>NC_141694.1:499039031-509039031 GCF_964263255.1 Lissotriton vulgaris
GGTCAAAGAGGCAGACTCCCGGGCTCCCCGGCCTTTTATTCCCTCACTAGCCAGGCCGGTTCTACCCGGCCTGGCCTTTGATCCCCAGTCACCCGAAAGTGATTCAATCACTTCCTGGTCACTTCGGAGCCCAGGGTCCAATATATGATCAGGCGTGCCCACCGTGTCATTGTGACACGGCGAGGCGCGCCCCAACACAAAGAGCAGGTGGGGGCAGGTGCGCCCGCCATACTTGTGGCGGGGCCAATGCCGGCCCGCCTTTCTCTGCGCAGTGCACAACTATTCTACTATCTTTTCTCGTTACCCCAAAATGCCATATGACGTGGTGCAGCAGCATGCTCTTTATTTATTTACGTTGACAGGGAACAGCTCTCACACATCCTCTGTAACGTCACGTGATGCACTCTCGAAATTATTAGACGCTCGAGTCTCCAGGTTACAGTTGGGTCGCACGTTCAGGCACACTGGTGAAAACACCTGAAAATAGTCAAAATTACCTGAAATACAGTAGGAATGCTTTCATGAATTTGGAATTGCACGAACACTACTCCGCTAAAGATGTTGCGTCAAGTAGATTGTAGTGTTGGGGTCTCAGGGACATGGACTTTTTTTTAACCCATTCATGAGATAAACGTTGCCAGCAGCTCATTGTTTATTGCCAATGTTAAGTTCTCTGAAGAAACCAGATGATTCATTTTTTTGGGGGGGAATATTTTTATTTCGTTTTGCATAATAAAACAAAACATCAAACAAAGCATGAATACACAATACACAGTATAAGACATTCCATACTGGCAGTGTAGGGCGGTTATAAATTCAAGCTGGCTGTCTGGATGAGTCTGTAAATGGGTTGAAGCAGCCTGGGCGCAAAAGGAACCAAGATCACATTTACATTTCTCATGGTTGTAAACATTGGAAAGCCAACTGTATATCGTTCAAGACCATTTCCCTGGTCTTATGGACAGCAGACTCCTACTCTCTGTGACTCCCTCCACCTCCAAACCGTAGTGTTTAATCCAGGGTGTCCATATTTTCCGGAACTTCCTGGGACAGCCCGGGGCTTTATATGTCATGTGTTCCATTCGTTAAGGGAGGGTATTTGCGGGGACCCCCAGTATTTAGCAATATCCTGTTTGGCTACGACCAGCCCCAAGTTGCTAGAAACCAGTTGATTCTTGATAAGCGGCAATTATCTTTTTTAGTAAGATTCAGGTAACAGAGCCCCTTGCCAGCCACAGCAACTTTCAACATCCGACTGAGCTGGAAGCCTCAGTCCTACAGTTCTATCCTATCAAACATCTTCACATTTCAACTTGTGAGCTCATTATGAGTATACAGAACACCACACTGACCCCTCAAAGTCAACACGTCCCCTACATTTGCTTTTGTTGGAGTGGGAATAGTAAATCTGATGCCTCCAAAGTCCAACACTTTTTCTACTATTGCTTAGGTAGGATTTTAAGTATTTATTTTAATTTATTATTTTTTATATTTTTATTTCTTAATTTTAATGTTTTTATTTGTTAACATATAGTTGTGTTTTTAAATGTTATATTATGATATTTTGTAAATACAGTATTTAATTCTATTATTATTTTGCACTTCAATATCTACATTAAATTAAATATGCTAAATATAGTAACTTCGATATACTTGTTTTTTATGGCATTCTGGTCCACACAATTATTGTTTCATTGTTTTTGTAGTTTACATGCAAAGTATGTAAACACAATATTGTGATTCCTAATATTTTGTCCTACAACCCCCAATTGAGCACATAGACCTCACCTGACATTTTGCCTCTTCTTAAAGTCAGTTTAAATTATTCCGTGCCAGTATAGGGGTTTTTAAGGCAAACTTCTTTTATTTCTCATTCATTTAATAACTAGATCATACTTGATGCTGCTAGGAACTATATGGTGCACCCTTTTGGTAGTGGCACAAGTGGCTGCCTTGTGTTGCTTGCTCTGGAATGACACATGTACAAACATAAAACCGATCACTTCCAATAACATTTAATGTATTATGTTCTAATGGATTGTGAGGTGAGGCACACATTAGTCTTCCACAAATGCAGTGACCCACATAAGAAGAAAAGACACCTCCTAAAGCTGACGTTAGCCACCTAGTGTTGGACGATAACTAGATGCATACATAAGGCTCTCAATTACAGGGGATATGCAACTCTTGTTTCTTAAATATGTCTATATCAGACCTCTAGTATTGAATGGTGGTGGGCTGCATACCTGAAACTCTAAATTGTAGAGGATATGCAACCCTTCATTCTCAAATATGTCTGGTTTTCAAGAAGGTCATATTAATGTTAGCATTTAGCACCATGGTTGATTTCGGGTTGAACAGTTTCTTGAATACTTGCATATAGTTAGCACATATTTTCCTGGTTAAAACACATGACTTTGCATACAGTGAACTAAATTGAACAAAGGAAATTCACGGTCCTATTTTTTTTATTTGTTGGCAAATGTGTGAGTGATCTGACATTTATTGGAAACACTAGTACATATGTTACATTCATGCATGCGGAGAATGTTGTGCTTTGTTGTCCAAGGCTGACCCACTTCATGCAGAACACAATCTGTTGATACTATCAAAAAATGTAAACAGTTACATGTTGAACAATGCTGCTTCATCTGTCCAAATAATCATGACTATCAATGAGACAATTGCAAATCCAGTGCTGCCCCATATAGGCATCTCCAAATTTGCAAAAACTGGTCCATGACACATTTCAGAGGATTGACAACATAACTGTAAATGTACTGTTCTCAGAAGGGAAATTTGTATCAGACGAATTTATATTTGTCATGGTGCCACTAGTCTGGTGTAGACTAGTTGTACTGTATCAATGTGTACATGAACTTGAGACTATTTTTAACAAACATTTTTCCACAGTTATATACCTTCAATCTACGGAAACCAGAGTGGCATGGCATTGATGGAAGTGCAATACCTGAGTGGCTTCTCCTTGGATCCATCGAAGCCCATTCAGAATAATTTGGTTAGAAAGGTCGAGCAACAAGATGGAAAAGTAAATCTTTATTTCGATACTGTGAGTATGATTTTTACTAAGCATTCTATTTAATGGAGAGTTGTTATACAAATAGTTTCAAATTATTCAATTGACAGGTAAATGCTATTAACCGCATCGATGTGGCGCATATTTCCGCTGTGCGCTAACGCTAAACGAAAACCTATGCGTTCATGACGAGCTCAGCTCGTCATGAGCGTACGAGAGGTGTACCTCATGACGAGCTGAGCTCGTCATGAGCGTCGAAGGGGTTAAGAATTGTGTGTACTGGATCAGTGCATATTTTCAATGGAATGATTTGATTGTTTTGCTTCTGCTAGAAGCCATTGGTTTCAAAACCCGGTTATTCATTGCTATCCAGTGCTCTTATATCAGAGCAGTGAAATACAAGTTTGGCCTTTTCGAAGTCTTGATGTCAGTTCAGGTGCCACACCTTTCATATTTAATTTGCCCAGCGCCTTCTCTGCTTATAGAGCCCAGTGGAACTGATCATATTTAAAGCTCCCAGTTTCTTCTATGCAAGTGCTGGTAGCCAAGAAATAGATATTATGTGAAGTCCCTGGCAGCTGTTCCTACCATACTACTGGCTCAAATATTTCACATGCAAAGCCCCTGGTCACTTTTCTTCCATGCTGCTAGCTAGCACATTTCATATTTAAAGTGTCAAACAGCTTCTTTGCCTGTGCTGCTGTACCTTGCATCTCATATCTGTATTTCTGCTTATGCCACAGGCCAAGCATCAAGGAACATATCTTCAATGGTGGCTAGCAACCTTGGGAAGTGGTGGTGTTGGTGGTGGTGTTGGTGTTGGTGGTGGTATTGGTGGTGGTGGTGGTGGTGGTGATATTGGTGGTGAGGTATTGGTGGTGGTATTGTTATTTTGGTTTGATGATGGTATTGGTACTGGTGGTGGTATTGGTGGTGGTGGAATTGGTATTGGTGGTGGTAGTATTGGTGGTGTTTGTGGTGGTGGTGGTATTGGTGGCAATGGCATTTGTATTGGTGGTGTTGGTATTTTTGGTGGTGGTTTTATTGGTGGTGGTCGTATTGGTAGTGGTGGTATTAGTGGTGGCGGTAGTATTGGTGGTAGTGGTATTGGTGCTGGTGGTATTGGTGGTGATAGTGGCAGTGGTGGTATTGGTGGTGGTGGTGTTGGTGGTGGTGGTGATATTGGTGGTGATGGCTGTATTGGTGGTGGTATTGGTGATGGCATTAGTGGTGGTATTGGTGCTGGTGGTATTGGTATTGGTGGGGGTGGTATTGGTGGTGGTTTTGGTTGGTGGTGGTATTGGTGGTGATGGCTGAATTGGTGGTGGTATTGGTGATGGTATTGGTGGTAGTATCGGTGGTGGTATTGGTGCTGGTGGTATTGGTATTGGTGGTGGTACTGGTATTGGTGGTGGTTGTATTGGTGTTGGTATTGGTATTAATTGTATTGGTGTTGGTATTTATGGAATTGGTGGTGGTATTGGTGGTGGTGGGATTGTTATTGGTGATGGTATTGGTACTGGTGGTGGTATTGTTGGTGGTGCTATTGGTATTGGTGGTGGTGCTATTGGTATTGGTGGTGTTGGTATTGGTATTGGTGGTGTTGGTATTGGTATTAGTGGTGGTGGTATTGGTGCAGGTATTGGTGGTGATGGTATTGGGGTTGGTGGTAATATTGGTGGTAGTGGTATTATTGGTGGTGGTGGTATTGGTATTGGTGGTGGTGGTATTGGTATTGGTGGTGGTGGTGGTGGTGGTATTGGTGATGGTGGTATTGGTGCTGGTGGTATTGGTGGAGGTATTGGTGGTGGTGGTATTGGTGGTATTGGAGGTGGTGTGGGTATTGGTGGTGGTATTTGGGGTGGTATTGGTGTCAGTGGTGATGGTTGTACTGGTGGTGGTATTGGTGATGTTATTGGCGGTGGTATTGGTAATATTGGTGGTGGTGGTATTGGGGGTGGCGGTTTTGGTGGTGCTATTGGTGGTGGTTGTATTGTCAGTGGTGTTGGTGGTATTGGTGTTGGTGGTATTGGTGGTGGTGATGGCTGTATTAGTGGTGGTATTGGTGATGGCATTGCTGGTGGTATTGGTGGTGGTGGTATTATTGGTGGTGGTGGTATTGGTGGTGGTATTGGTATTGTTGGTGATAGTGGTGGTGGTGGTTTTGGTGGTATTGGGGGTAGTATTAGGGGTGTTATTGGTGGTGTTATCAATGGTGATGGTTGTGCTGGTGGTGGTATTGGTGATGTTATTGCTGGTGGTATTGGTAGTATTTGGTGCTGGTGGTATTGGTATTGGTGGTGGTGGTGGTATTAGTGGTGGTGGTATTGGTGGTGTTGGTGGTGTTATTGGCAGTGGTATTGGTTTTGGTGGTGGTATTGGCTTGGTGGTGTTCGTGGTATTGATGGTGGTGGTATTGGTGGTTGTATTGATGGTGGTGGTACCCATGGGTCCCCTTACCAGCCATGCACAGTGTGGCAGGCACCACAGGGTGCTTAATTTTCCCCAGCCAACCGTTTCTTCAATTGGAGACTATGCATTCGTATCTGGAAGCATCCGGAGTCATCTGACTCGGTTGGTCCGACTCTCCCAATCCGAGTCGATCAGAAAACATTCCCAAACAGATTCGGTCGGAGTGATTTCCAAACCACAACGGAATTGGGCCCATTGTCATTGTGAGAGGAAGACGCAGAGGAGAGACAAGCACAGGATTTTGGGACACCCCGTTAAGAAATCAACCTGGAAATGGCATGGACTAGGATGTACTTCATGAAGTAGTAAAATAAGATATTCTGTTAAATAATTATGCCCTGGGTTGACTTTCGTTAACCTGTAAATGGTGCCATATGGCGACAACTGCCCCCATGCGCTTTGTATATGCTTCTTCAAACTTCTTGGTCCGTAACATTTTCTCCTTCCAGGGGTGAATATTTGGAACCAAACTAGTTTTCCAGTTTTGCACAATGAGGGAATGAGCAATCATTAATGAGATTGAGATAAAAACTGCCAACTCCTTATTAAATTGCGATCTTTCCTTGGAGACCCCAAACAATACTAAGCTTGCCTCTGCAGCTATCCTAGTATGTAGAGCCTGGCTTGTAACTGCAAATAACTCTTCCCAGAACTGAGATAATCTCAGACATGTATAAAATGCATGAAGCATATCCTCTACACCTTTATGTTGGCAACAAAAGCACTGATCAGAAACAGTCGGATACATTTTATGGAGGGTTGCTGGGGTATAGTAAATCATCCAATGAGACAAAAAGAACATTCTCTTGAAATTTGCTGCTCTCAAAGACTTGTCTTATCTCTGAAATGGCCTGCTAATCATTATCACTTAACCTGCAGTGCGATTTTCAAGAAATGTGCACAGAGAGCAATTGCTTTGGGCTTTAACTGAATGATTTTCTAGCAGCCTATAACAATAGCCCACACCTGTCAGCTTGCCTTCTACAAGCATACGGAAAACAGGGTGGGCTCCTTGCCTTGTATCTTTTTAAGTAACTGCTAAAAAATGGGCTATCTGTCGAAAGCTTAAAAAAAGCATTACACTGATCCCTGCCCCTGGAGATGAGTTCTTCCCACGTAATGCATTTGCCCCCTAAAAAAATCACCCAACTCCTTGAAACCAGGGGAATTCCAAAACCTTGTATCCTGCTAGATATAAACATAATGACCCTCCTGCAATTTTAGATATGAGTAATCCATTGAGACCTGATAAGACTTACAAAGGGTATATATACCTAGATATAATATGAGATTTTGAAAACATCCTTGTGACTGCAAAGACACTGGAAGGTTCACAACTCGTGCAATATAAAGCAAAGGTTTGGATTTATTTTGATAGATCCTGTACCCACTGATACTTGTAAATTCCTCAGTCATGTTGAGGGTCCCCTGTACATTCTCTCTATCTGATTTAAAATAGAGAACTTCAGCAATTAACTTCAGCATGAACTTCCCCTCCACGGGTGCACTGATGCCCCAGCTACGTATCTTCCCTGCCAATGGCTCTATAAAATATATAAATTGTATCGGGGACAGGGGCCACACCTAAAATGTGCATCTATTGATGGATACTGTTCACAATAACCTTGGCCTGCACTCCTTGATATAAATTCACAGGATTAATTGTGGGGGAAACCCGATTTAATTTAAACTTAAAAACAGGGAATTCCAATTACAGAGATGGAAAGTCTTATCAGCATCAATATCAACGCACTTGTTTGATGTGAGATAAAAATATATTGCCTGCGTTAAAAAATGCGTGTTTGCTACCATAAGACGATTGGCAACTAACCCACTTTAGTTCTTATCGATTAAAAGCTGGGCTGCTGATGATCCAAGTAGCCCATTGACTCAAAGAGAGGAAGCGTGTCGCATCCGCAGCTGTTGCAGTCGCATAATGGGAGAAGCGTGTCGCCACCACAAAGGTCGCCAAAGCATCACCGGAGAAGCGTGTCTCCGTCGCAGCTGTGTGTCGTCGCATCACCGGAGAAGCATGTTACCACCGTATGGGCCGCCGTTGCATTACCGGAGAAGATTGTCGCAGGGCCTGTCGAGGCTCCAAAGTTACAGAGTTCGCCGCACGGCCGTCGGGCGTGCACGCATCGCCTTCACGTCACTGCATCGCATAAAAGACACCATCTTGTTGCATCACACAGGATCATCGCATTGAGGCACCATCTTGTCGCATCGCAACCGGAATACACCACAAGATTGTCGCATCAACTCCTCTCCTGTAAGGAACAGACGCATCGCCTACTTTGCGCAAGCACTGAGGAAAAGATGCATTGCCTCCCTTGAAGCAAGGAACCAACGCATTATTCTCCCTGCAAACCTTTTGTTTATCTTGCGTTATGCATCCTAAGGTACTTTGTGAGAAACGTGTTGCATTTACCATCATCTTTGAACTAAGTTATTTCTGTTGTTTGGGTCTTGTGTTAAGTCAATATAAAGAATACTTATTTTTATAAAACCTTTGTTGTGTCCATCTGTAGTGTTTTCACTGTATTACTGCATGTGTTCACAAATGTTTTACATACTGCCTCTGAGGTAAGCCTTCCTGCTCGTGCCAAGCTACCACAGGGTTGAGCAGGGGTTATTTTATGAGTGTAGCCCCCTTACTCTGACTAGAAGCAAGGGTACCTATTTGGACAAAGGTGCAAGCCATTGCCAACTAGAGACTCCCAGTTCTAACAATTTTCAAACATTGAATGTTAAAATGTTAAGGCAATCGCATGCCTGCAATTTAGATCCTTTCTTATTTCCATGGGCGTCCGCAGGGGGGGCAAGGAGGGGCGCTTGCCCCCCCCTGGAGCGACCCTCCTTGCCCCCCTTGCAGACGCCCATGAAAACCGTGACTACAAGACGGGGTTCTCACTCTCTTTCATCTCCTTTCTTTTATTTGCTTCCCTGTGAAATGGATCCAAAAAAGAAAGATGCTTTTGCTGGAAATGTAGTATTTTTCTGACATTTTAATTCCAAAGTGCAGCATTGGGAATAAAAGGCTAAAAATATGAAAAATAGATAAATAAGGACATAAAGTGAGACAGAGTGGTAGCAAACAGGCCAAACTGATTTTATTCACACTGAAACACATTAGCACCACATTTACAGAGTTTGCCAATGAAGCGCTATTTTTGTTTTCTTGTCTTTGTTTTCCCTGGACTTGGAACTAGTGCACCAATCCTGGGGGTACCAAAATGAGTGGATTGGAAAACAAAATGTGTGCTGCGGCTCTGCGTCCTGGGATGTGGTCTTTTTACCATACTGCTTACATTTTGTAAGGACATAAGCAATGGCCATTGAAATGGGTCTATTCAAGGCCCTGACGTCGTGTCCTTAACTTTTCAGGCAAAAGCAGTCACTGATTTCCGAATAGTGAGTGTAAAAGCATTAAGGTAACCATGTTGTTCCTGCTTACATTTCCTATGGTTTGCTAAATTTTGCATTCCCTATAAGTGTTTGCTTCTTCCAGGATGTTGTCCGTTTTTTTTGTAGGCCGCATATTGATCTTAACTAGTGCGTAATTTAAATTGCGCATCCAGGTGTTTATAGCGGGCAACAATTGGGTTGTAGTTGAAAACAGTGGGAGGTTTTCCCAGTGGGGCAGTACGGTGTTCAGTGGGGGAGAGGATGTGGCACTATGGTCAGAGCTGCTGAATTTGGAACTGGGAACCAGGTTCAGCCTTAATAACCAGCCCACCAGACCACTCCCCTGCGAGAGCACAATCACATGCTAGACCTTAGAGGGCTTCGCAACACCTTAGAAGTCCTGGTGTCTTTCGCACAAGCAGGTGGACCCTAGCATGACAAGTGTAGGTTAACCTTCAAGGCTTGCCCACCACTATCCATAGTGAAGTTCACCTCCAGTCTTGCGGGCAGGCCTATGAAGCAGCCCACCCTAGAATAAAAGTCACTGAGGTCACAGGACCCTTGAGAATGGCCAGCTCTAGGGCGGTGCAACCAGTGTGACCGCGCCGGGTGCTGACTTTAGGTGAAGGCATCATGTTTGCAAGTATATTATGGTTTTAAAAACGCTTGCTACCTCCTTCCTGGCTTCCAGCAATTTTCGGCAACAATAAAAATGTCATGATGACTCTGGTGATTAATGTTCTTCCTAGAGAGAGATCAGAATTTTGTCTAGTGGAAGTTTTGACTCATGGAAAGGTAGCTCAGATGGTTAATGTACCGGCTGCAAAGAACATGCGCCATGCAGATCACAAAGTGCACATAATATAAATACGTCAGTGGGCTACAGCCTTTATCAGAGAGATCCTTTTATTACTTGCAGTTTATAAGTTAAAATCCTAACTTAGAGCAGTGAGCTATTAACTGTCATCTAAGAGCTGCATACAAACTGCAAGGTATAAATTTGAGCGTTATGTCCCCCCCCACCCCGTCCCCCAGTCTTTGATTATCCTAATGTCCCAAAAAGTGTTCTTTTGGACAGAAATCAATTCTGATTATTAAGGAGAACCCGCAACCATGGTATTACATTTTAAATTCCGGGTATTGTGTTTCTCGAGACCAATCACTATAAAACTATACGGGCTACTAGTATGTTTGTCATGTGACTCCTACACCTTGTAGTCCTTAGTCTTATGTAACATTTTCTATACAGTGATTTACACACATATTGATTGTCTCTGTGTAATGTGTGTGATGTAAAGTGCTCTGACACCCTACAATGGTATGAGTGGTGCTGTAAATCAAATTAAATGCATCTGAGAGAGTGGTAATGGAGACTTGGGGGGCACAGTTAAAGGGTGGTAGTGAGGGAATCCATGGCAGAGGTGGTCATTGGGGGGCACTAACAAACATTAATGCACAGGACACCACCAGTGCTATGGCTGGCCCTGCCCTTGAGGCCAGTCTGCCTCACCCAAAGGTACCTCCATTGGCCTTGTTTCAGCAGCAGTAGCTGCAACTCACCAGGGATTGGCAATGTAGGATTTTCACACACCAAACTAAGTTTGCAAACTTCACAGTCTCCCTGCTTCATTCACAAGCACTTTTAACAGGTGCTGCCTGCTGTGGGGCCACTGGAATTAATTATGCAGCAAAGGATGACAACAAAATGCCTTAGTGTTGACTAAATTATGCATTAAATAAAAGGCTGCAGCGTAATGCAGTATATTTTCGGATATTTTATTATTTTGACGTGTGTACACATGCTAAGTCTCTGGAAAGACTTTGCCTTAAAGTGTACCAGTGTAACATACAAACGCAGCAGTGAGAAAGGTGATCAGTCAACCTTTACAATAGGCCATCCACTCCGCAGCAACACAAGTCACATTTTATATTAACTTTTGATATGTTCGAGCTACAAACAATTTATTAGTTTAAATGGTCAGATCATGCAGCAGATCTTGCATTATGAGGCAAATATGACAGACCCATAATTTTAGAGAAAACATTTGCAAACTAGGATATTTTCCCATTCATGTTTGAACTGCTGTTGTTGAAAAAGGGTGAAGTGCTGATGACAGAAACTCCATGGCTCGGAGACAAAGTGCTTCTGTTTCCACATTTTATCATATTATGCACATTCTGTGATTAGAAGCATATCCCACTTTGTGAATATATTTTAATGTCAATAACTCATTATAACCTTAAATAATCATGTGTATCCATTAGTTGATTAAACTGGGCAGTGAAATGCCAAACAAATACTAAAAATTGGGATGTCTGCGCATTCTGGCCACATCTCTGGCTCCACCCAAAGGTCCAATCCTTGGGTTATTCCCGCCCTTTGATTCTCCGCCCACTGTTCTCCTACTTTTTTCCCCCCACTTTGACCACTGTGTAAGACTCAGCATCCCTGGACCTGTGATGTGCCACCACTGCAGGCGCCGCATGTGCCACACATTTACGGTGCCGGGCTTCCACATATGGGAGCTGGCCATTAATGTATCCCTAAACGTGGGCACGTTGTCAGTTGGACATTGACTACACGTAGAGGGACTCTAAGTTTCTTTTAAAAAATATAGCTCACATTTGGACCTATACATTTTATTTTGTATACATTAATTGAATGTGTGTAAAATTTAGAAATGCCCAGGGAATTCTAGTAAAGGGAGCACCCATTGGCGAATCACTAGCGTGTGTGATTGATGCATCATTTATTACTAACTTTGACGTTGTGCTTTAACTTTGGATAAAAGTTATCATGAATTCTAGCACCAAGAAGCCAATGTTGGTAAATATGTGTGCTACAAATAATCCCTAAGATACACTGTGCATACAGTATATTTAATTTGGTGCTTTAATCATAGGCTGTTTTAAAGTATTCTGATAAAAATAGAATCGTGCTAAAGACAGCCTTGATTGGTGTTGGATCGAGGACCCAGAAGTCTGCACACCTAGCAGACGGAGATAAAGCACCTTGTCAGAAAGTTTAGCGTTTTCCCTACAGGTGGTGTTTGTTGTCCCGTTGCAGGGTCAGTCACATGTCCTGAATTCCTGGCATTTAATTGAGTCTATCCTAGTTCTGCGCCCCACTGTTTCTTGTGCCCCACCTGGCACACATCATGTCGGAGGATGGTGATGACGTTAACATTTTGCCCCCCCCTGGAAAAATTTCTGCGGACGCCCATGCTTATTTCACGTTTTACTTAATCTTGCATTCCCCAAGAGCGTTAGCTATTTCATCATGTTGTGTTTTTGTATTATTTTGAACATCTTAGTATTCTTGTATAGTTCATACTTTGAGTTGTGCCAGGCGTTTATGAGGGGCATTGATTGAGAGCTCTGGTGCTGAGGCTGAAGGCAAAGCAAAATGCTTGTCAGTGGTTTTCAGGGCCGGACTGGCCATAGCGGGCACCGGGCAATCCCCCTGTGCGCCGCACGGGTGGGGGGGGGGCAGACTGGGGCCGCTGGGGGCCGGTTTTGTTACAGGGCCATTTTTGCAGCATAGCTACAAAATCGGCCCTGTAACAACATCGACCGAAAACCGGCCATGGCAAAGAGCTCAGCCGCACCCACAACCCCCAGGGGGAGGGGGTGGCCGGCCGAGCACTTTGCCAGGGCCGGTTTTGGTTCTCAGTCCGGCCCTGGTGGGTTTGCCCCTCTGTAGAGCACACATGTCTTCTAGCTGCAATTGAAATTATATGAAAATGTGTGTGAAGAGGGAACACAGATGTCAAAATATTTTCACGGCAAAAGGAAATTAAGTGCCTAAATAGGAGTGAATGCAGTATTTGTTTGGAAGTGGCGATGTCAGGGAAATACGAGGAATTGCATTCGGGGAAGAGTGAAAGAGGATGCTAAAAAGGAAAGAGAGGTGGTTGAAGGTGGATGAGATGTGCAGAGAAAAAGGGCATACATATCTGGCATAAAGAGCACATAAATGAAGACCAAACATCATTACACAGACCTCAATACTTTTTAATTCACAGGCTCACAATTTCAGAAGTGAAACATTTCCACTATTAATTAGTTATAACAAATCATTTTTGTTACTCATTTACCATAAATAGCTAACAACAATTTACAATGCCAGTCATACTGACAGGTTTTGGGTGCATTTCAGTTGTTGTGTTATATATCTGGATGCAGTTTCATCTCAGAGAGAAACCAAAATAGTGGTCAAGTGGCACACTATGGAAATCAGAAATTTATTTTAGATGTTCCCTATTAGAGAGCCTCCAGTATTTTCATCTCACTTAAAAACCATATATTTCTATATAACTGATTGCAGGCAGCACCTGTGGGTGCTTTCGGAAGCCTGGTTAAAGCATATAGGGCCATATGTATGAAGGCAATTTTGCGATCACAAACGCCAAATTCTGCGAATTTCGGCATTTGCGATCGCAAAACAGCAGTGTAATATATATGACACAAAACACTCTGCGCAAAATAAGGAATCACAAATTTTGCGATACCCTATTTTGCGATTGCATTTAAGGAATCGCAAATTGCAATACCTTAAATGCAATGTAAGACTCACAGAAAAAGTGCAATTTGGACTTAAGGAATCGTAAATTACTACCAACTTCAAGTTGGTGGTAATTTGTGATTTCTTTGGTAAATGCACTTTTATGCATTTTCAAAGTGCCATGTGACTCAGATACATGCCCTTAGGTCATATACGTGCGCCACATCTGCACCCATGCCCATTTCAGGGGTGCAACAGGGTGTCCTTTGACGCCCTGGCACCCTTAAAATTGCATTTGCAATTTGCGATTCTCTAATTGGGAATCGCAAATTGAGAATGTATTTCCATTCATTCCTATGGGCCTCTAGGCCCACAGGAATGAATGGGGAGATATTCCTTAATTGCGAATCACAATTTGCAATTCGCAATTAATGAATATGTAGGATTTGCAAAATGGATTAGGATTTGTCCTAGAATTACTTGCAGTGTTTCCCCCATCTGACTAGTGTTCAGTGATGTTCTTGGAGGCTGTCTACCACAAGTGAAATCTACCTCTCTGACTTGAGCTACGCGCTCAAGAACTGGGCAGACTGAAGCGTAAGAACTCCTGGGCATGGTGAGATTTCTTGTATAGAGTTGTCTTCCTGAGACCCCTGAAGTGCTCGGGTAATATAGGAGGCTAGGGGAATCAGTTCCTTCATTCTCTCCTCAGCTTCCATGAGTGTTTGAGGTGCCTTGCATTCCACCAATGAAGATTTTCCACCAGTAAGATAAAATAACGGATAAGGGGATTTATCACTAAAGAAAAAAGCATGTGTGAGGACCTGTTTGCACATAGATGAAATATCCTGGAATGGCTAAGAATTGATTTCCACAGGAGAATCCATCCCCTGAGCTAGTGTAGCATTGAGTGGAAGACTTATCCTCTGAAACACTTGAATTGGTTACTAACCTGCAGTCACCCGTTCTTCTGCTTACAAGACATCATCGTTTAGCCTGTGCACCAGTTTCATACTCTTGGAGCCGCCTAACCCAAGCTGATTGTGGCAGACCTTTGCAAGTTTTGTGGCTTTTGAAGCTTTTGCAGGGATACAAGGTTATCCCACAGCCTCCCGAACGGAGTGCCGCTTCTTCAAGATTTGAGTTGGGTGGATGTTTATTAATCTAATTATTCAGTCAAGTGTCACACTATGGAAATCAGAAATGTATTCCCTTGATAGCACGTAAAGGTTTCCACCCCCCCATGCAAAACATGAGGTCCAATCCGTGCTCTGCACCTTCAAACTATTTATGCACCTACTGGTGCTCCTTCTGAACCGTGGGGATATTTCTTGTAGGATGCAGTGATATACTGTCCATTTAATAATGCAAGCTAGCACCAACTAGGTCTCTAGGTGGCTGCAACAGCTTGAGGGATGCTGCTGGAGCATCGAAAGGCATAGGGGTCGGGCAGCAGCAAGCCATACCAGCACATAGGAGGGCCACCTCCGCCACCACCCGAACCCCTACCCACCTCAGGGAGCCCTAACGTGCTCACCCAAGGTTACCAGAATCTGCTCCCTACTTTGCTGGGGAGGCTCAAAGCGCAATACCTCCTCACCTTAGCACCATGCTGCACCACTCGTACCATGTCTTTACAGGTACATGATGCCTCGGATGCTTCCTCTGCTGCAACAATGCTAGAGGCCCGTTCCATGCTGTGTAGCAGCTTGAGGAACAGTCTGGTCTGTAGCACCACCACCTCATACATCTGAACTGCAGCCCAAACTTCAGTTGCGCAGGGAGAAGCTTTGTACCACCTGAAACAAACTTCCATTCAGCAGCGAGGAGGCAGCCCCTGAAAGCTGCTCTCTAGGTGCGGATTACGAAGGAAGCTCTACCATCCTTAACCAAATGTAATGGTCTTTCATCCAATATGCCAGGAACTACCTCCAATTTCAGTACACCAGGATTTTGCCACTGATCCCCCTTAGATCATAAAATTGTCCCCAGTATGTTATTGCTGGCATTTTTGCAAGGATGTCTGTTATATCAAGCATTTCCTTCAGAATGCTAGTGCTGGCATTTCGCCATGGGTTTCCCATATACCAAGTTTTACCTCTAGTATACCAGTACCAGCAAGTACCCTAGTATGCCAATAGTAGCATTGTTTTGCATGTGCTGTCATGCTAAAAATTACCTACACTGTGGCAGGGCCAACATTTTGCATTGGTGTCTCTGTAAGCCAATAATTACCTTCGGAATGGCAAGGACAACTGCAGACTCGCAAGAACAACATCACATTTTCACTCACTCAGGCTTACTTACATTCACTCACTCATTCTCATTCACTCTTACTCTTCTCTCACACATTCACCCTCACTAACCTGCATTACTTACTCACCCGCATTCCCACTCACCTGCACTCACTCTTAATCTCGCTCACTTATTCTTACTAAGTCACATTCATTTAACTCTGGTGTTCTTTCTCATGCTGACTACAACTCACTCTTATTATTTTCACCAACTCACGCTCACTTATTCTCACTCAGTTACACTCATTATCATTCACAGTCACTAATTCTCACTCTTGTTCAATCTCAAACTTCATCACACTAATTCTCCAAATCATTCTCACTTGCTCTCATTCTCAATTACACTCTCTAATTTTCGTTTGCACTATGTCAATAGATCTTACTCATTGCACTGACTCTGCTTCTCTCATTCTTAAATATTTACTCTGTCATTCATGCTCACTTTCATTCTCTCTCCCATTAGACACACAGATATTCTCACCCATACTCATGCTCTCTCTCTCTCACAAACACACACTCTTGCTCACATGTACGTATACACCATTTCAAAGCATTTTTTACATACAGTTCTGTCTGCGTAGGTCCGGTTTGGACTCCTGCTATGAAGATTGTTATAGCTCACTATCCTACAGGCGCTGAGCAGGTGTGAGTCTAGCCAAATCTGGGACTATTTGAAAAGCCAGGTGTTCAGCTTCTTGCAGAATTCAAGAAGGAAGAAGGGGGCTCTTATGTGTAGTGGCTGGTCGTTTAACGCTTAAGTAGCCATGTCTGATCTGGTTTTCCATATGCGTGGGACGAGTGCAAGTAGGAGTCGAGCGAGCGGAGGTGTAAAAGCAGATGCTATAGTTGAGGTATGCTTTGCCAGTGTTATGTTATGCCTTGAAAGTGTGGGTGAGGTGTTTGAATTGTGCTCATTTGTCCATGACAATCCAATGGAGCTCATTTAGATGTGGTGTGATGAGAGTCTGGCATGGGAGGTTGAGAGTGATCCTGGCTGCGGAGTTCTGAATGGTCTGCAGTCTTCTGGTGAGTTTTTAATTAATGCCAGCATAAGGGGTATTCCTGTGGTCAAGCTTGCTTGTGATGAGGGTGTGCATGACAGTTTACCAGGTGCCGATTGGGAGCAATTGGAAAATCATCCTCAGCATCTTCAATGTATGGAAGCATGAGGTGTTGTCTTAGGCAGTCATGTTGAGTTTGCTGTCAATGATGATCCCGAGTTTCTCGGCTTGGGTGGTGGAAGTAGACTCAGGTCCTAGCTTGTTTGGCCATCAGGTGTAGTGCTCTTACCAAAAGATCACCATTGTGGTTATGGGAGTGTTCAGCATCAGATACCTGGTCTTCATTCAGTGTGCAATTCAGTTATGCAGGCATTGAACTGAATCTGGGTACTGTGCAACTTGTACATGAGGGAGAGAATGCATTGAGCGTTATCAGTGTAGGGGAGGACATTGATGTCATGAGAGCGGATGATGTTAGCTAGAGGTATCATGTAGGTATCGAAGAGGCTTTGGCTCAGAGAGGGTCTTGATAAACTCTGCGGATGAAGAGGTGGTCATTCAAGGTGAACTGTGCCAAAGTTGGGTCTTTCTAGTTAGGAAGGAGCAAATCTATCAGAGTGTGTGTCCTTGGATTCTGGTGTCATGTAGGTGTTAGATGAGGATGAGGTGTGAAACCTCGTCAAATGGTTCAGAGAGGTCTAGAAGGATGAGGGCCGCTGTGTCTCCTCTGTCCAGAGCCATGTGAATGTCATCCTTGGCAGCAATGAGGGCAGTTTCTGAACTATGGTCGAGTCTGAAACCAGATTGAGTGGTGTTGAGGAGTTAGTGCTCATGAGGTATTAGTGAGCTGTCTGTTGCTGATTTTCTCTAAGACATTAGTCAGGTATGGTAGAAGGAAGATAGGCCAGTAATTGGTGAGTGTTGAAGTGTCCGTGGAGGGTTTCTTTAGCAATGGGAGGACAGTAGCGCGTTTCAGAATGTCTGGGAAGGTTGTGAAAAAGGGAAAAGGTGTTCAGAATGGGTGTGGGAGAGATGCTGATGCATTACAGTGCTTTGGACTAGCTGTGGTTGGGCAATGGTCAGATGGGGCTCATGAATGGATGGACTCAATGGTGGGGAAGGTGTCACGATTGCCGGCGTTAAGACTGGGAAGATGGCAGCTAAAGAATGCGCATGTGTGAGAAAGCCAGGCAAGCTTAAAGCCTGACTCTCCTCTGACAACAGCGCTTCACTTTCTAGTTTCTAGTCACTTCCGGTCGTCCTCACTTCCGGTTACCGCTACGACCCCTTCACTCCCTAAGTCGGGTCTTTGCTGCTGTATGTTCTCGCAGAGTATCGGAAGCCCGTTTCCTGTTTGTGGAATTGCTTTTCGCTTCTCCAGGACTCCCGACCCTGTCGCCCCTGTGCCCTTGGGACTCAGCACTTTCTTCTTTCAGTCGCGCTGGTTGGAGCGGACACTTCTCCATTTACCCGACTTGGACTGGGACACTCCTAAAGTCCCTTCTTCCCATCAGCCACCTGGACTTCTGAGGCTTTATTCTGGTTGGCGGGCCGGACATTTGGTTCATCGTTTCGTTGACTGGCCGGACATTTGTCTCCTATTCCGCTGGTCAACCGGACGTCTGGGCAGTTTTGTTCCGCCTTCCAGCTGGGTTTCTCTAACCTCTATTCCCGTCGGCCTCCTGTATTCTGGAAGCAGTTTCAGACCATGGATACGGTAGTGGAGAAGCGTGGCTCAATGGTTAGAGCGGCAGACCCTGATGCAGAGGTCTGGCCCAGGACCAGGGTTCAATTCCTGCCTAGCCGGCTCTTGGACTCAATTTCCACGGACCTGATAATTCTTGCCTCAGTGCCTAGTCTAATCATGGGTCCCACTCTGTGACTCTGGGCAATAGCTTGCTTAATCTCCACAACAGCCCCAGCAGCACTTGGATGCCTGGCTTCACCTTGGGGGTGCCCAGGAGTGGACATTTCAGAGGAAAGCCAGGAAGGGTTCCACAGTGGTATGAATACAGCGCTACGAGACCTCTGGGTAGAAGTGCGCTATATAAATACAAACACATTTACATTTACATTTACCAGCGCTATTGTGCCGCATTTTGTGTTATTTCCTTATGAACTTTATTTTTTAATGTTGTTTAAGACTTTCCCAAACATGCCAAGAATGTTTTTCCATACCTGAATGTTCTGAATATTATCAGTCGCATATTGACTCTGACATAGTATTTCAAGCCACAAGAGATTAATGTTTTCCTGATATTTGTGCTAGCACAGGTGGGCTATTTATTTGCAACACTAATTATATACTGAAAAGTAACACACTAGAAGGGCTCACAACTTTATTTTTCTTTCCAAACAGTCAGACAATTGCGCAGCACTAAACCTTTTTAACTTCAGTTCTAAATTTGAAAAGTGATTAGTAAGGAAATTACAAAATAATCCTTTGAGTATAGTTCATATAGCATTTAGATTATCTTTTAACCTATTGTCCCTATCTTTCAGCTGTTTTGAACAAGAAGTCCTGTGGAGTCTCTTTACATTGAGGGATCTCTTCCCTATTTTTCCTTGTTTTGTTTCCCTTCTTCGCCTGGATTACCATTGTTGATTGGCAATCACCATTCCCAATAGGTGACAGCTTCAAAGCCACGACT
The DNA here is from genome assembly GCF_964263255.1 of Lissotriton vulgaris. Lineage (NCBI taxonomy): Eukaryota > Metazoa > Chordata > Amphibia > Caudata > Salamandridae > Lissotriton > Lissotriton vulgaris. Next base: position 499,058,399 of record NC_141694.1, read on the forward strand.
GCACCGACGACCACCACCACCACGGCACGCACCAACCATCTACTCTCCTGGACAAGCTTCAACCACAAGGACACCAGCGAGACCATGAAGACCATGCACTCTGGCTCACCGCTAGACCCATGCCCCCACCACATCTTCAACAAAGCCAGCGCATCCATCGCACCCCATCTCAGCAAGGCCATCAACATCTCCTTCGAGACAGCAACCTTTCTGGAAAGCTGGAAACACGTCTAGATCAACGCCTTACTCAAGAAACCAAAGGCAGACCCAAAGGACCTCAAGAACTTCCGGACCACCTCCCTGCTCCCTTTTCCGGCTAAGGTCACCGAGAAAATCGTCAACAAACAGCTGACCCGCTACCTCGAAGACAACAACATCCTGGACCCATCCCAGTCCGGTTTCTGCAGCAACCACAGCACCGAGACTGCCCTCAGCGCCGCCACAGATGACAACAGGACCCTACTAGACAACGGAGAAACAGCAGCCCTCATCCTCCTGGACCGGTCAGCCACCTTCGACACGGTCTGCCACCGCATCCTACGCACACGCCTACACGACGCCGCATTCCAAGTGAAGGCCCTGGACTGGACCACATCCTTCCTCTCCGGCAGAACTCAGAGCGTCCGCCTCCCCCTTCACTCCATGGCCACCAAGATCATCTGCGAAGTACCCCAGGGCTTGTCTCTCAGCCGAACGCTGTTCAATATCTACATGGCACCCCTCGCCCATGTCGCCTGCCAACACGACCTCAACATCATCTCCTACCTCCACGAAGGAATGAAGGCCGTCGCCGACTGGATGAGGAACAGCCGACTGAAACTGAACTCGGACAAGACGAAGGTCCTCATCCTTGGGTCCACCCCTTTGCCCTGGGACGACTCCTGATAGATGACAACACTGGAAACCGCTCAGACTACCACAGACCACGCACGCAACCTAGGGGTCATTCTCAACTCCACCCTCACCTTGCCTGAGCAGGTCAACACTGTCTCCTCCTCCTGCTCCAACATCCTCCGAATGCTATGTAGAATCTTCAAATGGATCCCCACTGAAGCAAGAAGAATAGTCACCCAGGCCCTCGTCACCAGCAGGCTGGACTACAGTAACGCCCTCTACGCAGGAGCATCGGCCAAACTCCTGAGATGGCTGCAACGCATCCAGACACCTCAGCACGTCTGATCCTCAACATTCCCCGCCGCATTCACATCACTCCCCACCTGAGAAACCTACACTGGCTCCCTGTCAACAAGAGGATAACCTTCAAGCTCCTCATCCACGAACACAAAGCCCTCCATGACAACGGCCCAGCGTACCTCAACAGACTTAGCTTATACACCCCCACCCGCAAGCTCCACTCTGCCGACCTCGCCCTCGCCACTGTACCCCTTATCTGAAGATCGACAGCCGGAGGCAGATCCTTCTCCCACCTCGCTGCCAAGACCTGGAGCACCCTCCCCACCAACCTCCAGCAGACCCAAGAAAACTGGCTCTTCGGACAGTAGCAGCACCCCCTCCAGCGCCGTGAGACCCTCACGGGTGTGTAGTGCGCTCTACAAGTGTCCTGATTGATTGATTGATTGATTGAGGGATCTCTTCCCTATTTTCCCTTGTTTTGTTTCCCTTCTTCCCCTGGATTACCATTGCTGATTGGCAATTGCCATTCCCAATAGGCGATTTGGGGGAGGTTGTGGACCTTTTCTTCAGTTCTGTGGCATTTCCGCAGAAACTAGAGGAGAACCTGACAGAAGGTTTCTTCCTCAGTGATGACGGCCATGTGGGTAACATTGATTCTTTGCATAAGATCAGACGGGAGGCATTTGGTGAAGTCTGCTGGGTCCAGTCATGGGTTAAAGTTGTTGTTAATGGTGATGATTTTTGTTGCTGAAAAATGTAGAGAGATAGTTGCAGAGGTCTTGTGAGAAAGAAACTTCACAATTGCTTCTGTTGCTGCTGGTCTCGATGCGGTTCACCAGGGCGGCATGGTTGGTGGTTCGGATCATTTAGTGTTAGAATCTCAGGAAGGATTTAAAAGTGCTCCTGTTTGCACTGTCCTGACTCATTCTCCATTCACACTCCAATTGTTAGCAGCGACATTTCATCAGTCTGAGTTTCTCCATACCAGCTGGCCTCGTCTCTAGATCGTGTTGTATTGCTGTGTTTGAGGGGGACATAGAGTGGGTGCAGAAGGCGATCGATTTGTTGAAATTCTTGATGGCTTTGGTGTGCCTTTCGCTGTGTTCAGGTCTGTCAGTATTCAGAATTCTGTTCCAGTTCTTGTGAGTGATGTTGTTCCAATTTCCGTGGGCTGGACTGGCAATTTTGTTTGTGTTTTGGAATGGAACGGGGATGCTAAAATTGTCAATGGCATGGTCTGCCCAGGAGACAAGAATGGGCATTTTGACTCGGAGTTGTTGAAGTTGGTGAAAATAGGGTCTAGGAGGTGTCCAGGGATGTAGGTAGATCTTTTTACTCATTATGTAAGGTCTGGCTTCTGAATGTCCGAATTTATGAAGTACTTATGCCTGTGGTAGTTTTCTTACATAGAATGTTACTCTGATGTTCATAAATATGTATTTTCATTTTACGACATGTCATCCCCGTACAGATCAGTAGACATGGGCATTTGATCATATATATTACAATTTGAGATTTGCAGTTGATGGACATCTCAATTTCCAATTGTGATGTAATCCTAACTCCACTGTTTGGGTAAGAATGCTTACACTACAATTGTAGTGTCTGGTTACTGGTGCTGTGCCTCGGAATGTGTTTAATGCTATTACTAGAGATATGTTGTTGGGCCTTTGATGGACCAGTATTGCTTTGATAATCTTGCCTGTTTTCTGGGAAAAATTTGTTATGTTCAGAGTAAGCTTCCCTGAATTGAGAATGCATCAGTTATTTATTATTATTTGTGTATTTTATAGAGCGCACAGCTACCCCAACGGGGCGTCCCGGCGCAGAAAACTTTGAAAGAGGAGGGCACAGGAGGATGTTAGAGAGAAAACATATGGGTCTTCAGGGACTTGCGGAATGACAATTCTGATTGGGAAGAGCGTAGGGCCAATGGGAGCTTGTTCCAATGCAGTTTCTATTAATAATCTTTTTGATTTAGTTAGATGTGGTATTATAGCTGGTCACACAAATAAGGCAAATCATGTTGGACATGTTTCTCCAGGACTGCCTTCCTGCTGTTGTTTCTGGCCCCCTTTCTGGATTTCTTGATAGGGTGGAACAGGTATTCTCGTTCTTTGATTTTTGAAACACGGCTATCGGCTTGTTTTTTAGAATCTAGGAGACTAATCCACTTCTGTGTGGCCTGTGGAACTGTTACAAGGGTAAGTTCTCTTGAAATGGATCCCCACATCCCGACTGATGTCCCAGTTCCACAACATGGCCCTTTCTTCAGGACAAATACGAGGAAAATTTAGGGGAAAGAAAAGAGCCCCATTGCGACTGGGAGGAAATGCCCCAGAGGATGCAGGCGAGAAGCTTCGGAAACATGAGACAAGTACATCATCAAATTGGTGGTTTTTCAAATCCACTTATGAGAACCTGTCAAGGTTTTTGTGTAAAAGACTAGGTTTTAACCCTACCCATAGGAAGGACTAATTCACAATCCATTGCATATTAACATAATTTGTTCACCAGATTTAACTAAAACATTTTTTCCTAACTTGACAAATGACACCACCAACAAGAATACTGGAACACCCAGGAGAAAGTCACGATCTCCTAGAACCATGGTCTTTTTAGGGTCATGCCCCCCATGGCAAGGCACCAGTGAAGAATCCAGAAAGGATATTCTTAAAGGAAGCAAAAAATGGGAATAAGTTTGAAGCCATAAAATACATATTAAAAGGCACTGCAGAATTTGAGGGAATATCTTAAATCCTGAAGGACTGATGTATAGAAATCAGAGGAACCTTTTAATTATATTGTAGATACAACATTGGCAATGATAACTTCATGAAAGTAGGAGGCCTTAAAGATTAATGAGAGTTGGCACAAGAGGAGTGTAAGAGACTGGGTTATTGGTTGAGGGGGTGAAAGCCCCACTCAGGCAACAACCACAATCTTTGTCAGGGTGAACTATTAAAGTCACAAAATTAACCTGTGCTTAACCCTCTGGTAGCTTGGCACAAAGTAGTCTGGTTTAACTTGGAGGAAATGTGTAAAGTTTATGTAGCATGCAAACACTAAGAAAGTAAAAACATATGACACACTCCAAACCACTTTAGAAACACAGAGTACATTTTAATGAATAAAATGATACAGAACAACAAAAATCCAATCAGTCAGAGCCGAGATATTGACTTTTAAAGTATGAAGCAAAAATAACACCAAGAAGCACAAAGAACCAACAGTGGTTATCTGGTAATGGACCGAGACAAAGTCACAAGTTTAGTCTGACTTTGATGAAGTGTGGGCTATATACAAGGACCAGGTTCGTCCCACTGAGAGTTGTAGCTTAAGTCCTTGATGCAAAGCAAAGCCCTACACACTACATTTGTAATGATCAGGAGCTGTGAGGGCTGCGATGCGAGGTCCTGCGCTGAGTTGCTTCATTCTGCATTAGTTCCTATGAAGCTGTTGATCAGGAGCTGTGAGGTGCTTTGATGTGAGGTCCTGTATTGGCTGCATTGTACTGCTTCAAATTTGATGGTAGCCACTGTTAGGCAGGGAGAAGTTCACTCTGATGCCATCCAAAGGTCTAGGGCCTGGTGAGGCACTACTTGGTGATTAGGGATCCACTCCAAAAGCGACCAGCAGAAAGGCACAGTCACTTTGAGTTGCAGATCCAGATGGGTCCAGTGCATCTTGTCAGCTGCAGGAAGCCTCTGAAGCTTTTTATGTCTCTGTAGCTCACACAGGAGGTCAACCAACCTTGGAGTCACTCTGGTTAGCCTGGGATGAAAACAAGCAGATCCAGTCTTCCATCTCAGACATCAAGGCAGTCCTTCAAGCATCAGGGCAGTCCCTCTTCTTTAACTTCCACAGTTAGACTGGGGTATTCTGAAGAGTGGCTCTAGAGGCCCAATATTAATAACTAGTGCCAGCCTTTGTGTGTGGGGGGGACACTCTGTGTTACATACGCATCTGGTTCTGGAAAGTTCTTCCCTTCTCTTGTCAAGACTCCACATTGTCAGGGGTGATAATAAGCTGGTGTCAGGTTCCTTTTTGTGTACTGGAGGCAAGCCCTTTGATGTGCAAGTAGGGCAGGGCACAGCTCCAACCTCAGCTATTCTGACAGTAGGGCCCATCATGTTTACACATAGTGCCCTTTGTGTCACTGGGAGGAATACACAAACCCCAACAGCAGTGCCATTCACAGTCATGTGACCCTGGACACTACCAAAAGAAACAAATGGTTAGGACAAGAAGAAGCCAATTTTCTAAAAGTAAAGAGGATTTTAAATTACAGTTCATTTGAGTATAAACAGTATCTTTCAACCTGCTCCTAATCTAAAGTAAGAATTTTAGAACTTATTAAATGTAATAAGGTAACCCATTGTTAGGCAATGGGAGATATAGGCCTTGCAGTAGTGAAAAATGTATCTAGGTGTTTTTCACTACCGGGACGTGTAAAAGCTAAACCCACATGTCTTATTTTTACTTTGTAAGTCTGTGGGCTTTTAGGGCCTACCTTAGAGGTTTTAAAACTGCACTACAGGCTGCAATGGCAAAATGAATGCTGCAGGCCCACTAGTAGCATTTAATTTTCAGGCCCTGGGTACATGTAGTACTATATACTAGAGACTTATAAGCAGTGCTTTAAATGGGGGAATATAGTGCAGGTACTCATTTAAATATGGCGAGTGGGCGGGGTTTGGGGGTGGGGCTTAGCAATACCTTTGGACTTCGATACTACTTGCAGCACATACCAAAACACACACAAAATTTCTTTCATTAAAGAAAACAGGTTTGTTTACTCATTACACACATCGAAAGCCAAACGCGGAGATATTTTCACATTTCCTTGTATTGTAATATATGCAACATCAATACTGTTAATTGCTGTTGCTTGACACAATTCTATATATTTTCGAGTGACACAGAAAGAAACAAGCAGACAAGCACATACAAAGCATTCCACACATTTCATTTAATATAACTTCCAAGAGTGTTTCTATTCTCACCCACCCTTTCTCTTGTTGTTGTCTCGCACAAAAACAATCATAGGCCAGTACACAGGCAAGCAGACAAACATAAACGGACAGTTAACAAAAGAATCAGGTGGGATTAAAGCCATTTGAACCTGGTTACCTCCCACGACTTTCTTATTTACGCTGTCACCACTGGGCTGCCTCGATGTCTGTGTTTGAAACACAGCATGATGGTGAACTCCCGGACGGTATTCAAATGAGCCCACGCTGAATTGCTCAGCCGGGCTCGGCTCCGGTCTACAGAAGTGCCTTGGCTGCCAGTGAAAGAAAGGTGTAGAGACAAAACATGAAGTAAAGACCCCGTGAAAAACGAGACAAGAGAAGTCTCAAATAAAATTGAGCTAAACTCACATACACGTTTATAACTTTTTAATCTGAAATGTGAGTTTGCCCACCAATAAAATCACGGCATGTTGTGAACCACTTCAAGGACAGCCAACATGTTTCATTGCCTTTTATATATTAGCAGTAAATTTGTCAGGGCAACCGAGGTCAGCAATCACCTCCCTGGACGTCTAACAATAAATCAAGAATGACTAGTGGAAGCCATGGGCCCACGTACTAGATCCCACTTAGTCGTTAGGGTGTATATCGTTTATACTTTTAATCCCTTTCAAACAGCACATTCGTTGCCTATAGGTTCATCGCTATCCAGAAACCTTCACGCAGTAACTCAACCACGCACTCCCATAGTGCCAAGCTTGTAATCAATGTTGGGAGAATACCATGCCAAGGATGTCAGGACTAACTGAGGAGGAGTAAGGAAAACTGAGAAATTTCCTTTCTGTTTATCATCTCCAGCTGGAGTGAAAAGGAAGGGATGATAGATAACTTATTAGAATATCAGACCAGTCACAATCCTGAAACCTACCTGTTTGCTTTAATGGGCACAGGTGTTCTCTTGGGCAAAGCCCCTGGTTCAATAGTAGAAATAACAATGATGTCACCTATCTGCCTACCTAAAAAACTCAAGTCCCCATCCAACAACAGTTCATGTGGAAGATAGAAAAAATAGTAGGGTTGGTGAATTTGTATTATTCCAAAATAAATGAGTTTTCAGGTTAAGCACACGGACCTCTATTGTAAAACTCATAACCTGTTGTCCTCTACCCAACTACAGTATAGAACTGCACTTGCAATCAGTATATGCTTGAAACGTGTGCATGCTGAGTGTTGGAGCTGTATTGCATTTGCCACGTTTTATTGTTTTATTGATTTGTGTACATTTTTCATTAAAGACAGATTGAAAGGATGTTCTCTTAGTACACAACTAGTCCCTGCAGTCAAGAAGGACTGGGAGCAATGCTCAAACCTACATCTTTTAATATCCAAGTATACAGTGGCCGGGGAGGGTTCACTATATTTAGCCTTTATGGACCTCTACTCGGCTTTCGACTTGGTCAATAGGTCCAAGCTCTGGGCTATACTCCGCGAGCTTGGCATTGAGGATTCCTTGGTGGCCCTCATAGCAAGTTTGCACCAGGGACTCTTTGCGAAGGTCCGGGTTACCAGGGAAGGGCGGTGCTCAGATAGCTTCTGGTCAAAGAAAGGGGTTCGCCAAGGTTGCATCTTGGCCCCGCTTTTATTTACTATTTATATTAATGATCTAGGGAAGTCCTTGTTAGCAGGCAATGCAGATGTCCAGCGGGTAGGTGGGAAGCAGATTCCGGCTCTCCTATATGCGGACGATGCCGTTCTCATCACCCGTACAGGCAAAGGTCTACAGACCCTTCTGGAGCTTTTTGGCTCCTTTATGGCTAACTTAGACTTAAAAATCAATGTAACCAAATCACACACAATGATTGTGGGCCCACAGAAAAATAAATCACACACAAAAACCTTTACTTGTAAAGGCGAGGTTCTCTCCAGGGTCCCTGTTTTCCCATATTTAGGGGTCCTGTTTGATCAGAAAGGCACGTGGGTTCCGCAGATTAAGGCCAAGAACATTTTTTTAGCACGGTCCACAGCAGCCCTGTTGGCCTTCACGAAAAGATTAGGGGCTAAACCAACGGAGGCTGTCTTAAAAGTTTATAAAAGTAAATGTGTTTCCATAGCTTCATATGGTGCAGCTTTGTGGGGGTATGCTAACCTGGATACCATTCAGACGGTAGAAAACAAGCTTATTAGAAGAATCTTATTGGTTCCAAATTCTACACCTACCTACTCCATACATGAAGAAGTTGGTCTACCCTATATAACAGATGGACTGAAATTGGCCCCTTTACTTTTTTGGGCCAATACCTGGTTAAATACGGAGTTGTCTTTAAACCACATAATTCTTAAAGATGTGATTGCAAGGGAGGGGGCAATGAAAATATCATGAGTGAAATACATAAAGTCATCATTCACTGCCCTCGGGAGACCAGACCTATATACAACACCGTCAAATATTAGGAAAATGGACATTGCATGGATTAAGAAGGAATTCCAGGGGAGAACACGTATAGAGAGAGAGGAGTTTGAAGTTAATAAACCATTAGTAAGAGCACATTTGGTTTTGTCCTCTTCCCCCTCTATGGAACCATACCTGCAATTTGTTACTAAACCCTTGCACAGATTTTTATTAACCAGATTTAGAATGAACCTGATCCACTATTCACTAGGCTGTTTCCCTATGTGGGGAAAACCTGAGCACGCACCACCCTGTTGAAGGACTGGGTTCTGCTAAGACCCAGTGGTGCCAGGGATAACACCTAAAACCTTTGTGGGTAACCTGTTCCGGCGTACAAATGACAGAGACACGGGACACTTCCTTCGGTGTCAAAGATGCGAGGTTTATTACTGCAGGGAACACAGAAGTCACAAGAAGTACAACATGTGTAGGTTCGAGGAGTCTGATTCGAATTGTATCTGTGGATCGCTCTTCTTATACAGTTTTCCAGCATAGGATGACATGGTGCACAAAGGTTTACAACTTGGTTCCCATCGTAAAAGTCATAAGGGGTCGCTTTCATGTATTCAGGGCCCGGAACATAATCACAGTAACATTTGGCAGTTCCCAACTGTAGAAGCACATCTTCCCACCATAAGTACATTCCAATCAGTAGTAAACGAATCGAGGAAGAGACAAAAACAGGTGCAGAGGAAGATGAGAACAGTGAGCAGATCGAAAAGGGTGTAAAAGGGGTGGTACCAGGAAACACGAGTTGCAGGCATCAAAGGGGACGTGCTTAATGAATGCACAACTGAGACAATAGAGCGGCACGGCAAGATGAGCCTCGAGCGGGGCCATCTGCCTTACAGTGCCATCCCCCTCATCATAAAGACACCTCCAAAGGAAACGTGTCTTCCGCAAGAGCTTGGGAATCCCAGGGTCGCGAAGCGGACAGCGTCCGTTCGCTGGCTACTTGAGGGCAAGAAACAAAATGGATGCCGTATCTAAGATGGAACCCGTGGGTTCAGATGAAGAAACCCACGAAACAAACGAACGGTTCAGGTTAGCACAGCGTAAACGCGTACACCCACTAAACTCGGCATTTGCGGTTCATAGATACCAGACTCGACCATATTCGTGCGAGTCAAAAACACCACTTACAATTGTCACGGAACCTCACTGTGAGTGTGACCAGTTTTCTAATCAGGACACTCTCCACTTTTTGTTTTTCTGTGGGTTTTATAATATGGAGAGGATAAAATATCTAATACCCCTCCTGAAAACAATGGGCTTTATACAAGTGAGACCAGCCTTGCTTTTTCTTCAACGGTTACCGGATGCACATGTCACTTTCTGTGTTGCAAGTTTTTTAACAGCTGCATATAGAGGAAGAAAGAAAAGAATCCCTAGAACTGTAACATTTTAAACTAAAAGCAATCCAGTATATCAATTTTAACTATTTTCTATATATTATGGTGTTTAATCAAATGACCCTTTTTATGGAGATTGTGTAAAATACATGTATTGTGGGCATTTTTAAAATGTTTTTAATGTATGTATTATTCTTGCCTTTTATGATTTTAACAAAAATCGAATAAAGTGTATTTTGACTGACTGACTGACTGGGAGTCCAATTTAGGGTCAAAGATTAAGTAGCTAGGGGCTTATTTACGAACAAGTTGCCCCAGGTTTGCGGCACAAATGTGACACTACATGTCTCAAACTGTTGACTTAGGATTTACGTGCCAGCGGAAAACTTTATTTTTGTTGAAAATGAGTCCTAAAGAAACACAAAGAAATTCTAGCACTGTTTTACATCACAGGGATGTTCTAAGGCTGGCACATGGGCATTCCCATGCAACCACCCATGCGATTAGGTGCAAGGCCTCATCCACTACAAATGATAGACAGTCCTTTGTGTAAACAGAAGCACCTCTTTAACGCAGGTGTTAAAAAGGAGAAATTATTCATTTTTTCTAACTTTTTGAGAAGTCCATGTATGCTATACTCCCATATTGCATGTGCGTTATACTATACACTTGAGGAATTCAGAGTCAGAACAAGTCCACGTAACAGCAGCACTGCAACAGGTCTGCTGAGCTGGCCGTATCCCTCGATGCCTCCATTAACACTTTTCACTAAGATACAGATACAATTTATCTATCTTCAAAAAACATTAAGGTGGTGAGTACACCATTCTTTTACTTAAGAGCCACTATTTACTCCTATCACCTGGTCCTGACGAAAGCCTCTAGAGATGCCAGGAGGCTGAAACATGTTGACCGCTTTCACTAGTGCGATAGGCTAGTAACTAGGCCTAAAAATGCACGTCTTTGTTTTTAGCTTCCTGTACCAGTCATCCACAGAATAAAAACACTAGAGACTGGATATAAGGAATTTTATACCACACCCACTTGAGCACTAATACGCCCTCTTTTTTATTCCTGGCCACTACTGTCATTCCAGTTGGTCTTCCTCCATGTGGAGGTCAGCATAACATACAAAGGAAAAGACCCAATGATAATGCTGTTGCAGCACTGAATGGCGGAGAACCAAGATATACCGCCTGGCGCTTGTGTTCGCATATGAGGGTCTTTTATTATTATGACCCCCTGCACTTTACCATAGACCCTGGCAACACAGGACAAGTGGTTCATTCCCTCCCTATTTTATTTTTTTCCTCTAGCCTAAGGAAGCTGAATGAACTACAACTTCTTCTCCCCCCCCCCATGATTTTTTGAGCACTATACTATACTGCACACATCCAAGCATAGCATGCTTTACTGAAAGGGTACTCGTCATGGAATAAACCTACGCTAGATATCACACATATTTGTGCTGTAGTGCAAAGGGGTGTGTGTGTGTGTGTGACAAAGCCAGTTTCGCAGAGCACTGGTGAAATGGGAGACAGAAACAGCGTCATATTATAGTAGATATGGCACTGTTCTGTTATCTTTCTTTCATGCAACACAGTGAAGCAACTATGGTTTGCATGGAACATTGCAATCTCCTGTTTAATAAATAAGCTCTGTGCTTGTAAGGATTATTAACAAAACCTCACACTTGTGCCTGATACTGCATGATATGTAAGCTTTCATAGAGAATCTGACTATAACTTTCTACCTTTTCCCTTCACTTTGCAGATCAGTGGAACACCAGTTTGTGTTGAAATTCCAATGCTACGGGATGCCAAAGTATCTGGTACTCAGGATGCCACAATTTCCATTGTTGATTACTATAAACCGAGTAAGTAGAAACAATGTGTTTTATATAAGAAAAACAGACTTCGCTTCATGGTAGCGCTTGCTGTACTGCACCAACACTCTTGAACATGACGGTAAAGATTTGATGTGATTTTAGTATTTGATTCATATAGTCTGTGAAAATCTTTAATAGGGTACAAAACTTCATGGATCCCATTGCCAACAGAGGCCTACTGTCGACTAGCTATGGAATTGTGAATCTTTACATTCCATACGTTTGAAAAAGAAATCAATCCCATTGTTGTTTCATTGCATCAGGGGCTGCCACAGTACCCCAGGAGCAATATTATTTGCCTGCCGTAGGAGAGCAGGTACACATTGAACCTGCTCAGAGAATATTTCCCTTCCAGTGCATCATTCAACCCCTGCCGTTTTCGATCTTAACCAGTACCTATCCAAAGACATCAGTGAGATTTCATTATCTTGAATCCTAGAAGCTGTGAGAAGGCCTTATTAACTTATAGAATAGAATTGAGTCAAGGCTTAATAATATGTAAATATTACTAGGGTCTAACCTCAATTAGCAATCCAGATATATACTAAATGAGGGCATTTCTTAGCTTATAATGATTAGTTTCAAGAATCAGGTTTAGAACCCCTGCTTCTCCTGAAGAAAGGGTCCCGTCATTATCGAGAATAAGAAAATGAGTAGCAGTGGAGTGTCCATTATATCGCGAGCCAAGGGCACCCGTAAAGAAATCAGAAGCCCACTTAATGACTCATCTGAACATTTTCTAATAAAAAGTGTCATTAGTCTAACAAACTCCTTCACATGTGCCTTGAAATATATTCCTCTCCTTAAAGAATCTCAACATTTATGCTCACTCATCCTGTGTGATTCAACTACTGGACTGATGACACAGCCATCGTCTTTGCTGATTGCATCAAACGAGCCATGGACAACCTGGGCTTCCAGCAATTAGTCAATCAACAAACTCACCCAAGGGGTTGTGGCCTGGATCAGCCACCGGATCACCCAATAGATGGTTCTTTCCTGTTCTACTCAATCACAAAGGGAGACTCAGAAGTAAAACCATTGCATGTCCTCTGAAACACAACAAGCTAACCCAAGATGCAATGGAGATGTTCATTGTTCCTCATTTAGGCTGATCTAACCATGATCTGGTGAACTCGGTGATAAGATATAGTCAAGACCCAATAACTACAAAAAGCATACCGTCTGAAAAAACAATAGCAAACAATTCACTCAATCAATCAATCAGGACATTTATAGAGCGCGCTGCTCACCCGTGAGGGTCTCAATGCGCTGAGGGGGGGAGGGGGGGGGGGGTAGGGTTGGTGCTGCTACTGCTCGAAAAGCCAGGTCTTGGGGTGTTTCCTGAAGGTGAGATGGTCCTGGGTCATTCGTAGGTGTGCGGGGAGGGAGTTCCATGTTTTGGCTGCAAGGTAGGAGAACGATCTTCCCCCGGCGGTGGTTCTGCGAATCTGCGGGACGGTGGCGAGGGAGAGGCTGGCGGAGCGGAGCTGGCGGGTGGGGGAGTAGAACGAGAGGCGGTTGTTGAGGTATTCGGGGCCCGTGTCTTGGAGCGCTTTGTGTGGGTGGGTGAGGAGCCTTAATGTGATCCTCTTGTTGACGGGGAGCCAGTGCAGGTTTCTCAGGTGGGAAGATATGTGGCTGCGGCGAGGGATGTTGAGGATGAGTCGTGCGGATGCGTTCTGTATGCGTTGTAGTCATTTCTGAAGTTTGGCGGTCATTCCTGCGTATAGGGCGTTTCCGTAGTCCAGTCGGCTGGTTACGAGGGCCTGGGTGACCATCTTTCTGGTTTCGGTGGGGATCCACCGGAAGATCTTTCAGAGCATGCGCAGGGTGTTGAAACATAATGACAAGACGGCGTTGACTTGTTTGGTCATCGTGAGGGAGGAGTCCAGGATTAATCCCAGGTTGCGTGCGTGGTCCGAGGGTGTCGGTGCGGAGCCAGTGCTGTGGGCCACCAGGAGTCGTCCCAGGCAGATGGGGATTGTCCGAAGATGAGGACCTACGTTTTGGCTGAGTTCAGTTTCAGGTGGCTGAGCTTCATCCATTCTGCGACGTCTTTCATTGCTTTGTGGAGGTTGGTTTTGGCGGTGGCTGGGTCTTTGGTGAGGGAGAGTATCAGCTGGGTGTCGTCGGCATAGGAGATGATGTTGATGTTGTGTTTGCGTGCGATGGCGGCGAGGGGGCTCATGTAGATATTGAAGAGGGTTGGGCTGAGCGAGGAGCCTTGGGGTACGCCGCAGATGATCTTGGTGGCTTCTGAGCGGAAGGGAGGGAGGCGGACTCTCTGGGTTTTGTCAGAGAGGAACAAGGTGATCCAGTCCAGGGATTTTCCTTGGATCCCAGTGTTGAAGAGGCGGGTTGTTAGGGTGCGATGGCATACGGTATCGAAGGCTGCCAAGAGGTCCAGGAGGATGAGGGCAGTTGTTTCTCCCTTGTCCATCAGGGTCCTGATGTCGTCGGTGGCTGCGATGAGGGCAGTCTCGGTGCTGTGGTTGTCTCGAAATCCGGATTGGGATGGGTCGAGCTAGTTGTTTGCCTCAAGGAAAGCAGTCAGCTGTTTGTTGACGATTTTCTCGATGACTTTGTCTGGGAAGGGAAGGAGAGAGATGCGGCAGAAGTTCTTGAGGTCTTTGGGGTCCGCTGTGGGATTCTTCAGGAGGGCGTTGATCTCTGCGTGCTTCCAGTTCTCAGGGAAGGCGGCTGACGTGAACGAGATGTTTATGACGTCCTGGAGGTGGGGTGCGATGATGGTGTCGGCTTTGTTGAAAATATGATGGGGGCATGGGTCCGAGGGGGAGCCGGAGTGGATGGAGTTGATGACATTGGTGGTGTCTTCAGTGCTGATGTGGGTCCAGGCGCTGAGGGTGGTGGTGGGGGTTGTAGGTTCGGTGACTGAAGGCGGAGTCTGGGGCCCGAAGCTGTCGTGTATATCAGCGATCTTTCGGTGGAAGAACGTGGCGAGGGAATTGCAGAGTTTTTGTGACGGTGTGATGTCGTTGGTGCTGGCGCTAGGGTTGGAGAGCTCTTTGATGATGTTGAAAAGTTCCTTGCTGTTGTGGGTGGTGTTGTCTAGTCTATCTTTGAATGATGACCTTTTGGTGGTACGGATCAGCTGGTGGTGTTCACGGGTGGTGAACTTGAGGGCTGTCATGTTTTCTGTAGTTCGCTCGTGGCGCCAGGTCTTTTTGAGGGTGCGACAGGATTTCTTTGATTCTTTAAGGGCGTCTGTGAACCATGGGGTTTTTCTGTTGGCGGTCCTGCCTGGGGGGTTCTTCAGTGGTGCGAGGTTGTCGGCGCAGTTGATACCCTGTGCGGAGTTGTTGGCTGCGTCGTTGGTGTTATTGGTGCTGGCTGGCGGGTTCTGGCTCAGCGATGAGAGGATCTGCTCTGTGGTGATTTTGTTCCAGCATCTGCGGGGGATTTGTTGCGTGCGGTGGTGGGATGTATTCTTTTTGAAGGTGAAGTGGATGCATCTGTGGTCGGTCCAGTGTAGTCCGGAGGAGTGGCTGAATGAGTCGTGGTTGCTTGCGGAGAAGATGGGGTCGAGTGTGTGGCCGGCGATGTGGGTGGGGGTGTTCACCAGTTGCTTGAGTCCGAGGTTGGCGAGGTTGTCGAGCAGGGTGGTGGTGTTGGTGTCGTTGGTTTTCTCCAGGTGGAAGTTCAGGTCCCCAAGGAGGATGTATTCTGGTGAGGCTAGGGCGTGCGAGCTGATGAAGTCAGCGATGGTTTCGCTAATTATTTATCGAGTCAATACAGAACATATAGCATCAAGCGTGCTCCATAAGCAATTCCCTATTCCTAATATTAAGATGAGAAAAGTATATTGAACCCATAAAGAATTCAAAATCGAGAGGAGTAATTATAGAGCAATGCAAATAGCACTTCTCATGAAGAGAAGTTTGGAATATTCAGTTGAGTATTCAGAGGTAAATTATAGATTTTGGCAAAGGGAAAATAGCTAGTAAATAGCTCAATGAAGAGTTAAGAAAAGTCTGCTCAGAGCACAAAGCTACAGAACAAAGAGAATCTGTGTATCAGTATGGAAACGAGTTCACGGGGAAGTCGCCTGCTGAAGTTTGCTACACATTAGCCTAGGAACACGCACTATTATAACATTTCAATATCTGCAGCTTTTGGTCCAATCAGGGTACGATGGCTTCATGGGAACGGAGAGCTTGCACCTTTTAAACAAAGGTCTTACAGATGTCAAATATTCTGTAGAGAAATGAATCTTAAACCATTGTACAAGTTTAAGTTTAGTTCCCACTATTCAGTTCTCTACAAGACAAGACGGTTCAGGGTTATGTCTGACATTACATAAAGGAAATATTCACTTTCTCACATATGCAACTTACAAGTCTTCTCTATAAAGAAACATTTACATACATTTTAACTACATTATTCGGTACATTATTGTATTCTTTCTATGAGAAGGTCGAAAACCATCTTTTTTAACATTAAATCGCCCTCGTTCAGCACATTCTTTCATTGTACTCTTCACGTCTTCATATTACCAAGACTGTTGACCTAAGATCAGTAAAAGAAATAAAAAAACTGCATTCAGATGCATTTCTAACTTAACATGGCTCACTATGAAAGTCTAGTGCTCCCATTTGTTATTGTAAAAATGTGGCTTCTCGTTTTAGGCTTACAGGTTATTTTTGCACATTAATTTGCCTTTATTAAAGTGCCCTAATGCTAAGGACTCGATAATAAGTTGGATGGACCAGTATTCCTTGGTGGAATTCCACTCTGCCCAGGTATTTATCGCCCTGTGCTCAAGCATCTGGGCTTCCCAGGTGCAGGAACAGCATTACTTGCAGTGTTTTTGTTATGGGGGGTTCCTCGTGGAAGGACGGCCAGAGCTCCACAGCCACCCGGGTAGATCTTTGCATATTGCCAAAATTGTCCTCTCCCCAAATCAAAGGAGGCCCCCACACACTCCCTTATCATGAACTGGCCATTACTGTACAAATCCCCCCTTATCAGGCAACCCCTGCACCTTCCATTTTCAAACTGACATTGAGTCAGCAATCCTGGTAAATGGCGTCATCACCAATAAAGGCATGTCCGGTGCATATGGTGCTTGTCTTACCACCTTCCGTACTGTGGTCTGTCATACCTCTGCTACATGACAGATAATGTAGGGGCATACCCTGGGGGCTCCCTTGCCACACATTAGTAATTCTGGCAAGGGTCTTCCCCATGCGTCCCCACCAATTTTCTTTTTCCCCGTTCTCCTGGTTATCTTGCCAGTGAATTGCGAGCTGGAACTGTGCAGCTATATAGTAAAATTCAATACATCGGACCTCCCTCCGACCTCTTGACAGGGTCTATGTAACGTACATAAGCAAATGCACTAAGGAGAGGCACAACCAAAGCCAGGAAGCCAATGTTGCACAGTTATGGATGAGTGCGAAGGTGAATAAAGAGACCTATTGATGAGCGCCGGCTGAGAACCCCTCTAAGGAATTCCGTCTCTGCCCCAAATCAGCTCCCTGCTCCCTACTTCAGTGTTATGAACCAACACCGCCAGCTGCAAATGAGTTGCAGAAGCGGAATACGCAGGTTCCAAACACACCTCCGGTAGCCCAGTGTTCCGCCGCCTATATGTGTAATTATATCTGCATTCGAGGCGTCCTGGATAGCACTCTGCGCTGACGAGGTTATGGAGCTCAGCCACAAGCAGCCATTTTAGCTACGTGCTTGGCCATGCCCCCTTGTAATAATTATATATATTTTTAAATAACATCTTGTTTATATTTATTTAAAAGATAATATTACTGGTTGTATTGTGCTGATACATGTACTGTTTAAAGTTAATTGCCCACTCCACAACTAACCTTGACTTTGTTACCTCAAGAAAGTAAAACGCTCAAATAGACGATTGACAATTCAGCGAACTTTCAGTCGTGTCTAGCTCATTTCCTGGTCGCAGTGCACGTTGTTTGACTTTCTTTTTTACAGGGCTCAGACGTTTCTTTAGGGGGGGTGTAACCCGCCCACATTTCTGGGCCTCCAGGGGGCCCATAAACAATATTAGTCTTTACACCTCGCCCATAGCCCTTCACGTTCAGGGCATAGTGGGCGAGGAAGAATGGGTCTCGCTGTGGGGGCCAGGTGTTTGGAAATCGCACCATCTTCACCTCAGCCTCCCCCTGGCTACCGTGGATGACCCATCAGCTGTGTTTTGTGCTCCCCTGCCAGGACATTGCCCTGAGGCCTGTAGGGCTGTGGAGGACTGATTAATTTACTAATTGCAGGGTCTTTACCTCTGCTGTTCAAGTGCTCCTGAGCTGAAGGTCTTGGGAGGGCTAAATAGGTTAGTAATAGATGGGGCTCTGCTGCTTTTCAGGTGCTCCTGCCTGGAGGACTCAAATAATTTTGTGACAGAAAGGGGCCTTGCTGTTTTTTTTAGTTGCTCAGCATGTAGGCCATTGTCACCTTGGCCCTGTGTCCTGCACCAGAACAGTATCCTCCCACTTTCATTCCTTGTCTGTGCAAATCATGTTTCATGAAAGGGCACGCCCTTGAATGAGGGCCACGCCCCTTGGATGTGGGCCACGCCTCTTAAATGTGGGCCACGCCTCTTAAATGTGGGCCACGCCTCATGAATGTGGGCCACTTTTTTCGTCAATGCCTGGGCCAAATTGTGATCCCAATCCGACCCTGACTGGAGGTGCTGCAGTACCATCAAAATATTCATGCTGGAGTCCAGAAGGTAAATGAGCTATAAAGATGCCTTTAAATTTAGTTTCTATCTTATCACATTTGCTGTTCATACAAAGGCAATGGTCAAATGCCAGGCTATGTAGTCTGTTTTTCACACAAAATGCCACCCCACTTTTTTATGTTAGCTCTTAGTTATAAGCAACACATCAACTTTAGTTGGATATGTTAGGTATATTTATTTTTACCTTTTCTTTCAAATCTTTTTTTGAAAAAATCATAGATTTACATGTCAGAGAGAGAACACAACAAATATAACATCTATATACATCAACTTAAACACAACATTTACCAAGAAAAGAAAAAATCATTACATCAAAAATACATTCACTATACACAACAAAGCATCTATATCTGTTTCAGACTGTTCCAAGAGGCAAGTCACAATTTCTAGCCTCAATAACCATCAGTGATTTGGAATCTCAGGAACAGTAGTGGACAAAGTCACAGTTAAAAGGAGATATCACGACACATTAATTCTACGAGTCAATGGTTATTGGTATTGCTAAGTTTTTATCTCCTTTCTTGCCGACGCGTTTCGAACTCCATACAGCAGTTATGGGTTCTCTTCAGGGCCTTGTCACTTCTATCTGCATGTGTGTAAGGAAAAAAGAACACTGTTTCAGTGTCGATTCCTATAGCCTCATTTTATTGTTCCGCTTCTAATCTTCTGCATTTAAAGTCCATGTTACCTTAATAGTAGCCATGGTTATCCTATGTCTGGTTCTGGGTCTTTTGAGCTGCAGTCTAAAGGACATTAAAAAATCCCATTTAGAGTCAAACTCAATACTAGCCCTACGGTCACTTCTTGCAAAAACACTGCAGGACGTACCTTTAACTGTCTTTATGGTCCGTGTATGGGCGTCTCCCTATGGCACGGTGATGCTTTTTGACCTGGGGGAGGGCAAGGGGGGGATTACTACTAGTGAGCTCATGTCATATCTCAACCTTGTTAGGTAGATTATTGTAACAATCCTACCTCGTTTGGTGCACCGCGGGCTTCGGGAGCGGCTCACTCCATGATCAACTTTTTGCACACGGTCTTCCGGACTCTAGTTGAGTGTACCGCGTAATTACTCTCGTTTTAATCCCCCATTACATGAACCAGTTTTACGTGCACTCACTCAAACCCTCTCACGGCTCACCTTGCTCTGTACAGCTTGCTTTCACTAATGTGAAAGCAAGCTGTACAGAGCAAGGTGAGCCGTGAGAGGGTTTGAGTGAGTGCACGTAAAACTGGTTCATGTAATGGGGGATTAAAACGTACTCCGGTCTATCTTTTAAACAGTGTATGATACCGGAGGACAACACGAGAGTAATTACGCGGTACACTCAACTAGAGTCCGGAAGACCGTGTGCAAAAAGTTGATCATGGAGTGAGCCGCTCCCGAAGCCCGCGGTGCACCAAACGAGGTAGGATTGTTACAATAATCTACCTAACAAGGTTGAGATATGACATGAGCTCACTAGTAGTAATCCCCCCCTTGCCCTCCCCCAGGTCAAAAAGCATCACCGTGCCAAAGGGAGACGCCCATACACGGACCATAAAGACAGTTAAAGGTACGTCCTGCAGTGTTTTTGCAAGAAGTGACCGTAGGGCTAGTATTGAGTTTGACTCTAAATGGGATTTTTTTATGTCCTTTAGACTGCAGCTCAAAAGACCCAGAACCAGACATAGGATAACCACGGCTACTATTAAGGTAACATGGACTTTAAATGCAGAAGATTAGAAGCGGAACAATAAAATGAGGCTATAGGAATCGACACTGAAACAGTGTTCTTTTTTCCTTACACACATGCAGATAGAAGTGACAAGGCCCTGAAGAGAACCCATAACTGCTGTATGGAGTTCGAAACGCGTCGGCAAGAAAGGAGATAAAAACTTAGCAATACCAATAACCATTGACTCGTAGAATTAATGTGTCGTGATATCTCCTTTTAACTGTGACTTTGTCCACTACTTTTCCTGAGATTCCAAATCACTGATGGTTATTGAGGCTAGAAATTGTGACTTGCCTCTTGGAACAGTCTGAAACAGATATAGATGCTTTGTTGTGTATAGTGAATGTATTTTTGATGTAATGATTTTTTCTTTTCTTGGTAAATGTTGTGTTTAAGTTGATGTATATAGATGTTATATTTGTTGTGTTCTCTCTCTGACATGTAAATCTAAGATTTTTTCAAAAAAGATTTGAAAGAAAAGGTAAAAATAAATATACCTAACATATCCAACTAAAGTTGATGTGTTGCTTATAACTAAGAGCTAACATAAAAAAGTGGGGTGGCATTTTTGTGTGAAAAACGTATATATAAGGTCCAGCCTTTCCCACAGCCTAAGGACCTAACTCCTTTACACTAAAAAGGCTATGTAGTCTGACACATTGCTGCTTATTATTTTTACATGGAGATTGATGTTTGCTTTTTTTTCTCTGACTACAAAGTAAGAGGATTGTGTAAAAGTACACTGTGAGACAATCATGCTGGGGTACAGTAAGTGTGAAAGGAAAGGCTGTAGAATGTCTGTTTTTTCATAACAAACAACAACATTTAAATACCTGTAGATGAACTGTACAATTATTTCAAATTATATTAACATGAAAACAAAACAAGAGATTATACTTGGTGATGCACAGATGAGAAATATTCTCTAAAACTCCAAACAGTGTCTATGGTTTGTGGCCTATAGAGTTTTATCACTAAACTGCATGTCTGTGCAAATTTCGTAGCACGTTTAATTGAAATGTGATGTCTATGAACGATAATGGGCTATCATACCATGCTTTAGTAATATAGTTGTGACAGTGTGCTCCACACGGTACCACCTTTACCACTCTCCTTATGAGTACTGCACTTATTCTTTGTAGGACTTCAGTGATATACAGTGAGGCACCCTCACTCTGAAAGTTTTTCCAACATCACTGAGTGAGACGTATTGATTCAGTATGATATGAGCTGTGAACATTAGAGGCTAGCTGTTGTTTACCTTGTATTCTGCATTTTTTAATGTACGTATTTTATTTTGCAGGAACCAAAGTGACAAGATTGTACACCTCAAAGGTGATGAAAGAAAGCTCATCGTGTGATTTTTGTGGAGATGACTGCACTTCATGCAGGTCAAATGTTGTTACAGAAAATGTCAGTGGAAGCAATAATGGACCTTCTAGCGCAGCCTGTACGTTGTCACACAGTGTGCAGCTTAGTTTTATTCTTCTTCCCTATCTTGTATACATGTGTACTATTGCATAACAATATTCTTCTATAATATGGTCACCGAAAATCAGGCATTATCAATGTTTAGATAAAGCAGATTAATGAGACAGGTGAATTTAGGCACCACTCTCCAGTTAGGGGATTAAGAGCAAAAGTGTTCACAATTGCATCTCACAACTAAAGAATATTGTTAAGTATTGAGAGAGTGTGTTAAGTGCTTTGACCTATAATTTATATTCCTGATGGATACTTCTAACTGCAGATTCCTCGCCTTTTTAACAGCAGTGCTCTCGTGAACTGGTAGGTGGTGTCATGAGGTGCTGCATTAGCTCTGTCCTGCTATAGTGATGGAGCAGAGCTGCATATATGCGCCTCACCTGCCAAATGATGTCATTTCCTTTATTTCTACACCTTCTGGAGCAGAGCCAGAGCTCCAGTCCTGACTTTTGTTGATCTTTAATGATTTACAAAACATACAGTGTGCTATGAAACAATGTCTTCGCCAAAATCTACAGACTTCAACCAGTGCTGAGACTGCAGGAAGCAGATGTCAGTTACTCACCCTCACAAAAGGTGTGTTTGATGCCTGGTAACTAGCCATGACTCTAAGCCATGCAACAAGTGTGCCCTCATGAACCCAAAGGTGAGCCAGGAAAAGGAGGTGAGGCTTTACATCACCAAACACAAGAAGAGGTCACACTTGAAGTGCAGACCTCACACCCACAACAAGTCACAGGACTGGCCTCAGTCCCAGTCACCAGGCTGTTCCTATGAATGATACCCTTTTCACTTGAAGTCTTCAGGTGTGTCAAAGTCCAAGCGCAAACATGAAAATACACTGCAGGACTCGATCTCATCCGGCCACGATAGCACAAAAGAGATGGTGCAAGCCTCTCAAGATGAACATTGCTTCCCTTTGGAGTCCCCAGTTCCAGAACAGATTCCTCAGCTGGCCACGGCATGCCTCAAGTTCCCTAGTTCATCATTAACCCCGTAGCAGATAGCATCATTCAAGGAGACACTGCTTCAAATCGTTGTTGTAATTCAGACTCTCTCTGGTGTGCCTTCAGGCCCATGGTGCCAGACTGCAGTACGGGCCACAAGATCCACAATCGTTCCTGCTGCTTCGAAACTGACCTCTCCATAGCCGATAGAATGTCGAGTGTCAGTGTCCAGCTCGACCGATGTTGCTATGAAATTGCAAAAGGGAAACCAGTTATTGGAGGGCTTGACTATAACCCAACACTTTTATGACATCACAATTACTAGCAGACTCTCCATTCTCTTTTTCGGCTTCTGACCTTATATAGGAACACATAGGATCCCTCTGAACATTGATGAGGAGGGGCATGGGCTATTCCTTCTCTACTATACTGATGATGGACTTTAATTGGATTTATAAAATACGTGTGGGCTCCACACCTCCCCAGAAATGAAACTTGATTTACCGCATGGGCCACAAATGGAAAAGAAAAATGCCTTGTGTGCAGGGGTGGTCTGGGGCAGAAGCTGAGGTGCAATATGTGCAATTGCCGTACATTTTGACAATGACAAACATTCTGACAGAAATTCGCTTTCCAGGGCCAAAGTCATCTGAGCCTTTAGTACTATATAATGATGCCCTCACTAATTCCTTGATGGCTACATGGTCCAAGCCTTGTTCTTGCCCACAAGTCAGCTAACCAGTAGCCAGGCTAAATAGACCTGCAGCCGGTGTTCCAGACTTTCTAAGCAAGCACCTTATTCCTCTGTGCCTTATTGTGCAGTCTTCAACTAGGAATCCCAATCCTAATTCCTTTATGAACAATCCTGGAGATGGGGTATCCAATTGGTGTGACACATTTGGTAAAAGAAGATTTGGCCCTTGGATCAATAAATGCAGTTTGTTAACCTGGCAGTTAAAAGTATGTGCTTTGGGACATAGCCAGCAAGATCTTGCAGGTTATTGCAGATGGCCTCAGAGATTCTCTGGCTCAGGTGATACATGATGGACAAAATGCCGCTAGATTTGTAATCTGTGGTGGCATTTGAGTTACAGATTGCATTGGCAGGTCTTCTGACTCAGTGTTGTGCTTAAATTGTACATATGGATGAGGATGACTAGATTACTAGATTTTCTGGTGATGTGTAAGCATCCTAAATGAATAGGATCCAGTGTCTTGTATTCAGGGGAAAAAGGACTCTGTACTGGAAAGATTTAAAGACATATTCAGCAAAACAATCTTCCCAACAATTCAAGAATATTTAGAGGCTTTTCTAGAGGGCTAACCTATACGGAGTGTCAACCTTTCCTAGCAGTGCTACAACAGATAGTCTGGTACTTTTGTTCCATGGAATTAACACCGGCAGACACAGCACAGGACCACAGCCAAACTGGTGTAGTGATACCCTTATTATTAAGTTCCTCCTCTTCTACAGCAGCGGCTAACAAGCTGGTTTATTTTGTCTTCAGTGACTCATGCCATGCTGTTGGAAGGCAGACTGTCACGTTTCGTTCCTGGCTGGAGATCCATTACATCAGATAAATGGGTTTTACACATCATTCAAAGGGGCTATGCTGTACCCTTTGTTTCTTACCCCTCACATCTTCCCCCACACCAGAATACATTTGGCAGAGAACTTGAAGACCCTAATGTAGGATCTTTTATATTTCAAGGGTTTCATCAATAGGTACAGGACTCTGGGAAAGACAATGGAAGCTACTTCCTTGTCTTGAAAAAGGATGAGGGACATAAGGGTATACTGGACCATCGCCCATTGAAAGCCTTCATGTGAAAGGGCAAATTCAACATGCTCATGCTAGCTCAAATTCTATCTGGTCTGGACCCGGGAGAATGGATATTGTTCTTCGATTTTCAGGATGCGTATATTCATATAACCCTCCTGCAGTCTAATAGCAATTACCTGCATTTTGTGCTCCCCTTCAGGCTCACTTAACCCCTGTGGTGTTCACAAAAGTAAGGGCTGTGCCCATCTTTGGAAGTTGGGAGTCCATGTATTGAGGGTCAGACTGGCCTATAGGCAATCAACCTGATTGGTTAGTCTCACAGATCAGTGTGTAGGCTGCTTTTTTAGCAGTTTGTTAATCCTGTTTTATAGTCAAGCTGGCCAGTTTTTACAGTTGATTTCTCTGATAATAAAACAACCGTTGCCTGCAGCAAACACAAATGCTTGGAATCTCCCAAAACTTTCAAAATACTCAGACAGCATGTCTTTACAAGTTCAAAAGTGGCCTACTTTGAAAACGTGGACAAACTTTTTAGTTATCTGGTACGCTAACAAGGTCCACTTTTACTTTGGTGCCCGGACCTATTTTTCCTCCACTCCGACCCTGCATGCACTCCCGTACCTGAATGACTAGCTGTTGAAGGTAGGCTTGCAACAGCCAGTCTTGTACCATGTTCAGGCGACGACCAACCTCTTCACATCATTGAGGATCTCCATCAATGAGCCAAAGTCACATCTGGAAATCTTGTAGAGGATTCCATTAATTAAAGAGGAACTGTACTTTAAGGCAGCACTTTCTTGACAACTATGTCCAGCAGTACAACACTTTGGCTGCTCGGTTCTGCAGAATTGTTTTATTTGAGTCTCCTCTGTAGACCCGCCACCTTTGGTAGGTACTGCTTTGGTACCTATTCAAAAGGTGAAAAATCTGTGGTTAGAAGTATCCATCAAAAGACCATTACCTATTTATCATTTTTTCATGCAGCACAGTGCAGCAAGGCACTTTGCTGTGCTGAGTGAAAGGGAAAGGGCAGGAATGTACCATATTTAACATTATACTGTGCATTCCCGGCCTCCCTATCGCTGGCACACTGTTGGCTGCTTAGTGCCAACTCAGGCACCCTTGAATCATGGTGAAGGGTCCCTGCGTTGTAGGCAGGATTGTTTTTGAGCAGGAACGGACACCTTAATGCACAAAAACTATTCTCAGAAGCATTTTCCTCTTTCCAGATGTGCTGCAGAATACAGCACACAAAGAAAGAGTAAAGAATTAGAAGAAATCTCCCCTGTTTTTCTCACTTGGGGATGCATAGCATTTTTACGCATTCTCAGGTGTATCACTCAAGGTATATATGGGAATGTGCCAAAATCCATGGGTGGATGCCCGGGGAACAACCCGCACCACCCATGGAACGCCTCTCTGGGGCAGAGTAACACAGGCCAAAGATATGCGCTGCCTTGCGTTACACCAGATATATCAGGCCATGCATTGTGGCCTTGCATGGCTTGATAAATCTCACTTAAGTTTTGTGTCACCCTTATATCCCCTTGTGTGGTGTTAGGGCGATGCAAATCCTGGATAAATCTGATCAAACACTTGATTTGTAATAAACAATTGATAGTGAGTTTGTCACTGGGAGAAGAGGAAGCGACCTCAAGGATGATTCATGGGATGAACTATCTGGACACAGAATATCAACGCTGTAACTGTCCAGGTTTAATGTCTGAAAGCCTATTGTGCTCCTATGAGAAAATGGAGTTTGTTTATTCCCAGGAATTTTCTGATATTCTATTGGAGGATGAAAGAAAATGATGTTGCAGCATAGAATTTGTTTGTTTATATTAGTGCATGCTCATAGAGTAGCGAGCTGGATTGTGGATTCCTTCCCCAACATTCTGGAAGAAGACTCAATGAGTTTCTTAGACTTCTCTACACAAGAAGTTATTTAGCTTATTTTTTATATCTGTTGATTTTTGACTAAATGTTTTCCATTCTGAAATGCAAAGGCTTTATGCTTGTGCATTGAATCTCTCTTCAGAATTCCTTATTGGGTATTTGAAATGACACCTTTTCCCTCTTTAGCCCAAATTAATGTAGATTAGCGGATTTCCTTTATGGAACACACTTGCTGTATTATTACTATATTAACTGTGATTCTAATGAGCATGTTCTTCTATTTTATAATTGAAATCAATTGATGGATTATATTTACTTTTAATGGTGAATTTTAAAGATTAAAACCTAATGGATAAACTGATGAAAGACTAAAGAATTGAAAATAAAAACTATTTTAACTCACACTAACTCTCTTCTTTGACTGAACTAAAAGTCTTTAATGATTTATTGTTATGTAGATGATTGCTCCTTATTTCTCTTTGTTGACGAGCAAAGGTCCATTCGTCCAGTGGGGAGGGTTATGCAATGATTATACCAGATGACTGAGATACTGCTCCCTCACTAAGCGATTGCGGTATAACAATCTTTTGCTTTATTATAACCTATAAAAGTGACTGGATAATTACTAAGCCTTATCCACGTGCTAACTGGATCCAACAGGTAAATCCCAAATTAAAATTCTAGAGTGAGCCTTACTATTAACTCATGGTACTCACTGAAAGCCAAAGCCTGTGCAATAGGCATTTCTATAAACTCTCAGTGATATCTTGATGCTGTGGTTCCAAGAACAACAGGCTTTACTTGTCACAAGGACTGAACACTACATGGCCCAAAGAACTGAACTGACGGATAGCAGGCAGTATTTCATTGAATCGAGCTGCCTCATTCCACTACCCTCCAGAAGAAATGCCACTCCCTTGTGTTCAAGACACACGGTTTTACTACCACCAGAGGTAAAACCAACAGTGTGGCCCTTTTATGTCTAAATTGTTGTGAGGTTTCTTTGGTGCACACACTGTTATCAACGTACCCATTGACAAACATTACCATTTAAGACTTTCAGAAATTTACACGTTAGCCAACGCCACACGTAAGATGCACATCTTTAAAAATTAGCGTTTCCATGGCGTGCAAAGGTGACAGACATGATGCAACTAGCGTCTGTCTCAAAGTAACACAAGTACTGATTAAGATTTATGAAATCAAACACATTACCAAAGGATACAAACTGGATCATTCTCAAGATCGGTCCACGGGGCAGAACTTGGAGTATGTGTGTTCATCCAGAGCTCCGATGATCAGTTGTCAGCTGGTGCTGACTGTCCTGACGACTCAAATGGATACAAGTTTGAGTCCCTCTTGAAGAATGAGTTATTCCAGTGCATGATGCTAAGGTGAGCAATGCTCTCAAGTAAATGTACAGCGTTCTACACGTCTACACCACAAATGTGTTCCTCCTTGGTTCTTTCTCAAGTTAGACTGACTGATCAATTCTGCATTACTGCACCTGAGGCTATGGCAGGCAGTATAGAGTTTGTTAATCAAGACATACAAAGAGATATTGAAGCCCTTTTCCTCCCAAAGTATTTATAGAGGTGGCACATTACTATTAATGTCATTCTTTGCTCCACTAGTAGCCTGTCAGAGGTGTGTTGCTGCAAGCAGAGTAAGCAAATACGCTACAATGACCCCAGTTATAATAGCACTAAAACCACAATGGCACACAATGTAGCAATAACCTAACCGCCTGTGACAACGGAGTGTGGGAAACAACACTGCCTAGCTGAGGGCCATGCCATCTGATCGCTTCTGAAGTACTGGGAGGACATGAGCAAATGGGCAGGGTCACAAAAGGGCCAACTCCTGAGAGGAATGAGTCCCTGCACAGTAGATATGACTAGTGTGCAATAGTTGAATATGGTAGGCCAAGAGTAAGAAGGAACCATATTGAGTAATTAGCAAATGGCTGCATTCTGTAGACGCCTACTGGCAGCAAAGCCCTTTCACTGGAATGGAGACAAAGCATATGGCATGCACAGTAGCAACATTTACCCCTAGCTGTCAGCGTGCGGGAGGGGGCATGGTGATCAGGCTCACTGCATGTACATATGTAGGTTCTTGAGGCTACTATGAAGATGAATTGAAATAATACATTAAGGTATTTATTTAAATTATACTTAGCTGACCTGGTGTTTCATGAGCAAATGTGAAAGAATAGGCGCATTCAGATGGTGCACTGCTGCACTATAGCCACACTGCCCTGCTATCCACAAAGAATTCTGCCAAAGGTACCAAGAGCTACAACCCGCTTCTCTTAGAACCATGGAACCAGGTGTTGTGTTAAATAAGAAAAAAAAATGTAAAAGTACTTTCATAGGTATCCACGAACCTCTTGTATAAAGTGGTCAGTGACGATTAGGAAATCTCCATAAATGTAATTTCACAATGTATCAATCACAGTGGAAGAACGGACATCAAATAGACAGGTGCTTATGACTAATTCACTGTCTGCTGCGTAGAGGTATCCTTTCTGTGACATCCTAGCATTCTTCAGCACTTCAGGTGTTATCCCAGCAGATAATCTGTGGTGGTGCAGAGGGTAGAACTTGCTCAGAAGGTTTTCGATGCAGGAACCCATCTCTGTCCATACAGAACTCTGCACTTCTGCCAGCACACAAAGATACTGCAATCCAGTGGGCAGAAATTCAGCCGGCCAGTCTTACATGCAATGCACGTACAGGGTCCATCAAAAAGGCAATGCCCTGAACATATATGGTAGACACCAGGGCCACAGGGTGGCAGGAGAGGCGGAGCTCAGTGATGGTATTGGGCCGGGAAAATAGCCCTTCGGAGAGTGGCATGTTATTTTTGCAGTTTAATTACTACAGGATTGTGGAATGTCATGGTATTTATTTGGGAAATTCAAAATAATTGTATGAAATTGGGTAGAGAAATAAATATCAAGCATTGGCAATGTTAGTAGGTCTAGCCTCAACAACCTGCAAACAACGGGGCAGATTTACAAGCGCCTTGCACCACTTTTGCGCCACTTTTCCCATGTTAAAAATGATGCAAAAGGTGCGCATGGGCCTTGTAAATAAGCCCCAACATTTGTACATGCCTTTATTTACATACATTTTTTCTTTATTGTGAACCATTGAATTTTCGGAGAGACAGGTAGGGACTGGAGGCCGTCAGAACGTATTGCTCGACCCTGGAAAGAATGTTTTGAAGTAATGTTTGATTGGGAAGGGAATATACACTAGGACTGGGAGCTGCTGATTCGTGGACAGAAGAATCACAGGAAATTATTTCTATATTGTCTCATTTACTATTGAAACTTAAAAATCCACTTCAAGCAGTTTCTTCGAAGCCTCCATTTTGGATCACTTGCAGCAAATGATCCAAAATGGATGGTTTGAAGAAATTGCTTGAAGTGGATTTTTAAGTTTCAATCGTAAATGGGACAATCTAAAAATAATTACCTGTGACCAGCAAATTGCTGCTTTTGTTAAAATCAGCAAAAATTTCATTCAAAAGATATATTCAACTTAAAGAGACCCACACCAGTACTGTAAACTTCATGTATAATAGGCTGCTAACAGGCTGGCTACTTAGGGGGCTATTACGATGGTAGGCTGACAAAGTCCGCCCGCCTACGCAATGGCAAAAGGGACCGCCTGCCATAGGTGCTGCGGCCCGCCATTCAAATTAGGATCCGCCTGCCACACTGGTGGGCGCATCCCGCATTTTTTACATTGCGGAGGGCGAAGCTGTAAGCAGCACCCACCACAATGTAAAAAATGCATGTTGTGGATTTGCATGCACAACGTGACAGGCACTGCGTTGTGCCTGCCACCTTGTGCATGCAAATTGTGGGGGGTACCATAGGTACCCCCCATGTGCACCCCCCCAACACCTTGGCCCCCAAAAGCAGAAACTGCATGCCTTTTCATGGCGGCAACACCACCATGGAAAGTCTGCTCTCAGCCTTCATCATAATATGAATGGCGGTGTCTTGCAGACACCGCCACCATCTTATACTCGTCTTCCATCCGGTCGACGAGTCGACCAGCGGAAAGGCGGCATACGGTTTTTCCGTGCGCAGTGGACCCCCAGCCATACTAATATGGCAGGGGGGGGTCAATCAGGCATTGATGGCGGGCGGATCGCCCTGGCCGGGCCAGCGGAGGCTACCACCGGCCTGGTGGGGCCGATCCACCCGCCATCATAAAAGACCCCTTTGTGCCAAAACCAAGCATATACAAATGCCTAGCTATCATTCAATAACATGAAATTATGAAAGTGCACCTGAGCTCTACAGGAAAAAGCATCTAATAGTGGAATCTGCGAATAATTATTGTCAGGGGGTACACATTCTATGGATTTTCATGAATCTAAAATGCAAATATATGAAATATAAATTATCCAAAGCCCATATCTATGTGTTTTTCATTGGGGGTTGTTTATTTGATGAAGAATTTTAGAAACACCATGTGAGTGTCTGTTGGTGATGTTTCTTGTCATACCTGCCAACTTGTAGAACAATCTCACAGTGTGAGGGTCCTCCTGACTTGAAGAACCTAGGAGGCGCTTTTGAACCTCCCCCCGCTCCCAAGCCCACTCCTCCCTAAAAAAAGGAAAATCTTGCCAACGCTGGTACCAATGTCCTGGTGTGTTTTCACATCCCGTAATGGACGTCGGCAGTTCAAAGCCTCTTGAAAACGAGCTGGAAAACCACCATTTACAGTGATTATCAGCTTGTTTTCCGCACCACTGTGTGATATCGGCTCCTCACCCGATGACCATGTGATGGGAGCTGATATTGTGTGTCACACCGTGACACCTTGTGGGTTGGCAGGTATGAGTTGTGTCCATGTCAGCTGTTTTATGTACCAACGTGAAAACAGGTTTGTCTGGGTAATGTTGATGAGAGACTCTTATTTCTTAAAATGTCTAAGATAGTGAATAGATATTAGGAGTACGTTGTTCATAATATCCATGCACTGTGCATACTGGACAAGTGCATGTTGTGCGTACATGTACCCTCATCGAAGCCAAAGAAGAGAACTTCCAGTAGTAAACAACTTTTAGTTGCCTCACTTTTATTCCCTCCCTCGCACAGTGCTCCAATGCTTTACAGCTAGGTTTGTGCTATGTAGATTCCTATACATTCATATATGCATGAGTCCATCATGGAGTACAGTGCATGCCAGCTCTCTTGTAATTGTAATTATTTTCCTTTTTAAATAAGCTGTCCACATGGGTGCAGGGCATTCTTGCACAGGGTGATTCTGCCCCTTGCAAGGTTTCTTATTTCGGAATGCCGACTGGTGTTAAGATTGGTCCCTGCCTGCTTTACCTCTTCTTCTGCTCTCGTCTGACTAGATAAATAGGATTGTATGCTGTGGAAAGGGGAGAAGGGGTGAGGCATGTACTCAGCAGTCACCTGTTTCTGAGTTAAGCACTCACATTTTTTAAAGATACAGATAGCATTTTCAGCCCTTAAGGTTCCAGCATGGCTTCCAGTGGCAGCCACGCTACCACTCACACAGGAGCACTACCGCGGATGCATTGCGAGAAACATTGTGGATCCAGCCTTTAGTAGGGCACTGGCAACCTCATAGAAGAACAAGCTACTTACCTATGGTAACGCTTTTTTTGGTAAAGACGCTATCTAACTGCAGATTCCTCCTCTTTTTAGTATTCCCCAGGCAGGAGTCTGTATCCAGAGTGCAATACCTCTTTTTCTCGTTAGATGGCGCCATGTGACTCCACTGGGACACTGTTTCACTACAAAAATGAGGTGCAGAGCCAATATAGGCGCTACATTCATGTACTGGTGTCAGTTGCTTTCAAGGCTGTCCTCAAACCTCCGATGCAGAGCCCAATAGAACATTTTCTGACCACTGTGCAAATTCCTACACTTGGGATCATATTAATGGATAGAGTCAAATTCACAGAACAGTATGGGTCGGTGAGGAATCTGCGGTTAGATAGTCTGTACCAGAAAGAGCATTACCTAAGTTAAGTAACTTGTTCTTTTGACAGAGACTTCTAACTGCTGATTCCTCACCTTTTGGATAGATACCAGAGCAGTAACTATTTGGAGGTGGGTCTGCGAATGGACTCAAACCAAAAGGTCCTGCAAGACCGATTAGGTAAAATGCCCCTTTTGGTGAACCGGACTGTCCAAACAGTAATGCTTTGTGAATGTACAGAGTGACACCCACGTAATCTGGTGGATCTCCAGGAAAGCAACTCTGCATGCCAATGCAGTGGTAGCAGCTTTGGCACTGATGGAATGAGCTCACAGTCCTTCTGGAGGGTGTTATTCTGCCAGTGCATAGAAGATTTTAATGCAGATCCCGATCTAGCGCGAGCAGGTCCTTTTCTGCACAGGGTTGCCCTTTTTCTCTCTAGTGAAGCCCCACAAAGAACTGATCATCTGTGATCACTGTAAAAGCTCAGTGCTCTTTAGGAGTCCAAGCAATCACGTCTTTTCTCCCCCTTAGAGGGGTGAGGCGGAGCAAAGCACATCAGTAGGATGATACTTTGACTAATATGAAACAATGTCACAAGATTTTGCAAGGAGTATGCTTGTGTCCACAGAACCAACATGTCTGGGGAAAAGGTGTTGCACTGCGGGCTGGCAGAGAGAGCTTGCAGCTCAATTACTTGTGGTGCAGAGGTTATGGCAACAAGGAACACTGTCTTGAGGGTGAGAAATCGCAAAAGACAGCTGTGAAGCTTCTCAGAGGTAGTGCCCATCAAATATGTGAGGACCAAGTTAAGGTCCCAATGTGGGATGGTAAAGGAAGAGCGAGGAAACAGATATTGGAGGATATTCTCAAAAAAGTGTGATAATCAGTGCAAAATAGGCATAACTCAACATTGCACATCGCAGTCTATAGTGGGAAAACAACACCATGTTAACGGCATATTCACAACACAGCCCCATCATGCGATAGGCTCACGAAAGGATTCAGCAAGATTCCACACATATGTGCGTTCTCACACAGACGAGCTACCAGATACCAGACGCCAGATACATCGCCATCGTCCAGTTTTGAGGAGATTAATGAGAACGCACATATGTGTGGAATCTTGCTGAATCCTTTCTAATAAAGCAACGCAAAGTTTCAACCGGACAGCATATTCAATCTGCCTTACTATCAGGTCAGCAGAAGAACAGACCCTGCTCCCTGACCTGATTTACTTGGCAAATGTTGCTAGGAGTCTTTTTGTTATACCTCCAAATGTGTGACTCATCTGGAGAACGGTGCAAGTGAGATGTGATTTTAAGACCCAAATAGAACTTGTATAATTTTCCGCATTAACTAGGGGATTCCACGAATGTTTTACGTGAACCAAAGTGTCCGAGACTGACAGCCGCTTCATTTGGAAGGTGTCCCCTACAAACACTGTATGTTTTAAAAGACGCGCTATGAAGGTTGTGTAAAGATAAGAAAAGGGCTTTGGATGGGCCTCTGAAAGACTTGTATCGCCAAAATCCCCTTCCCCAGCGCGTAATCCTACTTCCGCTTTCAATACTAAAGCTATAGAGATAAATTCCTGATCCATGAATCTGGATTTTAAATACCCAGACACCGACTTCCAAATCTAAGAATTTTGCTGAAATTGTCCTGATGAAGACACACTGCATGTGTCGAAACGCGTTGACAGATATCAGCTTCCTCTACTAACTTTGGGAAACACCAATGCTTTAACAGCTCCATGAATATTGTACATCAAACTGATAGAAAAATTGTGTTTTTTTAAGAATTTTTAAATATTTGTATCATTGAATATGTTCATATCAATTTTTATAAATTTAATTAAATCTTTCATGCTATCATAGCCATTTGTGTTTTCTCCTCATGTTGTTCTTCTCTACTGTACCTTGCTTTGCCAGATAATTTGTTTTAATTTGCCTGGGTTTTTACCTTTGCTTCATATTGCTTTACCCTGACCCAGGAAATTTATCCCACTCAGGGGGTCCTTGTTTGCTTCCACAAACGTGCCATGTCCATGGTCAAACAATAATGAAAGCATAGACTAATGTAGGGGCAGTCACTCCCCCTTACGTACATGCTGCCCATGTCGTGGGACTTGAGTCACAGGGTGCATCCCTGCATCATGGCTGCACATATCAGAGCCCAAAAGAAGCCCTGTTGTCACATGTAGGCCACAAATGACAGCCAAAATGGAATGAATTGGGACACATGTGAAACGCCGAAGAGTGGGATACCGTACCAACTGTGACACACAGACCTGGCAGTGACACCCTAAACAGCCTCAATGCACAGAGGTGACACACCCACCATTCATTAACAAATTCCAAAAATTCTAGCAACTACATGTCAACCCCACAGTTGTCTGTGTGAAGTGCCTGTACAGATGAGTGACATGCATGCAGGGAATGTGTCTTGGAATGCATTTATTTGCACATGCTGTGCCTGTGGTCATTCGTCGTACTATCCCATGATTGCTAAGGACCGTCACAATGTGACGTCAACATGAGAAGAAATTGTCAATGATGGTGATCCTACGAGCTATTCCTGCTGCGGCTGCAGTGGGGTGTGGTCCACCTGTTGTATCATCATCATCATCACCTGGTGCATCTGGCGCTCGTATCCACGGGCCATTGCTGCGTACACATATGTTGTGCAACACACAACATGCAACGATCATCTTGCACACGATGTCTGGGCTGTACAGGAGCCTTCCACCCGTGACGTTTAGGCACCTGAAACGTGACGTCAACAGGCTCACTGGTTCCTTGGTGTGTGTTATGTGTGACTTAGTGATTCCTATATGACATGAACTGCTTGTTGCAAATGAGCGGCATCAATGTGTATTATGTAGCCTCACTGCTGCTCCTACCTCCCCCTGAGCATAGTTACTAGTGTGTGCAGCGCGGTTGCATCACTTGCACCCCTACGGCACACCATTGTCATGCATTTCTGCGCATGTCCACAAGCCTGACTATGACACAGTGTTGATGTGCGCTGAAGGTGGCCGGGCACGTGTGTGTAGGCCCATTGTATAAGCCATGGCTGACACAGATGTAGAGCACCTGCCTGAACTCGGCATGCGGTTGAGGGTAGATGTTTGGCGCGTGCTGCACTAATAGCGACACACACAACAGTTGGCATGTGTGATCCCTGACCACGAGCGGGCATGCTCTCCTTCATGTACCCCTTCAGCCGAGCTCGCACTCCGGGGCATGCCACATAGCAACATTGTTCATTGCAGGACAGCTAGCGCAGACACTACAACAGAGACACACGCATCAGTTACTTCCTTGGCAAGGCGTAAATATAACCACACCCAGATCCACGTGTGGAAGAGCCTCACCCCTACACTGTACTGTCGTACACCTGTCCACTCAGCTTACGCTCACAGAGAGGTACGACACGGCTACATGTCCCAGGTCTACCCCATGCCTACGGTGACATGGTTGCGCCCGCTGTACACAGTACAATTTAATGTGGTATGGCCTGGGGACCTCATGCATACATAATGACCACACAGACACACTGAGTGAGTTTGTGTAACTGACTACGGGCACGTGCACCCGGCCCCTTTTAACGCCAGGGTCACATTCCCAGTGACACTGGGCTGCATGGGTATACACCACCCCTCAGGGGTTGGTTGGTGCAGGCAACAACCACAACAGTGATCAGACAATCAGCAGTTACAAGGTTCATACAGCAAGGGTCCATGTCTTGAGCTGCACACCGTTAGTGGTCCCAGATGCACTACCGCCGGCACAGGCACACCGCCACAGGATGGTGACTTGTGCTGCACTGAGGTAAGACCAAGCGAGCTGAGCGGGTCCTCGTCTATGTCCAAGGTGAATGTCACAAAGGGTTGCGGGGGAGAGTGGAAGGTGTCCTTCCAGGGCATGATGCAGAGGGCAGACGCAAGCAGATACAGGCAAATTTGCAGAGTTGAATGCTACAGACTCCTCTTTACCACCATGTCAGCTACATGATAATGAAGACAACCCCCAGCTCTTGGACTCAGATGCCACCAAAGTTCAACCAGAGGGTGCCCATGACTTTCGAGGCACATACTTAGTGACACCAGAGCTGAAAGGGGATGCAGTCTGCGATGAGTCCTGTACAAGGACATAAACTCTGCCATGAAGAAAGCAAGACTCGTTTCCAATTGTGTGACCTACTCCACCGCAGTGTGTGCCGGAGGCAGGGGCCAGCAGTGGCTCACAGCCATGTGTCGTAGGCCTGCGATGCACTGAGTTAGTGGCACCACTGCAGTTTTTGGTAGTGTCCCATCACCGCCGTAATGGAGAGCCTATTCTCCTCTGAACTGAGGAGCGTCTTCCTCTTACTCCTCTCCTTGCGTACTGTGACATGAACACTGCCATGAAGTAATCAAGACTCAGTTCCAAATGTGTGACCTAGTTGACCGCAGTGTAGGCCAGAGGCAGCGGTCAGCATGGGTTAACCACTGTCCAGCCATCTCCTCCTGGATCT
Organism: Lissotriton vulgaris; assembly: GCF_964263255.1. Taxonomy (NCBI): domain Eukaryota; kingdom Metazoa; phylum Chordata; class Amphibia; order Caudata; family Salamandridae; genus Lissotriton; species Lissotriton vulgaris. Next base: position 499,095,266 of record NC_141694.1, read on the forward strand.
CTAACAAACGACTTTGGAATGGCATATGGAGAAGATTTGTGGCTGACAGAGGTAGTGGCACCAGAGTTGAGCGGGTGTGCAGCCTGCGACGATGCCGTGTCCTGCCTGATACGGACTGCATTGGATTGGTGTGAGGCCTGCAGGACCGCAGTGTAGGCAGAAAGCCGAAGTCAGAAAGGGCCCACAGACATGTGTGGTTGTAATGCTATAGTGATATGAACTCTGCCATAAAATTAGTACTCTGCCATAGTGTAATCAAGACTCAGTTCCAAATGTGTGACCTACTTGTCCACTGTGTCAGCCGGTGAAGTAAGTCAACGAGAAAGGAGTACTGTAGGCCTGAGTAGCAGAAGCTGTGATGGTCTGAGGATGCTGCCAAGGTTGGGGGCCTTGGGCTTGAAGCAGCACGTGGAGGGCCTTCCATGACACATGCCGGTGTCGGCAGGTGAGCAGTGATACCAGGATGCGCAGGGGCAGGCAAGACGGCTTCAGGGATCAGCGGTCCGGGGTGTAGCAGGCACACAGGATCGCATGCACCACAGTAAGTTGTGCTGTGCAGTGTATGTAGACATGGATATGTGTGGGGTTTACATACTGCAGTCTGTCCAGCACATCCACGCCACACTTGGCATTGTGTACATTCTCATTCATGGGTCACTTGCCTCCTTCGCACATGCCTGGTTCCAACCTCTCCCCACATTCTGCTAATGTGTGGCTGTGTTGCCATGCTGTTGTTGGCTTGTGTGCATGGCTGGCCCAGGTTCCCACAGTAAGTTGTGCTGTCGTGTCTGGTGGGTGGGCATGTTGTATGTGACTTTGTGACATGTGCATTTCCAGAGTTGTGAATTGCATGACTGTGGATTTGAGGTGTGTGGTGTGTTCATTTGGTGCTTACCAACGAGCAGTGCATTTCCGTAGGTGCCAGCCTGGAAGCGCCGGTTGATGATGGACTGTAGGAATCATGCACACTGCCTGGGTAGTTGTCAACGACAATGGTGAAGAGTCCCTGGTGGTCCACTATTGCCTGCACATTGATAGAATGTGTGTGCTTTCTGTTGCGGTAATTGTGTGCAGTGTTGGCAGGGAGCACAAGTAGGACATGTGTGCAGTCAATTGCCCCCAACACGTGCGGGAAGCCAGTTGTGGCGTAGTAGCCTTGCTTGGTCTCCGGCTGTTCCTGCACAGTGTTGGGGAAGTATAGGTACCGGGGTACCAAGCTGATGATGGCATCCAGGACAGGTTTAAGGAACTTTGATAGGGCTGGCTGTGAGACTCCTCAGCCTCTGGTGGTTGTTGGTTGGAAGGTAATAGAGGCCAACAGGTGCAGCACAGCCATCTGCTTTGTCTGAGGTGGGATGTTGGTTGTCCGCAGTGTTGGTACCGTCAGCTTGTGGGCAATGATGTTCAAGATTCGGAGGATAGTTCTCCTTTTGAGCCTGCAGTGGGTGTTAAGTCTGTGAGGCTAGTAAGTTTTCTGAAGGTCCGCTGTCTGTGTCTGCGTTGCCTCTGTGGTGGTCCGGGGGGGTCGGGCCTAGGGGTGGTGGCGGTGGGTGTTGTGGCCCTGTTGGGGCTCCGAGCTGCATGATCAGTAGCTCCATGGCTTCTGTTTGTCTTCAGGGGTGGCTCTGGGCTGGGTTCCCTTTTCTGGTGCAGGCTGTCGTTCTACCTTACACCAGATCAGAGAAGGTGTTAATTTCCAGCTGCTAATGTGCCTTATTGGCTGTTTTGGAATCTTAACGCTTATCTGGCTGGTCGTTGAGAATGTTGCAGAGTAGTGATTTTGCGGCTTTTGGCACGGGAACGTCTACTCTGCATCTCATTATCAATATTTTCCGGGCTCATCTGTGGCAATGCTTTTTGCAATGCTTTTTGCGGCAAGGTAAAATGGTGATATAGGCTGTTATCACCAGCTTGTGAATAGGGCGATAGTTTTATCGCCACTTTGGCTGATATAAAGTGTCATTAACTCGGAGATAAATCCTTGAGACTATACCCCATTTTTTTTTTTTATTTAATTTTTTTAAACACATCATAACAGATTATTTAAATCATGAAGTCTGGCCCGGCAACCATAACATGTCCAAAAGAGCACCCTTTGATTGTGCGCAAAGCAAAAAAAAAAAACATTAGTTAACTTTGTGTGGAAGGGGTCAATCTGTTTTTTTGTCCGAACAACAGACATATAAAGTTTTTGTTGAAGGATGCCTGACTGCCAGGATGACATGCACCACCTTCGGAGGAATGTCAAAGGAGTTCATTTCTTGCTCCCGAATCTCCAAGCATGAAGGTGGAGAGTGTGAGGTCCTGGGTGCAGAATGCAACCTTGCTGTGGCAAAAGATCCTCTTGGTGAGACAGCTTAATCGGAGGACAAATACTCATGCCCAGGAGCTCTGTATTACTTGGGCCGGTTGATCCTGATCTTTAGAAAATGCAGAAGAAGATTCTGGTGGAAGGTATGTAGTCCCAGGTTACACCATCTCCTGGAGAGACACTCCTTGGAAACTCCAATGTGGAGAACTGAGGACATTGTGTGTTCTCGGTGGAGGTGGCAAGAAGATCAAATCAAGGTTCTCCCTATATGTGAGAGAGACATTGCCCCTCTTCTGGGTACAACTACCACTCATGATCTGACAGACAGCAATAGCGGATCTCGTCCACCCTGACATTCATAGATCCTGCCAGGTGGTTCACCACCAGGAATATTCCTTGATGGTCTAGCCATTTTCAGAGGCACAGTGCCTACGACCTCACCCACCCTGTTTGCTGAAATGCCACATAGAGGTGGTGCTGCCCATAAATCTATCTCCTTGATGGATTGAATGAAGACTTTCAGCACCAAAAGAGATGTCCCTCAGCCCCAGAAGATTGGTATGGAGCCAGAATTCCGCCAGAGTCCATTGGCCTCTAATCTCCACCTGTCCCGGTGGCCACCCCAAACCAGAAGGGATACATCAGTCACCACTGTCAGCCCTTGGTGGGGTAGGAAGAGGGGCCTTCTGTTGACCCAATTGTAGTCTAGTAACCACCAATGCAGATCTTTTGCAGTCTCCCCGATCGATATCTGGAAGTGGTCAGAGAGGTTCCCTTGATATTGTGCACCGTGTGAGTTACGATTCCACTGCAGAGCCTAAATGCCGCCTGGCTTGTTTGCCCAGCAGGATACAAAAGCCACCAGCTCCAGCAGCCTCAGAGTCGACCTCACTGAAATAGAGGACAGATACTGAAAAATGTGCACCAAAGCCTGAAAGTCCTGAATTATTGTTTCTGGGGAAAAGGCTCAAAATCAAACTGTGTCCAGAATAGCACAGTTGAAGGGAAGCGTTTGAGAAGGAGTCAAAAGGGCATCCACTTGCTGCCGTAAGATGGACAGATGTTGCTTCATCGGTCATTTAGGGGATACTGGAAGGTGCAGCCGAGCAGCTATGAAGGGTAGGGCACACCCTTTGTGACAATTTGCAGGAACCACCCGTCCAATGTTATGTCCTGCCAACCCAGTAAGAGTAATTGGATCTTGTCTTCAACTGGATAGCTGTGCTCCACTAAGGGCACACTGGAAGGATTTGACAGGTGGGCTGAGGGTGATGGTGGGCAGTAAACTGACAGGCATGCGGTCACTGACCACATGGGTTGATGGGTGCCAAAGCCTCAGCCACGAAAAAGCTGGGCACCTTGCTGAGGCTGAATCGACTGTCTGCATATTGTATCCCTGTCAAAGTCACAAAAAACTGTAGGATTTATGCAGTGTGTTTGGTAGAGCAAACTCCTGTTATCTTTGGACTGGGAATCCGACTGTGATCGACCCTTGGACTTAGGCTGTTCTTGAGGGGAAGTCTTCCAGTACTTGGCGACAGAGTTTTGCCTTTTTGCCCCAAATGGCCTTCAGGTTCATCGATACGCGGCCACTGCAGACCATAGAATCGTAACCCGACCCTAGGCATCACAGGCAAACCTGATGAGGATTTGATATGGACAATTGTTTACAAGGTTGAAACTAGTCATTTTTTAAGGAGAAATATCCCTTGCACACTGTGTGTTTGTGAGATAATAATAGGTTGCAGAAGAAACACATGGTAGACTGCAGAAGCAATATGACATACTTCATCATTCAGAGTATGTTCTTTGATGGTTTACATTACTGACACATCCCATTTTAATTACTAGTTTATGTTTTTCTTTGTGAAAGAAGTATGTACTGCTTGACTTAATTTCAGAGTAAGGCTATTTACCCCCTTGCAAGTTCTTTTGCTTTATGCTGCTGTTACGATAACATGTTAGATTTACAGCTTTTTTCTTCACTGAGTAAATATGTAGGCAGAGATAAGCTTTCTTACTGGTGCACCAAAAATACTGGCCCGTTGTTAAAAGCATCTACTATGCAATATTATGCTGTTTGTGTCTCCCAAGCTAACCACTTACAACACAAACTTCATCGTCTGACTTCTATTTATAACACTCTCTAAAGCCTGCTAACGCAATCTGTTCAAAAAGAGACCCAATGCCCAGCTGCCATATCGTTGTAACTTCATTATGGTGTTTCCTTTCTAAGATAAGTAGAAGCAACACCCAAACATTTGGCAAACTACTGGCAAATCAATAAATGAATAGTTTGGGGTATTGCACTCAGATTTTTAATGACTTGATCGTTTGTTCGATACGTGTGCAGCGCTAGATTAGTGCCTGCTGAACTCAGTGTATGTATGAATATGGCCTGGTATCGCTAGATATCCAGGACTCTAGCGCGCACGACAATTATAATCTTTCAAATGAAACCGTTTACATAGTGAACATAACATTGTTGGTTAATAGAAGTTACAAACTTTACCACACATTTTGAAGGTTTTTGATTTATAAATCAGTTGATCGTAGTAATATGGAATTTATATTCTTTTGAATTTCAACGCATAATGTTGCAACAGTGGATAACTAAAATGTATTGTGTATCCCTCCCCTTTCCCTCTTTTTTCACTTTTTTTTTTTTGCTTTCTTGTTGACTCATATTAGCTTCACCTGAATAATAATATGGAGGTTGCTTCACAACATAAGCGCCAGTAATATCTTCATCGTATTCGAAAATACACTTAGTTTCGAGCTATACTTCCCGTTTAGTAATGGCCGCCACTATTCTCTCAGCCAGTCCTTCCTTCAATCTTGAGTCTAAAAAATAGATGTAGAAAAAGGACTCCTCTTATGAACCCGCTATCGACACAAACATTCGAGCAGGAACGCCGCTACGCAGCCGGTTTACCTTTCTTCCGGTAAGTCGGCTTCTAGATGGTTTAAAACGTGAAGGTCATCGACTAGGGTAATCGTATACTAAATCCGGCATACTTTTATTTTTATTTTTACTCTCTTTAGCACAGGAGGAATTTCAACACGAGCGAGACCCCTAGTTTTGAATTCGAGGCTCGCAGGTAAATACTCTTCCTACTATTAGACTTTGGCGACATTGCATCAAATTAAATTGTTTGCAATAGAATTTATGCATTACCCGTTTATTTATTTCAATAGACTCCACATTTTGGCGGTTACACACGCAAGACCTGCAGGTGAGCTCCGTGTTTGAAGTTCACAAGTGACCATATAAATAGGCAACAAAGGGTATATATTTTTTTTATACAAATTCTTATTATTTTCAGACAGGTTATTTTTGACCTCAGGATACAGGTAATTCATTTGAATACCCTCCCCCATATAAATCGCTTCTTGTACACATGAATCATGTTTCTGATTCTTCCCTTTTTTACCGATTCTCCAGATTCACTATATATTATATTGCACATATAATATCGGAATAATCAGCAATTCCGGTAAGAAATCCACATAACACTAAAGATCACGGAATATATATCTCCTAAAGCATCTAGAGTAATCAATTTTCCTTTCTTTTCCTCTTTTCTTTTCTCTTACAGACCCCTGACGAAGGGGTTTATACCCCGAAATGCATTGGGTTGTACATATAACTGTGTTGTATACTGATTGTTTTGAGAAATGCATATGATTTATGTGCAGTGATTTCCTATTGTTTATGTATTGTTTAACACCTTCGCTGCTAGGTGTTTTCCCCTCCTGTGCTGGAAAGAGTGATTTTGCACCTTTCATGACGAGCTCAGCTCGTCATCAGCACAGCTCAACCGTGCATCATGACGAGCTGAGCTCGTCATCAGCATGGAAAGGGTTAAATTGATAATGCATTTTACTCACTGAATTTATGATAAACTAATGATAAAAGATGTTTTGAACAAACGGTTTCATTTGAAAGATTATAATTGTCGTGCGCGCTAGAGTCCTGGATTTCTAGCGATACCAGGCCATATTCATACAAACTACTGGCAAACACCTGCTCTAACAAAGCAAAACAAGCATTGGCATAGCCAATAGGTCTCCCCTTTGGGATCTTATAAGTGTTTAGCCATGCAACAGTTGATGTTGTTGCACTAAGGATATTGTGCTGGATAACTAAACACTTAAAAGGTCCAAAAGGCAAGACCTATTGGCTATGCCAATGCTGGTTTATTTTTCCTTCTGTGGGCAGGTATTCAGAGGGTGAAGAGCTAAGCAAGTCCAAAGATATCCATCCTCCTTTAGCACAAGGAAATTGCAAGAGTCCTTTTTTCCAGGTCCCGAAGCCTTTTGATGGCTTCTTTGGAGAGTTAAGCTTGAACCTCCTGCATTAGAATGGACGGGTGCCTATATAAGAGTCTTTCTGTTGTGGGAGGGAGGTGTGCTGGGGAAAAAAGAAACATTAGGACATAACTATGCTGTACGATCTGGAGGACCCATCTTTTGGTTATGATGAATCACCACCCTGGGAGAAATTACTGGATGCAGCCTTCCACTGGGTGGTTGTATGCTGCTAATGACAAGCTGAAGTGGCTTGGAGTCTGATGCAGGAAGGGGACTGGTATGGCTCATGTCAGGATGTCCCATGCGCTGCATGCCAGATCTATGCCCCTGGGCACAAAATAACTGGGGTGACTGCAGAGGGGCCTGGGGAGACTGTCCTTGCCTTGGAATTACATGAACTGGTGAGAAAACGGCCTGGAAGGGGGTCAAAAGAACCAGAGAGCATTCTGTGGCCCACTTCTGTTTAAAGCGTTCTACATCAGAAACAGCTTTTTCATCCAACAATCATGAACCACTGAAAGGCATATTAATTAGGGAGGCCTATACGCCTCTTGAGAATCCTGTGGATAGCATCCATGCATGGCAAGGGGAAGGAAACGATTTGGGGTTCACCTTGGGAAAGGAAGCTTGGACTGCTAGACTCTCATGAGTAGAACATTGTGTTAGTAAATCAGGGTCACCAGGAACAGGTATATGGTATCTGGCCATCGGTCTATTTACCGACAGGCGCAAACGGCCTAATAGGGTGTCAGTAAGTACTTTGTTGAATGGAAGCAAAGGCCCAGATGAGGCAGGCCCCGGTTGCAAAAAGTATGTGGGGACATTTGACTTGTCCTTAACTGGCCTCCTGTAAGTACAAGTAAAGACTCATCATCATCATACTTGTCTGGATCATCCCCGATTCCCAACATCCTTATCTCTGGGTGGTGGAACATATGGTCATAGTCAGAGCTAAAAAGACAGTGGAGCCTCTGAGGGCACCTCTGCAGTAGTGTAAGCTCAGACTTCGGTTGTATGGAGACCGAGTGTGCTGCAGCGGATTTGTAGCCTGACCTCGGTTGGGATCAAGCCGCCACAGGTTCAGGGTGAGACATCAGAGTCTGTATTGGATTCTCCTCTGACAGCACCAGCGCTGGTGTTGATGAAGAAGGGACCAAAGCACGTGTCCGAGCTGGGATGGAAGTCTCCACTAGTGTCAGTGCTAAACCCGTGAGGGGTTCAGAAGGCACAGAGGATTGATCCACCACAAATCTGACTGAGAGCCCCAGCGGACCCTCTGGGTCCAAAGCTGTGTCAGAGGGAGCCAGAAGAGTGCCAAGGATAAGCAGCATGGCCTCTTTAAAGGCCTTAACCTGCTGCAGTATTGCCGATTCCAAATACCAAAGACATCTCATGTATCTGTGACTGACATCTGTTTTCTGCAGTCACAACTTGAAGCCTGTAGTTTTAGAAGGGAACATAGCTCCCTTGCTCACTGGATTTTATTTTGGGAGCCGCTAAAGGGCCGAAGAAAGTGGGAGCGGAGCTCCAGATCCATGTTCAAGGTGCGGAAAGAAAAGGAACAGACATCATCACAGAGGGTTGCCGCTCTTCTGTGGATGAAACAAAGCCGGATGGTACAAAGCTGGTGTGGAGCTGCACTGTGCCACCTAGTGCCGTAAAGGAGTACTGCTATGAAAAGTTTCTAGATTCTTATTAGCACCTTAGGAATAAGGTAAAAGTGAAGAATCTGTGGGTAGAAGTAATAGATCGCGCAGGTCACCCGACTATAATTTTACCATACTCACCTGAGTCCATAAATCAATAACTCAATAATTTGTTCAGGTAACCCTTGCTCTACTACCAGTTTATTTTACCTACAAGGTCCTATACCATTGACTTTCAAATCCTTGTCGCTGGTACCTGTAACTTATTGGATCAGGAGTTAGCATAATAGGTAAATAACATTTGCACTCATATAATAACCACAGACTCAGGAAGGTTTAAAACTCTTTATCTAAATTTCTTAAATGGTCATGATCCACAGATTAAATACCACAAGACTTTCAATAATGAAAATCAGGAATAGAATATAACTACGCAAAAGATGTATTAAACTGATTTCGATCATTTAGAAAATAAGGGAAGGTAAGAAAAGGAACATGCTATATATTCACACGATTGAGCAGTTATGTAAAGGAAAGGTAGGAAAAGGAATACGCTATGTAAAACGATTTTATCATTCAACTATAGGGAAAATGAAAAATGTAACACACTATTAAACGATTTTATCATTTACTAAAAGGAAGGGTAAGAAAAAGGAACATGCTAAGTAAATCAAAACAATTCAACAATTTAAAAGGGAAGGTGAGAAAAAGAATATGCTAATCAAGAAAAGATTTCAAGCATTTATTCAAAGGGAGGGTAAAAAGGGAACATGCTAATATAGTTTGCAAAGGACTCTGACCATAGGGTGGGTAAGAAAAGGGAACATATATTATATATATATATATATATATATATATATATATATATATATATATATATATATATATGGTAGAAAAGGACGTCTTACAGTACATGTTCAGCTTGAAGAGATGAGGTGAACCCAGTAATGGTGCATAAGTATTTTTATTGTGCTCTACACCATCCCGCCATTACGCGTTTCTGCCTGACGAGGCCTTGATCACATGACAGCGTTAAAGGGACGGATATTCTCTTTTTAAAGTGCTACATGCCATTAATTTAATAGACATAGAAAACATAATGTCACGTGTTAAAAAACGCCATTTGTTACACCTTCAAGGATAATCCTTGTACCAAGTTTGGGGAATATAGAAAGCAGAACATGGCACAGCTATTTGATATTCTCATTTAGCAGCAATTTAGAATAATTATAAAACATATAAATAAATAAATAAATAAATATGCTTTAAAAATTATAAATACTCCATATCCTTGCTGTTAAAATACAAGGAATACACATCCATAAATAAATCAATGTATGGCTAAAATCATGCTTAAGAAACAAATCCTGTTTAAAACTACAATAAACTAGAAGATACATATCTTAAACTAGCCAGAATTAATTGAAAATAGTAAAAGGATGCAAAATGAGTGTTCACCTATAATTTTCAAGGTGCACTACATAATATATAATCAATCTTTACGTTTAGGGAGGGTAAAGAGAAGGAACAAGATATACGATGACAAAACCCACACAGATTTATATTTACCGAAAATGGTGTGAAGACCAACCCTGGCCACGGGTCAGTTGGAAGACAGGAACCCCAAAAGTTGTAGTTGCCAGTAGGCTAGCAGGTGCAGATCAGAATCAGGACAGAAAAACCATATTTGGATCAGAACAGAACCACCAAAGGTTGAGACTAGCACCCGCAGTTCAGTTGCAACGCCTGTGCTGCTCCCTCTCTGCAGTTAACAGTCAGAACCCCGATTGGGTTATCGATTTCACCTGCAAAGTGCTTTGCCAGCACCTTAGCTTCGCAGAACCCCGACTGGGTCAGCAAATCTTCTGACAGAGTGCTCCGCAACCCTCTGCTCTAAGTCACCTATTGAGTGCGTTGGGTCAGTGACAGGACAGCTATTCGGACAAGTCAGACAAATTAACTAGCTTAGCCTACTCTAGTTATACTATTTTCCAGGTAAGTGTACCACCCCCCAATGTTGCAAGTGTAAAAAGTCCCAATTTCAATTGGTCAAGGAGGAGGAGAGGTCATCACACCACACCAAATGTTGATACCTCAGTGTTGAATATTAATTTTAACATTCCCGCCCATCAATATATTTTCACATGACAGCTTTATTCCACCTAACAATGGAGAATTTATTATTAAATACATTGAAATTCATTGGGTACAGTTTAGCTTCCTCTGGCAGGGTTAAGGGTCAGCTTCCCAGGCGCATCTTAGCTGTGACTGTCTTTGGCTCCCATTCAATGACAAATGCTTTCAGCTTCTCTCTGGAGCTTGTCATGCGCAGAAGGACTTTCAAAATGGAGTAACAGCACCTCCTAGGCCCAAATGTATTGTTTCATAAAGAAACAGTTTTAGAACATAGAATAAATGAATACACTGTAAACCATGTATCTCTACTCTATACCCATTACTTTATTTTTAACTATAGCGTTAGGATTAGGCAGAACGAACAGCATGGCAAAAGCAGCAGTGCAAGCTTCTCGCATGTGGGAACACAGAACAGCCATCTTAGTTCTAGTGCGCAGAAGCGACAGATTCCCTCCAAAGCAGAGAATACGTCAGATCACGTGAGTATGACAAACGCATTCGCAGTAGAAACCCTCGCGTAGCAGCAGCTATTTTATGTGCAAGTGTATTACAGTTAGTAAAACACATAAGCAGGCTTCACTCGGACACCCAAATGTTTTATGTAAAATGTGGTATTAATTAGACAAACATGTTGGTTAGTCTATTAACGTTATTCGAGGTTCATGAATACAAGCAAGTCGCTTCTTATGTGAATCCTTGCTCCATCAGAAATATTGAGACACTATCACACTCTCTCTCTCTCTCTCTCTCTCTCTCTCTCTCTCTCTCTCTCTCTCTCTCTCTCTCTCCAGCAAATGTTTCACTTTCTTCTTGAATATAAAAAGAGACTGGAAGGTGATTACATATTGTATGTGCTTGAATGAAAGATTGTGACCATCTACACGTGATATCTTTACTCTAAACACTTCCAGGAAATGCTTCCTCTATAAATGCATCTCTGGTTAGAATTTAGTATTTAAGAAAACTCGTAAGGTAATTTGGTATCCAAACATAAGTGGTCTTTTGTGTAGGTTTTTAACACAGCTCACCCCGCGCTGGCAGGAAATTCAAGCTTCCTTGGGTAGAGTTCATGTGCAGTATTTTTGCTAATGTGTACCTTAAATGTTCCATACAAAGAACCATTATCAAGTGTACAGCCCAGGACAGTCCGTAAGACACTGCCTCAGTAATACTGAGGGTGTGAGAGTCTGTCTAAACAAGGTACTCATAACATGGTCCATGGGTATTCATATACTTACTCAGGTACATATTGCCGTCACACGTAACCGAGCCCTGGCCTACTCTGTGGTGTAATGCAGAGTTTCTCAACACAGCCTTTAAACCTTTAACTTTAGCTTTGGGGACATCAATAAAAACTCTTCCAAACGTTAAGTTTTGATCAGTTCATCTTAATGCAACACATGCCAGATATGAAGGGGGTTTTATAAATGCCAACAAATTGTCTCTGACGCCATATTACCTTGTGATGGGAACTTACATTCTTCGCCGTTCAGTGTAGGTCTAGCGCTAGGTCAATTTTCTGCGTTAATATTAATAGCGTGCTGTGGTGAGTGTAAAATGTAAGTTGGGTAAAGATCAATATTTTCTACATGAGGTAGAGGACTGCCAAAGAAAATGGAAACAGGGGCTCTAGAAACAGTCACGGATCTAAAAAACGTGTAAAAGATTGACATGTCACATAGTATGTGCTACGTCACGTATGTCTCATATGAGCAACTATGCCTGAGTATTTTAGAAGGCCCTCGGCACGGAGTGTTAAACAGTAGTGCTTGCGACTTAAACTGAGCATGCGCTGCTTTCTGTCATGCATTTGTGAATACACAAGCAGAAGGTTTTTTATTTTTCTGCCATACTAAAACAAGCAACACATGAAATGTGCATCCTTGCGTCACAGAGACGTAGCCATCAGCAGTGCACCAGGCGCAGCGGCCTACTGCATCCCAATCCTAGCTTTTTAGGTCTTGCTATTATATCCCGCAGGGATTTATTAGGTTTCGCTATTATACACCGCAGGGATTAATAGCAAGTATATAGACGGCGAAACAAACTCTTGACCAAGTGCGGATTACGTGCAGTTCATGTGATCTAGTCATGTGAGACGCGTGTGCACGTCAAACCCATCAGCCTCGCACCGGACTTCAATGAAATGCCTCCCAAGCTGCTCCCCCGCCTCCCAAGCTGCTCCCCCGCCCCCACCATCAGCCTTCAAAGCAATGCGCTCCCACCTCGCCCCCCACAGCAATGCCAAGAGCTTGTTTCTTTCATCAAGTCCCCGCTGCCTTTCGGCATCTGACCTCTCCCTCCCACTGGCAGCTCGTCGTTTCTCTGGAAGTACCCTTTCTCTCGCAGGAACTAGCTTTCCAAAGCAGTCCTTATTCCATTTTTGTTTGTACCTGTAATATTTTATGTTTACATAAAATGATGCATGTACTTAATCAACGTTTCTATAAACGCTGTCATCTTTCTACATGACCTATCCGATTAACAGTGCGGTTTGTGCTCAGCATGTTTTTATCAGGTTTTTTTTTCATTGTTCTGCTGGTTTTTTTGATCTCCTTTGCCCACATTAACTCTCGGATATTCAGTGTAATTTATGTCCCGTAGCCATTAAATAAATCTGTCTTATGTTGCTTTTTTCTTCGGACTGTTGGTTCATTAGCCGTAAGATTAATTGCAGTGTTCCGTTAATGGAAGTAAAGGGAAGCGCAATGTGTTGTAGCTACAGTCACTCATCCTTCCTAATGGCTGCACATTTCCGGTGTTGCACTGTAGTTTGTGTGCTTTGTTTTTCTAGCTTCCCTTATGTGAAAGCACTGAACAGCACATTTCCATTTAATTATGTTGGAACACATTTATTCAACGCCATTTATTTTTTACATCAATAACGTTGTTGTGTGAAAAGGATGCTGTATTTTCCTTAATTCGCAGTACCTTGGAGAAACTTGCACACATTTCTTATCCAGCCATAAATTATTTTTTATTTCACAACTCTTAAGATCTTCCAAGCTGTCTTATTTATTTCATCCCATCTTTCTTCTGATGTCTCCTTCGACCTCAAATCCTGCTGCTAGTCTGTCTACTTAGATATTTTTGCAAGCGTGCTTCTTTGTCCCAGTTTTGCAGGCAGAGTCGTTATGGCTGTATTCAGAAAGTCTTATGGCACTCATCAAACACTGTCTTGGCTGGCAACGTTGCCCAGTAGCCGTACAGAGCAGTCCTAAATAAGCATAGATGCTTAAGATCGCTATTCAATGCCATGAACATGCCAAGATCATCTTACTCCTTGCTGAAATTTCTAAAGTGTCCAGATCCAAAGATGCAAGCAGGCAAAAATATCAAGCTTTTGACAGTTTACATTGTGGTTCTACTAAAACTGCTGGACACTCTGGTTTACCTTAATTCCACATTTATTTTCAACCCTCAATATGTCAAAGTAAGAGGCAGCGAAGGTGTTTTAGTCCTGACCTAAAGATGGAACATTGTGGCCGCCGTGACAAACCATCTTGGGCCTGGTAGCTTTATTTGCTATTCTGGCGGCCAGAAAGGGAGTGCTGTGTTGATAGCTGACACCTGGGAGATCAACAAATATAAGGTACCACAGTTATGTCCACTCTTTGTAGTCTGTGTGTCTACCCTGTTGTATTATTGGGATTCATACATTTACAATACTACATTTTTGCTCCCTTCAAGTAGTTTTATGTCCTGTTTTCAACTCGGTTTTGTCTGAATCTATATTTTTTCATCTCTTTATTGTATACCATGTAAGGAACATTTCTTGCCAGCACCTGTTATACTTGTGAGTGCTCTCAACTACTTCCTAAGCCTAGGCCAGTCCGTGTGCAAGAACAGCACGGTTCCTCTGTAGGTAATAAGCAAGATAGATAGAAAGAAAATGTGCAGCCGAGACTGCTGATCGGACAATCATGTAGTTTAGCTTTTTAGAATCTTAAATTAGGAGCACCTTCTTGCCAGAACGCTCAGAGCTTCTTGCTGCATATATGTAGAAAGGATAGAATGGCCTAGAATAAAATGTCCCTGAACTCTAGAACCTGTTTAAACTGTGAAAATCTCAAATACACTTACCCAGGAACTAAATGTGTAATTTCTGTGGTTTAAAAAAGTTAATTAAAAACCATGAACACACTATTTAACCTTGGGCAATTGTGCTTGGTTGCATTTCAACCCTTCTTTTTTCACCCACTGTGCCACACTAGACAGAGATCCCATTATACCCCCACACCCTCACCCCTCACTACCCCACACCCACCCTCACACCCTCTCACCCTCACACACCCTCTCACCCTCACACACACCCTCTCACCCCCTCACCTCACGCCTCACACTGCTGCACGCCACACACTGCTGCACGCCTCACACTGCTGCACGCTGCACTGCTGCATTACTCCTACTGCTGCCCGCCTCACACTGCTGCACACTACTGCAATACTCACACTGCTGCATGCTGCACACTGCTGCACGCCTCACACTGCTGCACGCCTCACACTGCTGCACGCCTCACACTGCTGCACACCTCACACTGCTGCACACCTCACACTGCTGCAAGCCTCACACTGCTGCACGCTGCACACTGCTGCACGCCTCACACTGCTGCATTACTCACACTGCTGCATGCTGGACACTGCTGCATGACACACTGCTGCATGACACACTGCTGCATGCCTCACACTGCTGCATGCCTCACACTGCTGCATGCCTCACACTGCTGCACGCCTCACACTGCTGTATGCCTCACACTGCTGCACGCCTCACACTGCTGCACGCCTCACACTGCTGCACGCCTAACACTGCTGCATGCCTCACACTGCTGAACGCCACACAACACCACCACATCACTCTAGGACACCACCACATCACTCTAGGACACCACCACATCACTCTAGGACACCACCACATCACTCTAAGACACCACCCAATCACTAACATCACTATAGGCACCACCACATCACTCTGGGATACCACCACATCACTCAGGGACACCACCACATCACTCAGGGGCACCACCACATCACTCAGAGACACCACCACATCGCTCTGGAACACCGCCACATCACTCAGGGACACAGCCACATCACTCAGGGTCACCGCCACATCACTCTGGTACACCACCACATCACTCTGGGACACCACCACATCACTCTGTGACACCACCACATCACTCTGGGACACCACCATATCACTCTGGGACACCACCACATCACTCTAATACACCACCACATCACTCAGGGACACCACCACATCACTCGGGGGCACCACCACATCACTCAGGGGCACCACCACATCACTCAGGGACAGCACCACATCACTCAGGGACAGCACCACATCACTCAGGGACAGCACCACATCACTGAGGGACACCACCACATCACTCAGGGACACCACCACATCACTCTAATACACCAGCACATCACTCTAATACACCACCACATCACTCAGCCAAACCACATCATCACTCAGCACCAAAACAGCATCACTCAGCACCCCAACAGCACTGTCCTTGCTTGCTACCAACAAGCATTCCCATAGCCAATAGGACTCGCATTAGGAAAGTGTAAGCTATTGGCTTTGTGAATAACAATGCTATTAATTTTTATTTATTTGTTTTTATCAACCAAACTGTTGGGAGGTTTTGTAATTCTCTGCTGAGGAACGCTGTCATTCTGTGCGCTCGCTTGACGTAAAGTTATAGTCCTATTTTTGTGAAATGTCCCGTTTTTTTCTTTAAAATTCTGGTCACCCTAGCAATGGGGGCACATGTAGTGCCACCCCCGCTGTTACTTCCCCTCTGCATGCACTGTTGCGCGTTCCCTGTGTGCCATGCGTGATATGGTGCATAGTAACAGTGCATGCACCATATCGCGGAGGCATCGCCTTCGGCCTCACATAGGCATGCCCTGCGTGGTTGTCATCGCATAATACAGATGCCGCCGGCTTCACACTACGGTTCTTATTCAGCCCCAAGGTCTCAACACCATGCAGACGTCTAATAACTCAGGAGCATTGCTTATTGTTGTGATTGACAGCCCTGCACTTGGCAACGAGGACTTCTATGTGTTTTTCTACCTCATACGGCCCATTTAATAAATATAATTAGTTCTTACTTAGAGCATCTGCATTGATGATTTTTTATATTTTTTTATTTCTAAGAGCTGTCGTTCACATTGTAAACCTGGGTCTGACAGTTCCTCTGCGCAAGAGACGCACTTTGGACCGCTCTTACCACAGAGGTGATAGTGGTGGAAACAAGTACCTGGCAGAAGGATCCGTAGATATAGTTTGGAGCTTTCAGATTCAAAGTTTGGAAGTTCAAAAACATTTTACACAGGTACGGGATGGACTGCCTTATCCAGTTTGAGGACTTTGTCAATTCCAACGCTTTCAGACTCCTAAACAAGTATTGCACTTCCTGAAACGAGGTCTGTGTGTGGCCGTGTTTGTGTTTATGAAGTCTTCTCCTTGCACTCTGGCTTTAGCTAGTGACATTAAGTGAGTTATGCAGCCTGAAACACCACTATGCCAAGATAAAACAAGCATTGGCCGCGCTGCAGTAAAGCTGCGCGGCCGTGGAAGCCATCATTTGCGGGGCAGCAGCGGAAGGGGGCATGGGCGATTTCCTTTCGGGAGAGTGCGACTATATGGTGCCACCATATGGCGCTGCGCGCTCCCGAAAGGAAATCGCCAAGATGTGCACGCATTGCTTTGCAAGCAAGGCAACACGTGCACTTCTTTGCTGCCAAGGCGCTGCCAATGCCATTAGGTCCCCTCCTAAGCAACGCATGCGCGTTGCGTAGGACGAGACCTAAAAAAGAGCCTATTTTTTCTTACACTTCCTATTTAAAAAAGCGAGACTTGTTGGCGTTGTCAATCCTTGTTATTAAACAGGTTTTACCCCGAACTCCTTGATTTAATGCTTGTTAATTATTCAAGATTGTTCCAGCTAGTTAATATTATTAAATTCGGAAAAACCAGTTTCTATAGTTTAATGGGAATGGAGATACCTTTATAGAAAAATCAATGTCTCTCACTTCCATACACCAACTGTCATTATCTGCCGAAGTCGCTTTCATATTTATACTCTTCACTTTCTAGTTCATTTGATATCCTGAGATGTCACCAAACAGTTTTACTCTATCAAGAATTACCAGGTCTGCAGTTGTTTTATCACTTGAATGAGCCTTTCACCAGCATTCAAAATTATAGTTGCGATGAAATGTTCCCTGCATGGTGTACATGTGTTTTTCCTGTCCCAAGCACCAAATTGTGGTATTTGGTAACCTTCTGTTTGATTTTGGACCCAGTCTGTCACTAATCTGGTGTGTACACAGAAACCTAGGTTTGTCCCTTGACATGAGTGAGGTTCTCTACATGTCCTTTTGATTGGAGGGATGCACCAAGGATGTACTTGTTTGCCTGACATTAGATCATTGCCTTTGGTATGGGTTTAGTGTAGAGAAGACTGGTGGCAGCATATCATGTTTTGAGAATTCGTAGTGTGACCAGACCACTTTATTTGAGTCACTGGAGTGGAGACCTATTGACCCACCTGTGTAAAGGTTCGCTTGTGTACGCTTATCTAGACCCTTGCTCTATCCTTCCATGTGCGTGTTAATCTGTGCAGCCTGTGTACAGATGCATGGCGTGCATGAGTGAGCCAGTGTAAAGGAGGCAAGTGGGATCCATTTTCTATAGCCATGGCCTGGCTGTGCACAAGATGAGTTGAGGGTTGTGTTACCAGACAGTTGAAGTGTATTGCTCACTGAGGCGAGTAGAGACTGGGCTTCTTTAGATATTCAGTGAGGCCTTTTGGTTAGTAAGGAGATGCTGATTGGTCTTCCTCAATACTAAGAATTGGTGCATAGTGGTAGCAGGACTGCAAATTCTGTTCTGCAAGGTTTGTACACCTTCAAGCGAGGCCTACCCTTTTGTCTTTCACTGATCACTCCTTCAGTTAGGCAGAATAAAGCTAGGTGCACAAACATCTCAGCTCTTTGTGCCTCTTTTGTAAGTGCTTCCGGTTAAAAGACACTCTACTGTGAGAAGAATCACTTTACAAACAAGCATTGGCATAGCCAATAGGTCTCGCTTTTGGGATCTTAAGTGTTTATTTAGAAGTCTGTGCTATGTTGTAGAGTATTGTGGTTGATGTTTTTTTTGTTAAAAAATTTGACCTAAAAGTGTTATATGTGGTAGTTAGTTGTATTATGCGTAGTGTATTTATGTTGCTTAGAGATGTTCTAGCTAATTATTGGAATTTCATCAGCTTCATAAAATAAACTTCCTACCTATCTATGTCTGTTGTGGGTTGCCCAAGAAGTCTTATTGCTTGCCAGTCCCATGTGGGATTTTCACAAAGTCTCCATAGAATTCTTCCGTACAGTCAATTTGAACAGCCCGTGAATAAACTAGAAATCTGCATGTATCTGGTGATTGTGGCCAAAAAATTGTTACCACAAATCCAACACACAATTACAAAAGTCTGCTTCAGGAGCTGGTGGGTGGGAATAAATTCCGCTTGAGCCCGAAGGGCGAGGGGGCAATCCTGGTGGGAGCGCGGGAACAAGAGGGCACCTTAGATCTGCTTCCGGGTCAAAGCAGGAGCCAGCACCAATCGGTGGTGGGGCACGCCCGCCACATCATCATGACGCGGCGGAGGGGACGCCCCACCACTGAGGATGCAAGGCGGGGGGGTGAGGGGGACGGCGCACCGCCATACGTGCAGGGGGCCGAGTGGCTCCCCCTTTCCATATGGTCAGGGACTACCGACAATCCCCCTCCCCCCACTTGGGCACCAACACAAATTGAAATACAATTAAAGCAATTGGACATGAGAGGAGTTTTTTTGGAAGGCGGGGGGTCCTGACCCCCCGGCCGTATTTATTAAAACATGAAAAGAAATAAAAAAATGAAAAAAACAATATTTACACACAAGCATTTATGCAGAAAAATGTAGACATTAGATTACAATCAATGTAGACAGGTCATCAAGATGCGGCGTAGGGGCATGCCCCACAACCGAGTGTGCAGGGGGGGCTAGGAGGCCGGCGTTTAAGCATTTATACAGAAAAATGTTGACATTAGATTACAATCTATGTAGACAGGTATCAAAGGGCTAACCTTAACAAATGTCTAATACAGCGTGTTCCTAACCAAATCTAACATCATACTTATAACTTTTTCTGCATATCCTAATTTTGGGTTTACGGCAAGGTCGCTAACCTGTGTCAGATCCTTATTAACCAGCTACGCCCTCACGTCTGAGTGCTCATGCGCAGAGGGCCCGTTTACTGAGAGGGTACTTCCCCCCCCCCCCTCCCGGTTACCCCGTACGCTCCATGAACTCCATTACCCAAAGGGAAGGGCCCTTGCACTCTGCGCCGTTTAATGACGTCCTAGTGCTCCTGGAGTTCTAGGAGAGACCACTTGCCCCCCCCCATTCAAGAATGGTGATGCCCCCTAAGGACCTTAAATTGACTGCTCACCGATCATGACCTTACCGCCACAGGCCAGCATAGTTGACCGACTATCTGGCCCCCCCAATCCTCCTCTCCTGAAAGGTCATGCCCACTTAGAACCCTCCGAGCAATGCCAAAATATTCTCCATAAACAGGTGGAAACCGTCTTGTATGTTCCCCCCAGATGCATCCATGTGGTATATTCTGCAATTGAGGTGACCAGAATAATTTCTCTATCTTGTTGTTGGTCCTCTTTACCGAGTGATTCAACGCCCTGACAGGGCCCCCCCCTCCAACTCAGCCTAGGGATCATCTGAGATCACACTATGATGCAGCCCTGCCGCAATTTGGCTAACCAGTTCATTACTGAGATTATCTCTTCCATCAGGACCCTCCTGCCCAGACTTACCAAATCGTTGCCACCCAGATGTAAAATAACAACTGAGGGCGGTGGGGTGTGTTTCTCGAGCAATTCCGTAAAAAAAACTAAACTGACTGAGCTAAAGACCACCCTTCCTATGAAAGGAAACCTTGAAACCTCCCTGTTCCGCCCTCTGTCTATAATCGCCTGAAAAGAAAACAGATTTAATGTGTTTTACATATGAGTGACCAACCACCCATACCACTTGTGTCTCCTTCCTATGTTCCTGGGTCGGCCGTGATGAAGATGCTTGGTGTCGGTGATCCGTTAATAGTTTCCGCCCTGCTGACAGGCTTGAGAAACTCAAATACAAGCAAACAAGAAGACAGGCATCAGCGTAACTTACTTGGTACCTCACAACATGTGCAGCCGCACAGAACGCTTGTAACAATTGGAAGACCATCTCCCAATCCTTTTTACACTGTTCACATGCAACCCTCTAGCCGTTGCTTCACTGGCTGCCCCTATCCGGAAAGAATGTGTCCCAAAATCTTTTGCATTTAGACCAGCCTTACCAATAGTGATTGCCAGTACTCTTTGGAACTGAAACCTGGTCAATGGGGTACCGTCTGCATGCATAAACAATGCTCCCTCCACTGCGCCAGCACGTTGTTTGATAAAGGCCTCTACATAGAAAACTGGGCAGCAGGGATTAGTCCGTGCACGATGTAGTACCAGACTATCCCCCCGGGCCTCTTGATCAGTTTTGGATTTACGTATGATAACCAACAGCGTATCGCCCAGTATCTTTGTGTGTTCCAGCTGAAGACCCCATAGCATGTCCTGCTTGCTGAAGCCACCAGCTCACTGACCCGTAATGCCCCATAAAAAGCTAATGAAAAGGCGGCTCTGAATAAGAGTAACTCCCCGGGTGAACTACAGGAGTCCGACAAGGCCTTCAATAATGATGCCAGCCGTTCTAGACCTATTGGTTGTCTGGAATCTGTGGCAGTTGCTTGCAGGCACCGCCACCCCCTCAGTGCCTTCCGCACAAGGAAACTATTAGTGGGAACTTTGGCCTCCTTAAGCTGCGCAAAGAAAGATACGGCCGCCATGTGTCTGC
Organism: Lissotriton vulgaris; assembly: GCF_964263255.1. NCBI lineage: Eukaryota > Metazoa > Chordata > Amphibia > Caudata > Salamandridae > Lissotriton > Lissotriton vulgaris. Next base: position 499,116,627 of record NC_141694.1, read on the forward strand.
TAGCTGTCGCTGCTGAGCGCCCCTCTTTATGCAATGCATCTATGTACTGAGTGAAATTCCCCTTCTGATCCCATTTCTCTGCCCAGTCCTCTCCCAATAAGACTAAAAACGCCCCTTCGTAAGCTGTTCTGGTCCTGGGCGCTAGGCTAGCTGCCACGAGATTCTGTAGCTGGGGGCACCAATCTGCCAGAGTTTTTTTTTGGGGAAGTGTGCAGGAGTCGCCTCTGCGGATGGTAGATGCTCCCTGAATACCTGCATCTTAAAGCGAGAAAGTGCGTCAGCTGTGTTATTCAACACCCCTGGGACGTGTTTGGCCCTAAACTGTAGATTAAGTTTCATGCAAACCAGCACAATCTCTTTCAATAGGTGGAGTATAAACGTACACTGCGCCACCTGCTGGTTGATACATTCAACTACAGTCATGTTATCTGAACAGAAGATCACAGAACGATTACACAACAGATCAGGCCAAACTGTTAATGCCACCCAGATTGGAAATAGCTTCAAGAAGCCGATGTTAGCTGTCAAGCCGCTCTCCTCCCACCTAACCGGCCACCGTTGGGCCACCCACTATTTTCCAAGGATGGCGCCAAACCCCACACTGCCTGCAGGGTCAGTCTATAGGCCTAACTCAGCAGACGTAGTGGGGGGACCGCATCACACTACTCTGACGTTGAAATCCTCCAGGAATGCAATCCATATACGCATGTCCTGGCGAACCTCAGCCGACAATCTAGTGCAATGGTGTTTCTCCCGCAGGCCTATCATGGCCTGCGAGATTGAGCGTGAGAAGGGGCGTGCCATAGGTATTACTCTTAGCACGAAATTCAGCTGGGCCACAGTCTGCTGTAATTGCTGGAGGATCACCTTTTCCCTAACCAAACATTGCCAGAGAGCTGCTCTAAATTTCGTGATTATGTCTTTTGGTAGCCGGAATCACCGTTTTTCCAAGTGCCAGGGGGACCCCAAAAACCTGCATGAGCACGCAAAATTTCCTGCAATGCCCACCCACACTCCTGTGAGCCCGCCGAGCCCAGAAAGAGAAAGTCATCCAGGTAATGCATGACATGGTGGTGTCTCGTTGTTTGCCTGAAAGCCCATTCCAGAAAGGAACTAAATTTCTCAAAGTAGGCGCATGAAACAGAGCAACCCATGGGCATACACATGCCGATATAGAATTTTCCTTGAATAGCAAAACCTAGCAGGTGCTGATCTAGGGGATGGACCGGCAGTAGCCGAAAAGCAGATTAAATGTCTGACTTAGGCAAGCAAGGCTGCAGGTCCGAGAGTCCTCAACATTTCCACTGCCTGGTCAAAAGATGCATACTTAACACTACAAATGTCTTCATTTATAGCGTAGTTTAAAGAGGTGCCCCTAGGTGCTGATAGGTTATGAATGAGCCTGTACTTGACGTCCTCCTTCTTTGGGACCACGCCGAGGGGCGAGCACACAACATTAGGTACATGGATGTCATTAAAGGGACCCGCTATCCTACCCAAGCGCAGCTCTTTAGCAATTTTTGTCGCCACTACCTCTGGGTTGTGCCTAACTGCGAGCTGATTCCTACATTCTGGAGTCCCGGTATATCCCACTGCTGGGATCCTAAAGCCCTGCAAAAAACCTTTTTGCAGCATCCTCGCAGAGGCATGGTCTGGGTACCTGTTCAGCCAAGGAGTCATAACCAGAACATCAATGGGTGAATGAGCTACCAGCCGTCCTCCCCCCTTAATCTTGTTCCCTTCTTCCCCTTTTTCCAGAGGTGTTACCTTTAGAGCGGCAGGCTGTTTCTGGGTGGGAAGGGTGGCCACATATGGAACATGCGTGTTTAAACTTACAAGTGCCTTGTGTCCTGGTGCATGAACGCTTGTTAAAATCCCAGCACACCCCTTTTCGCACACCACTGCTCCCCGTCCTAGTGGCCATGTCACCCCCCCCTGTGTTGGCCAAAAGGACTGCTGGGGTTTGGAGGGGTAGTTTTTGTTCCAACTTGGGCCTACACTCCCTGGCTGCCCGGCCGTGAACTGGCCATACCATGAAATGGAATCCACCCTATCCCAGGATAGCGCTTTGTCAAACTCTTTTGCCTTCCTGAAGGTGATGTCGTACTCCTTCCACCACTCCCCTCCATATTTCTCACTGAAAGTAGTAATCCTATTCTGGTAACATGCCATTTCTGCCTGCAAATTTGCAAAACGCTCGGCTGTAACCGCCATAAACACAGAGAAGGCTCTAATCCAGTTGATCAATGTCTCCTCGGCCCTGAACCTTACCAGTTGTCCCCGCCATTCGCTTGGCAACATCCAGTCCTTCTGCTTCCTAGCATACTCCATTTCCCTGTTATCCGCTAACAGAGAAAAAAATATCGATATATTTTCCCGCCCAGATCAAATCCTTCACTTCTTGTGCTACGTGTTGGGCAAGATTTTCCCTCCTGGAGGGTATTGTGCCTTACCCCAGTACTGGTAATTCAACCTCCTTAACACTTTCTGCAACTGCCGTTGGTCCAACAGTCTTGTCTTTCGCAGAGTCACTTGCCGGACATGCTCCCTGTGGAGTCACAGGCGTGCTTGCCCTCCTGCCCCGCCACCCTGAGCACTCCTGATTCTTGCTACCATTCTTCAGGCCTCTGGAGCAGGGTCCTCTCCTACCTCCTTGGCGCCCACTGAAGGAGGTAACATCCCTCCTATCCCTAGCCAAGGGAGTACCGCCGCTATAAGCGCTGCCAGCTCTGGAGGTACCTGACCAACCACTGAAGGTGCTGAAACTGGTATGGGGGATCCCATGCCGGGTACTGGAATAGGTGTTGGGGTAAACACGGGTACCATCGGGACTAACACTGGAACTACCCGGGGCACTATGCTTGGTGCTGGTGCCGGCAAGGCCGGTGTTACCGGCACCCCAGTCGGGGTTATGGGAGTAGGCATGGAAGCCACCGGTGGCGTAAGCCCTCCCTCAGGGACCACCCCCGGAAGCCCCCCTCTCCCTATGACTTGGGTACCCGACCGCTACCCCTCTTGGCTCTGACCCGCTTGGGCAACGCATCCAAATCCCCCCTGGGCTGCGGGGGCACTATTACCCATTTGGGTCTCCCAGCTGGACCAGCCTGATCATCAAGCCTCTGTCTGAGCTCAGCCATGCTCCTACCTATCTGATCTACTTTCCCCCATCTCGTGTCCATTGTAGTCATCTTGCGCATCATGCCCTGCAGCATATGCTCCATGAGGGAACGCTTAGCGCCTCGCCCACTAGCCATTCTCCTTCTGCCTCGCAACAGGTAACCCACCTACACTTGTGCCCAACCTATTAGCACAATGTGTTCCTGTCCCCACCAGGGCCTGCCTGGCTTTTACATTTACTTAGTTGGGGGTACACAGACTTGCCGTAAGCACCACGCAACTGTGACCGCCAGCTAGCCTGGGTGTTGGGCAAGCACACTCTAACGCACTCTAGCCCGGCGGCCCAACAGAAGCAGTGAAATGCAGGCCTGCCTGTGTCCTCTCACAGCTTGTGTCCACCTCACCACTCTCAGTTGGTTCAGCCCGCAGTGCGCCTCAGTGAATGGCCTACGATGAAAAGGAAGTTAGCATACAGTAGTCGCACTTAAAAGAAATTGCTTCCTTTGCAGCCGAGTCCCCGCACCTCTTGCCTGGGCAGCAGTGCAACAACGCTCACATAAAACGACCATACACCAAGAAACCCTGTTCCTGTTCGCTGTTCCTCGTACACCAGCTCAATTACAAAGCAGGACTTCATTTATTCATGTAGATGGTAAATTCCGTAGCCTTACATGAATAAATGCTGTTCTGCTTTGTAATGGAAATGTTCAAAGCAAGACATATGAAACGTGACTAAAACGTTATAGGACTACTGTTACCAGCATGCAGCATTGTGTTGCAATGTAATGTGGCCAATTGAAGAGCTTTAAAAAGTCATGTGCTGGACATGCCTGCTTTAATAATCTGCCCCATTTCATGCCAATTTGCCTGTGATCAAGGGGACTGGAGCCCCGAAACGCGTAAGGCTACAGAATTTACCATCTACATGAATAAATGCAGTTCAGCTTTGTAATTGAGCTGGTGTACGAGTGCGCTTTCATTCGAAGGATGCTTTTGGACAAAAAAATGTTTTATGCGGCGGCATACCAGCCGCGAAAGCGCTGCCACCTCGTGTTTATGGGGGCCATCTGAAGACATAGGAAATGTTCGAAGTCTCTGGTTGATGGAATACTGGCTGGCTGTGTAAAAGACTGCAAATTCATGTTAAGGGCCCTCTGGAGGGTTACGAAAACAGATGAAATATTGCAATGGGACTGAGCCCACTAAAAGTAACACTGAAAGCAAGACATGTGAAACATGACTAAAACGTTATGGACTACTGTTACCATGCTGCAGCATTGTGTTGCAATTTAATGTGGTCAACTGAAGAGCTTTTAAAAAAGTCACGTGCTGGACATGCCTGCTTTAATAATCTGCCCCATTTCATGTCAATTTGCCTGTGATCAAGGGGACTGGAGCCCCAAAACGCATAAGGCTACGGATTTTACCATCTACATGAATAAATGCAGTTCTGCTTTGTAATTGAGCTGGTGTACGAGTGCGCTTTCATTCGAAGGATGCTTTTGGACAAAAATAAATATATATATATATATATATGTATATATATATATATATATACATACAGATACACACACACATATATATATATAATTTGAAGTTAATAAACATAATTAAAACAACTAAAAACAAGTAAATGTCATTAAAAACAATAAAAATTATTTGAACACAATTATCAACAAGTTTTATTCCATATCAAATAAAAAGGAAAATGTTAACGAAGGTTGGATTTGTTTAAAAATTTCTGAATTAGTTAATACACATTTAATTTGATGAATTAATGTGCGATAACATTTTATTAGTTCTAGATATATAATTTACTTAAAAATATTTGTAATTTTTTTTCCAAAGGATAATAACCTTTAATAATGTTCCCTATACTTTCACAAAGGTAGATCTCCACCACAGTGACAGCGATGGTGACAGAGATCTCCATGTATGTGTGCAAAGTTATTAGAAGTAACTTTATTCTTGCAAATCCTGTTTGTAGAAGGCTCCACCCCTGATTTAAGGAGGTGAAGACATGTAAGTCTTCAATTAGGCGTAGTATTAAATATACATGTGTACATTTAACTTTTCAAATAGGCTCCAAAGTTCCTGTTAGACCCAGTGAGATCTACAAACACTCCCACCAGATTCTTTGTTGTAGGAACCTTCCACTCGAACCCAGAGTGGATCTTAACATCCAGCTGGGGTTTCTTTATGACTACAGAGAAGTGCCCAGGCACTTGGTTGCTTTATAGTCATTCTACCTGGATCCTGACCAACATTTTTTTGTTAGGTGCCTCAGGTGGTCCTTGTATAAATTGTTCATGATGGAGTTTCATCAAGGCAGGCTCAACAGAACCCTTGGAGTCCTGGGAGAACATAGTTCATCTGGTGCTGAACAGTGGTGGGAGCATCCCTGAGCCCAAAATGGCATGACCCTAAACTGGTACAAACCATCTGGTGTGGAGAAAACAGTCTTGTCCTTGGCACTGTGTCCAGCTGTTCTACTAGCCCAGTAGTCTACAAAAAAGTGCAAGTCTGTGAATCCATGCTTTGGACACCAATGCCACTGGACCTTCCAAGTTATTATGAGGAAAGTCATTCACTAAGAAATGCAACATTTTATAAACTTTTATTTTGATGCATTCCTGGACTCATTTTGACATTTTATAAATCTTGCTCTTCACTGACAAGCTATCTCCAGCAAGTGTATCATGCAGGCAGACCAGTGCCAAACTTGGGTCTGAGAGGAGAGTTGGAGAAATCTCCAATCACCTCTCTGTACTCTTCTAGATGATTAGTTGTCAGTTCTGGAGCAAGATTTACCCGTTCCACATTGTATCCTTTTTATCACTGCAATAGGTCTACAAGGGGTAACCTCCTCAACTTCCTCTGTCATTGCTGGGATGTTTACTCTAAAATCTCTTCAAAGGTATGTCTTTAGGCAAGCCTTCTTGCTTGTGTGTGGCACCTATGTCCCCCAAGTAGTTTACCTTAGAAACTATCTGCTCTACTTTGTAGGGCCTAACCACGTGACTACTCAAGTTCTTGGATAAATGGGGTTCAGTACCAACAGCTCCAGATCCACCTGATACCCAGTTAATGTCACTTTCTGGTCATGCCATTCCTTCATCAGCTCTAGGCCTGCCTGAAGGTTTTTCACCACTTGAATTATATAGTCAACTTACTGAGGCCCATCACATATTCCACCCCATCCCACTGGGGTGACTGAAGTCCCTTACTACCCTTCTTTTACTAAGGTGAGTGGGCCACAGACTGTGTGCCTAACAAGAAGGTCAAAGGTTTGAACTCAAATAATTTCTTTGAAATAACTTTGCAGCCAAATAGCAGGGCCGTAGAAGATCCTACTACCGCCTTAGGCTCTCTGGCTCACTATAGACTTAAGTATCATATTAAACATTTCCAAAATCCCATCTTTCTGCATGAGGTATGCTGTACCCCAGCTTACTTCAACATTGCTCTCATACTGATGGCAATAAAGTTTGTCCCCAGTCGTAAATCACAGACTTAGGGAATCCAACCATTGAACAGATCCTCATGATTGCCCTGGCTACTACCCTTATCTTAGAGGTATCCCCCCTGGATATCTGGATGCATGAGCCACCACAGCCAATATGTACTCATGATGGTAGGGGGGGGGTTCAAATGGACCAACACTATGTCTACCAGCTTGAAAAGAACCCTTGCTACTGACACTAGCAGTAACAGTGGCTTGGTCTTACCTGCTTACACAGCAGTCCATTAGCACGTAGGGCAGGCTGCACAGAAGCTATGTGTGTCCCAGCAAATATGTGGCCAATAGAGCAAAAATTCGAACCTATATTGCACATTCTTAATGTCCAAGGAATCTGCTGAAGAAATTTCAAGGGACAGATAGTGCGGGGCATCAAATTGATCAACAATGTTGAAGCCCACCAGCTCTCAGGAAACACACGATCCCGATGGTGACACTAACTCCTATCCATCACTCATTTAGCAAGTAGGTCAGATCAGGTTGTGCAGATGCTCTCTGTTTCTCAGCACATCTCAGGCCAACAAAGCAATAGGTCCAACCAATCCAATGTCTAAGCAGAGTGCTAAAGGATCGGTTTGTGCTGTTGACAACAGGAAATTTGTGTGCGTTAGGTGAATTACTGTCCTTTGATAACACCTGTTACACAAATATAGGGAACCTAAATTGTGCCAGGCTCAATTACTGTATGTCCGCCAGAAGCTAATAAACCTTGCAGCTCTGACCGTGATCCAGACTCCAACACTTGGTCTGTTACAGATGCCTCATTTTCCCCTCCCTCTGAGCAGAGGTGATGGATACCAGAGTCTGGCCTGATCTGCTAACTACCTTTCTCTGGTTTTCCAAATCTGGGAAGATCCCAGTCTCTTCATGCTGGTTGTACTCTAGTTAACTGGTCCTAGGATGCTTGTTGTCAGTCCAGGAAGGACCAGGCCTGGCAGTTTGGGCTAGACTGTTCCCATTGGGCACAGGGTCAAGACTGATTTGCATATGGTTGAGTTCAAACTGGAATGGCATGGAGAGCAAATAAAACGATGGATTTAGGCCCAGATCTCTGTACTGGGGTGAATGTATGACATTGTTCTGTATTCTGTCCATCAATTGTTCTTTTTGCATTTGTCACCCCGAGTGGGACGGGAATGCCCAGACTTGGGTCCCGTGCTCTCCATGCCACTAGAGTCAAGCTATCCTGGCTGATGAGGGCTGAAAACCCAAAACCGGTCCTAGTATGCTTGTTTCCAGTCCAAGGAGGACCTGGCCAGGCAGTTCGGGTTGGACTGTTCCCATTGGGCACAGGGTCAAGACTGATTTGCATATGGCTAGGTTTAAACTGGAATGGCATGGGGAGCAAAAAAACTATGGATTTAGGCCCGGATCTCTGTAAGGGGGTGAATGTATGACAATGTTCTGCATTCTGTCCATCAATGGTTCTTTTTGCATCTGGCTAACATAGCTGGCATGGTCCCAGCCATGCAGGCTAATAGCCCTGGTATTACACTTCGGTCAGTGAACAAATTTTGCAAGACACATTCAGCACTTTGCTTCTCTCTCACCACTATGTCAACCATGGCTGCCTTGCTTTTGATTACAACCTCAAATCGGGCTATTGGGTACTCCATGTTTTCATCAATGGCTACCAAACCTTTGCCATTTGCTAGATGGAAAACATTCCCAGGTTTGAGATACTTGTCCTCAAGCATAGTCCTGTAAATACCTGTATCCTTTGGGGCAGGAGTCTTCCTAGAATGCTTGCAATGCAAATCACATGGTATTTGGATGGGTATTCTTCAGAGCATCTGGTCTCTTTCCCAAATATCCATTGCTAATGGATTGAATGCTATCAGACCTTTTCCGTTCTGCTCAACCAGAGTCAACACACTCGCTGCAATGGGTGTGGCTGGTAAAGGGGCTTCCACCTAAAAGTTCATTTTGTAGTGCCCTACTTGTAACACATATAACCAGTAATAACATTAGGCTCAGAAGAACCTTCATGTCTTCACTTTTCCTTGTGTTCCTGGCTTGGAATACAATTCCCTTTCTGCCTATGTCCTCTCTTGGACAGTTGGGATGTGCCCTACCTTGTGGTTTGGAACCATTCTGCTGAGACTTCCACTCTTCCTTTAGCTTAGAACCAATGTTAGATTTGGGGATCTCTAGTTGGCACAGTTAGGTACTTGTGACAAATAGGGACACTTGCCTCTAGTCAGGGTAAGGGGGTACACTCCTATAAAAAACCCTGCCCACCCCTTGGTAGCTTGGCACGAGCAGAAAGGCTCATCTCAGAGGCAGTGTGTAAAGCATTTGTGAACACCTACAGTAATCAAGTGATAACACTACAGATGGACACCACACAGGTTTTATATCAAACATAAGTATTCTTTATATAGACTTATCACAAGACCGCAAACAACAAAAATCCACAATACCGTACTTAAAATGTTAGTTCTAGCTTAGTTCTCTTTAGTTCTTAAAATGCAACACTTTGAGTCAATGTACCTTAAGATGCGACACGCAGGGCAATGAAAGTGTTGCAAAGATGGAAATGCGGCAAAGATCCGGTGCACAGAAATGAAGACGTCAAGTTCTTCCTGATGCGGCACGCTTTTCTGATGTTGCAAGAAGTCTCGACTCGATGCGTCAGCTGCAGCGGCAACACCCTCGTTCAGAGATGCGACAACAGCGGCTTTGGCGGCGACACTCTTCTCCCTCGATGCGAGACGCTTGCGCTCGTTGTGACATCTGCAGCGGCGACACCCTTGTTCAGTGATGCGACGACAGCGGCTCCGTCGGCGGCACGCTTCTCCGTGGATGCGAGGCGCTTTTCTCGATGCGGTGCAATTCGCAAGCTACAGCGGCGACACCCTTGTTCAGAGATGCGACGGCAGCAGCTGCAACACGCTTCTTCTTCGTTGCGAGAAGCTTCTCTCGATACGGTGCAATTGCCCACCTACAGTGGCGACACCCTTGTTCAGAGATGCAGCGAGGGCGACACGCTTCTTCTTCAGTGCGAGACGGTTCTCTCGATGCGATGCAAAGCGTCAACTACAGCGGCGACACCCTTTTTCAGAGATGCGACGGCACAGGCTGCAACAGGAAGTCGCTTCCTCCTCTTGAGTCACGCTTCCAGCTCCTTGCGACACGCAGTCCCTTAAAAGGCCCAAATCAGCAGCAGGCACTTTCAAAGAACTCTTGGGGAGCTGGTGGTTGAAGTCTGTTGTCCCTTAGACTTCAGCAGGAGGCAAGCTCTTCTCTCAAGCCCTCGGAGCTCCTTCACAAGTTGAACAAAGTGCCCACAAAGTCCTTTCTCCTTTCTTTGGCAGTCAGGCAACCACTGCAGGCCAATCCCCTAAGCATCACTTCAGCTTAGGAATAGTCTTTCCTCAGTTTCTTCAGGTTCCTCTCCTTATCAAAGGTTTCTTCTTGTAGTCCAAAAGTGATCTAAATTCTTGGGATCAGGGTCCCAATATTATACCCCAAAATCCGTTGTCCTCTGAGGACAAAGTGGCCTTTGTCTAGTACAAACCAGTTCTTGGGCACTCTGTTTACATGACACCTTCTTTCCTTTCACAGTGCAGGGCAGAAACATCAGACTCCCAACAGGAGGTGGAGCTAGCATTGTGGAGGAAAGGCACAGCCCTGGAGCACTCTGTTGACAAAGACTGCTTCTCTCCTTTCGCAATTCAGGGCAGAGACATCAAACGCACCACAGGCGGTGGAGCCGGCTTCGTCGAAGGCAGGCACAGTCCTATTCAGGTCCCAGTGCAACTCCTCCCACCCGTCTATATGCAGAGCTCTCTATTCAGCCCTGTGCTGACTCACCCTGTCCCCTGGAATCCCCCAGCTGTGTCACTCTAACTCCAGACAAGGAATACACAACCTAGTAGAGGCAGGCTTGGATAGTTAGACAAGAAAATACTTACTTTCTAAAAGGTATTTTCAAACACAGAATGCTAAAATCAACTTCACTAAAAGATGTATTTTATCATTCTGAGTTCAGGCATACTAAACTCAAATTTCTACCATGTTTCCCGAGTCAGTTAGGATTATAAAATGTAATAATCTAACTGCCCATTCTGGCCTATGGAGAACAGGTAGCCTTGCAATAGTGAAAAACAAAAATGGTTGTAATTCACTATTAGGACATGCCATGCACACCAGGGCATGTCCTACCTTATACTTAACATGCACCCTGCCCTTGGGCCTACCATAGGGGTGTCTGACATGAAAAGGGAGGGTTTAGGGACTGGCAAGTGGGTGCACTTGCCCAGTCAACATGGCAGTACCAGACTGCACACAGGCTCTGCAATGGCAGGCCTTAGACACACTTTTACAGGCTGCTTCTGTGGGTGGCACAGCCAGTGCTGCAAGCCCACTGGCAGCATTTGGATTATCAGCCTTGGGCATTCCTGGTGCACAGTACTAGGGTCTGACAGGTAAACCAAATCAGCCAAACATGGAATCACTAATCCATACATCAATTTACAATAGGGAAAGCATATGCACTTTAGTACTGATCAGCAGTGGTAAAGTGCCCAGAGTCATAAAACAGCCAACAACAGGTCAGAAAAAATAGAGGAGGAAGGCAAAAAGTTCAGGGATGACCCTGCAAAAAGGGCCAAGTCCAACAGCCATGCTGATCCAGCCCTTTGTTTACCATTTTAATTAACACCTTGACAGCCAACACTATGTTTGTCTGGATCCTTCTCTGTCAAATCATACAGGCTTTGTCTCCTACTTAAGTCACCCTTTACTAACAACTAGTGAAGGCCTTGATTAGCTACAGGCATTCTCACAACAACTGCTGTTCCTCCTATGAGCAAGGGATCCTTCAAGAAGCTGCCTTAGGCACATCAGTCAAAGCCTGTGCCTTACAGGCAGTCCTAAAACTGAGACTAATGCAAAATACCCTGGCCTTTCACATACATGTGCACAAGCTCGTTTGGAACCTTGCCAGGTACTTCTGCACACTGGCGTAGGGAAGAATCACCTGTGCCAGATGTAGCCGTCTCTGTTCCGAATTCCTGTGTCATGGAGTCTGTGGCTAGGGTGCAGTGTGAGACTGTTTCGAAGGATGCAGAGGGGTCCAGGAGAATGAGGGCCGCAGTCACTCCCTTGTCGAGGCTGGAGCAGATGTCGAGGCTGGAGCGGGTGAGAAGGGCAGTTTCGGTGCTGTTTTTCCTCCTGAAATGTGATTGGGAGTCGAGGATGTTGTTTTCATCTATGAAGGAGGCAAATTGGCTGTTGATGGCTTTTTAGATGACTTTCGCCTGGTTCGGGATTAAGGAGATCGGTCTGAAGTACTTGAGGTCGGTGGGATCCACATAGGGTTTTTTCAGCAGAGGGTTGATCTTGACGTGTTTCCAGTCATCGGGGAAGGAGGCTGTCTTGAAGAAGTGGGTGATGATTTGTCAAAGCTCGCAGATGTCTGCGGCTCCATGGTAGATGTGGTGGGGGCAGGGGTCTGTGGGGGCCCCAGAATGGATTGATTTCATAATCTTCAGTGTGTCATTGATGGTGAGGGTGGTCCAGTTGTCAAGTGTCGGCTGTCTGGTGTAGGGGACATGGGTATGGGTTCCAAATGTAGTTTGTCATTGTTAAAGTTGTCATAGATGGTCTTTATTTTGTGATGGGAGAAGGCACTGAGTCTGTCCCAGAGGTCCTGGCGGGTGGGATGTCGGCTGTCTCAATGTTGGGTTGGGAGAACTCTTTGTTGCTGTGTGCATGGGTGTTTTCTTCCTTATGGTGTCTGATGAGCTTGTGGTGGACAGCGGCAGCTGCTTTGAAGTTGTTGAGGTCTGCTGTGGGTTTGGAGGTCCTTCATAACTTTTCAAGGCGTCTGGGTGTCGGTGAGGGAGAAGGAGTGGTGGCAGTGTCAGCAGGAGAAGGGTCCGTGGGTGTCGCCAGGTTTATACAGTTTGCAGTTGTTGTTCTTGCCAGCATTGAGTGTGTGGAGGGCCGAGGAGCTGTTGTGCTGGTGGGTAGGAGGACCAGAGTTCCTGGCACTGGTCTCGGTCGGGTCAAGGACGGGCGCAGTAGGGCTTGCCCTTTGCGCCCCAGCGGTTGGCCAGCTGCATGCGTCCACTGCATAGCCGCCATTACGCAGGGGTCCAGGGAGGCCGGGACAGCTGGGAGGCGGAAGCACACAAGAGGAGGGAAGGGCTGTGGGGGCAGTAGTGGCAGGAAAGTGGGCAACAGGCAAAGGTGAAAAAATAAAGGGGAAGGCAAAGGGGAAACAAGGCAAACAGAATGAGGCAGAGGGAAAAATGGCAAACAAGCAAAAGCAAGACAGACAAGAGTGAAACAAGGCAATAGGAGAAAACAAACACACAAGAGGCAAACAAGGCAACAGGAGAAAAGCAAAAAAAGAGAAAGAAAGACAAAAAGGCAGGTCAAGAGCGAAGTGAGGTGCAGGAGCCTCGAACACTGATCATGGCAGCACTGGGGCAGAGGCACTCCCGGCAGAGCTGCGCGACGGGAGAGCAGTTTCCTGACCAAGATGTCATAGGATTTGCTCACTCTGTTGCGCAGTGGCCACCATTAAGTATAGGTCGGGGGAGGGTGGGAAAGCTGGGAGGTTGGAGCACTTGGGAGGGGGAGGGACTGCGGGGGCAGCAGCGGCAGGAAAGCGGGCAACAGGCAAAGGTGAAGAATAAAGGAGAAGGCAAAGGGGAAACAAGGCAAACAGGACAAGGCAAAGAGAACAAGGGCAAACAAGGCAAAAGGCAAGACACAACAGAGGCAAACAAGGCAACAGGAGAAAACAAATAGACAAGAGGCAAACAAGGCAACAGGAGAAAAGTAAAAAAAGAGAAAGAAAGGCAAAAAAGCAGGTCAAGAGCAAAGCGAGGCGCAGGAGCCTCGAACACCGGTTGGAGGCAGCACTGGGGCAGAAGCACTCACGGCAGAGCTGCGCGAGGGAAGAGCAGTTTCCTGACAAGGAGGTCAGAGGTCTTGCTCCTATCCTTTTTATTTCAATTTCTTTACTTGTCTTTTTCCTGGCTCTCTATTTCTTTCTCTTGCATTTCCGTTTCCTGCTTTTCTTTTTCCCTTTCTATTTCTTCTGTCTCACCACTTCTTCTTCTCAGGCTCATTCCTCTTGTTTCTTGCTCCTGGAGAGCTAAAGTTCAACCTCTCAGACTCCCTAACCATCTTTTCTTCCTCAGCTGTATCCTTCTGGAGAATCAACAAAAAGTTCAGGGTCCCATCAGCCTTAACTAACCATAGGGAATGACTACTGGAGTTATTGACACCTGTACCCTTGAGATCAGGGGAGGAGGAGACTGTATTGGGGAAACTGCAGAATTTCTTTTTTTGACACACTTAGGGAGTGTTTGGGGAAAACCAGTGTTAAGAGCCTACTACAGCCTGACACTACAGCATTCCCTCACTGGGTCCCTGTTGGACTTGGCACCATTGGTGTTACTCTCCCTTCCACTTTGTGCTGTTGTCTCATCTGTTTTTGCTGATCTAGATGCTTTGGGCACTTTGCCACTGCTGTTCAGTACCAAAGTGCAAGTTCTCCCTGTGTAAATTATTGTTATGGATTAGTGACTCCATGATTGGTTATTTGATTTACTTGTTAGACCCTAGTACAGTGCACCATGTGTTCGCAGGGCCTGTAAATCAAATGCTGCTAGTGAGCTTGCAGCACTGATTGTGCCACCCAGAGAATATAAACACACTTCAGCTACTCAAAAAAAATTAAGCAAAGGTTATATACACCCCAAACATTGCTCATATTCATCATTCATCCCTAATGCCCTATCATGTTCTATCAACTAGCTCACAGATCGATGTATTAATTGTCCATAACAATTCCTGACTCATTTAATGCTTCCCCCCTACATACCTATATGGCAGTAGGCCTCAAATCGGAAGGTCAACTTTCAGGATCTCTTTCGGGAAACGGCTGAGACTAACAGCCCTGCTCCAATTGCATGACCTTTTATATTCTTTTACATACGTTTGGACTTGTGGAGAAAGGAGAGCACCTTCACAGTTAAACACTGCATGTGGAAGAAGCAGTGTTGTATTATTTCCTTCCACCATCACAGAGCTTTGAAGAAGGTCACAAATGCAAGCAGATTCTTTAGGCATAGTGAAAAGCAAAATGGAAAAATCCCTTCACTAGCTTCCATTATCAAATGCAGCAGAAAATGCACTTGCATAATATGCAGCAATTAAGCACATATGAACCAGATTATCTAACTCAGAAATGTAGCTGTACATCTTATGTTAGCGGAGGTCTGCATCCAACCTAGCGGCCTAATTCACAAACTTGTTTCCTTTAGGCACACAAACGAGACCACATTAACGTATGCCAAGGCCTGTGAATTATATAAAAATATAAAATACATTGAAGAAGTGTGCATACATATATCAATAGCTGTTGGGGACCTAAATATACATAAACTAAAAATTAGTTAAAACCGCAAATCAAACTGGCTGCCTGAAAACTCATCATGATTATGCTTTCGAAACAGCAGACTTTTTATGCATTAAATAGCCTCTATTGTTTCTCGTCTCCAGCTGTCATGATGTTCAATATAAAGAAAAATGTGTGCCACAAACAAATAAGGAAGTACAAGTGCGTTTTTTTATGCCACTGAACTTGATAACATTTATAATTTTCCTACACTGAATTGAAAATGGTGCAAATGTACATGCCTAAATTGGTGAAAAAGGTGTCCTAGCTCACTGTAACATGTAAATGGCTACTCTGCTGTAGAATAACCCTATTCGCTGCTGGTAACAAGTATGAAAATGTGTTGCTTTTCAATGTGTACATGCAATGTGATGCCCAGGTTGAATATGGAGTTGAAATGGGAAAATTTAAGAATGACTTAGATCTATTGTATGAAAAGTACGAATCAGATTTGATTTTGTTGGTAGGAGATTTTAATAATAAACTTAACCCTAATCGGCTTGATTTCATGTATCTGGAAATTTTAGAATCAAACAATATAATGGAAGCAATGTTCCCCAAAAGTTCATGCTCTCTGAATGATGTAAACTTGGGTAACTATCTAGCGACCAAGAGCCTTTTCTGTTTGAATGGTAGGTTCCCACAAGACCGCCCGGCTAAGAAAACTTTTAAACAAGGGTCACAATATTGTCCCATAGATTATGCCAGCATGGAATTTCGATTTAATAAAGGGGTTCAGAGTCAACCATGCAGAAGATAGTGACCACAACACCTTAGAATTGGTGCTGGCCTATTCTAACGTAACTGTCACCGAGAAGGTAATTATACAACAGATGGATTATCCTAGGTGAATTTCAACACAGCTAACTGAAGAAATATATGAAAAGTTAACCAGGCTCCAACAAAAGATACCCCTAGGATTTGCAGCTGGTCTAGACTTGGCCTGGTATGTTGATAAGATAAACCAAGTGGTACAAAGCATTAAGGTTAAACTTAGAACAGACGTAAAGGGCAGCATGAGCAGTCAAATCACACAGGTTAAGAAAGGCAATTGGTTTAATACAGACTGTCTAAATAAGAAAAGAGAAATAAGGAGGGAAGAACGCAGTCTGTGTAAAAAATATGATAAGGCTAGAGCAGAAAGCCTCGCCAAATTAAAGAAAGATTATATATTGCTTCTTAATAGTACAAGAAGAGCCCATAAGATACCTTTTGGGGGAAACTGCTGGAGGCATTAGAATCCAAGAACATACGGCAGTTCTGGAAACTAGTCCGTTCAGTATCAGAGGCCTCAGCCGCTTCAATGATCTGTGTGGTAGAAGAGGGTGCTTGGGAGGTTTACCTGAAAGAACTATACCCAGCGGGGAGAGAAATTAAAGAGGAAGTGCAGGGGAACTGGAGAGGCCTAGTAGACGATCTAAAACCTGACTTCTCAGTAGAAAATTTACTGAATACAATAAAGACCCTTAACTTAACAAGAGCCGCTGGTCCAGATAACCTGCCAGCACTGATAATTTAGTCACGTACACCATGGTGGGCGGAATTTTTCTCTAACATGTTTTCAGTAATTCTAAAATCAGGAATAATACCTAGTAACTGGAAGGATACGATAATTAGACCGATCCATAAAAAAGGAGACGTCAATGCACCAAAGAACTATAGATTAATTAATCTACTCGATATTGGAGAGAACATTTTTGCTAAGATAATATTGGGTAGGTTAAAGATTTGGGCAGAAGAGAGAGCAATCATCCCAGTGGAACAAAGTGGCTTTAAAGAAGGCCACTCTACAATAGATCACTGCTTCGCCCTATGGGCCCTGGCCCAGAAATCGATAGAACAAAATGGGAAGCTACATTGTTGTTTTGTCGATTTTAGGGCAGCGTTTGACTCGATCGAAATAAACTTTGGGAAGATATGTTAAAGTATGGATTAACGGTTGGCTTGTTGGTGATCCTAAAAGAGCTTCACAGTGGAAACTGGGCCCAGGTAATTAGAGATATGCAGGGGGCACTAACTCACAAGATACCAGTAGGGAACGGTCTTAGACAGGGGTGCGTCTTGGCACCCCTGTTATTTTCAATCTTTTTAGCAGATCTCCCCGCGGCACTTGAAGTGGAAAGAAGTGCAAGTCCAAAAATGAATGGCCATAAAGTTCCTTGCCTTCTTTATGCTGATGACTTAGTGATCATGGATCAAACTGAAATAGGACTTCAAAGGAAATTAACTGCTTTTAACACTATTGTGATAGGAAAACACTGACTGTAAATTGGGAAGAGTAAGAAGAATTTCAATTGGTTTTTGGGTGATGACAAACTAGAGGCAGTTAAGGAATATAGATATTTAGGCCTCTGGTTTGATAGTGCACTAAAATGGCGCACCCATTTGGAGGCTCAAAAGGCAAAAGCATTTTCATCCACTTGTGGGCTACAAAAGTTTAACAAAGAATATGGAGACATGACACATAAACCAATGTTAAAGGCATATGAAGCAATGATCCCCCCCCCCAAGTATTGTATGGGGCAGAAGTGTTATACTTGAGCGGTAAATATGCGTGGGATCAGGAAGAGGGAACATTTTTTAAAATGTTATTGTCTTTACCTAATTGTACAATGGTTCAAGCAATTAGAATGGAACTAGGGTTTATTTCTTGGAGTGTACAATCTCAAATGGCCCTAGCAAGATTCTGGAAGCGCCAAGACCTAGGAGTGACACCTAAGGTCTCACAATAGTGTGGAGAGGAAATCCAGACAAGTAATCTTAGCTGGGCAAAGGAGGTGAGAAAGACTCTCCAGAAAGTATCAGGGCTTCTTAACTTGAAATCTACCCAGAACGCCCTGATAGGCGACTTTACAAAGAAAGCACTTAGGGAACAAGGCCAGTCGTTCTCAAGGGCACAGGACCTAGATTACATGCAGGAGAAAAAGTCGGTCCAGTGGCTGAAGATCTCATGGGTAAATAAAGGCTGGTTCCCTTATCTGGAAATATTGCCCAACCAAGGGTTACGACATGAAATACTAAGTACCCGGGTTGGGATCAACCCCTGGAAGATAGATTGGAAATTAAAATCTGTACTGATTGGCCCAGAAGGTAATTGTAATTGTGGGCGTGGACAAAGAAACGATATGCTGCACATATTGCTTGATTGCACATTTGTACAGGATTTAAGGAAATTGTTTTTACGTCCTATATTCCTATCACATAAGACAATTACACATGCCCATGCGGTATGCTTATTAACAGATATGCATTCACTAGAAATTGCAATTGCATTGGGCAAAT
This sequence comes from Lissotriton vulgaris, assembly GCF_964263255.1. Lineage (NCBI taxonomy): Eukaryota > Metazoa > Chordata > Amphibia > Caudata > Salamandridae > Lissotriton > Lissotriton vulgaris. Next base: position 499,134,968 of record NC_141694.1, read on the forward strand.
TCCTGAAGGCCGTAAAAGATTTTGGAAGGGAGATATCAAAGGATGGGCACTGATTTTAAGTTCTTTTAAGCCTTTTTATAAAGTTTAAATCTGTCTTTTTATTCTTCCAGATATGTGAAAAGTTCGGTAAAATTTGGGTTTAATGAATTGTGTATCAGGGGGTGTTACCCTCTTTTAACCTTCTCTTTTTTCTTTTTAACAAGTAGGAATTTTAACTATTTATGATGTAGGAATATTTTGTCTGCTCGTACTTTGTCCGATTCTGTTTGCATTTTGTTTTGTATTGTTTAAAAGACTATGGTCTAAATAAACAAGTTTCTCTCTCTCAACAGATGCAAATACATTTATCAATTTCAAAATACTAATTTACCAATTTATGTTTTTTTATTATTTTTCTTTTTTTCTAATTTTATATCATCAAGAAAAAAGATTCCACCAGATTGGGATGGGAAGGTGGGATAATGATAGCCTTTTTGTCTTTAATGAAATTTAGATTCTCTTTGCGTTTTATTTGGTGAATCACTATTTCATTACAAGACCAAAGACTACCATTATGCATGTTGGTAGCCCTCTAATCAGACGTGTTGAACTGGCATTAGAACAATCTTTTCTCATACTGTCTTCCATACTTCCAACTCTTCAAAAGGTTTGAGTAGCCAAAGAGAATGAGGGTGAACCTTTTGCAAATTAAGACCAGTCTGCTGCATGGAACATTTCACCTATCTTGCGATAGAAACTATGGTAACTGCTTAAAAAGGTTTCAGAAATAAAATAAAAAATGTGTCAACACCATCAGGTCATAACTCACTTATTTGAGAATCATACTCTCATGCAATCCAGTACATACAATTTCTTGCACAAAATCAAACATTGGATAAAGTTATCCTGAATGGGTCACTGCACCTGTTACTTACCTCCAATGCCTAAACATCTGAACCTCAATGACAAGAGTTTAGGCATAAAAAAGAGGCTACTTTCTTAGTAAATATTTCTAATCCAAATATCGTTTACCTGGACATCTAGTAAATAAGAACAAGAACCAAATTGATATCCCACAGGGTTTTATATCTTGGTCTAGGAGGTTTTCTTAAAATGATGCTCTTATGGACTTTGTAAACCAAAACATAATGACCTACAATCTTGTCATTAATCAGACTGTGACCTGCAGAGACTGCTGATCTGTAGCTGCTAAAAGCTCTAAAACTAAGGCCCCTTACAAACTGATCTACCAGGAAGATATCTACTTCAAAGGACCTTCCATGGGATCCACATTCCTTTTATTGCACCAGGGTAACCGAATTCTTCAAATTGTATTATACACTAGTAAAGGGTTTCTGGGCCCTGACATCTGGGAAGGTCTACTAATACTTTTCATCCAAGATAGTTCAAAGCCCCTGACTGTACCAGAGGATGTTACTCTCCATCTACGTCTTTCAACAGACCCTCAATAGCAGGAAGAAGAAAAGTGGAATGTCACAAGTGAGTTCCAAAATCCAAGTCAAAAGCTTTTGTTCGGTTAAATAATCAACCATATAAGCACAGACATAAAAATAACAAATCAAATATACATCCATAATAAGTAAAAATATATGGATTCATTTACTTTAAAAGTGCTAAAATACAAGAATGTGCAAAAAAACTGCAAAACCACATGATGTACAGAATACACATTTTTAATATTATCATAATACATCATACATCCTGTAACAGTTAATCATAAGACACATCATATGGATAACGTGCAAATAAGCTGACCAGTACACTAAACACCCTCAATTATAAACAACAATAGATTTCCTGTCATCAATCGCTTTGAGGGTAAATGATGCTAAGTGAAAACACAATCCAAGATCTGCCAAGGAAATCAGAAACTTCAAAGCACATTTGGTGGTTCTAACCTTATATTTAAAAAAAATATAGGTCTCAAATAAAATTTCCTAAGATAATGGTAACATTTACAAAATCATTTGAAACCCCATTTGAGAAATCCAAGACTGGGTTATCAGTATAAATGAGCATCTCTCTTGTGTCACTTTTTTAAGGACGCTCTCAGTTTTTGGGGAGGGTTGGAATGGAATACTGTTTGTTCCCTTCCAACTCTGAATGAATGCATTCACTGCTAGGGCTCCTGGATCTGGCAACCAACCATAATACTGTTCAGCTGAAATGTCAGTCTGCTTACAAAAAGGGTCTACCTTCAGAGGACCCCATCACAATGCTAATTCCCTGAAACTAACCTTTTGCAGTCTTCACTCGCTGTAATCTCTTAAAATTATCACATTTCAGCCAGCAGATACATTTGCCTTTCCAGATTTTGGGTTCTAAGCCAAAAACTCCAAAGTTTCTTGGATAAACCTGAAAGATCTAAGGATTATGAGGCTCCTTAGCAATTTATATAAGCCACCGCACCAACATAGACCATTCAAAATAATACTGCTCTGCCTTGTAAACAATGTCTGAAACTCCAGAGAGAATAAAGACCTACTGTTAATTCCAAATAGTTTAGATGATACTATCTTTCTGAGTTTCACCATAATCCACAAGTTTTCTGTACACCCATTGCGTGCACCCCAACCAGTTAAACTTGCATCCGATTCCAGAATGAAGTCTGACGAACATCCAAAGACTGCCTGGCTATACCAGGCATCTAAAATCTCTAACCTCCAAACCAGTTCCTCCTTTTCCTTCTGATCTAGAGATATCCTGTCGCCATACAATAAACCTCCCCAAAGGGTTCTTGCCTTATCCTTTGCAAAGCGTAATAGTGTAACAAACCAAAAAATATTGCCTGAATTGAAGCATTTAGTAGATCTAGTAGCCTCACAAGCTCTCTCGAACTTGTAGCCTGAAGCAGAACCATGTTGACTGTACATATTGTGAACCCTAAAAATGTCTAGAGACTGTGAAGGGATGATGATCTATTTCTCTGTGTTCACTATGAACCCCAGACTTACTAGAAGGCTTTCGTCCAATAATTGAGATTGACACTGGGACAAAAACAGAATATCGTCAATTAAGAAAACCATGCCTACGCCCCTTTCTCCCTCAAATAAAGTTGGTGAAGCACCAGGGTGCTGAAGGAAGGCCAAATAGAAGTGAACAAAATTGGTGAAGCCCATTCAGCCTAGTCAACTGAAAATGAGGTTGGTAATCCTTCACAGTGGGGATTGTAAAAATAGGCATCCTTCAAATCCAATTTACCAACTAATTGTCTCTTCATCAACATGGTTCTTAAAAGCCTCCTTGTGTACTACTTTCTGTTTATCTGCATTCCAAACCAACTCCTGTGGAGGTGTATACTGAAATAGGTAGGGTTTCTGAGGCATCTAATCTGAAACCTTGGATGGTTTCTTAAAACCCATGGATCCTGAGTAATGGTTTCCCACACTTGGGTAAAATGTTTTTGGCAACCACCAAGTCTTCCCTGAGAAGAAGAATAATATTGAGAAAACGTAGTACTCTCCCTGTTATCTGGTCTAACCTTGGTCCCTCTCCCAGGGTATTCATCATGTCTTCACCGAAAACACGCTCCTTAGGGTTCTTTGTGGTCTCTTTCTCTGTTAAATCTCTCAACTTGGGGTTGATTTTGTTTAGAGCTGCCTTGTACTTTCAGCCTTTAGTCCTGCGTTGGCATTCCCGAGATAGGTCATAGCAGGCAAGAGCCCAAGCTCTAGCCTCCAAGTCTAATGGAAGCTATAAAAAATATGCCTCTTCGGACATATCAATGATCCTTGTCGGTGGGCCTACAACATCAACTAAGCAATCTTGACATTTGTTTAGGGATTTCGCAAGACCCTTACTGGAGTGCCTGCCGATTGGGTGTTAGACATACTTGTCATGGATGACTGGCTTAGAACATTCTGCCTTGAGGACATTCCCCCCTTCGTTCTCTAGTGGAAATCCAATCCACCTCTCAATGAATTTGCCCACATGTTCAGCCGGCTACTTATAAGTGGATCTGGGATGTTTAATACTGTAGGGCGAGAACATATTCTCTCCTAACGGGTTCCAAAGTTGCTTTGGAGATAGGAGGAACTTGATCTTGATCCCAACGGAAGAGGTCATCTCCATCAACATCCCCTTGGAGGAGATGGAGCAAGGATTCGCATGTAACGCGACTTGCTTGAATTCAGTCCTCTCGACATAAAGTTAATGCGCTAACCAACATGTTTGTCTTATTAATATTGCATTTCACGACATGTTAGGTATCTAGAAGAAGCTTGCTTATGTGTCTCTACTAACCATAATCCGCTTGCACTAAAATGGCCGCTGCTACGCGGGATTTCATACTGCGCATGCGTCTGTCATACTCATGTGACATGACAACTTTCTCGGCTTGGAGGGAAACTTTCACTTCTGCGCACCAGAACTAAGATGGCTGCTCTGTGTTACAGCATGCATGAAGCTTGCACTGCTGCTTTTGCTAAGATGTTCGTTCTGTTTAACTCTAATGCAATAGTTACATATAAAGGAATGGGAATAGAGTAGAGATAAGTGGTATACAGTGCATTTATTTATTCTGTGTTCTAAAACTGTTTCTTTTCTACTTTTCATGTATCGTAATCTTTGGGCCTGGGAGGTGCTATTACTCCATCTTGAAAAACCACACCGCACATGTCAAACTCCAGAAGGAGCTATGTCATTCGTCATTGAATCACAGCCAAGCTTACAGTACACTAGAAGATGTGCCTCGGAGCGTGAACTTTCAACCCCAGGAGAGGAAGCTGGACTGTTCAATACTGAACGCTATTGTTACTGATTGATACATTCATTGCCGGGTGGAATAAAAGTGCATGGGAAAATAAAGTAATGGCGGGAACGTTAATTTTAATATCATCAAGAAAAGTTTCATTTTGGTATGGTGTGATGACCTCTCCTCTCTTCTTGTCCAATCAAAATTGGGGATCCTTACAATTGCAACATTGGGGGGTGGTACACTGACCTGAAAAATAGTATAACTAGGGTAGAATTAGTTAGTTAATTTGTCCGATTTGTCCGAATAGCTGACCTGTCACTGACCCAACGCACTCAATAGGTGATCGGGAGCAGAGGTGCTGGCAGAGCCCTCTGTCAGAAGGTTTGAAACCCAGATCAGGGTTTGAGAGCTGAAGTGCTGGCGAAGCACTTTGTCTGAGAGATCAATAACTCTTACCGGGTTCTGGCTGTTAGCTGCAGAGAGGGAGTAACGCAGGCATTGTGGGTGCCGGTCTTAGCCTGTGGTGGTCCTGTCCTGATCCAATTTGGCTTTACCTGATTCTGATCTGCACCTGCTTGCTTTATGGTGCCTGCACTTTTGGGGTTCTGTCCTTTAAACTGACCCGTGGCCAGGGTTAGTTCTTCACACCATTCTAGGTAAATATTTAATGTGGGTATGTCATTGTATTGTTTCCTTCTCTCTTCCCACCCTTAAATGTTAAATGTGTAAAGATGACTTTATAAAAATTCTGCATATTTTCATTCTCATCGTTATTTTCCTAATTGAGAATTTTCTATTGTTCAATGTTTGGATTATGGCATTTAAAGCTTTTAGATAAAGAGTTTAAACCTTTCCCGAGTTGTGGTTATTTTAGGAGTGCAAATGTTCTATTTCTACCAATTATGCTAACACCCTGATCCATTAGGTTTTCAGGTACCGGTGACTAGGATTGGTAAGTCCAATGGTATAGGTCCTGAATGGTTAACACTTTTTGATATGAGTGTAAGTTTTACATGTTCAAATTGAATATGTATATATATGGGCCTAGGTGAGTATGGGAAAAAACGGGCAGGTGAACCTGCACTCTAGCAGAGGTTGCGTACATACTCCTCATAAAGTGCATCATCTCTGGAGCACCTCCTCCCCATACTCAATTTCTTGAATGCCCATGTCTTGTGTGTCGCTTAGGACACCCACCACCATTGTATTCATGTCTTGCGTGTCATTCATGACACTCATCTCCATTGGGCCGTATCAAACACCTTTGTGCCGCATAGAACACCATTCTTCCATTGTTCCGCATTGGACACCTCTTTTTTTCGTGCGACATAGGACACCATTCCTCTATTGTGCCTTATCGGACACTTCTCTTTTTCATGCCGCATAGGACACCATTCCTCCATTGACTCCCTCTAAAATTGACCATCATTCACTGTCAAAACCGCTCTTAGCTTTCTTCCTGAGCAGTATTTGCCAATGGTTTCGCATACACAGATACACTTCTCATGTTGGAATAATGACTTCAAGATCTCCTCATTAACTTTCTGCTCTGGGATCACAGGAATTGCCCTTTCCTTCTCGGGCATACTATAAATAAGGAGTAAGCTGATAGACTGTCCTTCTCTGGCATAATGTAAATAAGGTGCACATTTATAAAAAATAGGCTCAAGGCATAGGTTTAAGGTAAACCTAAATGAATAAACACTCCAACATAGAAAGGGGTTTTAACTTAAAGCTTAAAAGGATTAAGCCCTGTAACTTGGCTTTAATGAATATCTATGCACCATATCTAATCACCAATTTACTCTATGGAAGTAAAGAGAGATTAATCCCCTAGTGAAACAAATTTTCAGGTTGTCATCTGCGATGCTGCAGGATGATTAGCTACTTGCCGGAATTTCTGAAAGCTATGATTTTAAGGCACGTTTTTGGGTTTCCCAAGCTTTTCAGGTAATAGGTAAACATACGCTGTTGGAAGGTCACATATATCGGTCTATATTCGTAATTACACAAATAACTATTTCTCTAGCACTTACTAATAATTACTTATTAAAATATAAAGGAACAATTTTAGCAAATTTAGAATAAATAAAGATTAAAGAAAAAACGGTATGTTTCTACTTTTAAGCATTATAGTTTGCATGCAGATTTTTCATGCTGGTTCAGAACTTACTGAGCCATATTACAAGATTTATAACTTTTGACCAATAGGTAACACACAAATCTCTTCAGCAAAAGTTGCAGGCCACTGAGCTGTCTACATAAAATACAAATCTTTGACCTGCATGTTGCACATTGTGCTTTGTAATAGGCACATTAATGCTCAATGTTTATGTAATACCAAACCTACTGGCAATATAAATACCAAGATGACTTAGATTGTAGTTTTCATAGTTTGGAAACCACAGTAATGTTAAACCAATATGAAAAGCTTGTTAAGATAATGAATTACTAATCTGAGCAAGGAGCTACATTTAAAAGAGGAAGATTGTTCAGCCAATGGACTGCTAATACTGTGTGGATGTTCTATTCTAGATTGATTTTGTTTTATGATGTAATGTTTTTTCAGGTGCTATGTGGAGTGGCATTAAAGGATTAATGCATAATGATATGCCTCTGGTCTTGTAACGAAATGTGTATATTACCTAGCAAACCAAAACCTAACTATAAAATGCTTGCATTAGAACACATATTGTAAATATGAGCACATGGCAACAGCAAAAACTGCTCATACAAATCTGATGTTGCCACAATTTCTTGTCAAATTACATTACAGGTTCTCTGGAAAGCTCTATAGCATTGTTGTTGTGTATTCAGAAAGTAGTTCTAGGAACTAGGGCATTTACCTTGAGATCTAATGACACAGTGCCGCAGGATTTATTCGGTCTGGTTTCTATACATTGTGGTTCTCTCCAATATATGTCTAGAAACTACTGAGACTAAAATGTTTGAGATAATTTCTTCACTTATCAGTACACAGGTAGTACAGGTAGTTGTCAGATCACAATCGCCAAGTGTTGATATTGATGGCTTAGCCATTGTTCAAATGGTGGGTTGTGGTGGGGGCGTCACCCGTGTTGCAAGAAGATACTCATACCAGTTCTCGTAAGAAGCGCACAATCAAAGGTCTACCACATGCTCTAATTCACACGATAAACTTTACTAAAACCTTCTTCTGGATAACATCTAATTTCAATTATCTATTGTGTTCTTTTGTATCTATTTCCGACCATGAAATATATATTAAACTTATTTTACTGCACCATTAACAACTTTGTATACTTTTCGTTTTTCATAAAAATGCATACAACCATTCCTGCATCTGATAATAGCATTGCTTTTTTAGAGGGCTGACCAATTTATACTGCTCTTGCTGTAGAAACAACCATGGGTTCACTAGGCAGAGAATCCACAGAGCTGCTTTTTAATATCAGGCAATAATTTCGAGTGAGAACAAGGTATATATATTGATGGTCTGCATAGTTTAATAGCAGTATATTATGATTTATATAGAGGTGAAGAAATATATTTTTGTAGGTACCAGGATGTTTTTTTTGTAGATACGCTAAACACAAGTTTGACACACCCCTTATTAGCTCCCTTGAGCCATGACAAGGAAACTACATTACAGATGGAGAGACAATGAGGTGTACCTGACTTGATTCTTGATTTATTTGTATCAAGCATTATAGTCCATGGTTGATATATGATGTTGATTGTAGTGAGCATACAGAGTCTAACTCTATTGGGTACAGAGGTTTGAATAGACGATAATAATGAGTGGGGCAACATGGTACCTACCGAAAGAGTGTTGTTGTGGAGTCATTTCACATGTAACGGGAGAATCAGTTCAGTGACAAAAAAACAAAATTACAGACTGACATATGTATTCTACAATACCTTACATAACATTACATCATTTTATATTGTTATGGACTTTTATCTAATGCTATGTCATTTTGTGTTAAGATATGCGAACCTATTTTTTCCTAAATTAATAAAATGATACGCAGACACAGTTTAGATAAAATGTGTGTTATTATATCAATTTGAGGAATTAATGTGACCTTGTCTTCTCATTGAAGGTGTACTGTCTCTGCTATGTAACACTGTATTTTTTGTGTCTTATTTACAAAAAATAAAAATATTCTTTCACAGGATTTGAGGTTTTCAATAAACAAGGCAGCCCATCAAACCAAGGCAAGCTACAGATATCTTTTTTTAATCTAGCATAAAAACAATCTCCTAACAGTCACATTCACTATAAAAGGAAATGTATTACAAACAAGCTGATGAATAAACCAAGTAGTGGTGAATGATGAAGCAATTGAATGGAAATGTTTGAACAAAAATCACAGTCCTTTTTACAGAACACGCAGGGTGATAGATTCTGCATCACCTTTGAATTATAGCTTCTTGATGCTCTTCTTTCTGTTCAAAGAATAACACAACACATTTGGTAAGTACTGGCTTAATGCTAAGATTATTAAAACATGACATGGTTCCTAAAGTGAGCATTCATATACAGCATTGTTATTTTACTAATTCTCACTTCTAAACATCTTTAATTCCACTGTGTTAGTAAAGACTATACAGAGTAACAATACAAACTTTTCTGTCATACAACAATGCAGCACATATGTTCAAATACTATTTTCTGTTCTAATTCCAAGAAATTATCACAACTAATTCGGGACTGATTATCGGTGGAAAACATGTTCACTACAATATATCGATATATGAACATTCTTACTTTCCCATATAGACATATTTAGAAAGTACCTATCAGTATTTCCATACTACTCAAAACCCTTCATTTGGGACAAAGACTCACAATTAATTCAATATATTGAAATAATATGAAATTTTACAATTACATTAGTATTCAATGTATGCAAATCTTTGTCAAGTAATTAATAATAAGCATTACTAAAGTGCTGGCGTGGTAAAAAGTAAAGGAACATTTAACTGAAGATGATTTTAGCATCAAAGAATGCTTGTAAATTACATTAAAAGTATACATGTAATCAAGATGGAGATTTACCAACAATACAAGTAATTGGATAATTAAGCTATGTTCATATCTTGAAGTGTCTCATTTCTTCTATGAAAGCATCAAATACCAGAAACAGTAAAGGCTAATAGTTCCTGCATTAGTGCCCCGAGTGGTCTAAGGGACCTCACCCCAATTTACTGAAAAAATGGTATAAGACATGATGGAGATATAAGGAAGTAATCTTTTCCTGAAGTGCACAATTCACAGAACTAAGCTATGATTTTTTTTCTATAAATATAGAGAATAGCAAGGTACATAGCCTCATTTGTATTGCTGTCTCGCTAGGCAGCATTGTATGCTGTATCTTTCCATCCACTTTAGGCTCTGTGATTGGCTGTCTTTGTCATTGGTTGCCAATGTTCTACTTTCGATTTGCTGCTATGCTCACTACTGGAATTTTGACCCACCATTGGAGCATAGCTCGATCTCCGATGCCTTTACAGAGTGAAAGTGTATTCTTACACAGGTGTCATGCTGGGACTATTTTCTTTCTTCTTGCATTGCAGCTTTTTTCAATTATTACATTTACTGCATTTGTTCTCATTCCAAAGTATATGTTACACAATTTTGAATTTCAAATTTATGGAGATGATTTTGTGGTGAAAAGGGGATTAAAACAATAGTTTTCAGGATTGAAATGTGCTCCCAAGTCCCTGGACCATGCTGGTTGCCATTCATCTGTTTACTGTGTTCACTTACGACAAGACCATATAACATTGCACATAGGCACAGCAACGCCATTAATTTAGTCTGGTATGAAGAGCAGTACGCTTATGTTTATGTTCTTGTTTTCGAGTGCCTCGTATTAGCTAAGCTGTGTATGTCTGTCCCAGTTCCCACTTCCCATTCAAAGGTGCGCATAGCCCTTGCAAATAGACAAATCCCTGCTATATGGAGCATAAGCTGCGTCTACGAATGGACACTTCAGCAGGGCTAAACAGTGCCCAAATAAGCTCTTCAATATGTTTTTCATGACAGTCAACTGAATATAGAACAACAAAAGAGTACCAGAGGGTCTGAGAGAAAAGTAAGTTAACGGTGTGCAGGGAACAGGCAAACAACGGGAGACCCCTAAGCTGACCAATAAAGCATGGTAAACAATGACAACCCGATAGATGGTCAGAGTTACCCATCAGTCACCACTCGGAAAAGCCCTTCATCATTTGGGATTTGTCAAAACCATCTATGCAGATATGTTTTCCCAGACAGTAGGAGATCAGAATGTAGATAGATCTCCTCCGCTGAGCGAACAATAGTATGGTCTACCACTTCTTAAGAATGATGAGTGGTGAAGCGTGGTGTGACTGAGGGAGTGCAGTGCAAAAAAGGCTTTAGCGTGAAAAAGTAAAAATAAAGAAGTGTATATAAAATTGTATAAGGGGGCATAGAAAAAACTTTATTCGGGTGATGCTCGCTTCGCCAATGTTAAAAATTTGTTAAAGACAGTTTAAAAAATACGCTGTCTAGCGATGGAACCAGGTCGACATGTTTCAGCAATGGGTGGACATAGTTGTCCTTGCTTTCTTCAGGACCTCATAACAAATGAATGCTACTGCAAATGTAAAATAAATGATAAGTGACGACTAAAAAACAAAAGTGACAGACAAGTACACAAATCACCTGCAGTCTCCAGGTGAAGAGTCTCATCTTAAGCTTACAGCTAATGTCGTTCACATAGCTTGTAAGACGTGAAGACCTCACCTCACCTGGCAGTGGCTCAGGAGTAGAGTGAAGCACCGCTCTAACCGTCGATACTCCTTAGCTGGCGTCTGAACTGAGTTGGTTCAGACGCCGGCTAAGGAGTACTGACGGTTAGAGCGGTGCTTCACTCTACTCCTGAGCCACTGCCAGGTGGGGTGAGGTCTTCACGTCTTACAAGCTATGTGAACGACATTAGCTGTAAGCTTAAGACGAGACTCTTCACCTGGAGACTGCAGGTGATTTGTGTACTTGTCTGTCACTTTTGTTTTTTAGTCGTCATTTGTTATGAGGTCCTGAAGAAATCAAGGACAACTATGTCCACCCATTGCTGAAACATGTCGACCTGGTTCCATCTCTAGGCAGCGCATTTTTTAAACTGTCTTTAAATTTTTTTTAACATTGGCGAAGCGAGAATCACCCGAATAAAGTTTGTTCTATGCCCCCTTGTCCAATTTCATATACACTTCTTTATTTTTACTTTTTCACGCTAAAGCCTTTTTTGCACTGCACTCCCTCAGTCACACCACGCTTTACCACTCATCAGTCTTAAGGAGTGATAGACCATACTATTGTTCGCTCAGCGGAGGAGATCTATCTACATCCTGGTCTCCTACTGTCTGGGAAAACATATCTGCATAATTGGTTTTGACAAATCCCAAATGATGAAGGGCGGTTCCGAGTGGTGACTGATGGGTAACTCTGACCGTATATCGGGTTGTCATTGTTTACCATGCTTTATTGGTCAGCTTAGGGGTCTCCCGTTGTTTGCCTGTTCCCTGCACACCGTTAACTTACTTTTCTCTCAGACCCTCTGGTACTCTTTTGTTGTTCTGTATCTGTGGGGGCTGTTCCCAGAGACTGGTCTTTAAATATTCCCCCAGGTCCTACCTCACCATAGTGGTTTGGTTAGTCAACTGAATATATCCTAACCCAGATCAATGAATCTAGATTTGTAATATTTGCCATTCACCTCTTCCGCAAAATCAATGCCACCAAGACCAAGATAATAAACTCACTCCTTCTCTGAACACTATGCCAACTTACTCTGGCCAATCACACACATCTAAATGGTGTGACTTCACAGGTATAACTGCCTACTCAGTTAAGAAAGTGGTTGCTGGAAACAGACCTGCGCTTGACTTAGACAATATTATTACTATACATATTGAAAGCACATACATTGAGGGCCTCCCAGCGATAACATTATAAATACCTCCATTGAACAAAATGCGGTTTCCTGTCTTATAATAATAGGTCATATTCATCCATTACTAAAGAAACTGGATGTAGGACAATCACTAGTTGCCCATGACTTGCCAATTTGTTTGCAACATGTGTTGTGATTTATCCTAAGAGTGCATTGACAGAGTGCAAATCTTGACCCCTTTCATATCTAGCTTTTGGTTTTAGAAAGGTTGATGACACCCTTAATTTCTTTTTGACCATATCCCATAGCTTCCGCTGCTACTCAAAAAATTCCCCTGACAATACTACATGATGTGTGTAAAAAGGACAGTTCCTCCTCTGAGCTCTTTACAAAACCCTTTGCAGTTCCATGAGGCTCAAATCTGAACCCCTGTTTTTCAATCAACACGTTGAGCCATTAGATGAACCTCAACATAAACTTGCAGTATTGATCCAAAAATACATGTACAACATTCAGTTATATGTGAAATGATATAGAATGAATAACATCCATAACTTAACAACATATATATCTACGGTTCAATCATGGATATGATATATGAATCTGAACCCATAAAAAGCTAACTTTATGATCCTCTCTTCTAAATCTAGTATCCAGCATCTTCCAGAATGAGTAGCCATTCTGAATAAGATAGGCATCTCTCCAAAGATAGTTACTACAACTAAACCTCTTGGCATCACTCTGGACTCAAAACTTGAATTAGAAGGATATTACATTCTATAGCGAAGTCTGGTAACTACCACCTGAGGAGCATTAGGAAAACAGACGTTTCCAACAAATAGCAGACAAGAAGGCCATTGTAAATCAAGTGTGATTGTATTTATTTAACATTATCTCCCATATATTTGATGTCCAGTTGTGTGTCCAGTTGTGAAGTGCCATGCCGCTGAGAATGGGGTTTAAAAAGTACTATACCATGCTCTACATAAAAGCAATCTAAATAAAAACAAAACAGAAAGTATTACTGTTTTCATGACTCAAAAAATGCTGTGCACTAGAAAAAAGACTTAACACCAGTATTAAGTACTGTGTAGTCGGACTGATTACATATGACCATCCTAAGAAAATAAAAAGAGTATAAATGTCAATAAGGAGCATGGATTTACTTCACCAATACATGATTTAAGTCGCTGATTTGTTTTAGCGTATCAGCATGTTTCTGTATTACTAAAATTCCCAGGGCCAGGTTTATTTTTGAAAGGCAAAACTGAATGACCCTTAAGGAGTTGCGTATGAGGGGTTGGGCGGGGTTCCACCCAAGTTCCCAAATGCTATCTGAAACTACTGTTCTGCTTTTCTGCCCCATTACCAACCTTCAAAAGTAAGTATTGAATGTTCAACCTTGTTATCCCGAAATATTTATATCCTAAAAAGGACGAATGTGGCAGATCAGGGAGGTTTATGTAGTCATGTTGGGGTTCAACTTGCTACAAGGAGAGCGTAGATAAATCAGAGTTCCAGAGTTCATGGTGAACTGGCATGACGATACATAATAACAATGGGGTTGTTTACTATCAGGGAGGTTCAAGCAACAATGCAGACGAGAGAAAAGCTCAAATTGTCTGTGGTGTCACGTAGAAAATAATCCTTGGTTGATGTCTACTCGTCTACAATGTTTTGTTTCATATGGTGTCTCACCAGCCCTCATCCCTTTGATGAACCTGCACAAAGGTAAAGGAGTTCATGGAAGATGCATACATAATATAGTCCTCCCACAAAAATATATCTCTTTCCGGAACTCTTCTCTGGTCAATTCTCCCTCTAAACACTTTCCCACCTTTAATATGTGAAATAGTTAGCCAATAACCTGCTACATCCTCCATCTCACTTTGGACTTCTCTCTTGCTCCTTCCCTGTGATGGTAGCAGGCATCATTATTAGCAGACCAGATGTCGAATAAAGAGAAACAGGGAGACTGTTTGATAGGCCAGAGGTGACTCAACGTCATAACACATTAGCAAAGTCAAAGTAGACCCGTTAAGTGGTGAAATAGAAAGTTTAGCCTGATTACAATATTTTAGCTTCCGCAAAGAAGGGACCGAGTTCTTGAAAATATAGTGCAATATAACGACGCACGGCGGCAGGTGTATTTATATCAATGGCAAAATACGGAAACATCCCTGGCTGTGCTTTCATTGTAATACACATTTAAATGCAGTTGAATGGCTTGACACATTGAAAACATCCAAGACAACGAGCGCCCTGAAAGAGGATACAATAGCTCAAAAATTCAAATTATGAAGGACAAATACCTGGACTGAGGGAGAGATGATGAAGATGAGACAGGAGAAACTGAAATTAGAGAAGAGCGAATGGATCAAGACGAACAGAATGGCTAAAGAGGACTGTATAAACATGAAAAAGAGGGAATGGAGGACACAGTACAGAAAGAGTATGAAAAAGAGGCAAATGAGAGAAAGAAGGGCAGGTAGAACTAAAGAAAGAGGAAAAGAGAGAAGGAAGTTCTGACCAATTGAGGTATCCTGTCTCTAAGCACTTAAAACTATGTAACCCACACAGGTGTGTAATATGGCGGTGCTTTCGTATGATAATAATGCATGTTGGATGCAAGAAAGGTCTACCTGCACGTACCCAAGGCAGCATTTAATATTAAAGAATGTATGTTTAGACACACAGCCTAAAAATATGGACTGCTGAATGATACAGCCAACAAAAGTGTGCTCAATGACCATTGTTTCAGTTGAAAATCTCAATTTTCCCTGACACCATTCAAACTAACAAAGACAGAAAAGGGAAGCCTTTCCGTTTCTCTGGCACATACGTGGCAACTGCAGCTCTAGGGTAAGATGACCTCACAGAGATATGTCGGGGAATGAAGAAGGAAAAGTAGCATTAGCTTCCATATGCTTTGGCAACGGGGCATTGTTTGCTTCTTTTTGTAGCAAAGCAGGAGCTGAGCCTGAGTCACTAAGATAACACTGCATCAATCTATAAAACTCTTTTAGCCCCAAAAATATATGGTGTTCTAGTGAAGGTTCAGGGTTACATACAGGGACTAGTTTAAGAGAGGAGATGTAAAATGTCTGATTTCCGCCTACTGCTTAAGGTGTGCAGGGAACTATACATGATTTGGCATAATGGCCAAACTACTTAACAGTAAACTTCATTAGTCCGAGTCCAGATCTTCCAGTCACTGTCCTTACAAAGTAAGCATTAGTCTGCTTCACAGGACCATATTACCCAGCCAATCTTAAAAGTTCCTCCAAGATGGTCACCATATTCCAGGATGTAAAAAAGGAGGAACTTGATATGAAAACGTATCAATATCTCAACATATAAAAGAGAAACGTAATAACAAAGAATCTATCGCCCCTAGAATGGGTAGGGAGGGAGGGGCTTAGAACTCAGGACTATAACAAGTAGGCCTAGACTCGGAGTAATTAAGATTATCGTAACTGGGCCACTACCTTTTTGTCCGTCTTCCTGTCCCAGTCCTTATGAAGTAGGCCGATACCCAAGATAATGGTACTTGATTATTAATGTTCTACTCAAAGTCAAAATGAGATTTCGAACATACAATTCTGATGCTACTCCCAAGAATGTAATAACAGTTTGAAACAAACAGAGGTGATGAGAGAAAGACAGCTGGCAATGCACCCCCACCTCCCAAATTGGAGTCGATAATGTGACATAAAAGTATGTGATGAAGCCCTGGTGTCAGCACAACGAATGTCTTCAAATCTTCATCCCAGAGTCTCACCAGAAATATTTACAATTTGATTTCAAGGGTAATCCATTCACCTTCCCTCACCTCCAGTTTTCCCCATGCTTTTGGCTCCTAGTGAATATTTTTAATTCCGGAGGAATACAAGTATACCTATAATTTGATGACCGGCAAATTGCTTCTTCTTTTTGTAAGGCAAAAGAGCACGTTCAGCAAGTCGAGGTCCTGTTAAAGCAAAGATTTCTCCTGAATTACAAAAAATCCAATCTTCATGTGTTGCAATCACTGCAGTTCATCAGATCAGTGTTCTGAACAGACCTAGGAGCAGGTATTTCAGAGGAAAGGAAATTCAAGTTGGCATCCCATCCCTCCGGTTAAATGGCCTTGACATTTCTAATTCTTCTTTGTAGTTGCCTCCACCTTTATACTCGGTGCCTGGGTACACCTTACAGGTAATTAGTTGCACCACACAAATCTATATAACATAACAAAACAGTACAACGCCTTTTTTGACAGTGGGATCCAATGTCTCAGGATTATGAGGCAATGGTTCCCATTACTCTGGAGACTGGTCTGGGGGGTCCAGTGGTGGCTGCTTCCTGAAGTCATTAAAAGGGGTATCATCTGGTTCCTCCTCTGGTCACAATCATAACAGACTCCAGCAGCACTAGATTGGGTGGTTTGGGTGGATTTGAAAGCCCAAGGTATATGGGCCATGCTTGAGAGTTCTCAGTCAACCAACGAAGAGTGATGACAGAAAATCAGGCAGAATGGTCTGTGCCATCACCATTTTAAAAGATTTGTGCAGTATGTACTAGTTTACGCCATTGAGATATAAGGCAGGGCTAAAGTCTCTAGATGATTTCTGCATTAGAAAAAAAGGTGGAATTAAAACCTCAATGCCTCTGGTTGGGAGGGACAGGAAAGATTGCTGACTTTTGCAGATAGGCTGTATTCCCTGAGAAGTGCCTTTCAATTAAGAAGATCCCTTGGATGGATAAGTGTAACACGCTGCGATACATTGCTATGGATACGTCAGAAACCGCTGCTGAGGGACATACATGATCAGGAGACATCTGATAAAAATTAGACTCCTTAGTTACATTGTAGACAGTAAAGCAGAAATATCCACCCCTTCATTCATTGGAGTCTGCAAGAGTTCGAAAAATCCTTTGAAAGGGATTGAACCGTATACATCACATAGGGATTAGTTCTCACAGAAAGATTTGTCACAGCATATGCTCTTGTCACTGCTCCCTCCAGCTTTTAATCTGTCTCATCAGCGGGAAGGGCAACCCTTCTGGCAACAACTTACCCTGCAAGGATAATCTTCCAATGAGGTTGTGCACATTTACCATGTGCGGAAATCCCCCGGAAATTCCTTCCAGTGGATATCTTTTAGGCAGGAATCCAGGAAAGGATACCTTAACAATATCTTTCCATTCATGAACAAGTACACGGTGTATGGCGCTGTGCAGCAGTAAGGAGTTCAGATCCACCTGTTGGTACTGGGTGAAGAAATCATCTTCTTCAGCACTGAAAGGAGGAGGACGAAAGTCCAGATTGCCTCTCAGGTGTTGAAAACCTCAGAGAACACCACATCTTGCAAAAAATGGCCTTAGAACTGTACTGGTAGAGGCACCGACTCTAAAAGCCCTTGCTCTAAAAGCAGCCTCAGCTGCAGGCTGGTGTATGTGCTGCAGAGCTGCAATTGTAGTATACAAAAAAGTGAAGGATGGAATGCTTGATTTAATCTCCGCCACTTGTAATCACTCTGGGCCGCATCCCAGTCCATTGTTATTTTGCACAACATGACACCTCAGTTTGGATCCAGCCATATGCAAATCAGTCTTGATCCTGCTCCAATGTGAACAGTCCAGCCAGAACTGTCAAGCCATGTACGCCCTGAACCGAAACATAAGCAACTCTGGACCAGTTTCGTCCTGGTTAGTGCTCATCAGCCAGGTATAGCTTAATTCCAACTGCATAGTGTGTATGGGACCAAATTGAAGCCATTTCTGAGTAGGGGCCAGGCTGTATGTGCATTCTCTGATGTTTGCTCAAATCCATACTCTGGTAGAGTCAAGGACACTGCTAGCTTCCTTGTATTTCTAGAGACCAAAGTCATGTTGCTTCAAAATATCGCTGGAGCTGCCATTATGAAGTTAGTCGTTTTCCCCACTAACATAATATCGAGCTCACCCGAATCAGTAAATGTGTTAAAGAACACTCGCTGCTCATACCACCTCAAAATAGACTTAGTGCAGTGCTCCTCTAACTTAAAAATAGACCGCTTAGCAAATAAAACACCATACTGAACTCAGTCTTGTCTGCTTGGCAAGGCAGAGCAACCAATGCTAGATACTGAGGCTGCTCAATCAAGTCTCTGAAGGAGAGAAACCATCAAAATAAAAATAAACATTTAATATATCAAAAGTACAATTTTACTTAACTGAGATTCAGGAAGGCAATGGATCCATTCTGCAGAAAGTAATGAACAGGAAGTTGTTCTATCAAGTTCCTTATTTTCCTATATACTGGGATATACTGGCCATCTGGGATGAACTGTTAAGATTGGCTGGGTAATAGGGTTCTGAAACGCAGAACACTGCTCACTTCGTAAGGACTGGGAGAGGAAGAAGGATGAGAAGATAATAAAGCTTGAACATCTACTACAACCATTTAGGTTGGATGACTGCAATGGGATAGTTAATAGATGAATTGGGTAGCGAATAGACTGGTAAATTAGGATTACTAATGAAATAGGACTTGGGCTTTCTGAAACTTTCATCTAATTTGCATATTATGCGCTGAGTTGTTCCTAATGATTGTGATCATGCTGATCCACCCGCCATGTAGACACTGCATAACAAATAGTTATATAACTGGATTATCAATCACTCTGTGCATGTATTTATTTGGGGCATACGGGCGGGTTTCTACTTCACGTGCAGAGAAGAGCTTCTCTGAATGGATTGGCCCAACACTCCATAACTTGATATCGGTGGATTGAAAGACCCTGCCAGTTCTGCTTTTCTCTACAAAAGGTGTGAAAATATCAATGTGTCTGGCCTTTGAGGGCCCAGGACCCCCACAAATAAGTGGTAGACAAATCTAACCAGACATGCGCAGGGTTTTTTACGATCCTCATCAGTGAAAAGAAATACATCCCCTTATTCAACTCACGATTGTTAGGCGTTGTTGGATTTCTTACTGTGAATATGGATTCCTGCAGCATCAGTTGCTGCTGGGGCTTGGTTGCAGATGGTTGAATAAAGCTGTTTTCGACTTACCCGAGAGTCCTCTTAATTTCACTGCCAATAAGATGCCACCAGCACCAACCCTATCCTGTTGAATCGTATTGGATTTAATGGAGGTTAAATTCTTTGGGGAGAATTTCATAGCAGCTGTCCATTTTGTGCCTCCATGGTGGTAAGCTATGCCATCCTACCACTGAGTGCTTTCTCCTGACCCTTATTTTCTTGTTTGTGGCAATCATCTGGTATTGGCATTCAGTGGGTAGTTGCATGCACATCTCATATCAAAACAGGTCTACACATTTTCCATACAAGCCCCACTGCCTGTAGATAGTGGAATGTGTGACATTTTATAGTGGCCATTTTGAAGGGTAGAGATTTATCTCCAACTGACCACAGACCCTTCACATTGATGACGTTACTAGTGGCCATCTTAAGAATTGGGAAGTACTCCATTACTCATCATCGGAGGGCATGTTAAGTATGATCATTGATTTTACTTTGTCTGCAATGTCAATGACAGGCACCCCTGTACCAACAAATGAAAGTTTGCATTTCAAG
Source organism: Lissotriton vulgaris (assembly GCF_964263255.1). Lineage (NCBI taxonomy): Eukaryota > Metazoa > Chordata > Amphibia > Caudata > Salamandridae > Lissotriton > Lissotriton vulgaris. The sequence goes on from NC_141694.1 coordinate 499,155,131, forward strand.
ACTCCACTTGTGGTGACAGACACTTCTCTCTAACCAATCAAGACTGTACTTTAAGTCTGCACACTTTAACAACAAACACAGTTTGTGACCACGTCTGGTAACTGGACACAATTTGTGACACACACACACACACACAGAATTTGATATATTCTTCTTCTGTGAGCGCAGCTTCTCACCCCCACAGGGCCACACCAAATAGAGACTCCTCCACTATTTTTTCCTGTTCCAAGCACCTCCCCACTAAATTGTGAACAGGGAAGTCTCTGAGGCTTATTTAAAAACAATTGATGGACAAACCTATGCTACCAAAAAGAAAAAAAGCACTTTAAGTATACCAACTGGGTCTGAAAGTTGGATGTATCTTGAAAACCCTTTTTTTCGAAGTAGTCATTGTCCACACTGCTATGGGTGAGAATGGTGACACTATGGATGTTATAGGTGAATACTCATCGATTATCAAAACTCTGCACAAAAGATTTAATCCTAGAAAGGATACCATTTTAGAGTGTCATACATTTTTACAACATTCCAAACTTCCTGGACAATTTCGGTGCTCCCTAATGGTCATTTGCGGACACATGCAATTTTTATTGGGATTTTAAAGCTCAAATGATTTGTGACCAACTGATAAAGAGGATCAACAATATGAAAATTCAGGAAAGACTTATCAACAGAGGGTCTAGATTTGCAAACTGCATTGGCGTTAGTGAGAGGCATTTAGGGCCAGATGTATCAAAGGGTTTTGCCCATTCTGTGTCAATGGGAAAAAGTGTTCAAGATTAAGCAAACTTCAAAATAGCCTCAAAGACAGTCAGCAAAAGTCGAAAGCAAAAAATAGTCCTTCTAACATTAAAGCCAGTCGTGAAAACAATGACCTGTTTTGTTTGCGCTCTGGAAGTAAATACCACTTAGGCAATTTGACATTTTTCACAGCTCTCAATCAAAATAGTTTTAAGTGTGGTAAAAAAGTATTTTTGCATGTGTGCACCCCAGGATTAACCCCTCGTAGTTTACAGGTTGTAAAGTAAATTGAAGAAGATGGTAACTCTCAGCATGATAATAATTGTATCCTAATGTTGTCTTCCTTTGAACTAGGTTGGGGTAAAGTAGTTGAAATATCTTCTGTGAATGGTCTTTGTTAAAGGTCTTCTGCCACTCCAAAGTGAAATCACAGTAAATAGTAAAGTGATGACATGTATTGTGGACTTAGGGTCTCCTTTCACAGTAATTAATAAAAAGTATTCCCTTAAATTTGAAGCTACACAATTAAACAAACCTCATATTGGAATTTTTGCATATGGTGGAGTAGAGGAAGATTCCTTGTCGCATTAGAATTTGAGGATAGTTTCACCATCTGACCTGTATATGTTGTTAAAGATGGTTACAACCTGTTAGCGTGGAACAAATAAGGCGAACTAAATATTGTAATGGGCTCAAATCATCCCGAAATGTTGGTGTCAAGACAGGATTTTCATTTACCCAATGGTGTGCACTCATGTGGCACACACATAAGTAATTAGTCCCACACATTTTTTGAGATTTTCAAAGAAAGGCTGGGCAAACTGAAAGGTTTCCAACATTGTATTGTATTAAAAGACAATGGCAGTCATACATTATCCACACAGGGTACTCTTGGGTTTATGTAGCAAATTAGGAACTGGAAACACTGTATTTTGGGAATAACTTAACCTTGATAAGTTTCAAAATGGTCTGTTCCTGTGGTATTGGTGAGCAAATCAGATAAATCATTAAGATTGTGTGTAGGTTTAAGGGATCTTAGTTCCAATATTTGGATTAATCGCTAACCATTACCCAAAATAAACACAATGTTAATAATACCCAAGAGAGCAGTGTTTTTTACATCTTTAGATAGGTCTGCGGCCTGAAATTAGGTTGAGTTGTGTCAGGAGTGAAGACATCATGACAGATGTAGGACATCATGTGTCTAGAAGAGGTGTTAAACCCAAAATCAAGATCTTGGAAGCGATATAAAGAGCACCTAAACCCACAGATAAGGATCAGCACTAATCTTGCATGGATTTAGTGGAGTATTAAGCCATGTTCATGAGACAGTTTGCTGGTGAGACAACATTTTTTTGTAAATGAATAAAAAAAAACACAAAGTATGTGGGAGAGGAAGAGTATCATAAAGAGTTTGAATCAATCAAATGTGAAACTATGTCTACTCACCCTCTCAAAGGTTTTGACAAAGGTGACTTGTTTATTATTTCCACTGATGAAAGCACTATGAGCCTAGGTGCTGTACTAATGTAAAGAAGAAGTAATGGGTGTGAGGAAGAGGTTAGAGACGTCTGAAGGCCACATATTCCACTGTAGAAAGGGAGGGTCTTGGCTTGTGGTGGAGAGTTCCGTATTTTAGAAAGTTTGTGTAGGGTAATAGGTTTGTATTGAGAGCAGACCACAGATCGTTGGTGGACTTGTTGATGAGTGGAGGAGGAAGGTAGCTACTGATGTTGCCATGAATTGAGCTTTGTCTGATGTTGAGTGGATAGGAGGATTAGCAGGTGACAGTGAAATACAAGATGTTTTAAATGTTGGTACCAGTAATTGAAATAATACCAAAAACATTCCGAAGAAGTGAAGCCCTTATGAAAAAAAGAACACCTGAGGAGTTATCTACTATAGATGGTATTGTGCGAAGATGTATCGAGTCTTTGTAGCAAAGTGTTGAATTTGGCTAAGGACAGTCATACGATGAAGCTCAGAGTGAAAGAATATTTTGGTGGGCTGGTATAGACATGACAGTGGAGTATTTCGTACTGGATTGTTGCACATGCCTCCTCAGTTACAAAACCCATGTGACATGCCTCAGTCTCTTCACTCTGATAGTCACAAATAACTCACCATGATGTAAATTCACACTTGACATTTCTGTGCAAACACAGGGAGATGATGGACGGAGTGCTGAACCTTTTCAGACACTCATGACCAGTCACAGATCTGGGTTGAAGCCATCATTGTTCTTTAGCTCACTACGCCACCCCAGTTCAGACCCAGCCATAAGAAAAACAGTCTTGAACCTTTCAGTCCAGTTGAAACTGCCAAGCCAGGTCTTCCCTGGACCGAAAACAAGCATCCTGGGACCGGTTTTGGGGTAACATCCCTCAAAACCGGCTAGCTTGAATCCAGTGGCAAAGTGAACAAGGGACCCACATCTGTGAATACCCTGCCAACTTAGGGCATTGAGGGCCTTACTGCTAAAGGTGCTGCGGTAGCATAAACACTTTTGTCTATTTCCTAAATAGTGAGAGTAGACTCTTAAAGCACTAGTAAGCAATCCCTGGATGTGGCCACCAGTGAATGGGGAATAACCCAGACCACATTACAAGGAAGAAGGTGGAACAGGGATTTGCCAGATAAAGACTAGAGCCCCGACCTTAAGGGGATTGATTTATTGTTCATGAATGCCCTGATACGTCTTTGAATGCACAGTTAGAAATGAAAGACTTCTTTTTAATATAAAAAAGTATCTGACTGGACGTGGATTAATTAATGAGTGAGTGAGCTTTGAGTCATGAGTCATGTTTACTCACTTGTATCTAAACTTTCCCCTTGAGACAGCTTTTGATTGCTCTTCCACAGCTACCACTGAGAGTTAAGTGCAAAAGTGATACTTTGCCCATGTGCTTGAGTTTCACAGCAGGTTGGGCCCCGGGCCATCAGGGGAAAAAAGTCTCAACCTTCTACGCCGATGACACCCAGCTGATCCTCTCCCTCATCAATGAACCCACAACTGCCAGACCAACTTCTATAGTGGAATGAAGGCCGTCGCCACCTGGATGAAAGACAGCTGCCTCAAGCTCAACTCAGAGAAGATCGAAGTACTCATCCTGGGTCCCACCCCTTCAGCCTGGGACAACTCCTGGTGGCCAGCTGATCTGGGACACCCTCCCCTTGGCACCATACTGAACTCATCGCTCTCAATGACCCACCAAATCAATTCAGTTTCCTCAGCCTGCTTCTACACACTCCCCCTGCTTCAAAAGACATTCAGATTTATCCCAACAGAATACAGAAAGACTGCCACCCAAGCACTTATCACCAGCAGACTTGACTACGGCAACACACTCAATGATGGCATCACCAAGAAACCTCCCAAGAAACTACAGAACATTCAAAACACTGCCGCCAGATTGATCTTCCAACAACTCTACTGGCTCCCAGTAAATAAGAGAATCACCTTCAAGCTCCTCACACATGCCTACAAAGCTCTCCACAACATAGGACCAGCAACCTGAACCACAGCCTCGCATTCCACATACCCGCCAGCCAACTCTGTTCCGCCCATCGCACCCTTGTCTCCATGCCCAGGATTCACAAGCCCAGAACCAGAGGAAGTTCCTTCTCCTACCTCACCGGCAAGACCTGGAACACCCTGACTCCACCTCAGGCAAACCGCATCGCTGACCCAATTCAAGAAGGACCTCAAGACCTGGCTCTTCGAATGATCCTCCACACTCAGAAGGACCAGCATCCCCCCAAGCGGGTGAGTAGTCACACTTTACAAACCCCTGATTGATTGATTGAACCACCATAATTGGGCCCAGTAGCTCCAACGTACCCCTTGGCACTCTGAAGGGGTTCCGATACTTGGCAGCAAGTGGTGGGCGTCTAACCTTTAGGAATCTGAATACAGATGTGGGTGGCAGTGACCATTTCCAATCTGTGCTAGTACAGCAATAAGTCATTTTATTTTCTTCTACGGAGAAGTTCGACACGCATATGCAATGGAGAAGAGGGTTGAGAATTAATCTCACATCCATGTCTATTAATCAGATGAAGGATTAATGTAGGGACAGAGGGTGAAAGATTCCCAGGAGTAAGGACAGAGAGGTCCTTGCTAATTTCAGGAGGGACCAGTTTGAGACACTGTGTGAAAGGGATGATGCTGTAGTTGACTTTAGGTAAGCAACCATGGTGGAAACCCAGGAAGAGAGCCCTGTGGAGTCAGGCTCTAGGCTCCCTTTAACCAGATATATCCTAGACACATGCAGAGGAGAAGCAGAAGGAAAAGGAAAGTGAACTGGAAAGGGATAAAAAAAAGTCCTTGAGAGAGAGAAACTTAATATGGCAGAAATGACAACTCCATCTGGGATGAGTCTATCTGGAATAGACCCATCTGGGATCAGTGACTATATCCAGTTCAGGCCAAGTTGTGGCATTCCACATACCCGCTGGCCAACTCTGTTCCACCCATCGCACCCTTGCCTCCATGCCCAGGATTCACAAGCCCAGAACCAGAGGAAGTTCCTTCTCCTACCTCATCGGCAAGACCTGGAACACCCTGACTCCACCTCAGGCAAACCGCATCGCTGACCCAATTCAAGAAGGACCTCAAGACCTGGCTCTTCGAATGATCCCCCACACCTAGAAGTACCAGCATCCCCCCCAAGCGGGTGAGTAGTCACACTTTACAAACCTCTGATTGATTGATTGCTCCAACGTACCCCTTGGTCCTCTTAAGGGGTTCCGATACTTGGCAGCAAGTGGTGGGGCATCTAACCTTTAGGAATCTGAATACAGAGGTGGGTGGCAGTGACCATTTCCAATCTGTACCAGTACAGCAATAAGTCATTTTGTTTTCTTCTACCGAGAAGTTCGACGTGCATATACAATGGAGAAAAGAGGGTTGGGAATTGATCTCACATCCATGTCCATTAATCAGATGAAGGGTTAATGTAGGGACAGAAGGTGAAAGATTCCCAGGAGTAAGGACAGAGAGGTCCTTGCTAATTTCAGGAGGGACCAGTTTGAGACACTGTCTGAAAGGGATGATGCTGTAGTTGACTTTAGGTAAACAACCATGGTAAAAACCCAGGAAGAGAGACCTGTGGAGTCAAGCTCTAGGCTCCCTTTAACCAGATATATCCTATAGACATGCAGAGGAGAAACAGAAGGAAAAGCACAGTGAACTGGAAAGGGATAAAAAGAAGTCCTTGAGAGAGAGTAACTTAAGATGGCAGAAATGACAACTCCATCTGGGATAAGTCCATCTGGAATAGGCCCATCTGGGATCTTTAACTATATCCAGTTCAGGCCAAGTTGTGGCCAACGTTTCAAAAGATCTTGTGCATGCGTATGTTGAAGGGCGGTATATTTTGGAATGGTTTATGTGCTGGTAAGGCGCATGTCTCAAATGAGGTATCTAAGGCAGCTGCCTCCAAGGGGTGCATGCCATTGGAAGGGACAAAATTGCAAAAAACACAGTTGATGGACAGAATGCAGAAAAATGTCTTACATTCACCCCAGTACAAAGATCTGGGCCTAAATCTATCTTTTTTTGCACTCCACACCACCCTGGGTTAGACAATGGCTATATGCAAATCAGCCTTGACCCTGTGCCTCGTGGGAACAGTCCAGCCCGAACTACCAAGCCATGTCTTTCCTAGACCGGAATCAAGCATCCAAGGACCGGTTTCTGGCTATCAGCCTTCTTCAGCCTGGATAGCTTGACTCCAGTGATGTGGAGAGCCTGGGACTCACGTCTGAGCATATCCAGCCCACTCGGGGTGAAAATTGCAAAAAACACAGTTGATGGACAGAATGCAGAACAATGTCTTACATTCACCCCAGTACAAAGATCTGGGCCTAAATCCATCGTTTTTTTGCACTCCACACCACCCTAGGTCAGACAATGGCTATATGCAAATCAGCCTTGACCCTGTGCCTCATGGGAACAGTCCAGCCGGAACTACCAAGCCATGTCTTTCCTAGACCGGAATCAAGCATCCAAGGACCGGTTTCTGGCTATCAGCCTTCCTCAGCCTGGATAGCTTGACTCCAGTGATGTGGAGAGCCTGGGACTCACGTCTGAGCATACCCAGCCCACTCGGGGTGAAAATTGCAAAAAACACAGTTGATGGACAAAATGCAGAACAATGTCTTACATTCACCCCAGTAGAAAGATCTGGGCCTAAATCCATCGTTTTTTGCACTCCACACCGCCCTAGGTCAGACAATGGCTATATGCAAATCAGCCTTGACCCTGTGCCTCATGGGAACAGTCCAGCCCGAACTACCAAGCCATGTCTTTCCTAGACCGGAATCAAGCATCCAAGGACCGGTTTCTGGCTATTAGCCTTCTTCAGCCTGGATAGCTTGACTCCAGTGATGTGGAGAGCCTGGGACTCACGTCTAGCATACCCAGCCCACTCGGGGTGAAAATTGCAAAAAACACAGTTGATGGACAGAATGCAGAACAATGTCTTACATTCACCCCAGTACAAAGATCTGGGCCTAAATCCATCGTTTTTTTGCACTCCACACCACCCTAGGTCAGACAATGGCTATATGCAAATCAGCCTTGACCCTTTGCCTCATGGGAACAGTCCAGCCCGAACTACCAAGCCATGTCTTTCCTAGACCGGAATCAAGCATCCAAGGACCGGTTTCTGGCTATCAGCCTTCTTCAGCCTGGATAGCTTGACTCCAGTGATGTGGAGAGCCTGGGACTCACGTCTGAGCATACCCAGCCCATGTGGGGTGAAAATTGCAAAAAACACAGTTGATGGACAGAATGCAATACAATGTCTTACATTCACCCCAGTACAAAGATCTGGCCCTAAATCCATCGTTTTTTTGCACTCCACACCACCCTAGGTCAGACAATGGCTATATGCAAATCAGCCTTGACCCTGTGCCTCATGGGAACCACTCGATTCAAGCAAACCGGGCTGAAGACGGCTGGAATGCCAGAAACCAGTCCTCGGAAGCTTGTTTCCGGTCCAGGGAAGGCATGGCTTGGAAGTTTGGGCTGAACTGTTCCCATGAGGCACAGGGTCAGACTGATTTGCATATGGCCATGTCTGAACTGGGGTGGTGTGGAGTGCAAAAAAACGATGGATTTAGGCCCAGATCTCTGTACTGGGGTGAATGTACGACATTGTTCTGCATTCTGTCCATCAGCTGTGGTTTTTGCATTTCTCACCCCGAGTGGGATAGGTATGCTTAGACGTGAGTCCCATGCTCTCCACACCACTGAATTCAAGCAAACCGGGCAGAAGACGGCTGGAATGCCAGAAACCGGTCCTCGGAAGCTTGTTTCCGGTCCAGGGAAGGCATGGCTTGGCAGTTCGAGCTGAACTGCTCCCATGAGGCACAGGGTCAGACTGATTTGCATATGGCCATGTCTGAACTGGGGTGGTGTGGAGTGCAAAATAACGATGGATTTAGGCCCAGATCTCTGTACTGGGGTGAATGTATGACATTGTTCTGCATTCTGTCGATCAGCTGTGGTTTTTGCATTTGTCACCCCGAGTGGGATGGGTATGCTCAGACGTGAGTCCCATGCTCTCCACACCACTGGATTCAAGCAAACCGGGCTGAAGAGGGCTGGAATGCCAGAAACCGGTCCTCGGAAGCTTGTTTCCGGTCCAGGGAAGGCATGGCTTGGCAGTTTGGGCTGAACTGTTCCCATGAGGCACAGGGTCTGACTGATTTGGATATGGCCATGTCAGAACTGGGGTGGGGTGGTGTGGAGTGCAAAAAAACGATGGATTTAGGCCCAGATCTCTGTAGTGGGGTGAATGTATGACATTGTTCTGCATTCTGTCCATCAGCTGTGGTTTTTGCATTGGAAGGGACAGTCATCATTGGGAGGATGCCTGTGACAGGCCAGATGGTCTATGAGTGAAAAAGGAAGCTCTCCTTAGGTGGTTTGGGCTGAAGCCAGCTCAATAACTGAAGAGATTCCATGACTGCAAGAGAGTGTATGGCGTTCCATTTAATTTTGGATTCATGTGGTATTGCTCGATTGGAACAAGTGTGCAAGTGTGATGGAGGCTATGGATTTTCAGTCCCTTAACAGGTTGATAGTGACAGAGTAACTCAAGAAGTAGTGCTCTACACCACTTAGGCAGTATATGTGTGATCGGACAGAGAGGGATCCAACAAAAACGTACATTGTTAGCTGTTAAGTGATTGGCTACCATGGTTCACAAAGGGTGGAGCAGCACAGTTCTAAGCTGAATGGGGGAAGAACACTCCACAGACTGGTTCCAAACTGGAGGGTAAGGGCCAGGGTAATTCTCATGAGATTCGAGTAGGGCCAGTGTAATATGGTAATGGTGTATCCTGGAAACAGCATCCTAAGAAGGGGAGGCAAGGAAGCCCTTTCAAGTCCATGTTGGTGACTATTTTTAAGTGCCACAAGGTGGGACATTTTAAAAGAGATTGTCAAGAGAAGAAACTTGACCAAGAGACATCTGTGATAGCAAGTATGTTACATGTGGGTGAATATACCAGAGAGTGACCGGTTGAGCTTAACCTAGTAGCTATGGACAATGGGGAATGGGACCCAGATGCTCTGAAGCACATTCATCCTAACAAAATTAGATTTCTGCAGGAATTAATTATCAATGGGAGGAAAGTGTCTGTCCTGAGGACTACATAAGCCTACCACCCTATGGTTGTGAGGAAGTATCCTAAGTCTAAAGCGATACTCCCTGGAACCAAGGATACATATATGGTAGCTAGTTTAGAGGACATGGAGCATCTGCTTGCCAGGGTTGAGATTGAGCTCAAATGGCAAGGTGGCCATAGTTGATGGTGTACAGAAAAAGCAAGGAGCTGGATGTCTCCTGGGCAATAATTTGATTGTACTCCTAGATATGGCAGGATGCACTCGGATTTGCTCCAAAGATTTCAATCAATTTTATCATGCTCAGAGGTGATAGATTTGGGGTGCAAAACCCCCAATATTGTGCTCTGTCCTAGCGGGTGAAGAATTTGTAAAACAAGAAAGCTGAAACCTAGGTAGATATTCAGTCCCGAGATGCACTACCTTGATAAGGAATTTCATGTACTAAACTATTTTGACTTTCTTTTGACAGTTTCCTCCATGCTTTTATTCCAATATCACAAACACAAGGAGATGATGGACAGAGCACTGAAATTTTTCAGATACTCACCCCAGTCACAGATCTGGCTTTAATCCATCATTGTTCTTTAGCTCCCTTTGCCACCCCATTTCGGACCCGTCCATGTACTAGTATAAAATTATTCACATGCACATTACATGAAATGAAGTGAATGTCCCTTGAATTCAAAATGTGCTTCATGCTAAAGAAGCTCCTTAGTGTGTTGTTGATCAACCGCTAAACTAAAAAACACTTAATTGACTCACCGAGGTTGAAAGCACCAAGACTCATTAGTCCATCGTAATGATTCAATTAGTTAAAATGCATGACAAGCGGTTTTAAACAATGCTAGTCAGTTGATCTATAACACAACGATAAAGCAGGTAGAGAGTTGGTAGCCTTCAGTGGTAGGGGATTACTACCCAAAGAGCAGAAGAGGGCAGTTATTGAAAAGGAGTGCTTTGCCATAGAGTGGGACTTGCATACGTTCTGCCTATATTTGTTTGGCACTAAGTTTGTGGTGGAAGCAGATTATAAGCCACTGAAATGGTTTATGGCTATAAATCTCAAGTTGTTGAGCTGGCCTATTTCTTTGAAGGGACTAGTTTTTTGTGGTGGAGCACAAAACCGGATTGAGTCACAGAAATGCTGATGAACTTTCCCACCGGTTTTACCGGTCTGACCACCAAATCTTAGGAGTTCTGATCTGAAAGTGGCGTGTGTTGGGATGGAAAAGTCCTCTGCATGGTTTAGGACATGTGCCCTTGTTCTGAGTTCCTAAATGTACTGTTGTCGGACAGTGGTGGGTTCTCAGTGGCCTGGTGTGCGGCAGAGGTGAAATACTTGGAGATTTATTTACACTGGTATAGAGAACAGATACTGCTGCTGAACTACAGCCCAGTGATACACCAGCTTGGCGCCAGGGTGGAGCAGTGGATTCGCCTCCCACTGTCCAAAGCAGGGCACAGAACCATTATCAAAATGGTGGTCTTCACCCAGCTTTTCTATTTGTTCAACAGCATCCCCATTCCCTGTAAATGTAAATGTATTGGCATTTATATAGCGCACTACTTACCCGTAGGGTCCCAAGGCGCTTCGACCGCTGCGAAACCCTTCCTGGCTTCCCTGAGAGATGGTCCCTTAATGGGTATCTCCAGGGTGAGACCAGGCATCCCCGGCGGTCTGGTGGGGCCGTTAGTGAAGATGAGGCAAGCTAATGCCCAGAGTTGCCGAGTGTGATCGCTGATCAGAGTGGGCACCGAGGCGAGAGAATTATCGAGTCCGCTGACCCTGGTCCAGAAACCTGCCGCGCCGGGAATCGAACCCTGGTCCCGGGCCGTCCTCTGCTCTCGGGTCTGCCGCCTCTAACCAGTGAGCCACACTACTTCACTGTTCCCTTGACAAATGCCTTTTTTTGGTCAAATATGCACGATTTTTACATGTCTCATTTTGGGTGGTAAACAGTCTTGTATCAGTTGGAACACTCTCGTCCTTCCCTATGAACAGGAGGTATTTGAAGTTCCGGACATACTACCTAGTGGCACAGTGTAATTACTCACAACACTAATACCACCCGGATGCCAGTATTCTCTATGCCAAGCCGAAGGAGGATCTAGTAGCCCCTATGAAGATGGTGGCCCTTCTGCCAGCTGGACTGCCACAGGACAGGAGTGATGTTAAAACTGTGTCCACTACATGCTGGACATGGACGATATTATTGCGAAAGACAGGTGGCATGCCAATTTATTCATCTGCACTTCCGTTGATGGTAAATCCATGGCTACCCATCACATTATGGATACGGTCTGGTTAGAATGTTCCACGTAAACCAAACTGGTGTCTTATAACCACTGACATAAGCTATTACACTACAAATTCCTGTGGAGAGCAAATACCACCCCTGCAGACTTTGCGCACATGTCCTGGACCTGTGATAGAATTGCTTCACACTGGAACACCATCTTTACAGAACTTGCAAGAATTACAAATTTGCAAATAACAAGTTCCCCACTGGTGGCACTTTTGGGACTGGTTGCCAGTGTACCTAAAGTGTCACACAAGTTTGTGGTAATGGCTCTGCTGCTGGCTAAGAGAAAAAATTGCCTTAAATTGGAGCAGCAAACAGAGTCCCACCTTGGAAAAATGGATCAAAGGCATGATATATTGTGATACTAATAGTGAAATATTTGCAGAATTCCCCCCACGTTTAGACCTAGGGATATATGGCAGCCCCTGCGAGACTACCAGAAGGAGCGTGAGGGCTGATACCCAATGATTAAACATACAATCAGCCTCCCAATGAACAGGGTGTAACACAATGGGAAAAAGGGGGCGTACTCTGAAAGTCACCAAGGATCAACTTGATGCCACATTAGCGCTACCGAATACTAGAACTTTCCACATCAGATTTACTTGTACTAACTGGGACATACTGTAGAACATGCGCAAATTATGTGATATCTCGTCTAAGAACTACTGCTATTTCCATTTCTGTTTTACAAAGTAACATGTATATACGACAGAGGAACGTTAAGCATGAAAAAAGTAAAAAAACAAAAACATCATCGATAAAGACCACTGATGTCCGTCTGAGTGCTCTCCTTGTCAGGGTCAAATCTAACCAAATCCTAATGTAAGTGAACAATATTCTGTCTGACGTTTTCTTAGCGCATCAATGTTATGTTTTATCAATATTTTCTGTTGGTGTACATCGTGGGGCTCCACCGTTTTTTGCCTGATAATTGACTAAGAATGAGTTCAATAAAGTCATGGCTGGTGGAGAAAAAAAAATATGTTCTGTTGTCTGGATCCCTAATGCTTTTGTAGTCATAGGCAAACACAGATCGCCATGACATAGGCCTGTCTCCCAGATTGCAATCTTGTTGGACTGGGAGTGTCACCAAAAGAACTACCCTCATAATGGTGGAAGGCTACTGACTTCACCAGGAGTTAAAAGTCACAAGCGCAGTTGTAGCAGCATACTGTGCAGTGATCAGTATGAGTGAATTGGCCCTTTTCATCATGTGTCACTAGAGCGAGGTCTACAGGCTCACTCATCTTTTAAATGTTATGCTGCTGTGTACTGAACTCACCCTTGGCCTAAGTCCGTTAGGGGTAAAGTGCTGCACAGCGCAACCATGGTAATTCTGCTTTGGATGTATGTGTTTCTTGGAAGGATGCAAACAGGGGTGTAGCTTTAAGGGGGGTGTTTGGGGTGTTAATAATTGTATTTTGTGATGAATAGTTGGGTACAGATGCTTTCAGCCTGGTATGGTGATGCGTCGGATGGATTTCACCTGGTATTTTCGCTTGAACCCATTGATAAAAGCACACACACACACTCTCTCTCATCCTGTTTTGAATGTTCTCAAAATGTTGGTTATTTTACAAATGTTGCGTTTCTCTCATTTAATGCACCTATGAATCCGCATTCATGTCTCCCTTTCCACTGCCCCTTCTGTCCCTCTCATGTGTCCTGATTGTTGTATAATCTATATTAACACTAAATGCCTGCATCATTGTTGGGAAATCTGAACGTCACACCCTCCAAATCTTACTGACAAAGCTAAGCCCCTGGGTGCAATGCAAGGATAGAGCAGTTCTGTGCAGTACATGAATGGTGAGTGCATACTGTGTTGATGTATACCTGCAAGAGGTGCGTTATATGAGGGATGTAGTGCAGTGAGTGCGCAGTGGAAGCAGGTGCTGGATATATATGTGTTTGTGAGAAGTACAACACATGAAGGGTTATTAAGCACACACATGATGATTGTGTGTAGTGGCAGTGTGTGTGTTTTCAATTAGCACGCCATAGTATAATACAGAAAGGCTACAGTACTGAACAGTGCACACAGAATAAATGTGAAGGCTGAATTTATATGTGGCTGTTATGGCACAATGCATGGAGGTAACAGTACTGGATAGTGTATATGATTTGGCCATACACAGCGTGCAAGTGTGCCAGCAATGGTACATTACATGAAGGATACTGTGTTTCATTTTGGAAAGCACAGACCTGTTTGGGGAAGACATGAGGAGTAGAGGAATCCTCCAGACAGATTTGTTTATTACTGAATTCTTGTTAGCGCAGTGGGACATACTGGAAGAAGAGAGGGAGAGAGAGAGGGAGAGAGGGGAGAGAGAGAGAGAGGGAGGGAGAGGGAGAGAGGGGAAAAGAGAGCGAGGGAGAGGGAGAGAGGGGGAGGGAGAGGGGGAGAGAGAGGGAGAAAGAGAGAGGGGGGGAGAGAGAGGGAGAGATAGAGAGAGCTGGAGAGAGAGGGGGAGAGAGACCCCTCCCTGCACATTTTAAAAGGGCTCTCTTTGGCTCATTGATAGGTAACAAGGAAAAGGCTTGGACACATTTCAGGAAGAAGTTGGGGCTGATAAGGGAATCATATGGAGCAAGGCTGGGAGATCACGGTTAAGCTTTTGATGCAGACATCAATGTGTCTGAGATCCATGTGTGAACTCTAGTTACTCCCATGGCCTAGGTTGTGGGACTATCAGCTTCAGAGTCTTTCCTGCTGTGACAGATAGTATTTCAAAAGGAAGAAAATAATAAAAAGTATTCACTTCAAAAGAAGCAGAACCCTAACATAAATCTTTAAAAACCTAGACTTTAAATCACATTTGGTGTCCGGAAATGGACTATAAGAAAGGGAGGTTGAGACCCCAAAATCTGACCAAGCAGCCAGACGGGCTATTTGGGGGCTGATAGCTCTGCAAGACTTCTGCCTGCGACCGGAAATGGGGTCCATGGCCTGCTAGTATCCTCCTGGTTGAAGGGATATCACAAAGGGAAATCAAGACCTGGCCTGGAGCACCAGCACCTGCCTGCTTGCCAAGTCCATGCCATGTGAGGAAGAGGAGAGCTTTGCTGGGAGCGACATTGATGGGAAGCCATGCAGAGAGGAATCCCAGTGCAAGGTATGCGGAGATGGCTGTGCAATGAGTGAATCATTGTCTTTATACAGGGTTGAATTGGTGACCCTGTATGCCAGGAGAGGGCTGCAGTGGACTTAGTTGTGTATCAAGTGCTGTGCAGGGAGTGCAAAGCCTGTACTGCCTCATAGCGGTAACTCCGTATGCCACAGTGATCCTCAGCAGAAGTGACTGAGCTGACAAAGTGGCAAGACTTGTGTGCACCTCAATGCGACCCTGTATGCCGGCGCGGTATAGTAGGCTGCCTAAGAGAGGTAAGCTCTTTCCCAGCGGGTACCGCAGTGGCCAAGTGTGCGAGGAGGGTCTGTTGGTACAGAGCATTGCCAAGTTCGGGCTGTAGGCCAGGAAAATTGGAGCTGCGACCTGCAGGTTTAAGTTGAACACGAAGACCTGCCCCATGGACTCCAGAGGACATTGAGAGGACTTTTCTCTGTCGCTGAGACACATTTGGGAGCACGAAGATCAACTCTCTCCCCAATGTGGGGAAAAGTTGAACCTACCATGCTTCTCAGGAGAAAGCCTGTGCCTGTCAGGTGCTGTCACCGGTCCCGCATGGAAACTGACTGGACCCAGCAGGACTGGAGCATTGCAAGTGCCTGCAGCCAGGGCTCCTGCTGAAATGATTCCATGCTGCTAGAGCAGGTAAGGCTTGATTCGGGCCTGTTGGACCCCTGGAGACTCGCTGTTAAAGGTTCTGCAGCAAAATAGGCACCTTTGACTCTTTCATACAGAGTCAGAGTGGACTTTTGAGTAAGGCCTACTAGTGAGCATTCACCGCATGCGGCCACCAGTGAATGTGAAATAACCCCAATTACATTACGGTAGTTGGTAGGACAGGGATTTGCTAGATAAACAGTAATGGCCTGACCTAAAGGGTATTGTGTTATTGCTTAGGAATGGCATACTACATCTTGAATGCATAAAGTAGCATACTTCTTTTTAATATAAAAACAGGTATTTTACTAAAAATTTATTCATTGCCATTACTGAGTTTGCTTGGAGTTTGAGTCGTGTTCACTAAGCCTTATCTACACTTTTCCCTCTGAGGGACTCTTTGACTACTCGCCCGCAGATGCCACTGAGAGTCAAGTGTAGAAGGGGTAGTTGGTTCAGTTGCTCAGGATCCATAGTAGATCAGGGCCTGCGACAGCTGAAGTAAAAAGCCTCCACCACCACTGGTGGTCCCAGTAGCCCCTGCGTGCACAATGGCCCTCTGAAAGGGGTCCTGATACCACCCATTCATGAGCAAACATGATGTCCACTCCATGATGTATAGATGCATTAATAACAATGCTGTCTGCAGTAGATAGCTAAAGATGTCTGTAGTTAGACTGCAAAAACAATAAGGTAAAGACATTTCATTAAGTTATTTATCATTCGAGAGGTGAGTGTGTAGAGACAGAAATTAAAAGATTTAGAAGACTGACAGAGGATTGAGGAGTAAAAAATAAGGAGATATAGAGAATTCTTTGAGTGAATGCGGTCTAGAGGTACAAGGAAAGTTTAATCACGAATGTGTAATTTTGTGCTTTACCTACTTGATTTGGTGGGAGGGGAGCATAAGTTATGGAATTTTCTAAACAAGCTGGATAAAAACCAAATCAGCATTGTTCACTTAACCTGTATTCCAGGGCGGTTCTGAAGAAACTCTTCCTCGCTTACAGACAGCACAAACATATCATTATGAAATGTGATTCTGGGGCAGAAAATCAGCAGTAATTTCACGAACAGTGATACGATTCCATAACACAGCAGAGGTCTTACGATTTATACTTACTCGGTTCATAGTAGTCAACTACAGACACTGAGGCATCTTGGGTGTACGCCACTTTTGAGTCTCTCACTGCTGGAACGGCCACACAAACCTTTGTTTGATTTAGCTGCGGGAAAATAAACAGCTTAGAATATATACTAAATTCCATATTATTCGCTGTAAACTAGATTCATCGATGGCAGGGTAACAATTTGAAATAGGCACCAACCACCACAGAAGCCAATGTCACACAAAGGAATAGTAGTTTGTTAAATTATGAATTAGAACTCCAGTACATAATTTTTATCTAAAGAAGTTTAATGAAATTAAAATGTGGGCTTTGAGAGGGTGTATTTATGTATGAACGCCTGTGTGTATTAAGGTCTTTAATTGATTTAGGGACACGTGTTAATTTTTTGCATATGGAAGCAAACTGTAGCAGTTAAGTAGTTTTCAAAGGGGATATTCCGGTCGTGGTACAACAGGAGTACTGTACTTTGCTCTTTGACATCCTTAGTGCACTGGTTTTGATATTTTAGGTTTAAGTAAATTCTAGTGGATATTACCTGTCCCTCTCTTTTTACTTATATGCCTTTATAAACAGAGGTGCATGATGCAGAACCATTGAGCGCAATATATTGGTTCTACATGGAAACAGGGCAGTCATCTTAGCAAATAGGTGCTGCTGTGAGATCACTTATATTTTTGCAATTTCTTCTCATGGGCTAAAGGAGGGTTGGTGGCGGATTCAAGCAAGAATGTTCATTTGTCTGGTGGGCATACAAATTGCACTTAGAACACTCTGGTAAGCAATTGCTAAATTTCCTATAACATTTACATAGTTTGTGTCTTCAGAGTTCAAGGCTACTAGAGCTCTGTTGGAGAGCTGAGGCTGCAAATGTGGCTCACTGATCTACAGCAGAGCCCTTAATGTCCATAGTTCAAATCCAGTGGCAGATGATACGTCACGTTAGCAGTGGGATTGACAGCGCACAACAAGTAATACAGTCAAGCAGCATGTAACTCAGGCTTTTGGGGGCGTTGGCTGTGCTGCAGGCTCTGCAGTGTCAATCACAATGCTAGTGTGTGCAACTTGAACTGTGAGACAAATGAGGGAGCATGATTTAGGTAATGAGATGTCGAAGGCAGGAAAAGTGGGCCACATCTTAGTGTTTGATGGTAATTGTGCAGATCAATTAAGTTCTGGTCCAAAGACTATCTAGAAAAAAATAACACATCAACCACAGTATTGTTGGAACCGACGAGTTGCAAGCCTTTTGCAAAACAGCTGACATGGAAATATTTCTAAGTTCTAGGGGGAGTGCGTTCCCTAAGTAGCAAGAAAGTACTGAAAAGAAATGGCATCCATGTCGGGATTTCTTTTAGTGAGGGATCACAAGTTTTAGTGGGCATACCAAAGAGAGTTCTGCTAGGCAGATATGCTATTGGCTTTTTGGCCAAAAAGTTATGCAGCCTGTCCTAATTCCTTTTAGTGCAGAAGACATGATGCTCACATTCTCAGCACTACCTTCATAGTTAGGAGTGGCAGCTAGGTTAATGTAGTGTTGGGGTAAGGGCGTTGGAGGCAATTACAAAAAAATAAGAAAGAAAGAAAGGAACCCTAACTTACCTCCTGGTCGTCACCTCTCCTCTGTCCTCTTTTGTAGTCTCCATGAAGCACACAGGCTTCCAGATTCCCTTACTTAATCATGACGCTGCTGTCACCAGCATGACAGCAGCGGCATGATTGGTCTGAGTGCCCTTGTTCGGCACTAAGGCACGGAGTGGGAGCCTGTGCATGTTCTCCCCCGGCCTTGCAATATAGCCGAGTTGAGAACATGCCGGCCAAACCGTCATACACACTTATAGTGCAGCAACCACTCCTCTTTCCTGTGAGGACTGCCAAACCCAGCCTCACCCTAACCTGGCTCGGGCTCAATACAAAAAAATAAAATAATAACGTAACGTTATTAACGTTGTATCATTATCATTGTATTTTCCCTGTGAACTCAGCGGGGAGACACTACACTGCCTTAGCGGAGAAGCCGCCGCTCTTTATAGTGCAGAGAGAAAATAGATCATATTCCCCCAGATAGGGCATAAAATTCCTCCTACGGTGCTTGCAACATAGGATTTATTTTTAGAGGCCCATCTTGAACTGCTGAGGAACAGCTGTCCAGCAGCTTAAGGCATTTTTGTTTGTAATGGAGGGGAGAAACTCTCCTCTTTCAACCGTACTTCGCCCTAGTCTGCCTGAGAATCCCTGCAGGAGGGCGATTCCCAAGAAAGATCCACCCACTAAGTACCAGGCAGCATTCCCCAAGCACCGTCTATTTTTACCCATAATGTACCCATTCCAGGCCAGTGGGAAGAAAGCCTCAAAAACACCAGGGCTGCTCTGTTTTTAAATCATTAGACTAGTGTGGGGTCTGTCGGAGAATGCACACAAGACAATAGGGGAGGGTTTTATGTGTTTCAACAAAAAAAAATGGAGTCGGGTTACCAGTCCTCACATTGGGCCACATTCACCCTCCTTAGAGCCTAAAAAGTGCCCCCCGGGGTACAACAAACATTTACTCACACTCATTGCGTCCCCAGGCAACTTTGATATTATAGGAGGAGATGCAGATGCTTGCAGGGTTCCATCTATAATAAGGCATACATCTTGTACCAGCACGATCACTAGGCAGTGTTCCCTCATTTGCATAGGGTATGTGAACAACAGAATCGCCCAACCCTCTCCACAAGGGACATCGAAGACCTGATAAGATTTTACAACTTAGAGTCACCCTACTCAGAAGACTCAAGAGGCTCCTCTATCCCTATCGCTATGAGCAGACAGGTGACTAATATTCCCACTAAGTGCATAGGAGACAACCTCAACAATCTCATTGAAGTTCAAACTGTCCCACATCCCAATTCCATGCAGCTTACATACCTGAAGTTACACATTAAACACAATAGTGAGATAGCAGAAATCACAAAATCAGACAACCTAGACCTTCCCTTCAATAGTGTCAAAGAGGGAATACCATATGCTGAATGCCTCTGAATGAGGGGTAATTGCAGTACAGAGGAGGGCCTTAGCAGATCTAATAATGAACTTTTCAGTAGATTGCACAGAAGGGTTTATAAAACAGACACTTGCTAAAGCCAAAACCAAAAGTGAATCAGCTGCCAGGGAAGACCTCCTGTTCAAAGCTATAGAACAAAGCAAGAAAAATACAGCGGGAACCCACGGGACTGATCACAGGTTTCAATGCCTATCACAACACAGTTAGAAAAATACTACACAGACATTGGAATGCAGTCAGGAGTGATCCAATACTAGGCCCGACCTGTCCAAATGCTCCAGCCATAAGCTTTAGAAGAGCGAGGTCCATGCGCCAATAGGTAGTACGCAATGCGCCTGCAAGAGCGAGTAACCAGACTTGGTTAAAATCCCCAAAAGGCTTTAGCAAGTGCAGCAAATGCAAGGCTTGCAAACACGGTATCTGTCAACATGCCATTTAGACAGACACCATACACCATACAGGGGAACTATAACTGCAAGACTGAGTTTGCAGTCTATGTCTTGAGATGCACATGCTCTAAAACCTATGTCGGCAGCACTATCCATCTGGTCCACGTTCGCATCCTCCAACATTTGAGGGCTATAGCGAACGATGACCAGACCTACCCAGTGGCACGTCACATCAATTCGCGCCATGGGGGGTTATGCCCAAGACCTCTCTTATTTTGTCATCGACAATGTGCTCAGGAACCCAAGGGGAGGAAATCGGCAATTGGCATCACGGAGGTTTGAATCGAGATATATCATTCTCTTCAACTCCAAGATCCCACAGGAGATGAATGCCGGTTAAGCGCTGAGTGTCCATCTGTAAAGTCAGTTTTTTTCTTTATTTTTCTTAGCTGGCATCCTCCCGCATGTCTTGTCCTCTCCCCGATAGTGTTACGGTTCTCTCTTTTATAAGTAAACCTTCTTAGTTTTATTTTCCACCCCTTATGTTATGTTTTTCCTTTCAATTACTTATTATATTTAATTTTCTAATTCTTTCGATATTGAAATTGGGGCTGTTCTCCACTATGGAGAATTGGGTATTGCCCACACTGTCTCCCAACTCATAGGAAATCGATATCCGCATGCCCACTTGGGCAGAATTTATGTTTGCGGAATGGCGATAGATAGCTTACATTTTAGTTCGACAGCCTCCCTTTCTTCACCCTTTGTACTTACTACACAAATTTTTCCAAACGATAATTCAGGTCAGTTTGTATTATTGTGGCGCTCCAGGATAACGTGATTTCACTAGTTCCCATGCACATGTATATTATTTTAGAGGAACTTCTATGTCCATTACTTGCAGCACACACAAGGGCAGAGCCAACAGGGACATCAGGACAGTTATTTAATTTAAAAGCCGATTGATCACTAAACTTGAGTGAATACCTTAACTCATGTCTTAGTGCAAAGGAAGACAATCTGCTGATTGTAATTTTACCTGTTTAAATGTTTATTCTTTTCATGCAATGAAAGTTTTCTCTTTTAAAAAATAATATTTTTTGCACTGTCATGGGTATTGAGCACCTTCTATGTCTATGATGTGTTTGGTAACCCAGGCAACGAAAAGGGAAATGGTGGTGGTGTATATATTTGAGTCACTTACAGAACTATTTATGCAGTGATCAAGGCGGTCCTGCCGCCGAAACGCGTCTGTCCTTGTTGAAATAAATGTCTTGTATGCCAAAACTACTCACGGAGTCAGTGCCTGCATGTGGAAGTGACTGTCAGGATGTATATATATATATATATATATATATATATATATATATATATATATATATATATATATATATATATATATATATATATAACTACCTATCTCAATTCATCATCAATGGACCATCCACTATCACTTCCATGCAGATGACCTTAAGCTCTATATGAAAGTATTATTTCCGGAAGACATCACCATAGCCTCACAAATTCTCAACAAGATTCACTCCTGGATGACCTGGCACCACCTCAAGGTAAATCTACTAAAACTGAATTCCTTTTTACCTCACCAACCAATAGCTGCACACCTGTGCTAAAATGACTTGAGGGGAGCTTTCTCCTCAACTGCATGGCAAACATCTTAAACAAACACCCCAGCCTCCAAAATTACTTCAATAACTTGACCTACGGAGCCTATTTCTAATTCAAACTCACACTGTAGGATTAGGTATTTCATTCCAGCCTACAATTTCAAACTAATCATCCAGGCACTTGTCCTTCTGAAATGAGATTATGGTAACTCCCTTCTAACACAGCTTCCCAAAACGCACCTCGCACCCACCAAAGCAATTAAACACCCTGTCACTATATTGATCACAGGATACAGAAAATTCATCCACATCCATTCAAGGTGACTAACTCCCTCTAGGTCATCATGGAAAGAATTTCCAGTCATGAACATTTCACCTACAAATCATTGTTATCAGGTGTGTCAGTCTAAATAGCTGAATAGCAGCAAATCAAGACTACAACACCCAGAATGTATTAGGCTGACACAAAAGCCCAGGACTGGAAATTGTGTCCATAATAATTGAGTGGCACACAGTATTGTAATGAAACATGGGTAAGATTATGCTGGCTTGCTTGGTTGTTACCCAGGGGTCGTGAACGTCATTTACACCTTAATGCCAGCCTGTCAGTAAGTTTATTAAACTGGGGATTTTCAATCTATTAGGCTTCTGTTATTTCATTTTAGGGCCCCCTTGGATCAAGTTTACAGTCTTCCTTAGAGTATTATCTTGGTACATGGATGACAAAGCTTTATTTAAGAGTAAAAGACTTCAGGAATATAGATGTCACTGACAAGAGCTGACAATCATGCAATATGCAAAAATGTATTGGGCATAGTAATCATAGAATCCAACATGTAAAAATGTATTTATTGCAACCCAAGTAATTGTTTTGTCTTCACTTTACTTACAGAATCAAAGTACAGGTTGACAATTCCATTGCCATTTTCCACTTTCTTGATCAAATTGTTCAATGAAACCGAATCAGGAGACGGGGCAAAGCCACTTAGTAAATCCACTTGCATAAGGACCATACCGCTCTCTGGAGATGTGTCTGTTCCTAAAAATCTTGACAGAAATGATAAAGAAACCTTCACATATTGCAGAAATATTATTTAACTCTTAATTTTTAAAGTAGATCACATGAATTCAGTGAACACTATTCAATATTATACCATATGGAGTTTAACAAATTGTAAACTGTATGTTATAAATGACGTGTGTCGATGTAGTATACTCTGCCACAAACTAGAATACCTCAATTCAAACTAGGGTGTTTTCCACCCACGGTAAAAACTATTAATCTGGAGTAGGGCAGTTACTACTTATGGTAAATACTAGCCATTTGGAGTTTGTCATAACAGAATGAGGAAGTTGTGTTTCTCAAACTGAGTACCGCTGAGTGAAATTTTAATTACGTCAGCTAAATTCCAGAATTTAACGTTATATGACATTCCCAACTTTTTTCAAACTTTCCTATTACATTACTTTGTGTAATAGGTGTCCTCTGGAGAATGGTTCAGTCAGAAAAAATTGGGGAGAGAGACATTTTCTGCGCAAACCAGTCTCATGATGGTATCATGTGAGGCTTTTCTACATAAGGTGCGTGTTCACCTGAAAACATCACATTTCAACACAAGAGTCTAATTTCATATAATTTTGTGAAATGTTCTTGAAATTTCACAACACATCATGCAATATTATGTTATAACTTTTATCTATCCAATCTTCCACTAATATATTCCGCCAGGATTTTTCTGGCCTATTTTTGTGGAAGGTCGTGTTTGCAGCAAAACAAAATTTAACTCACCATTTGGAAAGAGTACCAAAAAACTCTAAACTTGTTCGTGATAAATAAGTGATATGAAAGTGTTGGGATCTAGCTAGGATAAGCCTGAACAAAGTACAGTCCCTGGATGGAGTTGTTCAACTTTGACTAATGAACTTCTGTTGACATGAGACATGCTTTTCTGTTCCACAACATGACAACACGTCACAGCATTCGCTTACAATGCTGCAAGTGCATTAAAACATTCTACACAACATCAATCTGCTTTGTGGCATTGACTATTTCATACCAAATGTTCTAGGTTGTAATAAATGCAACACTGCAAGCAAACGTGGTAGATACCTTAATCTGAACAGCACCGGCATTAGTCAAGTTTTGACAATACAAATGCCTGAATCCAAAAACATTTATAGTTATAGGGTTAAAAGGCAATTAATGCATCAGACCGTACAGAAGATCTCAAGTAGCAAATTGCGACACTTGAGAATTGTATTCATTATTCGGAAATCCTGAGTACTTGCCTTTGTAATAGATTGTTCAGCGCAAAACAACCAATCAAATAACCGCAAATGATGTCCAAGACTATGTTATCATTTAAGATAACTGCTTTTTTAGATATATTCCAGGGAAAGAGCACGTAGAGGGGAAATGAGAAGGTTGGTACGAAGCCATTTATATTTTTTGTTAGTAGTCACTATTAGCAGAATATATGGCTACCCCAAGACAATTCTTGTTGCCTCTGTTTACATGTCCACGTGTACAGCTAAGGATATGTGTGCTAATAATGCACGGATGTATGAAACATATTAGAACACTATAACGTTGGAGGTACACTGAAGGCAAAGGAAATGCAGAGGGCAATAACTAATCGTGCAGACATTTGCTCCAATATTCCAATTTTTATCTTTTAGTTTCTCCCTGTACAATTGAGAACATTATACCCTTAGTAGATGAGCTGTTCTAACAGTAGAAGGCTATAATCCTGTAACATTACATATGGGTAAATATCAAAAAGGAATGCTTTCCATTTCCGAGTTCCAAGTGAAATCATACACGACTCAACTTTTCACCCACTGTCTATGCTGGAAACTCCTTGCTGGAAAAAAAATCTTTGTTGATGCTTACCTAAGTACAATTCTTTAGACCGACTACTGACGCCAAGGTAATGTACAACTAGATTTTTTCAGCAGAGGACTGCCAATGATATATAGACTTCTTTTTTTCAATACATTTCCCTATTGAGCATTTAAACACCTTGTACAAAGGATTAATCAAAGTATTGCTGCTGTGGAGTACGGACATAGCAAATCAAGCAGAAGAAACTGAGTTTGAGTAGAAACAAAATCAAATAAAATCCCTGCGGTCCCAGAACATCTGCGGAGATCAGTAGATTTCATCATAATTTATAATCTTGTTTCTTGCAATATCCATGGTCTTAGACAGATTGCCTCTTTGGATGAAAGGCACATTGCTTAAATTGATGGTGACAAAACCGAGGTTTGGATCGTGGGTAGAAACACTCAATCGTGGGGCCCAGAGTACTGACCTGCATCTTTAGGAATTGTTCCTACCCCTTCTACCAAAGTGAAAAGCCTGGGGTTCTTGTTAGATGATGCTTTGCCGATGCTCCCTCAAGCTGCTATAGTAGCATCTACCTGCCTTGCAGTCATGAAATGGGTGAGGAGAATTATTTGGATTATTCCTCACTAGGCACTGAGAATGCTAATTCAGGCCCTTATCCTTTCAAGACTGGATTATGGGAATGTTCTCTATCTGAGCGCTGACAAGGCAGCTGCCTGCCTTCTTCAGGTGGTGCAGAAACCTGCGGCTAGAGTACCTACTCGACTTCTGAGCAGTACCGCAGCCTCCCCCGTTCTCAGAGAGCTGGATTCGCTACCTATCAGTACAAATTAATGCTCCCTGCTTTATGTTTAATGCAAAAGCAGGATTTGGTCCGAACCATGTACAAGAGCTGGTCTCCCCTTATATCCCCTCCCGAGATTTGAGATCTGCCAGCCAGGTCCGATACTGTGTGCCCAGAATACACCGGGCTCACGTTCTTTTGCTTAATCACGGCCGAAACTATGCAACGCTTTGCCTCAGTATGTAAGAAACTGGACTTTGTCAATGCAGTTTTGCAAACTTTTAAAAACATTGCTCTTCTAAATATGGTGTCTTCACGATCTCCTTGCAGTTGCTCAGCTCTGGGAAACCAAATGGGTAGTTGTGCGCTTTACAAATGCAATTAATATTATTTTTAGTACTGCTTATTCCATGCTGTTAACTCTCTCTTTTCATAATGTTTGTAATGTATCTAACTATATTTGCAGAGTTGATGACTGTATCCTCTATTTGTATCATTCTGTGTCTTGGGTTATTCATCTATTGGAAATATGTTCATACTTGCTAAAGGATATAAAACTCACTAGTTTCTAAGCTGTGGCTTTCCAAATATGTTCTTAGAGTTGAAAATGTTAGTCTTGCTTTGATTGACACTTTGCACAGCGCATACTGCAAACTTGATTGCCACCAGAGGTGCTTCAAGCCTTAGAAAAGTATATTTATTAATTCTTTTGTGGGAGTAGAGAGTTGGGGGCTCTTGTAAAAAGCGGATCTAGTAATAGACACAGAAAGTTTGTGTATTCTTCACTCAAAGATCGATCAAAAGGAACACAGTAGCATACTGGCACTTCATTCACTGGAAACTGGTGACCAATCTAAGCACTACGATTACATTCAGGAGAGGTAAAAGATTATAATTGTCCAACTGGTTTTATTTTCTGAAAGGGAAGTAAGGAAGTGTAAATGATTAGTTGTTTTTACATTCTTATCAGAAACGGGATTTACATTGAATTTCAGAATTCCATAGAAGCCTCCAAAAGTAAGGCTATGAAAATTGTACAAGGAGCCTGGAAAGTTAAAATAATTGAAATTATTTTACTTTTACGCAGAGCCCAAAAATGATGTGTGTAAATCTAGGTTACATTTTCCCATAGTAGAATTTAGACAAAGAGTCAGCTTTCATTTCCTGAAGGTGGTCTAGGTATAATTTATTACTAGGTTAAGGTACATATGTGGGGACGGGTATGACAAACAACTCAGTAAGCTAACTCTTTCCAGAAAACAACACAGTTCTGCGAGAATCTCTTCTCACCCCTTGGTAGCTATAGCACAAGCAGCAGCACATTCCCATAACATTGAGTGTAAGGTGTAGCCAGTACCAACAATTTTAAAGTAAAGAATACATCACCAAATAGTTCTCAAATCAATTGGGAAAATTAGGCGAGTATTTAATGAATAAAAATGTCCTATTACTTACCGGTAATCTTCATTACTCCGGGTCCCGTTGTCCTCGTCCCCTTCATTAATAACAAGTGAGATATGTCCATCTCACGACAGAAAAAAGAAAGAAGGAATGCTGGTACGCCCCTCCCTCTCCCTATAGGGAGTACATAAGGGTACAGTACCCAGCATGCCTCCTGAACCACCAAGCCCAAGATGAGAGCCGGAAAGCCCGGGAGGGAGGGAGGGAGGGATGTAATGAAGGGGACGAGGACAACGGGACCCGGAGTAATGAAGATTACCGGTAAGTAATAGGACATTACCCCCAGGTCCTTTTTGTCCTCGTCCCCTTCATTAATAACAAGTGAGAATACCCAAGCAGCAACCGGCCATCATCAAACAACAAACCACCAGGACACAGCAGAACAGCAAAAACCCAGAAATTTATTGAAATAACAGCACAGCACAAAGGAAAACAAGGGGAATCAGGAACATACCGCCCGAAGAACCCCCAAACCAAAGTTAGTGTCATCCCCCAGAACATACTGGATACGGTAATGCGTAACAAAGGTATTAGCAGAAGCCCAAGTGGCGGCCCTACAAATTTCAGAAAGGGACACCCCACGAACCTCCGCCCATGAAGCAGCCATCCCCCTAGTAGAACGCCCCTGAGCCCCAGCCGGGGGAGGGGAACCAGAAAGGGAATAGGCCAGAACAATAACCTGCTTCAACCAACGTCCAATGGAAGAAGAGGAAGCACGGTTACCCCGGCAACCAGCACCAAAAGAGACAAACAGGGAGTCAGAAAGCCGAAAGGCACGGGTCCGCCCCACATAGACCCTCAAAGCCCGGCAAACATCAAGCAGTGACCATGGAAGATCACCCACGTCCACCTGATCAGAAACCAAAGCCGGAAGGACCAGCTCCTGAGAACGATGAAACTGAGAGGAGACCTTAGGCACAAAAAAGGAATCCAAACGAAGAACCACCCCATCAGCAGAAAAGGACAGAAAAGGCTCCCGAGCCATCAGGGCACCCAACTCCCCCAGGCGACGAGCCGAGGTGATAGCAACAAGAAAAACCACCTTCAGGGTGACAAACTTCATATCCACCTCCTCCAACGGCTCAAAGGGAGCAGCCACCAAAACCTTCAAAACCAAGGGAAGATCCCAGAGAGGAAAAGAAGGACGCACCACAGGGCGAGAAATCGCAAAACTGCACAACAAATGAGAAACCAACCCATCAACATCAGGAAGGTTACCCCAAGGCGCTCTAAAAGCCCTGATAGCAGCCCATTGAGCCCGGAGAGTGGAGACAGATAAACGCTTCTGGGAACCCATGCCAAAGGAACTGAAGAACATCCGGCAAAGGACAAACCAAGGGGGACAAAGCCAGGCCAAGACACCAACGCTCAAAGTTACCCCAATGCCTACCATAAGATTGAAGGGTAGAAGGCTTACGAGACCGTTGAATAGCCAAGGCTAAATGTTCAGGGAGGCCCCTATCACGCCACCCCTGCCTCTCAACCGCGAAAACCGACAGCCGAAGCCGACGTAGGGGCAACATCGGAGAGGACCTCAACGAGGATGGAGGGAAGGGGAAGAACCAAGGACCCTGAACGGCCAACAGCCTCAGAGTGGGAAACCACGACCTGCGGGGCCAGAAAGGCGACACCACCACCACCACCTCCCGATCCTCCACCAACAGGCGAGCCAGGAACCGAGAAATCAGAACCAGAGGGGGAAATGCGTAAAGCAGGCGAGCAGGCCACGGAAGGGACAGGGCATCCACCCCCCAACACCCCTCCTGAGGAATCCAGGAGAAGAACCGGGGAAGCTGCACATTGTGCCGGGAAGCAAAGAGGTCCAGAAAGGGATGACCAAACCTCCCGCACACCAGAAGAAAGGCCGCCGGAGTCAAGGCCAACTCCAGGGAGGCAGAAAAAAAACGACTGAGGGCATCCGCCACCCCATTGTCCACCCCCCGGACATGAACAGCCGCCAGGGACAAAAGATGGCCCTCCGCCCAGCAAAACAAGGGGGACACCACCGCGTTCAGGGACCGAGAACGGATACCTCCCTGGTGATTTAAGTAGGCCACCGTCACCGAGTTGTCCGACCGAACCAACACATGCTGGTCCAACAGAAGGAGCCGAAACCCCTGGACAGCCTGACACACAGCAGACAACTCCCGCCAGTTCGAAGACTGATGACCCTCTAAGAGGGACCACCGCCCCTGAAGGCACTCCTACCCCAAAGTCACCCCCCAGCCCAAAGCGCTGGCATCCGTCGTAAGGACCACCGGAGGAGGACACTGCAGAGGCAAGCCCCTGTCCAGACTGGACGGCAGAGTCCACCAGCGCAGGGCCGGAAGGATCGACAGAGACACAGGAACCAAAATGGACAAGTCCCCCGACAAGGAGTTCCACCGGGCCAACAGGTAGGACCAAAGAGGACAAAGATGGAAACGCGCCCAAGGCACCGTGAACACAGTCGCCGCCATCAACCCTAGAAGGCGCAACCAAAGACGGACCGGAAAGGACCGACCCAACAGAAACCGCCGAGCCAGCGCACACAGGGTCCCAGCCCGGGCTACGGGCAGGAACACACGATTCAAATCCGTGCGGAAACGGGCCCCTATGAACTGCAAGACCTGAGAGGGGAGAAGCTGACACTTGGGGATGTTGATCAGGAACCCATGGTCCCGCAAGAGCGCACACACCAACCCCTGATCCACCAACAACTGCTCCGCGGAGGGGGCATGCAGGAGCCAGTTGTCCAGATAAGGATAAACCAACATCCCCTGGAGGTGCAAGAAGGCCACCAATGGAGCCACCACCTTGGTGAACACCCTCGGAGCCGATCTCAGGCCGAAAGGAAGAACAACAAACTGGTAATGGACCCCCAGAAGACAAAAGCGAAGGTAGGGACTGGAGAGAGGATGTACAGGCAGTGGATAATACGCTTCCTGAAGATCCAGAGTGCACATGTAATGACCCTGGAGAACCAAGGGAACAATCCTCTGAAGAGTGTCCATCTTGAACGGAATCCGCGGCACAAATTTGTTCAGGGCCTTGAGATCCAGAACAAGGCGAAACCCCCCAGTCACCTTGGGCACCAGAAAAATGATGGAGTAAAACCCCTGGCCCCACTCCCCCAGAGGAACCACCCGAACCGCCCCTTTGTCCAACAGCGACTGAACCCCCCGAGAAAGTTCCGCACGTTTCGACGGGCAGGATGGCCAAGGAGTCGGACGGACCCCCGAGACTGGAGGCAGGCTTGAGAACTCCACACGGTATCCCAAGCGGATCACGTCCAGGACCCACAAGTCCAAACAGGAGGACATCCAGGCCGGAAGAAACAACCGAAGCCGACCACCTACTAAGGATCCGACCTCGGACCCCAGATAGTCAGGAACGAGGCTTCGCAGAAGGGGACTTCGCCTTCTTGTCCTGACCCCGACCAGGCTGAAAACGGCCACAAACACGGGAAAACTGCCTGTGAGAAGAGGGCCGAAAAAAGGGCTTAGGCTTAGAAAAAGCAGGAGCAGCTGAGGGCATCTTGAAAGAAGAGGAATGTTTCTTCTCCTTAAAAAGACGATGAAGCTTCCCCTCCAACTCCGCCCCAAACAACATGGAACCCTGAAATGGCAGACGCAGGGCAGCAGTCTTCTGGACAGAATCGGTCTTCCAATCCTTGAGGACCACATTCCGACGAGCCGCTATACAAGCACCCCCAGACATTGCAGAGGCACGAACCACATCAAAGGAAATGTCAGACAAAAACTCCACCTGACGTTCGATGTGTGCCAGAATGTCAGCGCAGTCAGTGGTATTATCCATAGAGCCATACAAAGTCTTCAAGTCAGACAGAAGAGACTGCGCCACATAGGTCCCATAAATAAATACCCGCCCTCAGGGCCAAATGGGAGCCAGAATAAACCTTACGAAGAGAGGCGTCAACCCTCTTATCCACAGGGTCACGAACCACAGCATCCTCGGCCAAAGAAGTGCGACCAACCAGACTAGCCACCACAGAATCCACAGGGACCGAGTCCGGCAAGTCCTTCTCCATATCCTGAAGAGGATACAGCTTCGCCATGAAGCGGGGCAGCAGAATGCGATCGGGATCCTTCCACTCCCGATCCAAAACCTCCCTCACACAAGGATGCACAGGCATGACCGCAGGAGCAGAATACTGGAACTGGCGAAGGAGAGAACCACCAGACGTACCAGGGACATCATCCGCAGGAAACCCCATATTCTCCTTGACATGGCTCAGCAAATCCGGTAACATGTCCTTGTCAACATACTTGCCCTTTACCAAATCAGCGTCCAAACCACCATCTTCAGAGCCAGAGGGCGAAGAAGAGGAGGGAGAAGGAGGAGGCACACCCCTGGACCGCGACTTGGACTTAGCCTTAGAACCCCCAGGCCTGGAACCACCCATCTCCAGCAAGGTCTCCTGGATGAGAGCCTTCAACTTTGCATCACCCCTCGAGCGACGCCTGGAGCGCCGGGGATCAGGAGAAGAGGAGGAGGAGGAAGCTGAGGAAGCGGAGGACTCCTCGACATGCTTGCGCTTACGTGAATGTTTCCCCATCTGAGAAAGCCCCAGCAAGCAGGACAAACGAGCAGGCAGGAAAACCAGCAAAAAATGAGGAGCCCAGGCAGCAGCAGGAGAAACAGCAACAAATCGCCTGCAGTAGCACAAACCAGCACAGCGACTGTCTCTCAAGAAAAAGGACGAAATGCAGGGAACAAAGAACACCCAGTCCATTTAAATGCCTCCAAACCGCTATGCGGTACTTACGCCAGGAACCGGCAAACAAGCCTCTCACCGCCCGCAGCCGGGAACCACAAACGCCTGACTTCCGCTTCCAAATCCAGGAAGCGCCCCAGCAACCACGGAGCCGCCGCACCTCCCGGAGCCACACACGAGAATGGCCGCGTCTCGCACAGCCCGGCAGCACAGAGACGCGGCCCGACACTGCCTCCATGCCTCCAGAGCCTCACCCCGCCGGAACAGACCTCGACTTCAACGAGCAGGGACAGAGGCAGCAGACAGCGTCACAGGAGACTCCCCAAGCCCGGCAGGAGGAGTCAGCCCGGAAGATTCAGCACCCACCCGAGGCCAAGCCACAGGTGAGACTCCAGGAGCCCACCGGCTCCTGGACCTAAAAACAGAAAAATGTCATCAGACAGAAAAAAGAACAGGAGGCATGCTGGGTACTGTACCCTTATGTACTCCCTATAGGGAGAGGGAGGGGCGTACCAGCATTCCTTCTTTCTTTTTTCTGTCGTGAGATGGACATATCTCACTTGTTATTAATGAAGGGGACGAGGACAGGAGGGACCTGGGGGTAATACATCAATCTCATTAAAACAGGTTAAGGGTACCGGAGATATGAATTTAACAATTTTTAAAACAAAAAGGGCCAAGAAAAAAGTAAAGCACCAATTATAATTCCCTATTCATAGTTTACCGGGACACAGATATGATTTCAGGTTGACCACAATGGTGTAGGGGTCGCATACACCACAGTGATACCTTTAGAGATCCAAAGAGTGAAAGTTAAAGGCTGTGGCCTGCATGGGCCCCTCGAAGTGGATAGGTAATTGTCGAGCTCCAGCTGAAGCGGTGATTTTTAGTAACCAAACCTCAGAGAAGGACAAGCATGAATTTCGTAGCTAAACTAGTCTTCCACACAACAAAAAGGTCAGAGTGGGATGAACGTATTTTTTCCCCACATCGGGAGCTACTTTCCTGAGCAAAACACCGTGACTTGCCCCAGTTCTCCAGAGAAGGGAAAAATAACTAAGTCCCAATTTCTTGCCAACTGCTGGGAAAGGTATTTCTAGTCAGCTATGCAGCCCACAGCTCCCCAGGACAAATTTCTAGGAACCAGAATACTCTCCAGCCACTAGGAATCCTAGAAGGTCAAGTCCTGTGGGGTCAGCTAGGACCTTCTTGGTGTCAGAACGCCTTCTGTTTTTTGTGTCTCTAAAGCAGGCAAACAGGAGGCCAACCACTTGACCCCTCATGAACAGTTCTAGTAAAAAGTTAGCAGGAGTCTTTCAGTGAGTCCTCTTCTTCAGACAAGAGTCAGGAATCTTCTTCCAGCAGGGCTTACATCTTCAGTTCGGGTCTTCCCAGGCCCATGAATGTTCCGAGGAGGAGGAGAGTTTAGGCTTTAACCTCTGCACTAGCCAGTGATCGAAGGATTCAATCCTAACAATTTTCTCGCAGCTCCCACACCACCTTTTGCAGCAATTCCTGTTTTTGTCTTACTGTTAAATGTTTCAACATGGGAAGACCCTTCTGCGACTGCGCCTATTTTCTACTTCCACATCCCTATTTAAATGAGCTCTCCTGCGATTCAACAAAGTCCAAACTGGTTCTCATGCCATGTGTCACTGCAGTGCATTTAAATTGCAGCCCAGCCATAGCATAGTGGCGCATTTGCAAGACCAATCTGTGATATACATACGTGTGTAGTATAAATAGGCACTACGGTCAACTTATGACATGTAACGTCTACAACCGTAGGTGTATTGTCTGTACCATCCAAATAAACAAAGGTATGGTGGCTTCTGCGATGTTATGTTTTTATCAGTGTTATGGTACAAATCACTGATCACACAGTCATCAAGAGGTATGCAATGCAGCAGGTACACAATACAGGAAGTACTCCTGCATGATGTACTCCTTGATGACTGTGTGACTACAAAGGGTATTGTGCCTCCCTCCTTAGACTGGATGGTGGGTATTACCTTAGTGAGGGTTTACAAGCACTAAGGCTAGGTAGGATTCACTCTGGTTCTTCTAGCGCATGGTTTTAACTTTTTACTATTGACTATTTAAAAGTCTAGGCCTTTAGGGATCCTTAGCCCTGACAAATGCCCCCAACTGATATAGGTGACCAAGAATAAGGTAGAAAAACGTTGGCGATAAGACGATGGCCATTGTGTTCTCATTCCAAAGTAGTAGTTGGCTTTAGATGCACCAGAGATCACCACTAATAAAGTTGAAAACCCGGTTACCTCTAGGTACCTTTAACTATACCTGGATCCCCCTGCTTTGTCCAGGAATTATCTTATTTAAGAACTCCCCCATCAAGTTTACAAGGAGGTTGAGCGCACCCTGGTGGTATTGCCCTACCAGAGTGGGTAGAGGTTGCCTATGATGAAGCATGTGACATTATGTGAGTGAGGCTGCCTCTTCCAATAAGGCTGGTCTTTCTTCTCTTCTTGGGCTTGCCCCTATCCTCACCAGAATCTTGGTAATTTAGATATGTGACTTGTACCATAACATTGATACAAACATCACTGCAGAAGTCACCATACCTTTATGTGTTTTGGCTCTTTACTTTGGGAGGGTGAGTGGTGGCATACACTCCCCCTCTCCTTTTGTGTTTTGAGTTTTCTGCACCACATACAATGGTCATGCAGGCCAGTTAAATAGACAAATTGGATGAGACCAATTTTACTACAACCATTTTAGGGACAGAGTACTTACTGTAGTACTAAATGGTATTGTTAGAGTTCCCTGAGGTCCTAATACCAACAAACATATAGTCCATTTTATTCATTTCAAAGTTCACCTGTTAAATCACCCTACCGAGATTTGCTTTAGAAATAGTATTGCTAGATGCAATTGACCTTTTAGATTTCTCAAATGCCCCTGAAGAAAATCATTAACGGTTATAAAGCAATTATCCTTAAGAAACTGCAGATGGCATCAACCAAATCATACACCTCCACAGGATGAAATGGTGCCAAATGCAGAGAGAAATAATTATACCCTGCGATGGGCAATTAAGCATGAATTCGAACATTTCACGTTTGGATTTCTGTCAACAGAGTTCAAGTTCAAGTTCAAAAATTTGTATAGCGCACTACTCACCCAGAGGGTCTCAAGGCGCTTGAGGGAGGGGGGGAACTTTACTTATCGAATATCCAAGTTTTTAGTTGCTTTCTGAAGGAGAGGTGGTTCTGTGTAAGGCGGAGGTGGGTGGGGAGAGAATTCCAGGTTTTGGCCGCTAAGTAGGAGAAGGATCTTCCCCGCCCCATGGTGGATCTATGGATGCGCGGAATTGCGGTGAGGGCTTGATTGGACAATCGTAGTTGGCGGGTGGGGGTGTAGAAGGACAGTCACGTGTTGAGGCATTCGGGTCCTAGGTCGTAGAGGGCTTTGTGTGCGTGGGTGAGGAGACGGAACGTTATTCTCTTGTTGACAGGGAGCCAGAGGAGGTCTTTCAGGTGACCGGAAATGTGAGCTTGACGGGGGATGTCCAGTATGAGTCTGGCTGAGGCGTTTTGGATGCGTTGGAGTTTTTTCTGTAGTTTGGCTGTGGTTCCGGCGTAAAGGGTGTTTCCGTAATCCAGTCGGCTAGTGACCAGTGCGTGGGTGACCGTCTTTCTTGTTTCGGTGGGGATCCAACGGAAGATTTTTTTGAGCAAGCATAGGATGTTGAAGCATGATGATGAGACGGCGTTGACTTGTCTGGTCATCGAGAGGGAGGAGTCCAGGATGAAGCCAAGGTTACGTGAGTGGTCCGTAGGTATGGGTGCGGTTCCCAGGGCCGGTGGCCACCATGAGTCGTCCCAGGCAGAGGGGGATGAACCTAAGATGAGGACTTCCGTTTTGTCCGAGTTCAGTTTTAAACGGCTGTTCTTCATCCACTCGGCTACTTCTTTCATTCCTTCGTGTAAGTTGGTTGGTTCGTGTAAACCTGACCTTGCTCTCTTGTATTACTAAAACACAAAAAAGCACTTGAGTTCCATTTTACTATTATTATTTGATATATTTATCAACAACTTAAACATTCATGCAGTAATAAAGTGAAAGGGAACCATTTACTCACCTTGTGCATACATTTAAAATCATATGATTAATGTCATTTTTGTTGTCTTGGACAGTAATCTCTAAATAAAAAGCCTCTTCAGTTTTACCAGGCTTGCTCCTCACAGCAATCATTTGTTCTTTTACAGTGTAGAAAATATTCAGCTACACAGAGACAAAAAGCAAAAACGTATTAATATGAAAAGAAATGCTGTTACACCCCTCTACTTTTTTTAGAGAAAGTCCTCTGATATCGTCAAACGTTTAGTGACTTGTAAATATATATTTGTATGGATCACCTTTTTTGGCTTGATTGCATTAAACTACAATAAGAGTTACAACAAATATAAATACAGAAAATTAGACAATGCCACTCAAAGAAAACAGACGACTTTTAGCATTATCAAATATGATCCTGCAAATATTTCTATAATTGTATCATTTTTCAATGTTTTTATTTCTTTTAGCAAATGATGACGGAATGGTCACTAGAACAATTTCATCACTATATGGAGGAATTTCAAACACACAATTACACTAGATTTTGTCAGATGAGATTTCAAGAGATGACAACAGACCTCTCCAAGTTTTTCAATTAGTGTAGCACCTAATTCTCAAAGTTTCTCAAGTGAGAATTTTGGATGGTAATTTTTATAACATCATCGTGCAACACCTATTCATAATTCAGAAACTGAGAACTGCCTAAGTACAGCATGAAGTGCAAGAGCTAAATGTTTGCAATACCTTCACAGTCGTAAGTTACCCATTAGAGACTAGTCCGCCCGCCACCCTAATGGAGATTGGGACCGCCCGCCATAAGGGCGGGGGTCCCATTGTGGGTATTAGGATGTGCCCGCCACAGTGGCGGGCACATCCTATATGTTTTACATTGTGGCGGGCAGTGCTCTCTGCACCGCCCGCCACAATGTAAAACATAAGTTGACGCATTCACACATGCAAAGCGGCAGGCACCGCACGGTGCCTGCCGCTTAGGACATGTACATGTGGGGGGTACCATAGGTACCCCCCCATGTGCCCCCCTGACAGTGGCGTCAACCTGGGGGCCCTGCAGGGGGGCCCCCTCAGCAATCTCCGCATGCCTTTCCTTGGCGGCAATGCCGCCGCGGAAAG
Organism: Lissotriton vulgaris; assembly: GCF_964263255.1. Taxonomy (NCBI): domain Eukaryota; kingdom Metazoa; phylum Chordata; class Amphibia; order Caudata; family Salamandridae; genus Lissotriton; species Lissotriton vulgaris. The sequence goes on from NC_141694.1 coordinate 499,191,815, forward strand.
GCCCACACATTTTGCCATTGTAATATGGCTGGCGGTGTACATTGGACACCGCCACCATATTCATCTATTACCGCCGGTAAAGTGGCGGATGGTCTTCCCGTCCGCCGCTGTCCCCTCCGCCTTCCTAATCTGGCGGAGGGGAAAACGAGAGTGGTTGTCGGGCGGAGGCAATCCGCCCATTATCCTAATGGACCCCTAAATGTGGATGTTCACAGAAGAGCGAACATCATAACTTTGTGGCTATTCAAAAGCATGGGTAATGCATTTCATGCACTTGTCTGCACATCTAAATTGATACCTAAATTATAAAAGTATACACTGAGTAAAAAATAAGGAAAAGTGCACTAATACCCACTACTTATACTATGAGTTTATTGGAAGACAGTCTCTATGTAAATATATTTTGGGCAACATAAAAAGGAATTAAATATCCTTAATTAGTATTTGACGTTATTTCTTAGCCCCGCACTTGAAATTTCAAAATGTGAAGATTCGTCATATGTAGGTTTAGGCAAACCATGCATATTCTAGAAATATTTTAGGATCTAAAGTACTTGTGGATGTTTACCTATTGAAACATATCTTCCTATACGTGTCTTGCTAGCATAAGTTATAAACCTTTGCAACAAGTACCTCAGGAGAACCTTGGAACTTTCTTTGTGACTTAGTGATTCATGAAGGCCCTATTCACTAAGCAGCTTTACTTCAACTTGGTGCTCCAGTTTCTGGAGAGGTTAAAGCAGAGAAAGGAACTGTTACTTGCCTGTAATCCTAGATCTCCTCAAGGGGAATCTTCATTATAGTCATTAAGACTGAATTGTCCTTCCCACATGAGGGATCCCAGAGCACTTTTTACATCAATATACATAAAATGTTTTTCTTTTGAAAAGCCTATTTTTAGGCTTTTTTAAATGAAAAAAACTAAGTATTTTTAGCAGCCTTTAAAATGGCTATATTGGACAATTTTCACCAACATGTTTTAAAGAACAATTCAATGTTAAATACTGTAAAAGAGTTACTATAAATAACATGGTCAAGAAAATCCTTTCACAGAACTTTTCAAAGGAAGGGTGAGAGGAAATAGGGACAATGTAGCCTAATAAGCTAGAAAAAAACACTGCTCAATTAGGGAATAACATACCACAAGTACTGCCAAGTACAGTTGAGCCAATACTATTTTTATGGGATCAAGGCTAATGATAGGACTAAGATCAGTTTATTTTGGTTGCTTATGACTAAAATGAAAATTCCTCTTGAGGAGAACTAGGATTATCAATATGTAACCATTCCTTCTCCTCCTTGGGATTTTCATTATTAGTAAGAAGCACTAAATAGAATAGCAAGACCATCCCTAACAAAGATGGAAAAAATGGTTTGAAAAATGTACTTCAGCAACCAAACAGATTCTGCAAAGCAATTTGTTCTACTATTTGGCATCAGCTCTGGAATCTGCGAAAACTCAATAATGTCTTGTAAAACTGTTTGTAGACAAGGTAGCCACATAACATATATCAGCAGTGGATATACTCCATAATAAGATATTTTTACTTTGGGGGACCGGGCTAGATGGAGTGATATACGGTGAGATTACCGTGGATTAGGGGCATATCATAGCCCATGTGCACTCTACTGTTGAATAGTACAAGGGCGTATTTTGGCCCTCATTTGTTGACAATCGCTAATATAGTGCTTTTCAACTAACTTTGTTGTTTGAATACAGACACTTCTTTCCCACTTATGGCTTGACAACTATCAGATAACAGTGGTTAACCTAGGAGGGGGAAACCATGGCGGCCGGCTAACGGGCGGGTCGCGGGTGAACTCAAGTGCGTCACAGAAATAGTAAATACAGTGACCATAGGAAAGCGAAACACAATCTGGAATCTGGGATTTGAAAAGTGGAAAATACCTTGAAGCTGATCGGATGTCCATGGGAGAATCGGGGGTTGAGGAGTGTCGCAGCGGCGAAGAGCGGGTGGAGTGTGGTGAGCAGAGCAGGGAGAGCACTGAAGTTTGGTTTTCAGATATATAAAGAGCTCCTGCAAGAGATGGTAAGTGAAGGGAGACAATAAAAGTAAAAGCGGAAAGAAAGAGAAAGCCCTTAAGGGGGGTGCAGGTATTACAGGACCTAGGGGAAAGAGAGTGGTGGAAGCGCCCTGGAGCTGTTTAATCTTGTTTTGGTAGACGAGGAAGGTGAAACAGTGAGGCAAAAAAGAGGTTAAGACCAAAGAAGTAAGCAGGTCTAGATCTACTATAGCTCATAATAAGATTCTAAAGAAGCCCATCCCTGATCATAAGATTGAGGTTACTCCTTCGCTCAGGACATTTTGAAGGTCTTGCCAAAAATTTTAATTTAGGACAAAGCGAAGGGAGGTTTTGAAGAGTTAAATAAAAATCTAGAAGGAGTAAGTGAAAGGATGGAGCAGACTAATATGGGCAACTGGTCCAGGCATTTGAGTCCAATCCGTTATCAGGTTTTGGCACCTGACGTAGATACTAGGACTAAAACAACCGACTTGGCAGGCTCAGGCACTAGTGAGAAAAGAAGCTGAAAGAGAAGCTGGGGGGAGTCTGGGTAATGTGGGGAGGGGAGACCAATCTGACCGGTCTGTAGGCGCACTTCTTACTACCCTCAAGCTTGAAATAAAGAGCAGATTTGAAACCTCAGAGTCTAATCAGAAGGAGATCAGAGCTGCTTGTGAAATTTTGGAAAAGAAAATTGATGACTTAAGTAACAGAACATAGACGTTAGAAGGTGAGGTTAAAGGCCTCAAAGAGATCATTAAAGCTATTATAGTTGAAATTGAGTGTTGCAAAACAAGGGAGAAAGAACTGCAGGAGAGGGTCGAAAGGTTAGAGACTATTCAAAGGAGGAATAACTTTAAGATCTTAAATATTCCGGAGGCCGAAGAAGAAGGTATTAAAACTTTTATAGTAGAGTTAATTAAGAGGGAAATGCAGCTGGAGAAAAGCGAAGAAGAGATTGCAAGAGACATTTAAAGGATTCATAGGGACCCTTACAGACTGAACACAAATCGAACTAAACCAAGGATTATCTTAGTTAATTTCCTAACCAACACACTGAAGGAGAACATCCTGGCCAAGGCATTGAGGAAAGAAAATCGATGGAGGTGGACAGGGCTAGGTTTGAAATTAGCTCTGATTTGTCTAGTGTCAATAGGCAGTGGGAATTGGGAAAAAGAATTGAGGCTTTGGTTCAGCTGAAATTCCCCGCCGTTTTTAAAGTGATGTTTGACAATAGAATGCTCTCTTTTCGATTTGTTGAGGAGGTGGACAAGTTTATTGAACCAATTCTGCCTGGGGGCTAGTGAGATGATATGGAATAAAGGGTCACTGTAGTGTTAAGATAGGTCACTGTAGTGTTAAGATTAAAGATAATTGAGTCCTACATAGTACATGTATAAGTTTTATTTATTTTAAGTTTATTTACTGAGACACACTTTGGGGGATGCCCATAGGGCTTAGGCCATGAAGAATCGGGTAGGGTTTTCCATGGGTGGAGGGTGTAAGGTGCACAGGGTGGGGAGCATACGGGATAAAATAAAAACAAAGTCCTCAGAAGTCTCGTTGATACTATGCCAGTGTGTGGAGTCTGATTTTGGCGATTATGGGTGAGAAAGGAATAAGGGAGATAAAAATTCTTTCATGGAACGTGAATGGGCTTCGGGTGAAAGGTAGGCGGGAGAGAATTTTACTATATCTAAGGGATTGTCCTGCGCAAATAGTTATTTTACAAGAGACACATCTAATGGAGGAAGAATGTAGAGAGATGTTCAAAGCTAGAAGATGGGTTTTTCAGGTTCTCCTTACAAAATAGACTATAGTTACAAAAGGAGCAGCTATCTTGTTTAAACAAGGAATGAATATTTCAGTTGAGAGTAACATCTCAAGTATAGCATGTAGATGGTTGTGGGGTAAAGTAAATACTTTTGCACAGAAACATACACTAGTAGGGTACTATGGTCCGAATCAGGATGATACTGGCCCGTTGGAGGATTTATATACTGAACTTTTACATTTTCCAGATCTAATCATTGAGTCAGGTGAGTTTAATGCAGTTTTAGATCATAAAATAGATACGTCCCTGAACAGCAGAAAAGTAGTTAACCCCAAGATGTCGAAATAAATAAGATTAATTTTGACCCAAATGGGACTTAGCGACATTTGGCGACTTAAGGCAGGAATACAGAAAGGCTTTACGTTTTACAACACAAAATATAGACATCACTCACGTATCGATTACTTTCTGATGGATGATAAATTAACGGATCAAGTTTTAGATGTAAAACATGTAGGAGTGCACCTGTCCGACCATACAGCAATTCTATTACATTTGAAGGGGTGTGAGGGGTCTGTTCAGTCTAGGTGGACATTAGATCATACGATATTACTAGAAGAAGGGGTTTTAGATATTCTGAAGGAAGAGGCAAAGGATTTTTTTTGTAATAATCAGGGTTCATCTATGATAGGGGTAGTATGGGATGCATACAAGGTCTTTCTAAGAGTTAGATTGGGTTCTTTTGCTGCCGAACAAAGGCAGGCATATCATAAAGGGGTGCTAGAGTTAGAGGAGCAAATCCGGAGTTTAGAAAAGAACTTGATTTCTTCATAGACTCCGATGGACCAGGAAAAGATCCTAGGTGAAATAACTAAGATAAAAATAAATCTAACCGGAATTTTGCAGGACAGGGTCAGAAGAAATGGGAGTCTAGTCGATTAGCTCATTTTTTTTGTGTTCAAATCGTTTTTATTAGTGAAAGAAAGAAAAGAAAAGCAAATAGTTATAAATCAATAATACATACAATCATGGTTCTTACATTGTTGAGTCAGATAGAAATAAAAATTAAGTTAAGTCAATATCGAGATTGATCCAGAACCATGCCTTCCTTGGAGGATAGGCAAGCAGTCATGAGGATGGTGCTTACTTGAGAGATGGTAATATATTGCAGTAAATATATTTGAATAGGGTATAAGAGCAAAAACATAGTTCTGTGACACAATATCAGGAAACAGCACCAAAGTGCAACTCGGTGTGGTCTTAAATAATAAGCGTTAATAAAGTATATACAATAAGTAAACAACTGTCGTTCATGCATCTGATTTCCATGGTACAGAAGTGAAACCACAGTGGAGCTCAACACCTACTGTCTAACATCTTGCTAGTAGTGTAGTGTAGTAGGAAAGTATAGCAGCGTACTCATTTGTGACTTGCATCTGGGTGGCTACGTGACTGGCCTTCTAAAGGGCATTCTAAAGGGCTTGGGGAGTATTGGACAGACTACGGTGGATCGAAGGAGAAGGAGGATGTATCAAGAGTGGACCAAAGTTTTTTGTTGGCAACTTGCCAAGGGGAAGAGTGTAGAGCAGGGTTGTCCACTCCTCTGATACAGGATAGCCAGGACAACTTTGCACGCTAGGGTAAGTAGCAGATCAAGGAGTTGGCGATCGTGATCCATTAATAATATCGGATCAATGGCTCCCAGAATTATATAAATAAATTCTCTCTTCGGTTTGATGTTGAATATGTGCTCAATATAGTCAAAGATGTTGGACCAATATTTGTGTAGCATAGGACACTGGAATAGCATGTGTGGCAGGTCGCCATCCGCTAGGGAGCAATTCCAACAAGTGGGGGTGTCTCTTAGTTTAAGTTTAAATAATTTCTGGGGGGTCCAGAATACCCTGTTGAGTATCATGTATTTGGTTTGCGAGAGGATTGGGGATACCTTGTGTGTGAGGGCTGAAGCGTGGATCTTACCCCAGTCAATGTCTATGCCCGTACTGTTAGGTTCTGCCTCCCATTTAAGTTCGTTCCGTCTCAGTGATTTTCCTAATGACAGTGAGAGCAATTTGTATACTTTCGAGACAAAGTGACCTGTAGATTGTAGGCGGGGGAGTGACGATTTTAACCAGGGGTCTGAGAATGTGAACAAGCGCGTGGACAAGGCTGACTTCAGTTTTAGAAATGCATAAAAGTCAATTGGTTGAAGGGAATGTTTAGACTGGATCTAGGAGAACGGTAATGGCATGTGCTCATCGTAAAGGTCCGAAACTATGTTTATGCCTTTATCCGACCAATGTTCCCAAGCAGGGACGTACCTTTGATCTTGATGAGCGGGTTACGCCATAGGGATGAGGAAGCCGACTTCTTCATCTGCAGGCCAGAGTTATGGGTTTGGTCTAGTCTGAGAAGAGCTCTCTTGGTGTTAAGCATAATGTACTTAGAATGTGCAAGGTGTGACAGGTCCATGGTGAGTATCGTTGGGAGAGGAGCTTTGCCTATGATGGATTTCTCTATATTGATCCACAGTGGTGTATAGCCAGAGTCGTCAGTGAACCAGCAAGCCCCCTGTTTGCACAGAAAAGCGGCTTGATAGTTCCTGAAATTGGGTAGGCCCAAACCACCTTTTACTTTTGGGAGTTGCAGTTTTTTCATAGATATTCTGGGTTTCTTCCCTTTTCACAGGAAGTTACTAAGTAACTTGTCCATTTTTTGTAGAAAGTCCTCTGAGAAGGTCATAGGGAGCCTGCTTGCCATATAAATAATTAAGGGGGTGACCATCATCTTTAATGTCTCTGCTCTTCCCCACCACAACAAGAATTTGGGAGACCAACCCTCCAGGAGGTTGTGTACATTCTTTAGAAGTAAATCCTCGTTAATTTTTAGTGTCATAATTAGGTACCTCTCAAACTCCAGGCCCAGGTATTTGAAGCTCTTCGGTTGCCAGGTAAGTCCTGAGTCGCCTCGGATATTTTTATCACTCATATTGTTTAGTATTTAACCTCGGTTTTGTCCTTGTTTAGGGAGGAGCCAGACACGCCAGAGAATTCCTTGATCGTGGAAAGCAAGGCAGGTATGGCTCTATCCGCCTGTTCACTTAGAACCAGAATGTCATCATCGTAGGCTGTGAGTTTAACGATGCAATCGTTAAATGGAATTCCCGGGAGGTTAGCATTCTCCCGAATTTGATACAGGAAGGGTTCGATTGCTAGGAGGAATAGGGATGGGGACAAGGGCATCCCTGTCTGGTGCCCTGTTCCAGTTTGAAAGGTGAGGAGTAAGCTCCACCAGCCCTCACTCTTGCAGTAGGACAGGCATATAGTGACATTACCATTTTAGTAAAGAGAGGACCCAGCTTGAATTTGTGTAGTACAGCTTCCAAGTATATCAAATCCACCTTGTCAAACGCTTTTTCTGCGTCCAGGGTTATCGCGGTGGTGGGCGTGGACAGGAGCTTAGCTTTTTCAATTACGTGGGCTAGGATTCTGGTATTGTCACTTGACAGTCTATTTTTTAGGAAGCCGGCTTGCGAGGGATTGATTAAGGACGGCAGGACTTTCTGGAAACGTTGTGCTAGAATTGAGGCCAAAAGCTTACAGTCTAAGTTTATTAACGAGATGGGTCTATAGTTTTTGGGGAGCTTAGAATCTTTCCCATCCTTTGGTATCACGGCGATCACCGCTTTTGCCAGCGTTCCCTTTACTTCGCCCGTTACACTGATCTCATGAAACATGTTCAGGAGTGGTGGTGTGAGCGTTTGCGCAAAACTTTTATAACATTTTGCCGTGAAGCCGTCTGGACCAGGGGCCTTTCCACATTTAAGTGACTTGATCGCACTTCTGACCTCTGCCTCGGATATTGGTTCGTTTAAGGATTCTTGATCTGAAGGGGTAAGTGCTAGTAATGCACACTTGGAGAGGTAGTCCTCCACTTTCTCCTTTTTCACATTTACATTCTTTGCATACAACTTCTCATAGAAGTCTTTGAATAATTTGGCAATTTTAATGGGGTCCGAATTGGGTGTGCCTTTGTCGGTTCGGTTCGGTTCAAAAAACTTTATTCGATTCGGAAAAGAATCATAAAAGTCAAACATTTTACAGACATGATTTAGAAATGTTTTTTAAAAGACAGTCTTAAAATTAAACATTGAACTGGTAAAGCACATTAATTAATATATTCACAAGTAGAAAAACATTGGAAGGGCGTACTGAAAATAGGGCCCAAACCGTTTACTTTCAATCAACTTATGTTAATTCATAAATTATTCGTACTAGGGTATACATCAGGGGGGGCAAAGGAAAAAAGTCACAATACAACATTATACATGGGCAATGACAGAGGTTCTTTAGGCCAAATTAACCATACCGTTTTCTAATTAAGAGTGACACTCGTATGAAGTTTAACATCGCACAACAAATGCCAGAGGATGACAAAGATAACAAGTAGTCATAACCCTCATTATAATTACATGGTTGCTTCTCCTTCAGAATAGGCTTAATAAACCTAATTCTCGGGTCCTTATATAAGGGACAAAAGAGAACAACATGCATAGTGCTTTGACTAGCTTTGTTGTTACAAGGACAAGGGGGCAGCCTCTCACGCCAACCCCCTTGTTTAGGAAACGCAAAAAGAAAGTGCAAGATGTTTAGCCTAAACCTTGTCAGATAGAATCGCCATTGCACATGAGTTGTGAAGGTTAAATAAAACTGATGCTGTAAATTAACCATAGGACCAAATTGCCTAGCCAGGGAATGTACATGTGAGGATTTCCAATAACTTGATTTAATGACAGTTTTTATGTCTCCCTGTATTTTTTCAGGGTTATCAAAGATGTCACCCAAACCTATTTTATGGAGCATTTCATTGACATATGATAACAAGGGAATCTGTTTCCCATTTTCCAGTTTTAGACAGTCACGGAGAATGTCTCTAGAGAGCTGTAGGTCCTCTGATAGCCATATTTTGCCCCATAATAGTAAGGGAGAAAGACGAATGGTATCGCTCACATAACTCAAACCTATTTCATCATGGGCAAATTTATTTGATGAACCTGATGGAATAGCCAATACACGCTTTATAAATTTGTTCTCCATAATTTGTATCGTGGCAGGGCTTTCAGTCCCCCAAACCCCAGCCCCATAAGTAGCTACCGACAAACATTTTGATTTGTACAGGGTTTTTAGATGTGTGACAGGTTTTTGACCTAGTTTGCCACAGAAGCGAAACAGACCTTCTATAGCTTCATTAACGGGGCCCAACTTAATTTATTATTAAAAAGGTTTCCCAGATAGTTAAAATGTTCTACCTTTTCAGTGGTAGAATTGTTTACTACAAAACTTTCTGGATTTGGTCCCCTTTGGGCCACAGACCATAACAAAGGATTTGGTGAAATTTACCTTCAGATCTAGGTCCAACATGAAGTTGTTAAAGGCATCAAGACAGATCTGCATGCTATTTCCTGTGAGTGTCATAAGTACCGTGTCGTCGGCATAAGAAAGCATTGGTATGCTCCTGCCGTTGACCTTTGGGAAGTCGTGACAATGGTCCAACAGGTACTTTTCCAGGCCATTTGTGTACACAAGGAACAAAAAAGGGGCTAATATGCATCCCTGTCGTACGCCCTCAGTTGAGAGGATAGATTTAGTTTTTTCCCCCCCTGGCCCGAACCTTATGGCTACAGTTGTTGATTCATGCAGTCTACGGAGCAAGGTGACCAAGGGTTCCTCAAAGCCCATATCCCCCATCATTTGCCAGAGCTTGCTCCGACACACAGTGTCGAATGCGCTTGAAAGGTCCATGAAGGCAAGGTGGATGGAGGAATTCCTTGCCTTCATGTACTTTCCAATAATTAGAGCCAAGTTCAGTCATTGTTCGACCGTCCCTTTACCCTTTCTGAACCCATATTGGGAATTCACAATAAGGCCCACCGAATCTGCCCATGTTTCCAGTCTGGCTAAAATGACCCTACCCAATAATTTACAAGATGCATCAATTAGTGAAATTGGGCAATAGCATCGGGGGTCAGATCTATCGCCCTTCTTAAAAATCGGCACCACTACTGCCTCCTTCCATGATGCCGGGATGCGGCCAATAACAACTGCTCTAAACACGTTTAACAGTAAAGGGGCCCAAACCTTGACATTATGCCTGAAGAAATCCAAAGGTACTAAATCGGGGCCGGGGGCTTTTAATAATATGCCTTTCCTCAAGGCATCTTCCACCTCTTGCAAAGTAAGCGATGAGCTCAGGGACAAAGATGTTTGTGAGACCACCAGCTCCCTAGCGTCTCCTGATGATGGTTCCTGGATTAAAATTCCATTTGGGTTAAAAATTTTCACAAAGTGTGATTCCCATGTTTCACCTGTAATCTGCATCACAATGTTATCCTTGCCATTACTCGTGAAGAGGGGACGATTAATGACTTCCCAAAAAAGCCTGCTATCTTTTAATTCCGAGGCCTTCTCTAGATCTTCCCAGGCTAGGTTTTTTAAATCCTGCTTCCTTGTTCTTATGGCCTCTTTATAGGCCAGTCTGGACGTTCTAACCAGCTCTTTATCCCTTGGTTTTTGTTTTAATGCTATTTTCAAGGATTTATGTGATGCAGAGCACGCGGCATCGAACCATCTAGGGCCCATCCATTTATTTTTCCCAATTGGTTTTTTGAGACGCTCAGCTACATGCCCACATAAAGATTCAAAATTCCCTATGACCTTTTCAGGGTTAGCTGTAGGTGTTAGACATGCCTCATATTCGGAACTATATCCATTTAGGATCTCTGCCTCAAGACCAGCAGCGTCTATTTTACCCCATTTGAGAGTAATGCCTTGATTCCTGTTATACTTTATAGATTGCTCCCAGACAAGATGTTTGAGTTTAACAGGACAAAGCAGGGATAACATTAGAGGGTTATGGTCACTGGCAGCATTTGCAATTACCTCCAACTTATCGACATAATGAAAATACCCACTAGACACAATTGCGAAGTCAATAAAACTCATCGTGCCTCTACTTCCCTGAAAGGTTGGTATCGGAGCCGAATTTGGACCAACCCAGGGCTCCACTATACATAGATCATTTAGGATGATGATATTATTTAAAGCATCCCCCTGGAGTGTGTGTTTGAAGTGTGTCAGAGGATGTTCATGGGAGTCTTTCAAACCACACACATTCGAGTCCCCATGGCTGCATAATGAGCAATTGAAATCTCCCACCCAGATGATAAAAAGTAGGGGTTGTTCACGACGTGCCCTGGCTATAGCCTCCTCCAGTTTCGATATTACAGTTGTCTCATTATCATCAAAGATATTATAATACCAATTAATCAATAACAGTGGTTCAGGGAACAAATTGTCCAACATTAGCAATTGAAACCATGGGGTGTCAGCTATCTTAGATGTTACAGGTTTACATAATTTTAGAGAAATCGCTGTCATTATTCCACCTTTTGCCCTACCCGCTTGTGAAGGCACCGCTAGGACGTTAAATGATTGAAAACCATCAATATTCTGAGGAGTTCGGCTCCATGTCTCCTGGAGACACAGAATGTCACGATCACCCACAAATTCTAACCAGGCCTCCTCCTCTAATCTAGTAGCAAGCCCAGCGATGTTCCAAAAAGTAGACACAACCTTAATTCACCTTGTTTGTTTCTGATTGGTTCAGGTATTGCTGCCAAATTTTGCCTTAAGGTAGTTAGATTTGATTCACTTTCTTGGGTAAAGCCAATCTCAGGGTCTTGAGGGTTAGTAGTACGATCGTCACCTACGGAAACAACCTCCAGTAAGTTATCGTTACAACTTTCCCCCTTCTCCCTCTGACTAGGCTCTCCTATTAACAAAACATCACCAGGAAAATTTTGTGATGGTCAATCCAGCTCCTCCATACCCACAAGTGGATCAAAACGATTTCTTAGGGGGATGTTACTAGGGAACCACCCTAGGTAATCATCTCCCTGAAATCTTGGTCTTGGGTCATTGTACGGGGGTTGCAAAAAATTGTTGTTGTTACATGTTGATCCCCTGAAGAAGCCATCACCCTGGTGCCATATTCCCCAGTTGTTTTGATTTGGCCAGGCGGCCATATTTCTCCGAGTCCACCCAGGGTATGTATCACTATGAAAGCTCAGCCCGGGATTCTTATGAAACAAAGTCGAAGGGACAAAATTCAAATTTGGATAAAAATATTCCAAACCTATACATTGGATATCCCCAACTCTAGCAAACCTTGGTTTACGGCAGATCATATCTTTTACCCAGGTGTCACTGAAGTTAATCAGAATACAGTCCCCCTCTAAATCCTTCTCACTTGGGCCCACCCAGGGGACTCTACGCACACTGAGTATTTTTGTTTTAGAATCAGGAGGAAGTGGCCTATTATTATTAAGCCAATATGTTACTTTATTTTTTAGCTCTTGGTTTGATTCCATTTTATTAGGCAAAACTGGGGGTACTCCTGTAAGAATTACCATAAAAGGGACAGAGTCTGGGGGCAAATTTACGGGTGGTAATTTCTTTTTATGTAGTCTGTCACTATCGGCTACAGGTCCCTGCGATGGTATTAGTTTGGGCCCAGAAGTAGCTCCCTGCTTAGAGATAGTTGCTTCCGATGTTAACGCCCGTTACACTGATCTCATGAAACATGTTCAGGAGTGGTGGTGTGAGCGTTTGCGCTAAACTTTTATAACATTTTGCCATGAAGCCGTCTGGACCAGGGGCCTTTCCACATTTAAGTGACTTGATCGCACTTCTGACCTCTGCCTCGGATATTGGTTCGTTTAAGGATTCTTGATCTGAAGGGGTAAGTGCTAGTAATGCACACTTGGAGAGGTAGTCCTCCACTTTCTCCTTTTTCACATTTACATTCTTTGCATATAACTTCTCATAGAAGTCTTTGAATAATTTGGCAATTTTAATTGGGTCCGAATTGGGTGTGCCTTTGTCATCTAGTAGGGAGTTGATCGTGTTTTTTTTTATTTTGAATTTAAGGTAGGCTGCTAGTCCTTTCCCCGCCTTATTAGACTCGCAGGTTTTAAAGCGTTTCCTCCTGTCCAGCCAGACTCCCGCTTTTTCACTTACTAGTTTGTTATAGGTATATTTTTGGTTAGTCAAGTCATTCAGAGATTTTGCACTTCTATTATTCAGGAAGTCGTTTTGGAGTTTGGAAATGTCTTTTTCTAGTTTTAAAAGGGCGGCGTTGTGGTTTTTATTTATTGCAGATGATATTTTTATGAGGAGACCCCTTATGGTGGTCTTCAGAGCTTCCCATCGGACAGAGTCAGAGGTGTCATCCTTTTTATTAATTGTTAAATATTCCTTAAGTGCGCTTTCTATGGTTCTCTGTGCTTCTCATCATTTAGGATGGTGTCATTAAGGCGCCACAATGATTGACGGACTATCGGTTTAACGTTAGATAAAGTCAGTGATATGCATGAATGGTCAGAGACGAGTCTTGGCTCAATGTTTGTGTCTTCTATTCTAGCTACGGCATTCCTAGTTATGAATATATAATCGATTCCTGAAAACGAATCATGTGGGGGGGGGGGGTAGAATGAGTATTCCCTACCATCGGGGTTCTGTATACGCCACGTGTCTATCATGTTAAATATGCTGCATAGTTTAGTGAATTCCTTATGGGCCTTGCCTGGTCGGAAGGTGCATCTAGAGTCCCTATCTAAGGCAGGATCAAATGGGAGGTTGAAATCACCTGCTAATATATGAACCGCTGAGTCTGGAATAGTATCGATCTGTTTCGCAAGTTCTAGCCAGAAAGATGGTTCATGTGTATTGGGGCCGTATATCGTTGTAATGTAAAATTCAGTGTCATCCTTGATTAATTTCACCGAGACCCATCTGCCTTTCGTGTCCACGGAGGAGGAAACAACTTCTACATTGGCCTTCCTTGCAAATAACATCACCACCCCGTTCTTCTTAGATATAGCCTCGGAACCCACCACCTCAGTAAAGAACTTGTTACGTAGGGTATGGAAGTGTTTCGCCTCTAGTTTTGTTTCTTGTAACAGGGCCTTGTCTCCCTTTTGCCTACGGAGGTAATCTAGTATTTTTTGTCGTTTAATCGGCTGGTTCAATCCCTTCACATTCAGTGAGAGTATTTTAAGGTTGTCTATGGTGGTCGTCCCTAATGGAGTGTCTACAGTATGAGCCATCTTGTGTCATGTATATAACATTCCGGTTTACTATTTGGGGCTGAAGCTCTATGAGTCGTCACAATAGGACCTTGGTACGATGGGTGCAGTAGTATGCAGGGCCTAGTGTTAGTGTAGGTAAGAGCAAAATTGGTTTCAAGAAGCACATTCAGTTGCAATATAGGATGTAAATTAAGAAAATTAAAACAGAACAGAACAAAATATGCAAAAACAATCCCCTCCCTCACCCCTTTCAACCTCCCACCACCCACCTCCCTCTGCCACAACCCTCCCCTCCTATCCCAATAGTAGAAAAAGAACATGGCGACTCGGGATCGACTGCGAGGCCGCCTCCAAGCAGCTTACTCAAAACTATTAGACGTATGAGCTGCAAAACACAATTTTGAGCAAAAATGTAACATGAACGTAGGCAAAAAGACACAATAATACTACACCAGTGATCTCTTCAATAGCCTCTAAAGTGTCTGTAACCGTGGAATTGAGTTATGACAATATCAACTAATGTGGTGCCCAATTGGTGTAGAAATCTGACACATGCATTTCAGAGCATAAGTATAACATATACGTCTGTACTGTAACTTAATAATACTAGAACAGTAATCTCTATAGTAGTCTTTACCATATTCTGTATAGTGACTGTAATGCTAGAGTCAAAGCATGGGAATAAAACTGGCGAAGTGCCCAACTGAGTCATTGAGCAAAGCGAGTGAATCATGAACATGCTAGTAGAACAGTAGCACCAAACATTCGTTTTTGGACATTATTAGGTCTCAGCCTGAATTAGAGCCATTGAGTAGATGTTAGGGCCATAGGCTCAAAGCATGTATAACAAAACCTATAGAACCAAGTGCAAAGCGGAACATCCGATAGTGAGGACCATGTTTAGAATGCTGCTGGTCCGCTGGTTGTACTATAAGACATCAGAAAGCAGGGTCAAAATAGTGTTGGGTAAACCCAGGGATCGAAGACAAATGCTCATTTGAAACCGGATGCAGTTGCGCCCATCAGGTCCGGAGGGGAAACTTCCATCTTGCCATCTCCTTGGCTGAATTAGTAGGCGTCGTAGTTTTTGTGGTCAGAAAACACATGGGTTACACCTTGTATTGTTACTTTGAATTTGGTCGGCCCGACAAAGCCGTATAGGTAGCCAAGTGACTTTAACTGTGGTCTCATTGCAAGAAAAGCTTTCCTGGTATCCATGGTTTCTTTACTTAAGTCCTGTGAGATAAAGATTTTGTGACCTTTCCATAACACGTGGTTATGTTTGCGGACGAAGGTGAGTATCTGTTCAGTATGTTAAAAACCTTAGCGGTTTGCAGACTATCGCTCTCGGGCCTTTCTGGTCTTTTGTTATTCTACCCGGAACTCTATGTGGCCTGTCGAACTCTAAAGGCCGTGCGAAGGTTAGATTTGTGGCCTGCGTAAACCATTGCTCGAGGAAGGGTATGCACGAGTCATAGGATTCCTCAGATTTTTCTGGCGTGCCAAAAATTCTTAGGTTTCCTCTTCTATTTCTGTCCTCCAACTCCGCAACTTTCTTTGAAAGACGATCAGAGTAGATGTTGAGGTTCTTGATGGCTTCACAGGTTTTAGTCTCAGAGTCTTCCAGTTTGCTTATCCTATTTTCAGATTCAGTTAGTCTCAAGTTAATATCTCAGATATCTTGTCTGACCACCACTACTTCTTCCTTTGTGGATTTGGCCAGGTTTCTAACCTCCTCTAGTCCGTTTAAAATAGTTTCCATTGCTTCAGCAAATTCTTTTTTCCCTTTAAAAGGAGAGATTGACGCTGGCAGGTCCGATTTCAAACGTTTGGAGGTTTTCCCATTCTCTTTGTCCCCCATTTTGAATGCAGATGTCAGGGGTTAACTAATGACTTTAAGTCTCTTGTGAATAGCTGGACCAAATGTATCTTGCGTCAAGCCTAGATCAATGTAGTGTCCATCAAGCGCGCCACTAATTATTTAGGAACGTTTCCTCAAGGTCTGCAGTGCACAAAGTTGCATTGAAGCCTGACTGGAAGTTGTGGGTATCGATCTGCGCCTTGTTTATGGGCTTGTTAATCTTCCCTGCGCGCTCGGTGCATTGGCGTAGAGAAGAGACAATTCAAAAATTCGTTAGAGTACATATGCTCATCTCTGTATTAATGTCTGTAATAAAAATGCTAGGCTGTATTCTTGAACGTTAGAACCAGTCGCAAAGCAACAGCTGCCGCCATTTTGTTTGTCGCATGGTTCGTGATCTTAACTGCCGTGCGTTGTATACAGAAAGCTACAGATTTCAGTCATTGTGTGTATAAGCCTTGCCTACAAGTATAGAAGGCCTCAGTAGCTTCATATTGGCGGCGCGGATCATAGAATAGGGAGGCAGGGTGCCTCGGGTGCAGTCGGGAGCACGATCATTCCGCCATTTAGACAGCCGTTTCTTCGCGCCTTTTTTTCCTTCTTTATTAGCCAGCATAAACGCGGTTAAGAAAGAGTCTCTTTACTCACGGCTCTGCTGCACTTCGTAACGCTGGATGGCAGTTCTGGGGGTCATTCTCGGCACCGTTTAGGCTCTGTCTTGATCTGCGGTGGAGCGGACCAAGTGTCCCGGGCAGCCGCGTGGTTACAGCCAGCGTCAGGCTCCGTCTCGTCCCGCAGTAATCATCGGTCGGAACGAAGATGTCTTTTTCCTCAGGATTCCGAGCTCGGAATCGGCTCAAATTTTCAGGTCGGGTTGGGATGAGGTTCCGACATTCAAATTTCCCCTTAGTTCGGGAAATTGGGTCGAATAGCAGCCTTGTATAAACAAAAGGGTTCAGCTGCCTGGAGGAATACAGAATTACGCCGCCATACTTCCCGGCGTCCAAGCCACGCCCCCTGAATAGCTCATTTTGAGTATGGGGAAGGTTGTGGCAAGCTGCTGGCCTAAAGGCTAAGAATGACCAAGTCAGGAATTTGATTAAAGGAATTAGGTGTGAACAATCGGGTAACCTTATTGAAGATAGTCAGGGTATCGGATAGTTTTTTTTAGTCAGTTTAAGAAAGTATATCAAGAGGATCTGAATGTGACGGAAGTAGAAGTACTGACTTGGCTAGGTCAAGAGCATTTCAACCCCTTATCAGTGGAAAAGAGGGTACTGCTGAACAATAGGATAAAATGTGCAGAGTTTGAAGAGGCAATTGGGGAGGGCAAGAAAGATAGGGCACCGAGACCAGATGGTCTTCCTCATGAAGTTTATAAAGCCCTAGTTAGTGTATTAAGCCCCGTATTATGCGATCTGTTTAACGCAATATTTCTGACAGATGCAGCAATGCCAGAATCCTGGAAAGAGGCCATTATAACCTTAATTCCCAAACCAGGAAAATGCCCTAAAAAGTGTGATGCTTATAGGCCTATATCACTGCTAAATTGTGACTATAAGCTTTTTGCAAATGTTTTAGCTGAAAGATTGAATGGGGTTGTCACAATTGGTACATGAGGACCAAAAGGGGTTCATTAGTGGCAGATCGTTAAAAGAGCTTACGTACGTTCTTATAGTGTCTATTGACTTGGCCTCTGTTTATGAGCTCCCCTTGGCAGTCATGGCCCTGGATGCTGCCAAGGCATTTGATCGGGTGAATTGGGTTTATTTGCAGGCAGTGGTAAAATCTCTTAATCTGGGCCCTAATGTTTGAAAATTTTTGAGGGGACTATATTCTGCACCCAAAACCAGGATTCTGGTCAATGGGGTATTGACAAAAGCGGTCCAGATTACAAGGGGTACAAGGCAAGGTTGCCCCCTGTCGCCTTTGTTCGATTTGTGCATTGAACCGCTGGACAGGAAAATTAGGAAGAATACGAATATCTCCCGCTTTGAATGTAATGGTTAGAGCAAGAAAGTAGGATTATATGCGGTTGATATTTTAATGTTCACGAACAAATTTAAAAGAATCCCTGAGTTCAGTTTTAACTTTAACAACAAATTTTGGAAAAGTCTCAGGATATGATATAAACAAGGAGAAAACGGAGGTTATGGCCTGGAGGTTGGAGAGACGAAGTGTAAGAAGGAAATGAGATACCTCGGTGTTAAAATTACCCAGGATATCACAAAACTGACTAAAGAAAACTTTAAAAAAGTTAGGAAAGAAGTGACGGGCCGGCTAAAGAGTTGGGCACACTTGCCGTTAACATTGTTTGGTTGAGTTAATCTCATAAAAATAATAATTCTTCTGAAGTTTACTTTCTTGTTTGACTCAATCCCTCTGCTATTTAAGAAAGAGTGGTTTGTCCAGATGCAAGGGCAAATTAGCACTTTTATTTGGGTATCCAAAGGAGCATGGATATCTTGGAAGAAATTTAGAAGGAGGATGTTAAAAGGGGGTGGGCTAGCTTTGCCAGATTTTCTTCTTTACTCCTGGGCTTTCTTACTGAAGAATGGCAGAATGTTACTGAATAGACCTACAAATACAGAGATTGGTCAAATGTTTGCTGTGATGTTAAAGAAAGATAAAGGAGCAGACTGTGGCTTCATGTATAAATATGCAGATCCTAAATATTTCCAAAAAGTCAGGTTGAAGATTTTAAGGGGTATGGCTGAGATATGGTATAAGATTAGCAAGGTAAAAAAACTGCCAGCTATTCAGCCCCTATATGGGAAGCTCCGGGCTCTCCGGAATGGACAAAAGACGTTTCGGCACTGCCATTGAAAGAGGCTGGTATATTGAGATGGAAACATTTATTCAAGGATGGGGACCTGATTACTTGGGAATGGTGTGTACAGGAAACGGCCTAAGACATTTCAAGAGTTCAGTTTTTGCAAATACAATGTTGGTATGAAGCGGAAAATATAAAAATAGGAGAATTCAGCAAATTTGAGGAGAAATTGCTGTTGGGGGTCATACCAAACAAAGAAATTGCAATGTGGCATTGGTTTATGGTGGAGATGGAGGATGTGGCTTTCACCCTGCCACAGGATCTTTGGGAAGGATGCTTGCCGCAGACTATGCTGGAAGACCAATGGCAAGTATCTATGTCTATGTTATACGATGTAGCCAAACCTGCATACCTGCGAAGGAACCATCTCTTTACCATTCATAGGGCTTATTGGATCCCGAAAGGTTATTTAAATTTGGGTCTCGGGTGATGTGGCTTGCCCAAAGTGCAGCAGTAAGAAGGAAGACGACTTGCACATGTTTGTATTGTCCGAAGATTCATCCATTTTGGGAGGCCGTGGGTGATGTGTTAAATGACGCTTTGAACCTACAAGTTAAGGTAAGCGTCTTATTGTTTGGTCCCAAACTACAGCTAATAATGATTATGCTAAACTGATTTTTATGCCATACTTTTGGCGCGTAGAGAGATTTGCAAACAATGGGTATCACAGACTCCTCCAAGCTGTGCTGATTGCTTAAAATCTGTGAAAAATGTGTCCATGTTAGACATCTCAGATAAGGGGAAAAAGAGGTATGAATTTTGGGCTCCCTTCTTACATTGGTGCGAGCAAAAAGTAAGAATGACGATCTAGGGTCCAAGGATTAAGCCTCTCGCCACCATGGCTGGCTCCATTCTTCATCGAGCAGTGAAGCTTGAGTAGTTTGGTGTATATTGGAAGCAAAGGAGGATGGATGTCGCTAACCAAGGGCGCTTTAGTTTCAAATAAAAGAGCGAATCCCATTCTCTTTCCTTTTCCCATATAAATCAGGCTTGGGATATCCAGTTCTGAAAATGTTGGCAGAAAGGTGTAAAGGAGGCAAATGAGGACATAAAAAAAATTGGTTAAACAACATAGATTGAATATTGGAATCTGAATTTACATCTTCTGGAATCCTCCCGGGACCAACCTTGTTTTCACGTGGATCTTTCAAACACATTTCTGCGATCCCGGTACTTTTTAACATAAGGGTCCCTTGAATATCTCATGACAAACTTATATAATGTTCATTATTTAGGATAGCGAGAATCATTAAGGACTTAAGCCTTGAAGAAGTTACAGTAAGTAACAAAACTTGTGTCGGCTACCATCAACCTTTGACACCGAGGAGGCCTCAGGAACAAGACCTCCATCTGTCCAATATTGTTCATCTTACTATGCTGCACTGATTCATACAAATCATTGAGACATGATTTCTTATTGTTAAGTGGAGCATTAACGATTGATAATTAAAACTATTTTGGAATGAATTATTAAGATTGATATTTCTTGTGAGTGACTATATTGCTACTTAGAGGATTATGTCTACTGGCTAAGAATAGAGAAAGGCCATTAAGAGTGCCGAGGCGCAGTGTTTTTCTATTCTCCATAATAATGCTGCAGTAGTGACCCTACATCTCGTTGAATGGATGCAAGGTTGAAAAAAATAAACAGAGAAATTAACTGTTTCCGATGGACTAACCCCACACTTACTGATCCATTGTTTATAAAAGGTGATCATTCTGTCTAATGATTCTTTTTTTCAAGGTAAAAGTTTATAACTCTCTTAACTTTTAGAGAAGGTAAAGCTCTTTCTGCTGGAGCAGGGCGATTCTGGAATAAGGTTGGAAGGGAACTAGTCTGAATGAAATTCTAATCAGAAACAAATTGACGGAGGAAACAGGGATGGGTACTAATCATAATCTTATCTTTGTGAAAAACAGTTTATTGCTCCTCACGGACAATTCCAGTGGGAAGAAGTTAAGCCACTAGAAATGTTGCCTTCATGTCTAATGTGATAAGAGCTAATGGATGTTGGGTAGTCTAGGCCCAGCGAACCAATATTGCAGCTAAGTTAGCGTATGTTGTTGTTCCTCTGGTACTAGGGGGAAACCAGAATTGCGATTAGTTTTACTTGGCTAAACCCAACTGTTATGATTCTTGGGAAGATTTTGTGATCTGCACCTAATAATGATATGGGTTCATAAGAGTCAATATACCTCGTACATATCTTTTTTTTTGTTTGTTTTTTAGAGAAGACCGTAAGTTGTGCATGAATCTAAGGTTCTGTTAGAGGTCCACATGACTCTTTAATTATCAAGAGAAAGAAAGGAACAAGTTCTATAATTAATGTCTGATATATTTCACTACTGGTTTCATCGGTAAGCTTTGCTCTTGGGGGCAATCTTAATCTATAACTTCATTGCAGAAGTACTTACATGCAAAGTTATTCATCTTGGAGTTTAGATAGTTGTGATAGTTTCCTCTACTGCAAGAACCTATTAAATGAGTCCCCCATTGAGTGATTATATTCAGAAGTATATAACTCCTCATAACATTTATACACCTCCTCAACCATGTCACTCTGAGCAATAATCCTTTTACCATCTTTAGTATTCATTGCCATCACAATCTAGGAAGCCCCTTGTTACTGGTTAGTGAAGCCAAAAAGGAGCTGATCTTATCTTCATACTAATAAAGAGTATATTTAGATTTCTGACTTTGACCTGCCTGTACCTTATTACTCGGTGCCTTCATTTGAGCTTTAATTTGCTACATTTTTGCTACATTATCAAGTGTTGAGAATCTGCGATTGCTACAAGTTGCATATTCAGCTGTTCTGCTCCTATCAACCTATCCCTTAGCAGAGTTCTCAGCGGTCATTCACCTAATAAATACTTTTTTCTTGTACGAGCTAGATGTTCTTGGGTAAATCTGCATGTAACAGCCTTTATTGTACCCACACTATGTTTGCAGCTCTGGTCTCCTGGTTAATACTTATAAACTCTTGAAGAAACTTTCTACGTTTTATAATATTCTTTTTATCTTGTAGGACAGCCTGGGGAAATTTCCATATTCTGTTTCTAAGTTGTCCTGGAAGCCCTTGTTGTAGTACTTGAGGTCCATGATCTGATACCCAACTAGGGTTGAATGTGACTTCAGTATCTTGCACCAGACCTTTACTAAGTAATAGTCTATCCTAAATTACTGGTGATACATCACTGAGAGGTATGTGTAGGCCCTTGTTTTAGGATTATGCCACCTTCAAGAATCAATTAGATCGAGGTTATCAGTTGATCATGAGATAACTTTAATAACAGTAAGCATTTGGACTCGGTTTGTAGTGTTAGTAGTATACATCAATAAATATGGAATGCAAATAAAGTCCCCAGAACTTCATAATACCCAGGTAGCTGCAACTGTTTGTCCAGGGCACAAATTGGGGGTACTCGCAGGTACACGGTGTCCACCACTATTTTCACAGGGTGGGCACCGTCCCTCCTGTCAAGGAGTTAGGCCGCACAGAAATATGTTGAACTTGTCCCAGTGTAAGACACCGGGACACGTTCAGCAGCGCCTGTACGTTGTCTGTTTTCCATTCCCAGCAGCAACGTGCAGGCAGCGAGGGAGCCTTTTTTCACCTCCAGCTGGGCCAAAGTTAAGGGGCAATCCAGCCTCCTCTTTTTTTGTATATGCTGACTGGGGGCCGCCTGGAACCGCACACAAATGTAAATGCCACAAAAGGAAACAAAGGCACACAGCTTGCTATCTCTTCACATGTAATTAAGAGAGTATGCTTTTGCCTTTGTTCTGTCCCTGTAAATAAATGCAGACACTGTAAGACTGTCAGATGTCTTAATCTGTCCCAGTATTTACACAAATAATTTAAATGGCACTATTTTATTTATTTATAGTGCTTCGTCGTGACGTCATGATGTCCTTTGCTTTTTATTGTACTTGATCAGTCCCCACACTTCGTTTTATAGGACCTGTGCCCTGGGTGCGTCCCTATCTTCCCAAAATATAGTTGGAACATCTTTTTTATGGCCATAAAAAGAGCAGACATATAAATATACAGTTAACTCAAGTTTGGAGTCCAATTATTATCCACCTCCCAACAGGGTTTGATCGGGTGAAATTAATCAAGAGATTAGAGTGCGTAAGTATTGTGGTACCTTTAATAGAGACTGTGGGTGAGAGTTTGTAAATTTCTCTGGCACCTACATTCTGATTTAAACGTTTATCTTTCTTTAGTATTCTTGTTTCTTGCAAACATGCTATATTAAGCTTTAGACAACCTAGTTATTGTCTAACCCACTTCTGTTTAGCTCTGCAATTCATCCCCTTAACATTTAACCTTATAATTCAGATTGAACTCATGCAGCCTGGTTTGATCATTCTTACTCTTCGACAAGATTCACCTGCCTTTTGCCACAGTTACCTTTTTCTCTTCTCCTACTACCCGGTCCCTCATATCTACCACCCCATTATGGCCCAGATAGCTGTAATGGGGGAGAGTGTTTGACATTGTTCGCCATTCTGTCCATCAGTTATTCTTTTTGCACTTGTCACCCCAAGTGGGATGGGGATACCAAGACGTGGGTCATGTCCTTACCATGCCACTGGAATCAAGCTATCCTGGCTGATGAGGGATGATACTCTAAAAACTGGTCCTAGAATGCCTGCTTCCGGTTCAGGGAGGACCGGACTTGGAAGTGCGCGCTAGGCTGTTCCAATGGGGGAAAGGGGGGGCAGGGTCAAGACTGATTTGCATATGGCTAGGACAAAACTGGAGCAGCGTGGTTAGCAAAAGAACTATGGATTTAGACCCAGATCTCCATACTGGGGGTGAGTGAGTGACATTGTTCAGCATTCAGCCCATAAATTGTTCTTTTTGCATTTGTCATCCCAAGTGAGATGGTGATGCCCAGACATGGGTCCTGTGGTTGTCATGCCACTGGATTCAAGCTATCCTGGCTGATGAGAAGTGTATCCCAAAAATGGTCCTAGGATGCTTGTTTCCTGCCTAGGGAGAACTTGGCTTGGAAGTTCAGAATGGACTGTTCCAATGGGGAGCAGGGTCAAGACTGATTTGCATATGCTAGGTCCAAACTGGGGTGGTGTGGTAAGCAAACAAATATGGATTTAAGCCCAGATCTCTGTAATGGGGGTGAGTGCTTGACATTGTTCCGCAATCCGTCCATCAATTGTTCTATTTGCACCTTGGAGTCATGGCATGGTATAAGAAACCCAAATTGTATATTTAGGAATAGATAGACATCAGATCATGTGGTTCCCAGTCTGGAATACTTATGGGCAAGACTCAACAAGATATAGTTAAGGGTAAGAGAGGCTAACTATGGCAGAAACCTAATAGCAATCCCAGAGATACACAAAAACAGGAGGCTTTGACATTCTCAAGATTGGGAACAGCCAATATCATCAAAATTTCTATTTTTCCTAAAATATATACCTGTTCAGGACTCTGCTAACCAATCTTATAGATATGCTAACCACCACATTTATATGGGAATTAAAACCCAGATGTACTCCTATTCCTATCGGGGTGGGGTTCGGAGGAGATGGGCTCTTCTAAACTTTCAAGGGTATTACTGGCCCACATTATGTCAAACATTTGCAGAGGTAATTCAAGAACAAAATAGGTATGTGCGTTTATCTAGGATAAATAAAACAAACCATCTAATGTACTATTGTTCTATTGCACAAAGCATAACACCCACCAAAAACAGGCCAGAGATAAAGGTCTGGCGGACCTAGGGAGATCATGGTTGAATATTAAAAAATACTTTACTACTCCAAAATCCATGGCCACACAGCACTTAAAGAGTGCTTTAGTAATATTATTTGAAGGATGCCCCTTTGGATAAAATCTGCTTTGCCTAGCTACTTTGGATGGATGATACTCTGAAATCTTAGAGATTATGGGAAGAATTTGGGATCTCTCCAAAATAATTCTTCCAATATCTAGAGTTAGGTCACATTTGATTTCCATGTCTAAAGAAATTATTTCTGAATGTATTCCTAAAATATACATTTTTCGGATTTAATATAGTCCACAGGGGCTATCACAATACTATTTATTATTCATAGAGCAAGGCAAAGATCAGTTAACAACGTGGGCACAGAAATGTGGGATGCAACCAACTCATTAGCCGATATTTAGTGAGTCATCAAAATTCAAGCAATATATAAAGAGGCCTTTAAATTCTGTATTTATCTTGTCACAGTTGCAGATTCAAATGTCAGGCTATGTCTCCTGACAAATTGCGGCATTTTTAATATGGGGATTGGTGTTTATAAACTCCTCTCACTTTGCTGTCAGAGAAAGAAAAGTAAAGTGAGATACAGTACTGGGGTAAAAGTGGTTGAAAGGAATGGCTGTAGGATGTAATTTTTTCTAACACATAAAATGTAAAAACCTGTAAATTAACGGAATACATTCAGCAGTGTCAGTCAGTCAAAAAACTTTTTCCGGCTAAATGAGAGCCATAAAAGAACAGATAAAACATTATTTTAGCAATAATACACATAATACGATTTTTACCAACTCAAATAATGCCCCGCAGTGTTAGGAAAGCCAAATGAAGCGCTGTTTGTTTGTAATTCTGAAGTGTGATGAATACGATTTTAAAAAGATCAAAACAAATCAAGGCACTTGCCTTGGTGGTGCATAAATGATAAATATTCACTGAAACATAATTCCCACACTTTATCATTTGTGTGAACTATAGTCTTATCATTAAATATGTATGTGTGTGCAGATTTAGTGACATTTCACTGGAAAATATGCTGCCCATAAAGGACAGTGCGCTACCACACAATGCTTTAGCTACGTAACAAAAAACACCTGCCTCATGTCAACTAAAGCTAGGTGAGTCGTGAAAGTTTGGTGTTCTACAAAGTGGGTCGTAGTTCTAAAAGGTTTGGGAACCACTGGTCTAGGTAGCTGGGTAATGATTTTCCCAAAGAAACATTTATCCAATCTATAATATGGGGTATTCAATTATTAGGATTGCTTAACTCTTGCTGCAAGATTACCACAATGTGTTGTATTTATGATTTACACCAGCTAAGCTGCATAGTTGAAACTATGATAAAATGCCAAATTATCAATACCCTTCTCATGGAATTGATATGGGTAAGGACCGAAGGAGGGGAGCCTGGCAAAACTACAACTGAAACCGGAGGAGGGGGGAATGCGGGCTCCTGACTTCCGAGCGTATTGCATGGCTAGCCAACTGCAATGGCTGTCGTATTGGCTGGCAGGACGCAATCTAAATGAAATTGGGTACACAACACAAAAATTAGAGTGAGGTACATTACACACACTACTATTGCAGGGCTCAAAATACCACCAGAGACTCCCTCTTTGCTCAATACAGCCCTCCTATACTAGGAGGCAGCCATTGCAATATACCAAACGAACTGGCGCATACTTTCCTAATGTTCCACTATTTGTAATACCTACTGCAACAAGACAAAGGATTTCCCAATGGGCACATGAGGGAGTGACAAAAGTATGAGCCTTATTTATAGATGTCACATTAGTGGACCATGACAATTTAATTCGCAAACAGGGAGTTCCCCACACATTATTTATGATGCACGCTACTATAGTTCATTATACAAAGAAACACTGGTCTCTGAATGGGAATGAACCCCCCACACACAGACTGGTACATGCAATATATCTGATGAGGGAGGGACGTCACCTAATATGCTGGCTGTACAGGGACGTTAGAACACACATTGGGTCCTCTCTAATGCCCTTACGGGAAAAATGGGTCAAGGATCTTAGTAGAGACTTGAAGGACAAAGAGTGAGAGTAGGCCCTCCCCCCCATCCTAGAGCGTTTAAATCTCGGAGTTACCAACAGAGTGTCGCCAGAGGAGCGAAGCTGCCTCCGAGGAAAAATACCAGGCAAACCTTTCTTGTAATGGCTCTGGACCCAATTCATGGATCGCTCTGTACACCAGGCAAAGAGACTTAAAGTGGACCCTTTCCTTGATTGGCAACCAGTGGAGATCTCTCAGGGAGTAAGTGGATGACTAGTTACGTTGCATATTCAGCACCAGTTTTGCTGCTGCGGACTGGACTTTCTGCAGACCCTGAAAGATGTACTGAGGGGCCCCCAGATACAAGGAGTTACAATAGTCCAGTCTGCTCAGTACTGTGCTGCTTACTACCAGGGAACACGTGTCCTTCGGTAGAATTGGAAGTATCCGACGCAGCAAGCGCGACAGACCAAAGCACACACTAGATGTCTTGTTTGCCTGTGACTCCATTTGGAGGTTCTTATCTATTAGGAGCCCCAGATTGCTTATCGTACTGGCCGGAGCTAGCGGATCCTCCTCGGGGGTAATCCTAAACTCCAAAGGAATATGCATAAGCAGCTTTGCCGATGAGCATTATAACACCTCAGTCTTCCCTCCGTTGACCTGCAGGGAATTCCTCCACAGCCAATCTGCGGTCTGTCGCATACACTCTTGGAACATATCCATGGAGACTGCATGTTTTCCTTCCATGGAAAATAAAAATTGCACGTTTGCGGGGATTCTGTTCAAGGATAGGAGGCATAATTCAAGACATGACATGTACCTCCATCTGGGATAGAGCGGATAGATGCCTATTAGGGCTACACTTCCGCCCGGAAAATGTGAGACTACAATACAAATTTGTAGATATGGCGATCCTGATAGCGAAACGAGCCATCACAATGAGGTGGCAATTAGCTTATTCCACATCAATACACACCTGTACACAGAGATGGTCCGATGGGGTGGGGCGGACAGTGCCATCGTCAGAACAAAGGAATTACGCGGAGTATGCAAAATTTCCATATCCATGGAGTGGGACCAGATGTTGGAGACAGAAAAGGCTAAGGACCAGGCGGAGCCCACTGGGTCTTAGCAAGAACCGCCCCCTACTCCACAAGACGCTGAGCCCATGTAACACAGTACCCCTATATAACACTCTATAATATGAGATAGAGGAATAAAACATTAGGTGTGACTAGACAACCCAAAGAGTATCTGTACAATTACACTATACGATGACAAGCAAGAAAGTGAGCCAGATAGGGGGTGGGATAATGGGAAGTTGGGGAAGGTTATTGTGTTCTAAGTTGGTAGCCTTGATTACAGAGTCATCAAAATGCGGCACAACATCTATGAGACTGGATATATTAATGCAAGCGAATGCAAATTGTTTATAGCAAATATAATAGAAGGATCAGTATGTTAATGATTATATTCACAGACAGTACACTGTATAATGTGCGATGAGTTCTGACATATAAAACTTTGCAAATACGGTCTGGATTGTTTATATCAACAAAATCAATAAATTATGTTTTAAAAAAAACTGACAAATTGTCCCAGGTGCAATGATTCAAAGGCGGATTGGGTACATATGTTTGCATCATGTACAGGATTTCAAGTGTTGTGGGAGAAGGTACTACATAACTTCTTCTATTGATTGTAGAATATTGTAGACATACTATCGAGATCACACAAAATTGTGACCATAATATCTAAGAAATAAGGTGCATAAAGGGAGGTCTAGATTTACTCCACGTGTGTATATGAAGGTGTATATATATATATATATATATATATATATATATATATTACCTACTGGCGGTCGCCAGTAGGTATATATAGTTAGGATTTTTTTTCTATGGAACTTTTGAAAATTCTATGTCTAATATCTTTGGCGTTTGTGGACGGAATCGGCTGAAATTTTCAGGAAAATGGCACATTTTGTTTCTGATCAGCCCCTGAAAATTTCGTCAAGGGGGGGCCGAGAAAAAAGGGGGGTTCCAAAACGCGTTTTTCCCATTCATTTTTCCATAGGGCCTTTGGCCTCACTTTGGGCTCGAACGGCTGAATGGATTTACACGAAAGTTGGCAAAATTGTAGGACTGTTAGCCGGATGTGCCTTTGCTGGGTCTCAATATATGTGCTCCAGTGGATTTTGAGAAATTAACGTTTAAAAAAACAGATATATCTGTGACAGCGTCCTAGATAGCGCACCAGATTGCGTACTTTTCGCGTAACGGAGCTTTGCGTAGCGAAGCTGATTGGCTCTCCGGTGTCTGTCAACATTCTAAACAGTCCGGTGCGGCCGCCATCTTGTCTCTCGGTAGGATCGAGAGACAAGAGGAGGAGAAAAACGAAGGGGGAATTTAATGAAAGGGGGCAAGGTAGATCCTTCTTGACCCCCTAGGAATGATGTTGGGGTTATTAAAGGGTCCCGTGGCGCAAATAATTAAAATTTGATTTTTCGCGGTAGAAGCTCTTCTCGGTTCGCGAACCGGGTCGCAAACTGTTAGCGAAACGTGAATTCGCCATTTTGTGTTTCGATTTAATTAAATTACTAGGTATAAGGGGGTACGGGAGACGTATCCTGACTCCTTATGTTTTCTGAGGGTGGCTGAGGAGGCTCATATATGTTGATGCATGTCTTCCAGCGGCTGTGCGTGAGCTTTTTTTTTTTTTGCTGCGTGACGTCTGTTAACGTTCGATTCGATGGAAATTAGGAACTGTTGACCGCCATTTTGTCACTGCGAGTTAATATTTTGTTAAAAATAATTGTTATAAATTATTCCTTATTGATAAACATTGTTTGCGCCATCTTGCCTTTTTTGCAATGCCACACTTTTGTTGAGCACGGCAGCCATTTTAGATGCCTTGACCAGACCTACTCTCTGCACGCCGCCGATCCTCAGCATGGCTCCCCACCCTCGCAAGCATCTCCCCCACGCACTGGTCACCCCCGCTCTCTCTCTCATGCATGGGCCAGAAACCTCCTCCCATCTGCGCTGTTCGTGAGCGTTTTTTTTTTTTGCTGCGTGCACCCCCGCTCTCTCTCTCATGCATGGGCAGAAACCTCCTCCCATCTGCGCTGTTCGTGAGCATTTTTTTTTTTTTTTTGCTGCGTGACGTCTGTTAACATTCGATTCAATGGAAATCAGGAACTGTTGACCGCTATTTTGTCACTGCGATTAAATATTTTGTTAAAAATAATTGTTATAAATTAATCCTTATTGATAAACATTGTCTGCGCCATCTTGCCTTTTTTGCAATGCCACACTTTTGTTGAGCACGGCAGCCATTTTAGATGCCTTGACCAGACCCACTCTCTGCACGCCGCTGATCCTCAGCATGGCTTCCCTCCCTCGCAAGCATCTCCCCCACGCACTGGTCACCCCCGCTCTCTCTCTCATGCATGGCCCAGAAACCTCCTCCCATCTGCGCTGTTCTTCTCTGAGAATCACACCCTGTGCCCGCCCGACACCTCCCTTTCACCCTATTCACTACCACACCCTCTGACACTCCTCTTCCTCTGTGTCCGATTGTCCAGGCCGGTCCCAGGCTATCACCTAGTCCTGCATGTGTAGTTTATGGCCCCAGCTGTAGAGAATCACCCCTCTTCAAAGGAGTTACAGTAGATCAAGGCCCCCACCTCATGAGATCCGTCACACCACATGCGTTCCTACTATCTGATAACCATCCTGTATTGTGCTTGGGGAGGGGATTCTCACTGTGAGGGTGTGTGGGTCCGAGCCTGAAGCGGAAGATTCCTGGGATGCCTTTTTGTACATCAAAGTCTTCACAATTATGTGTCACATTAAAAATATATAGCACTCCAACAAAGTTGTAGGATTATAACACTTTAATAACTTATAAATATTTACAATGCAACAAAAACAGTAAATACATTTAAACATTTTTTTAAAAAAGAAGCAACAATGGTCAGTAGCTGTGTTTTGTGCGAATAGTCCCAAGGCAGCACAACGTGCTGAGTTCTGGACGGCACCCAGGTGATGTTACCTGGGTGCCGCACTGGTTTTTGGTATCCTACAATGCAGCTCCGAAAAACGGCGTGGGGCGTCCCGGGTGGTGCGGGGGGAGGCCTCGTCAGTAGCGGTCTGTTGTGCGAATAGTCCCAAGGCAGCAGAACGCGCTGAGATGTGGATGGCAACCAGGTGATGTCCAGTAAGTTGCCGCACTGGTTTTGGCATCCTACAATGCTGCTCTGAAAAACGGCGTGGGGCGCCCCGGGGGGGGGGGAGGCGGCGTGAACAGGCCTCCCCAGGTGGAGGCTCGTCTGCTGTACTGGGGCGCCCCTTTACCGTTTCAGTTGCCATTCCGCCCGCTTTTGCTACACTGTGCCTCATCCTCCATTCAGCTGGTTATCGCCCGCTCTTGCGGCTACAGCGTCTCGCTCACCATGTAGTTGAGTTGCGCCCACTCTTGCGGTGCAGCGATAGGCGGCTGCCACAGGACTCTTAAAATGGCAGACGGCTCTTCGGATTTGGGCCTGGTCCACTAAAATGGCCCTGGGACACCTTGGAACTCGGATGTCCCCTGAGCCTTGAAGATTTTACAAAAGTCTTGAGGGCCCCCGACTCCTGCAGGCTTCCGGTGGGGAGCGGCTGCCATGATTGCTCGCGGAATGACCACAACGGAGCCACGAGATGGTGGTGCTCTCATGCTGATGCCAGCTTCAGTCTGAAACATCCAGAAACAAGGTTGGGCTTTCATCGTTTGGGAAAAAAAAAATGTTTTAATCCAATGAAAAGTGTTATTTTTAGGTCATATGATCAAGCCTTCTATCATTAGGAAACCAAAAGTAAAATGAACCAATGAAAAGTTTTATAAACAAGTCACATGACCTGTTATGCTTACGTTACGCGCTGGTATAAAAAGCGTAGAAAATCCGTTGGCACGTGAGGCGGCGTCAGTAGCGGACCGATGTGCGAATAGGCCGAAGGCAGCACAACGCGCCAAGATCCGGATGGCACCGAGGTGGTGTTCAGCAAGTTGCCGCACTGGTGTGGCCATCCTACAATGCTGCGCCGAAAGTCGGCGTGGGGCGCCCCGTTGGCCTGTGAGGTCGCGTCAGTCAGTGGGGGCTGTTTGAGAAAGCAATGTGATGCTGTGCGTCGCCCCCAAGATGGAGGCTCCTCGGCTGCAGTGGGGCGCCCCTTGGTGTTTCACTCGCTATCCAGCTGAGTTGCGTCCGCACTTGCGGCTACAGTAGACCGAAGACAGCACAACGCGCCGAGATCTGGATGGCACCGAGGTGGTGTCCAGCAAGTTGCCGCACTGGTGTGGCCATCCTACAATGCTGCGCCGAAAGTCGGCGTGGGGTGCCCCGTTGGCTTATGAGGTGGTGTCAGTAGCGGACCGATGTGTGAATAGGTCGGAACCAGCACAAGGCGCCAAGATCCGGATGGCAAGTCCTGGATGTTGGGTGCCATAGTTGAGAGCCAAGATCCGGATGGCAAGTCCTGGATGTTGGGTGCCATAGTTGAGAGTTCTGAGCAGTGCTTGTAACACTGTCTGAAGCTTATTTGCACCTGCTGCAGCTTCACTATTGCCCTGGTGTGGCTAAAGATCGCCCATGACATAGGCGGCCGGCTCCCATGGTCCGGCGGAACTTTTTTCCTTTTCCTTTCTGCATCTTGTCCCACAATCCGTTTGACCTGAAGACACGACCAGGTCCCTGAATGTGTGCAGGGGGACGCTATTGATTGAATAAAAATGGCGGCTTCACACAAAGCTGACTCAAGCGTTGCTGGTGATGCTATACAGACAAAAAATGGTTTTCAGTTTGTACATTCTTCAGGATTTTTCCATCCAAGTCTGCTTGAGAGTTTGTAGAACAATGGCTTTAGATCTTGCCCTCCCCTCTTTTGACTGTTGGTTCTTGTTGCCTATCTCTTCTGTTGTCATTTAACTGAACCTTTTTTGACTGCCGAAAGGGGTTCTGGTCCGACCGCTGGTTGGTGGAGACATTTTGACTATATCCTGGACCTGCCCGGCCTCGCCCAAAATGGCGCCGGTATAAATGGGACTCGTAACTCCTTGTTGTGTACTGGTTGAACAACCTTGATATCACGAGATACGTATGCAGTTTTGAAGCACATGGCGGGCGGGGACGAGTACTGATTGAACATTTGGACATCCTTATTGATATTAAGTTCTGATGTGTTATTGATTACTGTACTATTGTAAGTTCGAATTAACGTCACCCATGGTACTTGCCCGCAAATGTATATCTAGAAAATGTTATTGTAAGTGGCCCTGTCGTATTTTAATTACAAAATGTACGTCCACCGATTCCGCAACTGTTAGACACCTTAGTTCTTGCAACCTAATGGCCCGCTCGTTACGTTCCTCTACAGTGTAAATGTTTCCTCATCATATACGATTCCAGTTTGCTCCGTGGCCGGCCCACGTGGTTATAGGCCCGTATTTGTATACTGACATTTTCACAATAAAGGTTTTTAAAACAAAACATGGTAGTAGTATTTACATTGGTAAAGTTTTTCATTTTAGTCACTGTTTTCGAATTAGTAAAAGGCAAGTGAAATAAAGCAGTCCAATTATATGACGGATAAAAGGTATAATACGCAGGAACGCAGTTAAGATAAATGGTCAAGGGCTGTTGTGTTTTTTACTCCTGCAACATAAAGTGATTGATAAGAATCTGATATTCAGGCGTATCGGCGACTAAGCCAGCAGGCCGAGCATCTTTTGCTCAACGGCTCCGTCATGGGACGAAGAAACGCCCTTTTGCTAAAAAAGGAATATATTTTACTTGCAGGACAGTTGTAAATTTTCCGGGAAAGTACATTAGCCTGGAACATTATAACATATATGTTTAAGAAAAAATAATGTTCGAAAGCAATAAAAAGCGTAATTTTTAGGTCATATGACCAAGCCTTTCATCATTAGAATAACAAAAGTAAAATGAACCAATGAAAAGTTTTATAAACAAGTCACATGACCTGTTATACTTACGTTACGCGCCGCGCCCCGGATCGCTTCCGGGAAGCTGCGCTTCGCGCACCGGAGCACTTCCGGGTGCGCTAACGCGGCGTGTCATATAACGCATTACGCGACAACGTAGGTCGAGAATATAGTCAAAATGTCTCCACCAACCAGCGGTCGGAACACAACCCCTTTCAGTAGTCTAAAAAGTTCTGTTAAATGACAACAGAAGGGACAGGCAACAAGAACCATCAGTCAAAGAGGGGAGGGCAAGTTCTTCCCTACCGGGTCACGTTGGGGTGCTACCGGAACTGATCGAATTGGTAGTCTACAGTGTTTCTGGATGTTTCAGACTGAAGCTGGCGTTAGCATGAGAGCACCACCATCTCGTAGCTCAGTCGTGGCCATTCCACGAGCAATCATGGCAGCCGCTCCCCACCAGAAGCCTGCGGGAGTCGGGGGCCCCCAAGACTTTTGTAGAATCTTCAAGGCTCAGGGGACGCTTTCGAGAATGGGGCCCAAGCCCTAGCAGACAAGCGTCCGAGTTCCAAGGTGTCCCAGGGCCATTTTAGTGGATCACGCCCAAATCTGAAGAGCCGGCCGCCATTTTGAGAGTCTTGTGGCAGCCGCCTATCGCTGAATCGCAAGAGCGGGAGCAACTCAACTACATGGTGAGCGAGACGCTGTAGTCGCAAGAGCGGGCGGTAAACAGCTGAATGGCGGAAGAGGCACAGTGTAGCAAAAGCGGGCAGAATGGCAACTGAAACGGTAAAGGGGCGCCCCACTACAGCGTGTTTTCAGGTCAAACGGATTGTGGGACAAGGTCCAGAATGGAAGAGTCATCAAAAGGCAAAAAGTTCCGCCGGACCCCGGGAGCCGGCTGCCTATGTCGGGGGCGATCTTAGGCCACACCAGGGCAACACGACTTGGGGAGGGGGCCGGAGCCAAGCGCCCCCTCCCAGTCCGCGCCACCACACTGTATGTTGAAAATCTGAAGCTATCGTTCTACAAACTCTCAACCAGCCTTGGATGGAAAAATATTGATGAATGTACAAACTGAAAACCAGTTTTTGTCTGCATAGCATCAGCAGCAACGCTTGCTATCAGAGTTTATGAGTTTCATACTCGATCGATTGAGCTAGCCGGATCAGGCAACAAAAAGTATAAAATAGTTATGTAAATAGTTATTTAATAAAATGTTTTACCCTGTTACTTTGCTGGTGTGTTGTATATATTTATAATATTTGCATAGAGTTTATCGTTATTTTGGGCGGGGTGGGTGGCGGAGCCGAGCTGTCTTGCAGCCCTCATGGTGTGGAGCTCAGTTCATCTCACTATTTTCGTATTTCTCAAGAAGGGTTGTTCCTAATGTTTCTATTTTAGCGAGGTCAAAAAGAGATCCCATTAGTGTCCTACTGATTTTGCTCGATTACTTTTATTTTTTTACACGATTTTTCACTATCTGCAAACACTAAACAGAGTATTGCGACTTTGTGCTTGTTTGTAAATAGAGAATGAACCAAAGAGAATCAATTGTAAAACAGTAAATGCTTGGATAACAATCAATCAAATGGAGAGACAAGCAGGCACCATGGATTACAACGGGGGTAAAGGCCTGCGTTAACTACCCTTCACTATCTGCAAAGAGAGAGTACTACTAAGAGAAAAGAGGGGAGGGGGGGGCAGCGTTCAAAGCACATCAGCGTGCATAAACACGAAAAAGTTTTTACCTATCACGTACTTGACATTTGACAGCTTTTGATATTTGCTATTAAAAAACCATTGAAATTCACTGAAAAAATTATAGGTTTTAGCCCATATATAGTTAGGGATTAGCATTTACAAAACCTTAATTTACTCGCACAAAACCATAGAAATTCGCATATATAGTTAGATGCAATAACTATATATCGCGCACCCGCAACCCACAGCTGATGATGTCACATATTACATCATTCATGACATGGTCAGTGACATCACTGATGACATCACTGATGACATCTCAAATGACATCATTCATGACATGGTCAGTGACATCACTGATTACATCACTGATAATATTTCAAATGACATCACTTGTAAAATCACTGATAACATCTCATTTGTCATTACTGATCACATCACTGATGATATCATTCATGTGATAATACGATCAACCTCTTCAGACTCTAATATAACCTTAGATACAATCAGTGTAAACAGACTCTCACAGACTGTCACTCATCCATGGAGTTACTCACACACCTAGTCAGTCATGCAAAGAATCAATCACACCTCCATTTCCTCAACTATACAGTTATACACACCTTACTTAATCAAACATATACTAACACATATTTACTCTCTTATACAATCCCCGATACAAGTTCACAATGATCCATACAGTCACTCACACATTCACTGGCTCTTATGCACAGTTATTTATATATGTCAACTCTTACATGTACTGTGTTTTACATATGTTGTTACTTTGACATGTAGCACTGAGATATCCATTCACTCACCAATACACTCATGCACACAGTCAACCGCCCATACAGCTGTTTTCACATGCACTTTTGAACCCATACATCTACTGAATCAACTGCTCACACATCTATGCACAGAGTCACACACCTCTCAGCCACCCCCACACACACACTCAGTCTCCCATACAAATATTTGGACAACCAATCAATAACCCATATAGTTACTCATATAGCTACTGATCAACAAATGCAGCAGTTTACAGAACTACAGTAATAATGATGCACAAATTAAGACAGTTTAGTCACTAACCCATGCACTCAGTGAGACACATTTAATCATTCTCTCATACAGTCAGTCATGCACCTACTAAATCCTTCATCCAAACATTTATACATCCACTCATTCTTCAATATGTAAGACATATTTTAACTTTACAGAAACATACAGTCACTGGATGTTGTCATTTGAGATGTTATCAGTGATGTCATTTGAGATGTCATCAGTGATGTCATCAGTGATGTCACTGACCATGTCATGAATGATGTAATATGTGACATCATCAGCAGTGGGTTGCGGGTGCGCGATATATAGTTATTGCATCTAACTATATATGCGAATTTCTATGGTTTTGTGCGAGTAAATTAAGGTTTTGTAAATGCTAATCCCTAACTATATATGGGCTAAAACCTATGTTTTTTTCAGTGAATATATATATATATATATATATATATATATAGCACACTCCTCCGTTTTGACGAAAGAAATGGGCGCACACTCGCTGCCTTCCACAATTATTTTATTCGATCTGTTTCCAAGCTGTTAAAGATCGAATAAAATAATTGTGGAAGGCAGCGAGTGTGCGCCCATTTCTTTCGTCAAAACGGAGGAGTGTGCTATATTGAACGGCGAGGTTCCGCCGTAGGGAAACGCACCCACATTGAGCGCTCGAAGTGGCTGGGAAAGCAGGAACCGGCGTGTGAAGATATATATATATATATATATATATATATATATATATATATATATATATATATATATATATATATATATATATATACACATATACACATACACAGTGGTTACAGTTGCGGCTCCTCTACTATGGCGATCTAGAATCACCCCCCTGATTTTAAGCAGTGCACATAAAGGAAGCATAAAATGATAATAACTTTGAGTTGTTGCTTTGCGAGTGGGCCGGGCTGCTCTGCTCTTGGAGGTTTGCCCATTGCTAAGGGCACATGACTGTTTGGCCGGCAGTCATGTGCATATTCCCTGTTCTCCACGCAGGCTGCATTACAGCCTGTGTGGAGAACATGCCCAGGCCCCCATTCCCTGGCTGAGCGTCGAAGTATGACGCTCAGACAAAAAAAAAAACGCTGCATTGCAGCGTTGTGATTGGTAAGGGGAGCCTGGCTGTGCTTCCTGTTCCTGGAGACTGACAGAGGAGAGAGCAGGAGCAGAAACGTCGGACCCAGCTGTGCAAGGAAAGTGTTGATTAAAAAAAATATATACATTGCACCCCCCCTCCCATGCCACTGATTGTTAAGTTATAATATGTATGGATTTCGGTGTAGAAAATATATACATACTTACCTGTTGATATTTGGATCTTTGATATTGTGGTCACAATATTGTATGACCTCAATATTCCCTTGGGGTTTTTTTTCCCCAAGGTCCAATGATTACCCTGCTTGGCACCTTTTCTCACGTTTGACTATACCCAATAAAGTTGATATCGGTATAAGATGGATATATGAACGCAGCATGTGTCCCTGACGGTCGTTCCAAAGTAGCTTAGTTGGAGTTTGGCGTCACTTACTGAGGGGCAATTTGGGTGGCTCTTCTCAGAGCCCCTACCAGTCTATCTGTGACGGTAAGTTCATCTCCACATGCTACTAGTTGGTCACCAAGGGCGAAATATGAGGACACCAAAAAAATATATATATATTCCCTTCTGGATATTCTGAAACCACAACAATGGCATTTAATAAGAGGCCTGCAATAAATGTATTTTCTTAGTTGTCCTAGTGTCCCAAAAATGGTGGCATCCCAGCCAAACAGATCCTATGGAGTGTTCCAGCAGGTACTGGATATCCACATTGTCAATAAAGTAATGAATTCAGACAGAATAAGTGGGAGATATAAATAAATATGGGATAACATTCGGACAGTTTTCTGAGGGAACAATGCATTTCCAGGGAAGCACAGGTGGAATGGATAGTCCTGGGACTGGACTTTATTTACTAATGTCACGTTTTTGAAAACTTAATAGGGCTTCTGATTGCAACTTTGCCCTTGATTCCTCACAGATAAGTTGAAATGGGGGATAACATATTTTCAAAGGACCACATTAAGATTGCAAGGGGGAGAAACCTTAAGGGAGAAAACGCTTTCTTAATCCTTTTAAGAAGTCTTTCACTGCTGGGAGTTAGAAAAAATAGGTTTCTAAGGGACTTGTACTATAGACAGCAATAGCTGCCAGATACAACTTTTTAAAAGAAAACTGCAGCCTTAAGTACAGTTTCCTCTCAGCATCTGGTTGGACTACTGTTTTTCTGGATAAACCAAATACAGAATATCTTCCATTTGAAGGAATAAGCTCTTCTAGTGGATGTATGTTTTGCTTCTTTCAGAATTGTCATGTAATCTTGCAGAAAGTTTATGAGAACATATTGCATGAGTTCAGGAACTAAGCTGTCAAGTTTAGTTACAGAAGGCTGGCATGTAGGATCTGGCCCCCAAACTTCGACAGGAGAGTTGGTCTGCTCGGCTGTTTCTTGTGGGGACATGCAGATAGGTGCAGCAGATCAGTGTCCCGTTATAGCTGTGGCGACTTCAGAGCAATAAGGATCATCATTGCTCTGTTGCAAGTTAGTTTGAAGGTTACTGATGGAGTCAGCAGGATTGGAGGAATGTGTAGAAAAGTTTCTTTGACCAACTGATAAAAAGATTTTGCCCCAGACTGCCTAAGTGGAAATACCTGGAAGCATAGTTTCTGCATTTATGAGTCAGTCTGTGTTTGGAAATCCCCATTCGCAAATACCATCGCGTAACATCATCATCGTTTGATGTCCATTTGTGATTCTCCAGTAAGGCTCTGCTAACAGACTCTGCTTCTGCATGTTGTACACCAAGTAGATACACTACGCAATTCCTCACAATTATACATTTCCAAATTGCCTGTGCTCCTAAAGACTGAACTCTGGATCTTGTGATTTCCCCCTTGTTGATAAAATGCATCAACATTTTATTGTCTGTTGGAACAAGTTAGGATAGCCCTCAACTTCAGTGCTGCATAAACTGAATCCGCTGACTCAGCTTTACAAGGTTTGCTTTGACCACCACATGTGACATGAGAGCACATAGTTCAATGCACTACACTTGAATGTGAGAGATAGGTTTTTGTTGGCCCGCAGAACTCCACCCAACACATTGTTGAAGTGGCATCAATGCTTTGGGGTTATTAACAGTCCCTAAACATGGATCCAGTCACACCATAGTGATCAGAATCAACCCTTTTTAATTCTCATCAATCACACACGCAAGATGTGCAATGAGAAAGGCACTTCAACTAAGAAGTGCGTTTTTGCACCCTGCTGCTCAACACATCAAACATACCGACACAGAATACAATTAAAACAGAAGAAATACATATTGTGAACAAAATTAAAAATGTTTTTACATTTCTAACATGGTGAAAATGTCATCTGAAATCCTAACACCCTAAAACCTTTTATCTGTGCGCTACGGTAGTAGAGCATGGAAAGTAGATAACTAGCAGAAATATTTTCTTAGGGAAGATGAGCACAATACATACCTCGTTTACAGCATAATGCTATAATTATCAGGAGTCAGGGAAGTTGTGTTCCCTGAAAAAGATAAACATCATCAACTCCTCCCTGACTCAGTATCAACTTTCAGTACAAAAGTGCTATACAGCAGCTGCATATCTGCCAAGCAGGATCGTCTTCTGGTCTAGCAGTATCTTGTTTGCGATAATCTGGGGCAAAGGACCTCTCCTGACAGGTGGGTCAAGTGACTGTCTTTTTATACTGTATCTTATCTGAGATGGAATTTGCAATGTCACAGTAGAAATTTTTCTTTTAACCAACAAGCATCAAGGTGCTAGTCTAAGATGCATTCCTTTAAACATATAAAGAAATAGTACAACAATTCAGACTACACTATTTTGACTATTCTTTGTTTGACCTTACAATTAAGATAACAAGGCTCCAAACTGATGTTGCATCAGTAGTTCTGTTGATGTCTATATTTAAACGACATGACACTTTTTGGAAAGCTAAGGACAGATGACATCTGTGTCAAAGGCACACATGATGATTTTGCAAAAATGCAGAAAATGTAGATGCTGCATACTTAAAATGGAGTTGGGCCTTATTTCTTTAGGCCATCAGTAGGTTGGTGTGGTGAGTCTCCTGTTCATCAGACTACATTTCCATACCTCGTAGAGAAGCATCCATCACAATGGCTGGTTCAGATGAAAATAAACACCCTATTGGAGATTGGATGAATGGTACAATCAAGGAAGAGACTTGCATGCAACCTGAGAAAGGCATTTTGTTTTCTCAACTGCTTGAGAGCTGTCACTACTCGCATTCCAGGCATCATTGTAACAGTCCTATTTGTCATTAGGCACAGGGTACCAGAAATATGCAGAATGCCATTGAGTCCAGAAGTGATAAGATATGGCGGGCTGTCTGATGGCTCATCGTTCAAAGCCTCTGACACTTCAGATGCATACATCACAGTCTCTCCTCTGAAGGGTGCACAATTGGCACTTTGTGTCTAGAGTCACTCCTAGATAATGGATGATTGGACCAGGACAGCCAAACCATCTGAGTAATTTGCTCAGAGTCCCAAGCAGTAAAGAACGGTGACTTCTGTGTTGTAGTGATGTTGGGATTTCTGAATATCAAAAGCTTTATTAGCAAATTTGCTTGGTTGGGGGAGATGTTTATTTTCATCTTTCTGTGGTGTGACTACTGCTATGCACTTTGAACATGCTTGTAGAGCCGACAGAATACCAAAATGCATGACTCTGTATTGAAAGTTATGATTCCCACCAAAAACGTTATACATTTTCAATGACTTTATATATTGAGTGTGTGAAAAATACATCCTGTAAACATATCGCACACTTCTAATCCTGTTATGCGCTGTCTCCTACTGTAAGGACTCCTAGAATGTCTTCTTGGAGTTAAGGATCTTCTTCCTGTAGCATGGGCATTTCATTGGAACATAGGAGCCTGGAGACTCCTCAGGATGGTCAAAACATCCTGATGTATTCTGAATCCTGTGCACGCTGCACCCTCCTCTTCATCTTGTAGACCCAATGCACAGACAGATAGAAAGACCGACTGGGTGTTGTCTGTTGATGTTGAATGCCTCATCACATCAATGGAGTTTCCAGTGTCGGCTTCCCCTGTTCCTTTCAACAGTGAATGACTTCCTAAGGGGGAATCAGCGGTTGACGGTCAACATGGCTCTACCACTGAATGACTGTGCTCACATTTTTCCTAATGAGAGATTTCTTTGGGTTTCCCTTGCAAGGGGGCTTGGAAACAGTGAAATGAGCTGTAGTATAAGATCACACTCTCCGCATCACTCGGATATTCCTGATGTTGACTTATCACAATTGTGCTGGTCTTTCTGTAGTCCTTGTAAGCAGATTTTCTAGCTGCTCTTCAGCATTGTGTGGACATCTTCTGACAGGAAAAACAGGAGTCAGAATAATGAGAGCTGGTTAGGCACACCGAACAGACTTTAAGGGGCTTGTGTGTGCTTTGTGTCTCCCACAAGAAGGTCAGTACACAAAAAGGGAAACCATTTTGTGAAAAGAAAAATTGGTTTCCTGCTAGGAAACAGAATAAAATACATTATGTCTTTGAAGATGTCGAGTGAAGACGCTTTTTGAAGGGTTAGAAAAGTGTTCCAAGACATAAAAAAATCACAAAAAGCTCTAAATCAGTGCTCTAGGACTCTATCAGCTAAATACTAGCAGAGCTCAACAGATAAAATTATAGCTTCCATCACCAATTATTTTAATTTTATCATAACCAACTTTATTGAAGATTTTGCAACAAGACATATTATAACTGTTCAGGAAAGTTTGTTGTACATGCCCAATAGTACAACAAGCCCAGTCATTCACATTGCAAAACATTACAAGGTCAAATAGACAAACCATAATAGCTACACCATGTCCTGCATATTCAGCTATGCTTCTCAGGGCAGCTCAGGGTCTCAAAAATCATTTTCTTCTGGTGAGCGCACCAGTCCATCCCCATACAACAACAACCAACAGTCTGTGTTTTTGCGGTTTCCAGGCACGAGCTGCGTCCCGTTTGGTGACCAAACAGGCCACCCCTAAAAAGATTTGCTCAGTCCTGGTGCCATGAATCTTCTCCCTCAATCCCAACTGCACAATGCGGGGTGTAATTTCCAGAGTGCGGCCCAGGACAGGAGCAAACACTCATACTAATTATTTCTTAGTGAAAATAAACTAATGAGGGCAAGTTATTGCAACCTTAGTGATAATCGTTGTGTTTTACGCCCCTTTACGCAATGAAGGAAGGCTCTGAGTACCACATACTAGTGATATAGAAGAGGACATACTAGTTATTTTGGGAGGTCCAATTAACTGAATGAATTTATATGGATCACTGGAAGGAATAGTAAAGACTGCGCTTTGAATTTATTTCAGTTTTTGTGTTACACAATGTGTCTTATTATATTGGATATCATTTAACATATTAAATTATGTTCATTTCAGAAATAATTGTTTAATGTAACGGGACATCAAAAAGGTACAGTAAAAATGTCACAAAAGTAATTATGAGTAAATGTACTAGTATTCCTGCAGTCCTTCACATGTCAGAGTGCTTTACAATCGAACTAGTTACATTACATCAGGACTTCGTAAATTTGTACATTATGTAATGAATCACTTTTATTCTAACGCACGCTAAAACCTTTGGATAAGGTCTGCACTACATTAAAATACATGAATGAATAAAAAGGCAAATGAGATCGAAAGCTACAAATGAAGAAGGAGGCGCCCACAGAAGGATACGGGGGGTGGCAGCAGGAGTGAAAAGATTGCACAGAGAGATCGACATAGAGAGGATAGCAATTAGTGGGAGAGAAATGAGAACGTGGGGTTAAGCAAAGGAAGGTAGCTATAAAAGAGAAGGTGCAGTCAAAAGGAAAGGGGGAATTTAGAGACATGAAAAAATCATGTCATCGCGATCGCAGAAGAGCAATGTTTTACTTATGCTGAATGTATTATCTTGCTCTGTCCTCATTTAAGCTCACTGGCTACGCGTCGCCACTTCCAGTGGCTATCCGGTACACTAAACTTGCTATGCGCCGGCACAATCTTCCAGGCTCCAGTGCTCTCAATTTGCACCATAGTGGAGAAAAAGCACACCGTACTGTTCGAATCCTACTTCGCCAATCATAGAGACTCATGATGACTTTGATGGACCTAAAGCACAAAAATCACAGTAGACAAGGGCAGCGTCCAGCGAATGCTGTGTGCGGTGACAGTCAGCCACCATTGTCAAACTAAAAGCACACACACATGGCATACTGAATACATTTTTTTTTTTTAAATGAAAGCGCACCGAAAATGAAAACAAGAAGTGGCTGCTCTTGTAAATTAAAAAACATAAAGACGCATGGCTGCTAAAGTGAAAGCAGACCGTGTTGCAAATTTTAAAAACTCATTAGTAATAATAATATAAAAGTGGGCGATGTGCTGCCCCGTCGTGGGTGGAATAGGGGAAAGATCATTAAATAAAATAGTGCTCACCGATTAAATAAAGCAGGCCGAGTAACACCACAAGAAAAAGGTCCAGTATTCATGGGAGGTTACAAATGAAGACAAGGCGGTACTAAGGAGGGACTAACAAGCCTAATAATGAATGAGAAGCCAGCATTTAAGAAGGGACAATAATACAAGCCAATGACAAATATGTCCGGAGAGTGGGCGGGGCTTCAAGTAGATACTCCAATGAAGCATGGCTTGCAGAGCAGCGCATGCGCTGCCCAATCTAGACCTAAAAACAAGACAGAAGACTGTTTTCATGTATGCATCCTGGATGTGAAACACCATCCACTAGCCCATCAGAAGTGTCCCAGCTCTACTCCAATTTAGGAAAGAGTTGTAGGCACACATCTTTAAAGAACACTATATCACAATGCATTAACAGTCCATAAACCAGCAGCCTCTCTTATCTGCTCGTTGGCGTTATGCTTGTCTTTGACCCTTTTGGCTAGGTTCCAACAAAAGAAATTCCACATACAGACAACCATTCCAGGAAATACATTTTGTAGAATCTCTTAAACAGCACTTGCTTCCATGATGTCATCTTACCTATTTGATACTATTGATGCCACATGTGTAGATATGGAGTGTGAATGCTAGTTTGCTCAGCTATTTATGAAACCCACAAGCTGCATGTGATGGGACCACCGCGCCTTCAGCGCTAATACCACGTTGCCCATCCCGGTCACAACAACAGTACCCTGTTACCCGGACAACCATCACAACCAGGACTCCACCCCTTTCTCTTTTCCTACAGGAGCCAGTCCCGACGCGGAACACACAGGAAGTGCATCCCCGCGACCCCGGAAGTTCCTCCCCCTATCCGGAGGCGGACCACAGAAAAGCAGGAAGAGCCGACAACACTGCGTTCAAGCAGGAAGACTCGTGGCAGGAGACGGCGTGCGAAGAACCCCCGGAGTAAATGTACTAGTATTCCTGCAGTCCTTCACATGCTATTAAATTCCTTTGTGGTTTGTGAATTGGCTATTAAACACCTAAAATGATAATATTCACATACTATTAGTAGACACAGAAAGGAATGTGTTTTC
Organism: Lissotriton vulgaris; assembly: GCF_964263255.1. Classification (NCBI taxonomy): domain Eukaryota; kingdom Metazoa; phylum Chordata; class Amphibia; order Caudata; family Salamandridae; genus Lissotriton; species Lissotriton vulgaris. Next base: position 499,236,603 of record NC_141694.1, read on the forward strand.
TTTGTACTTTTACAAATAAAGAGTAGGACGTTTTGGAGACAATTCACAAAGGGATTCATGCGTATTTGTAATATTCCTGTAGTAATACTTCACTCATGAACTCCTTTGTGAAACAGCCCCACAATGCTTAGATTATGGCGGGCAATGTTCACGCACCTATGTCTTTACTTTTTAAAATAGTTGAGAGAAAAATTTTACTGGGAGGAACCCTCCAAATGATCACACTGTACTACAGAAGAAGCACCATTAGATAGACATTGCCTACAGGCAGTTTTATCATTCTTTTGTGCAGCTTACAAAATAGCACCAATTGAATAAGGTGATAGATAGTAGACGTTTGGAAGTAATTTAGTTACTTTTTCATACCAAATAGACATGTAGATGACACTTCATAGAAATGTTTACCCATTTCATAATTCCAAACTGGCAAGCTTATATTTTTAGGCTGCAAAAAATCTTTTTTTTAAATCAATTTTTTCCCCAAAAAAAGAATAATAAGAAAAATGTTACTAACACGGATTAACATATATGACCAAAACCACCACCATTTTCTTTACAACCAAAGGAAGCTCACATTCCTAGAACTAAGAAGTTTTTATAATTTGAGTCCGTACAACTCTGATATTAACCACAAGAGCAACTAAAATGTACTCTTTTTTACTTCACTGCAAAAACAGATTGTCTGTGTAAAGGTACTGATTTTCCATTCTCGGCAAAAATACTTTCTCTCAAGACACAATTAAGCCACTATGAATCCATGTATCTACATGGAGCAGTAATCCTTCCAGTTCATTAACCCTTTCACCTTTATAAGTTTGTTTTATGTGTCAGTTTACAAATTTCTAATTATTTAACTGTTTTTCGGGCATTAACTAGCTTTGCACCGTATTACTACCAATAATTAGCTCATTCTAAAACTCTTTACTCTCTGAGAAAATACGAGTTTTTGAACGGTAGTTAACAAAGATTTGAGAAGAAACATGTTCAAGGTGCTTACCATAACACACGAGGACAGTAATCTAGGGCATTCAAGCGCAACAAATGTGTCCTGGTACTGGCTCTTTCTTCTAATGAAAGTGAAACTGTGTATTCCAGAAAGTGAATCCAAAACTGCTATTCAATTGTTTCTTTAAGAAAGCTACTTCAGAACTGCTGACAAGCCCTCCTAATCTCGCATTGGGATGGTGGTAATGATCTGCTCCATCAACCCCCAGACTCCACACTGCCACCTATTAAGAGCCTCCCACACACATCTTATCCCGGGCCTGAAAAAATATGACTGCATCAACCCCATTGTAATGTAACTCAATTGGTTCCCCTTGCCGGCCCGCACCATGTTGAAAACGAGCATCATCATTTACAAAGCCATCACGACAAGAACTTTGTAAAAATGGTCAGCATCTTGCAGATAAGCTGACCACCTCTGGTGGTTCTCGTCTCACCTACAGCCGGGACACCATTAGACTAGACTAAAAAATGAAGAAAAACAGGCAATTGCAATGCAATAGGTCTAGCATTTGTTAGAGTTTGAGCTATTGGCATTGTAAATGACAATGTCTTTTATTTATGTATTTTTAAAAGCTGCAGGCAGATGCGTAAATACGCACATTTGCTGCCAGCCTTGCTTTTCATAAGCGAAGACTATAAGTCCAAAGTGCATGTTTACGCACTGCTTGCAGGTTTTCAAAGCACATAAATAAAAGGCATTGTCATTTACAATGGCAATAGCTCGAAATCTTGCAAATGTGAGACCTATTGCATTGCAAATGCTTTTTGTTTCAGGTTGTAGCAAGTGCAGAGTTTGAGAAACTGCAGATAACAAAAGGCTGTTTCCTGACCAATCGCAAACCACTGTACTATCTCCAAGTTCCCTAGAGCAAGTGAATGACGGGCAGAAACTTTTCTAGCCAATATACTGACATGATGAGGTCCCGCATCCAATCCAGGACCATCACGTTTTCTTCATCATAAAAAGTATATGGTGTTGCTTACTTGACAGGTTGTGAGTACCGTGTCACGCAATGGCTGTTCACCATAGCTTGGAAGCTTGGGAGTACGTTAATGGCAGAACAGCAAAGTTTTGTTATGACTGGATGCATGTGTAATTACTGTATTTTAGTCTGTGCTTATATATAATGATTCCTGTCTATGTGACATTCAATGTGATAGTGCCACCGACAACAGATTATCAAAAGTTGATCATCCCAAGTATCCCCATGTTAGGCATGAGAAACCAAAACATTTCTGGCTTTTACTTGCTTTTGCGTTTTGTCGGTCCTGCTTGTAAAAACAGCAATATTGTTCCCATGCTGCCAGTTAGACATGGATCGATGCGGCCCAAACCTTAGAATACCCCAATATTGAAAAGATCTCATTTTACAATTGCTGTATAAAGTGTCCTAATCAAAAGGTTGGATTTCTTCATAGTAAACCCCACGACGCTTAATGCAATTAGTATAACATCGGAGCTTCTGCATTTTTCCACCTTTAGACTGGGAGGAAGGGCACAGATGTGTGTGAGCGTCCATTATTCTCCGGGGTCGGGGGGAGGAGAATCCCAGCCATCTCCAGCTTGTTTATGGGAGGCACAGGTAAAGGAGCTTCTGGTGACAACGTCCACGACGATCAGAGAAATGACAGATATTGTGATAAACCTCCAGATGAGCCCCCGCCCTCCATACACACACACAATGCTGAAATAACGTGAAGGAAACATCAGCCTTAGTACCCTGAAACGTACACCCTTTATGGATTTGCCACGCATTTCACTACCAAGAAAAGTGCATTTGCAACAATATTTTTTGATTTATGCGTTTTTATATAGCGCTGACTTTACCCGAAGGTGTCAGAGTGCTTTACAATCGAACTAGTTACATTACATCAGGACTTCGTAAATTTGTACATTATGTAATGAATCACTTTTATTCTAACGCACGCTAAAACCTTTGGATAAGGTCTGCACTACATTAAAATACATAAATGAATAAAAAGGCAAATGAGATCGAAAGCTACAAATGAAGAAGGAGGCGCCCACAGAAGGATACGGGGGATGGCAGCAGGAGTGAAAAGATTGCACCGAGAGATCGACATAAAGAGGATAGCAATTAGTGGGAGAGAAATGAGAACGTGGGGTTAAGCAAAGGAAGGTAGATATAAAAGAGAAGGTGCAGTCAAAAGGAAAGGGGGAATTCAGAGACATGAAAAAATAATGTCATCGCGATCGCAGAAGAGCAATGTTTTACTTATGCTGAATGTATTATCTTGTTCTGTCCTGTTTTAAGCTCACTGGCTACGCGTCGCCACTTCCAGTGGCTATCCGGTACACTAAACTCGCTATGCGCCGGCACAATCTTCCAGGCTCCAGTGCTCTCAATTTGCACCATCGCGGAGAAAGCACACCGTACTGTTCGAATCCTACTTCGCCAATCATAGAGACTCATGATGACTTTGATGGACCTCAAGCACAAAAATCACAGTAGACAAGGGCAGCGTCCAGCGAATGCTGTGTGCTGTGTGCGGTGACAGCCACCATTGTCAAACTAAAAGCACACATGGCATACTGAATACATTTTTTATTAAATGAAAGCGCACCGAAATGAAAACAAGAAGTGGCTGCTCTTGTAAATTAAAAAACATAAAGACGCATGGCTGCTAAAGTGAAAGCAGACCGTGTTGCAAATTTAAAAAACTCATTAGTAATAATAATATAAAAATGGGCGGTGTTCTGCCCCGTCGTGGGTGGAATAGGGGAAAGATCATTAAATAAAATAGTGCTCACCGATTAAATAAAGCAGACCGAGTAACACCACAAGAAAAAAGTCCAGTACTCATGAGAGGTTACAAATGAAGACAAGGCGGTACTAAGGAGGGACTAACAAGCCTAATAATGAATGAGAAGCCAGCATTTAAGAAGGGACAATAACACAAGCCAATGACAAATATGTCCGGAGAGTGGGCGGGGCTTCAAGTGGATACTCCAATGAAGCATGGCTTGCAGAGCAGCGCATGCGCTGCCCAATCTAGACCTAAAAACAAGACAGAAGACTGTTTTCATGTATGCATCCTGGATGTGAAACACCATCCACTTGCCCATCAGAAGTGTCCCAGCTCTACTCCAATTTAGGAAAGAGTTGTAGGCACACATCTTTAAAGAACACTATATCACAATGCATTAACAGTCCATAAACCAGCAGCCTCTCTTATCTGCTCGTTGGCGTTATGCTTGTCTTTGACCCTTTTGGCTAGGTTCCAACAAAAGAAATTCCACATACAGACAACCATTCCAGGAAATACATTTTGTAGAATCTCTTCAACAGCACTTTGCTTCCATGAGGTCATCTTACCTATTTGATACTATTGATGCCACATGTGTAGATATGGAGTGTGAATGCTAGTTTGCTCAGCTATTTATGAAACCCACAAGCTGCATCACTGCGCCTGTTCATCTGAGCTGGAGAGCCTACTCCCGCTTAGTTGCTATATTGCAATTGATTGTGGTGTGAGTTACTCTTGCAAATGTATGTGGTAGCCATGGTTATATCAAGAACGTGGTTAAAATGACTTACCTGAAATACTGCCAAACCAACTCCGTGAGCAGACACATTAATTTCCAAAGGCTGTGTAACTTCAATCTATTACAAAATAAAATTACAGTTAAAGATTCATTAGTAAAACGTCAATGTCTTTAAAATCATTGTTGCTAAATATTATTTTTTCAATAACCCACTTCACCTGTTTTTTCTGAAAAAGGAACCGGTTTACATCATCCACTTTAAATCCCACAGTGTTGTTCGGATCTGTTCCACTCACAAAAACACTCATTTCTGTTGTCCCAACTGTTGCCAAAGAGGCTATGGTAGACAACGCCTCCAAAGCCAGTATTGTATCCTATGGACAAAACACAGTGTTAATAAACTTAAGCACGTGTTTTTTTTTTTAAATAATGAGTTATTTGAGGTTTCCAAAACCAAATAGGCAAGTAAAGACTCTGTGCAACTGGAAATGCATTTCCGAGTGCTCTGTGCAGCTAATATGGGGGTGAGATATTGCATTCGGAAGGGTTGGTGGGGCCTACGACTCCTCATAATGTTAATCTGTTACTCAAAATGCTCTCGCCTAAAGTTAAAATTTGATATTCATATTCCGCATAATATTTCAATCAAAAAATATCTATTTCGTCTGAAAAAGACCATAAAAGTGCAAAGAACATAGATACTCAGAGTACACCAATGAAACAAACATTTTATTGATGTATACTCTATGTATAGCAATTGAAACAAACAGGTAAAAATGGTTAAAAATTCAACGAATGCATATATTAATACAAAAATTAAAAACATGCATTAAGTAATGCAATATATAAAAAGTTTATGAACATCCCAAGTATACCTTATTTCTACTTCTACATTAAAATCTGTACACCCATATAAACCTTTTTAGCAGCAATCATAAACCTCCCTATGGCACACAGTATATCTAAGGTCCGCATATCAGTTATAAATTCCATAGCTTGGGGCCGATTTCTAATCTCATATTTTAAGAAGATTGGGCATAAAAACTGTTTCCGCCCAGTTAATACTTTAAAGCAACCCAATTGAATGTGCAATATATTGCTTTTAGTGTTTAGATCCCATGTACAATTTCCCTTCTTATCAATCATGACCATATTTATCTTTTCATTAGCATAATAAAAGTAAATTCCTATTCTTATTCTTAACACTTCTCTTCTCAGATGGCTATCTGGAAGTATATCCACGTACGGGTATCCTACTTCCTTTTTCCATGGATCAGACAAAGGGAACTGATTTTTTCTCATCAAGGTACTTTTTGTCACTGTCTCAGGATAATTCAGAGCCTATAGCTCTTGGCTCACCTTTTGTAGTCTCAATTTGTAGTTCTTCCATTCACAGCTTGATTCTCATCTTGCTTCAAACTTTTACCATAGTTTCCTTAATCTCCACCTTAGCCCATTTTAATTTACTCTGCAGTATTTCCTTTTTACACCACAAAGAGATCTTTTGCTCTTAACTCGAGGTTAGGCGCATCCAGTATGCTTATCAATGCCATACAGGCCATTATATTCCATAAAACCAGTTCCATCTCTGTCCTTATAGACTGGATCATGGACGATTTAGGTAGTGACAGTAAATGTTTTAGACATTTGACCTCTTCAATATCTCATCTGTTTTTTCCACTTAGATATAGCAGTTCACTTCCAAATTGGAATTGTGGTGGGAACATGACTACAAAGGCTTTCAGAGCGGGCCATTCTGACATCTCCCCATAGTCCTTATTACATTTCTTAAAGCCATTAACTGTATCTCAATGATTCCAGATGGGTTTCCCATTTTAGTGACTTATTGAACCAGACCCCTAAATACTTATATTACTTTACAGTCTCCAGTTTGGTGGGGCCTAGGTACCAGCTGAACTTTGTTTTTTATTACCAAAGCACACACCGTTTGTTTTTTCCATATTCACTACCAATTGTTTGTGCTTACAGTATTCCGTAAATCTTTCTAAGTTTCTTTGTAAGCCTATCTAAGTCTTGTCTAGAATTACCAGATCATCTGCATAAAGGAGGCAAGCAACATGTTTGCCATCCATTTTATGGCTGCCACCCTTAGTTTCCCTTAAGATTGATGGCAAATCGGCAATAAACAGGTAGAAGAGAATAGGAGCCAGGACACACCCATGTCTTAGTCCATTTCCAATTAATATTTTTTCTATTAGGGTTCCCTTGGTGTCCCTGATAATTTGTACCCAGTTGGAACTGTGTAGCTCCTCGACTATAGTGAGGAGATACGTTGGGATATGTTTATGTTTATGTTTATGCAATTTTTAAAGCGCACAACTACCCGGAGGTAAATTATAGTGTAGAGAACCAGGTTTTTAATTTTTTCCTAAAGCTGATGAGAGTAGGGGCAGTTTTGATGTGAAGGGGGAGTGTGTTCCAAAGTTTGGCCGTGGAAACTGTAAAGCACCTGTCACCCCAGTCGGCCTTCTTTGTTTGCGGGACTTTAAGAAAGTGAGCAGAGGAGGAGCGAAGAGTTCTAGAATGTACCAGGGGACAGAGGGCTCTTCTAAGGAACTGTGGGCCCAAGTTGTTGACTGCTTTATATGAAATGCAAAGTGCCTTGAATTTTGTCGGGCTCCTGACTGGGAGCCAGTGGAGTTGCCAGATATATGGGGAAATGGATATGAACTTGGGAACTCCCAGTAAAATTCTAGCAGAAGCGTTCTGGACTAGCTGCAGTCTGTTCATGACTTTTTCCTGGGCATTTAGAAGGAGGGCATTACAGTAATCTATTTTGGAAAAGACCAAAGTGCTGATTAGAGTTTTGCCGGCTGAGGAGGGAAGGTATGGCAACAGTTTTTTGATCCTTTTCAGGATAAAAAAAGATGAAGAGACCACGGAGTCGACGTGATGATGAAAGGTCATTTTATCATCAAATATAACTCCCAGGTTGCGAACCTTAGTGACTGGTTGGGGTGGAACTCCCATCTCCGGTGGCCACCATTGAGGGGGCCAAGCAGGTTCCAGTTTCCCGAATGTAATCACCTCTGTTTTGTCAGAGTTTAATTTGAGACAGTTTGATGACATCCAGATACTGATAGCCCGCATTCCCTCTTGGAAATTTGCAGCAACTGAAGTGCCATCACTATGTACAGATAGCACCAGTTGTGTATCGTTAGCGTAAGTTGTGAGGGCAATTCCGTAAGATTTTATTACCCTCGCTAAGTCCGAAACATAAATGTTAAACAGAGTCGGACTTAGCGAGGAGCCCTGTGGGACGCCACATGGAAGAGTGAAGATGTGGGAGGTGAAATGGCCCATTTTTACTGTTTGTGGACGGTCAGCTAGGAAGGATGCGAGAAGTTCTTTCGCTTTGTTCTTAATTCCTATAGCTGAGACACGGTCGATCAAGATAACATGATCGACTGTGTCGAAGGCTGCAGAGAGATCTAATAGTATTAATACAGCTGCTCCTCCTTTGTCCAATGTCATCCTTATTTCATCTGCAGCTTTTAATAACGCAGTCTCTGTTCCATGACCCTGTCTAAACCCAAATTGGGTATCGTCCAGTAGATTATTATTGTCTATAAATTTTGATAGTTGTATGTTCATTGTTTTTTCAAAGATTTTAGCTGGGAACGGGAGACATGCATTGGGTCGGTAACTAGCAGAGAGAAGGGGATCGAGAGTAGGTTTTTTAAGAAGTGGCTTAATGTAAGCCTCCTCCAGACTGAAGGGTAGGTGCCCGTTGTGAACATAGCGTTACAGATGGACGTCAGGGTGGGGGAGATAGCTTCGGGAATAAGATTGAGAATGGCAGGCGGGCAAAGGTCTAAAGGTGATCCTGATTTAGTACCCGAAACAAGTCGATAGACTTGTTCCTCCGTGACAGCTTCGAAGACAGAGAAGCTGGATGTATTAGAATGTGATGGTAGATTGGTAGTGACAGTGGGAGGAGCGTGGGTGAAGGCTGAAAAAATGGCAGTGACTTTATCTTTGAAGAAATTAGCAATAGAATCACAAAGGGATTGAGTTCCATCAAAGCTGGGAGCAGGGGGGTTGGAGAGGTGAGTGACCACCTGGAACAGTTTTTTAGATGAGTTTTTTGCCTGGTTGATTTGGGAGGTATAGTAAGATGTTTTTTCGGCGGTTATAAGATCTTTGTATTTGGAAAGGGCGCTTTTGTACAGTTTTGTCCGTAGGATTATAATAGCGGCGCCAGTGTCTTTCCAAGTTTCTGCAGTGCTGTCTCTGCAGTCGAAGGGATTCCGAGAACCAAGGGGCCGAGGGGAGTTTTCTTCTACGATGGGAGGTTTTGAGGGGAGCTAGGTTGAGACAAGCCGTATTTAGGCTGTTAAGATAGTTAGTGGAGGCCAGTGAAGGGTCCTGTTCGGTAGTAGTAATGCGATCAAGCAGCAAAGCAGCAAGGTGAGGAGGAATAATATTTTTCCAGTCTCTAAAAGTAAAAGAAGAAGAAGATATAGGGGAAAGTGAAAAGGAATTCAGTCTTATGGAAAAGCATACTGCTGAGTGATTGGTCCATATAAGAGGGATCACCTTGGAGACCAGAATGTGGGGGTTGCTGGTAAATAACCCATCTAGGGTGTGTCCGGCTTTATGGGTGGGCTGATTGACAATTTGCTGTAGGCCGGCGGCTGCAAGATCGTTAATTAGTACCACGGTATCAGGGTCACAGATGGCTTCAAGATGGAAATTGAAGTCTCCCAGTATGGTAAAATGTGGCGCTCCTGCTGAGACCTCGATGAGGTTATTAAGAATGTTAAGAAATTTCAATCTGGACCCTGGGGGGCGATAGAGAAGCATGATTGGTTACCGGAGAGGCTGATGGTAAAAGAGAAAGCCTCACACTCAGTGTATTTAGCATCTGCAATTTTGACTTTAAGGTGGTTCTTATAGATAATGGCTATTCCCCCTTCCTTTCTTTTGATTCTATCTAACCTGCATACGCAATAATTTTCTGGGTCAGCTGCTTTAAAATCTGGACCTGAGGAGTCATCACCCCAGGTTTCAGTAATAAACAGAAGGTCTAGGTTGTGTGACTCGATGAGATCTAAGATTTCGGTTTTGTGCTTAGGGACAGAGCGCGCATTGATAAGCGCTGCTAAGACCTGGGGAGTGGGATTGTAAAAGGGTAGCTAGACAACCAGTGACCAAAGACCCTTTTGTGTTGCCCGGCGGTGTCGCCTCTATTACCCACAAAATATTAATTAATGAAGAAGCAGGCGCTGGAGACTGAAAGGCAGGAAACGAGGGTTTATTCTCTCCGGAGGAGAACACATCAATTCGGACAGCAAGTATCGTCACGAGGTGCTCTAACCGCATCTCTGAGGCCTGGCCTCTTATACACAGGTTTATTGCTTTATTACATGAAACACATATTTGTCAATACTTTGATGTTCGGAAAGGCATCCTAGAAATCCCCGCTTCAAGCCTGTTCCCACACGTTTACAGTTGAAATTCCCCACCCGGTCACAACAGGTGATGATTATCGCGCAGCTGGACATTCCGCCGATTCACGGAATGTGTGGAGTTGATCGGATCTCATGGGGTGAAGGGTGTTCGATCGACTCGAGGGTCCTTTGATAGGGGGAAGCTTCCTACTGTACGGGGGTGTGATAAACAGTATTCGTAGGGCCAGGTGGCGGCCTGGGAACAAGGGAGACAAACGGGCACACACAGGAAAAGGGGTTTGTATCAAAGGACTTGGGACCATGAAAGAGATGAAGGGAGGTGTCACGCTGGGGACGGGATGGGATTCCTAGGCAGAGCTGCGCTGAAGAGGGGTTTATGACCCGAGGCATATGAGAGCGAGGGGGGTTGTCAGCATGCGGGGGATGCCTGCGGGGCTAAGAGAGAGAGAGAGACGCGCTGGCTATCAGCGAGGGCAGGGAGGCCATGGTGCTTAAAATGGCTGCCGCTTACGCGCACGACATGTGAGAGCGGGGGTGATCAGTGCGTGGGGGTGCTTGTGAGGGTGAAGAGCCGTGCTGGGGGTCAGGGGTGTGCAGAGGGTGGTTCTGATCAAGGCAGCTAAAGTGGAGGGGGTGTGCGACAAAGAGTGTGGCATCGGGGCAAAGGGAAGATGGCGCAGATAATGTTCACCAAACCGTATTAATTTTCCACAGTCCTCCCTTTAACATTTCTAAGACATCTTGCTGGCCTGTTTCCTATCTATGTCTACTGCGGTGGTCATAAGTAAGGAAGTGAAAAACCCAGGCGAAGGAACTGTACATAAACATCGCATTTTAAAATCTTTTCATCTTAGTGGCGGGCTCATCGTTAAGCTCGTTGCAGGAAAGTCATAGTAATGCAATATCAGACAAAAATTATGTAGTGAGAGCGTTGGGTACAGATCATAGATGCTTATAGTCATAGGAACTGATAGGTTACCACGTAAGTAAGTTCTTTTTGCACTCGGCTGGAGCATAGTCAATTCAATGGCGGTTGGGAGAGAAATGAGACATAGTAAAAACAATAATCAGGGTTTCCAGTGTCTTGTGGTCGTGGACCATTATTAGTGAGTTCTCAGCATTCTTTGTCATCTTCTGTTAGCACTGTTGAGCATCTGCATTACAATTCGTTCTTTAGTAGGAATGTCCATGTGGGTTGAGCCGTTGGAGGTCTGCGGGCAGGAGTGTGTCTTTGTTTTGTTTCGCCAGACCTCGTGGGAGAAATATGTTACGGTTTTTTGGAGCAGGTGCATTTTCTTCCATAATCCAGAGTGTGGCCATTAGAAGGAGACAGAAAAGGATTTGTGGTGAAGGGTGCAATTGTCTTTGAGTTGTGGAGTCTGTCTGTTCTTGGGTCTTTGTGGTGGGTATTTCCTGTTGCTTCCATCATCTTCAAGGTGCTCGGTAGCGGGCAGAACCACATACTTCGTTTAGCTTCTCTTTGGGGTGACCCTTGGTGGTGTTTAGGTTACCGTTCTGAGATTTAACACAGTTCGTGGTCTACTTAGTCGGAGCTCCCTCCCTTTTGACGCAGGAAATACCCTTCTCTGGATGGCACAGTAGGATTTAGAGGATGTTGAAAGTTCAGGTGGAGGGAGGGGGGTGTGCGAGTAGTCCTTATGGTAGGTCGGAGGAGGAGGGGATGGAGCAGGGCCAGATCGGGAACAGACCAGGGGGACGGAAAATTTAGACAGGCGGGTCCATAACCAGGTTCAGAAAGCGGGGACTTTTCGGCACATGTTGATCATAAAGCAGGGGCCTCAGTTCAGCCCTTTCCTTTCATTCTGCCAGAAACAGTGCCTCGTCCTGCGACTCCTTACTGCTGCGGTCTCGCCTTGGCCAATGTCGCTGATGTTCCACGATCTGCAGTCAGGCCGCGTGCTCCCACATCCGGTCTCTTTCTCCTCCGACAGTGGTACCCTTAAATGAATTTGGAAAGACAGTCCTTAGAGATTCGGCAGAGGAAGGTAATCACATAAATCTATTTCTCTCCCAACACTAAGCAACTGGGTAAGCATCCGTTACATTGAGGTTTTTTGCAGCCAACGTATAAATAATTGATGATAGGTTTGCTGGGTTCCCTACAGCTTTCCTTCGTTACTATTTCTTTGGCGTTTTGTTGGTATTACATTCATTGTCGTGGAACGAAGTCTGATACTTATTCATTGCATTTTATCACAGTCACGTCAATTCTTCTGGCAGAGACCCACTTTCCTAGTACGAGTCCTACGAAGCCTATGCCGTTCTTCAGGGCTTTGTATTTTACGAAAAAGTGCAACGTGCTATTCACCATAGTCTGATAGGTATCTTTCTGAGGAATGAACATAGGCTAAACAATTTTTCATTATATCAATGCATCCTATCTTTCGGCTAAACAGTTTACTTTCAACAGGGTTTATTTGCAACAAGTTCTTTCATTTTTGACTTAATTCTAACTTCGCAAACATTATTCTAAATTCTACATAGTTTCTTACAACCTGGCTACTTTATTAAAAAATTCGGGGCTTGCGATGACTATTCAACTCATCCTTGGGGTGAGCGAGGTCTAATGGAAAACAACTAGGAATATAGCGAACTGGGGCAAGGGACATTTTTCAAACTCTCGTCCAGGGCAGCTGATACAAAACTGGGGGCATTTTGGGAAAACGGGGATGTCTCGATCACTTTTACTGTTTGGGTATTGAGATAGTTTCGGGACGGGGAAGGTCGCGTTTACCAGAGACATTTTTATCATGGATGCCACTGACAAGTAGTTCCCTCAATATGGGTCAGATTAGGGAACCTTAGTCGTCTTACCTGTCCCTTTCTTTTCGGCCAATCTAGGTTTCATCAATATTTAGCAGAAAAGGAGAGGTAGCAATGTGGTATCGATGTAATTTTTATTTAGGACAAATTTGTGCAAATAATTGTGGTATTTTGGAGCCAATCAGGTAGTGCACCAGGGGTAGTGGTTCGCCACTTAGGTGCCAGTCGCTAGGAAGAGAGAAAGTGTGGAGGAGAGGGAGAGAGAGAGAGAGAGAGAGAGAGAGTGAGAGAGAGAGAGAGAGAGAGACAGATAGAGAGAGAGAGAGAGAGAGAGAGAGAGAGAGATCAACAATAGGCTAAACAGTACACGTGTGACATGGAGAGTGGCTGTGTACTATTTAGGCTATTCAGTGCATTACCCAACATGAGACATTTTGGGTTTGTGTTAGAATGTAGAAAGCATGCAGTTTGGGACGGAAGAGCATTAGGCCGGGTACATTAAGGACATGCATTGAGATGGGGGTCTTTAGGTGCCATCTTGCAGTGTAGGTCCGTTTCATGTATCAGACATGGCGTGGCTCCAGATCTTTACTATACCCTAGTCGTGATTCCAATTTAACCTGTAGAGGGAGAAAAAGGAAGAAAGGGAGGGGGAACAACATTCGAGCATATCAGATGTACGGGCACGAAAGTTCTTTACTTACCACATACTCGTCTTATCTCCTCGGGATATAATCCCTAGGGTCTTGGTTTCTGAAGTTAAGGGGGGGGGGGGGCAGTGTGATAGGTTGTTCATGGGGGTGGCATTATAGATCGTGTGTAGGGAAACGCTAAAAAGAAATCAGAGGCGCCTAGCGCGAGGTATCTGGTTTGTAGATGTATCTAGCTATCGGGATCCTTAAATCATTCCCAACGCTGTGATGTTCTAAGGCATATCAGTTCTTCGGCCAACCCTGTCCCTTAGTACCTTTGAGCATCATACCTTTATCACACCGCTTCACTTTACCCGTACTCAGAAGTCGAGGTCCTTCTTCATGCGTTAGTTCCTGAGCCTAGTCGCATATTTGGAGGCAGCGTATCATACCTTAGATTCGATCATCAATCTGGGGCCAAACAACCATTTTCTAATAACCTTAAAAAGAGAGCAAAACGGTTGCGCACAGAATAGCCCTCCCGCCAATTCCCACATTTACAAAAGTATGCGATACCTGTTCACAGTTTGGAAAACCTTTATTTGCATAATCGTTCAGTAAGTAAATATGTGAGTGCAATCGTATTTGGCCGGACACGACGATGGCTGAAGCACATACAGTAGGGGGGCTATTTTTGCAGTATTTTAAAAGCATTGAAAAACGTCTACTTAGTTATTTGTAAGAAACTAAAAATGTCTATTAATAATTGAGGGATCAGAGGGTATTTATTTCATAAATTGAAACACAGTCAGACTAATTGCAATCACATTTCCTAGATGTATACCGTGGGCGTGCGTCATAAGCTACGTTATGTATCGGTTACAATAAATATCATAATAAATCGTATATTGAAATCAACATTTTAACGGGATCCTTTCAAATGTTCGCCAAGTGAACCCTCCTCCCTTTTTCGTCAAGTGTACAAAGGTTCACATACATATCTCAGAACATCAAGTCTTGTTAGCTAAAGAACACCACGCGGTGTTCGTAAGTTCCTATTGATACCGGCGCCATTTTGGGCGATGCCGGGTTGGTTGCACCAGAGTCCCTTTCGGCAGTTCAAAAACCTGTGCTAACAGAGGGGCTGGTAATGTGGACCGTCAATCAAAAAGGGGAGGGAGGTAGAATCTTCCTTACCGGGTCACGTTGAGGTTCAGCCGGAACTTACTCAAATCCGTTAGCCCACAATATTTTTGGATGATTCAGACTGAAGCTGGTGCTGACACGAGAGCACCACCATCTTGTGGCTATGTCGTGGTCATTTCATTAGTGATCAAGGCAGTTGTTCCCCACCGGAAGCCTGTAGGGGCCGAGGGCTCCTAGGACTCTGGTAGAATCTTCAAAACTGTGGGGATGTTGTCGGAGGTGGGGGCTCGTGCCCAGGCAGGCAAGCGCCCGAGTTGCAATACCGGACAAAGTTACTCCAGCGGCCTAGACCCGCCTTCCAGGGGGCCCAGACGCCATTTTGAGACCCTGCAGCAGCCGCCCTTCGTCGTGTCTTCAAGAGTGGTAGAGACTTCTCTGGGGCGAGAAAAATGGAGCACCGTGCCGTTGGAGCAGGACATTGGCTCGGGGCGCTAGGATGCAGCTGTGGCGCCTCTACCTGGGGAGGTGAGGGAGACTCGTTCGCGCCGCCTCCCTCTCCCAGTGCACCCCACGCCGTTCCTTCGAATCAGGGGTGTACATGATGACCACCCTACACCCCTGACTCGGTGAGTACTCTGGAGGACCATTCTATGTCCGGTGCTGCGCAGGTATGCCCATCGGACATTGTATGTTCTGCGCTACGGAAATAGGTCCGTCGGACATTGGATGTTCTGTGCTGCGGAAATAGGTCCGTTGGACATTGTATGCTCGGTGCTGCGCAGGTGTATCCGTTGCCCGGCTGGAGGATTTCGGCGCCGGGCCGGGGCTGGGAAACCTCCTACCTGTGGAGGTGGAAGAGGCTCGTCCGCGTCGCCTCTTCCTCCCAGCCCACCCTGCACCAGTTCAGCGGAGGAATTTGCGATGGCCGGACCAGGAGATTCGAGGGAGGGGGTCATCTGCATCCGCCCCCTCCCTACTCGTGGCCCGGGGGACGCCGCCTGTATATTCTCGCCGGCGACCTATTTGGTCTATGGCTGTCGGCAGGCCCCGCCCCACACGTGCTGTGTGTTTCACCTTCCGGATGGGCGGGACCGTTGACCTGTTACATTTTGGGAACTTCCGGAGTGAGCGTAATATGTTTTGTATTGCTCCTATTAGTACAGTTTTACTTGAAAGAATGTTTTACTAGTTTTTCTATTTATCGTTGGTCGTGTGTTATTTTTACCGTAATTAAATCTTAAATTATATAACAGAGATTTGGCTTCCTTGAGTCCTTTTTTTCTAACGGGGCGTTGTCTACGCAGGCCTGTAATTGCTTTTGTTTTTCAGAGTGGGGGGGGGGGGCAGAGAATAATCAGTCCCAGAACTCAAACATGTCGTTGAAATTGGTCTGACGAAATCTGTGCCATTGGGCATAATCAAACGTTGTAGTTCTATCTGTCTTGTCCGTGTTAGTCTGATTCGTCTTTGTCTCGCGCCTTTTCCCTTTCTGCAGGCCTGTTATTTCTGTCGGCCCTCCGCTCTTACCTATGTTCCGTAGAGTCGGGCATTGGGCTTTCCAGTGCCCGAGTCTTTTACAAAAAGCAGATTGGTTCTGCCTTAAGTCTGTTCGTCCTGCGCGTAGTGTCGGGGGGTTACTTTCGGGTCGTTGTGTCTCGGGGTTGTCCTGTCGGTACGTCCCTTTACACTGTTCCCTTTTTGTGCCTAATCCTCGGAACTGTGTCGTCGCTGCCCCTTCCTTTGGCCTACCAGACGCTTGGAAGGTCGCCTGTCGCGTTTCTTTACCTACTCTGACTTCGCCTCTTTCCTTTCGTTGCGTTGCTTCTTTGCGCCACATACCGAGACTGTCGAGCATAATAGGCGTGGTCTTGCTACTACGAAGGGCTATTTCTAACGTTTCTATTTTGTCAAGATCGAAGGATCCTACCAGTGGCCACTGTTTCTCTTGATTTGCTTTGGTATACTTGTGCCATAGCTTGCTGTAGGCTATGGTAATTAATCCATACTTTGTGAACATTTCTTTATTAGGGGTGCCTTCCAGCAGAGCTAGATGGTCCACCTCTAATAAACGGTCCGGGCTGAACCAGCTATCAATCAGTGGGGAGAAGACAGGCATGACGGGTCACAATGGGGACAATAGTCAGCACTACCTATCTTATCACTGTGTGCAAAGACTAGACAGAATATTTCTATTCTACGTTGTTTGCAGGCAGTGAATACCTCAAGAACCAATATCAATCAAAAAATGGTCAATGGGGAGAATAAGTAGGCCCGCAAAAAGGTCTGCGTCACCTACCCTTTCACTATCTGCAAAGAGGGAACCTATTCTTTCCTGTTTGCAGACAGAGAATCTCCAGAAAATAATCCGTAACAGTTAATCAATGGGGGGGGCAATTAATCAGTGGGGGAGAAAGATAGGTACGACGGGTGCGTTACCTATCCTTCACTGTTTGCAAGGGGAGAGCCGGTTGTTTCTCCGTTTGCCGACAGCGAAACTCCAAAGAAATCAACAAAGGGTAATACTAGTATTTTTTTTTTACAATCAATCAAACAATTTCTTAATTCGTCGTGTCTACACGACCTTACCCGGACCGCATGGACAGTTTCTTGTCTTCCGAATCCAGTGCCCGATCGTCCTCTTTTCTTCGTAATCCTCGAGGCACTCCTGATGGTTCCCAGTCAGGACCGTAGATCACTCGAGAGAGGTCTGTTCGGAACCAGTGAAGTTCGGATGATCGGCTGTCAGACGAGGGTCTATCGGACAGGGTACCTCCCGATCGTTGCAGTCGTTCACTCTGTCGTCAGGACCTCTCCCACTGGATCCACGAGTCGCTGATGGGCCCCACGCTTGGGACGCCAATTGTAAAAGGGTAGCTAGACAACCAGTGACCAAAGACCCTTTTGTGTTGCCCGGCGGTGTCGCCTCTATTACCCACAAAATATTAATTAATGAAGAAGCAGGCGCTGGAGACTGAAAGGCAGGAAACGAGGGTTTATTCTCTCCGGAGGAGAACACATCAATTCGGACAGCAAGTATCGTCACGAGGTGCTCTAACCGCATCTCTGAGGCCTGGCCTCTTATACACAGGTTTATTGCTTTATTACATGAAACACATATTTGTCAATACTTTGATGTTCGGAAAGGCATCCTAGGAATCCCCGCTTCAAGCCCGTTCCCACACGTTTACAGTTGAAATTCCCCACCCCGGTCACAACAGGTGATGATTATCGCGCAGCTGGACATTCCGCCGATTCACGGAATGTGTGGAGTTGATCGGATCTCATGGGGTGAAGGGTGTTCGATCGACTCGAGGGTCCTTTGATAGGGGGAAGCTTCCTACTGTACGGGGGTGTGATAAACAGTATTCGTAGGGCCAGGTGGCGGCCAGGGAACAAGGGAGACAAACGGGCACACACAGGAAAAGGGGTTTGTATCAAAGGACTTGGGACCATGAAAGGGATGAAGGGAGGTGTCGCGCTGGCGACGGGATGGGATTCCTAGGCAGAGCTGCGCTGAAGAGGGGTTTATGACCCGAGGCATATGAGAGCGAGGGGGGTTGTCAGCATGCGGGGGATGCCTGCGGGGCTAAGAGAGAGAGAGAGACGCGCTGGCTATCAGCGAGGGCAGGGAGGCCATGGTGCTTAAAATGGCTGCCGCTTACGCGCACGACATGTGAGAGCGGGGGTGATCAGTGCGTGGGGGTGCTTGTGAGGGTGAAGAGCCGTGCTGGGGGTCAGGGGTGTGCAGAGGGTGGTTCTGATCAAGGCAGCTAAAGTGGAGGGGGTGTGCGACAAAGAGTGTGGCATCGGGGCAAAGGGAAGATGGTGCAGATAATGTTCACCAAACCGTATTAATTTTCCACAGGAGTGGTGGGGAGTGTAGAAGCTAAGCATGTAGGACATTTGTGAGGTCCTATGATAGGATTGGCGTATAGCAGATGTGGTAAAGGATGAGGCAGATCTGCTGAGGTGTTCAATTGCCGGAGTTGTTCAGCGGTATATTTGTATGTGCTCGATTTATGAGCAGTGTGTGGCACATCAGAGGCAGGGGGAATCACCCATGGCCTGGCCTCGGCGCGGACGAGCGCAGACGAGCTTGCAATCGTCGCGCCCGCTGCGCTCGTCCGCTGCGCTTCCGGTGAACACACATGTTATATGGAGGAAGAAGGGGAGGTGAAAAAGGGGGGCGTGGCCAGCGCGAGTGGGCGTGTCAGCTGGGCCCGGGATGGCGGCAGGAGTTCCTACCTTATTAAAGTCTAACATAGGTTGTTATGAGCCACCAGATCAAAAGCCACCCGGAAGTCAATGAAACAGCAGTATAGTTCGCCTCCCATTTCCACTGACTTCCGCGCGATGGCTCAATAGGCAAAACAGTGATCAATGGTAGAGTTCCCTTCTTTAAAGCCCATCTGCTCTGGGGGCACGATTTGATGTACTTCTGCCCATTATTTTACTTGTTCCAATATAATATTTAAAAATACTTTTCCCCTACATCCAACAGATTTATTAATTTATAGATCTTGGGAGTGATTATATTACCCCACTTGCGAATGGGTCCAATAATCGCCCCTCTCCAACTTTCCGGTATCTATCCAATCTCAAGTATATCCTTAAACATTTGGGAAAAGAAATCTGCCCACCAATCTGGCTGTGTCTTTATAATTACAGCTGGCAAATTATCTGGTCCCACTGCCCTGGTTAAGGTTACGTTTGCAATGATGCTTCTAATTTTGCTAGTTGTAAATAAGGAACACATTTCTTTATCATTCCAAGAATTAACCCTCTTTATTACAGATTCTCCCCTTATCAAATATATCTCTTCCAGGTGCTCCTCCCAATTTTTTTCTGTCACCTCACAATTGATTGCTCCCTGTAACTTACAAGGACTATTTTCCAAAACTTTTTGGAGTTTTTAGTTTCTATTGCCTCCAGGAGATTACCCCATTTCCCTTTATGATTTCTTTTTTAAACTCTAATTAACTTTTTATATTGTTTCTTTATCCTCTGTAGGCTATTATAATTCCTCAAATCATACCTTAGCTTAAGGCTTCCTTCCCCTTTTCTGATCTGTGATTTGGTTTCCGACATTCCTTATTAAACCAGTCATTTCCTTTAATCTGGGCTCTCTGGTTCCTATTACCACTATTTGTATTCCTTTTTACTTTGCTTCATAGACACTGCACAACCTTTCTGATATTTTCGTCATACCACCCTAAGTTTTTATCAGGGGGGCGGCTTAACCTTTGGCTCTATTGACATCTGGATAATTTTTCCATACTCTCTTCCGACATTCTCGCTGTGAGGCGTCTCAGATAATCCATTTGAACAGGAAGCACTTTTTCTCTTGGTCTCTTTTCCTCCCATTCTAGCTCGAGTTTTAGGGAGAAGTGATCACTTCCCTCAACTTGTACACCTCAAACCTTCTTAATGTATCAAAATTCCAGGCATGCATGAAGATATAATCTATTGGGCAGGGTTGTTGTCCCCTCTTTATGTTCGCCTAGCCGGACAGTCTACCTATAACCTACCATTCAAACAGAATGCCCCCTTGGACCACAAACACTTCCCTAAGGCCATATCTTGGGTGGACAATTTAATATTTGAGAATCTGGTATCATCTATCTCATATGCAATCAGTGTCTCTTTATTCCATAGGTCGACCCTACGCAGGTCCAATTTATGGTTGAAATCCCCCAACAGAATAAACAGCTTGCTGGGGTGTAGGTCACTAAGTTCCTCTATATCCTCTTTGAATTTCCTAACTCAACCCTATATCCTTCTCGCCTCCACCCGCATTTACACATTGACTATAGTCATGAAACAAATTTTGGGCCTGGGTCCAGGAGTTGCACTTTACATGCCACCAGCCAGCTACATTTCACATTTTGCGCTATTACGTTCTTTGTTATTTTGGTGGATGACAGGATTATTTGTCCACCAGATGGGCGCCCCCTGTTGGCTCATCTTAGCTGATCTATTTATCTTGACAAACCCATCAATCCTGAGGGTCTCGCCACACAGCCATGTGTGGCATCCCATCTATCTCACTCAACCACCCATCCTCTGCGTAATCAGGCGGTGCTATGGCTCTATATCTGTTTTCAAGGATTGGCCCACCCTTTTGTTTAATCAATCAATTTGTTCCACTGTGATTTCGAGGCTTTCCTTCTCTCTGTGTTCCTGTTCTATTAACTTAACCTGTCTAGGCCTAATATTTCACAGTCACTTTTACCTGTGCACATATAAGTACTGGGGGTTATGTTGTCTTCCCTTAAAGATGCTTAGAAATTTGATTATGGAAAGTGTTCTTGGCGGGGGCGGAGCTTGCCTGCAACGAAGATGGCCGCTTAGGTTTTTAGCTCCGTAACGCCATCCAATAATTCAACACGAATCCTGCATTAGAGAGGTTCCAGCTTCTGCAGGCTCACTTTCCTAGGGGTCGGAAGTCCGTCCCCACTCATTGGGAGCATTTTCAACTTAGGGGGCACCCGGAGACTGCAGCTATGTGGTGCGCATTTCGCAGCTGAAGGCCACGCTCTGAAGCCTGTGACACTGCTGGAGGAGAAGAACCGCCTAAGGACGTGGACCCGGGGCTGTACTGTCAGGGAGATGGACTCGCGGTTGCTGCAACTTCCCGTGGCTGTACAGGGCATATTAGTGCCGTTTGCCTTGATGCAGCGCTGATGCCGAGCAGCCGGTAAACGGTGGAGTCGCCCTTGGAGGTTTCCTGGTGTCCCCTGAAACTCTGGGCCGGCCGTGAAGCGAAGGCCTGGACGAACTACGGAGACATCCGGATTGCTATTGAGAAGCCACCCGTGAACGGTTAGTGGCTGCTGTGCTATGCCCCACGCTGATTGTGAGTGATCCATAGGACGCCCCTACCTCTGCACAAAGAATAGCTGTCTACCCCACCGCTGCTGCAGCTAGCACTGGGACATTACCCCAACTGAGGCCTACTTGCGGCCTATAAGCCATCCTGCCTAGCCTACTGGGACGTAAGCCCATGCATAGTTGGTGGAAGGCGCAGCTTTGGCGATCTTCCTCTCCGGTTGTGACTCGGATTCCCTGAACACGTAGGAGGCCACCTGGAAGATGGGAGGAACCGGGGCTGCTGCATACTGGTCATGAATGCACATCGTCAGGTGCCACAGCATAGATCCCTGGGGTGGCAGAGTGGGCTAAAAAACGGTGATGGATTAAACCCAGATCTTTTGACTGGGTGTGAGTGTTTGATTGATTCAGATGCTCTGTCCATCACCACCTCCTTTTGTACAGCATAGATCCCGGCACACCGGGGGTCCAAATTCCGCATAACAGACGCAGATACGCGGTGAAGATGAGAACCCCACCGCTGGACTGCAGCGGAGCAGGCATTTCAAGCGCCTACAACTAGTTAAAACCCCCACCCAAGGAAAGAGACAACACGCTGCTATTGCGCTGTCTTAGGGCAGGGGCCTTTTTCCGCAGTCCTACTCCTAGCGGGGGAAGCCCCGCTGAACTGTGCTTGCTGCCAGCCAAGATTCACAACACCTATATTATACTCTACTATGGGGAGGGTTGACAGGAATCAACCATGGCTCACCTTCGATCAGCAGAAGAAGAGCAAGACCAGTGATGACGACCCAGACTGGGCTCATGCGGCAAATGAAGACAGTCCGGAACAGGTGGAGGGTGATATATGAGCCATGCTCACTACCAGCCTACAAGCATGTCTATCTGCCATCGACTCCAAATTAGATTCTCTGTCGTAACGGATGGATATAATGACAGAGAGAATTGACAAGCAAGTGGAGAGGATGGATATGGCAGAGCGCAGAGTAACTGAAGTTGAAGCATTGCAAACGGCACTGGATAGTATGCAGAAATGGAGTAACACAGTGCCGCAAACACTACAGGATAAAGCAGAAGACCTTGAGGCCCGTTCTCGGGGATGCGAGATACGCATCACAGGCCTGCCAGAATCCACGCATGTAGGGAATATGGGTTTTTTTGTTGAAAAACTACTGCATACATTGCTGGGCCCTGAGCAATTTACCCATATGTTTGTAGTTGAAAGAGCCCACTATTCGCTGGGCCCTCGACCTGCCCGGTGTGCTGCACCGCATCCCATCAACTAAACTATAGGGATCGGGACACAGCTTTGAGACCTGCAAGAGAGAAAAAACCTTTACAGTATGAGGGTTCGACGATCTCGCTATACCCGGAATTCACCACCCGAGTGCAAGAAGCCCGCAAGCGAATGGCGCCGCTCAAGAAACCACTGCGTGACCAGAATTTGGACTATGCAATGCTATACCCGGCGAGGCTGCGTGTCAACAGACAGGGTCAATCCAGGATCTTCACTGATCCCAAAGCGCTACAGAGAGCTCTGAGAGAGTGGGCAAAAAAACATTAGCAGAGTCCAGAGCGCGCTGCAGTGGATGGTGCGATGGGAGGCAGCCTAGATGAACAGGACTAACAAGAAGCCCCTTCTTGCTACCAGATAAGATGGGAATATTTGGAGGGTGGCTGTCAGGGAAGATTGTGGTAACATGATATGCTATAAGGCTGGCTCCAAGTGAAGCAAGAGGACGAACTGGTTAGATGGGGCGGTCAGGTGTTATATGCAAGATATAGTTTTGACATATAGATGGCCCTGGGACAAGTGTTATTCAACTAGAAGAGAGGTGGGGATGGGCAGATGCAAGACTCAACACGCTTTACGCTAATATTGAACTGGATGGCGGCCGGTAACTAACGATTACCTTATGATAGATTACGTTTTGCAAGAACAGGCAACATCCGCCCACGTGTGTGCTCCACACTTTGTGTATCATTGCAGTATTACGTTCACAGAGTTGTTTGTTATGATAATCTGGGGGTTTGAGGGGGGATTACAGCCAATGCACAGTTGGGCATAGCTTGGCGTGGGTGGGGGTAGGGATGGCACAGAGATTCACATTGATTGTTTTTGTAGCTTTTGCAAAATATGTAAATGTGTTATGCACGCATAATAGACTGCCGGAACATGCAGTAAGGCAACTGTGTATAGAGCAACATCATGGCAGGTGAGGATAAACCTTGTAGAGTCACTGGCCCTGACACTGTTAGTGCACTTACATGGAACGTACATGGCCTTAATGACCACAGAAAAGTGCGCAAGATTCTGAGATACTTGAATAGGCATGATATTAACCTCGCACTGTTGCAGGAAACGCACTTCCCACTAGATAGTCCTATACTGCCCACTAGAGGACTGCAGGGCAACATCCACACGGCAGGTTTTACTACACATGCAAGAGGCATTCTGACGTGGGTGAATCCTAAAACGCTGCTTATATTGGAGCCTTTGGTGATGGACGAGGAGGGCAGGTTTACGATCATTAGATGTGGAGGAAAGGGTCTGGAGCTGCTTTTGGTTAATGTCTATGGCCAAGACTACGATACCCCAGACTTTTATAGACGGTTGGCTGACATGGTAGGATCGCAAGTGGGCGGACGATTTTTATGGAGAGGTGATTTTATCTTTGTTAGGGACCCCACATTGGACAGGTCAGGGGGACAGGAGGGACGCATTTCAGTGCAGGCAAGAGCTATGGATAGCGCACTAGTGCGCTTTGATCTGTATGATGTCTGGCAGCAGCAACAGCCGAAGCAAGGGGGATACACACACTATTCTGCATATTATGATCTACATGATAAAATTGATTACTGGTTTGTGGCTAGGCAAATGTTCACAAATATAAGTGCATGTAAGATCCTTCCCCGCACGTACTCTGATCATTTCCCATTATTATTGGTACTTGATGCCCCGAAGGCACGTATACCCACCTTTACCTGGAGGTTTCCGCCTTATTCATTGCTAGACACAGTTTTCAGGGAAGAAATGGCTGAAGCTATTGAAGTATTTTTTTAAAAGAATGTGGGTTCCGTTTACTCCTTTCAAACTGTGTGGGACACCTTTAAAGTGTATATACGAGGCGTAGTTATATCTAAACACGTGGGTATTCTTTCGTCAATCCAGATCCAACTTGCATCACTAGAACAAAAATTTGCGACTTTGGAAAAGGCTTTGTTGGCTCGGCTTACTGAAGTGATCTCTCAAGAAATTAAACAGACTTTTAAAGAGTATCATATAGATGCGGAGGTTAAATACTTGGGCAAATACGCTACTGCTCAGGTCTATGGGAGGGGGAACGCCTTGGGGTGGTACTTGCGCAAACTACTCTAACAATGAAGAGACAAGTCTTTAGTCGCGGAACTCACAGCGATAGACTGTGACACTTATTATTATTATTATTATTATGTATCTTATATAGCGCCAGAATCGACCCCCGAAGGGGTATCTCCGCGCTTGCCTTGGGAACCCGTCCTGGCTTTTCCCTGTGAGATAGCCCCTACCGGGCATCCCCAAGGTGAAAGCCAGGCATCCCGCCGCGGGGGGGCTGTTGTGGAGATTAAGCAAGCTTAATGCCCAGAGTTGCAGAGTGTAAACCCATGATTAGGTCAGGCACCGAAGAGAGAATTATCGAGTCCATGGACATTTGAGCTCAAGACCATGCCGCGTCGGGAATCGAACCCTGGTCCCGGGTCTGACCTCTGCATCAGGGTCTGCCTGCTCTAACCAGTGAGCCACACTTCTCCACTCTGATTACTGAGACAGAAGTAGCGGAGCAATTCCGGCAATATTATTCGGAGTCGTATGCCATTTGGGGTGGTAGTACAGAAGAGCACATACTTGACTACCTTGCCCATATGAAGTTACCGTGGCTAACTAACACTTACCGCAAATTTTTGATGCGACCCATTGAACGGGAAGAAATACTACTCGCAATATCCAATATGAAAGCAGGGAGTGGGCCGGGAGGGGATGGCCTAACAGTTGCCTTCTATAAGACATTTCTCGAGTTACTGTTGCCACAGTTGCTCACACTATATGAGGATTTGTGTGTTAGCAAAACAATGCCACCCTCTATGAGGGAAGCAACCATAGTTGCAATCCTAAAACCGGGTAAACCTCCAGACAACTGTGCATCGTATCAACCCCTATCCCTGTTGAACGTAGATACAAAAATGGTTGCAAAAATACTTGCAAACAGACTAATCCCACTGGTGCCTACCTTAGAAGCGCCGGAAGAAGCCAGTTTTATACCGGGCAGGTACCTGGCGTATAACCTCCGGACGGTATTCGCTGCCATACAACATAGTAGGCCGGAGATACCGGCTTGAGCATTTTTGATATGGAGAAGGCATTTGACTCCATCCAATGGCCCTTTTTAAAACAAGTCCTTATTAAGATGGGAGTTGGGTTGTTTTTATATAGTTTATTTATTTATTTATTTATACAGCACTAGAATCGACCCCCGAAGGGGTAACTCTGCGCTTAGGATGGACTGTGAGGATGTGAAGCAGCTCCAGCAAGGTTATCAGGTGCAGAAAAGAGTGGTCTTAAGCAGCTTCCTGAATTGCAGGTGATCTAAACACTGTCTCCAAGACAGGGGGAGCTTTTTCCAGTAATGAGGGGCGAGATGGGAAAGAGCTCTTCCTCCTAATGTTGCCTTTCTTACTCGAGACACCACCAGAAGGTGTTTGGCACTCAAGCGGAGGGATCTCGATGGTACATAGGGCATGAATTTCTCGGAGAGATAGGAAGGACCCAAGTTAAGCAGTGACTTATGAATAGTGCAGCAGATTTTAAATTTGACCCATTGGCGAATAGGGAGCCAGTGCAGCTTCATTAGAAGAGGGCGAGAGGGGGTATAGGAGGGAGCATTAAGGACCAACCATGCCGCCGTGTTCTGAACTACCTGCAGTCTGCTTAGTGAGGCATCATTAGCAGAGACCAGCAGGGCCTTACAGTAGTCCAGATGACTTAATACCAGTGCATGGACTAGAGTTTTCCGGGTAGAGTCAGGGAGCAGAGGGAAAACTCTGCGGAGCAGGCCAATTACATGGAAACAGGATCCAGCTGTCTGAGCAGCGTGCTCCTTCAGAATGAGGGCTTGATCTAGACAGATACCCAGGTCTTTGACTGTAAACTTGGAAGCGGGATGGGGACTTAGGTCAGTCGGCCACCAATCAGGTGTCCATAGGAGGGGGGCCTCTCCTTAGAGCATAATCTCTGTTTTTCCTACATGGGGAAACTGTGTTGAACGCTGTGGATAGGTCCAAAAGCACCAGAATCATAGAGTGGCCCTTATCTCGGGTCATCCTGATGTTATCTGTGACCGCTAGTAATGCTGATTCGGTGCTGTATTTGGGCCTAAAACCAGACTGGGAAGGATCTAAACATCCTGTCAGTTCGATATAGTGGGAGAGGGGAGTATTGACATGTTTTTCCATTTGTTTACTCAGGAACGGGAGGAGTGAAATAGGACGGAGGTTGGAGAGATCCATCCACGGAGTTTTAGTGCTCTTACGAATTGGTCTAACCTGAGCAATTTTCCACTGCAGCTACTTGGGGTGCTGTATTATTCCCCTACTCAGAGACCTAATGCCTCAGTTGGGCGTATTGCATTCCTGCCTCCAGTGGGATACGGAACTCCTCTCTGCATTGAAAAAATGTCTTGAGCTTGCCCCCCTCGTACAGATCGCTGATCACCCTTGCGCCCATTTAGCAAAGGCACGTGTGCGATGTGCCGGAGGGAATAACAGATTCCCTTCCAGTGGGGTATGCGGCGAGGGGAACGTCGTGAGACCTCTGCGCACAGCCACCTTGTCCCATATATCCAGGACCGTTTTAGTGGGCACCGCTATATAAGCGCTTCTGGAGTGTGCCGCCCGGTGGAGCCATGTGAGGTCCCAGATAGTACGCCCAGTCACCATCCAGTCCATATGCAGCCATACCTTCTCACTCTCAGTCGCTGTCCATTCCACCGCAAATCGGAGGTGTGAGGCCCAATAGTGATCCATTAGGTTGGGAGAGGCCAACCCTCCCCTGTCACACGCTAACATGAAGAGCTTGTGAGAAAAACGTGGCCGCCATCCGCCCCATATAAAAGTGGTAAGCTCACGATGGAGGCGTTGTATCTGATGCTGCGGAATAGGTGTGAAGAGGCATTGAAATAGATATAACATTTTAGGGAGGATCGACATCTTAATGGCATTAATTCTGCCCAACCATGACATCGTCAAGGGTTTCCATCCCCGCAGCTCTTCTAGGACAGCCTTCCTACACTCTTGCCAGTTTACTTGAGTCCATCTATCTAAGGAGGGAGTCAACTGAAGGCCGAGATAGCGGATGTGACTAGAGGTCCATTGACATGGGGTAAGCTTCTCCAGGAGTGGTATCTCCTTCTGCGGAATGGTAAGGTTGAGGGCCCAAGATTTGTCGTGATTTTCTGAATCGTTTTGTCCACCATAAGCGTGGAAGGGTATGCTCAGATGTGAGTCCCTTGCTCACTGTACCATCAGGATTCAAGCAAGCCGGGCCGAAGACGGCTGTAATGCCAGAAACCGGTCCCCGGAAGCTTGTTTCCTTTCCAGTAAAAGAATTGGCTTGGTAGTTTGGTCTGCCCTGTTCCCATGATGCACTGGGCCAGGGACAGACTAATTTGCATGTAGCCAGGTTCTGAGCTGGGATGGTGCAGTGAGCTAAAAAACGGTGATGGATCAAGCCCTTATCTGTTGACTGGGTAGGAGTGTTCTGCTTAATTCAGAGACTCTGTCCATCACCACCCCCTTTTCTGAATCGTGATTGATTTTAAGGCCTGAGGCCCGCTCAAAAACCTGTAGCAGAGAGTGAAGTGCTGGGAAGGACACTTGGGGACGCGATAGTGTAAGAATAAGGTCGTCTGCGAAGAGTGCCACCTTATTCTCCCGACCTCCAAGCAAAATACTGTGTATGTCCGTTGACTGACGGATCAGCTCCGCTAGGGGTTCAGCCACAGGGGCGAATAACAAGGGTGAGAGAGGGCAACCCTGTCTAATACCCCTATGGATGGAGAAGGGTTCTGTAAGCTGCCCATTCACCCTAATCTTGGCCTGTGGGGCGAGATATGGCGCCAGGATTCTAGAAACCATATTCTGACCTAGCCCGACTTTTTGCAGTCCAGTCCACACGGTCGAACGCCTTCTCCGCATCAAGCGACAGGAAGCAGGCCGGTATGTTCCAGTGGTGTGCCTTCCCCACCAAGTGTGCAATTCTACGCACATTATCTGCCCCCCTGGCGATTGCGGATGAAGCCAACTTGTCCCGGCTCCACCACTGCAGGCATATGGGGATCCAGACGTTTTGCGAGTAGTTTGGTATAAATTTTCAGGTCAGTATTTAACAGGGCTATGGGTCGGTAGGAAGCGCAAAGCGTGGGGTCCTTGCCCAGCTTTGGTATGAGTGCTTTCTCCCCCATACCAATGGAGGATGTTGGTCCGTCCGTGTCATTAAAGGAGTTGTACAGCCATAAAAGATAAGGCCGGAGTTGTGCTTGAAATATGCGGTAGAAGGACAGGGGCAAGCCGTCCAGGCCCGTCGTCTTCCCAAGAGGAAGGTCCCTTATGGCTGCTGTAAGTTCCTTAGCGGTGAGAGGACCTTCTAAGGTCCTAGCCTGGTGGGGGTGTATCAGAGTCCAGGTGCACTGGTTCAGCACATCCATTATCAGATCCGGCGACGGTGCCTCCGCCAAATAAAGTGCAGCGTAATAGTCCATGAATGCCTCGCTTTTATCCCTCTCTGAGGTAACTCTCGTAGCATCTGGCAGTTTAATATTGGCTATGTGGGCCTTAGATGCCCGTGCCCTCAGACGTCTCGCCAGCAACCTGCCGACCTTATCTCCCCATTCAAAATACTGTTGTTTCAAAGCCAACAGTGACTTTTCAGCCCTATTAGTACGCAGGAGTCGGAGTTGCCCCCGGAGGTTCGCGAGTTGCCGCCGAGGCGCCGGCGAGGATCGTTCCTGGTCCTGTTTTTCGACCAGCTTAATGTCCTTTGAGAGGACGTCTTCCAAGAGCCGGGCCTCCCGCGCCCGCGCAATCGAGAGAGAGGTGGTGTGCCCACGAATCGTAGCCTTGAGGCATCCCACACCACAGGCTATGGCGTCTCCAGAATATCATTACTAGCAAAGTAAGAGTCAATGGCAGCCCGTATGCTTTCCACGTTGGCTGAGTCCCGGAGAATACTCGGCGGCAGGCGCCACCACGTAGCACGGGTGGGGCAAGCGGCCGGGTCCTGCAGGATTAGCCTAACATGGGCATGGTCAGAGAGTGATATGTCAGACATGGAGGCCCCTAGCATGTCCCGTATCAGTGCATGAGTGATAAACAGGTAATCGATACGGGAATATGAGCAGTGTCAGAATCAGATCCCAGACCTGAGGCGGAAGCCGTGTTCTGGAGGTACGCGATTTTTTAAAAATTGTGATATTTTGTTTTTACTGTGTTGACTAATAACCTGCAAAACAGCTGACTGATACTTGCATCCTACCTTCTTGCCACGCAGCCGATTGAGCGCTGTCGCGGTAATTGTTTGCTTCACTTCCAGCGGCCGCCATCGCAGGCGTGCTCGCCAGCCACGCCCCCTTGAGGCCACGCCCCCTGCCCTATATAAAGCGCCGCTCTGAAACACACCTACAGAATCAGATCCCAGACCTGAGGCGGAAGCCGGGTTCTGGAGGTACGCGATCTTTTAAAAATTGTGATATTTTGTTTTTACTGTGTTGACTAATAACCTGCAAAACAGCTGACTGATACTTGCATCCTACCTTCTTGCCACGCAGCCGATTGAGCGCTGTCGCTGTAATTGTTTGCTTCACTTCCAGCGGCCGCCATCGCAGGCGTGCTCGCCAGCCACGCCCCCTTGAGGCCACGCCCCCTGCCCTATATAAAGCGCCGCTCTGAAACACACCTACAGAATCAGATCCCAGACCTGAGGCGGAAGCCGGGTTCTGGAGGTACGCGATCTTTTAAAAATTGTGATATTTTGTTTTTACTGTGTTGACTAATAACCTGCAAAACAGCTGACTGATACTTGCATCCTACCTTCTTGCCACGCAGCCGATTGAGCGCTGTCGCGGTAATTGTTTGCTTCACTTCCAGCGGCCGCCATCGCAGGCGTGCTCGCCAGCCACGCCCCCTTGAGGCCATGCCCCTTCCTCCTCCTTTATTATGTGCCAGGGCAGGAAGCGCAGCGGACGAGCGCAGCGGGAGCGCCGTTTGCGCGCCGAAGGCGCGCCTAAGGCAAGCCCGTCTGCGCCCGTCCGCGCCTGGACGGGCCCAGGGACCAGGCAGAATGATGAAATCATCAGATACTCCTCCCTAGAGTTACACTCTCTGCAAGATCCCGTTCCTCAACCACTCGATCCGTCCACGCACGCTTGCCTAAAGGCAAGTAGCATCCTCGCTCTTCATCACTCACAAGACCCGACTCACACTCTCCCCCTAAACTCAAATAATCTCATTCCCCCTAAACCCAATCTCAGGACTCTTCGCTGTCTCTACCTCAACACCAGATCCCTGGTCAAACACCAACTTGACATATTCCTACTTCTGAAAACGGATAGCCCCGACATACTCTTTGTCACTGAGACATGGCTCACCACAGACTCCTTGCCAGATATACTCTCGGCCTTGCCATCAGACTATTACATCTTGTCTGCAAATAGAAAATCAGGTAAAATTGGGGGAGGCGTGGCCGCTATTATTCATAAAGACCACACTTTTTCCTCCTTACCCCCTCTAGACCTACCAGACTCGGATAACCTAGTTATCAAATCTGACACCGAGACAGGCACCATGGTGCTAGTATTGCTATACCGTCCTCCCACATCCATGCCTTCCTTCCCTGCCTCCCTGTCTGAGCAAATTGCAGGCCTAGCCGTCGACCACGACAAAGTTATGGTCATAGGAGATTTCAATTACTGGTATAATAACGCTGATGCTGGACCTCACGCCACAGAACTGTTTGAACTCCTCTCCAACTTAAACTTCCACCAACATGTCGCGACCCCCACCCATGAAAAGGGACATACCCTAGACCATATTTGGTCTCACAACATCTCTACCTCCTGTCCCACGGCCTCACCATGCATATGGTCCGACCACCACTTACTGCAATTCTCTATTACCACTCAGGGTTATCAAAAAAACCATGCGCACCCTGGAGGATCAGTCAGGAAATGGAGATCTTTAAACCTCCAAGATTTTCTCTCCTCTCTGTCCAACTCCATCCCCACCCAGCTACCAGATATCAATCTGACGGACAAGTCGCATTCCGAGTGGCTCCTCTCCTCATGTAATGAACATGCCCCCCTGACCAAGTTCTCTCGCGCCCGCCGCATGGACGCCCACAAATGGTTCTCTGCTGAATTAAAAGAACAGAAACTAGAACTCCGCCAACTCGAACGGAAGTGGAGACATAGCTACCTAGACACTGACAGAGCACTGTATAAGACAGCCCGCAAAAACTACAAGGACTCAATCTTAGTGGCTAAATCTACCTTCTTTTCAGACAAAATTTCCAACGCCAAAAACAAATCACGGGAAATCTTCAGAGTCGTCAACGACCTTTGCAATGACACCAGAACTGCCCCCTCCCAACCCGCATCTCAAACGCTGTGTAACCAACTCAACAACTTCTTCAAGGAGAAGATTGACAACATAAAAAACAGCATCCAAACCAATCACCCTGCAGACGAGTCGGACATCTGCAGAAATCCCAACACCCTACAAGACTTCCCCCCCATTGACCCACCCAAACTATTGGAATTAATGAACCGAGTAAAATCGGGCTCATCCAACGATCCCTGCCCCCCGCACATTCTGAAAGAGGTCTACACCATACTTCCTCAGAGCATACTCCCCATCCTGAACACCTCCCTATCACAAGGTACAGTACCCGACTCCTTTAAAAACGCCACCCTGGTCCCTCTCATAAAAAAACCAGGCACCGATCCCTCCAACCTCGCTAACTATCGCCCCATCTCCCTCCTTCCCTACTGCGCAAAACTACTGAAAGCCTATGTAACCAGCCACTTATCCAACTTCATTGAGATATCTGACTATTTCGAACCTAACCAAGCTGGATTCCGCCAGGCACATTCCACCGAGGCGGTGATCCTCGCCGTGCAGAACACCCTAAGGACCAATGCCGATAACGGAATCCATCAGGCCCTCGTACTACTCGACCTATCGGCCGCGTTCGACACGGTGGACCACACCATTCTATTACACCGTGTCGAACAAGCCGGCCTCAGTGGCACGGCCCTCTCTTGGGTTAAATCCTTCCTGACGGACAGATATCAGGCGGTAAAGCTGGAGAACTTCACAGCCCCCACTCTCCCAACCACTTGCGGTGTCCCACAGGGCTCATCACTGTCTCCCCTACTTTTTAATCTTTATCTCAAACCCCTCCTGCACTCCTTGAAAAACAGAAAAGTAATCATTTTTAACTACGCTGACGATTTGCAGCTGATATTCCCCCTCAACTCCCCGGATTCCGTTGAGGAATTCCATAAGACCATGCTGCATATCCAGAGCTGGATGGATCGGAACCACCTTAAGCTAAACCCAGGAAAGACTGAGTTAGTACTCCCCTGTGACAGCGCACTCAGCTGGGGACCCCACTTCTGGCCACCTTCCATGGGCACACCCCCATCACCATCCCAGACAGCTAAAAGCCTTGGGGTCACTCTTAGCGCCGATCTCTCTCTGAAAACCCAGGTCGGAACAGTGATCTCCTCCTGCTTCTTTCAACTGAGAAAAATTAAAAAAATCGCTCATCTGTTGTCTCACTCTGCCCTCATCCAGGCAGTACTCGCACTAGTCCTCTCGCGATTAGATTTCTCTAACTCGACCTACCTCGGCCTTCCCCTCACCATCTCTAAACGCCTGCAGATTGTGCAAAATCAAGCTGCCAGATTAATCTTCAAGAGCAATCGCAGGAAGTCAGCCAAACCTCTGTTAGCCTCCCTCCACTGGCTCCCCATCACCCATCGGATCATCTTTAAGACAGGCTGCATAATTTTCAAGGCTCTTCACGGAAAAAGCCCTAGGTTTATCAACCAACTCATTATCAAACATATCCCGCCCCGCGAGCTTCGGTCTGCCCACCTATCCCATCTCAAGGCGCCGACTTTTAAAAAGAAAAGACTCGGCGGATCCAGTTTCGCACACCTCGCCCCAAAGACCTGGAACTCTCTGCCCTTGTCCATCCGGAGCTGCTCCAAGCTGATTGAGTTCAGACGTGCATTGAAGACCTGGCTATTTAAACAAGCGTACTGCTAGAACTCTACATCTTCTGAACCCTCTCTTCTGTTTCTCTAGCGCCATGAAACCCCTGGGTGTCCGCGCGCTTAACAAATTCCGCATAGAAATAGAAAAATAGAAATAGAGTGTACATGGGAATAGTACGATTAATCCCGCACCGCTGGGGAGTGATGCCGCCATGTGTCCAGCAGGCCTAGGCCTGTTATCTGTTTGCGGAGCGCTGAGGACATGGTCCCATCCCACTCAAGGATGCTTTACTACTTCAGGGTCCCATACCAGGTTAAAATCCCCCCCCAAAGATCAGTGAGGGGCTGCGGCACGTGATCCCGCAAGATTGACCGGAGGTAGCTGTCCTGCATCTGATTGGGCGCATATATATTACATAATGTGAAGAGGCGTCTTCCAATCCCAACACTTGCTCTAATAAAGCGTCCATCCCTGCTCCTAAAGGGCTGAGCTTCTCCCCGCCTAATGCCATTCGTGCACAAAATCGCCACCCCTGCCGTTTTGGTGTCCGCTGCAGCCCAAATTTGGAGGGGGTATTTAGGATGCGCCATGCGCTGCACATCAATTTTTAAGAGGTGAGTTTTCTGGAGGAAAATAAAGTCAGGGCTATGCTGGAGAAGATAGCGCCATGTTTGCCCACGCTTATTGGGAGAGTTTAGGCCCTTAACATTAAGAGTTAAGACTTTCAAGGGGCTAGGGAGAGTCGCAGTCATGGTTGAGTCCAAATTATCCCGCTCTGCTGCCCTATACTGTAGCTCAATGAGGGCGCACGAGCACGGGAAGGCCTATCCATTCCGGCCAGGAAAATGCGCCACAGGATCACCCGCCCACCACACCCAAGAGACAAGAAGGAGCAGGAAAGAAAAGCTAGAAAGAGGAGGAGGTAGAGCGAAACAGAGAATAAAATCAAACAGTGGCCAACTGGGCCATGAAATCCTGTTCCAGGCACAGGACATCCTACACCCAAGGTTCGGATAGTCCCAGAGATGTCACTCTCACAAGAACAGTTAGGGGAGATCGGCAACCGTTGACAAGTGCATCCAGGATAGGAGCCCCGGCACCCCCAACATTGCAATTAGGTGGCTAGTACAATGACTGGGTCGGTAATTCAATCCTCCCGCCCGATAGGGGGGGATATCAGCCCCCGAGTCAGGGCAATGAAGGCTATGTGGCTGCATGAGATGTTAATCAAGGGGTTGTTGGACGTTGAGTAGGCCCAGCTGTGTCACCCTCCAAAGACCTGATATGTTCTAAAATGTCCTGCTTGGCCTGCAATGCTGATTGCTCATCAATGGGCGGAGATCGCCGACGACGACGCACAGTAGAACACGCTGGTTTAGCAGGAATCCATGCCGTGGCTGGGGGCCGGGCGGGACTGGCCGGTGGTGAGGACGGAAGTCGGAGCAGTTGAGCCACCTCCCTGTAGGACCGCACCACCCTGCGCTTGGATTCCCACGCTAAGATGAGGGCAAATGGGTACTCCTATTCATAAGGGATGTTCATGCTCTGCAGCTTGTCAGTGACGGGTTTAAAGGCTCGCCTTCTCCCCAGAGTATTGGGTGCCAAATCCTGAAAAATCCTGATCTTGTGTCCATCATATGTGAGGTGCTGCTTGGCACGCACCGCTTTGAGAATGGCTTCCTTTTCTGTGAAAAAGTGGACTCTGGTGAGGATGTCCGGTAAAACTCCCGGCCTCCCAGCGGGCCCGACACCCGATGGGCCAGGTCCAGGGTCGTCAGCGAGGCATCGTCGTCCTCCCAGACTTCATGCAGGAGCTGAGTCACATACGTCAGTATGTCCTTCCCTCCGCTCCGAGAGGAACCCCCCGGATGCGGAGCTTGTTCCGACGACTCCGATTCTCTGGGTCTTCCTGTTGTAGTTGCAGTTCGATATATTGCTCTTCTAAGGTGGCCAAGTGCTTCCAAAGCTGCTCCTGGTCCTCTGTGCAGGCATCAACAGTCTTTTCCAGGCCATCTACCCGGTCACCCAGATCTGTTACTTCCTTTCTTAGCTCTCTGACGCCGGAGTGCACCTCAGAGTGCAGAGAGCCAATTTCCATTTTTAGCTCAGACATAAATGAGGTCATAAATGCTTGTGTGACCTGCGGCGAGTCCCCTCCAGGGGAAGGGCCCACCTCAATCGGAGCAGACGCACTCGTCTTGCCCCACAATGCTACAACTGAGTTGTCCTTGGAAGTCGCACCAGGGCATCCTTGCCCCCTTTAGAGCGTGTCATTATGAGTCAGGAAGCCCCCTGCAGCGTGCCGATGATCCTAAGCAGCTAGGGTCCACAACAGCATCCACAATATTGTTTAGCAAGCCGAAAGGGCTTGGGGTAACCACCTTAGGGGCCACCAGGAGGATTCACAGCATCCGCAGCATCTACTGTCCAGTCTCCCCACTAGGCCCAAACAGTCGTTCTTGCCAGGATTCCACTGCCCAGGGAGGGCACGACCCACCCCGCTCCTGCAAGGGGGGACATGACCGGAGTTCGGAGTCACAGTGGGTGTGCATCAGATCCCCATCACAAAAATGCGCACCACTCTTCCCCCAGGGGCTCAGGGAGCAGGCAGGAGCTCAGTTGTCAGATCCAGGAACCCAAGTACCCCCACGCACGTCACAAAGAGGGTCCACCACCGCTCAGACTGACCCCAGATCAGAGAGGGCCACGCAGCCTCCAAAGCCAGTCCACAACACTCACCGGCAGTGCCTTACCAGCCACCCCCCACCATCAGAGGCAGTCCTCCTTCTCCCCGGTTGGTCTGGTCACACCTGCGCCGAGGGCCTGGCCCCGCCACCCCCGCGGTATTCCAATGCGGCTTCTCTAGGCGTGAGGGCCTCTCCACAATTCCAGCTCACCACCTTCCCACTGCTGCTGCACCCCTGGCCTCTACCCCCCTCCCACCCAGGCCCCCACCAAACACCAGTCACAGTCTTTATGCAGGGAAATTAAGACAGAGCCACAAGTCCAGGATCCCCCCACCCCAAGGGCACAAGATGGCAGGCAGATGCACTCACTTCCCTCTGGGTGCCCTTCTGTCACGTGGATGACCTTACCCGTGACAGTCAGCAACAGGATGCTCAGCTGGCCAGGCCTGAGCAGGGAGTCCACAGGAGGCCCAGCAGCACGCGTCAAGCTGCAGGGCTAAAAAACAGAGGTGCAGTTCCCGCCTCCAGTGCCCCAGCCGAGTTAGGGGCCAGAGAAGTCCCACACAGGCCCAAAATGGCACTTGGGCAAGAAGCCAGCAAGGCAGGCCCGTCTCCGTATACGGCCGTAGCTCCCAGCTGCTCCCGACACCTCGTGTGCAGAGTGCGCCAGGAGATACCTAGAGACCCCCGCAGAATCAGGGCATCAATATCAGCTTTTGACGATGTCCGCCTCTTCTTGACAGCTGCGGCCCAGTGCGGGAAAATGGCTGGCTGCCGCGGCTCGGAGAGAGAAGATGGCGGGCGCGTCCTCAGACAACCAGGACTCCCCCAGCCTGCGTGTCACCCGCGAGCCTCTGTCAACTCCTCAGCCTCCGCCTCCGCACCTCCCGGCCCGGGATGGGCCGTCCGCAGCAGGTCTGCAACGATGCGGTTCGTGGGCTCGGTCGGGTGCCGCAGCTCTCAGCCTGGCCGCAGCCCACGCCTACCTCTGGCAGTGCTGGTCCCGCATCCTGTAGGCCTCCAGGGTGATCGAACCAAGCAATGGTATTCATGCAGCTCTCAAGTGCCGTCTGCGAGGCCCCCAGATGCTGCTGCCTGGAATCCACTGCTCCGTCCCAGCGGGTTTTCCAGAGCACCAGACATGAAATGAAATTAAATGAAATGAAAGCAGTCTTATATTGGGCAACTAAGCCCAATGGGCATCGAGGCGCCTAGCAAGGAAAATCATAAGGACTGGGAACCAGATTACGGGTATGACTTGGCAAAGAGCCATGTCTTTAATGCCTTCCTGAACGTCAGGACGGAGTGTTGAGTTTTGATTTCAGGGGGAAGGGTGTTCCACAATTTAGGGGCCAGAGACGAAAAAGCCCTTCCTCCCCATTTAGCTCTTCGAAAACGGGGAACTAACAGCAAGTTCTTACTGGATGAGTGGAGGTTTCTGCAAGGAGCATAAGGAACCAGCATAGCCTTCACCCCCCCTGCTCAGTCGCCGGACAAGGCCCCATAAGTCAGGCAAAGGGTCTTAAAAGAGATCCTGGCCTTAATCGGGAGCCAGTGCAGGCTCTTCCTAGCAGCTGTAGCGGAAGAGAGCCTAGGAACATCGAGCACAAATTTAGCCACCGCATTCTGGACAGTCTGCAGGCGTTGCACGAGGCCCTTATTTATGCCGGCATAGAAAGCGTTGCAATAGTCGAGCCGCGAGGTGACCAGTGCAACCACAATCTGTTTGCGAGCTTGCAGGGATAGGTAGTGTCTAATTTTCCTAAGGATCTTAATAATACTCCAGCAGGTAGCAACCGTCCTATTTACCTGCTGTGTCATGGAAAGAAAGGGGTCAATCATCACTCCCAGGTTGCGAGCAGAGTCTGTAGGTGTAGGGCAGACTCCTTATTTTCGCCGAAAACAAGGACCTCGGTTTTCTCTCCGTTCAGCTTCAGTGAATTGAGAATCATCCACTGGGAAACTGCCTCCATGCATTTCCTGAAGCTAAGAGCGGAGGTACTGACCGAGTGGGAGAGGGACACCATGATCTGGGTGTCATCAGCGTATGAAACCACCTCCATCCCATAAGATCTTACTAACCTGGCAGGTGGGGCCACATAGATATTGAAGAGGGTCGAGCTTAAAGCCGACCCCTGTGGAACCCCACATTGCACAGGAGTGGACGGAGATAAGTACTCTCCCAATTTGACATTCTGTTCCCTCTGATCAAGGAAGGAGGCGAGGAGACTCAATGCTGAGCCTTCCACCCCTATCTCCCTAAGACGAGATGTTAAAATAGAGGGAGATAGGGTATCAAGGGCGGCTGTCAGTTCGAGCAGAACCAGAAGAGTGGTATGGCCCTGGTCGACCTCAGTGCGGATGTTGTTTAGCACTACCGTGAGAGCTGACTCCGTGCTGTGACACCTCCGAAAGCCAAGTTGGGACAGATCCAAAAGACCCAAAGTGTCCAAGAAAGCCGCCAGATGCTGATTTAGATGAGTCTCTAGCATCTTTGCTGGTGCCGGGAGCAAAGAAATGGGGCGGAAATTCTTGAGAGTTTCAGGGTCTAAGGTTTTTTTTTTTTAGGGGAGGCTTAACCACAGCACTCTTCCAAGAAGATGGAAAAATACCCTCCAATATTGCCCGATTCATAATGTCCAGGAGAGGGGGCAATAGGACTTCCCTACAGTCTTTAAGAACTTAAGGAGGGCATGGATCCAATGGGGATCTCGACCTGGTCTTACTTAAAAGCAAATCCAGTTGCTGTAGGGTAAGAGGCGGAAAATTAGACAAACTCATCGCAGGGTCCGTTGTTCCAGATCCTATAGGAGATGTAATCGAAGGGAGAAGAGAGGGCAGCGATGCCCTTTGCAGTTCAAGGGCTGAGTAAATGTCGGCTATTCTGGAATAGAAGAATTGGGAAATCTTGTCACATAGCTCTTGGGAGCCAACAATGGGATCGGGAATTTTTCAGGGTGCACAGGGAATATACAATTTTGAAGAGTTCCCTGGGAGAAGTAAGAGAGGCAGTTAAGTTAGAAAAATAGGCCTGCTTTTCTTCGATTACCTCTGCTTTGTACCCTTTAAGAAGCAATTTGTGCTTATCCCTCTCTCGATTATCCCAACTCGCCCCCCAAAGCCTTTCCTGCAGCCCTGCCTTAAAAGTCTGAGAGACTCTGAAAACCAGGGGGCCGAAGGTCTTTTCCTGGCAGAATAGCGAGATGAAACAGGGGCCAGGAGATCCACTGCTGTGGCGATGGAACTGGTGAATTAAAGCGCCGCCGTACTAACATCCTTCGCTGCGGTAATTTCGGTATTGGAAATTAGAGGAGCAAGAGTGTCGTTAGAGATCTTCCTATAATTCCGCTTGGGTTCTTGTTTACTAGGACCACTCAACTTGATAGTGGCAGGAGGAACCCGAAGTTCCATGGGGACAGCTAAGTGATCAGACCAAACCAGCGGAATAGGCAAATCTGTCGTTAGCCTATGGTCATTTGAGAACACCTCATCCAGAGTGTGTCCCGCCCGATGAGTGGGGCTATTGACCAGCTGCCAAAGACCACAAGCGGCCAGCGACTCCAAGAGGGAGAGAGTTTCCCTAGAATCTGGGTTTTCAAGATGAAAATTCAGATCTCCCAAAAACGTCAAATGAGAACAGCCAAAATAAGGTTCTAGGATGTTCAGAAGAGTCTGGCTGAAATCAGATCGGGGCCCTGGAGGTCTATAAATTAATATGCCCATAAATGAGGAAGAGAGGGGAGAGGTTATTGAAAAATGTAAGGCCTGAAGAGTATCCTAGGGAGCGGATAGGGTATTAATAC
Organism: Lissotriton vulgaris; assembly: GCF_964263255.1. NCBI lineage: Eukaryota > Metazoa > Chordata > Amphibia > Caudata > Salamandridae > Lissotriton > Lissotriton vulgaris. The sequence continues at coordinate 499,276,746 of NC_141694.1, forward strand.
GACAGGTGTGGGATACCTTATATAGGATCCCCAACCCTCCAACTCTGCGTCCCACTCGGTCCATCCTAGCTAGCGTATAACCATCGGGTATGGCGTTCACCAGTTCAGGCCCAGAGGAATCAGAGGCCCAAGTTTCTGTAATAAAGCCCCAGGTAGGCTTTCTAACAGACACAAAATCACTGAAAGCAATATTGTTCTTCACCAGCGACCTAGCATAAATGAGGAAACCGTTTTCACTCATGACAGTGGGAGTAGGGAGTAGTTTAGTGGGGGGGGGGGCGCTGATTAGGGGTACGCACTGTTGTTGACGTACAATTCCTAAAATAGCAACAGCAGCGAGGGAGTCCAGAAAAGCATCTGGAGGGCAAGCGAAATGATAGGGTAAACGTAAAGGTCTGAGGGCAGTTAAGTCATAGTATGAGTAAATAAAACTTACATTACTAGCGCCACCACGTTCATATTCCTTCCCACATAACCCGTCCCCTAGCCCGTTCTTAGCGCGGACGTCGCAGACGGGCTGGACTCTGGCGTGACTCCGGCGCAAGTACGGCACGCCCGCTGCGCGCTTGCATTACTGGTTTAAGAAGGGGTCTAGCGTGTCCGCCTGACCACTAGACCGCTAGACCGCTACCCAAAATGGCGCCTGCCAGATGTCCCTTCCTACCCCCAAGATGGCGCCAAGTATCCGGTGCACAACGCTGGGGACCCGCTGAAGCCATGTTGTGCGTGACCTATTACAGTGCAGGTATGCGGGGAATAGGTCAATTAAAAGCAGGGGAAAAGTCTAAATTAAAAATAAACCAAATGCAGCAAAACAGGGTTAAATTTAAAATTGCAGAGTATGACGCGAGTTCAGCAGGAATTGAAGCGCACGATGCTTGAGCGCTTAGCGTAATGATAGTTGCCTTGTCCAAGGCTGACCCACCTGCTTCACCGCCTTTAATACAAATCTAGCGTGTCCACCTGACCACTAGACCGCTACCCAAAATGGCGCCCGCCAGACATCCCTTCCTACCCCCAAGATGGTGCCAAGTATCCGGTACACAACGCTGGGGACCTGCTGAAGCTGCGGTGTGCATGACCTATTACAGTGCAGGTATGCGGGGAATAGGTGAATTAAAAGCAGGGGAAAAGTCTAAATTAAAAATAAACAAATGCAGCAAAACGGGGTTAATTTAAAATTGCTGAGTATGACGCGAGTTCAGCAGGAATTGAAGCGCACAATGCCTGAGCGCTTAGCCCACTCGCACCAGGATGTAGGAGGCCTCGGTCACCAATATGGCGACCAGGGCCCGATAGGGCAGCACACTCGCCCGCTGGTCCCAATTTTGTCACCACTTGCCAGCTCCGGGGGCCAGGAAAGCTCAACTCTGTCTCCCAGGTTCTTCCGACGTTAGGGGAACCCGGTCGTAGCCCCCCCTTCCCCGCCGCTGTTAAGCTGCTAAAATTTGCTAAAGCTGCTGGTGGCGGGCCGCAGCTCCCACGACACGCGTCCTACTGCATTGTCAGTCAGGCCACGCCCCCCTACAATTTCTTTTAATTGACTTACATTACACTGATTGTAATATTTTGTGTAACTCATTATTAACTGCCTTTCGCTAGGTTTAATTTTGCACTACAAATTTTAATTTTGTTGCTCATATCTGAAAACATACCATCTCTTTCATATGATAGTAGGATACCAAGGATTTAATAAGTTTGTGAGAAGGGTGATGGCATAACCATGAATTATAAAGAATTAAATACCATCTGCCATAACACAAAAGGACATTGCAAACTTCTTCGATGTTTCAGGAGAAAATAAAGTAACTTGGCCTTACACCTCGTTTCGCCATATGGTCATGGAACTCCATGGAACAGATAGTAGTACTTTATCCCAAAGATAATGGTCTTTAATAAATAATGACATTCCATCCTCACTTTCCAATTCCCTCATTCTTGTTATTAGTAACAGATTTTGTGCTTCTCCTTGCAAAAGCATAATTACATTAACACTTTCTTAGCAAACTGATCATCAATCCCTTATTTGCTTTCAACAAAACTTTATTTGCCACCCTTAGTGTATCAAGTATTTTGTCTGTGATAGTGCACAGTGGTCATACAGTAGGCTCTCTGAAGTACATGGCAATTTTCTTTTAATGTCGAATCCTTCTGTTTCTCATCTTTCGATATGAAGTTTATCTTATAAAAATTATTCGATTTTATGCTTACCTCGAGCCCCACAATTAATTTACAAAATAGAGCTGTCAGTGCTGATCTCAATGAACTCGACTAGCCTATCCGGCATATAGCTTGTAAAAGGAAAAGCCTTGGAGGAGAGAACTTCTCAAGGTCAGCATCATTAGTTGACCGTTTCTTTGTATGATCATAAACAATTTATATCCATGCTTTATATTTAAGTAAGCAAATATATAAAGGCCTATTAGAGTTTGTTGGCACCAACTCTATATATGATCACATTTCAGACAATATTCTTTGAATAATGAATTTGTGTAATATTGTGCACCGATAGTACGGACAGAAGAACAATCGGCTGGTAAAACAAGAGAGTGGTTAAAAGCTGCAAATATAAAATATAGTGCTTGAAATGTAGCTAGTTCAGGAAATAAGACTGTCAATAATTTCTAATCATTGTTAATGGGTACATACCGAGATCAAAACTGAGCCTCTTAGTTTTGTAATTGTGATCTAACATTAACCAAATGCCCTGCTGGGTAAGCTACAACCCTTAAAACCTTTATGAAGGGGTTAATAAAATTATTACAGCAACTCCCCTGAAATGTGCACCCTGGAAGGTAACTCAAAATATCTTGGATCCCTAGTTGTGTAAGGTGCTCACCAGGAAAACTCCTTGGTCGGACCACATTCAGGCACAGCACAGCCCTTACACGTGCACACAGTTAACCGGTAATTAAAAGGGTAAATCCTAGTGCATAGTGAGGGAGGAGTACTTCGCTGCTTCCCTCTCAGTAACTGGACCTAAGCCACAAAAAATATCCTACATCGACTACAGCGATATGACAGGAGTGCAATGTCTGGAAAGTCCACAGAGTGTGGAGCCATCCTGACATCAAGCTAAGGCACAAAACCCCGTAATATTCTCATATTCTGAGGTAAACATTTAAAATAACATTGTATGCACCATTTTGTATGTATGCCATGATGAGTGTTTCTTGGGTTAAGGAAACTAAAAGCGAAAAAAAAATAGAATTTTCAGAGCATACAAAGGATACCACTAAGCTGAATTATAAAATAATCTGCGGTTGCAGTGGTGATCAGGAAACCTATGGCTCTTTAAACAAAAATACGACTATGTTAAACACTTTACAAAAACTGCAATCAAGTACTGATACGAATGTCACCCATACTGCACTTCATAACATCTCTATTGATAACACTGACAGCACAAGTGTGGGGCATAAGTAGCATACTTCAGGACAACTGGAATAATGTATGGTTCTAATGCAAAAACAAATGAAAATGTAAGGCAATAATACCGTATTTTTGACCTCAAGATAATGACAACCTAGCAATAGATGAGTTTGTACAAAATTATATTCTGCAGTTCTTTCCTCATCATCAAGACAATTCCATACTGCACATATTAAAAAGCGATTTGTCTCTTGTTGAAGGCACGAGGAGAACATTGCAACCTAATAGAGTTGGCACTGCACTTGACCAGAATATCCATTGACGAGGCAACCGACATTCTGGATGAGGTCATTTATGAAGAAACATTTAAAACATGATGGTAATGTAGCAACTCAGTCACTTTTACCAGGGCCGGACAGGGAACCCAAAGCAGCCCTGCTAAAGTTTTGTCAGACCTGCCCCCATTCAGTGCATAGCGATTGAGCGCAGTGAGCGAGGCAGACCACTACAAGCGGGCTTGGAGACTTTCTCCACTAAAGAAAATTTGAAAAAAAAGTGCACACATTTTTCTCATTATATATTCAATTGTATTCGTTTTTAATGTATGGCAAACGATGACCTTACAGTGAATCCAGGATACGACATTTTTTATTGGGGCTCTTCAGTTATTCCCTATTTCTATCATCCTCCAACAGTGCTTCTCATTCTCGAGCCCCCCTCTCTCACACGTGTTCAATTTTTTTTATAGCACTTCTCATAGGAGTGTAGGGTGTCAGATCATTTTACGTCACAGACAGATACAGAGACAATGAATCAAACGTGTGTAAATCAAAGTATAGAAAATGCTACATATGAAAAAGGGGACGACAAGGTGCAGGATTCACATGTCATCCGTTCTTGGAGGCATCTTTTAAGAGTGTTTGATCTGGGCAAGCTCAGACTCGGGATTTAGAACATAACGCAGTGGTTATTTACTAATAAGAATTTGTTTCTGCCCAAACAAATCCTTTTTAGCAAAATTAGGATGATGAAAGAATTTCACAAAAAAACCCATAACTTTCTAACCTAAATTACGAGTGTGAACTGCACAGTAACAAAAGGATCTCTGTGACAAAAGCAGTAACCCATTGAGCTATTCACATAAAATACTGTTCTGTGATTTTCATAGTAGACGCTATTTCCAGTAGGCATATAACCCTATGTGCTACCTTCGATAAGCCAACACTGCCACTAGACAAAACGCCCCTCTCTTATCTTGGCAAATGTATTGATGCCTGAAAAGTGCTGGATATACATGCAACTCTGCAGTGCTTTTAAAACTGCTGCACTGCTACAAACCCAGCCCCCAGTTACAAAAGCAGCCCCCAACCTTTCAGCCTCCCTGGGGTAAATGCCCGATGTCCAGTACAACCACTCTGATCTTGACTTTTACCCAAAATTAAACCAGAAATAACACATCCCAAAATCAACTCCTTTGTACATCAAGCCTCAGCTGCTTACCCTATTCTATCATTTATGACTAGGATGTGTAAAACATTAAATACTAAGGGAAAAAGGCCTACATAGGCAGTCTAACACCTGAAGTGCACCTTGAAGCAATTAGCACTCATTTAGTTGCCATTAACAAAAAAATTGAATCACAGCTGTCTATCATTCGCTGCAATTGCTCTGCTATAATTGATAAGCTGAACCACTTGCAAAGGTGTAAGCATCCACTTCAACACCTTTAGTGAAAGAACTCTTCATAGGTAATCTTTCTCAGGCATTATTATTTTTATCCAGTTTAGCTAGAAACAACTTTTTGTGTGAAATCGGAAAATATTGCAGCTTACACAGCAAATTTCGTGAGTATTTTAGAAAAGCAATAAGTATGTAGTAAATGCTACAGTCTTATATAATTCCATGGCCCTTATCATTGCTCATTGTTTTACTATTTTACTATCTTGCTCCAGCCTAAAGGTTTTTTAATTTCGTTGCCTAAAGTTTGGTCTACGGTCTCTACAAACAGAGTGCAAATACACACTCTCAGGTTTTTTAACCAGACTTTTTTTCTATTGTTACTAAATGACTCAGAGATCTCTGTTCAAGGTATTAATACCTGCAGGACGGGGAGGCAGAAGGAAGGTACATTTTTCGCCACAAGCTGGATATCAATATCACAGTCATAAGCAGGAATAAGGCAAATAAAACTTTCAGACATGTCAAGTGAACATTCTTTTACTGCTGATGTAAATTTTATTCAGAAAAAAAAGATCTCAACGTAGACTTTAGAGAACCATGTGTTTCCAGCTAAATATTTGCTATGCATACCTAGGCCCACATTCCATAGAAAACTTGTGTTATTTCGGATTGGGTTGTCAATAAAATGATGGAAATGTAAAGCTGGACATCCTTACAGAAGTATTAGTACAGCCATGAACCCAGACCTTATGAGTCATACTTTATTATTGCGTCCTATTATGTGTACTGCGAGAAAGAATTTTTTTCAACCACTTTTATCTGAAGCGGCAGGCAAACACAGAATTTCCTTTTTGCTTTGGCGTCAGAGTAAGTGGCCATAGGGACTGCTAGGGAGTGTTCAACTTTGTAAAATGAAGCCAACGTTATAAGCAACTTTAACCATCTCACCTGTCTCATTTAAAAAAGAATATAAAAAATAAATAATGTAAATAAAAAAATGCAAAAACAGATGCACAAAAAGAGGGGCTTTCGGTCAGCCTTCTTCAACCATAGGTCAGTTCACCCATCATTCACATTTCCTTTCCACCAATCACTGCAGATAGATTTTTTTTAATCGTCCTTGAGTGTGCAAAAGTTATATTTGGGTTACAATAATTCAAACTTAATAGTATCTCTTTTTCATGTATTGTATTGTAGAATTTATATAACACTTCTTCGCATTGGTAGAATGCTATGCTGTGCAGGGTGTGTTGTTGGGAGAAAGCTGTCTTAGTATGTAGAGTATGTGGGAAGTGTTTCCATGTTCGGAGTCATGGCCACCAAGGTGTGAACAACGTTTAATGGCAGGCAGCCCTTTGCAGTGTAATGATTGAAAGAAGTGTGTAGTACAGATGTAGGATTTACATTTTGAGATATATACTGGCAGCATAATTTAGGTCCTATGTTCCAACTGTGGCATTTGTAGATATTACAAGGGAGATGCAGCCTTTTATCAGTATTGTCTGCTTCATTAAGGCTGACCACACTTCTATCTTATGAGGCAGGACAGATATTAAGGGGAGGGAAGAGAGCATCAAAGATCTGTTTGGATCGACTGTGATATGGTGTTGCTATGTGATCAGCACAGTATCGACATAAGTGAAGGTCAGAGTATATAGATAGCAGGACCTGCAATGTCATACTCACGTAGAGTCCTCTGTCGAACAGAATTGTCTGACAGATATTTCTATATTATGTCTAGTTTGTAGTCTACCTATCCATGCTATAGGGCGGTTAGTTGTAGAGGTGTGAGAGGCATCAGCTCGTAGGGCTGTTCTAAAGCAATTGTATCTCATGTCTTTCTGTACTAAAATGGGATTGGTGTTTACCAATATAGTCTGTCTTAGTTACAAGTGGCTTGGAGGCCACTTGAGATTTAAAAGAGAAAGTGGAGGCTCCTCTGTTAAGGCGGAGGAGTGTCACCCCACCGCTGCTGTGCAGCAGTAAAAGAAAGGAAAAATAAAATGTTAATAACACAAGGTTATTGTCATTTTATTCTTCTCTGCTGCGGCAGCGTACGGGCTGGGCTGCTCTGCTGACAGAGCAGGGGAGGAGTGGTGGGCACACTAAAGTGCGCATGATGCTTTGACCCGCCCTCTCGGGATGGCCAAACAGTCATGCGCACTTTAGCATGTTCTCTTTGCAGGCTGTATTTGCATGTAGAACATACCGAGACTCCAGTCCCTGTCTGAGCGATGATTTCAGCGCTCAGATTAATCATGGCACTGCATTGCAGCTTTGTGATGGGTTTGGAGAGTTAATCACTGCGCTGGATTGCAGAGTTGTGATTGGCTCAGGGTAGCCTGGCTGCTTCCTGTTCGGCAGAAGAGAGACAACGTGGGTCAGAGAGGCGAGGAGGTAAGTGGATTTGTCTTTTCTTTTACAATTATACCTCGTTACCCCCACTGCCCCGGTCCACCACCCGAGATCCATGCTGAAAAGAAAAGAAAGCTAGAAGAGGGATAAGTGTCCTGGGTGATCAATCCATTTTGAGACAGGTTTGGTTGAAGACTGTAGGCATTAGCAGTTATTATCTGGTGGTTTATGATGTTCCAGGGCGTTGGATTGGCAATTAGGATTGGATATATTGGGAACAGTCAGTATGCTGCAGAACCTGATCGGTAGCGAGTCCAGAATTTGCTGCTTGGACCAAAAGAGAAGCTTCTTCTATAGATTTTGTATTGTAAGGCAGTACGACGATCCGAGGGACCAGTCTGCATGGGAGATGTCCTGTGATGTGCAAAAAAACGACATTGAGCATCTACCTGCTAGTAAGCACCTGTACTTTTTTCCTAAAAGTACTTGCATATATAAAGATTGGTTCAAACTCGTCACACCAGTGAATGCAAGATATTGGGGTATACTTTTGTGCATATGAAAGTGTACAATAAACTTTTCTTTTAACGATTACCAGACCTGAGTAGATGAAAACCCTCCAAGGTGATTTCTTTGCTGACTCAGCCATTTCATGATGGGCAAACCCTCACCAACACGTTTCTGTCGGGCGTGGGAGAGCAAGACATATGCCGCTACTTCAATATCTATAGAACTTGGCTGCCACCCATCAGACAGTTTAGAGGATGCTGTTCTCCAGAATCTCAAATCACCTGTAAATATAAACCACCAATTAGAAACGTCTTTGCTCTGTCAAAGGTTATACATAACAAAGCTTACTGCCACTGCTGCCCATGCACAAGTGGTGGTTGTTCTAGTTTTTTCAACTAGCCTGACTATACGATACGCACAAGTTGATGTATACGCCTGCTACCACAAAGATTAACAGTTATGGAGTAAATATAAGAAATTAATGCATTAGTTCTTCTGTACTTTGAACCTAACGTACAAATTTGATCTTCAATCCAGGATTATTACAATAATCTGAATACTACATTACATATGCTGTTCATTTATCACTGTATATTTCTTTGTGTTGACTACAGATGGCTTTAGCTGTCCGCCTTAGACCTGTTGTTCCCAACGCATCACCTGTGTTTATATTCGGCTTCAGGTCAGCCCATTGCTCATGACTGGATGCCATTGTTTTCTATCTCAGATCTCTGCTCCTGATTTAAAGGCGTTCATCCTTATTCGTGTTTATACTTTCCAGAAACATTAAATATTATTATTATTTATTGGATGAGTTGTCCTTACAATACTCATTGAGGCTTTATATGCCTTTTAGCACCCGGGAGCAAGTGTTTCCTTGTTTCTCCTCAGGTGACTGCACCACCATTCTTCTGTTATGCTTGCTTTGAGAAATTGATTCAGAAAAGGGGGTGGTGATGAACAGAGTGTCTGAATTAAGCAGACCACTCTTACCCAGTCCAAAGATCAGGGCTTGATCCATCACTGTTATTTAGCTCACTACACCATCCCAGCTCAGAACCTGGCAATATGCAAATTAATCTGTCCCTGGCCCAGTGCATCATGGGAACAGGGCAGACCAAACTACCAAGCCAATTCTTCACCAGAAAGGAGACAAGCTTCTGGTGACCAGTTTCTGGCATTTCAGCCGTCGTCGGCCAGGCTTGCTTGAATCCTGATGGTGCAGTGAGCAAGGGACTCATGTCTGAGTATACCCTGCCACACCTATAGTGGCCAAAAACGATTCAGAAAAGGGGGTGGTGATGAACAGAGTGTCTGAATTAAGCAGAACACTCTTACCCAGTCCAAAGATCAGGGCTTGATCCATCACCGTTATTTAGCTAACTACACCATCCCAGCTCAGAACCTGGCTCTATGCAAATTAATCTGTCCCTGGCCCAGTGCATCATGGGAACAGGGCAGACCAAACTACCAAGCCAATTCTTCACCAGAAAGGAGACAAGCTTCCGGGGACCGGTTTCTGGAATTTCAGCCGTCGTCGGCCCGGCTTGCTTGAATCCTGATGGTGCAGTGAGCAAGGGACTCATGTCTGAGTATACCCTGCCACACCTATAGTGGCCAAAAACGATTCAGAAAAGGGGGTGGTGATGAACAGAGTGTCTGAATTAAGCAGACCACTCTTACCCAGTCCAAAGATCAGGGCTTGATCCATCACTGTTATTTAGCTCACTACACCATCCCAGCTCAGAACCTGGCAATATGCAAATTAATCTGTCCCTGGCCCAGTGCATCATGGGAACAGGGCAGACCAAACTACCAAGCCAATTCTTCACCAGAAAGGAGACAAGCTTCTGGTGACCAGTTTCTGGCATTTCAGCCGTCGTCGGCCAGGCTTGCTTGAATCCTGATGGTGCAGTGAGCAAGGGACTCATGTCTGAGTATACCCTGCCACACCTATAGTGGCCAAAAACGATTCAGAAAAGGGGGTGGTGATGAACAGAGTGTCTGAATTAAGCAGAACACTCTTACCCAGTCCAAAGATCAGGGCTTGATCCATCACCGTTATTTAGCTAACTACACCATCCCAGCTCAGAACCTGGCTCTATGCAAATTAATCTGTCCCTGGCCCAGTGCATCATGGGAACAGGGCAGACCAAACTACCAAGCCAATTCTTCACCAGAAAGGAGACAAGCTTCCGGGGACCGGTTTCTGGAATTTCAGCCGTCGTCGGCCCGGCTTGCTTGAATCCTGATGGTGCAGTGAGCAAGGGACTCATGTCTGAGTATACCCTGCCACACCTATAGTGGCCAAAAACGATTCAGAAAAGGGGGTGGTGATGAACAGAGTGTCTGAATTAAGCAGACCACTCTTACCCAGTCCAAAGATCAGGGCTTGATCCATCACTGTTATTTAGCTCACTACACCATCCCAGCTCAGAACCTGGCAATATGCAAATTAATCTGTCCCTGGCCCAGTGCATCATGGGAACAGGGCAGACCAAACTACCAAGCCAATTCTTCACCAGAAAGGAGACAAGCTTCTGGTGACCAGTTTCTGGCATTTCAGCCGTCGTCGGCCAGGCTTGCTTGAATCCTGATGGTGCAGTGAGCAAGGGACTCATGTCTGAGTATACCCTGCCACACCTATAGTGGCCAAAAACGATTCAGAAAAGGGGGTGGTGATGAACAGAGTGTCTGAATTAAGCAGAACACTCTTACCCAGTCCAAAGATCAGGGCTTGATCCATCACCGTTATTTAGCTAACTACACCATCCCAGCTCAGAACCTGGCTCTATGCAAATTAATCTGTCCCTGGCCCAGTGCATCATGGGAACAGGGCAGACCAAACTACCAAGCCAATTCTTCACCAGAAAGGAGACAAGCTTCCGGGGACCGGTTTCTGGAATTTCAGCCGTCGTCGGCCCGGCTTGCTTGAATCCTGATGGTGCAGTGAGCAAGGGACTCATGTCTGAGTATACCCTGCCACACCTATAGTGGCCAAAAACGATTCAGAAAAGGGGGTGGTGATGAACAGAGTGTCTGAATTAAGCAGACCACTCTTACCCAGTCCAAAGATCAGGGCTTGATCCATCACCGTTATTTAGCTAACTACACCATCCCAGCTCAGAACCTGGCTATATGCAAATTAATCTGTCACTGGCCCAGTGCATCATGGGAACAGGGCAGACCAAACTACCAAGCAAATTCTTCACCAGAAAGGAAACAAGCTTCCGGGGACCAGTTTCTGGCATTTCAGCCGTCGTCGGCCCGGCTTGCTTGAATCCTGATGGTACAGTGAGCAAGGGACTCATGTCTGAGTATACCCTGCCACACCTATAGTGGCCAAAAACGATTCAGAAAAGGGGTGGTGATGAACAGAGTGTCTGAATTAAGCAGACCACTCTTACCCAGTCCAAAGATCAGGGCTTGATCCATCACCGTTATTTAGCTAACTACACCATCCCAGCTCAGAACCTGGCTATATGCAAATTAATCTGTCCCTGGCCCAGTGCATCATGGGAACAGATTCAGAAAAGGGGGTGGTGATGAACAGAGTGTCTGAATTAAGCAGACCACTCTTACCCAGTCCAAAGATCAGGGCTTGATCCATCACTGTTATTTAGCTCACTACACCATCCCAGCTCAGAACCTGGCAATATGCAAATTAATCTGTCCCTGGCCCAGTGCATCATGGGAACAGGGCAGACCAAACTACCAAGCCAATTCTTCACCAGAAAGGAGACAAGCTTCTGGTGACCAGTTTCTGGCATTTCAGCCGTCGTCGGCCAGGCTTGCTTGAATCCTGATGGTGCAGTGAGCAAGGGACTCATGTCTGAGTATACCCTGCCACACCTATAGTGGCCAAAAACGATTCAGAAAAGGGGGTGGTGATGAACAGAGTGTCTGAATTAAGCAGAACACTCTTACCCAGTCCAAAGATCAGGGCTTGATCCATCACCGTTATTTAGCTAACTACACCATCCCAGCTCAGAACCTGGCTCTATGCAAATTAATCTGTCCCTGGCCCAGTGCATCATGGGAACAGGGCAGACCAAACTACCAAGCCAATTCTTCACCAGAAAGGAGACAAGCTTCCGGGGACCGGTTTCTGGCATTTCAGCCGTCGTCGGCCCGGCTTGCTTGAATCCTGATGGTACAGTGAGCAAGGGACTCATGTCTGAGTATACCCTGCCACACCTATAGTGGCCAAAAACGATTCAGAAAAGGGGTGGTGATGAACAGAGTGTCTGAATTAAGCAGACCACTCTTACCCAGTCCAAAGATCAGGGCTTGATCCATCACCGTTATTTAGCTAACTACACCATCCCAGCTCAGAACCTGGCTATATGCAAATTAATCTGTCCCTGGCCCAGTGCATCATGGGAACAGATTCAGAAAAGGGGGTGGTGATGAACAGAGTGTCTGAATTAAGCAGACCACTCTTACCCAGTCCAAAGATCAGGGCTTGATCCATCACCGTTATTTAGCTCACTACACCATCCCAGCTCAGAACCTGGCTATATGCAAATTAATCTGTCCCTGGCCCAGTGCATCATGGGAACAGGGCAGACCAATCTACCAAGCCAATTCTTCACCAGAAAGGAGACAAGCTTCCGGGGACCGGTTTCTGGCATTTCAGCCGTCGTCGGCCCGGCTTGCTTGAATCCTGATGGTGCAGTGAGCAAGGGACTCATGTCTGAGTATACCCTGCCACACCTATAGTGGCCAAAAACGATTCAGAAAAGGGGGTGGTGATGAACAGAGTGTCTGAATTAAGCAGACCACTCTTAGCCAGTCCAAAGATCAGGGCTTGATCCATCACCGTTATTTAGCTCACTACACCATCCCAGTTCAGAACCTGGCGATATGCAAATTAATCTGTTCCTGGCCCAGTGCATCATGGGAACAGGGCAGACCAAAGAACCAAGCCAATTCTTCACCAGAAAGGAGACAAGCTTCCGGGGGCCGGTTTCTGGCATTTCAGCCGTCGTCGGCCCGGCTTGCTTGAATCCTGATGGTGCAGTGAGCAAGGGACTCATGTCTGAGTATACCCTGCCACACCTATAGTGGCCAAAAACGATTCAGAAAAGGGGTGGTGATGAACAGAGTGTCTGAATTAAGCAGACCACTCTTACCCAGTCCAAAGATCAGGGCTTGATCCATCACCGTTATTTAGCTCACTACACCATCCCAGCTCAGAACCTGGCTATATGCAAATTAATCTGTCCCTGGCCCAGTGCATCATGGGAACAGGGCAGACCAAACTACCAAGCCAATTCTTCACCAGAAAGGAGACAAGCTTCCGGGGACCGGTTTCTGGCATTTCAACCGTCGGCCCGGCTTGCTTGAATCATGATGGTGCAGTGAGCAAGGGACTCATGTCTGAGTATACCCTGCCACACCTATAGTGGCCAAAAACGATTCAGAAAAGGGGGTGGTGATGAACAGAGTGTCTGAATTAAGCAGACCACTCTTACCCAGTCCAAAGATCAGGGCATGATCCATCACCGTTATTTAGCTCACTACAACATCCCAGCTCAGAACCTGGCTATATGCAAATTAATCTGTCCCTGGCCCAGTGCATCATGGGAACGGGGCAGACCAAACTACCAAGCCAATTCTTCACCAGAAAGGAGACAAGCTTCCGGTGACCGGTTTCTGGCATTTCAGCCGTCGTCGGCCCGGCTTGCTTGAATCCTGATGGTGCAGTGAGCAAGGGACTCATGTCTGAGTATACCCTGCCACACCTATAGTGGCCAAAAACGATTCAGAAAAGGGGGTGGTGATGAACAGAGTGTCTGAATTAAGCAGACCACTCTTACCCAGTCCAAAGATCAGGGCTTGATCCATCACCGTTATTTAGCTAACTACACCATCCAAGCTCAGAACCTGGCTATATGCAAATTAATCTGTCCCTGGCCCAGTGCATCATGGGAACAGGACAGACCAAACTACCAAGCCAATTCTTCACCAGAAAGGAGACAAGCTTCCGGGGACCGGTTTCTGGAATTTCAGCCGTCTTCGGCCCAGCATGCTTGAATCCTGATGGTGCAGTGAGCAAGGGACTCGTGTCTGAGTATACCCTGCCACACCTATAGTGGCCAAAAACGATTCAGAAAAGGGGGTGGTGATGAACAGAGTGTCTGAATTAAGCAGACCACTCTTACCCAGTCCAAAGATAAGGGCTTGATCCATCACCGTTATTTAGCTAACTACACCATCCCAGCTCAGAACCTGGCTATATGCAAATTAATCTGTCCCTGACCCAGTGCATCATGGGAACAGGGCAGACCAAACTACCAAGCCAATTCTTCACCAGAAAGGAGACAAGCTTCCGGGGACCAGTTTCTGGCATTTCAGCCGTCGTCGGCCCGGCTTGCTTGAATCCTGATGGTGCAGTGAGCAAGGGACTCATGTCTGAGTATACCCTGCCACACCTATAGTGGCCAAAAACGATTCAGAAAAGGGGTGGTGATGAACAGAGTGTCTGAATTAAGCAGACCACTCTTACCCAGTCCAAAGATCAGGGCTTGATCCATCACCGTTATTTAGCTCACTACACCATCCCAGCTCAGAACCTGGCTATATGCAAATTAATCTGTCCCTGGCCCAGTGCATCATGGGAACAGATTCCGAAAAGGGGGTGGTGATGAACAGAGTGTCTGAATTAAGCAGACCACTCTTACCCAGTCCAAAGATCAGGGCTTGATCCATCACCGTTATTTAGCTCACTACACCATCCCAGCTCAGAACCTGGCTATATGCAAATTAATCTGTCCCTGGCCCAGTGCATCATGGGAACAGGGCAGACCAATCTACCAAGCCAATTCTTCACCAGAAAGGAGACAAGCTTCCGGGGACCGGTTTCTGGCATTTCAGCCGTCGTCGGCCCGGCTTGCTTGAATCCTGATGGTGCAGTGAGCAAGGGACTCATGTCTGAGTATACCCTGCCACACCTATAGTGGCCAAAAACGATTCAGAAAAGGGGGTGGTGATGAACAGAGTGTCTGAATTAAGCAGACCACTCTTACCCAGTCCAAAGATCAGGGCTTGATCCATCACCGTTATTTAGCTCACTACACCATCCCAGTTCAGAACCTGGCGATATGCAAATTAATCTGTTCCTGGCCCAGTGCATCATGGGAACAGGGCAGACCAAAGTACCAAGCCAATTCTTCACCAGAAAGGAGACAAGCTTCCGGGGACCGGTTTCTGGAATTTCAGCCGTCGTCGGCCCGGCTTGCTTGAATCCTGATGGTGTAGTGAGCAAGGGACTCATGTCTGAGTATACCCTGCCACACCTATAGTGGCCAAAAACGATTCAGAAAAGGGGTGGTGATGAACAGAGTGTCTGAATTAAGCAGACCACTCTTACCCAGTCCAAAGATCAGGGCTTGATCCATCACCGTTATTTAGCTCACTACACCATCCCAGCTCAGAACCTGGCTATATGCAAATTAATCTGTCCCTGGCCCAGTGCATCATGGGAACAGGGCAGACCAAACTACCAAGCCAATTCTTCACCAGAAAGGAGACAAGCTTCCGGGGACCGGTTTCTGGCATTTCAGCCGTCGGCCCGGCTTGCTTGAATCCTGATGGTGCAGTGAGCAAGGGACTCATGTCTGAGTATACCCTGCCACACCCATAGTGGCCAAAAACGATTCAGAAAAGGGGGTGGTGATGAACAGAGTGTCTGAATTAAGCAGACCACTCTTACCCAGTCCAAAGATCAGGGCTTGATCCATCACCGTTATTTAGCTCACTACACCATCCCAGCTCAGAACCTGGCTATATGCAAATTAATCTGTCCCTGGCCCAGTGCATCATGGGAACAGGGCAGACCAATCTACCAAGCCAATTCTTCACCAGAAAGGAGACAAGCTTCCGGGGACCGGTTTCTGGCATTTCAGCCGTCGTCGGCCCGGCTTGCTTGAATCCTGATGGTGCAGTGAGCAAGGGACTCATGTCTGAGTATACCCTGCCACACCTATAGTGGCCAAAAACGATTCAGAAAAGGGGGTGGTGATGAACAGAGTGTCTGAATTAAGCAGACCACTCTTACCCAGTCCAAAGATCAGGGCTTGATCCATCACCGTTATTTAGCTCACTACACCATCCCAGTTCAGAACCTGGCGATATGCAAATTAATCTGTTCCTGGCCCAGTGCATCATGGGAACAGGGCAGACCAAAGTACCAAGCCAATTCTTCACCAGAAAGGAGACAAGCTTCCGGGGACCGGTTTCTGGAATTTCAGCCGTCGTCGGCCCGGCTTGCTTGAATCCTGATGGTGCAGTGAGCAAGGGACTCATGTCTGAGTATACCCTGCCACACCTATAGTGGCCAAAAACGATTCAGAAAAGGGGTGGTGATGAACAGAGTGTCTGAATTAAGCAGACCACTCTTACCCAGTCCAAAGATCAGGGCTTGATCCATCACCGTTATTTAGCTCACTACACCATCCCAGCTCAGAACCTGGCTATATGCAAATTAATCTGTCCCTGGCCCAGTGCATCATGGGAACAGGGCAGACCAAACTACCAAGCCAATTCTTCACCAGAAAGGAGACAAGCTTCCGGGGACCGGTTTCTGGCATTTCAGCCGTCGGCCCGGCTTGCTTGAATCCTGATGGTGCAGTGAGCAAGGGACTCATGTCTGAGTATACCCTGCCACACCCATAGTGGCCAAAAACGATTCAGAAAAGGGGGTGGTGATGAACAGAGTGTCTGAATTAAGCAGACCACTCTTACCCAGTCCAAAGATCAGGGCTTGATCCATCACCGTTATTTAGCTAACTACACCATCCAAGCTCAGAACCTGGCTATATGCAAATTAATCTGTCCCTGGCCCAGTGCATCATGGGAACAGGACAGACCAAACTACCAAGCCAATTCTTCACCAGAAAGGAGACAAGCTTCCGGGGACCGGTTTCTGGAATTTCAGCCGTCGTCGGCCCGGCTTGCTTGAATCCTGATGGTGCAGTGAGCAAGGGACTCGTGTCTGAGTATACCCTGCCACACCTATAGTGGCCAAAAACGGTTCAGAAAAGGGGGTGGTGATGAACAGAGTGTCTGAATTAAGCAGACCACTCTTACCCAGTCCAAAGATCAGGGCTTGATCCATCACCGTTATTTAGCTAACGACACCATCCCAGCTCAGAACCTGGCTATATGCAAATTAATCTATCCCTGGCCCAGTGCATCATGGGAACAGGGCAGACTAAACTACCAAGCCAATTCTTCACCAGAAAGGAGACAAGCTTCCGGGGACAGGTTTCTGGAATTTCAGCCGTCGTCGGCCCGGCTTGCTTGAATCCTGATGGTGCAGTGAGCAAGGGACTCGTGTCTGAGTATACCCTGCCACACCTATAGTGGCCAAAAACGATTCAGAAAAGGGGGTGGTGATGAACAGAGTGTCTGAATTAAGCAGACCACTCTTACCCAGTCCAAAGATCATGGCTTGATCCAACACCGTTATTTAGCTCACTACACCATCCCAGCTCAGAACCTGGCTATATGCAAATTAATCTGTCCCTGGCCCAGTGCATCATGGGAACAGATTCAGAAAAGGGGGTGGTGATGAACAGAGTGTCTGAATTAAGCAGACCACTCTTACCCAGCCCAAAGATCAGGGCTTGATCCAACACCGTTATTTATCTCACTGCACCATCCCAGCTCAGAACCTGGCTATATGCAAATTAATCTGTCCCTGGCCCAGTGCATCATGGGAACAGACTCAGAAAAGGGGGTGGTGATGAACAGAGTGTCTGAATTAAGCAGACCACTCTTACCCAGTCCAAAGATCAGCGCTTGATCCATCAGCGTTATTTATCTCACTGCACCATCCCAGTTCAGAACCTGGCTATATGCAAATCAGTCTGTCCCTGGCCCAGTGCATCATGGGAACAGGGCAGACCAAACTACCAAGTCAATTCTTCACCAGAAGGGAGACAAGCTTCCGGGGACCGGTTTCTGGCATTTCAGCCGTCGTCGGCCCGGCTTGCTTGAATCCTGATGGTGCAGTGAGCAAGGGACTCATGTCTGAGTATACCCTGCCACACCTATAGTGGCCAAAAACGATTCAGAAAAGGGGGGGGTGATGAACAGAGTGTCTGAATTAGCCCTTTCGCTGCTGATGACGAGCTCAGCTCGTCATCACCCACGGGTGTCGTGTGCTGATGACGAGCTGAGCTCGTCATGGTGCCAGCAAAAGTGCAAAATCCAGCACAGGGCAAAAATCCCCGCAGCAGCCATGTGGTTAAGCAGACCACTCTTACCCAGTCCAAAGATCAGGGCTTGATCCATCACCGTTATTTAGCTCACTACACCATCCCAGCTCAGAACCTGGCTATATGCAAATTAATCTGTCCCTGGCCCAGTGCATCATGGGAACAGGGCAGACCAAACTACCAAGCCAATTCTTCACCAGAAAGGAGACAAGCTTCCGGTGACCGGTTTCTGGCATTTCAGCCGTCGTCGGCCCGGCTTGCTTGAATCCTGATGGTGCAGTGAGCAAGGGACTAATGTCTGAGTATACCCTGCCACACCTATAGTGGCCAAAAACGATACAGAAAAGGGGGTGGTGATGAACAAAGTGTCTGAATTAAGCAGACCACTCTTACCCAGTCCAAAGATCAGGGCTTGATCCATCACCGTTATTTAGCTCACTACACCATCCCAGCTCAGAACCTGGCTATATGCAAATTAATCTGTCCCTGGCCCAGTGCATCATGGGAACAGATTCAGAAAAGGGGGTGGTGATGAACAGAGTGTCTGAATTAAGCAGACCACTCTTAGCCAGTCCAAATATCAGGGCTTGATCCATCACCGTTATTTAGCTCACTACACCATCCCAGCTCAGAACCTGGCTATATGCAAATTAATCTGTCCCTGGCCCAGTGCATCATGGGAACAGGGCAGACCAAACTACAAAGCCAATTCTTCACCAGAAAGGAGACAAGCTTCCGGTGACCGGTTTCTGGCATTTCAGCCGTCATCGGCCCGGCTTGCTTGAATCCTGATGGTGCAGTGAGCAAGGGACTCATGTCTGAGTATACCCTGCCACACCTATAGTGGCCAAAAACGATTCAGATAAGGGGGTGGTGATGAACAGAGTGTCTGAATTAAGCAGACCACTCTTACCCAGTCCAAAGATCAGGGCTTGATCCATCACCGTTATTTAGCTCACTACACCATCCCAGCTCAGAACATGCCTATATGCAAATTAATCTGTCCCTGGCCCAGTGCATCATGGGAACAGGGCAGACCAAACTACCAAGCCAATTCTTCACCAGAAAGGAGACAAGCTTCCGGGGACCGGTTTCTGGCATTTCAGCCGTCGTCGGCCCGGCTTGCTTGAATCCTGATGGTGCAGTGAGCAAGGGACTCATGTCTGAGTATACCCTGCCACACCTATAGTGGCCAAAAACGATTCAGAAAAGGGGGTGGTGATGAGAACAGAGTGTCTGAATTAAGCAGACCACTCTTCCCCAGTCCAACGATCAGGGCTTGATCCATCACCGTTATTTAGCTAACTACACCATCCCAGCTCAGAACCTGGCTATATGCAAATTAATCTGTCCCTGGCCCAGTGCATCATGGGAACAGGGCAGACCAAACTACCAAGCCAATTCTTCACCAGAAAGGAGACAAGCTTCCGGGGACCAGTTTCTGGCATTTCAGCCGTCGTCGGCCCGGCTTGCTTGAATCCTGATGGTGCAGTGAGCAAGGGACTCGTGTCTGAGTATACCCTGCCACACCTATAGTGGCCAAAAACGATTCAGAAAAGGGGTGGTGATGAACAGAGTGTCTGAATTAAGCAGACCACTCTTACCCAGTCCAAAGATCAGGGCTTGATCCATTACCGTTATTTAGCTCACTACACCATCCCAGCTCAGAACCTGGCTATATGCAAATTAATCTGTCCCTGGCCCAGTGCATCATGGGAACAGATTCAGAAAAGGGGGTGGTGATGAACAGAGTGTCTGAATTAAGCAGACCACTCTTACCCAGCCCAAAGATCAGGGCTTGATCCAACACCGTTATTTATCTCACTGCACCATCTCAGCTCAGAACCTGGCTATATGCAAATTAATCTGTCCCTGGCCCAGTGCATCATGGGAACAGATTCAGAAAAGGGGGTGGTGATGAACAGAGTGTCTGAATTAAGCAGACCACTCTTACCCAGTCCAAAGATCAGCGCTTGATCCATCACCGGTATTTATCTCACTGCACCATCCCAGTTCAGAACCTGGCTATATGCAAATCAGTCTGTCCCTGGCCCAGTGCATCATGGGAACAGGGCAGTCCAAACTACCAAGTCAATTCTTCACCAGAAAGGAGACAAGCTTCCGGGGACCGGTTTCTGGCATTTCAGCCGTCGTCGGCCCGGCTTGCTTGAATCCTGATGGTGCAGTGAGCAAGGGACTCATGTCTGAGTATACCCTGCCACACCTATAGTGGCCAAAAACGATTCAGAAAAGGGGGTGGTGATGAACAGAGTGTCTGAATTAAGCAGACCACTCTTACCCAGTCCAAAGATCAGGGCTTGATCCATCACCGTTATTTAGCTCACTACACCATCCCAGCTCAGAACCTGGCTATATGCAAATTAATCTGTCCCTGGCCCAGTGCATCATGGGAACAGGGCAGACCAAACTACAAAGCCAATTCTTCACCAGAATGGAGACAAGCTTCCGGTGACCAGTTTCTGGCATTTCAGCCGTCGTCGGCCCGGCTTGCTTGAATCCTGATGGTGCAGTGAGCAAGGGACTCATGTCTGAGTATACCCTGCCACACCTATAGTGGCCAAAAACGATTCAGAAAAGGGGGTGGTGATGAACAGAGTGTCTGAATTAAGCAGACCACTCTTACCCAGTCCAAAGATCAGGGCTTGATCCATCACCGTTATTTAGCTCACTACACCATCCCAGCTCAGAACATGCCTATATGCAAATTAATCTGTCCCTGGCCCAGTGCATCATGGGAACAGGGCAGACCAAACTACCAAGCCAATTCTTCACCAGAAAGGAGACAAGCTTCCGGGGACCGGTTTCTGGCATTTCAGCCGTCGTCGGCCCGGCTTGCTTGAATCCTGATGGTGCAGTGAGCAAGGGACTCATGTCTGAGTATACCCTGCCACACCTATAGTGGCCAAAAACGATTCAGAAAAGGGGGTGGTGATGAACAGAGTGTCTGAATTAAGCAGACCACTCTTACCCAGTCCAAAGTTCAGGGCTTGATCCATCACCGTTATTTAGCTCACTACTCCATCCCAGCTCCGAACCTGGCTATATGCAAATTAATCTGTCCCTGGCCCAGTGCATCATGGGAACAGGACAGACCAAACTACCAAGCCAATTCTTCACCAGAAAGGAGACAAGCTTCCGGGGACCGGTTTCTGGCATTTCAGCCATCGTCGGCCCGGCTTGCTTGAATCCTGATGGTGCAGTGAGCAAGGGACTCATGTCTGAGTAAACCCTGCCACACCTATAGTGGCCAAAAACAATTCAGAAAAGGGGGTGATGATGAACAGAGTGTCTGAATTAAGCAGACCACTCTTAGCCAGTCCAAATATCAGGGCTTAATCCATCACCGTTATTTAGCTCACTACACCATCCCAGCTCAGAACCTGGCTATATGCAAATTAATCTGTCCCTGGCCCAGTGCATCATGGGAACGGGGCAGACCAAACTACCAAGCCAATTCTTCACCAGAAAGGAGACAAGCTTCCGGGGACCGGTTTCTGGCATTTCAGCCGTCGCCGGCCCGGCTTGCTTGAATCCTGATGGTGCAGTGAGCAAGGGACTCATGTCTGAGTATACCCTGCCACACCTATAGTGGCCAAAAACGATTCAGAAAAAGGGGTGGTGATGAACAGAGTGTCTGAATTAGGCAGACCACTCTTACCCAGTCCAAAGATCAGGGCTTGATCCATCACCGTTATTTAGCTCACTACACCATCCCAGCTCAGAACCTGGCTATATGCAAATTAATCTGACCCTGGCCCAGTGCGTCATGGGAACAGGGCAGACCAAACTACCAAGCCAATTCTTCACCAGAAAGGAGACAAGCTTCCGGTGACCGGTTTCTGGCATTTCAGCCGTCGTCGGCCCGGCTTGCTTGAATCCTGATGGTGCAGTGAGCAAGGGACTCATGTCTGAGTATACCCTGCCACACCTATAGTGGCCAAAAACGATTCAGAAAAGGGGGTGGTGATGAACAGAGTGTCTGAATTAAGCAGACCACTCTTACCCAGTCCAAAGTTCAGGGCTTGATCCATCACCGTTATTTAGCTCACTACTCCATCCCAGCTCAGAACCTGGCTATATGCAAATTAATCTGTCCCTGGCCCAGTGCATCATGGGAACAGGACAGACCAAACTACCAAGCCAATTCTTCACCAGAAAGGAGACAAGCTTCCGGGGACCGGTTTCTGGCATTTCAGCCATCGTCGGCCCGGCTTGCTTGAATCCTGATGGTGCAGTGAGCAAGGGACTCATGTCTGAGCAAACCCTGCCACACCTATAGTGGTCAAAAACAATTCAGAAAAGGGGGTGATGATGAACAGAGTGTCTGAATTAAGCAGACCACTCTTAGCCAGTCCAAAGATCAGGGCTTGATCCATCACCGTTATTTAGCTCACTACACCATCCCAGCTCAGAACCTGGCTATATGCAAATTAATCTGTCCCTGGCCCAGTGCATCATGGGAACAGATTCAGAAAAGGGGGTGGTGATGAACAGAGTGTCTGAATTAAGCAGACCACTCTTACCCAGCCCAAAGATCAGGGCTTGATCCAACACCGTTATTTATCTCACTGCACCATCCCAGCTCAGAACCTGGCTATATGCAAATTAATCTGTCCCTGGCCCAGTGCATCATGGGAACAGATTCAGAAAAGGGGGTGGTGATGAACAGAGTGTCTGAATTAAGCAGACCACTCTTACCCAGCCCAAAGATCAGGGCTTGATCCAACACCGTTATTTATCTCACTGCACCATCCCAGCTCAGAACCTGGCTATATGCAAATTAATCTGTCCCTGGCCCAGTGCATCATGGGAACAGATTCAGAAAAGGGGGTGGTGATGAACAGAGTGTCTGAATTAAGCAGACCACTCTTACCCAGTCCAAAGATCAGCGCTTGATCCATCACCGTTATTTATCTCACTGCACCATCCCAGTTCAGAACCTGGCTATATGCAAATCAGTCTGTCCCTGGCCCAGTGCATCATGGGAACAGGGCAGTCCAAACTACCAAGTCAATTCTTCACCAGAAAGGAGACAAGCTTCCGGGGACCGGTTTCTGGCATTTCAGCCGTCGTTGGCCCGGCTTGCTTGAATCCTGATGGTGCAGTGAGCAAGGGACTCATGTCTGAGTATACCCTGCCACACCTATAGTGGCCAAAAACGATTCAGAAAAGGGGGTGGTGATGAACAGAGTGTCTGAATTAAGCAGACCACTCTTACCCAGTCCAAAGATCAGGGCTTGATCCATCACCGTTATTTAGCTCACTACACCATCCCAGCTCAGAACCTGGCTATTTGCAAATTAATCTGTCCCTGGCCCAGTGCATCATGGGAACAGGGCAGACCAAACTACAAAGCCAATTCTTCACCAGAAAGGAGACAAGCTTCCGGTGACCGGTTTCTGGCATTTCAGCCGTCGTCAGCCCGGCTTGCTTGAATCCTGATGGTGCAGTGAGCAAGGGACTCATGTCTGAGTACACCCTGCCACACCTATAGTGGCCAAAAACGATTCAGAAAAGGGGGTGGTGATGAACAGAGTTTCTGAATTAAGCAGACCACTCTTACCCAGTCCAAAGATCAGGGCTTGATCCATCACCGTTATTTAGCTCACTACTCCATCCCAGCTCAGAACATGCCTATATGCAAATTAATCTGTCCCTGGCCCAGTGCATCATGGGAACAGGGCAGACCAAACTACCAAGCCAATTCTTCACCAGAAAGGAGACAAGCTTCGGGGGACCGGTTTCTGGCATTTCAGCCATCGTCGGCCCGGCTTGCTTGAATCCTGATGGTGCAGTGAGCAAGGGACTCATGTCTGAGTAAACCCTGCCACACCTATAGAGGCCAAAAACAATTCAGAAAAGGGGGTGATGATGAACAGAGTGTCTGAATTAAGCAGACCACTCTTAGCCAGTCCAAAGATCAGGGCTTGATCCATCACCGTTATTTAGCTCACTACACCATCCCAGCTCAGAACCTGGCTATATGCAAATTAATCTGTCCCTGGCCCAGTGCATCATGGGAACGGGGCAGACCAAACTACCAAGCCAATTCTTCACCAGAAAGGAGACAAGCTTCCGGGGACCGGTTTCTGGCATTTCAGCCGTCGCCGGCCCGGCTTGCTTGAATCCTGATGGTGCAGTGAGCAAGGGACTCATGTCTGAGTATACCCTGCCACACCTATAGTGGCCAAAAACGATTCAGAAAAAGGGGTGGTGATGAACAGAGTGTCTGAATTAGGCAGACCACTCTTACCCAGTCCAAAGATCAGGGCTTGATCCATCACCATTATTTAGCTCACTACACCATCCCAGCTCAGAACCTGGCTATATGCAAATTAATCTGACCCTGGCCCAGTGCGTCATGGGAACAGGGCAGACCAAACTACCAAGCCAATTCTTCACCAGAAAGGAGACAAGCTTCCGGTGACCGGTTTCTGGCATTTCAGCCGTCGTCGGCCCGGCTTGCTTGAATCCTGATGGTGCAGTGAGCAAGGGACTCATGTCTGAGTATACCCTGCCACACCTATAGTGGCCAAAAACGATTCAGAAAAGGGGGTGGTGATGAACAGAGTGTCTGAATTAAGCAGACCACTCTTACCCAGTCCAAAGTTCAGGGCTTGATCCATCACCGTTATTTAGCTCACTACTCCATCCCAGCTCAGAACCTGGCTATATGCAAATTAATCTGTCCCTGGCCCAGTGCATCATGGGAACAGGACAGACCAAACTACCAAGCCAATTCTTCACCAGAAAGGAGACAAGCTTCCGGGGACCGGTTTCTGGCATTTCAGCCATCGTCGGCCCGGCTTGCTTGAATCCTGATGGTGCAGTGAGCAAGGGACTCATGTCTGAGTAAACCCTGCCACACCTATAGTGGCCAAAAACAATTCAGAAAAGGGGGTGATGATGAACAGAGTGTCTGAATTAAGCAGACCACTCTTAGCCAGTCCAAATATCAGGGCTTAATCCATCACCGTTATTTAGCTCACTACACCATCCCAGCTCAGAACCTGGCTATATGCAAATTAATCTGTCCCTGGCCCAGTGCATCATGGGAACGGGGCAGACCAAACTACCAAGCCAATTCTTCACCAGAAAGGAGACAAGCTTCCGGGGACCGGTTTCTGGCATTTCAGCCGTCGCCGGCCCGGCTTGCTTGAATCCTGATGGTGCAGTGAGCAAGGGACTCATGTCTGAGTATACCCTGCCACACCTATAGTGGCCAAAAACGATTCAGAAAAAGGGGTGGTGATGAACAGAGTGTCTGAATTAGGCAGACCACTCTTACCCAGTCCAAAGATCAGGGCTTGATCCATCACCGTTATTTAGCTCACTACACCATCCCAGCTCAGAACCTGGCTATATGCAAATTAATCTGACCCTGGCCCAGTGCGTCATGGGAACAGGGCAGACCAAACTACCAAGCCAATTCTTCACCAGAAAGGAGACAAGCGTCCGGTGACCGGTTTCTGGCATTTCAGCCGTCGTCGGCCCGGCTTGCTTGAATCCTGATGGTGCAGTGAGCAAGGGACTCATGTCTGAGTATACCCTGCCACACCTATAGTGGCCAAAAACGATTCAGAAAAGGGGGTGGTGATGAACAGAGTGTCTGAATTAAGCAGACCACTCTTACCCAGTCCAAAGTTCAGGGCTTGATCCATCACCGTTATTTAGCTCACTACTCCATCCCAGCTCAGAACCTGGCTATATGCAAATTAATCTGTCCCTGGCCCAGTGCATCATGGGAACAGGACAGACCAAACTACCAAGCCAATTCTTCACCAGAAAGGAGACAAGCTTCCGGGGACCGGTTTCTGGCATTTCAGCCATCGTCGGCCCGGCTTGCTTGAATCCTGATGGTGCAGTGAGCAAGGGACTCATGTCTGAGCAAACCCTGCCACACCTATAGTGGCCAAAAACAATTCAGAAAAGGGGGTGATGATGAACAGAGTGTCTGAATTAAGCAGACCACTCTTAGCCAGTCCAAAGATCAGGGCTTGATCCATCACCGTTATTTAGCTCACTACACCATCCCAGCTCAGAACCTGGCTATATGCAAATTAATCTGTCCCTGGCCCAGTGCATCATGGGAACAGATTCAGAAAAGGGGGTGGTGATGAACAGAGTGTCTGAATTAAGCAGACCACTCTTACCCAGCCCAAAGATCAGGGCTTGATCCAACACCGTTATTTATCTCACTGCACCATCCCAGCTCAGAACCTGGCTATATGCAAATTAATCTGTCCCTGGCCCAGTGCATCATGGGAACAGATTCAGAAAAGGGGGTGGTGATGAACAGAGTGTCTGAATTAAGCAGACCACTCTTACCCAGCCCAAAGATCAGGGCTTGATCCAACACCGTTATTTATCTCACTGCACCATCCCAGCTCAGAACCTGGCTATATGCAAATTAATCTGTCCCTGGCCCAGTGCATCATGGGAACAGATTCAGAAAAGGGGGTGGTGATGAACAGAGTGTCTGAATTAAGCAGACCACTCTTACCCAGTCCAAAGATCAGCGCTTGATCCATCACCGTTATTTATCTCACTGCACCATCCCAGTTCAGAACCTGGCTATATGCAAATCAGTCTGTCCCTGGCCCAGTGCATCATGGGAACAGGGCAGTCCAAACTACCAAGTCAATTCTTCACCAGAAAGGAGACAAGCTTCCGGGGACCGGTTTCTGGCATTTCAGCCGTCGTCAGCCCGGCTTGCTTGAATCCTGATGGTGCAGTGAGCAAGGGACTCATGTCTGAGTACACCCTGCCACACCTATAGTGGCCAAAAACGATTCAGAAAAGGGGGTGGTGATGAACAGAGTTTCTGAATTAAGCAGACCACTCTTACCCAGTCCAAAGATCAGGGCTTGATCCATCACCGTTATTTAGCTCACTACTCCATCCCAGCTCAGAACATGCCTATATGCAAATTAATCTGTCCCTGGCCCAGTGCATCATGGGAACAGGGCAGACCAAACTACCAAGCCAATTCTTCACCAGAAAGGAGACAAGCTTCGGGGGACCGGTTTCTGGCATTTCAGCCATCGTCGGCCCGGCTTGCTTGAATCCTGATGGTGCAGTGAGCAAGGGACTCATGTCTGAGTAAACCCTGCCACACCTATAGAGGCCAAAAACAATTCAGAAAAGGGGGTGATGATGAACAGAGTGTCTGAATTAAGCAGACCACTCTTAGCCAGTCCAAAGATCAGGGCTTGATCCATCACCGTTATTTAGCTCACTACACCATCCCAGCTCAGAACCTGGCTATATGCAAATTATTCTGTCCCTGGCCCAGTGCATCATGGGAACGGGGCAGACCAAACTACCAAGCCAATTCTTCACCAGAAAGGAGACAAGCTTCCGGGGACCGGTTTCTGGCATTTCAGCCGTCGCCGGCCCGGCTTGCTTGAATCCTGATGGTGCAGTGAGCAAGGGACTCATGTCTGAGTATACCCTGCCACACCTATAGTGGCCAAAAACGATTCAGAAAAAGGGGTGGTGATGAACAGAGTGTCTGAATTAGGCAGACCACTCTTACCCAGTCCAAAGATCAGGGCTTGATCCATCACCGTTATTTAGCTCACTACACCATCCCAGCTCAGAACCTGGCTATATGCAAATTAATCTGACCCTGGCCCAGTGCGTCATGGGAACAGGGCAGACCAAACTACCAAGCCAATTCTTCACCAGAAAGGAGACAAGCTTCCGGTGACCGGTTTCTGGCATTTCAGCCGTCGTCGGCCCGGCTTGCTTGAATCCTGATGGTGCAGTGAGCAAGGGACTCATGTCTGAGTATACCCTGCCACACCTATAGTGGCCAAAAACGATTCAGAAAAGGGGGTGGTGATGAACAGAGTGTCTGAATTAAGCAGACCACTCTTACCCAGTCCAAAGTTCAGGGCTTGATCCATCACCGTTATTTAGCTCACTACTCCATCCCAGCTCAGAACCTGGCTATATGCAAATTAATCTGTCCCTGGCCCAGTGCATCATGGGAACAGGACAGACCAAACTACCAAGCCAATTCTTCACCAGAAAGGAGACAAGCTTCCGGGGACCGGTTTCTGGCATTTCAGCCATCGTCGGCCCGGCTTGCTTGAATCCTGATGGTGCAGTGAGCAAGGGACTCATGTCTGAGTAAACCCTGCCACACCTATAGTGGCCAAAAACAATTCAGAAAAGGGGGTGATGATGAACAGAGTGTCTGAATTAAGCAGACCACTCTTAGCCAGTCCAAATATCAGGGCTTAATCCATCACTGTTATTTAGCTCACTACACCATCCCAGCTCAGAACCTGGCTATATGCAAATTAATCTGTCCCTGGCCCAGTGCATCATGGGAACGGGGCAGACCAAACTACCAAGCCAATTCTTCACCAGAAAGGAGACAAGCTTCCGGGGACCGGTTTCTGGCATTTCAGCCGTCGCCGGCCCGGCTTGCTTGAATCCTGATGGTGCAGTGAGCAAGGGACTCATGTCTGAGTATACCCTGCCACACCTATAGTGGCCAAAAACGATTCAGAAAAAGGGGTGGTGATGAACAGAGTGTCTGAATTAGGCAGACCACTCTTACCCAGTCCAAAGATCAGGGCTTGATCCATCACCGTTATTTAGCTCACTACACCATCCCAGCTCAGAACCTGGCTATATGCAAATTAATCTGACCCTGGCCCAGTGCGTCATGGGAACAGGGCAGACCAAACTACCAAGCCAATTCTTCACCAGAAAGGAGACAAGCGTCCGGTGACCGGTTTCTGGCATTTCAGCCGTCGTCGGCCCGGCTTGCTTGAATCCTGATGGAGCAGTGAGCAAGGGACTCATGTCTGAGTATACCCTGCCACACCTATAGTGGCCAAAAACGATTCAGAAAAGGGGGTGGTGATGAACAGAGTGTCTGAATTAAGCAGACCACTCTTACCCAGTCCAAAGTTCAGGGCTTGATCCATCACCGTTATTTAGCTCACTACTCCATCCCAGCTCAGAACCTGGCTATATGCAAATTAATCTGTCCCTGGCCCAGTGCATCATGGGAACAGGACAGACCAAACTACCAAGCCAATTCTTCACCAGAAAGGAGACAAGCTTCCGGGGACCGGTTTCTGGCATTTCAGCCATCGTCGGCCCGGCTTGCTTGAATCCTGATGGTGCAGTGAGCAAGGGACTCATGTCTGAGCAAACCCTGCCACACCTATAGTGGCCAAAAACAATTCAGAAAAGGGGGTGATGATGAACAGAGTGTCTGAATTAAGCAGACCACTCTTAGCCAGTCCAAAGATCAGGGCTTGATCCATCACCGTTATTTAGCTCACTACACCATCCCAGCTCAGAACCTGGCTATATGCAAATTAATCTGTCCCTGGCCCAGTGCATCATGGGAACAGATTCAGAAAAGGGGGTGGTGATGAACAGAGTGTCTGAATTAAGCAGACCACTCTTACCCAGCCCAAAGATCAGGGCTTGATCCAACACCGTTATTTATCTCACTGCACCATCCCAGCTCAGAACCTGGCTATATGCAAATTAATCTGTCCCTGGCCCAGTGCATCATGGGAACAGATTCAGAAAAGGGGGTGGTGATGAACAGAGTGTCTGAATTAAGCAGACCACTCTTACCCAGCCCAAAGATCAGGGCTTGATCCAACACCGTTATTTATCTCACTGCACCATCCCAGCTCAGAACCTGGCTATATGCAAATTAATCTGTCCCTGGCCCAGTGCATCATGGGAACAGATTCAGAAAAGGGGGTGGTGATGAACAGAGTGTCTGAATTAAGCAGACCACTCTTACCCAGTCCAAAGATCAGCGCTTGATCCATCACCGTTATTTATCTCACTGCACCATCCCAGTTCAGAACCTGGCTATATGCAAATCAGTCTGTCCCTGGCCCAGTGCATCATGGGAACAGGGCAGTCCAAACTACCAAGTCAATTCTTCACCAGAAAGGAGACAAGCTTCCGGGGACCGGTTTCTGGCATTTCAGCCGTCGTTGGCCCGGCTTGCTTGAATCCTGATGGTGCAGTGAGCAAGGGACTCATGTCTGAGTATACCCTGCCACACCTATAGTGGCCAAAAACGATTCAGAAAAGGGGGTGGTGATGAACAGAGTGTCTGAATTAAGCAGACCACTCTTACCCAGTCCAAAGATCAGGGCTTGATCCATCACCGTTATTTAGCTCACTACACCATCCCAGCTCAGAACCTGGCTATATGCAAATTAATCTGTCCCTGGCCCAGTGCATCATGGGAACGGGGCAGACCAAACTACCAAGCCAATTCTTCACCAGAAAGGGGACAAGCTTCCGGGGACCGGTTTCTGGCATTTCAGCCGTCGCCGGCCCGGCTTGCTTGAATCCTGATGGTGCAGTGAGCAAGGGACTCATGTCTGAGTATACCCTGCCACACCTATAGTGGCCAAAAACGATTCAGAAAAAGGGGTGGTGATGAACAGAGTGTCTTAATTAGGCAGACCACTCTTACCCAGTCCAAAGATCAGGGCTTGATCCATCACCGTTATTTAGCTCACTACACCATCCCAGCTCAGAACCTGGCTATATGCAAATTAATCTGACCCTGGCCCAGTGCGTCATGGGAACAGGGCAGACCAAACTACCAAGCCAATTCTTCACCAGAAAGGAGACAAGCTTCCGGTGACCGGTTTCTGGCATTTCAGCCGTCGTCGGCCCGGCTTGCTTGAATCCTGATGGTGCAGTGAGCAAGGGACTCATGTCTGAGTATACCCTGCCACACCTATAGTGGCCAAAAACGATTCAGAAAAGGGGGTGGTGATGAACAGAGTGTCTGAATTAAGCAGACCACTCTTACCCAGTCCAAAGTTCAGGGCTTGATCCATCACCGTTATTTAGCTCACTACTCCATCCCAGCTCAGAACCTGGCTATATGCAAATTAATCTGTCCCTGGCCCAGTGCATCATGGGAACAGGACAGACCAAACTACCAAGCCAATTCTTCACCAGAAAGGAGACAAGCTTCCGGGGATCGGTTTCTGGCATTTCAGCCATCGTCGGCCCGGCTTGCTTGAATCCTGATGGTGCAGTGAGGAAGGGACTCATGTCTGAGTAAACCCTGCCACACCTATAGTGGCCAAAAACAATTCAGAAAAGGGGGTGATGATGAACAGAGTGTCTGAATTAAGCAGACCACTCTTAGCCAGTCCAAAGATCAGGGCTTGATCCATCACCGTTATTTAGCTCACTACACCATCCCAGCTCAGAACCTGGCTATATGCAAATTAATCTGTCCCTGGCCCAGTGCATCATGGGAACGGGGCAGACCAAACTACCAAGCCAATTCTTCACCAGAAAGGAGACAAGCTTCCGGAGACCGGTTTCTGGCATTTCATCCGTCGTTGGCCCGGCTTGCTTGAATCCTGATGGTGCAGTGAGCAAGGGACTCATGTCTGAGTATACCCTGCCACACCTATAGTGGCCAAAAACGATTCAGAAAAGGGGGTGGTGATGAACAGAGTGTCTGAATTAAGCAGACCACTCTTACCCAGTCCAAAGATCAGGGCTTGATCCATCACCGTTATTTAGCTCACTACACCACCCCAGCTTAGAACCTGGCTATATGCAAATTAATCTGTCCCTGGCCCAGTGCATCATGGGAACATGGCAGACCAAATTACCAAGCCAATTCTTCATCAGAAAGGAGACAAGCTTCCAGTGACCGGTTTCTGGCATTTCAGCCGTCGTCGGCCCGGCTTGCTTGAATCCTGATGGTGCAGTGAGCAAGGGACTCATGTCTGAGTATACCCTGCCACACCTATAGTCTCCAAAAACGATTCAGAAAAGGGGGTAGTGATGAACAGAGTGTCTGAATTAAGCAGACCACTCTTACCCAGTCCAAAGTTCAGGGCTTGATCCATCACCGTTATTTAGCTCACTACTCCATCCCAGCTCAGAACCTGGCTATATGCAAATTAATCTGTCCCTGGCCCAGTGCATCATGGGAACAGGACAGACCAAACTACCAAGCCAATTCTTCACCAGAAAGGAGACAAGCTTCCGGGGACCGGTTTCTGGCATTTCAGCCATCGTCGGCCCGGCTTGCTTGAATCCTGATGGTGCAGTGAGGAAGGGACTCATGTCTGAGTAAACCCTGCCACACCTATAGTGGCCAAAAACAATTCAGAAAAGGGGGTGATGATGAACAGAGTGTCTGAATTAAGCAGACCACTCTTAGCCAGTCCAAAGATCAGGGCTTGATCCATCACCGTTATTTAGCTCACTACACCATCCCAGCTCAGAACCTGGCTATATGCAAATTAATCTGTCCCTGGCCCAGTGCATCATGGGAACGGGGCAGACCAAACTACCAAGCCAATTCTTCACCAGAAAGGAGACAAGCTTCCGGAGACCGGTTTCTGGCATTTCATCCGTCGTTGGCCCGGCTTGCTTGAATCCTGATGGTGCAGTGAGCAAGGGACTCATGTCTGAGTATACCCTGCCACACCTATAGTGGCCAAAAACGATTCAGAAAAGGGGGTGGTGATGAACAGAGTGTCTGAATTAAGCAGACCACTCTTACCCAGTCCAAAGATCAGGGCTTGATCCATCACCGTTATTTAGCTCACTACACCACCCCAGCTTAGAACCTGGCTATATGCAAATTAATCTGTCCCTGGCCCAGTGCATCATGGGAACATGGCAGACCAAATTACCAAGCCAATTCTTCATCAGAAAGGAGACAAGCTTCCAGTGACCGGTTTCTGGCATTTCAGCCGTCGTCGGCCCGGCTTGCTTGAATCCTGATGGTGCAGTGAGCAAGGGACTCATGTCTGAGTATACCCTGCCACACCTATAGTCTCCAAAAACGATTCAGAAAAGGGGGTAGTGATGAACAGAGTGTCTGAATTAAGCAGACCACTCTTACCCAGTCCAAAGTTCAGGGCTTGATCCATCACAGTTATTTAGCTCACTACACCATCCCAGCTCAGAACCTGGCTATATGCAAATTAATCTGTCCCTGGCCCAGTGCATCATGGGAACAGGGCAGACCAAACTACCAAGCCAATTCTTCACCAGAAAGGAGACAAGCTTCCGGTGACCGGTTTCTGGCATTTCAGCCGTCGTCGGCCCGGCTTGCTTGAATCCTGATGGTGCAGTGAGCAAGGGACTCATGTCTGAGTATACCCTGCCACACCTATAGTGGCCAAAAACGATTCAGAAAAGGGGGTGGTGATGAACAGAGTGTCTGAATTAAGCAGACCACTCTTACCCAGTCCAAAGATCAGGGCTTGATCCATCACCGTTATTTAGCTCACTACACCATCCCAGCTCAGAACCTGGCTATATGCAAATTAATCTGTCCCTGGCCCAGTGCATCATGGGAACAGGGCAGACCAAACTACAAAGACAATTCTTCACCAGAAAGGAGACAAGCTTCCGGTGACCGGTTTCTGGCATTTCAGCCGTCGTCGGCCCGGCTTGCTTGAATCCTGATGGTGCAGTGAGCAAGGGACTTATGTCTGAGTATACCCTGCCACACCTATAGTGGCCAAAAACGATTCAGAAAAGGGGGTGGTGATGAACAGAGTGTCTGAATTAAGCAGACCACTCTTACCCAGTCCAAAGATCAGGGCTTGATCCATCACCGTTATTTAGCTCACTACACCATCCCAGCTCAGAACATGCCTATATGCAAATTAATCTGTCCCTGGCCCAGTGCATCATGGGAACAGGGCAGACCAAACTACCAAGCCAATTCTTCACCAGAAAGGAGACAAGCTTCCGGGGACCGGTTTCTGGCATTTCAGCCGTCGTCGGCCCGGCTTGCTTGAACCCCCTTTTCTGAATAGTTTTGTCCACCATAAGCGTGGTAGGGTATGCTCAGATGTGAGTCCCTTGCTCACTGCACCATCAGGATTCAAGCAAGCCGGGCCGAAGACGGCTGTAATGCCAGAAACCGGTCCCGGAAGCTTGTTTCCTTTCCAGTAAAAGAATTGGCTTGGTAGTTTGGTCTGCCCTGTTCCCGTGATGCACTGGGCCAGGGACAGACTCATTTGCATGTAGCCAGGTTCTGAGCTGGGATGGTGCAGTGAGCTAAAAAACGGTGATGGATCAAGCCCTGATCTGTTGACTGGGTAGGAGTGTTCTGCTTAATTCAGATACTCTGTCCATCACCACCCTCTTTTCTGAATCGTTTTGTCCACCATAAGCGTGGTAGGGTATGCTCCGATGTGAGTCCCTTGCTCACTGCACCATCAGGATTCAAGCAAGCCGGGCCGAAGACGGCTGTAATGCCAGAAACCGGTCCCCGGAAGCTTGTTTCCTTTCCAGTAAAAGAATTGGCTTGGTAGTTTGGTCTGCCCTGTTCCCATGATGCACTGGGCCAGGGACAGACTAATTTGCATGTAGCCAGGTTCTGAGCTGGGATGGTGCAGTGAGCTAAAAAACGGTGATGGATCAAGCCCTGATCTGTTGACTGGGTAGGAGTTTTCTGCTTAATTCAGATACTCTGTACATCACCACCCCCTTTTCTGAATCGTTTTGTCCACCATAAGCGTGGTAGGGTATGCTCATATGTGAGTCCCTTGCTCACTGCACCATCAGGATTCAGGCAAGCCGGGCCGAAGACGGCTGTAATGCCAGAAACCGGTCCCCGGAAGCTTGTTTCCTTTCCAGTAAAAGAATTGGCTTGGTAGTTTGGTCTGCCCCGTTCCCATGATGCACTGGGCCAGGGACAGACTAATTTGCATGTAGCCAGGTTCTGAGCTGGGATGGTGCAGTGAGCTAAAAAACGGTGATGGATCAAGCCCTGATCTGTTGACTGGGTAGGAGTGTTCTGCTTAATTCAGATACTCTGTCCATCACCACCCCCTTTTCTGAATTGCTTTGAGAAATTGGGTTGTTAGCTGAAAGAGGGGTGACCCCTGTTTAAGCAACAGCCACAATCCCTGTCAGGGTGAACCACAAGAGGCACTAAATTAAACTGTGCTTAACACTTTGGTAGCTTGGCACAGAAACAGTCAGGCTGAACTGAGAGGCAATGTGTAAAGTATTTATGCAGCACACAAATAGCAATACAGTGAAAACACTACTTAAGAAAAATCCGACACCAATTTAGAAAAATAGAGTGAATTTTAATAAATGTTTTATGAATTTTTAAGGTAAAAACTAGAGCCAAAAAGATCAAAGTGTCAACCATGGGCATCTAGTTGCATGTGACCGGGTCAAAGTATAAAAATATGACCGACCACGATGGAGGTCGGGTCGGATCCCAAGAAATTGACCAGCTGGTGATCCCCGTTGGATTGAGAGGCGATTCTTGTAGTAGTCATCGTGAAGAGACATTCCATTTTATAATACAACAGGGTGTTTGGCTGGACTATTTCAGTGATCAATAGTCTAGATTGTTTTCTGGACCTCGCTGAAGTCCACCCAGGCAAGCACTTTCCCGACAGCCACAGCGTACACGATGTGCTTCAGCTGTTTTTTTCATCATATTCTGCGCATGGGCTGATGTAAAACATTTGCATTATTTGACATGATATGCAAGTGATGCATAGCTATATAACTATACATAGGACGTCCACTGAGTAAAAATCAAATATATGACAAATGCATGTACATAAGATAAAATATGTTTTTAAAATTAAACCTATTACGAAAACGGAAACTATGGCTTGACTGATGAACTTATAATGTAATGCTTTTAATAGTTAAGTAGCACCTATAAATGGCATTAGTTCTGTTTGTCATTTGAAAAAAAGTTTCACATGCGTGGTGAATTTAATCTAATTATTACCTGTTTTTTCTGCTCTTCTGTTCAAAATGTTCAGTCCCTCTTTAGCTCTTGAGACATCACCCAGCGACAAGGCATATGTCACAATTGCAAGGGTGTAATTGTCTGCAATTCCTTCATCAATTTTACGTTCCAGATAGTGGATAGCATCTCGAAATTGAGAAGAGCCCTGGGAAAAAGCACATTGTCTTGAAACTTAGAGTAATTACATGAAAACAGAAATAACCCAATTGTTCAGACTTTTAGTGAGAAAATAAGTGTTGAAACCCCGTAACAACACAAAGTAAATTGCATGTTGAAGATTTGTATTTCTGCTTGAAAATACTTAGGTCTCTGTTTAGAGATCCTGGTAGAAACAGCACTAAAACCTGGCCTATGCTTCACGTCTCGTCATTCAGGAAAGAGTGCCTCATATGTAAATGTAAATGTAAATGTAGTATACTTGTAAAGCGCACAGCTGCCCCAGCAAAGGGGCATCCCGGCGCTGGATAACGCTGTCAAACCCTTCCTGGCTCTCCCTGTGAGATGCCCCTCCTGGGCACCCCCAAGGTGAAGTCAGGCATCCCAGTGTTGTTGGGGCCGTTGTGGAGATTAAGCAAGCTATTTCCCAGAGTTGCAGCGTGGGACCCATGATTAGAGTAGGCGCTGAGGCGAGAGAATTATTGAGTCTGCGGACATTGAGCTCAAGACCCTGCCGCGTCAGGAATTGAACCCTGGTCCTGGGCCTGATCTCTGCTTCAGGGTCTGCCGCTTCTAACCGGTGAGCCACATTCCTCCACAATATAGAGCTGGCTGCCAAATACCTGCATCTGCCTTGTGAAAGCAGATCTGCGAGGAAGAGTTCTTGCACCTCCAGGAAAGCACATTAGGTAGCAGGCTAGCACCTGTGCAGTGCTGGAGGAAATTACAACTCAGTCACCTCGCTAACGGTATCTCAGGGTGTTACCCAACCACATATGCATGGCTATGTGGAGGGATTTCTCGAGTACTTCATTTACTGGCAGGTTTGCTTGCTTCTCTGCTGCAAGTCCTGTCATCTATCTTTAAATCTTGCAAAGCTAGCTAAGTACATAGTGAAAGCAAACATCTTCTAGCCTATCTGGCAATTGCTCTGCCTGCACCTTGCAGTGTATCATGTGAGACGTTTATGTGCTCACAAAGACATCTTCCTGAAACAATGTATTGTAAATAAGCAATCCTCTGTAGCCAGGTGCAGTGTAGATAAATATAGAAGATTTATTGTTAAGTTAACAACATCAGTAAGTCACTGGAAGATGGTAAGTCCATGTGATGCCCCACCAGGAACAGCCTCTGTCCTGCTCAGCCTGCACACTCCAACTGACACTCACAACCTCACCAGGCACCCATAATTCCATGACATCATCACCCATCCAACATTCCAGACATCTCCAGGCACACCAACACTCATTCTGGCTGAGCAGTAAAGAAGAGATACATAGGCAAGGGGAATACAACAGTAGATTATAACACATCCCCCTCCCTAAGGAAACCAAACACAATAAAAGAATTGAAAGTACATAAGTCAATCAAAATAGTAAATCCATCAGATTATAAAAGATGCATGACAATACATAAGTAAAACAAAAAAGTCTAAAAAGACTCATAACCAGGTAAAACCCAAAGAAGCTTCAAGTCAAACATCCATAAGTAAGAAGCAGAGAAATTCCGCAAGAAAGTGTCTACTCCAACACAGTCTTATCAGGGATGACATTAAAGAGAAACTTACAGGAAAAACCATTCACCCACAAACCAAACAGTGAGTGTGCACGCAGAGAAACTTCATGAGAAGGTATTTTCTCATATGCAGTCCAAACAGCAATAACCAATCACTCACACAATCCAAACAGTGAGTGTGCACGGAGAGAAACTTCATTAGGAAGTGTTTTCTCCCACGCAGTCCAAACAGCAATGACCAAACACTCTTCAAACCATACAGTGAGTGTGCACGCAGAGAAACTTCATTAGAAAGTGTTTTCTCCTACTAATGCCACCCAATAACCACACAAGAGTGATTATAAAACAAACCACAAGTAAGTGGCAACCTAGAGAAGCTTCTTTAGAAGATGTCTTCTCTTCACACACACCAAAACAGTGAGTGTCAACCAAAAACAGTGAGATAAAACCTCTACTCTCACACACTAGGTGACATACTAATGCCAACCAGTAACCACAATAAGGTGATGATAAAACCAAAGGACAAAGAAAAACGAACCCAGTGGAGAATACCCAAATCACAACACAAAAACCACACAAACAACCCACACTCCCCTCCTCCCATTCATGTGGATACAATACAATGACAAATAAAATAAAAGAAGCTAACTTCTCCTAACTGCAACATCCCACCAGACACAGAGCGAGTCAACACATTTGTAGACACCCTCACAAAAAAAAACTTAAATAGACCCCAGTACACACAGACTAGACCAAAAATAAAGCAAAAGTCACCTTCCCTACACAAGGGTAAAAACTAATAAGCCAAAACAAAAGGATAGACTCTCTGTCGTGTGTAAAGTCCCCCCTTATATACAACTAGTGAGGTGAATATACAAGAAAATCAAAAGTCCACAAGAAAATAAAAAGTTAAAACAAAAAACGTAGTCACCGCCGACCATCGTTGGGGTGACATCCGATGACCTTCTTTTAATCGAGTATGACCTTCCTTTAAGCGAGTATGTCCTCACCCGAAATCTCCCAGCATAAAGTCCTCAACACATCCCCCTTCATTAATAAAGTTAGCTCCGGTGAGCGATCTCTCACCCGGATTCCCATCGACATCTCCTCTTGATAGTGACAAACAGCAAAAGTGCAGTGTAGATCGAAGGCTTGAAATGTTCAAAAACTGGATAGTCACAAAAAAACTGTGAAGTGGACAAACGAGTTCCATTTCTCACCAGGGGCTTGTCGCTGACCAACTAACCATGCTCCGTTGTGACGAAATCTTCCCCATCGGCATGCCACTGAAACAGACAAGAGACTGGCACAAAAAGTGTTGTCGTGGTAACTGAGCCGAAAACAAGATGGCCGCGACGTCGAGCGTAGCGGCGTAAACAGTGTGAGAGTCAAGCTTGGCATGTCTTCAGGCGTCACAAGGGTCACAGGAGCGAAGACCTTCACTAACACGCTGATGAATTCCAGCAACGTCATCAATTGGACGCTAGCAGAGGAACTGAGAAGAGCTCTGCTGACCAACCGTCACAAACACAACATACGGTGAGTTGACAAACATTGCAAGAGACATTGGCTCGTTTAAAAATGTAGAGGTTAATTGTTACTGCCAAAACACGCTGTAAGTGCGCAGAACACACTGAAATGTCCTTCACTCACCGGGAAAATACAGTTCGACTTCCACCAAGACGCTAGACATTTCAGAGACCGAGCGAAATACCAAAGTTCGTCTCTCACAAACAGCGCCAATCTCCCAAATTTCAGCAATTGGCGCACGGGCAGACACTTTAGTTCACAGGTCACAGGAAAGTCAACAAATGTCAAACGCTCTGGTCTGCAGGCTGTCCTGTTGACAAAGGACACTGGTGGGGCTTACCAGAGCGTAGTTTTTGTAATCCTCTTTCTTCTTCATGAGTTTCTGTAGTTAGTCAAATCCTTAGTTCCAGGGTAATCCAGGGTAATCCTTCAGCAACACGCAGTTTCTTTTACCTCGTCGCCAGTATTGTAAATAAGCAATCCTCTGTAGCCAGGATTAGTGTAGATAAATATAGAAGATTTATTGTTAAGTTAAGAACATCAGTAAGTCACTGGAAGATGGTAAGTCCATGTGATGCCCTACCAGGAACAGCCTCTGTCCTGCTCAGCCTGCACACTCCAACTGACACTCACAACCTCACCAGGCACCCATCATTCCATGACATCATCACCCATCCAACATTCCAGACATCTCCAGGCACACCAACACTCATTCTGGCTGAGCAGTAAAGAAGAGATACATAGGCAAGGGGAAATGCAACAGTAGATTATAACACAATGCTATTTGTTATTTCAGTGAAACGAAAATATTTCCAGAAGAGGGACGCTTTCATCCACTTAGAAACATTTTCTTTCAATACAATACCACTGAACGTGGGCTTTGGCTGGGTCATGAGAGTGACTCAGCTTAGTCTTGGATTGGGCCTGTTCATCAGCCCTGTCATATTGGACTTCTATGTGGCAACTAAAACAGTTTGATGGTATGGCATGTGAGGAATGTAGCTGGGCAGAACGGTGTCACTTTACGAAAACCACATGCACATATGCCGAGGCACTTCAAATTAGTACATATTGTAGTATAGGTAGTAACCCATGAAGTAATCAAAGGGAGTCCGTAAGATATTCCTTTCTCTTTATTTTTTTTCCCCTCAAAAATCAATATACAAAAACAAACTGGCAGCCAACCCGTGTTTCGTCCAACTTCTACATTTTTCTATTTCTTTATACAGTATCTTTCACAGTAGCATGAATATGGTGGTTTTGTTTTTCTAAGGTGACGCTATCTCACGGAATAGAATTTTCTTCTTTTTGTTACACTCTTTCTTATGGCGCTTGCGTTGTGGTGTTCGGCTGCATTGGGTAATGTCCAATTTTTGGGCATTCTCCAATGGCATTTTTAATTGTACATACATTTGTATAGGAGAGGTTTTAATTGTATAAAAATAGTTTGCAGCCTTGAAGAAGTCCGTTGGATGAAACACGTGTCGGCTGCCAGTGTGTTTTTGAATATGGATTTTTGAGAAGAAAATAAAATAAAGAGAAAGGAATATCTTACGGACTCCCTTTGATTACTACACTTGTTACCACCTATACGACAATATGGACTAATTTGGTGTGCCTCGGCAATTGTCCATGTCATTTGTGAACTCGAATGAGATGTTTTTCCTTAGAGTTTTTTTGTCTCCTGGAGGGTGGAGGGAGACCTATTGCTTTGAGAGCACCACATTGTACTGTACACTAATATTACTTTATGGTTGATTTACTGCAAAGATGTGCATTCGCAAATAGGCACTGCTATATCTGTGTTTCTGTGGAATTGTTTTACGAAACCCCACTGCGGACTTCCTATAGAAAGCACAGCAAGTGCCCATGCTATCTCCCATGTATTGCTAGTGTTGCGAATTACAACAAATCTGTTGTAGCAGATCTCTTCTTCAATGTGCATGTGGAGCCTTTGAGAATCTCGAAAACCTACTTGTACTATTTATATGAGGCCAGGGTGTTGTCTTGCTACAGAGTACCACAGAGTCAGCTAGCAGAATTTGGAAGTCCATAACCATATGGGTCATCTGGAAGGGCATACTGTTTATCAAGAACATATTACAGGTGA
This sequence comes from Lissotriton vulgaris, assembly GCF_964263255.1. Taxonomy (NCBI): domain Eukaryota; kingdom Metazoa; phylum Chordata; class Amphibia; order Caudata; family Salamandridae; genus Lissotriton; species Lissotriton vulgaris. The sequence goes on from NC_141694.1 coordinate 499,318,009, forward strand.
CAATGCCTCTGGGGGAGGTAAATAGCTTGACCACTTTCAAAAGCTGTGATCTGATTGCAAAATGTAAATTGAAAGACTTAGTGGGACAGGTGCATTTTACTGCTCAATCAACTCAAAGCAAGTTTGTTCTAGACATGCACCTAGACAGAAGCCATGAGTCACAATGCCATCAGTATTTTGATAGAATGTATAGCTAGGCATCAATCTGTGGCAGCTCCATGAGAGCAGAAATGTCCAGGCACAATCCTAATCTATATGTCGCTGACTATATGATCATAGATTCTAGGTCAAGCTGGAATTGGAGCAGGGTGACCATATTCACTAGGAAACCGTTGGGAATACTTTCTTCTTATAAAGGGCAAATCAAGTCATCCTTCACTTTCTACTACATAAAGATGCATCCCCATGAAAGCTTGATGTCAGTGCCTAGACTGACTCACATGCCCACAACTAAAGCTGGGCTTTTGAGAGAAGGGATGGGCTTATCAATCTATACACTTAAACAAAGTACTACTAATTAAATGTGAGGATTGTATTTTTGCAGTAAGTTAAATAGGATTACATGTGGGGTGGGGGAAGAATGCCCGAGAGGTTACAGAACAGGGGATGGAGATATAATAATAAAAGTATAAAGCTTGCTTAATCTCCACAACGGCCCACCGCGGCGGGATGCCTGGCTTTCACCTCGGGGATGCCCTGTAGGGGCTATCCCACAGGGAAAAGCCAGGACGGGTTCCCAAGGCAAGCGCTTAGAGACCCCTGGGTGATAAGCGCTATATAAATCCAATATACAATACAATACAATACAATACAATATAGACACATGAAAGAAAAAAATGACCTTAAGGCAAGAAAAAATAGAAAATGTAAAGGAACAGTGAAAGAGGTATAGAAAATAGGTGATAGGGTGGGGGACAAAAGAGAAAACAAGGTTAGCTCAATAGGGGACTGCCGAAATTGAAGAGGAAGCATAAGAGAGCCGCAACAATCCAGGTTGGGTGGGGGGAAGAGATAGAATATGTACAAATCTAAAATCTAACACTAGTCTACAGTACACCGCTGCTTAGGCATCTTTTGAAACAGACTGCAATGGAGTGTGGTCAAGTACAGTTGGTTGTTTGGACCAGTCAAAGTGTTTACATTTTGTAGGTTGGAAATCTTCAGAGGCCAAGAATGGAAACTGTAGCTGATGTGTTTGCGAGGTGGTACCATATTAACCTTCACAATAGAAAGCTTTTAGCTGGAAAATCTGCAAAGATTAAGCCATTAGTGCTGCTTCTCTTATTAGATAAGACTGGCATCAACTATTATAACTTTGATTTTTAGGATTTCAAAGCATCTTCAAACTTTTAAGTAAGCATTATTAGACACCAATCCATGGCCTAAGTTGCCAGAAGGCTGCCTACAGCTCCACTTCAGCTCTACAGCAATATATCCAGTTACAAATGGTTCCTTGAATTTTCTGTAAAAGCATTTGTTTCCCTTTCTCCAAGGAACTTCCACACTCCACAGGTAGAGGGAAAAGGTTTCTCAGCGAAAAGGCATATTTAACGTCCAGTTGTATCTGGTCCAGTATTTTTTTTCTTGGTAGCCTCTAGTGGAATCGACTTCACTGGAATGCTTGCAGGTAATAAGGAACTTAGAATGCAGGCTAATCCTATACTTCATGTTCTTACAGAAGGGTCTTGCCAGGCAAGCTTTCAAAGCACAACGCTTCTCCCCCCTTTACAAATGACCAATGCATGGGGAAAAATATCAATACATATGAAACATGTTATTTACCTACAAAGATACAAACAAATGGATACCATAGCATCATATTCAAAGATGACACATTATTGATCATTATCTCTGAAGTATGCAGGTGGTTTGTGATTCCTAACACTTCTCAAGGTATTATTCTGGTCACTTGCCACACGAATTTTAAGCAAAGCATCGCCCGCACACCTCAATGGGGCATTACAAGGTCTTTCAAAGGACCTGTTCATATCTCCATCAACCATTAACATGAAATCACTGTTGTCCTGCTCCTCACCAGCCTGAATTTGATCACTTCTTTAGTATAAAGCCACATGTCTGTTATTCAAGCTCTAGCCATTGTCCAAGACCATGGAAAACCAACGAACATGCCCGACTTAGATAGGGACGTCTACATTTTGACAACCCTCCTCCTTGCTGAGCACAACACATCTTCACCCAATCACCCGCTTCAATGCATGGAATATGCTTCTTGTCCTGACTATAATCTTCCCTCTGTCAAAAAACACCTTCCCTCTTATCCAGGCAGAAACGAACTTGGTGCCTGCCAACCTTCCCTTCCTTAGCTCTAAAGGAGTTCTTTGATTGTGATAAGCAGCCACCATGCACATCATCATACCACCAACATCATGTCCTCCAGCAACAGCCATTTGAATTGGGCCTTTGACCATTCTGGTCACCCTATCCACAACACCATTCCTTTGTGGATTTCAAAACGAGATGCAATTATGTACAATGCCACATGACTCCCAAAAACTTTGCATCTCCCCAGGAATGAATTGTGTTACATTATAAGTTATAATGGTACTTGGAACACCTTACTCCAAGAAGACTTCCTTCAACAAAGTAGTGGTAGCCCTAGTGGTAATCTCAGGAATTTACAATTAACCACTACAAATGAACAACCACCACTACCATGGCATATTTCCAATCGCTTCTCAGCTCGGGCATAGGGCCAATAAAATCCCGACAATGTATGCCATGGTTTGCCTGGATCAGATATGTGAGCCATGTCTGATTTTACACCCACCTTTGATCTATTTTCTCCTTCTTTGCACACCTCGCTGTCAGGGGCGGCTGGTGGCATTTCAAAGTGATGGGCGTAAAAGTTGGGGATTCATTTTTTGCGTAGCAAGTGATTCCGGATGGCATAAGGGCATGCAACCCATTCATCATTCATTGAATTCCCCCCAGTAGTTAATCCAAGTTTCAAACATCCACTACATACATGTGTTTAAACATACATCCATCCATCTTTCTAGAGACTCTCCCAATCACTCATCCACCCTCCCATCTATCCATGTATCGATTCACTAGAAAATCATCGATTAATTTGTCCATCATATGGAGCATGCATCCATTCATTTATGTATACATCCACTCATCCTTTTGGACATACTCTCCTGTAATTCTTCGCCCACTCATCCATCTATGTATCCTTTCACCAATGGTGAATCACCAGAGCATCCAATCATCCATCCATCTTGATGAAAGTGGATTTGCTTGCCTGTATTTGAACCACGTTCTCAATCACTCTGTTAGAGTAATATTTTGCAGGCATGAATAATTATCAGGAATTGTCTCCGTCTACATCAAAGCTGGATGATGGAGGTGCCTTTCTTAAGATAAAGTAATTCAGGTTAGCAAGGGACAAATTAAATAGTTTTCTCTTCTTACACCCAGAATAGGTTAAACTTTGTCTGCAAGAGAACGACTGACTGTGATTGAATGCAGACGGTACCTTCTGAGCCTAACGCGGCACTGTGATTAATTCAGTTTTGCAATTAATCCACAGTTTACATTGATTAGATGACACGTGTTTCCTAATCTGCTCAAAAATATGTATGATTGATTTTTGTTGGGTTAGGGAGCACTCCGTTCTGCTATTTTACCTCTGTTGTACACAATGGTGCTACGGTTACTGGGTTTGTCAGTCCCTTGTAAATATAGCCTGTTTATGTTGGGTGGTTGGCCCAACTAACCGTGCACTGTTCACTTGGTGCTACGCACCTAAACTTATTTCATTATTTCAACCAATGATGAGCCTTATATAGTCTCTCTTTTTTCTTTTTATTTAAACTTTTTCATATATCTTTTGCTTATGTATTTTTAACCACCTTATTTTTGTACTGCGGTTATTCACATTGCATATGTTTTCAAATGACAGTCAAAATAACATTAACATTACTATTCATGTATAAATTTACAGTGCCATTAGATGCGCAATTTGTGAAAAAGCCCAATGCATTTCGGCACTACCAAAGTGCCTTCATCAGGGGCGAACCTGTAAAACATAAACAAAATAACCATATAATTGCAATCATGTGTGTGTTAAAGTATATACTATGTTAACTTTCATACCTTAATGCGATGTGCTTAATGCTCTAACCTGTGTAGACAAAAATGCGATATGTGTTGAGCACTCTCTGTCCAAAGTATTGCCAACTATTATTGCCTATTGCCAAGAGACTGTTCAAGTAAAAAAATAATCCATCGGCTTACCGCTGACATAGTAGCTTTAAACGAACTCCCTGAGTAATAAACAAGAATCAAGATCAATGTCCTGCGATACTTTTACTCCTTTAACAACTGCCACTACAAAAGCTTGCTAGAAATATGCGTACCTGATTATCCAGCACTATCTCTGTCTGTAAAATAAACAAACCGCAAATCCATTGTTAAGCACTCTGACCTTATGAACTGCAGAACGAGATTTATCATCTGGAGTAATGCGCTCCCGCATACCTGTTACTTCCAACTGTCAGGCTTTTCTCTCTGCAAAGATCACAAAAACAAAAGACACCCTCAATATCTCACGTTGCTGCCACTTATCCTCACGAAGATTTATTATACTCTATGTTGCTGAAAATGTGAGCTTACCTAGATTGCTGCGCTTTCTCTCCGTATTACAATCTGCTTGTGCTCCCGTACGAGTTACAACCGCTACTGCCGATACCTCTATTACAAACAAATTGCTTCCGCGTTTCAGCTAAAAGTCGCTACCACTGAAGACGGACTACTCTGTCCTTCACCGCAAAGTCACAAGCGCCATCTTAGAACGGTTCAAGCCTGCTTAATGTCCATTGCCTCAATGGAAACTAACAATTAAACGCAAATTCGTCAATGTTTCTGTGGTGTTTAATGTGATGTTAACACAATGTGTGAATGCCCCAGTATTGTATAGTATTCAACCATATCATAGATCACAAAACATAGAAAATTGTAAGTTATCACAGAACATTGTTTTTTGGGATTATCACCAGACATTATTTTTTAGCATGATCTAAACGTTATATTAGATGTAATTTTACTTCATATCAGATGTTCTCAACTGGTATATGCTAATTAATCAGAATATTCCGATTCTGATACAGAACCATTTTTTTACTATAACTCACCCTAAATATCATTGTTAATCTCTCTTTTAAATTCAATGTTCCGGATGTATGGTTTGGATTGCTATTCACTCAGTGACTGCTTGCTTGTCTTTACAGTATAATCATATTAGTGTGCTGAAGTGCCTGTTGGGACCAAATGGTTGTTTATTCTCCGTGTAGATATATCTTTATTTTGAATTATTGATCTCGCTATTATTTATTTGTTATGGTCTTAGTAACTGCGTGTCCAGTTGTACTACCTATATTGAGAAACTTAAAATTCTGTTCATAAGTAACACGATAAGTCGTATTTGTCATTGAGGCCAGTTGGAATTAGTGTTTGCAGAGATTTGATCCAGTATAATTCTCTCTGTAATAGTCTTTGTTGGTTGTTGATTCCTTGTTTTATTTGTACTTGTTCTACCACATAAAATCGTAGTTGAGAAATGGTGTGCGAATTATCCTTCCAGTGAGCTGCTAATGGTGATGTCATGTTCTGATTGCGAATCATGCTCTTATGTTCTGTAATTCGAACCTTAATCTTGCGTTCCGTCTTGCCTATGTAAAGTTTCCTGCAAGGGCATTTTTTAATGCCATATACTACATTTGTTGTCTTGCAGTCACTGTCATGTCTCAGGTTTATGACTTTACCTGTGGTAGGATGAGTGATGGTGTTGCCTGTTATCACGTTGTTACAGTTTGTACAATTCATACATTTACTCATTTTTTTATATTTCGCCATTAATGGTGTGCGTGTTTTCTGCTTCAATCGCTCTCGCAAATTTTGCCCTCTGGTATATGCATGCGTCGGTAATTCTCTAAATATTCCATGAAAGTCTGGTTCGTTCATTAAAAGTTCCCACCTGGTGTTGATTATCTTTTTAATTTCTTTAGATTGGGTGGTATATTTTGTTACAAACACTATTTTTTCTTTAGTTGCTTTATCTTTGGGTTTCAATAGACTTGTTCTGTCTAATGCCAGCACTTTTTCCATGTTCTCCTCAGGTTCCTTGTTAGGATATCCTCTTGCCTCATATTTGGTGACATGTTGCTTGATTGTATTAATACATGTTTGGCTATCTGAACATATTCTTCTGATCCTTATAAATTGGGATTTTGGAAGATTTTTGATCAGACTCCTGGGGTGGAAGCTGGTGTATTCCAAGGCATTGTTCCTATCTGTAGGTTTTGTGTACAGTTGAGTTGAAAAGCCTGATGCTTGTTTTGTTATTCTGACGTCCAAAAAATCTATTGTCTGTGTCTCAATCTTGTGTGTGAATTTGATCCTTGCATTGATTGTATTCAACTCCTGAATTACTGTCTCCAAGTGTTCCTTGGTGCTGTCCCAGATCAAAAAAATATTGTCGATAAAACGACAGTACATTTTCACATGTTTCCAGTCTGCTCTACTCATGATGTTTTCTGCTTTGAATTGGGCCATAAATATATTGGCGTAAGCTGGTGCTCCCGCAAAACCCATTGAGGTGCCAGTCAGCTGGACGTAATGATGTTCTTTCCACAAAAAATAACTGTTATGTAAACAGAACTTTAAGAGTTGTAACAAAAACACATTATGTGTTGTTAGTTCTCCCATTTTCAAGAGAGCCCATTCAGTTGATTCAAGCCCCGCTGCGTGGGGGATCGACGTATAAATAGCCACTACGTCTATAGTGCATAAAATCCATTCTGACTGAAAGCCCTGTTCTGTCCATGTTAATTTATTTAGAAAATCTGTCGTGTCACGTATGTATGAACCCCCGTTTTGTACAAATTGTTGTAAGAAGTGGTCTAGAAACCGGCCGAGGGGATCAAATAATGATCCACACCCCGACACGATTGGTCTAAACGGTGGGGTGGTGAGATGTTTGTGCACCTTGGGAATCATATATAACCTTGGTGTCCTTGGATGTTTGGTTGTCAAATATGCTCTCACTCTCTGGTCAATCCATTGGTTGTCTTCTGCTGTTTGTAAAATCTCCTCTAGCAATTTCTGTAGTTTGAAGATAGGATCAGATGTCAAAAGTAAGTTTCAGAAGCGGAATATTCTGATTAATTAGCATATACCAGTTGAGAACATCTGATATGAAGTAAAATTACATCTAATATAACGTTTAGATCATGCTAAAAAATAATGTCTGGTGATAATCCCAAAAAACAATGTTCTGTGATAACTTACAATTTTCTATGTTTTGTGATCTATGATATGGTTGAATACTATACAATACTGGGGCATTCACACATTGTGTTAACATCACATTAAACACCACAGAAACATTGACGAATTCGCGTTTAATTGTTAGTTTCCATTGAGGCGGATGGACATTAAGCAGGCTTGAACCGTTCTAAGATGGCGCTTGTGACTTTGCGGTGAAGGACAGAGTAGTCCGTCTTCAGTGGTAGCGACTTTTAGCTGAAACGCGGAAGCAATTTGTTTGTAATAGAGGTATCGGCAGTAGCGGTTGTAACTCGTACGGGAGCACAAGCAGATTGTAATACGGAGAGAAAGCGCAGCAATCTAGGTAAGCTCACATTTTCAGCAACATAGAGTATCATAAATCTTCGTGAGGATAAGTGGCGGCAACGTGAGATATTGAGGGTGTCTTTTGTTTTTGTGATCTTTGCAGAGAGAAAAGCGTGACAGTTGGAAGTAACAGGTATGCGGGAGCGCATTACTTCAGATGATAAATCTCGTTCTGCAGTTCATAAGGTCAGAGTGCTTAACAATGGATTTGCGGTTTGTTTATTTTACAGACAGAGATAGTGCTGGATAATCAGGTACGCATATTTCTAGCAAGCTTTTGTAGTGGCAGTTGTTAAAGGAGTAAAAGTATCGCAGGACATTGATCTTGATTCTTGTTTATTACTCAGGGAGTTCGTTTAAAGCTACTATGTCAGCGGTAAGCCGATGGATTATATTTTTACTTGAACAGTCTCTTGGCAATAGGCAATAATAGTTGGCAATACTTTGGACAGAGAGTGCTCAACACATATTGCATTTTTGTCTACACAGGTTAGAGCATTAAGCACATCGCATTAAGGTATGAAAGTTAACATAGTATATACTTTAACACACACATGGGCACCCAATGATTGCAATTATATGGTTATTTTGTTTATGTTTTACAGGTTCGCCCCTGATGAAGGCACTTTGGTAGTGCCGAAATGCATTGGGCTTTTTCACAAATTGCGCATCTAATGGCACTGTAAATTTATACATGAATAGTAATGTTAATGTTATTTTGACTGTCATTTGAAAACATATGCAATGTGAATAACCGCAGTACAAAAATAAGGTGGTAAAAAATACATAAGCAAAAGATATATGAAAAAGTTTAAATAAAAAGAAAAAAGAGAGACTATATAAGGCTCATCATTGGTTGAAATAATGAAATAAGTTTAGGTGCGTAGCACCAAGTGAACAGTGCACGGTTAGTTGGGCCAACCACCCAACATAAACAGGCAATCTAATTGCTCAGAAACAAGCTAACTCAAGCATGCTTGATATTTAACATATGTATACATGCCCAAGTGGATGATAAGAAATAGGTGCCTGTTGGAGGTACATTTCACGTTTTCATTTCCTCAGGTGCTTAGCACTTAAATCATACTGCCCATTAAAAACCGGCTCCCTAGGCAGAGACATTTTAGGAAATGGGAAAAGTGGGCCATGGCCTAGTGCCCCATGCTTTTAGGCGCTCCTAATAGAGGCAACTTGGTTCTGCAAATAGTCTTAACCTGATGACCTTCAATAATTCTAAGATTGTTTTAAATACCGTTTTTATTTAATATATTTTTAATGTGGATGGTGTATGGAATGGGAGGCTGCTGCAGACCGTTTGCAGAGAAATGTTTTATGCAACATTCATAAAGCAAGTTTCTTTGAGATCAAAACAGGACCTCACATTAGAGAATTGTGAGGAAGTCACAGATTCTGTTTCATTTTCACAGTAATTTTTTGCAGTAATATTAATGAGATGCAGCTGTTTCACTGAATATTAGATGTAAATGCATTACAAATTTGGACGAGTGCAACTGTGCATTGTCTGTGACCTGGCCACAGAAGGTACAAAAGAGCTGAAATTGGTTCAAACCTAATCAAAACTGGCGTTTTTTTTTTTTTTTACCTGCAAGTGCATTCTTTTCATTTATCCTGCTTATAGGCCCCCTCCCTCCATAATTCTTAATGACTCAACTTGCCCCCAGGGATATATGCTGACAGCCGTCCTTGAATCCGACCACCTCTGCTGCCTTGCCTTGGCACGGAGGAGGGGTTAGGTGACTTTTCAGACTGTGGCTTGGGCTGTAGCCTCCTTTTTACCTTCACACTGCTGCTCCTCTCACTGAAAGCTGGTTGCTTTTGTCAAGCAGAGATTACTTCGACAGCAAAGCTCTTGTGCACCGAAAATCTCTCTGCTCTTCCTAGAGTAGGGTGGTGTCATGGAGGCTTGTTCCCACCCTACCCTGTGAGGAAGTAGGTGGGCTGCAGCAGTACACAGCCTTGCTGATTGACAAACAGCCATGAAAACCCAGGGCTTTTGCTTAACGCACCCAGGTTGTTTTCAATCAGCAAGGCTGCTGTGCGTCATCAGAGGGCAGTGCCCTACAGTCTTGTACGCTGCCGGAGGCCAGGGCTAAGTTCAGGTAAGCCCTCTAACTCCTGCAACGGCCTTTTGAAAGTGCCTGGTTTTGCCAGACCCTCGCGCAGAGCGAGGGTCACACTCTTTGAAGTTATAATGAAATGAACATTCACAAGTTGGCAGCAATTGATGCAAAAATTGAAGGGAGGTCTGAACCCTTCCACTCTAATCAAGAAACTGTCACTGCTCGCTGTCCTCAACCCATTTATCTGCTTGTTCATCCATCCCAGGCCACCACCAATTCTCTCTCAACTGATTCCTAATTTTGGTTTGCCCAAGGTGCCTCCTGTGTGCCATTTCTTTCAAATGTGCCTGGATACCACCTTCAAATTTCTCCCCTCTCATCAACACCATGTCATCATAAAAAGAGAATTTCTCCAGGACTTTCAAACAGGGTCTGACAGACAATGATACAATACTTTCCCTTCTGCTGTCCAACGCCAACAACTATTTCAGCTCCTTGATTATGGGCCCCAACGCCATCACCTTGACCCATTCATCTTTTGTGATGACGTGCATACCTCCTAGTTCCAAACCATTCTGAATTGAAGCCACTGCACCTTCATTTTCTTTGGTTAAAACTGCCGTCCCATCCATTACCTGTGAATCCACTGACAGCCTGGACAAGAAGTCAACTACATAATTATTTCATCCTTGAATGTGTTCAAGGACATAACATTAATCTTTAAGTGTAGCTGCTAGTCTTGCCAATCTAGCCTATTCATTAGCTGCGCCCCACTCCAAGCAAAACCTTGACCAAAGGTTTGTGATCAGTGCAAAGGAGGATCTTGGTTTCCCACAAGGAAGTACTAAAATACTCTGTACCCCAAGCTTTGCGTTCAATCACTGAGTAATTCCTTTCTGAGGTGGTTAGAGTGTGGGAGGCAACTTCTACTGTATTTTCACCTTTGTTACCAGCATCACAAATATGATTCTAAACCATCTCAAAACTATCCTGTTGTTCCTGCCCCCAATTAAAGGCAATCTCCTTTTTTAACAGAAGCCTAAACACTCTGTTTTGTATGAAAAGTTCTCTACAAACTTGGCATAATACTCGATAATGCCTCGAAAGGACCTTAACATGTCTTTGTCTGTGGGTGAAGGATCCATTTTAATGGCACTCAACAAATTCTCTTTAGGTTTGACTCCACCTTCAGTAATACTCTAACCCAGGTAATCTGCTTGTTCAACTAAGAACTTACATTTCTCTTGGCATAGAGTCAAGTCACGAAAATACTAGTCACTCAGCACAGGGTCTCTTCCCTGAGGCTGAACAGGAGACTGGGTTGGGCTCTCCAACACCCTGTCGTCCCCTCTGGGGTCCTGTACTTTCTACTGTGGAGGTACGCTCAGACTCCAGAACTGTCAGGAAGCTTGAGTCGGCCATCCTGCACAGCTCTCCCACCAGTTCAGGGGTGCTATTCTGCTACTGGTCCCCCCACCTGGTCCCCCTAGGCCAGAGGTCTTCAATCTGTGGGGCGCGACCCCCACGGGGGCCATGGAGTCATGGGAAGGGGTTCGCGCATTCTCAGGCCTCACTTCTACACGGACTATCGAAAAATAAAAACATCCCCAGACAGTTCATTTTGAATTAAAATACTAAAAGCTGAAATTTCATTTAGGGAGTGTTGTCTTGTGATGTGAAACCGGAACTGATCAGACAGCTAAACAAGGTTTCCTTCCAGGAGGCCTGCTTGCCTGAAAGTAATGGAAATATGCGCTGTCAGTTAATCTGAAAATGTAAAAGGCAATTAGCAGCTGTAAAGAATGTTTGGGAGCTGGTACTGGCTTTCATTGATGGAATCACTGGAAGCTTTGTGATGAGCCGGGAAGTACGTGCTTCTGGTTGTAAATATATTTACATAGCACTTACTATCCCTGAGGAGGTATTGAAGGCCAGTAAGGAAGTAAGGAGCAAGATAAACAAGCATTTGCAATGCAATAGGTCTGGCAATTATGCTAGTTTGTTATTGACATAGTAAATACCAATGTATTTTATTTATGTGTTGGTTTTTAAAACTTAAATAAAAGGCATTGTCATTTACAATCCAATAGCTGGAACTCGTTTGAATGCAAGATTTATTGCATTGCAAATCTATTGTAAATTATTGCGCCAATTTTGAAGCACATTTCTGTCCAGGAATTCTCCCTGAGCATTTCGCTTGCCAACTGAAGCAGCTCTTAGAGTTTGAAATACCACATAAGTAAAATAAATAAAAGCACTCCCATTATTTCTGAAATCTGGTTGGGCGGCCAGAGCTATGGGTGGTTTGAAGTCTGCTGTCTAGGCTTAGGAAAGAGATGCGTGGTGTCTTGCATGTCCTCCAGTGCGTCACCCATCTTCTCTGCTCAACGTGGAGCATGGCATTGTGTCAGATGTCACAAATGGGGCGGAGCACTACCATATGTGTCAGTAGCAGGGATGCCTGGCAGTGAAGTTGTGCTCAGAGCTAGTACAACACTAAGGCCAGGGCCACTGGAAGTATGTGCTTATGCGGCAGCGGCGATTTTCATATAATTGTACATTTGCCACATAAGCCATCATCTACTGCATAATATGTAGATTTTAACAAAATTTGTTTTGAGCTCAAACGGTTCAAAAGTTATTAAAAACATAGTAAGAGGTGTTGCTGCGCAGTGGAAGATCCTTTTTAAAGGTTGACTGGTCATAATTCTGTAATTCATGGCTGAGTTTGGGTGTTAAAGTGGTACTAATGAGTTGCAGCTAATGCCCAGACCGTGTTAACAATTTAGAAATGTCAAAATAATGATGTGATACTTTCCCAAAATGTGCTGCATAATTTTCCTTTGCTTGCCACCTACATAATTTATCCAACCCTGCTGCATAATTTGGGCTTTCCCTGCTGCATAATTCCAGAGGCCCTGACTAAGGCCACTGAAAATAGGTGCCTTACGGCCTGCATAAACAAATAACCCAAAAAGAGAACCATTTAAAAAATAGTGTCCTCAAATGCCCTTGTTAGGGACAAATGAGCACTCAAACTGGAAATGTTTATTTTGCGTAGGGCTCCGCAGATCTGTGCAGCAAGGCTCCTTGTGTTTCTCTCAGTAAGGCAGATTTTATAGTCTATGTGTCACAAATACGATATCTGCTATGTAAAATATGAGGCAGATTAAGGGACCATTCACTACTGCTACAACACTGAATCAGTGACCGCCTTTTTACTAGACACGCAAACCTTCAAAATACTGGTTTGTAAACACTTGCAACCCCAGTGGGAGACACACAGTGCACGGGCACGGGAACTGATGAACATTGTATGCACACTGTAAAATTAGGTCTCTCCGAGCTGCCTACAAATTTGCAACCTCCTGCATGTTAAAAACCAAAGCCCAAGTGACTTAAACCACAAAGCTTCACTGCTGATGGTGCAGTAAGGGCTCTTTGCAAAGCGGGACTGGTCTTCGTTTTGTTGCTTATTGCTATATTTGGGTGTTAAACTGGTATTTATAAGGTGCCATTACAGATTGACTGTCCCTCTGGAGACAAACAAGCATACTCATCCCTTTAGATCAGGAAGGTGTTAAGATACAAATAAGTTTTGCCAAAATGTTTTATTTATGAAAAAGTACCATCGTGAATTTTTGGGAAATTCTTTTCGGAAACATTTTGTTTGAACTGTGTAAACATTTTGTTTGAACTGTGTAGTACCCCTCTGATACCAATCCACAGTCACGCACAAATGTTTAGTTTGCTAAACCTGTCTACTATTGTTTCCCCACCATGAAATTGATTTTCCGTGGGTATTGGGGGCGTTTATTGTTGTCGAGGATGAGGAGTACCAGGTTCCAGAAATCTTTGTCAGGAAGGGGTCCTTACAACCAAAAAAGTTTGACAGGAGGGTCTCGGCATCAAAAAGTTTGAAGACCTCTGCCTTAGGCTGAGCCTGTGCCTGGCAAGCCAGGACTTCTAGGGAAGTACAACTACCCCCATGCCCCAAGGGAAACACATACTGTCCCCTGTCCTGACAGAGCATGGAGTCCTCCCTAGCAAGCAGTGCAATCACCAGAGTCAGTCTTAGGATGCTTTGACCTTGGAGCTGGCAACCCCAGACCCATTGGTTCTCCCACTAGAGACTGTGGCACCCTCTCACTCCTCCATCAGGACTTCTGCACACTCCTCATTAGTGTGATGCTGCCAGACACCAGAACTGGTGGGATGATTATGGCAGCTGCCCCTCCCCCTAATTCGACTGACACAAGGGGGCGGCTCCCATCAGTGGATGGTCTACTGGTATAAGCCAGGCTCCCCTGTAGTGCCCCCTCTGAGAGCAATCCACGCATTGGGGCTGGAAATATTGTTTCCTGGGCCTCCGCCCACCCTTCACCCCTCTTCCTACTCTTGGAAAGGGCTACACTGGGACCTGTGTGAGTCACTGCAATCCTCCCTCTCACTCTGAAGTAGAAAACTTAAGCCACTCCCCTTTGGATTACAGGAAACAGGTGCCAGTCTTTTTTCTGTTTTAGGCCCCAGAGTCACCGAATTCTACTTACAAATTATTTTCTATTAGATTGTTGTGTAAAGGTCATGCTTGTTGCAATTAACTGTCCGGATTGTGGTTCTCAGCACCTGTAAGGCATAGGAGGCAGAGGAGGAGGATACTCCTTTTCGAGACATCGTGGAGGCAAAGATGATGGAAGAATCTGGAATTGTATTATCCATGAGAAGAAGGTCGACACCGCATACATTGGTAAGTCTTATTTTTGATTTGTTCGTAATCACTGGGAATGTATCTCTTGGACGTACTTTAGTTAGTCAGATAAGACATGTCTCGCTCACCTTTGCAGACAGACATCCTCTCTCTCTCTCTCTCTCTCTCTCTCTCTCTCTCGTTCTCTCTCTCTCTCTTTCTCTCGACGCATTGATCCGTACATTTCTGCTCATAAACTTACTTTCTAGTGCAAGTACATTTTTCCTTTTCCTGATTGGAACCTTCATTTTGTTCTTCGTCCGATTCTATATTTGCTGGCACCTACAGCTTCAGGAATTTCTAATTTACCCACAACCTTAGCTTAGCATTAGGTAGTTTCCCTTTATGGAAACGAAATATTTTCACTTTGGATATGCTGTCTTTATTAACTTCGATTTGAGACTGTAACTTTACTAACTTGAAAATAAACCTTCATAGTTTTCAAAATTACTTTTCTCTGTCGTTTCTGTGGGGCAAGTTCTGCTTCACTGTCATTTAAATGTTGTTGAACTTATGATTTTAGCCTCAGTACAAAATAAAGAGTCATCCCAGTGGACATAGCAGATATTTGAGTTTACACCGAGTTTGCACAGTGCAAACACCATCCTTATCTGTCAAGCTATCATCTCTGTATTTGCGGTGTATGTGCCAACATGATGTGTTACCAGATAGCTTAAGGTAACTGTGGTAAAATCTAAAAAGATTCTGTCCTTTTGGAGAAGGTCACATGTCCTAGTCTCACAAGTCCCAGGTAAATAGGTTAGTCGTCATTCTCTCAAAGAGGTATGCACTTTAGATGCTCTTCTCAATCTCTGACCACTGCACTGGGGTTTTAATCCAAATAAAAACCAATAACATTGCAAACTGGGCAGGCTCACTAGGAGAAAATGGCAAAAATTACAAAGATGTTGTAATAATGGAATACTGGCAGGGAAGCATGACTCTACAGGTCCCAACAACGCCCAAGGATTTTACGTATCTATCCACCCTTTAAAAGCTGGTCGGATCATAATGTGATACCCATGTTTATTTATACACACAGACACAATATATTCTACTGCAATAAATATTCAATATCAAATGAATGTCAAAGAACAATAATTCTACATCCTGTCCGCTGAAAAGATGTACCTCGTGTCCTGGATACTCCGCAATGGCTAATGTAATGTAGGCTGTGAGAGTGACAGGGCTTTGGTTGCCACCTTTCATTTCAGTGTCCAGCAATCTTCCTGGCTCCCAGAATTCACCATTCTTCTTCTGATGTTGAAAAATCCATGTTATTGTCTTCTGCAACACCGATGGATCAATATTTATAAAGGAACGTGCTTGAAGGAAACATCTTAGGACAAATGCGGACAACCTATGAAAAAAGTCAACAGAAAATATACAAATATATTTATAGAAGGGAAAGTCTATTGCATTGCCTTCTAATCATTTTTCCTGAATATGACCATTAATTTTTGTCCTTGATTTGCAATTTTTAAATATATGAATCTCATTAAATGCACGTGATGTTATTCAGAAACATTTGACCTAAACATGGATGCTTGCAACATAGTCAGCCATAAATCACGTATTACAGTGCAAAGTTTCATCATTCAACGGGTATAACATGAGAAATGTATTAAATGGCTATTGGAACCATTGGAAGGGTGAAACTAGATCTTATGACCGGTACCGTTTCTTTGAAATATTGAGGCCACCATTTCAAAAAAATTATATAGCATGGTTTAGTGGCAATGTGGATAAGCATGGTTTTTCTTCTGCAGCTGCCATTGTTTTGCTCATGGTTTAAGTCAGAAACATCTGAGTTATGTACAGAACTGCATATGCATATTTCTAAAAGAACAACCTATACTACTTCCGAAAAATAAAATGGTTATTTTTTCAAATAAGACAATGAATATTCTAAGCAGTAGTTTGCTTAGGAAGGGAGCGAATTCTTGCATCAGTACCAGATAAAACTTGTGAAGGAGGGGCCTGTTTCCGATGGTGGGTGGCTTCTGCCAACACAAATGGTCCGGCAGCTTGGGGGGATATAAGAATGAAAATATAACATTTACCTGCAGCTCCTGGTCCCGCTGCCGGCCTCCTCAGTGCTCCTTGGCTCTCGGTGGCCACACAAAACAGGCTCCCAGACTCCCCACCCGATCTAGACGCTGCACTCCTGCTATTGCCCAGCATGAGAGCAGCTCCAGGATTGGCCTGAGTGGGCTGGTTTAACACTTACTCAGGCACAGGGAGTCTGTGCCTTTTCTCCACCTGGCTTTACAACACAGCTGGGTTGAAGAAATCTAAGTGCGCATGCCGGTTTGGCCGTCCTAAAACAGCCAGCCAAACCGACATGCACACTTAGTGCCCACCACTGCTTCTCCCTGCTGTCTATGGAGGATGGCCGAGCCCGCCCCAAACCACACTTGCAGCATGGGATCACTCAGTCAGGGAATGAAAGATAAAATGATAATAAAATTGTTTTATTATCATTTTATTTTTCATTTGCTGTTGCTGAGCAGAGGGGCAATGCTCCACCGCCATTACGGAGGAGCAGCAGCTGCTATTTTCAAAGGCATTTTGCAAAATGTAAATTAGTACTCCTATACTGCTGTCATGTGGCTTTGTGCATTGGTCACTAAGCATCTAAAATGGAAAACAATGAATTGAAGCTGAATATTCATAGACAATTGGTAGAAATATAAAAGAATGTGCCCTCTTTGAATATTTACTATAAGGGATCTAGATGTTTCAGGGCGAATTCACAAAAGCATTTAAGACAACAATGTACTACTCATGTTTTCATAAATGCTTTTGTAAGTCAACCACAAATTTGTTTTGGGCTTTAGTAATTCCAGAATTTTGAGCAGAGATGGAACATTTTGCTAAGTAACCCCTGGTCTAAGACAACTAATAAGACTTTTTCAACTGAACGTTTTGTAAGAGAAACAAGTTACTCTGATTTGTATTTAATATTTTGTCAAATTGGATGAAAGTCATTTATTTATTCATTTTAAAAAACGTTTTACATTTTTGAAAAAGTTTAAGAAAAGTTTCATTGTTATAATTAAGTTTATAAATAAAAAAAATCATTATTTATCACTTTAAAATACATGCATGATATTTAATCTCAAACAAATTGTATTTATTAGAATTAGTTCCTTTGGGGTGTTATTTTAATACCCCAACTCCATTGTTTTCTATTAGAGCATGTTGCAGGACCAGTGATTGACCTTGTGCGATTCTTGACTCCAAGGCTGGGTATAATTGACCTTTCTTTAAACTGCAAAAGTCTTACAAAGTATTGCCATGTGTTATGCATTACCATGCCCCTCACAAACCTTTGCCTACATTTCGCAAAACATCTCCCATTTAGTATTAATCTTACACTTTCCCATCACTCCCTCCGGTTTATTTAACATTTACTACTAAAAGGTATATCTGCATGTGTGTAGATGCTCACACAGAAAAGTTACAAGATGCAGAAAGGGAGGGCTCTGGAGGTATGTTTGGAATAGATTTTGTGCTGCATGATTTGTACTACTGCATTACTATTTCACATACTACAAAATGCAGTTTTTGGACTAGGCTCATTGTGTTCAGACCATTTTCTACAGATCTATTTATTCTAGCTGTAAATTACCATTATTTTCATGAATTAAATATTTCCTATTGGAAGGCTATTTTGAGGCCTTCCAATAGAACACTGTATAATTCATATAGATGGCCATTTACCTGGGAATATGAAAATGGGTCATGGTATAAAATAGATCAGTAAGATGAATGAGGTACAGCCCGGAGGTGAGTAAGTAGAAGGAAGACAGTGTCTTCTGGGGTGTAAGGCGCATCAGTGAGGCAATTGTAGTACAAGTAGGACGAGAGGGTGGATTGAAGCACATGGTTCATGAGATATGAGTCAACGTACAAGACGTTTGAGAGAAGAGGATGAAGGTTTACGGTGTAAGTAAGAGGATGAGCACAAGGTGGTTGGACCTGGGCTACAAGCTTCTACATGGAAAAGAACGCCTTTCATAAATATCGATTAGGAGCACCTTAATGCCAGAGACAAGGGACTATACATTTCTATTTTTTTTTTCCGCATTGCATGAATCATCTAGATATGTTTCTGGGAATCAGAGGGACAGCCCAAATATTGATTACTTCATTTTTTACACAACCAAACTCAACAAGTCAAATGTGGCCCCTTCATGCCCAGAACCTGCAACATAATCTATGGTGTCCTCCAAGAGTATCCTCTCTCCCTGATGCTCTTCATCATCTACACTGGCACACAACATTGGAAACCACAACATCAGATTCCACATGTACTCAGATGATACACAGCTCCAGGAGACAGGCACCACGTAGTAGGTTGCCTGAGGCATGCACAGATTCAGATCTCAGAACTAGCCATTTATGAATGAAGAAATGCTGAAGTCTTACTAATGGGACAATCTATCTAAGCCTTTCATCAGCAACTGACCAACAACCTGAAGACCCTGCCAATACCCATCCAAAATTAAAGGTGTGATATTTGATGGAACTGTTTGATCAGGACCTGACTGTTAATGCTCAAGTTAACCAAGTAATCCAAAAAGTATTCCATTGCTTTCATTAGGTCCTTGCACTTCTACAACAACTTATAACTGTACTTATATATTAGTCGCCTGGACAACTGTGATGTTATTGGCATAGCACTATGTTCAGCAACAATTGCAGTTAACTCTATATCATGAAGTCCTTCTTGACTTCTGCTGCAAAGCCCATGCAACAGTCAAAAATAACTCTTATTTGGCTACCAAGTACAAAAGGCCACAGGTCAAGACTGGGCATAGTAAGTAAGTCCCTGCATGGCCAGTCATTAGGATAGATCTTCAAACTAGCCAGACAGTACTAAATGACCCACTGACCCTAATCTGCAACCCGTTACCTCATTTCCGAAAGGCAGTCAGATACAGAGTTCAGAGTAGGTCACAACATGTACTATGCTACAACATATCAAACTCACAGCATCATACCAGGAGACTTGAAGAAAGCAGTTTGCATATCCAAATAGGTCTCAAAATTAATTTGATCATTACTGTCTACAGACCCAGGTCAGCTTGATTACCTCCATGATCAACTCAGTCACCTGCTACAATGACTGCCCCCTTTCCACAGGCCAGTCAAAGCTTAATACTGTCCAGTCTACCTGCAAAAATCCAATGTACAAAATGAGGATGTTTCGCCATCAACAAGACTTTTTCATCATTATTATTATCACCATGAAGATCACACCAAGACTCTTCTGGGTAAAGGGGCTTGAATTCATAATGATACTTCAGAAAAACTGGGGCAGCCCTTGAGAATGACTCTCTCTGTAAAATATAGACTCATGTTAAGTACCTACAAAAGTAGACACTAAAATGCTTAGGGGGACAGGCATTAGTATTTCTTCAGTTGTAGCACAGTGCATGTCCTTGTATGGGACGTTAGTCCTTTCAGTAAAAAGAAAAACAACATTGTCGGTGACATTCATAAAGTCTATCAGGAACAACAGGCTAATTAGAACATACAAAGTTCCACCAGCCCTTTTGAATAGGACCATAAAATTACAAAACCTCAGACATGCAATGATGTTGTACCTGGCTTGCAGAAGCGTATGATTGGAGAAGCTAGTTCTCGCCTTTTCAGGCTTCCTGAAGCAAGATGTTGAGCCTGGACATGTCCGATAAGAGGGAGGAGAGATACGTGCAAGATCTGCTGGCATGCTATCTCTTAGAAGCAAATTGTATAACTCTACTGTGTTTTCCAATATGCCATTTTTTAGAGTTGTTGCACCACAGTTAAGTAGTGTGGATGACAGCATAACTACACACACATGTTCTTAATTGTATGGCATAAAGATTAATCAGTCAAACAATGCTATGCAAAAGACCTTGTGACATTATAACCTTGACGACATCGAAACATTGATATTTAGAGGTGATTCAGCTGACCATGTGTTTTTTAAAAAAAAAGACTCAACAGCTGTGATCTTGAAGCAAGTTTGACAGCACTCATTGTCCAGAATCGGAAAGTTGTGTTTTCTTAGACAGGGAAAAGGCAATCTTACGACAGGAACTTAATTAAGATTGTTGGAAAGTCGATTAGCAGTTGAAAAGGATGTGGGTCATCACCAAGTAATAATTACCATAATTCTGTATGGTCAAGTTAAACCTGAGCTCAACCCTTGATAGCTGTAGCACAGAGCAGACAGGATACACTTAGGAGATGGCAGTAAAGCATTTCTCAGTGCAAAAACCGCTACAGAGTATAAAAGCTACAGGATAAAAAATCCCATTCCAATTTATAAAAACAGAGTACATTTTCATGAGCAAATAGACATCAAAATAACAACAGAGGTTTTTTTTTTACAACAATTCAGTGTAGGGAACTGGAGATATGAGTTTTCAAACTTTTAGGTGTTTCTAGTGCCAAAAGGTGCTATGCGACAACCACTGGTATCTGGTTGCGCTATACTGGGTAAAATTCAAAAGTCAAGGCCGACCGTGATGGAGTGTGGGTCAGATACAAGGACCAGGTTCATACTGTTGGAAACTTTAGCTTCTGATTTAGTCTATTTTCTGGCGAAAATCCTCATTGACGAGATAGCTGGTAGGTCGGTGCCAGCTGGATCTGAAGAGGGAATCATCAACAGCAGCCAGCTGCAGTCCAAGAACTCAGTGGGTATCCTCTGAATTGGCTGGGAGTTTGATGCTCTTCACACTGAAGGTAGGAAAACTTTGTCCAGGCAAAGTCCGAAGATCAGGCCCAGGAAGGTATCGTAGGTGGTAGAGTGCTGCTTGGAGTTGTAACTAGTGGGTTTCTCTATGTTCGGACGTACAAACTTTTCTGGAAGCCAGGATCCTATCGGTGGCGTGAACCAGGTAGTGGAGTCTGACTGGCAGATTGACATCGGGTCGGTGGTAGCCTCTGGACCTTTTTGTGAAATGTTCAGAAAAAGTTTCCAAGTATCCTGCTTCACAACACTGGAGAGAAAAAGAGTACACTCTAACACCAACCAAGGTTCCAGGAACTTTTGGGCCCCATTTTGGGATTAGGACTAAATCTCTCAGAAGCCATCGGCATGGTCCAGGTCAAACTAGCTGGAACTGGTCATATGGGCTCAGCAGAGATTTAGGCATCTTGCAGCTTTGTTGGTCCTGCTGCTGAACAAGAGGCTATGCTGCTAGCCATTGAAGTCCACTCTTCTGTCCTGTATCCAAGTGGAGAGCAGGGCCAACCCTTGGGCCACAAGATAAACAGCAGCTGTAGTCCTTCATCTGTTTTTCTGCAGTTCTGGAGATGTTCTGAAGAGGGAACTGAGGAAGCTACTCTTATACCTAGTGCCAGCCTGTTGGTGAGAGAATTTCATTGCCACTCCCAAACCAATGGGGTAAAAGTTCCCTGGGGTGACCTCACCCTCATTTGCATAACTTGCTTTGCGTTTTACTTAACAGCTATCCTATTGCGCACCCTCTACATAAAATGAATATGGCAAAACTTTTCTTCCTTTGTGCAGAGCTCTGGCCACACTTCTGAGGTGTGTTTTAGAGAAGTCTAACCCCCCCTCTTCTGCAAACCTGTTCTGTACTGGAATAGGCCCCCGCCCCCATGGAGCACACAACTCCTATCTCTCATTGAATGCCCTTTTGTTCCCTTTCATGGGAGTCATTTGCCTCTCCCAACAGGTTGCCAGGTGACAATTGTGGATTAACTCTGAATAGGCTACCAGAGGCTTTATGCAGGAAAATGCCAACTTTCTAAAAGTGGAATTTTCAGAATAGCAACTTAAAATCTGACTTAACTATTTGATTGGATTCTAGATTACTGATAATTTGTGTCCTTAAATCATGGTTCTACCTATTCCCAAACTGAAGTTATGCATTATAATATAACTAGCGTTGGGGGGCGTGGCTTAGCACGCGAAGCAAATGGTCGCCTGCGGGTAGAGCTCCGTGCCGAGTTCCCCTTCCCGGCGCTGTTATCCGGGTCAGTTCTGCCCTGAGACTGCCGAAAACCACCGGCGAGTGCCCCACTAGATCCGACGCGGCGCCTGACCAATTTTGGCGCGGATCGGAATTCTGCAACTGCACCGGGAGGTGCCGGCCGCCCGCGGCCGCGAACGTTGCCACCAGCCCGGGCGCGGACCCAGGAAACCCCGGGGATCCGGCGGACGCGGCAGGCCCGAAAACGGGGCCGACGCTAATCACCAGCGGACCACACATCGATGCACCGGAGGCCACCCACCCCCCACGACGGTGAGGCACTGGGGTGAGGCGACCGCACTAGCTCGGCCGGACGCCGCACGCCCATACTCGGGCGGATCGGCGTGAGCGCCCTGGAACTGGCGGTGTCCGCTGGGCCTAGACGCGTCTCCCCTGCGACGGGAGCTACACAGTCCCACACGCACAGCGGTGCGGAGAGGTGAGCGGCTGGGCCCCGGACACCTGGGGAACGGAAGGTCAGCGGAGGTTGGGGCACGACACTCGGCACTCACCGGCAGCCACGCGAGCCACGACACACGGGACCCTGGTCACCGGCGGCACCCACTGGCTCCACGACGCAGTACGGCCTGCGACCCACCGGAGCCGCCCCGGGCACACACTGTGGGAATAGCGACGGCCTGAGGGAACGAAGACCCGCACCACCTGGGACCCGAAGGAAGCTGGACGCCGAACGGCTGCCACGCGAGCGGAATCAGTCACCACGCTGGCACAGCACACAGCCCACGTGGATCCACACGGAACCTGAGCCTCTTGCCACAAACAGCCGCGTGACTCGCAGGGGGCACATCGTGGAACCGCGCCGCACACCCGGCGACGCCCAGATACACCACACTGCACCGAGGAGCGAGGCGCCCGACAACTGTCTACCCTCCCAGGAGCGAACGAGTGCCACGCAATCACCACACAGGCAGAGTCCACCGACACCTGTTGCCGAGTCCCCACCGGCGGCCGACGACCCTCAACCACCCGCCCGACATTGACCAGGCCGGACAGGACTAAGCCGGCACAAGGAAAGCGGACTCCCCATCGGACGCCGATGTCTGGCGGGACTAGGGCGCGGACCGGCACTGGGGGCGCGAGGCCTAAAGGCGAAATGAATAAAACCGGCAAAACAGCGGACCAGGACCAAACTGCAGCGAAACTCGACACCATGCTAGCAGCCATGGAGCGGCTGGAAGAATCAATTCAGCTCACACGCACCTCCCTGGCCACTAAGATCGACAGTGTGGCCATAGACCTCACGCATCTCCGCGCCGACCACAAAAAGCTCGCTGACCGCACCTCGACGCTGGAGGGCACCGTGAGAGAGCTCCAACCCCAAGCCAGTCAGACACATACCCACATACAGGACTTGCTGAACCGAGTGGAGTTCCTAGAAGACCGGGCCGAGGATGCAGAAGGCAGGGCGCGGAGGAACAATGTACGCCTGGTCGGCGTTCCGGAGAAATGGGAAGGGAGAAAACCGGAGGAACACATGGAAAAATGGCTAACATCCATCCTGCCTGAGGGCTCACTCTCGCCTCAATTCGTGGTGGAGCGCGCCCACAGAGTGCCGACCACACCCCTGGCAACAGGCTCCAACCCAAGACCCATGCTCCTCCGTATCCTGAATTACAGAGACCGGGACTCCATACTGAGAGAAACGCGCAAACTTGGAGAGGTGAGAATCGAAAACGCCAAAGTAATGTTCTTCCCGGACTACACCATACAAGTACAGAGGCAGAGACAATCCTTTCTAGCGGCGAAGAAACGCCTGCGCCAGCAGGGCCTGCAGTACTCCTTACTATTCCCCGCGAAACTCAGAGTGATAGCCGGAGAGAAAACCTATTTCTTTACAGACCCAGATGAAGTGGAAGCATGGCTGGACAGTGGCACAGACACAGCCCCCAGGACCCCGGCAGCCAACACGAATGGACGCCAATCTGGCGGGAATAGGAGACGAAGGCGCCCGAAGCAGCGGACGCAGGGGCGCATGAACGGGCCAAGGAAGGTGTCTCCCCCTGCTGACGCTACGCAGCAAGAAAAATAAGAAGCCCTCCGACTTGTGCGGGAACTCAGCCACTCCCCAGCGCCCAGCGACCCAACTGGCAGCGGCACACAAGACCTCCCAAGCGACGACGAAGCAATCTACGGAATGTCAGACTCTCCTGTGACAGATCCTGGACCGGATGTCACCCCCCAAACGTCGGAATACATCGGCTAACTGTCTCCCAGAACATATCTACCAAGACTCCCACAAGAGCACTCGAAGGGCCATCCGCGAGGAGATCGCGGACCCAGACTGAATACACCTGGCCCGACGGGACCTCTGGAAAACCGAGAGCCACGACTTGCCCTGGTGATGACCCAACGGACGCTGAGCGGCCAGCCCCCCACTCCTGTGGCCAGCCATCCTGCTGCACGCTCATCAAGACACGTAATGTATGGCATTGAATGTTGATTTTACACTTATAACTCTTAAGGTTGAGGCTGCCTTAAGCCTCCACATACCCCCCGGGAAGGGGAGCAACCCCTATACGATGACTCTACAAACACTTAACCAGCTGCTACTGCTAGCACTGCACGGCCGCCCCCAGAACTGAACTAAACTTTGTTACTCTCCTTGAGAGCATGGACGGGAGCACGTTTGCCCACCGACCTTTTGGTATTTCGCATGTTTGCGATGTTCATTGGCTAACTGTTCTATTGGCCAAGTTAACTGCCTGTTTCCCCCCTTCACAATACTGCAATGGCGTGCGGGCCAAGCAACATTCCTCACGAACTGCGGGCGGGCGGGGGGTGGGGCGGGGAGGCCACTCTGGGGAGACCGTAAATGCAAAGCAATGTCTGTGATCAATATATGCACATGGAATGTGAGAGGGATGCACACACCGTCCAGACGGTATCAAATATTCTCATACCTCAAACGCCACAACGTACACATTGCTCTCTTACAGGAGACGCACCTCTGTGCGAAGGAAGTCACTACCTTACGCCGCAGATGGCGTGGTCACCTATATGCCACACACCACTCTTCCTACGCTAGGGGGGCACTGGTATGGATACGCCCGGGCACCCCATGGATAATGCAGGACACCTTGGTGGACCCCGGGGGGAGATATGTAGCGGCCAGGGGCAAGATAGACGGGAACCCAATAGTACTAGCCTCGATATATGCACCCAACACAGGGATACAGGATTTCTTAACACAACTGTCCAACACCCTGGCGCCATGGCATGGCATACAGTGGATACTGGGCGGGGACTATAACTGCACGCTGGACCCTTCCCTAGACCGCTCCCGTCCTCCACTCCCTAATTCCCCAGCTCTCCATGCAGCGCGAGCCCTCCTAGACTGGTCCGTGCAATGGGACCTACAAGACGCATGGCGCAGCCACAACCCAGACGCCAGGGCCTACTCCTTCCACTCGGGGGCACACGACCTGCATGTACGCCTAGATAGGTACATGGTATCTAGGGACCTACTGCCGGCGATAAGAGACACGCAATACATGGGCCGCACGCATTCGGACCATAATCCACACCTCATGACACTCGCCTGGGAACAGCCGAGACCGCCAATCCCCACCTGGCGACTACAACCAGACCTCTTGCTTGACGACACATTCAGAACCTCGATAGGGGCACAAACAGCACAGCACTTCGAAGATAACAACAACACTGCCTCCACACCCCAGCTAGAGTGGGACGCGTTCAAAGTGGTCCTGAGAGGGCTATGCCTCGGCACCCGAGCACACACCCGCCGACAGCTGGAAGCAGACCTGAAACGGCTAGAAAGGGATTTGCTGCACAAGGAACAGGAGGCGGCGGGAGGGGACGATACAGAGCTGCTTGAGGCTAGGACGGAACACGACAGACTGATAGGCAGATTAAAACAAGTCAATTTCACTGCACACTTGGCGCGCACACACCGCTACGGCGACAAGCCGGGCAAATTACTGGCCTGGCTGATAAGGCGAGAAGACCGCTCCGCCCCAGTAACGGCCATAAGCCCTACTGCAGACACCGTAGTATATACCCAGGCGGGCATACATGCAGCCTTCGTGGCACATTACAAGACACTATACCAGTCACAAATGGCCAATCCGCAACCAGACATCCAGGCATACCTGGAGGAACTCACACTCCCCGCCCCGACTGACAGCCAGCGAGATGAACTCGGAGCACCGTTGGTAGCGGAGGAATTACGTGAGGCCATATTTGCCCTCTCTAACGGGAAGGCCCCTGGCCCGGACGGACTGCCTGCAGAATACTACAAAGCATATTCTGACATCCTCATTCCCGAACTGCTCAGAACATATTCGGCAGCTCTAGACGATTCATCCTTACCAGCATCCATGAACGAAGCCATACTGGTATCGCTTCTCAAACCAAACAGGGAAGGGACGCTCCTTGGGTCGTATAGGCCGTTAGCCCTGCTCAACACGGACTACAAAATCCTGGCATCAGCATTGGCTCGCAGACTAGCGGCCCTGGTACCGGCCCTGGTACACAAGGACCAGAATGGGTTTGTCCCAACGAGATGCACCTCCCAGAATATCCGGAGGCTGTTCCGGGTGCAGGAATACGCAGCTCAGACGTGGCCAAGATCGGGCTGCCTGGTGCTGGACCTGGAGAAGGCGTTCGACTCTGTCGAATGGCCCTATTTATCGGCAGTGCTACGTAAGTTTGACCTGGGTGATGACTTTCTAGAACTGGTGGGCCTGCTATATGGGAAGCCTGAGGTGAGAGTGCGCACTGGGAAACTGATCTCAGAGTCCATAAAGGTCAGAAGAGGCACCAGACAAGGTTGCCCACTTTCCCCATTACTATTTTCCCTGGCGATCGAACCACTGGCTGAACGGCTGCGCGCCAGCGGAGCACGGTGGGGCATCCCGCTAGCAGACGGCACGCATGTCGTGTCACTATACGCAGACGACTTACTCTTGTATATCAAAGACCTGGATAATGTGCCGCCGGAACTGTCGGACATCTTCCGCACGTTCGAGTTGATGTCAGGCCTCAAAGTTAACTGGGCCAAGTCAGGGGCATATTCGTTTACCCCCGACGCTCCGGACCCGGTACTCCACATCAATAATGAACGACTGCCTTGGTACCAAACCATGTTCAAGTACCTGGGCATTCACATATACAGGACGCCCCCAGACATACTGGACGGCAACCTGACACGGGCCATAATGTCTGTTCGAACACAGGTCGCCTTCTGGAAAACTCTCCCCATTAATGTGCCAAGCAGGGTAACCTTAACGAAAATGATAATACTCCCCAGGCTCCTGTATTACTTTGCCAACCTCCCACTCTATATCCCTGTCCGCATATTCAGGGAACTGGAGTCCATGCTCAGAGATCTGATCTGGAACACCGGCAGGCCAAGAGTAGCACTGACGAAACTCTACAACCCGGTCACCGAAGGCGGCGCAGCGGTCCCGAACCTAGAGCTCTATTATCTAGCAGCACAGGTGCAATGGGCGGTAGCCTGGATTTCAGGCAGGAATCTCGAGGACACGGCTACGGCCACAGACATCCTTTCCCCACTGCAGGTACATACCCTATTCCACCCACTGACGAGCCCGAGGAAACACTCGCAACTACATGTGGCTGTAGCAACGAAATGTTACGACAGATGCTTACGCCTCACTAGAACCACCATACCGTACGCGCCAGCGTTGCCACTCCTGGGTACCCCCAAGGCCACGTCAGTAGTGACAGAGGCGGCACTGGCACAGTGGACACGCGCAGGCATAGAAACAATGACAGATTTGTACGCGGATGGCGCTTTACTTTCCTTCGAGGCATTGACTGCTGACACGGGGCTACCCGCGGGACAATTCCTGCAACATGCCTCAATACTGCGGACACTCACGCAGAAATGGGGGAACATAGCTGACGAACCGCCCACACACCAGCTAGTGCAGTGCATGCACGTGATGGGCAACGGGACGCATGTGGTGCACTGGCTGACGCAGGCGCTACTCTCGCACACTCAAAACACATTGCAACCTCTCCGGGACAAATGGGCGGTGGACAGAGGGAAGGCGTGGACGGACAAGGAGTGGGCAGCGATACTCTCGGGGCCCCGCAACATCCCCCGCAATGCACGCTTCAAACAGATCCAATTTTATGTCCTACACCGCGCATATCTAGCCCCGGACAAGATAAACTCGTATTTCCCGGGCACGGGAGCCAAATGCCCGAGATGTGACACGGAGGGAGCAGATCTCCTCCACATGCTGTGGCAATGCCCCCAGCTTCAGACATACTGGCACTCGATACTAACACTACTGAAGCGATGCACAGCGATGCCGATCCCATTTTCGTGGGAGGCGTGCCTCCTGGGCCTCTTCCATAGGACCAAACTAAACAGGGTTCCTTCCCGCTTCTGGGACCTTGGCCTCATCACGGCCAAAAGGCTCATTACGAAGCATTGGAAGCGGGCGACACCACCAGCGGCGGAACACTGGCGCGCTTCACTGGACAACTGGGCGAAAGCGGAAAGCATATCATTACATAATGAGGAGACGGCGGGATTGCGTAAATACCCCATAGCGGCGCTCTGGGACGATATGATCCGCTCCTTCCACAATGGACCCCAGGCACCAGGCACTCCTGAGAGACAGATACCCCCAGATGGGGAACATAGCGATGACCAACACACTCCAGGCGCCGCAGACGACAGGCATAACGCCCATACACCTGACCCCTAGGCACCCCCTCTTCTTCCCCCCCTCGGCCACGCTGACACGCCAGGATTACTGCCACCCTCCTGCATCGCCAGCATAGCTTCCGAACATGCAAGTACAGACACGAATCTGCTGAAGCACCATTACCGGGTCCTCCCCCCCTTTCTCCTCGGCCCCCCCCTACCGTAGGCCCCACCAACTGTTGCACCGCACACCGCACGACTCCAAGTTTGATACCCCTTTCCCGTTACGCTTTTATTGAAGTTGCTTGATTGGCAGGATTCAATAACTAAGACAGCATGATCACGCACTGTTTGAACGTTGCCTCCCCCAGCGAAATGTTGTGATATATTCTGCGATCTAATCCATGATCTATGTATGCATTACTTTGACTATTGAATCTTCATACATCGAGACTCAGTATGGCATATGCTTGTATTTTTTTTCTCCTTTGCACTGAATAAAAGATATATTTAAAAAAAAAAAATAATATAACTAGCGTTGTTCTATGGGAAAGCCAGCCTTAGCAAGTCAAAAAAGGACTTTGGAAATTTTTCACTGCCAGGACATGTAAACATGTACACTTGTCCTGCTTTTTAAATACCATGCACCCTGCCCTGTGGCTTATATGAGGGGTGATATGCAAGTATTACAAAACACAGTATAGACCTGCCAAAATATGTCTTTTGCCAGGTATAATATGCAGTTTTGAAAATTGCCTGCAGGGGCCGGACTGAAGAAAAGCTTTACCTTGTTACATTAGTGGTGGCACGATAGATGCTGTAGTTCACTAGTCACATTTAACTTACATGCCCTGGTTACCATATTCTAGGGATTTATAGTCCAGTTAAATGCAGCAATTAGTATTCTAACCAATTCAACATGTTGTTAGTGGTCAGAGCACATGCACAGGGGCCTTGTTAGCAGGGTCCCAGTGTACAGTATGTAAAAAACAAAAGTATTATTTCACACACATATGGGTGATCTTGCAAAAAGAGGCATTTTCTTAGGTCATTTCAAATCATGAGAGATAGACTTCCTCAAGGTACACATCTTCCAACGTCACAAAGCAAGAACAGAGGGAAACCTTGGTTTGTTTTACCTTCAGAGGGGAATGTGACCCATAACAATATGTTTTTTATTGCATATGCAGATTTATTTGAAGTAACCCTTTTCGCCCAGGTTACATCAACCTTCACTGATAAGAACAAGAGTGGTAGGTTAAATGGACAGATGGTATGGCAGTCCTATGCCAATTATGTGACTGCAAAACAAACATGCAAAACAGTTTCTGGTTCATTTGGGATCCTACATCAGGCGTGTTATAATGCACATCAGATGAGGCACAGATGTAGTTCTGGAATACTCTCTACAGGTCTTCAACCTGTTCGAAGATACAAATGCTCTTAGTTTGGTTCTCTGAGCTACAAAGTGCATGAGCAGCTCACTTCCTCCAAGAGACATCATGCAGCTCTTAATCTGCTGGGTATTGCTGTGGATCTTCATGACTTGAGTTTCCTTCTCTGAATGTGGCAGTAAAGCACCTCATTTTTTAAAGTACCAGCCACATGGCTTCAGTTCATTGCATCCATCTGCTGCCATCAGTATTTAGCATGAACACATCATAAAATCCAGGTCTGATGTCACTGACCCAGAGCTGCCTGTACCCTCAAGCTGTGAGATATCCACACATTTGAAGGGATCTGTTAAACAGAAATCGATAGGTAAACTCTGCCGCAACTTTTGATACTGCTGTAGGATCCCGTTTCTATCCTTTATAAATACCATCTTCTATGATCCACAGAGTCTACCCTGGTAGAGTTGCTGTTTCTTAGACAGCTCTTCTACGAGGGTGGCTGCAGGAAATACACTTTTCCAGGCTGAAGCCGTCATGGGTTGTGCATTACTCTGTCAGCACAATTAAACATTCCAAAGATGCTAATCTGGAGCAAAACAGTCCCAAATTATATTTTAAGGTGCGAAAATAGTATACAGCATGATAAGCAGTGTTCACAGAAAGTACATTTTTAAAAGTACATCCAGTGTACATTGTACTAGTGTGCGAACTTGGATGTGTTCAGAAATCACTGTGCAAATAAATATATAAATAAATGTTTAATGAAGTAGGTGTTATGGAAATTACACCAATAACATAATCTGCATTTAATGTCAGACAAAACCATAGGTTGTTGATAACACCTACCATGTGCTTCCAGAAAGGTCCGAGGCTCCAAATGCACTGAAAGAACCATCATCTCTTTGGAAGAGAAGCTCTCTTTGGTAACCTAATTAGAGAAAACAAGCAGGTAAAATGTCTAACCTCCATGGAATATAATGTTTGACTGGAAGGCATTATAATAAACAAGACAGAACATGTTCCTTTTTAACGGATTTATAGTACTCTTATTTCAACCATGTTAGAACTGTCCTAAGCTTCCAGAAACTTGGAGAGTGAGAAAGTTTGTAAGAGAATTGAGCCTTTTTTGTTGACCTAAAATTAGACTACCTGTTTATTCGAATGGGCGTTCGTATGGCACAAACCTAATGAGAGATCAACACATCAACGAACAATGGCAAGAGACCAGAGATCCAATGTAAGATCATTTACAAGAGGTAAATGCTTGTGGGGGGTGATTCATATAATGCAGAAAGATAGTGAACTCTGAAGTGTTGAGTAAAGAGCTCTTTCTGAATTACAAGAGGGTTGGTGCAGTTCTCATTTTGACTTGGATATTGTTTCGGATCCTCGGAGTATAAATTAAGATATAAAAAAAATCAGAAGAGGTAGGTAGAAGCATTTTGCTTGAGAAGCACTCTGCTTCCAATACATAACATGGGGGTGATCACAAGGCGTGCGCCCACACCATTCTCTGTTGATTAGAGTCTCTTCATTAAATTACAGTGATCCCTCTGTGACCACTTTCCAAAGTGTTATGTTTTCATCACTGGCGTACTTGCGGTCAGTTGCATCATCAGTCCTTTTCTCGACCAGGAGGTTGAGTCTCTGCCCTGAGATACATGATGGGATCTGTGCAAGGCAAGTTAATTAAAGTTGCTTACTGTCCCCTGGAGATAGTACTTTTAACTGTCAACAGAAACATAAAAAGGGGAGCAGTTGAAAGGTTAAAAATTAGAGGTATGTGAAATGGACCATTATGTCATCCTACACATTTTTTAATTGATCAAAAATAAGGGGTGGACATGTTCAGCCAACTTGCGACCGTAAGGGTCGGCAGCTTTCTTCAGGACCAAAACATCTCTCAGTTCCCAACTATCCCTAGAGGAACAAATTGTCCCCCTGGTGCTCGGCATTTTAGTGCTTTTTGCGGATTCATCTGGGGTTATTTTATGGTGTTCCCTTGTCAGCCATTGGTGCTCTATTAATTTGTATGTTGTCCCTACTCCGCCATCTAGAGTAGGACTCGGATGTGTCCAAGTTGTTTTTCTTCAAAGAAGTTTTTCGAGTCGCAAGGTATTGGGACTTCTCCTCTTGTTGAAAATACGCAAGGTCATCAACTCCATTGTTATATTGTTTTCCCGCACGGCAGGTGAGGCTGAAGGTGAAGCAAAGTGATTTATAGAAAGAGATGTCCAAGCAAGAGAGAGTATTAGGAAAATAGCATTTACTGAACAGCCACAGGCATCCAGGGAGATGGTTGACCTCATGAGAATCGGGAGATGGGTGACCTCATGAGAATCTACAGCATTACAAGCCATAAACAGATGCTTACAGGGTAAGTAACATTTTCTGTTTTAGGCATGTGTGGCTATAGATACACTTGCTGTGCATAGACTGTAAGCAGTTCTCCCCACAAATGCGATTGCTAGCCTGTGGGTGTTGCAGAGAATTGAAGCATCTTACAGGGTACTGCATTGACAATGCTGGCTTGTTGACCGGACGACACATCCACACAGTAGTGTTTTTTGAAGCTGTGGCTCATGTAACTGGCATACAAATGTTAGTTATGGGAATCTTTCCCAGGAAGACCATAGAGGCCCCCTTCTTTCATGAAGAGTGGGCTCTAAGAGGATTAGGCAAAGCTCTTTTGGCTTTTGCGAAGCATGCTTGGATACATTTGACTATCCATCTGGCTATGACTGATTTAGATAGAGCCTTCCGTTTATGGAGTTCGGAAAAAGCAACAAAGAGTTGCTGCATCTTTCTAAAAGATTTTGTTCTGTCTATTAAGTATATGAGGGCTTGTTTTCTATCTACAGTACGGAGACCCCATTGCACAACTGAGTCAGGTTGAGGAAAGAAAATGGAAGATCAATGGACTGATTCGATTAAAACAAAGAGACCACTTTTGGATGGAATTTAGGGTTGGTGCGGCAGACAACCCTATCGCTGTGTTCTTGAAAGAAAGGTGCTTCCAGTGTTAATGCCTGGAGCTCACTAACAAGCCAGAGTGAAGTGATGGCAACAAGAAAAGCCACCTTCCAGGAGAGATATTGGAGAGGGCAGGAGTGGAGGGGCTTAAAAGGTGGGCCCATAATTCTTGTGAGAACAGTGTTGAGAATCCACGCTGGGGCAGGGGGACCCGAGGTGGGATCTATCTCTTGAGGCGTTCCATGAAAGCCTTAATGACTGGTATTCTGAAGAGGGAGATGTGTTGCCTGTTCTGAAGATCTGCAGCCACTGCTGCTACGTGAATATTAATTGAAGTGAAGGGTAGACCATACATCTGCAGGTGATGCAGATAACAGACTATATCCTGGACCCTGGGTGTTAAAGTGTCGATTTGTTTGGAATGACAATAATGGACAAAATAATAATTCCATTTGTTAAGTGCCTGGTTACACCCAACGATGTGTCCCCATGCTAGGATAAATACCCCCATAGGAGTAGAAAGGAAAGCCTTTACCTAGACTAAGGGGAAATGGGATGATGAGAAAAACATACAGATAATCCTAAACTAGGGATGAAATAGTCAGGTTTTTAGTCCTTTGCAAAAGTTGCTTTGAATAGTGTCAGTGGTAAAGTGTTTCAGTTTTTGGCTGACCGATAGCCAAAAGATCGATCTCCCATCCTGGCTCTTCGGATTTTGGGCACCTTGACCAGGTGGGCTCCCGCAGATCTGAGATTGCGGGCAGGAGTGTAAAAGGTTATCATTGAGCGGAGGTTACTAGGGTATCTATATTCTACAGAATTCTGTGACAACAGCACATAGCTTTGTGGATAATCCTCTTTTTCACTGGCACCAGTGAAGAGTAGACACAGCTTTAGTAGTGGATTTTCTTCTAGGAAGGTTCAAAACCAATCGTGCAGCAGCATTTTGAATACGTTGCAGATTACTGAGGCTTTTTTTTGGAGACTCCTAGATGGAGAATGTTAACATAGTCTATCTGAGATGTGACAAGAGCGTGTACAGGTGTTTTTCTGGCCGCAATAGGTAGTAAATCTAAGAGTTATCTTTAAGAGTCCAGAAAGCATTTTCTGGCCACCTTCCTGATTTGACTCTCAAACGAGAGTTTGATATCAAACCATACTCCCAGATTTTATGTTTCCTCCTTATGGGCAGGAGTTTGCCCCAGGCTGATGACCAAATTGAAGGTGTTTTCCCAACTAGCATTACTTCGGTTTTATTGCCGTCAAGTTTAGGGAAATTGTTGGACATCCATGAGGCGAGCTCCCCTAGACAAGTGGAGAACTGATTAGCTACTGTGCCCGTGTTCTGAGATAGAGTGACAATAAGTTGTTTGTCATCTGCTTATGATACAATGGTTACATTGTATTTTTCTATAATTTCTGCAAACAGGCCAATATAAAGATTGAATAAAGTGGGGCTCAGTATAGAGCTCTGAGGGACCCCCTGCCTGAGAGGGATGCTTTTTAATGTATGCGGTGCTAAGCGACTTGAAAGCTGGAAGTGAGGAGGAAAGAGGTCAACCAACGAAGAGCTGGGCCCCTAACCCCACAAAGCCTTAGTCTTTGAAGAAGTATGTATTCTGATATGATATTGAATGCCATGCTTAAGCCCAACAGGACCATTGTTGCAGTATATCCTGTCAGCACATTTCCTCAAGGTGTCCGTTGCGAGGAGTAGGGCTGACTCCGTTGAGTAGGAGGCTCTAAAACCAGATTGTGAAGGGTGAAATAGATTATTTAGATTGATATGATTTACAAGTTGATTATTCACCACTTTCTCCGCAATAAGTGTTAAACTTAGTCCACTTCCTTTGGGTGATCATCTGATTAGGTTTAAAGAAAAGGGTGGGGAGGACTGCAGAAAGGTGTAGAAAAGGCCACCAAGTGGTGGCCTGATCAGGGAACTATTAGCGGGGTGTCCACTTCAATCTCTGGAAAGTTCGTAAATATCGGGTCTAGGATGCCCTAGTTGGTGGGTGGGGGTGTTCACTTTATGAGTTAAATTTATAGTTATAACTTCCTTACATGGAGATTGGGCTTCTAATATTGGAGTTATTTTCAAAGTGCAAACTAAGGTCACCTAAGATTTTCAGTTTATTATGGCGAAGTATCGGCTGGACAATATTCTCAGGGATACTGTGCCACAGGTCCTGATGGGCGATAGATCAAGAAGCCCACTAAAGAGTAGTCTTCTACTGTGGCAAGGGTGAAAAAGATGGCCTCACAGTTTTCAATGTTAACTCCATTTTATGGTGCATTTTAGGGACAGTATGTAGATTATTGCTTCTTTTAAGAGGGCGGTCCTGATTTAGTATTCTGTAGCCTTGTGGTAAGATAACTAAAATGTTGGGAATTGAAGACTCATAAAGCCAGGTTTCTGTCTGGAACATGGCATCAGGCTGTTTTTCCATGAGAATTTCGTTTTTGTGTTAAAACAGTGATTGGCAGTTATTTAGCTAAGACTGTACTTTGCGCTTGCTAGTGGGCGTCAGCTTTATGTGTTCCGGGTTGTAGTTACAATGAGTACAGTTAAGTGAGTCGGCATCTACAATTAGATTGTGCAAGCATGCTTCAGGGGTCTTCGGAACTAGGTCTCGGAGTTGGTTAGCGGAGTATGTTAAGGTTTGACAGGCAGTAGAACTGGCAGGGGTCCTGGCACCTGGCCCCGGCTGGACGCAGACAGGCGCAGACGGGCTTGCCTTTGGTGCACCTTGGACCGCCCAAAGGCATTTCCATTTGTAAGGTAATAGGCTTGTGTAGTATTCCTGCATACTTAGCTTTTGTCAGGATGCTCATACATTCAGGTGGTAGAGGAAGGTACACAAATTCTAGGACCTGAGGAAGTAGATGACTCTATTAAGTGACCTGGGTGCCTGGTTTCTCCATGGTTCTGCCTGCGAAAGTCTGGCCTGTTGGAGGACCTCTCGTGCAGAACCACCAAGAGTTCCAGCAGAGCCATGAACCAGGACTGGTGGGCCCAAGTGGGAATCACAAACGGAAGGAGTAGGAGAAACGGAAAAGCATAGTGAAGTAGTGTGGCTCACTGGTTAGAGGCGGCAGACCCGAGAGCAGAGGACGGCCCGGGACCAGGGTTCGATTCCCGGCGCGGCAGGTTTCTGGACCAGGGTCAGCGGACTCGATAATTCTCTCACATCGGTGCCCACTCTGATCAGCGATCACACTCGGCAACTCTGGGCATTAGCTTGCCTCATCTTCACTAACGGCCCCACCAGACTGCCGGGGATGCCTGGTTTCACCCTGGAGATACCCATTAAGGGACCATCTCTCAGGGAAGCCAGGAAGGGTTTCGCAGCGGTCGAAGCGCCTTGGGACCCTCCGGGTAAGTAGTGCGCTATATAAATGCCTATACATACATACATACATACATAGGCAAATATCCCGGACCAGTTCATCCATAGTGCGATGCCCATGCAGTTGTGGGTGTGGGCGCCTGGAGGCAAAGCTTGGGCATTTGGCATTTTTTGCAGTGGCGAAGAGGTAACAACATCATTGGAAGTAAAGGAGGAGGACTTCCGGGTGGAGTTCCCACTTGTGGACTTGTAGCTGCATCCTGCTGAGGAGGTTGGCAAAGTAATTGTCCACTCCCGTACTCTGCCAACAGGTGTATCTTGTGGCAGAGAGGCCACCACCAAATACTCTGGGTGAGCAGAGAGAGCTGGGAAGATTAAGTATCACCCTTTTTCCTGAAGGTAGTACATGGCCTTCATGTTGTAGGTCCAAATGAGGATAACCTTGCTGGTCATTCGGGGCAAAAAAAACTTCTGTGCTAGGTGGACGGCTAAGGGTACCATGTAGTTGATGTGGGGAACGGAATGTCTGGGTTCTTTTGGTCTCAGACAGTCAGGTCCTTTGAGTATGCTGACCACCCTGTAAGGGAGGCACTTGTGATGGTCATTTATGGAACTGGGTCGAGAAACAGGTTGTTGGTGTTCAATCAGTGTAGAGAGCCAAGTGTGCGGCCATCGATCAACATAAGATTGTCCCAATGACCTTCAGCGTTAGGCCATCAGTGCACTAAGCACTCCTGCAATGGACACATATGTAACCAGACTGTCCTGACCGTAACCTGTCGATCAGTTTGGAACAGAAGAAGAAAGTGCCTGGAAGGACTGGATTCACTGAGGGTTTGTTTAGGCTTTGCCTATTTCAGAGTTGAGGACTGCCTGTAGGGAAGGTTGGACCTGGAAAGGTGGGATGTGGGATTTGGTCACATTAATCATAAACCCTAGTTTGTGCACAAGGTTTATTGTGATCTGCGTGCATTTGCAACACTGTTTTGGAGTGGTGCTCTTACTCAGTCAATCAATCCAGGTAGGGTAAGACGTGGATGCCCTGTCTGTGCATGTGATTGGCCACAACTGCGAGGCATTAATGAACACTCGAAGTGTGGTAATAACCACCAAGGGAAGCACCTTGAACTGGCAATGTTTTCTGCTAGCCACAAGCCTGAAGCAGCGGTGATGCACCAGGTGGATTGCTTTGTGGAAGTAGGCATCTGTCAGGTCAAGAGCGCCATGAAGTCTCCTTGCTGTAACAGCTGAACAACATCCCGAAGAGTGGCCATGTGTAAGTGCTCTGATAGGATGTCTTCGTTGGGAGGACTGAGGTCTAGAATGAGGTGCAGGGCACCTTTCTTTTTGGGAATTAGGTAGTAAAGCGAGTAGACTCATGTGCCCTGCAGATGGTATGGGCCGAGATCTATGGCCCCTCCGAAGAGGAGAGCTGAAACCTCTACTTTGAGCAGACATTGGTGTTCTGGGCAGAGCCTGTGTTTATGGGATGGTATATTGGAAGGTGTGAAAGCAAGATCCAGACAATTACCATGTTGGATAATATCGAACTCCCACTGATCGGATGTGATATTCTGCCAGGTGGGGATGAAACTTTGTAGACACCTCCTGACAGGAGTTGTGTGAATAGTGGGAAGAGAAGGCAAGTCAGGGCTTAGTCGTTGTGGCGGCCCAGTTACGGCTCCACCTTTGCTGCCCTCAAATATTATGGCATGCCCTCTTTTTTGTGATCATCTGGGAAGTATTGGAGGAATCCTGCCATTTCATGCCCGTTGGCGTGGTCATAATGCAAGAGCAAACCAATGGGATTGGCGATACACCAATCATTAGCTGCCTGCTCTGCAACTCTTTTGCACGCGGCATCAATTCATTTACTCTCCTTACCCAGTGGAGGGCTGTCACTGGTGCCCTGAGAGTTGCGAGCATACAAGCGGTGTGTACCCAAATGTAGATGGGGTACATTTTATCTACCTGAGGAGTGATAACCCTAGCTTTGACTGGGTCCTGGAAGTTGTCAGGAGCTGTGCGTTGTATGCCCTTGAGCAAAGGCAGATATTGGGTAGAGCGGTGGCTGTTTGAGAGGATCTCAAAAAGGGAATCCTCTTCTATGGGGTCGACATGCATATCAACCTTGTGGTATGAGGCTGCCCTGGTTACCAACTCCTGTTGATTTTGAGTCAATGTGAGGGAACAGGTGGGCTGGGTACAAGTCAGGATGAGTGTCTCCTGGAATGTCCACATCCTTTAAATCCGAGGCATCTTCCTGGGGGGTGTTTCTTGAGTATCCCCCTGCATTCCTCTAAAGTGTATATGAGAGGTGGTCGGATGGTGAGTCAGGCGGTGACAGGGAACACTGTGGTCTAGGTGGAGAAGGGGTGGCTGAATGTCCGGCATGGGGCTGGGAGCATTGTCTGCCTTTTTTCTGTGTTTTGCTGGAATAGGGACATTGAGGACTTCTTCAAAGCTCAGCTGGAATTTGAGGGGCTTGTGGAGCATTCACTGGTGGGCAGGTGAGGATCCAGCCTGTGTGTGCATGTAACAAGAGATGCTGAAGCTGAGTGTTGATTTCGTCCTGTTGATTCTGCAGGATCGGTTTTACTGTAGTCGGCGCAGAGGGCTTCAGAGCCAACACAGGAGTCTTTGGGGCTGGTGCCGATTTCAGCTTTGATTTCAAGAGTTTTTGCTCCAATGGCGGATCAGCACCATTGCTGAAACAGGTTATGCAGACTTCGGTGGTCTTCCGCGTCAAGCCAAGGCCATCCTTGCCTCCAACGGGGAGGTTCGGTGCCGACCGTGGCCCAAAGGTAGTGGTAGCCGAGAAGAAGAGCTCTGGACGTCCCTTTGCTGAAGGCTGCTTAACAAGTGAGCAGTGTCGAGGGGATGGGAAAGGGCTGTCTCCCTAAGAACCAATTGGGCCGGAGAAATGTCCTCAATCTCCAACTCGGAGCCAGAGTTGGGGTCGGGCGAAAATACCTCCTCATCAACTGCAAATGGCTGCACATGTTGTACCCCCTTAGGGTTCTGGATGTCAAAGAGGTCTGGGGTGTCTTTTCCACTCCTACGCCACATCTCGAGGTGATGGGCCCTATGGTCGGAGAGGAGTTTCTTGAAAAAGAAAGGAGTGGCAGGAGTTGCAGGCAGCCGTTTGCTGATGGAGATCATCCAGGGGTATTTCACATGACTTTGAGCACAGTATCTGAAGGGCGTCCATTCCATCAAAGTTGAGGCATTCTTGAAAAGTCAGAGGAGACAAGACGGGGTAAGTCCCAAAGGGCAAGACCCCTCATGGGGCTGAGGATGACCAAGGAGTCACTCAGGATGATGAACGCATATGTCGACCCAAGATGGTAGTAGTAGGAACGTGAACAGAAACAATATCGAAGGTGGGAGAGGAACCTGTGAAGCCAGAGAAGATCACTGCAATGGTGTTGATCCAGAGCACAGGAGCACATGTCCAAACCTGACGGCAGAAAGAAAACAATCTACCAATGGAATCGATCCCCATATACATTGCCAACAAGAGGGAAAGTTACAATACATTATGACTTGGAGGACACATCTGGGCCCAACACTAGATGGCAAGAGTATGCACAACAAGTTTAGCTATCTACAGCCACATGCCTGAAACATAGTTTTCTCCTCTGTGGCTATTTCCTCCCCCATCTTTTTCAATAATTATGTGAGATGCCTGACTAACTCTTGCATCTGGTGCCACATAGCCCTATCAGAGTGGAAAATGAGGCAGGCAGAGTTGGCTATCCTCCAGTGGGTGGCAGGCCCTTTTACTGTTACCACCCTCGCCTTAACGGGCTACGTGAAGGGGGATGATTTGAGCATAGAAGGTTCTCTTGGACTTATGGTTTCCACAGGAAATTGTTTTCGTCATGGAGGATATGCATATCTACTTTGTGGAAATAGACCGCCCTTTAATTCACCTCGTGGTATGCTGTGCTGTCATCTGGCGGAGAGGCCCTAACAGGATAGTGATTGAGTGTAGATACCCCGGGGATCAACATCGTAGTTGTCCCATGAGTCATCTGTGGGCATTAGGCGGAGTAGTGCCTCGTAAGGATCGGCAAGACCGAATGGGTTCAATTCCTCATAGGAGGAGTGAGAGGACCCCTCTTGTGGTATTATGAGGCATTGGAGGTGGTGACATAGAAAGTGGTGTTAGTGATTTAGGAGTTGGAGAAGGAGGGGCAATATAAGGGCGAGGGCTGGTGCCTCTGTCTTTGTGTTTCTTATGGGAGGGCTCCAAAGCCAGTTGCTCCTCAAAAGTTAGCTTCCTCTTTTAAGGTAAAGTCTATAAAGGTGTTGTTGGGGGAAGCTTTGTCAAGATTTTGCCCATTTGGGGATGAATGAAAAGTCACTTTTGCCTTGAATTTAGCTCCTCCTGAAAACTCTGTAGGATCGGTTGCTCCAAGTCATTGGAGCCCACAGTCAATGAAATCCCCAGTGCCAATGGTGGCTTCGGCACCGATGGTGGTTTTTGAGAAGACAAAGGCCTGGTGGCAGAGGATGGCCTTGATGCCGGCATTGAAGACAGCTTCGCCATTGAAGATGCCCCAGACTTGTGGATGATTTTATAGCTCGACAGTTAGCAAGGTAGATGCCCAAAGTCAAGAGTGAAGTTGGTTCCAAAGCCTTTGGTCCATTTTGACCGGAGCCCAAAGTCAGCAGAGGCCCTGCAGGCAGTGAAGTGCTCGGAAGGCTAGATGCTTGAACCCCTGGAGAACAGTGCCCTGGCTCAGGGTGGATACCTTCCCGGAGGCTTGGTGTGTGAATCAAAGCAAGCCATGATGTACAACCATTGTAGAGATCTTGGGCGATGTCCGGAAGTTGTCGATGTAAGGAGAACCTCTTGGTCTTCTTCCTCCTGGTCTGACCTGCAGGAAAAGGTCACCTCATGACTGGGAGATGGCAGATTGGACAGAAAGCTTGAAGGGCTAGCGTCCTCAACTTCCCCAAGGTACAGCGGGGCTTGTTCTTCAAAGATGTCAGGGGTGTCGCTGGAGACAAGCCACTTCATCTTCTGATATCCCACCTTCTTTCCCATTGATACCAGAGGATATTCTTCCAGCAGAAGGTGAGCCACGCCTGACATGCATTGTTGTTGTGGTCATGGGAGAGGCAGAGTTCAAAAATCTTGTAGTGGTCAGACCACAGATATTGGGCATTGCACTAAAGACAGTATTGGAAAGGACATCCATTCTATCACCATGACTGCTTTCTTTGCTGGGAATTCTTTGAAAACGAGCGGCGCATGGTCCTGAGGAGGGCCAACGGCCCTAACAGTCAGAAGTCAAGTTTAAGGTCTCTTGAGTTTGTCCTCAAGGGATATGTGAATGACTTGTGCCGAGCGTTCTTGCAAAAACATGTCGAAACTCGAAGCCTTTGTAGTGCACCTCCCAACCTGATGGTGAAAAAAAAACAGTCTAGCATGGTGTTGTTGCCCATGTGCATTGCCAACTAAGGGAGTAGTCACAGTGCACCTCCTGTCTGCAAAGACTTTCTTAGAAGAAAAATATCTTGTGAATGCCTGAGCCTGACACTTGATGGCAGGAGTATGCAGAGCAAGTGTATCTACACTAACAGATGTTTCAAACAATATTATGATTTTTGCTATTAAGAGGTAGATCTTTTTGAGCATTGCAAAATATACATTCTGTTGTAAATGGAGCCTGAGTTGATCCAAACTTTGACATAATTTGGTGATTTGAAAATGTGCCTGAGTTCCTTGACTCTACTGTAATTAGAGAAAAGTTATGTGAAATTTGGGAAATACGATGTCTGTGCCTGAATTTCGCATATTAAGTGTTACAGCTTGTCAGAATTTAGAAGGCATTTCCTCCTCACCCCTAGGTTGTCCTAGTCCTTCCATCATGAGTCAGGCCGCATCCTATAGAAAAACACCTCTGTGCCTACCTAAATGCAGAAAAATATATAACTAATGCTTCTCCAGGTGAGCCTATAAATAACCACATGTACCCTGTGTTGTCTCGCTTCTTTGTGAGATAGACACCATGTGCTTCCTACTGATAGGTAGGAGTTTCTAATTATGTTGCAAGAAATGTTTAGGCTTTTCTGATTGATATTTCTTTCTACCATAATTTATGTTGGTATTTGTGTTGGCTTCCGGGACCCCTCGTGGGCTTGCACCCTGTTTTGAGTGTCCAGCCTTGAAGATACCTTTGCTGGAATACAGGTTAGTGTCTTCCACCTTCTTTCTGTCTGGGATGAGAGCGAAGAGTGGGCCACCCACTGAACTCTCCACCGGGCTTGCAACTTGTAGCATATTGACCTGTTTTCCTGTCTCATACGTATGTGCTATTTCTATATTTCAAACTTAGCTGAATAGCAGTGAAGCAGTGAACAGGGTCAAAGGGGATGATACATCCAACATCCAAAATAACCTGGAAACTACAGTGTATAAGAGGGAGTAGCAGCACTCATTCTTTTGAAACCAACACCACGCATAATGAATTCCTAATGAACAAACTAATTATATGGGTATCACAGGACATATCATTGACAGC
Source organism: Lissotriton vulgaris (assembly GCF_964263255.1). Classification (NCBI taxonomy): domain Eukaryota; kingdom Metazoa; phylum Chordata; class Amphibia; order Caudata; family Salamandridae; genus Lissotriton; species Lissotriton vulgaris. The sequence continues at coordinate 499,361,410 of NC_141694.1, forward strand.
AGCTCTTCGAGAAACATTTCTATTGCCTCCTCACTCCATCATCTATCTCCCTCCAAACCGAACAGCACTCGGAGTAGAGTATTTCAAAGATCAGTCATTACACTGCTTTTCTCCAGTTTAAATAAACCTCTCTCAAGACTCATCAATTCTTTCAACCTCACATGCTACAATTATGCTGACAATATCTAGAAATTCCTTAAATGGGATAAAGGAAACAACCTCTGGCATTTCGAAATTATATGACTATCCCAAAGTCACAGACTATGGATGATAGAGGGGTTGACTCAAGCAAAGCCTCAAAAACAGAAATCCTGAAATGTGGGTAAAGGAAAAGTACGGCCCATTAAGTGGACTGAAAACTGGGAATGCCAGCAAAAAACTGCTCTGAGGTACGGAATTTAGCAATTATCATCAATTCACCCCTATCCAAGATCCCACAAGTCAAAAGAAATTCAAATAGAAATTGAAGATGTAACATTTGACATGATATATTTGCACACTGATTCGGAGTTGCTTGTAATTTTCTGATCCCTGCACAAACCAATGTTTGCGTAAGGATCAGAATTCCAAGTTGGGTAAAAATTAACACAACCAGTAATTACTAAGTGTGTTTAATACCTCACACTTCGTTACAATTCCGCAAGTTGAACCTGCCAACATTTCTCAAGGTACCAAGTGAACAGTATTTACAATACTATGATGTTGATTTTGGTGCATATCAGGCGTGATGAATAACACCTATACTCAGAATCCAGGACTTGTGGACAGGGCCTGCCTGGGCTCTTAAGAACGGTTCCACTTTATACAGCAGAGGCTGCTTCACTATGGCGAAGGAGAGTCACCCCCCTCCCCCATCAGAAGCCACAAAACCTGGGAAAAAAATGATATTAACACAGGTTTATTGTCCTTTTAATTATAATACAAACGAATCTTGTAGCGGGGCCAGACAATGACAGGCTGGAGGGGGAGTGTTGGGCACTGCTGTCGGTGTGCTTGCCCGTTTGGCCGGCCATCTCAGGATGGCCAAACCGACAAGTGCACTGCGATGTCTCCAACCCGAGCTGAACCCAGGTTGGAGACAGCAGGCACCGGCTCCCACTTTCTCTGGGAGCGCATATCGACGGTGCTCAGGCCAATCCTGTTGCTGATCTCATGCATGAGATCAGCGTCAGGATTGACTACAGAGAAGTCCGAGAGGCTGAGTAGTGAAGCAGAAGAGCACAGAGATTGTGATGCGCAAGCAGAAGGTAAATAGTTGTATTTAATAGTTTTTTTAGCGCCGTCCGTCGTCCCCGCTCCCCGTCACTCTGGCCTGATAGCAGCCGCCAATTTCTTTATACCTCTATTAAGCTAAAGTCATGTGCATTACAGAAGAAGTAACTTATACAACATTACATAAAACAGACCTGGAACTGAATTTTACGACCCATTTTTAAATTCTCCTATTTTACCCAACTACATGTTTGGTGAATGGGGATGAGAAAGGGGGTGATGTGCAATCAGTTTTGAAGAGAATGCTTTGACATATTCTAATACTTCAGCCTGGCACAGTGTCCAGGAACTTTACTTTTCTACAGCAGCAACGTCTCTATATACTCAAAAGGAAATGGCTCCTACAGAGGTGGCAGATTTTAGAGCTGAGGATGTAGCGCAATCTCAGGTTAAGAATAAGAATGCTACCTACATTTCTTACTGGTGGATTACTAAGGTGATAACCATGGAGTTACGTTTCAGCAAACAAGTTTTTAAGTTTTGCATTGTAAAAGCAGCAAACATATATCTCAATTATTAGACAAGACATATGTTAATACAATTATAATTTGCTTTAAGAATCACCAACACATGGAAGGTTTCAGACTTTCAAATTAAAGCAGTAAAAGGAAATCCTAGCATCACACAGTATGCCAGGAATCTGTGAATTTACAGAAATAACTTTTAGACATGATACACCAGACACATCTAAAAACAGGACATGTAAATCAATGAAATACAGTTCAAGAAAATACCTACCTTCTTTCATAAATAGAATAGATTTTTGCTCAATCTCATTGGTCAGCTGATTTGTTTTAGTTAAGTAGTCCAATATATAAATAATGGGAGCAAAATTGATCATATTCTGTTCACCACAGCCATAAGGCATCTGAATTAATCTCTCCAAACCATTAATAGATGGCCCGAGGATATCGCCTATGGGAAAGAAGAAACATTTATTTTTAAGTTTAAAGAGCGATTTATTAAAATCATAAATGGAATACATTCATTGAAATACATATGAATACAACATTAGGGAATTGGAAAATAAAAAGCTTGATCAATTAAAAATAAAATATATTTATAACGGGGTGGGAGAAGGGAGAAGGACTGAAATACACATGAAACCACACTGTATAATGTCCAATTGCAACTACCAAGAAAAAAGTATAAATATCTAATCAACCGACAACAATAGGATAAGAAAAAACATCACAGATAGAAAGGTATTCAAGGGGGTTTAAAGACTTAAATTGCAGGAGAAAGTATAGGAAATAATTTGGCAGAGTTATCTAAAAACTGAGTAATTGGTGACCACAATTCTGCTGTTTCAAAACCAGAAACAAAAGATGCATGCATGCAGTATCTAATGTATAATTATTACAGACTGCATACCGCCATGCTTTTGACGATAACTGCATAAAATCTTTCCTATGCTTAGTGATTTGTTGAAAAGCAACTGCCAATAACAGTCTATTATGTGTACATTAAATGAAACATTAGCCCACACATCTGATACACTTCCTAGGAAAACTTTTAAAATAGAGTAGGGTATATTTAAACAAAATATGGAATTAATCTGATCCCAAACTTGAAGCCAGAAAGTGGAGACATAGGAACAGGTAAAAAGTAAATGTTTAAGGTCAGTATGTTGTGCAAAGCATGTATCTGGAGTATCGGAATGAATTCTTTGAAGAACAGACATTGTAAAAAGTTTATAATAGACAAAGAAATGGTTTGCGTAGTATTGGCTTCACAAGAAGATTTTCTAATCTTGTTCCAAATCTGTTTCAATTTAGAGACAGATATGGTAACTTGAAGATCAGCTTCCCAAGCAAGTTCGATTGGGGATTTAGGACGATCACTAATAGTATGTTGGAGGAGGGAATTTATAGAAGAGGCCTTTGGATTTGTAAGCAGAAGATTGGTCAAATTGATGGAAGACGATGAGTTAAAAAGAGCAGCCGACTGAAAGGAGTCGTATGCCTGAAATATGACACTTTGAAGAGCAGAAATCTATGAACAGAACCAGATGATAAACCAAACAATGCAGAATCCTCTGAGAAAGAAATAAAGGAATCATTTTCATACAATTGTTTGGCCCAAAATAACTCTAAGTTCTCCAAGAGGGGCATTAGGTAGATCTATCATTTAGTTGTATCAAACAATTATGCCAGGTAGGGAAATCCCAAAAGGTTTACAAGTTTATAGGGTGAGGCGGAATGACTTAACTTAGCAATTTAACTGTTTGGCGACTAATCTGAGTACATAATGCGCACGAACTTGATAAATTCAGGAAAAGGAAATGGAAAGATAAACTCTTTTTTTAAATTATTTTTTTTGTCCTCATTCGCCTTTAACCATAGTTAACAGACCGCCTGTTCATACCCCTACTCAACGACCTGATATGACATAGGCTCTTTTGATGGAATCTCTTGGTGCTTTCAGCCTGTAGGGGTATATTTCAAGACCAAAATGTTTTCACTTCCCCTCAAAATAAGAGGATAGGTTTCACTCCATCTTGATCTGTAAAGACCATATGGACTCTTTCGATGACTCGGGGGAGACGCAGCATAGCGCAAGGAGTATCCAAAAGGCATAATCTTCAGATCCGTCCTACATTATAACATAAATAAAATAAGAATAACAAACCATGGATAAAATGTACGGTTATTTCTTAGGTTATTTCCATTGAAACAGCAGGTCCCAATATGCAATCTTTTTTCTGCTACAAGTCCATCTTCAATGTTTCATATAATTAGGTCAACCAATCCGAATGGTTAGGAGAGACAGGGTCCATCCAATGTTTATATATTTGTCTCCTTGCCAGTAAGATTGAATAGAATAAAAGAGATCTGGTTGGTCCTACAATGTAGCTGTTAAGGCCAAAGATGATTAAAGTCAGTTCCATTTGAATTGGTACTCTCAGGATACTCTCCATCGTTGTCCGCATTTCTACCCAAAATGCACCAATGGAGGGTGTGGGGGGGGGGGTCAGTTTTTAAACATGTGTAAGTCTGAGGCTTCTACCAACCCACACTTTTAACAGTTGACTTTATACCCTTTTCGGATTTTAGATAGCCTGAGGGGGGATAGATACAGTGAATAGATGGTTCCTCTTCAACCATGCAGGTTTAACTAAACTAAAAAGATTTTTAAATGAATCCTGCCATAGGAGATCGTACTGTGCATTTGGCATCTGTTCACTCCATAGCTCGGAAAGATAAACTCTTGTTCCAAGTCAACCCATAATGGAGTGAATAAAGAAGAGGAGGAAATACAATGAAAAGATGGCTTTAAAGAAATGCTTTGTGGTACTTAGCAAATCCGGAACATTTATGTGTCCTGTCATATCAAATGCCCTTTTAATACTTATTATGTACACTACCTTATAATTAAACGTACTCCCGTATGACATTAAGTAATGGCCACAATTCTAGAATACCTGACGTTTGGGTCTTGTTCCAGAAGGTCCTTTTGGTGTCCTAAAGTGTCCACAACACCAATCCAAGGTTCCAGATGCTCTATGTTACTCCTTGGGAAGTTGGGACTACAAGATCCTCAATGCACCTGACCAAATCCTTCAAAGTCCAGGTGAAGCTGGTCAGCTGGGTTCATCTTGGTGGAGACGATGCAGGTATAGCTCTTTTAACGTGTTGCTTTGAGGGAGTCCCCTTCTTAAACCTTCAGAGAAAGTGCAAGTAATTATTTGGGTGAAGCCCAAAGTGTGCAGCAGATGCAATCCTTCAGAGTGCAGCCGTCTTGGTGCAGACCAGGGGTTCAGCAGGGCAGTCATTCTTCTGGTTTATTTTAGTCAGGGATCTGAGTTGACGGGCAGCTCTCCCATATTTATCCAGGTTTCTGCCCTGGCAAGAAGGGGCGTTACCCTGACCAATCGGGTGCAGGGTGCCACCCTCAGTGATGACCACTTCCCCTGAAGTGTGGCATTTTCTTCTCCCAGAAAGCATTGGTCCGCAAAACTCAAGACGGATAGAATCTCTCCTGAAGTTTCCATTCTGGCTAACCCAAACTACAGGTTTGGCTCCCTTTCCCTAACACTCCCATTCCAGACCCTCAGCTAATTCAATGACATGGACTCCCAGCTGGGTGGTGGTGCAGAAAGTGGGGGTGGGTCTTGTTCCTGTCCTGTCTTTCTTCCTTTGAATACCAGTTTTACTACATAGTCCCCTTCCTGCCCTTTTCTCTGCAGCTCTAGTTCTCCTCCCACTAGATGTCTCTTTGTTTCCTTTCAGGTCAATTCGCACCTCATCCGAGCAGTTTGGCTTAGTTTATCCCAGGCTGGCCAATCAGGAGAGGCTGTTAAAGAGCTGGATTCAGGCACATCGGGAAAGCAAGTTCTAGAACGTATTTTCGGTCACAGTTATAAGTCCAACCATGGATTTATTCTAACTTGAATTTTTCAACTTTGAATTATTTTAGCTCACTCCTGTCAATAGGTCGAATTTTTGATAGGTTAGTAAAGCCTTCCTATGTTAGCCTATGGAGCTAACGTATTACACAGGGGACAAAATTACACCCTACCCTTGGGGGACCTAGGGAGACTTCAGGGGTGGCTTAGACATAAGAGTAAGGTAGTTTAAGACTTTGGAAGTGCTTTTAATTTCAGCGTTGGATTTGGACATAGTTCTATTTAAAAAGCAGCCTGCAAGGCAGGGCTGGCTTTTAAACTGGCAGCAGACAGCACAGCAGGGCACTCAAGTTCATTAAATCTACTGGGCCTCTAAACCTACTATCCCTGCCATTACTAAGGGCTAACAGGTAGGACGCCATGCCAATTGAAAATTACTGTATACTTCTTAAACAGAGCACTGGCCGTGTCCTGTTTAATAGGGCACAGGGCATTATCAGTCAGTAACCACCAGTATCAGTCAAACATGAGATGTGATCAGGGCAAAAAGGAGGACTATCACAGTGAGGACATTGGTTTTGACCTTGACAGTTGCAACTGCAAGTGGAGCATTTCAACTGCTTGTCTGATGAGCACAGTGAGTGAGGCTATCTCTTCCATGGAGAACCCAGCACCGTGCAAGATAGTTGCCTCTTGCATGTACAAATACAACTTGTGATCACCATCAACTCGTCATTGCCAAAAACGGGTTGACCTTGAGCAAAATCTGATCCAAAATATTTTTGGAGCTTTGGAGAACGGTTCCTACATAAACAAACTATTTTGTCAGAGTCACAACGAACTGCAGCTGAGACCCTCAGAAAGGTTCTAGGGCACAGCTTCTTCAGAGGTTTAGACGGATCTGCTTCAGAATCGAACAGGACAATAGTTCACCGTCATTTTCCAGTGTCTGCAGCTGCGGGTCGGCATCAACATAGAAGGTACTGGTGTGGATCAAGGTGCTAGACTTTAAGGGGTGGCTTAGACATACAAATAAGATAGTTTAAAACTTTGGAAGTACTTTTAATTCTAAAGTCAAATTTGGATATAGTTTTCTTCAAAAAGCAGCCTGCAAGGCAGGGCTGGCTTTCAAAATGGCAGCAGCCAACACAACATTGTTCACCTAAGTGCATCAAATCTACTGGGCCTCTAAACCCACATGACCTAACATATACAAGGGGCTTACAGGTAGGTTTTCATACCAATTGTATTTACATCAATTACCATATACCTTTTAAACGGAGCATTGGCCCTGGGCCTGGGTAGTAGGGCCCAGGGCACAATCAGAGTCAGTAACCACCAGTATCAGGGAAAATGGATGACTGTCTAACAGTGCTGAACATGATACTTTCCCGTGTGGGGAGCTTAATCAGCAAATCTTTGATATAGCACAGCCTCCTAGAAATGCAAACAGCTGTAGTCATCCCTCACCCTAAGAAAGTGATGTTGTATCTTTATGTGCTTACAAATTAAAATCTAATTTGTAGTCTTTATTTTTTAGCAAGGTGTTGAAAGCTATTGTGTCATTCAACAATTCACACTGAAAAGATTATTCTGCCCTTCACCCTGGACATTAAACCAAATCTACCTTTTTCTACAAGAGACTGGCTGGGGTGAATTAGCCACTAAATTCACAATAATATTCCTGTACGCCACTTTGCATTAAAGGGCTGAAGTTGTTCCTCCGTTAGAATGAGAATAGAGGAGCCACACTGTTGAAGACATGGGCTTTGTCCTGGTGTTTCACCAGCTGAGGTGTTTGTCAGTGTGCTTAGGTACCTGAAGCTCATGGCAACTCTTTGAAAGATTGGCTTCCCTAGTTCTTAGTAACATCCAGGCTTTCCTGTTTTCAGTGTTTATTTTTTGTGGATTTCAATAGTGTTTTTTAGTGTTTTACAAACCTGTTGAAATCAGTGCTGATCAGTGTATTTTCAGCTGTCTAACCCCCAAAACAAGAAACAAATCTGTGTTTTTCCAGTGTGTAGAAGTAAGGTAGGATATGTAGTGACCCAATTGACCAATGGTAGGCTGTTTTAAGTAGGGGTGGGCAACACTCACTGAGTTTTGCTCTGCAGAATTTTGCGAAGTTACATAAAAAGTCTGTGCGATTTCACAGAATTCTGCCCACCCCTAGTTAACATACAGAGAGTGCACTGTACTTTGTGAAGTGGCGTGAATTTAAAGGATGACGAGCAGGTATATAAACTGTTGCAATGTCTAGCCAGAATTTCACGTTTCTGAGCAGCCAGCCAGAGCATGACATATCAAAAGATAATAAAATAAGCTACTGTGCAGCCCCTCATAAATAAACACAGGACTCAACAGCACACCACACTGAGTCAGTAGCAAAGGTTTCACGCCGTGCTGCCCTCATAGAGCAGGAAAGCAGGGCGGGGACTGGGGGTAGGCATATATGTGAATACTTAGTAGCAGGTATCACCATGCTGTACTCGACCTCTTTTAATTTGCTGAACCCTGATCCATCTGGCCTCTGGCTGAGCAAGCATAGTCTGTAAGGCACCTCATTTTGCTGTGTGACCGCTATATAAGAAAACACATTCAGCAACCAACTTAGTTTGATTTCTAAGGCACATTATAATTGGGATAACAGTGAATGAGGCTATCTTCAAAGAGTGTATTTATTTGTCTAGAATAACCCAACAGCTACAGGATCTATATATATATATTGATATATATATGAAAGAAAACCTACAAACTCTACTTGACATACTGACGCCCAGGACCAGAGCTCTACGCCTTGCACGACAAGCAATCAGTCACTTACGTCATGGTCACTCTGATAGTGTCACCAAAACAATATGCACAGAGAGTACTGGGGAAGAGGTACTCATCATTAGATTGGTGGCTATACAGCACCAATGTCTTGGGATGAAAAGAAAGAAAACTGAAGCTCTTAGAGTCCGTGGCAGAGTATGAGAGGGTGGAAATAGACTAAGAGGACAGAAGAAGGGATGTAAAATAAAGGAACCAACAGATTGAAAATAAAAGCCGAGTGCGGATCTAAGCAAAATAAGGCATGAGGGGAATATATGAAAGAATGAGAGAAAAAAAGTTGAAGGTATACCAAGAAAGAAGGGCACGAGGATGTGTGTGGGCACACTAAGAAAACAAGAATGGATCAGATGAGAATGGATGCAATATGAAACTGGGGATCAAATAACGTATTAAAGGAGCACTGCCTACGCCGAGTCTCATCAGTGGTCTTAAGAGCTATAAAAATGACAATGAAAAGGACATGAAAGACCCAACAATCCAATGCCCCTACTGCAGAACCATAACATTGTGGTTCCTACTAGTATTAACAATCACAGCTGTCAACTGCACCTTCAAATACACACCAGCCCATCTGGACATAGGATGGGGTCCCCTGACACAGGACTTACCTCATGTCTCTGAAATCAGGGTCTTATAGTCCCAATAGCCTCTTCACCCTTTTCAACTCTAACAGTAGTTCAAAAACTGAAGGCAAGAGCAACCAATCTGAAAGCTACTCTAATGCCACTAAGCGGCTGGGAGATACTAAGCTGGACCGTCAAACTGATACCAGCAGTGATCAGCACTCCATCGAGCTGGAAGGAGTTTCTGTAGTTAGACAGAAAGAGACAGCCTCAGCTGTCTTAGGCCCACTGGTCGAGGCTACGCTGAGACTCTCTAGAGAGCTGTATATTTGTGCTTGTCTAACATGTTCTATTCTTTTGAAATACGAAACTGTCAGTGCTAACAATTCTGTTCCTTTTGGCTGGACTAAAGTTCTCAAGCATTTGGGCATGGCGCTGACAAATTAATAACATGCAGTCACTGTAAACAGATGTGTCGCAGCGCTTATCCTAAAACCCAACATTGATTGTATGCTTAAACCACGAGTCAGGTGTGCAAGCCTACAGTTCATGTACATACTGTTTTCAGCAACTTTGCTTTAGGAACCACACACAATCCCATCTCAACAGTCCCACACAAAATATCTCTTGGGAACTGGCATTCGGGCAAGGGAGCCTACAAATGTAGGGGTGGGTACGGCCGCCACATAGGAGTTGGTGGAGGTTTTGACGAACTACGCACTACAAGTGGAGCATGCAGTGGCAAAACTCCACAAACTCTGCCAGAGGAGTGGAGTTTACTGCCTACCCCTAGTTTTAATCATGGAAATCTGGGTAGTACACTCTCACTCCCACTATCACCCTTTTGCACATTTCCTTACCTCTCACACTCACTCTGTAAGGACTCAGACTGTTAATTGATTACTAGAGTAAGACTACTCTATTCAAACAAATTTAATAAACACATTTCTGGAAACAGGTGCTGGTCATTTAACTACTTCTTAGTGAAGATTATGACATTGTTGGGGTCGACAACCCGGCCTACAACATACTAGATTGTGAAACCTTTAACATTATGAATTACACCAGACTAATTTGTGGCCACGCTTTCTAAGGCACCTAAAACATGATGCTTTAGACATGATCACCACTGCTTTTCTGAACTATTTGCCTGACTACCTTCAAGTGGGGTTGCTGTTGTTTGGACATTTCCAGTGTCAAAGTGTATCAAAGGCAACTTTCTCACTTTTAGTTAGTCCAGACCTTTTAACAGACATCCCCTTGTATTCTGGGACTTGAAGTGAAGCTGTTCACCATGGGCTCAAAAACCCCAGTATGACCCTCGAGGGTATCTTGGCACTGAGCAGGTGTGTGTGCCTTGCCCTGTCTATGGTAGGTTGGTTAATTGAAAAGCCAGATCTTCATATAGATTCTTGCGATATTCAAGAAGAGAGGATGAGGCTATGATGTAGAGTGGAAAGTCATTCCATGCTTTAGGTGCAATGTAAGGAAATGCCCATTCTCATGGTCGTTTTCTATATATGCGTGGGCTGTGTGCGAGTAGAAGTCCTGCAGAGTGGAGGTATCTGGGTGGTTGGTGGAAGGAGATGCGACTATTCAGATAGGTGGGACCAGAGTTGTGTAATGCCTTGAATGTGTGTGTGAGGAGTTTGAATTATGCGCATTTGTGTATTGGAAACCAGTGTAGTTCCCTGAGGTGTGGTATAATGTGGGTGGTAACTGGGAGCAGCAGCGTAGAAACCATACCATGAGGCCTGGTGCAAGCAAGGAAAATGGCCCATTTGACTTGAGTTGGGGTAGTGAAACAAAGCTATTACAAAAGTTCAAAGGCCCGCTCGATGCACTGTACCTGCAGCACCAATGGTAGCTACGCCATAGTCAGGGAGGTTTGAGAAGGAGTCTGGCTGCTGAGTTATGGATGTTTGTATTCTTATAAGTTATTCTGGTGTAGAGAGTGTTACCATAGACCATCTTGCTGGTGACTAGGGCATGAGTGACAGTTTTTTTAGTGTTGCTGGAAAGCCATTAGACGATCTTCCTCAGCATCTTCTAGGTGTGGAAGCAGGATGCAGTGACAACGTTGATTTGTGCAGTTTTGTCCAGTTTTCTTTTGATGATTATTCTGAGGATCCTGGTGTGGGTTTGGGGTGTGCCTGAGTTCAGTAAGCCACCAGCTGGAGTCCTATGGTGAGGTGTTCTTGCCAAAGATCACTACTTCAATCTTGTCGGTGTTGAGATTGAGACAGTTGGCTTTCATCCAGTTAGCAGCTTCGGTCATGCATGGAGTAAAGTTGTGTCTTGTGGGAGGGATCTTCTCTAGGAGGAAAAGTTCAAGTTGTGGCGGTCTGCGTAGGAGAGGTTGTTGATTTTATGTGCATGGATGACCTTTGCCAGTGGGGTCATGTATGTGTTGTAGAGGATGGGGCTGAGTGTGAGCCTTGAGGCACTCTGCAGATGAATTAGCAGGCTTTCGAGGAGTAAGGTGCCAGGCTGACAACTTGTGTTCTCTCTTTTAAGGAGGAACAGATCCAGCCATGAGCCATGAGCCGGTCCTTGGAAGCCAATTTTGTGCAGATGCCTGATAAGGATGGGGTGTGAGACCATGTCAAATGACACAGAGAGGTCCAAGAGAATGAAGGCTGCCAAGTCTTCTTTAGAAAGAACAAGGTTCACCCACAAAGGCAAAGAAGGAAAGTGTAATCTGCCAAGGATAGGTTCAAAGAGAGTAATAACGTCTCAAATGGATAGAAAAGCGGGATTCTCTGGGTTCAGGGGAGAACCAAATACATGGGATGAACGAAAAAACAAACAAGAATACAAAAAACAGGGGCATATATATATATATATATATATATATATACAAATGATGTAGATCAATTTATTTAAATTTTAAGAAATAATTTACAGAACAAACAACATATATAGCAACAAATTAAAGATATACAAACAAGACAAATATGTCTGGACTGATAAAGATATCTAAATATACAAATGAATGCTCTCTGTACCCACGAAAGAGCTCTAAACAAAAGTTAGGACCTAAAATACAAAAAACATAGACATATATTTCCATCAGTCTTACCATTCATACAATTCACACTCTCACAGTAAACAAAAAAAGTAGATTATATGCTGACAATATATACAGAAGACAGAAATCCGTAAAATGTACAGGGCACTAGTGCACCTAATAAGTGCTATCAGAAGTTGGAAGCCCAAAGGTTTCTCGCTTGCAAGGTGCCAACGCGCGTTTCGGTGCTGGGCTAACAATAGCCATCACCTTCCTCAGGGCACTGAAGACAATGAAAATCTGGGCAAGAGCACTAGGGTGGGAAAAATCAGGCAGAAGGGGAAAAGTTTGACACACTCAGACTGGGTGCAAAGAGTACACTTGTCATAGTGGAGGGGTCCTCGGAGTGCACCCGGCCTCATTTGGATCCACCCTGTTTCTTGGACTTAACGCAGGCGTTAAGATCTGCCTCCACTTTGACCTCTTGGCTATAGACATTGCCCTCTTCCAGGCATCATCAGTCTGTGCGTCTCCGGCATCCTGTTCTGTTCAATTCAATTCAAAATAGTCTTTATTCGATATTTTTCAATCATAAAAGACATTTTACAGTTAAAAAAAAACAAAAAATTTTGTTTTTGATACCCCACCCCCTGCCCCACAATAGAACAAGATCCACATTGAATTAATTTGATCTAAAAGAAAAGAAAAGGAATAAATATCACCCTAACTCATCCTATTTACATTTTTACATATTATCAAGTAAAAACTATTAAAAAGAAGCACAATTTTAAAAGCAGGTATAAAAACTAATTCATCAATGCAAAGATACAAAAATACACATGTTACTAGTACAGTATACGTAGTTGATCATTTGTTAATACAATGTACAAACATAACCAGCAGGAAGCAATAGCTATCCTTTAATTATTCCAGACTCATTTTACGTGCCCGAATTATCCACATCCAGTGGAAAAATTTTGACATGGCTATGACAACGGGCTGTGATGTATCATTTCTTAAAATCCTAACAGCCTCATTTGCAGTTCTAAGGCCTAACTGTACACAAATCGGTTTTAGCCATGATCGCCTGGGGGCACTATATTCGGGACAAGCAAACAACACATGACCAATATTTTCCTTATGATCAGTGCAGAAGGGGCACCTTGAAGTATGACTCTTATGCCATTTCTCAGTTAAAAAGTTTAACGGTAGAGTCCCCACCCTAAATTGGTGATACCTCTTCCGGTCCCCTGGTACAGTGATCCAGTCCCAATAAGGTTCTAGGGCCGGTGAATGTTTGAGTTCTAGAAAATCATAAGTAAAGGATCGAACAATACGATTTCCAAAACACTTGGTCTCAATCATTCTCCAATATAAATCTTGAAGTACCTTTTTGGGTGGAAAAACATTACTTACAGGATCATCCCACAATTGAGATAGTCCCATCGCCCTGTATATAGTTCTTACATCTCTCATCCAGGCTATTTTACAACTTTTATCCTGGGTTCTAACTTCTAAAAAACCTTGGGCATACTGGGAGAGTTCTGGGGTTACCCATAGCCTTCTCCAGTAGGCAACTGATCTATACCTTGCCATGTCCTCAAAGCTGTAGAATCCAAGGTCATAGTTTAAAGGTATCAAGGGGGTTGACATAGGTAAACCAGTAATGTTGCGGAGGAATTTATTCTGAGCTACCGTCAACTTTGTAAGATTACTGGGCCGCCAGAGTTCAGCCCCATATAGGACTGCCGTTCCTACCTTTGCATTGTAGATTTTTATTGCCGGTCTGATTGGTTTAGTATATGATGAGAAAAGTTCCTTGGTAAGGGATCCTGTTAGTTGAGCATGTCTTGTTACTAGCTCATTAGTATGTTGTTTCCAGTCTAGGTTATAGGACAAGTTAATTCCAAGATACTTGAAGACCTGGGTCTGTTCTAACTGGACCCCGTCCATAATAACCTTCCCTCTGATATGTCTTCGTTTGTGCAAAACCATGAATTTTGTTTTGCTTGTGTTAATGACAAGACCGTGGTCTGCGCAAAACGATTCAAAAACGCCAATGGCCCTCTGAAGTCCCTGTTGTGTCTTTGATATCAGCAGGGTATCGTCCGCAAACATCCACAGGGGGATCGGTCTTCCTGCCAACTTTGGGGCGTCTGTAGGTTGATGTTCAAAGTACCTGATCACCCTGTTGATGTATAGCGAAAAGAGCGTTGGAGCTAACACGCATCCTTGGCGTACTCCCTTCGCAATAGGGAATTTATCAGTGACACTACCCTGCTGATTCCACAGAACTTGTGCATAGTTGTTCTCATGCATTCTAATTAATAGGCAAAGAATTTCATTTGGAATACCCTGTTCTTGCAATATATTCCATAACTTGTGGCGGGGGACTAAATCAAAAGCTGATTTTAAGTCGACAAAAGCTGCAAAAAGCATCCCCCCCAAGTAAAACTACGCGCCAGTATAATAAAACAAATCTAAAAACTTGGTCAATGGTACTAGTATGGCTACGAAAGCCTGCCTGCAGAGGTTACAATATGTCCTGTTCGTCTATCCACCCATGGATTCGCTGCAATAGAAGTCTTGCCAATACTTTCTGTATACATGCGATCAGGCTAATAGGCCTATAGTTGCCTGGGTCCAAGCATGCCCCCTTTTTATCGATGGGGATGATCTCGGCTCCCTTCCAAGTCTCAGGGATAGGCGAGCCCTTCGCAATGCCATTGGCAAGCAAGTGAATATAGGTAGCCCATAAATCTTTGTCGGGCATGAATAGGTCTGCAGGGACAGAGTCAGGGCACTGGGCTCTGGCTTTAGGTATGGTATTCAGAGTTTTTAGAACATCAGCTTTGGTGAAGAGTAGGTAGCTCGTCGAAATATCTACTTGTACCAAGCACTCCTCTTCTTCACCATCCTCCGCAGCGAACTGAGTCGCATAATGGGATACCCATGCTTCTGGTGACACATGGTTTATGGGTTCACCTCTTATGGCCCCCCTTCCCCATTTGATAATGTTCCAGAAAGGCGTCATAGATCTTTCCCCACTAGCTTTAAGGAGATCCCTCCAGTAGCCTTCCTCCCAGTCCTTTTTTGCACTTGCTTGAACTATTTTATACATGACACGGGCATCCCTTATCTTGTTTTTATCTCTTGTCTTTACAGCTTCGGACAGTGCCTTGTAGGCAACCCTGCAGGATTTATCGTACCACTGATCTTCCTTTTTTGCTGGCCTACGCTGCTTCTTAGTAACTCTTTTAACAAAAAAAGATTTTAACTTATTAAAAAATTCATCATGGATCCTACTAATTTCAGATACTGAAGTATCCATAGTGGTTATACTCCTTACTTCACTAATGGCCTGAATTGTTAGGTCCCTCATAGCAGATATGCTTTCCTCATTGGCTGCACAAGTTGACCATCTAATACGTCTATTATCATTTGAGAGATTTATCTCAACATTTTCCCTCAGTTCATCTTTTTTCGATAGGTCAAACAGTTTAAATGTCAAGATTAAAGGGTCATGGTCACTTTCCACCCTTGGCTCAATCCACATGTCTACAACACTGGCCCAGTTCTCTTTGTTGACCAAAATGTAATCAATACGACTTTGTGAAGTGTCATTAGAAAAGGTGGGGGCACCCTGTTTATCCGAGCCCGTTCTTCCATTAGTGGCCCGTAACCCTGCCTCAACACACAAAACTTTTAGTTGTAAAGCAGCCTCAGACCATTTTTTGATGGGCAGTAAGGAAAGCTGGGGGATATCCCAGATATAGTCCTCTTCTATCATAAGATCTACATCATGGTTATCTAATGGTTCAAAACAACAATTAAAATCACCACCAACAATAAAATTAGCATTCAGGCAATGTTGTTTTAAGAGGGAATCTACCTGTTCTACAGCCTCGGTGCATTTACCCCCTGGCATAACCCTTGAATAGATATTGAAAATATAAAGGTCCTTACAGAATGGTCGCTGTAACTTAACCAACAATATATCGGGGCTATTAGTGACCAGTTGCAAAGCTGAGTAATCACTATTCTGTTTTACCCAGGTTACCAGGCCACCTTTGGGCCTTCCCCGTGGGCTAGGTGTGGCTTAGACAAAAAAATGTAAGTAACCTTGAACAGGATCTGGATGTAACTGCCAAGTTTCCTGTAAAAGGATTATGTCCTTTGAGTCCAGGAAAAGTTGCCAGTCCTGTGATGGTATTTTGCTTTTCAAACCTGCAATATTCCAGGACATTAAAGTATATTGTGCAAATGCATTATCATTAATAAATTCGATATTACTCGGTTGGCTGACCCTTTGTTGTTGAATGAAATCATTTACTCTTATGTTATTCATATTTGTGGCCATATTTGGCGATACATTTACATTTGAGTCACTAACGTCAGCATAGTCTAGTCGACTAATATGATGATAATCATTGGTTATATCGGCTAGATCACCCTGCATATTACTTACATTTGTCAATAAATCAATTATTACAGTATTTGATTGAACTACCAATTCCCCCGCTAGTTGTTCACCAGTGGGAGTGGTAAAATCAAGATTACTTCTGCCCAGTCAGTCGCAGTCATTTAGCCCTGATAAAGCTTCATATCTATTTCTCAAGCCAATGCCCCATTCATTAGGAGGAACCCTAAATCCTCTGTTGTTTCTTACAGTATCCCACAAAGGTCCCAGAGTATTTGGAAATGTTACATTCTGCTGTTCCCCATAAAAGAATTTAAAAGTGAGAGGAACAACAGACCCAGCTCTTCTTTGCGGGGGGAGGATATGATTTAAAACATTAGGTAGAACGGCTGCATGGCGGAAAGTCACTATAAACCTTTTCGGCCGATTCCCTATCCAAGCAACCCTTTTCGTGGACTTAATATCACATGCAAGCTGATGTTGACCTCTTGGTCCCATTCGCATGTTATTTGTTAACCAGTGCAGTGCTTTGCTAGACAAGGATGCTGGAGATTCCGCTTGTATATCCGTTGGCGGAGGAACGTTGGCCAGAACCAGTACCACTGGGGAAGCTTCTTCAATAAATTGGAGAGGGTCTGTTTCCTGGCGTGTTACTGGCGGGATACTTATTGTCAATGGTACTCCGTCAGTAGCCAGTGGCTGGTTAGTAGAATTTATCCCATTTTGGGCTGGACATACTGAGGCTGTCGGACCACTGTCTTTTTCTATGGAATTCCTCACCTTATTCTCAGCTGACTTTCCCAACTGTGTCACCAGAGTACTTAGCTTATCAACCTCATCCACTGCCTTGGACTGAAGACCACTCATTCTTTTTAGTTCTGCATTCAGTTTGTCAATCTTGGCAACTAGGGGCTTGATGATGGTTTTAATTTTTGAGTCAATGATGTCTGATATCTTCTGGAGCAGATCATCCTCATTGTAGCTTTTATCCAGATAGCTTTTTTCAAGAGCATCATTTTCTCCTTCTTCAATAGATTTTGCCTTATTTTTCCTTATAGGTGTAGCTTTTTTCCTCCTGTTTCCTGAACGTAAAACTGTCCGTTTTTGCTGAACTTTTCTGTCTCTTCTCGCAGGTCGAGTTTCCTGTTCGCGAGATGAAAGTTCGTCAGGTTTATGGGCCAAGATCTCGTGCTCAGGATCAGAGTTAATTTCTAATTCTGGTGGCACTGTATTTGCTTCACTGTCCAGTATGAGACTATTTTGGTCATCTGGATTTTGATTAGAGTGGACCGTAATGTCTATCAGGTCGGTGGTCACATCAGGTGCTATAGAAAACGACTGGTGGGGGCTTTGAGTTGGACTGAGTAGGTGTAAATTGGGCGACTGGCTTAGACCCAATGACTGCCTCCTTTTGTCGTTGATTTTAGTAACCACTTGGACCATATAATTTTCAATAGTCTTTGTATTAGGTGGGGGCTGTTTTCTAGACATATTTTTTGGCATATAAAGGCTGCGTTGTAGATTTCCCCGTTTGGAAGAGAATAATGCACGTAGACCCCTTCTGCACAATCCTATTGAGCCAACTGGGGTCACAGAAGATGGCAAATGAATGGAGTAACTTGTAGAAAAAATGCTTTGACTAGCGCAGTAGTATTCCTATATTTATATCATGCAAGGAAGTTAAGTGACTCCACTAGAAAACAGTCTTAGTAATGCATGGTATTAAAGTACTTTCTTACTTGATTACGGGCAGGTAGTAAGGGGGGTGGCCAAGTCCAGTCCCGGCCAGTCTAGGACTGATTAAGACTGTCCCGCCCTTGTCCCAGGCTTCTCCCGGGCGCTTCCCGCGCGCGACTCGCGAGGCGAGAGGGGGCGTCTCCCTTTCAGCGCCGCCTGGCGCTCCCTCCGCGTCACGAGCGCGTCGCCCCAGGTGCTGCTGGGGGCTGTAGTTCGCTTGTGGTCAGCGCGTTCTCCCGGTACTGCCGTTTACCTCACGGCTATGCTGCCCGATGTCTCTGCGTGTCCTCTCCACTCGGTACGCCCTGAATGCCTCAGAGTAATGGTGCTTGTTGTCCGCGAGGCTCCCGGTGGCGTCTCCCTTTCAGCGCCGCCTGGCGCTCCCTCCGCGTCACGAGTGCGTCGCCCCTGGTGCTGCTGGGGGCTGTAGTTCGCTTGTGGTCAGCGTGTTCTCCCGGTACTGCCGTTTACCTCACGGCTATGCTGCCCGATGTCTCTGCGTGTCCTCTCCACTCGGTACGCCCTGAATGCCTCAGAGTAATGGTGCTTGTTGTCCGCGAGGCTCCCGGCGGCGTCTCCCTTTCAGCGCCGCCTGGCGCTCCCTCCGCATCACGAGCGCGTCGCCCCTGGTGCTGCTGGGGGCTGTAGTTCGCTTGTGGTCAGCGCGTTCTCCCCGTACTGCCGTTTACCTCACGGCTATGCTGCCCGATGGCTCTGCGTGTCCTCTCCACTCGGTACGCCCTGAATGCCTCAGAGTAATGGTGCTTGTTGTCCGCGAGGCTCCCGGCGGCGTCTCCCTTTCAGCGCCGCCTGGCGCTCCCTCCGCGTCACCAGCGCGTCGCCCCTGGTGCTGCTGGGGGCTGTAGTTCGCTTGTGGTCAGCGCGTTCTCCCGGTACTGCCGTTTACCTCACGGCTATGCTGCTCGATGTCTCTGCGTGTCCTCTCCACTCGGTACGCCCTGAATGCCTCAGAGTAATGGTGCTTGTTGTCCGCGAGGCTCCCGGCGGCGTCTCCCTTTCAGCGCCGCCTGGCGCTCCCTCCGCGTCACGAGCGCGTCGCCCCTGGTGCTGCTGGGGGCTGTAGTTCGCTTGTGGTCAGCGCGTTCTCCCGGTACTGCCGTTTACCTCACGGCTATGCTGCCCAATGGCTCTGCGTGTCCTCTCCACTCGGTACGCCCTGAATGCCTCAGAGTAATAGTGCTTGTTGTCCGCGAGGCTCCCGGCGGCGTCTCCCTTTCAGCGCCGCCTGGCGCTCCCTCCGCGTCACGAGCGCGTCGCCCCTGGTGCTGCTGGGGGCTGTAGTCCGCTTGTGGTCAGCGCGTTCTCCCGGTACTGCCGTTTACCTCACGGCTATGCTGCCCGATGGCTCTGTGTGTCCTCTCCACTCGGTATGCCCTGAATGCCTCAGAGTAATGGTGCTTGTTGTCCTCGAGGCTCCCGGCGGCGTCTCCCTTTCAGCGCCGCCTGGCGCTCCCTCCGCGTCACAAGCGCGTCGCCCCTGGTGCTGCTGGGGGCTGTAGTTCGCTTGTGGTCAGCGCGTTCTCCCGGTACTGCCGTTTACCTCACGGCTATGCTGCCCGATGCTCTGCGTGTCCTCTCCACTCGGTACGCCCTGAATGCCTCAGAGTAATGGTGCTTGTTGTCCGCGAGGCTCCCGGCGGCGTCTCCCTTTCAGCGCCGCCTGGCGCTCCCTCCGCGTCACGAGCGCGTCGCCCCTGGTGCTGCTGGGGGCTGTATTTCGCTTGTGGTCAGGGCGTTCTCCCGGTACTGCCGTTTACCTCACGGCTATGCTGCCCGATGGCTCTGCGTGTCCTCTCCACTCGGTACGCCCTGAATGCCTCAGAGTAATGGTGCTTGTTGTCCGCGAGGCTCCCGGCGGCGTCTCCCTTTCAGCGCCGCCTGGCGCTCCCTCCGCGTCACGAGCGCGTCGCCCCTGGTGGTGCTGGGAGCTGTAGTTCGCTTGTGGTCAGCGCGTTCTCCCGGTACTGCCGTTTACCTCACGGCTATGCTGCCCGATGGCTCTGCGTGTCCTCTCCACTCGGTACGCCCTGAATGCCTCAGAGTAATGGTGCTTGTTGTCCGCGAGGCTCCCGGCGGCGTCTCCCTTTCAGCGCCGCCTGGCGCTCCCTCCGCGTCACGAGCGCGTCGCCCCTGGTGCTGCTGGGGGCTGTAGTTCGCTTGTGGTCAGCGCGTTCTCCCGGTACTGCCGTTTACCTCACGGCTATGCTGCCCGATGGCTCTGCGTGTCCTCTCCACTCGGTACGCCCTGAATGCCTCAGAGTAATGGTGCTTGTTGTCCCCTGTTCTTTTTTTCTAATTATTATCATCAGAGTACGGACTGGTGACCGGAACTGCACTTTTACGGAGCTGTTGTCTATGACAAGTGTACTCTTGGCACCCAGTCTGAGTGTCAGTAGAATTCAGATAAACAAGGTCAAAATATCTCAAAGGACGCAACAATGTGCATAGCCGTCACAGTGCAAAAGCTAGCGGGCTGGACTGGTGCAGTACATGGTCCAAAAGGAGTGGGAGGGAAACAACGTTGACCTCCAGAAGCAATGGCAGTATTCTGCATCCAGAACTTCTGCGTAAACGTCGGGCCTCGTCTTCGCAGAATATCGATGATGAAAGGTCATGTCTTCTCTGTGAAGGATCATGTGGATGTTGTCTATTACAGCAATGAGGGCTGTTTCTACACTGTGTTTGAGCTTGAACCTGGACAGCATGGAGTCGTGGAGCTGGTGGTTGCTGAGGTGTTCTATAAGGCATCGGTTGCTTATCATAAGAACTTTCTCGGGTATGGTAGGAGAGATATTTGTCTGTAGCTGGCAAGTGTGGAAGTGTCAGAAGACGGTTTCTTGTGTAGGGGCATGACAGCGGCATGTTTCCACATGTCAAGGAATGTGGGTGAGTCAGTGGAATACCTTAGTTTTCCCAACAGCTCAGAAAGGCAAAACTGGAATTGAGACAACTCGAACAGAAATAGTGAAATTCTTATAACTTGGAAAGCACAATTATTATTTTGGCATATTCTATTACACTTGGCATTTAGTACAGAATCAGTTGCTCAAGATTAACTACCCATTCTAGTAACATTAATGTAGTCATGACTTGAGGCTCAAATGTCAACTGTACCCAACTGAAGCCTCTTTAGTTTGCAAGGCCCAACCATTTGCCCCAGATACGTTTGTACTTGGCCAGGCATCCTCTAACCTCGTACACTGGTTTCTCCTGCATGGCACACCAATCAAGACCTCTACACCAGTGAGATATTGTTGTCTTTCCAGACAGTAGCTATATCTCTTTTCGCCACCATGGTGGCAGTCCCTAGGCAACGTCTGTCGGCCTGGGAGCCACACACACCTTCCATGACTCCCAGGAAAAGAGTCCGGGGGCTCAGGGGGACCTCTCTCCATCCCAGTATAGCAGTGATCGCACTCACCACTGTGGTCCAGTATCAAGTGAGTTCAGTACAGTACAGGACCAAACCATATGATGTTCTAATGCACACCGTGGGCAATTAGGGGGCTGGAAGAAGGCCAGCATGGTGTAATTGGTGGGGGTGAGGTAAGCACAGTGTAAGTAGTCAATCTGGATTAACCGGAGTTTGCCAGAGAGATATTTATCACTCGAGTGGCCATGAGGGTTTCTCTCCAAAATTTCTCCTCCAGGGTGCCCAGCCACTGCTCCCACTGGTCTCTCAGGCAAACCCCCCATCATCAGGGGAGTTGTTCACCAAGGAGGGATAGATTTTGGCTAGCCCTCCTTTCCCTAGATTTGCCATAAGGACTTTGGCTTCCATTGAGCTGAATCTGGAGGTGTGGTACCTGCGAGGAGATGGATGTCTAATGGCGTGACTGAGTTGCAGATACCTGTAAAATTGAGTGAGATGAAGAGAATAAATGTGTTGCAAGCCATGAAAAGAGTGTACGTGTTCCCCAACCATATATACCCCAAGTGTTTGATCCCAATCAGGTCCCATCTTCGAAACCATTCCAGCGCCGTCTGCAGTGTAAGTTTTGCATCCCATTGTGTAAAACGTAGTGCTCTGTCCTACATGAGCAGAACTGCCCGAGTCATCTCCAGGAGGGCCTGAGGCACCCGGGTACTGTAAAGCATCTCCTGGATCCAGGAGAACCCCAATTCTCCAAGCTCTAATCAGTATGCAGGTTGGTCCATCTGCCAGAGAACCAGCCATGTATCACCAGGAGATGGGTGGCTATGTAATACAAGAAGAGATTTGTCATGCCCATCCCTCTGTTGTAGGGGGCTCATTAGCAGTGTGTAAGGGCATGCACGGTCAGGACTTTCCCCAAGTAGAAGCTGTGGTCATTTTATCTAATTCATGGAACCATCTTCATGGGAGATGGAGCAGGAGGTTTTGGAGTATGTAAATGAACCAGGGAGGCACCATCATTTTGAACAGTGCAATTTTCCCCAAAGGATTCAGGGGGAGGGATTGACCCCTGCGAAGTCTTCCTTCATTCACTTTATCAGACAAGTGAGACTGAGTGACCAGATATGTTCTGGAAGGAGCACCACCCAGATTACTAGGTATTTAAAGGTGAGGAGTCGTATGGGGATGTCTGTTTGCCAGTCCACACAGTCTTGTGATGCATGGAGAGGTATATGTGTTGATTTGGCTGAATTTAGGCACAGGCCTGATGCAGCACCAAATAACTGGAGAATCTGGAGGCAACAAGAACTGTCTGTTGCTGGATCTGCAAGGAAAAGCAGGACGTGGCTGCAAAAAGGGCAATGCTGTCCTCATATGATCCCTACCATCGCCAGGCCAGTAATTGTGCATCGCATCTGATGAGCCAGTGAGCGGTTCTATTGTCAGGGCAAAGAGGATGGGAGAAAATGGGCAGCCCTGCCTTGGTCCCCGAAGAATTGGAAAAGGTCTGAGAGTGCACCATTTATTAGGACCCGACCTGAAGGGTTGGAGTAAAGTACTTGCACCAGTTTTTGAAAATATGGGCCAAATGCCGCCACGTCCATCATGCTGCCCAGATACCGCCAGTCAACCATATTGATGGCTTTTTTGAAGTCGATAAATAACAAAGCCCAGGGAGAGGAGGTGGTGATGGGCCAGAGCCATATGAAGGCGTCACAAGCAATGCCTCGTACTACGGTGGGGCATGAATCCACACTGGTCGGGATTTATTAGACAGGCAAGTGTTGGTTTGAGGCATGTAGCTAGGATATTAGTGTAGATTTTAACTTCAGTGTTGATGAGAGCGATCAGACGGTAGTCCAAACATGATGCATATGGGGGGGGGGTGCATTTTGGGATGACCACTACCGTAGCCATGTCGGTTTCGGGAGGGAAGGTGCCTGTCTCCACCACTTTTTCATATAGGGCATGGAGACATGGCACTAAAGTCTCCCAAAATGCAGTATAAAATTCCGCCAGGAAGCCATCTTGGCCTCATGTCTTCACGGACACTATAGACAAGATTGCCTCCTCAACCTCCTCTAAGGTGATAGCCTGGTCTAGTCAGTGTGTCTCCAGCTCAGTCAGTCACGGAAGAGGTGTGGCGCCGCGGCTAGGGCGACTGACTCAGGAATCTGGGGATCACGGTTCGATCCCCGGTGGCAGATTAGCCCAGCACCATGTGACTCTGGGCAATAGCTTACTTAATCTTCCCGACCGCACCCAGCGCCTAGAGACCCTTACGGGTGATTGTGCGCTTTACAAATGTGGATTATTATTTTAAGGGGAACGTCTTGTTAGAACTAGTGGTGGATGTAGTCTGGTCATTGTTCTAACGAATAAAGGGATGTGTAATAGCCTGCGAAGGCCTGTGCAATAGCTGCTGGAGAGTGATGTGTGCATCCTTTCATGTCAAGAATCTTTTGGACAATTCTGTTAGCGAGAGGGCAAGAGGCCAACCAGTGAAGCAACTCACCATTCTTATGGCCCCAACCATAGACCAGCACCATAGAGGACCTCCACATCTGGTTAGCCGACACAAGGGATAGGTGTTGTATTTCTTCCCGAAGTCATTCAAGATGACGACTGTCAGCCTCGTCATTCGCCAGGACCACTCTCTGCTCCAGGCGAAGGCTTGGGGTTCTAATTTGGAAAAGTGCTGTTCTTGCTTCAGGCATTTGCGCTTAAAGTAGGACTTGGCATAGCTCCTGATCGTAGCCTTGCCTGCTGCCCATAGTGTAACCCGAGTCAACTGTCCCCTCGTTGCACAGAAAATATTGCTTGAGTTCTTCCCCTATGACCAGTTTATAGTCAGTGTCCTGGAGAAACCAGGCGTTAAGTCTCCAGATGGGGCGCAAGGTGCACGTATTGCCTCCTATATGCAGGATGAGGGGAGAGTGGTCGGATATACCACAGGTAACAATATGAATATCAGTGACTATGTGACAGTCGGGAGCAGGCATAAATATTAAGTCAAAGCGGGAATGCGTGTAGTGTGTGGTGGAGGAGTGAGTGCATTGGAGCGTTCTGGGATTCCATATTCACCATTCGTCACATAGTCCTAGGTGGGATGTCCAGTCTATAAGGCGTTTAGTGCCAAGTCTCCCCTGGGGGGAGGGTGTCCCAGTTGCATCGGATGTGAAATCGAGGACCACATTAAAGTTGCCCCAAGCACAGTCAGACCCTGTAGAAGGGAAGACAAGAGGTCTTGAACGTCTCGGATGGTGGGCTCGAGGGTTGCCGGAGGCACATAAAGTGAAATTAGACTAAGGGTAGGGTTTCCCATTTTTCCGGGGAGAGCTACGAACCTGCCTGGAGGATCTCTAACCTCACAGGCAATTGTAAAAGGAAGGGAGCAACATAGGAGAATTGCCACCTGACGGGAGCCTCGGGCGAAGCCCGAGTGACAGACCTGTCATAGCCCTGGCACAAAAGAAAGGGACAGTGGTCTCCCAGGAGATGTGTCTCTTGGAGTAGGAGCACATCTGGGGTGAATCTTTGTGAATATTTTAGGACCGCTGTATGTTTGGTCTTATGAAGGAGTTCATTGGCATTCCTAGTGAGGACTCAAGGGGTTCTCCATCATAATATGATGTAGACATATCGGTCAGGTGTAGGTGAGAGGAAGCATCTACGTGTGTTCGTAAGCAGGTTGGGTCCCCTGGGCCTGGGAATGTCTGGAAGCGCCGCACTGTATCAAAGGGGTGACTTGTGTGTGACCCAAACGTAGGGTGCCATGTGGTGCAATTAAGCGTAAGAACTTTAACAACAATAGGCACTTCAGTTCCCACTTTCCCCAACCAACCCCTATACTTCTTGTTAGGAAGCATCTGTCACCCAATCCAAAGAACTGAAACAAGGCTAAACAGTCAAGGCTATTATAATTAGGCAAACTGAGTTAGGGGCAGAGTGGTCGACCCCTCCATAGTAAAGGATTTAGCATCTTTATGGATGAAGGGAAGAGCATGTCAAACAAGGGTGGTGGTTTGGGTGCAACAGCTCGGTGGCCTGTTCCATGACAAACCATGCAGAGAGGCCGTTGACTGGCATCCAGGGTCTGATCCAGGTCTCCACGAAGGCTGCTACTTGAGCTGGTTTTGCTCCTTCAGGGATGCCCATTAGTCGGAGGCTGTTTCGACATGAATGATTCTCTGCATCCTCCACAAGTCTGTGTAGTTCCTTTGTGTGGGACAGGAGTCTTGTGTCCTGATCTTTCATGTGGAGTACGTCATCTTCCACTGTAGACAGACAGGATTCGCTTCTGTTATGCAGGCTGTAGCATTGCAGAGGTCTTGTCGTATAAGGGCCAAGTCCACTCGCACTTCCCCTATTTTATTCACTGCAGAATCTCGTATAGCTTGTAGTATTGCGGCGAGATCGCCCTCAGGGAGGGGGGCCCTGACTGGGGTGGTCTCACCAGCACTGGTTCCACATGTAGTATATTGTTCCATACAGGTTTGCGTTGGGGGTGACTTTGCCCCTTTATCCTTCCTCATATCGAGTAAAAGCTGGGGGCGCTCCGAGCCAGAGGCTATGGTAACTCCGTTACTCCCAGGCGCCCTTTCTCAGAGACTTTCTCAAGGCTTAGTGATAAGATGCTAGGCCACTTCCTCCCTCGCATGCCCCCATCTCGTCCTTCAGGTTCCTAGGATGAACAGGGGGACACCGTACAGCCCATCAGGCTCAACGTGCCATCAACCCACCTGAGGTAGAGTTGGCGCCAACAGTAGATTCATCAGGCTCATCTGTCATTTGGGACAGTATTTCCTTGTGAATCCAGTTCCCATGGAGCTTGCCCAGCACCAGGTCCATTGCCCTCAAAAGTGGGTCGGTGCCAGGGGTGACTCCTTCAGGGATTTTCTTCCGAGTGTCGCATCAGGGTAACCGCAGTCCCAGCTGGGTTAGCAGAGGCATGAACCCTTGTGGCAGTTGATGCCCAAAACCCTTCCCCAGTGTTTCCTGCGATCGCTTCACCCCAACGGTTCATGTCAGATCACTATTGGGCGAGCTGGGTCGAATTGCAGTAGTCAGATACCCAAGAATCACAATGGGGCTTCACATCTAGTTGAGGGGGTAATCTGGTGTCACCTTCACGTACCCGGCTGAGCTCTGCAGCACTGTCCCGCCTCTTAGGTTCCTAGGATATCTCAATGGAGCCGGCCAAGTCCTGTCAGGCTCTGCATCTTCCCTGGTTGCCGGATCTGCCTTGTAGAAAAGGAACACCCTGCAGCAGCGTGCCCACTACTTCCCTATGTTGTTTAAGGCCTCCAGGAGGGTCCAAAGAGATCCTCTATCCATTGATCAATTGATCATCCCGTGCATGGCTGTCCAAGCCAGCCATGCACGGGATGGGATTAAGATAGAGGGCCTGGGCATGGTGAGCTCCTTCAAATTGTCGAGTATGTCCGGCCATTTAGAGGAGGGAGAGATGCTATTCCCGTTCTAGATGTGCTGCAGGCATTCCCAAATTGCCGACTCAGGCAACCTTAAGTGGGCCTCTCTATGCCTTTTCTCCCCCCAGGACGGACACAGCATTGACGGCCAGTTCAGACATGAGGTATCCCAACAGGAGTGCAACAGATTAGTATGGCTTCACTGGGGGGGCCCACCTACTGCACCGCCGATCCACGGCCCGAGCAGCTGATGCCCCCCTCCCCAGCCAGCAGTCCAGGGTACAGCTCTACCGACCTGGTTACTCAATTTCCAGGGAGAGCAGCACCTCTTCTTCACTTATCTGAGGGCTCTTCAATGTAGGCGGTGGGCTTAGCCTCTTGGAGGAGGGAGAAATGTTGTTCGCAGACCAGGTGCTCTGCAGGCCTCACCCCAACCCCAGGTTCGTGCAACCTTCACTGGGCCTCTGTGGTCTTTACCCCTCACCAGGCTGTAGGCAGTAGTGAAGGCCGCTCCGGGTGTGACTTGTGGCAGGTTGAGCCATGCAGCTCAGTCCGTGTCCGCAGGGGGGGCCCCGCCCACAGCACTGCCGATCTGCAGGCCAACTGGCTGACAGCCCTTCCCCATCCCTTGCCAGCTATCTAGGTTACACCTCCACTAACCTGACTACTCCTGTTCTGTGTGTGGGGCAGTCTCTCCTGCCCCTGTCTGGGAAGCTCCTCAACTTAGCCGGTGGGCCCAGTCTGCCGGCAGAAGGAGAGGTGTTTTGCGCGCTCCAGATGCACCACAAGCTCTCCTCTGCTCACCGGCTTATGCAGGTCTCAGTCGGTGTCTCCCCACTGGGCCACAGACAGCCCTTCAAGCCAGCTCAGGTGTGCCCCATGGCAGCAGGAGGGAATCCAGCCAGGACCGGTCTACGGGGGGACCGCCCATCGCACCACCGATGCACGGCCTCAGAGGCTGATGTCCCTGCCCACTCTTCCAGCCAGCAACTCAGGACACAGCTAATCCGGCCACTCTGGTTCCTCAAGAAGAGTCGCTGAGGGGTCTGCATGCCTCACTGGACCTCAAGGGGTACATGGTACACACAACGGGCAACCAGCATAAAGTCTCATCTGGGCACCACCATCTTGTCTGTGCGACGCTCAGGTCTGTCTCAGCAGTTGCCTCAGAGGTATTAGGAGTATCCTGCTCCCACCACCAGGTTAAAGATGAGCCGCTAAATTTCTCCCGGTCTGACTGCTATGTGTCTTGCTGCCAGAGAGTTGGTGGATCACCAGTGGATGACGGAGGGGACTGGAGCACTCAGAGTGCGCCAGCCATCTTGACGCTCTTGGCCACGCAAAATAATTTTTAGACTGCACTGATTAACTATAAGAAACTCATTGTGCAAGCTAAACAATGGTATTATTGGGATAGGATTAGTGATGCACAGAATTCCCAGAGAGTGATTTTCAAGAACATGAGTGACCGATTGTTTTCTGATAGAGGAGGTCAATCATTAGAGGCCACTCAAGCCCACTGTAATGATTTTAATTGGGATTTTTTGTGGACCAGAGGAAGTGTCAGAGGAAGAGGCTACTCTTGCTAATTGTAACCCGCTGAGAGGTGACACATTTTTCAGGCTCCTGAACAAAATGGAATGAGGTTCTCCAAAAGGACCCCATTGTTCCAAGAGTGATAAAATCTTTAGCTCCTACTATGTTGGAGGCTCTCAGTAAGTTGCTTAACACCTCTTTAGACAGATGTTGTTCCAAGCACTTTTAAATAGGTGATGATAGTCACCCTACTAGAAAGAAAATGTGTTAAATGATCTGTTTATACTAAATACCTGTAGGCTATTTCTTTACTCCCTTCTTGTGCTAAATTACTGGAAACAAGAGATATGTAATCATCTTCTAACTGGAAAATGTTTAGATTCTCAACAAGCCGGGTTTAGAACCAAGCACAACACTGAGACGGTTCTTCTATCAGCTGCTGGTGATTTGAGAATGGAACTAGGTGCGGTCTATGCTGCGGCCCTGATAAATGTATATCTGCTGCTTTTGACTCAGTAGATCATGGGCTTCTTCCACAGCATGTGAAAGCAGCAGGGTTCACATGAACAACATATACACAGATCAATTCTTTCCTAGGAGATAGAACTCAAGCTGCTCAATTCCATCCTTTCAAAGCCACTGAAGTAAATATTGACTGTGGAATCCCTCAAGATTCCACCATTTCACCCCATCTCTTTACCATCTATCTGCAACCTCTGATTAAGGAGCTAGTCAGCACAGGATATCAGACATTTAATTATGGTGACCACTCCCAGATCCTTCTCTGCCTGGAGGACCATCATAGATCGAATTCTTTGTTCCAAGAGTGTTTGTGCTTCATTTATGACTAGAAGAGGGCAAACTCTCCGAAGTTGAATGCTGAAAAGACTTACGTGGTCGTCTTTAATGGGAATCCAACAGTCTGGTCAAACCTTTAGTGGTCCACTGAATTAAGTCCTTTTTCTATACCCAACGGGGTAGCAAAAGATTTGACCAACATCTGTCACCGAAAACATGGAATTAACAGCGTGGTTTCTAAAGGAGTTTTCATGCTTTGCATCTTAAAGAAGCTCAATTGATAGCTATATCTTACTGCTGATGTCATGAAATAATCATGTCGGTGGTTATTGGGGGACTTTTAGATTATGTCAACAGCATCTGACTTGAGGCATCTTCAGCTTCTCGAAAATGGGGCAGCGAGGATGATGTATAAGGCTCCCTTAAGGACACACACATGCATGTTATTAGGAAAACTTTACTGACTCCCAGTTGGCCAACATATCCATTTTAAAGTTTGCTGCCTAGTATTCAAGTCCATGCATGGCTTAACACTGGAGTTGTTTGCTAAATGTCTAAAGAGACACACTTCTAAGAGGAATCTGCACTCCTCTAAGGCCCACATGCTGGTTGTCCCTTGGTTCTCGAAATCCATGAGGGGTGGACGCAGGATCTCGGTTCTGGCTCCACGATCATGAAACTCTTCCTGTGCATATCAATCATTGTCATCTTTGGATATTTTTAAGCGCTCATAGGAGATCTTTTGGCTCCGACTCATAGAACTCTGGTTATGTGGCCTTTTCTCATTTGAGTATCAGTGCCATGTTGCCTTCAGGTGATCATGCGCCCTACAAATTCCTAAACCATAAACTCAACTGAGCCAGAACACTCGACATGGTGGCCGCTATGATGGCTTGCTTCTGAGTTAAGTTGGAGGGATCCAATGGCTACAGCTAGCTAAGCAGAGAGTCCCTTGACTCAGACTTGCTCGCTGGAGAGAGATGGTTCCCTAGTCCAGAATATGGTGGGCATAGGTGAAGAGGTAAAACCAGAGTTTTAGCAACACCTGGGCTAGAGCTGAACACTTGTGCGTTCTTCCCATTTGATGCAGGATGGCAGGCCTGCATTAATAAGTAGCTCAGATCGACCATGTTAGAACTGGCTATTTCTGGTTGGCTAAGGCTGATGCCAAAGCTAGGCAGAAACCACCATTCTAGTCAGGGCAAGGGAGTCACACGCCAAGATAACCCCTGCTCACCCCCTTGGTAGCTTGGCACGAGCAGTAACGCTAAACTCTGAGGCAATGTGTAAAGCATTTGCGCCAGCACACAACAGCAACAACATACTAGGCACACCACAAAAGGAACTTCACACAAGGTTATTATAAAATAACGTTTGTATTGTAAAAAACACATCAGATAGTATCAAACAAAATACATGGTGCCAACTGGCACGGGCAATATTCACAAGGGATTATGTACACAAGACAGGGCCACGTGGGTCACTGTCAGAATCAGAAATAGCACTTCTAGAATAAATAATAAAGAATAAAAATCATAGTAGCACAAATTAGCAACTATGGCACACAACCAGTAACCACTGGTAACAGGACCCAGGACCTCACTAGGACCACCTGTAGTAAAAAGAACAACCACCTAAGTATCACACAGCACCTAGGGGTATAAACAAGAACACATTACCCATGATGCATGAAACACATTCAGAGGAGTAATAAAGGAAAAACACATGATGCCTAAAAACATTCAGAGGTGTAAGACAAGGGAAACACATGATGCATAAACCTACACATTCAGCAGTGTTCAGAACAAAGCACATGATGCAATAAAATACATTCAGAGGTGCAGCGCAAGAAGACACATGATGCCTAAAACATTCAGAGGTGCAGCGCAGGGAAAAGGAAGACACATGATGCCTAAAAACATTCAGAGGTGCCAGAACAACACAATAGCGCAAAAACACACAGTAGGCAATTACTATTAAAAACATAGAAATCACATTGCGCAGAAATCACATACCAGCCCCCATCTAACAAAGGGACTAAAAGAGCCCTGTGTCCAGAATGTCAGGGCGCGCTGCCATGCAGCGCCAGTCAGGGGTGCGCCACTGGCGCAAAACCTAAACGTAGCTGGTGCCCACTACTTGCTGGGCACCTGGGAACACTCACAAGGGCCTAAACGCTGCAGCTGCCCACTAATTGCTGGGCAGCTGTGAATCCAAACTGAGACAGGGTTCTCACTAGCCCTCAGGCAGACCCAAAACTGTGCCAGACTGAGCCATCTGGCTCTGTAAATACCTGTAGCACAGGGGAGCCATCTAGGCTCTCAAAACACAAGGGCTGCGCAAAACTGAACCCTCTGGCTCTAGAAACACAAGGCAAAACATGGGGACAAGAACCTGGGCCCTTCAGAGAAATATAGCCCGCGTTGGAGCTATGTGGCTCAAACAGATGTGCCCCCGGAGCCTCACGGGGCTCTAAAACAGTTATGCCCCTCCTAGAGCACTCATGACGCTGTGCCAGCACTGGCACCACAACAATCTATCTGTTCCTCCGTGGAACAAAAACAGAACTGTCCCCGTGAAACCCGGCCTCTCCCTGACTCACCGGGGCAACATGCGGGGCGCTTGCACGAGACTGCTCCTTCACCCGGGGCTTCAGTCATGCAGCGGGCAGGGCTCTCCCTCACGCTGGGGAGCCTCGCTGGTTGCTGCAGCATGTCTGTGCCTTTCAGGGACTTCTTCACACGCAGGGCTCTCACCGGACATGGGAGCCCTGCTTCGCCGGTGCTTCCTCCTCTCCCCGGGGCTCCCTCAGCATATGGGAGCCCGGCAAGCACCAGCAGCCTTCTTTCTTCCTCCTGCGGCCCAAGGGCGGGACTTCTCCTTCCGGGGCTCCCTCTGGTCATTGGATCCCCGCAACACGGCGGCAATCTTCTTCTGGCGGCACCGGGGCTCTCCCTCGCTCATGGGAGCCCCGGGCCGCAGCGACCCTCACTCGGCCAGCTTCTTCCGGGGGTAGTATCTCCGGTCTCCCTCTACACACGGGAGACCGGAAGGCCAGGCAATCGCTTCCCCCACGCCGCGCAGTCCACCACTTCCTCCTCAAAGGCAGGTCCCGCCCTCGTCACGGGCGGGTCTGCCTGACTTCCGCTTTCGCGATCTCTGGCACACAGGCCGTGGCGGTGAATGCGGGGACAAACGAGGGGTAGGCTCCCTCCTCAATTTCAATATAAAGCGGGTGGAGCACCCGCTAGGGCAACCATAAGCAGGGTGGCACCTGCAATTTAAAATATAAAAAAATAAAAGCACTACTAAGCGCTCGGGGGCAAGATAAAGCGCTCCAAGCGCTATAAGCCTCAGGCAGACCCCCAAGGAGCGCTCCCAGCGCTAGGGCAACCAAAGTCCAAAAAAGGGTCCTTCAGGGGTCCAGAACAAATCCATCAGGGGTCCAGGACAAGTCCAGCAGGTATCCAGGGGCTGGGCAGGGCCCAGGGATTCCCCTGGGCCCAAGCAGCAGCACGCCCCTGGTAGGATTCAAGTCAGAAACAAGAACAAATTGGAAGGGGACACAGCCCCTTCTTATACAGAGAAAAGTCTTTGAAGTCTTAGTGCAGGCAGTGTGATAACCAGCTAGAACTGGTTTTAGGGAACTCTTCAGTGTCAGGGACAGAGGTGACAGTCGCCCAGCGGGAGGTGGAGCCAGCATTTGTGGTAAGGCAGGCACAGCCCTAGTCACTCCCAGGTGCCATCTCCTCCCACATCCCTGGCAGCAGATGCAGCCTTTCATCCACGGGCTGACTCAGACAACCTCCTGGGGCTCCCCAGCCCCTGTCATCCTCAAACCAGACAGTCAATCCACAAGCAGGCCCAGGCACTCCTGGACCAGGCTCACCAGCCAATCACACGCCAGACACAAATTATACAAATATGCCAACTTCTAAAAGTGGCACTTCTAGACTAGACACAATCATGCCGCATATATCATTATGCAGCATTCAATCTCACGAGTTCGTACATATCAAACTCGACCCTGCACTCCCTACACATCAGGAACTACCATGGGCATACATATTCCCCATTCATTCCTATGGGAGGGCAGGTCACTCACCACACATACACAGAGAGCTCAAGCAGTTTACACTGTACCACAGTGAAAAAGTGCGCAGA
Source organism: Lissotriton vulgaris (assembly GCF_964263255.1). Classification (NCBI taxonomy): domain Eukaryota; kingdom Metazoa; phylum Chordata; class Amphibia; order Caudata; family Salamandridae; genus Lissotriton; species Lissotriton vulgaris. Next base: position 499,394,922 of record NC_141694.1, read on the forward strand.
GGCCTAATCACCAACACCAGGTCACAGAAACAGGCTAGGAAAAAGCAAAAAGTCTAGGGGTGAACCTGCCAAAAGGGCTGGGTCCAACACAACCCCCTTCCAGCCAAAACGCAGGGTAGACCAATCACTCCACTGATGGGCTTCCTTGCTTTGGGCGACAAAACACGGACACGGACCCGCACAGCAGGGACACCTTCCAGTTCTACGCCACTCTGAACCCACCTGGTTACCTCCAAACCAGAACTCTCTTCTCCTACCAGATCAGGACCTCACTCCCTCACTGGTCTACCACCTGGAAACTATTTCACTTCTGAGGTACAAAGCACACAGCACAGTTCCTCTTCAAGCAGGTGGGGGGACACAGCACACAGCAAAGTCCCCTTTCTTCTACCTTAGTGGAAACAACAAACTGCAGGTGAGCCCCAGATCACAAAGCAAGGGCAGCCCCCTCAGTCTCTTCAGCTGATCTACTTTGGTAGAGATTCCTCTTGACCTGGAAGCTTCCTAATCTCCCAACCTAGGATCTAAACCCTCAGGTTGCACCTGGGTCAGAAGTACACCATCCCTCTGCACCCCCTTCCAGAGTTCTGCACCCTCCCACCTTGGAGCAGTACCCCTAGAAGCCAAAAACCGGTCAGGACACTGAGTACAGATGCCCTTCCCTCCAGGTCAGGCTGAACCTGAACCTGGCCTCCCCCCTCCTCGGGGAACAACCTCCAGAGGCCCCACAAATGGTCAAGCACTCTAGACGGTCAAATGCTCAGTGAGCCAGGACTTCTGCACCCTCCACTTAGGAGCGGTACTGCCCAACACTAGGACAGCCGGAGTTCTGGTTACAGACACTCCCCGTCCTCTAGACACAGGAAGATCCCCCTCAAGTGACCAATGTACAGCTTAGGCCCCTGACCTGGCGCTCCCTTAGGGAACCCTCCAGGCCCTGAGATAGGGTTTCGGGCCAACATGGGACAAACCGTCCCACACTCACTCCGCCTCCACTGAGACAGGGCGTGAGCCCCTACACCCCTACCATCCTACTAGGACCTAGGTGGGTTATACATGAACCTCTTCCCCTTCACAGGATCATCAGATACACAAGCCACTCCTTTTAGAATCACTCCCTAATGCCTCTGCAAGACATCTAGCACACCGCCAGACATCCACCTTCTTGTCCAGTGCCTCTGCAGGACCTCCTGCACACCACCAGAGGTACACCTCACGTGCAAGCTCCATAAAAAAAAACCTCACACCAACTCCTCCAGTTCAAGACACCACTCATCCACAAACTCCCCCTCCAGACTGGTGAGACAGTTCCTCACTGCCCCTGACTCTCAACCTGTACCCCTCTTACTGAGCACCAGTCACCATACTCTGGGAACTGGGAATGGGACTTCACGCACTGGACACATTTAAGCTGCCACCACAGGATCCTACCATACTGGGGAATCCAGACACACACACACTACACTCAGGGGATAACCACCCTCCAGAGCTAGACATTCCTCCTCCACACCCCCTCTCTTCAATCTACCCACACAGGGACAGGAACAGGAACAGGGATTGGGCACTGGACCCAGCAAGGGATTCCTAATCTATGGGAACCTCCCCCTCTACTGGCGACCCGCCCTGTCAATTTCTCTCATCTGCCACTAAACATAAAGCGCAGAAACACATTTGAAAATGACACTCTTGAGGAAAAAACATAAAAATCAAAAACAATAATCCCAAACATGTGACAATCTAGAAAATGCAGAGTTTTGTAATGTAGCCAGCTGTCGCTGTGGCACTGCCCAAACCCAAGTCCTAATCCACACCGCTGACCAACAATGTTAGAACTGGCTATTTCTGGTTGGCTAAGACTGAAGCCAAAGCTAGGCAGAAACCACCATTCAAGTCAAGGCAAGGGAGTCACACGCCAAGATAACCCCTGCTCACCCCCTTGGTAGCTTGGCACGAGCAGTAAGGCTAAACTCCGAGGCAATGTGTAAAGCATTTGCGCCAGCACACAACAGCAACAACATACTAGGCACACCACAAAAGGAACTCCACACAAGGTTATTATAAAATAACTTTTGTATTGTAAAAAACACATCAGATAGTATCAAACAAAATGCATGGTGCCAACTGGCACGGGCAATATTCACAAGGGATTATGTACACAAGACAGGGCCACGTGGGCCACTGTCAGAATCAGAAATAGCACTTCTAGAATAAATAATAAAAAATAAAAATCATAGTAGCACAAATTAGCAACTATGGCACACAACCAGTAACCACTGGTAACAGGAACCAGGACCTCACTAGGACCACCTGTACTAAAAAGAACCACCACCTACGTATCACACAGCACCTAGGGGTATAAACAAGAGCACATTACCCATGATGCATGAAACACATTCAGAGGAGTAATAAAGGAAAAACACATGATGCCTAAAAACATTCAGAGGTGTAAGACAAGGGAAACACATGATGCATAAACCTACACATTCAGCGGTGTTCAGAACAAAGCACGATGCAATAAAATACATTCAGAGGTGCAGCGCAAGAAGACACATGATGCCTAAAACATTCAGAGGTGCAGCGCAGGGAAAACGAAGACACATGATGCCTAAAAACATTCAGAGGTGCCAGAACAACACAATAGCGCAAAAAACACACAGTAGGCAATTACTATTAAAAACATAGAAATCACATTGCGCAGAAATCACATACCAGCCCCCGTCTAATAAAGGGACTAAAAGAGCCCTGTGTCCAGAATGTCAGGGCGCGCTGCCATGCTGCGCCAGTCAGGGGTGCGCCACTGGCGCAAAACCTAAACGTAGCAGGTGCCCACTACTTGCTGGGCACCTGGGAACACTCACAAGGGCCTAAACGCTGCAGCTGCCCACTAATTGCTGGGCAGCTGTGAATCCAAACTGCGACAGGGTTCTCACTAGCCCTAAGGCAGACCCAAAACTGCACCAGACTGAGCCATCTGGCTCTGTAAATACCTGTAGCACAGGGGAGCCATCTAGGCTCTCAAAACACAAGGGCTGCGCAAAACTGAGCCCTCTGGCTCTAGAAACACAAGGCAAAACATGGGGACAAGAACCTGGGCCCTTCAGAGAAATATAGCCCGCGTTGGAGCCATGTGGCTCAAACAGATGTGCCCCCGGAGCCTCTCGGGGCTCTAAAACAGTTATGCCCCTCCTAGAGCACTCATGACGCTGTGCCAGCACTGGCACCACAACAGTCTATCTGTTCCTCCGTGGAACAAAAACAGAACTGTCCCCGCATAACCCGGCCTCTCCCTGACTCACCGGGGCAACATGCGGGGCGCTTGCACAAGACTGCTCCTTCACCCGGTGCTTCAGCCGTGCCGCGGACGGGGCTTTCTCTCACGATGGGGAGCCTCGCTGGTTGCTGCAGCACCTCTGTGCCTTTCAGGGACTTCTTCACATGCAGGGCTCTCACCGGACACGGGAGCCCTGCTTCGCCGGCGCTTACTCCTCTCCCAGGGGCTCCCTCAGCATACAGGAGCCCTGCAAGCACCAGCAGCCTTCTTTCTTCCTCCTGCGGCCCCGAGGGCGGGACTTCTCCTTCCGGGGCTAACTCTGGTCATTGGAGCCCCGCAACACGGCGGCAATCTTCTTCTGGCGGCCCCGGGGCTCTCCCTCGCTCATGGGAGCCCCGGGCCTCAGCGACCCTCACTGGGCCAGCTTCTTCCAGCGGCAGTATCTCCGGTCTACCTCTACACACGGGAGACCGGAAGACCAGTAATCGCTTCCCCCACACCGCACAGTCCACCACTTCCTCCTCGAAGGCAGGTCCCGCCCCCGTCACGGGCGGGTCTGCCTGACTTCAGCTTTCGCGATCTCTGGCACACGGGCCGCGGCGGTGAATGCGGGGACACATGAGGGGTAGGCTCCCTCCTCAATTTCAATATAAAGCGGGCGGAGCACCCGCTAGGGCAACCATAAGCAGGGTGGCACCTGCAATTTAAAATATCAAAAAATAAAAGCGCTACTAAGCGCTCGGGGGCAAGATAAAGCGCTCCAAGCGCTATAAGCCTCAGGCAGACCCCCAAGGAGCGCTCCTAGCGCTAGGGCAACCAAAGTCCAGAAAAGGGTCCTTCAGGGGTCCAGGACAAATCCATCAGGGGTCCAGGACAAGTCCATCTGGTAGGATTCAAGAACAAGAAGAATTTGGAAGGGGACACAGCCCCTTCTTATACAGAGAAAAGTCTTTGAAGTCTTTGTGCAGGCAGTGTGAGAACCAGCTAGAACTGGTTTTAGGGAACTCTCTTCAGTGTCAGGGACAGAGGTGACAGTCGCCCAGCGGGAGGTGGAGCCAGCATTGTGGTCAGGCAGGCATAGCCCTAGTCACTCCCAGGTGCCATCTCCTCCCACTTCCCTGGCAGCAGATGCAGCCTTTCATCCACGGGCTGACTCAGACAACCTCCTGGGGCTCCCCAGCCCCTGTCATCCTCAAACCAGACAGTCAAACCACAAGCAGGCCCAGGCACTCCTGGACCAGGCTCACCAGCCAATCATACATATTCCCCATTCATTCCTATGGGAGGGCAGGTCACTCACCACACATACACAGAGAGCTCAAGCACTTTACACTGTACCACAGTGAAAAAGTGCGCAGAGGCCTAAAATCACCAACACCAGGTCCCAGAAACAGGCTAGGAAAAAGCAAAAAGTCTCGGGTGAACCTGCCAAAAGATCCGGGTCCAACAGGCCACATGAGTGAAACGTTTTTGGGCTACATGACTTAACCAATCTGGGACAACCATGGCCCATTGTGCCTCATTTCATAGAGGTGGAAGTGAGCTGTGAGCTACAAGAAATTTGCAGAAAAGAGACATAGAACTTGTGCAAACAGGTGTGAGTATAGTCATGCAATGGTGGTATGGTAGATGTACAAACAGACGAGCAGCTGGAGGTCATCCTCATGGTAAATGAGAGATTGGTGAGTGTACATGAGCTAGTGTCCAGTCAATGCTGCACTGGGTAACTGGACCCAAAGGTCATAGTGTGCCTTCTTTGCTTGATCTCACACACTCAACTAAAGATAGGGAAAACTAAGCAATCGAAGGGTGCATTCCTGGTTCTGTAGCTTTCAACAGCAGCAGCAAGTGCAGCTTTATGGACTGCTGAGTGGAAACTGGAATATCTAGACCTGTGGACCCCTGACACCTACTAAAATAAACTTGATTTATTCTTGCTAGCCGGAGGTAAACCTGGGATTACCACTGAAGAGAAAAATCAACACTATGGGCTAAGCCTTGGCCACTGGCATATCGAAACTTGCGGGTCCCCCCTGCAACGTACTTGTAGGGGCCCCCATCTAGACTAATTCAGGAGCTTTATGGACAGAGAACTGTGCTAAAGGGGTGCCCTGGAGCTTGGGCCCAGGCACCATCGGGGCTGCGGGGGCCTGTGTTACGCCACTTGGCTTGGCCTCTTGTGTGTAGATTAGCAGAATCTAGCACATAGGGTAACTGAGACCGAGTTTTAATTGGTGATCCTTCAGCCTCAGACCACAGAGATGACTTACATGAATGGATGCGATTCTTGGAAGAAGATGCTGAAGGGCGTTCTCGCAACAACAACCTTCACATTACAGAACTACAAGAGTGGATTGAAGGACAAATCACAGGGCTCATTCTTGGAAACTGGTGCAGTACTGTGGTCACTCCCAAATGTTGCTCCTACTCGTTCATCATAGAACAGGCACATTGAGTTCTGAAAGCACTGTTGGTTCCTGGTATGCCACCCGACCAGTAGTGGATAGGCTTCTCAAAAGCCCAGATTGAGAACTACTTCTGCAATGGACAAGTAATAATGGAAATAGACTGCGCTAGGCTATCGCTGTTCCTAGTATTCACAGCAGTGATTTAGCAGCACCATAACTCTTGTAAGGCAGAGAGGGTGAAATTTAGTAGAACACACTCACTATTTGCTGATGTTCCCACCCAGCTGAAGCTAGTGAAATCAGATAATGCCATTTTTTTCAGGGACCCCAAATAAGCTTGGAAATAGAGGGAACGATGAACAACGGATAATGGAATGCAGATAAGCCAACACCCCAAGCTTCAGCTTCACAAGAGAATAAGACGGAGAATGGTAATACAAGACAAAGCTACAAAGGATAATATAATCATGGGACAGCAATGAGCATTTGGGTATGCATCCAGTATCATTTTCTTATCGTGCCCACATGGGCACAAACACCCTGGCACAGGAAACCGCGGAGTCTTTTGTTCTTGTCTTTGTTGTGGACCTTAAGTGGTTAAAAGGCAGCCCATTCTTCCACAGGGTTTGGGCTTACCCTGTCGGTAGAGATATACAGTTACAGTGGTGGATCACATTAGGTGTCAACTTCATGAAATTTAAATTACTGTGCAACTTATCAAAGGAGTACGGAATTAGTTCTGCCCTAACAAAATCACCTGTGATGCAAAGCTAGCCATACTGCCTCGTCCATCACACCACCTTTCCAATTCTGTGGTCAAGTGCAGGTTAGAAAAATATTTTTACCCTGTAGTTCATCCATACCCTTCTGTGCCCTTGAAATTGTTTTCCCAATTCTATTCCCCTTTCTGTGATCTCCAATTTTGCAGTACAGGCTGGCATACTTTTCTCGATTTGAGCAGTTCGGTCTTGGTTCCTATAGCTGCACACTCACACTGTACAGGCGTAGTAAGTAGAAGACACTTCTCATGCTCACTGCACATTCGGTGGGTTCTTTTTCAGCCCACGGCTAATGATAATCTGTGAGATATGGGAGACTCAGGGCTTCTCATCACATACTGCGGAGGGCGGACATCACTTCGCGTTGCGCCATTGGTCTACAGTGCTGGTTTGAAATGCCAAAACTACTCTAAAGGCCATTACCACATCTCTGTTCAGTGATATGTTGAGTAAGACTAGTGGCCTTTTATGATTTTGGGTAGAGGGTGTGCATCGCCAACTTCCAATGACCTAAAGGGGAGACATTTAGAGAGGTGCTATCTTCCCTTTTCCCTGTTGGCTTCGAGATCCATAATCTTTTTTTCTCTAATTTATTTTGTAGACATAAATACAAAAATCCACTGTGGTGAAAGAAGGGTGATTTCCATGGCACCTCTTCTTTCACCTGGATTTTGCAGCCTAAACTAGTACACACAGCATTGGCACGATAAACATCCACTGCGGTCGAAGTAAATGAATGATAGGGTTAAAAAGATGACGGACCATGTCTTTGGTGGATGAGCAGCTTTGGGAAATGGTTGCTCGTGGCATACAAAGTTCTGTTTAAAGTGTCCCTGCCTTAGGTTTCGTTATGTGCTGCCCATGTGTATTATCTAATGATGCAAGCATTAGTCAGTGAATATCTGAGTAACCACATTTTGTGTTTTGGATCAAAGAATAAAAATCCATGTGAATGACTGTAGGCTAGCCGTGGTGCAGAGTGATGTGTGTGTAAAGTGCGCCAGTGATAAATGAACATGTATTTGTTGTCAGAATTAAGCAAAGTAAATTCCCTGAAGAAGAAAACGAAAAGCGTTCTTACCAACAACAGCAATGTAGGCATTTTCACTCCCAGTTACTACATTTGAAGGAAATACAAAGTTCAGTGTTTCAGTAAATGAGGACTGTTTACTGGCAGTCAAATCCAAAAGTATGGACCTCGAAAAGAACTGTTCAATTCCTTCTGCCTGTCAAAATAAACATGGATTAGTTTAAATACTGTACAATTGTGGACAAAAAGGTACAAAATAAAGACATTACTCAAAAGCAAAAAGCTAGTGGTAGTCGAAATTCTATGCATGTTGTGCCGCCATTTAGTGTCAGTTGAGCGAGCAGCGCTGAAAATTCTACACAAGGTGGTGATTTTGCTGCCACTGGAGTAGAAAATCTACTTGAGTGACAGCAAATCCAATTGAGAAGCAGCCTTCTGACCACAACTGCGCTAGGGGACACCAAATCTCGCCCACCAGCCTGAATTTCTGGAGCTTGTGGATAAAGAAATACTGCCACTCAGCGATTGGCGGTATTTAGCTAGAACTCCGTATTACACGAGTAACGCAGTGTCAAGTCAAGTCAAGTCATAGAATTTATATAGCGCACTACATACCCAGAGGGTTTCAAGGCGCTTAGGAAGGGGAGGAGGATTACTTGTCAAATATCCACGTTTTAAGTTGCTTTCTGAATGCTAAGTGGTTCTGGGTAAGGCGAAGGTAAGCGGGGAGTGAGTTCCATGTTTTAGCCGCCAGGTATGAAAAGGATCTGCCTCCCATGGTGGTCTTGTTGATGCGAGGTACAGTGGCGAGGGCTTGGCTGGAAGAACGTAGTTGGCGGGAGGGGGTGTAGAAGGACAGTCGTGAGTTGAGGCATTCTGGACCGATGTCGTAGAGTGATTTGTGTGCGTGGGTAAGCAGTCGGAAAGTGATCCTCTTATTGACGGGTAGCCAGTGGAGGTCTTTAAGGTGGCCAGAGATGTGTTCGCTGCGTGGGATGTCTAATATGAGTCTGGCTGAGGCGTTTTGGATTCGTTGGAGTTTCTTCTGGAGTTTTGCGGTAGTACCTGCGTAGAGGGTGTTTCCGTAGTCCAGTCGGCTCGTGACCAGAGCGTGGGTGACTGTTTTCCTTGTTTCGGGGGGGATCCAGCGGAATGTTTTTCTGAGCATGCGAAGAATGTTGAAGCAGGAAGAGGATACGGCGCTGACTTGTCTGTTCATTGAGAGTGAAGAGTCCAGGATGTCGCCTAGGTTCCGTGCGTGGTCTGTCGGGATGGGTGCTTTTCCGAGGGCTTCCGGCCACCAGGAGTCGTCCCATGCGGAGGGGGATGTACCTAAGATGAGGACTTCTGTTTTGTCTGAGTTCAGTTTCAGACAGCTTTGTTTCATCCATTCGGCGACTTCTTTCATTCCTTCGTGTAGGTTAGTTTTGGCGGTGCTGGGGTCATTGGTGAGAGAAAGGATCAGTTGAGTGTCATCCGCGTAAGAGATGATGTTGAGGTTGTGTTGGCGTGCGATGGCCGCGAGGGGGCTCATGTATACGTTGAAGAGGGTGGGACTGAGAGAGGATCCTTGTGGTACGCCGCAGATGACTTCAGAGGCCTCGGACTTAAATGGTGGAAGGCGGACTCTCTGGGTTCTTCCGGAGAGGAACGAGGTGATCCAATCAAGTGCTTTTCCTTGGATTCCGATGTTATTGAGGCGTTGTAGAAGGGTGCTGTGGCAGACTGTGTCGAATGCTGCAGAGAGGTCAAGGAGGATGAGGGCGACTGTGTCTCCATTGTCCAGTAGAGTGCGAATGTCGTCTGTTGCTGCGACGAGGGCGGTCTCAGTGCTGTGTTTTGCTCGGAAGCCAGATTGTGAGGGGTCGAGGGATTTGCTGGCTTCGAGGAAGGCGGCGAGCTGGTTGTTGACTGCTTTCTCGATGACTTTGGCCGGGAATGGAAGCAGCGAGATGGGGCGGTAATTTTTGAGTTCGGTGGGGTCCGCTGTGGGTTTTTTCAGAAGGGCGGTGAGTTCAGCGTGTTTCCAGTCTTCCGGGAAGGTGGCGGAGTTGAAGGAGCAGTTGATGACGTCTCGGAGGTGCGGTGCTATGACGGAGTCTGCTTTGTTGAAGATGTGGTGAGGACATGGGTCTGTGGGGGATCCTGAGTGGATGGAATTCATCAGGCGGATGGTGTCCTCGGTGGAGATTGGGTTCCAGTCGTTGAGGGTGTTCACGGGGGGAAGATGATCAGCAAATGGTAGGGTGGGTTGGTTTCCGGGTTGGTTGTCAAAGCTGTTGTGGATGTCTGCAATCTTGTTGTGGAAAAATGAGGCTAGGGAGTCGCAGAGGGTTTGAGAGGGGGTGATGTCGTTGGAGTTGGCCGAGGGATTGGAAAATTCCTTGATGATGTTGAAAAGTTCCTTGCTGTTGTGAGCGTTGTTGTCAAGTCGATCCTTGAATGCTGTTTTCTTGGCTTTTCGGATTAGTTGGTGGTGAGAGCGGGTGGCGTTTTTGAAGGCGTCCTTGGTGCTGGTGGTTGGGTCTTTTTTCCAGGCCTTTTCAAGGGAGCGGCAGAGTTTCTTGGACTTCTTGAGATCATCGTTGAACCATGAGGCCTTCTTGCTGCCAGGTTTGTTTTGACGTTTTTTCAGTGGTGCTAAGGTGTCAGCGGTGTTGGATAACCAAAGGGTGAGGTTGGTGGCGGCTTCGTTAGCGTTAGAAGAGAGTGCTGGGGTGTTTTGAAGGAGTGATGCGGAGATTTGGTCCGTGGTGATTTTGTTCCAGTTTCTTTGCAGGGTAGGTTGGAGGTGGGTGCTGGGTTTTGGTTTGTTGTAGGAGAAGTGAACGCAGCTGTGGTCAGTCCAGAGGAGGTCCGTAGTGTGGCTGAAGGAGACATGGTTGCTGGATGTGAAGATGGGGTCGAGTGTGTGACCTGCGATGTGAGTGGGGGAAGTGACTAGTTGTTTAAGTCCGAGGTTGGCGAGGTTGTCCACGAGGATGGCGGTGTTGCGGTCGTTGATCTTTTCGAGGTGAAAGTTGAGGTCTCCCAGAAGGATGTAGTCTTTCGAGGGGAGCGCGTGTGGGGTGATGAAGTCCGGGATGTCTTCGCTGAATTTTGCGCGGGGTCCTGGTGGTCTGTAGAGGAGGGTGCCTCTGAGTGTGGTTTTGGGGTCGATGTGGATCTGGAAGTGAAGGTGTTCGGAGTTGGCGAGGTTGGCGTCAGAGCTGGTTGATATGCGGATTGATTTCTTATGGACGATAGCGATTCCTCCTCCTGTGTGGCCGGTACGGTCCTTGCGTGTGATCTTATATTCTTCAGGGATGGCAATGGTGATGTCTGGGGCGGAGGAAGCGTTCATCCATGTTTCCGTAAGGAAGGCGATGTCCGGAGAAATGGTGTCTAGTAGATTCCATAGGTCAATGGCGTGTCTGTGGACCGATCGGGTGTTGAGAAGGATGCATTGTAGGTGGTTGGGGTCGGGAATCTGTGGCGTGGTTGTAGCGGAGATGTTGTCGGTGCCGCTGAATTTGCAGGAGTAGCAGGAGAAAGGTCCATGGGTATGTCCAGGGGCGGCTTGGACGCAGGTGGGGGCGCGACCGGGGTTAAGGGCTAGGAGGGTGGCGGCATCGTAGATAATGCGGGAGGGCTGGGCAGCGCGAGGGGCAGGGGGTCTGGCGCTGGGCGCGGTCCAGGCGCGGACGGGCGTAGACGGGCTTACCTTTGGCGCACCTTCGGCGCGGGTTGGGCGCGAACGCTGCGCGTGAACGCTGCGCGCGGGAACTCCTGTCATATATGGATAGGGGGGGGAGGGGCGAGGGCTGCTCAGCTGGGAGGCGGGGCGGGTGTCCTTTGACCACAACAAACCACAAAATGGCAGCAGAGCGCTGGTGGATACGCGCGAGCACAGCCAAAGTTATAAACAATGCAGATTAAAAGCGGCAATGCAAGATATTACAATCACAAAGCGCTGAATGAGGCAGAATGCAGGCAAAGGCAAAGAGGCGCTGCACACGATACCAGGTGTCGTCAAGACGCTGGTGAGCGACCACTCGGCTCGGGAGAGTAGAGTGAGTCACAGTGTCGACAAAATCCATCCATTCTGCGTAATTCTTAAAATAGCAAGAAATGGAAGTCCAATATTATAGACCTAATTCACATGGAATTACATTTACTGTGCTTTATTCCTCTGGTGAAACTATTTTTTAGGTTTTGGCTACAGACAGCTGTTTGTTGACTGAAATACTATCTCCAATATTTATCATGTAGTTAGTGGCCTTTGGGTTAGCCCTATGGCCATTTCTGGAAACTCTGCTGTCCATCGGTGGTGTCTGCTCTTGATTTTATGTATTTTCTCCCTTTTCTTGGTTTGGTCACATCCAGGAGCATTTCTGTCTCACAGTGTTCTTACTGTATGACTTATATCCTTCTCTCTGCCACCATGAGGCAACTTTTTTTCTGTATGCATCAACACTCCATCAGAGTACATGTGCTTCTCTGCTCTTCAAGTTTCTTTTCTTTTTAATTTAGTTTCATGGAGACCAAGAGCTGCAAACTTCTACATGGCCCCTATGCTGTACACTGTGGTACATTCGTGTCTATAGAATATATTGAAAAGTTGCGGACCAGGGTCTGCAGGCTATAGAACAATGTGTTGTACTAGCATCTCTGGGCTGCAAATGTAGTCATTTAGTACAGTGCAATAAGGTGCAGATGTGTGCAGTATGTTTGATATACTGCCTCTAGAAAGTAGTCTGCTGTTTTAGTATCCATTCCATACAGAGAAGAATGCCTGATTCATGTTCCTATGATGCTGTAAAGTATCAGAATGGAGGGCTAGCATTTCTAGGATGCAGGGTGGTAGACTGTAGACACAGGATGAAGACTTGGAGTCCCTAGACTTTAGGGCAGTGGATTAGTTTCTTTAGCTCCCACGGATGTTTAGGTGGTTAGTGCTTTTGGGATGCAGTGCAGCATGGAGAAAGTCTACAGCAAATTAGTAAATCCTTTATTGTTTCACCTTAGATAAGTCTTACAATAAAAATACAATTTCATAAAAACAAATACATATCAAACATTTAAAAGTAGCTCTTCATTTAATGTGTGCATATTAAACTATTTAAACTGCAGCAATCAGGGTAGTATAAAAAGAAGCCAATAGTCACTTGCCTTACTTGCTTTGGACGACATTGACAGTTTTGGGGTCAGAACCTGCTGCATTTGCGCTGTTCAGCACTAGAGTCCACCTGTGCCCGTTGCTCCCCCCCGCTGCCGCCCAGGAAGATCTCGCGGTCGCCGAGCGGGGGGACTACTGCCCCCAGGCAACCATGCATCATCACCCCGCCCATCTCCGCGCCCAAAAGGCGCTTAAAACATCGGCGCCCCTTTGGTGGAGTGGGAACCTCCAACAGTCACTCGCCTTACTTGCTTTGGACGACATTGACAGTTTTGGGGTCAGAATCTGCTGCATTTGCTCTGTTCAGCGCTAGAGTCCACCTGTGCCCGTCGGTCCCCCCTGCTGCTGCCCAGGAAGATCTCGCGACCGCTGAGCGGGGGAGGGACTACAGCCCCCAATTAACCTTGCATCATCACCCCGCCCATCTCCACCCATCTCCGCGCCCGGAAGGCGCTTAAAACATCGGCGCTTGAAACATCGGCGCTCCTCCCGCGTCGCGGGACGCGCGCTCGACTAGCCGGACTAAGCCCGGACAAAGGGTGGGCCGTCTGTGGCCGTCCGGGGCTGGACGAGGCAGGGCAGGGCCAACTCCATAACATCTGATACCCCAAACATGCTGGTGGCCTGATGTAATCCGTGGGATTCGCAAAACAAAAGAGGACTGAGGACGTTTCACACAAGGTCTGGACTAAGTCTATTGTTACATTGCATATAGCTATCCTAAAATCACTGTTAGTACTATTGTGATCACTGAATAGGCTATACATATCAGTGGTATGGGGAAACGAAAATCCACAGAAGGGGGGGTGGGGATGGTAACCCCCCCAAAACATAGAAAGGGAAGGAAACCCAAAAAAGTGACTAGGTATGCCGCTGCAAATTGTGCAATTGATCGAATTAGTAATCTTGTGGAAGATTGTAGGGAGATTCTTGTGGCCGACCAAGGATACACTAATGGTGAGGATTCCAGGGAGAAGAGTAGAGCTCTATCAAGACCTGTAAATGATGCTATTGAAGTAACAATGAAAGTAGCAGCTGGAAAGCTCCAACGGGTGAGGCTCATGGTGATGAGGGCCACGATATGCTCCTTATCGCTCCTACTGAGAAATGCTCATCTCCCCCTGCCCCTTTGATACCCTGTGGTAATAGATTTGCAGTTTTGGCTGTTATACATGACGAGCCCCCTATCACACAAATGAAGCAGGCAGAAGGGGCTGAAGGGTCCAAAGCTGAAGGGTCATGTACCACCCCTGTGACACAATCTGCAGCCAGTTCGGCTACGGATTCTAATATTAATATTAACAGGGGAAAAATAGCATCTGAAGAAGTTAGTACTTTAATCTAGTTACGCTTTTACGAGACGAAATAAAATCATTAAAGTCACTAATTATAAACTTAACGAATATGATTGGTAGCGTGCCAGAGGGGGGGATCAAACACTCTTCCTAACAAGATACCAACTACACGTAACTTCTTTCCGACAAAACCACGTATAGTTAACAAGGTACACCAAGCACAAGTAGGGGATAAGCGCAGAGATTTAGACCAGGTACCTGCTACTGACAACATGAAAAGTTGCCATTCAGCCCAGAAAGCTTCAACTGATGGGCTATTAACACCAAGATGCAGAGTATTGTGCACCGATTTAGAACCAAGTCAGAAACCTGGTACCTCTAATATAGGAGGGAGAAATACTACACCTAGGGTACCTGTGAGTATGATAGCATCAGATGACAACGCCTCTAGAAAGAGGGGGGATACTTACGCCAATAATTTCTACTGCCCAAATAAAATATACATGACTAATTTCCCTAAATTAGCTAGAGGTACAAGTGGCAACAGAGAGTACGCAGATTCCCTAATTAATAAAGCAATTCACTGGCTGCGCCACGTTAGAGGCTGCCGTTCGGTGATTATGGAAGATATCCTGGAGGCATCAAGGTCAAGTTCCCCACACGATAAATGTGACTATCGAGTTAACTCTGAAGTCAGCGTCTCTTGCGGAAAATCTTTTTGCTTTGGAGTTTAGAACTAGAGCACCGGCACACTCAATGATTCAGCTAAGGAAGTCGTATTCTCCACCCAGCGACGGCCCGTGGAGGGAGTTACGGTGGGGCAGGAGGGCGGGGATGGGGAGGGGCAGGGTGGAGGTTGCTAAAAACCGGCATATGGATAATTGCAGGTAAGTAAACAATTTAATTAATAAAACGAATTTCGTAGCTCGCACTGCATTGCATTTTGCGATGCAAGGCGCACTACGAAATTCGTTTTATTAATTAAATTGTTTACTTACCTGCAATTATCCATATGCCGGTTTTTAGCAACCTCCGCCCTGCCCCTCCCCCTCCCCGCCCTCCTGCCCCACCGTAACTCCCTCCACGGGCCGTCGCTGTCTCCACCTCAGGAGTGTTCTCTTTACAGACTGAGTAGCGTGGGTGGGAGAAAGGGCTCCGGGTTGGATAATAACGATTGACGCACATCAGACCTGAACCAAGGCATTAGTGGTAATATGGCGGCCATCCTCGGGGAGAGAGTGACAGGGGTAATACTGACAGCTGGTGGTGAAACTATGCGTGTTGACTACCCTTCAAATTCTAATACGAAGATAAGTGAGGGAAGTAGGGAGAATCCTCCAACTTATTTATATCCAGGATCTAGTGGTGAGGTAGAGAGGGTGCCATGTAGTATCCCTGCCATTGCCCCTTCCTCAACCACAAATGCCAGCAATAGGGTTGGTGTGGGTAAGCTAATCTCATGGAATATTGCTGGCTTGCACTCTAGACAGCAGTCTCCGGAATGGTTAACATTCATTAACGAATTAGACGTGTGTATTTTCCAGGAGACTTGGCTGTGTGAACCTCATTTTGCCCAGGGCTATTTAAATTACTTTGTCCCGGCAACTAAAGGACCCAAGGGGCGACCAATGGGTGATTTGGTCATATGGGTCCGGCATAGTTTATCACTCCATATCAAAGAGGTAGCCACCAAAAGTAAAGACATCCAACTCATTAGAGCTGACTTGGGTCCCTTGGGATGGCTTGACATTTACATTGTTTATGTTAGGGGTAACAAGGGAGGGAGGTCAGAAGTTTTAGCGGCTTTGGATTCCCTCCTAGAAACTAACTCTGCAGTTACAGCTGGTGATCTAAATCGAACTTTCGAGCCTTTGATTACCTATGATGATTTTCCTGGAGACGAGGAGGATAGGCAATGGGGTGTTCCCAGATTGGATTTGAAACCGGTTATTCGCTGGTCTGAGGATGTTATATGTATAAATGCGATCTGCTATGAAAGGGAACTAAGGGCATTAAACGGGAGTACTGAGAGCGATAAGATAGGGGCAAATACTTTTGACAATGGGCGCTATAGCAGCAAAATTGATTATGTCCTCTGTAGCATGAAATTAAGGAATCTGGTTGGTGACATGAAGGTCAAATAGCGAATTGAATGGGACCATAATCCGCTGTGTGTAGTGCATAAATGGTGGAAATCTGAACAAGTAGAACCGAACCTGGACGTGGAATGCACACCTATAACTGTCCCGACAAAAGACCTGCGCAGGCTAAAATGGGTGCATGTCATTGCCAACCAACAGGTTTTGGATAGTATTGCTGAGGAGGCTGATAAAGCCATATTGGCCATTGAGCAAATGAATATATCTGATCTAGGTTCGGATGATGTAACCAAAATCCATGACAGCCTCTTTTCAAGCATTAGGGATCACTTACTAAAACCAGCTAAGAAGAATATTGGTGTAACCCCCAAGCCGGTTAAGTGGTACAATGCTGAATGTAGGAATGCTAGATTTGCCCTAGGCTCAGCTATCAAGGGGAGGCAATTGGAGACCGTTCACATCACCAGAAAGGAGTGTAGGAAGTGCATAATAAAAGCCAGGAAACTGTGGGACGAGCTCCATTGGCAAGATCTAAAGGAAGCCAGTGATAGAAAAGATTCCAGGTAATTCTGGAATATCGTCAAGTATGGTGGGGGGGTGTATCTGACCCTCCTAATAACAATGTATCACAGGAGGACTGGGTGAATTATTTTAAACCTCAGTACGCCCAAAATCAGCTTGATAACATGATGGATGGCTTCAGGCCTGTCTTTTATAAAGGAAATTCTTTTAGCATTGATGAAGTCACAATGGCTCTTAGCACAATGGCTAGCGGTAGAGCACCGGGTTTAGACGGGGTACCGGCGTACGTCTTTATTCATGATAAAGAGTGCTGGGGCAAGTATATTGTTCTCCTCGCCAATGCAGTGGCTCAGGGTGCTGCTGTCCCGATATCATGGCAGGGCGCTGTGATAATCCCTGTATTTAAGAAAGGAGACAAATCACAGCCTGGAAATTACAGGCCCATAAGCCTTATCGATACTATCCAAAAGGTGGCTGGAAGGATGGTAGTCAACAGGATACTTGATTGGGCCGAGGAGAAAAACGCTTTGTCGCCCTTCCAGGCGGGGTTTCGAAAGTTTACCAGCACGGTAGATCTGGTCTTCCGCTTCACTCTAGTGCAATGGAAGACTGTGTTACTGGGCAAGGGCAGCCTGTACGCGGCATTGGTCGATCTGCGGGCTGCCTTTGACCTAGTCGCTAGGTCTCAGTTGTGGCTAGTTCTGAAGAACCTGGGCCTACCCGTAGAACTGCTAACAATGCTGATGAGGCTCCATGAAGCAAACGTTGCTAAGATACAGTGGGGAGGGCAGGGTATGGTTACCTCAGACTTCCCAGTGCAGCGTGGTGTCCGCCAAGGATGCGCAATGGCTCCCTCGCTTTTTACGCTGTATATTAATGGTGTTGTTGCCCGTATGCTCTCTGCAAATGTGGATGCTCCCTCCTTGGCTGGCATTAAGACACCTATTTTAATGTTTGCAGATGATACTCTGATTTTATCAAAGACCCCGAGTGGCCTACAGAATGCCTTATCCATTTTTGAAAAATTCTGTGGGAATCATGGCTTAGAAGTTAATGTGGCCAAAACTAAGCTCATGATTTTTAACCCTCATTTTAGTTTCAAAAACAAACTTACCATGAATGGTCGCCCTCTAGAGGTGGTTAATGCCTTTGCGTACCTAGGGATTAATGTGGCAAAGGATTTTAGATGGGCCCAACACATAGACACTGCAGTACTAAGACATAGGCAAACAGCAGGAGCGATTGGTATAGAACATAGAAAATCTTTAACTAAACCAATAAAGTCAGCACTTCAGGTCTATGAGGCTAAAGTCCTCAGCTCAGCGCTTTACGGCGCTCAACTGTGGGGTTTTGAGAAATTACAGCCACTTCAAATTTCAGTAAACAAATTTTTCCAATCTATTACTGGTCTTCCCACAAGTACTTCCCTGCTGCCACTTAAGTACGATCTTGGCAGGAAGGCTATTGTAGATTCAGCTAGGCTTCGTCCAATCCTGCATTGGCGTAGGCTTTGGACTACTCCAGAACTTTCGCACTATGCGGTAGGATTCCTAGACATTATCAAGTCTGCCGTTTTCCATAAAGTTAGTTGGTTAAATGTACTCAGAGAAACGCTGGGTGGTCTAGGTCTCCAAATGCTGTGGGAACATCCAGAGACAGCACTATTTCCATCAAAAAAAGTCTTAAAAGATATTTATTGGGAGAAGGGGCCTATCGAAACTGGAGTTTTACCAGCGGCTGGAGGATTTTTAGAAGCAAAGCCCAACCCCAGCTTAAAGCTTTATTGGGATGCTATAACTATACCAAGGGATAGGAAGCTCCTCTTCCAACTTAGAGCAGGTGCCCTACCCCTTAGATATTTGACTGGTAGGTGGGGCGGTCTGTCTACCAGCAATTGTCCGGCATGTGGAGTACATAAGGAAACAACTGGCCTTTACTATTTGCTTGCTCGGCCTATGTAATACCAATACGCATTTGGTTAACTCCACTGTGTAAGTCTTTAGGTACTACTAGTAGTACTGAAGCCTTAAGAATCATACGCACTAGCACTTTACTCCCTATATCAATAGCTACTGCTAAATACTTAGGATGGGCATGGATTGTTAGACAGAAGCTCCTAGATCACTGAATCGGTCTTCTTTCTAAATTATCACTGATCTGGTAAGATAATGTATTACATGAGTATCTGCATTTTATATGTAATTTTTATGATGCAATTATACTATGTTTTTAAATTACTTGCTTGTACATCTAATTTTAACTAGTATTTTACTGTATCATAATGGAATTTCTATGCTGTTATGAGTGAACCTCGAATAAAGCAAATTTGACTTGATAAAAAGAAGGTCACAGATCAGCTAGGTTATCTGTCCCCACCCAAGTCAAGGTTCTGAGCCATGGCAAAAAGCTCCTTGGATAGTGATAAGCTAGATAACAACATTATATTGATACAACTGCTGAATGGAGATTGCCACTGTGTACAGCTGATGGTACAATCATATTAAATTCTTGCCCTGTTTGGTCTCAGATTTTGTAAAATGTGAAGGGAAGTGTCTATAGCTTGGGTGCAGAGTTGGTGGCTTACCATCACCAGTGTAAAGTGAAATGCAGCGGTTCAGCAATCCTCAAGAGCAGCAACATGTTAGTTGATGTTCTTTGGGTGCAGTGCAGCAATTTTGGTTAGCATACTAGGTGTAGGAAATGATAGTAGTTTTTGGGATGTACCGGAAGAATTTTGCCATAACTCATTTTGCTGGCTGTAGAACTTGGTGCTGCTTACTCCTGCTAAGGGGTAAAGTGTGTGTGCTCCCCCTCTCAACATGATGACATTGGCATACCCCTAACTGGCATATTTAACTTACACATAAGTACCTTGTATGTGATACAGAATGTGCCTAGGCCCTGTAAGTTACATGTCACTAGTGGACTGTAGCACCCATCGTCCCATCTACTACAGTGACAGTGCAAACATAACTGTAGGTCTACAACTTGTAGCTAGTTTTTAACTGTAAATTTGACCTGCCAAAGTAAACCCTTTTGACAGGCCCAAACCTTCCTCTTAAATATTAAGTCACTCTTAAGTATGCCTTACTGCCCAATAGCCAGGGTGCATGGTATTTAAAAGTAGGACATTCAAAAGCATAATGTTAAACATGTCCTTACAATGAAAAGCCCAAAAAGCTGTTTTCACTATAGCAAGCTGGCTGTTCAATAGAAAAAAAAAATGGCTTACCTTGTTTGTTTTAATAATCCTAATTTAGGTTAGGAAATAGCTTGAACAACTCGTTTTAATAGTCATTCAAAAGTAAATGTAATGGTAAAATCACATTTTAAATAACTATTAAGGAAAAGGTACATTTAGAAAGTTAACTTTTCCATGCCCAAAGCCTCTGCAGTCCTCTTTACATGAGCTACAATTGTCACCTGGCAGCTGAATAGCCCTCTTAATGAGGGGTGAAAACTGCGCCCAAAGCAAGACAAAGGCTTTGGGTGAGGAGGCAGGTCTTTCTTCCAGCAGGATGACCATGTGGGCTGTGCCCAGAAACTTGATTAGCTATAAAGAGGCCTACGCGGTGACAGGGGCCTCATTTGTTCCTCCAGTCAGGCAGGCACCAATCCCAGTTGGAGAAGAGCTGCCTCCAAAACAAGATTAAACTAACCACAGAGGAGGGGTTACTAATTTCCTTGCCACACCTCTGTGGTGGGTACACAGGTTCTGCACAAGGGGAGAAGGGGTTCATCATCTTGCATTTAGTTAGAGAGGGACACTGTGGGATTGTTTGCTGTAGAACATGCAGGAAGATTAGCAAAAATGGGTATGGGTACCACTGACAACTTTTGCCCTGTTGGTTAAAGGAGGGCCAGGAGTCACCCACAAGCTAGTGCCAGGCATAAACAATACCCTCCTCAGAACGCTACATGTGGAAGATTCGAAGAAGACTCCACCTGCTGTCTGAGACCTGAGAAGAGTCTAGAAAACTGGACCTGGTCTCCCTCTTGTACCCAGGACAAAGAAGCTGACTCCAAGTGTCATATTGCTGACGTCTACGAGACACAGGGACACAACAACTTACGAAAGGCCTTTTCTGGTACTGCCCAGATGGCCAGCTCCATCTGACCTGCCCTGGATCCTGCTGCTGGCCTCTGCTGGAGTGGTTCTTGACTCCAGCTGTGTCAACGTTTATTCCTCCTACTATTTCTTGAAGCCTGGGAATTCTTTTGACTCCGAAGACCTCCAGAGGACTGGGGCCAATCTACAAAGCCAAACCAACAAAGTTGTGTGGCTGCAGGGCTGAAGATTGAGTTTGCTCTCAGTCTGAGAGTTTCCACAGTAGCAAATTCAATTCAGCAAGACCTCAAACAGAATGTATCCAGCCTTGTGGTGCTCTCTTCAGCAACATCCTGCAACCTTGCCTCTCAGAAAGAATCAGAGATTCAGAAAAGTGACTTAAAATAGACATCTTGATCTGTCGAAGGCACCAAAAGTATCAGGCTGGTGAGGTTCCTTTTTTGGGCATTAAAATCAAATTTGATTCTCTCCAAAAACCAAGAGCTTTACCGGGACCTCCTCCAGCAAATGTCTGGACTGGTAGAGCCCTCTTCAAACACAACCTGCTGCCCTGCCCCACTAATCAATCAGAGCATTTATAAAGCGCACCACTCACCTGTGAGGGTTTCAAGGTGCTGGGAGGGGGTAGGGTGCTGATATTGCTTGAACAGCCAGGTACTGAGTAGCCTTCTGAAGGTAATTAGGTCCTGGGTTTGCCGCAGGTGAATGGGGAGGGTATTCCAGGTCTTCGCGGTGAGATGGGAGACCGATCTGCCGCCGGTGGTCGCTCTTCGGATGTGGGGATGGTTGCGAGTGCGAGGTCAGCGGAGCGGAGTTGGTGGTTCGGGGTGTAGAAGGTGAGTCGTCTGTTGAGGTATGCTGGTCCGGTGTTGTGAAGTGCCTTGTGTGCTAGGGTGAGGAGCTTGAAGGTGATCCTCTTGTTGACAGGGAGCCAGTGCAGGTTTCTTAGGTGGGGTGTGATGTGGCTGTGGTGAGAGATGTCGAGGATCAGGCGTGCAGAGGCGTTCTGTATTCGTTGTAGTTGTTTCAGGAGTTTAGCTGAGGTTCCTGCGTAGAGGGCGTTTCCGTAGTCCAGTTGGCTGCTGACGAGGGCCTGGGTAACCGCTCTTCTTGTTCCGATAGGGATCCATCTGTAGGTCTTGCGGAGCATTCAGAGGGTGTTGAAACAGGAGGATGAGACGGAGTTGACTTGCTTGGTCATAGAGAGTGTGGAGTCGAGGATAAACCTCATGTTGCGTGCATGGTCAGTGGGTGTCGGTGCTGCTCCCAGAGAGGTCGGCCACAGGAGTCGTCCCAAGCTGAGGGGATGGAGCCATTGATACGGACCTCCGTCTTGACAGAGTTCAGCTTCAGTCAGCTGTTCTTCATCCATTCGGCGACGGCCTTCATTCCTTTGTGGAGGTTGGTTTTGGCGGTGGCGGGGTCCTTGGTGAGGGAGAGGATCAGCTGGGTGTCGTCGTCTTAGGAGATGATGTTGAGGTTGTGCTGTCGGACTACGTGGCCCAGAGGTGCCATGTAGACATTGAACAGTGTTGGGCTGAGCGAGGATCTCTGCGGTACGCCGCAGATGATCTCAGAGGCCTTGGATAGGAAAGGTGGGAGGCGGACACTCTAGGTTCTGTCGGAGAGGAAGAAGGTGGTCCATTCCAGAGTCTTGTTTCGGATCCCTGCATTGTGGAGGCGGGTGCGTAGGGTGCGGTGGCAAACTGTGTCAAAAGCGGCTGAGTGGTCCAGGAGGATGAGGGCCGCTGTTTCACCATTGTCTAGCAGGGCCCTGATGTCGTCAGTGGCGACTTTTTACTTCCATTTCAGAGACTAAGGGCCTGATTTCGATCTCAGCGGAGGGGTTACTCTGTCATAACAGTGACAGATCTCCTGTTTACCGAGAAAATAAATCCCATTCTATCCTATGTGATTTATATTTCGGTGGACGGGATATCCGTCTCCGTTGTGACAGAGTAACCCTTCGTCGAGATTTAAATCAGCCCATAAGTCTGAAGATGAAGGTTTCAACAAGGTTGAGCCTGGTTGCTGCATCTGCCTCGCGCCCCGTTGCAGTTGATCCGATGTACCAGTCAAGAAAACCATAATTTTTTTTTGTAAGACCTTTATTAACATTAGTTGGTGATACACAGCCACGAGCCTACAGCCCGGGGGCCGGCTGCAACGTATGAGCAGTGAGTTCACAAATGACAATAAATAAAAAATTATTATCAGCATATCAATTTATACCGCCCCCTGTCCAACCTCTTTAGAGCTTGTGGTGTAATGCATTACCTTGAGTCTTACATTTTGTAATTTTGTAGATAGAAACAGTAGAGAAATAACTCAACTTATTGACCTAATATGGAGATCATCAACATAGGGATCTGCGATCATCGCAACTGGCCCGGTCCCCCCCCCCAGTACAATCAAATAGATATGCTCGACCTGTACATGAAGCTATCCTGCACTTGACTGCACTGATAAATAGTCTATACTGTTGTGTCCTCATCCAGTGAATTGATATAGTCTGTTAGGAAGCACCAATAGTTCCTGGGCCTAGATTTTGCAGGGAGGTTTTCCTTGTATGTCATTAGCTTATCTCGACAGACGGACATGTCATGGAGCCATGTAGATTTCTTGGGTACCTTTCTACTGTGCCAGCATTGCGCAACCTGTAGTTTGGCCAATAATAAAGATATCACACAGAATTTACGTTTGAGTGCCCGGAATTGTGGTACAATACCAAGAAGACATGTTTTTATTGTGCATTCCACCTCCGCCTCCAGCATGATAGTGAGCGTGGCAGTAATGTCCACCCAGTAGTCTAATATCTTAGTGCAGTACCAGGCTAGATGCGTAAAGTCCGCACCTTCATTGCTACATCTTTTGCATATATCTTCATCTTGAAGTCCGAATTTAAGCATTTTTGTAGGTGTATAGTATGCCTGGTGAATGAATTTATAGTGTATAATCCTTAAGTTCCCATTAGGGGTGAGTATTTGTGTCAATGCACAGGTCTGTTGCCATTCCACATCCGATGACGGATTCTCTAGTGCCATGTCCCATCGTGTCCTAGCCTTCTCAGGGGTTGGCGCTATCTCTGTCTGTGCTGTTGTGTATAACCTCGACACTAAGTGCGATAAGTCCTGTGTTGTGATGATCAGTTGTAGTGGGGCCAAGCTATCTGGTTCCGTGGGGAATGTGGGATAGTGTTCTTTTAACGTGCGCGTCCATCTATAATATGTGAAACGGAACAGGGGGGTCTTGTTCTGAATATATGTTAAGTGTTCGATGTCCAAAAATGCGCCCTCTTGAAACAGATCCCCCATTTTGTCTATGCCAGCTTTCTGCAGGAGAGACATGCCTACCTTTTCGCCTGTGACTGACAGTGCCTGATGGTGGTGCAAAGGCATTGCTGGTGCATATAACGGGAGCTTGTGGGCCAATTGACCAAGTTTACGCCAGGCTTTCACTGTGGTGTCTATGGTGTTGATGTCTTTCGCATGTAGCGGTGGTCTGGCATGTGATATGATTGCTGTCAAGGGAATGGGATCCGCGTCTCCCTCTTCTATGGCTGTGTGAGTGAGGTATGGTATCTCGTGATACCAATAAGCTGCATACTGCGCTTGAGCGCATAAGTAATACAGGAGAAAATCCGGTACCCCGAATCCTCCACGTATATATGGGAGAGTCAATGTCTGAAGATCTATGCGGGCCTGTTTGCCTGCCCATATTAGTTTCAGTACCAGTGATTTTATAGGGCGAAATATCTCTCCGGAGGGCGTGATGGGAATGTTGTTAAAGAGGTACAACAGTTTGGGTAAGATATTCATAAAATATTCATAAAATTCATATTCATAAAATTCATAAAATATTCATAAAATAAAGCAGGTGCGAGCACCTGCTTTATTTTATCTATTAGAGCTTCCTGTTGAAGCTAACTTAGTAACTATTTTAGGATGGCGCTGGCAGCTTGCCGGCGCCATCGTAAAATAGTTACAAGTTGACAGGCCAGCCAAGCTTCAACGTTTGCCCCCGGAATCCGCCGCTCGCGGACTTGCGAATTCGCGGTAAATTCGCGGGAGTTCGCGGATCGCAAATTTACCAAAAATTCACAAAATCCGCGAGCGGAACAGATTTTGCGCTCACACTTAATAGTTAGATCTTATGACTTCCTCTGGATCCCTATGGTACATGACCCCCAGATATCGAATGGGATCCTGCTGCCATTCCAGTGGGAAGTCAGTGTCAAAGGGGGTGGTGGTATCTGTTAAAGGAATTATAAAAGATTTGGTCCAGTTGATTGCCAGTCCTGAATGTCCACCAAATTTAATGTATTCTCAGAGCAAGCTGTTCAGATGTGTGTTGGGATCGCGCACGTATAGCAGCATATCGTCTGCATACAGCGATATATGCAGTGGTCTTGCCGTGAACCGTAAAGCAGATTGTTTGTAATTTTGCCGCACTATGCAGGCCAGGGGTTCTAGCGCTAGTGCGAAAAGTAACGGTGATAGAGGGCACCCTTGTCTGGTGCCGCGTTCCACGTTAAAGGGCTCAGATACGTAACCATTAATTTGGACTCTAGCGCACGGTTGGGTGTATAGTAGGGAAACCCACTTGACGAAGCGTTTTGGAAAACCCATCTTGTTTAAAATAGTAATCATGTAACTCCATTCAATGGAGTCAAACGCCTTGAAGGCATCAATCATGACCGCCACGGCTTTTACGGATGGCTGAAGGTAGTGGGACAGAGCAAATAAGGACCTCGTATTTTGGGACGTCGATCTAGTGGGGATGAATCCAGTCTGATCTGGAAGGACCAGTTGTGTCATCAGTGGGGATAAACAAACCGCCAGTAATTTCGCGAGTATTTTTGAATCCACATTAATGAGTGATAGTGGTCTGTAGGAGTCACACTCCTCCGAGTCTTTGGAGGGTTTTAAAAGGGCAATGATCATCGCCTCACGGAGTGTAGGTGGGAATATGGACTTCTCGAAGGAGGTACCAAACATGTCTACCATGTAAGGTGCAAGAATATCGGAAAAATGTTTATAGAATTCATTAGTGTACCCTTCGGGACCCGGTGCCTGCCGTTGGGAAGTGATTTAATCACTGCAGTCACCTCTTCCACTGTAATGGGCATCGCTAAATGTTCTCTCTGTTCATCCGACAGCCAGCCTATTGCTACATTCTCCACATATTTAAGAATCTCGTCTGTCGACGCTATGGGTTGTGATTTGTAAAGTGTGCCAAATGTGTCTACGAAGTTATGTAGGATGTCTGCAGATCGTGTCTGCGGCTCACCGTCTTTCGATTTAACGCGAAGTATGGCCGAGTGACCCCTTCCTTCTCGTATTTTCCTTGCCAGAGTCCCCCCTGGTCTGCCCCCTTCCCCAAAGGTTCTAGCAATGTTCTTGCGATCTAAATATTTTATTTCATCGTCCACGAAAGTTTGATGTTCAGTGTGTAAGTGGCGCAACTCTGCTAATAGTGCGAAATCCTGCGTGACTTCAAAAGCCAGTTCTATTTCCCTCATGCGTGTTTCGCAGCGCTTAATCTGACGTCTAATGTCTTTTAAAATTCCTATAGTAGTGCTTATGCATACGCCCCTTGTTGTGGCTTTGAAGGCTTCCCATAATAGGGCTGGGTCCTCAATGACTGGTGAGTTAATTTTGAAATATTCCTTGATCGCCTTTGTTATTGTGTCTGCATAGACAGTATCAGAAAGGGCTCGTGAATTGAACCTCCATTGAAATGGGGGTGGTGTGTAATGTGGTAGTATGAGTTGTAGTAAGACAGGATTGTGGTCTGACAGCGTGCGCGGTAAGACCTGCACTTCCTGTGTCCATAAAGCAATACTATTCGTGCCTAACCAGTAGTCCAGGCGAGACCAACTGCCGTGAATCGCTGAGATGTGAGTGGCACCTGGTGCGTTAGCATCCCGATGCCTCCAAATGTCAGCTAATGACAGATCTTTCAACATATGTCCCAGCATCGTCCTTGCTGTTCCGAGGAATTTGGGGGGCGATCTAGCCCGTCCACCAGAGTCACGTTCCAATCCCCCCCACATATGATATGCATGTTCGTGAATGATTGCAAGTGTCCCATAATTCACGGAAAAACTCAGGTGTATCTGTATTTGGACCATAGACATTAAGGAGTGTTATGTGCTGTCCACGTAATGTGCCGGACACTATCACATATCTGCCATTGGGGTCTTGTACAACTTTATGCGATGTGAAGTTTACTCCCTTACGAATCAGTATGAGTACCCCCCTCGAATAAGAGGAATAGGAAGCCCTATAAGACGATTCCGCCCACCGTGTGCCCATATGTAGGTGTGTGTTAGGTGCAAAGTGAGTCTCCTGCAATAATGCAATATCGATGTCCCATCTGTTTAAATAGGCAAAAACCTGCCGGATTTTCTTTGGTTGAGCGAAGCCCCTAATTTTCCACGTGAGGAAGTTTAGGTGTGTTCTACCTGTATATCCAGTGCCCTGAGTCATCTAAAAGGCCCTAGTGAGCTATCCAGAAGTAAACAATAATCAGAGGTAAAATCTGAACCCATTGCATGGTAATCACATACAACAGAGTTAACAGTCCCCTGCCATAAATGACCTAGTGTCATGACACGTCTCAAGGCTTGTGGTCGCTCTATACAAACAAAACCCTCAGTCCCACCCATCCCACCCACTCCAGCAACCCAAACCTGCCGAAGCCATATTCCCTTTGAAGACATACCCCTCAAACCAGAACTATACAAACCATTACCCATACAATAGAACTTGTGGTGGGTGTTACCCTTGTGGAGGACTGCACGGGGCACAACTCTGCACTCAACGTATCGGGTGTGGGCGACACCCTCAATAGATGTCATAAATGTGTTTAGAGTGTCTGTACACCCGCCACCCCCCACCCCGCCAACAACATCTGTAGCACAGACCGTAAGCAAGTACTATAGCAGTCATCTAGTTTTTGTCACATATACAGTAGTATGTTAAGCAAAACTTGGGGCTACTCTCCAGCGTCAGTGATAAACAGTACATCGCCCCCATAGAGCTAATTATACAACATATATATAGCAACATACATTTTCGGGTGCACAGATGCGCGTGAGTAAATCATGTGATAGAACAGCATATTTCTGTTGCCCTCCTCAGTTGTGCGACTGCGCCCTCTATAACTCACAGTTAAGGCGCGAACAGGGTGCGCCAGTGACCGGATTGAGAATGGGCCCCGAGCATACCATGGCTCTGTACAGTTCAAAAAAGAGGCTAACGATGATTACTAGAGCAGTGCGCCTGGCACTAGTGTTTGTGGCCTGCAATATCAAGTTGAGGTGTGGAATAATGTGCGATACGGTCTCCCGTCAGCCACCCCAAGTCTATATATCTGCAATCTTACTGAAAGTCAGGAGGTGACCCGGGTTGTTGCCCCGGTCATGCAATGTTCGCCGCAGCAGTTAGTTCGTCACACCCTCAAGCATATAACAAACCATAGTCCACTGTTAGCGACGATCCCCAGGATCGCTCACAGCTAGCCCGCAACCATGAAGAGTCTTACCGCAAATCTCTGGTGGGTCTTACCGGTACAGTTAGTCCGAGTCTTGGTGCTGGACCTCATGATCATTGTTTCTTCGTTCTTGTATAACTTTTTTGACGAATTCCTGAGCTGCTTTGGGTGGGTAACAGCACCGCCTTGTCCTTCCATGTAACGCGTAGCCTGGCCCGGTACAGCATGGAATAACTGATGTTAAGATCCCTGAGTTTGGCCTTGACGGACGTGAATTCCTTTCTAGCCTGTTGCACTGCGACGGTATGGTCCGGATAAAATTCCAGAGAGTTACCTTGGTGGGTGATTTTCCCATTTTCACGTGCAAGCCTGAGGATGGTATCTCTGTCGCGATAATTTAATATCCTCGCCACTATTGGCCTTGGCGTCGCTCCAGGTGGTGGACGAGGCGCCAGGGATCTGTGTGCACGTTCTACAATAAATACTGGCGATAGCGCTTCTGCTCCGAAAAGATCCTTGCATAGGTTTTCCACGTAGAGCTCCATACGCCCGGTGTTGGTCGTCTCCGGTAAACCTGTAATGCGCACATTATTGCGCCTCGAGCGCGCTTCCAATTCCTCCTCCTTCGCCTTAATTACCTCTAGGATGCGTTCCATACCGGTACATTTGGTGGTCGAAGTACGTGCTTCATCTTCTACAGCTGATAGGCGTGTTTCGGCTTCGTACAGGCGCTCTCTGTGTTTCACTTGTCTTGCAGCCATACCATCCATTCTGCATGTTAGGTTATCTAGTTTGCCGTTAATGTCTTGTAAATTCGCCTGGATGGCCAACAATATTTTCTCCATGTTGCTGTTCGGTGCCAGATCGGCTGCTCCATCGGTGTTCGCCATGTTCTCTGAAGGTTTGGTTGCTTTCTTGTTGTCAAAAGATAGCTTTTGCTGTTGTTTGTCCGGCTTCCCCATTGCCACTGCCTGAGGGGTAGTTGCCTTCGACGCGGGGCCCGATGCCCTGGTGGTTCTTGCTGCCGCCGCCGCTTTGTCCCCGAGGGTGAAGGACACCGCCGATGTCTCCGTGCGCGTGTGAAATACCAGGTACCTCGAGCTCTTCAGATCAGACGTGCCCGCAATACCCAGTGTCTTCTGTGCTTCGTCTAGAGGGGCACGTTGTTTCTGCAGGTATCCGACCAGTGAAGGAGATGTGAAAGTCACCCCTATGTAGCCCAATGGGGGACCGGGGGGGGCTTGTCGCCTCTAGTGGCTGATCCTGCACAGGAGCGAAGGCAAAGTATGTCCCCAATCCTCCTCACCGTTCCCACAGGGTCAGGGGAGCACAGTCACAAGCGTGATTATTGCCAGTAGTTCGCGCCATTTCGTGCCTGTCCGTTATGTCCCCCGTGTGCTAGCATCCTGCAGCGCCAAACTGTACACTGTGAGTCAGCCGGGATATGTTCGAAACTACTGCAATCGCCGCCAGTGGTGCACAATAGGCAGGCAAGGCACCTCAGCAATTAACTACTCGTGCCCCTAGTATCGCTCGGCGCCAAAGATTGGACTCATCGGGGTTCGGCTCCGTGGGCGCCGCCATCTTGCCTACCGCGCGGCCGGGATCAGCGGGTTAAAAAGAGAATGCCTCCTTCGTTCCAGCTTGCGGGAAAGGACAGTCTGCAGCAGCTGTGTTCGCGTCTTACCACTTCCAGCCCGCACCCCAGCCGCAAGCGATCCAGGGTTCACTCGGCCTCCGCGGATGCAATCAGGTCGGCGATCCGGCATTCCGCCATCTTGTCCGCTGCGCCTGCCCGCCGATGCTCGGTACCCTCCCATACCTGAAAATCAGCTTAGCAGGCGGAATGGGGGGGTTAATAGCGGGGACAGACCATATCGTTTGTCGTTATATGGTGTACAATGTTCCCCAGGAGTACCTCACTGTACTTTGTGCCTGTCCAGGCAAGACAGGCCAGTGGTTCCATTGCCAGGGCAAACAACAGCGGGGAGAGGGGGCATCCCTGTCTTGTACCTCACTCCACACTGCATTGTTCTGGGATGGTGATGCCCATTCTGATCCTAGCCAAAGGGCTTGTGTAGAGCAGCTTGACCCATTTCAAGAAGCCTTGTTTCAGCCGCATTCTTCTCATGACCCCACACAAAAATTCCCATTCAAGGCTATCAAAGGCCTTTTCAATTTCGACAGAAAAGACCACTCCCTCCTCCCCTATCTTGCCATATGCTTCCATAAATGCCAGGAGGCACAATATATTGAGCGCAGTATTTTGGCATAGGACGAATCCTGCTTGATCTGGGTGCATGAGGTCAGTAACTAAAGGCTGGAGCCTAGCTGCTAGTATCCTGCTGAGAATCTTAAAGTCTAGGTTGATCATGGATAGGGGTCTGTAAACCCCACACTCCATGGGTGATTAACCTGGTTTGAGGAGAGGAACAATCAGTACCTCCCAGGTGGTATTGGGGAGGTGATCTTCATCCATTGCCCCTCTAAACAAGTCTGCCAATCTGGGGGACAGTTCCTTGGCATAGGCATAGGCAGCGTAAAACTCTACAGGGAACCCGTCCGTGCCAGGTGTTTTGCCTCCAGCAAGTCCCTTAATAGCTGCTCGTACCTCCTGCATATCTATATCCTAAGGCTTCCGTCTCCTCTGCCCCTAGTGTGGGAAGTGGAATGGCAGCTAAATATTCCCTGATAGTTCCCTCATCCTTACTCAGCCAGCTACTGTAGAGGTTGGCATAGAACTCCACGAATCTCTGGTTTATTTCATCTTGCCAGTATAATATACTTCCTTTTCCATTCCCAACTTCGAGTATTGGGGTACCCCTCCGGGCCGGGTTAGCCAACCAAGCTAGTAAGGATCCTGCACTGTCCCTTTCTGCATGAGTGCCCTTCATGTATTTCTTATAGTCGAAGCGCCTCAGTCATTCTGTATGCTTAGACACTTCTTCCTTGGAATCCAGCTCAGGGTGCCCTGGTCGTTGTACTGGTAGTGTATGGATTGCCTGATCTGCAGTCTCTAGGTTTGTTTCGAGTGAGCGCCTGACTCCCACAGAGGTTGCCATGCATCCCACTCAGTTAGTCTAGATGAGGTCATATTTGCGTTCTCAGCAAAACAGTTTGCAATGTACCCCCCAACATCTTCAATGAATACCAGATCCTCTAATGCTTCAGTTTTAAGTCCCCAGGTTGGTATACGTTGGTGCGAGTGGGCCCTACGGATATGAAGGAGGGCCAGATTGTGTCAGATAGTGTTCGTGTTAAGTGCTCCACAGCATGAGTATTGGCATGAATGTCCGGGGAGCGCTGGAACATGCCTCTGCCATCTAGTCTGGCTGTGATTGCAACGTATCGGCAATCTGGGTCTATCAATTCCCCAGTACTCTGGAATGGGACTCCTGCCCTGATCCAAATTATAACCCCCCAGGCGAATGTAGAATACAATGTATAGTATGCTTGACCTTGCCGTCCCTTCCTTAGTTAATAAGTGGGTCTCCACTCCAGTAGGAGTGCTTTATGAATTCCACATTTATTCAAATGGGAGAACATTTTGTAGCGTTTGGACGTGGTATGCATCCCCCTGAAAGAGGATGCTTTGCTGTGTCGGGTGATAAGCTGGTTGTGGGGCTAGCCGTTAGTGCAGGTTGGGAGTAGTCCAAGGATATCCTCCCAGCATCGTGCTCTCCGTATATCATGGAGAGGGAGTACAGCTTTGTCATCCAGTGTATCGCTTTCTGGCATAGGATGTCTGCATCCCCGGAAATATTAAACCTAAACGATACCAACTCCCCCTCCCAGGACAAGTGAGCAAACCCCCCTCATTCAAATGTATGCAAACAATGCAATAACAGTAAACTCTTGGGGTAGAGCACGCCTCCTTCGCACCGGTATCATCTAGTTCCTACAGCCCCCTTGGCTTCTCATCCATCCAGTGAGTGATTCAGGCTCTAATGATCACATCCCCAAGGGGCCCCTCCTAAGCCCTTCCAGATTCATCTCAGAGTGCCTTTTTGGGAGGCATCCACCCCCCTTCTCTCAGTGCCCCTTTATACTTGCGGAAATGGGATGAAGTTAGATAATCTCATCTTCCATTCTGGGGGTGACAGTTGGCATATCCTGCCTAGGTTTCCCCATCGTGCTAGATCTGGGGTCTGAATCAGAGTCTCTTCCGTCATCCCCTGTGAAAGAGGATGGTTCGCCAGTGTTGGGTGCACTCAGCGATGTAACTGCCACCACCACTCTCTCGGGCCCTGTAGCGTTTCGGCTCCGGAGGGGGCCGCAAGCGATCTGTTTCGGTCTTCACTTCGTTGGGTGCCTCCCCTCTTTCTCTAGTCTAGAGGGGTGCATTCAGTTGATCAATTCAGTCCCATTCCTCCAGGGGCATGCTAAAGAATCTGGTACCAGTTGAGCTAATCACTCTAAGCTGTGCCGGAAAGAGCATCGCATATTGAACTTCAATATGATGTCTTTTTTTATTTACTGCTTGATAAGATGATTGTTGCCGTTGGACCACTCTAAAGAAATCAGGGGAAATTCTGACAGTGCTGTTGTCTTCCATTAGGTGGTCTTTCTGCAGGACCTGTTGAAGTATTAGATCTCTCTCTTTGTAAAATAGAAGGCATGCCGCCACTGGTCTCGACAGGCTTCCGAGCGTGTGGAGGCCTCGCAGGCACCCTATGGGCCCTCTCCAGGGCATAATAGAGGGAAAGGCCTGCCATCGCCATCTCTTCTTTAAGCCTCTTCTCTAGAAAGTCCACCATGCTTTCCCCTTCAAATCTCTCTGGTAGCCCAATCATTTGCACATGGTTGCAGTGGGAGCCGTTTTCAGCATCTTCTGCCCTCATTGCTGTGGCCCTTTTTCCCTATATGGACAACACCTGCTCAGGACTCATATTCAATAAAGTGGGTACTAGATGCCCATATTGGAGCCCCCCGTGAAGGCATAATTGCCAGCAATGTTGGCTCCCGTATTAAAGCAGTGCAGTTCCTTTTTGCTGTTTTCCTCCTCCAGGTGTATAGTCTGCTGTCAAGGCCCCCTCCAGAGTCTTCTGCTCTGTAATCTGGGTGGCTCAGCTATGGTCATCATGCAAATGTTAGCGTGGCGGGCCTTTTGATAGGACTGGCCCTGGTCAGGCTGCTGTATTGTCTTTAGTGGAATACTGCAGTAAATATTCAAGTAAGCATGTACCATGAACTGCATTTACCATAATGCTGAGGGGTGAAGTAGTGTGCTCCCACCCCTTTGTGTTTGAAAAGGCTCCCTTGAGCCATTAAGCTGACGTGCTTGTGGAGATGCACAAGTGCGCCAGTGAGAGTTACTGAGACCTGAAAGGATTGTGGAAGCCTGCTTAACAACCCCGGATTAAATTAGTTTTTATCTCTACTGATGACGGATGATATCCAGAAACACGTGTCTAGAGATTTACAGCACTAACCTGCACCAACTTTGGTGGAATACTCCAGTAAATATTCAAGTAAGCATGTACCATGAACTGCATTTACCACAATGCTAAGGGGCAAACTGTGCTGGGAGGTGAAGCAGTGTGCTCCCACCCTTTCTGTCTGCAAAGGCTCCCTTGAACCATTGAGCTGACAAGCTTGTGGAGATGCACCTGTGCAACTGTGAGAGGTGCAGAGACCTGAAAGGATTGTGGTAGCCTGCTCAGCAACCCCCGATTAAATTGGTTTTTATCTCTACTGATGACGGATGATATCCAGAAACATGTTTCTAGAGATTTACAGCACTAACCTGCACCAACTTTGGTGGACTACTCCAGTAAATATTCAAGTAAGCATGTACCATGAACTCCATTTACTATAATTCAAAATGATGAAAACAGGGTTGGAACAAATACAACCATGTAACCTGTATCAGTAGGTTTTCAAATCCTATCCAGGTCACATCCCCTACGGCTCTGGACAAGCCAGAGGTACCGACGGATAGAGCGGTGCCTCATTTTCCTGAGTTGTTGCCAGGTGAGGTGAGGTGTCTTCCTCACATTATACGGATGCTATCAGCATTCCTTATACAGATGAGGATATGAAAACCTACTGATACAGGTTACATGGTTGTATTTGTTACAACCCTGTTTTTATCATTTTGAATTTCACTTATGGCACATTTTACGCAGTTGCAATATATTTTGTGCATGGTCCTGAAGAAAGCCAAGGATTAATTTAATCCAAGTGGCTGAAACATGTAGACCTGTTTTTATTTCAATTCCTGACAGTTATTATGTTAAAACTGTTACTGCACTGTTTTAAACTCGGGCATTAGGAGATACCCATTATAGTGGTTTTCTCCTTCTGTTCATTTTTAATTGACTCTTTTCACTTTTGTGCACTGCGTCCATCACTCTAACAAAACACCTCTTCACATCTATGATATATCGTGCTATCGCACAATAAGTATTTGTGAAAACATCTGTGAGCTCCCGTTCACATTGAAAGGGTTGTAGCCCTAGGCGCCACTATCATGTCGCTAGGAGGAGACCTAGATGATGAAGCATGTCACCTTGGTGAGCGATGTGAATCCGTCCTCCTGAAAGGATTGTCTAGGTCTGTATACTGGTCATTCTGAACAGTGTCACGTACCTTTAAGCCTAGTGTAGCTCTAAGTCTGACTAGACTTGTGGATACTTTAATACGTCGTCTGTGCTAAGGGACCATCGTTCGCTCCTAGGGTCTTCCTATTTGGGGCAGGCAGCCCGCCGCTCGCCATTCAGGGAGGGAGCCCAGCCCACACCCGGTGCCTCACCTCGGGTTCTTCGCTCCATGCGGTCCATACTGCGTCCTGCAAGCAGTCCAGGATCTCGTTCCAATTTGCTCTGCACCTGCAGGATCGCCAGAGAGGAGTCGGTCCGCTCGCCTCTCAGCTTTTGAGACATAGGTTCTGGTCGCTGCAGTCTTTCTTCACCTTTCCAACGGTAGCTGCCGGTAGTCAGCCTTGTCTGCCCTCTCTATGGCCAGTATTCTGAGGGGATCTCACCACTCACCAGTGGGCTAGGGAGGGTCAACTCTGCAAGGCAGCCACCAGTTTAAGTACCCCCCTAGTTTCATTAGCCGGTGGCAGCCGCCAACTTGATACTGGGCAGCATCTTCTCTCCAGGCACTTGTATTAGTTGTTTTCAGCCTTGTTTTCTGTATTGTGGTGGGTGCTGGGGGAGCAATTGGGACCCCCCGGGTCAGTTTTAATCCGTAGGATGACACTGAATGGGGATTGGCCAGCCGGAGCAACTCGAGAAAGCTTCCTATGCAATCAGCTGTTGGCCACGCCCCATGCTGGAACAGATACTTGTCATTCTTTTTAAGAAATGAAATAAATTATGGAGTAAGAGAGACACAAACGAGGGATGTTTAGAGATGTGACTGGTCATGTGTATGAAGGATTCTCTTCAGGCCCTCTGGTCTAAACCTTTGGCACTGGCTTTTAGCCAAGCCCTTTTGATTTTACTGAAATTATGCATATAACATACATACTTACAGAATATTCTGGCTAACTGTCCTCATCTTTGGTTTGCAATTGTGTCATTGTCATTTTCCATCCACCCACTACAGCATCGGGCAGTGAGTCAACCCATTTCGGTCATTGGCCAACTTCACCGTGAGTGACAGCAGTCTGCTCGTTCACAAGAGTCACATCAACACACAAATTAGTTCCTTTAAGTACCAGTGACTACTATGACAATGTGTGTTTTTGAGAACAAAAAACATTTTTTCTTTTATCCAATTTTCATTTTAGCTTGAAGAGGGCTCAGCAGCGTCCCCAACTATAAAGGTTTGCATACCTAAGATAAACCAAAACAATTAGTGGCTGTGTCAAAAGGCTGGCAACCAACAACAGACCTAACTACTTAGCCAAAGATTGTTTCCAACATGGAAGCACACACTGTTTTTATACCAATCACGAGCCTGCACATTTTTTAAAAGAAGGTTATAGTACAGGAGAGATGTAAGAGTAGTGTTCAGTAAAGTCTGCAGATTTCCATGCATGTTCTTGTTACATCTGGTTCTACAACACATTTTATGATTTGCTTAAAGGAGAAATTTGCTGGTATGTTTTCTGATTTAGTAGGGAAATAATTTTACAGCACAGTATTTTTAAACATTCTAATACATACATTTCTAAAGGCTATGGTAGTTTTAAAATGTGTAAAAAGAAGATAGATTTTTAAAACCACTCTACATTCACTTTTAATACCACTAATGAATGAGACATTGACTGGTACAGAAACAAGTACAGTACCTTAACTATCACTTTCTGTGTTATTGCATCAGAGGCAGTAGCTGATGATGCTTTAACTGTGATTTCAATCTCACCAAGCTGGTTTGGTTTAACTGGGAAAAAGACAGTCCTTCCATCTTCACATGGCAGAGATACAGTGTGGGTGCCTGTTGTAGCACTGATATCGTTTGCGGTATATATAAAATCAAATGCGTCACTCGGGTCAAGGGTTATGGTGACCTATGAATAGATAAGATGGCAAGACATTGCTTTGCTTTAAGGTGAAGGCATCATTGAAATATAATGACACTTAATAAATATATTGTGCTCTATATAATAATAATAACAATAACAAGAGAACAATAATAATAATAATACAATAAATTCAGGGGCAAAGCTTAGTCAGTAAGTTTTGTCGTGGGGGTGAATCTCAAATTTCCCAACAAAAAAAAAGCTGTGGACCACGGGTGAATGGATGAGGTGACCAGGTACTCCATTGAAATGTTGACAAGGTATCCTGTCTGCAAAACTGAAGGTTAACCGTTGGGTGGACCACACATTTTATGTCGACGAGGAACATTTACTCCATTGTTGTAAAACTCCCTTTGATGGCCCAACTGAGTAGGTGCTGTTAGAGGGAAGCTGTCTGACCATTCACCCTATTTAGAGTGGGTGATCAGATGTTTTAATTTTTTACTGTCCTTCGCCGCCAGGTATATCCTAGTAGTGAGGGACTGTACAACAAGAACAATTGCCCCCTACAGCATGTTAAAAAACTCCAGCTTTGAGAATTTGTTTTTGAAAAATAAAAAAACATTGGAAATGTTTGACGGTCAGCTGTTATGTTTAATGGAGTCATCGGCCAAACGTTTGGTACATTAAGAGGATATGATGATGTATAGAGATGTCCATGGGGCTGGTGGACATCTCTAAATTTGGAGGTCAGAGTAAAGTCCTCCACCACCATGTCTGCCTTTACTCCATCAGCCAAACTCTAAATCAGGTACTCTTTCTAAAGTGGCACAATCGGCAAAAAATGATAGTTTGGAATACTAACCCGAGGGATTGTAAGTGGGCAGCTCATTTGCAATTCACTTGTAATCCTGTGAAAATAACGCTCATGAGAATGCTCAGGGAAGATCACATTTTACTGAGGGAATATCTTAATTCATGTAGATGAATACACTTTGCAATTCTCTTTGTTTTATCATGACTATTTTTATTTGAATTTTAGCTGGATAAGAGTGTTTTACTATATTCTGTGACGTTTAGAGGTTTTTGTAACTACTTATAAACATAAACAGTATAACTATGTTAAATATATCCGCAAATTAAATGGACGTGGAACGAAGTTAATGTAAAATTACGTGAGTATGCAAATGTCAAGTGTTCAATAAATTAATCTATATAACATAAAAGAGGTGCCACCTGGCCTTCACACGGGCTTTGATTTGGTGCTGAGCATGGACAGGATGGGAAATGTAAACTTTAGATTTGAAAACATCATGAACTGCAACATGGACTTTGACAACAGTTGTTTGGGGAACTAACTTCCGTGTGGGGAATTGCATTCCATAGTCACAGCTTTTTAAACAATTTCATCTAAACTGACTTCGGCATGTTCATAATCAGGATTTTACCCTTAATCTTTACAGATAGAAACACATTAAACCAGCCTTTAATTGGCTTTCGGCAGAAGCCAGAATCAACTTCAGGTACTGTGCATCACTGATGCAAAATGCAAGCATTCCTTCCATCATTTTGTTGCTTTTGCTTTATTGCTCCTTGCAGAGCCTTCCAGTTGCTCACTTTCAAAAATGTTCACAGCTATGCAGCTACAAAATACATGAAAGTAGTAACTGTGCTATTTAATGCCACTCATGATAGATTATCTAATGAGAGCGGTGCTGACTATACTTGAGACCCAAGAGATATTTGGTAATTAATGTTATTCAGAATTATAATCTTCCTGATTTCAAGTATAAAATGCTGCTGAGTAAGACAAAGACACTAAAGACGATCTGGTACGCACTCCGAATGATCAACCTGTATCTTAACGTTGCATCTGTGAAACTACACATTGAACTTCATAATGAATTTAATTAATTTTTTAATATTGTTTTGGTACTCCTGGAATCATGGTAAGCTAGTAACCGGCGCATTTTACATTTTTTTTTTACCTGTTACTTCTCTGTACTTTTATGGAATAAAGTTTTTCTGAGTCTGAGAGCAGTGCTGACTATACTTTGAGACCCAAGAGATATTTGGTACTTAATTTTACTCTGAATTATAATCTTCCTGATTGCAAGTATAAAATGCTTCTGAGTAAGACAGACACTACTGACGATCTGGCAAGCACTCCGAATGATCATTAAAGGGTAAAATTCCACTCGTAAAAATGTCAATATTACCTGTTTTAATGTTTATGTTTTTTGCTGTTAATTGTTTTCAATAAATTGACCATTTGGTTTCAAGTTGCATTTGCACAATCCACCAGCCTTGCATCAGTCTATTGTGGTTGCTTCTATCAGGATCTGTGGCCTGCACCTACCCTTCTGTGCTCAGTAGGCAGACGAGCAATATAACCAGAACTTTAGGTTTTAATTGTATTCCGACGAAAGGAAGGCTTCCAGTGCACTCTGAATGTTGATGATGCTTTTACAAAAGTATTCTGTCTTGGAAGGCACACTACATAAATCATCTGGCTGTACTTCAGTAAACTACGTTTATCATGAAACCACAGCACTCATGGGGGCGTAATACATTATCACTGTTTGCGCCCGGTGCGCTTGCAAAAGTTGCGCCGGGCGCAACAGTGATAATGCGCCCCATTATGGTGTATGCGCTGCTCCCAGGGTAGCTGCGAACTTGCACTGCTCTGGGGGCAGAGCATTCATGTGAAAAAACAGCCCTCCATGTTTTCACAGTGCTGGCAGCACCTGCCTTCACTTTCAAAGGGGTTCAGAGAAATCCTTGCAGGCAGGTGCAGTCATTGACTGCACCGCGTGCAAGGGGATGTTTGGGGGTCCATGGGACCCCCTTTACCCCTGCAAAGGGCTGCTCTTAGGAGGCGCACTGTCAGTGCGCCACCTTTTAAATGGCGCACTGTCAGTGCTCCTCCTAAGGGCTTCTTTGACCCTCACTTGCATAGGGCATGCCCCTTTGCAAGTGAGGGAACACCCTCTGTTGATAGCGCTGGCCCTTTAAGTGCGCCAGCGCTATCTGTATTATAGAAGGGGAGGAACAAGCGTCTGCGTGCCCTTCTATAATATCAAAGTGCGGGGCGGGGGGGGGGGCGGGGGGGGAAAGTGGGCGCAAACGCCCGTGGCGCCCCCGGGCACCATCTGTAATACGGCCCTTGATGTTGGGGGCAGGCAATTTGAAGTTATCAATTAGAAGTTTCCTCGTGGTCCAGACTGTCCTTACTAGGCAATCAAGATACTTTGTTCTGGCAGCTAAAACTTTGTTATCAAAGTGAGTGAAAACATTTGTGGTTTGTTTTAGTTTTGGAAGCGTGTTTAGAGTCATAGCTGAATACAGATACATTTTTATAGGAATTCAAAAATATTTTGGAAACAAACTTCCATTGTTAAAAGTGCTGTTTCAGGGATATTTTTAATGGAGTACAAACTCATATTTTCTTTTACACTTTTAGGCCCTT
This sequence comes from Lissotriton vulgaris, assembly GCF_964263255.1. Lineage (NCBI taxonomy): Eukaryota > Metazoa > Chordata > Amphibia > Caudata > Salamandridae > Lissotriton > Lissotriton vulgaris. The sequence goes on from NC_141694.1 coordinate 499,434,932, forward strand.
ATATATCAATGCATTTGGCCTCAGTAAAAAAAAGGGAAAACCCTATTGATACTTTAGGATTTCAGTGCTAAGCTATGAGAGGAACAGGAAGGATTATCATGGTAACAATAACTGTGTAGGTAATTGACTTATTTTGGTGAGGCGGGACTAAGCCCAATGTTATCATACACAAGCAGAACTACCCACCCACATGACATACTCCTATGGCACAGAGGACATGGAAGACTACCTTCTGCCTGCCCACAGGCTGAGATCCTTAGCATCCCCCATGTCCTTTCTAGCGCTATGAGCAAATGAACAGCAGCCATTGGTTGAAAAGTATAAATCACAAAACTTTGCACAAACAAACCGCTGTGAGAAGATGGAGGTAGATGTAATTGATGCTTTGTAATCAAAGACTCTGCAGGGGTCTCCAAACCAGTCCTTGAGGGCCGGATCCATGCCAGATTTTTTGGATATCCCCATTGAGATACATGTAGTTATTTTAAAAATCTGGCATGGATCCGGCCCACCAGGACCGGTTTGGAGACCCCTGCTCTAGGGTATAGTTTGATGAAGAGAGTCATTAGTGTTAAGCAGATATTACACATGTTCTAGTGTCCAACAAATGACCATGGAAAAAAGTGGAATCTTCACAAACACCTTCCATCGGTTGCCACATTTCTAAGGTATCGATAAAATAAAAATTGGAAGGACAGTTAGTTGAAAGGTTGTACAAAAACCTCTTAACAGAATATTGTTTTTAATCAACAATCCTCATTTCTTTCAAGCGCAAAATTTGAATGTACACATCGGAAATGGTTTGTGCATCACCACAATAGTCACAAAGAACATGTATTCTGCGCATGTTTTCAACCTTGTGACCGCAACTTGTGTATAAATAGAGTTTGTATTTAAGAATGTCACCAGGCTTTCACTTTTACATTACAGAAAATGTTAACAAAATTCACAACAGACGCATGTAATATGCGTTAACAGCCTGGAGTGAGGACATGGATATTTTCATTAGAAAACGTTATTTTAACAATATAGGGTGTATATTTTAAAAAACACCAAATACAAATACTGTTACTCCATAACAGATTTTCGCCTTTTCAACTAATATATCGATCCACTGTTTATTTTCCAAGTAGTTGGAAAATTGACGGACACAAGACAGTGAAAGAAATTTCTCAAAAAAAGTAAACTTACAGTTGGTGAATTGTATTTTTCTGTTATGTATATATGCATCTCCTTGAAATTACTTAAATTATTGACACTTGCACAAAGCAGTAGTTCTAGAAGGCAACATTATTACAAGGTATTAAAAGAATGCCAGCGTGTTACTTATTCATATTACCTCAGTAGTTTCTGCCAAGTAATTAAAGATGGTAACTTCCAAAATGAACTGTTCTCCTCTCGTCACAGAGTAGGGGAGATTCAAAGAAATAAAAAATGGCTGGAAGGCTTGTAGCTGAAGAAACACAATTTTAAAGAAGAGCATTTCAAACAGTTGTTCGGCATTAGATTGTAGTTATTACAAATAGCAATACAATGATCAAGAAACTATGCAGAAAATCCTTACTCAAGAGCAGGACCAATAATATATTACAGTGTTATGCTTTTGATCTATTTTAGTACTCATTTTCTATCTGTAAATTCCTGGTTTATTGCCAACATTTGCCATCTGTGTTTCCTTAACTTGCATCCTCATCTGATGGATGCAAGTGGCAGGAGGGTTTCTAAATCAGGCTCCTGATCACTTCCCTTCCACTCTCCACCTTTGCCGGATGTACGTTGTTACAACGCATGCTTTTACCACGCATGCCTTTACAACGCAGGTTTTTTAGCGCAAGTCGTTACAACGACTTGCGTTGGGGGGTGCTGGATAGTGAATAGTTTAATTTACTATTCCAACTCCAGTCCCCGTGGATAGTAGGGAAGGTGTTGGATAGTAAATTAAACTATTACCTATCCTACAGTGCCCCCCAGCGCAATTCGTTGTAATGACTTGCCTTGAAAAACCTGCTTTGTAAAGGCACTGCGTTGTAAAAGTTGTGTCGTAAAGGATGTTTTCCCCTTTGCCTCTTCCCATTGTGTTGAAATGATACACTGGCTCAATTTAAGTAGTAACCAATCAAATATCTGAGGAGCAAGGAAGGACACAACTACCAATCCCAGTGTCCTTCCTTCAACTGCCCCAAGGATCACTCAAGGTTGAACATGAACATTCCACGAAAGCTCACTAGTCAAGCATTCCTGATAACTAAGCAACACAACACATTGCTCTCTGCCATCATGGGGTGTGTGAGGATAGTATGTAGTTGGCTGTCTCTTGGGTAATGCTCGTCTGCTCAGATAGGGATATATTTGGATCAGGAGCATGCCTATGCAATGTGTGTGAAGGTGGTGTACCAAAGGCACACCACTGCCAAGGATGCCTGCGCCCGTCTGTGACTAGGCAGCAAGCGCCTTGCACTAGACACGCTGCCCATGAGCACTCAATGCTCTGCTATGTCCATGACAAACTATTGGCTCTTCAAAACCTCCTAGGGTAAGCTATGTTTTTGCTTATTTTTCGGATAATACATCGCTAGTCTTAACATTAGAAGTGCTCATTGCCAACATGATTAGAATTTTGTTTGTGATTAAATGTGCATTCTCTCCCCCATCATGATACTGAAATTGCCTTATTTATTGATTCTTTCAAGTTTGATATTATATTTTCAGAGGAAACTTGCCTCCATTATTCTTGTGGAACAAGCTTCGCTATGGTTACGGCCCAGGGATATCAAAATATTCAGGCAGGCTTGTTTAGACCATAGGAGCAGCAACCTTGTGATCATTGTCCGATCCATGCCATTTCTATTCGGCCCTGTTTGTCATATTCTCTGACAAGACTCTTCTCTTCTGTATTAATGCATCTCATCCTTATTCTGCTGTGGAGCTCCTCTGAGATCGTTCCCTGAACCAGTCGGTAACATCGGGACAGCCGGCCTGGGAACCAAAACCGGCCCTGGCAAAGCTATGCTGCAAAAACGGCCCTGCAACAAAATCGGCCCCCAGGGGCTCAAAACCGGCACCCACCCTTGCGGCGCACAGGTGGGATTGCCTAATGCCCGCTATGGTCAGTCCGGGCCTGATTAGCTATATTGTCTCTGGTTCCTAAAGGTTCTAATTTACTTGTGCTTGGAAACTCCAATGACTGGTTTTAGACTACTGAGAAGTCTGATGCAACTGTACAATTAGACTCTGGCCCTGATTACGATTAAGTCCGCCCAATGCCGTATCGGTCTGGACATCACCCGACCATAGGTCGGCCGTTCTGACCAAGGAATTAGGATGTGACCACTCATAGGATCATCAGAAACATTCATTTTGCTGTGGCAGCTTGTGCAGCGGGCGGAAAAGGCCCATTGCACAAGCTGCCATAGAAAAATGTATGTTTTTGAACATCCCTGCACCGTGTGACAGGCACCTCGTCCAATAGCCAAGGGCCTGGGGAAGTGGGGGCCCTGCTAGGGGCCCAAAGGGGCGCTTTCCGACAGCCTTGCCATGTCGGAAAGGCCGAATGGAATGGCTGTCAGAAACTGACATCATAATCCCGATGGCGGAGTCACAGTCATTAAGGGATTATGTTGTCTTCCCAACGCACTCACAGGCTCCTTGGGCCTGTCGGATGCGCAGCGGACGGTCCCTCTGCCCGATGCCTCTGCCTGACACATTATGCTATTTCAGATGTTGGTGGGTCCAACACAGAAGTGCTGTCCGTGTCAGACCCACTGACATCATAATCCTGGCCTCTAGGTCACCTTGTAATCTCCCTGACATACAAAGTGGGTCATATTTAGTCTCTCCTCCCTACAGCTTTAACTCATCGCTATATGATGCCATTCTCTCTTCAAGTAAACTCTTTGCTCATTCCTGTCTATCTTGTGGTTAGGAACATGCCTGCACACTGCTCATTGAATGTCACAGTTGCACTGCCCTCTGAGATTCCCTACCTATACTTTGACTAGTTCTGATGTGTGATGCAAAGCAGAGGACTATATTGTTTGTTCCATTGCCTTCTATGATCCTGGAAAGGGAATTCAAAGAAGAGCTATGAGCATACCGAGAAGAGAACAAACTGCTGCACCAAGTTCCAGCAGGTTTCTGACCACTACATGCCACAGATGTTGCTCTCCTAATCATATCTGATGACATCAGTATGTTGCTATATAGAGAAAGCAGTCTGGCTCTGATGTTGCAGCTCCCAATACCATCACCAATCCTAGTCTATCTGCAGATACTTCACATCATAACTGTGATCTAGGTAATCATCCAACCACAGATGGATAATGGCATTTGCCTATATCTGGACCTCTGGAAATAGACCCAACAACGGAATCAGCATATTCAAAACCTGCAACTGTGCACTTGAAAATGCTGTTCCGGCTTTCAAAACTGATAGATTGACTCAATATAGCCCTATGCGCACCCTTCATTTTGCAGATGTTTGCCTATGCAATGGTCTCCAAATTCGTCAGGCAAACCTGAGAAGGCCTGTCATCTCCTATCTCGCTCCCAAATATTGGAACACTCTTTCTTTTCACTTATTTCACGTACCTCAATATCTTTGTTTGGTAAAAAAAAGTTTGAAAACCTGGCTGATCTGTCTCCCTTTCACTACGTTTTCTAACTGCACTTTGTAAGTGACAGGTAGCCAGTTTTGGGTAGCTGTTTCACTTTCTAAATTTCTTTTATAATTATTAGTGTTATTAGAATATACGAGCTTGCAGCAAGAAAATGCCTTCCTTGGTCACTGTTATGCAATCTGTGTTCCCCATCGTATCCATATTGATGTATGTAGGGCAGTGATATCTTAAAAGGGCCTAACTCCCCTCATGCCTTGTCACAGTCTGATAATTCATAGGAGGCTCATATTTCTTTTACTTGAATAGTATTTGGACAAAATACGGAGTTTAAAATATTGTCACACATAAATATCGAGTTTTTACAATGGTAATACACAAATATTGTGAAGCTGAAATATCATTGACAAAAAAATTGATTTTCTAAGGTAAGTAATATCGATGTCAAAAATATCTATGTTGTTAATATCATTTACAAAAATATAGTGGCACAAAATATAGTTTTTTATTATCTTTATGCATATATTTTAAATGTATATATTATAAATTGTATAATTGCTGTCAATGTTTTTAAATATAGTTTTCAAGTTTAGTTGTTTTTAAATGTAATTTAATAAATGTCGTTTTTAGTGTTGCAGCTAGTTCTGCGGTTTGTACGGGTGCAGGGTGGGAAGTAAATTAATTATAAGTAATAATATTAAATGTTAATTACAATTAAATATTTAATTGATAATTATGTAACATGTGTAATTAATATTTCTTTCAAGTTTTACTTTATGTGCCGGTTGTGGGATTTGTAGGGGTAAAGTGTGGGGAATAAATAATTATAAATATTTAATAATTCCTTTTAATTAACGTTAATTGTTTAAATGATAATTATGTAAATTATGTGAACATTATGATTTTTGAGATAACTTTTAGGTGCGGTTTGTTGAGATGTTAAAGGTTCACGATGGGAAGTTATGTTGATTTGTTTGTACAGGAAGAGGGTGGGAAGATAAATACGTAATAATTAATTGCTAATTAATTATTAATTTTAAATTAAATATTTAATTTATTGATACTTTTGTAAAACTATTTTAAAATATTTTATGTTATATATTAGGTGTGTTTTGCTGTGTTTGTAGCAGTCTAGGGTGGGAAGTTGTTGAAGTAATATTAAATACAAAATTATTTATTCATTTATTACAAATCGTTTTAATTATTACTTACCATGTTAATTGTGTTATCATTTTTTACTTCAATTTCATTTTACTTGTTGGTTGTGATGTTTGTGGGAATATAGGGGCCCATTAGGATGTCGGGCGGTGGCACCACCGGGGTGGTGGCGGGGCGGAAAAACAGCTTTTTCCGCCCGCGAGCAGTGGAACTCTTGTCCTCCACATTAGGATAGCAAAACATAGGTCATTTCCCAGAACACTTGGTAACCCAGGTAGGGTGGCGCTCTGCAAGTAAGGGTAAGTGAGGTTCTCAAATATATGCTTTGGTGCTCAAAGGAAGGGTGTGGTCACCAACACCCCACACAACCTACAAGTAGGTCTACTAACACATTGATTCTCCCGAGCACTCACAATTTATACAAAATAAAATAATGGCACAATTTGCAAAAGTCTTTCCAATGTATCCAAAGCAGTTCCAGGTGGGTAATCCCAAAAATTGTATCAGAAAAGTTCTTCAAATCATAAGTCTTTATTTTTACTTCTCTTCAAATAGACCCCTAACGCCGGCTGGGACGCGTTCGTGGATAGACGAACACGGATTGGAACCAAGATCACTGGTAAACTGAAAAGATTGAAAATATAGGAAGACTCCTGTCTTATGGATACTTCTTTAAAAGAAACAGGGGTCTTAGAAATCATTATTTGGAGTACGGAGAAGAGAGATTATTTCGACTTGTGAAATTTCATAAATACTGAAGAATACGCCCTGAGGAAGTCGTTGTGTAGATAGTATACGAGACGAAACACGTGTTGGCTGAATAAATCCTATGATACCTGTACATGGAATGTGGAGAAGCTTTATTTGAAGAGAAGTAAAAATAAAGACTTATGATTTGAAGAACTTTTCTGATACAATTTTTGGGATTACCCACCTGGAACTGCTTTGGATACATTGGAAAGACTTTTGCAAATTGTGCCATTATTTTATTTTGTATAAATTGTGAGTGCTCGGGAGAATCAATGTGATAGGTCATTTCCCGTCCGCCATGGAGCCCCGCGCACCGCCATCAAAGTGCACCCGCCACCGCGGGGGTGTGAGCCAATCGAGACTCTCCGCCGTGCGGAATGACTTCCGACCGCTCAACAAATTAGGATGGTCCAAACAAGTCGACGCACCGCAGCGGAGACACCGCCCAGTTTAGGCAGGCGGAAACTCGACAGCGGAGCAAGATAGCCGAGACCCGGACCCGAACGCCATGAACCCAGCCCTCCATATGCACCCGGTGATTTTCCTCCTACAACACTATCGTCAGATGGGCCGCCGCGGACGCCGCCGCAGGTACTCAACTACACAAATGCAACACACAACACACAGGCCGACACAGGGTCCAATCACCACACAGACAACCTGCTGGGGGTCACAACACATCCACAAGGGCACCCACACATCACCCACCTGACAACATGGCACCCCTCAGCATCCGGGACATACATCGTCCGCCAACCAGCAGCAACGTCCTGCTCCCGGTCACGTCACCGCCGCTGTCGACACATGCGCACTATTCAGAAGGCAGGGCCACTCCTAGGCATGGTCAGGGCACAAACACCACAGGGCCACACCACCACAAACCACACTACAACACACCCTATCAAGTCACAGGCCAGGTGCCCATCCCGTGCATTCCCTTGCACACCAACAAGCACTGCAACAAGCAAGCCCAATACACACCCTGCACCACACAACACACAACCAGGGAGGACAGCCACTGCAGCAGTGGCTGACAAGGAACATACAACACCAGTGCCACACACACTACAGGCTCACAATACATTCCAGCACATACACAGACAAACAAACACATACCCTGGGTGTAGCCACAAACACAACACACACACAGGGATGCCTCAACAAATGCCTGCACAAGAACAACACGTAAACACTACAGAAACACATACTGAACTCCAACTGAAACAGACATACCCTGTACTCCTTACTGGGGAAAAGCAATGGGAGGACAGACACAACAGGAGTACACAACATCATCACTCAGGAACAACATACACACCTCATAACACAAATCACACAAGAATGCATGTGGACAAACACACACTGCCACCTCAAACCTAGCACAGATGTACATCAAACACCAATCAACAAACACCACAAGGCATCAGGGGATGCACATCAGGCAATGCCTAGGCCACATACACACAGCACTGCATGCTCAACAAGCAGTGTGTGCAGAACAAGCAAAACAGCCACACACACACATGATCAACACAACCACATCACACACACCACAATTCACCATTGCACAAATACTACAGCACACCCAGGAACTGAACCAATACCACATCCAACACCAACACATCCAACACAACAACTACACATGCACCACTCCGGGACACAAGAACCAATCTACCTCCACCAGAGCACTGGGCAGCACACACAGCTGACCACCACAGAATGACTAATAGCACAAGGACAGCACACATACACCATTGTGGCAATGTCCAGAGTGGAACAACACTTATGGCCCAAGAACTGCACCACAAAGCACAAGCTCACAAATGAAGTGATGGGGAGGCACACACACATGGAAACAATGGGGACAGCTGACATCAAAGTGAAATACCCTGCATGTCAGTAGCAGACATGTAATGGATGTCCCACACACAAATAGAGGGAGGGAAGACACACAATGGCAATGCACAAGTGGCACACATAGAGGATGGCGTAACACCACACACACCATGCCATACAGGAGGAGAAAAACCACCATGTGCCTGCAATGCAACACAAACACAATGCCAGTGTGGAGCAGCAGGGCCACACAGTCTACACAAACACACCCAAGACACATTGCGAATTACTCAAACACAACACTGATGTGCAACTCACACACTTTGCACACTTCAAACTCACAAAAACAACTAGGAGTAGTCACACACAACTGCATGGACACACCAACACACAGCACAGTGCACTACAAACAGCTCACACAAGTGCATACAATCTTCTACACAGGGCAAGACAAAACAAACAACAGGCATACAACTCCTGGGTGACACATGTGTCTCTCACAATACAGGAGCACACATACATCCACTACAAACTTACACCCTTCACACTGCACACCTCTGCTACACCCAAGACCACGCATCTCATGTAGGCGATGGTACCAGGACTAAGGGCCAACACAAGATGACCATACACATACACGGCTGTGCACACATAAAGGAATCCACACACATACATCATGACATATCCCAACCTGCTCGAAAACCTTAGCACAGCATCCCACCCTGTGCTGGCAGTGTCCCACAACCTGACATGTGAACAGTGTATCCAACAACAGCAAATCACTAAGAAGATAACAGCATGGCAGGTAAAATAGCCATCACAGATTACACCATAATCAGGGACAGAATGGACTGAAGACCCTGTCACCCCTGTATAAAAATATGATGCCTGCAAAGAGCCTTGCAATGTAGATGTGATACATAGAACATGGGGCACAGCCGATCTAATGCAAACTCAAAAAGAACTTTAATCAGCAAGGACACTGACAAAACACACAACAGAAGTAACTGTATTTATTCACATATTGCACATATGTAGCAGTAGAACAATAGTAGACAACAGCAAGGCACAAAATGATGTACACAGTCAAGATAATATGCACAGGTGTAACACGAACAGGAAGGCCAGTGTCCATAGCACAAGCCAGAGTCCAGCACAGCAGAGCAACAGGGCCAGTGTCCGTGGCAGGTGAGAGGCCAACACAGCAGAGCAACAGGGCCAGTGTCCATGGCAGGGGAGAGTATAGCACAGCAGAGCAACAGGGCCAGTGTCCATGGAAGGGGAGAGTACAGCACAGCAGAGCAACAGGGCCAGTGTCCATGGCAGGTGAGAGGCCAACACAGCAGCGCAACGGGGCCAGTGTCCATGGCAGGTGAGCCAGCAAGTACATGAGAGGCTGCATAGGGGAGAGTACAGCGCAGCAGAGCAACAGGGCCAGTGTCCATGGCAGGGGAGAGGCCAACACAGCAGAGCAACAGGGCCAGTGACCATGGCAGGTGAGAGGCCAACACAGCAGAGCAACAGGGCCAGTGTCCATGGCAGGGGAGAGGCCAACACAGCAGAGCAACAGGGCCAGTGCCCATGGCAGGTGAGAGGCCAACACAGCAAAGAGCAACAGGGCCAGTGTCCATGGCAGGGGAGAGTACAGCACAGCAGAGCAACAGGGCCAGTGTCCATGGCAGGGGAGAGTACAGCACAGCAGAGCAACATGGCCAGTGTCCATGGCAGGGGAGAGGCCAACAGGGCCGGTGTCCATGGCAGGGGAGAGTACAGCACAGCAGAGCAACAGGGCCAGTGTCCATGGGAGGGGATAGTACCGCACAGCAGAGCAACAGGGCCAGTGTCCATGGCAGGGGAGAGGCCAACACAGCAGAGCAACAGGGACAGTGTCCATGTCAGGTGAGAGGCCAACACAGCAGATAAACAGGACCAGTGTCCATGGCAGGGGAGAGGCCAACACAGGAGAGCAACAGGGACAGTGTCCATGTCAGGTGAGAGGCCAACACAGCAGAGCAACAGGGCCAGTGTCCATGCCAGGGGAGAGGCCAACACAGCATAGCAACAGGGCCAGTGTCCATGGCAGGGGAGAGGCCAAAACAGCAGAGCAACAGGGCCAGCAACACACCCATATACAAAACAATGTTCAGGACTAGCACACCTGTATGAGGCACAGGCGTATGAGGGGGATGTCAACTCACTCCTGGCTGTCATGCAGACTTGTACCTGGCTGTGTGTTGGGGACAGCAGGCCAACTTGACTGTGTTGACAGAGCCCCAGGTGATGTGGTGCTAACAGTGGCTTTGCAAGCTGGAGGGCTGTGTGGACCAGGTGGCATAGTGGCACGTGGAGGTGGAGTCATGCAGACCTCTGACACAGTGTGGGTGGGAGAGGTGGGAATGGTGCCCTTCCACTTTTTGGGAATATGAAATGGCTTCCCTGTCTTGGGGTTGATCGAAGTGGTGATGACACACCTGGCAAACACCCCAACTGTCCCACATCAGGTGCAGATACTGGCACCACCTCTGGAGATGTGCTGGATCCCGCGGAACACTTAGTCTGGCTACGCCTCTGGACCACCTTCACCTCTTTGCCAGGTGTACCCCCTACAGTGCCCACCTTCGACTTCTTGCCAAGGCTGGTCACTACAGTGCCCTCCTTTGCCTTCTTGCTAGGTGTATCCCCTACAGTGCCCTCCTTTGCCTTCTTGCTAGGTGTATCCCCTACAGTGCCCTCCTTTGCCTTCTTGCTAGGTGTATCCCCTACAGTGCCCATCCTCGACTTCTTGCCAGGGTTGGTCACTACAGTGCCCTCCTTTGCCTTTCTGCCAGGTGTACCCCCTACAGTGCCCTCCTTTGATTTCTTGCCAGGGGTGGTCTCCACAGTGCCCTCCTCCACCTGCAGCAATGGTTGTGGAATTGGAGTAGATGTGGTGGGTGGATGTTGTGCTCTTCCTAGGTGTACACCTGATATGCAACACCTCCTCGGTGGGCACAGACACTGCATGGGTAGGTTTGTGTGAAGTTCTAGTGACAGGAGAGTCTATTGCTGGTGATGGCTCTGCGGCATGTGAGCCTGATGTCTGCCTGATGGCTCTTCTGGCCTTGCTCTTCCCTGACTGGCTCTTGTCTGTGCATTCGGGGGTGGACATGCTCTTCAGTGGGGATGGTGTCTGTGGGCGGGAGTGTTTGGCTTGTGTCTGTTGTGTGCTCCTTGTGCTGTACCTTTTCGTTGACGCAGGCGAACCGTGGTTACTGTCACCTGATGTGGCCACTGACTGGGGGGTGGTCAAAGGCACCTGAGCTACAATGGGAGCATGTGCCTGTTGAAGGGCTGACGTGACTGTGGATGACAACGCCTGGACTGTACGGTGTAGCGTACCCACGTCAGAGTGTATTCCCTCCATGTATGCAACCACCTGGCCTAATTTCTTGTCATGGTCACTGAAGGCACTGAGCAGGGCGATCTGGCCCACACAAAGCTGGCGCAGGAGCTTAACACACTCTGCACTGAGTGCAGCAGGGGGGACAGGTGCAGGGGCAGTGGTGCCAGGTGTGAATGTGACTCGTCCCCTCTTAGTGACACGGATACGGGCAGCCCCAGAGGAAGTGTATGGGAGGCTGGGCAATGGCCGCTGGGTGGTAGATGATGATGCAGACTCCCCATCCCCTGTGCCTGCCAACATGGATGCATCCCCGCTGGCATCAGATGATGTGCTACTCTGTGTCTCAGCCACGGATTCCTCCTGCATACTTCGGTCCCCCTCAGATGCGCTGGTGGGCTCTGTGTCACTTGCCTCCGCTGCAGCTGTAGTGCTACTCTCGCCACCACTGGTTTCTGGCTCATGTTCCTCCATGGTATCTTGTGAATCTGCATGAGAGAGAGATACAGGGTTGTGTAAGTGTCATCATCTGGTCATACAAATTCTAATCAATGCAGTACAGGAGAGGCCCAAATCTACATGGTAACCACCACTCCCTGCAATCTCTGTGCAGCAACACACAACATAGACCACAACAGTGCCTGTAACGCTGAATAACTGCCAGGAGTGAGGCATGTTGATGCCACACAGCACTACACCCTTCCCGTAGATGGAGTGCCAGCCCCCAACTTGACCTGCCCTAGGGACATGATGTGGGTACAACACTTATTACCACTGACAGACCTTCAGGGAACAAGAGTGGACAACACACACACCTATTATGACATTACATGCCACAATGCCAAGTAGGCCATAGCAAGCTCCATGTGGTAATCTCAGACACATTGTTGTCAGATGTGTTGGCCTCAACCATCATGGTGCATGCAGAGTAGGCATACCTGAACTCACACTCATGAAGTTGACACTGCAGTTCACCACAATATAGATTCCCCACACTATCCCAATGATGAATGACCATGTGGAGCCTAACACATCTGGCAATGCGAAAGAACAGCAGGGAGGATCATCTCAGTAAGGCCAGTGTGGCCCAATGCCTCATACAAGCACACATCACAGTAGCTACTCACATCACACAGCACAGCATAGCAACACACGCACATCACATGGGTCACCGCTGCCACAGGCCCTGTACACATGCATCCACTCCCAGCTAAAGTCACCCTCCCCAGATACTCACCACCCCTGTCTTGCTGCTGATGCTCCTTCAGACGTGTATCCAGGTCTGGATGAGTCACTGCCAGTATGCGGCCCATCAGTGGAGTCGTGCCAATTGCCCTGTGCGTGGTAGCATCCCCAAGGTCATCTCTGCCACTTGCTTTGCCAGCCGGCTGATGTCGTCCCACCTCTTGTGACAGTGGGTGCGTCGTCTGTTGGAAACCCCCAGGGCTTGCACCTTTACTGCAATGGCCCTCCACAGGGCCTTACGCTGGTGTACTTTGAGCTGCAGGTATGAGAGAAAAGAAGGGTAAACGAACAGTCACACAATGTGAGATAACAACATCTATCAGTACAGTGGCAAGACCCAGACTCAGGACTCATTGTAACCTCCCTCCCTCCAAAACTGGGTGACCCCTCACAATGGCACTCTGCATGGCCAAAACATTTGTGATTGCCGGCACACATTTGGGCAGGTAGGCTCCATGATAATCTCACAAATGCAGGATGCCTCAACACAATATGCATTGACAGAAAAGTTTAAGTCTGGAAATATACAGGGCACAGATGGGGCATATCTACTATTCAGTGTGAAGGAACAGGAGCATGTGAGTCTGGTGATGTTTTATCGTTTAGGTGGGCAGCCACTGAACCTACTCTGTGCGTCACACTGACTCTGACTACAGGGGCACACTGAAACATTCACACACGCAATTACTGTCCTGGCACCTACATGGCTAACATACGGTGGCTCTGTATGGCTGACAATGTAACACAACCCACTCACACATACAAGTACAGGCATGGAAAAGAGTGAAATTGGGACACACACACACACTCCCTCGCCCTGGAGACAGCTTGTCTGTCGGTGTCGTACACAACCCCTCAGACATAGACTGCAGATGCACAACTACACGTCTGACACCCCCATGCCCTACAGCTACCTTCATGGAGACTTACCACTACATTGGGACCACCAAACAGCCTTGGGTACTGTGCCAGCACCTCGTCCACAAGGACCTCCAGCTCCTCACTTGTAAATGGACTGGCATGGATCTTCTCTGTCCTTGCCATCCCTGTGGACATGGAACACCTGTGGTGAAAGTGATTGGTGAGGGGTCCCAGGCAGCAGGCTCTTCATGCAGCAGCAGGAGAGGGTCCCAGGCAGAAGGCTCTTCAGGCAGCAGCAGGAGAAGGGTCCCAGGCAGCAGGCTTTTCAGGAGAGGGTCCCAGGCAGCAGGCTCTGTGAGCAGTGGATATGTGAGGCTCACTCCCACAGATGTATAGCCCCCTGGGGTAGTTTGGAAGCTGAAAAGCTGCTACAATTGGTTGTCCAGGTCTGCCTCTTTCAAAACCATCCAATGACCGCCTCAGCGGTGGCGGTGCACACCTTCCGCGATTTTCAAATCTGCATCATGCCACCGCGATCATCGCTGCCATTGGCTGTAGGCAATGCTCCATGGTGGAGACGCACCGCGGGTGCCCAGGGTGCGCTGCCACGATGGTGCATCATTCAAATGTATCCAATGACCGCCCCCGCGGTGGCGGTGCACACCTTCCGCGATTTTCAAATCTGCATCATGTCACCGCGATCATCGCTTCCATTGGCTGTAGGTAATGCTCCATGGCGGAGATGCACCGCGGGTGCCCGGGGTGCGCTAACGCGATGGTGCATCATTCACATGTATCCAATGACCGCCTCCGCGGTGGCGGTGCATGCCCACTGCCATCTACACATGTCTCCATGCCAATGGCTACTGCACTTGTGAAGGGGGTGGTGCTTGTGCCACCGCAATCTACACATGTCTCCATGCCAATGGCTACCACACTTGTGAAGGGGTTGGTGCTGGTGTCACACCACCGGGGCCAGGTGGTAGCTACCGCGATTCATGCGACGGAGCATGCCCACTGCAATCTACACATGTCTCCATGCCAATGGCTACCGCACTTGTGAAGGGGCTGGGGCTGATGTCACACCGCCGGGGCCAGGCGGTAGCTACCGCCATTTTCGTTACTTTAAATGACTATGTCCATCGTGAACACTGTATCAGTACCCAGCAGCAACATGGTGAAGGGCACATTCTTGTACACACAATGCCAATCTTCCATGTCATCCACAGGTGGGCGCACGTTCTGTGTGACACGCTTTGGTCTGTGTTCCCTGCCATGTTAATTATGCATTCGATGGTTGATGATGCTTGACACTCTTGAGCTGGTGTCAATGATGTTGAAGAAATCAATGTGTTGTGTGTGGGTCAGTGCTGACCTTGACAAGGCTTGTGTCACTGTATGGTTTCGTACCAGACTGGTGCTTTCACATCAGCTCATGCACACAACTGTAGGTTTTCCTGCTACTGTGATGAATGTGTGGATGGATGTGGGCAAACTTTACATGAGGTATTGATGTGCGACAGGTACAGCATATGGGTATGATACAGTCATGGTAGTTTCAGACACATTAACAGATGTCACAGCACCTGGCGTGCACAAGTGACATGTGTGGTTCAGTATGTGTGCATTCACATTCACCAATGTGTTTGTGGCACTCGTGTATTGTTAGTGTAGAGGTGTGCCCTCTGTGTGTATCAAAAGGCCACCCATGTAACCTGGTGTGCTATGCATCTCTCGGCAGTCTTTGTATTTTCATGACATCGTTGGTGGTATGTGCTGTGGCCATCTCATGATGGTTGTCACTGACCTTTTCAAATTTACATCTCAACTAGGAGGAGGCCAAATCTCCTACGTCACCTGACAGTGCTGGAGGACATGGAGAATGTTGCAATAATTCGGAAATTCCGCCTGGACAGACCAACACTGAAGATCCTGTGTGATCTTTTGGAGCCCCACCTGCAGCCTCGCCATCACTACCCAACTGCATTCACACCCACCTACAAGGTGATGGCAGCCCTATACATTTTTGCAACTGGTTCCTCCCAGAAGACCGTGGCCAGTGCTGGAGGGATGTCACAGCCCATGTTCAGCCAGGTGCTGAGGGATGTTCTTGCAGCCATGATTCTCCATAGGAATCGCTACATTCATTTTCCTAGGGGAGCTGAATTGGCCGGTGTAAAGGGTGACTTCTATCCCCTTGGGCGCATTCCACATGTTGTTGGTGCCATCAATTGCACCCATGTAGATCTGGTGCCACCACAGGCAACAGAGCACATTTATAGAAATCGTAAACATTATCATTCTATCAATGTGCAGGTGGTGTGCCTGGCTCTGCACATGATTCGTACGTCATGAAGAATAGCATGGTGCCCCGGATGATGGAAAATCTGCATCCCGAGCGTGCTTGGATTGTGGGTGAGTATGTCTACTGATGTTGCGTGCTGTGTGTTACCTGCTGCACTCTGGCTGAGCAACATTGCAATTGGTGCTTGTCATTCACAGGTGACTCTGCATATCCCAGTAGGCCATGGCTGTTGAGCCCACTGAGGAATCAACTTTGAGGGCCCCTAGCAGGGCCCCTGGCTAGTTTGCCTCTGCTATGGGGCTTAGCAGGCACATGTGGATCCCCCCCAAACATCAATGGACGCTGTAAATCATGTCTATTTATATTGGAGCTCGTGCTGTGGCCCTTTCTGGGCAGCTGCACAAGCTGCAAAAAAGAACGGGAAGAGTGATTACGGTGATGATGGTGCCCACCCACTGATCATCACCATGAATTTGTATCTTTAGAATGCAATATTTTTGGTTATTTTATAGAGTTTAAATATGTTATTTGATTGATTTTTACCCCTCTGGAGTACAATGCTTTCCTTACTGTTGCACACACTGGAGTGGAATAGTAAACTTTCCTCCTCGTGAGACCAAAGCTTTCCCTACCCTTAAAAAAAAAAAAGTTTAAATATGTTTTACATATTGAAGAATGAGTGGATGTATAAGTGTCTGGATGAAGGATTTAGTAGGTGCGTGACTGACTGTATGAGTGAGTGATGAAATGTGTCTTACTGAATGCATAGGTTAGTGACTAAACTGTGAATGTGTGCACGAGGGATTTCACACACCTGCGCCGGCAGAGGGGAAGACTGCGGCCACGCCCACCACCCTCAGGCCACGCCCCCTCTACAAGGTAAAAAAGACATGTGCTTTCCCCGGAAGCGCAGCGGACGGGCGCAGCGGGCGCGCCGGCTGCGCGCCAAAGGCGCGCCTAAGGCAAGCCCGTCTGCGCCCGTCCGCGACCGCACGGGACCAGGGGCCACAACCCCTGGCCAAAATGAGACTCTGACATGTTGGAGCGCCCAACAACTCCATGACCTATGTCCTGAGTATGCCAAAGCCTGTCTCCACAGCCTGAACGTGGAAGATACCATCAGCTGTAAGGTGTGTCAGTATAACTGGCAAACTAAACCTCCTGCCAGGACTGAACACACTAAGCTTACGTGTGGGCTGCTTAACACCAGATCCATGAGGAAACATTGTCTTGATATTTATGATCTGCTCTCTGACATGAAATTCAATCTACTATTTCTTACGGAGATGTGGCTTGATTCCAATTCAGAGCCAGACATTGTCGCCTCTCTTCCTGCTGGTTATACTCTGGCTCATCTGAACAGACCGCTAGGTAGAGGTGGGGGGATAGGGATAATATCTAAACAGCCATTGAGCTGTCAAATAGAACCTCTCGCTATCGCTGACAGCGAGATAGGAGCTTTCTCCATTAAGGTTAACACGGGGAACACTGTGAATGGCTTACTGATATATCGTCCACCTGGTCCCTCCACCCAGTTTATCTCCAGCCTGACTGAAGGCATTACGGAGACAGCCCTGCGTAGGGATAAGTTTCTGCTCTTGGGTGATCTTAACATCCATCTGGACAATCTAGCAGACAAAGATATTATTGATTTCTACCAGCAACTTCAATCCCTCCAACTATCGATTGTATCTAAAGCCCCTACCCATCTTAAAGGTCATTTGCTGGATCCCATCTTTGCCAATTGGGCAGGTGTAGAAGCCCAGGCTCCAGTACCTCTCCCCTGGTCTGACCACTTTTTAGTACCTTTTACAATAACTATTCCTGCCAGCAATGCCCAAAAGTTTTCCAACACTAAATATCTGAGTCGCAGATGGACTGCTTTCTCTAAGGCTGGGTTTGATTCCGCCCTCACCAATAGTGGCAGCCCAGGAGGGGAGGATGTTGCTACTGCATCCGATAGACTTGATGAGCGCATTACCAACGCCTTAGACAGCATAGCCCCTCTGTGCTACAAGAAACCCGGGAGTAGACCTCTCAAATCTGCCCCTTGGTTTAATGCTGAACTTCGCCTAGCCAAAACTGAATGTAAGCAATTAGAAAGGCAATGGAGGATGGCCTACCTCGACCAAGCTAAATTGAGATATATAGGCAAACGCAGGGAATACCACAATCTAATTAGGCGCGCAAAAACTAACTATTTCTCAGGTAGGATTGGTGAAGCTCATAACTCCACTAAGGAGCTTTTTAAAATCTATAAAGAAATTTCTTTATGCAGCTCATCTGTTGATCCCTCCTTGGTTTCAGTGGAATCCTGTAACCGCATTGCTACCTACTTCTTCGACAAAGTGGCCACTATCTATTCGGCCTTCACAGGGGGAAAGGAGAAGGCAATAGAGTTCAGTGAAAACTCATCATTAGATGAGGGCGTAAATAGGCTAGGCAAATTTGTCACTCCACCATCTAATGAGCTTCAGCAAATCTGCCGCTCGATTAAGTCAGGTTCCCCCCGTGATCCGGCCTCACCGAAACTCCTTGGAGGGAGTATGGAAGCTTTGGAGCCTTACATCAGAGATGCTCTGGATCTTTCTTTTAAAACCAGCACCGTACCCAAAAAGTGGAAGCAAGCGATTGTGCTCCCGCTCCAAAAAAAACCTAATCTCAGTTGGGATAGGCTAGACAATCTTCGGCCTATTTCCCTTCTTCCCTACATGGCCAAAGTGGCAGAGAAGGTGGCCAATCTCCAACTTATGACTTTTGTGGAAGAAGCCAACCTTCTCCATCCGACTCAGTTTGGATTTCGAGCACGCCACTCAACGGAGTCTGCGATGCTTCTGGCAACTGAGACCATTAGGCAAGGAGTAGATGAGGGGCATACCATGGCTCTCATCTTACTCGACCTAAGTGCCGCATTCGACACTGTAGCACACTCCACCTTGCTACAGTGTCTTAACAATGGTGGAGTAAATGGGGTGGCACTCAGTTGGATGCATTCCTTCCTGAGTGAGAGGGGCTTTCAGGTCAGACAGGGAGAACACTACTCCCGTGTGTTCAATCTCGATCAAGGGGTTCCCCAGGGCTCTGCCCTCAGCCCCACCCTGTTTAACCTTTACGCCTCCCCTGTTGCCACCATTGTAGAAAGTTATGGTATCCAACTGGTATCATACGCGGACGACACACAGCTGGTCATCTCTCTGTCACGGGCACCCGAAACCGCGGCACTCAACTTCAGTGCGTGCATGCAGGAGCTTGCCTCCTGGATGTCTAACAACTGCCTGAAGATGAATGGGTCCAAAACGGAAGTGCTCGTGATGGGGGGGGGCCGTCTGTGTGGTCCTCAGCATGGTGGCCTGACTGTCTAGGCTCAACCCCCGTGCCGGGTCAACAGGCGAAAAATCTTGGGGTTCTATTCGACTCTGATCTGTCTTTCGCTCCCCAGGTAAATCGGGTGGTTGGTATGTGTTTCGGCATACTTAAGAGCCTACGAAAGGTCCTTGACCTACTGCCGGTCGGTGCTAGACAAACTCTTGTGCATGCCTTGGTTACATCGAGACTTGACTATGCCAACCTATTATATCTGGGTATTACGGCTAAAAGTCTCAACCGTCTCCAAGTACTGCAAAACGCCACAGCCCGGCTGGTGCTGAGGCTTCCTAGGAGAGCACCCTCTAAAGCCGCCTTGAGGTCCCTTCACTGGCTACCAATCCGTGAAAGGATTACCTTCAAAGCTTTATGCATGTGCCATCGCATCTTTGGAGGTAGAGCACCCGGCTCTTTGAATAGCCTCATCACCCCCTATAGACCAGAGCGGATGCTCAGATCCTCTGGCATGGGTCTGGCTGTTGTCCCCAGAATCCGTAAAGCTCGGATGGGGGGCAGATCTTTCAGGCTCCTTGCAGCCAAGCACTGGAACCTGCTTCCAGCTGAATTGCGCCTCGAACCCTCTGAGACCAAATTTCGTAAAGCCCTCAAAACCCACCTTTTCCGCCTAGCACTACTGTAACTTCCTATCCCTCTTACAGGCTCTCTCTCAGCGCGGGGACACGCCGGAGCGCGTAACCATGCGCTTTACAAAATTCCAAAATAAATAAGTATGTCTGTTGTTGTGTAAGCTGCTGCATGCGTTGATCAGTAGCTATATGAGTGGCTATATGGGTTATTGATTGGTTGCCCAAACATTTGTATGGGAGACTGAGTGTGTGTGAGGCTGAATGGGAGGTGTGTGACTCTGTGCAGATCAATGTGTACTTGTATCAGTGATTGTATAAGAGAGCAAGTATGTGTTAGTATATGTTTGAATAAGTAAGGTGTTGTGTGTATAACTATATAGATGAGGAAATGGAAGTGTGATTGATTCTTTCATGACTGACTAGGCGTGTGAGTAACTCCATGGATGAGTGGCAGTGTGTGAGTGTCTGCATAGGTGTATGAGTGCATATGATAGTGTTGCATTGATGAGTGACTGTATGTATGAGTGATTGTATGGGTGAATGAGTGAATGTGTGAGTAGACCTAGGAATCAGTGAGTGCCTATGTAGTAACTGGTATTGGTGTGTCAATAGTTTCAAGAATGGTAGTCTGTATTTAACACTGGGTGTATCAAAGGTTATATTAGAGTGTGAGGAGGTGCATCGTATTATCACATGAATGATGTAATCAGTGATGTCATCAGTGATGTCATTTGAGATGTCACTGACCATGTCATGAATGATGTGACATCATCAGCAGTGGATTGCGGGTGCGCCATATATAGTTAGTCCAACTAACTATATAGGAGCAATTTCAATGGTTTTTTATATGTTAATTGCTAACTATGTAAGGCCTGAAACCTATGGTTTTTTCAGTGAATTTTCAAGGTTTTTTAAATGCTAATTCCTAACTATATAAGGCCTAAAACCTATGGTTTTTTTCAGTGAATTTCAAAGGTTTTTTAAATGCTAATTCCTAACTATATAAGGCCTGAAACCTATGGTTTTTTAAGTGAATTTACAAGGTTTTTTCAATGCTAATCCCTAACTAAATAACGCCTGAAACCTATGTTTTTTTCAGTGAATTTTCACTCTCTGCAGCTGCATAAAGTGATTGACCCTTTGAGGCTCATGGTTTATGGCAGCAGAAGCCCTTGAGTGAAATATAGCCATGTCTTGCATGACAGATCTCGCATTATCCCCTATTTGGGTATGGATGGACGGATACTAAAACCTGTTTATTCACGCAAGCACAATGTATTTCATCCTCTGCCTCTTAATATTCAGATCCTGTGTTTTGTTTCTTGATCTGACACACTTACGCATGGCTCTTTTTTGTGGCGAAAAACCATGCTCGCACCATTTTCTAAATCCTAATGGGCACTCATGAGGGAGATTATTTGACTATCATTGTACCCTCCTGGTATGGCCTGATGCTCTTCATACTTCACCACTGAACTTCAACCGTAAGCTACGTTTGAAGCGAATTTTAACAGCGTTTACATTGCTTTGAAATGACACGTCAAAAAAATAATTCGGGGACAAAACAAATAGCTTTTGTGCTTTCCCTAATTGCTGTTCTGAGAGATATGTTTCACGTGAGAAACACCCACTTCATTTGCCCATATGTGCACTACGCCAATAATCAATTTAGGCCTGGCGTTTCTGAAGTTGCGAACAATAAATAACTCACGTTCTCTTGACTAAATGTAAGCTCTTGAAATGTTGCCTAACTCATTCACTTGTAATACGTGCACTGGGATTTGTATTTTGAACCCTCGCCTAGCTTTCTTTGTGCTTCCTTGGAAATGGGCACAGGCCCGACCTGTTAGTGTGTTGATGTCAGATTTTAGAGTATGGTTTGATGTGTGAATTTCAGTCTATTATATAGCTTTTATATAGCGATTGTAATGAAAAAAAATCGAAATGGTGAGACTAGCAGATCCTTCCTGTTACCTTTAGTGGTTCACTGGGATAAAATGGTGGGATTGTACCTACTGCTTTAAAAAGGATTGTGATGTGATATGAGAGGTGATTTATAATGCGCGTAGAACTCCCAGGAGTGTCCCCGCGCAGATGGATGACAGTTAGATTTGCGCAAAGAGACAGGTTTTCAGTTTCTTCCTCAACAACAATGACTTACCAACAGAGCGTAGCTCCATCGGGAGCTGGTTCCGTGCTGAGCCGCCCACTAAACTTACAATAAATACAAAAACACTTAAATAGCTGCAATAATGGTGGCATATTACTCTTTCAATACAACTCAGATATTGCAGTTAGCATTTCAATGCTTCATCTGAAAGTACAATCTATTCAAATATTGTTGTCATAGTTCACACTTCTAGTAGCCGCCATTTTGTCCGCCCTGGCAGTGTAACACTAAATGATGCTCCCTCTACAAATTATAGGACGGAACCTCAGATAATCTCGTTTCCAACAGCCAGCACTCAGTGAAACCACACTAAATAAATACCAAGGCATTGAGCAAGAGCACCATCTCTCTTTTCCTTGGCGAACATTGTCCTGCACCGCAAGGGACTACGAACACCTCTGTTCCTGAGGCCATCAAACCATGAACTTCTCAATCTATACATGAAGATAATGCAGAAACAAAAAGGCATACCCTATCTGCAACACAAGCAGTACCCCTTGTGGGTGTGCGCACACGCATGTTGGCTATCAAAGGGGCAGATATTCAATTCCAAATCTGTGTTGTCGCTTATTTTTTATGTTGCCTAATTTGAAGGAATTTTCCAATCGTTAATGGAACTCACCTAATTATCGTTTACAATGAATCGCCTTTCTCTCATGACCACAATACGTCAACAAAATGTGCAACCCCAAACAACATTAAAACAGTATGGTGCCTCTGAACAAACTATTTCACATTAGAGGCTGACTTTAACATTCTACTTTATGGAAACCCAATGCAGCACTACTTTGCAGTAAAGTTCGTGAAATATGGTGTAAACCGGCCTAAAACTGTCTTGAGCACTCCTAATTCGTGATTGCAACGTGATTAGACATTTCTGTAATCGTGACATGACTTTCAATTCAAAGAAGCATACCCTTAGTGGGACCGAAGAGCTTACATTTTTTTTAAAAACACAAGAAACCCGTAGTGATAGGATTTAAGGGGAAAGTGAAGATTTTATTTCTTATATCAATTGCATGACCAGATGTTGCAAGAAATGAAAATATTTTTACATTCTGGCTCTTAACACGGCACTGTTTTCATAAAGTAAATATGTTTTTTTTTCAACATAGACATATTTTTCATGAAAGAGCTACTGCGCTGACTGGAAATGTTTTGCCTGTAGACTGTCTGTTTCTGTGATATTATATATCGTGCTTTATGTAGGTTTTTCATTTATGTGGAGAGTTTTTCTAATCGTCCAGCAGGGAGAGTGCTTATCTTGCTTTCAAGATTTGCACTAACGGTATATGGGGTTAATTACAGCGCATGCAATGTTGACGGTATATGGGGTTAATTACAGCGCATGCAATGTTGTTCATTGACATGTTTTGCAGTACGAAGATGGCGTCGAGGTCAGTTCTAACAGTGCAACGCAGCCTGCCCTATTTTTTAGTAGAGCAGCACAATGTTTTTGACCCCAGACTGTATATATTGTATTCCTATTTGGAGCTGGCAATAAACACAAACCAATGATACATACAGATGCTACACGTGTGCTGCACAAGCGTGCTATGATAATTTATTTAAGTTTTTTCAGTATAGACAAGGTAAACTTAAAAAAAACCACTTTATAAAACCGAAAGTGACTAATTAATGTACTCACAATCTGTATCTGCCTACGAATTGCTTTCTCGCATTAAACTGTTCCTCTATTAACTCGGTAATCAGTGCTAGTTCAGTTCGATGAACCAGAGGCGAATTACATGGCCGTAGGGTGCTTATCAAAATGTGTTTAGCTGAACGTCGCCTAGAAAAACACGCCACTGCTCTCCCAACACCACGGGGGCCCGCTGGCGGCGTCTCCTTTTCTCCCGGGGCTCCCTCAGCACACGGGAGCCCCGCACCAGCCCACACTTCTTCCTCGGGCCAGCATCACCGGTCTCCCCCTCGGCACAGGAGACCGGACATCGAAGGCTTCCCCCAGGCAGGGGGAAGCGGAAACCACGTCCTACCGGCCCCGCCCACAACCAGGCGGCGGCCATCTTCAGGCGGCTCGGGCCGCGGCGGTGATCTTGGGGGGCAAAACGAGGGGTGGGCACCCTCGATATTAAAATAAAAAGATTAAAATAAAAGAGAGAAGCCCCCCAAGGCCCCCCCGCCCCCAATTTTTTTTTCTGAAAAATCGCGGGGTGCGCGCATGGTGCACGCTTACAGATATATAATTTGTTTCTCTTTTTAATTTTCTCCGGAACTACTGGAGGGATTTACACTATTTAACCAAAAGCGTGATCTGCGTACCAGACACTACTATTTTGACAAGTTTGGTGTAATTCCCTTCAGCGGTTCAAGCTGTAGCTGTGTCTAAAGGTCCTATGGAAATTAACATGGGGAAAACACGTTTTGGGACCCCCATTTTTTCTCAGCCCCCACTTGACTAATCCCCCCAAACTTTCAGGGAAGGAGAGGAGCGGAGCGAGCCATCTTCTTTGAGAAATTTGCGAAGATTCATCAACCAGCGCCAATAGAATGTTGGGGATTTCCTATGGAAACTAGGTCCTAACTATATATACCTACTGGCTACCGCCGAGTCGAGCGTTTCCGAGGAGGAGTTACGCTGTGCACCGTTGTAGCCGCTGGACGATAACTTAAGGAGTATAACGAATCCGGCAAGGGCGCCGACGTAAGGAGAGCGCTGGATTGTCTCTGGAGTCCCTGGCGGAAGATGCGCTAGCCAGTGAGCCGATTCGCTTTTCCTTCTTTTACGTATGAGCGTAGAAACAAAGCGGTATTGACAACAGAACGTTCGTAGCACTGAAAGGTTTCAAGGTGTAAGGGAACTATGCACTAAGTTTGCTAAACAATAAACGTGCAACTGCTACAAATAAACAGCATGTTTTCCGATACAGAGCGCATTAATGCAGCAAAAGATATGTTCAAGCGTAAGGGAATGCCCACGCAGGCGGCAACCACAATAACGCCGGAAGAAGCACCACAGGATCGAAAACTGAAAGAGACACTCGCGAAGTTGGAGAGACTCCATGAGCGCGAGGTGCGCAAATGGTGGGAGGCCACAAGCTTAACAAACTACGTGGAAGAGAAGAGAGTACCGAGGGGCCTGAGAGTCCATACGGTACCCTCCTATGAACCTCCGGATCCCCAATTGCTCACGGACTGGTTTGAGCACACTGCCTCCTACTGCGAAGGCACTCTAAAATCCTTGTAAAGTATGCCTGGAGCGACAGGGGGAAAGCGTTGGCAGAAATTGACTTGATTAATGAGGAGCTGGAGAAAGAAGTGGATCCTGGGAAGAAAGTACTAATATCCCAGATGAAAGACCAGATGAAGGCCAGGCTCGCAAAATACGAACATAAAATAAGAACGCGCAAGCAAGAGAAATACGAGCGCGATGCCAACGATTATCACACGGAACGCGTATTAACGTACGCCAAAAAATATGACGCTCCCCGCAAGGCTCTCCAGAAAGTGACTGTGATCACCACCGCAGGTGTAACGCCAGAAACAGAGCCTGCCACCCCAGAGTCTGATCTCACTGAGAATGAGTCTGGAGACGAACAACGAAGACAGAGTGACCCGGAAACTCAAGATGCATTGTTTGCCACACAAGGGGCCGACCCAAGAGAACTCCTTTTCAGGAGGAGTACGAAGTCATCAAAAAGTCCTGGCTGCGTGGCGGCAAGAACAAACCGCCAGATGTAGATGCCACATCGACAGCAACCAGAGGAGGAGGACGAGGAGGGCAGGCGGCGGGAAGAGGAGGCAGAGGGAATGCGAGAACCTCCTGTTGGTCCAACCGCCAGGCGAACAAGAAACAATAAGTATTGACCACCGAGATCCCAGTGGCCAAGCCAGTCTGACAGTAGTCAACCTAACATCTAAGAAATTGACTGATGCAGAAATTGAAGTTCTGAGCCTGGGTCTCACATTCTGTCCAACTAATGATCTTGAATACACACAGACAAGAATAGATCTGTTCCGCTTTACCAGGAAGTTGAAGCTCCATAAACACTTCAAACTACGTCCATATCTCAAAAACAGCAACAAATAAGGCACTAGAGTGACTGAAACAGACTCTCTCAGTAGCAAAGATCTATCAGCTATTGAGATACTTGAAGACCTTCGATTAGAACAAGAACATGATCAAGAACATGACATTGAAAATCTAACTATCGCACAACGAGCTGTCCTCCAAGGAGTTGAGCAAGAAAGAGAGGAAAGCATGTTCAAACCTGTATCAACTTTTGTGCCACAATCACCATGGGACGCTGTGGATGTATTCACAGAGGCCATGAAGAAAGACCTTGTAACATACAGAAAAGCGGAACATCGTACTTCAGCGAGTACCATCACTGAATGCCAACGCCAAGCGCTGAGGGGTTTAATCAACGATAAATCCTTGGTGATCAAGCCCTCTGATAAGGGGGGAAACGTGGTCTTAATGAGCAGAGATCAATACAAAGAAGAAGCATTGAGACAACTTGCAGATAGGAACTTCTATATGGAATGCACAGATGCAGTGTACCAAACTAGTATCACTAAATATGAGACACTAATACAAAAGTGGTACAACCTCAATATGCTTGGTAAAGATGAACATCTCTTCTTAAGAAACCACACTCCCATGATACCCACCTTCTACCATCTCCCCAAGCTACATAAGAACATGGAACACCCCCCTGGCCGTCCAATTATCTCTTCCATCTGCAGTTTAACAGAGAAAATGTCACGTTTTGTTGATAACATTCTGTTCCCTCTGGTGATAAAGTTAAAATCTTACATAAGGGACACCAAAGACTTTTTGACAAAAATACAGGAGTTAATATGGGATCCTGGATATCTGCTGATGGTTTTAGACATTACCAGCCTATACACATGTATAGATCACATGCAAGGTCTAGAAGCTGTTAAGTATGCTTTGGAACAACGCCAAATGAGGTTCGCTAGACATAATGAAATGATCACAGAGTTCATAGAGTTCTGTCTGACGCACAATATTTTCCTCTTTGAGGATCAGCTATATATTCAAACATCAGGGACGACGGCCCCCAGCTATGCGAACTTGTTCGTTGGCTGGTGGGAGGAGCGGGTGTCCAGGAGCTGCACAGTGGGTTCAGACACAGGGCATGTGATATGCTGGTATCGTTATATTGACGATTTGTTTATCGTCTGGAACGGAGGGATGAATACAGCGGAGCAGTTTATCAGAGTTCTTAACATCAATGACCTCAACCTACACTTCTCGGGTTCGGTTAGTCCGGTGGCAGCGGAGTACCTGGATCTGAGGGTGTACGTTGAGGGGAATCATCTCCATACGACCCTGTATAGAAAAGAAACTGCTGGCAATTTGACACTCTTTGCCAGCAGCAGTCACCCTACCCAGCTAAAAAACAGCATTCCCTACGGAGAATTACTAAGACTCCAGAGGAATTGCTCCAAGGACTCTGATTTCGAGGCGGCTGCCTCGGAATGTCTAGCGAGATTTTCCATAAGGGGTTATGGTGATACATTATTGAAAAACACACTCAAGAAGGTGAGAAAGGTACAAAGGACAACACTCTTGGCCACAGAAGATCCTACTGTGGGAAGAGACAAAAAAGCAAACAAAAACAATGGGAAATTCAGACTTATCACCCCATACTCATCGGGTGCCAAGGATCTGAGAACTATGCTGAATAAGAACTGGCATATACTGAAGACGGACAGCGTACCTAAGGATGACTTACCTTCTCATCCTTTAATTACGTTCAGCAGAGCTAGATCACTAGGTGACATGCTGGTCTCCAGTCATCTGGAGAAACCAACTCCCAAAACTAACATTTTGAAACAACTATCGGGGTTCTTTCCTTGTGGGCACTGCAAGGCTTGTACTGGTAGTAGAAGAGTGCTATCATACAATATACCTGACACTGGTAACCAAGTGCCCATCAAGCAGTTCATAACATGCAGTTCCCAGTTTGTAGTTTGTTGCTTGATCTGCCCGTGTGGCTTACGCTACATTGGCAGCACTATCAAGGAACTCAAACTGAGGATCCTGGAACACCTGCGGGCAATCGAGAGAGTAGACATCGCATACCCGGTTGCCCGGCATTTTGCCGAAGTACATGGTAAAGATCGTACCAAACTCCGATTCTTTGGATTGGACATTGTTCCACCCAATGCAAGAGGAGGTGATCGGCTAAGGAGACTCCGTAGGTTGGAATCGAGGTATATTGTAGACCTCTCTACAAAATACCCAGGAGGACTCAATAGTGGAGAGGAACTGTCATGCCATCTAGGTAAATGAAATTACAACTACCATATATTCTCTTATGAGGATCTGCTCGTATACTGTCTTTCAAGTAACATGAATTGTATATATGCCATTTCTGAACACTGTATCTCTTTCCATTGACGTTGGGACAAACTGAGGACATTCCCCTACGCACAATATTCCCTCTCCCCTCTCTACCCTTCCTGAATCCCCTTGTCCATGCCCTTCGTACCCTTCACCCCCCCACACTACCCTCCTAACCCTTTCACTCCAAAGCCTCCCACCCCCCCTTCCCCCTTGTACTATATTCATCACTTATATAGTGCGTGTGGGGCTCACGACATGTAAATATGTATATAGATAGAATCTGTTATCAAGGGACAGTGATTTTGCTTAGCAATTATTTTCAACAGGATTCCAAATAAGTGAAGCTATCTTTGACAAGCCTGATGAATTTTGACATCCCTTTGATATTTCGGACACTCTCTATAATTTGAAAATTTATGACACATGTCAGGACATATCTTTTTGATGAACTGCTTTTTGATGAATTGCTATGCTATTCTTATTCTTTTTCTTTTTGCCTGTATTGGTTTGTTAATTATGCTTTGACCACTTGTACATAGGACACTAGCCGATCCACGGCTTTATTGTAATGTTACACCTTACGGATTTTATATGAATTATATCCTTGTAATGGACAGAACGCCTTTCCAAAATGGCGCCCACAGTGGTACACAGGGGTGAAGTCCTATGACAGTGTCAATGCTTGTCAACAACTATACTTAACTTGCTGTTTGTAAGTCACGAGTGACACACTGACGAAGGCTTACGCCGAAACGCGTCTGTGCTTTCTTGTTTCCCGATTAAATTCACCCTGATACCTTTCAGTCTACGAGTGCTGCCTCTTTCTTGAAAGGTAAGAAGAGTTTCAAGCACAATATATATATATATATATATATATATATATATATATATATATATATATATATATTACCTACTGGCGGTCGCCAGTAGGTATATATAGTTAGGATTTTTTCTCTATGGGATTTTTGAAAATTCTATGTCTAATAACTTTGGCGTTTGTGGACGGAATTGGCTGAAATTTTCAGGAAAATGGAACATTTTGTTTCTGAGCAGCACCTGACAATTTGGGGGGGTTTCATCAAGGGGGGGTTGAGAAAAAAGGGGGGTCCCAAAACGCTTTTTTCCCATGTTAATTTCCATAGGGCGGTTGGCCTCACTTTTAGCTCGAACGGCTGAATGGATTTGCACGAAACTTGGCAAAATTGTAGGGACTGTTAGCCCGATGTGCCTTTGCTAGGTCTCAATATATGTGCTCCAGTGGATTTTGAGTAATTTAGGTTCAAAAAAAGATATATATCTGGGCGGAGCCTAACCACACATCTGATCTGATTGGCTGTCAGCACTTCATCGAAGAAGTGTTGGCAACCATCTTGGGACCAATATACATGATAGCACCTCATTAAAAAGCATTGTAGTTAATAGAGGGTTTTAGGACTTTAGTTACATTATAAATCATTTGTTGATGGTACCATACTCGTTTTAGGAATTGTGGTGGGTTCTAAGGTGATTTTACCATGTGAAAAAACCTTCTGCTGTGATATCATGAATATTGTTTGAAAGAAAACTAATATATCATGATTTTCCCACAGTGGTTTGGAAGGGGATCTATAAGCTAAACTGAAAGCATATTTTCTGTAAATTCACATTATCTTTCTCAGTCATGTGAAAATGAAGTCTGACATTCTCAGTAAAACATGTACATCCAACAAGGACAGAGACTGTCAGTTGATTCCTTTGTGTTCTACTGCAGCCTCCTAGAGTGTTCTAAAGAACAACTAGAGCGCTAACAGTCCTACTTATTACAAAGGTATGGCACACCTGAAGCCATCTTGATTGGAATAAAGTGGTAACTCTTAAAACATTTAATTTAAAAAGAAACAACATGAGGGGGTATATTTTGCCATAGAAAGTATGATTAGTGCTGCAGAATGAAAAATTAGGGCACATTTTGAGTGACTTCTCAAATCCTTTTCTATTTCATTAAAACATTCTGACATGCAGTCTCCCAAAATGGCCACCAGAGACAAAAGAGCCCAAATGTAGCCCAAATATCACCCAGATGTAGCCCAAGTATAGCCCAATGACAGAATGTCCCAGAGTGTTCTAAAGAACAACTAGAGCGCTAACAGTCCTACTTATTACAAAGGTATGGCACACCTGAAGCCATCTTGATTGGAATAAAGTGGTAACTCTTAAAACATTTAATTTAAAGAGAAACAACATGAGGGGGTATATTTTGCCATAGAAAGTATGATTAGTGCTGCAGAATGAAAAATTAGGGCACATTTTGAGTGACTTCTCAAATCCTTTTCTATTTCATTAAAACATTCTGACATGCAGTCTCCCAAAATGGCCACCAGAGACAAAAGAGCCCAAATGTAGCCCAAATATCACCCAGATGTAGCCCAAGTATAGCCCAATGACAGAATGTCCCAGAGTGTTCTAAAGAACAACTAGAGCGCTAACAGTCCTACTTATTACAAAGGTATAGCACACCTGGAGCCATCGTGATGGGAATAAAGTGGTAACTCTTAAAACATTTAATTTAAAAAGGAACAAAATGAGGGGGTATATTATGGAATAGAAGGTATTATTAGTGCTGCAGAAAGAAAAATTAGGGCACATTTTGAGTGACTTTTCAAATCCTCTTCTATTTCATTAAAAAATTCTGACATGCAGTCTCCCAAAATGGCCACCAGAGACAAAAGAGCCCAAATGTAGCCCAAATATCACCCAGATGTAGCCCAAGTATAGCCCAATGACAGAATGTCCCAGAGTGTTCTAAAGAACAACTAGAGCGCTAACAGTCCTACTTATTACAAAGGTATGGCACACCTGAAGCCATCTTGATTGGAATAAAGTGGTAACTCTTAAAACATTTAATTTAAAAAGGAACAAAATGAGGGGGTATATTTTGCCATATGAATTATGATTAGTGCTGCAGAAAGAAAAATTAGGGCACATTTTGAGTGACTTCTCAAACCCTCTTCAATTTCATTAAAAACTTCTGACATACAGTCTCCCAAGATGGCCACCAGAGACAAAAGAGCCTAAATGTAGCCCAAATATCACCCAGATGTACCCCAAGTATAGCCCAATGACAGAATGTCCCAGAGTGTTCTAAAGAACAACTAGAGCGCTAACAGTCTTACTTATGACAAAAGTATGGCACACCAGAAGCCATCTTGATTGGAATGAAGTGGTAAGTCTGAAAACACTCAATTTAAAAAGGAACAACATGAGGGGGTTAATTTTGCCATAGAAAGTATGATTAGTGCTTCAGAAAGAAAAATTAGGGATCATTTTGAGTGACTTCTCAAATCCTCTTCTATTTCATTAAAATAATTCTGACATGCAGACTGAAACATGCACTTTGAATACCAGCAGCAGACGTCCCTGGTGAGCAGTAGCTTTACTACAGTGATCTAATGTGCAACTAGAGTGCTAACATTCAGAATTTATGGCAAATGTGTGACACATCTGAATGCCTTCTTGATGGAACCAAAGTAAACAAGCATTGAAAATGCAATAGATCTCGCCCTCGTTTAAGTTAAAGCCATTCTGTTTGTAATGAGGTGGCTTTTTTGCTTTGCTTTTATTAGTGTTTTTTCAACTTTCATGTAAATAACATGCATCTGTATGCATATAAGTATATGTATGCATGCATTTATGTTTGTATTTATATAGATATACAGATGATATATGTTTATATATGTATGTATATATATATATTCACTGAAAAAACCATAGGCTATAGACCATATATAGTTAGGAATTAGCATTTACAAAACCTTGAAAATTCACTGAAAAAACCATAGGTTATAGACCATATATAGTTAGGAATTAGCATTTACAAAACCTTGAAAATTCACAGAAAAAACCATAGGTTATAGACCATATATACTTAGGAATTCGCATTTACAAAACCTTATTTTACTCACACAAAACCATTGAAATTCCATATATAGTTAGTTGCACTAACTATATATCGCGCACCCGCAATCCAGTGCTGATGATGTCACATATTACATCAATTAATCAAGGGAGGGATTTAGGGATCAGAGTCTCCGTTTCATTCCCCAAGGTTAATTAGTGTTTATCAGACAGAAAAACGGACACTAGTTACACCTTATGACCATTGGCATAAGGAATGAAAATCAAAATAGCCTCAAAAAACTCTATGTTATGGTTGGAAGGTGCGGTATATTTGGTTCATCCGCCCCACATTAGAGTTATGGCAGTTATCATTGGCTACTTCGAAGTTGTGAAAGTGCCAGCCTCACCCGAGGCGCCTCTGGTCTGGGGTGCAGTGTCCAGAGATTATTAGTGAAAAAAGGTGTAAAGAAAAATGTGCAGAAAAAGAGTAAAATTTAAAAAGGGCAAACAATCCTAAAGTTCTTTAATGAGGGTTGTTTTTACCACATTTAAAAGTGGGTGGTACGATCTTTAGACCGAGTTACTGGGTCTGATAGTATAGTAAGTAAAATGCGTCATTTACTTTTACTTACTATACTATCAGACCCAGTAACTCGGTCTAAAGATCGTACCACCCACTTTTAAATGTGGTAAAAACAACCCTCATTAAAGAACTTTAGGATTGTTTGCCCTTTTTAAATTTTACTCTTTTTCTGCACATTTTTCTTTACACCTTTTTTCACTAATAATCTCTGGACACTGCACCCCAGACCAGAGGCGCCTCGGGTGAGGCTGGCACTTTCACAACTTCGAAGTAGCCAATGATAACTGCCATAACTCTAATGTGGGGCGGATGAACCAAATATACCGCACCTTCCAACCATAACATAGAGTTTTTTGAGGCTATTTTGATTTTCATTCCTTATGCCAATGGTCATAAGGTGTAACTAGTGTCCGTTTTTCTGTCTGATAAACACATATTACATCATTCATGACATGGTCAGTGACATCACTGATGACATCACTGATGACATCTCAAATGACATTACGGATGACATCTCAAATGACATCACTGATGACATCACTGATGACATCTCATTTGACATTACTGATCACATCACTGATGATATCATTCATGTGATAATACGATTAACCTCTTCAGACTCTAATATAACCTTAGATACAATCAGTGTAAACAGACACTCACAGACTGTCACTCATCCATGGAGTTACTCACACACCTAGTCAGTCATGCAAAGAATCAATCACACCTCCATTTCCTCAACTATACAGTTATACAAACTTTACTTATTCAAACATATACTAACACATATTTACTCTCTTATACAATCCCTGATACAAGTTCACAATGATCCATACAGCCACTCACACATTCACTGGCTCTTATGCACAGTTATTTATATATGTCAACTCTCACATGTACTGTGTTTTACATATGTACTTACTTTGACATGTAGCACTGAGATATCCATTCACTCACCAATACACTCATGCACACAGTCAACCGCCCATACAGCTGTTTCCACATGCACTTTTGAAACCATACATCTAGTGAATCAACTGCTCACACATCTATGCACAGAGTCATACACCTCCCAGCCACCCACACACACACTCAGTCTCCCATACAAATACTTGGGCAACCAATCAATAACCCATATAGTTACTCATATAGCTACTTATCAACACATGCAACAGTTTACAGAACAACAGACATAATGATGCACAAATTAAGACAGTTTAGTCACTAACCCATGCATTCAGTGAGACACATTTAATCACTCACTCAAACAGTCAGTCATGCACCTACTAAATCCTTCATCCAGACACTTATACATCCACTCATTCTTCAATATATAAGACATATTTTAACTTTACAGAAACATACAGTCACTGGATGTTGTCATCAGTGATGTCATCAGTGATGTCATTTGAGATGTCATCAGTGATGTCATCAGTGATGTCACTGACCATGTCATGAATGATGTAATATGTGACATCATCAGCAGTGGATTGCGGGTGCGCGATATATAGTTAGTGCAACTAACTATATATGGAATTTCAATGGTTTTGTGTGAGTAAAATAAGGTTTTGTAAATGCGAATTCCTAACTATATATGGTCTATAACCTATGGTTTTTTCTGTGAATATATATATATATATATATATATATATATATCTATATATATCTATATATATATATTACCTACTGGCTATCGCCAGTAGGTATATATAGTTAGGATTATTTGTCTATGGAACTTTTGAAAATTCTATGTCTAATAACTTTGGCGTTTGTGGACGGAATCGGCTGAAACTTTCAGGAAAATGGCACATTTTGTTTCTGAGCAGCCCCTGAAAATTTGGTGGGGTTTCGTCAAGGGGGGGCTGAGAAAAAAGGGGGGTCCCAAAACGCGTTTTTAACATTGAGTTTTCCATAGGGCGGTTGGACTCACTTTTAGCTCGAACGGCTGAATGGATTTGCACGAAACTTGGCAAAATTGTAGGGACTGTTAGCCCGATGTGCCTTTGCTAGGTCTCAATATATGTGCTTCAGTGGATTTTGAGAAATTAACGTTTAAATCAAGATATATATCTGTAACAGCGCTCCGGGCAGCGATCCGGTCCGCTTACTTTTCGCGTTTCGGAACTTTGCGCGCAGAAAGCTGATTGGCTCTCCGGTGTCTGTCAACATTCTAAACAGTCCGGAGCGGCCGCCATCTTATCTCTCGGTAGGATCGAGAGAGAAGAAGAGGTGAAAAACGAAGGGGGAATTTAATGAAAGGGGGCAAGGTATTCCCCTCTTGACCCCCTAGGAATGTTGTTGGGGTTATTAAAGGGCCCGTGGGGAAAATAAAAAAAAAAAATGATTTTTCACGGTAGAAGCGCTTCACGGGCCGCGAACTGGGCCGCAAACTGGTAGCGAAACGGGAATTCGCCATTTTGTGCTTCGTTAATTAAATTACTAGGTATAAGGGGGTGCGGGAGACGTATCCTAATCCCCTATGTTTCCTGAGGGTGGCTGAGGAGGCTGATATATGTTGATACATCTCTTCCAGCGGCTGTGCGTGAGCTTTTTTTTTTTTTGCTGCGTGACAGTCCGGAGCGGCCGCCATCTTATCTCTCGGTAGGATCGAGAGAGAAGAAGAGGTGAAAAACGAAGGGGGAATTTAATGAAAGGGGGCAAGGTATCCCCGTCTTGACCCCCTAGGAATGTTGTTGGGGTTATTAAAGGGTCCCGTGGGGAAAATTAAAAAAAAAATGATTTTTCACGGTAGAAGCGCTTCACGGGCCGCGAACTGGGCCGCAAACTGGTAGCGAAACGGGAATTCGCCATTTTGTGCTTCGTTAATTAAATTACTAGGTATAAGGGGGTGCAGGAGATGTATCCTAATCCCCTATGTTTCCTGAGGGTGGGTGAGGAGGCTCATATATGTTGATACATCTCTTCCAGCGGCTGCGCCATCTTGCCTTTTTTCCAATGCCACAATTTTGTCGTGCACGGCAGCCATTTTAGATGCCAGGCTGGTCCCAGGCTATCACCTACCCCTGCGGATGTAGTTTATGGCCCCAGCTGTAGAGAATTCAGACATGCCAACCCTCCCGATTCAGGCGTGAGACTACTGATTTCAGTGCTAGTCTCCCACCTCCCGATTTCTGCAAGCAAAAACCCGGGGGCATATTACGAACAACTAGCGATAATTTTTGTCTCTAACTTGTTTAGAGACAAAAATTATCGCCGCACATCGGCGATTTTTATCGCAGATAAACCTTGCTATTATCGCAGAAAAGTCAGCGATATTCATGTATTATCGAGCAAATGCTCTTAGCCATGTTATCCACCTCCCATTGGATAACATGGCTAAGAACTGCTCAGGGCAGGTGTTAGATTTTGGAGATATTCGCGCTTAGCGCGAATATCTCCAAAAGTTGGTAATAGGAGATAGCGATGTTAGGGACTGTTTCCAGTCGCGAACCTCTTGGCACGCCCACTTTGCATGTCATTAGTGATAAGTATCACTGACATGCAAAGCGGGGCCCAAGATGGTCGCTATCTCCTTTTAGCTGTCACTAACTGGTGTTAGCGACAGCTTGGTAATAGGGAGATAATTTTATCTCCGCTTTCATGGCTTTTAAAGCCAAAAAAGCGGAGATAAACCCCCTTGATAATATGCCCCACGATTCCTTGGGGGTTTCAGCTGACAGGGCTTGGTATTGTGTTACATGGTAATTTTTCCAGGAAACGTCAGAGGGTCGATGCAGGGGTTCTAGAAGAGGTGATAAACCATTTAAGCCTCATGAACAAGCGCATGGTCTTTTAAAGATTTGTGAAGTACTCGGGGCGGCGGTGTGTGTGTGCCCTCTTTCAGGAGCGGGCGGGGGGGCACTGCCAGCAACTTGCCAGGTCAGGTAGTGTTCAACACGTGCATCACCCTTTCTCTGCCTGCTATTGCGCTCCATGCTTCGGAAAGGTAAGAAAAAGAACGTGCATTTGAGTTTGAAATGTCCGATCCTGCAGCAGCACACTTCCAAAGCCCACACATAACAATAACCCGATTCAAGGCCCCATTCACCCGTTTTAAAAAAAATAGATAACACTCCAACAAAGTAAGATTATAAAACTTTATTAACTTTTAACTATAATGAACGGAACAAAAACTGTAAAAACATTTAAACATTTTTCACCCAAAAAAGCAACAATGGTTAGAAGCTGTCTTTTGTGCGAATAGTCCCAAGGCAGCACAACGTGCAGAGTTCTGGACGGCACCCAGGTGATGTCGCCTGGGTGCCGCACTGGTTTTGGGATCCTACAATGCAGCACAGAAAAACAGCGTGGGGCGTCCCGGGTGGTGCGGGGGGAGGCCTCGTCAGTAGCGGTCTGTTGTGCGAATAGTCCCAAGGCAGCAGAACGCGTTGAGATGTTGATGGCACTGTGTCCAGTGTCCCATGGCTGACACAACATGTACGACAGGCACCCAGGTGATGTCCAGTAAACTGCCGCACTGGTTTTGGTATCCTACAATGCTGCTCCGAAAATTGGCGTGCGGCGGCCCGGGGGGGGGGGGGGCGTGGGGGAGGCGGCGTGAACGGGCCTCCCCAGGTGGCGGCCATCCAGCTGAGTTGCGCCCGCTCTTGCGGCTACAGCGTCTCGCTCACCATGTTGTTGAGTTGCTCCCGCTCTTGCAGTGCAGCGATAGGCGGCTGCCACATGACTCTTAAAATGGCGGACGGCTCCTCGGTTTTGGGCCTGGTCCACTGAAATGGCCCTGGGACACCTTGGAACTCGGACGCTTGCCTGCTAGGGCTTGGGCTCCATTCTCGAAAAGCGTCCCCTCAGCCGTGAAGATTCTACAAAAGTCTTGGGGGCCCCCGACTCCCGCAGGCTTCCGGTGGGGAGCGGCTGCCATGATTGCTCGCGGAATGACCACGACGGAGCCACGAGATGGTGGTGCTCTCATGCTGACGCCAGCTTCAGTCTGAATGATCCAGAAACAAGGTGGGGCTTTCATCGTTTGGGAAAAAAAATATTCTAAACCAATGAAAAGTGTTATTTTTAGGTCATATGACCAAGCCTTCCATCTTTAGGAAACCAAAAGTAAAATGAACCAATGAAAAGTTTTATAAACAAGTCACATGACCTGTTATGCAGCATAGGGCTACAAAAAGCGTAGAAAATCCGTTGGCACGTGAGGCGGCGTCAGTAGCGGATGGCACCGAGGTGGTGTCCAGCAAATTGCGGCACTGGTGTGGCCATCCTACAATGCTGCGCCGAAAGACGGCGTGTCCAGCTGAGTTGCGGTCACTGTTGCGGTACAGTGACTCGAACGCGCCGAGATCCGGATGGCACCGAGGTGGTGTCCAGCAAATTGCCGCACTGGTGTGGCCATCCTACAATGCTGCGCCGAAAGACAGCGTGTCCAGCTGAGTTGCGGTCACTGTTGCGGTTCAGTGACTCGAACGCGCCGAGATCTGGATGGCACCGAGGTGGTGTCCAGCAAATTGCCGCACTGGTGTGGCCATCCTACAATGCTGCGCCGAAAGTCGGCGTGGGGTGCCCCGTTGGCTTATGAGGTGATGTTAGTAGTGGACCGATGTGTGAATAGGTCGGAACCAGCACAAGGCGCCAAGATCCAAATGGCAAGTCCTGGATGTTGAGTGCCTCAGTTGAGAGTTCTGAGCAGTGCTTGTAAGACTGTCTGAAGCTTATTTGCACCTGCTGCAGCTTCACTATTGCCCTGGTGTGGCCAAAGGTCGCACATGACATAGGCGGCCGGCTCCCGAGGTCCGGCGGAACTATTTTCCTTTTCCTTTCTGCTTCTTTTCCTACAATCCGTTTCATCTGAAGACACGACCAGGTCCCTGAATGTGTGCAGGGGGACGCTATTGATTGAATGAAAATGGCGGCTTGACACAAAGCTGACTCAAGCGTTACTGTTGATGCTATACAGACAAAAATTGGTTTTCAGTTTGTACATTCTTCAGGATTTTTTTTTCCATCCAAGTCTGATTGAGAGTTTGTAGAAAAATGGCTTCAGATTTTCCACATACTACTCTTCAACATTCTTCCTAAATGTAACAATGTGAAACTCACTAGGAGAACGGCTGTTTCTGTTTCCTTTCAAAATGCTGCCAACAATATTTTCTGAATGGAAGACACCATCTTGTAGCATAAAGGGCCGAAAGGGGTTCTGGTCTGGCCGATGGTTGGTGGAGACATTTTGACTATATCTTGGACCTGCCCGGCCTCGCCCAAAATGGCGCCGGTATAAATGGGACTCGTAACTCCTTGCCCGCAAATGTATATCTAGAAAATGTTATTGTAAGTGGCCCTGTCTTATTTTAATTACAAAATGTACGTCCACCGATTCCGCAACTGTTAGACACCTTTGTTCTTGCAACCTAATGGCCCGCTCGTTACGTTCTTCTACAGTGTAAATGTCTCCTCATCATATACGATTTCAGTTTGCTCCGTGGCCGGCCCACGTGGTTATAGGCCCGTATTTGTATACTGACATTTTCACAATAAAGGTTTTTAAAACAAAACACGGTAGTAGTATTTACATTGGTAAAGTTTTTACTTTTAGTCACTGTTTTCGAATCAGTAAAAGGCAAGTGAAATAAAGCAGTCCAATTACATGACGGATAAAAGGTATAATATGTAGGAACGCAGTAAAGATAAATGGTCAAGGGCAGTTGTGTTTTTCATGTCTGCAACATAAAGTGATCGATAAGAATCTGATAATCAGGCGTATCGGCGACTAAGACAGCAGGCCGAATCTCTTTTACTCAACGGCTCCGTCATGGAAGGAAGAAACGCCCTTTTTCTCGAAAAAGGAATATATTTTACTTGCAAGACAGTTGTAAATTTTCCGGGAAAGTACATTACCCTGGAATATTATAACATATGTTTGAAAAAAAAATATTGTTCGAAAACAATAAAAAGCGTAATTTTTAGGTCATATGACCAAGCTTTTCATCATTAAATTAACAAAAGTAAAATGAACCAATGAAAAGTTTTATTAACAAGTCACATGACCTGTTATGCTTACGTTACGCGCTGCGCGCCGCGCCTCGGATCACTTCCGGGTGCGCTAACGCGGCGTGTCATATAACGCATTACGCGACAACGTAGGTCAAGAATATAGTCAAAATGTCTCCACCAACCAGCGTTCGGAACACAACCCCTTTCAGCAGTCCAAAAAGTTCTGTTAAATGACAACAGAGGGGACAGGCAACAAGAACCATCAGTCAAAGAGGGGAGGGCAAGTTCTTTTCTTCCGGGTCATGTTGGGGCGCTACCGGAACTGATCGAATTGGTAGTCTACAGTGTTTCTGGATGTTTCAGACTAAAGCTGGCGTCAGCATGAGACCACTACCATCTCGTAGCTCCGTCGTGGCCATTCCACGAGCAATCATGGCAGCCGCTCCCCACCAGAAGCCTGCGGGAGTCGGAGGCCCCCAAGACTTTTGTAGAATCTTCACGGCTGAGGGGACGCTTTTCGAGAATGGGACCCAAGCCCTATCAGGGAAGCGTCCGAGTTCAAAGGTGTCCCAGGGCCATTTTAGTGGACCAGGCCCAAAACCGAAGAGCCGGCCGCCATTTTGAGAGTCCTGTGGCAGCCGCCTATCGCTGCACCGCAAGAGCGGGAGCAACTCAACTACATGATGAGCGAGACGCTGTAGCCGCAAGAGCGGGCGGTAAACAGCTGAATGGCGGAAGAGGCACAGTGTAGCAAAAGCGGGCGGAATCACACCGCCCCTCAGGGGCCTCCGTCAAGCTGTTTAGGAAGGTAACATATCACATTGTTTTCTAATGCAGTCAGGTCCACAAACGACACTCACTTACTTTGAGAATAGTGAAGCTGCAGTAGGTGGAAATAAGCTTCAGACAGTGTTACAAGCACTGCTCAGAACTCTTAACTATGTCACCCAACATCCAGAACTTATGCCATTTGAGAATGGCAGTGACATCGAAGCAACTCAGGGACCAAAACCATTAACGTACTTTCACGTATGAAAATCTTACTTGGGGAGGGGGCAGGAGCGAAGCGCCCCCTCCCAGTCAGCGCCACCACACCGTATGTTGAAAATTTGAAGCCATCGTTCTACAAAGTCAACCAAACTTGGATTGAAAAATCTAGAAAAATGTACAAACTGAAAACCAGTTTTGGTCTGCATAGCATCAGTAGCAACGCTTGAGTCAGCTTTGTGTCAAGCCGCCATTTTGATTCAACAAAGCACAGGCATTGAAAAAGGCTCAAACTCAGAACTCTGAACTATGGCACCCAACATCCAGGAGCTTGCCATCCGGATCTTGGAGCCTTGTGCTGCTTTCGACCTATTCACACATCGGTCCACTACTGACATCATCTTATAAACCAACGTTATGTAAATAGTTTTTTAATAAAATGTTTTACCCTGTTTCTTTGCTGGTGTGTTGCATAGGGTTTGTCGTTATTTTGTGCGGGATGGGTGACGGAGCCGAGCTGTCTTGCAGCCCTCATGGTGTGGAGCTCAGTTCATCTCACTATTTTCGTATTTCTCATGAAGGGTTGTTCCTAATATTTCTATTTTAGCGAGGTCAAAAAGAGATCCAATTAGTGGCCTACTGATTTTGCTCGATTACTTTTATTTTTTTACACGATTTTTCACTATCTGCAAAGACTAAACAGAGTATTGCGACTTTGTGCTTGTTTGTAAATAGAGAATGATCCAAAGAGAACCAATTCTAAAACAGTAAATGCTTGGACAACAATCAATCAAATGGAGAGACAAGCAGGCACGACGGATTACAACGGGGGCAAAGGCCTGCGTTAACTACCGTTCACTATCTGCAAAGAGAGAGTACTACTAAGACAAAAGAGGGGAGGGGGGGGGTGCAGCGTTCAAAGCACATCAGCGTGCATAAACACAAAAATGTTTTTATCTATCACGTACTTGACATTTTAAAGCTTTTCATATTTGCTATTAAAAAACCAATGAAATTCACAGAAAAAACCATAGGTTATAGTGGATATATAGTTAGGAATTTGCATTTACAAAACCTTGAAAATTCAATGAAAAAACCATTGGTTTTAGGCCATATATAGTTAGGGATTTGCATTTACAAAACCTTATTTTACTCGCATAAAACCATTGAAATTCCATATATAGTTAGATGCGCTAACTATATATCGTGCACCCGCAATCCACTGCTGATGATGTCACATATTACATCATTCATGACATGGTCAGTGACATCACTGATGACATCACTGATGACATCTCAAATGACATCACTGATGACATCTCAAATGACATCACTGATGACATCACTGATGACATCTCTTTTGACATTACTGATCACATCACTGATGATATCATTCATGTGATAATACGATGAACCTCTTCAGACTCTAATATAACCTTAGATACAATCAGTGTAAACAGACACTCACAGACTGTCACTCATCCATGGAGTTACTCACACACCTAGTCAGTCATGCAAAGAATCAATCACACCTCCATTTCCTCAACTATACAGTTATACAAACTTTACTTATTCAAACATATACTAACACATATTTACTCTCTTATACAATCCCTGATACAAGTTCACAATGATCCATACAGCCACTCACACATTCACTGGCTCTTATGCACAGTTATTTATATATGTCAACTCTCACATGTACTGTGTTTTACATATGTACTTACTTTGACATGTAGCACTGAGATATCCATTCACTCACCAATACACTCATGCATACAGTCAACCGCCCATACAGCTGTTTCCACATGCACTTTTGAAACCATACATCTAGTGAATCAACTGCTCACACATCTATGCACAGAGTCATACACCTCCCAGCCACCCACACACACACTCAGTCTCCCATACAAATACTTGTGCAACCAATCAATAACCCATATAGTTACTCATATAGCTACTTATCAACACATGCAACAGTTTACAGAACAACAGACATAATGATGCACAAATTAAGACAGTTTAGTCACTAACCCATGCACTCAGTGAGACACATTTAATCACTCTCTCATACAGTCAGTCACGCACCTACTAAATCCTTCATCCAGACACTTATACATCCACTCATTCTTCAATATGTAAGACATATTTTAACTTTACAGAAACATACAGTCACTGGGTGTTGTCATCAGTGATGTCATCAGTGATGTCATTTGAGATGTCATCAGTGATGTCATCAGTGATGTCACTGACCATGTCATGAATGATGTAATATGTGACATCATCAGCAGTGGATTACGGGTGCGCGATATATAGTTAGCGCATCTAACTATATATGGAATTTCAATGGTTTTATGCGAGTAAAATAAGGTTTTGTAAATGCAAATCCCTAACTATATATGGCCTAAAACCAATGGTTTTTTCATTGAATTTTCAAGGTTTTGTAAATGCAAATTCCTAACTATATATCCACTATAACCTATGGTTTTTTCTGTGAATATATATATATATATATATATATATATATATATATATCGTTTCCAACTCCTGCATCTCGGCCTTGGATACCAACGTGATGTCACTGACCATGAGTGATGTAATATAGGATATCATCAGCAGTGCATTATGGGCGCACGAGTTATAGTTAGCTCAACTTACTAGAACAGGTGAATTTCTCTTGTTTTTTAGGAGTCAAATGTCCAACTAACTATAACATCCCTGAAACCTATGCTTTTTTGGGGGGAATTTCAAAGGTTTTTTAAATGCTAATTCCCAACTATAACATCTGCAATACCTACGTTTTTTTCAGTGAGTTTCGAAGGTTTTTTAAATGTTAATTTCATATTTTAATATTTATGAAACCTATATTTTTTTCTTTTTCTTGTAATATTTTGGAACTCCATTATCGTTTTTTTTTACTTAAAAAATTATGTAATGTTTAATATCTTCCCCCAAAAATATGTATATCTTTTTTTTTTTTTTGAGAAAGCTGCAGTCCCATACCGGTAGTGTACCAAGCTCCATCACCACGCAAATCTTATCCGCCATATTGCTAAACATGTAAATGATGCACATATTGTATCAGACAGGTTTTTGGCACTGCGTCCCGCGTAACATCATATACTGCGCCAGCTGCTACTTTGGTATCCGACGGGTATGCAGTACCAAGCCACAGGTTACTCATGTACGTATGGGGTCGCGCCCGCTGCGCATTGCGTATGCGACGAGTGCACGCAGCCGAGCCCTGTGTTACGTAATAGACGTATGGTGTCGTACCGGGTACGCCATTCCCTCATTGTTTTTTATTTCTCATAACTATATCTAAATACCTTTAAAGTGTATATGAGAGCAAGTAATAATCTAAAATATTTTAAACATTTATATATTTCTAACTGTAATAAACTTATATTATGATAAATATATTTTCTAAATATCGCGACGGGTGCGGCCTCCT
Organism: Lissotriton vulgaris; assembly: GCF_964263255.1. Classification (NCBI taxonomy): domain Eukaryota; kingdom Metazoa; phylum Chordata; class Amphibia; order Caudata; family Salamandridae; genus Lissotriton; species Lissotriton vulgaris. The sequence continues at coordinate 499,479,396 of NC_141694.1, forward strand.
TTGCAGGCTCGGTGTGCAATTGCCATGTGACCTTAAAGAAAGCATTTGATTAGTTTATAACATTTCCCATTATAACAGTTGGAGGGCCTCACCCATTTTAGTCATTCTCTCTGCAGCGTTTGATGAGACACACCCCTTCTGCTTAGAGAGCTTTTTTGAAAAGTTTTTGTTGCTGTGTACACATATCTTATACTAAATACAACATGCAACAATCAACTTGATCAATATTCATGGTCTGTACATTAGCCTTCCACGTGTGATGGCAATGCATCTGAAACATTACATCAAACAAAAAATGTGTGTTACATGATGCCCCTGGTGTGTGTGTGTGTGTGTGCGCATTATTGTGCTGCCTTTCGACCTGGGCATTGGTGGCTCGAAGGGGTATCATCAGCCACAGGCAGAGTGAACATCCTAGATCACATGTGACAAACAGTAAAGAATAATGTGCAGATTTGTGTTGCAGTATGCTCTGTTGTCAGGCTTTGCCAGTATAGTAGTGTGTCATATGTGTGACTTTCAGATTCACGTTTGACATGCATTGCTTGACTGTAATGAGCGTTATCACTATGTATGACGTAGCCTCACTGCTGATCCTCCCTCCATCGAGCACATTCACATGTGTGCGCTTCACGATAGCAACACTTTCAATAGTAACACACACCATTGACATGCGTGTCCGCGCATATCCACAATTTTGACAACGACATGTGATGTTGTCCATTCAATGTTTTCGAACAGCCTCTCATTAGCGATAGTTGCCGCCCTCCTGGTACATGCTACATTATTGTAAATTTCAGATTGTGCGATGTCAAAACTGCAACAGGGACACACACATAAGTACACTTCCTGGCCAGGCAGAAACTGAACAACGCCCTGGTCCCCAGAATAATTATTCACACCCCTAAGCTGGCCTGGCATACGCAAGCCCAGCCCACTTTGAGTACGTATAAATAGGATAACGAAGACGCCACATGTCCCAGTTCTTTCACACATCCTCAGGTGATATGGCCGCATCCACCTCGCATATCACAACGCGCAATGAAAAAAGTAATCCATGAGTTGTACACCATCCCGGCAATCAAAACTCCATCTGAATTGTGAACACTTCTAGACATAGTGTTTGGACACACAACAATGACAGCAGATGAGCAGTGGTACCTGGGTGCACAGGGGCTTCAATTGAGCGTAGTGCTCCAGGAGGGGTGGGGTGCATCAGCCTGGGAGCGCAGATCGAACAAGCGATGTGGCCGTGCGTAATGATGTAATCTCTGAACTCATTCAGTCAGTCAGTCAGTCAAACAAAACTTTATTTGATTTGTTAAAACCTTAAAAGTACATTCCACATTCCGTGATAAGAGAAAGGACAACAGCAAAACATGGTAATATTCAACAAGAAAAAGAGCAGCAGCATAACAAGATAATATTAAAACCACAATTACACCTCAAGATACTTGAAATTAACTTCTCTTGTTCCTTTTAAAACGGAGTATTATAACATTTATTTGTTAAAATCGCTAAAATTTCCTATACATAATTTCTTCAGAATGCAGTTTTTACTACTATTGTCCCTTAGTATCTCTACCTTTATTCAGGGATAAGGGCTACACTATACATGTTCTTCTGCGCATTTGAGGAACCACCTAACTTTATTCATATATTTCCCCAACGCGCAGGCTATATCTAAAGTCTCCATTTCCACCAAAAGAGTGGCAGCTTGCATTTTGTGCGTAATCTTATATTTTTTAAAAATCGGACATAAAAACTCCTTTCGAAGGTCTAAAAATCTCGTACAATCTAATAAAATATGGGACATATCACAGGTGGTTCCTAAAGTGCAAGTGCATTTCCCATTACTTCCTATCATTAAATTCCGAACCCCGTTATTTGCATAGCATGGGTTTATGCCAATTCGCATTTTCAGGACTTCTCGCCTCAGACTATGGCTGGGTAACCGGTCCACGTAAGGGAAGTGTTGACTGCTCTCCCAAGCCACTTTCATGTGTGCTACCGAGGTCTTTTGAGCAAGGTATTCCCGGTCATAACTACGGGACATATTGACCCCCTGAGTCTTTAATTCTTTTTTCCCAAATATTATGGGGTCTTGCGGCAAACATACCTTCAGATCTAGCACCCCATAAGCCTTGCTTATTGAGGCTCTTACCTCTTTTGCCCAGGGGAGCTCACTATTGATAATTTCCTCCTTAGCCCATTGGGAGATTTTAGCAATTTCCCCTACTCCCAACCGCTGCCAGAAGCGTAAAAGGCTCATACAAACTGTAATAGCCCAGGAGGTTATTCCCAGCTCCAGTCGTGCTGCCAGCACCATAGAGGATTTTGGCAGAGCGAATAAGCTTTTTAATATATTTCCCTCTTCACTATCCCAGGAGGTCTTGCCACTGAGATAAATAATCTCGGCTCCATACAGAAATTGTGGGGGGACCATTGCTTGATAAGCTTTTAAGACCGGTCTATCTGACCTTTCACCATAGGTATTATTAAAGCTTTTTAGGCCTTTGACCGATGCCAGTGCCCTTATTTTTAATGCTTGCAGGTGTGTATGCCATTTCAGGTTACCTGAGAACCACATTCCCAAATATCTGTAGTTGGTCACCCTCTCAAGCAAGGTTGTGCCAAGATACCACGAGAACTTCACTTTCCTTCTCCCAAAACATACTATTTTGGTTTTATCCATATTTACCACTAGTTTTTTACTCGTACAGTAATCTTTAAACCTATTGAGTTTTCTCTGGAGGCCTATCTCCGTTTGATCCATTATTACTAGGTCATCGGCATAAAGGAGGCACGATATGTGCCTTCCTCCCAACTTCGGGTTCGCCCCTCTGACATCTCTTAATACTTGGGGTAGGTCTGCTAAAAACAGGGCGAACAGCAGGGGGGCTAGAACGCACCCCTGTCTTAAGCCGTTTCCAATAGGGATTCTCCTGGTCAGTCCTCCATCCGTGTCCAATATTATCTGTGCCCAATTTTCTGTATTTAATGCTTGGACAAGGGCCAGCAGGTCATCCTGTAGTTCATACCCTGTTAGTGTTGACCACAGCTAATCCCTGTCCACAAGATCAAAGGCTGCACGGAAGTCAACGAAACAGCAGAATAGATTACTCCTCTGATCAATTGACTTCCGTGCGATGGACCACAGAGCAAAACAATGGTCAATCGTTGAGGGGCCTTCTTTGAACCCCCCCTGCTCTGGGGGTATTATCTGTTTGTCTTCCACCCACTCCTATAGAATCCCTAGGATTACCTTAGAAAAAACCTTTTCGCCTATATCCAAGAGGTTTATTAAGCGGTAATTTTTAGGGGTGTTTACATCACCCTTTTTATGGATTGGCCTGACAATAGCCCCTTTCCAATTTGCAGGGAATTCACCTGAATTTAGGATCCATAAAAACATATTTGAAAGGAACTCTGCCCACCATTCTATATTTGTTTTTATTATGACAGCTGGCAGGTTGTCAGGGCCTGCTGCCCGTGTTAGGTTTAGTCTAGATATTATGGTTCTAATTTGATCTGGGAGAAAATGGGTTTTTAATTCTTCACTTATTCCTGGCCAGGCATTTACCATTATTCCCTCCCTCATTGGCCATTTCCCGTAAATTTCTTCTAGATAGGCCAGCCACTTGTCCTCTGGTACTGCGCACTGCATGGTCCCTTGTGCTTTCCCCATACAGTCCTGTATTAGCCTCCAAAAGCCTTTCACATTTTTGTCTTCAATTGTCACGAGTAAATTATCCCAACATTTGTCCTTAAAACACCTTTTTTTATCTCTAATAACTGACTTATATTTTAACTTCATTTTTTTGAGATCTGATACCACTTTCTCACTATAGTTACCTCTGAGTCGTCTTTCTTGTTTCCTAATACCGGCCTTTAATTTCCGGCATTCGGCATCAAACCAGTGTTTGTTATTATTAGGGTATAATGTCGCATTATTTACTGGTTTTTGGTTATTGCATTTTAACTTAATCCGGAGGCATTCCACCAATTGCCTTATTATGCCCTCATACCAGGCTATACTTCCTTCTGGTACAAGGTTACCCAAATTCACAGTTAGCTGATATGCACTTAGTTTCTGTATATATTCCTCGGTGATTCGTGTTGTTAACCGCTTGGGGTATTCTACATCTACTGATAACACTTTTTGTCTTTGCGGGTGGCTATTTACCTGAAGTTCAACCTGCAGTGGATAGTGATCACTACCCTCCACCCCCAAAATTTCGAACTGCTTGATAAGGTGGAAATGCCAGGCCTGTATGAATACATAGTCTATGGGGCACATTTGTTGCCCTACCTTAAAGGTACGCTTCGCAGGCCTGTCTGCTTCCTTTCTACCGTTGGTACATACAAATCCCATAACCCCCAATAGTTGCCCGAGCTTATCATCTTTACTTGAGGTTTCACAGCTGGGGAATTGTGCCTGCTCTATTTTATATGCATCCAACAAGTCCTTCAACCAAGAATCCATTGATTTAGGATTCAATTTATGGTTGAAGTCTCCCAATATTACGAGCACATCCTTTGGAAACCGGTTACACACCCCATCTAGGTCAGTTTTTAAGTGTTCCAAGTCTGCCTTATATTCATTTACTTTCCCTTCCTGAATATATACATTTATAATGCATAGGCTTTCACCCCCCAACATGTTGTTTGTTGTTCGCACTCTATTGCCCAGTGCCCAGTTACACTGTAGTTCCAGGGGTTCAATGTCCTTGGCAATCCTTGTAGAAATCAGCGTCATCAAACCCCCTGAAGGTCTACCCACCGTGTTCCTTTTAGCGGCTTTTACATAATGAGTGAAACCTACCATAGCTGGGATTTCGCCACACAGCCAAGTTTCCTGGAGGCAAACGATATCGTTTTTCCTCAAGATATTTTTAAAATCTTCCTGTATCGCTATTCTATTGTACCCATTTATGTTCCAGGTCATTATTGATAGGCTGTGCGGCGCTCCTGCTTCCTAGTCGATCTCACTCATAAAACCATCTTCCTCACTACTCATATATGCCAGCTCTCTGTATCTGTTCCCAGCAAGTACTTCTTCCATGTCCCACCTTTGGTCATTGGGTTTTATCGTGATTTCTAGGGCGTCGTTGGTACCTCTCCCCAGATTGATCATTTTTATTTGTCTGTCCCCTAGAGCTGCGTGATTTCTAAGGAAAGGAGTCCCTAACTTATCCGAGAATACATCCTTCCTTTTTAGTATTCTAATGCCTTCCCTTAGCATCTCGGACTCTGCCTTTTCTATAGCATCCTTTATTAGGGCTGAGTGGAGTAAAACCTTAGTTATTTCCTCCCCCTTACTGTTTACTATGAACCCCACTTCTTTTAGATCTTCAGTGCTAACATTTCTTAGACTGGGGCACTTTCCAAATGAGGATAGTAGCTGGGAGCGATTCAAGGGGTTTAATTTCTTAGTTCTTTTCCCCCCTTTCGCCTGTCCTATTGACTCTACAAATATCCAAGTGTCAGTGGGTAATACTGTCTGTTGATGTTGGCGATTCCCTCCTATTGTTACTCCCCTTGGGTGCCTACTAGCTTCTTCTCCTCCCCCTTTTTTGACCCCTTTCCAGTTACTTGGGTGGGGTCCCTCCGCACTTGGGGACATCTCCCTCTCCCGCTCTACTCTTACACTCTTTTTCACCCCTGGGGGATTTCTCCTATTAACCTTTTTGTTCTCTCCCATATCCCTCCTCATTATCCCCTTACGTTGTACCTCATGTCGGCTGCTATTTGCCCCTTTCTCTACGAAATCTAACTTTTTAGGTCCTTGCCTTGCTATCTTATTTATTGACTTATATATTGGCGTTTCCCCCCCCCCCCCCTGTGATCCTGGTACTTTTTAGGGTAGCAGCTGGGTCGGGCCTTAATCCCTTTCCTTCCCCTTGGTATATTAGACCTTCTATATCTCTCATCCCCATACCTCTTTATAAGCATGGGGCGTAGGATACATATTCTGTTGGTTCATTCTCTGGGGGGCTAGTCACCTCTTCCACTTCTTCCCCCCTATCCACTTTATTATCCTCCTTTGTTTCTACAGGTCTTACAATTGAGGGCATCAAGTTTTTAATCTGTGCTAATTCCCCATTTATGCCCTTAAATTGATCACCATGTCTTTTCAGAATGTCATTATTTAATACTGTAACCTCCAGAATGCCCTGCAGAGTCTTCTGGAGCATTAGCATTACTTCGAGCATGGATTGGCCGTTAGAACCCGTCACCTCCAGGCTACATAAGGATATGCCGGATGCATCTACTCCAACTGTTTTTGGGGATCCTAGACTCTCATGATCCTTTTGACAGTGAGCCTCCCCAGTAATGTTCCCTTCTCCCAAGGAGTCACTACAGACTACTCGTTCTTCATTCACCATATCTGCACCTAAGTCCTGGGTGCAAATCGACTGAAACATCCTTGGGGAAGATGATAGACGCGGTTCCATTGGTATCTCAGCGATATTAAAGTCAGTCTGATTCAAGGCCTCTGTGCTTGATGCGGCCGGATCCTCGATAGATTGCGTGGTCTCAATTTCAATTGTGTCCTTTTCTGTTCTCTCTTTCCCCATAAAATGTTTACGGATAAAATCCTTAATGGTTTTTGATACCACCGACCCCCCTTTTGCGCCTGTTGACCTGGCAGATGCCGGCGCTGGCTGCGGGGTTGTGCTTGAGGAAGGGGTTGCTCTGATGGATATTGTTCTGCCAGCAATTGGTGTTACCATCTCATTATTTACCATCTCATTATTTACGTCGGCCAAGCCTTTGGGTGAGCCGGTCGCGTCCACTGTTCCCGATTTATTTGCAGTTTTTTTTACTATTTCTTACCACTCTGCGTGGTTTAGTTTTCCCTAGGGCCATTGTTTTCCTGTGTTCTTACTTTGCGTTCTTCTTCTCAGCTTCCCGCAGGTTACGGAGGGGTTTCCTTCCCCTTAGGCCTTTCACCACTTATTTGGTGCACAGCAATCCCCACTCCGCATAAGCTTCCCCTGGATAATTATTATTTATATATCTATATGTTTATAAGGGGAAGTACAATGTTAACTTCACTTACCTCTGTTTCTATGAGCCAGCACTCTTTCCTCCTCCTCCCCACTTAGGCTCCCATTGGTTGTTCCATAATGTTGCCAATTTGCAGCAGCAGCAGCTTTATATTAAATCATATGCTCCTCTCTGCTCCACTCTCAGTTCTGGTCCAGACGTTGACCCTTCTTGATGGAGGCACCCAATTACTTTCCTGGATACTGTTCTGGGCACTCTCCTGGGGTCACCACAACTTATACGCGAGTCCTCACGCTGGCCTGGGCCACACACAGCCTCTAGACGGCCGCTGGAGGTGCAGCGCTGCGCTCCCTCGGACCCTCGGCAACCACCTTTCGCAACTCCGAAACTTGCCGCCTCCCGAGGAATCCGACAGTCTGCCAGGGCTCCAGCTGTGCCCCAAATGAACCCAGCACCACTCCAGCACCGGCCGCGGCGACGATGGCGGTCACAGCAGCGGCCGAAAAACGGCTGGTAAACGCGCCCGCGGCAACCCGGAATCGGAAGTCCTGGAGCGCCACCTGCTGGTGATCGGAAGTCCTGGAGCGCCACCTGCTGGTGGCATTCAGTCACATCTGTCTAATTTTGAGGACCGGCTGGACAGTACTGTAGGCCTGAGCCAGCGGGCACCGCTGCCCTACAGACCCGTGGCGTTGGCTTTTGCAACACTGTAGTGAGATAATTACTAAGTGTACATGCACACAGGCTTGCGCCACTGCATTACACGTGCACATTATGCTTCTACCATGCGCTCAGTTCCTTTGTATGTGAACATTGGCATAACATTTTATTATTTAACCTGGTCTATTCTCGTGTTCTCCAACTCCTTTTTTAACCACGATTACTACTAACAGTTGGTAGATCGTACTTCAAGAACAAAAGATGCACTCAACTGGTGTTCTCTATTAAGCTTGAAATAAACCTTCATTTACCTCAAGACGTTTCCAGCATTATATTATTTCTCCCTTTTCAGACACTGAGTTGCTTGTGCCAAAATGGGCGGAGTGGGTGCTCACCCCGTGACGATGCCCTGGGCATTCTGATGCTTTCCATTGTGGTATCAAGACACCGTCCCCGACTGGAGACCTGCTGTGCCACCCTGAGAGAGGCACCCCGGCGTCGGAGCTTGCACCGACACGTCGTTGGACACACTGATGGTGGCAGGTGAACAGTGAAGCCTCGGTGCGCAGGAGCTGAAATTGAGCACAGTGTAGGACGAAGGTGCTGGGGTGCATCAGCCTGGGTGCACAGGTGCAGGCAAGCGATGTTGCTGTAGATGATAATGTAATCTCTGGCCTCATTCATATCTCTGTTTCATTTTAAGGACTTGCTGGACTGCACTCTTTTCCACGGACCCCACCGTCCTAGACACTCAGGTGACAGGAGGTGAACACTGAGGACTGGGTGCAGTAGGCCGACGCTCTGTCTCCTCCTCCCACTTTTCTTTTTACTCTCCCTCCCCTTCTCCCGTCCACCCACTTGCTCTCTGTCCCATTCTCACTTTCTTCCTTTCATTCTGATTACCTTTCTTTTTCTCTTGGACATGGCACACATACTTATGTTTTTTTTGTCTTGCAGGTTTTGTACGCTGCTTCCGAAGGAGTCCCACCCACTTATTTTGTTATACTGTTTGTTCGAAAAAAGTTCTGTTTCCATTTATATGTGTTGGTTTAATAAAGGTTCTTTTTTTAACCAATAAATAAATGAGTGTATGGGTCTTCTTTTGCTGACAATACTTATCTATAGTTGTGAAAATCGGCTGTTTATAGGAGGTTATGAGGGAAAACATTTGTAATTTTGCGGGCCACCTACCAAATATAAACCAACAGACTATTACATAAATGAAGCCTGCGTAATTCTACAACTGCAAGGGTTCGATAAGTGTATCACTTTATAACACCATGAGTGCTGCCCGTGTGATTACAGAACTAATAAGGCATTGCCCAGGGCCACCGAGGCTTCAGGCACTGGCGAGGCCCATCCTGCATATTTAAGTAAAGCCCCGGAGAGTGGTGATCCCCGAACCTGAGTTGGCCTCGAAGCCCCCGAACAATTAGGAAACAATACCCGGGGACGTGGCGATTCCCAAGGCTGCAAAACGTCTGTGCCCTCCTGCGCCTAATTTACATGTGAGATTAAGGTCCCCAGTGCTGCAGAGACCCCGCAATATAATAATAGGATTGGCCTGGAACATTACCCACCAGGGACTCATTTAAATGAAAGGGTGAGACCCCGCGTAATTCTTTTTCCATCCAGATCCGCTCTGTGAAAGCAATAAAAGGTTTTCCTCCTCTCGTTTCAACTAGGCAAACAAGGATTTGCTTTCACAGGGTTGAAGCCATGTACCTGCCCTGTAATAGCAAACATAAATGTCCTGCTGATGCACACCCCAGGACATTGTATGAGCTGCGCCTGGAAAGTGGCGCTCCCTAGAACCATGATGCATTGGTAACTGCATAACTACAGAATTAGTATAAACACATACTAACACTACTTGCACACGTGTAGTACAGTGACCAGAGTGTAGTGAAGAGGCAGAGGAAGCCCAAAATCTAAAAATCTAAATCCTACCAGATGTCGGATGGCATAGTTCAATGAGCCGATGACCCTGGGATGAGTAAAAACAGCTTCATGAACAAAACGGGTCTTCAGCACAATGCAAGCAAGTTCGAAATATTGGTGAGTGCTGCCTCCTTTTTACGTTCTCCCGCTCGTAGCCACATTTATGCAGTGAAGAGGCAGACAGTAGTGGATCTGATAAGTAGATTTATTGCAGGAAAACAAGGCAGCTGAAACAGCCACCAACAAGAGCAGACAGCAACTCAACCATCTTCTCCAGCACCGTGTACAAACTCCTCAAGGTTCCCCTCATGACAGCCCTACATTCTAACATTACATACTTACATTCTACTAGCATTACATACTAACATTTTACTATGACTTACATTAGAATACTACACAGAACACATGACTTTACAGCAATGATCTCATGGTTTCAGCCACGAGTCTAGAAACCGGTAGGGGTGAGTAGTGCGTTTCCCACTCCCTGTATTGTATAAACACCAATTAACACTACTTCCACAGGTATGCTACCCCGCCCAGAGCCCATCCCTTTACAGCAATGGGCTCCCGATTTAGGCTCACAGTTTAATCACCGAGTCTTCAGACCAGTAGGGGTGAGTAGTTCACTTCCCACTCCCTGTATAGTATAAACGCATACTAACACTACTTACACAGTTATACTACAGCGGTCAGTATGCTACAGCACCAGAGCCCATCACTTTACAGCAATCAGCTTTGTTTGATCCTCGAGTCTTCACACCGGTATAGTATACACACACGGTAGGGGTCAGTAGTTCCCTTCCCACTCCCTGTATGGTATGTACGCCTACTAACACTACTTGCACACATATGCTAAAAAGACCAGAGCACATAGAGCACATCACTTTACAGCAATGAGCTCACTGTTTAGGCTCTCGGTTTCATACCCGAGTGTAGCAGCATCTCATCTCAGCACCATGTCACTCTGAGCAACACTGCACTTTCAGACCGGTAGAAGTGACTACTTCGCTTAACACTCCCCCACAGAGGTTAATGTGGTCCTATCCTCCACTTTCCTACTCTTTTCTCCCTTTTTTCCCCTTACCCGTTTCAACGGAATCACAAAATGGCTGCCAACACTTCCTAGTTGCAATCGCTCACACCGCTCGCAGCCAATAAGTAGCAAGCTTGTGCTCATAACGCCTCAACCAATCAGATGGCAGAATTTCCAAATATCGATATCTGTAAATTTTGATATTTCTCCAAAACTACTGAACGGGTTGACACCAAATAAACAAAAGCGTGGACCAAGACCCTTCTCCCTGCTAATTTTGCGGTAATTCCGTTCACCCATTCGACCTGTAGCCTTGTCTAAAGTTTACTATGGAAATTGCATGGAGAAAACATGTTTTGGGACCCCCGTTTTTCTCAGCCTGCCCTTGACGAATCACCCCCAAACTTTCAACATAGGGCCAGATATGAACAAATAATTAGTTTGGAAAATTGCCAAAGTTAAAAGCAAAAAAAAAAATCTTCCAATAGAAACTTGGTCTATAACTACCTACAGGCGACCGCCAGTAAGATGGAGATATATATATATATGGCGGCATGGGATGCAGGGCAGAAACACTAAATAAATAAGCACGAAGAAACTTTGGGTCCGCGTGTCTATCCTAATCCGTTGTGTGCCATTGGATTATTGGTGGATGGAGTACTGCAATATATATATATATATATATATATATATATATATATATATATATATATATATATATATATATATATATATATATATATATATATATATATATATATATATATATATATATATATATATATATATATATATATATATATATATATATATATATATATATATATATATATATATATATATATATATATATATACATATACACGATGGGGAGGCAGAAGCTTCATTTCTGGAGCTTCCACCGCCTGGAATGCCCTGCCCTTGAAGCGAAGCACGGACCTGATGGCCATTATCAATGTGCAATACTATATTCATTAGTGATTTAGCACTTTAGCACTTTCCCGCTAATAAGTATTCAATGTTTTATTAAGCACCATCATGTATTTTTACTAATAGATTTATGCAAATCATTTATGATTAAGTATTATTGATTTACATGAATAATCTCGAGCACTATGCTATAATTTCTTTTCTTGTGTCATCTCGCCATCGAATTTGTTCGAATATTTACTTTGATGCTGGTTTTGTATTCTTGTTCACCCATGCGTCCTGTTTCTTTAGGCGCATGGGCTTTTATTTTCCATCAATTACTCTGCCTACTCCTGACGCGTCATGTGACCAAGCTCCGTCCATGGAGCGAAACGCGTCAGGGAGGGCACTTGCTCTGACACTAACAGAAATAAATTCTGCACTGCTGACACTTCATCGGTGTGATGGCGTTTATGATTTTTGATTAAATCATTTGTGGAGAGGAGGTCTGCGCCCGTTCATGACCGCAGCAAGAGGCGGTCGGGATTCTTTTGATTGATATATATATATACATATATATATATATATATATATATATATATATATATATTCACAGAAAAAACCATAGGTTATAGTGGATATATAGTTAGGAATTTGCATTTACAAAACCTTGAAAATTCAATGAAAAAACCATTGGTTTTAGGCCATATATAGTTAGGGATTTGCATTTACAAAACCTTATTTTACTCGCATAAAACCATTGAAATTCCATATATAGTTATAAGCGCTAACTATATATCGCGCATGTCATTTGAGATGTCATCAGTGATGTCATCAGTGATGTCACTAACCATGTCATGAATGATGTAATATGTGACATCATCAGCAGTGGATTGCGGGTGCGCGATATATAGTTAGCGCTTATAACTATATATGGAATTTCAATGGTTTTATGCGAGTAAAATAAGGTTTTGTAAATGCAAATCCCTAACTATATACCTATGGTTTTTTCTGTGAATTTCATTGGTTTTTTAATAGCAAATATGAAAAGCTTTAAAATGTCAAGTACGTGATAGATAAAAACATTTTCGTATTTATGCACGCTGATGTGCTTTGAACGCTGAACCCCCCCCTCCCCTCTTTTGTCTTAGTAGTACTCTCTCTTTGCAGATACTGAAGGGTAGTTAACGCAGGCCTTTACCCCCGTTGTAATCCGTCGTGCCTGCTTGTCTCTCCATTTGATTGATTGTTGTCCAAGCATTTACTGTTTTAGAATTGGTTCTCTTTGGATCATTCTCTATTTACAAACAAGCACAAAGTCGCAATACTCTGTTTAGTCTTTGCAGATAGTGAAAAATCGTGTAAAAAAATAAAAGTAATCGAGCAAAATCAGTAGGCCACTAATTGGATCTCTTTTTGACCTCGCTAAAATAGAAATATTAGGAACAACCCTTCATGAGAAATACGAAAATAGTGAGATGAACTGAGCTCCACACCATGAGGGCTGCAAGACAGCTCGGCTCCATCACCCATCCCGCACAAAATAACGACAAACCCTATGCAAATATTAAAAATATAGACAACACACCAGCAAAGAAACAGGGTAAAACATTTTATAAAAAAACTATTTACATAACGTTGGTTTATAAGATGATGTCAGTAGTGGACCGATGTGTGAATAGGTCGAAAGCAGCACAAGGCTCCAAGATCCGGATGGCAACCTCCTGGATGTTGGGTGCCATAGTTCAGAGTTCTGAGTTTGAGCCTTTTTCAATGCCTGTGCTTTGTTGAATCAAAATGGCGGCTTGACACAAAGCTGACTCAAGCGTTGCTACTGATGCTATGCAGACCAAAACTGGTTTTCAGTTTGTACATTTTTCTAGATTTTTCAATCCAAGTTTGGTTGACTTTGTAGAACGATGGCTTCAAATTTTCAACATACGGTGTGGTGGCGCTGACTGGGAGGGGGCGCTTCGCTCCTGCCCCCTCCCCAAGTAAGATTTTCATACGTGAAGTACGTTAATGGTTTTGGTCCCTGAGTTGCTTCGATGTCACTGCCATTCTCAAATGGCATAAGTTCTGGATGTTGGGTGCCATAGTTAAGAGTTCTGAGCAGTGCTTGTAACACTGTCTGAAGCTTATTTCCACCTACTGCAGCTTCACTATTCTCAAAGTAAGTGAGTGTCGTTTGTGGACCTGACTGCATTAGAAAACAATGTGATATGTTACCTTCCTAAACAGCTTGACGGAGGCCCCTTAGGGGCGGTGTGATGGCCATGGACTCGGAGAAGACGCTTGGCTCCGACACCCTCCCCAAGTCTTATAGCACTGGTGTAGCCTGAGATCGCCCCCGACATAGGCGGCCGGCAGAACTTTTTGCCTTTTGATGACTCTTCAATTCTGAACCTTGTCCCACAATCCGTTTGACCTGAAGACACGCTGTAGTGGGGCGCCCCTTTACCGTTTCAGTTGCCATTCCACCCGCTTTTGCTACACTGTGCCTCTTCCGCCATTCAGCTGTTTACCGCCCGCTCTTGCGACTACAGCGTCTCGCTCATCATGTAGTTGAGTTGCTCCCGCTCTTGCGGTGCAGCGATAGGCGGCTGCCACAGGACTCTCAAAATGGCGGCCGGCTCTTCGGTTTTGGGCCTGGTCCACTAAAATGGCCCTGGGACACCTTTGAACTCGGACGCTTCCCTGATAGGGCTTGGGTCCCATTCTCGAAAAGCGTCCCCTCAGCCGTGAAGATTCTACAAAAGTCTTGGGGGCCTCCGACTCCCGCAGGCTTCTGGTGGGGAGCGGCTGCCATGATTGCTCGTGGAATGGCCACGACGGAGCTACGAGATGGTAGTGGTCTCATGCTGACGCCAGCTTTAGTCTGAAACATCCAGAAACACTGTAGACTACCAATTCGATCAGTTCCGGTAGCGCCCCAACATGACCCGGAAGAGAAGAACTTGCCCTCCCCTCTTTGACTGATGGTTCTTGTTGCCTGTCCCCTCTGTTGTCATTTAACAGAACTTTTTGGACTGCTGAAAGGGGTTGTGTTCCGAACGCTGGTTGGTGGAGACATTTTGACTATATTCTTGACCTACGTTGTCGCGTAATGCGTTATATGACACGCCGCGTTAGCGCACCCGGAAGTGATCCGAGGCGCGGCGCGCAGCGCGTAACGTAAGCATAACAGGTCATGTGACTTGTTAATAAAACTTTTCATTGGTTCATTTTACTTTTGTTAATTTAATGATAAAAAGCTTGATCATATGACCTAAAAATTACGCTTTTTATTGTTTTCGAACAATATTTTTTTTTCAAACATATGTTATAATATTCCAGGCTAATGTACTTTCCCGGAAAATTTACAACTGTCTTGCAAGTAAAATATATTTCTTTTTCGAGAAAAAGGGCGTTTCTTCCTTCCATGACGGAGCCGTTGAGTAAAAGAGATCCGGCCTGCTGTCTTAGTCGCCGATACGCCTGATTATCAGATTCTTATCGATCACTTTATGTTGCAGACATGAAAAACACAACTGCCCTTGACCATTTATCTTTACTGCGTTCCTACATATTATACCTTTTATCCGTCATGTAATTGGACTGCTTTATTTCACTTGCCTTTTACTGATTCGAAAACAGTGACTAAAAGTAAAAACTTTACCAATGTAAATACTACTACCGTGTTTTGTTTTAAAAACCTTTATTGTGAAAATGTCAGTATACAAATACGGGCCTATAACCACGTGGGCCGGCCACGGAGCAAACTGAAATCGTATATGATGAGGAGACATTTACACTGTAGAAGAACGTAACGAGCGGGCCATTAGGTTGCAAGAACAAAGGTGTCTAACAGTTGCGGAATCGGTGGACGTACATTTTGTAATTAAAATACAACAGGGCCACTTACAATAACATTTTCTAGATATACATTTGCGGGCAAGGAGTTACGAGTCCCATTTATACCGGCGCCATTTTGGGCGAGGCCGGGCAGGTCCAAGATATAGTCAAAATGTCTCCACCAACCATCGGCCAGACCAGAACCCCTTTCGGCCCTTTATGCTACAAGATGGTGTCTTCCATTCAGAAAATATTGTTGGCAGCATTTTGAAAGGAAACAGAAACAGCCGTTCTCCTAGTGAGTTTCACATTGTTACATTTAGGAAGAATGTTGAAGAGTAGTATGTGGAAAATCTGAAGCCATTTTTCTACAAACTCTCAATCAGACTTGGATGGAAAAAAAAAACATGAAGAATGTACAAACTGAAAACCAATTTTTGTCTGTATAGCATCAACAGTAACGCTTGAGTCAGCTTTGTGTCAAGCCGCCATTTTCATTCAATCAATAGCGTCCCCCTACACACATTCAGGGACCTGGTCGTGTCTTCAGATGAAACGGATTGTAGGAAAAGAAGCAGAAAGGAAAAGGAAAAAAGTTCCGCCGGACCTCGGGAGCCGGCCGCCTATGTCATGTGCGACCTTTGGCCACACCAGGGCAATAGTGAAGCTGCAGCAGGTACAAATAAGCTTCAGACAGTCTTACAAGCACTGCTCAGAACTCTCAACTGAGGCACTCAACATCCAGGACTTGCCATTCGGATCTTGGCGCCTTGTGCTGGTTCCGACCTATTCACACATCGGTCCACTACTGACATCACCTCATAAGCCAACGGGGCACCCTACACTGACTTTCGGCGCAGCATTGTAGGATGGCCACACCAGTGCGGCAACTTGCTGGACACGACCTCGGTGCCATCCGGATCTCGGCGCGTTCGAGTCACTGTACCGCAAGAGTGACCGGAACTCAGCTGAACACGCCGTCTTTCGGCGCAGCATTGTAGGATGGCCACACCAGTGCAGCAATTTGCTGGACACCACCTTGGGCAATAGTGAAGCTGCAAAAGGTGCAAATAAGCTTCAGACAGTCTTCAACTTACTCTGATTCTTATAATAAACTTCAGATAGTCTTACAAGCACTGCTCAGAACTCTCAACTATGGCACTCAACATCCAGAACTTGCCATTCGGATCTTGGCGCCTTGTGCTGGTTCCAGCCTATTCACACATCGGTCCACTACTGACATCACCTCATAAGCCAACGGGGCACCCCACGCCGACTTTCGGCGCAGCATTGTAGGATGGCCACACCAGTGCGGCAACTTGCTGGACACAACATCGGGGCCATCCAGATCTCGGCGCGTTCGACTCACTGTACCGCAAGAGTGACCGCAACTCAGCTGGACACGCCATCTTTCGGCGCAGCATTGTAGGATGGCCACACCAGTGCGGCAATTTGCTGGACACCACCTCGGTGCCATCCGGATCTCGGCGCGTTCGAGTCACTGTACCGCAACAGTGACCGCAACTCAGCTGGACACGCCGTCTTTCGGCGCAGCATTGTAGGATGGCCACACCAGTGCGGCAATTTGCTGGACACCACCTCGGTGCCATCCGGATCTCGGCGCGTTCGAGTCACTGTACCGCAACAGTGACCGCAACTCAGCTGGACACGCCGTCTTTCGGCGCAGCATTGTAGGATGGCCACACCAGTGCGGCAATTTGCTGGACACCACCTCGGTGCCATCCGGATCTCGGCGCGTTGTGCTGCCTTCGGCCTATTCGCACATCGGTCCGCTACTGACGCCGCCTCACGTGCCAACGGATTTTCTACGCTTTTTGTAGCCCTATGCCGCATAACAGGTCATGTGACTTGTTTATAAAACTTTTCATTGGTTCATTTTACTTTTGGTTTCCTAAAGATGGAAGTCTTGGTCATATGACCTAAAAATAACACTTTTCATTGGTTTAGAACATTTTTTTTTCCCAAACGATGAAAGCCCCACCTTGTTTCTGGATCATTCAGACTGAAGCTGGCGTCAGCATGAGAGCACCACCATCTCGTGGCTCCGTCGTGGTCATTCCGCGAGCAATCATGGCAGCCGCTCCCCACCGGAAGCCTGCGGGAGTCGGGGGCCCCCAAGACTGTTGTAGAATCTTCACGGCTGAGGGGACGCTTTTCGAGAATGGAGCCCAAGCCCTAACAGGCAAGCGTCCGAGTTCCAAGGTGTCCCAGGGCCATTTCAGTGGACCAGGCCCAAAACCGAGGAGCCGTCCGCCATTTTAAGAGCCATGTGGCAGCCGCCTATCGCTGCACTGCAAGAGTGGGAGCAACTCAACAACATGGTGAGCGAGACGCTGTAGCCGCAAGAGCGGGCGCAACTCAGCTAGATGGCCGCCACCTGGGGAGGCCCGTTCACGCCGCCTCCCCCACGCCCCCCCCCCCCCCCCGGGCCGCCGCACGCCAATTTTCGGAGCAGCATTGTAGGATACCAAAACCAGTGCGGCAGTTTACTGGACATCACCTGGGTGCCTGTCGTACATGTTGTGTCAGCCATGGGACACTGGACACAGTCCCATCAACATCTCAACGCGTTCTGCTGCCTTGGGACTATTCGCACAACAGACCGCTACTGACGAGGCCTCCCCCCGCACCACCCGGGACGCCCCACGCTGTTTTTCTGTGCTGCATTGTAGGATCCCAAAACCAGTGCGGCACCCAGGCGACATCACCTGGGTGCCGTCCAGAACTCTGCACGTTGTGCTGCCTTGGGACTATTCGCACAAAAGACAGCTTCTAACCATTGTTGCTTTTTGAGTTGAAAAATGTTTAAATGTTTTTAGTTTTTGTTCCGTTCATTATAGTTAAAAGTTAATAAAGTTTTATTATCTTACTTTGTTGGAGTGTTATCTATTTTTTTAAAAACGGGTGAATAGGGCCTTGAATCGGGTTATTGTCATGTGTGGGCTTTGGAAGTGTGCTGCTGCAGGATCGGACATTTCAAACTCAAATGCACGTTCTTTTTCTTACCTTTCCGAAGCATGGAGCGCAATAGCAGGCAGAGAAAGGGTGATGCACGTGTTGAACACTACCTGACCTGGCAAGTTGCTGGCAGTCCCCCCCGCCCGCTCCTGAAAGAGGGCACACACACACCGCCGCCCCGAGTACTTCACAAATCTTTAAAAGACCATGTGCTTGTTCATGAGGCTTAAATGGTTTATCACCTCTTCTAGAACCCCTGCATCGACCCTCTGACGTTTCCTGGAAAAATTACCATGTAACACAATACCAAGCCCTGTCAGCTGAAACCCCCAAGGAATCGTGGGGCATATTATCAAGGGGGTTTATCTCCGCTTTTTTGGCTTTAAAAGCCATGAAAGCGGAGATAAAATTATCTCCCTATTACCAAGCTGTCGCTAACACCAGTTAGTGACAGCTAAAAGGAGATAGCGACCATCTTGGGCCCCGCTTTGCATGTCAGTGATACTTATCACTAATGACATGCAAAGTGGCGTGCCAAGATGTTAGCGACTGGAAACAGTCCCTAACATCGCTATCTCCTATTACCAACTTTTGGAGATATTCGCGCTAAGCGCGAATATCTCCAAAATCTAACACCTGCCCTGAGCAGTTCTTAGCCATGTTATCCAATGGGAGGTGGATAACATGGCTAAGAGCATTTGCTCGATAATACATGAATATCGCTGACTTTTCTGCGATAATAGCAAGGTTTATCTGCGATAAAAATCGCCGATGTGCGGCGATAATTTTTGTCTCTAAACAAGTTAGAGACAAAAATTATCGCTAGGTGTTCGTAATATGCCCCCGGGTTTTTGCTTGCAGAAATCGGGAGGCGGGAGACTAGCACTGAAATCAGTAGTCACACGCCTGAATCGGGAGGGTTGGCATGTCTGAATTCTCTACAGCTGGGGCCATAAACTACATCCGCAGGGGTAGGTGATAGCCTGGGACCAGCCTGGCATCTAAAATGGCTGCCGTGCACGACAAAATTGTGGCATTGGAAAAAAGGCAAGATGGCGCAGCCGCTGGAAGAGATGTATCAACATATATCAGCCTCCTCAGCCACCCTCAGGAAACATAGGGGATTAGGATACGTCTCCCGCACCCCCTTATACCTAGTAATTCATTTAACGAAGCACAAAATGGCGAATTCCCGTTTCGCTACCAGTTTGCGGCCCGTGAAGCGCTTCTACCGTGAAAAATCATTTTTTTTTTATTTTCCCCACGGGACCCTTTAATAACCCCAACAACATTCCTAGGGGGTCAAGAGGGTGATACCTTGCCCCCTTTCATTAAATTCCCCCTTCGTTTTTCACCTCTTCTTCTCTCTCGATCCTACCGAGAGACAAGATGGCGGCCGCTCCGGACTGTCACGCAGCAAAAAAAAAAAAAGCTCACGCACAGCCGCTGGAAGAGATGTATCAACATATATCAGCCTCCTCAGCCACCCTCAGGAAACATAGGGGATTAGGATACGTCTCCCGCACCCCCTTATACCTAGTAATTTAATTAACGAAGCACAAAATGGCGAATTCCCGTTTCGCTACCAGTTTGCGGCCCAGTTCGCGGCCCGTGAAGCGCTTCTACCGTGAAAAATCATTTTTTTTTCTTTTCCCCACGGGACCCTTTAATAACCCCAACAACATTCTTAGGGGGTCAAGAGGGGGATACCTTGCCCCCTTTCATTAAATTCCCCCTTCGTTTTTCACCTCTTCTTCTCTCTCGATCCTACCGAGAGACAAGATGGCGGCCGCTCCGGACTGTTTAGAATGTTGACAGACACCGGAGAGCCAATCAGCTTTCTGCGCGCAAAGTTCCGAAACGCGAAAAGTAAGCGGACCGGATCGCTGCCCGGAGCGCTGTTACAGATATATATCTTGATTTAAACGTTAATTTCTCAAAATCCACTGAAGCACATATATTGAGACCTAGCAAAGGCACATCGGGCTAACAGTCCCTACAATTTTGCCAAGTTTCGTGCAAATCCATTCAGCCGTTCGAGCTAAAAGTGAGTCCAACCGCCCTATGGAAATTAACATGGGAAAAACGTGTTTTGGGACCCCCCTTTTTTCTCGGCCCCCCCTTGACGAAACCCCACCAAATTTTCAGGGGCTGCTCAGAAACAAAGTGTGCCATTTTCCTGAACATTTCAGCCGATTCCGTCCACAAACGCCAAAGTTATTAGACATAGAATTTTCAGAAATGCCATAGGGAATTAATCCTAACTATATATACCTACTGGCGATAGCCAGTAGGTAATATATATATATATATATATATATATATATATATATATATATATATATATATATATATATATATAAGCACGATGGGGAGGCAGAAGCTTCATCTCTGTAGTTTCCACTGCCTGGAATGCCCTGCCCTTGGCCTTGAAGCAAAGCACGAACCTCATGGCCTTCAGGAAAAATATTAAAACCTGGCTTTTTGGCCTTTAGAAAACGACTGTCACCTTGGGGAGATATCACTTCAGCGCCAGGACACCGTTCGGTAACAGCGCGCTTTATAAATGGTATAAATAAATAAATAAATAATGTGTGGTTAAACATGTCATAAACTTGTTGATTCTCTTTTTCTCTTTTAATCCCTTGATGTAATATGACAGAACCCTCTTGCTGAATGCGCACGCTTTACACTTACACAGGGATAAAATCCCTTCATATCATTCAGGGATCCCTGTCTAGATGGTAGTTTCTCCAAATGGCTGCTAACAAGGCTATCTCTTAAGGAGCGTGCCTTTCTTTACGTTATTAGTGGGCCTGCTGGAATGTCGGCTCCAATGATATTATCGTTTTTTTGGAATGTGCCAGTTTTTTGCCATGATGTTACTAAGGGTTCCAGCATCCTCGGAATAGGTGGTAATAATTCTAAATTGGACATTTTTCTTATCAGGTTTGTTAGATTTCAATAGATCTTTCCTGGATTGTGTTTTAACTCTAGACAGAGTGCTCTTGAGAACACTAGCATCGTAACCCCTAGCCAGGAATCGATCAATGCTACCCTGAACAGCTGAGTCAAAATCACACTCCCAGGAGCAGTTCTGTTTGAGTATAAGGAACTCTCCGTAGGGGATGCTGTTCACTAATTTTCTTGGGTGCCCGCTAGACGCATGAAGCGTGCTGTTACCAGCGGTCGGTTTTCTGAACAGGGAAGTTGTGAGTTTACCATCAATCACCTCCACCCTCAGGTCCAAATAGTTCGCTGCCACCAAACTAATTCTTCCTGTTAAGTGAAGGTTTACTTCATTCTTATTCAAGAGTGAAACATATTCCTCTGCCTCACTGACGGTGCCCCCCCACACCAGTAACAGGTTGTCTATATATCTGTACCACAACACTACTTTGGCGGTCCATTGCTCGTTCTTTGGGGACCAGGCCACCTGCTCCTCCCACCAGTCCACGAACAAGTTTGCGTAACTGGGGGTGAAGCAGGTGCCCATTGCGGTCCCAGAGACCTGCTGAACAATTCTCCCCAAAAAACAAAAATATTATTAAACAGGCAGAATTCAATGAGTTCTAATAACATGATGTTATGTGTGGCATACTTCAAAGGTCTCTTACTTAAGAAGTACTTTACAGCGTTCAGGCCTTATCTGTGTTCAATGCAGATATATAGACTGGTGATGTCTAAACACACCAAACAGTATGATGACTGCTATTCTAAGGATTCCATGTGCACCATAAAGTCCGTTGTGTCCCTGATGTAGGATTTTAATCCAAGCACAGCGTCAGATAGGAAATGATCCAGAAATCTTGATAGATTCTCTGTTAGGCTCCCCATGGACGAGACAATCGGTCTACCTGGTGGTAAAGTACTGTCTTTGTAGATATATATATATATATATACACATATACAAATTGAAAAAACATAAGTTTTACAGATGTTATATTTAGGAATTAGCATTTTAAAAACCTTTGAAATTCACAAAAAAGACATAGGTTTCAGGGACGTTCTAGTTAGTTGGACATTTGACTCATATAAAACCAGAGAAATTCTCCTGTTACAATTAGTTGAGCTAACAATAACTTGCGCACCCGCAATGCACTGCTGATGTCACATATTACATCACTCATGACATGGTCAGTGACATCAGTGATGTCATTTGAGATGTCATCAGTGACAGCACTGATGACATCTCAAATGACATCACTGATGACATCATCTAGTGAATGTGTGTTTCTGTAAAGTTTAATTTTTTTATATATATCTATGCCAAGGTGTATTGAAGAACGAATGCCTTTACAGGTGTCTAAAGAAATTATTTGGTAGGTGTGTGACTGAATGTATAAGTGAGTGACTGAACGTGTCTTACTGAATGCATGGGTTAGTGACTAAACTGTGTGAAAGTCTGTATTATTCTCTCAGTTGGTGTGTAAGCAACTGCATGGGTTGCTGAATAGCTACATGAGTGTCTATATGGGTTATTGATTTGTTGTCTGAGTATCTGTATGGGTCCCTGTGTGTCTGTGTGGGGGGGTGGGGGGTGTATGAGTCTGTGCATAGATGTCTGAGTGGGTGATTCACTGGTTGTATGGATTAAAACGTGCATCTGGGAACAGTTGTATGGGTGAGTTAGTGTGTGTATGAGTGTATTGGTGAGTGAATTAATGTCTCAGTGGTATATCTGTAACTAACTACATAAGTTTTAAAGCACTATATGGGAGTGTTGGAGTATATAAATGAGTATACATCAGACTAACTTATTTGAAGAGTGGGTGTATAAATAAGTGTCTGCTTCTATCAGAGATTATATAAGACAGTAAATATGTGTTACTATCTATATAAATAAGTGATGTGGTATGTCTAAAAATAACGGAGTTGGTGTGTATAACTGTATACATGAGTAAATGGGTATGTGATTGATTCTATGAATTACTGACTAAGTGTTCGAGTAACTCTATGGATGAGTGACAGAGTGTGACTGCATGTATAGATGTATGAGTGCATATTATAGTCCTGTATCGATGAGTAACTACATGTATAAGTGACAGGATGTGTGTGTAGACATAGGAAATAGTGAGTGGTATATAGTATATGGCATTCTTGTGTGTATCGTTTTAGAAATAGTACTCTACATTTTAGAATGGGTGTATCAAAGTTTATATTAGGGCATCAGTATGTGCATCAGATTATCACGTGGATGATATCATACCAAGCCAGCTTTGCGGGCAAAGGAGTTACCGCCTAGCCTCTGGCGATTGAACTGAGGATTCTGCATTAGCAACTGATCCGATGAACGCAGATGTCGAGAAGGTTTATAGAAGGCACATCGCTTCTGCAAATAGCTAGGACCTAGCCCATACAGAGCGTGATGAACAATAGATAATGTTTTAAATTTAATGCGAGACTCCACAGGGAGCCATTGCAGGGTTCGTAAATGAATACAAACACTCTGTTTAAAAGGCAGTCCCAGTAGCAGTCCAGCGGCCGCATTTTGGACCACATGGAGTTTCCTAGTCAAATAAGCAGGATGCCAACCAAAAGGGCATTGGCATAGTCTAAGCGGGACAAAATCAGCGCCCTGACCACCGTCTCCTTAGCACTGACTGGCAGAAGAGGAAGAAATTTCTTTAACATTTTCAGGGTCCCAAAACATGTCCCTGTCAACTTTTTTTTATCTGAGTTGAGAAATTCAGGTCTTCATCAAACCATACTCCAAGGTTTTTGGCAGAGCCCTTGCTCGCAGTAGGGCGTGGAAAATCTGAAGGCCATATCCTATCCCTGAAATCCTCTGGGAATGAGCCATACAGGAGTACCTCCGATTTTTCTTCATTGCACTTCAACTGTGCGCCTGCCAGCCAATGAAACACAGAGGCTAGGCAATGCTGCACAGCCTCCACCGAGTCCTCTCCCTTCTTCCAAGAGAACAGGACTCGTATGTCATCTCCATAGGCCATCACCTTAGCCCCAGGCACTCCGCAAGGTAAACCAGCGGAGTCACATAGATGTTAAAGAGAAGAGGGCTAAGGGATGACCCCTGCAGAACACCAGTAGACAAATGCATCGGCGCAGACGCACAGGGAGGCAGCCAGACCTGCTGTGATCTGCCCTCCAAAAAAGATCGAATCCAGCTCAGAGCCGAACCCGAGATACCAATTGCCATTAGGCGATCCAGGATTAAAGAATGGGGCACCGAATCGAATGCCGCCGAGAGATCAAGCATAACCAGAGCGACTCCCCGGCCGGCATCCAGGCACTCACGGATCGACTCTGTCACCTCCAAAAGCGCAGACTCCGTGCTATGGGCAGCACGGAACCCCGATTGTGCTGGGGGTAATAGGCCAGCCACCACTACAAAGTTGGTAGCTGAGATGTCACGACCTTCGCACAAACTTTGGCCAAACTTGGCAAGAGCGAGATAGGCCGATAGTTGGCAGGTGACAGTGGATCAAGGGACGGCTTCTTAAGGAGGTGCAGGATTAGTGCTTGCTTCCATGGAAGCGGAACACTGGCCTCGCGAAGCGACTGATTGATCACTAAGTTGACCTCAAAATTAATTGTGTCAGCCACCTCCGCTAGGAGCCTAGCGGCACAAGGGTCTTTCGGCTAGCCTGATTTAAGTGCTTTCAGAATTCTAAGCGACGTACTTAAATCCAGTGGACTAAATACAGAAAAGGTGCCACCCCGCTACTTCTCCTGTAACCCCAAAGGAGCAGCCAAAACTGTCTTGGGCCCATTCAAAAAAGATTGCTGGATACCGGCTATTTTTTCCTGAAAGAAATTAACCAAGGTATTACACCAGGTAACAGAGGATGGTATCACCACCGCCTGGGCACTAGGAGCCACAAAGCTCTGCACAATGGCAAATATTTCTTTGGAGTTATTATTGGCCCGCTCAATACGAGATGAAAAATAACAGCCCTTGGCTCGGCCAATAGATGAATGGTAAAGCTTCTGTTTAGCTCTAAGTGCCTGTTTGGCAATGGGGCAATAGCCACTAGAACACCAGGCTCTTTCAAGGACCTTACAGGCGTGTTTCAGTGTTCTCAACTCCGAGGTAAACCATGGCTTAGATGGAGACTCTCTCCTGAGCTTACTATGCACAGGGATGGAGAGGGCACTGACCGAGTCAGAAATCCAATCAGCAAAACTAGTCACATTCTCTTCCAAGCTGCCCAGAAGGAGAGACCGCCCTGCAGCTAGACAGCCGCTGAGTTGCCCTGCGTCCAGTTTCCTAGCAGTAGGGGGACGATGGTAACTGGCAGCCCGCAACGGGCGTTGCGCCGCCCACTAAAAAAATATGGGGAAATGGTGCGACCAAACGACCTGTAGAGGCTTCACCACAGATATAGGGAAATTAGCGCAGATGGGATCAAGAATATTCCCCCCTTGGTGGGTCGGATGTTCCACCCATTGGGAGAGCTGGGCCATCTGTAGAGTCTCAAGGAAAGCGGCCGAGTCTGGGACATCCAGATGCAAGTTAAAATCTCCCAGAAGCAAGTCATTCGAAAAGCGTAGTGATCTATCTGCCAAAGCGTCCCCATAAGAATCCAGAAAAGCCTTAGCTGGCCCCAGAGGTCGATATAATAAAGATCCCCCTAAAGTGAAATGCAGAGATAATTTCAGGCTAAAGTCAAGAGCCGCACAACCCCCCCACAAGGCGGAGGTTTTGCTGTGCAGAGACCAACAGTCTCTGTATAGGATGGCCAAACCCCCGCCACAACCAAGTGGGCGGTCCAGGCGATGAATTTTATAGCCGGTCGGGGTAGCCAACGCAACAATCGGATTGGAAAAAGTATCGAGCCAGGTCTCCGTGATGAATAGGAGAGCTAACTGATTATCGGTAATCAAGTCTGTTATGTCATTAAAATGCTTCATCATAGATCTTACATTCATGAGACAAGCATTAATGATATCCTGAGAACCCGATACAGTGATCACAGTGTCCGGGGGAAGAATCGTGGTGGGAAGGTACCCACAATCAATACAACCAATGCTGCTGACAGCCCCTAACTGGTTGATCTTATGCGATGGACAAGTGCGAATTCTGTATGACTTGAGCACAGCGCTCGAATACTGGATAAACCTTCTATTACTATTATCGTGGGTAGAACCGGCAGAGTGGCTCGCCCTGAGCCCTGCCTTAGCGCTGACGGGCGCAGACGGGCTTGCCTTAGGCGCGCCCGCTGCGGGTTCTACCTAAGCACATTTATATAGGGTATGGACAATGCTGGTATACTGCGTGAGAACTGGACCGCTGACCGCTAGAGACGCGTGCCATGTCCAAAATGGCCGATGCCCGACTGCAACTGTGCCGGGATACGCAGCAGTGGAGTGGAGTCAGCCCACACGAGGAGCCGTGCAAAAAGTACCCCAACACAACACAATTCCCAAGATTACAGGTAACAATTTCGATTTGATGCCATTTTAAAAAAAATCATTCCCCCCCAATTCCCCATTAAGTACATAAAAGACGCTAAAACATTCAGCATTCGGAGCGTGTTAAAAAAATAACCTTTCACAAGCAGTGTCCGGTCCCAATAGGCTCCGTTAAATACCAAGGTAGCCCAATGCCGGTATGCTGCGTGAGAACAACTGGACCACTGACCGCGAGAAACGCGTGTCACGTCCAAAATGGCCGCTGCCCGACTGCAACTGTGCCGGGATACGCAGCAGTGGCGTGGAGTCAGCCCACACAAGGAGCCGTGCAAAAAGTACCCCAATACAACCCAATTCCCAAGATTACAGGTAACAATTTCGATTTGATGCCAATTCATTCCCCCCCCAATTCCCCATTAAGTACATAAAAGACGCTAAAATATTCAGCATTCGGAGTGTGTTAAAAAAATAACCTTTGACCATCAGCAGTGCATTGCCGGCGTGCGAGTTATAGTAGGCTCAACTAACTAGAACAGGCAAATTTCTCTGGTTTTCTATGAGTCAAATGTCCAAATAACTATAACGTCCCTGAAACCTATTTTTTTAGTGCATTTTAAAGGTTTTTTAAATGCTAATTCCTAACTATAACGTCTGTAAAACCAATGGTTTTTCCAGTGAATTTGAAAGGTTTTTTAAATGTTAATTTCATATTTTAATGTTTATACCACATACAGTTGTCTATTTTGTTTTGTAATATTTTGGAACTCTATTATCCTTCCTTTTTTAACTTTAAAGATGATCTAATGTTTTATATCTTCCCCCAAAAATATGTATATATATATATATATTTTTTTTTTTAGAAAACTGCAGTCCCATACCGTAGTATACCAAGCTCCATCACCAGCAAATCCTATCTGCCATTTTGCTAAACTCGTAAATGATGTGCATTTTGTATCAGACAGGTTCGTGGCACCGCGTCCCTTGTAACGTCATCTACGTATGAGGTCGCGCCAGCTGCTACTTTGGTATCCAACGGGTACGCAATACCAAGCCACGTGTTATGTCATGTAGATATGAGGTCACGCCCGCTGCGCATTGCATATGCGACGAGTACACCCTGCCAGGCCCTGTGTTACGTCATAGACGTATGGTGTCGCGCCGGGTACGCCATTCCCTCATTTTTTTGTCTCAAAACTATATCTAAATAACTTTAAACTGTATATGACAGCAAGTGATAATCAAAAACATTTTAAACATTTATATATTTCTAACTGTAATAAACTGATATTATGATAAATATATTTTCACAAAATCATGTCGGGTACGTCCTCCTTGCGCCCTCGACGCACGATTGCCATGTGACCTTTAAAAAAAAGCATTTGATTGGTTCAAAACATTTCCCATTGTAACAGTTGGAGGACAACACCCATTTTAGTAATTCTCTGTACAGCTTCTGATGAGACACACCCCTTCTGCTTGGAGAGCTTTTTAAAAAGTTTTTTGCTGTGTACACATATCTCATACTACACACAGCATGCAACGATTATCTTGATCAATATTCATGGTCTGTACATTAGCCTTCCACGTGTGATGGCTATGCATCTGAAACGTTACATCAAAAAATAAATGTGTGTTACATAATGCCCCTGGTGTGTGTGTGTGTACACATAATTGTACTGCCTTTCGGCCTGGGTATTGGTGGCTCGAAGGAGTATCATCAGACACAGGCAGAGTGCACATCCTAGATCACATGTGACAAACAGTAAAGAGTAATGTGTACATTTGTGTTGCTGTATGCTCTGTTGTCAGGCTTTACCAGTAGTAGTGAGTCATATGTGAGACTTTCAGATTCACGTTTGACATGCATTGATTGACTGTAATGAACTTTATCACTATGTATGACCTAGCCTCACTGCTGATCCTCCCTCCATTCGAGCACATTCACATGTGGGCGCTTCCCGATAGCAACACTTTCAATAATACCGCACACCAATTACATGCGTGTCTGCGCATATCCACAAGCTTGACAATGACGTGAACAGCATCTCATTAGCGATAGTTACCACCCTCCAGGTACATGCTACATTAATTTAAATTGCGCATTCTGCAACGTCAAAACTGCAACAGGGACACACATAAGTACACTTCCTGGCCAGGCAGGAACTAAACAATGCCCAGTACCACGGAACAATTATTCCCATAATATGCGACGTCATCTGCAGTGCATTGCGGGCGTGCGAGTTATAGTTAGCTGAACTAACTATAACGGGGGAATTTCAATGGTTTTGCACAAGTGAAATTTCCAGCTTACTATAACGCCCCTGAAACCTATGTTTTTTTCAGTGAATTTCTAAGGCTTTTTAAATGCTAATTCCTAACCATAACGTGCCTGAAATCTATGTTTTTTTTCAGTGAATTTCACAGGTTGTTTAAATGCTAATTTCTAACTTTAACATAACTCAAACCTAGTTTCTAACTATGCCTACAGAGGTAGGACATGTGAAGAAAGAAGAAAAAACGCACATAAAGAAAAAAAAGAAAAGCAGAAAGAAGCAACAGAAGTCCTCAAAGATGAAGAAAAGTGCAGGAAGAATCAAGACATGTGCACAAAGAACCAACAGAGGAGCAGAAAGAGGCCTTGTAACAAAACCATCCTGTGCCCACAACTTTTTCAGACGTGCACTGGTGTTAACTGACTCTGACTAACCAGGCCTAGAGCCAGTGGTATGCTAAAAGACACTTCGAATACAGTGAAAACACCTACATACACAAGTGAACACTATGCGTTGGTGTACCCCTGTGATTAGCATGACTTCCTCTGTAAGCCCATAGTACATAATAGGGCAGGGGGATTGAAACTACCTCTTAAAATGCGCCACGGGGTGCGTTTGCACACTGATGGATGGAGGGGGAGAGCCTTAGTTGAAATGTGTGCCCTGTGGGTGTTTTAAGTTGGGGGATGAAGTCCCCTTGAATCCTGAGGGTCCCTGGGGTCCAACCAGCCCACTAGGTACCTCCAGTAAGCACCACAGAGCTGCGTTGCAGAGAGGTGTAAAAAGGGGTACGGCCTAGACCATCTCTCTGCAACGCAGTGCAGTGGTGCTTACTGGAAGCACCTGGTGGGCTAGTTGGCCCCCAGGGTCCCTCAGGATTGAAGTGGAGTTATTTCCCCAACTTCAAATGCGCCACAGGGCGTGTTTGCACATGTTACCTCAGGCCCTGTCCCCTCCCTTCCCCACTGTGTAAACACGCCTTGTGGTCGTTTTAAGTTGGGAGAATAAGTCCCCTTGAATCCTAAGGGTCCCTAGGGGCAAATTAGCCCACTAGGTACCTCCAGTAAGCACCATTGCAGAGAGGTGTAAAAAGGGGCACAGCCTGCACCACCTCTCTGCAACGCAGCGCAGTGGCGCCTACTGGAAGCACCTGTCTGCAACGCAACTTCCTGGCGCATACTGGAGATACCTGTTGGGCTAGTTTGCCCTCTCAGATGTAAGGCTTGCCCCCTGTAACAGCCTGTTATTGACCTGCTTATTTCATTACTTGCTGTGTACCACCTGCCTGTGATTATTGTGACTGTAACTGTTTGGTATTCTTATATGATATTGTTACTGGAGCTGTATTCTCCCTCTCTTCTTGTTGTGTATCACTTGTATGTGATTTTCGTGACAACAACTGTTTTGCATTCTTTACTGGAGTAGTACTCTACCTTTCATCCTTTTGTAAAGCGCTCTGATATCCCTCGGGATCTGGTTTGCGCTATATAAAACTTTAGAAAACAAAATAAAATTAAAAATAATTGTATGTGATAACATCAACCTGCGCTGGGTGCACATTACATCCCTTTCCACTTTCAAAACAAAGATAGAAAGACAAGTAAAAAGATAAACACATGCAGGCCTTTAGAAGGATCAAAGTATCTCATGCGATGGGAAGGCCTTGGATTCCTGTAGGCATCATGCATAGTCCTCTGGCCTTGGGTAAAATATATGCCTCCCATTTTATTCTCCTGGGACATCAGAGACCTTGGTATTCTGACCTCTTGGGCGTCAGTAGCTTTTGTTATCTTCTCGGCATCTGCACGGTCATCACCTTTTCACTGTATGCATTTCTCTCCCTCCTCCTCCGATTCTTTCAAATCTCTCACCCTCACCACTTGTGTAATTCTTTTAACCAGGTATACATTCTGTGTGACAGTCTCAGTACCTCGCTGTACAGTAATCGTTATCTTTATTCTAGTCACCACCCACTCTGACCCTTTATATTGTAGTCTAAACTGGCTGCCTGGGGGTCTGTCCTTAATTAACACATGATCTACATTATGAATACCAGCCCCCATGGAATTCTACTTCCACTTTTGCCTCTGTAAGCTGTGCTTAAGGTCAGTTGGGATAGAACCCATCCTGATGCATTTTGGATAGTCGCTCTGGGGGCTTTACAAATATCTTTAAAAGACGAAAATTACAAAATTCACATTATATACAAACTATTAAAAATGAAAAGAAAACAAGGCGATCAGTTAGACAACCATAATAATACTAGGCATGTACCACATCTTAAACCTCCTAATTCCATCACATATTAAAAAAAAACGCAATATGCAAAACTGTTCACCCCATTTTTCTTACACCGACAGACAGTGTTCTTAGAGGTACCACTCGGTGTGTCGGCCAGTCGAAAGGGAATGTATTAAATGATTTAAACAATAAAATAAGGGAAATGCATTAGCAGGACCTCTTTTGCATAAAATTACGGTATGCTTGCTGAATAAAAATTGTTAATCCTACATTTAAATCTGTATTTTCATAGTTCAGAGCTGCAATGATGGCTTGCCTACAGGTCCGAACACCCAGCCTGTTCCATTCTGCTTTGAGTTTGCACCTGCGTTGGAAATTAAGGGCTGACAAAGGCAGACCACGTGCAACAGAGTTTCAGCTGTCTTGCCGCACCCTCTACAGGTTAGGTTTTTGACCGTACGTCGTCAGGGGGGCAGACCTTGCAAAAATCGCCAATCACCCATTCTAATGGCCATAAGGCTACGTTTTAAATACAGTAAATATGTGCAAGACAGGTAGGTGGCGGGGGCTAACCGTCTGTAAGAATTTACAAGAGTCCAAGCATGGCTGCGTTTGGAAAAGAGGGCTTTGTCCATAATGAGTGAGCTCATTCTCACACATTTTTTAATACCGGTTTTGAACGCTGTCTGGCTGGGGTTAAGGGCCCATAAGTCACTCGCTGACATTTGATGGATAGAGTCCTTAAAAAAGCAACCAAACGCATCTCCTGGGTTTTTCTGGGTGATTTCTAGCCAGACTAAGGATTCTAATGTACCTAAGTCCGCTTGTCTCAGTTTATGACAGAGGTTTAGGTATGCGCCGATGTTAGAGGCCTCATAATTTAATAGGCCCAGCTCTAGTCTTGTCTGGGCTGCAGATGCCGAATTTGGCAGATGGAGAACTTTTTTATAGATTTTAGTCGTATGTTGATTTAAAGCAGTTTTCAGTTTGCCCCTAAATATCTCTATGCCGTACAATAGAGTGGGGCCAATTTTTGCTCTCAGGACTTCCAAAAGTGGCAAGAGAGTTGGGCCAGAGAGATTTTTCGTCAGCTTGGCTAGTGACACCCCAAGGGTCATGGCTTTAACAGCGATCTTGTTGCGCTGTTTGTTGAAATTACCCCAAGAGTCCAAGTGAACACCTAGATATTTGTATCAGTGACCCATAACGAGGCTTGTGTTGTTATATGACAATCCACCACCAACATGTTGTTTCCTTCCAAAGGGGACAACTTGAGTTTTCTTTAAATTAACTTCTAGTTGGTTCGTGATCGTATAGCTAAGTAATTTGTCAAGAAGCCTTTGCAGCCCGACCCTTGTGAGGCTAAAAAGAACCAGGTCATCGGCATATAAAAGGTTACTTAGTGCCGTGCCTCCCACCTTTGGGGGATGACTGTTTGTCTCATCCAGTGTCATAGACAAATCTGCTATAAACAGGTTAAAAAGGAGGGGGGCCAGCACGCATCCCTGTTTCACACCTCTAGTTGTCATGATTTTCCGTGAGAGATGCGTGCCGGACCCCAACTTCACCCGGACCCAGGTACGAGAATGGAGTTGAATAATTGCCTCCAGTGATTTATCAGGGATCCCCATTTTCTTAGCTTTTCCCATAGAGCCGCCCTTGGGACCCTATCACATGCGGCTTTGAAGTCGACAAAGCAACAAAGCACTGACCTAGATGTTGAGAGTGCTTTGTCGACAATAGTTGACAGTGCTAATAGGTTGGTCCTAGTCCCGGAGTTGGCAATAAAACCTGTTTGGTTCATCGGTATCAGTTTGTGTTCCTCTGCCCATATCCTCAACTCCTCCAAGAGGAGACCTGCATAATGCTTAGCCTCAATGTCCAAAAGAGCAATAAGTCTGTAATTGTTGGGGGAGGCACGGGATCCTGATTTATAGATAGGGTGGATTATTGCGCCCCGCCATGAGTCCAGGATTGTTGCAGTTCTTAGAGCATAATTAAAAAGATTTGTTAGCGGCCCTGACCAGAGAGCTATGTCAGATTTAAACAGGCTCTGTGGTAAGCCATTTAGGCCTGGTGCTCCGTCTGATCTTGCTTTTAACACAGCTGAGGCAACCCTGTCTTGCGGCATCTGGACATCATCGCTGACGGAGTGTAAGCACTCGGTGGGAATGCTCCGCATGTTACTTAAATCAGTCTCTATCTCTCTTAGGGGACTGCTTCCTGTGGCTCCTATATTTTCTGGTGACCTAAAATGGTCAGTGAGAAAAGTTACCCAGTCTGATTCTTGAATGTTTGCAGATCCGAAGCTCGATGTACTCGAGTTAGAGTTGTTAATTAGGGCCCACAATTTTCTTGAATTTCGGCTCTTGCTCTCCCACACTAATTTACACCAAAATTGATTTTCGTGCGTCAGTTTGTCTTTAGTAATCGCCAACCTGAGTGACTTTTGGGCCATTTGATAAAGTTTTAGGAGCTCACTGTTCCCTGGAGATTTTGCAAGTAGCCGGAGGGCGTTGTTTCTGCTTTCTTAAGTGACTTTGACTGTTTTGAAAGTGTGAACTGGCGAGGCGGGATTGTCCTTTGAACCTGCTGTTTTGCTGGGAAAAGATTGATCAGGTGTAAGCAAAGCATCATCCATGCCACAGTCGGAGAGGCATCCTGATCGATTCCACCTCTTATAAAGTCCGTGCTTACATGTAGAATAGTCCAACTAATGTTCTCTCTCCATCTGAGGCGCTTTAGATTTTCAGTGTATGTTCCCCTACAGGTTGGAGGTGCAGGTTTATGGGACACTGGGTTTGATATAAGGGATATGACCTAGGGCCGATGGTCACTTTCGGTTCGTGGGCGAATACAAAAGCTGACAAGACAGTGGAGCAGGGCTGAGTTACAGATGGTATAATCCAAATAGGATTGTTTATTACCGTTTGTCCAGGACCAGTTTGGGGGGGTATCGCCCACCGACCTACCGTTCATTACCAGATAGCCTGCACTATAGAACCGCATCACACAAAGTTCGCCCAGACCGCAATGGGCTTGGTTGCGGGGTTTGGTTTGTGTCTTAGCCTCAGTCAAAGAAAATAAGAAAGGCCCTTCGGTTTCCGCTAGTTTTCCTTGGAATAAGTTGGTATTGAAATCCCCCGTGACAATACAATCTGAGTTGGGTTGTTCCGCGGCTAAGTCACTCATAATTTCCGTTAGACGTACCAGGTGATCTTTTTTTGTACGTGTGCTTGGATTGATGTACACGTTTAAGAGGAAAAGTGAACGTTGTTTCCGCCATGAGTTGATTTTGACCCCAAGTAGCCAGTCTTCATCAAAATGTAATCGTGTGATTGGGCCTTTTAGGTTGTTAGATATGTATATTGACAGGCCACCTTTGGAATGACAATAGCGTCTGTCCCTGAGTGCTGGTTTCCATAGTTCAGTAAAACCGATGATAGGGCAGCCTTGTGTGTCCCATGTTTCCTGCAGGGCTATAACTGCATGCTCACATATAAAGGAATAGGTGTCTGGGTCCCTAATTTTATGCTGAAGGCCGCTGATGTTCCAAGAACACATTAAAAAGGTAGAATCTGCTTGTGAATTAAACACAGAAGCTGATGAGGCTACTTGAGGACTTATCTTTGCCAATGATTTGCTGTTTTGGTCCACACACTCTACTCTATGTGGTCATTCTAATTTCTTGGTTGACAGGATAGCTGGGAGCCAGCCCCAGCCTTGACTAATGTCGGCATTGGAGACCACTATTGGAGAGATTGTATTCTGTTCTTCAGATCCTGACTCATTTTTTAAAATTGAGTACGGTCTAATGTAGGGCAGAGATCTGAGCGTTCCTGGTTTTGTGGGTGGTGTTGGCTGGTTTAGTAAAGCTGTGGGGTAACCTGGGGTGGAATATGGATAAACTCGAATGCCCCAATCCCGCAAAGTAGCCTTGTGATCCAGAAATACTCCTGCCCAATAGGCCGTCTTGAATGACACCAGGGTTACCTCAGACAGTTGTGTGCCTCTTGGTGGGAGGAATATGATAGATTCTATATCGTCCCATACCAGACCTGCAAACTCCGGAATACCGTCCACTAGTTTTATTATATTCGATCTGTTAAGGATATCGTGCCAACCTTTTGATTTGTAGTCAGGTGCTAGTAGAATGTCGGAGTGTTGCAAATCACTTTTGATCTCTTTGCTACATAAACTTGGAACAGACTTATTGATTTTATTAGATGATGCGCCTGCATCCAGTTCCTGCTCCTGTTGTGGCGGATATTGGGGGGCCTTCCGCAAACACTGACTATTTTTATGTGAAGTTGTTTTATGATTATAAATTGTTTTTGTGAGGTTCATTCTTGTTATTGGGATGTCCGACCGAGATAAAGTTGAGATTAAGGCTGATTCGGGTTTTACTGAAGTCACTATGGGACCTACTAAGCTTGGTTCGTTGATTTTAGTCCTTGACTTTTCTATGACAGTGCTGGGCTCTTCTGTCGCTATTCCCGCAGATGGCTCAGTAAGATCTTGGTTACTGCCCGGGGTCAGTTGGATAACGGTTACGGATTAGTCCCCATTTGGTTGAATAGCACTGGGGTTTGCTAAGGGCGATGGTGCATCAGTCTCACTTAACACTTTTTTGTTGGTTGCCATTTCAAAAAGGGGAAAGAATTTCGAGGGGACAGCTGTTCCTTTTGCTCTTGTTTTGTTTCTCTGTTTGCGCTGACGTTTGCGCTCTCTCTTACTAGAAAGTGGTAGAGGAACTGACAGCACTTCCAGATTAGAGGGTGCCTGGGCCACTGAACTGTCCACCAGCCCTGCCTCGATGTGGTTGGTACGAATTGTGCACCCGCTTGGAGACCGGGCATCTTTGATCGTTGCTTCAGTCGGCTCCAAAACCGTTGCTGCAAATTGAGGTTGGCCGGATTTTAACTGCTCGCTTGACTGATTTGGACGGGGGACAAATCCCCCACTCAACTTAGTGCCTTTTTTGTGGTAGTCCAGGAATTAGCTGTATCTTGGGTCAAAGTTGGAGATTTTTGTGGTTGCGGGCGGAGAATTGCCTCCCTTTAGCATTTTGACTTCATTTATAACGTCGGATAGAAAAGCTGGAAGCGAAGAAAGTGAGTCTATGATAGGGGAGCAGCAACAAACCGACTGTATGAGCTTTGCGGAGGATTGTGCTCCTAGTATTAAATTGTTCAGTTTGTCCAGTTTGTTGTCGATCCCTGATGTAAACAATGCTAAGGTGTTCAAAAGGTCAACCTGCGCATCCAGTTTGTCCGAATGGTAATTCAAAGCGTTAACTGTTTGTTAGAAGGTTTGAAGGAGTTGAGGCCAAGCGCCAGTTGCTATGGGCTCTTCTTGATTAGACTTTGCGTTTGACAGATGATTAGGGGAGTTTTGAGTGCTTTTGAAGAAAAACGACAAGTCTGCTAAAAGCTGGTCATTTGGGTCTAGTTTTTTGGGCGATTTTTGTGTTGATGTCGTTATTGGTGCTGGAGGTGAAGATGCGATATGCTATGGACTTGACGCGTCCAAATGATCCTTGGGTGTACTTATGGTTTGAGATGAAAGAGAAGTATGTAAAATATTATTGCAAGAGTGAACATTTTGCACGTGAATTTGTGGAAAAGTTAATTGACGATGGGGGACCATTGTAGACTCCTTTGGTGCAGCGAGGTCTTGTCGTAACAATATTGCTGGTGATTCTGGTTTCTGAATTTGGTCTATGAGGGGACTTAAGTTATACGAAGGACTCATTGGAGGGGGTTGCATCAGACATGCTTCTTGCTTGTACGCAGCAGTGGGTGAAAAATGCTGACCTAATTGCAGCTGTGGTAGGTAATTAAATGAAGGGTTTTGTTGGAAGCTTACACCCCCCCGACCAGGCTGGGGTCGGGTCGTTTGCAGATCCAAAAATATAAGCTTCTGGAAATTGAGCCAAGTTTTTAGTTTTCATAGACAACTGTTGTAGAGATAGCGGATTTAAAGGGGGCATACTTGTTTCGACTGTTTGGTCCAAAACGTCAAGCCGGACTGCCTCCGGGGACTGACAATGTGGGAGAGTGTTATTCATAGTTGGGATTTTTTTGAAGTAGTCCAACAGGTTCGAGGATTTTAGGGTATTCAAGGTATCCATGCTCTTGTCATTATGGGTGGGATTGCGATTACCATTTAGCGTTGATTTTGCCGCATTCGCTGTGTCCTGGCAGGCCCGGAGACTCTTATGGCTACCCGGTTGGAGCTTCTCATCGTGTGCCAGCTGTTTTGATTTCCTCCGTTTTGATACCGCTATGGTTTTTCTTACTTTCCCAGATCTCATGATTTCTATTAATTGGAATAATTGTTCGGGGTCAGCTGGTACAGACACCCTCCTTCAGAGACTACACTGGGGTAGCTCTACCAGATCCGTGGGCAGTCTGGAAAGGGTTACGGTAGGCCTTGGAACTCTGATGGTGCTGATGATTCTAATCATGCTGATGTCTCAGGCTGGCTAATATTGTGCTGGTTTTTATGTTCTGCGCTATCTTGAAATTTTGGTTGGTCTTCGCAGAGCTGCCAGGTCTGTTGATGGGTGGCGTTTTAAGAGGCGCTTTTTTAGCGCTTCAATAGTTTGTGTCGGTGCTTTGTCGGTGTCTTAAGTGATGGCACCCCCGCTCTTTTGCTTTCCCAACCCCGATCCTCCTGCTTGCGCATGCTCGCTCGCCGCACTGCTCAGGCCAGAGGCTGGGAGTCAAGATCTCACCTCCGTTTTACCCCCCTAAGGTGTAGTGCCCCCGCCAGATGGGGTCACACAAATGCTAGAATGGTGGGGTGGTAAAGTGGAGTCGCCTGGAGTTGCCTCAACCAATCACCAGTCATCAACCTGAGCAGGCAGCGAGACCAGCGGTCGTTAAGCGGATTCAGGGGGTGCGGGGGGAGCAGCCCCAGAACTAGGTAGAGCCGCCAGGCGCCCCACGTGACTAACCAGTTAGGCAGGTAGGTGGAGTGGAGCGGGGGAAATGGATGAGCCGGACCAAAGGAGAGCACCCTGCAGGCTTACGCGGCAGACACTGGGAATACAGGGGGGTTTAGACAAGCAGCATTAGCGACACCGTGCGATTCAGGGGGATGGGGGGAGGGGGCTAGGCAGAAGGGCAAGGTCTTACACGTCTTCACCCAGCCAGCCGAGTGGAACCTGCCCACTGCCCACTACCAACAGTGGCAGAGACGGCCCCTTACGCCCCCCCTCACTCCTCACCTCCTCACCCTCACACCCGTTTGTCGACTCACCGGTACGCCGATTACGCCGCTGCGGTCCCGATCCTGGTCCCAATGCCGACAATGCAATGGCAAAGCTCTAATGCAGCTCCCTGCACGGCCTGGCTCAACCTTGCTGCGCGGCCTCCGCCCAACTCCGCCTGCCTCCAAACCACACCTGACCCCACTCATCAGCACGTCCGGACGCACAGCAACTCTTCCGTCAATGGGGCGCGGCCTCAGACTTCCGACTCAGGAACTCGTGAAGTGTTCTTGTATGCTGGCAAGAAATTCTGAGTTTCCATTCAATGTTTTCACCCCTCTCCACTGCAATGCCCATTTTCTCATTCAGGGTGCACATGAGGCATTCAACCTCTCCATTTGGCTGTGTCCAATGAGGTGTTATTTTATGATGGTGGATACCAAACGCCTGCAGTTATTTGCTGTAATCTTGGCCACAGAAAGGTGGTTCATTATCAGTCTTGAATAGGGTTGAAGTAAGTCTATTACAATTTTTTTTCCTTGTTTAGGTTTTATTTTGTCAAACATAGTAGACTCCACTGTTTAAACTACAGGGTATTTTAAGCAGTTGTCCATGAGAACAAGCAATCGCTGTCCACCCGGCAGGCTGCAGAGATCTGCACTCTTGCATTGTTCCCTCTGGGCACCTTTTGTCATGATGGTTGCTGGAGAGTGTTGTGCAACTGCTGCTTGCATTGGAATGCATGATAAGATTGCTGATTTGGCGAGCCTGTCCATATGGAGAAACCACACTTTCTCTAGCATGCAGGATTTTTTTCTTTGCTATCCCCTGATGTCCTTGGTTGACTAGCAATATGGAGCAGTTCTGAAGGCCAAAGGGAAAAATGATTTTGCTCCCTTTCAGGAGGGCTAGGAGGGTGGCGTTTTCTGAAAAGCGTAATTTGTTTCTTAATTTCCACAGCTCCGACAGTTTATTTCGGGTGCCTTAATCCCTTGCCTGGTCAGAAAAGAAATGTCTTACACTTCTTCTCCAACATTAATGCCTTTATCAGTTTTAAACACACATTTGCGGCACAACTAATTTAATCGAGGGAGAGGACTTTCAAGCAAGCAGTCTGTGATTTGAGGTGTATATGCTCTTTAGTTGATTTCCTCACTTTAGAGTGCCCTGAAAAGTAATCACCAAATTAGCCAGAAATAAATGAAAAAAAATCTGATTATAGGTAAAAGAAAATCATTATTTTGATCCAAGTTGGATTGAATCACTAAATTCATTTGAGCCTTTCACAGAAATATTTCTAGCTTAAATTATTGTTAGCATACACAAGAGCCAACACAATTACAAGAAAACATCATTAGTGACAAGTTGACCACTACAAATGTATAACACTGAAACAACGCAATGGAAAAACATATATGTGCACTATAATTAGTGATAATTCATCAGAAAAGAAATATTTGGATTACCTTAAAATTCAGACAGTACAGAGAATTTTAGCAAACTGTCCATGTAAATACCACTTCAGTGGTTTGTGTACCAGTTGAGTCTTTTCTATATGCAAAGACAGTACACCATTACTTTCAACAGTTTTTACATTTTTTGACTTGACTTAATCCAAAAAAGAAAAAGAAAGAAAGGGCAGGGAAAGTCCTTATGCAGAAGTGAAGAAGTATTACTCCTTAGTTAAATAGGCTTTACATAGGACATTGGCTGGTGTCCCCGCTTTCCCTTTTACCAGTTGTATTGATGCGTTTTAACCCTCTGTGCTTCTGGTTTCTCCACAGTACAAAGGAGCAGGTACTGGTGATATGGAAATGGAATTACCATTTGGATAACAGTGGGGCCACCCAAGTGCTGATTTTGAGTGTAAAAAGAGGGGAAATGTCCTTCTTTCCCTTGGACGTGATCTACACCCTGCAAAGTATTATGCTGATGACACCCAGCTCTTCTCACTCTCCACCAATGAGATCTCAGAGTCACCCTCACTTCAGCTGGGACTAAACAAGATTGCTGACTGGATGCTTGCTAATAAATAAAAACTAAATGGTGAGAAAACTGAACTCCTCCTTTTTGCGAAAAATAAACACCTTTGGGGCCCCCATCATTGGCCATCTCAAATGGCCGTTCCTCCCCTCCCGTCATAGTCGGCACACAACCTGGGCTTCATCATAGACGACTTATTGTCGATGAAGCAACAAGTTATCAAAGTCGCTTCTACCTATTTCGCTATTCTCAAATGGCTGAGGAAAATTCTTTGGATGCTCCCTCTCCCCACGCAAAAGACTGTCATCCAGACTCTAGTAGTGTCCAGACTGGACTATGGCAATGTGCTTTATCTTGGTGCTTGCAAGGAAGTGCTCCACAAGTTGCAAGTAGTCCAGAACTCTGCAGCTAGACTGCTTTGCCAACTTCCCAGAATGGCCTCCACATCAGGCTCACTCCGGGAATTTCCCTGGCTAAGAATTGACAACTGAGCCAAATTCAAAGCACTCTGCATTATGCACAGAATTAACTCAGGCTTAGCCCCCAAATATCTTTGCTCCTTAGTGCACCATCAATTCCCACCACGTCTACTATGCTCGTCTAATCAATTTAAATTTCAGGTGCCCAGAATTAAACGAGCTAGAATGGGAGGCCGGTCCTTTGCGTATCTGGCTCCCTCCCTCTGGAACTCCCTACCTATTAACTTACGTTTAGAAAATCACTACCTCAATTTTCGCAAGGGCGTAAAAACATGGCTGTTTAACCAATAGTATCTTTTCCCTCTACTTGTATCTCTTGTCTCACGCGTTCACAGGCGCCGGGAAACCTTCGGGTAGCTGCGCGCCATACAAATTTTAAATAACATAACATAACAAAGAGAGGGATTAAGAATAAGTGACAAGTTTGTTTAAGTAGACAACCACTAGACCCGAAAATGGGGTGGGCAAAAGGGCTCTTACCATTTACTTGTCATGGATAACAATGGACACACTCAACTGGGCAAAGTGAGTTTGACATGTCTAACTATCTGTTATATAGTAAACCTGTCATCCCATCAACAAGAGGCAGTGCTAAGGGAGGCTTGTAACTGTAAAATGATTTCCCAAAAATGATAATTTTGGAGTTAACTATTGTTTATAGTGATTATAACTTTGATATTTTTGCTTTGTAATATTAGTTTTCCCTGGGTACATGTGGCCTTGCTAGATGCTTGGATGTCAATATTTTCTAAATTATAAACAAGAGTAAGAAAAAACGGTCCAGGAAAGTACCTTCGCAATTAGCATACCCTTGGGTTTTCATTTATGAGGAAGAAATCCCTCACCCACCATAGTTGGCAGCCCTGTTTACAAAAAATGATGGAGCAAGTGAAAACACAAGCAATCATGTAAAGTGCCCTCAGACAAAGAAAAAAGATTTTCTGAAAGCATTTGCCACAGGTAATGGGGACGGAACAACTCACGAAAAGCAAAATAGGAAAGATTGACCACTTGGAAGAAAGGCTTTGTAAAAGACACTCAAAGAAGCAAGAAAAGCAATGGGTGGGTCATAAGCCCACAAGGAGTATACAACATGTCTCGATGAGACAGTGTAAGTGATGTCTAGGTGAGACCTAAAAAGAAAGTAAGCAACAAAAAGGCAGAATAGGCTCATTCTGTCTTCTAACATGTAATAAAAATAATCCTCCTTCTAGCAACTTTGAAGCAGAGGCTTGTGTTTGGGCTCTATGTACAAATTGTCTGAAGAAAAGTGGAAGTGTGCTTTCAGCAGTAACTCAACTCATCCACTACAAACAAAACTGAATGAGACGAGAGTGGAGGTTTCTGTCTGTCTATAATGAGTATGTTCATGTGAA
This sequence comes from Lissotriton vulgaris, assembly GCF_964263255.1. NCBI lineage: Eukaryota > Metazoa > Chordata > Amphibia > Caudata > Salamandridae > Lissotriton > Lissotriton vulgaris. The sequence continues at coordinate 499,521,710 of NC_141694.1, forward strand.
AAAATCTAAGGAAGCTTAATGAGACAGGACTGAGCTTAGAGATAGCATGCCAAGGTGCTGGTATGGCTTTGTTTGCTGCTTGTTTCAGTTATGTGTATGTGCCTGGCCCCTTCACTAATAGCATAGGTGCTGTGCTTGTCAAAGATTGTAACTAGTGAACGCCCCCATCGTTCCTGCTTCATGCCTTACCTCCATCCTTGACACATTTACCCTGTGACGATTTTACCAAACAGACAAGATTTTACAGGCATTGGACAATCCTCAAGAATAAATGTTTTTACATCCCAGGTAACTGGTAAAGTACAAACTAAGGATCTCAATAACACCATTTCGAGAATAAAATATTTGTTGATTCTTAAGTATCTAATTTAAAAAACAAGTGGTGCCACTGAGAGAGAAGAATCTTTGCTTCTTTTCTCAGCTTTGCGTGCACTAGATGCAGGTGCACCCCCTACCAACTGATGATTGCCACATATTCCCTGCTTTGTACATTTTATCAATCACATTTTATCAGTGTGTAGCTAGGAGATTACAGCTTTGTTATACAACAGAGACATTTTGTTTAAAAGATCTCAAAAGGGATTTAAATAGATAATTTTCACCAAACAAAATGCAATATAAAAATCAGCATGTCAAATACAAAAAAAAAACAATGAGGCACAAACTTATGTAATAATTATGATATAATGTACATCTAGATCCTTTTCAAGAATAATTCTTTATAAAGAGCATAATGCTACTGGGTGCTTCAGGAATTTAAGATGAACTTTAAACAATATACATAACAATATGTCGATAAACAGTTACCTTTGCAGGAGCTTCTGCTATTCCGAGTCCTAAATTTTCTGATATTACAAAAGCGCTTGCTACCCAAGTTGTGATCGTATCAGGAACAGTCACTTCCATAGATGCATCTATTTCACGGCTACAAAAAGGGACAAATCACACAGAATGAACATTTTACATAATAGTAATATCAAAATGTATTAAGACAGTACCCATCATATTGCTACATTTATTGTGTACTCATGTAGACACTTGCTCATCACTTAAATTTTTGGAAAAGAGGTTCCTTCAATCTGAATTGTTCAAGTGTCTTGTTGCACACCGATTAACAATGCATCATTTCCTAACCAATGTGGCAAAACGTCCTGAATTTGTTAAAAAACACAGAGCTGAATCTTATGTTTTGCTATCTTCTCACTATACCCTGCAGCAGCATGTACTACAATTTCCAAGATAGCCACGGAAGAACAATAACCAACAAACAATGGCATATCCAATAGGTCTGGGATCGTCAGCCATTCTTGTACTTTTTGTCATGCCTTATTTTGTAAAACTTTGTTTGGGAAGCTGCTGGGAGTTTGTCAACCTAAAAAAATAATGACTTAAGACAAACATGTTTTTGGGTCTCAAAAAAACATACATTACCAAAGCAATTCCTGGCGAGTACTACTTTGTGTGTGAATGTGAAAGGGCAGCATACTGTAACTCATAGTGAAGTCAGCCAATGGCTTAAGTTGGGTGACATGTTGCCCTTTGGTGCATGCTCAAGTGGGTAGGAGAAAAATGTGAATCACACATCCACAGAAAAAAAATGGATGAAGTGTGACTGAAAACCCCTATATGTAACTATGGACCTATCTTTAGTAAAATCAAATGGTCTTGGCTAACACAGACCTAAACAATTGCATTGTTGTGCCATTGGCTGCCAGCCTCATGCTTTTGAGAAATAAAGAAGGAAAGAAAGAAAAAGAAAGAAAGGAAGGAATAAGGTAAGAAAGAAAGAAAGAAAGAAGGAAAGAAAGGAAGAAGGAAAGGGAGAAAGAAGGTAAGAAGGAAAAAAGAAGGAAGGCAAGAAATAAAGTGAGAAAGACAAGAAAGAAGGAAAGAAAAAAGGCAAGAAAGAAGGAAAGAAGGATAGATAGACCAAAAGAAGGAAGAACAAAATATAGAATAAAGGATAGAAAGAAAGAAGGAAAGAAGGAGAAAAATAAAGAAAGGGAAAGAAAAAGAAAGTGAGAAAGAGGCAAAGTAAAAAAATAAAAAGAATAGAAAATAGAAAAAGAGAGAAGATAAGGAAGAAAAAAGGGAGGAGAGATGGAAGGGGATAAGCAACTAAGAAGTTAAAGTGAGAAAGGAGGAATACAAGTAAGAAAGAAGAAAGGCGTATAAGTCAAAAGAAAGAAGGAAAGAAGGAATGAAGGAATGAAAGAGAAGGAAATCAAGAAAGAAGAAAAGAATTAAGGAAAGAAGGAATGAAAGAGAAAGGAAAATGGGAATGAATAAGGATAGAAGGAAGGAAAGAAAAATGAAAAAAGAAAGCAAGAAAGAAGGAAACAAAGAAAAAAGAAAAAGAAACAAAGAAAGGCAAGACGGAAATAAACAAAAGTGGTACAAGCGATGCAATTAAACATGATAAAGGCTGGTTTTCTTACTGGGCATAATATACTAAAGAACTACAGGTGAAATTGATTCCAGGATAAACATATTCTGAAGAATTGTCTTCACATATATAATATTGAAGTTTTCGATAAGTTAATGCAAAACAGTTTCAAGTGAACATAAACTTTTATGTGGTGAAATACCAACAGTCACATAAAGGACACTCCAAAAAGAATTTTAAAAAGCATTTGCAGGAGAGAGGAGCTGATGAATTACGAAGTAGTGTCCTGCTGTCACATAAGACTCCAAACACAAAGGGAACATCAAGGTAATACATTAAAAACAAAAACACTGCCACAGAAGGGAACTAGCTTGTGTGTGGATGTGCTCCTTGTGAAAGAGCAAAATGCAGTCCCTCAAAGTGAAGTTATCCAGTGACTGAAATGGGCTGTCCCCCTGCTCCGTGCGGTATGCTGTAGTGGGTGGAAAGAAAACGTGCATGACACAGCAACAGACCAATGGATACAGAAAGCAGACTGAAAGCCCCTTTAAATAAGTATAATATACATATTTTTTTAATTGAAAGGACTTTGCCAACGAAAGATATAAAAAACATGTTGGGTAAAAATGATTAATTGCCAGTAAATAAAGCTCATAAAAAGTTTCCTCCAGGGTCAGCCAGTGCTTTTTTTCATTTATAAATTTGGAAAGTCATAAATCGTTAAATGAAGAACAGTATATCAAAAACATTGAGATGGAAAAATAATATGTATTCCAGGGCCACACAATTGTTTTATTACCTTTCAGTCACTAAAGATGATATAAAAGATGCTGCAATTACAGACAATTTTGAGACTAAACAATATGTACACATATCCTGAGGAGGAATAATATTGAGAGAGCGACATGTTACTTTAAGAATTGTAGGGGTGCATTATAATTGTGGGTAGTCAGCACCCGCATATTCAGAGGAAATACTAATATGGGTTTTACAAATATAACAGCAGATTGGGAATTAGTGCAATGTGTAAAGATATATTCATAATGTTGCAGATTAATGTAGAGCCTTATTAGGAGAGTGATGCTTTGTATAACTTAGAAATGCTATTAAACGTGTGTATTGTAGGATTGGTAAACGTGCCATATTAAGAGTTGCACGTGTAGGAGACAAAACGCGATGCTTTAACATGGAAATTAGCTTATTTTTAGAATTGAAATGAATGTTACTTTTGCAATGGGACAGAGTATTGCTTATAATGTAGAATCATTTAGAAATGCATTTAAACGTGTAAAGGCCTGGGAATTAGGGAAGCCAGTAGAAGCCTAAATGTGATTTCATTAGTTGGCTTTGGTTATCCTTGTGAAATGATTTATTGATGGGAAGGGTGCTGTTTTCAGAGAATATTGAATTGTAACTTTGAATGTGCACAAGATTGCTTCTCACGTATTTCAGTTGCAGGTGCAAGGCCACAGACCTAATTAGGTACAATGATCCATTGTTTAGAAGTTAGGCCGGTAGGAGTGCGGACGAGTAAATGCCAGAGGAATGTCCATCTGCAACATTTGGCAGAGAAGGAGCCTGGGAACCAAGGACACCTCAACGGACGCTGGATGGAAGAATATTTCAAATATAACAAATTCCTAGGCAACTAAAACACTGCAGGATGGCAGGTACAACAACACAAAAGATAATAACAGAAGCTACAGTGTACTAAACTAATAACGACAAAATATATAAGAAAATATTATTCATTTATTATTGTTTAAAAATATACATAAAAGAAACAAGTAAAAAACAATCTTGTTGTCAAACATTTAAATGATCACAATACATGCCAGATAATGTGGGGCATGAAATGATAAAAACAATATATAAGGATCAAATATACATTCGATGATAAAATACAATACAAAAAATTGAAACAACAAAGTTATTGGATGCCTAATGATTCTTGAACTGACTTTGCTTTTTATTCTGAGTCGTCTGAGACTCCTTCAGAGGATTATGTTTGTATTAGTGCCAGTTTATTTCTTGAACCTCTTGCTGAGGTGTTTGTATGCCCAATTATTTTTGGCTTTATAATAAATTCCTAAACTTTAGTTCGTAGTCAGTGGTTCTTTAAATTGGATTTGATTGCTGATTTACAAAGCTGTTTTTGCTATGAATTTGGAAACCTCCCCTCTTCACTTCTTAGCAGACAAAAAGGTCCAGTCGACCTGTCCAGGGATTCTAAAGAATGGATTAGGAAAAAAATCTAGATGAGAATCCCAGCTCCTTCAGTTGGTAGAAGAGTGGGATGGTTGTCTCTAGAGTGAGGGGAGATCTAGATTAGGATAAGAGTTTCTAAAGCCCATAGAAATTAGGTGATGATTGCCCAGTGGATTGTCTGCGGAAGACGGCGTTTCATGGAGATCGATGGAGAGTGACGGTGCAGCAAAAGCAGCAGTTCGTGGGAGAGTGAGTATGAATAGGGGTTTATGTTGTTAGATTGCGGCGTTTGTGTTGTGTTGTGATGTCTTGCAGAGTTGCAATGCCTGTTGTATGAAACTGGATCAGGCTGTGAGCGCGCGCAGCCCGGGAAAATCTTAGGCTCAAGGAGTAGCTTAAGTGGGTCGGGTGTACGGTACACCCAGAGTAATTGTCAACCATTGTTAAGGGAATCGGGAGATACAATTGATCGCCCGCTGGACCAAGATAGGGGGATCGAGTGTGTGAGTGGGTGAGTAACTGACGCTGGTCGTGGGTTGCTGAGTGGTTGTAACCTATCAGTTGAGGTGATTGTCCGGTCGTTTTGTGGACAGACAGTTGCCAGTTCGGTGACAATTACGTGAAAGTGGAGGTACAGTCAGACTGTGGACGTACAGTCAGCGAAGTGATTGCTTGGTCGTGAGTGATCATTTCAGTGTGTGAATGGGACATATACGTGAGTGAGAGCGGAGTTGTAAAGGAGGGGAACTGCTGCGAAGGCGAGTGACATCAGAAGGTGCCGCTCTGTGATAGGGCGGTTGGTATAAAGCTGCGCTGGGATTGATGGATTGTCAACAGGAAGTAGAGGAGTGCTGCGAAAAGTTGGTTTTCATCATGAAATGTTTTAAAGTGTTGCGAGAAATGTTGAAAAGAGAAAAGAAATTAGAACCCCGGGGGGGAGAAGACGTTCCACCCGAGGATACTCCAGCTCATTATGTGGCTACGAATGTAGGGTTGCATACTATATTGTGGCTTGAAAATTGGGCTAAGATGACTGATGGAAAGGAAGAATTGACTTTTCCCAGATTCGGAACCTTTAGATTGTAAGGGTTATACCAGTTGAAATTGATTATGGCTTCTTTGCGTCCTTTGCCTAGACCAAAACAGTTCGAAGCATTACATGTATGGATTAGGGCGGCACATGAGCGAAACAGGGACAGGAGGTAGGAAAGAGTAAAACGGTCAGTCAGAGCATTTCAGGATGCAAGGTGGGATGCATTGGCGAAGAGATGGAGAGTAAAGACTATTGAGGGGGACAGGTTGTATCCGCTGTTGCTAAAGACGGAACGGCAAGAAAAATAATTCTGAAGAAGACGATAGTGACACAGATGATAGCTTGATAGAAAGGATGTTATCAGAGAGGCCACCTCCATACAATCCAGAGTCAGAAGGGGAGAAGTCAGCCCTGATAGAAGGAGTTCGAGAACCTCAAGTTCCACCTAGTACGGAAGTAGTGGGAAAGCTCTCATCAGGGGAGATGCAGAATGCATGAGGCATTAGTCCTCAGAGGTTGCCGGATGCCCTTAAGGTACCGGTTACCATTGGTCCCTTAGTGTCAGTGTACAATCCAGAGCCGGTGAGAAATGGAACTCCATCACAGAAGGGAATGGAAGGGAGCATCAGCAATGTAAAGAACGGTGTAGTGGGTGGGTTGAGCCAAATGCCAAGGCCTGTGAAATCGAGTACTCCGCTGCCAGCTACTGCAGATTCGTCCAGAGGACTGATGGATCTGAGGGGCCAAGACAAAAATCTCTTGGCGAATTGAGGCCAGATTTAAGAACATGGACGACTGTCGAAGGGGCTCAAAGCGAGGGGCCAAAAGAGGATTGGGACCAGGGGAGTTCGGTGAACAGCATGGCTTTTAGAGAGACACCCGAAGCGAATAGGTGCTGAGAACAGGACAGTGCTTGCAGGGAATCGAGTAGAGGCACCCTGTCAGCAGCAGTGAAAGTGAAAAGGCTGGACGTAATGCGACTAAAAGCAGAAGTGGATGAGATAATTGAGGGAAATTTACCCTTAGAGAGAGTGGAACTCTTTGAGCCAGATGAGTTGCTGTTTGTAGCAAAGGAGGTGACTCGCAAAGCGAGGTCGATACATGAGAAACTGACTGAATTGGCAAATAAATATGATGTGGTCTTGTCCAGGACAAAAATGTTGCAGGGATATCATAGGTTGCAATATTTATTTATTTATTGGCATTTATAAAGCGCAGCATATACCCGAGGGTGTCTTGGCGCTGATTAATTTGCCAGCTAGATGTTAAGCTTCCTTGCTCAGACCACTATTCTGTACCGGGAACTTATTTATTGAACAGCCAAGTTTTCAATTTTTTGCGTAATTGGAGTAGTGTGGGACATGCTCTGATGTCCTGGGGTAGAGTATTCCACAGTTTGGAAGCTGCTACCACGAACCGTCGGTCTCCCCACATCACAGTTTTGGTGCGGGGTACCATTAGTTGGTTGCTGTTGGTAGAACGCAAAAGGCGTATAGGTTGATAAGGACGTAGATGGTCTTTAAGGAACTGCGGGCCCTGTTTATTTAGTGCTTTGTAAATAATGCACTGTGATTTAAATCTGGCTCTATTCTGAATCGTCAGCCAGTGTAGTTTAGGAATGGCGTCAGAGAGAGGAGCAAACTTAGGAATTCCCAGAATAAGACGTGCTGCTGCATTCTGTACGGTCTGCAGTTTTTTTATAACTCTAGCTTGGGAGTTGATAAAAAGCCCATTGCAGTAGTCTAGGGATGTCAGGACTAGTGAGCTCACCAGAGTTTTAATGGCGGTAGTAGAAAGATAAGGACTTATCTTTCGGATCATGCGTAGTTTGTGATGGGCTATAGAGGCCACTTTGCTAGCATGGTCGATGAAGTTTAGATGGTTATCAAAAAGTATTCCTAAGTTCCTTACTTTAGTCACCGGATTGGGGGGGCCACCAAAAGTTTGGGGCCACCACGAGGCAGGCCATTCTGGTGAGAGTTGTCCAAAAATCATTACCTCGGTTTTTTCCGAGTTAAGTTTTAGGCAATTCGCTGCCATTCACTCACTTAATTCCGTCAGTCCTCTCTGGAATCTTTTAGCTACCTCCTCCCCATCACCTCTTATAGCCATCACCAATTGAGTGTCGTCCGCGTAGGAGGTTAGGCTCATCCCATGTGCCTTGATGACATTGGCCAGGTCCGACACATAGATATTAAAAAGTGTCGGACTCAGGGATGAGCCTTGAGGTACCCCACACGGTTGTGACAGTTTAGCAGATTGGTAAGGGCCAAGAGTGACGGCCTGCGTTCTCTCAGAGAGAAAGGAAGCGAGGAGAGCTCTTGCCGTGGAGGAGATGCCCATTTTCCCGACACAGTCGACCAAAATACTATGGTCGACCGTGTTGAAAGCTGCTGAAAGGTCCAGCAGTACCAACACCGCTGTACCGCCTTGGTCTCTTATTATTCTTATGTCTTCGGATGCTTCAATACACTGATCAAGACTTAAAAGAGAAGAAGGTAATTGGCTTAAAGACCCACATTAAGGAGCTGATTATAGGAATAAGAGCCAGGAGCGGACTCGACAAATGGGAAAAATGGTGGTCAAAGAAAAAGAGTGTCACAAGGAGTGTGGTAGAGACACCCAATACAGGAGGGGGAATGGCAGGAATTGGGGCATACCCTTTACGGGAAGTGGCCAATGGAGGATATGTGCATGTGCCTTGGAGTTTGGGAGATTTGGCAGCATTCACGAACGATTTTCCAAAGTTGAGAGAGAACGCAGTTGAGCGGCACAAGCAGGTTGAGAGGTTTGTTAAGATCTCTAAGGTGTTGTTTGACATTGTGTTTCTGGGAGATTTTTGTTTTGCATGTAAGGTTGCGATTAAATAGCCAACTGCTGAACCAGACCGAGAAGTTGTCACAAACGGGCCATCGCCTTTGGTTATGAGAAAGTACGAACAGGTGATCACATGGCAAAAAGCTAAGGTACCCCCACAGGACGTTCACTGGGTGAAGGTAGATCGGACAGTTCAGGAACCAAAGGAGACAGTGCATGAATATTACGAAAGACTTATGCAAGTCTGTAAGCAGTACAGTGGGTTGGATGCAATGGATCCTAAGGATATGGGACAGTTTGTTTCGAAGTTTGTTTTGGGATTGAAGCCTGATATATGTCTTATGATCCAGCAGCATTCAATTTGTTGGCAGAACAAGCCGTTGGATGAAATCTTGAGGTATGTTAGGTATTGTAGTGATGAAATAGACTTGAAAAACAAAAAGCTTAAGGACAAGTCGATGCTGGTCCAGATGTAGGCGGCTGACAAAGGAGGTCAGGTGCAGTCGGGAGGAGGTACGCTGGGAAGGAAACAGAATGATCAGAACAAGGCAAAGGGAAATGTAGAGGAATCCAAGCCAAGAGTAGGCCTAGCCACGTTGAAAAGGACTACTGCTAGCCACCAGCGACATCAGATTGGACACTGGACACGTGAGTGTTCTTTGAATCCAGCAAATCAGGTCCAGCAGGAGAAGAGGTAGAGCAGGTACAGGTGACTCAGGTGATGATGACCGTGTCCAAGCCAAAAACTGCCAAAGGGGGGGACTTTGGCTCTGCGAGTACAGGTACCCCAGCCACTGAGGATCCCGTCAGGGACTCGGACTTACCAGCAGATGCCTCTTTGATGAGTGATGATTATTACTTAGACCCATTGGCATGATGGTGCCTGAGAGGGGAGGAAGACTGCACTCTTGGGGCAGTCTTGGAGGTAGACAAGAGGGGACCGTTTGTGGAAGCGGAGGTTGATGGTCACCCCACCACCTTTCTGGTTGATACTGGTGCTACCTGTTCTACTGTGAAATCTGCAGTAGTCCCCAACCTACCCCTCTCGGGACAGACAATCAAAGTTGTAGGTGTTGCGAATAGGAAGATGACTAATCCCTTGACAGAACCGATTCCTGTGAAAATAGGATGGTTTTGTGACAGACATCAGTTTGTGGTGTGCAATTTGAATCCTGTTTGTTTACTAGGGAGGAATCTCCTGTGTAAGCTTAATTGTACCATCTATTGTACCCCCAAAGGAGTGGAACTGCAAACAAATGATGATGATGCTACCTTTAAGGTTGCAAATCAGCATGTGTGTAAAGAGATGTATCCTGTTTTGACAGTGGAAGAGCTTCCACTTGACTTAAGAGATTTAGTCTTGCAGGAGGTGTGGGACTTTACTGGAGAAGACATAGGATTGATCAAAGGAGTTGAACCAGTTAAGATTCAGGTTAAGCAGAATGCTAAATTCCCAAGAACGCCTCAATACAATTTGACTCCAGAAACAATTGCAGGGATGAAGCCTGTGATTGAATCCATGATTAAGCAATGAATTCTGAAGGAAGTAATAGGCAGTCCATGTAACTTGCCTATTATGGGATTGCAGAAACCGAGTCAGATGTTCAGGATTGTGCAGGATTTGTGCCGGATCAACAATATAGTTGTTCTCTTTTGTCCAGTGGTACTGAATCCATCTGTGATACTGTTTCAGATTCTGTGTCAAGCTGAGTGGTTTACCATGATTGATCTGTGTCAGGCTTTCTTCTCGATCCCTCTGCATGAAGAGACAATTTATTTTTGCTTTTAAGCTGGAAAACCGTGTCTTAACATGGTGTTGTATCCCTCAAGGGTACACAGAGAGTCCATCAATTTTTAATCAGATCTTGAAGAAGAATCTTGGGAGTCTTGTACTACCGCAGAACTCTGTACTCGTACAGTACATTGACGACCTCCTTGTAGCTTCAGAGACTGAGGATGTATGCAGGATTGATACCATTGCCTTACTGAATCATTTGGCAGAGATTGGACACATGGTGTCGACAAACAAGTTACAGCACTGTTTGAATGAGGTGCAGTACTTGGGTCACCTAATAGAAAAAGGCAAGAGGAAGGTGTCACCTGACAGGATAGAGGCGATCATGGGTATGTTGGTGCCTTCTACTCAGAGAGAGGTTAGGATGTTCCTAGGGATGATTGGCTACTGTCGCCAGTGAATTGCCAACTTCTCCTTGAAGGCAAAGCCTTTGCAGAGACTGACGTACAAGGATGTGAGTGACCCGGTACCATGGGACAATGAATGTATGAAGGCTTTCCTTGAGTTGCGAGAGGATCTCTGTTGTGCTCCGGCACTGGGAATGCCTGATTACAATAAGCTTTTTTCACTATTTTGCTGTGAACGAGAAGGTTGCACTTTAGCAGTCCTAGTGCAGGATCATGGAGGTATCCGTAGACCAGTTGCCTACTTCACAGCTACTTTAGATCCAGTAGCATCAGCATTGACCGGATGTCTCAAATTCATTGCTGCAACAGGTGTCGGCATTGAAAGATGTGAAAGCATTGTCATGGGTCATCAGCTTACGGTACACGTACCACATTCTGTTGAACTTTTGATGACCAGGACCAAGACACAGCACCTGACAAACAATAGGCTCACACGCTACGAGCAGGTCATACTTGCTGTGGATAATGTGACCTTTAAGAGGTGTTCTGTTTTGAATCCTGCTACCTTGATAACGTTGCCAAATACACTTGATGAAGATTGTGCGGTTCATGATTGTCTTGACGTGACTGAACTTTGCACCAAACTGAGACCCGACATTGTTGATGAACCATTTGTTGACCCTGATGAAATTTTCTTCGTTGATGGTTCATGTTTAAGGGACAGTGTTGGTCAATTGAAAGCAGCATTTACTGTATGTACCATTACCGGAGTAGTTGAAGCTGCGTGCCTGGAAGGAGTATACTCCGCTCAGGTGGCTGAGATTATTGCTTTGACTCGTGCCTGCTTAGCAGCAGATCAGATTCGGATTACCATTTACACTGACAGCCAGTATGGGTTTGGTGTGGTTCATGACTTCGGACAGTTATGGTCCCAGAGAGGTTACATGACATTGTCAGGATCACCCATCCGCAATGGGGAGTTCTGAGGTTGCTTCTAGAGGCCTTCCAACATCCCAAAGAAATTGCTGTTGTAAAGTGTAAAGTGCACAGCTCATGGAAAAGGGACAGATTTCGTGTCACTTGGAAACCGCTATGCGGATGAAGTTGCACGATTTTGTGCTGAACAAGGTTATTTCTTCACTGAGAACCATGTTGTAGGGGAAGAAGAAAGAACTGATTTTAACATGATGCTGGCTATGGCAGATACTTCGGAAGTGGAGAAGTGTGGCTCAATGCTTAGAGCGGCAGACCTTGATGCAGAACGCTGGCCAGGGACCAGGGTTCGATTCCCGCCTCGGTGGGTTTCGGGCTTAAATTCCTCTGACCGGTTATTCTCGCCTCAGTGCCGATTCTAAGCATGGGTCCCACGCTGCAACTCTGGGCAATAGCTTGCTTAGTCTCCACAAAGGCCCCCTGATACACAAGGGATGCCTGGTTTCACCATGGGATGCCCAGGAGTGGACACCCCACAAGGAAAAGCCAGGAGGGGTTCCCTTGTGGTAGGAGTACAAGCGCCGGGATGCCTCCGGGTCACTGTTCGCGCTATACAAATATGCCACATTTACATTTACATTTACATTCGGATGAGCTCAAGTGTTTGCAAGAACAGGTGAGAAGAATGTGTGGATTAATTCAGGCTGTGTGAAAGGCGATGTGGACATTTGGGTCTCTGGTGATGGAAGACCAGTGTTGCCGGGTGAGTTGCTGAGTCCGATGGCAAGACAGATTCATGGTGCAGTGCATTTAGGAAGGGATGTGATGGTGCGAGTGTTCCGACAGACATGGTACAATCCACAGTTTTGTGCGGTGGCAGAAGCTGTGTGTCACAGGTGTGTTATGTGCCAACAAATGAATGTCGGAAAGAGGACTGCAGTTACCATGAGTCACATTGGGAGGTCAGGGGGGCCCTTCAACGGAATGCAATCGGATTTCATTGAGAAGCCTAGTTGCAACCGCTTGAGGTACATCTTGGTAGTGGTGTGCATGATTTCAAGGTGGGTGGAGGCATACCCGACCCGCAGGTGCGACACACTCACAGTAGCTAAGCTGTTGTTGAGGGAGCTTGTCCCTCGATTCGGGAATTCAAACCTCTTTGGAATTGGACAGAGGAATGCATTTTCATAGTGAAATCATGAAGATGCTTTGCACAGCACTGAATATTGATCAGAGACTTCACTGTAGTTATCGTCCGGAGGCTTCTGGAATAGTGGAGCAGATCAATGGGACTCTGAAAGCTCGAATGGCGAAAGTGTGTTCATCTACGTCTCTGAAGTGGCCTGATGTTTTGCCCTTGGTGTTGATGTGTATGTGCAGTACCTCAGACAGGAGACCAGGTCTTTCCCCTCATGACGTGCTGATGGGAAGGGTTATGAGGTTGCCAACAGTGCCAGCAGCGGCTTAGATTAATATCACAGACGATTTGATCCTCGATTATTGCAAAGGACTCGCTGATGTCGTCCATTCTGAGTCTCATGAGGTGCAGGCTACTGTGGTCCTGGCATCCAGTGATCTCTGTCACGACCTGAGTCCGGGGGACTGGATGTTGGTTCAGAAGCACGTGCGAAAGAGCTGTTTAGATGTTCGGAGGAGATGCCCTTACCAAGTCATCCTAGTCACGAACACTGCTGTGAAGTGTGGGGGCTGCCACACTGGAAACATGCTTCCCATAGACGTTGAGTTTCAGCACCCTTGGAAGAAACAGCTCCTCTCCCGAATGAAAATCCAGCTGATGTGGCAGGGCCACAGGAGGGGACAAACCAAGCTGTGAGGCGGTCTGATGCAGCTGTTTGCTCACTAGATCAGGTTGAGAAGGGTCACAACAGCAGCGACTCCGAAACCGACTCCGAAAGGGGAAGTTGCTGTGAAAGTGGTCCAGAGTCAAACTCAGCTGAAGAAAGTCATGAGCAGGGCAAGCAAGAAGAAGGAAGAGGAGCCAGCAGAGGAACAGTGGCCGGAGAGACAAAGGCGACTGAACTTGAGACTGGTTTCTGAAAGAGATCTTGCTCCTGTGTCTGAGGAATTTGAATCAGACGAAGGCGAAGAAGGGCAAGCTCGTGGAGGTCTGAGGAGATCAAGACGAACGAGGGTGCCTTGCCGGAGGTACGTGACTCCTGAGTGGACTTACCTTGTGACTGATGCCAGGAGTACTGAGATCGGGGAGGGTGAGAGCAGTGACAGTGATCAGTACCAGTCCTAACATCAAGTTGGATGTGCTGTTGTTGGTACCAGGACTTGAAATTGAAGGTGTACTGACCATCACAGTCCCGAATCCACTGATACTGAGCGCAATTCGTACTCTGATTTTGAGTAGACTGATCTTTTCTACGTTTGGTCCTGAAATACCAATCATGAATCTATTATTCTTCGTCTTGAACTGTTGGAATATGTGCTAGAAACGGTCAGAACAATTCTTATTATGGATGAATGAGACTTTTCCTGTAAATAAATTGAGTTTGACAACCTAGGTCCGAGCGGAAGGAGAAGAAATTTAGGGACTTCCTATAGAGGAAAGAGATGGATTAGGGTTGTCTTTGAAAAACTGTAAATAAGGAACTGAATTGGTTCGAGCAACTAAAGTCGGAGAGAAGAGACTGTGAAAATTGTTGCTGAACAAGAAAAGCTGTAAATTGTTCTGAGACCATGGAGGCTGGAAACCCGAATCGTAGAACTAGGTGCATTGTAGGCACACTCGTAGGAGGAGTGATACTGTTCATTATCCTAGTAGTTGTAGTTTCGTATTTAGTACCACATGAGCAGGCAGTGGAGGTAGAGGGAAAACCTACACCTACTACTCCTAGCAAGAAAGAGGTCGAAATAGGAGACGAAAGAGCTTTGCTACTAGCGGAGAGTCGTAGGTTACATGCAGTTCTGTCTAAAGGCAATTTCAGGCTTAATGCGTATGCGAAGTTGTTGTATGAGTACATTGAGGCCATGGATGCGAAATATTGTTGTGTGTGTATGCAATTGCCTGCTTCTGTAGATGAGGGTATTAGATACCATCACCTTCCATTGACTTATGGAATTTCATGTAGTTTGCTGCTTAGCATTTTCCATGGACTCAATCATTTTGAGTATTTCTTTTCAAATTATGATACTGTACTTCCTGAAGTACCTGCCTATAAGCATTTGAATAAGTATGATTATTACAAATCAGAAGACAGACTTGGGACATATTTTATTCTGACTCAAGAGTTTGATAAGTCTAATGCTCATCGCCATAATCTGACATGTTTGCTGTCAGATACAGAGAAGAAATTCATAGAACAAGTAGAAGATAGGTACCGGAAACAAAAGCAGTTGCGAGATTCAGGACAGGGTAAAGTGGATTGGACAGATGAAGAAAAGCTGCACAAGTCGAAGGGAAGTTATGGTCCAATAGCTCTAGATGAAGTGCAGACAGGGAAGTTGTGCATTCATAGACCACAGACATACTATGAGAATGTGTACATAGGTCATACCACGTGTGAGCATACTTTCACTTTGGAGTATTATGCTAAGGACTTTTTGCAGGGTGTGGTGCTGGTCATTCCGACTGTGTATTTTATTTGTGGGAGGAATGCATATGTGCGACTGCCTGGGAAATGGTATGGAACTTGTTATTTAGCAATCATTTTTCCCAAGATTTACCATACGGAAGATTTTGAACTTTTAGAAGGAGGACAACGTGTGAGAGTGAAGCGAAGTGAAAGTGCAGGAGCCATAGTTGGAGACATTTTTGGAGCAACGATACAGACTTTGGGAATGATCTTGAATGATGTGAAAATTAGAAGATTGGCAACTGTTGTGGATGAGTTGTCAATGAATGCAGCTAAGTCGTTGGGGTTGGTTGAAGGTGAAATGTTATCGATAAGGACTATGGTTTTACAAAATCGTCTTGCTTTAGACGTCCTTCTAGCGAAAGAGGGAGGAGTCTGTAAACTTTTGAAGGTCCAAGAATGTTGTAATTATATACCAGACAACAGCAAAGATCTGGAGAAATATATAAGCAACATTACTGCAATTCATAGTGAGATTGAGAATCTGACTGAGGAAACTGTGTGGGAAAAGGTTAGCAAAGGCTTTGGCAAAGTAGGGAGTTGGTTTGCAAACCTTGGAAAGGGTTTTCTTGGTTTTGTGTTGAAACCCCTTATTATAGTTGTGGCATGTGTGATTGGATTATGGGGTTTGATTAGAGCCTACAAATGGTACAGTTCGAGCAGACTGGAGAGATCGTTGAGAGTGCATGAAAGACGAATGGAGAGACTGCAGGACAGTCAATATCGCAATCATAAGAACATGGAGTTGCTCAAGAGAGGAAAAGTGGCAACAAGCTCTGTTTAACTCCGTTCTTTCCTTAAGGGTGGTGTATTATGTGATGACACAGATCATCAAAGGGGGGAACTGAGATAGCGCCATGTTACATTAAAAATTGTTGGGGTGCATTATAATCGTGGGTAGGTTGGGAATTAGTGCAATGTGTAATGTTATATTCATAACGTTGCAGATTAATGGAGAGCCTTAATAGGAGTGTGATGCTATGTATAACGTAAAAATGCTATTAAACGTGTGTATTGTAGGACTGGTAAACGTGCCATATTAAGAGTTGCACGTGTAGGAGACAAAACGTGATGCTTTAACATGGAAAGGAGCCTACTTTTATAATTGAAATGAATGTTTATTTTGTAATGGGACAGAGCATTGCTTATAATGTAGAATCATTTAGAAATGCATTTAAACGTGTAAAGGCCTAGGACATAGGGAAGCCAGTAGAGGCCTAAATGTGATTTCTTTAGTTAGCTTTGGTTATCCTTGTGAAATAATTTCTTGCTGGGAAGGGTGCTGTTCTCAGAGAATATTGAATTATAACTTTGAATGTGCACAAGATTGCCCCTCACGTATTTCAGTTGCAGGTGCAAGGACACGGACCTCGTTAGGTAGAATGATCCATTGTTTAGAAGTTAGGCCGGTAGGAGTGCGGACGAGTAACCGCCAGAGGAATGTCTATCTGCAACATTTGGCAGAGAAGGTGCCTGGGATCCAAGGACACCTCAACGGACGCTGGATGGAAGAATATTTCAAATATAACAAATTCCTAGGCAACTAAAACCCTGCAGGATGGCAGGTACAACAACACAAAAGATAATAACAGAAGCTACAGTGTACTAAACTAATAACGACAAAATATATAAGAAAATATTATTCATTTATTATTGTTTAAAAATATATATATAAAAGATGGATGGAAGAATGCCATGCTGGAAAAATCCAAGAACCGATACCTGCCCAGAGGGGTGTGCCTTGGGGGGTACCTTCGATTTTGGGAGTTTTGTATTAGAGACAGTACCCGAGGATGGAGAGCAGATTTTGTTAGGAGGTTGCCAGAGCAGGATGTACGAAATCCTAGATAGCACAACAAGCTCAGTAGTTTAGGCTGCTTACCTAAGAAAAGTAAATGTACTTCTTTGGAAGTCTTCACTGCTGACACCTTTACTCTTGCCTGAAGGGAATTGTTAAGTAGGAATGTCACCTTAGAGTTAGTGTAGGGACAGACTAACCACCGGGGAGTTCAGAGAACAGCATGGCTTTTAGAGAGACACCCGAAGCGAATAGGTGCTGAGAACAGGACAGTGCTTGCAGGGAATCGAGTAGAGGTACCCTGTCAGCAGCAGTGAAAGTGAAAAGGCTGGACGTAATGCGACTAAAAGCAGAAGTGGATGAGATAATTGAGGGAAATTTACCCTTAGAGAGAGTGGAACTCTTTGAGCCAGATGAGTTGCTGTTTGTAGCAAAGGAGGTGACTCACAAAGCGAGGTCGATACATGAGAAACTGACTGAATTGGCAAATAAATATGATGTGGTCTTGTCCAGGACAAAAATGTTGCAGGGATATCATAGGTTGCAATACACTGATCATGACCTAAAAGAGAAGAAGGTAATTGGCTTAAAGACCCACATTAAGGGGCTGATTATAGGAATAAGAGCCTGGAGCAAACTCGACAAATGGTAAAAACGGTGGTCAAAGAAAAAGAGTGTCAGAAGGAGTGTGGTAGAGACACCCAATACAGGAGGGGGAATGGCAGGAATTGGGGCATACTAAGCATGGGCGGAAAATCCGTTTCGCTCGCGGATTTTGCGGATTTTCGGTAAATTCGCAATCCGCGAGATTTGCGAATCTCCCGCAAAATCCGCAAATCCGCGAGCAGCGGATTTTGCTCGCACTGTTCGCGTGAGTTTGCGGCTTCCCAGTACAACTTCGCGCCCCGCGAATAAGTGCAAAATTGCAGAAATACGATCTTAGCAAAACTGAAACTACTTACCAGGTTCAAAAGTTCAGGCTCATCATTAGTAGCCATTTCCTGTAGTGCTTCCTGAGGGGCCCCTCCAGAGTTCAGTTGCCAGTTGCAACTATTATGTGACCCTGCTCTGAACCTCAGAATAGTTACACATATGCCACAAAGGTCCTGAATTACAGCTAAGGGAGACAAGCAGGAGCCAGGCTGGAAGTTCAAATCCATTAATCAGCCCCTAATTCATTATTGTCAGTTGGGGCAGGGCAGGTGTTGTAACTAATTTTGCAACAATGAAAGCACTTAGCAAGTGCAAAAGATCACTAATCAGGAAGCACTAAGGAAGCAGGTGCCAGCTAAAAAAATATTCTGTGACACATTAATCAGCCCCAAATTAATTCAGGTCACTTGAGGCAGGGAAGGTGTGCTTGCGTTGCCACAATAATGTACACTGACTGGACAACCAGAGGGTGCTGTGATGAAACAGAGGGTGGCATGGGTGGGCCAGAGGGTGGCATGAGTAGTCAGAGAGTGGCAGTGGTGACAGAGAATGGCAGTGATGAAGAAGAGTGTCCCAAACAGGCTGGACACGTAGAAACAACAAGTTCGCGAAACTTGCGACCCGACAGGTAAGTTCGCAATTTGCGAAATTGTACAAAACCCTCGCGAACTGGCAGAAACCCGCGCAAACACACAAAAAAAAAATCCGCAAATTCGCGAGAATTCGCGGATTTTGCGGATTGCGAGTTCGCACATCCGCAAAATTCGCGAACGCGAGATTCGCAAAATTCGCCCATGCTTAGGGCATACCCTTTACGGGAAGTGGCCAATGGAGGATATGTGCCTTGGAGTCTGGGAGATTTGGCAGCATTCACGAACGATTTTCCAAAGTTGAGAGTGAACGCAGTTGAGCGGTACAAGCAGGTTGAGAGGTTTGTTAAGATCTCTAAGGTGTTGTTTGACATTGTGTTTCTGGGAGATTTTTGTTTTGCATGTAAGGTTGCGATTAAATAGCCAACTGCTGAACCAGACCGAGAAGTTGTCACAAACGGGCCATCGCCTTTGGTTATGAGAAAGTACGAACAGGTGATCACATGGCAAAAAGCTAAGGTACCCCCACAGGACGTTGAGTGGGTGAAGGTAGATCGGACAGTTCAGGAACCAAAGGAGACAGTGCATGAATATTACGAAAGACTTATGCAAGTCTGTAAGCAGTACAGTGGGTTGGATGTAATAGATCCTAAGGATATGGGACAGTTTGTTTCGAAGTTTGTTTTGGGATTGAAGCCTGATATATGTCTTATGATCCCGGAGCATTCAATTTGTTGGCAGAACAAGCCGTTGGATGAAATCTTGAGGTATGCTAGGTATTGTAGTGATGAAATAGACTTGAAAAACAAAAAGCTTAAGGACAAGTCGATGCTGGTCCAGATGCAGGTGGCTGACAAAGGAGGTCAGGTGCAGTCGGGAGGAGGTACGCTGGGAAGGAAACAGAATGATCAGAACAAGACAAAGGGAAATGTAGAGGAATCCAAGCCAAGAGTAGACCTAGCCACGTTGAAAAGGACTACTGCTAGCCACCAGCGACATCAGATTGGACACTGGAGACGTGAGTGTTCTTTGAATCCAGCAAATCAGGTCCAGCAGGAGAAGAGGTAGAGCAGGTACAGGTGACTCAGGTGATGATGACCGTGTCCAAGCCAAAAACTGCCAAAGGGGGGGACTTTGGCTCTGCGAGTACAGGTACCCCAGCCACCGAGGATCCCGTCAGGGACTCGGACTTACCAGCAGATGCCTCTTTTGATGAGTGATGATTGTTACTTAGACCCATTGGCATAATGGTGCCTGAGAGGGGAGGAAGACTGCACTCTTGGGGCAGTCTTGGAGGTAGACAAGAGGGGACCGTTTGTGGAAGCGGATGTTGATGGTCACCCCACCACCTTTCTGGTTGATACTGGTGCTACCTGTTCTACTGTGAAATCTGCAGTAGTCCCCAACCTACCCCTCTCGGGACAGACAATCGAAGTTGTAGGTGTTGCGAATAGGAAGATGACTAATCCCTTGACAGAACCGATTCCTGTGAAAATAGGATTGTTTCGTGACAGACATCAGTTTGTGGTGTGCGATTTGAATCCTGTTTGTTTACTAGGGAGGAATCTCCTGTGTAAGCTTAATTGTACCATCTATTGTACCCCCAAAGGAGTGGAACTGCAAACAAATGGTGATGATGCTACCTTTAAGGTTGCAAATCAGCATGTGTGTAAAGAGATGTATCCTGTTTTGACAGTGGAAGAGATTCCACTTGACTTAAGAGATTTAGTCTTGCAGGAAGTGTGGGACTTTACTGGAGAAGACATAGGATTGATCAAAGGAGTTGAACTAGTTAAGATTCAGGTTAAGCAGAATGCTAAATTCCCAAGAACGCCTCAATACAATTTGACTCCAGAAACAATTGCAGGGATGAAGCCTGTGATTGAATCCATGATTAAGCAATGAATTCTGAAGGAAGTAATAGGCAGTCCATGTAACTTGCCTATTATGGGATTGCAGAAACCGAGTCAGAAGTTCAGGATTGTGCAGGATTTGTGCAATATAGTTGTTCTCTTTTGTCCAGTGGTACTGAATCCATCTGTGATACTGTTTCAGATTCTGTGTCAAGCTGAGTGGTTTACCATGATTGATCTGTGTCAGGCTTTCTTCTCGATCCTTCTGCATGAAGAGAGACAATTTATTTTTGCTTTTAAGCTGGAAAACCGTGTCTTAACATGGTGTCGTATCCCTCAAGGGTACACAATGGAGAGCCTTAATAGGAGTGTGATGCTATGTATAACGTAAAAATGCTATTAAACGTGTGTATTGTAGGACTGGTAAACGTGCCATATTAAGAGTTGCACGTGTAGGAGACAAAACGTGATGCTTTAACATGGAAAGGAGCCTACTTTTATAATTGAAATGAATGTTTATTTTGTAATGGGACAGAGCATTGCTTATAATGTAGAATCATTTAGAAATGCATTTAAACGTGTAAAGGCCTAGGACATAGGGAAGCCAGTAGAGGCCTAAATGTGATTTCTTTAGTTAGCTTTGGTTATCCTTGTGAAATAATTTCTTGCTGGGAAGGGTGCTGTTCTCAGAGAATATTGAATTGTAACTATGAATGTGCACAAGATTGCTCCTCACGTATTTCAGTTGCAGGTGCAAGGACACGGACCTCGTTAGGTAGAATGATCCATTGTTTAGAAGTTAGGCCGGTAGGAGTGCGGACGAGTAACTGCCATAGGAATGTCCATCTGCAACATTTGGCAGAGAAGGTGCCTGGGATCCAAGGACACCTCAACGGACGCTGGATGGAAGAATATTTCAAATATAACAAATTCCTAGGCAACTAAAACACTGCAGGATGGCAGGTACAACAACACAAAAGATAATAACAGAAGCTACAGTGCACTAAACTAATAACGACAAAATATATAAGAAAATATTATTCATTTATTATTGTTTAAAAATATATATAAAAGATGGATGGAAGAATGCCATGCTGGAAAAATCCAAGAACCGATACCTGCCCAGAGGGGTGTGCCTTGAGGGGTACCTTCGATTTTGGGAGTTTTGTATTAGAGACAGTACCCGAGGATGGAGAGCAGATTTTGTTAGGAGGTTGCCAGAGCAGGATGTAGGAAATCCTAGATAGCACAACGAGCTCAGTAGTTTAGGCTGCTTACCTAAGAAAAGTAAATGTACTTCTTTGGAAGTCTTCACTGCTGACACCTTTACTCTTGCCTGAAGGGAATTGTTAAGTAGGAATGTCACCTTAGAGTTAGTGTAGGGACAGACTAACCATTTTCTTTTTCCTTCTGTAAATGCAGTCCAGACTTCAAGTAGGGACTGTTATTGGATGCCTAATGATTCTTGAACTGACTTTGCTTTTTATTCTGAGTTGTCTGAGACTCCTTTGGAGGATTATGTTTGTATTAGTGCCAGTTTATTTCTTGAACCTCTTGCTGAGGTGTTTGTATATCCAATTATTTTTGGCTTTGTAATAAATTCCTAAACTTTAGTTTGTAGTCAGTGGCTCTTTAAATTGGATTTGATTGCTTATTTACAAAGCTGTTTTTGCTATGAATTTGGAAACCTCCCCTCTACACTTCTTAGCAGACAAAAAGGTCCAGTCGACCTGTCCAGGGATTCTGAAGAATTGATAAGGAAAAAAATCCAGATGAGAATCCCAGCTCCTTAAGTATCTGTGTCTGTGTGTCTTTCAAAACTCAGGCCTCTCCATCAAGTTCGTTCTGAAAAAATGCATTTATGTGTGGACTGACATTACTAATAATTTGTGTTAAAACATATACATAACAAACAAAGCAGGGGGAGCCTTGGAGTTCCCAGGCCAATGAGCAACTCAAAGTCAAGCCTTTTTACTATTTCATCACTTACTTGGCACACAGGTTTTGGAAAGATGAGGGCAACACATAATATATTTTCTTAATTAAAAGAAACATTTGGGACAAGAGCAACTATAAAGAGCTGCTGTGCGGCTCTCATACTCCATGAAACAATGTACTGTACACAACTTGGTAACTTGATAATTGACTCACCAAGACTTTATTTTCACTTTTCTGGAATTCTTAAAGGACGCTACTGATAGACGGAGAACCCTACCTGTAATACCCATAACTCTTACTTACCATAATTCTCACATTCAAAACTTATTGAAAGGAAACACAGCTTTCCAGAAAGTAGATTGAGAAGAAAATTAACATTATTAGGTGAGGCCATTAAAGAAATTGAAGACTATGGTAACGTCAAAGGATGACATTTTTTGACAAATGTCCCCTGTTGCACTGGGTTCTGCCCCAGTAGTAAACCCAGATTTCTTGCTTCTCTGATCACCCAGTTTTTGGACATTATGCTGTGGGTGCGCCTCACTACCAGTGTCTCAAACATGGTAGCATTTGGTAAACGGAATGCATGTGTTTACCACCAATGTCCACCCTTTAATGTAAGGCCACTGCAATACATCAAGGGTAAAGGGCACTTGGCTGCTTACACTGGATTTCGTGTGCACATGTGTGTGCAGGCTGTACATGTGAGACTACAGTTGTGCACACCCAGGAAACAAATCACAGGTTGCCTGGCTCAATGGGGACTGTGCAGGGTTAGGTATTCACCTGGGATAAGTTTCATGAGGTGAGTGTACACTATTAGAAAAAGTCTGTGTGCTTCACTGTTCAACTATAGTGACAATTTATTACACGCATAGGGAGGGAACTACCTTAGAATTGTATATTCCTGGCTCAGTTCAGAATCAGTGCCCAGGCCTTGTGTCACCCTGCTGTGCCCAGTAATTGTATATTCTCCAGCAGCAGGAACCAAGGCTGCTTCCATACAAAAGGAGCACCTCTTGCACAAGGGGGAAGACTTTTTCTTGCCTGCAAATTTTCTACCTGCCTCGATGCTGGATCCTGGGACTGCCCTGAAGACCCGGAAGGAGGAACCCCTCACCCCCACTCAGGACTTGAGACTCTGTCCCGTTGACCCCAGGACCAGTGAGGGTGGCCCTTTAATCCCACTAAGGAATAGTTGGGTGAAGCCCTGTAGTTTTCTGGGCCCACTAACAAAGCCACAAAAGGAGAACTGGCACAGGGCGCAAGGAGGACTCGCATTTTGGAAGACAGCACAACTCTGAAGGGGAGAAGGTTTATTGCAACTACCCCTGGTAGATAGAGCTCGCCTCCAGGAGTAAACAAGCCAGGGATCAGACAAATTGGTTCAATTGGACCCAAGTTATGCTCTTTCAAAGTTGGCAACCTTTTCCCTTTCCTCACACAGAGCGGGTGTGGCTCCACCACCATTTGATCAGATTCCCCAGGAGTGGACCAGTGTCCTGTGGACAATGCAAGAATGTTGCCTTGGCAACATTGGAGGAGAGTGCATGCATACAGCCCCCTCCACTTTGTCTCCAACTTGCCCTGTGGCCCGAATCCCCTGTGCGGATTTATGCTTAAGGGGGCCAGGACCCCACCCCTGGACTCCCATGCGCTCCCTGGTGCAAGGAAGCACCGTTGTGCTTCCCTGAGATTCTGAAGATTGGCGGGGCGCCGTCGTGCTTCCCTCCACTGAAGGCATGAGGGGCCCATGACTTCATCCTAGGATGGGCCTATGACTTCATCCTAGGATGGGGAAGTGCCGCGAAACCCCTCGCTTGGGCCACCCTCCTTGTGTCTGAGGGGAGTGGGAGATGATGACAGAAGAGTACACATCTGTCCACAGGAGAAGGTAGACCCCAGGAAAGGCTTCCAGGTTCACTGCAGCTCATGATAGTGCTTCAGGCATGGGAACCTGGTCTGAGCAGCCGGGGGGTGTGCTCTCTGCACTGTCCCCCATTTTTGGTAATATCTGGAGTGCCCGAGTGGGACCAACCCCCATCAAACCCTGACGAAGCACAGCGCATGGCCGCCTTCCCAAAGGAAAACCAAGGCAAAACCTCATGGCGGCTCTCCCCAGCACAGCAGCAAAAATGCTACTTTAATATTCACTACACTAAGAAACTCACCCCATACTACTTTGCAGGGTCTTTTATTAAAAAAGGCAGGTTTGCTCATAATTCAGCCTGCGGTGGTCCTAGGATGATGAGACCACCTCCAACTACTTCAGCACAATGTGGTCTGGCTTTGCAGGTCATCTTCTGGGTCCGCACTTTAAGTTGGGGAGGACCCTAAAATTCATCACCCTTCCCAATGGTAGTACATACTCTCTAGGGGCTGATTGTATGGTTTCATTGCAATGTTTTTGCCCATTATGTTGGTCGATTGCAATGCTCTCTAGGGACTGATTTAACCATTACAGTTTTTGCAAAGTATATAGAGAATAAATGCACAAACACAAAGGTTATTCCTGCTAAAGGTTTTTATTGGGCTTTTATGATGACTGCATATGTTTTATTAATTCATCATTATTGCAATTATGACAATGATTCCTACCAAAGTATTATCTTGTGACAGGTAATGACTGTTGAAACTCACTTGGTATATTGGGATCTCCAGTGATTAAACAATGTCATCTATGGTAGCATTTAGTACTGTGTGTGTACTAAATGTACTTTTACTTTTTCTAAAGAAAAAGTTCTGACTGGACAGTCAGTTGAGTGTTATTATTGCATGTAATTATTGGTGATTCCTAGCCAACAGTATCTCCCTTGAGTAGGACGTAGATAGCTCCGCATCACTACCCTGTGAGAGTCAAGCGCTACAATAGGGTGTTTGGTTCCCACTGAGGACAATTGAGGAATTATTACTTGTGCTGGCCACACAACTAATAAAACAATTTTCAATGTCCCCTCTGGAGTGTTTCATGACCTGCAAATATCCGACATAATCATGGCCTTTGAAATGGCAGTTATGGCCATATTAAATAAAGTACATGCTTTTTTGCAGCAGTAAGTACACTACGGACAGCTGAAGGAAAACTGAGACTCATTGCCATGCCCACAAAGATTAGGCTGATCAGGAAATGTTGTTGTTTTAGGGCCCAAACCTCTCTGTGGAGCAAACATGCCTTTCATCATCATGAAGCTTTGAAGGACTCCAAGAGATCCATGTAATATTCCAGGTCATGAGACTCAGGAATTATTTTATTAGAAATGGATGTTGCTCACAATAAGGATAGGCTAAGAGGAATGAAAATCGTGAAATGAATGAATGAATGAATAAGGTATTTATAGAGCGCACGGTGGCCAAACGGCTTCCTGGCGCTGAGATCTACTGAACAGAACAAACAGGGCCGAGGAAGTTAAGCGGGGTAGGCCTGGGCAAACAAGAATGTTTTTAGCGCTTTACGGAAGTGTGAAAAAATGGGGATAGAGCGCATGGAGAGAGGGAGGGAATTCCAGAAGCGGGGGGCAAGGACAGAGAATCTGGTTCCACCAGTGCGGGATTTACGGAAGCGGGGAACAGTGAGGAGGGCAGAGGAAGATGAACGGAGGGTACGGGCAGGGGTGTGAGAGGAGATCAGGGAAGTGATGAACACCGGAGCAGAGCGATCAACAGCCCGGAAGACTAGGCAACCTAGTTTAAACAGGGATCGCTGCAAAACAGGTAGCCAGATTTGAGGACAGGAGTGATATGGTGAGTTTTGGGAAGGTGGAAAATAAGTCGGGCAGCCTGATTTTGGATTGCTTGAAGGCGACGGGTTTTGTAGGCAGGGATACCCACGAACAAGCTGTTTCCATAATCAAGGCGGGAAGTGATGAGGGCCGAAATAATAATTTTAAGAGAATCAAGGGAAAAGAAACAAAAGATTTTTCGAATAAGACGGAGGGAAAGAAAGCAAGAAGACACCACAGAACTGACCTGGCCGTGCATAGACAGGTCATGGCTGACCTTAATGCCCAACGTTTTGACAGAGGGGACAGGGGTAGGAGGGGGACCAAAAATAGGGGGCCAGAAAGCAGAGGACCAAGGGCTGGATGAGATGCCGGTCAGGACAAGCTCAGTCTTGTCTCGATTGAGCTTGAGGTGATTGCCGCCCATCCACCCCGAAATGAAAACCAGAGTAGAGCGAAAAAAAGATAGAGAATGGGAAGAAGAGGAAAGATCGAAGACGAGCTGGAGGTCATCTGCGTAGTTATACACAGAGACCCCCTGATCGAGAAGAGAGACAATAAGGGGACGAATGTAAAGATTAAAAAGAAGAGGGGAAAGGGAGGAACCCTTGGGAACCCCACAGGACACCGGAAGGGGAGGGGCAGAGAAACCAGGGAGGTGAACAGCTTGTGAGCGTCCCGTAAGAAAGGAAGTGATCCAGGAGAGAGCGGGCCCCCGAATGCCCGCTGCGCTGACACAGTCAAGAAGGATGGTATGATCGACCGTGTCAAACGCAGCGGACAGGTCGAGGAGGAAGTATTTTCTTCTATACGCTCGAAAACAACTGAAAACTTTGTTAGTAGCAGAATGGAGTGAGTAAAATGATGTATTCTCCCTGATGCCAATGCTAAAAAACATATTCTTGAATTCATAATATGGAGACCAGATTCACAGGTGAAGCACAGCTGTGTAAGAGATTACTCACATCTAAATGAGCAATGCAGCAGATCACTCCTTTTAGACAAACCTCTGAAGCCTAAATCTTTAAGCCCCCCTTAATTACCATTACAAGTTGTGAAAGACTTGTGAATTCCTGACACCATGACTGATTGCATTGGTAATTGAATTGTGAAATCAAAACCATATACTATGAACTTGCCTCATTCGAGTCAAGGCTGGAAACAACTGAAAAAAGGCTAGATGCAATTGAAGATAAAATGCTAAATACACCTATGGAGTTTGCATATCAAAGTATGAGACTTTGGGAATAGGAAGAGTAGGGACAATATACACATATTTGGGGCACCTGAAAAGGAGGAAGGTAAAGACCTAGAGGCATTCCTAACTGCATTTATACCAACAATTCTAGAACTTGCAATGCCCCTTCCTCTTGAATTCCAAATGGTCCACACAATTCGCTCCAGGACCTCAAAAGAGCAATGTACCTAGGTCTGCAATTGCATAACTGCTCAGTCACCATCAGGTGAGTATCATCATGCAGTCAGCTAAACGCATTTTCCATAGAAGCATAAGAGCCACAAGATCTCATTCTCAGTTGACTTTTCCTTAGAAACTAATGTCTGCCACAAAACATTCATAACACTTGGAATGCTTCTCAAAAAATGGAACAAATCATTTGGCCTCCTAGAGCCTGCACCCATATTATTTATTAGTGATGGGAACTAAAGAGAATATTATGATCTTGACAATATAGAGAGTTGTCTCACATCATTTTAAGACTAGACAATGAACACAAAGCCCCACCCAAAGTAAACTAGAAAGTTTCTCATTGCGATGCACAAGACTGCTGAAATCTACCTTGACATTGTTCTGTACACAATGGCAATTATATTTCTATAGGGACAATGTGGAGAGAGAGCATGCAAAGGAGGGAGCTACATCATAGGGAAAGGACAAGTCTGGATCCTGACAATATCTCTTGAGGGGGCTCTTGCTGTTTCAAACCAAATAACAGGTGGGCAGCACATTTTACAGTTTAGAGAGAGAAAGACATTAAGGAGGTCCATGTATAAGTGGTTGCCAAATTTGGGTCAGGACAAGACCATGGCAAGGATTTGAGAGATTTTGTGCGAGCAGTAGGCAATGTTAGAAACCCTTTTTGCAGATGTAGATGGTGTAATGCAGTCTTGGAGCGCATGTTTAGGTTGTGTGGTGTCAATTAATGCCCACAAAGAGTACTCACAATTAGTAAGCTTAGAATGACTATCATGCTGGCTGTCACTGTAGAAGTTGATTTGCTAGTAAGCCCCCCAGGGTAGCTGTTAGAACCTACTAAGCTGAGGCACAGGTCTAGACTAAGGACTCCTCATTTTAAGTGTTTCTTGACCAATTGGTAAAGCCCAGGGTACCCATGTCTTTTTTAATGTTTTGATTGTAGGTATTACAGGTGTAATTGGTGGGAGTAGGATTTTTGACAATGTCAGATCTAGAGCGTCTCCCTCCTATACGATGGAGACATTTACCCACCCCTCAGTGGAGGACACTTTGGTAGCGATTAAGTCTTTGAGATCTGGTGCCCCTGGCGATATTTGCCCGGCTCGGGTGTTGGCTTTAGTGGCAGAATCAGTGGCAAGGGAGGTCTTGCAAATAATGGGTCTTTCCTTTAAGACATCTAAGGTTCCCGAGGAATGGAAACAGGCAAAGCTTCTTCCTTTGTTAAAGAAGACTGGAGCTGATCCTGCTGTGCCGGGCAATTATAGACCTATTTCCCTACTTCCAGCCATGGCGAAAATTGGAGAGAAACTTGCTTTTCGTCAGTTGAATGCCTTTGTTGAATCTTCTGAGGCTCTCCACCCTGCTCAGTCCGGTTTTCGTGCAGCACATAGCACGGAGTCAGCTCTGGTGGAGATCACAGAGGCTGTTAGGGAGTGTTTGGACAGTGGCGGCAGAGCGGCTCTAATTTTATTGGACCTCTCTGCCGCGTTTGACACTGTCCCGCACTCTCTCCTTCTGACTCGATTGGCTGAGATAGGTGTGGTGGGTTCAGCACTGGAATGGGCGAAATATTTTCTGTCCGACAGGTCCCAGCAGGTTTGGATCCCGCCTTTTTCTTCCTCGGCTAAGCCTTTTACTAACGGGGTACCTCAGGGGTCTACATTGAGCCCCCTGCTTTTTAATGTTTACCTTACCCCGCTTATAGTGATGGATGAACAAATGGGGGCCAAAATTATAGCGTACGCAGATGATACACAACTATTATTTACATGGCCTGGGACAGAACTAGGCACTGAGGTTATCCGTTACTGTCTTTCTTCGGTTTTCAGCTGGTTAGCAGCGGCACAGCTGAAATGTAACGAAGATAAAACAGAAATTCTATTGTATCGCCAATATCCCCCTAATTTTAGAGAACTCCTGTGGCCTTCGGATTTTCCCCAGCCAAGTTCACTTACCATACCTGCAAAAAATTTGGGAGTTTGGTTTGGGGAGGATCTGAGGTTCGAGGCACACATAAAGAAACTTACAGGGGTGTGCTTCGGGTCTCTTAAGGCTATGAGAAAGTTCTTTCCATATCTCCCTTCTTCGGCAAGAGAATCGATCGCGAGGGCCTTAATACTATCACGGCTCGATTATGCCAACTCTCTTTTCAGCGGAACCCCAGCTTTTCTAGTCGCCAGATTACAGATCATTCAAAATGCGACGGCGAGACTTCTCTGTAATGTGCCCAGTAGAGAGAGTGTACGAATTCATCTGAAAGAACTACATTGGCTGCCAGTATCACAAAGGATTACTTTTAAAATCCTGACACTAGCATTTAAAGCAGTCAATGACCTTGGGCCTTCCTATCTGAAGAAAAGATTTAGCCGCTATACCCCCACTCGATCTCTACGTTCTGCGGATCGTAATTTGTTGAGCGTACCTCGCTTTCGGCGAGTGCGCCTTGAAGGCCAGTCGATTGCTGTCCTTGCGGCTTCTGCTTAGAACACTCTGCCATTGTTTGCAAGATCAATCCAGAATTGTGTACCTTTTAAGAAGGCACTGAAAACTCATCTTTTTAGATCTGCTAACTAGATTTTTTTTTCTGCTTCTCCTTGGCCACCTGCTTGTTTTCTCCTTCCGCGCCAGGATACTCTGGTAGTAACAGAGCGCGTTATAAAACAGCTAAAATAAATAAAATAAATAAATAATTTGCCCAATGTTCAAGTCATTCAGAATTAGGGCACAGCCTGAGATGGTGTGTTGAACAAGGCCAAGGAGAAGTAAGTGAAATAAAGCTAGACACTTCTTGTGTGGGATGATTGGCTACACTTAACAATTGGTCAGTACATGCAATCTGGGTTTTAGACATGTACCAGGGACTGGAATATTAAAAGGGTTTAACAGTCCCCTGTATGCATTTTTACTGTGTGGTCAAGTGAACTGTGTGTGTGGGCTCATATCCATCTTGTTTCTTATAAGGGGCTGACATAATAATCAGCACAGGGTGAAAGATTGTTGTTTGGAATTTGATCTTTGATTTTTTTAAAATGATGATGATGAAGGCAAAGCAGATTGAGATAAGCATTTCAGTTAGGCTGTCATGGTTGCTTACATGAGGAGCCTCCTATTCCCCTGCAATAGCACAGCACCCTACTGAAGTTGCCTAGCTTTAGGAATCATACACCCCATAGGAACTAGATTGTGTAACTGGTCCTTTTTTCCTTCCACAAATCCTGAGGAGGATATTAATGTGATGTATATTTGGGGTACAGGAAGAAGGTTTTTTTGTGTTGATGCAAATTTTTGAGTGGGGGATTTCCTGTATTCCTTTTTCCTCTAAGCTCCTTTTTTGAAGTAATGGGAAGTAGATGGTGACAAGCACAAGGTAAGTGCTTTAACTCATGACCTGCTTGGATCGGAAATATTAGAAAGTCATTGGATGAGCTATGAGTCTTCTTGAGCGGGACATGAATCAAAAAAGACTGCAGCAATCTTACCTCCTCTACCTTGGTCTCAATTTTTTTGTCATAATGTAGGATAGAAGTTCGGGGAAATTTGACTGGTTACATTTGGAGCTGAATATTTATTGAACTAAGTCTCTGTGCAGACCAGTGAGAAGAAGCCATTTAGCGGACCATAACCAAGTAAAATCCAAGTTACAGGAAAGTGCTCATGAAAGTGAGTGATGAATTTTCTATAGCATTTGAAAATAATTATGCTAACAATATTGCACAACAAATCTTGACAGAAAGTATAGGACTCTGGGAAATATGGGCAAAGCAGATAGTCACTAACCAATGTCGAATATAGCTGTTGTTTAAAATAATGCTAATGTATATAAATAGATGAAAGTAAGTGATAAAAATATAAATTTACCCAGTTTTCCTATCCATCCATATCCAAGTTTCAGGAAAGAATACACGAATAGCTGGGTTACTGGTATCCGGAAATTCTCTTGTAAGAGGCATTTCATCAACACTGTTTTCAAATGGTGTGGCCCTCTCTGAAGTCAATGGAAAATCAACCATGCGACCCATAACATAAGGAACATCTGTAAAAATGAAAATAATTTTATTTTTAGAAAGTCGATTGTGTTGCAAAATACTATTTCCTTTGTTATGTTATGTTATTTTTATTTTTACCGCGCACAGCTGCCCCAGCAAAGGGGCGTCCTGGCGCTTTCTATTGTCTATAGTGATTTAGATAGCATTGAAGGCACAGTCCCTGTTTTGCCCTTTTCAAAAGGGCCAGCTACAAGATAATAAATATACAAATGATTTGTTGGCCCCTGCCCTTCTTACAAGACTTGGTTTTGGAAATGGACAATACTTATGTGATGTTCTTTATAATAGTGCACACTATAAAAAAAAATAGGGGCTCGGCCACTTGAACAACAGAAATTGAAAATTAAGAGCACAAAACCATTAGAATTTAGAAATCAGAAGTCGCTTTGCTATACTGGGGTTAAAAATTATATTTTTCGTTATGTCTATGGCAGGTAGCAATATGCCTTGGGACCATTATAGATGTTTGTTCTTCTGAGTAACATGGAAATTAGAACACGTTGGGGCTTCTTGTGTAGACTAAGACTTCTCAGTTGCAAAACATTTTATTATTAAAATTAGATTTTTTAACTAAGCACACAGTCATTGATGTCAGCTGTGCCAAAACTCTCCGCACGATTGCATAGGTAACAGATCCTAAATTACCACAGTTGTCAAATATAACTTCTTTACATACAGCTACATATCAATGCAATGTGAATAGCATTCCATGTGAAAGATACATTGGAATACAGAAAAAAAACAATTAAAAAATGCATAATATAAAAAGCTGAAAGTGGAGATGCAGGTTTGATACTAAACCTTTTCACTATGGATAAACAAATGAACAGAGGCACTTTTATTGATATTGTTCCAACAAAGCACGTCCGATGTTGACCATCCATTGGGCCTGATTAACAAAGGGCCTCCGCACTTATGGCAAAGGCCCCACAGTCATGGGGGAGTCTCCGCACTTAGGGCACAATCTCTGGAATGAGAACTCTCATTGCGGAGAACGCGCCCAGGGTGCAGAGAATCCCCCACGACTGCTGGGGCCTTCGCCATAAGTGCGGAGGCCCCTTTGTGAATCAGGCGCATAGTGAATAGGATTAAGGCCCAGATGTATGACCATTTTGTGAGTGCAATATCGGCGGCAAACTGATTTGTGTATGCAAAATTGGTTGTGCGCAATGTACGAAAGCCATTCGCAAAACATAACTTTGCAATGCGAGTGAAAGCCGACTCGCAATAAATGCAACCTTTTTTTGCATTTACAAAATACCGACTCACAATTTGCGAGTCGCTAATTCTAATGTACAAACCATTCGCAATTAGCGAAAATGTGCAAAAAGGCCCCGTTGCGCATGCAGTTTAGCACTAACCAGAACCAGGTGGTAACCAGTCCCAACCTATAAAGACACACCCAGAATGCATCAGAAATCTTTCCACAATGGCTGCCCTGTACGTGATAGCAGGAAAGATGCAGATACTGGCTGCTCAGCAGAGTAGGTGGAGACAGGAGAGGATATTCATAGTCAGGCTAACATTGTTCGAGTAGACAGAGGAAGAGATCTATGACCAGTGCAGGCTGAGTAGCACTGTCATCCAAGACCTTATAGACACCTTGAAGCCACAATTGGAAAGCAGAACCCTGTGTAGGAATGCAATCCCTACACACATGCAGGTTTTGTGCTCCCTGCACCTAATGGCCACTGGTAGCTACCAAGATGTCATTGCAGTGGCGAGAGGTGTGACGCAGAGGGTGCTTTTGCATTTCTTTAGCAATTTCCTAGATGCCATGCCTCACCACATCCATCAGCACATCTACCTGCCCAGGGACGATGAGGACCTTGAAAATACATAACTGCAATTTTACAGAATAGCAAGGTTTCCACTGGTCATAGGGTGCATAGAAGGGGCCCAAGTGGCCATATGTCCACCCAACCGGCATAGAATACATATTCCATAACAGGAAAAGCACACATTCCCTCAACATCCAAGTTGTCTGTGATGCAAACAACATCATCACAAATGTTACCAAATATCCTGGAAGCACCCATGAGCCATACATCTTCAGACACAGTGGCATATACCCAAAATTAGAAAGAGGTGACTTTCATGGAGGATACTTACTAGGTACTGAATTTACGTGTCCACAGTGATATGTATTTGCACTGTAATGTCTGTCTGCATGTTGTCTCACCTGTGGCCATGGATCCTCACACCGTACCTGTCTCTCTACAATGCACATGAAAGGCGGTAGGACAGGGTACATCGGCGCACCAGGGCCGTGATCGAGCCCACAATTGGCATCCTAAAACCACGCTTCAGGTGCCTCCTCAAGAGTGGCGGATCCCTGCAGTATGCACCCGAGACAGTCTGCAAAATAGTGGCAACATGTGCCATGCTCCACAGCATAGCCTGCAGGGGTGGATTGCCCATGGATGTGACTCATTCAGAATCGGAGGATGGGGACCCCGGACCACCTGCCCGACAGCAGTGGGATGGTAGGTCTGTAGAAGAAGGGAGAAGGCGCAGGGACCAGATAGCAAACCATTATTTTTAAAGGTACGTCCAAAGTAATGACAAACTACCCTCTGCATAAGACAGTACAAATTGTGAATTCAACCTTGAATTTGTGCTTTATTGTGCAAGCTTGCACAAACAAAATCAGGGCAACCTGTCCATCACGAAAAGCCTGCTAACATTAATGTGAAACTGTATTGTGTTTACATCACCACTGATTTTGAATAAGATGTGGGGCAATGACTGTGCAGGAACTACACAATTCACTTCCTGCCTCCGTCCAGCCTGGTTAGAGCTGCCACTTGAAACCTCAGTCTGGCGGCTACAGCTCATATGCATAGTTGGTGTTTCCGCAGCAGAGATGCTACTGCAGCTGGAAACCTCACTGTCAGCGCCCTCTATAGCACCACCACTGGCAAACATATTAATCTGCAGTGTTGCCACTGCTGCAGTAATTTGTTGCAGGCAACATGCCACATCACCACTGTAGTGGCCCATCTCCATCTGGAGACATAGGGTGCGCTTCGTGTATTGGGTAGTTGCATAAGGTAGCCTCCCAACTGACCTGTTCAAAGCGTCCCTCTTGTGTCCCCTGCTGCACTTATTGCGTCTGTGCTGCCCCCTCTCCTCAGCCAATTATTTGCACAGAATTCCAATGGCACCTGTTAGGGCATCAAATTTAGCTTCCAACCCGCACTGGTTATCAGTGATCTTTTGTGTGATGTTCCTGAATCACTGGGTAAGCTTAATGTTTATCGGCCTCTGTTGTTGTTGCTGCAGGCACTGGATCCTGAGTATCGCCTGTTGCACGCCTCCAAACAAAACCTGATTGGGTGATCCAGAAGGGGGATGAGTGTGCAGATTGGCTTGCATACGGCGTACAGACTGCTGGGTTAGACGCATTAGACAGACCCTGGTGACAGGAGTGGGTCTTGATGCTGCTGTCTGCCGTGATTCAACGTGTCACACTGGCTGTAGCCTCTGATGAGGTCGATGCAGCAGTGTTTCTTGGACTTGGTCCACTTGATGCTCCCCATCCTGCCCTTCCTCCATCTGGACCTGATCCGGGCTTCCCTCGGTGTCATCTGCACTATGCTCTCCTCCCAGTGGTGTATCTATGTGGCAAAGATGTAAGAAAAAAAAATAATTTAATGTGAATTACTACCACAGTCATGTTGCAATGTTTATCAGCTCATGTCATTCCGTTACTACACTGTATAAGTCACTGACTATGTTTCCCATAATGCACCCTTTGGGTTTATTTTGTGCGGCCGAGGAATTTTGGATGTGGATGATTAGTATGCATGCCCAGAACGCGATTTAGTGGGGAATTAAACATTTCTTACACAATTCACACTTACCAGGGTTTGGTGGTAGCTGTGGTGTGTTAAGGGCCCCAAATCCGACAACAGCCACCCTTTCCAGTGTACTTTCCACCATGGCCTTTGCTGAAGATGGTTCCGATGCGGTAGATAGCCCTCCACTTGCCCCTTGCCCCTCTCACAGACATGCTGCCACCCTCTTTGGCCCTGGAGTGCAGATCAAACCATATTTTCTTGATATCGTCCAGAGACCTGTGTGCCACCTTCAGGGCATTAATGCGCTGCTGCATTCCTCTCCAGATCTTAAGTTTGTCGGCCTCATGGACACTGTGCAATGCCCTCCAAAACAGCTCCTCATGATTATTGCAGCAGTCCTATATTAGGATTTCTAGCTCCTTTTCAGAGAATTTGAGTTTCCTCAGCCACTCCTTTCCACACTTGTCACCGGCCTTGCTGCTCGTGGTTTTTCAGAGAGCCTACCTGCAGTGTTGAACTATGCTGCTGCACCAAACCAAGTGCTGATTAATCTGCTCAGGAATCTCCTAGGACACCACTTCCTGTTTTGGGGTCCTTCAGCTCTACCAGGAAGTGTTTTCAAATGGTTTTTTTTGCATTCGTGTGCGCAAAATGGGCTTGTTTCTGGCGCTCTCGCTATTTGCGCATGCAAAATAACCTTTTCAAACGACAACGCTATTTGCAAGCGCTTACCAACTTAAAATAGCTGCGGAGCAAGATAGCGATGTGAGTCATTAGCAACTCACAATCATGAGACCACTTTGGTTCGTAGGTATCGTTTTGCGACTTGCAAATTGCGAGTGCAATTTGACGCAATTTGCACACCACCATTTTTATCGGTCGTACATCTGGCCCTAAAAGCCTCATTATGAGTAGGGCGGTCCATCAGACTGCTATAGTCGTGGTAGCGGTCCATGGACCGCTAGACAGGCTGTCCACCTGCCGTATTACAGATTTGGCGGTTGGACCGCCACTAGACCGCTGCAACTGATGGGGAACTCAGATCCCGCGGTGGTGGCTCAGCGGTCTGACACTAGTGGTGCCACCTTGACACTGCCAAGCATATTATGAGTTGCCTCACCACAACCCTATCTATGGCGGTGACCCTGCCATGGAAAGGGTGATGGAGAGAGGCCTAGGGGGGTCTTAAAGGGACCCATGTTGCCTCTGTGCTTGGCCGTGCTTGCAGGCGGGGTCATGTTGTGCCCCCTGTATTTCTGCACCCCCAGTTCCTGGAGGGATAGAAATGCACGATAGGGTGCATTTCTTCCCATACAGCAATGTGCTTCTGCAATCATATGGCACTTCCTTCCTATGGATCTCCTTTGAGCCTTAGCAAGGAACTGCCATGGGACTGCAGCAGCACACACTGCCCGCCAGGATTAAACTCGGCGGGCAGTCTGACTGAGTGTTGAGGTCTTCCTGTGGGACGCTGGCATGACGGCCCGCAGAAAGACTACCAAACATATAATCAGGCTCTAAGTGTAGTGGCGGCAGTATAGGGGATAGTATGGCTTTATCTGATTAATCCTCCGCAAACAGTCTGTTCTTCTGGGCAGCATCTCTTTTGGGCTCGGCAGTTGCGCATCTCCTTCTTTGGACAGTAAGTCTAGTAGGGCTTCTCAGCAGGTCAGGCAGGCTTCCAGGACACAGGCAGGCCCATAGCTCTTGTAGGAAGATATTTAAATTTCAGGTGATGTCTCTTCACTTCTGGACTGTGAAAGTTGGGGTCCCATGTTAAAACACAATTCACAGACCGGGGAGTTGATCACAGTGTCAGTGCCCAGGAACTTATTTGGTCTTTGTAAAAGGTGATAGCTCTCACAGCATGTAGTGGCAATGCTTTTTCCATGCAGTAGTAGCCAAAACATGAGGATAATTATGTTTGAAACTTCTTCCTTGGCTGTGATCAGATGTTCTGAAAAAGTACTTGGGTAAAGAGAAAAGGGGCATGTACCACTGAGGGCCTTCCAGAGAGCAACTTTAGAACTGGTGTTTAAACCCTCCTATTCTTGCACGTGGATCATGGTAACACACTGATCTATGACCTCCCAGACTCCATACTAGCACTGCTTTAGTGCATGCTACACACTGTAACAAGTCTAATCCAAGACTATGAAGAAATATGATCACATCACCCCAAACCTGATGGAAATTCATTGTCTCCCTTTGCCGACCCACACCATTTTCAAAACCAGCTGCATCATTTACAAAGCTATCATCACTAGCGCTCTGCTTATCTTGCAGACAGGTTCACAATCTCTGGTGGCTCACAGCACATCTGCTTCCAGAACATCATCAGATTGCAGGCTAAAAAGTGTAAAAAAGAAAAACAAGACAGTAGCCCTTTTCTGCACCCATGATCTGGAACAACATCACTGTATCCATCAGGACTGCCCAAAGCTACTCCAATTTAACAAACAGCTGAAGACTCATTGCTTTAAAGAACACATCATCACAATACATTGACGGTCCACAACTGAGCTAACTCTCCTGTCACTCAGTAACGTTATGCTTGTCTTTGACCCTGTACAGTGTTCTATTACCTTTTGTACTGCCTTAAATACACTTCGAAGTTTGGTAAAGCTCTAAAAGTGTCAAAATGGGCTTAAATGTACTCCAGCTCAGTCACAGAGTAAGTCAAGCACCACACTTGACCAATCACTGGCACTGCTGCAGCACACTCCTAATGAACCAAGGCAAGAAATTAAAATAACCACTGTAGCTATTATTAAACAAATTAATATTAGTTTCACATTTCAAGTAGGCACTTGAAGTATGGGACAATATATGCTGACCTTTCACATTTGGATTTATTTGGGAACTGCAGAAGCTGCTAGCACATTTACTGGATAACACAACAAGCTTTCTGTGAAATGAACACGCATAACCTATTACCCAACTAACTGTCCCTCTAGAGATACATAACGAGGTTACCAATAATCTGAAGCAAATACTATGGAATTATATAGCAGAATTATATAGCAGCTTACAAATATGCTAGCTAAATCCACCCGTGTGGTGTGTCATAAGGAACAACACCAGAAAGCTATTGAAGGTAGAAGCAACTTTCACATGAACCTGGAAACCAGACAGGAGAGGAGGGTACCAAAGAGTTGACCGTCATATGTGAGATAAGAACACTGAAGTGTACATAGAATTTCAAGCAAGTGGCAAACAAGGTGGTTATGATTTTAAAAAGTGACATTCAATGTTACACAGTGGGATGAATATTTTTTGTTTTTTTTATAAGATTAATACATTTGATCAAAATGAATTCAACTTTTAATAAAAAATGTCAGTGAGGGTGGATGTTTTAAAATTTGTGTTTACCAATTCAGATGTATAATTTAAATTAGTATATTACATTATTTTATTATTTAATAATCATATAAGTTGATGAGCTAATGTGAGGTAATTCATGTTATTAGTTACAGATTAATAATAACTATTTTAAATTATTTTTCATTGATATTATACCTTAAAGTATCTTTATTTCTTTCAATGAAAAACGTTATTACATTTACCAGTGTTCAACCATAGGGAGGTCTCCACCCCAGTGACTGAGATCCTTACCAACAGGCGAAAAGGTACTAGTAGTTCCATTACACTAGTAAATTCAGCCATAGAAGGCTCAACCCCCTCATTTGAGGTGTGTAGACATATAAGTCCATGCATAGGTGTATCCACCTTAAAATGGTGAACAATAAAGCGTAGTGAAAGACCTTCTCAGGTCCTCACCCACAGTTAAGATTCTGCAGAACCACTTTCCAGCCAACACTTCAAGCTTCTCTGAATCCTATTCTGTCAAGTCAAACAGTTATTGATGCAGTGGGACAGAGCACTCATCTCTGCAGCACTCTCTTACCATCAATTGGTTAAGAGTGAGAAAATCCTTTACTTTCATTCCTTTCAGCCACTTATTCCAATCACATGACACATGAGGAATCCAATTTTCATATGGAGCGCCATCCACTTTCTTCATTGACCTGGCTTCAGCTGAACCCATCTTATCAAAGTGTCCTTCAATCCCTTCAAATTCATTTGATCAGCCATAGGCATTCTCCCAATGACAGCTGTATCTTCCATTGACAAGTGACTCATTAAAGCAGCTGTCTTAGACATATCATTCAAAGTCTGTGCCCTACAAGCTGTCTGGAAGGGTGGAATTTATTCCAAAATATCATAGCTTACATGTGCACAAGCTCTTTTGCAACTTTCATAGGAAGTCCTGGAGGGTTGAAGGGGAATTACATTTTACATAAGTAGCTGTCTCTACTGCCATCCTAAATTTCTTTTCCTCTAAAACTATTCTTTCTCTGTAATCCTCACTCCTTTCTTTCTCTTATCTGTCCTTTGCAATTTTCCTCTCCTCTCGCTCTCTCTTATTCTTTCCGCTTCAACCCATTCCTTCTGCCGCTCCCACATCCTTACCTCTTATTATGGCAGCACATTCAAAGTTGCAAACTAAATGACCTTATCATCTTCTGCAGTCATAGCTTTCTGAAGGGCCAACTGTGGAGTAAGCATCTTAAGTAAATCACAGAAAGTAAATTTGGAGACACACTTGGGATGTGTTTGTGATAGCCAGTTCCTAGAGACTAAGGCAGCCTGACACCACAGGATTCCCTCCCTCAGTTCCAGTTCCTAACATGATACCTTCCTAAGAGCCCATCACAGTATCTTCTCTACTGACCAGTTGTTATGACTGGTCCACATCAAAACCTACAAGGATCATCCTATCCTTGCTCTTGGGAGCCCTTCATCCTCTCCCCAAAAACAGATCCCTTATTGATCTAAGGACATGGCAGAAAGGTGTACTCCTGCCAAGCTTAAACCTACCAACACCTTGTGCAAATAATTATTTGTTCAAACTGAACCTATTGACGGCAAGCAGTGAAATGATTCTTAGAGAGGTAGTATTGGTGCTAAGAATCCAGATCCCTGAGCCGAAAAGAGGAATGAGACTGGGCGATAAGGTAAATACCAAGTCTCGATGTTAGAATGGATGCATGGGTAAACAAGATGGACCAAACTCACTTTTATACAGTAGGGTCCACTTTCCATATGGGGTAGAAAGACTAGTGGGAATATCCAGTATATGTGCATAATCAATGTGTGACACAAGCTACTCAATATTTGCTTACATCATCAATAACTCACTATTAATATTCACAGTTGAACAGCAGTAGTGCACTGGATACCTTCCACAGATGGCCTTGTAACAGTCATTATGACAGTTAAAGTGTCTCTTTACTTTAACATTTTCACAATACCTTTATGATAGAGACTGCTTTCAGCTTAGACTGTACATATTGCATGCATGGCCAGGTGCCTCTGTCACACTTAAATAAGAAAAACATGATATTGTTGCGGCTCCCTGCTACCTTCTTCAGAAAATTAGTGATTGCAAGTAGAAAGTTAGGGGAGGCAATGACTGTGGGGGCACATTTAGCATAAATACCATAACTCATAGCCCACAGTTCTTTCCTCATATAGGTTTGCTCCTCTGAAAATACTGCTCACACCGTGCTCAGGCTGTTTATCTGCTCAGGTAGGGCCCACGGTTGAAAGGCTATATTGCCCCCTCTGAACTGCCTTGATGAGGATCCTATGTCTTACTCAAAGTTATCATGAAAACTACTGTTCTCTGAAGCCCTATGAGGAGAGAAGTCACACTCCAATCACCATCAGTTTGTAGTTTTGTAAAGTGCACAGCTACCCCTAAAGGATTTCCGGCACTTAGCATGATGAAACAGAAGAACTATCTAATTAGAATAGTCATGTCTTCAAACCTTTGCGGAAAGCAAGTAGAGATATTTAGGAAGGGAATTCAACAGTTTTGGACCAAGCACTGCAAAAAAACATCCTTCCATTAAGACCCAATGGAATCTCGGTACCATGCAGAGAACCAGGTTGGAGGATATCAGGGGACAAGATGGGATGTAAGTTGTCACCAGATCTTGGATGTAATATGGCCCTGTTCTGGATTTTGCCTTAAACATGTAGCAAAGAGCCTTAAATTGGGTTCACTTAGGGAATGTCAGCCCATGCAGTTCACAAAGGAGGTGTGAAACTGAGGCATGGATATAAAAAAGGCCTGGATTCATGGTCTTCATAACGGATTGGGGGATCATCCAGATGATCTTTCTCTCCAATTTCTACACCATGAAACAGGTGGCAGTAACCGGAGGTTTCATTGTTAGTTTCTCATCAAGAACAAAACAAAGTATCTTAGCCTTGGAAGAATGAGTCGGAATAGGTCCCAATGAGTGGGGCCAGTGTTGAGGGCCCCAAAGCTGGGCATGTTTACCCAGGATCATGATCTCCATCTTATCACCATGAAGCCTAAGAGAGTTAGCACTCATCCTGGTGGCCACTCAACTCAAGCCCACATTAAGGTCTGAGGGCCCATGATCCTGGGTAGATGACAAAGATAATATAATTTGTGGGTCATCTGCGTATGAAAAAATAGTCAGACCACAACTTTCTACCTATGTTTGCCAAAGGCCTGAGATAAATATTAAACATGAGAGGGCTTAGCACAGTGCCTTGAGGGTACCCCAGAAGCTAAAGCTTGAATTTCAAATCTGGCAGTGGCTGAGCAGAGGTGAAATGTACGGTCCTTAAGAAATGAAGTTAGCCAGGCAAGGACGTTTCCCTCCAGGCCCAAAGAAGATAGGCGTTAAAGCAAGATGGAGTGTGACACAGGATCAAATGCTGCACTAAGATAAGTGCAGCAGTACTGTCCTCATCCAGGGGCCGTCTAAGATGTTCGGTGACTCCAAGGAGGGTGGATACCATAGTGTGTCTTGCCATGAACCCTGACTGTGAAGTATGAAAAACTTCTTGGGCCTCCATGTAGGATGTGAGATGAGCATTAAGATGCTTCTCCAAAATTTTGGAAAGCACCGGTAGACGAGAGATTGGTCTGAAGTTCAACCAGATTGAGGGCTCCAGATTCTTTTTTTTTTAAGAGTGGAATCACCAGCGTGTGCTTCCAACTTCGAGGGACGAGGCCTTCACGTCATGAGGTGTTCAGGAAATCAACCATCATATGTAATGGTACTGGATCCAAAAGACAAAGGTTGGATGTTGGTAGAGGATCCAATGGAGAGGCTGATTATATAGCTTGCAGAATAGTGAGAAAGGTGAAGAGGTCAGGAGTAGGCCAGAGTGACATAGTGGGTGTTAAATCAAGACTCTTCACACTGTTACAAAGTTTTTGTTGAGGCTGGTACATTCGCTGATTAGGAAGGTCTGAAACTCCAAGTTAGAAGTAGTTCTTGATGTCTATGGATAGCTGAAGATTGATGTCTTTGGACAGTTATTTATTTATTTAGGAGTTTATAAAGCGCACAGCTACATCCAACGAGGGTTTCCCGGCGCTGAGGTAGACGGACTACAGATGACAGGCTCGGATAAGAGAACTAGAGGTTGGTGAACAGCCAGATTTTCAAGGCACGTTGACAAATAGGTTCTGACCCTGATGTGCGGATGGAGAGTGGCAGGGCATTCCAGAGTTTAGAGGTTGAAGATGGATGTCAGCCACTTTTTTAATAAAGAATTGGGCAAACTCGTCGCATTGACTTTTGGAAAGCGAGGGTGCAGGAGACACATTACAAGGATCAGCAAGTTCCTTAACCACCTTAAAAAGTGTCTTGGGGCAGTTATATGCCAATACAATTTTATCAGAATTGAATGAGGCCTCCAGAGACTGGAAGACAAACACCATATGGCCCCCTCAGATGATACTAGACACCGCCTGAAGCTCAAGCAAGAAGAATATAAGATATTAGCTAGAGAAAAGATACAGGCCAAACTCCTTCTCACCACACATAGACTATACGAACTAGGGGACAGCGCCGGGAAATTACTAGCGTGGCTGGAGAGGAGGGAGTAAGGGGAGAGATGGGTGCCTCAGTTGACTCTCGGGGATGGGTCGCACAACACGAACCCGCGAGACATAGCCAACGCCTTCGCGAACCACCTAGAACAAGTTTACACCCCAACCACTTCATACACTTCAGAGGACTCACACCGGCTCCTGGAGGACAGTGACATACTGGTATTGTCGAACGAAGACAGAGAGGCATTGGAGGGAGATTTGACAGATGTGGAGATTCAACAAGCAATAAGCAAAATTCAATCCGGCAAAACGATGGGCCCCAACTGGATCCCCATAGAGTTTTTGAAGGTAGTATCCACGCAGGTGATGCCTCATTTACGGGCTATGTTTGAAGAAAGCTATGAGAAGGGTCTCCTACCGGAAGACGACTAGCATCCATTGTAGTGCTTAGGAAGCCGGGTAAGCCGGCTGATGCATGTGGCTCCTACCGGCCGATTTCCCTAATCAATGTGGAAGCAAAGATCTTAGCTAAAGTACTAG
Organism: Lissotriton vulgaris; assembly: GCF_964263255.1. NCBI lineage: Eukaryota > Metazoa > Chordata > Amphibia > Caudata > Salamandridae > Lissotriton > Lissotriton vulgaris. The sequence goes on from NC_141694.1 coordinate 499,565,374, forward strand.
CCCTACGCCTAATAGCGGTCATTTCATCACTGGTCCACCCGGACCAGTCGGGCTTCATGCCCGGGAGGTACACAGCATTAAACATTAGACGCCTCCATAACGTAATAGCATGTAGTGAGTTTCTTGAAGAAGACGCTGTGATCCTCTCCCTGAACGCTTCAATAGCATTTGATTCCACGACTGGCCCTATTTATTTCAAGTCTTGAGGTGTATGGGTTTTGGTCCTAAATGTATGGGTTGGGTGAGATTACTGTATACAGATATTTGGGGACAGGTCCGAGTCAATAATCATACATCCAGACTCTTCCCACTGAATAGGGGTATTAGGCAATGTTGCCCTCTCTCCCCCCTGCTATTCGCTCTGATGCTGGAGCCACTCGCAGCATGGATTAGGCGAGATGTTATGGTGAGGGGTTTGAAATGGGCAGAGGGGCACGATGATAGAATATCATTATATGCAGATGATATATTGCTCTACCTGGCATCCCCCTATAAATCCCTTCATGGGGTTTACAATATATTCACAAACTTTGGAAAATACTCAGGATATGCCATCAATTGGCCCAAATCAGTGTTGTTCATCCTGAAGGGCCAGGCTCCCCGATTGCCATCGGGCTGCACAGTGGAGATCACCACCGAAGGCTTCCGATATTTGGGGATCTTTGTGACTCCGTACCCCCAACTTTTCTACGACCTTCATCATGCGGCCCCTCTAACCCGGCTGCGGGCTGACGTTAAACACTGTTGCTCCCTGCCTCTATCCCTGGTGGGGTGAGCAGCCCTTTTTAAGATGCTTCCCCGGTTCTTGTACATCATTCAAAACAGCCCCCATAGGGTCCCAGACTCAAATTTTGCCGGGGTGGAGAGCGAAATACGAACATTGCTATGGGATGGTGGATTCCCTCGAATCGCCATGCACAAGCGGACTAAAGGGTGGTATGATGGGGGGGTGGCCCTCCCCGATCTCCGTCTTTACTATGAGGGAATGCAGGTGGTGGTGGTTAATCACTGGATCTACAGATCCCCAGTGGATACAGCATACATGTTAGATAGATATCAGATGGGACGGACAGGATACCTGGAGGCACTATACTCGAAGACTCAAAAGGGTTGTTATGTTGGCCCCACTGCTCACACAGTGATGATATGGCACCTGGCAAACTCCCATCTAGGATGGGCAAACACCCTCACCAAGGCCACGCCCCTGTGGTGTACCCAGAGACTGGGGGTTCTTGGCAGTCACCCCGTGTTCGATAAGTGGGACATGATCGGAATCTCAACAATAGGAGACTTGTTAAAAAAGGGGACACTTCTCAAACTCGAGGACTTACAGAGGACGTATGAAATGGCCCATGGGGAGGTGTTCATATATCTGCAGATAGCTATCCCTGACATGGCGGATATCCCAGACTTGTCCCTTTTGGAAGCCAGGCTTCTTGACGGTCCACTGCTTACTAAGGCCATATCACTCGCATACAAAAAACTATGTAATAATCTACCAGACACTTTTCACAAACTCCAGGAGAGATGGCAGTTGGACTTAGGTCCAATAGACGACGATGACTGGCAGGCGGCACTGATGTCCCCTCGCGAGGCAGCTATAACAATGCGGCATAGACTTATCCAATTAAAAATCCTACACAGATCTTACCTCACAGGAAAAACCCTTACAAAGATAGGCTCCAGGACTAGTGCAATATGCCTTAGAGGGTGTCAACAAGACGCATCTTTTTACCATATGATATGGGACTGCCCAGGAGTGAGACCTCTTTGGCAGGGGTCTACAGAGAGTATCCTAGAAGCCTTGGAGAAAGGTCACACCCTTACACATTGGCTGGGTCTCTTAAATATATGGGGGCCGACTGACCTGACGGAAACTGAACAACAATGTATGACACTGGGTTACACATTGGTCAAGAGGAAGATAGCAAGGAAATGGGGAGTGGCGGACAGATCCTCGCTCCGGATGTGGACCATGGAATTTGACAAGAGGTGGATTGCGGAAAAAGAGGTGTTCAAAGTAAGAGGGTGCCCCAAAAAATGGGACAAAAAGTGGGGCAAATGGAATGCCTATCAAGATGATTTGTATGTGTCCCCAACAACAGAATTGGAATTGCAACGTACAAAATGAAGATGGCAAGTTACACCCTGATCGCCCTGCATATATTAAATAAGAAGACTTATGTATGATGAAATATGCCAATTATCTCTTGATTGTATACGTGATTTGTTATTGTTCAAACTCAATAAAAAGATTTTTTTTTAAAGAATTGAATGAGGCACATGCTGTCCTACATGTTTTATGATATTTTTTGTAATACATCAGACGAAAATGTCTGAAATGAAACTTGATGCTATCAAGAAGGAGATCTCAGCAGTTGGCGTGAAGTTAAGCACATGTGAATCTACCTTATTTGAGCGGTCTTCAGAGAATGTAATCTGAATTTGCCTCCTTCCACAGGCACAGATATTCTACTGATAGAAAGCTGAGGATCTGGCTCACCAAATGAATATGCAGCCGGACTGGGGAACGGAACTACGTTAGCTGGAAGCACGCCGAACTTAGCGCTCTACTCAAGAAACCATCGGCTGACCCCACCGACCTCAAGAACTACCGCCCCATCTCGCTGCTCCTGTTTCCTGCAAAAGTCATCAAGAAGACCGTCAACAAGCAGCTGGCCGCCTTCCTCGAGACGAGCGAATCCCTCGACCCCTTGCAGTCTGGCTTCCGGCCCAACCACAGCACCGAGACCGCCCTGATCGCAGTCACCGATGACATCCGAGCGCTGCTCGACAACGGAGAAACAGCGGCCCTCATCCTCCTAGACCTCTCCGCGGCCTTCAACACTGTCTGCCATCGTACCCTAGTACAACGCCTCAGCAACGTCGGAGTCCAGGAGAAGGCACTGGAGTGGATCATCTCCTTCCTCGCCGGGAGGACACAGAGAGTTCGCCTCCCCCCGTTCAGATCTGAAGCCACCAAAGTCATCTGCGGCGTCCCTCAGGGCTCCTCGCTCAGCCCAACCCTCTTCAACATCTACATGAGCCCACTCGCAGACATCGCACGCCAGCACAACCTCAACATCATCTCCTACGCCGACGACAACCAGCTGATCCTCTCCCTTACCAACGACCCCGCCAGAGCCAACCTTCACGAAGGGATGAAAGAGGTAGCCGAATGGATGAAGAACAGCCGCCTGAAACTGAACTCGGACAAGACGGAAGTCCTCATCCTGGGATCCTCACCCTCCACCTGGGACGACTCCTGGTGGCCCCCCGCCCTAGGCAGCGCACCCAAACCAACAGACCACGCACGAAACCTGGGCTTCATCCTGGACTCCTCCCTCTCCATGACCAGACAAGTCAACGCCGTCTCCTCGTCGTGCTTCAGCATCCTGCGCATGCTACGCAAGATCTTCCGGTGGATCCCCACCGAGACCAGGAAGATGGTCACCCAGGCCCTCGTCACCAGCCGTCTGGACTACGGCAACACCCTCTACGCCGGAACCACCGCCAAACTCCAGAAGAGACTCCAGCGGATCCAGAACGCCTCAGCACGACTCATCCTGGACATCCCCCGTCGCAGCCACATCTCCGGACACTTGAGAGATCTGCACTGGCTCCCGGTCAACAAAAGAATCACCTTCCGTCTCCTCACCCACGCACACAAAGCCCTACACAGCCAAGGCCCAGGATACCTCAACAGCCGCCTCAACTTCTACGCTCCCAAACGCCAGCTTCGCTCGACCAGCCACGCCCTCGCCGCCGTCCCCCGCATCCGTAGAACCACCACAGGGGGACGGTCCTTCTCCTACCTCGCCGCCAAGAATTGGAACTCCCTCCCCACCCACCTTCGCCTGACCCAGGACCACCTCGCCTTCAGGAAGCAACTCAAGACCTGGCTGTTCGAGCAGTAACAGACCCCCCCAGCGCCTTGAGACCCTCTGGGTAAGTAGTGCGCTATATAAATTCGATGATTGATTGATTGATTGTGGTGCAAAGTCACATTCTTTGAGGACTGCTTGATAAGGAACAACATTCAATTGTATTGGGTTCTAGAGAAGGGAAAGCAAGGCAATATGATTACATTTCAGAAGGACTGAATGCCTTACTTGATGGACCTTTTATTTCCTGGAATCTCTTGAGTTTCAAAGAGCTTGTACAAATTGATCAAGGAAGCAACAAGCTTCAACCAACCAACAATCATTATTGCATGTTTACTGTGCCACTAGCACAATCAAACCATTTTCTAGGTCTCGAATAAAGGAAGGCCCTTTCCTAAAGGATGGCGACAGATTCATGTGATGACTGATTACTTACACAATATTGCAGTTAAGTGAAAGAAATTCTTAGTAAGCATGGGCGAATTTTGCGAATCTCGCGTTCGCGAATTTTGCGGATTTGCGAACTCGCAATCCGCAAAATCCGCGAATTCTCGCGAATTTGCGGATTTTTTTTTGTGTGTTTGCGCGGGTTTCTGCCAGTTCGCGAGGGTTTTGTACAATTTCGCAAATTGCGAACTTACCTGTCGGGTCGCAAGTTTCGCGAACTTGTTGTTTCTACGTGTCCAGCCTGTTTGGGACACTCTTCTTCATCACTGCCACTCTCTGTCACCACTGCCACTCTCTGACTACTCATGCCACCCTCTGGCCCACCCATGCCACCCTCTGTTTCATCACAGCACCCTCTGGTTGTCCAGTCAGTGTACATTATTGTGGCAACGCAAGCACACCTTCCCTGCCTCAAGTGACCTGAATTAATTTGGGGCTGATTAATGTGTCACAGAATATTTTTTTAGCTGGCACCTGCTTCCTTAGTGCTTCCTGATTAGTGATCTTTTGCACTTGCTAAGTGCTTTCATTGTTGCAAAATTAGTTACAACACCTGCCCTGCCCCAACTGACAATAATGAATTAGGGGCTGATTAATGGATTTGAACTTCCAGCCTGGCTCCTGCTTGTCTCCCTTAGCTGTAATTCAGGACCTTTGTGGCATATGTGTAACTATTCTGAGGTTCAGAGCAGGGTCACATAATAGTTTCAACTGGCAACTGAACTCTGGAGGGGCCCCTCAGGAAGCACTACAGGAAATGGCTACTAATGATGAGCCTGAACTTTTGAACCTGGTAAGTAGTTTCAGTTTTGCTAAGATCGTATTTCTGCAATTTTGCACTTATTCGCGGGGCGCGAACTCACGCGAACAGTGCGAACAGTGCGAGCAAAATCCGCTGCTCGCGGATTTGCGGATTTTGCGGGAGATTCGCAAATCTCGCGGATTGCGAATTTACCGAAAATCCGCAAAATCCGCGAGCGAAACGGATTTTCCGCCCATGCTTAATTCTTAGGGCTCTGCCTTAGAATGTAACAGATTATTAAATTCAGACTGAAAGACCTTTGAGTTCTCTGAATCAAAAGCCTTAGCTGACTTCCTGTACTCCATTGACTTACTTCCAATGGAGGAATCATTGATTAAACAGGTGCAGGAGGTCATGGTTCAGTTTTTGAGGTGCCTGGTTGCGCATGAAACACGGGTCATGCGGAAAAGCGATCCTCCTCACTTCCGGGTTCTCTACCGGTTAGCGGTCCAGCCTGAACCGCTATGATATCACAGGTACTTCCGCGGAAATCCGCATTTCAGCAGCGGCGTTCCCCCGGATCGGCGCTTTGCTTAGATGCCTGTCCTTACCTGAGGCTTGCCCAGTTCCAGGCCGTTCCTCCAGGTAACCTGCTTGCCTGCGCTGAAATGTGTGCCTGCCGAGACGTGCATTTCCGCTGCTGGAGCGCTGAGCACTCATTATCGTGCCCGCATTGCAGTGCTGGAGCGCTGTTACATGTGCCTGCCGAGACCTGCCTTTCCGCTGCTGGAGCGCTGAGCGCTCATTATTGTGTCCGCACTGCCCGCGCAGGAGCGCTGATGTTTGTATGCCTGCCTGTGACTCTGCCTACCTGTGCTGGAGCGCTAGTTCTGGTTTCCTTGCCCTACAGTATTTAGGCGCTTGTTTTGCCTCTGCCATTACCTTGCCACCTTGCGCAGGAGCGCTTGTATTTGTGTTTTTCCTTTGCCTTGGCTACAGTACTGGAGTACTTTATTTTTGGGTTTTTGTTTCATCGCACAGGAGCGCTTGTGACTGTAGCAGCTTTCCTTCATCACAATGCGCTGGAGCGCTAGTACTGTGGCAGCTTTTCCTTTGCACTATTATGGCAGCAGACCCAATGATGTCCAAATTTGAGGTAACTGCTGATTCCGCATGAGTGTGTGTTAGTGGCTGAGAGCAGGTTTGGGTGCATTGATTGTAACTGATATTCCTGTGTTTCCCTATCCAGCTGGTGCCCACGGTTCAACCAAACAGAGGGACATCCTCTACTACCTTCCTGACATCATCCTGCCATTTTTAACTACCTTCCCCACTCCCATCTTTATCCTAGTTTGTTGTTTAATCAAGAGCGGGGTAAGGTGGGCGGGGGGGCGATAGATCATGTTGTCTCTGCGGGATCTCTCTTCAAGATCTCTCTTCAAGAAACAGGTAACTTGTGGGGTATGTGACATTATGCGAAGCCCAAGTTGAATATCTCGCCCTACCGACATGAGCGATCCCTGAGATTACACTGCAAGACAAAGAAGCTATGCTTGAAAACATACAAGCAGAAAACCTCAGCCTGCGCCAAGACATGACGGCCTTACAGGGTCAGGTAGCGGCTGGGGTTACGGGTCCCTGGGGTCCTTCTCCTTATGCTAGAGAGAGGCAGGAAGGACTGCTACTTCCTTACTTATTTACCTATGGGAGCACCTCCTCCACTACACAACAGGACAATGCCATACATGTTATAGCTCCCCACCCCGTGCAACTAGCTCCTCTCGAACGCTTTTACGGCGATAGCACCAAGTACAGTGTCTTTCTTCACCAGTGACACCTACACTTCATGGCCAGAGCTACTGCCTTTCCAGACGACGCTTCCAAGATCGCATTCATCCTCTCCTACATGGGTGGAGACGCCGCACAATGGTCCATCTCTCTGGTGGAAAATGACGACCCCATGCTTTACAACCTGCCGATTTTCAAGGAAGCACTGCAGTGCATGCTCGCTCGTCACACCTTTGTCCAAGCCGCGGACAACGAACTGCTTAATTTGAAACAAGGCAACACCGACCTGCTCCATTACATCACAACCTTCAGTAGGTTAGTCAAAGAAGCCCGCTGGCCCGAGACCAAAAAAATATCCGTATTCTACAGGGGTCTACGTGATGACCTAAAGGACCTGATTTCTCAAATGCCTGATCCCCCGGTTGAGATAGGTCATTTCATCGATCTGGTGGTCAAGGTTAACTACAGACTACAGGAGTGAAGAAATGAGAGAACCAAAGGAGGCGACAATCGTTTGCTGTCCTTCAAGGATAAATCCAAGGATGAGCCATCCCTTTCTTTGACATGCCTGAACCAATGCAGATAGGTGGTATACAAGGACCTCTCACCAACGAGGAAAGAGAGAAAAGAAGAAGACAGAACCAGTGCCTATACTGCGGTAAAAACGGGCACTTCATCAGGGAATGCCCAGTAAAGCCTGCTCGAGCTAAAGCAGGGGTCTCCAAACCGGTCCTGGAGGGCCGGATCCATGGCAGATTTTTAAAATAACTACATGTATCTCAATGGGGATATCCAAAAAATCTGGCATGGATCCAGCCCTCCAGGATCGGTTTGGAGACCCCTGAGCTAAAGGAAGAAGGCTCTTGCATTGCCTGTATCTTAGATGGAAAACTGAGAAACCCAGTAGGTAGCGGGGTCCAGCTACTGGGTTCTTCGTCCAGCAAGATAACGACCCCTGCCTTTTTCAGTGGTAGCCACCACCTGGGTGTGGAGGTGGTCCTACCAGCTTGGACAGGGCAGGTATGGCAGGTAACCACCCTTCTTGATTCAGGAGCAACTGGCAACATCATTGACACCCAGTTTATGGTGAATCTGGGTATGGCCACAGTAAAGAAGACGAAACTGGAGACTGTAAAGGCAGTGGACGGTACTGACCTCACCATCCGGTACCAAACTGAGGACTTGAGTATGGTGTTCGGGAACAAACACACGGAACCATTGCTTTCGACGTGATCGACGCCCCTCAGTTCTGAGTTATTTTGGGCCTGCCATGGCTGGTGCGCCACAACCCACGAATAGACAGGGCATCCGGAATCCTAGTCTTGGATTCACCCTACTGCAGCACCTCTTGTTACAATCCTGCTAATTCCTCTGGTGTGCGTACCACACAGGCTCACACTCTATCCATGACAGGAACCGGCATGACCACACAGGACAACATACCAGAAGCATACCTTGACCTGGCTGACGTGTTCGACAAGTAAGGAGCCAACACCCTTTCGCCTCACTGTCCTTTCGACTGCAGGATAGATCTGATTCCTGGGTCCACACTTCCTTGTAGCCAGATATACTCCCTCACCGAAAAGGAGAACGAGCACCTCTGCTCCTACCTAGATGAATACCTAAGTAATGGGTTCATACGCCATTCTAGGTCCCCTGTGTCCTCTCCTCTTTTGTTCGTGGCCAAGAAGGAGGGGGATCTCAGGACATGTATTGACTTCAGGGCTATGAACGCCATCACCATCAAAAACAGGTACCCACTACCGCTGATTTCTAACCTACTAGACCAGGTGAAAAACGCCTCAATTTTTACCAAACTAGACCTCAGGGGGGCCTACCATCTAGTCAGATTCTGGAAAGGTGATGAATGGATAACAGCATTTCGGACCAAATTCGGCCTCTTCGGATACCAGGTCATGCCTTTCGGACTCTGCAATGCCCCCGTGGCCTTCCAGTTCTTCATTGATGAAGCATTGAGGGACTACATTGATGTATTCTGTATCGTGTATATCGATGATATACTGCTCTATTCCCAGACCATGACAGACCACGTCCAACACGTACGCGCCATCCTCCAACAGCTGGGGCGACATGGGTTGTACGTCAAACTGGAGAAAAGCATCTTTCACACAGAGTCTGTTGAATTCCTGGGACATGTCATCACTCCAGCTGGTATCCAAATGGATAACAAGAAAGTAGAGGCTATCTTGCACTGGCCATCTCCCTCCACAGTGAAGCACATCCAGAGGTTTTTGGGATTTGCCAATTACTACTGCCGCTTCATCACAGGCTTCTCCAAGATTGTTACCCCCATCACTCGTTTGCTACGTAAGGGGGTCCAGTTCAGATGGGACACTCAGGCCGAGAACTCCTTTCAGGAGCTAAAAAAGAGATTCACCACAGCCCCCGTTCTGAGGCACACCGATTCCGAACAACCATTCACTGTGGAGGCAGATGCCTCACAGGACGCTCTAGGAGGTGTGGTATCGCAAAGGGATGGGGAGACGGGTCTTCTATACCCTGTGGCTTTCTATTCCAGGAAAATGTTACCAGCTGAATGCAATTACACCATCTCAGACCGAGAGCTCCTGGCCATCAAGACAGCCTTCGAAGAGTGGCGCCATTACCTGAAAGACGCCAAACATCCCGTGGCCATCTCCACAGATCACGGGAACCTGCAATTCCTTCGTTCGGCCCGTACCCTCACATCCAGGCAATTACGATGGACTCTGTTTTTTAATGAGTATGATTTCCGCATCACATACCGACCGGGAAAACAGAACGCCAAGGCTAGCGCGCTATCTCGCCTTGAGGACACCAACGACCCTGTTTACCCACTGAGCCAATGTCCATCATACACGAACGATGTATTCAGGGGGTTGTACTGTCTTCAGATTTCCTCTACCAACTCCAGGATGACATCAAATGGATCAATCCGTCGGTAGAGAACCATGAGGGTGTTACCACACAGAATGGATTCTTGTATAAAGAAGGAAAGTATTACCTTCCTATGGTAGCCCAAAAAACAGCAGGCCCTGTACATGTGTCATGACCATGTTCTGTCCAACCATCCAGGATATCACAAGACCGTGGACCTTTTACAGAGATATTTCTGGTGGCCGACGCTGGAAGAAGACACCAGGGCCCATATAGCGCGTTGTGTCATGTGTGCCCAGGGAAAGAACATGTCTGGACCATCCGTTAGCCTGTTACATCCCAATTCCGACCCTCCTCATCCCTGGCACACCATTTCCATGGATTTTGTAGTGGAATTGCCAGCCACCACGTTAGGGTACACTACTGTTCTTACCATAGTAGACCGCCTCACGAAAATGGCTAATTTTGTACAACTGAAGAAACTAAATGGCAGTGATCTTCCTGCAGAATGTGGTTAGACTGCATGGCATACGTCGGTGGTGATAACAGCCCGGGGTTCGCAGTTGGTGTCTCGTTTCTGGAATGAGGTGTGCAAGGCCATGGATCTGGATGTTCGTTTGTCATCTGCATACCACCCTCAGACCGATGGTCAAGCCGAGAGAACAAACCACACCATGGAGCAGTATCTCTGTTGCTTACTTCTGTCAGCAGAAAGGGAATGGGCAGAAGTGCTGTGGATGGTGGAAGTCGCTTATAACAACAACAAATATTCTGCCATCGGTAAGTCTCCATTCTACTGCCTGAAGGGCAAGCATCCCAGAACTATGCCAAGGGAAGAACCACAGAACAGTCCTTTGCCCACGGTTCAGGTATACCATGCTAGGCTCTGAACTCTCTGGCAACAGGCCCGGTTTGAACTAGCCAAGGCCAAGGAGTACTACAAACAGTATGTGGACAACTGCAGGAAGGAGGAACCCACCTACAAGAAAGGAGATAGGGTGTGGCTCTCCATTGGGAAACTCAATGTGAACGGCCCAAAGAAACTGTTACCCAGTTTTGTGGGTCCTTATGCGATTGAGAAGGTGATCAACCATGTGTCCATGAAGCTCTTGTTGCCTCCTCAGATGAAAATACTGCCCTGTCTTCCATGGCTCCCTTCTTCGTCCTGTCCACCTGAATGCACTGTGTCCTCCCCTCCTGCTCCGGTTCTTAGGGATGATCACATTGAATACGAGGTCAGGGCTATACTTGGTTCCCGTCGTACCCGGGAAAGGCTCTTTTACCTTGTTGACTGGAAAGGTTATGGTCCGGAAGATAGGTCCTGGTAGCCCCTGTCACATGTACGCCACGCCTCCCGGTTGGTTCGCGCCTTTCTGTCCGTCACCCGCTCGGCCCTCGTCCTGCTCCCCCTGTATGATTCTGCTGTGGCGGGCGGGGGTTCTGTTTTGGGCGGGGGTACTGTCATGGTTCGGTTGTTGAGTTGCCTGGTTGCGCATGAAACGCGGCTCATGCGGAAAAGCAATCCTCCTCACTTCCGGGTTCTCTCCCGGTTAGCGGTCCAGCCTTCGCCGGAACCGCTATGATGTCACAGGTACTTCTGGGGGAATCCGCATTTCAGCAGTGGCGTTCCCCCAGATTGGTGCTTCGCATAAACGCCTGTCCTTACCTGAGGCTTGCCCAGTTCCAGGACGCACCTCCAGGTAACCTGCTTGCCCGCGCTGGAGCGCTGTTACGTGTGCCTGTCGAGACCTGCCTTTCCGCTGCTGGAGCGCTGAGCGCTCATTAACCTGCCAGCATTGCCGCGTTGGAGCGCTGTTAGGTGTGCCTGCCGAGACCTGCGATCCCGCTACTGGAGCGCTGAACGCTCATTGTCGTGCCCGCACTGTTCGCGCTGGAGCGCTGTTGCCTGTGTGCCTGCCATAACTTTGCCTTTCTGCCTTTTGAGCGCTGTGTGCTCTATATAGTGCCTCACTGCCCACGCTGGAGCGCTGATGTTTGAATACCTGCCTGTGACTCTGCCTGACTGTGCTGGGGCGCTAGTTCTAGTTTTGTTGTCCTACAATATTGAGGTGCTTTTTTTGCCTCTGCCATTACCTTACCAACTTGCGCAGGAGTTCTTGTATTTGTGTTTTTCCTTTGCCTTGGCTACAGTACCGGAGTACTTTATTTTGGGGTTTTTGTTTCATCGGCAGGAGCGCTTGTGATTTGGTTATACATTGCACAGGAGCACTTGTGACTGTAGCAGCTTTTCCTTTCCACTATTATGGCAGCAGACCCAGTGATGTCCACATTTGAGGTAACTGCTGATTTCGCATCAATGTGTGTTAGTGACTGGGAGTAGGTTTGGGTGCATTGATTGTAACTGAGATTCCCTTGTTTCCCTATCCAGCTGGTGCCCACGGTTCATCCAAACAGAGGGACGTCCTCTACTACCTTCCTGACATCATCCTGCCATTTTTTAACTACCTTCCCCACTCCCATCTTCATCCTAGTTTGTGGTTTAATCTAGAGCGGGGTAAGGTGGGCGTGGGGGCGATAGCTCATGTCGTCTCTGTGAGATCTCTCCGCAAGAAACAGGTAACTTGTGGGGTACGTGACACAGGACAAGACTGATACAATATCTAATATAGAAGAAGGACACAATACACATGTGTATCTATCAACTTCAGGCAGCAAAGGACTCTGAAAGAATGCTCCTCAGAAACCACGACCCCTTCACAGGTGATGGAATGAACTTATTGACATCAATGAAGTAGAAGAGATGGGCTGCAAGGGGATGAGGATAATAATTGATCTGATGATAATTAGCTCCAGGTGTCCATGGTCCCCACTGTGCTCTGAGCCCATTTATAAATTATTTGATAAGAACTTGAATTGGGCGAACTTACAGGAATCCAAACAGGGGCATAATCTCATCCATGTGTGATGCTTACCATCCATTAGAAAAGGACTACGCATTCCTCTCACAGGTTCACAGTACCTGATACCGCACCGATTATTCCCTGTTTCAAGGCACATTATTCTAATAACTATACACAATGACATTACCCAGGGAATTATCGGACAATTCAGGAATCCTAGTTGACATCCACTAAGGCCCCATCTCACTGCCCAGACTATTTTGGAGGATATCATAATTGAAATTTAGACTAATGTATGAAAAAAACCCTCTTCAATTCACATGCCTTCCTTTATATGGAAGGGAATTATTGATCATTAGACTAAACACAAACCTTATTGCCAGGTAGAAAGGCAACCTGACAGGGTTTAATAATAAGGGATTCTTCTAGAGTACGAAAAATAAATTCATAGAAAGACTTAGGTTAGAAAATAACATTGCAGTTATGATGGTAGACTACAATTCCCATCTCACACTGCACCAAAGCCACTGCTTGGAAGCCGACATATCACACTTAATATCACCGAAAAATTGGGTTAGCCGTGCACCATCCTGTATCACAGTAGTCAAATTGCATCCTTCGCGTGGGACACCGTTTCTTTTACTAGAGTTTCCTGGTGTTGGACGCAACCACCTGGAACTTAACGGGGCCCTGGAATACTTTGACTTGAGCGGCGTATACACCTCGCCACTCTGCTGCGCAGTGGACTTTTCTCTACAATCTGATAGCAATCGTCTGGACCCTATGGACGTCTAACTTACAATTATCAATTATTTGACGCCACTATTCTTGGTGTTACCATGGACCTAATGTCGTGAAGATTTGTGATGATACATTTTAGCTTCTTTGGAATAGGACGACACTTACCATTGTCTCGCCAACTCTTCTTCACTTCAATTATTATCTAATTTCAGCCTTGAGAAGGTTATGGTACTTATTTAGTACTTACGAAACACGTGTCAGCTGTTTTCATTGTGACGATTTGAAGAATAAAATGAAATGAAGATTCTCAGACTCTGAAGGATATCGACTAATTCTTTCTGTCTTGTACTATTTATTGCTACAAAACATATGCTTTATGGTGATTATTAGATCCCTCATTTTGACTACTGTGATACAGGATGGTGCACGCCTAACCCAATTTTCTGTGATATTTACATGCTGAGTTCTTTCTCAACATTTGGTCACCCCTGGTAGTGAGTAACGTGGGGTTTTGTTGCACTCCGCTAGTCTTACTATACTAGTTTAATATTTAAGGTCCTCTTATTGTCTTCATCCGTACATGCTTTTGTGATAGTGCGGATACTCCTCTTTGAGGGACACCACTACCTTCCTCTTCCTTTTGCTTTAATATCACACTTAATACTCATGATATTAGGGCAGCAGAGAAGGCCTTTGTGAAGATCAAGTGAAGACAGTACAAAAGGGGAGAAATGGCTGCAGGATGCTAGCTTTTCAAATAAAACAGAAGGAGTCCCAATTGGCCACACCTGCCACTTAAGACAGATTGGGTACTCTCCTTACACATTCTGATGAGCTCTTGAAGACTTTTGTATCTTTCTCCAACCAGTTATATACACATCCCATCATGAGTATCGAGCTCGAGAAGAAAAACCTTCCCTCTCTGAGTGAACAAGGCCAAGCTTTACTCAACGGTGAAATCACCCTAGACTAAATTAGTGAGGCCATGGCATACCCACCAACATGTAAAAATAGAGGAGAGGAGGGCATACCCAGTGAAATTCTTTAAAACTTGCAATTACAGGTATCCCAGGTGTGTACAACGTTTTTACGGAAAGCAGATACCAAGAAATTGCTGGACCCCATTTCCAACAAAGTCATCATAACTTTTCTAACTAAAAGAAAACCTTGCCAGACCATGGGAGTTATAAGCCATTTATAAATGTTAACGTCAAAATCTTGGCAACAATCTTAGCACCCAGGCTGCATAAGTTTACCCACTCAATGATTCATCATTGCCATGTGGGATGTTTATCTTGGATGTTGCCAAGGATTCACTTATGGACTCTTGCACATCTACTAAGAGAAGTTAGAGAGTCATATGATAATATATTAGCCATCTCCCTCAATGCCAATTGGGTTTAGTGGGGATATTTGTATCAAGCGCTGGAAAGATTTAACCTGGGTCAGGAATTTTTCTCTAGGGTTAACTGGCTTACACATCCTAATTGTGTAATTAACTGTGGTGGGGTTTCTTGTTGCACACAATCCGCATTGAGGCATGAGAAAGTGATGTTCTCTATTACCCCCATGCTCCGCATGGTCTTAGACCTCCTTGTTGTCCACATCAGAGCTACTCCACAGGGTGTTCCTTCCCGGGTAGGCCCTCTTAAATGATTTTTAGATGCTGACAATATTCTTAAAGAAGTATACAAAAAAAGTGATTGATGGAAGGCTTCAATTAATCTCAGCCACTAGTAATTACTCTGGGCCGCATCATACTCCATCATTATTTAGTACACTGTGCCATCTCACGTAGGACCCAGCCAGATGCAAATCAGTCTTGACTTTGGTCCAATGGAAACAGTCCAGCTCAAAAATCCTGGCCAGGCCCTTCCTGAATTGGAACACAAGCAAGCAACTGAAGATCTATTTGAACCTGATACTCTTATGACCACCATGAAATCGAATGCCTGCATGCCCTGATATTGCTACTGGAATCTTTCTCCCCGGTCTCCAGATATAATTTTAATTGGGAGAAATGCGACGTGATACCTACATCTTACTCTACGACTAAAGCCAGCATTTTGGGCTACACAATGAAGTAGGCCCCCAAGGGTATGCGTTAATTGGGAATTCTTCTCAATAGAAGCTTTGACCATATCGTTGAATGCACTCTACCATTGATGATCAAACCCCAAGCAAATTCGGAAAACAATGATCCAAACCACAACTATCTCTGTGGAGCAGGGTCTTGGCAGTAAACATGGGGTGTTACCAGTAATAATGGACTGATAAATCCTCTACCATATAAATGCTGTTATTAAGGTTTTTATACAGGGAAACAGAGATCAAGACTTTAGCCCAGGACATTACATGCACACACAGAATCTGGAGACCTGCGCCTACTAATTATAGTTTATACTATCTTGCAAATCAAATATCCCAACTGAAAAACAGGTGTAGACAAAGAGACATTTATCATGGATGCAATAAGTAAAGTAACAGCACCATCTTCTGAAAGCCCAATAATAATAGCTATGGTTTTGGCATAGAAAACATCACACAAACTCCTGGGTGTACACCCATGGCTTCATACCTTGGCTCCCCTTTGGTACAATATTGAACTACCTACAGGTGGTGTTTCTGTGCAGTGGACTATTTGGAAGATGACCCATATTGAACAGCTAGAACAACTGGCAGTTGCAGAGACATTAAAACTGCTCCAAGATCTCCATCTGAATTTGGGATTAGACCGACAACTATGGAAAGACGTACAATTGACCAACTAATCTTACTATCCTCCCCTATTCAAAAGTTCATTGGGGCACTAGGGGATTTTAAGCAGTGATGTTAGGCATACACAGGCAGCTAATAAATCATATTCATTCAGAACACATTCAGGAAAAGGCAGGGAGAGGCCTAGCAATCAGCATTACAACATGAATATTGACTGGAAGATTGATCAACCTTGCTTTTCTCTCACAACTAGCTTCTTATCAAAGACAGATTGAAATGTGCCTAATGTAAAATCCTCCATGTAAGACAATGGCTTATTTATTGAGGTGGATAAGACCACAAACTTGTTAAGATAAAACACTGTTTAAACCTTGGCTCATCCCCTTGGTAGCTAGGGCATGCAGGTTTAACTTCAGAAAATATGTGAAGTATTTCACAGTAACAAAACAGTTAAAAAGGCAAAACACAACACAAAATCCCACAACTGATTTAGAAAAATAGAGAAAGATTTAATTGGTAAAATGACAATGAAATGACAAAAATCCAATAAGGGGAACTGAACATATTAATTTTTAAACCTTTAAGGCAAAACATGCCAGGCAAAAATAAAGCTCCCATAAATAGCCACTGTTTGTGGTTGACTGGAACCGAGGCGCAATTTCAGGCGGATGGATATGGAGGACAGGTCGGATACACTAAGTGGGTTCGGTCCAAAGAGTTTACCTTGTGGCTTGTCTCAGAAATGGAGGTCAAAATCCTCTAGTAGGACAAAGTTGCCGGCTGTTTCCAATGAAGTCTTCTTGAAGGCAGCTAGCCACTTAACATGGTCCTGCTGACACTGTTGGGTTTGGTGGGAAACGTTCAGAGCATGAGAAATTCAACTTTCACAGCTGCTTAAGTCCTCGCATCGGACATAAATGCCTGGCCATGATTTATACTTTGGGACTTAGTCTTCTTTATGGAGCACAAAATCCACCAGCGGTGCAAGCCTGGAGCGGTATCCCACAAAGCCCTTTTGAAATTGGCCACTGTTTCAGCAAGGTCCTGCCGAAGTATTGGTGACCTTGGAAGTCCAAAAATGTTTGAAGTCCAAACACAATGTAGCAAAGCTGGATTTATAAAACTGAAGTTGAAATTGGTTGGAAAAGTTTCCTTCTAGCCTGCTAAAGGTCTTAAGGGGCAGTTTAGATTTTATGTCCCACATCTTTCAAATTTGTTCCAAGATTATGATGGTGAAGGTTGCTGGGTATTGGTCAACTTAAAATTAGATACATTATCTTTGACTCAATTCAATGTTTAAGGACTAGTTAAACAAGATCATCCTTCTGGAATCATAAAGAGGCTATTGTAGTTAATATTTTGAATCCTAAAATTATTTTTGGAGAACATTTTAATCAAATACTAGACCTATTTCTAAAAAGCAAATCTGAATTTAAATTTCAGCTTTGCATAAAGAGTTTGAAAAAACACTTCTATCTTCATCATTATTTAATGTATGGAGAAGCTATAACCCAGAATCTTTTGAATTTTGATATATTCTAATACTCACAGCTCCCTTTCCAGGATCAACTTTTTCTATACCTTTACTACAATGTTCACAATCTGCCAAAATGCGTACCATCCTTTTGTCTGATCATACCCACCTTTTCATCCTATGACATCCCTAATGTTAATGCATAGTCAAATAGATGAGTATTTTAAAATTGCCTTTTGTTAGACAATTGAAGCATTCATAGTTTCAATGACTTTGTTAAATATTTTGTTTTATAAAACCATTGATACCTTCTTACCTAATAATTTGGATGCTTTTAAAGTCTCTCTCCGAGCTTATATGATCTCATGAGTTGCTCATACAAAGACAAAAACAAACCCTCAATAAAGGTACTTAATAAAATTAAAATAATTGAACACAATTATTTCACCTCAAAATCAAATACTTTGCTGAAGACCTTGGCATAGCTTAAATTGAGCTGAGCAAACTTTCGAACATTGATGCTGCGAACATCCAAATGTGCGTCACACCTAAATTTCTTGTTGTTCGTCGTAATTAGTATGGTAAAATGCTAGCTAACTAGCTGACACTTAAGAAGGAGCACAAACCGGCTGTATTATTAATTAATCTGATAATTTCATTGCTATTGCTAATACTGAAATATCCTCCGTGTTTGAAAAATACAGATGATGTTAATCCATTATGTCAAGATTTTCTCTGATCTCTAAACCAGTCTTATGGGATACTCACCGTAAAGCCATTGAAACAGATCTTCGTCTCCGGGAAACCTTAACTGACCCTGATTAGAAATTCAATTGAGTTTTTTTCTGATGTCTAATCTACTTTTATTCACAAACTGTTAAATCTGTATAGTTCATTCCGTCGAGGGAGCGACCCTCGACCCTGTTCACAGGCCAGGTCGCACCCCCACCGCGTCAGCATCCCCCTTGCTGCCTCTGTTAGGATTCCTGCCTTTTCCCACCGTTTTCACGCTTTCTAGCTCCTGCCACTGCCTCCCCTGCGGCCCCGCCCCGCGCCTGATTAGCCACCCACTCCCCCTCCCAGCTGCTCCTCCCTCCCTCGCACCCTTCTTAATGGAGGCCGCTGCGCACTAAGGGAGCAACCCTTGACCCTGTTCACAGGCCAGGTCGCTTCCCCACCGCGTCAGCGTCCCCCTTGCTGCCTCTGTTTGGATTCCTGCCTTTTCCCGCTGTTTTTGCGCGTTCCAGCTCCCGCCGCTGTCTCCCCTGCGTCCCCGCCCCCTGCGCCTGATTAGCCACCTGCGCCTCCCTCCCCCGCACCCTTCTTAATGGAGGCTGCTGGGAAGCGGGCGCGCGCAGCGGGCACGCCGCTGGCGCGCCGCTGGCGCACTGAAGGCGCAGCTAAGGCAAGCCCGTCTGTGCCCGTCCGCGCCTGAACTGCGCCCTGCGCCAGACCCCCTGGACCCCACGCTCACCACGACGCCAGACTCAGATACGACGCCGAATCCCTCCACGCACTCAATGCCGGCCGACACAACACCTGCTTCCAGGCCGCCCCGAAACGGACCGACGAACCCTTCTCCTGCCGCACCTGCAGCTTCACCTGCGACAGACCCACCAAACCTCCTAGAACTTGACCCAACCACCTCCGCTGCATTCTGCTCAACACCCACTCCGCACACAAACAAGCGCTGGAGCTCTGGGACCTGCTCTACACTTTCGCCCCAGTCGTTGCCTTCCTCACCGAGACTTGGTGGAACGACTCCTCGGCACCCGACATCGCCATAGCCATCCCGGACGGCTACAAGATCACCCGCAGGGACCGCACCAATGGAATCGGAGGAGGAATAGCCATTGTTTACAAGTCCACCCTCAAGGTCACCACCCACGCAGACGACACCCTCAACACCGCCGAAAACCTGCACTTCCGGATCCACACCAACCCCAACACCACCCTCAGAGGAACACTTATCTACACACCCCCCGGACCCCGGGCTCAGTTCACTAACTCCATCGCCGACCTCGCCAGCCCACACGCTGGACGCCGTCTTCTCCACAAGCACCCATGTCACCTTCAACCACACCTTCGAACCCCACTGGACCAACCACCGCTGCATCCACTTCACCTTCTAAAAACCAACCACGCACCATCGCACCCAACAGCAGCCGCGCTGCCACTGGAACAAAGTCACCGAAGACCAGCTGACCACCACCCTCGCCCAGAACCCACCTATCGACCCCACCTGCCCTGACGCCGCAGCCCGCAACCTCAGACAGCGGATCAATGACTGTGCCAACACCCTCGCCCCACTCAGGAGACCATCCAACAACGCCAGCAGGAGAGCCACCTGGTTCACCGACGACCTCCTGACCTCCAAACGCGCCTGACGCAAGCTGAAGAAAAAATGGCTCCACAAACAAACGCCAGAAAACCACGCAGCCCACAAGGACGCCACCCGCAGACATCACCACCTCATCAGTCTAGCCAAGAGATCCTCCTTCAAAGACCGCCTGGATAACAACGCACATGACAGCAAAGAGCTCTTCCGCATTGTGAAAGAACTCTCCAATCCCGACGCCAGCGCCAACGACATCCCGCCCTCACAAGAACTGTGCGACTCACTGGCCATCTTCTTCCACCGCAAGATCGCCGACATCCACAACAGCTTCAACTCCACGACCGCACCAACGATGCCCGACCCCACCACCCCCGCGATCACCAACAGCGCCAACCACCTGACCTCCTGGACCAACACAAACGACGAAGAGACACGCAAGATCATGAACTCCATCCACTCAGGATCTCCGTCAGACCCCTGCCCACACCACGTATTCAACAAAGCAGACGCGGCCATCGCACCCCAACTACGGAAGGTCATCAACATCTCCTTCGAAAAAGCGACATTTCCAGAAAGCTGGAAGCACGCCAAAATCAACGCCCTCCTCAAAAAGCCCAAGGCGGACCCCAAGGACCTCAAGAACTTCCGACCCATCTCCCTGCTCCCGTTCCCGGCAAAAGTCATCGAGAAAATCGCCAACATTCAACTGACCCGCCACCTCGAAGACAACAACATCCTGGACCCGTCCAAATCCGGATTCAGACGAAACCACAGCACCGAGACAGCTCTCATCGCCGCCACAGACGACATCAGACGGCAACTGGACAACGGCGAAACAACAGCCCTCATCCTCCTGGACCTGTTAGCTGCATTTTACATGGTCTGCCACCGCACCCTAAAGGCGCGCCTCCAAAAAAGCCGGAATCCAAGAGAAGGCCCTTTACTGGACCACGTCCTTCCTCTCCTTGCCTCAAATTTATTTTTAAAACCACTAAAATTAAAGGACAGCTGAAAGAGAGTGGGAGCCTCTGACATGTTAACATGCAAAAACCGCATCCTACTAATGTAAAAAAATGGAAGGTTTCCCATCTTGAACATGTTATTGTGTTCACATCCATAATGCATAGTATCTATATTATAGATGTTCTCAGTGTGAACTAGGTGGTAGACAGTTTTGAAGCATCTTGTACCCATATTTCCAAAATCTGACTCTGTACACCATTGACATTATGTTTCCAAATAAGCCAAAATGTTAACAAAAATGTATGTATACCCACCACTAATTATGCAATGCACTATGTTAAAAGATTTACAGTTATGGTAGTAATACTTTCTTTCTGGCATAATAATAAATCAAGACCCCGCCTCCATTATTAGGCTTTGCACCTTTGCTCAATGGACAACAACCTATTACATTTGACCCTGTTGCAGGGATTCTGCTCGGGAACAGAAATATTCTTGGGATCATAGAACATCTGCAAGTAGGGACTGAATCACCATACCACCTCAGCATCTATGAGCCCGAGTCCGACTAGCTATAATACCTCCTAACCTAACCAGAGAGACAAGTGGGTTGGCACCCCAGAACACAACACTATCGACCCTCTGAGGGATCGCAGTAACAGAACACTTTCTTTCACTCTCTCACTCGAACCTGACCACAATAAGATAAACCAGATACACAATTTATTTGTTTTATTTATTTGAAACATTTATAAAGCGCGAACGAAGGCCCGAGGGCATCTCGGCGCTAAAGAACTGCTGTGTTAACCCAGGGAGACAGAAAATACGAAGGTTAAAAAGGATCAGAGGTTAAAAAGCCAGGTTTTAAGATTTTTTCGAAAGGACCTAAGAGAGGTGCTGGCCTTAATTGAATATGGAAGTGTATTCCACAATTTCGGTGCAGCTACTAAGAACCGCCTATCACCCCAATTGACAGTTTTGGTTCGGGGGACCGCCAGATCAGAAGAATTGGAGGAGCGCAGTGTTCTAGATGGGCAGTAGGGAATTAAATTTTGAGTGAAAAACACTGGTCCGACATTATGTAAGGCCTTGTATGTCAAACATAGTGCCTTGAACTTTATCCTCTTTTTCACTGGGAGCCAGTGAAGTTGCCTTAGAGTTGGTGAGACCGATTGGTATTTAGTAATTCGCCCTAGGAGCCTTGCAGCAGCATTCTGGATGGCCTGCATTTTAGCTAGCACTCTCTCCTGGGCACCTAGAAACAGGGCGTTACAGTAATCTAGGGTGGAGAGGACCAGGGCGCTTACCAATGTTTTGGCATGATGCTCAGGTAAAAAGGGCAGAATTTTTTTTATAAGCCGAAGTTTGTAAAAGGCAGAGGAAGAGATCTGGTTAACATGAGGCAGGAAGTTCAGACGGTTGTCAAACAGTACACCCAAGTTCCTGACCTTGTCGACCGGGTCTGGAGGCTGGCCTATAAATGGAAGTTTATAACATTTATTTAAACTATTGTGCTGTAAAATGCTGTATTTTGTGTCACCATAAGAAGACAAATTCACATCAAAAATATTGGTAGCATGGTTAGCAAACCAAATACCATGAAAAGCCCTTTCATGTTATAAGACAGATTAGTCTAACCGCCCTCCCTTCCTAATGAAGATAAATGATTATATATCAAAGATCTCTTGGATTATTGGCGAACCCTATTACTTATCATACATAGGTGGATGTTCTACATCTCAGCAGATGCAGCAGTCTTGTCTCAAGAACTTTGTTCTCAGAGTGGGTTTTTAGAACTCCTGTCCTCAGTTATATGAAAAGACATGTTTTCTCACAAACAGCAGCTGCAATCTCCTATTATTTTTAGATGCTAGCGCCAGACCAGAGAACATAACAAGGGGCATTGTTGTTTGACCTCTCTGCTGTGTTTAGACTAAATCCCAGGAAAAGAAAAGAACACAAAAACATATGCAGGTTCTGTGTGACAATGCAATGTGCCAAAAAGTCAAGCATGTTTATATAGCAACAGGTGCAAAGAAATTTGGTCTACAATGTGCAAACCTAGGCTAACACAGGCAAAACGACAATGGGGAACGCAGGAAATGCACAACAACCCCTGTTCCTTGTAGAGTAACATGGCAAGAATTTTATGATTTCTTCCCGTTATATTTTTAATGTATGATGTTTTATTTATGTTTACATTGAAGATATGAATATGTGTCAAGCAAGAAAAGAAACTTTTTTTCATTTTTATATTTGGTTAAAGTATGTATAAAGGAACTATTCTGAACCAAGAGGCACTTTAAAGGACAGATGTCCTCTATGTCCATGGACTTTGTTGTCTGACAACATGAGGGATGCACTTGTTTCAGTCTAGCTGGAGTTATGTTATACAGGGATCTGTGCACAGTTCTACAAATTGGTAGCATATGCAATGAAGCTACCAGCCGTTTAATAAAATATTGCAGTTATAATATTTGCCTGTTCTGATGGACAAACTATTATCATACTTATTTTTCACCTTTAGTATTCTAGGCTAGTGTATAATAAAGATTTGTAAGTACACCACTGTTGTAATGCTTTATTTGGCTTTTAAGGACCAAGTTGGGAAGCCACTTAAACATCACGTTGCAGGGGGCTCTGACCGGTCTACAACAGTCTCTGTAATGACCAATTCCATAACATAGCCCACAAATGGTTCAACAAAACTCATCAGTTTTCCCAATCTCAGGATCGACAAGCTGTCTATAATGATCAGATAGTTAAGGAAAATCTCCCTGAGGGAAGACTATGCATGTGCTTTCATTCAACATGGAAAGACTCATATGGAGAGTTTACTAGAGTCCACAGACCAAGATGCAGGATTTATGAATAATATGCATAATAACAGCTTATATCCCTGAAACACAATTTGCCCACCAGATCAGGAGAGGAGCATTCTCCTGTATGGGTTTTAGACAAATTCTGTGCTCACTAAAAAGTTTATATTGCATTTTATAGGACACAATGGCCTTGATCACCTGATATCTAAAGTAATACAACAAACAGAGGAATTGAAAGACGTTTGACTTATAAACATTCATGTGTCCTAGCTGTGATTTTATCCAATCAGCAACTTAGCTACATTTTATGGAACATATGCTTGCCGGAGCTGTTGCTTTAACTTTATTGCAACATATGTCTATATATTATTTATTAACCCAACCACAATACTTACAGTCTCGTTCAAATAGATGCCACATGTCTTCTTTTTCAAGGTTTGCATCAGTTAACACCGCAAGGTGACATTTCTGTAGACAAAAAGGACCAGTAATTGATTTTGCAACGTGTGTACTAAGGTTGTAGATACCATCAGACTAAAAATCATTTGGGTCACTATTAAAGACTAGTCTACAATCTTCATCTGTGATGATTATCAGTTTGTTTCCCATAGGAGTTGTGTGGAAGAATGCACATATATCTTCAGAACTAAATATCCAGCATTTTTACCAGCTAAGTCTAAAGTTAGAAGACTGAGGCGATAAGAAAATCTTATATATTGTATTGAAATCTATTTACAACATAAAATAGCTCTAACAGTGTTTTGTTTTGGCTGAAAAAATGAACATTAATTTCCTGACCTGAACAATAATTTATTAGCTATGTACTAATTACTATATTAATTACACCAAACATTTTAACTATATACAAAATCAAAAGAAAAAACAAAAACACAAGCACTTGAACCTGCCAGACATTCGGATGGATGCTGCACCGCCTGAGTAGCCTCTCGCCACTTCCAAGCACCACAGGCCCCTCACAATTCACTACAACATTAGGCAGTATGGTGGGTGTCCGAGATGCGGCAAAGGTGAGAGCAGAGCACAGAGTGTTGAAGTCTTGCTGGCCATGCTGATTGACATTGATAGGGCCGAGTATTCTACACTACGCTGGCAAGTCGAGGGTCCCCCCCATTGAAAGAAAAATGCTGTGGTGTGGCTCAAGAGGATGAGCATATTGAGGAGTGGCCGAGCCAGATAGCCAAAGCTGAATTTGTTTTGTGAAGCTGGTACAGTGTCGCCATAGAGGAGGATGGAGTGAGATTGATGCCAGCAGCAGTTGTGTGCCTCCCACTGCCATTGTTTTGGTGGCTCTTTTGGAAGGGTCAAGAATTTAATAGGTGCCTCAAGTGCCCCAAGAGACATTAAGTAGACATTAAATAGGCAAATTGAGATGCACTTGATGTCTTTGGGGGGCATTAGAAGTGAATTATGGGTGAATCTATGAGGTCATCATCTAGCATAGCCTTACCTCAGAGAGGTTTAGAGTCGGTTATGCCAGCTTAAGGGGCCTAAAATTAGATGTATGCAGAATGGGAAGCAGCAGGTGGCTATCTCCAAGTCTGCCTCAAGTGTTTTTAATAATACAGCACCACTTAATGGGGAGATCGCAGCTCCCCCACTAGCCGCTCCTACCACAGTTATCCGCTGAACTGGCCTTGCAGTTGCCACAGCACTAAGGAAAAGATAAATCATGTATTACCTGCAAAATAGTGGAAGGCAACAGGGCTGCGTCCAGTGTTCTCCTAGATGAAGCTGCTGATAAAGGTGTGGGGTGGGGGAGAGGCTGGTAGCACCCTTGCCGCACAGCGACCGATTGTTCTGACAGACTGCCAGGTTTCATGGAAGAACACCTTGTGTAGTCTAGGATTGATCAAAGCAATGATGCTGCCAACAATAATGACAAATCTCCATTAATTCTCGGGGGCCAAAAGAATCAGGCATCAAGGTTGATCAGGTCAGTCTCAATGCCTGAGGTTGGTGGGGAGACTATCATTAATTTGGTAGATACCACTTATTGCCAGACCGGAACCTCAGAGAGTGTTAATGTTACTTTGAAACACAAGATGGGGGCAGATCCATGTGTATGCCAAGCAATGGTGTTTGGGGGAAGTATGTGTTCAGGAAAAGACAGTACTACTGACTGTACGACCTTTACTTTGTGAGACTCTAGCTTAATAAACAAACAATGAGAGAAGCCTGTCCGCACAATACATTTAACTACTGTTCACAGTTGGATGCCTCTAGTTCCATGTTGCTGTTGTTCAAAGAGTTTCTGGGAGAGGTTAAAAGACTTAGGCAACAGCAAGTTGATTTTGAAAATGAGATAAAGCAGTGCCTGGGAATGATAGAGGGTCAAATGACTCAGATTGCGAATCGCTGTGAAAAACTGGAACAGCAGATTTCAAGTTGTGCGGGTAAATTATAAACAGCTCCTACGTTGAATTTAAGACTGGCGAATGAAACCAAATCTCTGTACAAAAAGCAGGAATATTTAGAGAACCCCTTAAGGTGATCAAATTTGAGAATTTTAGGGTTGCTTGAAGGGAAAGAAGATACTATGGGCATGGGTGCGTTTGTAGATTGAGTGCTATAATCTTTTGACCTTCCCAGATCTTCCCACAATTTGATCACATTGTGGGCACACAGGGTTCCTTCTCATATTCCATGTAAGGATTATTACCCTTATATGATTTTGGTTATCTTCTCTGATTACAGGGTTAAAGAGAAGGTGCAGGACAAGGCAATTAAGGGAAAGACTTTTTCGTAGGCCAAATTAATTAACTTTTAAAACATTTTCAGATATGACTATTGATACAGCATGGAGGTGTAGAGAGTTCAAGAACATGTTTGCATAATTTCAGGCAGCTGCTTTGCAGGCACCCTTGATACACATGTCCCAGCTTAAAGTGTTGTTTAAAGGACACATTTATTTTCTCAGATAGTAGAAGCACAATCATTCATAGCAGACATAAAATGGGGGTTGAGGATTGCTATATGGAACTGATTTTGTGTAACTGTTAAGCCTCCATTTAAGCTACCCAGATTAGCTGGATGGGGAGGGTGAAGGCGAGGGGGCTGAGTAGGTCTCAGAGAAAACAACACCATATCATTGGGTTGGTCACCTACAGGCTGGGAGGGTGTGTGCTTGTGCTGAAGGAAGGGAGGAGCTCCCGCTACAGCCAAGAAGCGAGCAGGGTAAATTGGGTGTGAACTATGGTGATGTTGGGTTTCATTGAGAAATATCAGGTTCAGTGCCAAGGGTTCATTATAAATACGTTGTACATGGTTTTAGGGATTTCTGACGTTTGGCTAGGTGCTGTCAAAATAGGTATGGAAAGACACCAACTACAGTTTCTTATGCTGGTATATGCAATGAACTTTACTAAGGAATATGCTATGCTCTATGATAAAGTTTGCATTTTGGATGAGTTTTTTAGGTGGGATGTATACATTGAACGTATTTTATGAAGCTGCTGCCGAGACTTATAACTTTTCACTTAGCAATTTGCACTTTTGGGTACGCTACAGGCCAGTCCTGTAGCTTTAAGTATTTGCGATTTCTGTTGATATAATGGAGGGGAGCATATGTTGTTCTATGACTTTATTCGATAGAATGTATCATAAAAGTGTACAAGTTCAAACATCAAGTTAAAATCAGAGATACCTCCCCCTTTTTCCCCATTGATAGAAAAAACAATGTCGCATTGCCATACATACAGTACAAAAATAGAATTTAAAAAACAATGTGTTTTAAAAACAGTTAAAAACACTTAAAAACACAAATTTTAAACATTTATCGAACACTAAAACCCACAACAAAACAGAGGGCATTGCCAGAACTCCACAATCTGCAACTGATGCGCCTATAGGAGCTTGGATCTAACTAACCAAGCCCATCCCAGGTATTTAGCTCTCCCACATACTACACTGGGAACAGAGGTGTCTGATGTAAGAATGCGTAATGCCACCCTATGATGCTTAGTCCCTAAGTTGGAGCACACAGGTTTCAACCATCTCCGCCTCGCCTGGCCATATGCTCGACAGGCGAAGAGGAAGTGGGGGATAGATTCTGAGGGGGAAGCGCAACTAGGGCAATATCCTACCCTCTCTCCCAAGGGTTTCCACCCTGCAGTGAAAGCATTCAGAGGTAGTGTGCCGAGCCTAAGCTTCAAATACAATGCCCTATCTCTAGGGGATTCATTGCAGTCTAGGAAGGTATCCAATTTGGGAATGGGCTTGGAGTCTAGGAACTTCTCCGTCAGGGAACCATGCTTCCATGGAGGGGAGCATATGTGTAACGAGCTGAATCATGTTTTTGTATTTTGACCGAAGGGTGGTAGTTTATTGACACAGACTTAACTGGCTGCTGTTGCAGGGATGTGGGGTTTTTTTGTTTTTAGAAAGAAGTAATGGTGAAGGTGTTTTCCTTTAATGTTAATGGGTTGAACAATGCCTGAAAAAAATGCAAGCAGTTGAAATTTGAATAAAAAGCCATAACCCTACAGTGCTTTTATTGCAGGTAAGTCATATTCCCCTTAGCAGGTCGACCAAGTTTGATATGTTTAAAACGTGGGACAGTTTTAAATGTTTCTCCTCGGTGGGTGCAGCACACAGAAGAGTAGCTATTCAAACGAGTAAGGGAGCTAAAGTGCAAATTCACAGATGGCAGTCAGGTACGGAAGGACTGTGGTGTTGGGTGGCCTGCACGATCGACTTCTCGTGGGTAACATTAGTTAATTTGTATGCTCCTGTTGAGGATGACCCTGCCCCATTTATTAAACTCTTCTTATCATTAGCAGCAGCTGATGGACCACTGATTGCTGGAGGTGATTCACCTTCCTCTAACAATCAGACCGTAATACTTCTTCTGTAAAAAGATACAGCCAAAACCTAAAAGTCCAAATATTCTTGGGGAATATCGGAGAATTTTTGGGCTGATTGATCTCTGGAGTACAGCTAATACTTTGAGAATATTAATGTTTTTAAACTAGATATAAAACAGAGGTTTGTATAGATTTTATAATTTTCTAATTTACTCCAAAGTGGGGTTTAAGAACTTACCTAATGTTTTCTTTTTAAATATTCCGCTGTGTAGTTAGAAATTGCTTCCGAGGACTTGGGCACTAGACATCAGAGATTATTGTTCAATAAGTGTTACTTAGAAGATGAGAAGTTGGTTGGTTCACGTAAAATGGAGATTGAGAGTGCTTGATACAAACAAGAGTTCTGCTTTAATGATATGGTGTTGGATGCCATTACAGCGCACCCGCAAGCATTTGTGATTTCTAGGGCTAAAGCCCCGTTTAATAACCTAAGGGAAGAAGAAATCAGTTTGTAGAATAGTGTCAACTGTGAGCATGGAAGGTTTCTCCAGAATAGCTCTGAAAGAAATAGGAAAGCATTGGGTGATGCAAAAGCTGATCATTGGGACCATTCTTATGCAAAGAACTATGTACAAAATGCAACTTATTTACAAAAGATGTACAAAGAAAGACATTTTTGCGTGAAGTTTCTGGCCTGGCAAGCGTGCAAACGGCCTTTGTGCTATAAAGTTGATGCTGTGAAGTGTCCCAAAACAGGGAGATCTTGAAGATCAGATGAAGAGATTAATGCAACTTTTGAGAAAATGTTAGCAATATTTATAATACCTCTCTCAATGTAAATTTATCTGAATTGAAATGCTTCCTGGACTGCCTTCTAATGGCAGTTCTTTCAGAGAAAGATAGAAGATTTATGGATAGCCCCTTTTCTTTGGGTGAGTTGGAGAAGGTCTGTCCGGATAAAACGTTTTTGGCCCTGATGGATTGCCTGCCAAATTGTATAGGACCTTTTCAGCAGTTTAAAACACATTTATTGGAAGTTGCCAATTTTATTTATAAGGGGAGTTCACCTCCACATCCTTCAGGTTAGGGAGTGTAGTCAGCTCCCTCAGAAAGGGAAAGAACCCTGCCGAAACACATTCCTATTGTCTGATCATGTTTTTAAATTCGGACAATATAATTATAATGAAGCTGACACAAAATAGAATTAACAAACTGGCAATCCATGGGGATCAAAATGGTTTCATTGCCAGGGGGCAATTGAGCACCAACACTAATTATTTAATAGAGGCTTTGGATATGTTTGCAATTATCCAGATCCCTGTGGCAATCATTTTGTTAGGCGCAGGAAAGGCACTTCATCTTGTAATCTGGGAATCCCTTTTGGTATACTAAGAAATCTTGGATTATCTTCCCAGACTACAGGTTTTATAAAAAAGGATCTATTCAAACGTGGAAGCTGGGTTAATTTTAAACTTTACTGAAATAGGTACTGTTAAGGTTCAGCATGAAATAAGGCAAGGCTGTCCACTTTCGCCAGTTCTTTCTGGCTTTTTATTGAGCCTTTGGCCTTAGCAATTTAGAGCGACAGAATAATACGAGAGCCTATACCTTCAATGGCAAAAATTAAGGTATACTCTGATGATGTCATGCTTTTATTGGGCCCTAAGCAAGTGCAGGAACGAGTGTCTGATATTCTTTTAGCTTTCCAAACACTGGGAGGATATAAGGTGCATAAACCAAAACCCAATGCCATTTTGAGTATTTGTACAGCAGAGGAGCTCTTGCCAGAGCTTAGAGGTTGTGTGCAGTCTCGGCCTACGCATTATTTCGGGGTATATTTTACGAATTATATGATTTGAATTATAGACCGCTTTTAACCAAAGGCAAAGGTTTATTAACCAGATGGGTGCCGCTTCCTCTCCAACGCTTAGGGTGGGTTGCTTACATAAAAATGGCAGTTCTCCCATTATTTAATTTTTTATTGTAGCTGACCCATGCACAATCAGTTGTAAAGTGTTTGCAAATGTAAATTCGATGATCTATTCTTTCCTGTGGAAGAAAGCCAACCCAAGAATAGGACTGAGCACTTTATTTGGGATTACAGAGAAAGTGGGGGTTAGTCCTCCCTAGTTTTAAGATTTATTATTTTGCACACTTTGCACAGTATATGCTTAGGTGAATTTCTGAAACTGGATGATTTTCTGCAGAATGATCGATTAAAAACTTGGTGTGAGATCGAGCCACACATAACCAGTGAGAAGATGTGGCTGCACTGGTCCTACAGGACCCTGATTGGGGTATTACATAGCACAAATCCCACGGTTTTGTCAGACAAGTAGGAGCTTGTGCTAAATCTAACTGATGATTCAGACATGAAGAAAATAGGCCTTTGGAATTGATATTTACTCTCCTGTACAAAAGTGGATATGTATGATCAGATTTCGATGTAATAGATCAGGTGGGAGAACGTGGTAATACCGAAAGATGTTGGTTAGTTAATTATTTAAATTTTTCTGCTTTAAGGGGCTAACTTTTGTAAAATTCAATTGTTTGCAAAATGGTTGATCCATAGGACATCACAGTTTTTAAATAAAATAAATCGGATTCTCATAACCAATATTTTAGGTATGACATGATAGATGGCGGGGCTCACATAATATGGTACTGTGGTAAACTGGGTAATTTTTGGTAGGGTATCTATAAATTATTAGAAAATCCGCTGAAAATCCAAATACCACACCCCACGCTGGCACTTGTGGGCCCTTTTTTAATGAGTAATTCCCTCCCCCGCCGCTGCTGCCCCGCCACCCTGCCACCTTTTATTGTCAGCAGCGGTGACTGAAATAGTGCTGAGATTTAGGATGAAGGTTGTGCGGAGATGCAGCATAACACATTTCTGTGCCTACTTCTATTTGTAGGTGTTAAAATATAAAAGCCATAACTACTGATTTTGCCATTTAATTTCTTTTTTGCTTATCCACAGAGCTCCAATAGAATGGCAGAAAATACTATATATAAGAAATGATTCGTTTAATTGTTGTTTTAAAATAATATTACTATTTGTTTTTGCACTTTTAAGATTACAGAAAATACTATACATAAAGAGCTTGAGAAACACGGTTGAATGTGCAAATATCTAGGACACGAGTGTGAGCTCTTCGATACTGCTTAAAACAGGACTTCAATACAAGCTCAAAAGTCTCACGTTGGGTCCACATTAACCAGGTGTATTATGTTTTGAATATAAAATTATCATTTTAACAACTTTTATGGAGGATTAGCAGTACCATTTATTTGAAGAGAAACACGGATGTGTTCATGTATTTATTTGGAGTAATAAATTTCCCTTTATGTAGTTGCTGTTCAGCATTCATTCATGATCTTGGCTCAAGGTGGCAGAGCACATTAAGCAGTGCCACCTTATTCCTCAACTTCAGCTTGCATGAAACTCCACAGCTACGAAAGTGGCAGAGCTTCTCCTATATATATATATAAGAAGAAGGCATGGAGCCGAAATGCATCCGCCGCCACTTTTTGTTGAAATAAACATGCGGTTTCCCATGGAATCCTCTCAGGCCTCTGATCTCTTCTTTCCGGAGCGATTTTCCTCATGTTTTCTGCACCGGCCAGAGGTGCAACACAGAGGCCCTACTGCGCAAAGTGACACCGAACTGTTACTGGCATCATGCTGTTTTGCGGCTATTTTGAAGTTCGGGGTACCGAGAAGTCCGGTGTCTGCCAAAACCGTCTGGATAGCTAAAGCAGTTGGAGGTATTTTACCACCAGTTGGGAGTTATGGCGTACATGGCTATCCCTGCTCACTCGCTTACCTGATGGGACAGGCTGCTGCAGTACGAGAGGACCCAAGGGAGCTGTATGCGGACTTCGGCATTGTTTGGGGACTCATCCGCCATGACCTGCAACAGACCAACAAGCTCGCTGGCAAAGACACTTGCTCCCACATACACCGCTGACCCAGTTGCAGCCACATTGTGCACTCTGGGAATTGTAGTTCCGTTCACTTGATCACGAACATGCAATAGGTGAGCAATATTAACTAGGGGGAGGAGCCTGTTGAACTCAACCTCAAGGGGAGCAGGTGTGGGATACCGGAATGAATGACTCTTTTAAGTGTTGGGCGTGGAGCCGAAATGCATCCGCCGCCACTTTTTGTTGAAATAAACATGCTGTTTCCCATGGAATCCTCTCAGGCCTTTGATCTCTTCTTTCCGGAGCGATTTTCCATATATAGATTTCACACATGTTATAGTTAAATATTAGCATTTAAAAAACCTAAGAAATTCAATGAAAAACCATAGGTTTCACACATGTTATAGTTAGCTGGACATTTCACTAATACAAAAGCATTGAAATTCCCCCGTTATAGTTAACTATAACTCGCGCACCCGCAATGCACTGCTGAGGACATCACATATTACATCACTCATGACATGGTCAGTGACATAACTCATGACACACGCCCCGGGGACCCCCACCTCCCCGGGGCACTAATATGCAAATAGGGGGGTCCGTTACTGTCTTTGTCCCGGGGGTGGCGGTCCCTGGGGCTGTGGGGGGGCCGTTTGCCCCCGCGCTACCATAATAACTTTGCCCCGGGGATGGATTGGGCCCCCCCACACTTTTTTAAATATGCCCCCGGGATTTGGTCCCCCCGGGGGCTAATTTAAAAAAAATAACACCGCTTTTTTTTTTTTTTACGGGGTACTGTGATTTAAAAAAAAAATAATAATAATAATTTTTGGGCCTTGGGGGTCCTTGTGGGACCCCCTGAGCAGGCCTAGGGGGTCAGGGTGTATCTACCCTGCCCCCTTTGCGTGTTTTGCACGCTTGTTTTCAGCTTTCTTGTGCCTCGGTTCTGCCAATGCTTCCTGGTTGGGAGTGTTGACAGACAGTTGACATCCAATCAGCATGCAGCTCGTGCTCTGGAAGCTTACCGTAACACCTCCAATATATACTCATGATTTTACTTATGATTTTCGCAGGAACTACTGAAAGGATTTACACCATTTAACAAAAAGGCCCATCTGCGAACAGAACTCTACCTTTTTACCAAGTTTGGTTAATTCCGTTCAGCCGTTCGGGCTGTAGCCCCGGCTAAAGGTCCTATGGAAAATTGCATGGGGAAAACACGTTTTGGGACCCCCCTTTTTTCTCGGCCCCTGCTTCATGAATCACCCCCAAACTTCAGGGAAGGAGCGGAGCAGGCCATTCACTTAGAGAAATTTGCGAAGATTCGTCCACCGGCGCCAAAGTTATTCCAAATAGAATGTTGCGGGTTTTCTATGGAAACTAGGTTTTAACTATAACTACGCGACAGCCAGTATATATATATATATAAATAAATATATATATATATATATATATATATATATATATATATATATATATATATATATATATATATATATATATATATATATATATATATATATATTTATCCCAACAAACAGTAGCCTGCTATGATGGAGCCAAACACAGGTACATTTCTATAGCCAACTTTAAATGGAGGGGCACAATGTGCAGCTACAGCAGAAGCGCCTCGTGAAGAGTAATGTCCTGCCCAACGCGTTTCATGCTGGATAGCCCTTTCTCAAGGGCTGCGGGCATCTTCATGAATGCAAGACATAGCAGTTTTTTCGGCATCATTTTCAAGAGTTCACTCCCCCCGCCCAAAGGGAGTGGCCACCCGCATGGCCTGATGGTTGCTGTAGCGCCAAAGTATTGCTCATGTGAGTCGTCGTGCTTTGCTTCAAATTATGAATATTTAAAATCCTCAGTGGGTTACGAGCAGTCTCCCACTGTCTGTCATGTTCGTGAATCCTCCACCGGCATACCTGTCCCTAGGCTACAGTGCCGTTTGACACTGCAGCGGGACTACTCCGAAGCGCAACGGGGCTCTTATCGCGGCCCAGGCTGTGCCGCTTCAAATCCCAACAAACAGTTGCCTGCTATGATGGAGCCACACACAGGTACGTTTCTGTAGCCAACTTTTAATGGAGGGGTACAATGTTCAGCTACAGCAGAAGCGCCTCGTGAAGAGTAATGTCCTGCCACACACGTTTCATGCTCGATAGCACTTTCTCAAGGGCTGCGGGCATTTTCATGAATGCAAGACACAGCAGTTTTTTCAGCACCATTTTCAAGAGTTCACTCCCCCCGCCCAAAGGGCGTGGCCACCCACATGGCCTGATGGTTGCCACTAAGGCGGAGGACCGTCACAGTAAAAAAAGGAAAAAATTAAATGATAACGTAATGTTATTATCATTTTATTGTTTCCTCCTGCTGCGGCAGCTTTGCGTGAGGGGGCGGGGCTGCAGAGCAAGCGGGGAGTGGTAGAACCCTTCTAAGTGTGCAATGACTGTTTGGTTTGCCCTCTCTGGCCACCCAAAACAGTCATGCGCACTTTCCCTGTTCTCCATGCAGGCTGAATTACAACCTGGCCCCAAGTCCCTGGCTGAGTGCCGAACCACAGCGCTCAGACTAATCACAACGCTACATTGCAGCGTTGTGATTGGTCAGGGGTGCCTGGGTGCTTATCAATCACAATGCTGCATTGCAGCAGTTCATATGAGCGCCACATTATGTTACCCAGGTAAAGGTTAATTTTTTAATGCACAGAGATATTCATTGACTTGATTGTTTTTAATGACAAGATGTCAAACCGTTCAAAAGTCAGCAGTTTTGGCAGTTAGGCCGCACCTCCTCCTTTTTATGAAATTCAATGAAAATAAAATGTATAAAGCACGACAATCTACCGGGGGTATTAAGGCACTTAGCAGAATCTGACAGGCTGAAGAGGATCCAGAAGATGGCAGAATTATTTGGAAAAAAGCCACGTTTTTAGATCTTTCCTGAATTTTAGTTCTGCCAGAAGAGAATTCCATAATCTTGATATGCATAAGATGAAGCCTCTTCCCCACCCCCCAGTTGGCTTTCTTAAATCTGGTGATTACTAGGTTTCCACTTGTGGATGATCCCAGTGAGCGCGTTGGGATATATTGATGAAAATGCTGTATAAAGTAGTCTGGGCCGACAGCTTTTTGTGCCCTGAAGGCAATGCAGAGTGTCTGAATCTGTGTATGATTGTCAATGGAGAGCCAGTGTAGTTGAATGAGTGCTTGAGAAACAGATGAATGTTTTGGAATGTCCAGCAGTAAAGGCCCCTACAGCACCAAAGGCTCCCGCTGCACAGAAACCCATGCCTAAGGTCCTTACAATTCCCCCGCAGAGCAATGTCGCACCAAATACACCTAAAGAAAACACGCCAACCATAAACACACCGGCCCCTAAAACTCCTGCCACTAAAAAAACAAATCTCCCAAACAACAAAGGAGGTATGAGAGGGACCACTGATAACAGGCTCCCGCTAAACATGCCACCTGAGGCATGCCCATATGTGGTAGTGATGACGGGGGTTCCTGAACTAACGGGAGAGGGTACGGAACCCAACTGGTCATTGAAAAACAAAGTACAGTATTGGTTGAACACAAATCGACCTGTTCCGCCAACCTGGACAAGCAGGATAACATCAGTTTGTAGGACCCCTTGGGTGGGACACAGGAAAAAAAGTATACAGGGAGATTGTATAGTGATCACCTTCGAGGACCCTAGCATAGTCGAGTATATCTGTTCCTGGGACTATAATAATACAACTGGAGGGATCGCTACAAGATCCCTTTCATTTTTTTACCCAAAAAGATATCATATTATCTATTCGAATGAATCTGATAATATCTGGCGAAAAGCAGTCCCACAACCATGGGAACTAGACTTCGCTGGGCCTAAAACATTTCAGCGACATAGTGATCCTGACAATTCTTGGTGGACAGTAAACCAGAATTATCAACAGCAAGAGGGCCCGTGGCAGACTGTGGGACCACAGAACAGAGGCAGAAATTGGGAACAGTGGGACAGACCGCGCTACCGATCATTTAGACCTATCTATAGAGATACCCCACATTGGCAAAATTGGCGAGGCATACCGACCATGAACCGGTTTAGCAGCCTGGAAATGGTCGACTGACCACGAGTCGAAACTCCGAAGCCCCTACAGGCCAGCCCGGTCCTATACGAAGATCCCCCAGATCCACCAGAACCTAAAACGGCAGATCCAGAGAAGGAAACCTTACAGCTCTCGGTGATTTTCTGGAACATTGCAGGCCTCCGACCAAAAATAGAGGATGGTTCTGCTGCCCGATTTTTGGAGGAAGGTAAAATTATATGCTTACAGGAGACATGGGCCACGACGCCCCTACATCTTGTAGGATATAAGACATACTCATCCCCCGCCCTTTCAAGCAGTTCAGGTAGAGGGGGGGCTGGTAACTTACATAGCCAACACAATAACTGACTTGAAGGTATTAGAGGCAGATTATTTTCCAAACTTTCAATTGTTTACACTCAAAATAGGGAAAAAACATATTATTATACTAATCAACTTATACAATAACTTAGAGGATGACAATTTCTTAAACATCCTCTCCATAATTCAAGAAAAAATCACCCATCATAGACACCTTTATGAGAGAAAGGGTAACGTCCATATAATATGGGGAGGGGACTTCAACTTACACCCCTGCCCTTTGACGAACAACCAGACCTGTGGATTGGTGGACGAACACGAGAACCCCCTCGTGCACTTCCTCCATTCACGAACGGGGTTAGCTATGAACAAGATCCTCTCAGATCTGGAACTGCTAATAATAAATCCAATTCTACCACCAAAGAATCAACTAGAACCTACCTATCGAGGAAGGGGGCACGAGACCACAGTTGACTATATAATCATCACAGAAGGTCTAAACGATCTAAGTAAGAACTTTAAAATTTTGGAAAACATCCTAAGCGACCACTCCGCTCTAAGGTTGAATTTACAGCTGAACCAACCAAGATCTTTTATGGCAACAATAGCAAATACCTTATCACAAAATAGGCTTGAACTGGGCAAAAAAACGGATACACTATAAAATGGGAAAAAGTGGATCCTAACAAGCTCACTGACACATTAATAAAGACTGCTTATAACAATATAATGATATGCCTGGATCCTCAAGCAGATGCCAAGCTAATCCTGGAAAATTTTAAGATGATACTAGAACAAGTAAAAACACTGTTGACCAGATTACCCAAACAAAACAATCCAAGTACTACAGGTTGGTTTAATCATGATTGTACTAAGGCGCAGACCAACTTAAGAAAGGCACTTGGAAAATCAAACAGAGACCATCTAGAGATCCAACACCTCCGGCGAGAGTATAATAACGCCAGAAAGTCAAGGAAAAAAGAGCTGAAACTGTCTTTGTGGAACGCTCTGCATAAAAGCGCACTCATGAAAGATAGTCAGTCCTTTTGGCGAATAGTTAAGGCACCCCTGCTATCGGACTCTAATATTCCTCAGATCGACGTTGCTATCAATGAGGAAACCTGGGTGAACCATTTCTCAAAAATCTTTGAACTAACATCGTTAATAGAAAAACGCCATCTCAATCTTCCCCCGGTAGTATTCCCAATATCGATAGACTTTGAACTACAAGACGTCGAAATGGCACTATTGATGAGTAAGAGTGGCAAAGCACCCGGCCCGACGGGGTCCCAGTGGACTTATTTAAACACCTTCCTGATCTTTGGACACCAATACTCACAAGAGTCTGTACAGCAGCAGCGAAACTAGGACTGTTGGAGTCATGGTCATGTTCCATCATGGTCCCTATCTTTAAAAAGGGGGACCGCCAAGATACGAAATGTTACCGACCTATTTCGCTGCTTGACTCCCTAGGCAAAGTAGTCGGCAGAGTTGTCCTGGAAAAACTTCAGCAATGGGCAAAATATAAAAATTTCCTTTCGGATCTCCAGTTTGGATTTAGGGTAGGCTTTGGAACAGTGGAACAGGCCCTTAACTTAAGCATGCTAGTTTCGAAATACATTCATGCAAAGCCAGGGACAATTTACATGGTCTACGTGGATTTGTCCTCCGCGTTTGACTGTGTGTCGCATGCGAAGCTCTGGTCTCTGCTGGGTACACTAGGGGTTGATCCTCCCCTCCTGGATTTTCTAAGGGAGCTATACGGTGAAGCCTCTGCAAGAGTGAGATATGGAACAAAAGGAGAGCTAACTGCACCGTTTAGGGTAGAGCGAGGAGTAAGGCAAGGATGCGTCCTAGCCCCCTTCCTCTTCTCCCTGTATACCAACGGACTGGAGGAGACCATGTTGAGGGGGGGCAGGACCTGCCCAGACTGAAACACCGCCTGATCCCTGCACTGCTCTATGCGGATGACGCAGTTATTTTAGCACGCACTCCTATCGAGCTTCAGAAATCTTTATCCAAGTATGCTGACTTCATGGGTGCCCTGGACTTACATATTAATGTAAAAAAAACATTTGTCATGGTAGCGGGTGGACAACGAAAAGCCACAAAGACCATCTATTTAAAAGACCAAAAAATCGAAAAGACCTCACAGTATCCTTACTTGGGCATCATGATTGATGACAGCCTAAATTGGAAGGCTGCTGTTGAGGCCAGGAGACATCTGTTCAAACGAGCAATTCTATCACTGATGAACTTCTCAAAAAGACTTGGAAAAAAACCATCAGTAGAATTGTTACAGATTTATGCTGCAAAATGCCAAGCCATCGCCCTTTACGGGGCAGGGATTTGGGGACACACAGCTACGGGTTCACTGCAAAAAGAAGAAACATTTTCATGAGATTCCTCTTGTCCACGCCAAAAGGCTCTTCCATCTATGCCTCGCATATGGAATTGGGAATCCCATATATTGAAGACTTAATAAAGATCCAGCCACTATTACTTTGGAGGCGCGTCTGGTTGTCGGACAAAAACCTGCTGACCAAAAACATCTTACAGGACTCCATGGAATTGGATCATGTACATAAAATAGCATGGCTCTCCTATATCAGACACTTCTTTTCCGATCTGGGATTACAAAAGTATTACTTCACCCCAGAAAAACTAAATGAAATATCTAAGAAAGATCTGAAACAAACTGCGCTGAGCCATCTAGAGTCCTTGAGACTGACCTTGCTGTCGACCAAAAAATCTGTGACCCATGCGAATATGATACAGCACTCCCCGAAAATCCAGCTTTATCTGACTCTAGAATTTACAACATACGATAGGATGCTCCTAACAAGGTTCAGACTGAATCTTTTTTACAGACTAGTGACTTTTCCTGAAAAAAACAATTGGAACTTAAACTTGGCCCCTTGTCCATGTGACGATTTGTCCCAACAGTCAACCATTCATACAATTTTGTTTTGTAAATTTTTTCACACCCCTAGAAAAATCTGGATAATCCCTTTATTAAAAAGTTGGGGTTATAGACAGTGTCGCCCAGCCATGTTAGCACTACAGATGTTGGATTCTGAATGTACCTGTTACCACATACTCAACTTCCTAAAGTGCATTATGAGCAGTGTTCCCAATAAGCCGCGCGGCCACGCGGCCGCGCACTACTGTACCTCCGAGCGCGCAGTGCCATGTGTGGAGCGCGCACAGCCCGTGAGAGTATTCGCACTGCCGCTTTTGAGGCGTGCGGCGCGAAAAACGGGCATTTGCAGAACTTTAGTTTCCAACCGCAGCAGCGAGATCTGCCACGTGTGCTTTTGAATTGGACCTGGAACACACGCACTGTTTGCAGACTTGCTGTATTGTTTCATGAGTAAAGCGAGGCTGCGGGGTGGGGAGATTGAGTGCTGGTATTTAAGTATTTATGTTAATCGCAGCTTGCGAAGGGGGCTACAATTACAATGAATACTTAAATAACAGCAATCAATCTCCCCCCCCCGCTCCACCCCGCAGCCTCGCTTTACTTACAAAACAATACAGCAAGTCTGCAAACAAGGAAGATTCACCTGAAAACCACACGCCGTGTTGGCGGTGGTAAAAGTAATAGCAGCTGATAACCACCTGCCCTTATTCTGACGCACAACGTCATGGCCGGGGAAGTGAGGTTGAAGAAAGCATTCGTTTTTTCGTGTCCTCTCCGGCTGAGAGTGCAAGCTTCCAGGGCCAGGTGAATGGTCGTTTTTTAATTGCGAGAATTACTCTGAAAGCATAGCGAGATCACGCAGCACACTGGCACAGCTAGATCTTACATAATGTATGTATACCTTTTTTTTAATGAAAATTAGGGAAAGAGTTATGGTGAACATTTTGTTAACTGCGTAGTGCGCGTGCTGTAGAACTGACTGGGTAATTCTGAAGAGGAGTGGAAGTGCATGGTCGGGACATTATCAAAAACATCTAGAATAATGTAGATTCAGTTATCTATGAATTCAATGTGGTTTTTCTTACGGTAATCCAATTCATAGTTTCCACCCTTGCATTACCGCGCCTGAGTTTAAAATTTTGTAACACTAGGGCGAATGCAATGCATTTGTATAAATATTCGCTGTTACTTTACAGCTTTTTTTTATCACAGCAATTATGTCTGGGGTTTGTGGAATTTACAAGCCCAAAGAAGCGGTGCAGGAGCCAAGATAATAAAATATCACGATATTTTACACTGCCATTACTGAGAAGGTGACTGGGGCTCAGCCACAGATACTGTGACTCCGGCATGAACTCAGTTTTATACACGATTGGAAATACGCAAAATGTCTCAAAAAAATGTTAGGCCGAGGAGTTCATTGGCACCCCTCAATTTGGCGAGCTTTTGTATATCAGCTGAGGGTGATAGCATGGCATCAATTTATTATGTGTGCGCAAATGGAGCCATGTTTACTCTGACTGGCACAGAGAAGTGCTAGTGCGGCTACTGAAGACAGGGAAAGAATCAGAAACTCTACAAAGTGCCTTCCTGGTGCGCACACTAACTGCTGGAATGCTTTTCAGCATAATAAAGTAAGGCCTGCTAGATTTACTGAAGGTCGTGCTGTGTGCAAATCTGCAGGGCTAGAGTGCACAAACGGGAAAATTGTGCATACATTAAAAGCTCGGAGAACCGAACGCCAAATCATTTAGTAACAAACGTGTGGCACAAAAATACCCTCTGCACATGAAACCTCATTGCGCTGCTTTTGCTAACAATGTACTTTGTCAGGCACCACTTACTGTCCCAATATCGTGCCCAAAAAAACCATAGTGAATCTGGTCTAACTGCATCTTTTCTCTTCTTGTAGCATTTGTGCCCTGCTTCATACGAACTAGCGCTGCCTGAAGCTATGTGCTGGGCATTTGTCTTTTTGCTGTGTCAGCTCTGTAATCTCACCATTCTTGCTACGAAAGACACTGATACCTTCCGGCCTAGCAGCAGTGGTGCAGTTTAAATAACTGACTTGAAACAGTGGCAGTGCAGATGTAAATTGAGAGAATGCTTTAAGGAACATGTAAAAATGGCTATAAAACATTGGTGGACTGCTAGACAGAAGTGGTGCACAAAATTCAGGGCTCCTACCTTGTACCCACAGTTTGAGGAAGATTTAAATTTTTTAGACTTGGCTGGAATATGACTTATTACAAATGCTTTAAAATATACATGTAGCGGGCTTTGGCTCCTCTTGGAGCTGCATTTATCCCCCACCTTGTACTATTGGCTACTTTGTTAACAAGTGGCCATTGAGTCACTGGCAATATTCACATGTTCTAGGTTCTACTAAAATGTATAGATAAGTTATTGAGGTATAGGATCACACAAAGTGCCAAAGTGAAGCAGCACCTTTCCATGCAAAAATAGCTGTTTGTGATATTAACCTTCATGCTATTTGATATTTGCTTTAAAATGCACCATTTGCCTACTATTTTTTAAACATTTCTTTGGGGGAAACCTGCCAACTCCCACTTATGGAGTGATTCAGTTCCCTTATCTGCAAGGACTGAGAGCGCTTGGAGACCAGCTAAACTTAAATCATAGACAATATAAAAACACTGGGCCATTTCCATAATCCATTTTCCTCCTATGCAGTCAATACCCAAGCGCTGTAATTGGCTGCAGCAGTGCCATGGAGGTGACATTCAAGCTTGTCTCTTACAAATATGCTCTTTCCTCACCCAATCTGATGGTAGTCGGTTTTGCATAAAAGGATTGCATCTTCTGAATATGCTTTAATCCATAAACTAAACCCTGAGGTGTAACATGAATTGCTTTAAGGTAGCCTAACTTAGTGCTCAGTGCTAACCATGCACCCTTCCCAGCCACTTTTACTGCTGTTGTTATTCTGTACCCCAGCACGTTTTTTTCTTCCCTGCCCCCTTGCACCAAAGTTTTCCATTTCTGCCACCTCCTGATCTGTGAGTGCACTACTCCCCTACCCACTTGCAGCAATGATGCCCGTCCTGTCAACCCCTGGTCTGTCACTGAACTTTGTCCCTGCCTACCTGCAGCAATGTGTTGTTTTCCTGCCAGCTTTCATTTTTTAGCTGAAAGCCTTGCGCTGTTTGGTTTGCTAAAGACATTTTGGAGACATTCAGAAAGCTGACCTAGGAATCCATTCTGCCCGTTGCTTACCGTTGGCATGGGGTTTTTAACTCACGTTTTCATGCTTTCTATTTGCTGGCTTTATTTGCTTTAGGTTGTCCAGCTTGAGTTTGTCCCTCCCGTTGCCCAAACTTTGATTACTGTATTATTCCGCAAACTCACTTTCTGTAAACAGGCCTTTACATCTTGGTCTTTATCTTGTCCCCTTTGCTGTGCATTCAAAGACAGAGGTCAAATGTTAAGTACTTTCTTCAGAGGGGGCTTGGTGTTTACTTTTCTTTCTCTAACTTCAAAGTGAGACAATGTATTTGACAATCCTGCTGAGCATCCATGTAAGAGGAGAGGGTGTAGGATTTTTTTTCCTGGCACCTAAAAAAATTTACTGTGCTGATTTTATAAAAATAGATTAATATCAGTACAAATCAAGCAATTTTTTTTGTAACTCTAAAGTGTGCTGGAAACAAATATGTGAATATGAGAAAAACATATCAGTGCACTAGGTGATGACTTATGCACACATTGTGTGGAGTTTTACCCTATTTCGGTATGAATGTAATGCTTATTTCAATTGAAAATGTGTTGTCTGTAATGGTAGTGATGGAGCAAGGATTCGCACGTAAAGCGCCTTGCCCCAGTGCAAGAACCTCGCCCAATGTATAATACTACTAAAATCATTGTTTGTCATTTATTATACGTTTTCCCATACACGCGGGTGTCCCCAGGATGCTTGCTCGTATGTCTTTTCCATATTAACGAAGCTTGCACTAAAGAATCGGCTGCTTTGCTGCCATTCAGTCTGCGCATGCGTCGGTCATACCCATGTGATGTGACGCACTCGCATTCTGGAGGGAATTTGTGCTCATGCGCACTGTTGCAAAAATGGCCGCTTGACTCTCACCACGCTCTCCGCTTGCTACTGCTGCTTCAGCCTATCTGTCTTTTCGCACTAAACATTAATGCTATAGTCATTATAAAGTAAGGGTTGGTTAGAATTTTCTCATGGTATACAGTGTGATCATTTTGTATGTGATTTTAATTTGTTCTCGCTTACTTTTCATGTACCACGTCTCTGGGGGCTGGGAGTGCTTAAGCTACGCCATATTTGAAGCTCCTCTGGGTATTTCCATGTGACCTGGGAGAAACTCGACTGCGCAGACGCTGAAATCAGCCAGCTGGCTCCCGAAGCCAAATGCGCCTGAGAAAACCAGCACATGATGAGGACACTCACCTTGAGAATAACTGATTTTGTTGCGATGTCCTGTGCACTCAGATTTTCTATTGTATTCTATGGATGGGAACGTGAACCTAATGGGCGGATGGAAAAATTTAAATTTCATGGTGGGAACGTTGAATTTTAGGAGGTGGTAATGACCGCACCACCTCTTCTGACCAATCAAAATGTGGGAAACTGTCACTTGCAACATTAGTGGGTGGTCTGAGGGACCCCAAAATGGTATAACTACCCTAGTTTAGCTTAGGAAAATTGTCCGACTTGTCCGAGTAGCAGACCTGTCACTGACCCTACGATCTCAATAGGTGCTCAATCTGAAAGTGCTGCGGAGCACTTTGTCCATACTTTCCACAAACTCCTAAGGGGTGGAAAATCCTAAGTGCTGGCGAAGCACTTTGCTGGGGAATTCGAAAATCCAATCGGGGTTTCTGGCGGATTACTTGCAGAAGGGGGTAACGCAGGCGTTGCTGTCCGGAGCTGTGGGTGTTGGTCGTACCCTGGGAGGCCCAGTCATTTGACCCGAACCTGAGGGGTATCCTGTCCTGATCTGTCCGTGGGCTGTACCTGTTCGCATTCTGGTATTTCCTTTTCTGAGGGTCCTAGTCCCCGTCCTTCCAACTGACCCGTGGCCAGGGTTAGTCTTCTCTCAGACCTAGGTAAATATTAAC
This sequence comes from Lissotriton vulgaris, assembly GCF_964263255.1. Lineage (NCBI taxonomy): Eukaryota > Metazoa > Chordata > Amphibia > Caudata > Salamandridae > Lissotriton > Lissotriton vulgaris. The sequence goes on from NC_141694.1 coordinate 499,610,204, forward strand.
CTGTGGGTTTGCGTCTCTCTCTCTCTCTCTGTTTTTTTTATAAAGCACTCTTGCCTGTGATATTGCTCTATCACCTTGAGAACAAGTTATATGCAATTGTTGTAGAATTGTTCCACTTCTCTCCCCACCTTTAGAAAATTGCCAAACTGTTATATTTTATTAGTATGTTCCAATTTTTCCCTATCCTTTAGCTGATTGCAGTGAATTTAGTAAGAACAGTTTAAGCGTTTAGGTTAAATATATGTTCTAGGTCCCAATCCCGTCCTATTGTTCCTAGCATAAAGTTGCAGTGACTAGTACTGTTCTAAAATTCCTACCTTTAGTTTTCCCATATATTCTAATGGTTATAATTCTAATACAAAGTTACTTATTGGTGTTGATTCTGATGTTTGATATATTATTCTGCATATCGCTTATTGTCTTGGCATCTTCTCTTTGAACCTTTATATAAAGTTTTAAACTTCATCAGGTGTCTGTGGTCATTTTACAGAAATTGTGGATAAGTATGTATTGAAGTATAAAGAATATATCTTTCTAGGTTCCCTGTCTACTATTTTCCCTTATAGCTCCAGGTCCGTCGGAAAGTTGTAATTGTGGTAAGTCAGGTACATGGTAAGCAGAGGTGTAACCCAAACCCTAATTACTCATAGAAGCGTGTAGCAGAAGCCATCACCCAGTTCACCCAAATGTCAATGGTGTATTAAATTTTATGCACGCCAGGGCCCAGTGCGTGTAGGTAATTGGTGAATACGGTGACCCGGGTGAACTGCGCGCTCTATCAGTAATTTTCTGGCAACCAGAGGATGGTTTGGACTAGTTAGATTAGGTAGACAGGATAAACAAACCGTGAAAACAAAGTGTGCTGCTGATTTTCTACTATATTGGTTTAAATGTTTTGAAATGTTTAAGGATTTATATGTAAATGTATATGATTTTGCATTGCTGCTATAGATATTACATGTTGAATTAACCCAGAACTGTTTGTAAGTGTTCAGTGTAGTCCGAATCCCCGGGGAAGTATTTGGCTAACGGTGAGCAGAATCCGGTTAGCTGTTGAAGTCACTAGGGTTTGAGTCATTAGTGCAGGGTTAGGAATAACTGGAAGCACTAATTAGGATCTTTTGTTGTATCTGAATAAATGATAGCTACGAGTCCGGTATAAAACTTTCATTGCGATATCACCTAGTAAGGGTCGCATACGGAAGGAGTAGTAGGGTCTCCGAGGCTTGACTGGTAAGTAAAATAAGTTCACTGGTGAAATCCCGGCTCAGTACATATCCCTGACGAAAGTGGATGAGTCGGAAGAATAACGGGTTCTATATTACTCGCGTGTGAGGTTAGGCAAAGAAGTCTATCCAGAGTGAATGAGAAGTAGACAGAAGTGGTTTACTTGCAGTGAAAGAAAGTTTTTCTATCTCTTTAGAACGCTCAGACATAGTGGCAGACGTTGTGTGTTAGTAACTAAGTTTTACATTTGCACTTTAGGAAAAGTTAAAAGTTTCCGTTACCTTGTGAAGGAGGGAGTCAGTCGGAGAGCTGCTCTGACGTCACTCCGTGCCGCGCTGGTATTGGTCAAGACAGCGGGTGTGTAGCGGAGCTGAATTTGTGAAGGAGGGGTGAGTGCCGAAGCGTGAGACTCTGTCTCGCGAAAAGGCCGCGCACCCATTGGCTAAGGATTTTGTATTCTCTGACCTGATTGGGTAGTGCGAAAAATAAGTCGCGCTAGCATTGGAAGCACAAAGGTAAACAAAATTAATCAAGCCGAGCTAGAAGCGAGTCTGGAGAGTTGTATGTGGTATCCAGATTTCATACCGAACCCAAAGTACCTAGGATTTCATAAGGATCAGCTTATACGAGGTAGACCGCACATGATGTACGGAGTAAAGAGGAAATTGTCATTTACTGACAAAGTAAAGAATTTTTTCAAAACCGACAAGCCCATTAGAACGAGGGAAGGCGTTCTCATTCCCCCGCCAAACACCCCTGCTTCTTTCATGTTGTTTGATAAAGGGTATCACACTTGTGTCTGGTTAGAAAATTGGGCAAAGTATACTGCCGAGGACGGAGTCTTAGCATTCCCTGTCGAAGGTACATTTAATGGTCGGATTTTGTTTAACTTAAGGACCCGCATGAATGAATTACACCCTAGACCTAGGCTGACCCAGTACGAAGCTCTGGAGGAATGGGAAATTGAGGCTGCAGAGCGAGATAAACCCCGGATGGATAAGGGAGTGAGTAAATGGTATCCTAGGCTTCCAACGCCAACCAAAGAGCAGAAAATGAAACAGTGGAGGCAATCTATGTTGACTGAAGGATTATTTCCCATGATGGGGGTATTAGAAGAAAAGACAGGAAAATGTAAAGAAAAGACCCATCACATAATGCCCGCAGGGGAATCAGAAGATGAGCACCTGGAAGATTTGTTAATGAAAAATCCACCTCCCTATGTTGCAGAGTCAGAACCTGTGCATTCTCCAAACCCTTTTTCAAAATATCCCAGATGTAGGAGGGATAGTGATACAGATGGAACAGGTACAGACAGTAAAACCAGTGACAGGGATGGGTTTTGCAGACCTAAATCTGCGGTCCCAAATTATCAGCCGTTCGGAGAAGGTCCACCTCGATTGGTCACTCCGACTGCTCCAAGTATTTACCCTCCCTTGGTACCTCAGGTATTGCACGACAATTCAGCAGAAAGGGCTCTAAGAGAAAAGGAAAAGGAAGCTCTGGCTAGACAGCGAGAGGATTTGGTTCGAACTATTGCCCAGATACATCCCCATCCTGATTCTCTGACTATTCCAGTAACTATTGGCCCAGCTATCCCACTGTATAGAAATGACCTGACTAGTCCCCGTCCTCCTGTTATCACCCCAATGCTGCCTACTCCTAGCGTCCCTTCCCCGAGGAAAGAAGTATTCATAGATGAAGATCAAGAAAGTGAATGTGAGTCTGTGGTATTGATGGATTTGCCCATTAGAGAGCCTAGGGCTAGTACTGCGGGGGCAAAAAGTCAGACTAGATCCAAAGAGGTGTCGATTGAAGGTGCATCTGGGGCTAGGAGCGCTACTGTAGTATCCCCAGAAGAGTTAGACAGATGGACCAAGGAACTGGAAAAAGAGACCACTCCCCAACCCAAAGCATTAGAAATATATAAATTAAGAATAGAAATCGAAGAAATGATGGCTGGAAATGTGGGGGTGGAACGCCTGAGCTCCTACAATGAAGAGGAATTATTGTTTATCAGCAAAAATCTTACCCGAAATGCTAGAATGCTTCATGAAAGGATAATGGATACAGCCACAGAAATGGGAATTGATGTTAGTCGCTCCAAAATTCTTCAGAAACCCTACCGAGTAGACTTTTCAGACAAAGATTTAGAAAACCTAAATGTGATGGGAAAACAGATCCAAGTAAAGGAGTTGTTAAAGCTTTTGCAAAAGTGGGGAGAGGTGGGAAAATGGAGAACCCGGTGGGCAAAGAAAAAGGAAGACAGTAGAGCAAAATCACAAGCGTCAGAATATATGCTGAAAGAAGTAACTCCCGCAGAAAAATTGTGTCCCATGTGAGAGGTCCCGGGAGGGAAATATGTCCATGTCCCTTGGTCCCGACAGGATATTGTGTCATTTACAGATGACTTCCCGAAATTACGGGAGAAGCCTGTTGATTGGTACAGGCAGGTAGAACGCTTCATAAAAGTTCAGAAATGTCTGCTGAAAGACCTGGATGGGTTTTTCGACATTGTGGTCCCCGTAGATCTGTGGACCGACTGTAAAATTGAAATTGATTGGCCCAGTGAGGAATTCCCCAGAGATGAGAAAACAGGAGCGCCTGCACCTGAAGTAATGAGGAAGTATGAACAAGTCATACAATATCTCAAGAAAAAGGTTCCCGCAAAAGAAACAGATTGGACCCGAATAGATAGAACCACCCAAGAACGTGATGAAACTGTTCTCTCCTATTATGAAAGGCTACTGCAAGTGTTTAAAACATACAGCGGTATCGATAATGTGGACATGAAAGACATGACACATTTCAGTTACAGATTTGTGCTAGGATTAAGGCCCGAAATCTCCCAATGGATTAGAGACAATAAAATCAGTTGGCAGGGAAAACCAATAGATGATGTCCTGAAATATGCAAAATACTGTGAAGATGAAATCGAAAACAAAAGGAAGGCCCTCAAGGAAAAGGTAATGTGGGCACAGGTGAAGTTGGCTGAACAACAAGAACAGCAGTTAAGTAACTTGAATTCTAATAAGAACTCACAGAATACCACTGGTGGGGGAGGAGGAGGAAAGCCCCGAACTAAAATGAGTAGAGAAGAGGCTATGAAAAAATTCCCTTGTCACGGGTGCGGCCAGATAGGGCATTGGAGAGACGAGTGTCCACACCTGCAGGCCGGTAATGCCCCTGTAAATGGTTTAAACCCACAGGTGCAGAAAGAGGGGACGAGGAAGAACCAGCAACAGGTAAAGCTACCGCCAGTACCTCGCGCTCCTAGACAAAATTTTAAGAATCAGGGTCAGCAGAATGAGAGGGCGGAAGTATGGGAAGTCGAGAATGAAAGAGATGCAGTCATTCCACAGTACTTGTTAAATGACACCTTCCTCTATGAAAATCAAGATTGACGGGGCCTGAGAGGGGAGGATGAGGAGTGCGTGCTTGGCGCCTCCTTACCGGTAGACCAGACTGGACCATACATTGAAGGAAAGGTTGAGGGAAAAGACGTCACCTTTCTGTTGGACACTGGTGCTACCAGATCTACTGTAAGGACAGTGGATGTTCCTAACCCACCCCTCTCGGGAGAAGCGATCCAAGTAGTGGGCGTCTCAAATCAAATAATAAGTACTCCCGTAACCGAACCAATGGAAATTTCCATAGGTAATTTCAAAGAAATGCACAGATTTGTGGTCTGTGATTCTAGTCCTGTGAATCTGCTAGGACGAGATTTGTTGTGCAAGATGCGTTGTACCATTTACTGCACACCAAATGGCGTCGAAATTCAGACCCCCGATGAAGATGGCCTGTACAAACTGATGTTAGTCAGACAAGATGCTGATATCAAACCGTTAACAGTTGAGGATTTGCCTGAAGAACTCCAGTTAAGAGTAGTCCCAGAAGTGTGGGATTTCACAGGAAAGGATGTTGGCTTGATGGCGAATGTAGACCCAGTTAAAATATCGGTAAAAACGAATGCTGTATATCCCAAAACCAGACAGTACAAAATGAGTGCCGAAGTGAAAGCAGGAGTAGCGACTGAAATTACCAGGCTGCTTGAAGCGGAAATAATAGAAGAAGTGATGAGCAGCCCCTGTAATTCGCCTATCATTGGGATCAAAAAGCCTAGTGGAAAGTACCGGGTAGTGCAAGATTTGCGTAAGGTAAACCAGATTGTCGTGCCTTGCTGTCCTATTGTGCCCAACCCTGCTGTGATACTATATCAGATTCCCTGGAATGCAGAATGGTTCACTGTCATCGACCTGTGTCATGCATTCTTTTCCATCCCATTGCATCCAGAAAGCAAGTTCCTTTTCAGTTTTGAATTTGACAGTCATATCTATGTCTGGAATCGTGTCCCTCAGGGGTACACTGAAAGTCCATCGATTTTCAACCAGATACTAAAGAAGTGCCTTGAAACTCTAGTGCTGCCGAGAGAGTCTGTTTTAGTACAGTACATAGATGACCTATTGGTGGCATCTAAAACCCAGACCGACTGTGTCACCGACACCATTGCGTTACTGAATCACCTAGGAAAGGGAGGACATAAAGTGTCACCTGACAAGTTACAATTTTGCAAAAACTCAGTGAAGTATCTGGGGCATCAGATAGAAAAGGGAATCAGGAAAGTTACTACAGAAAGAATAAAAATAATTAAAGCAATGGAACTGCCCAGAACTCAGAAAGAGGTGAGAATGTTCCTAGGAGTTGTGGGTTACTGCAGACAATGGATTGTAGGATTTGCCGCGCTAGCAAGACCCCTGATAAAATTGACCAAGAAAGGAGTAGAAGACCCCGTCAGCTGGGACAGTGAAAGCATGAATGCTTGGGTAACATTGAGGAATTGTCTATGTACCTCTCCTGCATTGGGTATGCCTGACTACTCTAAATCTTTTGAGCTTTTCTGTGACACAAGAGAGAATTGTGCTCTTTCAGTCCTGACCCAGGAGCACGGATCAATTAGGAGACCGGTGGCCTATTTTTCAGCCACCCTAGATCCGGTGGCTGCTGGATTACCGGGGTGTCTGAAAGCAGTTGCTGCTACTTGCGTCAGTCTGGAACAGAGTGAGAACATTGTCATGGGACATCACGTCACTGTATATGTTCCTCATTCTGTTGTAATCCTGCTGACTAGAACCAAGACCCAGTACCTCACACCTAGTCGGCTGACTAAGTATGAAAGAATTTTGATTGGTGCTGAAAACGTAACCATCTCGCGGTGCAATGTCCTAAACCCAGCGACCCTGTTACCTGTCCCTCTGGATGTAGACCTAGAAGAGGAAGGGGAACATAATTGCATCGATTTGACTGAGTTCAGTACAAAGCCCCGTCCAGACATTCGTGAAATAGCACTACTCGATGGGGATAAGACAATGTTCGTGGATGGCTCGTGTTTAAGACATGAGAGTGGGGGCCTGAGTGCTGCCTATGCTGTGGTTACGTTGACAGAAACCATAGAAGCATCTTACCTGAGCGAGGTGAAATCTGCACAAGTGGCAGAGCTCGTCGCGTTAACTAGAGCATGTAAGAGGGGTAAGAACAAGAGAATAACTGTTTACACAGACAGCCAGTATTGTTTCGGGGTTGTTCATGACTTCGGCCAATTGTGGTTGCAAAGAGAATTCATGACTTCCTCAGGCACCCCTATCAGAAACGGAAAGGTGGTGCATAACTTACTGGAAGCTATCCAATTGCCCAAAGAATTGGCTGTGGTCAAGTGCGCGGCTCACAGATCTGGAAATGATGATGTGACTGCCGGTAATAGGTACGCTGACCAAATTGCCCAGTTCTGTGCCCGACATCACATGTCACTCCAAATTGCGTTGTGGAGTGGAACCAGCTGCCAACTTATGTTGTTTGAGAATGTGTCAACGTGGGAAGAATTAAAAGATTTGCAACAGGCAACAGACAGACAAGAAAAAGGAAGGTGGGCCGCAAATGGATGCAAGTTGAGAGATGATGGTGTGGTGGTAAATCCGACTGGGGTGCCTGTACTGCCTGATAGCTTGATCGACCCCATGATCAGAATGATACATGAACCAACACATATGGGAAGAGACGCGATGTGTCGAGTGTTTGACAAGGTGTTCTGTAATTCAAAATTCAGGAACCAGGCGGAAAGGCTTTGCCAGAGGTGCCTAGTGTGTCAGCAGTTCAATGCAGGGAAAAAGACTGTGGTAGAACAAAGTACGGTTGGAAAGGCAATAGGTCCCTTTGTCAGAATGCAGGCAGACTTTGTAACCATGCCTAGGTGCAAAGGGTATAGATACATCCTGGTCATAGTCTGTCTATTCTCCCGGTGGGTGGAGGCCTATCCCGCAAAGAAAAATGATGCCATAACCACTGCCAAATTATTGCTCAGGGAGTTGATACCTAGATTCGGAATCCCAGAGACAATCGAAACGGACCAAGGTGGGCATTTTGCCAACGATGTCCTAGAAGAACTCTGTAAAGCATTCAAAATGAAGCAAAGACTGCATTGTGCCTACCGTCCAGAGGCTTCTGGGGTAGTGGAACAAATAAACGGCACCCTGAAATCCAGATTGGCAAAAATGTGTGATTCCACAAAAATGAACTGGATAGAGGCTTTACCCCTTGTGCTGATGAGTTTGAGGAGTATCCCGAACAGAAAAACTGGCCTGAGCCCCCATGAAGTATTGATGGGAAGAGTGATGCGACAGGCATGGGTACCCGGACACAAACTGCTAAGCATTTCTGATGATATGGTACTAGAATACTGCAAGCAGCTGGGTGACCAAGTGCGTTCTCTCTCTCAGCAGATTGGAGAGACAGAAGACGAGTGGCCAAAGACTCCAGCACACAACTTGCAACCAGGAGATTGGGTGGCGTTAAAGAAACACACCCGGAGCAGTTGCCTGAAACCCAGGTGGGGAAAGCCACGACAAGTGATCCTCGTCACCACAACTGCTGTAAAGTGTGCGGGCGTACCGAAGTGGATCCACGCCAGCCACACCAAGCGGGTAACTGGAGAAAATGCGACTGAAGCTGAAGGCAGCACAGCTGAGGAAGCTCCCGAGGAGGAGAGTCCAGAACTAGCTGACATCGAACTGCCGAGCACAAGTCGAGACGTTGAGTGGTTCCCTGCCGACGACCAGGTTCATGATCCAATACGAACTAGGAAATATTCCTACTTAGACAGTGAGTGGGATAGTCCAGGTGAGCTAGAAATAGACGAAGCAGATCAGGTCAACGAGAATCACATCACACCTGATCAGGAATTAGGCCAAGTAGGGTCAGATAAGGACACCGAAACTCCTCCTGAGACTCCAGAAAGTGGAGAGGGACAGTTAGAAACTAGAGCTGACGTTCATGCAGAAGAAAGCGAAGAGATCGAAGAGCATGAACAGGAACAGATAGAACTAGATCAAAGTGCTCAGACAACGGAAACGACAGTAACCGGAAATAGAAAGCAAGTGCGATTTGAATCTGAGCAGGGTCAGAATAGGGACCAGGCAGAAGACATAGATGAAAGACCTGGAACTAGTCAGACAGGCAGGAAACCAGAGGTGCCACAACAAAAAGTAAAGAGAGTGCACGAAGAAGGGCAAGTTTCCTCAACTACTGGGAGGAAAGGAGGCAGAAGTGCACCCCGATACGTCAAAAGACTAAGGCTCAGACTAAAGACAGTCGAAGAGAAACTGAAAGACCGGAAAAGGGCTGAAAGTGAAAGAAGGGCAGCCCAAGGAAAATCGCTGAGAAAAAGCGACAGACTAAAGAAACAGAACCGACTGTATCGGAGCCCTGAGTGGACTTACTTTGTGTTGGAGGAAATAGACGAACCACACCACAGTGGCAACAGTGACGACGAGTCCATTGCTGATCGGAGTTCGGACGAAGACCCTCCTTGAGAGAGCCCTGAAGTGAGCCTTTGGTGCAAAGAAACGAAGAGGGGTAGCAAAAGCCACCTGTAAGCTAAAAATGTCTGATCCGAGTGTCTCTGGAAGGTCCCGATGTGGGTGTCTTAAAACTTGCTGTAAAATATGCTTGTGTAGTATAGCAATGCTAATAATAATGTGGATAGCACTAACAGTTTTTCTACCTTTTTGATAAGCAAAAATCCAAACTTGTCCCCTACTGAACCAGAAGCAGTAGACGTAGGGGTTGTACCGACTGTAGAAACACCACGAAAATTAGAAAGACGCGACAAACAAGTAGGCTTGACACACACACGACCTAATTTAGAAGCATCAAATGAGGATGGACTACACTTCCACAAAATGAGAAACAGGACACATTTGAATGTTTTTGCTAACTTATTAGTGCATTACGTAGAAGCTATGGAAATAGAAGACTGTTATGTCTGCATGAAGCTACCTACCTCAGTGGCTGAAGGCGTGACATACCATCATCTACCTTTAACCTATGGAATTTCCTGCAGTATCTTAGCTAGCTTGTTCTATAGAAGCACATTACAGTACTATTATTCAAATGATGACGTAGTATTTTCTGAACTTCCCATTAGAGGACATTTGAACCGTGTACATACTACCAGTGACGTGACCCGTTATATGGGAGAATATTTTCTGACTATAGGGAATATAGATTTAGATGAAGCTAGACAATCTAATCTGACCTGTTCTCTGCAAGAGCAGGAAAAGATGTTTATAAAGATGGCAGACAGAAGGAGAGAAAAGTTTCAGAAAAAGGCAAATGACGAAAAGGATAGAGTCCCTAGGTGGGCTGAGCACATGGATAACACCTCGCAAAGCGAAGCTAATCCTGCCTTGTTGCTGGATTTTGAACGAAAAGGGAAACTTTGTATCCATAGGGAAAAGACAGAGTACTATAACAATGTATTCATCGGTTCCAGCGAGTGTGAACATAATTACAAGGTAATTGGAGGTTGGGGTTTCAAAAATGGGTCAGAACCTGTGTTTCCCGGAATATATTATATATGTGGGAACAGGGCTTATTTCAAATTGCCGGATCACTGGTATGGAAGCTGCTACTTTGGCATTGTTTTCCCGAAAATATACCATGTGAATAATGCAGCTGGAAGCGATGAAGAAACTAATGGCTTAGTGCGTAGTAAACGTGAAAGTGTAGGTGAAATTATAGGTGATATTTTTAGTGCACTGATACCTGGAATGGGGGTAGTTCTGAACACCCATAGAATCTGCAAGTTGTCTACAGTAGTGGACCGGCTCTCAACGGACACTGCTGCTGGATTCCTGATGGTCAACACTGAAATGGTTGCGATCAGATCAATGGTTTTACAAAACCGTCTTGCCCTTGACACCCTATTAGCAAAAGAGGGCGGAGTCTGTAGAATGCTGAAAGCGCAACATTGTTGCACTTACATTCCAGATAAAAGTATCGAATTAAAACAATATGTGAAGAACATAACTAATTTGGAGAAAGAACTCAAACCATTGGAGGTTGACAGTGCCTGGACGAGACTGACTGGAGGTCTCTCCTCTATAGGTAGTTGGTTTACTAACCTAGGTAGAAATCTTTTGTGGAAAATACTGATGCCAATAGTTGTAATAGGTATAATTGTATTGATCATTTTTATCTGCTGCAAATGCCAGAAGTGCAGAAAGAAATATACAGTGAATCAGAGGGGGGTGAAAAGAAACATTGATGAACTAGAATTAGAAGAATTAAAGAGTGCAATTTACAAAAAGGCGAAAAATCACCACTCTCATAGAGAAGCTGAAAGGAAACTCAACAATAAATTTGTTGAAATTGAAATGAGTGATGTGGATGAATGAGAAAAGTTGGCATCTGTTTCCTTTATGTGGTGATGATAGTAAATATCATCAAAGAGGGGATTGATGGAGCAAGGATTCGCACGTAAAGCGCCTTGCCCCAGTGCAAGAACCTCGCCCAATGTATAATACTACTAAAATCATTGTTTGTCATTTATTATACGTTTTCCCATACACGCGGGTGTCCCCAGGATGCTTGCTCGTATGTCTTTTCCATATTAACGAAGCTTGCACTAAAGAATCGTCTGCTTTGCTGCCATTCAGTCTGCGCATGCGTCGGTCATACCCATGTGATGTGACGCACTCGCATTCTGGAGGGAATTTGTGCTCATGCGCACTGTTGCAAAAATGGCCGCTTGACTCTCACCACGCTCTCCGCTTGCTACTGCTGCTTCAGCCTATCTGTCTTTTCGCACTAAACATTAATGCTATAGTCATTATAAAGTAAGGGTTGGTTAGAATTTTCTCATGGTATACAGTGTGATCATTTTGTATGTGATTTTAATTTGTTCTCGCTTACTTTTCATGTACCACGTCTCTGGGGGCTGGGAGTGCTTAAGCTATGCCATATTTGAAGCTCCTCTGGGTATTTCCATGTGACCTGGGAGAAACTCGACTGCGCAGACGCTGAAATCAGCCAGCTGGCTCCCGAAGCCAAATGCGCCTGAGAAAACCAGCACATGATGAGGACACTCACCTTGAGAATAACTGATTTTGTTGCGATGTCCTGTGCACTCAGATTTTCTATTGTATTCTATGGATGGGAACGTGAACCTAATGGGCGGATGGAAAAATTTAAATTTCATGGTGGGAACGTTGAATTTTAGGAGGTGCTAATGACCGCACCACCTCTTCTGACCAATCAAAATGTGGGAAACTGTCACTTGCAACATTAGTGGGTGGTCTGAGGGACCCCAAAATGGTATAACTACCCTAGTTTAGCTTAGGAAAATTGTCCGACTTGTCCGAGTAGCAGACCTGTCACTGACCCTACGATCTCAATAGGTGCTCAATCTGAAAGTGCTGCGGAGCACTTTGTCCATACTTTCCACAAACTCCTAAGGGGTGGAAAATCCTAAGTGCTGGCGAAGCACTTTGCTGGGGAATTCGAAAATCCAATCGGGGTTTCTGGCGGATTACTTGCAGAAGGGGGTAACGCAGGCGTTGCTGTCCGGAGCTGTGGGTGTTGGTCGTACCCTGGGAGGCCCAGTCATTTGACCCGAACCTGAGGGGTATCCTGTCCTGATCTGTCCGTGGGCTGTACCTGTTCGCATTCTGGTATTTCCTTTTCTGAGGGTCCTAGTCCCCGTCCTTCCAACTGACCCGTGGCCAGGGTTAGTCTTCTCTCAGACCTAGGTAAATATTAACCTGTGGGTTTGCGTCTCTCTCTCTCTCTCTGTTTTTTTTATAAAGCACTCTTGCCTGTGATATGGCTCTATCACCTTGAGAACAAGTTATATGCAATTGTTGTAGAATTGTTCCACTTCTCTCCCCACCTTTAGAAAATTGCCAAACTGTTATATTTTATTAGTATGTTCCAATTTTTCCCTATCCTTTAGCTGATTGCAGTGAATTTAGTAAGAACAGTTTAAGCGTTTAGGTTAAATATATGTTCTAGGTCCCAATCCCGTCCTATTGTTCCTAGCATAAAGTTGCAGTGACTAGTACTGTTCTAAAATTCCTACCTTTAGTTTTCCCATATATTCTAATGGTTATAATTCTAATACAAAGTTACTTATTGGTGTTGATTCTGATGTTTGATATATTATTCTGCATATCGCTTATTGTCTTGGCATCTTCTCTTTGAACCTTTATATAAAGTTTTAAACTTCATCAGGTGTCTGTGGTCATTTTACAGAAATTGTGGATAAGTATGTATTGAAGTATAAAGAATATATCTTTCTAGGTTCCCTGTCTACTATTTTCCCTTATAGCTCCAGGTCCAGCGGAAAGTTGTACTTGTGGTAAGTCAGGTACATGGTAAGCAGAGGTGTAACCCAAACCCTAATTACTCATAGAAGCGTGTAGCAGAAGCCATCACCCAGTTCACCCAAATGTCAATGGTGTATTAAATTTTATGCACGCCAGGGCCCAGTGCGTGTAGGTAATTGGTGAATACGGTGACCCGGGTGAACTGCGCGCTCTATCAGTAGTGCGCTGCCACACCATGCATACTCCACTTTACACCACTTCACTCTATGCCCTTACACTCTGACACACCACTCCATTCTACGCCACTCAACTGTACAACATGCTACTCCACTCCAAGGCACTCCACAACATGCCATGACACTCCACTCCCCTCCGCACCACTTACCCCACACTACTCTACCCCACTCCACCCCAATCTATTACACTCCAATCTACCCCACTCCACCCCAATCTACCTAACCCCACTTCATAATGCTCTAATCTATACCTTGCAGTTTGTATGCAGCTCTTTGATAGTTAATAGCTCACATTTCTATATTAGGATTTAAACTTATAAACTGCAAGTAACAAAAGGGGCTCTCTGACAGAAGCAGTATTATAGTGATCTATTTACATTGCATGCAATTTGTGATCTGCATGGTTCACCTGCTTTGCATCTGCCGTTTTGACCTCCTCTGCTACTTTATAATGAGTCAAAATGTCCACTAGACAAAACGCAGATCTCTCTGCAACTGGTCTATCAATCTTCCGAGTTATCCAGCCAAAGTGAAGTGGAGAAGCCAGTATTGAGCCCAAGTTTTCTGGCACCATATTGTTCAGCCACTAAATGTACATACTTCTCCAAATCCACCTTAACACCTCCCAAGTCCCTGGCCACTACTCTGGACGCATCAATGCAACCCTCTGTCACATCACAACCACATATTTTTGGCCCCTTGGGAAAATATTTGTGAGTATCCATGGTCTATTGTAATTGTGATTACATGCAAATGTGTGTGAATGAGATGCACAGCTGTTAAAACATTGACATGGCAAAAGGTAAAGAAAATGCAGGAGAGTGGCTGGATTGTGTGGGGAGGTTGGTGTAGTAAAGGTGATACAAGAAAATAAAAGTTGGAGAAGTAACTTATTTTCAAGTAGAAAGTCTTTATAACATGTTATGCTTGCCACTTGCTGCGTCATCTTTCGGTGGGATCTTTTGATGGGTTGTGTGCTGCTCAGTCCTCCTTGTGAATTTCCTTGTTCACCCAACCTCTGAATGGGAAAGTTGACCTCAATAGAGTTTATCAGCACTGGAAAAATGGCAAGGATCGGAGTGAGAAGCAACCCTGTCACTCATCGAGTAATTCCACTTGACGTGTCTGAACGGCCCTCTCCCACAGTCCATGTTTGCCTGGATGTGTCACTTTAACAAACTATCCCTGGCGGGATAGCCCAACATTACTCAGTAGCTTTCACGTCAAATTGTAAATATGTTATGCAATTTTGTAACTTATTGTGTATATGTGATATTGTATAGGCTCTCAACATTTCCCCACCTAATCAACAGTGCTCCAATTAAGAATATTTAGTAAAATCCTATGATGCTACCACCGTTGGAGTCTTGTTCTTTTCTAAACCTGAAGTGTACTTGCCTGTGTAACCAATTCATGTCATGGTGTGTTATTCAATTTGCAAACTGGCCTTAAGACCCTTAACGTGGCGCTGTATGTGTGAAAATGAACCATCTTTTCACTTTTTTTAAGTAAACGTTTGGAGTGACATTTGACTCTGAACACGCGCGCGGTCTGGTTCCTGGCGCACCTAGCCATGGTTGCAGCGCACAGAGACCCTCCACTGCCGCACACAGAGGAAAAAAATTAGAGGGAACATTGATTATGAGACATAGGAATAACCTTTGAAATAGAAGAAGAAACTCAGAGAGTTACTATTGTCCTATCATTTACTCAATTTGCACGGAACCTGGTCATATGTTTTAAAAAAATGTGTGTAATAACTGTTTTTATATAAATACTCATGTATTTTGTATGTTGTGATAACTTTTAGGGTTTTGCATTGCTAAAAACCGAATAAAGATTATTATTATTATTATTATTATGTCCAGCAGTAGCCTAGCTGCAGCATTCTGTAGTGTTTGTAACATATGTAGAAATCGTTTTTAAATGTTAATAAAAAGTGCATTGCCTGCCTTAATCTACTTTGGACAAAATCAGAGTTGTGACTACCCTCTTTTACAGGCTAGGTGGAATAAAAGGTAAAACTTTCCTTAAGGTTTTCAAAATGAGGAAACACAAAGAAGTGATATGATTTATTAGTCCTTCAAAAGATAGCTTAGTATCAATAATCACCCTCAGGTTTTTTGCTTTTTCCCTGGGGTTAGGTAGATTCCCCAGTTCCTGTGGCCACCACTTGTTTGACCAACAAGAAGGGTTATTAGCAAACAGTGGGACCTCTATTTTTGAGGGGTTCAATTTCAAGTAGTTGCTGCTCTGCCAGTTACCGATATGGAGCATTTAGTTGTGGAACTGGACAGCCGTGGATCCCGGATTGTTGGTGACAGAGACAATGATCTGGGTTTCATCAGCCTATGAAATCAGGGAAAAACCAAATGATTTAATTAAGGCTGCATGTGGGGTAACATAAAGATTGAAAAAAGTGGGGCTCAAGGATGAGCCCTGAGGGACTCCACAGGGTAAAGAGAAAGCTGGTGAGGTGAAATCACCTAAGGAGACTGTTTGAATGCGGTCTGTCAGAAAAGAAGTCATGAACTTGAGTGTGTTATCTTTGATCCCAATTGATTCAAGGCAATCAATGAGAAGAGCATGGTTGACTGTATCATATGCTTCGGATAGATCCAGAAGGATCAGAGCCACATATTCCGCACTGTCTATCATTTGCCTAATTTTTTAAGTGGCTGTAATAAGCGCCAGTTTGGTACTGTGGTGACTTCAAAAACCTAACTGTGTAGAATCCAAACTCTTGATTTTTTCTAAGAAGAAGGTCAAGTCAATATTGATGATTTTCCCAACCAGTTTGGCAGGAAATGGTAATCGAGTTATTGTTCGATAGTTGTTGGGGTTACCAGTGTCTAAGTAAGCCTTTTTTAATAATGGCAGAATAGAATCTACCTTCCAATCATTTGCAAAAGAACCTACTTCAAAGAGATTGTTAAAAATGGCCATGAGGTGTGAGGCTATCACCTTTGGGGCTAAGTGAATTATTCTGGCCGGACAAGGGTCCTGTGGAGAATCTGATTTAATCTGCATCAGTATTTTTTGCGTCTGATCCACCATCAGAGGTCTAAAGTGGGATAAAACACTGATATTGGTTGTGCATTTCAGAGATCTAGAATCAGAGTCAGCCGTTTGGCTCAAGTGGAGGAAGGAATTATAGAAAGACTTAACTTTATCCTGAAATTGAAGTGCTAGTTTGTTACAGAATTGTTGATTGATATTTGGGTTTTTAGGGTCAGGAGGTTTGTTGCAAATAGTTCCTTGGAGGAGTTCAATGCTCCTTCTATTTTGATCACAAAATATTCTATTTTCGCAATTAAAATCCTCTTTTTGTAAATCTACAGATTGGTTGACTATATATCTTTGTCTGCTGGTTTAGGCTGAGATCTCCATCTGTGTTCTGATCTCCTACATTCCTGCCTTTTCCCCCTGAGATTGTCATTGAACCAGGGTTCGGAAGGATTAGTTTTATCACTAAGAGATTTTTTTGCTGGAGCTAACTAGGTTAGCGACAGGTCCAGCCATTGATGGTAGTTACGAATGGCTATGTCCAAATGAGAGGAGACTAATGGAGTTGATTGGGCAACTGAGGCATTGAGCTGATCAGCATCAATAGCACTCCATGGGCGCCGAGTAATACTACCGATTTGTGGGTTAATTTGTTCTACCCCAGGTAGCCCATTTATCTCAAACAGAATAGCTTTGCAGTCCGACCAGGTCAGAGGGAGCGAGGAACCAGTGGAGCTGTTGATTTTCCGTGAAAATGCCATCCAAAAGAGGACCAATTTTGTGTGAGGACCCATTAACGATTTGTGTTAGACCTGCGCCCGACATATGATCCAGTAGATTTTTTGAGTCTGGATCAAGCAAATTCTCCATTTGGAAATTAAAATCGCCTAAAATAGTGAAATCTGCTGATTCCACTTTTTGTTCTAACAGACTACCAATGGATTGAGTGAAAGCTGATCTGGATCGTGTTGGTCTATACATAAGAAGTCCAATAAAGGAATAATGACTGTTGAGTTAAATTTTAAGATGGATGGTTTCACAAAGTGGTATATTAGGAAGAACTTTAAAAATAGTTTTAAAATGATCTCTAAATATAACTGCAAGGCCACCGCCCTTTTTTTGTGAGCGGTCATATCTGAATGTCCTGAAACCTACTGGTAGCGCTGATAGTAGGTCTGGGTCCGATATTAAGTCTGCACTAGTTTCAGTGAAAAAGGCCAGGTCAATATTCAGGTTTTCCAGGAAGACCAGAAAATCTAGTGCATGCTTAATAAGCGATCAGGCGTTGATAAGTTTGCAATTGCATCTAGCTATGGTTTGTTTTGGTGATTTCTCTATTAATTTGGTGGCAGCGCAGGATGTACAATGAAGATTATTAAGGGAGAAGTCACATACTGGACATTTTATATCGTCATTTCAGCTATAAAGGTCTAGCTGTGGAGCAGTACAGGGCTTCCGTAAGGAATTAAAATATAATAAGGTATCTCTAGAATAGGTGATAGGAACGCTAGTTTCTGAGCCCAAAGTGACTGGGGGACTGGCGCTGAGAGCGTTCCGAAGGCGGATGGGCCCAGACGAGCTTGTCTTTGGCACACCAGCATTGGAATAGGAAGCCTCCAGGGCAAGAAGTGCAAAAAAGTGGACCATCGCCTGCCTAAAATGATGGCCATTAAGGACAGGAAATGGAGAAAGGACTCTTTCCGCACAATCAGGAGACCTGCAGGGGACCTAAGAGACCAGCAGAATGTAGGGAATCAGAGTAAGTTAGGGGAGTAAGTAAGTAACAATCAGCCCCTTCAAGGATTTAAAAGTGTACACAGCATTAAAAATGAGCACGTCTTACTAGTGTCAATGTCCGCTGCGTGCACAGACCGGCATCTGCATAAAAAGCCCCCAAGACAGATAGTGCAAAAAAGCTAGAGTGTCGCCTGCCCAAAATTGCGGCCAGCAAGAACAGAAAATGGAGAAAGGACTCTTTCCGCACAATCGGGAGACCCACGGCAGACCAAAGAGTCCAGCAGAATGCAGGGAATCAGAGTAAGTTAGTGGAGTAGGTAAGTAACAATCAGCCCCATCAAAGATTTAAAAGAATAGAAGCGTACACAGCATTAAAAATTAGCGTGTCTAACTGGTGTAAGTGTCCACTTACTGCTTGAAAGGTACCAGATAGACTTATGGAAACTTGCCTGGTTTTTGTCAACATTATAGACATTGATTTCTAGGTACAATCAGAAAAAAAGCGGCAAAAAAGAAGAAAAGCTATTAAAAAAACAGAACCAAAAGACGAGGGGTTGATAACAATAAAACAAGAAGCGCTTCCTAGAACTATTAGAAATTCATGGGCTTTATGAATAAAAACAAATTAAAAGTGAAATGTGTAGAGGTCCAAAACAGGTGGAGAGACTGACAACAATGGATACCAACAAGAGAGGCAGACTCCAGTGGGCCCTAATAAGTAAAGGGCGCACTTTCCCTGTTTGCGCATGCCGCACCTTATAACAGGTGTGCTGGGCATCTGTTACATGGAATGTGATGCCCTCAGGGCAGCCTCAAACTTGTGCTGTCCAGGGGGCAGTGCATTCAGGTGAAATAGGGAGTGGCTGCTTTGAAGCCGCTCTCTGTTTCACAGTGCAGGTGGCAATCTGCCTGCATTTTTAAAGGGGATTAGAGATCCTCTTGCAGGCAGATGGATTGAGTGACTGCACTCGCCTGCAATGGGATGTCTGGGGAATGCATTGGACACCCTCCACCCACTCCGGCAGTGCGCCACCATTTAGGTACAAGTGTTGCCCCTTCTGTGATACCAAAGTGCCCTGGGGAAACGTAAAGCACGCGAAAACACCAGTTGCACCCTCGGGGCACGTCCATAATATGGCCCCTGATGGAGATAAGATTGTGTCTTTGCTCTGCGCTCTTGGGTTCGACAGGCAGGGTCAAGGTGACTTGGCTAAGGTGCTAAATAAGAAAGGTAGTGACTCGACAGTGATAGTTGCTACTTGGTATTACTTTCCCAGCGGGATGACCCCTGCCTTCTTTGGGAGGTTCCTGCCATCCAGATCAGCAAGTGGTATTTGGTTCAGCTCGTTCTATCTTGTGGAAGCGGGGCAACTTGGTCAAGTAGTGCAATGGGTCACTCTACTGTCGGCTGTGTGTGCACAGATCAGGCATCACTGGTGCACATTGCCTCCCTTTGGAGAGGGCACTGGTGGAGCTGATTGATGTCTTCAGAAGCAGCAAGATGACCATAACACGGTCACAGAAAGTGTTGGTGCCAGATTACAGTATTAGATCAACTGAAACAAAAGAAGGCACCCTGCTTTCTTTGAAGAAAACACAAAAAATGTGGCCACCATCCAATATTCCCTCTAATTTCTTTCCTCTGTGTGCGGCAGTGGAGGGTCTCTGTGCGCTGCAACCATGGCTAGGTGCGCCAGGAACCAGACCGCGCGCGTGTTCAGAGTCAAATGTCACTCCAAACGTTTACTTAAAAAAAGTGAAAAGATGGTTCATTTTCACACATACAGCGCCACGTTAAGGGTCCTAAGGCCAGTTTGCAAATTGGATAACACACCATGACATGAATTGGTTACACAGGCAAGTACACTTCAGGTTTAGAAAAGAACAAGACTCCAACGGTGGTACCATCATAGGATTTTACTAAATATTCTTAATTGGAGCACTGTTGATTAGGTGGGGAAATGTTGAGAGCCTATACAATATCACATATACACAATAAGTTACAAAATTGCATAACATATTTACAATTTGACGTGAAAGCTACTGAGTAATGTTGGGCTATCCCGCCAGAGATAGTTTGTTAAAGTGACACATCCAGGCAAACATGGACTGTGGGAGAGGGCCGTTCAGACACGTCAAGTGGAATTACTAGATGAGTGACAGGGTTGCTTCTCACTCCGATCCTTGCCATTTTTCCAGTGCTGATAAACTCTATTGAGGTCAACTTTCCCATTCAAAGGTTGGGTGAACAAGGAAATTCACAATGAGGACTGAGCAGCACACAACCCATCAAAAGATCCCACCGAAAGACGACGCAGCAAGTGGCAAGCATAACATGTTATAAAGACTTTCTACTTGAAAATAAGTTACTTCTCCAACTTTTATTTTCTTGTATCACCTTTACTACACCAACCTCCCCACACAATCCAGCCACTCTCCTGCATTTTCTTTACCTTTTGCCATGTCAATGTTTTAACAGCTGTGCATCTCATTCACACACATTTGCATGTAATCACAATTACAATAGACCATGGATACTCGCTAATATTTTCCCAAGGGGCCAAAAATATGTGGTTGTGATGTGACAGAGGGTTGCATTGATGCGTCCAGAGTAGTGGTCAGGGACTTGGGAGGTGTTAAGGTGGATTTGGAGAAGTATGTACATTTAGTGGCTGAACAATATGGTGCCAGAAAACTTGGGCTCAATACTGGCTTCTCCACTTCACTTTGGCTGGATAACTCTGAAGATTGATAGACCGGTTGCAGAGAGATCTGCGTTTTGTCTAGTGGACATTTTGACTCATTATAAAGTAGCAGAGGAGGTCAAAACGGCAGATGCAAAGCAGGTGAACCATGCAGATCACAAATTGCATGCAATGTAAATAGATCACTATAATACTGCTTCTGTCAGAGAGCCCCTTTTGTTACTTGCAGTTTATAAGTTTAAATCCTAATATAGAAATGTGAGCTATTAACTATCAAAGAGCTGCATACAAACTGCAAGGTATAGATTAGAGCATTATGAAGTGGGGTTAGGTAGATTGGGGTGGAGTGGGGTAGATTGGAGTGTAATAGATTGGGGTGGAGTGGGGTAGAGTAGTGTGGGGTAAGTGGTGCGGAGGGGAGTGGAGTGTCATGGCATGTTGTGGAGTGCCTTGGAGTGGAGTAGCATGTTGTACAGTTGAGTGGCGTAGAATGGAGTGGTGTGTCAGAGTGTAAGGGCATAGAGTGAAGTGGTGTAAAGTGGAGTATGCATGGTGTGGCAGCGCACTACCATTACAGACAACACATTTTCAATTGAAATAAGCATTACATTCATACCGAAATAGGGTAAAACTCCACACAATGTGTGCATAAGTCATCACCTAGTGCACTGATATGTTTTTCTCATATTCACATATTTGTTTCCAGCACACTTTAGAGTTACAAAAAAAATTGCTTGATTTGTACTGATATTAATCTATTTTTATAAAATCAGCACAGTAAATTTTTTTAGGTGCCAGGAAAAAAAATCCTACACCCTCTCCTCTTACATGGATGCTCAGCAGGATTGTCAAATACATTGTCTCACTTTGAAGTTAGAGAAAGAAAAGTAAACACCAAGCCCCCTCTGAAGAAAGTACTTAACATTTGACCTCTGTCTTTGAATGCACAGCAAAGGGGACAAGATAAAGACCAAGATGTAAAGGCCTGTTTACAGAAAGTGAGTTTGCGGAATAATACAGTAATCAAAGTTTGGGCAACGGGAGGGACAAACTCAAGCTGGACAACCTAAAGCAAATAAAGCCAGCAAATAGAAAGCATGAAAATGTGAGTTAAAAACCCCATGCCAACGGTAAGCAACGGGCAGAATGGATTCCTAGGTCAGCTTTCTGAATGTCTCCAAAATGTCTTTAGCAAACCAAACAGCGCAAGGCTTTCAGCTAAAAAATGAAAGCTGGCAGGAAAACAACACATTGCTGCAGGTAGGCAGGGACGAAGTTCAGTGACAGACCAGGGGTTGACAGGACGGGCAACATTGCTGCAAGTGGGTAGGGGAGTAGTGCACTCACAGATCAGGAGGTGGCAGAAATGGAAAACTTTGGTGCAAGGGGGCAGGGAAGAAAAAAACGTGCTGGGGTACAGAATAACAACAGCAGTAAAAGTGGCTGGGAAGGGTGCATGGTTAGCACTGAGCACTAAGTTAGGCTACCTTAAAGCAATTCATGTTACACCTCAGGGTTTAGTTTATGGATTAAAGCATATTCAGAAGATGCAATCCTTTTATGCAAAACCGACTACCATCAGATTGGGTGAGGAAAGAGCATATTTGTAAGAGACAAGCTTGAATGTCACCTCCATGGCACTGCTGCAGCCAATTACAGCGCTTGGGTATTGACTGCATAGGAGGAAACTGGATTATGGAAATGGCCCAGTGTTTTTATATTGTCTATGATTTAAGTTTAGCTGGTCTCCAAGCGCTCTCAGTCCTTGCAGATAAGGGAACTGAATCACTCCATAAGTGGGAGTTGGCATGTTTCCCCCAAAGAAATGTTTAAAAAATAGTAGGCAAATGGTGCATTTTAAAGCAAATATCAAATAGCATGAAGGTTAATATCACAAACAGCTATTTTTGCATGGAAAGGTGCTGCTTCACTTTGGCACTTTGTGTGATCCTATACCTCAATAACTTATCTATACATTTTAGTAGAACCTAGAACATGTGAATATTGCCAGTGACTCAATGGCCACTTGTTAACAAAGTAGCCAATAGTACAAGGTGGGGGATAAATGCAGCTCCAAGAGGAGCCAAAGCCCGCTACATGTATATTTTAAAGCATTTGTAATAAGTCATATTCCAGCCAAGTCTAAAAAATTTAAATCTTCCTCAAACTGTGGGTACAAGGTAGGAGCCCTGAATTTTGTGCACCACTTCTGTCTAGCAGTCCACCAATGTTTTATAGCCATTTTTACATGTTCTTTAAAGCATTCTCTCAATTTACATCTGCACTGCCACTGTTTCAAGTCAGTTATTTAAACTGCACCACTGCTGCTAGGCCGGAAGGTATCAGTGTCTTTCGTAGCAAGAATGGTGAGATTACAGAGCTGACACAGCAAAAACACAAATGCCCAGCACATAGCTTCAGGCAGCGCTAGTTCGTATGAAGCAGGGCACAAATGCTACAAGAAGAGAAAAGATGCAGTTAGACCAGATTCACTATGGTTTTTTTGGGCACGATATTGGGACAGTAAGTGGTGCCTGACAAAGTACATTGTTAGCAAAAGCAGCGCAATGAGGTTTCATGTGCAGAGGGTATTTTGGTGCCACACGTTTGTTACTAAATGATTTGGCGTTCGGTTCTCCGAGCTTTTAATGTATGCACAATTTTCCCGTTTGTGCACTCTAGCCCTGCAGATTTGCACACAGCACGACCTTCAGTAAATCTAGCAGGCCTTACTTTATTATGCTGAAAAGCATTCCAGCAGTTAGTGTGCGCACCAGGAAGGCACTTTGTAGAGTTTCTGATTCTTTCCCTGTCTTCAGTAGCCGCACTAGCATTTCTCTGTGCCAGTCAGAGTAAACATGGCTCCATTTGCGCACACATAATAAATTGATGCCATGCTATCACCCTCAGCTGATATACAAAAGCTCGCCAAATTGAGGGGTGCCAATGAACTCCTCGGCCTAACATTTTTTTGAGACATTTTGCGTATTTCCAATCGTGTATAAAACTGAGTTCATGCCGGAGTCACAGTATCTGTGGCTGAGCCCCAGTCACCTTCTCAGTAATGGCAGTGTAAAATATCGTGAGATTTTATTATCTTGGCTCCTGCACCGCTTCTTTGGGCTTGTAAATTCCACGAACCCCAGACATAATTGCTGTGATAAAAAAAAGCTGTAAAGTAACAGCGAATATTTATACAAACGCATTGCATTCGCCCTAGGGTTACAAAATGTTAAACTCAGGCGCGGTAATGCAAGGGTGGAAACTATGAATTGGATTACCGTAAGAAAAACCACATTAAATTCATAGATAACTGAATCTACATTATTCTAGATGTTTTTGATAATGTCCCGACCATGCACTTCCACTCCTCTTCAGAATTACTCAGTCAGTTCTACAGCACGCGCACTACGCAGTTAACAAAATGTTCACCATAACTCTTTCCCTAATTTTCATTAAAAAAAAGGTATACATACATTATGTAAGATCTAGCTGTGCCAGTGTGCTGCGTGATCTCGCTATGCTTTCAGAGTAATTCTCGCAATTAAAAAACGACCATTCACCTGGCCCTGGAAGCTTGCACTCTCAGCCGGAGAGGACACGAAAAAACGAATACTTTCTTCAACCTCACTTCCCCGGCCATGACGTTGTGCGTCAGAATAAGGGCAGGTGGTTATCAGCTGCTATTACTTTTACCACCGCCAACACGGCGTGTGGTTTTCAGGTGAATCTTCCTTGTTTGCAGACTTGCTGTATTGTTTTGTAAGTAAAGCGAGGCTGCGTGGTGGAGCGGGGATGGGGGGGAGATTGAGTGCTGTTATTTAAGTATTCATTGTAATTGTAGCCCCCTTCACAAGCTGCGATTAACATAAATACTTAAATACCAGCACTCAATCTCCCCACCCCGCAGCCTCGCTTTACTCATGAAACAATACAGCAAGTCTGCAAACAGTGCGTGAGTTCCAGGTCCAATTCAAAAGCACACGTGGCAGATCTCGCTGCTGCGGTTGGAAGCTAAAGTTCTGCAAATGCCCGTTTTTAGCGCCGCACGCCTCAAAAGCGGCAGTGCGAATACTCTCACGGGCTGTGCGCGCTCCACACATGGCACTGCGCGCTCGGAGGTACAGTAGTGCGCGGCCGCGCGGCTTATTGGGAACACTGCCACCATCTAAGAATGGAGTTCTCAGTATAGGATTGTCCTCAGCAATGAACTGCATGACCGCAAGTACACCAATCCTAGGAGGCAGGAGGTAATTCACCCAAACGTGAGCACACATTAGGGAAGTGTACAGCTCTGTGTGTAACACTGGCTAACTCATACGATTTTAGCAAAACTTAACAAGAGGTAGCTGAGGTTGTCGCTCAAGGAGCTTGTGTGACCTGTTTTAAAGCCTACATCTTTAATTTTAACACCGATTTCACCTCCAGGCATGGCTTTCCAAATACACTAAATTGAGGCCAGAGTACCCGCTCATTTGAGCAGGGGGTTAGGGCAACTAGTTAAGCTTTCCAGCTGGGAACAGTTGAGTTACAGTGGAGGTTTGGCTTTGATGGATTTTGCTTGGACAGGTGCACCAAATGTTGCAGATGGCCACAGACATGCAAGCTGGTAAGGAAGAAAGAATGTGTCAGGACGGGGAAGTGGGAGCACCAAGAAAGCTACCCACCAATCATCTGAGTGGGTACAGCAGCTGAAACTGGGTGCTGTGATTGTAGCTCTACGTGTCATCTGAAAGTGTCAAAATAAAAAGATCCAGGCGCCGATCTTTGAAAGGGCCATTGCCCTGGGATTAATGGCTCCTTTAGTAGTCAGCAACAATTATAAGCCAGTGCAGTGCAGTGGGCCTCGGAGTTTGAGTGCAGTTGCGTTTATCTGCAGAAAATATATCTAGAGTTACGGGTACATTGCAGGAGGAATAACCAGTGACTGGGGCACAACGCAGGCCCCCCGTCAGCCCCGGAGATGCAGGGGCCCCCAACTCTTTAGGAGGAGCCCCTTTCAGTCCAAAGCCAATGAATATCTGTATGATAAGGGAGACTCAGGGGCCCCTCTTCACATTCGGCAGGTGGGAGGGGAGGCATCATTTTGAGTTACACCACTAACCAGTGGAGAATACTGGGGCTGAGGCCATGGCAGAAAGCAAAGAGTACAAGAGCAAGAGCGCATATCGCATCTTCTCTACCATGGGAGTCAGTTTTGAAACAGACATCTGGTGAGGCTATCTCCTGTGGCAATCTGAGGGCAACAGTAAATCTGGTGCTGAAAGCACTGGGAAGTGTAGAACTAATTGGGAATGACGAATGGAAGAGGTGAATAAAAACTGGACAAATGAAGTACCTGAGTGACAATATTGGGGTGAAGAGTCAAATATACAGTGAGGCAAATGAGGTTCCAAAGACAGGGTGGTATCAGTGCAAAACACGACAGTCAATATTCAAAGAATGAATTAGAGGCTCCAAAAAAGAAATTATAGGAAACAGGACCAAGGTAGAGGCGTCTGGAAGCTGGGCTTCCTTAAAAAGACGAAGGAGAAGATCTATGTGGGTTTGTGGGAGGCTCACTGATGGGGGTGCTGTGGATCTAAGAGTAAGTAATTTATGTAACTGTCTCAAGAATGAAGAGATCGGCCTTTCCTGGATGCAGATCGATGCATCATTATAACAAGCATTTGCAATGCAATAGGTCTCGCATTAGGAAAGTTTGAGCTATTGGAATTGTAAATGACAATATTTTTTTATGTGTTGGTTTTGAAAATGGATAAATTAATAGCATTGTTATTTACAATGCCAATAGCTTATACTTTCGCAAATGTGACACCTATTGCATTTGTAATGCAATATGTGTATTGTTGAGAGTGGGAGAGCGGGACAGTGGGAGAGTCAGCCCCTACTGAAATCGAATTCAGGAAAGCCCTGAAAACCTGGATTTTTTATCTACCAGACACGGTTAGTAAACAGTTAGTCTAGGCTCAAATAAACCTTCAGGTATTTTGAAACTGATGTGAGTAGTATTTCCGGCCCACCATTCTAGGCTACGGAATTACAGCGCCAAGATGCTCCTTGGAGCGATAGTATGCGCTCTATAAAAACAAAAAAATAAAAAAAATAAAAAAAAAAAAAAAGTGGGTGGGTGGGAGAGTGGGTGGGAGAGTCAGTGAGTGGGTGGGTGGGAGAGTCAGTGAGTGGGTGGGAGAGTCATTGAGTGGGTGGGAGAGTCAGTGAGTGGGTGGGAGAGTCAGTGAGTGGGTGGGAGAGTCAGTGGGTGGGTGGGAGAGTGAGTGGGTGGGAGGGATAGTGAGTGGGAGGGATAGTGAGTGGGAGGTAGAGTGAGTGGGAGGGAGAGTCAGTGAATGGGAGGGAGAGTCAGTGAGTGGGTGGGAGAGTCAGTGCGTGGGTGGGAGAGTCAGTGCGTGGGTGGGAGAGTCAGTGCGTGGGTGGGAGAGTCAGTGAGCTGGTGAGAGAGTCAGTGAGCCGGTGGGAGAGTCAGTGAGTGGGTGGGAGAGTCAGTGAGTGGGTGGGAGAGTCAGTGAGTGGGTGGGAGAGTTAGTGAGTAGGTGGGAGAGTCAGTGAGTGGGTGGGAGAGTCAGTGAGTGGGTGGGAGAGTCAGTGAGTGGGTGGGAGAGTCAGTGAGTGGGTGGGAGAGTTAGTGAGTGGGTGGGAGAGTCAGTGAGTGGGTGGGAGAGTCTGTGAGTGGGTGGGAGAGTCAGTGAGTGGGAGGGAGAGTCAGTGAGTTGTAGGGCTGCATTACATTCCATGGCTTCCAATTAAAATTACCATCGGGCAATGAATCCAGCAAATAAGGACTTTGGCTAAACAGCTCCCCCATTACCTGTTAAGAAATTTTTCATCAAGTATCACTTGGACGCTCATGGACTGTGTGCTTGTGGCAGCTGTATGGGGCATTTGTTATTAGCATGCATAAGCTACTGCTGAAGGTCTTCGAGCAGTTTCCGGTTTTGCTTTATTATGCCTGAACATAAGTATACAAACTACTAAAGACATTTAAATGTGATTCTCTCAAGGCTCGTTTGTCCCTTATCACATCCCCAAATTCTCCTACAGACTTTACAGACTTTAACCTAGAGATTACTCTCCAGGTTAAGAGGGAAAAAAAACTAAACATACACGGCGTTCCTGGCGATCAGAATCACGGCAGTAATGGTAACTGCTTTTGCTACTCGAAATGCGAGCCTTAGCGATTTTATTTAGGAGTGGCTATAATTAAACATAATGAATGTTATTTTTCTTGACTGCTTTATTGACCTTTGAACAAAAGAAACTAATTCTGACTGCCAGAAGAGAGCATCATAGCTGCATCCCAGAATCATGCAAGGTCAATAGCCACTGCACAGTATGCTTTTTACAGTAAAATAACAAGCAAACTCACCGCCGCAGCCCGGCTTCAACAGGAAGCCAGGCAACCTTTGTTGGGACGGGGGCGGGGCCGGACACGCGACCGGAGCTTCCCAGGAGGCAGGCTGCAGTGGCTGGCGCATGGCTCCGGTGCAGAGAGGAGAGCCCTGCGTGCAGCCGGCGTCCGCCCGGGAAGCCAAGGAGCGGAGTGCCAGTGTCCCTGTGCCCGTTGACCTCGGAGTGAGCAGCCCCGGAGCGGGACCTGACTGGGCACGTTGTCTCCCCGGAAGAGTCCTGCGGAGTAGAAGTCCCGGTGAGTGGGGCTCCGTGCTTGCGTGTCTGTGTGTATACAGGGGGGTGGGGGGCGGCAGCGTGTGTATGTGTGTGTGTGTGTGCGCGCGCGCCTGTGTGTGTGTGCGTGCATGCAGAGGGGTGGGGGCTGGCTGTGTCCCGGTGAGTGGGGCTCCGTGCTTGCATGTCTGTGTGTATGCAGGGGGGTGGGGGGCGGCAGCGTGTGTATGTGTGTGTGTGTGTGCGTGCATGCAGAGGGGTGGGGGCTGGCTGTGTCTGTGTGTGAGCAGGGGCTGTGAGTTACTCTGCGCAAGCGCGGCTCAGACGCGCGCTCCCGCGGTCAAAACTGAGACTGCAAAAGTGCGCGTCTGAGTCGTGTCCACTTTCCTAAATACGGGCCACATTAGGTCTGTAGCAGACACTCTCAATGCTCACGCATTGAGAGTACGTCTGCTCGACCTAAAGTTTCATGGACTTAAAAGACAAAGGCCGATATATAATTCTGACAGGAGAAAAAATAGAGTGCTTTCCTTTGAAGGGTGTCCCTTTGCTCCAGGACCTTGCACTGCAGTCTATTTGGCAGTCTATAATTCATCTTAAGGGGAAGGTGACAGGAGGTTATAAAGTTGCACTTAACATGTGACATTTGTCTGGATAATTATTATTCTGACAAACAAAAAAACGTTCATTCAAAGCAGAGAGAATCATCATGTGATAGGTATTATGACGTTCTAGTTTACCCTGAGCAATACATAGGTTAATGGTTACCCTGAGGATAATATTTATGATGCCTTCGTGTGTGGAAAGAATATATTTCCACACCGATCAAAACGATCTACTGCAAACTGACACATAGTAACAAAGTATGACAACTACTAATCGTACGTTTATTGCAATAATTATTTAGAGAATTCTGACATTCAGAGGATTCACAAATTTCCCCAGGAGCACCCACGGAAATCTACACTAACTATACTCCCCTCTCCTCTTCTATATATGTCTTCTAAATCTGTACTTCTTCGAATTGTTCATTGGGTGATCAATTCACAGCAGTTAGTATGGTTGATTCTGGATTAGTACACACAAAGTTTCTTTTTTCACCACAGGGAAAATACTTTTCAGCAAGGGGAAATCAAGGAACGATATTTTCTTGGGGCACATCTAAACGTGTTTCCAAGATGGTTGTAGGTACACAACGTTTGTAAATAAAGTCAAACTTACAATCTTATAACTGGTGCATGCTTTTTGCATGACTCTTCCCTTCCCACCAAAACACCCTTTTCCTGCCTCAAACCATAAATTTACAAATTTGCAAAAGAGCGAAAATACTTGCAGATTTTAATTTTGAAAAAATCATCCTGGAGAAACATGGGTCAACATTTTCCTGGTTTATATATAAACGTGCTCACAGAATGGTTGTAGTCACACAAAATGTTTGTTAATAAAGTCTACCTTACAGGTTTGTAGCTGGTGCATGTATCTTGCATGTCCATTTCCATCCCAACAATATACCCATTTCCTACCTCTAACCATAACCTTCCAAATTTGGAAAAGAGCTACCATACTTGCAGATTTTATTAAGACAAAAATTCCACCTGGTGTAAATTTCTGCAGACCTGATACCATGGAACGTTTTCAGTGGAGTTATATCAAAACAATTCCTGCAGATTTAATTAGATTGCAAAAGTGTCTCAAAATTGGCGTATTGGGATCATGTCAGTCAAAATATTCCCTTCTTTCTATCGATAAACCATACACACTAATCAATGGGATGTGAGTATTTTGGAATTACCAACTACTGATATGAGGAGATATGTATTCCCTTTTCGTCTCTGCTCATATCAGGAGCTTATTCGGCGTGTGCCCATAGGTTGTTCATCCTTACAGATATAACCACCGTTTTCGTGAGACAAGCAGATAAAATAGAACTTTGGCTTGCACAAGACCTCATCATTTTAGGCATACTCTACCAATGCTGGGGGTGAGCTGCCAGGAGTAAAATCTTCAGGGGATATGAAACGTAGGTAGTTGCCAAGGATATGAATCATACGGTCTAATGTTCGTTACCCCAGTAATGGTGGTCTAAGTCATTTCTCTGCCCAAGCCCATTGTTCAGTGAAAGAAACGATCTGTTTTGTGAGCAGAGCTAATCAAATGCATGATTATTAAGAGGATCTTGATACATGTACCGCCACCATAGAAAACAATGACGTAACTACACACTTTGCCGCCAGTGGTGGTCCCTGCCTTTAGCGCCCGCGGTGGAAACATGGAAGAGCGGGGTGGGGGTGCTAGCGATTCCTGAGTTTGACACTCCGCAGCACATGCATGTAAGAGCAGGGGGGAGGCTCCTGCCCCCAAAACCCATGCCGCCCGGGACGGACACCCCCCTTCTTGGTACACCACTGATTGAAAACCATGGCAAGAAGACAAACATATCCATGCTATCAATTAAAGTTTTTTAGGCGCTCAGTGACATCTCAGCAGTAATATTAGCATCCAACTGAAATAACAAAAAAGAAGCAATCAATCTACAATTTAAAAACACGAGTTGTATTGAAGCACAAAACCAATAACCATACCTCAAAAACGTCAAGAGAATTACTGATCAAACCCTGAAAGTGGTCACTGATGTGCTTCAGTTCTTGGATCACCTACAATAAAAAATTAATAACGTTTTTTATCTACAACATTTGTTGTCAGTCCGTATCATCTTTATTCAATTATTAAAAATAATCATAAGTGAACAATCATCACATAAAATACACAATAAAACAGCAGATAAGTTAATTAACGTAACAGACAATAGTATTAAAAATTCAGAGTTATGCCATGGTATTGCGATTTTTAAGAAAGCCCCACAGAAAAACATACATTAGGATCAGATACCATACAAAGATAATAAAATGCTGGCCTGCATTGTTGAAAGCCCAGGGCTTTTAAAATAGGTAACAAATATCTGCGTCTAAAAGGTTCAAGATAAGTACAAAAAAGGGTAAAGATCACCAGTGTCTGGAAGGAGGTACCATCACAAAGGCACACAATAATATATTTTGTGTCATACTGTCCCAAAAGTACACACAGATTGCATCTGCTAGAGACCAGCCAGAACCTGGTCAAGAGTGATCTTTCCCAAACATTCTTGAACTGTGTGAGATAAAGTTCAGCACCCTGACATAATATAAACTCTCAAAGATGATTTCCCAAGTTCCTTCGTCTCTCTAGCTGCAGATGCAAATCTCAAAACCCCTTATTACCAAACCAGCCTCTCTTTTCCTCAACAGATGTGGGGAAAAATAACAGCTCCGGCCTTCCCAAACTTTCAGCGATGCTCCAAATATGACTTAGCCATTGGATTTTCTGCCCCAGATCACATGCCACACAGTCAGAAATGATCTCCCTATTAAATTCAGTGCGTTTCTTTCCCCAAAGCACAATCCAGACAAGAAGTGGCGCAAGATTTATATGATCGTCTACAAAACTCAGGCCCAATTCCTTGTGTGAAAAGAAATGGGGACTACCTGGTCCTACCCCGAACATTGCCAACTAAATCAATTCTCTTCCTGTTGTAAACTTGGGAAGTCCAGATACACCCCTATAGATGCCCTTAAGGTAATAATCAGTAAACACGTACGTTTCTACACCTCCAGTAAGGGCAAGATCGGTTTGTTACAGACTCTAGAAACTAACCCCAAAACAGCCCCCATGGAGGTATGTTTCATAAACATGGCAGCCAATTGCCCCTAGAGTCAAAAGTTACCTCCAGGTAGGAGAACTCATTAACACGCCTACTAATTTGCCCCTTTATCACCATGGGTCCTGTTTTGGTTGGGGCTTACTACACACCATATAATAGGTTTTAGATATATTCACTTCTAGATCATCCATATATTTGACAAACACATCAATAAGACACCGTAAACCATTTGGTTTTCTTAAAAGCAAAATCGCGCCATCGGCAAAACGTAAAGCCGGCACGTACTTAGCTTTCCGGCTTCCAGAAGATCCTTCCCCAGTGAAACCCCCTCTCCCCAAAAAAATAATACAGCCCGTCAATATATAAAATAAATAAAATGGGGGCTAAAACACATCCCTGGCTAACACCACTAAAAAGGTGAAAGGATTTAGTTCACTCCCCCTCCATGCAAACCTGATGCACCGCCTTCCTCATGTAATGTGTATTGAAATTCAACTTTCGTGTGAGGCCAAACAAATTTAGGTAAAATACCCCAGAGTTTAGAGCTATTTACCTGATCAAAGGCACTGCTAAACCCATAAAATGATATAATGATCCCTTTTAGCAATCATCTTTCGCTATCAAAAGTTGTAAGTTCAGACATTGGTCTTGAATCCCAATCCCTTCACAAAACCAAACTACAAAAAACTGAGGATATAATTTGCTAGGATCCAACCCTCAGTTCTATGTAGAATAATATTCCCCACAATCTTAACTATTGAATCCAGCAAAGAAATTGGTCTCTAACACTGTGGATCCTTCCTGTTACCTTTCTTAAAACTAGGTACTCTCCAAGCCGTTTGCCATGAGGCACTTATTTTCTGGGAGGCAGTGGCTTTAAGAACTTTGGTGAGGATAGGTGCCCACAGGGGGATACCGTCTCTTTGCAGAGGTCTATCTGTACTCTAAAAGGGCCAGTGCCTTGTTAAACAGACCATCTTCAATGCCGCTACAACTTCATCAAGGTGAAATGTGATCACTAAGGGAAATGAAGTACAATAACCATCTCATCCTTCCCCAGATTTTACCCAAAGGAGTAAATCCTCCTGTAATTATCTTGCCTGCGTTTGGGAGCAATATTGATCCCTAACCCTTCTGTAGTTACATTACTGTGATTCCCTCTATTTACAATGTCCCAAAATATCATAGTGTCCTTTACTTTACATGTTCACACAAGATGCTCCCACATTTCTGCCTTGATCCCAGGTTTCCCATTTCTAATAGATTGCTTGTATTCCATCCTGTCAGTGGCCATCAATATCTTCTTCCTGGGTTCACAGTTAAGTGCTAGGCGTACCTTTATTTGCAGCTTTACATGAGCTGTCAAACTATCCTGGATAGGGACTCCTTGCAGGTTTATCGCTGCCATTGACAAGATCCCTAACAGAGTTTTTCAGTTTCTCAAAGGCAAATAACATTTCAAATGAAGGTGGGTTATCTGACCAACAGACAATCTGTAATCAGCCTGCGGTTGGATCTCAGCAGAGCAGTCAGCACAGTTGGAAAATTGGCTTTTTGCCAACTAATCTTAAGCCAATTATCCTTTATGACCACGTCTGTTGGCCCTAAGGGTTTGTGGGATCACATGCAATCAGGTACATCAAGTGCCAGTTCTATAGGGTTATGATCACCATACTTCTGTTCCTTAACTCCTCCAGCAAAAACAAATCGGCCCTAATCCTCTGTAATAAAAATATAACCAATTATGGTACTCTGGCCCACCTAAGCCACAAAAGTGGGGTTCTGCATGAACAAATCACCCACCTTCTCAATTACATTTAGCATGCAAAAATTTAAAAGGGGCTGTAAAAGTTTCATCCCTCTGCAATCAGCGGCCTGGGCATACAACTGGTTGTCCCCCATCGCAAATGGATCTTGTGAGTGGTATTTGTTCCTATATTGGCTTTAAAATCTACTCCTCCTATGGCATGAAATTCAATTAAGTGGCTGATCTGTGTTTTAAGGTAGACGAGACAGAAAATAGGGAATCAAAATGATTGCAAAAATGAATGAGAAAAAAATGTAACTTGTTAATGATGATCACCCATAGAAATAATATCCTACTGATGATTGCAAAGAACTTGAACAGTCTTATACAACTTTGAAATACGAATCATAGTCATCAATCCCTCCCCTCCATGCTCTATGCCATGGAACAGCAAAACCAGGACAGAAAAACTCTAATAACTATCTCAAGTGATATTTTCCAAAGGCCAAGTCCCTTGCATAATCAAATCAGAAATGTATTCGAACCAATCCAGGTCAGTTTAGACTGATAGCCTGCAACATTCCAACACACAAGATGGAACAAAGAGTCTACCCTGTTAGGAATATCCAAAGGTAGAGAACTTACAGCACCAGTATCTGATGTAGCCTGGGTCTCACAGTACTCCAATGAGTGACAAGGAAGTGATAGTCAATCAATGCCTATAAGGCTGAATGGACGGAAAACCTTTTGCTTGTCAGAAGAGATGGACGGCAATTAGCTGTCTTGGCATTAAGCAGGAAGTGTGTGGTGGAGGCTCCATCCTAGGCTGCTACTGTTTGTAGATGAACCTTAGTGGTGCTAAATTAATGCCATAGGTCATCTGTCTTTGTCGGTTATTGGAAAAGATCAAACGTCAAGCTAACCCAGAGATGACAACATAATCTCCCCTCC
Organism: Lissotriton vulgaris; assembly: GCF_964263255.1. Classification (NCBI taxonomy): domain Eukaryota; kingdom Metazoa; phylum Chordata; class Amphibia; order Caudata; family Salamandridae; genus Lissotriton; species Lissotriton vulgaris. Next base: position 499,644,808 of record NC_141694.1, read on the forward strand.
GCTGCTTGGCCGAAGAGCCAATCCATCCAATCGTCCTAAGAAATAGGATGCATTTATATTTTGTGGGATTAAAGTAAGAGTTTTGGCTTAACCAAAGGCAAACCTTATTCTTCAGATGAGTAGTAGATTCATCAGCGGATGGCGCAAAAGTGGCACATTTTTTAGAACAGCAACATATGGACAGCATTCAGGGGGAAGGTTTAAGCGTGAATGATTCACCTTATACAATACCGTGCCTGGCCCTTCTCACTAAATACTAATGCTAGTGCGTGCACTTATAAATTCAGAGATGCACAAATAACCACTGCTTATAAACTCTATATCTTGTGCCCATTTCAGACATAAATAGGTTTCCTTGATACCCATTTTTCACAAAGTAGAAGCAGGTGGAGAACACAAAAAAATTGGGCTACCTCTTTGAAAGATGCAGGAACTGTGGTAAAAAAATAGATTTTATTCAGCTGTGCATGTTTGTGAAAGCTGGGAAGATGGTGACTTTAGCACAGTAAACCGTTGGTTAATGCCATTTCTGTGAAAAAAAACAGACATTTTTATTCAGAGCACTTTTTTCCTATTTTTCCTCAAAAACTGAAAATGTTGCTATATTTTATCTATTTCAAGGTCCCCTCCTGGAGATTCCGCAAATCTTGGACACCTTTAAGCTGCCCAGGATATTGGAAAAAAAAGGATGCAAATTTAGCCAGCAGTTAGTTAAATCTAAACCTCTTTGATCCTCATTTGCATTCAAAGGTGGGTGATAGTAGCTTCTGGGCTGTCTTGCTCCGTTTCCTTCCCACTAAATCAGCATTACTCAGGTACTGTTGAAATTGAATACTACAGTATTGGTGCTTATTCATCAAATTTAGCGGATCCGTGATTATGTCCTTTATGTTTCTTGTTTTTAAAAGGAGGGTCGTCCAGGGCTGGCCGGCACAGCTTTTGGATGGGGAGCCGTGCATGCAGGGGGAGAGAAGAGGCAGTGCGGGCTACATTAAAAAAATAATATTAATAACTATTACCTTGCCACCGCCGCCGGGTCCCACGTCTTCTCTCCTGCTCGCATGTGTCCAATTCCAGGTCGGAACAGGAAGCAGGCAGCCAGGCTGCCACCCTTAAGCCAGTTACAACGCTGCAATGCAGCGTTGTGATTGGTCTGAGCCCAGTGACACGGGGCTCATCCAGGGGCTGAAGGGATGGACATGTTCTCCATGCAGGCTGTAATGCAGACTGCATGGAGAAGGGGGAAAGTGTGCATGACTGTTTTGGGCGGCCCGAGAGGGCCGACCAAACAGTCCTTACGCACAGGAGTGTTCTACCACCCCTCCACGGCAGCGCTGCCCCACCCCCAACAAAACAGTCCCTACGCACAGGAGTGTTCTACCACTCCTCCACTGCAGCGCCGCCCCACCCCCTCACACACTGCCGCAGTAGGAGGACAAAATAAAACGATTATAAGATTCTGTTATTTTATTTTTTCCTTTCTTGTGCTGCTTTCTGGCAGTGGGGCGATGCTCCTCCACTTTAGCAGAGGAGTTGCTACTGGGTTTGTCTACAAACAATAAAAGAGATAGCTCAACTTACATTACTTGCGGTTATGTCATTCTGGTCTCCCAGGAGTTTCACACTTTTGTCGGCCACTGACAGTCCAATTAAAGAGTTTGGTTCTGATGCGATCATGTGAAGAGAAACTTTTTCAGAAGGTCTTGCTACAGCTTTACTCCAAGATAACGACACCTGAGAATGAAAAGAGTTACGTTAAAAGGATGCCTAAAATGTTTCAAATTAAATCACGGCTTCTAGCAGGTTTCTGAATTACTTTTATTAACTGATTTGGACAACTCATGAACTAATAATAATTTGCCATTATCAAAATGTACTTTGAATTCAGTATTAAAATGTAAACAATTCTGAATTTTTGCATGTCATTTTATTAAATATACACAAATCATTTATATGAGACACGTACATAGTTACAAGACGACACCCTAGAGCAAAGATGGCAAAATGGTTTAATAGACCAGTAGTGGAGGTGATTGTTGATGAATGGCTCAAAAGAATCACAACACATCAAATATGATTTCAAAGGCACATAGATTTTTCATATTTCCTTACAAATAATTACAATTTCAGAACTATGTAGAGGAAGCAAGTTGCATTTAGTTCTGTGCCCAGGTCCAAGCTTTGATGCTTCCCGGTTACTAGGTCAGCAAATTTGCACTTATTATGGAGACTTAGAGATTACCTTATCTCTGCAAATGGAGTATAACATTGAACATGAATAATGTCACAACTAAAAACTTATAGAAAGAGTTTATAAAAATAACACCTTGTTTTCAAAGACAGGTTTGATGGGTAAAGACAGAACATCAGTAATAACTTCTCCATCATCTTGAATGTAGTAGACAATGAGCAAAGCCACTGGTGTCCATGAAGATTCAGGAGTCACTGTAAAGGCAGACGAATTATTCTTGCCAACAGCTACAATCTGACCTCTAGATACAACCTGAAAACAAAAAATAGACATGCTTAAAAAAAAAACTTACGTAGGGTCTAAAAACTATTATAATTAGAAAATGAAACAATTTTGATCAAACAGTCTTCCCGTTCCCAACAGTATGGTGCACCTACGGTCTGTATTTCCAAGGACTCACAACGTATCCAACAATCCCTGATATCTAATGGTTATCTATTACATCAGGCGGGGAGTGAAATAACATCGAATGCAATTGGTAATCTTTTCAATGGGGCTGACTGAAAAGTCTCAATTTATAAAAATAGTCTTCTGTTTAAAATGTGTTTTCTATAGATATAAATTGTTAGTGGTCCAAATTAGCAATTATACTCTGAGCCACCGGTGCAATGTAAAAACAGTTTAATTAGGACAAAGAAGAAAAACACGCCAACACACGGTTTGATAAAGACAACCTATGGTATGGAAGCTTTCAATAAGTTTTGTTAACCAAAGCATAGGAACCCGAACCATAGCGAACAATTTTCTATTTAAAGGTTTTTAAAAATCTGAATTAGAAGGAATAAACGTTCATCCTAATATAATAACGCAATAAAATTAAAGCAAAGTAAGGTAGATACCCTGCTAAATGAAAATAAGAAGACAATTTCCTGTCTATCTATTCACGGAACAAACTAGTACCCACAGCTTTAACAGAATCGACTTCGTGAAAATTGTTGCTCTTAAACTGCATTGTTTATTGATACATATATATGCGTGACATTTCTCATTTCAACTCTCATACGATTATTTGTGTCCTCTATTGAAAAATAAAAACTTTATGAAATTACACTAAACTTACAATACAAGTACAACTGTTCTGAAAGAAGTGCCTTTACTTGTCTGGTGTATATTTCCATTAAGTAGTTTTTGAGAAATTAGTGTTACGAAAATGTGTTAGTGGGCTTGAAAGGGTGAGAAAGTTGCAGATATCTGGATCATTAGAGAAAAGTGAGTTGCAACTGTATTGTCATAAAGGGTTAAAAAGACCAACCCTGTTCCCCACGTATGGGGCCCAAAAGGGATATATAAAAAAAGTACATTTTGACATGGGGTACACAGACCAGCAGCAAGGCTCCAAGGTTCCTGAACCCTGCATTGGGGTATTGGAACCTCGCAGCAATGGTTGTTTGACTCTTATTGGATCCCACATCAAGTTTGCAGAACTGGGTCACAAACCCTGAAAGTGGGTTAAACAATGGCCCATGGTACTCTTAGGGTACACACATTGAACCCACATTGGAGTCTGCGAACAAACTGCCCCCATGGGCCTACCTCAGAACCAAGAATGAAGGAGACATTCATACTATGGACTTAGAAAATGAAAATATATGCTGGCAGATAATGTAATGTAAGAAATGTCATCTTTAAAAGAGGAGATTGAGTGCTTGTCAAACAACACAGAAAAAGAAAGTCTGATGCTCCCTTTGAGGCTGAACCGTTTATCATCACTAATACAAAAGGACACATGGTGACTGCTCAGGATCCTAGGAAGTCCCTTACGAGAGACTTCTCTCACTTTCGACATGTAGCCATCACTCCCCAAACATGATTTCAATGTAGAGACTGGGTTCAGACAGACTGTTGATGACTCTGTATCTGCTAATGATTCCACCTCATGTGTGCAAATTACCAACACTTCGACTGCCAGGTCCCGGTTTCCAGTGACCTGATCAGGACGTGTGATTCAGGCACCACGACGATTAATTGAACAATTTTATTTGGCTGTATATCTATAATCATCTGTGCATTTTTTCATTTATTTATTTATTTATTTATTTAGAGAGTTTTATATAGCGCGGACAAGATCTTTGCAGATATCAGAGCGCTTTACATAGAGGGGTACATGAGGGAGAAAAGTCAGACAGATAAATCAATAAGTCAAACAGTACAAATAGGTGGCTGCAAAGCCAATCATGTGAATAATAAGACACTCATACAAATAAGCATAGGGGTCAAACATGTGTTACCGATTGGTGCAGAGTATTACGAGAGTTCGAGATAATAGTTCAAGTGTATATAGCCATGAGGATAGCTTTTACTTCATTTTTAAAGAGTATAGTGGAGGAGATGAGCCTGGTTTCGGGAGGGAGTGAGTTCCAGATCCTAGGCGCCATTCCTGAGAAGGAGCGCTTATATGTTTTTTCCTTCCGGAATCTTCGAGGTTTCAATGGGTGGGAGCCAACTTTTTTTTAAAAATAGGGCAGATAAAATAAACGGTTACATTTTTGGCCTTAGACACCTCACCAGACCTAACAAGTGAAGGGTATCATTACGATGCCCCCTATATGTTTTGTACGTTTTTTTGACTGGAAATATGAGGGAGTCCTCAAGTTGTAAAATGGCTGCCGCCACATCTTTGGTGATTTGGTTGCAGCCAATCAGATCAAATCTTTTGATCTGTTGCATTACGGACCCTTGGTAGCATGATATACACACTTATTTTTTAGCCTTAAATTCTTAAAAATTACTGAAAAAATGTACACTAAATCAGTTTCCAGATCAAGAGCTAGGTTTTGGCCAAATGTGGTGTAATTCGGTTCCGCAGGTTTTGCTGTATCACGGTTCAATTTTCCTATGGAAAGATAAAATGGGAAAATGTGTTTTAGGGCCTCCCTTTTTCTCTTTCTGCGTCTCCCCTTTTTCTCTTTCCCCCTTGACGGATTACCCCAAAACTTTCCAGGAAGGAAAGGACCTCAACCAATGAATGTGACAGTTTGGTATATGATTATTCTGTTGGGAGGAATTCAGCAAGATACACCTAGACCTAATTTTCTAGAACTTATTTCCTGTTGATGGATTTAAGACTTTGCAACATGATTGGAATCCTTATGGGTCTTGGATGTGTGAAGGGAGTGAGTTCTCCATGAATGGTTGTGCACTGGGTGAACACCGTGCACTTGTTGATTGCCCACAAGAGGTCTTCTATCTGTAAAAGGTTTGCTACAGGGTGAAGATTGTATGTTGTAGGTCCTTACTCTTCTAATGGGCTTTGATTGTCTGGAGGGAGTGGGCTCTGCTTGAGTAGTTGTTCATAGGAGTGAAGACTGTACGCACCAGGTACTTACCCACCCTTGTTTGCTTGATTACCCACAAGAGTCGGCTATCTGCAAAATGTTCAGTACAGGAATGACGACTGTGTGCAGGAGGTCCTTCACCGCACAAAGGGCCTAGGGGGTCCAGAGGGAGTGGGCATTCCATGGAAGGGTTCTGTACAGGCTGAAGATCGTTCGCAATAGGTAATTTCCTACCCATGTCTGGTTTATTGCCCATGAGAGGTCGGCTATCAATTAAGGGTTTGGTACAGGGAATGGCTGTGCATAGGAGGAGCTTGGTTAACCTTCGGGGGCTTATATGCCATGTATTACATGACTCTTTAGCAATTAGCAATCACTTTCACATATGAACTGCTGTAATGGTTTATAGAGTCACCCGAAAAGGAGTATGTTGGGTCATGTTATCAGTGATGTCATCAAATATGTGATTTGAGATTTCATCAGTAATGTCATCAAATATGTCATTGAAGGGGCGTGGCTTGGCCATGAACAGGAATCGCCACGCTGTAGCTGAGCTCTGACTTCATCGGAGCATAACCTCATGATCCACTCCATAATCTGTCTGAGAAGCTGGGTGTGAGTTAGGCACACCACCGTCGAGGTCCTTCTATATCGACAGATCTGAGGGAAAAACTTTGGAGGGCTCCGTTTTGTGGATAGCCGCAGAGCCCTAGATCGGACAGGTTGACGCAATTGCCAGAAACCGTGGAAAAGCGTTGGCTCTGAACAAAGTTGAGGCCTAGAATGGCTTGCAAGAGACATCGAGCCATGGATCGGAGCCGACGAGAAGACTGGTTTGCCTAGGGGCATGGCGGCAGAGCCTGCGCTAACCCCGGGCGGTGGAGGGCTCCGTCAGCGGGGTCTGATGCTTGGCCTTCGGGCGGACTGACTGGTGCCTTTGCCGGAAGCTGTAGAACAGGGACGAGCGGCTGGAGCCCGGGTTGCACCCGAGGGCTGCCCCTGGTGAGGAAGATGAGAGAGGCAAAGGGGGGTCCTGTGGTGCCCGGCAGGGAGCTCCCTATTCTAACGAGAGGAGGCTCTGCTCCAAATAACACTGAGGCCTAGAGCAGCCTGCAAGGTCTACCCGGCTATGGATTGAGAGCCTGGAAGACGTAGGTGGTGCAGCGATATAGTGCACCCATTACAAGATAAAACCAGAGGTGGGGGGACCGGCTGGCTGTGCTGGTGGAGCAGTGCTGGGGCCAACAGGTAGAGAGGATTGGAGGGATCGTACCCACCCCAGACAAGAAGGGTGGAACCCAGAGGCACTGATAGAGGCGAAGAACTGGCCTGAGGGGACATCGGGGGATCAGCGCCTGCAGTCACTCTTTGTATATTCTATGGTGCAGCAGGGTGCTGGCCAGGCGGGCCGCTCCCTGGTGTTGTCTGGCGGAGGTCCATACCCTTTGCGAAGAGGGCCTAGAAAACATACCTGGGGCCCCAGAGTGGTGTCTGGGGAGAGAGTGAGCGGGGTCCCCTGGACGACCACAGGCTCCCTATTGGCCCAGCTAGTGGAGAACACATATGGCAACAATTAATAAAGGCTACATATTGGAATGGCGGGGCGCCCCCCCTCTTCCGAACAACAACAGTACTGTGCACTGGCGCTGCCCTCTGGACTGGTCAATTTTGGAGCACATGCTGAACTATTATAACTTCCAATGAACTCCGGTAAAATGGTGAAGCCCAAGAGTGTAATGACCCTCCAAGCTAACAAAATAGACAGCTACACCGTCCCAAAACACTGATGACCCTGGAGGTTAACTTAATCCGAGCAGACTTGTCCAAGTTAAGAGAGAAGGTCACAGGGACTGAAACCAAACTCCGGTCCAGTACAAAACAAATAGAAGATCAGGTACAATCCCTTACTCAACAAACTACAACCATGGCTGCTAAGCTGGAAGACCAGGGAGATAGAGCGAGGAGAAATAATATTAGAGTGGTGGGGGTCCAGGAGGGAGCAGAGGGCCCCAGCGTGGACCTTTTCCTGGAGAGCTTAATACTAAATACACTGAAACCCAAGAGTCTCTTTACTTTTTTCTCCGTTGAGATGGCCCACAGGGCACCAATCCCCCCGGGTGCTCCACTGCGGACAATAATTACAAGAATCCTCAATGGAGTTTTTGTAACGTGGGGCAAGATGGCGGCCGCTTAGGAGGTCATTAGTGGTGCTAGCTGGCAGCGGTCTGTATGTTTGTATGAGACCCGACTACGGAAGTGAGAAAATGCACCCTGTTTTTTTTTTTTTAATCCCCACCCCTCCAGCCTCGGATGCTGTTCTCCCGTAAGTGCTCGTGGATTCATCAGTCTGGAACGACGCCTCTGCTAATTAGGTGCTACGTGGAGAGTTACCTGCGGCGTCTGGTGTATTGACTGGCAAGAGAAGGTCTTGGGATGACCCCGTAGGTTGCGTCGGGCGGAGCGGCTTCTAAGGCTACCGAGGCAGCAGCCGCCCGTAAGGCGCGTGGTGAGGCCGCATCTGCGTCCGTGCCCGTGGCAGACCCTGCTCCTGTAGGAGGCTCCCCCGGACGCCCGCAACAACTGTGTTTGCCGGACCCACCGAGGAGAGGAAGAGGCAGAGTTTCTGGTATGGGAGCCGCAAAGAATCGTCCGGTGGGTCCCTCTGTGGTGAAGCTGCTGCAGCGAGCTAAGGCACTGTCTGCTGATGGAAAAGCAGGCGCTGGAGCCATAAATGCTGAAGACGGTGAGAACAGTACCTGTAGAAGGGACGGAGATAAGCAGGTGAGTCCGGCATCTTTCGGAGTAGTGATCCAAGCTGTCCCAGAGGGAGCGAATTTGATGGGTACATGTTTGACTTATGCCTCCGGAGACAAGTGTGGCAATGGGGGGACCGTGGTGTTGCCGGATGCTATAGATTCAACTCGGAATATATTACCTATGGTTACCCCTTCTGAACAACCGGCTAATGCAGGATCACCTGAGGACTCTGGAAAAAACAACAGCAAGGTGACCGGGGGTAAGGAAGACGGGACACTTACTAAGCAAGTGGTTGGTCCATCCCCGCCTCCAGAAGAAGAAGAGACTGAGAATCAGACTGATAGGCAGTTTATGACCGCTGCATCAGAGAGTAATAAAACCATGGTTGCAGGAGATAAATTTAGGGTTGAAGCTGAGAAAGAGCCCAGCGATTGCTTCTTTTCTCTCTCGGAGGGGGCAGAATGGTCAGATGACATTTTGAGTACATCTCAGGGGGCTAGTAGCCCGGAGTCAGACCCTGAGGATAGTGAGGAGGATCACCCCCAACAGCTAAAAAATCTATGGGGCAAAATGGTGTGAAAAGCAGAGGCAGGAGAGATCTATTGTGGGACTATTCTCAGCTACTCCACTTTCGGGGTCCTCTGTAGGAGAAACTCTGGTGCTAGTGGATGGTACTCTCCCCATGCTGGATACTATACATTGGCTATTTTGGCTCATAGAGTGGAAACCCGTGAAGATAGCCAGAAAGCTCAGGCAGGGATGAGGAAAATTCAGGGGGTGGTGAGGAAGCTCTCTGAGGCATTTTCAAACATGGGAAAAAGAGTGGCGAATTTGGAAGAGAGTGATGGCCACGGAGGCGGATGCAACTAATGCTGTAACTCTGGTAGATGCTCATGATGCCCAAATTAAAGACATTCAATGGAAATTAGAAGAGTCTGAAAATAGACAAAGAAGGAATAATCTCAGAGTCTTGAGGGTTCAAGAGGGCCTGGAAGGGTCAGACGCCAGGAGTTACATAATTGACCTTTTTAAGGCAGCTTTTCCTGAACTCTGAGTGGAATTGGGCATCGGAAATCCAAAGAGCGCAACGTATTCCGTTTAAACTGTGAGCACCAGCGAAGGAGGATGATAGACCCCGGACTATACTTGTTTTCTTTGGAAACTTACTCCTGCAGCAAGCAATTTCTGATAAAGCAAGACCTAATGCGAAAAGATCAAGTGGGGGGTCTCATTTTTTGTAAGACCCGATTTCTGCCATATAACGGTAGAATGGCGTTGGAGGTTAAGGCAGCTTTTGAAACCTTTTCAGGACAAAAAGATTCAGGCGTATCTGGTTAATCTCTCTGGGCAAATGTTCTGCTTGCTGTTTGTCACTGTGGGGGGGGGCGAGGGGGTGGTTTTTTCGGGCCATTGGTCTATATAAGGAAAGGTGGGGTGGAGGGATAGGAAATGGGAAGAAAGTCTTAGCTTTCCGAAAGATGGAGTAGCTTTGAGAATGTATTTCTTTTCTCTAGGTATAAGGGTCTATTGTAAGTTAAGTATGGATTTGTTTGAAGGATCCACTGTGCATTAGCATGGCGCACATCACATGCACAGACCAAGGTCTGAGCGTCCTTATGGAGTGGTGGGGCGAATCAAGCTAGGGGGTAGGGTGGAAGGGGATCACAATGGGAGGGGGGTGGCAGGGAAGGGGCGAGCGGGATGGGCCATCACAATGAAGGGTGGGACAAAAAGGGGGAAAAATTAGATTGTACCTGCTGCATTGTCGTCTTTGGTTTGGTAATTGTATTGATTTGTAATTATTTTGGTTTTTGTTGAGTCATGGGTTAGGGGTTTCCTTTCAACAGAATCATGGGGAAGCTTAAGATTTGTTCTAGAAATACAGATGGCTTGAATGACTGGAACAAGAGGCAAAAACTGGGGAATTTCGGCAGGGCAAATAAGTTGCATGTGATTTGTCTGCAGGAGACCCATCTACCCTTGGCTAAAACACATTTATTAAATATCAAAGGGTTTAATTTACTGGTTTGTTCCACACAGACATCCAATGTTAGAGGGGTGGCAATCTTGGCCAAAACTGTCTTGGGTGGCGCTAGACGCTCCCTGGCAGATACTCTGGGCAGGTGGGCAATTGTGGAACTTGAGGTTGGGTGTACACTATGTACAATGTATGGCTGCAACCAGGATGAACCCGAAGTGTTCGATAAACTGGAGGTAGAATTACTAAACTGGCCATGTCCCCTCATAGTGTGTGGGGATTTCAATATATCTGCAAACCTTGCAGGTGTTATTAATAATACAAATTATGCCGGTCGAAAACCCAAGGTTTTTAGAGACTTGTCCTCTTTATTTAATTCATTTAGTTTGGTGAATGTGTGGGGGCATAAGGAACTGCATAATCCAGGCTTTACCTATTTTTCTTGCCCCTTAAAGAAATATGCTAAATTGGATTATTTTCTTATATCATCTTCGGAGGTGGGGAGAGTAGGTATTTTAAAACTACCAAAAGTAATCTCCACCCATAGTCCATTAATTTTAGTTTTTGAAAGTGATAAGGTCACTAGTTCTTGCTATGGATGGAGTTTTGAGAGGAGACTGCTAGTGGATCCTAAATTTGGGGACCATCTAAAGAGCTGGGCCCAAAATTATTTCGAAATAAATAGGTACAGCGCCTCCCGAAACAGTTTTTGAGATTCTTTTAAGGCATTAAGAGAAGAGACGATTAGCTTCTCCGCTAGCCTGAGGACAGAAGCTCGAGGGGAGCATGAGAAACTGATGGCTGAGCTAGTTTAGGCGGAGGAGCAACATATGAGGAATATCATCTGTGGGAAAGAGGCCGATGATAGCCGGTATGAGATACTGGCTCTTAAGGTGGAAGTATATAAGGCTGGAGCACAGAGAAGTGCTGATGATTACCAGACATATAGGGGTAGGATGTATGAGACAGGAGAGCAGGCAGGCAAGCTCCTAGCTTTAAGGATTAGGCAGGGTTTTAGCAGAAATACAATAGTGAAAGTTCAAGAGAGCAACCAGGAGTATTCGGAGCCAGAAGATATTAGAAAGGTCTTTAAGAACTTGTATCAAAATTTGTATCAAGAATATGACAGGGCAGAGTTTGCCAGTCTAGCTTTTGAAGATTTCGGCCATATTTTGGCTGAGCAGGATAGAGCAGTACTAGATAGTGACTTGGTACTGAATGAAGTGGTAGTAGCACTGCAGGATTTAGCTGCAGGGAAGGCCACAGGGCCAGATAGTATTCCACTCAAAGTATATAAATGCCTACAGGCAGTGATAGCTCCCTTTTTGTTGGACTTATTTAAGGGCATAATCTGTTCCGGCGAAATCCCAGACTCCTGGAAGGAAACAAATATTATTGTCTTCCATAAGAAGGGCAAACCTAAGGAGGATCCGGGGTCATACCGTCCAATATCCCTCAAAAATTCGGACACTAAAATCTACGCTAAGGTCTTGGCTAATAGAGACCCACTTAATGAGTAAACCAATGCAAAGCTCTGAATAGATATTGTTATACCCCGTTATCACATGCAGGATACACCACAGGGTCCAGGGGAACTGGCATTTTGGGAAAAAATCCCTCCCCTTCATGCAAGATGGCCCATGGACCGACCTAGACCTAGTTGGGGAGGTTTACAGTGATAAGTGGGCTTTGGGAAGGTAGGAGCCTGAATTTATATTCTCTGTATGCAACCCCGGAACTGCAACCTGCAGCACTGGATGTGGTGGGCTCAATGTTGGTCGAATTACTGGAAGGAAAGAGGGTAATCGGGATTGACATGAACGCTGTCATGTCACTCAACATAGATGTCCTAGGCGGGTCAGTGATGGGACGACAAACAGGACTGTTGAGGGAATTCCTTCGCACTATGGGCCTGGGGGACATATAGCGTCATCAACACCCATATACTAGACGTATACACACAGCGCGACCTCGCATAAAAATCTTTCTAGGCTAGATCACATATTAACCCAGACACACAATCTAGGGGAATTTCACGAGGCAACACACATCGCAAGAGGCGTGCCAGATCATTCCCCGGAAGAGGTGGTTTTAGGGGGCCCCTCACAGATCCTAAAATAATAAAGCTGTTAAGGCATGGACCGGACAATTCTTCCAGGAGAATAAGGGCTTGGTGACATCGGCACTTATTCTCTGGGAAGCCTATAAGGTGGTAATCAGAGGCCAGACCCAGGCATTAACTGGGGTGGCGAAAAATGCAGAGCTAAGACACCTAGTAGAGCTCTGGCAGAGGGATGAAGTCCCCTTGCCTCTTGAGGGTCCCTGGGGTCCAACTAGCACTCCTGTTATGTCCAGTAAGTTCCAAACAGCAGGATTGCTGAGTTCTGATAGCAGGCCATGCCCCCTTTGGGCACCAGTCTGTAAACGCGCCTCCTGGCAGGCTCTTGCTTGGGGGATGAAGTCCCCTTCACTGCTGGGGGTCCTTAGGAGCCAACTAGCCTATCTGTTTCCTCAGTAAGCCTCACATAGTGGGATTGCTTAGAGGTGGTCAGTCGGAGGCCACCTCTCATTTTATCATTGTCCCGAGGCTGGCTCCCACACTTTATTTTAAAAAAAAAATTCAACCAAACCCCAACAATTTATATATTTTTTTAAAGGCTTTTTTGGTGCAGGCATGTGGGCTTAGGGTGTTTCCACCCTAAACCCTTTTCTTATATAAATGTACTAGTATATCCTGTAGACAAGTCAGGACCTAAAACCCCTATAACCCGTATGTGTCCAAATATGCAGTGCACAACCTCTGATTATATGATGTGCAGACAACTTTGTTGTTTGCGATGGTACTCGCCACAATTACTATGTGATACTGTTATGGTTGAAAGGTTTGTTAAACCATTTAAACATCATATGGGAGACAATACAGTTAAGAAACATTACTATAATTAATGGTACATTCTTTCCTTCTTACCTGATAGTTTACTTCAATTAAGGGTTTATTCGAATTTATGATCAACTCAAAAGGGATTCCAACCTAGAGAAAAAAAGTCACAGTTTACATATATATTTTTAACACAAAGTTGCAATATTAGTACTTTAGAAAGATTAAAGGAATTAGAGATTCATACAGAACAGGTTTACATATACACAAAAAGGACAAGCACTTTTCTTAGGTTCATAAACAAAAATGTCACCCATTTTCAGCTCTTAAATCTTACTTGCAAGCTCCATTTACTTTCCAAGATTATACTACAGGAAAGTAAGGCAGAGATAAATAAATGTTATTATTTTCAAATTCCAATACAACTAGGAAGACTGTGCCGAATATATCCCACTGGGGTGGACGAAATATATATGCATTCTGCATTGCTGAAAGTAACGATAGCATCAAAGTACAAGCATTGGTAAACACATTAGGTTTCGCCTCTGTGATTATTATTAAGCAGTTTTTTGCTTTAAGTTGTAGCTTGCTGAGTAGTTGTATAGTATATGTTACAGAAAGTTTGTTAAAGTGTTACAACTTGTTTATGTACAAAAAGGCAAAATATTGAGCTGTTACAAGTGGTACAGTGCGGGTGATTAATTAAAAAAGATATATATATTTTTATTGTCACTCAGTTCAGAGCATAGACAGAACAAATACAATCACTTATAAAAATCAATCCATTGGCTAGCATGTTTAAGGATACAGTAAGTAACAATATGAGCAAGCTTATATGTCAAAAAGCAAACCAAAAATAATTGAACAATAAATCGAACAGCTATTCTAGGCTTCCCAAATGATCAATCATAGGCTGCCAGATTTTAATCCCAAATTACTTTTTTCTCATGGATTTAAAACGATACAAATTATATTCTAAATAAAACAAATTATAGAACTTTGCCCGCCACATCTCATATGAGGGTGCTTCGGGCTTCAACCACATAGAGGCAATACATAAGCGGGCAACTGACATAGCCATAAAAAAAAAATATTGATTTGAATAATACAATGGCTGAGTATCCATATCTTTACATACTCCAAAAATCATCATCTCTCTGGATATCAGCACTTCAAAGTTGGAAATATTTGACAGAAATTGTGCAATAGATACCAAAAAAGATTTCAATACAATACAGTCAAAAAATATATGCAGAATGTCCGCGTTATCAGCTTGACACCTATAGCATTTCCCATTATGGATATTACCCCACTTCATCATCTTAACCGCTGTGTGGTATAAATTGGCCCTATTGCCTTAGTTGTTTGGGAGGGCCACTTGGGTGGGGGGTGGGGATGTGTGGGATGGGGGAGGGTTCCTGGGGAGGGCTCACAGGGTGTAGGGGGGGGTAGCTTTCGGGGTAAGGGTGTCAAGGGTTTAAAGGGAAAAACACCAGTTCAAAGCATACGTTGTAAGACTGTTGGAGCAAGCTTATTCTTTATGTTATATATTAAGGGTTTTTGTCAACTTAAGGCTCAGCTTAGGGTGAATGGTTTGTAATAGTTTACGCATATGTTCCTTTAATGTGTGTGGATTGAACAATGCTGTTAAACTTAAACGTGTGATGCGGGAAGTGCGATTAATTAACCCTGATATTATATGCCTTCGGGAAACCCATGTGCCATGGGGGAATCGGAGGATATTAAGTGAATTGGGCTATACATTATTTGTTGCATCACGGCAGACTACTATGAATCGTGGGGTTGCTATTCTGGGGCGGCAAATGATAGCCACTACGGGCAAAACTAAAGCTGATACTTAAGGGCGTTGGGCAATTGTGGAGTGTATTATTTGGGGGGAGGTTACTGTTACAATATGTTCGGTATATGGCTCGAACTTGGACGAAACTCAGACTCGTGAATTTCTGAATGTTGAACTGGCATTGTGGGGTACCCCCTTATTATTATTGAGTGATTTTAACATACATGGGGAGTCTTTTACTTGGGATTCGCAGTTTACTAGCTACGCTGGCCGTAAGCCGCATGTTTTTAGAGCATTTCGGCAATCATTGCTCCAGCATGGTTTAGTGGATGGTTGGCCAGCGGCTAACCCAGGTGAACCTGGGTATACTTTTCTTTCTTCTTCGCATGAAAAACTGGTTCGCCTAGATTATATTTTTCTACCTAGGTCTTTCATGAGTGGTGCTCGTATGCAGGTAATGCCACAAATCACATCGGATCATGGCCCTGTCGTTCTAGACTTGCCTCCTTTTAAGATATAGCGGGTACAGCGATCAATTTCTTTTAATAAGAAATTACTACTTGATGAAGAATATGTACACCATGTTCAAGTTTGGGCTCAGCAATTTCTTGACTGTAATAGAGGTACAGCATCCCAGGAGATGGTATGGGACAGCTTTAAGGCGGGGCTGCGGGGTGAAACTTGTAGTTATGGATGGTTTCAACAGCGGCAACAGAAAACTGAAATGGATAAATTGTTGGTTGATTTAAAAAATGAAGAACAGCAACTTATTTTGGATATTAGAGCACATCGTGATAGTGAGCTGACACAGTCTAAGGATGTAGGTCTTAAGGCAAAGATTAATGGTGCCTGGAGTCGTGATATAGCATGCCAATATCAAGCTCATCGAGCAGAGAGATATGAGTATGGTGAGGCTGTTGGAAGGTGTCTAGCCCAAAGACTTCGTGGGCGACAGACACTTCAATGTATAGAGGCCTTAGAGAACCATCAGGGTGACTTGGTTGAGTCGATGGATGGTATACTGCAGGTTTTTGAACCGTATTATACTGAGTTGTATATCCAAGAACATCTTCCTCATGATCAGATTGAACAGTTTGTGGCTAGATTTGATCTATTTACAGTGGAGTCTACTATTAGAGAGGAGTTAGAAACACCAATAACGATGTTAGAGCTCGAGATGGCACTTAAGGACCTTGCGCTTGGGAAAGCTGCCGGTCCGGAAGAATTGCCTCTCGAGCTATATCGCTTGTTATTTTCTATTATTAAAGACGATATGCTGGCTATGTTGATCGCTGCTCAAACTGGCAAACCCCCTCCATCGTGGGATGATGCGAGTATAGTGGTCTTCAAAAAGAAAGATAAGCCCCTATATCTTCCGGGGTCTTACAGACCCATTTCTTTAATTAATGTCGGTGCTTAGATTTATTCCAAAATTCTTGCTGCCGTGTAATCCAAGCAGTACCATCATTGGTGTCTCATCATCAGCATGGTTTTCTTCCAGGCAGAAGCACAGTTAATCACCTACATTGTGTGATTGCTGTTTTGGATTATGCATCTGCGCTTCATAAAAATGTTGGTTTGGTGTTTTTAGACGCTGAAAAAGCATTTGACCGTGTGGCGTGGGCATTTTTATGGTCTATTATGGGTAAAATGGGGTTTGGACCCCAATTTCAATCTGCTCTACAAACTATGTATAAACGACCAAGGGATAAGATCTGTCTGATGGGGCAGGAGTCATCATTCGTCAATATTACTCGTGGTACGCGGCAGGGATGCCCATGCTCGCCATTATTGTTTGCTATTTATATCGAGCCACTGCTGCAGATGCTAGCGGCCTCTCAGCGTATACAATCAATGGTTGTGGGTGATAGCTATGTACGTGTGTTAGCCTATGCTGACGACATTGCGGTTATTACATCTGATCCTGAACAGGTCTTATCGGAAATTGAAAATATAACACAAGAATTTGGTAGAGTGTCTGGGTATAAACTGAACATTACTAAAACTCAAGTAGTATGTACAGCCGGGCTATGCCTTAACGATGCACGTGCTACCCAGGAGGCTAAATATCTAGGTATCAAAATTAGGTTATCCCTCCAAGAGTTAGTTACGGTTAATTGCACTGATATATTACAATCAGTTAAACATCAGCTGGAAAAGTTTGAATGTCTTCATTTATCACTAGTGGGGCGACGCAATGTTTTAAAGATGTCTATCTTGCCTAAGGTACTTTATTATTTTCGTACTGTGCCGCTGGAGCTGCCACGAGTACAATTGACGAAGTTGCAATCTATTGCTGATCGATTTTTATGAGGTTCGAAATCTCCTTGTCGGGCGTCTAAATTTATGACACTCCGGCCTTTAAGAGGTGGATGGGGCATTCCAAATTTTGCTTTTTACTATTTAGCTTGCCTTCTCCAGAATATTAAAATTATGGTGACTGGGGAGGAACCTCCGACATTTGAAAGCCCTAATATTTATTTGATGCTATTGGGTAGCCAATCTCGACAAATGCGGTTGCGTTTTCTTGAACCAAGTTATTACAAAAGAACTAGGTTCAAGGTTATATTAACAGCATTCAAAGGCTGGGGGTGGGTACGCAAAATTATTTCTCTTAAACATATTAATTTTTATACCACCTGTGACTCAATAGAACTACTCCCTCCTATATTTAGGGACAGCAAGATGCGGACATGGGCGGGTAAGGGCATTGTTTGTTTAGGCAGTATGTTTGATGCTGGCACTATGGCTACATTAGAAGATTTAAAAACAAAATATGCGGTTCTCAGCATGATTTATTCAAATATTTACAGCTCCGGGACTTTATCTTTAAACATCCAAATATAGTATCTTTAGGCACTAATGATCTTCTTGAAATTTTGAATAAATCCTTCAGGATTGGGACTTTATATAATAGCCTATTGAGCACACAGAGCGATGATATTGAGGTACAAGAGCGGAAGTGGAGCACTAGACTTGGTATTTCTGATTTATTTGTTCAAGAATCAATCAATATGGCTGCAAAAATTATGTTGACCGCCAATTTACGTTCTCAACATTATAAAACTTCATGTAATTTATACCACAGTGCTGGTAATTAATAGCGAGTTTTCGAAAAATGAAGTGAAAGAGGGAAATAATAGAATTAATTGGTGTAAGAGCAATATTGTGTGTTTAGAGGAGTTCCAACAACTTTTGGGCCTGGTGCCATTGTACCTGATGAGCCATTCAAATCATGACCCTATTGCCTGTAAGGTAACTGCATTTGTGACTGCTTGTTTAGTAGTAAATTATAGCAATTTTTGGTGTTGAGATGAGTTATAACATTTTTTGGCCCTGGTGCCACTGCACCTACTACACATTCAAATCATGACCCTATTGCCTGTAAGGTAACTGCACTTGCGATTGCCTGTTCAGTTGTAAAATATTGCAATATTTGGTGTTTAGAGGGGTGCATAGAGATTGGGCCCCCTGTGTCACTGCGCTTGCTGCACCATTAAAATCATGTCTCTAGTGCTTGCAAGATAACCACACTAGTGACTGCTTATTTAGTAGTTAAATACAGTAATATTTGGTATTTAGAGGAGCTCTGATAACGTTTGACCCAGTGCCACTGCACCTGCAGCACCATTCAAATCATGACCCTGCACTTGTGACTGCCTGTTTAGTCATAAAACATAGCAATATTAGGTGTTTAGTGGGGCTCTTAAAGCTTTTGGTCCTGCTGCTACTGCACCTGCAGCACCATTCAAATCAGGACCCTGTTGTCTGCAAGGTAACTGCGCCTGTGACTGCCTGTTTAGTAGTAAAAGACAGCATAGTACTTGTATATTAACTTTATTTTTAACTTGCAATGTTTATTTCAACATAGAATCTGATCATAATGACCAAATAGATTAATCTCTTTAGCCTCTTTCTGCACCTTTCCTGCTTGTTCCTGTACCCCTCTTGCCTCTTTATGCACCCTTCTTCCCCCTTTCTGTAACTCTCTTGCCGCTTTCTGCACCTCTTCTGCCGGTTTCTGCAAGTCTCTTGCCTCTTTCTATACTTCACTTGCCTCTTTCTGCACCTCTGTTGCTTCTTTCTGTATTTCTCTTGCCTCTTTCTGCGCCCCTGTGGCCTCTTTCTACACTTCTCTTCCTTCTTTCTGCCCCTCTTGTCTCTTTCTGCACCACTCTTCCCTCTTTCTGCACCCCTCTTCCCTCTTTCTGCACTTCTCTCGTCTCAGTCTGCCCAGCTGTTCCCTTTTTCTGCACCCCCTTTGCCTGTTTCTGCTACTCTCTTGCTTCTTTCTGCAGTTCTCTTTCCTCCTTCTGCACCTCTCTTGCCTCTTTCTACATTTCTCTTGCCTGTTTCGGCACATTTCTTGCCTCTTTCTGCACCTCACTTGCTTCTTTCTGCAACACTCTTGCCTCTTTCAGTACCTCTGTTTCTTCTTTCTTTACTTCTTTTGCTTCTTTCTGTTGCCCTCTTGCCTCTTTCTGTACCCCTCTTGCCTCTTTCTGTACCTCTCCTGCCTAATTCTGTAACTCTTGACTGTTCTGCAGTTCTCTTGCCCTTTTCTGCAGTTATCTTGCCTCTTTCGTTAGATATCACGCTCCTGAGGCAGAAGCCGGGAGTTAGGACACTTCATTCCGAATTTGTGCTTCAATTTCTTTTAATATTGCCGTTTTTTAATACCACCTATTTGTCCATCTCAGCACAACTGCCCCATTCTTACCTGCCACATTACATCCTGTTTGCTTGCTTTCCCCCCGTGGGACCTCTGTAGTCTTCTCTGAGCCAATTTAGGGCTTGTTTGATTGACGATCCTCTCACCCCCCAGGCACAGACAGCGGGCACTATCTTGGGTGAGGAGGACAGCGTTCTAGTGCCACGGCCGATTTGGGGCCTTGCACTATAAATTGGACGCAGGGAGGAGATAGGTAACTCGCTAGTTTTCACGCTCCTGAGGCGGAAGCCGGGAGTTAGGACACTTCATTCCGAATTTGTGCTTCAATTTCTTTTAATATCGCCGTTTTTTAATACCACCTATTTGTCCATCTCAGCACAACTGCCCCATTCTTACCTGCCACATTACATCCTGTTTGCTTGCTTTCCCCCGTGGGACCTCTGTAGTCTTCTCTGAGCCGATTTAGGGCTTGTTTGATTGACGATCCTCTCACCCCTAGGCACAGGCAGGGGGCGCCATCTTGGGTGAGGAGGACAGCGTTTTAGTGCCATGGCCGATTTGGGGCCTTGCACTATAAAATGAACGGCATTCCCCGTCCGCGCAGCGGGTGGGCGCAGCGGGCGCACCGATGGCGCGCCAGAGGCAAGCCAGTCTGTGCCAGTCGCTGCCCAGCCGGGCCTCGGGCCAGAACCTATGCCCGCTTTTTCTAACGGCTATATCCGTTACACACGGAAGGACCTTCTTCTATTGAGACCCAGTAAAAATACGTTCTGCCATTATGTGCATAAGCAGGAAAACACCTATACTCACTATAGTCTCTGTAGCTCCTATTTACGGGGATTTAATCCTGACTCTCCAGCCCCCACGGATTTGCACATGGTCCTTTTGAATTGTAGGTCCCTCCCCAAGCACTCTCTGGAGATTAATTTTATGCTACAGGACCACAAATTAGATATATTATTCCTTACAGAAACATGGCTAACCGCCAACTTAGAGGCTGACATTGTCCGGGCTCTCCCCCCGGGGTTTCTAATTCACTCTCAGACTAGTCCTTCTGGTAGAGGGGGTGGACTGGCCATACTTTACAAAGATCACTTCGTTTGTAGAGTGAAGGATGGCGGCATTTCGGAGTCTGAAAGCTGCCATTTTTCTTTCCAACTATCTCCTACAATCTCTTTTACAGGCCTTTTAGTGTACCACCCCCCTGGGAACTCTAGCCACTTTGTTAACTCCCTCTTAGAAACAGTTACTGTCCTGGCATCATCCTCCACCAATTTTACCATCCTTGGGGATCTTAATCTTCATTTTAATGACCCCCTAGACGCAGTGGCGGAGGACCTCCAACTCGATCTTAGATCATACGAGATGTTACTAGTTAATACGGGCACTACACATAACAAAGGCCACCTTCTTGACCCGGTTTTCACCAATATTCGGTCACTAGAGGCTAGCTCCCCCTTCCCCCTCCCCTGGTCAGACCATTTCTTGATCCCTTTCTCCTGGCAGGGTGAGTTTGAAATATCACAAACCCCTAGGATTTATACTTTGGAAAGGGCTTGGTCTAAGCTCTCCGTTGAGAACTGGACTCACTTACTCGAACACTCCATCCCTCCCCATGATCCGGACCCCGTGATTGCTGACACTAACTTAAATAATTGGCTCACGAGCTCATTAGACCTAATCCTACCAAAAAAAAGAGTGGGGAAAAAGACTGGGAGAGTAGGCTCTGCCCCCTGGTATTCTCCTGAGCTCAGAATCCTAAGAAAAGACTGTAAGAAGCTCGAGCGTACTTGGAGGAAAGACTGGAGCAATACAAATAAAGATATATACCGTGCTGCTATTAGATCATACAAAATCGCCCTTAGAGATGCCAAGTCAATGTTCTTCGACGAAAGAATCAAAAATTCCTCTAATTCCACCAGAGAATCCTATCAGATTATTAAAGAACTTCTGAAGGTCCCTGACTAAGCATGGGTGAATTTTGCGAATTCGGGATCCGCTAATTTGCGGATTTGCGAATTCGCGATCCGCAAAATTCGCGAATTTGTGCGGATTTTTGTTTTTTTGCGTGTTCGCTGGGTTTTTTGCGTGTTCGCGGGATTTTTTGCGTGTTCGCGGGGATTTTTGCGTCTTCGCGAGCCGCTTGCATAGCGAAGTTACCCATGCAGTCGTTTATGGGAGAGGGAGAGAGAGATAGATAGATAGATAGATAGATAGAAAGATAGATAGATAGAAAGAGAGAGAAAGAGAGGGAAAGAGAGAGGGAGAGAGAGAACGAGAGAAAGAAAGAGAGGCCGGATCTCTGAAGGGCCAGATTCCTGAGTTGCCCCTACAGAACATACAGCTTTTTATTTTTAGCAAAATGCATATGAAAATTGTGCTGTAAAGGTCTCTTTTAGTTTAACCCCTCCTGACAACTCAAAATGAGTGTATTTGCCATCCTCTCCCTTCTTCCTGTTTTTTATATCTGTAAGGGCTTCCTGATGAGGTTTAATTCCTTGGACAGGTGCCTCGTTGCCTACTTGTAACTATTCTCTGACCCTGCTTCAAGGGTCAGAGCAGGGTCAGAGAATAGTTGCAAGTAGGCAACGAGGCGCCAGGAAGCAATTAGCAGCAGGTGTCCAAGTTGAAGTTAATTTGTTTGTAACCCTTTTGTAAAAGGTTACAAAGAAATTAGGTTCAACTTTTGCACCTGCTGCTGTAACCCTTGCTTGGCTGAAAATTTGTCCCCGCTGATTCGCGCGATTTTACCGCGATTTTGCGAGATTCGCGGATCGCGAAATCCCGGAAAATCCGCAAATTCGCCCGCAAAACGGATTTTACGCCTACCCTTATGCCTGACCCCCCATTGTCTCAAGATTTGTCAGGAGCCAAGTGCGATGAATTAGCAAACTATTTTGACTTAAAAATCAAAAATATCTCAATTACCCTGCCTCAACTGGTCAGCCATGCTAACGCCGACAGCCTGCTCCCTGCCGTTGGCCCTCAGCTTAACGCTTTTAATCCAGTCTCAGGTGAGGAATTCCGTAAAATCCTAGCAGCCATGAAAAGCGGCTCCCCTAGTGACCCGGTCCCTATGCGGTTTCTTAAACAGATCGCCACTACCATTGCTACTCCAGCAACTGAGCTCATTAACAACTCACTTTCCCAGGGCATTGTTCCGCCCAGTTGGAAAGGGGCCATTGTAAAGGCCCTGTTAAAGAAACCACATCTTGACCCATTGGAGATGGCAAATTTTAGACCCATCTCACTACTCCCAGGATTTAGTAAGATCACAGAAAGATTGGTGAATTTCCAACTTTCCCACTTTCTGGAGTCAAGCAAACTTTTGCGGAGCTCTCAAACCGGATTACGCCCAGGCCAGGGCACAGACACGGCCCTCCTCTTTGTCATCGAGGAGGCATGGTGCATCTTGGACTCAGGGGGATCAGTGGCAGTGATCCTCCTGGATCTGAGTGCAGCCTTTGACACGGTTAATCACCGTGTCCTGATTCAGCGCCTGGCTGAGGTGGGTGTAAGGGGCTCCGCCCTGGCTAGGCTAACATCTTACCTGAACAACCGCACTTTTCAGGTCTGGGAAGGCAACTCACGATCTGCCTCAATCCCCCTCCAATGTGGCATGCCTCAGGGCTCTTCTTTAAGCCCCACATTGTTTAATGTGTACATGGCCCCCTGGAGGATGTGGTTGTCCCGTTTGGGTTTAAAATTGTAAGCTACGCAGACGACACTCAATTGGTCGTCTCACTCTCCCAACTTCATCAATGCCCGGACAACTTTCATTCTTGCTTGATGAAAATACATGCCTGGATGTGTGATTCCTCTCTCAAATTGAATGGGTCAAAAACCAAAATCATGGTACAAGGTCATAAGGGCACTTTTATACCTACTACTATCTGGCCTGCTTGCCTAGGGGATCCCCCCAGCCCAAAAAAAGATATTAAAAGCTTAAGGGTCTGGTTGGAACAAGACCTCTCGCTTAAAACACAAGCAAAAAAAACAGCAGGAACCTGCTTTGGCCTTCTACGGTCTGCTCGTAAAGTTCTTCCTCTCCTTCCCCAGCATTCTACGAAGCTGTTAGTGCAAGGACTAGTTTTGTCCAGACTGGACTACAGTAATGCCATCTTTTTGGGGCCCCCTGAAGCCACCATCAATAAACTTCAAAAGACACAAAATGCCGCAGCTTGGCTATTAACGGGTACTTCAGTTAGGACGTCAGCAAAACCTGCACTTAAATCGCTTCATTGGCTCCCCATCCGTGAAGGGATTACGTTTAAATCTTTATGTATCGTTCATAAACTGCTTCAAGGTAAGGGACCCGCTATCATGAAGAGTCTAGTTACACCCTACAAGGCTAGTAGGCCCTGCGCTCTGACAACGAGTGCCTTGCGAGAGTGCCAAGATTCAAGAAGGCACGCACAGGAGGCAGCCGTTTTTCGGTTAATGCGGCGTCACTGTGGAACTCCCTTCCTTCTAAATTGCGCATGGAACCCTGTCATCTGTATTTCCAGAAGTTCTTGAAAAGCTTCCTTTTCCCCAAGTGGCCTTTTGTCTTCCATTCTCCCCCTTGAGCCGGACTCTAGTGCAGCGCTGGGATGCCTCCGGGTAACCATGCGCTTTATAAAACTGCTTACTACTACTACTACTTACTACTTTCTGTACCCCTTTTGCTTGGTTCTGCACTGCTATTGCTTCTTTCAGCAACTCTGTTCCAAATTTCTGCATCCCTGTTGCCTCTTTCTATACCCCTTGTACCTCTTTCTGCACCTTTCTTGCGTCCGTCTGCACTCCTGTTCCCTGTTTCTGTACCTCTTTTGCCTGTTTCTGCACCTGTTGCTTCTTTCTGCAATTTGCTTGCCTCCTTCTGCACCTGTTGCTTCTTTCTGAACTTCTCTTGCCTCTTTCTACACTCCTGTTGTTTCATTCTGCACTTCTCATGCTTCTTCTGCACCTGTCCTGCTTCTTTCTGCACCCATGCTCTCTTTCTGCACTCGTCTTCCTTCTTTCTGCACTTCTCTTGCCACTTTCTGCACCTCACTTGACTCTTTCTGCACCTCTCTTGCTTCTTTCATCTATTCTCTTGCCTCTTTCTGCACTTCTCTTGCCTGTGTCTATACCTCTTTTACCTCTTTCTCTATCTCTCTTTTTGTACCTCACGTGCTTCTTTCTGAACCCCTCTTACCTCTTTGTATACCCCTCTTCCCTCTTTGTACAATCCTCTGGCCTCTTTCTACATCATTCTTCCCTCTTTCTGCAAAGCTATTGCCTCTTTCTGTTCTTATTTTGCTTCTTTCTGCACTTCTCCTACCTCTTTCTGTACCCTTTTGGGCCTCTTTTGGCACCTCTGTTGCTTCTTTCGACACTTCTTTCTGTACTCCTGCTTCTTTCTGTCCCTCTCTTGCTTCTTTGTGCACCTCTCTTACCCCTTTCTGCATCTCTCTTGCCTCTTTTACACCTCTGTTGGTTCTTTCTGCACTGCTCTTGGTTCTTTCTGTACCTCTTTGTGAATCTCTGCATCCTCTTTTGCCTCTGTCCAGACCCCGTTCCCTCCTTCTGCACCTCTCTTGCTTCTTTCTGAACTTCGCTCGCCTCTTTCTGTACTCAAATGGGAAGTGCAAGCTGTCAAGTTTAAAGGTCTGCGTGCTCTGGTGACTGAGGTACATGTCTACTTGTATATGTATTCTTACATGTGTTATGCATCTGAAGATGGTAGCTTAAAAAGTGGCTAACTTCTCCTAAAGGTGGTTAAGTCTTCTCAGTTCTGCTCTGCCATTCGGTTGCACAGGCAGACATGTCTTATGTATATCTGTGTTATAGAGCCTCTCAAATATACCATTGAATAACCATGTGCCCTGTATTGTGAGCAGAAAGAAATGCATACACCTTTTTTATACAAATTTACAGAGTATGCTGTTTGAAACGCAGGTATTTAAGTGTTTGTATCTTTATTTTCATTCAACATGTCACTAGGTAAAAGCATAGACACGCATGCATACCTTCACAAACTTGGTCAGACTTACAACAGTTATATGATTAGGATTGCTGTTTTATATTTGTTAGGCCTAACATTCTGAGCAGTCGATTAATATGGAAACTTCAAGAGAAAAGTGATTTTTAAGACATCTCCGGAGAAGGTTTAGTGATTAGGGTACTTTGTATGAGTCTGTTGTAAGGTACAGTCAAACTAGGCCTCTTTCTCCACCTCTGTTGGTTCTTTCTGCACATCTCTTGCTTCTTTCTGACCCTTTCTTCCTCTTTCAGGACTTCTGTTTCCTCTTTCTGCATTGCTCTTGCTTCTTTCTGCACCTTTCTTCTTTCTGCATATCTCTTGCCTCTTTCTGTACTTCTCTTGCCTCTTTCTGTGCCGTTCTTCCTCTTTCTGCACATGTCCTACCTATGTAGGCATAGTTAAAAATTACCATTTAAAAAAACCTTAAAAATTCACTAAAAAAACACTGGTTTCAGGGACGTTATAGGTGTACAATTGTCTGAGTGGGAGTGTATGGGTGCGTGAGTGTCTGAGTGGGTGCATGAGTGGGTCTGTGAGTGGATGCGTAAATGTCTGAGTGTGTGTGTGTGTCTCAGTGGGTCTGTGAGTGGGTGTGATAGTGTCAGTGTGTGTGTGAGTGTTTGTATGGGTCAGTGAGTGGATATGAGACTGCCTGAGTGGGTCTGTGAGTGGGTGTGAGAGTTTCTCAATAGGTCTGTGAGTAGGTGTGAGAGGGTCTAAGTGAGTCTACCTATGGGTATGTGAGTGTCTGAGTGGGTCTGTGAGTGGTTGACAGATTGTCAGAGTGGGTGTGTGAGTGGGTATATGAGTGTCTGAGTTGGTGTGTGAGTTGGTATGACAGTGTCTGAGTGGGTATATAAGTGGCTATGATAGTGTCTAAGTGGGTCTATGACCTGGTGTGTGAGTGGCTGAGTGGGTCAGTGAGTGGGTGTAAGATTGTCAGAGTGGGACTTTGAGTGGGTATATGAGTGTCTGAACAGGTCAGTGAGAGGGTGTAAGAGTGTCTTAGTGGGTTTGTGAGTAGGTGTATGAGAGAGTGTATTTTTCAAAAGAATTCACAGAATCTGCTGTGATGGTACATGGGGCCCCACTTGGCATCACAGCAGGTTTGCAAAACCTTGCACTTGAAAAGAAAATACAGTGCCTCTACCATGACCCCTTCGACTACATTATAGCTAAATGTTTGCAACCTGGGACAGTTCCCCAATCTCTAAAATGGTGGCAACAACTTTCTACTCAGGTTGTGATAGGCCAATCATGGCATTGCTGTTGGTGCATGAATTCGTGAATCGTCACAATGGATTTTTACCTCTAGATATCTATAATTATTTTTCCATTATTATCTCAGAAAGTATTGAACGTATTAACACTAAATCAGAAAAAGGGCTCTTTCTGGACCAAGATCTAGCTTTCTGCCAAATTTGGTGTAATTCTGCTCAGGGATTCAGGGTGCCGTTTTGTGTCTAAAATCTCTATGGGAATTAACATTGGACACACACTCTTTTTGTCCCCCCTTTTCTTGGCCACTGCTTTAACAGATCACCCAGAAACATTCCATGCACTAGACAAAGTGGGACACATTTTTTTTGTGAAGATCCATCAAACGGCGCCAAAGTTATAAGCAAGTCAAAAAAACACTTTTCCTAGGGAAACTAGGTCCTAACTATAACTATCTACTGGTGAACGCCAGTAGGTATTATGTATGTGTGTATGTATGTATGCACGTATATACACTCACACACACACACACATATGTATATATATTCACTGAAATAAACATAGGTTTCAGGGGCATTATAGTTAGCTGGACATTTCGCTCATACAAAACCATTTAAATTCCCTTGTTATAGTTAGTTCATCTATCATGTGTGATAGGTGACTTTCACATACATACACTGGTACGCAAGAGTTTGATTTATTTATAATCAGGTAGCTCAAGGTTTTGTGACTGGCTCTCTATCGGTCACCAACATGGTCACATGTTAATAGAATGCTTAAACCAGATATAGGCTACTATTCACAACAGTTTTAAGGTTTTAGATGTGCTGAAGCTTTCTTAAGTTTAGCCTGGAATTCTCCTTATTTTTCACATATTGTGTTGTATTAAAAGAAGAAAAGAAAAAAGGCTTAGCCCACAGGTGGAGGGGGTGGAGCGATGGGACTTTTTTTTATAAAGAAAGTTTCCAAGGCACATTGCAGATCATGAAAAAATGACTCATTTAAATACAATACTGGTAAATGGAATGTAGAAAAATCATTACCTTAAGCTCCTGTGCTTGCTTTGCAATCTGAATATAAGCCCTACTAGGGGAGGAAAATACATGCTTGATATGTAGATGTTGAACAGTGCCCAGGAAACTGGCCTGAAATGTAATGACAATGGAATTAAAATGCAGCTTGACACCTCAACAAAGTATTAAATTCAATATTTAAAGTAAGCATGCAATATTATTGTTATGAGGATGGGTGCTTAATATATTGTGTCCAAATATCTTGAGAGTAATCCTAGGGCCTCCTGTTTCTGCACAAAGCAATGGAGGCCAAAACATGTTCATGACAGACATAAAACATAAATCAACAAGTCACGACTTTTAGAAATGGCAATGATTACATTTTTAGGTTGAGCCTATCAGACAGCGCAAGATGTCTGCTTGAACAATACCTATTGTGATCTTACCAAAATCTTACAGTGGGCTTAGAGCCCACCCATTGCTTAACATTGGATGTCTTTATTGCCATCTCTTTATCATCACCTCTTGAAGGATGGCTTGCATCCTTCCCTGGATAACAACAGGTAACTACTTTGTAGGTCTTGCTGAACATCGTACATGCACTGTTGCTGAGAGGGATATGGTATACAGTAAAGGGCTAGGAACCTGCCCATTACTTACCAGTTGCTGGCTTGATTGGCATTCGTTTTTGTTGTCTCGTAATGGGCCACCATATGCCTCATTGACCAAGTACTAATTGGTTTGATTTGATTAGTGTCCTTCCGCTGCTCGCTGGTGGATTCAGGGTGTTTTTTTATTTTTTCTGTCCATCATTTCCACTTTTATGCTACTCTTTTGGCTTGCCTTTAACTTCCGGTCGAAAGCTTTGTTTGCTGTTGCCTTAGTTTTGCACTGCTATATTTACAACAAGGGGTGGTGAGGGACAGAGTCTCTGAATAAAGCAGAAAACTCTCACCCAGTCAAGAGATCAGGGCTAGATCCAACACCGTTTTTTAGCTCACTGCACCATCCCAGTTTCAGAACCTGGCTGTATGCAAATTAGTCTGTTCCTGTCCCAGTGCATGATGGGAACAGGGCAAACCAAACTACAAAAGCCAATTCTTACACTGGGAAGGAAACAAGCTCCCGGGGACCGGTTTCTGGCATTACAGCCGTCTTCGGCCCGGTTTACTTGAATCCTGATGGTGCAATGAGCAAGGGACTCATGTCTGAGTATACCCTTCCACGCTTAGGGTGGACAAAAATATTTACAACAAGGGGTGGTGAGGGACAGAGTCTCTGAATAAAGCAGAAAACTCTCACCCAGTCAAGAGATCAGGGCTAGATCCAACACCGTTTTTTAGCTCACTGCACCATCCCAGTTTCAGAACCTGGCTGTATGCAAATTAGTCTGTTCCTGTCCCAGTGCATGATGGGAACAGGGCAAACCAAACTACAAAAGCCAATTCTTACACTGGGAAGGAAACAAGCTCCCGGGGACCGGTTTCTGGCATTATAGCCGTCTTCGGCCCGGTTTGCTTGAATCCTGGTGGTGCAATGAGCAAGGGACTCATGTCTGAGTATACCCTTCCACGCTTAGGGTGGACAAAAATATTTACAACGAGGGGTGGTGAGGGACAGAGTCTCTGAATAAAGCAGAAAACTCTCACCCAGTCAAGAGATCAGGGCTAGATCCAACACCGTTTTTTAGCTCACTGCACCATCCCAGTTTCAGAACCTGGCTGTATGCAAATTAGTCTGTTCCTGTCCCAGTGCATGATGGGAACAGGGCAAACCAAACTACAAAAGCCAATTCTTACACTGGGAAGGAAACAAGCTCCCGGGGACCGGTTTCTGGCATTACAGCCGTCTTCGGCCCGGTTTGCTTGAATCCTGATGGTGCAATGAGCAAGGGACTCATGTCTGAGTATACCCTTCCACGCTTAGGGTGGACAAAAATATTTACAACAAGGGGTGGTGAGGGACAGAGTCTCTGAATAAAGCAGAAAACTCTCACCCAGTCAAGAGATCAGGGCTAGATCCAACACCGTTTTTTAGCTCACTGCACCATCCCAGTTTCAGAACCTGGCTGTATGCAAATTAGTCTGTTCCTGTCCCAGTGCATGATGGGAACAGGGCAAACCAAACTACAAAAGCCAATTCTTACACTGGGAAGGAAACAAGCTCCCGGGGACCGGTTTCTGGCATTACAGCCGTCTTCGGCCCGGTTTGCTTGAATCCTGATGGTGCAATGAGCAAGGGACTCATGTCTGAGTATACCCTTCCACGCTTAGGGTGGACAAAAATATTTACAACAAGGGGTGGTGAGGGACAGAGTCTCTGAATAAAGCAGAAAACTCTCACCCAGTCAAGAGATCAGGGCTAGATCCAAAACCGTTTTTTAGCTCACTGCACCATCCCAGTTTCAGAACCTGGCTGTATGCAAATTAGTCTGTTCCTGTCCCAGTGCATGATGGGACCAGGGCAAACCAAACTACAAAAGCCAATTCTTACACTGGGAAGGAAACAAGCTCCCGGGGACCGGTTTCTGGCATTACAGCCGTCTTCGGCCCGGTTTGCTTGAATCCTGATGGTGCAATGAGCAAGGGACTCATGTCTGAGTATACCCTTCCACGCTTAGGGTGGACAAAAATATTTACAACAAGGGGTGGTTAGGGACAGCTTGTTTCCTTCCCAGTATAAGAATTGGCTTGGTAGTTTGGTCTGCCCTGTTCCCATGATGCACTGGGCCAGGGTCAGACTAATTTGCATATAGCCAAGTTCTGCGCTGGGATGGTGCAGTGAGCTAAAAAATGGTGATGGATCAAGCCCTGATCTTTGGACTGGGTAAGAGTGGTCTGCTTAATTCAGACACTCTGTTCATCACCACCCCCTTTTCTGAATTAGTTTTGCACTGCAGCACTTCCTTGTATAGCACCAAACAAATGGTATTGAATAGTGACTTTATAAAGTGCCTCACTTCTTGGCAGAGCCATAGTTAATCCATTTATCCTTAAAACCTATGTCCTCAGTCTTAAATGGTTTCCCTACTCTTCTCTGTGCATACAAAGTATGTGTCAGTTTGAAGTGCTCCAGTTTTGTGCAGCACCGCAAATGCAACTATTTCTCGTTAAAGCCTGTGCCTAAATCCTTATTCTGATATGTCATTCCAATAAAAGCGCTTTGAGGCATCCTATATTTATATCCACTTAGGTGCAAGAGATGTAGCCTAACTGCCACAGCTACTCTCCACTCCAATCTATCCCACTCAACAACAATGTACCCCACTCCACTACATTATACCCCAATCCACTCTGCTCTACCCAAATCTACCCCACTCCACCCCAATCTTCCCCACTCCTCTCCAATCCACCCCAATTTACATCACTCCAATCTACCCCACTCCAATCCACTTCAATCGACCTCACTAAAATCTATCCCTCTCCACTCTAATCTACCCACTTCACTCTCCACCAAAATCTGACCTATTCCATTGCAATCTACCCCACGCCACTCATATCTACTCCACTGAATTCTACCCCACTCCAATCCACCCCACTCCAATCCAATCCACCCCACTCCAATCCAATCCAATCCACCCCACTCCAATCCAATCCAATCCAATCCACCCCACTCCAATCCAATCCACTCCACCCCACTCCAATCCAATCCACCCCACTCCAATCCAATCCACCCCACTCCAATCCAATCCACCCCACTCCAATCCAATCCAATCCACCCCACTCCAATCCAATCCAATCCACCCACTCCAATCCAATCCAAACCACTCCACCCCACTCCAATCCAATCCAATCCACCCCACTCCAATCCAATCCACCCCACTCCAATCCAATCCAATCCAATCCACCCCACTCCAATCCACCCCACTTCAATCTACCTCACTCCACTCTAATCTACCCACTCCACTCTAATCTACCCACTCCACTCTAATCTACCCACTCAACTCTAATCTACCCACTCCACTATCCACCAAAATCTAACCTATTCCACTCCAATCTACCCCACGCCACTCAATCAAATCTACCCTAATCTTCCCCACTTCACTCCAATCTACCCCAGTCTATCCCATTCCACTCCAATCTGGCTCATTCAACTCATATCTACTCCACTCTAATCTTCCACACTCCACTGTACCCCAATGTATCTGACCCCACTCCAATCTACACCACTCCGCTCTAGCCCCAGTTCACCCCACATCACTTCAATCTGCTCCAATCCAATCTAGGCCAATCTACCTCACTCCCCTCCAGTCCATCCCAATCTACCCCAAACTATCCCACTCCACTTCAAACAATCTACCCCATTCCACTCCACTCTACCCCACTCCAATCTACCCTACTCCAGTGTACCAGATCCCACTCCAATCTACCCCATTACAATCTATAATCTACCCACCCCCTCCACTCCAATCCACCAAACTACACTATACCCCATCTATCCCACTCCACTACAATCTACCCCACTCCATTCCATCCCATCCCACTCCATTCCAATCTAAGTCAAACTGCCCAAAGGTACCCCAATCCACTCCACTCTACCCCAATCTACCCCACTCTAATCTACACCTTGTCACTCCAATCTACCCCACTCCACCCCAATCTACCCCACTCTACAATACTCCAGTCTACCCCACTTTACTCTAATCTACCCCAATCTACCCAACTCCACTCCAATGTACCCCACTCCAATCCACCCCAATCTACTAACGACAATCTCCATTCCACCCCATCTACCCCACTCCAATCTACTCCTCTCCACTCATTCCTATCTACTCCAATCTACCCCACACCAGTAAAATCTACCCCATTCCCCTGTACCCTACTCCACCCGAACTTACCCCACTACACTCATACCAGTCTACCCCAATTTACCTCACCCCCTCCCAATCTACACCACCGCACTCCACCCCAATTTACTCTACCCACTCCCTCCAATCTACCCCAATCTACCCCACTCCACTCCAATCTACCCCACTCCATTCTACTCCACTCCACTCTACCCCACTCTACCTCACCACACTCCAGTCTACCCACTTTACTCAAATTTACCCCACTCCAGTCTAATCTCCCCCACTCTAATCTACCCCAATCTATCCCACTCTTCCCCACTCCATAATTCCCCAATCTACCACACTCCACTCTACTCTACCACACTACGCTCCAATCTAATCTACCCCAATCTATCACACTCCACTCCAAAATACCCCAATCGACCACACTCCACTGACTCCAATCTACCCACATCTGTTCCACTCCGCCTCAATCTACCCTACTCCCTTCAATATACCCCAATCTACCCCACTCCATTCTACTCCACTCAACCGCAATCTACCTAATACCACTCCAATATATCCAAATCTGCCCCACTCCACTATTTACCCCCACTTTAATCAAACCCACTTCACTCCAATATACCCCACTTCATTCTATTCCACTCCAATCTACCTCACTACATTCCAATCCACCCCACTCCACTCAAATCTACTCCACTACAAACCACCCCTCCACCCTCCCCACTACAATCTTATCCAATGTACCGAACTTCACTCTACACCGCACCACTTGAATCTATCCCACTTCACTCCAATATACTCCATCTAACTCAAACCACTCCAATCCACCCCAATCTACCTTGATCTATCGCACTCCACTTCACTTCACCCAATCTACACAACTCCACTCTAATCCAATCTGCCCCACTCCACTCATCTACCCACTCCAATCTACCTCACTCCACTCCACTCCACTCCACTCCACTCTCCAATCTACCCCACGGCACTCTCCTCCACTCCAATCCAATCCACCAAACTACATTTTATCCCAATATATCCCACACCACTCAAATCTGCCCCACTCCATACCAATCTACCCCACTCTACACCAATCTACTCAATCTACCCCAATCTACCCCAATCCACCCATCTACCCTAATCAAACCATTTCACTCCACTCTACCCCACTCCACTGCAGTCTACTTCACTACTCTCTCTCCACTGCAATCTACCCCACTCCATTCCAAGCAACCCCACTCCAATCTACCCCAATCCACCCCACTCCACTTTAATCTACCCCAATCCAACCCACCTCACTCCAATCTACCCAGTACACCCCAATCACTCCAATCTACCCCTCCAGTCAAATCTACCCCACTCCATATAAATCTACCACACTCACCCCCACTACATTGTAGAGAGGGCATGTGGCCCCGCTCCGAGCGGGTGGGAGCATTTTTGAAGCTTCCGCCCTATGGGAGCGGACTTGGTGTTTGCTCCCAATTGGTGGCAGATTTCAAAATGCTTTTGCCAAGTGAGAGCAAGCGCAGATCTCCCTCGCTTAAAGGAATCGGCCCTAGGGGTGGGCTCCCCAGGGCCTCTCGAGGCACATGGAAGGGGACTGTGTGGCCCCCCTACTCATACAAAGACTATTCTGCACTGGGGGTAGACTCCCGGGGGCTTCTTGAGGACAGGGGAGGGGAGCCACTTGGCCCCCTCCCCATACAAATTAATGTTGGCCCCAGGGGTGGGCTCCTCGGAGCCCCTGGTAGCTATTTTTTTTGGTTTCAGTCAGGGTCCCTCTGGGTTTTCCCCATGGGGCCTAGGGAATCCCTTCCCTGCCCCCATATATCTTTATTTTTTACAACTTCAGGACGGGAGCTAAGTGCCAGAGTCCTAATTGGGCTGCCAACAACATTTTTCCAATGTTTTCTGACAGCCAATCAGATCGCTCACTCTCACAGAAGGCTGACACCTATGGAAGTGAAATGGCCCTAGGGAAATAAAGCTCCCTGGGCCAATCAAAATGCTCCATTTTTAAGTTATCACTCCCATGAGAGGCTGTGACATTTTCATTAGCCCAACCATCCAAATATGTATTTTTTTAACCCTTAATATCTAAAATCTGAACAGATTTACAGTAAATCACAAAAAGCACAATCTACGGATGGACCTAGATCTGGCTTCCTGCGAAATTTTGTTCATTCCATTCAGCAGTTTTTGCTGTAGCCTTGTCTAAAGAAGTCTGTGGAAAATGCATGTTGATTTTATCTTTCTCAGCCCCTGCTTGACATATCACCCAAACCTTTCCAAGAAGGAGTGGAGGTTAAAAAGGTTTTTTGGGAAAAGTTTTGTTAAGATTCATCAAATAGGTCCAAAGTTATTAGCAAACCAAAAAATGCTCTTTCTATGGAAAGGTCAACCTATCTATAGCTACCTAGTGGTACATATTGTAAAAAAATATACGTAAGGAGCAAAGACTTGCGTTCTAAAGACAGTAATTGTTACATTAAATGAAACTACAGAGTAAAGACATAAAAAGTAAAGTCTGAGGAGTAAAGGCATGAGGACTAAAAGTTTGTGAACTATCTAATATTCTGGGGGAGTTTTGGTGCCCTGAAGGGAGCGCCACAGTTTGGTAGCTAGGAAAGAGAACCAACATCTCTGAAAATATGGGTGACCAGATGTCTAGATAAAGTACACAGAGAAGCTGAAGGAAAGCATGGGAACAAACTGTCCTTAAAGTATGCAGGTCCTTGCAGAGAACCAGAAGAGTGAGGAAGAGGTGTCAAAGTTAGATCGGCTGCGACAATTTGAATAATTTGCAATCTGTGGACTAGGTAAGCTGGCTATCCAAATTAAGAAAATAATTGGGTCTGTATGTAATCAGGGTTTGGGCTATGGTACGACAAACTTCAAGGGGAAGGTATGCAAAGAGGTTTTATTTAACATCCTGATTAATGAGAAGCAGTTTCCGTTAACCTGATTGTTCCCCCTCTTTCTCTTGTCAAATCAATCAAGTAAGAGATCTCAACAATCATGGCATCTGGTTTCAGGGTTAGGGCGCAAGCATCTAATTCACCAGGCCCCAACCGGGAGACCAAGGAGAGGATTGTTTTCTAAAGGAAATGATCTCAGTCGTATTTTTTTTATAACTCTTTTTATAGGGTTCAATACTTGTACAACAACATCAGCATACACAGAAAAATGAAGCTGCACAGTACTTGAATATACCCACTTCAGCAAGTTCTCATTACATGCAATCACATCAGACATCTTAACCAAAGTTTATGATGTTTTTCTGGGCAGCTGTGGAATTTGTATACACATTTTTCTGCCATGGCACATTCCACACTCCCCTTTCAGCTATCAGAAGTTTTTGCTCAGATCTCCAATGACGTGCTATGTCCCTTTTGGTGATAAGAAACACCAAAGCTACAAGAATTCTTGTATATGGGCTCCCACCTCACTCATCCATCAGCCCTAGAAAAATCAATTTTAGTTCTCACTCCACTGATCTACCCATAACCTGCATCCGTGTGTGGCACTTGTTTTTCCAGTATCGTATTGCATGGTATTCCTATATCATATGAAAAAAGGTGCCTTGGTGTTGTTGACATCTTATGCACAGTGGGTCTAGACCTCTCTTTATTTTATTTAGCCATGTGGGGCTGTAGTATATTCTGTGTAGGTATTTAAGTTAAATTTGCCCAGTCTCATATATATTGCAAGCGTCCTAGGTGCAATTTTGGCCTCTACCCAGCCTTCCTCTTCTAAGGGGGCACACATCGCCTTCCCTTCATTCCCTCCGTTGCACCATGGGGTCAGGGGTAATATTTACCAGGGTGCTACAGAGGAGATTCTATTCTTCCCTATTTGTGATTCAACGATATGTGCCTCTAAGGGGTAGTCTCAGTATTATTGTTGTTCATCCTCAAATAGTTGAAGGTCATCCACTCTGCTACAGATGACATACAAGTTTTAAAAGTCTCTTGAACTGAAAGAGTTTCAGCTGAGAAGTTAAGGATGATTTGTGTATCATCAGCATAAACCATGCTGTCAAAGGAGGAGAGTAAAGAGGTTAGATGAGCCATGTAGACCGTAAACAGGATTAGACAAAGGGAGGAGCCTTTGGGACCAGAAATCTCTAGATTGTGCTTTGGGGCACTGTTAAGCAGAATACATGTGTGGGTTTGGTCGAGGGTAGTGGGTGTGTGCTACACAAACTTGCTTTGCAAATTATTAACATGAGGCGAGTTAAATAATGAGAATTCACAGCAGTGGCATAACAAAAAGCCTTTGAATGTGTAGGATGGCCGAAGTAAAATCGGAAAGTTCTTCATTTGCAGCATGTGCAGAATATCTAGGGAATAGGTGATAGCTCCTGGAGAGTGCAGGGGTCAAAGAGTAGGATTTAGGGCTCTGGGTACGGATGGGCATAGATGGCTTTCTTAGGCACACCTTTGGTGTACCTGCTGCACGGACATACAGTTGTGTCCCTTAAATAAGATGGCATTTGGCTAGGAGGCATGTTGAGTCTAGACTAGAGTGCTGACCTAGTGTCATATAAATAAAATGGTGGACAGAATAAAAACACCATTCTGGACCCCAGTTGTTCGAATACCATGCTGGAACCTCCCTTCCTTGCTGTATTGAGCACACTAATTGTCAAACATGGACCCAGGCTCCTCCAAACCAAGCACAAGGTAACCAAGCCGTACTGTAAAGAAGGTAAAATAGTCCAGGTAACAAGGTGTCCTTACCAGAGGAGCACCCTCTATAGGAGTGCTTCCAGGGCTAGATGTGCAGCAGCTTCAAGTTAAGGCTGGAGTGCTGACTTGAGAGCGATGTAAATTAAATGATGAACATAACAAACATCAAATCGGTGCCCATCCACTCCAATACCATTCAGGAAGCTTCCTTCCTGGTGGTATTTACTCCAAAAAGAAATCAAGTTAAAACAACAACGCAAAACAATAAACACGCATGCAGAAATGCCTAAAGGGCTTTGTCTAACGCTATAAGGGCAGGTTCCACGCAGGAGGTAAGGAAACAGATCTTAATATAAGGCCACACAATTACAGGCAAAGAAGGCCCATGATGAAAATAGATGGAGGGATTTGTTGGTTGCATGTAATGGGAAAAACTGGTGTTGATTCTGGCACTTAATTAAGTGGCGTGGCGATAATGTCGATCCGGCACCTGTTAACAATGTCCCCTCAGAAGCCTGGGTTGCTCATTATCAGACCAAATTTACTTCACATGTTAATGATCCAGAGTCAACACTAACATTTACTCTAATGGAAATAGAGCGTGCTTTTGATGGGGAGCTGCAGGTAGAGCCGACATATTTAAATTTGACCGAGAGAATTGGCTGAAATATATTTTCCTATTCCAGAATCCTGGCATGGGGCTGAAATTATCCCCATATATAAAAAAAAGGGGACCGAGCCTGTCCATCCAATTACCGGCCTAATAGTCTTATAGACACTATGAAAAATTTGGTGGCTAGATTAGTGATAAGCAGGGTAAATAGGTGGATTGATGATAATGAGACACTATCCACCTATCAAGCAGGATTTCGCTCCCATGTTAGTACCATCAACCAAGTTTTTAGATTTATGATGTTATATTGGAACACCGTGGTCTTAGCTGGTGGAACCCTCTATGCAGCAATTGTAGATCTTAAATCTGCATTTGATCTAGTGCCCCGTAACAAACTTTGGGACACTCTCAAAGAAGCTGGGATGCCCGCTGAGATCCTTTCATTCATCATAAAACTACATGATTTCACCTATGCCAAGTCAGGTGGGGCCTACAGGGGGAGACAACAGAACATTTCCCGGTGAACAAGGGAGTGCGGCAGGGGTGTGCGTTAGCCCCTACCCTTTTCTCTTTGTTCATTAATAATGTTATCTCATACTACTCTGAATACCCCACAGACGCTCCTACTCTCGCTGGTTCGAGGGTTCCTTTATTAATGTTTGCAGACAACACTTTAATTTTGTTTGAAACACAAGCTAGTCTGCAAAGAGCCCTTGACAGATTTAATCTTTTTTGTGATAACCATGATCTTGTAGTCAATGTTGACAAGACAAAGTTAATGGTTTTGCATAAAAACAAAACAGTGAAAGCCAGAGTAGAAATGAATACTGCGTCCCTTGCGGCCCTCCTAAAAGAACATTGTTTATCCCAAACCAAACCAGTGGCACCGGTTTTGGCAATTTACCAAGGAAAGGTTAAAACCTCAATAATCTATGGAGCCGAACTCTGGGGCTTCGAAAATGTAGTTCCTTTAGTCCTAGCTCAGAAAAAGTTTTTTAAGGGCATTGACCGGCCTTCCCCAGTTGACACCACTTAGACCCTTACTGTTAGACCTGGGGTGTATTTCCTTTGAGGAGGAAGCTTGTTATAGACCTCTCGCGTATTGGCGACGGCTTTGGCTTAGTTATTGCTATGGCTACATTTTGGAGCTGGACGTAGGCCATAAGAAGGAATAGGATGCAGGGCAGTATGTAACAATGTAACTATGTAATTGATTTCAATAAGCTATGGTGTCTTTAGTCTCTTCCAATCTAACCTGTTTATAAGCTTATAAGATTGTGAACTTTTAAAAACTTTTTTTAACCTAAACCTGCGTAATTATGGTTATTCCTTTCCTTCAAGGAATTCTTATCTAGTCTTAAAACAAAAGGTTTTATGGCATGTATTATCAGTTTGATATGTTTTAATAGAATGTTATTGAATTTTATTATGTGACACTTTAATTGTTTAAAAAAAGTAATTTCTTGTGTTTTTATTTATTTTGTTTATATGTGTCTTTTATGATTGTTTATGATCGAATATAGACTAATTGATGATGATTGATCAATAAACACAAACTTAATAAAAAAGCAGATTAAGCTACCCAAGAGAGGCTCATCTAATGGGGTGCTCCAAGTGTCAGACCTAGAGCCAGGCACCTCCAAGCCAAGTACAAGGAAAACAAACAGGACTGTAAAGATGTAAAATGTAGTCCAGGCAACAAGCAGCATCCCTCACAGTAGTGCTATCTGGACCAGACGTGCAGCAGTATCCTTGAAATAAAGTGGCATTTAGCCTGAGGCTCACTGAGTGAAGAAGAGAGCGCTGACCGAAGCAAGATGCAAAATAAAATGGCTTCATAACATAAACCTCAAAATGGAACCCAGACAAAGTTCACTTCCTGGTGGATTCACACAGATACAAAATCAAGTAAAAATAAGAGTGAGAAACAAACACATAACCTAAACAAAGGAGCACTGCCAGTGCCTAATATGGAACCAGGCACCTCCAAACCAAATACAAAAAAAAAAACAAGCTGGACTGTAAATGACTGGTAAGTCCAGGTGACAAGTGGTCTTGACCAGAGAGAAGCCCTTCAAAGTAGTGTTTCCTCTCCCTCTATTATTCATATAGATTTCACACTTGAAAATATGTAACTAACATTTACTTTATTCCATTGATAAAACACAATTCTCCAACATCTTTTATTAACCTAGCTATCACTGAAAATGTGTGCAAATTTGTGCACAAGAACGTTGTGCAAAGCAATGATCTAAGAATGCTAGCACCAAAGTCTCTGTTGAATTCTTGAGCACAACTGTATCAACAGAAACAAGCATTGGTAAATGCCTTCGGTTTCGCCTATGTGAATAAGAATAAGCTGTTTTTTGTTTGTAAGTTGTAGCTTGGTGAGCAGTTGTGCAACAGAAGTTACTGAAACGTCATTAAAGTGTTATGACTTACAATTACAATAGCCTAATGGAAATAACAGGCAGCTAGTAGGCTGCCATACAATTTACTGTGTTTAACAAGAGAAGCGCACACAATTTAATGCATAGTATGTAATGCATAGATGACAGATGAAGCAGGGACAGTGCATACAAGACTGAGTTTATAAGGATACAAATATATTGAAATACCGAACTTACCACCAAAAACTTATTTTTAAGTCACTCCTAAACCATTAGTGCCTTGTCTTACGGAATCTAACTGCAGAGTACAAAAAAGTCACACAGCTCATTGAATAACACTCACGCTATTTCCCCAATTCATCCACCATCCTTACCATATAATAAGAATTTAGTACAAATAGTGCTATTGCTAACTTTACTATGCACCATGTAGCTGTGTTTTGTTTGCTCTTATCTAGTGCAGAACTGAAGCAGACCAGGACACATAAATATATTATATCTGGTGTTTAACGCCATCAATGAAATCCAGTTTATGTTGCATGTTTCCTAACCCAGTTTCTATGTTTGCTATAAGAAGTGAATATAATTAATAGAAGAATAAAAAAAGGACAGCATGCATCAGCCAGCTGAGAATAACAAACAATTCAAAAAGTAAATGGAACAGCATTGTCTCACACATAAAAGAAGTACAGAGTTATCGAACAGGCAGAAATCAATACAGCATAGCCAAAGGAGCAACATGTGTGGTGTGGCTGAGGAGTGGGCAGACAGTCTCAGATTAAATAAGTAATCTGTGTAGTCTTGATTTCACCACATGCCTCTCTTTTACCATCCCACACTTCAGCTCTACCTCATATTAACAATATATATCTATATGTATATCTATTTCTATATATATTACCTACTCGTTTTGCCAATAACTTTGAAGCAATTTGAAGCAATCACCCTCCCCTCCTCTTTCCCGCCTTCATTATCTGTCTACTTCCCCTGCTCAAACCCCCCTCACCTGAATCTCTCACCTTGCCTGCTTTTTCCCTTATGTATTTGTGCTTATTGTTTATCTCGACCTTACAAGTAAATATGTTGCCATGCTCTAAGAACTGTGTAACCTTTGTAACGATGTAACCTGTAACTATGATCTGATGCTCATGTAAAGCGTTCTGATACCTCCGGGTCTAGCCAGCGCTGTATAAAACTTTTAAAATAAATAAATAATAAATAAATAAATTAGTACACCACTCCCTTCAGCTGCTGTGTTGAAATTTTAGGGTGATTTGTCAAGTGGGGACTGAAAAAAAGGGGGGGCCCAAAACGCATTTTCCCCATGTAATTTCCTATAGGGGTTTTAAACGTGTCTACAGCCCGAACCCCTGGACGGAATTATATAAAATTGGGCAGAAAGGTAGCTTTTGGTTCAGCGTGCTTTTTGTTATTTGGTGTAAATCTTTTCAGTATGAGGCGCTGACCCTCTGCAGATCCATCTGTGTATCCGTGTGTCCACTTGCTAAAGCAAGGTACTGATGGGCTGGTCACAACTTGATAGAAAAGTTTCAGCCGACCATTTTATATATCGGGAAATGGTCCCTAGGGCTAAAAAGTAGCATGCAAAGTAAATGAAGGGGTCAGGTTAGAGCTTTCCTGTCCCCATGTGTGTGTAATAGATATGTGAAAAGAATGTGCAATGGGCAGAAAAAAAGGCAGATTTTTTTTTGCCACACGTGAGATCTGCAGAGCCATCGATGATAGTGGGCCCCGTGTAAATCTGCGACAGATTCGTAGACCTCGCAGTGAATGGAAAAAAAATATTCATACTCACACACCCACTCTGACACCCAAACAGACATTCTCACACTCACTGTGACACACAAACAGAAACTCTCACATCTAGACAGACAGTTTCATTCTCCGTGATACCCAGACACTCTCAGACCTACTCTGACGCCCATACAAACAATCTCAAACCCACTCGCATGCAGTCCTAGATCCCGTGCGTACTCGTGAATCCACCACAAAGTTACTCACGAGGTCCGCATTTAGCATTGTTGGGGCTTTGCGAATTTGTGGAAAAAAATAAAGAAATTGGGCTTTTTTGCAGAAAAATGGTACAAAAATGCTGGCCATTTATATTTACAAAAGGAAAGATGAAAGGAAGCCTGTGATTTGTTAACTCGAGCAGCATAAACAAGAGAACATTGTGGGGAGTAGCCATTTTAGCTGCTTTTATATTGAGAGGGGAGGTGGTTTTCAGGAGTTCTGACTGGAGATTTCAAACAAAAACAGATGTTACCCGACATAGAAATAAAACTAAGAGCCCAGCAAAGAGCTTTTAAAAGTATGCTGAATATGTTGAAATATATAACGTATATCTAGATAAAAATAGGGAGTGTATGTAAGATGAAAGAAAATGTGTAGCTTCTAGAAACAATCCTAGAAAGTAAAACAGAAGGATGTTTAGAAGAGAATATGAAGTAAAAACACAGTGAGCAGAAAGGCAGAAAGAGGAAGTGGTATACTGTATATATATATATATATATATATATATATATATATATATATATATATATATATATATATATATATATATATATTAATTTCATCCTGCCAGTATGAATCAATGTGTTAGAAATTAGATGTGGGTGCTTGCTTTTAGCATTTAATTTAATATTATATAATTTGCACATGCACACACTGTCAGGCAGGCACTTACACTCCCACAAAAGGACTTGTGTACCCATCACACCCATAAAACCATTTACACACCCATTTCCTCACCTTTACATCCAAGTTTGAGTCCTAGTTCACCCTTACAGCCTGGGAGGACATCCGCAGAATGCAATCTGCACCACAGGAAGAGTTTTAGGGGAGTTTTTAGAGGACTAGATCAGCACTCTTGTGAAGGGAGAATCTTGATTGTAGTTGACCTTAGAATTAGGGCCCCTAAGGG
Source organism: Lissotriton vulgaris (assembly GCF_964263255.1). NCBI lineage: Eukaryota > Metazoa > Chordata > Amphibia > Caudata > Salamandridae > Lissotriton > Lissotriton vulgaris. Next base: position 499,688,088 of record NC_141694.1, read on the forward strand.
CAGTGGCTCGGAGAAGATGAGAAAGGAGCAGAGAAATGACTGGGGAAAGGCTCCAGAGGAGAGAGAGTATTCTTCACAGAAAAAGAGTTCCCTATCGGATTTGATACAGAAAGTAGTGTCTCCTCCCAAACCCAGTCCGCTGAGGAGCCAAAGGCAGACAAGCTGAGAGGGGCTAAAGGCTCAGGCTGGGCCAGCTAGCTGCTGAGGAGAGAAAAGCTGAGGCTGAGAGCGGCTTGAAGGAGAAAAGGGTCTTGTTGGCTCATGAAGTGACTGTCAAGAAGATAGACTTAAAGGCCAAGTAGCTGTTAGAATCTAGCAAAAATGGTGGGAGCAAAACTAATGTGTCCAGTGCAGAAGAAAGAGTCCATATACCCAGAGACTTGGGGGCATATTTACAAGGAGTTAATGCCACTAGAACGTCACTTTATCAGACATTCTGGTGCCGTTAATTCCTTTGCCTTATTTACAAGTCAGCTTTAAGCCCCTTAACATGGCTTAACGCTGCCTTGTAAATAATTGCCCCTATTCATGCAGCATTTAGCATACAGGGGGCGGGCAATGGGAGTTGCAGTGGGTGTACTGCCGCAACACCCATTGCTTTTTTACGCTGCCCCATATTTGGAAGGTATGGGGCAGCACCAAAAATATCGCCAGAGGCTACCTGGTCTTAAGAAGGCGATACGAGCAGAAATGTTTCATTTCTCTTCTTATTTTGCTCTTTCCATGTGTGCTGCAATCAGCATAGAAATAGCAAATCGCCTGAAAAGATTGCTTATATGCAGGAAGCTGTCCCTTCCTGCACATAAACAGCCGCAAGGCAGCAACATTGCGCAAGGGTGCCTAGGCTGGCACTAGGCAGCTTTGTTAGAACCAGCACTAAGGAAAACACAGGTGTGCGCAGCATTCTTCTAAATAAGGTGCAACCCTGCATTTTGAAACTGAAGGAACACAGTGTTACCAATCTTGGCATAACACTGCACTCTGCCAGTTTCTAGTAAATATGCCCCTTGGTGTCTGACTGTAAGGAGGGGGCTTATATAGACAGGTTGTTTCAGACATATGAAGCAGTTCTAGATGTACAGAGGATTTCTAAGGAGGATAGGGGAGCATGCCTTTGGAGTCACATTCCTGGTGATGGAAGGGACATGCCTACTGGCCCTAGAGAATGGCAAGAGGTTGAGGTATCTCATCCTGAAAGAGACTGTTGTTGGCAAGTATGAATTCTCCCCAGACAAGTGCAGGTTGAAATACAGGGGCAGTCAGAAACAGTGTGAGCAGTCCGGGGAGAGTTTTGTGGGTTAGTTTTGAAATGTTTTTTAAAAGTTTGATTGTTTTCTAAGAAGATTTATGTAACCGTTTTATGCTTTTTTTTCTTTCCAAACAGAACTGGGAAGAAGGAACTGCCTTCAGACTGTGAAAAACATGCAAAAACATAGTACTTACTGTTGTATCCTTTTTTCTACAGTGTCTTTTGGAACGCTCCATGTAATATACTATTCTATGAAAGAAAATACAGGTTCATCTGTGTCTGTTCCAAATTTAGTTGCACCTTTTACCCAGAACAGCATATGAATATAACAAGCAACTCTTGCTTGGTACTCTTTTTGCAAAATGAAATCAGCGAGTTCTCTAAGAAGTAGATTTTTTTGTCGCAGATGAAGGCCAGTATAATTTCAAAGCTGTGCTTAACGTACCTGCCAAAATTTGACAGATGCTACAGCAAAGTTCTCATGGTGTCTTGAATTTAAGTGTTTAATGTTACAGTTTGAGTGGAAAAGTTATTTAAATTATCCCATATATATTCTGCACAGCTCTTAGTTAGAAACCAATTTTTTGTATAATCTTTATGGTTGTTTTTCCCCACTGTCCATTGATGACTGTTACAACAGTAGATCACTTTTGGTGTATGAGTATAGAACCTGAGAACAGTAAAAAAAAAAAAAGGGAAAATGCATCCACAGTTCCCATGAGGAAGCAGGGTCTAGACTGATTTGCATACGTCTAGGTCCAGACTGGGGTGACGTGGTAAGCAAACTAACAATGGATTAAACCCAGATCTAGGACTGGGAGTAAATTGATTTGTTCAGAATACTGTCCCTCACCTGGTCTTTTTGCTTTGTAGTCCCAAGGGGGAAGGGTATGCCCAGACGTGGGTCTCATGCTCACTGTCCCACTGGATTAAAGCTAGCCTGCTAATGAGGGGTGATACCCTGAAACTAGTCCCAGGATGCTGGATTCCGCTCAAGGGAGGACCTGGCCTGGCAGTTCGAATTTGACGGTTCCCTTGGGGAGCAGGGTCAAGACTGTCTGCATATGGCTGGGTCCAAACTGGGGTCGCGTGATGAGCAAAATAACAATGATTTAAACCTAGATCTATGACTGGAGGTGAATGTTTGATTTGTTCAGCATTTCGTCCATCATCTTTTCTTTTTGCTAAAGTTTTAGGCAATTTAAAAAACACTTTTCCTATGGAAACATGGCCCTAACTATAACTATATACTGGTGTAATTATTTTTTTAATACACTAAAATCTCTTACAATACAATTCCTAAAGCATTGGATATTGTACACATAAGAATGGGCACATCATCACCCAGAAGCAAAGGAAGTAAAGTACAGTTAAGTAGGGAAAAGAGAGTTGGGGCCAGCAAAAGAGTAGGAAATAGGGGGAAGTGGAGATGAGAAGGATTCATCATTCCAGGGATCGGGGGAATGTAGAAGAGGAAAGAAGAAATAGGGATGACTGATAATTTGACTCCCATAAACAGCAAAAAAGATTCATAGACGCAGAGGAGGAGGAAGGGGAAGCAGGAGGGGGACACCCCTATTCCGGTTAGGAAGAGAAGGAAGATGCAGACAAAGTGCAAAAAGCAATTATGTATAATTTCTACTTGACACTTCTAATTCTATGATCTGGTGGCACAGATACCTTAATTTGCAACTTTTGTGTTGTCGCCAATAATGGAACGTGAACCTGAACAATACCATTCTCAGGAACTGTATAATGAGCAGGAGCAGTCTTCTCCCTCTTACTTTCATTTATCCTCCATCTTTGAATCTGGCGATAAGTTGACTGCTCAACTGTGACTTGAACAGTATTTGCTCTCTCTTCTGTGGTCAGCAACATGTTGTCATGTCTCTTTATCATTATCTAAGAAAATATAAGAACATGTATAAGAGCAAGGGCACTCATATTACATTTGCAGTAACATAGTGTAAAGCAGAGGTTCTCAAAATGTATTGCTCTAAGCAAAATCTTTTGAAGTCGGGCCAACACCAAAACGTTAAGGCAAGCATTGAGATGGGAGCGAGAGGGGGGCACGGGGTGCAAATCACAAGGGCGATCATTATATAGCCCTTTCAGGAATGTTGTTCTTTAGCTCATATGACATACGAAATAAGATTTATAAAAGAGCAAATGCATAAAACAAAAACAGCATTGACCAAAAACACTACTTCTCATAATTGGGGTACTGTAAGTCCCTGCCAACCAGGGCCCCACTGCAACTGCACCTGCTGCACGATTAATAGCTGAGGCCCGGAGAAGCAGGCTATCTTCTCTTCTTGTGTATCCAACAAAAGAGAGAGTGAGGGATTCTTCACCGTAGGGAAGGGAGGTTACTCGTAGTCCCCGGGACTGAAATCTAGTATAAACAAAAGAGGAGTAACCCCAAAAGCAACACGAAAGGTTCTTAATGGGATGTCAAAAGAGGTAGCAAAAGGACAATATCCTTTTGTTAAGAAACCCCTCACTCACCAACCTGGTTGGTGACATGCTTCATCATTGGGGTCCACCCAGATGGCCGAGTGCCACCCGGGTGTGCTGCGACACCTGACTACAGTGGAGCTGGTTATTAGTGTGGAGTGCAAGAAAAGTGATGTTAAAAATTGTCCTGGTATGACTTGTAAAAAAGACTTTATTCAGAAGCTACTGGACAATAATAAAAACAAGGTGTAGATACTGATAGGTTATAATGACCAGTAGTATCTATGTGTGTGTTATATAAAAAAGTGTCTACATGTTTCAACCTGTAGATGGAAATCCCAGGTTTTCGTCAGGACCAAATAGGAAAATGGGTGGTGTACACACACTAACGTGTACCCAGTCCTAAATTCCTTCTACCTTACTGCAAAATAGTGCAGCAGGCTGCCTCAAAAACCTAAATAGGTGAGGAAAAAACAGAGAAACCTGTGGAAGGAAATGGAAACAATCACAAACAGATAATATACATGCCTGTAACGTAGTGTAGGTTCTCAAAATTCTGCATGCTTCATGCGAATCCCATTTGTAAATGAATTGTATTTAATAATGTGCCAGGGACGTGGATACTAGAGTGGGTAATTGCTGGTATCTGGTGCAGTAGTGCTTACTGGCCGTATATCGTTCATTGGATATTGTCCTTTTGCTACCTCTTTTGACATCTCATTAAGAACCTTTCGTGTTCCTTTTGGGGTTACGCCTCTTTTGCCTATCTAATCTTCTTGCCTTTTTAAAGCAAGGATGTGCACTACCCTAATGCTAGCAGAGAGAACGAAGCCCCATGCCCACCTTTTTAAAGTAAGCCATTCACCCTCAGACCCTGGGCCCCAGTGTCGCTGCACCTGCTTCACTAATCATAGCTACTGCCTCGAGAAGTTCTGTATTAACAACGTAGGGACCCAGGAGCACCTTGCTCATTAATGGCGACAACAATCTGGATATCTACTTCACCTGCTCTCTCATGGTCAGAGGCCTGTAAAAATGCACACCTTTCTTAGACTAACCATAGGTTGTCATCAGCCCAGTTGGTGACTAAGACGGCACAACTGCCTTACAGAGACAATACTAGTAATACTCGTAAAACCAGTGAGTCCAGTAGCCATAAAAATCACATTTCAGCATGTATTTACACTAAAAGACTTCAGAGCAAATCCTGGCCAATTTCTATCAAATCTCTTCACTGATTTAAAACCTAGACTGGACATACTTGACCCCGTAAATATAAAGCAAGCATTGACAATGCCAACAGTTCTGGCTTTAATGGAATGTTGTATGGCAATGTGAGGCATTACAAGTAAATATGGGAATGGATTTGTATATGTGTGGAAGGAAAGAAATGCAGAACAATATTAGTGTAGTTTAAAAGGTCAGGTGACAATTACACTGCCCAGCAGGACCTAAACATTCATGTAGGTTAATGACTACCCTTCTCCCATCTGCCAGAGAAAAGCACCATAAATTATCTAGTTATCTAAGACACTCTAATTACATTCCAATGTCATGTGTCTATCCCTGAAAGTTCAAGCTCAGGCAGCTGGATAAATACAGAAAATGACCACCGCTGTGTGGATGGCAAACACTACAAAACATCTACTCCTGGCTTCAAAAATATGGGTGGAGCCAAACTCCCTCTCCAGTGTTGCTCACGTAATTGTCTGGTGACAGCTGCCTGGACAAGCCAGACCATATGAAGAAAAAATAGGCAAGCCGCAAAAACAGATGGTTTAATCATACTATTATGATGCTGAAACGCAAGTGCCTGAAAACTGGAAGTGAACCAACAATTCTAATTTCTAAGAAAATGCATCTGTAGTTTCGCAGAGCGTTAAAGTAGTAGCCAGGCATCTCTCACGGCCTATACCACATGTCCCTGCTTTTTACTTTGCTGCGATTCCTGCGAAACTAATAAACATCACTGAAAAAGTCACTGAGAGCTCTCTGTGATTTCAAAGTACTTCACTTCTCCTCAAAAAACACAGTGGTAATGGGTACAAGTTGTTTGCGGCACATTTTTAGAAGACCCTCTCAATCCATCAATTAATGTACCAGAGACCAGATGTTTCGAGGTAATGAAAGTACAAAACCAAATATGAAGCTAAAATGATATGCAAGACAGAAACTCCAAAACAAGCCATTCCTCCCTGAACAACGAACACAGAGGTGAATAACTCAGGCAGAAAGAAGGTGCTTAGCAATTGAACACATTAACAAACATTTTGGAGAAGACCACACTTCAAAAGCTATAGGAACAGAACATGCGATGTTGCATTGGATAGACAAGTACATTCACCACACTAGTCCAGCCCAGTATCAACTCTATAGCACAGATTTGCAAAATGAGCAAATCCGCTGACACTGGACTAAGAAAATGCTGACCTTCATTGTAATCTAACCCTATTATCATGAAAGAAATTGAACTGTAGGATGCTCAAGGACTAAAATGCATTCTGGAGTTGTTGAACTCATAAATGAATAATGGCTCAACAAAGCCGAATTGTAAATTCAATTTCAAGTGCTTTCTCAAAGTAAACTAAGTAATATGCATACAGCTATCTGGAACAATGGCCCGTGTTTCATGCAGAAGCTTGCCACATGCTTCATTTCGGATAGGAAATATCGCTAATCAAATACACAGACCCTTTGCCAAATAAAGAAGTCCAAATGACGAAAACACTGAGGCAGAAGCTAAGAGTTGAGAGCACCTTGCTTTCTACTATAAAGGCGGCTTTGCAGCAGTGAAATAAAGGGGAAAAATGATAATAACTTGATATTATTATTTTATTTGTTCTTGCTGCAGCAGCTTTGCAGGGTAGGGTGAGGCTGCTCTCCGATGACAAAGAAGCAGAGGGAATGGTGAGCACACTCTATAATGCGCAATGACTGTTTGGCTGGCCCTCTCAGGCCGGCCTAACAGCCATGTGTACTTTGCATGTTCTCCACCCAGGCTGTATTACAGTCTGAGTGGAGAACAAGGCCAGGCTCCCATTCCCTGGCTGAGCGCCGAACCATGGCGCTCAGTCCAATCACAACGCTGCATTGCAGCATTTTGATTGGTCAGGAAAGCCTGGGTGTTTCCTGTTCCTGGCAGAGAGAGATGCGGCAAGAAGACAGTGAAAAGACGCAGAAAGAGACTTCTTTTTAACACCCTTCCTTCTCACCACACCTCCCGCAGCATGATGATAGTGAATGTAACAATATTTGAATCAAAATCAATGCCGGTTAACAGAAAATCACACTTAACAACTCTCTCCCACTAACACCATAGGAGTTTAATCCATGGGACACTGTTCGTTCACTGTCTAAGAAAATTTGAAATTTATTAGTATTTCATTGAGCTGTACTGCAGACTTTTATAGTGATTTGGATAAATGACAGGTCCAAAGAGAGCTTCGATGTAACATTTCGTTCATGGGATGCCTTTCCTGACTGCATGGTTATAATTATCCCTATCTCTCTTTTTGTTGTTAAATGGTTATAATTTGTGTCAGGTTAAAGTTGGCCTATACAGAAAGTGTTATGTACCTACCATCTTTTTAACTTTTGTTCTGTGTCATGCGAATGATTGAATAGGAAAATCCAGGTCCTATGACTCAAATTCGAGGTGGTTGTCAATTATTCTTATACTTGCAAGAATGTAGATATCTTTTTTTTATTTACAAGAATTAATAGCCGCACAAACATTTTATAACCACACTTTAAATGTATAATAATTTCCTGCATCATTTGTTCAATCTAGATTTAGTTAAGCAGGTAGTGAAGAAATATGCATTCTATCCAGGTTCAGATAGCATACTAAGACTATGACTGACCTTTTGTGTAAAAAACGTCCTGTGCTCTTTACAGAAAGTGGATTATTAACTGAAGTGGATGGTAGTCCTCTTCAAGTAATATTGGCACTATTCTATTTATACTTCCCATAGCTGGATCCTATCCAGGAGTATCCTCCCAAACACCTTCTGTGGGATATCTATAAGGCTGATAGGCCTGCAGTTTGAGGGTTGAAGGGGACAGCCTTTTTTGAAAATGGAAACTATCTCAGAACCCCTCCATGTCTCGGGTGGGTCTGTGCCCGATAGTATTGTATTGAACAGGACACAGAGGTATGGGGCCCATATTTTAGGTTCTGACCGAAACAAGTCCCCGGGGATTTTATCAAGCCCCAGGGCTTTGTTGGGTAGTAGCTTGTTGATGGTAGTCTCTACTTCCAGAGTAAAAATCTCCGGAGCCCCCCTAGTTGGTGCTTATGGAGGAGGGTCAGGGTCTACAAATCGGAATCATCATTGCTTTGCCTAGCGTAGAGACCGCCAAAGTGTTCTTCCCATACTATTGGGGCTATATTTGTACTTATAGCGTTCCTCTCATCCCTGCCCTCATTACTGACAATTGCCCAGAAAGATTTGAGGTCTCTGCTTTGTAGTGTCTCCCTCAAATCTCCATTGTTCCACCTCCCAGCACTTTCTTTCCCTTTCTATAACCTGCTTATACAGCACCCTTAGGGCCTTAATGCGTAGTTTGCCTTTTTCTTTAATGGCATTAATCAACTCTCCTTTCAGCTTGCGGCATTCAGCAGTATAACATGGGTGACTCTTGGCCACTTTATCCCTGATTGTCTGGGGTGGGAAAAAGACCTCCAACATTATTTAGGCTAGCTGTTTGTGAATTTCGATGGGTCTACTATTTTTCCCAACAACTGCCCCCTCAGAGGCCACCTCTGCCATATCACTAAGGAGGGGCAACACTTGAAGGTAGATTTGGGATTGCCGTTCAGAAGAGCCCATGATAGATGGCCATTTTACTCTCCTCCTGTTGTTGTGCAGGAGGAGAGGCTGTGAAGGGGGATTAAGCTCTGGCATACTGTTTCTCAGTCCCCAGCTCCCTGGCTTCAGGGACATTACCAGGGCATTATGGTCGCTATCCGACTGAAAATGGATCTTAAAGTCCTGGACCTTGTCCCACGATCTAGATTTGATCAAAATGTAATCGATGATCGAAGATTGGCCAACTCTGTTAAACGTCACATTACCAGGCCTATCGGATTTTAATCGGCCATTACAGGGTCTTATTGATAGTGCCTGTGTAAGGGACGTAATTTGGAGTACCAAAGGTGTCCATGCTTTTACTATAGGAATTGATGGTTCCAGTATATTCCAATATTGGTTTCCTTCATCAGGGTCCTCCACACTTGGGTTACTGAGGGGTTAGCAAAAAACATAAGTGGCCACATGCATCATTGTTGCCATTTGCGATTCCTTAATTGCGAAAATTAAGGAATCGCAATTAAGAAATCACAAACGGCTATGCACCAAGAAATCGCAATTTTTTTTGCGATTTCTTAAATTTCCATAATTGCGATTCACAATTTGCGAATCGCAATTAAGGAATCCCTTCCCATTGATTCCTATGGGCCTAGAGGCCCGTAGGAATGAATGGGAAGTCATTTTCAATTTGCGATTAGCAATTTGCGATTAGCAAATTGAAAATGCAATTTCAAGGGTGCGGGGGGGGTTCAAAGGACCCCCCCTGCACCCATGAAATATAACTTTAAGTGCATTTTTCACATACAAATGCTCCAAGGGCATGTGTGTTTGTAAAATGAAACTTTCAAAAATGCACTTTTGTGCATTTTTGGAAGTTTTCACAAATTACCATGAAGGTCAACTCCACGGTAATTTACCTCTCCCTATTTGCGAATTCGCAAATTTAAAATGTTCATGCATTGCATTTAAGAAATCTCAAATTGCGATTTCTTAAATGCAATCGCAATTTTAGAAATCGCAACGTGATTGGGATTTCTAAAATTGCGAAAAACATGATGCATCCCAATTTTGTCAATTGCATTCGCAAACGGCCGAAAATTGCGATTTGCACTGTTTGCGAATGCAATTGACAATGATGCATGTGTCCGGAGATGTCTGGGGAGTTAACTGACACCAGTTTCGCCTTAACGCCCAGGTGAGTGGCTACCCACATACTAAGCCCTCCTGACTGTCTGCTTATACCCCCTTTTATTGCAGGGACATTGAATGTTGCAAACCCACTCCGCTGATAATCGTCCAGGGCCCAAGTCTCCTGCATAAGGCAGATATCGTGTTTATCCATGAACAGACCCCAATCTTCTGATGTCAGTTTCTTTTTCAGGCCTGCAACATTCCAGGAAAGTATTTTGACACTCCCATATTCTGTCTTTTGTTTTGGGCTTCTATTTACACCATGGTCCGATGATCTAGAAAGACACTCACCTGGCTGTGTCGATCCCTCCCTTTCGCTCACGGAGCGGTCTCCAATTCTCCCTGTATCTCTAGCCTTAATACATCCGCTTTCCATATCGCATCCTATCCCACTCAATGAATTACTTCTGGTATGACTTTTTCTATCCCCCACCATGCCTTCCACTGCCACAGTTCCTGACACAAAAAGGAGGTGCTTCATTTCACTAAAGATAGCTTTTGCTGCCTGCAAATTCTTACATTCGGATTTGTAGCAAGGTGGCTTCCTTGGTTCCATTAGTCAGTCTACCGCTTCCAGGTTACTGTATCTGTTATGGTGGTAAAACATGTCAAGTGGCATTGGGCTATTTAAAGGGCCGTTCCTATTAATGTTACCTGGGATACAGCTGCCTTCCTGGTAGTCAACACCCGTCCAGTTTTTCCCCTCCCACTTAGGCTCAGAACGGTTATTGCTGTATGTACCCGGGTAGAAATAAGTTAGTGGCAATGTTCTAATAGGCATATCTGGACTACCAGACTCCGAGTTGCAAATATACCTGACTGTCCAGCTATTCCTAAAATTTATCACAATGCAGTGCCCTTCTATGTTCTCCTCTCTGGCGCCCACCCAAACTACTTGTCTAGCAAATAGGAGTTCACTAGTTCCCCCAATCGGCAGTGGTCTATAGTGGTTCAACCAGTAAATGCATTTATTTTTTAGGTCCCTGCAATTCTCGACCTTTCCCGGGCTCAGTGAGGGTACCCCCACAAGAACCACTACAGAGGGGACTGACTCCGGGGGCAAGGCTAGGCGGGGCAATTCTGCCTGCCAGGACCCAGAGGTCCAGCCCCCTTGACCGGATTCAATGCCTGTTTGTGACCTTGGCCATGGTTGCTGCCTCCTGTCGCCCCACTACCCCCCATATTCCTTGTGTTAACTAGGGGACTTTGTGGTACTGTTGCTAGCTGGGTAGATTGATGCATATCTACTATGACACTTTGGGCAGATGGCACACTCTCTATGGTTGTAGCCACTGGGGTTATATTTTGAGTGAAAGGAAAAAACAAAACACTGTTGTAGGGCTAGAGGGATATTTTGAGACCAAGCCTAAGTATTATCCCCCGCTGAAACCAGATTAATATACAACAAACTTAGGGGTCTAATTTAGAAAAACAAATTGTAATTCTATGGTCTTGTCATCATGTCAAATGTACGTGTGACAACCAAAGTAAAGCTAACAGACCATATCACCAAAATGTGAGGCACCAGTAAACGCAAGTCACCCCTGGTTGAGGATTCCCATCAAAAGTCATGTATGAATCAATATTCTCATTTGGTAATCCTTATCGGGTATTGTGTCTCTTGATCATTGAGACCGCTAGCATACCCTGATGATCAGTTCGGGGTAGCGACCCACAATCACTAGGTACTACCACATGGTGTTGATACGATGGGAATGTGCAGTGCAAAAAATAATAAATGTGGTGGTTAAAAAAGGATAGGGAACTTAACAAAAACCAGTTTTAATAGACGTTAGCCCCTTCCTTATTAAAAACAAGAACAGTGTAACATAATCATCGCAGTCCACACAAATAGCTGCGAAGAGACCAACATGTTTCAGCCAAACCGGGAGGTTCCCCAGGCTTTCGTCAGGGTCTCTGTTCTTAATAAATGCTACTGCTTCTGAGTGAAGAAAGTGTGAAAATATTATACAAAAACACACGAGTGAAAAACCAATAAAGGATATATTATTCCTTCATCTGTGTCAATTCCTCTCATCGACATCTGGTGACTTAGTAATGTCTGTTGGGGACAAACGTACAAGTAAAACACAATCAGCTATCATGGTCTGTTGCAAGAGATACATAGATTCTCAGACATACACAGTTTAATTACTCACCCAGAATGTCCGGGGAGTGGACCTCACCTCTTCCTGGACCTGGCTCAGGATATGTGAGACCCCGCTCTACAAGAATAGAAACCGACTTCATAAATACAAAGAACAGAGGGATCAGTCATTGATCTGCTCTGGCCATGTACAAAATGCGAAGTCAATAGGTCTTCTATGCAGGGAGTTAACTAACATCTACTAGCAGGTTTCCATTTTCCCTCCTCTCCCTGCCATTCTCAGCTATGGACTAAATTTACGCTTGCAATCATGTGGCTTAGTCAAAGATCACAAAGTACTCGAAATCAACCTTAGTATAAAATTGTTGTTAAGGGAAAGGTGGGGCTGCATCCTACCTGTCCGTCGTTGTCTCAGGCTCTGACTGAGTCAGGGGGAGGCACCGAATTTCCTTAGTTCCTTCCATATCACCAGTCAGATCTGGAAGCTCCAACCAATCGGGACCTCAGGAGGAGGGGCTGTACCGAAGGGTAGGGACGACTGTTCCTATCAGTCGCATTGTCTCTCCTCAATTAACTGAAGTATGGGATTAATTAGTAAAAGGGGAGTCAAGTTTGTACCTTAGTCTGCACTCGGTAGGTACATAATGCCGAAATGGGCTCTGGCGCGTAGTCTCGCGAGATTGTCAAGAGGCGGACTACAAAATGATGTCACTTTCGGGACTCGTGTAGTTTATAGGGCAGCTTGCGCTCTGAGTAGCGATAATATTTGCTCATGAGTCCAGGACTCCACAGAACTGAAATCAGGGTTTACATTAATGACCCAGGGCTCAAATAAGTGTCATTGAACTGCATTCGGAATACTCGTAATACCGAATGAAGCTCAGGCGCGAAATCTCGCGGGACTATCAAAAAACGGACTACAGAGTGATGTCACAACGGGGACTTGTGTAGTCTCTGGTCCAGTTTTCGCTCTCAGTATCTAAGGTGTTTGCTCCGGGTACAAGAATGCACAGAACCCGGGCGATGTAAATGGACCAACAAATAAGAGGCGAGATTATGGGCTGATGAGAGGGCTATCAAATAGCGTGGTGTTGTTATGCCCAGTGGTTTATAAAGGGATGCAGTCATGACGATATCTCCCTGCAAGTCCTCACAAAATGTGTAGATAAATTATACCTCACGCCAAATTCGCAGAGCCTACATGGTCATCACACCAGTGGGTTTGAGTGGTTTGCGTGAATCTCAATAACTCTATTGGGCCCACTATCAGAAAAGCGTATGTGACTGTCCATTTATAGATTACTGGTTATAGTGAAATGTGTACCAATGCAAACACCACAATTGCTCAGCAGGTACAGAACAAATCTAATAAAGATAGTGACCCTCGCAGTTATCTTCATATATGTTCAAGATAGATTGAACCAGGGTATTTCGTCATTCAATCCATGTCTATCCGTGCCCAGTTTAAAAACCCACTTTTGTTCTCGCAGGAACAGAAATCTAGACACATCACTAACATGTGGTGGAATGAATGGTTTCTCCAGGACATGCCACTTAAAATCAGTTTCTGTATGGTTGTGTGTTATAAAATGTTTTGTGAGTTTCGAGATGTCTTTTTTACACCGAAAAGTGCTTCTGTGTTCCTGCATCCTCAGGCGCACCTTTCTCGTGGTCATTCCCACATAACGCTCATTGCATGTACACGTTATAAGGTAGATCAGGTTGGAACTATTACAGTTAGAAAACTGTCGCAGTTCCCAAGGCTGATCAGTGCCAATATCCACGCTAGTGGTTTTTGATGTCAGAGGGCACACAGAACATGCTCCACATGGGTGGTGACCCACCACAGGAGGCAGGTCCCACAGGGTGCCCACCTCTCTTCTGGGTGTGGCTCGGGGGCAAGTGTGTATCAGGCAGTCCCTTAGGTTTCTGGAGCGTTTGAAGGCAAAGAGTGGAAGATCAATTTTATCTTTGCCACTGTTCAGAATACGCCAGTGTTTTTTTATGATTTGCTGAACATGATTTGCCTTGGTGTTGAAGGTGGTCACTAATGTCAAGTGATCCAAAGGAGGTTTCTCTGGTCGAGGTTCAAGCAGTGCAGCTCGATGGTTATTGGCTGCACGTTTGTATGACCGCTGGACTAGTTTTTTAGGATAGTGTCTGGCGGTCAACTGCTTGGAGAGGTCGCCTGCATGGCGTTTGAAAGTTTCTGGGGTAGAACAATTCCGGCGTACTCGGAGAAACTGTCCGAAGGGCAGATTATCCCTCAAGACTTGGGATGTTGACTTTCATACAATAGGAGGGAATTTCTAGCCATGGGCTTCCGATATAGTTCACTCTCTAAGCCTGTCTCGGTGCTATAGATCGAAAGATCCGGGAAAGGCAGTCTTTCTTCGCTCAGTTCTATAGTAAAGCGGAGGTAGTTATTCTGACTATTAAGCCATTGATGGAACATAAGGGCCGATTCACTGGTCCCTCTCCAAACCATAAGAATATCATCTATGTATCTTTTCCACCAAATTATAGATGGAAAGAAGGGGTTGGTGGGATGCAATACTATGGTTTGTTCGAACTTATGAACATATAGGTTCGCTAGGGAAGGGGCAAAAATACTGCCCATGCTGGTCCCGGAGATTTGATGGTATATCTGGTCCTCGTACATGAAGAAATTTTCTTTCATGGCTATGGTAGCTAGGGCCATAAGGAAAGGCACAGGGGTGATTGAGTCAAGTTCCGTTTCCTCCAGGATGGATCTGATGGTATCTAAAGTCGCATCCTGGGGAATGGAGGTGTATAAAGACTCTACATCGAGAGTGACTAAGGCCCAGATGTAGGTAAAATAGATTTACCGATTTTTAATTACCGAATTCTACCGATTCGGTAATTAAAAATCGGTAAATCTAAGGGGTGGATATGTAGGAACATCCAGATGTTCCTTTTACCGAATCGGTAAATATCTGTATTTACCGATTCGGTAAATACCGACCGGTAATGCCCCATTCATTCCTATGGGCTTTGAAGCCCATAGGAATGAATGGGACATTACCGGTCGGAATTTACCGAATCGGTAAATACCGATTTTGACAAGGGTGCAGGGGGTGTCACTTTGACACCCTCTAGCACCCCCAAAAAAGATTCGGGGGCCATGTGGCAGGCATACCTGCCCTAAGGGCAGGTCTGCCTGTCATATGGCACAGGTGTGCATGCACACATGTGCATGCACACCGGATTCGGTATTTTACCATGAAGTTGTACTTCATGGTAAAATACCGATTCTGTAAGGCTTGTGGGACTCAGAAGAGTCCCACCTACATCTCATTGTTACCGAATCGGTAAAAATACCGATTCGGTATTTTACAGATTCGGTATTTACCGATTCGGTAAATTTACCGAATCTGTAAAATATGTGGCCCTACATACCATTTTGTGAATCTCGGTCGGTAACGGCCGAAAATACCGATTTTCGGCCGTTACCGACCGACCTACATCCCGCCCTAAATAGTCAGTTTCTCGATCAAAGGCTATGTCAGGGATTACTCTCAGGACATCAGTGGTGTCCTTGAGGTAGGTGGGCATTGCGTGTACCAAGGGTTTGAGGAAGTAGTCCGCAAACGCAGAGAGTGGTTCTAAAAGTGAACCCTGGCCAGATATTATGGGCCTGCCCGGTGGAGGTCTCTGTGGTTTGTGCACCTTCGGGAGGGTGTAGAAATAAGGCATAGTGGGATGTTTAGCTTGTAAAAATTGTGCCTCAAGAGCGGTTATCCAACCCTCAGCTAGGGCCTCTTCAACCAGGACTTGGATTTCACACGTCAATCTGGGAGTGGGATCAGTAGGTAAGAGTTGATACGCATTGTTGTTACTCAGCTGGCGGAGACAATCAGTCCTATATGTTTCCACATCTTGGACAACGGTGGAACCCCCTTTATCAGCGGGCTTCACAATTATAGTCCCATCTTGGGTCAGCGTTTTTAAAGCCTGTCTCTCAGCTGAGGTCAAATTGTTATAGCCAGATCTAGAACAGTATTGTAATTGTTCCATATCGTGTTTGACTGCCAATTCGAAGGTAAGGATTTGGGGTGGTATGGCATGTGCTGGAGGTAAAAAAGTAGTGTGTTCGTATCTGTCTCTTGCTCTGATTCGTCACTAATCTTGTCCTTAAAGAAATAATGAAGCCTTAGTTTGCGGAAGAACTGTGCTAGTTCAATTTGAAGTGCGTGGGGGCCTGCAGTGTCCTCCCATTGGACCTGAGGTTGTTCGCAGGAACTCGGAGTCACACGAGAAGGAGTGCCCAGGAATAGGAAACACATCTGAAGAAAGCTTGGTAGTCAACCTAAGTCAAAGAACTCTATCAGACATTGAGGAAGCTGTACTGAATAAGGGCCTAGGATTCATGACGACAGATGAGGGTGATCCATTTGCACTTCAAATTGAACTAGCACAGTTCTTCCGCAAACTAAGGCTTCATTATTTCTTTAAGGACAAGATTAGTGACGAATCAGAGCAAGAGACAGATACGAACACAGGCTTGAGGACCAAATCTACTTTTTGACCTCCAGCACATGCCATACCACCCCAAATCCTTACCTTCAAATTGGCAGTCAAACACGATATGGAACAATTACAATACTGTTCTAGATCTGGCTATAACAATTTGACCTCAGCTGAGAGACAGGCTTTAAAAACGCTGACCCAAGATGGGACTATAATTGTGAAGCCCGCTGATAAAGGGGGTTCCACCGTTGTCCAAGATGTGGAAACATATAGGACTGAGTGTCTCCGCCAGCTGAGTAACAACAATGCGTATCAACTCTTACCTACTGATCCCACTCCCAGATTGACGTGTGAAATCCAAGTCCTGGTTGAAGAGGCCCTAGCTGAGGGTTGGATAACCGCTCTTGAGGCACAATTTTTACAAGCTAAACATCCCACTATGCCCTATTTCTACACCCTCCCGAAGGTGCACAAACCACAGAGACCTCCACCGGGCAGGCCCATAATATCTGGCCAGGGTTCACTTTTAGAACCACTCTCTGCGTTTGCGGACTACTTCCTCAAACCCTTGGTAAACGCAATGCCCACCTACCTCAAGGACACCAATGATGTCCTGAGAGTAATCCCTGACATAGCCTTTGATCGAGAAACTGACTATTTAGTCACTCTCGATGTAGAGTCTTTATACACCTCCATTCCCCAGGATGCGACTTTAGCTACCATCAGATCCATCCTGGAGGAAACGGAACTTGACTCAATCACCCCTGTGCCTTTCATTATGGCCCTAGCTACCATAGCCATGAAAGAAAATTTCTTCATGTACGAGGACCAGATATACCATCAAATCTCCGGGACCAGCATGGGCAGTATTTTTGCCCCTTCCCTAGCGAACCTATATGTTCATAAGTTCGAACAAACCATAGTATTGCATCCCACCAACCCCTTCTTTCCATCTATAATTTGGTGGAAAAGATACATAGATGATATTCTTATGGTTTGGAGAGGGACCAGTGAATCGGCCCTCATGTTCCATCAATGGCTTAATAGTCAGAATAACTACCTCCGCTTTACTATAGAACTGAGCGAAGAAAGACTGCCTTCCCTGGATCTTTCGATCTATAGCACCGAGACAGGCTTAGAGAGTGAACTATATCGGAAGCCCATGGCTAGAAATTCCCTCCTATTGTATGAAAGTCAACATCCCAAGTCTTGAGGGATAATCTGCCCTTCGGACAGTTTCTCAGAGTATGCCGGAATTGTTCTACCCCAGAAACTTTCAAACGCCATGCAGGCGACCTCTCCAAGCAGTTGACCGCCAGACACTATCCTAAAAAACTAGTCCAGCGGTCATACAAACGTGCAGCCAATAACCATCGAGCTGCACTGCTTGAACCTCGACCAGAGAAACCTCCTTTGGATCGCTTGACATTAGTGACCACCTTCAACACCAAGGCAAATCATGTTCAGCAAATCATAAAAAAACACTGGCGTATTCTGAACAGTGGCAAAGATAAAATTGATCTTCCACTCTTTGCCTTCAAACGCTCCAGAAACCTAAGGGACTGCCTGATACACACTCGCCCCCGAGCCACACCCAGAAGAGAGGTGGGCACCCTGTGGGACCTGCCTCCTGTGGTGGGTCACCACCCATGTGGAGCATGTTCTGTGTGCCCTCTGACATCAAAAACCACTAGCGTGGATATTGGCACTGATCGGCCTTGGGAACTGCGACAGTTTTCTAACTGTAATAGTTCCAACCTGATCTACCTTATAACGTGTACATGCAATGAGCGTTATGTGGGAATGACCACGAGAAAGGTGCGCCTGAGGATGCAGGAACACAGAAGCACTTTTCGGTGTAAAAAAGACATCTCGAAACTCACAAAAATTTTTATAACACACAACCATACAGAAACTGATTTTAAGTGGCATGTCCTGGAGAAACCATTCATTCCACCACATGTTAGTGATGTGTCTAGATTTCTGTTCCTGCGAGAACAAAAGTGGGTTTTTAAACTGGCCACGGATAGACATGGATTGAATGACGAAATACCCTGGTTCAATCTATCTTGAACATATATGAAGATAACTGCGAGGGTCACTATCTTTATTAGATTTGTTCTGTACCTGCTGAGCAATTGTGGTGTTTGCATTGGTACACATTTCACTATAACCAGTAATCTATAAATGGACAGTCACATACGCTTTTCTGATAGTGGGCCCAATAGAGTTATTGAGATTCACGCAAACCACTCGAACCCACTGGTGTGATGACCATGTAGGCTCTGCGAATTTGGCGTGAGGTATAATTTATCTACACATTTTGTGAGGACTTGCAGGGAGATATCGTCATGACTGCATCCCTTTATAAACCACTGGGCATAACAACACCACGCTATTTGATAGCCCTCTCATCAGCCCATAATCTCGCCTCTTATTTGTTGGTCCATTTACATCGCCCGGGTTCTGTGCATTCCTGTACCCGGAGCAAACACCTTAGATACTGAGAGCGAAAACTGGACCAGAGACTACACAAGTCCCCGTTGTGACATCACTCTGTAGTCCGTTTTTTGATAGTCCCGCGAGATTTCGCGCCTGAGCTTCATTCGGTATTACGAGTATTCCGAATGCAGTTCAATGACACTTATTTGAGCCCTGGGTCATTAATGTAAACCCTGATTTCAGTTCTGTGGAGTCCTGGACTCATGAGCAAATATTATCGCTACTCACAGCGCAAGCTGCCCTATAAACTACACGAGTCCCGAAAGTGACATCATTTTGTAGTCCGCCTCTTGACAATCTCGCGAGACTACGCGCCAGAGCCCATTTCGGCATTATGTACCTACCGAGTGCAGACTAAGGTACAAACTTGACTCCCCTTTTACTAATCAATCCCATACTTCAGTTAATTGAGGAGAGACAATGCGACTGATAGGAACAGTCGTCCCTACCCTTCGGTACAGCCCCTCCTCCTGAGGTCCCGATTGGTTGGAGCTTCCAGACCTGACTGGTGATATGGAAGGAACTAAGGAAATTCGGTGCCTCCCCCTGACTCAGTCAGAGCCTGAGACAACGACGGACAGGTAGGATGCAGCCCCACCTTTCCCTTAACAACAATTTTATACTAAGGTTGATTTCGAGTACTTTGTGATCTTTGACTAAGCCACATGATTGCAAGCGTAAATTTAGTCCATAGCTGAGAATGGCAGGGAGAGGAGGGAAAATGGAAACCTGCTAGTAGATGTTAGTACACTCCCTGCATAGAAGACCTTTTGACTTCGCATTTTGTACATGGCCAGAGCAGATCAATGACTGATCCCTCTGTTCTTTGTATTTATGAAGTCGGTTTCTATTCTTGTAGAGCGGGGTCTCACATATCCTGAGCCAGGTCCAGGAAGAGGTGAGGTCCACTCCCCGGACATTCTGGGTGAGTAATTAAACTGTGTATGTCTGAGAATCTATGTATCTCTTGCAACAGACCATGATAGCTGATTGTGTTTTACTTGTACGTTTGTCCCCAACAGACATTACTAAGTCACCAGATGTCGATGAGAGGAATTGACACAGATGAAGGAATAATATATCCTTTATTGGTTTTTCACTCGTGTGTTTTTGTATAATATTTTCACACTTTCTTCACTCAGAAGCAGTAGCATTTATTAAGAACAGAGACCCTGACGAAAGCCTGGGGAACCTCCCGGTTTGGCTGAAACATGTTGGTCTCTTCGCAGCTATTTGTGTGGACTGCGATGATTATGTTACACTGTTCTTGTTTTTAATAAGGAAGGGGCTAACGTCTAATAAAACTGGTTTCTGTTAAGTTCCCAATCCTTTTTTAACCACCACATTTATTATTTTTTGCACTGCACATTCCCATCGTATCAACACCATGTGGTAGTACCTAGTGATTGTGGGTCGCTACCCCGAACTGATCATCAGGGTATGCTAGCGGTCTCAATGATCAAGAGACACAATACCCGATAAGGATTACCAAATGAGAATATTGATTCATACATGACTTTTGATGGGAATCCTCAACCAGGGGTGACTTGCGTTTACTGGTGCCTCACATTTTGGTGATATGGTCTGTTAGCTTTACTTTGCTTGTCACACGTACATTTGACATGATGACAAGACCATAGAATTACAATTTGTTTTTCTAAATTAGACCCCTAAGTTTGTTGTATATTAGTTATATTTTGAGTACCTGCTGTTCTTGTACCATTACCGACCATATCCATGGGGCCCCTAACCGTCCCTCCCGTTTTCGGTATACAGAGTGATTCAAGATAAGACAGTCTTTTCTCAATGGAGTCCGGTCTTTTGTGGATCGGGAGACAAGACTCTATAAATATCCGTTCCATTTTGGCCCAGAAGTCCCCTCCTCTCTCTGATGGCGATGTTGCTTCGTCGACTTCAATAAGTGACTTGTCTACTCCAAAGTGCTGACCCTCTAACTCAGCCAGAGGAGGTTCTGGCTCCTTGGTAAAACGTTTTTGCCTTTTAGTGTTCTTGTTTATTAGGGCAGCACCCACACGCTTCCTTTTAGCGGCTTGGTCCAGTGCTTTACTTGACACCCCTGGATTGGTATCCAAGGCCAATTGGGTGGACTTGCCAGATCTACTGAGTCATAAATGTTGGGGGGTATTACTAGGACAGCCTCTGACGTGGCCCTATTCACTGGTGGGCTGTGCAGCATCACCACTACCTCTTTTGAGCTGTTAGCCTCCCCCGCCAGTCTAGCCGGCAAAGTATTATAATCTTGCAGTGCAACCGGTAGTAACAATGGCGGTGGGAGTGTAGGATCAGGAGCTGGGGATAGGACTGTAGCTATTGGTCCCAGTGAAGACCGCTTGTCCAGAATTTGGTCCATAGATAGTCTTTTCTCCGTAAGTTCAATCTCCCTTTGTAGGGCAGACGATTCCCGAATTAGAAACTGATCTATGGTCCCCACGACACTTCCTGTAATTGACTTCCGCCCCTTCCCTGCTCCATTTACAGCCATACCCTCGTGACTTAAGGCATACTTATCTCAGGGCACTGACCTTTCTGGGGAGATCCGTAGCAAGGGTCAAAGAGAGGGGCCCCGTCCCGTCCTCGTTCGGCCTCGGACGGCCGCAGATGGTCCCGCCCTTGTCCAGGGCTGCTCCCGCGCAGCGGAGGAAGTAACTGATTATATAGTAGCTAAGTCGGTAGGCGGGGCTCACTAGCAGGTACAGGTGAGGGCAGCCGTGGCCTCCTGGGACATGCAGTCCCTGACTGCAGGAAGGTCGAGCATTGGTCTAAGCGCCCCTGGTCCCCTTCAGCGTGGACAAGGAGATGACTCTTGGCCCCCAAAGTGCTCCCGTTCATAAAGCACACAACATCAAAGTGCACAAATTTTCAAAATGGTGTAATTCCGGTGGCGATAATCTTTCGAAACTCAGAGGTCAAATAGATGGACATCAGAAGTCTTTATACAAGTGGGTGTGGCATAGAACTTTCTAGAGGTGAGACAGGCTGGGTTGGTAAATCGAGTGAGAGAGAGAGGCGATGGATGATCTATTTTAGGAGACACTGATGTGGATAGACGTGATGATGTAGCTTTTTTGTTCAGTCAATTCTGAGGTAGGGAGGAATTACACATAGATTGATTACTTATGGACACCCATTTGTTGTGGATTGCTGTCCTACTCGTACACTAAGCTCTTCTTTTCCATTACACTGCTATTAGGAAGGGGGAATAGGCTGTTCATAATTGGAGGGACAGACGGGGGAGTTGGGTATTGAGTCAACTGACGTAGGGCCTTGAAGGGCTTCAGGTTCATTCAGCACATCCAGCCACTGGGAGGCAAAGTTCACTCCATCAGCTAGTATGCACTGTTACCTCTAAGTTCGGCATTCCTCTGGTTTCTGTCTTGAACATTGTACCGTTAATGCCTGCATTTGAGGAGGTCACTGGCACATAAAGGATGTCATGGGTTAGCAAACGGCTAGCTTCAGTGGGGTCTGTTGGGCCTGTAACACTCATTGGTCTATTTACTGCCACACCTGATGCACTAACGATGATGGCACCTCAAGCCTCCCTCCTCCACTTAATTCTTTAAAACTGTTGGGCCCTGTACCCTCCATGTCTTAGAACTCTGGCTCCCTTTGCATTAGTGTTGTTAAGGGTGCCATCATGGACCCTACTGGAAGCAAGCAAAATGGCTCCTGTATCCTCTCTTTGGTAGTAAAACAGCCACAAGTGGCGTGCATTGGTGCCATCACAACACCGGTGCTGGCCCCTCTGACACTAACGTAGAACAAGGGACCCTGGACTAGGTCTGTGCTTCTGACATCTCTTGTACTTTTGTCTGGTGCTTTTATGGGGCCGGAACCTTCCCACAAGTAGCCAGAAAGCCCCTTTGCAGTTCAGCTGCTTCTTTTACTTAGCACTGATTTTGTATTGAAAAATGGTAACGTGATTTTCTTTGTTCATTTAACGTTTGGATTGTTCTGCACACTGTGGTGCCTTGAGAATAAATAATAGTTCAATCCGAGGTACACTTTTCTACGTGTGCTGTCAACACACGTGGATAATAAAGGCATTTAAAAAAATTAGAGTGTCCTTTTTCACTCTGCTGCATGAGGAGTAGGTGAACATTTGGAGACAGGCTGATATGACAGGATAAGTGTCAGCACATGCATGTCGGTCACCAGACCTACGTGCTGCTCGCTCATCTTCACTTTTGCCCATTTGTAGCTAATTCCTTTCATTGCGCAGTCGCAGCAGCCCTAGATAGAGGCCTATTACCCTAAATTCGTATTGGATTCAAAGGTGTTTGTGTTATGTCGGCAGGGTATGGTTGGGAGAGGTACATGTCTGCAAGTGTTCAGTTAAATCAGGGAAGGGCTGCCCGATTTACCCAAGGGGCATTTCCACTGTGGGCTAGAGGCACCCCTAAAGAGACTGCTACTGCCTGCTGTAGAAAGGCAATCATCTAAAAACATGTGACCAGCATTACAAAGAAATACTAGCAATGGTTGGCCAATTTATGGTGAACACCTCCTTACTTCGGTGTCACTGAAATTATCCCGAACTGCATTGACCGGAATGCAATGGGGACCTTATGCTAAGATGCCACCTGTGTGCTCCCTGCTCCTGCACTGTTAAGGCTCCTCCTGGAGTGGTTTGCCCGACAAGCCTTGTGTCGCCCCTGTGCACTTTGCAGTAGCACTGCCCGATAAAATACAAGCAACATCTCAAGCATCCTTGAAGAAGGGCAATCACCCGGAAACACGTGTCCAGCAATTGTCAAAAAAAGCAGCAGTGAGACACCAACTGATGGTGAACACTTTCTTATCTGGAGTTGCTGGAAATATCACGAAGTGCATTAATCGGAATACAATGGGGGATCAGCAGCTGGGAGCTTCCTCCCCCTGCACTAATAACAAATATATTTACATATGAACATCGGCAGAGTCGATGACCCACGCCTGTCCCCCGTCAGCATGCATTGATGCTCAGCTTGGCTTGTTGTTCTTTCTACAATACATAACCATACAACAAGAGCAGACAAGGTCTGGAAAATGGTGTGTAGCTATACTAGCCAGGGTGCAGTACCAGGATACGTAGAATAAAACATGATGGTGAAGATCACTGACTATATGAATCCCATCAGACCACCTTTGTGGTGGAGTTTGCGTCATGTGGGATGTTTACTGATCATTCCAAGACGCAACCGACCTTATAGTGCTGATGCAGAAATGGATGTCAGGAGGATAGTCGTGATAATCATCATAGGGTGATATTTGACTAAAGTGCAGTGCCTAGAAAAAAGTAGTGAAAGATAAAATCGACTACATAGGCGTTGTAAAATATTCAAAACGCACTCAATGTGTCAGAGATTAAAAACACGCCGGGTAACAAGATTACCCTATGGCGCTGTGAAGAACGGTCGACATGTTTCAGCTATAGGGGCTTTCCCCCAGCTTTCTTCAGGACCATAAAGAAAGGCTACTACAACCCAGAGTGAGATGTTAAATCAAAACCTAAATATGTACTACAAAATAGGTACATATCTACCAGGAACCATCACAGTCGAATGTCCACTGGAAGAAAAGGAGATCGTCTTCTTCCTAGAAAATAGAGTTTGATTTACATCAACATCATGTATCAAGTACGCATCCAAATACATACACACAAGCCGCACAGGCAAAACACACTTGCAAGAATAATTGACATTCTGCATATTTAGAAGAAAGCTTAATAGCTCAAACAACATGAGGCATTTCCGCATGATGCTACTCACCCAGCTTTATGTGGGTGAAGACCTCACCTCACCCGGCAACCGCTCGGGAGTGTGAGACCCCGCTCTATAGTGTAGATAAAAGGAAACAATGAGTGACAACCCTATAGTTTCCAAGCCAATCGCTCTACACAGAAACCCAACATACGTGTGAAAGTGACCCTACTGCTAAAACCCCACAGACCTTACTTTGATGTGCGATTTCATATGCAATGGACCCAACTAATGCAATACCCCTACTACCGTCGGGCACAAGGACATACTCATGTTCAACTAAGTGGGTAATTACAGTGGGTTATAGCGCATATATACCTATAAGGCACAATATGTGATTATGTGTGACTTAGAACTAGTAATTGAAGATTACCATGATCCAGAATACAGCATTTGCCCAACGACCTTAAACTTCAAAGCCCTTGGTAATGACCTGAAGATTCTTAGGCTTAACAGGCCGTCATACCTAGACAACCCAGAGTTCCTCAACTAACAAGCCTCCATAGTGCGAGATAACTGTTCCTACTCTAAAAACACATTGACTACAGTGAGACAAACAGAGGACTGACCTGTCCGTCGGTGACTCGGATAGTGACCCGAGCGGGAATGGAGGTGTCGGGGAGGCCATTACTCGCACTTATATAGCTCCCATTCATTAGAAGAAGTGGCCACTATCGCCATTGGCAAACCGCAAACTGCAGCGTTAACGGAGAGACACTACTCTAATGCGCATGCGCCTTAGCGCGATCCAGGTAGAAAGCGTCAGTGTGTGCAAAGGGACACTGCTCTTGCCAGCATGCGCCGTGACGTTAGGCTGTCAGACAATAGCGTGTGATTCGTTATTGTCTATGTGCTAGTTAAAGCAAAGCCTGACACTCAATTCGGACATTAATCTCTAGGGTGTAAGTAGATTGCACGAGCCCCACGCGCAAAAGTAGCGCTTTTTCAAGAAGTGGGGTTAGAATTCCTCCATCCCATAAGGTTTCCACTCGAGAGACCCCAGCGTCACCCTTTCCTATTTAAACAAACATTAGGCGTAGGACATTCACATATGGCTCTACCTGCAGGCATATACGAAGTTTTAGGGTGCTCTCTTTACCTGAGCAACCATTCACTACGAGCTCTTCGAGTATGAAAAGCGCTACTTTTGCGCGTGGGGCTCGTGCAATCTACTTACACCCTAGAGATTAATGTCCGAATTGAGTGTCAGGCTTTGCTTTAACTAGCACATAGACAATAACGAATCACACGCTATTGTCTGACAGCCTAACGTCATGGCGCATGCTGGCAAGAGCAGTGTCCCTTTGCACACACTGACGCTTTCTACCTGGATCGCGCTAAGGCGCATGCGCATTAGAGTAGTGTCTCTCCGTTAACGCTGCAGTTTGCGGTTTGCCAATGGCGATAGTGGCCACTTCTTCTAATGAATGGGAGCTATATAAGTGCGAGTAATGGCCTCCCCGACACCTCCATTCCCGCTCGGGTCACTATCCGAGTCACCGACGGACAGGTCAGTCCTCTGTTTGTCTCACTGTAGTCAATGTGTTTTTAGAGTAGGAACAGTTATCTCGCACTATGGAGGCTTGTTAGTTGAGGAACTCTGGGTTGTCTAGGTATGACGGCCTGTTAAGCCTAAGAATCTTCAGGTCATTACCAAGGGCTTTGAAGTTTAAGGTCGTTGGGCAAATGCTGTATTCTGGATCATGGTAATCTTCAATTACTAGTTCTAAGTCACACATAATCACATATTGTGCCTTATAGGTATATATGCGCTATAACCCACTGTAATTACCCACTTAGTTGAACATGAGTATGTCCTTGTGCCCGACGGTAGTAGGGGTATTGCATTAGTTGGGTCCATTGCATATGAAAATGCACATCAAAGTAAGGTCTGTGGGGTTTTAGCAGTAGGGTCACTTTCACACGTATGTTGGGTTTCTGTGTAGAGCGATTGGCTTGGAAACTATAGGGTTGTCACTCATTGTTTCCTTTTATCTACACTATAGAGCGGGGTCTCACACTCCCGAGCGGTTGCCGGGTGAGGTGAGGTCTTCACCCACATAAAGCTGGGTGAGTAGCATCATGCGGAAATGCCTCATGTTGTTTGAGCTATTAAGCTTTCTTCTAAATATGCAGAATGTCAATTATTCTTGCAAGTGTGTTTTGCCTGTGCGGCTTGTGTGTATGTATTTGGATGCGTACTTGATACATGATGTTGATGTAAATCAAACTCTATTTTCTAGGAAGAAGACGATCTCCTTTTCTTCCAGTGGACATTCGACTGTGATGGTTCCTGGTAGATATGTACCTATTTTGTAGTACATATTTAGGTTTTGATTTAACATCTCACTCTGGGTTGTAGTAGCCTTTCTTTATGGTCCTGAAGAAAGCTGGGGGAAAGCCCCTATAGCTGAAACATGTCGACCGTTCTTCACAGCGCCATAGGGTAATCTTGTTACCCGGCGTGTTTTTAATCTCTGACACATTGAGTGCGTTTTGAATATTTTACAACGCCTATGTAGTCGATTTTATCTTTCACTACTTTTTTCTAGGCACTGCACTTTAGTCAAATATCACCCTATGATGATTATCACGACTATCCTCCTGACATCCATTTCTGCATCGGCACTATAAGGTCGGTTGCGTCTTGGAATGATCAGTAAACATCCCACATGACGCAAACTCCACCACAAAGGTGGTCTGATGGGATTCATATAGTCAGTGATCTTCACCATCATGTTTTATTCTACGTATCCTGGTACTGCACCCTGGCTAGTATAGCTACACACCATTTTCCAGACCTTGTCTGCTATTGTTGTATGGTTATGTATTGTAGTAAGGGGTATGAGCAGAAAGGTCATTAAATATCCCCTTGACCCTCCACACACCTGTTTTGTTTTTTTGTTGTTCTTTCTAGCAGCCAGCATGGACTGAAGGCAGGATAGGAGGGCATGCGACCAATCAGGCGAGAGGCCATGATACGAAATAGCCTGCTCAGGCACTACGTAGCACTTAAGACAATGTACATCTATAAAGCAAAGTAAGTTTTCAATATAGTGCAAAGTGCACAGTGTTTTTGCAAGGTCAGAGAAGTTCCCCTGACAATTAATTGAGCACAACCAATATGGCCTTTGCTGAACAGAATGTAAAACAGTCTTACCTTGGTTGTGAAGTTTAGCGAGGGTTTCAGCACTGCTGGATAGTCAGAAAATTCAATGATGTAATCGTGCTCAGTAAACATGATTTGGCTACTTGTATTCTGCGAAATTCCTGTTTCGACAAATCAGATAACGTAAAAAAAAGTTAAGAAAAGTTTTAAAAACGACATGTGGCAAAGATTTTACATCAGATTACATGCATGTTCTATTTTTTTGGTGTTTATTTAAGCAGGTAGGTTGCCAAACAATATACTGGAGTCCTGAACAGAAACAATGTGCCTGGTCTTCCTGCTTCTAAGTGAAGCAAGATTCTATACAGTAGTGGTTCTCAACCTTTTGACTTCTGGGAAGTAATCTTTACTGGAACCCGGGGACCCCCCCTTGAATCATTATTGGAATCGAGGACCCCTCATTGAGTCATGAGTGCTAGCCGAATGCCCCAGCCTAAGCATTGATTTGAACCGCAAAACAATACACAAAAGTACTGAAAAACATTCAAACAAATATACAAATATTATGTTCCAGTGATTTCTAATGAGCACGGCTACTTAGGAGTGTCCCATCGCTGTGTCCAGGCACATTTTATTTAATTGACAAACACATAAATAAAAAATAAATAAATAAATCACAATTTATTTTAACATGAAGGTTGGAGCTTTTCTAAATTCAATTGAGGCCAAGCATCAATAATCTATTCTGTTTGATGTACTTGCACTGCTCCGACAAATCAATCTGAGGATACAAATTAAATTTTTAGTCTCCAATTTTAAATTCCTTCACATTTACAGTACATTAAAAAAAATTCTATTGTAAATTTACCTTCTTAATTTAAATAAACTTTATTAATCTGCTAATATTATTTCATTTTCTAAGTAGTCGTGGACCGACAGTTTGGGAACCACTGCCGTACAGGAATAGCGTTTTGCACAACTTTCAATTAGGACCGTAGCTGAAAGTGGAACACTGAGTAAGATTCAGAAGAAGGCGTTCCAGCTGGATTTTTAATCATGCTATACAAACCTATCAATTCACAAAATTCAATTCAGTAGCATTCATATCTATTCAGGTACAGCCAAATTTAGCGTGGTGACATAAATATGTATAACACTATGTATTATAAGCCAAGGGTTTCTTAAAGATCATCTTAATTTCACGCAGACTTGCCAATAAATGTCGAAATAGTAGAATATTCTAAAAAGAAATTATTTTAAAAAGTAGTGCCCAACAATGCACTTTACACTCCAATTTTGTAAACAAATTGACCTTTGGCTTTACATGTGGTTTTGTAGGAACATTAATGAAGTATTCAAATACTTCAAAGTATGCCATTGTACTCAGGAGCATTATAGTGCCCCAGGCAAATACTGCCCGCATCTCACTTGGCTGCCTTTACAAAATCCACGGGATCCTCATGCAACATGTTATTGTTTCGCAAGCTCATCACTCTCTGTCCACATGCCGCAAGTTCTTTACCTGTCCATGTGTTTTGGCCTCTCACTGTCTGACATTATTCCCACACACCCTGTGCTGTTTGCCCATGGTACTAACTTACTCACTTGCTCTGCCACGGCCATTGCCATTGACACAATCTGTTTATGTGGCAAGGAGTATTTAAACACACTAACTATATGCCACATCCTAATAACCTAATATGCAAGTCAAGCATTCAAAGAATTGAGAGAAAGTAATTGTTAGGCACCAGCGCTTGGAATGCAAGACTATAATCTAACTTTCTTCCTATTCTTTCATGAAAGTGGTGGATTGCACTTTCATTTCTTACCTAGAAGCATGGCGGTTGATGTGACCAGTGGCAATCTTATCAGCAGTATTGGATCCCGAAGTTGGAAGACTTCTAGGTTGTTTGAAATCATTTGCAATTGTTTGTGCTACCATTAAACAAACTTAAAGGAATAGTGATGGGTCATACTTTAATTGTATAAGTCACACACTCAGTGGAGAGTCAGTTGACCTGAACGAGAACTCAGCACATGACAAACAGTAGGCTGACTTGTTATGAGCAAGTTATATCTCCAGATGAGAGCATTGCCATTAAGAAGAGCAATGAGGATGTTACCCACTAAATCACCCTAAGTAGAAAAACCTGTCACTGTGAGGTCAAATACACGGATGAGGGTCTTGAATGAAGTACTCTACACTCTTTCCTATGCTTTGGTTCACTTACATTGATTATGTATAATGGTTGGCAAAACCCACGAACATAATTGTAACTGTTTACTAAATAATCACTACTGTTAAAAGTAACAAAATAATTATAGCACAAGCCATCAATCCCATCTTTTAGAGGAGTATACGTCATGGCTTAATTGGCTTCTTTGGAAGTTTTTACTTTGAAAATTGTTAACCTGCAAAACTTCATTTGTAATTGTAATCCCTACTTGCTCACATTTTTTAAAACCTTTTCCAAAACGAAGGGAATGTATGCAATTAACTCACATTTTGGGCAAAACAGATTTGTGTAATTCTCTACATCACTAATTGTGTGGCATGCTTCAAATATTGTATAGCCACACTAGATTTTTCTAATTTTTGATACCTTGCACATCCACTGCTCAAAACAAAAGAAGTGTAATATTTCATAGAAAATACCTGTAAGTGTTTCAGTTACCACAGCTACAATATCCAAATACATCGTAGAAAAGCTGACACCACGCCTCTCTTTATAAAAATTGATTAATTCATTTATCTCTGCAGTGCCAAAGGAGAACTTTGTGGATCCGTTTATCTAGAACAAATAAAAAGTTTTGTTTTAGTTCTCTTTGTGTAAAAAATACTATTCGTTAATATAAATAAACTATTTCAACAGGCCAGCATTTGGTATACCAAATGTTTACACATGTGAATATGGATTTTTGCCTATCACCGTAGCTTTGCAATAGCCTCTACCTATAGAACATTGGAATAAGCACATGCAACGGCCATAAAGAACATTCTAAACTGCATTGGGAGTAACATTTATTTTGCCATTGGTCCTGTTGCACCACTCAGGGTCACATATGTTAAAAAGGCTACAAGTGAGGTCTACAGATATTCGGCAGAATATAATTTGTCCCATGAACTTGAAGCAGATATCACATTTTGTTTCCACAACAGTAATAGTTCTTAAATTGCAGTGCTGTGTACAACGGAAGATACTCTTTCTCAATTCAGGTGCAGGTAGCTATAATGCTTTAGGCAGAGGAACGAACTAGAGGAACTAGAGAAACTGGGAACGCACTAGAATCATCTTCTTTATGCCTAATGAGATCAAATTTACAGAGGAATGATCTTAAAACCAGAAATATCGTTGGAGATTTGATGCCCCCACTATATAAATTGCCAAAGGGTCATATACCTTCTTTATGGCGGGAGTGTGTGCCCAATTATAGAAATCTAAGCAGTGAGGAGTGAGGACTGCCAATGGTGGGCTAGCTTCTCATTTGTGTAGGGAGAAAATCAATATGGTGTTATGGTGACCGTATTATCAGGGCAGTGATCTTCCACATTGTTGTAGAATTTTGCTGATCAACCAAGAATGGAGTGGGAATTATTGCATTTCCTTGAAACCTATATATTTCCAAGGGAGCTTCATGGGACTAAATCCTCTCTTGGCGAGGGGGCTACAGAAGTCTCCACCCATGATCGCCCTCAACCAGCAGAGACCTACATTCCTGTGTAGCTCCAGGTGAAATGTTCCTTTTCATTGTCTGGGAGATAGTGATTCCCCCTTGTAACGTCGCTCCAGCAATACAATACTGTCTGGCACAGTGACCCTACCATTCATTAAGAAGTGGAGGAATTATAAATAATGGTGACTCAGAGTTCCAAAAATATATGAAGCATAACACAGACCTGTTTTGCTGCTTCCTATTTTGCATGAACTTTGTCATACAAAAAAGCAACTAAGACTAAAGAGAATCTATATTCAGAGTCGACCACTGTTAAAAACAATGAATAGCTTTTGAGGAAATAAATAATGAATGCAATAGCCAACTGTAAAAAACGTTTTTCCTATCAATTACTTTCAAGTGGGTCAAACAGCATATTTAAGAGTACAGGATATCACAATATTTTATTTCCATAAGGTGTGGTACAGTGGGTAACCGTAGCTATTTCAAAAGGTCAATGTTATGATAACTTCCTGGGGCATGGATATGTACAGAGGTGCTTTAAGTTATAGGGCAGTTATGTGGTCTATCTAAATAAAAGAGCCCCAAAATATTGAAAAACATTCAATACCTATACATTCAAGTATATAAAGTGCCACAAAATGCCAAATATATCGCAAAAAAGATGCATATG
Organism: Lissotriton vulgaris; assembly: GCF_964263255.1. Lineage (NCBI taxonomy): Eukaryota > Metazoa > Chordata > Amphibia > Caudata > Salamandridae > Lissotriton > Lissotriton vulgaris. Next base: position 499,720,115 of record NC_141694.1, read on the forward strand.
AAAGAATTCGGTAACACCATTCTTACATTAAAATATAAATACATTTCTAGTCACTATTTCCCTCTAATGATAGGTTTTTTGAATATGCATTCTTACTTCCCAATTGCAGAGGAGAATTAAGACGAAGTTGCCTCATAGCATGAAAATATTGTGATATCTATGTGACTGGAATAAACCAGAATACAGTAGGGTCTCACTGAAAGCTAGCAAATGACTACTATAATTGTTGAATCTGCATTATCTCAGTGAATCCTCCCTCACCTGCTCTCCAAATAGCTTCTTCTCGTTTAAATCTTAACAAAATTGGAATTTTACTTGAAAAAAGCTGCAATAATATACTCATTATAGAGCATTTTTTTGTACTGAAAACAGTGAGAAAAATTTACCTTATATGTTTTTTTGATGTTACTTCTCAAATGCTCGGCTGATTCAGGAAACAGAGTTACCACAGCATTTCCTTTCACAGGTTTTCCGTAGGTGTATCTGAAACGTTCAATTCAATGTCAATGGCCATTTCTTATCAGCATCAGCCCGTTGTTATAAGAATTTTAATACTAAGCAAAGAAAAAAATTACACACAGACACCACAAATTATAATCATGAATGAGAATGAAATACAATTTTGAACCAGTTAGTGAAAAAAAAACTAATGTTGATTACCACTAGTAACATAAGCACTTTCTGCTTCGCAAATCTTTTTTCAGCTATCAGTCTGGTATAGTCTTGGAAATAAAATGCCACTAAGCAGTTGTACTTCATATGCCCCAGCCACAAAGAATGAAAAAATGCATAACATCATGAAGTACATCTGAGAGTGGTGTATGTCTTCGTGCATACACTATGTTTATTCATTTTTGTGCTTTAGACAATGATGATTTCACTGTAGAGGGTCACGCCAGTTTAAAATTTAAGGGTATATGCAAGCACTATGCAAAGCATCGTTAATGCATTTCTTTGGTGTCAAATGCAGAGGCTTCAAAGTGCTTCTCTCAATGGACCAAGAGCAGTGTAAATGGCCCAAGGATTTTGGTACTCCATACCTCAGCCCAGGCAACGAATACATTACGTTGATTTGTACGTGTAGCACACTAGGGCCCCACAAAAAAGATAGAGAACATTTTAGTAATGAACAATTTAGTGAAAGTTAATGCTTCATAGAAAATTAGCAGTAGTTATGCAGAAGCATCAAATAATATGCAGGTCGGATTGCATCTTATAAAACAGAGGACAATCTAATATGGGGTACCTTTGAAGGGTAAATGGAAATAACAGAAAACAGTAATCAGTCCTCTCTCTTGGAGAGCATGCTAAATGTCTGTTGTCTGAAAACAGAAATACATCTAACATTTAGCAAAACTGCATGCAGTTCTCAAGGTTCTATTCACTCTACAAGCTTCTCTCTGCGTCTTTCAAGCTTGCACCATCTGTAACTAGATAGGATCCATGGGCTAGTCTGCACAATGCAGGTGAATCTTTGAATGTGGTTTTCATTAAAACATGTGTAACAGTGCAATAATGTCTCAACTGGGGATCATTTAGCAAAGGCAGTTAAATAAATAGTATACATCATAAGTACCGGGAGAAAAGGGAACAAGCATTTGCAATGCAATAGGTCTCGCATTATTAAAGTTTGAGCTATTGGCATTGCTAAATGATGCAACACCAATAGCTCAAACTTTAATAATGTGAGACCTATTGCATTGCAAATGCTATCAATCAATCAATCAGAGTACTTGTAAAGCACGCTACTTACCCATGAGGGTCTCAAGGCGAGGGGGGTGAGGGGGGTGCTGCTACTGCTTGAAGAGCCAGGTCTTGAGGAGTCTTCTGAAGTTGAGTAGGTCGTGGGCCTGCTGTAGGTGGGTAGGGAGGGTGTTCTAGGTCTTGGCGGCGAGGAAGGAGAAGGACCTGCTGCCGGAGGTCGTTCGTTGGTTGCAGAGGACAGCGGCGAGGGCGACGCTGGTGGGTGGGGGTGTAGAAGCGGAGTCTGCTGTTCAGGTAGGCTGGTCCCGCTTTGTGGAGTGTTTTGTGTGCGTGGGTGAGGAGCTTGAAGGTGATCCTCTTGTCGACGGGGAGCCAGTGTAGGTCTCAGGTGGGGGGTGATGTGGCTGCGGCGGGGGACATTGACGATCAGTCGGGCGGAGGCGTTTTGGATGCATTGTAGTTGTCGTAGGTGTTTGGCTGAGATTCCTGCGTAGAGTGGGTTGCCGTAGTCCAGTCTGCTGCTGACGAGGGCCTGTGTCACTGTTCTTCTCGTTTCGGTAGAGATCCACTTGCAGATCCTGTGGAGCATGCGGAGGGTGTTGTAGCAGGAGGAGGAGACAGCGTTGACCTGCTTAGACATGGAGAGGGAGGAGTCTAGGAAGAATCCTAGGGTGCGTGCATGGTCGGTGGGTGTCGGTGCTGTTCCAAGTGTTGTCGGCCACCAGGACTCGTCTCAGGGTGAGGGGGTTATTGTTATTGTTAGCTTCGGTTTGTATGGCGCCAACTCACCGACAGGTCTCAAGGCGCTCAAGGGGTGGGTCCGAGGATGAGGACCTCCGTCTTGCCCGAGTTCTCCATCTTGCCCGAGTCCAGCTTCAGACGGCTGCTCCTCATCCAGTCGGTGATGGCTTTCAGTCCCTCGTGGAGGTTGGTTTTGGAGGTGTGTGGGTCCTTGGTGAGGGAGAGGATGAGCTGGGTGTCGTCAGCGTAGGAGACGATGTTGAGGTCGTGATGGCGGGCCACTTGTGCGAGGGAGGCCATGTAGATGTTGAACAGCGTCGGGCAGAGGGATGAGCCTTGGGGGATGCCGCAGAAGATGTCGGTGGCTTGGGATTGGAAGGGTGGGAGGCGGACGCTCTGGGTTCTGCCGGAGAGGAAGGACGTGGTCCAGTCAAGGGCCTTCTCTTGGATTCCGGCTTCTAGGAGGTGTGTCTTTATAGTGTGATGGCGGACCGTGTTGAAGGCAGCTGACAGGTCCAGGAGGATGAGGGCTGATGTTTTGCTGTGGTCTAGTTGGCGCCTGATGTCGTCTGTGGCGGCGATGAGGGCTGTCTCGGTGCTGTGGTTTTGTCTTCGAGGTGGCGGGCCAATTGCATGTTGACGATTTTCTTGATGACCTTTGCCGGGAACAGGAGCAGGGAGATGGGCCGGAAGTTCTTGAGGTCCTTGGGGTCCGCCTTGTGCTTCTTGAGGAGGGCGTTGATTTTGGTGTGCTTCCAGCTTTCCGGGAATGTCGCTGTTTCGAAGGAGATGTTGATGACCTTCCGTAGTTGGGGTGCGATGGCTGCGTCTGCTTTGTTGAATACGTGGTTTAGGCACGGGTCTAACGGAGATCCTGAGTGGATGGAGTTTATGACCTTGGGTGTCTCGTCATTGTTGACGTTGTACCAGGAGGTCAGGCGGTTGGCGCTGGTGGTGTTCACAGGGCAGGTGTAGTCTGGCGTAGTCGGGCGGTCGTGGTGTTGAATCTGTTGTGAATGTCAGCGATCCTGTGGTGGAAGAAGATGGCTAGTGAGTCGCACAGGTCATGTTAGGGCGGGATGTCAGCTGTGTTGGCGCTGGGGTTGGAGAGTTCCTTTATGATGCCGAGGAGCTCTTTGCTGTCGTGTGCGTTGTTATCCAGGCGGTCTTTGAAGGAGGATCTCTTGGCTAATCTGATGAGGTGGTAATGTCTGCAGGTGGCGTCCTTGTGGGCTGGGTGGTTGTCCGGTGTGCGTTTGTGGAGCCATATCTTCTCCAGTTTCCGGCATGCGCGTTTGGAGGTCTGGAGTTCGTCGGTGAACCAGGTGGCTCTCTTGCTGGTGTGGCTGTTGGAGGGTCTCTTGAGCGGGGCGAGGGTGATGGCGCAGTCGTCGATCCACAGTCTGAGGTTGCGGGCTGCGGTGTCTGGGTTGCTTGTTTGTATTTGTGGGGAGTGCTGTCAAACAAATGCTAGGCTAATCCAGCCAATGGTTGATCCAATGTACCCTTTTCTACAATTGCCAAAGAAGCACAGGGAGAAGCTTTCTCAGTATTTTGGGCCTACAGTTGCGTTGTCAATGTATTATCCACAGTCAATAATTTCTGAACTTGGTCCAAATTGACAATGAAAAACATTGCCAAAGTTCTGCATAAAAAAAAAATACATCTGTATGGCCAAGAGTTAATCATGGCTCTGAATCACAGGTGTAAATCAACAGTGAGGCCACGACCTAACGTCACCTGCATTGATATAAAGTAGAGAACAAAAAAGAATTGCTTAAATGGGACACCCAAGCCCCTCTATCCTTCCCCAGTGTGGAGTTAAGGGCCACTGCTGGATGGACCTAACTGCTGGTCAAGAGCCTGGAACCCCATTCCATACACTTAAAAAACAAATACACTGCAACTGAGAGATGACGGCTTGAGAACAACAGCATTGACAGGGTGTGAAAGAAAGCTTTAACACGAAGCCGACAAATCACAGCTGCTTCCTGAAAGGAACCACTCACAGCAAGTGTCAGCGGGGCTGACTTGCAGGCGAAAGTGGTGTTCCCTTACCCTGCTCCAGGGCGGAAGTGGTGTTCCAGAGGGCCGTCTCCTAGGTGATGGAGTTCGGATAGGAGTCTCTGGTCACAGGGTCATGTTCCGAGCAGTACACAGCAGTACCATGCCTGCATGCTGGCTGGCTGGCGCAATGATAAAAAGTCAACATTTCTACTAGGCTCGGTGTGGTGTACCAAGAGAAGACCAAACCACTCCCAATGCAGTTATAAAAGAAGGATTTCAAGGTAGGGTGTTCTATAAACAGAACAGTCTTATTGCAATGTTACACAACCGTGATGTAAGAATATTTTCCTCAATGATTGAGAACATTCTACCCATATACCTGCAGTCCCTAACCCGATAGCAGTTGTGATTGGGTCTTACTGACAGACAAGGCAGGGCAGGAAGTGCGAAGGAATGGCATTAAGGAGGTCAGCCGTGCTCCGTCTCAGGTTTTATTAATTCATTCATGACACTATGTTCAAAAAACAGCACAGAGAGGTGAAGATCATGGACAACGAGCCACCACACACTTTAGCACTAATTTTCCAGGGGTTATTATGAGATCCATCGGGGGTTGTGAGGTAACTACGAACCTGTCTTGTTCCTACCAGAAATGTAGACATTCTCTGAGATTATCTATTGGGGGGAGGAGGGGGCATGGTGGAGACAAGAAATGGTTAGTTGGAACCGGTTACAGAATTATGGATTACCGCTTTTTCCGCATTACTTGGGTAAGTCTCTGGATTCAGGCCGTTATCCCTGTTAATTCTACACTCTCAGGTCATTATCTTCTCAGTATCATTGTCTCCAGGGGTGCAGAATGAACACCCCCAGACACACTAATATGGAGGACTTCGGACTATATAACTGCACTAAATGTGTCATATTGCATTAGCATTTTAAAAAATACCTTTATTAGGGGTTCAAATGATTCAAATAATCGTTAAAGCGCTACACACAATGAAAAGGGATGTGGGTATGATTGTAAAGTCCTGTGAAACTACTGTGAGAGCGATTTAACTTCCCACAAGAGGAAGAAAAAAAAATCCGCGAGTGGTGCGCGCACGCGTCACAGCGAGCAATATGTTTTCAATTATCGCGCCAGTGTCTGGACATGATAATTGAAAACATAAGGGCTTTGGTGCGCATAACAGACACCAATAGGCCATGGCGGAGCAATTCGCCCGCCTTTGGCCTATTGCATGCTCTGTTTAAAAAAAAAACACGCACTCAAAGCACAATAACGGAACCCAAAAGGAAAAGCAAACGCACGAGCATGTGCGATCCCAGGGTCCGTTTTGAAACTCCGGACAAAAGGGCTCTTGCTTGCGGCAGTACTGCTGCGCAGTGCAATGCAGGGCGCAAGCCCTAAAAAGGAGACCACATTGGGAGAATTGAGGTAAAGCTAATGTTATTGTAGGTAGTTATAACTGCAGTACTATACAAATAAAGTGAATGGTGACCATAACACACAAGTGGGCACTGGGCGTGCTAGTGACAAGTGACGGCGCAGTGACACAATATGAAAGAATAATAACAGCGTGAAGGGCGATACAGTATAGGAAAAGTGGTCAATACAAAACAATTATATACAATAGGTACTTGTAAATTGGGTAAAGGCAATTGACCACTACAGCACCAAAATTCTGTGCTGGGTAGTCGACAGCGTTTCAACCTATTTGATTTCATTCATCATCAGGACATATGGTCACTTATTTTCAACAATAGTGCTGAGGACTGCAAGAAAACAATTTAAAGGGGGGGGGCAAGTGTCCACCTGTTGAAGAGAGGTAGTCTCCATAGTATTACGAGATAAAGCAAGGAATGTCAATGCGGAAGTCAATCAAGGAACAACTGAGAGACTGAGGAGGGGAGCAAGAGTTTAGGAGGAAGGAGGTCCGGGGGGGGTCCAGGAGGTATCCGAGTGCAGGGTCTTGTCTGGCCAACCTGTAAGAGGCCTTGAAGAGAACCGGAGTCAAGCTGGGGTGGTGAACGTGCGGGCGCGTGTAAGCTCTGTCACGAGCGAGCCGATGAGTCGGGAGGGGGAAGCAATCCTGTCAGTGTAAGAAGCCTGCTGAATATCAATTAATCGTTAGTACAGCCCAAGGGACACGAACACGGGTTGTTGCTATCATGGAACGGAAAGGGTTAGCTAAGTTTCCAAGAATAAGCACTGACATTATGGGGGGATGGGCTATTGTTCAATGTGTTATGAATGCTTGCTCATTTACTTTAGGCTCTTTGTATGGATCTGTATTAGATGATCCTGCTTTGTATGATTGGATGAGTACCAAATTAGTTTGCTGGCCTCTGCCTCGTCATTCGTGGTGACTTTAATATAAATATAAAACCACAAGCACCTCCAGTCTCTGGTTGGACTTTTGAGGGGGCCCTGCTGTCGGATAGTGGATATATACAGTATATGAAGGCCTGGATTCCCAGATTTATTATGGAAAATAAGAGGAGCGCTTGACCAGACATCGTGTGGGACTCTCTCAAGGCAGGGATAAGGGGGGAGACATCCAGTTACGGTTGGGCGGAGCAGAGAAAGAATAAGACATTAGAACAGGTTTTATATACAGAGTTATTGGATGCCGAAGGTCAATTAGTCATGGCAAGGACGACCAGTGGGGATATTGAGAAAGCACAAGCCAGAGTAGCTGTCGGGAAATCTGCATTAACAGAGATTTCGGCTAAAAAGGAAGCCAGTAAATATATCGCTTGGCGAAGTAAGCTCTATGAGAATGATGAAAGTGTTGGACAACTATTAGCTAGACACACAAGAGAGAGGATAGTTCAAGGGAACATCTTAGAAATAAGGGATCCTAACTTAGGTACAATTATCAATCCTTTAGCTATCCGCTCGGCCTTCCACAGATTTTATCAGTATTTATACAATGAAGACTCATTTTGACGATTTGGAATTTATGGATTACAGCTCGGATTTATCTTTTGAAGAACTCACCTCGGAGGAGGCGGAGGCTCTTCAGGCCCCAATTTAGGAGGAGGAATTAAGGAGGGCGATCAACTCATTGCCAAGTAGAAAAGCGGCCTGAACGGACTCAATCCTAGGGGAATTTTATAAATTCTGTTTTACATGTTTTAATGATCTGTTGAAAGAGATAGTTATGAATGCCCAATTGGTTGGGCAGCTGCAGGCACTGATGGAATTCTCATGGCACTCCCATCAACACTTTGTGTGGAGAAAGTCTGGTCACTTGACTGAGTAGAGGTGGCAGAGTTAATTCGAGAGTGTATGGATGCTGGCGTGAGGGCAGCATTGGTGATGCTTGACCTCTCGGCGACATTTGACAGTGCCTCATTCGCTGCTCCTTAATCACCTCTCGGAAATTGACGTTGCAGGTTCCATCTGGGGGTTGTTCCTCGAAGCCCGAACGCAGCAGGTCTGGCTCCCTCCATGTACTTCGGAGCCTCAGCAGTTGGCTACTGGTGTTGCTCAGGGGTCATCACTTAGTCCCGTTTCATTCAACATCTATGTTACTCCGCTGGTGTTTCTAGCGGAATCATTGGGGGCTAAGGTGATGGCCTATGCCAACAACACCCAGCTCTTGTTTTCTTGGGGAAGGGACGATGAATCTGTCCAGTCGGCACAAAACTGTCTTGCCTCTGTTTTCCAGTGGCTTGTCCAAGCCCAGTTGAAGTGCAACAAAGGGAAGTCTGAGGTTCTCTGGTATGGGACCTTTCCAGTCGACTTCAGAGTGAAGTTGTGGCCCCCTGGTTTTTCCATGCCTAGTGCAGGGAACAATACTGCGAAAAATCTGAGGATATGACTTTCTGAGAATCTGAATTTCTCTACACAAGTTAAGAAACTTGTTGGGACGTGTTACAGCACTTTGAAAGCCCTGAGAAAATTCCTTCCCTTTCTTCCAAGACCCGCTAAAGAAACAGTTGTCCGCGCTTTAATTCTATCTCGCCTGGACTACGTGAATGCCCTGCATGTGGGCATCCCTGGTTACCTTTTAGGCAAATTGCAGGTTGTTCAAAACTCTGCCGCTAGACTCCTGCTTGGTTTGTCTAAACAGTGTAGTGTGTGTACGCATTTGCGATCCCTGCACTGGCTCCCTGTGGAGGCTCGAATTCAATTCAAGATGCTTTCCATTGCCCATAGGGCCCTTTACGACATAGGCCCTAACTATCTTTAGAAAATATTTGTCTTCTACACTGCAGCTTGACAGCTGCGATCCTCTTCGCAACTTTTGTTGCAGACCCCAAAATTCAATTGTCACAGGCTGGGTGGTTGCTCACTTGTCAGGAAAGCTAGTCTGGCTTGGAATGCCCTACCTTTGGCATTTCGGAGTACCCAGGACCATGCGATGTTTAGAAAAAAGTTAAAAATGTTCCTCTTTTACATGATTCTCTGGCACCTTCTGCCTTTACCTTTGCACGCGCCAGGACACTCTGTTGAGTAGCTGAGCACGATACAAATTTATTTAACATAACATTTAACATAACAATGTGGTAAAAGCACACACCTTGCTTTCTTGGATTTCAGAGTGCCATTAAATTGTTCCACTATCTCTGAAGCTTCAGATCTGTAACTGCATTGGAATATCTGGCTGAATTTCAAAGCTACACACAACAGTTTCATTACTTTGCTCTTAAAATGTGTGCTACGATCTGAATCCAGAGAAATCGGTACAATGAATTGCGGGATATAATAATAATAGTTTCACAATAGTGAGACTGTCACACCTACTGGTTGGGAATGCTTCCACCCAACAGGAGAAGAGACAAACTATCACTAAAATATAACAAAATCCATTACGGATGGGCATTTCTAAAACGTCCAACACTATGCGATTAGAGGGGGTATCAGATTTCCATATGTAACTCGAGGGTGCAACTGTTCTTTAGTCTGCATTTAACTGCTGATAAATGACATACGTTTGACACAAATTCTCAGTAAGGACATGGAAATGAGGATTAAACTATTTCGGAAAGGTGCAGACCATGGCACCTTTTTTCTACGTGGATGGAACCATGGAAGAGTCTGGCCTTTGGAGAAAGCATATTCTCAGGTAAAACAGGTCCCTTGAAACCCATATCTCACTCTGCTTCTTTGCACATTCAGCCCTTGCTCACTTTTCCTTCTCTATTTCAGCTACTTCATTCTGCAACTCTTAATTCTTCATAAGGGTTGAAGGAATTCATTAGCATGTTTCAAACGGGGCTTTTGTCAAGTTCACATTGTTCTTCTCGATTAAATGTACAGGACACAAGAGTACAATAACTGGCCATTTCATCTGCACAGTGGACTCCTGAAGTAACAAAATCACGAACTACGGAGCAGCACGGAGGTATGATGCTGGCGAGGGATTACCAGCTTTCACAATGGATAAATACTAATTTATAAAAGGAACCCTCCCCCCGGCGCTAGCTCATGTGGCACATCGATCGGAACAAAGTGTACCAATTTGGTAATTTTTAGGGGCCATTCAACCCCTATTTTCAAACTAATCAGCTTATTTTTGTGGTCAGTCAATGTGAGATAATAGGCATACTGTATATCCACATTAGAACCGTAGAGTGCAGTAGGGATCATATTTAGGTCCTGATGAGAAAAGTAGCGGGGACTGCTTTTGAAACATGTCGACCAAGTAGGGAGTAAGAGCTACCCCTTACTTATTTCTTTCCCCATTTTTAATGTTTCCAGCTAGGGAACTGAATAAAATGTATTTTTTCAACTAGCCAGGACATTTTAAAACCCTTTTTTGTAATCCGCACTTTCCCTACCACTCTCATAAGCCATCACACACATAGTCTATTCATATAAAAACAAGTGCTCCCGCGTAGTCGTAGGTCATAGCACGCCCCGCCCCGTAGAGGGACGTGAAGACCCATATGGTGAAGCATGACACTATGGGATTCATAGTGTGTGAGGGGTATTTTAAAAACACATAGTGCTTTTCCCTTACATCTCTAGGGACGAGCTTTTTCACAGACCACAGAAAAATAAAAAAATAAAATAAACAGGATAGGATCTCATTGTTTGTATACAGTCTGACCGGAGGTAGATTCTATTCATTAGTTACTCTTGTGTGACTCAACACCACACAAAGATGTTCCCTAAAAATGGGAAATAGAAAATAAATTGGCTATCTTCATGTGGAAAAGATTATTTGACAGAGATCAATGACAGAAAACCATTCAGCATCACATGGAACCTAAAAGAGTATGTCACATCAGGATTAAGCACTGTGGGACAACACAGGACTACGATTTGACTCAGCTTCCCAAGGTCCTGAACTATCCTCCATTTCTTGTTTGGTTTTTGCAAAGCCATCACTGGTGAGTTCAAAGGACTCCCTAGCACTTCCTTAAAGATGCACTGCATGGATTCGATCACCAGCATGATTCAGGTGTGAGGTTATATTGGAACGTTCAGGGGTACTCTGCATTAGGTTTCACTGCAATTCTCACAAGGTCTGTAATCCAATACCTTTACTTATGACTTCCTTATTCACCGTACATCTTAAGTCAGGAGGTAAGTCTTCCTTAGTTAGGGCTGGGAACATCCTAACTGCTGCTTCTAATGATTTCATCTTGAAGTCTACATCCTCTTAGTGTGTCTGAAGTTCGTGCGTGCAACAAATCACAATTTATTTTGCAGAGTAAACTCCCGCCCAACAGATTAACTGGAATAAAGTCATGCATTACAAACTGATGGTCATTTTCAAGGGGACCTATCTTTACAGGGACCTTACATGAAATCACGTCTGTATGCTGTTTGTTGGATATGCCTACAACTTGGACCTGTTTTCCAGAGAGAGTTAGGTTACGGGCCTCCGCTGTTCTCACAGTAGAGTGGCTAGCTCTAGTATAGATTAGAAATTAATTGGGGTGGCCATTCCCTACTCCTTCCACATATGGCCCACTCTGGCCTAACTCTAGAACTGCTCGGAGCATGCAATCCTCCTCCGCTCTCAGACATTGTGACGGATTAGGGTCCAGTCCCATGGGACTCTCCAAAACCAGTAATTGTTGGAGGTTATCATTGATTATGAAAGGGTAATGCGAATCTTCAAGGTTGGATTTAAACTAAAAACACAAATACACATCACACTGGATGGAACACAAGCCAAGTGCATCTTGATTAAGACTAATCTCTAGTTTTAGGATGAAAATCCTCACCCACCCTTAGGTGGCATACTTTGTGATAGGGTCCTCTTAACTCCACTTCTCAAAAGGTCAGTGATGGGGGCTACAACGTCCCTGATCGAGGAGGAGCGCTTACAATCTTTTATGCAGGGCGGGCCCTATGTGAGCTGTAAAGTGTGGGTGAGTGTGGTTAATTGTATAGTGAGAGCAGTGCAAACACATTAAGAACACTCCTTGGCAGACCAAGTCAAGACTTTATTGTATGCCCCCAAGGGATAAGTTTAAAATAAGGGGAGTGTAACTTCAACCCAGTAGTAAGGATGGGGTCCACACCTGGTAACCCCTACATGGCATCCATTCTGGAAATGAACCAAATATTATTTAAATGGTTTCTAAGGCAGGGCTACCACTGACAATGAAATAGTTGAAAGCATTAAGTATCATAACTGTTCCCCTAATATTACTAAAGCAGAAGTCAGAAATATGTTACAGGACCTAAAAGAGGCTGGTAAGAGCTCACACATATCAACAGGAATGATATATCAACATAATATACCAAACTTTCCTGAACAAGCAATAAACCCACCCCCTATCATAGCAACTTAAAAAGATAAAGGGCCTTATAATGAGTTTGGTGGTCCTTCTGCTGTCCTGCCACCGCCACACCAAAAGGAGGACTGCCGAGCCTGTAGTGCGCCAACACGCTGGATTACGAGTGTAGTCCATGTCAGGAGGGCGGGGCTGCACTGGGCTGTTAGGCTCAAAGGAAAGTCTAACATGCAGCCTGCCACCATAACACCACCTGCAGTATGTTCCAGCATGGTGTGGCATGCATGCCACACCATGCAGGAATTGAGGTGTAATTACAAGGGGGTGCAACAATTGCCCTCCGCATGCACCCACCAGACCCAGATCCAGCAGGGGGCCATAGTTGCCTTTCCAACACAATTTTCATGACGGAAAGGCCACCATGAAATGGGCGGTTTAAAAGGCAACTCGCAATATAATCGACAGTGCCAGCAGTGGCACTGCCAGCATATTCAGCCCGGTTTTAAACTGCCGGCCCAACGGGATCCCTGATCCCGGCAGAGCCAGTAGTCTTGTGGCGGTCCAACCGCCACACTCAGACTATTGCAAGCGGACCTGCAGTTTGGCGGTGGTCAGACCACCACCACAAGTACTGCGGTCCTGAGGACTGCCATACTCGTAATAAGGCCCTAATTTCCAGAACATGTAGAACAAACAGGAACCCCTGTAGAATCTAAAAAATATGCAGCTACAGGCACATCCCCAACAAGTATTTATCAGACAGGAAAAAAACACCCTTTTCTATGTGATAACCATAATAAAAAATAAAAAAATTAAAATGTATGCTAATAGTAATAATTCACTAACCTTAACTCCATATAAAACATGGATGATGAATGGCGCATTTACATTGTGCACCCCTCCATTTAGTCATATATACCCAACACATGGTTAATATCAAAACACCATTAATGTACACATTTTTAGCAAACAAAGTGTAGCTCACAATAAGACGCTAACAAAAAAAAGAACAAACAAACAACTATAACCCACAAAAAATCATCATAGATTTTGAACAGGCAATGATTTCGACCATTTCCAAACACTGCAATTCAGGGGTGCTGCTATTATTTTAAGCAGAACGTATAGAGGCACTTCATAAAACCCACCGAAACATTAAATGTGCAACTAAACCAGAATTTTAGCACAAAATAAAAAAAATGAATAGCTTTAGCATTTGTACAAGTAATCATGAACGAAAAAGGGAAGTCAAATAATGGGGGTGGCACAATTCCTTCCAAGAAAAACTTGGAAGAAGACAAAGTACACTCTACCAATTCTTAGAAATATCATATCTAGACTCAATAGCAAGAACCCTACTTTAAAAAAGACACACTACATTCCAACACAATTTAATCAGCCTAAAATGCAAACACTCATACGCTATGAAGATTTATTTCTAAATATCATTAAAGCAAATATAAAATACCAACCTGAATAAAAATTCTTCAAAAGACAAAAATGTTGATTTAAAGTTAAAATGTACTATAATAAATATTTAAAAGTACATAAACACTTTTCTATCACCTATGAAAAAAGTCATATATATTGACAATAAATAAAGGAACATAACATACAAAAAATACATGAAAGGCATTCCCAAAAATATTATACTTTTACATGTAGAAAATAACGGATACCATAAATTAATATTATACATTACACTAAAAAGAATACTTTACAAATTATCAAATAACACAAATAAAACAAATTGACATAACTACCAAAATATTAAATAACCAATAATTTGCCAAAATGTAAAAAATATTAATTGTTTTTTATCAAAACGTTTCACAAAGTTAATAAATGACATACATTTAAGTTTCAATGTTAAAAAAACACCATCACTAACAAGTAATACATCAATTATATTTATTTATTTAAATTATTATCAAACATAAATATAGTTTATATCACCAAGAACCAATAATAGGATAAACATTTTAAACAAAATATCACAATTTTAAATTACATTTTAAAAATAAACAAAATAGGATAGAACGTTATCATAAAGAATATATGAGAAAACAATGCAATCCTAACATTCTGTTATTTGAATTAATATACCAAAAATCGCAAATAATGTAAAAACTAATTCAGTACACTAAAAACAAAACTTACAATGATATATAAAACACAATGATATTCTTAACAACAATTAAAAGTCCATGTTGTGCATGAACCTTGTGAGGCGTTGCCTTGTTAATGTTTTAGGATTTATAAAGCACATAGCTGCCAGGGGGCTTCCCAGCACTGAGAGTGAGATACTGTACATAGAGAGTGGGGATTATTTAGTAGTACTCTTGAAAGATGCATGTCTTCAGCTTTTTTCTGAAAATTGATTCCGCTTCCAGGGATCTTAGTTCACGAGGTAGTGCATTCTATAACTTAGGTGCAAGATGAAAGAAAGATCTGCCTCCCCATCTTGATCTTTTAAATCTACTACTTCTTAATAGGTGTTCAGATTGAGATCTTGACGTCTGTTGGGGACATATAACACCACCAAGTCTTTTTCGGGAGCCCCTGTTGTTTAAACCTTTGTGTGTCAGACAAAGTGCCTTGCATTTTATTCTAGCCTCAATCGGTAACCAGTGGAGTGCTTGCAGATGCTTTCCCACTGGTTCGTGGATTGGCACCTTACACAGAAAGCCTAAGTGTAGCATTCTGCACAACTTGGAGTTGTTTAATAACAATTTGGGGCCCCTAAATAAAGGGAATTTCCATGGTCAATACGTGAGGTAACCAATGTTTGTATTACTGATTTTCTTTGAAATCAATTCCAAAACCTTTCAGAGCATTCTGAGTAGACCATAGCATGAACCTGCTAGTTTGTTAGCTTGAATCTTCATTGTCAGAGTCCGAGATTCTTAATCGAAGAACTTGGGGCTGGCGGGTTACCCATACAGCTTGGCCAACTAGACAGAGGCCTAGGGACCGATTTATTTCCAAGGACCATCAGATCTGTCTTGTCCCCATTCAGCTTAAGACAGCTGCTTGTCATCCACTCCACCACCCTTTCCAAATATGGCATCAGTTGATCAGATTCAACATTAGTTCCAGGCTCAAATAAGACCACCAGCTGTGTATCATCTGCATACATACCATGGAGATGCTGAACTCCTGGTCCATGTCAACCAGCGAACGCATGTATATATTGAACAATGTTGGACTGAGTGAGGAGCCCTGTGGCACCCCACAAATCAGTGGCATCTTGTCCGTAAGGAAGCTAGATTCCATGACTTGGAAATATCTGTCTTCAAAAAGTATATCAGCCAATCCAAGGCTTTATCCTCTGTACCAGTTTCCCTGAGTCTGTTTTGCAAAATGCCGTAATTCAAGGTGTCAAATGCCACACTTAGATATGAAATCAGTATAGCAGCTAAGTTGCCTTGGTCAAGAGTGTTTTTCGGAAACTGCTAAAAGAGCGAATTCGATGTTATGCGGTGCACAAAGGCCAATCTGCATGGGGTGAAGGCAAAGGTTGTTTCTAGCTACTCAGACAGTGCCCCATTTACATGTTTCTCTAAAAGCTTTCTAATGAATGGTAGTGAAATGGGCCAATAATTATTGGGTTGTGAAGGATCTAAATTGGGTTTCTTTAAAAGTGGTCTGATTATTGTGTGTTTCCATAGTTTGGGGACTTCGCCTGCCTCTAAAGACTGATCAACGGGAGCAACTCCTCCAAAACTTTGTAAAATACGTGAGGTGGAGCAGGATCTATGGAGAGCCAGATCTGATCTTACTCATCAGAGTTTGCACAGTGTTTTTGTTAATTGGAGGAAAGCAAGAGAGGGCATGAATGGTAGGGACCGACAGATGGTCACTTTCATGTCTTATTGATATCCCAGTCCCTTCCTGAAGGGAGCTTTATATGTTCATAACTGTAATAACTATGTTATTACATTTTTCCTCAAAGAACTGTGAGGTGGGATTGTCTTGATTTAAGGTTCTTAAGGATTTCACCACTCTGACCCTGATTAATCTTCTTTTCAGAAAACTTCACCTAGCCTTCTTTAATGTTGTTGTGGTAAAGTCTGATAGCCACCTTATAGCTAGCTTTAAGCTGCAAGTTATAGTCCTTCCTCCATTTCCTATCAAACTTTTTACAAAATGTATTCTTAGGGACGCTAGGTGAACATTAAACCAGGGTGCCTTTTTAACATTAGTTTTTGACTTAGGAATCGTCTCCGGGATTACCCTGTCTAGCGATTGGCTGATCCAACTTTACCAACTGTTGTATCCTTTATCTACATTTCCCTTTAGGCTTGGAGCCAAAGTTTCCATTATTTCCACTCAAGATTCCATGTTAAGCTTAGCCCAGTTCCTCAACTGATTGTTGGTAGCAGGTTGAATTATATTTTCTTTTTATTGAACACCCTTATTGCCCAATGCAAGCAATATAAGATGGTGATCTGACCATGGCACAGGTACTGGGGGTTATGCTGAGATTTTCAGGTCATTGGAGATTAAAGGGTCAAGTATGTGTCCTTTGACATGAGTAGCGGAGGTTATAAATTGGGTTAAGTGTAGCCCCTCTTGTTCCTGCAACAGTCTCTTGACATGAGGGAGATTCAGGTCATCCAGGTGAAAATTAAAACCCCCCAGAATGGTATATGTGCTTTCCTCACTATTAAAATAGCCAAGGTATCTGTCATACTGTCCAGAAAGTCTGCACTAGATACTGATGTTCTATATATTAACAGTCCTGAGAAGGTATATGTTGGGGTAAAAGTGATGGCAAATTGAAAGTTCGCACAATCCGAGATGGGGAGGGGTTCATAACACATTTATATTCCGCTCTTATCAAGATGACCATTCCACCTCCCGCCTTTCCAATGTGATCCTGTCTATATAGCCTAAACTCAGGAGGAGGGCCATTAGAATGTCTGGGTTAGAGCTATTATTAAGCCAGCTTTCCGTAATAAACAAGGCATCAAGGTATTGCCCCTCTGGTGAAAGACGAATTTCTATTTTACGTTTAGGGAGAGAACGACTGTTAATTAGGCCCAATTTCCATGCATTGATTTCTTGTTGAGGTGTTTGGTTCAGTGTGTTATGCCTATCAGGTATTTTTAACTCATAGTTTCAATGAGAGCATACCTGAAGTCTCTCTTCGAAGATATAGACTTGCCATCCGTGGTCGCAACGTGATTCAAACAGTGGTCTAAGTATTAACAGTTGCTCCACTGTACACTGCAACCGTTTCCACGGAATTTAAACAGGGTTCCTGGTCCCTCGTCCTGTTCGGGAGTGGACCGGCACAGACAGGCTTGCCTTTTGCGCACCCAATGCCGGCATCAGCTGCGTGCCCGTTGCCCAGCGCCATTTAGGCAGAAGGCTTCTGCAAAATAGCATGCCAACCTCTGGCTGCAAAGGGTGCACTCTAGGGTAGAAACGGGTAACACTACCTCTCTACGACTCTATGGTTATTGATCCTGACCTGCCGAGAACTAGGAGAGGCTATTGCTAACTATGCGGTAAGAACTGTTGTACGTTAGAAAGCTAAAAACCTGCCTAATAAAAGATTGTGACACTTTAATGATTTAAAACTCGCCTGCTCAAAAACGTGAAACAATTAGGCATGGCAACTCTAACCACTGCCAAGCGCACCCTATTCGGTGCCTTTTTAAAAGGCACTGCCACCTTTTAAAGTGCACCGCAGGGAGAACAACCACGCTGCCCACCTGCCAGACTATAAACAAGTTGTTATCTGGCAGGCGGGCAGTGCAAGCTTTGTCAATGCGGTGGCCCTGCGGTTTGCACAGCCGCACCACTGCTCTGCCAAAATCTCGTAATAGGGCACTAAGTGCTCTTGTCTGCTTGGCCGGCCATTTTGGCCCAATCAAGCAGTCATGTGCACTTTGCATATTCCCCACCATGCTGTTATGGACATCCTGGTGGGGAACATGCACAGGCTCCCTGTCCCAAACACTGCATGGTAGCATTTTGATTGTCTGAGGGTAGCCTGTGGGCCGGGTGCTACCTGAAGCTTCTTCTGGAAAGAACTGGAGAAGAGAAGCAGAGATGGAGAGGTGGCCGAAAAGGTGAGTTTTCTTTTTTTAATATTTTCAACCCCCGTCACCCTGCCTCACCACCCCTGTTACCTACCAGCCGCCACTGCTGGGGTGGTCTGGTTTGTAAATTGTCCACAATTAGCTCCAATGGCACACAATAGGACAGAACAAAACTAATGTGAGCGCTCTCAGTGTCCGTCCGCCACCAGCCCTCCAGAAGCAATCAGTCAGATTGCTTGGCGGACGGACAAGGGGCCATAACATGGCAGCGGTACCTAGCAGGCACAGCTCATCAGATTACAATACTGGTGTCAGCCAGCCTTTCCATGGCGGTGGAACTGTCATGGAAAGGCTGGCGGAGGCTGGATTCAGGGGCCCGTTCCGGGCCCCCTCTGTGTTGGGGGTGTTTGCACTGGGGAGGGTACCATTTCCAAGCACTAAGTGACGGGCATTGCCTGCCACTTAGTGCATGGAAATGCCACGTAGTGCAGGGAAATGCAGTGCATGTCATATTAACATTGCGTATGGTGCTGCAGCCAGCAGCACCGTCCGCAATGTTAAGTGGCCTGGATGCGCCCGCCAATCTAGCGGGCGCATCCTAATTGCAGTGGTGGGACCGCCGCATGTCTGGCGGGCGGTCCTGAACACTGCAACGATTGCGGGCGGACTCAAGTCCACCTGCCATCGTAATGAGCCCCTAAGTGAGCATGATTGACTCATCCAAAAGTACTATACTGTTTCCACGATCCCTGAAGGGTTGTCATGTTCAATGGTTGCCAGACACTATCCGCTCCATGGCAAGGTTCGGGAGCTTATACTGGCACTGTGAGCTAGCTGGTCTATAGGCTGATATAGCCTATGGGGCTGTCCAGAATCAGTCTAGACACCAATCCCTTAGTTTATGTTGTACAATAACTGCGCAGATCCTATGTATTTTTAGAAACTACACAACAACATGACCAAAGTCAGTACGACTGATCCTAAACGAAACTGAGATGAAATGCAAAAATGACTTTGCTATACGTAAAATGCCAACGCACAAGCCTACCACCAAGATATTTGTTGTCAAACGCGATCCCCAAGTTCTTTATTGAATCTTCATGGGTATTTGATGGAGACAGACCTACTTGCCAGTGGACAGCCAAATTAAGTACAAAATTGTGCTTAAAACTGAACACCCCAGTCTTTTTGGTGTTGCACTTAAGATGGTATAGGCCATCCACCGAAAGACTGCAGAGAGACCGGGTTGAATGGCGTCCTGTTCAGTGGGCATCCCTTTACCAAAAGCTATTTTGATCTGGGGGGTCATCCACGTAAAAATGAATGTTAACCCCAAATGATTACACCACCTTAGCCGGGGGACATATAAATATTAAAAATTGGGGGGCTAAGTGCTGAACCCTGAGGATCTTCCACTGAGACCCTTTGACTATCCAAAGAGTAAGGAGGAAGCCAGAGTTTGTGACTTCCTCCTTCAACCATTTCTAAGCCTTAGCCCCAATACCAACCTCCTGAACGTCTCATCAATATGTTTATTTACAAAAAGAGGAAGAAATTTTAAATGTATTATATCATGGTATTCTTGGTAACAGAATAAAGTGCAATCAAAAGCAGAACAAATATAATTTCACTATACAAGTGTGGTTAAAAGCAAACATGACTCCATATAATCACACAGCTCAATATATGAAGTGCGTATGCGCCTAAATATAAAAAAATCTTTACCCACCCAATTTCAGATTTATGCAAAACTTCAAAAGACTTCATCCCTTTGAATATCCAAACATCCTCCTTTATACAGTTCAAATAGCTTTAAAAACAGTTTACAATTAAATCAAAGATATGCTAAGCAGTGAGGACCCTTTTCCTATCAGATCTTAAACATGATGTGGGGCATGGCCAAATAGCACTTGGCTACACATCCTGCCCTGGAATTCAGATTATAATGTACAAAAATGATCTACCAATCAAAATTGTATTTGGCATACTGAATCTTAAACTCCTATCTAAAAAATATTGAAACATTGTTTGAAAAAGCTAAAGGTTTTAGCACTAATTCAGAGGGGGGGGCAAATAAACAATTCCAAGCCTCCTCTGCGCTAGTGATATTATACTTTAAAAATACAGGTCTAAATAAGTAACATGGTTCAAATCTTGTACCTAATTTCCACATAATCCACATAAATCACAAATTCTTTCCTCCGTAGGTAATCCCTTCCAGGCCCCCGTTATCATTCGCAAGGGGAGCAGATTCATCTTTAGCAGCAAAATTGTTCTACCCACTTCATGGGGGAGGTTGGGGTTTTTTAAACATACAACACACCCCTATTATATCGTTTCTGAAGTGCCATGAACACAAAGATATATCTCTCTTACGACTGACTTCGTAAATAGTTTTCTTGATTAAAGCTTTCACTGCATATTTTGGTTGGGAACATGTAACACTCCCCTTGATTTCAAATAAGACCAAAGCTTTCCCATAATTTCTAAAAATGATACTTTTCCCTTTCAGACAGTCAAAGATTTCATGTCTTAGTGCAGCCCGAATAGAAGTTGCATTGTTTTCCAATAAGACATTTCCCCTCCTTAAACATGCTGCCACAGCAAACACGAGTCGAGAGAAGCCAAAACTCAAGCCGAAGTGCCGCTATGCTTGCTGCACAATTCAGATTACAGATTAGGCGCCGAAAGTGCTCTTCCACTTTTTCAAAAGAAACCCATTGCTGAGCTCGACAGATTCACAAGCATAACTCAACAATGGAGTGATTTTGATTTTATGAACAGATAGAACATGTGCAAAAATGTCTTTGCCCACAGCATTTATACAATCTGCCAAGTGTGGAGGCCTGGGAAATAACTTTACTTCTGTACTGGTCAATGTGGTCATTGCTGGAGCACTTACTCGAGAAAATTCTACCCAGATATGTGTATTGCATCACAACCTGAAGTTTATTTTTACCTAAAAAACTATTAATATTTTTCCTGATCCTACATCCCGAGACCTTAAAACCATGATTTTACTGTGTAAAATATTTATTTTTAGGAAGTTATCATCAGAATACTGACCAAGCTCATTAGGTCATCTATGCAAACCTATTGGAATTAAAACCAGTAGGATGGCATTGTCTGCATAAAGCAGACAGCTCAATTCCACAGGACTTGTTTTGGCAATCACCTCTACAGAGCCCAACCCGACTCGGGAGATCATTGATGTACAAGGAAAAGAGGAGAGAGGCTAAAAGACACCCCTGGTTCAACCCATTGTGGGTTTCCACTTTGCTTGACAGACCCTTATTACCACCCATTACAAGCCTCCTGAAAGCATGATAGCAATCTGGCAAGTGAAACCTTGTTGAAAGCAGCCGAAAGGTCCAGCAATAACAGGACTGCCCTACTGCCTGCATCTATAGTGCTTTTAATCAGTTCAGAGACCTCCAACAAGGCAGTGTCAGTACTGTACCTTGGCCTAAAGCCTGATTGGCTAGGATGAAGTAGCCTGATGGTCTCGAAGTAGTTAAAAAGCTGACGGTTCACACATTTTTCCACTATCTTCGAAGGCTCATGTAGAATGGAAATGGGCCTATAGTAGCCTGGAAAATCAAGATCACAAGAGGGACAATTTTAGCCCTCTTCTAGCAGGAAGGCACAGTAGCAGTGACTAACGATGTATTCAGCAGCGTATTCATGATTAGGTTGATGACATCAACTCCCAACACCAAAATAGATGGGGGGGGGCACAGATCATCATAGAAACGAGACTTAAGATTTAGAATAGCACATCTAGAATCTTCTAAGGAGATTGTGTTAACTCAAGCAGACAGCAAGATGTGGTAGTGGAATGCAGATTAATGTCACCATCATCCACTTCTGCAGTCAAGGTGGCCGATAGACTCTTCTTGATGTACAGAATTTTTGTACAGAATTTGTATGTGAAAAAATGCACTAAGTTGCTTGCACCACTCAACCGATGGAGCCTTACTACTAGGGTAGGCAGCCAGGTCGGCAAAGTCCTATGCAATCTTAAACGTTTCTTTAGATTAATCCCCTGTCCTTTCTATCCAGCCTTCGTAGTACTCTCTCTTTGTGGAGGTTATCATGCCTACATATTTCTTCAAAGCCTTTTTATTCAGTTCTTTGGATTCTGAACTCTAGTTTTTTCCTCAATGCCCTTTCTATTCTTTTGCATATTTTTTTCTCATGTAGAGGGGCCTCACTGATCCAGGGACTAGAGATGTTTTTCCTGCTTGACACAAGAGTTGGGAGAGGAGCACCTTTCTCCCCTGAAGAACTCAGTCAGCATTCATTTTCATGCATATCAGAATCAATGAAGCCCAGAAGAGGTGGTATTTTGTTTATCATAGTGAACTGTAGGTTGTTATGAGAAAGGTCTTTTATGGTGAGGAGTTTCACAATTGCTTGAGGGACCTTGATGGGAAGAAGTCCAATTAAACTGGACTAAATGATGATCCTTCCAGACCAAGGGAGTGGGGTCCAGCATTGATAAATTAAGGTTGGAGAACACTAGGTCAATTTAATGAACCGCACAATGAGTGCCTTTCATCATCCATTGAGAAAGCCCTAGCGTGGACATGATGTGTTTTAGAGCGCCAGTGACTGTTTCAGAAAATATGTCCCAGTTAATATTGAAATGACCGAGAACAATACAGTGGATAAAATGTAAAGAAGCTTGAGAAATAGTTTCATTAAGTGAATTCAGGACGGACCTTGCTGGATGAACCCTACCAACTGTGCATTCAGAAAGAGAAACATTTCATGTCCTTCTGCTTCTAGAATGTCAGTGGCTGCAGAAGAGGAACAGGCATAATCCTATTTATATATGATAGTGATGATTCAGCCCCTCCTGAAGGCCTGGTCTAAATTCAGCATTTTAATCCAATTGATATCATTTTGAATAGTTGTTTTACCACAGTTTAAAACAGGCTGAACACAAATTGAAGAACAGTGAACACTGTTCATTTTCCACAAAGATGATAGCATAAGCACCTCTTCTTTTAATATAAAATCACAATATTGGCTGCATCACTTTTAATGATTATATTGTTTTATTGTATGCTATGGTTTTTATTACCTATGGTAGGTGCCATACAAGAAATACATGTTTAAAAAGGGGAGTCTACAGAAGATCCTACAGGTAATTATATATGTGAGTGTATTATTGCTAAGCCCAAACCAATTATTTTCTCACTCACTTTTGAAGAGAATTTTATGGGAATTTAGTTAGAGATAGTCCAATAAAGCTGGATAATTACTTTAAAAAAAAATATCCCTCTCAGTCCTTCAATGTGTTAGTTGAGTCAGGTGATATGGTTGGACTGACCCTACGCCAACAGCGTCAATTCACAGTACAGTAATCTACTAATCACCCTCTTTAGAACCAATAACTAATTACTTTCCACAACCCTTCTCTTTAATGTAAGGAGCTGAACATCATTTACTAAATAAATTTTCATCTGCAGAGTGAACTATTGCTTACTTTTCAAAAAAAGTATTCTCATATTTGTGGCTCTAATCAAATATAATAAATGACCAAGTAAGAGGGTTTCTTATATTTATGTTATTCTCTTTTCAAAACTGTGATTTTTTTTACTAACCAAACCAGGTATTCTATTGAAAGATTAACAGCTGCAGGTTCTCTCATTAAAAATTTATTTTGAACTAATTTAAATGAGTTATTGGACTTCTTAACAACAGCATTATATCAAGGTAGAACACAACTGGTTTCTACTTAACTTCCAGTTACACTCTGTTAAAGACAAACCACTCCTAAACAAATAGGACATTTAGAGGATCAGAGCCAAGTTGGAGGTAGGTTAAGTGCGCTAGTATGTAGCTGATGTAGCGCGGGGACACGCCGAGATGGCGTCACCAGGCGCTTTATAAAATCCTTTATTATTATTATTATAAATATCGGTCACAGACTTGACATAACAGAGAGTTAAAAAGAGAGGTGTAAGTTTGGTAAGTGATACAAGATTCAAATGTTTGATAGTATGTGTGAATCCCAAAAAATCTGGGAGATCGTGCTTTTGCAAGTAATCACAAATGAATTCTGTGCATGCATTGGACTCATTTCTCCACTTTAATATATATGTGACCATCTCACCATGCCCACAACACTTAATTCATGAGGTTACAAAGGCTACATCGTTCCATCTTTGACTGGAGCAAGTTGTAGAGTATATAAATGATCACTGGATGAAACAGAATGCTGGTAAAATGAAGAACTTGGCGGTGGTTGAAGTTGTAAACCACTGGGCCAAACAGTACTTGCCTATTGAGATGGGTCTTTTTTAATTTGTTTTTATTGATTTTAATACATTATTCCCAGGGAAGGCTCATTCATTACAAGATACAATACCAACTCATGAACTGAAAGGCAATTGCTATAACCCAATTTCAATCCCAATCAATTTATTATAATACAATTCTCTAAACCCCCATACATTCAAACCAATATAATGTCTGTACAAATCTCCCTTGTTCATCCGAGTCAACATCATAGTGCAAAAAGCGACAAATTCAGATCCTAGCTCTAATAGTGACCATGCCCCACATTAGACTCTTTTTAAATACTTATACGTTCCCTGGAAGACACCACCAGAGTTTCTCTTATTTCTATCTCTCATATATAGAGCTTAAGGTGACCGTTCATCCCATATCCTGAGATACTTATATATATCTTGATAGTTAATTTCGTCCAAGTGCTTTAGAATCAATAAAGTGACATTGCTTTTTGCCCTTCCCTTCTCTCCCTTAAATTCCAAACAGCATGATCTCTGCTACTCCCATGTCCAGGATTTTCATTTCCAAAAGTACTGAGGCATGCAATTGACTTTGGCATGATACCATGATTCCCTCTGACTAACCTTCTGCATTTTACCTTCCCAGTCACCGCTCCTGGGGCATTGGAACATTTCCAATAAGAAGTAATCAGAGAGAGAGCCAAAAGCATGGCTATAAATATAAAGAGCACTGTTCTCTCAACATCTGCTAATCTGATAAGCGCCATCCTTAACAGGGGGTCATTTTCAATCCAATTCTATTTCCTACTAACTGGAACATCCCTCTCCAAAACGACTCTATACATGACAGGACAAGAACATGTGGTCCCTTCCTGATCACATTTCGGGCAGTTTATTGATACTGCAACTTTTGTTTATAAAATGAGGTGTAAAATACAGCATCCCACCTTTAAAGAAGGCAATAGGATGAAAATTGGCCCTCTAAGCCTTGAACAACTGACATTGAAATACCTTTTTTACTGCTTTTCATTATAATTTACTCCAAAATTCCTTTGCCATTTCCCCCATATCTTCTCAACATTCTCTTCTAATCCCGAATCCAAGTACAGTCCTTTATACAAATAACTCAAAGTTGTTTTTATTTTATGTTCCCTAAACATTTTTCTGACTTGATTCCATTAAGAATCAATATCCACAAAGTTTTTTCCTGAAAACAAGGCTGGGGGAGATTTTAATGTAGCACAATAATACAAAATTCCTACCTTAAAAATGGACGAATCTGCCAATTTACTTATAATAGCTTTAACATGCGAGGAGAGAGAAATTTGCAATATCTCAGTGGAGTCTCGGCATTAACAGTGGGAATTCTACATTGTCTTTTAAAAACCAGATGAAGTTTAATGATTTGCATCTTACTTGGTTAGATGATTTTTCTGGACTACATTAGGACCTGAGTCTCTAAGGCGGAACTATTGAAACAGTGAGATCGGGCATGTCCAGCTTCAATTACCTATTCTAACAATTTCGAAATTCATTCTGTTTAAAGCTGGTTTTACCTTGTCAAGTTAAATTCAGATCAGTCAATGGGGGACATAATGATTTGGGGAGGTCAATCTGTACCAAATAACACTGGGATTTGAGCTGAATTACATTAAATTTGGACTATGGGTAGCATATTACTTGATTAGCATTTCATTGTGGTTTGGTGTGAATAAGTTCAGAACCTTTTGAGACATCTGCAATATAGAAAGTATTATGTGGCATTTGAAGTGTTACTCCTTTGTGCACATCCACTACTATATTTGCTTTTGATACTCTAGGATGGGCCTATCTCCTGTTGGTGCTGGAAAGCTAGGGGCTAGGTCCTGAGTTCCTGGGCTGGATCAAATTGCTGTACATGGCCCCCACAATACAGAGTAAAGACGGGTCACCAGCTCTCGTGTAAGTTCGCAATAGTACGGGGCACTGGACAGGGTTGCTCCATATCACCCATTATATTTGCCCTAGCGATGGAACCACCAGTATGCCTGCTGAGGACAAGAGGTCCAGATTGGGGTGTGCACATGGTGATAGATTGGCATATAATATCCCTGTACACAGTTGACGCCCATATATACATCAGAAATCACCGACATTTAATACTGGGTTTGTTCAAACTACTGGAGCAATTTGGGAAAATCACTGGCCTCAAGATCAATTGAGATAAATCTTGCTTGTTTCCCTTGTAGAACAAACAGAATGGGCGGGGTTGCAGACCGAGCATCTACCCTGGAGTATGGAAAAAGTTTGCTACCTTGGGGTCAGTGTCTATCATTTGGACAGCGGCATGCCATTCCCTGGCCTTCTGGTTCTGTCTCGTTTCCTGTACCTATTCATGGCCCTAACAATAGTGCCAATGTGTTCAAGAGTTACGGGGTCTCTTGTCGGAACTGGTTTGGGGAGGAGGGTTGTCAAAGAGTTTCAACAGCCATGCACCAGAGTCCCTTGACGGCACAGATTCTGGGTGTGCAGGACCTTGAACTTGATTATGCTGCGGCCCAACTGCATTGGCCAATGAAATGGTTGGCTGACAATACGATGGCTGAGAGTAAGGCTATTTGAGGCTAGCTGCGGGGAACTAAGATATTGGATTGGTTGCTGGATAGGCACAGCACACAGCGAGGACTTGGGTTAGCGTGCGTAGGAAGACTCTTCGGGAACAGATATATTCAATCCCGGCCCCACTGGGCACTGTAATCCCGCAGTAGTGACTCTGGAGTGTACCAAGTGTAAGAACCCTGTTAGCAACACATGACCCCACACCATTACGGGAGACCAAGCTTAGCAGGGTGGAAGACCTATATGCAGAGGGGTTCTCAGTCCCTTCCCTGACTTGAAGACTTCTCAGGGCCTGGGAGCGGGCCTTTCTCTGGCACATAATATGTTTATTTGGAGGAGCGTGACACTTGGAGGATGGGGTAGCAGGAACCAGTAAATCATGAGGAGCTCCAATGTGTCCTTACCCACGGGATGGACAGAAAAGCTGTAACCATGTTATATGGGGCACTGTCAAATGCACCTAATACACAGCCCTTGCACAGTAAGACTAAATGGGAGGAGGATATGGGAGTAGTTTTCTCCACCAAGCAGTGAGAGGTGGCACTTGGGTATGTTAAGTGATTGTGGCGCAATACCAGCCTGGAGTTCATTCAATTTAACTACCTACACAGGGCCTACCTCACCAAGTGCATAAGATGTTCCAACGCTTGTCTACTGAATGCCTGTGCTGCAGAAACCCTGACACAACGTTTCTCCACATAGTGTGGGGGTGCCTGGTGCTAGCACAGATGTGCGTGAAAGTAATGGAGGTTATATCTCAAGTAGTTGGGACACCGTTGGCCTCTAACTGTGTTTATTGGGGGTAACTGTTAGGACACAAAAAGGCATTTCATGAAGTTCGTGGATTTAGACATGATTTGATTTAAACGCCAGATAACAATGTCTTGGAAGTCGGCCACAAATGGGCAGTGGCGGAGGATGATGTCATGTACCAGGATGTTCACAGGCGAGGCGAACGAGATTGGCGCTGCCACGTTGTGGCATAAGTATGTACTAAAGCTACAGAACAGACATGGTGCCCCAGATGCTGGGGGCCAGTCCTAGGCAGAGGGTAGAGCATCCAGTTATTGGTGAAGCCTTTGGGACCCCTAGTCACCCCCTCCCTTTCCACCACTCTGACGCAAGCCCAGGGCCATTGTCAAATTGGTATGGTCCCCCGGCAACAGTGATGTTGCTCCAACTGCAAAAGTTCTTTGCTGAGGTTGTATTATCGATAATATGTCTGGATGCCTTTCACGACCCCCAAAGGTACCTGGACTCTTGCAGGGCAACCTAGTTGACGTTTATTGGTATAGTCAGGCCATGCCGATATGTGAGTTGTGTGCCACTGTTTCTCGATGCATGCCATGTAACGTTTTATGTTACGGTGAAAACTCTTAGTTTTTTTATGGTGATGTTCTATCCATGAAAATGCAATAAAGAAATATTATAAAATACAAAAATGCACCAATATGTTTGGGCATAGTTGAACATGTAGTTTTAGAAGGGGTTTGAGACCCGACACAACCTGATTTTCGTGACAAAGATTTTGCACTGGCCACCATTAGTCAGTGTAAGGAGTTCAACAACCATTTACAAATCTTGACTGTTCTTCGAGGCCACATAAGGGGAAAGGCAACACTTCTTAACCCTGGGATTTAGGTGACATCCCAGAACTGTGAAACGTGTTTTCTATTTGCATAAAAGGTTACATTAGCATGCTGCGTTTAAGAACCAAAAACAGGTTAAAAAACTGCCAAAAAATAAGAAAGCAGAACATAACCTATTTAAGATAAAACAGAAAGATCTCGCGAAGTTATGTTCGTATGATGGCTGTGTGCAATACATCTTTGCATACCCTTCTGCACATGGCCAAAGGGAAATGGGGGTTGGGATCAGGGCATGGCTAGAAGGAAAGCTTGTGGTACCAAGAGCCCGCTAAAAACTGTCAGAAGCGGGGAGACTCAATTTCTCTGGGTTCAGGGCTCGCCACTGCTCACCATTTCAGTGGTTTCTAGGTTTTGTAACGTCACCATAATGTTACAATTTAACCATGAGGAATTTGTTTTAATCCAGTAAGGAATGTGTGTGCCCCCAAACTACAGACGCACACATTGACACTAATGTTAGGTGTGCACAAAGACGAATTTACTTTCATGTACACATTAGACTAAAAATACGAGAGCATTTACTTTGCCAATTAAATATTTACTTTGCAGTGATGGTCCCCGTTAATTCACGTTTGTTCACCGAAAGATGAGAGGATGTTGCTAAAATAACTTCAAACTTTGGCAACACTGAAAAAGATCAAACAGAAATGAAAATATATATACATTTCGCATTTAAAAATATAGTTATGTTCATTTAACATTTTGTAGCTAAATCATTGTTCAACGTTGTTACAAAATATGGGCAGGAAAAAAATGATTGCTTGAAACAGAAATAAAGTAAAGATGCACAGAGTAATTAAGGTGAACACCATCTGTGAAAACTGTGAAAAACGACAGCATGAAAACAAGCAAAACAATTTTAACTCAGAAAGGAGAATAATTATTTGAAGATAGTACATGGATTGGGGGGATATACACTTCCTTCCTAGAACGTCAGGTATTAGATGTAATGCAAATAAACTACTAGGTGTGGTAGAGAGGTACTTTTCATATTTTGTACTGGGCTAGGTCACTGTGGTATATTGAAATATTTTATATAAAAGTCTTTCTACTCTGCAGATCTATTAATTTATATTGACATTTTAAAATCCTTTGGTCAGAAGTCTTTCTCATTTATCAATGACAAATTTCTTGCTTCACACCCCTTACATCTTTGTAGGTTTTCAGGTACTACATTTTTCTTATTCGATTTTATGTATAACACCATTCTCCAGCAATATGTACATGTCATTAATATCTATGATATACTTGCCCATAATATTTTATGAAGGGCGAAACTTTGTGTAACCATGGCAAATGTATGAAAACGGGTTCTAAAAGTGTGAGGGAGAGAACTTAGGGGCTGATTAAGAGTCTGGCGGTCCATGGACAGCCAGACTCGCAGTGGCAGTGGTCCGACCGCCGGATTACAACTTTCTGCTTCGTTCCAGCGATGGACCACCGGTGATCCGGCGCTGCTACTCTGAAGACGCCTGCCTAAACCTGCGGGGTTGACTTTTTTGTCCGCTCCGATTTGAGGCGCGGCACTCTTGAAGTTGGGGGCCACTGTCTCTTCTGGAATCCGTTACCCTGCGTATCCGAATAGAGGGCAAGACTTTTTTATTTGTCATGAAGGTTCAAAGTGGCAGAACATCAACTAAGCCGCTTAGGCTGTGATTTAAGCTTTTTCCATTTATTGTGGCTCCCCCTTTCCCCTTTAGTAGAAGGGTCTCTCGTTGGGAGGGTTTTCACTGGTTACTGACTTGACCTTTGAAGGAGGGGGAGTGGGTCTTTGATGTTTGGATTTCTTCTTCGGGGGCTGAGGGGAGGGGTAAGAGGGCAACAGTAACTGTCTCTTCCCCTGTGTTTCTCCTTTTTTGTTGTTTCTATGCTAACATCCTCTTTTTTTCTCATGCTTTATAGTTTTACAGGGGTTTTTCGTACTCTTATCTTTTTTCATTTCTTATAGCTTTTTTGGCTGGCAGCTACATCTTAGTGCATTGGGGGGGGGGGTCTAGACCAAGGTTGACCTGTGCTAGGGAGCATAGTTTTATGCTTGCCCGGGGGCATAGGGGGAGAGAGAGTGTTGGCTCTTTTCTTTTTAGGGCATTGCTCAGAGGAGTAGGGTTGGGTCACCATCATGGGAGCCACCAGGAGTGTAAGGTGGCGGAAGTTGGGGTTTCCAGGAGGCATTAACTTGGGTTGGGTTGTGAAGACACAATGTTTTGGGTGGAAGCAATGAAAATTCTAGATTGAGTAACCTGGAGTGCAGGGGAACAAAGGTGTTTATCAGTACCTAGCAATTTCTTCATGGGGTGTGATTGCAGCAAAAGCTATGGATGAGGGGTATCTCGCAGAGTCTGAGTATCAATAATGGTGACTGGCGATAGCAGGTGTCCTGGCCAGCAATTGCATATTCTGTTGTGGAACCTTAATGGAATGAAGTCACCAATAAGCGAGTACGGTCATCTAGTCTAAGGCTCCAACAATTTAGAACAACCTGCATGTTATACTAAACCCCTGAAAGAATTTCCAAATGGTCTTCTAATACTTCCTACAGCGATCGCACAAAATGCCCCAAATGCTTCGCCGACGCAGCCGATTTGGCACACATGCTGTTTTCCTGTCCTAATCTTAAGGTATTCTGGTGCGATATTCAGAAGGTTTTGAAAATGAAGCAGATCCAGCTGCCTACACTCACGGCTGCTTCTGTTTTGTTAGACACCTATCCCGTCTTTTTCCCCACATGCAGCCTTGGTTACAATACTTATGTCTTGTGCCAAGTTAACTTTGGCCAGAGCCTGGACCTGCTCCGAATCACCCACGGTCTGGGACTGGTGGGCACTTGTAACTGAGATTCATTCAATGGAATTAGCCTTAGCAAATATTAGGGGAACACGCACATTGAGTAAACATGAAAAAAATTGGGAACTTTTGTGGAACGATGATGCTCTATTTCTTTATTGGGTATAGGCAAATATTATGCTTTAATGAATTGATCATCAGCGTCTCTAGGACAACATATTTTGTACGATTATTGAAAGAAACTGTTATAACTTTTAAATTTGTATTAGTGAATTAATTTATTATTCTATTTTCTTTTGTATTTTTCCTTTCTTATCTCATGTCCTATTTGCTTTATCGTATCATATATTCATGTCCGTTAACATACGTATTAATGATTTAATGTATTTCTTCCTTCTCAGCCTGTTAACAATAAAAAGTAAAAAAAAAAAAAAAGGAATGAAGTCACCACACAAGCAGAAGATGGTAAGGGAGGAGTTGAACACACTCAAGCCACAAATTATCTGTCTCCAGGAGACCACCTTGCCCAGGCAGAAGGTTTGCTGCTAAAGGACCTGGGCTATAGAGTACTGTCCACTTCATGTTTTATATCTGCACAGAGGGGTGTTGAGTTACTGGCTTGGGATGGTAAATAGGGAGTGTAAGGCCAAAGGGTGGATACGGCTGGGGGGGGGGTTGATTGCTCCTGTGGACTATCCAAAGGACAGAATTTGCTTTAACATCTGTGCTGTCTATGGCCTGAACATGGACAATACGAGGACCTTAGTTTTTTTGTTGACTGAGCTCCACCTTTGAATCCCAACCTTTAACGTGTGTAGTGACATGACGCTATGACTTAATAGAGATTCTTTGTCTCAGATTTAGGCCCCACATTCTAGTGGAGTTTTCTGGGGCAAATATAGACGTAGGGGGGCTTTACACCAGTTCATCTCCTCATATGCATTGATTGACCTTTGAGCGACCTAAGGAACCAAGCTTCACGCTCCAAACGAATTTCCTTAAAAATAAGGCAGTTTTGAAATAATGAAATGTTACAAAAATGATGGAAATGTATAGAATAGAGCAAAAACAAGCCATTCCGGTGTGGTTGGCTAGGCCATAGACAGCGTCCATGGCTGACTGATGATATTGAGGGAGAGGTTGAATACTGGCTATTGGGTCTGTGCATTCATGTTTTATGGAGGAACAGAGCTATCACACTCATTCCACCTGACTCCTGTTTCGGTGAGGTCAGCAAAGGATCAGTGGTTCATTCCAATAGAAGGTTATACCTTTACATTTGGAAACTAATCTGGAGGTCGAAAATCATTAGTCGGTAAGGATGGTAGTCAAGGTTGACCAGGCTCCACAAGACTGACCTGTGATAGCTTCTACATTGTGTTGAAAATATGCAAAAAAACGAAATCATTAAAAATATATCCTCTGCAGATACATTTTCTTCTGGTAAGTTTGGCATCTTGTTACTGTCACCCGAGATAAGAATTCTCAAAGGGCCAGATGTAGGTAAATCTAATTTACCGACTCTTAAATACCGAATCATACCGATTCGGTATTTATGAATCGGTAAATTAGAAGGAGGGAGATGTAGATAAATTATTATTTTGAATTACCGATTCTGTAACATTCGGTATTTACAGATTCGGTAAATACCGAATCGGTATTCCCCATTGATTCCTATGGGCTTTGGAGCCCATAGGAATCAAAGGGAAATACCGATTCGGTATTTACCGAATCGGTAAATACAGAATCTAGCAAGGGTGCAGGGGGTGTCACTTTGACACCCTCTAGCACCCCAAGTGCAGGCTTGTGTGCCATGTGGCACATATACATGCCCTAAGGGCATGTCTGTGTGTCACATGGCACAGGTGTGCATGCACAGATGTGCATGCACACCTGGATTCGGTATTTTACCACCCAATAGGATTGGGTGGTAAAATACCGACTCTTAAGGGCCTGTGGCACTCTGTGGAGTGCCACCTACATCTTGATTTACCGAATTCGGTAAAATTACTGATTCGGTATTTTACAGAATCGGTAAATTTACCGATTCTGTAAAATGAAGGGCCCTACATCTCAAAATCCAAATACCGGTCGGTAACGGCCGAATTAGGCCGTTACCGACCGGTAATTGGCGACCTACATCTGGCCCAAAGTTCCATATTTTCTAAAAAGTTTCAAACATCTTCCCCGGTTTTGCTTCAAGTGCCCCTACTCTATGAGGCGAGGTTTCATTGACACAAAGGACATATACATCTAAGAAATACCAAGAAAAACAGCCTTTTGCCACTTCCATTTGCCAGAAGTGGAGCTAAAAGTTCAATCACCATGGGTTGTTTTCATTTTCTTCCAAGCAGATGCAGCTGTCGCTCTACCTAGAATCTTCCACATTTTTCTAGCCTTCGGAGAACATTTCTGTAACAAGCAGGGTCACTATAGTCATGATGTGAACACCTTTGTAACTGAAGGTCAGAATGCAGCTAGTTTCTGTAGCCCTCCGTAAAATCTTCAAGTCCACAGATTCCAGTAGAAATAAAGGATCCATGCCGCAGTCCTTTACCAGGAAGATGGGAATTTATCTACTCTCTTTTCAATCCTGTTCAGCTTTCTCTCACAACTCTTTTCAAAGCAGCACACTCCAGTTCCAATTGGATCAAAATAAAATACCACACTTTGTTAGGCAATGCTCTAGAGTGGGTCAATTGCTCACCTCTTCCTTGAGAAAATAAGGTGTAAGACAACTGCATTTTCTGGTCAAAGAGAGAACGGTTCAACCAACTGGATTGAAGGGATTAGCTAATAGAAGTGTTTGGTTAAAAGTTAATGAAAAAGTGTGCTACTATTACAAAGGGCTTTTGGCATTTTATGTTCCATTAAATGAAATGTGTTCATTGGTTTCTATTTCATTTGATGTTCTATAGATGGCGAGAATTACATCCTTAGCTATTTCTGAATGGACGTTAGCATAAATTGTTTTTTGTAAAAATATAAGTTTAAAGCTGCCACTCGCTAGGAGTATAGGAGCTGAGGACGTTTGTCTTTGGGTAGCATGTACAGCCCATGATGCAGGTTTTGCCCCAAATGTGCATGTGGAAAACCTGTGTTAGCTGCGCAGATGTGGGATTGTTCCTTTAAATAGCCGGCACTATAGGTGTAACATCACAGCTGAGTTACAAAAAAGGTTTCAAGTGTACAAACTTAACTGTAAAAACTGTTTTCATGTTGATGGAAGTTGTCAGAGCTCCCCTAAACACATAATAGTGCTATAATAGACTACTAAGAATGCAGTCACAACTGCAGTTACCTTGCAGTTTAAAGGTACTTGATTTGAATGGTGCAGCAGGGGCAGTGGCACTGGGGCCAAAAGCTCTATGGACCCCACCAAACCCAGAATGTTGCTAAATTTTACTACAAAATAAGGCAGTCACAAGTTTATTTATCTAGCATGCAATAGGGTCATGATTTCACTGGTGCAGCAGGTGCAATGGCACCGGGGCTCAAAGCTCTAGGATCCCCTCTAAGTACCAAATATTGCAATATTTTACTCCTAAACAGGCAGTAACAAGTGCAGTTACTTTACAGGCAATATAGTCATGATTTGAATGGTGCAGGAGGTGCAGTGGCACCGGGGCAAAAAGTTGTCAAGACTCTGTTAAACATCAAATATTGCTATATTTTACTACTAAGCAGGCAGCCACAAATGCAGTTTTTTTGCAGGCATGATTTGAATGGTGCAACAGAAGCAGTAACACCAGGACCAAAAGTTGTCAAAATTCCTCTAAACGCATAATATTGCTATTACATCAATTAATTCTATTGTTTCCCTCTTTCATTTAATTTTTCAAATGTTTGCTATTACATATTTGCACTATACCACTAGTAACAGCACAATATATTGCCTTTTTGTACATAAACAAGGCATAACACTTTAACAGACTCTCTGTAACTTACATTGTTCAAGTACTCAGCAAGCTACAACTTACAAGAAGCTCATTTTTAATCACATAGGCGAAACCTAATTCATTTACCAATGCTTGCTTTAATAGGGTTGTTCAGTTGTACATAATGTCTTCAAGGTTAAATATAAGGTAACAAAAATGCTTATAACACCTTTTTTATTATAATTCTTTAACAGGCTGCACAGCAGTCACAATGCTCTACAGTATAGTTCAAAGAAATTGACCAAGCCAATAGCTCTGGCTAAACACTGACAAGGTCCCGAAAGCGAGACCTATTAGCTATACCAATGCTTCTTTCTACTGTAATCAGGTGGGACTGTAGCCGTGAAAAAATGTATATTGTGGTCTCATGCTTCTTGTATCAGAATTTGTGCTTTCGTTCCGTTCAGGCAAATAAAGTGTTTTTCTTTATTACAGCGATAGATGCTATAATTTCTGAATGTTTATCTGCGTTCTGGGTGAATTTGCGCAGTCACAATATATTTGGAATTGGACCGGATGATGGTATAGCATATGTGCCAATGGAAGAATGTGCACAGTGAACAGCAGTGAGACACTGGACTGCTATTGACCACAACACACTTCTCTTCAGATTGATGATTCTTCTGACTTCATAAACTAATTCTAGGTTTGGATGCAGAGGAAAGAATGTATACATTTCAACCATCCACGGTGAGCAGACAGTACTCCTAAAGGAGATAAATATCCACTGGACATGCTCCATGTAGGGGAATATTATTCCACACAATGCTGTACAATTGTTTGAAAATAATATACTCTAAATAGCAATGAGCCAAGTCCAGTGGCCCCTTGCTGTGTGGGTGCAGCAAACGGAATACTACTCAGGGCCCTAGTGCCCGGAAAGGTAGAGGTTGGGTGTTTTGGTCATCCTTGAAATCACACTTGCACACCTAGTTAAGGTCAAAGAGAAATCTCTAACATGCTTTTCAATGTGGTTGTATAACAGAGGCACGCATGGCTAAACCACGTGAGCCTCTGCTAAGGGGCCCCAACAACAAATGTGTATAACAACGCATTCCTTTACCAAGCTTGCTTTTACAAAGCATGCCTTTACCATGCATGCCATTACCATGCATTTTTGAGTGAAAGGCATGACTTGTAAAGGGATGCATGGAAAATATCACACCCCAACCTCCCCACCCTGAGCCCTAATCACTACCCCAACCCTCGAGCCCTAAACACTACCTGACCCCCTCTGAGCCCTGAACACTAACCCCGACACCCCAAGCACTAAACACTATCCTGACCCCACTGAGCCCTAAACACTACCCTGAACCCCCAAGCCCTAAAAACTACCCTCACCCCCAAGGAAACTCAGCCCCACTTACCTCATCACAACCTCACCCGTTCCTTTCTGCTCCTGGGATGGCCCATCTCCGCATTTATACCAGGCACTGCCTTAATCACACTTGTGTGTGGTTAAGGCATATGCATGGTTGAGGCTTATGCGTGGTTGAGATTTTGGGGAAACGGCATGCGTGGCTCTGACCAATCCTACCACTCCCCTAGTGTCCATGCCCGTGTCTCCCTTCCACCTTCTTGTTTGTGGGTTCAGTGTCCTTATTACCCTCCATCTTTTCAGGGCCTCCAATAGATGTAAATCTTCAGAGGACAAATATATTTTGAGCAGTCCTTTTCATCTATGTAGAAAGAACCCCTCTCACTTCCATTTACCTCCCATATGGTGATTTTACAGTTAGATTACTATAGAAGTTCTTTGTAATGCAGATGAAATATATGAGAATCCATGTAAGACCTTCACCAAGCAAGCAAAAATAATCAGCATATACTCCTTGTTAAAAAACAATATTTATGGTCAAGGAGCCTGACCACTTTCAAGACTGTCTACACACTTTACCCTGTGCTGTATTGTTTATTTTTGTCTGACTGTAAATGGTTTTACCTAGTTTTACACGAATGTTTGATTGATATGGAATAA
Source organism: Lissotriton vulgaris (assembly GCF_964263255.1). Classification (NCBI taxonomy): domain Eukaryota; kingdom Metazoa; phylum Chordata; class Amphibia; order Caudata; family Salamandridae; genus Lissotriton; species Lissotriton vulgaris. The sequence goes on from NC_141694.1 coordinate 499,757,537, forward strand.
CAGAATACTATAATACACAATATTGTCAACCAGCAATGACTTCATACTTATTTGTAATTTTCCGTGGAACTACATTGAAGTTCAATGCTTCACAAATGCCAGTCTTTAGAATTTTGAAATCATTAAAAAAAATTGTAAATCAGTAAATACTTGCCATATTCCATCACTGTAAATGTTTGATAGTGATTTTGTTTCTGGGGGGAAAAAAGGAGAACAGAGTATTAATGACAATTTGAATAGTCTAACACATAAGGTCAAAGCCCTATACCAACCGTATGAATGTCAATAAGAACTAAATAATGTTGTTAATCATTGCATACTAGAGCAAACTTTCAAGAAATAACTAATTAATTGAAAAGGAAAAGTTAGGAGTTGACTGTATTCACATAAAAGGCATAAAGAAAGGAACTGATGTCAACATGCTTAGGAGAGGCTTATATGTAACTGAATGAATGAATGAGTACAGATTTGTATAGCGCTGGCTACCCGGGGGCATCCCAGCGCTTTAGACCCATCTCAGACAAATCACTCAGCAGAACAGGAAGGTCTTCAGCCGCTTTCTAAACTGTAAATGATTAGGCTCAAGCCGCAGGTAATCGGGCAGCTGATTCCAACTTTTTTGCTGCCTGTACTGCAAAACGTCGGCCCCCTGTACGAGAACGCTTGATCCTCGGGACAGAAAGCAAATTGCGGTGGTTGGATCTAAGAGCTCTGGGCCCTTGATGGTGCCTCAGGAGAGGGCACAGAATGGCAGGGCCCTTGTTGATTATTGATTTATGGGCCATACACAAGGCCTTAAACTGGATCCTTTCCTGAACAGGTAACCAGTGTAGAGCCCGGATGGCCGTCTTCGCCGAGCTGTGTTTAGGGACATCCATAAGCATTCGGGCTGCGCAGTTCTAGACTGACTGGAGTATTTAATGGTCCCTAATGGTGCCCCCAAGTAGACCGCGTTCGCATAGTCAAGCCGCGAGAGGATCAAGGACTGAACCAGGATCCGTCTTGCCTCGAACGGAAGAAGGGTCAGGACCTTCCGTAGGATCTTCAGAAGGCCGTAACAGGTAGCGGCGACCTTACGGGCTTGAACTTGAAAACTAAAGGTGGGATCAAGCCACACCCCCAGACTTTTAATTTGCTCCTTCGGGGGAGGGGGCGGACCCAAACATATGAGCCACCAAGCTTCAAGATTGATGGGGGCCTTATATCCCAGCATCATAATCTCTGTTTTTGAACCGTTCAGTTTCAGAAAAGAGGCGCCCATCCAATCGAGGACCTTGGTGAGACACGGGGAAAGGTTATTGACCCCGGAATCCACAGCATCTGCCCTAGCCAGGGAAACCACCAACTGCGTATCGTCGGCGTAGGTGACCAATTGGATTCCCCAGGGAAGGACCTCATTAGCCAGGGGCCTCATATAGGTATTAAATAGGGTCAGGCTCAATGAGGATCCCTGGGGAACGCCGTAATGCAGTGGGAATTGTTTGGATGCTGATTCCTCCTCAAAAACTGCAAAGGATATGTTAGCAAGGAAGGACCGAAACCAATTAAGGGCGGTCCCCACAATGCCAATCTCCCGCAACCGCTGGAGAAGGAGTGTGTGGTTTACAGTATCGAAGGCTGCGCTGAGGTCCAAAAGGACCACCGCAGCGCAGCCTCCTCCATGCACAATTTTCCTTGCCTCCTCCACTACTGCGACCAGAGCAGTCTCAGTTCCATGCCTCGTTCTAAAACCCGTTTGGGTGACATGCAAGGCGCCCTCATCCTCAATAAATGTTGATAGTATGCGGTTGACATATTTCTCTGCAATTTTACTAACCCCTGGCAGGAGAGAGATAGGTCTATAATTGGACCGTTCTTCTGGATCAAGGCTAGGTTTATTTAGCAGAGCTTTGACACTGGCCTGCTTCCACCGAGGGGGAACTACACCTGCCGCCAGAGAGGAGTTAATAACATCCTTGGTAACAGGAACAACCATGTCAGAGGCCTGTTTTAAAACTGAAGGAGGGGCAATGTCAGAGGGGGAGCCAGATTTAAGGTTCCTGAGGAGCCCTTCAGCCGTAGGTAGATCTAGTGGCGGAAAGGACTCGAGTTTCGTGAGGGAGGTTGGTCCAGAGGGAGGGATCGTGGACTCGGTGACACGTGGGGGTGGAAAAGCTGAGTATATGTTGGCAACCTTCTTGGCGAAGAAGTGGGCCAATTCGGTGCACCGTTTCTGGGGATCATTTACCTCAATTGACGGACATGGTGGAGTAACTAGAGATTTAAAGATTTTAAAAATTTCCCTGGGTGAATTGGCGGCATCAGCAATTTTTCCTTGGTAATAGGATGATTGTGCCATTTTAAGGTGCTTCTTATAATCCCTGAGAACCATCCTATACTCATTTTTATTCTCGAGGGAGAAGTTCTTTCTCCACTTTCTTTCCGCCCTCTTGCAGCTCCGTTTAAGATCCTTCAGATCAGTGGAGTACCAAGGCAGTTTATTCCCGCCGGTGCGATGATTAATCTCATTTACAGGCAGGATGGGATCGAGAGAGGTCTCTAGCCACCTGTTGAGCGCCTCATTCGCTGCGATAGGATCGGCACAGAAGGGAGGGGGAGATTTATTTAATATGGATAGCCATTCCTCTAAGGGGAGTCTCGACCAAATACGCCCCAATCTCTTAGAGGTTGTGGTCGGACGGCTGACATCGGCCGGGGTCCAAGTGAAAGATAGCAGCGTCATGGTCTGACCAAGGGACAAAGAGTGACTCATCCCAAATAATCTCATCCAGATTAGTAAAGAAATGATCAATTAGATGCCCTGCCAAATGGGTAGGTCCCGCTACAATTTGTTTGAGTTGCAGCATCCCCAGTCCTTCCAATAAAGCTTGCGAAGAAGGGGCAGATGGATCGTCTAAATGTATGTTAAAATCTCCCACGATTGAGAAATTGGGGGCGCTACTGATCATATGGGTGATTTTATCATGAAGATTGTCGCAGAAACTCGTGTGTGTTCCAGGAGGCCTGTACACCACAATCCCTGAAAGGGAACATGTGGAGGAAAAGGTTAATACAAACGAGAGGCTCTCGCAGTCAGCGAGCGGGCTCCCAGAGATACGGCACCTAAAAGAGTTTCGATACATAATTGCCACCCCACCTCCTTGCCCAATCTGCCGGTCATTCCTACAGATTATGAAACCCGGGGGGAGGGCACAGACTAAGTCTGGGTCAGAGGCCTCGGTTAACCACGTTTCTGTGAGGAACAGGACATCTGGCTCAAGCTCCTCCAATATCATGCGGATTTCATGTGCATGTTTTGGGAGTGAACGGCAATTAATGAGAAGTAAAGAGTATTTTTTGGGCTTAGGGAGTAACGAAGTACCCAGTTCCTGCGGGCCCAGCAAACCTTTACAGAGAGGACAGGGAATCATTACCTCCAAGGGGAGTAACACATGGGGACAGGGAACTGCGGGGTCATCTCGGAACCTCAATAGCTGGTCTCTACAAAACGTGATTCTACCTGCTCCCAAACCAGGAGTCGCTTCCATCCTCCCGGCCCCTGGGCCCGTCCTGGCACGGACGGGCACAGACGGGCTTTCCTTAGGCGCTCCTTCGGCGCGACCGCTAACGCGTCTGCTGCGCGGAGGGAAGGACTTCTCGAATTTATGCGCTACAGCGCGTGTCACTAACTTGCTCCCCCGAGTCTAGAGCACCAACCAGCCTCCAATCCAACCCAAGATGGCCGCTCTAATTTGCCAGCCACCTCCAAGCCCCCATCTCCCTCAGCAGCCTAATGGGCTAAAAAGGGTCAGAAAAGAATGAAAATACGGCGAAAATGCTCGTGGGTGTCAGCAGAGGTGAAATACAATGTAAAATAACATTTTTAAAAATCGAATTCGGCGAGTGTATTAAAATGGGCAGAGCTGTGTAACTCCCGGCTACAGCCTAAGGAGTAAAGTGTAGGGTGCAAGGTCTCCAGCTGTCACTTCTGTGGCAGAGCAGAGTCGAAGCAGAGCCACATGATGCCATCTACCAGTGGGAAGCTCCTTTGCCGAGAAATCATCCACATCCAATCTGGCACCTGGGGATAATATAAAGGTGGAGAATCTGCAGTTCGGGCTGGACTGTTCCCAAGGGGAATAGTCAAGACTGACAAACAAACAATGGATGTAGGCGCAGATCTCTGTACTGGGGTGAATGTTTGACATTGTGGAGCATTCTGTCCCTCAATTATTCTTTCTGCATTTGTCACCCCGAGTGAGACGGGTATGCCCAGACGTGGATCCCGTTCTCTCCATGCCACTGGAGTCAAGCTAGCCTTGCTAATGAGAGGGTGATTGATGCCCCTACCAGTCACAGGATGCTTGTTTCCAGTCCAGGGACGACCTGACCTGGCAGTTCGGGTTGGACTGTTCCATGTGGAACACGGTCAAGACTAATTTGCATATGGCTGGGTGTGAACTGAAACGGCATGGCATGGGGAGCAAAAAAACGATGGATTTAGGCCCACATCTCTGTACTGGGATGAATGTTTGACATTTTGCAGCATTCTGTCCATCAATTGTTCTTTTTGCATCTACCAATGGTAAGCGCCTATGCTGAGAAATCATCCATATCCAGTCTGGCACCTGGGGATAATCTAAAGGATCGGGAATCTGCAGGGAAAATTATCAATCAGAACAATTACCAAGCCCAAGGTTCATGCAGGATGGGTACAGTGCTTAATTTGACCCAGTGGTGTCCGGTGCTCGGCACAGGCACTTAATTGTCAAAATCTGCACCGGTGAGAGTCTGCCCCAAGGTAGCACTGTCTGGCTAGTTTATAGATGACCACAACAGTAAATTATGAGTTCAATATGCATTACAAATGACTATTTTCTTCTTAAGCTATGCAAAATGAATGCTCTAAAAATCGACAAAAATATAAAATAAAGATACGCTATATTCCCGAGGGGTATAAATGACTTCTTTTGATGTTAGGCAAAGTAATATATCCATCTCCCCCACTTTAACACAAAGGTTCAATATAGGCTGACATTGCTTCAGCTTCTGCTAAGTTACATGACATTGTTACAACAAAAGGGTAAACCCAATGAGTGTCGCTGGGACCTGGGTGCTTTTCAGTACAAAGGGAAGGGGTCCCAGAACACTGTTAATATGCAATAGATATAACTTAGTGTAAAAATAGAAAACAAATGAGATCAACTTGAAGGGACATTGTTATTTAATCACAATGCACCAAAACACAGTGTATTGTACACACAATGCATGCTGTGATCATAAAAAGTAGTAGTGCCCCATAGGATGAGGGGAGGAGGGTGTCGGTGAAAAGAAATAGTGCAGGGTTAGGGAAGTGGTACAGTGAAGGTCAAGTGACCTTAATCAAAACAATTTTTAATACTGGCTTCAAAACAGAGCCAGACAAATAAACAATAAATGTTCATAAATTGTGATAAACCATGCTTCTAAAATTGCAGTAAAAATCATGCTCGGGGTAGAAGCTGGCAGGCGGACCAGTTGTCGACGTTTCGACCCCACAACACGAAAGGGAGTAGTAGGACCTTACAGGAGGATCTCCCTCAGGACAGGGGAAGGAAGCGGGCATACTTCCTAAGGCATGAAAAAATAAAAGGAATCAAACTCAATACTGGTCCCAAAGGATCCAAAATTTTAAAGTAAGTGGCAGTGGAAAAGTATATAAATTAATGAAGTTACCGTGAGTCACGAAGTTACAAATGGGTCATGAGGCAGGGAAACCAAGTCAAACACGACTTCAGGGGGTAAGCACATCAATGTATGCATCTGGGAATTCAATAAACAGAAATTAAAAGCAGCATTCAAAGAAAGGGAAACTCAGGCTATGAGTGCGCAGTGGGCCGAAATCAAACCAAAAGGATGAATCAACTCACGGAGGATGGGCTGAAAAATCACCGTCCTCGTTTCAACAACTTCATTGCAAAACAGCAGTTATCTTTAGATGTCTGCTAGATGACTCAAAGAGATTAGCACTTTACATACACTTTCTTCATTAGGAAATAAGTACATAGAGAATATCGAAAGGTTTTGGTTACTTACTTTGTGAAGTATATATATCAGTGAGCAGCTAGCTGTGGAAAGCTTTACATAAATGCAGTGATATGGACTATCAGCATATATGATTAGCAAATGTCAAAACCACAACTAACTTCTACCATTTCCAGGTGGAATCAGATTTGACAAAGATGAAAGTTGTCATAGACTTCAATTTTTATTTTTAATAGTCCAGAACACATAGTCTGTCAATTTTGAAAGAAAGAGCAACTGAAAGATTGGGCCACAGGAAGAGAATAAACTGGCTTCCAGATGGGACTGGTTTAGTACAGGGACAAGCATTGCCTCATTCTAAACCATTGGCACTGGCACTGTGATCAACATGGCATTCATCATATCTACAGATGTTAAAAGTTTTCAGTACTATGGCCAGTCATAGATCATGTGAGTAGTCGAAGGGGGCAAACTATCCTCTAGTTTTTGGTAACTGCACAGATCCAGCAAATCAAAGTAATTGTGATTTACTGACAGATTATAAATTGAAGAAGTTCGAACTTCAGGTCAAAATGTGCCATTTTCAAGATTTAAATAAAATGAAATCACTTAACAACTCACACTATTCCTTTAGGGCATGATATACATCGATCAGAGTACATCAATGAGCAGTTGATGATTGAGAGGTTTAGCAAGACAAATGAATTGACACCGACTATCAACCTCTAGGATTATCAATAGTTAAAATCATAACTAACTGTTTCTAGTCCCAGGTGGAATCCTGTCTGACCGTGACGCAATTTGTCATAGGTTTCAATGATTTTCTTTTAAATAGCCCAGATATCAGCTTCCTGTCAATTTTGAAAGATAGAGAAATTGGGAAATTAGGCATTTGACCCATCTTGTAAAGTGGCATCTGTATGTAACTAATCAGGACACAAGTGCATTCATTTGTTAGGTATGGGGGTGCTTTGGGAAGGGCATTAATCCAGGTGGAATGAGGAAAAAAATGAAGGTCAAATATCTAAATTTGAGAGATCTTTAATTGTAACTGCAATAGATTTTCTGAGAGTCATGGCTAACCAACCCCTACATCTGCCCACCCTGTGTTCAAATAATATTTTCTACCATTGTGGAATATGGTTTACTAGTAGAGGCCTGGAACCCCGAGTCAACACTGTATCATTTAAGTATAGAAGATGGCTTCACTCGTAGATGGGAAGAACATGTGAAATAGCATGGTATAATATGTTTAATGAGCAAAGTTATGAACTTTGGGACTCGAATGAGGATTTGCTGTGGTTTGAGTTCTTCAGACTGATCGCTGACAGTGAGAGGTGGATATAACCCATTTGAAGACAAGAGACAGAATATTCTGGTGGAAATTTTCTATATATTTATATTTGGTGGGCTCATCCAGGCATGGGTTGTTTCCGTTTGGGTGAAAAAAGGGCTTGCATTGTCTGCATCTACTGTATGGACTTGCTACTGACTCACCCATTGCAAAACCAAATGTTTTTTGTGGTTTATAAAACTGTGTACAAATTACGAAAACATAAAAAAAAGTATTAAAACTTACATTTACTTGTACATCTATGGACCAATCGCCGAGTGGCGGATGTTCAGATAATTGAAAGGCTTGAGAAACAACACCCAAATCAGTTTGCTCTTCCAACCACTGCTCAATAAGATTTCCTCGTGGATCCTGGAAAAGAAATAGATTGAGTGCACCGCCTCATAAAATACAGGTGCTTGGTTTCATACATCTAGGGATTGTCATACATCAATCACACACAATTTTGAATCAGATATGAGCATAAATGCATAGACCATTTCTACCGCCAACCTACCCGAATATGTATATTTAAAGAAGTTTCATACGGTTTCAAATCCAACAACACCGTTAGGATTCGCATCTTCACTTCTTGTCCTGGTTTATACTTGGACTTGTCAGTCTGGATGAAGACAAAGCAGCCTTTGCTTTGGAATTCCAGTGAGGCACTGTTAGAGAATACAATCTGGTCTTTCACATATCCTTTCACATGCAATGCATGCCCACCAGCAACAGTGTTCATTGGCAGCTGAAAAACAAACAACCGTCAACAATCACCTTCAATCATCTACCAGTGTGTCTGTCCCATGTTTGATAGTTAAATAATCTGAAAATATGATCTTTACGTTACAAAGCAATACATTCCCAAATGCTAGATTTCAGACAGGTGCATGGAAACGAAGCATCGCTCAATATCAAAACCTTAAACCCACATGATGAGCTTATTCTAGAATACAATTCAAACTGAGGAAAGGTTTAGATTAGAATCTCCGAGAATTCATAGATTAAAAAATATCAACTACTTCGAAACTCAAATGCACAACAGTTGTATGTATTTAACACAAAACTCACGGATTGGATTGTTATTTTTAGAATTATTAAAAATTATAGTTTAAGTAAAAAAAAAAAAATATATATATATATATATATATATATATATATATTCACTGAAAAAACTATAGGTTTCAGGGACGTAATAGTTAGTTGGACATTTGACTCATATAAAACCAGAGAGTTTTAGTTAGTTGAGCTAACTATAACTCGCACGCCCGCAATGCACTGCTGATGACGTCACATATTACATCACTAATGACATGGTCAGTGACATCACCGATGATATCACTGATGACATCTCAAATGACATCACTGATGACATCATCCACATGATAATTTGATGCACATACTGATGCCCTAATATAAACTATGATACACGCACTTTAAAATATAGACTACTATTTTTGAAACCATACACACAAGAATGCCAGATACTAAATAGCACAGACTATTTCCTAGGTCTATACACACATCCACTGTCTTACACATAAGTTAATCATCAATACAGTACTTTAATATGTACTGATACACCTATACATACAGTCACACTCTACCACTCATTCATAGAGTTAGTCACACACCTAGTCAGTCATGCAAAGAATGAATTACATGCTCATATATACAGTTATATACACCAACTGAGTTATTTATACATACACCACATCACTTATTTATGCAGATGCTAAGAAATACTTATTGTCTTATACAATCACTGATACAAGCAGACACTCATTTATACACCCACTCTTCAAATAACTTACCCTGACATATAGTCAATTATATACTCCAACACTCAAATATACTGCCGTAAAACATATGTGGTTAGTCACAGATATACCACTGAGACATTCATTCACTAAGCAACACACCCATACAGCCCTTCCCAAATGCACTTTTGAATGCATACAACCATTGAATTACCCACTCAGACATCTGTGCACAGAGTCACACCCCCCTCCACCGACCCACACAGACACTCAGGCATTCATGCAGATACTCAGACAAGAAATCAATAACCCATATAGACACCTATGTAGGTACTTACCATCCCATGCAGCCGCTTACACACCAACTGAGAGACTAATACAGACTTTCACACAGTTTAGTCACTAACCCATGCATTCAGTAAGACACGTTCAATCACTCACTTATACAGTCAGTCATGTGCCTACTAAATAATCCCTTCAGGCACTTGTAAATCCACTCACTCTTCAATACACCTTGGCATAGCTATACATGAAAAATATTTAAAGTTTACAGAAACACACATCCACTGGATGATGGCATCAGTGATGTCATTTAAGATGTCATCAGTGATGTCACTGACCATGTCATGAGTGATGTAATATGTGATGTCATCAGAAGTGAATTGCCGGCGCGCAAGTTATAGTTAGCTCAACTAACTATAACAGGCGAATTTCTCTTGTTTTGTATGAGTCAAATGTCCAACTAACTATACCTTCCCTGAAACATATGGTTTTTCAGTATATATATATATATATTACCTACTGGCGGTCGCCAGTAGGTAGTTATAGTTAGGACCTAGATTCCATAGGAAATCCGCAACATTCTATTGGGAATACCTTTGGCGCCGGTTGATGAATCTTTGCGAATTTCTCAAAGAAGATGGCCTGCTCCGCTCTGCTCCTTCCCTGAAAGTTTTGGGGGGATTCGTCAAGTGGGGGCTGAGCAAAAAAGGGGGTCCCAAAACGTGTTTTCCCCATGTTGTTTTCCATAGGACGATTAGGCACGGCTACAGCCCGAACGGCTAAACGGAATTACACCAAATTTGGCAGAGAGGTAGAGTTCGGTTCGCAGATTACCCTTTTTCTTAAATGGTGTAAATCCCTCCAGTAGCTCCTGAGAAAATCAAAAGACAAAAAATATATATATCTATAAGCGCGCTCAGTACGCGCACGGGTCCGCGTACCGTTCGCGCACCATACGCGTACCGTACGCGTACGTGCGCGGACATTTGCACGCTCGAGCTGCATGCTGATTGGCTACCCATGTCTGTCAACACTCCAAAACAGAAATTGTTGGCAGCCATCTTGTGCCTCGGTAGACTCAGGCACAAGTAAGCAGAAAAACAAATGTGTAGAATTCGAAAAGGGGGCAGGGTAGAAGCACCCTGACCCCCTAGGCCTGCTCAGAAGGTCCCACAAGGACACCCAAGCCAAAAAAAAAATCTTTTATTTTTTTCAAAAAATCACGGGATGCGCGTACCGTGCGCGCACGGGTCCGCATGCGCACGGTACGCGTACGGTGCGCTTACATTTCAGAGAAAGCTGCATGCTCATTGGCTGTCAACACTCCAAACCAGGAAGTGTTGGCAGCCATCTTGTGCTCAGTAGACAGAGGCACAAGAAAGCAGAAAAACAAATGTGTAGAACACAAAAAGGGGGCAGGGTAGAAACACCCTGACCCCCTAGGCCTGCCAAGGTGATCCCACATGGACCCCCAAGGACCAATTTTTTTTCTTAAACCTGGTATGTTTTTCTTTAAATTACCCCCCCAGGGGGACCAAATCGTGGGGGCATAGTGATAAAGAAGTGTGGGGGGTGCCCAATCCCCCCCCCACACTGCCCCGGAGACCGCCGCCCTCTGGGGCAAAGCAACCCAGCCCCCTGGTGCATACTGGAGGCTCCTGGTGGGCTAGTTGGCCCGCAGGGACCGCCAGTATGCAAGGGGAATTAGTTCCCCCTCTACAAACGCGCCAGGGGCTGCGTTGCAGAGAGGTGTAAAAAGGGGCATAGACTTATTACTCCTCTCTGCAATGCAGCCCCCTGGCGCATACTGGAGGTTCCAGGTGGGCTAGTTGGACCCCAGGGACCCCCGGTATGCAAGGGGAATTAGTTCCCCCTCTGCAAACATGCCCGGGGGCTGCATTGCAGAGAGGTTTAAAAAAGGGTGTGGCCTCATTACACCTCTCTGCAATGCAGCCCACTGGCGCATACTGGAGGTTCCAGGTGGGCTAGTTGGCGCACAGGGACCCCCAATATGCAAGGGGAATTAGTTCCCCCTCTGCAAACGCACCCGGGGGCTGCATTGCAGAGAGGTGTAAAAAAGGGTGTGGCCTCATTACAACTCTCTGCAATGCAGCTCCCTGGCGCATACTGGAGGTTCCAGGTGGGCTAGTTGGCCCCCAGGGACCCCCAGTATGCAAGGGGAATTAGTTCCCCCTCTGCAAAAACGCCAGGGGGCTGCGTTGCAGAGAGGTGTAAATACATTTTTTTTTCAATTTATATTAAAAATATGTCATGTGATTTAACAAATAATATATCTACAAATAAATAATTTATAATAATGTAGTAAATCAGTATAAAAAATATAACAATTATTACAGTTAAAAATTATTTACAAAACCATTGAAATTCACTGAAAAAAACATAGGTTTCAGACACGTTATAGTTAGGAATTACCATTTAAAAAAACCTTGCAAATTCACTGAAAAAACTATAGGTTTCAGCCATGTTATAGTTAGGAATTAGCATTTAAAAAACCTTGCAAATTCACTGAAAAAACCATAGGTTTCACACCAGTTATAGTTACCTGGTCATTTTACTAATACAAAACCTTTGAAATTCCCCTGTTATAGTTAGTTCAGCTAACTATAACTCGTGCGCCCGCAATGCACTGCTGATGACGTCACATATTACATCACTCGTAACATGGTCAGTGACATCACTCATGTCCATCAAGAGCGCCAGCAATCACCCGCAAATGGACCATCTGTGCAGAAGTGGAAACACGTAGGGTGTTTGGTGCCGCCAGGGACTGGACCTTGGTTTGGACGCCTGGAAATGTTTGAAAGTGCATTTATCTGGGGATTTCGGTGTTGTACTAATGGAGCACAAACATCAAAGCAGCGCCCACTGGAGGGTTAACAATAATGAGGTGACAGCGCACTACATGAACCAGCATGCCTAACAAATTTGCCTAACGAGGCGCCCACCAAGGGGCAGAATACTGAAAATTGTAAAGGCAATTTTCGTGTGGGTGGGTTGTTTTCGCCTCGGTTTGCTGTGGCTCCTCAATGATGAAGGTCGAGATGCGACCGAAATGCATTCGAAAATGAAAATGCCACTTTGGGAATAAAACCTTTAACCAACTGGGATGTGTGTGGCTCAATCCTTTTCCTGCAAAGAGGTTCGAGAGAATTTAAAGTGGCTTGGTCCAGCCCAGAGCGACGCACCGTCCATCAAGAGCGCCAGCAATCACCCGCAAACGGACCATCTGTGGAGAAGTGGAAACACGTAGGGAGTTTGGTGCCACCAGGGACTGGACCTTGGTTTGGACGCCTGGAAATGTTTGAAAGTGCATACATCTGGGGATTCCGGCGTGGTACAAATGGAGCACAAACATCAAAGCAGCGCCCACTGGAGGGTTAACAATAATGAGGTGAGAGTGCACTACATGAACCAGCATGCCTAACAAATTTGCCTAACAAGGCGCCCACCAGGGGGCAGAACACTGAAAATTATAAAGGCAATTGTCGTGTGGGTGGGTTATTTTCGCCTCGGTTTGCTGTGGCTCCTCTCTGATGAAGGTCGAGATGCAACCGAAATGCATTAGAAAATGAAAATGCCACTTTGGAAATAAAACCTTTAACCAACCGGGATGTGTGTGGCTCAATCCTTTTCCTGCAAAGAGGTTCGAGAGAAAATATATATATATATAACTATATATATATATATATATATATATATATATATATATCTATATATATATATATATATATATATAAATCAAACACAACGTCTTCAAAGAGACAATACAATTAAGCCGCAACTCCAGCTGATTTTTCTTGAAGGTTAATTTATTCTTAAATCCATTTAACACTCGCACAGGCTTGACCCACGCGTTTCGGTAGCCATGTCTACCTTGTTCACGATCAGTTACTCATGTGACTTGGTTTAAAAACATTTCTTTACAGGAAGCCATGATTACACAGTTTCCTGTTTGTCACTCAAGAATAAAAAAACTACCACCGATGATTCTGGGCTCTGTAGTTTTTTCCTTACTATATGAATTAAATCAATTATGAATGCAATAGTTGGTGATGGTTTTTACACATTATGTCTCATCCAGCAAAGCAACAAAACAATATTATCGATATTTAACTTATTGTTATAAGACATTTGGGATTTCACTATATGCATTTATGCATGTGATTATACATCCATTGTCAATAAAGTTTTATTCTTTAATTTATTCCATTTTGAACCCTCCAGTGGGTAGTCGCTGTTTTTCACTTAGTCATTCTTTGTTTTTGTGATCCCATGTTTTAGGCCCTCCAGTGGGCATGTGTTATGTGTTCTCTCTTCTTGTTTTCGCTGAGCAATGTTAAACCCTTCCTTCAGCTCCCTGATGCATTCATACTAAACTAAGCTATTTTTTTAAATTCACAAATGTATGTACAAACTTGGGCGTCATGTTTGACGACAACTTGAATTTTATGGCTCATGCCAACCAAACGGCCGCCACAGCGTTTTACAAACTACGCTTGGTCAAGAAGATTCTTCCTTTTCTCCCTAAACATGTAGGCAAGACATTGGTTAGCACCCTTGTCCTGTCAGCATTAGATTATTGCAATGGCCTGTTCGCCAATGCCCAAATTAGAGTCATCAAGAAAATGCAGACAGTTCAGAACGCAGCAGCGAGACTTCTCTCAGACGTCCCCAAATTCAAACCTATAACCGAGACCTTGAGAAGCTTTCACTGGCTTCCTATCAGGAACAGAATCAAATTCAAAACCCTGTGTATTGTTTACAAAGCGTTACATCAACAAGCACCTCAATTCCTGAGAGACCACCTGGTTCCATATGTTCCTTCTCGGCCACTCCGTTCTGCTCAGCTGAATGATCGGATTGTTCCACGGACTAAGTTAGTCAACTGGGGAGACAGACGATTCCTGGTTGCCGCCCCAAAACTATGGAACACACTTCCTCAATCCATAAGATCCAGCCCAAATCTCCTGTCATTCAGAAAGAAACTGAAAACATGGTTGTTCAATCTCTAAGAACCGGACGCCAAGCATAGGAGAGTTATCAATAGTACAGCGCTGAGACGCCTGGGGGCATTTGTTCGCGCTTACGAAATGTTAAAAAATAAATAAAATAAATAAATACAGTTCTTCCGACTGATTCAGTCCGAAAGGTATCATGGTCCGGAAGTTCAGAATATGTTGTGACTCCTTTTGTCATAAAGTTTTTTCTCGGTTGCCACCTCTGTCTGATGAAGGTATCGTTTCTAGTCCATAGAATTTGAGAAGTTTCCAGTTTCCATTATGATGGGTTTCCATGTGCTTGGCTACCCCATTGTTCCGCATTGTTTTTATCTTTGTTTTTTGTGGCACGAACATGTTCGAGTATGCGTTTAAGTTTGCATATGGTGCTCCCTACATATTTTAACTTGCAGGGGCATTCAATGATGTAAATTGTGTACTGACTCTTGCATGTGATCAATTCTTTTATCTGCCAGACTTTGTTGTTTGCCATAGTTTTTTCTATTGTGGATTTCGCAATTTCACAAACTTTACAGTTATGGCACTTTATGAAACCCTTTGTTTTCAACCAAGTTGTTTTCACATTTTTGTTTTTAAAATGGCTTTGGACCAACTGATCTTTTAAGTTTCTAGCTCTTCGATAAGTTATTACCGGGTGTGGCCCCATTTTTTCACCAATTGTGGTGTCCAATTGTAGAAATTTCCAATTTCTTCTCATAATTTGTGCTAATTCCTTAGACTATTGACTGTAATCTAGGATTAGCCTTATGGGTTTCTCCTTGGGGTCTTCTTGCACATTTTTGGGAGTGAGACATTCCATTCTTGATTTGTCATTAGCTCTGTTCCAGCATTTATTTATGATTCCCTTGCCATATTTCCTTTGTTCAAAGCACTTTATTGTTCCCGCGCTGTGTTTCTTCCATTAATTTTCCTCACTGCAAATTATTCGCAGACAAAGGAATTTCCCATAAGGGATGCTTGAGATCAATGATGGCTGATGGAAACTTGTTGCTTCCAAAGATGCGTTGGTTGCTCTGACTTTTCGATGAAGGGTCGTTTCCAAGCAATTGTCTTTTATATAAACTTCCACATCCAGGAGTACAACTTTGCTCTTGCTTTTTTGGTGGCTAAGGGAAGGTGACGCATATATACTGACGCATCACTTGCTTGTAGATATGCCCCCTAGTCACTTACTCATACAGCCAATCAGACACCCACTCGCCTACTATAACGTTCCTGCAACCTTTGTTTTTTTCAGTGAATATATATATATATATATATATATATATATATATATATGCGTTCTGAACTGTCTGCATTTTCTTGATGACTCTAATTTGGGCATTGGCGAACAGGCCATTGCAATAATCTAATGCTGACAGGACAAGGGTGCTAACCAATGTCTTGCCTACATGTTTAGGGAGAAAAGGAAGAATCTTCTTGACCAAGCGTAGTTTGTAAAACGCTGTGGCGGCCGTTTGGTTGGCATGAGCCAACCAAACTCAATTATATATATATTCAATTATATATATATATATATATATATATATATATATATATATATAATATATATCCATGCCAAAACGCTCCAATGGGAGATCCCTCACCTTTTTCTGGGGTTGCTTGATGCCGGCGGAGCAGCCGGTAATCAATATCAGCAAAAGAACGGAGTTCCAGCGAGCACTCCGGTCATAAAAAACACACACCAGGGTCAAGTCCTTAAATCAGCATAACCAGGTTTATTATCTCCATAAACCCGTCATGACACGTTTCGCACTTCACAGAGCGTTTGTTCACAGTTGAAATGTCAACTGAACATGAAACTTGGGGTGCATGTATGAGGTACTCAAAGCTATAGTGTTATATAAGAATCCTAATTTCATGAAAAGTTGTTGCTTCCTCTAAATAACATCATTTAGTTTTGTAAGACTTAATATGCATGTATGCCATGTGCATGCAATCGGATTATGAATCCAAATGTGTATTTAACGCTTTCTGCAAAGCTATCCTGTGCCGGCACCCCCAACACTTTTGTGTACTGGTACTGGTACTGGTGTTAACTGACTCTGACTGGCCCTGGGCTCTGCCTAACCAGGCCCAGGGTCACTGCTATGCTGAAAACACTCAGAATAGAGTGAAGACACCTACATACACTAGGGTACACTATGGGTTAGGGTACCCCTATGATTGGTATGACCTCCCCTATAAGGCCCTAGAACATATTCAGGCAGGGGGATTGAAACTACTTTTAAGTCCCTACTATATAATAGGTCATGGCAGCTTGCATGTGTGCACTGCTGAAGGCTGAGGTCAGTTTAAAAGCAGCCTTCTGTTGCAGGACTGTTTTTAAAATGCAAATAGTCCCAAACTCAACTTTGGTGTTTGAGGCACTTAAAAATTGATAAACTACAATGTTTGGGTATATTAGGTACCCAAAGTCATTTTTACCATTGCAAATCCCCAGCCACGTAACATGACAAGAAGTTATTAAATAATAAATAATGTCAAGGAGGTGATAAAATATAATTCAAGGACGTCCTAGAATAGTATTGATAAATCCAACAATAAGGTATTGCTGAATTTATCCTAAAATGTACAGACAAGATGTTATAAGCCAAAATTCAACCTTCCAGTGGTCTGTCCTGATTGGTCAGAGTTCAGTGGATTGGCCAAGCTGCTTTGAAGGGGTGATAAAATTATCCCTGGGGTTAGGGATCCCTTCTGGGAGAAGATTGCTGGGCATTGGAATGCCAGGGGGAGGGGTAGTAAATAATGTTCCTAACCCCTTCCGTGCTCATGACGAGCTCAGCTCGTCATGAGGCACAGTGGAGCTGTGCTCATGACGAGCTCAGCTCGTCATCAAGCCACCCATTTCCATTATGGCCCAGCACAGGGGAAGAATGAATCTAGCAGCCAAGGTGTTAAACGGAAGGAGGGAACAGACTGGAGAAACCAGTTTAATTTACACCTCTACCCTTTTCCCCCAAGCCAGTTGGCCAGATTAAGGAAGTAATGGACAGGTGTAAGGGGGAGGGACAGTATGGAGATGGACCATCCTGAAGGAGGGCTTAGCCAGCCCTTGTCTGTCTGCTATAAAATCAGCCATGATAAATTGGAGACATGGTGCTCTCTCGGAGAATATAGTGCCACACTTTGAATGAAGTGGTCATACCCTGTCGTGTTGACCTGCACCTCATTGGACAGGAGTGCCCTCCTGCTTGACCCAGAGAACCTGGAATAAATATCTGAGAGGAGCAGAGCCTCTCAGATGCGCTGCTTAAAATTCAAGAAGGAAGGAGGGTCCATGCTGAGAAATTTGATTTCCACCAACCAGACCCTGCATTCTGAAGACTGCACCTCATGCACAATCTAGAACTACAGCACTGTGGACTACCTTGCTTCAGAAAGATTGAAGAGTGGACTCTCTGCAAGCTACAGGTTAACAGATCTCACCTGGATTATCACCAACAAGAATCCTCAGCCTGTACTACCAGTGGATTTGTAAGGGCATTGTCCAAGTGGATTATGGGAACTGAAGTCCCAAACTTTCAAGGATTATCTTGGAGCTTTCAGACCATTGAAGTAATTTTTTAATACTTTGGTACACTTTGGGGAACTTCATGAAGAAGTTTCAGACGTTTGGAGCAACTTTGTAAAAAGCTCCATACGTGCAATGACTCGACCTGGACAGCCAAGCCGCAACCCTAAACAGCAAGCCGGCCTGCCATCTAGGTTCGTCCCGCTGCAAAGCTACAGCGGTCCGACTTCCAGAGTTTGACCGGGATTGAGATGAAACCCAAGCTGGCAAACCCTCACCAAATCTGGCCTGGTGAAGAGCATTGAGGGACCATGCAGGAAAAAGCTCAGTAAAAGTTTCCAAGTCAGAACATATAAAAGGTGACCGGGACCAACTGCAAGAGTCATGCCACCCACCTTCAACAGCGTGCCGGCCTGGATTTCTTGTTTGTCCTGCTGGAAAGCTCTGGAAGTCTTCCACTAGTTTGACCGGGAGGTCGTCGCAAGGCAAGCCGGACTGGCTAAGAGCTTCGAGGGACCCTGGGAAGAAAATCTCCAGAAAAGTTTCTAAGTCAGAAGGTAAAAACTTTGACCGAGAACTACCGCTAGGGGTATTCGTGCAGGGCTCTTGCACAGTCAGCCTGAAACTTTGACTTTATCCCGGTCTAGAGTAACCAGATGTCCCAATAGGTGCTATAGGTTTCTATGTGCCATATAGTGCAAAATCTTTCAAAAATCCTATCTCCAGTTTCCTGCATTGAATGTTTTCATTTTGGTGTCATATTAAAGACAAAAAAAATATTTTCTATTTTTATAAATTAGTGTTAGATTGTTATTGTGTGTTGTGTCTTATTTACTGAATTGGTGTTTTTAAATGCTTTACATCTTTGAAGTTAAGCCTGCCTGCATGCAGCCAAGCTACCAAGGGCTGAGCATGGGAATAATTTTCTAAGACCTGTATTGATCCCTATATTGTGTTAGTGGCCTTACAGCCAGTGGTAAATGCCTATCTGCCACTACTAATAATCCACTTTTCAACAACACTCAAATTCGAAATTTGCTGATTCTTAACTTACTTTTAGACGCAGAATAAATAGCTGTGTTTCTATTATAAACAAGTGGCAATTCACTTTAGTGTATTCCTATTAAGTAAAGTGATATAAGACAATGTAAAGCTGTCTGTCAATGACAGACGTTATACATTACTTGCAATGTATGATATTTGTGTTACATGGCTATCATTGCTATTCCAAAAGCTTCTGTTACCATTTGAGGAAACACATCCCATAACAAACGTTTCTGACATACCGTGAAAACCTACATTGACCATATATTAATCCCGAAGTATGTTTTATAAATTTATCAAGATAAAATACAAATGCACTGTAGCTGAAAATATATGTGGTATTTTATTACTGTTTTTCACCAGCTTCAATTTCATAATACAATAATTTATGTTCATGTCTTTTACCAGCTTTACACTGTTGAAACTGATGACTTCGCAAAAAGAACTTCAAAAGACAACAAAAACTGCTGTTTAGGTGGCCCATTCACAAATGCAGTTGCAGGTGGTGTAACTGTAAGTTTATCTTACACGTGGAACGACTTCATTTATTAGTGTATGTTGGTTTTGCAATTCACAAAAAGTGAACTTGAACTATCAAATCAACTAATATCAATTGTGTATAGTGTAACAACTGATATCAATTGTGCATAGTGTAACATTAACTGAGAGAACAGCTTCTCCTTTGGGCAGAGAGTGGAGCTTACAGGAATATGTGATGTTACAACGCATGCCATTACATCGTATGCCATTGCAACGCAAACCTTTACTCCGACTTTCTGTCGGGGGAGCTGGAAGTTGGAATAGAATAATTTTCTATTCCAACTCCAGTGTCTGCAACAGTAGGGAAAGTGTTGGAATTAAATCCAACACCTTGTACCCACTGCTGCACACCTTTTGCATTGCAACAACATGCGATGTAATGGCATGCATTATAATAGTTGCGCTGTGAAGGTTGTTTCCCGCTTACAGACCTGAGATGCCTGGGATATTTTGTGCACTCACTTAAATTTGTGAGTTTGAAAGGAGATATTTCATTAAGAGAGTGACAACACGCAGGGATCACCCAAAGACTTTATGGTTGGGTTGTGAGAAGAGGATTTCATGGGGAGTAAAAATACATAAAAGTACATTTGCAAGAAAGTAAAATGATTTTCTTGTGCGCAGTTGCGCCAGGTGAAGAATTACACATGCTACAATGGTGATGAATGGGAATTCACAAATGATTCCACAAGCCAACCTCTAAAAAGTCTGCATTGTTGTACTAAAACCTGCATACCTCATCATCAGGTTTGGTTCCATCTAAGCTGGGACTCACAGTCTGCCATTATAATATCAAAACCTTTTATCTACAAATGTGGCCCATTGTTTCTGTGTACTGTCAAAGATTTCCAGGAAAAACCCTTTAAACAGTTGTGAATTTCAAACAATTTGAAAATCTACACTGCAATATAAAAGCAAACATACATATTGTAGGCTCAACAAACTTTCGGAGGGAGCCGGGATTCTTTCGCAAGGAGCACATCTGCACACCACAGAAAAGACTAAATAATGTGTGCTTTTTGAGAGTACTTTTTTTTTTCTTTTAGCCAATGGTTTGTGAATATTGATGAAATCTGCTTCTCAAACAATATCTTACAAAACATGACAAAACAAAAGAAGCATTGACAAATCGAAATCCATGGAAGCCAAAACCAGATTGCCAATTGCCTAGGACGATGAATGTTTAGTATCCTGTTGAGTGTAATTTTTCCATACTCTGACAAGCTAACATTTGTGACAAGTTCATAAATACTTTTGGTATTTTTCGGAGTAAATACCAGCCATACTAGCCATTCTAACGGAGCTGCTGTACAATTTGTGTATAAAATTATTTCATGATATGAAGGCTGGGTAGGTGATAAAAAGACACAATCCGTGAAATCCTTAAGAGGGTTTATTCCGATGCAACCACCAACAGGTAGTCCAGTCTCAACAACAGCCCTTCCGCAGCTGGAATGTCCCACAACAATCTATGAGGTAATACTTCTATAGTCTATGACTACTACAGATAAGCTAATTACAACACATCCCCTTTACAAATTCATATGAAATAACAGGATAAATAAAATAGTTATCTCCAATTATGACCTAAAACATAAGAAAACATAAAAACAGAAAGTAATTATGGAAAATATACACAGGCAAGGTAAATAATACTTCAGTACAAAATATAATCTTTGACTCTCCCAGGCACACACCTGTATCTGTTTAAATGACCAGTGTTTTTGTCTCTGTTCAAAGGAACAAAACCACGACTAATAGCATTCATCCCAATGTTTCGGCCAAAGGCTTCACATTCAAATATTTTCATCATATATGGGTTCGTAGGGGAATTGGTGGTTGCCTGCATTTGTCCCCAATCAAGCTCCTCGTCACCAGTGATAAAAAGACACAATCCGTGAAATCCTTAAGAGAGTTTATTTCGATGCAAACACCGACAGGTAGTTCAGTCCCAACAACAGCCCTTCCTCAGCTGGAATGTCCCACAACAATCTATGAGGTAATACATTCTACATTCTATGACTACTACAGATAGGCTAAGTACAACAGTAGGGATTCAGTGATTAGTTGGAGCCAAAGCTCCAGATAAGGACGCTTGCGATGCAGCAGATCAGCACTGTATTTGAGTAGATGGATCTTAAGTTCCGGACAGAGGTGTGACTTCCACAAAACAACAATTTATCAATGACAGTGAAGTACATTAGGATCTGCAATGATGAGCGAGAATAGTAGATTTGCAAACCAAGCAGTTAGTAAAGTTTAATATTTAAATCATTTATGGTTAACAAAGGTCGACAGTCCCAATATGAATATATCCATTATATATTTTAAATTTAATTCAAAATGCAAAGAGTTGTCAAAGAGCAAAATCAATGAAGAAAAAATTCACCAATTTGCCAAACTAGAGACAAATCAAAAGATTTGCAGGAGAAGTTCAGGCTGGAGATGTCAACAAGTAAAGCGTTGATAGGCAGAATCAAGTTAAGATTCAGTCGGGTAAGTGAGAATTGATTTGCTCAGGAGTCAAACTCTTTGAGAAGGGGTGAAGAAGAGCCTCCAATCTCAAGAGAGTAGAAAGAGGTATTTAATATAACTAGCACAGCAATACATTAACAAAATACACATTTTCAACAAAATGCAACTCTTCCTATGATTCCCACATGGGGAATGCCAATCTGGATCGAACATTTCACAATATCTTGGTTTGGGCCCTCTTCCTAGCCATCGCACAATGGTAACCTCAGAGGCACGACCTCATAGTAGTCTGATGCAACTTGGTGAGTGTGTTCTTAGCAAAGGTGCAGTGATTTATTATTCAGCTCTCAATGAAATGCATACAGATGAACATTCACAGGGAAACATTAAACATGAAAAACATTTTGTTCGAAAGTTGGCGGTTATAGCTTGGCTCCCGAAACAAGAAAAAGAAAGAAAGAAAGGACCCAGTGCCAAAGCACATTTTCATATTAATGTGAATTATCTAAACTGAGGTCCGCATTTACTATGGTCAACTTTTAATATGAACATCACACTTTACATGTATATAGGTGGGTAATGCAAATTAATGTAAGTTGTGCAAAACGTAAGATAGTGAGAGCTTCACTACCGGTTTTGGCTCGATAAGGAGAGGAAGGCTTGCTGAGCATAGGAAGTGCTACAAGTTTTGAAAACTTAGTGAGGTTCAGTGTTGGGGACTGCCCCAAATATCTTGTTCTATACCTTGTCTTTGGCAGATGGCCGCTTATCTTGGCGCTGATTTAGAGAAAAGTGTGATCACCAGGTACCGTTACTGATGAAGCGAGTTTCAGAAATTAAATAGGTTTAACTTCCATAATGAATTAATTATATTAATACGTTTTTGCACAATTTTGTATGAATCAACCTACTTTAAAATGCATTCACGAACATAAGGGTTAACATTATGTGTTCATTGTTGCATTTGCGAGTACGTTGAAAAATAATAAACTAACTTTGTCTATTTGTCTTGTCAACATTAATTGCGGCTGTTTAAATAATGGCATGTGCTTATTTTTAAATGTGTTTTTGTCTATGTCATGTCTTTTATGTGGCAATGGCTCGTGAAGAATCCTGAGGCCCTTGTGAAGAAGGTTTTCATAAATGCCGCTTTCTTGTGCTTAAAGCTAGGTAACATAACCTAGTGGGTTAATATCTAGCAAGGGGGTGGGTAACAGAATATTCTTCATTACTCGAATTAATTATTGTTTTGTGTTTCTTTGCATAATAGTTATCGAGAAAGAGGCCTGAGGCCTAGCTTTTAAAATGGGTGTTTGGAATCAGTGTTTGGAATCCTGTCGTGATGAGCTGAGCACAGTTAAAGAATGGAAAAGTTTGTCACATTTCGTTCATCAGTAAACAAATAATTGGAACTGTGCAAGATGTGCTCCGAGTTCTTTAACTCCAAGGACAGGAAGCGGCAGAACAGCTAAGCTGAGGAAGCAGTAAACTGTTATTTAATAAGATGTTGCAAAATCCTGGGAAGCTAATGTCGCTTGTGGACAATGGACAAAGACGTTTTAGAAAAGCACAATTTTTGGATTGAAAAGGCAATGAGCTCATATAGACTGACGGCTGTCAGCCAATCAAAATGCTGTATGTCAAAGAAAAAGTATTCTTTTAGTTAGTTTTAGATAGAGAAAAGGTATACAACTTGGCCCCTTGGGAGGAGGGCTGCTGGCTCGTTCCTGAATCATGAAGGGCGTGAGATGCTGACGGACTTTTGACTCACGTAAGGAAAGCAGAACTAATGACTTTTCTTTAGGTTTCTAGAAAGTTAGACAGGGAAATAGAATTTAGGGAATGAGACCTTATCAGCTTTAATACTTCTCATGCTGATCCGTTTGAAATGACAGACTAATGTGCCTTTGCTTAATTAAAAGATGCTTTCGAATTGCTAATAAAAAGATTTTCTTTACTAAAATGCTCTTTATTTGAAAATAAAGTTAATAAATAGATTTTGAAATGACAAGCTGGTCTTGTTTATTCTGAGTCTAGTTACCATCAGTTGATCCATTACCTAGGTGACTTAATTAAATGTTTCCATTTCATAACAATGATGATGAAAAACTACAGTTGTACATAAAGTGTAAATAGTTATAGAATAGTTCCGATTAATTAGGTCACATGATTCAGTTGGCCAATATTTATCACAGTTGTTTATGGGCCTTGTGAAGAGTTTTTGATTAATGGTGAGTATCATGGTGTTGGGTAGTGTTGTTGAGACAGATTTTCTGTAGGGCGGCTGGATCAATTTTCTGGTAGCAGAGTTACGGTTACTATGGTAACTGCCATGCTACATGTAGATACATAGGATACATATCTAAAACATGTTAAGTTTGTTCAGTTGTTACATGTAGTCGAAAGGTCTTTTCCAGCTGTGTGAAAATTCCTGGTTCGTTGCCGGCAGAGTAGTGTAACAGGTGAAGTTACACAGTTCATTTGTTCTGTTTCAGAATAGTGATATTAATATATCGCTAGTGTTGTGGACGTACAATACATGTTTAGGGATTTTAGGTGTGAAAGGTTGAATGTATAGTGAGGATTGCCTATGAAATTGTAGATTTGAGTATGAGGACTAGGAGCCTGTTTTAAAACTCATTGTGAAAAAAGTAATAGGATTTATTCAAACTTGAGTGAAGGGTAAGGAAGCGTTGTCTATTCTTACTGGCGAATGAGGATATTCTATTGGCAGGTTAAAGTCCTATCAAAGTTAATTACGCATACATGGTCAGGGTTTTCCATTTGAATGTGTATAAATGATTTTGGGAGAATAGCGTAGTCTATTTCACGAGAGAGATTGATAAAAACTATCACTTTATTTAGCAAAACAGACAAATGGTTTGTTTTTCTGTAGTTACTAACTGAATTTCTTTGAAAAGAATTGTTTTAAAATGGCGCTGGGAAAATATTTTGTAAAGGAGGGGTGTGTTTGCGGAGCGGAGACACTGAAGCTGCAGCGGCAGCATACGTCACAGGGTTCGCGCTGCGATTAGTTAACATACGTCACAGCGAGTGCACGGATTGGTTCACGTGACAAAAACGAGCTGATAGCGGATTGGTCGTTTCTGAAAACAGTGCTACCATTGGTTGAGCAGGTAGTGACGTGGCTTAACCTGATTGGCTTGTTAGTGATTTTCGCGCACGGATTGGCTAGAGTAGCGGAACAACAAAGGAATACTTACGATCTTTTCCAAATTAAGCGAAATAGTTTTAAATATGAGTTATTGGTAGGAAAAGAGGAAAATAATTTTTCATGGTTTCAGAAATAGAAAAATATATTCAGCCCCGATAAGAAAATTGAAACGCGTGGTGGAAAATTACTTCATAAGTATAAAACACCCGCAGCATATATGGATGGTGAATATGGTTATAATACTGTCCTTTGGTTTGAAAATTGGATGCAATATACCAAACATTATGGTGTATTAGCGTGGCCAGAAGATGGGTCATTTAATATGAAAGTTTTGGAAAAAATGATGGCTCTTGTGCCAAAGCCTAGACCTACTCAATTTGAGGCTTTAGTTGAATGGGAGGTTGAAATGATGGAACTCGAACGAGAAACCAGAGGTTTAACAAGAGGCCCCAAATTAAACATAAATTGGGAAACTCATGAAGATAGAGTACGACGCTGGAGATAAGCAGATATGTATGATGGTTTGTACCCAGTAAGAGAGATGATTACTGAAACACCAGGTCAAAAGAATACCCGAAAGAGAGGTCATTTTGATGAAGAATTAGATGATGCAGTTTTAGAAGAAATTTATATAACAAATCGTAATCCGCCACCCTATCAGCCAGACTGTTCACAGTCTACCCCAAGAGTTTCTACAGGAACCTCTCCTAGTGCACCTCCTAGAGAATCTAATGAAAATTCACCCAGATTTTTAAAATTACCTGAAAGAGTAGGGTCAAGAAGTAATTTTAATACTCCAAGAGAAAACAGAAATTATCCTGAGATTCCAGAACAGAGAAATGAATTCCCGAGGAATGTAAAGAGAACAGAGGGACTTAGGAATATACCAGATAATTCAGAATATTTAAGAGCAAAAGGGGAATTAATACAGCAATTAACAAAAGGGATGGAAGCAGTAGCAGTACCAGTAACAATTGGTCCTGTTGTACCGGTTTTTGACCGAGGAGAAAATAGACACTCAGCTCTGACTGTTCCATTAAATGCGGATATTCAGAAAGTCGCTGAAAAATTTTATTCAGAATTATCAGAAATACATCGCGAAAAACAATGCCAGATTTAACTTTTAATCAAAGTTTGTCAAATGTTCAGACACCATCTGTTGCAGGTTCAGATTCTGGATCTCCAGAAAAGAGCATGAATAAAACAGATTTAATACAGACTCCATTAACCCCACAGGTCCCTAAATTTAAACAACTTGGTGTCGCAAAATTGAAAGCAGATTTGGAGGAATTAATTATTGGCACCATTGAAACTGACAGTTTGAAACAATATCAGGATGAATTGTTGTTTATTTGTAAGAATATACAATTTGAATTTAATTTGAATTTAAAAATACTTATAGAGCGCACGTACACTGAGTCAGTTTCATGGCGCTGGTAAGGTCCCTGAGTGAGAGCAGATAGGAGAGCTAGGTACCAAAGGCCTGCTGGAATAATAACGTTTTTAGTGACCTCCGAAACTCCATGTAGGAGGAAGAGAGTCTTAAAGGTAGGGGGAGGTCATTCCAAAAGGTGGGTGCAAGTACGGCAAACTTCTGCCCCCCTGCCCGCTTCTTTTTGAACCGGGGTGTAGTTAGTAAGGCTAGGCTAGAGCAGCGAAGGTCCCTGAAGGGAACATAGGGAGAGATTGCCGAGTTGATAAAGGCAGGGGCTGTGCCCGCTCTTGCTTGAAAAGTCAAGCACCCTAACTTGAACCTGGCTCGTTGTTTTATGGGGAGCCAATGTAAGCTCCTAAGCAAAGGGGTCGAATGATGGGACCTAGACAGGCCAAAGACCAGGCGGGCAGCCTGGTTTTGTACTAATTGTAGGCGCTGCAAAGCATAAGCAGGAGCTCCGTTATAGATAATGTTGCCATAGTCAATCTTTGACAGGACCATGGCCATCAGGATCAGCTTTAGTGCAGAGGTGGAAAAGAATCTGGCAACTTTCCGAATAACTTGTAGTGTAAAAAAACAAGAAGAGACCACCGAGTTGATGTGTGAGTGGAGAGTTAATTGGTTATTAAGCATAATCCCGAGGGTTTTAACTGAACAAGAGGGGAGAGGAGGGGGTCCAAGTGAAGAGGGCCAAAAAGAAGGGGACCAGGGGTTGGCAGCACCGCCCGTCGCCACAAGTTCTGTTTTATCCGGATTGAGTTTTAACTGATTGATGTTCATCCAGTCTCGGATAAATAGCATGACGGACTGGAAACTGCCAACCCCTGAAGGGGAAGAAAGATCAATAAGTTGAAGATCATCTGCATAGTTATATACAGTGACCTCCATATTCTGTAAAGCAAATACCAGTGGGAAAATATAAAGATTGAAAAGTAAAGGGGAAAGAGCAGAACCCTGGGGGACACCACAGTTGACATTACGTAGAGGGGCCGAGAAGGTGCCTAGATGGACTGTCTGAGTGCGGTCCTTCAGGAAAGACTCGACCCAGGCTAATGCTATACCCCCTATCCCCCTATCCCCCCTACAATGGAAAACGAAAAACAAGTATAATCAATTTGAAGAAGTGGCTGCTGAATTAGACAGATTTGAGTAGACAAACAATTGCAAAAGCATTGCAGAGTGGATTTTTCTGAAAAAGACATTGAAACTTTGAACACCACAGGTAGGATAACACATGTAAAAGAATTGATTGTGTTCCTAAAAAGATTAGGTGAACTAAGTAAATGGAGAGTAAAATGGACAAAGAAAAGAGAAGAAGAAAAAAGAGAAAGAGGGGAAGTTGCAAATGAATTTCCTATGAGAGAAATAGCTGGCGGTGGTTATGTTCATGTTCCATGGACAAGGCAGGACATTTTACTCTTTACAAATGATTTTCCTCGGCTAAGAGAAAAGCCAGTAGAATGGTATCGTCAGGTAGACAGATTCATTAAAGTTTCAAAAGTTCGGTGGATTGATCTTGATGGATTTTTTGACATTGTTGTCCCATCAGATCTTTGGACAGAATGCAAAATTTCTGTAGGTTGGCCCAAAGAAGAACTAGCTTGAGATAAAATAACAGGTGCTCCTTCAGCAGATGTCATGGATTTTTATGACAAGGTAATTGTGTGGCTGAAAAACAAAATTGCTCCAAAAGAAGTAGATTGGGTTAAAATTGACAGAAAAAATCAAGAACCAAAAGAGTCAGTACATTCATTTTATGAAAGATTACTGCTGGTATTTAAACAATACAGTGGTTACAAAAAAGTGAAAAAGACATGAGCCATTTCATATACAGGTTTGTTTATGGCTTGAGACCTGAAATTGGTGAGATGATTAGAAACAGAATTGTCGGCTGGCAATCACTTACAGTTGATGACATTCTGAGAAAAGCAAAATACTGCAGTGATGAGATAGATGCTTAACAGAAAAAGCATAAGGAAAAAGAAATGTGGGCACAGGTGAAGGTAGCTGAACAGCAAATAGCGACCTTAGAAAATAAAAATGTTCAGCAGAATCAAGGCAAATTTAAAGGGAACTTTAACAAACCAAAATTTTATGTAAATATTGAAGAGCTCAAGCAGAAACTCCCATGTTTTAATTGTGGTGAAATTGGACACTGGAAGCGTGAATGTAAGAATCCACCCAGAAATTTTAAAAATTCATCATTAAATCCACAGATGCAGAGTGAGATAAATCAGCAGCAACAGCTACAGCGACAGTTAAATGAAATAAGTCAGCAGCAACAGCTACAGCGACAGTTAGCGAATCAGCAGAGTCAATTGAATCAGCAGAGCCAAATTCCACAACCGCCACTTCCAAATTGTGTGAATGCGCAGATTCAGTCCTGAAACAGGATTCTGCGGAGGAGAACAGGTAAATAGATCGTCAAGAGTGAATGTGTCAAATGTTTCTCAGCAATTTTGGTTGTAAGAAAACGAAAGCAGTGATTCAGAGGATTACTCATGACGGTGCCTGAGAGAGGAAGAAGAGTGTGTGCTTGGAGCCACTCTTGAGGTAGATCAGTCCGGTCCATTTGTAAATGGTAAAGTGAACGATGTAGAAATCACTTTTCTTGTGGACACTGGTGCTACCCGTTCTACTGTTAGATCAGTAGAAATTGAAAACCTTCCTCTCTCTGGTGAGTCCATCCAAGTAGTTGGTGTAGCAAATCAACAGATTAACACAGATTTAACAGAACCAGTTAAAATTGAGATTGGAAATTACAAAGATAAACACAGATTTGTAGTTTGTAACAGCAGTCCTGTAAACCTGTTAGGGAGGGACATTTTGTGCAAGATGAATTGCAAAATATATTGCTCACCGGATGGTATTGAGCTCCAAACTTTAGAAGAAGATGGTCTGTACAAATTAACAATGTTGATGGTTGAAGAAGAAAATAAATTGTTCCCTGCTTTTGATAAAAACAATTTACCTCAAGAACTGAAAGAGACAGTTAATCCAAAAATGTGGGATTTAACTGGAGATGAAATGGGTTTTAATGAAACATGTAGACCCAGTGCAAATTACTGTAAAGCAAGGAATAGATTTCCCAAACATTCCTCAGTATAAAATGAAAGCTGAAACTATTGAAGGTGTCATTCCTGTGATTGAGAAATTTATAAAACAAGGAGTTTTAAAAGAAATTGAGAGCAGCCCATGTAATTCACCGATTATGGGAATCAAAAAGCCAAACGGAACTTATAGAATAGTTCAGGACCGGAGAAAAATTAATCAAATAGTTGTTCCATGTTGCCCAGTTGTACCAAACCCAGTGGTAATTCTATATCAGATTCCGCACAATGCAGAATGGTACACAGTCATAGACCTGTGTAATGCCTTCTTTACGGTTCCACTGCATCCAGAGAGCCAACAAATGTTTCCATTCAGATTCCAAGATCGTATCTTAGCATGGTGTCGTATCCCTCAAGGGTATACTGAGAGTCCATCTATCTTTGACTGACTGACTGACTGAATTATTTTTAGAGCGCTCTTATGCCGAGGCACTTGGCGCTGTATGACGGAGAGATAGAGGTGGCAGAGTTAGGGCAGCACAAAGAGCCAGGTCTTCAGCACTTTTCTAAACTTGGCTATGCTCTTTTCGGAACGTAGTGAGGATGGTAGACTGTTCCAGAGCTTTGGGACTTGATGGGAGAAGGATCTGCCGCCCCAACGGGCTCTCTTAATCCTAGGGATATGAAGTAGATTTTGGGAGCTGGATCTAAGTGAGCGCTCAGGTGCATAGGGGGAGAGGAGATTGGAGAGCTGTTTAGAGGTCTGCCCATATAGGGATTTGTGGGCCAGGCACAAGACCTTGAATTGGATTCTTCTCCTGACTGGGAGCCAATGTAGTTCGCTTATTGCTTTGGAGGTGGGGTGTCGTTTAGGGAGATTAAGCAGAACTCTGGCTGCCGCGATTTGAATGGACTGGAGTCGGTTAAGTTGTTTTTCGCCGGCACCTATGTATAGGGCGTTACAGTAGTCTACCCTAGACATAATCAGAGCTCCCACAACTGTTTTCCTCAAGGCGAAAGGGATGTAAGGCAGGATTTTCCGAAGGACCTTCAGTGTGAAGAAACAGGACGAAGTGACCTGGTTGATTTGGGCTGTGCAGGAGACGTCCTTGTCCATTATGAAACAAAGGTTTCTGACCTTGTTGGCCGGGGTGGGACATACGCCGGCTTCTGGAGGCCACCAGAGATCGTTCCAGATGGAGGGTTTTTGGCCAAACTCAATCACCTCCGTTTTTTCGGTGTTAAGTTTGAGGAAGTGAGAGTTCATCCATGCCTTTACGTCTGACAGACAGTTCCTAAAACTGGTGGCAGTGGCTTCTACTGTCTGAGCCAGTGAGACCACCAGTTGGGTGTCGTCAGCGTACAATACTAAATGTAGGCCGTGGGATTTTATCAGTGCGGCTAGGGGTATAACATAAAGATTAAAAAGGGTTGGTGACAGAGCCGACCCCTGGGGGACTCCGCATGGTAGGAGGAACTCCTCGGACAGGAGCCCATCCCAGTGGATTTGGTAAATGCGTGCCTGCAGAAAGATCTGGAGCAGTTTTAGGGCGGTATGGGAGATGCCCAACGTTGTTAGTCTGTTTAAAAGGACGTCATGGTTCACGGTGTCAAACGCCGCTGTCAAATCTAGTAAGATCAGAGCGGCTCTGCCTCCTTTATCCATAGATTGACAAATGTTATCAGATGCAATGATCAGAGCACTTTCCGTTGAGTGACAGGCCCTGAAGCCATGCTGCGTGGGGTCTAGTAGGTGGTTGTCCTCAAGGTGTTTTTTAGCTCCTGATTCATTGCATTTTCAAGAATTTTGGCAGGTAGGGATAAGCATGATATAGGGCGGTAATGCTTGGTTTCCTTGGGGTCGAAGGTCTCCTTTTTGAGTATGGGCCTGATGCACGCCTTCCTCCAACTGCTGGGGAATTGTCCGGAGTTTATTGCTGTATTAAGAAGGGGGGTTAGGGCTTGACTAATGATTTCGGGGATCATATGTAGGACATGAGGGGGGCATGGGTCCAACAGCGAGCCAGACTTAGTCTGAAGGAGCAGCGTGGCAACTTGGTCACAGCTGAGCTGGGAAAATCTGGAGAGTTCCGAAATTGGTGTCTGTGGATCTGATTCATGGGGGACCGCTTCGCACGGGTTAGCGATACACTGTCTGAACTTTCTGTTGAAATAATTCGGCTATGTTTTCCACAAATTCTTGGTGAGGCTGGAATGTGATTTCTCTAGGACTTCTGGCTAAGTGAGTGATGGTCTTAAACAGTTCCTTAGAGGAGTTTGAGGACTCTTGAATTTTCTTAGTGTAGAATATGGTCTTAGCTTGCTCTATAGCAAGCTTGTATTCATGTAGGGCAGCCGTGTACTCCTTTCTGGACTGAGGGTTATAATCATTTCGCCAAAGTCTCTCGGTCCTCCTGCATTTCAATTTTATCAATTTAACCTCTGGAATGCAGTTAAATGCAAAGGTTTGAAAAGGTGGGTACATGCGAGTCACACCATTTGTGTACCACCTCCTGATAATCCTGAAGAGGATAGTGACACAACAACAGATTCAGACTCTGAAGAAGAACCTGAAGAGAATCTAGATTCTGAAGATCGACAAGAAGGTTGACATCTGGAAGATTCAGATGCAGAACAGGCATCACAAGAAAAAGATCTAGAGATTGTGATTCTAGATTCAGAAAATGATGAAAATATTCTAGAAAAAGAAGCAGAAAAAGAATCTGAGTCAGAAGAGAATCAAGATCAGGAGAGTATTGAAAAGCAGATTGAAAGCTCTGAAAGCAGGAGCAAGAATTCTGAAACTGGGAAGTTAGAAGTAATTCCAGAAGAAGAAGAAGACGAATTACCGAGTGCCAGCTACAAGGATGATGTTCCTAACGGAGTGAAGCTGCCGAGTGAAGAAGATCCTAAATATAAGTTTGAAATCTCTGAGACTGATTCAGATGAGAGTGATGAAGAATCTGAGATAAGAAAATTCAGAAAAAGAGCTTGGAAAGCTGAATGTAATGAATCTGAGCCAAAGAAGAAATTTATAAGAAAAGGAGATAATTGGCCAAAAGAAAATTCAAAATTCAAATTGGTGAACAAATCAAAGGAGCAAGTTAATGAGATATCGAGTCAAAAAGGTGACTCTGAAGAAAAATCAAGCAGGGAAGAAAATTGAAGTGATTAGCAGTAGGGGAAAAAGACCATTAAAGCCAAACCAAAAGTATAAGTCCCCTGAATGGACTTACATTATAATACCACCAGTTGTGGAAATCAGTAGTAGTAGTCAGGAGGACTTGGAAGAAACCAGTGACAATGATTAGGGTCATTTTCTTTTAGGTCAAGATTTATTTTTGGCATAAGGCTGAAGAAATTGTGTTAGGTGACACAAGGTCGAAGAAATTGTGTTAGCTGGAAAAACACATTGTTGTAAAACGCAAGGTCGAAGAAAAGCTGTTAGAGGGTTACTAAAAAAAAAAATGTTAAAGGGGAGGTGTATATAAGTACTAATTTATACTTTAAATTTTTGTTTTTGATTTAAGTAAAAAACTAAAACTATTGTAAAAAAAAAAAGATACCAAACACTGACAAAGCGCCTTGAGACCCTCTGGGTGAGTAGTGCGCTATATAAATGCCTTGATTGATTGATTGATTGACAATTCAAGGTGTGCTATTTTTAGAAGATGCTGTAAAATGTCTTCTATTTGTGTGATTCTAATAATCCTGGTTTGGTTAATTTTGGCAGTCATCTTTCCTTTTGGCATAGACAAAGAAGATTTCAAAGCTAACATGACAAGTAAAGCTGAAACTAAACAAGCTGTTCATGAGGTAGCAGGCAAAACTAATTGAATCATTGAGCACAAACCAGAGATCCACCAAGATAGATCTGTTGGTGATTTTTCTACTAATTCTTTCTCAAGACTCTTGTCAGAATATGTAAAAGTCATGGATGTGAAGGATTGTTATGTCTGTGTGAAACTTCCTGCTTCTGTTTCAGAGGGGGTCAAATATAACATGCTGCCCCTTACTTATGGCATTACATGCAGTGTTATAGCTAGCTTGTTCTATCAAACAGGTCGTCTGGAGTACTATTACTCGGACTATGATGAAATTTTTGCTAATCTGAAAGTTGTAAATAGCTTGAACAAAGTTAGACCTGCCAAACAGATGAGGGAATTCTTTTTGGTGACTAATGAACTTACCCATGAATATGCTTATAAAAACAATTTTAAATCCAAGTGTAAGAAGAAGCTCCTAGTCGCTACTTCCAAAACAGACCACTCTTTCAGTCAAAATTTCTGGTAGAAAAATTTGAACTTTTTATTTTATTCTTTGTAAATTTAGTTTGTTTTTTATGTATATTTTTTCAAAAAGAAAGATTTTTCACATATAAATGTGTAAACATGTAATTACAACATCAAACAATCGTCATGCATAAACAATGGAGGAGTACAAATTCTTTGAAACAAGGGGGATTGATGGATTGTGAAGACACTAAAGACACATATAGACACAAGACACGTGTACACACGACAATAAATAAACAACTGACATTTCTGGGGCACGGTGGTAATTGGTAGTATAGTTTTGTACAAAAATCATCAATTTATTCAGTTGCTGCAATTAGGAGCTGAATCCTAATCCTATTAACAGTCATAGGAGTGGTGGCATACAGTACACAGGCTCCAAAAAATCTCAACAGTAACCAAGATCAAACACTATTTTCCAATATTTTTCGGCCGACAACTTGGCCCAAACACAACTACCACCTCGGTCGACGCGTTTCGAATCCTTAAATTATTCTAAAGGATTCTCTTCAGGACCATACAAAATCAATCTGGAAAACACAATAAGTGAAAGCGTTCTGTGAGTGAAAACATACATATAAAAGAAAGACTCTCAACTCTCATATCAGCCACCACATACTCTCAGGAAGCTTACCTGTCACAGAGTTTCAATAAAGATTTGAAGTAGCTAAAAAAGATTAAAAACCATAGGTCAGAACGAGGCCATAGAGTAGCCATACTCCATCAATATATATGGAGAGGGGATTTTTGGAAAATACTCACTTAGCAAGTAGCTATGTCAAATTCAATTAAGGGTTGAAGTCATATCGCACATCAGTGTGGATCTATGGCATTCCTCAGTGCTCCGTCAATTCGGGTTGTGATACCTCGAGACCAATTCTGAAACATGATGGAAGTTGCTATATCTATCATGCCAAGGTGATGGTATCTTATGATATAATAAAGCGTGGTCACTTGGTTAGCCATGGGGGGGGTTGTTCGGGAGGTTTGGTCATTATGGATTCAAAAGCGGCTTGTTTTACACGAAGCGTTACGTCTGAGGTGTAGCCTCGCTTTTCGTGCTAGCATGTGCTGCCATACGATTCTTAAAACTATAGTGCGCAGTTTAAGTTCTCTACGAGATGCGCTATAAAAGAGTTACTCGTGCCCTCTTTCCTTACTTGCAATCCGCCGTCCGTCTCCTCCAGGTTAATTCGCCATTATGGGGTGACGCGATGCTGATTAGATCCGGGTTAGCTTTGTTTAAATGGGCGGTGTTTCCGGGTTAACTCGCATGCCTCATGGGAATTGTAGTCTCGATTCAAATATGACGCGAAGCCCTCATTATAATACTGCGTTGTGATGCTGTTGTTGTCAAATCATTTCTGTTACGAGACCATTCAAGACACTGGAAATGTGCTTTGAAAAAACCGAGTGGTGTACTTTTTTGCTGGAGGGCATTAGGTGTCATGTAGCGGAAGGGGGACAGTGTCATCCGTGAATTGTCAAAAAGCTACTCACGATGTCTATGAAGTATGGATCCATAGTGAATATAATTTGGAGGTGTGTCACATGGGGCTGGAAGTCCAAAGTGGACGATGTAAAAGAGGGTGCCGATAGATCGATGAATGTGCTGAGTATAGCCATTTGCTTAAAGAAGCGGTATTTTATAATTTATACAGTTCAGACATTTCGTTAAGACCTTGTGTTGTGGTATTGAACTTCAGTATTAGCATAGCCTCGCGTTGTCGCAGCTTGGCCTCTACGTCTCCGCCTCTAGGGTCAGTGTCAATCTTAGAAATTATTGTCCGTTTGAACTCATGTTCGCTGTGTGTTTTCTCTATCCAGTGTTGTACCAATGGAGCTGTGAGGACTTTTTTCTTAATCCTGGACTTGTGTTGGGACATTCTCTGTCTCACTTCTTGGGATGTCTTGCCTATATATAATTTGTCACACGGACAGAGTATCCCATAGACCACATTTTTCGTTTTACAGTTGGTGAACTGATCATGTTTCCAATATATCCCTGCATGCTGGAAAAGATTGCCTTCAATAGTTGATGTACAACAAAGACATGTGCCACATTTATGATGGCCTGTTATGGGCGGCAAGCTCAAATAATCACGCAATGATGGAGTTTTGGGTTTGGGGATCGCCGCTCGAACGATATGGTTAGCAATACTTTTATCCTTTTTGTATGCAAAAAGGGGGACGTCTGTCAATTGGTCGTCAAGGTCCTTAACTAGATGCCAATTCTGGTGGATCAATTTTTTGAGGATGTTAGATGAAGGGCAATATGTGGATACACAAACTGTGCGTTGTTGGTGGGTTTTTTGTTTTTTGGTCAATAGTTCTTCACGAGGTGTCCACCACGCTCTCTTAATCGCTTGTTTGAGAAGTTTGGCTGGATAGCCACGAGCTAACAGTTTCCCTTTCAAGACATCAGCATGTTCCATAAATTCATCTTTAAAGGTACAGTTTCTGCGAATGCGCAAAAACTGACCTATGGGAAGGTTTTGTTTTAAACTTCTTGGGTGACTGCTAGTGAAATCCAATGCTTTATTGCGGTCAGTTTTCTTTTTAAATAGAGTAGTGACCAGTTGTCCGTTAGAACAGTAAACCTCCACATCTAAGAAAGACATCCTTGTTTCAGAAGTCTGGAGGGTGAATTTGATATCTTCTGTCCTGTTATTGATCCAATCGTGGAACTGAGTCAGTTGTTCTGAGGTCCCCGACCAGGTGAAAAAGACGTCATCTATGTATCGCACCCATCCACCAATCCATTGGTGGAATGGGTTGCCATTGTGGATAAAGGTGTCTTCATATTGGCTCATAAAAAGGATCGCTAATTCTGGGGCAAAAGGACAGCCCATAGCGACCCCCTTTATCTGGAAGAAGAAATCTTCACCAAACTTGAAGTAGTTTTTTGTAAGTGCAAGTTTGGCCAGTCTGAGAATAAATTCTGTGGGAATTTTACATGGGCTCTCACGTCTATTTAGAAAGATTTCTAGTACCTCCAGTGCTTGATCTTGTGGTATCTGGATATATAGTGAAACAATGTCCATGCTTACCAAGAGGTCATGGTGCTCTGTAAATGATAACCGGTCTAATTTTGTCAAAAAATCCGTGGTGTCCAATATGAAGGATTTGACTGTCTGAATGAATGGTTTTAAGAAAAAATCTATGAATTTCGAGACTGGTTCAAATAAAGAGTCACATCCAGAAATTATAGGTCGTCCAGGTGGTGTTGTCTCGTTTTTGTGTACTTTCGGAAGTACGTAAAATAATGGGATTCGTGGATGTTTATTAAGTAAAAAATTATATTCATTTTTACCAAGGAATCCTTGTTCAAGGCCATCATTCAGGATAGCGCTGAGTTCTTTCTGTAATTCCGCGGTCGGGTCTATATTGATTTTGCGGTAACACTTAGAGTCAGAATGCTGTTTAGTGGCTTCAAGAATATAGTCCTCTGTTCCCCAGACTACAATTGATCCGCCTTTATCGGCTTGCTTGATGATAATATTTTCGTCCTGTTTGAGTGATTGCAACGCCAATTTCTGTTGTTGGGAGAGATTTGGTTTTGTATATCCTTTCTTTTTCTTTTCTTGAGCTGCCAAAGCAGAAAGGATGGTCTTCTCAAAATGTACAACTTCTTTTGGTATTTTATTCGCCGGCGGGCAGAAATTAGATTTTCTCTTAAATCCAGTTGTTTCGAGTTGTGGTTGTGTTTCCTTATCAGCAAAGAATGTGACCAGACGTATTTTCCGACAGAATTCTATAAATTCAAGTTTTAATCGGACAAAGTCCGTGAATTTAGCTGGTACAAACGATAATCCCTTTTCTAGGACACTCATTTCCACGGAAGTTAGGACTTTTTTTGAGAGGTTATAGATGGGAGATTTTACATTTGTTGTTAATTCTTGTAATTGTGTCTCCGTGTTGACATCTCCCATGGTTGGTTGTACCTTGTTTTTCCTCGGGGCTTTTGCTGGCCCTGTCCTAAAAAAGGTTGTTGTTGTTGGTTTTGGTAGTTTGGTTGGTAATTAGTTTGGTATTGTTGCTGGTAATTTCTTTGGAAACCTCTTTGGTTGAATTGGGGGCGGGAGGGCCCTTGTTCCGGTTCGCTTCCTCCTGAAGATGAAGTATCAGAGAAGGTTAAGTATTTAGTCCTTGATCTACCCTGGTTGTCAGACAGAAACCGTCGTGCTTCAGGTCTAGTATAAAATTCTTGTTGAAGGTAAGGATAAGCTCTCTCGAAGGTGAAGTTACGTTTGTCTCTCTCAAAGTTGTTCTCTTTTTGTTGCACAGTGAAGTCCTTAAATTCAAGTATTTCTTTCTCTACTTTATCAAGCAAGATCTTTGAGTCTTGTATTAGAGGGTTGACTTTTATTTCCGCCTCTAATTTCTCAATTTCTTCCAGTTGGATTTTAGACAGACGTTGGGCTGTTTCTATAGTTAGGACCATAAGGTCCCGACTACATTTAGTCTCTATGAAACTAAAACCTTTTTTGTACACACTGTCTTCTGTAAATATCACCGGTATGTTTTTAACAATCAATCCAGTCGGTATGGTACCTGACCTAAGATGTTGGAGTAAGTAGTGGCCATGTAAATCAGTCCGTATCTGCTTCTTTTTCAGTCGGATTAATTTATCTGATTCATTGTTTACCTGGGCAGAGTTGCTGAGAGTAGCTGAGCTAAATGAAGGAGGGTCTCTCAGTAAATTTTTAATGTGATCTTCGCTATAGGCAAATGTTTGCTCCTCTGACATTATCTCGGATTTGAAATAATAAGAGTATATCAAAAATCCTTTTCAAAGAGAACGCTTGAAAATCATCCATACAAAACATACACAATCAAAATTATCTGTGAAAGAATAGATAGTGAATGAGGCAAGAAGATGGTGAGTTAAGAAGGAACAATGCCACAGTGGAAGGTGCCCACAATCCACAGCAGGTGGACAATAATAAATTCAAGACCAGAGACTACCTTGAATGTCTCACAAGGAACCTCGCGGGCCAGCGCCCGCTATATAAGCCACGAAACTAAACGGGTTTGGCGATGAGCACAGTAAGGCTGCGCCACAATGTAATGAACAAAAAAGTTGCCAGTACTGTGCACTAGTTTAAATCCAAGTGTAAGAAGAAGCTCCTAGTCGCTACTTCCAAATCAGACCACTCTTTCAGTCAAAATTTCTGGTAGAAAAATGAGAACTTTTTATTTTATTCTTTGTAAATTTAGTTTGTTTTTTATGTATATTTTTTCAAAAAGAAAGATTTTTCACATATAAATGTGTAAACATGTAATTACAACATCAAACAATTGTCATGCATAAACAATGGAGGAGTACAAATTCTTTGAAACAAGGGGGATTGATGGATTGTGAAGACACTAAAGACACATATAGACACAAGACACATGTACACACGACAATAAATAAACAACTGACATTTCTGGGGCACGGTGGTAATTGGTAGTATAGTTTTGTACAAAAATCATCAATTTATTCAGTTGCTGCAATTAGGAGCTGAATCCTAATCCTATTAACAGTCATAGGAGTGGTGGCATACAGTACACAGGCTCCAAAAAATCTCAACAGTAACCAAGATCAAACACTATTTTCCAATATTTTTCGGCCGACAACTTGGCCCAAACACAACTACCACCTCGGTCGACGCGTTTCGAATCCTTAAATTATTCTAAAGGATTCTCTTCAGGACCATACAAAATCAATCTGGAAAACACAATAAGTGAAAGCGTTCTGTGAGTGAAAACATACATATAAAAGAAAGACTCTCAACTCTCATATCAGCCACCACATACTCTCAGGAAGCTTACCTGTCACAGAGTTTCAATAAAGATTTGAAGTAGCTAAAAAAGATTAAAAACCATAGGTCAGAACGAGGCCATAGAGTAGCCATACTCCATCAATATATATGGAGAGGGGATTTTTGGAAAATACTCACTTAGCAAGTAGCTATGTCAAATTCAATTAAGGGTTGAAGTCATATCGCACATCAGTGTGGATCTATGGCATTCCTCAGTGCTCCGTCAATTCGGGTTGTGATACCTCGAGAACAATTCTGAAACATGATGGAAGTTGCTATTACTATCATGCCAAGGTGATGGTATCTTATGATATAATAAAGCGTGGTCACTTGGTTAGCCATGGGGGGGGTTGTTAGGGAGGTTTGGTCATTATGGATTCAAAAGCGGCTTGTTTTACACGAAGCGTTACGTCTGAGGTGTAGCCTCGCTTTTCGTGCTAGCACGTGCTGCCATACGATTCTTAAAACTATAGTGCGCAGTTTAAGTTCTCTACGAGATGCGCTATAAAAGAATTACTCGTGCCCTCTTTCCTTACTTGCAATCCGCCGTCCGTCTCCTCCAGGTTAATTCGCCATTATGGGTTGACGCGATGCTGATTAGATCCGGGTTAGCTTTGTTTAAATGGGCGGTGTTTCCGGGTTAACTCGCATGCCTCATGGGAATTGTAGTCTCGATTCAAATATGACGCGAAGCCCTCATTATAATACTGCGTTGTGATGCTGTTGTTGTCAAATCGTTTCTGTTACGAGACCATTCAAGACACTGGAAATGTGCTTTGAAAAAACCGAGTGGTGTACTTTTTTGCTGGAGGGCATTAGGTGTCATGTAGCGGAATGGGGACAGTGTCATCCGTGAATTGTCAAAAAGCTACTCATGATGTCTATGAAGTATGGATCCATAGTGAATATAATTTGGAGGTGTGTCACATGGGGCTGGAAGTCCAAAGTGGACGATGTAAAAGAGGGTGCCGATAGATCGATGAATGTGCTGAGTATAGCCATTTGCTTAAAGAAGCAGTATTTTATAATTTATACAGTTCAGACATTTTGTTAAGACCTTGTGTTGTGGTATTGAACTTCAGTATTAGCATAGCCTCGCGTTGTCGCAGCTTGGCCTCTACGTCTCCGCCTCTAGGGTCAGTGTCAATCTTAGAAATTATTGTCCATTTGAACTCATGTTCGCTGTGTGTTTTCTCTATCCAGTGTTGTACCAATGGAGCTGTGAGGACTTTTTTCTTAATCCTGGACTTGTGTTGGGACGTTCTTTGTCTCACTTCTTGGGATGTCTTGCCTATATATAATTTGTCACACGGACAGAGTATCCCATAGACCACATTTTCCGTTTTACAGTTGGTGAACTGATCATGTTTCCAATATATCTCTGCATGCTGGAAAAGATTGCCTTCAATAGTTGATGTACAACAAAGACATGTGCCACATTTATGATGGCCTGTTATGGGCGGCAAGCTCAAATAATCACGCAATGATGGAGTTTTGGGTTTGGGGATCGCCGCTCGAACGATATGGTTAGCAATACTTTTATCCTTTTTGTATGCAAAAAGGGGGACGTCTGTCAATTGGTCGTCAAGGTCCTTAACTAGATGCCAATTCTGGTGGATCAATTTTTTGAGGATGTTAGATGAAGGGCAATATCTGGATACACAAACTGTGCGTTGTTGGTGGGTTTTTTGTTTTTTGGTCAATAGTTCTTCACGAGGTGTCCACCACGCTCTCTTAATCGCTTGTTTGAGAAGTTTGGCTGGATAGCCACGAGCTAACAGTTTCCCTTTCAAGACATCAGCATGTTCCATAAATTCATCTTTAAAGGTACAGTTTCGTTCGAGTGGCGATCCCCAAACCCAAAACTCCATCATTGCGTGATTATTTGAGCTTGCCGCCCATAACAGGCCATCATAAATGTGGCATGAAAAATGTGGTCTATGGGATACTCTGTCCGTGTGACAAATTATATATAGGCAAGACATCCCAAGAAGTGAGACATAGAATGTCCCAACACAAGTCCAGGATTAAGAAAAAAGTCCTCACAGCTCCATTGGTACAAAACTGGATAGAGAAAACACACAGCGAACATGAGTTCAAATGGACAAGAATTTCTAAGATTGACACTGACCCTAGAGGCGGAGACGTAGAGGCCAAGCTGCGACAACGCGAGGCTATGCTAATACTGAAGTTCAATACCACAACACAAGGTCTTAACGAAATGTCTGAACTGTATAAATTATAAAATACTGCTTCTTTAAGCAAATGGCTATACTCAGCACATTCATCGATCTATCGGCACCCTCTTTTACATCGTCCACTTTGGACTTCCAGCCCCATGTGACACACCTCCAAATTATATTCACTATGGATCCATACTTCATAGACATCGTGAGTAGCTTTTTGACAATTCACGGATGACACTGTCCCCCTTCCGCTACATGACACCTAATGCCCTCCAGCAAAAAAGTACACCACTCGGTTTTTTCAAAGCACATTTCCAGTGTCTTGAATGGTCTCGTAACAGAAACGAATTGACAACAACAGCATCACAACGCAGTATTATAATGAGGGCTTCGCGTCATATTTGAATCGAGACTACAATTCCCATGAGGCATGCGAGTTAACCCGGAAACACCGCCCATTTAAACAAAGCTAACCCGGATCTAATCAGCATCGCGTCAACCCATAATGGCGAATTAACCTGGAGGAGACGGACGGCGGATTGCAAGTAAGGAAAGAGGGCACGAGTAATTCTTTTATAGCGCATCTCGTAGAGAACTTAAACTGCGCACTATAGTTTTAAGAATCGTATGGCAGCACGTGCTAACACGAAAAGCGAGGCTACACCTCAGACGTAACGCTTCGTGTAAAACAAGCCGCTTTTAAATCCATAATGACCAAACCTCCCGAACAACCCCCCCCATGGCTAACCAAGTGACCACGCTTTATTATATCATAAGATACCATCACCTTGGCATGATAG
Source organism: Lissotriton vulgaris (assembly GCF_964263255.1). NCBI lineage: Eukaryota > Metazoa > Chordata > Amphibia > Caudata > Salamandridae > Lissotriton > Lissotriton vulgaris. Next base: position 499,800,278 of record NC_141694.1, read on the forward strand.
TAATAGCAACTTCCATCATGTTTCAGAATTGTTCTCGAGGTATCACAACCCGAATTGACGGAGCACTGAGGAATGCCATAGATCCACACTGATGTGCGATATGACTTCAACCCTTAATTGAATTTGACATAGCTACTTGCTAAGTGAGTATTTTCCAAAAATCCCCTCTCCATATATATTGATGGAGTATGGCTACTCTATGGCCTCGTTCTGACCTATGGTTTTTAATCTTTTTTAGCTACTTCAAATCTTTATTGAAACTCTGTGACAGGTAAGCTTCCTGAGAGTATGTGGTGGCTGATATGAGAGTTGAGAGTCTTTCTTTTATATGTATGTTTTCACTCACAGAACGCTTTCACTTATTGTGTTTTCCAGATTGATTTTGTATGGTCCTGAAGAGAATCCTTTAGAATAATTTAAGGATTCGAAACGCGTCGACCGAGGTGGTAGTTGTGTTTGGGCCAAGTTGTCGGCCGAAAAATATTGGAAAATAGTGTTTGATCTTGGTTACTGTTGAGATTTTTTGGAGCCTGTGTACTGTATGCCACCACTCCTATGACTGTTAATAGGATTAGGATTCAGCTCCTAATTGCAGCAACTGAATAAATTGATGATTTTTGTACAAAACTATACTACCAATTACCACCGTGCCCCAGAAATGTCAGTTGTTTATTTATTGTCGTGTGTACACGTGTCTTGTGTCTATATGTGTCTTTAGTGTCTTCACAATCCATCAATCCCCCTTGTTTCAAAGAATTTGTACTCCTCCATTGTTTATGCATGACGATTGTTTGATGTTGTAATTACATGTTTACACATTTATATGTGAAAAATCTTTCTTTTTGAAAAAATATACATAAAAAACAAACTAAATTTACAAAGAATAAAATAAAAAGTTCAAATTTTTCTACCAGAAATTTTGACTGAAAGAGTGGTCTGTTTTGGAAGTAGCGACTAGGAGCTTCTTCTTACACTTGGATTTAAACTAGTGCACAGTACTGGCAACTTTTTTGTTCATTACATTGTGGCGCAGCCTTACTGTGCTCATCGCCAAACCCGTTTAGTTTCGTGGCTTATATAGCGGGCGCTGGCCCGCGAGGTTCCTTGTGAGACATTCAAGGTAGTCTCTGGTCTTGAATGTATTATTGTCCACCTGCTGTGGATTGTGGGCACCTTCCACTGTGGCATTGTTCCTTCTTAACTCACCATCTTCTTGCCTCATTCACTATCTATTCTTTCACAGATAATTTTGATTGTGTATGTTTTGTATGGATGATTTTCAAGCGTTCTCTTTGAAAAGGATTTTTGAAAGACTCTTATTATTTCAAATCCGAGATAATGTCAGAGGAGCAAATATTTGCCTATAGCGAAGATCACATTAAAAATTTACTGAGAGACCCTCCTTCATTTAGCTCAGCTACTCTCAGCAACTCTGCCCAGGTAAACAATGAATCAGATAAATTAATCCGACTGAAAAAGAAGCAGATACGGACTGATTTACATGGCCACTACTTACTCCAACATCTTAGGTCAGGTACCATACCGACTGGATTGATTGTTAAAAACATACCGGTGATATTTACAGAAGACAGTGTGTACAAAAAAGGTTTTAGTTTCATAGAGACTAAATGTAGTCGGGACCTTATGGTCCTAACTATAGAAACAGCCCAACGTCTGTCTAAAATCCAACTGGAAGAAATTGAGAAATTAGAGGCGGAAATAAAAGTCAACCCTCTAATACAAGACTCAAAGATCTTGCTTAATAAAGTAGAGAAAGAAATACTTGAATTTAAGGACTTCACTGTGCAACAAAAAGAGAACAACTTTGAGAGAGACAAACGTAACTTCACCTTCGAGAGAGCTTATCCTTACCTTCAACAAGAATTTTATACTAGACCTGAAGCACGACGGTTTCTGTCTGACAACCAGGGTAGATCAAGGACTAAATACTTAACCTTCTCTGATACTTCATCTTCAGGAGGAAGCGAACCGGAACAAGGGCCCTCCCGCCCCCAATTTAACCAAAGAGGAGGTTTCCAAAGAAATTACCAGCAACAATACCAAACTAATTACCAACCAAACTACCAAAACCAACAACAACAACCTTTTTTAGGACAGGGCCAGCAAAAGCCCCGAGGAAAAACAAGGTACAACCAACCATGGGAGATGTCAACACGGAGACACAATTACAAGAATTAACAACAAATGTAAAATCTCCCATCTATAACCTCTCAAAAAAAGTCCTAACTTCCGTGGAAATGAGTGTCCTAGAAAAGGGATTATCGTTTGTACCAGCTAAATTCACGGACTTTGTCCGATTAAAACTTGAATTTATAGAATTCTGTCGGAAAATACGTCTGGTCACATTCTTTGCTGATAAGGAAACACAACCACAACTCGAAACAACTGGATTTAAGAGAAAATCTCATTTCTGCCCGCCGGCGAATAAAATACCAAAAGAAGTTGTACATTTTGAGAAGACCATCCTTTCTGCTTTGGCAGCTCAAGAAAAGAAAAAGAAAGGATATACAAAACCAAATCTCTCCCAACAACAGAAATTGGCGTTGCAATCACTCAAACAGGACGAAAATATTATCATCAAGCAAGCCGATAAAGGCGGATCAATTGTAGTCTGGGGAACAGAGGACTATATTCTTGAAGCCACTAAACAGCTTTCTGACTCTAAGTGTTACCGCAAAATCAATATAGACCCAACCGCGGAATTACAGAAAGAACTCAGCGCTATCCTGAATGATGGCCTTGAACAAGGATTCCTTGGTAAAAATGAATATAATTTTTTACTTAATAAACATCCACGAATCCCATTATTTTACGTACTTCCGAAAGTACACAAAAACGAGACAACACCACCTGGACGACCTATAATTTCTGGATGTGACTCTTTATTTGAACCAGTCTCGAAATTCATAGATTTTTTCTTAAAACCATTCATTCAGACAGTCAAATCCTTCATATTGGACACCACGGATTTTTTGACAAAATTAGACCGGTTATCATTTACAGAGCACCATGACCTCTTGGTAAGCATGGACATTGTTTCACTATATACCCAGATACCACAAGATCAAGCACTGGAGGTACTAGAAATCTTTCTAAATAGACATGAGAGCCCATGTAAAATTCCCACAGAATTTATTCTCAGACTGGCCAAACTTGCACTTACAAAAAACTACTTCAAGTTTGGTGAAGATTTCTTCTTCCAGATAAAGGGGGTCGCTATGGGCTGTCCTTTTGCCCCAGAATTAGCGATCCTTTTTATGAGCCAATATGAAGACACCTTTATCCACAATGGCAACCCATTCCACCAATGGATTGGTGGATGGGTGCGATACATAGATGACGTCTTTTTCACCTGGTCGAGGACCTCAGAACAACTGACTCAGTTCCACGATTGGATCAATAACAGGACAGAAGATATCAAATTCACCCTCCAGACTTCTGAAACACGGATGTCTTTCTTAGATGTGGAAGTTTACTGTTCTAACGGACAACTGGTCACTACTCTATTTAAAAAGAAAACTGACCGCAATAAAGCATTGGATTTCACTAGCAGTCACCCAAGAAGTTTAAAACAAAACCTTCCCATAGGTCAGTTTTTGCGCATTCGCAGAAACTGTACCTTTAAAGATGAATTTATGGAACATGCTGATGTCTTGAAAGGGAAACTGTTAGCTCGTGGCTATCCAGCCAAACTTCTCAAACAAGCGATTAAGAGAGCGTGGTGGACACCTCGTGAAGAACTATTGACCAAAAAACAAAAAACCCACCAACAACGCACAGTTTGTGTATCCACATATTGCCCTTCATCTAACATCCTCAAAAAAATTGATCCACCAGAATTGGCATCCAGTTAAGGACCTTGACGACCAATTGACAGACGTCCCCCTTTTTGCATACAAAAAGGATAAAAGTATTGCTAACCATATCGTTCGAGCGGCGATCCCCAAACCCAAAACTCCATCATTGCGTGATTATTTGAGCTTGCCGCCCATAACAGGCCATCATAAATGTGGCACATGTCTTTGTTGTACATCAACTATTGAAGGCAATCTTTTCCAGCATGCAGGGATATATTGGAAACATGATCAGTTCACCAACTGTAAAACGAAAAATGTGGTCTATGGGATACTCTGTCCGTGTGACAAATTATATATAGGCAAGACATCCCAAGAAGTGAGACAGAGAATGTCCCAACACAAGTCCAGGATTAAGAAAAAAGTCCTCACAGCTCCATTGGTACAACACTGGATAGAGAAAACACACAGCGAACATGAGTTCAAATGGACAATAATTTCTAAGATTGACACTGACCCTAGAGGCGGAGACGTAGAGGCCAAGCTGCGACAACGCGAGGCTATGCTAATACTGAAGTTCAATACCACAACACAAGGTCTTAACGAAATGTCTGAACTGTATAAATTATAAAATACTGCTTCTTTAAGCAAATGGCTATACTCAGCACATTCATCGATCTATCGGCACCCTCTCTTACATCGTCCACTTTGGACCTCCAGCCCCATGTGACACACCTCCAAATTATATTCACTATGGATCCATACTTCATAGACATTGTGAGTAGCTTTTTGACAATTCACGGATGACACTGTCCCCCTTCCGCTACATGACACCTAATGCCCTCCAGCAAAAAAGTACACCACTCGGTTTTTTCAAAGCACATTTCCAGTGTCTCGAATGGTCTCGTAACAGAAACGATTTGACAACAACAGCATCACAACGCAGTATTATAATGAGGGCTTCGCGTCATATTTGAATCGAGACTACAATTCCCATGAGGCATGAGAGTTAACCCGGAAACACCGCCCATTTAAACAAAGCTAACCCGGATCTAATCAGCATCGCGTCAACCCATAATGGCGAATTAACCTGGAGGAGACGGACGGCGGATTGCAAGTAAGGAAAGAGGGCACGAGTAATTCTTTTATAGCGCATCTCGTAGAGAACTTAAACTGTGCACTATAGTTTTAAGAATCGTATGGCAGCACGTGCTAGCACGAAAAGCGAGGCTACACCTCAGACGTAACGCTTCGTGTAAAACAAGCCGCTTTTGAATCCATAATGACCAAACCTCCCGAACAACCCCCCCCATGGCTAACCAAGTGACCACGCTTTATTATATCATAAGATACCATCCCCTTGGCATGATAGTAATAGCAACTTCCATCATGTTTCAGAATTGTTCTCGAGGTATCACAACCCCAATTGACGGAGCACTGAGGAATGCCATAGATCCACACTGATGTGCGATATGACTTCAACCCTTAATTGAATTTGACATAGCTACTTGCTAAGTGAGTATTTTCCAAAAATCCCCTCTCCATATATATTGATGGAGTATGGCTACTCTATGGCCTCGTTCTGACCTATGGTTTTTAATCTTTTTTAGCTACTTCAAATCTTTATTGAAACTCTGTGACAGGTAAGCTTCCTGAGAGTATGTGGTGGCTGATATGAGAGTTGAGAGTCTTTCTTTTATATGTATGTTTTCACTCACAGAACGCTTTCACTTATTGTGTTTTCCAGATTGATTTTGTATGGTCCTGAAGAGAATCCTTTAGAATAATTTAAGGATTCGAAACGCGTCGACCGAGGTGGTAGTTGTGTTTGGGCCAAGTTGTCGGCCGAAAAATATTGGAAAATAGTGTTTGATCTTGGTTACTGTTGAGATTTTTTGGAGCCTGTGTACTGTATGCCACCACTCCTATGACTGTTAATAGGATTAGGATTCAGCTCCTAATTGCAGCAACTGAATAAATTGATGATTTTTGTACAAAACTATACTACCAATTACCACCGTGCCCCAGAAATGTCAGTTGTTTATTTATTGTCGTGTGTACACGTGTCTTGTGTCTATATGTGTCTTTAGTGTCTTCACAATCCATCAATCCCCCTTGTTTCAAAGAATTTGTACTCCTCCATTGTTTATGCATGACGATTGTTTGATGTTGTAATTACATGTTTACACATTTATATGTGAAAAATCTTTCTTTTTGAAAAAATATACATAAAAAACAAACTACATTTACAAAGAATAAAATAAAAAGTTCTAATTTTTCTACCAGAAATTTTGACTGAAAGAGTGGTCTGTTTTGGAAGTAGCGACTAGGAGCTTCTTCTTACACTTGGATTTAAACTAGTGCACAGTACTGGCAACTTTTTTGTTCATTACATTGTGGCGCAGCCTTACTGTGCTCATCGCCAAACCCGTTTAGTTTCGTGGCTTATAAAAACAATTTAACATGCAAAATGAGAGATGAAGAAAAATCTTTTCTGAAATTGGTTGAGGAGAGAAGGGCGATTTACAAGAGAAATGAGATGCTGAAACAAACTAAATCCAAATTTTAGCAACCCGAGGATGAGAAGCTTAATGGTGGAAATAGATATGCTGCTATTCACATAGATGATCCTGTTAATGGAAAATCTGCCTTAGGAGAGACAACACATTATATGACAATTATTTTGTTGGAGCAACTCAATGCGAGGATACTTATCGTATCATAGGGGGATGGGGATTTAAAGGTGGCAAAGACCCAATTTTCCCTGGAATTTATTTTGTCTGTGGGAATAAAGCTTACTTTAGCCTCCCAGACCATTAGTATGGGACGAGCTATCTTGGTTTGGTCTTTCCAAATTTTTTTCATGCAGACAGAAATGCAGAAGGTTCATTCGAAATTGGCAAACACCTGAACAGGTACAGAAGGGAAAGTTTTTCAGAAATCGAGGGTGACATATTTGGTGCAATAATTCCTATGGTGGGAATAACCCTGAATGCAATCAAAATCAGAAAGGTTTCCACAATTGTAGATGGGTTGTCCACAGACACCGCAAGTGGTTTCCAATTAGTTAACACAGAACTTGTTGCCACGAGAAGCATGGTTATGCAGAACCATCTTGCATTAGACATTCTGCTAGCAAAAGAAGGAGGAGTTTGTGGGATTTTGCATGTCCAGCATTGCTGTACATATATCCCAGATAAGAGCCAGAATATAGAGATGCTTGTCAAAAATATCACTGAATTTCATTCTGAAATAGAACCCCTGGAAGATGACAATTTTTCAGAACGTTTGAGTAAAAGATTTGCAGCAATTGGAAACTGGTTTCGAGAGATTGGCAGTTCAATCATTGGCAAAATACTTTATCATGTAATAATCATAGTTATGGTCACTCTTTTGTTAAAAATTAGTTGCATGATTCACAAGAGAAAGAAGCATGTGAGAGAAAAGAGAAGGATTTCCAAACTCAGAAAGGAACAGGAGAAGGAGATAGAAATGGAAGAGTTTCGTAGAGCGCAATATGAGAGTTGCAGACAAACTGCTGAGACAGGAGTTTAGAAATACTAACACAAAGAGTGTTCAAAACATGATGTCTTCAAAAGTTACAATTTTTGGTAAAATTTTTGGTATTGTTTGGTGATTTTAAAAATCACCAGATGAGGCAGTTGATGAAGCGAGTTTCGAAAATTAAATAAGTTTTCACTCGCGCAGTTAAACTTCCATAATGAATTAATTATATTAATACGTTTTTGCACGATTTTGCATTAATCAACCTAGTTTAAAATGCATTCACGAACATAAGGGTTAACATTATGTGCTCTTTGTTGCATTTGCGAGTACGTTGAAAAATCATAAACTAACTTTGTCTATTTGTCTTGTCAACATTAATTGCGGCTGTTTAAATAATGGCATGTGCTTATTTTTAAATGTGCTTTTGTCTATGTCGTGTCTTTTATGTGGCAATGGCTTGTGAAGAATCCTGAGGCCCTTGTGAAGAAGGTTTTTATAAATGCCGCTTTCTTGTGCTTAAAGCTAGGTAACAGAAACTAATGGGTTAATATTTAGCAAGGGGGTGGGTAACAGAATATTCTTCATTACTCAAATTAATTATTGTTTTGTGTTTCTTTGCATAATAGTTATCGAGAAAGAGGCCTGAGGCCTAGCTTTTAAAATGGGTGTTTGGAATCGGTGTTTGGAATCCTGTCGTGATGAGCTGAGCACAGTTAAAGAATGGAAAAGTTTGTCACATTTCGTTCATCAGTAAACAAATAATTGGAACTGTGCAAGATGTGCTCCGAGTTGTTTAACTCCAAGGACAGGAAGCGGCAGAACAGCGAAGCTGAGGAAGCAGCGAACTGTTATTTAATAAGATGTGGCTTGTGGACAATGGACAAAGACGTTTTAGAAAAGCACAATTTTTGGATTGAAAAGGCAATGAGATCATATAGACTGACGGCTGTCAGCCAATCAAAATGCTGTATGTCAAAGAAAAAGTATTCTTTTAGTTAGTTTTAGATAGAGAAAAGGTATAAAACTTGGCCCCTTGGGAGGAGGGCTGCAGGCTCGTTCCTGAATCCTGAAGGGCATGAGATGCTGACAGACTTTTGACTTGCGTAAGGAAAGCAGAACTTATGACTTTTCTTTAGGTTTCTAGAAAGTTAGACAGGGAAATAGAATTTAGGGAATGAGACCTTTTCAGCTTTAATACTTCTCATGCTGATCCGTTTGAAATGACAGACTAATGTGCCTTTGCTTAATTAAAAGATGCTTTCGAATTGCTAATAAAAAGATTTTCTTTACTAAAATGCTCTTTATTTGAAAATAAAGTTAATAAATAGATTTTGAAATGACAAGCTGGTCTTGTTTATTCTGAGTCTAGTTACCATCAGTTGATCCATTACCTAGGTGACTTAATTAAATGTTTCCATTTAATAACAATGATGATGAAAAACTGCAGTTGTATATAAAGTGTAAATAGTTATAGAATAGTTCCGATTAATTAGGTCACATGATTCAGTTGGCCAATATTTATCACAGTCGTTTATGGGCCTTGTGAAGAGTTTTTGATTAATGGTGAGTATCATGGTGTTGGGTAGTGTTGTTGAGACAGATTTTCTGTAGGGCCGCTGGATCATTACATAGTGCTAGTTTAGCAAAGTTGATGATGTCTTCATAGGGTAGAACACATGTTGGAAAGTTACCAGTAAGCTGTTACTATAGTCAAGCATTCTCCCAACCAGTAGGTTCATTAGGAACTAGACAGACTCATAGAGGAGATGGCGGTGGAATGTTTTGATTAAGTAATTAATAACTAGTAGTTGTGGAAGTGTGTGTTATAACAGACCGCCATTTCTCTTGCTGAAGGTTTAATGAAAGTATTAGATTGTCCAGAAAAAAAACCATCCAGAGAATACCCAGTCAAAGGGATTCACTAGGTAGAAAAGCACATGATTATCATTTACAACGAGATGAGAGTAAGGCAGGTAATCACTGTATAACTAGATTCCGACAGTCAAAGGTTTTCTATTTTTTTTGGATGGAGGGGTATGTGGGATGTGAGATGACTATTTTAATTTTATTAGCATAGAGAAAAATGAGAAACCAAGAGGAGAAACAAATCGCCCAAGAAGGTCGTACAAAGAAAAATGGGTGTTCTCAACATTAAGCCTTGAATCAAACTGAGGAGAACATTGAGACAGAGAACACATAGTTGGAGATATAGAACAAAGTCTAAATATTTGCTGCAAGGATGAAAATGAACAGTATCACCTTGACCTTTACCCAATTCTCTCCTTTACAGTCCTTTCAATTTGCATCCAAAAGTACTGCCTGTCAGATGCCTAAGACCAGATTATTATTTTTTTATTTTTTATTTGTAAAGTTTTATTGCATAGATACACAAAAGCATACAGTGGCTCTACATTACACGTTCACAGCTCTCAATCCCATGGAGCACGCACTGTAGATATCTCACACAGCTTTTTAGCCAACAACCCAGTTCGGGCAGGCAGCGATATATGATTAGTACCTGGTGTTTGTTCATTCTCGTATCCTGCTTAATGCTCCCAGTAGCGGTGTCCGCGATGTAGACTGCACCCTCGCAGTAACACTAGCAGTGGCAGTAAAGATTCTAGCACAGGGCGTCTCTACTCTCCTCTCAATTGTGCCACAAAGGAGGGGAAGAACACTTGGTGGACTGCCTGCAGGTCCCTCCATTTACTTCTGGGGTTCTTTCACTATCTGCTCACCCCCATGCTCCTGCCTGTCAGCTGGGGGTGCTGCGGGCCCTGCAGGGGCTATGGGCTATAGGTGCCTGGAGGCCTGGGGGCCTGCACGCTCGCTTGCTCACCCCACCCCGATGCCCAACTCATAGACACTGAGGCAGTGAGGGGCGTCCAGTTCAGAGGCACCGAGGCTGAAAATAAAGAACAGAGCGGCAGTGTCCTCCTTCGGCGTTCAGCGCTTTTCCTCACACAGCCTCACTCAGCCCAGCCTAGCACAGCCTGGAAAGACGTGGAACGAAATCACCGTCTCAGCAGCTCACGTGCACAACCCACTTAAAACCGCAGGTTGTCAAATGGGAGTCAGACAGTCAGTCAAAAGTCAGTAAAAAGTCTAACCAGCTTAAGCAGCGCGAGGGCGGCTTTCATATATAAGAACTGGTAAGTGTTTCACATTACCACTGTGTGGTTCCTGCTGCGTTTTAAGAAGTGAAGATCCGGTGCCACTGGCAAGAGGGGTTCAACCCTGGCCCTGCCCTGCCTCCCACCTCGGTTGCTGCAGCTTGGTGGCTCAGCATTTTCCTTGGCATCTACAGTGCTCCGGCCAGCCGCCTGCCTGCCTGCTCGCAGCTGCTCTCAACTCTGCTCCGTGCTACTCCTCCGCTCCTCGCAAAACGTGGAATGGACTCTCCACTCAAATGTGGTGGTCTTTTAATCATTATATGCAGGAATCTTACATGTGCTGTGGAACATCTGTGTTACCACAACCCACATATGTTTTTTGATATAAACTGCAGAAGGTCATTACTTCAATCTTCAGGCTTGTGTGCCAGTAATGGTCGAAACATGTTGGCTGACACAAGTGTTCCCTTTTGCCTTTGATTTACAATAATTGGAATACTGAAATGTATACTGAATAAGTGACTCAACACAGTATACAAGAATTTGTTCTGAAATTTGTGTACTCTGTGTCTTCTGAGTTTTCGAAATAAATTACTTTATGATTTTGGTTATTTTCATTTCATATGTTTAAGTGTACTATTCCCTGGGACTGAGGGCCCTACTAGGGAGGCAATGAGAATGAATCATGACACAAACCAAAGCAAACCAATAGTTATATTTGGCTATGCACACGGAACACATGGATTTGGGGCCCTTTTCCTTTATGATAACCTTCATTGCAGCCATCCATTTATCTATCCATTTATGAGTGCCCAGGCGGGCTGGAGTCAGAGCCACCTGCCTCCATTGTTGTGGGAGTAGGAGGATTGTGGTGCAGTACAATATGTGGTTATATGACCCAACCATGTAATATATTCACATAACCATTTAGGTTTAGTCAGGCTCGTTTGTAAAACGATAGCTCAACCCTGGGTAGCTGTAGTTTCGAGGAGTAGGGCTTAAAGAAAGGAACTAGTGTAAAGCATTTAGACACATCTAACAACGAAATAAGGAGGTTACACAACACGAAATAAATCTGACACCAAGCTGTAAAAGTAGATTATATTTTTATGAATGTTTAGACATCAAGATGAGCAACATGTACCAGAGGATTTTCGAGATGTAGATTCTTAAATAAAAAGTAATTCTCAGCCTTTTAGTCCCAACAACAAAGAAGCATTGGTAACTGTAAAGTTTGTTAACTTTGAAAAAGTTGTAGAGTTGTGTTTGACTAGACTGGCCTACCAGTTCCTACAGGGAGAAGGTAAGAGGGCAATAAGGAGTATTTGGACAGTTACCTGGTTACAAAAGACGTTCTAGACCAGTTGCAAACTTTATGCAAGAACTGCCATAGACTTCAATAGAGTGGTCAAGATCCTGAGGATATTGCCTGCTGAGGATGCTGAGAGATGCTGTGGGTGATGTGCGGCTGACAGAGGCCTTCCTGGGATTACTTCTTAGTCCATGGTTTGGCTGGAGTGACTTTGGCCACAGGGTTGGTGTCCCCCAAAGTAATTTTTGGTCCAGCAGAAATCCAGTTATGTGTGGTTTAATGGTGACCACAGTCAAAGCAGATGTAGTTGTTTCCTTTGGTGACGTGTAGTGTCCATCTTTGATGACCAATCTGCACTCTGACGACTATCCTGAGATCGCTGGACTCTGGTACTACTTTTAAGCATCAAGGTGTGATCTTTTTAGCAGCACGCCAGTGATGATTTGATGAAACGGACTACTGACAAGACAGAGGGGATTACCGCAGGTTTTATGGTCTTGTAGCTGGAACAGGGAGTCTGCCAACCGACTCTTGGAGTTCACCTTTTCTTTCTTGGGCGCAGGAGCACATTTGCCACGAGACAGGCACCACAGGCACAATCACTTCTTTTCTAGCCCAAGGAGCAGCAGGTGCAGTCTAGTGGTTGATGCAGCCTCTCTTGCCAGCTCCAGAGGTCAGCAGGGCAATCCCTCTCTATCCTCTCTTCAGTCCAGAAGTCAGCTAAAGTTCAGGGTGCCAGGAGTGCAATATTTAAGTCCAGAAAGTGAACTGGGGGTTGGTTAACAGGTTTCCTAACGTCTTATGATGACTTCCAGCTATCTGTGGCTTCTTAGCAATCACAGAGTGCACCAATGATTCCCACTTTTCAGAAATCTGAACCCCTCTCTCAGTGTGAGGAACTTGGTAGCCCACCTTAGAGGTGCAGCTACCTGTGGGCTACACGCCCATGAAACAAACAGTTGAAAGAGTGGTCTCTACCACCCTGTTCAATACCTCCAGCCAGTCTACCTGAACAAACTAGCAGCCCCTCTTCAGTATGTTTGCCATTTGCCCATCAAAGGTGGATTCTTCTTTGAAGCTCACCTTTAGGGTCAACACAGTGTGGTATCTTGTGAGGGCAGGTAATGCCTCCATCTGTGACAGGCCTCAATTGTTCCTCTGATTTGGAGTCTTTCACATTACTCCCCAGGTGGGCAGAAGTCTGTCTGGTGGCCAGCATATGTGATGAGTTACCGGACAAACTGGGCAACAATTTTCTAAAAGTTGCTCTTCCTTAAAAGTGACATCAAATTTGACTTGGGCATTATGTTGGGTTTAGTGTCACAATTAATTTGATACCTTGAAGTACCCATTTTAGTAGTCCCATTCAGACGTTATCAGGGCTGAACTGTCATCCTGCAACTCTGTACTTGCCACTTGGACCTCTTACCTTACAACATTAAAAAAGACAATTTGGGGATTTTCCTGTTAGGACATCTGAAAGTACACACTCCACTTAATAATATGCAACTCCCTGTTTCAGGACTCAATATGTCTTCTTTCGGTATGTGTGTATATATATATATATCATATGTTTTAAGGGATATGTGGGCTTTAACATTAGTTTAAATGGCAAAGATGTACTAGCAGTTTAAAACTGCTCTCCCGGGCTGCAGTGGTCGGCTGGAAGCCAGGTTGTACTTTGTCACACTCAGGGTGGACACTTCAAGTTACATGCCCTTGGTACCATATACTAGGGATTTATAAGCAGATTAACTTATGCCAATTGGGGCTAGCCAAGTAGACATGCGTTTTGTAAAGGGTTAGAGTACTGACCCTCTAGCTAGCAGGCATCAGTGCACTCTCAGTTGTAAAATCAGCAGCATCAGTTCAAAACTTTTGGGGTGATCATGCAAAAAGTGGTGTTTATGTGGTATTTTATGGTTGGTATGCTTCCTTCCCCTTCTTGTTCACTCTCTTAGTTTATCATTTATTATAGAATGTGAAATAGAATGTTTGTTTTTATAAAGAAGAGGGTGGTAGGAGCTGAGCAGGAGTAGAGCTGTACTGGCGGAAGGAGTTTATTTTTGCCCAATAAACATGTCTATCTCATCTTGGACCATTCTTTTTGGCATTGTTACAGAGAGAACATTGCTACGTTTTCCTTCCAGGGAGCAAGACACCCACCTGGGGCTTCTAGGTGAGGATCCTGGGCTGCGCACCAGAAAACATAAAAATAAACATTTCCTGGACCAACTTCCCAAAGCTGGAAGCATCATGAGGCACTATGCTTTCTCACTGCTCACTGCCTGCTATCTAGTGAAACCATAGCCAAGGGTCTGTGTTTGGCAGAGGTAGCAGGGAAACAATATCCTGTTGAGCTTGACTCTAGTCTGAGACTGTGAAGAGACATGAGAGATGTTGGATACGTGGAAAGTTTCTGGCCAACCTGAGCTAGGTAAGTTTCCCCTACTGATGATGTGTTGTTACATTAGTAATACTGCTCGGTATGAGGGAAGCTGAAGGTGAGAACATTTGAATGGCCAGACTACCAACTATGAAAATATGATTGAATGCCTCTATGTCAGAATCCTCCTTCAACCATATGAGGATGCAACGCTGTGGAGCCACAATTTACCTTGGATAGCCAACCTCAGGCCCAGTGATTATAGTCACTCACTTGTGAAATACAACATGGATGGAAGATGGGTGCCTCCAACACTCATAGTGTGCATGTTGGTGACGGGCCTAGTGCTAAATCATTCATAGACTTTGGTTCAGGGTTTAAGTAGCACAGGAGATACCTCACTGTGATCTACTGAGGCCAAGCTTTTGTCTCCGTAGGTGCCAGGGTCTTTCTATCACTGTCGGGGGGGACAGGGCATAGGCTTGATGGAGGCCACCTCTGCAGGTGAAGTAACATTTTGTGGTGTAGGGTTGAGTGAAACATACACTTGCAGATTATCTGGACAACAAGATGGTCTGAGCAGGCACTACTGCAGGTGCTAAGTAGTAATCCAGTTGGTGGCTCCAAGTAGAGCCTTTACGTCTACTGACAGCAGGCCTCAGTGTGCATTGGGCACTCTAATTGGTGCCTCCATGCATCGGGCCATCTGATCACCAGTTGACCTGGGCCATATGTTGAGCATCTAGTCAGCAGGTGGCCAGTATCATTTGGTCAGCAGGTTGCCCTACCATTCGGTCAGCAGTTGACCTGGGCCATCCATTCCACAGCTGGTCTGGATTATCAAGTCAGCAGTTGGTCTTGGCCATCTGGTTGGCAGTTAACCTGGCCATCCAGTCAGTCATTGGCCTGGGCCATGCAGTCAGTTGTTGGCCTGGGCCATCCAATTCCAAAAAAGCTTTATTCGACTGATTAGGTCATAAAAGCACAAAATATACATATAAAACGTTTACACATGATTTCCAGATAAAATGAATTATAAAATCATTGCAAAATCAGTGTACACTTTCTGGGATAGAATTATAAGTATTTCTTAAAACTATATACAATTTAAAATGTTATATAAAATGAGTTAATTAAAATTCCATAGATAATTTAGGCATTCTATCCAGTTAAGTGGGAAGCGAATGACTACCCTTACATGGGATACAGCAGGACAAGTGTAATTAGTGGGCTGTTCTCTCTTTGAGGGACCGTGCTCTAATAATCCATACCCACCCTAAGAATTTCGCCATGGCAACAACTAACATTTCAGCTGTGTCACTTCCTAGGATTCTTTCTGCCTCCTGTGCCCTTCTTATCCCTAGAAGTTTGCATATTGGGGACAGCCAGATTCGCCGCAGGGCTCTGTAACCGTTGCATTCAAATAGTACATGGGATAAAGATTATTTTTTGAACTGGCACACAAACACAAATCATCACAGGATGTATACCATTTGTTAGTGAAGGCTTTTATAGGCAGTATACCCACACTGAATTGGAAATATAATTTCCCCTCGAAGGGCTTTGTAATGGTATCCCAGTAACAATCTAACTCAGGTACAGATTTGCCGCATAGGAAGCGGGCAGTAAGAGAGGCTGACTCACAGTTCCTCACCAAATCAGTGTGAGCCATTTCCCAGTACTGAGTTTTCAGGATCTGTTTTTGGGGGAAGATAGCATTCTCCGGATCTTCCCACAGTGAGCTCATACCCATTCATGATAAGGTGTCTCTAAGCTGTTTTATATATATATATATCAATAAGGACTAGCTAGTTTAAGGGAAGTAGAAGACTCAGGTATGTACGTCATCAAATAAGGAAAAACACTGTTTTCCTTATAAAGCCTTCACCCACCAACCTAGTCGGTGGCATGCATCATCATCGGGCCCACCACAGTGGCACCGAATGTGCCCCGGGTGCACTTCAACGCCCGGTGACTGCGGAGCTGGTATGTTGCTGAGTGTGCATTGAATAGGGTGAGAAAGGTGAAGTTTAAAAGCTATACAGTAGGTCCCAGCACCCGAGGGTTACTTAATTTTAATGAACTGGGCCTCTGTTAGCAGATAAAAGGCAGGAAGACGTAGATTGGAGTGCTAGTTATGACCTCCAAGGTCTAGTGTGGTCTACATGTTTCAGCCAGTGCCTTGTGGATTTTAAGCTGGTTTTCCTCAGGACCGTTTAGATATGTGAAAAACGTGCAGATTAAATAATAAAATTAAAATTAAATTTAAGTGGTTGTGTTGTCTTTTGGCTATGTGTAGCGCACACTAAGGCGCTATGACTGTTAGAGGGGGATTCCCTCAAGCTTGACTACAGATAACACAAAGGACAAAGACAAGACGTACATGGTAGAGTCATATTAGTTTGGTATATTGTTATACCACAACATGCCATCTTATAAGGTGGTGTGCGACCTATAATCGTCTATAGTGAGTTCATGCCATAGGCATGAAGATGGTGAGGATTTTAAACGAAACCGTTAGTGTTGGTGGTGGGCTAGAGAGCGTATTTACAAGGTGAGGTACAGGTAAGTATAATACTAAGTCCTCACTCTGTTTTATCTTGTAAAAAGCTTCATGGGTCGCCTGGCAGAGAAAGAGACCCTGTTGGAATAATAAATTGTTCATAATATGTCCAACCTGTATGGAGGAAGAGTGGTAGCTTACCCCATTTGTAGCTGTAGCGGTTCTATTGTACTCACGAGTATTGCAGTCTGGTTCCTCCTTGGACCTATTCGTCCTTCCACGACGCCCGTTATGAGAGGTGAGGGCCGCCCGGTCTCTTATTTATAGTTCCTAGTTGATTGTTTTCACCTGTGTAAGGTGGAAAGAGAGGGAGGGGTGCGCGCTGTTCGCCATGTCATGGTTGCCCTAATCGTGCATGCGCTGGTGAGTAGCGGAAGTTCTGCGTATGCGCGGCTATGTGGAGCATGCGTGTTGCGCAGAATGAAGCTTACTTATTGGCAAAGGTATGGGCAGTATCTAGCGGCTCAGGGTGTGCTTTGTAATGTCATATAGTATGACACATTCGAATCATGATGATTTATCAACAAGACAGAGGTGAATATTGTCAAAATGGGTAATAATCCCAACATGGAATTTAGCCAAACACGGGGGTAAGAGATGGCTATTCATGAGTGCACGAAGTGCACAGGGGACATGCAGTAGAAAGGCACCCATAAGGGGTACACTAAGGAGGGGAGAAAAAGAGAAGAGATGGGGACGCTCATGCAGTGATGTCCTGGCACAGATATCGCTGCGGTGTGTGGGTTATCTTCTGCTTCAGAGGGAGAGATTACACAGCTAAAGAGTTCCATGGCATGGCATCGTTAAGGCCATGGATATGTGTGGATAAGCGATATATCCAACGCTGTTCCTTTTGTAGGAGAAGTTTTTCATTGATAGTGGTATCAAATTGTTCTATGACAGTCCAGGAGAAGTCATTGGGGGTGTGGTTGTGGGTTAGGAAGTGGTCTGTAAGTTTACTAATGTTTTTTCCACACCTTATGGTACTCCTGTGCTCTGTCATTCTTGTCCGGACTTTCCGGGTGGTCATACCAATGTATCTTAGACCACATCGGCAGGTTATCAAATACACCAAGTTTGCAGAGTTGCAGTTCGTGAATTGCTGTTGTGTCCAGGTTTTTCCTGGTTCTAGGTTCAGTGTTTTTGAAGGTGATGTCAGGTGGCACACACTGCAATTGTTGCAAGGTTGGTGGCCAGTGATTTTAGGTGGGCCCCATGCGTTAAGAATGGTGTTGTCAGTACTGCGTGCAGTTGGCCGGGGCCTGGTGTTCACTAGTTGGTCTTTGAGGTTAGTTGCTCTTTTGTAAGCAAAACGTGGTTTGTCCCATTTCCTTGTTCCGGAGTTGATGATTTTCCAATTTCGTTGTATGATGTTGGCTACCTGGTTAGATGCCGTGTTGTAAGTGGTCACACAGGTCAGGGTAGGTTCTTCCTGTGGTTTCTCAAAAGTTTCCAAGAGTGCCTCTCTGTTCTGGTTCCTTGCTCTTTTACAAGTTTTGTTTATTATTTTCGATGGGTAGCCACGGTCCTTAAGTTTGTGTATCAGGTCGTTAGATTGCAGTTTCTAGTCCTGAATATTGCTGCAGTTACGTCTAATGCGTAAGAATTGCCCATAGGGCAGATTTTCCCTCAGGTGTCGGGTGAAAACTGTCAAATCTTAGCAGGGAGTTCCTTGCTGGGTGCTTGTAGAAAGTGGTAGTAGTGAGACTTCCATTGTCTGGTTTGATATTCAGGTCAAGGAAAGCTAGTTCGGTGGAAATGCTAGTACTTGTAAAACGTAAGTAGGAGTCTTGTTGGTTGATCCACAGCATGAAGTTGTCCAGTTGTTCTTGGTTGCCTTCCCATATGAGGAGGATGTCGTCAATATATCGACACCACATTTTTATATTGGCAGAGTAAGGATTGTTGGGTTGCTATATGTAGGTATGTTCAAAGTGTGCCACGTACAGGCCTGCCACGCTGGGGGCAAAAACGCTGCCCATGGATGTACCATTGGTCTGCAGGTAGTAGGTTCCTTCGTATTCGAAGTAGTTCTCCTTGAGAGCTAGGGTAGCACAGTCCAATATGAAACTGCGGGGGGTGTTATATTCCCAAGGGCTTGCCATAAGGACATCGTGTAGTGCCTTTAGTGTCGCTTCCTGTGGTAAGCTGGTATAGAGGCTCTCTATGTCTAGTCCTACTAGTAATTCAGTGGTAGGATTGAAGTTGATGTCTTTGATTACACTCAAGAGGTGTTTGGTATCCTTGATGTAGGAAGGAGTTTTTTGAACCAAAGGGTTGAGGAAGAAGTCACAGAAACGCGACAGGGGTTCTAATAGTGACTTTATCCCAGACACGATGGGTCTGCCGGGTGGTGGGGTGATACCCTTGCGTATCTTTGGGACTGTATAAAAATACGGAGTCTTTGCATTTTTAGGACATAGGTAGTCCGCCTCTTGTTTGGAGATCTTTTCTGTGTCTTTGGCATTTTTGACCAGGAGATTAATAGTGTTTTGTAGTTGCTCAGTTGGGTCCTTGTTGAGGCGTTTGTAGTTCCTAGTATCACTTAAGAGTCTTTTGCACTCTTGGTCATAGTCAGTTTTGTTCATGAGGACTATGCCGCCCCCTTTGTCCGCGGGTTTGATGACGAGGTTTGGGTCATTTTGTAGACGTTGGATGGTGGTCCTGTCTTTGTTAGATAGGTTGTTGAATGTCTCCTTGTGTTGTAGTTGTTCTACTTCTGTATATACTGCCTGTTCAAATGTTAGAATTTCAACCGGGATACTTCCCGGTGGAGGAATAAAAGTGGATTTTGGTCTGAGGCCTGTCTCGTTAGGGGTGTCCTCACTGTCATTATTGGTGTTGTCTTTTTTCTCAAAAAATGCTTTTAATTTGAGTTTCCTAAAGAACTCAGCGAGTTCTACATGTAATCTTAAGGTGTCCAGTCTGGTGGTGGGGACGAACGAGAGGCCTTTATTGAGTACTTCTGTTTCCTCCGTGGTTAATTGTATGTCAGACAAGTTGAATACAAGTGGACATGGGGGTTTTATTTGCTTGTTCCCGGTTGATCCCTTGTTTAGTTCCTGGTGTTGAAACTCACTGGTTCTTCTTCCGGTGCCCATTGAACGTGCCCCGGGTTCCGCCTTTTCCCCCGTCCTCTCCTGCCCTGGGATAAAAAAGGATATCTTTGGTTCTGGTTTCCTGGAAAAAGGGCATGTTTCCTGGAGAGTACATTTGGGGGTAGCCAAAGTATGGAGGTGGTAGATGACCGAAATGGGGTGGTGGTGGGGCAAAATTATGGTTTTGGGGCGGACCTTGCCATGGTTGTTGCCAGTGTTGTCCTCGTCGACCCCTGCCTCTGGATTTTTTTGATCCTGAGCTGGAGTTGCTTGAGATAGAGCTATTATCAGAGTTCTCAGAGGATTTCTTGGGTGGGGTGTAGTCATCATCTGCATATGGGTAGGTTGTGGAGTAGCTAAATCTTTTCAGATCCTTTTCAAATTTTTTGATTTTGGTCTGGGATAGGTAATCTTTATATTCGGCTATTTCGCGATTTTGGTCATCAAGTTTTTTCTTAAAGCCCGTCAGGGTAGTTTTGAAGTGTGACTGTTGCTTGGATCTCTATCATGATGGCATCTGATAGGCGTTTCGCGGTTTTTATAATGAGGACTAACCAGTCCCTGGTACAGTGCCAGGCGATCTGGGCCCAATCTTTATGGAATGCTGCGTCGTCCAGGAAAATCCTAGGGGCATTATAGCTGTTTTAGCCATCTTATTTTACATGAGCTATCTACCCTGACTACATCTAGGAAACCAGCCGCATACTCTGCTAGCTCTGGGGTTGTCCATAGCCTCCGCCAGTACAGCAAAGGGTGCAATTTTGCAATTTCTGCGATTGGATTCCGCCCCAGATCAATCAATAATGGCCGTGTCTGGGTACTCTGGGGCAATCTCGCTATGTTTCTCAGAATCTTATTTTCCGAAATTGTTAGTTTGGCCAAGTTCTCATCACCCCAGAGTTCAGCACCATATAAGGCAGAACTAATTACCTTCATGTTGAATATCTCCATGGCGGGGTTAATTTTCTTAGTAAGGTGTTATATTCTTTTAACAGTATCCCTGCCAGTTGTCTATGTTTCAATGATACTAAATCAACTTGATGTGACCATCTTACCCCCTCCTGCATATTAACCCCTGGGTAAGTGAACTCTTTGACCTGATCAAGCATGATGTTATTTAATCTAATGCCCCCTTTGAACACCCTATGTGGGTTAAAAGTCATCAGTTTTGTTTTGGACACCTTGACCTCCAATCCCCGTTGAGCACAAAACTCTTTAAAGATTGAGAGGGCCCTTTGAAGCCCGCTCTGTGTTTTTGAGAGGATCATAGTGTTGTCCACAAACATCAGGATGGGTACCTTTTCACCTGCCAATGTCGGTGCATCAGTGTTAGTTAATTTCATGCAGTTCACTATCCCGTTTATATACAAATAGCAGCCCGCCCCGACGTTGTCCGGGTATAAATTGCTGCCGGCCAGTAGTAATTGTTTTGTAGGATTTCGTTTAGATAGCATTTCTTATCTGTGACAGGCCTGTGAAACGCTCCGATTCACAGTGCACTGCTGATGCACTTAAGAGTGCACATTCAGTAGTGTGTGAACTTGAGTTTCCCTACTTTATTTTTCCTTGCAATATTATATAGCGCAAACTTGACAACATGGCATGAGCACAATTTACATTACAGAAGAACACATTCATTTGTGGTAGGCACGGGGAGACAACGCGATTTGCCTGGAATCACAGGATGTTGAGCTGATGCCGAGATTCGTACTGAGAGGAAGGAGTCCCAGTGTCTGTGTAAGTTAATGTTAAACAATCAAAACAAATAATTAACAACACATTAAATGAGTCCACATTGTTTTAATCACAACGAGACTGGGTATATTGAATATACACAAGAATAAATCAATAGGTACAATTGGTTGTACAGTGCCCCAAGGAGGATAGGGAAAGGTGGTGGTAGGTGATCAGGTGAGGATGAGGTAGTGAAGAAGAATAAGTGACAGTAAAATCAACGAATCAAGAACACTGTATTTGTGAATCGTATACAGTATGGTGGACCAGTGGTTCATGACAATTAGGTTAAGGGATCATACTTCACATAAAACAATAAATGAAACAATTGATGGCGTGAAGTTGATAGACCAATGGGCGGTTGTCAACGTTTCAACCCTCTAAGTGATGCAGGGGTTAGTTGAGCCCTTGCTGTGGGGTCTTCATCAGGACAGAAAAGAGGGGCAGGCAACCTATTTAGGTATATAAAGTACAGAATTATAATTCAAAGTAGTGGGATGTGCCTCATGATAACTCATTAACGCACACTTATTAAGGCAATTTGAATGGAATTAATCTCAGAATATCATCAAACTAATATTAAGAGCCCTAAACAGGAACTTAATTAATTAAAAACAAATGATTACAGAATTATGATTCAAAGTAGTGGGATATACCTCATGATAACAGATTAACGCACATTTATTCAGGCTACTTGGATGGAATTGATCTAAGGATATCATCAAAATAATATTTGAAGCCCTAAACAGGAACTTGATTAGTTAAAACAGGTTTAAGGGAGAATTTAATCTATTATGAAGGAGTCAAGATCACATTGGCATGAGCGAGCGTAAAGAGCCAGAAAACGGCCCGGAGGTTGACATCAGCTTATTCGCTAATACGATAGTGCAGGGAGGAATACCTTGATATGCGATATACAATGGCGTGGTCTCAAGCCATCAATCGGTTGGATCCTATCATGCAGGTAGTGTCTAAAATAGAACATATAGATCGAGGCTTGGTGGGTCACAATGAACCATGATTTGGCATTTAAAACAATCACGGTAAAGATGAATTACAAAGTAACTTACCCTGTGGTAATTATCAACATTTTCACTGAATTGCAGCGAAGGGTTAATGAGGTGACTGTGGTTCCTGTGGGTACAAGGGCGGGAAAAAGCAATCACTCTCTATCCCTACAATAATGAATGAGAAGAGGTGCTGGACAGAAGGATTGACTGCTTACCCGGGACTGGGAAAACGCGTCAGGGACCGGCCATTAATCAGGAATCCGGAAGTTCTAAAAAGAAGATTAAGTGGGCATTACTATCTCAGATATCGGATATCAATGGCCGGATAGTAACCTAGAAGAGCGGAAATGTCCCACGACGGAAGAAATTTGTTGACATTTGGGAGATTTAGGAGATTCAAATTAACCTATTTATAAAATCAATTGTCATCATTAAGATACAAAGAATTGTAGAATATTAGGACATATTAGGAGACCTTGAATGTTAAACGCCCCGCGAGAGAGCCATTAGTACTGGTATACAAATGATGTTGTGCATATCGTCATTTACAGGTTGACGCAAGTTAGTAAAAAGTTATAGAATGATAACGTACACCATTTCTGACCAATACTACCATCACATGCACGGTCAGAGTAAGTAATTAAAGCGAACAGTTATTCGGACTGACCCTACTAACAATAACATCGATCATTACTTAACAACAAATTCTGTCAAGGCTCAGGTACATCAGAATGGGGTCAAGGCATTATATCTTACCCAGTCAAGGCCTAGAGAGGAAAGTACACATCCGACATGCAGTACCATTGAAATGAAAAGTTCATCAAAAATTGTTATGGTGAATGTTCTAAAACGTCCCGTGACAAACTGGCCAGAGGGTGAGGATTCCCTAATAAACAAACCAATTCACTGGATAAGGCATGTGAGAGGGTGCTGGTCGGTGATTAGGGAAGATGTAGTTAGAGCCCGTAGGTTAGTAGCATCAGCAAATTTCCTGGATAGTACTGAGCTCACGATGGCTAGGGCACATATAGCGGAAAACCTCTTTGCCCTAGAATTTCGCACTAGCGCACCAGGACCATCAAATATACAGTTTAGGTGCCCATTGAGCGAAGGTGATAATGTTCGCCAACATGGGTTCGAGTCTCCCAGACCTATTTGGAGAATCATCACTAAAAAATATTGATTGACTTGTGTGTAATCTGGATAAGGGGCAGCAGGGCAAACTGGTTATGGATGTGGCCCCCTAAACTATTCCATCTGGGTATGATTGCCAATTAGTAGAGCTGGAACAAGTCATGGGAGTGGAACCCTTGTCAAGCATTCGAAAAGTAGGGAATAGGCAGGATAGTACGCTAAGTCTAAGCATACCAGTTGCAAACATCAAATCGGCAGACATAGGATCCCCAAACCTTTGTGGCGGGTAATCTCAGGAACCACAGCACCAATCACAACACCCAATACAGCGTTGGAAAGGGCAGTTGCAGCAGAAGGACATAGGCTATGCAGACGCCCACCATATACATTTAAAAGGTAAAAGAACGGTGCCAGCAAAGTAGTCCCTTGTGGGCGTGTCTGCGTTGTGCTGTGGGCGTGTGCTGGGGGCATGACAAACGGTGGAAGCGTGTGGTACGTTCCGCCCTTCATGCCATGTCTCATATTGTGTGGTAATCCTACCCTGCTCCCTTTAAATACCCCTGCACCCCATAATCATAACCCACCCTTACTCCTTAAAATACCCCAACACCCTTAAACACTAACCCATCTTAACCCTATAAATATTCCCTGTACCCCAAAACCCAAACCTATCCCTAAACCCTAAAAATACCCCTGTACCTCAAAACCCAAACCTAGCCCTGAACCCTTTAATACCCCTGTACCTCAAAACCCAAACCTACCCCTGCAACCTAAAAATAACCCTGTACCTCAAAACCCAACCTACCCCTGCAACCAAAAAATACTCCTGTACCCCAAAACCCAAACCTTGCCCTTAACCCTAAAAATACCACTGTACCCCAAAACCCAAACCTACCCCGGAACCCTAAAATAAGCCTGTACCCCAAACCTAGCCCTGAACCCTTTAAATACCCATGTACCCCAAACCCCAAACCTACTCCTGAACCCTAAAAATACCCCTGTACCCCAAAACCCAAACCCACCCCTGAACCCTAAAAAGACCCCTGTACCCCAAAACCCATGCCTATCCCTAAACCCTAAAACTACCCCTGTACCCCATAACCCAAAACTATATCTCAACCCTTAAAATACCCAAACACCCCAACACATATACCTCAGTACCCCCAAAACATATACCAATATACCCATACTTACCTTATCCAAACATTTAAAAAAAACATGCTTTTAGCATTCATGCATTTACAACAATTTTCGTTGTAAATGTATGCATGGTAAAAGCATATAAAATGTAATGCCATGCATTATAATGGCATTGCGGAGTCATGGTACTTTCGTAATGAAAGTATGCGGAGTCATGGTATGCGGAAAGAAAGTTGCGGAATAATAGATGTTTACCCTTCCCCGGTAAGTACATTGGTGGCACGGCGGCCCACATCTCCAGCAACATACTCGTATTTTTTCAACACCCATTTGAAAAATGCACAGGTCTCTCAAATTGATGGCCAGCACCGACATACACTTTTAGACACACCTCCCACCACACGTTCTAGATTTCCGAACTTTAGAGCCGGGGAGCTACGTTCAAATCTCGGCATCAGCTCAACATCCTGTGATTCCAGGCAAATCGCTTTGTCTCCCCGTGCCTACCACAAATGAATGTGTTCTTCTGCAATGTAAATTGTGCTCATGCCATGTTGTCGAGTTCGCGCTATATAATATTGCAAGGTAAAATGAAGTAGGGAAACTCGAGTTCACACACTACTGAACGCGCAATCTTAAGTCCATCAGCAGTGCACTGTGAATGGGAGCGTTTCACAGGCCTGTCACAGATAAGAAATGCTATCTAAACGAAATCCTACAAAACAATATACTACTGGCCAGCAGCAATTCATACCCGGACAACGTCGGGACGGACTGCTAGTGGTTATATAGTTTACTAGCTTCCCATTTCTTCCTCACTTTATTCTCTAGGATATCTGTAAGTATTTCTTTATGTTTTTGCCTTTCCTTCTCTAGTTCTTCTTTATTTGTTATTATATGCTCTGCTGCTATTTGTGTATCAAGTTGTTTTATAGCGTTTTCCACGTCTCTTATTTCTTGCTTTAAAATTTTTGATCTGTCTGCCCCCATGCTTAGCAATTTACCACTGATTACTGCCTTGTAAGTGTCCCAGGTAATTTGTTTTGAGGTCCCAAATGTATTATTCTCAAAAAAATTATCTGTCTCCGTCCTAAATTCTTGTATTATTTGTGGATCTAATAATATAGAGCGGTCAACAGTCCATCTAGCTTGTGAGTTGTTTTTTGTCGTTTGTATTCTAAGTTGGACTGCTGAATGATTGGACAGGTGAGCTGGCAGGTGCTCTATTCTCGTGACATTTTCTTGTAAACTTCTGTTTATTAGGAAGTAATCAATTCTTGATTTGTGTCCTAATTTTTGGTTGTGAAAAGTGAAGGTCTGCCTTTTGTCACCTTTCTCTTTCCACATATCCACCAGATCCAAATCTTTTGTTCAATGTCCCAGCCACTCCGTCATTTTTGGTAAGTTTGCTTGTCTTCCCGGGGGGGGGGATCTGTCTACTTTAGGATCTATGATTATGTTATAATCACCCCCTAATATTATTGGGGAGGTTGCTGATAGCAGCTGTGTGTAAAGCTTTTGAAGGGGGATTGGGTCGTCTGTATTTGGACCATAATAGCCTGCTACAGTATACAGATTATTATACATTCTTACCCTAGTTATTGCCCATCTACCCTTGTTTTCCACTTCTGTGTATTCTATCTTGACTTTGAGCGATTTCTTAAAAATTATTGCTATGCCCTTAATATTGGTTTGTGCATACATAGGCATCAACCCAGCTCAGGTTTTTCATAATTTGATCCCATTCCGATTTTAGAAGGTGCGTCTCCTGCAATATAATGACCTCACTATCTGTTGTCTTCAGATATTCAAGGATTCTCCTTCTTCTACTTTTGGTTCTTAGACCATTTACATTTCAAGAGAGTATACTGAATTCTTTAGAGATTGTCTTTATCTTTCTATGTTTCCTTTGGGTGACTCGTATTAGTGTTCATGTTTACAGGCACCGTAGACTCCTTCTTTTTTTGCGATGAGGAAATGTTTTCTGTTTTTTTCCCTAATTTGCTCCCCACCCGTGTTCTTTTTTTGTTTTGTTTTTCTGCTTTTCTGTGTACATTTCCGTTACCCTCCCTGGGGAAGCCTCCCTTCTTTTTTTTGGGCTGTATTCTTCGCCCTCTTTGAGCTCCATACTACGCCTATTTCGAGCGCTTCACCTTTCTTGTTCATGTTGCATCAGTCCGCATTTGATCCTTAATTTTCTCCAGGAAGTTTTCGACCTCCTTGGGGTCAATGATGTTGTACATTTTGTTCCTCCACATGATCCTGAGGGCTGCAGGGAACTTCATTTGCACTGTAGCTCCGAGAGATTTTAGTTCCTGCATATGCTGCCCCAACTCCCATTGCCTGCCCTGAGTTGCCTTAGACATATCTGAGCGGATTCTGAAAGACCATTCGCCCTTATTGAAAGTACCCTTCCTTAGGGCCTCACTTAAGATTCTTTCTTTCAGAGTGTATGTTTTAAAATTAATTAGGATTTTCCTTGGTGTTTTCCTTTCTTTATTTTTGCCGAAAGGATCCCGATGTACCCCCTGTATGTCTTCTTCCAGTTCTGCTGCTTTTACCCAGGGGAAATATTCATCAAGGAGTGACACTGTGAATTTTTTTATGTCTATCCCTTCCTGATTCTCTGGAACGTTTAGGATTCTGAGATTATTTCTTCTTGCCTGATTTTCTAGAGATTTGAGTTTCTCTTTCATGGTTTTGCCGCTTTCTCTTAATGCTCTAATCTCCTTTTGGTTGGTCTCCCCCTTCTTGCTGAGAGCTCCTACCTCTGCTTCTACTGCAGTCACTATTTCCCCTAGCGCATTTAGTTTGGAATCTAGCGTCTCGCACACTTCCCGGATCTTGCTCTGGTTGGACTCTTATACTGCGAATTTCTCTCTCATTTCCCCCAGCATCTTTTCTAGGAACTTCTCTGTTTGACTTACAGCAAGTTGTACTTGCGGGTCTTTTGGGGTGTGATCTGTGGTTTCTTCCACCGAATTGCTTACTGTCTGTGCTCCCGTAGATTCAGCAGATCGTGCCATAGTGGAGCCCCCAGGTACCTCAGCTTGCGATTGTGTAGACGTCTCTATCTCTTTATTCATATCTGGTCTGTTGTTTCTTATTAGATCAGTGTTATGATCTGCTTTAGGGCAGGGGTTTGAAGTAGAGTCAACGTTAATTTCTACAGGGGGTGAAAGTTTGCTATTTTCTTGTAGTGAAGGATGATTTTCCTGCGCCCCTTGAGCTCCCTGAACTTGCTGTTGTACCTTGAAAAAGGACCTTAGGGAGGGGGTCACTCTGATTTTTGTTTCTGTCTGTCCTTTTTCCAGATCTTTCCCCTTTGCTAATTTACTTTTTATTTTGGGGGTTTGAAACTCTAAATTAGGTTTCCCTTTGAATTTCCTTTTTGTGCTGCTAGGGGCCACACCCTGCTTTAGGGGAGAAAGTTGATTGTGTTTAAGGAACTGTCTGTTCCTGAGGCAGTAGCTTGATCTTATGCTTTTGCCCTGCTCAGCTTCTACTGCTTTTGCTAATTTAGGACAGATTAAGGAGGTTTGAGTTTCCCCACCCCCCCTCGGCTCCCAAAATGTGCAAAGAGCTACAACCTTTGTTGCCTTTCCTTCCTCCTTATACTGGCTCCCTCTGCACCCCTCGAGTGATTCCTCCCCCTCTCCTCTCCCCTCCAGATAGCTTCTTCATAGGGGGCTGTATTGCCCTCCAGTCCAGTCCCGCTGTATTTCGATGCTTCCTAGGGTCTCCAAGGATCCTCAGCTTCACCGGGAGCGTTATAGGGGTGGTAGCCTCAGTTGCAGCCTCTGGTGCCGATGTGGTGGTGCCCTTGCGTCTCCCTGCCTCTCTGTCTCCAGCCTCGGCAGTGTTAGTGTCTGTTGTAGGAGTCGCACTACCGCTTTTCCCCTGGAACAGGAAGGGAGAGCTACCAACGTCCTTCTTTCGCTTCTCGGCAGACACAGTCGTGTCCGCGCTCATGGTGAAGGTCGCGCTTCCACTTTTCCCCCAGAACAGGAAGGGGATTCTTCCAGCGGCCCTTCTGCAGCCTCTACTCGCCTCTGAGGCAGCCGCCCATAGTCCAGAGTATGCTCTCAGGGCGCAGTGAAGAGCGTCTTTCACCGTGGCTCCGCTCGAGTTAACTCCCGCTGGAAACCGATTTTGCATTCCGTTTTTTCTTGATTATTGCAATCTTAGTGCGCTGGAGCCCATATTAGAGAATCTTTCCTTTACAAATGCGGCTTTGCGATGTGTAGGTGTATATTCCATGATTTATTACGCAGCGAGCATGGAGCTCCCGACCGGACCTCTTACCTGGCCTCCATCTTCCCCCCTTACACCAGGGTTAAATCTTGTTGGACCTTACATGGGTTTGGCCCACCCTGGTTCAGAGTGTTCGTGGATGACTGGTGTACTTTTTCCCCCCATCACCTCCTGATTCATTACTAACAATATCTTAAAATGGGAGATACCTATTTGTGCACTGCAACACTGTGGTAATTTGGTCTATATTGGCTATATCCTCATTAGACAATACTCCCTCCTTTAGGCTTTTATCTACTTTTCTTGCATTTGTTCTCTGGAACATAGCCGGGATGGTAGTAATGTGTGTCTTATCCACGCTTGCCAACTTATTAGTAGATGAATCACTAGGTGCTTCCCTCTCTGGCTCTAGCTCAAGGATACCCTCACACTCTTCTATCAGGGTGCTTGGTTCCTGTCACTCCGCCGGACGGCGGCTTTCAAATCGACCAACCAGATCGTTCCTCGAGGCTTATCGAGCAGCCTTGCCAACCATGGGATCCACGCCCGAGATGGAATAATTATTGAGCAGCACCACCGATCCTTTTCAAGAATATATTCAGGATCAACACCGCATATATAACTCTTCACCAACAGCACACTCGAGGTGTTTGTTTATCTCGTATTTACTAACGTTTTAATCGAACTTCGGTCCTTTATTCAAATGGCAGATGGAGACCCGTCCCCAAAGTTTGGCTCGACAGCCACTTCAGTCCATTCTTGGTTATTATAAAATTAAGTTTGCGAATTTGCTTCGCAGCGGATATTCTACTACGACTGAGTTGGATACCCGAGTTCCTACAGCAGAGCCCCCTGTGGCCTGTTGCTCATGATATCAGCGCCCCCCCCCCCTCTTTTCACCTTTTCGTTTTGGTCCTGATGAAGACCCCACCTAAGGACTCAATTTGACCTACAATACAGGGATCGAAACGTCGACGGCTTGTGTTTTCTCGACATCCGGTTTCAAGTCCTCGATACTTTCCATTGATGTGGTTTATACCGATGAATGTCTTCCTCATCAGTGCATCAATTTTGTCCTCCAACTTTGGATGTTGCATTTGAAATGTTTAAATGTAGTACATGAATTTGGTGATTTGTTTGACTCAATATGATCTCTACTTTCCTGTAATTTCCTCTAATGAGCACCCCCCTTTTCTTTTCCTTTTTCCAACCCTCCTCGGGGCCTCACTATCCTGTTGATTGAATATCTAGTAGTTGTCATTACTTGATCTATCCAGTTTTGTTAATAAATTACAATACTGTGTTATAAAATTTCATAACAGTGCGTAAATGTTTCCATTTTTTACAAATTTTATTTTGTAATTCTTTCTAAGAAAGACAGCACGCAATTGGCCCAAGGCGGGTGCATGTCCCGCCTTTTGTGTCCTGTGGCCTAGGGTCCACGTGAGCGAGCAGCAGCGTGGCCGGGTGCCAGCTGCATACCTCGCATTCCTGCAGTGTGCGCACACCGCGCTTGTTGAGATTGCGGGTGCTAAAGCTTTGATTTTTGCCCTTGAATGAGGTAGTGGACTGCACGTTACTGTCTTTGGATTCGCATTCATTTGACAGAATTGCCATGTTGATTTCCACTTCATTTACTTCGACTGTCGAAACTGGGAGCTCTGAGAAATAGGACAATCCTCATTTGAACACCTATTTTAGTATTGCAGTATAATGGAGGGATTTAACATGGTTCCTCCAAATGAATTGCTGTTAATAGCACTGCTATTAGTGTGGTAACCTAGTGCCTTGGGATTACTTTCCAAGTGACATGCTGACGGGCTTCTGAAGGTTTCGCAGATTAGCTGCCCCTTTTTACGTGCAATAGCTGGAATGCTGACTCCTATCACAATATTTGGAAGCGCAGGGTGCCATTTTTCCTGCAGAACCGCTTCACAAGTGTGGAGCACTTCAGGCGCTCTGGGCCGGCATTTGTAGAGGCAGATAGACTGAAAGCAGTGCTTTCAATAACAGCGTGCCAGAGCCTTGTGATCCTGGGGACATGGTGCCCAGGACTTTGAATTATAATATTTACTCCGTACACAGTGCACATCAGAAACTGAATCGTTTTGTGAGCAAGTAAAGGCATTTTAATACTAACCTTTGTGATGCTTTTTATATTAACCTCGAAATGATGACAGGCCGATTCAGCATGCACTTAGCTATCTTAGAATCTGCGCCCCATGTACAAGACTTGTACAGCATGGGTCCCTACAGGGGCGTGACTATGAATAGTGCTGTAGGTGCAGTGGCACCGAGGCCAATGTAATCTAAGCTGCCTTCTAGACCCCAGTCATGACTTAACTTTCATACCCAGCCATAGGACAAAGGGCCTGAGTCCCTTGCGTGCATTAGTGTCCATGGCACCCTTGCCACGTCACTGTGTCCTTGAGGGCCAGATCAAAGCCATATTTAGTTTCGTCATGTTGTTCACATTAGCATAGCCAGGGCTCGAGTCGGGGTACCACGTGGGTGGACGGCGTCCCCCCACTTATTTTACCGGGTGGACGCCGTCCCCCCTGCCAAACAGCTAGACTTCACTCTTTGTCCTCTCTGGGACGAGATCGGAGCTCACAGCATGCTGCGCTCGTTACGCCACTGGTTTGCGCGATGCCGTGTTCATGCTGCTCAGATAATCCAGCTACCCGTCCATGCGTCATGATCACCCGAGGTGTACTGCGAGGCACCTGGGCCTCAGTCTTTCTCAAAGTCTGGGTTCGAGTTTAAACCCCCGTGTGCCCGCGCTGTAGCTGCATCCTCTGCTGTGACACGAGTGCATGCTGCCTTCTATTGAAATCAGCATAGAACCCTTGGGATCTTCGGTGCCAGCTCTAAAGGCCTGCACAGCGTGAGCGAGAGTAGGCAATGAGCCCGATTGTGCAAGCCACCTTTCGTGACGTCACTCCAGGTGACAGCGTCCCCCCACTTCTTTTTTTAGGACTTGTGCCCTGAGCATAGCATTCAGTGTGGCTATGGTAAGGTGCAGCAGCGATTTTTTGTAGTTCTAGGGTGACCTTGCAGGCTGTTTGGAGATTTGAACGAACGATCAGACGCTGCTCAAGTTCTCTCAACAGTGTGACGTGTGTTATGTCTCCCTCAATGACTTCACTAGTACCATATATGCTGTGTTGAGGCGTGCGTTGATTGAAAATGCTGAAGTAAACACAGTGACGACCATTTACATGTACGTTGCATGCCTGTGCTGCGTAACATGGTTGGAAACGCTTGTTTTTGTTGGTACAAGGTATAGCTGTACGTCAGGCCTGTGCTTTGCTTCAGGATAGCTGTAGATACGCCTCATCTTCTGTTCAGCCTTCCGGGCTAGTGTTTGCGGGGAGCAGCTCTGACTGTCTCGGAGAGAAAAATACACAAGGCGTTACCAATACACAGAGGGGGCTCCCTGTAATGAACTCTGATGCTGGCATTTACTAGATTTGTGCTTAAGTCAGATGATTGCTGTATAAAGGCATGTGTTTTTTACTTGCTGGCGATAAAAAACCAAATACCCTTCAAAGGGCAGCTTAAATGAACTGCACTCAAAGCTTCTGAGAGGCCATTGCTTCTGATAGGGCAGTTTGACACACGCAAGCCAACGGTTGCGAAAGGGTTAAAGCATGTCAGCTACTCCGGTCATCGACCTCTGCAGGATCGAAGGCTCAGCCAGCCTGCTGGGATTGGACCCGGTTGTCTGCAGATTACATACAGATCCCAGCATCAGCCCCTGCATCCATTACATTTTCTCGTCCTATGCATCTGTGGCACCTTACTCCAAGCTGTGCTCCACTGGCACATTTAGATGTAGTTGTACGCAGGCACAACACAACAACAGCTTACTCTAAACACAACTCCTCCTGTTGTGTATCATCATGTGCACTACAAGGTTGCAAGCTATAGAGTTGGCTAAACGTTTGCTACCTCAAAAGCAAATTCAACAACTCATACGAACAGTAAACCCTGTAACCACAGACCAAGTTACGAACAACTCTTGGCACCACAAACGCGAAATCTGGCTCTATGACATCTAACTTGCTAAGCAATTACTGTCACAACCGCAGATCAATGTCAAATTAAACTAAACGTAAACAAAACAGACCCATATAAATACAGAATGGCAGCAGGTCCACAAAATTGTCAACAATGAACAGACATTTAATGACTACCACTGTGGCACATATTTATACGCCACATAATTATCCTCTACTTAATGCAACAAATACACCCCACATACCACTCAGTACCACATGATTACAAGCCACATAATTACACTCTACTCAATGCAACATAAATACACTCCATATAATACCACTCAGTGCCACATAATTACATGGCACAAATTTACACTCTACTCAATGCAACATAATTATATTCCACATAATATCACTCAGTACCACGTAATTACACATCACATAATTACACTCTACTCAATGCAACATAAATACACTCCACATAATACTACTGTGGCACATAATTACACGCCACATAATTACTCTATTCAATTCAACATAAATACACTCCACATAATACCATTCAGTGCCACATAATTACACGCCTCATAATTGCACTGTACTCAATGCAACATACATACACGCCACATAAATGCACTCTATACCACATACCACCAATCAACATAAATGCACTCCATACCATGACATAATTTCACTAAGCATAATTTCACTCAACACCACAGTTCCATGCCACACAATTCAACTCCATACATTTCCAATACACACCACATAATTACTAGGGGTGGGCGGAAGTCGCGTAAGGTACGCGTAAGGTACTTACGCGCAGAGGTACGGATATTGAACCAATCTCCTGCCTCTCCACATATTTCCGATTTGCGCCGCCCGCCCGCCGGCCGCCTTCCGCCCGCAATATTAAATGAGATTAAAAAGTCTAAAATAATATTTAAATAAAACTTACCTTGTCGCGGGGTCATCCTCGTCCATCTTCTTGGAACTCCGCATGCGCAGGAGCCTGCGCATTCCTCGCCAGCCTATACATTCACTTCTATTCTTCGACAGACATGACCGTCAACTGCTTCTAAGTTTTAACACTGAATACTTGCTTACAGTCAAGTAAAAAAATGCATACTAATCTAGTGGGAAAAATATTGCAAAGGAGAATATAGATTCTAAAAGAAGCTCTCAAGAGGACAATAAGCACTTTAGTGCAATTTAAGACAATGACAAGTTTAACTGTTCGGAATTTACAGTTTTAGGATATAGCACATATTTCATACTTACTGCTGGTAGTATG
This sequence comes from Lissotriton vulgaris, assembly GCF_964263255.1. Classification (NCBI taxonomy): domain Eukaryota; kingdom Metazoa; phylum Chordata; class Amphibia; order Caudata; family Salamandridae; genus Lissotriton; species Lissotriton vulgaris. The sequence goes on from NC_141694.1 coordinate 499,834,642, forward strand.
AGTGTTCCAAAAGAACCTAAATGAAAAAAAAAAATTGGTTTTGAACTACAAGCACACAATGAGGGCACATAAAAACACAAACAACATTTAGGCTAGGAATTAATTGTATAGTGATGGTCATTGGACACATTATTAGTATTACCACATATGATTTCACAGTCTCGTTGATGTTCCTATTTTTAATAAAAATTAGCAGTCTCTGGTAACTCAGCATAAAAATTCATAACACACACGTGTAGTGCATTGAAACAGCACATTCGTAAAATGGAAATAATTTACAAACTTGTCAGTTAGGTATCTTAGAAGGAGGAAAGGAAATCTATATCACACTTTCAAAAATATTTCGATTTAAAAATTCAATAGAAACCAAACTGGGCGGCATATTTATGTAACTTTCACGGAGCGCAGCAAGTCACCTTGGTGCGCTGCGTGATAGGGAAATGGCAGGAATGCGCTGAATTTAACATAATATGACACATTTCTTTTCTTTCCTTTTCACTGCCTTGAGCCGACGCAGGCAACCTTGCACTACGGTGCAAGCGTGCCTGCATTGCAAGCAGGGCTGTTTTTGTGCAGGAAGGAAGGAGCACCTTCTGCATAAACACAATCCTCTGATGTATTTTCCTCTTTCCATGTGTCCTGCAGAAGGCAGCACACACAGAAAGAAGAAGAAAACAAATAAGGAAAGATATTTCTGATCCTTACACCTCAGGCGTAGGATTTTGATGCATTCTCAGGTTCTCAGTAATGGTAAATCTGGAAGTGTGCCAAAATCTATGGGTGGAGGCTTTGGAACATCCACACTCCACCAATGGAATGCCTTCCTGGGGCAGAGTAATGCAACGCTGTGATTTGATCTGCGTTACTCTGGATTTATGACGACATGCAGGGCCGTGCAAGGTGACCATGCATGGCTTGGTAAATCCGACTTAGGCTTTGCATTGACCTTGCGTGGCACAAGGGCGACCAAAACCTTCATAAATATGCCACTTGGTTGCTTGATAATGTGAGCGTTTAGACAAGAGAGGGAATATCTTAGGTGACTAGATAAATATCTTCATCCACTTTTGCATGTCTCCAAAGGAACATTATTGGGCTGAAGAAAAAAGTACAACTCAATAAGAGTAGTAAAATCTATTGATAGTTAATTAAAACAATGTGGATAACCAGAAAAAAAGGGTAACATTCTTTGAAAGACCGACAAGGTACTGAAAAACAGAAGCTAATAAAGTTAATCCGACTGCCAGTGAAGAAACAACTAATACAACAATTACAAAGCAAGTACAAAAAATACTGATTTTGTTAAAATAAGTCGACAGTTTTAAAAATGAAGTCAGCCAAAGGTCAGAACATTTATCATGATTAAATACACTTTAACATTGAGGAGTATTCAATCTCTATCATAAACCTAACAAAGAGGCGCACACATTTTCTATTGCCTCCCATGCCCCCAAATAGAGCTCAGAGGTTAGCAAGAAGTTGAAGGCAGGTCTGATTGGCGGAAGGTTGGTCCAGAATCTTGAAACAGGGCTCCTGGGTATTTTTACATTCAGACTGTACTGAAAAAGGGTGTGGGGGCCTGCAGACAATTATTTGGGTTGAGCATTAGAATTCCTCCAATCACTTTTTAGTGCACAGGACACCTCCATCACCACGTTCTCTGAAAATTCGGGCACCCGGGAGACTAGATCTGAAGTAGACAGTCCTGCTCAAAGAATCCGGACGTCTGATTCATGCTATGGAAATAACACACACAAGGAAACGAGGACTCAAGGATCACTGAATCCTGCTGGCACCCAGGTGCTGGAATTACTCTCCCAGGGCCAATTAACTGGTCTCCTATTTACATGCTTCAGGGACACAACCGAAGGACGTCTGTCTACAAGAGGGTCCAGCTGGCTTAAGATGACTAGACCCTGCAGGAGACCTGGTTGGAGAAAAATCTGGTGTACTGGTGTACAGACTACTGTCCTGAGGCGCTAGGGGCTGCAGGAATAACCAGAAGATTCTTTCCCAGCAAATGCAGAACAAAGGCCTGTTCCAGAGTTTGGCAGACAAGTTACTTCATTACAAATGAAGTTGATAAACTGTACAGCTTATATGAAGTGCATTATGGTCTTTGGCACTTGTAATAAGGTGTCTAGGATATCGGCCATGTTTGTGGCGCAGTACCCTTCTGCTCAACTCTAAATCAGGCCCTATGTCTGAAGGTTAAACCTCTGACAGGGTCAATCTGCTTAGTTTATCTCGCTGCTGCTCTATTGCAGTCAGCCTGAAATTGCAGCCAAGTCCCAGTCGATCGCATGATGCTGCTTTCCCCTAATGCTGGTCCAAAATCCTAAATAGGCAAAATGATACAATAAGCAAGTTGGACACTCTAAACTAGACATAATTTTGTATGCAGGAAATTAGGAAGTCCCTGTATGTTAGGCTTCAATTAGGCATAAATTATAAAACCACATTATGGGGCAGATTACGATGTCCGGCAGAAAGCCTCTTCCCGACAATTGAAATTTCCTCGAAATTGTTGGAGCACTTCCGACCGATTCGGTCAGTTTACATCGCGACAGACCGATTACGATTTTCACGGTCAGGATGTGAACCGTGCGGTCATTCCGAATCAGTTCTGACTGGCTCTCGGAGTATCCGTGTCGGTTGTGCAAAAAACACAGTTGATGGACAGAATGCAGAACAATGTCTTACATTCACCCCAGTACAAAGATCTGGGCCTAAATCCATCGTTTTTTTGCACTCCACACCACCCCAGTTCAGACATGGCTATATGCAAATCAGCCTTGACCCTGTGCCTCATGGGAACAGTCCAGCCCGAACTACCAAGCCATGTCTTTCCTAGACCGGAATCATGCATCCAAGGACCTCAGCCTTGACCCTGTGCCTCATGGAAACAGTCCAGCCCGAACTACCAAGCCATGTCTTTCCTAGACCGGAATCAAGCATCCAAGGACCGGTTTCTGGCTATCAGCCTTCTTCAGCCTGGATAGCTTGACTCCAGTGATGTGGAGAGCCTTGGACTCACGTCTGAGCATACCCAGCCCACTGGGGGTGAAAATTGCAAAAAAACACAGTTGATGGACAGAATGCAGAACAATGCCTTACATTCACCCCAGAACAAAGATCTAGGCCTAAATCCATCGTTTTTTTGCACTCCACACCACCCTAGGTCAGACAATGGCTGTATGCAAATCTGCCCTGACCCTGTGCCTCATGGGAACAGTCCAGCCCGAACTACCAAGCCATGTCTTTCCTAGACCAGAATCAAGCATCCAAGGACCGGTTTCTGGCTATCAGCCTTCTTCAGCCTGGATAGCTTGACTCCAGTGATGTGGAGAGCCTGGGACTCACGTCTGAGCATACCCAGCCCACTCGGGGTGAAAATTGCAAAAAACACATTTGATGAACAGAGTGCAGAACAATGTCTTACATTCACCCAGTACAAAGATCTGGGTCTAAATCCATCGTTTTTTTGCACTCCACACCACACTAGGTCAGACAATGGCTATATGCAAATCAGCCTTGACCCTGTGCCTCATGGGAACAGTCCAGCCCGAACTTTCAACCACATCGTACACCCCCATGGACAGCGTTTCCGTCATCATGATTACAAGGTTGGTTTCCAACAGCCTTTCTGTGCCGGCCTTTCCTACACAAAAAGGCTGTCAGAAAGTGACTTTGGGGTCCCCAGCAGGGCCCCCTCCATCCTTGGTGCTCTGGTTGGGGGCATAGGGGGTACCTAAGGGATCCCCCCCCTTTAAAACCATGCAGTGGGAGGCAGGCACAATGGGGTGCCTGCAACAGGGTACAGGGTTTTACACACACACCCTGTTTCCCCATAATAGCCTGTGTTATGGCCGGTTGTCGGGCGGAACACGAACTCCCATAAGGAGCAATGGGAATCCGACCGAACAGTGTTCGGTCGTATCGTAATCGGAGAGGCGGAACCGGCGTCCGTGAGTCAGTCGGTCCCGATTCTGAGTCGGAGTTGGGCAGAGACTTTCCGCCCGACATCGTAATGAGCCTCTGTGTGTTTTGTGAGCATTGACAGGATGGTTAATGCTGTTTTAGTGACAGGCAGACATTCACTATAAGAATGGTGCCGTTCGTGCTCAAGTGATTGTTCTGCTGCTCGGACTATTCTTAAGCCCTCACCTTTGCTTCAGTGGGAACTGCTGCCGTTTCTTGCCCTGTGTTCGTTCTTCCCCAGGACACACTGCTGATTGGAGTTTGGGTTGCTGAGGGGGAGCGGGACTGCGAGGACCAGAGTTACTAGCGCTTTGAGACCACGCGCACCTGGTGCCTCTTCCCGCCCCCTCCTCCCTGCCTCTTCCTGCCCCCTCCTCCCTGCAGACTATTAAATCACGCCTCACAGCCCCCGCTTCGCGGGTGCCGTTCGTGCTCAAGGGATTGTTCTGCTGCTCGGACTATTCTGAAGCCCTCACCTTTGCTTCAGTGGGAACTGCTGCCATTTCTTGCCCTGTGTTCGTTCTTCCCCAGGAAACACTGCTGATTGGAGTTTGGGTTGCTGAGGGGGAGCGGGACTGCGAGGACCAGAGTTACTAGCGCTTTGAGACCACGCGCACCTGGTGCCTCTTCCTGCCCCCTCCTCCCTCTACTTAGCGACGCGGGCGGGCGCCGGGCGAAGTCCGGGCCCGTTTTTGCCCATTCTTGACCAGTCGAGACCGGACCGGGCCCACCCTCTTGATTTGGTCTTCGGACTTCATCTACTAACTCTGTAAACCATGGCTGGTCGCGAACTGAGGAGTAAGTCTTCGACAGCTGGAGGGTCAACAGTGGGAGTTATGGAATTTTTTTTTAATCAGAGCCAACTCCCTAATTGATACTGAAATATCTGTTTTGGAAAAACATCTATCACAGGAAATTTCAGCAAATAAAAGATCTTCCCTGGGAACTATTGCTAACGCCAAATCGCCAGAGAGGAATCTGGATACTGTTTTTACAGTGCCCTGTGCGGCTGGCCAAGACATTATTCCCGAAGGGGATGAGCATGTTATGCAGGACTTGGATATTTTAGTCAATGAAATCTTGCCTGAAATTAATCAAATTCTAGATAATCATGCAACTACACCACCTGACCCTGGGGTTAACACTAATAATATCTTGTCTCAGGGAGTCAAAGAAGGGGCTATCCCTAAAAGAAAGAGGGCTTATAATAAGAAAGATGGAAGTAAGGTAAAATTAGCAAAGTTACAACATGTTAGTAAATCCCCATCCACACCAACGGGGGGGCAAAAAGCTTTTACAAATGGGTCAGTTGTTCTAACTACGCCCCCTCCAGTTATGCAGTCCAGTAATGTCCTGTCAATTGAAAGCTTGGGTGCGTTATTTAAATCTATTTTATTCCCCCTAGAAGCTAAAATGGAGCAAATTGAACTCAGATTGTCTAATATTGAGAAGGTTACATCTGCCCTATTAGTGAATTCAAGTATGACCAACAAGCCGAGTGTAGCCTTAATCCCTGTATCCCAAACCGAGGGTTTCCCACCTTAGTAGACGGAGGGGCGTCTATCCATAACTGTAGACCCCCTGGTCTATCAGGCTCTAACCCTGTGAACCAGGTACCACCAAAGCAGACACCTACTCCCTTGCCAGGGGGTAGTAGTGTCCAGGGGAAAACTGATGACTGTCATCTGGGACCGCCAGTATCAGCAAAAGAGTGTAGAGTTAACAGATCACGCTTACCAGACTTTCCACCCGAAGCAAATCGGTTTATGGTGGTCCAGGCAGGAGCTCCCGCTTTGGAAGAGGGGGAAGAAGAAACTTTTAGTTCGCTAAAAAGCAAGGTAGTCAGGTGGCTAAACTGGAACAGACCCCTGCCGGCCCATTTACACAATGAAATCATCATGTAAATGTAAATGTAAATGTAAATGTAAATGTATGTAAATGTATTGGCATTTATATAGCGCACTACTTACCCGTAGGGTCCCAAGGCGCTTCGACCGCTGCGAAACCCTTCCTGGCTTCCCTGAGAGATGGTCCCTTAATGGGTATCTCCAGGGTGAGACCAGGCATCCCCGGCGGTCTGGTGGGGCCGTTAGTGAAGATGAGGCAAGCTAATGCCAAGAGTTGCCGAGTGTGATCGCTGATCAGAGTGGGCACCGAGACGAGAGAATTATCGAGTCCGCTGACCCTGGTCCAGAAACCTGCCGCGCCGGGAATCGAACCCTGGTCCCGGGCCGTCCTCTGCTCTCGGGTCTGCCGCCTCTAACCAGTGAGCCACACTACATCATGTTAAGAAGGGTGCCCTGGTTGGGTAAGACAGTTAAGACGATAAATGGGGATTGTAGAACAGTCAATTATAGAGACCCCAGAACTGTCTCCCATATCTGTGCTGGGTTCAACAGATCATTTGACTCTACTATCCAGACCCTACCACTATCCTTCTTTTTTCCACCTAATCGTATGGCCTATGCTAGAGGAAGGGATGACTGGATAAGGGTTGAGCGGAGGGGAAGAAATAGAAGATTTGAAGCAAGACCAGTCCCTATGCCTATGAATGCTCCCCACTGTGACTATAACCGGTTTAGTTGTCTCGATGCAGTAGAAGGACTACCCCCTGCTGCCCAGTTATCACCAATGGGGGAACTCTTGATATGAGCAAAGAAATACTGGTTGGAAGTGTAGAGCCTCCAGGAAATGACCCTGTGGAGTGCTTGCCAGCGGCTGTAGTTCCCCCATGTATAATTCATCTATCGGCCCCTACCCCTACTAATTCTGTGGAGCATCTGCCAGCGGTTGCAGTTCAACTGGGTATAAATCACCCATTGGTCCACACCACTACTGACTCTAGGAAGCACTTGCCAGTAAAATCAGTACCCCTGGTCATGGAGGATGTCCTTTGTGGAAGCGGATATAAACTAGCGAGTTGGAATATCGCCGGCTGGCGACAAAAGGAAGAGACTCTTGGTTGGCCTTTTACTAATTATGACATACTCTGCCTCCAAGAGACGTGGTCCACGGTCGAGATACATTTTGACGGGTATGTGTCCTACAATTGTTTAGCGCAAGAATCTACCATGGGCAGGGCAAAAGGCGGGTTGGTGATTTTACTGTCTGTTAATTTCCCGGTCCGAGTAAGATCTCATACCACCATCGGATTCCACTCACAAGTATTATGGCTGGAGCAATATGGGGGTCGAGATATTTTGCTAATTAACCACTATAATTAACCACTATAACAATGTGTTTGATTCCTCTAGCTTCAGTGTTGTTTATGATTTGGAGACTGCTGTTATGAAAATTGAAAGGGCTATTCATACCCCATTTGACATCATATTGGGAGGGGATTTCAATATTCGTACATGCCCCTATTCATTTACAAATGCATGTGGTTTTGATGGGGCAAATGGGGAGGACCGGGTTCATTTTGTTCACACTACATATGGTAACTCCCTCAATACACTCATGCTCAAACTAGACCTGTTAATCCACCAGCCAGCAGACAACAGTGAGGGCAATATAGTTCTGACTTTCGTAGGGAGGAATTCAGCTTCTGTTATTGATTATTTGTTGGTCTCATCCAAAACTAGCCCCCTTTGTGCCACACCGGTAATAGTTGATCTAGGCCTTAGTGACCATAATGCCATTACTATGCTTACTTTAATTTGGGGGATGAAGGCACCAGTTAACCAGTTAACCACGGGACTGTTGCTGAAATAATACCCTGCAGACAGAATGGCATCAGGATCAAATGGTGTGGTGCTAAAAATTGCTGCGTAAAATCGTGGTAGCTATTTTTCAATAGCTGCAACGTTGCTTAGACGATGATGCAGTTGCATCATGTACTGTTGCTGAATTTGAGAAACTCAATGATATCATTAAAAGGACTTTAACCATTACCAATGCTAATAATAAGAGGGCTACCGTAGGCTGGTTTGACAGGGCTTGCACGAAGTCCCTACAAGAGTTAAAGAAAGCTCTCTCTAACAGCCCTAGGGACAGGGAAGTAGTTAAACATCTTAGGGCAACTTATAATCACCATCTGAAATGTAGAAAGCAGGAGTTAAGGGAGGAGGCGTGGACAGTAAGCTTTTTTGGAGTACCGTTAATAGTCCTTTCCTCCAAAAAGAGAAATTCCCTGCATTATCTGCCCAGGTTAGCGAGGAAAGCTGGGTTTTGTACTTCACCGGAATCTTTGACCCGGGCGGTGAGGATTCTATATGTTCCGGTGATGTAGCTATTGGCCCAAAGTTACCCCTCAACATTACAATGCTAGAGGTAGATAACGCTATCCGGAATAGTAAGGGAGGGAAGGCCCCAGGACCAGACGGGGTCCCAGTTGACCTGTACAAAACGGACCTATTGTTATGGAGCCCCCTTCTGACACAGGTCTTTAACGCGTCAGTCAAGGAAAGCACTCCATCCACATGGGGTGAGTCCATAATCTTACCAATCTATAAGAAGGGAGATAGAGGTGAAGCTAAGAACTACCGCCCTATCTCCCTTCTCGATTCATCCCTAAAAATAATGAGCAGGGAGCTCCTCCTGCGTCTGGAAGAGTGGGCAGAGGATAATGGTATCCTTGCGGATTCCCAATTCGGGTTCCGCAAGGGCCTTGGTACAATTGAGCAGTGTATTAATTTAGATTTAATCATTGGTAAATACACCAGAGCCAAGCAGGGCTCTTTATTCCTCTGCTTCGCGGATCTTACCAGCGCATTTGATCTTGTGGATCATGCCCTTCTATGGTCCACATTATTTTACTTGGGCGCCCCTGCTGCAATTATCTATTTCCTGGCCAGATTATACAATAAGCTGTCGGCCCAGATTCGTTTCGGCCAAATGGGGGAATGTACCAATAAGATCAAGGTCAAATCAGGGATTAGGCAAGGCTGTGTTTTAGCCCCGTTGCTTTTTTCCCTTTTTATAAATGCTATGGACTCCGAGCTGAAAATGGTCAACGCTGATGCACCGTTAGTTGAGGGCCAAGGGATTCCGGTACTGCTTTACGCAGACGACACCGTTCTATTATCTAGAACACCAGTAGGTCTGCAGAGGCTAATGAACAGTTTTTTTAAATTTATAAAGGGGAGGAAATTAAAAATTAATAATTCTAAAACTTTTATTATGGCATGTGGAAATAAGGTGAAAAAGTTGAGATCATTCCAGTTTAAGGATCAAAAATTGAAGTGGTGGATAAATTCTGCTACTTAGGAATTACCTTCAGTAGCAGTGGTACTTGGGCACCAGAGATACTTAATGTTAAGGCTAAGATGGGCAAGGGGGCCCCAGGGGTCTTTAGATTTGCTTCTAAATTAGGAAGTCGCCGTACACCTGATATGTTAAATGTTTACCGACATAGATGTGCCTCAGTGGCACTCTATGGTTCGGGCGTCTGGGGACATTGTCATCATGGGGATCTGCAGGTAGCCGAAAATGACTTTTTAAAGAGGCTTCTTTGCCTCCCAACTTCGGCCTCGAATGAGTTGGTTCATCAAGAGGTAGGGTTGGAATATTTGACTGATTTAACAGGATTGAGGCCCTTAATGGCATGGAGGTCTATCTGGGCTAAGGACGAAACAGGCTTTACCAGGAGAATAATTAATGACTGCCTCCGCCTGGATAAATTTAATCAGATCCCATGGCTTAAATATGTTTTGGCTTCATATAGAGACGTGTTTGATCTGGATGTTTTTGTGGACCCAGTAAGCGCCATTAATATATCTAAACAGGAGCTCAAACATGTCTATCTGGGGGTCAAAGCAAAATTGCGTAGCGGAGCAAGTCGCCAGTTTACAACACATATATTTTACCATTGTAATAACTTGGCAGGCTATGGCTTTTCAAAGTACCTAAAAGTGGTCAGCAAGCATTCTCACCAGTATGTCCTCACAAGATCGAGATTAGGCATTGTTCATAACCTGGTGGCTTTCCCCCTGATGAAAAAGCATACGTCATTCCCCTGTCCATGTGACCGAACTTCCAAACAGAGCACTGTGCACTTTTTGCTTCTCTGCCCCCTGTATTTGAATCTCCGTATTGCTTATCTTAAACCCCTTTTTAAGAAATACTCTGTGTCTACTGTTAAAACTGCTATGAGGTTTTTATTTGCACTTGATGTATCGGATGTCTGTTTTTTTACTGCGACTTTTATCCTGAAGTCTGTGTCCGCCAGGAAAAGTATGGAATTTATAACCTAACTGTGAATATACTCCTTCCTGTATATATTGCTGCTATGCCGATCGTTATTCCTCCCCTTGTTGTGATTGTACTGAATCTCTCACTTTTTAAAACGTTTTAACAATTTTATTCTCTGGATATGTATGTAATATTTTATGTGCTTTTATGATTGTTTTTTGAATGATCGAATAAAGCTTTTGAACTGAACTGAACACTATGAGATCTAGACCTGGACTCCGAGGACCTGATTTCATGACACATACAGTACATCTGCAATATATACAATATTGTTTCATCCTTTTTTTCGCAAAGATGTTAAAACAATAAAACTCTACAGGAGCATCACATGATGCAGACAGTAAGGTGATGCAATCTTTTGCCACTACTGCTGCAGAATTCAGAGGAACTTGGGTAGGAGATATATATCTGTTTCAAACACAGCCAAGATAACAGTTACTTTTTCATCACTTAAGAACAAATCATCTCTGTGGAATATATAACATCCCATTGCCCAACCTTATTTGCCTCTATCTAAAAAACAGTCAGACCGATTCAAGTCAGATCTGCGACTGTTCTAAATTAGATAACTTTTAGATTTATATGATGGAAAACCTTAACTTTGAGGCATTTCCAAGTCACTAGCTCTAGAAGCCACACTAATGGTTTTTAGTTTTGACTCGCAACAATCTCTCAGAAATAAACAATGGTGATCGTTTACAATGTAGCATACATAGATGTATTTATAAAGGTGTTTCAATGGACAATCCTTGCACTGACATACTAGAAAATACAAAATAAAATTTCAAGGATATTATTTTTTGAAAGCTTTACATTTAAATGTTATTTAACACAATTCTGTGAAAGTAAAACTTGTTTGAGGAAACAGTTTAACGAAGTAATTAGATATTTGGATTCTGTAACAAAGAGTGAGGGAACCCTTTATTACATCCTTGCTTCGACACCCACAGTTCAGAATCTCCCATAACTTATTGCACATTTAGCATACAGTGATTACTGTGCTTCTGAGCAGCGCAAAAAAGGAAAAATAAAATAACATGTTATTACCAGTTTATTTTTCCGCACTGGCTCGGTCTGCTCGTTGTAGGTGCGGGCAGGGAAAAATCGGTCCAGGGCACGGGAGGAGTGGTTGGTACACTTTCTAAGTGCGCATGACAGTTTAGCTGGCAATCTTGGCCTGGCCCGGCCAAACCATCATGCGCACTTAACATGTCCTCCACCCGGCTGTATTGAAAGGCCAGGTGAAGAACATGCACAGGCTCCCAGTCCCTGTCTGAGCACCAAAACACAGCGCTCAGACCAATCACAACGCTGCTGTCGTCCTGGTGAGAGCAGCGTCATGATTAGCTTAGGGGATTTTGGGAGCCTGTATGCTTCAGCGACTCGAAGACAGGAAGTGACCGAGGACAGAAGAGAGGCAGCATACCAATAAAGGTAAGTGAACTTTTTTTATCCCCCCTCTTCCCTGCCACCCCCATTCTATAGCAGCCACCACTGTTGTCCCAGCCAAGTTATCTCTGCAATTAAACCACTTTTTTCCCCAGAGTTTTACATAGCGCAAACTTGACCCAAAGGTATCAGACCACTTTGCATGAGCACCAGTTGTGCTACACAAGGACACATTCATTTTTGTTAGGCACAGGGAGATTACGTGATTTGCCCAGAATCACAGGATGTTGATGTTGTTGCCAAGACTCCAACCCGGTTCCCCAGATTTGAGATCGACCACCCTAACCGGTAGACCACATCCCGCCCCCGTCCTCCCAAAGTATTTTTTTTCAATAAATAGCCACCTTGTATTCAGGTGCACCTGCGGCAGCCATCTTTGAATAAATTGCTCAACCATCGGAAATACATACAACTATTGCAGCCATGGAAGTGTGCACAATGATGGAAGTAATCTTTATATGCATTTGCAATATCAACACAAACCTATTCAAAGTTGGCCATATTGGACCAGGGTAGGAGCAATATCTTGATCTGTTTCCCTGCCCGCGTCGGTGTGGGCAGGGAAACAGATCAAAAGTCTGCTCACATCACTCATGACGAGTTCTATGACATCATTTATAACATCACTGATGGTATCTCTGATGACATCACTGATGACATGACATCATCCAATGAGTGTGTTAGTTTGTTTTACAGTTTACATAGTAGCGGGTAACTACCATAGTACTTTGCCTAATTTTGTACAGCCTGTGTCCAGCTAATGGATGCATTTACAAAACACATGTCGGTCTAATAAAGAATAGCTGTGTAAAGGCTTCAAACACATTATACATCTTTTAATTGAAGATTAACCCAGTTGACGACTAAAGTTCAGCCTGTTCCACACAAGATTTTTGGCTGTGCAGAAGAAGTTTGCATCAGGGAAAATAATCCATATACTAAATACTATGTTTTGTGAGCAGCCTCAAATTACCAGACAATGTCGCTGTCAACAAACAGTGTGGTACAGAGTAAACTCTCTCCAGAGAGTGAACACGGTTTACAGTACCCACTTTTTAAACTAAATTCAACTTAATTTTTCAATGTAGGCTAGGTGACTGTCTGGGGTTTGATACAGATAAACGGAGAGCATTAATTATGGAACAGACGTTGAATACTTTAAAGAACTTGGCTTTCGCTGAAAAGTTGTATACATATTGTACACTGTGTGCAATGAGGGTTTCCCATATATCCGTGGATGATTATTAATTTAACTAGGCTACCTATGAATTGTATGGTATAGGGAAAATGTTGAACATAACACACGCTTGCTACACCCAACGGAGTTGTAGCTGTGATGGCATTAATATTACTTCATATTATTCTGAGCTATTTTGCAGTTACTCTCATAGCTCTAATGCCATACTTGTTTATACAGCAATGTGTGCAAAAGATGTTTGGATGCTGTGATCAGTGAAGTCATTTGAGATATAATCAGTGGTGTCATAAATGATGTCACAGAACATGTCATAAGTGATGTAATATGGGAGGTCATTAGCAGTGAATGGCAGAGGTGCAAGTTATAGTTAGCGCTCCTAACTGTAACTGGTGATTTTCTGTGTTTTTTTATTACAAAATGGTAACGATATCAGTGACATATTCACCTAACTAAAACGTTACTTTAACCTTTGTTTTTTTCAGTGGTAATATACATACATAGAACTAGAGCAATAGATATAGGTAAAGAGATATATAACTATAGATATAGAATTAATTTACTTTGACGTGTTGTGTGGTATACAGTGTGATAAAAAAAATCAAAATATAGGCAGTTAAGTGACATACAACAAAAAGAATATTTTTGTTCGCACTGCTTTTCATTGGCGTTTCTCGATAAAGGAAAGTTCAGAGAAGCTGCACTTATACCATTTTTCTCTTAAAGTTCTGGCAAGTGAAATTGTGCTTTTCCTTTGACAGACTATTTAGGTCTGCCTTGGAAGGGCTGCTGTCTGCAAGTGGTAACCAATAGTTAAACATACACGAAGAGTGGACTTTGACTCCTCGGCAGAGAAATAGTACCCCTTCGCCTCATGTTATTGAATCTTTAGAGTATCGATCGGCTGCTTATGGGGTGCTTGCATTGAAATGCATGGTATACTATTTTACATCTTGTAAGGAGCTTGTGTTTGTATATTTAGCTTGTTGAGCCCATCCCACACTCCTCTTATTCTCCTTCTTGGTGCCTATGTTTTCAGGCAGATGGGTAGAAATTTAAACATAAGCATGAACAAACACTCAGCTGATGATCTATTAACTGCATGGCTCCAATATGGCGCCTGCTGTGGTGTTGGGCCTCAGGCCGGCATTACATAAATAGTAAGCAAAAACACCAGGCAAGGCAGTGTACTAACTTGCCACGAGCACGTGCACCTGGGCCCTTTTATTTGCGGGGTGACGTCACTCGTGACACCCGTGATGGATGGGTGTGTGGGTGTAGTGTGTCCAGCCCTCAAAGGAGTGGCTGGAAGTCCGACTTCCTGCGGAACACTAGAACGTGTCCTGCAGGACATTACATTCCTCCCCAACTTTATTTAGTAACAAAGAACGTGCTAGTCCAACCTGTGAGGACAAAACAAACAGTTAACTAAATACCACAGGGTCCATCAGTCTCTAGAGTCAGGTGGCAGGACGACAGCAGACCTGGGCTGGTGACTTTGCTTGCAGCTTAACCTTTGACGGGCACCCATAGTTTAACCTGAGGGGCTCAGGACACGACCGCTGGGTTTGGAGACATCCGATGCATACCGTCAGTTCGCTGACAATGACATGTTGTGCTGTCTTGCCTGGCTTCCACTTTACTGATGCCGCTGATGGTCTGTGGTGGGTTCTAACAGTTCCTTGTAGTCGGTTGTGCCGTGAACATGGATGGAGTCCCAAATGAGAATTCACAGAGGTGTTGCTGGACAGACTGTCCCTGTTGAACTGCTTGGCTGTGAACGGTAACCTGTCGGTGGGGCAAAGTCTCTTTTCGCTCTCCCGCCTGGGGAGCGCCGTTGTTGGGGTTGCTGCGGGACTGCAGGAGGGCTGCACTGGGGGGGCGCTTGTGTGCCATCTGGGGGCAGCTGCAGGACCGCTGAAGAGCCGTTTCTTAGTCGCACGTACAACACTTCCGGGTGGATGAGTCTTGACCGGGACTTGCGCTCGCTACCACGGCTCCGGTGTAGGCCAGGTTCACAGGTGGCCTCTGGTTTCTTTTGTTGCCTGATGTGGCAACAGTGCATGACTGAAGTCCGACAATCTTCAGGGAGTGGTTTTGTTTGACGCAGGTGCTGATGGCTGCCGTGATGGCGGTTGCCAGCCATGTGGTGACTTGGGATGACAGGTGGTGTTGACTTGCTGGGAGTGTTGGATGTAGGGAGGGACTTGGGGCAGCCATGTGCCTCCGCCTTGCAGAGGTGGAGTATCTGTGGCAGCTTGACACGTAGAGTGTGGGGATGCTCTCTTGCCTGGCTTGGGGCCACTGCTGACTCCATCTTGAGGCGGTGTGAGGACAGACACTCTGTGCTGATCTTCACCCGTGGCATCTGCGGACAGGAGCAGGAATGCCGCTTGACTTAGACTGCCGACGCTCGGGGACGGACGGTCGCCTGGGGAAGCGTTAGGATGAGACGCGGTTGGCGCTTGCTACGGCTTACGTTTGTTTCACCCATGAGGCTGTATCCAGGGACGTCGGTCCGCCTTGATGGCTGTCTAGTGTGTCAGGGTGTGCTCTTGGCTTGCTGTGAGTCGTCGGTCTTCACCTTTTGTTGGTATGTTCAGCCCACCTGTGCTCATCCGGTTTTCGGGGTGACAGGCTGTGACTCTCTTAAGTTCTTCGAGGGCGTTGCGCTTGGACCTTGAGGCGACGCTGTCATTGCGCCGGCTTCTGCCTTAGCTCCGGCGTGCTTGTCTGGACTGGTCACTTTATGACGTGCTCCTTGCCTACTGGGCGATGGGACGTCTGGTCGCGTGTCACAGGTTGCTGGAGTGCATGTAGCTTTAGGGGCTTGCCACGTGGGGTGTGCGACTCCTCTATTGCCTGTCTTGGGTCGCATCCGGCTCTGTCTTGAGGCAGTGTAAGGGAAAACACTGTGTGTGGTCTTCGGCCCACTGTGGGGCTTCGCTGGGGCAGTGGAGATGGGGGTGCTCTCCTACCTGCGTTCAGCAATGCTTCTTTGTGGAGAGGTCTCCTGGGTGCTGTCTGTGCAGTCAGATTCACTGGCGCGGCTTTCTGAGCACTTCTGGCTTTGCGTGCTCGGTCTCGTTCTTGGACGCTTTCTTCTGGCACTTGAGGTGCCTGTGGTGTGGCTGGCGGTTGTGCCCGTTCACCAGTGGGGAGCGGGTGATGCGACTTCTTCACTGGTGGTGGCGTTGGGCAACCACGTGTGGTGTGTGCTCTGTACCAGTCTTTCTTGTGCTTGTAGTGGGGTGGCGATTGCCTTGAGACGTTGCTGTCTGGCTGGTCTTCCACTCTTGCTAGTGGGGGTTGTCTTTGGCGTTGTTGCTTGATCTTGGACTTCAAAGAGAACAAAAGGTCCTGAGCCTAGAACAATATTTGAAAGCAATAATATAAAGGCCACAATCGGACAATATATGCACTTTTCTTATACCCAGCCGGGCAAAGAATTTATTTGAAAAATATATGACAGAATGTCAATTCATACGTTGCATTATAACATCAAACATTCATTGTTTGAAGTGAGGCACAAGCCTGTGCCGTACTAAGCAATAGAGAAAAGGTTGTGAAAAAGGGTGCAAGAGAGAGGACAGTATACATCAGGCAAAGGGGAGGTTTGAGCAAAAGCCTGGTACTGCTTAAGAATTTAAATTTGCAGTATTCCCTGGGGTAGACCATACAAATACGAATAACAATGAAACAACTGTATGTCTACAAATTAAAGTCGACGGCGTTTCGATCCTGTGCTCAATATACTAGGATCATCATCAGGACTTAATAATTGCCTGGAATAACATGAAACAATATGCCCAAAAGCTGGAGGAATTATCTGTTCAGTTATATTGGCAAGGGCCGTTCAATGCGGGGCCACTCGTTGCCGGAGGAAAAGTACTTCTAAAACCCACGGGGTTCAGTAATCCGCTGTGGGGGGTTGAGTGAGCGATTGGATGCCAGTACACCGGTTCCTCGCTGGCGAGATTGCTTCGCCAGCGAGGAACCGGTGTACTGGCATCCAATCCGGCCTTTTGAGCGGATTGTGTATTTTACTGACCGCCACGACAGATTAAAGTCTCCAGATAGCATTGTGAGAACGCCGACACTGAGGCGCTCACTCAACCCCCCACAGCGGATTACTGAACCCCGTGGACCGCTTTCTTTGGTCATTGATCGTCCTTTAAGATTTCACTTCTATATGAAGACCATACCAGACGGAGTTCGCATATCGGGCGACTCAACTAAGTCTACAACCATTAGTGCTTATAACGTGGCTCCAAAAGTACCTTTCCTCACGGAACGAGTGGCCCCCCACTGAGCAGACTCAAGCGTTATTATTCATAACTGGGTTTTAGAAGTACTTTTCCTCCGGCAACGAGTGGCCCCGCATTGAACGGCCCTTGCCAATATAACTGAACAGATAATTCCTCCAGCTTTTGGGCATATTGTTTCATGTTATTCCAGGCAATTATTAAGTCCTGATGATGATCCTAGTATATTGAGCACAGGATCGAAACGCCGTCGACTTTAATTTGTAGACATACAGTTGTTTCATTGTTATTCGTATTTGTATGCTCTACCCCAGGGAATACTGCAAATTTAAATTCTTAAGCAGTACCAGGCTTTTGCTCAAACCTCCCCTTTGCCTGATGTATACTGTCCTCTCTCTTGCACCCTTTTTCACAACCTTTTCTCTATTGCTTAGTACGGCACAGGCTTGTGCCTCACTTCAAACAATGAATGTTTGATGTTATAATGCAACGTATGAATTGACATTCTGTCATATATTTTTCAAATAAATTCTTTGCCCGGCTGGGTATAAGAAAAGTGCATATATTGTCCGATTGTGGCCTTTATATTATTGCTTTCAAATATTGTTCTAGGCTCAGGACCTTTTGTTCTCTTTGAAATACTTGATACCCATGGTCCCAAGCCATTAAGTGGGTCCCCCTTGTTTACATAAAAAGCTTGATCTTGGACAGCGTTTGCCTGGGCTGGAGAAGCTTTTCTGGTGGCCCTTGGTGATGTGCCATAGTTTTTTCTCCTTTGAAAGTCTAGGTGTGGGTTTCTCGTGTGGGCATTCATTTGGCACATTGGGCTTGCTGCATAGGGACAGAGACACTGTAGACCTCTCATGTGCGCTTCTCTTGCAGGGCAGCTGGGTGCAGTCAGTTCTGGTACTGGCTGTGCTTTGCAACCTCAGTTTCCATTAAGTGAGGGCGGTGCAGAGCTGTAGATATCCTTGTTTTCGCTTGTTAGTTGAGGTGGGGTTGGGTGCTCTCTCCTGTTGGCGTGCTTCCTTTCTTCTTCCTGGGTGTTGCGTGCTCAGGCTGTGCTGCCTTTGGGATCCCTGTTGTGGCTGGACTTCTCCTCTTGCTAGTAAGGGCTTGTGTTGCAGTGGCCTTGTTTGAGGTGGAGTCGTGCATCCACCGGTGGTGTGCGCTTGGTGCTAGTTTTCCTCGTGACATACTTGTCCCATTCTATGTGCTACTTCATGCACTCCCTTGCTGCTCGGGCACTTGGCAGCGTTTATGTGCTTGCTGGGGGTCTGCTTAAACACGCTTGTGGCTGCAAGCAGGGTGCTTGAGTCACCCAGACATATCTTTGCGATCTGGCTGCCTCTTTCCCGGGATGACAACTGGCACGGGATGTCATGGGCTTACTTGTTGGGGTGGAGTACCACTAGTGGCCACCGGGTGGCATTGTAGCGTTCGTGTTCATGGTAGGCTCCAACAGTCTTTTCTGACACTGCATACTGTTTGGCTTCTAATGCAGATAAGAGGTCACTCTCCCTTCTGTGGGATTCCAAAAGGTATGTTAGGGGGCTGCAGGCTATTTCGGGATTGGTGCTGGGCGGCTGGGGAACTTCTCTTTACCCATTTAGTTCCTTTTCTCTTTTGTTTTCAGCACAACGGTGCTATGTGCAGGGTCGGATTGGGATCACAATTCGGCCCGGGCACTGACGAAAATAGTGGCCCACATTCAAGAGGCGTGGCCCATATTTAAGGGGCGTGGCCCACATTCATGGGCGTGCCCTTTCATGAAACACCATTTGCACAGACAAGGAATGAAAGTGGGAGGATACTGTTCTTGCACAGGACACAGGGCCAAGGTGACAATGGCCTACATGCTGAGCAACTAAAAAAAATAGCAAGGCCCCTTTTTGTCACAAATTTATTCCAGCCCTCCAGCACAGGAGCACCTGAAAAGCAGCAAAGCCCCTGCTATTACTAACCTACTCAGCCCTCCCCAGACCTTCAGCTCAGGAGCACATGAACAGAGGTAAGGCCCCTGCAATTAGTAAATTAATCAACCCTCCAGTCCTTGGGAAAAGGTCCTGGCAGGGGAGCACAAAACACAGCTTTCTGGGTCATCCAAGGTAGCCAGGTAGCCAGGGGGAGGCTGGGGTGAAGCTGGTGCATGGGAAGTGCCTTCCCAGTGTGTTCTTGTGGTTGGAGTATTTACCATTTACTGTAGTATTACCCTTGTACCTGTGTATGGTACCCTTTTGTAACTTGCACACGTCACTTTTCTCTTGTAACACACTGTTTGCTACTTTTCACTTTTGTTTGCTTTAGATACTTGCACAAGTGCCACCATTGCCTACGTAACGTTTGTTCTTGTGCTGGAGTGTCTGCCATTAATTGCAGTATTATACATCTACTTGTATTTTGTACGCTTTTGTAACTTGCACACATATCACTTTTTCCTCCTGTAATGTATCGTTTGCTCCTCTTGTATTTTGGTTGCTCACTATTGTCACTTTTGATTCATGTAATTTAACGTTTGCTTTTGTAATTTGTCCACTTATAATTTTCTCCTCATGTATTATTGCTGTTCCTAGTGTGAAGCGCTGTGACACCTTCGGGTAAAGTCCGCGCTATATAAAATCGCATAAATAAATAAATAAAACAAAAAAATTCCAAACATCACCAGGCCTCCACAGCAGGACCCATTCTTCCTCGCCCACTATGCCCTGAATGTGAAGGGCTGTGGGCGAGGTGTTAAGACTAACACCGTTTCTGGGCTGCATGGGCGCCAGGGGGCCTAGGTGCAAATGGCTCAAAGGCCTGAGAAACACCTGGCCCCCAGGGAGGCCGATTATTGCAAACAATCACCCCTCCCCAGCCCAGCCTCAGCTTGATTGCTTGGCAGGGTAGGGGTGAAGGAGAGCCCACAGCTGACAATCGCTGTCCGGCCGAGGCTGCTTTCATTTTCTCAGTCTCTGTCTCCGTGCACTCTGTGGGCCGTTTTTTTTTCTCCCCTTTCCTAGTCCACTCTCTGTGGACTGGGACAGGGGAGAAAAAAAACGGCCCACAGAGGGCACTGAGACAGAGACTGAGAAAATGAAAGCAGCCTCGGCCGGACAGCGATTGTCCCGCCTTGCCAATCCGCCCCTGGCTATGTGTGGTGCAGGCACTTTTCTCAGGAGTAGTGGAAGTTGATCCACCCTCCTCTTCCATCCTGGGGGCAGAGCGATACAGCTATAGCACGAGTTTTGCTTTCCTGGCCCTGCCCTCTACTCTCTCGCATCGCAGCAGCTTTGGGCAGGGTGCGTTACTTCTCAGGGCAGTTTTCCTATGCCTCGGTGCGGTACAGCGATCTTGCAACTGGGTGGGGCCGCAATGACTTTCCATGAGTTATGGCAGCTTCACAGTTGCTGTGGGGCAGTCCTCTGGGCAAGCCAATGACTTCCTACATGTGGAGAGAGTCTGGTTTGAGAACCTGCAGTTAGTGACTCTTAGACTTCCGTTCTGAGCAGGGGCTGTGTCTCACAACTCTCTCACTGGGTAGGGAAGCCGGTGCGGTGCAGGCCCAGCAGGTGATCAGCCGCAACGTTCGGCTCTCCGATGGCGGGCGTTCTAGGCGGGTCTTTTTAGTGATGGGCCGCCTCTGTGCAGGAGGTAGAAGCACTCTTTTTCTGAAGGCCAGTCGCTGCATGTGGGCAGAGTCTGGGAGACTTCGCTTCTATTCGCGGGGCAGCCGGTGTCGGGAGAGACAGCTTTCAGATGCCCGAACAGGTATGGGGTGCATTGCCTGTTCTCAGCGCCTCTCCCTTTGCTTAGCTGCCCCCAGTCGCTCGTGTGGTAGTTCTGTGTGGTGGCGCACCCTTTGTGTGCCGGGCAATTCCACAGGGTCATGTGGATGCCGGGTGGGCTTCGCCACGGACCTCACACGTGGAAAGTTAGGGGCCTGTGTATGTGTCACTTGTGGTGCGCTTAGGATGTTCAGAGCTGGTATGCGCTCAGTCGCTGCACTGACAAATGGGCTTGCAGGCAATGTGGGTCGGCAGTGCTAAGTGGTGCTGGCTCGGACGCTTCGTTGGTTCAGCCGATGCCTCGGGCTGGTCCGGTGAGTGTCAGGGAGGCAGGGATCTCGCTTGGCTGTACTGCACCCTGTTCAGAAGTGGCAGGACGGCTCTCCCTATTGCCCCACTGTGAGGGTCACGGAGCCTCTTGACTGCAGCACTCCAAGTCCGCACGTTAGCGGGTGCATTGCTGGTATCGCGGGGGCTCTCGCTCTCACCAGAGTGGATCGTTGCTGCGCTATAGTTGGTGCCACACGGGGAGTGCTTTTCTCTCTTGCATCAGGCAGAACCGATGGGCAGCACAGTGAAGGATGCTGCAGCTTCAGGCATGTTTGCTCCCCCTCTAAGGGATGACGCAGTGCCGAGCTGCGGGCACGCAGGGTCAATCCCGCCCTCGTCGCCAATGTGGTGTTGGGCCTCAGGCCCACATTACATAACTAGTAAACACAGACACCAGACAAGGTAGTGTACTAACTGGCCATGAGCACATGCACCCGCCCCCTTTTATTTGCGGGTCACGTCACTCGTGACACCCGTGATGGATGGGTGTGTGGCTGTAGTGTGTCCAGCCCTCAAAGGAGTGGCTGGAAGTCCAACTTCCTGCGGAACACTAGAACGTGTCCCGCAGGACATTACACCTGCTTCGTATGTGAGACTGCTAGTAATCGGAAGCACACTATATTTACTTTATAGTTTATGGATTACTAATAGTTTACGTAAAAGCATTCCAGAGAGAAGCTAGGAGCAATGAGCTCTTTGAAATATGGACTCTGTACAGAATAGTGTCCTCAATCAAGGTCAGGCTGCAGTACACTCTCATATGCTTTCCTACACATACATGCACCCCATCCATTCAAAGGCGTCACCAGTTAGGTGACCCTGCTAATAAGGGGTGTTTATCACACGTGCACTCACTCCACTAACCTTCAGTGCCAGTTTCTCAGTATGTTCATTTTCCAACGACGATGGCCTAGGGTTCACAACATCACACACAGCCAAAATATACACATTTGACAAATTTGTTTGACTTTTGACCTTTTTCAGTTTTTATTGAATACTAATATGCACACAGTCTTTCCTGCTAGGAGCAAATGTTCAATTTATTTGCTATGGTGCAGTACTGTAGTTCATTACTAGAAGTATACTAGGACTACTGATGCTTGCTGAACACACATGATATTTCATTATTAAAAATTATTGTACATAGTGCATGATGAATAAGGAACCAAGGAGGTACAGCTCATCGATCCAACATTGGTGAGAGATTTTATGCCAAGTAGCTCCATGTCGTACGATACCGTCACCATGTCCTGGCTTTTCACCCAATAACCTGCTGCACTTTGGGGCTTGTAGTTTTGCCTTTACACTGTCATTTTGGTCTCAAATATTCAGAAAAGAAAAGTAATGTGGGCTAAAAGGCAGGGTAGGCTGAATGTGTCACGCAGGAAATGAAGCCAATGGACAGCTATGTTCTAAACCTTTAATAAAGAGTCTACCCACATGTGAAAATCGTGACTGCTTGTTTCAAATCTAAAACCAAAAGTAAGTTCTGTCCACATATTTTGTCAGATACTCTCATGTTCCTCACGTTAAGACAAGCACTGGAGTTTGTGTTTGTATGGGATTTATAAAGCGCCGGATCACCCCCGTAGGGGTATCTCCACGCTGCAAGAGAAGAGTATACTAAAGCAGAGCGATCAGTAACAAAAGAATTATGTCTTTAGGAGTTTCCTAAAGAGAAGAAGGTTGGTGCACCTACGCAGCTCAACGGGAAGTGAGTTCCAGTATTTCAGAGCCAAGTAGGCAAAGGTTCTGCCCCCAGTGCGAAGTTTTCTATAGTGGGGGACAGGAAGCAGACCTTTTCCCTAAGAGCGGATAGATCTGCCTGGACCATAGAATTTAAGTTTATCCACCAGATAGCTAGGGCTTCTGCCATGAAGTGCTTTGTGGGCTAAGCAGAAAACCTTGAACTTAATTCTCTGGCGGATGGGAAGCCAATGCAGCTTGCTCAGCAATGGCTGAGAGGAAGTTCTAGGAGGCATGTTGAGAGCGAGGCGAGCTGCTGTATTCTGAATCACCTGCATTCTATTCAGAAGGGATTCATTGGCCAGGGCAAGGAGAGCATTGCAATAATCAAGATGGCTAACACCAAGGCCTGAATCAGAGTTCTACAGGCTGATAAAGGAAGCATCTGGAACACTCTACAGAGAAGACTCAGCGTATGGTAAATGGTGCCTGAGGTGGCCATGACCTGATCTTTCATAGAAGGCGAGTCGTCCAGGTTTTTAGCCATCCGCTTTGGAATAGGAACTGGACCCAACGCAGCAGGCCACCAGTCAGAAGACCAATCGTTTGAGCGGTTCCAAATAGCAGAATCTCAGTTTTGGTAGCATTCAGCTGGAGGAACTTTTTCGTTATCCAACCAGACATAGCTAGCATGCCCTCAGTGAAGAGACTTTTGGTCGAATCTATCTCATTATCGAAGGAGAGGGGCAGTTGGGTGTCATCTGCATGGGAATAGGTAGTGAACCCATATTCTCTGATGATTTTTGCAAGGAGGGCCACATAAATATTGAACAGGGTGGGGCTAAGGCAGTGGCCTTGGGGGACCCATTTAGTGAGCTTCAGCGTGCAAGACCAGAAGTCACCCAGGTTGACAGTTTGAGTGCCCTGAAGCAGAAAGTTGGAAAGCCACTTCAGTGCCTGACCCTGTATGCCAATCTCTCTCAGTCTGTGGATAAGCTTCTGGTGAGAGACAGTATCAAAGGCAGCTGTCAGGTCCAACAGAACAAGCAGCACTGCCTTGTTATTATCCAGGGCCAATTTTGATGTAGTCTAACACCTATGAGTGTGCTTTCAGTGAAGTGGTAAAGTCTGAAACCCAACTGAGAGGGATCACGTTTGCCTTGAGATTCGATATCCCATAAGCTCAAGAGGAACAGTCCCTCCACTCAGAGGCGTTTAAGATGGAGCAGATGGAGGGGGCTAGTAGTGAAGAGAGTGAGGCAAACAAATATGCTGGCAAGATGTTGAGGGGAGAACCTGATTTAGCTGTTCCCAGCATTGCTTCAACTTGAGGTATCTGCAGAGTATGAAAATGCTCAAGGCAGGCCTCCTTCGTTCTCAGGGAGGATGGCAGTAGGTTGGGGCCCTCCAAGGGTATAGGATCTTTGGGAAATCGACCATATATTAAATAGATTTTTTCTTTGAAATCATTGGTGATATTGTCACAAAGCACCTGGGAGGGAGGAGTTTGCTGGGTACAGGCAGCAGGATAAGTAAAAGAGTTTAGAACTTTGCAAAGTTCCTTTGATGAGTTGCCAGCCTGATTTAGACTTAAAATAATGTTGGCTTTCCGCGCCTTTTTAATATTCTTGTGATAGCTTGCAAGGGCTGCTTTATAGGTGGATTTTTCTTTCCCAATTTGAGTTTTACGCCATATTTTTCCAATGGTTTCCAATTCGATGTTTCTCTTCGCAAATCAGGAGAGTAACAGGCAGCATGTTTCTTCTGAGTATAAACATGTTGTTGCTTGAGCAGTGCTAATGTGTTAGTAACTGAAGTGATGGCATCATAGAAAACCCTAAGCCTCTTGTCCATATCCATAGCTTCTTCAAATGAGGGGGGTACAAAACTTTTTCCAAAGGAATCAGGCGTTATCTTGTGCCATTGCCTTCTAAAGTTACGTGGGCGATAGGAGGGGGGCAACTCATCTGGAGACCATTAATCTGAAAATATATCAGAGAGTGATCTGACCAGATCACTGGGCAGGGAGGAACGGCGGTTATTCGTGGTGAATTAGTAAGAATAATGTCCAAGGTATGGTCGGCTGAGTGGGTAGGTCCTGCATTATTCTTTACTAGACCTAGGGAGGTCATATCAGCAAGAAAGTTAACCGCATCGGTATCCGCACTGTCTTAACTGTGAAAGTGGAAATCCCCTAGCAACAGAAAGTGTCTAGAAGAAATGGTGTGACGGGGAATTTTCTCCATAATTTTGAGAGTAAAATCTTTGAAAGGGCCTGGGGGCTATAGAAAAGTGCACCCTTTAGGCAATCCTGGGGGAGTAAGTTCAATCTTAAAAATACATAGTTCCATGTCTATGTCAGAGGTGGAGTCAATGATGGATGCTTTCAATGCTTTTTTGTATATAATAGCAATACCACCACCCACTTTACTTTCCATGTTCAGTCTGAGTATACAGTACTTTTCTGAGAGGGCTAAGGTTATATTGCTGGTGTAGAGAAGTGTTTGAGCCAAGCCTCCATAAGGAAGCCTAAATCAGGAGAATCAAAGTGCATTAGGTCCCAAAAATCAGTAGCATGCCTAGGCAGGGAAATAACATTAGCTATAAAACTTCTCCCAGTAGAGTAGAATTTGAGGTTTTAGGACTAATAAGGTGATGGGGAGGAGTGTCCTTGAATACCTGCTTGTTGTGACTATTGTGGCAGGCCCTTAAGTGAACTGACTTTCCAGACAACTCTGGAAGTGGCAGCGTTTACAAGACAATGGCCCCTCGAGATTTACAAAGAGATTCGTTGTATGGCATGGGACAAGCCTGGAAGTGACCAACTGCCCGACCTGTTTGAGTTGAACAGCTGAGTATGTAAGCCTGCAAATGCAGCTGTAGCCCGATGGGCAGGGTTCCTGGCGACGGCTGGGCGCAGACAGGCTTACATTTGGAGCGCCTTCGGCATGCCAGCGGTGCGCCGGCTGCGCATGGCCGCGGAGTCATCCCCCTTAATTAAGGGAGACTCCGGGACAACTAGCTCATCAACCCAGCTGGTTTCCGTGGCAACCAGAAGCAGAGAAGACTTCAGTTGAGGTGCTCCCCCTCTCCTCTCAATCGGGAAGGAAAACCCGTGGTGGACAGGAGAGTGAGTCTGCAGCGAAAATGAGAGGCGCCTAGACCAGGTTGATCGTTGACGAATAAACAGAAAGCCAGCAGTAAAAAAAAAAATAAAAAAAAAATTATGGCAATATGCCAGCAAACAAGTTAAAAACCAACAAGGTCAGAGCTTACTGACGCAGTTAGATAAAATACTAAATAATATACTTAAACTCCGAGTGGGCAGCGAGAACACTAAAAACATGTGGCAGTGGTGCGCGTCTGCTGAGTCATCTCTCTTAAGTAAGGAGGACTCCGGGACGACTAGCCCGTCAACCCAGCAAGTTTCCGCGGCAACCAGAAGCAGAGAAGACTTCCGTTGACGTGCTCACTCTCCATTCAAACGGGAAGAAAAACATTTTGACGCCAAGACCCCCTTGTCAAACTTTTTTGGCGTAAGGACACCCTTATTTCTAGAACATGGTACTCCTCATCATCGACAACTATTGACAACCATAAATGCCCCAAATTCCTACAACAAATAATTTTTATGATGGGGAAATAATATTAAACAGTGTTTAGCAAACCAAAGGTCAGTGAGAGTGGGGTTGTAGTCAAATGTGTAGCTAAAAACGAAGGGCCTAATTTATGAGGAATTGGCGAAGGGCATCGATGCAAGTCTTCGTGCTGTCCTGCCCTATGCCAATGCAAAAGGGTTGGAATGTCCCGTATTTATGAAATAAGGTGCGTTCCTGTCCTTTTCCCTTGCGTTGATGCACAAATTGTTGCGTAGCACAAACATAGGCAGGATTGTTTTTGTACATGAAGGGGCATCTTCATAAAAACAATCCCAGAAGGTATGTTCCTCTTTCTACTTGAGCTGCAGAATGAGGCGCACATGGAAAGAGGAATGAACGAGGAGAAATTAAAAGATTTATCCTTGTTATGCCTCCGCTGGGTAGGTGTCCATTTACTTGATTTTGTAAATATGGGGCTAAATCCATCGGTGTTGCGTGGTAACCCCACACAAAGCCCATGGAACACATGTTTGACATAGAGTAAGGCAATGCTGTAACTTGCGCTGCTATGCCTTACTCCATATCTTTGAGGCCATGTAAAGCCATGCAGGGTGACTTTGCACCGCCTCATATGTATGGTTGAGACACTTGCACAGTCGGAGCGTCAAAAAAAGAGATGCTGTTTGCGATGCAGGCCTCTCATAAATGAGCCCCAAAATATTCTGTACGTTTTTGAGGTCTTACACCATCAGGTATTTACATATAAAATAATGGGCAGCGTAATGAAAAATAAACTTTAAAAGTTGTTACTCAGTGGGAAATGCACTGTAGTACATTATGAAACCTCTATAAGTTAATGCACTGCAGAGGTCTATGTGTAACCAGAGAGCCACAGAATTAAATCTTGATTGGTGCAGTGGAAAATAGTAACGTGTATTTTTGGTGCTACAAGGTCACAGACTATGACAGAAAGCACTGTGAATATGTAAGTCATTATTTTATACTTGCATTACTCACAGTGTAAGATAGGGTGCTGAAAAACGTGCAAATAGTTTTACAATAAAATAGTGCTTCCAAAATGTGGATTTTAGTAATACCAGAGCATATATAAAGCAATTTCTTTTTACATAAATGTCCCTTCGACACCTCTTTAGGGGTACTAAGGGTTGTGCAAATGCAGTAAAAATTTAAAGCAAGCACTTCACAGTCCAGTTGTTACCTCTTTGCACTATCATTCAAAAAAACACAAATCTTTGTCATCACACAGCTTGGAGTTATATGATCAATTAAAGCCAGAGCCAGCTGCCAAGCACCCTTTTACCCTTACAGATTAACTGATAGGCACATTTGCATTTCATTCAGGTAGTCAGGCAAACTGGCACAAAAGCTTTTCATAGCACTAACGACTCAATTGCTAAAACTTCAGCTGGAGGAGTGAGCCAATGCCAAGCGGCAGGCGGGATTACACTCCGAATACTGTTTACTACAGGTCCTGCAAGAGCGCATGCGCTGCATAGGCTCAACCTAAAAAGGAGAAGCTAGAAAATAAGATGTACTTGTTGGCCTGACGATACAGTACACAGAGAAAAGAGTTGGAGTTCAATTTAACAACAATTTTACTTAAAAGAAGATGCTTTATTCAGATTCCGTTAAAGAGATGGATCTTTAGAAAGTACATGTGTATTTGTATTACTCCACAGCACAGAGTTGAAAGACATCAAGAAAAGAGCAAAACGTGCAAATGAAAAAGAACTTAGTTTCGGCAATATATTTCACCTGCATTGCAACAGTAGATTGCGAAAACTACAGGGGAGTTTCTTTTAAAAACATTATAATTTTATAAATATTCTAGTGAATCCTTCTCAAGAAAAAATGTTTAAAAGAGCAAGGCAGAAGAATCAACCATCGACAGAATACATAGCATATTAATTCTACAGCTTTTAATTGGACAGGCTGATAGGGAATCCCTCACAAACAATATGAATAATGTATACTGACCAAAATCCTAACAGAAATGTTAGCCAACAGTCTAAAAACAGTGACGTCCTGACTCATCCATAGATTCTCCTAAAACAAGCCATCGAGAGATCAAGTAAGAACCTTATTACATTTATTATGATAAATAAAAGATGATGACAAACCAAACACTGTGCGTGTATGGGATGCAGAGAATGCATTCAACTACGTCAAATGGACCAATTCATTCTCCCTATGACAAGATTTTGAATTGGTCAAGGAGTCACCAACACGGAGAAACTGCTCTACTGGAATTGAAATACAAGAGTCATCAATGGGGACTTCATATTCAAATTATTTGCAATTCAATGCTAAACCGGGTAGGATCATTTGCTCTTACCACTGTTTTTAATCCTATTTCTAAGGCCACTGTTTGGAAAAATTAGTGAATTAAGAGATACAAATCCTAGGCCCTAGAAATCAAAAGCATTTTATGTGCCTGTGATAGAAAAATTGTTATATCTGGATTAGAAACATTTGTGCAGTCCCATAGGCAAACCTTTAACAAATGCAAGAAAAGACTGATTAAAAATCAAGCACCGGTAAAACCAATAGGTAGGGTTTTATTGTGCTTTTGAATGTGAACATCATTTGCATGTGCTATGTTTGAATGTTTTACTACATTAATATCCTTGGACAATTTTGTTAAGCAATGTATGTGTTGTAGTATCCAAAATCCCTTTGCATAATGTCTAGTTTAGTGTGATTTTCGAATGAATACCATGAGAAAGATTTGCCTAACTTTTTCTAACTTCACAGGCCTAACTCAGAAGAAGCATTTGCAATACAATAGGTCTCACATTTGGGAGAATTTGAGCTATTGGCATTGTAAATAACAATGCCTTTTATTTATGTGTTTTGAAAACCTGCAAGCGGTGCTTAAACACGCACTTTGTACTTATAGTCCTTGCTTACGAGAAGCATAGCTGGCATTAAAAGAGGCACAGTTACTGACAATTCTGAAATGATGAGACTATAAAAGAACTACAACGAGTCCCTTTGGAGTTACATCAAACGCAGCAAAGGACCCGATAGGGACTCGTCTCAGCACCTGCTTTTTAGAACTGCTGGTGCTAAGCACTTAAAGCCCTGTCCTGCACTAAACATGGCTTGACAAAAAGCCTTTTAAAAATGTAATTGTGGATTTCTTGTGTGCACCCTTGTGACGAAATGGTGTTAGAACTTACCACAACAATAAAATAATATGTCTGACAGTCTGTCATTGTTATGTGCTCGATAAGCAATATCTCTAGGTAAGCTGAATCTGGATATGTGTGTCAAGATGTGTCTGTTCCTTCTGTTCAGATTGGTCATGTTGGTTCAGACTTGTGCTTGGCAAAGAGACTAGACGGATCTACCAACTCGTGTTTATATAATGTACCTAAAAGCGATCACTCAGTGCAAGGCCCAGCTCTCTCCTTCACTGCTACTCAGCAGTATCAGTGCTGTTCTGTTCCCTGTCCTCTCAGTGTCGCAGCTAGGCTCGTCATCTCTTCCCACATAGCCGCTTGCGCTATGCCCACTGATGCTGGTATTATGACCAGCCCCCTCATTGTGGGAAAGGTAGTCCCCGCCCCTTCTAACATTGCTCATTTACGCCCATGGGTATCATTGCTAGGCTGTTCCAGAGGTGCCTGCCTGACCAGGGTGGAGGTGATGTAGCTGGTAAAATGTGCATCTCTCTGGCATTGGGGTCTTGGCGTTGACAAATGAGGCACCTTTTATCTGGTTGGCAGAATTATGTGTTTTTGATGGCGGTGCCAATACACTGAGTGGCAGATTTACAATTCCTGGTGCATCCCTGCAAACCAGCAGGGATGCGCCAGGAAACTTGTGACACGCATTAGAATCCTTGTGCCACCACGGATGCACCGCATTTACAATGCGGAGTTCAATGGCGCAAGGAAATGCAGATGCGTGTCGCATCTGCCGGGATAAGGTTGGCGCAGTGCTGGAATCATGTCGCGGGTGCGACGCAAGTCCAGCACTGTTTCAAACCAGCCAATCTGCAACATGGTGCGTCACACCTTATACCTGCTTCAAACAGGCGCACGGTTTTGACGCAACGGGTTGGAAAAGTGACTGAGTGAAATCATGTAGATTTCACTCAGGCATTTTTCCGAGGAGTTCCTGCACGGGAACGCCCACCCTGTGCCGGAACGTCCACATGAAACCTTCTGACATAGGTTTCATGTGGCGCAGGGCTTTGCAACGTGACCCATCTCCCTAGATGCGCCACGTTGTAATTCCCTCGCAGCAGGGCGCTAGCTTTACGCCGCTGCTGCGTCACAGAAGTGACATACCGGCTGTGCAAAAGTGGCGCAAGGGGCTTGTAAGTCTGCCCCTGAGGCTTTGTTAAGCACCTAGGAACCATTTTACTGTTTCAGGATGTGGTCTGTCAAATTCAGCTATGGAGCATTTAATGCAAGCGCTTCCGGTGTTGCTGCTATGTCTGCACACAGGTTGGAAAGACACATTCACTCCTACATCACTTCTAAACAAAGGAGTTCATTGGGCACTTTCAGTGCACGATTTAAGGCAAAGTTTTAAAACCCTAGCCAAAATGCAACCCTGACATTCAAAGTGGTCGACAAGGACAGCGCGTGGTCTTCAGCCTTCCTGAAGAAACATTTAAGCATTAAAAAACATACTCTGTCTTTCTGTTGCCAGTTAACAAGGTACTGGGCAGTAGCATTTGTGCCCTGTACTGTTAGAGGTGGCTTTGCAACGAGGGTGCAAAACACCCATTTTTGTTTTTACTTTGTTCATTCCTGCTACTTTTAAGTTGTCATATCAGTCGTTTTGTTTATATAACTTCTTGACATACCTGAACACACCTGACACTCAGAAATAAAGACGAACATAGGGCCAAGCACATTGAAAGGCATGCAACCAAACAGATACACACCCGGCAAAATACATACCAAAAAAACAACCATGCGCGATTCATTTACTGCGTACTACTTCAATGTGGCCATTTTACACAGCTGTAAATACCTGCTCTAGTCCAGATGATGCTACCAAACGCCATAATCATGAATGCTTTTATAAAGATGGTTATACAGCTTTGACAAGATTTCCCTGTATTATTTTTACAGCGAGTATACCCAATAACCTGCCTGATCTCCACTCACCCTGACATTTGTAACTGATATTTTATGTTCTCGAACTATTCCTCATCTGCTTTTCACCACCAGTGACACAGCCGTAAACTGTTTATTACAATTTAGCCAGCTCAGCGCTGTGCGAGAAACAAAATTGACATCTTTGACATCAGGTGCAAGCGCTTCGAAGCTGTGGCAGGGGCTGCCTCTTCCAGAGTACCCTGAAAAGAGGGAGTCCTCGTGCTGGTAGACACGTGTGTGTATCTGGTGGGGGGAGATGTCTCTGGAGCAAATCAAAGACTTCTTGGCATTAACGTTTGACTGGCATGGGTACACAGTGTTAGATACCCCCTAGCACACTTATAGTTTTGCGTGGCCCTGATTGGCGTTTTAGGTACATGCCTATGCCCCAGGTCCCACATGACTGTGTTCCCTGCAACTTCATGTGTTGGTAAGTTTAAATTATGATAGGGCTGCAGCAGTACCGGTGGACAGAGAACAAAGATGAATGGGCTGTCCTACAGCCTGTACAGATGTCTGGCATAACACCTGGAAAGCACGCGTTCCGACGTTGCGTCTGTGTAGCACTTGATAATTATTACACAAATACAGGGCACTCGTGTATCGACCTCGGAAGGGTAAAGGCTGAGGGGGCCCGCCGCGATTCGAACCTTTGACCATTAGGTCAAACACTTCTGAAACTGATGCATTAGTCCGCCGAGCCATCGTGCACACACACCTACTGACAGCAGGTGAGATTAACCAGTGTCCCACAGCCTGCTGATCACCACAGTCTGTGCTTGGTCGCCAGCTCTTTGTTTGCCCTCTTGGTATGAACAGTGCACGGAGTTGTCCCGGGCTATTTAAGTGCTGCCACCTGTTTATCTTTTCCATGATGCTAGTTCAAAGTTCACTTATCACAGACTTTTGCTGTGACAATCGCCATGAATTTACACTGCCTGTTGGTGCCTGCATGCATTACTTATTCAGCAATGGAGCATCACTTCCTCTTTTTTAGCGTTGATTACAAAGCGTAGTTTACAAACATGGTGGTGTTTATATATATTATAGAAAGGTAAAAGGCAGATAACAAAATATGTTGGTGGGATACAAAATAAACGTCGCTATGAAAGAGGGTGTGAGGAATATACGGAGAGCTAAAGAGACAGGGAAGGAACAGAGAGATGCAGAGAGAAAACAATGAGATGCGTAGAGCGTGTCTGTGTGAATGTGTGAAAGAGGGAGGGAGAGAAAAAGAAAAAGACTGAAGACAAGACCAGAAAGGGAGAAGGCGAGAAAGAGAGAGAGAGAGAGAGAGAGAGAGAGAGAGAGAGAGACCAGGAGAGGGCAGAATAATTAGTGGGAGAGAGAGATATCAACTGGCAATATGCTGCACGTAAATAGCGAGGGGAATACATGTGGGATATGCAGGGCTGATCTTCGTCATAAACACACGCTGACACACAGCACACTGCATGCTGGCTGGTGGAAGACAACAGCTGTATTACGCGATCCTGAGGACATGGATGGGCATTATGTAGTGTCTGGTTCCAAAATTAAGAAGTCATGAACAAGGTTGATTGCAGAGCAAGCTTTAATTATAACCTCAGCCACAGGTCTAGCTCCCAACTGACAACAGGAACTTCCATGTATTCCAGAATCTCACACGAGATCGGAATACACAGAGAAGGATGTTCCAGCACATTAAAGGTACAGTTAAAGGAATGAATGTACACCATCACACATCTCCCTTCTAAACAAAGGAATTAAATGATAAACTTAACAAAAAGAAACATAAGGGAGAAAATACTCACAATGAATAATCTCTTAAATAAACAGGAGGTCTACGTACCCTTTGACTTCTGAGGGAAGGTGAAGATACATTAGAACCATTGACAAAATGGGAAGAAGATGGATGATGTAACTCTTGAGCAGGAATTTTTGACCTAAACACAACTGCTCTACTCCTATTCCATATCCTCCCATCCTCTGTTTTAATGGCATTCCTAAAAACTTTCACCACAGTTCTTGCATCAGTATACTTCGACCAGGATCTACAACCAACAGGAGCTTTTATTCTCACAAGATCACCCACTAAAATCTTCTGCACATCCACGCATTTTCTTTTATCATAATACTGCTTCCTTTCATCCAGTTTCCTTTCTTCCTTAGAACGCCACTCACCAATCGCATTATCCACCAAACCTTTGTTAACTTTCATCCACCCAGGACACAACCAAGTGTTGGGAGCCCTCCCTTTAAACAACTCAAATGGAGATCTCCCAGTTGTTGAATGTGGTGCAAAGCGATAAGCATTAATTCTCTCTTGAAGAACAGACTTCCAGTTCAACCCTGATGATCTAGCTAACTGTATAGCCTCTTTCAGCGTTTTATTGACTCTCTCAACAGCCCTATTCGACTCAGGATGATACAATGAACATCTCTTATGTACCACACCACACTTCCTCAAGAACTCCTCAAACACCCTTGAACAAAATTGTGGCCCATTATCCGAAAGAAGACTATTAGGAAAACTCTCCTTCCTAAAAAGTGTATCCAGAAACTTAATCACCTCCTCTGAGGTAATCTCCCTAACAGCAGAAACCTCAATCCACCTCGAATACAAGTCCATTAACACCAAAAGATAAGGCGTATCACACACACCTGACAAAGGACCAACTATATCTATTGCCAATTCATCCCAAGGATGTCTTGGTAACAATCTCTTCACCATGGGCATCTGCTTCGTCTTTAAGATCTTATCACTAGCACAGCACTCAGGACAATCCCTCACTAATCTCTCGATCTCTAGGTCCATTCCAGGCCACCAAAATCGCATTCGTAGAATCTCCTTTGTTTTAACAATACCAAGATGTCCTGAATGTGCATGATTCAATAATTTCCTTCTAATACCCAAAGGTGGAACCATTTTTGTACCACGAGTCAAAAAACCACCATTCATCGAAAGCTCATCAGAAACTAATATCCAAGGCTTCTCCAAGCGTGAATTACTACCCAGTGACAGCATTACTTTTTTAATCTCCTCGTCCTTTTCCAACTCATCTCTCCACTCTTTCTCTTCAATTGCCCCCTCCGTAATCTCACATACACTTATACAATCATCACACTCACCAAAATCATCTTCGTCATCAACATTTTCCTTACTTACCATCCTCGACAAACAATCCGCCGATTTATTTGACACACCCGGAATGTAATCAACAACAAAGTCAAACTCTTGTAAAGAAACTACCCATCTCCTAATCCTTGACGAAATTGCATCCAAGCCCTTTTTATCAAAAATCTCTTTCAATGGTTTATGATCCGAAAAAATAAACACCTTCGTGCCCCAAATCAAATTCTTCAACTTCCTCAAAGCCCAGTAAATAGCGAGAGACTCTTCTTCTATAACAGAATAATTCAATTCTGATCCCCTTAAACACCTTGATGAACAACAAATCAGAAAGTCTTTACAATTTCTTTTCTGAACCAGGACAGCACCAAGTCCTTTCTCACTCGCATCTGTAAATAAAATCGTAGGCAAACCCGGTACAAATGCCTGAAGAGAGGGTGCTTTATTCAACTCAGACTTAATGCATTCAAATTCTCTTTTACAGTCATCCGTCCATACAAACTCAACATTCTTAGAGGTCAATCTCCTCAAACACTGAGTTTTATCTGCAAAATTACAAATGAATTTACCATAAAACTCTACCATGCCAAGAAAGGATATTAATTCCTCCTTGTTCTCTGGTTCCTTCACTTTGTTAATAGTGTCCACTAACTCCTTTTTGGAATAAATTCCTTCCCCAGTTATTCTATGTCCCAAGTAATTTACTTCTTGTACACCAAACTTACATTTACTTCTCTTGAGGGTCATGCCCGCATCCTCCAAACGTTTCAGAACCGCACACACACGACTAAAATTTTCCTGAACACTGTTCCCATAAATCAGTAAGTCATCCTGATAGCATCTCACTCCAGTCATCCCTCTTAAAATTCTAGCCATTATCCTTTGAAATACTGATGCCGCAGACACGAGCCCAAAAGGCATCCTTTTATACCTATAAGTGCCCATGGGAGTGATAAATGCTGTCAGATCCTGAGAAGACTCATCCAACTCTACCTGATGATAAGCGGAAGCCAGATCTAAAGTAGTGAAAAACTTGGCCCCCTCCAACGTACTCACCATCTCATCAATATTTGGTAGAGGAAATCTATCCACTGCCACCTCTTTATTTAACGATCTCAGGTCAATACAAAGCCTAATCTCAACAGTTGGTTTTTTAACGACAACTACTGGAGCTAACCATTCAGTAGCTTCCACCTGCTCAATCACTCCACTCTTCAACAACTTATCTATTTCCTCCTTCACTTTCTCTTGCTCCATCAGGGGTATTCTCCTTACTTTCGCTATTACAGGAACAGCATTCTCCTTCAATCTAATGTGATGTTTATACCCCTTCAAACATCCTAATCCTTCCTTGAAAACTTTCGGGAATTTTCCTGCTAATTCTCCTCCCAGATCCACTTCACCCTCTTTCATTTCATTTACATCTACTTGTTGAATCTGAACCTGGGGATTATCATTCGGATTCAAGCTCACTCCAAGTTGACCCTGATGCACCCAGCCCAGTAATGTATCACCCTTCTTTGCAACATAAATCTTACCAACTATAATCTTACTCCCAAGTTCTATCTCAGCCATAAAACAACCAAGCATCTTAACTGGTTTATCACCATATCCAAGTGGTCTCAAATCAGATCTCATCAGTTTTACTTTTCCCGCAAAATGTGTTTTAAACAACTCCTCATCAATCAATGTTATGCGTGAACACGAATCAAACTTAAAGTTTATCATTACATTTTCCACCTTTACTAAATGCGATGGATGATCAGCCACTTCACATTTTATTTCAAAAGTAATTGTTCTAACTTGTGGCTGACTCCATCTCTTCTTTGTTATTTCAGACCTAAACACTTTGGTTCTACAAAGCTTTGCATAGTGACCTTTCTTACCACACGAGTTACACACAATCCTCAATGCAGGACATATAGATGAATTCGCCAAATGACCTATTTGTCCACATCTAAAACAGGCAAATTTGTTACTTTGCCCTGCAAACAAATTCTGACTTGCAAGATTAGATCCTGTATTTTCCTTCTCAAAACTATTTGAAGTCTCATTTTTCTTCACTTGACAAACCACATCTTCTACTTTTGTTTCTTCTTTTTTTTCATTTAAAGATACTTTTTCTTTCTCCTTATTCAATTCACCAACACACTTAGTCATATGTTCTACTTGTTTTGCTATTACCAACACTTCCTCAAGGGGCGGTTCATCCTTCAACCATAGTTCCTTTCTGATGTCATCATGTGCGCACCTCAGTACAAATTAATCCCTAATCCGTTCATATATATATATATATATATATATATATATATATATATATATATATATATATATATATAAATATTCTGTTTCTCTACTTATCTCTTTTAATTAGAAATACTTTCATATATATATATATATATATATATATATATATATATATATATATATATATATATATACATTCCTATTGTATCAAAATGCCTCTTGTCTTCTTTTCTTTCTTCTTTCTTTTTATTTTTTTATTTTTACATCACAATGTAGTTATTTAGAGTACTCAAAGCTTCCCTTCTTTATTCCAGACTTAAACAAAGGGGCTTACACGCTTTGTGATGTAATATTAAGTCTTTGGAGCGCAGCGTACAATTCTACATTCCAATTCTAAAACACCGCGCTTGTGACATTTGAAACGAAGACGTAGCTTTATGTCTGGAACGCAGCGCTTCCGACGCTTGTGACCTTTGAAACGCAGACGTAAGACATCTGAAACGCAGCGCTTCTGACGCTTGGCTCAGCGTCAGCTGTTCACGAGTCTCCTTCTTTTCACAAGACTCAGCGCGAGAGTCTAACATTTTCCAAATCTTTATTCCCTTTTTTTTTTTTATCAACTCCTGACTGACACAGTTCCGATTTTCGCTACCCACCAAACTCCTCACCGCATTTTCTTTTCCTTTGAAATTTCAGCCGCGGGGAAGATTCCGCTTCCTTTTCATTTAAACAGCCGCTGGAGGAGCAGGGGCGTCGTTCTTCTTTTCTGCCTGTGTTGAGGTAGGGTTCACCCGATCGTCGCCAAATAATGTAGTGTCTGGTTCCAAAATTAAGAAGTCAGGAACAAGGTTGATTGCAGAGCAAGCTTTAATTATAACCTCAGCCACAGGTCTAGCTCTCAACTGACAACAGGAACTTCCATGTATTCCAGAATCTCACACGAGATCGGAATACACAGAGAAGGATGTTCCAGCACATTAAAGGTACATTAAAGGTACAGTTAAAGGAATGAATGTACACCATCACACATTACAAGATGACTAAGAACATTATAAGGCCCTAGTCTGGCTGAGGTGCACACTGAGGGTGCACACCGTGAGCGAGGAGAGCGCTGGTAGCAGTCTAACAGGATGGGAACAAATGGGCTCACACAAACAACGCTTTCTCTGTAGGCGCCAAGTTAGTTTCCCGCTGCTTGAGGGTGCCCTTTGCCAGATTGGACGACTCCAGTCTAATGACACCAGGCTAAGTATCTGTGAGCCGAGGCTTTGCTAGTGCAGCTCCTCCCCTCTTAATAATGCATTAACCTTTCAAGAAAGCGGGTTTGGGATCAGTTATTTTCATCGCAAAATGTGAATACTTTCTACATAACTATAAACATGCGCAAGATAGTCAAAGAGGAGTTGCCAATGAGAAGGCGCGGACAACAGGAGGGGGACGGGGTAGAGAAGGTGCGGACAACCGGAGGGGGGGCAGGTAGAAAAGGCAAAAATACCAATAAGGGGGGGCGGGGTAGAGAATGCCCGGACAACGGGAGGGGGGTAGAGAAGGCAGGGACAGCGTGAAAAACAGATGGCACACTGCACTTCAATTAAAAGACGTGCAAACAGAGCGGACTTAAACTGTAGTTAGGCGCTGCTGAATCAGGACTACACAGAAGTTAGCAGATGACCAACAGCCAACAGAAAGAGAGATAACGAGAACAGTACCACAAGTAAGCCGATAGCAAGCGGAAAAACAGATTACATGAAGTTTAAGCCAATATACAGATGTAGGTCTCGCTGAGACAGCGCATGCAATGCATGTGCTGTCAAGGCGAGACCTAAAAAAAATGAAACTGCCACAAAAATGGGAAGTCTGAGACTTCTTGTTACCCAAGCTTTATATAGCAGATGCCATACTTACAGCACAACTCTGGTTATATAATGAGGAAAAGAAAATCAAGGCAAAATAATTATCTCTCATTCTCTAAAGGAACAAATGAATTTCAACAACCATCTAATACTAAAAGGAATGGACTGCGATGTGAATAAAATATATTTCCGAAAGTGAATACCTCTTACAAACAGAGGAGCCCTTTAGGGTTATTGCGAAAAGGAAAATGGGAGGAAAATGCCTAACTGGAACGAATGGGTTGAAAAGTGTCTTAGAAATGTAAGCAACATTTTATAAAAAGACAAGATAATGGGCCTTCAATAATTGAAAGACAAGTCGAGCAAGTTAAACAGAAATCCCTCTAACCTTCTTTCTTACAATCTGGCTTATTGTCTTAAGGGAGTGTTGAAAAGCCAACTGTAGATGACGTTTTAAGTAATGTGTGATAACATGTAGTATTGGTATCAGTAATTGTACAATCACCACACAAGTTTAGGACATAGCCCCATAGGAGAAACAGACATTCGGAATGGAAGAACAACTGAAAGATAAATGAAGAAAGCGTAGAAACAAGACAATAGAAAAGCAATAAGCAAAGGTACAACTAGTGTATAGTGGTTCAAAAATATCAATGTTCCAACAAAAAAACGCATAAATCAATGTCAGTGACAGAAGCTTAATACTGGTGAAGTACGGACAATGTGACACGTTCTGCATCTTATGGGGGAACCCAATGATATAGGAATAATAATCTGTATTCTGATGGAAACAACAACTATAAAAGGAATTTAAAAAGTGCACGCTATGTATGAACCATACAACCTTTACAAGAAGGTTGTTGAAAACAGTTATTTTGCTGGCTGGGCCATGACAATTGAAAACAACTTAACATTGCTGGTGTCTCATAATGTGAAAAAAGGCTAGAAGCAATAAAAAGTATCCAGAACTAGAAAAAAAATAAACCTACTGATTGGACGGTCTGGAAGAATCGTATGACAGGACAGGGGATCAGCTTCCGAGAAATAAAAAAATAGATAGACTAACAAAAATATGAAATGGAAGTCATTGTGAGAAATAGGAAATACAACAAATGTAATAGGTATACAAATATTGATACTTAAGAACAAACAAAATATATACCAAACAAGGGAAACAAAGAGGAATTCTGGTGTGGCACAACCACTCTTAGCGGCATATGTCCATGGCATCAATAATAATTACCACTTTGTGAATATGTGACTGTAAAAACTGGGACCACCAGTTCTCCAGGGGGTAGCTTGGCTCGAGCAGGAAGGCAGCCAGGGGCTTGCGTGTAAAGCAGCTACTTAACACACTCATCCACTGAGACAAGAAGTGGGCGTAATAAGGGAGACCACACCAGTATTCGTGTTTAAGGATCAAGATCTCTTATATAGGCTTTAGATCAAAGCAATTAATGCATTAGTAAATCATGAGCATTTCATTAAAGTACCTCATTAAAGCATTTCATGGAAGCCTTTCAAAGTGCATTTTCTGTAAAATGGTAAAACATTTCATTAAATACTTTCAGCAAAGCAGAAAACTTCAAATAACACAGCCTGTCGCGTTATACTATTCAGCAGGCTAAAAGGGTACTTTCATAAACCATGGACTCGCATTCAGGAAGCAATTATAAACATTTGCTCTTGTAGATATCAACAGTTTAGTAGCCAAAGTCATAACATCAAAATAGCACTGGCATAAATCACTAAGGATCAGAATTCGACCCCATCAGGAACTGTAGAGGCCTGCCCCTGCAAGAAATTCTGCACAGTGAAAAAGATCACCATTCCATTAGCAGACATGAACAATACAGGCATGAACAATGCAGGCCACGTAGACGGCCACCAAACCCCAACAGTCACTGGAGTATCAATTCAATTTCAAGCTTTATTCGACTATTAAAAACAATCACAAAAGCGTACAATAAAACACAATACAAACGTTATAATAAAACAATAGCTCAGAAATGAAGAATTTAGGAAGATTTAAAACACCAAACTTTTCCTATGAGAAATGGCTTTAAGTAAAAAAGTAGCAGTAAAAAAACAGGTGTCTGCAGAGTCAAGTGCAAATAACAATTCCATGGCTTGGGTAATAGTATACACTGATAATCTTAAAAACATAGGTCTGAGATAGAGACGGCGAAGATGCATATAGAGTGGACAAATAAGCATAAAGTGCCGAGTACTTTGCCTAGTCTGACCATCGCAAGGACAGGGGGAATGGCTAGGAACTTTCATCTCAGGGAAGGCAACTAAATTATGTACTATACCAAGTCTGAGACGTGTCAGAACAAACTGATGAGACTGCTTGGTTATGAATTTTAAGTACATAGGCATGCCCTTTCCTTCGAATTTAGTGGTGTGATAAAATACATAGGTAGACATGGTAGAACACTTTACACTGCGCATATCAGACTTAGTTTGGATGAAAACATCTTTAAGTTCCTTTTTCGATACAGTAACGGCACAATAGGGGTCCTTAATGATGTCAAAATTAAATACCTTGTCATAAGTATAAGAGACATAACTTAGCCAGGGAATCTTAAGGACTTTGTCCAACTTCAAACAATCAGTAATAATCTTCCTAGAAAAAGTAGTCTCTTCTTTAGCCCATATTGACCTCCATACCATGAGGGGTCTTAAACCCGTAAGATCAGTCAGATAGTTTAAACAAACTTCGCTATGGCACAGTACAGTAGGAGCCGAGGGAGGTAGGCAAAGCAATCTTCTAAGGAACCCATTCTCGGTATTTTGCAGTGTCCTATGCTGACTGTAGCCCCATATACCGGAACCGTACAGAGCAATAGACGCACATCTATGCCTGTAAATGTCTACCATATCAGGTATACGGCGGCTTCCTAGCTTTGCAGCGAATCGAAAAATACGAGATGAGCTTTTGGCCATTCTACCATTAACATTTAAGATCTCCTGGGACCATGTCCCCTTGTTGTTAAAGGTAACACCGAGGTAGCAGAACCTATCCACTACCTCAATAGTATGATTGTTAAAATGGAACGGCATAACAGATTTCATCCGTTTACCACAGGCCATAATAAAAGTCTTGGAGTTATTTATTTTCAATTTCCTCGCATTAATAAAATCATAAAAAGTGTTCATAAGTTTCTGTAGCCCATTTGGAGTACGCGAAAGGAGCACCGTATCGTCGGCATAAAGCAGAACTGGTACGGGAAGTCCACCGACTTGAGGGGAATCCGCCTGGACCTTTTTGAGTTCAGATTCGATGGAATTGATAAAGAGGGAAAATAACAGGGGGGCCAGTACACAGCCCTGCCTTATGCCTGACTTAACCCTGATTTTCTCGGTACATTCACCCGACGGACCAAAACGTATCTGGGCCGACAGCTTATTATAGAGACGGGCCAGGAAGTGAATGATTGCCTGGGGGGCGCCCATGGCCAATAAAGTGCACCACAAGAGTTCATGGTCCACAAGGTCGAAGGCGCTCGAAAGATCGGCAAAACAGAGAAATAGGGACCCTTGTTTCGCTCTCGTATATTTCCCTATAAGGAGATCAAGGTTAAGGCACTGCTCCCGTAGTCCCTAAGCCTTTGCGAAAACCAAATTGGGATTCAGCCATGATATTATTTTCTTCAACCCACTCCTCGAGCCTTATAAGGAGAACCCTACTCATAATCTTCAGGGAGGAATCAAGAAGGGAGATAGGGCGATAGTTCTTAGCCTCGCCTCTATCTCCCTTCTTGTAAATAGGTAGAATCAGGGATTCACTCCAAGTAGGAGGGGTGTTCTCCAGGACTGATGCATTAAACACCTGGGTCAGGAGTGGGCACCAGAGACTGGGGTTAGATTTGTACAGATCTACCGGTACCCCATCGGGTCCCGGTGCCTTTCCACCTTTACTCTGGCTTAGGGAGATAACCACCTCTGGTAGGGTAATATCCAAAGGTATCCTAGTCTCAGACATCGGGATAGTAGGACCGTTAGAGTCTCCCCCGGGTGGATTAAAAATACCCGAAAAATGGGAGACCCAATTGGCTTCGCTAACCTGCGCTGATAGTTTGGGGAACTCTTCATTGGCAAGGAAAGGACTATTAACCGTAGACCAGAACAGCCTACTGTCCCGTAGTACCGAAGCTTGGTTCAGGGCATCCCAGGCAAGTTCCCTTAGTTCCTGCTTCCTACGTACAAGATTGCTTTTATAGGTAAGCCTAAGTAATTTGACGGCCTCCCTATCTCTCGGGTGTTTTGTTAAGGCCAGCTTGAGTTCCCGCAGGGATTGAGTACATAGGCTATCAAACCAGCCCACATTTTGGTTCCTAATTCGGGCTTTAGTAGTGGTAAGGCACCTTTTTACAGCATCACCGAGTGCCACAAAATTAGTTATAATACACCCGTTAGGGGCCTCAGGATTAAGGCAACTATAAATTTCAGCAAACCCCTCTTTAATAATTCTAGCTTGCAGTTTATCGGAGTTGTCCAATTTCCACTTTATACGGAAACCATTCTGTCTGCATGGGGTAGCATCTTCTAATACCAAATAATCACTCCTAGCACTAGGCCCCCATGCAGAAATAAGCATGGTGATTGCTTGGTGATCACTACCTCCCAGATCAGTAACAACGGGGACTGTACAGTGAGGAGTGAAATGCGTAGAAACCAGTATGTGATCAATGGCAGAGGGCGAATTGGGTCCTACAAAAGTTGGAACAGGCATACCATCTACATCTAGGGCCGGGGAGTGGATCATAAGATCCAGGTTCAGCACAAGGGAATTAAAGGAGTCACCATGGGGGGAGTGTACAAAATGTGCTCTGTTTTCCCCGTTGTCTCCATCAAAACCACAGGTTCTAGAAAAGGAATGTGGGCAAGTACGAAGGTTAAAATCCCCACCCCAGATGATCTCAACTGGCTTACTAACATCGTTTCGTAGGTTCTTCAAAAAAGGACCCAGCTCCTCTGCCACCGAGGTATCTGAGCCATTAAACAAATTGTTATAGTGGTTGACCACCACTAGGACATGGCCCTTAGGATGTTCTAGTATTAAAATTTGGGAGTGGTGTCCCACAGGGAGGTAGGAAATCAAACATAGTGGAAGTTTGACTGAAGTAAAAATCACTAATCCCCCTTTAGCCCTACCCATACCTGTCCTTATTGCCTGGTTGTTATAAGACACAAACCCATCGAGTTCAATATCAGCAGTTGCCCAGGTCTCTTGAAAGCATAAAATATCAAAATCCGAGAGGATCTCTTTCCACCCCAATGAGGCCGATTGCCTGCTCCACCCTGCAACATTCCAGGTAACAAACTTCAGCCCTGGGGAACAAATGGGGGGTTGAATGGACACTGGTTCCGTGGTGATTAAAGCATTATTGGCAGGTAGAGGGTCCAGTAATATTGGATAAGTCACAGGGATTATCGGGGCAGTTTGGGACATTGTAAGGTCTTGGATGGGAATAGGGCTACTGTCGGGCAATACCGTAGGCTCTTTATCAGAAGAAATAGTGGGGTCTACAGCAGTGGGCAGTCAATCAACACCATTAAGGCCGCTCAGACAATTAAAACGATTATAATTATGGAAGGGTGTCATAGGTGGTTGAAAAACAGGTTGTGCTGGATACCCACAGAGTCTACCCCTCCGAGCAACCCTTGTCCATTTGTCCTGAACTTGATCACGATGCATTTGTACAGGAGGGAAGAAAAAAGATACGGGCAGGGTCTGGATGGTGGATTCAGATGATCTATTCGACCCCGAACAGATGTGATGAACAGTCCTTGGGTCTCTAAAGCTCACCAAAATACAGTCCCCAACTATTGACTTCCTGGTCTTGCCCAGCCAGGGTACCCTCCTTACCATCACAATTTCATTATTAAAATATGCAGGAAGGGGTCTATTCCAGTTCAACCATTTAATTACTTGATTTTTTAGTGAGAAAAAATTCTCGCCTTCCCCCATCTCCAGGGGAGGAACCCCGGCCA
Organism: Lissotriton vulgaris; assembly: GCF_964263255.1. NCBI lineage: Eukaryota > Metazoa > Chordata > Amphibia > Caudata > Salamandridae > Lissotriton > Lissotriton vulgaris. The sequence continues at coordinate 499,879,459 of NC_141694.1, forward strand.
TAACTACCATAAGATCGTTCGCTTCGGGGGGAAGGTCGGGTCTCCGAACTCTAGGGGCAGGTTTCTCCGGTAAAGGGGGTGGAATACCATCACCATTTACAAGCCCATTGGGATTTATAACAGGGGGAGTAATACCTGCTGGTAGTAGTGGGGGAATAATAGTTTTACTATGGCATGGAGGAACTGGTATGGCCATGAGGGGTTGCAAAATAGGGGTGGCAGAAGTCACCACAGTTGATTCTGGAATAGCTGGAGGGGGTTAAAAATTAATTAATTAATTGCAGGTTTATATAGCGCTAGGATCGACTCCCGGAGGAGTATCTCCGCGCTTCGACCGCTGCGAAACCCTTCCTGGCTTCCCTGAGAGATGGTCCCTTAATGGGTATCTCCAGGGTGAGACCAGGCATCCCCGGCGGTCTGGTGGGGCCGTTAGTGAAGATGAGGCAAGCTAATGCCCAGAGTTGCCGAGTGTGATTGCTGATCAGAGTGGGCACCGAGGCGAGAGAATTATCAAGTCCGCTAACCCTGGTCCAGAAACCTGCCGCGTCGGGAATCGAACCCTAGTCCCGGGCCGTCCTCTGCTCTCGGGTCTGCCGCCTCTAACCAGTGAGGTGGGGGGTAAGGTGGGGAGGGACATAGTCTCTGGGGGTCTTCCAAGGGTATTGACCTGCGAATTCGAACTGCTTAATGTAGCCTCAAGAATAGTTAGACGGATCTCCACTCTCTTAATACTCTCGGTGATAGGCTGCAGCAGAGATCTGAGTAAGAATTCTAGGTTCCCCTGGGGGGCAACTGGGGGCAGTAAAATAGGCAAGCTATTCATAGGGGGGGGAACAGTACCCGTATCTTCATTAGACTTACCGGGAACAGGAACAGACTTAGTAGATTTTCCAAAATCGGTATGGGAAAGTTTGGATTTACCCTTACATGTCCTCGACTTCCTTCTACGCTTATTAGGAGGAGGGCCGTGTAGCTCGGCCACAGTAACTAATTTAGGCTTAGCTTTCCTTGATTTAGAGGTCAGGGTAGGTTGGGATATAAGGTCAATAGCCGTACAGCAGAGGCTAGGGGAGGAGCTGGGCACCGGTACCTGACTGGGACTAACAGTACATTCCCTCAGCAAAAGAGGGACTCCTTCCTGTGAAAGAGATTCCTCACTAGCAATCAGCGATGTGCCACCATCTACAATATCTACCAGGGGTCTACGTTTCAGATTCTCAATAGAGCGTCGGCGCTCAGCCCTGCGTTCGGCAAGGGCAGTATCCAAGTCTCCCTCGTCCTCCGCCATGGAGCGTGGAAAATATGTATCCAGGGTTCTAATCTTAGACCCCCCCCAGTTTCACTATGGATTTGTCCAGAACTGGTGAAGGCATGATAGGTAAAAGGTATATCTTGGGCAACAAGGGCTAAGTAGAAACCAGTACCAAAGAACAAAGGGACAGGAAAGTAGGCCCGGCCCGGCCTACTGTGGCCTATGAGGGCCTAAGAGGGTCCGCCCTTAGTCCGGGCTTTGTCCCGGGTGATGTCCCGCACACGCGTCCCGCTGACGCGTAATGACTTCAGGTATTAAGCCAAATGAAGATAGAGGGGGCGGAGCCACGGGAAGAGGCGGCAGGTGTGCTGGCTGGTACACGCACAGCCTGCTGGCCCTCGCAGTCCCGTGCTCTTCGTGAGCAGCTCCCCTCGTGATGATAATGCCCAGCGGCGCTCCTGGCACAATGAAGAAATGCCCTACGGGGCTCCTGGCAACAGCAGCAAGCAGGGATCAAGGACTCCTCCACGAGCGGCACCCGCGGAGCGGGGGCCACGAGGAGTTTTCAAGCAGGCAGGCAGGCAGGGGGCGGAGCCACGGGAAGAGGCGGCAGGTGTGCTGGCTGGTACACGCACAGCCTGCTGGCCCTCGCAGTCCCGTGCTCTTCGTGAGCAGCTCCCCTCGTGATGATAATGCCCAGCGGCGCTCCTGGCACAATGAAGAAATGCCCTACGGGGCTCCTGGCAACAGCAGCAAGCAGGGATCAAGGACTCCTCCACGAGCGGCACTGGAGTAGATTATATGATAGCCGAGTGTAAACCCACAGTTCCATTGTCAGACTTCAGGCCTAAAACTGGCAGCCAGAACAATGCAGTAGGGAAAGTGCTTGTACCCAGCCTCCCAACTCTCGAGGCACATTGAAGGGGGGTGGCCAACGGGGCCCAGTCTCAGTTCTCCCCAGAGGAGGGGCGACCTCTGGGCCTTACCCGGCCTACCGCCCTCCTCCCCGGGGGTTACCTTGAGTTTTCGGCCCTCTGGGGCCCTTGCGCAGATGCTGGTGGAGGAGAGGGGTTTCCGACCCTCCCGGGGCCTCACTCGGCCCGGCGCGGTGCAGGTGCGGCTTTTGGGAACCAGCGCCGGGCCTGGGGCGAGACCAACATGTGGGGCTGAACGGAGGGGGCTTCTGGGCTCCACGGTCCCCTCCGCAATGGATCCGGGCCTTCTCCGGGCCCACCGGTAAAGCTCCGGGCTGGGGCCTATCAGGACCGGGGCCGGGGCTGCTCCAGCCAATCGAGTCACCCGCCTCGAGGGCGCGCCTACCTTAGCCAATGGCAGCGCGGCGCCCGGGGGCGGGGCGCAGGAGCTCCCCGGTCACGTGGGGCCCGCTCTGGCTTCAGGCCTACCGTGGCCTGATTTACGGGATGCGGCGGCCCTCACCTCACATAAGGGGCCGCCGAGGGGGAGAACGAAGTTGGCGCAGGTCACCACGCGACGGCTGGCCGCCGCGCGGCAGGACGGCCGCAGCTCAGGGGTGTAGCGTGGGCGGCGCTGACGCCGCAATGGGGACAAGGCCTCCTCAGGTGCCTCGGACGTCACAATCAGCTCCGGGCTGCGGCGGTGAGTAGGGGAATCAATAGCACCTCGTGGAGGTGGTGTCCAGGCGCAGCAGCACTACTCGTGGGGCCAGATGAGTTAGTTCAGGAGAGCGCGGGGTAGTGGAGGTCGATAATGAACCAGCGCTCAACAGTGAGGTGGGTCAGGCTACAGCACTGGTACCGAATTCCAGTCAGGAATGCCACTTGCTCAGTCAGAACAGAGCGCTGGGGCACGGAAGGAGCAGAGTTGTTCAGTCAAGGGGAGACAAGTGGAGCAAGGAGGGCCCACTGCAGGCAGGGGATGCGCAGGGCAGCACAGTCCAGTACCTGGTCGATCCCCCAGCAGTCTCTGGTCAAAGGAAAGCAGTCTTCTTGGCGCTTGGATGGTTCTGCGCCCTTAGATGTTTTTTCTTGAAGAGGGGGGGTTGAGTTGAAGGCTTGGTGAGTTTTCCTCAGTCACTGCAGATGGACCATGGGGTTCCCTACCACTGGGCCAGATCAGGGTGCTAGTCCAGAACACCTCACCCAGCTTAAGAGGCAGCACCTAAACCCTGTCACTCCCAGTAGCATAGGTTCCTAACTAGGCCCTCCCGCCTAAAACTCCTGTGTGGGTTCCCGAGGTCAGTGATGCCCAAACTGACTAGAAAAAGTTCCCGCCCTTGCTTAAGTATGCCCAGGTCAGGTGACCACTCTCTAAGGTGGCAAAAATAGGCTCCGCCTTTCTTCTGGAAGGTTCCAGGAGCGTCCCAACTCTACCTATGGACAGGGGATGGGTGGCTGGCATTGCTACATTGTATGGGGATCCTGCCTGCTCCTGGCAGCTAGGGTGCTACACTAAAAGACCACGCTGCAGTAGCAGGGGCCAGTGGCAGCCATGTTTGAAGTAGAGAGCACCTGCACCCTAACACAGTTTAGCCATGATAAGGTGCCCGAAGACCTAAGGGCCAACAAAAAGAAGGTGGGAAAAATGAGGCAAGGGGAAAAAAACACAGGGAAAGACCACCCTAGGACTGGCAGGTCTAACAGTGACCCTTTGGTTTTATTTATCATGTGCTCTTAATGTACCTCAGAGTCGGAGAATAGGAGGAGAAATAACCAGTCGCTCAAGTTTTTTTTTTTCTAGGCCTCAATTAGACATGGTGGGTGGCTTGTTGTCCCTCTAGTTCAGTGGAGGATAAAGGCACTGGAGTCTTGCAATGTGGGTGACATGTTTAAGCGCCCACTTCGGAAACGTTTTTGTTTTTCAATAATTATCTTCCAAATCAAGGAAATCTATTATTCAAATGCAAATTAATGGCCATAACTTGCTGGGAGTTTTTATTAGAGGGTCCCAAACTGAAAACAATGTACATCAGAATGACTAAGGGCAGGCGTTCAGATGTACATTGACGTGCTATCTTCGAAAGTTTCACGGGTCGAGTCTGCTGATGGAAATCTAGCACTTCCCCACGACTCTAAAGAGAGTAGGGAACCAAGAGCTTGGCTGGGCAGGAGCAATGACGACGTAAGGCAGTTCTTCTGCTTCACCAGACTTTAAATGAGGCACTGTGTCATTAAATAGAGTAAAAAACTATACTTCTCAATATTGACACAGACTCTTGCTATTTGCTACGGAATAAATGTCATAATCTGTGAAAACATATTTAATAAAGTACTATAGTAGTGTTAAAAATGAAAACTTTATATAGTGCCAGTACAGATTTATAGCACATTGATCCCTTTCATGGATTTATTTTAAAGTTGTATGCACAAAGAAAAGTAAATAATAACGTGCTTCAACTGGAACATTTTATTAAAGTCACCCATGTCCCATGAACAGAATCCTTTCACATGCTTCTGTCATTTATCGCTGTCCTCACTAAACTTGGAGTTTGCAGAGTTGCACAACGCAAAGTGCAAAAAAAACTCTGTTGCACTACGTGGAGCTTCGCAAGCAGCGGCCTACGGTAAAAAAATGCCGTTCACGATGATTGCACAGTGCCGGATGCTTGTCTGCACGATGCAATCATTGCGAACAGCACCATGCACAGCGCAAGCTTACCCTTTCTGCCGCTCGAGTAGATTTTTACTTGAGCAGAAGCTTTCTCAACGCGAACGGGCAGTTTCTGAATGGAAGCCGTTGCGAGCATACGTGACCACTCTCAATGAGAAACCTCTCTAAGAGGTTTATTTTCCACGCTCGCGCTCGCCAAATTGTTGTTGGTGATCGAGAACGAGGAAAAATCTAGCCGGGAGGTGGATTTTCCTCGCTCGCCAACTTGACGCTGGGGGACGCTGGGGAACGCTGGGGAACGAGAGCGAGGAAAAAACTCAGCTTCTATGTGCGAAGCAGAGTTTTTTCAGAACTCCGCGAGCTTTGCGTAACGCATAGTGTGGGAAACTCTGCAAACTCGGCGAGCAGAGTGGAGTTCACCGCCCAGGGTTAGTCCTCACTCTCTTTTCCTTTTCTCTCTCCTACCTTATGATCAAGACAACCAAACAACCTGCACTTAGCAAAACAAAAAAACACATAGGATGATTGACAGAAATGGCGTTATTAATTTAGCAAGAGGCACCCAAGCCAATACAATAAACCCACTCTGGATAAGTCAAAACACAGTTCTGAAAGAATCTCTGCTCAAACACTGATAGCCATGGCTCAACCAACAGGCAATTCCAAGAGAAGTGCATTCCAATTTCCGGCAGTACCAACATATTTTAAGTAAAGAACACATAACAATAAAACTCCCAAACCTCAAGTACTATGGAAAGACAACAGTTCACGGTGGACCAGGATTTTGATACAATGGATCAGAGGCCGGATACAACAGGAGGATTGTCCTGGCCAAAGGTTTTACCTTCAGACTTCAAGTGACGGAAAAGTGTCTCTGTCAGTCCTGCCAATCCAGCTCCTCAGGGCAGGCTTTAGGACACAAGTCTCTGTACAGGTAGGTCTTGCACAGGGACTAGTCCTCTTTAATTAGATGGGCCCTCCTGGAGTGAGGAGTCCTTCTATGTTTGTGTTCCTGACGCAGGTAATCAGGAGGCCAACCACTTGTCCCTTGGAAAGCAGTCACAGTCTCTGACTGCCAGCAGGATTCATGAGGCCTTTAGTCCTCTGTGAGTCCTCTCTGTTCAGCAGAAGTCAGAAGTCAGGATTCTTTTTCCAGCAGGGCCGCCTTCTTCAGATGCTGAATTCTCAGGTCCAGGAATTTTCTAAGGAGGTGGTGGTGTCAAATTCATCCTGTGCACTAGCCAGAGAGTGAAGCAATTTTACCACCCAATCGAAACAATTTTCTTACAGTCCTCCCACTTCTTTTTGCAGTACTTCCTCTGTGCCTTAATGTAAAATTACCCAGGAGCCCCTGATTCATGATAATGGGATCCAGCGGCCACCAGAATAGTCTGTTTTCAGCTTCTTGGTCACTCCTATACATGAAAGTGTATAGGACTGATTTTAACTTCTGCAATGGCTGGAGCCTAACTGTCTAAGAGGTTCCTGGGAATAAATTGAAGAATCCCTCCTTGACCGTTCCAAGTCAAAAGAGGTAGTGTGAAAGCTGCCTTTTATTCTACTATTTCTGGTTTTAAACCTGCTCGGACTGAGGCAGCATAAGATTTCTTTTTGCAAATTTACTTTCTGCTTAAATTATCAAAAATCTGAATTCACCATTGCAGGAAATTCGGTCTCTAGTTGAAGGGGTAAGCACCCTGCCAAAGTAGGAACCACATTCTTATTCAGGGTAAGAATATTATACACCTAAGTAAACCTATTCTCAGCCTCTGGTAGCTTGCCACAGAGCAGTCAGGCTTAACATAAGAGGCAATGTATAAAGTATTTGTGCAAAACACACACACACACACGCTAACACAGTGAATACACCAGAAAAATACTCCACACATATTTATAAAAAAATAGGGTAATATAACAGACTACTCCCAATACGACAACAATCCAATAAGTACTTGTCAAGTTAATCAATTTTCAAAGATTGCAGGTAAAACAGTGTTCACACAATTCAAAGCTCAATGTTTATTGGCGGTCACGCTAGACTGAGGAGAAGTGACAAAATCCTAACTGGGGTACTCTACGGAGGTTGCTGCCCTGTATTAAGAACAAATACTGCCCCCTAAATAACTAGTGAGTTGGACGGGGCTTGAGGGCCACTTAGGCCACAATTCCAGGTTAGTAGAGCTGCCTGCGAGGTAGCGCTGTTCAATTACACACACCCCCCTGGCCATGCGGGGACACCGCACTTTGCGGGGAGGGGTCAACGATGCTGGAAAACCAGCAGTGTTAGTGTAAATGCAGAAGCAAGGCTATGAGGGTGCCAGCAGGCCTCGTAAGTGGGGACTGAGTCATTGTGCTTGTTTCTTTCTGAAAGCGACTGCTGACACAGAGCACACCTCGTTGCTCCTGTGGGCATAGATGGCTGAAGAGCCTCGAGTCTCTGGCATGCCTTTGGTCACCAGGATAACACAGCCACGAGAAAGGCAGTGATCGGAAAACGCCATCTCGGAGGGGTGCAGCACAAGTTAAAGGTGAAGCTCTGAACCTGAGCACAACAAAGTGCTCAATCTCCTAGGCAAGTTGTAGCACGATGTAAAAGTGAAGCACTGATCCTGAGAACAAGAAAGCGCTTTATCTGTTGCAAGGTAAGGCGCTCAATCTTTCCACAAAATAAACTGGTTAACAGGCATGCTCTGATCCTTTGATATAACAATTAGGACGGACCCAGAGTAGACTGGGATTTTCCGACTGAGTTTAGTGCTTCAGAACCCCAAAAAAATCTTCTGGATTTTTAAAAAGAACCCTAATCCACCAACCTAGTTAGTGGCATGCTTCATCATCGGGTTCCCAGCTGAGCTGCGGAGTGCCACCCAGATGTACTGCGACGCCTGGATTAGAGCAGAGCGGGATTTTTTTAATTGTAAATGTGAAAAAAGTGCTCAAATAGTGGTGCTGGTTAAAAGTATCTCTAGGATGCCTAATCTAGTACGGATTTATTCACAGGTTCCCAGGATACATTAAAAAACAAGATGAGATATTGTAAAGATAAAATTGCTCTTCTATATTTCCTAATTACTAGTCAACATGTTTCAGCCTATCAAAAATTGGTGAGTCTTTCTTCAGGACCAAAAAGTGGTGATGTGGCTATGAAAATTGGAAGTAGCCATGTGTGTATTAGTGATATTCAGCACACGTGCTAATTTGTGCTGTGCTTGTAGTGGAGGGACCGTAATTACGGACCCACGGTTTGATAAAATCTGCAAGACAAAGGGGAGGACATATAACATGAAAGACAAGCACAAAAAATAAAATTACATGCTGTTAAGTTTCACAGTCCTTTGGTACACTTGGTGCTCACAGAAATTCTCTCTTGCACTTGTGTGGTCGGAAAACATTCAGCTATGTGCAAAAATCAAGTGTCATTCATACATAGACATATGTCAAGTAGCCCAATGCCGTGCATGGTGAGGTGTCAGCATGCAGGTACATTGGTGCATTATGCTGCTTGCGTGCTCACAAGTATGCATCTTAGTGACAAAAATTGACATCATACTGAATATTGCTAATGAAGCGAATGTGCTGCTTCAGAATACACTGATAATAAATTGCTGCTGCCGGGGAGTCACCGGTGGCGTGTTGTATTAAGTGAGCATTATGCATGTTTTCTGAGACTGCCATGTTACACAGTATCTCATAAAACATTTATAAGTATAGCCAGCTTGTTGGAAGACTCTTTCACGTTTAGGATTGTCCAGCAACATTATTTATCATTGTGTTTCTCTGCTCTGCGGATGTTGCTCAGTGGCAGTGTACACGGATCATGCCTCGGGTTAAATTCTCCGAGCCCCCAGTTATCCCTACTTCCCACAGAGATTAAACAATTTTAGAATTTTACTTGTGCACCTTATCCAGTGTGAACACAAGACTAAACCCAGCTTCACGAGTCCAGTTTCACAGCAGTCTGCCTCTGATGATGCCATCATTGCAGGAAAGACAATTGTGCATGCAACGTGTGGCGTTATAAAGTTCTTTAAAGACAGAGAATATATTCAAACGTTTGCTCTATATGTATAGTTATGATTTGTTCACAAGAGTTTAGCAGGAGAATTTGAGCACACCTTGAATGTGGCATACAGCCACATGCCACCCTGGTCGTTCAAGAACGCCCACCTGTATGCCTCTATCTTCTGGTAGGACCTTAAAGCACCTGCCACTCCCCATATAACCACTTCCCCCAATGTTTATTAGATTAGAAGTTAGAAATGTTAACCCTCCCCATGTATGCTTACCCACATATTTGTAGGATTTACTTAGTGTTTATATTGATTAATAATTATTTTTCAATGTATTTAAAAAAAAATTAGAATTGGATTTAATTTACAACATATTCATTTGCACTGACTTTGTCAGATTTTTTATTAATATCTCATTTAAATGACACATTTTTCAATATTAATTTATTTGCCGGTTACTGCTGTACGTGTTTTACCTGCGCAGCAGGCTTGTGACCAACAAAGAAATAACGTTTTCAACGTTGTTTAAATCACCACCATTTTGTGTCACATGTGAACTACTCATTAAATAAAACTGAAAACATACACGTAGTTTTCTCACGGAATACATGTCAACCGCAAGTTTTAAACAGTTTCTACAGACATTATTATGTGCATTTAAAATAAATAATAGATACAATATCGCTAAAATAGCATACTTAATATTATTATTATTATTATTATTATTAAGGCTTTTATATCGCGCTCTATTACTAAAAAAATAGTATCCTGGCGCGTAGAAGGCAGAGCAGAGTAGGTGAGCGTAAATATCAAGGAATACCGGGAGTGGGGAAGTTTAGGCTCTAATATTAAAAAGATGGGTTTTTAGACTCTTCTTAAAAGAACAGAGAGTCGGTGCCGTTTTTAAATGAAGAGGTAAAGTATTCCAGGATTTCGCTGCTCTCACTGAAATCGATTGACCGCCAAGTCTGCAATATTTAAATTTGGGGACAGCCATTTGGCACAAATTGGCCGAGCGCAGAGGGCGATTGGGGACATACAGGGAGAACCTATTTCTCAGGTAGACAGGCCCAGTGTGATGTATGGCTCGATACGCCAACACTAGGATTTTAAACAAAATCCTGTGGGCAACAGGAAGCCAGTGCAAAGCACGGAGAAGAGGTCGAGCCCTGGAACGCCTTGGGACATTGAACAAAAGTCTGGCGGCGGCGTTCTGAATAACCTGAAGGCGGTGAATCAGGTAAGCCGGTAGGCCAGAAAATAGTCCATTAGCGTAGTCTAACCGAGAGAGTACTAATGCCCGAATGACAGTCTCTTTAGCTTCTTTCGGTAATAGAGGGAAAAACCTGCGCACAGTTTTTAAAGTGAAAAAACAGACTCCAGTAATTTTATTTATATGGTCTTCAAACTTAAGGTTCTTACCGAACCAAACCCCCAAATTCTTCACTGGGCCCGAGGCAGCTTTTGGAGGGGGTAGGTCGGTAGGCCAAAGACGATCATTAAAATCCTCAGGGAAAGAACCATATAGCAGGATCTCGGATTTGCTTTCATTACATTTTAGCTGGGCATTAGCTAACCATTGGAAGACAGAAGATAGGCATAATTGGGCCGCCGACGTATCTAAATTATCTTTGGGCCAAGTGAACAGCAATTGCGTATCGTCGGCGTACGCCATAATTTTTGCCCCTAACTGTTCAGCCAGGTAGATCAGAGGGGTAAGATAAATATTGAAAAGCAAAGGGCTTAACATAGACCCCTGAGGAACACCAGTCGAAAGCAATTTAGGAGTGGAAGCAAAAGGGGGCAACCAAACTTGTTGCGTGCGATTATTTAAAAATGAGGTCAGCCAGTCAAATGCGGAGCCAGTAATACCTATATCGGCTAGTCTGGAGAGTAGAAGGGAGTGAGGCACCGTATCGAAGGCAGCAGAGAGGTCCAATAAAATCAGAGCCGCTCTGCCACCCCCGTCAAGACACTCCCGAATAGCCTCCGATATTTCGACTAAAGCCGTCTCTGTACTGTAGGCTGCCCTAAAGCCAGACTGAGCTGGGTGTAGGGCCTCCGTGGATTCCACAAATTTCTCTAGTTGACTAAAAACAATCTTTTCGCATACCTTTGCAAGCGCTGGCAGCAAAGATATTGGGCGAAAATTAGACGGGGTGGCCGGATCAAGTCCATTTTTTTTTAATAATGGGAGCAGTTTTGCTTGTTTCCAGCAGTCAGGGACGGTAGCTGAATGGAGCGAGAGGTTAATAATTTGGGTTACCTCATTTCCCACCGATTCCGCTACACCCGCAAGTACTCTGGCCGGGCATGGGTCCGAGGGAGATCCGGATTTTAAGGCAGCAACAATGGCAGTGATATCCGAATCTAGTTGAGGAGTAAAATTGGCCAATTGGGCGGTGCGGCTTGGCATTAAAGGAAGCAAAGTTGTTAAAGGAGAAGAAGGGCCATTACAAACATTTTGCAAGTCCACCTGAATTTTGGCAATTTTTTCTACAAAGAACTCAGATAATTCTTCGCACCATTCCTCTGATGCGGACAGCAGAGGTTTTGAAGCACAGGGGGATACAAAGCTATTGACAATCGCAAATATTTCCTTGCTATTGTTGTTAGCTTTGCTGATGCGCCCTGCGTAGTAGCTGCTTTTAGCAGATCTGATGGCTGCATAGTACTTTTTCTGTGCAGACCGCAACTCCTTTTTCGCCTCAGGCAGGTAAGCTAGTCTCCATAGCCTTTCCAGCTTTTTACAGCCTGATTTAAGGTCTCGGAGAGCGGGACAAAACCAAGGTTTAGAAGGGGTAGAACGAAGCCTACAGACCCGGCTGCTCTTAATTGTTGCGGCAGTCGCACGCTCCACCCATAGGTTAAATGCGCTGGCTGCAGCATCAATGTCAGGAGGAAGCAATGGGCGAGAAGCAGCAAGACCAGCTGAAAGAGTATTTAAATTGATCTTCGGTGTGTGGGCAATTTGAGGCTGGATCGCAGTAGAGAGCAGCAGAGGCCAAGCGAATCTGATAAGCTCATGGTCAGACCAAGGTACTGGCTCAGGATGGGCCATGCTGATGTCAAAATTTGTGCATACCAGATCCAAAATATGGCCGCCCGAATGGGTTGGGGCGACCACCCATTGTTTTAGTTGGGCCATGGAGAGAACTTCTGCAAGGCGAACTGCCTCTGGTAGGTCCGGGCTGTCAACATGGATATTAAAATCCCCCAGAAGGAGGTACCGGGAATGACGCAAAATCCTAGGAACTATAACTTCTTCCAGGACCTGTACAAAATTGCCGATATGGCCAGGAGGCCGGTAAACCAGCGTGCCACCAATGGATGAGTGGGCATTGAATATCAGAGAGTAAGTGTAGGAACTCCGCCTCAGCCAGTTGTTCTTGGGGGTCAAAGGAGAAAATCCACTGATCTCTGAAAACAACCGCGGTACCGCCTCCTCTACCCAAAAGGCGGTCAGACCTAAAAATTTTAAAACCACGTGGAATAGCAAGTTCCACCGAAGGGGCACATGTGTCCTTGAGCCAAGTTTCCGTGATAAATAATAAATCCAACTGATTGTCACTCAGCAGCTCAAAAATATCTGCTGCGTGTTTGACCAATGATCTCGCATTGATCAAACCGGCCTTCACCAGTGAGGTATCAGTGGGATACAGAGGCGGGAGGGTAAGGCTGGGCCGAAAACAGAAATTGCACACCTGACAGATCCGGGACGCACTGTTAGTCACGTCCCATGCAACACCGCACATACAAGAGGCGCCTTTCAGCGACATTAGATGCCCGCGTAATATATTACATGCATCAGAAGAAATTGCTGAATTGGTTTTCGTCTTTATTTGCAGTTTCGCAAGACGGTTCTAAAGTATAAAATACCCTACATTTGGTTATAGAGAGATGGTAACATTTTGACTAAAGGCTATTTTATTTCCCCTTTTGTGAAAGCCCACTGGGGCAGTATTGTAGGGTATTTTGATAGTATACTTTAGAACCGTCCATGCGGCCCCCGTATTTAATTTAAAGGAGTTGCCCCCGGGAGATGGTGGTCCCCGGGGTCCATAATGTACCCCATTCATTACTGTATTTGTGCCCCGGAAGGTGGTGGTCCGTGGGCTGCATGGGGTGGGGCCAGAGTCCCCCACACATTATCATTTATTGTAGGCCCAGGGAAGTATTAGTCCCCAGGACAGTGGGGGAGGCCATAGGGGCGTCCCCTGCCCCTGCATTTCATTAACAAATCAGTGTGCTCCCGGGCTGCGGGGGACCGAGCGAGCCCCTGCATTTTTATTGTCTGTAGCCCCAGGGGGCTTTGCATAAGTGCAAGGCGGTGGCCCTATGAGCCCCCCTCTTTCATTCACCCGGGATTTGGCTCATCTGGAGCTGGGGGCTTTAATAAAGATGCACTGGAGCCCAGACGCTCTTTTTTTAATTGTGTTGCATATTCGTGGATCCACCCGTGAGTCCACATCAACATTTTTTGTTAAACTGCTTGTCCTTGGGAGAGCCCCCCCCACCTTATCTGGGGTGTCAAGGTATTTCTACCCTGCCCCCGTATCTTTATTTCTTACTTTTTTTCTGAGACTCAGCTTCAAGCGAGTTCCAAGATGGCTGTCAACATTTCCTGGTTTAAGTGTTGGCAGCCAATCGAATTTGAGTAGGATCCACAAGTCTATTACAAGGACTCCGATCCCTGATATCTATGTATTTTTTTACTTTGATTTCTCTGGAACTACATATTTACACAAAACCAACACTTTCTAAATCAAACTTTAGCTTTCTGCCAATTTTGGTGTAGTTCATTCAGCAGTTACGGCTGTAGAACCCCCCTTTTTTCTCAGCCCCCGCTTGACTGATGACCCCAAAACTTTCAAAACAGAAGCTGAACCAAAGAAGGGGAAGTTTTGTGAAAATGTATTGGCAAATATGAAAACACTTTTCTATGGGAACTTTGGTCCTAACTGTAACTACCTAATGGCGACCACTAGTAGATAATATATACACGTATATTTGTAATATTAATACATGTTGAAAAAGTACTTAATATTATTTTAAAATTATAATAATGCTAATTACAGTTCAAGATAAATTCTTATGGTTATAAATGTTGATGTTTTGGACCACAATATTTCTGGCCTTAATATTTTTGTACTTTACATTATAATTATGTAAAGTCAATAGTTTTGTGGTTGTCGTTACAACAGTATTTTTTTACTAAATTAACTAAGATAGCCTGTCACATCAAGAATTAGGCTACATGTACTGGTACAGCTTGTTGTTGATGCTATGGCTGCAGATGCAAATTTCTTTACAAGGATAGATGTGCTGTCCTTGGCTAGCAATGCAATTTCTGTGTTCACGTTCACAGTCTTTGCAAGCCCTCTGAAACTGATAGGTAAATATCCTGTGGGAATCATGATTGGCAATCACAAGCAACCCTTTTACAATGAGAGAGCAATTACAATCTCCAAATCTAGCACAATTAAACTTGAGACAAGAATAGAGACCTCCAGTCATTACCATTTCTCAAGCAGACAGCACTCAAGCATGTTCAGCAAATTACATCTCACTAAACACTATCATCAACTTGAAAAATATGCCTTGATACATCCTTATGTTCAGTGTTACACTCAAACTGAACATTTACAAAAGGTGTTAAAATATTTCAGCATTATCAGGTCTCATCTCCTTCATACACTTGCTATTCCATCAAAGTTGAATGACTGCCTTTAAAAAGATATGGGCAACAATTAAGCTAGATGACGTTTAATTGGGATAGATGATGCAGAGCCAAATCACATCCTATGCAATATACAGGCATAGGGCCCGATTCTCAAACTGCATTTTGGAGTAGTTCTGAAGAAGTACTATTTACCTACTACAAAATGATTTTCACAAACCTATGGCTGGACATCTATGCCTCTGTCTCTGCTAGCTTTACTATGCAGTGATTACTGCACACATAGATATATGATTTTGTAGTAAATGTGGAGGACAGCAGAGGGAGTGGTTAATGGAGAATACTTACAACTAAATGGGTGAGGTTACCAGAAGATTAGGTTGGGATTTAGGGAGGGACATGCTAATCCTAAATAAAAATCCACATAGAACATGGCTATTATAATTCAGAAAATACACTTGTACATTTGATACAGCAATGACAGTATCAAAACAGGCTTACATGTTCTGCCGCACAGCCTCGGAGTAGGTTGAGCACAACACACAACTAACGATAAGAACAGCAACATAGTCCCATAGAAAAGAATGCAGTCAGGGGGTTACATTAATACTAATCAACATGGCTCATAGTGGGGATGTTTGTTTTCATTTTCCTCATGATCTTGCTGAATTCTAATGGTGATGGTCACAGTTTTATCTTGAGAAAGGTTTCTTTGCAGGCAACATGGGTAGACTAGAACTGCAAAATAAAAGGTGTTGCTCTCTACGGAGTGTCGCTTTTTTTCTGGTATTATGCTGGGCACACACACATCAGACTTAGTGGGGCTGATTATGATGTCAGTGAGTCTGACACGGACGTGCCGTCGGTGTCGGACCCACCGACATCTACCCCTGAGGTGCGTCCGTCGGATTACAATGCGGTGGACGGATTGACTGTTTGCGGTGCTTCCGAAGGGCTCAAGGAGCCTGTTGGTGCATGGAAAAGACAGCATAATCCCTTAATGACAGCAGCTCCGCCGTTGGGATTAGGATGTCGGTTTCCAACAGCCATTTCATGTCAGCCTTTCCGACATGGAAAGGCTGTTGGAAAGCAACATTGGGCCCCTGGCCCTCCACTATAGGGCCTGGGGGGCATCTATGGTGCCCCTAAACATCTCTGCACCAGGTGGCAAGTATCATGATGTTTCAATCATCCATTTCACTATGGCAGCTTGTGCTGTGGGCCAACTGCACAAGCTGCCATAATGAAATGGATGTTTCTGACCGTCGCATCCAAATTGGGATGTCAGAACCGCCGGCCTATGGTCAGGCGGTTCCAGACCGATGCAGTGTTTCCCCCGACATTGTGATTAGGCCTAATATCGATAATTAAAAAACATAGTATAAATATTGACTATAGTATTTATTTATATAAATACAAATTTCTTCAAAAAAAACTTTAAATGTATTTAAAATAAGTAAAGTACTTGAGTTAAATAAATAATTTGTAACCACGTTTGCTACAAATTAATAAAACTAAGTGAGGGTAGGTTATATTGTTTTGTACTATTGTTTAACAAATAATATTCATAATTTAAAGAAACATATTCAAATTATTGTACAGTCTAATGCACATTGAAGGTGATGAGATGCAGTGTTTTAGCTTATTTTTTTTGTTCTAGGTCAATAACAATTTTAGATTATTTTGCATTAATTTAATATTTATTTTTTACATTAGAGATCTCCACCAATAAGTGAAGTCACAACACTTGTAAATTTAGTCGCAGGAGTGTCCACCCGTTTGTTGAAGAGGGTGGAGCTATGCAAGTTAGCACTTAGGTGTACAGGTCTACTCAAACATTGTGAAAAGAAAAAAGTGGTTAGTTGCACCTAGGTCTAGAAGTAGATCTACATGTGATAAGAACTACAAATGTATTTTTATCAATGTGAATCAGGTCCATGGTTCCGCATAAAAGACCAGCATCCAATGAGTCAATTTTCATTTTGGTTCTTGACCTTTTCTAGTCATCCAGTCTAGGAAATGTGATCACTGTTATACAAGATAGGAAGAGCTTGAGACTCAATTTCTCCTTGCTCTCCTGACATGGATTTTGACCCTCTCTCTCCACCTTTCCTTTATGTCATATAAAATCAACATATTTTATGTCCATTAGATGGCACCTTCTATTCACTACCAAGATTTGTTTCAAGACTGTAATGTCTTCCAGGATAGTGCCATCATGTATACCCCATTTGTACATATATTGCCCCATCCACACCACAAAGAAAAAACCCTGGAGTGAACACTTTAGTATAAGAAACCCTCACTCCACTCTACAAATTAGAGGACAATTCCTTTCAGGCTGACACAAGGGTGTGCATGCAGAACCTTCGACACACAGCGGTCTGACATCCCTTGCTGGTTGTCACCCTTGACGCAGAGACGGGGTCCTTCTTTCTAAACCATCAGGTAAGGGGCTGGTTCTTCCCTGGGGGTTTCTTGGCTATAGATACATATAGCTATACACCCATACACCTACACATCCAGGTTAGGCTAGGTACATTTTAGCCAAATTACTTGGGGCGCGCAATTTAGCAATATGCAAGTGGTTCTGTTTTGATCTGAAATGTTTCCTTTCATCTTATTAGCACCATAGTAGAAAGGTATCTACTATTTACTATATTGGTACTAGTAATCTCTTTTGTATGCTTCTGTCTCCTAATTGTCGCAGCACATATGTTTTACACAAGGCTGTCACTAGACCAATAAATACTTATTGAAACATCCTAATCGCCATTCTGTGCACTTTCTGAGAGAAACCAAGCACAAGTATCTGAGCAAATGTACTGTACTGTTTTCCACGATCCCGGAGGAATCAGAGTTGTCATGTTAAGTGGTTGCCGAGACTACCTACACCACTGTAGAATACAGGGGTGTGGTAGTGGCACTGGAGAGCTAGCTGGTCTTACGGCTGACATATACTGTGGGGGTGACCGAAAGGGGTTGGGACACCAAGCCCTCAGTTTAGGTCATCCAAAACGTGCAGGTCCTGGGGGACTCCTAGGAACTACACGACAAGACCATTTCTGGTGGATGGAGAAAGAATTGCATGATGGGTTCTCTAGGCATACTATAAAGTAATCAACAATGCTCAGTCCCTCATGGATTATGTTCTATTCATGTTATTCACTTTCAAAGGAAAGAGAACTCATTCCTTTACAACTCATGTGCTTCATAGTTTTGTGTAACTATATGAACCTGAGCCTTTGTTTATAAACCGACTTACAGCTAACTACTATTAGAAAAAAAACATCCTTCCTCCAACCCACCTGATATTCCTGAGACTTTTTGTAAAATCTTCAAATGTACCTACAAGTATAAAATAACATCTGAAGTTTGAGCGGGGTACGTTTTTATGGGATACAACAGCCTAGCAGCTGTATACACCTTTCATATATTGTTCTATTTCAATTTAAATAATATACATAGAGAATAAAGAACCCATTGTCATATAATTTAAGGATGTTGCAACTCAGGTGGAGTTCCATAACCGTATAGAAAAACGAGGCTGAAGACTAAGTTCCTTGATAAATGTATTGATCTCCCGAAGTGACTTGCTATATTCTTATACCGTAAAGCAGGTGTTGATTTATTCTTTATAATACCCGGTCACAGCATCCCTCTTCCTACACCACTTAAAACTTGCTCTTTCATAAAAGCAACAGGATGTTTGCAGATATGAAGGATAAAGGTATAATCTGTGTGCGAAATTTAATACACAGGAAGCTAAAAAAGATATTCAAATCAGTTGGATAAAAGTTGTTTTAAAAATGCTGTAGCTTAGAATGTCTAAAAACCTGCAGATCTTATCTTTCCATTAATGATCTATGCAGCAGTCACAAAATAAGCACGTAGCCTTAAATATCTCCCTAAATAGCTCCATTCTGATAATCACTGTTCATTTGAAAAACCGATCAAAAAGACAGTTTTAATTTTCATTGTTTAAATTGCAGCTGTATTTATGTTCTGTGACCCACCTTTCACATTGAACTTGGCAGCAGGCATTGTGACATCAGTACTCAGGTGTAATACCTTATTAAAGTGGAGCTGGAACATAATTTTTTAAAGATGTATCAGGTTGCATGTATTAAGGAAATTAGAAACTTGATTTTTTTACTGGGATTGCAGGCTCCCACGTATTATACTCCTTTTATAAAGTGGAATCACCCTTTGCAAATCACCAAGAATGTGTCATCATCCCTCGGGGCTGCCCCACCCACTTTCTTTTTGCAGTTTTTTTTCTAAATGCTTAAATTACTAATTTTCCGACCGCCAATATGATCTGTTAATGAGCCACTCCTTGATTTCGGAGGAAAATTGTATTGTATCCTCCATATGAAGACATGTTATGTAATGTCACTATGGTAAATAAAATTCTTTCCAAATTTGTGAAAAAATAAAAAATAAAATTGCTTTCTTTCTCAACATTTAAGGCCTGGTTTCACAGCGAATGGTAAGTGACTATACCAACAAATGCTTTTTTCAGGGATTCGGCGTTTCAGCAACCAACACAAGAACTGCACTGTAGCAACTTGGGAAAGTAATTAAATGATTTTGAAACATACCTCCTATTTAATCAATCAATAATTACAATAAGGAAAACAATAACAAGAAAACCAAGAACTATAAGTGCACTACATACAAAACGCTAAAATACCTTGTAGTATCGAGTCCACCGCCTAAACTTACAAACTACACTAACGTGTTCGTGAATCCTTAAGGAGCAGATACAAAATATTCTTCGCTTTATTATTCGAAAAACATTATACTAGGAGTATATAGATGGGGAAAGCACCACTGCTTACCCAGGACAGTCACAAAATACATGCAAGTAAGGATAGTTGCACAATAATGTCCAGCAACAATGCTTGTATTATAGCACACCAGAACGCAAAAAATGTTAGAGACCGCTGTACAACTAACAGCCGTTGAGTTCACCCAATCATTTCTTTCATAGATCATGGAAAAGGGTGGGCGGACCAGTAGTGTGTGCCCACTGATTACGCTAAATTTTGTCCTTGCCTTCCCTTCCAAATTTAGCACTGATGGTCTTTTGTTTGCCTGCTGAAAGTGGTTGAGGGGAGTAAAAACTTCAAGATTATACTTACAATTTAGTCACCTTTAAAAGACCATAGACTCCAAATTCCAGTTTATGGGTTTTATTATAAGGCCAAAAATAATTGAATATACACGCCTCTTAAAATTAGAGAATATAGGTACATAAAAATCAATACAGAGCTCAACCTACGCATATAATTAATTCGGCACAGAAGGCACAATGTGATCAATTCCAGAATCAAAATACACCCCAAGATGGAGGCGGAATCTAATTCCTTTTTCATTAGGAAAAAAAGCATAAATTATCTTTCCCTACACTACTCTTATTGATGCTCCTTCTATTTCCACTATCTCATTTCCCAAAGGTGTCAGCATGTGTTGACTTCCTAAGAAGTACTCAAGTCAAATGGGTCAAATTAGCTGAGGGCTATGGAGCTCGCTCTTAGGATGCTCCTTCTCCTCCGAAAATGTAGAAGTCTGATTTTCTGTCCCTGCACATCAAACAAAACGACCAAATTCAGCCCCCCTCCTAAAGGTATCACATAACAAATTGTTTTCACTTGTAAGGTTTCCCAGTAGTTTTCCGTTACTTATTTTAATTAAGTTCTTATTGTCTTCCAGTGGCCTGAGGTTCAGATAGGCCAGCCACAGAAGGTATCCTCCCCTCTCGCTTCTCACACTCTTCAAAGACATTCCGGTTATCTTCTTAAACTAAGAATAATGTGGTAGAATTCTTGTACCTGCAGTGGGATGAGAGGATACTGTGCTGGCACACACTAAAGATTAATTTAATTGATTCTTTAGCAACCAGGGACTTCGAAACTGTCAACAACATGCAGCTCTGGACCTACAGTGCAGGCAACTTAAACACACACAATTACATGGATATGAATATAATGGAATCCTGCACATTATGCGTACAGAAATGATAATGTCTCTAATACATATAAATCCTACTTAAAGGTGTAAGGGATATTCTACTTACCAGTATGCATCTGTTCTTGGCATGTAGGGCTGCTGACATTCATATCTGTGCATAGATTGCCGCCTAGTGTTGGGTCCGGATGATTGCACTTTGTTGTCTTGGAAGAGTCTTCGAAGTATCACGAGATAGGTGACTCCTCCCCTGGACTACAGTGCGCATGGGCATCTTCTCCATCCTCAGATTGTTTTTCGCCATTGGGGCAGAGATGGAGATAGTAAAGTAAGAGATGGCCATGCCAGAGATAATGCTGCAGCTGCGACAGGCACCGGGGAGGAGGGCGGGCGATATGAATGTCAGGATCCCTACATGCCAAGAACAGATGCATACTGGTAAGTAGCATATTCCGTTCGAGGCATGTGGGCTGCTGAATTCATATCTGTGCATAGACTGAATAGCAGTATCTTCTCTAGCCGTGGCTACCTGTGCCAGCTGCAGCAGTTTGGAAAAGAGTTTTAAGGACAGCCTGGCCTACAGCAGCTTGCTGTTTAGCTTGCACGTCTACACAGTAGTGTTTTGTGAAAGTGTGTATGGTGGTCCATGTGACTGCCTTACAGATGTCTTCAAGAGGAATATTTCCCAGGAAAGCCATGGATGCCCCCATTTTCCTTGTAAAGCGTGCTCTTGGGGGGACGGTTAAAGTGTGTTTTGCCTTTTGATAACAAATTTGAATGCATTTAACTATCCATCTGGCTATTCCTGACTTTGAAATAGGATTTCCTTTGTGTTGTGGTGCAAAAGCAATGAATAGTTGTTTTGTTTTCCTAAATGATTTAGTTCTGTCCACATAATAAAGTAGAGCTCTTTTTACATCTAATGTGTGTAGGGCTCTTTCAGCTACTGACTGTGGGTTTTGAAAGAAAACTGGCAGTTTTATTGATTGGTTGATATGGAAATTGGATACAACCTTAAGCATGAACTTAGGGTTGGTTCTAAGAACCACCCTGTTGGCATGCACTTGCATGAAAGGTTCTTGAATTGTTAGTGCCTGTAATTCGCTCACTCTTCTGAGTGAGGTAATGGCAACCAGAAATGCAACCTTCCACGTTAAGAATTGTAGTTCGCATGAGTGTGGAGGCTCGAAAGGAGGGCCCATAAGCCTGGTCAGTACTATATTTAGATTCCAGACTGGGGAAGGGGGGTGTCTTGGGGGGATCACCTTTTTTTGACCTTCCATGAAGGCTTTGATTGCTGGTACCCTAAACAGTGAAAGGTGTTGCCTGTTTTGAAGGTATGCTGCTATAGCAGCGAGGTGTAGTCGTATAGAAGAGTATGCTAAGTTACATCTTTGTAGATGCAGCAGGTAACATATTATGTTTTGTATGGAAGTGCCTAAAGGGTTGATTTGCTGAGTTTGGATATGCCTTCGTCACTGAGGTGTTTATAGTGGCTCCCAGGTATTGCTGTACGTGGGATGGTTGCAGATGCGATTTTGTGTAGTTGATTGAAAAGCCTAGGCTGTGTAGCAACTGAATTGTTTGAGACGTGTGTGCTGCACATTGTTGGTACGATTTTGCTTGTATTAGCCAATCGTCCAGGTAAAGGTACACATGGACGTGTTGCCTCCTGAGATGTGCTGCCACTGTCGCTAAGCATTTTGTAAACACCCTTGGAGCCGTGGTAACCCCGAAGGGCAAAACCTTGAATTGGTAGTGTTGACTTTCTATTGTGAACCTGAGGTATTTTCTGTGGGCTGGATGGATGGGTATGTGAAAATACGCATCTTTGAGGTCCAGTGTTGCTAGGAAATCTCCTTGTTGTAGCAACGGGAGCACTTGTTGTAGTGTGATCATATGGAAGTGCTCCGATAGTATATATTGATTTAGGAGTCTGAGATCCAATATTGGTCTGAGGGAACCGTCCTTCTTAGGAATAAGGACGTATAGGGAATATTCTCCTGTCCCTTGTTCGTGGAAAGGGACTTGCTCTATGGCCTCCTTTTCCAGCATGCTTGTCACCTCTTGTTGTAGCAGGGTGATGTGTTCCGTGGACATAGGACTATGTCTGGGTGGTATGTTTGGTGGTGTAGAAGTCAGTTCTAGGCAATAACCAGACTGGATAATTTCTCTCACTCACCTGTCCGTGGTAATTGCGTGCCAGACAGGTAGGAACTGTTGGAGTCTGCCTCCGACTGGTGTTAAGTGGTCTGGAGGTAGCGTAATGAAGTCACTGTTTTGTGGGAGTGGAGGCTCTGGTGTTATTGCTTCCACGTCGTCTTCCCTTATTATTGTTACCTCTGTAACCTCCTCTGGTTGTGTTTTTATTGATGGAACCTTGTGTGTTACTTTTGTATGAGGCAGATGTTTGCGAGGTATTTCCTCGTGTATTTCCTCTGTATGAGGAGCGACGAAAGGAGCCCCTATGTTGCAGAAATTGCAATGCACCCATTGATTTTGCGGTTTCTGTGTCTTTTTTCATTTTATCCAAAATGGTGTCGACAGCAGGGCCAAATAGAAAGTCCTGATTGACAGGTTGGTTAAGAATGGTGGACTGCACCTCATTTTTAAAACCGGAGATACGCAGACATGCATGTCTCCGTAGTAGGACGCTAGTGTTAATTGACCTAGCTGCGGTGTCTGCTGTGTCAAGCGCACATTTGATGGAGGCGTTTGATATGAATTTTCCCTCTTGTATGAGATCATTAGCTTGTGCTTTAAAATGCTCAGGTAAGTGCTGCATTAGGCTTTCGAGCTGATCATAGTGCGCCCTGTCGTAACGAGCCAGTAGGGCTTGTGTATTAGCAATCCTCCATGAGTTGGAGGCTTGTGCTGCTACCCTTTTGCCTGATGCCTCCAGTATTTTTGACTCTTTGTCAGGGGGAGGTGCTTCCCCTGTTGTCTGGGAGTTGGCTCTTTTACGTGTGTTAGCCACTACCAGTGAGTCTAGTGGCAACTGCCCTTTGATGTAAGTAGGGTCTGTAGGAGCCGCCCTATACTTTTTTTCTATTCTGGGATTGATGACCTGTGCCCTGGCTGTATCCTTAAAGATGTCAGGTGCGTTTTTTAGAACTCCCTTTAACATGGGAAGTGTTCTGACACTTTTTTCTGCAGTAGGGAATGTGTCAAATAAGAAGTCTTCCTCCACAGGGTCATAATGCATGTCCACATTGTGGAATTGTGCTGCCCTGTCTATGAGTTGATTAAAGACTACGGTGACATCAGTGGGTGACGGCTTAGTAGGATAAGTGGGTACATCAGGGATGGGATGGGTGTTGTAAGGGTCTGTTGCTCTTCCCAAGGTTCCTCTTGTGGTTCAGGATCCTGTGGGAAATCATATAGAGGCTGTGGCTCATCCTGTGTGTTCCCCTCATTGTCCTCATGGTGAGAAGGAGAGTAAGGAGCAAAAGGTGTAGTAGGCATGATAGGTTGAAAAGGGATGAAGGGTCTAGAGGGAGAAGCCCCAAAGTCCTTTTTCTTTAATGGAATAGGGGAATGAGGTTCAAAGTCCAAAGGCCTCTTTTTCCTATGCAGGATGGTAACTTTACCAGTCTCTGGATTAATATATATCTTTGCCTGGTCGTCTGATGGAACTGGGTGGAATAGTTCTTCCTCTACAGTCCTGGGTTGTGTGTTAGAATTTTTTGGGTCGGTAACACCTGTTTTTTTGACGACTTTTGGTGTTTTGTTGGATTTTTTCGGCTCGGGCCCTTTTTTCGGGTCGACGGGTGTGTTCTGGTCGACCGGAACTTTTGGGTCGATACGTTTCTTGTGCTCCGTAGGCTTCTTTGGATGAGTGTCCTTTTCCGAGTCGATGTTCTTTTTCGGAACGACTGGTGTCTTTGGAGCAGTTATCTTTGGGTCGACAGGTTTTTCCGGCCTTGGTACAGGCTTCGGTACAGTACCGTTTGCCAGGTCGACGGATTTCGGACCAGTAGGCTTGTTCGGGTCGGCGACCTTCTTTGGTTCGGCGCTCTTCGGCTGTGTGCCTTTGCTTGGTTCAACCACTTTTTGGGGGTCGACAGCTTTTGGCTGAACGGCCTTTTTGGGGTTGACAGTCTTCTTTGGCTCGACGCTCTTTGGCTGTACGGCCTTTTTTGGATCGACGCCCTTCGGGTCGACGACCTTCTTTGGCTCTGGAGCCTTCTTCGGGACGATGGTACTGGGCCCTGGTGTCTCTGAAGGTTTCGGTTTCGATTTCGGAGCCAAGCCGGATGGCGGGGCTTGCGAAACTTTTTTATGATCTTGGCTAAGGCTTTTGGCAATGCCTCGACCAAAGCCTTTGGTGACGGGCTAATTGGTGTCGGGGGCAGGGTACTCACGATTTGCCCCGGTGGGATGTCGTCATCGGAGTGTGAGTAGTCCTCGACAGTGACGATTTCTAGGTCTGAGTCTGGAGCTTCCGGTAGATCCTGGTCATCGTCGAAGATGTTGTCCGGATCGGGTGCCTGTCGCTGCATTTCTTGCCTAGCGGCCGTCGGTTTCAAATAGTTTTCTTGGATCGAAACTGGGCGCAGGTTTCTTCACTATGGTCTGGGGAAAGGCACTTGTTGCATACTGAGTGTTTATCAGTATGTGGGAACTTGGAGTGGCATTGTGGGCACCTTTTAAATGGGCTTCTTTCCATTGACAGTCGGCTCACGTGGCGTCCAAAAGGCCCAACGGCCCACGTTGATGACCGGTTCAAGATGGAAGGTTGGATCGAGTAGAGAGGTACCGAACGAGAACAACACCGTCGAAGGCCTTTTGGCCTTTAGAAAAGTTTTGTTTCGATTCCGAAGTTGGAGTATAGGAGTTAGCATCTGAACCCAATAGCGGAAAAAAACAATCTGAGGATGGAGAAGATGCCCATGCGCACTGTAGTCCAGGGGAGGAGTCACCTATCTTGTGATACTTCGAAGACTCTTCCAAGACAACAAAGTGCAATCATCCGGACCCAACACTAGGCGGCGATCTATGCACAGATATGAATTCAGCAGCCCACATGCCACGAACATTACTTTTCAATGCTGTGAATGCTGAATAAATGCATTTAATAAACATAGTACACTGCAAACGATAAAAATATCTGTGAGAACGTTTAGGCTATGAGTATAATGCACCCATACAATGTAGAGTGCTGTAAACGCTCTATCAGTTCCCCCTCTTATGACTAGTGTCATAACACCAACATCTTACTCTCTTACAGTTTTCTTCTTGCAGAAGGGATCGACCTAAACAGAAGTGGTAGCTTGCGGTCCCTGTCTGAATTTTTTTAACCACTTAAGGTGCAGATAATGACTGTCCTGCAGTCATTCTAATTGCTGCTCTAGTTTCTTCAAGGAGTGTTCATTATAACGTGCCTTTTGCCATTTGTAAGCTTTGACGGCTCCCAGTAACACAATTTTACAAATGACTGCTATTATGATGGATTTCAAGATGAATACCATTATTTCTTGTTCCAGACTTCCAAACCAGCTTCCAAACTTCCATCTACAGCCAAATCACGTAAGTCTTGATGTATCTCTGAAATATTAATGATACATTTCTGTATATTCGGACTGTTGTCAGGAATATACGTGCAACACTGTTGAACTTTCAATAATTTACAGACTTCTCTGGCTTTTGCTAATAGGACATTTAAAGCAAGACGATTTTGAAGAGCATAGCCATTATCGAGACGATCTCCCCATCAACGAATAACAATATTTGGGCCGTATTCACAGAGAGTTTATTCCCTATTGTTGCCAGCTTTCGAATATTCACATCATTCAAACTCACATCCTCCCTTGGTATCATAGCTCCAAAAACATCCCCAACAATTTCTCCAGCACTTGCATCATGTTTTCCTCTGCAAACGCTTTTTCCCTCCAAGGGCCATAGATCATCTACATGAAAGATTTTAGGAAATACCACTGCTAAGTAGCATGTACCGTACAAATTCTTGGGTAAGTTTACATAAGATCTTTTCCCACACACAAAATACTATGGTTATTTTGTCCAATAATGCTTTTCTTATCGCCTCCTCAATTAAGAAAATGTGTACACAATCACTCTCACCCACAAATATTTTGTCATAGTAAGTGGACAGGTGTCTAATGCATAACTTCCCTTTTTGCTGAAAGTCCAAAGCTATTGGACCAGAGCTTCCCTTTGGCTTATGATCTAATTCTTCCTGTGTCCATGGGATAACCTTATGCTTTGGGTCCAGTCTAAATAAGGCATGTCTATGTTGATCTTCTATTGGATCCACACATTTCTTTTTGACGTCAGTCAACATGCATGTCAAATTATGTCTGTGAGCATATGATGTATCTAAAGTAATAGTAGGCATAAAATACATAGACACCCTCTCTACCTCCCTATAGTAATCATACTTATTCATGTACTTCAGGACTGGAACTTTAGTGAGTACCACCACATCATAATTTGAGAAATAGTACTGAAAATGAGCCTTACTATAAAACATGCTCAGCAACACACTACATGTGATGCCATAAGTCAAAGGTAAGTAATGATATTAGATGCCCTCTTCTACTGATGCTGGTATTTGCATACCCACATGACAATCTTTCGCTTCCATTGTGTCCACATATTCATACAACAAACAAGCATATGCATTCAGTGTAAAATCTCCTTTTGACAAATCTACGTGTAGCATCCGACTAGTTTCCCTAATCATATCTCTATCTTTAGCTGATGCACCCTCTCCTACGTCTGCGGTAGATGGGGTAGGTGTCATTTCATTCTTTTCGGTATCGTGAGACCCAACCAATGATGTAACAATCATCACAGCTATGACAATAAGCACCACAACGATAAGGGTACCAATTATGCATTTCTGCTTGCGTCCTGACTTTTTAGACTCCATTTTGAATCTCGGCTTTGAATTGAAACGCAACTGAATTCAACAAAGTCTCTGTTCTTCTTCACTTTGCTTAATTTGGTCATTTGCTATGTCTTTTATTTTCCTTTTTTTCCATTTGATTTTTGTACTGTTCAGTTCAATGATACTAAACCTATTGAAGAAACGTAGTCAGCCCTAACCCTCAATTCTTCTCTCTATTGAAAGGCCCAAATTTTAAATCTTCTTACTCTTGGGGCTAGTTTATCTTCTTTCCAAGGCTAATAAGATTTCTTTACAGTTCACTCTTCATCATTTATGATAGGTGATCCAAGAATAGCAAGAACAAGCTGTAGTATTTCAGCACAAATTTCTCCCATTTCTTGTGCAGTTGGCTGTCGACCAAAAGTAGGGGAAGCAACCTCGTTGAGGATTGTTGGACTTGGCCCTTTTTGCAGGGTCATTCTTGAACTTTTTGCCTTCCTCCTGCATTTTGCCTGACCTGTTTTTGTTGGTTTTATGACTCTGGGAACTTATCCACTGCTGATCAGTGCTAAAGTGCATATGCTCTCCTTATTATAAATTGATGTATGGATTAGTGACTCCATGATCGGCCTTTTTGATTTACTGTCAGACTCTAGTACAGTGCACTGCGGATGCCCAGGGCTGGTAAACCAAATGCTGCTGGTGGGCTTGCAGCACTGGTTGTGCCACCCACAGAAGCAGCCTGTAAAAGTGTGTCTTAGTACTGCCATTGCAGAGCCTATGTGCAGTCTGGTACTGCCATGTTGACTGGGCTAGTGCACCCACTTGCCAGTCCCTAAATCTTCCCTTTTCTGCATATTAGTCACCCCTATGGTAGGGCCAAGGGCAGGGTACATTGTAGGTAAAAGGCAGGACATGCCCTGGTGTGTGTGGCATGTCCGAATACTGAATTACAGCCATTTTTGTTTTTCACTATTGCAAGGCTACCTGTTCTCCATAGGCCAGAATGGGCAATTTGATTATAGCATCTTATAATCCTGACTGACTCAGGGAACTAGGTAGAAATTTGAGTTTAGTATGCCTAAACTCAGAATGGTAAAATACATCTTTTAGTGAAGTTGGTTTTAACATTGTGTTTGAAAATACCACTTTTAGAAAGTAGGTATTTTCTTGCCTAAACATTCCAAGTCTGCCTCTGCTAGGTTGTGTATTCCTTGTCTGGAATTTGAGTGACAGGGGCTGGGGGATTCCAGGAGACAGGGTGAGTCAGCACAGGGCTGAATAGAGCTGAATAGAGCTTACGAAGTACCCTTGAAGAAGGGTTAACACAACCCGAAATGCATTGGGTGTCATTTTGAAATTTTTGATCGTATTAGAACCTTGTGTTAGTGAGATATAGCACAATGTTACAGAAATTTGTATCTGTCATTCTCAATTGATTTATATTTTTGATGTTCAAATTGAATTTCTGAAGTCATGAGAAATATATGTTTTCGCAATTAACAAAAAATTTACAAAATAAGATAAAAACGCGAAACCTTAGGGACTTAAGCTGTGCATTACGCAGGTTTAGTTGATTCCAAGCCTCTACACATGCAAATGTCACACAGAGGTTAGGGTTGCACCCCACAGCATGATAGCACGCAGACACAACATATGTGATTCAGATTAACCTAAATCTCTTTCAACATAAGAATTGATTAACTAGGTGTGCAGGTCCATCCACATACAAGGTAGTGAGGGAACTCCTAACATCCCCTCAGGTGTGTCAGCTTTCCTCAGTACATCATGAATGTATTCAAATACTAAATGATGGCTATACATGTATGCAAAAGCACTGCAAAGGGGCATTTTCTGCTCCATAATAAATAGGTTGCCTTAAAGACGAATCAGGCCTTACATCTCTATCCAGTAAATTGGGCATGCTGGTCTTGCCAACTCATTGGGTGCAATTCGGGGTTTAAATGTATGCATTAGTATTCAGAAAGTTGTAGCTCTGAGGTAATTCCTAAATTGTGCCATTTGTTTCTCAAGTTGTCATCTTGGTCAGTAGCCACTTGATGTTTTCCTCTGATCTGCATGCCATTTCATTTCATGTCATGTGATGTGATGATGTTTTGTGACATCAATATCATATAAAGCTCATATGACAACATACATGGTGATATCAATAGTATACTACCTCTTTATGGTCACCGAATGTTGGCACGTATCATGCACGGAGCAGCACTTTCTGGACATAACAGGCACTTCTGCCATCTTATTGTTAGTCAGTTCATGGTCCAGGTCATGTGGCACGATATGATGCAGAGTAAAGACTGAATGTTAATGGTTTAAGCTGTGTTTCACGATGGGATAAGGAGCCGGATCACAATGCATTAATTAAGGGAGTAGCCAGGATACTACAATGTTTTACTTCTCTCTGAAAGAAAATTGCACTAGGATGTTCAGGAATGTTTGAAATGTATAGCAATACCATTGAATTATTTTGGCGAACATAACATTCATCATGAAGTCACTTGTGCATGGTGATTGACTGAGCCAAAAGCAGCCCGCAAGAAGTTCGCACAATATAAAACTTTATAAATAAATAAGGAGAAATAGAAAAATGGCTTTATCTGTAGTTATGTACGTGGTGTTAACACAGACCATGAGCATCATTTAGAGTTTGGCAGAGTGAGAGCAACACAGTAAATCGATGGGGTTCTGTACCATGTGCTTCACTCGCCAAATGTAGGTCATCAAAGTGCAGGGTTTCCATCAACAGAGGAAACCCTTGACTTGACCTCACAGTGAAAGTCACTTCACTCTATTTAGGGAGAGGCGCCCATTGTTAGATCCAGCTTTCCAGGACCACTATGCAAAGCCTGGTGGTACCAGGCAGAGAAATCTGTCAACAGACCAGACACACGGGGAGCAACTCCATTTGCATCAGGGCCATTGATTGCATGTTTTACACAAACGTTTCCCTTTGCTTCTTGTGCAAAACAAACAGAAATATTGAGCAGGCTGCCAACTAACTGGTGCCCACTGAGTATTTCAATGAGCCTACTCTGGAGAGGCTGGTGAAGCCGCTCCAATGTAGGGTTAGAGATCTCTGCACAGAACGCTGCGATCTCTCAAACTGGAGGGTGTTGTTCCACCATCAGAAAGGAAAACATGGCATCCAAAGACCTGTCAGGCTGCCCACCAGGGTATTAACGATCCTGTATGTTTATGTGACCACATTGAACACACTACTGTAAGCTCAAACTCTGACCTGGCCACAATTGATGTTCGTTAACACACCCCTAAAAGGGCAAACTGTTGCTCATCACATCAGTGATAGCATCATCAGCTTGACTCTATTTTCCTTACTTGCTTAGTATTTCCCCACTGGAAATATTGGGCATCTTTCTGCCTCCCTTCATGCACAAGAGAAGTTCTCGGCAGCCACCTTTACTAAAGATGGATTGCTCCGACAAAATAACAATTGGTTGCAGATCCAGTTTAAAGCAGATTTTGAATATTGATTGATTGAAACTATTTGTAAAGTGCAAACAATGGTTAGCCTTCACAGTAAACTATGACTTGGGGACTTTAGCTATTAACTACCCTTTCCTTAATTTATCCAGATTACTCTATTTCTGTATGCTAACAACCAGTTACCTGATGAATATCTTCTTACCAGAAGTTCTCAATTGGTCATTTCCTCATTCACATGTGTAGTGACCTGGCAAGTAGGGACCGAGGACAATAGGACCCTGTGGGTCATGAGGGAGGTGACCAGGTCACCGGACACCACATCCGGTCAGGGGACAGAAAGAGGACAGTATAGCAATGACCAAGGAAGAGGACAGACGTGCCATGACCCGCTCCCCACTCGGCAAATAAAAGAAGATATAATCACATACCTGTTGTCCTGTGTTCTATGCACTATAGGCGACCAGCAACAACACGACAACATGTACCCTAAAACTCCTCTGAAGAGTCGGACTCCTAGAGATGTCAATGTTATATTTGCCGATTTATCTTGTACTGTGACAGCACAGCGAGTAAATTCTTTACTTAAGAACAAGAGTTCATTTACTTGATACATATGTAAATATTTTGTGTCCAAATGTCCTTTAATAAGTTAATTAAATACCACATCTAAATTTCTCTAGTCTAACAGATTTATTGGAATTTCCTTGGTGGTCTCTGTTTTTCCACTCCTCAGGGACCTTTCCTCTGATCCGAACCTTGCTCCTAGGTTCAAAAACCCAGTAGCGCCAAGAGCAATTGGTGTCAAAATAAATAAAGTCAGTTATGAAGCTACAGCTCCAGTAAATGGATTAAGAGTCCATTTAACTACTTGTGAGTTCCTAGTTTTGGGGTCCTTTGTGGTAAAGGGAATTCTGGCAGATAAGTGTGAGACTACAAGAGTTGGGGCTACTCGCCTTGATGTAGTTACAGCGTGACAGTAAGTGTTTCAGCCACTTTGATACAGGCAGTTTTTTCTGGGGGCTGGTATAACTGGAACCATGGTAATAGGAATTGTCATAAAAGAAGCCGTCTGGGTTAGGATGGTCACAACTGGGTTGTCCGAGTAGATCCTCCTGTCTAGTTGTAGCACAGTCAACTGGAGCAGTTGTACTGTTGCCACAATCTGGGGACCACCAACAGCATCTTGAACAATGTTATACAGCAGTGGTCTGGAAGACCGCAAATCCTCCAGAAAATCATCACTAGAATAGTTTCAGTACTATACTTAATCAGAGCACCAGTATCCTTCTCGTCCTGTGCTTTTCTTTTTTTGGGTCTCCCATTCATCAGTATGTGCTGCTCAGCATCCCTTTTAGCATCCACCCAACTAAAACTGTCCTTTGATGGGTACTCTGATACTTCTCCTTATTACTAGCACATGCAGCCCATACCCTAGCACTCAGGGCCACCTCTTGTGCTGGCCTAGGAGGGGGTATAACACTTGTATCAAGTTCTCGATTATGTTCTTATGTTCAGATTAAAAGTACCATATCGAGGAAACTGCAAGGGTCCTTCTTTTCCAGTGACTTTCCAATGGTTAAGACAAATGCTAGTGTGAAACCCAACATTATTGACCATGCATTAACCAGGAGCTCCTTCCGGAGGAGCTTCCTCGCCCCCTCTTGGTCAGGACCTCTCAATAACATAAAACATTTCATTTTTGTAATCATTCCCTGTAAGAAATTGAGTTTTTGGTTGAAAGGGGGAAACTCTACTCAAGCAACAGCCACAATACTTGTCAGGGTGAACTACAAGCAAATCCCTAATTTAACCTGTACCCAACCCTCTGGTAGCTTGACAAGAAAGCAGTCAGACGATATGGAAGGCTTTTATGCAGCAAACAAACAGTATTAAAGTGAAAACACAATACAAGACAAATTCCATACTAGTTTGGAAAAATAGAGTAAAACCTAATAAATTATTTGACACCAAACCAACAAACATCCACTCAGTAGAACCAGAGGTATGCCATTTCAAAGATTTCAGGTAAGCATAGAACCTAAAAGCACGAAGCGCCACTTGTTGCTATCTAGTTGTGCAAGCAGTGCTTAATTTGTGAATAAATAAGTGTTGGTTCCTCTTCAGGAGGCCACTGCAGCAATTCAATTCAAAAGTGCTTTATTTGAGTGTATACTCATAAAAGCAAACATACACAAAATATTGACAGTATTAAAATAGAATTAAATTTACAATCAGGCACATTTACAAAGCACTACTAAATACATTCAATACATTTGGTTAAAACGAAGTCTCGCAGTATTTACAAAAGATTGAAAAAGAATTCATAAGAGGTTTGATTTATGCATTAAAGAAGTATATACAATTTAAAGAACGAGCGGTGTCAATTTCATCGAAACAGATTTTACATACAGAGAATAGTCAAATAACTAGCAGTCTCTGAGTATCTACCAAGTTCAATGTTATTCTAAAAACTAAAGAGGTTTTATAAAAACAGATTATACAGGCAGAGAATAGTTAAATACTAGCAGTCTCTGCCTGATCACCCAGAGAATAGTTAATTGACTGGCAGTCTATGACGGATCGCCCATGCCCAGCCAATGTATTTAGCTGTCGCTAATAATATCCATGTTAATGGGCTTGTACATATAATGCGCAGAGCAACGGAACTGCAAGTGGTACCAAGATTCCTACACATAGGTGCTAGCCAAGCGCGTCTAGGGACACAATATGCTCTACAGGAGAACAGAAAATGTCCAAGAGTCTCCTTCCTCGTTCCACAGGCTGGGCAGATGTCACTCCCCCCTGGGCCCCATTTGGCTGTCAATGATCTTATGGGGAGGGCTCCAGCTCTCAGTTGGAATAGGAGCTTCCTGTCACCCGGTTTTGAAATAAAATCCCAGTACGACTCCAAAACCGGGTACAGTTTTACCTCAAGGAATCCAGCGGACATAGACCCATTACTCAAATTACTCAAACTCTTATTAGCAACATGTTCCCAGAATATAATTTTTAGGGCAGACTTGGTAGGGAATGATGCACCTGTTGGATCAAGCCATATAGAACTTAACCCAAGCTCGAACAGTATAGCCTTCAGTGAATTGAGCCAACTAATTCTATGAAAACAGTCCGCCTTTATGACGTCAATAAAACCTTCGGCACAATGCGCAAGCTCGGGGGTAGTCCAAAGTCTACGCCAATATAGGATTGGTCGTAGTCTGGCTAGATCCTTGATTTGCTTCATACCAAGCTCGTATCTTAAAGGCAGGAGAGGAGTGCTTTTCGGGGTACCAGTAATTAATCTTAAGAATTTATTCTCCGACCCCTGTAAAGAATTCAAATTTTCAAAGCCCCATATCTCCGCACTATAAAGTGCCGACCCTATAGCCTTTGCTTCATAAACCAGTAAAGCTGGCTTAACAGGTTTGGTCAAGGATTTCCTATGTTCCATATTAATGGCACCCGACAATTGCTTATGTCGCAGAGTGGCAATATTTATATGCTGGCTCCATCTATTATTATCTGCAATGAGAATTCCTAGGTATGAGAATGAGTTTACCACCTCAAGAGGCCGCCCACTCATGATGATGTTAGGCTTACAGCTTCGATGTGGTTTAAAAGCCATGAGTTTGGTTTTAGTGGCGTTCACCTCTAACCCATGCTCCCCACAGAAATTCTCAAAAATACACAGAGCACGCTGCAAACCACTAGGCGTTTTTGACATAATAAGC
Organism: Lissotriton vulgaris; assembly: GCF_964263255.1. Classification (NCBI taxonomy): domain Eukaryota; kingdom Metazoa; phylum Chordata; class Amphibia; order Caudata; family Salamandridae; genus Lissotriton; species Lissotriton vulgaris. Next base: position 499,914,005 of record NC_141694.1, read on the forward strand.
GTGTCGTCTGCAAACATTAATATAGGGATTTTTAACCCTGAGAGAGATGGAGCGTTGTGAGAAGTTGGCCTGGTATATAATGCTCACTAGTTCTAGTGATCACTTTGTACCATGCCAAGCAACCCTTATGATGATGGTTGTAATTCAACCTTGTAGACCAGTTATCCTAGTGGTAACGTGGACAAAGCAGTCTTAGGCTAAACTCTGAAAGGCATGTGAAGCCAGCTGTTATACCATACACAACCCCCTTGAATACCAAATGAAAGGGACACCACACAGATATATATTGAAAATATATATTGATTTATTAACTATTAAAATCCCCTGGACTCTTTATGAGCACAGAAGCACAAGCGTTAAATCACAAGACAGTTTAAAATACACAAAAGTTGCACAATATGGATGAGCCCTAGGGGCCACCTAAACCATATACTAAGAAAGTGGTATAAGAGATACCAATAGGAAAGTGAAGAGGCCTAGGGCCTTGGGAATCGCTGGAGCTATTCGAGACTGGAAATAACTAAGTCGGGAAAGGCCCACGGGACTCGGGTGCAGTGTTCAAAGTGCACGCACTTTCCAATGTAACGGCTATGGTGCGTAAAAAGTACACAAAGTTAGTTTAAGGGCACTTCCGCTGAACCTAGAGGAACAAAACTTAAGACACAGACCCTAGAGGTGTGTACCAGTGTAGGGACACCGGCTTTGCAATGTTACCTCACCCACAGGAAGTGGGTGCACAGGGTCGAAGTGGCGTCGGGTTCTGACACGCAGGTTCTTGGCGCTTGAAGCTGAAGATGCTGCAGGCGATGTGAAGGAGAAGTGTCCGGTGGATCCAAGGGTGGATCTGAAGTGGTGAAGACCTGAAAGCAGAGGGGACAATGTTCAAAGTCACTGACCAGTGACCACCGTGGAACCAGATTGGAACCAGGCAAAGTCGGGTGCAAACAGGTGATCAGGGGTTGCTTCTCTCTGCAGCCACGTGGACACGAAGAGGTCAAAGACGTCCAGGAGTCGATCACGAGCTGTCCCTCGAAGGCTCTAGCTGATGGCGGTGTCGGCAACTCAATTGAAGCAAACAAGCCTTGGCTAACGCAAGCCACGGGGAAAGTGAAAAAGGCTTATTACTCGGACCAGCAAGGTCAGAGCGGGTACTCCTTTCTACAGGAGCGAGGGCAGGTCTGGAGCAACCAGACCCACAGTGTAAATTGTAGGTTTCGTCGCCAAGATGGCCGCTGACCACGTGACAAGCGGCCGGGATGGCGAGTCGAGTGGCAAAAAGCAAAAGGGCCCCACGCAGATCGTGGAGATGCTGGAGGGCTGATCTTTGGTGCAAATGCTGCTCGGTTGTGGGGCTTCTCAAACCCCAAAGCACAGAGTCGAGGGTGCCTCGGGTGCTGCGCAGTCAGCGTCTCGGGGGTCTTTCAAGATGGCCGCTCCCACGTCTCTCGGTGCCTCCACGGGTCCCTTCTTTGCAGGGACTGTGGATCGGGCTAGGAGAAGTCTGGGAAGCTGTGTCTTGTCAGGCTCTGCACTCAGGCTCCGGCGGGAGGCGGCGGCAAAGCAGACGTCGAGGTGCTGGGTGATACCTGTGTTCACAGGGTGGCCCCTCCTAGGCCACAAGGGAGATTCTCTTCAGTCTTCTGTGCAGCAGAATGTCGAAGTCCAGTCTTCTTCTTGTTTAAAGTTGATTTCAGGATGATCTGCTGTGCAATGGCACTGCTCCCCCTCTTATTCCAATCTAGGGGGTGGATCACCTACTAGGTCCCTCCTCTGGGAGGAACCAGGAAGGGGGGCGGTTACACCCCCTTTCCTTTGTCCAGCTCCGCGCCAGGACTGGGGCTGGAAGGCCCCAGAACCGGTTTGGGCTGGCCTATGCACGGGGACACCTTGTGTGCCCCGGGCATGTCTGATTCTATTCAGCCCTGTCCTACCCAATACACAAAATCCTGTCTGGGGTGGTGCTCGCACCTCCCAAGGCAGGAAACCCTTTGTCCAGGCCCTCCTCGCTGGAAGGACTCCCAGCAGCAGGAGGTCAGACATGTGTCTGTGGTGGCAGCATCCATTTTGTGATGCTGAGGCTCTGTTTAACTTTAACCGGGGTTAAGGCTACACACATGTCGTGTCCCTCTAGAAGGGTGGAATGCTATCCCCGTCGCCAGAACTGGCGAGGGGATAGTATTCCAATTCGTATGACACCTTACTCGACATGTTTTGATAAAGCCAAACCAAAGATAGCATTTAACCGCGAGGATTATAATGCACTTAAGAGTATATGGTATGGCGATATCCCGGAACAGCTTAGGGAGTGGTTCCCGACAGCTGCAGACAGGCTCAGCTCATGCTAGAGCACCATCTCACATATTTCCAAGCACTCTGCCTCCAGGATTGATGAGGCCTTCCATAGGAGTGGCTGATAGGAACATATGTGTCCAGTTTAGGGTTAGGCACAGGCATACTGTACCTAAGTAAGAGGTGATTACACCAACTTACCCCAGCTGAGTGATCAGCCAGTTGTGTCAAATATGGAGGCCAGGCCAGGGGTGGCACAATACATGCTGCAGCCCCTGGTAGGCCTTGGCTACACCTATGCCCTGGGTACCTATGGTACACTGTTACAGGGGCCTATAAGGTGAACCAATTCCAATTGTGTTATGCACCTAAGGTACATGGAGTCCATTTTAAGGAGAGAGCAATCAGCCTGGGGCCCTGAATAGCAGGATCCCAGGCCAACTAAGTCAAAAACCAGCTAAACACCAGGCAAAAAGTTTGGGGGTAACCATAGTCAGATATCCACCTTCCTACATAACCCCCCCCCAAACGAAAGGAGATAAGGCTATCCTTGACCAGGTAAGCCTATATTGCCTAAGTGGCCATATAAGGAAGTACCAGCTCTGGCTTGGTAACCCCCTGTCTCATGGTCCACTAAGCAATCCCTCACCCTAAGGGTATCTGAGGGTCTCCACCATAGGGAATCTCTACCTGTGGTGTGTCTTTGCAAAGTCAAAGGCTGGTGTTGGGATGGAGTACTGAAGTGAGTTTCCTCTGTAGGGCTCAGCTTCCTCCAATCACTCTCCACCATGTGTGCCTTTCTTTCTCTGACTGAGTTGCACTGTGCTCTCAGGGTCAACCTCTGGCTACCTAAAGCTGGAGGCTGGGTCCCTCTGTTTGGCTTACTGGAGGGACAGTTCAGGTTTGGGCCCTTAGGGTCCCAGGTTTGGCTGTGCCCAACAATATCCATCTGGGGGAGGTCCCTAACTACTTTTAAGGGGGATCCCTCAGGAGTTTTTAAAGTTTTCACCTCACTAGGGCTACTAGTTTCGGTGCCCCTAATCTGTTGATGGGGGTGCTTTATTTGACAGGGGGCCCTTTGGGTCTCACTGTCCTTCTTGTCCTCTGCAGCCCTGGGCTGAGTAAGGCAAGGTAGAGAGGGGCAGGTTACCTGCTCCAGACTGGGTCCCTCCTGAGAAGGGTCCACTGCCATCAGAGGCTCTGTCAGGCCAGGCCTAACAACCTCTGGGTCAGTTCCTTCATCAGGGGTAAGATCAGTTCCCTGAGGAGGCTGATCCTTTCCTAAAGTCTGGTGGGAGGGAGATTTCTCTTCCTCCTCAATGCTCTCTGTTTGGGCGGAGTGATCCATCATTTCAGGCTTCACTACCCAGGTATCTGTTTGAGTTTGGGCTGTGGCCATCACAGCCCCTCCAACCTTTTCAGGAGGAGACTCAGTTTGGGTATGGGCTGTTACCAGTACAGCCCTGCTACTCTCTTCAGGAGGGAAGTTATCTAAAGATGGGGCTGAGGTTTGCTCAGCCCTCCCAACCATTTCAGGAAGGACATCTTGAATTGGGGCTGTAGCCATCACAGCCCCACTAACCTTTCCATGGAGATTTACCATTCTAGAATGGGTTTGCTGTTCAACCTCAGCCCAGGCTGAGATTTCCAAATCATTTCCCAGTAGGCAATCTACAGGCAAGTTTGCTGACACTGCCACTCTCTTTGGGCCAGTGACACCTCCCCAGCTAAGATTGACTACTGCCATGGGATGATTGGATTCTATACCATCAATGTTTGTCACCTGATATTTGGCATCAGGTAAAAGTTGCCTTGAGGGGACTAGACATTCAGCCACCATGGTGACGCTAGCCCCTGTGTCTCTGAAGGCCTCAACTTTCAAGCCATTGATGAGGGGCTCCTGTCTATACTTGCTCAAAGTGTTTGGGCAAGCAGTGAAATTGGCAAACCCCATGCCAGTCTCATAGACAAGAGTATCTGAGTTAGGGGACCTGGATAGGCCAGAGTCCACCTGTCCTCCAAAAGTAAACCCACCCAAATTCTTGGGGGTGCTCCCACCACCTGGGGGACCACTGCTAACAGTGACAGGAGGTGTTGGAGCCTTACCTGGAGGTATATTCTCCTTATTGCCATTCTTGGGACAACAGCTATCTGTTTTGTAATGCCCCACCTGTTTACAGGTATGACAATAAGGCTTTTTCTGGGATGTAGAAGTGTCTTGGGACCCACCCCCATTCTTGGAGTTTTGGGGCCCTGGGGAAGTCTTTTCCTTACTTTTATCCCCACCCTTCTCTTGAGGCTTGGTAGTCTCTTTCTTTTGGTCACCACCCTGGTTCTTAGGCCTGATCCTGGTTCTGACCCATTTGTCTGCCCTCCTACCCAATTCTTGTGGGGAGGTCAGATCAGAGTCAACCAGGTGCTGATGTAGAAGCTGATTTTGACAATTACTTAAGATTTGCTCTCTCATAATTAAATTATACAATCCTGTATAGTCAGTAACCTTACTTCCCAGCAACCAGCCCTCCAGAGCCTTAGTGGCACACTCAACAAATTCAGACCAGTCCTGAGTCTGTGTCTTCTGGGTATCTCTGAACATTAACCTGTACTGTTCAGTGGTTAAGCCTAACCCATCAATCAGAGCACTCTTCAGGACCATGTAGTTTCTAGAATCCTCATCACTAACTGTGAGGAGTCTGTCTCTGCCTCTACCTTCAAAGGAGAGCCACAAGATTGCTGCCCACTGCTCCTGAGGGATCTGCTGTACTCTGCAGGCTCTCTCCATTGCAGTGATCCATTTATGGATATCATCCCCAGCTTTGTAGGGGGGCACAATCTTACTCAGGTTTCTTGTATCAAAGGACCTGTCTTTATCCTTGTGGATATTGCTGCCACCAGTGGGTTCTATTACCCCACTCTCTCTAGGCTGTCTTGCTCTAGCAAGTTTCTCCTTAGCCAGGGCAACCTCTAATTCTTGCCTCTGGATCCTAAGCTCAGCCTCTCTCATCTTGGCCTCATGTTCCCTTCTCTGAGGGCTAGTCATCTCCTTTCTGGAGTGACCATGAGAGCCTCTAGAGACATGGGAGGTATTGGATTCACCTGAGTGATGCCTCCTCCCCCTATGGCTCTGGTTAAGTCCACCTGAGGGTCTGAATGGGTTGTTACCTGATTCATTCCCAAGTTGACTTAAGTTAGCCTGGTTCAGTCTACTGACCAGCACCTGACTATCTCTGTCATCATCTGACTCACTGCTCTCCACCTCCTCCCCCTCTTCTTCTTCTTCCTCTACATCTACTTGAGGAGCTCCAGTGGTGGAGGCTTCCTCATCTTCTAGGATGATAGGGGCAGGGGTGTCTACAGTGTCATCCTCTGAAGGATGGCCTCCTTCAGCATTCCCTGTGGGGTTTGCTTTAGAGGTCTTTAGAGCTTCAGACTGATCCAAAAGCTCTCTTAGGTGGTCTGCAGTAGGGGAAGGCCCTGTCTTCAGACCCCTTAAGACACAAAGCTGTCTTAGTTCCTTAAAAGGAAAAATAGCAAACTGGGATGGTGCCCTTGGAGGGTCACTCTCAACAGGAGTAAGTCCACTGGACCCCTCTGTTCCAGACATTGCTCTAGTGTGGGTGGATGTGTTGCAATCTACCTACACTGGTGTTTACCTACTAAACCTATCTAGTAGTTGTAGCTAGGGTGTGCTACTCCCTTTGCTCTACAACAACTAAGTTCAGTAGAACTTAAGTATACTAGTCTTGTTTTATATGTACCTAGCAGGTACCTGTATGATCTTTCAAATGATAATCTCAAAGATTGTAATGGTAAAACAACAGCAAGCTCAGATCCCAATCCGCTGCTCACCAATGTGAGAAGTTGGCCTGGTATATAATGCTCACTAGTTCTAGTGATCACTTTGTACCATGCCAAGCAACCCTTATGATGATGGTTGTAATTCAACCTTGTAGACCAGTTATCCTAGTGGTAACGTGGACAAAGCAGTCTTAGGCTAAACTCTGAAAGGCATGTGAAGCCAGCTGTTATACCATACACAACCCCCTTGAATACCAAATGAAAGGGACACCACACAGATATATATTGAAAATATATATTGATTTATTAACTATTAAAATCCCCTGGACTCTTTATGAGCACAGAAGCACAAGCGTTAAATCACAAGACAGTTTAAAATACACAAAAGTTGCACAATATGGATGAGCCCTAGGGGCCACCTAAACCATATACTAAGAAAGTGGTATAAGAGATACCAATAGGAAAGTGAAGAGGCCTAGGGCCTTGGGAATCGCTGGAGCTATTCGAGACTGGAAATAACTAAGTCGGGAAAGGCCCACGGGACTCGGGTGCAGTGTTCAAAGTGCACGCACTTTCCAATGTAACGGCTATGGTGCGTAAAAAGTACACAAAGTTAGTTTAAGGGCACTTCCGCTGAACCTAGAGGAACAAAACTTAAGACACAGACCCTAGAGGTGTGTACCAGTGTAGGGACACCGGCTTTGCAATGTTACCTCACCCACAGGAAGTGGGTGCACAGGGTCGAAGTGGCGTCGGGTTCTGACACGCAGGTTCTTGGCGCTTGAAGCTGAAGATGCTGCAGGCGATGTGAAGGAGAAGTGTCCGGTGGATCCAAGGGTGGATCTGAAGTGGTGAAGACCTGAAAGCAGAGGGGACAATGTTCAAAGTCACTGACCAGTGACCACCGTGGAACCAGATTGGAACCAGGCAAAGTCGGGTGCAAACAGGTGATCAGGGGTTGCTTCTCTCTGCAGCCACGTGGACACGAAGAGGTCAAAGACGTCCAGGAGTCGATCACGAGCTGTCCCTCGAAGGCTCTAGCTGATGGCGGTGTCGGCAACTCAATTGAAGCAAACAAGCCTTGGCTAACGCAAGCCACGGGGAAAGTGAAAAAGGCTTATTACTCGGACCAGCAAGGTCAGAGCGGGTACTCCTTTCTACAGGAGCGAGGGCAGGTCTGGAGCAACCAGACCCACAGTGTAAATTGTAGGTTTCGTCGCCAAGATGGCCGCTGACCACGTGACAAGCGGCCGGGATGGCGAGTCGAGTGGCAAAAAGCAAAAGGGCCCCACGCAGATCGTGGAGATGCTGGAGGGCTGATCTTTGGTGCAAATGCTGCTCGGTTGTGGGGCTTCTCAAACCCCAAAGCACAGAGTCGAGGGTGCCTCGGGTGCTGCGCAGTCAGCGTCTCGGGGGTCTTTCAAGATGGCCGCTCCCACGTCTCTCGGTGCCTCCACGGGTCCCTTCTTTGCAGGGACTGTGGATCGGGCTAGGAGAAGTCTGGGAAGCTGTGTCTTGTCAGGCTCTGCACTCAGGCTCCGGCGGGAGGCGGCGGCAAAGCAGACGTCGAGGTGCTGGGTGATACCTGTGTTCACAGGGTGGCCCCTCCTAGGCCACAAGGGAGATTCTCTTCAGTCTTCTGTGCAGCAGAATGTCGAAGTCCAGTCTTCTTCTTGTTTAAAGTTGATTTCAGGATGATCTGCTGTGCAATGGCACTGCTCCCCCTCTTATTCCAATCTAGGGGGTGGATCACCTACTAGGTCCCTCCTCTGGGAGGAACCAGGAAGGGGGGCGGTTACACCCCCTTTCCTTTGTCCAGCTCCGCGCCAGGACTGGGGCTGGAAGGCCCCAGAACCGGTTTGGGCTGGCCTATGCACGGGGACACCTTGTGTGCCCCGGGCATGTCTGATTCTATTCAGCCCTGTCCTACCCAATACACAAAATCCTGTCTGGGGTGGTGCTCGCACCTCCCAAGGCAGGAAACCCTTTGTCCAGGCCCTCCTCGCTGGAAGGACTCCCAGCAGCAGGAGGTCAGACATGTGTCTGTGGTGGCAGCATCCATTTTGTGATGCTGAGGCTCTGTTTAACTTTAACCGGGGTTAAGGCTACACACATGTCGTGTCCCTCTAGAAGGGTGGAATGCTATCCCCGTCGCCAGAACTGGCGAGGGGATAGTATTCCAATTCGTATGACACCTTACTCGACATGTTTTGATAAAGCCAAACCAAAGATAGCATTTAACCGCGAGGATTATAATGCACTTAAGAGTATATGGTATGGCGATATCCCGGAACAGCTTAGGGAGTGGTTCCCGACAGCTGCAGACAGGCTCAGCTCATGCTAGAGCACCATCTCACATATTTCCAAGCACTCTGCCTCCAGGATTGATGAGGCCTTCCATAGGAGTGGCTGATAGGAACATATGTGTCCAGTTTAGGGTTAGGCACAGGCATACTGTACCTAAGTAAGAGGTGATTACACCAACTTACCCCAGCTGAGTGATCAGCCAGTTGTGTCAAATATGGAGGCCAGGCCAGGGGTGGCACAATACATGCTGCAGCCCCTGGTAGGCCTTGGCTACACCTATGCCCTGGGTACCTATGGTACACTGTTACAGGGGCCTATAAGGTGAACCAATTCCAATTGTGTTATGCACCTAAGGTACATGGAGTCCATTTTAAGGAGAGAGCAATCAGCCTGGGGCCCTGAATAGCAGGATCCCAGGCCAACTAAGTCAAAAACCAGCTAAACACCAGGCAAAAAGTTTGGGGGTAACCATAGTCAGATATCCACCTTCCTACAAGCGTCTACAGGGGCTGTTACCATACGGGGAACAACGCCATTTATGTACAGAGTGCACAAGGTTGGGGCCATTGAACACCCCTGTCGAACCCCCCTTTCAACTGGAATTTCATCTGTGACCATGACATGCCCTCCCCACTGTATTTTAGCAAAAGTGATCTCGTGTAATCGCATTACCAAGGTCAGTAATTCCTCAGGGACCCCCAAACTCTGTAGAACTTGCCACAATTTTGCCCGTGGGACCAGGTCGAAGGCAGCCCTCAAATCAACAAATGCCGCATAAAGGCTGCCTCCTCCCAGCACCACAGTCTTCCACTGAAGCAGTTGGAAACGGAACACTTGGTCAACCGTGCTAGTTGCCCTTCGAAATCCTGCTTGGTACGGTGATAGAATATTGTTGTCCTCTGCCCAATCTAGGAGCCTATTTACCACCACACGGCCGACTATTTTTTGTACAGTGTCGATAAGGCTTATTGGCCTATAATTACCCGGCTGCGCACGGTCTCCCTTTTTAAACACAGGGATAATCACAGCTCCTCTCCAAGAGGTTGGGACCTCAGCACCCTTAGCAATAAAATTGATAAGTAAATAGATATATTTACACCTCCGCTCTTTATCATTTAAAAAGATATCAGCTGGAACGCCATCTGATCCAGGGGCGCGTCCTCTGTTCACAGCATTTATAGCAATCAAAATCTCTTTATCATTAAAAAGATTACCCTGAGAAAAAGACATAGTGATACTGTCCTCCTCTGTAATCTGTGTATTAAGAGCATACTGCGAGCTAAAAAATTCTACCCAGGCTTCCTGAGGTACATTATTATTAGGGGATTCCTCTCCTCTCTCACTACCCCATTTAACGATATTCCAGAACGCTCTGGCATCCTTTCTGTCACTTGCTTTTTTCAGTTTACACCAGTGTAGCTCATCCCAGGCTCTTTTAGCTTTCACTATGCAGGCTTTATAATTCTTTCTGGCTAGACAAGTGTTTTCGGCCACCCTCCTTTTAATTGCCTGCCCTAGAGCCAGACGTGCAGCCCTACATTCGGCGTTATACCATTTAGCATCTTTACTAGCTCTAACCCCATTTTGCCTAACAGGTTTCAGGAAATGTTTTTTAATCTTGGCGAACAGGGTATCATGAATATTGACCACTTCCTTCAGGCCAGAGGGGGAAACACTAGTTGTTTCCAAAGCAGCAATGGCTTGGTCAGTTTCATAATTAATATTATCAATAGCCTGCTGATTGGTCACAACACTAGCCCATTTAAGCCTACGCATGTTATTTTCTGGGATGAGCAAGGGCGGAGCAAGAGTATTTAAACAAGTAGGATTTGTCCCAATGGCCCACCATTTGTGCTCCACACATAAAGGATTGTGATCGCTCTCAGGTCTCATAACGACCTCCATATCACGGACAGATGACCACAGCAATAAGCTGCAAATAACATAATCTATCCTACTTTTATGTCTTCCATTATCAAAGGTCATGGAGCCTTTTCTATCCAAAGCTGTACGTCCGTTCAGAGCTCTCAGACCTTTTTCTAAGCACAATGCATTCAAATCTATAATTTCCTCAGTCCAACGGGTAACTGGCTTCAGATCTAACGCAGGAATGTCCCATTGTGAGTCCTCTTCTGCTCCAATGGAGACCTCACATAAGACCAGGGGCTCAAACGTCCTATTAAAATCGCCTGCTATCACCACCTTATTATCAGGGGAAAGTTTATCCAGGAGGTTACCCAATGCGATTAAAACATCAGATCTAACACCCTTAACATTCCTAGCATATATGTTATATATATCTAATGACCCTGTTTCCTCACTGGTTACCCTAATTAACTAGATGTCATTATGACTAGTCTCGATATTTTTTATCTTAAGTTTGAGGGTTTGTCGGACCCAGATTGTAAGACCCCCCATCGGTCTCCCTTTCGGGCCCTTTACTGCTGGCACTGAAAAATTTAAATATCCTAGCACAAATACAGGTTCACATGCCCAAGTCTCTTGATACATACATACATCATGTGAATTAACAAAGCCAAGCCTGTCCCCACAATCTAGTTTGGAGCATAGCCCAGCCAAATTCCAAGAGATTAGATTCCCCACCCCGGTTGCACAATCAAGTTGAACATCAGGAGTTATAATCAAAGAAGAGGGTACTACCACCGCTGATATCGCTGAACTTGTCTGCGCTAAAGTGCCTATAGGATTCAAATGGGCAGCCTCATTACCATTGTGGACATTCAGGGAGCATATTCTCTGTGCTTTTACAGCTGATGGTACTGAACATTTACCCCCTGGAAGTCAATCACAGTCATTCAAATTGGAGAGGGCTGAGAACCTATTCTCAAGATTTATTCCCCACTCAGAGGATTTAGCAACATTCTTCCCCTTTGCAGAAACCACATTCCATTTTGTTCTTAATGTACACCGATTAGAAACTCCCCCTTTCCGGTAGTAGAAAAAGTCTAAGGTAAGGGGGATAATATCAGTGGACCTTCGCTGTGGTGGTAGGAGATTGGGCAAGATGTTAATTAACACCTCAGGGTCTGAAAAATTCAAAACAACACAGTCACCCCTGAATCTTTTTGGACTGCTACCTATCCACTCCACCCTCCTAGCCATAACTAATTCCTCTGCCAGTTGTTGCTTACCCCAGGGGGTTATTACCATATTGTTGGTTAGCCAGTGTAAGGCTTTAGACAGCAATGAAGATGTAGTTTCATCCTGTCCTGGCGCCAGTTTAGGAACGTTAGCTAGAACAAGGACTAAGGGGGAAGCCTCAACTATTAGCTCAACCGAGCCTTTCGCATGTTCTTGTTCTGGAAGAACAACAGGAGGGACAACTACCCCTTGCACACCCTCCCCTAATACTACCTGTGGAACCACAGGATGATTAGACAGGGGGAATGCTCCTCCCTCACCCTCACCCTCAGAACTTGGTGTTCCATTCTTTAACTCAATCTTATTTATCATTTCTGCAGGCAATTTTTCCACTTCTTCCAAAGTTTTACTCAGAAGGCCCCCTAATCGTTTAACTTCATTAGTGAGCTTATCTATCTTTCCCACCAGCGGCTTTACAATTCCCTGGATCTTATTGTCTATCATAGCCAGCAACTTCCTAAACTGCTCATTAGTTAAAGACACACCGACTTCATCAGGTAACCCTTCTTCCTCCACCACAGTGTTGCTTGGTGGGGAGGCAGGCTTCTTGCGACTTGAACGGAGCCCTCCCCGTTTTTGCTGACCCTTTTTTGCTCCTCTGGTAGTGCGTGGCGCAGGTACTGGGGTAGGGGCTTTTACCTCTAGGGGGTGTAAGTCAGCCTCATTTTCACTATCACTAACCTCAAGTGGACAATTGGTCTGGTCCAAGAGAGCATTGTCGTCATAATCAGGTATTACAACCGGACAACTACTATTAGCTATGTTAGGGGATTGAACAGGGTCAGGTACTGAAAGAATTGATGTAGGAGACTTAGGAGATAAACCCAACCCAAGTGAGGATCTCCTCTCACTAATAATTTTAGCAACTACCTGCACTAAGTAGTTGTCCATAGTGTTTTTTACCGGGGAAAGTTTTTTACTAGGCATAGCACACCAGAAAGACAGAAAACAGAACCCTCCCAGAAACACAGTGTAAATACGCTGGAAGTGTGTACCTCAGTCTCTCAAATCAGATTAGGCACAATGCATATAAAGTCAATGCCTGATAATGTCCAAGATCCTCCTCGAGCAATGGAACGGTCTCACCTGAAAATAATGAGCAAAGTAACTGGCCCAGCCCAGTCTCTGCCTGTCTCGGACTGTCTTAGACTGTCCGCCCTTAGTCCGGGCTTCGTCCGGCGAGTCCCGCGCGCGTCCTCGCGGGACGAAGGCTCTGCCGGTGCTTTATGCGCCTCCTGGCGCGCTCGTTACAGGCGTCGTCACTGGCCCCAAAGGCTGCTGGGGGTTGTGGTCCGGCCGGCGGAGCCAAGCCCGGCCAGTCGGTTGCTGTTCAAGAATGGCCGAGCCAAGCCCGGCCGCAGTTCAGGGAGGACAAGAAGCTCAGGCGAAACAGCAAGCTTGAGGAAAAGAAAGGCCACTGCAGCTTGCACCAGCACATTGCCCCTGACAGCATGGCCATGCCAGCACCAATACAACTACTAAGCGTCACACCCCTCCAAGTGTCACAATTCAGAATGTTCCAGGCCCCCAAAGCTATATGAATGCCAAGGAAGATAGGCATTACCCATTTTTTAAGGCATACTGAATTTGTAATTGTTCTCCTCTCTAAATTGGACAAACAGCATCATCATGTGGCAGACTGTCATGAGTGCCAGCATTGACAAATAACTTCTGGTGCTGAGCACCGGAAACCATTGGTTAAAAATAAATACTGCGTGCAAGTCTCAAGTTCAGGCCAACCGGGATGGGTAGCCGGCCGGGTAGAGGGACCAGATTGGTCCTACCGAAAAAGTTAAGTTCTGAAGTCTGGCATGGGGAGTACAGTTCGCAGTGGAGAAAGCCACTAGGAGCAGGAAGAGTGTCACAGAGTCATCGCTGCAGCGAGAATAGTAGGCTGGGTATTGCAGATTGACGTTGCTGTTGTGCGTAAATCAGTCGGGCACCATCGACTGTCTTTGCGGAAGCTTCACTGCGGAGCTCCCCACAGGAAATGTTGTAGTGCAAGCTACACATCTCGCTTTGCCAGTCGTCACTGGCAGTCAATGTAGCGCAATTAGTGAGGTTAATCAGAGAAGCGATTTGGTGGTAGATGAGGGCTGCAAAATCTTGGCGTAAACATAACAAACTGCAGGCGCATATGCGCCATTTTAACTGGGAATATACATAATGTAGCACTTTGGCTCTCTGTCCAGCTTCGCCACCTTCTTGGAACTCTAACATACATTACACTGCAAGACGCATATTGTCAACACAAACAGGAAATATTTGACATAGACAATTTGCGATGTGCAACCCTTTTTATCCTCACTCCTTGGATACCACAACCACCTTCAGAACTGCAAGAACTCTGTCGATATTCCAAACTGGGTTATGATTTTAGGGACATGGGCTGGTCTTGAGAAAATACTGGATCTTTTCAGGACTGATCTAGCTCCCAATATTACAGTGACAAACCATCCTCTTTCTCCAACCACTTGATGCTGCAGATTTCTCTGTACCTACATATTTTAGTGTGGTGGTTGTACAAAACCCTCCACTGGTGGTATAGACCTTTGGTTGCCGACTGAAAGTGTATGAAAGGAGCTAACATCAGCAAAGCATTTAAGTTTCATTAGCAGACTTTGTGAAATTTACAAATCAATAAATTAGTAAATTAATTACTCCAAAATGCATGAATATAATGATGCAGTTTGAATTTGATTAGGATACATATCCTGTTAAGGTTAAGCCACTCAAAACAAAGTATCTGTGAAGTAAAAGACTGAAACCTTTTATGCGATGTAAAGTCTCCCAATGTAGTTCCTGTGATAAAATGACTCCCAATATAGAGCATGTGCAGTAAAGGCTACTCCGCGAATTATCCATATATCTATCTGTAAAATTTGCCTGCTGATGTAACCTGCCCATACATCAGTCCCTCCTGCCACGCTGAGCAAACATTCGGGACTCCTGGATGAACAGCTTTGCTCCAGCAGTGATGCTTTTGCTGAGGGCGTGGAGACGGGCGACTGAGTTGGAGCCCGGAGCGACTGCTTCTTCTGTGCTAGCTCCCTGGTCTTCACATGGCCCTGGGCCTGCAGCAACCCGAAAATTATTTGGGGGCTCTCCACGAGGTACTGTTCTACTGCCTGCCTTGCTTTCCGCCTGCTACGCTGGAAACTAGCAAATACTGAGGTGAGCCTGAATCGGCGGGGTGGCATAGACTGAAACATCTTCCCGGGCTTTCCCCCTTGGGTGGCGCAGTGACTTGGCGCATCGGACTAATCGGAGTCACGCGACTCGTGGATGCCATGTTGCTGGGGGCGGATGCAGCTCCTGATTGTCCCCCCTATACGGACCCAACACAGGATGCATATACAGACCAAAACCTTTGATTCTCCCCGCTACCTCTGATCAGCGCTGAGCTTATGCCCAGTGGAGTGCCGAATGCTCGGGGGTGGAGACATTGGCCGCGCTGGGGAGGCCCTGCGGAGCACATCTGCCTCTGCACAGACAACCCGCAAAGAAAGCCGCACTGCTGGGACTTCGGTTATGCCCCGCGTGGACGTAGCCCACCTATAAAACCTGTGCTGGCAATTCCACGTGTCCTCCATCCCATGCACGGAGGCATTTAACCCTGCATCGACTGGACCACGCTGTGCCTATATGCCAGGAACCGCCCGAGGCCTGCGTGAATAACTCGTGGCTATGCTGTTGAGCCCCGGAATGCCAGGTCACCTGCATGCTGCACACTACTTCTGCATGACGAGAGGAAACTGATCCTGTGCACTTAGATACTGCTCCCTTCCTCTTACCTGAAACCTGCACAGGGGGGACTTCACGCATGGTGCTAAAGAACTCCATACTTCAGAGCTGCCTCTGCTGATTTATTCTCTGGTATGCACATGAGGCCTGAAAACTTCCTCACAGGACCGCCACACGCTGCCAACTCCATTAGGCAGTTTACTCCTGGGAACCTCTCCGCTGGTGGTCTGTTAACTTGGATGCTGCCTCCCGTCTGGAAGCATGTCCTGGCCCGGTCGGGTCTCATTCCCCATCTGAGGTGCCAGCAAGTATAGACTCTACATCCTCCAACAGTCTAACGGTCATTGCTATTTACTTGGGGCAATATTTTTTTTATTTTTTTCTCACATGGTGTCCTTATATACTTCTTTAGAAGCCTGGTGTTCCTAAAACATGACATTCTTTTCCCGCTGTACTGCTGTGTGTCGTGAAGCCATGGGGAAGTCTGACAACCGACAGCCCAGGCTGACGTTTGACACCAAGAAAGCTGCGACGCGCTCCATTTCTGTAGACTCTGAATCAGCGGACATGGACCATAGTCAATCATCCTCCCAACCTCCCGGGGATTACGTCAAAACACTCCTTTTGGTAGTCTAGTATAGTCTTTAGGACCTGTCCGGGAAGGTGGATACCATGAATAATCGCCTTGACTTCCTAGTGCACCAGGTTGACTAGCACGATGGACAGCTCAAGGAGGCTGAGCGTCGCATCTCTGAGAACGGGGATACCACCTCTCAGCTGCAGGATCAGGTCACAAACATGGACAAAAATTATTAAAAGTCATAGTGGCTGAAAATGAGAACATCGAAGCTCGAAGTCGCCGCAACAACATCCGCTTAGTGGGCATAACAGAAAGTACCAACACAGGGCACATGGAGGACTACATTGAGTGTCTTCTGAAAGGATCACATGGTACAGCCTCCTTCTCACTTCATCTTGTAGTGAAGCATGCACACCGCTTCCTGGGGCTGCGTCCCCCGCCAGGAGCCCCCCGGAGACCCATTATTGCCAGACTTCTTAATTACAGGGACCGGGACATTGCGCTACAAAAAGCCAGTGAAATCAAGCCACTGCAATTTGAAGGCAACTCGTTCTCCATATACCTTGATTTTACTCTTGCAGTTCAGGAGGCGAGTCGGAAACTTCTCCCAGCAAAGCAAAAACTCTGTAAGGCCAACATAGAATACGCTCTTTTATACCCTGCAAAGCTCCGGATTACACATGAAGACAAACACATCATCTGTACAAACCCGCAGCAAGTAGAGAACTTCCTGAAAAAAAATTTGAAATGTTCGTCGAGACGAGAACGGGACTCTAGATCTATCTCGCCATCTGGCAGATAACCTACACCACGATGTCATTTTTTTGATTGCTCAATTGACCGTAACAAGACATCACGAGATGTGAACTTTCTGTCTGACTCTGTTGCTGCCTCCGTGGTCCCATCGTTAATATGCTGTTGGAGGGCCCACTGCTACTGCCGACTGACCCTGTACAGCTAAGTGCCGTAGTGGCTTTGAATACTACAAACGATATTGATGCATGTTGGAAATTGCACTAATACATAATTGGTAGATACCTTTGATACCTCACTGAGCACCCCCCATGTGGTGCTCGAACCCCCCGTTTGGTTCTTAACCGGGGGGCTACTGGAGCTCACTTGGCGTCCTCCTTATGGGAGCTTCCCCTGGTATGTTTGTTTTATTGGTTATTGTTAGCTGGCACACCTTGTCCTTTGTTCTGCCTTATTGAGTCCATGGACAGTTCTTAAAACACTGGGAATTAATGGGTGGGCGGCTGAATACCGGCACAATTGAGGTGCTGTTGTGGGAGGGGGTGGTTTCGAGATTTGACACGTGTTTCAACGTCTGCTCGATTGGGTTTTTTTCTTGCTGGAGGGTGGGAAGGGGTGGGACTGTTTTTTATTGTTCCGTCCGATGTAGGATACATGTCTTTCACCACGTGAAATTATGCATGAATAATGGCAATGACTGGACACGAACATATCCTCATCAGCTACATCATTTCTTATGACAGCACAATTTGATCACCTAAGCATTAAACTTCTCACGTGGAATGTAAGGGGATGTTTTTGGCGTATTTAGATCGTCACCGTGTACATATTTCCCTACTTCAAGAGACCCACATTGATCCCCATTGACCTTCGTGCAATGGCAGTAGATGGGCCTTCACACGTGCATTCTCCTCCTACTCAACGTACTGCCAAGGCACGCTCATCTTAGTTAAAAAGGATACACCATTTATACTGGGAGGCACATATAGTGACACTTCTGGCCATAGCTGCATAATGTGGGGTACATTAGGTACGCAATCTGTTACTTTGGCTGTAGCTATGGCTCTAATCAAGATGATCCTAAAGATTTCACCACTCTTTGGAGACGCATATTGGAAATAGGCTCCACACATGTGTTTTGGGGAGGAGATTTCAACACGACTCTACGTCCAACAGCTGACCGATCTAACCCCCAACCACACCACTACACTAACACGCGGGAGGTTCTCCCGGGGACACTTGATGAACATTGACTGGTAGATACATGGAGGTACATGCATCCTACTGAGAGAGAGGGCACATTTTATACTGCTGGTCATGCTACGTGGTCTCGCCTTGACTACTGGCTTTGTTCGAGAGGAGCGACCCCCTGGATCCGTTCGGTTGCCCATTTGGCCCGCACATACTCGGACTACGCTCCTGTGTGTCTTGAGATAGTTCCCCCTGACTCTGTTGCCACCCCTCATTGCTGGAGATTATTGCCCGAGACTCTACAAGACGCGGTCTTTCAGGCTGCACTGAGGGACGAGATCGCCGATTTCTTCGTCAGAAGTAAAGGCTCTGTGGATCATATGGGGACACGGTGGGAGGCCTTTAAGGTCACTGTTTGCGGCATAGGTATGTCCAAGAGCTTTGGTGCGCTTCGTGACATTAGGAGGAATCTGCAGCGTTTAGAGGTTGAGATTAAATTGGAAGCCAACATGTGGAATGATGCTTCTGGTACACACAGGGCTTTGCTCCGTGTAAAACGTACTTACTATACAACTACTGCAGACCGGGAAGTGAAGTTCCGCAGCAAATATTTCACTACTCGGTGCTATGGGGAGGGTGAAAGACCTGGGCGCGCCTTAGCAAATGCTGTTAAGCAACTTTGTTTTTCTAACTATGTGCTTGATGTTGTTGATGATGAGGGCGTGCGACATAGGGACAGTCAAGATATACTCAAAACATTCGCCGCATTCTACGCAAATCTGTATAGCTCACAACGTACCTTCCCCCCCAGATTTTACTCCCTTTTTCGGAGACATCACCCTAGGCTGGCTAGGTGACACGCAGCGCAAATTCCTTGCCGTGCCATTTGAGGATGATGAGCTACGGGAAGCCATCATGCAGATGAAATAGGGCAAAACTCCAGGATCTGATGGACTGCCCATATATTTTTATAAATCCTACATTGATCAGCTACTCCCAATACTGAAGGAGGTTTTTCTTGAGGCTCATGAGACACACATTCTCCCGGCCTCAAGGAGGGAGGCCCTTATCGCGTCATTATTTAAGCCAGGCAAACCTGCAAACCGTTGTGAATCTTACAGACCCCTTTCCCTTATAAACACGGACACTAAATTTCTTGCTAAATTATTGGCCAACCACCTGTGTCTCCTTCTAGATAAATTAGTCCTTCCCGACCAGGCGGGATTTAGTCCTGGAAGAGCGACATCCCATAACCTTAGAACCAAATTCTCCATTTTACAAAAGGAGGATCCCAAATTGGCACTAGTGGCAGTTTTTCTAGACGCCTCCAAGGCTTTTGACTCGGTAGAGCGGGGTTACCTCTTTACTGTCTTCCAATGTATGGGACTTCCCATCGGCTTCCTGTCCTGGGTCCGATTATTATATACCTCACCGACGGCAAGAGTTTTGATCAATGGGCACACTTCACCCTCTTTTTCACTATCCTGTGGCACCCGTCAGGGATGTCCCCTCTCTTCTATCCTTTTTGCCATGGTTATGGAGCCCTTGGCAGTGAAGAGCAGGCAACACTACAACCATGTAGGCTTTCGTTGTCTCCTGCGCCCTAGTCTCATTTCCCTATATGCGAACGATGTCACCCTCAATAAAAAAAAAGCCCGTCAGAATTTAAACCCACTCATGCGTGAGTTTGTTAAATTTGGCGGCTACTCTGGAATTAATATCAACTGGGCCAAATCACAAATATTCCCACTGACCACCGCAGCAACCCCCTTTGAAACAGATTATCCCATTGTGTGGTGCGAAGACGAGGTTAAATACTTGGGGATTCTCGTTACAACAGACCGGGAGGAGCGTATGCGTCTTAACTACGGTTATGCGAAGGAACATGTTAGTGGCTGTATTGCTCGATGGATAGCGTTCCCCTGGACTATGGCTGGTCGTATATCCCTCATTAAAATGGTTTTTCTTAACATCCCCTATGACCCCGGATGTCACTTCTTTAGTACTCTTCGTTCCGAACTGATTGGATTGGTATGGGGCGGTAAACAGCCATGCATTCAATGGGACACGCTTGTACGGCCGAACACACAGGGAGGTTTTGACATTCCAAATTTTGAACTTTACTATACAAGCGCACAGGCACACTTCGCTCACTACTGGTTTCATTTGCCTCGCTATACTCCTCATGTCGCCACTGAACATTGGCTTGCGGACCCTTTGCCGCTGGATGGCATTTTACTCTCCAGTGTTGAGCCTCATTCGCCTCGCTATACTCCTCATGTCGCCACTGAACATTGGCTTGCGGACCCTTTGCCGCTGGATGGCATTTTACTCTCCAGTGTTGAGCCTCGGGGTGTGCCCCCAACTCTGTAGACTGCACGAAAAAAGCTTGAGCTCGCATTTTAGGACATACATCCGAATCTTGCCTCTATTCCCTTCTCCTCCCACTCACCTATCACCCAGACGCAGCATTAATGCAAGAGGGCATATTTAGGAAGATGGCGCGCACACGGAATATTCAATACTGGGGAGACCTATATGTCAATGGTAAATTCCGTACCCTCCAGCAAATGTGTCAAGACCCCCCTCAATGTGTCAAGACCCCCCTCAATCTACTATGGACACATTTCTCTATGCTCGTCTGCGTCATGGCATACAGGCATGCCACTCCTCATTCCTTTCCGAACCGAGCACTTTGACGCCACTGTACCAAATTTTACGCGCAGAATCCGCTTCACATTTAGTATCCACATTATATCACACCTTGTACCTGGATAATGATTACTTGCCGTGCGCCTCTCGCGCTAAATGGGAGGCAGAGCTAGACCAGGAGCTAACTGATGAGCAGTGGGAGTACTGCTGCAGGCAGACGGAACAGGTCTCCTCTAACAGCAGGCTCCGTGTAATACATTATAGATTTCTCCATCGTAGCTATTATACCCTGGTCCGGCTTCACAAATTTGGTGTGCGCGACTCTGATATTTGCGATAGATGTCGGGCGGTAAAATGCAGATTTTTTACACCTAGCGTGGGGATGTCCGGGGGTGCTTCGCTATTGTCGCCGGGTTCCTGCGGCCCTGGATTCTATGTCTTCCACACCTGTCTCCAGATCACCTCTTATTACACTCCTAGGGTATACTGAACATATCCCTGTTACATATAGGAAATTCGTGTCCTTTTGTTTAGTGTTGGCTAAGCGACGAGTGGCCTGTAGATGGGGCTGTGGCCGAGCACCCAAGTTTAAGGATTGGATATGCGACATGATTCTTTGGCAAGATCAACTTTGCACATACGCTGAACTACTCCCCCACTCCTCACGTCCCCATGACATCTGGGTCCCACTGCAGTCATATCTACTAGAGCACCCTACCATTGCTACTGATGAGCCATGAGCCCTACTCGCTTGATACGTTTGGACATGGCATATCCCCTTCTGTCAGGAGACATGCTGTGGGTGCCCTCTTCCGTTATTGTCCTCTATATTCCAGGGCGTTCCCCCCCTTTTGGACTCCCTATGTGTGCTTGTGTGTATTGTGCCGACTGGAAAAAAATACCCTGACATTGCTATGTATAGTATTATTATCTGACTGTAATGTATTTTGATGCCCATTGCCATTCCTGTGTCCTAATTCTTTTTTGATGAACACTTCTTGATGCTGCTTATAACATGATTGCATTTCCACTGTATAAGCTGATGTATTGACTGCATCTTACTGACGGACGTTTAAATAATAAAAAAATAAAATAAAAAAATAGATTATTTGCAATCAGAAGGTATGCTCGGATTGAAAGATGTTAAGTGAATATTCATATTGGGAGTTGCATCAGTGTATACTATAAAGAGGGATTTGCAATGATGTCTTTTTATTTAATTTCCACTAAGTGTGTTTCAAAAGAAGGTTTGCAAGGCTTCAAATAAGAGCAATTAGCAAAATGCTAGTGCCTACTTTTCACTGTGGCATAGTGTTAGCATTTCCGTCTTGCCAAGGAGGGCACACATGGCACGTCCTAACTAGCTACTGGGCAAAAACCATGCTGCTCTGACCGAACCATACAATAACTTTTCAGTCATATCACAAATAATGTGATGTAGCTCCAACTGTCACAGCTTCTGGTCTGTGTGTGCAGTAGCATCAGAGAAGAGTGTGCATTCCTGTGGACTATTGTGTCCCAGCCACTATAAAGAACTGTGGGGGAACACTTTATTAGCTTGGAGGATTACTGACCCTCATGAATGTATCAGCACCATCTAAAAGGGAAGTGGTCACTTCTGGTCTTGCAGAGTCATGCCATGTATTTTAATGAGGATGTCTGAACCCTCTAAGGATGATTTCTAGTGGCCCACTTTTAAAGCGTAGCGGACACCAGCATTTGCGCAACCCCCATTTTCACGTTTCTACACTCTTTCTGCATGACTTAAAATCATCCCAGTTACAGTCTTTGCTGATAATTGTCAGGATTTGCCGGTGAAATCTCTTCCCCCAAGAGCAAGGCATGGCTGGGCTTTCAAAAGGAACCAATAATTTCAACATGCAACTTCCTTCAACTGTTGTACAATTCCATAGCAACCAGCTAACAAATATGAACGGTCTCTTCAATTTCATTGGGTATTGATCCTGTCAGCCTCTGCCTGGTCAGAGACTTTTGCAGCGATCTTATCTTGCTGCTCTGGATACAGGATGTGGAAGATGGGCATCTATTCTGTTAAGGTGTGCATTAATGGGCATACCTTCAATCACTGTTGGTACAGTGTAACTTTGTGCTTTGAGTTCTTAAGCACTTTAAATATTAAATATATATTACCAATGTTATTTGCTGTGCATCATATTAATCAAATAGCAGTATGTGGCTGCATTTACTGCTAGTATGAGTCACACATATACAATCATATTGTAATCAATGTATTCACACAATCTAATTGTACTCTTATATTGCCAAATTGTTTGTTTTCTTAAAGTTGACATGACTTGTACCTAGGCCTCAGATACTTACAGCCAGATTCATGAACGAAAAATCAGCTCGCAAAGGGCCAGATTCTCAGAATCTGGCCCTTTGCGAGCGCAATTTTTGCATTTGGGATTCATCATCCCAAATGCAAAAATCGCTATTTGCGAAATCGCATATTTGCGAGGAATTGCATTTAAGGAATCTCTATTAGAGATTCCTTAAATGCAATTCATTAACCAATTTTAAATTGCGAATTCGCAATATTTGGCCGCTATTTACCACGAAGTCTGACTTCGTGGTAAATAGCGAAAAAATAGAAAAAAGCATTTTAGTGAATTTTTCTCAGTTGCATGTTACACACACACATGTCCTTTGGACATGTGTGTGCGCAACACCTGTGTAAATTTGCATTTCAGGGGTGCTACAGGGTGTCCTTTGGACACCCCTGGCACCCTTGAAATCGCTATCTTATTTGCGATTAGCTAATTGCTAATCGCAAATAAGGAATGAGTAGGAATCGCAATTTATTTAGCGATTCCTACATGAATCCCGTTTTGCAAGTCCTTAATAGCGATTCCTTAATAATCGCTATTAAGGACTCGCAAAACGGCTCTTTCCTGAATCTAGCTGTTAATTAGTTCTTAAATAAATGCATTGCAAGTTTCATGTTTTCTCTCCTCTCCAGCTGCGGTCACAAGAAGTGCGAATTCATTATAATAAAGCATTGATTATTGTATAGACCTGTTAACATTTACTTGTCTAATTGAAATTTAGTTGTGGACTTATAGTGCGTGGGAATGGGAAAAAGATTCCGGTCCAATAAGACCAAATTGTTGCTAAACTAGAAGCGGTACAGCAGCACACTTCTTTGTCTGACCGTAGGATCCTGGGGAGTTTACTTGCTCCAAAGAATGTTTTGGCCTGATTTGACAATCCAGAGTGAGTTGATGGGAAGATATTTCCAGGACTTTCTATTGGGTATTAATTGTGTGTTCCTTAGAATAGTTTAGCAGATCCTATCCTGACCACACGAAGAGCTTTCACATCTCTGCTGATTTACCCATTCTTGAATGTTGCGCTTTATGCTTGTCTACCCACCACCATTTTGGCCTGGCAAAATAAACCTTTTGCCTGGCCTAAACATTCTGTTTTAATACATACAAGTATTCCCTAGTGTAGACCTTAAACAGCACATAGGGCAGGGTGCGTTGTATTTAAAATGGTGGAATGTACTTTTAAGGTTTACATGCCCTGGTAGTGAAAAACTTCCAAATTCATTTTTCACTATTGCAAAGCCTACCTTTGCCAAAGGATAACATTGTGATATCTTATGACTGAATGATCAGATTTGATATAGTACATAGCTACTAAGACTAGAGTGTCCTCTGACACTCATTTAATAATGGATATTTTTTGATTGGGAGCAGGTGGGAAAGCAATATTTGGTGTTTGAGGAATGGTAAATTAAATCCCTCTTTAAAGGTGTAGTTGGATTTTAAGTCACAATTCTGAAAATGCCACTTTTAGAAAGTTTACATGTTCTTGTCCCAGTCATTTGACATCTGCAGCCTGTTTCCTAGGTCATATGACTAAGCGTAGTTGGCCTTTGTTTATTCCTTCTAAACAGTATCACAATAGAGGGTCTGGGTGTTGGCAGAATGGGCCATCTTGAGCAAGATGGTGAGGCGGAGCTATCATCTCCAATCCTGAACTTCAAAGGCACTGGCTCAGCTCACACACAAATAACTTAACACTAGCCTATTGTGCTACCAGACAGACTAGAACCAGGGAAGGGAGGCAGGAAATCCCAGACACAACTGTAGGGGGGAAATCTAGAAGCTTATCCCACTTCAAAGTGGGTACCAGGTATAAAATGGGTACCCTCAGATCCACTCTTCAGTACACTCCTGGACGTGTAGACACTACAGAAGAAGGATGCCCAACTGCCCTGTTGCTTGGGGCTGGTCGTTCTTGCTGTGAAGGAAGACTGGACCTGCACCCTTCTTCCAAGGCTAAATTGACACCAAGGGCCAGCTGCCTGACCTACGGTTCTGAAGTAAATGGACACAACAAGCTCCAGAGCACTCCCTGGAACTGCCCAGCAGATCTGCCGGGACCTGCAACCAGACCTGCCTGAGCCCTGCTGGCCTCTGCTGAACTGAAATTCTGATCCTCAGGAGGTGCCCCTCAGGTCGTGGATCCTTGGTGTGGCATAATTTGAACATCTCTTGGAAGAAAAGAAGAAATGCTGAGGTTTTGGGCTCTTCACAACCATAAACGGGCCTGTTCGTGCCAAGATATTGCCGCCTGCACCGACGACCAATGTGAAGCTGTGGTTATCCTGACTCTTTGCAATACAGTGACCACCAGCAACACAAGATCTGCACTTAGCACTACAGCATTGACAGCCTGTTGAGAGCGCCAATGTGAAGCTCCAGCAACAACCAACTGTGATGGCTGACGGATCTTCTCACTGCAGCAACGACCATCCACGTTTCTGCATTATCCGTCCTGCTCTTCATGCTACAGCGACAACCTTCTGCGACTCAGTCCATGCTCCTCACCGTCCTCTCCCTCGGGAACTGGACTCCTCGCCCCAGACTTTAGAAACAACTTTTTTAGTGTGACCAACCTGGTCCCTCTACCCGGCCCGCACTCAATCGTAGTCAACCCGAAATTATGACTTTCACCCAGTCTTGCATGCAGTGCTTAATTTAAGCTGGTACTTTCCGGTGCTTGGCACCAGAACCTAATTGTCAGCACTAGCACTTATGACAGTCCCCTACATGGTGGCGCGGTTTGTCTAACAGAGAGAAATACAACAGTTGTTTATTAATATAGAATAACTTGAAAATGGCTAAAACCTGCCTTGCAAGCCATTCCAATTGCTTTGGGGGCCTGAAATAGTCTGAGTTATCACACTTGAAGGGGTGTGATGCTTAATAGTTGTGTTGGCACTGACATTGGCTGGTAGGGGCAATGGGATGGTGCAAGCTGCAATGTTCTCCCGACGAGGGCCCAACTAGGTAGCCGCAAATTACACTTGGTGATTTTAGGTGTAATACTTAGATGAAAGCTTTGAAATTCCATATTTACGGTGCTGATTCTATTTTTGTCATTTTGATGTCAAATAATGTATTAAATGTTACTCTATTTTTCTAAATGAGTGTAGGATTTTTCTTGTATTGTGTTTTCACTTTAATTCTGTTTGTGTGATGCATAAATACTTTACACATCACCACCAGGTTAACCCTACCTGCTTTTGTATGAAGCTACAATAGGGTTAAGAAAAGGTAAAATTAAGGACTTTCTTGTTGTACACCTTCACAGTGATTGCGGCTGTTGCTTGAATAGGGTTTCACTCAAGAAATAACCCAGTTTCTCACAAAGAATGAATAAAAAAATGAAATGTTTTAGAGTATTGAGAGATATTGTGAGTGGCAATGTGGCAGTTCCTGCCTGAAGGGGCGAGGAAGCTCCTCCGGAACGAACTCTAGATCAATACATAGTCATTAATGTTGCTCTTCACACCTGCATTTGCCTTAACCAATAGAAGAACATTACTAAGAAAGAAGGACCCTTCCTGTTTTCTTGATATGGTACTTTTAAACTAAACATAATCAAAATCTTGAAACAAATGTTATAGGGCATCAAACCCCCGTCTAGCCCAGCACAGTACAAGGCTTAGCATATGCTAATGTTGAGGAAAGGTTTTAGAGTAAGGAAAAAAGGACAGTTGTAGTTGGGTTTTATTAGGCCGGACAGTCTTAGGCTGGTCTTCCCCCACCTTTTTGTCTGCCTGTCTGCCTCCCTCAATTTTTCTGCCTTGTATTTTATGGCTTTAGGACTCTGCACACTTTGCCACTGCTAATCGATGCTGATATGCTTGTGCTCTCTCCCCTACAAATGGTAATATTGATTCCTCCACAATTGACATGTTTAATGTTCTTATAAGCCCCTACTAAAGGGCACTACATGTGCCCTGGGCCTGTAACTGAAACGGTCCCAGGATGCTTGTCTCCAGTACAGGGAGGACCTGGCTTGGCAGTTCCGTATGGACTGATCCTATGTGGAGCAGGGTCAAGACTGATTTGCATATGGCTGGGTCCAAACTGGGAAGGTGTGGTGAGCAAAAAATCGATGGATTAAACCCAGATCTGTGACTGGACATGAATGTTTGATTTGTTCAGCTTTCCATCCATCATTCATTCTTTTTGCTTTTGTTGCCCTAAGTGGGAAGGGTATGCCCAGGTGCATGCTTATTATGAGTGTTTGTAGTAGGTGTTTTGACAGCATAGTGGTGCCAACTTTCGTGAAACTATGATGTGAGCAATTATGTGTCACAGTATGTTCTTGAGTTGCATATGAAGATTAGCTTGCATATTCAGCAGAATGTGATATGTTGGCAAAGTAAGCATTTGGATACTTCGATATGCTAAGCTCAGCAGAAAAGAGCAGGAGATGAAACAGAAAAGGCTTAATGAAAAGTTCACACTTGCTCATACTAAGCTTGCACAGAAATAATTTCAAAATGGCTCCTTTGTGGGAAATGGTGCTGGTAGTGGAAGTCAGGGAGTTGGGTTTCAAGGCAATGGAGAGATGATGCAGCGTAGAAATGATTTTCCATAGGATAGAGGTTGGGGTGTTCCAAGTGACTCAGGCACTGGAATAGATTTGGCAATGATGAAGCGGTTACATCCCTGTAATTTTTGCAATAAATTAGTACCACTGAAAGAAGGAATGTATTCTCAACACAAGTCAAATGACTGGTGATGGTCAGATGAAAAATGTTAATCCTATACAGATGCAAAGTGTACCAATGCAGAGGCCTCATAATCCCAACAGGTCACAAGTCCTGATGATGCAAGTTCCCAAAACCTCGATGGCCCTCCAGAATGTGGGTAACCCAAGGTTCTATGTGGACCAGGTTCCTAGAACTAATAAGAATCCCTTAGTGAATCAAGCACTTTCCAACATTTCTCGGTCTTCAATACCTCCTAACAAATGTTATAGGGCATCAAACCCCATCTAGGCCAGCACAGTGCAAGGCATAGCATATGTTAATGTTGAGGAAAGGTTTTAAAGTAAGGAAAAAAGGACAGTTGTAGTTGGGTTTTGTTAGACCGGAGAGTCTTGGGGTGGTCTTCCCCCACCTTTTTGCCTGCCAGTCTGCCTCCCTAAATTTTTCTGCCTTGTATTTTATGGCTTTAGGACTCTGCACACTTTGCCACTGCTAATCAGTGGTGATGTGCTTGTGCTCTCTCCCCTAGAAATGGTAATATTGATTCCTCCACAATTGGCATGTTTAATTTACTTATAAGCCCCTACTAAAGGGCACTACATGTGCCCTGGGCCTGTAACTGAAACGGTCCCAGGATGCTTGTCTCCGCTACAGGGAGGACCTGGCTTGGCAGTTCCGTATGGACTGATCCTATGTGGAGCAGGGTCAAGACTGATTTGCATATGGCTGGGTCCAAACTGGGAAGGTGTGGTGAGCAAAAAAACGATGGATTAAACCCAGATCTGTGACTGGACATGAATGTTTGATTTATTCAGCTTTCCATCCATAATTCATTCTTTTTGCTTTTGTTGCCCTAAGTGGGAAGGGTATGCTCAGGTGCATGCTTATTATTAGTGTTTATAGTAGGTGTTTTGAGAGCATAGCGATGCCAACTTTCGTGAAACTATGATGTGAGCAATTTTGTGTCACAGTTTGTTCTTGAGTTGCATATGAAGATTAGCTTGCATATTCAGCAGAATGTGATATGTTGGCAAAGTAAGCATGTGGATACTTCGATATGCTAAGCTCAGCAACAAAGAGCAGGAGATGAAACAGAAAAGGCTTCATGAAAAGTTCACACTTGCTCATACTAAGCTTGCACAGAAATAATTTCAAAATGGCTCCTTTGTGGGAAATGGTGCTGGTAGTGGAAGTCAGGGAGTTGGGTTTCAAGGCAAAGGAGAAATGATGCAGCGTAGAAATGATTTTCCACAGGATAGAGGTTTGGGTGTTCCAAGTGATTTAGGCACTGGAAAAGATTTGGCAACGATGAAGCTGTTAAATCCCTGTAATTTTTGCAATAATTTAGCACCACTGAAAGAAGGAATGTATTCTCAACACAAGTCAAATGACTGGTGATGGTCAGATGAAAAATGTTAATCCTACACAGATGCAAAGTGTACCAATGCAGAGGCCTCATAATCCCAACAGGTCACAAGTCCTGATGATGCAAGTTCCCAAAACCTCGATGGCCCTCCAGAATGTGGGTAACCCAAGGTTCTATGTGGACCAGGTTCCTAGAACTAATAAGAATCCCTTTGTGAATCAAGCACTTTCCAACATTTCTCGGTCTTCAATACCTCCTAAGACAATGGGTCTGACCAAACACAATGACTGTGCCTGAGGGGGAGGAAGATTGTCTACTTGGTGCAGTCTTGGATGTAGACCAAAGTGACCCATCTGTAGAAGGTGAGGTGATCAACACTGGCGCTACTTGTTCCATTGTTATAACTAAGAAAGGAAGTCCCAAACTTACCCCTCTCTGGAAAATGATTGTAGATGTAGCAGGTGTTGTAGGTGAGTCAGTAAACATTCCAGTTAAAACAGGTTCCTTTGGGGCAGACCACCAATTCATGGTATGCGATTTCAGTCCAATCAGGCTGTTAGGCAAAGACCTATTGTCCAAGTTAAATTGTACAATTTACTGTACACCGGAGAGTGTTGCGTTCCAGACTCATAATGAAGATTTTGATTCCAAACTGCCAAGCATGGAACAGCTATTGGACTGGTTCCCCTGATGAATGGGAAAGATTTGCTGGTATTTGTAAAGCACAAACTAATCAGCCATAGGGGTCTCAAGGAGCTGGGGGCCTTCGGGGAGATTAAGTGAGCTATTGCCCAGAGTCACACAATGCTGAGCTAATCTGCTTCCGACACTGGGGATCGAATCGCGAGCCCCGCGCTCCATAGTCCGCCACCCTGGCCACTGTGCCACACCTCTCCCACCACAGGCAAACTCTTGATTACCCTGAAGTTGCAGAGGGAGGGGGATCAAAGAAAAGTGTGCAAAACCTCCTTGATTAAGGCTATAACAGGGAGACATTTAAATCCCTTAGTTGATCACAATCATCATAACATAACGAACTGTGTCTAAGAACTGAACTTTGTTGAATAACTGAAGATTCCCTAAGGCCAAGGCTTCAAAAGAAAAGTTGTGTTGTTCTTCTAGAAGAAGATGGAGTAGGGCACAAAGGATGCTGTGCATAATTGATCTCACTTCAAGCTGTTCCCAATTTGAGGTCTGACTCTAGAGAAGCAATGGTTAGCCTTTCAAAGAATCAGAGTAGAGTGGTTGTAGCTGTAGAACTGATTGTCATTATCACGCACCGGGTGCTTTACTGATTGCTTTAAGATCCCCCGTAGATGATAGTCCTGTTAAGATAACCCTGCTACCATTACTACTACATCCCAGCTGGCAAAACAGGATAACTTTGATTTTAAGCACTTGCATAAGGGTGCTTCGGAGGGAGATTTCTCATTAAACTTTTATTTTATAAAGCTGCATGAATATTTGAATGTAATGCAGGCTAAAGATTTATGTTGGCACACATTTACCCACATCTGTAGATTAGGGCATGCACTACCTTCACCTTGCCCTCACTTGTGGCACTTCCCATACCATAATTATCAGTTTATTGTATCATCAAGACCATTTGGAGTATTACTTCTCAAACTATGATTTGGCCCCATCAGACATGCCCTTTTTTTTTTAATACCTTTTTATTTGTGGGTATCACAGGCAGATTTAAACAGAATAATCAGAATTTTGTTATGTTATGTTATGTTATGTTATGTTATGTTATTAAAATTTCTATAGCGCACAGCTGCCCCAGCAAAGTTGTACATAACTTCCAGTGTCTACAGAAATATTACAAAAAGCAGTTTACCAAAACTTGTAAATAATAAACAACACTCAGACGGGCAAATAAATACCATACAGGAAGGATTTACGTATTTGTATTGCATCAGACATGCCCATGTATAAACATTGAACCTACATGTTAATGCAAACGAGATGGACATTGTGTGGCATTTCTTTAGATCTAGAGAGAAAATTGACACTGCCCATAAACAGAACCCAACATGTTTGATGGATCTGATTGAGAAGACATTAATTGGCGATTTGAACAACAGGAGAGCAGTTATTGAAGAGAGAACTGAGGTGGAAACCCATATTCGGAAAGATAAATGGGGAAAGGAAGAGGAGAGGCATATAGATTTGGGAACACAGCCCAAGCTGAGTTGAGATTGGAAACCAAATGTGACATTATGCTTTATGAAGAGAGAAGAAAATATTCCAAACCTCCCAAGAAAGGTATGGAGTGATTGTCATCCCCCGTTTTACCTGCTAAGTTGCACAGATCATATATTTGCAGGAAACCGTCCTAATATTCCAGGAGATCATTAGGAGTGTGGACCAAATGCTATTTTAAACTCCCCGCTAATTGAGTGGAAAGATAGTATGTAGTGTTAGCTAAGCTATATCATGTAGATGATTTGGATAGTCAAGCTGTTGGATTTCTTGTTAGGCTTAATGTAGTAGTAGTAGTAGTGCTGTATAAATAGCAGGAGATCTTTTTGGTGTTATGATCTGCTCAATGCTTCTCATTTTAAATGATATAACGTTTAGAAAACTATCAACACTAGTAGATAAACTTGCAACAAGCACAGCTGGAGCTTTGGTGACTATTGATACTGAGATGATAGCTATTAAATCTATGGTTATTCAGAACCAACTTGCCTTAGATATTTAGATTGCAAAATAAAGTTGTCAGATGTTCAAAGCTCACCAATTCTGCACTTACATCCCTGAAAAGACTAAGGAGATCAGATAATATGTGAAGAACATTACTGGAGATTCACCGGAGCTGATGGAATTAGAATCTACAGGAGCTTTGGCTGCAATTGGGAAAGGGTTTTCTGGAGTAGGCAGTTGGCTTAGCAATTTTGGTAGTGCACTAGGTGCCATGTTAAAGTCTATTTTGATCATTAGTGTTTGTTTCATTTTCATATTTGGAATGTGAAAGAGATTTAGATATCTGCAGACCAAAAACAAATCAGTAGAGGAGGGAAGGGAAACTGGGAGAAAGAAAAAATAGGTTGAATTTGAGAGTGAAAATGTTAAATCTATGATGAGATGAAGAAGTTGGTAGAGTTTAGATGGTAGCAGTAAAAGACAGCATGCTTTTGAAGCCGGTCGCAGAAATGTTGATTCTTTTGTGTGATAGCTATTTTAGTCATCAGAGGGGGTTTTAAGTCAGCATATGTTAGTGCTTTGTGCACTTATGCACCATGTATTCTTTATTATAGGATAACAATCATTTATTAGCATCTATTTTACTTTTCCTAAAGTTGACATGCTTTGTGCTTAGGACCTAACCACTCTAATTATTTCTTAAATAAATTAATTGCAAGTTTTATCTTTTCTCCGTTCTGCAGGTACTGTCTCAAGAAACACTTGTTAATTATAATAAGGCATTATTTATGGCAGTGAACTGCTAAGTTTTCCTAATTGGAATTTGGCCGTGGGCATGAAGTGTGTGGTGATGGCTTATAGCCTTCTTCCTGTACTAGTCAGACCGACTGTTGCTTACTTACAGCTGCACCCTTCTTTTTCAGACCCAGGGAACCTGGCGAGTCTGCCTCCTCCCAGAGATAGTCATGATTGAACCATACAGAGGGAGTCGATGGGAGGATGTTCCCACAACCTCCTATTTGTATTAATTGTGTGTGCCTTACAATAGTGCAGCAGATCCTGTCCTCACCTTGCAAAGAGAAGACCATTTGCATGTCTGCTGATTTACCCTGCCACGGATGTTGAGTTTATGCTTGACTGTTGGTGTGGAAACTGAATTAAAGAAACACAGACAGTGTTGATGACCAAAAGATACAGGAATCGCATAAGCATTAAGCATACTGCCAATAATATCTTGTGATACAAGCATGATACTAGATGGCATCAAACGTGAAAGCCACATGCTGACAGTTGAGACATCCAGTTCGTCACCAGACATATTTTGCACAATACCGGTCCAATCAAATGCAGGCATTTGGCTCTAGCTGTACGTGGCCATCAATATGGGTGGCTGTTGCTGGGTGAGCACAGAACTTCTTATCACAAGAGGTGTCCTTGAGCAAGCCTTGCTTTACAAGCTGTTCAGTAGGGTACCTTAGTGTGAGAGGCTGGCCTGGTATATAATGTCCACTAATGTAAGTGGGCACTTTGCACCAGTCCAGACAACCCTTATGGTGATTTAAGAGGTCTCAGATTACTTTAGAAATCTATCCAAGTGGTAGTTGTGGAGAGCAGCCTTCAGGCTTAGTCTTGAATAAGTGCAAAGCAGCTTGTTTTACCAGAATGCAATCTTATAGTATAGATCAAATGAAAGGAGAACCACACAGTAGTTATAAAAATATGTATTTAATATAGAACACTATCTAGTACATTACAGTATCTCCCACATGGGGATAGACACAAAGCATGCAATACTTTAGCATAGAAGTGACAGTAAATAGCTCAAATACACAGTGAGCCCCAGGAGGGGCAAACCATATACTAAGAAAGTGGTATAAGAACCACGACTCGAATCAGGACAGTGTCGAGAAAACGTAGAATTGCTGGGACGCCAAGGAACCACCCAAGGTGAATAGATAGGGACCCCATGGAGTGCATATGCAGTGTTTGAACACAACCACATGCTCTGTACACGTCTGTGCAAGTCGCAGTTGGAATTTAATAGATTAGGGACCCTTCTCGGTGGACCCTGAAGAAACCTTGTGGAAGACAACAGGTTAGAGAGCCACCCCACAAGTGGATACCGAAGTACCCAAGGAACCTATCCCAGGTAAGCCGGGTTCATAGATGTGAAGTGGTGTTTGGAACCACAGTCGAACCCAGTGGAGGACTTCAGGACAGTGCCACTGCTGGAAGAGGAGAAAGTGTCCGCCGGAATCCTCAATGAAGAGTACCTGAAAGCAGAGGTGACAGTATCTATATCACTCGGGAGCAACCAGGAGACTTGGAAGCCGAATGTCCTCCGATGTCGGGTGCTTCAGGATAGTGGACGGTGACCTTGACTCTGCAGCTGTGGGGACCAGGTGATGCTGAGGATGACCAGGAGCTCGATACAAGCTTTCTTACGAAGGATGCTGAGAGCTGAGGGGTCGGTGGCCGGCTGGAGCACCAACAAGCCTTGGCAAATGCAACCCACACAGGAAGACAAGAAAGTGTATGGTTCGGACCAGTAAGGTCCAGGAAACTCACCACAAGCTAGGGAGTCAGAGCAGACCCCAGGCAATCAGGGGAGCCCAAGGAAAACAAAGATGACCCTAAATTGGACCCACAGGCCGTAGGCACAGGTGTCACGGGAGGACCTTGAGCAACTTCACAAAACAACAGGTGCAATGTAGTTGAAGATCGTTGCAGGATAAGTTGCCAGAGGTTGGGGCTACTTGAAGCCCAATGCAAATGTACGTGGTGCACAGGGGTTTGGGTGTTGCAGCCGCCACAAGGGATTCTGGCCTCAAAGTGAGTGAGAGGTCAGCTCAGGCCGCGAGGGACATAGAAACCCACCTCCTGTGTTGCTAAACTCTTCGGAGTCCGTAGGAGCTCGGGATCAGTAGACCGGTCAGCAGTGTTGCGGTGCCTGTAAATGCAGGGAAGTGACTCCTTCACTTCAAGAGAGTTTATCTTCAGGTGTCTTGGATGCTCCACAGGTCCTGCACAGATCCTGTATGGTGCACAGGCACAAATGATACAGCAGACTGAGAGTGAGACAAAGTCAGACCCAAACGAAGTCCAGAGTGATACAGCAGACTGAGAGGGAGACAAAGTCAGACCCAAACGAAGTCCAGAGTGCCCAGATGGTCGAAGTGCAGAGGTTTCAGTTCTGAATCTTGTCCACAACAAATCTAAGATCCTACATGCCAGGTAAGCTCTTAAGTACCCATGGAAGATGGTTGGAAAGATTCAGGGGACCCTCCCAGGGGAAGGTCTAGACAGGGGAAAGGTTACTGCCATGTCCGTTGTCCAGTTTTGCACCATAGTGGGAGCCAAAGTCTCCGAGAACTATTTTGAACTGGACTATGCACAGGGGCACCAAATGTGCCCCTCATGCAGAGTTTCAGGTGCTGGCAAGCACGCCCACCCAGTCCTAATACACTAAATCCTGTCTGGGAAGCGGTCACACCTCCCTGTGACAGGATGCCTATTGTTCTGCCTTCCCCTGCTTGAGCTTGGCTCAGCAGCAGGAGGGCAGAAATATGTCTCTGGTCGGCAGCAACCATTTTGTGCTGTCCGGGGTTAGAAGGCTGGTACCGGGAACACTGAGAGCCCCATGGAGGGCTCTCCTGGTGGATGTAACCATACCTCCCAGACCGGTAACGGTGTGGGGTATAATTCCAACATGTTTGACACCAAACACAATAGGGTTAGTTCCAGCTGTTTTTGAGGTGGTCTTCGCGTAGTCACATAATGCCCCTCTATATTAGTATATTGCTGCATAACTGACACTCCGAGAGAATGGACTCGGAAGGCTGTAGTGGTGAACTGCTCATGCAGGGGCACCCTCTCACTTAGAACCAGGCACCCTTCTTTCAGGACTTATAGGTTTGAAGTGCAGTGACCCTTAGATATAGTAAACCTATATCTTTAGTAAGTGGTGCATTCACACACTTACACAAGCTGCAATGGCTGGCTTGTATGTCCATTTTGCATGGTCCCTCATGGGTGGCATAATACTTGGTTCAGCCCATGGGAGACCTCTGGGGTACCTATGCCCTGGGGACCTGAGTACCATATACTAGGGACTGACCGGGGTACCCCAGTATCCAATATGGAGTGTACCCAAGTACATAGCATAAAAGTTTAGGGAGAATGCAGATAGACTGGGGTTCTTATTGGCAGGATCCCAGTCAGACTAGTCAAAACACAGCTTAGTACCAGGCAAAAAGTGGGGGTACCCATGCAGAAGGATCCTACCTTCCTACAGTTAGTTTACCTGAGTTCATCCGGCCTCTGCTCACATTTTGCAGACTCATCATCACTTGAGTATCATAGGATGAGAGAAAGACAAGATGGACCCCAAACAAAAATAAAACTGCTTCCACACCTGTTTCTATCCACAGAATCTTAATTTATTTTTTCTGATGCCGACACCTTCCTGTTCGAGCTTCCTCTTGCCCGAAATCAATGCTTTGATTATAATAGGGAAATTCCTTTATAGAACCAATCTACTTTATATGTTGTGCTCTGTATGTAGTTATATTATGCATCTTCTTCATAATATACAAATTCAGACTATATATTTATATGGATTTTCCTGCTAATAAAACCTTCATGGTTTGGATTCCATCCTCTCTGTTGTTTTTGTGGAGCCGCATTGGTTTTACAGTAAGTAAAATGCTTTGCCAATGTTAGATCCTTTCATATGCTTTCAGTCTACAATCAAAGGTCCATAAGTCGATTGGAGGATTTTGTACGACGACCACACTAAATATTTAGGTACAGAGAAATACACTGTCATTGTTATAAGTATTGCTCTTCTCAGACAACAGGAAGACCTGCTGGAACTGTCCTCACCCAGGGAAAGTTAAAACAAAGTGGCCTGTTATGTGAAGCATAACCATGCGCTTGGCTTTATAATGACTTCAGTGGAGGAGTGATGGGGTCATACCGGCAAAGGAATAGGAGAGTGTATTTCTGATTATCACTTAACATATGGCGCACCCTAAGACGTTACAAATATACAGGGTCCCAACAGCCAAATATAATCTAGCCATCTGTTGATAAGTGCAGAATCAATTTGAACACCTCTCATGGGACTTATGATCCAGGTCTCCTGCACAGGAAAACACAATGGCTCAGTTAGTTTGAGAAAAGGAGGAGCAACGTGGCTACAGACATTTGACCCTATAGCAGCTATCTTTAAAGCCTCCAAAGAGAAAATTAAAACAGGACCGTGGGATCCTTAAACACAAAAATAAACTACTATTTTGTAAGTCATCGAAGGAAATTAAATAAAGCTTAAGGAGACAAACTCACGGGGAAAAAATGGTGGTAGGGATCCCCTTCACTTATGTCCTGTGGGAAGTCGTGGTGTATATTCTAATTCAAGTTCATTGATGGCTTCAGTACGAAGTGGGAAATTGAAGAGTTGCATTTTATGGGGTAATTATGACAGGCAAGCTAATATTGTCATATATTTTTTTGTTTACGAACTTAGATTCTATTACAGTAATTATTACCTTTGCTATCACTGTTATTTTGTAATAAAGCAGAATCCCTGGGATCTGTATGGACATAGTCTATGGAGTTTCAGGAGGAAGTCCCTTACTGCTCATCATTCATAAAATTAAACAGTAAGCCTTTGTTTATACCTCAGATCTGTTTTACCAACATTTGAAACAAATGACTTTGCTTAGTGTTAGTATGAATTCTCTAAATATCTCGTTATGCAATTGAAACGTTGGCATATTTTACAGCTGTGAGGAATTGCGGGGAATTCGGAATAAACAGATGTACACACAAAATACACAATGTTAGCACAAGTCCTCATTTTTAAGTCTCACTAGAGAAAGATTTTTGTTTATCAGACACAAGGCATATGATAGAGAAAGGGACAACATGTTAGCCTCCTTTAGCTATCATTGCTATAAGAGTCATTAACCTACTGCTCAGTCCACATTCATCAGCAATTGGTTGATATGAGTCACTTACGATGTGCATAGTTACGTCATTTACTAACATTCACACATTTCATTGGTGGAGCAGACAGACGAAGCTTCAGAGGGATGGGAGTCATTTTTAGGTCTCGCTCGAGTCAGCCTGCATGCGCTGTCCTTGCGAGAAATTTAGTAGCTGTTTTGAAAAGTGCTACTCAGGCCGGCCACCAGCTTCCTAGAACACGCACAGGCACGCGCGAAGTGCACAGCACTTTTTCACGTCGGCCGCGGCCAAGAGCAACACTCAAGTCACCACTCGCGTTTTTTTATTTTTTTTATTTTGCGCACGCCACACAACTCCCGTCCGGGTCGCGCGGCCAATGCTTGTTACAGCTTATGGTCTCTCGTGTTGACGTATGTTTGTTTGGACTGCATGGCTTGATCATTTGCTGCGCCCAAGAGCCCGTATTGACGCAGCTCGCAAACAACAACTACAGTACAATAACAAGTCGCTTAAATGTTTGTGAACTTGGCTAGTGTCCTGCATTTTGTAACCTGTCCTGGACACCCCAATAAAAAAATACTCGGAAAATAATAACAAGCGCTGATTGGTCTATTTGTGTCACCATCTCATTCCAGCATTTCCTTTCTATTAACCTTATCATGTAGCTATCCACATTTCTCTGAAGAGCCCTTTTATGAGCACAGAACAAACCCCAGCTTGATTAATGGCCACGTGTAGCCAGGAAGCTCTGCTGACTTTTTGTCGTCATGACCGCACACCACTTTGCGTCCGCCGAGAGGGTGGAAGGGAGCCGATCCCTAGACATGCATCTTCCAACAAACAGGTTTACGTCACACGAGTAAAGATACCTGCCCGAAAACTATTTAAAACAGCAGCTTTATTTCAAAGCTCTTTATTAGTTTATTTGTGCTTAACTCGTGTAAACAGGGATAATGCACTGATTTCCACTTAAACCTAATATATTAAATCCTTTTACAAGAACCACTGTGAGGTAAACAAGCTCCGGGAGCGGTAGAGGAGTGACGCTTCTCAGGACAACTCCACTACCCCCTTCCCTGACCCCCTTTCCCCCAACCGGTCGAAGTCCCCTGCCTCGGTCACCACTCTGCGCGAGACTCCATCTCTTGAGCAGCTGGAATTGGAGCGGTTGATTCTGTTCCCAAGAACAGTTGTTCATTTTACGTTTGCATCCATGCAATATGTAAGATGGCCAGCGTATTAAAAAAAACACACATTTTGCTATACTGGAAGGACCAAGTGCGGCTAGCTGTATTTTTTTTTATTAAACTCACAGGAATATTTTGTGCCATGGCAACTAACCCTATCTGTTTTATTAATCATTTAAATATTATTTAGACAGCTGAGCTCTCGAGCGATGTATTCATGTGGTTTGCTCTTCTAGGTTTAGATTTCAAAAGGTACAAAAATAACAGTTTGACTGCATTTCCCAATTTCTTTACAGACGGTAAATAACTGGGCCAGATGGCAACCCTAGTAACCTGAATGCATTCTTACTGAGGTATACAGGGGCAGTCCTAGAACTTTTGTTGCCCTGGGTGAAAATTCCCAAGTAAATGTATCTTAAAAGGAAGGCCTGTTATAAACAAAGACTAAATAGACTGCTCGAAATGGCAAACATATTTATGTGACTGACATTTATATTTCGAACCGGTGAGAAAGTGAATTTTTAATTGGGGTAAATGGTAGCCCCACACCTAAAAGGACAAGGCACCATACACGACTTATAAAGTCAAAGAAATCAGCCATTCAATCATTCACACCTGTCGCCTCCGTATCTCATTCAATCATACCCAATCATACCCCAAATGCAGCCAAAACCCAGTGCCACAACCATATAGAATTGGTAAGAGCTTTAATATTGCATCTACCAAAAATACATCACAGTTAAACATTCCTATAACTACTTCATTAGATCATACATAACCCGAAAGCACTAACAGTTTTTATGTAGCATCAATATAAAACCCCACAATATACAGTGCGTTTAAAAACAAACACAATGAAAAACAAGCATTGCCATAGCCAACAGGTCCCACTTTTGGGACCTTATAAGCGTTTAGTTATGCAGCACAATATCCTTAGTGCAACAACATAAACTGTTGCATGGCTAAACACTTATAAGGTCCCAAAGGCGAGACCTATTGGCTATGCCAATGCTTGTTTAAGTTTTGGCTTCCACTGTAATGCAGGTATATTGAATAAACTATGGAGCACAATCCTCCATATTCCGCAATGGTCTTGTGAATAGCAGACGGAGTGTCCATAAAAAGCATGAAATGTGGAGTTGCTGTTGCAAAAACAGATGCTACAAGGTAATGATGGAATCAGATGGGCATTAACATAGACTCCAGGTACGACTGGTCCTTGAGATAACTTTTTCCACTTTTCCCGTCCACTTGCCTGCGTCCCATTCTTCCACATGTCTCATGCTACCAACTGCGTGCCCACCTCCCACCTAATAGCATGGACCCCAATTACCCAGCTTCCATCGCAGCCTCCCTGTACCCATCACCATTATGCTGTGAACAGCATCAGTGTAGAACAGTTTTGAAAAGCTACAGCCATGAAAGATTACGTGTCCTAGATCACACCATGCATGTGCCAGGTTTCAAACAGAACATTGTCCACCAGGTCAGGCATTCCGGAAAGGTGTTTATCGTCACTTTAAAGCCCATGTCGCAGTCTGAAGTACTCACTTGTTAGCGCCAGATCAAGGGAATCAACCCTGTACATCGCAGGGCTGGGTCGATCCCTTCCTCATAATATGCGATTATAAAATTACCTTAGAACACTGTAAACTGTTAAATAAGTATACTGGTATGTGTGGTCCCTTCATGCATTCTCACCGTCCTCCGTCCAGCAAGCATCCATCTATGCACTCATTCACACTCACTCATTCATCTACGCAGTCAATCCCTTTACCAGCCACTACCATTCTTGCTTTCACCCACTCACCAAGCCTTATACACAAACTCCACGATCGAGAAAAACACGTTTACCTATAAAACAGTGTGACTTATTTTCTTTTAGTCTGTTTGCTTCGCTGCAAATTTGCATAGTGTAATGTGTAAACATTTTATACCCTTCCTTTTAGTTAACAATATTTTGTGTCAGGTGGCTTCAAAACCCCTCAGTGCTACAAAAAAGATTCATAAAAAGTCCGAGAATTCAACCTGATGTTGGTTAAAAAGTTAGAAGTAGTTGACTTGGTCAATATAGCAGCTGTGTCTGCACAAGAATACGGCATGGTATATGATAGACGGCCATCTTACCGGTCATAAACAGCCCTTCACCACGCAGGACAGTGTCATTGTTGTGCGTTATTTCCGCAGTCACTCGGATCTCAGACTGATTACCCGCAAGCAATGAAATTCCGAGGGTTATATTTCGGCCAGGACGAATTTCTGCAGGCGTCGTGATAAAGTACGTCGGCCTAAAAAGTAAAATATTAGACACAAATCAGTAAGTCAAGACTTGTAGATAAGCAGAGCAGCTAAGATTATCAGTGAATCCCCATTTCATATATAGAATGTATTTTAACTCTCACTCTGTTGCCTGTGAGAATTCACAAACAACCAGGTCAGCTCATGCAAGTTTGCATTTCTCTATCTTTTCAACATCCTTTTTCATTCTTTTCATGGCAGAGGTGTGCACCTCCTATCCTTTCAGTTTCTATCATGTGTATTCTTGCGTGAAGTACATATGCAGAAAACTCATAAAAAGTTACACAAATTGAAGGCAGCATTAGATGCTCATAGCTAATGTATGGGGAAATGCCGATGCTTTGCCTAGTGATTTCACATTTTGCCTATTTTGCTGAATTCAATTAGCAGAATTTATATAACCACATTTAAATGTCTGCCTCTTGAAACGAGAAATTTCTGCTT
The DNA here is from genome assembly GCF_964263255.1 of Lissotriton vulgaris. NCBI lineage: Eukaryota > Metazoa > Chordata > Amphibia > Caudata > Salamandridae > Lissotriton > Lissotriton vulgaris. Next base: position 499,955,431 of record NC_141694.1, read on the forward strand.
AGCTTACTCAACAGCAAGAGTTTATATTGCTGTATTTGTTTTAAGGTTATTTGCTTACTTTCTCATGGGTTCAGAATCCTACACCTCGGTCACTCCTATGTTTCAGTTTCATCACTTGATTTCCAATTAAGTACTGTATATAAGAAAGTCTATTATTTGTGTCTGTTTGTGCAACTTATGCTCATTGGCGATCCACTTGTTGCCCATTTCCGTGACCAGGGCCGGACTGGGAACCAAAACCGGCCCTGGCAAAGTGCTCGGCCGGGCCCCCCTCCCCTCCACCCGGGGGGAGGGGGGGCCGGCCGCGCTCTTTGCCAGGGCCGGTTTTCGGCCGATTTTGTTACAGGGCCGTTTTTGCAGCTATGCTGCAAAAACGGCCCTGTAACAAAAACGGCCCCCAGGGGCCCCAAACCGGCCCCCATCCGTGCGGCCCACCGGGGAATTTCCCGGTGCCCGCAACGGCCAGTCCGGGCCTGTCCGTGACTGACGGACCTGTTTCTTTTGTACAATAATTGAAAAGAATAACTTCTAGTTGGCATGTGGGCAGATTTATCTAAACAAACCGGACGCACGGACAGGGAAACAGTGGCAGAAAAGTTACAACTAGAGAAAGACCCTGCTAAAGGGACTCCTGCCCAGGTGGTATCCCGCTAGTATGGACAAAGCATGTGCAGCCCAGGTCCATAGAGCAGCCAGTTACACTCATTACGATGGCAAAAGAATACTCTCTGGTTTAAACTTAGATTTATTTTTTAGACCACTAGTACTGTTCTGTTGGATACTATCCCGCTCTAGAAAGAAAGCCTTTAGTCTTGTCTTACTTTTCTCAAAAAAACCTAGCACCTCTGTTTTTTTATCAATCGGGTCTTGTAACCTAGCTGGAACAAAGGTCAGTCCTTTAGCCAAAATAGATAGTTCATCTTTAGTGGGGGTGTAGTTAGACAAGTTATAAATGGGAATAGTTTCTATTTGTCTTTGAGGGTTTTCACCTTGATTTACTGTCTGTAGGTCTTCTTTCGTGTGCGGAAGGGTTCTGCCTCTTGATTTTGGTATTGTTCCGTTTGTTGGTATAGGCCCTGTGGTGGAAACAGTCCCTCCGGGTAATTGTACCCTCTCCATCTTGGCCGCCCACCCCATGGTCTGAACCTTCCTCTGTGGGTATGGATAATATCCACTATTTTATAGTGCAGCCCAGGTCCATAGAGCAGCCAGTTACACTCATTACGATGGTGGGAAGAAGTCCAAAAGCACATGCTGGGGGGAAAGGGATAACACATGACTTCTCCTACTACCTAGCCATACCTTCTCCTTTTTTTTCTTTTCTTTTTCCCTGTTTATTCTGCGCCTGTATCACCGGTTTTATTGGTTGTGAGGGGTGGGGGCTGGGCGGGGGGATCTTGATTAATTAATCTTTATGTGACTTGACATTGTTTTGTGGAATACATTTTTTTTAAAAAATATAAAAAATGAAATTCGGTCAGTTGAGAACTACCTCCATTCCAAATCATGAAAATATCATCTATATAGCGACATGAAAACTCCACGTGAAGTTTAAATGGGTTGGTGTCGCTATATATCCACTTCAGTTCAAATTGTGACATAACCAGGTTGGCTATTTCTGGTGAAAAAACTACACCCCATTGCCACTCCAGATATTTTGAGGAATAGATTGTTTTTAAAGTTAAAGAAATTATTCTTAAGACACAATTTGGAAAGGGCTAGAATAAACCTTGTGGGAACTTGGTGTGGGCGATCTCTTGAATCTAGGACATGTTCCATTACTCCTAGTGCCTCATCCTGAGGTATGTTGGTCTATAATGATTCGATATCAAAAGGTGGTGAGTAGTTGTTTCTCTGGGTTGTATACTAAGCCCTCCACCTTTGATATCAAATCCATCGTGTCACGGACAAATGCCGGTGTTTTCTTGACTAAAGGAAGCAAAAAGATGTCTACGTATTGTGCTAGTGGCTCTAAGATCGAGCCACAGGAAGCCACAATTGGTCTTCCTGGTGGGTTGGTAAGAGACTTATGTACTTTTGGAAGTACATAGATGTTGGGGATTTTATTTTTGTCACTATTCAAAGAATCAAGTTCATTTTTACATAACCATCCAGCATCTAGTCCTTCCTGGGTGATCGTTAAAATCTGTACTTTAAGTCTAGGAGTTTGATCGTTTTCTAATGGTCTATAATGTTGTAAATTGGACAGTTGATTGTTGACTTCTAAATCATATCTTGAAGTATCCCACAGGACAATTCCCCCTCTTTTGTCTGCCGGCTTTACTGTTATCGCTGGATTGTCAGAAAGATTTTTTAACGCTGTCATCACTGTTTTACTACAATTAGCAATAAATAAACATCATTTACTTTGTAGTTCATCTAGTTCTCGTAACACGTGGTTTTCAAAAATTTGTTCCTCCGGTGGCAAAAGAATACTCACTGGTTTAAACTTAGATTTATTTTTTAGACCACTAGTACTGTTCTGTTGGATACTATCCCGCTCTAGAAAGAAAGCCTTTAGTCTTGTCTTACTTTTCTCAAAAAAACCTAGCACCTCTGTTTTTTTATCAATCGGGTCTTGTAACCTAGCTGGAACAAAGGTCAGTCCTTTAGCCAAAATAGATAGTTCATCTTTAGTGGGGGTGTAGTTAGACAAGTTATAAATGGGAATAGTTTCTATTTGTCTTTGAGGGTTTTCACCTTGATTTACTGTCTGTAGGTCTTCTTTCGTGTGCGGAAGGGTTCTGCCTCTTGATTTTGGTATTGTTCCGTTTGTTGGTATAGGCCCTGTGGTGGAAACAGTCCCTCCGGGTAATTGTACCCTCTCCATCTTGGCCGCCCACCCCATGGTCTGAACCTTCCTCTGTGGGTATGGATAATATCCACTATTTTATCCCTGACTTGAATCTGAAGATGTATCGGAGAACGTAATGAATTGGTTCCTAGATCTTCCCCAAAATTGTAAATTTAATGAATTAGGATTGTTATTTACAAAAAAGTTGCCTTTCAAAAAGGGATAAACCTCGTCCAATTTAAAGTTTTTGATGTCTCTAGCAACTTTAGTAATTTTTAAGTTGGTATTGTGGATTGCGAAATCCGCAATCGTTTTTTCTGCTGCTTCTAACAATTTTTTAGAATCTTTAATTGTAGTATCTCCAAGAATTTCTTGTTCCAATTTTTCTATTTCTCTTAGTTCTTCTTCATTCAATCGTAGCGCTGTCTCAACAGAGAGGGCCATCCAATCGATGGAGCATTTTGTACTGACTCCCCCAAATCGATTTAAATATGTTTTATTGGTTATGAAGATCACCGGAATTTTTTTGACCTGTAGGCCAACCGGACTCGTATTATTTTTTAGGTGTTCTGAAAGTACTTGAGCATGCATCTGTGTTCTGATGTTCTTCTTTTTAAGCTGTTTTAATTTCTCTATTGTATCTACATTGGTAGCCTGGGCTACTACCTTATCCCCACTAAGCAGTGATGGGGTTTTGGATAGTAGTGCACTTATCTCTTCTTCGCTATAAGTAACCGAAATAGGTTCTGACATTTCTATTAAGTGATATGATTTCTCCAATTTGCTGTTGTATGTATTCACAATAGTATCCATATATAGTAAAAGACAACACTTGGGTTTTTCAAAAAAAGTGGATAGCTATGCAGGAACAAAGTAAGACCAATCTTTAGATCCCAAAGGCGGATCTTCCAAATTATTAATAACCAAATAAACCCTCACACTTAACCAAGTGTAATGAAATTATCAATATAAACAGGGGGAACCCAATAACCCAAAGGCATCTGGGAATAAAGCAAAAAGTAGGAACAATGATGCCCACGGTGCAGTTTTTATGTATATATTAATTGTAGGACAGATACCACTAATTATCTTCCCTTGATACAATATGTTATCTTCTGAATTAAATCAATTTTGAATTCTGAATAAACTTCATTCCTATACATGCATGTCCATCAAATTAATAACTCAGAAAAAGTATTGATTTGTATATTATATTTATCTTTCTCTTTTTTCTCTTATTTTTGAAAACACATATATAAATATATATATATATATATATATATATATATATATATATATATATATATATACACAAACAATTAACAAATATATATACACATATATACAATATTTATACAAAATCACAAATTACAAACATAGAAAAAATTCAAACATAAATCTAGAACCTTACTTCTAGTTCAAATGCCCACAATCAATTCAAGTAAGGGATGTTAACCTAAGATTATGTCAATACATTCCCTGTACTTAGGTCACCAACAAAAAGTATAATGGAGCTTATGAAGGTCTTATAATTTCTCCCTCCATTTGTATCCAGCTCCTTTCCTGTAATTTCATATGTTTAATATCAATTATCTTATGTTGATGCCGTAAACAAGCAGTCGACGCGTTTCAGCCTCTCTTTTATTCCAGGCCTCTTCAGGACTTAGGGCAATTCAAACAAATACTTCCTAAGGAATCAAATATACCTAATTAATTGTACTGCCATTATTTAAATAACTATACAAACACATACAACACAACCAGAGACACAAATATATACAGCAATAGAAGTAGTGTATAGGACCTCGAGGTGTATGGCAACGAGATTTTTTTATCATCAATTCTAACACCCATTTTGCCAAAAACTAATTAACTAAAGAAATGGTAAATATGTAATAAAAGAAGCGAGTGTCATCCATTATCACCTCTCTTCCGGCCGTTTAAACCAAAGGCCCTACTCAAGATCCCGTGGCTACGGCCGAGGGTACCAGCAATACAACATGCCACAAGTCTACCCCCAAAGAGGGAGAGGTCACCTCAGAAGAGGATTTAGATCCCACGGAAGTTCTAACTCTAAGATCGCTACAAGTGAGTACTCTTTCCCACTCATCTTCCCCTTCTTTCCCTCAAAAAGTGGGTGGCAGACTCAAACATTTTATTCACAATTGGAGACAGATCACCCAAGACCCTTGGGTTCTGGATACCGTCAAGGGGTTTATGATAAATTTCACTCATACACCTATTCAAATCTCTTTTCCGAGAGACTTACCTCTCTCCCAAGATCACCAAAAATTTGCAGAGGAGGAGATGTCCTCCATGCTTCAGAAAGGACACTCTTTCTTGTGGAAAAAAAGGACAAGGGCTGGAGAACTGTCATAAACTTGAAGTGAACTAAACAAGTATTTGGTCTACATGCACTTCAAGATGGAGGGTATCCACCTCCTGAGGGATCTCTTTCTGTCCTGTGGTACGGAGATTGAATAACTTTCAATCAGGAAGCTCAATCGGAACTAACCTGGTGGCTCGAAAACCTATATGCATGGAAAGCAACCTTTGGGTCAAAACCAGAAGTTGTTTTAGAATCAGACGGGAGCCTTTATGGCTGGGGAAATTGCCTTCTCAATCAAAACACTGGTGGTATTTGGTCGCAAGAGGAATCCTCTCACCACATAAAGTATTTAGAACTAACAGCTGGACTTCACACCTTGATGAGCTTCAAACATTCTCTCCAAGACAGGTCTGTTATCCTAAAGATGGGCAACATGTCTGCGGTAGCCTATATAAATCGTCCGGGTAGCACCGAATCTGCGGACCTCTCGAATTTAGCCAAGAAACTTTGGATGTTCTGTCTGGAACAGAAGAACGTTCTCAAAGCAGAATACCTCCCAGAGAAATCTAACATCTCTGAGGACTGGAACTCCAGATTCTTGTTAGATCACAGCGACTGGAAACTCAATTCTCCCATTTTCAATATCCTGAACAAGATTTGTGGTCCCCTAGAAATAGACGTATTTACGAGCAGATTAACTTCTCAATTGAAGAAATACTTCAGTTGGATGCCCGACCCAGGTGCTCTAACAGTCAATGCCTTTCTTCAGTCTTGGAAAGGAGTCAACGAGTAAGCTTTCCCTCCCTTTGCCATGATTCAGAGAGTTCTTCAGAAAGTGAGACAGGATCAGTGCGTCCTTGTCCTGATATCTCCCTTTTGGTCATCTCAGGCAAGGTTCCTCACCACTCTGGATCTAGCTTGCAACCCCCCCTTTTTAATTCCTACCCTGGACAATCTTCTAAGAGACGTAGACGGAGAATTTCACCCCTTAATTAGGAGCGGGAATTTAACCCTTCTTGCCTGGAGAGTGTCAGGAGATCCAATGAAATCTCAGGCCTTTCGGCAATGGTTGCAACTCTCCTCGGAGAGTCTTGGGCCCCAGGCACTCACTACAGATATAACAACATATGGAGAACCTGGGTACTTTGGTGCCTGGAAAGGAACCTGGATTCCTTGGAAGCACCTATTGTCGATATAGTTAACTTCCTTGTCGAACAATTTGAAAGAGGTCTCAGCTATAGAACCATCAATTGCTATAGATTGGCTATCTCTGCTGGCCATGTCCTTGTCAATGGTAAAATGGTAGGTAAAAATGTCATAGTCTGCAAAGTGATGAAAAGCATTCATTTAAAACGGCCTCCTAAACGTAAATATGAAAGTCTCTGGAATGTCAAGCTAATCCTTGATCTTTTCAGTAACTGGCCTGGTAATACTCTCCTTAATAGAAAAAAACCTTTCAATTAAGTTGGCTACTCTATTACGTCTAATTTCATGCTTAAGGGTCTCTGATGTCAAAGACGTGGAGATTACCAATAGATCCTATAACATGTTTGGTGTCAAGTTTGACATTTATAGAAGAACAAAGACTATGGCATAGATTCATGAAGGTAAAATCTGCTCGCAAAGGGGCAGAGTCTCAGAATCTGTCCTTTTGCGACCAGTATTTTTGCATTTGGGATGCATCAGCCCAAATGCAAAAATCGCAAATTAAGAATTCGCTAAATTGCGATTACTTGCATTTAAGGAATCTCAAATTGAGATTCCTTAAATGCAATGCATCAAAGTTAGAAAATTAGCAATTTCGCTAATAGGAGTAGCAAATTACCATGAAGTTCAACTTCATGGTAATTTGCAAAAACTTTGAAAAATGCACTGTTGTGCATTTTTCAAAGTTTCATTTTGCACACACACATGCCCTAAGAGCATGTGTGTGCGCAACATATGTGCACAGATCAATTTCAGGGGTGCAACAGGGTGTCCTTTGGACACCCCTGCACCCTTGAAATCGCATTCTCAATTTGCGATTCGCGAATTGCGATTCGCAAATTGAGAATGTCTTCCCATTCATTCCTTTGGGCCTCTATGCCCATAGGAATGAATGGGGAGGTATTCCTTAATTGCGACTCGCAATTTGCGAGTAGCAATTAAGGAATTTTAAGAAATTGCTATTTTTTGAGCGAGTTCTTCTTGCATACATAGCATTTTGCTATTCCTTATTAGCGATTCCTTATTTTTCGCTAATAGGGAATCGCAAAAAAGATGCTTGATGCATCTGGGGTATGTCTGATTCAATCTTTTATCCACGCTTTGATTTATGGCCAAAACTTTGCGTAGTGGACTGCATGAGAGAGTTCAATTGCAGAATGTTTGTTCTTCACCCCCAAGGCGTGAACCAATTACTTATATCCTTTGTTAAACCATACAAAGGCATAACATCGACCTCTATTGCTAGATGGGTTAAAACTGTTATGAGTTTAGCAGATATTGATGTAAAGAAATGTCAAGCTCACTCCCTTAGAGGTGCTATGGCCAGTAAATCTCTCTGGCCTGTAGGTAAGCTGGATGACATTTTCAAAGCTGCTGATTGGTCTAATGCTAGTACATTTGCACATCACTACTGTAACTTATGTCTGATGTGTAGTTTTACAAGGCTACCAACAAGCATAATGTAGCCTCCGTTCTTGCGAAGAAATTGTGATTCTCCTATTACCATGACCAGAGAATCTGGTTTTCATTAAAGACACGGAGTCTGACTTTATCCCAACCATCCCGCCCCTTGCTTGGTGGTCTTACAGTTAATAACAGTGTTTAAATGTTCTTTTGAATAACTGTGTTTAATTGTTCTTTATTTTAACAGTATTAGCTTTATCTCTTCCTCTCCTATAAACGTATTAAATTTTATAGTATTTGTTACTTTCTGGAGGTATTTACTTCTCTTAACTACGGGACGTCTGACCTTTGGTTTTATCCTCGTTGTTCCTTCTCCTTCATTTGGTTCACCCGAGGATCGTTTACTAGTTTGAAGTTTCAAGTTTTATGAACTTAATCTCTCCTCCACATTTAAAAGAGGCAGATTGTTAATGGATCATGCCTTTTATATGTTGATAATGTTCTGGTCTGGAACCCTTATTATAGTGATGTATGCAGCTGCTTGGACAGCATTAAAAAGAATATGCATAATGTCAGCCTCCGTGTCTTTAATGAAATCCAGATTCTCTGGTCATGGTAATAGGAGAATCACAATTGTTCCACCCACATGAGCAGCCTGTAAATGTAACTCGGACCTGCCACTGCAGTATCTGTGCGCAGGTTGGTACTGCCATGTCGACCTGGCAGGTGCACCCATTTGCCAGGCCCTAACCTTCCCTTACATGTAAGACACCCCTAAGGTAGCCCAATGGGAGGGGTGCAATGTATGTGATAGGTAGGACATGTGCTGAGGTATGTGACATGTCCTCATAGTGAAATACAGTGCATTTCATGTTTCAATATTGAAAGGCATTCAGTCCCTTAGGATAGAATGAGATTTTATTTATATCATGCTATAAATACAACTTCCCATTGGGACATGATAAGAAAATGGAGTTTAGTATGCCTGAACTCAGAATATAAAAATGCGTTCTTTTAGTAAAGAGGATTTTTATATTGTGTGTTTGAAAATACCACTTTTAGAAAGTGGATATTTTGTTGCAGAACCATCCTGTGTACCTCTGCTGGTTTGTGGATTGACTGCCTGGCTTTGGAGTGAGAGGGGCTGGGGATGTGCATTCTCCCAGGCAGCCACTAGGGGGGTTGATGCGTATCCTGCCTTTCCTGAATGAGTCAGGGCTGGCCTGAGTAGACCTGGGCTGCATTTAGAGGTGGAGATTTCCTTGCACCTGAATAGGCCTGTTCTGCCTTACACAATGCTTTCTCCATCTCCTGCCAGGCAGATGCACCAGAGAGGACAAAACTGTATTTGGCTGGGCAAAGAGCTTCTCTGCCACCAGAGAACAAAGGAATGTGTGCCATAAAAAGTGGAGCCCAGACCACTGAACTTTAGATCATTTCTAGAATTCAGGAGGAACCTTTGCCAAGGAGAAGAGCTGGAGAAACTGAAGGAGAAGTACTGCCCCTTTGCTGTGTGCTTTCTGGGGTTGCCCTGCAAGGGCTGTTTCTGCCAAGGAAAGGACAGAGACTCTGCTGTGTGATGTGTCCCCTGCTTGAGGAAGATCTCCAAGGGCTTGAGGTAGAGCTTGTCTCCTGTTCTGAAGTCTCAGGGACACAAAGACTTTACCCCCATCTCTCCTGAACTTCCTTGCTGGGAGTTCTGATCTGCCAAGAGAGGCCAGTTGCTATTCTGGGCCTCCAGAGGTTGTTCCTGCTGTTGGCAGCTGGAAAAGAGATACAATTAAGAGAAGGGCAATGCATTCGCACCCGTTTCCGTTGCATCGCTGCCATGGGGGAAGAAGTTCTACGCATCGTCATCGTGCCGCTGAAGAAACCAACACATCACCTGCCCGCGACTGGAGAAATCGCTGCATGCCACATCAAGTGCACTGATCTATGAAGTGCCTGATCACAGCACTGATTCCAACGCAGGCCCTGCTGTAAGAACCAATGCATCATGGGACCACACCTGGAGAAATCAACACAGAGTCCTAGCCCCTGCCACATTGAGAACCAAAGCATTGCACCAGGGCACCAAGTCTACAAGGACACCGGGGTGCTGTAAGAAACCGACGCATCACCTCCCTGCTCACTAAGAAACTGAGGCATCACCTCTCCTTCAGTAAGGAATTGAAACATCACCTCCCCAGTGTGGGAGGAAGGAACAAACACATCACCTCCCCTGTAGTAAGGAACTGACGCATCACCTTCCCTGCACGTAAGGAACCGACGCTTCACCTTCCCCGTGGCTGTTCTTGTTTATGATTTTGACGCATCCAAGGGAATTTGTGTTGAAAGTGTTGCATCTATAGTTTGCTATGGACAGAACAGTTTTTACCTTCTAAGAAGTTCATTTTGATTACTGTATTTTGGATTTTTGTCATTTTGGTCTAGTTTGGTTTAGATAAAGATGATGTATTTTTCTAAACTGGTGTGGTGTTGATTTCCAGTGTTTTTACTGTATTACTGTACGTGTGCAGAAATGTTTTACACACTTTCTCTGCTCATGCCAAGCTACCAAGGGGGTGAACAGGGGTTATTTTAGAAGTGTATCCCCCTTACCCTGACTAGGAATAAGGGTTCCTACTTTGACAAAGGTGCAAACCATTGCCAACTAGAAACCCCCATTTCTAACATTGGTGGTCAGCGGGAAGGATCGGGTCTTGCATTTGTGCCTTATATACAGTGACTGGTGTGCACTAGTATAATACAGACCATTACACAACCACATACTACTTTTTCCAGCTTCCCTTTGGAATTTGGTTGTTGGATCTCTGGTTAATTTGTTGCCCCTGTGGGGCCCTGGAAAAATGTAAGTTAACTTTTGGTACCTGTACATCTACAAGATGAGGAAACTAAAAGTCATTGGCCAAGAGAGGGGGCTACCTGTGAAGAGGAGATCTGCAAGACAGGATCTTGAGGCAGCCCTGCATAGCTATGAGGTGCTACACTGAGAGGCAGCACTATCAGATGATTCAGAGGAGGAATCTAAGGGGGATGATCCCCAGCCATAATACCAAGAGGGCAGTGGCCCTGAGGAAGAAACATTATGGGAAAGATTGGCTCGTGGGGAGAGGAATCTGATTCATGCTTGTGACCGGAGGCTGAGGCAGCTAGACCGGGAGTTCGGGGAGATAGAGCGAGCCTTAGCTGAATAGGAAATGTGTGTTGCTCAGAAAAGAGCTTGGCTGGGCTGAAGGTGGAGTCCAGCTCAGATGGTAGCAGCAAAAATGTGTTATCTAGTGATGAGGGAGCAGTATACACACCCAGAGATGTATCTCCTGACTTGAAGGAGGGGGTTGACACACACCAGAGAGTTCAGGTTTATGACATAGCTCCAGTGGTGTGCAGTGTCCCCGAAGTGGATTGGGGAACAGGCACAGGGGATCATATTCCCAGTGGTGGGGGGACACTCTACTGACTCTAGATGAGAGGTGCAGGGAGAGGGGTTCCCCCATGGTAGAAGCACCTCTCTAGTTGGGAGAAGGCAGGAGTCCAAGAGAGAGGGGTGAGGGAGGACGCAGACCCCATTGGAAGGACCAGTGTGTCAGGGGTTGCCAGCTCTGAGGTCAGAGCACCCCAGAACTGACCCTGGTGAGGTCACCTCTGGCCTGGGGTATCTCCATGCTCTGTCAGATGGACAGGAGGCTGGAGAGCTGTGCCAGGCAGACTCTTGCATAACTCCAGAGAAGAGGGTTCCCCTTCAGAGGGATTAGTATCTCCCCCAGAAGTCCTGGGTTGCCAGTCACAGGTCCAGCCCAAGGGTACAGACCCTGGGATAGAGGTCCATATTCAAGGGACAACTGCTAACAGTGCCCCTACCGGTTTGTTTTCTGGGGGCACTGCTCCAGGTGGGAGGGTGCAGGGCCCTAGTAGGGTGGGTGGGTGGGTGGGGAGAGGGCAGCCTCACCCCTGACCCCTGCCCAGTCTAAGGGTACAGACGCTAGGCTGGGATCCCAGTTGCAGGATACAACCCCTGAATTGGTGGAAGAATTGGGCAGGACACTTGCCACAGGTGCCCTGACAATTCTGGAAAGTGTACCGTTCCAGGTGGGAGGGTGCATAGCCCCAAGAAGGAGGACCGGGTGTGGGAGAGCCCACCCCAGTCCCCTGTTCAATCTCACGGTACAGATCCTGGGATGGTGGGTCAGTGTCAGTATATCATCCCTGACCTGACAGGAGGGAGAGTGGACAAAGTGTTCCAGGCACCTCGGGCTACTGCCCCCACTCTTTGATGCCACATAGTTTTGAGAGCGTTTTTTTTGCTAGAGGTATGTACACTGTTGGACACCTTACTCACCTGGTCCATCCTTACCACACTTGTACTGATATTCGCATATATCTACAGATAACCCCACAAAGAAATCATTGTAAGGGTGTCGGCTGACACCCCGCCCTCACGGGCTACTGAAGAATCCTTCAGTCCTTCAAAGTCACCAGGTGAGCAGGCCAAACTGGCATTGCCTCCTTTTTTCTACCACATTACACACACCTACTTTTAAAAATCCTCCCTTTTCGATTGCAGGTTGTCCTATATTCCCTTGTTCTGATGAAGACCCAATCCGGTTGCAATTAAGTCTGCACTATATCTTAGGGTCAATACGTCGACGTTGTGTTATCAATCCGTCCACATTAAGTCACAACAGAAAAAAGAATAGTTGTGTTTGTTGAGACTATTAAATTCAAATAATGGACTGATGTCAATTCATGTTTTCATATATTATTATGTCATCCTCCCTTATCACTGTATAGCACGGTCATCACTTGTCACTACCAGTCACTGAATCATTTCACTTTGTTTGTGATTCTATGTCACTGTTGTTTTGGACAGCCTCCTTCTAATTGATTTATTCATGCAAGAAATCTATAATAAGAACATTCTGCTAAAATAAGAACTGTGTTGTGTGTTTTTGCATACTGTATTTTCATTATTGATGATGTGAAATGCGTAAAGAATATCGAATATATTTTAGCATAACATAGAAATTGCCTTGTATCAGACAGAACCACTATTTTTTGTCTAAACTTTAATACCCAGGTTCTAAGGGTCACTGGGTCACCCCATTATAATTAATGGAGTTCTGACTTGCCAAGAGGGGCCCGTTGCTATCCTGGTACTCCATAGGTTGTTCCTGTTTTTTGGGAGCTGGAAAAGAAACACAACTAAGAGAAGCCCGATGCATCTGATCCTGTTTCCAAAGCATCGCCGCCGTATGGGAAGAATTTCCACACAACGTCATTGTGCCACTGAAGAAACTGATGCATCACCTGCCCGCGGCTAGAGAAATCGCTGCACGCCGCATCAAGTGCACTTATCTACGGAGTCCAAGATCACCACACCGATTCTGACACAGGCCCTGGTGTGTGGCTGCAAGAACCAACACATCATGGGACAGCGGCTGCAGAAACCAACACAACACCGTTGCCGCTGTTGCATCAAGAACCAACGCATCACCGATCCCCACGCATCGCACAGGGGCACCAAGTTACAAGGACACCTGGCCGCAATAAGAAACCGATACATCACCTCCCTGCGCAGTAAGAAACCAACGCATCACCACCCCTCCAGTAAGGAATCAACGCATTACCTCCCCTGCGTGGCAGCAAGAAACCAACGCATCACCTCCCCTGGAGTAAGGAACTGACGCATCACCTTCCCTGCATATAAGGAACCAAAGCACCACCTTCCCTGTGGCTGTTTTGTTTGTGATTGTGATTCATCCAAGGTCCTATGTGTTGAAAATCTTGCATCTATAGTCTGCTATGGACAGAACTATTTCTACCTTTTAAAAGTCATATTTTGATTATGGTATTGGAGATTTTTCTTATTTTGGTCTAGTTTGGTTTAGATAAAGATTACTTATTTTTCTAACCTGGCGTGGTGTCCATTTGTAGTGTTTTCAGTGTATTACTGTATGTATACACAAATGCTTTACACTGCCTTTGAGATAAGCCTGCCTGCTTGTGCCAAGCTACCAAGGGTGTGAGCAGGGGTTATAGAAGGGTCCCTACTTGGAAAAAGGTGCAAACCATAAATAACTAGAGACCTCCTTCTAACTAGCACCAGTTGAGTTACACAAGGACACATTCATTTTTAGGTTGAGTCTGGGCAGCACATGCGCTGCTCTGCGAACCATGATGTATTGGAGTATGCACATGAAACCCCGCTCACTCTCCGCTCATATTGGTCATTGATTTGTGTCATTGTTGTTTGGAAATGCTGGCTTCTGATTGGTTATTAGGCTTGTTAGTCCCTCCTTAGTACCGCCTTTTCTTCATTTGTAACCTCCCATGAGGACTGGCCCTTTTAATTCATTTGTTACATGGTACATTTTCTTTAATCTGTAAGCACTATTTTCTTTAATGAGTTTCTCTTACTGCAGGAGGGTCTCTCCTGCGCAGTTATGACCACCAGCTTGTTTATTTAACTCGTACAAAATGGGGAGCTCTTCAGGGGCCATGGAAGACAGAAGGGGGCAACTCAGCTGATGCTTTCAAGCATTGAGTGCAGTAGGTCACACATTTGAGAGAGTTTAAGCTATTGGCATAGGAAATAACAATGCCTTTTATTTATGTTTTTAAAATCAAAACAAAAAAGGCATTGTCATTTACAATGCAAATAGCTCAAACACGCGTAAATGTGAGAACTATTGCATTGCAGATGCTTGTTTTTAAGGCAGGGGGAGATTAAGTGATTTGCCCAAATTCACAGGATGTTGAGCCTCGTTGCAGAGACTCGAGCCCGGTTCCTCAGATTTTAGGTTGACTGCCCTAGCTGTTAGGCCACATCCTATTTCCAATGGCATGTCAGCATTGCACAGGATTCAGAATAAGGCCATTCCTAGGGTGCGTATCACAGTTATCTGGGCATCCCTCAAAAAGTAACATGGGGCCATATTAGATTACTGGGTCAGGAGGGCACTGTAGAAGATGCCCAATTTGGTCATGGAAGGGGATATGCAGCAGAAGTCATACAGGCATCAAAGAGAATATGAACTTCAGGGCATGTGGGTATCTGTAGGTTGCATGCAGTGCCAGGAATGTTAGAATAAATCAGTTCAATAATGCAATCATTCCGTAACCCGAAATGGCCCCATGTTCATAGCAGAGTGTAGGGTATGTGAACAGTGTCTTCTAAACAGCAAATATACACAACTATGAATGTCTGGGAACAAAAAACCAGGAGGAGAAAAGAGGGATACGCAGGGGGACATCTTACATTGAGTCCTTCCGGGGTCACACCAGAAAATGAAAGCAAAGTGTTTCCTATCAGGTCCCTTGTATCTCCAGGGCAGAAAAATATTAATTCCCACAGAATTTTAAGTGGAGTGTGGTTGTATGTTTACTATCTTCCATTACGCCGTCACTTGGGAATCAGGCAGACTCCTCCTGATGTGTGCTGTTTGCGGCTGCTTGAGGGCATGTGGCAGGCTCAAGACCTCGGATGCAGGTGCCTGCAAACTCCAACCCAGTTGCTAAACTACTGCTGGTGAGATGCACCCGCACTCTGGGACCCTGACTTGCCAGCCTGAAATGACCAACAATGTTAAAGGGTAGGCAGTTGTCAAAGTTCCTGCCAGTCCAGGGCTTTCATTCTTTTTTATCATCTAGTGGCCTCTGGAAAATAGCAGCCAGGCAGGAACAGATGTTATTATAGGACTGTTCCACACACACATAAAAACACACACGCACACACATACACACACACACACACACACATATGCAGCACGAGAAATGTTATTACAGAGAAAAAGAGAAAGTCACTGAGTTGCCTTGCGCTTGACACAAGAGGCAGGAATAGGCAAATCGTAGCGTGACCGTCTAATCATGTGAACTGGAGACGCAGGGACAATATCACAAGAAATACGGCAGATTGCAGAACGCTTGAGCTACCAGTGATGAAAAAGCTGCCTCTCTGCTGTGCCTTGTTTCTGTACAGCTAAGGCACTGCTTTAGAAAACATTAGTTGGCCTCTTCTGCTGCTTTCGCACTAGAGTAAATCCCTGCTTTGGCCCTAGGGCACTGGTGAGTGTGCGTTGCCCCTGGGGGCTGGTACGTGCCGTTGCGATCGAAGTGTGCAGCTCCTGGTCTCAGAGTGGCTTTTACTCTAGTACAGCCACGGGGAGATTATGAGGGCTGAACAAACAGGATGTGTTATGCAGTCGAGGTGCACACTGGAAAGCAAAAACTCTAGAACACTGACCTTTGTCAACATCAAGAAAGCAGCCTCACAAAGAATTTCGGTAGATGAAAACGCGTGCTTGGGACTTGGAACTCTGATAAGAGCAATCACACATGGAACAACAGGAAATAATGTGCAACGATAATGGAAATGGAGGAAAAGTAAGTGGCAAGTGTAATGGCTAACAATCCATGTTCCCCATGTCTGTGCTTCTATTTAGAATACAGATTTCTGTGTAACTAAGGTTCTTGGCATCCAGAATGTAGAACCTTGCATCGAGAATGTTTTATGTAAATTGATGTCAGCTGGAGTTGGAGCTGTTTGTGGATGAGGCGAATAAACCTTATCTGAACCACATCGTAACTTGTTCTCTTTTTTTCGTGTGGTAAACACCACATTTAATTGGCGACGATCAACTAACCTCTTCCGCCTCAACACAAAGCCTGATCTCCTGACCCGTCACTCCTCCAGCGGCAGAAAAATGATTTAAGGAAGCGTTGTCTTCCCAGCGGCAGAAGTGCTTCTTTACCCGATTCAACAAACTATGCGGTGCGGAGTATGGCGGGAGGACAAAAAAGAAAAAAGGATTTAATGATTAAATCAATTTGAACGCAGCGCGTGCTCATAACGTTAAAGGAGCACTCGCTCATGCGTAGAAAGAACTCTGACGCATAGCCTGTCATAACGTATGCGTGTCAGTGACTCATTGCATGCGTGTCAGTGACGCGCTACGCTATCCTTTTGTTGACGTCCTCCAGTTCTAACAGAACAAACCAGTTTAAGGATCTAGAATCAGATTCACCACGCCATTTCCTCTCAAGCTTTATGACGTAGACTAATAGGAACAAGCATTGGAAATGCAATAGGTCTCGCATTAGGAAAGTTTGAGCGATTGGTATTGTAAATGACACTTTTTTTTATTTGTGTTGGTTTTAAAAATAGCAAAATTAATAGCTTTGTCAGTTACAATGTCAATAGTTTTACCTTTCGCAAATGTGACACCTATAGCATTTGTAATGCAATGTGTGTTGTATTTACGTGACTTAGATATTACAAATAACAATGGCTTTTAATTTTGTAAATAATTAATACTTAAATAAAAGTTATTGTAATTTATAATGGCAATAGCTTAAACGTTTGTAAATAACTTTTGTGAAGATTATGTTCAGTGTATTTTATTGTGACGAAAATCCAAGAACATTGCATTTGCACCTACACACACACAGAGCCACACACACACATATAGATGTGGTGATGGTGGATCTGGGGGATGTGGTGGTGGTGGATGTGGTGGTGGTGGTGGTGATTGTGGATGTGGTGGTGGTGATTGTGGATGTGGTGGTGATGGTGGTGGATGTGGTGGTGGATGTGTTGCTGGTGATTGTGGATGTGGAGGTGGTGGATGTGGAGGTGGTGGATGTGGAGGTGGTGGATGTGGAGGTGATGGAGGTTGTGGTGGTGGATGTGGTGGTGGTGGATGTGGTGGTGGTGGTGGATGTGGTGGTGGTGGTGGATGTGGTGGTGGTGGTGGTGGATGTGGTGGTGGTGGATGTGGTGGTGGTGGTGGATGTGAAGGTGGTGGGTGTGGAGGTGGTGGGTGTGGAGGTGGTGGGTGTGGAGGTGGTGGATGTGGAGGTGGTGGATGTGGAGGTGGTGGTGGATGTGGTGGTGGTGGTGGTGGAGGTGTTGGATGTGGATGTGGTGGAGGTGGTGGATGTGGTGGTGGATGTGGAGGTGGTGGTGGTGGATGTGGTGGTGGTGGATGTGGTGGTGGTGGATGTGGTGGTGGTGGATGTGGTGGTGGTGGATGTGGAGGTGGTGGTGGTGGATGTGGAGGTGGTGGATGTGGAGGTGGTGGATGTGGTGGTGGATGTGGAGGTGGTGGTTGTGGAGGTGGTGGTTGTGGAGGTGGTGGTTGTGGAGGTGGTGGTTGTGGATGTGGTGGTGGTGGATGTGGTGGTGGTGGATGTGGGGGTGGTGGATGCGGGGTGGTGGATGTGGGGGGGGTGGATGTGGGGATGGTGGTGGTGGTGGATGTGGTGGTGGTGGATGTGGTGGTGGATGTGGTGGTGGTGGTGGATGTGGTGGTGGTGGTGGATGTGGTGGTGGATGTGATGGAAGTGGTGGTGGTGGAGGTGGTGGATGTGGAGGTGGTGGATGTGGAGGTGGTGGATGTGGTGGTGGTGGTGGATGTGGATGTGGTGGTGGTGGATGTGGTGGTGGTGGTGGATGTGGAGGTGGTGGATGTGGAGGTGGTGGATGTGGAGGTGGTGGATGTGGAGGTGGTGGATGTGGAGCTTGTGGAGGTGGTGGATGTGGAGGTGGTGGATGTGGAGGTGGTGGATGTGGATGTGGTGGATGTAGAGGTGGAGGATGTAGAGGTGGTGGTGGATGTGGAGGTGGTGGATGTGGAGGTGGTGGATGTGGAGGTGGTGGTGGTGGTGGATGCGGTGGATGTGGTGGTGGTGGATGCGGTGGATGTGGTGGTGGTGGATGTGGTGGATGTGGTGGTGGATGTGGTGGTGGTGGATGTGGTGGTGGTGGATGTGGTGGATGTGGTGGTGGTGGATGTGGTGGTGGTGTGTGTGGTGGTGGTGGATGTGGTGGTGGTGTGTGTGGTGGTGGATGCGGTGGTGGATGAGGTGGTGGTGGTGTGTGTGGTGGTGGATGCGGTGGTGGTGGATGCGGTGGTGGATGTGGTGGATGCGGTGGTGGTGGATGCGGTGGTGGTGGTGGATGCGGTGGTGGTGGTGGATGCGGTGGTGGTGGATGTGGAGGTGGTGGATGTGGAGGTGGTGGAGGCGGTGGATGTGGAGGTGGTGGATGCGGTGGATGTGGTGGTGGTGGATGTGGTGGTGGATGTGGTGGTGGTGGATGTGGTGGTGGTGGATGTGGTGGTGGTGTGTGCGGTGGTGGATGAGGTGGTGGTGGTGGATGTGGTGGTGGTGGTGGATGCGGTGGTGGTGGTGGATGCGGTGGTGGTGGATGTGTTGGATGTGGTGGTGGATGCGGTGGTGGTGGATGTGTTGGATGTGGTGGTGGATGTGGTGTTGGTGGGTATGGATGGATGTGGTGGTGGATGGATGTGGTGGTGGATGGATGTGGTGGTGGATGGATGTGGTGGTGGATGTGGTGGTGGATGTGGTGATGGTGGGTGTGGATGGATGTGGTGGTTGATGGATGTGGTGGTGGATGGATGTGGTGGTGGATGTGGTGGTGGATGTATGTGGTAGTGGATGTGGTGGTGGTGGTGGATGCGGTGGTGGTGGATGTCCCACATAGGATCAAAAGCAAGACAACCTCCATCCACCCAGTGCTTGCTCCTAACTAATGTAGCTAGGCACTTCAGTGCCCCAGAAAGGGGTGGTAAGCGCTATATAAGCGTTACTTTACCGTCTGAAACGCACCCAAGGATGAATAGACTATGCAAATGAGGAAACAGACCCTTTTCTTGCAAGTTTCTCAAAAGGACGTTTTCCAGATTTATGGCGCTTAAGTTAAACTGGTAGAAAGTGAAAGAGTGAGGGAGGGGGTAAAGACGGAGACGGGGGGCGAGAGGGGTCGCCCAAGAGTGAGGGAACATTGAGTGAGTGGAAAGAAGAAAGGGGGTGAAAGCGATCAGCCAAGTGGGGAGACCCAGAGGGCAGAGCGCATGCAAGAATGCGGCCCCACTGGGGGGCTGCTGGGAGAGGAGGAATGGACAGGACAGCCTGACAATAGCGCGGGGAGGGGGCAGGATGCAGGGCGTAAGGGGCAGAGCGAGGGGCGCGGCGTGGCGGAGGAGACAAATGATGGTAAATCACAAACTCAGATCCACGCTGATCATAACCTCATGAGGAGACCAACGGGCTGGAGCGGAAAGACAATCACTCTTTATCCAAGTGGACGACACCTCTACTTTCGAAACTCCACCAAGTGACAAGAGAAACCAGGGAGTTTACATGTTGTTCGTGCTCTCTAGGACGCCGAGTAAGATTAGTCTCTTGCTTTCGAATTATGAAGACTTAGTTCAGTCTTGATATTCAGTTCTTCTTTTAGTGGAAATTCTGAGTTGACGCATCAAAAACAAAGTGTAAGATCACAACTCACCCACGTGAGGATGTAAAACACTGCTCGGGAAACTCTGACTGCTTGAGCCTCTCTTACTCAACTTTAGAAAGAACCCTGAGAGCGTCTTCCTCATAACACCAGTCTGGTTTCTAGTCACCAAAAAACCAACAAGTACCCACCAGACACAAGTTCCTATGCTCCGTCACCAACGAACAATCCACCACATATCGCATGCGATCTAACAGTGCTATTTACAGCAAGGAGGCCAAAGCAGATTAAAATACCATGAAAGGAATATCACCCACAAAAACCTTATTTAAATGATCTCAAATACCCCAGAGTCCCAGATACACACTTTACAAAAAGTATGAACAAAGTCTGACAAAAACTTGAGATAGAATCAGTCTACCCTGATATAAATCAACACCGAACTCACGGAAACCATACACGGGGGACTTTGAAATGTATGCGTGTGGCTCCAGATTGTCACAACACACATGATTGAAGTGAGAGACACCTTGGAGGAATGCTTGTAGGTGTGTGTGTAGGCAATGAGGGTGTGAAGCAGCAGGAAAAGACAGCACCAACCCTAACGAAAACGAGTCAAAAGATACACGAGAAAAGTGAAAGTACGGCCGGCGGAGGGCATTGCTGTGGGGAGGAGAAATGCGACACGGCGGGCAGGGGAGGGGGCGGAGCGGGGAGAGCGGCATGAGGGTGTGAAGCAGCAGGGGAGGACTGCTGCTGGCGATTGACTGGCGATTTGATGATGTGCACGCGCATTTTGGGTCAATGTGCTTGCGCATTGACCTAAAAGCGCACGGGCACAGCATCAAATCGCCAGTAAATCGCCAGTCTAGGTAAAGCTTATTTAAGCCGCCATATATCGAGCTCCCACTCAATGCTCATGCGCATTGAGATAGGTCGCTCGACCTAAAAATAGGCAGAAGGAAAAAGAAGACATTAATCACAATATACAATCAAATTTTTTATAAGAAAAAATTCTTTGTGACAATTCTTCTTGAAAGAAAGTTCTTTCTCTTTATTTTTGTATGTGGAGCATTCTAATTGTTCATTAAAGTCATTATATCAACAAGGATTAAATAAAATAAGAGAATATATTGATATACAAAAAATATATATATTAATTAAGCAGAAATATACACGAAGAAACATATAAGAAGGTGAAAAAGGAATATTCATATAAAAAAATATAATAAACAATATGCAGAACGTAACACAGCCAGCATTTTTTTTAACAAGCCCTGGAGAGCCACATTTAAAGTGGCAAAAATGGAAAAAAATATTTGCTAACTATAAGTTCAGGTTCAAGTTCATGGATTTGTATAGCGCACTACTCACCCAGAGGGTCTCAAGGCGCTTGGGGAAGGGGGGTTCAATTTTTGTCGAATAGCCAGGTTTTAAGTTCTTTTCTGAAGGAGATGTGATTTTGAGTAAGGCGGAGGTGGGTGGGGAGTGAGTTCCAGGTCTTGGCCGCCAGGAAGGAGAAGGATCTGCCACCCATGGTGGATTTTCGGATGCGCGGGACTGTGGCTAGGGCTTGATTGGACGATCTGAGTTGGCGGGTGGGTGTGTAGAAGGTCAGTCGAGTGTTGAGGCATTCGGGTCCTAGTTTGCAGAGGGCCTTGTGTGCGTGGGTAAGAAGACGGAATGTAATTCTCTTGTTGACGGGAAGCCAGTGGAGGTTTTTTAGGTGTCTGGTGATGTGATCTTGGCGAGGGATGTCCAGTAAGAGTCTCGCTGATGCGTTTTGGATGCGTTGGAGTTTTTTCTGTAATTTTGCTGTGATTCCGGCGTATAGTGTGTTACCATAATCCAGTCGACTCATGACCAGTGCGTGGGTGACAGTCTTTCTTGTTTCGAGGGGGATCCAGCGGAAGATCTTTTTGAGAATACGAAGTACGTTGAAGCAGGAGAATGAGACGGCGTTGACTTGTCTGGACATCGAGAGAGAGGAGTCTAGGATGAAGCCCAGGTTGCGTGCGTGGTCTGTGGGTGTGGGTGCTGTGCCCAGAGCGGAAGGCCACCAGGTGTCGTCCCAGGCAGAGGGGGAGGATCCTAGGATGAGCACCTCCGTTTTGTCTGAGTTGAGTTTTAGGCGGCTATGTTTCATCCATTTGGCTACTTCTTTCATGCCTTCGTGAAGATTGGTTTTGGCGGTGTTAGGGTCTTTGGTGAGGGAAAGGATTAACTGGGTGTCGTCGGCGTAAGAGATGATGTTAAGGTTGTGTTGACGCGCGATGGGGGCAAGTGGGCTCATGTAAACGTTGAAGAGGGTGGGACTGAGTGATGATCCTTGTGGTACTCCACAGATGACTTCAGTGGCCTCGGAGTTGAATGGGGGAAGTCGGACTCTAAGTTCTCCCAGCGAGGAATGAGATGATCCAGTCCAAGGCTTTTCCTTGTATGCCGATGTTGCTGAGGCGTTGTACAAGGGTGCTGTGGCAGACTGTGTCGAAAGCGGCGGAAAGGTCGAGTAGAATGAGGGCCACTGTTTCTCCGTTATCCAGTAGTGTTCGGATGTCGTCAGTCGCTGCAATGAGGGCGGTTTCGGTGCTTTGTTTGGCTCGAAATCCGGACTGGGAGGGATCGAGGGAGTTGTTGGATTCAAGGAAGGCGGCGAGCTGGCTGTTGACGGCTTTCTCAATGACTTTGGCGGGGAAGGGGAGGAGGGATATGGGTCGTTAGTTTTTAAGTTCAGAGGGGTCTGCTGTGGGTTTCTTCAAGAGGGCGCTAGGTTCAGCGTGTTTCCAGCTTTCTGGGAAGGTGGCAGAGTTGAACGAGCAGTTGATGACATCACGGAGATGGGGTGCGATGATGGAGTCAGCTTTGTTGAAGATGTGGTGGGGCCAGGGGTCGGTTGGCGATCCAGAGTGGATTGAGTTCATTAGGCGGATGGTGTCTTCGGTGGTGATTGGTTTCCAGGTGCTGAGGTTGTTAGTTGGCAGTGTAAGATCTGAGGGGGGTGGGGAGGGTTGTTCGTGGGGAGTGTTCTTGAAGCTGTTGTGAATGTCGGCAATTTTGTTGTAGAAGAAGGAGGATAGCGCATCGCAGAGGTCTTGGGAGGGAGTGATGTCGTTAGATGCTGCGGCGGGGTTGGTGAATTCTTTGACGATGTTGAAAAGTTCCTTGCTGTTGTGGGCGTTGTTGTCGAGAGGATCCTTGAATGCTGATTTCTTGGTGGATCGAATCAGTTGGTGGTGTTTGCGGATGGCTGCCTTGAGGGTGGCCATGTTGTCGGTGGTTGGGTTTTTTCTCCATGTTTTCTCTAGGGTGCGGCATAGCTTCTTGGATTTTTTTTAGGTCATCATTGAACCGGGGAGCCTTTTTGCTGCCTGAATTGATCTGGTGCTTTTTCAGGGGTGCTAATTTGTCAGCGCTGTGGGTGATCCATTGCTTGAGTTTGGTGGCCACTTGGTTTGGGTCCAATGAGAGGGTGGGAGGGTTTTGGTTGAGTGATGTGAGGAGTTGGTCGGATGTGATTTTGTTCCAGTTTCTCAGAGGAATAGGTTGTGGGGGGTTGTGGGTCAACGTGGTTTTGTAGCTGAAGTGAACACAGCTGTGGTCCGTCCAATGGAGAGCTGTGGTACGGTCGAAGGAAATGTGCTTGCTGGAGGTGAAGATAGGGTCAAGCGTGTGTCCGGCTACATGGGTGGGGGTGTCAACAAGTTGTTTGAGTCCGAGATTGGCCAGGTGTCCAGAAGGGAGTTGGTGTTGCTGTCGTGTTTGTTTTCAAGGTGGAAGTTGAGGTCTCCTAATAGAATGTAGTTCTCGGAGGCGAGGGCATGTGGGCTGACGAAGTCAGTGATGTCATCGCTGAATTGAGTGCGGGTTCCCGGAGGCCTGTAGATGAGGGTGCCTCTAAGTGTGGTCCTAGGGTCGGTGTGGATCTGGAAGTGGAGATGTTCGGCGGTTGCAAGATTATCGTCGAAGCTGGTCGTGATTTTGATGGAGTTCCTGTGGATGATGGCGATGCCTCCTCCTGTTTGGTTGGTGCGGTCTTTTCGGATGATCTTGTAGGCGTCCAGTATGGCTATAGCGATGTCGGGTGCTGATGATGTGTTCATCCATGTTTCCGTAAGGAAGGCGATGTCCGGTGATGCAGTGTCGAGTAGGTCCCAGAGTTCAGTGGCGTGTCTGTGGACCGAGCGAGTGTTCAGCAGGATGCACTTCAGGTGGTTAGAGTCAGAGCTATGTTTGGAGGAAGTGGATTTGGTGAGGGTCCTGAAGCATGTGAACTTGCAGATGTGGCAGGTGAATGGGCCGTGGGTACGTCCTGGGGTGGCTTTGCAGCATTGTGGTGTGCGTCCGGGGTTGAGGGCGAGGAGAGTTGCGGCATCATATGTGAATATAATGGGCTGGGAACAGCGGGGGGCAGGGGGTCTGGCGCTGGGCGCGGTCCAGGCGCGGACGGGCGTAGACGGGCTTACCTTTGGCGCTAATTCGGCACGCATGGGGCGCGTCCGCTGCGCGTGAACGCTGCGCGTCAGCTGTTCTGACATAAGTTGAAAGTGGGGGGCGGAGCGAGGGAGTAGCAGCTGGGAGGCGGGGGCGGGGTGTAGAGGACGGGCTCCGAGGCACAACAAACAAAATGGATGGTAGCAAGAGTGAAACCCAAGCAGGCTGGGGGCACAGAGTGGGATCACGCTGTGCACAACAAGGCAACACTAATTAAATGCGCAGATGATGTTAAAAAGCTAATGAGCGAACGAGCGCTACACGGCAATAGGGCGATATATATCTAAATCAGGCAGCACTAGTAACGAGCAGCAGGCAATGCGCAATGGTATTAAAATGCTAATGAGCCAATCGAGCGCTACACGGTAATAAGGCGCTATGTGTCTAGATCAGGCAGCACAAGTATCAAGCAGCAGGCAAAGTGCAAATGAGATTCAACGATACCCAACACGACCAGGGAGCGTGGGGAGCGACCGCCTCCGATGAGATCAGGACGGTCACAGCGCTGGTGAGGACGGAGTTAACCTTAGGAGTCCGTGGGAGGGAGGAGCAGCTGGGAGGCGGGGGCGGGATGTAGAGGACGGGCTCCGAGGCACAACAAACAAAATGGATGGTAGCAAGAGTGAAACCCAAGCAGGCTGGGGGCACAGAGTGGGATCACGCTGTGCACAACAAGGCAACACTAATTAAATGCGCAGATGATGTTAAAAAGCTAATGAGCGAACGAGCGCTACACGGCAATAGAGCGATATATATCTAAATCAGGCAGCACTAGTAACGAGCAGCAGGCAATGCGCAATGGTATTAAAATGCTAATGAGCCAATCGAGCGCTACACTGTAATAAGGCGCCATGTGTCTAGATCAGGCAGCACAAGTATCGAGCAGCAGGCAAAGCGCAAATGAGATTCAACGATACCCAACACGACCAGGGAGCATGGGGAGCGACCGCCTCCGATGAGATCAGGACGGTCACAGCGCTGGTGAGGACGGAGTTAACCTTAGGAGTCCGTGGGAGGGAGGAGCAGCTGGGAGGCGGGGGCGGGGTGTAGAGGACGGGCTCCGAGGCACAACAAACAAAATGGATGGTAGCAAGCGTGAAACCCAAGCAGGCTGGGGGCACAGAGTGGGATCACGCTGTGCACAACAAGGCAACACTAATTAAATGCACAGATAATGTTAAAAAGCTAATGAGCGAACGAGCGCTACACGGAAATAGGGCGATATATATCTAAATCAGGCAGCACTAGTAACGAGCAGCAGGCAATGCGCAATGGTATTAAAATGCTAATGAGCCAATCGAGCGCTACACGGTAATAAGGCGCTATGTGTCTAGATCAGGCAGCACAAGTATCGAGCAGCAGGCAAAGCGCAAATGAGATTCAACAATACCCAACACGACCAGGGAGCGTGGGGAGCGACCGCCTCCGATGAGATCAGGACGATCTGCGAGGGTTTGTGGCACAAACTTGAATGCAGAAAGAAAACACTCTTTATTATTACATTGCTTAGGAGGAGAAGGCCAAGACGTTTTAGAACATTTACCGGAACTCACTGCCTCTGAACAAAGGAACTTAAATGAGTATGAAATTGCTATTGAACAGTTAGATCGACATTATCTTCCCAGACTAAGCACTATAATGGAAAGATACCATTTTGGTTTAAGAGGTCAAAAAAAGGATGAGTCCGTAGAAGAGTATGTTTCCGCGTTAAGAAAATTGGCATCATCTTGTATATTTGGTCAGACCTTGGAAGAAAGGATAAGGGATCAATTTGTTTTAAAATGTGCACATGACAGTATTCGGAAAGAACTGTGGCTAAAGGATGAACCACCTTAGGAAGAAGTATTGGTAATAGCAAAACAGGTTGAACATATGACAAAGTGTGTGGATGAATTAAAAGGAAAAAAAGAAAAGATGACGGAAACGGAAAAAAAGAATGAACCTAAAGTTGAAGAAGTAGTCTGTCAAGTAAAAAAAGAAGAGAAAACAGCTATGGAAATAAATGATACTGGAATGAACAGTTTCAATGCAAATCTCCACAATGTTAATACATTTTCTTGTTTTAGATGTGGGAATATTGGTCATCTGGCTAACTCTCCCAATTGTCCTGCTGTAAAATCCATATGTAATAATTGTGGTAGGAGGGGACATTTTTCAAAATGCTGTAGAACTAAAATTAATAAGAGGGAGAATATGAATAGGAAATGGTCTCAACCCCAGGTGAAGACTGTGACTTTCCAAAATCGATGGAGGTCCATTGGAACATCCTTCACATTTAGTAAAAGTTGATAATAGTATGATTGAATTCAAATTTGCTTCATGCTCCCAGATTACCATGATTGATTAGGCATTGTTACATAAGAATTTTGGAAAAAATGTTAAACTGTTTAAAAGTGATATTTTACCCTTAGGTTATGGAAAGAAACCTATAAAAATATTAGGTTACTTTATGGCTACTATTGAGTTGGGAAGTCGCATCATTGCAGGTAAAATATATGTGACTAATCAAGGTGATTCTTTACTTAGTTGGAGACATCAACATGATCTTGGTGTTAAGCTCAATCCCAATGCGTCACCTCAAGTACAGATACAAGAGGTAGGAGATTTGTCAGAAATGTTTGCAGAGAAATTTCCAAGTGTATTTAATGAAAAGTTGGGTCGTCTAAAAGGTTACAAACACTGTATAAGATTGATCAAAAATGCTGTTCCCATAATAGCTAAAGTAAGAAGAGTTCCTTTAGCTGAACAAGAAAAAGTGCAAAAAGAGATTGACAAGCTTATAGAGAACAAGATTATATAACCTGTAGAGGCCACTGAATGGTTAGCACCCATTGTTATAGCTAAGAAGCCCACTGGCGAAATTCGCTTATGTATTGATTTAAGAGCCCTGAATAAGGAGGTGGTGGTTGACAGGTTTCCTTTACCCAATATTGATGAAATAGTAGGAACTTTTGAAGGTGCTAGGTACTTTACCACCTTAGACTTAGCTTCTGCCTACCACCAGGTGGAACTAGATACATCTTGCCAAGATTTGACAGCTTTTATAACCCCCATGGGAACATTTAAATTTAAAAGGATGCCTTTTGGATTAACATCAGCTGCTTCTGTATTTCAACGCATAATGGCTTCTATTCTTAAAGGTCTTCGAGGTGTAAAATGTTATCAGGATGATTTGTTAATTTATGGAGCTAACATGCCACAGCATAATGAACGTGTGTGTTCTGTGTTGAAAAGGTTAAGTGAAGCTGGTCTCTCACTTAAGAAAGAGAAGTGTAAATTTGGTTTAGAGGAGGTGAACTACCTTGGACACTGTATAAGGAGTGAAGGTGTTTTTCCCAAATTGGATTTAGTTACATCTATTGACAATATGGCTGAGCCAATTAATAAAGAGGAGTTGCTCTCGTTTCTTGGCATGGTGGAGTTTTACGGAAAGTTTATTTTACATTTTGCAGATAAAACTAAAAATATGAGAAGACTTACTGCGAAGAGTGTTATTTTTGAGTGGTCAAATGAGTGTAGGAAGGAATTTGAGGAGATTAAAGAGGAATTAAAAAAAGCTCCATGTCTTCAGGCATTTGTTCCAGGTTTGCCTACGTATGTATTTACTGATGCGAGTGATAAAGGCCTTGGGGAGATTTTAGTACAAAATAAGCATGGTAAGGATTTGCTTATTGCTTGTGCTTCAAGATGTCTTAGAGGACCAGAAATTAATTACTCAGTTATTGAGAAAGAGTCGTTGGCTATTTTCTGGGCTCTAAAAAAGTTTAAAAATCTAATTTGGGGGACCAAATTTACTGTAAAGTCAGATCATAAACCATTGAAGGAGGTTTTTTGCAAGAAGGGTTTAGATTCTATCTCTTCTAGGATTAGGAGATGGATTATCTCTTTGCAGGAGCTTGATTTTGAGGTACAGTACTTACCAGGTGTTTCTAATAAGGCTGCAGATTGTTTTTCAAGACTATTGAAAAGTGATAATCTATCTTCTGAGGATGTGTTTGTAGAGGAGGATGACTTTCTCAACGTTTGTGAAGTTACAGAGGGTGTTGTTGGAAAAGATGAGTGGAAGAATGAACTACTGAAAGATGTTGAGTTGGTTAAAGTGATGTCCATGCTGAGGGAAAACAAGCGTTTGGATAAGCCTTGGTCTCTTGTCTCTGAAGAATTATCTATAACTGATGACATGCTGACACGAGGTTTGAGACTTATACCACCCTCTACTTTAAGGGAAAAATTATTAGTACATGCACACACTGGTCATTTAGGAATTGTAAAAACTAAGGAGATGTTACATACTCAATTTTGGTGGCCTGGAATGGACTTGGAGATTGAACGTATGGTCAGAGATTGTGCTGAATGTTGTGCCAGTGACAAGATTCTTAAAACCAAACAAATGCCCATGGTTTGCAGAGGACTACCAAATCATCCGTGGGATGAGTTAGCTATTGATATTTTGGGTCCACTTACCGGTGTCTCTGACACCCCTTATTTGATTGTATTGATTGATTTATATTCACATTGGATTGAAGTGAGTGCTGTAAGTGACATAACATCAGATTCTGTTATAAAGTTCTTGTCTGAAATTTTCAAGAGGGAAAGCTTTCCCAACAGTATTTTATCGGACAATGGTCCTCAATTTTGTTCTGGTGTATTTGACTCATATCTTAGTAAATGTGGCATTGTCCACAAACGTTCCTCGTTATATCATCCAGAAACTAATGGTGCTGTTGAGAGGGTCAATAGAACGTTAAAAGAGTGTATTCAGCTTGCAAGAGCAAATGGTTTAAATTGGAAAGAAGCTCTCAAGGAAAGGATTGATGCTTATCGATGTTCCCCTCACTCTACCACTGGAAGATCTCCCTTTGAATTATTGAAGGGCAGAATTCCGAACACCATGTGGTGTCCTGGTTGGATGAATTTGAATAAAGGGTTCGTGGATAACCACATTGGTGCTTGGAGGGAGAGGGAACTAGAAAAACAAGTTTGCAGGAAAATGTATTTTGATGACAAAAAATGTGTTCAGTTTCAGGAAGTTAGGGTAGGTGATTTGGTCAAAATAAAAGCACCCGTTGGAAGGAAATCTTGGTCTAAATACACCAATGTTAGACCTGTCATCAAAGTTTTTGGTAATGCTATAAAAACACAAGATGGGAGGATTTGGAATAAAAGTTGGGTGGTTGTTGTTAAATCGAAGAAGTTTGTTCAAAATGATTTAGACACTGATGGGGATATCTCTGGCACTGTCAATATCCCTATTTCTCATTCTAGCAATCCATCCACTGTTCGTGTGAGGAGACAAAGGTTACGCATGGCTCCTTCTTATATGAAAGACTATGTCTAAACTTTCCATATTTCTGTTTTCTTAGTGACATTAAATTCTTCTCTTATTTCTTTTCTTGTTTTTTTTATTTTCGTTCTCTGCAGTTGTAAAGAAGGTAGATGTGTAATGGCTAACAATCCATATTCTCTATGTCTGTGCTTCTATTTAGAATACAGATTTCTGTGTAACTAAGGTTCTTGGCATCGAGAATGTTGAACCTTGCATCGAGAATGTTTTATGTAAATTGATGTCAGTTGGAGATGGAGCTGTTTGTGGATGAGGCAAATAAACCTTATCTGAACCACATCGTAACTTGTTCTCTTTTCTTCATGTGGTAAACACCACAGCAAGCACATAAACCAATAAAAAGTAAGGGCGGGATGTAAGTCCCTTTTAAGATTGATATTAAACACAATAAATTTCACAAGCACAGTGCAAGCAAAACCTAAAAGTGATATTGAATAACAGGTTCTTTGAGCATTGAAACCCGCCTTTCAAACAAAAACAATAAAACATACATAATTTGTGCAGGTAAAGACCAAAATGAGTCAAATACAAACAAAAGAGTCACACATAGTCACAAGTGTGGTGCTTCAGGCACTTGCACGTCATTTATGCACGCTATAGGATAATCATACTTCAATAATAATAGGTGGCTGTCTCTACTTAATTCTAGTGCGAGCCACACATATATTGAACATGTAATCAATATTGTTTAATTAGGCTAACTGTATTTGCCTGGAAGCCATGTTTTCTAAATGTTGCCTAAATTGAAAGGCCCGAGTTGCATGCATTTCACATTTCTAAGATGTTCTGTAAGTGTCTTGTTTTTCCCTCCTCTGCAGGTGCCTTATCTGCACACTCGTCAGCTAGAATAGGCTCATTGTTTATTGTCTTGGAATAATAGGTAGCTGTAATGTGTAGAAGTTGGCTTCGGAAACAGAGATTGAGATAGTGGGAGAGATTCTCCTGTCCCTGGCAGAACAGACTGCGGTTACATCAAAAGTCACACAGATGTGTACTGAAGTGTCCAGCAATAGGAAACTAGGAAGCTTGTCTGCTCGCAGAGAATGATTGTGCTTGATTGATCCATTTGGTGGAAACTGATATGGAAAAGCCTCCTAGAATCTTCTTTCATGTTTAATTATGTGTACTTTAAAATAGTTTTGCCGACCCTGTCCTGACTTTGGTGAGAGAAGACCTCTTGAATTCTACTGATTTTCACTGCCAGAGTGCTGAACTTCATGATTGTTCTCTTATATTTTGCCCTGAACCTTAAAAGTGGTTCATCTGATACAGTCACCTTCCTGCTAGAATTTCCCCTTACCACTTCTGATGCTTTATTTAGAATAGGGAAGACTCTAAATGGATTGTGCCTTCATGATATTTTTCGTGCTTTGTGTATTTTTATTTAGCATTTTATTCCTTATAAGATACAAAATAAGATTGCAATATCGTATTAATATGCAACCTTCTACAATATAATTGCTACAAGTTTACTGATTGATTTAACTTTTACCTTTTATTAAATAATTATTTTAATTAGTTTTAAACAAAAAGTACAAAAGAAAAGAACTTCAAATTAAGTAACAGGAAAAAATTAATACAATCAGTACATACACGTGCATTACACTTATACATTGGAATTACTATAATGGTAGAAAGAGAGAAGAGAGACAAACAGCAAATAGTGATAAAGAGAAATAAATCAGTTTTAAGTCTTAATCTAGTATATAGAATCAAACTAATCTGTTCCATATGCGGTCCAATTACAGAGGTGAACGCGTACCTCTGGTTTTAGCTAATGCACGCTCCTTCATTATTGCCCACCATTCTAAAGCAACAGGAGCATTCGGCAAGATACATGCTCTTGCAATACAGAGGCGGGCTGCCACTAAAATAAACCCCTGTAATCTCCCTCTTTGTGACCTAGCATAATTTCTTTGGGAGTGAGAGAGGAATCAAACCCCAAACGACTAATTTGAGTAAGTTCCTACCAAAAAGTATTAATCTTAGAGCAGGTGCAAAACATATGTACGATATTAGCTGCAGCCATTCCGCATTTACGGCAGAACGTCCCATCTCCCCATACCGTTGGTGCCCATTTTGTGATCTTTTCAGGAGTATAATACAACATACAGATAGCGCTAAATTGCTGCAGTTTAAACTGGCAGAGTCAATGACCCCATCCAAAGTATCTAAAGTGGAAGTTATTTCTACAGGAGTAATGGCTATGTCTAAAGCTTGACTCTAGTTGCTGGCCAGTTGCTGACTATCATCCCTCCTATATTGGCAAAGGTGTAGATACATTGTACTAATTCGTGATTTTTGATAAGTATGTAATACGCATTCCATTAAGTCAGAATTATGCAGTATTCGAATCATTTGTCATCTTAAAAAATAGTCTCTTAACTGTAAGTACTTTAAAAAAAAATTGTTGCTGGAGATTATGCGCATATTGTAAACCCACGAAAGTACGGAAACTGTTAAAATCGTATAGTTGCCCAAGGTGTTCAATCCCATAGCCTGCCCAATGTCATCAACAGAATCATGGAATACTTCCAGGAAGATAGAATTATCCCATAGAGGGAGGTTAGAGTTGCACATTCAGTCATTTGAGGGCAGCCAGCAATAGTTTAAAATGTTCATGCCATATGCGCACTACATCTCTAATTGTCTTGAATCGAACTCTTTAAAATAGTTCAGGTCATTAATTTTGTACAAAAACATATTGGTATCGAGTCCAAGGTCAAGATAAAAACAAAAATAGTGATTCTTAGTAAAAAAAAGGCTTTGGAGGCGTCCAGTGAATGCCGCCCAATAATATCATTTAAAATCAGGACGTTGAAGCCCTCCTTGATTATAGGGAAACTTAAGTGATCAAATAGCTCGGCATGCCTGATTATATCCCCATAAAAAGCTATTAATCGCTCCTTCCAATTTCGTAAAATAAAAGTTGGGAATGCGTAAGGGGATAGTACAAAATAAATATACACACTTAGGTAGAATAGTCATTTTAATAATATTACATCTGCCAATTATTGTAATTGGAAGTTTATTCCAATTTTTAAAGCTTCGGATGACAGACTGCAACAATGGCTCATAATTAAGCCTTCATATCTGTTCAGCCTGAGACAAGATACGTACCCCAAGATAAGTTGTGGTTGTGCAACCCCCTGCTATTGGTGCAGCCAGGTGAAAGTTAAGAAGAACTTGGGTATTATGAGCATTACGTTTGAAACCTGAAAAGTGGCTGAATTTTCCCGCCTCCTCTTGAATTGAGGCAAGTGCCATCGCCGGGTCAGATGAGAAAACTGCGATGTCGTCAGCATAGGTGGGAACCTTTAATTCATGTGACCCAACAATAAATAGAGGAATGCAGATATTTAGGTTGAGTAGATCACAGCTTGATATACAGTGCAAATAGCAATGGGGAAAATGCGCACCCCTGCTGAGTGGTGCAGTGTATGTGAAAAAGAGCAGAACGCTGGTTGGTATATATTTATTTGGCTTGTGAGCTACTGTATAAAGCACAAACCCATTTGCTATATCGGCCATCAACCCATTAGCCATTAGTGTGGCCCATAAACTTTCACATACCACACGGTCAAATGCTTTCTCAGGATCTAGTAACACCTTCCCTAAGTGTGGTCTTATTGGCAACATCAAAGGCAGTAATTGCTGTATTAACATCGGCAGTAGTATCTCTACCTATTTTAAAACCATGTTGCCGATCCAAAACTAAGCCGGTTATAAGAGATGCTAGCCGATTAGCCAAAACTTTAGGAAAAATTTTAGCATCAGAGTTGATAAGAGATATAGGGTGGTATGACCTGCAGACATCAGCTGGTTTCCTCTTTTTTTTAAAGAAAACTCTGACAGTCATATGCCAATAGGTAGGCACTTCCATTAGAATCCCAATCTGGTGTATTACCTTACTAATCAGCAGTAAGATAATGTTCTTGAAAGTTTTATACAACACAGTTGACAAAGCATCATCCCCTGCAGGTTTGCCCAGGGGCAGGGCAGCCAAGGCTGTCAAAATCTCTTCATATGTGATATCGCTATGAAGAAGAGCAGCTTCTTCATCAATCAAGCTTAGAAGATTGCAGCTTTTTAAATAGATATCGAGCTCTGTTTTATCAGGTGAGCAGGACAGAGTATAAAGTCTCTAATAGAATTGGGAGAATTGATCTATTATTAGATGAGGGAATGTATACACATTTCCTTCCTCTGCTCTTATGACTTTTATCTGTCCTTTAGATTTCTTATCTGCTAATTGGTATGCCAATACTTTCCCAACCCGATTCCTGTATTGATATTGCATAGAACGATTTTTATTAAAAACAACTGCAATCCTTTCTTTTTTTGCGTCCTGCTCATAAGTGAGCGTTTATCTATTAATGATACGTATAACTGCTCTCGATTTGGGCCCCCAAGCCTGATCTCCTCAGCGTGAAGAATTTCTAGCTGTGATAATGCCTGGCAAGCTACCTTCATATCGTTCTTGTTTATTTTATTTTGATGGAAAATGTACTGCTGGGTAACACCTCGCAAATAGGCCTTCATTGTATGCCAAACAACAAAGGAAGAGGCAGAACCTATGTTAGAGCGGAAAGACTCAGTTAAAGAGGTTCGAATAAACAAGTTAACCCCCCCTCCGTCAAGCAGCAAGTCCCTGGGAAATGAGAAGGGCCGTTTGCTCTTATCTACCGTCCCCAGTTCAAATAGTTTTGCCGACCCTGTCCTGACTTTGGTGAGAGAAGACCTCTTGAATTCTACTGATTTTCACTGCCAGAGTGCTGAACTTCATGATTGTTCTCTTATATTTTGCCCTGAACCTTAAAAGTGGTTCATCTGATACAGTCACCTTCCTGCTAGAATTTCCCCTTACCACTTCTGATGCTTTATTTAGAATAGGGAAGACTCTAAATGGATTGTGCCTTCATGATATTTTTCGTGCTTTGTGTATTTTTATTTAGCATTTTATTCCTTATAAGATACAAAATAAGATTGCAATATCGTATTAATATGCAACCTTCTACAATATAATTGCTACAAGTTTACTGATTGATTTAACTTTTACCTTTTATTAAATAATTATTTTAATTAGTTTTAAACAAAAAGTACAAAAGAAAAGAACTTCAAATTAAGTAACAGGAAAAAATTAATACAATCAGTACATACACGTGCATTACACTTATACATTGGAATTACTATAATGGTAGAAAGAGAGAAGAGAGACAAACAGCAAATAGTGATAAAGAGAAATAAATCAGTTTTAAGTCTTAATCTAGTATATAGAATCAAACTAATCTGTTCCATATGCGGTCCAATTACAGAGGTGAACGCGTACCTCTGGTTTTAGCTAATGCACGCTCCTTCATTATTGCCCACCATTCTAAAGCAACAGGAGCATTCGGCAAGATACATGCTCTTGCAATACAGAGGCGGGCTGCCACTAAAATAAACCCCTGTAATCTCCCTCTTTGTGACCTAGCATAATTTCTTTGGGAGTGAGAGAGGAATCAAACCCCAAACGACTAATTTGAGTAAGTTCCTACCAAAAAGTATTAATCTTAGAGCAGGTGCAAAACATATGTACGATATTAGCTGCAGCCATTCCGCATTTACGGCAGAACGTCCCATCTCCCCATACCGTTGGTGCCCATTTTGTGATCTTTTCAGGAGTATAATACAACATACAGATAGCGCTAAATTGCTGCAGTTTAAACTGGCAGAGTCAATGACCCCATCCAAAGTATCTAAAGTGGAAGTTATTTCTACAGGAGTAATGGCTATGTCTAAAGCTTGACTCTAGTTGCTGGCCAGTTGCTGACTATCATCCCTCCTATATTGGCAAAGGTGTAGATACATTGTACTAATTCGTGATTTTTGATAAGTATGTAATACGCATTCCATTAAGTCAGAATTATGCAGTATTCGAATCATTTGTCATCTTAAAAAATAGTCTCTTAACTGTAAGTACTTTAAAAAAAAATTGTTGCTGGAGATTATGCGCATATTGTAAACCCACGAAAGTACGGAAACTGTTAAAATCGTATAGTTGCCCAAGGTGTTCAATCCCATAGCCTGCCCAATGTCATCAACAGAATCATGGAATACTTCCAGGAAGATAGAATTATCCCATAGAGGGAGGTTAGAGTTGCACATTCAGTCATTTGAGGGCAGCCAGCAATAGTTTAAAATGTTCATGCCATATGCGCACTACATCTCTAATTGTCTTGAATCGAACTCTTTAAAATAGTTCAGGTCATTAATTTTGTACAAAAACATATTGGTATCGAGTCCAAGGTCAAGATAAAAACAAAAATAGTGATTCTTAGTAAAAAAAAGGCTTTGGAGGCGTCCAGTGAATGCCGCCCAATAATATCATTTAAAATCAGGACGTTGAAGCCCTCCTTGATTATAGGGAAACTTAAGTGATCAAATAGCTCGGCATGCCTGATTATATCCCCATAAAAAGCTATTAATCGCTCCTTCCAATTTCGTAAAATAAAAGTTGGGAATGCGTAAGGGGATAGTACAAAATAAATATACACACTTAGGTAGAATAGTCATTTTAATAATATTACATCTGCCAATTATTGTAATTGGAAGTTTATTCCAATTTTTAAAGCTTCGGATGACAGACTGCAACAATGGCTCATAATTAAGCCTTCATATCTGTTCAGCCTGAGACAAGATACGTACCCCAAGATAAGTTGTGGTTGTGCAACCCCCTGCTATTGGTGCAGCCAGGTGAAAGTTAAGAAGAACTTGGGTATTATGAGCATTACGTTTGAAACCTGAAAAGTGGCTGAATTTTCCCGCCTCCTCTTGAATTGAGGCAAGTGCCATCGCCGGGTCAGATGAGAAAACTGCGATGTCGTCAGCATAGGTGGGAACCTTTAATTCATGTGACCCAACAATAAATAGAGGAATGCAGATATTTAGGTTGAGTAGATCACAGCTTGATATACAGTGCAAATAGCAATGGGGAAAATGCGCACCCCTGCTGAGTGGTGCAGTGTATGTGAAAAAGAGCAGAACGCTGGTTGGTATATATTTATTTGGCTTGTGAGCTACTGTATAAAGCACAAACCCATTTGCTATATCGGCCATCAACCCATTAGCCATTAGTGTGGCCCATAAACTTTCACATACCACACGGTCAAATGCTTTCTCAGGATCTAGTAACACCTTCCCTAAGTGTGGTCTTATTGGCAACATCAAAGGCAGTAATTGCTGTATTAACATCGGCAGTAGTATCTCTACCTATTTTAAAACCATGTTGCCGATCCAAAACTAAGCCGGTTATAAGAGATGCTAGCCGATTAGCCAAAACTTTAGGAAAAATTTTAGCATCAGAGTTGATAAGAGATATAGGGTGGTATGACCTGCAGACATCAGCTGGTTTCCTCTTTTTTTTAAAGAAAACTCTGACAGTCATATGCCAATAGGTAGGCACTTCCATTAGAATCCCAATCTGGTGTATTACCTTACTAATCAGCAGTAAGATAATGTTCTTGAAAGTTTTATACAACACAGTTGACAAAGCATCATCCCCTGCAGGTTTGCCCAGGGGCAGGGCAGCCAAGGCTGTCAAAATCTCTTCATATGTGATATCGCTATGAAGAAGAGCAGCTTCTTCATCAATCAAGCTTAGAAGATTGCAGCTTTTTAAATAGATATCGAGCTCTGTTTTATCAGGTGAGCAGGACAGAGTATAAAGTCTCTAATAGAATTGGGAGAATTGATCTATTATTAGATGAGGGAATGTATACACATTTCCTTCCTCTGCTCTTATGACTTTTATCTGTCCTTTAGATTTCTTATCTGCTAATTGGTATGCCAATACTTTCCCAACCCGATTCCTGTATTGATATTGCATAGAACGATTTTTATTAAAAACAACTGCAATCCTTTCTTTTTTTGCGTCCTGCTCATAAGTGAGCGTTTATCTATTAATGATACGTATAACTGCTCTCGATTTGGGCCCCCAAGCCTGATCTCCTCAGCGTGAAGAATTTCTAGCTGTGATAATGCCTGGCAAGCTACCTTCATATCGTTCTTGTTTATTTTATTTTGATGGAAAATGTACTGCTGGGTAACACCTCGCAAATAGGCCTTCATTGTATGCCAAACAACAAAGGAAGAGGCAGAACCTATGTTAGAGCGGAAAGACTCAGTTAAAGAGGTTCGAATAAACAAGTTAACCCCCCCTCCGTCAAGCAGCAAGTCCCTGGGAAATGAGAAGGGCCGTTTGCTCTTATCTACCGTCCCCAGTTCAAATAGTTTTGCAGACCCTGTTCTGACTTTGCTGAGAGAAGACATCTTTTGAATTCTACGGATTCTCACTACCAGAGTGCTGAACTTCATGGTTGAACACTTATATTTTGCCCTGAACCTTAAAAGTGGGTTATTTGATACAAACACCTTCCTTCTGGAATTTCCCCTTGCCACTATTGATACTTTATTTAGAATAGGGAAGACTCTTCATGCAACATGCCTTCATGATATGTTGTCTGCTTTATTTAGTTTTATTTTTGCCTTTCTTGTCTTTTCTGTAGATCCACATTAGATTTACAGTAATAGAAGTGTGTTTCAGATGTGAACTCCTTATTTTCTGTTTGGGGCGAGGGAGTGTTGCTGAAGCCCTGCCCTTCTACCACGGAAGGAACCTCTTGACATTTTCTGGATTTACACCTACTCCTCGCGGCCCCCGCTCCACGGGAGCCGCTCGTGCTCATTCCAGGGAGGGAGTGCTTCTCTCATCAGCTTTTCACGGAGCAGCGCCGAACCTCGGACCAGAACATCGTCAACTAGGCTCAAAGCGGGACTGCGAGGACCAGCGTGCAGTGCGGCTTGATCTGCCGCAGCTGGTCCACTTCCCACCCCCACCCTCCACTTCTCCTGATTAGACTTACCCGCGCACTCGGGACGCGCGCGGGTGGGCGCCGGCCAAGGGCGGGCCCGTTTTAGCCCGTTAGAGACCGATTGAGAACGGACCGGGCGCCCCCTCTAAGCTCTGTAAGTGTAAGATTTGCATGTATGTACGACTTCCCCTGAAACTATTTTTTTTAACTATTAATTTATTAACAGTTCTGTTGTATGTTTGTATATAGTGTTAAATGTATCATTATGACCACTCGAGGAAGTCGGAGTAAAACAGCTGCGGGAGGGGGATCTTTAATTGGCCCATTAGATAATTTTATCTTAAGGGCAAATTCGGTCATAGACCAAGGGATTTCCCTCATGGAACGCAGAGTGTCCCAAGATTTAGCGTTAACAAAAAGATCGTCCTAGGGACTCCTTGCATCTGCTAAAACCCCTGAGCAGGCCAGGAAAATAGGCTCTTCGGAAGTACGTGCTGATGTACACAGTGTCCCTAATGTGGTAGACCTATCAGCATCTCAACTTGTAACTGACTCACAACTAAGCCTGGCACTGGAAAAGTCCCCTGAACTGGTCTTGAATCTAACACCAGATGACCGTAATAGAAGACAGTCTAGGGGTAGGAGGGAGGGCGCCATTCCGAAACAAACGACTGATATTAAAACACATAAGGTCGGGGAGCCTCAAGAACCATCTAATAAGCAAAGGGAGGAACTCGATCAACACTCACATAAAGGGTTTAGACAATCATACGCAGATGTGATAACTGGGGCCCAGAATTTTATTAATGTTGAGGACTCGCCATTCTAGTTGGAGATACTAACGATGAAGAAGCCGACGGGCTACTCCTGACAAGAATGGGGGAGCTTTTCAAAACTCACTTCTCCCCGATACTGATTAGACTAGAAAATATAGAAAAACAGTTAGCTGAACTGAGTGTTGTCCCCAAAAATCCATTGAACCACACGGTTCCTAAAGCCGGGGCTAGCAAACCTAATAAATCAAATAATATTAAACTTGTAGGCCCTCCAGCCAAAAAAGACCCCTATAGCCCCAGAGAGGAGAACGCTAGATAAATCTAAAAATCCCAGCGCCCAGCCCAGACAGGAAGATAAATCTTTTAGGGCTCCCATTCTGCCCCTCACAAGGGAATGGAACAGGGGAGCAACAGAGGGTAGACTCGCTGTTAATCTGCCCCCTGAGGCAAGCCCTTATGTGGTGGTTATGACGGGGGTTCCGGAATCGGTAGATCATATAGAGGAACTGAGCTGGTCATTAAAGAGTAAGGTGCAATACTGGCTCAATAAAAACAGACCACTCCCTCCAAATCGGTCTAGTAAGATTCTAACTGTGCGCAGGGTGCCTTGGGTAGGGTACGAGAGGAAAACAATTCAGGGCGACTGCATCCTGGTAAATTTTGAGGATCCCCGCACGGTTGACCATATTTGCTCATGGGGAATGCAAGGTAGCAATGAAGGTATTGAAACCAAAACGACTTTCCTTTTTCTACCCCTTTAGGCTGTGGTTCCCAAAGTGTGCGCCGCGGCGCCCTGGTGCGCCGTGATGAGAAGCCAGGGGCGCCGCAACGCCGTGCAGGATGTGGGTCGTGAAAACTGCAGCCACAAGTCCTCTCCCTCCTTTGTGCTGCCAGGTTGATCCCAGCCCTCGCCGTCTGCATATGAATGGCTCCAGGGCTGTGCTCATCAGCCCCAGCGCCTTGCCTGCTTCTGCCGCCTCATTAACGAGCTGCTAATTACTGGACTCCATTGACTGTGCAGATAAGGCCGGCCAGGGCGGGGGCTCTGTGATAACAGCTAATGTCAGGTGTGCATTTTACATAGCTGCCAAGGTTTCAGATTGTTATGTGTGACATTTTCATGATTTCATTATAATTATGAGTGAATTTGAACGACTATGAGTGACACTTTCACCCAATCAAAATCAAGCAATGAAGAAAACTAGGCAAACATATAAATATCAGAAATTACAGCCGTCTGAGCAATAAGAAACTACAAGATCATCTTTAAACTGCTCCGAAGAACCAGAAATGGAGGCGCACTAAACTAATGCCCTTGTAAGTTCGTACTGTTATATAAATGTGCAATCATGATATTAAACAAGTCTTTTCGAGGAAGTATTTTATTATAGTCCTGTGCACATTTGCAGACATGCAGTTAAATAGGAAAGGTAATACTAAATCAATAAAGTCAGCTGACTCGCGAACACTGACAGGCACTGGACATTAATTGGGCAAGCCTCAGCTGAGGCACACACAGTCACATAACTCACAGCGGGCACCGAGGGTGCGCTGATGTAGTGTATTATACTCTCCCAATTCATTAATTCCCTAAATCAGTCCCGTCTGCCCTGGTTGGCGCACAGCTACCTGCCAGCCCCTCAGCTACTCTATGATGGTGTTGTATGCATTGCGATGTACTTTATAGGATCTTTGTGATTGCAAATAAAGTTTTAAATGGTGATGGCTACTCTGAATCCTTCATCACGTCTAGGCTTGATTCTTCATGTAGACCAGTGGTTCCCAAAGTGTGCGCCGCGGTGCGCCGGTAAAAAAATGGTGGGGAGCCACGGCCAACTGCCAATTAGGTCAAGGGAGCCACGGGTCAAAAAAGTTTGGGAACCACTGCCTTTAGGAGTCGATCGGGCCCTGTTTTTGAGGGAAACTGGCGAACAGTAGGCCATCGCGATTGGGGTGGTGATTGGGGTGAAAACTTTGATAGGGATTTCATCCCCAGGGACATATTGAGAGGTATCCAGATTGCCAACAGGTACAGTTGCCTGGAGATGGTAGACTGACTGCCATCGACTATGGAACCCTTGAATAGATGCTGGGAGGGACACAGTAAGCCTAATAGGAGACTTAAACAGAAGCCCAATAGTAAGCCAAAAATTACTCCAAAGTTAAAGGATAACGATAAAGTTGCTATGCCCCAATACCCCACAGGTAAGGGGTTAATCCCTCTCGCCGATCTAGCGGAGCGAGTTGGTCTAGAACTAATGACCTATGCGGATGATTCGCAGATTATTTTTTCTCTCACTAATTCGGATCCTTCATCCCCTCTGCGCTGAAACTAGGTCTTCATGAAGTCTTCAGCTGGATGTCAACGAACCAGCTGAAGCTCAATGGGGAGAAGACTGAGATCCTTCTCTTAGGTAAAAACAAAGACCTTTGGCAGGATACTCACTGGCAGCCATCCCTGGGCGCTTTCCCTATTCCAGCTACCCAGGTTAGAAACTTAGGGGTGCAAATCGATGACACACTATCGATGAAACAACAGGTCAACAAAGTGGCGGGTACTTGCTTCACTATCCTCAAATGGCTGCGGAAGATTATCTGGATGCTGCCTGTTGATACCCAGAAGACCGTGGTCAATGCCCTCGTTACATCACGGCTTGACTACGGTAACATCCTTTACCTGGGTTCCAACTTAGCCGTGATCAGACGGTTGCAGCTTGTCCAGAACTCCGCAGCCAGGTTGCTGTGTAAAATCCCCAGGACAGCGAGGATTTCTAAGTACCTTAAGGACCTGCATTGGCTCAGGGTGGAGAACCGGGTTCGGTTCAAAGCCCTGAGCTATATGTTTAAAATAAAGGCAGGAACCGCACCAAAGTATTTGGAAAAATTAGTTAGGCCCTACTTTCCTGCACGTAATCTCCGCTCTCTGAATGCAGCAAACTTTGTGGTACCCAGATTTAAACTGGCCAGAGTGGGAGGGAGATCCTTTTCCTATCTGGGGCCAGTCCTCTGGAACTCCCTTCCTCCAGCTATACGAAAGGAGGAAAACTTTGCCAGCTTTAAAAAAAGCGTTAAAACCTGGCTTTTCAATAAATAATTGTGGTATCTGGCCGCCTTGCTTTCTGTGATGTTTGGTTCTTAGTCCTGGCGCCGGGAAACCCTTTGTGGGTAACTGTGCGCACTACAAATGCAAAAAATAAATAAATAATAAATAAAATAAATTAATTAGGCCAGGAATCCTAGAGACTACACAGCTAGATGGTGGTGAAAACAGTGTGCGAACCAGACGGAGATAGAATAATTTCCACACCCCAGCCAAGTCATACCTATGATGACATTGTACTACCTACAGGGACCTTCTCTAACGATCAAAGGGGCAGGTTGGGCCTTTTATCCTGGAACATAGCGGGTCTGTCAAACAAGGCAAAGGACCCTATCTTCCTGGAATTTATAGATAAGTTTGACGTAATTTGCCTTAAGGAATGTTGGGAGAAGTCCGAGATACATCTAGACGGCTACCGCACTTTCTTCTCAGCAGCGCAGCTGACTAGTAGTGGCCGATTCTCTGGCGGTCTCCATACTTTTATATCTAACAAAGTTAATATGAATGCTAAATGCCTAACTATGGGGGGGGATCTAACTTCTATCAGGTACTCTCACTTAAAATGGGAGAAAATCAGTCCTTAATTCTGATTAACCTGTATAATAACATCCCAAAGACAGATCAAAACAGGGTTTTAGAAGAATTAAATGATGCCTTACGCAGGGGATCGGGACCTGAACAGAAGGATGCATCATAGTGACTGGTGATTTTAATTGCCACTTATGCCCCTATAGCGATACAGAGAAATGCGGCATGGTGAACCTTAAGGGGGACCCTTGTACCCACTTCGAGCATTCAATGCTCGGGAACTTGTTTAATAACTTACTATTTGAGTGGGACTTAGGTTTTGTAAATGAACTTTGTAATCCACAGGTCAACTTCCAATCTACCTTCTCGGGGCGTGGACTACGGTCAGTTATTGACTTTACGCTGGTTTCTATAAGTTACCATCGAAGCGTCCTCTTATTTAAAACAGAGGATCTTGCGCTCAGTGATAATTTTCCTATCAGTTCAACTTTTGACACTGGGCCACGCGGCAGGCAAATATCTAATGTTGCTGAAAATCTGTACTCCCACGGGATTTCATTGACTAGAACAAACGGATACGTAAATAAATGGAACAAGGTAAACCCTACAAATTTCCTGCAGAACCTAGTTGAAGGTCAGCTACAGGATTTTATGACTTGCCTCGAGGAAAATCCCAACCCAACTGAGGTTATCAAAGCATTTCATAAGATCTCTGCCCATATTAACAGTAAATTGACAGGTACCTCAGGAGAAGGGGATAGGCGTAGGGTCAATGGTTGGTTCAATTCTGAATGTAGTAAAGCACACTCTTAACTAATCCAAACCTTAAAAAAGGAACCAAAAAACATTGTAGATATTATATTAGCCAGGGCATCCTATAAATCCACCCTACAGAAATGGAGAAGGGACTTGAAGAAGGCAGCCTGGGGAGCCTTAGTAAAGGCGTGTACTCTTAAAGATAATACCGCTTTCTGGAAATCAGTCAATGCCCCCTTCTTTGTTGAAAGGAATTCTGATCAGGTAGAGATTGCCATAGAGGAAGATGTCTGGGTTGAACATTTTACTGAGTTATACAAGAAAGATGACCTGACTAGATTAAAAAGTTCAACCCCTGACAAGTTGATAACAACAGAGCCTGTTTCTACAGACTTCTTCCCACTAGATGTAGTCTTTTCCTTACAAGAGGTGGAAATAGCATTACCAGAAAGCACTAATAGTAAAGCCCAAGGACCAGATGGGATACCAATAGACATTTTTAAGGACCAAGTCACCCTGTCGGCACCGCTACTGACCAATGTGCTTAATAGTTGCAACAATAAAGGCTTTCCAACAACATGGCAG
This sequence comes from Lissotriton vulgaris, assembly GCF_964263255.1. Lineage (NCBI taxonomy): Eukaryota > Metazoa > Chordata > Amphibia > Caudata > Salamandridae > Lissotriton > Lissotriton vulgaris. The sequence goes on from NC_141694.1 coordinate 499,999,855, forward strand.
GAAGCAATTGTAGTGCCCATATTTAAAAAGGGAGATCAAAATTACCCTAAATGCTGTAGGCCCATCTCACTCCTCGACTCTTTGATGAAGGTCGCAGGTAGAAGTATATTAAGTAGACTGCAGACATGGGCTGAGGATGAAGACATTCTCTCTAAATATCAGTATGGCTTCAGATCAGGGTTAGGCACCGTTGAACAAGGCCTAAATTTGGCCTTGCTTATAGGTAAATATACAGTGGCAAAGAAGGGAAATCTGTTCATTACGTTTGTAGACCTCAGCTTAGCTTTCGACTGCCTGAGTCATGATATCCTGTGGGACACCCTAGTAGACCTTGACATTGATCTTAACATCCTTAATTTCCTTAATGAGTTATATCGAGGTGCGGGGGCAAAGGTCCGTTATGGCAAGAAAGGTGAATGTACGTCCAAATTCCCAATTATGAAGGGCGTTCGCCAGGGCTGCATCTTGGCACCATTCCTCTTCAATTTGTATATTAATAGTGTGGCAGACTATTTACTTAAAATAGAGGTGGACTCCCCCCAAATTGATGGAGAGGCAGTGCCTATTTTACTGTATGCAGACGACGCGGTTATAATGTCAAGAACCCAAGTCGGCCTACAGAAGGCGTTAACCTGCTTCTCAGTATATATGGGAGATAGGGGACATAAGATTAACATTGGGAAAACCTTTACTATGTCTTGTTCATCACATGTTAAGATCACTTGCCATACCTTTTTAGAAAAGTCAAAGATAGGTGTAACCGACACATTTTCATATCTTGGGATTGTTTTTAACAAAAGGGGAACCTGGACTACAGCTATTACGACCAGGACGTTAGCTTTCTCGTGCGCCATTGGCGCACTTAGGCAGTTCGCCAATAAACTAGGGGGCAGGCCTGTAGGCGTTTTGCTCGATATATATAGGGCCAAATGCATATCCACTGCTACATATGGAGCTGGTATTTAGGGGTCGCACAGATTGCCGTGAAATCCAAGTAAAGGAAAATGCTTTCCTTCGGTATCTGCTAGCTGTCCCCAAATCTACCTCCAGTTATGTCTGCCACAAGGAGCTGGCCCTAGTCTATATCTCAGACCTAATAAGATAAGCCCGGTGCTGTTATGGCACAAGATATGGACCTCAACCGAAACCGCTTATAATAGGGCGATTATTACGGATTGCATAAAACTCGAGGGGTCCAAACAGATTCAGTGGCTTTCCTTTGTACAGAATTTCTTTATAAACATAGGCTGCCCAGACTTTTATAATAAACCATCATTACTGTCTTCAATTTCAAGAAAAGCTTTAAAGGAATCTTGCCTTGCCTTCTTGGAATAACAACGTTGGCATGTCGAGGGGCTGAAGGCTTCTGTCATCCAACATCAATCTTTGCTGCAGGGTCCTGGCTTACAGCTTTATTTATCCCCCGACCAGACAAGCTATAATAGAATGCTCCTAGCGCGCCTGAGAACAGGTAGCTTTTTCAGGATGGTAACTTTCCCTAAATCAAACGATTGGTCGAACAACCTAATCAAATGCACGTGTGATGACTCCTCCACACAATCTACAATTCACTGCATTCTGTTTTGTAAATATTATTCATGGGGGCGGAAGGCATTTTTATTACCTCTTTTGAAGTCCTGGAAATTGAGACAGTGCAGAATCGCTTTATTTAAATTAGTTACATTACCTGATGAAATAACCATTACTGCTGTATCAAAGTATTTGAAATTTGTAATCAGATGCAGATCTACAATGGACTAACTGCAACCAGGACTTGAACGTTAATGAACTCTCTATTTTATATTATAGTATGACAATTATGTTAACTGTTGTATAGAAATGCCCCTAGATGAAATCCCGGCATGAAATAACTATACTTAAATGTTTTTTATAATGTATAAAGTGAGTCTCTTTTAATTGAATGTATGTACCTTTTATGTGTTGCTTTTATGGTTTTATACTAAAATCGAATAAAGCTATCTTTGACACTTTGAACTCCTTATTTACACTTCAAGTCGAGAATTAAATGCCCACATTACCAGCAGAGGAAAAAGAGAGCCAGCATGAAGATGGTCACCTATGTTGTGAGCTCCAACAGCCACAGAGACAAATAGCAGCTCCTGCGCCATTCTGCATGCAATCCGATCCCATCCACTACAGTTCTGATGCCAGAGTGGATCTGCGAGTCCTTTAAAACCTGAAACCTGTAAACTTGACACACAATTGCTAGTGCAGTCAGGAGTGCGACGCCGACTGAAACTGCGGCCTACTCTTCTCAAGGGGTGTGCTGGTGCCTGATTGCAGAATGGTGGTTCAGTGGACCTGGAGCAGCACAGATCCAAGAGGGTACACACCATTCACAGGGCGAATTGTATGCTGAGCTCTGAATGGGTGAAGATGAGAGCGCTGCTACCATACCTAACTAGGCCAAACAGCACCGCGGTCAGTGTCTGGGCCTTACATAGCTGTCAAATGGCAAGCTGACTGTGCACGCCTGTACACCTTGATATCCCTGGTTTGGAGGACACATCAGTGGAAGCCTGGAGTGATCTCCAGTTTCCCTCTCTCCCTCAACCTCTGTGAGGAGAATCTAGTACTTGACTTCCAGCACTAAGGAGGATCTCTTGGGCCCTTGAGGCTGGGGCCTGTTGAGGATGGTTACAGCTGTCATGGGGCTGGCTGGTCATCGCTGCCCTACCCCGAAGGGTACTACTGCAATTTCAGTACATGGCCCTTTGTTAGTGATGAAGAACCATTGCACTGTCATGATAAGAGGCAGGAGCTGTCGTGTGGAGCAAGGGAGCAACTAAATGCTCGTAATTGGTTGCTACTGGGCAATGCGCTGCTGTTGTGCAATTAGACAGGTGATAGGCCATTAAGATACATACGGGACCCCTGCTGCATAGATGTGCTGGAGTGGAGGTGGACGGAGTGATGAGATTGCACTTCTGATGTCTCTCCCTATTGAAGAACCAAGGGAGCCTCTTTGTTGATCTGCAGGGTGGAGTGGCTATCTGAACTGATTTAGGAAATACACCTATTAAGCACTTTGCCGCTAGGTTTACTCAGTGCTTTGCCGTTGCCCCAATGGGACTCTTACAGAGACACATAGCAACACCTATACTGCAAATTACCCGTTATTAGCTGTGCACTTCCCTATTTGAACCTCTACAAAACTGGACATCGGCCACCACCCACCCCACGATGGGCAAGTCAAATCATCAGTAGATTAAATTTCAATTTGAGAAGAGGTACTCTATGGCAACAAGCCATCATCTAGTAGTGGCCCCTCCAGATACACTGGAAGCTGACGTAGCAACCATGTTTAAAAAGGCCCAAGAAATTCTTATGACTATTTATAGTCAAATGGACTTGCTTACACTAGACTTGAAATCTTCCAGATGCTTGTTGATAAGCAACATATCTAACTGCGGTACCCTGAGGCTCACATCTCAGATTTTGAAGACACATAGAATGTGATTTGGTGTCGTTTAAGTACTGTTATGTGCGAGTTGAAAGCAGTCAAAGCCAAAAATGAGGACCTTAAAGGTAGATCTTGCCAGAAAAAAATACAAATGTTGGAGGTGCCTGAAACAATCACAGGTAACAATATGGAAACCTTTGTAGAAAAGCTCCTAGACACCCTCTTTGGATGAAGCAACCTCTTCTTTGTATTTATTGTTGAATGGGCACACCATATGATGGCACCTAAACCTAAGCTGGGTCAGTACCCTTGACCAATCATTGCATGGCTGCTTAACTACAGAGATAAAAACACCATACTAAGACTGAATAGAGAAATCCCGACCTGCAACTTGAAGGATCCCAAACCTCCATCTACCCAGACTTCAGCCCTTTGGAGCAGGAGACGATGATTCTTTGGAGATGTGAAGAAGGCCCTTCGAGCCAGAGCGGTGAAATACTCTATGCTGTTCCTGCCTCGTCTGCAGACTCAGTGACTGTTGACAAGATTGCTGGCAGAGACTGAAATAGGTTATGATTACTGCACAGGCGGTGGGCTCCTGTCCCTCTAACCTATCGTCCATGGTGTATGGTAAAAATTGCTATATTTTGTATATATCTTTGTGATTCCAGAGGTACAAGACACTGTCGTCCTCCATGGTCTCCCGTGCGTAGATCGCACTTTTTCTGTTTGTGGGTTGCACAAGCCTGACTTAAGAATGCCAGACTGTGGTACGTGGGGTGTTCGCTAATGTTTGGGGATTGGCGGGGTTGGTGGTGGGAGAGGAGTAATGTTTTATACTAATGTTCTTGTTTGTTGGAACAGTCATAGTTATCATTGGTATCATGATTAGACTATATACACTTTACCACTCACAAGTTACAACGCACAATTCCTGCTGGCACTCCATACTCAGGGGTCTACAACACTTAGTACCCTGGTTACCTTAATAATCTAGTCCGGGAATAGCATAACCTATGTAAGGATCATTAGGTACTCACGTACCGGGACTTGTATAAGATTGATGTAGCTATGCTTCACGAAACTCTGCTCTCCAATAAGTCACCCAGCATTTATATCGTCTTGGGGCACATATCGCTACTTTTCCTACCTATTCTTGGGGAGTATTTACAATGATTAGAAAATCTGTAAACTTCCTTTTGATAGAAAACATTGCAGAAGGGAGAGGGCTGGCTATGGTGGGTATAGTAAAGGGATAGTGTTATCTACTAATCAGTATATATGTGGCAAATGTAGTTGATCCAACTTTTTTTCATGACACCCTGCAGATGTGTGTCAAACATAAGGAATGGCCAGTGTTATGGGGTTGAGATTTTAATCTTATGTTACCGACGCAATATTATAGATTGTCGAAGGCAGCCTGATCGGTCCTAAAGGCCACTCCAGCGCTTCACCAAATAATGCAGCTCACTGATTTGAGACACGCTTGGAGAGAACTGAACAGTATTCAGTACATGACATGTTTCAGGCTGGATATTTAGCCAGTCTCGAGTAAATTGATGCAGCAGGTGGAAATACTAATGCGGTAACTAGAAGATCATTCCCCAGTTCAGATGATACTACAGGGTCCTGCACCCCCACCATCTTTTCGTAGCTGGAGACTATTGGGCACCGAACTGCATGATGCGGTGTTCTGGGGGGAGGTCCAGGAGGCCATACAAAAATACTACTGACTAAACAAACACACTGTTGATCAGGTCTTAACATTATGGAGGCCTCACGAAAGGCTCTGGGGTGCTTAAGTCAATTCGCACCCGTCTTTTTGTCTGGAAAGGGAGATTCAGCAACTAAAAACTAGCTATGCCGTCTCTAGTAGTGTGACCCTTCTGACCTGACTCCAAGAGGCTTTATTGGAATACGGAGTTGTATCTGAGTTGATGAGCAGGTGCGCAAACATTTGTGGAGCAAGGCAGGCCGAGCAAAACATATGCCTGGATTGATAATAGTGAAAGCTCTTTCAGTCAAGTCACAAATCTTAACTGTGAAGGGGAGGGTATCACAACCGACCCAGTCTCTACCCTGGAAGAATTTAGGAAATATTATGAATGCCTATACACACCCAAGGTCCTTAGGGCAAGGTCCAAGGTCCTTAGGGCGGGCTCCTAGTTATCAGAATATTTGGATAAAGTGGCACTGGCTTGGCTGGAAGGTGGGGCGTGAGAAATCCTGAACTCCACTATACCTTTAGAGCATATTACACCAGCTAGTATGAGCCTCCCTAGTGGCAAGGCTCCAGAGAGCGATAGCTACCAACCAAATTCTAGAAAACATATATTGATACCCTTGCTCCGAAATGCTTGGACATGCATAGTAAGGGAATTAGGATTGAGTAGCTTCCCCACCACCATACAGGCAGTTATTACATTAATATTAAAACCTCACAGGGAATATGCTGAATGCTCCTCCTGTAAACCTTTGTCTTTACTTAACACAGATGAAATATTTGCAAATTCTTGGCACAGCGTTTGCAGCCTCTAATTCACTATCTTGGACACCTGGACAAATCTGGCTTTATACATCCTGTGCCACAACATTCAATCTTTGAACGTTAAAGACTGTCCTTCATAGAGTGGACCCACAACCCCCATTGTTTCCTAGTCTTCATTGACACAGAGAAAGCATTTGATTTTTTGGAGTGGCCTGGCATGATGGAAGCACTTTGCAGAATCGGACTGGGAGAACTGCTTCCTGTCAATAATTAAACTGCTATATAATAATCCAACAGCTAGAGTCCGGGTGAATAGATCTAATTACCAGGTATTTAAAATTGGCAGGTTTCCGGTTCTCGCAAACACCCCAAAGGAAGACGCGGGAGAGGGAGCCAGGTAAATTGCAGCTTTATTCTATCCCCGTCTCTGCACAACTCCCCTTCCTGTCCCAGCCTCTTCCTCTTCCTCCATAATGCCTGCCCTGTCTTGAAGCCAGGGTCAGGCAATGACGATATGACATCTCCTCCTTTTGTATTTTAAGTGTCCACCTTACTTCAGATTTCTTCGATGAGCTGAACAGGCCTCCGAATTGTTCTTCGTGGTCCGCAGGCTTGTATCTGGTCTGGCTCTTGTTTCTCAGGTCGTCAGGCTCCAGTGCCCAGCGATGTTCACGGTCACTGCTTCTCTCTTGACTTGATGAGTCTGTGTCGCAGTCAGGTTCTCAAACTCGACTACAGACAGATGGGTTGCACCTTTTGAAGTGTGATTTGTTTCTGGTCGTCTGCTTGCCTTCAGACTCTGCAGTGACCATGGTCCCTTTTCTTCTTGTGACTTGCAGCGGGTGTGCAAGGTAGCAACTGTCTGCTTTGGTTCTCTTGTCCTGCTTTACCAATACCCAGTCCCTTTCTCGGATGTCAGACATCTTGGCATGTCTGGGTGATCAGCATATTCCTTCATTTTGGCTTTCTTGGCGTGATCAAGTTCTACTAGAGAGTCCTGGTCTGTGGTCACAGTTCAGGATTGCGTGATAGCATCTGTAGTTGGGAGCCGTGTACGTGGAACTCGCCCAAGCATTAGAGTGGCGGGGCATTGATTTGTGGTGCTGTGCGGTGTGGTCCAAAAGGCTCGCAGTACTTCATTTAGTGCCGGTTGAATGTCGCGGTGAGCCAGTTCAGCCTGCTACATGGCCTTTTTGATCGTTCCCATAAAACGTACTACCATCCCGTTAGCCTTGGGCCACAAAGGAGTGATCTTCCGATGTTTGAAGTTCAGGCGTTTTGCAAATTCTGCGAATTCTTGTCCATTGTATGGTGGCCCGTTCTCTGTCTTCACCATCGTAGGTATTCCCCATGCTGCGAATGCTTCGTCGATGACAGGTATGACGGCCATCGCTTTAGTGGAAGAGATTTGATGAGCAATGGGAAACCGGGAGTATTCATCCATGATGACAACAATGTATTTCCCTGTTTTCAACGGGCCGAAGAAGTCAATGGCTACTTGTTGCCAAACGCTGTCTAGGAGGTCCGACATCTGCAGTGGCGCGGGTGGTTCCTCTCGTCCCACTAATTGGCAGAATGTACAATCTTGGAGCGCCCCTTTGCACTCCTGTGCAGTCGAGCAGCCCTGTGGCAGAGGGCCTGCGCGCGCTGGGCGCTGTGTTTTCCTTTTAAATACCTTTCTCTCTGCTGATTGAGAGCAGCTTCCTTTTGTCCCGCTGACCACTAGCGCTGGACGCCATTCACTCAATTTTTACCCCTCCCATCCCACCCTGCTGACTCCTCCCACCTCCGTCGTCACTCGCCTATTTAGGCTCCGCCCCTTTGCACTCCTGTGCAGTCGAGCAGCCCTGTGGCAGAGGGCCTGCGCGCGCTGGGCGCTGTGTTTTCCTTTTAAATACCTTTTTCTCTGCTGATTGAGAGCAGCTTCCTTTTGTCCCGCTGACCACTAGCGCTGGACGCCATTCACTCAATTTTTACCCCTCCCATCCCACCCTGCTGACTCCTCCCACCTCCGTCGTCACTCGCCTATTTAGGCTCCGCCCCTTTGCACTCCTGTGCAGTCGAGCAGCCCTGTGGCAGAGGGCCTGCGCGCGCTGGGCGCTGTGTTTTCCTTTTAAATACCTTTTTCTCTGCTGATTGAGAGCAGCTTCCTTTAGTCCCGCTGACCACTAGCGCTGGACGCCATTCACTCAATTTTTACCCCTCCCATCCCACCCTGCTGACTCCTCCCACCTCCGTCGTCACTCGCCTATTTAGGCTCCGCCCCTTTGCACTCCTGTGCAGTCGAGCAGCCCTGTGGCAGAGGGCCTGCGCGCGCTGGGCGCTGTGTTTTCCTTTTAAATACCTTTTTCTCTGCTGATTGAGAGCAGCTTCCTTTTGTCCCGCTGACCACTAGCGCTGGACGCCATTCACTCAATTTTTACCCCTCCCATCCCACCCTGCTGACTCCTCCCACCTCCGTCGTCACTCGCCTATTTAAACGTCCCCCATGCGTCAGCGCAGCGGACGAGCGCAGCGGGCGCGCCGTAGACGCGCCGGAGTTGCGCCAGAGTTAAGCCCGTCTGCGCCCGTCCGCGGCCGGACGGGCGCAGGGGCCAGGGACGCTGCCTCTGCCATCTCTTATTCCCGCTCCACTCTAATGAGACTACAAACCTTTGCTTGCCCTCTATCTCCCGCGACCTGGACCAGGATCTCCTCACTGGGGATCCCAGGTCACTCTTCCCCTTTGCTGGACCGTCGTCATTTTCCCACCCTTCCTGTCCCTGCCGAGTCGCAGCTTCGGGTATTATACCTCAACACTCGCTCCATGGTCAGGCATCAAGCCGATATTTTCCATCTTCTTATGACAGAGAAGCCAGAGGTCCTTTTACTATCTGAGACCTGGCTCACTGACGACTCCCTCCCCGACATCCTTGCTGCACTACCTCCTGACTACTTTCTGCTGAACACCAACCGCCCTGGAGGCCGCTCCGGTGGAGGGGTGGCAGCGGTAATACGGAAGAATCTTAAGATCATTGCCTCTGCCAATCTGACCCTCCCCGATGTGGATAATCTGGTCCTCCGTCTTGGGACCGAGGTAGGCGCAGTTACCCTTATGGTACTCTACCGTCCTCCTTACCCCATGCCTTCCTTCCCTTCCTCCTTTACTGAACAGTTAACCAACCCTTGCCACCTCTTCCCCCCGTACTATCATTATCGGGGATTTTAATTACTGGTTCCAGAATGAGGATGCCGGCCCCCATGCCATCGAACTGTTCGAGGCCCTTTCGAGCTTGGATTTTACACAACTAGTCAGGTCTGCCACTCATAGCGGGGGCCATATTCTTGACCACATTTGGGTTCACGGGGTCAAGTCCTCCAACCCACTTATAACACCCTGTGTGTGGTCCGATCATTCCCTAATTGACACCACCTTTTCGGCCGTTGGCCAGATCAGGACCCCACTGCAGGAGGGTGGCACCGCACGCAAGTGGAGAGTTTCCGACTCCTCCAAACTCTTATCTCATCTCTCTCTTACCCGTCCCTTGTTTCCCACAGACTCAAGTACCGACGAGCTTCAGGGACAAGTCTCTGATTGGCTCACTATAGCCAGCGATACTTTCGCACCTTTAACCAAGTTTCCCCGATCCCGACACTGTCATTCCCATAAATGGTTTACCCCTCACCTTAAGACTTTGCAGTTAGAACTCCGCCGACTCGAACGCAGGTGGAGGAGAGACTACTGCTTATCTAGCAGAAGTGCATATGTGGCTGCACGGAATAAGTACAAAATAGCCATTTCCGCCGCCAAAAAAGCTTATGCCTCAGACAAAATTTCATCTGCTCCCTGCAAGTCCAAGGAGATTTTTAAAATCCTCAATGAATTTACCTCCGATCCTAGGACTCTTCCGACTCAGGCCTTCACACAAGAATCATGTAACGCGCTGAGCACTTTCTTTGTTCAAAAAATTGCCTCAATCAAGGATACCATTCCGACTATCCCCCCTGGTGCTGGCTCTGCCTCTCCCCCCCATAATGCTCTTTCTTTTACTCTCTTCCCGCTCATAGACCCTGCCGCCTTGGCCACACTGGCCACCCGCGTTAAATCTGGATCCCCAGACGACTGTTGTCCCCCCATCATATTACGAAATATCTGCCACTCTTTACCTGATTGTATCCTTCCCCTGCTGAATTCTTCTCTGACGTCCGGTACGGTACCCCGTTCCTTCAAGGAGGCCGTGTTGGTGCCTCTACTGAAGAAGCCTGGGGCTGATCCCGCCGTCCCGGCGAATTACCGCCCTATCTCTCTTCTGCCTTTTTTCTCCAAAATTTTGGAAGCCCATGTCACCACCTGCCTCTCACAGTTTATTGAGAACTCCACCTTTCTTGAGACCAACCAGGCCGGCTTCAGACCCGGCCACTCTACGGAGACTGTCATCTTGGCTGTGATGGATGCCTTGAGAGACGGTGCCGACAAGGGTACCCCCCAGGCCCTGGTTTTATTAGATCTGTCGGCTGCCTTCGACACGGTGGACCACAACATCCTTCTCCACCGTGTCGAGCAAGCTGGCATCCAGGGCCTGGCGTTGGCATGGGTCAAATCCTTCCTGACCGGGCGGTCTCAGACCCTCAGCCTGGGCACTTTCAGAGCTCCTCGGGAGCACTTGCCCTGTGGGGTCCCTCAGGGCTCCTCTCTATCCCCCCTTCTTTTCAATCTTTATCTTCGACCCCTTCTTTTTTCCTTGAGGCAGTGGGACGTCACCGTTTTCAATTACGCGGACGACCTGCAACTCATTTTCCCTCTTGATTCCCCCTCTGCTATTCCCAACTTTCAGGCAGTTATGTCCCACATTCTATCGTGGATGTGCCAAAATCAGCTTAAGCTGAATCCCGGAAAGACGGAGCTTCTCCTCCCGGGTAGGAGCTCTACCCACTGGGGTCCGCATTTTTGGCCGGCAGAACTTGGCCTTCCCCCTCACCCCTGTGGCCTCGGTAAAAAGCCTTGGGATCACTATTGACTCCGGTCTCTCCCTCGGGCCTCAGGTGGGGACAGTTGTCTCCTCCTGCATGTTCCAGCTGCGCAGGATCAGGAAGGTGGCTTATCTCCTCACCCCTGAAGCTCTCCTGCAAGTAATCATGGCCCTCGTCCTCTCCCGCTTAGATTTTTCGAATGCTATCTATCATGGTCTGCCCAAAACATCTCTTTGCAGACTGCAATTCGTTCAGAATCAAGCGGCGAGATTGGCCTTTGGGAGTCCGAAATGGCAATCCGCCAAACCCCTCCTTCATAAACTGCATTGGCTCCCCGTCACCTCGAGGGCAGCCTTTAAGATCGGCTGCCTCACCTTTAAATCCTTATCTGGTTCCTGTCCTGTCTTTTTGAAATCTCTCATCAGGACTTATAGCCCCTCTCGGAACCTGAGATCTTCTCATCTGCACCTCTTACTCATTCCCCCTGTCAAACTCTGCAGATCTGGAGGCCGGAGATTTGCATTTCTGGCCCCCAAACTTTGGAATTCTTTCCCCATCTCTCTCAAAACCTCCAATTCCCTCACCCTCTTCCGTAAATCCCTAAAAACTTGGCTCTTCCCTCAATCTGGCTAATTCCTCCCAGTCCCCCCCCCCCAGCAGTCTGCCAGCGCCAGGAAACCCATGGTGTCAGCGCGCTTTATAAATGTCCCTTACAATACAATACAATACAATACCATCTGGTCGAGGGACGGGAACCAGATGCGTTCTCGTAACTCTTTCTTCGTGGCCACCACTCCTCGGTGTACTTCGTGTGCCAGGTTGACAATTCCTTGTCTTAACTTTTGAGGGATCACAAATCTTCTGTCTCTCAGTAGTAGTCCGTCCGTACTGATAGATAGTTCTTCCTGGATGTGTTTGAACGCGGCAAGTTCTTGAGTGTTGGCGGCGTCCTTTCTGTGAGCGGCGTTCAAGTGTCTCCACAAATTGGTGTGGATTCGTAGCATAATGTTTTGAATTGTGGGATCTTGAGCTGATGCTTCCTGGATGGTTTCCAACGGGACCGCGGGTGGACAGGCATGGTCGATGACAAAGTGGAGGTATTCCTCCGCCACAGAGCGTCGCACTTGTGTTTGGGTCTGTGGGTGTGGCGACATGTAGGCTGCTGGGTTTTCCGCCTTCCCCGGTTTGTGGATAATAGTGTGGGTGTAGTCTTGTAGGCGCATTTCCCCACTGTTCAATCTGTGGGGGCATCTTCGCCCGCAGGTTACCAAAGATGGTTGTCAGCACCTTGTGGTCCGTGATGAGCATAAAGTGTTTACCGTAGATGAAAAGATGAAAGTGTTCACATGCCCACACAACCGCAAGGCTTTCCTTTTCTGGTTGAGAGTAAGCTTTTTCTGTGTCGGTGAGACTGTGACTGGCGTATGCGACAATGTGGCGTTGGTAGGCTTCATCATCATACTGTGCCAGGATTGCACCGAATCCCACTGGGCTAGCATCCACAGTGATTTTGGTCTTCCGTTTGGTGTTGAAATAGGCTAGGTTGATCGCAGTGCTCACCGCCTCTTTGATTTTGTTGAAAGCATGTTCGCAATTATCGGACCACAGGAATTGCTGCCCTAGATGTGTCAGTTCTCTGAGTGGATAGCTGATGGTGGCATAATCTTTGATGTAACGCGCACAGTAGCTGGGCATCCCTAGAAATGATCGGAGGTCACTGACCTCTCGTGGTTGTGGAGTGTCCGAAAGGGTAGATACTTTCTCCGGGTCAGGTCTCATGCCGTCCTTAGAGAAGATGTGGCCGTAGAATTTAAGTGTTGACTTACAAAATTCACACTTATCTTGATTGAGTGTGAGGTTGGCATTAAGGAGGGCATGACATACCCGATCAAGTGCTTTGTCGTGTTCTTTCTGGTTTTCCCCAAAAACCAGGATGTCGTCGCTATAGTTGAAAGCGTTTGGAATGTCTTGAATCACCCGCCGTACGGCCTCCTGAAAGATATAAGATCTCGACCAGCTTCAGACGTTCTGCTGTTGGCAGGCTAAGGAGGCAGTCTGCTGCTTCAGGGCCTTCGATCACATGAATATGTGCTTGAATTTGTCAATCTTTGTTCGTCAGCGTGGTACGGGACTGCCCCAGGCACGGCAGTGGCTTCCTGGACAGCCACGTGTAGACTTTCACTGCTGCTGGTTCAAGTTTCGGTTTGGGATTCATGCTCTGGTATTCTGTGGTACAGATGTAATTAAGTGATACGCCTGTGTCTAGTACAAACTTGGCGGAATGGCTTCCTATTTGGATATCCAGTCGTAGATATTTCTTTAGTCTGTCGGAGTCTGCCACCATGCACACGTATTCATCACTGTCCTGGGATATAGGAGTGAGGGAAGATGATTCTCTGGATGTCAACCGCTGGGATTTGTAGGACTTTACTGATTGAGCGCTCGACCTTGATGAGCAATCTCTCCCTCCCCGTACAGCTCTGGCATGGCGACGTGATTCCGTGCTCTGTCTGGTCGGTTTCACTCTTCCGCATCAATGACACTGTTGACCAACTGCAGGGCATTGGCCCGTGTGAGGGTAGTCTTGGCCACACCGATAGCATTGCAATGATTTTCTCCTAGGTTGGCTGTTGTGGGTCCTGCTGCGAGGAGAGCTTACCCGATGTGTTCTTGCGGGCCTACCAGATTTGTGACGGTCAGGGCAACGCCTCGAGTCGGTGTGGGACTGTACCCGAAGAGCTTGTTCTCTTTTTTTAGTCTTGCTAGCTTCCATCTTTTTTGCGTGTTCTTCTGCTTGGTGATTGATGTGAGTGAGTTCTTCTATCTCCTCTAGAGTGGAATTTTTTTTAGCAGTCGTCGACGTAGTGATTCAGATTGGCAGCCTTTAATGATGCGCAGACGGAGTGCATCCTCAGTGTTGAAATTGTCGAATTTGCAGTATCGGGCGAGACATCTGATGCGTGCGATGAAGTCACTCATTGACTCCTCCTTTTCTTGCGCGGCGAGGTTGAACTTATAGCGTTCATATTCTAGGTTTCGCTTGTGTAAGAATTTCATATCTAGGGCTTCTACACATCTTCGTAGGATGCAGAGTTAGACGCCGGTAGTTCCTTGATTATTTGCGCAATGTCTTTTCCCACTAAATTCCGCAAGGCTATAAGTTTCTGATTGGGATCACAAACTTGCGACCCCGTCATGAAATCCTCAAAATCTTTAGCCCAGCTTTTCCATTTGGGCCCCATGCTGTTCCCTGTCGTCAGTGTCAGGGACTCAGGGGGGTGCAGAAAAGGTACTCCCAGGAGCATCTGTCCCAGTTGCAGGGCATTTTGGGTGGACCCAGAGGGTGTGGGCTGCGAGGAGGTGGCTTCTCCAGACATGGTGGGCGGAAAAGTGTCTCCAGTAGACTGTGGGGGCCTCTAAATTCACGAATTGTGAGTTTTTATGCTGATTTTGGGATCTGCCTGACCCCAAGATGGCCACGTGGTAGGGTACAGTATTTAAAATTGGCCACCGTGGTAGGGTACAGTGTTTAAAATTGGCAGGTTTCCTGTTCTCACAAACCCCCAAAAGGAAGATGCGGGAGACGGAGCCAGGTAAATTACAGCTTTATTCTATCCCAGTGACTGCACAACTTCCCTTCCTGTCCCCGCCTCTTCCTCCGTAATGCCTGACCTGTCTTGAAGCCAGGGTCAGGCAATGACGATACGACAGCAGGGATGTGTGTCAGGGCTGGTGCCTTTCTCCACTTATTTTCGCGCTTGCCATAGAACCCCTGGCTCACTACAGAGGGAACTGCACTTGCACCGTGGATTATTCCCTGCAGTGGAGTCCTGTCATCATGGGTTACCTGGAATTGTGGGTCACCTGTGATTATTATGATTTCATAATGAGCAACTTTGGCACAACGCTGGTAAAAACGAAAACATGCACAGATTGCTGGGATCGCCTACTGCTCTCCTATGGCTAAGAGACAGGCTGCCCTGTTCTAAATGTAGAGGAGAACTCCAATGATAAAACATTGGCTCTGCGATGCTGCATATTGGCAGGATATGACTAAGAAGTACTCTGAGACGCTACATCTTTAAGCTCGCTTCAAAGACATCTGGGCTCCATTTTGGCCCTACCTCTGAGCTACGGACAATCCCTCCTCTCTTGTCCGCCAAGCTCTGTACTTACAAACGTAGCTTAGGGAGTGATGTAGTAATATAAACTGAACGTAGAATACTAACAGACTGATTGGAGGGTGGTGCGCCCATGCAATCATCTCAATAGTCCTCCCACTACATTTAGTTTATCATCTTTGTGTTGCAACTATTGTTAGGTTAATTAGCAAAGTCTATAAAAAAATGAAGTCTGCATTACTAGAAGGGTAGTCTTTTTGAAGATAAATACTAAAAGGTTGACGTTCAAGGAACCCCTCTTCAAGTGTGTAGTGAGCATGTCTGCCTTGCGCGCCCCGTGTGCGACGCGCGAGGCATAGGTCTCGTGCTGCCCGTTGGCACGTAAGGAGTGGTGACAGTTGGTGGCTCGGGGACACGCCATTTTGTATGTACCTGGCCAGGGCTATGACGTGCTGGCGGGAGCTGTGAATAAAGATTATTCTTTATCAATTGAATTGTGCCTTCGAGTCATTACAAAGTGCCTTACAGACAGAGGCTTTATGACATGAAGGAATTTTCATTCAGGTGTTTGGCAAGTGTGTGCGCACTTCAGGGGATGCACACGAAGGTGAAACTCATCTCTTGCAATGTGGGAATGCTGAACACACCCAGTAAAGAACGAAACACTAAGCCCTATAAAAGTTAGAAGGGGACTTATGATTTACCCAAGAAACTCACCTAATACTTCAGGACAGCTGGAGACTCTGATCTTGCTAATTTCCTGTGCAATAGTTAGCCTCACAAGACCAAGTCTAAAGGAGTGGGAAAACAGCTTGCGTATTATTATACAGAACACACACTCATAAGGAATGCAAGTAGCCAGACTCCCTTGAAACTGTATATGCCCCTAACCAAATCTTTCCTCTGTAAGACATTGTGCAGAATACTAGACAATGTCACAAAAATCCTGCCCTGCTGATAACCAAGACAAATTATTTGGGGTCAAAGACAACAAGTTTTCATGTGCATTTTGTTCTTGGGACAAGTAGGCCCAACCCCCTGCAGCAAAAACCCTTTGGCTGCTAGCTTTCAGTGCCACATTATGGATCAGGGAAGGGCATTGTTTTCTGTTAAGGTAATTTGTGTGTGCATATGTTAATGCTGTTTGAACTTGTATTTATGTTTCATTAATTCAAAGCCTTTATTATTAGGGTGAGCATTCTAAGGACATGTTGTAAACTCGGACTGCACTATTGACAGCTGTTCCAGTATAAACATGATTACACACGTTTTCAAAGTTTAGCAGTATAAGGCTGTGTATAATGCTCCGAGAATGCTCTCTTATCAGATACAAATATTTGTAGAAGCTTGAAAGCAAGATGGATGATTTTTTGCTTTCAAAATAAAATGTTCACAAAAATGCAGCTGGGAAAACAAAACATTTTGCTAAACTACTGTAAAATTTGACGTACCATTTCTTTGAAGTATCATTTAGAAAATGTGATGATGCATGCCAGTATTTCCCAAACCAATTCCGAATGGAAAAATCGGTGGAAACAGTTTTAACAAGATTATGGGAAACATAAAAATAAAAAGCATTGGCAAAGTTAGTATGTCAAATTGGTGGTCAGCCTTTTGGTTTTGTCAATGCACGTGTTGTTTTGGAATGGTTGTTGTAAATCCTTATTTGTGTAGGAGCTGCTGGGCCCTCATCATTATAACAAACATTTATAAAAAGAAGCAAAAACATTTTGTGGTCTCAAAAAATCACACATTGCCATATTAGTTCCTGGCAGTGAACAAAACTACTTTGTGTGCCGATATGCCCCTTATGAAAGAGATGAATGCTGTTGCTCATAGTGATGCCAACCGATAGACGTAAAGAGAGACAGAATTTGAATACACACAAAAGGTCTTGGTTAATGCCAGGCCTAATTAGGGGTATAATTATTAAAGAAATATCAAAAGTGCACCCATGGTTTATGTCCTTGCATTAGTGCAGATTTATGGCTTTCATGGATTCACAAGAATTTACAGAGGAAGGTCAAGAAACCATAGTCCTAGAAAATATTTGTGAACTGCATTTTAGCACGTGCAAACATGCTTGTGTAGATTTGCTCATGTGAGAATCTGCTGAGCGTTTGCAAGTTCACTTTCCATCCAACCACTTTTTCCCAACCGCTGAAGAGGTTTTACGTCTGCCATTGTCAGGAGTACATTTCCAACTTTTCTCAGTATAGGAAAAGATTAGATAAGAGCTGGTGAAAACCCTTCAAACATGCACGTTAGTAGATTTGCACAGACTCAAAAGGGCATTCCAATCCTGGAACTAATGCCTACCACTACCTTCAACCCCAATTTGTAGATCTGCTGAAAGGTGGCAAAATAGGAGAATTGCTAGTATTCCAACCCTATTATGGTATGAGCTCTGGCATAATCAAGACAGGCTATATCAGAGTTCGTATATAGTGAGATTGCTGCCATCATTTGTCACTACACTACATGGCACGAAAGGGACAAGTGGACTTTGTTACATAGCAAGTAAATTAATGAGGAACCTGCCCCATGGACAAGTAGATACTTTATTAAATTCCATACCCCCTGGGACTACCTTAGGGGTGACTTATAGGAATGCTTATGCCTGGAAAACTAGGCCAAAATTGTAGTTTAAAACTACACTTCAGACTACAGTGGGAGTCCTGGGGCATTTTTAAAAGGCTACTTTAGAGGGTGGCACATGAGTGCTTCAGATCCACTAGTGGCATTTAATTTACAGGCCATGGGCACACATGGAGTGGTCTAAAAGTGACTCCGGCAAATCCTACTCAGAGACAGAGTGGCTAGGAGGGCCATCCATAGTCAAATAAAAGAACAAATGCCAATCAATGACACAAGCGACTGCAGCCTAGAGATCGTCTGGGGCTCTCTAAAAGTGGTAGGTAGGAGACGTGAATCATAGAGGAATCTAGTGTATGCATCATCAGAGAACAAACATTGCAGACCCTTCAGGAAGGCATCCATTGATTGGAACTTGACATAAGTGAACTCTCTTTCGAAAGATCGAGAAGCAAATCCTAGCAGTTAGAAAACAGGTATGTTTGTTGGAACTTAAAGTGCAATACTCACAAGCTAAATTCAAAATAATATCAAGGAGGAAACAGGGCCTGTAGATTATCGTCTGGCAAAGTAAAAAAGAGACAAGCCCAATCACATATACGAATCGTCAGTGTAGTGAGCCACTCGGCCATTATCGGGGTTGACTGCCAGGTATGTAACTTGCAATGCACCCTCTGGCCAGGCATGGCAAGATGCTATAAATAATAGAGCAAGGGACCGCACAAGGTCTTCCATCTTCACAGTGACGCCAGTGTAGTGTGCCTTATTTCCAGCTGGAACCAGGTCCAAGCATCAGCCACGTGTCGGCCTGCTGGTACATTTGGCGATGAGGAGTCACCCATGCAGAGGAGCCACTTTGCCACAGCAGTGTCGGCTGCTGTACTCCAGTGACCCACCCTGATGTCCTGCTCTATTGCAGAGCTTTAATTATAGTAGCCAGCCTACACAACATGTCAGCACGTCATGCCTGGGAGATGTACTGATGCTGACTGCCTGTCTGGCTCCAATACAGGAAATTATTGGGATGCTTCCAGACCCCAGTGGCACCCTGCCACCACACCCTAATTATCAAAGGCTGTGCCTGGAATGAGGTGAGCTTGCCGAAGACCATGGCCCATCCCTGCGGCCCATATTGGCATGCCTTAGTTGCTGGGCAGGCTGATCTGAAGCCAAGGAGGGCCCTGCTCTGCTCATAACGACAGGAGCACCCAGCATATGGACTGCTTTGGGACAGTGAGGTACTTGATATACAGCACAAGCAATTACAGCGAGAGGCAGTGGCTATTTAGGCTTTTGGGGTGTGCTGGACAGGACCCACATCTTCAGTGCAATGGTAGATGACCCCAATACTGAGTGAGCCCAAGGCCTGCCTCTGTGGTCTGCGCCCCAACAACATACCCTTGTGAGAGTTCTTCAGCCACTTAGTGAATTGATTGATCCAGCCACGGCTCTACCCAGTTGGAAGACACAGATGGGAAGGCTGAACAACTACTTCATAGCCACCGCTCAAGAATGATGGTGCAGTCAAGCAATCCATGCTAGTCCATTATGTGGGAGAGGAGATCATTAAACCGTTTGAGTATCTCCCTAACAGAGGAGCAGAGGATGACTACAGTGCAGCGGTGCAGGCCCTCTATACTCATTTTGACCAGCAGCTGAATCCCGAGTTCGAACACTTTAAGCTCCACTAGGCACGGGAATGTGAAGAAGACTCAATTGACACTTTCTATGCCTGCCTCCGTGAGATGGCCAGCACATGTACGGCGGATGATCAGCCCAAGGAGATCAGGGTGCAGATCACCCAAGAGTGCCGGAACAAGACCCTGCTGTCCTAACACTACAACAGCCCAAAATCAGTTTGGATGACATCCTCATCATAGCGAGGTCACATGACCTATTGTCCTCGAAGGAAACGGAGATGGAGAAGGCTATGATACAAACATCCGATAAGTTGCACCGTGTAAAAGTAGTTCATACCCAAGAAAAAACAATGTATACAAATTGTAATTAGTTTGCAACTTTGAATTGAAATTTTTATGTCATCTATTTGAATTACATAATGAGGTGTTTTGAGCTGTTGCTCCAAGGTAAGTGAAAAGGCAAGTGTTTGATAGAGTGCTCATGAACAGATGAAAAAATAAGAGGAGAGTAGGAATATAATGAATATATACAATTTGGTTATTTACAGACCATAGATATGAAATCTGTCTGAAAATATGGAACACATTTGATAATCGAGAATTCAAAAATACATTATAAAATTCTTGTTATCTAAATGTGGATATGATTTAAGTACAGGTCAGTGTGTTTTAGAAATGTTGAAGTTTTGACCCCTGGTTGTTGTAAAGGCCAATTGCTGCTTAGAATGGAGTATTCATCAAGAAGGAAGTAGTAGCACACTACAAGGTAAGTGGAAAGATACCAATGATTTACTAGCTAAGATATGAGAGAAAGCTGGGTATAATTGTAGGCTGTGGTATAGCTCACATAGCGATCACTGTACTACGATCAGTCAAAAGGTATCAGAGAATGGGCCTGTAGGCTCCCGGTCAGGAGGAAGTCTTCCTCATCTCATTCACAGACCATTTCAAACAGCACAGGAGGCTGCAACCCACCTGCGTGGTCAAAATAGCCCTTGTTGACATGGGGGCGACTGCTAATGTAAATAAATAAATAAATAAATAAATAAATAAATAAATAGGCACCCTGCTGGGGTGTCCCACATCAGAAGAAAGGGGTTTAGTCTTATTTTCCCAGAATGTGCAAGGATGCCATGTTGATGAACTGCTGGACCAATTCCCTGGACTGTTCAAGGGGTTAGGTTGCCTGCGAGGCCTGCCAATTTACCTACACATTGACAAGGCTGTTAAGCCAGTGGCACTATGTCATCAAAGGGTGTCATTCCACCTGCGGCCACTGGTGGAAACATAGTTGGACAAACTGGAGAGTTTTGGGGGAGATCAAAAAGGTCTCCGGCCCAATACCATGGGTGTCACCAATGGTGATCGCAAAGAAGCTAAAATAAACCAATAAGGTAAGCCTATGTATTGACATGCACCTCCCGAACAAGGCCATTAAGAGGGAAAGGCACATCACTTTCGTAATGAACAGTATTATAGTGGATCTCAATGGGGCACGTGGTTATCAAAATTAGACCTAAACACTGGATATCACTTGCTCCAGCTGGAGGAGGGTAGTAAGTATAATACCATTTTATCTTCTTCTGGGCCGGCCTGCAGTGCTACAAGCCGCTATGTTTTGGAATATTGTCTGCCAAGGATGTATTTCAGAACTCAATCAGCAGTGTCAGGCTTCCAAGGCGCAATGAAGTTCAAGCGATTACATCTTAATATGCTAAGTGACAGCAGAGGAACGTCATCAGTGTCTGAGGGCCACCCTGTAGTGTCTGTGTGAGCATGGAATCGCTCTTCATCAGGAGGAGTGCTCCCTCTTTCAGATGAGCATTGAGGTCTTTAGCTAGGTTTTCACATAGGATGGAGTGCGAGTGGACCCTAGGAAGTTGCATGCAATCAAACAAGCCTCAGCACCATGCACTGCCTCAGAGGTGAGCAGTTTTTTTTAGGGAGGGCCACCTACTGTGGCTGGTTCATCCCTAATCTGGTGACCATGAGGGCACTGATGACAACGGATGCTCAATGGGTGTGGGGCTCTAGTGAAGAGGAAGTATTCCAAAAAGTGAAGCTGGCACTTCTCAGTAAGGTGGCCATGCCCTACTTTGATACTAAGTAAAGAATTGAGCTGGATGTGCCCCCGGTGGGCCTGGGGTGGTGTTCACGTAAGAAGTCAAGCCTCGAAGGTGGGCATCCCAGTCGTTCGCAAGCAGAGCATTAACGCCAATGGAAGAGAGATATGCCCAGATTGAGAGGGAGGCCCTCGTCATAAAGTGGGCATGTGGATATTTTCACCTATATCCCATATCTATGTGGGCATTCCTTCCATGTGGTCACTGATCTGCTGCTGGTGCTGTTGTTCACCCCATCCACCACCCTGGATTGAACAGTAGGCCATAGAGCTGCAGCACTACCAGTTTGAAGTGGTATACAGGCAATGGTCCAAGAATCCTGCTGATTTCTTGTTATAGCACGCTCCCCAAGTAGATGGTGAGAAGAAATAGAAGACTAGGCACAGGGAGGAATATGTCTGACTAGGAAGACCAGGGGTCTGTCCAAGGGCATTAAATCCTCCAAAGATTGGTGAATCAGCTGCTGGCGACGGTACTCAAGAAGGTTTTGGAAACTCAGCAACAAGGATCATGGCGCTCGTTTCTGTAGGATGCGAACATTTGGTTAGGCTGGACAAAGAGTGGCTCACGCAATTTTGGAGCGTCCTGAATAAACTCAGTGCCACTCAAGAGGGCTTCGTCCTGTGGTGCCACAGACTGGTCATCCTGGAAAGACTGACATGGCAGGTGGCCTTTCTCACCCTTAACAGACACCAGGGGACACCAAAAACAATGTTTCGCCTGTGAGGGAATGTGTGGTTCCCAGGGTTGGAGGTGCAGGTGAATACCCTGGTATGGCAATGTGAAGCATGTCAAGTCACCAGATGCCCTGAGGCACCTGCACTCATCCTAACGGAGGAGCCTTGCTACACTCCATGGTCAAAGTTAGCCTGGGTGTTGGCAGTTATCTGGATAGAAGAACTATCATGGTCCTCGTGGATAGCCACTCAAACTACCCCATCATAGAACTTATCGAGTCAACAGAGAAGGTAATGGCCCTGTTGTTCATTCCAGAAAAAAACAAGGAAGATAATGGGCCGCCGTTTCAGGGGAGGTAGTTCCAAGACCTGTTACACCAACTGGGAATACGGAACTGCTGAATTATACGGCAGTGGGCACAAACAAACAATGAGGTTGAGCGGTTTATGCAGAAACTAAACAAGACCTTACAAATTGCCACACATGAAGGGGTAAACCCGGAGCTCAGTATCCTCAGTTTCTTGCGCGAGTACTGACTTGGTATTTAAGGCTGGACTGTCCCATGAGGAGCAGGGTCAAGACTGATTGATTATGACTGGGTTCAAACTGAGGAGACATGGTGAGGAAAAGAATAATGGTTGGGGTGGTACCCTGAGCAATTGCCTGTAGTTAGACTTATTGCAAGCAGACTCCCACCACCTTTGTGTGTTTCATGTACAGCACTAAGTGGCATGGGTATGCCCAAACATGGGGCCCATGCTCACTGTGTCACTGCAACCAAACTGTACCCAGCTGATGAGCCCATAACTAGGGAGAAACCAGTCTTGGATTGCTTGTGTTCCGGTTCAGGGAGGACCTGGCTTGGCAGTTCAGGCTGGACTGTGTCCATGAGGAACAGTGTCAGACTGATTTACATAAGGCTGGGTCCTAACTGAGGTGGCATGGGGAGCAAAAGTATAATGAGTTGGGATGCTAACCGAGCAATTGCCAGTGGTTAGACTTATTGCACAAGGGGATCTTGGCCCTAGAGGACAAGTGGAGAGGCTGGGCCTAAGTATATGAACAATCAAAGAAGAGTGCCCCACCACTTACATTTGCACCCACATTTACGGGAAGTTGAACACGCTGCTTGTCGTTATCAACTGGGTATTTTTATTTATACCACAAACCTTTTTGGGTTTAAACTCTGTCTATAATATTTTGTTTCTGACAAACAAAGACATATGTACAACGTAAATTTAAACCAAAGTCTAATAACTTTTCTACACAACAAAGTATTACAAACTGAATATCGTCATTAATCACGGAAATGAAAAACAATGTAAAACAGACAGTGACATTCGATATGCATGACAATGAATGATACACACACTTTCAAATGAGTAGAGAATTGATTGAAGCAAAGGAGAGTAGAAAAAAATGGGAAATTAGGAAAGGAGCGCGAAAATGAATTCAGGATTCTTTATAGACCAGCGAATGCTGCTATACAAGTGTTCCTTTCTAATTGGCCGACGCGTTTCGAATCCAGGGGCTTGATTTCCGGATTCTCATCAGGGCACAATTACTCTGTCTGTAGAAGTTGAAAGGAAGAAAACTGTTTTAAGTATTTTGGGTGGAACAAGGCAAGACTCCCTATGTTATGGCACTCAGCGAAGGGACCTACCGATTCTTTGGCGAAACAAATTCAGAGAAGAAATGTCAGTGCAGACTCGATGAGCTCCAAGAGAAGTCCAAGGGACAAGGCTTCCTAAAACAAGGGGAGTTTACATTAGCACAGTTTGAGCATGTTACTGCCATAGTGTGCAGTGTTGCCAAATAGAATGAAGACAAACATACCGTCTACTGTTTCTGAACTTGACGGTGGCGGTTGCCTTTTACATGTAGAAATTGAATTCTTCTACGGGCTCTCGCTGGGATGAGGCCAATGGCGCTGTGTGCAGAAAATAAGCATTGGTATTGGGAAGCTGGGGTATGAGTTATCGTGAAGTTCTATGCTAGGAAGCAAGGAACGTACCTTTTTAGTGTTTTGGCAGAGTCGGTGCTAAGGGGTCTCTTAATATCCGATCAAACTTTTAAAGGATTTCGGCGTGTAATTTTCAAACGTGCTCCGTATCCGCTGATGGAAAACGGAAAAGATTTTGGTTAGATTTAGCGTTGACCGTGGGTGAAACAAAGACCAGCGGTGAGGTGACACGAGCAACACGGAGGTAAGCAATGCTCCTGTGGCACCTCGCCGCTGGTCCTTGTTTCACCCGCGGTCAACGCTAAATCTAACCAAAATCTTTTCCGTTTTCCATCAGCGGATACGGAGCACGTTTGAAAATTACACGCCGAAATCCTTTAAAAGTTTGATCGGATATTAAGAGACCCCTTCGCACCGACTCTGCCAAAACACTAAAAAGGTACGTTCCTTGCTTCCTGGCATAGAACTTCACGATAACTCATACCCCAGCTTCCCAATACCAATGCTTATTTTCTGCACACAGCGCCATTGGCCTCATCCCAGCGAGAGCCCGTAGAAGAATTCAATTTCTACATATAAAAGGCAACCGCCACCGTCAAGTTCAGAAACAGTAGACGGTATGTTTGTCTTCATTCTATTTGGCAACACTGCACACTATGGCAGTAACATGCTCAAACTGTGCTAATGTAAACTCACCTTGTTTTAGGAAGCCTTGTCCCTTGGACTCCTCTTGGAGCTCATCGAGTCTGCACTGACATTTCTTCTCTGAATTTGTTTCGCCAAAGAATCGGTAGGTCCCTTCGCTGAGTGACATAACATAGGGAGTCTTGCCTTGTTCCACACAAAATACTTAAAACAGTTTTCTTCCTTTCAACTTCTACAGACAGAGTAATTGTGCCCTGATGAGAATCCGAAAATCAAGCCCCTGGATTCGAAACGCGTCGGCCAATTAGAAAGGAACACTTGTATAGCAGCATTCGCTGGTCTATAAAGAATCCTGAATTCATTTTCGCGCTCCTTTCCTAATTTCCCCCTTTTTTCTACTCTCCTTTGCTTCAATCAATTCTCTACTCATTTGAAAGTGTGTGTATCATTCATTGTCATGCATATCGAATGTCACTGTCTGTTTTACATTGTTTTTCATTTCCGTGATTAATGACGATATTCAGTTTGTAATACTTTGTTGTGTAGAAAAGTTATTAGACTTTGGTTTAAATTTACGTTGTACATATGTCTTTGTCTGTCTATAATATTTTGTTTCTGACAAACAGAGTTTAAACCCAAAAAGGTTTGTGGTATAAATAAAAATACCCAGTTGATAACGACAAGCAGCGTGTTCAACTTCCCGTAAATGTGGGTGCAAATGTAAGTGGTGGGGCACTCTTCTTTGATTGTTCATAGACTTATTGCAAGCAGCCTGTCATCACGTTTTGTAGGTTTCAAGGAACCTTAAAACCCTGCAGATTTCAGATGCTAAATCAATTGTGAGGTTCATTGAATCTTGGAGAAAATGAAACGGTGATAGAGAATATTTTACACCATCGTGAAGAGAGTCAAACATTGAATGGTGAGATTTCAGGTGCAGTCCTGCAACCATTTCCAAAATCAAGTGCCACCCCTGCCTTTAACAACATCATTCTGTTCCATGTTTCAAATAAAAGCCAAGCTACTCTGAATTATCATGCACTTTCTTCAACGCCCAATTTTGTCTTTTTTTTTAAACCTGAAAAAATGAAATGAATTGCAATCTAGGTAAAGCGGTGAAATAGCAGGTCTGACAGTGAAGAAAGGGCGGAGAGGAATGCACCGCAGCTCCTCCCAGACAAAATAATCTCTCGGACTACAAACAGAAGCAGGCCAGCTGCAGGTGGCATGCAGCCCAGTGCCAGAATATTCTTCTTCCAGATTACTTGCTGGATTTTGGGGAGGGGGGGTATTCTTTCAGAAGACAATGCTTTGCCCTGTACAGAAGGCAGGTGCAGGGATAACCAGATAAATGTCTTCTCAAGCCTCTCAAATCTCACATAAAGCACCCCATACATTATAAAGCAGACCGCCAAGGCTCACTGTTGTAGCAGTGTTTCCCTGCTTGCCTGACAGCAACCTGATCCTGGGTTGTTGCAAAAATCTCTCCACAGTACATTCACCCGCATTGCGATATTTTGCATGTGAAAAATTAATCTTACTTCCTAATAAAAGATTCCAATAGAGTTGTGCATAGTAGATTGCTTTTTTCGTTAAAGATGAGAAGTTCATGCTTAAGAACCATTTATTTTAATAGGAGATGTGTAGGGACTCGGAATATGGCTACATATGCACATTAAAAAAGAGCAGCTGCCTTATACGTTGATTGTAATACTAGCACAAACAATATTACAACATTACATTAGTGCATCATTTAGTTCACCTATGTGTGCAAACAGTAAAAGAGGTTGTTATGATCAATGAATGGAAAGCAGATCCCTGCCTTTCTGCAAATCACTTTTCTAACTTTTCATCACCATCTTTGTGATGGAATGCATGCAAAAAAAGACTAATTTGAGGACATTAACCCCGTGAGAACAGCAGATGTTTGGACTGTTCTCTTCGCCTTCATTCTTCTAAGCACAAAGAACAGACGCGGAATTATGCTCCTTTCAAGCATGTAAACGTTCTGCACTGGGTAAAGTAGCTTGACCATATATATGTGCATCTGATGGTTTAGCTAAATTTACTTTTAGATTCATTTGCTCATAACGAAGGCGAAAAACGAATTAAGTAAATGTTTTCAAATTCCTACCTTAAATTACAGCAGATAGAAAAACTAAAATCTTAGCATCAGGTAATTTTGTAATATAATCTTCAACTTATTTGTACGTTAGCCTTTATAAATTCTACTTGGAGAATTCGCCTGGCATGTTATTTAGGAGGTATAATAAGAATAAAGGACATGGGTAGGGCTCCCTGCAATTGCGGACTTTGGGCCATATGTATCAACATTCCGTTTTGCGATTCCTAAACAGCGATTTTTAAGGAATCGCTATTTAGAAATCGCAAAATGGTATGTATGTAGAAATTAGCTTCTTTTTAGCGATTTCTTAAAATTCCTTAATTGCGATTAGCAAATTGGTAATCGCAATTAAGGAATAATTTCCCATTCATTTCTATGGGCCAGGAGGCCCATAGGAATGAAGGGGAAATTTGCGATTCGCAATTTGCTAATCGCAAATTGTGAATATTTTCAAGGGTGCAGGGGTGTCCAAAGGACACCCTGTTGCACCCCTGAAATCGGCATGGGTGGACATGTGTCGCACATACATGCCCTAAGGGCACGTATGTGCGTCAAATGGCACTTATAAAATAGAAAAAATATGCATTTTGAAAGGAATTCGCAACTTACCACCAACTAGAAGTTGGTGGTAAATTGCGATTCCTTAAGGCCAATTTGCTTTTTTTCTGTCTTCTTACATTGCATCTAAGCGCCAAGATGCTCCTTGGAGTGACAGCCGCGCTATATAAGTGCACACTTACATTACATTACAAGGAATCGCAAAATTTGCGATTCCTTAAATGCAATCACAAGATAAGGAATCGCATATTTTGCGATTCCTTATTTTGAAAGAAGATTTCCTTGATGCATACCAATCCTCCAAGTTGCATTCGCAAACGCCGACATTCTGAGAATTTCGGCGTTTGCGAATTCAATTCGGCTTGATACATATGGCCCTTTGTGATTGCTTGAGAGAGAGGAACGGCAAGTGTCATGCTTTAGGAATGGAGTTTAGCTCTTTCAACATGGATGTGAGTGTTTCTCTGGTAAACCGCTAGAAAGTAATGCAGTCTGCACAGAAATCGTTTGTCATGTGTCTGAAAGCGCCAAGGGATTTTATGCAGGTAAGCCTGTGTGCCTGTATTTGAGTTGTCTGCACGTGTATTCATCTCTTTATTAGGTTTACATTGATGCAGGTAGAAAGCAGGATATTTAAAATTGGAGATATACCTGCAATATGTTTCCTGCTTCCATAAGTAAAACCGTCAAATGTATTAGAAACAAAGTACAACAATCTTGGGCAAAGTCAACATATAGCGCCTATTATAACTAGGCCTGGGCGAAATAGTCAATCCCGGTGGAATCTGCGGTATTTGATAATTCCGCATTCATTCTGCAATGCGGAATTACTGAAAAACTCTGCCCACAGAGTTGTGTCCACCATTGTACTTCACCCTGTGCCTATTGAAACTGGGTCTCATACAACATATAACTAAGTGCACCATATTTTTATTTATTTATTTAGAGTGTTTTATAAAGTGCGAACATCACCCAAGGATATCAGAGTGTTGTACATAGAGTCGATTGAAGAAAAAGATCGGTATACACCAGAACATCATAAGTAAAAAGGCACAATAGACTGTTGCAACAGATATCACAATAAAAATCTGTTATTCCATTAATATTTCATTAATAGGAACGGATTCAGCTTCTTGATGGTGGGTATTTTGCTGCTGCTCAGAAATTCAGATCCAGGTACCCAGCAGAGCAAAGTTTTAGTGGGGTTCTCCTGTAAAGGAAGTGCTTCTGACCAAAATAGAAATTGCTGACAATGTGATGTTCGATGCTCACTGGGAAGGGTCTCTCCAAAAGTCTATGAAAGGAATCTATTCATTGGGTTATTTTTCCATCTCTTTTTTAAAACGTGGGTTAATGGGTTAGAGTGGTGTGGCTCACTGGTTAGAGGCGGCAGACCCGGAAGCAGAGAACGGCCCGGGACCAGGGTTCAATTCCCGACGCAGCGGGGTCGTGGACCAGGGTCAGCGGACTCGATAATTCTCGCCTCGGTGCCTACTCTAACCAGGGATAACTCTGGGCATTAGCTTGCCTCATCTCTACAACGGCCCCCCACATTCGCCGGGGATGCCTGGTTTCACCTTGGAGATACCCAGTAGGGACCATCTCACAGGGATAGCCAGGACGGGTTCCCCAGCGGTCTACAGCGCCACGACGCCTCAGGGCAGCAGTGCGCTTTACAAGACACATACATTTACATTTACATTTACATGGGTTTGAACACACTTTGGGTGGTAAGGAGTTCCAGATCCTTTGGGCCAACCCAGAGAAGGAGCATGTGTCATAATCAGCACAGTCTTTTGTGCCATTACTGAACATCACCCAGTGGGCTGTATTGTACATCATACAGTTCTCTGATGGTAAACAGACCCAGTGCTCTTGTCATGCAAATTTAGAATGTAACCCTGATGCAAATTACCTAGTGCTTTACTGATGTTCATCACTAATATTACCCAGAGTTATCCTAGCCTGTGCTTCCCTGATGAACCTTATTCTATAATTGACACCATTCCATAAAGTATGGATGTGCATCAACATACGTCACCTGATGGTCAGGGTTGTGTAGGACTTCATTGACGCCTATATGTTTGTTGGGATATCTGTAGACCTGTTGGATGTTATGAAAATAAATGTCTGAGGGGAGGCTCATCTGAGTGAAAGAGTGCATTATCGCTGTTAGTCCTCAATGTTGTCCATCTGGGTGTTCATGAATGTGAGAAGTTGGCCTGGTATATAATGCTCACTAGTTCTAGTGATCACTTTGTACCATGCCAAGCAACCCTTATGATGATGGTTGTAATTCAACCTTGTAGACCAGTTATCCTAGTGGTAACGTGGACAAAGCAGTCTTAGGCTAAACTCTGAAAGGCATGTGAAGCCAGCTGTTATACCATACACAACCCCCTTGAATACCAAATGAAAGGGACACCACACAGATATATATTGAAAATATATATTGATTTATTAACTATAAAATCCCCTGGACTCTTTATGAGCACAGAAGCACAAGCGTTAAATCACAAGACAGTTTAAAATACACAAAAGTTGCACAATATGGATGAGCCCTAGGGGCCACCTAAACCATATACTAAGAAAGTGGTATAAGAGATACCAGGAGGAAAGTGAAGAGGCCTAGGGCCTTGGGAATCGCTGGAGCTATTCGAGACTGGAGCTAACTAAGTCGGAAAAGGCCCACGGGACTCGGGTGCAGTGTTCAAAGTGCACGCACTTCTCAATGCAAAGTCTATGGTGCGTAAAAGGCACAAAGTTAGAAAGTTAGGAACCTTCCGAGTGACCTACGGAGCTGAAACTTAAAACACAGGCCCTTGGGATGTGTACCAGTGCAGGAGCACCGGCGGAGCTGAGTTACCTCATCCACAGGAAGCGGGTGCACAGGGTCGAAGATGTGTCGGGTTTCGTCACGCTGGTCGATGGTGCTTGGAGCTGAAGATGCTGCAGGCGGCTCGATGAGAAGAGTTCCGGTGGATCCAAGGGTGGATCTGAAGATGTGAAGACCTGAAAGCAGAGGGGACAGTGTTCAAAGTCACTAGCCAGTGACTGCCGTGGAACCAGAGTGGAACCAGGTGATGTCGGGTGCAAACAGGCGTTGTCGGGTAGCTTCTTTCTGCAGCCACGTGGATACCCGGGGTCGAGGACGTCCAGGAGTCGGTCACGAGCTGTCCCACGTAGGCTTCTCGCTGTTGGCGGTGTCGGCGACCTGATCCGAGCAAACAGGCCTTGGCAAATGCAAGCCACGCAGAAGTTGAAAGATGCTGTTCACTCGGACCAGCAAGGTCAGAGCGGGTGCTCCTTTTCACAGGAGCTTGGGTAGGTCTGGAGCAACCAGACCTGCTGTTTAAATCTTCGGGTTCGTCGCCAAGATGGCCGCTGACCACGTGGCTAGTGGCCGGGATGGCGCGTCGAGTGGCACAATGCAAAAGGGCCCCACGCAGATCGTGGAGATGCTGGAGGGCTGATCTTCGGTGCAAGGGCTGCTCGGTGGTGGGGGTTCTCAATCCCCAAAGCACAACGTCGAGGATGCCTCAGAAGCTGCGCAGTCAGCTTTTCGGGTGTCTTTCAAGAGGTCCGGTCCCACGTCACTCGGTGCCTCCACGGGTCCCTTCTTCGCAGGGACTGTGGATCGGGCTCTGAGAGGTCTGGGAGTCTGGTTCTTGTCGGGCTCTGGGCTCGGTCTCCGGTGGGAGGCGGCGGCAAAGCAGACGTCGAGTTGCTGGTTGGTACCTGTGTTCACAGGGTGGTCACTCCTTGGCCACAAGGGAGATTCTTCTTCAGTCTTCTGTGCAGCAGAATGTCGAAGTCCAGTCTTCTTCTTAGTTTTAAGTTGATTTCGGGATGATCTGCTGTGCAATGGCACTGCTCCCCCTCTTATTCCAATCTAGGGGGGTGGATCACCTACTAGGTCCCTCCTCTGGGAGGAACCAGGAAGGGGGCGGTTACACCCCCTTTCCTTTGTCCAGCTCCGCGCCAGGACTGGGGCTGGAAGGCCCCAGAACCGGTTTGGGCTGGCCCATGCACGGGGACACCTTGTGTGCCCCGGGCATGTCTGATTCTATTCAGCCCTGTCCTACCCAATACACAAAATCCTGTCTGGGGTGGTGCTCGCACCTCCCAAGGCAGGAAACCCTTTGTCCAGGCCACCATCTGCCGAGTTTCGGTCAGCAGCAGGAGGCCAGACTTGTGTCTGTGGTGGCAGCGTCCATTTTGTGAAGCTGAGGCTCTGTTTAACTTTAACCGGGGTTAAGGCTACACACATGTCGTGTCCCTCTAGAAGGGTGGAATGCTATCCCCGTCGCCAGAATTGGCGAGGGGATAGTATTCCAATTCGTATGACACCTTACTCGACATGTTTTGATAAAGCCAAACCAAAGATAGCATTTAACCGCGAGGATTATAATGCACTTAAGAGTATATGGTATGGCAATATCCCGGAACGGCTTAGGGAGTTGTTCCCGACAGCTGCAGACAGGCTCAGCTCATGCTAGAGCACTATCTCACATATTTCCAAGCACTCTGCCTCCAGGATTGATGAGGCCTTCCATAGGAGTGGCTGATAGGGACATATGTGTCCAGTTTAGGGTTAGGCACAGGCATACTGTACCTAAGTAAGAGGTGATTACACCAACTTACCCCAGCTGAGTGATCAGCCAGTTGTGTCAAATATGGAGGCCAGGCCAGGGGTGGCACAATACATGCTGCAGCCCCTGGTAGGCCTTGGCTACACCTATGCCCTGGGTACCTATGGTACACTGTTACAGGGGCCTATAAGGTGAACCAATTCCAATTGTGTTATGCACCTAAGGTACATGGAGTCCATTTTAAGGAGAGAGCAATCAGCCTGGGGCCCTGAATAGCAGGATCCCAGGCCAACTAAGTCAAAAACCAGCTAAACACCAGGCAAAAAGTTTGGGGGTAACCATAGTCAGATATCCACCTTCCTACATAACTCCCCCCCAAACGAAAGGAGATAAGGCTATCCTTGACCAGGTAAGCCTATATTGCCTAAGTGGCCATATAAGGAAGTACCAGCTCTGGCTTGGTAACCCCCTGTCTCATGGTCCACTAAGCAATCCCTCACCCTAAGGGCATCTGAGGGTCTCCACCATAGGGAATCTCTACCTGTGGTGTGTCTTTGCAAAGTCAAAGGCTGGTGTTGGGATGGAGTACTGAAGTGAGTTTCCTCTGTAGGGCTCAGCTTCCTCCAATCACTCTCCACCATGTGTGCCTTTCTTTCTCTGACTGAGTTGCACTGTGCTCTCAGGGTCAACCTCTGGCTACCTAAAGCTGGAGGCTGGGTCCCTCTGTTTGGCTTACTGGAGGGACAGGTCAGGTTTGGGGCCTTTTGGTCCCAGGTTTGGCTGTGCCCAACAATATCCATCTGGGGGAGGTCCCTAACTACTTTTAAGGGGGATCCCTCAGGAGTTTTTAAAGTTTTCACCTCACTAGGGCTACTAGTTTCGGTGCCCCTAATCTGTTGATGGGGGTGCTTTATTTGACAGGGGGCCCTTTGGGTCTCACTGTCCTTCTTGTCCTCTGCAGCCCTGGGCTGAGTAAGGCAAGGTAGAGAGGGGCAGGTTACCTGCTCCAGACTGGGTCCCTCCTGAGAAGGGTCCACTGCCATCAGAGGTTCTGTCAGGCCAGGCCTAACAACCTCTGGGACAGTTCCTTCATCAGGGGTAAGATCAGTTCCCTGAGGAGGCTGATCCTTTCCTAAAGTCTGGTGAGGGGGAGATTTCTCTTCCTCCTCCATGCTCTCTGTTTGGGTGGAGTGATCCATCATTTAAGGCTTCACTACCCATGTATCTGTTTGAGTTTGGGCTGTGGCCATCACAGCCCCTCCAACCTTTTCAGGAGGAGACTCAGTTTGGGTATGGGCTGTTACCAGTACAGCCCTGCTACTCTTTCCAGGAGGGAAGTTATCTAAAGATGGGGCTGAGGTTTGCTCAGCCCTCCCAACCTTTTCAGGAAGGACATCTTGAATTGGGGCTGTAGCCATTACAGCCCCACTAACCTTTCCATGGAGATTTACCATTCTAGAATGGGTTTGCTGTTCAACCTCAGCCCAGGCTGAGATTTCCAAATCATTACCCAGTAGGCAATCTACAGGCAAGTTTGCTGACACTGCCACTCTCTTTGGGCCAGTGACACCTCCCCAGCTAAGATTGACTACTGCCATGGGATGATTGGTTTCTATGCCATCAATGTTTGTCACCTGATATCTGGCATCAGGTAAAAGTTGCCTTGAGGGGACTAGACATTCAGCCACCATGGTGATGCTAGCCCCTGTGTCTCTGAAGGCCTCAACTTTCAAACCATTGATGAGGGGCTCCTGTCTATACTTGCTCAAAGTGTTTGGGCAAGCTGTGAAATTGGCAAACCCCATGCCAGTCTCATAGACAAGAGTATCTGAGTTAGGGGACCTGGATAGGCCAGAGTCCACCTGTCCTCCAAAAGTAAACCCACCCAAATTCTTGGGGGTGTTCCCACCACCTGGGGGACCACTGCTAACAGTGACAGGAGGTGTTGGAGCCTTACCTGGAGGTATATTCTCCTTATTGCCATTCTTGGGACAACAGCTATCTGTTTTGTAATGCCCCACCTGTTTACAGGTATGACAATAAGGCTTTTTCTGGGTTGTAGAAGTGTCTTGGGACCCACCCCCATTCTTGGAGTTTTGGGGCCCTGGGGAAGTCTTTTCCTTACTTTTATCCCCACCCTTCTCTTGAGGCTTGGTAGTCTCTTTCTTTTGGTCACCACCCTGGTTCTTAGGCCTGATCCTGGTTCTGACCCATTTGTCTGCCCTCCTACCCAATTCTTGTGGGGAGGTCAGATCAGAGTCAACCAGGTGCTGATGTAGAAGCTGATTTTGACAATTACTTAAGATTTGCTCTCTCATAATTAAATTATACAATCCTGTATAGTCAGTAACCTTACTTCCCAGCAACCAGCCCTCCAGAGCCTTAGTGGCACACTCAACAAATTCAGACCAGTCCTGAGTCTGTGTCTTCTGGGTATCTCTGAACATTAACCTGTACTGTTCAGTGGTTAAGCCTAACCCATCAATCAGAGCACTCTTCAGGACCATGTAGTTTCTAGAATCCTCATCACTAACTGTGAGGAGTCTGTCTCTGCCTCTACCTTCAAAGGAGAGCCACAAGATTGCTGCCCACTGCTCCTGAGGGATCTGCTGTACCATGCAGGCTCTCTCAAGTGCAGTCATCCATTTGTGGATATCATCCCCAGCTTTGTAGGGGGGCACAATCTTACTCAGGTTTCTTGTATCAAAGGACCTGTCTTTATCCTTCTGGATATTGCTGCCACCAGTGGATCCTAATCCACTCTCTCTAGGCTGTCTTGCTCTAGCAAGTTTCTCTTGGGCCAGGGCAATCTCTAACTCTTGTCTCTGGACTCTCAATTCAGCCTCTCTAATTTGAGATTCTCTCAATTTGGTCTCATGTTCCCTTCTCTGAGGGCTAGTCATCCTCCTTCTGGAGTGACCATGAGAACCTCTAGAAGCATGGGAGTTGTCAGAGTCACCTGAGTGAATCCTTCTCCTCCTAGGCTCCTGGTTAAGTCCACCTGGGGGTCTGAATGGGTTGTTACCTGATTCATTCCCAAGTAAGCTTAAGTTAGCCTGGTTCAGTCTACTGACCAGCACCTGACTATTTCTGTCATCATCTGACTCACTGCTTTCCACCTCCTCCTCTTCCTCCTCTTCCTCTACATCTACCTGAGGAGCTCCAGTGGTGGAGGCTTCCTCATCTACCAGGATGATAGGGGCAGGGGTGTCTACAGTGTCATCCTCTGAAGGATGGCCTCCTTCAGCATCCCCTGTGGGGTTTGCTTTAGAGGGCTTTAGAGTCTCAGACTGGTCTAAGAGCTCTCTTAGGTGGTCTGTAGTAGGGGAAGGCCCTGTCTTCAGACCCCTTAAGACACAAAGCTGTCTTAATTCCTTAAAGGAAAATATAGCAAATTTGGATGGTGCCCTTGGAGGGTCACTCTCAACAGGAGTAAGTCCACTGGACCCCTCTGCTCCAGACATTGCTCTAGTGTGGGTGGATGTGTTGCAATCTACCTACACTGGTGTTTACCTACTAAACCTATCTAGTAGTTGTAGCTAGGGTGTGCTACTCCCTTTACTCTACAACAACTAAGTTCAGTAGAACTTAAGTATACTAGTCTTGTTTTATATGTACCTAGCAGGTACCTGTATGATCTTTCAAATGATAATCTCAAAGATTGTAATGGTAAAACAACAGCAAGCTCAGATCCCAATCCGCTGCTCACCAATGTGAGAAGTTGGCCTGGTATATAATGCTCACTAGTTCTAGTGATCACTTTGTACCATGCCAAGCAACCCTTATGATGATGGTTGTAATTCAACCTTGTAGACCAGTTATCCTAGTGGTAACGTGGACAAAGCAGTCTTAGGCTAAACTCTGAAAGGCATGTGAAGCCAGCTGTTATACCATACACAACCCCCTTGAATACCAAATGAAAGGGACACCACACAGATATATATTGAAAATATATATTGATTTATTAACTATAAAATCCCCTGGACTCTTT
Organism: Lissotriton vulgaris; assembly: GCF_964263255.1. NCBI lineage: Eukaryota > Metazoa > Chordata > Amphibia > Caudata > Salamandridae > Lissotriton > Lissotriton vulgaris. Next base: position 500,035,748 of record NC_141694.1, read on the forward strand.
ATGAGCACAGAAGCACAAGCGTTAAATCACAAGACAGTTTAAAATACACAAAAGTTGCACAATATGGATGAGCCCTAGGGGCCACCTAAACCATATACTAAGAAAGTGGTATAAGAGATACCAGGAGGAAAGTGAAGAGGCCTAGGGCCTTGGGAATCGCTGGAGCTATTCGAGACTGGAGCTAACTAAGTCGGAAAAGGCCCACGGGACTCGGGTGCAGTGTTCAAAGTGCACGCACTTCTCAATGCAAAGTCTATGGTGCGTAAAAGGCACAAAGTTAGAAAGTTAGGAACCTTCCGAGTGACCTACGGAGCTGAAACTTAAAACACAGGCCCTTGGGATGTGTACCAGTGCAGGAGCACCGGCGGAGCTGAGTTACCTCACCCACAGGAAGCGGGTGCACAGGGTCGAAGATGTGTCGGGTTTCGTCACGCTGGTCGATGGTGCTTGGAGCTGAAGATGCTGCAGGCGGCTCGATGAGAAGAGTTCCGGTGGATCCAAGGGTGGATCTGAAGATGTGAAGACCTGAAAGCAGAGGGGACAGTGTTCAAAGTCACTAGCCAGTGACTGCCGTGGAACCAGAGTGGAACCAGGTGATGTCGGGTGCAAACAGGCGTTGTCGGGTAGCTTCTTTCTGCAGCCACGTGGATACCCGGGGTCGAGGACGTCCAGGAGTCGGTCACGAGCTGTCCCACGTAGGCTTCTCGCTGTTGGCGGTGTCGGCGACCTGATCGGAGCAAACAGGCCTTGGCAAATGCAAGCCACGCAGAAGTTGAAAGATGCTGTTCACTCGGACCAGCAAGGTCAGAGCGGGTGCTCCTTTTCACAGGAGCTTGGGTAGGTCTGGAGCAACCAGACCTGCTGTTTAAATCTTCGGGTTCGTCGCCAAGATGGCCGCTGACCACGTGGCTAGTGGCCGGGATGGCGCGTCGAGTGGCACAATGCAAAAGGGCCCCACGCAGATCGTGGAGATGCTGGAGGGCTGATCTTCGGTGCAAGGGCTGCTCGGTGGTGGGGGTTCTCAATCCCCAAAGCACAACGTCGAGGATGCCTCAGAAGCTGCGCAGTCAGCTTTTCGGGTGTCTTTCAAGAGGTCCGGTCCCACGTCACTCGGTGCCTCCACGGGTCCCTTCTTCGCAGGGACTGTGGATCGGGCTCTGAGAGGTCTGGGAGTCTGGTTCTTGTCGGGCTCTGGGCTCGGTCTCCGGCGGGAGGCGGCGGCAAAGCAGACGTCGAGTTGCTGGTTGGTACCTGTGTTCACAGGGTGGTCACTCCTTGGCCACAAGGGAGATTCTTCTTCAGTCTTCTGTGCAGCAGAATGTCGAAGTCCAGTCTTCTTCTTAGTTTTAAGTTGATTTCGGGATGATCTGCTGTGCAATGGCACTGCTCCCCCTCTTATTCCAATCTAGGGGGGTGGATCACCTACTAGGTCCCTCCTCTGGGAGGAACCAGGAAGGGGGGCGGTTACACCCCCTTTCCTTTGTCCAGCTCCGCGCCAGGACTGGGGCTGGAAGGCCCCAAACCGGTTTGGGCTGGCCCATGCACGGGGACACCTTGTGTGCCCCGGGCATGTCTGATTCTATTCAGCCCTGTCCTACCCAATATACAAAATCCTGTCTGGGGTGGTGCTCGCACCTCCCAAGGCAGGAAACCCTTTGTCCAGGCCACCATCTGCCGAGTTTCGGTCAGCAGCAGGAGGCCAGACTTGTGTCTGTGGTGGCAGCGTCCATTTTGTGAAGCTGAGGCTCTGTTTAACTTTAACCGGGGTTAAGGCTACACACATGTCGTGTCCCTCTAGAAGGGTGGAATGCTATCCCCGTCGCCAGAATTGGCGAGGGGATAGTATTCCAATTCGTATGACACCTTACTCGACATGTTTTGATAAAGCCAAACCAAAGATAGCATTTAACCGCGAGGATTATAATGCACTTAAGAGTATATGGTATGGCAATATCCCGGAACGGCTTAGGGAGTTGTTCCCGACAGCTGCAGACAGGCTCAGCTCATGCTAGAGCACTATCTCACATATTTCCAAGCACTCTGCCTCCAGGATTGATGAGGCCTTCCATAGGAGTGGCTGATAGGGACATATGTGTCCAGTTTAGGGTTAGGCACAGGCATACTGTACCTAAGTAAGAGGTGATTACACCAACTTACCCCAGCTGAGTGATCAGCCAGTTGTGTCAAATATGGAGGCCAGGCCAGGGGTGGCACAATACATGCTGCAGCCCCTGGTAGGCCTTGGCTACACCTATGCCCTGGGTACCTATGGTACACTGTTACAGGGGCCTATAAGGTGAACCAATTCCAATTGTGTTATGCACCTAAGGTACATGGAGTCCATTTTAAGGAGAGAGCAATCAGCCTGGGGCCCTGAATAGCAGGATCCCAGGCCAACTAAGTCAAAAACCAGCTAAACACCAGGCAAAAAGTTTGGGGGTAACCATAGTCAGATATCCACCTTCCTACAATGAACTATACAAAAGCTGAACCTCGTATTACTCAGTTGTCCATATATTTCAAATTATCTTAAGCAATAAGCAGTCACATTTGAAAATAAATAAAAAAGTTAATCGTCTTGTAACTGCAAAATATCAGACTATAATACATAGATTACCCTAATCGCCTTTGAAATTCAAATGGATACTGGAGCTTGTGCCTTCTTGATATAACTACTTAGTTTTGGCTTGACAGTGCAACATTATGTGATCCACCTAAAAAGGGCTTTAAGAAGCACTACCAAGAGAGGGCATTTGGCTTCACCCATATGGTGGTAGCTAAGAGCATACGTTTTGATTGAGCAGAAGTTGTGTGCTTCCACAAAAAAGTGCTTGCCCTCATTGTAGCGGTGATGATTTTGTTTATTCATCATGCGTCCTGAGGTTGAATTTTCAGGGGTACACATATGGCATTATAATTCTATTAGAGTGTCTTTGATAACTAAATAATGCAAATGTTTATATTTCTCTGGCATCTTCATTGAGAGCCCAGGATTGCATTAATCCACATGGATTTTTAGGTCTGGCTTGACAGTGTACGTGTCGCCTGACCTTAAGTGATCAACAAAAAGAGCTTTCAGATTCCTACTGAGAGAAAGTCTTAGGCTCCAACTATATGTTGGTTCCACTGAATCCAGGTTTTGATTGAGCCAAATGTGTGTGCTGCCCCTAAAATTACTGCTTGTACTGCAGGTTTTGCCTTGTGAAAAGTTTTTCTTTAATTTATAGATCAGGACTAAGTAGGTTATAGTGGTGTTAGAAATGGGTCTCTAGGCCGAGGCATGTGCCCTGTTCAAGTAGGGACCACCACTCTAGTCAGGGTAAGTCAGATACAAAACCTAAATTAACCTGTACTCACCCTATGGTAGCTTGGCACAGAGCAGTCAGGCTTAACTTAAGATGCAATGTGTAAAGTATTTGTGCACACTTTAATTATAGCAACACAGTAAAAATACTATGAAAAGACTCTAGATCAGTTTAAAAACAGAGAATATTTGTCTGATTAAAACAAGACCAAAACAACAATAATACGATCAGTGGTGGCCAGTACAGTATGGGGGTGGAGGGGTGGGAGTGTGGGGACGGGAAAATAATTTCACTTACCTGATCGTCGCGTCTCTGCTCCATCTCTCGCACTTTGTCTCTCCTCTGCTTCTTAACCATGAAGCACCCATGTTCCCCAAAGCCAATCACAAAGCTGCAATGCATTGTTGTAATTTGTCTGATTGCCATTGTTTGGCATACAGATGGGGAATGAGAGCCTGGGCATGTTCTCCACCCAGGCTGTAATGAAGCCTGGGTGGAGAACATCAAAGTGCGCATGATGGATTAGCCGGGCAAAGAGGGCCTGCCAAACCGGTATGCACACTTTAGAGTGCAGCAACCACTCCTCCACCCCATGTCACGGGAGCCAAGCCCCACCCTAACTTGGCGATACTAAAAAATAAAATGATATTAACTTCTAATGATCCATAACATTGGATTCAGTGGCAGCATAGCGCAGAGGCCACCACTGAATCGAATACGTAGAAGTCAAGATATGAATTTTTAGAGATTAAATTAAAAAACAGTGCTTAGAAGTCAGGAGCACTAAAGGGTTACTTGAGGTCGCGTTATATCGGGCCATATCTCAAGAGGTAAACCGACTGCAATGGTGTGCGGGTTGGATATAGTTCCATTTAGGTTCCGCTGAAGTTTTACCTTCTCAAGTTGAGCCAAGAGTCCTGTTCACAGGGAAAGAGTTTGCTGGGAGCATGGTGAGCATCACTGGTGATGGTCTGTGAAACGTGATGAGCTGGCAGGCATCGCAGACAGATGGCTAGGGCCTCGCGGTCACGATCGGCGATACTCCTGTGTGAAGAGACAAACTTGTGCCCGTTCGCACTGATCCTTTGAGTAACCAACACTGTTCCAGATCAAATGGGCTCGTTCGCGAGGAGCTCAAAAGCTTGATTTAATGGGACTGTAGAGCTGGAAACCCACTTCTGAGGCACAGGACTGGAAGGGGGCACCTCACGCAAGGGTAGGATTCACAGATGCCAGAGGCCAGCAGCACCAGCAGAGTTTCAAGACGTCTTTTGTGACCCTGAGGATTTAGAGAACAGGAGGCAAGCTAGCGAGCCCTTGGAGAATCTTGGAATCAAGGATGTAGAGAGCCGGTCCAGCCCATCTCATTATCAGGCAAGAAGCAGCAGGCATGAGGCAAACACAGCAGTGCAAGTTGCAAAGTGGCATTACCTCCTGTAGCACAGCAATCCGCAGGCCAACACAGCAGAGCAAGTGGCAAAGTTGCAGTCCCTCCAACAGCCCACAGCTCTTCTTCCTGGCAGAATGTCCTTGGTTCCAGTAGAGTTCTGATTTGGTGGTGTCAAGTGCCCAGTATTTATACCCAAATGTGCATTGAAGTGACGGAAACTCAAAGAGGCCTTTGAAGATCACAAGGTCACTACCTTTCCTGCCCTGGCTCCAGTCACACTACACGGGGGTATGTAGCTCTTTGTGTGGGGACAAGCAAAGCCCAATTCAGAAGCGTCAGCTCCTCCCTCCCAATCTACCTCAAGAAGGCCCATCAGCCTGATGATAGGCCATCAGGATGCAAATGTCACACCCATGCTCCATTTATATGACTGTCTAGAGGAAAAGCACAAAGCCCAGCTATCACCCCACAAGAACACAGAAGTGTGGAACGCATCGGAGAAACGAGGCCGGTCCCCTGCCATATGGGCTCACAAGAAAGTATCCAAACAAGGGGTATCAAATAAAGACATCCAATATTGGACCACGCTGGCCAATACATTTTCAGTGCTAATAAGACCAGTGCTCCAATCTGCAATCTTTTCCATAACAGAGTATAATCAAAGTTATCAAATTAACACTTTTCCAACGTGGAATAACCAAGAGATCCATGGTTGGAGTAGAGATTGGCTAATCTCCCCCAAGCTTTGTTTCAGTTTGAGGTGCTGAAGAGTACCCCCCCACCCCCCAAAAGGAATTTAGGGGTTCAAAATGTGTAGAACTAATTTCATGTAATCTGTAGCAGTTTAGTCACTTCTTTTTGTATTCATGTTCTTAAATACATTGACAATTATCTAATTGAATTACCTAGGTTTAACTGGATACCACACTGTTTGGCTTTGCCCAGACGTGGGTTGTAGTAAAAAGGATACAGGTATTTTTGGAGAAAAAAAAACATCACAACCTCTCTGGTTGCGCTTTTCCACGGTTTTTTGTTCTGATTATTTTTTTCACGTGTATGTAGTTATTATCATTTTCTAATTGTGTGTGGAATCCTAACTCCCAAATTGGTTTTGTATTTAATGTTGAATTTTGTTAAAATTTTATGTGTACACATTACATGTAATTGGTAACATGTGTGAGTTGAGTTGTGTTGTGGTCCATGAAATCATTGAATAGATTTGTTAAGAAAAATATTGTCAAAAAATTTTAAAATACGTTTTCAATTCTCTTTTCAGAATTCACTTAAAAAGGAAATAAACTAGCTCTTTTCAATCACAATGAGTGTCGAGTGTGGTTTGAAGAATTTAATTGATTATAAATTGTTGATTCAGTACTGGCATGCATGTTGTTGATAGTTTATAACTTTTTCAAAAGTGGCATTTTCAGACCTACAATTTACAAACCAACTTAACTAAAAGATGTGTTTTTAAATTGTGAATCCAGAGGCATAAAACTCAAATGTTTTATCTACTCCCAATGGAAAATTACAATTTAAAGATGTTTACCTATTTGAGAAACAGGCCTTGCAGTAGTGAAAAACAAATGTACTTGTATTCGCCTCCATGACACATAAAACTAATGGGTACATGTCCTAACTTTTAAATACACTGCACTCTGCCCATGTGGCTACCTTTGGCCTACCATAGGGGTGATTTACATGTAATAAAAAGGAAGGGTTGGGCCTGGCAAGTAAGTTAACTTGGCATGTCGAAATGGAATTTTAAAACTGCAAACACCTGCTGTGCAATGGCAGGCTGGATCATGTTTAAAGGGCTACTGAGAGGGTGGCACAATCAGTGCTGCAGGTCTACTAATAAACACAAGGAAATGATGGATAGAGTGCGGAAACTTTTCAGACTCTCACCCCAGCCACAGATTTGGGTTGAATCCATCATCATTCTTTAGCTCACTTTGCCACCCCAGTTCAGACCCAGCCATATGCAAATCAGTCTTGATCCTGTGCCTCGTGGGAATAGCCCAGACCGAACTGCCAAGCCAGGATGCTTGTTTCTGATCCAGGGAGAACCTGGACTGGCAGTTGGCTGGACTGTTCCCATGGGGGACAGGGTGAAGACTGATTTGTAGATGGCTAGGTTTAAACTGGAATTCCATGGGGAGCAAAAAAATTATGTATTTATGCACAGATCTCTGTACTGGGGTGAATATTTGACATTGATCAGCATTCTGTTTATCAATTGTTCTTTTAACATTTGTCACCCGAGTGGGAAGGGTATGCCTAGATGTGACTCCTGTGCTCTCCATGCCACTGAATCAAGCTAGCCTGGCTGATGAGGGGTGAAACCCCGAAACCGGTCCTAGGATGCTTGTTTCTGGTCCAAGCAGAACCTGGCCTGGCAGTTCAGGCTGGACTCTTCCTATGGGGAATAGGGTAAAAACTGATTTGCATATGGCTGGGTTTCAACTGGAATTGCATGGGGAGCAAGAAACTGATGGATGTAGACTCAGATCTCTGTACTGGGGAGACAGTTTGACATTGATCAGCATTCGGTCCGTCAATTGTTCTTTTTGCAGCAGGTCAAGTAGTAGCATTTAATTTATAGGCCCCGATTACATATAGAGCACTTTACTAGGGACGTATAAATAAATTAAATATGCCAACTGTGGATAAGCCAATGTTACTATGGTGAAAGCATAGAGCAAATGGACTTAACACTGGTTTGCAGTGCTAAAGTCCCCACAATCATAATGCCAGCAAAAACTTAGTTCAGCAAAAAGGAGAGGAAGAAGGCAAAAGGTATAGGGGTGACCCTGCTGAAAGGCCAATGTCCAACAGGTGTCAAGCCAATGACCATGGATCTAGGCCTGATCTTTTGACTGGGAAATGTTATGATAAAAGTGCTAGGCCCAATGTATTTATTAATTTATTAGGAAGCGCATATGTTAAAGTTGATAGGTATTTAAGTGTGCAATATTATTACTCTATATGAAAGCCTAAATATTGGTATTTTGTTACATGGAATTTCACAGCTTACCGTAGCGGGCAATGATTTTGGTGTTGATCACCTGACATAGAAGGTTTGCTCTGTGAGAATGATAGGTTGTTTTAGGAGAAACAGTATTTTGCTTAGCCAACTGTCAATTGTAGACCTTTCTAATGGTATGACTGTGTGTCTGATTGTTGCTGTAAGAAATTGGGTTCTTGGTTGACTTGGGGTGTGAGCCCTGGCCAAGCAGCAACCACATTCCTTGTCAGAGAGAGGCCCAAGCCAACCCAAAATTAGCCTCTGCTCAACCCTCTGGTGGCTTGGCACAGAGGGGCCAGGCTTAAATCAGAGGATATGTGTATAGTATTTGTACAACATTTCACACAGTAATAAAGTGAAAAATACCACATAAAAAGGATCCGAAACCAAGTATGAAATATTGATTGATTTTAAATAGATAGAACAAAAACAAAATGACAAAAATTAAAATTCACAAAAACAGAGGTATGTAATTTAAACGTTTTGGTGAAAATAGTTCCAAAAAGCACAAAGCCCCAACTGTCAATATCTGGTCACGCCGGACTGGGTCAAAGTCACAAGTTCAGGCTGGCTACAGGAACCCACTTAGGCCTGCTGAACAAAGTACCTTAAATCCTGGTTTACAGAAAGTTGGAAGGGTCTATGTCAAAGATGTGTCACTCTGCTGAATCGATGCATCAGTGCTGAGTTGCAGCGAGGCTGCAATGTGAGGTCTTGCATCGTCATCAAGGATCCCGGCGATGAGGGCTTACGAAGTCCAGCTTTGAGGATGCGTCAGTTCCAAGGAACTGTGAGGCTGCGATGCACAGTCTGACTTTGTCATCAAGGCTGCCGTCGATGAAGCATCCCAGGGCCTACACCGAGGATGCGTTGCGCAGTTCTGGTTCAAATGAGGCATTCGATTTGAATCTTTGCGACAGGGAAGACCGAAGCAGTGGCGGTGATATGTTGGTTCTGCTTGGGACTGTGCCATGCAGCAGACAAGATGTTTCGGTTCTGCTGGATCCACAGATGCTGGTACAGCACCTTAAGCCAGCTTCTAAGGAAATAGAACTGGGGAGGCACAACTGGGGAGGCGCCACTTGGTAGAATAGGCTCACAGATGACAGAGTCCATGTGCTGAAGTTAAGGTTGTTGGAGCCTACTGTCTCTGATGCCCAAGTCAAGGGGCAAGCAAACTAGCCCTTAAAGTCACACTGGGGTCCTAGGTTCAACAGATCCAAGCCCAGCCCTTCCACCCAGGCAAGATGGCAACAAGGAACAGGCAAGCACAGCAGGGCAGCAGTCCTTCAGAGCAGCGGTCGAGCAAAGTGGCAGTCTTTTCAGCAGCACAGCTGTCCTTCCTGGCAGAGTATCCATAGGTCCAGAAGTATACTGAAGTAGGGGTGTCTGAGGTCCTTCTTTGTTTACACAGTTGAGCCTCTGGAGAGGGGAGGAGCTTCTAGAGGCTTGCCTTTGAAGTATATAGATGCCCTGCCTCTCTGGCCCTGGCTCCAGATTAACTACATAGGGTATGCAGTCTTTTGTGTGGAGACAGGATACAGCTTATTCAAGTCTAAGTGGGGTTCTGCCCAGGTCCTTCCTCCCATCCTGCCAGTGATGGCCCAAACAGACACACCTGAGCTCTCTATTTTGTGTTGCTGTCTAGGGGGAATACACAAAACCAAACTATCAACAACACCCAGTCATGTGACCCAGCGACAAGCTGCAGGCACCAAATGGCTACGGCAGGGTAAATCCAACTTTCTAAAAGTGATTGTTTCAAAATTGTAATTTAAAATGTGACTTTACCATAAGTCAGGATTTTTCATTACAGTTCCAAAGACACCAAATATGAACTGGTTACCTTTTCCATTTTGGAAATTACAGCTTATTAAATGTTATAATGTAACTCCAATGTTATCCTATGGGAGAAGTAGGCCTTGCAGTAGTGAAAAACGAATTTGAGAGTTTATCACTACCAGGGTATGCAAAACTAAAAATGGCATGTCCTGCATTTTAAATACAGAACATCCTGCACTCTAGGATGTCCAGGGCCTGCCCTAGGGGTGTATGAATTAGAACGGAAGGGTTGGGCAGGCAAAAGTTTCATTTTACCAGGTTGAAATGGCAGTTTCAAACGGCATACACAGGAAGCATTGGCAGGCCTAAAATGTGCTTGAAGTGCTACTTAAGTGGATGGCATAATCAGTGCTGCAGGTGGTGTCCCAATGCAGATTTTGAAAGTGCCCAGATGTAGATTAATATATTTACCCGAGTTGTAGAGCGCATTGGTACTGGAGTGCTTTGGGTACAGAGAGAAATCCATTTAAGTGTTTCTTGATAAGCATTTTCCAAAACTGAGTATTATGATGGTCTCGGGGACCCTGTGGCCATAAGAGACCGAAACTTTGACGGGTTCATCTCTATGAACAGAATTAAATTATTGCGTCACTCTACAGTTCACATAATTTCTGGAATTAATATACAATCATATGCAATTCAAGATTTACTAACCTAGCTGGATACGAGGACTTTACACTTTCCAATGATCCCTGGATTTAATTCATTCGAGTAATATTTGTGTAAACATGTGGGTGGCATCAGTATTGTTTTTGTCCATGTAATATGTTGTATTTACTGTGTACAATTCATTATATATTTAATACATAAGTAACTTTGTGATCGCAATACCCCGGCTTCTTACTTTGTTTTGTATGGTTTGATCAAGTAACCAACATATGTTGTAACTGAGCAGAGATAATTCCTCCAGAACAGATTTTTTCTGTGTTGTGATTATCTAGTTCCCTGGGGGAATATTGGGTTGCCCAGTTGTGTAACTAGCAGGCCCACTAGTAGCATTTCATTTACAGGCCCTGTGCACAGGTATTGGAACTTTACTAGGGACTCACAATTAAATAAATATGTTGAATAGGTATAAGCCAAGTCTACCATGTTTTAATGATACAGCACAAACACTTTACCACTGGTTACCAAGTCCTAAGGCCAGCAAAAATGAAGTCAGCAAGGCAGGAGATCTGAAGTTAAAATGTTAAGGGGTAAACCACACCAATGATGCCAGGTCTTACAGTTTCCTTGTGGAAAAGCTTACTCTCAAATCTGTTGGCCCAATTTTGATATTGTGACATGCTATAAGCCTGCTTGAAGTGCTGAAAACATTATGTCTGATGCAATAGGTCTGGTCTGCTAATAATCAAAGATTATAACAAAGGTTTACTAACTGTAAAACACATGTGTTAACACCAGTAAGCCTTTAACAGTAAACCTTTAACAGCTGGTTGTTGCCAATCTGTTTTAGAGGCTACATAAATGTGTCTGTTACATGTAATATCACTCATTACTATAGTTGGCAAGGGTTTTGGCATTGGCCAAACACTCTTAAGACCCCTGTGGTTATTCTTGTTAGGCCCTGTTGAGATGGATTGTCTCTTGTTTTGCAAACTGTATTTTTCCATATATTGGTAGATGTATGCATTGTGGTTGCCAGTTTATGTGCATTTGAATAGGCTGGCGTTGGGTAAGGTATAAAGTCAATGCTAAAGCTTAAAGGCTTCTTTGGTTAATTTGGAAAAGTCATGCCAAATTTCATGGGTTTGATCTTTGTTATTATGAAACGTTATGACAAAGCCACTATGCACAGCCTAATTATTGTAAAAATCATGCATTTAAAACAATAGACTTAAGAATGGATTGTAATTAAACTGTGCTACAGCCGGTAGGAAGGGATTTTGTTATATAGGATTTCACAGATTACGGTATTAGGCAAGGGTGTTGGTTTAGTGATTCACCCAAATAAATTATGGGGTAGAAGATTTGCATTACAATAATCCTTGTTAGGCTGTCTTAGGATAGGCAGTATTTTGTTTTGCCTACTGTAATGTTGTATACATTTGTACCATTATGACCATATGCCGATGGTTGCCATGTGGGAAGCTTGTGCTCAGTATGATTGGACTTAAATTGGTTGTAGTAATAAGCCAATGATAAAGCCTATATTCCTAATTGTTTATTATGAAAAGTTATTATAAAGGCTACAAGTCTGACATATAGATTGTGAAAAGCATTTGGTAAAGCCATTTGGCATTTGCATGAATGAATGATTAAATGAATGAAGTATTTTGTAAAGCACACAGCAACTCCTAGGAGTGTAACACTGCTAAGGATTAATGGAAATTAACCAGGCCCAGCAACATCAAAGAGAAAACAGTCATGTCTTCAGCTTCTTGTGAAACAAAGTTCGCCAAACCAAGGGTCCGTAGCTCTGGGGGGAGCTGCTTCCAAGCCTTGGCTGCCAGAAGTGAGAAGGAGCGTCCCCCCTTTCTCACCCACATGGCCCTTGTTGTATTAGAGTGGATTGTTATTACTCTGAACTAAAGCTTAGGGATGGGTTGTTTGTTATATTGTATCTCACAGATTACTTAAATAGGCATAGAGCTTGGTGTTGGTTTCCCTGCTGACAAATCATGAGTATAGAAGATTTGCACTGTGAGAATCCTTGTTAAGCCCCGTTAGGAGAGTTAGTATTTTTCACTGCCAACTATACTTTTTTGTATACATTTGCAATTTTATGACTGTTTGCCTGATGATAGCCTTGTGGGAAAACTTAAGCTCAGTACAGTAGGCCTAGGGTGGTGATGGTGACATGCCAATTATAACAGTTATAGGCTTGATTGGTGAGCAAGGAAATGTTATGCCTTATGTCATAGATATGGCCTGTTTATTATGAAATGTTATTTCAAAGGCAGTAGGCCTGGTTTATTTATTGTGAAAAGCATATGGTAAATCCAATGGACCTCTAACTTTAGAATGATGTCACATTCTGTTTCAGTCATGAAGTCTCACAGATTACTATAGTAAGCAAGGATTTTGGTTGTCCACTCTGGCACACGAAGGGAGCAGAATTTCACCATGCTGATTCTTATAAAGTCCTATTAGAGGGATTGTATTTTTTTTTTACCAACTGTCATATTTTACATATGTGCAACTGTACGCCTGATTATTGCCAGTTTATGTATTTACCAGTAGTCCTGTGTTGTATATAATCTTCAGACATTGGTAAAGTCTAGTAGCCTTATCAATTCACTGGGAAAAGGTTTGTCAGATTCCTTAGGTGGGATCTGTTTATGAGAAAAGTTATGACCATGCAAGTAGGACTTATTTATAGCAGAGAGCATGTGTTAAAAGCAATAGGCGATCGAGGGCAAATGGATATTACATTGTGCTAAAGAATATGGGCAAGGATTTTGTTACATAGGATTTTACAGATTATCATAGTAGGCAAGAGTTTTGATTTTGGTGATCCACCTAAACAAACTATGGGGATAGAAAATGTACACTACAATAATCCTTATTAAGCTCTCTTATCAGAGACAGTATTTTGCTTTGCCTAATATTTTGTATACATTTGTCCTTTTGTGATTTTGCTACATAGTTGCCATGTGGAAAACTTGTGCTCAGTACAACAGGCTTGAGTTGGCTATGGTGACAATCCACAATAAAGGCAATATGCAGGATTGTTTATTATGAAAAATGTATGATAAAGGCAGTTGCCCTGGCATTTGATTGTGTAAAGCATCAGTTAAAGTCATAACGCATTTGAATCAATCAATTAATGCATTTATTAGTTAGAGTGTTTTTTTAAGCAGAGAGCTATTCTCTTAAATATGCCAGTGTTAAGGATTTATGGAAATTAAACATGCCCAGCCATATCAAACATGAGGAGAACAGCCATGTTTTCCGTTTTTGCAAGATAAAGTTCTGATCCAAGGAGCTGAAGTTCTAGAGGGACCTGTTTCCAAGCCTTGGCTTCCTGAAATAAGGAAGAGCTTGACCCCTTTCTCGCCAGCAAGACCATTGCCATTTAAGGGTGGATTATTATTACTCTGAATTATAGCCTACAGATAGGCTTTTTGTTATATTGAATCTCACATTACCTTAGTACTCAAATAGTTTGGTGTTGGTTACCCTCCCTGACAAATTATGAGTATACAATTCTTGCACTCAGAGAATACTTGTTAAGCCCTGTTTCAAGAGATAGTATTTTGCTTGGCTAGCTGTAATTTTGCATACATTTGCATATTCATGACTGTGTGCCTAATGCTTGCCTTGTTTAAAACCTTATGCTCAGTAAAGAAAGCATGAGCTTGTTATTGTGACAAGCAATTTCAACAGCTATATGCTTGCTTGGTAGGCAGGGAAATGTTATGCCCAATGCCATAGGTATGGCCTGTTTATTATGAAAAGTTATCTGAATGTTAACTGATAATAATAACATATGTTCTATAATTGTGTATTCCTAAATGTCTTCAGATAAAAAGGGTACCTCACTTGTGTGGCTGGACCCATCGCCTGCAACAGGAATAGCCCAAAAACCAACATGAGATTCCTTCACATTTTGGTGCAGGAAAGTTCCGTAATATGCGGAGATCCATAAAATTCCTACCATCCAACATTATCACACTACTCCTGAGAAAAATAGTACTCCATTGTGTGTCTGGGCGTCTCGCCCACAGTAGAAGCCGGTCAGAAGCAGACTGTGTGAAGTCAATGTGGTGTCAATGAGGTCTTCACATGATTATGCTTTTGGTCCATTCCAATGTTGTGTGTTAGGTAAATGCACACATAGGAGGCAGTGTTTCATTGGGAAAAGTGTGGGAACATGGGGTGGTAAGCATTTGACCATTAGCTGGAAGTGCCTAAGTTTTATGTCACATAGTATGGAAAAGTAACCTTTAGACCTATACTTCAACATTTATAGAGTGCTCAAGGCAAGAAAACATGCTGGTACCCTTGCTAGTTTTAACATATGGGATGGCACAGAGGAGGTAAAACCCCCATTCTGCCTCTACTTCGGGGCAGAAATATTGCCTGGTGTAGGGGGAGACCAATGCTAGGATGGAAGTGCAGCCCACTCAATAAATGTTCTACCTTTGTATCCTCTGCTGGTCTGGTGCACTCTTAGCCAGAAAAAGAAGTTACAGTGAAGTTGTGCCGGCTGTACATAGCCTATGGTTGTTTAGCACGATACGTCATGCACTCTGGTTCCAGATTCTACTGATCTCGAGCCATACGTTTCCTTTGTCAACCGTGACCTTCCTGAGAAATTAATCCTTTTCTGAGATCGGAGCTCCTTTATTTTACTGGGCGAATACCCTACAGGATTCTTTTGGATCATTACTCACCCTGAAGAAGCCCTCATGGGCGAAACGCGTTTGCTGTGTTGCACAATCTACCTGTATAAACCCAAATCATTAAATAAAAGGATGGATGACGACATGAAGATTGACTTGCCTCCGACATCGTGACCTCACTCTGGCTTATGAACTAACCAATGAATTGTGTCTGGATGTCTCCATATATGTGCCTCTCTTACTGTGTGTGCATTTATTTTATTAAGGACCACCAACAGTGGCTGGGCACGTCTTATGAGACCGATTAGGAAACATCGATTGAGTTTCCATTACAGTGTGTAGAACATAGGTTTTGGTGCAGCATTGCATACCCTGCCACCGTAAATCAGAGCGTCTGCACTCTTAGCCACCCTGGGTAGTCAGATTGAGGTGTTTACCACTTATCTGTCTGTCCAAGGAGGGTGAGGGGTCAGAAAGCCCAGCAGTCCATCAGGGGTGCAGGGTTGGGTTTAACCATATCTGTCATCCTCTATGAAGCTATTAGTGAAATATCAGCTAAGGGGACTAAGTTTAGGCCTAATTCCCCTGATGGCATAGAAGTAAGGACGGAGGTGTATGGCAGATATGCCTTCTCAGTGTCGTTTTTGCAGCAATGGGATGAAAATGTAATACACGTTTTGTGCATCTGTAGAATCCTACTCCCCTTTCGAATTTTCTGGTTGTGCCCCATCTGGAGAACTCTCAATGTGCGGACATGTCAAGGAGCCCTAGAGGAGTGCATGAAGGGGGACTCAGCTCAGATGGCTGCCCGATTTGTAAAATTCAAGACCAAGATAAACTCAATTTTTCAGTAGATGTCCCCCACGAACCTCTGCTGTGTTAGCTATGAACTTCTTTTTTTTTTGAACATGTACTTTTTAATTGAGAGAGGAAAGTGCTTTTTATGTCCTTTTTGTATGAATTGCAATGATTTTAATGAATTGTGCAAATAAACATATCTATCTTACCAATTTTGACAGTGCACCATCCATCCTTGGATAGATTAGTCTTACCGCCACCACAGAGTGACCGAATGGGGTTCATATGTCAAAACTCACCCAAAAGAATCCAAATTTCCTGCTTGACATGTGGATGCTCTAAGCCCCCAAAAGTAAACACTCCTGCTGCTTTCGGGATAGTGCAGCTCAATGCCATGAAAGGATGGCCCTGACTCGTTCTTTTTTCAAAACAAAAATGTATCCTTGGCATCCAGCACACTTTCTGCTCCCCGGGGACTGTTCAAATGTAACTATACCTATGTGCATCCCTGGATGGTGCAGAAAGACTATTGAAGCTTTCGGAGTGGGGTCAAGCACCCTGCTCATTCTTTTTGTCAAACAAAATAATCACTGGTGTTCTGCTGTGCTTTCTGCCCTACAAGGGACAGCAAATTGGGATAACCCACCAATCTGTCCCCCCAGGGAAGGTGCTAAGACACATCCTGAGGACAATTACCCTCCCCAGAGGTGCGGAAAGGATGTATTTTTGGAAGGGGGTACGTGCCATCCTTATAGGCTAGGTTCCAACACAGGGCTGGGGCTCAGAGCAGTAAGGCCAAGCCTCACTTAACTAACCAACAAAATAACTGCCAGTACTGTCACTCTATTCAGTTTCTTTTAAAAGTGGGACGTATTGACCTCGAACAATATATACCATAGACCTCTTTTTCAATCTCGAATAAATCAATTACTTTTATTTACTTTTCACATATCAAAAACATGTTTTTCTTTTTGTATAAGCCCCTCAAAGGTGTTCAATGGTTGGATCCCTGCTTGCATATCACCCTGCTGCATGAACCCCAAGCAGGGATCCATTAGGGGAGGTACCACTGGTGAGTTAATATCCTCCCCTTCCTAACTGTACTATCCCCCTTGGATCAGTGCTCTGGGGGTGGTGGGATGAGATATACACCGTGAGCGCTAATCAAAGGGAAAGCAGACAGCGCTTATTTTCACCAACTGAGCTCACTTTCACACCGTGCGATGTCAGCGCTGTTCGTGCGTGCTGCCTTCCAAACTGTGAGAAAACAAGTAAAAACAATCTCTGAACATGAGGGAAGCTTTTTACTGGCATCTCAAGATTTAAAAAAAAAAGAAAATTCATCTGATGCAAGCCTCGAAAGGAGTTTCACTGCACTGAAGAGATTATTCATGAGACATACAAGTTTCCTCCTCCGCATTCAACATTTTACGGACAACTTACGGACAACGGGGTAGGTACCATGTTGGGAAAGAAAAGAAAAGGCCCTCCCCACATGGACTTTACCAATCCTTCTCACCTCCGCGAATCAGATTTACTGGGTATGGTAAATACCTCACTCTTATCCCGCCCACATGTAAATACTTTAAGTGGGGCGGGATCTGCCGAGTCTTATATCTGGCAGTATTAAAAACTAACTTTGAATCACGCCCCAATCAGACAGCTGACATGTTTAAGCCACGTTCTTAATAACATCGACCACGCCTCTTGGAAACGATCCTTAGTTCCAATGTTTGGCCACACCCCTTTTCTATACCTCTCCACTGCACCCCCTAATCCCACACCAAAGTTTTTAATTCCATTTGAAGCACCTTCATTTATAATCTGGACCTTTCCAATATTTGAAACCCTGACCTGAACATAACTGGCGATGACAGCAGAGAGCGCTTTAAATAATTAGCCTATGTTTCTACGACTAACTTTAGTAGCAATACATCACAGGCGAGTCTTTCTTCGCTTCTTCCTAAATTTGGAGGACTTAATTAAAAGGATCCATATATCAATCCCCCCCCCATCCCTCCTCTTCTTCTCTCTTCTTTTCTTCTCTCTCGGGCTCCACTAAGCCAACAGCACACATTTGTCGGAACTGCCAAGAAATATGACAAACGGTTTGTTTTTGTATATGTAAAAATTATTTTCAATAAAAATATTTTGAAATAAAAAAAAAGGATTCATGTACATCAGAATACACACGTATGATGTGCGCTGTGCTTCTCGGTACGGACCCCAGCTATGCAAGATGCCAATAAACACAAGGATGCTGTTTACTTGAAAGGGCTATCTGAATACGACACAGATCAGTGTAACTGTCAGGAGGCAGAACTACTGAGAGAGGGCGTTTGCTCAGCTGTTGTGGATGATGAGAAGGGTTAAGTCGCTGAGTACACCCGCGGGAGAGTGTTTAGAGACGTTATAACACCCGCTATTCACGTTCCCAAATATCTCCGATACACCCCTGAAGTCCCCATATTCTGGAGACCGAGCTGTGCCTACCGTGCTGCTGCAGCGGCAACCCAAGTTGCTAGCAAGAGGACGCGGTGGCCTGCGAGGGATGTCATCTTGCCAGTAAAGTCCCTGTTCTTGACGAGTAGAATTGGACGGCAGAAATCTTCTTCCGCGATGCGGTCCCGTTGGGTAAGGGCTGCAAGGATGGAGGCAGGGAACGGGCGCTCTGGGGAAAATGAGCGAGTCGTTTTGAGGCGCAGCCCGAAAACGTAGAAACGCTGTGCCCCTCAGCGCAGCTGCAACAGTCTGACGGGTATGCAGCGCAGAGGAGGGGTAGGAGGGAATACACTGCTTTTCCAAAGCACATACCGGCGACTGCCCCTCCCCTCTCGGTCTCCTTGTCAATCATAACTATAATCCCACTGAATAGAGGATACCATTTTCTCACATCCCAACCTTGTTTTAAAGCATGAAACTGGTGTATTCTGGACAGATTAC
This sequence comes from Lissotriton vulgaris, assembly GCF_964263255.1. Taxonomy (NCBI): domain Eukaryota; kingdom Metazoa; phylum Chordata; class Amphibia; order Caudata; family Salamandridae; genus Lissotriton; species Lissotriton vulgaris. Next base: position 500,054,339 of record NC_141694.1, read on the forward strand.
ATGGTGACGTGTTGAGTAGTGAGTTGTGTGCAGATACACGTTTTCCAACTTTTTTTATTTTGTACTAGTCAAAGGAAAGATCTTTATTTCTTTTACAGCAGAGGATACGGTTGAATTGAGGCTAGTCAAAAGGCCAAATCCCATGTCATCGTCCGACTCTTCAGATTCCTCTTTCTTCTCCTCCTTAGGAGCTGCTGCGGGAGCCGCAGCAACCACAAAGGCAGACGGGTCAGCCAGGAAAGCCTTGACCTTATCTGCCAGAGGGAAGCTGTAGTCCGTCTCTACTGCCACAGCCAGGACTCGCTTGTACCCGTTAATGATGGTATGAGGCACAGAGGCAATTGTGGGGTGCCGAATCTGCAGACAGACGCTGGCAACATTGCGGACACCCTCCAACAAGCATTTACAATGCAATGGTTTTGCCTTTGTTAAAGTTAGAGCTATTGGCATTGCTCTTGACACTCTGAAGCTCCACTCTGCATTCTGAAGCTCCACTCTGCACTCTGAAGCTCCACTTTGCACTCTGAAGCTCCACTCTGCACTCTGAAGCTCCACTCTGAAGCTCCACTCTGAAGCTCCACTCTGAAGCTCCACTCTGAAGCTGCACTCTGAAGCTGCACTCTGAAGCTCCACTCTGCACTCTGAAGCTCCACTCTGCACTCTGAATCTGCACTCTGAATCTCCACTCTGCACTCTGAATCTCCACTCTGCACTCTGAAGCTCCACTCTGCACTCTGAAGCTCCACTCTGAATCTCCACTCTGCACTCTGAATCTCCACTCTGCACTCTGAAGCTCCACTCTGCACTCTGAAGCTCCACTCTGCACTCTGAAGCTCCACTCTGAATCTCCACTCTGAATCTGCACTCTGAAGCTCCACTCTGCACTCTGAATCTCCACTCTGAATCTGCACTCTGAAGCTCCACTCTGCACTCTGAAGCTCCACTCTGAATCTGCACTCTGCACTCTGAATCTGCACTCTGAATCTCCACTCTGCACTCTGAATCTCCACTCTGCACTCTGAAGCTCCACTCTGCACTCTGAAGCTCCACTCTGAATCTCCACTCTGCACTCTGAAGCTCCACTCTGCACTCTGAAGCTCCACTCTGAATCTGCACTCTGAAGCTCCACTCTGAATCTGCACTCTGAAGCTCCACTCTGCACTCTGAATCTCCACTCTGCACTCTGAAGCTCCACTCTGCACTCTGAAGCTCCACTCTGAATCTCCACTCTGAAGCTCCACTCTGAATCTCCACTCTGAAGCTCCACTCTGCACTCTGAAGCTCCACTCTGCACTCTGAAGCTCCACTCTGCACTCTGAAGCTCCACTCTGAATCTCCACTCTGAAGCTCCACTCTCCACTCTGAAGCTCCACTCTGAAGCTCCACTCCGAAGCTCCACTCTCCACTCTGAATCTGCACTCTGAATCTCCACTCTGCACTCTGAATCTCCACTCTGCACTCTGAAGCTCCACTCTGCACTCTGAAGCTCCACTCTGAATCTCCACTCTGCACTCTGAAGCTCCACTCTGCACTCTGAAGCTCCACTCTGCACTCTGAAGCTCCACTCTGAATCTCCACTCTGAATCTGCACTCTGAAGTTCCACTCTGCACTCTGAAGCTCCACTCTGAATCTGCACTCTGAAGCTCCACTCTGAATCTGCACTCTGAAGCTCCACTCTGCACTCTGAATCTCCACTCTGCACTCTGAAGCTCCACTCTGCACTCTGAAGCTCCACTCTGAATCTCCACTCTGAAGCTCCACTCTGAATCTCCACTCTGAAGCTCCACTCTGCACTCTGAAGCTCCACTCTGCACTCTGAAGCTCCACTCTGAATCTCCACTCTGAAGCTCCACTCTCCACTCTGAAGCTCCACTCTGAAGCTCCACTCTGAAGCTCCACTCTGAAGCTCCACTCTGAAGCTCCACTCTCCACTCAGAATCTCCACTCTGAAGCTCCACTCTCCACTCTGAATCTCCACTCTGAAGCTCCACTCTCCACTCTGAATCTCCACTCTCCACTCTGAAGCTCCACTCTGAAGCTCCACTCTGAAGCTCCACTCTGAAGCTCCACTCTGAAGCTCCACTCTGCACTCTGAATCTGCACTCTGAAGCTCCACTCTCCACTCTGAATCTGCACTCTGAAGCTCCACTCTGAAGCTCCACTCTGAAGCTCCACTCTGAAGCTCCACTCTGAAGCTCCACTCTGCACTCTGAATCTGCACTCTGAATCTCCACTCTGCACTCTGAATCTCCACTCTGCACTCTGAAGCTCCACTCTGCACTCTGAAGCTCCACTCTGAATCTCCACTCTGCACTCTGAAGCTCCACTCTGAATCTCCACTCTGCACTCTGAAGCTCCACTCTGCACTCTGAAGCTCCACTCTGAATCTCCACTCTGCACTCTGAATCTCCACTCTGCACTCTGAATCTCCACTCTGCACTCAGAATCTCCACTCTGAATCTGCACTCTGAAGCTCCACTCTGCACTCTGAATCTCCACTCTGAATCTGCACTCTGAAGCTCCACTCTGCACTCTGAATCTCCACTCTGACTCTGCACTCTGAAGCTCCACTCTGCACTCTGAAGCTCCACTCTGAATCTGCACTCTGAAGCTCCACTCTGCACTCTGAAGCTCCACTCGGAATCTGCACTCTGAAGCTCCACTCTGCACTCTGAAGCTCCACTCTGCACTCTGAAGCTCCACTCTGAATCTGCACTCTGAAGCTCCACTCTGCACTCTGAAGCTCCACTCTGAATCTGCACTCTGAAGCTCCACTCTGCACTCTGAAGCTCCACTCTGAATCTGCACTCTGAAGCTCCACTCTGCACTCTGAAGCTCCACTCTGAATCTGCACTCTGAAGCTCCACTCTGCACTCTGAATCTGCACTCTGAAGCTCCACTCTGAATCTGCAGCTCCACTCTGAATCTGCAGCTCCACTCTGCACTCTGAAGCTCCACTCTGAATCTGCACTCTGAAGCTCCACTCTGCACTCCGAAGCTCCACTCTGAATCTGCACTCTGAAGCTCCACTCTGAATCTGCACTCTGAAGCTCCACTCTGCACTCTGAAGCTCCACTCTGCACTCTGAAGCTCCACTCTGAAGCTCCACTCTGAAGCTCCACTCTGAATCTGCACTCTGAATCTGCACTCTGAATCTGCACTCTGAAGCTCCACTCTGAATCTGCACTCTGAAGCTCCACTCTGAAGCTCCACTCTGAAGCTCCACTCTGAAGCTCCACTCTGAAGCTCCACTCTGAAGCTCCACTCTGCACTCTGAAGCTCCACTCTGAATCTGCACTCTGAAGCTCCACTCTGCAGCTCCACTCTGAATCTGCACTCTGAAGCTCCACTCTGCACTCTGAATCTGCACTCTGAAGCTCCACTCTGAATCTGCAGCTCCACTCTGAATCTGCAGCTCCACTCTGCACTCTGAAGCTCCACTCTGAATCTGCACTCTGAAGCTCCACTCTGCACTCTGAAGCTCCACTCTGAATCTGCACTCTGAAGCTCCACTCTGAATCTGCACTCTGAAGCTCCACTCTGCACTCTGAAGCTCCACTCTGCACTCTGAAGCTCCACTCTGAATCTGCACTCTGAATCTGCACTCTGAATCTGCACTCTGAAGCTCCACTCTGAATCTGCACTCTGAATCTGCACTCTGAAGCTCCACTCTGAAGCTGCACTCTGAAGCTCCACTCTGAAGCTCCACTCTGAAGCTCCACTCTGAAGCTCCACTCTGAAGCTCCACTCTGCACTCTGAATCTGCACTCTGAAGCTCCACTCTGCACTCTGAATCTGCACTCTGAAGCTCCACTCTGAATCTGCAGCTCCACTCTGCACTCTGAAGCTCCACTCTGAAGCTCCACTCTGAAGCTCCACTCTGAATCTGCACTCTGAATCTGCACTCTGAATATGCACTCTGAAGCTCCACTCTGAAGCTCCACTCTGAAGCTCCACTCTGAAGCTCCACTCTGAAGCTCCACTCTGCACTCTGAAGCTCCACTCTGAATCTGCACTCTGAAGCTCCACTCTGCACTCTGAAGCTCCACTCTGAATCTGCACTCTGAAGCTCCACTCTGAATCTGCACTCTGAAGCTCCACTCTGAATCTGCACTCTGAAGCTCCACTCTGCACTCTGAAGCTCCACTCTGAATCTGCACTCTGAAGCTCCACTCTGCACTCTGAAGCTCCACTATGCACTCTGAAGCTCCACTCTGAAGCTCCACTCTGAATCTGCACTCTGAATCTGCACTCTGAAGCTCCACTCTGAAGCTCCACTCTGAAGCTCCACTCTGAAGCTCCACTCTGCACTCTGAAGCTCCACTCTGAAGCTCCACTCTGAAGCTCCACTCTGCACTCTGAAGCTCCACTCTGAAGCTCCACTCTGCACTCTGAAGCTCCACTCTGAAACTCCACTCTGAAGCTCCACTCTGCGCTCTGAAGCTCCACTCTGCACTCTGAAGCTCCACTCTGCACTCTGAAGCTCCACTCTGCACTCTGAAGCTCCACTCTGAAGCTCCACTCTGCACTCTGAAGCTCCACTCTGAAGCTCCACTCTGAAGCTCCACTCTGCACTCTGAAGCTCCACTCTGAAGCTCCACTCTGCACTCTGAAGCTCCACTCTGAAGCTCCACGCTCCACTCTGAAGCTCCACTCTGAAGCTCCACTCTGAAGCTCCACTCTGAATCTGCACTCTGAATCTGCACTCTGAATCTGCACTCTGAAGCTCCACTCTGAAGCTCCACTCTGAAGCTCCACTCTGCACTCTGAAGCTCCACTCTGAAGCTCCACTCTGCACTCTGAAGCTCCACTCTGAAGCTCCACTCTGCACTCTGAAGCTCCACTCTGAAGCTCCACTCTGAAGCTCCACTCTGCACTCTGAAGCTCCACTCTGAAGCTCCACTCTGCACTCTGAAGCTCCACTCTGAAGCTCCACTCTGCACTCTGAAGCTCCACTCTGAAGCTCCACGCTCCACTCTGAAGCTCCACTCTGCACTCTGAAGCTCCACTCTGAAGCTCCACTCTGAAGCTCCACTCTGAAGCTCCACTCTGAAGCTCCACTCTGCACTCTGAAGCTCCAATCTGCACTCTGAAGCTCCACTCTGAAGCTCCACTCTGAAGCTCCACTCTGCACTCTGAAGCTCCACTCTGAAGCTCCACTCTGAAGCTCCACTCTGCACTCTGAAGCTCCACTCTGAAGCTCCACTCTGCACTCTGAAGCTCCACTCTGAAGCTCCACTCTGAAGCTCCACTCTGCACTCTGAAGCTCCAATCTGCAGCTCCACTCTGAAGCTCCACTCTGAAGCTCCACTCTGCACTCTGAAGCTCCACTCTGAAGCTCCGCTCTGAAGCTCCACTCTGAAGCTCCACTCTGAAGCTACACTCTGAAGCTCCACTCTGCACTCTGAAGCTCCACTCTGAAGCTCCACTCTGCACTCTGAAGCTCCACCCTGAAGCTCCACTCTGCACTCTGAAGCTCCACTCTGAAGCTCCACTCTGCACTCTGAAGCTCCACTCTGAATCTGCACTCTGAAGCTCCACTCTGACTCTGCACTCTGAAGCTCCACTCTGCACTCTGAAGCTCCACTCTGAATCTGCACTCTGAATCTGCACTCTGAAGCTCCACTCTGAAGCTCCACTCTGCACTCTGAAGCTCCACTCTGCACTCTGAAGCTCCACTCTGAAGCTCCACTCTGCACTCTGAAGCTCCACTCTGAAGCTCCACTCTGAAGCTCCACTCTAAACACTGAAGCTCCACTCTGAAGCTCCACTCTGAAGCTCCACTCTGCACTCTGAAGCTCCACTCTGAAGCTCCACTCTGAAGCTCCACTCTAAACACTGAAGCTCCACTCTGAAGCTCCACTCTGAAGCTCCACTCTGCACTCTGAAGCTCCACTCTGAAGCTCCACTCTGAAGCTCCACTCTGCACTCTGAAGCTCCACTCTGAAGCTCCACTCTGAAGCTCCACTCTGAAGCTCCACTCTGAAGCTCCACTCTGAAGCTCCACTCTGAAGCTCCACTCCGAAGCTCCACTCTGAAGCTCCACTCTGCACTCTGAAGCTCCACTCTGAAGCTCCACTCTGCACTCTGAAGCTCCACTCTGAAGCTCCACTCTGCACTCTGAAGCTCCACTCTGAAGCTCCACTCTGCACTCCGAAGCTCCACTCTGAAGCTCCACTCTGCACTCTGAAGCTCCACTCTGAATCTGCACTCTGAAGCTCCACTCTGAAGCTCCACTCTGAAGCTCCACTCTGAAGCTCCACTCTGAAGGGCCACTCTGCACTCTGAAGCTCCACTCTGCACTCTGAAGCTCCACTCTGCACTCTGAAGCTCCACTCTGAAGCTCCACTCTGAAGCTCCACTCTGCACTCTGAAGCTCCACTCTGAAGCTCCACTCTGAAGCTCCACTCTGCACGCTGAAGCTCCACTCTGAAGCTCCACTCTGAAGCTCCACTCTGCACTCTGAAGCTCCACTCTGAAGCTCCACTCTGAAGCTCCACTCTGAAGCTCCACTCTCCACTCTGAAGCTCCACTCTGAAGCTCCACTCTGAAGCTCCACTCTGCACTCTGAAGCTCCACTCTGAAGCTCCACTCTGAAGCTCCACTCTGCACTCTGAAGCTCCACTCTGAAGCTCCACTCTGAAGCTCCACTCTGAAGCTCCACTCTGAAGCTCCACTCTGAAGCTCCAATCTGAAGCTCCAATCTGCAGCTCCACTCTGAAGCTCCGCTCTGAAGCTCCACTCTGAAGCTCCACTCTGAAGCTCCACTCCGCACTCTGAAGCTCCGCTCTGAAGCTCCGGTCTGAAGCTCCGCTCTGAAGCTCTGCTCTGAAGCTCCACTCTGAAGCTCCACTCTGCACTCTGAAGCTCCACTCTGAAGCTCCACTCTGCACTCTGAAGCTCCACTCTGAAGCTCCACTCTGCACTCTGAAGCTCCACTCTGAATCTGCACTCTGAAGCTCCACTCTGAATCTGCACTCTGAAGCTCCACTCTGAAGCTCCACTCTGCACTCTGAAGCTCCACTCTGAAGCTCCACTCTGAAGCTCCACTCTGCACTCTGAAGCTCCACTCTGAAGCTCCACTCTGCACTCTGAAGCTCCACTCTGAATCTGCACTCTGAAGCTCCACTCTGAAGCTCCACTCTAAAGCTCCACTCTAAAGCTCCACTCTGAAGCTCCACTCTGAAGCTCCACTCTGCACTCTGAAGCTGCACTCTGAAGCTCCACTCTGAAGCTCCACTCTGCACTCTGAAGCTCCACTCTGAAGCTCCACTCTGAAGCTCCACTCTGCACTCTGAAGCTCCACTCTGAAGCTCCACTCTGAATCTGCACTCTGAAGCTCCACTCGGAAGCTCCACTCGGAAGCTCCACTCGGAAGCTCCACTCGGAAGCTCCACTCTGCACTCTGAAGCTCCACTCTGAAGCTCCACTCTGCACTCTGAAGCTCCACTCTGAAGCTCCACTCTGCACTCTGAAGCTCCACTCTGAAGCTCCACTCTGCACTCTGAAGCTCCACTCTGAAGCTCCACTCTGAAGCTCCACTCTGAAGCTCCACTCTGAAGCTCCACTCTGCACTCTGAAGCTCCACTCTGAAGCTCCACTCTGAAGCTCCACTCTGAAGCTCCACTCTGAAGCTCCACTCTGCACTCTGAAGCTCCACTCTGCACTCTGAAGCTCCACTCTGCACTCTGAAGCTCCACTCTGAAGCTCCACTCTAAAGCTCCACTCTGAAGCTCCACTCTGAAGCTCCACTCTGAAGCTCCGCTCTGAAGCTCCACTCTGAAGCTCCACTCTGAAGCTCCACTCTGCACTCTGAAGCTCCACTCTGAAGCTCCGCTCTGAAGCTCCGCTCTGAAGCTCCGCTCTGAAGCTCCGCTCTGAAGCTCCACTCTGAAGCTCCACTCTGAAGCTCCACTCTGCACTCTGAAGCTCCACTCTGAAGCTCCACTCTGCACTCTGAAGCTCCACTCTGAAGCTCCACTCTGCACTCTGAAGCTCCACTCTGAAGCTCCACTCTGCACTCTGAAGCTGCACTCTGAAGCTCCACTCTGAAGCTCCACTCTGAAGCTCCACTCTGAAGCTCCACTCTGAAGCTCCACTCTGCACTCTGAAGCTGCACTCTGAAGCTCCACTCTGAAGCTCCACTCTGCACTCTGAAGCTCCACTCTGCACTCTGAAGCTCCACTCTGAAGCTCCAATCTGCACTCTGAAGCTCCACTCCGCACTCTGAAGCTCCACTCTGAAGCTCCACTTTGAAGCTCCACTTTGAAGCTCCACTCTGAAGCTCCACTCTGAAGCTGCACTCTGAAGCTCCACTCTGCACTCTGAAGCTCCACTCTGAAGCTCCACTCTGAAGCTCCACTCTGCACTCTGAAGCTCCACTCTGCACTCTGAAGCTCCACTCTGAAGCTCCAATCTGCACTCTGAAGCTCCACTCCGCACTCTGAAGCTCCACTCTGAAGCTCCACTCTGAAGCTCCACTTTGAAGCTCCACTCTGAAGCTCCACTCTGAAGCTGCACTCTGAAGCTCCACTCTGCACTCTGAAGCTCCACTCTGAAGCTCCACTCTGAAGCTCCACTCTGAAGCTCCACTCTGAAGCTTCACTCTGCACTCTGAAGCTCCACTCTGAAGCTCCACTCTGCACTCTGAAGCTCCACTCTGAAGCTCCACTCTGCACTCTGAAGCTCCACTCTGAAGCTCCACTCTGAAGCTCCACTCTGCACTCTGAAGCTCCACTCTGAAGCTCCACTCTGCACTCTGAAGCTCCACTCTGAAGCTCCACTCTGCACTCTGAAGCTCCACTCTGAAGCTCCACTCTGAAGCTCCACTTTGAAGCTCCACTCTGAAGCTCCACTCTGCACTCTGCACTCTGCACTCTGGAATCTGAATCTCCACTCTGCACTCTGAATCTCCACTCTGCACTCCGCACACGCAATTTTGGGTGGGCGACAGGTAAAACAAAGGCATTTTAGCTTAACAAATGAGAGTCTCCCACCCAAATCGGGTATGGTGGTATGTATGCTATTACCAAGGCTGTCTAACCTTGATTCCACCTCATATCTCTTTCATGAACCACCATACATGTCCTGCCCATTTATTTCACTCATGCATGTTTTTTTTTAATCCCTGCTTTCTCCCTTTGTCAGTGTTTTACCGTCATTTTCTTTATCAGTCTTCACCCCGTTTCTCTCTCTTATTTTGGATGGAGGCTGGTGTTAAAACAATAATAAGTGCGGGTTTTCAAATACGAGCGCTGGTGGACCCCTGCAACCAGCTCAGCTGCTCAAAGTAAGCACGGTATAATCTTCATGCCTCCTACTTTCCCTGCAGCCAACCATCTCCTCGGATGACGGGCTGCCGGCGATACCTCCCTGCAGCTTGGTTTGACCTTCATGCCCTTTCCCGGCGGGTGCCCTCAATCCCGGACCAGATTCGGGGGCGTTCCCGAGAAGAGGCTTTCGGCTGACGTAGCCAAAAGCCAAAGATTCTCGGGAACGCCCCCGAATCTGGTCCGAGATTGACGGACGGAGCCCTCTCCCAATGGCTAGCCTCCATTTATGGAGCTAGCCAATCAGAGGAGGGGGCGTATCCCGACCCACACACACAACTCAAGAGGTTTTTTGGCACATGCGCAAAGCGCATGGCCAGTCAAAACCTAAAAAGCGGACATGCAGGGCCTCTTCTGTGATATCAAGAACCTCTGGATTGTAGATGTTAACGGAAACAAGCCTGTCTTAGTTTCCGCCTACTTTGCATCATTTTTGACTGCAGTATCTCTTGTTGGATTACGTTTTGTGATTCCCGAAAACCGTATTTTCAGCCTCATGTTCCACCAGAGCATTGGAGTTTTCCAAGGACCGGAATACAAAGAATAAACTTGGACGGCATGAGCTACTCATGCCGTCCAAGTTTATACTTTGTATTCCGGGACTTGGTACAAACAGAACTGCAAATCCCAGAATACAAAGTAAAGATCTGGACAGGCTAAACTACTCACGCATGGACATGGGGAGCTATGAATACAACTCGCCTACCTCATAGTAATTGTCTTGGCATAAGGTAACACCATTTTTTGCAGTTTTATATAGCGCGAACTCGGTATTGCGGCGCTTTAGATGAGCACCACTTACTTTACAGAAAGGCACACTCCCTGTTTTAATTTTTAAGGCACAGGGACATTGTGATTTGACAGGAATCACAAGCCGTTGAGCCGACACCGAAACCCGAACCCTGTTCCCCAGTTGGAAAGTTGGCAGTTTCAGACGGTCTTGGCTTTATAGCAAACAGCATTTGCATACAGATACTTTGGGGCTTATTTACAAGCCCCTTGCACCACCCATAGTCACTTTTCCCATGTTAAAAATGTCGCGAAAGTGGCGCAAGGGGCTTGTAAATAAGCCCCTAAGGGCGCAGATTTATGATGCCCTTGCGCCGCAATTGCGTCACTTTATTTGACGCAACTGTGGCGCAAACAATGCACCCTATTTACAACGTGACGCATCTAGGAGATGCGTCACGTTGTAAACCCCTGCGCCATAAGGAGGCGTTCCTGCGCAGGGGGGGGGCGTTCCTGCGCAGGAACGCCTCCTGAAAGTGGCTGAGTGAAATCTATGAGATTTCACTCAGTCACTTTCAAGGCAATGCTGCGTCAAAACCCTGCGCCTGCTTGAAGCAGGCGTAGGTCTTGATGCAGCATTGAGTAGATGCGGCACCCCCCGAGCCTTGCTGGAGCTGCGTCGCGCTTGCGACGCAACTCCAGCAATGCGCCACATTTCCGGCACAGATGCGTCACGCATCTGTGCCGTTTTTGCACCATGGTGCGCCGCATTATAAATGCGGCGCACCATGGGTGGCGGAGCTGTGGCGCACTGTGGCGCACGTTAATTGGAGCATCCCTGGCGATGCGCCAGTTAACATAAATCTGCCACTTAGTGTTTAACTTTTAACATTTCAACTACAAACCCAAAAATCTTAGCCGCAAAGCGCAGTTGGCTGAAACGTCAACACATTCTGAAGATGTTACAATTTCCTTGTTTCCCTGATGTTATGTCTACGGCAAACGTCTGTGGTGAGATATTTGCGAAGTTCCTCATTTTCCCCAGTGAAGAATAAATCCTCTCTTTTCTGTTCATTTCAGTGAGAGATTGACAAAGCACTGAGCTGGATTAAATAGAATGCACTGATCGAATGCAATTTTGTGCTAAAACTTAAGCCCCATGACAAATTCGAAATCTACATTTTAGATCAGTCATTGTACACTGTGATGAAAAACTGCCGTCAATCGCTATATTTTACCAATTAAAGGCACCCTGTACTCTAAGTAATCCAATTTCGGATTTACTCTTAGCACCATGATCACTCTCACTGGAGTGATCAGATGCTGGAAAGTCTGACATCTCCTAGTTGTTTGTTTAGGTTTGAATTTGTGGTGAATGAAGTAACTGTGGAAAAGCGACACACCCTTTGCATGCACACAGGGCTGCCCAGACGTGTTCAAGACGAATTAATGCTTACTTTTCCACTAGCAAGAAAGCCCATAGAAATTAAAACCAAAAATACATCGCAGAACACATGGGAAGCCAGCATTTTATTGAGCTATATGTTTGACTTTTGTATAGTGTCTTAGGCAGTAATGCATCAATTACTCACCAGTAATTACATTACGTTGAGTCCTACTCCTTCACTTCAGTTCCTTACATTATGAGAGGTACCCATGTCTCTTCAGGCAACTCTTCAAACTCACCAGTTAAAAAAATGAAGAACCCCCCTCCCCCTCGAACCTTGTCCTATTAATGCCAATCTAGGCCACATTTAGGGGAACTGTCTCGCCTCTTAATTCAAAATACAATTGTCATGGGGGGATGGGGAAGTATGTTTCTCAGTTAATGTATAAAAACATTAACCTTAAATCCTTTTCAAGGAAGAGATATCTTATAATCTGATGTACTATGGTGAAGCGACTCCATGTGGTACATAAATACACTTCTTTTGAAAATGAATGGCACAGTAGCATATTCTAACATGATCTCTGTTACATTATTTACATGCCAAATATTGCCTCGGCTCCTGCACAGGCTCCTAGAGCCAAACCATCCAGTGACTTGGCTCTGACTGGGCTCTCCCTGTTAAGTTGTTGGCTCCCCCACCTCAAGGCCAAAGTGCAAACCCTTCCTACTTACAGTGGGAAACAGCACCACTCCTTCAATAAAAATAAATGAGCTCTTAAATAGCAAAACCTATAACACACACACACTTTATGGAAGCTTTCACAATAGCCCATTGATACACACTATTTCCTAAATGTGCATGCTAGGAACCAGGAATACAATTCACCCAGTTTTTCCTGATACAAATTGGATCACAAGTACTGCACAGAAGGCTCATGATATGACAGAACAGAAGTGCAAGAACTGCAGCTCGGGGGCACTGCAGACAGGGTGTCACTTAACTCCTTTTGTGCATGTATTGAGAGTAGTCTTGGGTATTGGACTTTCTCATCCCATCAATAATACATAAAGCAGAATCCTCTATATGGTAGCACTCAAAAAAGGACTGGCAGTAACTTACATCATTGAGCTATGTTTTTAAAGTGAAACTCAACTTGGTAGCCCTCCCAGTGCATTCTGATCAATGTGGTCCCTCTTATGCAAAGCTACTGTTCATCCAGTGAATCAAAACTTGATAACTATTCATTTCTTCCAATATTTCATTTTCTTAGCCCCTGATATGTGTTTCACTCTTCATGAGCTCTTTGGTTGAACACCAGAGCGAATTAACAATGTTCACAAGGAACTCAATTATCAAAACAATACTGTTTCTGCAAGAGAGTATAACTTGCTTGAATTAATCAAGGGCACAAACAATCAAAATGAGAACCGTAATGAGTCAGGTTAATGCAATAATACCAAAAATTGTAATAATAGTGTTTTATTAAAAATCTCTTAAAAAAGCCCACACAACAATTTTATCAAAGTAATGCTCACTTCAGCCGTAGTGAGTTGGTTTTATTTCGTAGTTGCAATAGTTACCACAAAAGTATTTCCTAATGTACGCAGTATTTACACTATACGTCAGAAAAAAACTCCCTTTGGGATTTCTCAATAGCATACCCAACTTCACACCATCACATTCACACTCACAATCATTCAGCAAAGGAAATGGTTAAAGCCCCAAAAAATAAATAAATAAATATATATATATATATATATATATATATATATATATATATATATATATATATATATATATATACCAGTATACAAATGTTTATTCAATACATTACAATCTGTTAAAATCTTTCCTATGACCAATACAAATGATAAACTGTATGAGTTCATTGCATATCATACATATATTCAAGAAAGAACAACACAGTGTTCATTACCACATGATTATAATAATTCCAACCACTATTAACATTATGGTTTTACCAAACCATATATTCTTTTTCATGGAAACCTCTAAATAGTGGTAGGGCAACAATAAACCAAAAAGCGATGCGTTTCGGTTGTATCAAAGGGTCCAACCACCTTCTTCAGGCTTAAAAAGTGATGTCTCCCAGTAGTCTTTATCTAATTCAGAGACCAGGATATTGAAGTGGGGTGCCTGTTCCTCCACCTGATCTATCTTTGTGCTCCTCTCAATGCTTATTAGAGGAGGACTGGCATTGATTCCTGATGCTACCCCTATTTTACATGAGTGTTAAAGGTGGACAGTCTCTTGAGGATACACTGATCTCCCACAAATCTTTAGAAACTATGGTGCTCACCTCCTGTTATCCCTACGCTCCGGAATAACTTCAGAAAATCGGTATGCAGAGATATCCTGGTTAAGTAAAATGACACTTCTGCACCTTCCAAGCGGTTCACCTCAGACTCGGTGTCACCCGTGTATACAATCTCTCAATACAATAAAATATGTGCCCCTCAGGCTTCTTGCGCAGTTTGCCGCCGGGACTAATTAGTTTCCTGGCGTTCTCCATTCACAGCTTGAATAATCTGAGGCAAACCCCTTGGAAGGGGCAGAAGAAAGACTGTCCACCTTTAACACTCAAGAAACGTAGGGGTTACATCAGGAATCAATGTCAGACCTGCTCTAATTAGCATTGAGAGGAGCACAGAGATAGCTAGAGTGGAGGAACAAGCACCCCACTTCAATATCCTGGTCTCTGAATTAGATAAAGACTACTGGGAGGCCTCACTTTTTAAGCCTGAAGAAGATGGTTAGACCATTTGATACCACCGAAATGCATCGCTTTTTGGTCCATTGTTGCCCTTCCACTATTTAGAGGTTTAGAGGTTTCCATGAAAAAACAATATAAGGTTTGGTTAACCATAATGTTAATTGTGGTTAGAAATATTATAATCATGTGTTAATGAACACTGTGTTGTTCTTTCTTGAGTATATGTATGATATGCGATGAACTCATATAGATTGTCATTTTTATTGGTCATAGGAAAGATTTTAATGTATTGAATAGATCTATTGAATAAACATTTGTATACTGGTAGATATATATATATTTTTTTGGTTTTAACCATTTCCTTTGCTGAATGATTGTGAGTGTGAATGTGATAGTGTGAAGTTGGGTATGCTATTGAGAAATCGCAAAGGGAATTTATTTTTGACTTACTGTCATTTGGTGTCCTGTCCCTTTTGACGAGAAGGACCCCTTTCACTTTTTTTGGTATTTACACTATAAAAGTATCACAGTGATTTTGTGAGCCCCAGTGAAGTGACCATAACCTAACATGGTAAAACACTAAGTGAAAAAGAAACCGGGAGAACAGGTTATTAGTAGTAATCAAAAGGAGGAGCTTTACATAATGGACAATGTTTGTTTTTTCAGGCTCTCTTTTGTTAATGTCGACGATGTTTCGACCCTCTCCTGTTACGAGGTCCCTCAGGACAGCAATTCTGTGGACATTGTCAGCACAAGGCATGAATCTTCTAGGGAAATCCTGGCAGTGTGGATGGGTACCGGGTGCAATGAAGTTCATTAATAAGTCAGAGCCTTTGTTGATTTCCTTGAGGATTAACCGGTGCAGCAGCCTCAATGGGACCGTGATTGGATGTGTTCGTTAGAATAGCGAGTTATATCATTGTTCCAGGCAATCCAATCGGGGAACGATGGTGAATAAATCAATTACTCAAATAAGTTCAGTGACACATTTTACATTGGGCAGGGGTGCGCCTACGGGGTCCGTCCATCTGGAACACAGCAGGTACCGAATGCTAAACTTGTATGCAGCATAACAGTTAAAGACCAGTGCCTTTTGAACTGTTAAGCAAAAAGCATGTTACTGCAGGGTTCATCTCCCTCTGGTGCACAGTCATTGGCCAGGGGAAATATTTTATACAAAAAGAAGAAACCTCCATTTAGCAGCTCTCAAAACAGGACTGGCATGCACCAATAGCCTTCAGCTGTGGGCTTCCAGTGAAACACAACTCAGTGGCCTTCCAAGTGCATTCTGGTCAATATTTTGCAAATTTGCAGTTCATCCAGTTGAATATGTTTTTTAAATTTGTATTTTAAATTTGTAATATAACATTTGTATTATTTACATTTATTATTCTTTTTTCATATTGAACAAATACATGTTTTTTCCATATGTTTTAACTTATTTTTGGTTTAATGTTTTATTTAAACAAATAATTAGGAATGGTAAATCTAACACAGCCGAATTCCAGAACTTTTCCTACTGTTATTTCAGCTAGAGAGGGAATAGTAAATATAGCCCCTCCAAAGTACAACTTTTCCCCTACTTTTGCTTATGTTAGAGTGGGAATAGTAAACCTGCACCCCCAAAGTCCAACACTTTCTCTACTGTTGCAAAGATTGAAGTGTGAATAGTAAATCTGACTCATGCAAAGTCCAACTCTTTTCCTGTTTTTGCCAAGATTGGAGCGAGAATAGTAAATCTGGCTCCTTCAAACTCCGATGCTTCCCCTACTATTACTCAGTTGTGCTTTTTAACATTACATTTTATTTGCTTTTTAAATATATTTTATTTATCTATAAATGTAACTAATTTGTATTTTTTTATTTTATATATTTTTGGGAATATTCCTCATTCAATTTTATTTTCTTATATAATTTCAGACATGTCTTTGTATATGTTTACTATTTTTTCATATTGTTACTATTAGCAATTTTACTGTAATTAATTTTTTACTTAATTCTTTATATAATTTTTATTTATTAAAATTGTTTTAAATGTTCTATATACTTTTAACTATACTATTACTCAAACTTCAGTTCTTGCATTCAAATAATATAAAGCTATTTAAAGTAAATTCAATATTTTTACATTTGTTTTTATTATATTCTGGTCCACAATATTTTCGTCTCAATATTTTTGTAGCTTACATACAAAGTATGTAACAACAATATTTTGGTGTTTATGGGAATAATGTAACATGTATTTGAACCTGTTGCTTTATTGCAACGTTTCTAAGTAACCACACAATTAACTAATAAACATAAACATATTTTAGTATAAGTATTTAAAATGTGACGGTTTATGCCCATAATTCAAGGAGACTAGTGCTGTCTGGGAGCAAAAATGCATCCACTATTACTCATATTGTGCTGTATTCATAAATTCAGTGACAACTTTCTCTCTCATCAATTACGAGAGAGGAGTTCTTCCCAATGGTATCAGGAGGGAGATAATGTAAATGGCATCAGCTTTTTGACCATCTCCCTCTTAGCTCAACAATTAGTTGTAACCGTTTTCACTACTGCTGATGTACTCTGTGCTCTGTGGGATAGTACTGTATGTTACCCGCCATCTGCCACTTGCTCCTTCTGAACAATCAAATCTGGAAATTTGGTGAATGAACAAAATCAATGTATGGTGAAATGAATATGAGTTGCAAAGAAATACACATACAGATCCAGTACCACAAACTCTCCACTCGCTTCAATTCTTCCCATCAGATTCATGGATTCCCCAAATTAGAGGGATAATTATAGCCTGTAGAATGGAGTAGAAGGACTTGTTCAGTGGAATGGGAATATTAACAAAAAGATATAAAAGTTTTGACATAACTACCATGACATGCAATTGTACCCACCATCTAAATGCCAACCTTAACCATCTATCCATCTGCCCACTAAGCTTTTCTATCAACAACCATAATTCTATCTAATATCAACATAGCATGCTCTATGTACTTATGACCATATGCATCAAGGTATTTAGGAATCGCAAACGGTGCGATTCGGTAAAATCGTCCGTTTGCGATTTCTAAATACCTTTTTAGTATGCATCAATCATTTTTGGAAAAATCGCTATTTTTAGCGATTTCCAAAAATGCGATTGCTTCTAAGGAATCGCAAATTTGCGATTCCTTAAAAGCAATGCATGATTGTTTTTAAAATTGCGAATTCGCAATTAGGGGGGGCAAATTACTACGAGGGTGAACCTCGTGGTAATTTGCGAAAAAGGTTTAAAATGCTCAAATTAGCATTTGAAACACTGTCATGTTACAGACACACATGTCCTTAGGACATGTGTGTGTGAAACATCCATTTTAAAATACATTTCAGGGCTGCAGGGGGGTCCTTTGGACCCCCCCCTGCACTCATGGAATGCATCAACATTTTGCGAATTCGAATTTGCGAATTTGCAATTCCCATTGATTCCTATGGGCCTTTTGGCCCATAGGAATCAATGGGAATTGCGAAATCGCAAATTGGAATTTGCATAATATTTCCGATTCAGTAAAAAATTCGATTTTTACCGAATCGCAAATTAGGAATCGCAAAATCGGACTTTGATGCATGTGGCCATTTGTTCCCAAGTATTTATTAGTTTCTGGGCACCACCGAAACAGACACTCATGACTCATGATCTGCTGGAATGGTCTTTGATGTAAGTGGGAAGATTTCTTATTTCTCCCAATTTTTGGGAATATAAGTGTATCCCCAAAAGCATATCATTTTCTGAATTATGGGGAAGTGGTTTAAAGTTGGACACTTGATAAAACGAACAATATCATCCACAAACATAAATATAGGGATTGTATCTTTTGGAAATGTCAACGCTCCATGTATTTGATATTTTTCTATTCAACCAGCTAATGGCTTCATAGAAATACTAAACATTAATGGGGAAGTGGGTTACCACTGCCTGATCCCTCTGTGAATATCAAAGGGATCTGTAATTAGCCAATTAATCAGGACTCTGACTTTTGGGCTAGCATTAAGGAGCAATTTCACCTATCACCTCCAGCATAGATACCTAAACCAGGTTGGTGAATTGTGGACACCAGTAGTGGCCATTCTTGGGGGCCTACAGCTTCTTCAGCATCCAAGAACACCAAGGTTGCCTCAAGCACTGGCATCAGTGGATGTAGCACAATGAGTAGCTTACATATTTTGCAGTGGCTCTGTCTGGATAAACCACAATCTATCTGGCAGGAACAGCTCCTTCTTCAGTGGGTTCAAGAGAGAAACAATAATTTTGGTTAGAATTGTGTTGTCTACATTTAGAGAGATAGAGCTGACTAGGACTAATATTATGTTATGTTATGTTATTGGTGTTTTATAAGGCGCATGCATCACCCGGGGGCATCTCCGCGATACCTAGACCAATTGCCGAGAACAACGAAACCGGAAAGAGACATCAATATATAAAGGCTTTCAGGTGTTTCCTGAAAGCCAGATGAGATGAGATGGTGACTTACGCAGAACTTCTGGTAGTGAATTCCAATATTTGGGGCCTACAAAAGAAAAAGCTTTACCTCCCTGACGAGTCGGTTGGATGCGTGGAATCCCTAGAAGAGCCTTTCCATTAGATCTTAAGTTACAGCAAGATGTTAATTTGCAGAGTTTATTTTGTAAGTACTTTGGGCCGGTTTCCCTCATAGCTTTAAAAACTAGACAACATGTCTTAAAAAAGGATCTCTTTTTGACTGGAAGCCAATGTAGTTCCCTCAGTAAAGGGAGAGATGGTGTGCCAGGGGGACGATTTAAGACCATCCGGGCGGCAGTGTTTTGGATAACTTCGAGCTTTGCTAACTTTCCCCTATTTCTGCCAGCAAAGCATTACCATAGTCCATCCGGCTGTTTACTAGAGCCTGGATCACCGTCCTATGGTGGCCCAGCGGAAGGTATGGGATAATTTTCCGCAACAGCCGGAGGCTATAATAACAGGAGCTCATATATTACTGACATTTTTCTTCATCGACAGATTCTGATCCTACTGTATTCCTAGGCTTTTTACTGAATCCGAGGGAGCTGGCGCAAATGCCCACCTCAACCGGCCACCAGTTGTCCAATATCATATCCTGTCTTTTCCCCAGGAACATTAGTTCTGTCTTTCCTGGGTTCAATTGGAGGCAGGAATCTGCCATCCACTTTGCAATAGCGAGCATTCCTTGTGAGAAGCGAACTTTTTCCTCCGCCAAATTCCTCCCAATAGGGAAAATCAGTTGAGTGTCGTCTGCATATGAGACGACCTTAAACCCATAATGCCGTACTATTCTGGCTAGCGGGGGCATATAAACATTGAAGAGGGTAGGGCTTAGGCATGAGCCCTGTGGGACCCCCTGTACCGACCAGATTTTTCGGACCAGATGGAACCAGCTCCTAGGAGCTCCTCTAACCCAGCCGGAACGTAAACAACTCCCTCCTTAGAACGTATTTACAATGGATATGGATATATATGTATGGACATCTCGTACCTAAGGATGGGGAAAGTAGCAATAAACAAGCATTGGTGTTCTACAATATCCTATTCACACCTATTAGTCTCGCGGCCACGTAGGCCCAGACTAGTCTACCCTAGGGCAGGTCTGATAATGTACCATTACGCACTGTGTTCACTCGACACGCAATCCGGCGCGTCTACACACATGGGCCTGCAGTCCCAGTGTCCTCATTTATACCTGGTCTACAATCCGGCAGACCTACACACCCCTTTATCTTGGGTGCTCTCACTTACACACGGCCTACAATCCGGGTGGCCTCCACACCGTGTCCCTCCGGTGCTCTCATTCACACACGGTCCACAATCCGGCACCTACACACCATCTACCTTAGGTGCTCTCATTAACGCCGTATACCAACGACGATCACTTTCCTATGAACCCTTAGGGATGAAGTCTGTGGTTATCTATTCAGGATAGAACTATGGCAATAGAAATTGGTATGGTTTTCCGAATTACAATATGTACCTTCTGCTCTTGGCATCAAATGTTCCCTATCTCCCTATTTATTCAGTCACTCCTTACCTGATCGGGATTCACATCCGTTCATGCAAACAACGTCTGACTAGAAGAATTAGATTACCATGATTGAACAAGAATACAAGGCACATGTCGGTTAACTAAGAACTGGGGCATTTATTAGAGTAAAAATAAACACAATACTACACAATATATATATATGCTGCAAAGAAAAGTAAAGGTTAAGATGCGCGCTTCACAAGGAAAGGGCAGAGGTCACCTTGTTAATATGAAGTCGGGGCTCGGCAGTCATCTAGGTTCCCGTCTCGTCTCTCTGTGTCTTGGCTCGTCTCGGACTCACACCTCAGCAGTCACGGGTACACGTCTGCACCGCTATGCTCAATCTCCTCTGCTTCCCTCCAAGCCACTGGAACCTTGCTCGCTATTAGCTACCGTCTCTCTCTCTTTCTCGGACTTCAAAATGGCGATTGTCTGCCTTGAAAATAATTAATGGCATAGATGCTAACGGCTAGCTGCCGTCTACAGACTGACTGACTCATTGCCTAACACTTTCGCTAATATGGAAGCTGTCCCTTCATGGAAAGTTACGGCCAGTAACCTGCCGCCCACCAAATTCTTGTACCTCCCCGTACCAAGGACACGTTCCCAGCTGGCCAGCCTGGTGTTGTGTCTTCGGAGTGGAGAAAAATACAGTCTTTCGATAAGGGCCAGCCTGAACCGGTTCTCTCCAAGTGAACAACACCTTGAAACTAAAACATTACACTTGACCTAGAAAGCCTCTCAAGCTACCAGGCAGAGGGCAAGATGGAGTCTGTCACGTTTAAGGCCTACAAGGCCCAAAATATGCATAACTCCATAGAAGATATACTAATACTCTTGCAAAAGGACGGATCATCACTAATACTTATATATCTATCCCCTAGCTTAAGTTTATAAGCCCTGATCTAAAGAAAAGGGTACGAAAATGCACTACTGTGCCTTATGGATAGGTCCTACTTATAGTCCTAATCCCTATACTACAAGGGTAATAGGCTGGAGTCATTCTCCATCATCCTCCCTCTAAAAGAGGGTCGAAAAAGTCGGCTATTACATTTCACCCTTGACTCCAGTCTATTAGCTATGTCTCATATAGAACTAACATCAGTGGAAGAATAATAGGAAACAAAATTAACTGACCTACTCTTTCTACCAAATCTACAAAATTGTAATAAAGAAGGAATGCACTGAATAAAGCAGCAAATGGCTACTAAAATACAAATAGAGATAATAACACCCCCTAAAATCTGTCGTAAAGAATGTAAGTCAGGTAACCAATTAAAGAGCCAGTCGAACCAGCCCTGGTCGATATGTTTTCTAACTTCTGCAGTCAAGTCGTGAAGTTTGTCAATATGGGCCTGAATCGATTTAGAATGGTCAGAGAGGTTAAAACAACAAAGACCCTCAAAGTCAGAACAGTCATGACCATGTTTTAACAGGAGATAATCAATCGCTGCGCGGTTTTGGAGAATAGCTCGACGTTCACCCTGGGCATCTAATAACAGGTCAGATAAAACAGTAGAAGTCTGATTAATGGATTTAACCATCCAGCAGGCCATCTTGCCAATTGTTTTCGCATTATAAACGGCTAATGCCGGGACACCAATAATAGAAAAAGCTAAACTAAGGTATTCAGATTTAGAGTAAAGGTGTACAGAGGAATCACAGTCTTCATTTAACATCATAGAGTCTCGTACTACACGGGAATGGGAACCAGGGTGTGAGGAAAACATTAACAAACTTAATCTAGTGATAGCGCATGGACCTCCAGAAATATTAGCGGGAATATAGGGCCAAGAGGTATTCCCACACGAGAAAAGCCATCCAGAAGGCAATAACATTGGACGGTAATAACTAGGAACAACTAATAAACTTTTACATGTCATATTGTTCTTAACGGAAATACATGAACTTGGAAGTCTTCGTAAACACAGCAATCGTTGATGAGCTGAAAAAGAAGTGGCAGCTCGCAATTTCAATATCAGACATTCAGAGATGGCCTTTGGATCACATGTAAAAATAAAGCATAAATCACCCTGCGTAATGTTATATGTAGTAATCTGGGAATGAATCGGGGGAGCAGAGTCAGAAAGGGCAGAACACAAAGGGCAAAATTCGTGAGCCGCAAAATCGCCCAGAATATCATTAGGTCGGGCACTCGAAATATTGAAAATGTGCCGCAACGTTTCAGTGGAGGCAGGGACAGCAACCAAGCAGGTCGCTAGGATATCAGTCACAGACCTCATAGGAGTGAGGCAAAAATGCGGGGAGTTTGTAACTCTTTTAGCAAGGGTAATCCAAAAATTTGACGAAGAGTCCCATGCAGCGAAGGAACGCGGAACTCGGGTTCTCCAATCAACCGAAGTCGGTGGGTTCTCTCCTCTCCCGGCGTAGCAGACCAAAAGGAGTCCAACGCCGGCACATCCTGCAGCAGCAGTCCAGAGAATGATCTGAAGAATACAAACACAGGCCTTAATCATTCTCGTAAATAACATTTGTCAGCTGGGACAGCTTCCTAGCTATCTTTCCCTGGCTTCATCACCAAAATGGTGTTGTCATGACCGGTCGCAATAACCACAGCCTGTTCAGGGGAATGTTTAGGCGATTGCACCCATATTTTTGCACCTGGGTTGTCCGTGGAACCGAACCCTTTTTGGCCTCGTATCGTTAGCAAAGTCGGGGCAGTGCCTTTCTTAATCTCACCACTGAAAACAGGCATAATCAGCAACTGAGCAACACGGTCAGATTTTTTGATCGAGAAATCAATCTCATTGCTATTAAGCAGAAGAACCTTAATCTCACACTGATAATCGCTGTCAATTACACCTCCGAGAACTTGAATACCTTTCATGGCAAGGCCCGATCTAGGGGCAATCAGTCCAAAGCTACCGGCTGGTATACAGACACCAATGCCAGTCTCAACAATGATCTGGTCTCTACTTTTCAGAATTGTATCATTCATAGCATGCAGGTCCAAACCTGGGGAACCTGGGGTCGCTCTGCATGGAGCCAAAGCTCCGGGGGTAATTTCCCAGTACATAACAGTATTGGACATCGAATTAGGTTTTGCATCAACAGTTGGAGGAAACAACCGCATTAAAGGAGATTCAGCATGCAACAAAGGGCGGTTACTTAAAATCAACAATGCTTGGAGCAAAAAGTCTCTCCAGTTTTTGTAATGCTCATCAGTCAAGTTACGCAGCTGTTCTTTCAGCAAGCCATTCATGCGTTCAATGAGGCCCGAGGCCTGTGGATAATATGGAATATGAAAAATCCATTCAATGTTATTTTCCACACAGAATTCCTGCACCAATCTTCCACGGAAGTGGGATGCGTTATCAGATTGAATTTGGAATGGGACACCATAATACAATATGAGTAATTCAAGAGTCTTAATGGTATTGACTTGGGTAGCTTGTTTGCAAGGGAAAGCGACCAATAGGCCACTATAAGTATCAACAGCTGAGCAATTTTTGCTCATAGGGAGCGGGCCAATATAATCAATCTGCCAAATTTGAGCGGGCATTTTTCCTCGATGTAAATGGCCTTTAACAATATGAGGCACTGTTCGTTTTCTAGCATACTGACAGATAGGACAATGCAGAATGACATCTTGAATCAAATTTAAGGGAATATGAATTCCTCGATCGGAAGCCCACCTGCTAGTGGCTCTTTCTCCAAAATGTCCTGCTTTTTGGTGGGCCCATTTCGCCAATCCCGCCAAATCAGAGTCCTGCATGTCCACCACTGCCTCAGAAATTTTAGACTTTTCATCTGCAATGTTATGAAATAATTTGTCAAGGGAGTCAATCGGGGTATGAGCATCCACATGAAAGATTGTCACAGTACTCTGTGGGAGTAATTCCCAAATTTCTTGCCATAATTCTTTTCCCCACAGTTCTTTTGAATGCAATTCCCAATTATGAGAATGCCAAGTTGGTAACCATATCGCCAGTCCATTAGCAGTGGACCAGGAATCAGTGAAAATATGACATGTGCCAGGTAGTTCCCGTTTCAAAACTTGGTAAACTGCATATAATTCAGCATATTGACTACTCTTTCCATCACCAGTTGTACTCAATAATTTTTGCGTGATCGGATTATATGATACTGCTTTCCAATGCCGTTTTTCACCAATGAATTTCGCTGAACCATCTGTAAACCACACATGTTTTCTGTCCTCCGCGGACAAATCATCAAATGGCTTACCCCACCTGACAGGAGATTCCTGAACTACAGGCACAGAACATTCATTTCCAGTCTCATTCGAGGGCGCCTGCGCCACTCGTTCATGCAACACAGCCACACCTTTCGGACCCACACGCGCTCTGTCCTGAATGTACCATTTCCATTTAATCACACTAGCCTCTTGAGCATGTCCAATTCGATGGGATTTCGGCGAACTCAAAACCCACTGCATGATAGGAATTTCAGGTATCAAAATCACAGTATGACCTAGGGTCAATTGCTCGGTATCCACCAGAGCCCAATAACATGCAAGCAGTTGTTTTTCAAATGGTGTATAACGCTCACCAGCCTCAGGTAATTTCTTGGTCCAAAAACCTAACAGTACTTTCTGTCTGCCTTGCTTTTGCCATAGACTCCAATTGGCATACAGACCACCCACAGAAACATTCAAATCAACATCACCCTCGCCCACAGGCCACACATCCAAGGCATACTGAATTGCTTCTTTCGCCAAATTAAAAGCACTTTGTTGTGGTTCACCCCATTCAAACGCATTCTTTTTACGGGTCACTCGATACAATGGAGCTAAAATCTGACTCAAATGGGGAATATGCTGACGCCAAAAACCAAACAGGCCAATGAAGCTTTGAGCCTCTTTTCTGTTCCTCGGAACAGCAAAATCCAAAATTTTCCGCTTCACCTGCGGGATCACTTCTCTGTGACCTTCATGCCAATTAATTCCTAAAAATTTAACATTCTGGGAAGGGCCCTGTAATTTATCGGCATTAATTTCCCAACCTTTAGCACGTAAACAGTCAAGAATCTGATCTAAATGGGATTGGACCTGGTCTTGCGTCTCACCTTGAATCAAAACGTCATCAATATAGTGACACACCTGAATTTGGGGATGTACGGGCACTTCAGATAAATGTTCCGCCACCAGCCGGTGACAGATCGTAGGACTATGTACATAACCTTGAGGAAGACTCCTAAACGTCATTTGACGTCCATGCCAGGTAAAACTGAATTGTTCCTGACACTCGGGGGCAATTGGGATTGAAAAGAAAGCATTAGCAATATCAATGGATGCATACCATGTACCTGGATGCTTCTGAATTCTCTGAATCAAAGTAACCATGTCTGGCACTGCAACAGCTAAACGTGGAGTGTGTTTGTTCAATTCTCGATAATCAACAGACATGCGCCAAGAATTATCACTTTTGGGCACAGGCCACACAGGATTATTCCAAGCAGAAGTAATTGGAGTAATAACTCCAGCATCAACCAAATCCTGAATTGTGGCACTAATTTCCTCATGACCACCAGGAATACGATATTGCTTTTGGGAAACCACTTTCGTAGCCTGGGGAATTTTAATGGGGGGCATTCGCAAACGACCAACCCGTACGGGTCTGGACGAAATATAATGCTTCGTTCCAAATTGATAGCAACCATCATCTAAATGCAAAGTCATTCCTTTCAAAATGTCAATTCCAATTATGTATTCCAGGAGTGGCACAACTAACACAGAATATTCTTTGCGGGGAATTCTGCCAATTTTCATCTCAAGTGTAGTTTGCACTGCGGGGGTCTCTTTTCCACCTAAACCAGTAATTGTGAAAAATTGTCCTTTAAATTTCTTTGATTTACCATGAATTAAAGTGGCCTCCGCCCCAGTATCTACCAATGCTCGGGCCCTTTGGATATTATGATGTTTCCAAAAAATGTCAATATCTACATAGGGTCTATTGTCTTTGTGAGCCCACCTGCGTACTGGAGCTTGACCTATTTCCTAGTCATTTTTGCTGTGGTCAGCCAACCAGGACAAATCAGGGTAAATGCTTTCAACTTTCCTTGGGATCAGAACATCTTGTTCGTATCCATCTCTATTATGAAATGGATTATTGTCATGTTCAAAGAATTGTGAATTGCGGTCAGAAAGCTTGTGACGATCCTCCCGTCGTCTAATGTCAGGGGAATAACTCCTCTCATCTCTGCGTCTATTAGAGACACGATCATCTCTCCCTCTGTCTCTCTCTCCCTCTCTCACCCTTGTATTATCTCGGCGGGGGAAACATCGCGTTCATAGCGCCGGTCATCACGGCGATCAGCATCCACACGACATCTCTCATCACCACTGTCATCGGACCCACGATCACAATCATTCTTTCGTACACGACGGGCACCCTCCTTCCGATCTAATCCACGCTTACGAAGTATTTCCCGCAAGCGATTATTAGGTTCACCGTCAATGTCCTCCCTTTTCACACCATCAGCCAAAAGTGCAAGAAAGATATCACGTCTAGAGAATTTATAATCCCCAGCGGTACGACCCTCGGGTCGAGATTGCCTCTCAGGTTTAAACCATTCACCCAACTCACCAAGCTGACGAACAGATTCAAGCACCATAGACAAAGGATTGCCAGTTTGATTGATCAACAAAGTCATCATAACCTGCTTATAAGCAACAGGCGAAGAACGGATAATACGATTACGCACAGAAGATGTTAAAAGACCATCCAACAATCTGTCAGAAGTACTGAGAAAAATCGCAGTTTTCATCACTTCCTCTTTCAAACGTTGCGACGCATCGCGCAAAGTGTACCATGGCTTGTCATTGACAGGCCAATCAGATTCAGTAGGGTATTTATGGTTACAGCCATCATTCGCAAGCTGGAGCAAAGTAATTTGGCCAGCACCATTATAATTCCGAAAATGATCTTGTACAGTAGAATCGGAACTCAAAGAGCAAAAACGTAAACAATCACCAGCATCAAGCATAATACCGGCAGCACCTAGTTCATAAAGGCGCACCATCCATGTAAGCAAAGTTTCACCGGGCCGTTGACGAAATCGTTGTAAAATGTCACTAACCTCCTGTTGAGTAAAATCTTCAATACTATCCATTTGAATACCATTCGGCATACCAGGAGTCTGTTGTAATTTGCGTTGAAATACAGGGTGAGCAGAAACCTCTGGAAGAGCTTCCGAGGAAGCCTGATCCTTAGATTTAGAGGAACAATCAGGGCGTGATACGCCATCAGAATGGGTAGAGCGACCACGGTCGCCAGAAATGTCATCTTTGTCACAAGAAGCAGACTTACAATCACGTCCGGAGCGAGAAGACTCGCGCTTGTCACCCTCCTCAGCCGAGGAGCCAGAATCATTCGAATCCCAGATATTACCATTCCACTCGTCGGGGTTCCAATCCAGTCCGGCTTTCGCCACGACCAGACGCACCTTCCGTGTAGACACACGACTACAACGGTGTCTGTATTTATATTTCGCAATGCGTACTGCAGCCCTTTCGGCTATAGTTTGATAAGTCTCAAGTTTGTCGGCAAGCTATTTATTTTGACATCGCAAAAGAGTGTGCGCATTCTGCACTTCAACAAACTTTTCTTCCATATCAACAAACCGCTTCTGCAATTTAGCGAACCTCTCATGCAGCACTCTGTACGCAGTTAGCACAATCCAACCTCTGCGTCCTAAAATAGGAAGCTCATCCCCCTTCACTACTGGCGCTTTTTGCAAGCAAGAAACCACATTAGCGGGCTCCGCCTGCTCCAAACAAGAAGTCCAATTCTCACTCAAACCAGTAGAATCGGCCCACTCACGGGCCAAAGCCTCGTAAGGCGTTGATTCCCAGCCGGAATTATCAACAGGCAATTTGAAAGTAGATTTCGATTTTTTCGAAAACATTTTGACACACAAAAAATATATACACAATTATTAACAAAGAAAATACGTACGAGCCGAGCGCAAACCAACAAGATGAAAACAATACAGCGCACACAGGCTTCGTAAACAGTTCGTGACGCCAGATGTACCGACCAGATTTTTCAGACCAGATGGAACCAGCTCCTAGGAGCTCCTCTAACCCAGCCGGAACGTAAACAACTCCCTCCTTAGAACGTATTTACAATGGATATGGATATATATGTATGGACATCTCGTACCTAAGGATGGGGAAAGTAGCAATAAACAAGCATTGGTGTTCTACAATATCCTATTCACACCTATTAGTCTCGCGGCCACGTAGGCCCAGACTAGTCTACCCTAGGGCAGGTCTGATAATGTACCATTACGCACTGTGTTCACTCGACACGCAATCCAGCGCGTCTACATACATGGGCCTGCAGTCCCAGTGTCCTCATTTATACCTGGTCTGCAATCCGGCAGACCTACACACCCCTCTATCTTGGGTGCTCTCACTTACACACGGCCTACAATCCGGCAGGCCTCCACACCGTGTCCCTCCGGTGCTCTCATTCACACACGGTCCACAATCCGGCGGACCTACACACCATCTACCTTAGGTGCTCTCACTAACGCCGTATACCAACGACGATCACTTTCCTATGAACCCTTAGGGATGAAGTCTGTGGTTATCTATTCAGGATAGAACTACGGCAATAGAAATTGGTATGGTTTTCCGAATTACAATATGTACCTTCTGCTCTTGGCATCAAATGTTCCCTATCTCCCTATTTATTCAGTCACTCCTTACCTGATCGGGATTCACATCCGTTCATGCAAACAACGTCTGACTAGAAGAATTAGATTACCATGATTGAACAAGAATACAAGGCACATGTCGGTTCACTAAGAACTGGGGCATTTATTACAGTAAAAATAAACACAATACTACACAATATATATATATGCTGCAAAGAAAAGTAAAGGTTAAGATGCGCGCTTCAAAAGGAAAGGGCAGAGGTCACCTTGTTAATATGAAGTCGGGGCTCGGCAGTCATCTAGATTCCCGTCTCGTCTCTCTGTGTCTTGGCTCGGACTCACACCTCAGCAGTCACGGGTACACGTCTGCACCGCTATGCTCAATCTCCTCTGCTTCCCTCCAAGCCACTGGAACCTTGCTCGCTATTAGCTACCGTCTCTCTCTCTCTCTGACTTTGTGCGCTCCACACTATTTCTCCTTCAGTCTTTCTCAGAGAGTCTCGGTTTCGGAATCTTTCTCGGACTTCAAAATGGCGATTGTCTGCCTTGAAAATAATTAATGGCATAGATGCTAACGGCTAGCTGCCGTCTACAGACTGACTGACTCATTGCCTAACACTTTCGCTAATATGGAAGCTGTCCCTTCATGGAAAGTTACGGCCAGTAACCTGCCGCCCACCAAATTCTTGTACCTCCCCATACCAAGGACACGTTCCCAGCTGGCCAGCCTGGAGTTGTGTCTTCGGAGTGGAGAAAAATACAGTCTTTCGATAAGTGCCAGCCTGAACCGGTTCTCTCCAAGCGAACAACACCTTGAAACTAAAACATTACACTTGACCTAGAAGGCCTCTCAAGCTACCAGGCAGAGGGCAAGATGGAGTCTGTCCCGTTTAAGGCCTACAAGGCCCAAAATATGCATAACTCCATAGAAGATATACTAATACTCTTGCAAAAGGACGGATCATCACTAATACTTATATATCTATCCCCTAGCTTAAGTTTATAAGCCCTGATCTAAAGAAAAGGGTACGAAAATGCACTACTGTGCCTTATGGATAGGTCCTACTTATAGTCCTAATCCCTATACTACAAGGGTAATAGGCTGGAGTCATTCTCCATCATCCTCCCTCTAAAAGAGGGTCACAAAAGTCGGCTATTACACCCCCCTCTCCAACAAAGACTTGTTTGACCTGAAAGGGTCCATCATGACCTGTTGTGTCCTATCAGTCAAAAAATGGATCAGCCACTTCAAGGTCAGGTCACTGATCCCACAGTCCTATGTCCTCTCCGCCAGCAGTCGATGTGAAACAGTATCGAATGCTGCAGAGAGGTCCAGAAGGATAAGCATCACCGATCCCCCTACATCCAGCGTCTGCCTGATGGAGTCAGTGACTGCTAAAATGGCCGTCTCTGTGCTAAATCCCGGCCGAAAGCTGGACTGCGATATGTCAAGGATGTTGTTGGATTCAAGATACTGGCTCAATTGTGAGTTAATATGAGCCTCCAGTATCTTCGCTAGGAGAGGGAGTAATGATATTGGTCTGTAATATCCTAGGACTGCGGGGTCTGCTGATGGTTTCTTAAGAATAGAGCGCACATGGGCTTCTTTCCATGCCATGGGAATATAGCCACCGGCAATTTAGGAATTATAAATCTCCTGGATGGCCGGGGCAGCTCGTTGCAATCAAGGCCATGACATAGGGCGGGCAAATGTCCCTCCGGGATTCCGATTTAGATGTTTGAAGATGACGAATAACATCCAGCCGCGTGATGGAATCGAACCGATTGAGACTATTCTCAGGCGCCATCTTATTAGCACAAGGTTCAGCTAAGCTGGTAGTTTTATTTTTAGGAAAGTTCTCGTAAATCAGGGAGATATTATCTTGAAAGTAGGTGGCTAGTGCTTCTTAGAGCTCCTGTGTTTCCACCGGTAATTGTTTGCAGGTCTGCGGGGAAGAAAAACCCTTCACAATATCAAACAATATCTTTGAAGAATTGCCTGCCTGTTCTATTTGCCCCTGGATGTAGACACATCTGGCATTTTTGATATTGTGGTATTATGTTATCTGTTATGTTATCTTTTGGTTAAGCGCAACAGCTGCCCCAGCAACGAGGCGTCCCGGCGCTGAAGAACCACAGAAGCTGTACTAAAGAAGGAAAGGGAAGGAAGAGAGGGAATCCTAAGAAGAGGGGAACAGATGGGTCTTAATAGCCTTCCGGAAGGCAGACAGATTTTCCAAGGAACGAATGTTTAGTGGCAAGGACTTCCAGAGCTTAGCTCCCAGAACCCTAAAGGAGCGGCCACCAATACGGCAGAGCTTAGTACGGGGTACAATCACTAGGTGCTGGCCTAATGAGCGCAAGTTGCGCTGTGGCGCATAAGGTGTTAGGAGCGGGCGCAAGAGTTCTGGACATCCGGATTTGAGGATCTTGAAAGCTATAGTGAGGGTTCTGAATTGAATGCGAGATTCAATGGGCAGCCAATGCAATTTTCGAATGGTAGCTCTGACTGAACACCTGCGGGGGAGACCTACCAAGGCTCTAGCCGCAGAGTTCTGTACGCGTTGCAATCGAGCTATCTCCGCTTTATTGGCGCCCAGAAGTAGAACACTAGCATAGTCCAATCGTGAGAGGATGATGGATTGAACAATGAGCTGGCGGATTTTAGAGTAAAAAAAAAACGAGTATCGGGTTAAGGCTCCTCAGCAGGCCCACACAAGTAGCAGCCACTTTTTTCGGGTGGGTCTGGAAACTAAGCGAGGAGTCTATCCAGACGCCCAGATTTTTGACCAAGGATTTGGGTGGTGGAATGGTGCCCAACGAAGAGGTAGTGTGGCTCACTGGTTAGAGGCGGCAGACCTGAGAGCAGAGGACGGCCCGGGACCAGGGTTCGATTCCCGGCGCGGCAGGTTTCTGGACCAGGGTCAGCGGACTCGATAATTCTCTCGCCTCGGTGCCCACTCTGATCAGCGATCACACTCGGCAACTCTGGGCATTAGCTTGCCTCATCCTCACTAACGGCCCCACCAGACCGCCGGGGATGCCTGGTCTCACCCTGGAGATACCCATTAAGGGACCATCTCTCAGGGAAGCCAGGAAGGGTTTCGCAGCGGTCGAAGCGCCTTGGGACCCTCCGGGTAAGTAGTGCGCTATATAAATGCCTATACATTTACATACATTTACAATGCTCATTCCAATAGCTGGTATTCCTCCCGAGGAGCAGCACCTCCG
This sequence comes from Lissotriton vulgaris, assembly GCF_964263255.1. Classification (NCBI taxonomy): domain Eukaryota; kingdom Metazoa; phylum Chordata; class Amphibia; order Caudata; family Salamandridae; genus Lissotriton; species Lissotriton vulgaris. Next base: position 500,086,450 of record NC_141694.1, read on the forward strand.
TCTTGCCTGCATTAAGCTGCAGGCAGTTGTCCGTCATCCACTGGGCTACTGCAGCCAGGCCATCCCTAAATCTCGAGGCCGAGATAGAAGAGCCTTCGGTGAGAGTGATGACCAGCTGCGTGTCGTCTGCTTATGACACCAGCGTTAGGTCCCACTCCTTAGTCACTGCCACAAGTGGCTGCACATAAAGATTAAAAAGGGATGGACTAAGTGCAGAGCCCTGAGGAACTCCCTGGCCGATGGAATGGGACTGGGAGAGAAACGGGGGAGCTGATACCCGGAAGGATCTGTTCTTCAGAAATGATCGGAACCATTCCAGGGCAATACCAGTGATCCCTATTGTCTCCAGACGATTTAACAAGATGTTATGGGAAACCGTATCAAAGGCTGCGCTGAGATCTAACAAAATCAGCGCAGCACTCTGACCGGCGTTGAGGATAGTCCGGAGGTGTTCGGTAGTGGACAGGAGGGCAGACTCAGTACTATGTCCCGGCCTGAACCCATTTTGAGATGGGTCCAAGATGTTGTTTTGAACCATATGGTGGGTCAGCACATTGTTTACATAGGCCATACATAGGTTACATAGGTGGTTACCTGCTAAGGCCTTTTTGTAGGTCCTTTTATCTCACTCTTTTTTGGATCGTCTCCATCGTCTCTCCAGAGTTTTACACGAGAATTTTACAATTTTTAGAGCCCCTGAATACCAAGTTGCTGAGTCCCGGCGAAGCCCTCGCTTCGTGTTCTTTTCCGGGATAATAATGTCCAAGGTCTGCATCAGAGCCCAATTGAAATTTGCCAATAACACCTCCGTGTCTTGATTCCTTGGCCTGATTCTCAAGGATCTGAAACTTTCCCTCAAATGCTTCTGCAGTAAGCTTCTGCCAGGATCTGGCTCTCTGAGGTTTTATTAATGTGGGCAGTTGTTCATGTCCACGTTTAATTGCCTCAGGACAGACAAAGGAGATCAAGTAATGATCTGTCCAGGTCAGAAGCTGAGCATCTAGAAACTGTAGGCTTTCTATATTTGCGAATAGCATATCCAATGTGTGGCCTGCCATATGCGTCGGGCCAAGGACATCCTGTACCAGTCCCATGTCTGATAATCCTGAAAGCAAGTGAACAACTTCCAGATCATGAAGGGCTTCTCCGTGATAGTTAAAATCCCCCAGCAGTATAAAACTACTAGAGGCCACAACCTGTGCGGCTATAAACTCAGTCAAAAAATTGACAAAGTTCAGCTTAGGACCAGATGGACGGTACAAAAGTGCGCCTGCCCTGTCTCTGCCTGGTTCTTTTGGTGCTCTTATGGTTAGTTTCAATGGATAGATGGGATTCCGTCTTCTAGTGCTTCATTATAAATTTCAAGAAGCTGCGAGCCAGTACGTCCCCATAGCCCTTATAAAATTCATTTGGTGGCCATTTGCCGCAGTTTTACATCTACCCAGACTATCTATTGCAGTCTTTATTTTGGATAGTAAGGGGGGGCTGGCATTAAAATTCTGTCTGCATCCTCTTACCACGCAAGTGCAATTCTGTCTAAACATTGTTCAATTTATGTGTGTGAAAGGTTCTCTCTATAGGCATACAATTCACATAATAAGTCGAAAATGGCTCTAATATTATATGACTATCTAGGACGCTTGCATCTCAAATTTCTGTTACAATATTCTGGTTCTTGTGTAGTACCTTCAGTACCACTGCCAGTGCTTTGGCTGGGCTCTTGCTTTCTGTGCAGTATTGTTCTAGGAAGTATTTGTCTATATAGTTTACCTTTTATTCTGCCATCGGTTGATAGCTCTAAGATAAGGAATTCATCTCAATAACGCATTTACAATAAGCTGATTTCTGTGATGTTTTTTCAGCATTTCAATTTCTAAGTTAGGTTTTATAATTGTGTGAGCGCAGCTTTCTGAAACTTGGCATGTTTGGAAATCGTCACTCCACTTGTAAAAACGTTATGGTTTTCCCAGACAATGATATACTTGATTTCAGATCCTACATCAAAGAATTCTGCTGCGGATTAATGTTTTGTTACAAAATACAGAATCTAATAGCGCATCTGAGGGAACTCACCGGTATTCAGTCTGATGGTCTCAATATGGGATTTTCAGTTGTAGAATAACAGGATAAGGGCCAGAAAGGGTGCAGGATAAATATTCTACATGAGTGATGCAAGTTATTATATCTCAAGAGAGAAACCAGTGGTCAATAAGTGAAAGAGTGTCCTGTACTGAAAAGAAAGTTAGGAACCCTTTCCCGCAGCCATTTTTGAGTCTCCAAATATTGGTCATCCACAGTATCTCCATATATGCAAGATCCTTTCACATCTGACTCCTGACACCCCAAAGTGCAGAAGACAAGGCTAAGGTCCTACTCCCAAGATAATAATGTTAGGACTCACCTTCCTGTATGCATCAAATAGCCATAGCAGTATTCTGACATATGTTTGGATAAGGTGAACTGGTGTGTCCACCCACGTCTGTCACTACCACATAACTGCCTTGATATGAATGAATAAATTAAATAAATGAATGAATAAATGAAAAATGTATTGTTCAGTTAGTAAATACTTACAATTAAAAACACCTTTATACAATTCTGCTTACATTTCATGCATAATCAATTAAATATCCTTATTAAAAGAACCACATAATTAAAAATACATAAAACAATCCTTATTGTCCACAGTTAATCAGTTTCTTCTCCACTATTTCTATAAACTTCAACAGTCTGCCTGTGAATTGCAAACTTTCTCCTTGTAAACTGGCCATAACTGCTTGTCGACGTGTTCGTATCATTTGACTATTAAAGTCTGACCTCAGCAGCCTCCTATGTTCAACTATTAAAGCGGGACAGCTACAAATTATATGACAGATATCTTCTCTCTTGTTGCTACAGAGGCAACTCGTCCTCTCATTACTCATCTTTTTCCACGCAGGGGAATCTCCAAGAAATTGACTATTTCCAAATCGGAGATTCATAAACTTTAACTTTGCCCTTTGGCTATTTAAGTCTCCTAGATAGCTCTGAGGTTTTAACATACCATAGGAAGCAATAACTGTTCACACATGGGATCTCTTTGCCATTACTGCTTTATCCCATAACGAGGACAATTTTTTACTGCACCCATTTCTTACTTTATTAAAAGCCACCTGTGAGAGGGGTAAAGCCCATAATTGTTCTGCCTTAAACGTGTCTATCTCCACTGTCATAAGCGAGGAATTATTATCCCTTTTAAGTTTATTGCAGAATTCTAAATATGCTCCAAAACTGTTTAGGTTCTGTCGTTTGAGTCCGAACTCAAGTTGGATTTGCGCTGGTGAAGTCTGCCTAGGAAGATTAAACAGGCGTCGGTAGTTCCCTGTCACTAGTTTGTCTATGGTGTTATTAGCACATCCTTTTAGAGTCTCTACTCCATATGCAAGAGTTGGAACGTGTTTAACTGTCATGACTTGTAATAATGGATTGAGGGAAAGCCCGTTTAAATTCTTCTGGAGTGTGGCAAATGCTGCAATTAATGAATTGTTTCTTCTCTGTAGTGCAGCACCCTCATTTCTACCCGTACCCCTAGCATCAATTATAACACCCAGGTATCTATACTCAGTTACAGATTCTAAGACAGTACCTTCCATTCTTATTATGAGTCTTGTAGCCAACACCCTTGTCACCAGAATTGCTTTTGTCTTTTTTAAGTTAATCTTTAACCCATGAGTAAAAGCATAATGAGCACTTTCACTAATTAATCTCTGCAACCCCACCTTTGTGTACCTTATTAATACAATATCATCTGCGTACAGAATGTGCGAAACTTTAAAACCTGCCGCAGTTGGGGAGTGAGAATTAATATGATTCAGCCCTGATGAAATATCAGCTAAATACAAGTTAAATAAGGTAGGGGCCAAAACAGATCTTTGCTTCAACCCGTCCCTTATCATATTTTTGACAGTACTGTAGCCTGTCCCAACCTTACTTTCATCCAGGTATTGATATACAACAATTGTATCGCTCTCAGCAAACTAGAAGCGATCCCCATTTTCGATAATTTATTCCAAAGAATATTTCTTTGCACAGTGTCGAAAGCCAAACTAAAATCAATAAAACACAAATGAAGATTCACCCCACGGCGCCTGGCCATTTCCATTATGAGAACCAGCATTTGAATGTTAATAATCGTCCCCATGCCTTTAATAAACCATGTTTGATTCCTTGCCATAGCTGCCTTATAGATCTGAGGGCATCTGTCCAAGTCCTAGTTTGATATTGTTTTATGGATTGATATGGATATCTCTCCAGCTGAATGATGTAAATAAACTATATGCCGCTCATTTTGTGGTGAATTGCAGCCAAGGCCACATTCAATACCGCCTAGCTACAAATAGGACAATATGTTTGTCTTTTTGAGAGTTTTTTCAACCCTAAATGTTCAAAGATAGTAATGAAAGTTTTCGTCTAATTTTTATATTCAGAATCTAGCCATGCATTTGTGATTGGATAAATTAACAAAACATAGGGTTTTCTGTGTATGCCCTGATTAGATATGGGAGGCATACAATATTCTCATTGCAATTCTCTGTGGAAAAATGTAAATTAAATTGTAGTATAATCTGCCTATTATTTACAGATACACAATACTATTGTTTATTTGATACCACATTCATAATAAAAAATTCTCTTGGATGGACACTGTTGTGCTTTACAAAACTAGTATTATACTAAATAATATCCACAAAAAGCTAATTTTATTTGTCTGCAGTTCTGGACTCAATGACATTTTTCATACAAAATTAAAATCATAATTCTAATCACAAAAGAGGAAAATCCTTTATCTTGTTTTGTCCAGCTCTAATCTTAACATTTTGATTATAAGCTGCTGTATTGAGGCAAATACATTTAAGCAGTTCACACTTGTTTTATATGATGAAGTTCATCCATTACCTGTATATATTATCTTATGACTTTCTTTCCTTGAATCACTGTCTCATGTTAGTGTCAATGCATTCCGGCCTCTGTCATAGTAATTTAAAACGGCTCCTCAGGACAGAAACCGGAACCTATTTGCAATGTATCTGTCATGTAGTTGTTTATTAAGTATTTCTCTGTAAAGAACTAGTACCCCTTCACTTAGTATTGCAGGATTAGAAAACATATACATCAATCTTATGTCTCACACATGAAGGCACAGTGGGTCAAAAGGAACTTGTTATCTTCTTTGAGAACTTTGGGTCTGGATAGGCGAATGTGGCAGTAATATTGCCAGAAGTCCGTAAGGCTGTCATAGCCGTATTCTTTCCCATGTCATTTAGAGTGTGGTCGGCTTTTCATTTGCCAATTTTAAGATGGCTACATTCTTTAACGATGATTTCTAAAAGACTCAATCCTGGTTGGTGAAGCTGCATCCTCTGAGATATTTCTTCCTTTAGTTCTACTTTCAGTTAGTTAAACACTAAAAATGGAAGAACAAATCAGAATTGGCCCGTAATGCTTTCAAATACTTATTTTGTTTCCGTTTTAGGGCCTCCAAATTGGTGTTTTTGTTCCTTGTTTCTGTACTTTTTCACTATTTAGTACAACTTTCTTATGGATTTCCTCTGTATCCTTCCCCTGCGCAGCCCCATTCTTGTGTCTGTTCAAGTCCTGGTTTCTCTCCATCAACACTCTTTTTACCTGTAGGGTTTTCCCATTTTGCCCTTTCCCTCTGTTGTGATCTTTTCTAGCAGTCACTTGTTATTTCCACATAAAGTTGAATCGCGGTTAGACTACCTGAATCCTTTTATGGAGCCTGAGAAAGAAGAAAGGTTCAATTCTGGACTTTGCCTCTAGTGTGGAGATCCATGAGACTTTCTGAGACAATGTCCAATAAGGCACAGAAGACTTCAGGAAATGGCAGATAGAGTCCACCCTGTCCAGGAGAGGACACAATAGGTGTATGACAGATTTCTGATGTGTACTCCTTTGAAAAAGATGGCAAAAGATTTTTTTCCATTGCATGTGTTACTCTTCAATTTCTAGTTGGAACTTTTCTTTCGAGTTGATAATCTTTTAGAATGTAGTGTCATCAAAATGTATATTAATAACGCATGGGCCAAAATGCATGAAATACAACCCAAACAAACACCAGAACAATTGGAAAAGGTTGATGGAACATTTGGGACCCCATAAAGAATTCCTGTCCTTTGATGTATTTGCAGCATTGAACTACGCCATGGCTTGAGAGACATAACCCGTCCATTAACTGGACTACTCGTACCATGCCTCGATTCTCTTAGTGCTGTCTAGACCACTGATATACTTTTGGAGATTATAGCCCAAAAGTTTGTCAAAGTGAAAGTTCAATGGTAGCAATGCTTGCCCTAATGCCTAGCTATTATCCGGAGTATGCAGATGAATTCATGAAACCGGTAGTCCTCTGTCTACCTCCAAAATGAGAGATTACTGCATAATTCCTGTACTGTGGCTGGATGTTGCCATTCCCTTTTTTTTACATGTAATCCTTGTCTGAACATGAAAAACAAAAATTGAAGGACTACCTAAAAGACAATCAGGAAAATTATCTTATAATTGGTACAACCATTTTTTTGTTACAAAGCAGACTCATGATTTATGACCAAAAACGAGCTATTATGGGCTAATTGAAGTCACTATCGATCTACTACCTTGCATTGAGGATATCTTAAAGTCAGTTCACGAAGCAACCATTTTTAGAAAGTTGAGGCCTTATTCACAAACTGCACTTTGTAGTAGGTTTTTTGGTATTACAAAACCCACTACAAAGTGTGCATTTTGCCTATGCTTCTATGTGAGGAGATCTCCACCCAGTTGTGGTGTCTCTGCACATGTAAGTATAGATTTTATCCTGTGTCCATGCTAAATGTAGCATGGACACAGGATAGTGGGTGGGAAAAGGGGCAGACGTCATACTAAAGGGATGAGATTAGGCAGAAGTCAGAGTGGTTCAGCCAGGGCAAAGGAGTGATTTTTGGATGGACGTTACCCACCCACAAAAGACTAAGCCAATCGCATTACTGTGGGGGTGGAGACATATAACTTACACTTTTGTAATATGTTTTCTCTCGGAGTTTGTGTATACCAAAAGTAATAAACTAACTACAAAGGGTACGGTTATCAAGGAAGGCGGGTTAATAGTACTGGAGTTAGTCTGACTAATATTGCCTCATTGGTAGTATTCATTTCTTACCATATGAGGGCAACACCTCTATGTCCACAACAATGAAATATGTTTCACTCCGTGTAGCTGCGGCAGTTAGCAGCAGGTCGCGATGAGGAAGCGGTTTGTAGCCCCAGGGTGATGTTTTTGCAGGGATTACGGCAACCTGTGGACAGGACTTCATGAACAAAGTTACCGGCGATAAAATATGATTGACTTGACTTGTGATTAATGATTGATTGACTTGTGTGCAGCGTCTCCGGGAGATTCTTTTCCGGGCTCTGGCGCAGGCTGCGACGGCTCACGCTCCCTGCCGCTGGCGTTCCACGAGCATCGGTTAGCGGGGCATGCGAGTGAGGCAGTGGAGCAGAGCGGAGTTCTTTGCTGAGTCGAAGCACAGGAGCGGAGTCTGGAGTCACGGCCGGGATTTGGGCGGCGGCAATTCCTGGAACCTGACGTGCCCGACGAGCCTGAGAAGGATTAGGAGAGGAGGCTGCCTGCTGCATTCAGGAGCTATGGCCCCCAAACCAAACAACTCCAAAGCAGCAATATCCAAGAAAAAAGGAGGGGCAGAGGGGGGAACAGCGGTGTTGGCTGCGCAGGATAAAGGAGACCCCTGGCTGAAACAGCAATCACCCACTGCAAGGAAACATCAGCAGCTGGCAGTTAAGACACGCCAGGCAACTGCCACAATTACGGATATGTTTTCCAAAAACAGTAAGGTAAAAGGAGTAAAGAAGATCCCACCTCAGGCAGTAGACGGGGTAACACAGGATACGGGGGACCAAGATGCATTATCCACCAGTCTAATCGGCATAGAAGAAGGTGCTGAATGTACGGCTGCCCAGCAAGTATCCGCTGAAGCTCTTCAGAGTGACAGCGTGCAAGTGATTGTATCCGCCCCAGCGGTCGATATAAGTGGGTACCCCGCAATGGGAAACACTGTAAAGGACCGAGAGATTCTGGACAATACTGCAGGCACTTCTCCCAATGCAGGCCAATATACCAGCAGTGGTCCTCCCCAGGTGGCGGTAGCCTCGGGTCCCCGCGATCTCGACCCAGCATCTATGGAGGATACCACTGAGCCTACCCCAGGTGGAGCATCGGGGGGCCAGGTAGAGAAAGTCCCAAGTGAGTGTTTTTTCTCGGTGTCCGAAAATGCAGAATGGTCAGACGAGGACGAGCACAGCTCTAACTGGAAGGTAGTATTCAGGACTCAGAAAGTGATCTGGAGCAAGAACCCCCTACTACAGCGGTCAGGCCAAGGGCAGCATCGAAGGGGCAAGAACACTATGAACTAAGTTGGGATCATTCATCGGCCTTGCCATTACAAGGTAGTCCAAATATGGAGGTATCCCAGATGTCGCTCCTGGAATTGATTCACCAGGAAATTATCTCCCATCGTGAGGAGACTCGCCAAGACAGTAGGAAATCACAAGCCGCAGTGAGGAAGATGCAGGGGGTGGTGAGGAAATTGTCTAAAGCGTGCACAAACCTGGGGGACACAGTCTCAAATTTGGAGGAGCGAGTTGTCTCAACTGAGGTCGAGGCAGTAGCTGCTGTAACTAAAGTGGATGCCCACTGCGCACAAGTGGTAGATATTCAATGGAAACTCGAGGACATGGAAAATAGAATGAGACGTAACAACCTTAGGGTCATCGGGATTTCATAAGGGGTCGAAGGGTCAGACATCAGAGCATATACCATCAAGCTATTCGATCAAGCATTTCCGGAGCTATCCGGCTGGAACTGGCCCTCCGAAATTCAGAGGGTACATCGTACCCCTTTCAAAGTTCGGAAAAACGCAAGGGAAGGGGATAAGCGAAGGGCCATTCTAATCTTCCTCAGCAATTTTGTACTGAAGCAACTAATTGCAGAGAAGGCAAGACCGGATGCAAGGAGGACTAGTGATGGGATCTCATTCTTCGTTCGGCCGGATTTCTGCCATGTGACGGTGGAAAGGAGATGGAGGTTGTGGCAGCTCATTAAACCCTTTCAGGAAAAAAAACTCAAGGCCTTTTTGATAAACCCTGCCCAGCTAAAGGTTATTAATGAAGGGAGGACCCATTACTTTGCTTCCGAGATAAAGGCGAAGGAATACCTACCTTGACTCTTTGTGCAACTAGGCTCTAGTTGAAAGTGCATGAGTTGGGCATTGTGTTTATTAAGGATATCTTCCAGATAAATACCAGGATGCCGCATTCCCATCCTATTTTCCAGGTACTCAGGTTGTGTACTGGATCTCACAGTGATTAGGTGTGTTTATTTTGTGGGGTGGGATGTTAGGTTGACATTATTTTGTATCTTTTTTCTATTCCTCATTGCGACTACTGCTTTACATCACACGCACAGACAAGGTCTGAGCGCCTCGAATGAGGGAATGCAGGGGGGGTGGGTGGGTCTGAGGAGTTTGTGGAGGGGGCAGAGGGTGGGGCTGGGGGTTGGGGGTGTTGAGGGGGGAGTGGGGAGGGGCAACGGGGTGAGGGGTGAAAAGGAAAAAAACTAGATAATCTGGTGTTGTGTTGAGATTGGTATTCACGAGTCCGGCTCTTTAAGTGACATAGTTATGTTGTTTGAAATAATGCTATTGAATATTTGGAGAAAAATAGAGCAGGCAGTGGTAAGGATGATCAGTAAACTACTTAATGCTGAACATTAGAATTTGCACAGTCAACGTCAGCGGTCTGAATGACTGGAAGAAATGACAAAAGTTGGACTATTTCGTTAATTATAACGGGATTGATATACTTTGTCTGCAAGAGACTCACCTCCCTTGGGCCAAACCGAATCTATTATTTATCAAGGGTTTTGACCTGATAGCTTGCACATCACAGACAGCAACAACCAGGGGGGTTGCAATTTTAGGCAGATCATGTTTAGGGGGGGCGAAGCGGGTTAAAAGCGATAGCTTGGGAAGGTGGGTCATTGCAGAGTTATGCTTAGGGTATACAATCTGTTCAATCTACGGGTCAAACTGTGATGATCCTGACGTTTTTGATTTTCTGGAAGAGGAGTTAGCGGGCTGGCTAACCCCAATGATAGTCTGTGGAGATTTAAACATATCTACCGATTGGCATAATGTGCATAAGTATTCAGGGCGGAAACCCAGGGTGTTCCCGGGCTATATCCTCTTTAATGAGCTCACACAGGCTAAAGGATGTTTGGGGGGAAAAGGAGCCTCTGAATCCTGGGTTTACTTACTTTTCGCACCCGTTTCAAAAATATTCAAAATTAAATTACTTCTTTATTTCTTCTCCTGAATTAAATAGAGTCAGTATCAGGAAAATACCTAGAATAATCTCGGATCATAATCCGCTGATTTTAACCTGTGAAGTAATTAAAGCAGAGAAACGGCATTCCAGATGGACCTTTTGAAAGGAGGTTATTATTGGATCAAAGATTTTTAGAACATATTAAAAAATGGACAGGGGAGTTCTTTGACGCAAATCGCTATAGTACATCCAGGAATGGCGTCTGGGATGCGTTTAAGGCGGAAACCATTAGTTGCACGGCGAGACTTAGGAAAGCGGATAGGGGAGAGCTAGATAGACTTCTGGGCGAACTAGCAAAGGCGGAAGAACTGCATATTAGTGACATAGGTAGGGGTGTTGATGGGACAGAGAGCCAAAGAGGCCTGGCAATTATCAAAGCGGAGCTCCAAAAATTGGTTACGCAGAAGGCTGTAGGGGATTATCAGGCGTCTAGGGCAAAGAGATATGAGACAGGGGAACAGGCAGGCAGGGTGCTGGCGCTTCGTATCAGACAGGATAGAACCAGGAATATCATAGAGAGCATACAAGAGGATGGTAAGAACTACTCAGAGTCAAAGGAAATTTTAAAGGTCTTCAAAAATTTCTATCAAAACTGTATGATTAGCCATCAAGAACAGCAAGAGAGTGGGGACAGGGGCCCAACGCTGGACGCACTATCTAGAGATGAGTTGGAAAGGGACATAACTAGAAGTGAGATTCAGGCTACCCTAATGGATCTTGCTGCCGGAAAAGCAGCAGGTCCGTATGGAATTCCCCTGGAAGTATATAAAACATTGCATCTGAGACAGTTCCAATTTTACAAGATCTTTTCAATGGGATACTGTGTACAGGGGACATCCCCGATTCTTGGAAAGAGACCAATGTTATTATCTTTCACAAGAAGGGCAAACCCAAGGAGAACCCGGGCTCTTACCGCCCCATTTCGCTTATTAACGCGGATACCAAGCTATACTCGAAAATCTGGGCCAAAAGGTTGGGGAGGATCATTGGCGGTCTCGTCTCTCCCTGGCAGCATGGGTTTGTGCCGGGTCGAGGCACGACCGACCATTCTCGACGAGCTATAACACTGTTTGATGCCCATGCCGCCAGGGGGGGAGGGATGGCCATGATCCACCCCAACGCGGAGAAAGCATTCTACCGCGTGGTCTGGGAGTACTTGTGGGGAATCCTGGTAGGTAGGGGTTTTGGCCCTAAGACCATTAGAGCTGTTAGAGCAATGTATAAAGACCCGGTGGCACGAGTGTCAGTAATGTGAGAGAGCTCGGAGAAAATTGTGATCAAGAGGGAACTCGCCAGGGATGCCCCTGTTCTCCGATCCTCTTCTCATTATATATAGACACCCTGATACAAAAAATCTTGGGATGCCCACAGATTAATCCTGTGATGCTGAATGGGTTTACAAATAAACTGCTAGCATACGCTGACGATTTGGCGGTTTTTACCACCGATCCACAGCAGGCGATGCCGGTACTTGCCGAGCTGGCGAAGGATTTTGGAAGTAGATCTGGGTATCTGCTAAATGAGGGGAAAACCCAGATTATGGGATGCAGAGATCAGACCCGGGACCAGGGTTCAATTCCCGACGCAGCAGAGTCTTGAGCTCAAAATGTCCACGGACTTGATAATTCTCGCCTCGTGCCTACTCGAATCATGGGATCACACTCTGTAACTCTGGGCAATAGCTTGTTTAATCTCCACTAAGGCCCTACCGCGATGGGATGCCTGGTCTTCACCTTGGGGATGCCCAGTAGGGGTTATCTCGCAGGGAAAGCCAGGACGGGTTCCCAAAGCAAGCGCTAAGAGACCTGTCGGTGATTTGGCGCTATATAAATCGAAATTAACATAACATAACATAACATTATTTGCACCCAGAACATCTTTAAGTCAGACAGCAGATACACAGACTCAGCAGTTTATTTGGGGGTAAGAATTAATGCCTCAGTGGATAAGATCGTCACTGATAACTACTGCCCCCTTATGGGATCGATTGAAACAGAATTAAAAAGGCTGGATGTATTACACCTCTCTCTGGTAGGGAGGGTTAATGTCCTCAAAATGTCAATATTTCCCAAGGTCCTATACCTGTTTCAAGCCATCCCATTATTGCTGGATGAAAAACTAATAAGAAATCTGGAATCAATCTTCAACAAGTTTATCTGGCAATATGGGAAGACTAGGCGTTCCATGAAGCTTATGTCGCTCCCGTTCGAAAGGGGGGGCATGGCCCTACCAAACCTCTGCTTATATCATCTGTCTTGCCTTTTGGCTCAAATGTCTATACTGTTTCAATCAGTCCCAAGCCCGCAAGAGGTTCGGGGAGATAGGCAGGATCCACCATCCATTTTTGAGCTCTTACTAGGGAACAAGGCTGTTGGTTTACTTTTGAGTGAGGTAGACCGGAGATACTATAAGAAGGCCCGGTATAAGATTCTGGATGGGGTTTGGGGGACATGGAAAGCTACCCAAAAAATGCTAGAAATCCCTAAGATCAATGCTCATCATCTCCTTTGGAACTCTAACGTGTTCCCCTATTTGGGTTCGGATAGGAATTGCCAGTTCTGGAAAGAACATGGAATAAGGACCATAGGGGACATGATGGCAGGAGGGGATGTACTTAGATTTGAAGCGATTCAACACAAGTTTGGGATCCCATCTAATTACTGGTTTCTCTATAGACAACTGGTTCAAACAGTGATGGCATTTAGGCCGAGGATTTCAATAATGAATCGTATCCCCTTAATTGATTATTTATGGAATGGGGGTAATAAAATTAAACTAGTTTATAACCATTTATTTTATATCTACTGCTGTACTTTGCATCCTTATTTCAGCAGGTTGGAAAGATCCCCCCCCCCCCCACCTTTCAAATGTGGATCTCAAGATTGCTAGGATTGCATAATATCGAGGCGTGCCTCTATGAGCTAAAAGGTAAAAAAAATACAGAGAATTAGAACTAAATATTTGGGCACCACTTGCTAGGTGGAGAAATTTGAGTGGCTAAGTACGGTTTTAAATTGTATCCCGATTATGTATTGTTTATTGAACTACTGTCTGAATATTTTAATAGCACAGTTTTTGATAACATATATTTATTACTGAATTGTTATTAAGCTGTATCATCAACTTCTTCTTAAAGTCTAATTGGAATAAGGATATAATGAATTTGTATATATCTCTCTTTTGTATGACATCAACTATCTCAAAAAAAAAAAAAATGAAAAAAAATATGTTTCACTCCTTGAATGCGTCGGATGGCCGGGAGCCATCCGATCTGTATATGTGCGGAATTTTGCTGGACCGCGGCAAAATTCCGGCCGTGCACAAGGGGTTAAGTATGGTAGAGTAAGCAATTCTTATTAATAATAATAATAATAATAATAAACACGTGGTTTGGTATTCCTTGAGTAAAATAGTGCTCAGAGATTACACACTAATTGTCACATACCTTTGTTTTAATGCAGTTGAAACCAATTGAAAGCCTCTATTCCATTGCAAAGCAGCAGAGAACTTAGACCAGCCAACACATGTTTTGCCCCTAATGGTGTGCAGGACTGGTGCTTTTTCAAGGTTAAGATTGTTTGCATGTCAAAAAGAGCGTTAAGGTTGGTTTCACAAGAATTGTGGGTATGTTGGCTGGCCTAAATTCTCTGCTCCCTTCCAATGGAATAAACACTGTTATTTGTTTTCAACTACATTAAAATAAACACATGTGAATATTAGAATGTAATCTCTGACCATTATTTCACTAATGGAATATCAAACCACACATTTAATATTATGATTATTGAGAACTATTTACTCTATCTTTCTTAAATACCCTCAAGGTGTAAACTTATTCAAAAGTGCAAATACCCTTGTGAATTAGGTCTAAAAGTCTTAGAGGGACTTCTTTTCATTAGGCATCGAGATGACTGAAAGATAAAATTTAGCATACCCTCAACCAGTATGTGGTATTCTATATTAATGGTATCATGGTGTACTCTAAACACCTGGATGAACACTGAGGACATGTAGCTTCTTTAGTGGATTGGCTACACCAGCACAATAGATCTTTCAAACCCAAGAAATGTGAATTTGAAAAATAAAACCTCATTTATCCGTGGTATCATCTGCCTGCCTACCACCCAATCTAAACGCTTTAATATATCAACTAAGCGAAAAGTAGAACAACAGATTATACTATGTGTCATGTACTAGAAAAATGTCTGCTTTATCATAAAATGCTGGAACTTAGATATTTGTAGGATCAAGTTCTATGAAGAATCTTTGTTGATTATAACACTTGGGGTAAAAGAATCAAGAGCGTAAAAAATTAAGTTCTATTGTATGTTTTAGTAACTGTATTAATGTAAGGCACATGCTCAATAAGAAACTTATGTCAACTATGTAGATACTGTCTGTTTGAAATGCAGGGGGCGTTGTAAACTGTATATGCTAACTCTATGACATGAATATCAGGTCAGGGTTATATATATATAACAATATCAAAGAATATCGCTATGTTGAGTTGGTAAGTAAATTGTGAACCGTTCCCAATCTAAGATGGCCGCTATTCTGAGAACGAGTTAAATATAACTCGAAAAAGCGTCTAAAATGCATTTAATAGAACAACGCGTATGAATACAAATTGTTGCAGGCTACGTTATCACCTTACTCATATAAATGGAAATAAGAAACTGAGCAATGTAAATACTTCGAATCTCCCTAAATCCAAGATGGCCGCCATTTTGTGAACGAGTGAAATATAACTCCGAAAAACGTTCAAAATGCACCTTATTTGACATCGCTTGCTACTGAAAATTGATGTAGGCTGCAATATTAATATTCGCATTGAGGCATAGAAGATTCCAAGCAAAATTATCGTTTCGGCACTATAACTTCCGGTTTTCGGAAAATGCCAAATAAAGTAAATTATGCATTTTAAATGGACTTATTTTGGCCCGAAATCGGCATAAATTGCCCTAAGACTGTAGAATGATTAAATTATTACATAATAAAAATAAAAATATATACTCTTTAAAAACACTGGTTACCCAGTCCACTTCCGGGTTAAAGAGGGAAAAGGCAGTATTTAAACAGCCCTCGCGTCCCGATAATCACTTATTCGGATGACGCAGAACACGGAGGAGCAGGGAGGCCGACCAAAAACTACCAGGTATGTGAACTAGAGTATGCGTGAAGTAGTTTTGAGTCAATGCTATTACAACATTAGTCCCTTTAGCCAGGAAATGCTAACCATGTTGCTAAACCTGTAAAATAGAAATGTGGCTTTAAGTAAACTATGCCTGCAGGACTGCCATCAGCAACAATTTAAACTCTATTTTTACATAAATAGCGCTAAGATGAAAATGAACAGAAACATGTGGGACATAATTTTAACGCCTGAAAAGATAACTTGTCCCTAACATTAAGCCTTATATCTGCCAAATAAACTTGGAGTAAATAGCACAAGTTATTATAAATCGTAATACATCCATTCTGTCCAGTATGACATCTAAATACGCTCGCTTTATCCAAATAGGTGATGAAGCACTGCCATTCAAACAAACACAGCGTTTGAAAAAGGATATATAAGTGTGGTAAGTGAATGACACCTTTATGTCCTTCTTAAAAGGTAGTGTTAGCATGGAATCATATTATACATATTCATATATATGTTTTAATACGCATGGATCTTAAATTCAGAAAAGGACCAAAGACTGCATCACATAGACCCAAACTGAGAGAGAAGTCCGGTGGCTCCTCCGTTGTTTCTTTGCCTTGTACCTTGAATTGACAACAGGTAACTTTTAAGCAAATACCATTCGAAACTGCACAAATAAAACATAGACCAAAGCCTACGGTTCATAAAATATTCTGTCAATTTCCCCCGTTAAGGTCACAGGGCAAATTGAAGGAACTGATGATGCACATATATCTGGTTGATTAAGAGGTCTTCTTAATGGTTAAAAGAGAAACTTCAATAAATATCAGGTACTCCTTCACATTGTAGTTGAGACAATTTTATAGAAATGAATGATCATATGTTGAATGAATATATATCTAAAAAATGTTTTCTCAATTCCTAAATTAATTTTGAACCGTCAAACACCGAAACGCAGCGTCGACCTTTGTACTTTGACCCCTTTTTTTAGCTTTTTTTAGATTTATTTCACTTTTGTGAATCTTTTATTGGATTTTATTTAGATTGTAACCCTTAAAGGGAGGCATTTTAATAAATTGTGTTTATACCTTTCAATTTTACTGTTGTGTGTTTACCTGTTGATTATTAACTACAATGTCTTGTGGAGTTATACAAATGGACAGTGCTTGATAATCATAATTCCATTATATCATGTTGTGACTACTTAAGGACCTTTCGAAATTAGTTTTGCCCTAGGATAATCTAGTTCCAGTCAGCATTCCTGTACTAGTACTCTACCCCTACCTGTGTTTAATCACCAGGGGAACCTTCCATATATTTTGTTGTTTGTTGATCATCTGCCTGTGGCCATGGATTTCTAAGGGATCATTGTATTGTATTGTATTGTAAGGGGTGCTTATAGAGCGCACTGACACCATGGGTTTCCTGGCGCTGGTTGGATGCAGAGGGGACAGGGGGACTTAGCTAGATTGGGGGAAGAGCCAGGTTTTTAAGGATTTACGAAAAAGAATCAGAGAATTGGAGGTTTTAAGAGAAAGAGGAAAAGAGTTCCAAAGTTTGGGGGCCAGGTATGCAAATCTCCAGCCTCTGGATCTGCAGAGTTTAAAAGAGGGGATGATCAAGAAGTGAAGATGGGAGGATCTCAGGTTCCGAGATGGGCAGTAGGGCCTGATGAGAGATTTCAGGAAGGCGGGACAGGGCCCAGCTAGCGACTTGAAAGTGAGGCAGCCGATCTTAATGGCCGCCCTTGAAGTGACAGGGAGCCAGTGCAGTTTGGAAAGAAGGGGCCTGGCGGATTGCCGCTTCGAGATCCCAAGGGCCAGTCTCGCCGCTTGATTTTGAACAGCTTGCAGTCTGGCCAAAGATGTTTTAGGCAGACCGTGATAGATCGCGTTCGAAAAATCTAAGCGGGAGAGGACGAGGGCCATGATGACTTGCAGGAGGGCGTCAGGTGTAAGGAGGTAAGCCACTTTCCTGATCCTGCGCAGCTGGTAAATGCAGGAAGAGACCACTGTCCCCACCTGAGGCCCAAGGGATAAACCGGAGTCAATAGTGACCCCGAGACTCTTCACCGAGGCCACGGGATGGGAGAGGGGCCAAGTTCCGCCGGCCAGAAGTGCGGCCCCCAGAAGGTGGCACTCCTACCGGGAAGGAGAAGCTCCGTCTTACCGGGGTTCAATTTTAGCTGGTTTTGTCCCATCCACTGGAGAATGTGGGACATGGCTGCCTGTAAGTTGGGAATAGCAGAAGGGGAGTTGAGAGAAAAGATGAGTTGCAGGTCGTCCGCATAGTTGAAAACGGTGACGTCCCACTGCCTCAGAGAAAAAAGAAGGGGTCGAAGATAGAGATTAAAGAGAAGAGGGGATAAGGAGGAGCCCTGGGGGACCCCGCAGGGCGAGTGTTCCCTAGGAGCCCTGAAAGTGCCCAGGCTAAGGGTCTGAGACCTCCCGGTCAGGAAGGATTTGACCCAAGCCAGCGCCAGGCCTTGGATGCCAGCCTGCTCGGCACAGTGGAGAAGGATGTTATGATCCACCGTGTCGAAGGCGGCTGACAGGTCTAATAGTACCAAGGCCTGGGGGGTACCCTTGTCAACGCCGTCTCTCAGAGCGTCCAGCACGGCCACGATCACTGTCTCCGTAGAGTGGCCGGGTCTAAAGCCGGCCTGGTTAGCCTCGAGAAAGTTGGAGCTCTCGATAAACTGTGAGAGACAGGCGGTGACGTGGGCTTCCAGGATTTTAGAAAAGAAGGGCAAGAGGGAGATGGGGCGGTAGTTCGCCGGGACGGCGGGGTCAGCCCCAGGTTTCTTCAAAAGAGGCACCAGCACGGCCTCCTTGAAGGAGCTAGGCACCGTACCGGAAGAAAGAGAAGAGTTTACCAGGGGGAGGATGCAGTCGGGTAGAGAATGGCAGATGTCCCGGAGTATGGAAGGGGGACAGCAGTCGTCAGGAGATCCAGACTTAGTACGGGAGGCCAGAGTGGCCAGAGATGTAGGATCTAGAAGAGGGAATTGTGTGAGCAAAAGGGTGTTGTGAGGGGGGAGACAGATCCAGCGCCAGGGGGAGTGACTGGAATGGTGTCCTTGATCAATACAATTTTCTGAATAAAAAAAGTGCTAAGAGTGTTACACGCTTCCTGTGTGGGGGCCTGAGTCGGGAGCGTCCTGGGATCGGAGGTAAATTCGTTGAGGACTTTGAAAATTTCTTTGGACTTACAGGGGGCTGATAAAATTTTTCCTGAAGCATAGGCTTTTTTGGCTGCGGAGATGGCAAGTTTATACCTATTGCGAGCGGCCACATAGGCATCTCTACTTAATTAGCAGTAGTCTCTCCTCCACTTGCGCTTGAGTTGACGGAGTTCCAAATGGAGGGTTTTAAGTTCGGGGGTGAACCATTTATGGGAATTGCTGTGTCGGGATCAGGGGAACTTGGTTAGGGGAGCAAAGATGTCGCTGGCTGTCGTGAGCCAGTCAGCCACATGCCCATAAAGCTCATTGGTGCCGATGTCATTGGGAAGCAAGGGGCGGGTTTGGGACAGGTGAGACAGCAATTTAGGGGAATCGGCAGCCCTCCACTTATGGGCAATGCCACCCTCCCGCGGGGGGGATCCTAGATTTGCTCTCCCGACTATTATTGTCAGCTTCCTGAAAAATGTTCTCACAAAACTAGTTACAATTCTAATGTCGTAAATAGTGAAAACCTTCAGATGGGTATAAATGGACTTTACTAGCTGAAAGAGAATTTCTAGAGTTTGAGTTTGAGTTCAAAAAAATTTCTAAAGCGCGCGTACACCAAGCGGTTTCAGGGCGCTGATTTGATCTGAACCCCTGAAGCTAAAAGATGGGAGGATGGTGGGGGGAAATTTAGGAGGGAAAGGCTTGTGTAAAAAGAAAAGTTTTCAAAGCCTTTCGAAAAGGAGTGGATTGGGGGCAGGATCTCAAGTAGGACGGGAGAGAATTCCAAAAAGTAGGTACGAGTGTGGAAAATTTGGATCCGCCCCACTTTTTTCGTTTGAATCGGGGTACTAGAAACAGATGTTGGGTGGAGGAACGCAGCTCCCTGGAGGGGACATAGGAGTGGATTTCGGAGGTGATAAAGGCGGGGGCTGAGTCGGAACGGGCATTGAAAATGATGCATCCCAGTTTAAACTGGGCTCGTTCACGAATGGGGAGCCAGTGGAGAGTCTTGAGGAGGGGAGTAACATGGTGAGACTTGGATAAATTAAAAACCAGGCGAGCCGCCTGGTTTTGGACTAATTGAAGGCGTCGCAAGCTGTACGCGGGCATGCCACAGTAAAGGGCATTGCCGTAGTCCAGGCGGGAAATCACCATAGCAAGGACTATGAGTTTAAGAGCCGGGTAGGAAAAAAATCGAGAGACTTTACGGATGGTACGAAGGGAGTGAAAAGATGAGGACACCACAGAACTAACTTGGGAGTGAAGTGTGAGTTGTTGGTCTAGTTTGAAACCGAGGGTTTTTACAGAGGAGGAAGGGGTTGGGGGAAAACCCAAAGATGGGGGCCAGAAAGAGGAGGACCACGGACTGGAGCAACCGCCTGTCAGCACTAGCTCCGTTTTGTCGGGGTTGAGCTTCAGGTGGTTGTGGTTTATCCAGTCCCGGATGAAAGTCATAACAGATTGAAAATTAGATATAGACTCAGTAGAGGAAGAAAGGGAGAATATAAGCTGGAGGTCGTCCGCATAATTAAAGACGGAGACCTCCAGCTGTTGAAGGGCGAAGATAAGAGGAGCAATGTACAGGTTGAATAATAGAGGGGATAGGGAAGAGCCCTGGGGAACCCCGCAGTCAACCGGCTGGAAGTCTGCTGAGAAATCTCCCAGGTGCACTGCTTGGGTGCGGCCGCTCAGAAAGGAGGACAGCCAGACCAAGGCCGCCCCTCCGATACCCCCCGCCTTGACACGGGACAACAAGATGGAGTGATCAACCGTATCAAAGGCGGCAGAGAGATCGAGGAGGACCAGGGCCTGGGGATGGTTGGTGTCCATACCCTCCCTGAGGTTGTCAAGAACAGAGAGTACCACAGCCTCCGTTGAGTGTGAGGGGTGGAACCCTGCCTGCCGAGGGGCTAATATCATATTCTCCTCCACAAAGGTGCTGAGCGTCCTGGTTACGTGGCGCTCAAGTGCTTTCGCCAGAAAGGGTAGGAGAGAGATGGGGCGATAGTTGACAAGTGCCGAGGGGTCTGCTCCAGGTTTTTTTAAGATGGGTAGGATGACGGCCGTTTTGAGAGATGGAATAACAGTGCCCTGCGCTAGCGAGCTATTGAGAAGAGTGAAGGGGGGGCAAGGTGCAGGCAGAATAGATCTGTTTCAGAATGGGTGCAGGGCAAGGATCTAGAGGGGAGCCGGACTTGATCATCGGTAAAAGGGAAAGAAAGGATTCTTCTGCAAGGGGAGGAATAGAGTCAAGACGAGCTGTGTTGGGGGGACACTGGGGATTAACAAAGGAAGGGGGAGAAGGGGGAATATTTGCTTTAATAGTAGATATTTTATCGAGGAAGAAGGTATTGAGGGAGTCGCAGAGAAGTTGGGAAGGGGGAGGTTTAAGGGAGGTCCTGTCAGAGTAGGCGAGGTCATGTACGATGGTAAAGATTTCTTTGGATTGATTTTCGGCAGCTAAGATTTTAGAAGAAAAGTAGGTGTTCTTGGTTGCTAAGATGGATTTTTTATACTGGGCCAAAAGAGAGATAAACTGTTTCCTAAGTGTTGGACAGTAGCCATGCCTCCAAGAGCGTTCTGCCTGACGGACTTTAAGTTTTAGTCTAGTTGAAGGAAGAATTAACTCAAGCTCCCATTTCTAGGCACCTAGACCCACTAAAACATCCTAATGTAAAACCAGTGTAAAACCAGTGCCTCTGAAAAAAACAGAATGATAATGGTTCAGAACACTCATTTTTCTACCTGTCTCATATACTAAATTCCAGTGAATGGTACCGTTCTGTTCTTAAAAACTTATATCCATGAAAAGTGACGAATGGAGACATACTTTAATGGATTTATTCACTCCCATTTGAATAGGAACCGTCATGACGTGTCGCCCACACTTACGTCCACACGCTGGTCTTCTGCGGAGGCATGATACTCCAAACTGCTTGACTGTGTACACCTTCAAAAGCTTGAAAGGCAAGCTGTATGCATGATGAACACGCTACACAAGACACAAGTGAAGTCAAGGAACACTACATGAAGCCACAGAACTCTCACCAAAGGGTGATGGCTGTGGTGTTGCCCATTGGTCCTCTGCCGCTCCATGCTACTATTTAGAATGGCCTCATGAGAGAATGTGAAGGGTAGCGCCAGAGTGGTAGCACATAAGCGTTGTGTGCGAGCGAGAGCTGGAAAGCAAGCAAGCAGCAATGGTTGATAAGAACAGGGGGGGCGACACAGCTCTGTTTATTTATTAATAAAGACTCCAACTTTACCTGTACCATTTTCCACAGTCTTTCATGCCGATATCTCAATACTGGTGATTAGCAGGAGTAACATATGTGGAGCCCTGTGGTTGCTGAAATTCATTTGTGGATGGTTTACTTCACATGAAGTACGGTCCTTAATACAAATGGACGTTTTGAGATGAGCATAGCAGTGGAAGCTGTAAACTTTCAGAGGAGGAGCTATGTTTTGTGCCTATTAGCTATTACTGTCTTTCAAGTATTGCTAATACATCCTATAAAAATCCAAACCATTATTTAGAGGCCATTATGTCAATTTGGGATATCTCAGCACAGAATAGACTCAACCATACAGGGAAAATGTGTGACTTTGCACAAGTGGCAGCAATTTTGCCAAACTGGCATTATCTCATTTCTTCTGAAGCAGAGCTACGTGCTATTTCTCCTAACACATATTCTGTTGATGAATATTAATACATTTTAGTTACCAGCAGTGTCAGGCCACTTAGATATATAACAATGTCTTATTTTAAGGCACATTGCCCCCCGATCAGAGATTCGCCACTATAGTTGTTATCCATAAAGACGGTAAACCAAAAATGGACTGCTCCTCCTACCTTCCTATTTCCCGTCTCAATGCAGAATTCAAAATTTTAGCCAAGATTCTAGCTAACAGAATGATTAAAGTAATTGGGGAATTAGTTCACCCTGACCAATCGGGTTTTATGCCAGGAAGGAACACAGTCCTAAACCTGCGCAGACTGCACGGTGTGCTGGGCAGGTCCTCTACCATAAGGGAGGATGCGGTCATAGCCTCTTTAGATGCCACTATGGCATTTGATATGCTTGAGTGGCCTTACCTCTTCGCAGTGCTCGAGAAGATGGGATTCAGTCCGGTCTTCTGTCAGCGCCTACTCTATGACAGTGACACATTTGGGCTTAGCCGAGGTACCCGTGAGGGATGCCCCCTCTCCCCGTTGCTCTTTGCCCTTGCCCTCGAACCCCTTGCTGCATGGATCCGAAAGGACGTCATGATCCGAGGGATGCAATGGTCGGCGGACTGGGAAGACCGCATCTCCTTGTACGCAGACGACATTCTTCTTTATCTGACGTCCCCTAAAAGATCTCTTATTGCCATATTTGATATTCTTGCTGCCTTCAATAAGTGTTCCGGATTCCGCGTTAACTGGCAGAAATCCCTCCTCTATGTTCTTCATGGAGGTCCCCCTCCTCTACCCAACAAATGTCCTATACCCATCATCTCTGACTGCTTTAAATACCTGGGTATATACATCTCACTAGACCTGCTGATTAGACATGACCGTAACCTCCCCCCCCCCCTTGCAGCGTCTCTGCAGCGACAATGCACACTGGAAGACACTTCCTCTCTCTTTGTTGGGTAACGCAGCACTTTTCAAAATGATGTCCCTCCCTCGGTTTCTCTATGTCCTCCAAAACTCTGCTGATCCTGTCCCAAACACATGTTTCAAAAAGATCGAGGGACTCCAGAGAAGGTCTATGGAGCGCTGAATCCTCCAAAATAGATCCTTTGCTTGTGCATTATACTCCAAGTCGGATAGATTTCCACTTACCGGCCCTACACGACATACGTTCAAAATCTGGCATGCTGCAACCAAATTTCTTGGCTGGAATGATAGGTTGACTCTTGCCACTCTGTTGTGGAACTCCCAATAACTTGGAGACCTGCGACAAATCAGGGGTTTCGACAAATAGGATCTAATTGGTATCTCTCATATCAAAGACCTTTGGAGCACCGAGGGCGTGAAGTCATTTGACTTACTGCAGAACCAATACTCCTTCGCGAACTCGGAGCGCTTCCGCTACCTCCAAGTCCGACACGCACTAACCACAACACTACCCCATGGTACAACCCCTCTGGACAGCTCCCCTTTAGAGGACAGACTATTAGACGGCCCTCTGCCTGAGAAAGCCATCTCCCTTACTTACCGTAAACTAATAAACAATATGGAAGACCCCCTACTGGTGCTCCGTGAGAAATGGACCAATGACGAGATCGAACTGGATGATGAGGACTGTCAAACGGCGGTATCGTCTCCCAGGACGGTCGCTATTCCGGCGCGACTCCGCCTAGTGCAACTAAAAATCCTTCACAGGATATATATGACGGGGCCCCAACTAGTGCACGTAAATGGACTGACTGATGACACATGTAGACGTGGATGCACACACACAGGTACTTTAATGCACATCCTCTGGCACTGTGACCCGATCCAAGAATACTGGCGTGCAATCCATGCTGTCATGAGCGAAGCATTGGGTGTCAAAATCAAACCGCTAGCATCCCGTTGTCTCCTCAATATCTGTCAGCCTACCAATCTCAACACATATACAACACAATGGGTCACTCTCGCCTGCATGCTTGCTAAGAGAAACATAGCTCAACTCTGGGGGTCCACATATACGCATACTGTAACTAACTGGGAAAAAGACCTCGACTGGAGTATGTTGTGGGAAAAAACTGTATATGTAGCACGGGGATGTCCCCGGAAATGGTCTAAAATATGGGCCCATTGGAACGCTTACTGAGGTGATATCTGTTCCCCCCCTCAAGAATTAGACAATGTAGATTCTCCCTCCCCGTGATTTCCATCAAACTCTCTCACTGTAAATCTACGCTATTTCATTTGTAACTTACTGTACCCTATCTACTGATTACTGCGACTATGTACCATCATGTTGAGATTGTTTAATAAAAAGATTTATACAAAAAAAACAATGACTTATTTAAGTTTATTATTTTAATTAATTAATTTGCGAACTGCAACCAGATAGACAATGATGACTACTTTAATTGTTGTATTTTTTTTTCTGCAACTATTTGTCATGCTAGAATCTAGATTCCACCATATGTTTTATTATCACCAGGAGAACCATTAACTACGTAGGCGATTTAGCCAAAGGAAATTGTCTCTTCTAAAGAACTCATTGGGTGGTGAATGCTTAAGGCAATTTAAGTTATTACCTCCTCTACAAAATGCATGTAATTGAAATGACTTGAGTATGCAGCAAAACAATTAGAGATAAGGTCTGGCAAGAAAACTAACACTTTATTTATTTATTTGAGTTTTATATAGAGCTGGCTAGACTCTGAGGTATCAGAGGGCTTCACATGAGGATCCGAGTTACAGGTTACAAGTTACATTTGTTACAAGAGCAAAATCAAACATAGGAAAAAAGAAAGCAATGTTACGGAAATTCGTCAGGGGAGGGAAGGGGAAAAAATAGGGAGACGGGGAGAAACTGTGCCCAATGTCTGGCTGGGTAGGTGAAGGGCGAGGGAATGAACCAGCGCCGATCTCCTCAAATAGCTGTACCGAGCAGCTCCACCGGGCATCGGACAAAGCGCTTGGACTCCGCTGTCAGGATAATGATCAAGTGCAATCAGTGAAAGTCATATTAAAGCGGGGGAGTTGGAGAAATGAGATACCGCAGTCCGAACAAAATCCAGACGCCATCTTGAGGTCAGGCACTGTCCTGAGAGGGCTGTGTAAGGAATATTTCGGCTGAGAATAAAGTGTGTGGGGAGACCCCAGGCACATCCATGGTGAGGATGCTCCACCACTTCCCGGGGGCTGTTCCTACTTCTCCAAAAGAAACAATCCTGTGCCCCTCCCCAACACTGGGGACCAGGTTCAGCACCTCCAAAATCCGAAGCTGGCCCCCATTCCCACCTTTGCACCTCTCAATAACTCGTATCTTAGCCCGCTGTGCAGGGGGAACACTTTTGTGTTCTCCTCTCAATGTTGTTAATGCCTCAGGTCAGGGAAATCCACTGGGGGGATGTCTCAAGGACTCACACAAGTATTCAGCAAAACCTTATGGTATTGGCAGGCATGTCCAGGTCAGGCAAAACCTCTCGTTCACCTCAACAGTCTAGCGTGGCCCAGAACCTCAGTATTCAGGTTGCCCCGAACACCCATTCGGTTACTATGTGCCGTTAGGAGACCTCCCCTGCTCACCTCTACATGAGGGGTCCGCTTCTCCTGCTGCCTTCCTTTGTCCCACAGCGTTGCGGCTTCAATCTCCAGGCAGCTTACTCTTCAACACTTCTAACTGCACTCCACCTCCCTCAATTGCGGTGGTGTTGAAGAGGGGATGGGCCCCCTGTACCACCCAAGCTGTAAGGGGAGGACACCCCGCTGCTCAGTGTTGTCTGTGCAACCCGCAGGTGGTGGCCGCCATTTTGTTGAGCTCCGTGATCGCGACTCTGGACCCTGGTGATCTTAGGCACGGCACTCTGCCATCTGCACACCACTTCAGTGGGAGGCATGAAGAGGGGGTGGGCACCCCTGCACCCGTCCGGCCGCAAAACTGTTATAGAGAGGTACATATTTTGTTTGAGGAAACAAGAAACTTATGAAAGTATGGAGAAGTATGTAGCGGCACTAAGATCTTTAGCAGTAACGTATCAATTCAAGACCAGCAATGACCAAGTGCTAAGGGACCAAATATTGATGAAAACGATTTAATAAGAAAATCCAGGAGAGGCTATAGGCCTCGCTCAATTTAATGTTAGAAGGTGCAGTTGATTTTGCCAAGAGTATGGAGCAGTCGAAAATCTGTAGAGTAGATAAGGAGTAAACACACTAAGGAGATACATTTTATCAGAAAATAGAACACTGGTGGAAGAAACAAGAAAAGAACAAGTTATAATTTTGACCAAACACCAAGGAAAGAACTGAATTGCTAGAGATGTGATTGTAATAACAATCTAGGGAATTATAAACAGTCCTGCTATTGAGTAATTTTGCAATAATTGCAACAAAAGTGCATTTCAGCGGAGTGTGCAAAGGAGGGAAAATCAACATGATCTCCAATGAGGTGGATGACTTAAAGGATGATCTTGACCCAAATGTAGTGTTGAGTATAGATTCTGATACACAACTCAAAGGTTTACCTAAATATGTATTAGTGGCTGAAAAAGTGGAAGTAATGGTGGACTCGTGTGCTTGGTTCACTTTAATAAGTCAAGAACTTTTCAAACAGTTGTGGCATCAGAGAGAATTGTTCAAAACTGACATTAAACCAGGCAGACATACTGGTTATAAACTAAACAGCTTTGGATACTTTTGGAGTAATCAAATAAAAAAAAAATGCAGAACCAGAGGTAAAGTATGTGTGGTAGAGGAAGTTAATGCAATTTTAGGATGGCCACAAAAAGAGGACCTGGGACTTAAACTGGATCTCTGGGCAAGATCTTCAGTCTATGTAATTAAATCAGAAAAGAAGGAAAATAAACCTAATAACCCAGGTACGTGTAGAACAATTTTTTCAGATCTTGAAGGAGTATTTGGTAACACGTTCAAAGATGTAATGGGGAAATACAAAGCATTTGAACATAAGATAATTTTGATGGGAAAATGCTACTCCTGTAACACATAGTGTGAAAAATGTGCCATGGTCCTACAAAGGCAAACTGAAATGCATTTTGGAGGAGGTGGTTAAAAAAGATATCATTGAGCCTATTGAATCATCTTCTTGGGTGGCTCCTATAGTAATTTCTCTCAAAAGTTCTGGTGATTTAGGACATTTTGAAGATCTCCATAGTCTTAATGATGCTATATGGATTGAATAACATAACCTACCTAATATGCATGATTTGATCTCAACTTTGGAGGGAGCAGAAGTATTTTGGAAACTTTATCTTGCTTGCGCCTATTGGGTGGTTTTGGCACAGAGTTCGCAGCATCTTACTGCTTTTCTAACACCCAAAGAATGTATCAATGTAAAAGGAAGCCCTTTGGTCTGATGAGTGCGGCCTCTGTATTTCAATGTACAATAATGGAGACATTAATAGGTCTAGAAGGTGCGATAGCCTTTCAAGGCAACATTTTTGTGTTTGGTAAAGACTATTATCAACATGATATGACACAACGCGAAGTTCTTCATGCATTATCAGATACGTTTGATTCTTAAACTGAAGAAGTATTATTTCCGGTGTGATAGTGTAGAATATTTAGATCACAGAATATCCAAATAGGGAATCATACCCAAAAACTGTAATGTAAAGGTTATTTTGGAGGCTCCCGATCCTGAATCTAAAGAAGTATTGGTTTCCTTCCTAGGTTTAATAGAAATGTTATGCAAAGTATGTCGAGACCTATTCTGCATAAGTAGAACCTAAGTGGCGATTGCTGAAGAAGAATATTGTATCTGTGTGGGGTAACATGCTTACAAAAAAAAGACCTTCTCTGATTTAAAAAAGATGTATTTCAAGCATGTTTCTTCAAGCCTTTCATTGTAGGGAAACGTGTTTTGGCTTTAGATGCTAGTCAATTCAAAGATCTTTATTCAATTCACAGAATCATCAAAGCATTATTTGAATACTATAAAAAATTTCTAAAAAACACATACAACACATTAATCGTCCTTTTACTTACAATTAGCACCATAATAATTTTGAGGTGGTACACTATAATTACACAATTGCAAATCTTCAATTCATTTTGTCTCTGAGACTTAGTTCCCTGTTTACAATTTTTTATGAAACATCCCAGAAAGTGCAAAGTGCAGATTTACAGAGGCTTCTTTAAAAAATACACAATCAATAAAATATTACAAATACTTCAATGATATCGATGGATACATACTAATTAAAACTGCAATCAAGTCTACAATGAGGGTTCACATTTTATATTACAAATACAAATGACACTAATGCAAAGATCAGCCCCTATGTTAAGATGTTAAGATGATATATATATATATATATATATATATATATATATATATATATATATATATATATATATATATATATTCTATTTTTTTTTTATTTCGCCCTCTCTTTTTCTTTATGAAATTGGTGACCAGTAGGAATCTGCTAACGCTGAATACAATGCGTTTAGAGCTATCCGTTTTTAATATTCGCAACATATCGTTGTATTTTGTGGCATTCAAACTTCTGCCCAATTGTTTTATCCATTTTCTTCTAGCAATTGCATATGCAGGGCATAATAATAAAACATGTGCAATATCCTCCTCAACTCCTAAATGGCATGACATGCACTTACAATCTTTATCCCATCCTGTGGCATTCCCCATCTTGATGTCAAAGCCTCTATCTGAAGTGTACCATATCTGAACTTCAGATGTAATATCTTTGCCAGCTGGGGTTCAATTTCATCCAAAAATTACTCAAAACAAGAAGTCGTTTTAAACATTAGGAATAGTGTTGTTAGAGTTCCTGATGTACTATTTAAAGTGACTGTGTGCCAAATAAAATTCCAGTAAATTGTCCTAATATCACGCTTTGAGTCAGGCGTCAGCAGACTTGGATTTACCCAAAATTTGCTCAAACCTAAGTCAAAAAGCCACTTACAGATAAGAGCCAAACAAGGAAAAGTGGCATGAGTGTCAAGTGACAGCAACTTACTCAGTGTTTCTAGTTGTCTAGTTCCACAGTGGTCCAGATTCTAACCCAGTATGACAGGGTCATCCAGATCGCCTTATGTTCTATTCGTTTTATACCCAGGTCATACATTTAAGGGATCACAGGGGTGTTTTGGGGAAGGGCCACAAACCTTCTTAAAACCTTATTTTTCCCCCACAATTAAAGGGGAAAGTGTTTCCACACCCCACAACTCTGAGCCATACAGAGCAGCAGTTTGGGCTCTGGACTTATAAACTTCCAGAGCCGGAGTAATAGCCTTTGTCATATTCACGTATTTCTTCTTTACAATCGGTGCTGAATTTTGCAATAAAATAGATTTTGATCTCGTTATCTGTGGGTTCCATGAGAGTTTTGAATCAATGGTTACCCCCAGATATACGAAGTTGGAGACGCACTCTAGAGTCACTCCGTTCAGTACTATATTGTTTTTAAAACATTTATGCGGTCTCATGGACATGTATTTTGTTTTAACAGGATTTATTTCCAATCCTTTTAACTTACAGTACAAATTAAGAGTATTTAAAAGATTTTGCCTGCCCTTTGGGGTTGAGGACATCAAAATAATAATAATACGGCTAATAATAATAATAAGGAAGCTTATAAAGCGCCTGGTTACGCCCACCAGCGTGTCCACGCGCTGTAGTAAGTGAGAGGTCCTAGAGCCCCATGCCCAGACTAAGACGCCCAGGCCTATCAATGAAGGAACAAGTATGTTTTAAGCTCTTTTCTAAACCTGGTCTCAGCGGGTTCCAACCGAAGCTCGAGAGGGAGTTTATTCCAGCTCCTGGCCGCCAAGAGCCGGAAGGATCTGCCACCCATCCTGGCCCTCAAGACTTTAGGGACAACCAGTAGGCCAGTCCCAGTAGATCTAAGGGACCGTATGGGCCTGTAGACAGTGAAGAGATTCTGCAGGTACCTAGGACCAGTGCCTTGGGTGATGCAGTGACAAGTACAAAGGGCCTTAAACACAATTCTCTTCCTGAAAGCCAGTGAAGAGCATCCAAGGCCCTTTTGGAAGCAGCCCTTCTCGGTTGCCTAAGAACCAACCGAGCCGCCGCATTTTGCATCACCTGAAGCCGGTTAAGACTTTTGACCGTGGCACCCAGATACACTAAATTACCATAATCTAAACGTGAGGTAACAAGTGCATGCACTAGCTTCTTCCTGGCTTCTATCGGAAGGAGGTCCATATTTTTGCGTAGACCTTTCAGGACACCAAAGCAAGTCCCCACCACACGTCTGATATAAGGTTCAAATGTGAGATCAGAATCCACCCATACACCCAGGTTCTTAGCCTGGGAGCACGGCATAGGGGCTGGACCTAAGCAGGACGGCCACCATGCCTATGACCACACAGACGCCCCACCCCCCCACCACGAGCACCTCTGTCTTGCTACCGTTCAACTTCAGGCAGTTGTTGACCATCCAGGAGGCAAGCTGCTGCATGCACGCTCTGAAGTTGGATGCCGCCAGACCCAGTGCCCATGTTAGTGAGATAACCAGCTGCATGTCATCGGCATATGGCACAATCCTGATTCCAGAACCCACTACTATACTCACCACTGGAGATACATATAGGTTAAATAGGGTGGGGCTCAGGGCAGAGCCCTGAGGCACACCCTGATCCAGTTTCATAGCTTTGGAGTAGTGGGCGCCCGACCTGAAAGCTCCGTTCCATCAGAAATTATTGTATCCATTTTAGCGCCGCGCCTGAGACACCGCCCTTGTTCAGACACTGCAGCAAGGTGTAGTGTGCTACAGTGTCAAAGGCGGCGTTCAGGTCCAAAAGGATGAGAGCCATTGTTTGCCCCTCATCTGCTCCCTGCCTAATGGCCTCCATGGCCATTAGGAGAGCTGACTCCGTAGAGTGAAGTGACCAAAATCCAAATTGCATGGGGTGGAGAAGATTGGTTTCTTCCACATGGGCCAAGAGCTGTAAATTTACAACCTTCTCTGCCACTTTCGCCAGATAGGGTAACAGCGAGATAGGGCGGAGATTATCCAATTTCTAAGCGCTAATATTAGGTTTCTTCTGAAGTGGAAGAACCACAGCCTTTTTCCAGTTATCAGGCACTGTGTGCATACTAAATGATACATCTAAAAGGTGCCTGATATAAGGCTCAAGAATGGCAATACTCTCCCCAAGCAATTTTGAGTCTCTGGGTGAGACAGACTTTATAGAACTGAATATTTTGTAGAGCAACTCTGGGGGGAGGGGTGATAAAACTATCCAGCCTCTGATTTTCCCCAACACCTCCGATTGGTTCCACAAACTCTGCACCCGTTTTTTTGGCTCACGGAAAGGAAGAGTATATTTTCTCCACTTTCTCTGAGAAGAAAACTGCGATATGGTCGCAAGATTCCACTGAGCCTTCCAAGGGAATAACAGACTCTGTTAGTGAGGAAATCTCCTTATAGATCTTAAATAATTCCTTAGAGGAGTTTCCTGCTGCTCCAATTCTCTCTGCATAGTAAGCGCCTTGGCCCGTCTGATATGCCCATGGTACTTTCTCCGCTTTTTTTGATATTCCAACTTGGCCAGACTAAGAAAGCCTTTCCTCCATTGTCTCTCCAGACGTTTACACTCTGTCCTAGCCAGGTGCAAATCGTCATTGTACCAAGGTGCAGATTTCTGTGGTCTATTCAACATTTTATTCTGACGTAGCTGGGCTACACTGTCTAGGGCTTCTCTTATGCCCCTTTCTAGATTAAAGCAGGCTGTTTCGACATTGGTGCCCCCCCCTGTGACCCTCCTCAGACCAGAGCTTCATTTTACTTCGTCTGTGAGAAGCCTGCCCATTTGCGACACGGGTGGTTTAGCACAGATTGCTCGGGCGCTCTAGGTTACTGGGATCTTTACCACAAAGGGAACAAAGAAGTGGTCGGACCAGGGGCTAGGGATGGGAGTGGTCACTTCAACTCCCTCCCAATTAGCGAATACTGGATCCAATAGATGGCCATGCTGATGGGTAGGGGCATAGGAATTCAGACCTAATTACAGTGACTGTGGTTCCTGACACAAGTCTACAGCCCCCCCTATTGAGGGAATTCTCCAGATGAATATTAAGGTCCCCCAACAATAGGAATTTGTCATTCCGTAGAGCTGAGTCCGTAATTCCTTCCAACAGGCTAAACACAAACCGTTCATGTGGACCAGGAGGTCTATAGACCAGGAGTCCTTTCACCTTAAGGTGTGAGCTGACCCCAATTATAAATGAGCCTGCCTCACTATCAGCTATGGTCGTTGGTTCCAGTGAGCAGCTTAATGGATGTTTAAAAACAATGGCTACCCCACCGCCTCTACCAGACGTCCTATCCATCCTGACTATCATGTACCCAGGGAGGAGGGCCTCGATAATTTCTGGCTCGGAATCGGAGTCCAGCCATGTCTCCGTGAGGAACACAAGGTCAAGTTTTCTATCTGCGAGTAAATCAAAGATGTCCAATTTATGTTTACACATAGATCTACAATTCAGCAGACCGCAAGACAGCCCTGTCGCCCCTCGCTTTATCTTACCTACAGTGCTGTAGATAAACAGGCAGTGATCACATCCAACATCCTGATAGTCCTTCATACTGTGGCTACACGCGCTAGGTATCCTGAGGCGGAGATCGTAAAGTTGTCCAAAACTCCACTGAACTCGAGCATTAATTTGGCCAGGGGTTATGTCCCCGGTCCCTGAACGGCCGCAGACGGGCACAGACGGGCTTGCCTTTGGCGCGCTGGCGGCTTGCGCGCGGCCGCTCACGCATGTACCTTTTATCCTGTGCTGCAACCACTAGAGCGCTGACCGCAACCGGAAGTGCCTGAGCTCTCCCTTCCACGCCCTCCGCGCAACGGGGCTATTTGCTGTGTCGGACTGGGGCGGAAAGGATGGACAGTCAAGCAAAGGCCCACGAAGCGTCCTGCCAGCCCCACCCTCCTACTGGCAAGCTTCTGGACCCAAGGTACGTTGTGGCAACACAATTTAAAACCGAGTATAACAATTTAAAAACAAAGTGAGACAAGTGCAAAGTTTAAGAATATCACAAGTCTGAGGGTCTGAGCAGCAGCAGCAGCTTGTGGGCTCTACCACCACCCACTTACTACCTGCAAATGTTAACACACAGATATGGGTCCCTCCAAGTTTTGGACAATCGTGTTGGGATTTTTGGAGGAACTGAACCATGTCATTAACATAAAAAAGGAACAAGGTTGGCGCCAGGACACAGCATGCCTCTCCTGACTGGCATCTCCTCCATGAGTCCCCCCCCCTTTGCCCCAGTGGACCTTTGCAAAATTGCCCTCATGGAGCCATATAAGTCGGGCTAGAAACTATTTAGGTACCCCCTGATGCAGCAAGTTTATCCATAGTAGATACCTAGGATTTGAGGTAAATGCTGCCTTTAAATCAATAAAGGCAACACATAAATGGCCGTTTCTCAACTTTGTGTATTTCCAGGCTATAGTTACAAGTCTATACACTTGATCTATCGTGCTAGTTTTCCTTCTGAAACCTGCCTGGCATGGTGAAAGTGCATCCTTTTCAATCATCCAATCATTTAACGTATCCAAGATTTGCTTGGCATAAACCTTTTGCATTATATCTATCAGACTTGTAGGTCTGTAATTAGCAGGATCATCCCGGCTACCCTTCTTATGAATCAAGACAATCATAACACCCTTCCATGATTCTGGAATGGGTTGTCCCCTGGCAATTGCATTGCATAAAAGATTTATATATGGTGCCCAAACGTCTGGAGCATGTTTATAAGGGCCCCTTGGTATCTTAGATGCCTTAATGGCAGCTATAGCAAGTGTGATATCTTCCATGTTAAAGTATAAAGGCACAATCTCAGTTAATGACAGGTTCCCCTCAATACTACTTAAGGGCTCTCTATCCAACACATTCGGATTGGATTGTATAGTTGAATAGGTCAGGAACCAATTCCCTGTTAGATCTAAACATAGTAGGAAGTGGTCACTTTCCCTTCTATCGTAAACCTTAAAATCCTGTACTTAGGCCCAGTGGGCTGCACCTATCATAACATAGTCTATTCAGGATGATGAATTACCTCTCGAAAAAGAATTTGAGCATTCAAGGTCCGAGAGGAACCTGCCATTAAATACCCTTAGGCCTTTCTCTATGGTGAAGTGGAATAGTTGCATTGCTGAAACAGAACACCTCAACGTTTTTTCTACCCTGAGAAGCGGGATCCCCATTGCTAAATCTTCTTTCTCAAAAATTGTATCTAATCCCGACAGGGGTTTGTAGCAACAATAAAAGTGACCCCAGTTATAATGGGCCCATTTGGTTCGATGGAATCAAGGACTTTTTCTAATTGTTGCTTTAGCGGTGGTTCTTTCGAACACTCCCTTGGTCTTATATATATATTTAAAAGGTGCATCCGGGACATGTTTGGGACCTTACATTTTAAACCCAGGATATCTTTTGATCCAGAGGGCACAATTTCTATAGTTGCATTAATATGGTTTTTTATCCAGATTAGAAGACCACCTGATGGTCTCCCTCTATTTGACTGGTGGATCTCTATACTAAATGTTCTATGACCTACTTTGTATAATGGCTCCTTCACCCAGGTCTCCTAAAAGAGACAAAGATTTAAATTGCCAACATAATCCTGCCAATCTGATTCATTACATTTTTTAGCGAGCCGGGCTACACTCGAAGAGACCATCTTCATACATTTTGGTGTTGGGTGTATTGGTGTGTTTGATGATCGGTCATGAATAGTTATACAATCAGGCCCCTCTGACTCAGAAATATTAATTACCTCACTTCCTTCAAGGTCTTTTCTCTCTCGAAGTACATCCAGGATGTGTTGAGCATCCAATTCGGTTATACCTTGGTTCCTAACGATTGGGCTCGATGTACCCCCGCTATTGGGTTCAATCTTGCTTGCTCATTCAGTCAATCTACGGCTTTTAGATTATTTGACCCCTCCAAAGCTTATGGGGCACTGTTGCATCTATCTGTACAGGTTTTATTCTGCCTAAAGCTAATATTAGAATCAAAGAAGTAGTGTGTTCGTAGATTAATAGCTATTAAATTATCAGCGATAGTTTTTGAGTGCAATGTTAGTTTTATATCGTCCATGACCCCCTTTTCTTGCTGGATCCAATATAAAAAATGCTGAATGGATCTTATTATAGAGAGGCACTGTTGTTTGGTTCTAATCCAGTGTGTTACTTTGTTTATTAGTGAGTCCTTGTCTTCTCTAATACCTTGCTTTAGTCTGGGAACATTTGTAAAGAAGATATTATAAGAATTCGACTTCCCCAGGTTCAGATGGTGAAATAATAAGTGAGGTTCCTGTATCCGTTGGGGACCCCTATTCTCCCACCCAATTCTTGAATTCAAACCAAAATTTACTTGGGTAGCTTGTACAGGTCTATTTGTAGATTGGTTATGATGGGATAGAATCTCATCTAGTTGACCAATTAAATTGTTGATTACACATTGTATTATGAATACAAAATGGATTATTTGGCAATTGATTTGAAGAGAATCAGATTATGATATTAAATAACTGATTGATTACAGTACACAGACATTGTATAATCATTTAAGGTGTAGGATGACACCAGGTGAACTGTGCGCAACTAGATGAGATTCTATCCCATCATAACTAGTATTTCTACCACAGGCGTGACACACCTGATTAGTTGCAGCACCGTTTGATTAGATTGTTAGATTTTTGTTTAACAGGAGTGCTCCTCACATCCCCAGAACTATTTGTAGATTGGACATCTGGGTATGTGTTTTTATGTGACAAGTGATGTCACAGGAGGAACAATCCAGGATGGTCATGTGACTTAATCACATGATTCCCTGACCTAGATGGGAAATGAGATGTAGAGGTGGTATGTTCACTCTGGTTTGCTACTTGGTTTGAAAAGTGTTTTGGTGCTGCTCTAGGTGGCATTCTAGCTAGAGTATTCTCTGCCTGAGTATGATGAGGTTTCCTCCCTGTATGTTCTCTATTCTCCGATGCACTGGTCTCAGCTACTGGATTTATAGGTGATTGTGTTGTTAAAACCTCAATCATCCTTTTGAGTACCAAGCAAAGATCCAACACAAGTGTATGGGTATCCAAAGGTTGTGTTTGAGTGTCTGCTGCTCTCTTATTAACTGTAGACTGTCTGTTACATTCTATTTCTTTTATGTGCTCTTCCTGTGCTTCCTCCGGATTATCTGTTTGGGGTAAATATCTATTAGAGCACTTTATATTTGCAATCCCCCTATGTATAAAGCTTTCCTGGTTCCTATCTGTGTTATCCAATCTAGGGGAAGCTAGCTTAAAGTGACTAGGCATTATCTTTGGTTGGGGTGTGGTTAATGATTGTGAAGTTGTCGTGTTATGAGCTTGATGGACAATAATTGATCTTACACCAGTCGATTTATCCTTTTTACTATAATAGGATGAGATTTTATTTTTACCCTTAGTTCTGAGTTTCTTGTTATTAGCCAACATAGTTTCCACTTCTCCCATTAAGTCATCGATAGCTGCTAGAGTACAGTTTTCAGCTGCGGATTTAGCTGGTTTATTAATCCTTGCTATGTTTTGACTTCCCGGCATTGCCTCTGCTGCCTTCCTTTTCCCCATTATCACCGAAACAAGTTCTAGTGAAACAGATTGCTTAGTGTTAAATCTATTGGTATTGGGGTGTGGGGGCGTAAGTTGGAGTATAGGCTTAAGTGAGCAAATGGTAAATAGCAGCAATTATATACAACTTGTAGACCAAACTAAAAACAATACTGATACAACACAAGTCCTGTGCACACGTTATAATGAGTAAATCAAGCAAGTTTTTATCCTTTTGGATGAACAGAAAAGAGCGTTATTCTTAGGTAATGAGACAAGGTAGACACAAGTGGAAAGTTTGTTTCCGGGGTGCGGGAGAACCCCGGAAGCACATCGCGATCACCACACGGCTTCTGCATACAGATAGCCTTTCAAGACGGATGTACCCGCCCGTTTTATCCTTCCCTTTTGAGATCCTTCACTTACAACTTTTCTATTTTACCCGTAAATGCAGGGTTGGAATTATCACCGGCCATACAATATTGGTTTACTCATACCGCCCACAGCCCTGAGGAGTCACAAGCTTTTGGCTTGCTTGACGAAACACATGACGGCTGGTTTTTTTGTGTTGATATCACCCTTCCAGAACAGAAAGGCTCAATACATCTGAAAGAAACTTTCCACTTGTGTCTACCTTGTCTCATTACCTAAGACTAACGCTCTTTTCTGTTCATCCAAAAGGATAAAAACTTGCTTGATTTACTCATTATAACGTGTGCACAGGACTTATGTTGTATCTTTATTGTTGGGCCCTTGCCAACCCCTACAGAGGTGTTCGGGTCTTCTCTGCCCCTGTTGCACCGTTCCTACTTTGTTAATTTTACCCACACCTTCTACTACCAGCACAGGCGCCACCATTTCTTGTACACTCCAAATCCCTGCATCGAACCTATAAACAATACTGTACATACAATGTACACCAATGACCGGGACTCTTTCCATGTGTATTGGCCTCTAGCATTAAGGCCTGAGTTTGTCCTTTGTCTAGGTCGATGGGGCTTATGCAATGGGTCCGAGGGTCTCAGTGGACTCTTTCCAGTGATGACTCGCTATAGTACGTGATTTATAGTATATGTGAAGACAAGAATCAATTGGCAAATAGTGTCTAAAAAAGTTCACGACCAGTCACTACACACAAATAGGAGGTCTTAACACTATGACCCACCTCCGACAAGAATCAATGGGAGTGGCCCAGGTCAGCCTTTTCCGGGCTGAGACGGGCACAGACAGGCCCGCCCTTGGCCCCGGCGCGGCCCGGGCACACCCGCCTGTGCTGCAGGAATGACCGTCCGCTCATGACAGGTGCTCCAGGAGCAGGAAACAGCAGTGGCAGCAACTCTGTTGCTAGGCAGGCTGGGACTCGTAGTCCCCTGGTCCGGCTGGTCCTGGTGATAACAAGGGCGGCTAGTAATTATGGTCTAGGAGCTGTATTACAACAATCAGATGGGCATACTGAGTGGGTGATATCTTATAGATCAAGAGCTTTATGTGAATAAGAGAACAATTACTCTGTTAAAGAGAACGAGCTTTTAGCTTGCACATGGGTTGTGGAACACTTTTGAATGTTTGTGTGGCATGACTGATTCCCTTTGAGGACAGATCATAAACTGCTAGTGAATATGCTTGCTCCAGGGGGTGGCAGGGTAACGACAGCAAGGTTGGTTATGCTGGCTGCAAAACTAAGATATTATCAATTCAGAATAGAGCATGTTTCGGGAAAAATGAATGTTCAAGTTGACTGAATGTCTTGATTGCCATTACCTTCATTAAAGTATATGTTGGATGAGGAAGAAAAGGAAGTGGTCTTCACTGTAAATTATGTTTATGTTTTGGAGCTGGGATGTGAGAAAATTTGCAGTGAGAAGTATTGGGAAGAAATGTGCAATAGTTACAATGTTTACAGATTGGTCAAGCATTACATAGAACAGGGTTTGGCATTAACATACAGTTCTGCAATGAGAGGTTAATTCTTTTGCCATGTTCCAGGAAGAATTAGCATGGACGAAAATGTGTTCTTATGCATGGAGACAAGGTACATCTCCCTTTCAAGGCTAGACAGAAAATAATTGATTTGAGTCATTTAGGGTAGGTGGACATGTCTGCCACCAAAAGAAAAATCTGAGAATATTTTTGGTGGACTGGATTGAATTACATGGTGGATGCAGGTATTTGTAAGTGTGAATTATGCAACAGAAGTGGCATGGGAAGTGCATTCTGACAAATTCCTGTTCAGATAATCATTCCAAACTGAGCAATAGGTTCCAAAACCACTGTGTCCCAAATCTTAGATGCAGTGACCAAGCTTCGACAGGAGGTCAGTTAGGTGAGATTAAAAAAAGTGAACCTTACAATTAGAGTGAATTCTAGTTAAACAAGAAATACGTTCCCTATCAACATCTGAAAAAGTTGCAGTTAAATACCATTATCTTTGAAATCAAAAACCCCTGATCCCTGAGTTTACCACCTCCAAAATAAGACTATACAATAGGCATTCATGCACACATTTAATTTTATAAAATCCCTAGCACCTCCTGATGAAGTTACTGTAGAACCTAAGAAACTCGCATTATTCCTTAATAAGTGTCAAATGTATTTCCTATCTAAAATGATCATACTTCTGGATGACCAAACTAGACTACCCTTTGTTTAATCTCACTATTGGAGTTCTGGCAAATTGAGTATTCCATTAGCGGAATATAAATATCCATTACTGTTTATTTTTCTTACATTTGTGGACACATTCAGAATTTTTTTGATAAGGAAGTCACATACTGTCACCAAATAAACATTTCTTGAATTTAGAACATGGTCATAGACAACAATGGTGTGATTTGTTTGCACCCAATTTATTTTATTCTGTACTTTGGTTCCAAACTTTCAGGCTCTTCCTAGATATTTCTTTTTATCTCCCCAGGGTTATAAATTCCTCCCAGAATAATTATCTCTCCCTTTTTATCAAAGAAATGGGGTATTTTCTGATTAATTCAGATGACAAAATATACGCAAAATTTTAGCCAATCGCTTGGCACCTATAATGCCTAACATAGTCTCCCCTCATCAACATGGGTTCATCCAAGGGAGGGACACTACAGCTCATATAAACTTGACCATATGTGCATTTGATTTTGCAAATGTCAGACCCACCCCACTTGGTATGATTTTATTAGATGCAGAGAAAGCATTTGACTGCGTGGGGTGGGAATTTTTGTGGGCCGCGATAGTAGCTTTTGGGATGAAGGGCCAATTTTTAAAACTGATACAAGCATTATACGACAAACCATGTGCTAAACTGGATTTTTTGGGGCTGCAGTCATCTATTTTTCCTGTGTTGTGTGGTACTCGCCAGGGATGCTCTCTTTCACCTTTATTATTTGCTCTATATATAGAGCAATTTATTTCAGTTTTGTAGAATGAGGTTCGAATAAGGGATTTTAAGTCCGGTGCGAATTCTCTGAAAGTTGTTGCTTATGCGGATGGCATAGCGGTTTTTTCAACAGAACCAGGGGAAGCACTGAATATTATAACGGAAAAAGCAGGACAGTTTGACCTAATTTCAGGTTATAAATTTAATGCTAATAAGACGCAAGTTCTTCTTAACTATAAATCTGTGATACCAGTACCTGGAAATTGCCAACAGCTATTTATTTGGGCGTTAAGTTAACAACGCAGGTCGATCGTATTATGTCACTAAATTATGATGTATTAGTAGAAAAGACGAAAAGGATTCTGAAAAAATGGCATAAGCTACCGATTGGGATTATTGGCAGAATCAATATTATTAAAATGAAAATTCTGCCTAAGTTTCTATATCTTTTCCGCTCCATTCCATTACGTGTCAAATATATTTTTCAAAAAGTTAGATGGAATACTAAGTAGTTATTGGAAGGCACGACGAGCAATAGATCGTTTAAAACTTCCCCTCAGCCAAGGGGGTTTAGAGTTCCCAGATTTTAAAACATATTTTTGGGCAGCTTGTTTTACTTCATTTACATAGCCTTATTAACCCAGCCAGCACAATTTTCAACCATAAGTTTATAGTGGGGGATGAGAGTTATTTGTTTTTGTACAGACTTAAGGATCCTAATTACTTTAAAAGAGTTAAGTTTAAGACTATAAGAGATGATGCATGTGTCTGGTGCGCAATTTTGTTAAGCAAGAACATTTCTTGCTATCATAGGGAGTTACCTCTCTGGCAGAATCCGGGATCACCCGAGATATTCCATGATTTGGTAGGAAGGAATTGGGCTAGAAATTGAGTTAATTGTCGGGGAGACTTTTATGACTATAGCAGCTTTGTCTCGTTTGAGAGCTTTCAGAATAAATATAAGCTACCACGGTCTATGCTTTTTAAATATTATCAGATACAAGATTTTTTTTTGAGAAATATAAAACTGGAAAATATAAATGATTCAGAAATATGGGGTCTTAATACAACTGAACCAAAATTTATGATAAGCAGAGCTTATCAATGGCTTAGTATTGGGAGACCCGAAGATTGTGGTAGATTGGCGGAACGATGGAGTGGTGTAGTGGGGGCTCCAGTAGCGGCAGGTATTATATTGCAGGCTTTGAGTGCTATAGGTAAAGCAGTACATGCAATAATTTAAGATTGCAACAATATCGAATGATCTGCTTTTTATATTATCCTTCAGATGGAATTGTTAAATGGTCATCGGGTAATAATGTTAATAATGCTAACAGTGAACGTACAAAATGTGGATTATATGCGTCAGACATTAAACACATATTTTTAACATGCCCAGAACTATTAATATTCTGGCAGAAAGTCGGGGATGTTCTACATCAAAAACTGGAGATAGGACTACCTTTGTTGACTTTGGAGGTTATGATGGGATACAGCTCTAGGAATCCAAATGGTAATAATTTGTTTTCTATTTTATTAGTTGTAGCAAGATTCGTTATAGCTAGGGTGTGGACATCACCAAAACCGCCAACCGTGATGGATTGGTGGCTTTTAGTAAAAGAAATTTATGATATTGAATCATTCCTGGCTGGGTCAAGAGGGACTCGCTCTATGGTAAAATGAACCGCAATTTGGGGACTTACTTTTTTCTTGAATGAAACTGTATTTTCTCCATTAATTAGTGGCTTTTTGTAGTACTTTTTCTTATCGGATGATTGGTTTATTTGTTTCCATTATCATATGATATGTATTGTAAGATGCTTTTTTTCTCGATCAATAAAAAATATAAAAAATAAAAAAAAAGAAGAAATGGGGTATTTTCCTTAAAAGTCTTTCCTTCCAAAAGTAAATCATCCATGGCTAAATTGGTGTATTAGAATTGGCACTCCTCAGGAAAAAATACAGCAAGCAGCAGTCGGGGGGGAAAACCCCACACCTTCAACCTGTGAAGGAGGCTTTATAAATGACAGAAAGGAGACTAACTATCCTAGTAGCCCTACATCTCCTCTCCCGTTGGCTTGGTTGTCACTTTGGAGAAGTTTGGTTTCAACTTTTGGAATCAAATTGTATCTATGGATTGAGGCCTTGGTTCCTTCCCCAGTCTCAGCCATGTTGTTAATTCATCTTGGCCTTTTGAAGTCAGCTTCCCTTTCTGTCCCCCACCTTAATTCTGTTGAAACCATCTTTCCATAACAGGAAAGGTGTCAGCTCCCCTTATCTTCATTCATCTCCTCCTCTCCCCACACTCAGAGGCACATTAGGAGAGCTGCAACTCCAGTGGCGGCATGTACGGCGCTGATGCAGTGGTAAATCGCTTTAGGGTCTTGGACCTTTTGTGGAATGAATATAAGACCTGTGACTGTTTGTGTAGGAGGACCCCTAAAGGGCCTCAAGTGACCTATTCTAATCTGCAACGAACCTATGACAGAATTTCGACAGACAGAATTTCGACCTACACAAATATCGGCGTAATTATATCGATAGCAAAAATATCGACGCCCTATGTACAACATGGTAAGTACCAAAATATCGAAAAAATAATATCGATGTTAAAAATATCGTTGTCAAATATATCGATTTTTTTTAAATTTAAAATAACATAAAAAATACTGTAAATAATACTTATTAATTACTTAAACATATTTAAATATATGTAATAATGGTAAAAAAATTAATAATACATATTTAATAAAAATAAAAAATTCATATATAATATATACTTACTTAAAAATAATTACTATTCCCACTCCAGTGGGTGCAACAGTAGGGAAAACTGACCCTGAACCCTAAAAATACCCCTTTACCCAAAAACCGAAAACTGACCCTGAACCCTAAAAATACCCCTTTACCCAAAAACTGAAAACTGACCCTGAACTCAAAAAATACCCCTTTACCCAAGAACTGAAAACTGACCCTGAACCCAAAAAATACCCCTTTACCCAAAAACTGAAAACTGACCCTGAACCCTAAAAATACCCCTTTACCCAAAAACTGAAAACTGACCCTGAACCCTAAAAATACCCCTTTACCCAAAAACTGAAAACTGACCCTGAACCCTAAAAATACCCCTTTACCCAAAAACTAAAAACTGACCCTGAACCCTAAAAATACCCCTTTACCCAAAAAATGAAAACTGACCCTGAACCCATAAAATACCCCTTTACCCAAAAACTGAAAACTGACCCTGAACCCTAAAAATACCCCTTTACCCAAAAACTGAAAACTGACCCAAAACCCTAAAAATACCCCTTTGCCCAAAAACTGAAAACTGACCCTGAACCCTAAAAATACCCCTGTACCCAAAAACTGAAAACTGACCCTGAACCCTAAAAATACCCCTTTACCCAAAATTAATTAATATTACAAATAAATTACTTCCCACCCTATTCCCCTATAAACCCACAACCCGCTCCAGTAGTAAAACATATAATTTAGTTAAAAATATACATAAATTAACAATTAATTATTCAATTAATCAATTAAAATAATTCATTGCCAATTAATATTTAATAGCAAAATAAATTAATCGTTAAAAAATAATTATTTAATTACAAATAAATTACTTCCCACCCTATTCCCCTATAAACCCACAACCCGCTCCAGTAGTAAAACATATAATTTACTTAAAAATATACATAAATTATCAATTAATTAATCAATTAATCAATTAAAATAATTCATTGCCAATTAATATTTAATTGCAAAATAAATTAATCATTAAAAAATAATTATTTAATTACAAATAAATTACTTCCCACCCTATTCCCCAATAAACCCACAACCCGCTCCAGTAGTAAAACATATAATTTACTTAAAAATATACATAAGTTATCAATTAATTAATCAATTATTCAATTAAAATAATCCATTGCCAATTAATAT
This sequence comes from Lissotriton vulgaris, assembly GCF_964263255.1. NCBI lineage: Eukaryota > Metazoa > Chordata > Amphibia > Caudata > Salamandridae > Lissotriton > Lissotriton vulgaris. The sequence continues at coordinate 500,130,766 of NC_141694.1, forward strand.
GTAATTGCAAAATAAATTAATCATTAAAAAATAATTATTTAATTACAAATAAATTACTTCCCACCCTATTCCCCTAAAAACCCACAACCCGCTCTGGTAGTAAAACATATTATTTACTTTTATATATTTTTTATTTATAGAAACATATTAAACACATATTATAACAATTAATTGAAATACTTAACTAAAATTTCTAACACATATTAGTAAATCGAAATTACTTACATCGATATATATGCTATCGATATAAGTAATTTCGATATTACTTACCTTAGGGTCGATATTCTGGCCATCGATATTCTGGACATCGATATTCTGTCCCATCGATATTAGCAACTCGATATAAGTGTAAGTCGAAATTAAAAATTCGATATTTTGACTGTGAACCAATCTGCAACACATGCCTGCATTGGTGTGACATTTGAGCAGGCTGCTGCTGGTATGTAGGAATTCTTTTGTTGACTTACATATCACTGAAAGAAAGGGAAAGGGCTAGCAACCATTGGAGCTCTCTTGAGTTGGTGTGTATATGTCTGGAGAACCAAATGAGAGTCCTTTGATCTTTGTATATCTCGAAATGTTGACCTAATAAATAGGACTGCAATGCCTTTGTAATGGGGTGCCAGATATGACATGGAAGCAATGTGTAGTTAGACTATGAGGCAGTTTTATTGAGAACAGTCTTTTCAGGAGGTAGATTAACACTACAGTGTGGTTTCTGGGTTTGTGAAGGTTTCTCTCCATCTGTTTTCTTCTCTGGTCTCCTCCTGTGGTTCCTAGACTCTTCTCTGGCTTGTGATTTCCCTTGGGGAAACAAAGACATGCCTTAGTGGTTAGGTCTCAATATGCGAGGTGATCTGTCAGTGACACCCTGGTGAACAACCCTATAACGCATGGTGTCCAACACCTGTGGCTTTCAGCTTTACTGAGATACAAATTCCCTTCAAATGTGATTCCAGTGACATCGTTTTTTAGAATGGACAATTTACCATGTTATAATGAATGAGCCAGCAATCCTACATACTTTTCCACTCGTAATGCATACATATCTGGTTCTAGTAGTCAAGACAACCCATGCGTGCTCCCCATCACCATTTCACAGTCTCACAAGATACTCTTGTGACCATGGCCACCACACAACGGCTCGAGAGCTTTGTTCAGCAGTTGACCTGAAGCTGCGACTCTGGAGTAGAGCCACAGTGGGCTGGTTCTTAACGCCTTTCCTGGGGCTAGAGCACACTGGCTGCCTCCGTCAATGTCAGTGGGCTGGTGTTGTTCCTCTCCCATAGCTGCATCGTCTCCTTCACTGCTTGGTTGTTCCCACCGCAGTTCTCCGTATTCTCCGTACTCCTTCTTCAGGTCTGGCCGTACGCCACCTTCATCTGGCTGTGCAGTCGCCTCCTATAGGTTTCCCCTTGGCGTAACAAAACTTGATGGGGCCTCCCTGCAAGGCACATGGAGGGGCCCCCTCAAGGCTCAATCAGGAGCTTTGCAGCCAGAGTGCTGTGCTGAGGGCCCCCCGCACCCCAGGGGCTGCGGAGGGGCCTGTGCTACACCCTGAGTCATATTAACGGGTCCGGCTGCATCACAGGGTGTGTCCGTATTGATTATTGGAATGCTAATCGGTGAATCAGAAGAACCCCTTTGTCCTGGACAGGCATTACCTGAGCTGTCTCCACAACAGTCCACTCACAGCACTTAATAGCCACCTTAAAGCCATACATTCTTTATCAACTGTGGCATGAGCAATTTGATGGGTCAACAATTTTATCCTGATATAAAGGATAGGATGAATCCCATCTTCAAATTCGTCTGAATGAACTGCACCTAATTATGTATGTCCCAGAGGCAACCATTTATAGGATGAAAGGAGAGTGGAAATCGAGGCTACTAAGTACAGGTTGAATGGCGAGGGCACTTGTAGTTTCTTAGGATTGCCTTTTGAAACAGACTTCCAAGAGGAGCCAAGGGTTGAAAAAAAATAAAGCAAATTTGCCATAGTATCTTATAAAACTGCAGGAAAGCCTGTATATCTACAGGTACAGACAATTGAGGCAAGGTTTCAAAATTTTCCATTTGGGGCTTGATAACTCCATTCACTAACACATATTGCAGATACATTACTTGTTGTGTTGCTATTGTTTATTTCACTGAATTAGCAGTAAGAAAGGCCTGTCGTAGGGATGACAATATACCTTGCAAATGTTTTAGATGGTCTGGCCAAGATGTTTTGAACACAATAATGTCATCCAGGTAAGCAGCAGCATTGAGATTGAGATCACAAAACGTTGTCCATAAGTCTGTGAACCATGGCTAGTTTTTCATGCTGTTGAGATGGAAGGATCTTGTACTGGAAGAGCCCTTTGGGAGTGGAGAATGTTGTTTCATTTTTATCTGCTGCTTTCAAGAGTGCTTATCAGTATCCCTTTGGCAAGTCTGTGTGCTGAAGTGAGCGGCTTTCTCTAATCTCCCAATGAGTTCATCAATCAGAGGTATGGAGTATGGGTTAAAATCGGAGACACTGTTTACTTAACAAATATCCATACAGAATAAAATCGATCAGTCATCCATGGGAATCAGAACTGTAAGTGATGACTAATCATTGTGCAATGGTTAAATTATATTCAAGGCTAGCATAGTCTTGTTCTAGAGCCTTTCTCCGTGTGTTCCAGAGTGCTATGGGGTTTACCTTTGACACATGTTTATTTCCTTAGACACAAGAGATGAATTTATGGTTATTACCACCCGATTCTAACAATTTTCTCAGAGTTCGCCCACCCCCTTTTGCAGCACTAACTCTTTGTTATGTTGTACAATTGACCAGGAAATAGTGAAACTCAGCTGCCATGATGCAGATCCTAAACCACTCCCCTATTCAGATTAGCACTCCTACCACCTCCTAGGGTCAAATCAAACTTTCACTTCTACTCTGACTGGAGACTTACGGTCTTGCATAGTCCTGTGAATGAATATGAGAAGTCGTTCTTTGACATTTCCAAGTCAAAAGAGGTAGCATTGAAGCTGCCCTTTTTCTGCAAATGTTTATTGTTCACTGTTGGCTAGCTAACTTCTGCTAAGTGGTCACCAGTTAACATCCCTTGCCCTTTTCTGGACTCAGAAGCAGGCAACTGTCCTCAGAGCCAGGGTGATTAGCTCTCCCAGCCAAAGATGTGTATTGCAGCGCTGGAGGTGTGAAGAGTGGTGGAACTGATTTTAAGTCGCTTCAGGTTCAGATAGACTAAACTACATTTTTCTAAAGTTACACTTACATTATCACAAATCTGATTGCACTGTTTAATCCCATTTCTAACCCTAATTAGGAAATAACTATGAGACAGCTTTTGACATTTTCCCAAACTGAGATAGAGAACTAAGATTTTTATGTCATCTAAACTTAATCAGGGAAAAGTCTACAGGGCCTACACACTGAATATCCTTTGGCTTTTATTTCACTGTGTGGGCACACCAACCCCAAAATGTTGTGTGCCATTTTCTAAAATAAAATTAGCACCCTGCCCTGTGGGTTTACCAGGCACTTTAGATGTGAATTATGATTGTTGAAAAATAGGCTATTTCTCCACGGCAAAGGCATTTTCCCCTTCCATGTGTCACTACAGTGCTGCATTTCAGCTTTGTTGTCACATATGTCAGTAGTGTGAATATACACTGTAGGGAAGGTACAGCATATGTTTTAGATGGGAGAAACAGGCACTTAATTACTGTATGGCATTGGCAAAGGGCACATAGTTATAACGCCAGCAAATAAAAGTCCAGAAAAAGTCCCAAAATTTGAAGTCACAATGCAGAAAAGGCAGATATTCAACACATACCCCTCCAGCTGAGAGGTAGTGTAGTCTAACCAATTCCTTGCTGAACTTCCCTACTCAGGAAATAGAACAAGGGCAATTAATTGACTCTGGAATGGCACTTATGTTCTCTATGCTCCTCTGAACCAACCAGTACTGCTTTGTCAAAATCTGAGTTAGCCACTAACACTGTCCATGGGGAGCCCTTCTCCTCATCTGGTGACCCCACGAGTGTGTACACTAACCCTAGCCTACTCAGAGATACATCCAATTGTGGTAAATAATTAATTACCCTGTCATAATTTCTATACATTAATAAGGATTATTCATATAATGAGAGGCAGAGTCCGTGGTGTCCGATTCAGAAGGGCTTTAATACAATAACTCGAGTTACTGGAGAATCGGGTTCCATCACCACTAAGGTTCAGGAAGGATCGTCATCTGGATCTTTATTCGCAAAACACATTATATATAGTTAAAATATACATTGAATTGGATAGAGAAGGCGGAACACTCCAGGCGGAGCAAGCGAAAGAGAGATAAGGAGCACATGGGCGTGAAAGAGGCGGGTATGAAGGCGTACTCATGGGTGTTCACTTGATGAGTCATAGGTGTGTCATAGGTGGGTGGATGCATAGAGGGGGTCTGCATGGTCAGCAGGAACCTTTACCCTACTTGTGCGCGCAAACTGGTCATGACGTGGAATTGACGTGTAACTGAGGGAAGCTGGGGGGAGCTGACTTTAGCGCTAGTAGAAGAGTCTGGGATGTCAGAACGACCTGCACCTTTGGCATATCTGATATCTTGTGTTTGGAGGATGTATTGTCTGAAGTAAAGGTCGCTCGAGCAAAGGCTGCTCATCACTAAATGCTAATGTGTGCATATATTTCTACGTGCATTACGTGGGGCCATGGGCCTTCTATGGAAACGGGTTCTGTAAATCACTTGGATGGGGATAGAAAGTCTAGGCCCTATCTTCTGCAGGCGGAATATGTTTACCCCTTTCGTTAGTCAGGAATGTGTTTCTGTGGAGCGGAGCAGATAACTGTAGGCAAAATACCGTCTTGGCAGGCCAGGCTGGGCACCTCTCGGCTGAGCAGGAAGTAAGTGAGAGGTCAGGGATACATAACTATTCTGCAGCTTTCGGAGTCAGAGGAGGCTTGGAGCCTGAATTCGGGTCCTGGCTCGGCTGAGCCACAAAACGAGTGCATCTCTACTTTTAAACGTGTACCATGTAAATGCATTGGCAACATAGGCCTCAGTGCAGAATTAACGTTTCATTCATGGAGGGCCTAATAACTGACATGCTGACATTGGACGGAAATGCAGAAGCATTATTATTATAGGCATGAGAAGGGAATTGCATGATGACATGGACATACATAGGGTGCATGTAGGGGATACACTGGCCACGTAAAATTTCTATTTCCTCATTCCCTCCTTGTCCCCTACTGTGCCCTTCAGGACACATCTATATTCATGATACCGTATATCTGATCATACAGCATCATTTGCTCGTCTTTCTTCTTTTTTACACGTGGACGTGGACGGGGAATACAGGCAGTGGCACACAAGCCGCAAATCGCTGGGCCACATTGCAGACAGAGACAGCAACTGAATATCACGAGCAGAACCAGTCCTAGAAAGGACAACACTGTCCAACCCCATCCTGATATTACATTCCAGAGCCAACCGGACCAAGACCATGGGTCTTGATGCATTTCATGAGCTATCTTGTGGAGCCTGGTTATTGCTGAGTATACGGATGGTGCGTTATTAGGAATAAACACACAACAACTGGAGCCGATCACTCTATAAGCCCCGCCCCTATCTGTCAAGATGACGTCAAGAACAAGGCGGTTCTGAAGAACAACAAGTCTCATAGCAGACTGCTCCTCGGTCAAGTTACCTAAAGCAGAAGTAGTCTCATTCACTACTGCTTCCAAAGTTCTTGTTAACCTGCGTATGAGTTTACTGTTTTGGACGGGACCTACGAACCAGAAATATCCCTTAATGAAATCCTTATATTGTTCCCAAGCTGTCTCAGTCTGATCAACTACTGGGGAATCGGTCTCCCTCTTGTGTCTAACATGTACTAGTCGTGAATCTCGATGATAATGGGATGGGGCTAGAAAAACAGGTGGCAATAGGAACGCTACATAACACGTCCCACCCCAGTCTAATGGCAGACGTACATAGGCTGTCTGACCACAAATGAAATAGGAATGGCGGGAAGCTTTGAAAGTAGACTTGCCTTTATCATTGAACTTGACCACAGTATTACAATCACTGTGTCCTAAGTGTACTGAACCTTTCTTTCTAACGCATAATTCTCCTTTTACTGGTAAGACTGTTATGAACGGTGAACCTGTATTTGTTTCGGACTGGACATTCAGAATCATAAGGTTAAGGGAAACATTTCCTTGTTCATACACCTCATTTTCTAGATCAGTTCCTTTCCTTTGGGGAAAACCATCTTTGTCTGGGAAACATGCCTTCTTCATTACTATATTCAAATCTCCCCAAATCCATTCACTCTGGGAATCTGTGAACTTTCTGTCTTGTGATGATATTAAAGCAAACCATGCTCCGCACGAACCATTGTGCGAAAACGGAAAAGGAAAGAGGGGCAGAACTCCCTTCATTTTCTGATAGGGTGGGAGTCAGCCACATGCCCAGCAATTTGTTACATTGCTGGTCTGTTGAGAATGGTGCAACATGCTAATAAAAATATTGTTGCGCAGTGCTAGTCGATATGACAATTCATGAGGTGGCAGATCACTGAATGTGTGCTCTACAGTGTCGTTAAAGGAAGAATGTATATGTGAACCAAGAGGAGGAAAGAAAACATGTAGCGTCAAGCTTATACATATAACCAATATACTTAGAAAAAACATTATGATCAGAGTTACTATGCATCTACTGCGTAAGTTTTTGCAGTACTTCTCTTTCTTATCTCTCTGTCTATCATTCGGGTCTACGATCTTATACATGTCAGGGACCTGTCTAACCGATTCACCCAAGGGGGACTTAAACAATTAAACGCTGTCTGACTTACTAGACCGTAGCTTTAACTTATACTCCTGTTGCGGAGTTTTTTCTAACAAAGGGAGTTTTGAGTCACTGATATCTGGACAGTCCTTAGTTTCGTTTTTTGTTCCGTGTCCATGGAATCGTTTAACGTGGTGGGCATGGATCCAGCCCTTCCTCCCCTCGACCTTGACGGCGGTCCTCGTCGTGAGCAGTACTAGCTTTGGTGCTCGCCAGCGGGGCTCGAGAGGACTTGAACGATCAAAGTTCCGAATGAAAACAGTGTCACCAGGAACGATGCAATGTTCTTTAACCTCGGTGTTGTCTGGGAAGGCGGCTGCAACCTGTGAACGACAAGAAAGGAGTGCAGACATCAAGGAAGCCAGGTAATCTGTCAGCATATTACTGTCAACATCGGTTATTCTTTTTGGCATAGGCGTACCCCACATATTCGGCGGTCTACTAAAAACCACCACGTAAGGGGACAATCCTGTTCTGGAATGAGCTACCATACGCATGTAAAAGAGGGCAACCGGCAAGGCTACCATCCAATCCACGCCTTTTTCTGCACAGACTTTCGCTAATTTTGTCTTAAGTGTTTGGTTATGTCTCTCGACGAGTCCGGCTGCCTCTGGGTGTCGTACACAGTGGAACTTCCACTGGTACCCTAACAGAAGAGATACTTGTTTCATTAATTCAGAGGAGAATGGCTGACCGTTATCTGAGTACACGACTCGGGGCAAGCCGTACCGCGGAAAAAATTCTCGAACCAACTGCCTGGCAGTGGTCACAGCAGTGTAATCTGGGACTGGGTACGCTTCTGTCCATCGAGATAGTGCACATACAACTACGAGGACATATTTGTATCCTCAACATCTGTCCATCTGAATGTAATCCATCTGGAGGACTTCAAAAGGGTGGTCAGGAGGATGAAATCCACCATGTTCCACTGGAATGCCTTTGCCTGGATTGAACTGGCAACAGATCATGCAGGTACGCACTTTCTGTTTTGCTGCTGCACGCAGGTGCTTGTTGAACCAAATATTCTGTAAACTGTCTAGCATAGCCTTCTCTCCTAAGTGTGCAGGACTATGTGCTGTATTTATGATGACTTGTACCATGGAGTCAGGAAGAAACCATGTAGCTTTGCCTTTTGTCATCCAACCCTGGTCTGTCTGGACCCCTCCTTGTTCAATCCATTTCTTTATTTCGTCTGGAGTGGCATGTGTCTGTATGTCGAGTACATCTTGTGAGGGATCCCTGACTGACATGCAATTTGTCAGTGATGGTACTTTTGTCTTTGTCGTGTCCGTTGGAGTCTCTGTGGAGTCTGGGCTGTAAGTTTAGCTATCCGATCGGCCAGGTCGTTACCCTGGGAAATGGTGTCTGTGACTTTAGTATGTGCTTTGCACTTCATGATGGCTATGGCTGTAGGCAAGTGTATAGCTTCTAACAGAGCCTGAATGAGGGGACCATGCTGAATTTTGGCTCCATGAGAGGTCAGGAAACCTCTCTCCTGCCATAACACTCCGAAGTCGTGAACGACTCCGAAGGCATACTGTGAATCTGTGTATATATTTACTTTCAAGCTCTTGGCTCGTACACAGGCTTGCGTCAGAGCGATGAGCTCTGCTGCTTGGGCTGACAATGTGTCAATTCGATGTGTCTCTACAACTTCAGTATCAGTGGTCACTGCATATGCGGCCACTAACTCTCCTGTGCTTGTTCTCATGCATGACCCATCCACATAAAGTGTCAGGTCTGGGTCTGGTAGTGCAATGTCTGTCAAGTCTTGTCTTGGCTTCGTCACTGTATTAATTACTTCCACACAGTCATGTGGTGCAGTGTCTGCTGTGCTTGAGGGCAATAGTGTAGCAGGGTTCAGAGTATTGCATCGTCTGATCTCTATGTGTGGCTGGAACAATGTCAGTTCATATCCTGTCAGTCTTGCTATAGTCAGGTGTTGTGTCTGAGTCCTGTTCAAGAGAACTTCCACTGAGTGTGGAACCTGTACTGTCAGGGGGTGTCCTAACACTATAGAATCACTCTGTCGTATTGCTAAGGCTGTTGCTGCAACTGATTTCAGGCACGCAGGCAGAGCCTGGGCCACTGGATCCAATGTACTGGAAAAATAAGCACAAGGCTTGTGTTTTCCTGCTTGATCTTGTGTAAGAACAGACGATGCTGTACCTTCGCGTTCAGTGACAAAAAGTGTAAAAGATTTGCTGTAACATGGAGTCGCTAAAACTGGTGCTTGACATAGAGCTTTTTTCAGTTCATCAAATGCAAGTGTATGTTCTTGTGTCCAAGGGAGGACAGTCGAAGATGCTGCCTCCTGTGTTGTTAACTGTATGAGTGGTTTGGCTAGATATGCATACTGGGGAATCCATTGTCTGCAGTAAGAAGTGAGGCCAATGAAGGCCCGTACCTCCTTTTGTGTCTTGGGCTGTGAAAGATTTGCTATTAACTGAATGCGGTCTGGTGTCAGCTGTCTACCCCTCTTGGACAGCAAGTGTCCAAGGTACACCACTTGCTGTGTACAGAATTGTAACTTTGAAGGGGACACTTTGTGCCCCTTGTCTGCCAGAAAATATAAGACTATCAGTGATGCACGTTCGCAGTCTTTTTCTGTTCGTGCTGTGATCAGGATATCGTCCGCGTATTGGAGCAGTGTGGTGTCGGCAGGCATGTGAATACTGTCTAGTTGTCTTTTCAATGCTTGACTGTAAATAATAGGACTTTCTGTGAATCCTTGAGGAGCCCTCGTAAATTTAAAGCTGCCTCCATTTAAACAGAATCCGAAGAGATATTGGCTCTCTGGATGTATCGGGACACTAAAGAAGGCGTTCTTGAGATCGATTACAGTAAAGAACGTTGCTTCGGAATCAATTGCAGTCAATAATGAAGAAATGTCTGGGACCACTGGGTACTGGGGTATTATGCATTTGTTCAGTTCTCGAAGGTCAATAACTAGTCTGTAGACTGGTGGTGCATTTGGGTCAGTTCGTTTAAGAATAGGAATGATAGGTGAATTACATACATTTGAGTCAGTTTCTACTACCACTCCTTGTGCAATGAGTTCGTCAACAATTTTCAGTAATGCTACTACGGCATCAGGTGGTAACTTGTATTGTCGGATTCGTGGCAGTACTACTCCTGGTTTGAGAGTGACACAGTGTGGCGTAATGTGCATGTAACCTACGTCAGTTGGACCTTGCGCCCATAAATGCTGTGGTACATTCTGGAGTCTGGGATCAAAATCTCTCAACACATAATGTCCTTTGAAATCACGTAAAAACAATCGCACTCCCTCCGGAGAACAACAAATCACTGCTCCTAGTTCTTTCAATGTCTTTATACCAAGCAAATTCTCTGGGCATGACTTAGTAAGTAACAAGTCTGTGGTACGGGACAATGGACCAACTCCTAAGGAAACTGGCTTTGACACTTCGTTAACAATAGGCTTTCCTGAAAATCCCAGGGAAATATTCTGTGAGCCTGAGAGGGGTGCCCCCGGAACCTCTTCATGACTGATGGTAGTTCTGCTCGCCCCTGTGTCAATCAGAAATTTTCTGTCTTTTCCCAATACACGACTATGTACATAGGGACCCTCTTGGTCTACAGGAACCTCAATAAGGGGCAAGCCAACCCCCCTCTCTAGGCTGTTTCATGAGTACTGTTGATATTCTGGATAGTCTGACTGTGCGTACTGGTACATTTGTTGCGTGACGTGTTGCGTAGCAGCTATTGGTTGCGGTGTAGCTACTGTCTGTTGCGTGTTCTGTGGCGTTTGCGTATTCTGTGGGGTGCTATCCTGTCTGAAAGGATGCGGTCTTTCTTTTGTCTTGCCTGTGGCTATATTGTGTTTCAGGACAGCACATTCATTTACATAATGACCTGGTTGCTTGCAATAATTACAGTTCCCTTTAACAGGTGCCATGCCCTTTTTATTCCCATTAGCTGGTACTGATTGTGCAACCAGCACTTTCATTTTTGTATCTTTCATGCGTCTCTTTTCATGTTCCTGTTCCTCTCTAATTCTGTTCTGGTGATATTGTAACATTTGCAACATTTGGGAAGGGCTATTTGCTTGCCAGGTACTCTCAACCTTCAGTACTCTATTTTTGATCGGGGGTAGGGAATTCTCTACTAGTTTGCTCACAAAAAGATGTGGGTATGATTCACTACTTGGTTTAAGGCCACTATTAATAGTAAAACATTTTTCGAATCTAGAATAAAAATCACTGGTGTCTTCATCTGGTTTCTGTTTACAGGCCGAAATAGCATCCCAATCTTCCTTTTAAGTAACCAATAATCTCGGCAGGACCTGTATCAATAGTTCAGGTAGCGCTTTAGCTTTATCCCCAAGACCAACACCAGGTCCTCGGAGTTTATCCTCATCTTCCAATTCTGTCCAATTTATCTTTTTCTCTCCCACCTCCCAGTCTTTTTCTTTAAGCTTTTCGTAAATGCCGGCTGGCAACAGTACTTTTAATAATTTAATGATGTCAGCGTATGTGTAATCCCCTATACGGAGAATGTCTTTTAATTCACGGTGGAATCCCCCTGGGTCTTTATCATGGCAGCATCTTTTTCATTTCCAGTATTTCTATTTTCGTTAAGGGTGTGTAAACATATACTCGTTGAAGCTCATTCGTTGCATTTCTAACGGGATGCACCTCTCGTAGGGGGTTCTGTCTGTCTATGTGTAAGGTCTTTCTGTCATGGTGGGGGGCAGGAATCAAGTGCGTGGTCAGAAAAGTCAAGTACTTATGTCGTTGGTCTAGAATGACATTAATTAATTCGGTACCTAGGCCTCTCCATCTCTCTAGGAGTAGATTGTCCAATAATTTATATAAAGGACCGGGATCAGCACGTTGACTCTTGTACAATGTGATCAGATGTTGAACCATATAAATACCAGCTAAACGCTGTTCTTCCGGGGGAAGGCTCAAAAAGGTCTGAGCCACTACGTCACTGTTATATATGTTAGAATTAGACGCCCATTGAACGGCTGACCGGGCTAGTTCCTGTTCGTGTATGGTGTGTGGTCTATCGCACTCTACTCATCTTTTCAGTGCGTTCTCAGTAGCTTGGAACAGATGTTCAAGGGAATATCTTTCTGGTATGGGAGGTCCATGTTTACTGTAATAGAGGCCCTTGGGCCTGTCAAACTGTCTTGCCCTGCCTACATAATTCATTTTATCCACTTCCTCTGGTTCGGACTCAGCATCGTCTGATGCTAAGTCGTCCTCTTTCTCGTCTGGCTCTTTCCTGTGTAAGTGTAGAATTTCTTTACGAATTTTCCTGTACATGCATTCTATCTTTGACATTGTATCATGTTTACAGGCAGCTATATTGTCACTCCACTCTACCATACCTCTAGTTACTCCTTTACCTGGCTGGTCTTGTTCCCTGATCAGACAATTAATCAAAAAGCGTAAAAGTGCACGTTGAACCTCCACCTTTCTTTGTGCCATGGCCTCATGAATACTCTCGGGTCCCTCCCCCGTTCTAATGAAGTGGTATATTCTGTCTAAATTGTCCTTCATGCCTGGTAATGTGATCAGATAGTCTGCAACGCGTCTTAATCGTAGTGAGGACATGAGCATTGGACCTACACCTGGTACCGGATCGTAGATACAATGTGAAATCGTTACATTTTGTTTATGAGGTGATGCTGTCATTTTTGGCGTTCGTTGTAATGCTAATTCTTGCAGTGCTAATTCTTGTAGTGCTCGTGATGGTGGCAGTGTTTGCGGTATGTCAGTGGTGGGCCCCCCTCCCATTGCCCCTTGGCCTGAATCGTCTTTCACTGTCATTGTCACTGCTGGTGCGGGTTGATCCTGTGATGCGGGCGGAGGGTGAAAAGGATTGTTAGGATTGTTGCCAGGAGAAGGAGGAAGAGGAAAACCTGCATTAACATAATCCGGAGCTGCATCCTCTAAATAAGAGGAAAGAAAAGCCTCAGCTTCTGTCTGTTTATGCCTACGTACTTTAGTCGGAATCAGTGGTGGCGGCAAATTACTGGGTACTTCCGGGGTCATTTTAACTAGCCCTTCAGCGAGGACGGGATACATGCCTTTAATAAGGGCATTTCTTTGTCTATCTGCTTGTTCTGCCTTAACCCGTTCACCTTCTTCCTTTAGTTCTTTTTCTCTGGCTTTTTCTGCTGCTTCTTTACTTCTCTCTGCTCTGTGGAATTCTTTCTCTGCTCTCCTATGTGCTTCTTTACGCCATAGCTCAATGGCATCTTTCTGGGTCATCTAGCTTTCTTTTTCCATAGTGCTTCCTCTACTCCCATGATGCAATCAGCATCCCATGTTCCTGAGGCAGGCCATCTATATTTCTCGTCCAGATCCTTCGTGTAATCTACCCATAGATCTAAAAACAGTATGGCATCTAGCGCGTGCTTCTGGTACATAAAATGGCCAGGAGTGTCTCTAGGCGGGACGGGAATTGCCTCTTCAAGTATCCCTTTCCTGGTCCCTATCTGACGTAATTTCGAGAACAGTGGCATGTTGAAACTAACTTGAACGATAACACAATACGCACAAGAATAGACTGAAAACAACCATTCACACTACAACATTAAAACATTGAAACAGATACATCCTAACTAGTACATGGAAATAAAAGCATGATCCTGAGAAACTGTTTACTTTATGTACTGCAAAACAGTACAACCATACCGGTCTCGTAAAGAGACACGTCTTTACCGCATCCACCGAAATGGACACGTCTCTACCGTACCTGTGTACCCAGATACGTCTTTACCGGGCTCAAATATATAAACCCGTCTCTATGCGTTCCCAATAACGGTACTCACCGGGAAGCAGAACTGAAGGCCTCGGAAACTCGATACTGGACTGCTACTGCTGCGGCGGCTTCTGCTGCGCATGCGCCTCGGAACAGGTGGGCCTCGGGATACCTCGGACCTTGCTCTCTCGGCTTGGGCTCTGGTCGGGATGGTCTGCAATCCTCACCGCCTCGTGTGGATGCCTGGTCGCAGTCTCCGTCTCCTCCGTGGGCCTGAGGGAGTAGGCAGGAAGTCCCGCTGTCGTGTACACTTGAAGTCCGTCACGGCTGTAGAAGGGGTCAGGGGGCTGGACCTATATCGCCGGCGCGTGGGGAAGGGGACTGGTGCCTATTCGGGCGCCAGATTAATGTGGTAAATAGTTAATTACCCTGTCATCATTTCTATACATTAATAAGGATTATTCATATAATGAGAGGCAGAGTCCGTGGTGTCGGATTCAGAAGGGCTTTAATACAATAACTCGAGTTACTGGAGAATCGGGTTCCATCACCACTAAGGTTCAGGAAGGATCGTCATCTGGATCTTTATTCGCAAAACACATTATATATAGTTAAAACATACATTGAATTGGATAGAGAAGGCGGAGCACTCCAGACGGAGCAAGCGAAAGAGAGATAAGGAGCACATGGGCGTGAAAGAGGCGGGTATGAAGGCGTACTCGTGGGTGTTCACTTGATGAGTCATAGGTGTGTCATAGGTGGGTGGATGCATAGAGGGGGTCTGCATGGTCAGCAGGAACCTTTACCCTACTTGTGCGCGCAAACTGGTCATGACGTGGAATTGATGTGTAACTGAGGGAAGCTGGGGGGAGCTGACTTTAGCGCTAGTAGAAGAGTCTGGGATGTCAGAACGACCTGCACCTTTGGCATATCTGATATCTTGGGTTTGGAGGATGTATTGTCTGAAGTAAAGGTCGCTCGAGCAAAGGCTGCTCATCACTAAATGCTAATGTGTGCATATATTTCTACGTGCATTACGTGGGGCCATGGGCCTTCTATGGAAACGGGTTCTGTAAATCACTTGGATAGGGATAGAAAGGCTAGGCCCTATCTTCTGCAGGCGGAATATGTTTACCCCTTTCGTTAGTCAGGAATGTGTTTCTGTGGAGCAGAGCAGATAACTGTAGGCAAAATACCGTCTTGGCAGGCCAGGCTGGGCACCTCTCGGCTGAGCAGGAAGTAAGTGAGAGGTCAGGGATACATAACTATTCTGCAGCTTTCGGAGTCAGAGGAGGCTTGGAGCCTGAATTCGGGTCCTGGCTCGGCTGAGCCACAAAACGAGTGCATCTCGACTTTTAAACGTGTACCATGTAAATGCATTGGCAACATAGGCCTCAGTGCAGAATTAACGTTTCATTCATGGAGGGCCTAATAACTGACATGCTGACATTGGACGGAAATGCAGAAGCATTATTAATATAGGCATGAGAAGGGAATTGTATGATGACATGGACATACATAGGGTGCATGTAGGGGATACACTGGCCACGTAAAATTTCTATTTCCTCAATTATGTAAAAGTACCATTATGACTAACAAAGTTATATAGATCATTCTGCCTCTCATCTCAGATTTCTGCTCCAAGCCTAGGGCCAGTCCTGTCCAAAAGGCAAGCAAAGAGCAGATATCTGCAAGTTTATTGAACAAGACCGTTGGCTTTCCACTTACAGGTGAATGCTCATATCCAGTCCTTATGTAGGCCCCACTTCCAGTCTCTGTTCTGGAAAGCAGTCACCTATGGGTCCTTCGGCCTATCTGGATACAGTGTAGGCTCTTTCCGCACATTGAGACCTAGGGGAAACACACGCCCCAGTGCCAGCCTTCCTGACCAGAGTCAGGTGCAGGACCTAAGACTTCCTTCTTGCCTGTCATCTTCGGGCCTGCACAAGGCTCTCTGTGAATATTTTCCAGGAAGGCAATACAGGTGATCCCTGACATCTCTTCCCTTGGACATCTCTCCTGTCCCTAAGTCAGTGATAGTGGATCCTCCTTGAAACCTATCAGTCCTCCAAAGGCGTTCAGAGTAGGGGTTACAGCCTCAGCCTACAGAAACCCTCCTTCTACTTTCACTATCACTAACTCAGGTGTGACACCCTAAGACTGACCCTTCAGCTTGTAGAACCAAGAAAAGCCCTCCTCAAGGAGATGTGGGGGCTTGGTGGTGCGGGAATCACCTGAGTCTACTCGTACCCTCCTTATATAATATTATATTATAAAGTAGTCCCGGAAACCTTCGTCTGCAGATAGAACCACCTTTATTACAATAGCCCGGGCTATGGAACAGAGTCCCAAGCTGGTCAGAGACACCACCCAGGAGGCTGCTGCTTTACTCCACAGGGAACAAGCCTTATATACATTTTTACTCCACTCTTTTGGCATTCAGTCCATTGTTCAATCAGGGCGGCGTTTGTAGTTGATGACCTGATCAAGGCAGTGTTTGTAGTTGATTACCTGATCAAGGTCGGCATTCAGACCATTGTTCAATCAGCTTGATCAAGGCTCGGCATTCAGACCTTTGTTCAATCAGCTTTATCAAGGCTCGGTCAGTCAGACCATTGTCCAGATAACCTGATCACAATGTCAAGGATGTTTACCAAGCAGGGAGCAGAAGATGAAAAAACAAGCTTGTTTACACAGGGCGTAGGTGTCTCATGGCTTTCTGTTGATGAATTGGCTAACTGCAAAGATCAGGGAGGCTTGGGTATGTGATAGTTTTGAGCATCAGCAGAAATGGAGGCTGTACGCAGAGTTTTGCCACAAGATGGCAAGGAATATAGGAGTGTAAGGAAATTAATAGGACCTAGTGAAAACTCGTTTTCTTCAGACCCTCGTTTTGCAATTGAGTGGCAAAACATGTTCTTAGGAAATGGCTATCTGCATTAGGTCGCCAATCTCTTGTTGAAGCATTATCCTTATGTTGGTGTCACATGTACAGACAGGGGAACTTTTAAGGGCATGTGTACACATAGCACAAAGCATAGGCAAACACTGGATACACAGGCAGCATGAGATTATGACTGCTATTCCCAAGGCAAAAAAAATGAGGATCCCTCATCCCCATCCAGAAAGGAGCCCCCAAATCCAGCCAATGACGGACCAGTCGTCTTGTTGTTGATGAATCTCAGAGGAAAGTTTATGCATACGTTGGATAGCTTGATAGACTGAAGAAGCTGGAGCCGATTAATTTACATACACCATCATGGTCAGCAAGGATGATGTCAAGCACCATTCGATGTTGTAGTGTCATCAGGCGGCCCGCCTGAAGCTCTGCAGTGATGTTGCCCAATGCCCCTGCTGTTTCATTAATGGTTGCCTCCACCACTCGGGTAAGGTGTCGTATGTTGCGGCTGTTGACCTTAGGACCCAAGAACAGCAGGAAACCTTTGAAGAAGTCCCCCGCCTCCTGTCCTGTAGTGTCATCTGCTTCAATTACTCCCCTAGGCATATAATGGTGAAGGTGGGGATTGGTCAAGTGATGTGTCCCAACAGCAGTAAAGGTAGGGGGAGGAAGAAAGGCCAAATAACACACACCTGACCAATTTCCTGGAAGCCAGGTATAAGCAGACTGTCCACAAACAAAATAGGTATTTGGAGAAGTGATTAGGAGTGGTGGTGAGAAAATATTCAGTGTACTGACTATTGCGCAACCTCCCGGGTCCCCAGTCCTTTCATGCACACCTGGCCATGCGTGTTGATCACATTGAAAGCCTGCATTTTGGTGGGAACTTTGCGTCTGGACCGAAAGCGGGAGAATATTATTCTACTTGAGGTGTTGAACACATCCATCTCATTGCGTTCAGCATGAGAGATGTTCAAGATGTCAGATGTCGTAGTAGGGCAGAAAGGATTACTGACATTGCCTGTTCTGTTTCGGGTGAAAGTGTCATAAAAATCGCCAATGATGGAGCTCGTTGTTCCATTGATCGTATATGCATCGGTGACGAGCATCCTCCAAGCCAGTCAGGACCCAAAAACAGAACATGGATAGACGAAATAGGGGACAGTGTGTGTCATAGAGTGTGGCATGAGCCCACATACCCAACAGTTCGAAGTATTAATCACAAGCTGATGCTGGTGCAATAATTGTACAAAAGTATTGTTCATAAATTCCAGGGGTCGTGGTAGTTCATGGAGTTACAAGGTGGCATGTAGATGTTCTGCAGGTGTCGGTGTTGTAGCCAGAGGAGAAGGGGGGAGAGGTCAGCAACAGAAGCCATCCCACAACCAGCAGGATGAGGAGAGCAAAAAGTATAACTATCGTGGCAAGGAAGCATTCATTGTTCAGAAGTTTGACATATTTCTTGTGCGCTTCAGACCCTCTGACCGCTGCCATTGTGCTCAGCCTGTTGTCACTAGCGGCTGCTTGTGATTGGTGGTTGCTTCACTAGATGTGGATACCAAGAGTCCTATGGACTTCCCATTGGACCAGCATACCAACACAGGTCTCAGCCGGAGATATCACAGCTCTACAGCCTATTAGACACCAGACAGAGTCAAGGGCCAGCCCCTTTCCTTGGTCTCAAGTTGTAGTGAGTGGAAGAAGGTATGGAGTGGATTTTCTATAGACTCTTCACAATTCATCGATCAGCTGGCTTGGGGGATAGAAATAATCCAAGGAAAGTGTTTGAATGACTCCCATCTCCTCGGAAGATATCCATCCCAGGATGTGCTGGACCGCCCTCCTGTCCCTAAAGTTAATCAAAACACAGACTCCTAGAATTTCCTTACGGCTCTGTCCCAGCCAGCCCTCCGTACAAATAGAATTTCACTGTGTTGAGAGGGGGAGTGGTCTGTGTTTATTAAGCCAATATGTAAGTTTATTTTTCAGTTCTGGGTAGGGCCCCGCTGGCCATTTTCCAGCACTGGCACTCCAGCTAATATAACAACATACGGTGCAGATGCTGGGGGCAGGTCTATACACAGGAGTGTTGACCTCTTGTCTCTCACCCTGGGATAATATGTAATCAGAGTAGCTGTATTAGAGGTTCTTTATGGCTGGTATCCTGTTGTCAGATCTGGAGTAGTTGCCATAGGCCTAAACTCTTGCCTGTGATCGATTGAGTGGGGCGGCCTATTTTGGGGAATAGCTAGGACCTGGTTTTGTTGGGGGGGGGGGGCAGTCCCTGTACGCTCTTGCATATTGGCAGGTTTGTCCAGTTCCCCTGGAGGGGGTAGAAGTAGAGAGGTAGATGGAATTTTCAGGGTTCATAGGGAGGCTATACTAGGATTTTGTGGTTGACTCAATTCCGTTGTTTGACAGATAACATCAATTTCTGACCCCCACAAGACCATCACTGTAGTTGACTTATTGATGCGTCTCATTGCCACTTCAAACTCTGATTTTATGAGATGTTTGAAGTGGTCCTTTAGCTCTGTAGCCAGGTATTGTATCCATACTGGGGGCTCTAGAGATTTGGGGCTACTTTCAGCGACATCTTGACCTCCCGCCAGGTTATCTGAAGCCACCACGAGTGTAGTTTTCACCTGTCACCCACTTTTTTGAACAGTTTGTTTCCTTGGTCCTCCTCTATTTTTTACACCCCCACCCAAGCCAGTCCTATTGTTAATTTCTCCAACTGGGGGTTCTTGAGTACAGGATAATTCTGGCATGGTGGGAACCACCAGTATTTGAGGGGAGTGGGATAGCTCTGAGACCTTAGTTGGGGAAGTGCTTAATATCACCAGGGTCAATGAAAGGCGTCTCTCAGTGCGTTCAATTCCACTTGAGACGGCTCCTATTGCCTGCTGCAACATTTTATCAATAGCAGTTGGTTTGGCAATTGGCGTGGGTAGTGCAGCTTTCTGCCTAGTTGTTGGCCTAGAGGGCGGGGGGTTTGCTTTAATAATAATAATAAAGAGGTTTATAAAGCGCCTGGTGACGCCATCTCGGCGTGTCCTCGCGCTGTGGAGATAGAATACGTACAAAGGCAATGGTAGGCTCCTCTGCCCAGTTGTGTATTAAAGATTGTACAGGTGGGTTTTTAAGAGTTTTATGAATTTGACTTCAGATCCTTCCAGTCTGAGGCTAATCGGGAGTCTGTTCCAGTTGCTAGCCGCTACCAGTCTGAAAGAGCAACCTCCCAATTTTGCTCTTTTTACGCGGGGAATCTTCAGTAAGCCCGCTCCTACTGAGCGTAGTGCTCTGTTTGGCTCATAAATGTGTACCAGGTCTTGAAGATAGGATGGTGCTTTATGCCATATAATCCTGTGGCATATTAGGAGCGCTTTATACATCACTCTCTTTCTGAGAGGTAGCCAGTGTAGCACTGCAAGAGCTGGTTTAGAGGCTGCTCTTTTAGGGAGTCTCAGCACCAGGCGGGCGGACGTATTTTGAAGGACTTGCAATCGCCCCATGCTTTTTTCTGTGGTGCCTAAGAGCAGGACATTTCCGTAAACCATACAGGAAGTTAGCAGTGCTTGTGTCATGGTGCGTCTGGCCTCCAGCGGGAGTAAATCTTAGGTGTGATTGAGTTTTTAGTATCCCAAAACACTTTCCCACTAGTCGGTGCACGTGGCCCTCATAAGATAGTGTGGGATCAACCCATATTCCCAGGTTCTTTGCCTCCTCACAGGGAATGGGCGTGGGGCCCAGGCATGGTGGCCACCAGTCCGCCGTCCAGCTCGAATTGCTCCCTCCAATCACCATTACCTCCGTCTTGGAGCCGTTAAGCTTTAGACAGTGAGAGTTCATCCATCCTGCCAAAGCCTGCATAGAGGCCTTGAAGTTAGATGCCGCTGTAGAAGGAGCTTGGGACAGGGAGATCAGCGGTTGGGTGTCGTCGGCGTAGGAGACTAACTCCACTCCATACACTTGCACCACTTCTGCCAAGGGGGCCATATACAGATTAAACAAACTTGGGCTCAGGGCTGAGCCCTGAGGCACCCCTTGTTCTAACGCTATAGCAGATGATTTAAAGGAGACCCGTTGGACCTGGAAGCTACGGTCAGTGAGGAATGCTTTCAGCCAACTTAGCGCGGACTCAGTGACACCTGCTTTGTTTAGACACTGTAGCAAGATTGAATGAGCTACAGTGTCAAACGCCGCACTGAGGTCCAGCATTATCAGTGCCATGGGGGACTACAGGCATTTGGGGGCTTACCTTTACCTTCACCAGCCCACAGGAACCAGCGCACCTCAATCGCTCCCCTCCGCCGTCGCATATCCAGACCAGCGACCGCAGTGCGAGGGGAGCGTTTTGGGTCTACAAACTACACTACCCAGACGCCCTAGCGGCGGAACACGCCGCCACCCCTAATTCCAGCGCAAGGAGGCGCTTCAAAAGGACTCCAGCATCGGTGGAGCAGGGGGACTACAGGCATTTGGGGGCTTACCTTTACCTTCACCAGCCCACAGGAACCAGCGCACCTCCATCGCTCCCCTCCGCCGTCGCATATCCAGACCAGCGACCGCAGTGCGAGGGGGGCGTTCTGGGTCTACAAACTACACTACCCAGACGCCCTAGCGGCGGAACACGCCACCACCCCTAATTTCAGCGCAAGGAGGCGCTTCAAAAGGACTCCAGCATCCGCGTCGCGGGATCGCGCACGGGACGGCCCCGGGCGAAGCCCGGGCAAAGGGCGGGCCCTCTGTGGCCCTCCGTGGACCGATTAGGACTGGACGGGCCACCCCCCTTGTAACTTCTGCAAAAGGAGGTATAGTGTACATACTTTTAACTTAACATTTGATCGTAACACTATTGCTGCCATTGTGATCATGTCCTGTAAGGGGGGAACAAGCCCAGCTGCGCAGGGGTGTCATGCGGTGCAAATGCACCAAACACTTATCACAAGCTCCCGGCCGACTGTGCATGTTACAGACATAATCTGCCCCTGTTACTCCCCATCTAGTACACTATCTCCTCCACTAAACTCCCCAAGAATGCAGAACCTGTCCCCGTGGGGTGAGCTAAATAGACTATGTAAAACAAAATATGTCAGTGTGGACTCACCCTTCTTCGCCAAAGGCACCCGCACTACAAATACTAAAGGCAGTATACAGGAAACGCCCTCTTCATTGAACAAAGCCAACACACAAGCCTCTGTACTTTCATGGTTACTACCTGTAAATAGAGATAACACTGAGGACAATGCCGAAAGGACTCAATCAAAACCTCATATACCAACTGTAACTCCCGCGACGTCCGTTCATAATCTCCCTACCACCATGGAGACTGATGTCAAACTGGACGAACCAATATCTTATTCCCAGATCTCTCTTCTGACTCAGATTGAACAACTTGTTAAAACCATCATTTCCCCACTAACAGAACAAATCAACGCTAAAGGGGAAAGGCTCTTGGGTCTCGAGAACAAAATCATGGCCATCCTGAAACCCATCGATAATCCTGTAAACTCGAACCGATCCCAGCCAACCACCACTTTCCCACCAGCTAAGCTCCCTGCCATCCTTAAAAGCAAGCAAGTCACTCCATTATCTCCCATAATTCCAGGTTCAACTACTTTCAAAGCTCCTTCCAAACCTCTTATATCAAGGCCCCCAGAGGCCAAGTCAGTACGCAATGCACCAAACATACACCTCCCGCCACAAGCAGCGCCATATGTGTCCGTCCTCACAGGAGTGCCACCACTTGCTCTGGGAAAAGCTGAAAGCCAGCTGGACCTAATGAACAAAGTTATATTCTGGTTGGGAAGGAATAGACCCCTACCACCGGACAAAGACGGCGGAATCCAGAGTGTGAGAAGGGTGGGCTGGTTGGGCCCTCTACCAAAAAACAATTCAGGGGACTTGGTACTGGTCAGATTCAGGAATCGGAATATCGCACCATATTTAAGATGTTGTCCAGTCCAAGAAGGGGACGGCCCAATACAGACTTGGGACTTACATGATTTCTATCCCTGTATGCCAAATATCCCCCGATTAGGAACAACAATAGCCTACCACCACCCGCTGGGTGGGGAAGTCCAGGTACCCAGTGGTATTAGTTTCCCTGTTGCCAACAGATTTGTTTCATTGCACAATTGCCGCAACTTTTGAGCCCACTCACTCTAAAGGACAAACTCATGCATCTTTATTCAAGATAGGGATAAACCTCTTGAAAAATATGTCTCACCACCGAATCCTGAGGCTGGGGCTATGTCTTTTTTGAATGTGAAGTTATGTATTTGTTGAATGTATATATTTATTTTTAATTACTGTTATTTTTTGTATGCTTTCATGATTTAAAAAAAAAAATCGAATAAAGCTTCTATTCATTCAGTGCCATGGTGTGTCCGGAATCTGCCTCTTGACGCAGGGTCTCTGTCGCTCTCAAAAGGGCCGTCTCTGTAGAGAAGCCCGGTCGGAAACCTGATTGAGAGGAGTGTAGGAGGTTGTTCTTCTCTAAGTGTGCCATTAGTTGAATATTGGCCACTTTCTCCACCACTTTGGCCACGTACGGTAGTAGGGAGATCGGTCTTAAGTTTTCGAGTACTTCATGACTAACATTGGGTTTCTTTTTAATGGGAAGAACTACCGCTTTTTTCCAGTCTTCCGGGAGTGTTCCGGAGGCAAATGAGACCTGAAGCACATGCCTAATTTAAGGTTCCAGCACCGTGAGGCTCTTCCCCAACACCCGAGTTGGTGCTGGGTCCCGAGGGGAGCCAGATTTAATACCCTGACAGATGCTACTTAGTGTCTCTGGAGGGGGTACCGAGAAGACCTTTAGACAGTTCTCCACCTTACTTGCCCCCGCCTTTTCCTCAAAGTCCCGTCCACATATCGTGTTGCCCGAGAAGGTCGCATAAATATCTTTAACCTTTCGTGCAAAGTAGTTGGCTATTCTATTAAATTCTTCGACTGAGTCATTTTCTGGTGTATTGGTGTTTACTACCACTGAGATCTCTTTAAAAATTTTAAACAGTTCTCTCGAGGAATTTTCTGCCTCCCCAATACGGTTTTTATAGTGCATGGCCTTAGTTCCTCGCAATTTAGTTTGATATCTTCTCTGTGCTTCCTTGTATGTAGTTTTAGTTTGAGGGCAAAAGTCTATCCGCCATTTCCGCTCTAGTTTTTTGCATTCTGATTTAGCAGCCTGCAGCTCGGGAGTAAACCAAGGGGCAGTCTTTTTGCCTCTGCTTCCTATCTCTGATAAGCACATCGGGGCCGACGCATCTAGGGCATTTAGAATACGCCTCTCTAGTTTGCTATTTGCGCTTTCACAGTCAACACCTCCCGGTGGACCCCCTTGTTCTAATAGTTGATTGAAGGTGTCTTGTGAGAAGTGGTTCCATTTGCGTTGTGGGTAACTATTTTTATTCCCTCTGTGGGTTGCTGTATCTGGACTGTGGATTTTAAATGGGATTAAAAAATGATCTGACCAGGGTACAGGTAAGGGCGGATTCACCCTCACTCCGTTCCAGCTGCAGAAAACGGGATCCAGTAAGTGGCCGTGTTTATGGGTAGGGACATTGTTTTTTAATTCTAGTTGTAAGGCCTGCAGTTCTTGCCTTATGTCTATCGCTTCCTTGGCTTGTTCATCTTCAAGATGGATATTAAAGTCTCCTAATATCAGGAGTCTACTCTTCCTAATGGCTAAATGAGCTACAGCCTCCATTAGGTTGGAACTGAAGTCATTAAGCTTTCCTGGGGGTCTGTAGACGAGGATTCCCGACACAGAGTGTTGGGGCCCAAGCTTAAGAGTGAAAAGGCCGGCCTCGCAGCTGTCTATTTGCAAGGGCGCTAGAGTGCATTCAAGCGGAGCCTTTATGGCAATGGCAATTCCTCCGCCCCTCCCCCCGCTCCTATCTAATCTGGTGGTTATTCGCTTACTAAACCACCCCAACCCGCAATAGTTCCTAAGGCATCTGCTATTAGTTTGGGGGGGGGAGTATTAGAATTTAGTAAGACTGGGAACTTCAACTTTTATTCTGCGGTGACCCCCAGCTCAACTTATGATAAGGTCTTGTATACATATGGCATTAATAGTACCTTTAGTCATCAGCCAAAAGATATGGCCTAGCCCAGCCTCATACAGTCTCGGACGGGCTTAGACGGGCCTGCCCTTGGCCCGGGCTTTGCCCAGGCATGGCACGCACGCATCCCACGCCTCGTGGGTGTTGCGAGGCTCTTATCGCGCCTCCTGGTGCGCGACGCGCTGGGCCTTGTGGGGGATGAAGTTCAAAGTGTAGCCGTTCCCCTCACCGCGTGATTTGGCAGAGCAAGTGGCAGTGGCTGGCCGTTTCCCTCACGGCAGAGAGCAGGTGGAGCAACAGGTGAGCTTTTTTGGCCGTTTCCCTCACGGCAGCAGTTGTTACTGCTGGCAGGTTCCCAAGGCCACTGGGTGGCTGCCCGACTCTTATCGTGCCTCCAGGCGCGCTGTCAGCGTCACTGGTGTACGACGCTCTGGGCCTTATGGGGGATGAAGTTCCAAGTGTAGTCGTTCCCCTCACAGCGCGATTTGGCAGAGCAAGTGGCGGTGGCTGTCCGTTCCCCTCACGGCAGAGAGCAGGTGGAGCAACAGGTGTGCTTTTTTGGCCATTTCCCTCACGGCGGCAGTTGTTACTGCTGGCAGGCTTCCCCTTACAATATCACATGTATGACGATGATGCTCAACTATACTTAAAAATCTCATCACCAAATGATAACCAAAACCATTAGCTCTGCTCTTTTGAAAACTCAACATTGGCTAACTCATGATCATCTTATGCTAAATATGCTCAAGACGGAATTCCTCCTGATTGCTCCCCCAATCCCTCTACCCTCATTCAAGACTGCCTCAAACAACTAACGGTGCTCAACTGCGCTCCTGGCGTTGTGGATTCAAACTCCCTCATTAGGCATAACTCTGGGCAAACACCTGAATAGGCAAGACCACATCAGTGCAACCCCAGAGGAGCCAATCGTCAACTCAACACATTAAGGAATTTCAAACCATTTCTGCCCCCTGATGATATACAGCGAGCAATCCAATTCCTAGTTATTTCCTGCCTAGACTGTGGAATTATGACCTTGGCTGGGCTACCAGAAGCCCGATTGGCCCCTCTAAGGGCTATTCTGAACTCATCGGCCTGACTCGTCACAGGGTCAAGAAAACGTGATCATATCAAACCGGATCTAGGCCAACTCAGTTGTCTCTCTTTCTCAAAGCACGGATCCGGTTCAAGATAGCCTGCCAGACGCACAAAGCACTTCATTATAACACTCCAAATGACGTGGCAAAAAACACAAACTATATGGTTTGAACCGGACCCTAAAAATATCTAACACTCAACTATTGAAGCTATAAAAGTTCAAGAAGAAGAAAGCCGTGCCTTCTTTGGTCTTGCTCCAAGAATATAGAACGCTCTTCCTCCCGAAATCAGAGCTAACTCTTCGAACACCTCATTCAAGAAAGAAGGCAAAGGGTTGTTCATGAAAAGCTTCCTGCAACTATAGATTTGAAGTCACCAAACTTTTATTTCATGTTTACATCTCAGATCTACATTTCAACTATGCAATGCTTTGACTCTTTATATCTGATATGATCACCTAATGTTTGTTTAACTTCTTTTATGGTTTGGTTATATGTACAGCACTCTGATACCCTGTTCGCTCATGTTCGCGCTTTATAGAATATAAATGAAATACATTTATATTACTACATCATTTAAGGATTCGATGTTAGGACAGTGCATTGTTTGAGCTTGTATAATAAGACATTATCACCACCTTATTATAACCAGATGACTACCATGCGTGATTGTCTTTTATGGGTAGAAATTAGTTCTTACAAATGTAGTGGGTTATGAGTATTCAAGTTGAGATATTAAGTATTGAAAGCTGAGATGTTAAACTGTAGAAGTAGTGGGCATATATATCAAATTATTTCTTTCGGGAGTTTTAGCGCAAACTTGACCTGAAGTTATCGGGTATCAGAGAGCTTTACATGAGCACCAGTTTCATTACAGACAGACAGATTTATTTTTGTTAGGCACAGGGAGATTAAGTGATTTACTCAGAATTACAGGATGTTGAGGATAGTTACCAAGACTCGAAACCTGTTCCCCAGAGGTCGACCCGCCTAACCGTTAGGCTACATTCACTCCCTAATTAAATGTTAAAATTAAAAAATAATTAAATGTTCTCTAGCTCTTTTAGGGATAGGAGGGTGTCAGTGGCTGCTGTGAGAAAAAGAGTACATTTTCTCTTGAGCTTCGTCCGATCCCATATCTCATGGCTTTCACAAAAAAAATGAAACTTTATTTATTAGATCCCCTTAACTTAATACATTTCTGTTTTATTTTATTTTTTCTCCATTGTTGTTGTGCTAACTTCTAATGTGCCAAGAAATCCTGATGTACTTGTACTATTAAAATAATCAATAACATGATGAATTTTAGCTTTGCGATATCACCAAGCTCAATGAACTACATGTGATGCAACACGCATTATAACAACAAAAGAGAGGTTTACATATGTCTCAGAAACCACAGAGACGGAGTCAAATAAAGAATGTACCAACCAGCCCAATTTGGGAGGATAGGAAAGCCCTCACACACTGACCTAGTCAGTCTCATGCTTCATCATAGGGCCCCACCTCGGAGGTCGAGTACCTCCTTGGTGTGCTACGACGCCAGGAGACTGCGGAGCAGGTTTGTGTGATTAGGCGTGTAGTGAAAGATAAATTAAAAGTGTCTAGTGGGTATCTCAAAAAACTTTATTGATAGATCCCTTTAGCACGATTTAAAAAAGGACTTATGTGATTGAATTTAAAGCCAAGAGTAATGGGTTGGTTTAATTCAAGTTTAGATAGTCAGTCAACATGTTTCAGCTTTTAATTCGTTTGAATTTACCTCGGCATTCGTCAGGACTAGTGTAACCCCGGTGGTATGGATTCTCTAATCATCCACCCTACCTGAGGACGTGAAAGTGAAAAAGAAAAAAGGTGAAAAATTGCAAACAAAAAAGGGGTGGACATTTGTCACATCCCAAAAATCCTGAATTAGGATATATCTGCACCTGCGGGAGAGAAAAGACAGACGCACACTGACATACAAAGATGGACATTTTGTCAATAAAGGGTATGAATTCAATGATCTGTCTTAAGGTGCTCCGTAAAGTGGCGATGCAGTGTCTATTTAATTAACACTCAAGTTAACACCATCCATATAACCCCAAGGAGGATTATACCACTAACAGTAGGAAGTGAGGTGCCAAACAGTGCTGTACAGCAGTAAAAGACTGTGTAAAAATACACATAGGGAATGGGGGAGGTTAAAAATGGCTAGGTGATGGTTAACACTATGAGAAATCAATGGACCAAAGGTCGGGTGACATACTCAAGTGTATAAAGCCATATTAGAAGTTATTCTCACTTTAAAATTTGGCTCTAAATGCACCATGGGTCTCGGGAGGGGGGTACAAACGTCCCTGGCACATCCTGTAAACAGAAAATGAATCAGATAGAAGAGCCGTCAGTTAGCTTGTTACTTAGCTCAGATCTTCTAGTTGCGTCTTCCACAAGTAAATTGGCGCGTTGCACGGGCAGATGTAGCTGACTTACGCCCTCAGCATTTGCTACCCTCTTCAGCACCTAGCTTTAGCTCTCGACCGGACCCCGACGATCTAGGGCCCGGTCGATCAATGTTTTTTAAAGGGCAGTTGTGTAATTGAGCCCGCTTTCTGGTGGGCATGGCCTGGTTGGAAGCGAGGTCGGAGCGCATAAGATGCGTCCTGCGCATGCGCTAACCTAGCGGAAAAGAAGCTTGGATCACAGGTCCAATCCGAAGTGGTAATTGGATGTTGCCATGGATATCTGTTGCGAAGCGGCTGATAGTGTTGTCGAGCCCGCTTCCTGGTTCAGATAGAGGCTTGGAGTGCGTGAGAGGTCTCACGCATGCGTTACCATGGTAGGAACGAGGCTTGGAAGATGACGTACCTGGTATCGATAGTCATTGAGTAGTGGGGACGTTGTACATTTTGGTTCGCTTTGCTAGTCTTCAGATATCTGTACACTGCATAATTTTTCTTTACTGCTGCACACCACTTTCCCAATTTATATGCGCTTATTTACTTCCGCAATTGATAATATATGCTGATTTCTGCAGCATTTGACATCCGGTAAATCCGTTTGCTAATAGTGTCCTGTAATTCAACAGGTTTCCATAGCAACACTCTTTCGCCCTACTCGGATTGGTTCTATCTTCCAAGCCTCGTTCCTACCATGGTAACGCATGCGTGAGACCTCTCACGCACTCCAAGCCTCTATCTGAACCAGAAAACGGGCTCGACAACACTATCAGCCGCTTCGCAACAGATATCCATGGCAACATCCAATTACCACTTCGGATTGGACCTGTGATCCAAGCCTCTTTTCCGCTAGGTTAGCGCATGCGCAGGACGCATCTTATGCGCTCCGAGCCTCGCTTCCAACCAGGCCATGCCCACCAGAAAGCGGGCTCAATTACACAACTGCCCTTTAAAAAACATCGATCGACTGGGCTCTAGATCGTCAGGGTCCGGTCCAGAGCTAAAGCTAGGTGCTGAAGAGGGTAGCAAATGCTGAGGGCGTAAGTCAGCTACATCTGCCCGTGCAACGCGCCAATTTACTTGTGGAAGACGCAACTAGAAGATCTGAGCTAAGTAACAAGCTAACTGACGGCTCTTCTATCTGATTCATTTTCTGTTTACAGGATGTGCCAGGGACGTTTCTACCCCCCTCCCGAGACCCATGGTGCATTTAGCGCCAAATTTTAAAGTGAGAATAACTTCTAATATGGCTTTATACACTTGAGTATGTCACCCGACCTTTGGTCCATTGATTTCTCATAGTGTTAACCATCACCTAGCCGTTTTTAACCTCCCCCATTCCCTATGTGTATTTTTACACATTCTTTTACTGCTGTACAGCACTGTTTGACACCTCACTTCCTACTGTTAGTGGTATAATCCTCCTTGGGGTTATATGGATGGTGTTAACTTGAGTGTTAATTAAATAGACACTGCATCGCCACTTTACGGAGCACCTTAAGACAGATCATTGAATTCATACCTTTTATTGACAAAATGTCCATCTTTGTATGTCTGTGTGTGTCTGTCTTTTCTCTCCCGCAGGTGCAGATATATCCTAATTCAGGATTTTTGGGATGTGACAAATGTCCACCCCTTTTTTGTTTGCACTTTTTCACCTTTTTTCTTTTTCACTTTCACGTCCTCAGGTAGGGTGGATGATTAGAGAATCCATACCACGGGGTTACACTAGTCCTGACGAATGCCGAGGTAAATTCAAACCAATTAAAGGCTGAAACATGTTGACTGACTATCTAAACTTGAATTAAACCAACCCATTACTCTTGGCTTTAAATTCAATCACATAAGTCCTATTTTAAATCGTGCTAAAGGGATCTATCAATAAAGTTTTTTGAGATACCCACTAGACACTTTTAATTTATCTTCCACTACACGCCTAATTACACAAACCTGCTCCGCAGTCTCCTGGCGTCGTAGCACACCAAGGAGGTACTCAACCTCCGAGGTGGGGCCCTATGATGAAGCATGACACTGACTAGGTCAGTGTGTGAGGGCTTTCCTATCCTCCCAAATTGGGCTGGTTGATACATTCTTTATTTGACTCCGTCTCTGTGGCTTCTGAGACATATGTAAACCTCTCTTTTGTTGTTATATAGCCTTAAACCGGGGAATAAGAGAGAGTTTCTCAATCTCCCTATCTCTCTATTTGTTTCTATGCAACACGCATTGTCAAAAATATAAAATCTTCAGAAGAAGGCTGTATGCTAATGTCTGAAGAAATCATATATAATTAGAATAATCAATGCTTTTGATAAGGATTGGATTGATTTATTGATAAACCACTCGAAGCATTAGGGTTCATGGTAGTAACTAAGGATGTTGCTCATGACCT
The DNA here is from genome assembly GCF_964263255.1 of Lissotriton vulgaris. NCBI lineage: Eukaryota > Metazoa > Chordata > Amphibia > Caudata > Salamandridae > Lissotriton > Lissotriton vulgaris. The sequence continues at coordinate 500,161,259 of NC_141694.1, forward strand.
ACAGTGCCTTTTGCCTCCGCCATTCGCATTCAACAATGTGGACAGAGCTCACGTATAGGGAAATGTACAATAACTGGATGATAAATGCTGTCTTCTAAATGTTGTAGTGGAATAATTACTCATAGCGCAAGTATGGATGGTTTAGCAATGGAAATATCTTATCACAATAAAAAATATTTACATACCATTGCCATCATTATAAACCAGTTGGGAATGGTTTTGAGAAGGACTAAAAGACAATAATCCGTTTACAGACATTTTTCCTACTCCACATCAATAACAAACATTATGCATATCACCAGACAAAGCAATGGTCATAAAGGGTGATGACCTAAGTGAAACTGTGCATCTTCCAAAAATGTCAAAGTTGTGTCTAGGAGCTTTTTGCTGCTAAAGTAGCTGTGCGGTAATGATAAGCAAAAACAATGTTTCAACAGTTACTGCCTTCTTGACCGTTTTCCTGCCACAGTCCTGAGTTACCTCGGTTACACAGAATAACATTACCTCGCCCAATTCGAAAAAAGTTCCTCTGAGATGGTCCCCATTTCCCATCATGCCAAAAAGGAGGAATTTGGTATGACCCTTCCTTTATTTCCCCCTTCAGCTATTTCGACTCCAAATCGGAATTGTTTACCTAGTGAAAATTAGTGTTTTTACATGTTTCTGTTTCTATGTATTTATTTATTTGCATATATTCCTTATGAAACTTGCTTTAGTAGTCTCTAAACATAACCTAAGGCCTTGCTCAGCAGGCTGAGGCTGGTTAGAAACTAAGCCTTAGTATAGTGCTCGATATTGAAATGATTATGCATTCCACTTTGATTACCACGAGAAAGCCCAATGCGCTTGCAGGCGAGCTGGATATTTTATTTACAAAGCACAGAGAGCTCATATAGTTACTCTCCCTTCTGAAAGCCGAATCAGGACACCAGCGAGAATCCAGGAGCTGCTTTGTACATTCTCTCAGTAACAGGGAGAAGAAAGAAATGGCAGGGCCCTGTGATACTTTGCTGTATAAGTGAATATCGAGGAGCAAGTGGGCCCTTTCAAGCTCCTTCAGTGACAGCCCTACAGCAAATTATTAAGGCTGCAGTAAAAGCTGCCATTAAGGTTTAGGAGAGATCTTGGGCCCTCCACCTAAAGTTTCAAGGTTCCAAAACAAGGACATTTCTCCGGATGAACCTGATGAGGAGGAGGATAAAAGGGGTTGCTTTGTTCAACTGACAGAACTATCAGAGCTCTACCAACACATAAGAGAGAATTTGGGTTTTAATTTTTCAATTTTAGGCTCTGATGAGGAAGATTTCTTTACTAATAACCAACAACAGGATCCAGAATCTTTGTCCCTTCCCATGCTGTTCGTATAGAACTAGTTCATGAATGGAACAACATTGATAAAACTTGTTTTCCAAGATTTTTTTAAATCAAAGTATTAACCTCTAGAGGGATTTTCAGCTGAATTTCCACCCTCAGTCAAGGTGGATAACCTCATGGTGGTTCCATCCTGTCACGGAATGGTCATTTTAAGAGATGCCTTAACCTCAGACAAGGTAGTCAAAAAAGTGGAGGGTGCAATCAAATTAGAATATTCTGCAGCCAGCCTTTCTATGAGGGCCACTGCCGCTATGATTTAGCCACTTTCAAAGGATTTCCAAGCTTTGGCAGATCAAATGTATTAGGGGTGGATACCTCTGCACTCTTAGCGATGATGGAATCTTAGGTCCGTTTTTTTTGCATATTTCCTTTGACAATTTATGCGCTTCGACTGCAGCTTCAGGAATGGCGATAGCAGTGCATCGTCATTTTTGGATGAGCTCTTGGAAAGAAAGACGCTGCCCAAAAAACAGTCCCCATATTATTTCCATTTGAAGATTCCAAGATCTTCAAACCTCAACTTGAAGAGATGGTGAGAAAATCAGTTGAATATAAAAAGCTAGTGACCCCGGCTCGCCCAGCCCCAAGACACAGAGGCTTTGGATACCAGTGAGTCTTTGGTACAAACTCATCAAGAGGGAGCCAACAGCCCTATCGGGATGAGGGTTAAGGCCAGAAGGCCCCTGCCAATGACAGGTCCTGGTGTCAACCCCAGCTCCTTCAGCTGGGGGTTGTCACCAGGACCTGCCTAAATGCATGACTATGCCAACTTTCCAGTGGGGGGGGGGCTGCTTCTTTTTAGTCAGGAGTGGCAACTGGCAGTGACAGATGCCTTGGCACATCAGACGGTAACAGATGGCTATCACATAGATATTTCCAGCCACCCAAGTGTCTGCTTCTGTCAAACCCCTCTGCCATAGAATCCGGTACATCTCCAAGCCTCCTCTCAGGAATCCAACTGCTGCTAGAGAAGTGAGCTGTTATTCTGGTCCTAAACAATTAGGAGAGTTTGAGATACTCATCTTTCCTCTTTCTAGTAAAGAAGATATTTGGGGATTACCATCCTGTCCTAGACATCAAGTGTGTGAACCACTATGTTCCTCACAAGCCATTTAAGAATGTGGCTTAGCAGAGCTTTATTTAACTGATCCGTGAAGGAGATTTTCTCCGTTCTCGAATATGCTAGATGCATACCTTCACATTCAATCTATAAACCACACCAGAAATATCTTTGTTCTGTTGGCTAAGGGAATCATTTACAGTTCTGGCTGCTTCTATTCGGTCTTTCCTCAGTGCCAAGGGTTTTTTTTTAATCAAACTCTTGGTGCCATGGTGGGTATTTTACATTCCAGAGAAATTCAAGTATATCAATATCTTAACAACTGGTTAATTTTTAAGGCGGAGGAGCATGTTAAGCAAGTCTGTGACATCCAAATAAAAAGGCAGTTTCCTCCTCAATTACAAGAAGTCCAGTCTCAATCTATCTGAAACAATTAAAGTTAATTGGAGCTTTGCCTCTGACAGACTTAGCATGGTGTTCCTAAAAACTAAAGGAAACTCAAGTTAAAGTCTCTCTTTGCTTCTCTCCTATTAAGATACCATGTTTCAGGATGTATTTGGCTGTGAAGCTAGGGAAGATGGCCTTATTAATAGCAGTCCTACCCTGGGCCGCCTCGATCTTTATCCCTTAGTCTACCATCCTCTCCAACTTTGGAACCCTCTATTTTAAGATTACGAAGCATTTGTTCCTGTCACTCCAGATGTTTATCGAGATCTCCCCTGGTGGCTAACACCAGAGAATCTGAACAGGGTTGAATGTCTGAATCCTTTCACTGTCATGGTTCTTACTACGGATGCCAGCAGCATTCAATATTGGGGGGGGGGGGCAATATGGGTGGAAGGAAAGCCCAAAACAAATGGAATGCACTACAGAGTTCCCAATCTTCTAAATGGAGGAAACTAGCTTCCGTACAAAAGGCTTTTCTCTGGTTCTATACCTTCCTTCCCTTCAGAGGTTCTTCTTATGGTATTGAAGTGGCCCTGAATGCCCTGAATTTCTTTTTGTTGGTACTGGAGAAGTGTTCTCACTGGCAATTCCCAATTCTTCAATCCCCATTGAGAGCTCTGCTTCTGGAGCCTGACTCCCTCAAGTGTCTCAGTCTGGGGGTTTGGCTTTTGAAAAGTTGACTATGCTAGCAAAGGGTTGCTTAGCTGAGGTAGGGGAATCAATAAAACATTTGAATAAGCCCTCCATCTTAAAGCTTATTCTTGCCACTGGTAGAATTTTGAAAATTGGTGCAGCGACAATGATTTGTCTCTAGAGACTGTAAGTTTTTAAAGAAATGTTTTTTCTCTTGGGGCTAGCAGTATCTACAATCGGTGACCAAGGGGCATCAATTCAAGCTTTCTGGGGTTCAAATGTGTCCATGGTCACTCCTCTCGCCTCTCTTGGCTTTTGAAGAGTTTCTTTTGCAAAGACCCCTTACCTACTGTCTCGTCTCTTCCTTGGACCTCCCTTCGGTTCTTCATGCTTTGATGAAATACCCCTTTGAGCCATTACTTTCTGCCAAGCTGAAATTCCATTCTACTAAAGACCTTTTTGCATTGGCAATTCGTCCAGGGCATAGGATTGGGAAAATAAGAGCGCTTCAATCATCTCCTCCGTTCTTGAGGCTTTGTTCTTGTTCACAAGGTTCCCTTTGAGTTCCAATGTGATATAGACATTGTGCTGCCATTGTTTTATCCCAATCCTGCATCTTTAGAGAAGCAAAAGCTTCACACACTTGATGTGCACAGAGCAGTTTCTATCCACTTAGACAGGACAAGCTCTCTCAATAGGGCTGATTCGTTGTTTATCATTCACATCCTATCATGTATGGGCCAATATCCCTCAACATCCACTCTTTCAAGACGAGTAAGCAATCATTAAGTCCTGTGAAACATCCAAGGTTAATCAGACTTCTACTGTTCAGAGTAAATCAAAAGGAGGTATGGCTTTCTTTGGGCAGTGTTCAGGGGGCCTCCTTGAGAGACATTTGTAATGCCTCCACATGGCCTCACCATATCCTTTCGTGTTGCATTACTGACTTCAATTGGGCGCTGGAGCAACACTGAAGTTTGGCGCTCACGTCTTGTTTTCTGTTCAGTACCTTTTACTTTGTTAATACCTTTATTAAGTTCATGAGTATAGCACCAGCATTATCATTGTGCAACTTTTTTTAAAATCTAAAACCAATTATTCAATCATTTCTAGCTTGGGAATCGGCTCAATTCATAAGGACTGAGGCAGGAAGACAGATGAGGAGGTAAGAACCTGGTTACCTATGGGTAACCTTTAATACTCTCAGTCTAGGCCTTCTTGCCACTCTCCTGAGCCCTCTTATCTGTATGATGATTTTTCTTTTCTTAGTTTTAACTTACTTACACCAGAAAGTGATCATACCAAGTTCCTCTTTTTCTGCATGATGAGAAACGGGGGCCATCTTGGAGGAACTTTTCACTTTGAGCTATGTAATGGTATTCATTGGAGCTGAGAGACTGCTCACTTCATAAGGACTGTGATACAGTGGAACTCTTTTGCTCAGGTTCACTAACTGCAGCATCAACACTGGGCCCATACTCCTTTTCAACTGAATTTCTTCTGATCACAAATTTACTCTACACCCACAGAGGCATTGGTACTCTGATGAATCTTTTTCTGTCATTGCGAGGGGTGAGACTTCAGGACGTCCAAAACAGTAAGCCACTCAATGAGAACCATGAATTAGTGGCCAACTCACTAGATTAAAATAATATTGAGGGCCATTCGGTAGAAATAAAGTATTGCAATTGGAAGACCCAACCTCCTGAAGATGTTTAGTCTAAACAAAATGATACAAACCAATAGCTCTGCTGTTGCCACGCAAAATAAAAACGACATGACTTGATTTTCTGAAAGCAATCTATTAAGCATTTAGAATCAAACTATTAGCACAGTTTAAAGAAAGAACATCAGGACACAATACCAGACTTGGGCAATTTCGAAAGTTTAGTTATTTTAATAGTGATCCAAAATCAATGCATACAACCAACATTTTAATTAGCTCAGTTAAAAGGCAAATAGCATGCAATATAAAACCATACATTTAATCAAAGAATCTCAAAGAAGATGTTTTAAACATTACCGATTCCTATCACCAATGAAGGCAGGAGGATAGTTAAAAAAAGGGGAAAACTCACTCAATAAAGGGACAAAAGATCAAGTTAAAGTCCATCAAGGAAATGTCCACAAATATGGGAAATGGGAAAATTGTGCAAAATCAGAAAAGTTCAGATTTGGTATCTCACCAAACAGTCCAAAGGAGTTTAGTAAGCAGGTTCATTGCAAAAGAAAAATCAAAGCATTGACTTCTGGTTGTTGGCAAGGAAAGGAGTTGGAATTTATCTGCGATTACAGCAGCAGCTGCAAAGGCATCCCAAGTTGCTGAGCTACAAGGGCCAAAACGTTAGAGAGCACTCGGATACCTCTCCTTTGTGGAGTTCGTCTTCATAGTACAAATTATGCAGTGTGACATCAGTGATAGGACCACAGTGGTCTGTCCATTGTGAGGTCATCTTCTGTTCGTCAGGTACTATTTGCTACTTCAGCATTGTTTCCCAAGCAAGTCATGAGAAACCACCGTCTTTGCCATCCTAAATGGCTAGTTACAAAAGGCACAAGCATTTGCAATGCAAATTGGTCTCGCATTTGTGAGAGTTGGAGGCATTGGCGTTTTAAATGACAATGTATTTTACCTACCAAAGGAAAGAAAGAGGAAATAAAATGGAAACAGGAAGGATGCCAGAGAATGGAGGAAACTGAAAAGGAGATGGAACGAATCCGAGGAAAGGAGACAACTGGGGTGAAAAGAAAATAGATTGGAAAATGGAAACAGCACAATAAAGATAGAATGATCAAAAATAGAAGTAAAGAAAGCAGAAAAGTCCAAATATTAATGAAGAAAAGAATGCAGGAGATAGATTTGAACAAATAGAAACAGAAGAAGGAAATAACAAATGAAAGAAGAGCGAAGGAGAAAAAAGCAAGGCGGATGACATGGAGCAGAAAACCGTGGATTGCCAATCCATGTTTCTAATTTCCATGAAATCCCCCCTCACAGATCAATGAAACATTTCATTTCTTAAGATTTGTGCAAGCTCTAGGAAACGCAACATCATAACATCAGCATAATAGAAAATCATTTGAAACTTAAAGTATTAAAATGTATCCAGTTCCCCATCCCTTTGGTTATTCACTGCAATCACTGAGTCAGGTGTGGAGCTTCCAGCTAGTAGCACAAAAAAGTAAACTGCAAAGCGCCTGATGTGTCATCTATTGAGTTTCATCCTGCACATTAAGCCATGCAGGTAGGTGAGTCATGTCTGTGGTGATGGCATTTCAGAGTCGTACAACGCACGATTTGGCAAAATTCCTCTGGCACCCGTTCAAAACTAAAGCATTTTAAAAACTGCTGGGGTTGTTCATCTCTAAGGAGCCTTTCCCTTATTATGCTAGCTCAGTAGAGGGGCAGGGCAGAGAAGAGAGTGAGAGAAGTGGTGTTGGAATGAGCAGAGAAAGTGAGAGTGAGAGATAGGTAGTCAGAGAGGTGCAGTGAGACTAAAAGAGTTGGAGAGACACAGCGAAAAAAATGGCAAAGAAAGAAAAGGACAACAGCACAGAAAGGGAGAGACAGGAGGAAAAAAGATAAACAAAGATGGAAAAATAATGCAAGCGAGGAAGAGAAAGAGAAAGAGAAATTGGCACTGAGATTAATAGAGTCTGAGATACTCACAGAATAAAAATAAGTGAAAAGAGAGACAAGGGCTGAGACAATGAGATTTTTACTGATAGGTACAAAGAGAAATGCAAAAAGATCAGGAAAGCTGAAGAATGCAAAGTAGTCCATGTGTCTGTGATGTGGGCTTGCAATCGAGGGAACCTCTTAAACGTACTCTACACTGGTGCTGCTAGTAGGGAGGGGTGCAGACAAACGCTTTGAAACAGGATTGTGACAAATCCAAATGTTGAAAATAAAGTGTACAAATAAAAACATTTAGGCCCAGATGTATCAAGATACCCTTTAGCGATTCTCAAATAGCGATTTTCAAGGAATCGCTATTTGAGAATTGCTAAATGGTATGTACCTAGAAATTCGCAATTTTTTACCGATTTCTTAAAATTCCTTAATTGCGATTCGCAAATTTCTAATTGCTAACCCCTGAAATTGACATGTGTGCGCATATGGCGCACATACATGAGCCTCACATGGCACCTTTAGAAATTTCAAAAAGTGCTTTTTTAAAAGAATTCGCAAATTACCACCAACTACAAGTTGGTGGTAATTTGTGATTTCTTAGCCTAAATTCGCAAAGCTTAAATGCTACATACATAGCATCTAAGGAATAGCAATTTGTGATTCCTTAAATGCTTGCGCAAAATTAAGGAATTGCAAATTTAGCGATTCCTTAATTTTGCGGTGCAATTTTTTGATACATCGCATTTGCCGATTTTTTTGTCGCAAACGCTGCTTTTTTGCGATTCGCAGCGTTTGCGACACAAAAAACGGATGATACATCTGCCCCATAATCATTCTTTTTTAATACACACGCCATGATATTGCACCTTTACTGTGCTGTGTAATACACTCCACTGTCTTACATGGCTAGATCTGTGCTACACAAATACTGCAAATAAAATCCAATGCAAGCTTCTGTGCACTGTCATTGACCTGGCCAAAGAAGGCATGAAAGAACTGAAACTGGATCATAAATTCAAAGCTGTTCAGACCAAGGGCTCCCAAAATACATTTTCCTCCAGGCCCCCTTAATTACGTTTGGCCCAGGGCCCCCACAATCCCTAAAATGTCCCTGTTAAAGAGGGATATTTTAAGTGGAGCAAAATTCTCCACCAGACTTGTTTCATGGAGTTGCACATGTGCTAGTAGCACACCTACAGTACTTCTGTTCATTGCCATCAATGTGAAAATGCTGTATACTCTTGAGTTTTTATTTATGGACGTTGTTCATTCGTTAATAGTTCTCCATTTGCATTACATTTGTAATTCACAAAATGCTCATGAAAATGTTCAGCACCTTTTGTCATTTTTTGATACCATAGTATACTTTGCTTTCATCGCTGATGCCGTGAATCTAATTACACACCCTGCGGTGGTGGTAGAGAGTTTGTGGGTAAACAGCAGGAGAGAGGATATGGCCCTTCAGAGCTGCCGACTGGGGAACAAGTTAGAGTCTCAGCATCGGCCCAACACCTACTGATTCTTGGCAAATGAATTAATCTCCCAGTGCCTAAAAACATTAATGTAACTGGTGCTCATGTAAAAGCTCTCCGATACCTTTGGGTTTGAGCTACATAAAACTGTAAAAAAGGACATGGGAGTGGCAGAAAACATGAAAGAAATTGAGCACTTGTTTGGTAAGGACACAGAGGAACAAGGGTGGAAAGTGATGGCAGAAAAGTGAAGCAACGGGCAGGGCGGGAGAGGGTGGACGTAATGGAGCAGGAAGTTAAAACAAGACTTGGCACCAATAGCGGCTGCTACCGGACGGGGGTGGTAAGGCAGGGGTTGGGGAGAGGAGAGGAATGTAATAAAAAAGGACATACCTTTATGGGCGGCCGCCACCTCTCCTCCATTCTCGTCCTCTTCTTCTTCCTGTCCCAGCCGGCAGCAGGAAGCACCCAGGCACACAGGCTCCCCTAAGCCAATCAGCATTGTGATAGGTCTGGCGCTCAGCTCGGCGCTCAGCTCGGCGCTCAGACTGGAACAGGGACCCTGTGCATGTTCCTCAGCAGGATGTGTAATGAAGCATGGTAGGAACATGCAAAGGGCGCATGAACTGTTTGGTCAGTCCAAGAGGGCCGGCCAAACAGTTCATGCACACTTAGGAAGTGCACACCACTCCTTCCCTGTTCTGGCCAGCCCCACCTGCCTCACCACTGACTGCAATAGGAAAAATAAGATGATAATAATGATACGTTATTATCATTTTATTTTTCCTTTTGGGCAGTGGGACGATGCTCCTCCGCCTTAGCAGAGGAGCCGCCATTGCTTGGCACGCACCTCTGCAGCAGGAAACTACCATGCAAAGCATGTCAACAGGGCCGGACTGGGAACCACAACCGGCCCTGGCAAAGTGCTCGGCCGCCCCTCCCCACTCGAGGGGGTTGGAGGTGCCGCCGAGCTCTTTGTCGGGCCGGTTTTCGGACGATTTTGTGGCAGGGGGGATTTTGCAGCTATGCTGCCAAAAATGGCCCCCAGGGGCACAAAACCGGCCCCCACCCATGCGGCCCACCAGGGGATTGCCCTGTGCCCACTATGGCTGGTCCGGCCCTGCATGTCCAGATGGGAGGTAGCCATTGCATGCTATGAAGGAATGCTGTGGCCGACCAAAAGAAACCATTAGTGCATTCTATGAAGGAGCATTGCAACTGACCAAAGGAAACCATTAGTGAAATCGCCACGGGGAGGAACAGACATAGAAAGGACGGACCAACACTGACAAACACCAATAACAAGCCAGCATTTCTGAATGCCACAGATAATAACCAATGGCAATAGGTGGGTGTGTGAAAAACGCACGGAAGTGGATACAGCAGGTCGGGGCTCGACCTAAAAATTTGTTTGTAGCTCCTTCATGGGTACAGTCCAAGGATCAGTTCCAACCAATTCACATGCACAAGGAATAAGGCTTGATTCATATTTGAATTGTTACATTAGGCAGGAACAGTTGAAGCAACATTTGGAAAAACATGTCAACGTTCATTTCACTAAGCCAGGAAATAATGCAGTGTAAGCAAAATAATTTCAATGCATTAACATAATCTTTCTTTTACTAATCAACTCATTAATAATATTCAAAACATAAAGTAGATCAAACATTCCATATTAAGAAATAATATTAGTATTGTCAGTGATTATTGTGTAGAAATGAATGATCCTAAATATGGCCTACTCACACAATTTTCAAAAATAGCAACATGCAAAGTAATTCTAAAAGTAATTAAAACTAAATAATTGTCATTAATATACGCTCTTTATGGTGTTAAGTACTTATTCCGAAAGTTTTAAACATGCACCCGTCCTCATCAGCCCCGTTTTTATCCCCTGAGGCGCTCAAACAATCGATGGTCGCCCTGGTGTTATCCAGGATCGACTACTGCAACGCCCTCTACTGTGGGATTAATCAGAAGGAGATCTACAAACTCCAGGTTATCCAAAACGCTGCCGCGCGACTGGTCTTAAATCTCCTGAGACGATCATCAGCGACGGCAGCAAGAAAAGAACTTCATTGGTTGCCCGTTCAGGCAAGAATCTCATTTAAGATTCTTTGCCTCGCGCACAGTGTCTTCTTTGGATCGGGTCCAGAAGGGGTTAAAGGCCTGTTGAAGACCTATACCCCTAACAGATCTCTTTGATCTGCATCAAAAAATATGCTGCTGGTTCCGAGAATTAACAAGGCGAGATGGGGCGTTAGAGCCTTCTCCTGGCTTGCTCCCAGACTTTGGAATTCGCTCCCGCTCGAATTGGCCAGACAATCGTCTCTGCCAAATTTTCGCAAATTGTTAAAAACGTGGCTGTTTTCCTCGTCGCATTAGCTCCTACGGAATTTAGTTCTGTCATTCTCTTCAGACTCTACAAACTGGTCTTTTCTGTATGCTCTTTCCATCTTTTAGCGCCTTGATGCCCTATGAGGGTTTAAGTGTCCTACTGTATCATCCTCTACTCTTGCGCCTAATTGTCATGACACCTTGTTTTATTATAAGGTAAATAGTGCCAACACATCTTATCTTTATTATTTCGCTAATCCTACTGTTTCCAGCTAATCAAGCACACTTTTACAGTGCTGATAAATCAATGTTTTCTCTGTTTCTGTGATGTTTACTGTCAACGTGTATAAAGTGCGCATCATGATTTCAGTGTAAAATCTAGTATTTATGTTGTGTAAGGAATAATTGATATCTACGCTATCACAACTGCGCAGGAGGAACTGGACTTGGAGTAATGAAAATCACCAGTAAGTAACAGTTCATTCCCTGAATCTCTGGGCCTCCTTCTTAATAAAGTTGTAATGGCTGCTGGTAATACAATCACTGGCAAAGCCATTACTGCCTTTTTCACTGGGCAGCTTCCTAATAAGAGCTAGTGACCTTAAACAGGGATGCCTATACCACACATTCCAGCCCCTCTTGATTCCATCCATAGGGCCAGTTGCATCTTCCTGTCTACATTGATTTGTGCATCTATAAGTTTCATAAATAGTACATTCTCTCACAAAACTATACAAACCGTATCGTAGATCAACAATTAACCCAGGGGCATGTTTATCAGAATGTCACGCAATGCAGCACAGCAAAATACCTTGCTGCATTGCGATACAGAAAAAGGGTAGAAGTGCGCCATATTTAACAGTATACAGTGCATTCTTACCTGTTCCTTGTGTTGCCAGAATGCAGCACAGATAAAAAGAGGAAAAAGCTAAGAGAAATAGTGTTTTACCCTCGTTACATCTCCCCTGGGAAGGCTTAATGTGGAGAAATCCCCTGGAAAGGCATAGCATTTTGACACTTACCAGGTCTACCACTCATGGTAAATCTGGGAATGGGCATAATCCATGGGTGGATGCATGGGAACACCCGCACTACACGCATGGAGTGCATCCATGGGGGAGAGTGATGCAAGGCAGTGACTTGCACTGCCTTGCATTAGTCCATATATACCAAGCACTGCAGGACCACACAAGATGGCCTTGCATATCTCGGTAAATCTCATCTAGGTTTTGCCTTGTGCTTGTGTTACCTTGCGTGGCACAAGGGCGATACAAAACTTTAATAAATATGGGCCCTAGTTCTAACTGTTTGTGCTAAGCTGTAATGACCACTGTTGCAAGACACAGCAGCCATCTGTGGGAAGGTAAAGATTAACCTGTACACCTTAGTGCCACAGCTTGTGTCTGTGCAATGCTCGATCACAAGCCTATGTTAAAGCTGAAATGGGTTTTGTTATTCGGACTGAATTAAAGTTACTTGGCCAAGTATTCTGCAAGAATTGGTTAGAGATGCATTCTATCATGCTTATCCAAATGGCTTGTGGCCCAGATATTTAGAGGCATATTTATAAAATATTCATGCGACGCAGCAAGCCACCTTGCTGCACTGCACTGCATGAAAGGGAGAGGGCAGGAATGTGCAGTATTTAACAATATACAGTGCATTACTGCTCTCTGCCTGTGCTGGCACAAAAACTGCTGGGTAGAGCCATTGCAGGCCCCCTTGCACTATGGTGCTAGGGTGCCTGCCTATTGGCAGGATTGTTTTCATCCAGGAAGTGACACCTTCCTGCAGAAAAACAATCCTCTGAGCGTTTTCCTCTTTCAATGTAAGCTGCAAAATGAAGATCATTAGTAAGTAACCTGGTCATTCCCTGAATCTCTGGGCCACCTTCTTAATACAGCTGTTGTGGCTGCTGGTAGTACTTTTACAGGCAAAGCCATTACTGCAGAATGCAGCACACGTAGGAAGAAACTAGGAAAAATAAGCACATTTCTCCTCATTACACCTCCCCTGGCATTTTAACTCATTCCTAGGTCTACCACTAATGATAAATGTGGGAATGGACCACAATCCATAGGTGGATGCGTGGAAACACTTATGCTCCACCCATGGAACACCTCCCGGGCACAATAACGCAAGGCAGTGACTTGCACTACCTTGCGTTACTCCACATTTACTATTCACGCAGGGCCACTTAAGGTGCCCTGACATGGCTTGGCAAATGTCCTTCTAGGATTTGCATTGCCCTTGAGCCCCTTTGCATGGCGCAGCGACGATGCAAACCATGATAAATATGCCCCTCAATGCAGTTTTTGGCTAAGTGCAGTAAACAAACGTATTGGACACAAGTCATTTTTTCAGTTATTTCGAAGGAACTATAAGTAGTGTAGGCAGTTACTGGCACTCTCTTTGTGTGAAAGGATATACAACAACTGAGAATTACAGAATATTTTGAAAACTCAGTTAATTATTGTAAGATAGGATCCCCCTGTGCTTACCCAGAAGCCAGGCCTCAGCCGTCTCGTTAGTCATGATACCGACCAGTAAAACGCCCCCGGACTCACTCTTCAATATGCATGAACAGTCAGGGCACATGCATTGAACCCAGAGCAAAGATGCATGAACATAGTTTTGTATTTTTGGATATATATCAGCATGTGTATGTGCTGAATATTAGTAATGCTGCAAATCTGAACATGCACTTATGATTACTGGGTGTTGGGGCAAATCTGAGAATGCACTAGGAATTCCAAATGACGGTGAAAATCTGAACATATGTTTGGAATTATTGAGCTGTAGTTTAAATTTGGCCATTTTGCCAAGAACTTTAAGTGATGGTGCAAATCTGGACTAAAAATATCTGCGAGAAATCTGAATATGTATTTATTACTAGCTAGGTGATGGTGCAAATTTGATTATGCACAGAGGATTCCTGAGTGATGAGGAACAATTAAACGCACTAAGAACCAGGCTTCCAACGCCTAGAGGGCAGAGAGGCCTTAAGTTCCCAGTTAGCCCTCATGGCTTCGCCAGCATTAAGTTCAGTTACATCCAAAATATTCTGTTAGTTCTCCCAGAAACATTTCCAGCTAGACCGAACCTCCTTTTTTGCTTTGTAGGTCTTGCACAGCCAAGACATTTTGTGAAGAGTACACAGAGAATGTGCATTGAGTCAGCACCTTTTAGCTATTGGCTTGTTTGGGCCAGCCCCTTCAGCCAATGCTAATTTGAAAAGTATTAGATGTCATCTATAGGCCCACAGGAATAGTGCCCACTGCACAGTTTTACCTTTTGTAGAGGTTGGCAAAACAAATTAGTCAGTCTCTGGAACGGTGGCAGAGCACCTCCATGGCCCCTGATTTTAGTGAAGCTGCCATGCATGCAGTGGCAGCTGAACCCCACCCTACCTATGTACTGCTGCTGTTTGAGGGGAGCAGAGAGCAGTCACTGGCGAAAGGCTGCCTAGATCCATGCACTCTGGTGATGCAAGCTACATAAATACAGTAAAGAAAACCCCACCTAAGATGAGCACTATTTACCCATCTAACTATTGATCACTAAGAGTGCCAGGGTGCAAGGAGACAGTCGACCTCCAACCCCCAAGGGTAAAGAAGCTGAAGGCTTCTTCTCAATGCTTCACCTGCAAATCAATGCGCAGGGCCTTTGGTATGATGTGGCTCCACCCACTAATGCTTGCATTATTGGAGTGAAGCAATGAAGAGGGTGGGAACTGGTAGACACTGGAGGAGCACCTATCAGTCATTTCTTGCTCTTCTATGATGTTTAGCAATCTGCTATAACAATCCTCGTCAAAGCATGGTAGCACGCTATGCTCCCTTTCAAAACCAGCATTTACGTAAACGGCATGGCTCGGCACGGTGATTGACATTGCTAGGAGCGGCACGCCAAGGAAACATTGACTGTCCACTACATGAACGGCAATTCTTGTGGAAGTTAGAATAATGCACCACAACTGAGAAAATGTGCTAGTAACTTCTTAATGTGCCGGAGCGCCGGGACTCGCGACCTATCTCCTAGCGGTTCGGCGCCTCTAACAAAGATGGCCGCCTTCCGCTTCCTCCCGCTCCCCTTCCTGTTCCGGCTACGGAACAACTAGAGCGCTACCACATATCTCCCCCCTTTTAACCAATGCAAACAATTGTAACATAAAGTTCTTACTTCCAGTTCATTTCAAAGTCCTTGAACTTCTCCGGTACCTTTACAGTCCTTCCCGCTCTGGTTTTCACCCCTTCAATACCAACTTCTCCCGGTTCCTTCCTGTTCATACTTCCTTCACCACTTTCTTCCTCTCTACCAATCACTTCCTCCTTGCTTTCTACTTTGCACCAGCTTCTCTTGCCCTCGTTCGTTCCTCCTTCACCTTCGCTATTCTCCACTTGCTGCATTCCTTCTTTGATCTCCTCATTTCGCCTTCTGTCACATCTTTCTTCATCCTCTTCTCCTACATACTCTGCGCCTTCCTCTTCTTCGTTACTCCATTTAATGATCTTGCTACACCTTGCCATTCTGTCCTGTGACCATACTTTCCCGTCACTGAGCAAGGCTGAACGTGAGTAGGGTTCCAGTACCTGCAAGGGCGGTGAGAATTTGCTCTCTCCCTTCTTCTTGAGAACGGCCAGTTTTACCCTTACCCAATCACCCTTTTCCAGCACTGCACTCTGCACGTTGCGTCTCTTGTTGAAGTGTGTAGTGTATGTTTCTTGAACCTTTTCCAGATTTCTTCTGACCACTGCAGGTGACCATTTGCTCTGCACTACTAGTTTTCTCCATGCCACGTTGTCTCTAGTGAATGCGTCTCTTCCTCTTAGAACTTTAAACGGGCTGTATCCTGTGCTCCCTGGGGTGATTCGATAGGCCCAAATCATTTTCTCCAGTTCCTTCTCCCAGTCCAACCCATCATTGATCGCAGCTTGAATGGTGCCCATGATCACTCGGTTGAAACGCTCTACCTGGCCGTTACCGGCCGGGTGGTAGATGGGTGTGTGTTTGACTTCTATCCCATTCCTGGCGGTGAAGGCTTCCCATTTGGTCGAGGTGAATTGCGGTCCATTGTCGCTTGTGATTACCTTCGGAATTCCTTCCCTGACAAACGTGGAGCGCAGGAAACTCACCACGGCTTCCGTGTCGATGTTCTCCGTCACCTCCACCTCTGGCCACTTTGAAAATCTGTCAACAAGAACAATGACGTACTTCGGTGTACCCGCACTGTTGAGGACGGGGCCCATAATGTCCACCGACAACATTTCCCAAGGACCATCCGGGACTGGGAACTTTCCCAATGGTGGTCGCAGCATGCTCTGTGATTTGTCCGCTTTGGCACAAGATTCGCACTGTCGCACATATCGTTCTAATTGAGCATCGATGGCCGGCCACCAGTACGCTTGTCTAGCAAGGGCCTTAGTCTTCGTGATGCCCTGATGTCCTTCATGCATTAAGGCCATTAGATGATTTAGAATGCCTCGGGGTGGGACCACTTTGTCGCCTCGCAATAGAAATATCGGGTTCTCTGCCAACGACAGTTCTTCCCTAACTTCCCAGAATTTCCTGAGATCCTCCCTGAGGTGCCTCTTTTCTGGCCACCCATGGATTACATATCCTTTGATGGCTTCCAAGTCGTCGTCCTCTTTGTAGGCTTTTTCCCATTCCTGAGCGCTGATTACGTTTTCTGTCTCCTGTATGGTGGCCACCACAAATCCTTCCCACTTATGTTGTTCCAGGTTATTCGCCTCTTCCATGGCCGCTGCTCTGCTAAGGAAATCCGCCACTTTGTTTTGTGGCCCTGGGATGTGTTCTACGTCATACACATAGTCCAAAAGTCTGAGTGTCATTTTTGCGATTCTAGGTGTCGCGTGGGCATGGCCACTGGAGGTCAGCACCTTGACCAAGGGTTTGTGATCTGTTTTCACCAGGAATTTTGCTCCCCACAAGTACTGCCTGAATCTTTCCATGGCCCAAACAATGGGCAGCATTTCTTTTTCCACCACGCTAAACTTTTCTTCGTTGGGCGCAAGCGATCTAGAGGCAAAGCTGACTGTGGACAAGTCTCCGTTGTCGGATTTCTGCATCAGCACCGCTCCCAAACCTCGGTCACTGGCGTCTGTCGTAAGGATCGATGCTGCAGTAGGGTCAAAACCTTTAAGTGGAATGGCGGCTCCCATTTCTCTCTTGAGGGTGTCAAATTCCGCCTGCTCTTCCTGACTCCATACAAACTTGTTCTTTTCCTTCAGTAGTTGACGCAGGAGATGAGTTTTCGTAGCAAAGTGAGGAATGAACTTGCTGTAGTATTTGGCCATTCCCAGGAATGACCGAACGTCCTCTTTCTTGCTCGGGGTGGGAGCGTGTAGGATGGCTTCCATGTTGGCTTTCTTCGGCTCAATCCCCCTTTCACTCACCTCGTGGCCCAGGTAGGTGACAGATTTCACTCCGAACTTGCACTTGGTCCATTCCGCTGTCAGTCCATTGTCCTGTAATGTGCGCAGCACTTTGTGAAGCTTCTCATTGTGGTCCTGTTTCGTTCTACCCATGATTAAGATGTCGTCTTGAAAAAACTGTACATCTTCAACGTTCCTTAGGATTCTGTGCATCATCTTCTGAAATACAGCCGCTGCAGAGGCCAGGCCAAAGGGCATTCTCACAAACTCGTAGCAGCCGAAGGACGTGATGAAGGACGTGAGATGACAACATGATGGGTGCAGTTTCACTTGGTGGTAGGCCGACGATAAATCCACTGTGGAAAACCACTTGATGTTCTTTGTCTTCGCCAACATCTCATTGATGCGAGGCAGAGGGAATTTGTCGATTACAATGTTCTTGTTCAACTCCCTGAGGTCGACACACAGCCGCACTTTACCGTTGGGTTTCTGGGCTACCACCAGTGGTGAAAGCCATTCTGCGCTCTCTATGGCTCTGATCACTCCTTCCTTTTCTAGCCTGTCCAGTTCCAACTGTACTGCTTCCCTACAACGGAACGGGATGTTCCTCTCCTTGTGAACTACGGGTTTGGCCCCTTCCTTGAGTTTTATTAGGTGTTTGTACTTCGACAGTTCTCCGATTTGTCCATTGAAGACTTTGGGGTATGCTCTGTGCCATGATTCTGCATCATCTTTCTCTTCCCAATCCATTAGCAGGATTTTCTCGATGCCTCCTGGGTTGAGCTGTATCCCCAACGCTCCCTGGTCCTTCCAGCTCAATACTGAGGGTCCCTTCTCTGCAATGTATAGCTTGCACTGTGCGTGACGACCCCCGAACTCGAACAGGAGGGGGCAGTATCCCAACATGGGGATCTTTTGTCCCGTGTATGTGACCGGCCTCAGGTCCATCGGGCGTAGATCCTCCTCTATGTTGGAGACAAATTTTTATTCCCACACTCGCCTCCGTATGATGGAGATGGGGGCACCGCTGTCTGCAATCATTTCTATGGGAATCCCTCCTATGTGCATGTCCAGCCGGGGTTTGTCTGACTCTGAGCCATCCATCTCTAGCACTTGTACGTCAATGTAGAGAACCTCTTCTAGGTCATCCTCTTCGTCTTGGTCGTCCACGTTCTCTTGTTGCTCTTTGTCGACGTACCGGACCATAGCTCCCTTTGGCTTCCGCCGGCACACTTTCTCGTAGTGTCCGAACACGTTGCAGAAGGAGCATCTCGCTCTGAATGCCGGACACGCTTTGTCATTTCCTAAATGTGCTGTGCTCCCACACCTGTAGCAGTTTAGTCGCCCTCCTTTACTCGTTCTCTGGTCTGCTTGATTGGTTGGGGCTTGACGTCGTCCCTCTTGATTCTTCTGTGGGTCTCTTGGCTTTGGCCGCTCGCTCTTCCCCGGTGTCATTATCTTGCACACGGTTGGCGATCCTCCAGTTTCTTTCTTGGCTGCTTGTGCACATCGTTTGGATAATTCAGCCTTCTTCACCATCGCCCAGATTTCTTTGAGAGGGGCGTCCCCGTTCACCCACAGCTTCTCTTGGACGTGAGTGCTTGATGTGTGCATGATGATTTGGTCTCTGATTAGTTCGTCATGTAGGGTGCCAAATTTACATGATAGGGCCAACTTTTGGAGGGCTACCACATACTCGTCCACTGACTCACCGCTCTTTTGCTTCCTTTGAAAGAAGTTGTGTCTGTCAATGGCGACACACACTACCGGCCGGTAATGCGCGTCGAGATCAGCAATGGCGTGGCTGAATACGTCTGTGTCGTTGGCGTCCCTCACTTCTTTTACTATGGTGTTGTATACTCTAATTCCTTCCGGGCCCAAGTTGTGTAGTAGAATTTTCTTCCGTCTCTTGCTAGCGAACTGGGCACCCCCTCCCTCTTCGAGAGCGTCAAGGTAGTTCAAAAAGTACCTCTTCCAGTCTTCCCATTGTCTTTCTGGCTCCCCGCTGTTCGTTAGGAATGGCACCAGCTGGGTGAGGGAGGAGGACTGGACCGCCATTTTGGGAATACCTCTCTGGCCTACGGTAGCAGGGATCGCCCGAATGGGTGGACTCCCAGGCGTAGTCTGCTCGGTTGCGTCCCTCTCGCTGCGATCGCCGTCGCTATCTTCCCCACTCTCCCTTTCGGTGGGGCTTGGTGATGCATGCAGTCTACCCCTCCTGTCAGGGTCGGAAAAGCCAGGTGCTTCCGTGCCTGATTGCTGCTCCGCCAGCTTGCCGGGTGTAACTCTGCGTGGCCTGGGATGGGGCTCTCCTGTGGATGGGACCAAGCTTCCCCTCAATACTCCCTATGCTGCCCCCGTCTGAGCTTGCAGCCTTCCTGCTGTGACAGTGTGCCAGGGTGAGGAGCACCAATAATCAGGGCTTAGCAGTGTGTCCAGTGTCTTCTATTTAATTTCCTGTGCACCAAACATATGAATTCTCCCTTTTGGCCTTACTGTCTCCTGCAGAGCCCAGTTCCGCTTACTTGGAGGCCTCGTGGTGCTTTCTGGAGGGCCGGCGCCGATTCGCGCCCTTTTGCTTGTTCAGGTCGGGACCTCTGCCACGCTCCGGCGATGTCCCCTGATGGTGGCGCTGCACTGGGAAGTACGTGTAGCGCGGGGTTCATACACTACACCTTGTCGCCATTGTGGAAGTTAGAATAATGCACCACAACTGAGAAAATGTGGTAGTAACTTCTTTATTTGCCGGAGCGCCGGGACTCGCGACCTATCTCCTAGCGGTTCGGCGCCTCTAACAAAGATGGCCGCCTTCCGCTTCCTCCCGCTCCCCTTCCTGTTCCGGCTACGGAACAACTAGAGCGCTACCACAATTCTGTTGTTTATTTCCAGTCTCTGAACTCACCGTCGATCTGCGAATCCTGCTGTGTGTTCGATCATTAGAACACTCTACTGCTTTCATTCAAGAAGGCTGCACGGCTATTCTAGCGAATTTCGGTGACGCACACACCTCCGATACTTCGGTGACGCGCACACCATCATCACGTTGTTTTCGTCATTACGCTACTGGCGGCCATTTTGGGTAACCTTTGTAACTCATTCACAATCTTTTATTCCCTATCCAGGCAATTTTAGAAGGTTTATTTCATCATATTTGGTAATTAGTATTTTGAATTGTTATTTATATATGTGACTTGTGACATTTTATATGTTTTAGTGCCATTTCTTTTGTTTCTTCAAGCATATATACATATATTTTAACACTATGAGCACAGTGTGTGGTACTCCCCCACCTCCTTTTTATTCAGGACCAAACCAATCTAGCATGAAATGGGAAAAATGGTATAGGCAATTTAATAACTATTTATTAGCTATTGATGGTGACAAGTTTAGTGCTTCAAGAAAAAAAGCTATTTTATTGAATACTTTAGGGGGTTATGCTGAGGATGGTTTTATACACTTACCACCATCTCCTACTCCTTCTGGAATGGAAAGTGGTGATTACGATTGCTTTTCAGAGGCAATTGACAGACTCAAAGAGATTTACTGAACAACCACACATTGTTATGGAAAGATATAATTTTTATACAAGACATCAACTGCTTAATGAGCTAGTTGATACTTATGTGGAGTGTCTTAGAGTGTTAGCTGCTGAAAGTGATTCTGGGGATCAAGTTGATAAATATATTTGAGATCAATTAATTATTCACTGTTCCAATAAGAAGATTCAAGAGCAACTACTTAGACAACGTAATCCAACTTTGCAGGAAAATATTCAAATTGCAAAAAGTGTTGAACAGTCTGTTATATCATTTAATACCATTAATGTTGATAAAATTACCACAGGTGTTGCTGCAGTTAACCTAAAAGACTCTAATGTCAAATCTCAAACTTATTTCAAAAATAAAACATCAAGGAAAATTTGACATGACCTTACGTCCTAATGCAAAAACACAGGTGTGTTTTGTTGAAGACTTATGCACTGCCAAAGATGAATGCAAAGTTAATGACACTATTTTGCTAAATATTATTGACAAGCATAAAAATGTTTTAAAAAAGAACTTGGAAAAGTTAAAGGATTTTCACATAAAATAGTTTTTTAAAAAGATGCTGTACCCTCTAAGCATAAGTTAAGAAATGTTCCATTATCCGTTAGGAATGAGTTGTCTGAGATCGAAAAGTTATGCGTAGAAGGGGTTATTGAACCTGTTAATGCATCGGAATATATTTCTCCCATAGTTTTGGTTAAAAAAAACGGAATGGAGAACTTAGGATGTGCACAGATTTAAGGTATGTGAATAAACAAATTGTCATGGAATGTCACCCTTTACCTAAGATACAGGACTTATTAGCAAAAGTTGATGGTGCAAATATTTTTAGCACCATAGATCTCAAGTCCGCTTATCATCAGGTGGAACTGGTTGAAGATTCTAGGGATATTACAACTTTTTTCACACCTGATGGTACCTTTAGATACATTAGGATGCCTTTTGGGCTTTCTTCTGCAGCTTCAGTGTTTCAAAAATTAATGAATTGTTTATTCAAAGACACTGAGAACGTAGTTGCATTTCAGGATGACATATTCGTTTTCTCTGACTCTGTGGGGAAACATCAGGAAACTCTTGATAAAGTTTTATCCATTTTGGATGATGAAGGTATGACAATTCATTTGGATAAATGCAAATTCTTTCCATCTGAAGTTGAGTATCTTGGATGCTGTTCTGACCTGTGTGTTGGAGGAGACTTGAGACACTGCCCTTTTTGCTGCCACAGCGCAGCGCCTCGTGGAACCCGCTTCGCGGGTCCTGCTTCGAGTGCTGTTTATCGCGGGATATTGGACCTTTGCTGCTACTTTGTCCGGGACCAACGGTGCTTGCTGTTGGTGAGGAAGTGCGTGGGCAGGGCTGCGAGCTGCGGGACTACCTCTCCCAGGAGGCCTCGCCAGACCCAATTACCATCAGCTGGGCCGCTCTCCCTGCCTGCCTGACACGCCCCCCACCATCGGGATTTAATTCTTGGCGTCCTTACTGCTCCTTGGGATGCTGTTCTGACCTGTGTGTTGGAGGAGACTTGAGACACTGCCCTTTTCGCTGCCACAGCGCAGCGCCTCGCGGAACCCGCTTCGTGGGTCCCTCTTCGAGTGCTGTTTATCGCGGGATATTGGACCTTTGCTGCTACTTTGTCCGGGACCAACGGAGCTGGCTGTGGGTGAGGAAGTGCGTTGGAAGGGCTGCGAGCTGCGGGACTACCTCTCCCAGGAGGCCTCGCCAGACCCAATCACCATCAGCTGGGCCGCTCTCCCTGCCTGCCTGACACGCCCCCCACCATCGGGATTTAATTCTTGGCGTCCTTACTGCTCCTTGGGATGCTGTTCTGACCTGTGTGTTGGAGGAGACTTGAGACACTGCCCTTTTCGCTGCCACAGCACAGCGCCTCGCGGAACCCGCTTCGCGGGTCCCGCTTCGAGTGCTGTTTATCGCGGGATATTGGACCTTTGCTGCTACTTTGTCTGGGACCAACGGAGCTTGCTGTGGGTGAGGAAGTGCGTGGGCAGGGCTGCGAGCTGCGGGACTACCTCTCCTAGGAGGCCTCGCCAGACCCAATCACCATCAGCTGGGCCGCTCTCCCTGCCTGCCTGACACGCCCCCCACCATCTGGATTTAATTCTTGGCGTCCTTACTGCACCTTGGGATGCTGTTCTGACCTGTGTGTTGGAGGAGACTTGAGACACTGCCCTTTTCGCTGCCACAGCGCAGCGCCTCGTGGAACCCGCTTCGCGGGTCCCGCTTCGAGTGCTGTTTATCGCGGGATATTGGACCTTTGCTGCTACTTTGTCTGGGACCAACGGAGCTTGCTGTGGGTGAGGAAGTGCGTGGGCAGGGCTGCGAGCTGCGGGACTACCTCTCCTAGGAGGCCTCGCCAGACCCAATCACCATCAGCTTGGCCGTTCTCCCTGCCTGCCTGACACGCCCCCCACCATCGGGATTTAATTCTTGGCGTCCTTACTGCACCTTGGGATGCTGTTCTGACCTGTGTGTTGGAGGAGACTTGAGACACTGCCCTTTTCGCTGCCACAGCGCAGCGCCTCGCGGAACACGCTTCGCGGGTCCCGCTTCGAGTGCTGTTTATCGCGGGATATTGGACCTTTGCTGCTACTTCGTCCGGGACCAACGGAGCTTGCTGTGGGTGAGGAAGTGCGTGGGCAGGGCTGCGAGCTGCAGGACTACCTCTCCCAGGAGGCCTCTCCAGACCCAATAACCATCAGCTGGGCCGCTCTCCCTGCCTGCCTGACACGCCCCCCACTATCGGGAGCAACTATAAAAAAAACTTGCGTCCCCGGCTGCGCGGGAGAGCGCCGGGAGAAGCCCGGGACAAGGGCGGGACCGTCTGTTGCCGTCAGGGGCCGAAGGAGGCCGGGCTGGGCCTACTCCCTTTCGCCTGCACTTCTTTGTTTGTTTGTGGACCTTGATATGTTATGTTATGTTATAAACCGTTTTGTAACGCGCTCTGTTACTGGTGAGTATCCTGGCGCGGGGAAAGGGACAAATCGGCAGAGAACAAGACATCGGGGATCCTCCTAGCCTACACTCGTGAATAGGTGAGTTTTCAGGTGTTTTTTGAAAACAGTCACTGTCGGCGTGGAGCGAAGATGGAGAGGGAGGGCATTCCAGGCCCGAGCCACCACAACAGACAGTGACTGACCACCCAGTCTGGCACGTTTAAAACGGGGAAGGGACAGTTTAAACAGAGAGGCAGATCTCAGAGTGCGTGCCGGAATGTACCTTGTGAATCTCTTTCTCAGGTACGAGGGGCCTTGGTCATGAATTGCCCGAAACGCCAACACCAAAGATTTAAACAGAATACGTTGCGCTACGGGTAGCCAGTAAAGCGAGCGCAGCTCCGTGCGAACGCTCTTCCACCTGGGGATGTTAAATAATAAGCGAACCGCCGCATTCTGAATAATTTGGAGGCGTTTGACCAGGTATGCCGGAATGCCACTGAACAGTGCATTCGCGTAGTCGAGGCGGGCCAATATGAGCGCTCTGGCAACCGACTCTCTGGCCTCCCTAGGGAGCAAGGGGAAAAATTTGCAGAGCATTTTCAGAGTGGCAAAGCAGGTGCCTGTGAGTTTTTTGATGTGATGCTCAAATCTGAGGTCCT
Organism: Lissotriton vulgaris; assembly: GCF_964263255.1. NCBI lineage: Eukaryota > Metazoa > Chordata > Amphibia > Caudata > Salamandridae > Lissotriton > Lissotriton vulgaris. The sequence goes on from NC_141694.1 coordinate 500,185,769, forward strand.
CCGTAAACCAAATGCCCAGATTTTTTGCTGGTCTCCCCATCTCTATTGGGCAAGGAATGTTAGAGGGCCAAAGTGTGCTCTTAAATGAGGGGGGGAAGGAGCCATAAAAGAGCACTTCGGACTTGTCCTCATTGCACTTCAGCTGGGCCTGTGTTAGCCAGCGAAATACTGAGGACAGACACAGGTGGACTGTAGACGTGTCCAGATTGTCGTCAGGCCAGGTAAACAACAATTGGGTGTCATCAGCATACCCTAAGATTTTAGCCCCAAACTGTTCAGCTAGGTATACCAAAGGTGTAATGTACACATTGAACAGTAAGGGGCTAAGTGTGGACCCCTGCTGGACCCCTGTAGGCAAAGGCTTTTGCTCCGAGGCATGCGGAGGCATCCAGACCTGCTGGGTCATATCAGATAAAAAAGAGGACAGCCATTCCAGCACCACTCCCCCAATACCAATATCAGACAGCCGACCGAGAAGGAGATCATAAGGGACAGTATCGAAAGCGGCAGAGAGGTCCAATAAAATTAGGACCGCTCTGCCACCTCCGTCTAAACATTCCCGAATAGCCTCGGTCATCTCCACCAGGGCCGTCTCGGTGCTATAAGCAGCCCTAAAGCCCGATTGGGCAGGGTGGAGGGCATTAGATGTTTCGACAAAGCTCTCCACTTGTTGAAGAACTGCCTTCTCACAGATTTTCGTGAGAGCAGGTAGAAGGGAGATGGGTCGGTAGTATAGGTATTGGACATGCCATCACCAGCTACGGAGGGAACACCAGCGAAGTTGGGAGGAGTCAGAAATGGGACTCTGGATGACTATTTTACACGGGCACAGGGTGATGGGGATAAAGAAACTTCCTTGGCGGAGCGCAGGGCGGATCGCCGCCGCTCTATTGAGAATATGAAAAATAGGCCTCTTAGTGATATCATTCCTTATCCTATCTCCCAAGAGGGAGGCTCCTTTAACATTAGCCAGGATCTATTATCCCAAGAAGGGGTCCCTCTTCTATTACGGGATGGTATTACCAACCTTTGCTTATCCACTGAGCAGACTTCTGATGTCACCCCCCCCCCAGTCTCAGCAGTATGGCTGTTGACTTAGTCACACAAACGCCCCCAGCAGTTAAAATAAGGAAAACTAAGCCGAAGCAAATAGTTGTGGCAGAGGTGCATGGCCCACCACCAAACAAGCGTAGAAGGAAGTTGAGGGGAGGGCAGGGCAAGGCCAAAATCCCGCATTCCGACTTCGGAAAAGCACCTAAGCTCCCTTCCATTTCTGATGGGTTAATATTGGATGTGCATAATGTTGCTCCTGTTAAGGGTACTAATATCACTGATCCTGTTAGCGTCCCAGGGGATAATCCACCTAATATATCACCCCCCGTTACCTCTATGGGGAATATAGAATTTTTGCTTAGATCTCTGCTTCTGCCCATCAGTGAGAGCTTGAAGAAAGTGGAGATCAGACTTACTATCTTGGAGGCAACTATAAGTAGCCTGAAAACCTCGGCTATTAAACAGGGCATACCCCTTGAGCCTAATCCCCCTCTTAAATGTCCCCCTAACACCCAAAACCTTTCAGTTAATGCGGGACTTCCCTTGGTTACTGCTGCTGCTCCCCTTCCGCAACTACTCATGGCCAACTTAGCTCCAACACCACTTAGCAAACCTAATATTCCATCTCTACAACCAGTAGGCCCAGTTCCCCCTGTGACTACCTTTGGGGCTATACCAAATGATAGCATTGCTCCCCTACTTCCTTAGAAGCCTGCCCCCAGACCACGGAGACCCGACTTGCCGCCTGAGGCTAATAGCTTTACGGTGGTTATGGTGGGTGCTCCTCCTCTTGAAGTGGGCGAAGGTGAGAACTTCCACTCACTTAAAAGAAAAATTATCAAATGGTTGAATTGGAACAGACCCCTTCCGGCCCATCTCAACAATGAAATTATCATGGTGAGAAGGGTACCTTGGCTGGGGAAAACTAGAAAATCAATAATAGGGGACTGTATCATGGTGAGTTTTCAAGATCCCAGGACAGTTTCACACATATGTGCTGGGTCAAACAGATCTCCTGACTCTACCATACAGACTTTGCCAGTGTCCTTTTTCTTCCCCCCTACCCGTATACATCATGATTTATCACAAGGCAACTGGACGAGGGTTGAACGGAGAGCTAGAAACCGGGGGTATTCTGCACGTCATGTTTCCCGACCTCCGGAGACACCTTTTTATGACTACAACCGATTTAATTGTCTCAATGGACTGGACGGGGTTGATTGACTGCCCTCAGCCCTTGATTCAAACCCAGTCACTTTTGACAATGGAATTGGTGTATCATCTGATTCAAACCCAGTCACTTCTGACAATGGTCTTGGCGTAACATCTGGCATCAGTTCTCCTCTTATTCCCACTCTTGTAATTCCCCCCACTGTTGCCCCGGCGTATCCATCCTCCCAGGGAATGGGAACCATTATTATTAATAACCCAGTTGTAGATATGGGCCAATGCTTAGCAGTGAATTCACTAAACAGGGAAACTGTTAGCATAATGTTCTGGAATGTGGCAGGGCTCAGGTCCAAATCATCGAATCCCATCTGGTTAAAAACAATAGAAGAGATTGGGATTCTCTGTCTACAGGAAACTTGGACCTTAGAACCCCTCCATCTTCCAGGCTATAAAACACTGTTTACACCTGCAGTAGAGGTTCACCACGGTAGGGCTAAAGGGGGAGTAACGACGTTTGTATCTAACACCTTAAATTGTAAGAAGATCCACTTTTCTGGCTACAACCCATATTACCAGTTAGTGTGGATTGATGCAAGTAAGGAACTGTGTCTTTTAATTATACATTTTTATAATAATATCCCTCCTGCTGACCTGGAACCGACTCTTAAGATGCTAGGTAATGATCTGGGTAAAGAAACAGATAAAAATGCTAGGGATGTTTGGGTTGTTTGGGGGTTGATTTTAACTGTACCATATGTAAAAGAAGCCAGAAAGGAGTATGTGGGCTTATGTTGGACCCGGATACCGACTTAACACACTTTAAACATTCCATCTGTGGAGACCTATTAAATTAGATTCTTCACTCTGAAGATCTAGGGTACGCAAATGAAATCGGCCAAACAGAGCTCCCCTTTGTCCCTACGTTTAATGGCAGGGGTGTTTTGTCTATAATAGATTTTGTAATAACTTCCGTTAGGCATAGACATATGGTCAAAAGGTGTTGGACCCTTGATACCCCTCTTAGCGATCACTACCCGATAATTATGGAGATTATAAATCCCTTTCAGGCAGTGGCTATAGAGGGGAGATCCGTGCAGAACATCTCTGATATTAGTATGGCAAAACAAAATGGCTACGCATTAAAGTGGGACAGAGTGGTCCCAAGTGATTTTCTGCGCAACCAGGTAACCGAATGCTTGCCTAGCTTCCTGACCATTCTGGATGAAAGTGCGACTAGTCAGGAGATCCTTAAACAGTTTGAGGTTATTGCTTCTCAAATTAAGGGTAACCTCTGGGTGGTTTCTAAATCAAGTAAGAAAAAAACGAGAAAATGGTTTGACCACACGTGTACAAAGGCCCACTCTGAGCTTAAGAGAGCTTTACATGCTGTCCCCCGTAATCCTTTAAGGGTTAGGGTGGCACGGAATTCTTATCAGAATGCATTGAAAAGAAGGAAGTTGGCAATTAAAACTGAAGCCCGGGAGAAGCTCTGTGAGGCCTCATTGAGTAAGGATGTCTGTGGTTTTTGGAAAGCAGTAAATGCCCCCTTCTTTGATTCAGGAAAAGCACGCATTGAAATTGCCATTACTGAGGACTCCTGGGTGGGCCATTATTCCAGCCTGTATAGTACCTCCACCGATGAGCAGATTCCTCCGGTGCAATTACCAATACTTGATCAGGGGGTAATGAGAGCGAATGGTTTGGAATAAAAATTTACCCTAGAAGAAATAACTGAGAGCCTCAAAGCAACACAGGGCGGCAAAGCCCCAGGTCCAGATGGCATACCTCCAGACCTGTTTAAAAATAATATTGACCTGTGGGGCCCACTCTTAGTGCAACTTTTTAATGCATCCCTAAAGATGAGCCTACTTCCATCATGGTTTATGTCTGTTATTGTGCCTATTTTTAAAAAAGGGGACAGGCAAAACCCTATGTGCTATCGCCCCATCTCCCTATTGGACAGCACTGTAAAGATATTAGGAAGAGTAATACTAGGTAGGCTACAAAAATGGTCGGAAGACAACTCTATAATCAGTGACCTTCAATACCGGTTTCAAAAGGGGCAGGGGACAGTAGATCAGGGCCTAAACTTATTTATCCTCCAGCAGAAATATACCAAGGCACGACGTGAGCCCATTTACTTCACCCTTGTTGACTTGACGTCAGCGTTTGACTGTGTCTCACACAGCAAATTATGGGACATTATGGAATCTCTTGGTGTAGAAGGAAATATAATCGCCTTTCATAAGGACTTGTATTCGGGTGCCATCGCAACAGTGCGTTATGGCAAAAAAGGTGAATGCACTAGATCTTTTGATATTGGACGTGGGGTACGCCAGGGTTGCGTTTTAGCACTTTTCCTATTCCTGGTATATATAAATGGAGTAGAGAACGCTCTAGTGGAAACAGCTTGTGATATGCCCAGGGTAGCTAAAAGACCAATTCCTGTGTTACTATACGCAGATGATGCGGTCTTAATGGCTCGCACCCCGGTGGCTCTGCAACGTCTTGTAACATCTTTTAATGCATTCATGGCTAATCTGGACTTGAAAATCAACTGCTCCAAGACATTCTCTATGAACTGTGGCCCTGGAGCTAGCAGAAGAAGGAGGCGGATGTTTATTAATGCAACCCCCATAGACTATACTGCCACCTTCTCTTACCTTGGTATTCTATTTCACGAAGCAGGGAACTGGACAGAAGCGATAAAAGTAAGGAAAGCCCTGTTCTGCAAATCTATCACTGCCCTTAAGAATTTCGCAAAAAAGATGGGGAAAAAAACAACTGTAGAACTTTTAAAAATTTACAATGCCACCTGTGTCTCTATTGCTGTCTATGGTGCTGGACTGTGGGGGTATGAAAATGTCAAATCTATACAAGTGGCCGAAAACAAATTTCTGAGACACATCTTAGCTGTACCTGAGAGTGCCTCTAGTTACATTTGTCATACAGAATTGGGCCAATGTTATATTGAAGACATTATCAGAATCCAACCAATACTGCTGTGGCATAGGGCTTGGACTAGTGATGGATGTGTATTGAACCGTGCTATCCTAACTGATGGACTAAGTTTGGATTTTGCTGGGAGGATAAGGTGGTTCATATACATTAGGGACTTCCTTGGGGGTATTGGCTGTATGGGCTATTATGACAATCCCTTGTCCATGTGTAACATCACGCGAAAGGCACTAAAAAGAAAGTGTATGAAACACCTGGAAGAACGTAGGATGACAGTGGAACATGAGAAGAAAACTGTCTTAGCCCATCTATCTTTATCAACACAAGGAAAAATCCAACCATACTTAACCCTTTCTTTGACAGAATTTTCGCGGTTAATTTTGACCCGATTTAGGTTAGGCATCCTCTTTAGGGCCCTAAGCTTCCCCGCAATGAATTGTTGGTCCTGCAATCTCATCAAATGCCCATGTGATGACCAATCGGAACAATCTGACATCCATGTCACTTTTTTCTGTAAATATTATACGTTACACAGGAAAAGATTGATTATTCCAATTCTAAGGGAAATGGGCGTAAGACGTTGTAGGGTTGCCTTCCTGGAACTCCAGAAATTAGATGTTATTTTTAATGTTGCCTGTATCTCGGAAATTTTTAGCAATGTTTTTAGATTACGTAAATCAATTTGCACTCAAATTTAATTAATGTTTAAATTGTATATTTCTACCTGTTTGTATGAAATATTGAGTATGACATTGTATTATTATGAACAGCTTTTTTATGTACTTTTATGGTTATTATTCTTTTAACCGAATAAAGTCAAATTGAAATTGAATTGAAATTGAGTATCTTGTACACATGATTAATGCTAAAGGTATTTTTCCAAAATACCTTCTTTCCTCTATTAAAAATATGAACAATCCCCAAGACAAGGATCAGCTTAAATCCTTCTTAGGATTGTGTGAATATTATTCTAGATTTGTTCAACATTTTTCTGACATTGTCCTGCCCTTAAGATTGTTGCTTAAAAAAGGATGCAACTTTTTATGTACAAATGAACATTCTCAAGCTGTTTCACCTATAAAATCTGCCATTGTTGACTGTAAACCTCTATCTCCTTTTTCTCCTTCAGCGCCTAATGTGATTACTGTGGATGCAAGCGCTACTGGGATTGGTGCTGTGTTAAGTCAAATCAAAGCTAACAATGAGGTTACCATTGCTTATCCATCAAGACCTTTATCGCAAGCTGGGTCTAAATACTCGACTATTGAAAGGGAAGCTTTAGGTTGTTCTTGGGCAGTTGAACACTTTAAAACTTATCTGTTGGGAAAATCTTTTAAAATCAGAACGGATCATAAACCTTTAATTTCCTTAATGTCCAACAATGGAGTAGGGAAAGCATCTGCCAGATTCGTCTGGATTCTTTCTAAACTTTATGAATATAATTTTGAAATTGCTTATATTCCTGGCTCCCAAAATATAAGAGCAGATTGTTTATCTCGAATATTACCTGAGGTAAATTTCACTAATCATTCTGAATATTTTGATGAGTGTGTTGTGGCATCAGTGGATGATGTGGTTCTTTCTATGTCAGATCTTATTTCAAAAGATTAGTGGTCAAAAGCGATGGATTTAGATGAAGATCTCACATTGGTTCGTAAATATATTATGGATGGTTGGCCACTTGAGAAGAATCTTTCAAAAGATCTTGCTGTCTTTTGGAAAATGAAAGACCAACTTGTGGTTAACGAAAATTTGATTTTAAAAGGTGATTGTTTTGTTCCTCCAAATACCCTTAGACAAAAGATTATTTCCATTGCTCATTTAGCTCATTTAGGCCAATCTAGTACGATAAAAAAAGTCAGAGATATTTTTTGGTGGCCTTATATGGATAATTGTATAATTCTTTTTGTTAAAAAGTGTTCTCTGTGTGCCAATTCTGACAAAGTTTTGAAACCTCAACATTCTAATTTAGTGAAAGTTGAAATTCCTGACACTCCTTGGAAAAAATAGTGTTTGACATCTTGGGTCCTTATGAAGGAATTGCTTCACAAACGTTGTATATTGTTGTAGCTATAGATTACTTCTCAAAGTGGGTTGAATATAAATGGTTAGCACAAACTGATTCTATCTCTGTTGTTGAATTTCTTAAAGAGATCTTTAAAAGAGGTTTACCTGACACTATTGTTCCTTCAAGGAATTCTACCTTACATGTAGGTGATAAAGGGAAAATCAAATTACCTGTTTTTGTTAAAAAAGGTCAATCCAAGTTTTCTGATATTTGTATTGTTCTTAAAGTTGGAAAAAATTCTGTTCTTTTGGATAATGGATCTTGGTGGAATATTCCTAAATTGCTAAAGTTAATGCATCTGTTCAGAAAATATTTGCATGTTCCTCTGATCCAGATTTTTCAAGGGATTTTGTTATTTTAGAAAAAGAAATAGGATCTGATGTTTCTGTTTCTGATGTTATTGATTCAAATGTTTCAGATGCTTCTATTTCTCCTTCAAGTCAGTTACATCCTAATTCTCCTGTTAGTTCTAAGAGACAGAAACGTGTACCAAAGAAATTTGATGATTTCGTTTTATTCCAGTAATTGTTTGTTATTAATGCATTTCTTTTGTTTTATTCATAAAGGAAGGAGATGTGTAGTAGTAAGATAGATTGTATTTTATTTAGAATGTTAATTGTTTGGGAATTCTTCTTGGAATTCTACCTGTTAATTCCTTCCTGGAATGTTCCCTGAAATGCATCTTGTACTTGCTTTGTATCTCTTTGAATATGTTTGTTTATTCCATATTCTGAAGATCAGCTAGTTTCAGTTACATTGCTGATCTTCAGAAGGTGGATGCTCCATTAAAAAACCTCTTCAACTTTTACTGCGTTGCTTCTGGATTTATTTATATTACTACTATCCTACTACACTTGATTACGTGCTTTGCTGTTTGTTAGTCCATATTAAAATGGAGGCAACTGCAAAGCCAATAGGTACAGCTTTAATATAACACAGACAGGCTTTAATGCAAACACAGACAGCCACAAATGCTGTTGTGTGCATTAGCAAACTAAAGCCAAACCTATAGGCTTTGCCAGTGCTTCTGTAACCTCTAAATCTGCCTCAACATTTTACTTCTAAGATAACAGTGACTTAATTTCTTAAAATGCTCAGGGGGCTGGTGGGAAAATAGCAAAGGTGAATGCTGCTGTTTTAACACCCATCATCAACTACAAATAAACAGGTTGTTGCTGCAACATTTGTGAAAAAGAATAGTGCCCAATCACAACACAATTTAAAGAGAGAGCAGTTTGCACGAATAATTCTATGCAACATATTGCGTTAGAACTGTGTATATTACGATGTACATCTTCGTAGTGATTTGTTTTATTTTCTTAGTGCTGTGAGACCACTCGTAATATGGGCACTAATAGAGCCTCAACTGCACAAAGGAAATACTGCATCCTAAATCTAGAGTAATTAAATACTGTTTTATTGATCATTCTAGCTAAAGTACACGATCTGCATCTGTAAAAAGGTGTGCGCATGATTGGTCTTTGCGAACATAAGTGCAACTTACTTTTGAAATCTATCAGGGGCATTTCAGCAGTTCACCCTGCGGACACTGTTAAAAAATGGGTTTCACTGAGAAACTGCAAGCAGTTAAACTGGTGCAAAACAGCAAAAACTACTGTAGAAAGTGCTGGAGATAACACCATTTTGTTAACGAAAATATAACAAAACAAAGGATACAATGAATGTTACGTTTACACATTGTTATTTATAACAACACAAAATAGGCATCAAGTGAAACGAAAAAAAACCTATGTAAAGTCCTGTTTAAAGTCATCGCACTGAACAAATATATGAACTCATTCTGAATGATGCACAGAGTAGTGTTATGTGCTGTGGAGTAATGCTGGTGATTCAGAAATAGCTAAGGGTTCTGTCTAGCACTATTGCGGTTTATTCAAAAGCACTGTAAGTGATGTATTCCAAACATTTGTGATGTGTAATTTGTTGTTGTTGTTGACTGCAACCAGCCTACCCTTAGCTCTTGTTGAAAAATGTGGTATGCATGATTTTCAGTGGATTCTGTCTATGTGCATTCACTGGTCTAAAAATGCATTCAATGGCGAGGTTGCACATTAATCAGTTCACATGTATTTTGTTGATGCAAATGTCCATTGGTTAGAATGCATTTGCATTCCTTTGCCTGAATGTACAAATGCATATCTAATTAGGTTCATTTCGGTATGTTACAGAGTGTATGTATTGTATTGTATTGCTTGCTTTGTATAAATTGTATCGCATTGCTCTGGTATATACCGTAATATCCGTGACGACACCTCAAAGTGCTCCAAAAGGTGAGCAGCATTCTACTGCACAGACTGTGTTTTTTAGAACAGTGTGGGTTTATAGTTTGGCCTATGTGGTAAAAGTACAGGTGGCACCCTTGAAGACTGAGGGGTGCTCTTATATTGATGCGGGGTATGTATAGGGCTTAAATATGGAGAGGAATAAGATGGTGGCCTATAGTGACGAGGGGTATACGCAGTTGTGTTTAAATGTGGAGTAGAGCACAGAGACATTTGTTACCTCACTAATCAAACACAGTTCTCTTTCAATCATTAGCATGTATACCATTGTGTCGAGACGAAACTCGTTGGTAGGTGGTTCGGGCATGAGGAGACCTTGAGGGGTATCAGTGTGTTGAAACCTTCGGAGAACCAGTGGTAGAGTGCTTCACTTTTCTTATGTGCTTGGGTGGGGAGAGATGGAGAAGGAAGACATGAGTGTGATCAAGTTGAGTTTGTTCCATTGTCTGGGAATGTCTTGCTGGTCTTTAATAACAAAAAAGTGGTACTTTTGTGCAGGGTAAGACTGAAAAAGATGGGGTTGTGGCTGGTCAGATGATGAGATTTTCATTAACAGTGATGAGTCCCAGTGGGAAAAGGTTGTGTCCTTAATGTTGAGGTGGTTGTGAGTTACATTAAAGTCCATGATGGTGTTGCAGAACGTCTTTGATGGTTAGGCTTCTGTATCAGCAGGAATGAGCAAGTCATGTTTGGGATAAAAGAAGTGAAGTGAAATGTGGCATTGTTGCATAAATACTTTCCACCCTCATCTGGCGATTGTATTGTTACCAAACATTGGTCACAGGAAGCAGTCGGTTAGGGGTCGTACGGAGATGTCTCTGTCCTTTATCCAACAAGGCAACCCTTTTAAACTGTGCACCGGCCCACCTTATGATAAAATGTCGGACAAGCTTCCTTATATAATGCCACAAACAAATGATCAATTGAAATTCCAGAATTATACTAAAAGGGCACCCAGATTATGAAAGTGTTTTATGCCATCCTAGTAGTTGAAGGCTCTACACCAGCGTTTCCCAAACTGTGGTCCACGGACTACAGGGGTCCGTGAGACATTCCCAGGGGATCCGCAGGACTTGAGTGCCTATCGTTGTAGTGAAAAATGAAACGCCCATGCGTCCTCACAGCAAACAAGAGCTGTGAATGTTGGCGCAGGGGTGGCGAGACCACAACAATACAATCGGGAGGCGGGGGCAGCGAATGGTCAGTGGGCAGTCAGGGGGTGAGGCCGCAGGGGGCACTGCGTCTGGGGAAACGAGTGGAACAGAAGGCAATAAGGGCACAAAAACAAGGAAAAAACGAGTGGCACAGAAGGCAGAGGGCACAAACAAACGAGTGGAACAGACGGCAGAAGGGCACAAAAAATGAGGTAAAAATTTGTGGAACAGAGGGCAGAAAGGCACAAAAAACGAGTGGAACAGAGGGCAGAAAGGCACAGAAAACGATGGAAAAACAAGTGGAACAGAAGGCAGAAAGGCACAAAAAACGAGTGGGACAGAGGACAGAAAGGCACAAAAAACGAGTGAAACAGAGGGCAGAAAGGCACAAAAAACGAGTGGAACAGAAGGCGGAAGGGACCAAAAAACTAGGGAAAAACAAGTGGAACAGAAGGCAGAAAGGCACAAAAAACGAAGGAAAAACAAGTGGCACAGAGGGCAGAAAGGGACAACAAACGAGGGAAAAACGAGTGGCACAGAGGGAAGAAACGCAAAAAAAGAGGGAAAAACAAGTGGCACAGAGGGCAGAAAGGCACAAAAAAACTAGGGAAAAACGAGTGGAACAGAAGGCAGAAGGGCACAAAAACGAGTGGAACAGAGGGCAGAAAGGCACAAAAACGAGGGAAAAACGAGTGGAGCAGAAGGGCACAAAAAACGAGTCGAACAGAAGGCAAAGGGGAACAAAAATGACGGAAAAACAAGTGGCACAGAGGGCAGACGGGCACAAAAAACAAGTGGCACAGAGGCAAAATACAGAATACAGAAATATTGGGGCAGCAAGGGGAACAGAAGGGAAAACCGGGCAGAGACACAGGGCAGCGAGAGGTACAGAAGGAAAGACCTGGCAGAGAGAGCACGGGGTTTTTAAAAAGAAATTTAAATTGTGCAAATTGCTTGGGGGTCCCCGGCTTCCAGGAGTGATTCAGTGGGGGACCTCAGGAGTCAAAAGTTTGGGAACCACTGATCTACACCCATGCTGATAACATTTCAATACATTTTTTACCGGTTATGAACAAGACTTACACAACTCGCATTCATGACGTTTTTGTGGATTACTGTGCACCAACATTGTAGATAAAAAAAGAATATATGCAACATGTTTTTTCCTTAAATTCCTGGGGTAACTGTTTCCATTTTGAAATGTACACATGAGCCTAGTAGATTATATGATCATGTTAAAGTTGTTAAAAATGGATACAGTTTTGAAAATGATGGGCTTTAAAGAACTGTAAAACCACTTTAAAATAGTGCTCAGGATAACACACCATGTCCAGTATAATCTCTTTCTTTTCTGATACATGGTAAATGAAGAGGGAGGCTATTTCGTGGAATATAATGGGGACGAGTGTAATAGGGATTACATATGTGTAAGGACTTAATATGCCTAGTCAATATCTTCTGTGAACTAATCTCTCTTTTTTTAACTTTGTTACAGTGCTACAGGCAAACATTGACGGATGAGAGAGAGAGAGAGAGAGAGAGAGGTGAGAGAGAGCAAGAGCAAGTACCAGAGAGACAGACAAGAAAGAGTAACAGAGATAGAGCTCGTTCAAGAGAGAAGCAGAAGGAGAGAGAGACTTGAAAAGAGAGACATATGAGCGTGTCCCAGAAAGAGCATGAGGGCCCAGAGAGAGAGAGAGAGCGAGAGAGAGAGAGAGAGCGAGAGAGAGAGATAAGAAATGCAGTAGTGTTTTGGCATAAAGAGAGTGCTAGTTTATGACTATGTTACAAACGTACTTTAATTGCAGGCTCTGACTTTCGGGAGAAGCTATGTTGTCACCTCAAAGTATTGTGGGAGGGACATGGAAAAAAGGGACAAGTGGAGGCAATGAGGAAGAAACCTTGTGGATAGAGAATGCATTCTAGTCAGAGCAGCAGTGCTATATGGTTAGCCAGCCATAGAAATCTGACCATCAGGAAGGGACAGGAGAGCAAATGGAAATAATGGGATGGGAGTGATCAGGAGTTGAAAGAAAGAAGCAGTCAGGATAAGCTGTGGTAGTGAGCAGAATGAGGAAAAATCACAGAATTAGAAAAAGGGTGAACTGATCGACACATACTTGAAAATGCTCAAGTGAGTCCCGTCTCATATTTAGCCTTGTGCTCACAGCTGAAGAGGGAGCGGGAGAGAGAATGCTGGAGGGAGAGACCATCAGTTTTAGAGATTTCAAGTATTGAGTTGTTTAGGGAATGAGGAAGATGGCAAGGCTAGCAGGAGGTGCATTACTTGAAAAGGTATTCATTTAATATCATTTACACCTTCTGGTTATTAAGAGCCAGTGCTCTACCTTTGAAGTTCAGATTAGTTTGGGATTAGGATGGGAGGGTATATCCATTGCGCCCTATTTCTTGCCTGGTGCATAAACGTAGACACTAGTTTGTCTGTAACCCACTAATTTTCCAACTCTCAAAACATCTCTCAATTGTTCAAATTCAGCACCATTACTACTGGAAGAAGCCATGCATTTGCCAACGTGTTTACAAATACTTATTATACTACAGAACATTCCTCCAAGAAGTCTTATTTCATGCTGCCTTCAAACAATGGAATTCTTTTGAAACGTACTCATCATGCCAGTGTAAAACATATCCAGAAACTGCAGATACTGCAATGGACTTCCATGGTGGCAGTCTGCTGTGGTGTCTAATATCTGACAAACCCTAATACTATTTAATAATCTGCCGTTGCTCCTTGCCCCTTGATAATGATTACTGAGCGATGGGGTAAACGTGGATAATCGTGCTAATTCCTAACATAAAGTGGGAACTCATGACGCACTGTTGCACTCTCGTATATGCTTGCACTTGACTAATGATGTTAAATCTGGGTCTTTGTTATAATAATATCAGCCTCCTTCCTGTTCCAGCCCCAGCCAGTAGGATTCCAACCATTCATGCACCCAACCATCCCTGCACTCACTTATTCAGCTAGTCATCCATGTGCTCACAACATCATCTGTCCATCAGTTCTCATATTCACCCACTCACCCATCTGCACAGGAAAACTCATCAATCAATAAAGACGCGATTTTGCTAATAAAATAGCAGGACAAATTGTCGTTGTCAATGCTTGCTTGTGTATGATATTGTAACTGTTTCATATAACTACATACTAGGCGTCTATTTTTGATTGTAGAGTCGGTACTCACATACCTTGGTGTTTTGTGCATTCATTGGGTTTGCCTTTGCATCTCCACTGTATCCTCTACAAATTCTAAACCTAGGCCCAGGCCTGGTGTTTTAGAAAGCGCGTCAGTGGGTGCATAAGCGAAGCTCGTTGCTTCCCACAGCCCTGAGACCGCAAGAATTTGCTGAAACGGAACCAGGGCGTGGTAAATGTCTGTTTTGCCAACAGATCATTAACATTGAGAGTGCTGTTAAATGTGCCAGTAATGCCGATCCCTGGAGGGAGACGAAAGAAACGCACTGCTCAAAATAGGATGTTTGGAATGGATCCAAACATCCCTGCAAATTGTGAAGCTCTCCTTGAAGGGTGTGGGAAAAGGATGCCATTGCATAGTCCAGAGACATCCTTTTTCGTATACATTAATGACTAACTAAAGCACTGAAAACGTACGGTAAAAGATTCTGTTCTTGTTTAAAGGAAGGCATGGAGAATTTGCTCAAGTTACTCACGCACTTTTGAAAGTGCAGGACGTATTTTAATGAATAACTTAATTGTAGAAGCCTCTCCCTTGCACAGACTCATCCTGGACACACGATGTAATTGACAAGCGGCTCCTTATTGCTTGTCACATATACAGCCATTCCTTGCTTTTTAGCCAACAAAATCTGCCACAGCACAGCGCCTCGCGGAACCCGCTTCGAGTGCTGTTTATCGCGGGATATTGGACCTTTGCTGCTACTTTGTCTGGGACCAACGGAGCTTGCTGTGGGTGAGGAAGTGCGTGGGCAGGGCTGCGAGCTGCGGGACTACCTCTCCTAGGAGGCCTCGCCAGACCCAATCACCATCAGCTGGGCCGTTCTCCCTGCCTGCCTGACACGCCCCCCACCATCGGGATTTAATTCTTGGCGTCCTTACTGCACCTTGGGATGCTGTTCTGACCTGTGTGTTGGAGGAGACTTGAGACACTGCCCTTTTCGCTGCCACGGCGCAGCGCCTCGCGGAACACGCTTCGCGGGTCCCGCTTCGAGTGCTGTTTATCGCGGGATATTGGACCTTTGCTGCTACTTCGTCCGGGACCAACGGAGCTTGCTGTGGGTGAGGAAGTGCGTGGGCAGGGCTGCGAGCTGCAGGACTACCTCTCCCAGGAGGCCTCTCCAGACCCAATCACCATCAGCTGGGCCGCTCTCCCTGCCTGCCTGACACGCCCCCCACTATCGGGAGCAACTATAAAAAAAACTCGCGTCCCCGGCTGCGTGGGAGAGCGCCGGGAGAAGCCCGGGACAAGGGCGGGACCGTCTGTTGCCGTCAGGGGCCGAAGGAGGCCGGGCTGGGCCTACTCCCTTTCGCCTGCACTTCTTTGTTTGTTTGTGGACCTTGATATAGGTATTGGACATGCCATCACCAGCTACGGCGGGAACACCAGCGAAGTTGGGAGGAGTCAGAAATGGGACTCTGGATGACTATTTTACACGGGCACAGGGTGATGGGGATAAAGAAACTTCCTTGGCGGAGCGCAGGGCGGATCGCCGCCGCTCTATTGAGAATATGAAAAATAGGCCTCTTAGTGATATCATTCCTTATCCTATCTCCCAAGAGGGAGGCTCCTTTAACATTAGCCAAGATCTATTATCCCAAGAAGGGGTCCCTCTTCTATTGCGGGATGGTATTACTAACCTTTGCTTATCCACTGAGCAGACTTCTGATGTCACCCCCCCCCCCCCAGTCTCAGCAGTATGGCTGTTGACTTAGTCACACAAACGCCCCCAGCAGTTAAAATAAGGAAAACTAAGCCGAAGCAAATAGTTGTGGCAGAGGTGCATGGCCCACCACCAAACAAGCGTAGAAGGAAGTTGAGGGGAGGGCAGGGCAAGGCCAAAATCCCGCATTCCGACTTCGGAAAAGCACCTAAGCTCCCTTCCATTTCTGATGGGTTAATATTGGATGTACATAATGTTGCTCCTGTTAAGGGTACTAATATCACTGATCCTGTTAGCGTCCCAGGGGATAATCCACCTAATATATCACCCCCCGTTACCTCTATGGGGAATATAGAATTTTTGCTTAGATCTCTGCTTCTGCCCATCAGTGAGAGCTTGAAGAAAGTGGAGATCAGACTTACTATCTTGGAGGCAACTATAAGTAGCCTGAAAACCTCGGCTATTAAACAGGGCATACCCCTTGAGCCCAATCCCCCTCCTAAATGTCCCCCTAACACCCAAAACCTTTCAGTTAATGCGGGACTTCCCTTGGTTACTGCTGCTGCTCCCCTTCCGCAAATACTCATGGCCAACTTAGCTCCAACACCACTTAGCAAACCTAATATTCCATCTCTACAACCAGTAGGCCCAGTTCCCCCTGTGACTACCTTTGGGGCTATACCAAATGATAGCATTGCTCCCCTACTTCCTTAGAAGCCTGCCCCCAGACCACGGAGACCCGACTTGCCGCCTGAGGCTAATAGCTTTACGGTGGTTATGGCGGGTGCTCCTCCTCTTGAAGTGGGCGAAGGTGAGAACTTCCACTCACTTAAAAGAAAAATTATCAAATGGTTGAATTGGAACAGACCCCTTCCGGCCCATCTCAACAATGAAATTATCATGGTGAGAAGGGTACCTTGGCTGGGGAAAACTAGAAAATCAATAATAGGGGACTGTATCATGGTGAGTTTTCAAGATCCCAGGACAGTTTCACACATATGTGCTGGGTCAAACAGATCTCCTGACTCTACCATACAGACTTTGCCAGTGTCCTTTTTCTTCCCCCCTACCCGTATACATCATGATTTATCACAAGGCAACTGGACGAGGGTTGAACGGAGAGCTAGATACCGGGGGTATTCTGCACGTCATGTTTCCCGACCTCCGGAGACACCTTTTTATGACTACAACCGATTTAATTGTCTCAATGGACTGGACGGGGTTGATTGACTGCCCTCAGCCCTTGATTCAAACCCAGTCACTTTTGACAATGGAATTGGTGTATCATCTGATTCAAACCCAGTCACTTCTGACAATGGTCTTGGCGTAACATCTGGCATCAGTTCTCCTCTTATTCCCACTCTTGTAATTCCCCCCACTGTTGCCCCGGCGTATCCATCCTCCCAGGGAATGGGAACCATTATTATTAATAACCCAGTTGTAGATATGGGCCAATGCTTAGCAGTGAATTCACTAAACAGGGAAACTGTTAGCATAATGTTCTGGAATGTGGCAGGGCTCAGGTCCAAATCATCGAATCCCATCTGGTTAAAAACAATAGAAGAGATTGGGATTCTCTGTCTACAGGAAACTTGGACCTTAGAACCCCTCCATCTTCCAGGCTATAAAACACTGTTTAAACCTGCAGTAGAGGTTCACCACGGTAGGGCTAAAGGGGGACTAACGACGTTTGTATCTAACACCTTAAATTGTAAGAAGATCCACTTTTCTGGCTACAACCCATATTACCAGTTAGTGTGGATTGATGCAAGTAAGGAACTGTGTCTTTTAATTATACATTTTTATAATAATATCCCTCCTGCTGACCTGGAACCGACTCTTAAGATGCTAGGTAATGATCTGGGTAAAGAAACAGATAAAAATGCTAGGGATGTTTGGGTTGTTTGGGGGTTGATTTTAACTGTATCATATGTAAAAGAAGCCAGAAAGGAGTATGTGGGCTTATGTTGGACCCGGATACCGACTTAACACACTTTAAACATTCCATCTGTGGAGACCTATTAAATTAGATTCTTCACTCTGAAGATCTAGGGTACGCAAATGAAATCGGCCAAACAGAGCTCCCCTTTGTCCCTACGTTTAATGGCAGGGGTGTTTTGTCTATAATAGATTTTGTAATAACTTCCGTTAGGCATAGACATATGGTCAAAAGGTGTTGGACCCTTGATACCCCTCTTAGCGATCACTACCCGATAATTATGGAGATTATAAATCCCTTTCAGGCAGTGGCTATAGAGGGGAGATCCGTGCAGAACATCTCTGATATTAGTATGGCAATACAAAATGGCTACGCATTAAAGTGGAACAGAGTGGTCCCAAGTGATTTTCTGCGCAACCAGGTAACCGAATGCTTGCCTAGCTTCCTGACCATTCTGGATGAAAGTGCGACTAGTCAGGAGATCCTTAAACAGTTTGAGGTTATTGCTTCTCAAATTAAGGGTAACCTCTGGGTGGTTTCTAAATCAAGTAAGAAAAAAACGAGAAAATGGTTTGACCACACGTGTACAAAGGCCCACTCTGAGCTTAAGAGAGCTTTACATGCTGTCCCCCATAATCCTTTAAGGGTTAGGGTGGCACGGAATTCTTATCAGAATGCATTGAAAAGAAGGAAGTTGGCAATTAAAACTGAAGCCCGGGAGAAGCTCTGTGAGGCCTCATTGAGTAAGGATGTCTGTGCTTTTTGGAAAGCAGTAAATGCCCCCTTCTTTGATTCAGGAAAAGCAGGCATTGAAATTGCCATTACTGAGGACTCCTGGGTGGGCCATTATTCCAGCCTGTATAGTACCTCCACCAATGAGCAGATTCCTCCGGTGCAATTACCAATACTTGATCAGGGGGTAATGAGAGCGAATGGTTTGGAATTAAAATTTACCCTAGAAGAAATAACTGAGAGCCTCAAAGCAACACAGGGCGGCAAAGCCCCAGGTCCAGATGGCATACCTCCAGACCTGTTTAAAAATAATATTGACCTGAGGGGCCCACTCTTAGTGCAACTTTTTAATGCATCCCTAAAGATGAGCCTACTTCCATCATGGTTTATGTCTGTTATTGTGCCTATTTTTAAAAAAGGGGACAGGCAAAACCCTATGTGCTATCGCCCCATCTCCCTATTGGACAGCACTGTAAAGATATTAGGAAGAGTAATACTAGGTAGGCTACAAAAATGGTCGGAAGACAACTCTATAATCAGTGACCTTCAATACCGGTTTCAAAAGGGGCAGGGGACAGTAGATCAGGGCCTA
Source organism: Lissotriton vulgaris (assembly GCF_964263255.1). Classification (NCBI taxonomy): domain Eukaryota; kingdom Metazoa; phylum Chordata; class Amphibia; order Caudata; family Salamandridae; genus Lissotriton; species Lissotriton vulgaris. The sequence continues at coordinate 500,204,622 of NC_141694.1, forward strand.
AACTTATTTATCCTCCAGCAGAAATATACCAAGGCACGACGTGAGCCCATTTACTTCACCCTTGTTGACTTGACGTCAGCGTTTGACTGTGTCTCACACAGCAAATTATGGGACATTATGGAATCTCTTGGTGTAGAAGGAAATATAATCGCCTTTCATAAGGACTTGTATTCGAGTGCCATCGCAACAGTGCGTTATGGCAAAAAAGGTGAATGCACTAGATCTTTTGATATTGGACGTGGGGTACGCCAGGGTTGCGTTTTAGCACTTTTCCTATTCCTGGTATATACACATGGAATAGAGAACGCTCTAGTGGAAACAGCTTGTGATATGCCCAGGGTAGCTAAAAGACCAATTCCTGTGTTACTATACGCAGATGATGCGGTCTTAATGGCTCGCACCCCGGTGGCTCTGCAACGTCTTGTAACATCTTTTAATGCATTCATGACTAATCTGGACTTGAAAATCAACTGCTCCAAGACATTCTCTATGAACTGTGGCCCTGGAGCTAGCAGAAGAAGGAGGCGGATGTTTATTAATGCAACCCCCATAGACTATACTGCCACCTTCTCTTACCTTGGTATTCTATTTCACGAAGCAGGGAACTGGACAGAAGCGATAAAAGTAAGGAAAGCCCTGTTCTGCAAATCTATCACTGCCCTTAAGAATTTTGCAAAAAAGATGGGGAAAAAACCAACTGTAGAACTTTTAAAAATTCACAATGCCACCTGTGTCTCTATTGCTGTCTATGGTGCTGGACTGTGGGGGTATGAAAATGTCAAATCTATACAAGTGGCCGAAAACAAATTTCTGAGACACATCTTGGCTGTACCTGAGAGTGCCTCTAGTTACATTTGTCATACAGAATTGGGCCAATGTTATATTGAAGACATTATCAGAATCCAACCAATACTGCTGTGGCATAGGGCTTGGACTAGTGATGGATGTGTATTGAACCGTGCTATCCTAACCGATGGACTAAGTTTGGATTTTGCTGGGAGGATAAGGTGCTTCATATACATTAGGAACTTCCTTGGGGGTATTGGCTGTATGGGCTATTATGACAATCCCTTGTCCATGTGTAACATCACGCGAAAGGCACTAAAAAGAAAGTGTATGAAACACCTGGAAGAACGTAGGATGACAGTGGAACATGAGAAGAAAACTGTCTTAGCCCATCTATCTTTATCAACACAAGGAAAAATCCAACCATACTTAACCCTTTCTTTGACAGAATTTTCGCGGTTAATTTTGACCCGATTTAGGTTAGGCATCCTCTTTAGAGCCCTAAGCTTCCCCGCAATGAATTGTTGGTCCTGCAATCTCATCAAATGCCCATGTGATGACCAATCGGAACAATCTGACATCCATGTCACTTTTTTCTGTAAATATTATACGTTACCCAGGAAAAGATTGATTATTCCAATTCTAAGGGAAATGGGCGTAAGACGTTGTAGGGTTGCCTTCCTGGAACTCCAGAAATTAGATGTTATTTTTAATGTTGCCTGTATCTCGGAAATTTTTAGCAATGTTTTTAGATTACGTAAATCAATTTGCACTCAAATTTAATTCATGTTTAAATTGTATATTTCTACCTGTTTGTATGAAATATTGAGTATGACATTGTATTATTATGAACAGCTTTTTTATGTACTTTTATGGTTATTATTCTTTTAACCGAATAAAGTCAAATTGAAATTGAATTGAAATTGAGTATCTTGTACACATGATTAATGCTAAAGGTATTTTTCCAAAATACCTTCTTTCCTCTATTAAAAATATGAACAATCCCCAAGACAAGGATCAGCTTAAATCCTTCTTAGGATTGTGTGAATATTATTCTAGATTTGTTCAACATTTTTCTGACATTGTCCTGCCCTTAAGATTGTTGCTTAAAAAAGGATGCAACTTTTTATGTACAAATGAACATTCTCAAGCTGTTTCATCTATAAAATCTGCCATTGTTGACTGTAAACCTCTATCTCCTTTTTCTCCTTCAGCGCCTAATGTGATTACTGTGGATGCAAGCGCTACTGGGATTGGTGCTGTGTTAAGTCAAATCAAAGCTAACAATGAGGTTACCATTGCTTATCCATCAAGACCTTTATCGCAAGCTGGGTCTAAATACTCGACTATTGAAAGGGAAGCTTTAGGTTGTTCTTGGGCAGTTGAACACTTTAAAACTTATCTGTGGGGAAAATCTTTTAAAATCAGAACGAATCATAAACCTTTAATTTCCTTGTTGTCCAACAATGGAGTAGGGAAAGCATCTGCCAGATTCGTCTGGATTCTTTCTAAACTTTATTAATATAATTTTGAAATTGCTTATATTCCTGGCTCCCAAAATACAAGAGCAGATTGTTTATCTTGAATATTACCTGAGGTAAATTTCACTAATCATTCTGAATATTTTGATGAGTGTGTTGTGGCATCAGTGGATGATGTGGTTCTTTCTATGTCAGATCTTATTTCAAAAGATTAGTGGTCAAAAGCGATGGATTTAGATGAAGATCTCACATTGGTTCGTAAATATATTATGGATGGTTGGCCACTTGAGAAGAATCTTTCAAAAGATCTTGCTGTCTTTTGGAAAATGAAAGACCAACTTGTGGTTAACGAAAATTTGATTTTAAAAGGTGATTGTTTTGTTCCTCCAAATACCCTTAGACAAAAGATTATTTCCATTGCTCATTTAGCTCATTTAGGCCAATCTAGTACGATAAAAAAAGTCAGAGATATTTTTTGGTGGCCTTATATGGATAATTGTATAATTCTTTTTGTTAAAAAGTGTTCTCTGTGTGCCAATTCTGACAAAGTTTTGAAACCTCAACATTCTAATTTAGTGAAAGTTGAAATTCCTGACACTCCTTGGAAAAAATAGTGTTTGACATCTTGGGTCCTTATGAAGGAATTGCTTCACAAACGTTGTATATTGTTGTAGCTATAGATTACTTCTCAAAGTGGGTTGAATATAAATGGTTAGCACAAACTGATTCTATCTCTGTTGTTGAATTTCTTAAAGAGATCTTTAAAAGAGGTTTACCTTCAATTCTTGTCTCTGATAATGGAACACAATCTACTTCACATATTTTTTATTCTTTTATTAAAAAAGCTAACATCAAGCATATCAAGACTGCTTTATATTCTCCTAACATGAATGGTCTTGTAGAGAGATTTAACAAAACTTTAGTTGAAGGTATACAATTGGCAATTAGAGCTCGCATTGATGTAAAAGCTCATGTGGCAGATTTGGTTTGGTCATATTTATGTACTCCTCATTGTACCACAACATTTTCACCTTTTCTTTTACTTAAAGGCAGGAAACCACCACAAGAACTTTCTCTTACTTGGGCAAAAAATATTGATTCAAATACAGATATGAATGCTATTTATAAATTAGCTAAACAACATTCTGATTTTTCTGACACTATTGTTCCTTCAAGGAATTCTACCTTACATGTAGGTGATAAAGGGAAAATCAAATTACCTGTTTTTGTTAAAAAAGGTCAATCCAAGTTTTCTGATATTTGTATTGTTCTTAAAGTTGGAAAAAATTCTGTTCTTTTGGATAATGGATCTTGGTAGAATATTCCTAAATTGCTAAAGTTAATGCATCTGTTCAGAAAATATTTGCATGTTCCTCTGATCCAGATTTTTCAAGGGATTTTGTTATTTTAGAAAAAGAAATAGGATCTGATGTTTCTGATTCTGATGTTATTGATTCAAATGTTTCAGATGCTTCTATTTCTCCTTCAAGTCAGTTACATCTTAATTATCCTGTTAGTTCTAAGAGACAGAAACGTGTACCAAAGAAATGTGATGATTTCGTTTTATTCCAGTAATTGTTTGTTATTAATGCATTTCTTTTGTTTTATTCATAAAGGAAGGAGATGTGTAGTAGTAAGATAGATTGTATTTTATTTAGAATGTTAATTGTTTGGGAATTCTTCTTGGAATTCTACCTGTTAATTCCTTCCTGGAATGTTCCCTGAAATGCATCTTGTACTTGCTTTGTATCTCTTTGAATATGTTTGTTTATTCCATATTCTGAAGATCAGCTAGTTTCAGTTACATTGCTGATCTTCAGAAGGTGGATGCTCCATTAAAAAACCTCTTCAACTTTTACTGCGTTGCTTCTGGATTTATTTATATTACTACTATCCTACTACACTTGATTATGTGCTTTGCTGTTTGTTAGTCCATATTAAAATGGAGGCAACTGCAAAGCCAATAGGTACAGCTTTAATATAACACAGACAGGCTTTAATGCAAACACAGACAGCCACAAATGCTGTTGTGTGCATTAGCAAACTAAAGCCAAACCTATAGGCTTTGCCAGTGCTTCTGTAACCTCTAAATCTGCCTCAACATTTTACTTCTAAGATAACAGTGACTTAATTTCTTAAAATGCTCAGGGGGCTGGTGGGAAAATAGCAAAGGTGAATGCTGCTGTTTTAACACCCATCATCAACTACAAATAAACAGGCTGTTGCTGCAACATTTGTGAAAAAGAATAGTGCCCAATCACAACACAATTTAAAGAGAGAGCAGTTTGCACGAATAATTCTATGCAACATATTGCGTTAGAACTGTGTATATTACGATGTACATCTTCGTAGTGATTTGTTTTATTTTTTTAGTGCTGTGAGACCACTCGTAATATGGGCACTAATAGAGCCTCAACTGCACAAAGGAAATACTGCATCCTAAATCTAGAGTAATTAAATACTGTTTTATTGATCATTCTAGCTAAAGTACACGATCTGCATCTGTAAAAAGGTGTGCGCATGATTCGTCTTTGCGAACATAAGTGCAACTTACTTTTGAAATCTATCAGGGGCATTTCAGCAGTTCACCCTGCGGACACTGTTAAAAAATGGGTTTCACCGAGTAAACTACAAGCAGTTAAACTGGTGCAAAACAGCAAAAACTACTGTAGAAAGTGCTGGAGATAACACCATTTTGTTAACGAAAATAAAACAAAACAAAGGATACAATGAATGTTACGTTTACACATTGTTATTTATAACAACACAAAATAGGCATCAAGTGAAACGAAAAAAAACCTATGTAAAGTCCTGTTTAAAGTCATCGCACTGAACAAATATATGAACTCATTCTGAATGATGCACAGAGTAGTGTTATGTGCTGTGGAGTAATGCTGGTGATTCAGAAATAGCTAAGGGTTCTGTCTAGCACTATTGCGGTTTATTCAAAAGCACTGTAAGTGATGTATTCCAAACATTTGTGATGTGTAATTTGTTGTTGTTGTTGACTGCAACCAGCCTACCCTTAGCTCTTGTTGAAAAATGTGGTATGCATGATTTTCAGTGGATTCTGTCTATGTGCATTCACTGGTCTAAAAATGCATTCAATTACGAGATTGCACATTAATCAGTTAACATGTATTTTGTTGATGCAAATGTCCATTGGTTAGAATGCATTTGCATTCCTTTGCCTGAATGTACAAATGCATATCTAATTAGGTTCATTTCGGTATGTTACAGAGTGTATGCATTGTATTGTATTGCTTGCTTTGTATAAATTGTATCGCATTGCTCTGGTATATACCGTAATATCCGTGACGACACCTCAAAGTGCTCCAAAAGGTGAGCAGCATTCTACTGCACAGACTGTGTTTTTTAGAACAGTGTGGGTTTATAGTTTGGCCTATGTGGCAAAAGTACAGGTGGCACCCTTGAAGACTGAGGGGTGCTCTTATATTGATGCGGGGTATGTATAGGGCTTAAATATGGAGAGGAATAAGATGGTGGCCTATAGTGACGAGGGGTATACGCAGTTGTGTTTAAATGTGGAGTAGAGCACAGAGACATTTGTTACCTCACTAATCAAACACAGTTCTCTTTCAATCATTAGCATGTATACCATTGTGTTGAGACGAAACTCGTTGGTAGGTGGTTCGGGCATGAGGAGACCTTGAGGGGTATCAGTGTGTTGAAACCTTCGGAGAACCAGTGGTAGAGTGCTTCACTTTTCTCATGTGCTTGGGTGGGGAGAGATGGAGAAGGAAGACATGAGTGTGATCAAGTTGAGTTTGTTCCATTGTCTGGGAATGTCTTGCTGGTCTTTAATAACAAAGAAGTTGTACTTTTGTGCAGGGTAAGACTGAAAAAGATGGGGTTGTGGCTGGTCAGATGATGAGATTTTCATTAACAGTGATGAGTCCCAGTGGGAAAAGGTTGTGTCCTTAATGTTGAGGTGGTTGTGAGTTACATTAAAGTCCATGATGGTGTTGCAGAACGTCTTTGATGGTTAGGCTTCTGTATCAGCAGGAATGAGCAAGTCATGTTTGGGATAAAAGAAGTGAAGTGAAATGTGGCATTGTTGCATAAATACTTTCCACCCTCATCTGGCGATTGTATTGTTACCAAACATTGGTCACAGGAAGCAGTCGGTTAGGGGTCGTACGGAGATGTCTCTGTCCTTCATCCAACAAGGCAACCCTTTTAAACTGTGCACCGGCCCACCTTATGATAAAATGTCGGACAAGCTTCCTTATATAATGCCCACAAACAAATGATCAATTGAAATTCCAGAATTATACTAAAAGGGCACCCAGATTATGAAAGTGTTTTATGCCATCCTAGTAGTTGAAGGCTCTACACCAGCGTTTCCCAAACTGTGGTCCACGGACCACAGGGGTCCGTGAGACATTCCCAGGGGATCCGCAGGACTTGAGTGCCTATCGTTGTAGTGAAAAATGAAACGCCCATGCGTCCTCACAGCAAACAAGAGCTGTGAATGTTGGCGCAGGGGTGGCGAGACCACAACAATACAATCGGGAGGCGGGGGCAGCGAATGGTCAGTGGGCAGTCAGGGGGTGAGGCCGCAGGGGGCACTGCGTCTGGGGAAACGAGTGGAACAGAAGGCAATAAGGGCACAAAAACAAGGAAAAAACGAGTGGCACAGAAGGCAGAGGGCACAAAAAAACGAGTGGAACAGACGGCAGAAGGGCACAAAAAATGAGGTAAAAATTTGTGGAACAGAGGGCAGGAAGGCACAAAAAACGAGTGGAACAGAGGGAAGAAAGGCACAGAAAACGATGGAAAAACAAGTGGAACAGAAGGCAGAAAGGCACAAAAAACGAGTGGGACAGAGGACAGAAAGGCACAAAAAACGAGTGAAACAGAGGGCAGAAAGGCACAAAAAACGAGTGGAACAGAAGGCGGAAGGGACCAAAAAACTAGGGAAAAACAAGTGGAACAGAGGGCAGAAAGGCACAAAAATCGAAGGAAAAACAAGTGGCACAGAGGGCAGAAAGGGACAAAAAACGAGGGAAAAACGAGTGGCACAGAGGGAAGAAACGCAAAAAAAGAGGGAAAAACAAGTGGCACAGAGGGCAGAAAGGCACAAAAAAAACTAGGGAAAAACGAGTGGAACAGAAGGCAGAAGGGCACAAAAACGAGTGGAACAGAGGGCAGAAAGGCACAAAAACGAGGGAAAAACGAGTGGAGCAGAAGGGCACAAAAAACGAGTGGAACAGAAGGCAAAGGGGGAACAAAAATGACGAAAAAACAAGTGGCACAGAGGGCAGACGGGCACAAAAAACAAGTGGCACAGAGGCAAAATGCAGAATACAGAAATATTGGGGCAGCTAAGAACAGAAGGCAGAACGGGCAGAGAGGCACAGAGGCAGCAAGGGGAACAGAAGGGAAAACCGGGCAGAGACACGGGGCAGCGAGAGGTACAGAAGGAAAGACCGGGCAGAGAGAGCACGGGGTTTTTAAAAAGAAATTTAAATTGTACAAATTGCTTGGGGGTCCCCGGCTTCCAGGAGTGATTCAGTGGGGGTCCTCAGGAGTCAAAAGTTTGGGAACCACTGATCTACACCCATGCTGATAACATTTCAATACATTTTTTACCGGTTATGAACAAGACTTACACAACTCGCATTCATGACGTTTTTGTGGATTACTGTGCACCAACATTGTAGATAAAAAAATAATATATGCAACATGTTTTTTCCTTAAATTCCTGGGGTAACTGTTTCCATTTTGAAATATACACATGAGCCTAGTAGATTATATGATCATGTTAAAGTTGTTAAAAATGGATACAGTTTTGAAAATGATGGGCTTTAAAGAACTGTAAAACCACTTTAAAATAGTGCTCAGGATAACACACCATGTCCAGTATAATCTCTTTCTTTTCTGATACATGGTAAATGAAGAGGGAGGCTATTTCGTGGAATATAATGGGGACGAGTGTAATAGGGATTACATATGTGTAAGGACTTAATATGCCTAGTCAATATCTTCTGTGAACTAATCTCTCTTTTTTTAACTTTGTTACAGTGCTACAGGCAAACATTGACGGATGAGAGAGAGAGAGAGAGGTGATAGAGAGCAAGAGCGAGTACCAGAGAGACAGACAAGAAAGAGTAACAGAGATAGAGCTCGTTCAAGAGAGAAGCAGAAGGAGAGAGAGACTTGAAAAGAGAGACATATGAGCGTGTCCCAGAAAGAGCATGAGGGCCCAGAGAGAGAGAGAGAGCGAGAGAGAGAGAGCGAGAGAGAGAGATAAGAAATGCAGTAGTGTTTTAGCATAAAGAGAGTGCTAGTTTATGACTATGTTACAAACGTACTTTAATTGCAGGCTCTGACTTTCGGGAGAAGCTATGTTGTCACCTCAAAGTATTGTGGGAGGGACATGGAAAAAAGGGACAAGTGGAGGCAATGCGGAAGAAACCTTGTGGATAGAGAATGCATTCTAGTCAGAGCAGCAGTGCTATATGGTTAGCCAGCCATAGAAATCTGACCATCAGGAAGGGACAGGAGAACAAATGGAAATAATGGGATGGGAGTGATCAGGAGTTGAAAGAACGAAGCAGTCAGGATAAGCTGTGGTAGTGAGCAGAATGAGGAAAAATCACAGAATTAGAAAAAGGGTGAACTGATCGACACATACTTGAAAATGCTCAAGTGAGTCCCGTCTCATATTTAGCCTTGTGCTCACAGCTGAAGAGGGAGCGGGAGAGAGAATGCTGGAGGGAGAGACCATCAGTTTTAGAGATTTCAAGTATTGAGTTGTTTAGGGAATGAGGAAGATGGCAAGGCTAGCAGGAGGTGCATTACTTGAAAAGGTATTCATTTAATATCATTTACACCTTCTGGTTATTAAGAGCCAGTGCTCTACCTTTGAAGTTCAGATTAGTTTGGGATTAGGATGGGAGGGTATATCCATTGCGCCCTATTTCTTGCCTGGTGCATAAACGTAGACACTAGTTTGTCTGTAACCCACTAATTTTCCAACTCTCAAAACATCTCTCAATTGTTCAAATTCAGCACCATTACTACTGGAAGAAGCCATGCATTTGCCAACGTGTTTACAAATACTTATTATACTACAGAATATTCCTCCAAGAAGTCTTATTTCATGCTGCCTTCAAACAATGGAATTCTTTTGAAACGTACTCATCATGCCATGGTAAAACATATCCAGAAACTGCAGATACTGCAATGGACTTCCATGGTGGCAGTCTGCTGTGGTGTCTAATATCTGACAAACCCTAATACTATTTAATAATCTGCCGTTGCTCCTTGCCCCTTGATAATGATTACTGAGCGATGGGGTAAACGTGGATAATCGTGCTAATTCCTAACATAAAGTGGGAACTCATGACGCAATGTTGCACTCTCGTATATGCTTGCACTTGACTAATGATGTTAAATCTGGGTCTTTGTTATAATAATATCAGCCTCCTTCCTGTTCCAGCCCCAGCCAGTAGGATTCCAACCATTCATGCACCCAACCATCCCTGCACTCACTTATTCAGCTAGTCATCCATGTGCTCACAACATCATCTGTCCATCAGTTCTCATATTCACCCACTCACCCATCTGCACAGGAAAACTCATCAATCAATAAAGACGCGATTTTGCTAATAAAATAGCAGGACAAATTGTCGTTGTCAATGCTTGCTTGTGTATGATATTGTAACTGTTTCATATAACTACATACTAGGCGTCTATTTTTGATTGTAGAGTCGGTACTCACATACCTTGGTGTTTTGTGCATTCATTGGGTTTGCCTTTGCATCTCCACTGTATCCTCTACAAATTCTAAACCTAGGCCCAGGCCTGGTGTTTTAGAAAGCGCGTCAGTGGGATGCATAAGCGAAGCTCGTTGCTTCCCACAGCCCTGAGACCGCAAGAATTTGCTGAAACGGAACCAGGGCGTGGTAAATGTCTGTTTTGCCAACAGATCATTTATTTATTTTATTTTTATTTTATTTTTAGAGTTTTCTATAGCGCGAACTTGAACCGATTAGGTTATCAGAGCGCTTTACATAGCACAAGTTTCGTTACATGTTAACACAGCAGTTTACATAGAATCAGTTACGTTGCACATTACAGTAACTTGAACCGAATAGGTTATCAAAGCGCTTTAAATAAGACAGCATTCGATGTCCAGTGCCCTCCTCCGCCGTGTAGCGGGGGACCACTTCAAGCCCTCCGAAGTCGTCGAGCTGTCGGGACTAGGCTCCTGGAATGTCCAGTGCCCTCCTCCACCGTGTAGCGGGGGACCTCTTCCAGCCCTTCGAAATCGTCGACCTGTCGGGACTAGGCTCCTGGAATTTCAGCTGTCCCTTTACAACTACTTTGTTTGAAGTCATGACGGAGGTCTCAATCCCAGCAGCAACCAGGTAAGCTCTCTGTCTCCAAGTTTCTCTCCGCGCTTGATGATAGTCTAGTATTATGGATTTAGGTGGCTCGCACTGGTCATGTCACGTGACAAACTTCAGGAAACCTCGTTGTTTTGAAAGATTTTCTCAAGGCCATAAATTCCCCCAGCACAATTTTTCCATCTTAATTCTAATGCATGGAAATAGCAGGATTGGTTAACCCTGTAAGTCCTGTGGAGGGAGGATGTGTGCTTTAATCCCCTCTATCTCCCAGGCAGATAGGGAATACAGAGTCTCCCAGGCAGATAGGGAATACAGAGATGTTTTTTTCAGTGCGGTGACCCAACTTGGGCGCCATTTGGGGGTCAGGCAGAATGATGTTCGTCTGGGTCCGTGTTGGTTCGGCTGCTTTTCCCATTTCTGACCTCGTTCTGCTCTTGGTGCTGGGTCCAGGGCGATGCGGGGGGCTCCGCCGTCCTTAGTGGGGATCTCGTAGGGCCCTCAGCAGGAGATTTCGCGCTAAATGGCAAAAGTCCGTCCTGTCCCGGGCGCCGCCATCTTAGGGTCAGGCAGCTGGGGGGATACAGATGTCGCTGGGTGGCCCCCGCCCGCCGGCATGCGATACCTCCTCACCGCTATCGTGAACGGGAGCAGCAATCTTTCTTCCGGTCCCAGCGGCTGGGTTCCAGCTTCCCCAGTGCTGCCGCCAGCCTCGAAGGGTCCCCTTACTGCCTGACGCCAGCCTCGACAGTCGCGGGCGCCATCTTGTCGCCTGCAGATCTCACGAGCAGGGAGAGGGGTAAGAACCCCAATTTTCGGCCCTTCTAGGCCCTTCTAGGCTCCGTCGACCCTCTTAAAAGGGGCACCGGACCTTCATGCGCAGACTCTGGCACTGGGTTCCAGGATTGCTGGCCAGGATCGATGTTTATCATTAACATCATTCACATTGAGAGTGCTGTTAAATGTGCCAGTAATGCCGATCCCTGGAGGGAGACGAAAGAAACGCACTGCTCAAAATAGGATGTTTGGAATGGATCCAAACATCCCTGCAAATTGTGAAGCTCTCCTTGAAGGGTGTGGGAAAAGGATGCCATTGCATAGTCCAGAGACATCCTTTTCCGTATACATTAATGACTAACTAAAGCACTGAAAACGTACGGTAAAAGATTCTGTTCTTGTTTAAAGGAAGGCATGGAGAATTTGCTCAAGTTTTAATGAATAACTTAATTGTAGAAGCCTCTCCCTTGCACAGACTCATCCTGGAAACACGATGTAATTGACAAGCGGCTCCTTATTGCTTGTCACATATACAGCCATTCCTTGCTTTTTAGCCAACAAAATCTGCCATTTGCCGAAAGGGCACGACATTCCATCTATCGATAAGACCCTTGCAGAAAGTACTCCCAGACCGGTCCCTGGGCCCTCTCCTACAGGTATTAAAAGCTCGTTTACAGCCCATGCTCACCTACGGCAGCGAGGCCATGAGAGGAAAAGACGCCACAACACTAGACAATACCATCAGCCGAGCATACAGGGCAATATTCTATCTCCCCAACAACTCATCACCAGCACAAATTCGACTAGAATTCGGCCTGCAGAAACAAGCGGTCGAGAGAAGAGGCGCATACCTAAAAAGCTGGCGGAAAATCAGAGATGCGGACCAAGGGTCCTTAAACGCCCAACTATGGACGGAACTATCGATTAGAGACAACTCACCTGCAAGGACCTACTTAATGGATTCACTGAAGGTCTTAGGACTTACAGACCTATGGGAGTCGGCAACCAACCCTCGTACCTTCAAAAAAGTGGTGTCAAAAGTCACTAAGATGGTTTCATTAATCGAGGACAAAGCCACCCTAGCTAAGAGAGCGCACGGTTGGGTGGTGCTGAAAGGTTAAAGTGCTCTAAAACCACAAGACTACCTAACGATGGGCCTCACACAAAAGACAAAAAAGAAGTTTCTTAACATGCGCATGGGCAGAATTCCTATAGCTCCGCACCTGGCACCATGGGCAAGGGAAAACCCCGCAAATCAATGCCGCCTCTGTCTTTCTGCAAAAGAGGACCTTACACACATAATCTGCATTTGCACAAACCTCCTGGACATAAGGCACTCCCTGCTACGAGCATTATGGAACCAGAAGGGCATAACGAGCTGCAGGCAGGCCGTGATGCTCTGTTTCAACCCCGATGAAACTCAGCTAAACTGCAGAATAACAAAATACTTTGAGATAGTGGCCAAAAGGCTAAATGAAAAAACCAGAGGGTCTTCCCTAGCAGAAGTCAAATATTAACAAAACAAATACCCCTGGCTATCATGGTCAACGAAGTGGACGTATTAAGGCCACGAAAACTCCACACACTCCTATACAACTAAAGCTGAGACTTGTAACATTTGAGCTACTGCACTTTACTTGTTTTAAAGAAGATGTTGAATTTTTAAAATTTGTACGCTTTATAATTGTGAGTTTTTATGAACTGTACAATAAACAAACCAAATCATGTCTGGGGATACTAGTAGGAAATATTTTTTTCCGACCACATGTTATGCCCCCACTTAAATCAGCATTATTTGTAATTGAAGCTTAAGACTAAGCACTCTTCCCAATTTGCTTGAATGTCATTTTAATTTCTTCAATGTCTCGAAAGTTCTTAAAACTCGGCTTGTCGTTGGTTTGCTTTACTTCAGTTTGCTTCCAAAATGGTTCATCTAGAAAAGTGTATGCCCAAGGATATGGTGTGCACACTATTACCGCACATTATTACCAAGCAAAAGACAAAAAAGCAACACAGTTTACTTATTCTTCATATAGTGTGCCTGCCTAACGTGAAAGTGAGTGCTTTATATGTTAACGTGTTGGGAATAACATTGAGATAAGGAGAAAGTTTAAACAACTTAATTCATAATATATACATACGGAGCAGATTTGCTTTGGAGTTCTAAGTTAGCTTTAAAGATCTTGCACTAGAATTTGCTGGAAAAGGTGAGCTTTGAAATGTGCAATATTATGAGGAGATCAGCATTCTGAAATAAGGAGATAATGAGAAGCAGTGGTTGTTCTCGAGGATTCATTCCTAACAGTAGATGTCCTTGAGTTAGGAGGTGCGATGAACAGGGCTGTGACTTGTGAGATAATTTAAATTAGTTAGTAGTTTTGCTAAGTAGGAAATGGCATTTCGTGCATGGCTCTCTTGCGAAAGGCAGCAAATGTTGGAAAGTATAGAGGTTGTGATGGGTACCCATTGAAAGGTGAGACATATTGATGTCCCATGGTTGTTATCTGCTTCCAGATAGAGGTGATGTGTTTGTAAATGCTCAAGGTTGCTAAAATACTTTGGGATAAGTTATGTCCAATATGGATGGCTATCAAGATTTAATTGTGACCTAGGAAATGATTTTGAGATCTGTCTGATATGGGTAAAGCTTGAGTTTGGTAAGAGAGAAGAAGAGTAGGAACATTCACTGAATGGAATGGTTCAAAGCAATAATAATGTAGATGTGTAGAACCTTAAAACCATCTCAAAGGTATACAGCTCAATTACAAGTGAGGCGGGAGGAGGTGAAGTACTTACCACAAGGGCCAGGTATAGTGTTGGCCGCGCCTGTGACAATCTTTGTTGTCCCTCCATGACCTCCTACTCTATGCATTCCCTCATTACCACCCTCCAAAGATTACCGTTATCTCTCTGAAGACCCTGTGTACATTTATTGAATTTCTATTATAGCGCTACTCATCCCATTGTAGGGCATCAGACCGCTTTACATACCACACACACACGTTGTACAGTGACAATTATACAAGTGTTTAAATCAGAGTATATGGGAGATGTTACAGAAAACAAAGAAGGCTATAAGATGTATAAGTCATGCCATCCATACTGGTCAGCAATATATGTTAATAGTGATTGGTCTGGAGAAATACAAACTTAGGATTTAAAACATTACATGGTGGTTGGAGCTGTTCATCCTGATAAGAATGTATTAATACGCAAATGATTTTTTTTAGCAACCTTAGAATAAAGGGAGATTTAGAAAAAATATGTTTCTAGACTTATGTCCTGCAATTTGCATGCAGGTCTTTGGTGTCGGCTCATAGCTCACTCTGCTACATTAGAAGGATTGCAACTTATGAACTGCAAATAACAAAAGGATATCTGAGAAGCAGTAACCTACGGAGATATCTACATAAAATACAAATATGCAGTGGCATGACGAAACTTGAGGAGAGGCCCCCCTGCAATTTACTTGTAGGAGGGCCCTACCCTCCAGACCCAATCAAGAGCGCTCAGGCCAGGGGCCCGCTGGAGCTCGGGGGCTGCGGGGGGGCTCTGGTTAGGCGACTGCAAATATGTGATCTGCATTTTACATGTTGTGCTTTTCAGCAGGCACATTAACCATCTGCGCTGCTTTTGGATCACTCAAACCTCTGGCTAGAATAAATAAAGATCTCTCCAGCAAGTACAGTAACCACCCGAGTTATATTGCTGTTACTAATATTCCCTAAAAAATTGCTGGCCACACAAAGACCTTTGTAATTGGTGCCTGTAACCTCATGAGATATTTTGAGGTGTAGCTATTGTGTTCTGTCTCACGGTCGAGTGGCTCACTTAGGGCTGGTCATCACTGTGGCACATTAGAGAAGCTAACTGTGTGAGGGCCTGTGCAGGTTCACAGGTGGGCGCCACTAAAGTAATTGATGGTAGTGTGTGGCAGGATGTTGTGCAGGTAAAGTACAGGGTAGACCACAATCTGACTCACCTGTTTTGAGAGGCAAAGGCAGACCTGGCCCAAGCATTGCATCTTCATGCTCCTTCTTCTACTCTGATGATCTGGTGTCCTCTGTGAGTGACTTCTTTCCTGTGTGAAATATTCTGTGTGCCTGTCACTGGTCTGGTTGAGGGATCACCTAGAGTCAAGTCTGTTATTGTCAGTTGTGACTCCTCCGCTAAGGCGGAGGAGAGCCGACCAACTGCTCTGTGAGCAGGTCAAAAAATAAAAATAAAATTATAATCATTGTTATTTTCGTTTTATTTTTCCATCTCAGCTCAACTAGTTACGGGCAGGGCTGGGCTGTTACAGAGCAGCAGAGGGACAAGTAGTGAGCACTCTCTTAAGTGAGCATGACAGTTTGGCTGGCTGTTTCATGCCGGCCACACAGTGGCGGTTGGTGACATTTCCAAGTGGTGGGGTCAAAGTTGGGGATAGGTTTTACTTAATAAATGAAGTGAGGGAACCTGACAAGATAAGGTGGACTTGGAGGGGTTCTCCACCCAAGAAATTCTTTTTAAAAAGAGGGGCAAATGGCCTATTTTAACGAAAATGTCAATAAAGAGTTTTGTGAGAAAGCAAGGTGCATAAACCAATTCTGAACGTGTAGGTTTGAAATATTTAAAGACTAAGGCTGCACCATATCTTTATGCAATATATATGCTCAAAAGTTCCTGCTCCAACATGTTTATCTGGGTGAGTTCGGGCTGTTGGGGGGTGTTTCTGACAAGACAGTAGTGAGAGCTTTCAAGCTGAGCACATATCAGTAAATCATTAAGGTGTTCACACTACAGGCACATTGTTGTGTTCTGTATGTTTGTAGTGTGCTGTATCGCCCGGCAGGGTAGCCTGTTGCTGAAACAGAAGCAGTCTGGCCCACGCAGAGAACAACTCCAATTAAAGAACCATGTCTTCAACTACTTTCGAATATCAATAACTGAGAAAGCTGCCCTGATGTGCAGTAGCAGGTTGCTCCAGGCTTTAGGATCGAGGAAGGAGAGTGCAAGACAGTGTGTTCTGGTTGGAGACGTGTGGCTCAATGATTAGAGCGGCAGACCCTGATGCAGAGGTCTAGCCCGGGACCAGGGTTTAATTCCCCGCCTCGGCGGGTCTTGGGCCCAAAATTCCACGGACCTGATAATTCTCGCCTCTGTGCCTATTCCAATCATGGAGTCCCACTCTGCAACTCTGGGCAATTGCTTGCTTAATCTCCAAAACGGCCCCCACAACGCTAAGGATGCCTGGCCTCCACCTTGGGGGTGCCCAGGAGTGGACGCCTCACAGGGATAGCCAGGATGGGTTCCACAGCGGTATTCATACAAGCGCCTTGAGACCCTTGCGGGTGAGTAGTGCGCTATACAAGTATCAATTTACATTTTTCTGGTTCTGCCTATGCAGGGGATGTATGTAACTAAGAGTCCGGCTGAGCGGATATGTTTTGTAGGTTGGTGGGAACTGATGCGGTTCTTGAGGTTTGTGGGGGTCTATGTTTTGTAAGGCTTTCAATTGCTGGCCTCTGGAGAGCACCTTGAAAATGGTTAACAATGTTAATAATAGAGGGGATTGCCAGCTCTACATCTTTAGAAAAAATAAGGATATCATCTGCATCTGCAGTAGTTTTAAATACAAATTGTCCAAATTGAAAGCCCTCCATTTCTGGGTCTCGATTAAGTAACCTAAGTAATGGATCGATGGTAAGTAGGAAAAACATGGGAGATAAGGGACATCTTGTCTCGTCCCTTGATGTACATCAAAGTATGCAGTGGTAGAACCATTAATACTAATGTTCAAGTTCAAGTTTAAAATTTGTATAGCGCACTACTCACCCAGAGGGTCTCAAGGCGCTTGAGGGAGGGGGGTGCTTTACTTATCGAATATCCAAGTTTTTAGTTGTTTTCTGAAGGAGAGGTGGTTCTGTGTAAGGCGGAGGTGGGTGGGGAGAGAATTCCAGGTCTTGGCCACTAAGTAGGAGAAGGATCTTCCCCCCATGGTGGATCTTTGGATGCGTGGAATTGCGGCGAGGGCTATATTGGACGATCGAAGTTGGTGGGTGGGGGTGTAAAAGGACAGGCGCGTGTTGAGGTATTCGGGTCCTAGGTCGTAGAGGGCTTTGTGTGCGTGGGTGAGGAGACGGAACGTTATTCTCTTGTTGACGGGGAGTCAGTGGAGGTCTTTCAGGTGTCCGGAAATGTGAGCTTGGCGGGGGATGCCTAGGATGAGTCTGGCTGAAGCGTTTTGGATGCGTTGGAGTTTTTTCTGTAGTTTGGTTGTGGTTCCAACTAAAGGGTGTTTCCGTAGTCCAGTCGGCTTGTGACCAGTGCATGGGTGACCGTCTTTCTTGTTTCGGTGGGGATCCAGCGGAAGATTTTTTTGAGCATACGTAGGATGTTGAAGCATGATGATGAGACGGCGTTGACTTGTCTGGTCATTGAGAGGGAGGAGTCGAGGATGAAGCCCAGGTTACGTGCGTTTCCCAAGGCCGGTGGCCACCATGAGTCGTCCCAGGCGGAGGGGGATGATCCTAAGATGAGGACTTCCGTTTTGTCCGAGTTCAGTTTTAAACAGCTGTTCTTCATCCACTCGGCTACTTCTTTCATCCCTTCGTGTAGGTTGGTTTTGGCGGTGTTTGGGTCTTTGGTGAGGGAGAGGATCAGCTGGGTGTCGTCTGCGTAGGAGATTATGTTGAGGTTGTGTTGGCGCGCGATGGATGCGAGGGGACTCATGTATACGTTGAAGAGGGTGGGACTGAGTGATGATCTTTGTGGTACGCCGCAGATGACTTCGGTGGCCTCTGATCTAAAAGGGGGAGGCGGACTCTCTGGGTTCTTTCGGCGAGGAACGAGATGATCCAGTCAAATGCTTTTCCTTGAATTCCGACGTTGCTGAGGCGTTGTATAAGAGTGCTATGACAGACTGTGTCAAAGGCCGCCGAAAGGTCAAGTAGGATGAGGGCAGTTGTTTCCCAGTTGTCCAGTAGAGCTAAAATGTTGTCTGTTGCTGCGATGAGGGCGGTCTCGGTGCTGTGTTTGGCTCGGAAGCCGGACTGTGAAGGGTCGAGGGATTTGTTGGATTCGAGGAAGGCGGCTAGCTTACTGTTGACGGCTTTCTCAATGACTTTGGCAGGGAATGGGAGGAGCGAAATGGGGCGGTAGTTCTTAAGTTCAGTGAGGTCTGCTGTGGGTTTCTTCAGGAGGGCGCTGAGTTCGGCATGTTTCCAGCTTTCCGGGAAGGTAGCGGAGTAACAGGAGCAGTTGATGACGTCTCGGAGATGGGGTGCGATAATGGAGTCTGCTTTGTTGAAGATGTGGTGGGGACATGGGTCAGTTGGCGATCCTGAGTGGATGGAGTTCATCAGGCGGATGGTGTCTTCAGTGGTGATTGGGTTCCAGGCGCAAAGGTTGTTGGAGGGGGGTTTTAGTTCGGAGGTGGGAGGGGTGGACTGGTCGTCGAAGCTGTTATGTAAGTCAGCGATTTTGTTGTGGAAGAACGAGGCTAGAGAGTCGCAGAGGTCTTGGGATGGAGTGATGTCGTTGGTGCCGGCGGTGGGGTTGGTAAACTCTTTGACAATGTTGAATAGTTTTTTGCTGTTGTGGGAGTTGTTGTCGAGTCGATCCTTGAATGCTGATTTCTTTGTGGATCGGATCAGTTGGTGGTGCTTGCGGGTGGCGTTCTTGAATGTGGCCAGGTTGTCAGTGGTTGGGTTTTTTTGCCAGGCTTTTTCGAGGGTGCGACAGATTTTCTTGGATTTCTTGAGGTCATCATTGAACCAGGGGGCTTTGTTTGCTACCTTGCTTGATTTGATGGTTTTTCAAGGGTGCTAATTCGTCAGCGCTGTGGGTGATCCATTGTGTGAGGTTGGTGGCTGCTTGGTTTGGGTCCGAGGATTTGGCAGGGGGGTTTTGTTGAAGCGATGAGAAGAGCTGGTCGGTGATAAGTTTGTTCCAGTTTCTGCGGGGAATTGGTTGTGGGTGGTTGTGGGTCGTAGTCTTTTTGTAGTTGAAGTGAACGCAGCTATGGTCCGTCCAATGGAGAGCTGTGGTGTGATTGAAGGAGATGTGCTTGCTGGAGGTGAAGATTGGGTCGAGCGTGTGTCCGGCATAGTGGGTGGGGGTGTCAACGAGTTGTTTGAGTCCGAGATTGGCAAAGTTGTCCAGAAGGGGGGTGGTGTTACTGTCGTTGTTCTTTTCCAGGTGGAAGTTGAGGTCTCCCAGTAGAATGTAGTCCTCAGAGGGGAGGGCGTGTGGGCTGATAAAGTCAGTGATGTCTTCGCTGAATTGTGTCTGGGGTCCTGGTGGCCTGTAGATGAGGGTGCCTCTGAGTGTGGTCTTGGGGTCTGTGTGGATCTGGAAGTGAAGGTGTTCGGCGGCTACTAGGTTATCGTCGGAACTGGTCGTGATGCGGATGGTGTTCTTATGTACGATGGCGACGCCTCCTCCTGTTTGGTTGTTGCGGTCCTTTCGGATGATCTTGTAGCCATCCGGGATGGCTATGGTGATGTCGGGCGAAAAAGGCCAATATACTTTATCAAAAGCCTTTTCCACGTCAAGATAAATTGCAGCCAAAGGGAGCACGGATAGTCAAGCTTTTTCTAGAAAGTGATAAAAAGTAGGGATATTTTCCCTTGCAATACAGCCTTTGACAAAGCCAGTTTGTGAGTTATAGTTATGTTTGGGAATGAAGATTTCAATCTAT
Source organism: Lissotriton vulgaris (assembly GCF_964263255.1). Classification (NCBI taxonomy): domain Eukaryota; kingdom Metazoa; phylum Chordata; class Amphibia; order Caudata; family Salamandridae; genus Lissotriton; species Lissotriton vulgaris. The sequence continues at coordinate 500,224,727 of NC_141694.1, forward strand.
GTGCTAGAATTTTCGCAAAGATTTCGGCTTTCATGTTTAAAAGGGAGATAAGACTTTTTTGGGGGGTCAGAGTGATCCTTGCCTACCTTCGGAATGACCACTATGGAAGCCTCAGAGGCCATACCTGAGACCTTGCCCAACAAGGCATGCTGATCGAAGATGTTTTTCAGGTGAGTGATGATGGATTGTATAAACGTCTTTTAGAAGATGAAAGGGAAGCCATTCAGACCCAGTGCTCTGCCGGATCGCATGGTTTATTCAAGTGCTTTCAGCTTCAGACAATTGTCGACAAAGAAAGACGGCTAACATTTTATTTTATCACATGACAATTGAGGAGTATACATCCTATTGTAGAAGACTTCAAATACTTCAATAATGTCTTGATTGGGGGAGTGGCCATGCAGCGCAGGGAGATGTCGGCTTAATCCAGTAGCTCAGTCAACACTGTCTCCCCCACCTCTATCTGACCCACAAATCCGACACCCAAGATGAAAAAAAGCTTATCGGAAGGCGAGCGGAACCCTACCCAAGTACTCCCAGGTTCAGTGGCTGCACATTGCCGGAGTTATGGGTCCCGTTCGCCTGAGGCCTGTGTCATTGCCTGCGCCGGGGCCTGGCATGACGGCTGATGCCGCGGAGGGAGATGGAAGTGCGGCTAAAATCAAATGCGGGCCCTAGGTCTTGGCATATGCACTCGGCAGTGACGTCATTGGGCCGGCGACACCTGGCAGTCCTGCTATGCGCCACAAAGGCTGAGGGAGTGGCAGAGGCACAGCCACAAGTGGAGCTCGGCCGGTACCTGGCCAACAAATGCAGAGGGAGAAGGGCCAGTAAATAAGCGTGAAGGTGCTCGAGCCTTCAGTGCGAACTGACAAACTTGAGAGGCGGTGAGGAGGGGCAAACTGTCAGTGTTGGGGTCGGGGAACAAGACAACCCCGCCCCGTCTTTTCCGACCCTCTCTGCCTTCAACCACATTAAAGCGGCGGGGAACTGGTGACAATCCCCCTCCCATGGTGAAGGCGTCCAACGGAGTGTGACAGAGCCAGTACCAGCTGAGAGGCCCTGACAGATGATTGAGGGAGACTTGGACTCCATTAAGTGACCCAGTCTTGGAACCATCGGGGTGAGAGACCTTGAATACCCATATCAGCCTGCAGTGAGAGCCGGTACCTACTCCCCAGGACTATCCATTAACTAAGAGGGCACACGCTTGAGGGTGAGCCTCTCGCACCCTCCCCTCCCCCCGCTCCTTCATCCCACAGACCTGCAAGCTCAGCGGAAGGGGTACGACTGTCAGCCAGGAAAAGGGGTACGACTCCACACCAAATGGCGCATCAATGGGGTTGGAGAGACAGAGAGGCCACGGCGCAGCGTCCTGTGCCTACTGGGATGCAACTATGGAAAACACCAAAACAACAGGGATGAAGGGCCCTAAAACTGTCCAAACCAACAAACTAGGCCACTACGCCCTCCCTAAAGACGCTCTACAAGAACTGTACGCCAAAGGCAAATCTGTCAGCAAACCGGGAGGGGAGAGCCAGGCGCTGACATTGAAAGACGTCATGGAGGCGATAATGGGGGTCAAGACCTCGTTGGAGCATAAGATGGACTCAATCTCGATCGAAGTGAACCTTATTCGCGCTGACCTCACCAAAATCAATGAATAAGTTCAACAAGTAGAAATCGCTACAGCGAGCTTAGTGGATGACAACACGCAAACCCAAGGGGATATTCAAGACCTATAAACCTTTCGCAAGTTTGCTGAACACAAGCTGGATGATTATGAGGGCGCCTTCGGTGGAACAATGGACACATACGGGCAGTGCCTGGGAGGGCAGAGGGGCAAGCACCGGACCTCTTTGTGGAGGATCTTATTCTGAACCATCTGCAGCCCAAAGGCCTCAGCAAATTTTTTGTCGTAGAAAGGGCACACAGGGTCCCGGCAGGGCATCCGTAGCCAGGGGCTCCCCCACGCCCGATGCTAGCGAGACTGTTGAATTTCAGGGACAGAGATGTGATCCTTCAGAACCCCAGAACAGCTCCCCCACTCCGCTACAACAACACCAAAATCCCCTTTTTCCCGGACTTCACACGGATGGTGCAGAGGCAGAGGAGGACCTTTCTGATGGTCAAACGGAAGCTCCGGGAGAGAGGGTTTAAATATGCAATGCTGTTCCCGGCACAACTTTGTGTGGAGGCTGAGGGACGAGCCTGGTTCTTCGAACAACCGGAAGCGGTCTCCGACTGGCTGGAGAGCCGGACAGATCAAGTGTATAACCATCGGGACCGTGGAGACACGTCAGACTCCCAGCCAAGGGATGAGGGGGCCTAAGAAGAAGATGGAGATTCTTCTGACCAAACTGCCTCCTCCACTGTGTTGGGACAGGTACCTGGGACCCATAAATGCCGAAATCTGATGAGGGTCTTCCTACAGTAACTTAAATTCAGACCAGTAGGATATGAGACATTGAAGTGAACCGGGGTGGACGGGGGGGCAGAGGGATGGAGTACTGTGCCCCATATATTTCTTCTTTTAGTTCACTAACAGGGTGACAGGCACTCTGCAAGTTCTAAAATGGCCAGTTCCACGCCCAGAGTGCAGGGAAGGGGTAGTTGGGATGGGGGTTCATGGTTGTTTAATGTCACAGTTTTGCATCGACAAGACTCATTGGCATCGATACAGAGGACACAAAAACTTACTCTAGACTCAATGAATACACAGTGGGGCAAACATGCTAAAATACTGAGCTGGAATGCCAATGGGTTTGGGAACAAGATCAAACGCAGTTTCGTCCTGCAGTACATTAAACAACAGGCCCCTGACATTGTCATACTTCAGGAAACGCATCTGGTTGGAAACTCCTGTAAGGCGATGCATAGATGGGAATACAAAATGGTGGCACACACAGGGTTTACAACTAGCTCACGAGTCATTGGCATTATGATGAAAAACTCATTCCCCCTCACTGCGAGTTCCACATGGACGGACTGTCGGGTCAGATATATAGGAGTCACAGGTCTATGGGAAGGACACACAAAAACCACTCATGTCAGGGTACATACTTCCTGGCCTGCAGAATACCACATTTAAAGACCTGAGCGCTATCTTACTCTCACTACCAGAAGGTCTTCTAGTACTTGAAGGCGACTTCAACTCGGTGGTCTCGGGCACATTAGACCACCATCCTCCACGTGAGATAGGACCAACTTCTCTTTGGCTGCCAGACTTCCTTGAGGCTCTGGGACTAGCTGACGGGTGGAGAACATACAACCCATAAAAAAATTCAACACACTTTCTACTCAGGGGCCCACCACAGATTTTCCCGCATAGACTATATCCTAGTCCCCGCCTCACAAGTCGCTTACATCCGAGAAATCAGGCACTTAGCCAGGGGCATCTCCAATGATTCTCCGGTGTGGGTGCACATAGTACTTCGCCAAGCAAGGGTGGGGAAAATTGCCCCCATAAGCCTGTGGTATTTCCGGGACACCTGTAATCTATAAAGACCTTGTCAAAGTCATAGATAACTACTTTCATGAAAACGAGGGGACAGTTGACTCCTCCCAGACTCTGTGGGAAACATTTAAGTCAGTAATACTGGGCCAAGCCCTGTCCCTAATAACTGGGCTGAAGAAAGATAGACAGAAGGAGATCTCAGAAGCTGAGACAGAAATCTATCGGCTGGAAGGGGAATTGGAAACTGAGATTACACTAGGGGCGCTATACTCGCTGTGACTCAAATAAGAAGATATAAGGCACTAGTAATTGACAGCGCCAAAAGTCTGGGTTGTCTAGATAAAAAAGAGTGGGCAAGCAGACTGGTTCCAGAACTCAGGGGTACGGATAGTATTTCCTTAACTGACCCACAGGATATCACAAACCGGTTTGCCAGCCACTTCAGTGCTGTGTACACGACCATTGCGCCCAATACTGAGGATGATTCCCATGAGTTACTCCGAGACATAGTGCTCCAAACATTATCTGATGAAGACCGTAACTTTTTGAAAAGAAATAGCGCAGGCCATTAGATCATTAAACTCAGGGAAGGCCCTTGGTCCCAATGGCATACCCATAGAATTGTACAAACTCAGGCCCGACAAATTAGCCCCATATTTAAAAGCCATGTTTTATGAAAGCAAGGAGCTGGGGATATTGCCGAAGGACCAAAGGGTGGCTACACTAGTCACCATCCATTAAGGAGGTAAATCCAAAACTGATTGTGCCTCATACAGACCGGTCTCACTCCGCAGAGCCCAAAATTCTAGCCAAGCTCCTTGCCAATCGCCTTGTCAAAATAATTCGGGGCCTCAGGCTTCATTCCACACCGCAACACAGCGCTGAACTTGGGCAGAGTCCATGGGGTTCTGGGAAGAGCAGCCACGATCCAAGAAGCAGCTGTAATTGTGTCCTTGGATGTGACCATGGCATTTGATACCGTCGAATGGCCATATCTCTTTGCAGTGCTCGCGAAAATGGGTTTTGGTCCAGGCTTCACTCAGTGGATACGCCTCTTGTACTCTGAACCCATTGCGCAAGTTGTGGTCAACAATAAAAAATCAGATACATTTGCATTGAGTCGTGGAGCCTGTCAGGGGTGTCCGCTTTCCCCCCTTCTGTTTGCCCTAGCTTTGGAACCATTGGCAGCATGGATTAGAAGGGACCCAGTAGTACAAGGTTTGCGTTGGTCCCCCTGATTGGGAGGACCGCATCTCACTTTACGCAGATGATATACAATTGTACCTGGCCTTCCCCAGGAAGTCCCTCGTGGTGGTCCTGGACATCCTGGCAATCTCTGGCAGATACTCTGGGTTCTCCATCAATTGGAATAAGTCACTTCTGTACGTCCAAAAGGGAGATCCTCCTTCTCCACCACAGGACTGCCCAATACAAATGAGCTCAGTGGGCTTCAAATATCTTGGGATCTTTATCTCCTTGGACCAAATACTCAGTTTCAATCGCAATCTTCTCCCTCCGCTACAGAGGCTCAAACGAGATATAGACAGTTTGAAAATGCTTCCTCTCTCGCCACTGGGCAATGTGGCCCTCTTTAAGATCATGTTGTTATCCTGTCTTTTATATGCCTTGTGGAATTCACTAGACCAGGTCACGATGGCATATTTTAAAGAAATCGAGGGCCTCCAGAGGGATTTGTTATGGGGCAGAAAGCCTTGTATTGCACTGAACAAGCTCACATTGAACTGGTATATAGGGGAATTGTCCTCCCGGATATAAAAAAATACTACTGGGCAGCTCATCTTGCAGCCATCAATCATGGTACCTATGGTCGCTCCCACAATCTCGGGTATTTCTTGGACAGGTGGCTTCTCCCGGGGGGAAGGGAGGGGTGGGGAATTATAACAGGGCACTCTATTCAAAACCTAACCGATACCCACTGATGGGCCCAACTAAACACTCAGTTCACGTCTAGCATACCCTCACTGATACCCTAGGGTGGGGGCAGAAACTTATCTTAGCAACTCCCTTATGGGACTCCGAAAAGCTGGGTGATCTATGGAAGTCGAAGGGATTCAATAGGTGGGAACTCATTGGGATCTCACAAATTAAAGATTTGTGGGAGAAGGGCGAAGTGAAGAAGTTTGCCTCTCTACAACAACAGCATGAGTTAGCCGACACAGAGCAATTTCAATACACACAAGTCCGCCACACACTGCAATCCCACCTTCTGAGAGGGTCCTCCCCCCCTGACTCTTCCCCGTTGGAAGATAGAATAATGGATGGTCACCTGCCCGAGAAAACTATTTCATTAACATATAGGTCAAAGTCAAAGTCAAATTTATTGTTTATAATTATTAAAAATTATTACAAAATACATTAGAGAATCATTCCTTAAAAAAAAAAAAATAATGTGCTTAAGTTTTAGCAAGTTCGGTTATGTAGTCCGTACAATTAATAAGTTCTCAATTATTTCATTTTGGTTGTATACTTCTTACTTTTCAAGTATGCACTTTATCTTCACTGGATTCCCCTGGTTCCGCTTGTTGTAGGAGAGATTGTACTTTCCACATGTATTTAACCCCCCTGCAAGCCAACATAGGGGACGATCCATCTAGCCATCGAATTACAGCTTGTCTGCAAGTTCGAATGTTCAGTCTATTAAAAGTGTTCTTTAAAAGTCGTCTCCTTAATTCCATAAGAGCTGGGTAAGCACATTACAGGTAGGTTAATGTTTCATTTTGATACCCGCATAGACGACAATAAGGGTCCGTGTGACTACCTTTCCAGGATGGTAACAAGTCCTTTAAAAACTGTAGGCCCAGCCGGTGTTCTATATATCTTTGTTTTAGTGGCATATCAAAAGGACTTTCTAAATAAGGCTGCGGCTTTATCCCGGAATATGAATTTATTACTGTCCACCTGTCTCTTCGTTTTGCGATTCTTGATTTGTCTTCCAGATAGGATTTCCATTTGACAGCGTTGTTTGTAATTTTATCGAAGCTGTTTCTATCTGGTATCAAATCCCATGTTGTTTCGATTCCTATACAACTCAAGGACTGGGACAAGAAATCTCCCCAACTGTGAGGCATATGCTGTTTCTGCTGGATTTCGATTTCTTTCCAACACAGGTTGTCCAGTGAGCCTTCTTCTGACAGACATATTTTATGACAGAGTTTCACAAAAGTACCCATACTACGAAACTTCTGATTCAGCAGGCCAAATTCTAGACGAACCTGCGCCAGTGATGCTGATTTTAGGAGGTTTCAAACCGCCTTGTATACCTTTGTTTGTAGGCTGTTTAACAACCCCGCCTCTTTGCCACACCAGGTGACCAATGCGTATGACAAGGTGGGTAAGGTTTGCGCTTTTATCACGTTCAGCAGGTGTGTATAGTTTGGACAACTTCGTTTTTTCTGTAATTGCCGGTAAGAGTAGATCAAGGAGTGTGCTTTTGCCTTTAGATCTAATTTGTGCTCCTTGTTCGCTGGGCCTCGCCCCAGTTTCAGACCTAGGTACTTGTATGATACTTCCTCCTTTATTGTGGTGCTATTTGCGTACCATTTAAATGTCGTTTTTTTCGGGTCTACGATGCGGACCACTTTGGTTTTGTCTTTATTTAGTTCCAAGCTTTCGTGTTCCAAGTAAGTTACCAGATTATTGATCATCCTTTGCAGGCCTATCGGGGTTTGACTCAGAACAACAATGTCGTCAGCGTACTGCAGGAAGGGGATTGGGGTTTTTGACAGGTACAGTGGATGTCTTTCCCCGATCTGCATGTGGCTGACGATATCTGCCATATAAAGATTAAATAAGCTTGGGGCCAGTACACAGCCTTGTTAAGCCCTGTTGTATGCTAATTTCGGCTGGAATACTGCTACTGTCTCCCAATTTAACTCGTGCCCAGGTGTCACTATGCAAGCTTAATATTGCCTCCTGTAGGTTTTTCAGAAGGCCCCATGAATTACATTTTTCCCATAATCTGGTTTGGTTCACTCTGTCAAAAGCAGCTCGCAGGTCTATAAAACAAGCATACAATCTGGTATTCTTTGTTTCCGCTTTTTCCTTCAGGAGAGCCAGGGTTATCAAGTTTGTTAGTGTACCCGTCCTTGGCCAGAAATCCGTTTGGAACATAGGTATTATCTTTGTGTCTTTCATCCAGTCTTGAAGGTGTAACAATAAGCATGACCCGTATAGTTTCGCCTCCACGTCCATCAGCGATATCAGCCTATAATTCCCCGGCTCATTATGACCGCTGTGTTTGAAAATGGGGTCTATTATACTCCCGTTCCAAGACTTGGGCAGTTTGTTCTGATTGTAAATTGAAATAAAAAGTGGTGTTAAGTATTCTGCCCAGAACTCGGGGGAAGATTTAAAAATGGCATTTGGAAGCCCATTAGGACCTGCTGCACCCTCTTTTTTCAGGCAATTTATTATTACATTTAGCTGTTCGGTTGTTACGAGGGTGTCAGGGGCTGGTACTGTATCTTCTGATTTTTCTGATATTATAATGGGTCTGTTAACAGTTTTCTCTTTTTTCCAATTTTCGCAGTCCGCAAGTGGATTCCTCTTATCTTCCGGCTGAATATTCCGTGTTCCAAGAATATTTTCCACGTGTTCAGAGTTTCTGGTGCATATTTCGCACTCTATTTTACAATGCCACTTTTGTCCGTCCTCCCTGTCAATAAACATGTTTTTGACATGCTGAATCCACTTACTTTCTTCAATACCTGCCTCCTTTCTTAGGTAGTTGCCCTTCGTCAGTTTATTAATAATACCCCAAAATGTTCGGGTATTTTTGTGTTTCCCAGCAATTAATAAATTTGTCCAGTTTTCTTCTTGGTATGATTTTTTTGCATTACTCAGCATGATCTTGTATCTTTTTCACATGACTTTTAATTTCGCCTTATCCATTATTTTTCCACTTTTCATCGTTATTACCTGCTTCCGAACTTCGCGTGTGATTTTTCTTTTTTCCTCCCACAAGGTATTATTATACCATGGCTTCTTCCCGGTATTAATTCTTCCATCATTCTGTTTTATGGTTGGGGGGTTTCTGGTTAGGGCCTCACATAGATATTCCCATATTTTTATGGGGTTTTCTTTTTCTTCCAGTGTTAGTCTGAGCAATTCTTTTTTGAATATATCCATTGTTGGTTTTATATCCTTTCCACCCCATTTCAGTTTACGCAGATTGAATTTTTCAGTATACTGAATGACGGTGTTTAATTTTTCGGTCTTTTTGGCCAAAATTTTTATTTTGGTGATTAATGGGAAATGATCGCTTTCTGTGTGTTGCCCAACCGAGAACGAGTTCACCATCGATGTCAAGTTATTGCTCATTATTGTGTAATCTATTGATGACTTCCGATTGCCGCTTAAAAAGGTTATCGGTATGACTCTGTCCCCTTTTTCATTCCTATTCAAAATGGAAAGGCCCAGGTCTCCGAGATCTCGAGTTATGTTGTCGTCTTTTATTAGGTTGCTATTAAAATATCCTGAGATGATCATGGAATGTGATTCATGAGAGCTTTGTAATGCACTGATCAGGGTCATTAGTGTTATCAATTTTTCATTTTTCTGTTCCTTTTCCGGGTGTATGTAGACATTAAGCACTAATAGATTGTGAATGCGTGAATTTGAGTCCAGCCTCTCTGTGAGTTTTATTGCTTGTACCCAATTTACCCCAGTATCTACTTCTTCCACTTGCCATCTGTACTGCTGGGTGATGTACGTTGCTAAGCCTCCTCTCGGATGTCCAAATTTTGAGAATTTTTTGGCAAGGACATGAAACTCTATGTAACCGGGGATGGATACTGGGCTCAAATTCCAGGTTTCTTGTAATAGTATTAGGTCATGTTGTTCCAAGAAATTTGCAGTTTCATGGTCTTGACCCATACTGTTAAAGCCATGGACGTTCCAAGAGCAGATGCAAATCATATGTTGGTTCAAAGCAATGGATTGGATATTATATGTTAGTTTTTCTCCCAAATCCTTTTGGTTACCAAATGTTATCCATGGTTGTAATTTATTATTCTCTTTTGACTTTTTGGACTGGTTAGGAGCATTTATTGCTCAAAACCTTTGCAACCCAGGACCAGTCGGTGCTCTGTTCCTGAGTGCGTCCTTGTTCCGCTACTTTTACCTGTCTTCTTATATTTTGTGATGTTTTTTGTGGAGTTACTGAACATGCACTCTTTAGGCATGATTTCTGGATGTTTCCCTCTTCCATTTCCGTTTTTTCTGTTATAATGCTTTTTAAGAGGGGAAATGGATATTTATTCCATTGATGACGCCTCAGCTCTATGCCCCATGCTTCAAAGGAGATGATTGTAGCAAATATTCTGTCTACTATGGCCTTAGACAACCAGGTAGTTAAGGACTCCTCTACCTCTGGATTGTTTTTAATACATTTAAATTCTACAGACAGAAGATCTTGGGATGATATGTCGTCCAGGTCTGGAATTTCTCTCAGCAGTCGCATTATGTTTCCTCTGTTCAAAAAGTCTTGTCCCCCTGTTGTCTGATATTCCGGTATAAATGACAATTTTTCGGTAGTTTCTCCTTTTGTTTGGAGTACCAATTTTGCTTCTTTTTCTTCTTGCCTTTGTGTATCTTTTATTGTTTCACCCTTTGCGTTTGTTATACTAACTAGCCTCTGAGTTTTTGTTGTTCTTTCTCCAATTGCATCATCTAATCTTTTTGGATGAGAGATGGGTACATTAATCCTACCTGTACTCAGCTTGTTATCTTTGGTTTTTTATTTTCGACGTTGTCATTATTTGTATTTATGGATATCTGAGTACACACTGTGTGTTGGTCTGTTTGTTGAAGGCTGCAAGTTCGTCCATAATTGTTTGAATTTATTTTTATTGGCGTTCTTGTTTTTTCCTTTTTGTCAGCGATATTTATGAATTGCCTTTGGCTAGTTTTGTCGCTTACATTTTCTTTTATATCCTCGTTGTCCGGGCAATTTAAGTCTGCATGTCTCGTTTTGCTTTTTTGACCTCAGGTATTTGGGTTTCGTCTGCCTGGTGAATCATTACTACCCAATTTACACAGTCCTCTTGGCCTAGAACACTTTTATCACCCTCAACTTGAGTCTTGTCTTTGTCCTGTAGTTGTATAGTTTTTTGATTTTGAGTGTTCACATTTTTTCTTCCTTGTGTATGGTTTGACTTTGCGGAGGTAGGGCAGATTGATGATTCATTAATTGAGCTGTACCCATTCTCTACGCTTGACTGAGAGGATTCGTCTTGGGTCTTGTCTATATGTTTTGATACATTTACTTCAGTGGGTAGTTTCACTTTCTTTGAGGTGATATGGTGGAAGATAGGAAACGTATGGATGTTTGTCGAAGGTGGGACCTTGAGCTGGGCCCTCCCTTTCCTGGCGCGCTTTCTTTGTTTTTTTGTTAACTTTATTTTTGTATTGACCGTTGCGCTTTGTGTCTAATCGATTTGGCGAACTATATGATCTGAATGTTCCTCATTTTTGTCTTACTTGTCTCTTGTTCTAGATCACTGTTTTGGTTAAGGTCTCTGACTTCATTTGGACTCTCAATTTCCACTTCAACCTTCTTTACCCCACTAGGGCTCATGTTTTTTTGTTTTTTTTTTATTACGACTGACGATTGAACTGCCCCTAGTATATCCTTTAGTATGTCCGGTAGATTTGACAAGTTGTCCACTAGTTTGCCACATACACAACTTGGCTGGATGAACTCTGCGTGGGGTCCCTTATCTACCCTCCTCGGGAGCAGGGTTGCCATGTGGTCCAGCCTGGTATTTATACCTGAAATGTGCCCAGCAATAAGGTTTATTAGATCGATTTGGACATCCATTTTGTCAGACTGGAAATTCAAGGCCTTAATTGCCTGATCCAGGGTGTTTAATAGTGTTTCGCTCCATGGGGGCCTGTAAACCTCTCTGGGCAGGATTTCCAGGACATCTGACTCTTCTTCTAACCTACTCATGGAGGATATCGTTATTGGAGACGCTAAGTTTAGTTTTTTTGAACATCTTTTAGTTTTTTCTTGCTTCTTGTCCCGTTTATTAGGGTTGTTGTCTGAATGTAATGGTGTAGATTCCAACCTTTTTTACCACTCAGTTCCTTTTCCTGATCTTGTACTGGTCTGTGTCTTGTTTGCAGACCTTGGTTGTTCTTTAGATCTTCTTCTAACTGGGATTGGGTGTGTTTTTCTATTTCTATTTGTCTGTCCAGACTTATGTCGTCAGGTAGTGAAAAGGAGGTTGGCCATGTGTCCTCTTGTGTGGCAATGTGCTCAGCCCCCATTTTATTTTCCATTATTATTGCTTCGTCCTTGCCCTTGTCCTTATCCCTATCCAAGATCTTTGTTTCCTTGTCTTTTTCTCGAACTTGGGAAATGTTCTTGTTTATTTGGGCTAGTACCACAACAGACTTACAAGTGCCAGTATTACTATTTAACTTGGCAAAGGTCTAAGAAGTTTGTGGCTGGTCTATTGGATTGTTTGTTGGACTGTTCTCAATATAGATTTTTTGCACTTCTTTTTTTTTCCTCCTTCTTGCTATTTAGTTGCAGCTGCTCGTTCTCTTTTGTCCTTGATGCTGGTATGATTGGACTGGGTAGGTGGGCTTGTTCCTGCGTTTGACCGTAAATGGCCGCCATGGGGTCCTTAGGAAAAAAAAAATTTGAATCCCAATTATGTTTTGGACTAGTTATTGATAGTTCAGGTACAGACACTAGTCTCTCTCTTTGTTGTACAACCTTCTTCATTTTTCTTCCAATCTTTTGTGTGCCCTGGTTTTTATCTTCTTCGTTTTTTTGTGTCTCTTCACTTATCTCCTGTCGCACTTTCCCGGATCTCATTCTTTCCAGCTTGCTTAATAAGAACCTTCACTGTTATTTATTCGCTGTTCTCCGGGTTTAACTCTTCTGGTTAGGAGGCTAGTCGTATTTTTATTATTTTTTCTTTTTTGTTTCTTTTCCATGCTGCTCCTCCGGTCTGCTTTAATTACCGGGCCATCCCAAGACCCTCCACACCCTCCATAGCACTGAGGTGGCCGGAATCCTGAAACTTCCGCTCCGTGTCCTGCTCTTCCCGATTTTTACCACTTAAACCTGTGGACATAGGTCCCCACCACCTCCCGCACAACCTCCTGCACAACCTCCCAAGCCTGTCTGCTCCCTCCGTGTCCTTCAGTGTAACCACTCCCTGCCGAGCCACCACCACAGCTACCAATGACCTTAAGCTGGAATATGGCACTAGGTGCTGTGGGGCGGCTGGGACAGGACACACAGAGAATTGGAGCAACTGCCGTCAGAGAGGGGCAGCGTAGTGGCGTTGCGGTATGTGGCGGTGTGACGACTCTAACCTTCTCAGAGTTAAGTGCTCTGTATTCTGTGGTCTCTGTTATACTTTTATACCGGTCAGATGCGACTTCCCATGACTACATGCAAGCAAACAGTTTTTTTTTGGCAAGAGCTGCTTTTGCGGGGGGCTTACTGTCCAGGCAGGCAAGGATATTACCACCGCTTTGTTCCGCTCACGGCTCCCGGTCACCAGGTCACCTGATCTTGTGTGCCTGCTCGCTCTCACCAGTGCCCGTTAGTTCTCAATTAAGTCACAAGTCCCAAACAACTCCCAGGTAATTCTCAAGTTCCGGGCTTTCTACTCCATCGAGGAGGCCTCCTCACTCATGCTGCTTGTGCCGCTCAGCTCTGCTATGCTCCGGGCTCCGAGCTCCAAGCTCTGCTGCTCCTCTCTGCTCCAGCTCCACTCTGCTGAGTTCACGTGCCAAATAAAAACCCCACAGAGGCTCGGTTTTGGCTTGGCAGGGACCGGGTTCGACCAGATTCGATCAGTCTCCAAGGCTGCTTTCAGCTTTAAGCTGCTCTCGCCTGTTCTCGCCTCTGTTTCCGACCTCCGTTCCGGCACCAGCTGCACACAATCGCAGCACAATCGCAACACAAGCTCCCTTCAGGCGGCTGCGACTCAGATGCGGCTCTCTAAGCCAGTTTGGCTAAAACGGGGCTGAAAGCTGAGAGCGGGCTGTGACAGCGGGCCACGGAGGGCCAGAGTGAGCCCTGCGTTCTTGTGAGCTCTACGTGCCTCTGCGGGCCTCAAGCACACTCCACTGCCCGTGACCGCTGCTCCGCACTGCACCGCAACACTCCACTCTCCACTTCACTCCCGTTCGCTTGTGTCGTGACTCCTCCTCTCTCTCTGTGTACCGGAAACCAACATGTGAGAAATTAATCAATAATATGGCAGATCCCCTCCAACCACTGCGGGAGAAATGGGTAAGGGATGACATCGAGTTGGACTTGGACGATGAAGAATGGCAAGAGGCATTATCTTCCCCAAGGGTGGTGGCAATCTCAGTTCGACTCAGGCTAGTGCAGCTCAAAATTCTTCACAGAGTGTATATTACAGGGCCTCGACTGGTACAAATGGGAAGGGCTGAGGGAGGAGAATGTAGGTGACGGTGAGGTCAAGTAGGCACATTCATGCACATAATATGGGAATGCAAACACATACAATCCTGTTGGCGAAAAATACACAGCATCCTAAGTGATGTACTTGCCTTAGCCCTCTCCCTGAAGTGCTTAGGCACCTCCTGAATATATGAGAACCTACTGATCTGAATAATTACCAAAAACAGTGGGCTACACTGGGATTAATGTTGGCAAAGAGAAATATTGCAAAACTATGGGGAGCGGCACAACCACCTGCAGTAGAGGCCTGGGAAAGAGACCTCCACTAGTGCATGTATAGAGAAAAGACGGTTTATGCAGCCCGGGGTTGCCCTAAAAAATGGTCCAGAATCTGGAGCCTGTGTAACTCCTACAGAGGGGATATATGTAGCCCACCATGCAGCATTGATCGGGATGAATCACCTACCCTGTAATCCGCCCTCACAATGTAATGTAGCTAAGAGCTGTTATTCGTTGTCTTCACCACGTAAGATTGCACTGATTCTTCTGTACTGTGTATTTTATGTTGATGAATGTTAATAAGGAGAATAAAAAATAAAAAAAGAATGTCTTGATTGAGGAATTTTTTTGAGCCATTCGTTTTTTTTTTTTAAAAACTTCATTGGAATTTTTATATTACTCATCTATACACTCTCCGGAATATTCCATTCAGTTTCTTTTCATCAGAGAATACTTTGATAACCTGCAATGCAACGTTCTAGCATGCAGTACGAAGTATTAGACAGTCAATTATCCCGCTTTTTCAAAACTATTCTCCATATTCCAGTCTTGCATATTTCTCCAACTCTAGGTTTCTCATCTCTATCTCCTCACGAGGGGGTCCTTAAGTCATTAATCATTGCTGTCCATGCTTGCAGGTCATCTTCTAGCTTGTTGTCTCTACGAACTTGTTTCATCCTAACTTTCTCGTCTGTTGCCCATTCACACTTATCATTTAACCTCCTTTCGTATTTCGGGGGTATCGAACTCCGCCATGCAATCGCAATTCGGCGTTTCGCTAAAATTAATCCCAACATTACAAATTTCCTGTCAGCTTCCTGTTTCTTAGGCGTGGGTAGAAGTCCTAATAATACTGAACGGATCTCCCTAGGGACCTCTCTTCCCGAGGCCACTCGTAGTTTCAGTATAATATCCGCCCTGAGTGAGACCACCAGTGGGCAGGTCCATACCATTTGCAAGAAGTCAGTCTCTGCCTCCCCGCATCGGGGGCAAACACTGGTCTACTCTGGATATATTTCACTCAGTACTTTGGGAGTGAGGTACGCTTGATGCACAAAATTATATTGGATTAGCTTGAATCGAGCGTTAGAGCTCACCAATTTAACACCTTTGTGTATTCTGCACCATTCTTACAAAGGCGTGTTCTCCCGTCGCCTCATCCCATCTTGCCAGAATATGGAGTGTTTTCCTCGGCAAATCATCGCGTATCACACAACATAAGTGAGTTATCAAGTGTCAGCCTTGGGCCATATACAGCATTACTTGCAGTGTTTTTGTTATGGGGTCTCATCATGGAAGAACGGCCAGAGCTCTCCAGCCACCCGGGTAGATCTTTGCATATTGCCAAAATTGTCCTCTCCCCAAATCAAAGGAGGGATCTGTACAGTAATGGCCCTGGCCATTACTGTACAGATCCCCCCTTATCAGGCAACCCCTGCACCTTTCATTTTCAAACTGACATTGAGTCAGCAATCCTGGTAAATGGCGGCATCACCAATAAAGGCATGCCGGTGCATATGGTGATTGTCTTACCACCTTCCGTACTGTGGTCTCTCATACCTCTGCTACATGACAGATGATGTAGGGGCATACCCTGGGGCCTCCTTTGCCACACATTAGTCATTCCGGCAAGTGTCTTCCCCATGGGTCCCCACCAATATTCTTTTTCCCCGTTCTCCTGGTTATCTTGCCAGTGAATTGTGAGCTGCAACTGTGCAGCTATATAGTAAAATTCAATACATGGGACCTCCCCCCGCCCCCTTGCCAGGGTCTCTGTAACGTACATAAGCAAATGCACTAAGGAGAGGCACAACCAAAGCCAGGAAGCCAACCTTCGCACAGTTATGGACGAGTGCGAAGATGAATAAAGAGACTTAGTCCCACATGCATCAAGCATTTTTGGAGTCGCAAACTGTGCGATTCCTTAAAATCGGCCGTTTGCGATTCCAAAAATGCATTTTGGAATGCATCAAGCATTTTTAGAAATCGCAACATTTTTGCGATTTCTAAAAATGCGATTGCTTTTAAGAAATCGCAAATTTGCGATTTCTTAAAAGCAATGCATGAATACTTTTTAAATTGCAAATTCGCAATTAGAGGGACAAATTTACTGAGTAGTTGAACTACTCGGTAAATTTGCAAAAACTGTAAATAATGCAGAAAATGCATTTTTAAAACATTCATGTTACGGGCACACATGTCCTTAGGACATGTGTGTGTGCAACATGATGCGAAAAATACATTTCAGGGGTGCATGGGGGGGTCATTTAGACCCCCCTCTCTACCCTTGAAATGGATTGAGGAATTGCGATTTTCAAATTGCGAATTCGCAATTCCCATTCATTCCTACGGGCCTTTTGGCCCATAGGAATGAATGGGAATTGCGAATGCGCAATTTGAAAATTGCATTTTTTATGCGATTCGGTAAAAATAGCAATTTCTACCGAATTGCATAAAAATGGAAAAAATAATCATGCATAGGCTTTTGCGATTTCTAAATTGCGAATCCCTATTTATCGCAATTTAGAAATCGCAAAAGCTGAGATTGATGCATGTGGGCCTTAGTGATGAGCGCCGGCTGAGAACCCCTCTAAGGAATTCCGTCTCTGCCCCACATCAGTAGGATAGAGTAAAGTGTCAGCTCCCTGCTCCCTACTTCAGTGTTGTGAACCAACACCGCCAGCTGCAAACGAGTTGCATAATCGGAATACGCAGGTTCCAAGCACACCTCCGGTAGCCCAGTGTTCCTCCGCCTATATGTGTAATTATATCTGCATTCGAGGCGTCCCGGATAGCACTCTGCGCTGACGAGGTTATGGAGCTCAGCCACAAGCAGCCATTTTAGCTACGTGCTTGGCCATGCCCCCTTGTATTAATTATATATATTTTAAATAACATCTTCTTTATTTTTATTTAAAAGATAATATTACTGGTTGTATTGTGCTGATACATGTACTGTTTAAAGTTAATTGCCCACTCCACAACTAACCTTGACTTTGTTACCTCAAGAAAGTAAAACGCTCAAATAAACGATTGACAATTCAGTGAACTTTCAGTCGTGACTAGCTTATTTCCTGGTCGTAGTGCACGTTGTTTGACTTTCCTTTTTACAGGGCTCAGACGTTTCTTTAGGGGATGGGGGTGTAACCCGCCCACATTTCTGGGCCTCCAGGGGGACTAGAAACAGTGTTAGTCTTAACACCTCGCCCACAGCCCTTCACATTCAGGGTATAGTGGACGAGGAAGAATGGGTCTCCCTGTGGGGGCCAGGTGTTTGGAAATCGCACCATCTTCACCTCAGCCTCCCCCTGGCTACCGTGGATGACCCATCAGCTGTGTTTTGTGCTCCCCTACGAGGACATTGCCCTGAGGCCGGGAGGGCTGATTAATTTACTAATTGCAGGGTCCTTACCTCTGCTGTTCATGTGCTCCTGAGCTGAAGGTCTTGGGAGGGCTAAATAGGTTAGTAATAGCAGGGGCTTTGCTGCTTTTCAGGTGCTCCTGCCTGGAGGACTCGAATAGTTTTGTGACAGAAAGGGGCCTTGCTGTTTTTTTTATTTGCTCAGCATGTAGGCCATTGTCACTTTGGTCCTGTGTCCTGCATAAGAACAGAATCCTCCCACTTTTATGCCTTGTCTGTGCAAATCATGTTTCATGAAAGGGCTAGCCCCTTAAATGTGGGCCACGCCTCATGAATGTGGGGCACTTTTTTCATCAATGCCTGGGCCAAATTGTGATCCCAATCCGACCCTGACTGGAGGTGCTGCAGTACCATCAAAATATTCATGCTGGAGTCCAGAAGGTAAATGAGCTATAAAGATGCCTTTAAATTTAGTTTCTATCTTATCACATTTGCTGTTCATACAAAGGCAATGGTCAAATGTCAGGCTATGTAGTCTGACACATTGCTGATTATTATTTTTACATGGAGATTGGTGTTTGCTTTTTTTTCTCTGACTGAAATGAAATGAAATGAAAATGTGACTTGTAGAGCGCTGCAGCTGCCCTGAGGCGTCCAGGCGCTAAAACAGAAGAAGCACTCTTGAGGTTACTTTTATGCATTGAATAGCAGGGTTTTTAGATGTTTCCGGAACGTAGTCAGGTTGGGGTTGTTCCTCAGCTGCAGAGGGAGGGAGTTCCAGAGTTTGGAAACATTATACGAGAAGGAGCGTCCTCCTGCTCTGGCTCTGCGTATTCTGGGGATTTCGGCCAAAAATGCTGCTGAAGAGCGAAGAGATTTGTTGGGCCTGTAGGGAGAAATCAGGGGGCGATTGATGTCTGGGCCCGTTTCCCAGAATGTCTGGTGGGCGATACAGAGTGATTTAAATTTTACTCTGTCCCTGACAGGTAACCAGTGCAGGGTCTTTAAACCGGTTCTTACTGAAGTCCTCCGGGGGATTCCCAGCAGCGCTCTGGCAGCACAATTCTGGGTGCGTTGGAGCTTCTGTAGGGTATAGTCTGGTGCTCCCAAATAAAGGGCGTTATTGAAGTCCAAACGAGATTGGATGAGGCCCTGTATAATTATCTGTTTGGCCTCAGAACAGAGATGGGGAAGGACTTTCTTAATCACCCTAAGGAGGCCAAAGCAGGTAGCTGAGATCTTAGTGGCCTGTGTGTTAAGGCTCAGAGACTTGTCGAGCCAGACGCCCAAGCTTTTAATGTTGTCTCTGGGGGGTGGGGCCATTCCCATGCTTGATGGCCAGATCAGCTCTATGGAGGCGGGGGAGGCTGGGCCAAGGATCATCAGCTCAGTTTTATCGTCGTTTAGCTTTAGGCATGAGCTCATCATCCACTTCTTTACATCCTCCAAACAGGCCAATAGGTCTGGTGGCGACTGGAGGCCGCTCTTCTCAGTAAGGGAGACCACCAGCTGGGTGTCGTCCGCATAGGAGATGATCTTGACACCATGCGGACGAACTACCTCAGCCAGTGGCTTCATGTATGCGTTGAAGAGCGTAGGACTTAAAGAGGAGCCCTGGGGAACTCGGCATCCCAGGGGGCGAGTTGATGAGCGGGATGTGCCGTCGAAGACCTGAAAGGTTCTGTCAGATAAAAAAGAGTTGAACCATGTCAGGGCGTCTCCGGTCACTCCTAAGTCGGCAAGGCGGGTTAGCAAGATTTTGTGATGTACCGTGTCAAATGCGGCACTTAGATCGAGGAGGATCACTGCCACTGATCCTCCTCGATCCAGGAGCCGTCTTGCCTCCTCAGTCACTGCCAATAAAGCGGTCTCTGTCCCATGTTTGGTACGAAAACCTGTTTGGGAGGAGTCGAGGAGGTGGTTTTCCTCAAAAAATGTTGTCAGAGTGGTGTTGACATGTTTCTCCAGAATTTTCAACGCCCAGGGGAGTAACGAGATCGGGCGATAATTACTGGGGTTGGCCGGGTCAAGGGAAGGTTTCTTCAATAGAGCCCGTACCATAGCGTGCTTCCATGTTGAAGGGACCGTCCTACTGGTTATAGAGGAGTTCATGAGATCCAGGAGCGTAGAAAAAATAGCAACACTGGCAAGATTTAGTGAGCCTGGGGGGGCAGGGTCACACGGGGAGCCGGATTTTATTTGTTGTGCCAGTTTCTGTACGGTTTCCAATGTTATAAGGGGGAGAGACTCCAACCACTTGGTCGGAATTACTGTCAAGTGCGGGTGTTGACCAGGGGAATCAGTAGATGGATTAGGGAAGGAGAGATAAATTTTATTAATTTTTTGGAAGAAGAATTCCGCCAGATCATTGCACTTGATCGGTGAGTTATTGTTGTCTGTGACCGGAGATGGGGGTTTGATCAGGGAGTTGACTATGCGAAAGATTTCTTTAGATTTGGATTTTGCCATGGTGATTTTAAAATTGTAGAAGGCAGCTTGCGAGGATTTAATTGCAAGCTTATAGTTCCTGATCATTTCCCTATAGGTGGCTTTTTCTTCAGGATTGTATGAAGTGCGCCACTTTCTCTCCTGTCTTTTACAGAGGCGTTTATGGTTCCTGAGCTCTTCTGTGTACCAGGGAGCAGTTTTGCTATGTCTCTTGGACTTTGGTGCGTGTTCTGGGAGGACCCAGTCCAGAGAGGTGGTTATCCATTCCTCGTATTTTTTATTGTTAAGGGTTGGGTCTTGGGAGAGGGAAGGTCTCGTAGTACATAAAGCTTGAACCCAGTTGTCAGTGGGGAGTTTGGACCAGTTACAAGTTTTCCTCGTGGTAAATAAGGAAGAGGGTTGTTTACTCATGGTCCAATTGAAAGCTATTAAAAAATGATCTGACCAAGGAAGTCTGGTTATGCTGCCCACTTTGAGCTGGTCGCAGTTGCTGAAGATCGGATCTAGCAAGTGCCCCTTTTCGTGTGTAGCAGATGGCACTCGTTGCTCGAGTTGACATGCGGCCAAGCTTGACTGGGTTTCTTGTGCCGAGGGGTCTAGTGGGTTGTCAAAATGAATGTTGAAATCTCCGAGTAGGGAGAAATTGGAGGGAGAGATAACCGACTGGGAGGTCACCGAGAGTAAAGATGTATTAAATTGTCCTATGGGACCGGGGGGGCGGTAAATGAGAATACCGGTAAAGCAGGCATTGGGAGAAAATTCGATAGAGAAGGAGAGATTCTCACAATCTTCAATATCTTCCGATAAGTGGCGACAAGTGTAGCTTTCTTTATATATGATCGCGAGGCCGCCACCTCTGCCCAGTGGTCGGTCGGCTCGCGCTATCTGGTATCCTGGGATGATAGCTTGAGCAAGGTCTGGCTGAGAGTCTTGGTTCAGCCATGTCTCGGTCAGGAACATTGCATCTGGGGAGTGTTCCTCTAATAATAGGGAGATCTCTAGGCAGTGTTTTACAAGAGACCTACAATTGAGGAGAAGCATGCGGTAGTTCTTTAGCTCGACTGTGGGTTTGTTGGTTATAGTGCATAGATCTAAGTTGCAGTACTTACAGTGTCGCGGGATCTCCAGGGGGTGTAAGAGGGATCTGCACTTGGGAGAAGTAGGTGGCCGCAGCTTCCATAGGAGGTCAGGGCTATATACCAGTCTGTCACCTCTGGGGGAACCAGGGGACGTGGCCCTTGGGCCCGGCCGGGCGCGGACGAGCGCAGACGAGCTTGCCTTAAGCGCGCCTTCGGCGCGCAAACGGCGCTCTCGCTGCGCTCGTCCGCTGCGCTTCCTGGGAACGCACATGATTTAAAGCTGGAGAGGGGAGGGCCAGGGGAAGTGGGCGTGGCCTGCGGGCGAGGCAAAGTGCTCGTAGAAGCGTCCTGCGCCTTGAGCTATCAGCGATAAATCCGCAGTAAAGTGCAAGCTGGTACTGGTGACTACAAAGTTAGAGGATTGTGTAAAGTACACTGTGAGACAATCATGCTGGGGTACAGTAAGTGTGAAAGGAAAGGCTGTAGAATGTCTGTTTTTTCATAACAAACAACAACATTTAAATACCTGTAGATGAACTGTACAATTATTTCAAATTATATTAACATGAAAACAAAACAAGAGATTATACTTGGTGATGCACAGATGAGAAATATTCTCTAAAACTCCAAACAGTGTCTATTGTATGTGGCCTATAGAGTTTTATCACTGAACTGCTTGTCTGTGCAAATTTCGTAGCACGTTTAATTGAAATGTGATGTCTATGAACGATAATGGGCTATCATACCATGCTTTAGTAATATAGTTGTGACTGTGTGCTCCAAACTGTACCACCTTTACCACTCTCCTGATGAGAACTGCACTTATTCTTTTTAGGACTTAAGTGATATACACTTTAAGAAGGCACCCTCACTCTGAAAGTTTTTCCAACATCACTGCTGCTCAGTGAGACGTCTTGATGCAGTATGATATGAGCTGTGAACATTAGAGGCTAGCCGTTGTTTACCTTGTATTCTGCATTTTTTAATGTACGTAATTTATTTTGCAGGAACCAAAGTGACAAGATTGTACACCTCAAAGGTGATGAAAGAAAGCTCATCGTGTGATTTTTGTGGAGATGACTGCACTTCATGCAGGTCAAATGTTGTTACAGAAAATGTCAGTGGAAGCAATAATGGACCTTCTAGCGCAGCCTGTACGTTGTCACACAGTGTGCAGCTTAGTTTTATTCTTCTTCCCTATCTTGTATACATGTGTACTATTGCATAACAATATTCTTCTATAACATGGTCACCGAAAATCAGGCATTATCAATGTTTAGATAAAGCAGATTAATGAGACAGGTGAATTTAGGCACCACTCTCCAGTTAGTCAAGTCAAGTCAAGTCAAAGGATTTATATAGCGCACTACATACCCAGAGGGTCTCAAGGCGCTTAAGGAGGGGTGGGGAATTACTTGTCAAATATCCACGTTTTAAGTTGCTTTCTGAATGCTAGGTGGTTCTGGGTAAGGCGAAGGACAGTGGGAAGTGAGTTCCAGGTTTTAGCTGCCAGGTAGGAGAAGGATCTACCTCCCATGGTGGTCTTGTTGATGCGAGGTACCGTGGCAAGGGCTTGGTTGGAAGAACGAAGCTGGCGGGAGGGGGTGTAGAAGGACAGTCGTGTGTTGAGGCATTCTGGTCCGATTTCGTAGAGTGCTTTGTGTGCGTGGGTTAGGAGCCGGAAAGTGATCCTCTTATTGACGGGAAGCCAGTGGAGGTTTTTCAGGTGACCAGGGATATGTTCTCTACGCGGGATGTCTAATATGAGCCTGGCTGAGGCGTTTTGGATTTGTTGGAGTTTTTTCTGGAGTTTAGTGGTAGTCCCGGCGTAGAGGGTGTTTCCATAGTCCAGTCGGCTCGTGACCAGAGCGTGGGTGACCGTTTTCCTAGTTTCGGTGGGGATCCAACGAAATGTTTTTTTGAGCATGCGAAGAATGTTGAAGCAGGATGAGGAGACGGCGTTGACTTGTCTGTTCATTGAAAGTGAGGATTCCAGGATGACGCTCAGGTTCCGTGCGTGGTCCGTCGGGATGGGTGCTTTTCCAAGGGCTTCTGGCCACCAAGAGTCGTCCCATGCGGAGGGGGAGGTACCTAAGATGAGGACTTCTGTTTTATCAGAGTTCAGTTTCAGGCGGCTGTGTTTCATCCATTCGGCTACTTCTTTCATTCCTTTGTGTAGGTTAGTTTTGGCGGTGCTAGGGTCATTGGTGAGTGAAAGGATCAGTTGAGTGTCATCCGCGTAGGAGATGATGTTGAGGTTGTGTTGGCGGGCGATGGCTGCGAGGGGGCTCATGTATACGTTGAAAAGTGTGGGGCTGAGTGAAGATCCTTGTGGTATGCCGCAGATGACTTCAGTGGCCTCTGACTTGAATGGTGGGAGGCGGACTTTCTGGGTTCTTCCGGTGAGGAACGAGGTGATCCATTCCAGTGCTTTTCCTTGGATTCCGATGTTTCTGAGGCGCTGTAGAAGGGTGCTATGGCAGACTGTGTCAAAGGCTGCGGAGAGGTCGAGGAGGATGAGGGCGACTGTGTCTCCATTGTCCAGTAGAGTTCGGATGTCGTCTGTGGCTGCGATGAGGGCGGTCTCAGTGCTGTGTTTTGCTCGGAAGCCGGACTGTGAGGAGTCGAGGGATTTGTTGGCTTCGAGGAAGGCGGCAAGCTGGTTGTTGACAGCTTTCTCGATGACTTTGGCCGGGAATGGAAGGAGCGAGATGGGGCGGTAATTTTTGAGTTCGGTGGGGTCCGCTGTGGGTTTCTTCAGAAGGGCACTAAGTTCAGCGTGTTTCCAGCTTTCCGGGAAGGTGGCGGATTTGAAGGAGCAGTTGATGACGTCACGGAGGTGCGGTGCTATGATGGAGTCTGCTTTGTTGAAGATGTGGTGAGGGCATGGGTCTGTGGGGGATCCTGAGTGGATGGAGTTCATCAGGCGGATGGTGTCCTCAGTGGAGATTGTGTTCCAGTCATTAAGGATGTTTGAGGGGGGTGAAGGTCCAGTAGATGGTTGGGTGGGTTGGTCTCCGGGTTGGTTGTCGAAGCTGTTGTGGATGTCTGCAATTTTGTTGTGGAAGAATGAGGCTAGGGAGTCGCAGAGGGCTTGAGAGGGGGTGATGTCGTTAGAGTTGGCCGAGGGATTGGTAAATTCCTTGACGATGTTGAAAAGTTCCTTGCTGTTGTGGGCGTTGTTATCTAGTCGTTCCTTGAAGGCGGTTTTCTTGGCCTTTCGGATCAGTTGGTGGTGTATGCGGGTGGCGTTTTTGAAGGCGTCCTTGGTGCTGGTGGTTGGGTCTTTTTTCCAGGCTTTCTCAAGGGAGCGGCAGAGATTCTTGGATTTCTTAAGATCATCGTTGAACCATGAGGCCTTTTTGCTGCCAAGTTTGCTTTGTCGTTTTTTCAGTGGTGCTAGGGTGTCGGCGCTGTTGGATAGCCATAGGGTGAGGTTGGTGGCGGCTTGGTCGGGGTTTGAGGAGTGGGCTGGGGGGTTTAGGAGAAGCGATGAGGAGATCTGGTCGATGGTGATTTTGTTCCAGTTTCTTTGCAGAGTTGGTTGGGGGTGGTTGTTAGGTTTGGGCTTGTTGTAGGTAAAGTGAACGCAGCTGTGGTCAGTCCAAAGGAGATTCGTGGTGTGGCTGAAGGAGACATGATTGCTGGAGGTGAAGATAGGGTCGAGAGTGTGACCTCATACAGTGTGCTATGAATCAATCTCTTCGCCAAAATCTACAGACTTCAACCAGTGCTGAGACTGCAGGAAGCAGATGTCAGTTACTCACCCTCACAAAAGGTGTCTTTGATGCCTGGTAACTAGCCATGACTCTAAGCCATGCAACAAGTGTGCCCTCATGAGCCCAAAGGTGAGCCAGGAAAAGGAGGTGAGGCTTTACATCACCAAACACAAGAAGAGGTCACACTTGAAGTGCAGACCTCACACCCACAACAAGTCACAGGACTGTCCTCAGTCCCAGTCACCAGGCTGTTCCTATGAATGATACCCTTTTCACTTGAAGTCTTCAGGTGTGTCAAAGTCCAAGCGCAAACACGAAAATACACTGCAGGACTCGATCTCATCCGGCCACGATAGCACAAAAGAGAAGGTGCAAGCCTCTCAAGATGAACATTGCTTCCCTTTGGAGTCCCCAGTTCCAGAACAGATTCCTCAGCTGGCCACGGCATGCCTCAAGTTCCCTAGTTCATCATTAACCCTGTAGCAGATAGCATCATTCAAGGAGACACTGCTTCAAATTGTTGTTGTAATTCAGACTCTCTCTGGTGTGCCTTCAGGCCCATGGTGCCAGACTGCAGTACGGGCCACAAGATCCACAATCGTTCCTGCTGCTTCGAAACTGACCTCTCCATAGCCGATAGAATGTCGAGTGTCAGTGTCCAGCTCGACCGATGTTGCTATGAAATTGCAAAAGGGAAACCAGTTATTGGAGGGCTTGACTATAACCCAACACTTTTATGACATCACAACTACTAGCAGACTCTCCATTCTCTTTTTTGGCTTCTGACCTTATATAGGAACACATAGGATCCCTCTGAACATTGATGAGGAGGGGCATGGGCTATTCCTTCTCTACTATACTGATGATGGACTTTAATTGGATTTATAAAATACGTGTGGGCTCCACACCTCCCCAGAAATGAAACTTGATTTACCGCATGGGCCACAAATGGAAAAGAAAAACGCCTTGTGTGCAGGGGTGGTCTGGGGCAGAAGCTGAGGTGCAATATGTGCAATTGCCGTACATTTTGACAGTGACAAACATTCTGACAGAAATTCGCTTTCCAGGGCCAAAGTCATCTGAGCCTTTAGTACTATATAATGATGCCCTCACTAATTCCTTGATGGCTACATGGTCCAAGCCTTGTTCTTGGCCACAAGTCAGCTAACCAGTAGCCAGGCTAAATAGACCTGCAGCCGGTGTTCCAGACTTTCTAAGCAAGCACCTTATTCCTCTGTGCCTTATTGTGCAGTCTTCAACCTGGAATCCCAATCCTAATTCCTTTATGAACAATCCTGGAGATGGGGTATACAATTGGTGTGACACATTTGGTAAAAGAAGATTTGGCCCTTGGATCAATAAATGCAGTTTGTTAACCTGGCAGTTAAAAGTATGTGCTTTTGGACATATCCAGCAAGATCTTGCAGGTGATTGCAGATGGCCTCAGAGATTCTCTGGCTCAGGTGATACATGATGGACAAAATGCCGCTAGATTTGTAATCTGTGGTGGCATTTGAGTTACAGATTGCATTGGCAGGTCTTTTGACTCAGTGTTGTGCTTAAATTGTACATATGGATGAGGATGACTAGATTACTAGATTTTCTGGTGATGTGTAAGCATCCTAAATGAATAGGATCCAGTGTCTTGTATTCAGGGGAAAAAGGACTCTGTACTGGAAAGATTTAAAGACATATTCAGCAAAACAATCTTCCCAACAATTCAGAATATGTAGAGGCTTTTCTAGAGGGCTAACCTATAGGGAGTGTCAACCTTTCCTAGCAGTGCTACAACAGATAGTCTGGTACTTTTGTTCCATGGAATTAACACCGGCAGACACAGCACAGGACCACAGCCAAACTGGTGTAGTGATACCCTTATTATTAAGTTCCTCCTCTTCTACAGCAGCGGCTAACAAGCTGGTTTATTTTGTCTTCAGTGACTCATGCCATGCTGTTGGAAGGCAGACTGTCACGTTTCGTTCCTGGCTGGAGATCCATTACATCAGATAAATGGGTTTTACACATCATTCAAAGGGGCTATGCTGTACCCTTTGTTTCTTACCCCTCCCATCTTCCCCCACACCAGAATACATTTGGCAGAGAACTTGAAGACCCTAATGTAGGATCTTTTATATTTCAAGGGTGTCATCAATAGGTACAGGACTCTGGGAAAGACAATGGAAGCTACTTCCTTGTCTTGAAAAAGGATGAGGGACATAAGGGTATACTGGACCATCGCCCATTGAAAGCCTTCATGTGAAAGGGCAAATTCAACATGCTCATGCTGGCTCAAATTCTATCTGGTCTGGACCCGGGAGAATGGATATTGTTCTTCGATTTTCAGGATGCGTATATTCATATAACCCTCCTGCAGTCTAATAGCAATTACCTGCATTTTGTGCTCCCCTTCAGGCTCACTTAACCCCTGTGGTGTTCACAAAAGTAAGGGCCGTGCCCATCTTTGGAAGTTGGGAGTACATGTATTGAGGGTCAGACTGGCCTATAGGCAATCAACCTGATTGGTTGGTCTCACAGATCAGTGTGTAGGCTGCTTTTTTAGCAGTTTGTTAATCCTGTTTTATAGTCAAGCTGGCCAGTTTTTACAGTTGATTTCTCTGATAATAAAACAACCGTTGCCTGCAGCAAACACAAATGCTTGGAATCTCCCAAAACTTTCAAAATACTCAGACAGCATGTCTTTACAAGTTCAAAAGTGGCCTACTTTGAAAACGTGGACAAACTTTTTAGTTATCTGGTACGCTAACAAGATCCACTTTTACTTTGGTGCCCGGACCTATTTTTCCTCCACTCCGACCCTGCATGCACTCCCGTACCTGAATGACTAGCTGCTGAAGGTAGGCTTGCAACAGCCAGTCTTGTACCATGTTCAGGCGACGACCAACCTCTTCACATCATTGAGGATCTCCATCAATGAGCCAAAGTCACATAAGGAAATCTTGTAGAGGATTCCATTAATTAAAGAGGAACTGTACTTTAAAGCAGCACTTTCTTGACAACTATGTCCAGCAGTACAACACTTTGGCTGCTCGGTTCTGCAGAATTGTTTTATTTGAGTCTCCTCTGTAGACCCGCCACCTTTGGTAGGTACTGCTTTGGTACCTATTCAAAAGGTGAAAAATCTGTGGTTAGAAGTATCCATCAAAAGACCATTACCTATATTTATCATTTTTTCATGCAGCACAGTGCAGCAAGGCACTTTGCTGTGCTGAGTGAAAGGGAAAGGGCAGGAATGTACCATATTTAACATTATACTGTGCATTCCCGGCCTCCCTATCGCTGGCACACGGTTGGCTGCTTAGTGCCAACTCAGGCACCCTTGAATCATGGTGAAGGGTCCCTGCGTTGTAGGCAGGATTGTTTTTGAGCAGGAACGGACACCTTAATGCACAAAAACTATTCTCAGAAGCATTTTCCTCTTTCCAGATGTGCTGCAGAATACAGCACACAAAGAAAGAGGAAAGAATTAGAAGAAATCTCCCCTGTTTTTCTCACTTGGGGATGCATAGCATTTTTACGTATTCTCAGGTGTATCACTCAAGGTATATATGGGAATGTGCCAAAATCCATGGGTGGATGCACGAGGAACAACCCTCACCACCCATGGAACGCCTTTCTGGGGCAGAGTAACACAGGCCAAAGATATGCGCTGCCTTGTGTTACTCCAGATATATCAGGCCATGCATTGTGGCCTTGCATGGCTTGATAAATCTCACTTAAGTTTTGTGTCACCCTTATTTCCCCTTGTGTGGTGTTAGGGCGATGCAAATCCTGGATAAATCTGATCAAACACTTGATTTGTAATAAACAATTGATAGTGAGTTTGTCACTGGGAGGAGAGGAAGCAACCTCAAGGATGATTCATGGGACGAACTATCTGGACCACAGAATATCAACGCTGTAACTGTCCAAGGTTTAATGTCTGAAAGCCTATTGTGCTCCTATGAGAAAATGGAGTTTGTTTATTCCCAGGAATTTTCTGATATTCTATTGGAGGATGAAAGAAAATGATGTTGCAGCATAGAATTTGTTTGTTTATATTAGTGCATGCTCATAGAGTAGCGAGCTGGATTGTGGATTCCTTCCCCAACATTCTGGAAGAAGTCTCAATGAGTTTCTTAGACTTCTCTACACAAGAAGTTATTTAGCTTATTTTTTATATCTGTTGATTTTTGACTAAATGTTTTCCATTCTGAAATGCAAAGGCTTTATGCTTGTGCATTGAATCTCTCTTCAGAATTCCTTATTGGGTATTTGAAATGACACCTTTTCCCTCTTTAGCCCAAATTAATGTAGATTAGCGGATTTCCTTTATGGAACACACTTGCTGTATTATTACTATATTAACTGTGATTCTAATGAGCATGTTCTTCTATTTTATAATTGAAATCAATTGATGGATTATATTTACTTTTAATGGTGAATTTTAAAGATTAAAACCTAATGGATAAACTGATGAAAGACTAAAGAATTGAAAATAAAAACTATTTTAACTCACACTAACTCTCTTCATTGACTGAACTAAAAGTCTTTAATGATTTATTGTTATGTAGATGATTGCTCCTTATTTCTCTTTGTTGACGAGCAAAGGTCCATTCGTCCAGTGGGGAGGGTTATGCAATGATTGTACCAGAAGACTGAGATACTGCTCCCTCACTAAGCGATTGCGGTATAACAATCTTTTGCTTTATTATAACCTATAAAAGTGACTGGATAATTACTAAGCCTTATCCACGTGCTAACTGGATCCAACAGGTAAATCCCAAATTAAAATTCTAGAGTGAGCCTTACTATTAACTCATGGTACTCACTGAAAGCCAAAGCCTGTGCAATAGGCATTTCTATAAACTCTCAGTGATATCATGATGCTGTGGTTCCAAGAACAACAGGCTTTACTTGTCACAAGGACTGAACACTGCATGGCCCAAAGAACTGAACTGACGGATAGCAGGCAGTATTTCATTGAATCGAGCTGCCTCATTCCACTACCCTCCAGAAGAAATGCCACTCCTTTGTGTTCAAGACACACGGTTTTACTACCACCAGAGGTAAAACCAACAGTGTGGCCCTTTTATGTCTAAATTGTTGTGAGGTTTCTTTGGTGCACACACTGTTATCAACGTACCCATTGACAAACATTACCATTTAAGACTTTCAGAAATTTACACGTTAGCAAACGCCACACGTAAGATGCACATCTTTAAAAATTAGCGTTTCCATGGCGTGCAAAGGTGACAGACATGATGCAACTAGCGTCTGTCTCAAAGTAACACAAGTACTGATTAAGATTTATGAAATCAAACACATTACCAAAGGATACAAACTGGATCATTCTCAAGATCGGTCCACGGGGCAGAACTTGGAGTATGTGTGTTCATCCAGAGCTCCGATGATCAGTTGTCAGCTGGTGCTGACTGTCCTGACGACTCAAATGGATACAAGTTTGAGTCCCTCTTGAAGAATGAGTTGTTCCAGTGCATGATTCTAAGGTGAGCAATGCTCTCAAGTAAATGTACAGCGTTATACATGTCTACACCACAAATGTGTTCCTCCTTGGTTCTTCCTCAAGTTAGACTGACTGATCAATTCTGCATTACTGCACCTGAGGCTATGGCAGGCAGTATAGAGTTTGTTAATCAAGACATACAAAGAGATATTGAAGCCCTTTTCCTCCCAAAGTATTTATAGAGGTGGCACATTACTATTAATGTTATTCTTTGCTCCACTAGTAGCCTGTCAGAGGTGTGTTGCTGCAAGCAGAGAAAGCAAATACGCTACAATGACCCCAGTTATAATAGCATTAAAACCACAATGGCACACAATGTAGCAATAACCTAACCGCCTGTGACAACGGAGTGTGGGAAACAACACTGCCTAGCTGAGGGCCATGTCATCTGATCGCTTCTGAAGTACTGGGAGGACATGAGCAAATGGGCAGGGTCACAAAAGGGCCAACTCCTGAGAGGAATGAGAGCCTGCACAGTAGATATGACTAGTGTGCAATAGTTGAATATGGTAGGCAAGAGTAAGGAGGAACCATATTGAGTAATTAGCAAATGGCTGCATTCTGTAGACGAGTACTGGCAGCAAAGCCCATTCACTGGAATGGAGACAAAGCATATGGCATGCACAGTAGCAACATTTACCCCTAGCTGTCAGCGTGCGGGAGGGGGCATGGTGATCAGGCTCACTGCATGTACATATGTAGGTTCTTGAGGCTACTATGAAGATGAATTGAAATAATACATTAAGGTATTTATTTAAATTACACTTAGCTGACCTGGTGCTTCATGAGCAAATGTGAAAGGATAGGCGCATTCAGATGGTGCACTGCTGCACTATAGCCACACTGCCCTGCTATCCACAAAGAATTCTGCCAAAGGTACCAAGAGCTACAACCCGCTTCTCTTAGAACCATGGAACCAGGTGTTGTGTTAAATAAGAAAAAAAATGTAAAAGTACTTTCATAGGTATCCACCAACCTCTTGTATAAAGTGGTCAGTTACGATTAGGAAATCTCCATAAATGTAATTTCACAATGTATCAATCACAGTGGAAGAACGGACATCAAATAGACAGGTGCTTATGACTAATTCACTGTCTGCTGCGTAGAGGTATCCTTTCTGTGACATCCTAGCATTCTTCAGCTCTTCAGGTGTTATCCCAGCAGATAATCTGTGGTGGTGCAGAGGGTAGAACTTGCTCAGAAGGTTTTCGATGCAGGAACCCATCTCTGTCCATACAGAACTCTGCACTTCTGCCAGCACACAAAGATACTGCAATCCAGTGGGCAGAAATTCAGCCGGCCAGTCTTACATGCAATGCACATACAGGGTCCATCAAAAAGGCAATGCCCTGAACATATATGGTAGGCCACAGGGTGGCAGGAGAGGCGGAGCTCAGTGATGTTATTGGGCCGAGAAAATAGCCCTTCGTTGAGAGTGGCATGTTATTTTCGCAGTTTAATTACTACAGGATTGTGGAATGTCATGGTATTTATTTGGAAAATTCAAAATAATTGTATGAAATTGGGTAGAGGGTGCAGGTAAATATCAAGCATTGGCAACGTTAGTAGGTCTAGCCTCAACAACCTGCAAACAACGGGGCAGATTTACAAGCGCCTTGCACAACTTTTGCGCCACTTTTCCCATGTTAAAAATCATGCAAAAGGTGCGCATGGGCCTTGTAAATAAGCCCCAACATTTGTACATGCCTTTATTTACATACATTTTTCCTTTATTGTGAACCATTGAATTTTCGGAGAGACAGGTAGGGACTGGAGGCCGTCAGAACGTATTGCTCGACCCTGGAAAGAATGTTTTGAAGTAATGTTTGATTGGGAAGGGAATATACACTAGGATTGGGAGCTGCTGATTCGTGGACAGAAGAATCACAGGAAATTATTTCTATATTGTCTCATTTACTATTGAAACTTAAAAATCCACTTCAAGCAGTTTCTTCGAACCCTCCATTTTGGATCACTTGCAGCAAATGATCCAAAATGGATGGTTTGAGGAAATTGCTTGAAGTGGATTTTTAAGTTTCAATCGTAAATGGGACAATCTAGAAATAATTACCTGTGACCAGCAAATTGCTGCTTTTGTTAAAATCAGCAAAAATTTCATTCAAAAGATATATTCAACTTAAAGAGACCCACACCAGTACTGTAAACTTCATGTATAATAGGCTGCTAACAGGCTGGCTACTTAGGGGGCTATTACGATGGTAGGCGGACAAAGTCCGCCCGCCTACGCAATGGCAAAAGGGATCGCCTGCCATAGGTGCTGCGGCCCGCCATTCAAATTAGGATCCGCCTGCCACACTGGTGGGCGCATCCCGCATTTTTTACATTGCGGCGGGCGAAGCTGTAAGCAGCACCCGCCACAATGTAAAAAATGCATGTTGTGGATTTGCATGTACAACGTGACAGGCACTGCGTTGTGCCTGCCACCTTGTGCATGCAAATGTAGGGGGGTACCATAGGTACCCCCCATGTGCACCCCCCCAACATCTTGGCCCCCAAAAGCAGAAACTGCATGCCTTTCCATGGCGGCAACACCACCATGGAAAGTCTGCTCTCAGCCATCATCATAATATGAATGGCGGTGTCTTGCAGACACCGCCACCATCTTATCCTCGTCTTCCATCCGGTCGACGAGTCGACCGGCGGAAAGGCGGCATACGGTTTTTCCGTGCGCAGTGGACCCCCCAGCCATACTAATATGGCAGGGGGGGGTCAATCAGGCATTGATGGTGGGCAGATCGCCCTGGCCGGGCCAGCGGAGGCTACCACCGGCCTGGTGGGGCCAATCCACCCGCCATCATAAAAGACCCCTTTGTGCCAAAACCAAGCATATACAAATGCCTAGCTATCATTCAATAACATGAAATTATGAAAGTGCACCTGAGCTCTACAGGAAAAAGCATCTAATAGTGGAATCTGCGAATAATTATTGTCAGGGGGTACACATTCTATGGATTTTCATGAATCTAAAATGCAAATATATGAAATATAAATTATCCAAAGCCCATATCTATGTGTTTTTCATTGGGGGTTGTTTATTTGATGAAGAATTTTAGAAACACCATGTGAGTGTCTGTTGGTGATGTTTCTTGTCATACCTGCCAACTTGTAGAACAATCTCACAGTGTGAGGAGGGGCAGGGCCTTGTAGCTGGCGGTCCTCCTGACTTGAAGTACCTAGGAGGCGCTTTTGAACCTCCCCCCGCTCCCAAGCCCACTCCTCCCTAAAAAAAAGAAAAATCTTGCCAACGCTGGTACCAATGTCCTGGTGTGTTTTCACATCCCGTAATGGACGTCGGCAGTTCAAAGCCTCTTGAAAACGAGCTGGAAAACCACCATGTACAGTGATTATCAGCTTGTTTTCCCCACCACTGTGTGATATCAGCTCCTCACCCGATGACCATGTGATGGGAGCTGATATTGTGTGTCACACCGTGACACCTTGTGGGTTGGCAGGTATGAGTTGTGTCCATGTCAGCTGTTTTATGTACCAACGTGAAAACAGGTTTGTCTGGGTAATGTTGGTGAGAGACTCTTATTTCTTAAAATGTCTGAGGTAGTGAATAGATATTAGGAGTACGTTGTTCATAATATCCATGCACTGTGCATACTGGACAAGTGCATGTTGTGCGTACATGTACCCTCATCGAAGCCAAAGAAGAGAACTTCCAGTAGTAAACAACTTTTAGTTGCCTAACTTTTATTCCCTCCCTCGCACAGTGCTCCAATGCTTTACAGCTAGGTTTGTGCTATGTAGATTCCTATACATTCATATATGCATGAGTCCACCATGGAGTACAGTGCATGCCAGCTCTCTTGTGATTGTAATTATTTTCCTTTTTAAATAAGCTGTCCACATGGGTGCAGGGCATTCTTGCACAGGGTGATTCTGCCCCTTGCAAGGTTTCTTATTTCGGAATGCCGACTGGTGTTAAGATTGGTCCCTGCCTGCTTTACCTCTTCTTCTGCTCTCGTCTGACTAGATAAATAGGATTGTATGCTGTGGAAAGGGGAGAAGGGGTGAGGCATGTACTCAGCAGTCACCTGTTTCTGAGTTAAGCACTCACATTTTTTAAAGATACAGATAGCATTTTCAGCCCTTAAGGTTCCAGCACGGGTTCCAGTGGCAGCCACGCTACCACTCACACAGGAGCACTACCGCGGATGCATTGCGAAAAACATTGTGGATCCAGCCTTTAGTAGGGCACTGGCAACCTCATAGAAGAACAAGTTACTTACCTATGGTAACGCTTTTTTTGGTAAAGACGCTATCTAACTGCAGATTCCTCCTCTTTTTAGTATTCCCCAGGCAGGAGTCTGTATCCAGAGTGCAATACCTCTGTTTCTCGTTAGATGGCGCCATGTGACTCCACTGGGACACTGTTTCACTACAAAAATGAGGTGCAGAGCCAATATAGGCGCTACATTCATGTACTGGTGTCAGTTGCTTTCAAGGCTGTCCTCAAACCTCCGATGCAGAGCCCAATAGAAAATTTTCTGACCACTGTGCAAATTCCTACACTTGGGATCATATTAATGGATAGAGTCAAATTCACAGAACAGTATGGGTCGGTGAGGAATCTGCGGTTAGATAGCCAGTACCAGAAAGAGCATTACCTTAGTTAAGTAACTTGTTCTTTTGACAGAGACTTCTAACTGCTGATTCCTCACCTTTTGGATAGATACCAGAGCAGTAACTATTTGGAGGTGGATCTGCGAATGGACTCAAACCAAAAGGTCCTGCAAGACCGATTAGGTAAAATGCCCCTTTTGGTGAACCGGACTGTCCAAACAGTAATGCTTTGTGAATGTACAGAGTGACACCCACGTAATCTGGTGGATCTCCAGGAAAGCAACTCTGCATGCCAATGCAGTGGTAGCAGCTTTGGCACTGATGGAATGAGCTCACAGTCCTTCTGGAGGGTGTTATTCTGCCAGGGCATAGAAGATTTTAATGCAGATCCCGATCTAGCGCGAGCAGGTCCTTTTCTGCACAGCGTTGCCCTTTTTCTCTCTAGTGAAGCCCCACAAAGAACTGATCATCTGTGATCACTGTAAAAGCACAGTGGTCTTTAGGAGTCCAAGCAATCACGTCTGTTCTCCCCCTTAGAGGGGTGAGGCGGAGCAAAGCACATCAGTAGGATGATACTTTGACTAATATGAAACAATGTCACAAGATTTTGCAAGGAGTATGCTTGTGTCCACAGAACCAACATGTCTGGGGAAAAGGTGTTGTACTGCGGGCTGGCAGAGAGAGCTTGCAGCTCAATTACTTGTGGTGCAGAGGTTATGGCAACAAGGAACACTGTCTTGAGGGTGAGAAATCGCAAAAGACAGCTGTGAAGCTTCTCAGAGGTAGTGCCCATCAAATATGTGAGGACCAAGTTAAGGTCCCACTGTGGGATGGTAAAGGAAGAGCGAGGAAACAGATATTGGAGGATATTCTCAAAAACGTGTGATAATCAGTGCAAAATAGGCATAACTCAACATTGCACATCGCAGTCTATAGTGGGAAAACAACACCATGTTAACGGCATATACACAACACAGCCCCATCATGCGATAGGCTCACGAAAGGATACAGCAAGATTCCACACATATGTGCGTTCTCACACAGACGAGCTACCAGATACCAGACGCCAGATACATCGCCATCGTCCAGCTTTGAGGAGATTAATGAGAACGCACATATGTGTGGAATCTTGCTGAATCCTTTCTAATAAAGCAACGCAAAGTTTCAACCGGACAGCATATTCAATCTGCCAAAGACCTCCACTGGCTACCCGTCAATAAGAGGATCACTTTCCGACTGCTTACCCACGCACACAAATCACTCTACGACATCGGACCAGATTGCCTCAACTCTCAACTGTCCTTCTACACCCCCTCCCGCCAACTACGGTCTTCCAGCCAAGCCCTCGCCACTGTACCTCGCATCAACAAGACCACCATGGGAGGCAGATCCTTTTCATACCTGGCTGCTAAAACATGGAACTCACTCCCCGCTTACCTGCGCCTCACCCAGAACCACCTAGCGTTCAGAAAGCAGCTTAAAACGTGGATATTTGACAAATAATCCTCCTCCCCTTCCTAAGCGCCTTGAAACCCTCTGGGTATGTAGTGCGCTATACAAATTTTATGACTTGACTTGACTTACTATCAGGTCAGCAGAAGAACAGACCCTGCTCCCTGACCTGATTTACTTGGCGAATGTTGCTAGGAGTCTTTTTGTTATACCTCCAAATGTGTGACTCATCTGGAGAACGGTGCAAGTGAGATGTGATTTTAAGACCCAAATAGAACTTGTATAATTTTCTGCATCAACTAGGGGATTCCATGAATGTTTTACGTGAACCAAAATGTCCGAGACTGACAGCCGCTTCATTTGGAAGGTGTCCCCTACAAACACTGTATGTTTTAAAAGACGCGCTATGAAGGTTGTGTAAAGATAAGAAAAGGGCTTTGGATGGGCCTCTGAAAGACTCGTATCGCCAAAATCCCCTTCCCCAGCGCGTAATCCTACTTCCGCTTTCAATACTAAAGCTATAGAGATAAATTCCTGATCCATGAATCTGGATTTTAAATACCCAGACACCAACTTCCAAATCTAAGAATTTTGCTGAAATTGTCCTGATGAAGACACACTGCATGTGTCGAAACGCGTTGACAGATATCAGCTTCCTCTACTAACTTTGGGAAACACCAATGCTTTAACAGCTCCCTGAATATTGTACATCAAACTGATAGAAAAATTGTGTTTTTTTAAGAATTTTTAAATATTTGTATAATTGAATATGTTCATATCAATTTTTATACATTTAATTAAATCTTTCATGCTATCATAGCCATTTGTGTTTTCTCCTCATGTTGTTCTTCTCTACTGTACCTTGCTTTGCCAGATAATTTGTTTTAATTTGCCTGGGTTTTTACCTTTGCTTCATATTGCTTTACTCTGACCCAGGAAATTTTTCCCACTCTGGGGGTCCTTGTTTGCTTCCACAAACGTGCCATGTCCATGGTCAAACAATAATGAAAGCATAGACTAATGTAGGGGCAGTCACTCCCCCTTACGTACATGCTGCCCATGTCGTGGGACTTGAGTCACAGGGTGCATCCCTGCATCATGGCTGCACATATCAGAGCCCAAAAGAAGCCCTGTTGTCACATGTAGGCCACAAATGACAGCCAAAATGGAATGAATTGGGACACATGTGAAACGCCGAAGAGTGGGATACCGTACCAACTGTGACACACAGACCTGGCAGTGACACCCTAAACAGCCTCAATGCACAGAGGTGACACACCCACCATTCATTAACAAATTCCAAAAATGCTAGCAACTACATGTCAACCCCACAGTTGTCTGTGTGAAGTGCCTGTACAGATGAGTGACATGCATGCAGGGAATGTGTCTTGGAATGCATTTATTTGCACATGCTGTGCCTGTGGTCATTCGTCGTACTATCCCATGATTGCTAAGGACCGTCACAATGTGACGTCAACATGAGAAGAAATTGTCAATGATGGTGATCCTACGAGCTATTCCTGCTGCGGCTGCAGTGGGGTGTGGTCCACCTGCTGTATCATCATCATCATCATCTGGTGCATCTGGCGCTCGTATCCACGGGCCATTGCTGCGTACACATATGTTGTGCAACACACAACATGCAACGATCATCTTGCACACAATGTCTGGGCTGTACAGGAGCCTTCCACCCGTGACGTCTAGGCACCTGAAACGTGACGTCAACACTGGCAGGCTCACTGGTTCCTTGGTGTGTGTTATGTGTGACTTAGTGATTCCTATATGACATGAACTGCTTGTTGCAAATGAGCGACATCAATGTGTATTATGTAGCCTCACTGCTGCTCCTACCTCCCCCTGAGCATAGTTACTAGTGTGTGCAGCGCGGTTGCATCACTTGCACCCCTACGGCACACCATTGTCATGCATTTCTGCGCATGTCCACAAGCCTGACTATGACACAGTGATGATGTGCGCTGAAGGTGGCCGGGCACGTGTGTGTAGGCCCATTGTATAAGCCATGGCTGACACAGATGTAGAGCACCTGCCTGAACTCGGCATGCGGTTGAGGGTAGATGTTTGGCGCGTGCTGCACTAATAGCGACACACACAACAGTTGGCATGTGTTATCCCTGACCACTAGCGGGCATTCTCTCCTTCATGTACCCCTTCAGCCGAGCTCGCACTCCGGGGGCATGCCACATAGCAACATTGTTCATTGCAGGACAGCTAGCGCAGACACTACAACAGAGACACACGCATCAGTTACTTCCTTGGCAAGGCGTAAATATAACCACACCCAGATCCACGTGTGGAAGAGCCTCACCACTACACTGTACTGTCGTACACCTGTCCACTCAGCTTACGCTCACAGAGAGGTACGACAGGGCTACATGTCCCAGGTCTACCCCATGCCTACGGTGACATGGTTGCGCCCGCTGTACACAGTACAATTTAATGTGGTATGGCCTGGGGACCTCATGCATACATAATGACCACACAGACACACTGAGTGAGTTTGTGTAACTGACTACGGGCACGTGCACCCGGCCCCTTTTAATGCCAGGGTCACATTCCCAGTGACACTGGGCTGCATGGGTATACACCACCCCTCAGGGGTTGGTTGGTGCAGGCAACAACCACAACAGTGATCAGACAATCAGCAGTTACAAGGTTCATACAGCAAGGGTCCATGTCTTGAGCTGCACACCGTTAGTGGTCCCAGATGCACTACCGCCGGCACAGGCACAGGATGGTGACTTGTGCTGCACTGAGGTAAGACCAAGCGAGCTGAGCGGGTCCTCGTCTAGGTCCAAGGTGAATGTCACAAAGGGTTGCGGGGGACAGTGGAAGGTGTCCTTCCAGGGCATGATGCAGAGGGCAGACGCAAGCAGATACAGGCAAATTTGCAGAGTTGAATGCTACAGACTCCTCTTTACCACCATGTCAGCTACATGATAATGAAGACAACCCCCAGCTCTTGGACTCAGATGCCACCAAAGTTCAACCAGAGAGTGCCCATGACTTTCGAGGCACATACTTAGTGACACCAGAGCTGAAAGGGGATGCAGTCTGCGATGAGTCCTGTACAAGGACATAAACTCTGCCATGAAGAAAGCAAGACTCGTTTCCAATTGTGTGACCTACTTCACCGCAGTGGAGGCAGTGGTCAGCAGTGGCCCACAGCCATGTGTCGTAGGCCTGCGATGCACTGAGTTAGTGGCACCACTGCAGTTTTTGGTAGTGTCCCATCACCGCCGTAATGGAGAGCCTATTCTCCTCTGAACTGAGGAGCGTCTTCCTCTTACTCCTCTCCTTGCGTACTGTGACATGAACACTGCCATGAAGTAATCAAGACTCAGTTCCAAATGTGTGACCTAGTTGACCGCAGTGTAGGCCAGAGGCAGCGGTCAGCATGGGTCAACCACTGTCCAGCCATCTCCTCCTGGATCTCTAACACACGACTTTGGAATGGCATATGGAGAAGATTTGTGGCTGACAGAGGTAGTGGCACCAGAGTTGAGCGGGTGTGCAGCCTGCGACGATGCCGTGTCCTGCCTGATACGGACTGCATTGGATTGGTGTGAGGCCTGCAGGACCGCAGTGTAGGCAGAAGGTCAAAGTCAGAAAGGGCCCACAGACATGTGTGGTTGGAATGCTATAGTGATATGAACTCTGCCATAAAATTAGTACTCTGCCATAGTGTAATCAAGACTCAGTTCCAAATGTGTGACCTACTTGTCCACTGTGTCAGCCGGTGAAGTAAGTCAACGAGAAAGGAGTACTGTAGGCCTGAGTAGCAGAAGCTGTGATGGT
The DNA here is from genome assembly GCF_964263255.1 of Lissotriton vulgaris. Lineage (NCBI taxonomy): Eukaryota > Metazoa > Chordata > Amphibia > Caudata > Salamandridae > Lissotriton > Lissotriton vulgaris. The sequence goes on from NC_141694.1 coordinate 500,264,869, forward strand.
CTGAGGATGCTGCCAAGGTCGGGGGCCTTGGGCTTGAAGCAGCACGTGGAGGGCCTTCCATGACACATGCCGGTGTCGGCAGGTGAGCAGTGATACCAGGATGCGCAGGGGCAGGCAAGACGGCTTCAGGGATCAGCGGCCCGGGGTGTAGCAGGCACACAGGATCGCAGGCACCACAGTAAGTTGTGCTGTGCAGTGTATGTAGACATGGATATGTGTGGGGTTTACATACTGCAGTCTGTCCAGCACATCCACGCCACACTTGGCATTGTGTACATTCTCATTCATGGGTCACTTGCCTCCTTCACACATGCCTGGTTCCAACCTCTCCCCACATTCTGCTAATGTGTGGCTGTGTTGCCATGCTGTTGATGGCTTGTGTGCATGGCTGGCCCAGGTTCCCACAGTAAGTTGTGCTGTCGTGTCTGGTGGGTGGGCATGTTGTATGTGACTTTGTGACATGTGCATTTCCAGAGTTGTGAATTGCATGACTGTGGATTTGAGGTGTGTGGTGTGTTCATTTGGTGCTTACCAACGAGCAGTGCATTTCCGTAGGTGCCAGCCTGGAAGCGCCGGTTGATGATGGACTGTCAGAAGATGTAGGAATCATGCACACTGCCTGGGTAGTTGTCAACGACAATGGTGAAGAGTCCCTGGTGGTCCACTATTGCCTGCACATTGATAGAATGTGTGTGCTTTCTGTTGCGGTAATTGTGTGCAGTGTTGGCAGGGAGCACAAGTAGGACATGTGTGCAGTCAATTGCCCCCAACACGTGCGGGAAGCCAGTTGTGGCGTAGTAGCCTTGCTTGGTCTCCGGCTGTTCCTGCACAGTGTTGGGGAAGTATAGGTACCGGGGTACCAAGCTGATGATGGCATCCAGGACAGGTTTAAGGAACTTTGATAGGGCTGGCTGTGAGACTCCTCAGCCTCTGGTGGTTGTTGGTTGGAAGGTAATAGAGGCCAACAGGTGCAGCACAGCCATCTGCTTTGTCTGAGGTGGGATGTTGGTTGTCCGCAGTGTTGGTACCGTCAGCTTGTGGGCAATGATGTTCAAGATTCGAAGGAAAGTTCTCCTTTTGAGCCTGCAGTGGGTGTTAAGTCTGTGAGGCTAGTAAGTTTTCTGAAGGTCCGCTGTCTGTGTCTGCGTTGCCTCTGTGGTGGTCCGGGGGGGTCGGGCCTAGGGGTGGTGGCGGTGGGTGTTGTGGCCCTGTTGGGGTTCCGAGCTGCATGATCAGTAGCTCCATGGCTTCTGTTTGTCTTCAGGGGTGGCTCTGGGCTGGGTTCCCTTTTCTGGTGCAGGCTGTCGTTCTACTTTACACCAGATCAGAGAAGGTGTTAATTTCCAGCTGCTAATGTGCCTTATTGGCTGTTTTGGAATCTTAACGCTTATCTGGCTGGTCGTTGAGAATGTTGCAGAGTGGTGATTTTGCGGCTTTTGGCACGGGAACATCTACTCTGCATCTCATTATCAATATTTTCCGGGCTCATCTGCGGCAATGCTTTTTGCAATGCTTTTTGCGGCAAGGTAAAATGGTGATATAGGCTGTTATCACCAGCTTGTGAATAGGGCGATAGTTTTATCGCCACTTATGCTGATATAAAGTGTCATTAACTCGGCGATAAATCCTTGAGACTATACCCCATTGTTTTTTTTTTATTTAATTTTTTTAAACACATCATAACAGATGATTTAAATACTGAAGTCTGGCCCGGCAACCATAACATGTCCAAAAGAGCACCATTTGATTGTGCGCAAAGCAAAAAAAAAAAACATTAGTCAACTTTGTGTGGAAGGGGTCAATCTGTTTTTTTGTCCGAACAACAGACATATAAAGTTTTTATTGAGGGACGCCTGACTGCCAAGATGACATGCACCACCTTCGGAGGAATGTCAAAGGAGTTCATTTCTTGCTCCCGAATCTCCAAGCATGAAGGTGGAGAGTGTGAGGTCCTGGGTGCAGAATGCAACCTTGCTGTGGCAACAGATCCTCTTGGTGAGACAGCTTAATCGGAGGACAAATACTCATGCCCAGGAGCTCTGTATTACTTGGGCCGGTTGATCCTGATCTTTAGAAAATGCAGAAGAAGATTCTGATGGAAGGTATGTAGTCCCAGGTTACACCTTTGGTAGAATGTGTCTCCTAGAGAGACACTCCTTGGAAACTCCAATGTGGAGAACTGCGGACATTGTGTGTTCTCGGTGGAGGTGGCAAGAGGATCAAATCAAGGTTCTCCCTATATGTGAGAGAGACATTGCCCCTCTTCTGGGTACAACTACCACTCATGATCTGACAGACAGCAATAGCGGATCTCGTCCACCCTGCCATTCATAGATCCTGCCAGGTGGTTCACCACCAGGAATATTCCTTGATGGTCTAGCCATTTTCAGAGGCACAGTGCCTACGACCTCACCCACCCTGTTTGCTGAAATGCCACATAGAGGTGGTGCTGCCCATAAATGTATCTCCTTGATGGATTGAATGAAGACTTTCAGCACCAAAAGAGATGTCCCTCAGCCCCAGAAGATTGGTATGGAGCCAGAATTCCGCCAGAGTCCATTGGCCTCTAATCTCCACCTGTCCCGGTGGCCACCCCAAACCAGAAGGGATACATCAGTCACCACTGTCAGCCCTTGGTGGGGTAGGAAGAGGGGCCTTCTGTTGACCCAATTGTAGTCTAGTAACCACCATTGCAGATCTTTTGCAGTCTCCCCGATCGATATCTGGAAGTGGTCAGAGAGGTTCCCTTGATATTGTGCACCGTGTGAGTTACGATTCCACTGCAGAGCCTAAATGCCGCCTGGCTTGTTTGCCCAGCAGGATACAGAAGCCACCAGCTCCAGCAGCCTCAGAGTCGACCTCACTGAAATAGAGGACAGATACTGAAAAATGTGCACCAAAGCCTAAAAGTCCTGAATTATTGTTTCTGGGGAAAAGGTTTAAAATAAAACTGTGTCCAGAATAGCACAGATGAAGGGGAGCGTTTGAGAAGGAGTCAAAAGGGCATCCACTTGCTGCCGTAAGATGGACAGATGTTGCTTCATCGGTCATTTAGGGGATACTGGAAGGTGCAGCCGAGCAGCTATGAAGGGTAGGGCACACCCTTTGTGACAATTTGCAGGAACCACCCGTCCAATGTTATGTCCTGCCAACCCAGTAAGAGTAATTGGATCTTGTCTTCAACTGGATAGCTGTGCTCCACTAAGGGCACACTGGAAGGATTTGACAGGTGGGCTGAGGGTGATGGTGGGCAGGCATGCTGTCACTGACCACATGGGTTGATGGGTGCCAAAGCCTCAGCCACGAAAAAGCTGGGCACCTTGCTGAGGCTGAATCGACTGTCTGCATATTGTATCTCTGTCAAAGTCACAAAAAACTGTAGGATTTATGCAGTGTGTTTGGTAGAGCAAACTCCTGTTATCTTTGGACTGGGAATCCGACTGTGATCGACACTTGGACTTAGGCTGTTCTTGAGGGGAAGTCTTCCAGTACTTGGCGACAGAGTTTTGCCTTTTTGTCCCAAATGGCCTTCAGGTTCATCGATACGCGGCCACTGCAGACCATAGAATCGTAACCCGACCCTAGGCATCACAGGCAAACCTGATGAGGATTTGATATGGACAATTGTTTACAAGGTTGAAACTAGTCATTTTTTTAAGGAGAAATATCCCTTGCACACTGTGTGTTTGTGAGATAATAATAGGTCGCAGAAGAAACACATGGTAGACTGCAGAAGCAATATGACATACTTCATCATTCAGAGTATGTTCTTTGATGGTTTACATTACTGACACATCCCATTTGAATTACTAGTTTATGTTTTTCTTTGTGAAAGAAGTATGTACTGCTTGACTTAATTTCAGAGTAAGGCTATTTACCCCCTTGCAAGTTCTTTTGCTTTATGCTGCTGTTACGATAACATGTTAGATTTACAGCTTTTTTCTTCACTGAGTAAATATGTAGGCAGAGATAAGCTTTCTTACTGGTGCACCAAAAATACTGGCCCATTGTTAAAAGCATCTACTATGCAATATTATGCTGTTTGTGTCTCTCAAGCTAACCACTTACAACACAAACTTCATCGTCTGACTTCTATTTATAACACTCTCTAAAGCCTGCTAACGCAATCTGTTCAAAAAGAGACCCAATGCCCAGAAGCCATATCGTTGTAACTTCATTATGGTGTTTCCTTTCTAAGATAAATAGAAGCAACACCCAAACATTTGGCAAACTACTGGCAAATCAATAAATGAATAGTTTGGGGTATTGCACTCAGTTTTTTAATAACTTGATCGTTTGTTCGATACGTGTGCAGCGCTAGATTAGAGCCTGCTGAACTCAGTGTATGTATGAATATGGCCTGGTATCACTAGATATCCAGGACTCTAGCGCGCACGACAATTATAATCTTTCAAATGAAACCGTTTACATAGCGAACATAACATTGTTGGTTAATAGAAGTTACAAACTTTACCACACATTTTGAAGGTTTATGATTTATAAATCCGTTGATCGTAGTAATATGGAATTTATATTCTTTTGAATTTCAACGCATAATGTTGCAACAGTGGATAACTAAAATGTATTGTGTATCCCTCCCCTTTCCCTCTTTTTTTGCTTTTTTTTTTTTTGCTTTCTTGTTGACTCATATTAGCTTCACCTGAATAATAATATGGAGGTTGCTTCACAACATAAGCGCCAGTAATATCTTCATCGTATTCGAAAATACACTTAGTTTCGAGCTATACTTCCCGTTTAGTAATGGCCGCCACTATTCTCTCAGCCTTTCCTTCCTTCAATCTTGAGTCTAAAAAATAGATGTAGAAAAAGGACTCCTCTTATGAACCCGCTATCGACACAAACATTCGAGCAGGAACGCCGCTACGCAGCCGGTTTACCTTTCTTCCGGTAAGTCGGCTTCTAGATGGTTTTAAACGTGAAGGTCATCGACTAGGGTAATCGTATACTAAATCCGGCAAACTTTTATTTTTATTTTTACTCTCTTTAGCACGGGAGGAATTTCAACACGAGCGAGACCCCTAGTTTTGAATTCGAGGCTCGCAGGTAAATACTCTTCCTACTATTAGACTTTAGCGACATTGCATCAAATTAAATTGTTTGCAATAGAATTTATGCATTACCGGTTTATTTATTTCAATAGACTCCACATTTCAGCGGTTACACACGCAAGACCTGCAGGTGAGCTCCGTGTTTGAAGTTCACAAGTGACCATATAAATAGGCAACAAAGGGTATTTATTTTTTTGATACAAATTCTTATTATTTTCAGACAAGTTCTTTTTGACCTCAGGATACAGGTAATTCATTTGAATACCCTCCCCCATATAAATCGCTTCTTGTACACATGAATCATGTTTCTGATTCTTCCCTTTTTTACCGATTCTCCAGATTCACTATATATTATATTGCACATATAATATCGGAATAATCAGCAATTCCGGTAAGAAATCCACATAATACTAAAGATCACGGAATATATATCTCCTAAAGCATCTAGAGTAATCAAGTTTCCTTTCTTTTCCTCTTTTCTTTTCTCTTACAGACCCCTGACGAAGGGGTTTATACCCCAAAATGCATTGGGTTGTACATATAACTGTGTTGTATACTGATTGTTTTGAGAAATGCATATGATTTATGTGCAGTGATTTCCTATTGTTTATGTATTGTTTAAATTGATAATGCATTTTACTCACTGAATTTATGATAAACTAATGATAAAAGATTTTTTGAACAAACAGTTTCATTTGAAAGATTATAATTGTCGTGCGCGCTAGAGTCCTGGATATCTAGCGATACCAGGCCATATTCATACAAACTACTGGCAAACACCTGCTCTAACAAAGCAAAACAAGCATTGGCATAGCCAATAGGTCTCCCCTTTGGGATCTTATAAGTGTTTAGCCATGCAACAGTTGATGTTGTTGCACTAAGGATATTGTGCTGGATAACTAAACACTTAAAAGGTCCAAAAGGCAAGACCTATTGGCTATGCCAATGCTGGTTTATTTTTCCTTCTGTGGGCAGGTATTCAGAGGGTGAAGAGCTAAGCAAGTCCAAAGATATCCATCCTCCTTTAGCACAAGGAAATTGCAAGAGTCCTTTTTTCCAGGTCCGGAATCCTTTTGATGGCTTCTTTGGAGAGTTAAGCTTGAACCTCCTGCATTAGAATGGACGGGTGCCTATATAAGAGTCTTTCTATTGTGGGAGGGAGGTGTGCTGGGGAAAAAAGAAACATTAGGACATAACTATGCTGTAAGATCTGGAGGACCCATCTGTTGGTTATGATGAATCACCACCCTGGGAGAAATTACTGGATGCAGCCTTCCACTGGGTGGTTGTATGCTGCTAATGGCAAGCTGAAGTGGCTTGGAGTCTGATGCAGGAAGGGGACTGGTATGGCTCATGTCAGGATGTCCCATGCGCTGCATGCCAGATCTATGCCCCTGGGCACAAAATAACTGGGGTGACTGCAGAGGGGCCTGGGGAGACTGTCCTTGCCTTGGAATTACATGAACTGGTGAGAAAACGGCCTGGAAGGGGGTCAAAACAACCAGAGAGCATTCTGTGGCCCACTTCTGTTTAAAGCGTTCTACATCAGAAACAGCTTTTTCATCCAACAATCATGAACCACTGAAAGGCATATTAATTAGGGAGGCCTATACGCCTCTTGAGAATCCTGTGGATAGCATCCATGCATGGCAAGGGGAAGGAAACGATTTGGGGTTCACCTTGGGAAAGGAAGCTTGGACTGCTAGACTCTCATGAGTAGAACATTGTGTTAGTAAATCAGGGTCACCAGGAGCAGGTATCTGGCCATCGGTCTATTTACCGGCAGGCGCAAACGGCCTAACAGGGTGTCAGTAAGTACTTTGTTGAATGGAAGCAAAGGCCCAGATGAGGCAGTCCCCGGTTGCAAAAAGTATGTGGGGACATTTGACTTGTCCTTAACTGGCCTCCTGTAAGTACAAGTAAAGACTCATCATCATCATACTTGTCTGGATCATCCCCGATTCCCAACATCCTTATCTCTGGGTGGTGGAACATATGGTCATAGTCAGAGCTAAAAAGACAGTGTAGCCTCTGAGGGCACCTCTGGAGTAGTGTAAGCTCAGACTTTGGTTGTATGGAGACCGAGTGTGCTGCAGCGGATTTGTAGCCTGACCTCGGTTGGGATCAAGCCGCCACAGGTTCAGGGTGAGACATCAGAGTCTGTAATGGATTCTCCTCTGACAGCACCAGCGCTGGTGTTGATGAAGAAGGGACCAAAGCACGTGTCCGAGCTGGGATGGAAGTCTCCACCAGTGTCAGTGCTAAACCCGTGAGGGGTTCAGAAGGCACAGAGGATTGATCCACCACAAATCTGACTGAGAGCCCCAGCGGACCCTCTGGGTCCAAAGCTGTGTCAGAGGGAGCCAGAAGAGTGCCAAGGATAAGCAGCATGGCCTCTTTAAAGGCCTTAACCTGCTGCAGTATTGCCGATTCCAAATACCAGACATCTCATGTATCTGTGACTGACATCTGTTTTCTGCAGTCACAACTTGAAGCCTGTAGTTTTAGAAGGAAACATAGCTCCCTTGCTCACTGGATTTTATTTTGGGAGCCGCTAAAGGGCCGAAGAAAGTGGGAGCGGAGCTCCAGATCCATGTTCAAGGTGCGGAAAGAAAAGGAACAGACATCATCACAGAGGGTTGCCGCTCTTCTGTGGATGGAACAAAGCCGGATGGAACAAAGCTGGTGTGGAGCTGCACTGTGCCACCTAGTGCCGTAAAGGAGTACTGCTATGAAAAGTTTCTAGATTCTTATTAGCACCTTAGGAATAAGGTAAAAGTGAAGAATCTGTGGGTAGAAGTAATAGAGCGCGCAGGTCACCCGACTATAATTTTACCATACTCACCTGGGCCCATAAATCAATAACTCAATAATTTGTTCAGCTAACCCTCGCTCTACTACCAGTTTATTTTACCTACAAGGTCCTATACCATTGACTTTCAAATCCTTGTCGCTGGTACCTGTAACTTATTGGATCAGGAGTTAGCATAATAGGTAAAGAACTATCACTAAAACAGCATTCCAACTTTATCTCGGGTTCTTGTTTCCATACCATCAGCCTGCTGCGTAAGGTCTTCCCTTTACTGCCAGACTCCTTTAGGAGGACGCTAGTACAGGCTCTCGTGCTAAGTCGGATCGACTACTGTAATGGCCTGCTGCTTTCTGCCAATGAAGGCGTGTTGGCTAAGCTCCAGGTCATTCAAAACACAGCGGCCCGCCTAGTTCTGAATGCTCCGCCAAGAACTCCATCTAAACCCCTCCTTGAGCAATTACATTGGCTCTCGATCCGGCAAAGAACAAAATTCAAGATAGCCTGCCTGATACACAAATGTCTCCATGGACAAGGGCCTGCATATCTTGAAAACAAATTTATTCCCTACATTCCATCTCGAACACTAAGATCAAGCAATAATCTGCTCCTAGTGGTGCCCCGCGCCAAGAAAGCGAGGCATGGGAATAAAGCGTTGTCAATTGCAGGACCCACATTATGGAACAGACTCCCTCTGTCCCTAAGACAGTGTACTGAGCACTTAAAATTCAGAAGGCAACTAAAAACCGTCTTATTTAAAAATGAGATCTAGCTTCTGCTCCAATTCACATCTTCTGTTTAGTCGGCACCATAAGCGCAGAGATACTCCATCTGGAGTTGATTCAAGCGCTATAAAAACCAGCAAATAAATAAATAAATAAATAAATAACATTTGCACTCATATAATAATCACAGACTCAGGAAGGTTTAAAACTCTTTATCTAAATTTCTTAAATGGTCATGATCCACAGATTAAATACCACAAGACTTTCAATAATGAAAATCAGGAACAGAATATAACTATGCAAAAGATGTATTAAACTGATTACGATCATTTAGAAAATAAGGGAAGGTAAGAAAAGGAACATGCTATATATTCACACGATTGAGCAGTTATGTAAAGGAAAGGTAGGAAAAGGAATACGCTATGTAAAACGATTTTATCATTCAACTATAGGGAAAATGAAAAATGTAACACACTATTAAACGATTTTATCATTTACTAAAAGGAAGGGTAAGAAAAAGGAACATGCTAAGTAAATCAAAACAATTCAACAATTTAAAAGGGAAGGTGAGAAAAAGAATATGCTAATCAAGAAAAGATTTCAAGCATTTATTCAAAGGGAGGGTAAAAAGGGAACATGCTAATATAGTTTGCAAAGGACTCTGACCATAGGGTGGGTAAGAAAAGGGAACACATTATAATATATATATATATATATATATATATATATATATATATATATATATATATATATATATATATATATATATATAGTAGAAAAGGACGTCTTACAGCAAATGTTCAGCTTGAAGAGACGAGGTGAACCCAGTAATGGTGCATAAGTATTTTTATTGTGCTCTACACCATCCCGCCATTACGCGTTTCTGCCTGACGAGGCCTTGATCACATGACAGCGTTAAAGGGACGGATATCCTCTTTTTAAAGTGCTACATGCCATTAATTTAATAGACATAGAAAACATAATGTCACGTGTTAAAAAACGCCATTTGTTACACCTTCAAGGATAATCCTTGTACCAAGTTTGGGGAATATAGAAAGCAGAACATGGCACAGCTATTTGATATTCTCATTTAGCAGCAATTTAGAATAATTATAAAACAAATAAATAAATAAATATGCTTTAAAAATTATAAATACTCCAGATCCTTGCTGTTAAAATACAAGGAACACACATCCATAAATACATCAATGTATGGCTAAAATCATGCTTAAGAAACAAATCCTGTTTAAAACTACAATAAACTAGGAGACACATATCTTAAACTAGCCAGATTAATTGAAAATAGAAAAAGGATGCCAACTGAGTGTTCACCTATAATTTTCAAGGTACACTACATAATGCAGCCCAAGTGGGCAGACTCATACTGCTGTGCAAGGTTAGCTGTGCAAATTGCGTATATAAATAATGGCAAAAATTAGTGCAACCCAGTGATAAAATCCGTGGAGATAAAAAAGTGAATAAGAATGAAAATGATTAAATGTAAAATGTAGAGAGACAGCTAATATATACATAGTACACAGCAGCATTCTTATTGTGACACTCATCAAAAAGACGTGCGACCGGGTACGCAGTGTCACTATTCGTGATAGCCCTACGGTGCTGTAAAATACTTTTGTACACCTGTGGTCTCGTACTTCCCACGTACCTTAGACCACAGGGACATTCCAACACATACACTGCGTACTCCGTCCTGCACGTCAATTTGTGTTTGATGCTGATAGGTTTAGTATTGAAGGGAGTCATGTATTCAGACTTACTTACTCCATTTCTGCATGCCTTGCTGGAGGAGCATTTCAAAAAGCCTTTGCTACTGTTCAACCACAATCCTGTGATCCGTACCTCAGGACTGCTAGAAACTAGACAATTATTCATAGTTCTTGCTCTCTTATATGTTATGCTAGGGGCCTTAGTAACCAGAGTTCCCACAACCGGATCACTTGTGATAAGCGACCAGTTGCGTTTCACAATCCTGTGAATAATCTGGTGCTGATTACTGTAAGCAAAGATAAGCCTGGTCAGACCCTGCTCAATTTTGTCAGTTTTACCCTTGCCAGCTGCATGAGTGGCTAAGAGTTTCAATCTATCCTGAGAGTTGGCTCTACTCATAGCTTTATCTATGATTTGAGGTTTGTAACCTCCCCTCAGGAACCTGGCTTTACACTCCATTTGTGCCTGTCTACAATCAGTTTCTGTGCTACATATACGCCTAATTCGGAGCATTTCACCATATGGAATGCTCCGTATTAGGTGGGCTGGATGATGACTTGCAGCATGTAAAACTGTGTTCCCAGCTGTGGGTTTTCGGTAGAGTTTGTTCTCTAGTTTACCATTGTTAACAAATATTTCCATGTCTAGGAAACAAATGGAAGTGGCACTGATGCTACTTGTGAACTCTAGATTTAAATTGTTCACATTAAGGCTTTCAATGAACTGTTCAGCTTCGCTTCTCAACCCATCCCAGACTATAAAAAGGTCATCAATGTACCTCATTCATTTCTTGACTTTAGAATTCATGATGGTATGAAAGTTGGTCATGAGGACCTGCTCCTCCCAGTATCCCATGTGTAAACAGGCATAACTGGGAGAGAAGCAGGCCCCCATTGCCACTTCCCTGACCTGCTGGAAGAGTTTATTAGCAAATATAAAGAAATTGTTCTCTAAGCACAAACTGATCATAGATAAAATCATTCTCGTATGCTCATTCAGACATGCAGGTCTTGTACTTAAGAAATGCTGTACTGCTTTGGAACCGTCCCTATGGTATATGCTAGTATAAAGGGACGTGACATCCAGAGAGATTAGAAGGTAACTGGGTTCCCACCTAAAATCAGACAGTTTTCCTAAAAAATCTCCAGTGTCCAATAAAAATGAAGGTACATTTTTAACATGGTCTTGTAGAAAAAAATCTACATATTTGCTAACGTTTTCAAGGATACTGTTGCAGCCAGAGATAATGGGTCGACCTGGTGGCTTAGTACTATTTTTATGGATTTTAGGAATAAAGTAGATTACTGGTGTTACAGGAAATTCATTTTTCATAAACTTATATTCCTCCATCGTGATTAGACCCATACTTCTCCAGGCCATTAACTTGGAATAAATATCATTTTTAGCCTGCTGTATTTCATTTGGATTTATCCTTCTGTAACATTCTCGATCATTAAGTTGACCTAGTGCTACGTCCATATACATTTGTCGAGGCCATAGCACCACGTTGCCCCCTTTGTCGGACTGCCGAACGATAACGTTTGCATTATTTTTCAATTTCTTGATCAATTTGTGATATTCAAGCTCTATGTAGTGTTTCCTCTTTGAGGCATTAGTCTGTTTAAAAAATAATACCCTGAGCTCTAGAGAAACCTTGTCATGCAACAAGTCCAAATTATCTTTTAGCTTCAGTGGACAAAATGTAGAGTTACGTTTAAAAGGAGTTAAAACTGACACAGGTTCTAGGCCCCGGCCGGGGCTAGAAGGTATTGGAGCAGGTTCATTTTGTATGTCCAATAAATCCTGTAAAAAAAATAGAATCCAAAATAGGCAAACTGGGTGACACAATACTATACTCAATTGCTTGAACTGTGTCAGCTTTCTTGTGCAGGCTTTGATATTTGCGGAGCTTCAGTTTGCGCACATAATTGAATACAAGTTTCATTCGGAGTGAGCACAACTGCAGATAAATTTACCACGGTTTGTACATCACAATCTTGGCGACTTAATTCCGTTTCCATTGTCTCCGTGGCTTTTTCTGTTTGTTGTTGACGTTTTCGTTGCTTGTTGCACTGTCTCCTTTCTGTGCGTTTGAAATTGTTGTTCTGCTTACGGCAGCACCCCGGGCACCGGAGCGAAGGGTCTGCTTCCGATCTTGTTAGACCACTTCTAACTCCTGTGTATAATGTTCTTCCTTTCGCCCCCACACAGTACTAAGAGCCTCTGTATGTTAGGAACAGGTTTATTCCATAAAGAACAATTACAGCATTATCATAGAGCGCCGAGCGTCTGTTTAGGTAGAGCTCCGGTTTCCTTCCTCTGCGCATGCGCGCCGGCTCCGCTCTCGTCTACAGCGTGACGCGTCATCGCGTTCACGCTCGTAGACTAGAGCGCAACACCACATATCTCCCCCCTTATAATAACCAAAAGTAAAACAATTCTAGTCCATTCTCTACTGTCCACTCATTTCAAAGTCTCTATATCTTGAGGGCAGAGTGACTGTTCTGCCCATGCGTGTGCGCCTTACCGGTATGCTCTCTTCGGCTTCTCTCTCTACACGTAACCTCTCACCATCTCTCTGATCCTCTCTCTGCCCCTTACTGGCAGGGGTATAGTCTCTGCTTGTTGATTCTGTGGTTTGTATTTCTCTCTCTCCACCTTCTCCTTCTGTTTCAGAGAGTTCACTCATGCTTAGCTCATTTTGAGGCATTTCTTCTTCGAACCCAATAGGTATCTCCTCCTCCTCTGACTTGGGCCACGTCACAATCTTGTTGACTCTTGCCATGCGGTCTTGGGACCACACCTTGCCGTCGCTGAGGAGCGCAGCTCTGCCTCGCACTTCTTTGACTTGTAGGGGTTGGCTATACTTGCTCTCTCCTTTCTTTTGCAGAGTGGGAAGCTTGACCCTGACCCATTCTCCTTCTTCCAGCTCTGTTTCTTTAGTGTTGCGTCGTTTGTCGTAATGGGCTGCATATATCCTCTGGGCCTTCTCTAGGTTGTGCTGGACCACCGCCGGGGACCACTTACTGGTTATGGTCTTTTCCCTCCACACTACGTTGTCCCTGGTGAATGGGAATCGGCCTCTCAATACTTGGAAGGGGCTGTACCCCACCACGGTGGGGGTGATCCTATAAGCCCACAGCATGCTCTGTACTTCGGTTTCCCAGTCTTTTCCCTGCGTGATGGCCGCCTGTATGGAGCCCATTAGCACGCGGTTGAACCGCTCCACTTGGCCGTTACATGCCGGGTGGTAGATAGCCGTGTGTTTCGACTCAATCCCGTTTCTCTTCATGAATCGAGTCCATTTGTCTGAGACGAACTGCGGTCCGTTGTCACTGAGTATAGTTTTGGGTATTCCTTCCCTTAAGAACAAAGACGTCAAGAACTTCAGCACTGTGTCAGTGTCCATAGATTCTTGTATATCGACTTCCGGCCATTTGAGTATTTGTCTATGACTACACACAGGAATTTGTTTACTCCTCTATTATCAAGCACGGGTCCAAGTATGTCAATAGCTAAATTTTCCCAGGGGTTTTGCGGGCTCTCGAACTTTCCTAACGCAGGTCTGAGAGGTCGGAGTATTTTGTCCGCTCCTTGGCATTGTTCACACTCTCTCACTTGCCTCTCTATTTGGGCATCCATACCGGGCCACCAATACATTAGCTTCACGCGTGCTTTGGTCTTTACGATGCCCAGATGTCCTTCATGTAGTTGTTTCAATAACTTAGGTATCAGGGCTTCCGGTGGTACCACTCTTTCTCCTCTGTATAGAAAGACCCCTGAATCGCTCAGGGACAGCTCTTCTCTCATTTCGTAGAACTTCCGTACTCCCGCTGTGAGCCTCCTTTTGTCCGGCCAACCTGAAGTGAGGTGTTGTTTTATATCCGATTTCTCCGCATCTTGTTCGTATGCAGCTGCCCATTCTTGTCTGCTAATAGTCATTTCATTGTCTTCCATGCTTGCCACCATCTCTTCTCTGTCCGGAGCACTCTCTGGCGCCTCCTCCATGGCCGACGCCCTGCTGAGGTAATCGGCCACCCTGTTTTGAGTTCCTGGCAGATATTCGACATCATACGTGTAGTCCAGTAGTTTGAGTGTCATCTTTGCAATGCGTGGGGTCGCAGTGTCGTGACCAGAAGACGTCAGGACTTTGACCAGGGGTTTGTGATCCGTTTGGAGCTTAAACCTGATGCCCCAGATGAACTGTCAGAATTTGCCCATTGCCCAGGTGACCGCCAGCATCTCTTTTTCAATGACGCTGTATCTTTGTTCCGTCGGGGAGAGGGCACATGAAGAGAAACTGATGGTTTCTATGGCTCCATTCTCCCTCTCCTGTGCCAACACTGCCCCTAAGCCTTTGTCGCTTGCGTCAGTCGTCAAAATGGTGTTGCCTGAGGGGACGTAACCTTGCAAGGGAACGGCGTCGCTGATGCAGTTCTTTACTGTTACAAATTCGTTTTGTGCTTCCTTGTCCCACTCAAACTTCGCCTTGTCTCTGATGAGCTGTCGCATTCTGTATGTTTTGGTGGCAAAGTGTCTTACAAATTTACTGTAGTACTCGGCCATTCCAATGAATGACCGTACTTCTTCCTTGGTACTCGGGGCTTTGGCTTCCTTGATGGCTCTCACGTTCTGTTCCTTTGGAGATATACCATGCGTACCGATCTCATGTCCCAAGTACGTGACTGAGGGCATCCCTATTTTGCATTTGCTCCATTCTGCCGTTAGCCCTTTGTCTTGCAACACATCGAGGACTTTAGTGAGTTTGCTGTCATGATCTCCTTTGGTGGAACCCATTACCAGTATGTCATCCTGGAAATACTGCACTCCTGGGATGTCCTTGAACAACCGATGCATCAACTTTTGAAAGACCGCCGCTGCTGACGCTAGACCAAAGGGCATGCGGCGGAATTGATAACACCCAAAGGGTGTGATGAAGGAGGTGTACTTTCTACTTGTCGGATGCAGCTCGATTTGGTGGTACGCTGACGTGAGATCTATGGTAGAGAAATGGCTGATACCTTTGGTTCTTGCAAGCATCTCCTCAATTCTAGGCAGGGGAAACTTCTCAACGATGAGGCATTTGTTGAGTTTGCGGAGGTCCACGCAGAGACGAACTTTCCCATTGGGTTTCTTGGCCACAACTAGGGGGGACAACCACTCCGAGCTGTCCACCGGTTCTATGATGCCTTGTTTTTCCAGTCTCTGAAGTTCCTGTTGTACGGCTTCGCTGGTGGATATAGGGATGTTCCTGACTTTGTGAGTCACTGGTATTGCCCCCTCCTTAAGTACCATCTTGTGAACAAATTTGTCCAGTTTCCCAACTGTTCCTCCGAACACCTTGGGGTAGGCAGATTTCCATTCTTCTCCTTTGGGGATGGGCCATTCGTCCGTTAAAAGGATTTGTTCTTTTCCCCCGGGGTTTAGTACTATACCTAGGTCCCCTGCATCTCTCCATCCGAGTACTGAAGGACCCTTCTCCGCAACGTACAATGTGCAGGTGGCTGATCTCCCTCTGAACTCGAACTTGAAGTCTCGACAGCCCACTATGGGAATGGCGTTCTCAGAGTATGAGATTGCACGGATGTCCGGTGGCCGTAGATCCGGCCCTACCACTGGTGCGAAATCTTCATCCCATATGGATCTTTGCACAATCGTCCAGGGGGAACCTGAGTCAACTGCCACATGTACCTTCACTCCCCCGATGAGCATGTCCGTGCAAGGCTTATCCCTGCGTTTACCTGCCACATCCAACACTTGATCCTCTATACACAGTACCATTTCGCCATCCTCCTGATCGTCTTCCTCGCTGATTTCAGACGTCGCCGATTCCACGCTCTTGACCGTGGACTTCTTTCCCTTCTTGCGGCATACTTTTTCAAAATGGCCGACCAGGCCGCAGAACGCGCATCTGGCGCGAAACGCTGGGCAACGTTTATCCTGAGCTGAGTGTGCTGCGCTGCCACATCTATAACAAGAGAATTTGCTTTCTGTAGTAGGGCGCCCCGTCTGTTTCCCTGTCCATTTTGTTTCCCGCCTCTGTTCTCCATATGAGCTTTTTTGTTTGTTGGAGGTTGAGGCCTCGTCGATCTTGTTAACCATCTGCTTCTGAGTGCTTTCTCGTTTGGCCGCGTCCGCACAGCGTTTCGACATTTCAGCCTTTTTGACCATGGCTATGACTTCCTTGAGGGATGTTTCACTTTGTGCCCATAGTTTGTCCTGGACTGACCTGTTGGTGGTGTGCATGACTATCTGGTCTTTTATGTACTCGTCCTGCAGTGCTCCATATTGGCACGTGATGGCTAGCCGTCGGAGTGCGGCCACGTAGTCGTCTATGGATTCGCCCGCCTCTTGCTTCCTTTGCTGGAAATTGTAACGGTCTATGGAAACACACACTGCTGGGCGGTAGTGGTTGTCCAGGTCCTCCAGTGCATTTTTGAAGACATCAGTCTCTGTTGCATCCCTTTCCTTGGGCACGATGTTTGCGAACACCCTCACCCCTTCAGGGCCTAGATTGTGGAGTAATAGTCTCTTTTTTCTTGCTGGGGTGTATTCCTCTCCATTCTCGTCCTCTAGTGCTTCTATGTAGTTCCTGAAGTACTCCCTCCAATCCTCCCATTTCATCTGGGGTTCCCCTGGTCTGGGTAGGAATGGGATGGGGGCCATCAGGGCTGAAGACTGGTTTGCCATCTTGGCTTCGCTCCTGGGAGCTTCTGCTTGGGTTCTGGGGTTGTTGGGCACACTGGATGCTCCTGCTCTGTCTGCGGTGTCCCCTTGACTTCTGGGACTCCCTGGAGTGTTATCCCCTATGGCTTGCGTGGGGCTGGTGGATTGTACCCCCTCCTCTGGCTTTGGGATGGTGCCTTTGGTTGCCAGGGTGCTGGGTTATAGGCTCCTTGTCCCTGGGACAGCACTGACCTGAGCCTTGCTTGTGGCGTGTATCCTGCCGAGTGGTGAGGTTGCGCTGCTGCCACGCTCTATGCTTCTGCTTCTTGCCGCTTACTGCTCTTTTCTCAGGGCCTGTAGGGTTGCTGGTTCAGCTATCAGTGCCCTGTTCGACTGTGCCTGGACGATGGGTGGATCCCACTCTCGTCGCCAATATAATGTTCTTCCTTTCGCCCCCACACAGTACTGAGAGCCTCTGTATGTTAGGAACAGGTTTATTCCATAAAGAACAATTACAGCATTATCATAGAGCGCCGAGCGTCTGTTTAGGTAGAGCTCCGGTCGCCAACTGCCAACTCCGGGTTTCGCGCTCTTCTGTTTCCTTCCTCTGCGCATGCGCGCCGGCTCCGCTCTCGTCTACAGCGTGACGCGTCATCGCGTTCACGCTCGTAGACTAGAGCGCAACACCACACTGTGCCAGGGTGAATTTCAGAAACCCCAACCTCTGGGATCTTTTCAAATCACTATATGATTGGCTGCCTATGTTAGAGCTGCCATCGGAGACTGTAGAGGCTTCTGCCGTCACCGCGCCACTCGTTTGTCTGGCTGAAGTGGTACTAATGACAGCCTTTTGGTGAGCTTTCAAGTTATCGTACTTCTTCTCAAAAGTAAAGATTTGGCTATGTTCATAGTCTAAACAATCCCTTTGAAACTTGAAGGCTTTACGCCTCTTAATAACCTCCTCCTCCCTTTTTAAACGTACAGCCATTTCATCCCGATATTTAACTGTCAAAGGAGTACTCGGCAGTTTTTCAATTTCTTCATTCAGCCTATTTCCGCTAAGAGTTTAACTCTGTCACTTTCCGCATATTTAATCAAAAGTTCTATAAGCCTGCGTGACGAGTCTAAGTTGCATTTTGCCCAGTCAGATAACATCCGAGGATATGGGTTCTCGTAAGAGGGGGCTAGCATTATCCTTAACCCCGTGGTACTCTTCCAACTTCAAGATACCCCGTTAGAGAGCTGTGCTCCCACCATTTCGCTTGTTCGGATTTACAGGCTTTCTCCAGTGCTATTGAACAAATCTTTAAGGTTACTGTGCGGCTCATGTGAGGCACCCTGAGTCACATTGTCGATTCCCCGGCTGGGGAACAAGTACACAAACATACTCTTTGCTGCCTCCAACCGTCCCTTCAATGTGTCTGCGGACATGGCGTGTAAATAAGCAATAATTAAAAATTTGCAAACATTCGTGACAAGAATTTTCAATTCTATTAAGGACACGGAGGCGAGGATTATGCTTTCTCTATTTTTTTACTACCAACAGCAGCCAATAGAAACATAGTAAAGAAAACAAAAAGCTACAACTCCCATGAGGCCTTAGGTAACCATAGAGAGTACATGCTATATAAGTCACCATAGAGGACAACACTTCCTCTTTCTTTGTCCAGGAACCATAAACAGTCTAAAGTCATTTGAAGAAAAGTACCGCCAACCATCCAGAAAGGAAAGTCCGAAGGCAGAACCGCAAAGAAATCCAACAGGAAAACAGGCAACCACTCCAAAAGCGCCGAAGGTGCATCAGGAAACACAGCAAATCCAAGCTCCAAGGCGCGGAAAACGGTGCCGGAAAGACCAAGATGATAGTTCACTTCTGGTCCGAACCTGAAAGAAAAAACAGAGCCGTAACATATATCCCCAAAACCTTTGAAGGTCGCATCACATAGGGTGGGGAAAAAATCAATGCAAAACAATGCAGATCATAGTAAAGCCAAGATGCACATAAACAATGCAGTAGAATACCAATGGGTGGGATAATCCTCGCCTCCGTGTCCTTAATAGAATTGAAAATTCTTGTCACGAATGTTTGCAAATTTTTAATTCTATGGCAGGACAGGAGGCTTCAGATTATGCTTGTTCAAAGCTGTTCCACCACAACAGATGCCATATCTACAATGGGTTTGAAGTAAAATGTCTTAAACACAGTATCAGAAGACCAATCAGCTGTCTTCACAATGTCATGCAAACTTACACCAACACGAAAAGCCTTAGAGGCCATGGCACCCCTCGCGGAGTGAGCTCCAAAGATGGAGGTATCAATTCCTGCCTCAGACATAAGCCAGCGTACCCACCGAGCCAGAGTAGCTGACGCCACAGGCTTAAAAGGCTTTAACAAAGCAATCAATAACTGTCCAGACATATCTTGACGAAAAGGAGCAGTACTCTCCTCATAATCCTTTATGCAGCGTACCACACACAATTGTGGATTGTGAGGAAACGCTGGGTAAGTGACAGTAGACAGATTAGTCTTGGTACGCCTGGAAACCGTAAAAGTAACGCCTTCTGGGGAAAAAGAACGACCCGCGAGGTCCAATGCACGGACATCCGAAACACGCTTACAAGATACTAAGCACAAAAGCATTGTCAATTTCGCAGACAACTGCTTACGGGACAGAGAAGCGTTGGGAGGCCAAGCCTCTAGAAAACGCAACACAATGGAGACATCCCAAAGAGCAACATATTTTGGACATGGTGGTTTAGCCATTCGCACACCACGTAACAATGCAGAGATGAGAGGATGTTCCCCAACAGGCTTTCCGTCGACCAAATCATGGCCCGCAGAGAGAGCGGAGCGGAAAGAATTGACGGTCCTGTAAGCAGAACCAGCAGAAGCGATGGAAGCAAGAAAATTAACCACTAGAGAGACATCTGCAGAAGCGGGATCCAGATTCCGTTCAGAACACCAATCACACCACCGACGCCAAGCTGACGCATAACGTTTGCGCGTGTTGGGGGCCCAAGCTTCACTGATAAATCTCTCAGCGTCTCCAGATAAGCCAGGGACTTTCCAGCGTTCCCCGAGAGACGCCACGCTACCAGACGGAGCTGGCCCGACAGAACTAGAGGATGCGGTTGGAGCAAAGGATCCAACAGCAAGTTCCACCTCGTTGGAAGCAGAAATGGAGTCGAGCAACTCATTTCCAGAAGGTCCGGAAACCACGCTTGAGCTCTCCAAAGAGGAGTGATCAGAACGATCTCCGACAGAAACTGTTTCGTCCTGGCCAAGACTCGCGGAATCATCGCGAACGGGGGAAAGGCATAGCAAAGCTGAGGAGGCCAAGTCTGGAGAAAGGCATCCGTGGCGATGGCCTCCGGATCCGGACGCCAGCTGTAAAACCTGGGTAGTTGAGCATTGAGGCGAGAGGCGAAGAGATCGATCCAGGGGCGACCCCAAAGGCGAGACAGGGATCGAAAGACCCGAGGGTGAAGACGCCAGTCGCTGAAGTCCAGCAGATGGCGAGAGTTCCAGTCGGCCACTTGATTTTGGCGACCTGGGAGATATTTTGCAATAAGAGTGATCTTCCTCTGTAGACAGAAGTGCCAGAAATCCTTCGCAATCTCTGCTAACAACTTCGACCGAGTTCCCCCCAACTTGTTCACATATCGCACCGCTGAGATGTTGTCCATGCGGAGCAAAATGCAACAGCTGGTGGGTTGTGGAGCAAGACTGCGGATCGCAAACGATCCCGCCAGAAGCTCCAGGCAGTTGATATGAAGGGCTAATTCATCCTGAGACCAACGGCCGCCCGTCGTCAAGTCTCCGCAACGGGCTCCCCAGCCCCAAAGACTCGCATCCGATTCCAAAACCAAGTCCGGAGTCGAGCCGAACAGAGCTTTCCCGTTCCAAGCCTCCATGTGATGGAGCCACCACATCATTTCCGATTTCGCATCTTGGGACAGAGGAACCAGGTCGGAATACCGAAGACCCTTCTGCAAGTGTCTGATTTTGAGACTTTGCAAGCCCCGATAATGCAGGGGTCCCGGAAATATCGCCTGAATGGAAGAAGCCAACAGCCCGACAATCCGAGCGATCGACCGCAACGATACGTTCGGTGCAGACAACAGTGACTTCAACTCCCTCTTGATAGACCTGACTTTCTGGGCAGGTAAAAGAAGTTGGCAAGAGACCGAATCCACAAGGAAACCCAGAAACTCTATCGATTGAGTTGGCAGTAAATGAGACTTCTGCGGATTCACTAGAAATCCGACAGACTGAAGTAGATCGATTGTCCAAGATAAATGGGAGCGCAGTTGTAGAGGGCACTGAGCCATCAAAAGAATGTCGTCCAGATACACTATAAGTCGCACCCCCCGCGCACGCAGTGATTCCATGACTGGTCGCAGGAGCTTCGTGAAGCACCATGGGGCGGACGAGAGACCGAACTGGAGAACCGTGTATTCGAACCAGTCCCCCAGCCATTGGAACTACAGAAAACGGCGATGAGGTGGAAAGATGGGAATGGACAAGTATGCGTCCTTCAAATCCAGGCAAACCATCCAGTCGCCCTTGCGAAGAAGATCCCTGAGAAGATGGATGCCCTCCATCTTGAAGTGACGATAGATCACCCCGTTGTTGAATTCTTTGAGGTTGAGTACAAGGCGAGACCCTCCCCCTTTCTTCTCCACCAGAAACACATTGCTAACGAACCCCTGTGGATGGAGGGTCGTTCGCACAATGGCCCCTTTGAGAAGAAGAGAATCGATTTCCTTGGAAATCACCTCGCGATCTCGTTGGGAAAAAACAAGGGGAGAAGGGACGGGACCCTGAAGAGGAGGGTGGTAGAACTCGATGTGGTACCCCTGCATTGTCTGCAATATCCAAGCATCGCTGAAGATCGAGCGCCAATTCTCTAGAAAACACTGAATCCTGCCCCCCAAAACAACACTGTCGAAATGAATCAGGCTCACCTGCAGAGGAGTAATCCTGTCGTCCTCCCTGGTTTCCACCGTAGCCTCCCTTGTTGCCTTGGCCTCGACCTTTTCGGGAGGGGTAGAAGGTGGTTTTAGATCCGGAATAGGACTGTTGCTGTTGCTGACGCTGTCCGCCTCCACCCTGGTGGGACTGTTGGCCACGTTGTTGACCAGAACCTCGGCCGAACGAACGTCCCCCTGAACGTCCGGCCTTGGCAAAAACCGGGCGGAACGCCCTGCGCAAAGAAGATTGCGCCTTGTCCAGGCCACTAAAGGTCGCCACAAATTTAGTCAGCTCCTTCAAAAATGGCTGACCAAATAACAGACCTTGAGCCAGAGCACCGGATTCGGATGTAGCCAGCTCAGACAAGCGCGGATCCATTTTCAGCAAGATGGAACGCCTACGTTCCGTTGAAAGGGCACAGTTTGCGTTCCCCAGGAGACAGATAGCCCTTTGGGCCCAGCCAATCAGGACATCGGGATCAATGCCCGACGCCTCCCCTTGGGCTTGATACCCCAGATCCAGGATTTTTGTCAATGGACCAAGTAGATCTAGTAACTTGTCTTGGCACAGGCGCCAAGAACGATCAATACCCTTCTTGGGATCCTTATTAAATTTTTTAAGATAAGTCAAAATTGTGGGGTCGACCTCCGGAGTATCAGCCAATTTGTCCGCCAACTCCGGACGAGGGCACTCGGAACGTAACCGAGCACGCACCTCCTGATCAAAAGAATCACGGATATGGGCTTGGATATAGTCCGCGACTTCTGGAGCAGGGCACCAAACCTTGGAATTAGGGTGTATGATATCCGTAGGCTCAAAGGTCAAGACTGGGGGATGTGGAGAAGCGTCAACAAAATGTTCCTTTCGGGACTTTTTTGCCGGAGGGGGACCAGAGGGACCAGAAGATGATGAAGAAGAGGTATCTTCAGTGTCTGGAGCAGGAGCAGACAAAGACCTGGCCAAACGTACAAAGTCAGACCTGTGAGGGTTACTGGGTGACTTAGAGGAATGCTTGGAAGCAGAGGATGGAATCCAACCCTGTTGCTGGGCATAGTCAGTCAAATGACGTTTCAGTGGCCCAATGGCACGGACCAATGCAGTATTGACGGAATGTTGAACGCCCTGGTCAAGGGCATCGACTAAATCATACTCAAATGATTCCTCCTGCTCCTCCTCATAAAAATATTCCTCAGCATCGACGTAGTCTGCCATGGTGTTGGAAAAAACAATGCACACCACTGAGGAAAAACAGGCAGAAAATATAAATATAACTGTAAATATAAATATACCGAAGTATATCTAGAAGCCCACAGCAAAACAAATTGTAAGTAATAGGTCACAATCAAGCGACTCTGACAGGGGGGGTGACAGCCCCACGCAAGCTAAGGAGGTAGAGCAATAACTCGACCAAAACAATCAGGATTAAATGTGGAGGGACCAGCTTGCGTGTAAAGAACACCCTAGGCACCGCCTCTAATGATTATGCAGCACAAAACCTTCCGAGAGGTAGAGGGCGTCAGAGGAGCTCTCCGGCAGACAAGTGGGCAGAGGCAATGAGGAAAAAACGCCGCCTCGTAGCGTTTACAAGCTCCTGTCACACGGAGCGTCAAAAGCCACCAATGCGCATGCGCGGTAGCGTGTCTGCTTCCCGGAAGAGGAGCGACGCGCGACACGCGCGCGCAAGTCCCCGAGCTCCGGTCCCACTCCACTGAAACACCAACGCGGGCACAAGGCTCCCGCAAGGCCAGAGAGGCGAACGCGCGCTCTCACAATCACACAACAACGTCCTGTGCAAACCAGAAGAAAAAACGCCAGTGGCAGCACAACGCGCAAAGCGGCTGCAAGCAAACTACAAAGCGAAAGCGGCGTACAGGTAATACAACAGGATAACAATGTAACAGTGCAATGAAACATTCAATTAAGCATGAAACACAGAAAAGCACTTAACTGGCTGCGAAGCAGCAAAGAAAGAGGAAGTGTTGTCCTCTATGGTGACTTATATAGCATGTACTCTCTATGGTTACCTAAGGGCTCATGGGAGTTGTAGTTTTTTGTTTTCTTTACTATGTTTCTATTGGCTGCTGTTGGTAGTAAAGAAATAGAGAAAGCATAATCTGAAGCCTCCTGTCCTGCCATAGAATTTAATTTGAAGTTCCGTCTTCTAATAATATTGCCGACGACAACTTGCACACTCCACACGGGACTTACTGCAGAGTTTGAACTGCTTGCAGGTACTTGCGGTGCTGCTCCCGTCCTTGGCCAGCGGACGCCGACCTCCGACCTGGAACCACTCCGTCACACTTCTCCGCCATGCAATCTTGACGCCCGCTCACCCGGGGCACTGGCGGCGTCTCCTACTAGGAGCGGAAAGGAGATTCCGCGAACGGATGTATGATCCTACATCACCTTTACAACGCCGATGCCTCCATTCCTATTGGCAAGGCTGTAATATCGTAGGCGCCTACATCGCACGTCACCACAACGCGTGCTTTGCATTCGCGTCCTTATAACACATGTACTCGCTCCTAACCCTTGGGGCCCCTTCCTCCCACGACGCTAAATCTTTTATTTGTATTCCCCCACAATTTCTTCCCCTTTTTTTTTTACACTAAATGTAATAAAGTCCACATTATTTAAATGCACTTGTAAGTGTGGTGCCTTGATAGGAGGCGCGAACCTTGGTTGGCAGCACGGAAGTCGGCAGAGCTAGCAGTCAGACCACATCCTCTCCCTGGAAGCGGTAATTATAACATAAAAAAAACATGTAGTGGTTTAGTGTAGAAACCAGTACCCTTGCAAGAATTTTGACCCTGCCTGATGCTCCGTGTGCTCTTGTGCGGAAAGGAAGCAACTTCCAAACGTGTTTGATTTGTAAAGACTTCAAAGACAAGGTAAATAACGTTAATGTCTATACACTACCCTACCCTGCTCCGTACCTCAAGGCAACACACTATCGGCTTTTACAATTAACTG
Source organism: Lissotriton vulgaris (assembly GCF_964263255.1). Classification (NCBI taxonomy): domain Eukaryota; kingdom Metazoa; phylum Chordata; class Amphibia; order Caudata; family Salamandridae; genus Lissotriton; species Lissotriton vulgaris. Next base: position 500,289,814 of record NC_141694.1, read on the forward strand.
ACATGACAATTCTAAGGTGTGTTACATTATGCAGATGACAGGAGGAGATTGAGTCATCAATATGCCACTCAACGGGCCTTCTTCAGCAGACTCCGAGTTTGGCGGCCTGGGTCAGACTGACCATATTCAAGTTCAAGTTCTGGCATTTATAAAGCGCACTACTCACCCATAGGGTCTCAAGGCGCTGGGGGAAGGGGTTCATTGTTTGTCGAAAAGCCAGGTTTTAAGTTCTTTTCTGAAGGAGATGTGGTTCTGAGTAAGGCGGAGGTGAGTGGGGAGTGAGTTCCATGTCTTGGCCGCCAGGAAGGAGAAGGATCTGCCACCCATGGTGGATTTCCGGATGCGCGGGACTGCGGCGAGGGCATGATTGGACGATCTAAGTTGACGGGTGGGTTTGTAGAAGGACAGTCGAGTGTTGAGGCATTTGTGTCCTAGATTGTAGAGGGCTTTGTGTGCGTGGGTGAGAAGGTGGAAAGTAATTCTTTTGTTAACGGGAAGCCAGTGGAGATCTTTTAGATGTCTGGTGATGTGATCTTGGCGCGGGATGTCTAATATGAGTCTCGCTGACGCGTTTTGGATGCGCTGGAGTTTTTTCTGTAATTTTGCTGTGATTCCGGCGTAAAGTGTGTTACCATAATCCAGTCGACTCGTGACAAGTGCGTGGGTGACAGTCTTTCTAGTTTCGAGAGGGATCCAGCGGAAGATCTTTTTGAGAATGCAAAGAACGTTGAAGCAGGAGGATGAGACGGCGTTGACTTGTCTGGACATCGAGAGAGAGGAGTCTAGGATGAAGCCAAGGTTACGTGCATGGTCTGTGGGTGTGGGTGCTGCGCCCAGCGCGGAAGGCCACCAGGAGTTGTCCCAAGCTGGGAGGGAAGAACCTAGGATGAGTACCTCCGTTTTGTCTGAGTTGAGTTTTAGGCGGCTGTGTTTCATCCATTCGGCTACTTCCTTCATGCCCTCGTGAAGATTGGTTTTGGCGGTGTTGGGGTCTTTGGTGAGGGAGAGGATTAACTGGGTGTCGTCGGCGTAAGAGATGATGTTGAGGTTGTGTAGGCGCGCGATGGAGGCGAGAGGACTCATGTAGACGTTGAAGAGGGTGGGACTGAGTGAGGATCCTTGAGGTATGCCGCAGATGACTTCGGTGGCCTCTGAGTAGAATGGGGGAAGTCGGACTCTTTGAGTTCTCCCAGCGAGGAATGAGATGATCCAGTCCAAGGCTTTTCCTTGAATGCCGATGTTGCTGAGTCGATGTATGAGGGTGCTGTGGCAGACCGTGTCAAAAGAGCGGAAAGGTCGAGTAGGATGAGGGCCACTGTTTCTCCGTTGTCCAGGAGTGTTCGGATGTCGTCGGTCGCTGCAATGAGGGCGGTTTCGGTGCTGTGTTTGGCTCGAAATCCAGATTGAGATGGATCAAGGGAGTAGTTGGATTCAAGGAAGGCTGCGAGCTGGCTGTTGACGCCTTTCTCGATAACTTTGGCCGGGAATGGGAGGAGGGATATGGGTCGGTAGTTTTTAAGTTCAGAGGGGTCTGCTGTGGGCTTCTTCAGAAGGGCGCTGAGTTCGGCGTGTTTCCAGCTTTCTGTAAAGGTGGCAGTGTTAAACGAGCAGTTGATGACATCTCGGAGATGGGGGGCGATGATGGAGTCAGCTTTGTTGAAGATGTGGTGGGGGCAGGGGTCAGTGGGCGAGCCAGAGTGGATGGAGTTCATGAGACGAATGGTGTCTTCAGTGGTAATTGGGTTCCAGGCGCTGAGGATGTTAGTTGGCGGAGTAGGATTGAACGCTGGGAGAAGTCTCGAAGCTGTTGTGGATGTCGGCAATTTTGTTGTAGAAGAAGGAGGATAATGCGTTGCAAACGTCTTGGGAGGGAGTGATGTCGTTAGACGCTGCGGTGGGGTTGGTGAATTCTTTGACTATATTGAAGAGTTCCTTGCTGTTATGAGTGTTGTTGTCGAGACGATCGGTGGTGTTTGCGGGTGGCTGACACTTGAGGGAGGCCATGTTGTCTGAAGTTGGGCTTTTTCTCCATGTCTTCTCCAGAGTGCGGCATAGTTTCTTGGATTTTTTAAGGTCATCATTGAACCAAGGGGCCTTTTAGCTGGTTGAATTGATCTGGTGCTTTTTCAGGGGTGCTAATTCGTCTGCACTGTGGGTGATCCATTGCTTGAGTTTGGTGGCCGCTTGGTTTGGGTCCAATGAGAGGGTGGGAGGGTTTTGGTTGAGTGATGTGAGGAGTTGGTCGGAGGTGATTTTGTTCCAGTTTCTCCGAGGAATAGGTTGAGGGCGATTGTGGGTTAGGGAGGTCTTGTAGCTGAAGTGAACGCAGCTGTGGTCCGTCCAGTGGAGAACTGTGGTGCGATCGAAGGAGATGTGTTTGCTGGATGTGAAGATAGGGTCGAGCGTGTGTCCGGCTATGTGGGTGGGGGTGTCCACGAGTTGTTTGAGTCCTAAATTGGCCAGGTTGTCCAGAAGGGTGGTGGTGTTGCTGTCGTGTTTGTTTTCAAGGTGGAAGTTGAGGTCTTCTAGAAGAATGTAGTTCTCGGAGGCTAGGGCATGTGGGCTGACGAAGTCCGTGATGTCATCGCTGAATTGGGTGCAGGTATCTGGAGGCCTGTAGATGAGGGTGCCTCTCAGAGTGGTCCTGGGGTCGGTGTGGATCTGAAAGTGGAGATGTTCGGCGGTTGCAAGATTGTCGTCGGAGCTTGTTGTGATTTTGATGGTGTTCCTGTGGATGATGGCGATGCCTCTTCCTGTTTGATTGGTGCGGTCTTTGCTGATAATCTTGTAAGTGTCCGGTATGGCTATGGCAATGTCTGGAGCTGATGATGTGTTCATCCATGTTTTAGTAAGGAAGGCGATGTCAGGTGACACAGTGTCGATTAGGTCCCATAGTTCTGTTGCGTGTCTGTGGACCGAGCGGGTGTTGAGCAAGATGCACTTTAGGCGGTTTGAGTCCGAGTTGTGTTTGGAGGACGTGGAATTGGTGAGGGTCCTAAAGCAGTTAAATTTGCAGGAGAGGCAGGCGAAAGGGCCGTGAGTACGTCCTGGAGTAGCTTCGCAGCAAAGTGGTGTACGTCCGGGATTGTGGGCGAGGAGAGTAGCGGGATCATATGTGATTCTAGAGGGTTGGGTACGGTGGGGGCCAGGGGTTCTGGCGCTGGGCGCGGTTCAGGCGCGGACGGGCGTAGACGGGCTTACCTTTGGCGCACCTTTGGCGCGCATGGGGCGCGACCGCTGCGCGTAAACGCTGCGCGTAGGTGTATCTGACATAAATGGTGAAGTGGAGGGGGCGGAGCGTGGGAGGGGGAGCTGGGAGGCGGGAGCGTAGGGGGAGGGACGGGCTGCAGGCACAACAAAATGGATGATACCACAACAGGGCAACTGGACGCTGTGGGCACAATCAGGTAGCGATTGTGCTCAGGGGCAATGTGGGTAATGCGAGTTAACACACGGGCACAATTTCAATGAAATGCAATGTAAAAGCAATGCGGAGCGTACACAAGACAAATATGCTAATTAGGCAAAGCAATGCGGAGCGTTCACACTTTAACTATTCAAATCACACAAAGCAATGCGGAGCGCTACGCAACAGAGCGGGTGCAAATTCGATAAAAATAAATTTAAGCTATGGCAGCGGTGGGGGATCAGCGCTACGATACCAGTTGCAGCGCTATGTGATCAGGAGGAAGGGTGGAGCGACCGCTTAACACGGAACTGAGTTCTCTCTGTGAATTACAGCCTTTCATTCAGCCCAGCTGAGTGTCTCGGGGGCGTCAGCGCTTGGATATGCAGCCATCCTCTACAAGCAGAGGGTGGAGTGCATGCCAGCGCCCAGGTGCTGTGAAGGGACACTTTCTAGCCATTTCTAAACGGCATGTGAAGTCCATGTTTTTATTTCTGAATGTTTAAACAGTGCTGTGTTAATCGCCCTGATTTGAAAATATCTATATTGGGCCGGTCTGAAATACTTTGATCACTGACTTTCCTGGATTTCTAAGCATGCTTCCATCCATCATTCGTGCATGCATCCATCCACCCACCCACCCATCCTGCATCCACCCATCATTCAATCATGCATCCACCCAGCATTCATTCATGCATCCATACATCCACCCACTCATCCCCCCATGCATCCACCATTCATCCACTCATCCATCATGCATCCACCATGCATCCATCCACTCACCATGCATCCATCCATCATTCATTCACCATGAATCCACCCGTCATGATCACTGAATTTCCTAGATTTCTAAGCACGCTTCCATCCATCATTCGTGCTTCCATCCATCATTCGTGCATGCATCCATCCACCCATCATCCACCCATCATTCAATCATGCATCCACCCACCCATCATGCATCCACCCAGCATTCATTCATGCATCCATACATCCACCCACTCATCCCCCCATTCACCCACTCATCCATCATGCATCCACCATTCATCCACTCATCCATCATGCATCCACCATGCATCCATCCACTCACCAGGCATCCATCCATCATTTATTCACCATGAATCCACCGGTCATGATCACTGAATTTCCTAGATTTCTAAGCATGCTTCCATCCATCATTCGTGCTTCCATCCATCATTCGTGCATGCATCCACCCACCCACCATGCATCCACCCAGCATTCATGCATCTATACATCCACCCACTCGTCCATCCCTCCATGCATCCACCATTCATCCACTCATCCATCATGCATCCACCATGCATCCATCATTCATTCACCATGAATCCACCCGTCATGAATCCACATTCATTCCTGCATGCATCCACCATTCATTCACCCATGAATCCACCCATCATTCAATATGCATGCATCCACCACCCATGCATCATCCATATATTAACATCTGCGAGCCTGAGCAATGTTTATTTGCACATGAAATCACACGTTGTTTCCATATTTATTAAAATTCATCCATTCTATCTATGGAGCAATGTTTTTGAAATGATGTTGGCATCGCAATGGAGGCTCGAACCTTGGTTGCCAGCCCTCAGACCACATCCTCTCCCTTTGCCTTGTGCGGCGATTCCACATACAAAAACACGTTCCTTAGACACCCGTTTCACGTTTATTATAATGTAATATTAAATATGGACATCTACTCTGCAATTCACGTTGTTTAATTATTTTAATGTATTTTATACACGTTATTGAGCCTGCAATTCACATTGTTTGGAGAGCCTGTTACATGTTTATTAATGTATTTGACACCCGTTTCATGGCGTCGGTTGTCACGTTGGCATCGCTAGCGATGTAATCGCTAGCGATGTCTATGTGAATGCGATGTAGTAGCATGCGTCGGGATAACTTGCGTTGCGATGCCATGCGCGATGTAATAGTCGCGTTGCGATGGCAGCGTGATGCGATCCATTCGATGTAACGGGTGTTTCCCTCCGCAAACAGGATCGTTGCTTCTTGCCGCACCGCCCAAAATTGTGGAGGGGTTTTGCCAATTCTGAGGAAGCACTCCCGAAAGTTATTTGAGGTAGAAAAGATGTCTTACAGCAAATTTTCAGCTTGAAGAGACGAGGCGAACCCAGTAATGGTGCATAAGTATTTTTATTGTGCTGTACACCATCCCGCCATTACGCGTTTCAGCCTGACAAAGCCTTGATCACATGACAGCGTTAAAGGGGCGGATATCCTCTTTTTGAAGTGCTACATGCCATTAATTTAATAGACATAGAAAATAATGTCACAATGTTAAAAAACGCCATTTGTTACACCTTCAAGGATAATCCTTGTACCAAGTTTGGGGAATACAGAAAGCAGAACATGGCACAGCTATTTGATATTCTCATTTAGCAGCAATTTTGAATAATTATAAAACATAAATAAATAAATAAATAAATATGCTTTAAAATTATAAATACTCCATATCATTGCTGTTAAAATACAAGGAATACACATCCATAAATAAATCAATGTATGGCTAAAATCATGCTTAAGAAACAAATCCTGTTTAAAACTACAATAAACTAGGAGATACATATCTTAAACTAGCCAGAATTAATTGAAAATAGTAAAAGGATGCAAAATGAGTGTTCACCTATAATTTTCAAGGTACACTACATAATATATAATCAATCTTTACGTTTAGGTAGGGTAAAGAGAAGGAACAAGATATACGATGACAAAACCCACACAGATTTATATTTACCGAAAATAGTGTGAAGACCAACCCTGGCCACGGGTCAGTTGGAAGACAGGAACCCCAAAAGTTGTAGTTGCCAGTAGGCTAGCAGGTGCAGATCAGAATCAGGACAGAAAAACCATATTTGGATCAGAACAGAACCACCAAAGGTTGAGACTAGCACCCGCAGTTCAGTTGCAACGCCTGCGCTGCTCCCTCTCTGCAGTTAACAGTCAGAACCCCGATTGGGTTATCGATTTCACCTGCAAAGTGCTTTGCCAGCACCTTAGCTTCGCAGAACCCCGACTGGGTCAGCAAATCTTCTGACAGAGTGCTCCGCAACCCTCTGCTCTAAGTCACCTATTGAGTGCGTTGGGTCAGTGACAGGACAGCTATTCGGACAAGTCGGACAAATTAACTAGCTAAGCCTACTCTAGTTATACTATTTTCCAGGTAAGTGTACCACCCCCCAATGTTGCAAGTGTAAAAATTCCCAATTTCAATTGGTCAAGGAGGAGGAGAGGTCATCACACCACACCAAATGTTGATACCTCAGTGTTGAATATTAATTTTAACATTCCCGCCCATCAATATATTTTCACATGACAGCTTTATTCCACCTAACAATGGAGAATTTATTATTAAATACATTGAAATTCATTGGGTACAGTTTAGCTTCCTCTGGCAGGGTTAAGGGTCAGCTTCCCAGACGCATCTTGGCTGTGACTGTCTTTGGCTCCCATTCAATGACAAATGCTTTCAGCTTCTCTCTGGAGCTTGTCATGCGCAGAAGGACTTTCAAAATGGAGTAACAGCACCTCCTAGGCCCAAATGTATTGTTTCATAAAGAAACAGTTTTAGAACATAGAATAAATGAATACACTGTAAACCATGTATCTCTACTCTATACCCATTACTTTATTTTTAACTATAGCGTTAGGATTAGGCAGAACGAACAGCATGGCAAAAGCAGCAGTGCAAGCTTCTCGCATGTGGGAACACAGAACAGCCATCTTAGTTCTAGTGCGCAGAAGCGACAGATTCCCTCCAAAGCAAAGAATACGTCAGATCACGTGAGTATGACAGACGCATTCGCAGTAGAAACCCTCGCGCAGCAGCAGCTATTTTATGTGCAAGTGTATTACAGTTAGTAAAACACATAAGCAGGCTTCACTCGGACACCCAAATGTTTTATGTAAAATGTGGTATTAATTAGACAAACATGTTGGTTAGTCTATTACTGTTATTCGAGGTTCATGAATACAAGCAAGTCGCTTCTTATGTGAATCCTTGCTCCATCAGAAATATTGAGACACTATCACACTCTCTCTCTCTCTCTCTCTCTCTCTCTCTCCAGCAAATGTTTAACTTTCTTCTTGAATATAAAAAGAGACTGGAAGGTCATTATATATTGTATGTGCTTGAATGAAAGATTGTGACCATCTACATGTGATATCTTTACTCTAAACACTTCCAGGAAATGCTTCCTCTATGAATGCATCTCTGGTTAGAATTTAGTATTTAAGAAAACTTGTAAGGTAATTTGGTATCCAAACATAAGTGGTCTTTTGTGTAGGTTTTTAACACAGCTCACCCCCGCGCTGGCAGGAAATTCAAGCTTCCTTGGGTAGAGTTCATGTGCAGTATTTTTGCTAATGTGTACCTTAAATGTTCCATGCAAAGAACCATTATCAAGTGTACAGCCCAGGACAGTCCGTAAGACACTGCCTCAGTAATACTGAGGGTGTGAGAATCTGTCTAAACAAGGTACTCATGAAATGGTCCATGGGTATTCATCTACTTACTCAGGTACATATTGCCGTCACACGTAACCGAGCCCTGGCCTACTCTGTGGTGTAATGCAGAGTTTCTCAACACAGCCTTTAAACCTTTAACTTTAGCTTTGGGGACATCAATAAAAACTCTTACAAACGTTAAGTTTTGATCAGTTCATCTTAATGCAACACATGCCAGATATGGAGGGGGTTTTATAAATGCCAACAAATTGTCTCTGACGCCATATTACCTTGTGATGGGAACTTACATTCTTCGCCGTTCAGTGTCGGTCTAGCGCTAGGTCAATTTTCTGCGTTAATATTAATAGCGTGCTGTGTGTAAAATGTAAGTTGGGTAAAGTTCAATATTTTCTACATGAGGTAGAGGACTGCCAAAGAAAATGGAAACAGGGGCTCTAGAAACAGTCATGGATCTAAAAAACATGTAAAAGATTGACATGTCACATAGTATGTGCTACGTCACGTATGTCTCATATGAGCAACTATGCCTGAGTATTTTAGAAGGCCCTCGGCACGGAGTGTTAAACAGTAGTGCTTGCGACTTAAACTGAGCATGCGCTGCTTTCTGTCATGCATTTGTGAATACACAAGCAGAAGGTTTTTTATTTTTCTGCCATACTAAAACAAGCGACACATGAAAGGTGCATCCTCGCGTCACAGAGACGTAGCCATCAGCAGTGCACCAGGCGCAGCGGCCTACTGCATCCCAATCCTAGCTTTTTAGGTCTCGCTATTATATCCCGCAGGGATTTATTAGGTTTCGCTATTATATACCGCAGGGATTAATAGCAAGTATATAGTAGGCGAAACAAACTCTTGACCAAGCGCGGATTACGTGCAGTTCATGTGATCTAGTCATGTGAGACACGTGTGCACGTCAAACCCATCAGCCTCGCACCGGACTTCAATGAAATGCCTCCCAAGCTGCTCCCCCACCTCCCAAGCTGCTCCCCCGCCCCCACCATCAGCCTTCAAAGCAATGCGCTCCCACCTCGCCCCCCACAGCAATGCCAAGAGCGTGTTTCTTTCATCAAGTCCCCGCTGCCTTTCGGCATCTGACCTCTCCCTCCCACTGGCAGCTCGTCGTTTCTCTGGAAGTACCCTTTCTCTCGCAGGAACTTGCTTTCCAAAGCAGTCCTTATTCCATTTTTGTTTGTACCTGTAATATTTTATGTTTACATAAAATGATGCATGTACTTAATCAACGTTTCTATAAACGCTGTCATCTTTCTACATGACCTATCCGATTAACAGTGCGGTTTGTGCTCAGCATGTTTTTATCAGGTTTTTTTTTCATTGCTCTGCTGGTTTTTTTGATCTCCTTTGCCCACATTACCTCTTGGATATTCAGTGTAATTTATGTCCCGTAGCCATTAAATAAATCTGTCTTATGTTGCTTTTTTCTTCGGACTGTTGGTTCATTAGCCGTAAGATTAATTGCAGTGTTCCGTTAATGGAAGTAAAGGGAAGCGCAATGTGTTGTAGCTACAGTCTCTCATCCTTCCTAATGGCTGCACATTTTCGGTGTTGCACTGTAGTTTGTGTGCTTTGTTTTTCGGGCTTCCCTTATGTGAAAGCACTGAACAGGACATTTTCATTTAATTATGTTGGAACACATTTATTCAACGCCATTTATGTTGTACATCAATAACGTTGTTGTGTGAAAAGGATGCTGTATTTTCCTTAATTCGCAGTACCTTGGAGAAACTTGCACACATTACTTATCCAGCCATAAATTATTTTTTATTTCACAACTCTTAAGATCTTCCAAGCTGTCTTATTTATTTCATCCCATCTTTCTTCTGATGTCTCCTTCGACCTCAAATCCTGCTGCTAGTCTGTCTACTGAGATATTTTTGCAAGCGTGCTTCTTTGTCCCAGTTTTGCAGGCAGAGTCGTTATGGCTGTATTCAGAAAGTCTTATGGCACTCATCAAACACTGTCTTGGCTGGCAACGTTGCCCAGTAGCCGTACAGAGCAGTCCTAAATAAGCATAGATGCTTAAGATCGCTATTCAATGCCATGAACATGCCAAGATCATCTTACTCCTTGCTGAAATTTCTAAAGTGTCCAGATCCAAAGATGCAAGCAGGCAAAAATATCAAGCTTTTGACAGTTTACATTGTGGTTCTACTAAAACTGCTCGACACTCTGGTTTACCTTAATTCCACATTTATTTTCAACCCTCAATATGTCAAAGTAAGAGGCAGCAAAGGTGTTTTAGTCCTGACCTAAAGTTGGAACATTGTGGCCGCCGTGACAAACCATCTTGGGCCTGGTAGCTTTATTTGCTATTCTGGCGGCCAGAAAGGGAGTGCTGTGTTGATAGCTGACACCTGGGAGATCAACAAATATAAGGTACCACAGTTATGTCCACTCTTTATAGTCTGTGTGTCTACTCTGTTGTATTATTGGGATTCATACATTTACAATACTACATTTTTGCTCCCTTCAAGTAGTTTTATGTCCTGTTTTCAACTCGGTTTTGTCTGAATCTATATTTCTTCATCTCTTTATTGTATACCATGTAAGGAACATTTCTTGCCAGCACCTGTTATACTTGTGAGTGCTCCCAACTACTTCCTAAGCCTAGGCCTGTCCATGTGCAAGAACAGCACGGTTCCTCTGTAGGTAATAAGCAAGATAGATAGAAAGAAAATGTGCAGCTGAGACTGCTGATCGGACAATCATGTAGTTTAGCTTTTTAGAATCTTAAATTAGGAGCACCTTCTTGCCAGAACGCTGAGAGCTTTTTGCTGCATATATGTAGAAAGGATAGAATGGCCTAGAATAAAATGTCCCTGAACTCTAGAACCTGTTTAAACTGTGAACATCTCAAATACACTTATCCAGGAACTAAATGTGTAATTTCTGTGGTTTAAAAAAGTTAATTAAAAACCATGAACACACTATTTAACCTTGGGCAATTGTGCTTGGTTGCATTTCAACCCTTCTTTTTTCACCCACTGTGCCACACTAGACAGAGATCCCATTATACCCCCACACCCTCACCCCTCACACCCCCACACCCACCCTCACACCCTCTCACCCTCACACACCCTCTCACCCTCACACACACCCTCTCACCCTCTCACCCCCTCACCTCACGCCTCACACTGCTGCACGCCACACACTGCTGCACGCCTCACACTGCTGCACGCTGCACTGCTGCATTACTCCTACTGCTGCCCGCCTCACACTGCTGCACACTACTGCATTACTCACACTGCTGCATGCTGTACACTGCTGCACGCCTCACACCCGCTGCACGCCTCACACTGCTGCACGCCTCACACTGCTGCACACCTCACACTGCTGCAAGCCTCACATTGCTGCACGCTGCACACTGCTGCACGCTGCACACTGCTGCACGCCTCACACTGCTGCATTACTCACACTGCTGTATGCTGGACACTGCTGCATGGCACACTGCTGCATGCCTCACACTGCTGCATGCCTCACACTGCTGCATGCCTCACACTGCTGCACGCCTCACACTGCTGCACGCCTCATACTGCTGCACGCCTCACACTGCTGTACGCCTCACACTGCTGCACGCCTCACACTGCTGCACGCCTCACACTGCTGAACGCCACACAACACCACCACATCACTCTAGGACACCACCACATCACTCTAGGACACCACCACATCACTCTAGGACACTACCACATCACTCTAGGACACCACCACATCACTCTAAGACACCACCCAATCACTAACATCACTATAGGCACCACCACATCACTCTGGGATACCACCACATCACTCAGAGACACCACCACATCACTCAGGGGCACCACCACATCACTCAGAGACACCACCACATCGCTCTGGAACACCGCCACATCACTCAGGGACACAGCCACATCACTCAGGGTCACCGCCACATCACTCTGGTACACCACCACATCACTCTGGGACACCACCACATCACTCTGGGACACCACCATATCACTCTGGGACACCACCACATCACTCTAATACACCACCACATCACTCGGGGGCACCACCACATCACTCAGGGGCACCACCACATCACTCAGGGGCACCACCACATCACTCAGGGGCACCACCACATCACTCAGGGACAGCACCACATCACTCAGGGACACCACCACATCACTCAGGGACACCACCACATCACTCTAATACACCAGCACATCACTCTAATACACCACCACATCACTCAGCCAAACCACATCATCACTCAGCACCAAAACAGCATCACTCAGCACCCCAACAGCACTGTCCTTGCTTGCTACCAACAAGCATTCCCATAGCCAATAGGACTCGCATTAGGAAAGTGTAAGCTTTGTGAATAACAATGCTAATAATTTTTATTTATTTGTTTTTATCAACCAAACTGTTGGGAGGTTTTGTAATTCTCTGCTGAGGAACGCTGTCATTCTGTGCGCTCGCTTGTTATAGTCCTATTTTTGTGAAATGTCCCGTTTTTTTCTTTAAAATTCTGGTCACTCTAGCAATGGGGGCACATGTAGTGCCATCCCCGCTGTTACTTCCCCTCTGCATGCACTGTTGCGCGTACCCTGTGTGCCATGCGTGATATGGTGCATAGTAACAGTGCATGCACCATATCGCGGAGGCATCGCCTTCGGCCTCACATAGGCATGCCCTGCGTGGTTGTCATCTCATAATACGGATGCCGCCGGCTTCACACTACGGTTTTTATTCAGCCCCAAGGTCTCAACACCATGCAGACGTCTAATAACTCAGGAGCATTGCTTATTGTTGTGATTGACAGCCCTGCACTTGGCAACGAGGACTTCTATGTGTTTTTCTACCTCATACGGCCCATTTAATAAATATAATTAGTTCTTACTTAGAGCATCTGCATTGATGATTTTTTATATTTTTTTATTTCTAAGAGCTGTTGTTCACATTGTAAACCTGGGTCTGACAGTTCCTCTGCGCAAGAGACGCACTTTGGACCGCTCTTACCACAGAGGTGATAGTGGTGGAAACGAGTACCTGGCAGAAGGATCCGTAGATATAGTTTGGAGCTTTCAGATTCAAAGTTTGGAAGTTCAAACACATTTTACACAGGTACGGGATGGACTGCCTTATCCAGTTTGAGGACTTTGTCAATTCCAACGCTTTCAGACTCCTAAACAAGTATTGCACTTCCTGAAACGAGGTCTGTGTGTGGCCGTGTTTGTGTTTATGAAGTCTTCTCCTTGCACTCTGGCTTTAGCTAGTGACATTAAGTGAGTTATGCAGCCTGAAACACCACTATGCCAAGATAAAACAAGCATTGGCCGCGCGGCAGTAAAGCTGCGCGGCCGTGAAAGCCATCATTTGCGGGGCAGCAGCGGAAGGGGGCATGGGCGATTTCCTTTCGGGAGAGTGCGACCATATGGTGCCACCATATGGCGCTGCGCGCTCCCGAAAGGAAATCGCCAAGATGTGCACGCATTGCTTTGCAAGCAAGGCAACACGTGCACTTCTTTGCTGCCAAGGCGCTGCCAATGCCATTAGGTCCCCTCCTATGCAACGCATGCGCGTTGCGTAGGACGAGACCTAACAAAGAGCCTATTTCTTTTGACACTTCCTATTTAAAAAAGCGAGACTTGTTGGCGTTGTCAATCCTTGTTATTAAACAGGTTTTACCCCGAACTCCTTGATTTAATGCTTGTTAATTATTCAAGATTGTTCCAGCTAGTTATTATTATTAAATTCGGAAAAACCAATTTCTATAGTTTAATGGGAATGGAGATACCTTTATAGTAAAATCAATGTCTCTCACTTCCATACACCAACTGTCATTATCTGCCGAAGTCGCTTTCATATTTATACTCTTCACTTTCTAGTTGATTTGATATCCTGAGATGTCACCAAACAGTTTTACTCTATCAAGAATTACCAGGTCTGCGGTTGTTTTATCACTTGAATGAGCTTTTCACCAGCATTCAAAATTATAGTTGCGATGAAATGTTCCCTGCATGGTGTACATGTGTTTTTCCTGTCCCAAGCACCAAATTGTGGTATTTGGTAACCTTCTGTTTGATTTTGGACCCAGTCTGTCACTAATCTGGTGTGTACACAGAAACCTAGGTTTGTCCCTTGACATGAGTGAGGTTCTCTACATGTCCTTTGACCTGGAGGGATGCACCAAGGATGTACTTGTTTGCCTGACATTAGATCATTGCCTTTGGTATGGGTTTAGTATAGAGAAGACTGGTGGCAGCATATCATGTTTTGAGAATTCGTAGTGTGACCAGACCACTTTATTTGAGTCACTGGAGTGGAGACCTATTGACCCACCTGTGTAAAGGTTCGCTTGTGTACGCTTATCTAGACCCTTGCTCTATCCTTCCATGTGCGTGTTAATCTGTGCAGCCTGTGTACAGATGCATGGCGTGCATGAGTGAGCCAGTGTAAAGGAGGCAAGCGGGATCCATTTTCTATAGCCATGGCCTGGCTGTGCACAAGATGAGTTGAGGGTTGTGTTACCAGACAGTTGAAGTGTATTGCTCACTGAGGCGAGTAGAGACTGGGCTTCTTTAGATATTCAGTGAGGCCTTTTGGTTAGTAAGGAGATGCCGATTGGTCTTCCTCAATACTAAAAATTGGTGCATAGTGGTAGCAGAACTGCAAATTCTGTTCTGCAAGGTTTGTACACCTTCAAGCGAGGCCTACCCTTTTGTCTTTCACTGATCACTCCTTCAGTTAGGCAGAATAAAGCTAGGTGCACAAACATCTCAGCTCTTTGTGCCTCTTTTGTAAGTGCTTCAGGTTAAAAGACACTCTACTGTGAGAAGAATCACTTTACAAACAAGCATTGGCATAGCCAATAGGTCTCGCTTTTGGGATCTTAAGTGTTTATTTAGAAGTCTGTGCTATGTTGTAGAGTATTGTGGTTGATGTTTTTTTTGTTAAAAAATTTGACCTAAAAGTGTTATATGTGGTAGTTAGTTGTATTATGCGTAGTGTATTTATGTTGCTTAGAGATGTTCTAGCTAATTATTGGAATTTCATCAGCTTCATAAAATAAACTTCCTACCTATCTATGTCTGTTGTGGGTTGCCCAAGAAGTCTTATTGCTTGCCAGTCCCATGTGGGATTTTCACAAAGTCTCCATAGAATTCTTCCGCACAGTCAATTTGAACAGCCCGTGAATAAACTAGAAATCTGCATGTATCTGGTGATTGTGGCCCAAAAAATTGTTACCACAAATCCAACACACAATTACAAAAGTCTGCTTCAGGAGCTGGTGGGTGGGAATAAATTAAGCTTGAGCCCGAAGGGCGAGGGGCAATCCTGGTGGGAGCGCGGGAACAAGAGGGCACCTTAGATCTGCTTTCGGGTCAAAGCAGGAGCCAGCACCAATCGGTGGTGGGGCACGCCCGCCACATCATCATGACGCGGCGGAGGGGACGCCCCACCACCGAGGATGCAAGGTGGGGGGGTGAGGGGGCCGGCGCACCGCCATACGTGCAGGGGGCCGAGTGGCTCCCCCTTTCCATATGGTCAGGGACTACCGACAATCCCCCTCCCCCCACTTGGGCACCAACACAAATTGAATTACAATTAAAGCAATTGGACATGAGAGGAGTTTTTTGGGAAGGCGGGGGGTCCTGACCCCCTGGCCGTATTTATTAAAACATGAAAAGAAATAAAGAAATGAAAAAAACAATATTTACACACAAGCATTTATGCAGAAAAATGTAGACATTAGATTACAATCAATGTAGACAGGTCATCAAGATGCGGCGTAGGGGCATGCCCCACAACCGAGAGTTCAGGGGGGGGGTAGGGGGCCGGCGTTTAAGCATTTATACAGAAAAATGTTGACATTAGATTACAATCTATGTAGACAGGTATCAAAGGGCTAACCTTAACAAATGTCTAATACAGCGTGTTCCTAACCAAATCTAATATCATACTTATAACTTTTTCTGCATATCCTAGTTTTGGGTTTACGGCAAGGTCGCTAACCTGTGTCAGATCCTTATTAACCAGCTACGCCCTCACATCTGAGTGCGCATGCGCAGAGGGCCCGTTTACCGAGAGGGTACTCCCCCCCCCCTTCCCGGGTACCCCGTACGCTCCATGAACTCCATTACCCAAAGGGAAGGGCCCTTGCACTCTGCGCCGTTTAATGACGTCCTAGTGCTCCTGGAGTTCTGGGAGAGACCACTTCCCCCCCCCCATTCAAGAATGGTGATGCCCCCTAAGGACCTTAAATTGACTGCTCACCGATCATGACCTTACCGCCACAGGCCAGCATAGTTGACCGACTATCTGGCCCCCCCAATCCTCTTCTCCTGAAAGGTCATGCCTACTTAGAACCCTCCGAGCAATGCCAAAATATTCTCCATAAACAGGTGGACCCCATCTTATATGTTCCCCCAGATGCATCCATGAGGTATATTCTGCAATTGAGGTGACCAGAATAATTTCTCTATCTTGTTGTTTGTCCTCTTTACCGAGTGATTCAACGCCCTGACAGGGCCCCCCCCTCCAACTCAGCCTCGGGATCATCTGAGATCACACTATGATGCAGCCCTGCCGCAATTTGGCTAACCAGTTCATTACTGAGATTATCTCTTCCATCAGGACCCTCCTGCCCAGACTTACCAAATCATTGCCACCCAGATGTAAAATAACAACTGAGGGCGGTGGGGTGTGTTTCTCGAGCAATTCCGTAAAAAAAAACTAAACTGACTGAGCTAAAGACCACCCCTCCTATGAAAGGAAACCTTGAAACCTCCCTGTTCCGCCCTCTGTCTATAATCGCCTGAAAAGAAAACAGATTTAATGTGTTTTACATATGAGTGACCAACCACCCATACCACTTGTGTCTCCTTCCTATGTTCCTGGGTCCGCCGTGATAAAGATGCTTGGTGTCGTTGATCCGTTAATAGTTTCCGCCCTGCTGACAGGCTTGAGAAACTCAAATACAAGCAAACAAGAAGACAGGCATCAGCGTAACTTACTTGGTACCTCACAACATGTGCAGCCGCACAGAACGCTTGTAACAATTGGAAGACCATCTCCCAATCCTTTTTACACTGTTCACATGCAACCCTCTAGCCGTTGCTTCACTGGCTGCCCCTATCCGGAAAGAATGTGTCCCAAAATCTTTTGCATTTAGACCAGCCTTGCCAATAGTCATTGCCAGTACTCTTTGGAACTGAAACCTGGTCAATGGGGTACCGTCTGCATGCATAAACAATGCTCCCTCCGCTGCGCCAGCACGTTGTTTGATAAAGGCCTCTACATAGAAAACTGGGCAGCAGGGATTAGTCCGTGCACGATGTAGTACCAGACTATCCGGCCGGGCCTCTTGATCAGTTTTGGATTTACGTATGATAACCAACAGCGTATCGCCCAGTATCTTTGTGTGTTCCAGCTGAAGACCCCATAGCATGTCCTGCTTGCTGAAGCCACCAGCTCACTGACCCGTAATGCCCCATAAAAAGCTAATGAAAAGGCGGCTCTGAATAAGAGTAACTCCCCGGGTGAACTACAGGAGTCCGACAAGGCCTTCAATAATGATGCCAGCCGTTCTAGACCTATTGGTTGTCTGGAATCTGTGGCAGTTGCTTGCAGGCGCCGCCACCCCCTCAGTGCCTTCCGCACAAGGAAACTATTAGTGGGAACTTTGGCCCCCTTAAGCTGCGCAAAGAAAGATACGGCCGCCATGTGTCTGCTAGCTGTCGCTGCTGAGCGCCCCTCTTTATGCAATGCATCTATGTACTGAGTGAAATTCCCCTTCTGATCCCATTTCTCTGCCCAGTCCTCTCCCAATAAGACAAAAACGCCCCTTAGTAAGCTGTTCTGGTCCTGGGCGCTAGGCTAGCTGCCACGAGGTTCTGTAGCTGGGGGCACCAATCTGCCAGAGTTTTTTTTTTGGGAAGTGTGCAGGAGTCGCCTCTGCGGATGGTAGATGCTCCCTGAATACCTGCATCTTAAAGCGAGAAAGTGCGTCAGCTGCGTTATTCAACACCCCTGGGACGTGTTTGGCCCTAAACTGTAGATTAAGTTTCATGCAAACCAGCACAATCTCTTTCAATAGGTGGAGTATAAACGTACACTGCGCCGCCTGCTGGTTGATACATTCAACTACAGTCATGTTATCTGACCAGAAGATCACAGAACGATTACACAACAGATCAGGCCAAACTGTTAATGCCACCCAGATTGGAAATAGCTTCAAGAAGCCGATGTTAGCTGTCAAGCCGCTCTCCTCCCACCTAACAGGCCACCATTGGGCCACCCACTATTTTCCAAGGATGGCGCCAAACCCCACACCGCCTGCAGGGTCAGTCTATAGGCCTAACTCAGCAGACGTAGTGGGGGGACCGCATCACACTACTCTGACGTTGAAATCCTCCAGGAATGCAATCCATATACGCATGTCCTGGCGAAACTCAGCCGACAATCTAGTGCAATGGTGTTTCTCCCGCAGGCCCATCATGGCCTGCGAGATTGAGCGTGAGAAGGGGCGTGCCATAGGTATTACTCTTTCTGTTCATCACCACCCCCTTTTGTAAATCGATTTTGGCCACTATAGGTGTGGCAGGGTATACTCAGACATGAGTCCCTTTCTCACTGCTCCATCAGGATTCAAGCAAGCCGGGCCGAAGAGGCTGAAATGCCAGAAACCGGTCCCCGGTAGCTTGTCTCCTTTCTGGTAAAGAATTGGCTTGGTAGTTTAGTCTGCCCTGTTCCCATGATGCACTGGGCCAGGGACAGACTGATTTGCATATAGCCAGGTTCTGAGCTGGGATGGGGCAGTGAGATAAATAACGGTGATGGATCAAGCCCTGATCTTTGGACTGGGTAAGAGTGGTCTGCTCAATTCAGACCCTCTGTTCATCACCACCCCCTTTTGTAAATCGATTTTGGCCACTATAGGTGTGGCAGGGTATACTCAGACATGAGTCCCTTTCTCACTGCTCCATCAGGATTCAAGCAAGCCGGGCCGAAGAGGCTGAAATGCCAGAAACCGGTCCCCGGTAGCTTGTCTCCTTTCTGGTAAAGAATTGGCTTGGTAGTTTAGTCTGCCCTGTTCCCATGATGCACTGGGCCAGGGACAGACTGATTTGCATATAGCCAGGTTCTGAGCTGGGATGGGGCAGTGAGATAAATAACGGTGATGGATCAAGCCCTGATCTTTGGACTGGGTAAGAGTGGTCTGCTCAATTCAGACCCTCTGTTCATCACCACCCCCTTTTGTAAATCGATTTTGGCCACTATAGGTGTGGCAGGGTATACTCAGACATGAGTCCCTTTCTCACTGCTCCATCAGGATTCAAGCAAGCCGGGCCGAAGAGGCTGAAATGCCAGAAACCGGTCCCCGGTAGCTTGTCTCCTTTCTGGTAAAGAATTGGCTTGGTAGTTTAGTCTGCCCTGTTCCCATGATGCACTGGGCCAGGGACAGACTGATTTGCATATAGCCAGGTTCTGAGCTGGGATGGGGCAGTGAGATAAATAACGGTGATGGATCAAGCCCTGATCTTTGGACTGGGTAAGAGTGGTCTGCTCAATTCAGACCCTCTGTTCATCACCACCCCCTTTTGTAAATCGATTTTGGCCACTATAGGTGTGGCAGGGTATACTCAGACATGAGTCCCTTTCTCACTGCTCCATCAGGATTCAAGCAAGCCGGGCCGAAGAGGCTGAAATGCCAGAAACCGGTCCCCGGTAGCTTGTCTCCTTTCTGGTAAAGAATTGGCTTGGTAGTTTAGTCTGCCCTGTTCCCATGATGCACTGGGCCAGGGACAGACTGATTTGCATATAGCCAGGTTCTGAGCTGGGATGGGGCAGTGAGATAAATAACGGTGATGGATCAAGCCCTGATCTTTGGACTGGGTAAGAGTGGTCTGCTCAATTCAGACCCTCTGTTCATCACCACCCCCTTTTGTAAATCGATAGGTATTACTCTTAGCACGAAATTCAGCTGGCCCACAGTCTGCTGTAATTGCTGGAGGGTCACCTTTTCCCTAACCAAACATTGCCAGAGAGCTGCTCTAAATTTCGTGATTATGTCTTTTGGTAGCCGGAATCACCATTTTTCCAAGTGCCAGGGGGACCCCAAAAACCTGCATGAGCACGCAAAATTTCCTGCAATGCCCACCCACACTCCTGTGAGCCCGCCGAGCCCAGAAAGAGAAAGTCATCCAGATAATGCATGACATGGTGGTGTCTCGTTGTTTGCCTGAAAGCCCATTCCAGAAAGGAACTACATTTCTCAAAGTAGGCGCATGAAACAGAGCAACCCATGGGCATACACATGCCGATATAGAATTTTCCTTGAATAGCAAAACCTAGCAGGTGCTGATCTAGGGGATGGACCGGCAGTAGCCGAAAAGCAGATTAAATGTCTGACTTAGGCCAGCAAGGCTGCAGGTCCGAGAGTCCTCAACATTTCCACTGCCTGGTCAAAAGATGCATACTTAACACTACAAATGTCTTCATTTATAGCGTAGTTTAAAGAGGTGCCCCTAGGTGCTGATAGGTTATGAATGAGCCTGTACTTGACCTCCTCCTTCTTTGGGACCACGCCGAGGGGCAAGCACACAACATTAGGTACATGGATGTCGTTAAAGGGACCCGCTATCCTACCCAAGCGCAGCTCTTTAGCAATTTTTGTCGCCACTACCTCTGGGTTGTGCCTAACTGAGAGCTGATTCCTACATTCTGGAGTCCCGGTATATCCCACTGCTGGGATCCTAAAGCCCTGCAAAAAACCTTCTTGCAGCATCCTCGCAGAGGCATGGTCTGGGTACCTGTTCAGCCAAGGAGTCATAACCAGAACATCAATGGGTGAATGAGCTACCAGCCGTCCTCCCCCCTTAATCTTGTTCCCTTCTTCCCCTTTTTCCAGAGGTGTTACCTTTAGAGCGGCAGGCTGTTTCTGGGTGGGAAGGGTGGCCACATATGGAACATGCGTGTTTAAACTTACAAGTGCCTTGTGTCCTGGTGCATGAACGCTTGTTAAAATCCCAGCACATCCCTTTTCGCACACCACTGCTCCCCGTCCTAGTGGCCATGTCACCCCCCCGTGTTGGCCAAAAGGACTGCTGGGGTTTGGAGGGGTAGTTTTTGTTCCAACTTGGGCCTGCACTCCCTGGCTGCCCGGCCGTGAACTGGCCATACCATGAAATGGAATCCACCCTATCCCAGGATAGCGCTTTGTCAAACTCTTTTGCCTTCCTGAAGGTGATGTCGTACTCCTTCCACCACTCCCCTCCATATTTCTCACTGAAAGTAGTAGTCCTATTCTGGTAACATGCCATTTCTGCCTGCAAATTTGCAAAACGCTTGGCTGTAACCGCCATAAACACAGAGAAGGCTCTAATCCAGTTGATCAATGTCTCCTCGGCCCTGAACCTTACCAGTTGTCCCCGCCATTCGCTTGGCAACATCCAGTCCTTCTGCTTCCTCGTATACTCCATTTCCCTGTTATCCGCTAACAGAGAAAAAAATATTGATATATTTTCCCGCCCAGATCAAATCCTTCACTTCTTGTGCTACGTGTTGGGCAAGATTTTCCCTCCTGGAGGGTATTGTGCCTTACCCCAGTATTGGTAATTCCACCTCCTTACCACTTTCTGCGACTGCCGTTGGTCCAACAGTCTTGTCTTTCGCAGAGTCACTTGCCGGACATGCTCCCTGTGGAGTCACAGGCGTGCTTGCCCTCCTGCCCCGCCACCCTGAGCACTCCTGATTCTTGCTACCATTCTTCAGGCCTCTGGAGCGGGGTCCTCTCCTACCTCCTTGGCGCCCACTGAAGGAGGTAACATCCCACCTATCCCTAGCCAAGGGAGTACCGCCGCTATAAGCGCTGCCAGCTCTGGAGGTACCTGACCAACCACTGAAGGTGCTGAAACTGGTATGGGGGATCCCATGCCGGGTACTGGAATAGGTGCTGGGGTAAACACGGGTACCATCGGGACTACCACTGGAACTACCCGGGGCACTATTCTTGGTGCTGGTGGCGGCAAGGCCGGTGCCGGTGTTACCGGCACCCCAGTCGGGGTTATGGGAGTAGGCATGGAAGCCACCGGTGGCGTAAGCCCTCCCTCAGGGACCACCCCCGGAAGCCCCCCTCTCCCTATGACTTGGGTACCCGACCGCTACCCCTCTTGGCTCTGACCCGCTTGGGCACCGCATCCAAATCCCCCCTGGGCTGCGGGGGCACTATTACCCATTTGGGTCTCCCAGCTGGACCATCCTGATCATCAAGCCTCTGTCTGAGCTCAGCCACGCTCCTACCTATCTGGTCTACTTTCCCCCATCTCGTGTCCATTGTAGTCATCTTGCGCATCATGCCCTGCAGCATATGCTCCATGAGGGAACGCTTAGCGCCTCGCCCACTAGCCATTCTCCTTCTGCCTCGCAACAGGTAACCCACCTACACTTGTGCCCAACCTATTAGTACAATGTGTTCCTGTCCCCACCAGGGCCTGCCTGGCTTTTACCTTTACTTAGTTGGGGTACACAGACTTGCCGTAAGCACCACGCAACTGTGACAGCCAGCTAGCCTGGGTGTTGGGCAAGCACACTCTAACGCACTCTAGCCCGGCGGCCCAACAGAATCATTGAAATGCAGGCCTGCCTGTGTCCTCTCACAGCTTGTGTCCACCTCACCACTCTCAGTTGGTTCAGCCCGCAGTGCGCCTCAGTGAATGGCCTACGATGAAAAGAAAGTTCGCATACAGCAGTCGCACTTAAAAGAAATTGCTTCCTTTGCAGCCGAGTCCCCGCACCTCTTGCCTGGGCAGCAGTGCAACAACGCTCGCATAAAACGACCATACACCAAGAAACCCTGTTCCTGTTCGCTGTTCCTCGTACACCAGCTCAATTACAAAGCAGGACTTCATTTATTCATGTAGATGGTAAATTCCGTAGCCTTACATGAATAAATGCAGTTCTGCTTTGTAATGGAAATGTTCAAAGCAAGACATATGAAACGTGACTAAAACGTTATAGGACTACTGTTACCAGCATGCAGCATTGTGTTGCAATGTAATGTGGCCAATTGAAGAGCTTTAAAAAGTCATGTGCTGGACATGCCTGCTTTAATAATCTGCCCCATTTCATGTCAATTTGCCTGTGATCAAGGGGACTGGAGCCCCGAAACGCGTAAGGCTACAGAATTTACCATCTACATGAATAAATGCAGTTCAGCTTTGTAATTGAGCTGGTGCACGAGTGTGCTTTCATTCGAAGGATGCTTTTGGACAAAAAAATGTTTTATGCGGCGGCATTCCAGCCGCGAAAGCGCACCACCTCGTGTTTATGGGGGCCATCTGAAGACATAGGAAATGTTCGAAGTCTCTGGTTGATGGAATACTGGCTGGCTGTGTAAAAGACTGCAAATTCATGTTAAGGGCCCTCTGGAGGGTTACGAAAACAGATGAAATATTGCAATGGGACTGAGCCCACTAAAAGTAACACTGAAAGCAAGACATGTGAAACATGACTAAAACGTTATGGACTACTGTTACCATGCTGCAGCATTGTGTTGCAATTTAATGTGGCCAACTGAAGAGCTTTTAAAAAAGTCACGTGCTGGACATGCCTGCTTTAATAATCTGCCCCATTCATGTCAATTTGCCTGTGATCAAGGGGACTGGAGCCCCAAAACGCATAAGGCTACGGATTTTACCATCTACATGAATAAATGCAGTTCTGCTTTATAATTGAGCTGGTGTACGAGTGCGCTTTCATTCGAAGGATGCTTTTGGACAAAAATAAATAATTATATATATATATATATATATATATACAGATACACACACACATATATATATATATAATTTGAAGTTAATAAACATAATTAAAACAACTAAAACAAGTAAATGTCATTAAAAACAATAAAAATTATTTGAACACAATTATCAACAAGTTTTATTCCATATCAAATAAAAAGGGAAATGTTAACGAAGGTTGGATTTGTTTAAAAGGTAATATTTCTGAATTAGTTAATACACATTTAATTTGATGAATTAATGTGCGATAACATTTTATTAGTTCTAGATATATAATTTACTTACAAATATTTGTAATTTTTTTCCAAAGGATAATAACCTTTAATAATGTTCCCTATACTTTCACAAAGGTAGATCTCCACCACAGTGACAGCGATGGTGACAGAGATCTCCATGTATGTGTGCAAAGTTATTAGAAGTAACTTTATTCTGGCAAATCCTGTTTGTAGAAGGCTCCACCCCTGATTTAAGGAGGTGAAGACACGTAAGTCTTCAATTAGGCGTAGTATTAAATATACATGTGTACATTTAACTTTTCAAATAGGCTCCAAAGTTCCTGTTAGACCCAGTGAGATCTACAAACACTCCCACCAGATTCTTTGTTGTAGGAACCTTCCACTCGAACCCAGAGTGGATCTTAACATCCAGCTGGGGTTTCTTTATGACTACAGAGAAGTGCCCAGGCACTTGGTTGCTTTATAGTCATTCTACCTGGATCCTGACCAACATTTTTTTGTTAGGTGCCTCAGGTGGTCCTTGTATAAATTGTTCATGATGGAGTTTCATCAAGGCAGGCTCAACAGAACCCTTGGAGTCCTGGGAGAACATAGTTCATCTGGTGCTGAACAGTGGTGGGAGCATCCCTGAGCCCAAAATGGCATGACCCTAAACTGGTACAAACCATCTGGTGTGGAGAAAGCAGTCTTGTCCTTGGCACTGTGTCCAGCTGTTCTACTAGCCCAGTAGTCTACAAAAAAGTGCAAGTCTGTGAATCCATGCTTTGGACACCAATGCCACTGGACCTTCCAAGTTATTATGAGGAAAGTCATTCACTAAGAAATGCAACATTTTATAAACTTTTATTTTGATGCATTCCTGGACTCATTTTGACATTTTATAAATCTTGCTCTTCGCTGACAAGCTATCTCCAGCAAGTGTATCATGCAGGCAGACCAGTGCCAAACTTGGGTCTGAGAGGAGAGCTGGAGAAATCTCCAATCACCTCTCTGTACTCTTCTAGATGATTAGTTGTCAGTTCTGGAGCAAGATTTACCCGTTCCACATTGTATCCTTTTCATCACTGCAATAGGTCTACAAGGGGTAACCTCCTCAACTTCCTCTGTCATTGCTGGGATGTTTACTCTAAAATCTCTTCAAAGGTATGTCTTTAGGCAAGCCTTCTTGCTTGTGTGTGGCACCTATGTCCCCCAAGTAGTTTACCTTAGAAAATATCTGCTCTACTTTGTAGGGCCTAACCACGTGACTACTCAAGTTCTTGGATAAATGGGGTTCAGTACCAACAGCTCCAGATCCACCTGATACCCAGTTAATGTCACTTTCTGGTCATGCCATTCCTTCATCAGCTCGAGTCCTGCCTGAAGGTTTTTCACCACTTGAATTCTATAGTCAACTTACTGAGGCCCATCACATATTCCACCCCATCCCACTGGGGTGACTGAAGTCCCTTACTACCCTTCTTTTACTAAGGTGAGTGGGCCACAGACTGTGTGCCTAACAAGAAGGTCAAAGGTTTGAACTCAAATAATTTCTTTGAAATAACTTTGCAGCCAAATAGCAGGGCCGTAGAAGATCCTACTACCGCCTTAGGCTCTCTGGCTCACTATGGACTTAAGTATCATATTAAACATTTCCAAAATCCCATCTTTCTGAATGAGGTATGCTGTACCCCAGCTTACTTCAACATTGCTCTCATACTGATGGCAATAAAGTTTGTCCCCAGTCGTAAATCACAGACTTAGGGAATCCAACCATTGAACAGATCCTCAAGATTGCCCTGGCTACTACCCTTATCTTAGAGGTATCCCCCCTGGATATCTGGATGCATGAGCCACCACAGCCAATATGTACTCATGATGGTAGGGGGGGGGGTTCAAATGGACCAACACTATGTCTACCAGCTTGAAAAGAACCCTTGCTACTGACACTAGCAGTAACAGTGGCTTGGTCTTACCTGCTTACACAGCAGTCCATTAGCACGTAGGGCAGGCTGCACAGAAGCTATGTGTGTCCCAGCAAATATGTGGCCAATAGAGCAAAAATTCGAACCTATATTGCACATTCTTAATGTCCAAGGGATCTGCTGAAGAAATTTCAAGGGACTGATAGTGCGGGGCATCAAATTGATCAACAATGTTGAAGCCCACCAGCTCTCAGGAAACACACGATCCCGATGGTGACACTAACTCCTATCCATCACTCAATTAGCAAGTAGGTCAGATCAGGTTGTGCAGATGCTCTCTGTTTCTCAGCACATCTCAGGCCAACAACGCAATAGGTCCAACCAATCCAATGTCTAAGCAGAGTGCTAAAGGATCGGTTTGTGCTGTTGACAACAGGAAATTTGTGTGCGTTAGGTGAATTACTGTCCTTTGATAACACCTGTTACACAAATATAGGGAACCTAAATTGTGCCAGGCTCAATTACTGTATGTCCGCCAGAAGCTAATAAACCTTGCAGCTCTGACCGTGATCCAGACTCCAATACTTGGTCTGTTACAGAGGCCTCATTTTCCCCTCCCTCTGAGCAGAGGTGATGGATACCAGAGTCTGGCCTGATCTGCTAACTACCTTTCTCTGGTTTTTCCAAATCTGGGAAGATCCCAGTCTCTTCATGCTGGTTGTGCTCTAGTTAACTGGTCCTAGGATGCTTGTTGTCAGTCCAGGAAGGACCAGGCCTGGCAGTTTGGGCTAGACTGTTCCCATTGGGCACAGGGTCAAGACTGATTTGCATATGGTTGAGCTCAAACTGGAATGGCATGGAGAGCACATAAAACTATGGATTTAGGCCCAGATCTCTGTACTGGGGTGAATGTATGACATTGTTCTGTATTCTGTCCATCAATTGTTCTTTTTGCATTTGTCACCCCGAGTGGGACGGGAATGCCCAGACTTGGGTCCCGTGCTCTCCATGCCACTAGAGTCAAGCTATCCTGGCTGATGAGGGCTGAAAACCCAAAACCGGTCCTAGTATGCTTGTTTCCAGTCCAAGGAGGACCTGGCCAGGCAGTTCGGGCTGGACTGTTCCCATTGGGCACAGGGTCAAGACTGATTTGCATATGGCTAGGTTTAAACTGGAATGGCATGGGGAGCAAAAAAACTATGGATTTAGGCCCGGATCTCTGTAAGGGGGTGAATGTATGACAATGTTCTGCATTCTGTCCATCAATGGTTCTTTTTGCATCTGGCTAACATAGCTGGCATGGTCCCAGCCATGCAGGCTAATAGCCCTGGTATTACACTTCGGTCAGTGAACAAATTTAGCAAGACACATTCAGCACTTTGCTTCTCTCTCACCACTATGTCAACCATGGCTGCCTTGCTTTTGATTACAACCTCAAATCGGGCTATTGGGTACTCCATGTTTTCATCAATGGCTACCAAGCCTTTGCCATTTGCTAGATGGAAAACATTCCCAGGTTTAAGATAGTTGTCCTCAAGCATAGTCCTGTAAATACCTGTATCCTTTGGGGCAGGAGCCTTCCTAGAATGCTTGCAATGCAAATCACATGGTATTTGGATGGGTATTCTTTAGAGCATCTGGTCTCTTTCCCAAATATCCATTGCTAATGGATTGAATGCTATCAGACCTTTTCCGTTCTGCTCAACCATAGTAAACACACTCGCTGTAATGGGTGTGGCTGGTAAAGGGGCTTCCACCTAAAAGTCCATTTTGTAGTGCCCTACTTGTAACACATATAACCAGTAATAACATTAGGCTCAGAAGAACCTTCCTGTCTTCCCTTTTCCTTGTGTTCCTGGCTTGGAATACAATTCCCTTTCTGCCTATGTCCTCTCTTGGACAGTTGGGATGTTCCCTACCTTGTGGTTTGGAACCATTCTGCTGAGACTTCCACTCTTCCTTTAGCTTAGAACCAATGTTAGATTTGGGGATCTCTAGTTGGCACAGTTAGGTACTTGTGACAAATAGGGACACTTGCCTCTAGTCAGGGTTACGGGGGTACACTCCTATAAAAAACCCTGCCCACCCCTTGGTAGCTTGGCACGAGCAGAAAGGCTCATCTCAGAGGCAGTGTGTAAAGCATTTGTGAACACATACAGTAATCAAGTGATAACACTACAGATGGACACCACACAGGTTTTATATCAAACATAAGTATTCTTTATATAGACTTATCACAAGACCGCAAACAACAAAAATCCACAATACCGTACTTAAAATGGTAGTTCTAGCTTAGTTCTCTTTAGTTCTTAAAATGCAACACTTTGAGTCAATGTACCTTAAGATGCGACACGCAGGGCAATGAAAGTGTTGCAAAGATGGAAATGCGGCAAAGATCCGGTGCACAGAAATGAAGACGTCAAGTTCTTCCTGATGCGGCACGCTTTTCTGATGTTGCAAGAAGTCTCGACTCGATGCGTCAGCTGCAGCGGCAACACCCTTGTTCAGTGATGCGACGACAGCGGCTCCGTCGGCGGCACGCTTCTCCGTGGATGCGAGGCGCTTTTCTCGATGCGGTGCAATTCGCAAGCTACAGCGGCGACACCCTTATTCAGAGATGCGACGGCAGCAGCTGCGACACGCTTCTTCTTCGTTGCGAGAAGCTTCTCTCGATACGGTGCAATTGCCCACCTACAGTGGCGACACCCTTGTTCAGAGATGCAGCGAGGGCGACACGCTTCTTCTTCAGTGCGAGACGGTTCTCTCGATGCGATGCAAAGCGTCAACTACAGCGGCGACACCCTTTTTCAGAGATGCGACGGCAGAGGCTGCAACAGGAAGTCGCTTCCTCCTCTTGAGTCACGCTTCCAGCTCCTTGCGACACGCAGTTCCTTAAAAGGCCCAAATCAGCAGCAGGCACTTCCAAAGAACTCTTGGGGAGCTGGTGGTTGAAGTCTGTTGTCCCTGAGACTTCAGCAGGAGGCAAGCTCTTCTCTCAAGCCATCGGAGATCCTTCACAATTTGAACAAAGTGCCCACAAAGTCCTTTCTCCTTTCTTTGGCAGTCAGGCAACCACTGCAGGCCAATCCCCTAAGCATCACTTCAGCTTAGGAATAGTCTCTCCTCAGTTTCTTCAGGTTCCTCTCCTTATCAAAGGTTTCTTCTTGTAGTCCAAAAGTGATCTAAATTCTTGGGATCAGGGTCCCAATATTATACCCCAAAATCCGTTGTCCTCTGAGGACAAAGTGGCCTTTGTCTAGTACAAACCAGTTCTTGGGCACTCTGTTTACATGACTCCTTCTTTCCTTTCACAGTGCAGGGCAGAAACATCAGACTCCCAACAGGAGGTGGAGCCAGCATTGCGGAGGAAAGGCACAGCCCTGGAGCACTCTGTTGACAAAGACTGCTTCTCTCCTTTCACAATTCAGGGCAGAGACATCAAACGCACCACAGGCGGTGGAGCCGGCATTGTCGAAGGCAGGCACAGTCCTATTCAGGTCCCAGTGCAACTCCTCCCACCCGTCTATATGCAGAGCTCTCTATTCAGCCCTGTGCTGACTCACCCTGTCCCCTGGAATCCCCCAGCTGTGTCACTCAAACTCCAGACAAGGAATACACAACCTAGTAGAGGCAGGCTTGGATAGTTAGACAAGAAAATACTTACTTTCTAAAAGGTATTTTCAAACACAGAATGTTAAAATCAACTTCACTAAAAGATGTATTTTATCATTCTGAGTTCAGGCATATTAAACTCAAATTTCTACCATGTTTCCCGAGTCAGTTAGGATTATAAAATTTAATAATCTAACTGCCCATTCTGGCCTATGGAGAACAGGTAGCCTTGCAATAGTGAAAAACAAAAATGGTTGTAATTCACTATTAGGACATGCATGCACACCAGGGCATGTCCTACCGTATACTTAACATGCACCCTGCCCTTGGGCCTACCATAGGGGTGTCTGACATGAAAAGGGAGGGCTTAGGGACTGGCAAGTGGGTGCACTTGCCCAGTCAACATGGCAGTACCAGACTGCACACAGGCTCTGCAATGGCAGGCCTTAGACACACTTTTACAGGCTGCTTCTGTGGGTGGCACAGCCAGTGCTGCAAGCCCACTAGCAGCATTTGGATTATCAGCCCTGGGCATTCCTGGTGCACAGTACTAGGGTCTGACAGGTAAACCAAATCAGCCAAACATGGAATCACTAATCCATACATCAATTTACAATAGGGAAAGCATATGCACTTTAGTACTGATCAGCAGTGGTAAAGTGCCCAGAGTCATAAAACAGCCAACAACAGGTCAGAAAAAATAGAGGAGGAAGGCAAAAAGTTCAGGGATGACCCTGCAAAAAGGGCCAAGTCCAACAGCCATGCTGATCCAGCCCTTTGTTTACCATTTTAATTAACACCTTGACAGCCAACACTATGTTTGTCTGGATCCTTCTCTGTCAAATCAGACAGGCTTTGTCTCCTACTTAAGTCACCCTTTACTAACAACTAGTGAAGGCCTTGATTAGCTACAGGCATTCTCACAAAAACTGCTGTTCCTCCTATGAGCAAGGGATCCTTCAAGAAGCTGCCTTAGGCACATCAGTCAAAGCCTGTGCCTTACAGGTAGTCCTAAAACTGAGACTAATGCAAAATACCCTGGCCTTTCACATACATGTGCACAAGCTCGTTTGGAACCTTGCCAGGTACTTCTGCACACTGGCGTAGGGAAGAATCACCTGTGCCAGATGTAGCCGTCTCTGTTCCGAATTCCTGTGTCATGGAGTCTGTGGCTAGGGTGCAGTGTGAGACTGTTTCGAAGGATGCAGAGGGGTCCAGGAGAATGAGGGCCGCAGTCACTCCCTTGTCGAGGCTGGAGCAGATGTCGAGGCTGGAGCGGGTGAGAAGGGCAGTTTCGGTGCTGTTTTTCCTCCTGAAATGTGATTGGGAGTCGAGGATGTTGTTTTCATCTATGAAGGAGGCAAGTTGGCT
Source organism: Lissotriton vulgaris (assembly GCF_964263255.1). Lineage (NCBI taxonomy): Eukaryota > Metazoa > Chordata > Amphibia > Caudata > Salamandridae > Lissotriton > Lissotriton vulgaris. The sequence goes on from NC_141694.1 coordinate 500,320,634, forward strand.
GTTGATGGCTTTTTAGATGACTTTCGCCTGGTTCGGGATTAAGGAGATCGGTCTGAAGTACTTGAGGTCGGTGGGATCCACATAGGGTTTTTTCAGCAGAGGGTTGATCTTGAAGTGTTTCCAGTCATCGGGGAAGGAGGCTGTCTTGAAGAAGTGGGTGATGATTTGTCAAAGCTCGCAGATGTCTGCGGCTCTATGGTAGATGTGGTGGGGGCAGGGGTCTGTGGGGGCCCCAGAATGGATTGATTTCATAGTCTTCAGTGTGTCATTGATGGTGAGGGTGGTCCAGTTGTCAAGTGTCGGCTGTCTGGTGTAGGGGACATGGGTGTGGGTTCCAAATGTAGTTTGTCATTGTTAAAGTTGTCATAGATGGTCTTTATTTTGTGATGGAAGAAGGCACTGAGTCTGTCCCAGAGGTCCTGGGCGGGTGGGATGTCGGCTGCCTCAATGTTGGGTTGGGAGAACTCTTTGTTGCTGTGTGCATGGGTGCTTTCTTCCTTATGGTGTCTGATGAGCTTGTGGTGGACAGCGGCAGCTGCTTTGAAGTTGTTGAGGTCTGCTGTGGGTTTGGAGGTCCTTCATAACTTTTCAAGGCGTCTGGGTGTCGGTGAGGGAGAAGGAGTGGTGGCAGTGTCAGCAGGAGAAGGGTCCGTGGGTGTCGCCAGGTTTATACAGTTTGCAGTTGTTGTTCTTGCCAGCATTGAGTGTGTGGAGGGCAGAGGAGCTGTTGTGCTGGTGGGTAGGAGGACCAGAGTTCCTGGCACTGGTCACGGTCGGGTCAAGGACGGGCGCAGTAGGGCTTGCCCTTTGCGCCCCAGCGGTGGGCCAGCTGCATGCGTCCACTGCATAGCCGCCATTACGCAGGGGTCCAGGAAGGCCGGGACAGCTGGGAGGCGGAAGCACACAAAAGGAGGGAAGGGCTGTGGGGGCAGTAGTGGCAGGAAAGTGGGCAACAGGCAAAGGTGAAAAAATAAAGGGGAAGGCAAAGGGGAAACAAGGCAAACAGAATGAGGCAGAGGGAAAAATGGCAAACAAGCAAAAGCAAGACAGACAAGAGTGAAACAAGGCAATAGTAGAAAACAAACACACAAGAGGCAAACAAGGCAACAGGAGAAAAGCAAAAAAAGGGAAAGAAAGACAAAAAGGCAGGTCAAGAGCGAAGTGAGGTGCAGGAGCCTCGAACACTGATCATAGCAGCACTGGGGCAGAGGCACTCCCGGCAGAGCTGCGCGACGGGAGAGCAGTTTCCTGACCAAGATGTCATAGGATTTGCTCACTCTGTTGCGCAGTGGCCACCATTAAGTAGAGGTCGGGGGAGGGTGGGAAAGCTGGGAGGTTGGAGCACTTGGGAGGGGGAGGGACTGCGGGGGCAGCAGCGGCAGGAAAGCGGGCAACAGGCAAAGGTGAAGAATAAAGGAGAAGGCAAAGGGGAAACAAGGCAAACAGGACAAGGCAAAGAGAACAAGGGCAAACAAGGCAAAAGGCAAGACACAACAGAGGCAAACAAGGCAACAGGGGAAAACAAATAGACAAGAGGCAAACAAGGCAACAGGAGAAAAGTAAAAAAAGAGAAAGAAAGGCAAAAAAGCAGGTCAAGAGCAAAGCGAGGCGCAGGAGCCTCGAACACCGGTCGGAGGCAGCACTGGGGCAGAAGCACTCACGGCAGAGCTGCGCGAGGGAAGAGCAGTTTCCTGACAAGGAGGTCAGAGGTCTTGCTCCTATCCTTTTTATTTCAATTTCTTTACTTGTCTTTTTCCTGGCTCTCTATTTCTTTCTCTTGCATTTCCGTTTCCTGCTTTTCTTTTTCCCTTTCTATTTCTTCTGTCTCACTACTACTTCTTCTCAGGCTCATTCCTCTTGTTTCTTGCTCCTGGAGAGCTAAAGTTCAACCTCTCAGACTCCCTAACCATCTTTTCTTCCTCAGCTGTATCCTTCTGGAGAATCAACTAAAAGTTCAGGGTCCCATCAGCCTTAACTAACCATAGGGAATGACTACTGGAGTTATTGACACCTGTACCCTTGAGATCAGGGGAGGAGGAGACTGTATTGGGGAAACTACAGAATTTCTTTTTTTGACACACTTAGGGAGTGTTTGGGGAAAACCAGTGTTAAGAGCCTACTACAGCCTGACACTACAGCATTCCCTCACTGGGTCCCTGTTGGACTTGGCACCATTGGTGTTACTCTCCCTTCCACTTTGTGCTGTTGTCTCATCTGTTTTTGCTGATCTAGATGCTTTGGGCACTTTGCCACTGCTGTTCAGTACCAAAGTGCAAGTTCTCCCTGTGTAAATTATTGTTATGAATTAGTGACTCCATGATTGGTTATTTGATTTACTTGTTAGACCCTCGTACAGTGCACAATGTGTTCCCAGGGCCTGTAAATCAAATGCTGCTAGTGAGCTTGCAGCACTGATTGTGCTACCCAGAGAATACAAACACACTTCAGCTACTCAAAAAAAATTAAGCAAAGGTTATATACACCCCAAACATTGCTCATATTCATCATTCATCCCTAATGCCCTATCATGTTCTATCAACTAGCTCACAGATCGATGTATTAATTGTCCATAAAAAGTCCTGACTCATTTAATGCTTCCCCCCTACATACCTATATGGCAGTAGGCCTCAAATCGGAAGGTCAACTTTCAGGATCTCTTTCGGGAAACGGCTGAGACTAACAGCCCTGCTCCAATTGCATGACCTTTTATATTCTTTTACATACGTTTGGACTTGTGGAGAAAGGAGAGCACCTTCACAGTTAAACACTGCATGTGGAAGAAGCAGTGTTGTATTATTTCCTTCCACCATCACAGAGCTTTGAAGAAGGTCAAAAATGCAAGCAGATTCTTTAGGCATAGTGCAAAGCAAAATGGAAAAATCCCTTCACTAGCTTCCATTATCAAATGCAGCAGAAAATGCACTTGCATAATATGCAGCAATTAAGCACATATGAACCAGATTATCTAACTCAGAAATGTAGCTGTACATCTTATGTTAGCGGAGGTCTGCATCCAACCTAGCGGCCTAATTCACAAACTTGGTTCCTTTAGGTACACAAACGAGACCACATTAACGTGTGCCAAGGCCTGTGAATTATATAAAAATATAAAATACATTGAAGAAGTGTGCATACATATATCAATAGCTGTTGGGGACCTAAATATACATAAACTAAAAATTAGTTAAAACCGCAAATCAAACTGGCTGCCTGAAAACTCATTATGATTATGCTTTCGAAACAGCAGACTTTTTATGCATTAAATAGCCTCTATTGTTTCTCGTCTCCAGCTGTCATGATGTTCAATATAAAGAAAAATGTGTGCCACAAACAAATAAGGAAGTACAAGTGCGTTTTTTTATGCCACTGAACTTGATAACATTTATAATTTTCCTACACTGAATTGAAAATGGTGCAAATGTACATGCCTAAATTGGTGAAAAAGGTGTCCAAGCTCACTGTAACATGTAAATGGCTACTCTGCTGTAGAATAACCCTATTCGCTGCTGGTAACAAGTATGAAAATGTGTTGCTTTTCAATGTGTACATGCAATGTGATGCCCAGGTTGAATATGGAGTTGAAATGGGAAAATTTAAGAATGACTTAGATCTATTGTATGAAAAGTACGAATCAGATTTGATTTTGTTGGTAGGAGATTTTAATAATAAACTTAACCCTAATCGGCTTGATTTCATGTATCTGGAAATTTTAGAATCAAACAATATAATGGAAGCAATGTTCCCCGAAAGTTCATGCTCTCTGAATGATGTAAACTTGGGTAACTATCTAGCGACCAAGAGCCTTTTCTGTTTGAATGGTAGGTTCCCACAAGACCGCCCGGCTAAGAAAACTTTTAAACAAGGGTCACAATATTGTCCCATAGATTATGCCAGCATGGAATTTCGATTTAATAAAGGGTTTCAGAGTCAACCATGCAGAAGATAGTGACCACAACACCTTAGAATTGGTGCTGGCCTATTCTAACGTAACTGTCACCGAGAAGGTAATTATACAACAGATGGATTATCCTAGGTGAATTTCAACACAGCTAACTGAAGAAATATATGAAAAGTTAACCAGGCTCCAACAAAAGATACCCCTAGGATTTGCAGCTGGTCTAGACTTGGCCTGGTATGTTGATAAGATAAACCAAGTGGTACAAAGCATTAAGGTTAAACTTAGAACAGACGTAAAGGGCAGCAAGAGCAGTCAAATCACACAGGTTAAGAAAGGCAATTGGTTTAATACAGACTGTCTAAATAAGAAAAGAGAAATAAGGAGGGAAGAACGCAGTCTGTGTAAAAAATATGATAAGGCTAGAGCAGAAAGCCTCGCCAAATTAAAGAAAGATTATATAATGCTTCTTAATAGTACAAGAAGAGCCCATAAGATACCTTTTGGGGGAAACTGCTGGAGGCATTAGAATCCAAGAACATACAGCAGTTCTGGAAACTAGTCCGTTCAGTATCAGAGGCCTCAGCCGCTTCAATGATCTGTGTGGTAGAAGAGGGTGCTTGGGAGGTTTACCTGAAAGAACTATACCCAGCGGGGATAGAAATTGAAGAGGAAGTGCAGGGGAACTGGAGAGGTCTAGTAGACGATCTAAAACCTGACTTCTCAGTAGAAAATTTACTGAATACAGTAAAGACCCTTAACTTAACAAGAGCCGCTGGTCCAGATAACCTGCCAGCACTGATAATTAAGTCACGTACACCATGGTGGGCGGAATTTTTCTCTAACATGTTTTCAGTAATTCTAAAATAAGGAATAATACCTAGTAACTGGAAGGATACGATAATTAGACCGATCCATAAAAAAGGAGACGTCAATGCACCAAAGAACTATAGATTAATTAATCTACTCGATATTGGAGAGAACATTTTTGCTAAGATAATATTGGGTAGGTTAAAGATTTGGGCAGCAGAGAGAGCAATCATCCCAGTGGAACAAAGTGGCTTTAAAGAAGGCCACTCTACAATAGATCACTGCTTCGCCCTATGGGCCCTGGCCCAGAAATCGATAGAACAAAATGGGAAGCTACATTGTTGTTTTGTCGATTTTAGGACAGCGTTTGACTCGATCGAAATAAACTTTGGGAAGATATGTTAAAGTATGGATTACCGGTTGGCTTGTTGGTGATCCTAAAAGAGCTTCACAGTGGAAACTGGGCCCAGGTAAGTAGAGATACGCAGGGGGCACTAACTCACAAGATACTAGTAGGGAACGGTCTTAGACAGGGGTGCGTCTTGGCACCCCTGTTATTTTCAATCTTTTTAGCAGATCTCCCCGCGGCACTTGAAGTGGAAAGAAGTGCAAGTCCAAAAATGAATGGCCATAAAGTTCCTTGCCTTCTTTATGCTGATGACTTAGTGATCATGGATCAAACTTAAATAGGACTTCAAAGGAAATTAACTGCTTTTAAACACTATTGTGATAGGAAAATACTGACTGTAAATTGGGAAGAGTAAGAAGAATTTCAATTAGTTTTTGGGTGATGACAAACTAGAGGCAGTTAAGGAATATAGATATTTAGGCCTCTGGTTTGATAGTGCACTAAAATGGTGCACCCATTTGGAGGCTCAAAAGGCAAAAGCATTTTCATCCACTTGTGGGCTACAAAAGTTTAACAAAGAATATGGAGACATGACACATAAACCAATGATAAAGGCATTTGAAGCAATGATCCCCCCCCCCCAAGTATTGTATGGGGCAGAAGTGTTATACTTGAGCGGTAAATATGCGTGGGATCAGGAAGAGGGAACATTTTTAAAAATGTTATTGTCTTTACCTAATTGTAGAATGGTTCAAGCAATTAGAATGGAACTAGGGTTTATTTCTTGGAGTGTACAATCTCAAATGGCCCTAGCAAGATTCTGGAAGCGCCAAGACCTAGGAGTGACACCTAAGGTCTCACAATAGTGTGGAGAGGAAATCCAGACAAGTAATCTTAGCTGGGCAAAGGAGGTGAGAAAGACTCTCCAGAAAGTATCAGGGCTTCTTAACTTGAAATCTACCCAGAACGCCCTGATAGGAGACTTTACAAAGAAAGCACTTAGGGAACAAGGCCAGTCGTTCTCAGGGGCACAGGACCTAGATTACATGCAGGAGAAAAAGTTGGTCCAGTGGCTGAAGATCTCATGGGTAAATGAAGGCTGGTTCCCTTATCTGGAAATATTGCCCAACCAAGGGTTACGACATGAAATACTAAGTACCCGGGTTGGGATCAACCCCTGGAAGATAGACGGGAAATTAAAATCTGTACTGATTGGCCCAGAAGGTAATTGTAATTGTGGGCGTGGACAAAGAAACGATATGCTGCACATATTGCTTGATTGCACATTTGTACAGGATTTAAGGAAATTGTTTTTACGTCCTATATTCCTATCACATAAGACAATTACACGTGCCCATGCGGTATGCTTATTAACAGATATGCATTCGCTAGAAATTGCAATTGCATTGGGCAAATTCCTGAAGGCCGTAAAAGATTTTGGAAGGGAGATATCAAAGGATGGGCACTGATTTTAAGCTCTTTTAAGCCTTTTTATAAAGTTTAAATCTGTCTTTTTATTCTTCCAGATATGTGAAAAGTTCGGTAAAATTTGGGTTTAATGAATTGTGTATCAGGGGGTGTTACCCTCTTTTAACCTTCTCTTTTTTCTTTTTAACAAGTAGGAATTTTAACTATTTATGATGTAGGAATATTTTGTCTGCTCGTACTTTGTCCGATTCTGTTTGCATTTTGTTTTGTATTGTTTAAAAGACTATGGTCTAAATAAACAAGTTTCTCTCTCTCAACAGATGCAAATACATTTATCAATTTCAAAATACTAATTTACCAATTTATGTTTGTTCATTTTTTTTCTTTTTTTCTGATTTTATATCATCAAGAAAAAAGATTCCACCAGATTGGGATAGGAAGGTGGGATAATGATAGCCTTTTTGTCTTTAATGAAATTTAGATTCTCTTTGCGTTTTATTTGGTGAATCACTATTTCATTACAAGACCAAAGACTACCATTATGCATGTTGGTAGCCCTCTAATACCACATCAGACGTGTTGAACTGGCATTAGAACAATCTTTTCTCATACTGTCTTCCATACTTCCAACTCTTCAAAAGGTTTGAGTAGCCAAAGAGAGGGTGAACCTTTTGCAAATGAAGACCAGTCTGCTGCATGGAACATTTCACCTATCTTGCGATAGAAACTATGGTAACTGCTTAAAAAGGTTTCAGAAATAAAATAAAAAATGTGTCAACACCATCAGGTCATAACTCACTTATTTGAGAATCATACTCTCATGCAATCCAGTACATACAATTTCTTGCACAAAATCAAACATTGGATAAAGTTATCCTGAATGGGTCACTGCACCTGTTACTTACCTCCAATGCCTAAACATCTGAACCTCAATGACAAGAGTTTAGGCATAAAAAAGAGGCTACTTTCTTAGTAAATATTTCGAATCCAAATATCGTTTACCTGGACATCTAGTAAATAAGAACAAGAACCAAATTGATATCCCACAGGGTTTTATATCTTGGTCTAGGAGGTTTTCTTAATATGATGCTCTTATGGACTTTGTAAACCAAAACATAATGACCTACAACCTTGTCATTAATCAGACTGTGACATGCAGAGACTGCTGATCTGTAGCTGCTAAAAGCTCTAAAACTAAGGCCCCTTACAAACTGATCTACCAGGAAGATATCTACTTCAAAGGACCTTCCATGGGATCCACATTCCTTTTATTGCACCAGGGTAACCGAATTCTTCAAATTGTATTATATACTAGTAAAGGGTTTCTGGGCCCTGACATCTGGGAAGGTCTACTAATACTTTTCATCCAAGATAGTTCAAAGCCCCTGACTGTACCAGAGGATGTTACTCTCCATCTACCTCTTTCAACAGACCCTCAATAGCAGGAAGAAGAAAAGTGGAATGTCACAAGTGAGTTCCAAAATCCAAGTCAAAAGCTTTTGTTCAGTTAAATAATCAACCATATAAGCACAGACATAAAAATAACCAATCAAATATACATCCATAATAAGTAAAAATATATAGATTCATTTACTTTAAAAGTGCTAAAATACAAGAATGTGCAAAAAAACTGCAAAACCACATGATGTACAGAATACACATTTTTAATATTATCATAATACATCATACATCCTGTAACAGTTAATCATAAGACACATCATATGGATAACGTGCAAATAAGCTGACCAGTACACTAAACACCCTCAATTATAAACAACAATAGATTTCCTGTCATCAATCGCTTTGAGGGTAAATGATGCTAAGTGAAAACACAGTCCAAGATCTGCCAAGGATATCAGAAACTTCAAAGCACATTTGGTGGTTCTAACCTTATATTTTAAAAAAACATAGGTTTCAAATAAAATTTCCTAAGATAATGGTAACATTTACAAAATCATTTGAAACCCCATTTGAGAAATCCAAGACTAGGTTATCAGTATAAATGAGCATCTCTCTTGTGTCACTTTTTTAAGGACGCTCTCAGTTTTTGGGGAGGGTTGGAATGGAATACTGTTTGTTCCCTTCCAACTCTGAATGAATGCATTCACTGCTAGGGCTCCTGGATCTGGCAACCAACCATAATACTGTTCAGCTGAAATGTCAGTCTGCTTACAAAAAGGGTCTACCTTCAGAGGACCCCATCACAATGCTAATTCCCTGAAACTAACCTTTTTCAGTCTTCACTCGCTGTAATCTCTTAAAATTATCACATTTCAGTCAGCAGATACATTTGCCTTTCCAGATTTTGGGTTCTAAGCCAAAACCTCCAAAGTTTCTTGGATAAACCTGAAAGATCTAAGGATTATGAGGCTCCTTAGCAATTTATATAAGCCACCGCACCAACATAGACCATTCAAAATAATACTGCTCTGCCTTGTAAACAATGTCTGAAACTCCAGAGAGAATAAAGACCTTCTGTTAATTCCAAATAGTTTAGATGATACTATCTTTCTGAGTTTCACCATAATCCACAAGTTTTCTGTACACCCATTGCGTGCACCCCAACCAGTTAAACTTGCATCCGATTCCAGAATGAAGTCTGACGAACATCCAAAGACTGCCTGGCATACCAGGCATCTAAAATCTCTAACCTCCAAACCAGTTCCTCCTTTTCCTTCTGATCTAGAGATATCCTGTCGCCATACAATAAACCTCCCCAAAGGGTTCTTGCCTTATCCTTTGCAAAGCATAATAGTGTAACAAACCAAAAAATATTGCCTGAATTGAAGCATTTAGTAGATCTAGTAGCCTCACAAGCTCTCTCGAACTTGTAGCCTGAAGCAGAACCATGTTGACTGTACATATTGTGAACCCTAAAAATGTCTAGAGACTGTGAAGGGATGATGATCTATTTCTCTGTGTTCACTATGAACCCCAGACTTACTAGAAGGCTTTCGTCCAATAACTGAGATTGACACTGGGACAAAAACAGAATATCATCAATTAAGAAAACCATGCCTATGCCCCTTTCTCCCTCAAATAAAGTTGGTGAAGCACCAGGGTGCTGAAGGAAGGCCAAATAGAAGTGAACAAAATTGGTGAAGCCCATTCAGCCTTGTCAACTGAAAATGAGGTTGGTAATCCTTCACAGTGGGGATTGTAAAAATAGGCATCCTTCAAATCCAATTTACCAACTAATTTTCTCTTCATCAACATGGTTCTTAAAAGCCTCCTTGTGTACTACTTTCTGTTTATCTGCATTCCAAACCAACTCCTGTGGAGGTGTATACTGAAATAGGGAGGGTTTCTGAGGCATCTAATCTGAAACCTTGGATGGTTTCTTAAAACCCATGGATCCTGAGTAATGGTTTCCCACACTTGGGTAAAATGTTTTTGGCAACCACCAAGTCTTCCCTGAGAAGAAGAATAATATTGAGAAAACGTAGTACTCTCCCTGTTATCTAGTCTAACCTTGGTCCCTCTCCCAGGGTATTCATCATGTCTTCACCGAAAACACGCTCCTTAGGGTTCTTTGTGGTCTCTTTCTCTGTTAAATCTCTCAACTTGGGGTTGATTTTGTTTAGAGCTGCCTTGTACTTTCAGCCTTTAGTCCTGCGTTGGCATTCCCGAGATAGGTCATAGCAGGCAAGAGCCCAAGCTCTAGCCTCCAAGTCTAATGGAAGCTATTAAAAATATGCCTCTTCGAACATATCAATGATCCTTGTCGGTGGGCCGACAACATCAACTAAGCAATCTTGACATTTGTTTAGGGATTTCGCAAGACCCTTACTGGGGTGCCTGCCGATTGGGTGTTAGACATACTTGTCATGGATGACTGGCTTAGAACATTCTGCCTTGAGGACATTCCCCCCTTCGTTCTCTAGTGGAAATCCAATCCACCTTTCAATGACTTTGCCCACATGTTCAGCCGGCTACTTATAAGTGGATCTGGGATGTTTAATACTGTAGGGCGAGAACATATTCTCTCCTAACGGGTTCCAAAGTTGCTTTGGAGATAGGAGGAACTTGATCTTGATCCCAACGGAAGAGGTCATCTCCATCAACATCCCCTTGGAGGAGATGGAGCAAGGATTCGCATGTAACGCGACTTGCTTGAATTCAGTCCTCTCGACATAAAGTTAATGCGCTAACCAACATGTTTGTCTTATTAATATTGCATTTCACGACATGTTAGGTATCTAGAAGAAGCTTGCTTATGTGTCGCTACTAACCATAATCCGCTTGCACTAAAATGGCCGCTGCTACGCGGGATTTCATACTGCGCATGCGTCTGTCATACTCATGTGACATGACAACTTTCTCGGCTTGGAGGGAAACTTTCACTTCTGCGCACTAGAACTAAGATGGCTGCTCTGTGTTACAGCATGCATGAAGCTTGCACTGCTGCTTTTGCTAAGATGTTCGTTCTGCTTAACTCTAATGCAATAGTTAAATATAAAGGAATGGGAATAGAGTAGAGATAAGTGGTATACAGTGCATTTATTTATTCTGTGTTCTAAAACTGTTTCTTTTCTACTTTTCATGTATCGTAATCTTTGGGCCTGGGAGGTGCTATTACTCCATCTTGAAAAACCACACCGCACATGTCAAACTCCAGAAGGAGCTATGTCATTCGTCATTGAATCACAGCCAAGCTTACAGTACACTAGAAGATGTGCCTCGGAGCGTGAACTTTCAACCCCAGGAGAGGAAGCTGGACTGTTTAATACTGAACGCTATTGTTACTGATTGATACATTCATTGCCGGGTGGAATAAAAGTGCATGGGAAAATAAAGTAATGGGCGGGAACGTTAATTTTAATATCATCAAGAAAAGTTTCATTTTGGTATGGTGTGATGACCTCTCCTCTCTTCTTGGCCAATCAAAATTGGGGATCCTTACATTTGCAACATTGGGGGGTGGTACACTGACCTGAAAAATAGTATAACTAGGGTAGACTTAGTTAATTTGTCAGATTTGTCCGAATAGCTGACCTGTCACTGACCCAACGCACTCAATAGGTGATCGGGAGCAGAGGTGCTGGCAGAGCCCTTTGTCAGAAGGTTTGAAACCCAGATCAGGGTTTGAGAGCTGAAGTGCTGGCGAAGCACTTTGTCTGAGAGATCAATAACTCTTACCGGGTTCTGGCTGTTAGCTGCAGAGAGGGAGTAACGCAGGCATTGTGGGTGCCGGTCTTAGCCTGTGGTGGTCCTGTCCTGATCCAATTTGGCTTTACCTGATTCTGATCTGCACCTGCTTGCTTTATGGTGCCTGCACTTTTGGGGGTCTGTCCTTTAAACTGACCCGTGGCCAGGGTTAGTTCTTCACACCATTCTAGGTAAATATTCAATGTGGGTATGTCATTGTATTGTTTCCTTCTCTCTGCCCACCCTTAAATGTTAAATGTGTAAAGATGGCTTTATAAAAATTCTGCATATTTTCATTCTCATCGTTATTTTCCTAATTGAGAATTTTCTATTGTTCAATGTTTGGATTATGGCATTTAAAGCTTTCAGATAAAGAGTTTAAACCTTTCCCGAGTTGTGGTTATTTTAGGAGTGCAAATGTTCTATTTCTACCAATTATGCTAACACCCTGATCCATTAGATTTTCAGGTACCGGTGACTGGGATTGGTAAGTCCAATGGTATAGGTCCTGAATGGTTAACACTTTTTGATATGAGTGTAGGTTTTACATGTTCAAATTGAATATGTATATATATGGGCCTAGGTGAGTATGGGAAAAAACGGGCAGGTGAACCTGCGCTCTAGCAGAGGTTGCGTACATACTCCTCATAAAGTGCATCTCCTCCCCATACTCAATTTCTTGAATGTCCATGTCTTGTGTGTCGCTCAGGACACCCACCACCATTGTATTCATGTCTTGCGTGTCATTCATGACATTCATCTCCATTGGGCCGTATCAAACACCTCTCTTTTTTTGTGCCGCATAGAACACCATTCTTCCATTGTTCCGCATTTGACACCTCTTTTTTTCGTGCGACATAGGACACCATTCCTCTATTGTGCCTTATCGGACACTTCTCTTTTTCATGCCGCATGGGACACCATTCCTCCATTGACTCCCTCTAAAATTGACCATCATTCACTGTCAAAACCGCTCTTAGCTTTCTTCCTGAGCAGTATTTGCCAATGGTTTCGCATACACAGATACACTTCTCATGTTGGAATAATGACTTCAAGATCTCCTCATTAACTTTCTGCTCTGGGATCACAGGAACTGCCCTTTCCTTCTCGGGCATACTATAAATAAGGAGTAAGCTGATAGATTGTCCTTCTCTGGCATAATGTAAATAAGGTGCACATTTATAAAAAATAGGCTCAAGGCATAGGTTTAAGGTAAACCTAAATGAATAAACACTCCAACATAGAAAGGGGTTTTAACTTAAAGCTTAAAAGGAATAAGCCCTGTAACTTGGCTTTAATGAATATCTATGCACCATATCTAATCACCAATTTACTCTATGGAAGTAAAGAGAGATGAATCCCCTAGTGAAACAAATTTGCAGGTTGTCATCTGCGATGCTGCCAGATGATTAGCTACTTGCCGGAATTTCTGAAAGCTATGATTTTAAGGCACGTTTTTGGGTTTCCCAAGCTTTTCAGGTAATAGGTAAACATACGCTGTTGGAAGGTCACATATATCGGTCTATATTCGTAATTACACAAATAACCATTTCTCTAGCACTTACTAATAATTACTTATTAAAATATAAAGGAACAATTTTAGTAAATTTAGAATAAATAAAGATTAAAGAAAAAACGGTATGTTTCTACTTTTAAGCATTATAGTTTGCATGCAGATTTTTCATGCTGGTTCAGAATTTACTGAGCCATATTACAAGATTTATAACTTTTGACCAATAGGTAACACACAAATCTCTTCAGCAAAAGCTGCAGGCCACTGAGCTGTCTACATAAAATAGAAATCTTTGACCTGCATGTTGCACATTGTGCTTTGTAATAGGCACATTAATGCTCAATGTTTATGTAATACCAAACCTACTGGCAATATAAATACCAAGATGACTTAGATTGTAGTTTTCATAGTTTGGAAACCACAGTAATGTTAAACCAATATGAAAAGCTTGTTAAGATAATGAATTACTAATCTGAGCAAGGAGCAACATTTAAAAGAGGAAGATTGTTCAGCCCATGGACTGCTAATACTGTGTGGATGTTCTATTCTAGATTGATTTTGTTTTATGACGTAATGTTTTTTCAGGTGCTATGTGGAGTGGCATTAAAGGATTAATGTATAATGATATGCCTCTGGTCTTGTAACGAAATTTGTATATTACCTAGCAAACCAAAACCTAACTATAAAATGCTTGCATTAGAACACATATTGTAAATATGAGCACATGGCAACAGCAAAAACTGCTCATACAAATCTGATGTTGCCACAATTTCTTGTCAAATTACATTACAGGTTCTCTGGAAAGCTCTATAGCATTGCTGTTGTGTATTCAGAAAGTAGTTCTAGGAACTAGGGCATTTACCTTGAGATCTAATGACACAGTGCCGTAGATTTATTCGGTCTGGTTTCTACACATTGTGGTTCTCTCCAATATATGTCTAGAAACTACTGAGACTACAATGTTTGAGATAATTTCTTCACTTATCAGTACACAGGTAGTACAGTGAGTTGTCAGATCACAATCGCTAAGTGTTGATATTGATGGCTTAGCCATTGTTCAAATGGTGGGTTGTGGTGGGGGCGTCACCCGTGTTGCAAGAAGATACTCATACCAGTTCTCGTAAGAAGCGCACAATCAAAGGTCTACCACATGCTCTAATTCACACGATAAACTTTACTAAAACCTTCTTCTAGATAAAATCTAATTTCAATTATCTATTGTGTTCTTTTGTATCTATTTCCGACCATGAAATATATATTAAACTTATTTTACTGCACCATTAACAACTTTGTATACTTTTCGTTTTTCATAAAAATGCATACAACCATTCCTGCATCTGATAATAGCATTGCTTTTTTAGAGGGCTGAGCAATTTATACTGCTCTTGCTGTAGAAACAACCATGGGTTCACTAGGCAGAGAATCCACAGAGCTGCTTTTTAATATCAGGCAATAATTTCGAGTGAGAACAAGGTATATATTTTGATGGTCTGCATAGTTTAATAGCAGTATATTATGATTTATATAGAGGTGAAGAAATATATTTTTGTAGGTACCAGGATGTTTTTTTTTGTAGATACGCTAAACACAAGTTTGACACACCCCTTATTAGCTCCCTTGAGCCATGACAAGGAAACTACATTACAGATGGAGAGACAATGAGGTGTACCTGACTTGATTCTTGATTTATTTGTATCAAGCATTATAGTCCATGGTTGATATATGATGTTGATTGTAGTGAGCATACAGAGTCTAACTCTATTGGGTACAGAGGTTTGAATAGACGATAATAATGAGTGGGGCAACATGGTACCTACCGAAACAGTGTTGTTGTGGAGTCATTTCACATGTAACGGGAGAATCAGTTCAGTGACAAAAACAAAATTACAGACTGACATATGTATTCTACAATACCTTACATAACATTACATCATTTTATATTGTTATGGCCTTTTATCTAATGCTATGTCATTTTGTGTTAAGATATGCAGAACCCATTTTTTCCTAAATTAATAAAATGATACGCAGACACAGTTTAGATAAAATGTGTGTTATTATATCAATTTGAGGAATTAATGTGACCTTGTCTTCTCATTGAAGGTGTACTGTCTCTGCTATGTAACACTGTATTTTTTGTGTCTTATTTACAAAAAATAAAAATATTCTTTCACAGGATTTGAGGTTTTCAATAAACAAGGCAGCCCATCAAACCAAGGCAAGCTACAGATATCTTTTTTTAATCTAGCATAAAAACAATCTCCTAACAGTCACATTCACTATAAAAGGAAATGTATTACAAACAAGCTGATGAATAAACCAAGTAGTGGTGAATGATGAAGCAATTGAATGGAAATGTTTGAACAAAAATCACAGTCCTTTTTACAGAACACGCAGGGTGATAGATTCTGCATCACCTTTGAATTATAGCTTCTTGATGCTCTTCTTTCTGTTCAAAGAATAACAACACATTTGGTAAGTACTGGCTTAATGCTAAGATTATTAAAACATGACATGGTTCCTAAAGTGAGCATTCATATACAGCATTGTTATTTTACTAATTCTCACTTCTAAACATCTTTAGTTCCACTGTGTTAGTAAAGACTATACAGAATAACAATACAAACTTTTCTGTCATACAACAATGCAGCACATATGTTCAAATACTATTTTCTGTTCTAATTCCAAGAAATTATCACAACTAATTCGGGACTGATTATCGGTGGAAAACATGTTCACTACAATATATCGATATATGAACATTCTTACTTTCCCATATAGACATATTTAGAAAGTACCTATCAGTATTTCCATACTACTCAAAACCCTTCATTTGGGACAAAGACTCACAATTAATTCAATATATTGAAATAATATGAAATTTTACAATTACATTAGTATTCAATGTATGCAAATCTTTGTCAAGTTTTTCAAGTAATTGATAATAAGCATTACTAAAGTGCTGGCGTGGTAAAAAGTAAAGGAACATTTAACTGAAGATGATTTTAGCATCAAAGAATGTTTGTAAATTACATTAAAAGTATACATGTAATCAAGATGGAGATTTACCAACAATACAAGTAATTGGATCATTAAGCTATGTTCATATCTTGAAGTGTCTCATTTCTTCTATGAAAGCATCAAATACCAGAAACAGTAAAGGCTAATAGTTCCTGCATTAGTGCCCCGAGTGGTCTAAGGGACCTCACCCCAATTTACTGAAAAAATGGTATAAGACATGATGGAGATATAAGGAAGTAATCCTTTCCTGAAGTGCACAATTCACAGAACTAAGCTATGATTTTTTTTCTATAAATATAGAGAATAGCAAGGTACATAACCTCATTTGTATTGCTGTCTCGCTAGGCAGCATTGTATGCTGTATCTTTCCATCCACTTTAGGCTCTGTGATTGGCTGTCTTTGTCATCGGTTGCCAATGTTCTACTTTCGATTTGCTGCTATGCTCACTACTGGAATTTTGACCCACCATTGGAGCATAGCTCGATCTCCGATGCCTTTACAGAGTGAAAGTGTATTCTTACACAGGTGACATGCTGGGACTATTTTCTTTCTTCTTGCATTGCAGCTTTTTTCAATTATTACATTTACTGCATTTGTTCTCATTCCAAAGTATATGTTACACAATTTTGAATTTCAAATTTATGGAGATGATTTTGTGGTGAAAAGGGGATTAAAACAATAGTTTTCAGGATTGAAATGTGCTCCCAAGTCCCTGGACCATGCTGGTTGCCATTCATCTGTTTACTGTGTTCACTTACGACAAGACCATATAACATTGCACATAGGCACAGCAACGCCATTAATTTAGTCTGGTATGAAGAGCAGTACGCTTATGTTTATGTTCTTGTTTTCGAGTGCCTCGTATTAGCTAAGCTGTGTATGTCTGTCCCAGTTCCCACTTCCCATTCAAAGGTGCGCATAGCCCTTGCAAATAGACAAATCCCTGCTATATGGAGCATAAGCTGCGTCTACGAATGGACACTTCAGCAGGGCTAAACAGTGCCCAAATAAGCTCTTCAATATGTTTTTCATGACAGTCAACTGAATATAGAACAACAAAAGAGTACCAGAGGGTCTGAGAGAAAAGTAAGTTAACGGTGTGCAGGGAACAGGCAAACAACGGGAGACCCCTAAGCTGACCAATAAAGCATGGTAAACAATGACAACCCGATAGATGGTCAGAGTTACCCATCAGTCACCACTCAGAAAAGCCCTTCATCATTTGGGATTTGTCAAAACCATCTATGCAGATATGTTTTCCCAGACAGTAGGAGATCAGAATGTAGATAGATCTCCTCCGCTGAGCGAACAATAGTATGGTCTACCACTTCTTAAGAATGATGAGTGGTGAAGCGTGGTGTGACTGAGGGAGTGCAGTGCCAAAAAGGCTTTAGCGTGAAAAAGTAAAAATAAAGAAGTGTATATAAAATTGTATAAGGGGGCATAGAAAAAACTTTATTCGGGTGATGCTCGCTTCGCCAATGTTAAAAATTTGTTAAAGACAGTTTAAAAAATACCCTGTCTAGCGATGGAACCAGGTCGACATGTTTCAGCAATGGGTGAACATAGTTGTCCTTGCTTTCTTCAGGACCTCATAACAAATGAATGCTACTGCAAATGTAAAATAAATGATAAGTGACGACTAAAAAACAAAAGTGACAGACAAGTACACAAATCACCTGCAGTCTCCAGGTGAAGAGTCTCGTCTTAAGCTTACAGCTAATGTCGTTCACATAGCTTGTAAGACGTGAAGACCTCACCCCACCTGGCAGTGGCTCAGGAGTAGAGTGAAGCACCGCTCTAACCGTCGATA
The DNA here is from genome assembly GCF_964263255.1 of Lissotriton vulgaris. NCBI lineage: Eukaryota > Metazoa > Chordata > Amphibia > Caudata > Salamandridae > Lissotriton > Lissotriton vulgaris. The sequence continues at coordinate 500,338,609 of NC_141694.1, forward strand.
CTCCTTAGCCGGCGTCTGAACTGAGTTGGTTCAGACGAAGGCTAAGGAGTACCGACGGTTAGAGCGGTGCTTCACTCTACTCCTGAGCCACTGCCAGGTGGGGTGAGGTCTTCACGTCTTACAAGCTATGTGAACGACATTAGCTGTAAGCTTAAGACGAGACTCTTCACCTGGAGACTGCAGGTGATTTGTGTACTTGTCTGTCACTTTTGTTTTTTAGTCGTCATTTGTTATGAGGTCCTGAAGAAAGCAAGGACAACTATGTCCACCCATTGCTGAAACATGTCGACCTGGTTCCATCTCTAGGCAGCGCATTTTTTAAACTGTCTTTAACAAATTTTTAACATTGGCAAAGCGAGCATCACCCGAATAAAGTTTGTTCTATGCCCCCTTATCCAATTTTATATACACTTCTTTATTTTTACTTTTTCACGCTAAAGCCTTTTTTGCACTGCACTCCCTCAGTCACACCACGCTTCACCACTCATCAGTCTTAAGGAGTGATAGACCATACTATTGTTCGCTCAGCGGAGGAGATCTATCTACATCCTGGTCTCCTACTGTCTGGGAAAACATATCTGCATAATTGGTTTTGACAAATCCCAAATGATGAAGGGCGGTTCCGAGTGGTGACTGATGGGTAACTCTGACCATCTATTGGGTTGTCATTGTTTACCATGCTTTATTGGTCAGCTTAGGGGTCTCCCGTTGTTTGCCTGTTCCCTGCACACCGTTAACTTACTTTTCTCTCAGACCCTCTGGTACTCTTTTGTTGTTCTGTATCTGTGGGGGCTGTTCCCAGAGACTGGTCTTTAAATATTCCCCCGGGTCCTATCTCACCATAGTGTTTTTGTTAGTCAACTGAATATATCCTAACCCAGATCAATGAATCTAGATTTGTAATATTTGCCATTCACCTCTTCCGCAAAATCAATGCCACCAAGACCAAGATAATAAACTCACTCCTTCTCTGAACACTATGCCAACTTACTCTGGCCAATCACACACATCTAAATGGTGTGACTTCACAGGTATAACTGCCTACTCAGTTAAGAAAGTGGTTGCTGGAAACAGACCTGCGCTTGACTTAGACAATATTATTACTATACATATTGAAAGCACATACATTGAGGGCCTCCCAGTGATAACATTATAAATACCTCCATTGAACAAAATGCGGTTTCCTGTCTTATCATATTCATCCATTACTAAAGAAACTGGATGTAGGACAATCACTAGTTGCCCATGACTTGCCAATTTGTTTGCAACATGTGTTGTGATTTATCCTAAGAGTGCATTGACAGAGTGCAAATCTTGACCCCTTTCATATCTAGCTTTTGGTTTTAGAAAGGTTGATGACACCCTTAATTTCTTTTTGACCATATCCCATAGCTTCCGCTGCTACTCAAAAAATTCCCCTGACAATACTACATGATGTGTGTAAAAAGGACAGTTCCTCCTCTGAGCTCTTTACAAAACCCTTTGCAGTTCCATGAGGCTCAAATCTGAACCCCTGTTTTTCAATCAATACGGTGAGCCATTAGATGAACCTCAACATAAACTTGCAGTATTGATCCAAAAATACATGTACAACATTCAGTTATATGTGAAATGATATAGAATGAATAACATCCATAACTTAACAACATATATATCTACGGTTCAATCATGGATATGATATATGAATCTGAACCCACAAAAAGCTAACTTTATGATCCTCTCTTCTAAATCTAGTATCCAGCATCTTCCAGAATGAGTATCCATTCTGAATAAGATAGGCATCTCTCCAAAGATAGTTACTACAACTAAACCTCTTGGCATCACTCTGGACTCAAAACGTGAATTAGAAGGACATTACATTCTATAGCGAAGTCTGGTAACTACCACCTGAGGAGCATTAGGAAAACAGACGTTTCCAACAAATAGCAGACAAGAAGGCCATTGTAAATCAAGTGTGATTGTATTTATTTAACATTATCTCCCATATATTTGATGTCCAGTTGTGAAGTGCCATGCCGCTGAGAATGGGGTTTAAAAAGTACTATACCATGCTCTACATAAAAGCAATCTAAATAAAAACAAAACAGAAAGTATTACTGTTTTTATGACTCAAAAAATGCTGTGCACTAGAAAAAAGACTTAACACCAGTATTAAGTACTGTGTAGTCGGACTGATTACATATGACCATCCTAAGAAAATAAAAAGAGTATAAATGTCAATAAGGAGCATGGATTTACTTCACCAACACATGATTTAAGTCGCTGATTTGTTTTAGCGTATCAGCATGTTTCTGTATTACTAAAATTCCCAGGGCCAGGTTTATTTTTGAAAGGCAAAACTGAATGACCCTTAAGGAGTTGTGTATGGGAGGTTGGGCGGGGTTCCACCCAAGTTCCCAAATGCTATCTGAAACTACCGTTCTGCTTTTCTGCCCCATTACCAACCTTCAAAAGTAAGTATTGAATGTTCGACCTTGTTATCCCGAAATATTTATATCCTAAAAAGGACGTATGTGGCAGATCAGGGAGGTTTATGTAGTCATGTTGTGGTTCAACTTGCTACAAGGAGAGCGTAGATAAATCAGAGTTCCAGAGTTCATGGTGAACTGGCATGACGATACATAATAACAATGGGGTTGTTTACTATCATGGAGGTTCAAGCAACAATGCAGACGAGAGAAAAGCTCAAATTGTCTGTGGGGTCACGTAGAAAATAATCCTTGGTTGATGTCTACTCGTCTACAATGTTATGTTTCATATGGTGTCTCACCAGCCCTCATCCCTTTGATGAACCTGCACAAAGGTAAAGGAGTTCATGGAAGATGCATACATAATATAGTCCTCCCACAAAAATATATCTCTTTCCGGAACTCTTCTCTGGTCAATTCTCCCTCTAAACACTTTCCCACCTTTAATATGTGAAATAGTTAGCCAATAACCTGCTACTTCCTCCATCTCACTTTGGACTTCTCTCTTGCTCCTTCCCTGTGATGGTAGCAGGCATCATTATTAGCAGACCAGATGTCGGATAAAGAGAAACAGGGAGACTGTTTGATAGGCCAGAGGTGACTGAACGTCATAACACATTAGCAAAGTCAAAGTAGACCCGTTAAGTGGTGAAATAGAAAGTTTAGCCTGATTACAATATTTTAGCTTCCGCAAAAAAGGGACCGAGTTCTTGAAAATATAGTGCATTATAACGACGCACGGCGGCAGGTGTATTTATATCAATGGCAAAATACTGAAACATCCCTGGCTGTGCTTTCATTGTAATGCACATTTAAATGCAGTTGAATGTCTTGACACATTGAAAACATCCAAGACAACGAGCGCCCTGAAAGAGGATACAATAGCTCAAAAATTCAAATTATGAAGGACAAATACCTGGACTGAGGGAGAGATGATGAAGATGAGACAGGAGAAACTGAAATTAGAGAAGAGCGAATGGATCAAGACAAACAGAATGGCTAAAGAGGACTGTATAAACATGAAAAAGAGGGAATGGAGGACACAGTACAGAAAGAGTATGAAAAAGAGGCAAATGAGAGAAAGAAGGGCATGTAGAACTAAAGAAAGAGGAAAAGAGAGAAGGAAGTTCTGACCAATTGAGGTATCCTGTTTCTTAGCACTTAAAACTATGTAACCCACACAGGTGTGTAATATGGCGGTGCTTTCGTATGATAATAATGCATGTTGGATGCAAGAAAGGTCTACCTGCACGTACCCAAGGCAGCATTTAATATTAAAGAATGTATGTTTAGACACACAGCCTAACAACATGGACTGCTGAATGATACAGCCAACAAAAGTGTGCACAATGACCATTGTTTCAGTTGAAAATCTCAATTTTCCCTGACACCATTCAAACTAACAAAGACAGAAAAGGGAAGCCTTTCCGTTTCTCTGGCACATACGTGGCAACTGCAGCTCTAGGGTAAGATGACCTCACAGAGATATGTCTTGGCATGAAGAAGGAAAAGTAGCATTAGCTTCCATATGCTTTGGCAACGGGGCATTGTTTGCTTCTTTTTGTAGCAAAGCAGGAGCTGAGCCTGAGTCACTAAGATAACACCGCATCAATCTATAAAACTCTTTTAGCCCCAAAAATATATGGTGTTCTAGTGAAGGTTCAGGGTTACATACTGGGACTAGTTTAAGAGAGGAGATGTAAAATGTCTGATTTCCGCCTACTGCTTAAGGTGTGCAGGGAACTATACATGATTTGGCATAATGGCCGAACTACTTAACAGTAAACTTCATTAGTCTGAGTCCAGATCTTCCAGTCACTGTCCTTACAAAGTAAGCATTAGTCTGCTTCACAGGACCATATTACCCAGCCAAACTTAAAAGTTACTCCAAGATGGTCACCATATTCCAGGATGTAAAAAAGGAGGAACTTGATATGAAAACGTATCAATATCTCAACATATAAAAGAAAAATGTAATAACAAAGAATCTATCACCCCTAGAATGGGTAGGGAGGGAGGGGCTTAGAACTCAGGACTATAACAAGTAGGCCTAGACTCGGAGTAATTAAGATTATCGTAACTGGGCCACTACCTTTTTGTCCGTCTTCCTGTCCCAGTCCTTATGAAGTGGGCCGATACCCAAGATAATGGTACTTGATTATTAATGTTCTACTCAAAGTCAAAATGAGATTTCGAACATACAATTCTGATGCTACTCCCAAGAATGTAATAACAGTTTGAAACAAACAGAGGTGATGAGAGAAAGACAGCTGGCAATGCACCCCCACCTCCCAAATTGGAGTCGATAATGTGACATAAAAGTATGTGATGAAGCCCTGGTGTCAGCACAACAAATGTCTTCAAATCTTCATCCCAGAGTCTCACCAGAAATATTTACAATTTGCTTTCAAGGGTAATCCATTCACCTTCCCTCACCTCCAGTTTTCCCCGTGCTTTTGGCTCCTAGTGAATATTTTTAATTCCGGAGGAATACAAGTATACCTATAATTTGATGACCGGCAAATTGCTTCTTCTTTTTGTAAGGCAAAAGAGCACGTTCAGCAAGTCGAGGTCCTGTTAAAGCAAAGATTTCTCCTGAATTACAAAACATCCAATCTTCATGTGCTGCAATCACTGCAGTTCATCAGATCAGTGTTCTGAACAGACCTAGGAGCAGGTATTTCAGAGGAAAGGAAATTCAAGTTGGCATCCCATCCCTCCGGTTAAATGGCCTTGACATTTCTAATTCTTCTTTGTAGTTGCCTCCACCTTTATACTCGGTGCCTGGGTACACCTCACAGGTAATCAGTTGCACCACACAAATCTATATAACATAACAAAACAGTACAACGCCTTTTTTGACAGTGGGATCCAATGTCTCAGGATTATGAGGCAATGGTTCCCATTACTCTGGAGACAGGTCTGGGGGGTCCAGTGGTGGCTGCTTCCTGAAGTCATTAATAGGGGTATCATCTGGTTCCTCCTCTGGTCACAATCATAACAGACTCCAGCAGCACTAGATTGGGTGGTTTGGGTGGATTTGAAAGCCCAAGGTATATGGGCCATGCTTGAGAGTTCTCAGTCAACCAACGAAGAGTGATGACAGAAAATCAGGCAGAATGGTCTGTGCCATCACCATTTTAAAAGATTTGTGCAGTATGTACTAGTTTACCCCATTGAGATATAAGGCAGGGCTAAAGTCTCTAGATGATTTCTGTATTAGAAAAAAAGGTGGAATTAAAACCTCAATGCCTCTGGTTGGGAGGGACAGGAAAGATTGCTGACTTTTGCAAGATAGGCTGTATTCCCTGAGAAGTGCCTTTCAATTAAGAAGATCCCTTGGATGGATAAGTGTAACATGCTGCGATACATTGCTATGGATACGTCAGAAACCGCTGCTGAGGGACATACATGATCAGGAGACATCTGATAAAAATTAGACTCCTTAGTTCCATTGTAGACAGTAAAGCAGAAATATCCACCCCTTCATTCATTGCAGTCTGCAAGAGTTCGAAAAATCCTTTGAAAGGGATTGAACCGTATACATCACATAGGGATTAGTTCTCACAGAAAGATTTGTCACAGCATATGCTCTTGTCACTGCTCCCTCCAGCTTTTAATCTGTCTCATCAGCGGGAAGGGCAACCCTTCTGACAACAACTTACCCTGCAAGGATAATCTTCCAATGAGGTTGTGCACATTTACCATGTGCGGAAATCCCCCGGAAATTCCTTCCAGTGGATATCTTTTAGGCAGGAATCCAGGAAAGGATACCTTAACAATATCTTTCCATTCATGAACAAGTACACGGTGTATGGCGCTGTGCAGCAGTAAGGAGTTCAGATCCACCTGTTGGTACTGGGTGAAGAAATCATCTTCTTTAGCACTGAAAGGAGGAGGACGAAAGTCCAGATTGCCTCTCAGGTGTTGAAAACCTCAGAGAACACCACACCTTGCAAAAAATGGCCTTAGAACTGTAATGGTAGAGGCACCGACTATAAAAGCCCTTGCTCTAAAAGCAGCCTCAGCTGCAGGCTGGTGTATGTGCTGCAGAGCTGCAATTGTAGTATACAAAAAAGTGAAGGATGGAATGCTTGATTTAATCTCCGCCACTTGTAATCACTCTGGGCCGCATCCCAGTCCATTGTTATTTTGCACAACATGACACCTCAGTTTGGATCCAGCCATATGCAAATCAGTCTTGATCCTGCTCCAATGTGAACAGTCCAGCCAGAACTGTCAAGCCATGTACGCCCTGAACCGAAACATAAGCAACTCTGGACCAGTTTCGTCCTGGTTAGTGCTCATCAGCCAGGTATAGCTTAATTCCAACTGCATAGTGTGTATGGGACCAAATTGAAGCCATTTCTGAGTAGGGGCCAGGCTGTATGTGCATTCTCTGATGTTTGCTCAAATCCATACTCTGGTAGAGTCAAGGACACTGCTAGCTTCCTTGTATTTCTAGAGACCAAAGTCATGTTGCTTCAAAATATCGCTGGAGCTGCCATTATGAAGTTAGTCGTTTTCCCCACTACCATAATATCGAGCTCACCCGAATCAGTAAATATGTTAAAAGAACACTCGCTGCTCATACCACCTCAAAATGGTTTTAGTGCAGTGCTCCTCTAACTTAAAAATAGACCGCTTAGCAAATAAAACACCATATTGAACTCAGTCTTGTCTGCTTGGCAAGGCAGAGCAACCAATGCTAGATACTGAGGCTGCTCAATCAAGTCTCTGAAGGAGAGAAACCATCAAAATAAAAATAAACATTTAATATATCAAAAGTACAATTTTACTTAACTGAGATTCAGGAAGGCAATGGATCCATTCTGCAGAAAGTAATGAACAGGAAGTTGTTCTATCAAGTTCCTCATTTTCTATATACTGGGATATAGTGGCCATCTGGGATGAACTGTTAAGATTGGCTGGGTAATAGGGTTCTGAAACGCAGAACACTACTCACTTCGTAAGGACTGGGAGAGGAAGAAGGATGAGAAGATAATAAAGCTTGAACATCTACTACAACCATTTAGGTTGGATGACTGCAATGGGATAGTTAATAGATGAATTGGGTAGCGAATAGACTGGTAAATTAGGATTACTAATGAAATAGGACTTGGGCTTTCTGAAACTTTCATCTAATTTGCATATTATGCGCTGAGTTGTTCCTAATGATTGTGATCATTCTGATCCACCCGTCATGTAGACACTGCATAACAAATAGTTATATAACTGGATTATCAATCACTCTGTGCATGTATTTATTTGGGGCATACGGGCGGGTTTCTACTTCATGTGCAGAGAAGAGCTTCTCTGAATGGATTGGCCCAACACTCCATAACTTGATATCAGTGGATTGAAAGACCCTGCCAGTTCTGCTTTTCTCTACAAAAGGTGTGAAAATATCAATGTGTCTGGCCTTTGAGGGCCCAGGACCCCCACAAATAAGTGGTAGACAAATCTAACCAGACATGCGCAGGGTTTTTTACGATCCTCATCAGTGAAAAGAAATACATCCCCTTATTCAACTCACGATTGTTAGGCGTTGTTGAATTTCTTACTGTGAATATGGATTCCTGCAGCATCAGTTGCTGCTGGGGCTTGGTTGCAGATGGTTGAATAAAGCTGTTTTCGACTTACCCGAGAGTCCTCTTAATTTCACTGCCAATAAGATGCCACCAGCACCAACCCTATCCTGTTGAATCGTATTGAATTTAATGGAGGTTAAATTCTTTGGGGAGAATTTCATAGCAGCTGTCCATTTTGTGCAATCCATGGTGGTAAGCTATGCCATCCTACCACTGAGTGCTTTCTCCTGACCCTTATTTTCTTGTTTGTGGCAATCATCTGGTATTGGCATTCAGTGGGTAGTTGCATGCACATCTCATATCAAAACAGGTCTACACATTTTCCATACAAGCCCCACTGCCTGTAGATAGTGGAATGTGTGACATTTTATAGCGGCCATTTTGAAGGGTTGGGATTTATCTCCAACTGACCACAGACCCTTCACATTGATGACGTTACTAGTGGCCATCTTAAGAATTGGGAAGTACTCCATTACTCATCATCGGAGGGCATGTTAAGTATGATCATTGATTTTACTTTGTCTGCAATGTCAGTGACAGGCACCCCTGTACCAACAAATGAAAGTTTGCATTTCAAGACTCCACTTGTGGTGACAGACACTTCTCTCTAACCAATCAAGACTGTACTTTAAGTCTGCACACTTTAACAACAAACACATTTTGTGACCACGTCTGGTAACTGGACACAATTTGTGACACACACACACACACACACACACAGAATTTGATATATTCTTCTTCTGTGAGCGCAGCTTCTCACCCACACAGGGCCACACCAAATAGAGACTCCTCCACTATTTTTTCCTGTTCCAAGCACCTCCCCACTAAATTGTGAACAGGAAAGTCTCTGAGGCTTATTTAAAAACAATTGATGGACAAACTTATGCTACCAAAAAGAAAAAAAGCACTTTAAGTATACAAACTGGGTCTGAAAGTTGGATGTATCTTGAAAACCCTTTTTTTCGAAGTAGTCATTGTCCACACTGCTATGGGTGAGAATGGTGACACTATGGATGTTATAGGTGAATACTCATCGATTATCAAAACTCTGCACAAAAGATTTAATCCTAGAAAGGATACCATTTTAGAGTGTCACACATTTTTACAACATTCCCAACTTCCTGGACAATTTTGGTGCTCCCTAATGGTCATTTGCGGACACATGCAATTATTATTGGGATTTTAAAGCTCAAATGATTTGTGACCAACTGATAAAGAGGATCAACAATATGAAAATTCAGGAAAGACTTATCAACAGAGGGTCTAGATTTGCAAACTGCATTGGCGTTAGTGAGAGGCATTTAGGGCCAGATGTATCAAAGGGTTTTGCCCATTCTGTGTCAATGGGAAAAAGTGTTCAAGATTAAGCAAACTTCAAAATAGCCTCAAAGACAGTCAGCAAAAGTCGAAAGCAAAAAATAGTCCTTCTAACATTAAAGCCAGTCGTGAAAACAATGACCTGTTTTGTTTGCGCTCTGGAAGTAAATACCACTTAGGCAATTTGGCATTTTTCGCAGCTCTCAATCAAAATAGTTTTAAGTGTGGTAAAAAAGTATTTTTGCATGTGTGCACCCCAGGATTAACCCCTCGTAGTTTACAGGTTGTAAAGTAAATTGAAGAAGATGGTAACTCTCAGCATGATAATAATTGTATCCTAATGTTGTCTTCCTTTGAACTAGGTTGGGGTAAAGTAGTTGAAATATCTTCTGTGAATGGTCTTTGTTAAAGGTCTTCTGCCACTCCAAAGTGAAATCACAGTAAATAGTAAAGTGATGACATGTATTGTGGACTTAGGGTCTCCTTTCACAGTAATTAATAAAAAGTATTCCCTTAAATTTGAAGCTACACAATTAAACAAACCTCATATTGGAATTTTTGCATATGGTGGAGTAGAGGAAGATTCCTTGTCGCATTAGAATTTGAGGATAGTTTCACCATCTGACCTGTATATGTTGTTAAAGATGGTTACAACCTGTTAGCGTGGAACAAATAAGGCGAACTAAATATTGTACTGGGCTCAAATCATCCCGAAATGTTGGTGTCAAGACAGGATTTTCATTTACCCAATGGTGTGCACTCATGTGGCACACACATAAGTAATTAGTCCCACACATTTTTTGAGATTTTCAAAGAAAGGCTGGGCAAACTGAAAGGTTTCCAACATTGTATTGTATTAAAAGACAATGGCAGTCATACATTATCCACACAGGGTACTCTTGGGTTTATGTAGCAAATTAGGAACTGGAAACACTGTATTTTGGGAATAACTTAACCTTGATAAGTTTCAAAATGGTCTGTTCCTGTGGTATTGGTGAGCAAATCAGATAAATCATTAAGACTGTGTGTAGGTTTAAGGGATCTTAGTTCCAATATTTGGATTAATCGCTAACCAGTACCCAAAATAAACACGATGTTAATAATACCCAAGAGAGCAGTGTTTTTTACATCTTTAGATAGGTCTGCGGCCTAAAACTAGGTTGAGTTGTGTCAGGAGTGAAGACATCATGACAGATGTAGGACATCATGTGTCTAGAAGAGGTGTTAAACCCAAAATCAAGATCTTGGAAGCGATATAAAGAGCACCTAAACCCACAGATAAGGATCAGCACTAATCTTGCATGGATTTAGTGGAGTATTAAGCCATGTTCATGAGACAGTTTGCTGGTGAGACAACATTTTTTTGTAAACGAATCAAAAAAAACACAAAGTATGTGGGAGAGGAAGAGTATCATAAAGAGTTTGAATCAATCAAATGTGAAACTATGTCTACTCACCCTCTCAAAGGTTTTGACAAAGGTGACTTGTTTATTATTTCCACTGATGAAAGCACTATGAGCCTAGGTGCTGTACTAATGTAAAGAAGAAGTAATGGGTGTGAGGAAGAGGTTAGAGACGTCTGAAGGCCACATATTCCACTGTAGAAAGGGAGGGTCTTGGCTTGTGGTGGAGAGTTCCGTATTTTAGAAAGTTTGTGTAGGGTAATAGGTTTGTATTGAGAGCAGACCACAGATCGTTGGTGGACTTGTTGATGAGTGGAGGAGGAAGGTAGCTGTTAAAAGTGTCTGAGTCTAAGAAAGAAATGAATAATGATCTTGAAATAGTTTGTGTTATAAGTTCTACTGATGTTGCCATGAATTGAGCTTTGTCTGATGTTGAGTGGATAGGAGGATTAGCAGGTGACAGTGAAATACAAGATGTTTTAAATGTTGGTACCAGTAATTGAAATAATACCAAAAACATTCCGAAGAAGTGAATCCCTTATGAAAAAAAGAACAACTGAGGAGTTATCTACTATAGATGGTATTGTGCGAAGATGTATCGAGTCTTTGTAGCAAAGTGTTGAATTTGGCTAAGGACAGTCATACGATGAAGCTCAGAGTGAAAGAATATTTTGGTGGGCTGGTATAGACATGACAGTGGAGTATTTCGTACTGGATTGTTGCACATGCCTCCTCAGTTACAAAACCCATGTGACATGCCTCAGTCTCTTCACTCTGATAGTCACAAATAACTCACCATGATGTAAATTCACACTTGAAATTTCTGTGCAAACACAGGGAGATGATGGATGGAGTGCTGAACCTTTTCAGACACTCATGACCAGTCACAGATCTGGGTTGAAGCCATCATTGTTCTTTAGCTCACTACGCCACCCCAGTTCAGACCCAGCCATAAGAAAAACAGTCTTGAACCTTTCAGTCCAGTTGAAACTGCCAAGCCAGGTCTTCCCTGGACCGAAAACAAGCATCCTGGGACCGGTTTTGGGGTAACATCCCTCAAAACCGGCTAGCTTGAATCCAGTGGCAAAGTGAACAAGGGACCCACATCTGTGAATACCCTGACAACTTAGGGCATTGAGGGCCTTACTGCTAAAGGTGCTGCGGTAGCATAAACACTTTTGTCTATTTCCTAAATAGTGAGAGTAGACTCTTAAAGCACTAGTAAGCAATCCCTGGATGTGGCCACCAGTGAATGGGGAATAACCCAGACCACATTACAAGGAAGAAGGTGGAACAGGGATTTGCCAGATAAAGACTAGAGCCCCGACCTTAAGGGGATTGATTTATTGTTCATGAATGCCCTGATACGTCTTTGAATGCACAGTTAGAAATGAAAGACTTATTTTTAATATAAAAAAGTATCTGACTGGACGTGGATTAATTAATGAGTGAGTGAGCTTTGAGTCATGAGTCATGTTTACTCACTTGTATCTAAACTTTCCCCTTGAGACAGCCTTTGATTGCTCTTCCACAGCTACCACTGAGAGTTAAGTGCAAAAGTGATACTTTGCCCATGTGCTTGAGTTTCACAGCAGGTTGGGCCCCGGGCCATCAGGGGAAAAAAGTCTCAACCTTTCTGGCCGATGACACCCAGCTGATCCTCTCCCCATCAACGAACCCACAACTGCCAGACCAACTTCTATAGTGGAATGAAGGCCGTCGCCACCTGGATGAAAGACAGCTGCCTCAAGCTCAACTCAGAGAAGATCGAAGTACTCATCCTGGGTCCCACCCCTTCAGCCTGGGACAACTCCTGGTGGCCAGCTGATCTGGGACACCCTCCCCTTGGCACCATACTGAACTCATCGCTCTCAATGACCCACCAAATCAATTCAGTTTCCTCAGCCTGCTTCTACACACTCCCCCTGCTTCCAAAGACATTCAGATTGATCCCAACAGAATACAGAAAGACTGCCACCCAAGCACTTATCACCAGCAGACTTGACTACGGCAACACACTCAATGATGGCATCACCCAGAAACCTCCCAAGAAACTACAGAACATTCAAAACACTGCAGCCAGATTGATCTTCCAACAACTCTACTGGCTCCCAGTAAATAGGAGAATCACCTTCAAGCTCTTCACACATGCCTACAAAGCTCTCCACAACATAGGACCAGCAACCTGAACCACAGCCTCGCATTCCACATACCCGCTGACCAACTCTGTTCCACCCATCGCACCCTTGCCTCCATGCCCAGGATTCACAAGCCCAGAACCAGAGGAAGTTCCTTCTCCTACCTCATCGGCAAGACCTGGAACACCCCGACTCCACCTCAAGCAAACCGCATGGCTGACCGAATTCAAGAAGGACCTCAAGACCTGGCTCTTCGAATGATCCTCCACACCCAGAAGGACCAGCATCCCCCCCAAGCGGGTGAGTAGTCACACTTTACAAACCCCTGATTGACTGATTGCTCCAACGTAACCCTTGGCCCTCTTAAGGGGTTCCGATACTTGGCAGCAAGTGGTGGGGCATCTAACCTTTAGGAATCTGAATACAGAGGTGGGTGGCAGTGACCATTTCCAATCTGTACCAGTACAGCAATAAGTCATTTTGTTTTCTTCTACGGAGAAGTTCGACGCGCATATACAATGGAGAAAAGAGGGTTGGGAATTAATCTCACATCTTTGTCCATTAATCAGATGAAGGGTTAATGTAGGGACAGAAGGTGAAAGATTCCCAGGAGTAAGGACAGAGAGGTCCTTGCTAATTTCAGGAGGGACCAGTTTGAGACACTGTCTGAAAGGGATGATGCTGTAGTTGACTTTACGTAAACAACCATGGTAAAAACCCAGGAGGAGAGACCTGTGGAGTCAAGCTCTAGGCTCCCTTTAACCAGATATATCCTATACACATGCAGAGGAGAAACAGAAGGAAAAGCAAAGTGAACTGGAAAGGGATAAAAAGAAGTCCTTGAGAGAGAGTAACTTAAGATGGCAGAAATGACAACTCCATCTGGGATAAGTCCATCTGGATTAGGCCCATCTGGGATCTTTCACTATATCCAGTTCAGGCCAAGTTGTATTCAACGTTTCAAAAGATCTTGTGCATGCGTATGTTGAAGGGCGGTATATTTTGGAATGGTTTATGTGCTGGTAAGGTACATGTCTCAAATGAGGTATCTAAGGCAGCTGCCTCCAAGGGGTGCATGCCATTGGAAGGGACAAAATTGCAAAAAACACAGTTGATGGACAGAATGCAGAACAATGTCTTACATTCACCCCAGTACAAGGATCTGGGCCTAAATCCATCTTTTTTTGCACACCACACCACCCTGGGTCAGAAAATGCCTATATGCAAATCAGCTTTGACCCTGTGCCTCGTGGGAACAGTCCAGCCCGAACTACCAAGCCATGTCTTTCCTAGACCGGAATCAAGCATCCAAGGACCAGTTTCTGGCTATCAGCCTTCTTCAGCCTGGATAGCTTGAATCCAGTGATGTGGAGAGCCTGGGACTCACGTCTGAGCATACCCAGCCCACTCGGGGTGAAAATTGCAAAAAACACAGTTGATGGACAGAATGCAGAACAATGTCTTACATTCACCCCAGTACACAGATCTGGGCCTAAATCCATCGTTTATTTGCACTCCGCACCACCCTAGGTCAGACAATGGCTATATGCAAATCAGCCTTGACCCTGTGCCTCATGGGAACAGTCCAGCCGGAACTACCAAGCCATGTCTTTCCTAGACCGGAATCAAGCATCCAAGGACCGGTTTCTGGCTATCAGCCTTCCTCAGCCTGGATAGCTTGACTCCAGTGATGTGGAGAGCCTGGGACTCACGTCTGAGCATACCCAGCCCACTCGGGGTGAAAATTGCAAAAAACACAGTTGATGGACAGAATGCAGAACAATGTCTTACATTCACCCCAGTAGAAAGATCTGGGCCTAAATCCATCGTTTTTGCACTCCACACCACCCTAGGTCAGACAATGGCTATATGCAAATCAACCTTGACCCTGTGCCTCATGGGAACAGTCCAGCCGGAACTACCAAGCCATGTCTTTCCTAGACCGGAATCAAGCATCCAAGGACCGGTTTCTGGCTATCAGCCTTCTTCAGCCTGGATAGCTTGACTCCAGTGATGTGGAAAGCCTGGGACTCACGTCTGAGCATACCAGCCCACTCGGGGTGAAAATTGCAAAAAACACAGTTGATGGACAGAATGCAGAACAATGTCTTACATTCACCCCAGTACAAAGATCTGGGCCTAAATCCATCGTTTTTTTGCACTCCACACCACCCTAGGTCAGACAATGGCTATATGCAAATCAGCCTTGACCCTGTGCCTCATGGGAACAGCCCAGCCCGAACTACCAAGCCATGTCTTTCCTAGACCGGAATCAAGCATCCAAGGACCGGTTTCTGGCTATCAGCCTTCTTCAGCCTGGCTAGCTTGACTCCAGTGATGTGGAGAGCCTGGGACTCACGTCTGAGCATACCCAGCCCACTCGGGGTGAAAATTGCAAAAAACACAGTTGATGGACAGAATGCAGACAATGTCTTACATCCACCCCAGTACAAAGATCTGGCCCTAAATCCATCGTTTTTTTGCACTCCACACCACCCTAGGTCAGACAATGGCTATATGCAAATCAGCCTTGACCCTGTGCCTCATGGTAACCACTCGATTCAAGCAAACCGGGCTGAAGACGGCTGGAATGCCAGAAACCGGTCCTCGGAAACTTGTTTCCGGTCCAGGGAAGGCATGGCTTGGAAATTCGGGCTGAACTGTTCCCATGAGGCACAGGGTCAGACTGATTTGCATATGGCCATGTCTGAACTGGGGTTGTGTGGAGTGCAAAAAAACGATGGATTTAGGCCCAGATCTCTGTACTGGGGTGAATGTACGACATTGTTCTGCATTCTGTCCATCAGCTGTGGTCTTTGCATTTGTCACCCTGAGTGGGATGGGTATGCTTAGACGCGAGTCCCATGCTCTCCACACCACTGAATTCATGCAAACCGGGCTGAAGACGGCTGGAATGCCAGAAACCGGTCCTCGGAAGCTTGTTTCCGGTCCAGGGAAGGCATGGCTTGGCAGTTCGAGCTGAACTTTTCCCATGAGGCACAGGGTCAGACTGATTTGCATATGGCCATGTCTGAACTGGGGTGGTGTGGAGTGCAAAAAACGATGGATTGAGGCCCAGATCCCTGTACTGGGGTGAATGTATGACATTGTTCTGCATTCTGTCCATCACCTGTGGTTTTTGCATTTGTTACCCCGAGTGGGATGGGTATGCCCAGACGGGAGTCCCATGCTCTCCACACCACTGGATTCAAGCAAACTGGGCTGAAGACGGCTGGAATGCTAGAAACCGGTCCTCGGAAGCTTGTTTCTGGTCCAGGGAGGGCATGGCTTGGCAGTTCGGGCTGAACTGTTCCCATGAGGCACAGGGTCAGACTGATTTGGATATGGCCATGTCGGAACTGGGGTGGTGTGGAGTGCAAAAAAACGATGGATTTAAGCCCAGATCTCTGTACTGGGGTGAATGTATGACATTGTTCTGCATTCTGTCCATCAGCTGTGGTTTTTGCATTGGAAGGGACAGTCATCATTGGGAGGATGCCTGTGACAGGCCAGATGGTCTGTGAGTGAAAAATGAAGCTCTCCTTAGGTGGTTTGGGCTGAAGCCAGCTCAATACCTGAAGAGATTCCATGACTGCAAGAGAGTGTATGGCCTTCCATTTAATTTTGGATTCATGTGGTATTGCTCGATTGGAACAAGTGTGCAAGTGTGATGGAGGCTATGGATTTTCAGTCCCTTAACAGGTTGATAGTGACAGAGCAACTCAAGAAGTAGTGCTCTACACCACTTAGGCAGTATATGTGTGATCGGACAGAGAGGGATCCAACAAAAACGTACATTGTTAGCTGTTAAGTGATTGGCTCCCATGGTTCACAAAGGCTGGAGCAGCACAGTTCTAAGCTGAATGGGGGAAGAACACTCCACAGACTGGGTCCAAACTGGAGGGTAAGGGCCAGGGTAATTCTCATGAGATTCGAGTAGGGCCAGTGTAATATGGTAATGGTGTATCCTGGAAACAGCATCCTAAGAAGGGGAGGCAAGGAAGCCCTTTCAAGTCCATGTTGGTTACTATTTTTAAGTGCCACAAGGTGGGACATTTTAAAAGAGATTGTCAAGAGAAGAAACTTGACCAAGAGACATCTGTGATAGCAAGTATGTTACATGTGGGTGAATATACCAGAGAGTGACCTTTTGAGCTTAACCTAGTAGCTATGGACAATGGGGAATGGGACCCAGATGCTCTGAAGCACATTCATCCTAACAAAATGAGATTTCTGCAGGAATTAATTATCAATGGGAGGAAAGTGTCTGTCCTGAGGACTACATAAGCCTACCGCCCTATGGTTGTGAGGAAGTATCCTAAGTCTAAAGCGATACTCCCTGGAACCAAGGATACAGATATGGTAGCTAGTTTAGAGGACATGGAGCATCTGCTTGCCAGGGTTGAGATTGAGCTCAAATGGCAAGGTGGCCATGGTTGATGGTGTACAGAAAAAGCAAGGAGCTGGATGTCTCCTGGGCAATAATTTGATTGTACTCCTAGATATGGCAGGATGCACTCGGATTTGCTCCAAAGATTTCAATCAATTTTATCATGCTCAGAGGTGATAGATTTGGGGTGCAAAACCCCCAATATTGTGCTCTGTCCTAGCGCGTGAAGAATTTGTAAAACAAGAAAGCTGAACCCTAGGTAGGTATCCAGTCCCGAGATGCACTACCTTGATTAGGAATTTCATGTACTAAACTATTTTGACTTTCTTTTGACAGTTTCTTCCATGCTTTTATTCCAATATCACAAACACAAGGAGATGATGGACAGAGCACTGATTTTTTTCAGATACTCACCCCCAGTCACAGATCTGGCTTGAATCCATCATTGTTCTTTAGCTCACTTTGCCACCCCAGTTCGGACCCGTCCACGTACTAGTATAAAATTATTCACATGCACATTACATGAAATCAAGTGAATGTCCCTTGAATTCAAAATGTGCTTCATGCTAAAGAAGCTCTTTAGTGTGTTGTTGATCAACCGCTAAACTAAAAAACACTTAATTGACTCACCGAGGTTGAAAGCACCAAGACTCATCAGTCCATCGTAATGATTCAATTAGTTAAAATGCATGACAAGCGGTTTTAAACAATGCTAGTCAGTTGATCTATAACACAACGATAAAGCAGGTAAAGAGTTGGTAGCCTTCAGTAGTAGGGGATTACTACCCAAAGAGCAGAACAGGGCAGTTATTGAAAAGGAGTGCTTTGCCATAGAGTGGGACTTGCATACATTCTGCCTATATTTGTTTGGCACTAAGTTTGTGGTGGAAGCAGATTATAAGCCACTGAAATGGTGTATGGCTATAAATCTCAAGTTGTTGAGCTGGTCTATTTCTTTGCAGGGACTAGTTTTTGTGGTGGAGCACAAAACCGGATTGAGTCACAGAAATGCTGATGAACTTTCCCACCGGTTTTACCGGTCTGACCACCAAATCTTAGGAGTTTTGACTTGGAAGTGGCGTGTGTTGGGATGGAAAAGTCCTCTGCATGGTTTAGGACATGTGCCCTTGTTCTGAGTTCCTAACTGTACTGTTGTCGGACAGTGGTGGGTTCTCGTTGGCCTGGTGTGCGGCAGAGGTGAAATACTTGGAGATTTATTTACACTGGTATAGAGAACAGATACTGCTGCTGAACTACAGCCCAGTGATACACCAGCTTGGCGCCAGGGTGGAGCAGTGGATTCGCCTCCCACTGTCCAATGCACGGCACAGAACCATTATCAAAATGGTGGTCTTCACCCAGCTTCTCTATTTGTTCAACAGCATCCCCATTCCCTTGACAAATGCCTTTTTTTGGTCAAATATGCACGATTTTTACATGTCTCATTTTGGGGGGTAAACAGTCTTGTATCAGTTGGAACACTCTCGTCCTTCCCTATGAACAGGGGGTATTTGAAGTTCCGGACATACTACCTAGTGGCACAGTGTAATTACTCACAGCACTAATACCACCCGGATGCCAGTATTCTCTATGTCAAGCCGAAGGAGGATCTAGTAGCCCCTTTGAAGATGGTGGCCCTCCTGCCAGCTGGACTGCCACAGGACTGGAGTGATGTTAAAACTGTGTCCACTACATGCTGGACATGGAGAATATTATTGAGAAAGACAGGTGGCATGCCAATGTATTCATCTGCACTTCCGTTGATGGTAAATCCATGGCTACCCATCACATTATGGATAAGGTCTGGTTAGAATGTTCCACGTAAACCAAACTGGTGTCTTATAACCACTGACATAAGCTATTACACTACAAATTCCTGTGGAGAGCAAATACCACCCCTGCAGACTTTGCGCACATGTCCTGGACCTGTGATAGAATTGCTTCACACTGGAACACCATCTTTACAGAACTTGCAAGAATTACAAATTTGCAAATAACAAGTTCCCCACTGGTGGCACTTTTGGGACTGGATGCCAGTGCACCTAAAGTGTCACACAAGTTTGTGGTAATGGCTCTAATGCTGGCTAAGAGAAAAAATAGCCTTAAATTGGAGCAGCAAACAGAGTCCCACCTTGGAAAAATGGATCAAAGGCATGATGTATTGTGATACTAATAGTGAAATATTTGCAGAATTCCCCCCACGTTTAGACCTAGGGATATATGGCAGCCCCTGCGAGACTACTAGAAGGAGCGTGAGGGCTGATACCCAATGATCAAACATACAATCAGCCTCCCAATGAACAGGGTGTAACACAATGGGAAAAAGGGGGCGTACTCTGAAAGTCACCAAGGATCAACTTGATGCCACATTAGCGCTACCGAATACTAGAACTTTCCACATCAGATTTACTTGTACTAACTGGGACATACTGTAGAACATGCGGAAATTATGTGATCTCTCTTCTAAGAACTACTGCCATTTCCATTTCTGTTTTACGAAGTAACATGTATGTACGACAGAGGAACTTTAAGCATGAATAAAGTAAAAAAACAAAAACATCATCGATAAAGGCACTGATGTCCGTCTGAGTGCACTCCTTGTCAGGGTCAAATCTAACCAAATCCTAATGTAAGTGAACAATATTCTGTCTGACGTTTTCTTAGCGCATCAATGTTATGTTTTATCAATATTTTCTGTTGATGTACATCGTGGGGCTCCACCGTTTTTTGCCTGATAATTGACTAAGAATGAGTTCAATAAAGTCATGGCTGGTGGAGAAAAAAAATATGTTCTGTTGTCTGGATCCCTAATGCTTTTGTAGTCATAGGCAAACACAGATCGCCATGACATAGGCCTGTCTCCAAAATTGCAATCTTGTTGGACTGGGAGTGTCACCAAAAGAACTACCCTCATAATGGTGGAAGGCTACTGACTTCACCAGGAGTTAAAAGTCACAAGCGCAGTTGTAGCAGCATACTGTGCAGTGATCAGTATGAGTGAATTGGCCCTTTTCATCATGTGTCACTAGAGCGAGGTCTACAGGCTCACTCATCTTTTAAATGTTATGCTGCTGTGTACTGAACTCACCCTTGGCCTAAGTCCGTTAGGGGTAAAGTGCTGCAGAGCGCAACCATGGTAATTCTGCTTTGGATGTATGTGTTTCTTGGAAGGATGCAAACAGGGGTGTAGCTTTAAGGGGGGTGTTTGGGGTGTTAATAATTGTATTTTGTGATGAATAGTTGGGTACAGATGCTTTCAGTCTGGTATGGTGATGCGTCGGATGGATTTCACCTGGTATTTTCGCTTGAACCCATTGATAAAAGCACACACACACACTCTCTCTCATCCTGTTTTGAATGTTCTCAAAATGTTGGTTATTTTACAAATGTTGCGTTTCTCTCACTTAATGCACCTATGAATCCGCATTCATGTCTCCCTTTCCACTGCCCCTCCTGTCCCTCTCATGTGTCCTGATTGTTGTATAATCTATATTAACACTAAATGCCTGCATCATTGTTGGGAAATCTGAACGTCACACCCTCCAAATCTTACTGACAAAGCTAAGCCCCTGGGTGCAATGCAAGGATAGAGCAGTTCTGTGCAGTACATGAATGGTGAGTGCGTATACTGTGTTGATGTATACCTGCAAGAGGTGCGTTATATGAGGGATGTAGTGCAGTGAGTGGGCAGTGGAAGCAGGTGCTGGATATATATGTGTTTGTGAGAAGTACAACACATGAAGGGTTATTAAGCACACACATGATGATTGTGTGTAGTGACAGTGTGTGTGTTTTCAATTAGCACGCCATAGTATAATACAGAAAGGCTACAGTACTGAACAGTGCACACAGAATAAATATGAAGGCTGAATTTATATGTGGCTGTTATGGCACAATGCATGGAGGTAACAGTACTGGATAGTGTATATGCTTTGGCCATACACAGCGTGCAAGTGTGCCAGCAATAGTACATTACATGAAGGATACTGTGTTTCATTTTGGAAAGCACAGACCTGTTTGGGGAAGACATGAGGAGTAGAGGAATCCTCCACACAGATTTGTTTATTACTGAATTCTTGTTAGCGCAGTGGGACACACTGGAAGAAGAGAGAGAGGGAGAGAGGGGAGAGAGAGAGAGAGCGAGGGAGAGGGAGAGAGGGAAAAAGAGAGAGAGGGAGAGGGAGAGA
This sequence comes from Lissotriton vulgaris, assembly GCF_964263255.1. Lineage (NCBI taxonomy): Eukaryota > Metazoa > Chordata > Amphibia > Caudata > Salamandridae > Lissotriton > Lissotriton vulgaris. Next base: position 500,360,103 of record NC_141694.1, read on the forward strand.
GGGGGAGAGAGAGGGAGAGGGGGAGAGAGAGGGAGAAAGAGAGAGGGGGGAGAGAGAGGGAGAGATAGAGAGAGCGGGAGAGATAGAGAGAGCGGGAGAGAGAGGGAGAGAGAGACCCCTCCCTGCACATTTTAAAAGGGCTCTCTTTGGCTCATTGATAGGTAACAAGGAAAAGGCTTGGACACATTTCAGGAAGAAGTTGGGGCTGATAAGGGAATCATATGGAGCAAGGCTGGGAGATCACGGTTAAGCTTTTGATGCAGACATCAATGTGTCTGAGATCCATGTGTGAACTCTAGTTACTCCCATGGCCTAGGTTGTGGGACTATCAGCTTCAGAGTCTTTCCTGCTGTGACAGATAGTATTTCAAAAGGAAGAAAATAACAAAAAGTATTCACTTCAAAAGAAGCAGAACCCTAACATAAATCTTTAAAAACCTAGACTTTAAATCACATTTGGTGTCTGGAAATGGACTACAAGAAAGGGAGGTTGAGACCCCAAAATCTGACCAAGCAGCCAGACGGGCTATTTGGGGGCTGATAGCTCTGCAAGACTTCTGCCTGCGACCGGAAATGGGGTCCATGGCCTGCTAGTATCCTCCTGGTTGAAGGGATATCTCAAAGGGAAATCAAGACCTGGCCTGGAGCACCAGCATCTGCCTGCTTGCCAAGTCCATGCCATGTGAGGAAGAGGAGAGCTTTGCTGGGAGCGACATTGATGGGAAGCCATGCAGAGAGGAATCCCAGTGCAAGGTATGCGGAGATGGCTGTGCACTGAGTGAATCATTGTCTTTATACAGGGTTGAATTGGTGACCCTGTATGCCAGGAGAGGGCTGCAGTGGACTTAGTTGTGTATCAAGTGCTGTGCAGGGAGTGCAAAGCCTGTACTGCCTCATAGCGGTGACTCCGTATGCCACAGTGGTCCTCAGCAGAAGTGACTGAGCTGACAAAGTGGCAAGACTTGTGTGCACCTCAATGCGACCCTGTATGCCGGCGCAGTATAGTAGGCTGCCTAAGAGAGGTAAGCTCTTTCCCAGCGGGTACCGCAGTGTCCAAGTATGCGAGGAGGGTCTGTTGGTACAGAGTATTGCCAAGTTCGGGCTGTAGGCCAGGAAAATTGGAGCTGCGACCTGCAGGTTTAAGTTGAACACGGAGACCTGCCCCATGGACTCTAGAGGACATTGAGAGGACTTTGCTCTGTCGCTGAGACACATTTGGGAGCACGAAGATCAACTCTCTCCCCAATGTGGGGAAAAGTTGAACCTACCATGCTTCTCAGGAGAAAGCCTGTGCCTGTCAGGTGCTGTCACCGGTCCCGCATGGAAACTGACTGGACCCAGCAGGACTGGAGCATTGCAAGTGCCTGCAGCCAGGGCTCCTGCTGAAATGATTCCATGCTGCTAGAGCAGGTAAGGCTTGATTCGGGCCTGTTGGACCCCTGGAGACTCGCTGTTAAAGGTTCTGCAGCAACATAGGCACCTTTGACTCTTTCATACAGAGTCAGAGTGGACTTTTGAGTAAGGCCTACTAGTGAGCATTCACCGCATGCGGCCACCAGTGAATGTGAAATAACCCCAATTACATTACGGTAGATGGTAGGACAGGGATTTGCTAGATAAACAGTAATGGCCTGACCTAAAGGGTATTGTGTTATTGCTTAGGAATGGCATACTACATCTTGAATGCATAAAGTAGCATACTTCTTTTTAATATAAAAACAGGTATTTTACTAAAAATGTATTTATTGCCATTACTGAGTTTGCTTGGAGTTTGAGTCGTGTTCACTAAGCCTTATCTACACTTTTCCCTCTGAGGGACTCTTTGACTACTCGCCCGCAGATGCCACTGAGAATCAAGTGTAGAAGGGGTAGTTGGCTCAGTTGCTCAGGATCCATAGTAGATCAGGGCCTGTGACATCTGAAGTAAAAGGCCTCCACCACCACTGGTGGTCCCAGTAGCCCCTGCGTGCACAATGGCCCTCTGAAAGGGGTCCTGATACCACCCATTCATGACCAAACATGATGTCCACTCCATGATGTATAGATGCATTAATAACACTGCTGTCTGCAGTAGATAGCTAAAGATGTCTGTAGTTAGACTGCAAAAACAATAAGGTGAAGACATTTCATTAAGTTATTTATCATTAGAGAGGTGAGTGTGAAGAGACAGAAATTAAAAGATTTAGATGACTGACAGAGGATTGAGGAGTAAAAAATAAGGAGATATAGAGAATTCTTTGAGTGAATGCGGTCTAGAGGTAAAAGGAAAGTTTAATCACAAATGTGTAATTTTGGGCTTTACCTACTTGATTTGGTGGGAGGGGAGCATAAGTTATGGAATTTTCTAAACAAGCTGGATAAAAACCAAATCAGCTTTGTTCACTTAACCTGTATTCCAGGGCGGCTCTGGAGAAACTCTTCCTCACTTACAGACAGCACAAACATATCATTATGAAATGTGATTCTGGAGCAGAAAATCAGCAGTAATTTCACGAACAGTGATACGATTCCATAACACAGCAGAGGTCTTACGATTTATACTTACTCGGTTCATAGTAGTCAACTACAGACACTGAGGCATCTTGGGTGTATGCCACTTTTGAGTATCTCACTGATGGAACGGCCACGCAAATCTTTGTTTGATTTAGCTGCGGGAAAATAAACAGCTTAGTATATATATATATTAAATTCCATATTATTCATTGTAAACTAGATTCATCGCTGGCAGGCGAACGATTAGAAATTGGCACCAACCACCACAGAAGCCAATGTCACACAAAGGAATAGTAGTTTGCTAAATTATGAATTACTCCAGAACATAATTGTTATCTAAAGAAGTTTAATAGAATTAAAATGTGGGTTTGAGAGAGTGTATTTATGTATGTACGCCTGTGTGTATAAAGGTCTATAATTGATTTAGGGACTGTTGGAAACAGGACAAGTGTTATTTTTTTGCTTATGGAAGCAAACTGTAGCAGTTTAGTAGTTTTCAAAGAGGATATTCCGTTCTCGTGGTACAACAGGAGTACTGTGCTTTGCTCTTTGACATCCTCAGTACACTGGTTTTGATGTTTTAGGTTTAAGTAAATTCAAGTGGATTTTACCTGTCCCTATCATTTTACTTCTATGACTTTATAAACAGAGGTGAATGATTACAGAACCATTGAGCGCAAGACATTGGTTCTACATGGAAACAGGGCAGACATCTTAGCAAATAGGTGCTGCTGTGAGATCACTTATATTTTTGCAATTGCCTCTCATGGGCTAAAGGAGGGTTGGTGGCGGATTCAAGCAGGACTGTTCATTTGTCTAGTGGGCATACAAATTGCACTTAAAACACTCTTGTAAGCAATTCCTAAATTTCCTATAACATTGACATAGTTTGTTTTTTCAGAGTTCAAGGCTACTAGAGCTCTGTTGGAGAGCTGAGGCTGCAAATGTGGCTCACTGATCTACAGCAGAGTCCTTTATGTCCATAGTTCAATCCAGTGACAGATGATACGCCACGTTAGCAATGTGATTGACAGTGCACAACAAGTAATACAGTCAAGCAGCATGTAACTCAGGCTTTTGGGGGCGTTGGCTGTGCTGCAGGCTCTGCAGTGTCAATCACAATGCTAGTGTGTGCAACTTGAACTGTGAGACAAATGAGGGAGCATGATTTAGGTAATGAGATGTTGAAGGCAGCAAAAGTGGGCCACATCTTAGTGTTTGATGGTAATTGTGCAGATCAATTAAGTTCTGGTCCAAATACTATCTAGAAAAAAATAAAACATCAACCACAGTATTGTTGGAACCGACGAGTTGCAAGCCTTTTGCAAAACAGCTGACATGGAAATATTTCTAAATTCTAGGGGGATTGCGTTCCCTAAGTAGCAAGAAAGTACTGAAAAGAAATGGCATCCATGTCGGGATTTCTTTTAGTGAGGGATCACAAGTTTTAGTGGGCATACCAAAGAGAGTTCTGCTAGGCAGATATGCTATTGGCTATTTGGCCAAAAAGTTATGCAGCCTGTCCTAATTCCTTTTAGTGCAGAAGACATGATGCTCACATTCTCAGCACTACCTTCATAGTCAGGAGTGGCAGCTAGGTAAATGTAGGGGTGGGGTAAGGGCGTTGGAGGCAATTACAAAAAAATAAAAAAGAAAGAAAGGAACCCTCACTTACCTCCTGGTCGTCACCTCTCCTCTGTCCTCTTTTGTAGTCTCCATGAAGCACACAGGCTTCCAGATTCCCTTACTTAATCATGACGCTGCTGTCACCAGCATGACAGCAGCGGCATGATTGGTCTGAGTGCCCTTGTTCGGCACTAAGGCACGGAGTGGGAGCCTGTGCATGTTCTCCCCCCCGGCCTTGCAATATAGCCGAGTTGAGAACATGCCGGCCAAACCGTCATACACACTTATAGTGCAGCAACCACTCCTCTTTCCTGTGAGGACTGCCAAACCCCGCCTCACCCTAACCTGGCTCGGGCTCAATACAAAAAAATAAAATAATAATAACGTAAAACGTTGTATCATTATCATTTAATTTTTCCTGTGAACTCAGCGGGGAGACACTACACTGCCTTAGCGGAGAAGCCGCCGCTGTTTATAGTGCAGAGAGAAAATAGATCATATTCCCCCAGATAGGGCATAAAATTCCTCCTACGGTGCTTGCAACATAGGATTTATTTTTAGAGGCCCATCTTGAACTGCTGAGGAACAGCTGTCCAGCAGCTTAAGGCATTTTTGTTTGTAATGGAGGGGAGAAACTCTCCTCTTTCAACCGTACTTCGCCCTAGTCTGTCTGAGAATCCCTGCAGGAGGGCGAGTCCCAAGAAAGATCCACCCACTAAGTACCAGGCAGTTGAAAGTGGGGAGCATTCCCCAAGCACCGTCTATTTTTACCCATAATGTTCCCATTCCAGGCCAGTGGGAAGAAAGCCTCAAAAACACCAGGGCTGCTCTGTTTTTAAATCATTAGACTAGTGTGGGGTCTGTCGGAGAATGCACACAAGACAATAGGGGAGGGTTTTATGTGTTTTAACAAAAAAAAAATGGAGTGAGGTTACCCGTCCTCACATTGGGCCACATTCACCATCCCTAGAGCATAAAAAGTGCCCCCGGGGTACAACAAACATTTACTCACACTCATTACGTCCCCAGGCAACTTTGATAATATAGGAGGAGATGCAGATGCTTGCAGGGTTCCATCTATAATAAGGCATACATCTTGTACCAGCACGATCACTAGGCAGTGTTCCCTCGTTTGCATAGGGTATGTGAACAACAGAATCGCCCAACCCTCTCCACAAGGGACATCGAAGACCTGATAAGATTTTACAACTTAGAGTCACCCTACTCAGAAGACTCAAGAGGCTCCTCTATCCCTATCGTTATGAGCAGACAGGTGACTAATATTCCCACTAAGTGCATAGGAGACAACCTCAACAATCTCATTGAAGTTCAAACTGTCCCACATCCCAATTCCATGCAGCTTACATACCTGAAGTTACATATTAAACACAATAGTGAGATAGCAGAAATCACAAAATCAGACAACCTAGACCTTCCCTTCAATAGTGTCAAAGAGGGAATACCATATGCTGAATGCCTCAGAATGAGGGGTAATTGCAGTACAGAGGAGGGCCTTAGCAGATCACGAAAATATCCCAACGAGTGACATAGTTGGGAAACTACGGTTACCAGAATGCCTTACCTTATCATGTGACCAAATTGAGGTAAATAAAATAAGGGTGAATCAACAGCAGTTTCCGTGTATGAATACAGCCGCTCTGCCTGTGATCAAGAACTTTTTGTTTGAAACGCGTAAGGCTTACCTATCAGAAACTTCAAGCTGTCTCTGTCACGCTGCTGCCTTACTAGTTGGTGTAGGTGAGTGCCTCCTGAAGCTTGGGCGCTTGTGAGTTGTGATGTATAATGCGGCAGTCCTGCCGCGAGGAGTGCACCCCCGCGCTACCACACGCGGGCCTGGGGCTTTGCACACACGAGGCTCTGTTTGGATGACACTTGGCCATTGGATTTCAGCAGCGGACATGAACTACTTGAAAAGAGCCCACTTATGGCTGGATATGATTTAAATAAGGACGAGACTGTATTATTTATTTGCAACTGTATGCACAAAAATATCCCAACGAGTGACATAGTTGGGAAACTACGGTTACCAGAATGCCTTACCTTATCATGTGACCGAATTGAGGTAAATAAAATAAGGGTGAATCAACAGCAGTTTCCGTGTATGAATACAGCCGCCCTGCTTGTGATCAAGAACTTTTTGTTTGAAACGCGTAAGGCTTACCTATCAGAAACTTCAAGCTGTCTCTGTCACGCTGCTGCCTTACTAGTTGGTGTTGGTGAGTGCCTCCTGAAGCTTGGGCGCTTGTGAGTTGTGATGTATAATGCAGCAGTCCTGCCGCGAGGAGTGCACCCCCGCGCTACCACACGCGGGCCTGGGGCTTTGCACACACAAGGCTCTGTTTGGATGACACTTGGCCATTGGATTTCAGCAGCGGACATGAACTACTTGAAAAGAGCCCACTTATGGCTGGATATGATTTAAATAAGGACGAGACTGTATTATTTATTTGCAACTGTATGCACGAAAATATCCCAACGAGTGACATAGTTGGGAAACTACGGTTACCAGAATGCCTTACCTTATCATGTGACCGAATTGAGGTAAATAAAATAAGGGTGAATCAACAGCAGTTTCCGTGTATGAATACAGCCGCCCTGCCTGTGATCAAGAACTTTTTGTTTGAAACGCATAAGGCTTACCTATCAGAAACTTCAAGCTGTCTCTGTCACGCTGCTGCCTTACTAGTTGGTGTTGGTGAGTGCCTCCTGAAGCTTGGGCGCTTGTGAGTTGTGATGTATAATGCGGCAGTCCTGCCGCGAGGAGTGCACCCCCGCGCTACCACACGCGGGCCTGAGGCTTTGCACACACGAGGCTCTGTTTGGATGACACTTGGCCATTGGATTTCAGCAGCGGACATGAACTACTTGAAAAGAGCCCACTTATGGCTGGATATGATTTAAATAAGGACGAGACTGTATTATTTATTTGCAACTGTATGCACGAAAATATCCCAACGAGTGACATAGTTGGGGAAACTACGGTTACCAGAATGCCTTACCTTATCATGTGACCGAATTGAGGTAAATAAAATAAGGGTGAATCAACAGCAGTTTCCGTGTATGAATACAGCCGCCCTGCCTGTGATCAAGAACTTTTTGTTTGAAACGCGTAAGGCTTACCTATCAGAAACTTCAAGCTGTCTCTGTCACGCTGCTGCCTTACTAGTTGGTGTTGGTGAGTGCCTCCTGGAGCTTGGGCGCTTGTGAGTTGTGATGTATAATGCGGCAGTCCTGCCGCGAGGAGTGCACCCCCGCGCTACCACACGCGGGCCTGGGGCTTTGCACACACGAGGCTCTGTTTGGATGACACTTGGCCATTGGATTTCAGCAGCGGACATGAACTACTTGAAAAGAGCCCACTTATGGCTGGATATGATTTAAATAAGGACGAGACTGTATTATTTATTTGCAACTGTATGCACGAAAATATCCCAACGAGTGACATAGTTGGGAAACTACGGTTACCAGAATGCCTTACCTTATCATGTGACCGAATTGAGGTAAATAAAATAAGGGTGAATCAACAGCAGTTTCCGTGTATGAATACAGCCGCCCTGCCTGTGATAAAGAACTTTTTGTTTGAAACGCGTAAGGCTTACCTATCAGAAACTTCAAGCTGTCTCTGTCACGCTGCTGCCTTACTAGTTGGTGTTGGTGAGTGCCTCCTGAAGCTTGGGCGCTTGTGAGTTGTGATATATATATATATATATATATCAAACTACTTATCTCAATTCATCATCAATGGACCATCCACTATCACTTCCATGCAGATGACCTTAAGCTCTATATGAAAGTATTATTTCCGGAAGACATCACCATAGCCTCACAAATTCTCAACAAGATTCACTCCTGGATGACCTGGCACCACCTCAAGGTAAATCTACTAAAACTGAATTCCTTTTTACCTCACCAACCAATAGCTGCACACCTGTGCTAAAATGAGTTGAGGGGAGCTTTCTCCTCAACTGCATGGCAAACATCTTAGACAAACACCCCAGCCTCCAAAATTACTTCAATAACTTGACCTACGGAGCCCATTTCTAATTCAAACTCACACTGTAGGATTAGGTATTTCATTCCAGCCTACAATTTCAAACTAATCATCCAGGTACTTGTCCTTCTGAAATGAGATTATGGTAACTCCCTTCTAACACAGCTTCCCAAAACGCACCTCGCACCCACCAAAGCAGTTTACCACCAAAGCAGTTAAACACCCTGTCACTATATTGATCACAGGATACAGAAAATTCATCCACATCCATTCAAGGTGACTAACTCCCTCTAGGTCATCATGGAAAGAATTTCCAGTCATGAACATTTCACCTACAAATCATTGTTATCAGGTGTGTCAGTCTAAATAGCTGAATAGCAGCAAATCAAGACTACAACACCCAGAATGTATTAGGCTGACACAAAAGACCAGGACTGGAAATTGTGTCCATAATAATTGAGTGGCACACTGTATTCTAATGAAACATGGGTAAGATTATGCTGGCTTGCTTGGTTGTTACCCAGGGGACGTGAACGTCATTTACACCTTAATGCCAGTCTGTCAGTAAGTTTATTAAACTGGGGATTTTCAATATATTAGGCTTCTGTTATTTCATTTTAGGGCCCCCTGGGATCAAGTTTACAGTCTTCCTTAGAGTATTATCTTGGTACATGGATGACAAAGCTTTATTTAAGAGTAAAAGACTGCAGGAATATAGATGTCACTGACAAGAGCTGACAATCATGCAATATACAAAAATGTATTGGGCATAGTAATCATAGAATCCAACATGTAAAAATGTATTTATTGCAACCCAAGTAATTGTTTTGTCTTCACTTTACTTACAGAATCAAAGTACAGGTTGACAATTCCATTGCCATTTTCCACTTTCTTGATCAAATTGTTCAATGAAACCGAATCAGGAGACGGGGCAAAGCCACTTAGTAAATCCACTTGCATAAGGACCATACCGCTCTCTGGAGATGTGTCTGTTCCTAAAAATCTTGACAGAAATGATAAAGAAACCTTCACATATTGCAGAAATATTATTTAACTCTTAATTTTTAAAGTAGATCACATGAATTCAGTGAACACTATTCAATATTATACCATGTGGAGTTTAACAAATTGTAAACTGTGTGTCATAAATGACGTGTGTCGATGTAGAACACTCTGCCACAAACTAGAATACCTCAATTCAAACTAGGGTGTTTTCCACCCACGGTAAAAACTATTAATCTGGAGTAGGGCAGTTACTACTTATGGTAAATACTAGCCATTTGGAGTTTGTCATAACAGAATGAGGAAGTTGTGTTTCTCAAACTGAGTACCGCTGAGTGAAATTTTAATTACGTCAGCTAAATTCCAGAATTTATCGTTATATGACATTCCCAACTTTTTTCAAACTTTCCTATTACATTACTTTGTGTAATAGGTGTCCTCTGGAGAATGGTTCAGTCAGAAAAAATTGGGGAGAGAGACATTTTCTGCGCAAACCAGTCTCATGATGGTATCATGTGAGGCTTTTCTACATAAGGTGCGTGTTGACCTGAAAACATCACATTTCAACACGAGAGTCTAATTTCATATAATTTTGTGAAATGTTCTTGAAATTTCACAACACATCATGCAATATTATGTTATAACTTTTTCTTATCCAATCTTCCACTAATATTTCTGCCAGGATTTTTCTGGCCTATTTTTGTGGAAGGTCGTGTTTGCAGCAAAACAAAATTTAACTCACCATTTGGAAAGAGTACCAAAAAACTCTAAACTTGTTCATGATAAATAAGTGATATGAAAGTGTTGGGATCTAGCTAGGATAAGCGTGAACAAAGTACAGTCCCTGGATGGAGTTGTTAAACTTTGACTAATGAACTTCTGTTGATATGAAACATGCTTTTCTGTTCCACAACATGACAACACGTCACAGCATTCGCTTACAATGCTGCAAGTGCATTAAAACATTCTACACAACATCAAACTGCTTTGTGGCATTGACTATTTCATACCAAATGTTCTAGGTTGTAATAAATGCAACACTGCAAGCAAACGTGGTAGATACCTTAATCTGAACAGCACCGGCATTAGTCAAGTTTTGACAATACAAATGCCTGAATCCAAAAACATTTATAGTTATAGGGTTAAAAGGCAATTAATACATCAGACCGTACAGAAGATCAAAAGTAGCAAATTGCGACACTTGAGAGTTGTATTCATTATTCGGAAATCCTGAGTACTTGCCTTTGTAATAGATTGTTCAGCGCAAAACAACCAATCAAATAACCGCAAATGATGTCCAAGACTATGTTATCATTTAAGATAACTGCTTTTTTAGATATATTCCAGGGAAAGAGCACGTAGAGGGGAAATGAGAAGGTTGGTACGAAGCCATTTATATTTTTTGTTAGTAGTCACTATCAGCAGAATATATGGCTACCCCAAGACAATTCTTGTTGCCTCTGTTTGCATGTCCACGTGTACAGCTAAGGATATGTGTGCTAAGAATGCAGGGATGTATGAAACATATTAGAACACTATAACGTTGGAGGTACACTTAAGGCAAAGGAAATGCAGAGGGCAATAACTAATCGTGCAGACCTTTGCTCCAATATTCCAATTTTTATCTTTTAGTTTCTCCCTGTACAATTGAGAACATTATACCCTTAGTAGATGAGCTGTTCTAACAGCAGAAGGTTATAATCCTGTAACATGACATATGGGTAAGTATCAAAAAGGAATGCTTTCCATTTCCGAGTTCCAAGTGAAATCATACACGACTCAACTTTTCACCCATTGTCTATGCTGGAAACTCCTTGCTGGAAAAAAAATCTTTGTTGATGCTTACCTAAGTACAATTCTTTAGACCGACTACTGACGCCAAGGTAAAGTACAACTAGATTTTTCCAGCAGAGGACTGCCAATGAGATATATAGACTTCTTTTTTTCAATACATTTCCTATCGAGCATTTAAACACCTTGTACAAAGGATTAATCAAAGTATTGCTGCTGTGGAGTACGGACATAGCAAATCAAGCAGAAGAAACTGAGTTTGAGTAGAAACAAAATAAAATAAAATCCCCGCGGTCCCAGAACATCTGGGGAGATCAGTAGATTTCATCATAATTTATAATCTTGTTTCTTGCAATATCCATGGGCTTAGGCAGATTGCCTCTTTGGATGACAGGCACATTGCTTAAATTGATGGTGACAAAACCGAGGTTTGGATCGTGGGAAGAAACACACAATCGTGGGGCCCAGAGTACTGACCTGCATCTATAGGAATTGTTCCTACCCCTTCTACCAAAGTGAAAAGCCTGGGGTTCTTGTTAGATGATGCTTTGTCGATGCTTCCTCAAGCTGCTATAGTAGCATCTACCTGCCTTGCAGTCATGAAATGGGTGAGGAGAATTATTTGGATTATTCCTCACTAGGCACTGAGAATGCTAATTCAGGCCCTTATCCTTTCAAGACTGGATTATGGGAATGTTCTCTATCTGAGCGCTGACAAGGCAGCTGCCTGCCTTCTTCAGGTGATGCAGAAACCTGCGGCTAGAGTACCTACTCGACTTCTGAGCAGTACCGCAGCCTCCCCCGTTCTCAGAGAGCTGGATTCGCTACCTATCAGTACAAATTAATGCTCCCTGCTTTATGTTTAATGCAAAAGCAGGATTTGGTCCGAACCATGTACAAGAGCTGGTCTCCCCTTATATCCCCTCCCGAGATTTGAGATCTGCCAGCCAGGTCCGATACTGTGTGCCCAGAATACACCGGGCTCACGTTCTTTTGCTTAATCACGGCCGAAACTATGCAACGCTTTGCCTCAGTATGTAAGAAACTGGACTTTGTCAATGCAGTTTTGCAAACTTTTAAAAACATTGCTCTTCTAAATATGGTGTCTTCACGATCTCCTTGCAGTTGCTCAGCTCTGGGAAACCAAATGGGTAGTTGTGCGCTTTACAAATGCAATTAATATTATTTTTAGTACTGCTTATTCTATGCTGTTAACTCTCTCTTTTCATAATGTTTGTAATGTATCTAACTATATTTGCAGAGTTGATGACTGTATCCTCTATTTGTATCATTCTGTGTCTTGGGTTATTCATCTATTGGAAATATGTTCATACTTGCTAAAGGATATAAAACTCACTAGTTTCTAAGCTGTGGCTTTCCAAATATGTTCTTAGAGTTGAAAATGTTAGTCTTGCTTTGATTGACACTTTGCACAGCGCATACTGCAAACTTGATTGCCACCAGAGGTGCTTCAAGCCTTAGAAAAGTATATTTATTAATTCTTTTGTGGGAGTAGAGAGTTGGGGGCTCTTGTAAAAAGCGGATCTAGTAATAGCCACAGAAAGTTTGTGTATTCTTCACTCAAAGATCGATCAAAAGGAACACAGTAGCATACTGGCACTTCATTCACTGGAAACTGGTGACCAATCTAAGCACTACGATTACATTCAGGAGAGGTAAAAGATTATAATTGTCCAACTGGTTTTATTTTCTGAAAGGGAAGTAAGGAAGTGTAAAGGATTAGTTGTTTTTACATTCTTATCAGAAACGGGATTTACATTGAATTTCAGAATTCCATAGAAGCCTCCAAAAGTAAGGCTATGAAAATTGTACAAGGAGTCTGGAAAGTTAAAATAATTGAAATTATTTTACTTTTACGCAGAGCCCAAAAATGATGTGTGTAAATCTAGGTTACATTTTCCCATAGTAGAATTTAGACAAAGAGTCAGCTTTCATTTCCTGAAGGTGGTCTAGGTATAATTTATTACTAGGTTAAGGTACATATGTGGGGACGGGTATGACAAACAACTCAGTAAGCTAACTCTTTCCAGAAAACAACACAGTTCTGCGAGAATCTCTTCTCACCCCTTGGTAGCTATAGCACAAGCAGCAGCACATTCCCATAACATTGAGTGTAAGGTGTAGCCAGTACCAACAATTTTAAAGTAAAGAATACATAACCAAATAGTTCTCAAATCAATTGGGAAAATTAGGCGAGTATTTAATGAATAAAAATGTCCTATTACTTACCGGTAATCTTCATTACTCCGGGTCCCGTTGTCCTCGTCCCCTTCATTAATAACAAGTGAGATATGTCCATCTCACGACAGAAAAAAGAAAGAAGGAATGCTGGTACGCCCCTCCCTCTCCCTATAGGGAGTACATAAGGGTACAGTACCCAGCATGCCTCCTGAACCACCAAGCCCAAGATGAGGGCCGGAAAGCCCGGGAGGGAGGGAGGGAGGGATGTAATGAAGGGGACGAGGACAACGGGACCCGGAGTAATGAAGATTACCGGTAAGTAATAGGACATTACCCCCAGGTCCTTCCTGTCCTCGTCCCCTTCATTAATAACAAGTGAGAATACCCAAGCAGCAACCGGCCATCATCAAACAACAAACCACCAGGACACAGCAGAACAGCAAAATCCCAGAAATTTATTGAAATAACAGCACAGCACAAAGGAAAACAAGGGGAATCAGGAACATACCACCCGAAGAACCCCCAAACCAAAGTTAGTGTCATCCCCCAGAACATACTGGATACGGTAATGCGTAACAAAGGTATTAGCAGAAGCCCAAGTGGCGGCCCTACAAATTTCAGAAAGGGACACCCCACGAACCTCCGCCCATGAAGCAGCCATCCCCCTAGTAGAACGCCCCTGAGCCCCAGCCGGGGGAGGGGAACCAGAAAGGGAATAGGCCAGAACAATAACCTGCTTCAACCAATGTCCAATGGAAGAAGAGGAAGCACGGTTACCCCGGCAACCAGCACCAAAAGAGACAAACAGGGAGTCAGAAAGCCGAAAGGCACGGGTCCGCCCCACATAGACCCTCAAAGCCCGGCAAACATCAAGCAGTGACCATGGAAGATCACCCACGTCCACCTGATCAGAAACCAAAGCCGGAAGGACCAGCTCCTGAGAACGATGAAACTGAGAGGAGACCTTAGGCACAAAAAAGGAATCCAAACGAAGAACCACCCCATCAGCAGAAAAGGACAGAAAAGGCTCCCGAGCCATCAGGGCACCCAACTCCCCCAGGCGACGAGCCGAGGTGATAGCAACAAGAAAAACCACCTTCAGGGTGACAAACTTCATATCCACCTCCTCCAACGGCTCAAAGGGAGCAGCCACCAAAACCTTCAAAACCAAGGGAAGATCCCAGAGAGGAAAAGAAGGACGCACCACAGGGCGAGAAATCGCAAAACTGCACAACAAATGAGAAACCAACTCATCAACATCAGGAAGGTTACCCCAAGGCGCTCTAAAAGCCCTGATAGCAGCCCATTGAGCCCGGAGAGTGGAGACAGATAAACGCTTCTCGAACCCATGCCAAAGGAACTGAAGAACATCCGGCAAAGGACAAACCAAGGGGGACAAAGCCAGGCCAAGACACCAACGCTCAAAGTTAGCCCAATGCCTACCATAAGATTGAAGGGTAGAAGGCTTACGAGACCGTTGAATAGCCAAGGCTAAATGTTCAGGGAGGCCCCTAACACGCCACCCCTGCCTCTCAATCGCCAAACCGACAGCCGAAGCCGACGTAGGGGCAACATCGGAGAGGACCTCAACGAGGATGGAGGGAAGGGGAAGAACCAAGGACCCTGAACGGCCAACAGCCTCAGAGTGGGAAACCACGACCTGCGGGGCCAGAAAGGCGACACCACCACCACCACCTCCCGATCCTCCACCAACAGGCGAGCCAGGAACCGAGAAATCAGAACCAGAGGGGGAAATGCGTAAAGCAGGCGAGCAGGCCACGGAAGGGACAGGGCATCCACCCCCCAACACCCCTCCTGAGGAATCCAGGAGAAGAACCGGGGAAGCTGCACATTGTGCCGGGAAGCAAAGAGGTCCAGAAAGGGATGACCAAACCTCCCGCACACCAGAAGAAAGGCCGCCGGAGTCAAGGCCAACTCCAGGGAGGCAGAAAAAAAACGACTGAGGGCATCCGCCACCCCATTGTCCACCCCCCGGACATGAACAGCCGCCAGGGACAAAAGATGGCCCTCCGCCCAGCAAAACAAGGGGGACACCACCGCGTTCAGGGACCGAGAACGGATACCTCCCTGGTGATTTAAGTAGGCCACCGTCACCGAGTTGTCCGACCGAACCAACACATGCTGGTCCAACAGAAGGAGCCGAAACCCCTGGACAGCCCGACACACAGCAGACAACTCCCGCCAGTTCGAAGACTGATGACCCTCTAAGAGGGACCACCGCCACTGAAGGCACTCCTACCCCAAAGTCACCCCCCAGCCCAAAGCGCTGGCATCCGTCGTAAGGACCACCGGAGGAGGACACTGCAGCGGCAAGCCCCTGTCCAGACTGGACGGCAGAGTCCACCAGGGCAGGGCCGGAAGGATCGACAGAGACACAGGAATCAAAATGGACAAGTCCCCCGACAAGGACTTCCACCGGATCAACAGGTAGGACCAAAGAGGACGAAGATGGAAACGCGCCCAAGGCACCGTGAACACAGTCGCCGCCATCAACCCTAGAAGGCGCAACCAAAGACGGACCGGAAAGGACCGACCCAACAGAAACCGCCGAGCCAGCGCACACAGGGTCCCAGCCCGGGCTACGGGCAGGAACACACGATTCAAATCCGTGCGGAAACGGGCCCCTATGAACTGCAAGTCCTGAGAGGGGAGAAGCTGACACTTGGGGATGTTGATCAGGAACCCATGGTCCCGCAAGAGCGCACACACCAACCCCTGATCCACCAACAACTGCTCTGCGGAGGGGGCATGCAGGAGCCAGTCGTCCAGATAAGGATAAACCAACATCCCCTGGAGGTGCAAGAAGGCCACCAAGGGAGCCACCACCTTGGTGAACACCCTCGGAGCCGATCTCAGGCCGAAAGGAAGAACAACAAACTGGTAATGGACCCCCAGAAGACAAAAGCGAAGGTAGGGACTGGAGAGAGGATGTACAGGCAGTGGATAATACGCATCCTGAAGATCCAGAGTGCACATGTAATGACCCTGGAGAACCAAGGGAACAATCCTCTGAAGAGTGTCCATCTTGAACGGAATCCGCAGCACAAATTTGTTCAGGGCCTTGAGATCCAGAACAAGGCGAAACCCCCCAGTCACCTTGGGCACCAGAAAAATGATGGAGTAAAACCCCTGGCCCCGCTCCCCCAGAGGAACCACCCGAACCGCCCCTTTGTCCAACAGCGACTGAACCCCCCGAGAAAGTTCCGCACGTTTGGACGGGCAGGATGGCCAAGGAGTCGGACGGACCCCCGAGACTGGAGGCAGGCTTGAGAACTCCACACGGTATCCCAAGCGGATCACGTCCAGGACCCACAAGTCCAAACAGGAGGACATCCAGGCCGGAAGAAACAACCGAAGCCGACCACCTACTAAGGATCCGACCTCGGACCCCAGATAGTCAGGAACGAGGCTTCGCAGGAGGGGACTTCGCCTTCTTGTCCTGACCCCGACCAGGCTGAAAACGGCCACGACCACGGGAAAACTGCCTGTGAGAAGAGGGCCGAAAAAAGGGCTTAGGCTTAGAAAAAGCAGGAGCAGCTGAGGGCATCTTGAAAGAAGAGGAATGTTTCTTCTCCTTAAAAAGACGATGAAGCTTCCCCTCCAACTCCGCCCCAAACAACATGGAACCCTGAAATGGCAGACGCAGGGCAGCAGTCTTCTGGACAGAATCGGTCTTCCAATCCTTGAGGACCACATTCCGACGAGCCGCTATACAAGCACCCCCAGACATTGCAGAGGCACGAACCACATCAAAGGAAATGTCAGACAAAAACTCCACCTGACGTTCGATGTGTGCCAGAATGTCAGCGCAGTCAGTGGTATTATCCATAGAGCCATACAAAGTCTTCAAGTCAGACAGAAGAGACTGCGCCACATAGGTCCCATAAATAAATACCCGCCCTCAGGGCCAAATGGGAGCCAGAATAAACCTTACGAAGAGAGGCGTCAACCCTCTTATCCACAGGGTCACGAACCACAGCATCCTCGGCCAAAGAAGTGCGACCAACCAGACTAGCCACCACAGAATCCACAGGGACCGAGTCCGGCAAGTCCTTCTCCATATCCTGAAGAGGATACAGCTTCGCCATGAAGTGGGGCAGCAGAATGCGATCGGGATCCTTCCACTCCCGATCCAAAACCTCCCTCACACAAGGATGCACAGGCATGACCGCAGGAGCAGAATACTGGAACTGGCGAAGGAGAGAACCACCAGACGTACCAGGGACATCATCCGCAGGAAACCCCATATTCTCCTTGACATGGCTCAGCAAATCCGGTAACATGTCCTTGTCAACATACTTGCCCTTTACCAAATCAGCGTCCAAACCACCATCTTCAGAGCCAGAGGGCGAAGAAGAGGAGGGAGAAGGAGGAGGCACACCCCTGGACCGCGACTTGGACTTAGCCTTAGAACCCCCAGGCCTGGAACCACCCATCTCCAGCAAGGTCTCCTGGATGAGAGCCTTCAACTTTGCATCACCCCTCGAGCGACGCCTGGAGCGCCGGGGATCAGGAGAAGAGGAGGAGGAGGAGGAAGCCGAGGAAGCGGAGGACTCCTCGACATGCTTGCGCTTACGTGAATGTTTCCCCATCTGAGAAAGCCCCAGCAAGCAGGACAAACGAGCAGGCAGGAAAACCAGCAAAAAATGAGGAGCCCAGGCAGCAGCAGGAGAAACAGCAACAAATCGCCTGCAGTAGCACAAACCAGCACAGCGACCGTCTCTCAAGAAAAAGGACGAAATGCAGGGAACAAAGAACACCCAGTCCATTTAAATGCCTCCAAACCGCTATGCGGTACTTACGCCAGGAACCGGCAAACAAGCCTCTCACCGCCCGCAGCCGGGAACCACAAACGCCTGACTTCCGCTTCCAAATCCAGGAAGTCAGGCAAGGGCCGGAAGGAAGCGCCCCAGCAACCACGGAGCCGCCGCACCTCCCGGAGCCACACACGAGAATGGCCGCGTCTCGCACAGCCCGGCAGCACAGAGACGCGGCCCGACACTGCCTCCATGCCTCCAGAGCCTCACCCCGCCGGAACAGACCTCGACTTCAACGAGCAGGGACAGAGGCAGCAGACAGCGTCACAGGAGACTCCCCAAGCCCGGCAGGAGGAGTCAGCCCGGAAGATTCAGCACCCACCCGAGGCCAAGCCACAGGTGAGACTCCAGGAGCCCACCGGCTCCTGGACCTAAAAACAGAAAAATGTCATCAGACAGAAAAAAGAACAGGAGGCATGCTGGGTACTGTACCCTTATGTACTCCCTATAGGGAGAGGGAGGGGCGTACCAGCATTCCTTCTTTCTTTTTTCTGTCGTGAGATGGACATATCTCACTTGTTATTAATGAAGGGGACGAGGACAGGAGGGACCTGGGGGTAATACATCAATCTCATTAAGACAGGTTAAGGGTACCGGAGATATGAATTTAACAATTTTTAAAACAAAAAGGGCCAAGAAAAAAGTAAAGCACCAATTATAATTCCCTATTCATAGTTTACCGGGACACAGATATGATTTCAGGTTGACCACAATGGTGTAGGGGTCGCATACACCACAGTGATACCTTTAGAGATCCAACGAGTGAAAGTTAAAGGCTGTAGCCTGCATGGGCCCCTCGAAGTGGATAGGTAATTGTCGAGCTCCAGCTGAAGCGGTGATTTTTAGTAACCAAACCTCAGAGAAGGACAAGCATGAATTTCGTAGCTAAACTGGTCTTCCACACAACAAAAAGGTCAGAGTGGGATGAACGTATTTTTTCCCCACATCGGGAGCTACTTTCCTGAGCAAAACACTGTGACTTGCCCCAGTTCTCCAGAGAAGGGAAAAATAACTAAGTCCCAATTTCTTGCCAACTGCTGGGAAAGGTATTTCTAGTCAGCTATGCAGCCCACAGCTCCCCAGGACAAATTTCTAGGAACCCGAATACTCTCCAGCCACTAGGAATCCTAGAAGGTCAAGTCCTGTGGGGTCAGCTAGGACCTTCTTGGTGTCAGAACGCCTTCTGTTTTTTGTGTCTCTAAAGCAGGCAAACAGGAGGCCAACCACTTGACCCCTCATGAACAGTTCTAGTAAAAAGTTAGCAGGAGTCTTTCAGTGAGTCCTCTTCTTCAGACAAGAGTCAGGAATCTTCTTCCAGCAGGGCTTACATCTTCAGTTCGGGTCTTCCCAAGCCCATGAATGTTCCGAGGAGGAGGAGAGTTTAGGCTTTAACCTCTGCACTAGCCAGTGATCGAAGGATCCAATCCTAACAATTTTCTCTCAGCTCCCACACCACCTTTTGCAGCAATTCCTGTTTTTGTCTTACTGTTAAATGTTTCAACATGGGAAGACCCTTCTGCGACTGCGCCTATTTTCTACTTCTTAGCCACATCCCTATTTAAATGAGCTCTCCTGCGATTCAACAAAGTCCAAACTGGTTCTCACCCCTACTGTGACTAGAGCTTGGCAGTCTACGAGGATCCTGGGAATTAACAGGAGAAGCACACCATGGCATATCCAAGTCAAAATATTGCAAAGTTGCTCTTCCTTCAAGAAATTGTTTCTGTCCACTCCTAGATAGCTAATCCATGCCAAGTGGTCAGCAGTTGGCACCCATCTGCTCTTCCTGGGCTTATGCAGCGCAAAGTAATTATTATAATGTAGGCCTGGGCGGTAAATTCTGTTCCGCTTGCCGTATTTGGGTAATTTTGCGTTCCGCGGAGAATGCGGAATTGCCAAAAATTCCACGGTTTTGCGGATTTTCTTTGCTTGTTCGCGCTTTCAAAATGCGTGTACACGAGATATTTCTCCCCGTGCACGCACACAGCAATCGCGAACAGGAAAAATGCATTGCGAACGGACAGAACAGGCAATTCTGCACGTTCGCAGAACGTTTGCATTCTTGCGGCAAATTTTTACAGTTTCACAGAGCTTTGCGGAGCGCGACTACGCATATTCCGCCCACCCCTAATAAAATGGTACATTTCCATTAAGTTATTAAAAATCAGATTAAATAAAATTTTGAAAATTCAGTAATTAATAACTTTGAAGCATTTTTCCAGCATTTTCCACGGTATATAAGAAATAAAGATTTGAATCCCACCTAAGCCTGTTCAGGGAAAACTCTAGCACAGTCTCCACAATGAAATGCCCTTTTGGCTTTATTATGCTTAAAGAGCACACTCGCCTCAGTATATAGTATATCCTATATTGATAGATTGGCACCCGACCCCTTGGGCTTACACAGCACATTTTAGAGGTTACTTTTGAATATATATATAAATAAGCTTTTCTTGCAGGGCAAAGACACTGTTCCCTGCCATGTGTCACTGCAGTGCATTTAAATTGCAGCCCAGCCATAGCATAGTGGCGCATTTGCAAGACCAATCTGTGATATACATACGTGTGTAGTATAAATAGGCACTACGGTCAACTTATGACATGTAACGTCTACAACCGTAGGTGTATTGTCTGTACCATCCAAATAAACAAAGGTATGGTGGCTTCTGCGATGTTATGTTTTTATCAGTGTTATGGTACAAATCACTGATCACACAGTCATCAAGAGGTATGCAATGCAGCAGGTACACAATACAGGAAGTACTCCTGCATGATGTACTCCTTGATGACTGTGTGACTACAAAGGGTATTGTGCCTCCCTCCTTAGACTGGATGGTGGGTATTACCTTAGTGAGGGTTTACAAGCACTAAGGCTAGGTAGGATTCACTCTGGTTCTTCTAGCGTATGGTTTTAACTTTTTACTATTGACTATTTAAAAGTCTAGGCCTTTAGGGATCCTTAGCCCTGACAAATGCCCCCAACTGATATAGGTGACCAAGAATAAGGTAGAAAAACGTTGGCGATAAGACAATGGCCATTGTGTTCTCATTCCAAAGTAGTAGTTGGCTTTAGATGCACCAGAGATCACCACTAATAAAGTTGAAAACCCGGTTACCTCTAGGTACCTTTAACTATACCTGGATCCCCCTGCTTTGTCCAGGAATTATCTTATTTAAGAACTCCCCCATCAAGTTTACAAGGAGGTTGAGCGCACCCTGGTGGTATTGCCCTACCAGAGTGGGTAGAGGTTGCCTATGATGAAGCATGTGACATTATGTGAGTGAGGCTGCCTCTTCCAATAAGGCTGGTCTTTCTTCTCTTCTTGGGCTTGCCCCTATCCTCACCAGAATCTTGGTAATTTAGATATGTGACTTGTACCATAACATTGATACAAACATCACTGCAGAAGTCACCATACCTTTATGTGTTTTGGCTCTTTACTTTGGGAGGGTGTATGGTGGCATACACTCCCCCTCTCCTTTTGTGTTTTGAGTTTTCTGCACCACATACAATGGTCATGCAGGCCAGTTAAATAGACAAATTGGATGAGACCAATTTTACTACAACCATTTTAGGGACAGAGTACTTACTGTAGTACTAAATGGTATTGTTAGAGTTCCCTGAGGTCCTAATACCAACAAACATATAGTCCATTTTATTCATTTCAAAGTTCACCTGTTAAATCACCCTACCGAGATTTGCTTTAGAAATAGTATTGCTAGATGCAATTGACCTTTTAGATTTCTCAAATGCCCCTGAAGAAAATCATTAACGGTTATAAAACAATTATCCTTAGGAAACTGCAGATGGCATCAACCAAATCATACACCTCCACAGGATGAAATGGTGCCAAATGCAGAGAGAAATAATTATACCCTGCGATGGGCAATTAAGCATGAATTCGAACATTTCACATTTGGATTTCTGTCAACAGAGTTCAAGTTCAAGTTCAAAAATTTGTATAGCGCACTACTCACCCAGAGGGTCTCAAGGCGCTTGAGGGAGGGGGGGAACTTTACTTATCGAATATCCAAGTTTTTAGTTGCTTTCTGAAGGAGAGGTGGTTCTGTGTAAGGCGGAGGTGGGTGGGGAGAGAATTCCAGGTTTTGGCCGCTAAGTAGGAGAAGGATCTTCCCCGCCCCATGGTGGATCTATGGATGCGCGGAATTGCGGTGAGGGCTTGATTGGACAATCGTAGTTGGCGGGTGGGGGTGTAGAAGGACAGTCACGTGTTGAGGCATTCGGGTCCTAGGTCGTAGAGGGCTTTGTGTGCGTGGGTGAGGAGACGGAACGTTATTCTCTTGTTGACAGGGAGCCAGAGGAGGTCTTTCAGGTGACCGGAAATGTGAGCTTGACGGGGGATGTCCAGTATGAGTCTGGCTGAGGCGTTTTGGATGCGTTGGAGTTTTTTCTGTAGTTTGGCTGTGGTTCCGGCGTAAAGGGTGTTTCCGTAATCCAGTCGGCTAGTGACCAGTGCGTGGGTGACCGTCTTTCTTGTTTCGGTGGGGATCCAACGGAAGATTTTTTTGAGCAAGCATAGGATGTTGAAGCATGATGATGAGACGGCGTTGACTTGTCTGGTCATCGAGAGGGAGGAGTCCAGGATGAAGCCAAGGTTACGTGAGTGGTCCGTAGGTATGGGTGCGGTTCCCAGGGCCGGTGGCCACCATGAGTCGTCCCAGGCAGAGGGGGATGAACCTAAGATGAGGACTTCCGTTTTGTCCGAGTTCAGTTTTAAACGGCTGTTCTTCATCCACTCGGCTACTTCTTTCATTCCTTCGTGTAAGTTGGTTGGTTCGTGTAAACCTGACCTTGCTCTCTTGTATTACTAAAACACAAAAAAGCACTTGAGTTCCATTTTACTATTATTATTTGATATATTAATCAACAACTGACATTAAATGTGTCACTTAAACATTCATGCAGTAATAAAGTGAAAGGGAACCATTTACTCACCTTGTGCATACATTTAAAATCATATGATTAATGTCATTTTTGTTGTCTTGGACAGTAATCTCTAAATAAAAAGCCTCTTCAGTTTTACCAGGCTTGCTCCTCACAGCAATCATTTGTTCTTTTACAGTGTAGAAAATATTCAGCTACACAGAGACAAAAAGCAAAAACGTATTAATATGAAAAGAAATGCTGTTACACCCCTCTACTTTTTTTAGAGAAAGTCCTCTGATATCGTCAAACGTTTAGTGACTTGTAAATATATATTTGTATGGATCACCTTTTTTGGCTTGATTGCATTAAACTACAATAAGAGTTACAACAAATATAAATACAGAAAATTAGACAATGCCACTCAAAGAAAACAGACGACTTTTAGCATTATCAAATATGATCCTGCAAATATTTCTATAATTGTATCATTTTTCAATGTTTTTATTTCTTTTAGCAAATGATGACGGAATGGTCACTAGAACAATTTCATCACTATATGGAGGAATTTCAAACACACAATTACACTAGATTTTGTCAGATGAGATTTCAAGAGATGACAACAGACCTCTCCAAGTTTTTCAATTAGTGTAGCACCTAATTCTCAAAGTTTCTCAAGTGAGAATTTTGGATGGTAATTTTTATAACATCATCGTGCAACACCTATTCATAATTCAGAAACTGAGAACTGCCTAAGTACAGCATGAAGTGCAAGAGCTAAATGTTTGCAATACCTTCACAGTCGTAAGTTACCCATTAGAGACTAGTCCGCCCGCCACCCTAATGGAGATTGGGACCGCCCGCCATAAGGGCGGGGGTCCCATTGTGGGTATTAGGATGTGCCCGCCACAGTGGCGGGCACATCCTATATGTTTTACATTGTGGCGGGCGGTGCTCTCTGCACCGCCCGCCACAATGTAAAACATAAGTTGACGCATTCACACATGCAAAGCGGCAGGCACCGCACGGTGCCTGCCGCTTAGCACATGTACATGTGGGGGGTACCATAGGTACCCCCCATGTGCCCCCTGACAGTGGCGTCAACCTGGGGGCCCTGCAGGGGGCCCCCGCAGCAATCTCCGCATGCCTTTCCTTGGCGGCAATGCCGCCGCGGAAAGGCCCACACATTTTGCCATTGTAATATGGCTGGCGGTGTACATTGGACACCGCCACCATATTCATCTATTACCGCCGGTAAAGTGGCGGATGGTCTTCCCGTCCGCCGCTGTCCCCTCCGCCTTCCTAATCTGGCGGAGGGGAAAACGAGAGTGGTTGTCGGGCGGAGGCAATCCGCCCATTATCCTAATGGACCCCTAAATGTGGATGTTCA
Source organism: Lissotriton vulgaris (assembly GCF_964263255.1). NCBI lineage: Eukaryota > Metazoa > Chordata > Amphibia > Caudata > Salamandridae > Lissotriton > Lissotriton vulgaris. The sequence continues at coordinate 500,384,341 of NC_141694.1, forward strand.
CAGAAGAGCGAACATCATAACTTTGTGGCTATTCAAAAGCATGGGTAATGCATTTCATGCACTTGTCTGCACATCTAAATTGATACCTAAATTATAAAAGTATACACTGAGTAAAAAATAAGGAAAAGTGCACTAATACCCACTACTTATACTATGAGTTTATTGGAAGACAGTCTCTATGTAAATATATTTTGGGCAACATAAAAAGGAATTAAATATCCTTAATTAGTATTTGACGTTATTTCTTAGCCCCGCACTTGAAATTTCAAAATGTGAAGATTCGTCATATGTAGGTTTAGGCAAACCATGCATATTCTAGAAATATTTTAGGATCTAAAGTACTTGTGGATGTTTACCTATTGAAACATATCTTCCTATACGTGTCTTGCTAGCATAAGTTATAAACCTTTGCAACAAGTACCTCAGGAGAACCTTGGAACTTTCTTTGTGGCTTAGTGATTCATGAAGGCCCTATTCACTAAGCAGCTTTACTTCAACTTGGTGCTCCAGTTTCTGGAGAGGTTAAAGCAGAGAAAGGAACTGTTACTTGCCTGTAATCCTAGATCTCCTCAAGGGGAATCTTCATTATAGTCATAAGGACTGAATTGTCCTTCCCACATGAGGGATCCCAGAGCACTTTTTACATCAATATACATAAAATGTTTTTCTTTTGAAAAGCCTATTTTTAGGCTTTTTTAAATGAAAAAAACTAAGTATTTTTAGCAGCCTTTAAAATGGCTATATTGGACAATTTTCACCAACATGTTTTAAAGAACAATTCAATGTTAAATACTGTAAAAGAGTTACTATAAATAACATGGTCAAGAAAATCCTTTCACAGAACTTTTCAAAGGAAGGGTGAGAGGAAATAGGGACAATGTAGCCTAATAAGCTAGAAAAAAACACTGCTCAATTAGGGAATAACATACCACAAGTACTGCCAAGTACAGTTGAGCCAATACTATTTTTATGGGATCAAGGCTAATGATAGGACTAAGATCAGTTTATTTTGGTTGCTTATGACTAAAATGAAAATTCCTCTTGAGGAGAACTAGGATTATCAATATGTAACCATTCCTTCTCCTCCTTGGGATTTTCATTATTAGTAAGAAGCACTAAATAGAATAGCAAGACCATCCCCAACAAAGATGGAAAAAATGGTTTGAAAAATGTACTTCAGCAACCAAACAGATTCTGCAAAGCAATTTGTTCTACTATTTGGCATCAGCTCTGGAATCTGCGACAACTCAATAATGTCTTGTAAAACTGTTTGTAGACAAGGTAGCCACATAACATATATCAGCAGTGGATATACTCCATAATAAGATATTTTTACTTTGGGGGACCGGGCTAGATGGAGTGATATACAGTGAGATTACCGTGGATTAGGGGCATATCATAGCCCATGTGCACTCTACTGTTGAATAGTACAAGGGCGTATTTTGGCCCTCATTTGTTGACAATCGCTAATATAGTGCTTTTCAACTAACTTTGTTGTTTGAATACAGACACTTCTTTCCCACTTATGGCTTGACAACTATCAGATAACAGTGGTTAACCTAGGAGGGGGAAACCATGGCGGCCGGCTAACGGGCGGGTCGCGGGTGAACTCAAGTGCGTCACAGAAATAGTAAATACAGTGACCATAGGAAAGCGAAACACAATCTGGAATCTGGGATTTGAAAAGTGGAAAATACCTTGAAGCTGATCGGATGTCCATGGGAGAATCGGGGGTTGAGGAGTGTCGCAGCGGCGAAGAGCGGGTGGAGTGTGGTGAGCAGAGCAGGGAGAGCACTGAAGTTTGGTTTTCAGATATATAAAGAGCTCCTGCAAGAGATGGTAAGTGAAGGGAGACAATAAAAGTAAAAGCGGAAAGAAAGAGAAAGCCCTTAAGGGGGGTGCAGGTATTACAGGACCTAGGGGAAAGAGAGTGGTGGAAGCGCCCTGGAGCTGTTTAATCTTGTTTTGGTAGACGAGGAAGGTGAAACAGTGAGGCAAAAAAGAGGTTAAGACCAAAGAAGTAAGCAGGTCTAGATCTACTATAGCTCATAATAAGATTCTAAAGAAGCCCATCCCTGATCATAAGATTGAGGTTACTCCTTTGCTCAGGACATTTTGAAGGTCTTGCCAAAAATTTTAATTTAGGACAAAGCGAAGGGAGGTTTTGAAGAGTTAAATAAAAATCTAGAAGGAGTAAGTGAAAGGATGGAGCAGACTAATATGGGCAACTGGTCCAGGCATTTGAGTCCAATCCGTTATCAGGTTTTGGCACCTGACGTAGATACTAGGACTAAAACAACCGACTTGGCAGGCTCAGGCACTAGTGAGAAAAGAAGCTGAAAGAGAAGCTGGGGGGAGTCCGGGTAATGTGGGGAGGGGAGACCAATCTGACCGGTCTGTAGGCGCACTTCTTACTACCCTCAAGCTTGAAATAAAGAGCAGATTTGAAACCTCAGAGTCTAATCAGAAGGAGATCAGAGCTGCTTGTGAAATTTTGGAAAAGAAAATTGATGACTTAAGTAACAGAACATAGACGTTAGAAGGTGAGGTTAAAGGCCTCAAAGAGATCATTAAAGCTATTATAGTTGAAATTGAGTGTTGCAAAACAAGGGAGAAAGAACAGCAGGAGAGGGTCGAAAGGTTAGAGACTATTCAAAGGAGGAATAACTTTAAGATCTTAAATATTCCGGAGGCCGAAGAAGAAGGTATTAAAACTTTTATAGTAGAGTTAATTAAGAGGGAAATGCAGCTGGAGAAAAGCGAAGAAGAGATTGCAAGAGACATTTAAAGGATTCATAGGGACCCTTACAGACTGAACACAAATCGAACTAAACCAAGGATTATCTTAGTTAATTTCCTAACCAACACACTGAAGGAGAACATCCTGGCCAAGGCATTGAGGAAAGAAAATCGATGGAGGTGGACAGGACTAGGTTTGAAATTAGCTCTGATTTGTCTAGTGTCAATAGGCAGTGGGAATTGGGAAAAAGAATTGAGGCTTTGGTTCAGCTGAAATTCCCCGCCTTTTTTAAAGTGATGTTTGACAATAGAATGCTCTCTTTTCGATTTGTTGAGGAGGTGGACAAGTTTATTGAACCAATTCTGCCTGGGGGCTAGTGAGATGATATGGAATAAAGGGTCACTGTAGTGTTAAGATAGGTCACTGTAGTGTTAAGATTAAAGATAATTGAGTCCTACATAGTACATGTATAAGTTTTATTTATTTTAGGTTTATTTACTGAGACACACTTTGGGGGATGCCCATAGGGCTTAGGCCATGAAGAATCGGGTAGGGTTTTCCATGGGTGGAGGGTGTAAGGTGCACAGGGTGGGGAGCATACGGGATAAAATAAAAACAAAGTCCTCAGAAGTCTCGTTGATACTATGCCAGTGTGTGGAGTCTGATTTTGGCGATTATGGGTGAGAAAGGAATAAGGGAGATAAAAATTATTTCATGGAACGTGAATGGGCTTCGGGTGAAAGGTAGGCGGGAGAGAATTTTACTATATCTAAGGGATTGTCCTGCGCAAATAGTTATTTTACAAGAGACACATCTAATGGAGGAAGAATGTAGAGAGATGTTCAAAGCTAGAAGATGGGTTTTTCAGGTTCTCCTTACAAAATAGACTATAGTTACAAAAGGAGCGGCTATCTTGTTTAAACAAGGGATGAATATTTCAGTTGAGAGTAACATCTCAAGTATAGCATGTAGATGGTTGTGGGGTAAAGTAAATACTTTTGCACAGAAACATACACTAGTAGGGTACTATGGTCCGAATCAGGATGATACTGGCCCGTTGGAGGATTTATTTACTGAACTTTTACATTTTCCAGATCTAATCATTGAGTCAGGTGAGTTTAATGCAGTTTTAGATCATAAAATAGATACGTCCCTGAACAGCAGAAAAGTAGTTAACCCCAAGATGTCGAAATAAATAAGATTAATTTTGACCCAAATGGGACTTAGCGACATTTGGCGACTTAAGGCAGGAATACAGAAAGGCTTTACGTTTTACAACACAAAATATAGACATCACTCACGTATCGATTACTTTCTGGTGGATGATAAATTAACGGATCAAGTTTTAGATGTAAAACATGTAGGAGTGCACCTGTCCGACCATACAGCAATTCTATTACATTTGAAGGGGTGTGAGGGGTCTGTTCAGTCTAGGTGGACATTAGATCATACGATATTACTAGAAGAAGGGGTTTTAGATATTCTGAAGGAAGAGGCAAAGGATTTTTTTTGTAATAATCAGGGTTCATCTATGATAGGGGTAGTATGGGATGCATACAAGGCCTTTCTAAGAGTTAGATTGGGTTCTTAGGCTGCCGAACAAAGGCAGGCATATCATAAAGGGGTGCTAGAGTTAGAGGAGCAAATCCGGAGTTTAGAAAAGAACTTGATTTCTTCATAGACTCCGATGGACCAGGAAAAGATCCTAGGTGAAATAACTAAGATAAAAATAAATCTAACCGGAATTTTGCAGGACAGGGTCAGAAGAAATGGGAGTCTAGTCGATTAGCTCATTTTTTTTGTGTTCAAATCGTTTTTATTAGTGAAAGAAAGAAAAGAAAAGCAAATAGTTATAAATCAATAATACATACAATCATGGTTCTTACATTGTTGAGTCAGATAGAAATAAAAATTAAGTTAAGTCAATATCGAGATTGATCCAGAACCATGCCTTCCTTGGAGGATAGGCAAGCAGTCATGAGGATGTTGCTTACTTGAGAGATGGTAATATATTGCAGTAAATATATTTGAATAGGGTATTAGAGCAGAAACATAGTTCTGTGACACAATATCAGGAAACAGCACCAAAGTGCAACTCGGTGTGGTCTTAAATAATAAGCGGTAATAAAGTATATACAATAAGTAAACAACTGTCGTTCATGCATCTGATTTCCATGGTACAGAAGTGAAACCACAGTGGAGCTCAACACCTAGTGTCTAACATCTTGCTAGTAGTGTAGTGTAGTATGAAAGTATAGCAGCGTACTCATTTGTGACTTGCATCTGGGTGGCTACGTGACTGGCCTTCTAAAGGGCATTCTAAAGGGCTTGGGGAGTATTGGACAGACTACGGTGGATCGAAGGAGAAGGAGGATGTATCAAGAGTGGACCAAAGTTTTTTGTTGGCAACTTGCCAAGGGGAAGAGTGTAGAGCAGGGTTGTCCACTCCTCTGATACAGGATAGCCAGGACAACTTTGCACGCTAGGGTAAGTAGCAGATCAAGGAGTTGGCGATCGTGATCCATTAATAATATCGGATCAATGGCTCCCAGAATTATATAAATAAATTCTCTCTTCGGTTTGATGTTGAATATGTGCTCAATATAGTCAAAGATGTTGGACCAATATTTGTGTAGCATAGGACACTGGAATAGCATGTGTGGCAGGTCGCCATCCGCTAGGGAGCAATTCCAACAAGTGGGGGTGTCTCTTAGTTTAAGTTTAAATAATTTCTGGGGGGTCCAGAATACCCTGTTGAGTATCATGTATTTGGTTTGCGAGAGGATTGGGGATACCTTGTGTGTGAGGGCTGAAGCGTGGATCTTACCCCAGTCAATGTCTATGCCCGTACTGTTAGGTTCTGCCTCCCATTTAAGTTTGTTCCGTCTCAGTGATTTTCCTAATGACAGTGAGAGCAATTTGTATACTTTCGAGACAAAGTGACCTGTAGATTGTAGGCGGGGGAGTGACGATTTTAACCAGGGGTCTGAGAATGTGAACAAGCGCGTGGACAAGGCTGACTTCAGTTTTAGAAATGCATAAAAGTCAATTGGTTGAAGGGAATGTTTAGACTGGATCTAGGAGAATGGTAATGGCATGTGCTCATCGTAAAGGTCCGAAACTATGTTTATGCCTTTATCCGACCAATGTTCCCAAGCAGGGACGTACCTTTGATCTTGATGAGCGGGTTACGCCATAGGGATGAGGAAGCCGACTTCTTCATCTGTAGGCCAGAGTTATGGGTTTGGTCTAGTCTGAGAAGAGCTCTCTTGGTGTTAAGCATAATGTACTTAGAATGTGCAAGGTGTGACAGGTCCATGGTGAGTATCGTTGGGAGAGGAGCTTTGCCTATGATGGATTTCTCTATATTGATCCACAGTGGTGTATAGCCAGAGTCGTCAGTGAACCAGCAAGCCCCCTGTTTGCACAGAAAAGCGGCTTGATAGTTCCTGAAATTGGGTAGGCCCAAACCACCTTTTACTTTTGGGAGTTGCAGTTTTTTCATAGATATTCTGGGTTTCTTCCCTTTTCACAGGAAGTTACTAAGTAACTTGTCCATTTTTTGTAGAAAGTCCTCTGAGAAGGTCATAGGGAGCATGCTTGCCATATAAATAATTAAGGGGGTGACCATCATCTTTAATGTCTCCGCTCTTCCCCACCACAACAAGAATTTGGGAGACCAACCCTCCAGGAGGTTGTGTACTTTCTTTAGAAGTAAATCCTCGTAAATTTTTAGTGTCATAATTAGGTACCTCTCAAACTCCAGGCCCAGGTATTTTAAGCTCTTCGGTTGCCAGGTAAGTCCTGAGTCGCCTCGGATATTTTTATCACTCATATTGTTTAGTATTTAACCTCGGTTTTGTCCTTGTTTAGGGAGGAGCCAGACACGCCAGAGAATTCCTTGATCGTGGAAAGCAAGGCAGGTATGGCTCTATCCGCCTGTTCACTTAGAACCAGAATGTCATCATCGTAGGCTGTGAGTTTAACGATGCAATCGTTAAATGGAATTCCCGGGAGGTTAGCATTCTCCCGAATTTGATACAGGAAGGGTTCGATTGCTAGGAGGAATAGGGATGGGGACAAGGGCATCCCTGTCTGGTGCCCTGTTCCAGTTTGAAAGGTGAGGAGTAAGCTCCACCAGCCCTCACTCTTGCAGTAGGACAGGCATATAGTGACATTACCATTTTAGTAAAGAGAGGACCCAGCTTGAATTTGTGTAGTACAGCTTCCAAGTATATCAAATCCACCTTGTCAAACGCTTTTTCTGCGTCCAGGGTTATCGCGGTGGTGGGCGTGGACAGGAGCTTAGCTTTTTCAATTACGTGGGCTAGGATTCTGGTATTGTCACTTGACAGTCTATTTTTTAGGAAGCCGGCTTGCGAGGGATGGATTAAGGACGGCAGGACTTTCTGGAAACGTTGTGCTAGAATTGAGGCCAAAAGCTTACAGTCTAAGTTTATTAACGAGATGGGTCTATAGTTTTTGGGGAGCTTAGAATCTTTCCCATCCTTTGGTATCACGGCGATCACCGCTTTTGCCAGCGTTCCCTTTACTTTGCCCGTTACACTGATCTCATGAAACATGTTCAGGAGTGGTGGTGTGAGCGTTTGCGCAAAACTTTTATAACATTTTGCCGTGAAGCCGTCTGGACCAGGGGCCTTTCCACATTTAAGTGACTTGATCGCACTTCTGACCTCTGCCTCGGATATTGGTTCGTTTAAGGATTCTTGATCTGAAGGGGTAAGTGCTAGTAATGCACACTTGGAGAGGTAGTCCTCCACTTTCTCCTTTTTCACATTTACATTCTTTGCATACAACTTCTCATAGAAGTCTTTGAATAATTTGGCAATTTTAATGGGGTCCGAATTGGGTGTGCCTTTGTCGGTTCGGTTCGGTTCAAAAAAACTTTATTCGATTCGGAAAAGAATCATAAAAGTCAAACATTTTACAGACATGATTTAGAAATGTTTTTTAAAAGACAGTCTTAAAATTAAACATTGAACTGGTAAAGCACATTAATTAATATATTCACAAGTAGAAAAACATTGGAAGGGCGTACTGAAAATAGGGCCCAAACCGTTTACTTTCAATCAACTTATGTTAATTCATAAATTATTCGTACTAGGGTATACATCAGGGGGGGCAAAGGAAAAAAGTCACAATACAACATTATACATGGGCAATGACAGAGGTTCTTTAGGCCAAATTAACCATACCGTTTTCTAATTAAGAGTGACACTCGTATGAAGTTTAACATCGCACAACAAATGCCAGAGGATGACAAAGATAACAAGTAGTCATAACCCTCATTATAATTACATGGTTGCTTCTCCTTCAGAATAGGCTTAATAAACCTAATTCTCGGGTCCTTATATAAGGGACAAAAGAGAACAACATGCATAGTGCTTTGACTAGCTTTGTTGTTACAAGGACAAGGGGGCAGCCTCTCACGCCAACCCCCTTGTTTAGGAAACGCAAAAAGAAAGTGCAAGATGTTTAGCCTAAACCTTGTCAGATAGAATCGCCATTGCACATGAGTTGTGAAGGTTAAATAAAACTGATGCTGTAAATTAACCATAGGACCAAATTGCCTAGCCAGGGAATGTACATGTGAGGATTTCCAATAACTTGATTTAATGACAGTTTTAATGTCTCCCTGTATTTTTTCAGGGTTATCAAAGATGTCACCCAAACCTATTTTATGGAGCATTTCATTGACATATGATAACAAGGGAATCTGTTTCCCATTTTCCAGTTTTAGACAGTCATGGAGAATGTCTCTAGAGAGCTGTAGGTCCTCTGATAGCCATATTTTGCCCCATAATAGTAAGGGAGAAAGACGAATGGTATCGCTCACATAACTCAAACCTATTTCATCATGGGCAAATTTATTTGATGAACCTGATGGAATAGCCAATACACGCTTTATAAATTTGTTCTCCATGATTTGTATCGTGGCAGGGCTTTCAGTCCCCCAAACCCCAGCCCCATAAGTAGCTACCGACAAACATTTTGATTTGTACAGGGTTTTTAGATGTGTGACAGGTTTTTGACCTAGTTTGCCACAGAAGCGAAACAGACCTTCTATAGAGCGACTAGCGCTCTGGACTCGAATCTTCATTAACGGGGCCCAACTTAATTTATTATTAAAAAGGTTTCCCAGATAGTTAAAATGTTCTACCTTTTCAGTGGTAGAATTGTTTACTACAAACTTTCTGGATTTGGTCCCCTTTGGGCCACAGACCATAACAAAGGATTTGGTTAAATTTACCTTCAGATCTAGGTCCAACATGAAGTTGTTAAAGGCATCAAGACAGATCTGCATGCTATTTCCTGTGAGTGTCATAAGTACCGTGTCGTCGGCATAAGAAAGCATTGGTATGCTCCTGCCGTTGACCTTTGGGAAGTCGTGACAATGGTCCAACAGGTACTTTTCCAGGCCATTTGTGTACACAAGGAACAAAAAAGGGGCTAATATGCATCCTTGTCGTACGCCCTCAGTTGAGAGGATAGATTTAGTTTTTTCCCCCCCCTGGCCCGAACCTTATGGCTACAGTTGTTGATTCATGCAGTCTACGGAGCAAGGTGACCAAGGGTTCCTCAAAGCCCATATCCCCCATCATTTGCCAGAGCTTGCTCCGACACACAGTGTCGAATGCGCTTGAAAGGTCCATGAAGGCAAGGTGGATGGAGGAATTCCTTGCCTTCATGTACTTTCCAATAATTAGAGCCAAGTTCAGTCATTGTTCGACCGTCCCTTTACCCTTTCTGAACCCATATTGGGAATTCACAATAAGGCCCACCGAATCTGCCCATGTTTCCAGTCTGGCTAAAATGACCCTACCCAATAATTTACAAGATGCATCAATTAGTGAAATTGGGCAATAGCATCGGGGGTCAGATCTATCGCCCTTCTTAAAAATCAGCACCACTACTGCCTCCTTCCATGATGCCGGGATGCGGCCAATAACAACTGCTCTAAACACGTTTAACAGTAAAGGGGCCCAAACCTTGACATTATGCCTGAAGAAATCCAAAGGTACTAAATCGGGGCCAGGGGCTTTTAATAATATGCCTTTCCTCAAGGCATCTTCCACCTCTTGCAAAGTAAGCGATGAGCTCAGGGACAAAGATGTTTGTGAGACCACCAGCTCCCTAGCGTCTCCTGATGATGGTTCCTGGATTAAAATTCCATTTGGGTTAAAAATTTTCACAAAGTGTGATTCCCATGTTTCACCTGTAATCTGCATCACAATGTTATCCTTGCCATTACTCGTGAAGAGGGGACGATTAATGACTTCCCAAAAAAGCCTGCTATCTTTTAATTCCGAGGCCTTCTCTAGATCTTCCCAGGCTAGGTTTTTTAAATCCTGCTTCCTTGTTCTTATGGCCTCTTTATAGGCCAGTCTGGACGTTCTAACCAGCTCTTTATCCCTTGGTTTTTGTTTTAATGCTATTTTCAAGGATTTATGTGATGCAGAGCACGCGGCATCGAACCATCTAGGGCCCATCCATTTATTTTTCCCAATTGGTTTTTTGAGACGCTCAGCTACATGCCCACATAAAGATTCAAAATTCCCTATGACCTTTTCAGGGTTAGCTGTAGGTGTTAGACATGCCTCATATTCGGAACTATATCCATTTAGGATCTCTGCCTCAAGACCAGCAGCGTCTATTTTACCCCATTTGAGAGTAATGCCTTGATTCCTGTTATACTTTATAGATTGCTCCCAGACAAGATGTTTGAGTTTAACAGGACAAAGCAGGGATAACATTAGAGGGTTATGGTCACTGGCAGCATTTGCAATTACCTCCAACTTATCGACATAATGAAAATACCCACTAGACACAATTGCGAAGTCAATAAAACTCATCGTGCCTCTACTTCCCTGAAAGGTTGGTATCGGAGCCGAATTTGGACCAACCCAGGGCTCCACTATACATAGAACATTTAGGATGATGATATTATTTAAAGCATCCCCCTGGAGTGTGTGTTTGAAGTGTGTCAGAGGATGTTCATGGGAGTCTTTCAAACCACACACATTCGAGTCCCCATGGCTGCATAATGAGCAATTGAAATCTCCCACCCAGATGATAAAAAGTAGGGGTTGTTCACGACGTGCCCTGGCTATAGCCTCCTCCAGTTTCGATATTACAGTTGTCTCATTATCATCAAAGATATTATAATACCCATTAATCAATAACAGTGGTTCAGGGAACAAATTGTCCAACATTAGCAATTGAAACCATGGGGTGTCAGCTATCTTAGATGTTACAGGTTTACATAATTTTAGAGAAATCGCTGTCATTATTCCACCTTTTGCCCTACCCGCTTGTGAAGGCACCGCTAGGACGTTAAATGATTGAAAACCATCAATATTCTGAGGAGTTCGGCTCCATGTCTCCTGGAGACACAGAATGTCACGATCACCCACAAATTCTAACCAGGCCTCCTCTTCTAATCTAGTAGCAAGCCCAGCGATGTTCCAAGAAATTAGACACAACCTTAATTCACCTTGTTTGTTTCTGATTGGTTCAGGTATTGCTGCCAAATTTTGCCTTAAGGTAGTTAGATTTGATTCACTTTCTTGGGTAAAGCCAATCTCAGGGTCTTGAGGGTTAGTAGTACTATCGTCACCTACGGAAACAACCTCCAGTAAGTTATCGTTACAACTTTCCCCCTTCTCCCTCTGACTAGGCTCTCCTATTAACAAAACATCACCAGGAAAATTTTGTGATGGTCAATCCAGCTCCTCCATACCCACAAGTGGATCAAAACGATTTCTTAGGGGGATGTTACTAGGGAACCACCCTAGGTAATCATCTCCCTGAAATCTTGGTCTTGGGTCATTGTACGGGGGTTGCAAAAAATTGTTGTTGTTACATGTTGATCCCCTGAAGAAGCCATCACCCTGGTGCCATATTCCCCAGTTGTTTTGATTTGGCCAGGCGGCCATATTTCTCCGAGTCCACCCAGGGTATGTATCACTATGAAAGCTCAGCCCGGGATTCTTATGAAACAAAGTCGAAGGGACAAAATTCAAATTTGGATAAAAATATTCCAAACCTATACATTGGATATCCCCAACTCTAGCAAACCTTGGTTTACGGCAGATCATATCTTTTACCCAGGTGTCACTGAAGTTAATCAGAATACAGTCCCCCTCTAAATCCTTCTCACTTGGGCCCACCCAGGGGACTCTACGCACACTGAGTATTTTTGTTTTAGAATCAGGAGGAAGTGGCCTATTATTATTAAGCCAATATGTTACTTTATTTTTTAGCTCTTGGTTTGATTCCATTTTATTAGGCAAAACTGGGGGTACTCCTGTAAGAATTACCATAAAAGGGACAGAGTCTGGGGGCAAATTTACGGGTGGTAATTTCTTTTTATGTAGTCTGTCACTATCGGCTACAGGTCCCTGCGATGGTATTAGTTTGGGCCCAGAAGTAGCTCCCTGCTTAGAGATAGTTGCTTCCGATGTTAACGCCCGTTACACTGATCTCATGAAACATGTTCAGGAGTGGTGGAGTGAGCGTTTGCGCAAAACTTTTATAACATTTTGCCATGAAGCCGTCTGGACCAGGGGCCTTTCCACATTTAAGTGACTTGATCGCACTTCTGACCTCTGCCTCGGATATTGGTTCGTTTAAGGATTCTTGATCTGAAGGGGTAAGTGCTAGTAATGCACACTTGGAGAGGTAGTCCTCCACTTTCTCCTTTTTCACATTTACATTCTTTGCATATAACTTCTCATAGAAGTCTTTGAATAATTTGGCAATTTTAATTGGGTCCGAATTGGGTGTGCCTTTGTCATCTAGTAGGGAGTTGATCGTGTTTTTTTTAATTTTGAATTTAAGGTAGGCTGCTAGTCCTTTCCCCGCCTTATTAGACTCGCAGATTTTAAAGCGTTTCCTCCTGTCCAGCCAGACTCCCGCTTTTTCACTTACTAGTTTGTTATAGGTATATTTTTGGTTAGTCAAGTCATTCAGAGATTTTGCACTTCTATTATTCAGGAAGTCGTTTTGGAGTTTGGAAATGTCTTTTTCTAGTTTTAAAAGGGCGGCGTTGTGGTTTTTATTTATTGCAGATGATATTTTTATGAGGAGACTCCTTATGGTGGTCTTCAGAGCTTCCCATCGGACAGAGTCAGAGTCAGAGGTGTCATCCTTTTTATTAATTGTTAAATATTCCTTAAGTGCGCTTTCTATGGTCTCTCTGTGCTTCTCATCATTTAGGATGGTGTCATTAAGGCGCCACAATGATTGACGGCCTATCGGTTTAACGTTAGATAAAGTCAGTGATATGCATGAATGGTCAGAGACGAGTCTTGGCTCAATGTTTGTGTCTTCTATTCTAGCTACGGCATTCCTAGTTATGAATATATAATCGATTCGTGAAAATGAATCATGTGGGGGGGGGTAGAATGAGTATTCCCTACCATCGGGGTTCTGTATACGCCACGTGTCTATCATGTTAAATATGCTGCATAGTTTAGTGAATTCCTTATGGGCCTTGCCTGGTCGGAAGGTGCATCTAGAGTCCCTATCTAAGGCAGGATCAAATGGGAGGTTGAAATCACCTGCTAATATATGAACCGCTGAGTCTGGAATAGTATCGATCTGTTTCGCAAGTTCTAGCCAGAAAGATGGTTCATGTGTATTGGGGCCGTATATCGTTGTAATGTAAAATTCAGTGTCATCCTTGATTAATTTCACCGAGACCCATCTGCCTTTCGTGTCCACGGAGGAGGAAACAACTTCTACATTGGCCTTCCTTGCAAATAACATCACCACCCCGTTCTTCTTAGATATAGCCTCGGAACCCACCACCTCAGTAAAGAACTTGTTACGTAGGGTATGGAAGTGTTTCGCCTCTAGTTTTGTTTCTTGTAACAGGGCCTTGTCTCCCTTTTGCCTACGGAGGTAATCTAGTATTTTTTGTCGTTTAATCGGCTGGTTCAATCCCTTCACATTCAGTGAGAGTATTTTAAGGTTGTCTATGGTAGTCGTCCCTATGGGAGTGTCTACAGTATGAGCCATCTTGTGTCATGTATATAACATTCCGGTTTACTATTTGGGGCTGAAGCTCTATGAGTCGTCACAATAGTACCTTGGTACGATGGGTGCAGTAGTATGCAGGGCCTAGTGTTAGTGTAGGTAAGAGCAAAATTGGTTTCAAGAAGCACATTCAGTTGCAATATAGGATGTAAATTAAGAAAATTAAAACAGAACAGAACAAAATATGCAAAAACAATCCCCTCCCTCACCCCTTTCAACCTCCCACCACCCACCTCCCTCTGCCACAACCCTCCCCTCCTACCCCAATAGTAGAAAAAGAACATGGCGACTCGGGATCGACTGCGAGGCCGCCTCCAAGCAGCTTACTCAAAACTATTAGACGTATGAGCTGCAAAACACAATTTTGAGCAAAAATGTAACATGAACGTAGGCAAAAAGACACAATAATACTACACCAGTGATCTCTTCAATAGCCTCTAAAGTGTCTGTAACCGTGGAATTGAGTTATGACAATATCAACTAATGTGGTGCCCAATTGGTGTAGAAATCTGACACATGCATTTCAGAGCATAAGTATAACATATACGTCTGTACTGCAACTTAATAATACTAGAACAGTAATCTCTATAGTAGTCTTTACCATATTCTGTATAGTGACTGTAATGCTAGAGTCAAAGCATGGGAATAAAACTGGCGAAGTGCCCAACTGAGTCATTGAGCAAAGCGAGTGAATCATGAACATGCTAGTAGAACAGTAGCACCAAACATTCGTTTTTGGACATTATTAGGTCTCAGCCTGAATTAGAGCCATTGAGTAGATGTTAGGGCCATAGGCTCAAAGCATGTATAACAAAACCTATAGAACCAAGTGCAAAGCGGAACATCCGATAGTGAGGACCATGTTCAGAATGCTATTGGTCCGCTGGTTGTACTATAAGACATCAGAAAGCAGGGTCAAAATAGTGTTGGGTAAACCCAGGGATCGAAGACAAATGCTCATTTGAAACCGGATGCAGTTGCGCCCATCAGGTCCGGAGGGGAAACTTCCATCTTGCCATCTCCTTGGCTGAATTAGTAGGCGTCGTAGTTTTTGTGGTCAGAAAACACATGGGTTACACCTTGTATTGTTACTTTGAATTTGGTCGGCCCGACAAAGCCGTATAGGTAGCCAAGTGACTTTAACTGTGGTCTCATTGCAAGAAAAGCTTTCCTGGTATCCATGGTTTCTTTACTTAAGTCCTGTGAGATAAAGATTTTGTGACCTTTCCATAACACGTGGTTATGTTTGCGGACGAAGGTGAGTATCTGTTCAGTATGTTAAAAACCTTAGCGGTTTGCAGACTATCGCTCTCGGGCCTTTCTGGTCTTTTGTTATTCTACCCGGAACTCTATGTGCCCTGTCGAACTCTAAAGGCTGTGCGAAGGTTAGATTTGTGGCCTGCGTAAACCATTGCTCGAGGAAGGGTATGCACGAGTCATAGGATTCCTCAGATTTTTCTGGCGTGCCAAAAATTCTTAGGTTTCCTCTTCTATTTCTGTCCTCCAACTCCGCAACTTTCTTTGAAAGACGATCAGAGTAGATGTTGAGGTTCTTGATGGCTTCACAGGTTTTAGTCTCAGAGTCTTCCAGTTTGCTTATCCTATTTTCAGATTCAGTTAGTCTCGAGTTAATATCTCAGATATCTTGTCTGACCACCACTACTTCTTCCTTTGTGGATTTGGCCAGGTTTCTAACCTCCTCTAGTCCGTTTAAAATAGTTTCCATTGCTTCAGCAAATTCTTTTTTCCCTTTAAAAGGAGAGATTGGCGCTGGCGGGTCCGATTTCAAACGTTTGGAGGTTTTCCCATTCTCTTTGTCCCCCATTTTGAATGCAGATGTCAGGGGTTAACTAATGACTTTAAGTCTCTTGTGAATAGCTGGACCAAATGTATCTTGCGTCAAGCCTAGATCAATGTAGTGTCCATCAAGCGCGCCACTAATTATTTAGGAACGTTTCCTCAAGGTCTGCAGTGCACAAAGTTGCATTGAAGCCTGACTGGAAGTTGTGGGTATCGATCTGCGCCTTGTTTATGGGCTTGTTAATCTTCCCTGCGCGCTCGGTGCATTGGCGTAGAGAAGAGACAATTCAAGAATTCGTTAGAGTACATATGCTCATCTCTGTATTAATGTCTGTAATAAAAATGCTAGGCTGTATTCTTGAACGTTAGAACCAGTCG
The DNA here is from genome assembly GCF_964263255.1 of Lissotriton vulgaris. Lineage (NCBI taxonomy): Eukaryota > Metazoa > Chordata > Amphibia > Caudata > Salamandridae > Lissotriton > Lissotriton vulgaris. The sequence continues at coordinate 500,400,320 of NC_141694.1, forward strand.
CAAAGCAACAGCTGCCGCCATTTTGTTTGTTGCATGGTTCGTGATCTTAACTGCCGTGCGTTGTATACAGAAAGCTACTATTGTGTGTATAAGCCTTGCCTACAAGTATAGAAGGCCTCAGTAGCTTCATATTGGCGGCGCGGATCATAGAATAGGGAGGCAGGGTGCCTCGGGTGCAGTCGGGAGCACGATCATTCCGCCATTTAGACAGCCGTTTCTTCGCGCCTTTTCTTCCTTCTTTATTAGCCAGCATAAACGCGGTTAAGAAAGAGTCTCTTTACTCACGGCTCTGCTGCACTTCGTAACGCTGGATGGCAGTTCTGGGGGTCATTCTCGGCACCGTTTAGGCTCTGTCTCGATCTGCGGTGGAGCGGACCAAGTGTCCCGGGCAGCCGCGTGGTTACAGCCAGCGTCAGGCTCCGTCTCGTCCCGCAGTAATCATCGGTCCGAACGAAGATGTCTTTTTCCTCAGGATTCCGAGCTCGGAATCGGCTCAAATTTTCAGGTCGGGTTGGGATGAGGTTCCGACATTCAAATTTCCCCTTAGTTCAGGAAATTGGGTCGAATAGCAGCCGTGTATAAACAAAAGGGTTCAGCTGCCTGGAGGAATACAGAATTACGCCGCCATACTTCCCGGCGTCCAAGCCACGCCCCCTGAATAGCTCATTTTGAGTATGGGGAAGGTTGTGGCAAGCTGCTGGCCTAAAGGCTAAGAACGACCAAGTCAGGAATATGATTAAAAGAATTAGGTGTGAACAATCGGGTAACCTTATTGAAGATAGTCAGGGTATCGGATAGTTTTTTTTAGTCAGTTTAAGAAAGTATATCAAGAGGATCTGAATGTGACGGAAGTAGAAGTACTGACTTGGCTAGGTCAAGAGCATTTCAACCCCTTATCAGTGGAAAAGAGGGTACTGCTGAACAATAGGATAAAATGTGCAGAGTTTGAAGAGGCAATTGGGGAGGGCAAGAAAGATAGGGCACCGAGACCAGATGGTCTTCCTCATGAAGTTTATAAAGCCCTAGTTAGTGTATTAAGCCCCGTATTATGCGATCTGTTTAACGCAATATTTCTGACAGATGCAGCAATGCCAGAATCCTGGAAAGAGGCCATTATAACCTTAATTCCCAAACCAGGAAAATGCCCTAAAAAGTGTGATGCTTATAGGCCTATATCACTGCTAAATTGTGACTATAAGCTTTTTGCAAATGTTTTAGCTGAAAGATTGAATGGGGTTGTCACAATTGGTACATGAGGACCAAAAGGGGTTCATTAGCGGCAGATCGTTAAAAGAGCTTACGTACGTTCTTATAGTGTCTATTGACTTGGCCTCTGTTTATGAGCTCCCCTTGGCAGTCATGGCCCTGGATGCTGCCAAGGCATTTGATCGGGTGAATTGGGTTTATTTGCAGGCAGTGGTAAAATCTCTTAATCTGGGCCCTAATGTTTGAAAATGTTTGAGGGGAATATATTCTGCACCCAAAACCAGGATTCTGGTCAATGGGGTATTGACAAAAGCGGTCCAGATTACAAGGGGTACAAGGCAGGGTTGCCCCCTGTCGCCTTTGTTCGATTTGTGCATTGAACCGCTGGACAGGAAAATTAGGAAGAATACGAATATCTCCCGCTTTGAATGTAATGGCTAGAGCAAGAAAGTAGGATTATATGCGGTTGATATTTTAATGTTCACGAACAAATTTAAAAGAATCCCTGAGTTCAGTTTTAACTTTAACAACAAATTTTGGAAAAGTCTCAGGATATGATATAAACAAGGAGAAAACGGAGGTTATGGCCTGGAGGTTGGAGAGACGAAGTGTAAGAAGGAAATGAGATACCTCGGTGTTAAAATTACCCAGGATATCACAAAACTGACTAAAGAAAACTTAAAAAAAGTTAGGAAAGAAGTGACGGGCCGGCTAAAGAGTTGGGCACACTTGCCGTTAACATTGTTTGGTTGAGTTAATCTCATAAAAATAATAATTCTTCTGAAGTTTACTTTCTTGTTTGACTCAATCCCTCTGCTATTTAAGAAAGAGTGGTTTGTCCAGATGCAAGGGCAAATTAGCACTTTTATTTGGGTATCCAAAGGAGCACGGATATCTTGGAAGAAATTTAGAAGGAGGATGTTAAAAGGGGGTGGGCTAGCTTTGCCAGATTTTCTTCTTTACTCCTGGGCTTTCTTACTGAAGAATGGCAGAATGTTACTGAATAGACCTACAAATACAGAGATTGGTAAAATGTTTGCTGTGATGTTAAAGAAAGAGAAAGGAGCAGACTGTGGCTTCATGTATAAATATGCAGATCCTAAATATTTCCAAAAAGTCAGGTTGAAGATTTTAAGGGGTATGGCTGAGATATGGTATAAGATTAGCAAGGTAAAAAAACTGCCAGCTATTCAGCCCCTATATGGGAAGCTCCGGGCTCTCCGGAATGGACAAAAGACGTTTCGGCACTGCCATTGAAAGAGGCTGGTATATTGAGATGGAAACATTTATTCAAGGATGGGGACCTGATTACTTGGGAATGGTGTGTACAGGAAACGGCCTAAGACATTTCAAGAGTTCAGTTTTTGCAAATACAATGTTGGTATGAAGCGGAAAATATAAAAATAGGAGAATTCAGCAAATTTGAGGAGAAATTGCTGTTGGGGGTCATACCAAACAAAGAAATTGCAATGTGGCATTGGTTTATGGTGGAGATGGAGGATGTGGCTTTCACCCTGCCACAGGATCTTTGGGAAGGATGCTTGCCGCAGACTATGCTGGAAGACCAATGGCAAGTATCTATGTCTATGTTATACGATGTAGCCAAACCTGCATACCTGCGAAGGAACCATCTCTTTACCATTCATAGGGCTTATTGGATCCCGAAAGGTTATTTAAATTTGGGTCTCGGGTGATGTGGCGTGCCCAAAGTGCAGCAGTAAGAAGGAAGACGACTTGCACATGTTTGTATTGTCCGAAGATTCATCCATTTTGGGAGGCCGTGAGTGATGTGTTAAATGACGCTTTGAACCTACAAGTTAAGGTAAGCGTCTTATTGGTTATTTTTGGGAGTTTGGATTCCCAAACTACAGCTAATAATGATTATGCTAAACTGATTTTTATGCCATACTTTTGGCGCGTAGAGAGATTTGCAAACAATGGGTATCACAGACTCCTCCAAGCTGTGCTGATTGCTTAAAATCTGTGAAAAATGTGTCCATGTTAGACATCTCAGATAAGGGGAAAATGAGGTATGAATTTTGGGCTCCCTTCTTACATTGGTGCGAGCAAAAAGTAAGAATGACGATCTCGGGTCCAAAGATTAAGCCTCTCGCCACCATGGCTGGCTCCATTCTTCATCGAGCAGTGAAGCTTGAGTAGTTTGGTGTATATTGGAAGCAAAGGAGGATGGATGTCGCTAACCAAGGGCGCTTTAGTTTCAAATAAAAGAGCGAATCCCATTCTCTTTCCTTTTCCCATATAAATCAGGCTTGGGATATCCAGTTCTGAAAATGTTGGCAGAAAGGTGTAAAGGAGGCAAATGAGGACATAAAAAAAAATTGGTTAAACTACATAGATTGAATATTGGAATCTGAATTTACATCTTCTGGAATCCTCCCGGGACCAACCTTGTTTTCACGTGGATCTTTCAAACACATTTCTGCGATCCCGGTACTTTTTAACATAAGGGTCCCTTGAATATCTCATGACAAACTTATATAATGTTCATTATTTAGGATAGCGAGAATCCTTAAGGACTTAAGCCTTGAAGAAGTTACAGTAAGTAACAAAACTTGTGTCGGCTACCATCAACCTTTGACACCGAGGAGGCCTCAGGAACAAGACCTCCATCTGTCCAATATTGTTCATCTTACTATGCTGCACTGATTCATACAAATCTTGAGACATGATTTCTTATTATTAAGTGGAGCATTAACGATTGATAATTAAAACTATTTTGGAATGAATTATTAAGATTGATATTTCTTGTGAGTGACTATATTGCTACTTAGAGGATTATGTCTACTGGCTAAGAATAGAGAAAGGCCATTAAGAGTGCCGAGGCGCAGTGTTTTTCTATTCTCCATAATAATGCTGCAGTAGTGACCCTACATCTCGTTGAATGGATGCAAGGTTGAAAAAAATAAACAGAGAAATTAACTGTTTCCGATGGACTAACCCCACACTTACTGATCCATTGTTTATAAAAGGTGATCATTCTGTCTAATGATTCTTTTTTTCAAGGTAAAAGTTTATAACTCTCTTAACTTTTAGAGAAGGTAAAGCTCTTTCTGCTGGAGCAGGGCGATTCTGGAATAAGGTTGGAAGGGAACTAGTCTGAATGAAATTCTAATCAGAAACAAATTGACGGAGGAAACAGGGATGGGTACTAATCATAATCTTATCTTTGTGAAAAACAGTTTATTGCTCCTCACGGACAATTCCAGTGGGCAGAAGTTAAGCCACTAGAAATGTTGCCTTCATGTCTAATGTGATAAGAGCTAATGGATGTTGGGTAGTCTAGGCCCAGCGAACCAATATTGCAGCTAAGTTAGCGTATGTTGTTGTTCCTCTGGTACTAGGGGGAAACCAGAATTGCGATTAGTTTTACTTGACTAAACCCAACTGTTATGATTCTTGGGAAGATTTTGTGATCTGCACCTAATAATGATATGGGTTCATAAGAGTCAATATACCTCGTACATATCTTTTTTTTTTTTGTTTGTTAGAGAAGACCGTAAGTTGTGCATGAATCTAAGGTTCTGTTAGAGGTCCACATGACTCTTTAATTATCAAGAGAAAGAAAGGAACAAGTTCTATAATTAATGTCTGATATATTTTACTACTGGTTTCATCGGTAAGCTTTGCTCTTGGGGGCAATCTTAATCTATAACTTCATTGCAGAAGTACTTACATGCAAAGTTATTCATCTTGGAGTTTAGATAGTTGTGATAGTTTCCTCTACTGCAAGAACCTATTAAATGAGTCCCCCATTGAGTGATTATATTCAGAAGTATATAACTCCTCATAACATTTATACACCTCCTCAACCATGTCACTCTGAGCAATAATCCTTTTACCATCTTTAGTATTCATTGCCATCACAATCTAGGAAGCCCCTTGTTACTGGTTAGTGAAGCCAAAAAGGAGCTGATCTTATCTTCATACTAATAAAGAGTATATTTAGATTTCTGACTTTGACCTGCCTGTACCTTATTACTCGGTGCCTTCATTTGAGCTTTAATTTGCTACATTTTTGCTACATTATCAAGTGTTGAGAATCTGCGATTGCTACAAGTTGCATATTCAGCTGTTCTGCTCCTATCAACCTATCCCTTAGCAGAGTTCTCAGCGGTCATTCACCTAATAAATACTTTTTTCTTGTACGAGCTAGATGTTCTTGGGTAAATCTGCATGTAACAGCCTTTATTGTACCCACACTATGTTTGCAGCTCTGGTCTCCTGGTTCATACTTATAAACTCTTGAAGAAACTTTCTAAGTTTTATAATATTCTTTTTATCTTGTAGGACAGCCTGGGGAAATTTCCATATTCTGTTTCTAAGTTGTCCTGGAAGCCCTTGTTGTAGTACTTGAGGTCCATGATCTGATACCCAACTAGGGTTGAATGTGACTTCAGTATCTTGCACCAGACCTTTACTAAGTAATAGTCTATCCTAAATTACTGGTGATACATCACTGAGAGGTATGTGTAGGCCCTTGTTTTAGGATTATGCCACCTTCAAGAATCAATTAGATCGAGGTTATCAGTTGATCATGAGATAACTTTAATAACAGTAAGCATTTGGACTCGGTTTGTAGTGTTAGTAGTATACATCAATAAATATGGAATGCAAATAAAGTCCCCAGAACTTCATAATACCCAGGTAGCTGCAACTGTTTGTCCAGGGCACAAATTGGGGGTACTCGCAGGTACACGGTGTCCACCCACTATTTTCACAGGGTGGGCACTGTCCCTCCTGTCAAGGAGTTAGGCCGCACAGAAATATGTTGAACTTGTCCCAGTGTAAGACACCGGGACACGTTCAGCAGCGCCTGTACGTTGTCTGTTTTCCATTCCCAGCAGCAACGTGCAGGCAGCGAGGGAGCCTTTTTTCACCTCCAGCTGGGCCAAAGTTAAGGGGCAATCCAGCCTCCTCTTTTTTTGTATATGCTGACTGGGGGCCACCTGGAACCGCACACAAATGTAAATGCCACAAAAGGAAACAAAGGCACACAGCTTGCTATCTCTTCACATGTAATTAAGAGAGTATGCTTTTGCCTTTGTTCTGTCCCTGTAAATAAATGCAGACACTGTAAGACTGTCAGATGTCTTAATCTGTCCCAGTATTTACACAAATAATTTAAATGGCACTATTTTATTTATTTATAGTGCTTCGTCGTGACGTCATGATGTCCTTTGCTTTTTATTGTACTTGATCAGTCCCCACACTTCTTTTTATAGGACCTGTGCCCTGGGTGCGTCCCTATCTTCCCAAAATATAGTTGGAACATCTTTTTTATGGCCATAAAAAGAGCATACATATAAATATACAGTTAACTCAAGTTTGGAGTCCAATTATTATCCACCTCCCAACAGGGTCTGATCGGGTGAAATTAATCAAGAGATTAGAGTGCGTAAGTATTGTGGTACCTTTAATAGAGACTGTGGGTGAGAGTTTGTAAATTTCTCTGGCACCTACATTCTGATTTAAACGTTTATCTTTCTTTAGTATTCTTGTTTCTTGCAAACATGCTATATTAAGCTTTAGACAACCTAGTTATTGTCTAACCCACTTCTGTTTAGCTCTGCAATTCATCCCCTTAACATTTAACCTTATAATTCAGATTGAACTCATGCAGCCTGGTTTGATCATTCTTACTCTTCGACAAGATTCACCTGCCTTTTGCCACAGTTACCTTTTTCTCTTCTCCTACTACCCGGTCCCTCATATCTACCACCCCATTATGGCCCAGATAGCTGTAATGGGGGAGAGTGTTTGACATTGTTCGCCATTCTGTCCATCAGTTATTCTTTTTGCACTTGTCACCCCAAGTGGGATGGGGATACCAAGACGTGGGTCATGTCCTTACCATGCCACTGGAATCAAGCTATCCTGGCTGATGAGGGATGATACTCTAAAAACTGGTCCTAGAATGTCTGCTTCCGGTTCAGGGAGGACCGGACTTTGAAGTGCGCGCTAGGCTGTTCCAATGGGGGAAAGGGGGGGCAGGGTCAAGACTGATTTGCATATGGCTAGGACAAAACTGGAGCAGCGTGGTTAGCAAAAGAACTATGGATTTAGACCCAGATCTCCATACTGGGGGTGAGTGAGTGACATTGTTCAGCATTCAGCCCATAAATTGATCTTTTTGCATTTGTCATCCCAAGTGAGATGGTGATGCCCAGACATGGGTCCTGTGGTTGTCATGCCACTGGATTCAAGCTATCCTGGCTGATGAGAAGTGTATCCCAAAAATGGTCCTAGGATGCTTGTTTCCTGCCTAGGGAGAACTTGGCTTGGAAGTTCAGAATGGACTGTTCCAATGGGGAGCAGGGTCAAGACTGATTTGCATATGCTAGGTCCAAACTGGGGTGGTGTGGTAAGCAAACAAATATGGATTTAAGCCCAGATCTCTGTAATGGGGGTGAGTGCTTGACATTGTTCCGCAATCCGTCCATCAATTGTTCTATTTGCACCTTGGAGTCATGGCAGGGTATAAGAAACCCAAATTGTATATTTAGGAATAGATAGACATCAGATCATGTGGTTCCCAATCTGGAATACTTATGGGCAAGACTCAACAAGATATAGTTAAGGGTAAGAGAGGCTAACTATGGCAGAAACCTAATAGCAATCCCAGAGATACACAAAAACAGGAGGCTTTGACATTCTCAAGATTGGGAACAGCCAATATCATCAAAATTTCTATTTTTCCTAAAATATATACCTGTTCAGGACTCTGCTAACCAATCTTATAGATATGCTAATCACCACATTTATATGGGGAATTAAAACCCAGATGTACTCCTATTCCTATCGGGGTGGGGTTCGGAGGAGATGGGCTCTTCTAAACTTTCAAGGGTATTACTGGCCCACAGTATGTCAAACATTTGCAGAGGTAATTCAAGAACAAAATAGGTATGTGCGTTTATCTAGGATAAATAAAACAAACCATCTAATGTACAATTGTTCTATTGCACAAAGCATAACACCCACCATAAACAGGCCATAGATAAAGGTCTGGCAGACCTAGGGAGATCATGGTTGAATATTAAAAAATACTTTACTACTCCAAAATCCATGGCCACACAGCACTTAAAGAGTGCTTTAGTAATATTATTTGAAGGATGCCCCTTTGGATAAAATCTGCTTTGCCTAGCTACTTTGGATGGATGATACTCTGAAATCACATTTGATTTCCATGTCTAAAGAAATTATTTCTGAATGTATTCCTAAAATATACATTTTTCGGATTTAATATAGTCCACAGGGGCTATCACAATACTATTTATTATTCATAGAGCAAGGCAAAGATCAGTTAACAACGTGGGCACAGAAATGTGGGATGCAACCAACTCATTAGCCGATATTTAGTGAGTCATCAAAATTCAAGCAATATATAAAGAGGCCTTTAAATTCTGTATTTATCTTGTCACAGTTGCAGATTCAAATGTCAGGCTATGTCTCCTGACAAATTGCGGCATTTTTAATATGGGGATTGGTGTTTATAAACTCCTCTCACTTTGCTGTCAGAGAAAGAAAAGTAAAGTGAGATACAGTACTGGGGTAAAAGTGGTTGAAAGGAATGGCTGTAGGATGTAATTTTTTCTAACACATAAAATGTAAAAACCTGTAAATTAACGGAATACATTCAGCAGTGTCAGTCAGTCAAAAATAAATTCCGGCTAAATGAGAGCCATAAAAGAACAGATAAAACATTATTTTAGCAATAATACACATAATACGATTTTTACCAACTCAAATAATGCCCTGCAGTGTTAGGAAAGCCAAATGAAGCGCTGTTTGTTTGTAATTCTGAAGTGTGATGAATACGATTTTAAAAAGATCAAAACAAATCAAGGCACTTGCCTTGGTGGTGCATAAATGATAAATATTCACTGAAACATAATTCCCACACTTTATCATTTGTGTGAACTATAGTTTTATCATTAAATATGTATGTGTGTGCAGATTTAGTGACATTTCACTGGAAAATATGCTGCCCATAAAGGACAGTGCGCTACCACACAATGCTTTAGCTACATAACAAAAAACACCTGCCTCATGTCAACTAAAGCTAGGTGAGTCGTGAAAGTTTGGTGTTCTACAAAGTGGGTCGTAGTTCTAAAAGGTTTGGGAACCACTGGTCTAGGTAGCTGGGTAATGATTTTCCCAAAGAAACATTTATCCAATCTATAATATGGGGTATTCAATTATTAGGATTGCTTAACTCTTGCTGCAAGATTACCACAATGTGTTGTATTTATGATTTACACCAGCTAAGCTGCATAGTTGAAACTATGATAAAATGCCAAATTATCAATACCCTTCTCATGGAATTGATATGGGTAAGGACCGAAGGAGGGGAGCCTGGCAAAACTACAACTGAAACCGGAGGAGGGGGGAATGGGGGCTCCTGACTTCCGAGCGTATTGCATGGCTAGCCAACTGCAATGGCTGTCGTATTGGCTGGCAGGACGCAATCTAAATGAAATTGGGTACACAACACACAAATTAGAGTGAGGTACATTACACACACTACTATTGCAGGGCTCAAAATACCACCAGAGACTCCCTCTTTGCTCAATACAGCCCTCCTATACTAGGAGGCAGCCATTGCAATATACCAAACGAACTGGCGCATACTTTCCTAATGTTCCACTATTTGTAATACCTACTGCAACAAGACAAAGGATTTCCCAATGGGCACATGAGGGAGTGACAAAAGTATGAGCCTTATTTATAGATGTCACATTAGTGGACCATGACAATTTCATTCGCAAACAGGGAGTTCCCCACACATTATTTATGATGCACGCTAGTATAGTTCATTATACAAAGAAACACTGGTCTCTGAATGGGAATGAACCCCCCACACACAGACTGGTACATGCAATATATCTGATGAGGGAGGGACGTCACCTAATATGCTGGCTGTACAGGGACATTAGAACACACATTGGGTCCTCTCTAATGCCCTTACGGGAAAAATGGGTCAGGGATCTTAGTAGAGACTTGAAGGACAAAGAGTGAGAGTAGGCCCTCCCCCCCCATCCTAGAGCGTTTAAATCTCGGAGTTACCAACAGAGTGTCGCCAGAGGAGCGAAGCTGCCTCCGAGGAAAAATACCAGGCAAACCTTTCTTGTAATGGCTCTGGACCCAATTCATGGATCGCTCTGTACACCAGGCAAAGAGACTTAAAGTGGACCCTTTCCTTGATTGGCAACCAGTGGAGATCTCTCAGGGAGTAAGTGGATGACTAGTTACGTTGCATATTCAGCACCAGTTTTGCTGCTGCGGACTGGACTTTCTGCAGACCCTGAAAGATGTACTGAGGGGCCCCCAGATACAAGGAGTTACAATAGTCCAGTCTGCTCAGTACTGTGCTGCTTACTACCAGGGAACACGTGTCCTTCGGTAGAATTGGAAGAATCCGACGCAGCAAGCGCGACAGACCAAAGCACACACTAGCTGTCTTGTTTGCCTGTGACTCCATTTGGAGGTTCTTATCTATTAGGAGCCCCAGATTGCTTATCGTACTGGCCGGAGCTAGCGGATCCTCCTCGGGGGTAATCCTAAACTCCAAAGGAATATGCATAAGCAGCTTTGCCGATGAGCATTATAACACCTCAGTCTTCCCTCCGTTGACCTGCAGGGAATTCCTCCACAGCCAATCTGCGGTCTGTCGCATACACTCTTGGAACATATCCATGGAGACTGCATGTTTTCCTTCCATGGAAAATAAAAATTGCACGTTTGCGGGGATTCTGTTCAAGGATAGGAGGCATAATTCAAGACATGACATGTACCTCCATCTGGGATAGAGCGGATAGATGCCTATTAGGGCTACACTTCCGCCCGGAAAATGTGAGACTACAATACAAATTTGTAGATATGGCGATCCTGATAGCGAAACGAGCCATCACAATGAGGTGGCAATTAGCTTATTCCACATCAATACACACCTGTACACAGAGATGGTCCGATGGGGTGGGGCGGACAGTGCCATCGTCAGAACAAAGGAATTACGCGGAGTATGCAAAATTTCCATATCCATGGAGTGGGACCAGATGTTGGAGACAGAAAAGGCTAAGGACCAGGCGGAGCCCACTGGGTCTTAGCAAGAACCGCCCCCTACTCCACAAGACGCTGAGCCCATGTAACACAGTACCCCTATATAACACTCTATAATATGAGATAGAGGAATAAAACATTAGGTGTGACTAGACAACCCAAAGAGTATCTGTACAATTACACTATACGATGACAAGCAAGAAAGTGAGCCAGATAGGGGGTGGGATAATGGGAAGTTGGGGAAGGTTATTGTGTTCTAAGTTGGTAGGCTTGATTACAGAGTCATCAAAATGCGGCACAACATCTATGAGACTGGATATATTAATGCAAGCGAATGCAAATTGTTTATAGCAAATATAATAGAATGATCAGTATGTTAATGATTATATTCACAGACAGTACACTGTATAATGTGCGATGAGTTCTGACATATAAAACTTTGCAAATACGGTCTGGATTGTTTATATCAACAAAATCAATAAATTATGTTTTTAAAAAAACTGACAAATTGTCCCAGGTGCAACGATTCAAAGGTGGATTGGGTACATATGTTTGCATCATGTACAGGATTTCAAGTGTTGTGGGAGAAGGTACTACATAACTTCTTCTATTGATTGTAGAATATTGTAGACGTACTATCGAGATCACACAAAATTGTGATCATAATATCTAAGAAATAAGGTGCATAAAGGGAGGTCTAGATTTACTCCACGTGTGTATATGAAGGTATATATATATACAGCAGAACGCGCTGAGATGTGGATGGCAACCAGGTGATGTCCAGTAAGTTGCCGCACTGGTTTTGGCATCCTACAATGCTGCTCTGAAAAACGGCGTGGGGCGCCCCGGGGGGGGGGTGGGGGGGGGCGGCTTGAACGGGCCTCCCCAGGTGGAGGCTCATCTGCTGTACTGGGGCGCCCATTTACCGTTTCAGTTGCCATTCCGCCCGCTTTTGCTACACTGTGCCTCATCCTCCATTCAGCTGGTTATCGCCCGCTCTTGCGGCTACAGCGTCTCGCTCACCATGTAGTTGAGTTGCGCCCACTCTTGCGGTGCAGCGATAGGCGGCTGCCACAGGACTCTTAAAATGGCAGACGGCTCTTCGGATTTGGGCCTGATCCACTAAAATGGCCCTGGGACACCTTGGAACTCGGATGTCCCCTGAGCCTTGAAGATTTTACAAAAGTCTTGAGGGCCCCCGACTCCTGCAGGCTTCCGGTGGGGAGCGGCTGCCATGATTGCTCGCGGAATGACCACGACGGAGCCACGAGATGGTGGTGCTCTCATGCTGATGCCAGCTTCAGTCTGAAACATCCAGAAACAAGGTCGGGCTTTCATCGTTTGGGGAAAAAAAAATGTTTTAATCCAATGAAAAGTGTTATTTTTAGGTCATATGATAAAGCCTTCTATCATTAGGAAACCAAAAGTAAAATGAACCAATGAAAAGTTTTATAAACAAGTCACATGACCTGTTATGCTTACGTTACGCGCTGGTATAAAAAGCGTAGAAAATCCGTTGGCACGTGAGGCGGCGTCAGTAGCGGACCGATGTGCGAATAGGCCGAAGGCAGCACAACGCGCCAAGATCCGGATGGCACCGAGGTGGTGTTCAGCAAGTTGCCGCACTGGTGTGGCCATCCTACAATGCTGCGCCGAAAGTCGGCGTGGGGCGCCCCGTTGGCCTGTGAGGTCGCGTCAGTCAGTGGGGGCTGTTTGAGAAAGCAATGTGATGCTGTGCGTCGCCCCCAAGATGGAGGCTCCTCGGCTGCAGTGGGGCGCCCCTTGGTGTTTCACTCGCTATCCAGCTGAGTTGCGTCCGCACTTGCGGCTACAGTAGACCGAAGGCAGCACAACGCGCCGAGATCTGGATGGCACCGAGGTGGTGTCCAGCAAGTTGCCGCACTGGTGTGGCCATCCTACAATGCTGCGCCGAAAGTCGGCGTGGGGTGCCCCGTTGGCTTATGAGGTGGTGTCAGTAGCGGACCGATGTGTGAATAGGTCGGAACCAGCACAAGGCGCCAAGATCCGGATGGCAAGTCCTGGATGTTGGGTGCCATAGTTGAGAGCCAAGATCCGGATGGCAAGTCCTGGATGTTGGGTGCCATAGTTGAGAGTTCTGAGCAGTGCTTGTAACACTGTCTGAAGCTTATTTGCACCTGCTGCAGCTTCACTATTGCCCTGGTGTGGCCAAAGATCGCCCATGACATAGGCGGCCGGCTCCCATGGTCCGGCTGAACTTTTTTCCTTTTCCTTTCTGCATCTTGTCCCACAATCCGTTTGACCTGAAGACACGACCAGGTCCCTGAATGTGTGCAGGGGGACGCTATTGATTGAATAAAAATGGCGGCTTCACACAAAGCTGACTCAAGCGTTGCTGGTGATGCTATACAGAAAAAAAATGGTTTTCAGTTTGTACATTCTTCAGGATTTTTCCATCCAAGTCTGCTTGAGAGTTTGTAGAACAATGGCTTTAGATCTTGCCCTCCCCTCTTTTGACTGTTGGTTCTTGTTGCCTATCTCTTCTGTTGTCATTTAACGGAACCTTTTTTGACTGCCGAAAGGGGTTCTGGTCCGACCGCTGGTTGGTGGAGACATTTTGACTATATCCTGGACCTGCCCGGCCTCGCCCAAAATGGCGCCGGTATAAATGGGACTCGTAACTCCTTGTTGTGTACTGGTTGAACAACCTTGATATCACGAGATACGTATGCAGTTTTGAAGCACATGGCGGGCGGGGACGAGTACTGATTGAACATTTGGACATCCTTATTGATATTAAGTTCTGATGTGTTATTGATTACTGTACTATTGTAAGTTCAAATTAACGTCACCCATGGTACTTGCCCGCAAATGTATATCTAGAAAATGTTATTGTAAGTGGCCCTGTCGTATTTTAATTACAAAATGTACGTCCACCGATTCCGCAACTGTTAGACACCTTAGTTCTTGCAACCTAATGGCCCGCTCGTTACGTTCCTCTACAGTGTAAATGTTTCCTCATCATATACGATTCCAGTTTGCTCCGTGGCCGGCCCACGTGGTTATAGGCCCGTATTTGTATACTGACATTTTCACAATAAAGGTTTTTAAAACAAAACATGGTAGTAGTATTTACATTGGTAAAGTTTTTCATTTTAGTCACTGTTTTCGAATTAGTAAAAGGCAAGTGAAATAAAGCAGTCCAATTATATGACGGATAAAAGGTATAATACGCAGGAACGCAGTTAAGATAAATGGTCAAGGGCTGTTGTGTTTTTTACTCCTGCAACATAAAGTGATTGATAAGAATCTGATATTCAGGCGTATCGGCGACTAAGCCAGCAGGCCGAGCATCTTTTGCTCAACGGCTCCGTCATGGGACGAAGAAACGCCCTTTTGCTAAAAAAGGAATATATTTTACTTGCAGGACAGTTGTAAATTTTCCGGGAAAGTACATTAGCCTGGAACATTATAACATATATGTTTAAGAAAAAATAATGTTCGAAAGCAATAAAAAGCGTAATTTTTAGGTCATATGACCAAGCCTTTCATCATTAGAATAACAAAAGTAAAATGAACCAATGAAAAGTTTTATAAACAAGTCACATGACCTGTTATACTTACGTTACGCGCCGCGCCCCGGATCGCTTCCGGGAAGCTGCGCTTCGCGCACCGGAGCACTTCCGGGTGCGCTAACGCGGCGTGTCATATAACGCATTACGCGACAACGTAGGTCGAGAATATAGTCAAAATGTCTCCACCAACCAGCGGTCGGAACACAACCCCTTTCAGTAGTCTAAAAAGTTCTGTTAAATGACAACAGAAGGGACAGGCAACAAGAACCATCAGTCAAAGAGGGGAGGGCAAGTTCTTCCCTACCGGGTTGTCATATGGTTATTACGTTTCCATAGATTGTGTTAAGTTAGCATGTGCTTATTAAATGTTTAAACGCCATATTTTCTTTCTGCTTCGGTTTGCACACGACACCTAACTGTTATTACAGCTTTTAACCGAGACGAAAGATGTGATTTATTTCAGAATAATATATTATTGTACTGGTATCAGTCGTGCCTGGAACACTTGGTACAACTGTCTGCACACTGAGAACTGCACACTCTAACACAAGGTTGCTGTAGGCCTGATCCTCGCACTACGTTAGTCATAACACAAATAATGTTTGTGCCAACTTTGGGCTTTACGTGAGTTCAAGATACAGTTACAGGGAATGAGAAAACACACTTGATGCTGGACATGCTGAGAGCTGGTAGCTGTTGATGTGATCTCCTCCTACTGAGAATTTGAGGTATGGGTTCGCCCAGCTAAAGCCCAGATGAGACCTTCTTAGATATAATATAATATGCTAATTAGGGTGCGCGAAATATAGGTGATACAGAATTCTATAGATTTTTGCATCATAATATATTATCACAGTTTGCTTACTATGGATTAGTGACTATGCTGCTGACTCTGATTTTTATAATATGTATGTTGATATTATACAAGATACTGCGTTTGAGAATGTTGCATTGAAAAATAAACATTTCAAACTTGCACGTGTTTTCATTGCCTCCCAGTTTTGGTTTGGAATGATAATATAACGAAAGAGTGTTCATGTGTTCCACGATACCTGAGGTATTCTAAGTTCATGTTCTGGATTGTCTAAGACATCGGGAAGTATTCACTGCCGATGAGATACTGTAGCTAGCTTGGTAAGGGGATTTCTGAAACATAGGTGAGTTGTGGGTCACCCTGACTCACCCAGGTTCTAGGTCTCTGTGCACAGTTCTGTGAGAGAACGGAAACCCTGCGACATGGCGCCCATACATTGGTTGGCCTTATAACATGACACTCGAGTAGTATATCATTCAAACCTTAACGCCTTCATTCCCGTTTCCGGAAAACGGCAGTGTCGGAGAAACCTACCTATTTTTGAAATAGGTCTTTTTCAAGCTTGAATCTATCTAAAACGGTTTCTTTGAATTACTACCCAGTTGTGCTACAAAGTATAATTTGTTTTTTCTAGTTCCTGTGCTAACATGGCTCAAGCCGTGGACATCCCGCAGCATAGTCGCATTGCGGTGCGTGACCATTTGCGGATGTATGAGGTTCCTGTGGAAGGCTTGGCTGTGGTTCTGGTGGTGAGCGCGGAACATGCTTACCCGTACGAACTGTTTTATTCGTGGGTGACATTTCCAGCGGTGGACGCTAATACTGGTGTGTTCCACACATATGTATCAACAACAGAAGAGTGTTCTTGTTCTGGTTAAGGTGGAAAGAAGCACAGAGCACAAGAAAACAACAAAGCCCTATAGGTTTGTTAGGAAAGCCCTCACTCACCGACCTGGTCGGTGACTTGCTTCATCATCGGGCCCCACCGGGTGTGACCGAATGCCACCCCGGTGTGCTGCGACGCCAGAATTACTGCGGAGCTGGTTTTGTGATGGGAGGGCTATGTGAAAAATTACGTGAATAGTGTCAAGTGGTGAGATTAAAATTTGCCTTGTATGTGTCAAAAATTTAATTTTAATCAAAGACCATCAAGGGCAAGGTTAAAAAATGTGTTGGTGAGTAGGGCCAACTAAATGGATGGTCTTACTCCCACTAGCATTAAGTGAAAAAGTGAATGGTCAACATGGACATGTTTCAGCCGGTGTGGTATCATTAACCTGGCATTCGTCAGGACCTATGGTGTAAAACCTCGGCGGTATGGGCACTCTAAGGCCCACCCAACCGGAGGACTTGAAAGTTAAAAAGTCTGTGAAGTGCAAAAAAACGGGGGGCGGGCTTCACCACCCGAAGGTAAAAAGCACTTCACCAGGGTAGAAAATCCACCCCATAGACCGCGGGAGGGAGGGGACGGCGCATTTGGCACATCGCCACGGCGTCCGTCTCCTGCCGGTGAGCCTAATCGCCCTCAGGACCGGATCGCGGTCTATGGGGTGGATTTTCTACCCTGGTGAAGTGCTTTTTATTTTTGGTCTCTAAAATTTAGAGGCTGGAGGTGTGTGCGTCCTACCTTCGGGTGGTGAAGCCCGCCCCCCGTTTTTTTGCACTTCACAGACTTTTTAACTTTCAAGTCCTCCGGTTGGGTGGGCCTTAGAGTGCCCATACCGCCGAGGTTTTACACCATAGGTCCTGACGAATGCCAGGTTAATGATACCACACCGGCTGAAACATGTCCATGTTGACCATTCACTTTTTCACTTAATGCTAGTGGGAGTAAGACCATCCATTTAGTTGGCCCTACTCACCAACACATTTTTTAACCTTGCCCTTGATGGTCTTTGATTAAAATTAAATTTTTGACACATACAAGGCAAATTTTAATCTCACCACTTGACACTATTCACGTAATTTTTCACATAGCCCTCCCATCACAAAACCAGCTCCGCAGTAATTCTGGCGTCGCAGCACACCGGGGTGGCATTCGGTCACACCCGGTGGGGCCCGATGATGAAGCAAGTCACCGACCAGGTCGGTGAGTGAGGGCTTTCCTAACAAACCTATAGGGCTTTGTTGTTTTCTTGTGCTCTGTGCTTCTTTCCACCTTAACCAGAACAAGAACACTCTTCTGTTGTTGATACATATTATATTTTGGGGACTAAGAGTGTTCGTGACTCTCCCTTTCTCTCTTGTTGTTTGTAAGTGTTCCACACATACACAGCTTCGGTTGTACCGGCTGCGTACGCTCCGTACAGAGCACTGGAGGTTCCTATAGACGCTTGGCAGCATGGAGTTTGGTTTGGTGGCGCCCAACCGCACGCTTTGACCGCTCCGAGGTTAGGTCCTTTGTCCATTCCGGGCACTCCTTGGCCTGCTTTGGCTGGATTTACTCCTCACCCTAGACGTAACGCTTGTAACGTGGCCGAACTGCGGCAGCTTCATGAAGTCGCGGTGGGAGTGATTAGAGCGCTTGTTCATTACATTGGCCGTAATGTTCAGGACGCGGCCCCTAGAGGCGCACAGCTTCGAGCAGAACATGCTGGTCTGAAAATCAACCCGGTCATGGTTAATTCCGTGATGGGTAAGAAGCCCCAGGAAAAGGACGATTTTCCGTTCTGGCTTGCTGAGAAATTCGGCCAGCTGGAAGCTGTGTTTCCCAATACGGGTCCAGGTGATAAGCACCAGATTCTTACACTGAGTTTGCCGAAAGATCTGGCTCCTGACCTTGCTGACTGTGAAACCTGGGGAAAAACTTTTGCAGCGGTCTATTCGAGGTGCTATGGCTCCCCGTCTGTGACCAATCTAGGTGGGGTCCTTAAACGTGTTCAGGACGAACACGGACCGGAGGCGGCTGTTGAATTGGGCATGCGCCTGTGTGGCTCCTTTGAAGTAGTTTGCGGTGTGATCCTTGCGAATGTCAAGGGGGATGCAGTGAACTTTCAAGTTGCTAACGCGTTAGCGTTGGTTCCCGAGCCCGACCGACCCCGACAGTTAGCAAAGATAATTGTGAATGCTTACAAAATGGTGGGCCGCAATGCAAAGGGGGTTAAATCTTTTCCTGATAAGGAGAAGAAACAGCCCCAGGGTCAGACATCGGAAACTAGTGTTCAACAAAAGTCCAAGAAACAAAATTGGCCTAAAAAGCAGAATCAGGGTAAGCAACAACAACAACAAATACAGGTTTCTGCTCCTGCGTCTCCATTGCCTGCGCAGTCGGATCGTGTTTATGATTTGCGCGACCGCGCGATGATTAAATCGCCTGAGAGGTTTCAGGCTTCTGAACAACGCTCTCCTCGTTCCTTTCAGGACTCATCGGCTCCGTCAACCGGTGGTGGAGGGGGCGGCAGGGGCCGGGGTGGCCAGCAAGGACGTGGTCAGCCCCGCCCGCGTGCCAGTGGAGATCAGCAGGAAGGCTCTACGCCCAAGAGACCACAGTTTGCCACGAAGAAAGTCGCTGCCCTGACCGCGCATCGTTATGCCGAAGATAGTGAGAACGCGGCTTCGGAATCTGACGTGGGCTCTGACCTTGCTAGACAGCGCAGCAGAGATTACCATAGTGAGAGAGGCCCTCCGTCCACTGTTGAAGGTGACAGCGACTGACATTTATGTTGTGATAGAAACAGCAGATACGCATGTTGCTCCCCCTGAACGACTTTTTGAAATTGTCCTGTTAATTGAAGGTGACATGCAGCGAACTGTAAAAGGGGTATTTTGGGAAAATCTCTCGTCTACGTATGACATTTTGCTTTCGGAGGCTGACTGGCCCCCACCTTTTGTCCTCGCAGCTCCGCGAGGGGAGGAGGTAATCCTACCCAGCTTCGCGCACACAGTGCCGAGGGTGGTGGCGCTGCATTTTGCAGAAGAGTGGGCTCTGGCGCTTGTGCCGGCTGTGTACCGCAATCAATGTGGCTGGGATAAATTGTCACCAAGCCATGAGATTCCTTTACGGTCACAGCCACAGCCTCAACCACAATATCCCATACGGCGTGAAGCGAAAGCTTCAGTCGCAGCTATCCTTGAACAATTGGAATATCAAGGTGTAATTGAAACGTGTGTGTCACCGATGAATAACCCCCTTTTTACTGTGAACAAGCCGGACGGCTCATATCATTTGGTTTTGGATTATAGGCATTTGAACTCGCATTGCCGTAACTGTGCAGTACAGAATACGCACGGCTCTGCGTTAGTGAATAGTCTTGAGCGTAAAAGGTTCAGAACCACGCTTGACATTTCCAATGGTTTCTATGCGCATAGATTAGATGGTCTAAGTTCCCAATGGACCAGTTTTACATGCGCCGGAGTGCAGAAAATGTTTAAACGACTCCCAATGGGCTACAAGAACAGTCCGGGAGTTTTTTCCGCGCGCATAGTCTCTCTTTTGGAGAGCTTTGACCCAGTTGCTTGTTCGTATGTGGATGACATTTATCTCACAGACGTCGATCTTTGGGAGCATCTGTGTCGAGTAAATAGCATAATTTGTAACTTTGCTGACATGGGTTACAAGTTTAACTTTGCAAAGTCGCACATTGCAGAGTACACAGTGTTGTTTCTAGGTTACGAGCTTAACCATGAAGGGAAGGGTTTAGCACCCCATTTCCTGGAGGAATGCGCACAGTTGTGCTCTCCGACAACACTGAAAAAATTACAATCTCTACTGGGCTTTCTGAATTTCGGGAGGACTTACATTCCGGAATATGCCCAGCGTATCAAGCCTTTGCATGCTTTGATACAACCATCTTTTTCCAAATCATGCTGGCTGCCTGAGCATTCGGCCATTCTGCAGTCTTTGCAGGCTGATTTGCTCGCTTCTGAATACTTACAGACTCGTGATAACCAGACCAACCTGGTGGAAAGAATTATCCCTGGGGCGGTGGGTTTCACGTACCTGACTTTTAATGAAGTGGATACAGTACCTATTGCTTACAAGTCACACTTGTACACTTCGGCTGAATTGCGTTTTTCCACTGTGGAGAAAGTTTTAACAGCTGTGCAGATGGCAATTCTTAAGGAACGTGCCCTGTCACAAGGAAAGCGCATGTTGGTTGTTACCCCGTGTCCTGCCTTAGAGGCGGTTACGAAAGCCAGTGTACCTAATTGCAAAGCTTTGCACCCTCGGTGGATTCAATGGGCTGCATCGTTGACGTCCCAGGATGTCACGTTTATTTTTGACGCCACTTTATGGTCACAGGAGTATTTACAGTATGAATTTGTTCATCCTGCTCCATTAGCAATGCGGCCGTTGGAGGATTTCCATTGCATCATTTACACTGATGGTTCGGCGCAGGTTGCGCATGGCTCTAAACATGCCTACGTTTCCGCTTGCGCCATTGTGGTCGGTGCCATGATGAACGATGAGTTCAAGTCCAGTGTCGTGCACACGCAGACGCTTGGAGACTGCACCGCACAATTAGCAGAGCTTCGTGCTCTGATGCTTGCATTAGAGTACGCAGATCCTAATGTGACGACTTTGGTCGTAAGTGATTCTTACTACTGTGTCCAGTCTTACAATGAAAACTTGTTCTTTTGGATTCAGAATGGTTTTCGTGACTCCAAAGGTAGCACAATAAAACATAAAACGATCTGGGTCCGAGTGGCGGAACTTAAAGAGAAGCTGCCACTCGTGTTTGTGATTCATACTCTCGGTCATCAGCGCGTGGGGGTCCACGCTGTTGGCAACTCGCTTGCTGATGAAGCAGCGAAGTCAGCGGTATCAAAATACTTAGTTGCAGCAGTCTCGAGGTCCAAAAGCAAAATAGGTGATGATATCTTGGCAGCTGTAGCTGCAACAGAGAAGGGAAGTAAATATCCTGCGGGATTCCCTTCTAAATACACATACCACTTAAGTCCCGATAAGGTTCCTTATGTGAAAATCCCTGAAGTTGGCGAGCGTTTAGTTCCCAACTCGGATCGCAGAGCTGCTTTGATTACTGCGGCACATGAAGGCGTGGCGTCTGCGCATGCGGGCGTCTCGGCCACTGTAACGCAGCTACAACAGAGATTCTGGTGGCGGGGGCTGTACAAACAGACGCGTGAATATGTTCTTCAATGTGACATTTGCCAGCAGATTAAGCCTTCTACTGCTGCGCGTCCGCCTCAGACACAGTTGTACATCTCTAATAAACCGCTTGGTTGCGTTTATTTGGATCACTGCGGTCCTTTTTCTTCTGATACTGCGTTTAAATACATCTTAGTAGCAGTTGACTCATGCACACGCTTTGTATGGGTATGGCCGCATCGAAGCGCTGATTCGCGGACTGTCATTAAGGATTTGCGTGTCTTTGTGGGAATTTTTGCCTGTGGTACTTTCCATTGGGACCAGGGTCCGGCTTTCGCCTCTAAGGCATACAAGGCTGCTATGGTTTCGTTGGGAGTCCAAGTCAAGTTTTCAAGTCCCTACAGGCCCGAGGGCAATAGTGTAGTAGAACGAATGAACCGCGACTTGAAGCAATCTTTGACAGCCCGAGTTATAGGTACTGGTAGAAACTGGCTAGCCCACCTCATAGGCGTGCAGCGTGCGCTTAATAATCTCCCTAGAAGGTCTCTGGGTGGGCGGACCCCATACGAAATGCTCTTTGGTATCAAGATGTATGTACCTGACCTTGATGGGCCGGACTACAAGGCCCAGGCCGGGGCCTTTGACGTAGATGAACGTTGCGATGTTTTACAGAATCTACAAAAGACCAGAGACAGTCTTGCAAAGGAACATTTGCCCTCCACATCGGATGATGCGTTGCAGATCCCGGTAGTTGGCTGGCTACGAGTCCAGGTGATAAGCACCGGATTCTTACACTGAGTTTGCCGAAAGATCTGGCTCCTGACCTTGCTGACTGTGAAACCTGGGGAAAAACTTTTGCAGTGGTCTATTCGAGGTGCTATGGCTCCCCGTCTGTGACCAATCTAGGTGGGGTCCTTAAACGTGTTCAGGACGAACACGGACCGGAGGCGGCTGTTGAATTGGGCATGCGCCTGTGTGGCTCCTTTGAAGTAGTTTGCGGTGTGATCCTTGCGAATGTCAAGGGGGATGCAGTGAACTTTCAAGTTGCTAACGCGTTAGCGTTGGTTCCCGAGCCCGACCGACCCCGACAGTTAGCAAAGATAATTGTGAATGCTTACAAAATGGTGGGCCGCAATGCAAAGGGGGTTTTATTTATTTATTTATTTTATTTTAGCGATTTCTAAAGCGCCTGGTGACCCAAGGGCATCCCCGCGCTATGTGACTTGAAATCCTGTTGAGGGGAAGAGAGGGGGGGGAGAGCGACAGAAGGGTATTATTTAGGGAACAGATGGGTCTTTAGTTTTTTGCGAAAAGCCAGGTGGTTGGGTTCTAGTCTGAGGGAGCGAGGGAGTGCGTTCCAGCCCTTAGCCGCTTGAACGGAGAATTGTCGACCTCCTGTACGGGTTCTTTTGAATCTGGGGGTGCTGACTAGGTTCTCATTCTGAGATCGTAGGGATCTGGTTGCTGTGTAAGGAGTGATCATTTTACTAAGAATCGCTGGACCAGATCCGTTGTAAAGCTTGTGTGTTGTACACATTGCTTTGAAATGCACCCTTTGGCGCACAGGGAGCCAGTGCAGGGCTTTGAGGGCTGGCTTGGCGGACGTTCTGGAAGGAGTGTTAGTAAGCATGCGTGCTGCCGCGTTCTGTGTCCGCTGGAGTTTCGTGATGGTGGACTCGGGGGCCCCCAGATAGACCAGGTTGCTGTAGTCCAGGCGGGACAGCACTAGTCCCTGGATGAGAAGCTTCCTGGAAATAGGTGGGAGTAAGGGCAGGATTTTACGGGTCGTGCGCATGAGCCCGAAGCAGGTGCCCGAGGTTTTAGTTGCTTGGGTTTTCATCGTGAGCTGTGGTTCAAGCCACACCCCGAGTGTCTTGATTTCACGTTTTGGGGGGGGGGGATTTCTCCGAACACATCGGGCCATAGTGTAGGAGGGATGGTCGTCCATTGCTTTCCAAGTAGCATCACTTCCGTCTTTGTCCCATTCAGTTTTAGTGATGAGTTATTCATCCAGTTATGGATTCCTATGAGGCAGTTGGTCAGATTTTCTGGATGGTCAATCAACTGGGACAAGGAGACGACTAGTTGGGTATCGTCAGCGTAACTCACCATTTTTATGTTAAATGGTGTTACCACGTCCTCGAGGGGGGCCATATAGACATTAAAAAGCGTCGGGCTCAGGGAGGAGCCCTGGGGGACGCCGCTAGTGAGTGGGAGGGTGGATGAGTGATGATTATCGTCCCACACTTGGAAAGTGCGCCCCGTAAGAAAGGATTCGATCCATTTGATTGCTGTCCCGGTAAGTCCTGCATCCGCCAGTCTATGCAGAAGGACACGGTGGTTGACCGTGTCAAAGGCTGCACTTAGATCCAGGAGGATCACTGCCACTGATCCTCCTGAATCCAGTAAGCCCCTTGCCTCCTCGATGACTGCGAGGAGTGCAGTGTCTGTTCCATGGCCCGGGCGAAATCCGGTTTGGGATTGTCGAAGCAAGTTGTTGGTTTCAAGGAACTGGGATAATTGGATGTTTACCAGTTTCTCAGTGACTTTGCTGATGCCAGGGAGTAGAGATATTGGTCTGTAGTTAGACAGGTCTGATGGATCTAGCTGAGGTTTTTTTAAGAGTGCTTTAACCACAGCACTCTTCCAGCTATCGGGGACAGTTCCGTGGGCGAACGAGCAGTTGATGAGATCCGTGATAGTAGGTACGATTACTGAGGCAACGGTTAAATCTTTTCCTGATAAGGAGAAGAAACAGCCCCAGGGTCAGACATCGGAAACTAGTGTTCAACAAAAGTCCAAGAAACAAAATTGGCCTAAAAAGCAGAATCAGGGTAAGCAACAACAACAACAAATACAGGTTTCTGCTCCTGCGTCTCCATTGCCTGCGCAGTCGGATCGTGTTTATGATTTGCGCGACCGCGCGATGATTAAATCGCCTGAGAGGTTTCAGGCTTCTGAACAACGCTCTCCTCGTTCCTTTCAGGACTCATCGGCTCCGTCAACCGGTGGTGGAGGGGGCGGCAGGGGCCGGGGTGGCCAGCAAGGACGTGGTCAGCCCCGCCCGCGTGCCAGTGGAGATCAGCAGGAAGGCTCTACGCCCAAGAGACCACAGTTTGCCACGAAGAAAGTCGCTGCCCTGACCGCGCATCGTTATGCCGAAGATAGTGAGAACGCGGCTTCGGAATCTGACGTGGGCTCTGACCTTGCTAGACAGCGCAGCAGAGATTACCATAGTGAGAGAGGCCCTCCGTCCACTGTTGAAGGTGACAGCGACTGACATTTATGTTGTGATAGAAACAGCAGATACGCATGTTGCTCCCCCTGAACGACTTTTTGAAATTGTCCTGTTAATTGAAGGTGGCATGCAGCGAACTGTAAAAGGGGTATTTTGGGAAAATCTCTCGTCTACGTATGACATTTTGCTTTCGGAGGCTGACTGGCCCCCACCTTTTGTCCTCGCAGCTCCGCGAGGGGAGGAGGTAATCCTACCCAGCTTCGCGCACACACAGCCGCTCCCCACCAGAAGCCTGCGGGAGTCGGGGGCCCCCAAGACTTTTGTAGAATCTTCAAGGCTCAGGGGACGCTTTTGAGAATGGGGCCCAAGCCCTAGCAGACAAGCGTCCGAGTTCCAAGGTGTCCCAGGGCCATTTTAGTGGATCACGCCCAAATCTGAAGAGCCGGCCGCCATTTTGAGAGTCTTGTGGCAGCCGCCTATCGCTGAATCGCAAGAGCGGGAGCAACTCAACTACACGGTGAGCGAGACGCTGTAGTCGGGCGGTAAACAGCTGAATGGCGGAAGAGGCACAGTGTAGCAAAAGCGGGCAGAATGGCACCTGAAACGGTAAAGGGGCGCCCCACTACAGCGTGTTTTCAGGTCAAACGGATTGTGGGACAAGGTCCAGAATGGAAGAGTCATCAAAAGGCAAAAAGTTCCGCCGGACCCCGGGAGCCGGCCGCCTATGTCGGGGGCGATCTTAGGCCACACCAGGGCAACACGACTTGGGGAGGGGGCAGGAGCCAAGCGCCCCCTCCCAGTCCGCGCCACCACACCGTATGTTGAAAATCTGAAGCTATCGTTCTACAAACTCTCAACCAGCCTTGGATGGAAAAATCTTGATGAATGTACAAACTGAAAACCAGTTTTTGTCTGCATAGCATCAGCAGCAACGCTTGCTATCAGAGTTTATGAGTTTCATACTCGATCGATTGAGCTAGCCGCATCAGGCAACAAAAAGTATAAAATAGTTATGTAAATAGTTATTTAATAAAATGTTTTACCCTGTTACTTTGCTGGTGTGTTGTATATATTTATAATATTTGCATAGAGTTTATCGTTATTTTGGGCGGGGTGGGTGGCGGAGCCGAGCTGTCTTGCAGCCTTCATGGTGTGGAGCTCAGTTCATCTCACTATTTTCGTATTTCTCAAGAAGGGTTGTTCCTAATGTTTCTATTTTAGCGAGGTCAAAAAGAGATCCCATTAGTGGCCTACTGATTTTGCTCGATTACTTTTATTTTTTTACACGATTTTTCACTATCTGCAAAGACTAAACAGAGTATTGCGACTTTGTGCTTGTTTGTAAATAGAGAATGAACCAAGGAGAATCAATTGTAAAACAGTAAATGCTTGGATAACAATCAATCAAATGGAGAGACAAGCAGGCACCACGGATTACAACGGGGGTAAAGGCCTGCGTTAACTACCCTTCACTATCTGCAAAGAGAGAGTACTACTAAGAGAAAAGAGGGGAGGGGGGGGGGAGCGTTCAAAGCACATCAGCGTGCATAAACACGAAAAAGTTTTTACCTATCACGTACTTGACATTTGACAGCTTTTGATATTTGCTATTAAAAAACCATTGAAATTCACTGAAAAAACCATAGGTTTTAGCCCATACATAGTTAGGGATTAGCATTTACAAAACCTTAATTTACTCGCACAAAACCATAGAAATTCGCATATATAGTTAGATGAAATAACTATATATCGCGCACCCGCAACCCACTGCTGATGATGTCACATATTACATCATTCATGACATGGTCAGTGACATCACTGATGACATCACTGATGACATCTCAAATGACATAATTCATGACATGGTCAGTGACATCACTGATGACATCACTGATAATATTTCAAATGACATCACTTGTAAAATCACTGATAACATCTCATTTGTCATTACTGATCACATCACTGATGATATCATTCATGTGATAGTACGATCAACCTCTTCAGACTCTAATATAACCTTCGATACAATCAGTGTAAACAGACTCTCACAGACTGTCACTCATCCATGGAGTTACTCACACACCTAGTCAGTCATGCAAAGAATCAATCACACCTCCATTTCCTCAACTATACAGTTATACACACCTTACTTAATCAAACATATACTAACACATATTTACTCTCTTATACAATCCCTGATACAAGTTCACAATGATCCATACAGTCACTCACACATTCACTGGCTCTTATGCACAGTTATTTATATATGTCAACTCTTACATGTACTGTGTTTTACATATGTTGTTACTTTGACATGTAGCACTGAGATATCCATTCATTCACCAATACACTCATGCACACAGTCAACCGCCCATACAGCTGTTTTCACATGCACTTTTGAACCCATACATCTACTGAATCAACTGCTCACACATCTATGCACAGAGTCACACACCTCTCAGCCACCCCCACACACACACTCAGTCTCCCATACAAATATTTGGGCAACCAATCAATAACCCATATAGTTACTCATATAGCTACTGATCAACAAATGCAGCAGTTTACAGAACTACAGTAATAATGATGCACAAATTAAGACAGTTTAGTCACTAACCCATGCACTCAGGGAGACACATTTAATCATTCTCTCATACAGTCAGTCATGCACCTACTAAATCCTTCATCCAAACATTTATACATCCACTCATTCTTCAATATGTAAGACATATTTTAACTTTACAGAAACATACAGTCACTGGAAGTTGTCATTTGAGATGTTATCAGTGATGTCATTTGAGATGTCATCAGTGATGTCATCAGTGATGTCACTGACCATGTCATGAATGATGTAATATGTGACATCATCAGCAGTGGGTTGCGGGTGCGCGATATATAGTTATTGCATCTAACTATATA
Source organism: Lissotriton vulgaris (assembly GCF_964263255.1). Taxonomy (NCBI): domain Eukaryota; kingdom Metazoa; phylum Chordata; class Amphibia; order Caudata; family Salamandridae; genus Lissotriton; species Lissotriton vulgaris. The sequence continues at coordinate 500,428,177 of NC_141694.1, forward strand.
TGTGCGAATTTCTATGGTTTTGTGCGAGTAAATTAAGGTTTTGTAAATGCTAATCCCTAACTATATATGGGCTAAAACCTATGGTTTTTTCAGTGAATATATATATATATATATATATATATATATATATATATATATATATATATATATATATATATATATACACATATACACATACACAGTGGTTACAGTTGCGGCTCCTCTACTATGGCGATCTAGAATCACCCCCCTGATTTTAAGCAGTGCAAATAAAGGAAGCATAAAATGATAATAACTTTGAGTTGTTGCTTTGCGAGTGGGAGGGGCTGCTCTGCTCTTGGAGGTTTGCCCATTGCTAAGGGCACATGACTGTTTGGCCGGCAGTCATGCGCATATTCCCTGTTCTCCACGCAGGCTGCATTACAGCCTGTGTGGAGAACATGCCCAGGCCCCCATTCCCTGGCTGAGCGTCGAAGTATGACGCTCAGACAAAAAAAAAAACGCTGCGTTGCAGCGTTGTGATTGGTCAGGGGAGCCTGGCTGTGCTTCCTGTTCCTGGAGACTGACAGAGGAGAGAGCAGGAGCAGAAACGTCGGACCCAGCTGTGCAAGGAAAGTGTTGATTAAAAAAAATATATACATTGCACCCCCCCTCTCCCATGCCACTGATTGTTAAGTTATAATATGTATGGATTTCGGTGTAGAAAATATATACATACTTACCTGTTGATATTTGGATCTTTGATATTGTGGTCACAATATTGTATGACCTCAATATTCCCTTGGGTTTTTTTTTCCCCAAGGTCCAATGATTACCCTGCTTGGCACCTTTTCTCACGTTTGACTATACCCAATAAAGTTGATATCGGTATAAGATGGATATATGAACGCAGCATGTATCCCTGACGGTCGTTCCAAAGTAGCTTAGTTGGAGTTTGGCATCACTTACTGAGGGGCAATTTGGGTGGCTCTTCTCAGAGCCCCTACCAGTCTATCTGTGACGGTAAGTTCATCTCCACATGCTACTAGTTGGTCACCAAGGGCGAAATATGAGGACACCAAAAAAATATATATATATTCCCTTCTGGATATTCTGAAACCACAACAATGGCATTTAATAAGAGGCCTGCAATAAATGTATTTTCTTAGTGGTCCTAGTGTCCCAAAAATGGTGGCATCCCAGCCAAACAGATCCTATGGAGTGTTCCAGCAGGTACGGGATATCCACATTGTCAATAAAGTAATGAATTCAGACAGAATAAGTGGGAGATATAAATAAATATGGGATAACATTCGGACAGTTTTCTGAGGGAACAATGCATTTCCAGGGAAGCACAGGTGGAATGGATAGTCCTGGGACTGGAATTATTTACTAATGTCACGTTTTTGAAAACTTAATAGGGCTTCTGATTGCAACTTTGCCCTTGATTCCTCACAGATAAGTTGAAATGGGGGATAACATATTTTCAAAGGACCACATTAAGATTGCAAGGGGGAGAAACCTTAAGGGAGAAAACGCTTTCTTAATCCTTTTAAGAAGTCTTTCACTGCTGGGAGTTAGAAAAAATAGGTTTCTAAGGGACTTGTACTATAGGCAGCAATAGCTGCCAGATACAACTTTTTAAAAGAAAACTGCAGCCTTAAGTACAGTTTCCTCTCAGCATCTGGTTGGACTACTGTTTTTCTGGATAAACCAAATACAGAATATCTTCCATTTGAAGGAATAAGCTCTTCTAGTGGATGTATGTTTTGCTTCTTTCAGAATTGTCATGTAATCTTGCAGAAAGTTTATGAGAACATATTGCATGAGTTCAGGAACTAAGCTGTCAAGTTTAGTTACAGAAGGCTGGCATGTAGGATCTGGCCCCCAAACTTCGACAGGAGAGTTGGTCTGCTCGGCGGTTTCTTGTGGGGACATGCAGATAGGTGCAGCAGATCAGTGTCCCGTTATAGCTGTGGCGACTTCAGAGCAATAAGGATCATCATTGCTCTGTTGCAAGTTAGTTTGAGGATTACTGATGGAGTCAGCAGGATTGGAGGAATGTGTAGAAAAGTTTCTTTGACCAACTGATAAAAAGATTTTGCCCCAGACTGCCTACGTGGAAATACCTGGAAGCATAGTTTCTGCATTTATGAGTCAGTCTGTGTTTGGAAATCCCCATTCGCAAATACCATTGCGTAACATCATCATCGTTTGATGTCCATTTGTGATTCTCCAGTAAGGCTCTGCTAACAGACTCTGCTTCTGCATGTTGTACACCAAGTAGATACACTACGCAATTCCTCACAATTATACATTTCCAAATTGCCTGTGCTCCTAAAGACTGAACTCTGGATCTTGTGATTTCCCCCTTGTTGATAAAATGCATCAACATTTTATTGTCTGTTGGAACAAGTTAGGATAGCCCTCAACTTCAGTGCTGCATAAACTGAATCCGCTGACTCAGCTTTACAAGGTTTGCTTTGACCACCACATGTGACATGAGAGCACATAGTTCAATGCACTACACTTGAATGTGAGAGATAGGTTTTTGTTGGCACGCAGAACTCCACCCAATACATTGTTGAAGTGGCATCAATGCTTTGGGGTTATTAACAGTCCCTAAACATGGATCCAGTCACACCATAGTGATCAGCATCAACCCTTTTTAATTCTCATCAATCACACACGCAAGATGTGCAATGAGAAAGGCACTTCAACTAAGAAGTGCGTTTTTGCACCCTGCTGCTCAACACATCAAACATACCGACACAGAATACAATTAAAACAGAAGAAATACATATTGTGAACAAAATTAAAAATGTTTTTACATTTCTAACATGGTGAAAATGTCATCTGAAATCCTAACACCCTAAAACCTTTTATCTGTGCGCTACGGTAGTAGAGCATGGAAAGTAGATAACTAGCAGAAATATTTTCTTAGGGAAGATGAGCACAATACATACCTCGTTTACAGCATAATGCTATAATTATCAGGAGTCAGGGAAGTTGTGTTCCCTGAAAAAGATAAACATCATCAACTCCTCCCTGACTCAGTATCAACTTTCAGTACAAAAGTGCTATACAGCAGCTGCATATCTGCCAAGCAGGATCGTCTTCTGGTCTAGCAGTATCTTGTTTGCGATAATCTGGGGCAAAGGACCTCTCCTGACAGGTGGGTCAAGTGACTGTCTTTTTATACTGTATCTTATCTGAGATGGAATTTGCAATGTCACAGTAGAAATTTTTCTTTTAACCAACAAGCATCAAGGTGCTAGTCTAAGATGCATTCCTTTAAACATATAAAGAAATAGTACAACAATTCAGACTACACTATTTTGACTATTCTTTGTTTGACCTTACAATTAAGATAACAAGGCTCCAAACTGATGTTGCATCAGTAGTTCTGTTGATGTCTATATTTAAACGACATGACACTTTTTGGAAAGCTAAGGACAGATGACATCTGTGTCAAAGGCACACATGATGATTTTGCGGAAATGCAGAAAATGTAGATGCTGCATACTTAAAATGGAGTTGGGCCTTATTTCTTTAGGCCATCAGTAGGTTGGTGTGGTGAGTCTCCTGTTCATCAGACTACATTTCCATACCTCGTAGTGAAGCATCCATCACAATGGCTGGTTCAGATGAAAATAAACACCCTATTGGAGATTGGATGAATGGTACAATCAAGGAAGAGACTTGCATGCAACCTGAGAAAGGCATTTTGTTTTCTCAACTGCTTGAGAGCTGTCACTGCTCGCATTCCAGGCATCATTGTAACAGTCCTATTTGTCATTAGGCACAGGGTACCAGAAATATGCAGAATGCCATTGAGTCCAGAAGTGATAAGATATGGCGGGCTGTCTGATGGCTCATCGTTCAAAGCCTCTGACACTTCAGATGCATACATCACAGTCTCTCCTCTGAAGGGTGCACAATTGGCACTTTGTGTCTAGAGTCACTCCTAGATAATGGATGATTGGACCAGGACAGCCAAACCATCGGAGTCATTTGCTCAGAGTCCCAAGCAGTAAAGAACGGTGACTTCTGTGTTGTAGTGATGTTGGGATTTCTGAATAACAAAAGCTTTATTAGCAAATTTGCTTGGTTGGGGGAGATGTTTATTTTCATCTTTCTGTGGTGTGACTACTGCTATGCACTTTGAACATGCTTGTAGAGCCGACAGAATACCAAAATGCATGACTCTGTATTGAAAGTTATGATTCCCACCAAAAACGTTATACATTTTCAATGACTTTATATATTGAGTGTGTGAAAAATACATCCTGTAAACATATCGCATACTTCTAATCCTGTTATGCGCTGTCTCCTACTGTAAGGACTCCTAGAATGTCCTCTTGGAGTTAAGGATCTTCTTCCTGTAGCATGGGCATTTCATTGGAACATAAGAGCCTGGAGACTCCTCAGGACGGTCAAAACATCCTGATGTATTCTGAATCCTGTACACGCTGCACCCTCCTCTTCATCTTGTAGACCCAATGCACAGACAGATAGAAAGACCGACTGGGTGTTGTCTGTTGATGTTGAATGCCTCATCACATCAATGGAGTTTCCAGTGTCGGCTTCCCCTGTTTGTTCCTTTCAACAGTGAATGACTTCTTAAGGGGGAATCAGCGGTTGACGGTCAACATGGCTCTACCACTGAATGACTGTGCTCACATTTTTCCTAATGAGAGATTTCTTTGGGTTTCCCTTGCAAGGGGGCTTGGAAACAGTGAAATGAGCTGTAGTATAAGATCACACTCTCCGCATCACTCGGATATTCCTGATGTTGACTTATCACGATTGTGCTGGTCTTTCTGTAGTCCTTGTAAGCAGATTTTCTAGCTGCTCTTCAGCATTGTGTGGACATCTTCTGACAGGAAAAACAGGAGTCAGAATAATGAGAGCTGGTTAGGCACACCGAACAGACTTTAAGGGGCTTGTGTGTGCTTTGTGTCTCCCACAAGAAGGTCAGTACACAAAAAGGGAAACCATTTTGTGAAAAGAAAAATTGGTTTCCTGCTAGGAAACAGTATAAAATACATTATGTCTTTGAAGATGTCGAGTGAAGACGCTTTTTGAAGGGTTAGAAAAGTGTTCCAAGACATAAAAAATCACAAAAAGCTCTAGATCAGTGCTCTAGGACTCTGTCAGCTAAATACTAGCAGAGCCCAACAGATAAAATTATAGCTTCCATCACCAATTATTTTAATTTTATCATAACCAACTTTATTGAAGATTTTGCAACAAGACATATTATAACTGTTCAGGAAAGTTTGTTGTACATGCCCAATAGTACAACAAGCCCAGTCATTCACATTGCAAAACATTACAAGGTCAAATCGACAAACCATAATAGCTACACCATGTCCTGCATATTCAGCTATGCTTCTCAGGGCAGCTCAGGGTCTCAAAAATCATTTTCTTCTGGTGAGCGCAACAGTCCATCCCCATACAACAACAACCAACAGTCTGTTTTTGCGGTTTCCAGGCACGAGCTGCGTCCCGTTTGGTGACCAAACAGGCCACCCCTAAAAAGATTTGCTCAGTCCTGGTGCCATGAATCTTCTCCCTCAATCCCAACTGCACAATGCGGGGGGTAATTTCCAGAGTGCGGCCCAGGACAGGAGCAAACACTCATACTAATTATTTCTTAGTGAAAATAAACTAATGAGGGCAAGTTATTGCAACCTTAGTGATAATCGTTGTGTTTTACGCCCCTTTACGCAATGAAGGAAGGCTCTGAGTACCACATACTAGTGATATAGAAGAGGACATACTAGTTATTTTGGGAGGTCCGATTAACTGAATGAATTTATATGGATCACTGGAAGGAATAGTAAAGACTGCGCTTTGAATTTATTTCATTTTTTTGTGTTACACAATGTGTCTTATTATATTGGCTATCATTTAACATATTAAATTATGTTCATTCCAGAAATAATTGTTTAATGTAACAGGACATCAAAAAGGTACAGTAAAAATGTCACAAAAGTAATTATGAGTAAATGTACTAGTATTCCTGCAGTCCTTCACATGCTATTAAATTCCTTTGTGGTTTGTGAATTGGCTATTAAACACCTAAAATGATAATATTCACATACTATTAGTAGACACAGAAAGGAATGTGTTTTCTTTGTACTTTTACAAATACAGAGTAGGACGTTTTGGAGACAATTCACAAAGGGATTCATGCGTATTTGTAATATTCCTGTAGTAATACTTCACTCATGAACTCCTTTGTGAAACAGCCCCACAATGCTTAGATTATGGCGGGCAATGCTCACGCACCTATGTCTTTACTTTTTAAAATAGTTGAGAGAAAAATAGTTTAAAATAATTCCCACAATTTACATAGTAATTTTACTGGGAGGAACCCTCCAAATGATCACACTATACTACAGAAGAAGCATCATTAGATAGACATTGCCTACAGGCAGTTTTATCATTCTTTTGTGCAGCTTACAAAATAGCACCAATTGAATAAGGTGATAGATAGTAGACGTTTGGAAGTAATTTAGTTACTTTTTCATACCAAATAGACATGTAGATGACACTTCATAGAAATGTTTACCCATTTCATAATTCCAAACTGGCAAGCTTATATTTTTAGGATGCAAAAAATCTTTTTTTTTTAATCAATTTTTTCCCCCAAAAAAGAATAATAAGAAAAATGTTACTAACACGGATTAACATATATGAACAAAACCACCACCATTTTCTTTACAACCAAAGGAAGCTCACATTCCTAGAACTAAGAAGTTTTTATGATTTGAGTCCCTACAACTCTGATATTAACGACAAGAGCAACTAAAATGTACTCTTTTTTACTTCACTGCAAAAACAGATTGTCTGTGTAAAGGTACTGATTTTCCATTCTCGGCAAAAATACTTTCTCTCAAGACACAATTAAGCCACTATGAATCCATTTATCTACATGGAGCAGTAATTCTTCCAGTTCATTAACCCTTTCACCTTTATAAGTTTGTTTTATGTGTCAGTTTACAAATTTCTAATTCCTTAACTTTTTGTCGGGCACTAACTAGCTTTGCACCATATTACTACCAATAATTAGCTCATTCTAAAACTCTTTACTCTCTGAGAAAATACGAGTTTTTGAACGGTATTTAACAAAGATTTGAGAAGAAACATGTTCAAGGTGCTTACCATAACACACGAGGACAGTAATCTAGGGCATTCAAGCGCAACAAATGTGTCCTGGTACTGGCTCTTTCTTCTAATGAAAGTGAAACTGTGTATTCCAGAAAGTGAATCCAAAACTGCTATTCAATTGTTTCTTTAAGAAAGCTACTTCAGAACTGCTGACAAGCCCTCCTAATCTCGCATTGGGATGGTGGTAATGATCTGCTCCATTAACCCCCAGACACCACACTGCCACCTATTAAGAGGCTCCCACACACATCTTATCCCGGGCCTGAAAAAATATGACTGCATCAACCCCATTGTAATGGAACTCAATTGGTTCCCCTTGCCGGCCCGCACCATCTTGAAAACGAGCAGCATCATTTACAAAGCCATCACGACAAGAACTTTGTAAAAATGGTCAGCATCTTGCAGATAAGCTGACCACCTCTGGTGGTTCTCGTCTCACCTACAGCCGGGACACCATTAGACTAGACTAAAAAATGAAGAAAAACAGGCAATTGCAATGCAATAGGTCTCGCATTTGTTAGAGTTTGAGCTATTGGCATTGTAAATGACAATGTCTTTTATTTATGTATTTTTAAAAGCTGCAGGCAGATCCGAAAATACGCATTTTTGCTGCCAGCCTTGCTTTTCATAAGTCCAAAGTGCATGTTTACGCACTGCTTGCAGGTTTTCAAAGCACATAAATAAAAGGCATTGTCATTTACAATGGCAATAGCTCGAAATCTTGCAAATGTGAGACCTGTTGCATTGCAAATGCTTTTTGTTTCAGGTTGTAGCAAGGGCAGAGTTTGAGAAACTGCAGATAATAAAAGGCTGTTTCCTGACCAATCGCAAACCACTGTACTATCTCCAAGTTCCCTAGAGCAAGTGAATGACTGGCAGGAACTTTTCTAGCCAATATACTGACATGATGAGGTCCCGCATCCAATCCAGGACCATCACGTTTTCTTCATCATAAAAAGTATATGGTGTTGCTTACTTGACAGGTTGTGAGTACAGTGTCACGCAATGGCTGTTCACCATAGCTTGGAAGCTTGGGAGTACGTTAATGGCAGAACAGCAAAGTTTTGTTATGACTGGATGCATGTGTAATTACTGTATTTTAGTCTGTGCTTATATATAATGATTCCTGTCTATGTGACATTCAATGTGATAGTGCCACGGACAACAGATTATCAAAAGTTGATCATCCCAAGTATCCCCATGTTAGGCATGAGAAACCAAAACATTTCTGGCTTTTACTTGCTTTTGCGTTTTGTCGGTCCTGCTTGTAAAAACAGCAACATTGTTCCCATGCTGCCAGTTAGACATGGATCGATGCGGCCCAAACCTTAGAATACCCCAATATTGAAAAGATCTCATTTTACAATTGCTGTATAAAGTGTCCTAATCAAAAGGTTGGATTTCTTCATAGTAAACCCCACGACGCTTAATGCAATTAGTAATAACATCGGAGCTTCTGCATTTTTCCACCTTTAGACTGGGAGGAAGGGCAGAGATGTGTGTGAGCGTCCATTATTCTCCGGGGTCGGGGGAAGGAGAATCCCAGCCATCTCCAGCTTGTTTGTGGGAGGCACAGCTAAAGGAGCTTCTGGTGACAACGTCCACGACGATCAGAGAAATGACAGATATTGTGATAAAACTCCAGAAGAGCCCCCGCCCTCCATACACACACACAATGCTGAAATAACGTGAAGGAAACATCAGCCTTAGTACCCTGAAACGTACACCCTTTATGGATTTGCCACGCATTTCACTACCAAGAAAAGTGCATTTGCAACAATATTTTTTGATTTATGCGTTTTTATATAGCGCTGACTTTACCCGAAGGTGTCAGAGTGCTTTACAATCGAACTAGTTACATTACATCAGGACTTCGTAAATTTGTACATTATGTAATGAATCACTTTTATTCTAACGCACGCTAAAACCTTTGGATAAGGTCTGCACTACATTAAAATACATAAATGAATAAAAAGGCAAATGAGATCGAAAGCTACAAATGAAGAAGGAGGCGCCCACAGAAGGATACGGGGGATGGCAGCAGGAGTGAAAAGATTGCACCGAGAGATCGACATAGAGAGGATAGCAATTAGTGGGAGAGAAATGAGAACGTGGGGTTAAGCAAAGGAAGGTAGATATAAAAGAGAAGGTGCAGTCAAAAGGAAAGGGGGAATTCAGAGACATGAAAAAATAATGTCATCGCGATCGCAGAAGAGCAATGTTTTACTTATGCTGAATGTATTATCTTGTTCTGTCCTGTTTTAAGCTCACTGGCTACGCGTCGCCACTTCCAGTGGCTATCCGGTACACTAAACTCGCTATGCGCCGGCACAATCTTCCAGGCTCCAGTGCTCTCAATTTGCACCATCGCGGAGAAAGCACACCGTACTGTTCGAATCCTACTTCGCCAATCATAGAGACTCATGATGACTTTGATGGACCTCAAGCACAAAAATCACAGTAGACAAGGGCAGCGTCCAGCGAATGCTGTGTGCTGTGTGCGGTGACAGCCACCATTGTCAAACTAAAAGCACACATGGCATACTGAATACATTTTTTATTAAATGAAAGCGCACCGAAATGAAAACAAGAAGTGGCTGCTCTTGTAAATTAAAAAACATAAAGACGCATGGCTGCTAAAGTGAAAGCAGACCGTGTTGCAAATTTAAAAAACTCATTAGTAATAATAATATAAAAATGGGCGGTGTTCTGCCCCGTCGTGGGTGGAATAGGGGAAAGATCATTAAATAAAATAGTGCTCACCGATTAAATAAAGCAGACCGAGTAACACCACAAGAAAAAAGTCCAGTACTCATGGGAGGTTACAAATGAAGACAAGGCGGTACTAAGGAGGGACTAACAAGCCTAATAATGAATGAGAAGCCAGCATTTAAGAAGGGACAATAACACAAGCCAATGACAAATATGTCCGGAGAGTGGGCGGGGCTTCAAGTGGATACTCCAATGAAGCATGGCTTGCAGAGCAGCGCATGCGCTGCCCAATCTAGACCTAAAAACAAGACAGAAGACTGTTTTCATGTATGCATCCTGGATGTGAAACACCATCCACTTGCCCATCAGAAGTGTCCCAGCTCTACTCCAATTTAGGAAAGAGTTGTAGGCACACATCTTTAAAGAACACTATATCACAATGCATTAACAGTCCATAAACCAGCAGCCTCTCTTATCTGCTCGTTGGCGTTATGCTTGTCTTTGACCCTTTTGGCTAGGTTCCAACAAAAGAAATTCCACATACAGACAACCATTCCAGGAAATACATTTTGTAGAATCTCTTCAACAGCACTTTGCTTCCATGAGGTCATCTTACCTATTTGATACTATTGATGCCACATGTGTAGATATGGAGTGTGAATGCTAGTTTGCTCAGCTATTTATGAAACCCACAAGCTGCATCACTGCGCCTGTTCATCTGAGCTGGAGAGCCTACTCCCGCTTAGTTGCTATATTGCAATTGATTGTGGTGTGAGTTACTCTTGCAAATGTATGTGGTAGCCATGGTTATATCAAGAACGTGGTTAAAATGACTTACCTGAAATACTGCCAAACCAACTCCGTGAGCAGACACATTAATTTCCAAAGGCTGTGTAACTTCAATCTATTACAAAATAAAATTACAGTTAAAGATTCATTAGTAAAACGTCAATGTCTTTAAAATCATTGTTGCTAAATATTATTTTTTCAATAACCCACTTCACCTGTTTTTTCTGAAAAAGGAACCGGTTTACATCATCCACTTTAAATCCCACAGTGTTGTTCGGATCTGTTCCACTCACAAAAACACTCATTTCTGTTGTCCCAACTGTTGCCAAAGAGGCTATGGTAGACAACGCCTCCAAAGCCAGTATTGTATCCTATGGACAAAACACAGTGTTAATAAACTTAAGCACGTGTTTTTTTTTTTAAATAATGAGTTATTTGAGGTTTCCAAAACCAAATAGGCAAGTAAAGACTCTGTGCAACTGGAAATGCATTTCCTAGTGCTCTGTGCAGCTAATATGGGGGTGAGATATTGCATTCGGAAGGGTTGGTGGGGCCTACGACTCCTCATAATGTTAATCTGTTACTCAAAATGCTCTCGCCTAAAGTTAAAATTTGATATTCATATTCCGCATAATATTTCAATCAAAAAATATCTATTTCGTCTGAAAAAGACCATAAAAGTGCAAAGAACATAGATACTCAGAGTACACCAATGAAACAAACATTTTATTGATGTATACTCTATGTATAGCAATTGAAACAAACAGGTAAAAATGGTTAAAAATTCAACGAATGCATATATTAATACAAAAATTAAAAACATGCATTAAGTAATGCAATATATAAAAAGTTTATGAACATCCCAAGTATACCTTATTTCTACTTCTACATTAAAATCTGTACACCCATATAAACCTTTTTAGCAGCAATCATAAACCTCCCTATGGCACACAGTATATCTAAGGTCCGCATATCAGTTATAAATTCCATAGCTTGGGGCCGATTTCTAATCTCATATTTTAAGAAGATTGGGCATAAAAACTGTTTCCGCCCAGTTAATACTTTAAAGCAACCCAATTGAATGTGCAATATATTGCTTTTAGTGTTTAGATCCCATGTACAATTTCCCTTCTTATCAATCATGACCATATTTATCTTTTCATTAGCATAATAAAAGTAAATTCCTATTCTTATTCTTAACACTTCTCTTCTCAGATGGCTATCTGGAAGTATATCCACGTACGGGTATCCTACTTCCTTTTTCCATGGATCAGACAAAGGGAACTGATTTTTTCTCATCAAGGTACTTTTTGTCACTGTCTCAGGATAATTCAGAGCCTATAGCTCTTGGCTCACCTTTTGTAGTCTCAATTTGTAGTTCTTCCATTCACAGCTTGATTCTCATCTTGCTTCAAACTTTTACCATAGTTTCCTTAATCTCCACCTTAGCCCATTTTAATTTACTCTGCAGTATTTCCTTTTTACACCACAAAGAGATCTTTTGCTCTTAACTCGAGGTTAGGCGCATCCAGTATGCTTATCAATGCCATACAGGCCATTGTATTCCATAAAACCAGTTCCATCTCTGTCCTTATAGACTGGATCATGGACGATTTAGGTAGTGACAGTAAATGTTTTAGACATTTGACCTCTTCAATATCTCATCTGTTTTTTCCACTTAGATATAGCAGTTCACTTCCAAATTGGAATTGTGGTGGGAACATGACTACAAAGGCTTTCAGAGCGGGCCATTCTGACATCTCCCCATAGTCCTTATTACATTTCTTAAAGCCATTAACTGTATCTCAATGATTCCAGATGGGTTTCCCATTTTAGTGACTTATTGAACCAGACCCCTAAATACTTATATTACTTTACAGTCTCCAGTTTGGTGGGGCCTAGGTACCAGCTGAACTTTGTTTTTTATTACCAAAGCACACACCGTTTGTTTTTTCCATATTCACTACCAATTGTTTGTGCTTACAGTATTCCGTAAATCTTTCTAAGTTTCTTTGTAAGCCTATCTAAGTCTTGTCTAGAATTACCAGATCATCTGCATAAAGGAGGCAAGCAACATGTTTGCCATCCATTTTATGGCTGCCACCCTTAGTTTCCCTTAAGATTGATGGCAAATCGGCAATAAACAGGTAGAAGAGAATAGGAGCCAGGACACACCCATGTCTTAGTCCATTTCCAATTAATATTTTTTCTATTAGGGTTCCCTTGGTGTCCCTGATAATTTGTACCCAGTTGGAACTGTGTAGCTCCTCGACTATAGTGAGGAGATACGTTGGGATATGTTTATGTTTATGTTTATGCAATTTTTAAAGCGCACAACTACCCGGAGGTAAATTATAGTGTAGAGAACCAGGTTTTTAATTTTTTCCTAAAGCTGATGAGAGTAGGGGCAGTTTTGATGTGAAGGGGGAGTGTGTTCCAAAGTTTGGCCGTGGAAACTGTAAAGCACCTGTCACCCCAGTTGGCCTTCTTTGTTTGCGGGACTTTAAGAAAGTGAGCAGAGGAGGAGCGAAGAGTTCTAGAATGTACCAGGGGACAGAGGGCTCTTCTAAGGAACTGTGGGCCCAAGTTGTTGACTGCTTTATATGAAATGCAAAGTGCCTTGAATTTTGTCGGGCTCCTGACTGGGAGCCAGTGGAGTTGCCAGATATATGGGGAAATGGATATGAACTTGGGAACTCCCAGTAAAATTCTAGCAGAAGCGTTCTGGACTAGCTGCAGTCTGTTCATGACTTTTTCCTGGGCATTTAGAAGGAGGGCATTACAGTAATCTATTTTGGAAAAGACCAAAGTGCTGATTAGAGTTTTGCCGGCTGAGGAGGGAAGGTATGGCAACAGTTTTTTGATCCTTTTCAGGATAAAAAAAGATGAAGAGACCACGGAGTCGACGTGATGATGAAAGGTCATTTTATCATCAAATATAACTCCCAGGTTGCGAACCTTAGTGACTGGTTGGGGTGGAACTCCCATCTCCGGTGGCCACCATTGAGGGGGCCAAGCAGGTTCCAGTTTCCCGAATGTAATCACCTCTGTTTTGTCAGAGTTTAATTTGAGACAGTTTGATGACATCCAGATACTGATAGCCCGCATTCCCTCTTGGAAATTTGCAGCAACTGAAGTGCCATCACTATGTACAGATAGCACCAGTTGTGTATCGTTAGCGTAAGTTGTGAGGGCAATTCCGTAAGATTTTATTACCCTCGCTAAGTCCGAAACATAAATGTTAAACAGAGTCGGACTTAGCGAGGAGCCCTGTGGGACGCCACATGGAAGAGTGAAGATGTGGGAGGTGAAATGGCCCATTTTTACTGTTTGTGGACGGTCAGCTAGGAAGGATGCGAGAAGTTCTTTCGCTTTGTTCTTAATTCCTATAGCTGAGACACGGTCGATCAAGATAACATGATCGACTGTGTCGAAGGCTGCAGAGAGATCTAATAGTATTAATACAGCTGCTCCTCCTTTGTCCAATGTCATCCTTATTTCATCTGCAGCTTTTAATAACGCAGTCTCTGTTCCATGACCCTGTCTAAACCCAAATTGGGTATCGTCCAGTAGATTATTATTGTCTATAAATTTTGATAGTTGTATGTTCATTGTTTTTTCAAAGATTTTAGCTGGGAACGGGAGACATGCATTGGGTCGGTAACTAGCAGAGAGAAGGGGATCGAGAGTAGGTTTTTTAAGAAGTGGCTTAATGTAAGCCTCCTCCAGACTGAAGGGTAGGTGCCCGTTGTGAACATAGCGTTACAGATGGACGTCAGGGTGGGGGAGATAGCTTCGGGAATAAGATTGAGAATGGCAGGCGGGCAAAGGTCTAAAGGTGATCCTGATTTAGTACCCGAAACAAGTCGATAGACTTGTTCCTCCGTGACAGCTTCGAAGACAGAGAAGCTGGATGTATTAGAATGTGATGGTAGATTGGTAGTGACAGTGGGAGGAGCGTGGGTGAAGGCTGAAAAAATGGCAGTGACTTTATCTTTGAAGAAATTAGCAATAGAATCACAAAGGGATTGAGTTCCATCAAAGCTGGGAGCAGGGGGGTTGGAGAGGTGAGTGACCACCTGGAACAGTTTTTTAGATGAGTTTTTTGCTTGGTTGATTTGGGAGGTATAGTAAGATGTTTTTTCGGCGGTTATAAGATCTTTGTATTTGGAAAGGGCGCTTTTGTACAGTTTTGTCCGTAGGATTATAATAGCGGCGCCAGTGTCTTTCCAAGTTTCTGCAGTGCTGTCTCTGCAGTCGAAGGGATTCCGAGAACCAAGGGGCCGAGGGGAGTTTTCTTCTACGATGGGAGGTTTTGAGGGGAGCTAGGTTGAGACAAGCCGTATTTAGGCTGTTAAGATAGTTAGTGGAGGCCAGTGAAGTGTCCTGTTCGGTAGTAGTAATGCGATCAAGCAGCAAAGCAGCAAGGTGAGGAGGAATAATATTTTTCCAGTCTCTAAAAGTAAAAGAAGAAGAAGATATAGGGGAAAGTGAAAAGGAATTCAGTCTTATGGAAAAGCATACTGCTGAGTGATTGGTCCATATAAGAGGGATCACCTTGGAGACCAGAATGTGGGGGTTGCTGGTAAATAACCCATCTAGGGTGTGTCCGGCTTTATGGGTGGGCTGATTGACAATTTGCTGTAGGCCGGCGGCTGCAAGATCGTTAATTAGTACCACGGTATCAGGGTCACAGATGGCTTCAAGATGGAAATTGAAGTCTCCCAGTATGGTAAAATGTGGCGCTCCTGCTGAGACCTCGATGAGGTTATTAAGAATGTTAAGAAATTTCAATCTGGACCCTGGGGGGGCGATAGAGAAGCATGATTGGTTACCGGAGAGGCTGATGGTAAAAGAGAAAGCCTCACACTCAGTGTATTTAGCATCTGCAATTTTGACTTTAAGGTGGTTCTTATAGATAATGGCTATTCCCCCTTCCTTTCTTTTGATTCTATCTAACCTGCATACGCAATAATTTTCTGGGTCAGCTGCTTTAAAATCTGGACCTGAGGAGTCATCACCCCAGGTTTCAGTAATAAACAGAAGGTCTAGGTTGTGTGACTCGATGAGATCTAAGATTTCGGTTTTGTGCTTAGGGACAGAGCGCGCATTGATAAGCGCTGCTAAGACCTGGGGAGTGGGATTGTAAAAGGGTAGCTAGACAACCAGTGACCAAAGACCCTTTTGTGTTGCCCGGCGGTGTCGCCTCTATTACCCACAAAATATTAATTAATGAAGAAGCAGGCGCTGGAGACTGAAAGGCAGGAAACGAGGGTTTATTCTCTCCGGAGGAGAACACATCAATTCGGACAGCAAGTATCGTCACGAGGTGCTCTAACCGCATCTCTGAGGCCTGGCCTCTTATACACAGGTTTATTGCTTTATTACATGAAACACATATTTGTCAATACTTTGATGTTCGGAAAGGCATCCTAGAAATCCCCGCTTCAAGCCTGTTCCCACACGTTTACAGTTGAAATTCCCCACCCGGTCACAACAGGTGATGATTATCGCGCAGCTGGACATTCCGCCGATTCACGGAATGTGTGGAGTTGATCGGATCTCATGGGGTGAAGGGTGTTCGATCGACTCGAGGGTCCTTTGATAGGGGGAAGCTTCCTACTGTACGGGGGTGTGATAAACAGTATTCGTAGGGCCAGGTGGCGGCCTGGGAACAAGGGAGACAAACGGGCACACACAGGAAAAGGGGTTTGTATCAAAGGACTTGGGACCATGAAAGAGATGAAGGGAGGTGTCACGCTGGGGACGGGATGGGATTCCTAGGCAGAGCTGCGCTGAAGAGGGGTTTATGACCCGAGGCATATGAGAGCGAGGGGGGTTGTCAGCATGCGGGGGATGCCTGCGGGGCTAAGAGAGAGAGAGAGACGCGCTGGCTATCAGCGAGGGCAGGGAGGCCATGGTGCTTAAAATGGCTGCCGCTTACGCGCACGACATGTGAGAGCGGGGGTGATCAGTGCGTGGGGGTGCTTGTGAGGGTGAAGAGCCGTGCTGGGGGTCAGGGGTGTGCAGAGGGTGGTTCTGATCAAGGCAGCTAAAGTGGAGGGGGTGTGCGACAAAGAGTGTGGCATCGGGGCAAAGGGAAGATGGCGCAGATAATGTTCACCAAACCGTATTAATTTTCCACAGTCCTCCCTTTAACATTTCTAAGACATCTAGCTGGCCTGTTTCCTATCTATGTCTACTGCGGTGGTCATAAGTAAGGAAGTGAAAAACCCAGGCGAAGGAACTGTACATAAACATCGCATTTTAAAATCTTTTCATCTTAGTGGCGGGCTCATCGTTAAGCTCGTTGCAGGAAAGTCATAGTAATGCAATATCAGACAAAAATTATGTAGTGAGAGCGTTGGGTACAGATCATAGATGCTTATAGTCATAGGAACTGATAGGTTACCACGTAAGTAAGTTCTTTTTGCACTCGGCTGGAGCATAGTCAATTCAATGGCGGTTGGGAGAGAAATGAGGCATAGTAAAAACAATAATCAGGGTTTCCAGTGTCTTGTGGTCGTGGACCATTATTAGTGAGTTCTCAGCATTCTTTGTCATCTTCTGTTAGCACTGTTGAGCATCTGCATTACAATTCGTTCTTTAGTAGGAATGTCCATGTGGGTTGAGCCGTTGGAGGTCTGCGGGCAGGAGTGTGTCTTTGTTTTGTTTCGCCAGACCTCGTGGGAGAAATATGTTACGGTTTTTTGGAGCAGGTGCATTTTCTTCCATAATCCAGAGCGTGGCCATTAGAAGGAGACAGAAAAGGATTTGTGGTGAAGGGTGCAATTGTCTTTGAGTTGTGGAGTCTGTCTGTTCTTGGGTCTTTGTGGTGGGTATTTCCTGTTGCTTCCATCATCTTCAAGGTGCTCGGTAGCGGGCAGAACCACATACTTCGTTTAGCTTCTCTTTGGGGTGACCCTTGGTGGTGTTTAGGTTACCGTTCTGAGATTTAACACAGTTCGTGGTCTACTTAGTCGGAGCTCCCTCCCTTTTGACGCAGGAAATACCCTTCTCTGGATGGCACAGTAGGATTTAGAGGATGTTGAAAGTTCAGGTGGAGGGAGGGGGGTGTGCGAGTAGTCCTTATGGTAGGTCGGAGGAGGAGGGGATGGAGCAGGGCCAGATCGGGAACAGACCAGGGGGACGGAAAATTTAGACAGGCGGGTCCATAACCAGGTTCAGAAAGCGGGGACTTTTCGGCACATGTCGATCATAAAGCAGGGGCCTCAGTTCAGCCCTTTCCTTTCATTCTGCCAGAAACAGTGCCTCGTCCTGCGACTCCTTACTGCTGCGGTCTCGCCTTGGCCAATGTCGCTGATGTTCCACGATCTGCAGTCAGGCCGCGTGCTCCCACATCCGGTCTCTTTCTCCTCCGACAGTGGTACCCTTAAATGAATTTGGAAAGACAGTCCTTAGAGATTCGGCAGAGGAAGGTAATCACATAAATCTATTTCTCTCCCAACACTAAGCAACTGGGTAAGCATCCGTTACATTGAGGTTTTTTGCAGCCAACGTATAAATAATTGATGATAGGTTTGCTGGGTTCCCTACAGCTTTCCTTCGTTACTATTTCTTTGGCGTTTTGTTGGTATTACATTCATTGTCGTGGAACGAAGTCTGATACTTATTCATTGCATTTTATCACAGTCACGTCAATTCTTCTGGCAGAGACCCACTTTCCTAGTACGAGTCCTACGAAGCCTATGCCATTCTTCAGGGCTTTGTATTTTACGAAAAAGTGCAACGTGCTATTCACCATAGTCTGATAGGTATCTTTCTGAGGAATGAACATAGGCTAAACAATTTTTCATTATATCAATGCATCCTATCTTTCGGCTAAACAGTTTACTTTCAACAGGGTTTATTTGCAACAAGTTCTTTCATTTTTGACTTAATTCTAACTTCGCAAACATTATTCTAAATTCTACATAGTTTCTTACAACCTGGCTACTTTATTAAAAAATTCGGGGCTTGCGATGACTATTCAACTCATCCTTGGGGTGAGCGAGGTCTAATGGAAAACAACTAGGAATATAGCGAACTGGGGCAAGGGACATTTTTCAAACTCTCGTCCAGGGCAGCTGATACAAAACTGGGGGCATTTTGGGAAAACGGGGATGTCTCGATCACTTTTACTGTTTGGGTATTGAGATAGTTTCGGGACGGGGAAGGTCGCGTTTACCAGAGACATTTTTATCATGGATGCCACTGACAAGTAGTTCCCTCAATATGGGTCAGATTAGGGAACCTTAGTCGTCTTACCTGTCCCTTTCTTTTCGGCCAATCTAGGTTTCATCAATATTTAGCAGAAAAGGAGAGGTAGCAATGTGGTATCGATGTAATTTTTATTTAGGACAAATTTGTGCAAATAATTGTGGTATTTTGGAGCCAATCAGGTAGTGCACCAGGGGTAGTGGTTCGCCACTTAGGTGCCAGTCGCTAGGAAGAGAGAAAGTGTGGAGGAGAGGGAGAGAGAGAGAGAGAGAGAGAGAGAGTGAGAGAGAGAGAGAGAGAGAGAGAGACAGATAGAGAGAGAGAGAGAGAGAGAGAGAGATCAACAATAGGCTAAACAGTACACGTGTGACATGGAGAGTGGCTGTGTACTAGTTAGGCTATTCAGTGCATTACCCAACATGAGACATTTTGGGTTTGTGTTAGAATGTAGAAAGCATGCAGTTTGGGACGGAAGAGCATTAGGCCGGGTACATTAAGGACATGCATTGAGATGGGGGTCTTTAGGTGCCATCTTGCAGTGTAGGTCCGTTTCATGTATCAGACATGGCGTGGCTCCAGATCTTTACTATACCCTAGTCGTGATTCCAATTTAACCTGTAGAGGGAGAAAAAGGAAGAAAGGGAGGGGGAACAACATTCGAGCATATCAGATGTACGGGCACGAAAGTTCTTTACTTACCACATACTCGTCTTATCTCCTCGGGATATAATCCCTAGGGTCTTGGTTTCTGAAGTTAAGGGGGGGGGGCAGTGTGATAGGTTGTTCATGGGGGTGGCATTATAGATCGTGTGTAGGGAAACGCTAAAAAGAAATCAGAGGCGCCTAGCGCGAGGTATCTGGTTTGTAGATGTATCTAGCTATCGGGATCCTTAAATCATTCCCAACGCTGTGATGTTCTAAGGCATATCAGTTCTTCGGCCAACCCTGTCCCTTAGTACCTTTGAGCATCATACCTTTATCACACCGCTTCACTTTACCCGTACTCAGAAGTCGAGGTCCTTCTTCATGCGTTAGTTCCTGAGCCTAGTCGCATATTTGGAGGCAGCGTATCATACCTTAGATTCGATCATCAATCTGGGGCCAAACAACCATTTTCTAATAACCTTAAAAAGAGAGCAAAACGGTTGCGCACAGAATAGCCCTCCCGCCAATTCCCACATTTACAAAAGTATGCGATACCTGTTCACAGTTTGGAAAACCTTTATTTGCATAATCGTTCAGTAAGTAAATATGTGAGTGCAATCGTATTTGGCCGGACACGACGATGGCTGAAGCACATACAGTAGGGGGGCTATTTTTGCAGTATTTTAAAAGCATTGAAAAACGTCTACTTAGTTATTTGTAAGAAACTAAAAATGTCTATTAATAATTGAGGGATCAGAGGGTATTTATTTCATAAATTGAAACACAGTCAGACTAATTGCAATCACATTTCCTAGATGTATACCGTGGGCGTGCGTCATAAGCTACGTTATGTATCGGTTACAATAAATATCATAATAAATCGTATATTGAAATCAACATTTTAACGGGATCCTTTCAAATGTTCGCCAAGTGAACCCTCCTCCCTTTTTCGTCAAGTGTACAAAGGTTCACATACATATCTCAGAACATCAAGTCTTGTTAGCTAAAGAACACCACGCGGTGTTCGTAAGTTCCTATTGATACCGGCGCCATTTTGGGCGATGCCGGGTTGGTTGCACCAGAGTCCCTTTCGGCAGTTCAAAAACCTGTGCTAAAAGAGGGGCTGGTAATGTGGACCGTCAATCAAAAAGGGGAGGGAGGTAGAATCTTCCTTACCGGGTCACGTTGAGGTTCAGCCGGAACTTACTCAAATCCGTTAGCCCACAATATTTTTGGATGATTCAGACTGAAGCTGGTGCTGACACGAGAGCACCACCATCTTGTGGCTATGTCGTGGTCATTTCATTAGTGATCAAGGCAGTTGTTCCCCACCGGAAGCCTGTAGGGGCCGAGGGCTCCTAGGACTCTGGTAGAATCTTCAAAACTGTGGGGATGTTGTCGGAGGTGGGGGCTCGTGCCCAGGCAGGCAAGCGCCCGAGTTGCAATACCGGACAAAGTTACTCCAGCGGCCTAGACCCGCCTTCCAGGGGGCCCAGACGCCATTTTGAGACCCTGCAGCAGCCGCCCTTCGTCGTGTCTTCAAGAGTGGTAGAGACTTCTCTGGGGCGAGAAAAATGGAGCACCGTGCCGTTGGAGCAGGACATTGGCTCGGGGCGCTAGGATGCAGCTGTGGCGCCTCTACCTGGGGAGGTGAGGGAGACTCGTTTGCGCCGCCTCCCTCTCCCAGTGCACCCCACGCCGTTCCTTCGAATCAGGGGTGTACATGATGACCACCCTACACCCCTGACTCGGTGAGTACTCTGGAGGACCATTCTATGTCCGGTGCTGCGCAGGTATGCCCATCGGACATTGTATGTTCTGCGCTACGGAAATAGGTCCGTCGGACATTGGATGTTCTGTGCTGCGGAAATAGGTCCGTTGGACATTGTATGCTCGGTGCTGCGCAGGTGTATCCGTTGCCCGGCTGGAGGATTTCGGCGCCGGGCCGGGGCTGGGAAACCTCCTACCTGTGGAGGTGGAAGAGGCTCGTCCGCGTCGCCTCTTCCTCCCAGCCCACCCTGCACCAGTTCAGCGGAGGAATTTGCGATGGCCGGACCAGGAGATACGAGGGAGGGGGTCATCTGCATCCGCCCCCTCCCTACTCGTGGCCCGGGGGACGCCGCCTGTATATTCTCGCCGGCGACCTATTTGGTCTATGGCTGTCGGCAGGCCCCGCCCCACACGTGCTGTGTGTTTCACCTTCCGGATGGGCAGGACCGTTGACCTGTTACATTTTGGGAACTTCCGGAGTGAGCGTAATATGTTTTGTATTGCTCCTATTAGTACAGTTTTACTTGAAAGAATGTTTTACTAGTTTTTCTATTTATCGTTGGTCGTGTGTTATTTTTACCGTAATTAAATCTTAAATTATATAACAGAGATTTGGCTTCCTTGAGTCCTTTTTTTCTAACGGGGCGTTGTCTACGCAGGCCTGTAATTGCTTTTGTTTTTCAGAGTGGGGGGGGGGGGCAGAGAATAATCAGTCCCAGAACTCAAACATGTCGTTGAAATTGGTCTGACGAAATCTGTGCCATCGGGCATAATCAAACGTTGTAGTTCTATCTGTCTTGTCCGTGTTAGTCTGATTCGTCTTTGTCTCGCGCCTTTTCCCTTTCTGCAGGCCTGTTATTTCTGTCGGCCCTCCGCTCTTACCTATGTTCCGTAGAGTCGGGCATTGGGCTTTCCAGTGCCCGAGTCTTTTACAAAAAGCACATTGGTTCTGCCTTAAGTCTGTTCGTCCTGCGCGTAGTGTCGGGGGGTTACTTTCGGGTCGTTGTGTCTCGGGGTTGTCCTGTCGGTACGTCCCTTTACACTGTTCCCTTTTTGTGCCTAATCCTCGGAACTGTGTCGTCGCTGCCCCTTCCTTTGGCCTACCAGACGCTTGGAAGGTCGCCTGTCGCGTTTCTTTACCTACTCTGACTTCGCCTCTTTCCTTTCGTTGCGTTGCTTCTTTGCGCCACATACCGAGACTGTCGAGCATAATAGGCGTGGTCTTGCTACTACGAAGGGCTATTTCTAACGTTTCTATTTTGTCAAGATCGAAGGATCCTACCAGTGGCCACTGTTTCTCTTGATTTGCTTTGGTATACTTGTGCCATAGCTTGCTGTAGGCTATGGTAATTAATCCATACTTTGTGAACATTTCTTTATTAGGGGTGCCTTCCAGCAGAGCTAGATGGTCCACCTCTAATAAACGGTCCGGGCTGAACCAGCTATCAATCAGTGGGGAGAAGACAGGCATGACGGGTCACAATGGGGACAATAGTCAGCACTACCTATCTTATCACTGTGTGCAAAGACTAGACAGAATATTTCTATTCTACGTTGTTTGCAGGCAGTGAATACCTCAAGAACCAATATCAATCAAAAAATGGTCAATGGGGAGAATAAGTAGGCCCGCAAAAAGGTCTGCGTCACCTACCCTTTCACTATCTGCAAAGAGGGAACCTATTCTTTCCTGTTTGCAGACAGAGAATCTCCAGAAAATAATCCGTAACAGTTAATCAATGGGGGGGGCAATTAATCAGTGGGGGAGAAAGATAGGTACGACGGGTGCGTTACCTATCCTTCACTGTTTGCAAGGGGAGAGCCGGTTGTTTCTCCGTTTGCCGACAGCGAAACTCCAAAGAAATCAACAAAGGGTAATACTAGTATTTTTTTTTTACAATCAATCAAACAATTTCTTAATTCGTCGTGTCTACACGACCTTACCCGGACCGCATGGACAGTTTCTTGTCTTCCGAATCCAGTGCCCGATCGTCCTCTTTTCTTCGTAATCCTCGAGGCACTCCTGATGGTTCCCAGTCAGGACCGTAGATCACTCGAGAGAGGTCTGTTCGGAACCAGTGAAGTTCGGATGATCGGCTGTCAGACGAGGGTCTATCGGACAGGGTACCTCCCGATCGTTGCAGTCGTTCACTCTGTCGTCAGGACCTCTCCCACTGGATCCACGAGTCGCTGATGGGCCCCACGCTTGGGACGCCAATTGTAAAAGGGTAGCTAGACAACCAGTGACCAAAGACCCTTTTGTGTTGCCCGGCGGTGTCGCCTCTATTACCCACAAAATATTAATTAATGAAGAAGCAGGCGCTGGAGACTGAAAGGCAGGAAACGAGGGTTTATTCTCTCCGGAGGAGAACACATCAATTCGGACAGCAAGTATCGTCACGAGGTGCTCTAACCGCATCTCTGAGGCCTGGCCTCTTATACACAGGTTTATTGCTTTATTACATGAAACACATATTTGTCAATACTTTGATGTTCGGAAAGGCATCCTAGGAATCCCCGCTTCAAGCCCGTTCCCACACGTTTACAGTTGAAATTCCCCACCCCGGTCACAACAGGTGATGATTATCGCGCAGCTGGACATTCCGCCGATTCACGGAATGTGTGGAGTTGATCGGATCTCATGGGGTGAAGGGTGTTCGATCGACTCGAGGGTCCTTTGATAGGGGGAAGCTTCCTACTGTACGGGGGTGTGATAAACAGTATTCGTAGGGCCAGGTGGCGGCCTGGGAACAAGGGAGACAAACGGGCACACACAGGAAAAGGGGTTTGTATCAAAGGACTTGGGACCATGAAAGGGATGAAGGGAGGTGTCGCGCTGGGGACGGGATGGGATTCCTAGGCAGAGCTGCGCTGAAGAGGGGTTTATGACCCGAGGCATATGAGAGCGAGGGGGGTTGTCAGCATGCGGGGGATGCCTGCGGGGCTAAGAGAGAGAGAGAGACGCGCTGGCTATCAGCGAGGGCAGGGAGGCCATGGTGCTTAAAATGGCTGCCGCTTACGCGCACGACATGTGAGAGCGGGGGTGATCAGTGCGTGGGGGTGCTTGTGAGGGTGAAGAGCCGTGCTGGGGGTCAGGGGTGTGCAGAGGGTGGTTCTGATCAAGGCAGCTAAAGTGGAGGGGGTGTGCGACAAAGAGTGTGGCATCGGGGCAAAGGGAAGATGGTGCAGATAATGTTCACCAAACCGTATTAATTTTCCACAGGAGTGGTGGGGAGTGTAGAAGCTAAGCATGTAGGACATTTGTGAGGTCCTATGATAGGATTGGCGTATAGCAGATGTGGTAAAGGATGAGGCAGATCTGCTGAGGTGTTCAATTGCCGGAGTTGTTCAGCAGTATATTTGTATGTGCTCGATTTATGAGCAGTGTGTGGCACATCAGAGGCAGGGGGAATCACCCATGGCCTGGCCTCGGCGCGGACGAGCGCAGACGAGCTTGCAATCGTCGCGCCCGCTGCGCTCGTCCGCTGCGCTTCCGGTGAACACACATGTTATATGGAGGAAGAAGGGGAGGTGAAAAAGGGGGGCGTGGCCAGCGCGAGTGGGCGTGTAAGCTGGGCCCGGGATGGCGGCAGGAGTTCCTACCTTATTAAAGTCTAACATAGGTTGTTATGAGCCACCAGATCAAAAGCCACCCGGAAGTCAATGAAACAGCAGTATAGTTCGCCTCCCATTTCCACTGACTTCCGTGCGATGGCTCAATAGGCAAAACAGTGATCAATGGTAGAGTTCCCTTCTTTAAAGCCCATCTGCTCTGGGGGCACGATTTGATGTACTTCTGCCCATTATTTTACTTGTTCCAATATAATATTTAAAAATACTTTTCCCCTACATCCAACAGATTTATTAATTTATAGATCTTGGGAGTGATTATATTACCCCACTTGCGAATGGGTCCAATAATCGCCCCTCTCCAACTTTCCGGTATCTATCCAATCTCAAGTATATCCTTAAACATTTGGGAAAAGAAATCTGCCCACCAATCTGGCTGTGTCTTTATAATTACAGCTGGCAAATTATCTGGTCCCACTGCCCTGGTTAAGGTTACGTTTGCAATGATGCTTCTAATTTTGCTAGTTGTAAATAAGGAACACATTTCTTTATCATTCCAAGAATTAACCCTCTTTATTACAGATTCTCCCCTTATCAAATATATCTCTTCCAGGTGCTCCTCCCAATTTTTTTCTGTCACCTCACAATTGATTGCTCCCTGTAACTTACAAGGACTATTTTCCAAAACTTTTTGGAGTTTTTAGTTTCTATTGCCTCCAGGAGATTACCCTATTTCCCTTTATGATTTCTTTTTTAAACTCTAATTAACTTTTTATATTGTTTCTTTATCCTCTGTAGGCTATTATAATTCCTCAAATCATACCTTAGCTTAAGGCTTCCTTCCCCTTTTCTGATCTGTGATTTGGTTTCCGACATTCCTTATTAAACCAGTCATTTCCTTTAATCTGGGCTCTCTGGTTCCTATTACCACTATTTGTATTCCTTTTTACTTTGCTTCATAGACACTGCACAACCTTTCTGATATTTTCGTCATACCACCCTAAGTTTTTATCAGGGGGGCGGCTTAACCTTTGGCTCTATTGACATCTGGATAATTTTTCCATACTCTCTTCCGACATTCTCGCTGTGAGGCGTCTCAGATAATCCATTTGAACAGGAAGCACTTTTTCTCTTGGTCTCTTTTCCTCCCATTCTAGCTCGAGTTTTAGGGAGAAGTGATCACTTCCCTCAACTTGTACACCTCAAATCTTCTTAATGTATCAAAATTCCAGGCATGCATGAAGATATAATCTATTGGGCAGGGTTGTTGTCCCCTCTTTATGTTCGCCTAGCCGGACAGTCTACCTATAACCTACCATTCAAACAGAATGCCCCCTTGGACCACAAACACTTCCCTAAGGCCATATCTTGGGTGGACAATTTAATATTTGAGAATCTGGTATCATCTATCTCATATGCAATCAGTGTCTCTTTATTCCATAGGTCGACCCTACGCAGGTCCAATTTATGGTTGAAATCCCCCAACAGAATAAACAGCTTGCTGGGGTGTAGGTCACTAAGTTCCTCTATATCCTCTTTGAATTTCCTAACTCAACCCTATATCCTTCTCGCCTCCACCCGCATTTACACATTGACTATAGTCATGAAACAAATTTTGGGCCTGGGTCCAGGAGTTGCACTTTACATGCCACCAGCCAGCTACATTTCACATTTTGCGCTATTACGTTCTTTGTTATTTTGGTGGATGCCAGGATTATTTGTCCACCAGATGGGCGCCCCCTGTTGGCTCATCTTAGCTGATCTATTTATCTTGACAAACCCATCAATCCTGAGGGTCTCGCCACACAGCCATGTGTGGCATCCCATCTATCTCACTCAACCACCCATCCTCTGCGTAATCAGGCGGTGCTATGGCTCTATATCTGTTTTCAAGGATTGGCCCACCCTTTTGTTTAATCAATCAATTTGTTCCACTGTGATTTCGAGGCTTTCCTTCTCTCTGTGTTCCTGTTCTATTAACTTAACCTGTCTAGGCCTAATATTTCACAGTCACTTTTACCTGTGCACATATAAGTACTGGGGGTTATGTTGTCTTCCCTTAAAGATGCTTAGAAATTTGATTATGGAAAGTGTTCTTGGCGGGGGCGGAGCTTGCCTGCAACGAAGATGGCCGCTTAGGTTTTTAGCTCCGTAACGCCATCCAATAATTCAACACGAATCCTGCATTAGAGAGGTTCCAGCTTCTGCAGGCTCACTTTCCTAGGGGTCGGAAGTCCGTCCCCACTCATTGGGAGCATTTTCAACTTAGGGGGCACCCGGAGACTGCAGCTATGTGGTGCGCATTTCGCAGCTGAAGGCCACGCTCTGAAGCCTGTGACACTGCTGGAGGAGAAGAACCGCCTAAGGACGTGGACCCGGGGCTGTACTGTCAGGGAGATGGACTCGCGGTTGCTGCAACTTCCCGTGGCTGTACAGGGCCTTGATGCAGCGCTGATGCCGAGCAGCCGGTAAACGGTGGAGTCGCCCTTGGAGGTTTCCTGGTGTCCCCTGAAACTCTGGGCCGGCCGTGAAGCGAAGGCCTGGACGAACTACGGAGACATCCGGATTGCTATTGAGAAGCCACCCGTGAACGGTTAGTGGCTGCTGTGCTATGCCCCACGCTGATTGTGAGTGATCCATAGGACGCCCCTACCTCTGCACAAAGAATAGCTGTCTACCCCACCGCTGCTGCAGCTAGCACTGGGACATTACCCCAACTGAGGCCTACTTGCGGCCTATAAGCCATCCTGCCTAGCCTACTGGGACGTAAGCCCATGCATAGTTGGTGGAAGGCGCAGCTTTGGCGATCTTCCTCTCCGGTTGTGACTCGGATTCCCTGAACACGTAGGAGGCCACCTGGAAGATGGGAGGAACCGGGGCTGCTGCATACTGGTCATGAATGCACATCGTCAGGTGCCACAGCATAGATCCCTGGGGTGGCAGAGTGGGCTAAAAAACGGTGATGGATTAAACCCAGATCTTTTGACTGGGTGTGAGTGTTTGATTGATTCAGATGCTCTGTCCATCACCACCTCCTTTTGTACAGCATAGATCCCGGCACACCGGGGGTCCACATTCCGCATAACAGACGCAGATACGCGGTGAAGATGAGAACCCCACCGCTGGACTGCAGCGGAGCAGGCATTTCAAGCGCCTACAACTAGTTAAAACCCCCACCCAAGGAAAGAGACAACACGCTGCTATTGCGCTGTCTTAGGGCAGGGGCCTTTTTCCGCAGTCCTACTCCTAGCGGGGGAAGCCCCGCTGAACTGTGCTTGCTGCCAGCCAAGATTCACAACACCTATATTATACTCTACTATGGGGAGGGTTGACAGGAATCAACCATGGCTCACCTTCGATCAGCAGAAGAAGAGCAAGACCAGTGATGACGACCCAGACTGGGCTCATGCGGCAAATGAAGACAGTCCGGAACAGGTGGAGGGTGATATATGAGCCATGCTCACTACCAGCCTACAAGCATGTCTATCTGCCATCGACTCCAAATTAGATTCTCTGTCGTAACGGATGGATATAATGACAGAGAGAATTGACAAGCAAGTGGAGAGGATGGATATGGCAGAGCGCAGAGTAACTGAAGTTGAAGCATTGCAAACGGCACTGGATAGTATGCAGAAATGGAGTAACACAGTGCCGCAAACACTACAGGATAAAGCAGAAGACCTTGAGGCCCGTTCTCGGGGATGCGAGATACGCATCACAGGCCTGCCAGAATCCACGCATGTAGGGAATATGGGTTTTTTTGTTGAAAAACTACTGCATACATTGCTGGGCCCTGAGCAATTTACCCATATGTTTGTAGTTGAAAGAGCCCACCATTCGCTGGGCCCTCGACCTGCCCGGTGTGCTGCACCGCATCCCATCAACTAAACTATAGGGATCGGGACACAGCTTTGAGACCTGCAAGAGAGAAAAAACCTTTACAGTATGAGGGTTCGACGATCTCGCTATACCCGGAATTCACCACCCGAGTGCAAGAAGCCCGCAAGCGAATGGCGCCGCTCAAGAAACCACTGCGTGACCAGAATTTGGACTATGCAATGCTATACCCGGCGAGGCTGCGTGTCAACAGACAGGGTCAATCCAGGATCTTCACTGATCCCAAAGCGCTACAGAGAGCTCTGAGAGAGTGGGCAAAAAAACATTAGCAGAGTCCAGAGCGCGCTGCAGTGGATGGTGCGATGGGAGGCAGCCTAGATGAACAGGACTAACAAGAAGCCCCTTCTTGCTACCAGATAAGATGGGAATATTTGGAGGGTGGCTGTCAGGGAAGATTGTGGTAACATGATATGCTATAAGGCTGGCTCCAAGTGAAGCAAGAGGACGAACTGGTTAGATGGGGCGGTCAGGTGTTATATGCAAGATATAGTTTTGACATATAGATGGCCCTGGGACAAGTGTTATTCAACTAGAAGAGAGGTGGGGATGGGCAGATGCAAGACTCAACACGCTTTACGCTAATATTGAACTGGATGGCGGCCGGTAACTAACGATTACCTTATGATAGATTACGTTTTGCAAGAACAGGCAACATCCGCCCACGTGTGTGCTCCACACTTTGTGTATCATTGCAGTATTACGTTCACAGAGTTGTTTGTTATGATAATCTGGGGGTTTGAGGGGGGATTACAGCCAATGCACAGTTGGGCATAGCTTGGCGTGGGTGGGGGTAGGGATGGCACAGAGATTCACATTGATTGTTTTTGTAGCTTTTGCAAAATATGTAAATGTGTTATGCACGCATAATAGACTGCCGGAACATGCAGTAAGGCAACTGTGTATAGAGCAACATCATGGCAGGTGAGGATAAACCTTGTAGAGTCACTGGCCCTGACACTGTTAGTGCACTTACATGGAACGTACATAGCCTTAATGACCACAGAAAAGTGCGCAAGATTCTGAGATACTTGAATAGGCATGATATTAACCTCGCACTGTTGCAGGAAACGCACTTCCCACTAGATAGTCCTATACTGCCCACTAGAGGACTGCAGGGCAACATCCACACGGCAGGTTTTACTACACATGCAAGAGGCATTCTGACGTGGGTGAATCCTAAAACGCTGCTTATATTGGAGCCTTTGGTGATGGACGAGGAGGGCAGGTTTACGATCATTAGATGTGGAGGAAAGGGTCTGGAGCTGCTTTTGGTTAATGTCTATGGCCAAGACTACGATACCCCAGACTTTTATAGACGGTTGGCTGACATGGTAGGATCGCAAGTGGGCGGACGATTTTTATGGAGAGGTGATTTTATCTTTGTTAGGGACCCCACATTGGACAGGTCAGGGGGACAGGAGGGACGCATTTCAGTGCAGGCAAGAGCTATGGATAGCGCACTAGTGCGCTTTGATCTGTATGATGTCTGGCAGCAGCAACAGCCGAAGCAAGGGGGATACACACACTATTCTGCATATTATGATCTACATGATAAAATTGATTACTGGTTTGTGGCTAGGCAAATGTTCACAAATATAAGTGCATGTAAGATCCTTCCCCGCACGTACTCTGATCATTTCCCATTATTATTGGTACTTGATGCCCCGAAGGCACGTATACCCACCTTTACCTGGAGGTTTCCGCCTTATTCATTGCTAGACACAGTTTTCAGGGAAGAAATGGCTGAAGCTATTGAAGTATTTTTTTAAAAGAATGTGGGTTCCGTTTACTCCTTTCAAACTGTGTGGGACACCTTTAAAGTGTATATACGAGGCGTAGTTATATCTAAACACGTGGGTATTCTTTCGTCAATCCAGATCCAACTTGCATCACTAGAACAAAAATTTGCGACTTTGGAAAAGGCTTTGTTGGCTCGGCTTACTGAAGTGATCTCTCAAGAAATTAAACAGACTTTTAAAGAGTATCATATAGATGCGGAGGTTAAATACTTGGGCAAATACGCTACTGCTCAGGTCTATGGGAGGGGGAACGCCTTGGGGTGGTACTTGCGCAAACTACTCTAACAATGAAGAGACAAGTCTTTAGTCGCGGAACTCACAGCGATAGACTGTGACACTTATTATTATTATTATTATTATGTATCTTATATAGCGCCAGAATCGACCCCCGAAGGGGTATCTCCGCGCTTGCCTTGGGAACCCGTCCTGGCTTTTCCCTGTGAGATAGCCCCTACCGGGCATCCCCAAGGTGAAAGCCAGGCATCCCGCCGCGGGGGGGCTGTTGTGGAGATTAAGCAAGCTTAATGCCCAGAGTTGCAGAGTGTAAACCCATGATTAGGTCAGGCACCGAAGAGAGAATTATCGAGTCCATGGACATTTGAGCTCAAGACCATGCCGCGTCGGGAATCGAACCCTGGTCCCGGGTCTGACCTCTGCATCAGGGTCTGCCTGCTCTAACCAGTGAGCCACACTTCTCCACTCTGATTACTGAGACAGAAGTAGCGGAGCAATTCCGGCAATATTATTCGGAGTCGTATGCCATTTGGGGTGGTAGTACAGAAGAGCACATACTTGACTACCTTGCCCATATGAAGTTACCGTGGCTAACTAACACTTACCGCAAATTTTTGATGCGACCCATTGAACGGGAAGAAATACTACTCGCAATATCCAATATGAAAGCAGGGAGTGGGCCGGGAGGGGATGGCCTAACAGTTGCCTTCTATAAGACATTTCTCGAGTTACTGTTGCCACAGTTGCTCACACTATATGAGGATTTGTGTGTTAGCAAAACAATGCCACCCTCTATGAGGGAAGCAACCATAGTTGCAATCCTAAAACCGGGTAAACCTCCAGACAACTGTGCATCGTATCAACCCCTATCCCTGTTGAACGTAGATACAAAAATGGTTGCAAAAATACTTGCAAACAGACTAATCCCACTGGTGCCTACCTTAGAAGCGCCGGAAGAAGCCAGTTTTATACCGGGCAGGTACCTGGCGTATAACCTCCGGACGGTATTCGCTGCCATACAACATAGTAGGCCGGAGATACCGGCTTGAGCATTTTTGATATGGAGAAGGCATTTGACTCCATCCAATGGCCCTTTTTAAAACAAGTCCTTATTAAGATGGGAGTTGGGTTGTTTTTATATAGTTTATTTATTTATTTATTTATACAGCACTAGAATCGACCCCCGAAGGGGTAACTCTGCGCTTAGGATGGACTGTGAGGATGTGAAGCAGCTCCAGCAAGGTTATCAGGTGCAGAAAAGAGTGGTCTTAAGCAGCTTCCTGAATTGCAGGTGATCTAAACACTGTCTCCAATACAGGGGGAGCTTTTTCCAGTAATGAGGGGCGAGATGGGAAAGAGCTCTTCCTCCTAATGTTGCCTTTCTTACTCGAGACACCACCAGAAGGTGTTTGGCACTCAAGCGGAGGGATCTCGATGGTACATAGGGCATGAATTTCTCGGAGAGATAGGAAGGACCCAAGTTAAGCAGTGACTTATGAATAGTGCAGCAGATTTTAAATTTGACCCATTGGCGAATAGGGAGCCAGTGCAGCTTCATTAGAAGAGGGCGAGAGGGGGTATAGGAGGGAGCATTAAGGACCAACCATGCCGCCGTGTTCTGAACTACCTGCAGTCTGCTTAGTGAGGCATCATTAGCAGAGACCAGCAGGGCCTTACAGTAGTCCAGATGACTTAATACCAGTGCATGGACTAGAGTTTTCCGGGTAGAGTCAGGGAGCAGAGGGAAAACTCGGCGGAGCAGGCCAATTACATGGAAACAGGATCCAGCTGTCTGAGCAGCGTGCTCCTTCAGAATGAGGGCTTGATCTAGACAGATACCCAGGTCTTTGACTGTAAACTTGGAAGCGGGATGGGGACTTAGGTCAGTCGGCCACCAATCAGGTGTCCATAGGAGGGGGGCCTCTCCTTAGAGCATAATCTCTGTTTTTCCTACATGGGGAAACTGTGTTGAACGCTGTGGATAGGTCCAAAAGCACCAGAATCATAGAGTGGCCCTTATCTCGGGTCATCCTGATGTTATCTGTGACCGCTAGTAATGCTGATTCGGTGCTGTATTTGGGCCTAAAACCAGACTGGGAAGGATCTAAACATCCTGTCAGTTCGATATAGTGGGAGAGGGGAGTATTGACATGTTTTTCCATTTGTTTACTCAGGAACGGGAGGAGTGAAATAGGACGGAGGTTGGAGAGATCCATCCACGGAGTTTTAGTGCTCTTACGAATTGGTCTAACCTGAGCAATTTTCCACTGCAGCTACTTGGGGTGCTGTATTATTCCCCTACTCAGAGACCTAATGCCTCAGTTGGGCGTATTGCATTCCTGCCTCCAGTGGGATACGGAACTCCTCTCTGCATTGAAAAAATGTCTTGAGCTTGCCCCCCTCGTACAGATCGCTGATCACCCTTGCGCCCATTTAGCAAAGGCACGTGTGCGATGTGCCGGAGGGAATAACAGATTCCCTTCCAGTGGGGTATGCGGCGAGGGGAACGTCGTGAGACCTCTGCGCACAGCCACCTTGTCCCATATATCCAGGACCGTTTTAGTGGGCACCGCTATATAAGCGCTTCTGGAGTGTGCCGCCCGGTGGAGCCATGTGAGGTCCCAGATAGTACGCCCAGTCACCATCCAGTCCATATGCAGCCATACCTTCTCACTCTCAGTCGCTGTCCATTCCACCGCAAATCGGAGGTGTGAGGCCCAATAGTGATCCATTAGGTTGGGAGAGGCCAACCCTCCCCTGTCACACGCTAACATGAGGAGCTTGTGAGAAAAACGTGGCCGCCATCCGCCCCATATAAAAGTGGTAAGCTCACGATGGAGGCGTTGTATCTGATGCTGCGGAATAGGTGTGAAGAGGCATTGAAATAGATATAACATTTTAGGGAGGATCGACATCTTAATGGCATTAATTCTGCCCAACCATGACATCGTCAAGGGTTTCCATCCCCGCAGCTCTTCTAGGACAGCCTTCCTACACTCTTGCCAGTTTACTTGAGTCCATCTATCTAAGGAGGGAGTCAACTGAAGGCCGAGATAGCGGATGTGACTAGAGGTCCATTGACATGGGGTAAGCTTCTCCAGGAGTGGTAGCTCCTTCTGCGGAATGGTAAGGTTGAGGGCCCAAGATTTGTCGTGATTTTCTGAATCGTTTTGTCCACCATAAGCGTGGAAGGGTATGCTCAGATGTGAGTCCCTTGCTCACTGTACCATCAGGATTCAAGCAAGCCGGGCCGAAGACGGCTGTAATGCCAGAAACCGGTCCCCGGAAGCTTGTTTCCTTTCCAGTAAAAGAATTGGCTTGGTAGTTTGGTCTGCCCTGTTCCCATGATGCACTGGGCCAGGGACAGACTAATTTGCATGTAGCCAGGTTCTGAGCTGGGATGGTGCAGTGAGCTAAAAAACGGTGATGGATCAAGCCCTTATCTGTTGACTGGGTAGGAGTGTTCTGCTTAATTCAGAGACTCTGTCCATCACCACCCCCTTTTCTGAATCGTGATTGATTTTAAGGCCTGAGGCCCGCTCAAAAACCTGTAGCAGAGAGTGAAGTGCTGGGAAGGACACTTGGGGACGCGATAGTGTAAGAATAAGGTCGTCTGCGAAGAGTGCCACCTTATTCTCCCGACCTCCAAGCAAAATACTGTGTATGTCCGTTGACTGACGGATCAGCTCCGCTAGGGGTTCAGCCACAGGGGCGAATAACAAGGGTGAGAGAGGGCAACCCTGTCTAATACCCCTATGGATGGAGAAGGGTTCTGTAAGCTGCCCATTCACCCTAATCTTGGCCTGTGGGGCGAGATATGGCGCCAGGATTCTAGAAACCATATTCTGACCTAGCCCGACTTTTTGCAGTCCAGTCCACACGGTCGAACGCCTTCTCCGCATCAAGCGACAGGAAGCAGGCCGGTATGTTCCAGTGGTGTGCCTTCCCCACCAAGTGTGCAATTCTACGCACATTATCTGCCCCCCTGGCGATTGCGGATGAAGCCAACTTGTCCCGGCTCCACCACTGCAGGCATATGGGGATCCAGACGTTTTGCGAGTAGTTTGGTATAAATTTTCAGGTCAGTATTTAACAGGGCTATGGGTCGGTAGGAAGCGCAAAGCGTGGGGTCCTTGCCCAGCTTTGGTATGAGTGCTTTCTCCCCCATACCAATGGAGGATGTTGGTCCGTCCGTGTCATTAAAGGAGTTGTACAGCCATAAAAGATAAGGCCGGAGTTGTGCTTGAAATATGCGGTAGAAGGACAGGGGCAAGCCGTCCAGGCCCGTCGTCTTCCCAAGAGGAAGGTCCCTTATGGCTGCTGTAAGTTCCTTAGCGGTGAGAGGACCTTCTAAGGTCCTAGCCTGGTGGGGGTGTATCAGAGTCCAGGTGCACTGGTTCAGCACATCCATTATCAGATCCGGCGACGGTGCCTCCGCCAAATAAAGTGCAGCGTAATAGTCCATGAATGCCTCGCTTTTATCCCTCTCTGAGGTAACTCTCGTAGCATCTGGCAGTTTAATATTGGCTATGTGGGCCTTAGATGCCCGTGCCCTCAGACGTCTCGCCAGCAACCTGCCGACCTTATCTCCCCATTCAAAATACTGTTGTTTCAAAGCCAACAGTGACTTTTCAGCCCTATTAGTACGCAGGAGTCGGAGTTGCCCCCGGAGGTTCGCGAGTTGCCGCCGAGGCGCCGGCGAGGATCGTTCCTGGTCCTGTTTTTCGACCAGCTTAATGTCCTTTGAGAGGACGTCTTCCAAGAGCCGGGCCTCCCGCGCCCGCGCAATCGAGAGAGAGAGGTGGTGTGCCCACGAATCGTAGCCTTGAGGCATCCCACACCACAGGCTATGGCGTCTCCAGAATATCATTACTAGCAAAGTAAGAGTCAATGGCAGCCCGTATGCTTTCCACGTTGGCTGAGTCCCGGAGAATACTCGGCGGCAGGCGCCACCACGTAGCACGGGTGGGGCAAGCGGCCGGGTCCTGCAGGATTAGCTTAACATGGGCATGGTCAGAGAGTGATATGTCAGACATGGAGGCCCCTAGCATGTCCCGTATCAGTGCATGAGTGATAAACAGGTAATCGATACGGGAATATGAGCAGTGTCAGAATCAGATCCCAGACCTGAGGCGGAAGCCGTGTTCTGGAGGTACGCGATTTTTTAAAAATTGTGATATTTTGTTTTTACTGTGTTGACTAATAACCTGCAAAACAGCTGACTGATACTTGCATCCTACCTTCTTGCCACGCAGCCGATTGAGCGCTGTCGCGGTAATTGTTTGCTTCACTTCCAGCGGCCGCCATCGCAGGCGTGCTCGCCAGCCACGCCCCCTTGAGGCCACGCCCCCTGCCCTATATAAAGCGCCGCTCTGAAACACACCTACAGAATCAGATCCCAGACCTGAGGCGGAAGCCGGGTTCTGGAGGTACGCGATCTTTTAAAAATTGTGATATTTTGTTTTTACTGTGTTGACTAATAACCTGCAAAACAGCTGACTGATACTTGCATCCTACCTTCTTGCCACGCAGCCGATTGAGCGCTGTCGCTGTAATTGTTTGCTTCACTTCCAGCGGCCGCCATCGCAGGCGTGCTCGCCAGCCACGCCCCCTTGAGGCCACGCCCCCTGCCCTATATAAAGCGCCGCTCTGAAACACACCTACAGAATCAGATCCCAGACCTGAGGCGGAAGCCGGGTTCTGGAGGTACGCGATCTTTTAAAAATTGTGATATTTTGTTTTTACTGTGTTGACTAATAACCTGCAAAACAGCTGACTGATACTTGCATCCTACCTTCTTGCCACGCAGCCGATTGAGCGCTGTCGCGGTAATTGTTTGCTTCACTTCCAGCGGCCGCCATCGCAGGCGTGCTCGCCAGCCACGCCCCCTTGAGGCCATGCCCCTTCCTCCTCCTTTATTATGTGCCAGGGCAGGAAGCGCAGCGGACGAGCGCAGCGGGAGCGCCGTTTGCGCGCCGAAGGCGCGCCTAAGGCAAGCCCGTCTGCGCCCGTCCGCGCCTGGACGGGCCCAGGGACCAGGCAGAATGATGAAATCATCAGATACTCCTCCCTAGAGTTACACTCTCTGCAAGATCCCGTTCCTCAACCACTCGATCCGTCCACGCACGCTTGCCTAAAGGCAAGTAGCATCCTCGCTCTTCATCACTCACAAGACCCGACTCACACTCTCCCCCTAAACTCAAATAATCTCATTCCCCCTAAACCCAATCTCAGGACTCTTCGCTGTCTCTACCTCAACACCAGATCCCTGGTCAAACACCAACTTGACATATTCCTACTTCTGAAAACGGATAGCCCCGACATACTCTTTGTCACTGAGACATGGCTCACCACAGACTCCTTGCCAGATATACTCTCGGCCTTGCCATCAGACTATTACATCTTGTCTGCAAATAGAAAATCAGGTAAAATTGGGGGAGGCGTGGCCGCTATTATTCATAAAGACCACACTTTTTCCTCCTTACCCCCTCTAGACCTACCAGACTCGGATAACCTAGTTATCAAATCTGACACCGAGACAGGCACCATGGTGCTAGTATTGCTATACCGTCCTCCCACATCCATGCCTTCCTTCCCTGCCTCCCTGTCTGAGCAAATTGCAGGCCTAGCCGTCGACCACGACAAAGTTATGGTCATAGGAGATTTCAATTACTGGTATAATAACGCTGATGCTGGACCTCACGCCACAGAACTGTTTGAACTCCTCTCCAACTTAAACTTCCACCAACATGTCGCGACCCCCACCCATGAAAAGGGACATACCCTAGACCATATTTGGTCTCACAACATCTCTACCTCCTGTCCCACGGCCTCACCATGCATATGGTCCGACCACCACTTACTGCAATTCTCTATTACCACTCAGGGTTATCAAAAAAACCATGCGCCCCCTGGAGGATCAGTCAGGAAATGGAGATCTTTAAACCTCCAAGATTTTCTCTCCTCTCTGTCCAACTCCATCCCCACCCAGCTACCAGATATCAATCTGACGGACAAGTCGCATTCCGAGTGGCTCCTCTCCGCATGTAATGAACATGCCCCCCTGACCAAGTTCTCTCGCGCCCGCCGCATGGACGCCCACAAATGGTTCTCTGCTGAATTAAAAGAACAGAAACTAGAACTCCGCCAACTCGAACGGAAGTGGAGACATAGCTACCTAGACACTGACAGAGCACTGTATAAGACAGCCCGCAAAAACTACAAGGACTCAATCTTAGTGGCTAAATCTACCTTCTTTTCAGACAAAATTTCCAACGCCAAAAACAAATCACGGGAAATCTTCAGAGTCGTCAACGACCTTTGCAATGACACCAGAACTGCCCCCTCCCAACCCGCATCTCAAACGCTGTGTAACCAACTCAACAACTTCTTCAAGGAGAAGATTGACAACATAAAAAACAGCATCCAAACCAATCACCCTGCAGACGAGTCGGACATCTGCAGAAATCCCAACACCCTACAAGACTTCCCCCCCATTGACCCACCCAAACTATTGGAATTAATGAACCGAGTAAAATCGGGCTCATCCAACGATCCCTGCCCCCCGCACATTCTGAAAGAGGTCTACACCATACTTCCTCAGAGCATACTCCCCATCCTGAACACCTCCCTATCACAAGGTACAGTACCCGACTCCTTTAAAAACGCCACCCTGGTCCCTCTCATAAAAAAACCAGGCACCGATCCCTCCAACCTCGCTAACTATCGCCCCATCTCCCTCCTTCCCTACTGCGCAAAACTACTGAAAGCCTATGTAACCAGCCACTTATCCAACTTCATTGAGATATCTGACTATTTCGAACCTAACCAAGCTGGATTCCGCCAGGCACATTCCACCGAGGCGGTGATCCTCGCCGTGCAGAACACCCTAAGGACCAATGCTGATAACGGAATCCATCAGGCCCTCGTACTACTCGACCTATCGGCCGCGTTCGACACGGTGGACCACACCATTCTATTACACCGTGTCGAACAAGCCGGCCTCAGTGGCACGGCCCTCTCTTGGGTTAAATCCTTCCTGACGGACAGATATCAGGCGGTAAAGCTGGAGAACTTCACAGCCCCCACTCTCCCAACCACTTGCGGTGTCCCACAGGGCTCATCACTGTCTCCCCTACTTTTTAATCTTTATCTCAAACCCCTCCTGCACTCCTTGAAAAACAGAAAAGTAATCATTTTTAACTACGCTGACGATTTGCAGCTGATATTCCCCCTCAACTCCCCGGATTCCGTTGAGGAATTCCATAAGACCATGCTGCATATCCAGAGCTGGATGGATCGGAACCACCTTAAGCTAAACCCAGGAAAGACTGAGTTAGTACTCCCCTGTGACAGCGCACTCAGCTGGGGACCCCACTTCTGGCCACCTTCCATGGGCACACCCCCATCACCATCCCAGACAGCTAAAAGCCTTGGGGTCACTCTTAGCGCCGATCTCTCTCTGAAAACCCAGGTCGGAACAGTGATCTCCTCCTGCTTCTTTCAACTGAGAAAAATTAAAAAAATCGCTCATCTGTTGTCTCACTCTGCCCTCATCCAGGCAGTACTCGCACTAGTCCTCTCGCGATTAGATTTCTCTAACTCGACCTACCTCGGCCTTCCCCTCACCATCTCTAAACGCCTGCAGATTGTGCAAAATCAAGCTGCCAGATTAATCTTCAAGAGCAATCGCAGGAAGTCAGCCAAACCTCTGTTAGCCTCCCTCCACTGGCTCCCCATCACCCATCGGATCATCTTTAAGACAGGCTGCATAATTTTCAAGGCTCTTCACGGAAAAAGCCCTAGGTTTATCAACCAACTCATTATCAAACATATCCCGCCCCGCGAGCTTCGGTCTGCCCACCTATCCCATCTCAAGGCGCCGACTTTTAAAAAGAAAAGACTCGGCGGATCCAGTTTCGCACACCTCGCCCCAAAGACCTGGAACTCTCTGCCCTTGTCCATCCGGAGCTGCTCCAAGCTGATTGAGTTCAGACGTGCATTGAAGACCTGGCTATTTAAACAAGCGTACTGCTAGAACTCTACATCTTCTGAACCCTCTCTTCTGTTTCTCTAGCGCCATGAAACCCCTGGGTGTCCGCGCGCTTAACAAATTCCGCATAGAAATAGAAAAATAGAAATAGAGTGTACATGGGAATAGTACGATTAATCCCGCACCGCTGGGGAGTGATGCCGCCATGTGTCCAGCAGGCCTAGGCCTGTTATCTGTTTGCGGAGCGCTGAGGACATGGTCCCATCCCACTCAAGGATGCTTTACTACTTCAGGGTCCCATACCAGGTTAAAATCCCCCCCCAAAGATCAGTGAGGGGCTGCGGCACGTGATCCCGCAAGATTGACCGGAGGTAGCTGTCCTGCATCTGATTGGGCGCATATATATTACATAATGTGAAGAGGCGTCTTCCAATCCCAACACTTGCTCTAATAAAGCGTCCATCCCTGCTCCTAAAGGGCTGAGCTTCTCCCCGCCTAATGCCATTCGTGCACAAAATCGCCACCCCTGCCGTTTTGGTGTCCGCTGCAGCCCAAATTTGGAGGGGGTATTTAGGATGCGCCATGCGCTGCACATCAATTTTTAAGAGGTGAGTTTTCTGGAGGAAAATAAAGTCAGGGCTATGCTGGAGAAGATAGCGCCATGTTTGCCCACGCTTATTGGGAGAGTTTAGGCCCTTAACATTAAGAGTTAAGACTTTCAAGGGGCTAGGGAGAGTCGCAGTCATGGTTGAGTCCAAATTATCCCGCTCTGCTGCCCTATACTGTAGCTCAATGAGGGCGCACGAGCACGGGAAGGCCTATCCATTCCGGCCAGGAAAATGCGCCACAGGATCACCCGCCCACCACACCCAAGAGACAAGAAGGAGCAGGAAAGAAAAGCTAGAAAGAGGAGGAGGTAGAGCGAAACAGAGAATAAAATCAAACAGTGGCCAACTGGGCCATGAAATCCTGTTCCAGGCACAGGACATCCTACACCCAAGGTTCGGATAGTCCCAGAGATGTCACTCTCACAAGAACAGTTAGGGGAGATCGGCAACCGTTGACAAGTGCATCCAGGATAGGAGCCCCGGCACCCCCAACATTGCAATTAGGTGGCTAGTACAATGACTGGGTCGGTAATTCAATCCTCCCGCCCGATAGGGGGGGATATCAGCCCCCGAGTCAGGGCAATGAAGGCTATGTGGCTGCATGAGATGTTAATCAAGGGGTTGTTGGACGTTGAGTAGGCCCAGCTGTGTCACCCTCCAAAGACCTGATATGTTCTAAAATGTCCTGCTTGGCCTGCAATGCTGATTGCTCATCAATGGGCGGAGATCGCCGACGACGACGCACAGTAGAACACGCTGGTTTAGCAGGAATCCATGCCGTGGCTGGGGGCCGGGCGGGACTGGCCGGTGGTGAGGACGGAAGTCGGAGCAGTTGAGCCACCTCCCTGTAGGACCGCACCACCCTGCGCTTGGATTCCCACGCTAAGATGAGGGCAAATGGGTACTCCTATTCATAAGGGATGTTCATGCTCTGCAGCTTGTCAGTGACGGGTTTAAAGGCTCGCCTTCTCCCCAGAGTATTGGGTGCCAAATCCTGAAAAATCCTGATCTTGTGTCCATCATATGTGAGGTGCTGCTTGGCACGCACCGCTTTGAGAATGGCTTCCTTTTCTGTGAAAAAGTGGACTCTGGTGAGGATGTCCGGTAAAACTCCCGGCCTCCCAGCGGGCCCGACACCCGATGGGCCAGGTCCAGGGTCGTCAGCGAGGCATCGTCGTCCTCCCAGACTTCATGCAGGAGCTGAGTCACATACGTCAGTATGTCCTTCCCTCCGCTCCGAGAGGAACCCCCCGGATGCGGAGCTTGTTCCGACGACTCCGATTCTCTGGGTCTTCCTGTTGTAGTTGCAGTTCGATATATTGCTCTTCTAAGGTGGCCAAGTGCTTCCAAAGCTGCTCCTGGTCCTCTGTGCAGGCATCAACAGTCTTTTCCAGGCCATCTACCCGGTCACCCAGATCTGTTACTTCCTTTCTTAGCTCTCTGACGCCGGAGTGCACCTCAGAGTGCAGAGAGCCAATTTCCATTTTTAGCTCAGACATAAATGAGGTCATAAATGCTTGTGTGACCTGCGGCGAGTCCCCTCCAGGGGAAGGGCCTACCTCAATCGGAGCAGACGCACTCGTCTTGCCCCACAATGCTACAACTGAGTTGTCCTTGGAAGTCGCACCAGGGCATCCTTGCCCCCTTTAGAGCGTGTCATTATGAGTCAGGAAGCCCCCTGCAGCGTGCCGATGATCCTAAGCAGCTAGGGTCCACAACAGCATCCACAATATTGTTTAGCAAGCCGAAAGGGCTTGGGGTAACCACCTTAGGGGCCACCAGGAGGATTCACAGCATCCGCAGCATCTACTGTCCAGTCTCCCCACTAGGCCCAAACAGTCGTTCTTGCCAGGATTCCACTGCCCAGGGAGGGCACGACCTACCCCGCTCCTGCAAGGGGGGACATGACCGGAGTTCGGAGTCACAGTGGGTGTGCATCAGATCCCCATTACAAAAATGCGCACCACTCTTCCCCCAGGGGCTCAGGGAGCAGGCAGGAGCTCAGTTGTCAGATCCAGGAACCCAAGTACCCCCACGCACGTCACAAAGAGGGTCCACCACCGCTCAGACTGACCCCAGATCAGAGAGGGCCACGCAGCCTCCAAAGCCAGTCCACAACACTCACCGGCAGTGCCTTACCAGCCACCCCCCACCATCAGAGGCAGTCCTCCTTCTCCCCGGTTGGTCTGGTCACACCTGCGCCGAGGGCCTGGCCCCGCCACCCCCGCGGTATTCCAATGCGGCTTCTCTAGGCGTGAGGGCCTCTCCACAATTCCAGCTCACCACCTTCCCACTGCTGCTGCACCCCTGGCCTCTACCCCCCTCCCACCCAGGCCCCCACCAAACACCAGTCACAGTCTTTATGCAGGGAAATTAAGACAGAGCCACAAGTCCAGGATCCCCCCACCCCAAGGGCACAAGATGGCAGGCAGATGCACTCACTTCCCTCTGGGTGCCCTTCTGTCACGTGGATGACCTTACCCGTGACAGTCAGCAACAGGATGCTCAGCTGGCCAGGCCTGAGCAGGGAGTCCACAGGAGGCCCAGCAGCACGCGTCAAGCTGCAGGGCTAAAAAACAGAGGTGCAGTTCCCGCCTCCAGTGCCCCAGCCGAGTTAGGGGCCAGAGAAGTCCCACACAGGCCCAAA
Organism: Lissotriton vulgaris; assembly: GCF_964263255.1. Classification (NCBI taxonomy): domain Eukaryota; kingdom Metazoa; phylum Chordata; class Amphibia; order Caudata; family Salamandridae; genus Lissotriton; species Lissotriton vulgaris. The sequence continues at coordinate 500,471,194 of NC_141694.1, forward strand.
ATGGCACTTGGGCAAGAAGCCAGCAAGGCAGGCCCGTCTCCGTATACGGCCGTAGCTCCCAGCTGCTCCCGACACCTCGTGTGCAGAGTGCGCCAGGAGATACCTAGAGACCCCCGCAGAATCAGGGCATCAATATCAGCTTTTGACGATGTCCGCCTCTTCTTGACAGCTGCGGCCCAGTGCGGGAAAATGGCTGGCTGCCGCGGCTCGGAGAGAGAAGATGGCGGGCGCGTCCTCAGACAACCAGGACTCCCCCAGCCTGCGTGTCACCCGCGAGCCTCTGTCAACTCCTCAGCCTCCGCCTCCGCACCTCCCGGCCCGGGATGGGCCGTCCGCAGCAGGTCTGCAACGATGCGGTTCGTGGGCTCGGTCGGGTGCCGCAGCTCTCAGCCTGGCCGCAGCCCACGCCTACCTCTGGCAGTGCTGGTCCCGCATCCTGTAGGCCTCCAGGGTGATCGAACCAAGCAATGGTATTCATGCAGCTCTCAAGTGCCGTCTGCGAGGCCCCCAGATGCTGCTGCCTGGAATCCACTGCTCCGTCCCAGCGGGTTTTCCAGAGCACCAGACATGAAATTAAATTAAATGAAATGAAAGCAGTCTTATATTGGGCAACTAAGCCCAATGGGCATCGAGGCGCCTAGCAAGGAAAATCATAAGGACTGGGAACCAGATTACGGGTATGACTTGGCAAAGAGCCATGTCTTTAATGCCTTCCTGAACGTCAGGACGGAGTGTTGAGTTTTGATTTCAGGGGGAAGGGTGTTCCACAATTTAGGGGCCAGAGACGAAAAAGCCCTTCCTCCCCATTTAGCTCTTCGAAAACGGGGAACTAACAGCAAGTTCTTACTGGATGAGTGGAGGTTTCTGCAAGGAGCATAAGGAACCAGCATAGCCTTCACCCCCCCTGCTCAGTCGCCGGACAAGGCCCCATAAGTCAGGCAAAGGGTCTTAAAAGAGATCCTGGCCTTAATCGGGAGCCAGTGCAGGCTCTTCCTAGCAGCTGTAGCGGAAGAGAGCCTAGGAACATCGAGCACAAATTTAGCCACCGCATTCTGGACAGTCTGCAGGCGTTGCACGAGGCCCTTATTTATGCCGGCATAGAAAGCGTTGCAATAGTCGAGCCGCGAGGTGACCAGTGCAACCACAATCTGTTTGCGAGCTTGCAGGGATAGGTAGTGTCTAATTTTCCTAAGGATCTTAATAATACTCCAGCAGGTAGCAACCGTCCTATTTACCTGCTGTGTCATGGAAAGAAAGGGGTCAATCATCACTCCCAGGTTGCGAGCAGAGTCTGTAGGTGTAGGGCAGACTCCTTATTTTCGCCGAAAACAAGGACCTCGGTTTTCTCTCCGTTCAGCTTCAGTGAATTGAGAATCATCCACTGGGAAACTGCCTCCATGCATTTCCTGAAGCTAAGAGCGGAGGTACTGACCGAGTGGGAGAGGGACACCATGATCTGGGTGTCATCAGCGTATGAAACCACCTCCATCCCATAAGATCTTACTAACCTGGCAGGTGGGGCCACATAGATATTGAAGAGGGTCGAGCTTAAAGCCGACCCCTGTGGAACCCCACATTGCACAGGAGTGGACGGAGATAAGTACTCTCCCAATTTGACATTCTGTTCCCTCTGATCAAGGAAGGAGGCGAGGAGACTCAATGCTGAGCCTTCCACCCCTATCTCCCTAAGACGAGATGTTAAAATAGAGGGAGATAGGGTATCAAGGGCGGCTGTCAGTTCGAGCAGAACCAGAAGAGTGGTATGGCCCTGGTCGACCTCAGTGCGGATGTTGTTTAGCACTACCGTGAGAGCTGACTCCGTGCTGTGACACCTCCGAAAGCCAAGTTGGGACAGATCCAAAAGACCCGAAGTGTCCAAGAAAGCCGCCAGATGCTGATTTAGATGAGTCTCTAGCATCTTTGCTGGTGCCGGGAGCAAAGAAATGGGGCGGAAATTCTTGAGAGTTTCAGGGTCTAAGGTTTTTTTTTTTTAGGGGAGGCTTAACCACAGCACTCTTCCAAGAAGATGGAAAAATACCCTCCAACATTGCCCGATTCATAATGTCCAGGAGAGGGGGCAATAGGACTTCCCTACAGTCTTTAAGAACTTAAGGAGGGCATGGATCCAATGGGGATCTCGACCTGGTCTTACTTAAAAGCAAATCCAGTTGCTGTAGGGTAAGAGGCGGAAAATTAGACAAACTCATCGCAGGGTCCGTTGTTCCAGATCCTATAGGAGATGTAATCGAAGGGAGAAGAGAGGGCAGCGATGCCCTTTGCAGTTCAAGGGCTGAGTAAATGTCGGCTATTCTGGAATAGAAGAATTGGGAAATCTTGTCACATAGCTCTTGGGAGCCAACAATGGGATCGGGAATTTTTCAGGGTGCACAGGGAATATACAATTTTGAAGAGTTCCCTGGGAGAAGTAAGAGAGGCAGTTAAGTTAGAAAAATAGGCCTGCTTTTCTTCGATTACCTCTGCTTTGTACCCTTTAAGAAGCAATTTGTGCTTATCCCTCTCTCGATTATCCCCACTCGCCCCCCAAAGCCTTTCCTGCAGCCCTGCCTTAAAAGTCTGAGAGACTCTGAAAACCAGGGGGCCGAAGGTCTTTTCCTGGCAGAATAGCGAGATGAAACAGGGGCCAGGAGATCCACTGCTGTGGCGATGGAACTGGTGAATTAAAGCGCCGCCGTACTAACATCCTTCGCTGCGGTAATTTCGGTATTGGAAATTAGAGGAGCAAGAGTGTCGTTAGAGATCTTCCTATAATTCCGCTTGGGTTCTTGTTTACTAGGACCACTCAACTTGATAGTGGCAGGAGGAACCCGAAGTTCCATGGGGACAGCTAAGTGATCAGACCAAACCAGCGGAATAGGCAAATCTGTCGTTAGCCTATGGTCATTTGAGAACACCTCATCCAGAGTGTGTCCCGCCCGATGAGTGGGGCTATTGACCAGCTGCCGAAGACCACAAGCGGCCAGCGACTCCAAGAGGGAGAGAGTTTCCCTAGAATCTGGGTTTTCAAGATGAAAATTCAGATCTCCCAAAAACGTCAAATGAGAACAGCCAAAATAAGGTTCTAGGATGTTCAGAAGAGTCTGGCTGAAATCAGATCGGGGCCCTGGAGGTCTATAAATTAATATGCCCATAAATGAGGAAGAGAGGGGAGAGGTTATTGAAAAATGTAAGGCCTGAAGAGTATCCTAGGGAGCGGATAGGGTATTAATACGACAGGTGTGGGATACCTTATATAGGATCCCCAACCCTCCAACTCTGCGTCCCACTCGGTCCATCCTAGCTAGCGTATAACCATCGGGTATGGCGTTCACCAGTTCAGGCCCAGAGGAATCAGAGGCCCAAGTTTCTGTAATAAAGCCCCAGGTAGGCTTTCTAACAGACACAAAATCACTGAAAGCAATATTGTTCTTCACCAGCGACCTAGCATAAATGAGGAAACCGTTTTCACTCATGACAGTGGGAGTAGGGAGTAGTTTAGTGGGGGGGGGGGCGCTGATTAGGGGTACGCACTGTTGTTGACGTACAATTCCTAAAATAGCAACAGCAGCGAGGGAGTCCAGAAAAGCATCTGGAGGGCAAGCGAAATGATAGGGTAAACGTAAAGGTCTGAGGGCAGTTAAGTCATAGTATGAGTAAATAAAACTTACATTACTAGCGCCACCACGTTCATATTCCTTCCCACATAACCCGTCCCCTAGCCCGTTCTTAGCGCGGACGTCGCAGACGGGCTGGACTCTGGCGTGACTCCGGCGCAAGTACGGCACGCCCGCTGCGCGCTTGCATTACTGGTTTAAGAAGGGGTCTAGCGTGTCCGCCTGACCACTAGACCGCTAGACCGCTACCCAAAATGGCGCCTGCCAGATGTCCCTTCCTACCCCCAAGATGGCGCCAAGTATCCGGTGCACAACGCTGGGGACCCGCTGAAGCCATGTTGTGCGTGACCTATTACAGTGCAGGTATGCGGGGAATAGGTCAATTAAAAGCAGGGGAAAAGTCTAAATTAAAAATAAACCAAATGCAGCAAAACAGGGTTAAATTTAAAATTGCAGAGTATGACGCGAGTTCAGCAGGAATTGAAGCGCACGATGCTTGAGCGCTTAGCGTAATGATAGTTGCCTTGTCCAAGGCTGACCCACCTGCTTCACCGCCTTTAATACAAATCTAGCGTGTCCACCTGACCACTAGACCGCTACCCAAAATGGCGCCCGCCAGACATCCCTTCCTACCCCCAAGATGGTGCCAAGTATCCGGTACACAACGCTGGGGACCTGCTGAAGCTGCGGTGTGCATGACCTATTACAGTGCAGGTATGCGGGGAATAGGTGAATTAAAAGCAGGGGAAAAGTCTAAATTAAAAATAAACAAATGCAGCAAAACGGGGTTAATTTAAAATTGCTGAGTATGACGCGAGTTCAGCAGGAATTGAAGCGCACAATGCCTGAGCGCTTAGCCCACTCGCACCAGGATGTAGGAGGCCTCGGTCACCAATATGGCGACCAGGGCCCGATAGGGCAGCACACTCGCCCGCTGGTCCCAATTTTGTCACCACTTGCCAGCTCCGGGGGCCAGGAAAGCTCAACTCTGTCTCCCAGGTTCTTCCGACGTTAGGGGAACCCGGTCGTAGCCCCCCCTTCCCCGCCGCTGTTAAGCTGCTAAAATTTGCTAAAGCTGCTGGTGGCGGGCCGCAGCTCCCACGACACGCGTCCTACTGCATTGTCAGTCAGGCCACGCCCCCCTACAATTTCTTTTAATTGACTTACATTACACTGATTGTAATATTTTGTGTAACTCATTATTAACTGCCTTTCGCTAGGTTTAATTTTGCACTACAAATTTTAATTTTGTTGCTCATATCTGAAAACATACCATCTCTTTCATATGATAGTAGGATACCAAGGATTTAATAAGTTTGTGAGAAGGGTGATGGCATAACCATGAATTATAAAGAATTAAATACCATCTGCCATAACACAAAAGGACATTGCAAACTTCTTCGATGTTTCAGGAGAAAATAAAGTAACTTGGCCTTACACCTCGTTTCGCCATATGGTCATGGAACTCCATGGAACAGATAGTAGTACTTTATCCCAAAGATAATGGTCTTTAATAAATAATGACATTCCATCCTCACTTTCCAATTCCCTCATTCTTGTTATTAGTAACAGATTTTGTGCTTCTCCTTGCAAAAGCATAATTACATTAACACTTTCTTAGCAAACTGATCATCAATCCCTTATTTGCTTTCAACAAAACTTTATTTGCCACCCTTAGTGTATCAAGTATTTTGTCTGTGATAGTGCACAGTGGTCATACAGTAGGCTCTCTGAAGTACATGGCAATTTTCTTTTAATGTCGAATCCTTCTGTTTCTCATCTTTCGATATGAAGTTTATCTTATAAAAATTATTCGATTTTATGCTTACCTCGAGCCCCACAATTAATTTACAAAATAGAGCTGTCAGTGCTGATCTCAATGAACTCGACTAGCCTATCCGGCATATAGCTTGTAAAAGGAAAAGCCTTGGAGGAGAGAACTTCTCAAGGTCAGCATCATTAGTTGACCGTTTCTTTGTATGATCATAAACAATTTATATCCATGCTTTATATTTAAGTAAGCAAATATATGAAGGCCTATTAGAGTTTGTTGGCACCAACTCTATATATGATCACATTTCAGACAATATTCTTTGAATAATGAATTTGTGTAATATTGTGCACCGATAGTACGGACAGAAGAACAATCGGCTGGTAAAACAAGAGAGTGGTTAAAAGCTGCAAATATAAAATATAGTGCTTGAAATGTAGCTAGTTCAGGAAATAAGACTGCCAATAATTTCTAATCATTGTTAATGGGTACATACCGAGATCAAAACTGAGCCTCTTAGTTTTGTAATTGTGATCTAACATTAACCAAATGCCCTGCTGGGTAAGCTACAACCCTTAAAACCTTTATGAAGGGGTTAATAAAATTATTACAGCAACTCCCCTGAAATGTGCACCCTGGAAGGTAACTCAAAATATCTTGGATCCCTAGTTGTGTAAGGTGCTCACCAGGAAAACTCCTTGGTCGGACCACATTCAGGCACAGCACAGCCCTTACACGTGCACACAGTTAACCGGTAATTAAAAGGGTAAATCCTAGTGCATAGTGAGGGAGGAGTACTTCGCTGCTTCCCTCTCAGTAACTGGACCTAGGCCACAAAAAATATCCTACATCGACTACAGCGATATGACAGGAGTGCAATGTCTGGAAAGTCCACAGAGTGTGGAGCCATCCTGACATCAAGCTAAGGCACAAAACCCCGTAATATTCTCATATTCTGAGGTAAACATTTAAAATAACATTGTATGCACCATTTTGTATGTATGCCATGATGAGTGTTTCTTGGGTTAAGGAAACTAAAAGCGAAAAAAAAATAGAATTTTCAGAGCATACAAAGGATACCACTAAGCTGAATTATAAAATAATCTGCGGTTGCAGTGGTGATCAGGAAACCTATGGCTCTTTAAACAAAAATACGACTATGTTAAACACTTTACAAAAACTGCAATCAAGTACTGATACGAATGTCACCCATACTGCACTTCATAACATCTCTATTGATAACACTGACAGCACAAGTGTGGGGCATAAGTAGCATACTTCAGGACAACTGGAATAATGTATGGTTCTAATGCAAAAACAAATGAAAATGTAAGGCAATAATACCGTATTTTTGACCTCAAGATAATGACAACCTAGCAATAGATGAGTTTGTACAAAATTATATTCTGCAGTTCTTTCCTCATCATCAAGACAATTCCATACTGCACATATTAAAAAGCGATTTGTCTCTTGTTGAAGGCACGAGGAGAACATTGCAACCTAATAGAGTTGGCACTGCACTTGACCAGAATATCCATTGACGAGGCAACCGACATTCTGGATGAGGTCATTTATGAAGAAACATTTAAAACATGATGGTAATGTAGCAACTCAGTCACTTTTACCAGGGCCGGACAGGGAACCCAAAGCAGCCCTGCTAAAGTTTTGTCAGACCTGCCCCCATTCAGTGCATAGCGATTGAGCGCAGTGAGCGAGGCAGACCACTACAAGCGGGCTTGGAGACTTTCTCCACTAAAGAAAATTTGAAAAAAAAGTGCACACATTTTTCTCATTATATATTCAATTGTATTCGTTTTTAATGTATGGCAAACGATGACCTTACAGTGAATCCAGGATACGACATTTTTTATTGGGGCTCTTCAGTTATTCCCTATTTCTATCATCCTCCAACAGTGCTTCTCATTCTCGAGCCCCCCTCTCTCACACGTGTTCAATTTTTTTTATAGCACTTCTCATAGGAGTGTAGGGTGTCAGATCATTTTACGTCACAGACAGATACAGAGACAATGAATCAAACGTGTGTAAATCAAAGTATAGAAAATGCTACATATGAAAAAGGGGACGACAAGGTGCAGGATTCACATGTCATCCGTTCTTGGAGGCATCTTTTAAGAGTGTTTGATCTGGGCAAGCTCAGACTCGGGATTTAGAACATAACGCAGTGGTTATTTACTAATAAGAATTTGTTTCTGCCCAAACAAATCCTTTTTAGCAAAATTAGGATGATGAAAGAATTTCACAAAAAAAACCATAACTTTCTAACCTAAATTACGAGTGTGAACTGCACAGTAACAAAAGGATCTCTGTGACAAAAGCAGTAACCCATTGAGCTATTCACATAAAATACTGTTCTGTGATTTTCATAGTAGACGCTATTTCCAGTAGGCATATAACCCTATGTGCTACCTTCGATAAGCCAACACTGCCACTAGACAAAACGCCCCTCTCTTATCTTGGCAAATGTATTGATGCCTGAAAAGTGCTGGATATACATGCAACTCTGCAGTGCTTTTAAAACTGCTGCACTGCTACAAACCCAGCCCCCAGTTACAAAAGCAGCCCCCAACCTTTCAGCCTCCCTGGGGTAAATGCCCGATGTCCAGTACAACCACTCTGATCTTGACTTTTACCCAAAATTAAACCAGAAATAACACATCCCAAAATCAACTCCTTTGTACATCAAGCCTCAGCTGCTTACCCTATTCTATCATTTATGACTAGGATGTGTAAAACATTAAATACTAAGGGAAAAAGGCCTACATAGGCAGTCTAACACCTGAAGTGCACCTTGAAGCAATTAGCACTCATTTAGTTGCCATTAACAAAAAAATTGAATCACAGCTGTCTATCATTCGCTGCAATTGCTCTGCTATAATTGATAAGCTGAACCACTTGCAAAGGTGTAAGCATCCACTTCAACACCTTTAGTGAAAGAACTCTTCATAGGTAATCTTTCTCAGGCATTATTATTTTTATCCAGTTTAGCTAGAAACAACTTTTTGTGTGAAATCGGAAAATATTGCAGCTTACACAGCAAATTTCGTGAGTATTTTAGAAAAGAAATAAGTATGTAGTAAATGCTACAGTCTTATATAATTCCATGGCCCTTATCATTGCTCATTGTTTTACTATTTTACTATCTTGCTCCAGCCTAAAGGTTTTTTAATTTCGTTGCCTAAAGTTTGGTCTACGGTCTCTACAAACAGAGTGCAAATACACACTCTCAGGTTTTTTAACCAGACTTTTTTTCTATTGTTACTAAATGACTCAGAGATCTCTGTTCAAGGTATTAATACCTGCAGGACGGGGAGGCAGAAGGAAGGTACATTTTTCGCCACAAGCTGGATATCAATATCACAGTCATAAGCAGGAATAAGGCAAATAAAACTTTCAGACATGTCAAGTGAACATTCTTTTACTGCTGATGTAAATTTTATTCAGAAAAAAAAGATCTCAACGTAGACTTTAGAGAACCATGTGTTTCCAGCTAAATATTTGCTATGCATACCTAGGCCCACATTCCATAGAAAACTTGTGTTATTTCGGATTGGGTTGTCAATAAAATGATGGAAATGTAAAGCTGGACATCCTTACAGAAGTATTAGTACAGCCATGAACCCAGACCTTATGAGTCATACTTTATTATTGCGTCCTATTATGTGTACTGCGAGAAAGAATTTTTTTCAACCACTTTTATCTGAAGCGGCAGGCAAACACAGAATTTCCTTTTTGCTTTGGCGTCAGAGTAAGTGGCCATAGGGACTGCTAGGGAGTGTTCAACTTTGTAAAATGAAGCCAACGTTATAAGCAACTTTAACCATCTCACCTGTCTCATTTAAAAAAGAATATAAAAAAATAAATAATGTAAATAAAAAAATGCAAAAACAGATGCACAAAAAGAGGGGCTTTCGGTCAGCCTTCTTCAACCATAGGTCAGTTCACCCATCATTCACATTTCCTTTCCACCAATCACTGCAGATAGATTTTTTTTAATCGTCCTTGAGTGTGCAAAAGTTATATTTGGGTTACAATAATTCAAACTTAATAGTATCTCTTTTTCATGTATTGTATTGTAGAATTTATATAACACTTCTTCGCATTGGTAGAATGCTATGCTGTGCAGGGTGTGTTGTTGGGAGAAAGCTGTCTTAGTATGTAGAGTATGTGGGAAGTGTTTCCATGTTCGGAGTCATGGCCACCAAGGTGTGAACAACGTTTAATGGCAGGCAGCCCTTTGCAGTGTAATGATTGAAAGAAGTGTGTAGTACAGATGTAGGATTTACATTTTGAGATATATACTGGCAGCATAATTTAGGTCCTATGTTCCAACTGTGGCATTTGTAGATATTACAAGGGAGATGCAGCCTTTTATCAGTATTGTCTGCTTCATTAAGGCTGACCACACTTCTATCTTATGAGGCAGGACAGATATTAAGGGGAGGGAAGAGAGCATCAAAGATCTGTTTGGATCGACTGTGATATGGTGTTGCTATGTGATCAGCACAGTATCGACATAAGTGAAGGTCAGAGTATATAGATAGCAGGACCTGCAATGTCATACTCACGTAGAGTCCTCTGTCGAACAGAATTGTCTGACAGATATTTCTATATTATGTCTAGTTTGTAGTCTACCTATCCATGCTATAGGGCGGTTAGTTGTAGAGGTGTGAGAGGCATCAGCTCGTAGGGCTGTTCTAAAGCAATTGTATCTCATGTCTTTCTGTACTAAAATGGGATTGGTGTTTACCAATATAGTCTGTCTTAGTTACAAGTGGCTTGGAGGCCACTTGAGATTTAAAAGAGAAAGTGGAGGCTCCTCTGTTAAGGCGGAGGAGTGTCACCCCACCGCTGCTGTGCAGCAGTAAAAGAAAGGAAAAATAAAATGTTAATAACACAAGGTTATTGTCATTTTATTCTTCTCTGCTGCGGCAGCGTACGGGCTGGGCTGCTCTGCTGACAGAGCAGGGGAGGAGTGGTGGGCACACTAAAGTGCGCATGATGCTTTGACCCGCCCTCTCGGGATGGCCAAACAGTCATGCGCACTTTAGCATGTTCTCTTTGCAGGCTGTATTTGCATGTAGAACATACCGAGACTCCAGTCCCTGTCTGAGCGATGATTTCAGCGCTCAGATTAATCATGGCACTGCATTGCAGCTTTGTGATGGGTTTGGAGAGTTAATCACTGCGCTGGATTGCAGAGTTGTGATTGGCTCAGGGTAGCCTGGCTGCTTCCTGTTCGGCAGAAGAGAGACAACGTGGGTCAGAGAGGCGAGGAGGTAAGTGGATTTGTCTTTTCTTTTACAATTATACCTCGTTACCCCCACTGCCCCGGTCCACCACCCGAGATCCATGCTGAAAAGAAAAGAAAGCTAGAAGAGGGATAAGTGTCCTGGGTGATCAATCCATTTTGAGACAGGTTTGGTTGAAGACTGTAGGCATTAGCAGTTATTATCTGGTGGTTTATGATGTTCCAGGGCGTTGGATTGGCAATTAGGATTGGATATATTGGGAACAGTCAGTATGCTGCAGAACCTGATCGGTAGCGAGTCCAGAATTTGCTGCTTGGACCAAAAGAGAAGCTTCTTCTATAGATTTTGTATTGTAAGGCAGTACGACGATCCGAGGGACCAGTCTGCATGGGAGATGTCCTGTGATGTGCAAAAAAACGACATTGAGCATCTACCTGCTAGTAAGCACCTGTACTTTTTTCCTAAAAGTACTTGCATATATAAAGATTGGTTCAAACTCGTCACACCAGTGAATGCAAGATATTGGGGTATACTTTTGTGCATATGAAAGTGTACAATAAACTTTTCTTTTAACGATTACCAGACCTGAGTAGATGAAAACCCTCCAAGGTGATTTCTTTGCTGACTCAGCCATTTCATGATGGGCAAACCCTCACCAACACGTTTCTGTCGGGCGTGGGAGAGCAAGACATATGCCGCTACTTCAATATCTATAGAACTTGGCTGCCACCCATCAGACAGTTTAGAGGATGCTGTTCTCCAGAATCTCAAATCACCTGTAAATATAAACCACCAATTAGAAACGTCTTTGCTCTGTCAAAGGTTATACATAACAAAGCTTACTGCCACTGCTGCCCATGCACAAGTGGTGGTTGTTCTAGTTTTTTCAACTAGCCTGACTATACGATACGCACAAGTTGATGTATACGCCTGCTACCACAAAGATTAACAGTTATGGAGTAAATATAAGAAATTAATGCATTAGTTCTTCTGTACTTTGAACCTAACGTACAAATTTGATCTTCAATCCAGGATTATTACAATAATCTGAATACTACATTACATATGCTGTTCATTTATCACTGTATATTTCTTTGTGTTGACTACAGATGGCTTTAGCTGTCCGCCTTAGACCTGTTGTTCCCAACGCATCACCTGTGTTTATATTCGGCTTCAGGTCAGCCCATTGCTCATGACTGGATGCCATTGTTTTCTATCTCAGATCTCTGCTCCTGATTTAAAGGCGTTCATCCTTATTCGTGTTTATACTTTCCAGAAACATTAAATATTATTATTATTTATTGGATGAGTTGTCCTTACAATACTCATTGAGGCTTTATATGCCTTTTAGCACCCGGGAGCAAGTGTTTCCTTGTTTCTCCTCAGGTGACTGCACCACCATTCTTCTGTTATGCTTGCTTTGAGAAATTGATTCAGAAAAGGGGGTGGTGATGAACAGAGTGTCTGAATTAAGCAGACCACTCTTACCCAGTCCAAAGATCAGGGCTTGATCCATCACTGTTATTTAGCTCACTACACCATCCCAGCTCAGAACCTGGCAATATGCAAATTAATCTGTCCCTGGCCCAGTGCATCATGGGAACAGGGCAGACCAAACTACCAAGCCAATTCTTCACCAGAAAGGAGACAAGCTTCTGGTGACCAGTTTCTGGCATTTCAGCCGTCGTCGGCCAGGCTTGCTTGAATCCTGATGGTGCAGTGAGCAAGGGACTCATGTCTGAGTATACCCTGCCACACCTATAGTGGCCAAAAACGATTCAGAAAAGGGGGTGGTGATGAACAGAGTGTCTGAATTAAGCAGAACACTCTTACCCAGTCCAAAGATCAGGGCTTGATCCATCACCGTTATTTAGCTAACTACACCATCCCAGCTCAGAACCTGGCTCTATGCAAATTAATCTGTCCCTGGCCCAGTGCATCATGGGAACAGGGCAGACCAAACTACCAAGCCAATTCTTCACCAGAAAGGAGACAAGCTTCCGGGGACCGGTTTCTGGAATTTCAGCCGTCGTCGGCCCGGCTTGCTTGAATCCTGATGGTGCAGTGAGCAAGGGACTCATGTCTGAGTATACCCTGCCACACCTATAGTGGCCAAAAACGATTCAGAAAAGGGGGTGGTGATGAACAGAGTGTCTGAATTAAGCAGACCACTCTTACCCAGTCCAAAGATCAGGGCTTGATCCATCACTGTTATTTAGCTCACTACACCATCCCAGCTCAGAACCTGGCAATATGCAAATTAATCTGTCCCTGGCCCAGTGCATCATGGGAACAGGGCAGACCAAAGTACCAAGCCAATTCTTCACCAGAAAGGAGACAAGCTTCTGGTGACCAGTTTCTGGCATTTCAGCCGTCGTCGGCCAGGCTTGCTTGAATCCTGATGGTGCAGTGAGCAAGGGACTCATGTCTGAGTATACCCTGCCACACCTATAGTGGCCAAAAACGATTCAGAAAAGGGGGTGGTGATGAACAGAGTGTCTGAATTAAGCAGAACACTCTTACCCAGTCCAAAGATCAGGGCTTGATCCATCACCGTTATTTAGCTAACTACACCATCCCAGCTCAGAACCTGGCTCTATGCAAATTAATCTGTCCCTGGCCCAGTGCATCATGGGAACAGGGCAGACCAAACTACCAAGCAAATTCTTCACCAGAAAGGAGACAAGCTTCCGGGGACCGGTTTCTGGAATTTCAGCCGTCGTCGGCCCGGCTTGCTTGAATCCTGATGGTGCAGTGAGCAAGGGACTCATGTCTGAGTATACCCTGCCACACCTATAGTGGCCAAAAACGATTCAGAAAAGGGGGTGGTGATGAACAGAGTGTCTGAATTAAGCAGACCACTCTTACCCAGTCCAAAGATCAGGGCTTGATCCATCACCGTTATTTAGCTAACTACACCATCCCAGCTCAGAACCTGGCTATATGCAAATTAATCTGTCACTGGCCCAGTGCATCATGGGAACAGGGCAGACCAAACTACCAAGCAAATTCTTCACCAGAAAGGAGACAAGCTTCCGGGGACCAGTTTCTGGCATTTCAGCCGTCGTCGGCCCGGCTTGCTTGAATCCTGATGGTACAGTGAGCAAGGGACTCATGTCTGAGTATACCCTGCCACACCTATAGTGGCCAAAAACGATTCAGAAAAGGGGTGGTGATGAACAGAGTGTCTGAATTAAGCAGACCACTCTTACCCAGTCCAAAGATCAGGGCTTGATCCATCACCGTTATTTAGCTAACTACACCATCCCAGCTCAGAACCTGGCTATATGCAAATTAATCTGTCCCTGGCCCAGTGCATCATGGGAACAGATTCAGAAAAGGGGGTGGTGATGAACAGAGTGTCTGAATTAAGCAGACCACTCTTACCCAGTCCAAAGATCAGGGCTTGATCCATCACCGTTATTTAGCTCACTACACCATCCCAGCTCAGAACCTGGCTATATGCAAATTAATCTGTCCCTGGCCCAGTGCATCATGGGAACAGGGCAGACCAATCTACCAAGCCAATTCTTCACCAGAAAGGAGACAAGCTTCCGGGGACCGGTTTCTGGCATTTCAGCCGTCGTCGGCCCGGCTTGCTTGAATCCTGATGGTGCAGTGAGCAAGGGACTCATGTCTGAGTATACCCTGCCACACCTATAGTGGCCAAAAACGATTCAGAAAAGGGGGTGGTGATGAACAGAGTGTCTGAATTAAGCAGACCACTCTTAGCCAGTCCAAAGATCAGGGCTTGATCCATCACCGTTATTTAGCTCACTACACCATCCCAGTTCAGAACCTGGCGATATGCAAATTAATCTGTTCCTGGCCCAGTGCATCATGGGAACAGGGCAGACCAAAGTACCAAGCCAATTCTTCACCAGAAAGGAGACAAGCTTCCGGGGACCGGTTTCTGGCATTTCAGCCGTCGTCGGCCCGGCTTGCTTGAATCCTGATGGTGCAGTGAGCAAGGGACTCATGTCTGAGTATACCCTGCCACACCTATAGTGGCCAAAAACGATTCAGAAAAGGGGTGGTGATGAACAGAGTGTCTGAATTAAGCAGACCACTCTTACCCAGTCCAAAGATCAGGGCTTGATCCATCACCGTTATTTAGCTCACTACACCATCCCAGCTCAGAACCTGGCTATATGCAAATTAATCTGTCCCTGACCCAGTGCATCATGGGAACAGGGCAGACCAAACTACCAAGCCAATTCTTCACCAGAAAGGAGACAAGCTTCCGGGGACCGGTTTCTGGCATTTCAGCCGTCGGCCCGGCTTGCTTGAATCATGATGGTGCAGTGAGCAAGGGACTCATGTCTGAGTATACCCTGCCACACCTATAGTGGCCAAAAACGATTCAGAAAAGGGGGTGGTGATGAACAGAGTGTCTGAATTAAGCAGACCACTCTTACCCAGTCCAAAGATCAGGGCATGATCCATCACCGTTATTTAGCTCACTACAACATCCCAGCTCAGAACCTGGCTATATGCAAATTAATCTGTCCCTGGCCCAGTGCATCATGGGAACGGGGCAGACCAAACTACCAAGCCAATTCTTCACCAGAAAGGAGACAAGCTTCCGGTGACCGGTTTCTGGCATTTCAGCCGTCGTCGGCCCGGCTTGCTTGAATCCTGATGGTGCAGTGAGCAAGGGACTCATGTCTGAGTATACCCTGCCACACCTATAGTGGCCAAAAACGATTCAGAAAAGGGGGTGGTGATGAACAGAGTGTCTGAATTAAGCAGACCACTCTTACCCAGTCCAAAGATCAGGGCTTGATCCATCACCGTTATTTAGCTAACTACACCATCCAAGCTCAGAACCTGGCTATATGCAAATTAATCTGTCCCTGGCCCAGTGCATCATGGGAACAGGACAGACCAAACTACCAAGCCAATTCTTCACCAGAAAGGAGACAAGCTTCCGGTGACCGGTTTCTGGAATTTCAGCCGTCTTCGGCCCGGCTTGCTTGAATCCTGATGGTGCAGTGAGCAAGGGACTCGTGTCTGAGTATACCCTGCCACACCTATAGTGGCCAAAAACGATTCAGAAAAGGGGGTGGTGATGAACAGAGTGTCTGAATTAAGCAGACCACTCTTACCCAGTCCAAAGATAAGGGCTTGATCCATCACCGTTATTTAGCTAACTACACCATCCCAGCTCAGAACCTGGCTATATGCAAATTAATCTGTCCCTGACCCAGTGCATCATGGGAACAGGGCAGACCAAACTACCAAGCCAATTCTTCACCAGAAAGGAGACAAGCTTCCGGGGACCAGTTTCTGGCATTTCAGCCGTCGTCGGCCCGGCTTGCTTGAATCCTGATGGTGCAGTGAGCAAGGGACTCATGTCTGAGTATACCCTGCCACACCTATAGTGGCCAAAAACGATTCAGAAAAGGGGTGGTGATGAACAGAGTGTCTGAATTAAGCAGACCACTCTTACCCAGTCCAAAGATCAGGGCTTGATCCATCACCGTTATTTAGCTCACTACACCATCCCAGCTCAGAACCTGGCTATATGCAAATTAATCTGTCCCTGGCCCAGTGCATCATGGGAACAGATTCCGAAAAGGGGGTGGTGATGAACAGAGTGTCTGAATTAAGCAGACCACTCTTACCCAGTCCAAAGATCAGGGCTTGATCCATCACCGTTATTTAGCTCACTACACCATCCCAGCTCAGAACCTGGCTATATGCAAATTAATCTGTCCCTGGCCCAGTGCATCATGGGAACAGGGCAGACCAATCTACCAAGCCAATTCTTCACCTGAAAGGAGACAAGCTTCCGGGGACCGGTTTCTGGCATTTCAGCCGTCGTCGGCCCGGCTTGCTTGAATCCTGATGGTGCAGTGAGCAAGGGACTCATGTCTGAGTATACCCTGCCACACCTATAGTGGCCAAAAACGATTCAGAAAAGGGGGTGGTGATGAACAGAGTGTCTGAATTAAGCAGACCACTCTTACCCAGTCCAAAGATCAGGGCTTGATCCATCACAGTTATTTAGCTCACTACACCATCCCAGTTCAGAACCTGGCGATATGCAAATTAATCTGTTCCTGGCCCAGTGCATCATGGGAACAGGGCAGACCAAAGTACCAAGCCAATTCTTCACCAGAAAGGAGACAAGCTTCCGGGGACCGGTTTCTGGAATTTCAGCCGTCGTCGGCCCGGCTTGCTTGAATCCTGATGGTGCAGTGAGCAAGGGACTCATGTCTGAGTATACCCTGCCACACCTATAGTGGCCAAAAACGATTCAGAAAAGGGGTGGTGATGAACAGAGTGTCTGAATTAAGCAGACCACTCTTACCCAGTCCAAAGATCAGGGCTTGATCCATCACCGTTATTTAGCTCACTACACCATCCCAGCTCAGAACCTGGCTATATGCAAATTAATCTGTCCCTGGCCCAGTGCATCATGGGAACAGGGCAGACCAAACTACCAAGCCAATTCTTCACCAGAAAGGAGACAAGCTTCCGGGGACCGGTTTCTGGCATTTCAGCCGTCGGCCCGGCTTGCTTGAATCCTGATGGTGCAGTGAGCAAGGGACTCATGTCTGAGTATACCCTGCCACACCCATAGTGGCCAAAAACGATTCAGAAAAGGGGGTGGTGATGAACAGAGTGTCTGAATTAAGCAGACCACTCTTACCCAGTCCAAAGATCAGGGCTTGATCCATCACCGTTATTTAGCTCACTACACCATCCCAGCTCAGAACCTGGCTATATGCAAATTAATCTGTCCCTGGCCCAGTGCATCATGGGAACAGGGCAGACCAATCTACCAAGCCAATTCTTCACCAGAAAGGAGACAAGCTTCCGGGGACCGGTTTCTGGCATTTCAGCCGTCGTCGGCCCGGCTTGCTTGAATCCTGATGGTGCAGTGAGCAAGGGACTCATGTCTGAGTATACCCTGCCACACCTATAGTGGCCAAAAACGATTCAGAAAAGGGGGTGGTGATGAACAGAGTGTCTGAATTAAGCAGACCACTCTTACCCAGTCCAAAGATCAGGGCTTGATCCATCACCGTTATTTAGCTCACTACACCATCCCAGTTCAGAACCTGGCGATATGCAAATTAATCTGTTCCTGGCCCAGTGCATCATGGGAACAGGGCAGACCAAAGTACCAAGCCAATTCTTCACCAGAAAGGAGACAAGCTTCCGGGGACCGGTTTCTGGAATTTCAGCCGTCGTCGGCCCGGCTTGCTTGAATCCTGATGGTGCAGTGAGCAAGGGACTCATGTCTGAGTATACCCTGCCACACCTATAGTGGCCAAAAACGATTCAGAAAAGGGGTGGTGATGAACAGAGTGTCTGAATTAAGCAGACCACTCTTACCCAGTCCAAAGATCAGGGCTTGATCCATCACCGTTATTTAGCTCACTACACCATCCCAGCTCAGAACCTGGCTATATGCAAATTAATCTGTCCCTGGCCCAGTGCATCATGGGAACAGGGCAGACCAAACTACCAAGCCAATTCTTCACCAGAAAGGAGACAAGCTTCCGGGGACCGGTTTCTGGCATTTCAGCCGTCGGCCCGGCTTGCTTGAATCCTGATGGTGCAGTGAGCAAGGGACTCATGTCTGAGTATACCCTGCCACACCCATAGTGGCCAAAAACGATTCAGAAAAGGGGGTGGTGATGAACAGAGTGTCTGAATTAAGCAGACCACTCTTACCCAGTCCAAAGATCAGGGCTTGATCCATCACCGTTATTTAGCTAACTACACCATCCAAGCTCAGAACCTGGCTATATGCAAATTAATCTGTCCCTGGCCCAGTGCATCATGGGAACAGGACAGACCAAACTACCAAGCCAATTCTTCACCAGAAAGGAGACAAGCTTCCGGGGACCGGTTTCTGGAATTTCAGCCGTCGTCGGCCCGGCTTGCTTGAATCCTGATGGTGCAGTGAGCAAGGGACTCGTGTCTGAGTATACCCTGCCACACCTATAGTGGCCAAAAACGATTCAGAAAAGGGGGTGGTGATGAACAGAGTGTCTGAATTAAGCAGACCACTCTTACCCAGTCCAAAGATCAGGGCTTGATCCATCACCGTTATTTAGCTAACGACACCATCCCAGCTCAGAACCTGGCTATATGCAAATTAATCTATCCCTGGCCCAGTGCATCATGGGAACAGGGCAGACTAAACTACCAAGCCAATTCTTCACCAGAAAGGAGACAAGCTTCCGGGGACAGGTTTCTGGAATTTCAGCCGTCGTCGGCCCGGCTTGCTTGAATCCTGATGGTGCAGTGAGCAAGGGACTCGTGTCTGAGTATACCCTGCCACACCTATAGTGGCCAAAAACGATTCAGAAAAGGGGTGGTGATGAACAGAGTGTCTGAATTAAGCAGACCACTCTTACCCAGTCCAAAGATCATGGCTTGATCCAACACCGTTATTTAGCTCACTACACCATCCCAGCTCAGAACCTGGCTATATGCAAATTAATCTGTCCCTGGCCCAGTGCATCATGGGAACAGATTCAGAAAAGGGGGTGGTGATGAACAGAGTGTCTGAATTAAGCAGACCACTCTTACCCAGCCCAAAGATCAGGGCTTGATCCAACACCGTTATTTATCTCACTGCACCATCCCAGCTCAGAACCTGGCTATATGCAAATTAATCTGTCCCTGGCCCAGTGCATCATGGGAACAGACTCCGAAAAGGGGGTGGTGATGAACAGAGTGTCTGAATTAAGCAGACCACTCTTACCCAGTCCAAAGATCAGCGCTTGATCCATCACCGTTATTTATCTCACTGCACCATCCCAGTTCAGAACCTGGCTATATGCAAATCAGTCTGTCCCTGGCCCAGTGCATCATGGGAACAGGGCAGACCAAACTACCAAGTCAATTCTTCACCAGAAGGGAGACAAGCTTCCGGGGACCGGTTTCTGGCATTTCAGCCGTCGTCGGCCCGGCTTGCTTGAATCCTGATGGTGCAGTGAGCAAGGGACTCATGTCTGAGTATACCCTGCCACACCTATAGTGGCCAAAAACGATTCAGAAAAGGGGGGGGTGATGAACAGAGTGTCTGAATTAGCCCTTTCGCTGCTGATGACGAGCTCAGCTCGTCATCACCCACGGGTGTCGTGTGCTGATGACGAGCTGAGCTCGTCATGGTGCCAGCAAAAGTGCAAAATCCAGCACAGGGCAAAAATCCCCGCAGCAGCCATGTGGTTAAGCAGACCACTCTTACCCAGTCCAAAGATCAGGGCTTGATCCATCACCGTTATTTAGCTCACTACACCATCCCAGCTCAGAACCTGGCTATATGCAAATTAATCTGTCCCTGGCCCAGTGCATCATGGGAACAGGGCAGACCAAACTACCAAGCCAATTCTTCACCAGAAAGGAGACAAGCTTCCGGTGACCGGTTTCTGGCATTTCAGCCGTCGTCGGCCCGGCTTGCTTGAATCCTGATGGTGCAGTGAGCAAGGGACTAATGTCTGAGTATACCCTGCCACACCTATAGTGGCCAAAAACGATTCAGAAAAGGGGGTGGTGATGAACAAAGTGTCTGAATTAAGCAGACCACTCTTACCCAGTCCAAAGATCAGGGCTTGATCCATCACCGTTATTTAGCTCACTACACCATCCCAGCTCAGAACCTGGCTATATGCAAATTAATCTGTCCCTGGCCCAGTGCATCATGGGAACAGATTCAGAAAAGGGGGTGGTGATGAACAGAGTGTCTGAATTAAGCAGACCACTCTTAGCCAGTCCAAATATCAGGGCTTGATCCATCACCGTTATTTAGCTCACTACACCATCCCAGCTCAGAACCTGGCTATATGCAAATTAATCTGTCCCTGGCCCAGTGCATCATGGGAACAGGGCAGACCAAACTACAAAGCCAATTCTTCACCAGAAAGGAGACAAGCTTCCGGTGACCGGTTTCTGGCATTTCAGCCGTCGTCGGCCCGGCTTGCTTGAATCCTGATGGTGCAGTGAGCAAGGGACTCATGTCTGAGTATACCCTGCCACACCTATAGTGGCCAAAAACGATTCAGAAAAGGGGGTGGTGATGAACAGAGTGTCTGAATTAAGCAGACCACTCTTACCCAGTCCAAAGATCAGGGCTTGATCCATCACCGTTATTTAGCTCACTACACCATCCCAGCTCAGAACATGCCTATATGCAAATTAATCTGTCCCTGGCCCAGTGCATCATGGGAACAGGGCAGACCAAACTACCAAGCCAATTCTTCACCAGAAAGGAGACAAGCTTCCGGGGACCGGTTTCTGGCATTTCAGCCGTCGTCGGCCCGGCTTGCTTGAATCCTGATGGTGCAGTGAGCAAGGGACTCATGTCTGAGTATACCCTGCCACACCTATAGTGGCCAAAAACGATTCAGAAAAGGGGGTGGTGATGAGAACAGAGTGTCTGAATTAAGCAGACCACTCTTCCCCAGTCCAAAGATCAGGGCTTGATCCATCACCGTTATTTAGCTAACTACACCATCCCAGCTCAGAACCTGGCTATATGCAAATTAATCTGTCCCTGGCCCAGTGCATCATGGGAACAGGGCAGACCAAACTACCAAGCCAATTCTTCACCAGAAAGGAGACAAGCTTCCGGGGACCAGTTTCTGGCATTTCAGCCGTCGTCGGCCCGGCTTGCTTGAATCCTGATGGTGCAGTGAGCAAGGGACTCGTGTCTGAGTATACCCTGCCACACCTATAGTGGCCAAAAACGATTCAGAAAAGGGGTGGTGATGAACAGAGTGTCTGAATTAAGCAGACCACTCTTACCCAGTCCAAAGATCAGGGCTTGATCCATTACCGTTATTTAGCTCACTACACCATCCCAGCTCAGAACCTGGCTATATGCAAATTAATCTGTCCCTGGCCCAGTGCATCATGGAAACAGATTCAGAAAAGGGGGTGGTGATGAACAGAGTGTCTGAATTAAGCAGACCACTCTTACCCAGCCCAAAGATCAGGGCTTGATCCAACACCGTTATTTATCTCACTGCACCATCTCAGCTCAGAACCTGGCTATATGCAAATTAATCTGTCCCTGGCCCAGTGCATCATGGGAACAGGGCAGACCAAACTACAAAGCCAATTCTTCACCAGAATGGAGACAAGCTTCCGGTGACCAGTTTCTGGCATTTCAGCCGTCGTCGGCCCGGCTTGCTTGAATCCTGATGGTGCAGTGAGCAAGGGACTCATGTCTGAGTATACCCTGCCACACCTATAGTGGCCAAAAACGATTCAGAAAAAGGGGTGGTGATGAACAGAGTGTCTGAATTAAGCAGACCACTCTTACCCAGTCCAAAGATCAGGGCTTGATCCATCACCGTTATTTAGCTCACTACACCATCCCAGCTCAGAACATGCCTATATGCAAATTAATCTGTCCCTGGCCCAGTGCATCATGGGAACAGGGCAGACCAAACTACCAAGCCAATTCTTCACCAGAAAGGAGACAAGCTTCCGGGGACCGGTTTCTGGCATTTCAGCCGTCGTCGGCCCGGCTTGCTTGAATCCTGATGGTGCAGTGAGCAAGGGACTCATGTCTGAGTATACCCTGCCACACCTATAGTGGCCAAAAACGATTCAGAAAAGGGGGTGGTGATGAACAGAGTGTCTGAATTAAGCAGACCACTCTTACCCAGTCCAAAGTTCAGGGCTTGATCCATCACCGTTATTTAGCTCACTACTCCATCCCAGCTCCGAACCTGGCTATATGCAAATTAATCTGTCCCTGGCCCAGTGCATCATGGGAACAGGACAGACCAAACTACCAAGCCAATTCTTCACCAGAAAGGAGACAAGCTTCCGGGGACCGGTTTCTGGCATTTCAGCCATCGTCGGCCCGGCTTGCTTGAATCCTGATGGTGCAGTGAGCAAGGGACTCATGTCTGAGTAAACCCTGCCACACCTATAGTGGCCAAAAACAATTCAGAAAAGGGGGTGATGATGAACAGAGTGTCTGAATTAAGCAGACCACTCTTAGCCAGTCCAAATATCAGGGCTTAATCCATCACCGTTATTTAGCTCACTACACCATCCCAGCTCAGAACCTGGCTATATGCAAATTAATCTGACCCTGGCCCAGTGCGTCATGGGAACAGGGCAGACCAAACTACCAAGCCAATTCTTCACCAGAAAGGAGACAAGCTTCCGGTGACCGGTTTCTGGCATTTCAGCCGTCGTCGGCCCGGCTTGCTTGAATCCTGATGGTGCAGTGAGCAAGGGACTCATGTCTGAGTATACCCTGCCACACCTATAGTGGCCAAAAACGATTCAGAAAAGGGGGTGGTGATGAACAGAGTGTCTGAATTAAGCAGACCACTCTTACCCAGTCCAAAGTTCAGGGCTTGATCCATCACCGTTATTTAGCTCACTACTCCATCCCAGCTCAGAACCTGGCTATATGCAAATTAATCTGTCCCTGGCCCAGTGCATCATGGGAACAGGACAGACCAAACTACCAAGCCAATTCTTCACCAGAAAGGAGACAAGCTTCCGGGGACCGGTTTCTGGCATTTCAGCCATCGTCGGCCCGGCTTGCTTGAATCCTGATGGTGCAGTGAGCAAGGGACTCATGTCTGAGCAAACCCTGCCACACCTATAGTGGCCAAAAACAATTCAGAAAAGGGGGTGATGATGAACAGAGTGTCTGAATTAAGCAGACCACTCTTAGCCAGTCCAAAGATCAGGGCTTGATCCATCACCGTTATTTAGCTCACTACACCATCCCAGCTCAGAACCTGGCTATATGCAAATTAATCTGTCCCTGGCCCAGTGCATCATGGGAACAGATTCAGAAAAGGGGGTGGTGATGAACAGAGTGTCTGAATTAAGCAGACCACTCTTACCCAGCCCAAAGATCAGGGCTTGATCCAACACCGTTATTTATCTCACTGCACCATCCCAGCTCAGAACCTGGCTATATGCAAATTAATCTGTCCCTGGCCCAGTGCATCATGGGAACAGATTCAGAAAAGGGGGTGGTGATGAACAGAGTGTCTGAATTAAGCAGACCACTCTTACCCAGCCCAAAGATCAGGGCTTGATCCAACACCGTTATTTATCTCACTGCACCATCCCAGCTCAGAACCTGGCTATATGCAAATTAATCTGTCCCTGGCCCAGTGCATCATGGGAACAGATTCAGAAAAGGGGGTGGTGATGAACAGAGTGTCTGAATTAAGCAGACCACTCTTACCCAGTCCAAAGATCAGCGCTTGATCCATCACCGTTATTTATCTCACTGCACCATCCCAGTTCAGAACCTGGCTATATGCAAATCAGTCTGTCCCTGGCCCAGTGCATCATGGGAACAGGGCAGTCGAAACTACCAAGTCAATTCTTCACCAGAAAGGAGACAAGCTTCCGGGGACCGGTTTCTGGCATTTCAGCCGTCGTTGGCCCGGCTTGCTTGAATCCTGATGGTGCAGTGAGCAAGGGACTCATGTCTGAGTATACCCTGCCACACCTATAGTGGCCAAAAACGATTCAGAAAAGGGGGTGGTGATGAACAGAGTGTCTGAATTAAGCAGACCACTCTTACCCAGTCCAAAGATCAGGGCTTGATCCATCACCGTTATTTAGCTCACTACACCATCCCAGCTCAGAACCTGGCTATTTGCAAATTAATCTGTCCCTGGCCCAGTGCATCATGGGAACAGGGCAGACCAAACTACAAAGCCAATTCTTCACCAGAAAGGAGACAAGCTTCCGGTGACCGGTTTCTGGCATTTCAGCCGTCGTCAGCCCGGCTTGCTTGAATCCTGATGGTGCAGTGAGCAAGGGACTCATGTCTGAGTACACCCTGCCACACCTATAGTGGCCAAAAACGATTCAGAAAAGGGGGTGGTGATGAACAGAGTGTCTGAATTAAGCAGACCACTCTTACCCAGTCCAAAGATCAGGGCTTGATCCATCACCGTTATTTAGCTCACTACTCCATCCCAGCTCAGAACATGCCTATATGCAAATTAATCTGTCCCTGGCCCAGTGCATCATGGGAACAGGGCAGACCAAACTACCAAGCCAATTCTTCACCAGATAGGAGACAAGCTTCGGGGGACCGGTTTCTGGCATTTCAGCCATCGTCGGCCCGGCTTGCTTGAATCCTGATGGTGCAGTGAGCAAGGGACTCATGTCTGAGTAAACCCTGCCACACCTATAGAGGCCAAAAACAATTCAGAAAAGGGGGTGATGATGAACAGAGTGTCTGAATTAAGCAGACCACTCTTAGCCAGTCCAAAGATCAGGGCTTGATCCATCACCGTTATTTAGCTCACTACACCATCCCAGCTCAGAACCTGGCTATATGCAAATTAATCTGTCCCTGGCCCAGTGCATCATGGGAACGGGGCAGACCAAACTACCAAGCCAATTCTTCACCAGAAAGGAGACAAGCTTCCGGGGACCGGTTTCTGGCATTTCAGCCGTCGCCGGCCCGGCTTGCTTGAATCCTGATGGTGCAGTGAGCAAGGGACTCATGTCTGAGTATACCCTGCCGCACCTATAGTGGCCAAAAACGATTCAGAAAAAGGGGTGGTGATGAACAGAGTGTCTGAATTAGGCAGACCACTCTTACCCAGTCCAAAGATCAGGGCTTGATCCATCACCGTTATTTAGCTCACTACACCATCCCAGCTCAGAACCTGGCTATATGCAAATTAATCTGACCCTGGCCCAGTGCGTCATGGGAACAGGGCAGACCAAACTACCAAGCCAATTCTTCACCAGAAAGGAGACAAGCTTCCGGTGACCGGTTTCTGGCATTTCAGCCGTCGTCGGCCCGGCTTGCTTGAATCCTGATGGTGCAGTGAGCAAGGGACTCATGTCTGAGTATACCCTGCCACACCTATAGTGGCCAAAAACGATTCAGAAAAGGGGGTGGTGATGAACAGAGTGTCTGAATTAAGCAGACCACTCTTACCCAGTCCAAAGTTCAGGGCTTGATCCATCACCGTTATTTAGCTCACTACTCCATCCCAGCTCAGAACCTGGCTATATGCAAATTAATCTGTCCCTGGCCCAGTGCATCATGGGAACAGGACAGACCAAACTACCAAGCCAATTCTTCACCAGAAAGGAGACAAGCTTCCGGGGACCGGTTTCTGGCATTTCAGCCATCGTCGGCCCGGCTTGCTTGAATCCTGATGGTGCAGTGAGCAAGGGACTCATGTCTGAGTAAACCCTGCCACACCTATAGTGGCCAAAAACAATTCAGAAAAGGGGGTGATGATGAACAGAGTGTCTGAATTAAGCAGACCACTCTTAGCCAGTCCAAATATCAGGGCTTAATCCATCACCGTTATTTAGCTCACTACACCATCCCAGCTCAGAACCTGGCTATATGCAAATTAATCTGTCCCTGGCCCAGTGCATCATGGGAACGGGGCAGACCAAACTACCAAGCCAATTCTTCACCAGAAAGGAGACAAGCTTCCGGGGACCGGTTTCTGGCATTTCAGCCGTCGCCGGCCCGGCTTGCTTGAATCCTGATGGTGCAGTGAGCAAGGGACTCATGTCTGAGTATACCCTGCCACACCTATAGTGGCCAAAAACGATTCAGAAAAAGGGGTGGTGATGAACAGAGTGTCTGAATTAGGCAGACCACTCTTACCCAGTCCAAAGATCAGGGCTTGACCCATCACCGTTATTTAGCTCACTACACCATCCCAGCTCAGAACCTGGCTATATGCAAATTAATCTGACCCTGGCCCAGTGCGTCATGGGAACAGGGCAGACCAAACTACCAAGCCAATTCTTCACCAGAAAGGAGACAAGCTTCCGGTGACCGGTTTCTGGCATTTCAGCCGTCGTCGGCCCGGCTTGCTTGAATCCTGATGGTGCAGTGAGCAAGGGACTCATGTCTGAGTATACCCTGCCACACCTATAGTGGCCAAAAACGATTCAGAAAAGGGGGTGGTGATGAACAGAGTGTCTGAATTAAGCAGACCACTCTTACCCAGTCCAAAGTTCAGGGCTTGATCCATCACCGTTATTTAGCTCACTACTCCATCCCAGCTCAGAACCTGGCTATATGCAAATTAATCTGTCCCTGGCCCAGTGCATCATGGGAACAGGACAGACCAAACTACCAAGCCAATTCTTCACCAGAAAGGAGACAAGCTTCCGGGGACAGGTTTCTGGCATTTCAGCCATCGTCGGCCCGGCTTGCTTGAATCCTGATGGTGCAGTGAGCAAGGGACTCATGTCTGAGCAAACCCTGCCACACCTATAGTGGCCAAAAACAATTCAGAAAAGGGGGTGATGATGAACAGAGTGTCTGAATTAAGCAGACCACTCTTAGCCAGTCCAAAGATCAGGGCTTGATCCATCACCGTTATTTAGCTCACTACACCATCCCAGCTCAGAACCTGGCTATATGCAAATTAATCTGTCCCTGGCCCAGTGCATCATGGGAACAGATTCAGAAAAGGGGGTGGTGATGAACAGAGTGTCTGAATTAAGCAGACCACTCTTACCCAGCCCAAAGATCAGGGCTTGATCCAACACCGTTATTTATCTCACTGCACCATCCCAGCTCAGAACCTGGCTATATGCAAATTAATCTGTCCCTGGCCCAGTGCATCATGGGAACAGATTCAGAAAAGGGGGTGGTGATGAACAGAGTGTCTGAATTAAGCAGACCACTCTTACCCAGCCCAAAGATCAGGGCTTGATCCAACACCATTATTTATCTCACTGCACCATCCCAGCTCAGAACCTGGCTATATGCAAATGAATCTGTCCCTGGCCCAGTGCATCATGGGAACAGATTCAGAAAAGGGGGTGGTGATGAACAGAGTGTCTGAATTAAGCAGACCACTCTTACCCAGTCCAAAGATCAGCGCTTGATCCATCACCGTTATTTATCTCACTGCACCATCCCAGTTCAGAACCTGGCTATATGCAAATCAGTCTGTCCCTGGCCCAGTGCATCATGGGAACAGGGCAGTCCAAACTACCAAGTCAATTCTTCACCAGAAAGGAGACAAGCTTCCGGGGACCGGTTTCTGGCATTTCAGCCGTCGTTGGCCCGGCTTGCTTGAATCCTGATGGTGCAGTGAGCAAGGGATTCATGTCTGAGTATACCCTGCCACACCTATAGTGGCCAAAAACGATTCAGAAAAGGGGGTGGTGATGAACAGAGTGTCTGAATTAAGCAGACCACTCTTACCCAGTCCAAAGATCAGGGCTTGATCCATCACCGTCATTTAGCTCACTACACCATCCCAGCTCAGAACCTGGCTATATGCAAATTAATCTGTCCCTGGCCCAGTGCATCATGGGAACGGGGCAGACCAAACTACCAAGCCAATTCTTCACCAGAAAGGAGACAAGCTTCCGGGGACCGGTTTCTGGCATTTCAGCCGTCGCCGGCCCGGCTTGCTTGAATCCTGATGGTGCAGTGAGCAAGGGACTCATGTCTGAGTATACCCTGCCACACCTATAGTGGCCAAAAACGATTCAGAAAAAGGGGTGGTGATGAACAGAGTGTCTTAATTAGGCAGACCACTCTTACCCAGTCCAAAGATCAGGGCTTGATCCATCACCGTTATTTAGCTCACTACACCATCCCAGCTCAGAACCTGGCTATATGCAAATTAATCTGACCCTGGCCCAGTGCGTCATGGGAACAGGGCAGACCAAACTACCAAGCCAATTCTTCACCAGAAAGGAGACAAGCTTCCGGTGACCGGTTTCTGGCATTTCAGCCGTCGTCGGCCCGGCTTGCTTGAATCCTGATGGTGCAGTGAGCAAGGGACTCATGTCTGAGTATACCCTGCCACACCTATAGTGGCCAAAAACGATTCAGAAAAGGGGGTGGTGATGAACAGAGTGTCTGAATTAAGCAGACCACTCTTACCCAGTCCAAAGTTCAGGGCTTGATCCATCACCGTTATTTAGCTCACTACTCCATCCCAGCTCAGAACCTGGCTATATGCAAATTAATCTGTCCCTGGCCCAGTGCATCATGGGAACAGGACAGACCAAACTACCAAGCCAATTCTTCACCAGAAAGGAGACAAGCTTCCGGGGACCGGTTTCTGGCATTTCAGCCATCGTCGGCCCGGCTTGCTTGAATCCTGATGGTGCAGTGAGGAAGGGACTCATGTCTGAGTAAACCCTGCCACACCTATAGTGGCCAAAAACAATTCAGAAAAGGGGGTGATGATGAACAGAGTGTCTGAATTAAGCAGACCACTCTTAGCCAGTCCAAAGATCAGGGCTTGATCCATCACCGTTATTTAGCTCACTACACCATCCCAGCTCAGAACCTGGCTATATGCAAATTAATCTGTCCCTGGCCCAGTGCATCATGGGAACGGGGCAGACCAAACTACCAAGCCAATTCTTCACCAGAAAGGAGACAAGCTTCCGGAGACCGGTTTCTGGCATTTCATCCGTCGTTGGCCCGGCTTGCTTGAATCCTGATGGTGCAGTGAGCAAGGGACTCATGTCTGAGTATACCCTGCCACACCTATAGTGGCCAAAAACGATTCAGAAAAGGGGGTGGTGATGAACAGAGTGTCTGAATTAAGCAGACCACTCTTACCCAGTCCAAAGATCAGGGCTTGATCCATCACCGTTATTTAGCTCACTACACCACCCCAGCTTAGAACCTGGCTATATGCAAATTAATCTGTCCCTGGCCCAGTGCATCATGGGAACATGGCAGACCAAATTACCAAGCCAATTCTTCATCAGAAAGGAGACAAGCTTCCAGTGACCGGTTTCTGGCATTTCAGCCGTCGTCGGCCCGGCTTGCTTGAATCCTGATGGTGCAGTGAGCAAGGGACTCATGTCTGAGTATACCCTGCCACACCTATAGTGGCCAAAAACGATTCAGAAAAGGGGGTGGTGATGAACAGAGTGTCTGAATTAAGCAGACCACTCTTAGCCAGTCCAAAGATCAGGGCTTAATCCATCACCGTTATTTAGCTCACTACACCATCCCAGCTCAGAACCTGGCTATATGCAAATTAATCTGTCCCTGGCCCAGTGCATCATGGGAACGGGGCAGACCAAACTACCAAGCCAATTCTTCACCAGAAAGGAGACAAGCTTCCGGGGACCGGTTTCTGGCATTTCAGCCGTCGCCGGCCCGGCTTGCTTGAATCCTGATGGTGCAGTGAGCAAGGGACTCATGTCTGAGTATACCCTGCCACACCTATAGTGGCCAAAAACGATTCAGAAAAAGGGGTGGTGATGAACAGAGTGTCTGAATTAGGCAGACCACTCTTACCCAGTCCAAAGATCAGGGCTTGACCCATCACCGTTATTTAGCTCACTACACCATCCCAGCTCAGAACCTGGCTATATGCAAATTAATCTGACCCTGGCCCAGTGCGTCATGGGAACAGGGCAGACCAAACTACCAAGCCAATTCTTCACCAGAAAGGAGACAAGCTTCCGGTGACCGGTTTCTGGCATTTCAGCCGTCGTCGGCCCGGCTTGCTTGAATCCTGATGGTGCAGTGAGCAAGGGACTCATGTCTGAGTATACCCTGCCACACCTATAGTGGCCAAAAACGATTCAGAAAAGGGGGTGGTGATGAACAGAGTGTCTGAATTAAGCAGACCACTCTTACCCAGTCCAAAGTTCAGGGCTTGATCCATCACCGTTATTTAGCTCACTACTCCATCCCAGCTCAGAACCTGGCTATATGCAAATTAATCTGTCCCTGGCCCAGTGCATCATGGGAACAGGACAGACCAAACTACCAAGCCAATTCTTCACCAGAAAGGAGACAAGCTTCCGGGGACCGGTTTCTGGCATTTCAGCCATCGTCGGCCCGGCTTGCTTGAATCCTGATGGTGCAGTGAGCAAGGGACTCATGTCTGAGCAAACCCTGCCACACCTATAGTGGCCAAAAACAATTCAGAAAAGGGGGTGATGATGAACAGAGTGTCTGAATTAAGCAGACCACTCTTAGCCAGTCCAAAGATCAGGGCTTGATCCATCACCGTTATTTAGCTCACTACACCATCCCAGCTCAGAACCTGGCTATATGCAAATTAATCTGTCCCTGGCCCAGTGCATCATGGGAACAGATTCAGAAAAGGGGGTGGTGATGAACAGAGTGTCTGAATTAAGCAGACCACTCTTACCCAGCCCAAAGATCAGGGCTTGATCCAACACCGTTATTTATCTCACTGCACCATCCCAGCTCAGAACCTGGCTATATGCAAATTAATCTGTCCCTGGCCCAGTGCATCATGGGAACAGATTCAGAAAAGGGGGTGGTGATGAACAGAGTGTCTGAATTAAGCAGACCACTCTTACCCAGCCCAAAGATCAGGGCTTGATCCAACACCATTATTTATCTCACTGCACCATCCCAGCTCAGAACCTGGCTATATGCAAATGAATCTGTCCCTGGCCCAGTGCATCATGGGAACAGATTCAGAAAAGGGGGTGGTGATGAACAGAGTGTCTGAATTAAGCAGACCACTCTTACCCAGTCCAAAGATCAGCGCTTGATCCATCACCGTTATTTATCTCACTGCACCATCCCAGTTCAGAACCTGGCTATATGCAAATCAGTCTGTCCCTGGCCCAGTGCATCATGGGAACAGGGCAGTCCAAACTACCAAGTCAATTCTTCACCAGAAAGGAGACAAGCTTCCGGGGACCGGTTTCTGGCATTTCAGCCGTCGTTGGCCCGGCTTGCTTGAATCCTGATGGTGCAGTGAGCAAGGGATTCATGTCTGAGTATACCCTGCCACACCTATAGTGGCCAAAAACGATTCAGAAAAGGGGGTGGTGATGAACAGAGTGTCTGAATTAAGCAGACCACTCTTACCCAGTCCAAAGATCAGGGCTTGATCCATCACCGTCATTTAGCTCACTACACCATCCCAGCTCAGAACCTGGCTATATGCAAATTAATCTGTCCCTGGCCCAGTGCATCATGGGAACGGGGCAGACCAAACTACCAAGCCAATTCTTCACCAGAAAGGAGACAAGCTTCCGGGGACCGGTTTCTGGCATTTCAGCCGTCGCCGGCCCGGCTTGCTTGAATCCTGATGGTGCAGTGAGCAAGGGACTCATGTCTGAGTATACCCTGCCACACCTATAGTGGCCAAAAACGATTCAGAAAAAGGGGTGGTGATGAACAGAGTGTCTTAATTAGGCAGACCACTCTTACCCAGTCCAAAGATCAGGGCTTGATCCATCACCGTTATTTAGCTCACTACACCATCCCAGCTCAGAACCTGGCTATATGCAAATTAATCTGACCCTGGCCCAGTGCGTCATGGGAACAGGGCAGACCAAACTACCAAGCCAATTCTTCACCAGAAAGGAGACAAGCTTCCGGTGACCGGTTTCTGGCATTTCAGCCGTCGTCGGCCCGGCTTGCTTGAATCCTGATGGTGCAGTGAGCAAGGGACTCATGTCTGAGTATACCCTGCCACACCTATAGTGGCCAAAAACGATTCAGAAAAGGGGGTGGTGATGAACAGAGTGTCTGAATTAAGCAGACCACTCTTACCCAGTCCAAAGTTCAGGGCTTGATCCATCACCGTTATTTAGCTCACTACTCCATCCCAGCTCAGAACCTGGCTATATGCAAATTAATCTGTCCCTGGCCCAGTGCATCATGGGAACAGGACAGACCAAACTACCAAGCCAATTCTTCACCAGAAAGGAGACAAGCTTCCGGGGACCGGTTTCTGGCATTTCAGCCATCGTCGGCCCGGCTTGCTTGAATCCTGATGGTGCAGTGAGGAAGGGACTCATGTCTGAGTAAACCCTGCCACACCTATAGTGGCCAAAAACAATTCAGAAAAGGGGGTGATGATGAACAGAGTGTCTGAATTAAGCAGACCACTCTTAGCCAGTCCAAAGATCAGGGCTTGATCCATCACCGTTATTTAGCTCACTACACCATCCCAGCTCAGAACCTGGCTATATGCAAATTAATCTGTCCCTGGCCCAGTGCATCATGGGAACGGGGCAGACCAAACTACCAAGCCAATTCTTCACCAGAAAGGAGACAAGCTTCCGGAGACCGGTTTCTGGCATTTCATCCGTCGTTGGCCCGGCTTGCTTGAATCCTGATGGTGCAGTGAGCAAGGGACTCATGTCTGAGTATACCCTGCCACACCTATAGTGGCCAAAAACGATTCAGAAAAGGGGGTGGTGATGAACAGAGTGTCTGAATTAAGCAGACCACTCTTACCCAGTCCAAAGATCAGGGCTTGATCCATCACCGTTATTTAGCTCACTACACCACCCCAGCTTAGAACCTGGCTATATGCAAATTAATCTGTCCCTGGCCCAGTGCATCATGGGAACATGGCAGACCAAATTACCAAGCCAATTCTTCATCAGAAAGGAGACAAGCTTCCAGTGACCGGTTTCTGGCATTTCAGCCGTCGTCGGCCCGGCTTGCTTGAATCCTGATGGTGCAGTGAGCAAGGGACTCATGTCTGAGTATACCCTGCCAGACCTATAGTCTCCAAAAACGATTCAGAAAAGGGGGTAGTGATGAACAGAGTGTCTGAATTAAGCAGACCACTCTTACCCAGTCCAAAGTTCAGGGCTTGATCCATCACAGTTATTTAGCTCACTACACCATCCCAGCTCAGAACCTGGCTATATGCAAATTAATCTGTCCCTGGCCCAGTGCATCATGGGAACAGGGCAGACCAAACTACCAAGCCAATTCTTCACCAGAAAGGAGACAAGCTTCCGGGGACCGGTTTCTGGCATTTCAGCCGTCGCCGGCCCGGCTTGCTTGAATCCTGATGGTGCAGTGAGCAAGGGACTCATGTCTGAGTATACCCTGCCACACCTATAGTGGCCAAAAACGATTCAGAAAAAGGGGTGGTGATGAACAGAGTGTCTGAATTAGGCAGACCACTCTTACCCAGTCCAAAGATCAGGGCTTGATCCATCACCGTTATTTAGCTCACTACACCATCCCAGCTCAGAACCTGGCTATATGCAAATTAATCTGACCCTGGCCCAGTGCGTCATGGGAACAGGGCAGACCAAACTACCAAGCCAATTCTTCACCAGAAAGGAGACAAGCTTCCGGTGACCGGTTTCTGGCATTTCAGCCGTCGTCGGCCCGGCTTGCTTGAATCCTGATGGTGCAGTGAGCAAGGGACTCATGTCTGAGTATACCCTGCCACACCTATAGTGGCCAAAAACGATTCAGAAAAGGGGGTGGTGATGAACAGAGTGTCTGAATTAAGCAGACCACTCTTACCCAGTCCAAAGATCAGGGCTTGATCCATCACCGTTATTTAGCTCACTACACCATCCCAGCTCAGAACCTGGCTATATGCAAATTAATCTGTCCCTGGCCCAGTGCATCATGGGAACAGGGCAGACCAAACTACAAAGACAATTCTTCACCAGAAAGGAGACAAGCTTCCGGTGACCGGTTTCTGGCATTTCAGCCGTCGTCGGCCCGGCTTGCTTGAATCCTGATGGTGCAGTGAGCAAGGGACTTATGTCTGAGTATACCCTGCCACACCTATA
This sequence comes from Lissotriton vulgaris, assembly GCF_964263255.1. Lineage (NCBI taxonomy): Eukaryota > Metazoa > Chordata > Amphibia > Caudata > Salamandridae > Lissotriton > Lissotriton vulgaris. The sequence goes on from NC_141694.1 coordinate 500,505,336, forward strand.
GTGGCCAAAAACGATTCAGAAAAGGGGGTGGTGATGAACAGAGTGTCTGAATTAAGCAGACCACTCTTACCCAGTCCAAAGATCAGGGCTTGATCCATCACCGTTATTTAGCTCACTACACCATCCCAGCTCAGAACATGCCTATATGCAAATTAATCTGTCCCTGGCCCAGTGCATCATGGGAACAGGGCAGACCAAACTACCAAGCCAATTCTTCACCAGAAAGGAGACAAGCTTCCGGGGACCGGTTTCTGGCATTTCAGCCGTCGTCGGCCCGGCTTGCTTGAACCCCCTTTTCTGAATAGTTTTGTCCACCATAAGCGTGGTAGGGTATGCTCAGATGTGAGTCCCTTGCTCACTGCACCATCAGGATTCAAGCAAGCCGGGCCGAAGACGGCTGTAATGCCAGAAACCGGTCCCGGAAGCTTGTTTCCTTTCCAGTAAAAGAATTGGCTTGGTAGTTTGGTCTGCCCTGTTCCCGTGATGCACTGGGCCAGGGACAGACTCATTTGCATGTAGCCAGGTTCTGAGCTGGGATGGTGCAGTGAGCTAAAAAACGGTGATGGATCAAGCCCTGATCTGTTGACTGGGTAGGAGTGTTCTGCTTAATTCAGATACTCTGTCCATCACCACCCTCTTTTCTGAATCGTTTTGTCCACCATAAGCGTGGTAGGGTATGCTCCGATGTGAGTCCCTTGCTCACTGCACCATCAGGATTCAAGCAAGCCGGGCCGAAGACGGCTGTAATGCCAGAAACCGGTCCCCGGAAGCTTGTTTCCTTTCCAGTAAAAGAATTGGCTTGGTAGTTTGGTCTGCCCTGTTCCCATGATGCACTGGGCCAGGGACAGACTAATTTGCATGTAGCCAGGTTCTGAGCTGGGATGGTGCAGTGAGCTAAAAAACGGTGATGGATCAAGCCCTGATCTGTTGACTGGGTAGGAGTTTTCTGCTTAATTCAGATACTCTGTACATCACCACCCCCTTTTCTGAATCGTTTTGTCCACCATAAGCGTGGTAGGGTATGCTCATATGTGAGTCCCTTGCTCACTGCACCATCAGGATTCAGGCAAGCCGGGCCGAAGACGGCTGTAATGCCAGAAACCGGTCCCCGGAAGCTTGTTTCCTTTCCAGTAAAAGAATTGGCTTGGTAGTTTGGTCTGCCCCGTTCCCATGATGCACTGGGCCAGGGACAGACTAATTTGCATGTAGCCAGGTTCTGAGCTGGGATGGTGCAGTGAGCTAAAAAACGGTGATGGATCAAGCCCTGATCTGTTGACTGGGTAGGAGTGTTCTGCTTAATTCAGATACTCTGTCCATCACCACCCCCTTTTCTGAATTGCTTTGAGAAATTGGGTTGTTAGCTGAAAGAGGGGTGACCCCTGTTTAAGCAACAGCCACAATCCCTGTCAGGGTGAACCACAAGAGGCACTAAATTAAACTGTGCTTAACACTTTGGTAGCTTGGCACAGAAACAGTCAGGCTGAACTGAGAGGCAATGTGTAAAGTATTTATGCAGCACACAAATAGCAATACAGTGAAAACACTACTTAAGAAAAATCCGACACCAATTTAGAAAAATAGAGTGAATTTTAATAAATGTTTTATGAATTTTTAAGGTAAAAACTAGAGCCAAAAAGATCAAAGTGTCAACCATGGGCATCTAGTTGCATGTGACCGGGTCAAAGTATAAAAATATGACCGACCACGATGGAGGTCGGGTCGGATCCCAAGAAATTGACCAGCTGGTGATCCCCGTTGGATTGAGAGGCGATTCTTGTAGTAGTCATCGTGAAGAGACATTCCATTTTATAATACAACAGGGTGTTTGGCTGGACTATTTCAGTGATCAATAGTCTAGATTGTTTTCTGGACCTCGCTGAAGTCCACCCAGGCAAGCACTTTCCCGACAGCCACAGCGTACACGATGTGCTTCAGCTGTTTTTTTCATCATATTCTGCGCATGGGCTGATGTAAAACATTTGCATTATTTGACATGATATGCAAGTGATGCATAGCTATATAACTATACATAGGACGTCCACTGAGTAAAAATCAAATATATGACAAATGCATGTACATAAGATAAAATATGTTTTTAAAATTAAACCTATTACGAAAACGGAAACTATGGCTTGACTGATGAACTTATAATGTAATGCTTTTAATAGTTAAGTAGCACCTATAAATGGCATTAGTTCTGTTTGTCATTTGAAAAAATGTTTCACATGCGTGGTGAATTTAATCTAATTATTACCTGTTTTTTCTGCTCTTCTGTTCAAAATGTTCAGTCCCTCTTTAGCTCTTGAGACATCACCCAGCGACAAGGCATATGTCACAATTGCAAGGGTGTAATTGTCTGCAATTCCTTCATCAATTTTACGTTCCAGATAGTGGATAGCATCTCGAAATTGAGAAGAGCCCTGGGAAAAAGCACATTGTCTTGAAACTTAGAGTAATTACATGAAAACAGAAATAACCCAATTGTTCAGACTTTTAGTGAGAAAATAAGTGTTGAAACCCCGTAACAACACAAAGTAAATTGCATGTTGAAGATTTGTATTTCTGCTTGAAAATACTTAGGTCTCTGTTTAGAGATCCTGGTAGAAACAGCACTAAAACCTGGCCTATGCTTCACGTCTCGTCATTCAGGAAAGAGTGCCTCATATGTAAATGTAAATGTAAATGTAGTATACTTGTAAAGCGCACAGCTGCCCCAGCAAAGGGGCATCCCGGCGCTGGATAACGCTGTCAAACCCTTCCTGGCTCTCCCTGTGAGATGCCCCTCCTGGGCACCCCCAAGGTGAAGTCAGGCATCCCAGTGTTGTTGGGGCCGTTGTGGAGATTAAGCAAGCTATTTCCCAGAGTTGCAGCGTGGGACCCATGATTAGAGTAGGCGCTGAGGCGAGAGAATTATTGAGTCTGCGGACATTGAGCTCAAGACCCTGCCGCGTCAGGAATTGAACCCTGGTCCTGGGCCTGATCTCTGCTTCAGGGTCTGCCGCTTCTAACCGGTGAGCCACATTCCTCCACAATATAGAGCTGGCTGCCAAATACCTGCATCTGCCTTGTGAAAGCAGATCTGCGAGGAAGAGTTCTTGCACCTCCAGGAAAGCACATTAGGTAGCAGGCTAGCACCTGTGCAGTGCTGGAGGAAATTACAACTCAGTCACCTCGCTAACGGTATCTCAGGGTGTTACCCAACCACATATGCATGGCTATGTGGAGGGATTTCTCGAGTACTTCATTTACTGGCAGGTTTGCTTGCTTCTCTGCTGCAAGTCCTGTCATCTATCTTTAAATCTTGCAAAGCTAGCTAAGTACATAGTGAAAGCAAACATCTTCTAGCCTATCTGGCAATTGCTCTGCCTGCACCTTGCAGTGTATCATGTGAGACGTTTATGTGCTCACAAAGACATCTTCCTGAAACAATGTATTGTAAATAAGCAATCCTCTGTAGCCAGGTGCAGTGTAGATAAATATAGAAGATTTATTGTTAAGTTAACAACATCAGTAAGTCACTGGAAGATGGTAAGTCCATGTGATGCCCCACCAGGAACAGCCTCTGTCCTGCTCAGCCTGCACACTCCAACTGACACTCACAACCTCACCAGGCACCCATAATTCCATGACATCATCACCCATCCAACATTCCAGACATCTCCAGGCACACCAACACTCATTCTGGCTGAGCAGTAAAGAAGAGATACATAGGCAAGGGGAATACAACAGTAGATTATAACACATCCCCCTCCCTAAGGAAACCAAACACAATAAAAGAATTGAAAGTACATAAGTCAATCAAAATAGTAAATCCATCAGATTATAAAAGATGCATGACAATACATAAGTAAAACAAAAAAGTCTAAAAAGACTCATAACCAGGTAAAACCCAAAGAAGCTTCAAGTCAAACATCCATAAGTAAGAAGCAGAGAAATTCCGCAAGAAAGTGTCTACTCCAACACAGTCTTATCAGGGATGACATTAAAGAGAAACTTACAGGAAAAACCATTCACCCACAAACCAAACAGTGAGTGTGCACGCAGAGAAACTTCATGAGAAGGTATTTTCTCATATGCAGTCCAAACAGCAATAACAAATCACTCACACAATCCAAACAGTGAGTGTGCACGGAGAGAAACTTCATTAGGAAGTGTTTTCTCCCACGCAGTCCAAACAGCAATGACCAAACACTCTTCAAACCATACAGTGAGTGTGCACGCAGAGAAACTTCATTAGAAAGTGTTTTCTCCTACTAATGCCACCCAATAACCACACAAGAGTGATTATAAAACAAACCACAAGTAAGTGGCAACCTAGAGAAGCTTCTTTAGAAGATGTCTTCTCTTCACACACACCAAAACAGTGAGTGTCAACCAAAAAACAGTGAGATAAAACCTCTACTCTCACACACTAGGTGACATACTAATGCCAACCAGTAACCACAATAAGGTGATGATAAAACCAAAGGACAAAGAAAAACGAACCCAGTGGAGAATACCCAAATCACAACACAAAAACCACACAAACAACCCACACTCCCCTCCTCCCATTCATGTGGATACAATACAATGACAAATAAAATAAAAGAAGCTAACTTCTCCTAACTGCAACATCCCACCAGACACAGAGCGAGTCAACACATTTGTAGACACCCTCACAAAAAAAAACTTAAATAGACCCCAGTACACACAGACTAGACCAAAAATAAAGCAAAAGTCACCTTCCCTACACAAGGGTAAAAACTAATAAGCCAAAACAAAAGGATAGACTCTCTGTCGTGTGTAAAGTCCCCCCTTATATACAACTAGTGAGGTGAATATACAAGAAAATCAAAAGTCCACAAGAAAATAAAAAGTTAAAACAAAAAACGTAGTCACCGCCGACCATCGTTGGGGTGACATCCGATGACCTTCTTTTAATCGAGTATGACCTTCCTTTAAGCGAGTATGTCCTCACCCGAAATCTCCCAGCATAAAGTCCTCAACACATCCCCCTTCATTAATAAAGTTAGCTCCGGTGAGCGATCTCTCACCCGGATTCCCATCGACATCTCCTCTTGATAGTGACAAACAGCAAAAGTGCAGTGTAGATCGAAGGCTTGAAATGTTCAAAAACTGGATAGTCACAAAAAAACTGTGAAGTGGACAAACGAGTTCCATTTCTCACCAGGGGCTTGTCGCTGACCAACTAACCATGCTCCGTTGTGACGAAATCTTCCCCATCGGCATGCCACTGAAACAGACAAGAGACTGGCACAAAAAGTGTTGTCGTGGTAACTGAGCCGAAAACAAGATGGCCGCGACGTCGAGCGTAGCGGCGTAAACAGTGTGAGAGTCAAGCTTGGCATGTCTTCAGGCGTCACAAGGGTCACAGGAGCGAAGACCTTCACTAACACGCTGATGAATTCCAGCAACGTCATCAATTGGACGCTAGCAGAGGAACTGAGAAGAGCTCTGCTGACCAACCGTCACAAACACAACATACGGTGAGTTGACAAACATTGCAAGAGACATTGGCTCGTTTAAAAATGTAGAGGTTAATTGTTACTGCCAAAACACGCTGTAAGTGCGCAGAACACACTGAAATGTCCTTCACTCACCGGGAAAATACAGTTCGACTTCCACCAAGACGCTAGACATTTCAGAGACCGAGCGAAATACCAAAGTTCGTCTCTCACAAACAGCGCCAATCTCCCAAATTTCAGCAATTGGCGCACGGGCAGACACTTTAGTTCACAGGTCACAGGAAAGTCAACAAATGTCAAACGCTCTGGTCTGCAGGCTGTCCTGTTGACAAAGGACACTGGTGGGGCTTACCAGAGCGTAGTTTTTGTAATCCTCTTTCTTCTTCATGAGTTTCTGTAGTTAGTCAAATCCTTAGTTCCAGGGTAATCCAGGGTAATCCTTCAGCAACACGCAGTTTCTTTTACCTCGTCGCCAGTATTGTAAATAAGCAATCCTCTGTAGCCAGGATTAGTGTAGATAAATATAGAAGATTTATTGTTAAGTTAAGAACATCAGTAAGTCACTGGAAGATGGTAAGTCCATGTGATGCCCTACCAGGAACAGCCTCTGTCCTGCTCAGCCTGCACACTCCAACTGACACTCACAACCTCACCAGGCACCCATCATTCCATGACATCATCACCCATCCAACATTCCAGACATCTCCAGGCACACCAACACTCATTCTGGCTGAGCAGTAAAGAAGAGATACATAGGCAAGGGGAAATGCAACAGTAGATTATAACACAATGCTATTTGTTATTTCAGTGAAACGAAAATATTTCCAGAAGAGGGACGCTTTCATCCACTTAGAAACATTTTCTTTCAATACAATACCACTGAACGTGGGCTTTGGCTGGGTCATGAGAGTGACTCAGCTTAGTCTTGGATTGGGCCTGTTCATCAGCCCTGTCATATTGGACTTCTATGTGGCAACTAAAACAGTTTGATGGTATGGCATGTGAGGAATGTAGCTGGGCAGAACGGTGTCACTTTACGAAAACCACATGCACATATGCCGAGGCACTTCAAATTAGTACATATTGTAGTATAGGTAGTAACCCATGAAGTAATCAAAGGGAGTCCGTAAGATATTCCTTTCTCTTTATTTTTTTTCCCCTCAAAAATCAATATACAAAAACAAACTGGCAGCCAACCCGTGTTTCGTCCAACTTCTACATTTTTCTATTTCTTTATACAGTATCTTTCACAGTAGCATGAATATGGTGGTTTTGTTTTTCTAAGGTGACGCTATCTCACGGAATAGAATTTTCTTCTTTTTGTTACACTCTTTCTTATGGCGCTTGCGTTGTGGTGTTCGGCTGCATTGGGTAATGTCCAATTTTTGGGCATTCTCCAATGGCATTTTTAATTGTACATACATTTGTATAGGAGAGGTTTTAATTGTATAAAAATAGTTTGCAGCCTTGAAGAAGTCCGTTGGATGAAACACGTGTCGGCTGCCAGTGTGTTTTTGAATATGGATTTTTGAGAAGAAAATAAAATAAAGAGAAAGGAATATCTTACGGACTCCCTTTGATTACTACACTTGTTACCACCTATACGACAATATGGACTAATTTGGTGTGCCTCGGCAATTGTCCATGTCATTTGTGAACTCGAATGAGATGTTTTTCCTTAGAGTTTTTTTGTCTCCTGGAGGGTGGAGGGAGACCTATTGCTTTGAGAGCACCACATTGTACTGTACACTAATATTACTTTATGGTTGATTTACTGCAAAGATGTGCATTCGCAAATAGGCACTGCTATATCTGTGTTTCTGTGGAATTGTTTTACGAAACCCCACTGCGGACTTCCTATAGAAAGCACAGCAAGTGCCCATGCTATCTCCCATGTATTGCTAGTGTTGCGAATTACAACAAATCTGTTGTAGCAGATCTCTTCTTCAATGTGCATGTGGAGCCTTTGAGAATCTCGAAAACCTACTTGTACTATTTATATGAGGCCAGGGTGTTGTCTTGCTACAGAGTACCACAGAGTCAGCTAGCAGAATTTGGAAGTCCATAACCATATGCGTCATCTGGAAGGGCATACTGTTTATCAAGAACATATTACAGGTGACAATGCCTCTGGGGGAGGTAAATAGCTTGACCACTTTCAAAAGCTGTGATCTGATTGCAAAATGTAAATTGAAAGACTTAGTGGGACAGGTGCATTTTACTGCTCAATCAACTCAAAGCAAGTTTGTTCTAGACATGCACCTAGACAGAAGCCATGAGTCACAATGCCATCAGTATTTTGATAGAATGTATAGCTAGGCATCAATCTGTGGCAGCTCCATGAGAGCAGAAATGTCCAGGCACAATCCTAATCTATATGTCGCTGACTATATGATCATAGATTCTAGGTCAAGCTGGAATTGGAGCAGGGTGACCATATTCACTAGGAAACCGTTGGGAATACTTTCTTCTTATAAAGGGCAAATCAAGTCATCCTTCACTTTCTACTACATAAAGATGCATCCCCATGAAAGCTTGATGTCAGTGCCTAGACTGACTCACATGCCCACAACTAAAGCTGGGCTTTTGAGAGAAGGGATGGGCTTATCAATCTATACACTTAAACAAAGTACTACTAATTAAATGTGAGGATTGTATTTTTGCAGTAAGTTAAATAGGATTACATGTGGGGTGGGGGAAGAATGCCCGAGAGGTTACAGAACAGGGGATGGAGATATAATAATAAAAGTATAAAGCTTGCTTAATCTCCACAACGGCCCACCGCGGCGGGATGCCTGGCTTTCACCTCGGGGATGCCCTGTAGGGGCTATCCCACAGGGAAAAGCCAGGACGGGTTCCCAAGGCAAGCGCTTAGAGACCCCTGGGTGATAAGCGCTATATAAATCCAATATACAATACAATACAATACAATACAATATAGACACATGAAAGAAAAAAATGACCTTAAGGCAAGAAAAAATAGAAAATGTAAAGGAACAGTGAAAGAGGTATAGAAAATAGGTGATAGGGTGGGGGACAAAAGAGAAAACAAGGTTAGCTCAATAGGGGACTGCCGAAATTGAAGAGGAAGCATAAGAGAGCCGCAACAATCCAGGTTGGGTGGGGGGAAGAGATAGAATATGTACAAATCTAAAATCTAACACTAGTCTACAGTACACCGCTGCTTAGGCATCTTTTGAAACAGACTGCAATGGAGTGTGGTCAAGTACAGTTGGTTGTTTGGACCAGTCAAAGTGTTTACATTTTGTAGGTTGGAAATCTTCAGAGGCCAAGAATGGAAACTGTAGCTGATGTGTTTGCGAGGTGGTACCATATTAACCTTCACAATAGAAAGCTTTTAGCTGGAAAATCTGCAAAGATTAAGCCATTAGTGCTGCTTCTCTTATTAGATAAGACTGGCATCAACTATTATAACTTTGATTTTTAGGATTTCAAAGCATCTTCAAACTTTTAAGTAAGGATTATTAGACACCAATCCATGGCCTAAGTTGCCAGAAGGCTGCCTACAGCTCCACTTCAGCTCTACAGCAATATATCCAGTTACAAATGGTTCCTTGAATTTTCTGTAAAAGCATTTGTTTCCCTTTCTCCAAGGAACTTCCACACTCCACAGGTAGAGGGAAAAGGTTTCTCAGCGAAAAGGCATATTTAACGTCCAGTTGTATCTGGTCCAGTATTTTTTTTCTTGGTAGCCTCTAGTGGAATCGACTTCACTGGAATGCTTGCAGGTAATAAGGAACTTAGAATGCAGGCTAATCCTATACTTCATGTTCTTACAGAAGGGTCTTGCCAGGCAAGCTTTCAAAGCACAACGCTTCTCCCCCCTTTACAAATGACCAATGCATGGGGAAAAATATCAATACATATGAAACATGTTATTTACCTACAAAGATACAAACAAATGGATACCATAGCATCATATTCAAAGATGACACATTATTGATCATTATCTCTGAAGTATGCAGGTGGTTTGTGATTCCTAACACTTCTCAAGGTATTATTCTGGTCACTTGCCACACGAATTTTAAGCAAAGCATCGCCCGCACACCTCAATGGGGCATTACAAGGTCTTTCAAAGGACCTGTTCATATCTCCATCAACCATTAACATGAAATCACTGTTGTCCTGCTCCTCACCAGCCTGAATTTGATCACTTCTTTAGTATAAAGCCACATGTCTGTTATTCAAGCTCTAGCCATTGTCCAAGACCATGGAAAACCAACGAACATGCCCGACTTAGATAGGGACGTCTACATTTTGACAACCCTCCTCCTTGCTGAGCACAACACATCTTCACCCAATCACCCGCTTCAATGCATGGAATATGCTTCTTGTCCTGACTATAATCTTCCCTCTGTCAAAAAACACCTTCCCTCTTATCCAGGCAGAAACGAACTTGGTGCCTGCCAACCTTCCCTTCCTTAGCTCTAAAGGAGTTCTTTGATTGTGATAAGCAGCCACCATGCACATCATCATACCACCAACATCATGTCCTCCAGCAACAGCCATTTGAATTGGGCCTTTGACCATTCTGGTCACCCTATCCACAACACCATTCCTTTGTGGATTTCAAAACGAGATGCAATTATGTACAATGCCACATGACTCCCAAAAACTTTGCATCTCCCCAGGAATGAATTGTGTTACATTATAAGTTATAATGGTACTTGGAACACCTTACTCCAAGAAGACTTCCTTCAACAAAGTAGTGGTAGCCCTAGTGGTAATCTCAGGAATTTACAATTAACCACTACAAATGAACAACCACCACTACCATGGCATATTTCCAATCGCTTCTCAGCTCGGGCATAGGGCCAATAAAATCCCGACAATGTATGCCATGGTTTGCCTGGATCAGATATGTGAGCCATGTCTGATTTTACACCCACCTTTGATCTATTTTCTCCTTCTTTGCACACCTCGCTGTCAGGGGCGGCTGGTGGCATTTCAAAGTGATGGGCGTAAAAGTTGGGGATTCATTTTTTGCGTAGCAAGTGATTCCGGATGGCATAAGGGCATGCAACCCATTCATCATTCATTGAATTCCCCCCAGTAGTTAATCCAAGTTTCAAACATCCACTACATACATGTGTTTAAACATACATCCATCCATCTTTCTAGAGACTCTCCCAATCACTCATCCACCCTCCCATCTATCCATGTATCGATTCACTAGAAAATCATCGATTAATTTGTCCATCATATGGAGCATGCATCCATTCATTTATGTATACATCCACTCATCCTTTTGGACATACTCTCCTGTAATTCTTCGCCCACTCATCCATCTATGTATCCTTTCACCAATGGTGAATCACCAGAGCATCCAATCATCCATCCATCTTGATGAAAGTGGATTTGCTTGCCTGTATTTGAACCACGTTCTCAATCACTCTGTTAGAGTAATATTTTGCAGGCATGAATAATTATCAGGAATTGTCTCCGTCTACATCAAAGCTGGATGATGGAGGTGCCTTTCTTAAGATAAAGTAATTCAGGTTAGCAAGGGACAAATTAAATAGTTTTCTCTTCTTACACCCAGAATAGGTTAAACTTTGTCTGCAAGAGAACGACTGACTGTGATTGAATGCAGACGGTACCTTCTGAGCCTAACGCGGCACTGTGATTAATTCAGTTTTGCAATTAATCCACAGTTTACATTGATTAGATGACACGTGTTTCCTAATCTGCTCAAAAATATGTATGATTGATTTTTGTTGGGTTAGGGAGCACTCCGTTCTGCTATTTTACCTCTGTTGTACACAATGGTGCTACGGTTACTGGGTTTGTCAGTCCCTTGTAAATATAGCCTGTTTATGTTGGGTGGTTGGCCCAACTAACCGTGCACTGTTCACTTGGTGCTACGCACCTAAACTTATTTCATTATTTCAACCAATGATGAGCCTTATATAGTCTCTCTTTTTTCTTTTTATTTAAACTTTTTCATATATCTTTTGCTTATGTATTTTTAACCACCTTATTTTTGTACTGCGGTTATTCACATTGCATATGTTTTCAAATGACAGTCAAAATAACATTAACATTACTATTCATGTATAAATTTACAGTGCCATTAGATGCGCAATTTGTGAAAAAGCCCAATGCATTTCGGCACTACCAAAGTGCCTTCATCAGGGGCGAACCTGTAAAACATAAACAAAATAACCATATAATTGCAATCATGTGTGTGTTAAAGTATATACTATGTTAACTTTCATACCTTAATGCGATGTGCTTAATGCTCTAACCTGTGTAGACAAAAATGCGATATGTGTTGAGCACTCTCTGTCCAAAGTATTGCCAACTATTATTGCCTATTGCCAAGAGACTGTTCAAGTAAAAAAATAATCCATCGGCTTACCGCTGACATAGTAGCTTTAAACGAACTCCCTGAGTAATAAACAAGAATCAAGATCAATGTCCTGCGATACTTTTACTCCTTTAACAACTGCCACTACAAAAGCTTGCTAGAAATATGCGTACCTGATTATCCAGCACTATCTCTGTCTGTAAAATAAACAAACCGCAAATCCATTGTTAAGCACTCTGACCTTATGAACTGCAGAACGAGATTTATCATCTGGAGTAATGCGCTCCCGCATACCTGTTACTTCCAACTGTCAGGCTTTTCTCTCTGCAAAGATCACAAAAACAAAAGACACCCTCAATATCTCACGTTGCTGCCACTTATCCTCACGAAGATTTATTATACTCTATGTTGCTGAAAATGTGAGCTTACCTAGATTGCTGCGCTTTCTCTCCGTATTACAATCTGCTTGTGCTCCCGTACGAGTTACAACCGCTACTGCCGATACCTCTATTACAAACAAATTGCTTCCGCGTTTCAGCTAAAAGTCGCTACCACTGAAGACGGACTACTCTGTCCTTCACCGCAAAGTCACAAGCGCCATCTTAGAACGGTTCAAGCCTGCTTAATGTCCATTGCCTCAATGGAAACTAACAATTAAACGCGAATTCGTCAATGTTTCTGTGGTGTTTAATGTGATGTTAACACAATGTGTGAATGCCCCAGTATTGTATAGTATTCAACCATATCATAGATCACAAAACATAGAAAATTGTAAGTTATCACAGAACATTGTTTTTTGGGATTATCACCAGACATTATTTTTTAGCATGATCTAAACGTTATATTAGATGTAATTTTACTTCATATCAGATGTTCTCAACTGGTATATGCTAATTAATCAGAATATTCCAATTCTGATACAGAACCATTTTTTTACTATAACTCACCCTAAATATCATTGTTAATCTCTCTTTTAAATTCAATGTTCCGGATGTATGGTTTGGATTGCTATTCACTCAGTGACTGCTTGCTTGTCTTTACAGTATAATCATATTAGTGTGCTGAAGTGCCTGTTGGGACCAAATGGTTGTTTATTCTCCGTGTAGATATATCTTTATTTTGAATTATTGATCTCGCTATTATTTATTTGTTATGGTCTTAGTAACTGCGTGTCCAGTTGTACTACCTATATTGAGAAACTTAAAATTCTGTTCATAAGTAACACGATAAGTCGTATTTGTCATTGAGGCCAGTTGGAATTAGTGTTTGCAGAGATTTGATCCAGTATAATTCTCTCTGTAATAGTCTTTGTTGGTTGTTGATTCCTTGTTTTATTTGTACTTGTTCTACCACATAAAATCGTAGTTGAGAAATGGTGTGCGAATTATCCTTCCAGTGAGCTGCTAATGGTGATGTCATGTTCTGATTGCGAATCATGCTCTTATGTTCTGTAATTCGAACCTTAATCTTGCGTTCCGTCTTGCCTATGTAAAGTTTCCTGCAAGGGCATTTTTTAATGCCATATACTACATTTGTTGTCTTGCAGTCACTGTCATGTCTCAGGTTTATGACTTTACCTGTGGTAGGATGAGTGATGGTGTTGCCTGTTATCACGTTGTTACAGTTTGTACAATTCATACATTTACTCATTCCTTTATATGTTGCCATTAATGGTGTGCGTGTTTTCTGCTTCAATCGCTCTCGCAAATTTTGCCCTCTGGTATATGCATGCGTCGGTAATTCTCTAAATATTCCATGAAAGTCTGGTTCGTTCATTAAAAGTTCCCACCTGGTGTTGATTATCTTTTTAATTTCTTTAGATTGGGTGGTATATTTTGTTACAAACACTATTTTTTCTTTAGTTGCTTTATCTTTGGGTTTCAATAGACTTGTTCTGTCTAATGCCAGCACTTTTTCCATGTTCTCCTCAGGTTCCTTGTTAGGATATCCTCTTGCCTCATATTTGGTGACATGTTGCTTGATTGTATTAATACATGTTTGGCTATCTGAACATATTCTTCTGATCCTTATAAATTGGGATTTTGGAAGATTTTTGATCAGACTCCTGGGGTGGAAGCTGGTGTATTCCAAGGCATTGTTCCTATCTGTAGGTTTTGTGTACAGTTGAGTTGAAAAGCCTGATGCTTGTTTTGTTATTCTGACGTCCAAAAAATCTATTGTCTGTGTCTCAATCTTGTGTGTGAATTTGATCCTTGCATTGATTGTATTCAACTCCTGAATTACTGTCTCCAAGTGTTCCTTGGTGCTGTCCCAGATCAAAAAAATATTGTCGATAAAACGACAGTACATTTTCACATGTTTCCAGTCTGCTCTACTCATGATGTTTTCTGCTTTGAATTGGGCCATAAATATATTGGCGTAAGCTGGTGCTCCCGCAAAACCCATTGAGGTGCCAGTCAGCTGGACGTAATGATGTTCTTTCCACAAAAAATAACTGTTATGTAAACAGAACTTTAAGAGTTGTAACAAAAACACATTATGTGTTGTTAGTTCTCCCATTTTCAAGAGAGCCCATTCAGTTGATTCAAGCCCCGCTGCGTGGGGGATCGACGTATAAATAGCCACTACGTCTATAGTGCATAAAATCCATTCTGACTGAAAGCCCTGTTCTGTCCATGTTAATTTATTTAGAAAATCTGTCGTGTCACGTATGTATGAACCCCCGTTTTGTACAAATTGTTGTAAGAAGTGGTCTAGAAACCGGCCGAGGGGATCAAATAATGATCCACACCCCGACACGATTGGTCTAAACGGTGGGGTGGTGAGATGTTTGTGCACCTTGGGAATCATATATAACCTTGGTGTCCTTGGATGTTTGGTTGTCAAATATGCTCTCACTCTCTGGTCAATCCATTGGTTGTCTTCTGCTGTTTGTAAAATCTCCTCTAGCAATTTCTGTAGTTTGAAGATAGGATCAGATGTCAAACGTAAGTTTCAGAAGCGGAATATTCTGATTAATTAGCATATACCAGTTGAGAACATCTGATATGAAGTAAAATTACATCTAATATAACGTTTAGATCATGCTAAAAAATAATGTCTGGTGATAATCCCAAAAAACAATGTTCTGTGATAACTTAAAATTTTCTATGTTTTGTGATCTATGATATGGTTGAATACTATACAATACTGGGGCATTCACACATTGTGTTAACATCACATTAAACACCACAGAAACATTGACGAATTCGCGTTTAATTGTTAGTTTCCATTGAGGCGGATGGACATTAAGCAGGCTTGAACCGTTCTAAGATGGCGCTTGTGACTTTGCGGTGAAGGACAGAGTAGTCCGTCTTCAGTGGTAGCGACTTTTAGCTGAAACGCGGAAGCAATTTGTTTGTAATAGAGGTATCGGCAGTAGCGGTTGTAACTCGTACGGGAGCACAAGCAGATTGTAATACGGAGAGAAAGCGCAGCAATCTAGGTAAGCTCACATTTTCAGCAACATAGAGTATCATAAATCTTCGTGAGGATAAGTGGCGGCAACGTGAGATATTGAGGGTGTCTTTTGTTTTTGTGATCTTTGCAGAGAGAAAAGCGTGACAGTTGGAAGTAACAGGTATGCGGGAGCGCATTACTTCAGATGATAAATCTCGTTCTGCAGTTCATAAGGTCAGAGTGCTTAACAATGGATTTGCGGTTTGTTTATTTTACAGACAGAGATAGTGCTGGATAATCAGGTACGCATATTTCTAGCAAGCTTTTGTAGTGGCAGTTGTTAAAGGAGTAAAAGTATCGCAGGACATTGATCTTGATTCTTGTTTATTACTCAGGGAGTTCGTTTAAAGCTACTATGTCAGCGGTAAGCCGATGGATTATATTTTTACTTGAACAGTCTCTTGGCAATAGGCAATAATAGTTGGCAATACTTTGGACAGAGAGTGCTCAACACATATTGCATTTTTGTCTACACAGGTTAGAGCATTAAGCACATCGCATTAAGGTATGAAAGTTAACATAGTATATACTTTAACACACACATGGGCACCCAATGATTGCAATTATATGGTTATTTTGTTTATGTTTTACAGGTTCGCCCCTGATGAAGGCACTTTGGTAGTGCCGAAATGCATTGGGCTTTTTCACAAATTGCGCATCTAATGGCACTGTAAATTTATACATGAATAGTAATGTTAATGTTATTTTGACTGTCATTTGAAAACATATGCAATGTGAATAACCGCAGTACAAAAATAAGGTGGTAAAAAATACATAAGCAAAAGATATATGAAAAAGTTTAAATAAAAAGAAAAAAGAGAGACTATATAAGGCTCATCATTGGTTGAAATAATGAAATAAGTTTAGGTGCGTAGCACCAAGTGAACAGTGCACGGTTAGTTGGGCCAACCACCCAACATAAACAGGCAATCTAATTGCTCAGAAACAAGCTAACTCAAGCATGCTTGATATTTAACATATGTATACATGCCCAAGTGGATGATAAGAAATAGGTGCCTGTTGGAGGTACATTTCACGTTTTCATTTCCTCAGGTGCTTAGCACTTAAATCATACTGCCCATTAAAAACCGGCTCCCTAGGCAGAGACATTTTAGGAAATGGGAAAAGTGGGCCATGGCCTAGTGCCCCATGCTTTTAGGCGCTCCTAATAGAGGCAACTTGGTTCTGCAAATAGTCTTAACCTGATGACCTTCAATAATTCTAAGATTGTTTTAAATACCGTTTTTATTTAATATATTTTTAATGTGGATGGTGTATGGAATGGGAGGCTGCTGCAGACAGTTTGCAGAGAAATGTTTTATGCAACATTCATAAAGCAAGTTTCTTTGAGATCAAAACAGGACCTCACATTAGAGAATTGTGAGGAAGTCACAGATTCTGTTTCATTTTCACAGTAATTTTTTGCAGTAATATTAATGAGATGCAGCTGTTTCACTGAATATTAGATGTAAATGCATTACAAATTTGGACGAGTGCAACTGTGCCTTGTCTGTGACCTGGCCACAGAAGGTACAAAAGAGCTGAAATTGGTTCAAACCTAATCAAAACTGGCGTTTTAATTTTTTTTTACCTGCAAGTGCATTCTTTTCATTTATCCTGCTTATAGGCCCCCTCCCTCCATAATTCTTAATGACTCAACTTGCCCCCAGGGATATATGCTGACAGCCGTCCTTGAATCCGACCACCTCTGCTGCCTTGCCTTGGCACGGAGGAGGGGTTAGGTGACTTTTCAGACTGTGGCTTGGGCTGTAGCCTCCTTTTTACCTTCACACTGCTGCTCCTCTCACTGAAAGCTGGTTGCTTTTATCAAGCAGAGATTACTTCGACAGCAAAGCTCTTGTGCACCGAAAATCTCTCTGCTCTTCCTAGAGTAGGGTGGTGTCATGGAGGCTTGTTCCCACCCTACCCTGTGAGGAAGTAGGTGGGCTGCAGCAGTACACAGCCTTGCTGATTGACAAACAGCCATGAAGCTTTTGCTTAACGCACCGAGGTTGTTTTCAATCAGCAAGGCTGCTGTGCGTCATCAGAGGGCAGTGCCCTACAGTCTTGTACGCTGCCGGAGGCCAGGGCTAAGTTCAGGTAAGCCCTCTAACTCCTGCAACGGCCTTTTGAAAGTGCCTGGTTTTGCCAGACCCTCACGCAGAGCGAGGGTCACACTCTTTGAAGTTATAATGAAATGAACATTCACAAGTTGGCAGCAATTGATGCAAAAATTGAAGGGAGGTCTGAACCCTTCCACTCTAATCAAGAAACTGTCACTGCTCGCTGTCCTCAACCCATTTATCTGCTTGTTCATCCATCCCAGGCCACCACCAATTCTCTCTCAACTGATTCCTAATTTTGGTTTGCCCAAGGTGCCTCCTGTGTGCCATTTCTTTCAAATGTGCCTGGATACCACCTTCAAATTTCTCCCCTCTCATCAACACCATGTCATCATAAAAAGAGAATTTCTCCAGGACTTTCAAACAGGGTCTGACAGACAATGATACAATACTTTCCCTTCTACTGTCCAACGCCAACAACTATTTCAGCTCCTTGATTATGGGCCCCAACGCCATCACCTTGACCCATTCATCTTTTGTGATGACGTGCATACCTCCTAGTTCCAAACCATTCTGAATTGAAGCCACTGCACCTTCATTTTCTTTGGTTAAAACTGCCGTCCCATCCATTACCTGTGAATCCACTGACAGCCTGGACAAGAAATAAACTACATAATTATTTCATCCTTGAATGTGTTCAAGGACATAACATTAATCTTTAAGTGTAGCTGCTAGTCTTGCCAACTAGCCTATTCATTAGCTGCCCCCCACCCCAAGCAAAACCTTGACCAAAGGTTTGTGATCAGTGCAAAGGAGGATCTTGGTTTCCCACAAGGAAGTACTAAAATACTCTGTACCCCAAGTAATTCCTTTCTGAGGTGGTTAGAGTGTGGGAGGCAACTTCTACTGTATTTTCACCTTTGTTACCAGCATCACAAATATGATTCTAAACCATCTCAAAACTATCCTGTTGTTCCTGCCCCCAATTAAAGGCAATCTCCTTTTTTAACAGAAGCCTAAACACTCTGTTTTGTATGAAAAGTTCTCTACAAACTTGGCATAATACTCGATAATGCCCCGAAAGGACCTTAACATGTCTTTGTCTGTGGGTGAAGGATCCATTTCAATGGCACTCAACAAATTCTCTTTAGGTTTGACTCCACCTTCAGTAATACTCTAACCCAGGTAATCTGCTTGTTCAACTAAGAACTTACATTTCTCTTGGCATAGAGTCAAGTCACGAAAATACTAGTCACTCAGCACAGGGTCTCTACCCTGAGGCTGAACAGGAGACTGGGTTGGGCTCTCCAACACCCTGTCGTCCCCTCTGGGGTCCTGTACTTTCTACTGTGGAGGTACGCTCAGACTCCAGAACTGTCAGGAAGCTTGAGTCGGCCATCCTGCACAGCTCTCCCACCAGTTCAGGGGTGCTATTCTGCTACTGGTCCCCCCACCTGGTCCCCCTAGGCCAGAGGTCTTCAATCTGTGGGGCGCGACCCCCACGGGGGCCATGGAGTCATGGGAAGGGGTTTGCGCATTCTCAGGCCTCACTTCTACACGGACTATCGAAAAATAAAAACGTCCCCAGACAGTTCATTTTGAATTAAAATACTAAAAGCTGAAATTTCATTTAGGGAGTGTTGTCTTGTGATGTGAAGCCGGAGCTGATCCAACAGCTAAACAAGGTTTCCTTCCAGGCGGCCTGCTTGCCTGAAAGTAATGGAAATATGCGCTGTCAGTTAATCTGAAAATGTAAAAGGCAATTAGCAGCTGTAAAGAATGTTTGGGAGCTGGTACTGGCTTTCATTGATGGAATCACTGGAAGCTTTGTGATGAGCCGGGAAGTTCGTGCTTCTGGTTGTAAATATATTTACATAGCACTTACTATCCCTGAGGAGGTATTGAAAGCCAGTAAGGAAGTAAGGAGCAAGATAAACAAGCATTTGCAATACAATAGGTCTGGCAATTATGCTAGTTTGTCATTGACATTGTAAATACCAATGTATTTTATTTATGTGTTGTTTTTTAAAACTTAAATAAAACGCATTGTCATTTACAATCCAATAGCTGGAACTCGTTTGAATGCAAGATTTATTGCATTGCAAATCTATTGTAAATTATTGCGCCAATTTGTAAGCACATTTCTGTCCAGGAATTCTCCTTGAGCATTTCGCTTGCCAACTGAAGCAGCTCTTCGAGTTTGAAATACCACATAAGTAAAATAAATAAAAGCACTCCCATTATTTCTGAAATCTGGTTGGGCGGCCAGAGCTATGGGTGGTTTGAAGTCTGCTGTCTAGGCTTAGGAAAGAGATGCGTGGTGTCTTGCATGTCCTCCAGTGTGTCACCCATCTGCTCTGCTCAACGTGAGCATGGCATCGTGTCAGATGTCACAAATGGGGCGGAGCACTACCATATGTGTCAGTAGCAGGGATGCCTGGCAGTGAAGTTGTGCTCAGAGCTAGTACAACACTAAGGCCAGGGCCACTGGAAGTATGTGCTTATGCGGCAGCGGCGATTTTCATATAATTGTACATTTGCCACATAAACCATCATCTACTGCATAATATGTAGATTTTAACAAAATTTGTTTTGAGCTCAAACGGTTCAAAAGTTATTAAAAACATAGTAAGAGATGTTGCTGCGCAGTGGAAGATCCTTTTTAAAGGTTGACTGGTCATAATTCTGTAATTTATGGCTGAGTTTGGGTGTTAAAGTGCTACTAATGAGTTGCAGCTAATGCCCAGACTGTGTTAATAATTTAGAAATGTCAAAATAATGATGTGATACTTTCCCAAAATGTGCTGCATAATTTTCCTTTGCTTGCCACCTACATAATTTATCCAACCCTGCTGCATAATTTGGGCTTTCCCTGCTGCATAATTCCAGAGGCCCTGACTAAGGCCACTGAAAATAGGTGCCTTACGGCCTTCATAAACAAATAACCCAAAAAGAGAACCATTTAAAAAATAGTGTCCTCAAATGCCCTTGTTAGGGACAAATGAGCACTCAAACTGGAAATTTTTATTTTGCTTAGGGCTCCGCATATCTGTGCAGCAAGGCTCCTTGTGTTTCTCTCAGTAAGGCAGATTTTATAGTCTATGTGTCACAAATACGATATCTGCTATGTAAAATATGAGGCAGATTAAGGGACCATTCACTACTGCTACAACACTGAATCAGTGACCGCCTTTTTACTAGACACGCAAACCTTCAAAATACTGGTTTGTAAACACTTGCAACCCCAGTGGGAGACACACAGTGCACGGGCACGGGAACTGATGAACATTGTATGCACACTGTAAAATTAGGTCTCTCCGAGCTGCCTACAAATTTGCAACCTCCTGCATGTTAAAAACCAAAGCCCAAGTGACTTAAACCACAAAGCTTCACTGCTGATGGTGCAGTAAGGGCTCTTTGCAAAGCGGGACTGGTCTTCGTTTTGTTGCTTATTGCTATATTTGGGTGTTAAACTGGTATTTATAAGGTGCCATCACAGATTGACTGTTCCTCTGGAGGCAAACAAGCATACTCATTCCTTTAGATCAGGAAGGTGTTAAGATACAAATAAGTTTTGCCAAAATGTTTTATTTATGAAAAAGTACCATCGTGAATTTTTGGGAAATTCTTTTTGGAAACATTTTGTTTGAACTGTGTAGTACCCCTCTGATACCAATCCACAGTCACGCACAAATGTTTAGTTTGCTAAACCTGTCTACTATTGTTTCCCCACCATGAAATTGATTTTCCGTGGGTATTGGGGGCGTTTATTGTTGTCGAGGATGAGGAGTACCAGGTTCCAGAAATCTTTGTCAGGAGGGGGTCCTTACAACCAAAAAAGTTTGACAGGAGGGTCTCGGCATCAAAAAGTTTGAAGACCTCTGCCTTAGGCTGAGCCTGTGCCTGGCAAGCCAGGACTTCTAGGGAAGTACAACTACCCCATGCCCCAAGGGAAACACATACTGTCCCCTGTCCTGACAGAGCATGGAGTCCTCCCTAGCAAGCAGTGCAATCACCAGAGTCAGTCTTAGGATGCTTTGACCTTGGAGCTGGCAACCCCAGACCCATTGGTTCTCCCACTAGAGACTGTGGCACCCTCTCACTCCTCCATCAGGACATCTGCACACTCCTCATTGGCGTGATGCTGCCAGACACCAGAACTGGTGGGATGATTATGGCAGCTGCCCCTCCCCCTAATTCGACTGACACAAGGGGGCGGCTCCCATCAGTGGATGGTCTACTGGTATAAGCCAGGCTCCCCTGCAGTGCCCCCTCTGAGAGCAATCCACGCATTGGGGCTGGAAATATTGTTTCCTGGGCCTCCGCCCACCCTTCACCCCTCTTCCTACTCTTGGAAAGGGCTACACTGGGACCTGTGTGAGTCACTGCAATCCTCCCTCTCACTCTGAAGTAGAAAACTTAAGCCACTCCCCTTTGGATTACAGGAAACAGGTGCCAGTCTTTTTTCTGTTTTAGGCCCCAGAGTCACCGAATTCTACTTACAAATTATTTTCTATTACATTGTGGTGTAAAGGTCATGCTTGTTGCAATTAACTGTCCGGATTGTGGTTCTCAGCACCTGTAAGGCACAGGAGGCAGAGGAGGAGGATACTCCTTTTCGAGACATCGTGGAGGCAAAGATGATGGAAGAATCTGGAATTGTATTATCCATGAGAAGAAGGTCGACACCACATACATTGGTAAGTCTTATTTTTGATTTGTTCGTAATCGCTGGGAATGTATCTCTTGGACGTACTTTAGTTAGTCAGATAAGACATGTCTCGCTCACCTTTGCAGACAGACATCCTCTCTCTCTCTCTCTCTCGTTCTCTCTCTCTCTCTTTCTCTCGACGCATTGATCCGTACATTTCTGCTCATAGACTTACTTTCTAGTGCAAGTACATTTTTCCTTTTCTTGATTGGAACCTTCATTTTGTTCTTCGTCCGATTCTATATTTGCTGGCACCTACAGCTTCAGGAATTTCTAATTTACCCACAACCTTAGCTTAGCATTAGGTAGTTTCCCTTTATGGGAACGAAATATTTTCACTTTGGATATGCTGTCTTTATTAACTTCGATTGAGATTGTAACTTTACTAACTTGAAAATAAACCTTCATAGTTTTCAAAATTACTTTTCTCTGTCGTTTCTGTGGGGCAAGTTCTGCTTCACTGTCATTTAAATGTTGTTGAACTTATGATTTTAGCCTCAGTACAAAATAAAGAGTCATCCCAGTGGACATAGCAGATATTTGAGTTTACACCGAGTTTGCACAGTGCAAACACCATCCTTATCTGTCAAGCTATCATCTCTGTATTTGCGGTGTATGTGCCAACATGATGTGTTGCCAGATAGCTTAAGGTAACTGTGGTAAAATCTAAAAAGATTCTGTCCTTTTGAAGAAGGTCACATGTCCTAGTCTCACAAGTCCCAGGTAAATAGGTTAGTCGTCATTCTCTCAAAGAGGTATGCACTTTATATGCTCTTCTCAATCTCTGACCACTGCACTGGGGTTTTAATCCAAATAAAAACCAATAACAGTGCAAACTGGGCAGGCTCACTAGGGGAAAATGGCAAAAATTACAAAGATGTTGTAATAATGGAATACTGGCAGGGAAGCATGACTCTACAGGTCCCAACAACGCCCAAGGATTTTACGTATCTATCCACCCTTTAAAAGCTGGTCGGATCATAATGTGATACCTATGTTTATTTATACACACAGACACAATATATTCTACTGCAATAAATATTCAATATCAAATGAATGTCAAAGAACAATAATTCTACATCCTGTCCGCTGAAAAGATGTACCTCGTGTCCTGGATACTCCGCAATGGCTAATGTAATGTAGGCTGTGAGAGTGACAGGGCTTTGGTTGCCACCTTTCATTTCAGTGTCCAGCAATCTTCCTGGCTCCCAGAATTCACCATTCTTCTTCTGATGTTGAAAAATCCATGTTATTGTCTTCTGCAACACTGATGGATCAATATTTATAAAGGAACGTGCTTGAAGGAAACATCTTAGGACAAATGCGGACAACCTATGAAAAAAGTCAACAGAAAATATACAAATATATTTATAGAAGGGAAAGTCTATTGCATTGCCTTCTAATCATTTTTCCTGAATATGACCATTAATTTTTGTCCTTGATTTGCAATTTTTAAATATATGAATCTCATTAAATGCACGTGATGTTATTCAGAAACATTTGACCTAAACATGGATGCTTGCAACATAGTCAGCCATAAATCACGTATTACAGTGCAAAGTTTCATCGTTCAACGGGTATAACATGAGAAATGTATTAAATGGCCATTGGAACCATTGGAAGGGTGAAACTAGATCTTATGACCGGTACCGTTTCTTTGAAATATTGAGGCCACCATTTCAAAAAAATTATATAGCATGGTTTAGTGGCAATGTGGATAAGCATGGTTTTTCTTCTGCAGCTGCCATTGTTTTGCTCATGGTTTAAGTCAGAAACATCTGAGTTATGTACAGAACTGCACATGTATATTGCTAAAAGAACAACCTATACTACTTCCGAAAAATAAAATGGTTATTTTTTCAAATAAGACAATGAATATTCTAAGCAGTAGTTTGCTTAGGAAGGGAGCGAATTCTTGCATCAGTACCAGATAAAACTTGTGAAGGAGGGGCCTGTTTCCAGTGGTGGGTGGCTTCTGCCAACACAAATGGTCCGGCAGCTTGGGGGGAAATAAGAATGAAAATATAACATTTACCTGCAGCTCCTGGTCCCGCTGCCGGCCTCCTCAGTGCTCCTTGGCTCTCGGTGGCCACACAAAACAGGCTCCCAGACTCCCCACCCGATCTAGACGCTGCACTCATGCTATTACCCAGCATGAGAGCAGCTCCAGGATTGGCCTGAGTGGGCTGGTTTAACACTTACTCAGGCACAGGGAGTCTGTGCCTTTTCTCCACCTGGCTTTACAACACAGCTGGGTTGAAGAAATCTAAGTGCGCATGCCGGTTTGGCCGTCCTAAAACAGCCAGCCAAACCGACATGCACACTTAGTGCCCACCACTGCTTCTCCCTGCTGTCTATGGAGGATGGCCGAGCCCGCCCCAAACCACACTTGCAGCATGGGATCACTCAGTCAGGGAATGAAAGATAAAATTATATTCAAATTGTTTTATTATCATTTTATTTTTCATTTGCTGTTGCTGAGCAGAGGGGCAATGCTCCACCGCCATTACGGAGGAGCAGCAGCTGCTATTTTCAAAGGCATTTTGCAAAATGTAAATTAGTACTCCTATACTGCTGTCATGTGGCTTTGTGATTTGGTCACTAAGCATCTAAAATGGAAAAAAATGAATTGAAGCTGAATATTCATAGACAATTGGTAGAAATATAAAAGAATGTGCCCTCTTTGAATATTTACTATAAGGGATCTAGATGTTTCAGGGCTAATTCACAAAAGCATTTAAGACAACAATGTACTACTCATGTTTTCATAAATGCTTTTGTAAGTCAACCACAAATTTGTTTTGGGCTTTAGTAATTCCAGAATTTTGAGCAGAGATGGAACATTTTGCTAAGTAACCCCTGGTCTAAGACAACTAATAAGACTTTTTCAACTGAACGTTTTGTAAGAGAAACAAGTTATTCTGATTTGTATTTAATATTTTGTAAAATTGGATGAAAGTCATTTATTTAATTATTTTAAAAAACGTTTTACATTTTTGAAAAAGTTTAAGAAAAGTTTCATTGTTATAATTAAGTTTATAAATTAAAAAAAATCATTATTTATCACTTTAAAATACATGCATGATATTTAATCTCAAACAAATTGTATTTATTAGAATTAGTTCCTTTGGGGTGTTATTTTAATACCCTGTCTCCTTTGATTTCTATGAGAGCATGTTGCAGGACCAGTGATTGACCTTGTGCGATTCTTGACTCCAAGGATGGATATAATTGACCTTTCTTTAAACTGCAAAAGTCTTACAAAGTATTGCTATGTGTTATGTATTAGCATGCCCCTCCCAAACCTTTGCCTACATTTCACAAAACATCTCCCATTTAGTATTAATCTTACACTTTCCCACCACTCTCCCTGGTTTATTTAACATTTTACTACTAAAACGTATATCTGCATGTGTGTAGATGCCCACACAGAAAAGTTAAAAGATGCAGAAAGGGAGGGCTCTGGAGGTACGTTTGGAATAGCATTTTGTGCTGCATGATTTGTACTACTGCATTACTATTTCACATACTACAAAATGCAGTTTTTGGACTAGGCCCATTGTGTTCAGATCATTTTCTACAGATCTATTTATTCTAGCTGTAAATTACCATTATTTTCATGAATATTTCCTCCTTAGTCACAAGCTATTTTGAGGCCTTCCAATAGAACACTGTATAATTCATATAGATGGCCATTTACCTGGGAATAAAATGGGTCATGGTATAAAATAGATCAGTAAGATGAATGAGGAACAGCCCGAAGGTGAGTAAGTAGAAGGAAGACAGTGTCTTCTGGGGTGTAAGGCGCATCAGTGAGGCAATTGTAGTACAAGTAGGACAAGAGGGTGGATTGAAGCACATGGTTCATGAGATATGAGTCAAGGTACAAGACGTTTGAGAGAAAAGGATGAAGGTTTACAGTGATAGTAAGAGGATGAGCACAAGGTGGTTGGAACTGGGCTACAAGCTTCTGCATGGAAAAGAACACTTTTCATAAATATCCATTAGGAGCACCTTAATGCCAGAGACAAGGGACTATGCATTTCTATTATTTTTTTTTGCATTGCATGAATCATCTAGATATGTTTCTGGGAATCAGAGGGACAGGCCAAATATTGTTTACTTCATTTTTTACACCACCAAACTCAACAAGTCAAATTTGGCCCCTTCATGCCCAGAACCTGCAACATAACCAATGGTGTCCTCCAAGAGTATCCTCTCTCCCTGATGCTCTTCATCATCTACAGTGGCACACAACATTGGAAACCACAACATGAGATTCCATATGTACTCAGATGATACACAGCTCCAGCAGACAGGCACCACGTAGCAGGTTGCCTGAGGCATGCACAGATTCAGATCTCAGAACTAGCCATTTATGAATGAAGAAATGCCGAAGTCTTACTAATGGGACAATCTATCTAAGCCTTTCATCAGCAACTGACCAACAACCTGAAGACCCTGCCAATATCCATCCAAAATTAAAGGTGTGCTATTTGATGGAACTGTTTGATCAGGACCTGACTGTTAATGCTCAAGTTAATTAAGTAATCCAAAAAGTATTCCATTGCTTTCATTAGGTCCCTGCACTTCTACAACATCTTATACAACTGTACTTATATCCTAGTCGCCTGGACAACTGTGATGTTATTGCCATAGCACTATGTTCAGCAACAATTGCAGTTAACTCTATATCATGAAGTCCTTCTTGACTTCTGCTGCAAAGCTCATGCAACAGCCATAAAGAACTCTTATTTGGCTACCAAGTACAAAAGGCCACAGGTCAAGACTGGGCATAGTAAGTAAGTCCCTGCATGGCCAGTCATTAGGATAGATCTTCAAACTAGCCAGACAGTACTAAATGAACCACTTGACTTGACTTGACCCACTGACTCTAATCTGCAACCCGTTACCTCATTTCCGATAAGGCAATCAGACACAGAGTTCAGAGTAGGTCACAACATGTACTATGCTACAACATATCAAACTCACAGCATCATACCAGGAGACTTGAAGAAAGCATTTTGCATATCCAAATAGGTCTCAAAATTCATTTGATCAGTACTGTCTACAGACTCAATGTCAGCTTAATTACCTCCATGATCAACTCAGTCACCTGCTACAATGACTGCCCCTTTCCACAGGCCAGTCAAACCTTATTACTGTCCAGTCTACCTGCAAAAATCCAATGTACAAAATGAGGATGTTTCGCCATCAACAAGACTTTTTCATCATTATTATTATCACCATGAAGATCACACCAAGACTCTTCTTGGTAAAGGGGCTTGAATACATAATGACACTTCAGAAAAACTGGGGCAGCTGAGGTTCCGTGACAATTGTAAGTGGTGTTTTCGACTCGTTCAAAAATGGACGAGTTTGGTATCTATGAAACGCAAATGACGAGTTTAGTGGGTGTACGCGTTTTCGCTATGCTGACCTAAACCGTTCGTCCGTTTCGTGGGTTTCTTCGTCTGAACCCAAGGGTTCCATTTTAGATACGGCATCCATTTTGTCTCTTGCCCTCAAGTAGCCAGCGAACGGACACTGTCCGCTTCGTGACCCTGGGATTCCCAAACTCTTGCGGAAGACACGTGTTCTTTTGAGGGTGTCTTTATGATGAGGGGGATGACACTGCAAAGGCAGATGGCCCCGCTCGAGCTCATCTTGCCGTGCCGGTCTATTGTTTCAGCCGTGCATTCATTAGGCATGTCTTCTTTGATCCTGCAATCGTGTTTCCGATATCACCCCCTTTACACTCTTTTTCAATCTGTTGACTATCTTTGTCTTCCTCTGCACCTGTTTCTGACTCTTCCTTAACTCGTTTACAGCTGGAATGGAATGCACTAATGGTGGGAAGATGTACTTTTACAGTTGGGAACCGGCGATGCTACTGTAATTATGTTCCGGGATTCTGAATACATGAAAGCGACCCCCTATGAAAATTACTGTGGGAACTGGGTTGTAACCTTTTGTCTGCCATGTTGTTCTATGACAAAAAACTGTATAAAAGGAGCGATCCACAGATGCAATTTGAAGCAGTCTCCTAGAACCTACACATGTTGTACTTCTTGTGACTTCTGTGTTCCCTGCAGTAAATAAACCTCGATCTTTGACGCCGAAGGAAGTGTCCCGTGTCTCTGTCATTTGTACACCGGAACAGGTAACCCACAAAGGTTTCAGGTGTTGTCCCCTGGCACCGCTGGGTCTTAGCAGAACCCAGTCCTTCAGTTGGCGCCCAACGTAGGGCGACATCAGCGGTACCGGTCCAAAGCCCGACGATCGTGAGGAACTTCGTGTGAAATCTCCGAGGGAAGGTGCACCCCGCTTCATCGATCCTGTTGTCGAAATAGGTGGCCCGAAGACTTTTCCCGCAAAGATCCCCGCCTCCTGACGGCTGCGACGGACTGATGCCCTGACTGTCGACCTGTTTTGGCGCCTGGCGTAGTCCTTGGTACAGCGAGACGATAGACGGGCCTTCCTGGTGACGCCATTGTTCTTTCAGTTAAGTATTTGTGGGTCGCTCCCAGAGTCCTTAGTTGTTGTTGGTGCTTAGTTGTTGCATGGTTCCATTGCATTTGTGGTTCTTAGTATTTGGTTCTTAGTAGTTTTATTTGACGATTGCAGTCGCCAAAAACCGAGGGTTTTGCATTTTTGTGAGGACATCGTAATCCGATAGCCCTTGACGTTTGTGAAACTCGGTTAGTGTGCACGATGCCTGGCCGTAGTACTTTGTTTAGCTGCTTTAAAGGTTGTGGTGCGGATTCCTGATTGGAGGACTCATGTCCGATACCTCCAGTTGGAACTCCTGTCTATGAGTTATATAGTCGACATGGAGTGGGTCCTATTGCATATAATGATTGCTGGGTCCGCTACACTAAAGATGACGGTGTTCTTAGTTGGCCACCTCATGGTAGTTTCGAAACCCCAATTTTGGATAATCTTGAAGCTCAATTGTTTAAAAGGAAAGCTAGGCCGGCCATGTTTGATTCCTTTCGGTTATGGCGTAAAGAAGCCAAACAGAAGGAAATCAAACAGCTTAAACGTAATAAGAGGGAAGGTATCGTTACAACAATGAGAAATGCAGAGCAGTTTCAGCGAGACAAAGAAGAGAAGGAAAAGGAAGTTTTTGATAGACTACAACGTATGGCGGAGGATAAGTGTTATCCCGTTTTACCGTCGAGTACTGATACAAAGGGAGAGGAAGCAGTAGAGGACCCTTTGTTGTCCTATCTACTGAAGTCGCCACCTCCATATGCACAGGATACTACAGCTCCTGTGGTTCCTCCTGTTCCTCAACCTCTTGTTCCGGCAGCTGCTCTTCAGCGTGTCGCTGGTCCTGTTCTTGCGAATCCTCTTGTCCCTATTCCACTACCTGCTACTGTTCCTACTGCTCCACTGCCTATACCTTCTCAGTCTGCTGTTCCCGCTACTTCTGCTCTTTTGACTACTCCTACTGCCCTTGCTGCTCCTGTATTTGGTCCTCCTGTTGCTGCACCTTTGCTTCTTTCTTCTTCCCCGTCTGTTCGACGACGTATTCCTAATATTGTTGCTAATTTCTGCTCTCCTTTTGGACCGATTCTTGGGTCCGATGTTTCTGATGTTCCTCAGCGACGAAGTCATCTTCCTGGTGGTAGGGAGAGCGATACGCTGATAAAAATGGCGCGAAATTGGATTAGGTATCCTGTTAAAAATTCCCCGCGCATAATTTTTGACACTTTCTCTCAATTCAATGATCCCACACAGAGATTTGTGTTTGAGGAAATGTGTAAATGTTTACGTGAGGTGATAGAAAATGATGAGGTAAACAATGTACCGTCCGATTTAACTGAACTTCAGCATCAGTTTTCGAGTGGTATGATTGTGGGTAGTAATGTTCGACGTGCTGTAGAACATCTTCTATCTTTTCGTCCCACTGTAATACCTCGAGCATTGTTTAAAGATGAAACTGAGGAGTGGATGGCAACGCCTGGTCAGTATACCATGCGAGAAGTACCCCCAGTGTGGATGCCAGGTGATGCGACTGTCAATCCTGCTATTTTGCCACATTTCCAGAGAGTTTGGATACACCTCCCATGGAAGCGATCAGAAGTTTTGCAGGTAAAACAATCTTTGCCTGACCCCCGCAAAAATCCTGCAGGATACTATAAAGAGTTATCGCAATTAGTGGATGCTACGATTATGAATCTTGCCGACATCGACATGTTGTTCGGCAACGTAGTACTTCAACCGGTTTGGGCGAAAATTCGTCAAGAAAATCACGCAGCTGAGTTAGGTGGTGATTGGCCTGCGCTTGTAGCGGCTGACGCATTGCAGGTTGGTGGGGCTGAGCCTGAGCAGTTAATTACGGCTTTGCCTCAAAGAATCATTACACTAATGAAGACACTTATGCCAGCAATGAAAGTCAATTGGGATAAACTGTCTGCGTGTAAGCAAAAGAAAGACAAGAGTGTCTCCGATTTCCTTACGAGATTTGAGGAGGCATTCATCGATCACAGTGGTCAAGATATGAGCACTGAGGGAGGTCAGAGGTTGTTCGTAGATAAATTTGTATTGAATTTGTTACCTGACCTTAGCAACAAATTAAAGAATTCAGAGAGTTCATGGGCTGTTTCTACCTCTGCTCAGATATTAGCCACGGCTCAATATTATGAAAATAGGGAGAAGGAGGAAAATTATCGTGCGGATAAGAAAACAAAGGAGCTCAAAACGAAAGTGCTGTTACAGCAAGCGTATCCTCCGCGCTCAAATCAAAATGATTCTCAATGGCGGAATAGATCACAGTCGCAATCTACTAGGTCACAGTCGCGAAATGACTCCTCCACACAGAGATCTATGCTCGGATACAATCAATGCGCATATTGTAGAGGTGAGGGCCATTTGAAGTTTGATTGTCCGGTTTTGCGTGACCGAAATAGTGGTCGTTCAGCTAGAGGAGGTCGTAGTGGTCCTCAACAAGCTTCGCGAGGTAGAGGTCGTGGTGTTACCCAAAATCAAAATGAGCATACTAATAATTCGTCTGATTCCAATAATTGCTTTGATCAGCGTGGTTCATCATCGGGTAGATCTGCGCAGTATCATGTGGACGATTATTACATCGAGCATGATATTGATGATGGTAACTACTAGGACAGCCACCGACAAAGAGAGGGAGTAGTATCAGTTCCGGTTGATCAGAGAGGGCCTTACGTCGCAGTTGCCACATCGGGCGTAGTTGAGCCTTTTCTGTTGGACACTGTTGCAGCGAAAAGTTCCATCATGCATTCGAAACTCCCTGGCGCACCTTTGGCTGGCTTAACGAATGTTTCCGTTGGATTCTCTGGCGCCCCTGTTAGCAATCCGGTTTCTAAACCTTTGCCCATTACAATCGGGCCTCGTGAGCTGAAAGCTCCCTTGATTTTGACTACTGGCTGTGGTGAAAATCTTTTGGGCCTGGATTTGCTGAAACGGTTATATGCGACTTTGTATTGTTCTCCTGCGGGGGTGGAGCTTACTTTGGGTCAGAGAGTAATCTCTCCTATGTACTTGTCATCTGATAAGCTCCCACCGGAATTGAGTTCTCTTCCTGCAGCTTTGTGGGCAACAGGTCCCAATGACGTGGGCCTGCTTGACATCTCTCCTTATGTTGTTCAACTGAAGACGATTGTGCGATTGCCACGTATTCCCCAGTATCGTATCTCCCTTGATGGAGAACGAGCGTTGTTAGCGATTATCTATGATTTGATCGATAAAGATGTTATCGAGGAGACTCGGGGAAACGTGTGCAATAGTCCTGTGTTACCTATCTTGAAACGCACTGATCCATCCAAGCCTCCTGTTTACCGTTTTGTTATTGATTTACGGGAGGTGAACAAAATTGTGATTCCACAATTTCCTGTGGTGCCTGACATTACGGCTTTACTGACTCTGATTCCAGCCTCTGCTTCTTGGTTCTCAGTGATCGATCTCAAGAATGCTTTCTTTAGCATTCCGATTGCTGAGGAAAGCAGAGATCTATTCGGTTTCTCATTAGGAGGTCGCAGCTTTAGGTTTAAACGCGCTCCTCAGGGCTACTGTGAGAGTCCATCGATATACAGCCAAGCCCTGAAGAGTCAACTTGATGCGTTTGTGTTACCGGCTGGTGCGGCCTTGATCCAATATGTTGATGACCTGTTGGTGGCTGCTGATACAAAAGAGATCTGCAAGACTGCTACGGTGTCGCTGTTACAGCATCTCTGTGACTTACATCACAAGGTGTCACCTTCTAAACTGCAATATTGTTGCCAAGAAGTAACCTATCTAGGTCACTTATTGTCAAAGGAGGGAAGAAGGTTGACCCCAGAGAGAATTGCAGCGATCGCTCGAATGACTGTGCCAACGACTCAGAGAGATGTGCGTGCCTTTCTAGGTATTACGTCATACTGCAGGCAATGGATTCCAAATTTTTCATTGCTAGCGAAGCCATTGGTAGCCCTCACGTGCAAGGATGTTCCAACTCCTTTGCCATGGACGGAAGAGTGTCAGAAAAGTTTTTCTGAACTGCGTGATGCGTTGTGTTCGGCTCCTGTGTTAGGTACTCCTGACTACAGCAAGCCGTTTACACTATACGTCCACGAGAGAGAAGGTTGTGCGTTGAGTGTTTTGACGCAGCAATTTGGCGGTAAGCAGCGTCCATGTGCATATTTTTCCTCGACCTTGGACCCCGTAGCTAGAGCTTTGCCGAGTTGTCTAAGCGCGACAGCGGCGGCTGCGGTGTCCATCCGCAATCTGCAGGATTGGTCATGGATAATATGCTTACGGTGATGGTTCCGCATGCAGTTGACACTCTCTTAAATCGTACGAAAACTCAACACTTGACGAGCGCAAGGTTGTCCGGTTACGAGTTGACGCTTTTGGCAAGTCACATTCAAATAAAACGCTGTAATGTCCTAAACCCGGCGACGTTGTTGCCAACTAATATGGAATCAGATGACGTACCACCACATGATTGTTATTTGCGAACTGAGGAAGAAACGAAGGGTCGTGTTGACCTAAAAAACACTCCATTGGCAGACCCCGATGGTACTTTATATGTGGAGGGTTCGTGTTTTAAGTTGCCGAATGGTGATGTGACGACTGCATATGCTGTGGTAACGTTGAGTACGGTTGTGGAAACTGCGAGATTGAATCAGAATTCTGCGCAGGCGGCAGAGTTGATTGCGTTGACGAGAGCGTGTGTTTTGTCAAAGGGAAAGCGAGTGAATGTCTTCACCGACAGCCATTATGCTTTTGGCGTTGCACATAGCTTTGGTCGATTGTGGCGAGAGAGAGGCTTTATGACGTCGCATGGCACGAAGATCCAACACGGACAGCTCGTGAACGATCTTTTAGATGCACTTACATTGCCCAAGCAGGTGGCATTTATTAAATGTAGTGCGCACCGTAAGGTGACAGATGATGTTAGTCGTGGTAATGCATTTGCGGATGAGACTGCTAAAGAGACAGCTAGAAACCTTGCAACCCGAATGTATGTGACGAGTTCGGTAAGGTGGCCTGCAGAAACTGGTATGTGTGAGGACACTGTTCAGAGCGTGAAAACGATTCAGAATGAGGCCACCGAAACTGAAAAGACTAAGTGGAAGGAGAGCACAGGAAAGTTGGATGCGAATGGATGTTGGATTGATTTGTCGGAAAATCAGAGGTGGATGTTGCCGGATGCATATGTGCTAGCAGTTGTGACTATGGCGCACGGCTTGTCACATATTAGCGCGAAAGGTATCTGCAAGTTGTTGTCCTCTGTATGGAAGAATGACGGTATCGCTAAGTGTGCTGAGAGACTGGTTAAGAATTGTATGGTATGTATGATGTACAATCCTGGCAAGGGCACCCCTACACCACCCGGCCACTTTGCTCCTCCTACATGTCCCTTTGAAGTTATCCAGCTGGACTTCATCCATATGGAGAGATGTAATAACCTGAAGTACGTTTTAGTTGTGGTTTGCGCATTCTCCAGATGGATCGAAGCCTATCCTCTCAAAGACAATACTGCCCTGTCCACAGCGAAAGTCCTACTGAAGGAATACTTTCCTCGGTATGGAATGCCACGGATTGTATGGTCTGATAACGGAAGTGAGTTTGTAGGGAGTGTGATGAAGAGTGTGTGTAAGGGCCTTGGAATTACACAAAAATTCCACAGCGCCAATCATCCCCAGTCAGCAGGTTTGGTTGAAGGGTACAATGGTACTCTAAAATTGAAACTCGCAAAGATTCAGGCTACGACCGGTCTGTCATGGCCTGATGCCTTGCCTCTGGCTCTCTTGTCGACCAGGGCGACTGTACACTCTCGAGTAGGGCTCAGCCCATATGAGATTGTGTTTGGCCGTCCTGCAAACATTTGGGGGGTCCCTAGACCCAGGTCTTTTGACAGTCTTGAGTATCCAATGTTAATTGATTATCTTCATGATCTGACTGCTAAACTGAGGTTAATTCACCAACAGGTCTTTGAAGCACTGCCGGCACAGACAGAGGGTCCTGGACATCGGCTCCAACCGGGTGATTGGGTCCTCACCAGAAACTTTGGCCGGAAGCGGAACCTGGAGCTGAGATTTGTGGGACCTTACCAGGTTCTACTCGCCACGAGAACTGCAGTTCGTCTGGAGGGCCGCAAGCATTGGGTGCATGCCACCCATACAAAGAAGGTGCCTATACCATTATCAGCGGATTCGTGGGTGAGGACCGGCATCGCCGCATCAGAAACAGAAACTCCGGTGAACTTTGTGCCGTTCAGTGACGCTCAGCCTATAGGAGACACTTCAGTGCAATCAGATAACTTTGTTGAACCTTTGTCATTGGAAAACCCAAGATTTGACCTATCATCTGACCGACAGGACTCTGTTCCGCAACCTGAACAATTATTTGAAGAACAGACTCGTCCTGGAAGATGCAGATATTTTCTTCGTTCCCATACCAAAGACTAATAAAAATCTTTTTGCTTTTCCCCCTTTTTGAAAATTCACACTACCCCCCTATTGTCATTTTGGATAATATGAACAATTGCAACATTCATTAATTTTGAGTTCTTTTCCACGTGTGTTTTTCCACAGCTAGGAGATTTTGTATTATATTGTTTGATTAAAGAACCTTACATCCGGGTTGACCGTAGGGCCGTGCGGGTACTTCCTTCTGTTTAGCAGGTTCCTGACACTAGGTCGGTACTTTTGTCGATTCCTAGGAACTCCTGGGAATTGATAATCGCTACTCAGAACGAAGTGCGTCAAGAACGTTGCGGACGGTTTTTAGAGGATGGAATTCTCAAAGTTGTCGGAAATGGAGAAGACTCTAGCGCAAAGATCAGTACTGCACAGGGTCATACGAACTAAATGCTTTCTGTTTCAGGTGCTCCTGCTGTTCTTGACTGTTTCCATGCTATTGGTGGGTGGAGTATATTATGGAATACAATCGTTATTGCCTTCTGCTTTACCTACTCCTTCTTCTGAACCAAAATCTGCTCCCACTATTTCTCCACATTCCTTTCACCCTCTACCTCAACACGAACAGGTTAGACGTGCGGAATTCATGAATAACTCCTTTGTCCAGCTTCTTCATCAACATCAGTTGGTGATGAATACTACCAACTGTTGGGTGTGTGGTTTAATGCCACATACCATGGATAGGGGAATTCCGTACTTGGTCCTTCCTTATAGTTCCCAGGGGTCAGCTCGAGCATTCCAAACTATGTTTCGTAGCGCACTAGATTCCTACCCCCATCGAGAGCCACGCACTGCAGATCATGGTCCTGGCCCGTACCACAAGCCTTTGGCAAGAGCGATTGCCGATTTAGATAGAGATATCTTTGACGCATCACTTATTCCAGAGGAAGAGGTGGGAGCATACAGAGATCTGAGTGAGGCTGAGTATAGTATGTCAGTTGGTGATCGGCAGCTTAAAAGCTCGTCTCCGATCTGGATTGTACCCCATCTCGGTAACTTCTGTCTGAAAAGTCTTGGCCGAAGCCCGCAAGCTCAGCTTGGGAGGAGTGCCTGAACTGAAACGTATGTTTTACCGACGGCCTCTTCCCCAGTTCTCTTGACTGCCAAGGGTACATATTTTGTATGTTATGACCGCGCATATACATGGTTGCCTCGTGACTTCTCAGGCACATGTTATATTGTGAATCTGTTGCCGCCGACCTTTACTGTTGGGTCGGATTATCACAAGACCAGAGTTGTGAGAGGCGTGATTAGCGAAGAAGACACTGCCGGTCAAGAAGCAGGAGACTTCTTTAAGGGTTTCCTGCCGTTTTGGGGACCTATGATCAATAGTAGGAACCTGTTATGGCAGAGTTTTTGGCTTTATTTAGCAGTGATATAGACCTTAGTCTTGCTCACATCTAGTATAGGTATTCTTAGCTTGTGTTGGCCCTTTTAAGCCCTTTTTTCCAGACCTAGAAGAGGATAGCTGCTTAATATGATAACAGATCCTTTATTTTTGACTTTAACCTGTCTATTGCCTATTGGCTTTGACATACTAGATGGTTTATGTAGGTATTCTGGCAGAGCTAAGAGGCATTTCATCCCTTTCAGGCCTACAGGCCTAGAGCTAGAGGGACTCCATTTTGATGAAGCTGAGAGGCTTTTCAGGGTAAAGGCAAAGTTTATAGTTAAGGCTGTTGTTCGCCCTAAGCGAACCGGAGAGAACCGGCCAGAGCTGAATCTAATCAGGAATTGTTCCCGGGCTCAGGTCTCTAGACGAAACAAGCAGACTGGTCACTGTGGGAGCGTCTAGCGCAAGGAGCCTGGTGCATGGGATTGGTGGGAGGAAGCTGCTGGCTGGAACTTTCCATGAGGAAACAGCATTCTATATCAGTGAAGTGCAGAGGCGGAGTCAGTGAGTCGAGTAGAGTGAGAGTCGTGTTGAGGTGGTGGAGCCAAGCAGTCGTGTTGAGGTGGAGGAGTGGAAAGCAGTGGAGTGGAGTTGGCAGAGAGAGAGGGTTCAAGCTGGAGAGAGAGCTGAGTTGAATAGTGAGCTGGAACTGAAGGAAGCAGTCAGAAGCAGTTACTTATCAGGAGGAGGTGTGAATAGCTGGAGTCTGAAGTAATGCCTTTTAGAAGAGACGGAGGAGAGATCGTGGACTAACCTATGGGAGCAGATGGAGTTATTTGGACATTGGTGCAGAGACAGAGTGAACAAGCTAGTGGAATGAAAAGCATCAGAGCGGCAGGAACCATTAGATTGAAGCTGGAAGGTGGAGACAGTTCGTGGGGGAGAGGAGTCCAGTGCAAAGTGATCAGCGCAGAGGTGTACCCAAGAGTGCAGGAGAGAGAGAGAGTCTGAGATGAGCCAAGGCACAGACGAGAGAGGAACCCAGATGACAGCTAGAACAAGACTTCACACTAATCAGGTGAAGGCGCTCCTGTTATATTAATTTACTTTACACTTGCATCTTAATCTTATCTTTATTCCCTAGGCTTTTGCATTGCTAATCTTTTCTCTTTCAGCAGTGTGTTCTACCTATAGTCTTTGTCAGTTACATGTGTTAATTATAATACAGATCTGTGTATGTATCTATATTGTTGTGATTAAAGAAACCCCCAGTTTATTAGTGAACTGCCATGCGCTTCATATTTTTGTTCAATCTAGGTAAATATATCTCCTAGGTGTTTACTAGGTATATGAATGGATGAGTAATCCCAATCAGGTAAGTGGTGATCACATAAATAGGGAGTGAGTGGACCTATGATGCCAAGAATAAGAGGTACATTATATTAATTGGCTAACTCCTAATATTGTAGTAGCAGACCCTTAGTGAAGAGACTTCCCAATATATATATATATAAAGGTGTTCATAGGAATGTGGTCGTCGTTGATATGCGGTGTTAGTGAGAACGCTGGGTTGGATACCAGCGTGGATACCCACAGGATTGTGGCTTGAATAAGTGAGAGCGTCAGGTGGGAGACTGGCGTGGAGGTTTGCAGGATTGCGAACCGTTTGGAAAAGGGAGCATTGGGTTCTGCAGGCCCATGTGTAGACGCACCGGATTGTGTGTCATATCTGCCCTAGGGTAGACCGGTCTGGGTCTGAGTGGCCGCGAGACCAACTGATGTGAATATAAGTGTGGTGTAGGGTATGGATATCCCTAGTAATCAGTGAGTATTCTTAGTATCCCTATAGATTTAGTGGTGTTTTTAATAATATGAGCTTGTATATTGCGAGTTCCCCATCCTCAGGTAGGTACCCAGGTGCCTGGATAGTTGGTCCTGAGGAGGGATGTGATTACGTTCTGGCTGGGTTGGAGGGGCCCCTAGGGGCTGATCCCATCTAATCAGAAAATCCGGTCATTACATCTGGCGTCACGAACAGGATACGAAACCTGTGTGACCTTGCAATGTGCTTACATTGTTTCCCATGTGTTCTGAGGGGGTGCCCTGAGCGCCAGTTTCATCTGGCGTAATGTTGCAGTTTATGTAGCCTGTGTGACCTATTGGCTTGAACATTTGCAGCGTGGGGAGATTGCATTACATCATGGCATTTGGCTTATTCAGGGTGGAAGGAATGGTTTTCATCTTGGTGTTTAAACTGTCAGGGTTGAAGGATGGCATTACATGAGGAAGCCAGTTACATCATTGTGATGGTCCAATTGTATAAATGTGTGTAAAAAATGCTTTTAAATTGCCCATTAAATTGCTTGCTGCATCTGCTTATGCTGTGCAATGTGAAATATGTTCATTGTAATATGATCTGTGGAGTTCTTTGAATATAGCTCCTTGTAAATATGACTTGTGAATAGCGCCATGTTAATGTGTCTTATGAGGTGTATGTTCTCATTTTGACTTGCTGTGTTGCTTGTGAATGGTGCTTTGGATATATTCCATGTGAAAAGCGTGTCATTTTTTGAGTTTGTTTACTGTCTTGTAAATATGGCTTGTGAATAGCGCCATGTGGTCATGGCTTGGATGGAGCATGTTATAATTACGTTAGGCAGGGGAGAGCTGGATCTCTCTCGGGTGCTTGGGGATAACGTTTTGAAAATGTGTGTACGTGTTATCTGTAAACGTGTAGAGATGTGCTCAGGACTTTCCCATGTATCCGCGGACTTTGGGGAATTATTTTGCTTGAGCTGCCAAAGGGTTAATATCTTGAATTGAGATGGCAGTCTTTATTTTTAAACATGCTGTTTTACCTTGCATGGTTATTTTGACCTGACTATAAAAGTCAGTGTATTATTTTAAGGATTGATGGTTTGATTTTGACTTTTGATTCCTTGGTCTGCCTACGTGCTTTGTCAGCTTCTTGCCGGAGAGGTAACATCTTGTGCTTTGCGAAGGGTTCTGTTCATTTCACATTCTTTTTGAAATGCGTCTACGAATTTGTGTGGGTTTACCTTGGAACTGATGCGGTTATAAATCAACCAGTCGGATTGAGATAAGGGTTTGCACGGAGAGAGCTGTGTTCTTTTAAATGTGCTTTCTTAATATGCATCCATAGACGTGTGGGGAATTATTTCGGAATGCATGATTTAAAATGAGTGAAATGTTAAGGAGGTGGCCCGTTAGAATGCATGCTACGGGCTGTTTTCATTAATTATTTCTTTGAGGGTTTTCCATCTAGAAAGGAATGTGCTGGTTGCAGTGATCACAGGTTGAGAATAATCAATCTTGCCCGACAGTGCATGGTAACATGTGCTTTTAATTAGTGAAAGGCAACCGTGTGCTTTTAAAATGTATTTGTATTCTTATTATTATTTTCCCAAATGTAAACTAAAACTTTTTTATAAATGTGTCAGCAAAACCGGCCTTGGTAAGTTATCCAACTCAGTTAGAAAATAATTGGCTGCTTCATAATATATGAATGTGGCCCTTTTATTAGGTTGGATTAAATAGCTTGCATGTTTAATTACACTGTAATGCAAAATTACGTGATGCCCCTGGTTGAACGAAACAAAATGTTGAAATGTATCTGCATTTTATGTTGTTTTAAAATTATTTCTCTTTCAACAGCTGACAATGGTCCATGATAATTCGTTTTTTCAAATGCAAAATGTATAATTTTGTGTGCAAAACTTAGTTGCCCCTTTCTAAATAAGTGCCCTTATTTTACATGTCTTGCCTTTAGCTGAATTAGTTAGACAAAAGTCTTTTTAGAAACTGGAGCTTTTAAATAGCAGTACATTGTAATAGAATTGTTTTTTTTAAAAATGCTAGCTTTCGTTAGTTAGTACAATCAGGCCTGGGAACGAGCTTACAAGGAATTTGTTTGTCGACCTTGGCAGACCAGCTGGCTTGTGAAGACGAGTTTTTTTTTTCTTCCGCTGCAGGCTTCGGCTGCAGCCTGTCCTGTTTTTGATTGGCCATAATCCAATTTTGTTCCGCGGACGGCTTGTTTATGTAAGGGTGGGGGAACTCGCTCTTCCTGGCTGTTGACGCAGGCAGCTTCATTGCCTGCTGATAAGGGACTCTTGAACACTCTTGGCCCTTGGCAGTAGGCCTGGGCGGGCTTCTCTGATCAGGGAAATGGGAGGCTTGCAGTGCCCTGCTCCTGCTGTGAGATCATCATTTGGCAGTGATTCAAATTACTTCATACTGTAGCCTGGCTCCTGCTCTGAAGGGAGGGGCTGTCTTAGTAAGGATTAGTGTATGAAATAGGCCCTTCTGGCTGTGTATGTAAACAATTAGATTTTGCCCAAACTAATAATAAAAAATATATGATTTTAATTATGTCTTGACTTTAGAAGACTGTTCTTAATTAATTAAGTTTTTTTTCTCAATAATGAAAGGCACCCGGGGTGCTTTTTTAAATGGAAAATTTTGTCATGCAAGATTAATGATACTTGTTTTCTTGTCCCTAGGATTGCTGGGTTGTGGTGTTGGTGCGTGGCCCCCCCCCCCTTCCTTTTCTTATTTTAGTTTTTTACTTTCATGTTTTTATGTTAGTTTATTATTTTTGGAAGATGGAACCAGACCAGACCAGACCGGAAGGGTGGTGAATGGCCGCATCGGAGGAAGTGTCCGGATGCCGAAGATGCAGGGTGGTGGCCTACACTGAAGTAACAAAATTGACATTGGACTTTTTTTTTCAAATGGATTTGGTTACATAATTCCTTGGCCTGCATTATTCCCATGTTTTCAATCATTACAAGCAGGCCCCACTTTAAAAAAAAAAACACAAACATGTCACCTATTATAGTTTTTCTGTTTTCTTCAAAACAGTTTTTGCCAATGAAGGACTTTTTTTTTTGAATGGTGGTGCACACATGTGTTCCACAGTGTGAAGAAACTAAGTGATATATATATACACCAGCTATCTTGTAGTAATGGGGTTGTCTTTATTTTACTGTTATTACAATTTCACCTTGATTGATCAAAGGGTGGTTACCCTAGACTTTAGATTGTCCTGGGAGGTGTGTCTTTTAGTATGATTATGTATTAATGTTTGTCCAGACCTTGAAAACAGTTTGTCATGTCTACTTCTCAGATTTCACCAAAATGTTTCTTTAAATTCACAAATGTCAGTAGGCCTCATTTAGGCCCATTGTTATTTTCATCCCACAAACAAGCCCCTACACCAATAGATTTCATGAGTCATCATTAGCTTAAGTTGACTATAGTAGGTAGGCCTCATTTAGGCTTAAGTTAACTATAGTAGGTAGGCCTCATTTAGGCCCATTGTTATTTTCATCCCACAAACAAGCCTCTACACCAATAGATTTCATGTGTCATCATTAGCTTAAGTTAACCATAGCAGGTAGGGCTCATTTAGGCTCTTTGTTGTTTTCTCATTAGAAGTTGAAACACATTTAGTTCTTAAGTTGTCCGAAGTAGGTAGGCCTCATTTAGGCTTAAGTTGTCCGAAGTAGGTAGGCCCCTTGCTGTTTTCATTCAACACATAAGTCCCTACATCACTAGATTTCACCAGTTATCACTAGAAGTTGAGGCACATTTAGTTTGAGGATGCTTTGGTTAGTTTCTGTTGTTATCAGATCCAATCTCAGATATGTTTCAGCATTCGAGTCAAGGGTGCTTTGATTTGTTTTCAGTTGGTTGTTAGGTTTGTATTCCCTACAATTGAGTTTCAGGTGGAATTTCCTTAAGTTGTCATTCTTTTTAGGGAGTTTTTTTAGTTTTTGATTTGTTGATAGATTGTGTTGATGTTTGTCTATATGGATGTTATTGTTTATAAGATGTTCGCAAGATAAGGATCTAAGGGTGGATGGCAGAGTTTTTGGCTTTATTTAGCAGTGATATAGACCTTAGTCTTGCTCACATCTAGGATAGGTATTTTTAGCCTGTGTTGGATAGATTGTGTTGATGTTTGTTTATATGGATGTTGTTGTTTATTGATGTTCGCAAGATAAGGATCTAAGGGTGGAATGTTATGGCAGAGTTTTTGGCTTTATTTAGCAGTGATATAGACCTTAGTCTTGCTCACATCTAGTATAGGTATTCTTAGCTTGTGTTGGCCCTTTTAAGCCCTTTTTTCCAGACCTAGAAGAGGATAGCTGCTTAATATGATAATAGATCCTTTATTTTTGACTTTAACCTGTCTATTGCCTATTGGCTTTGACATACTAGATGGTTTATGTAGGTATTCTGGCAGAGCTAAGGGGCATTTCATCCCTTTCAGGCCTACAGGCCTAGAGCTAGAGGGACTCCATTTTGATGAAGCTGAGATGCTTTTCAGGGTAAAGGCAAAGTTTATAGTTAAGGCTGTTGTTCGCCCTAAGCGAACCGGAGAGAACCGGCCAGAGCTGAATCTAATCAGGAATTGTTCCCGGGCTCAGGTCTCTAGACGAAACAAGCAGACTGGTCACTGTGGGAGCGTCTAGCGCAAGGAGCCTGGTGCATGGGATTGGTGGGAGGAAGCTGCTGGCTGGAACTTTCCATGAGGAAACAGCATCCTATATCAGTGAAGTGCAGAGGCGGAGTCAGTGAGTCGAGTAGAGTGAGAGTCGTGTTGAGGTGGTGGAGCCAAGCAGTCGTGTTGAGGTGGAGGAGTGGAAAGCAGTGGAGTGGAGTTGGCAGAGAGAGAGGGTTCAAGCTGGAGAGAGAGCTGAGTTGAATAGTGAGCTGGAACTGAAGGAAGCAGTCAGAAGCAGTTACTTATCAGGAGGAGGTGTGAATAGCTGGAGTCTGAAGTAATGCCTTTTAGAAGAGACGGAGGAGAGATCGTGGACTAACCTATGGGAGCAGATGGAGTTATTTGGACATTGGTGCAGAGACAGAGTGAACAAGCTAGTGGAATGAAAAGCATCAGAGCGGCAGGAACCATTAGATTGAAGCTGGAAGGTGGAGACAGTTCGTGGGGGAGAGGAGTCCAGTGCAAAGTGATCAGCGCAGAGGTGTACCCAAGAGTGCAGGAGAGAGAGAGAGTCTGAGATGAGCCAAGGCACAGACGAGAGAGGAACCCAGATGACAGCTAGAACAAGACTTCACACTAATCAGGTGAAGGCGCTCCTGTTATATTAATTTACTTTACACTTGCATCTTAATCTTATCTTTATTCCCTAGGCTTTTGCATTGCTAATCTTTTCTCTTTCAGCAGTGTGTTCTACCTATAGTCTTTGTCAGTTACATGTGTTAATTATAATACAGATCTGTGTATGTATCTATATTGTTGTGATTAAAGAAACCCCCAGTTTATTAGTGAACTGCCATGCGCTTCATATTTTTGTTCAATCTAGGTAAATATATCTCCTAGGTGTTTACTAGGTACATGAATGGATGAGTAATCCCAATCAGGTAAGTGGTGATCACATAAATAGGGAGTGAGTGGACCTATGATGCCAAGAATAAGAGGTACATTATATTAATTGGCTAACTCCTAATATTGTAGTAGCAGACCCTTAGTGAAGAGACTT
This sequence comes from Lissotriton vulgaris, assembly GCF_964263255.1. Taxonomy (NCBI): domain Eukaryota; kingdom Metazoa; phylum Chordata; class Amphibia; order Caudata; family Salamandridae; genus Lissotriton; species Lissotriton vulgaris. The sequence continues at coordinate 500,549,177 of NC_141694.1, forward strand.
CCCAATATATATATATATAAAGGTGTTCATAGGAATGTGGTCGTCGTTGATATGCGGCGTTAGTGAGAACGCTGGGTTGGATACCAGCGTGGATACCCACAGGATTGTGGCTTGAATAAGTGAGAGCGTCAGGTGGGAGACTGGCGTGGAGGTTTGCGGGATTGCGAACCGTTTGGAAAAGGGAGCATTGGGTTCTGCAGGCCCATGTGTAGACGCACCGGATTGTGTGTCATATCTGCCCTAGGGTAGACCGGTCTGGGTCTGAGTGGCCGCGAGACCAACTGATGTGAATATAAGTGTGGTGTAGGGTATGGATATCCCTAGTAATCAGTGAGTATTCTTAGTATCCCTATAGATTTAGTGGTGTTTTTATTAATATGAGCTTGTATATTGCGAGTTCCCCATCCTCAGGTAGGTACCCAGGTGCCTGGATAGTTGGTCCTGAGGAGGGATGTGATTACGTTCTGGCTGGGTTGGAGGGGCCCCTAGGGGCTGATCCCATCTAATCAGAAAATCCGGTCATTACAGAACCTGAGACAGTTGACTCGAGTGGTGGAATCGACTGCTAATATCACTGCCAGTGCCCTTGGTAATCTGACAGCAGAGCTTCAGGCGGACAGGCTTATGACGTTACAAAATCGTATGGTTTTAGACGTTGTTCTTGCAGATAGAGGTGGAGTATGTAAGGTGATCCATTCGAGTTGCTGCATTTTCATTCCTGATAACGCTCCAACTGTCTATCAAGCCATCTCGAAGTTGCATAAGATCTCCGAGTCCATACACGTGGACGTAGGTGATTGGACGCTACTAGGATGGTTTTGGGGCCTGATGTCGACGTGGGGTTGGAAGATTCTGATGATCATTGGGGTTGTTGTAGCATTTCTGTTCACGTGTTGTCTTTGTGTACAGTATGGTCCAGCCTTATGTGGCCTCTGTGCTACGACGTGTATAAGACGGCCACCTGTTACCAAGGAAGCACTGATGGATAGAATGATGTTGCAGCAACATCTGGATGGTCTGATGAATATCGAGATCGATTCTGATATCGACTAGTGCTTGCCTACATGAGGGCAAAAGGAGCGTCTGAGGTTCCGTGACAATTGTAAGTGGTGTTTTCGACTCGTTCGAAAATGGACGAGTTTGGTATCTATGAACCGCAAATGACGAGTTTAGTGGGTGTACGCGTTTTCGCTATGCTGACCTAAACCGTTCGTCCGTTTCGTGGGTTTCTTCGTCTGAACCCACGGGTTCCATTTTAGATACGGCATCCATTTTGTCTCTTGCCCTCAAGTAGCCAGCGAACGGACACTGTCCGCTTCGCGACCCTGGGATTCCCAAACTCTTGCGGAAGACACGTGTTCCTTTGAGGGTGTCTTTATTACAGATGGCCCCGCTCGAGGCTCATCTTGCCGTGCCGGTCTATTGTTTCAGCCGTGCATTCATTAGTCATGTCTTCTTTCATCCTGCAATCGTGTTTCCGATATCACCCCCTTTACACTCTTTTTCAATCTGTTGACTATGTTTCTGACTCTCCCTTAACTTGTTTACAGCCGGAATGGAATGCACTAATGGTGGGAAGATGTACTTTTACAGTTGGGAACCGGCGATGCTACTGTAATTATGTTCTGAATACATGAAAGCGACCCCCTATGAAAATTACTGTGGGAACTGGGTTGTAACCTTTTGTCTGCCATGTTGTTCTATGACGAAAAACTGTATAAAAGGAGCGATCCACAGATGCAATTTGAAGCACTCTCCTAGAACCTACACATGTTGTACTTCTTGTGACTTCTGTGTTCCCTGCAGTAAATAAACCTCGATCTTTGACGCCGAAGGAAGTGTCCCGTGTTTCTGTCATTTGTACGCTGGAACAGGTAACCCACGAAGGTTTCAGGTGTTGTCCCCTGGCACCGCTGGGTCTTAGCAGAACCCAGTCCTTCACAGCCCTTGAGAATGACTCTCTCTGTAAAATATAGCCTCATGTTAAGTACCTACAAAAGTAGACACTAAAATGCTTAGGGGGACAGGCATTAGTATTTCTTCAGTTGTAGCACAGCGCATGTCCTTGTATGGGACGTTAGTCCTTTCAGTAAAAAGAAAAACAACATTGTCGGTGACATTCATAAAGTCTATCAGGAACAATCAGGCTAATTAGAACATACAAAGTACCACCAGCCCTTTTGAATAGGACATAAAATTACAAAACCTCAGACATGCAATGATGTTTTACCTGGCTTGCAGAAGCGTATGATTGGAGAAGCTAGTTCTCGCCTTTTCAGGCTTCCTGAAGCAAGATGTTGAGCCTGGACATGTACGATAAGAGGGAGGAGAGATACGTGGAAGATCTGCTGGCATGCTATCTCTTAGAAGCAAATTGTATAACTCTACTGTGTTTTCCAATATGCCATTTTTTAGAGTTGTTGCACCACAGTTAAGTAGTGTGGATGACAGCATAACTACACACACATGTTCTTAATTGTATGGCATAAAGAGTAATCAGTCAAACAATGCTATGCAAAAGACCTTGTGACATTATAACCTTGACGACATCGATACATTGATAGTTAGAGGTGCTTCAGCTGACCATGTGTTTTTAAAAAAAAAAAAAGACTCAACAGCTGTGATCTTGAAGCAAGTTTGACAGCACTCATTGTCCAGAATCTGAAAGTTGTGTTTTCTTAGACAGGGAAAAGGCAATCTTACGACGGGAACTTAATTAAGATTGTGGGAAAGTCGATTAGCAGTTGAAAAGGATGTGGGTCATCACCAAGTAATAATTATCATAATTCTGTACGGTCAAGTTCAACCTGAGCTCAACCCTTGATAGCTGTAGCACAGAGCGGACAGGATACACTTAGGAGATGGCGGTAAAGCATTTCTCAGTGCAAAAACCGCTAGAGTATAAAAGCTACAGGGTAAAAAATCCCATTCCAATTTATAAAAACAGAGTACATTTTCATGAGCAAATAGACACCAAAATAACAACAGAGGTTTTTTTTTTTTTACAACAATTCAGTGTAGGGAACAGGAGATATGAGTTTTCAAACTTTTAGGTGTTTCTAGTGCCAAAAGTTGCTATGCGACAACCACTGGTATCTGGTTGCGCTATACCGGGTAAAATTCAAAAGTCAAGGCCGACCATGATGGAGTGTGGGTCAGATACAAAGACCAGTTCATACTGTTGGAAACTTTAGCTTCTGATTTAGTCTATTTTCTGGCGAAAATCCTCATTGACGAGATAGCTGGTAGGTCGGTGGCAGCTGGATCTGAAGAGGGAATCATCAACAGCAGCCAGCTGCAGTGCAAGAACTCAGTGGGTATCCTCTGAATTGGCTGGGAGTTTGATGCTCTTCACACTGAAGGTAGGAAACTTTGTCCAGGCAAAGTCCGAAGATCAGGCCCAGGAAGGTATCGTAGGTGGTAGAGTGCTGCTTGGAGTTGTAACTAGTGGGTTTCTCTATGTTCGGACGTAGAAACTTTTCTGGAAGCCAGGATCCTATTGGTGGCGTGAACCAGTGTAATGGCAGGGTTTTTGGCTCTATTTAGCAGTAGTATAGACTTTAATCTTGCTCACATCTAGGATATGTATTCCTAGCTTATGTTGGCCCTTTTAAGCCCTTTTTCCAGACCTAGAAGAGGATAGCTGCTTAATATGATGATAGATCCCTTATTCTTGACTCTAATCTGTCTATTGCCTATTGGCTTTGACATACTTGCTTATAGTAGAGGTTGGATCCTGTGGTCCTGACTTTATATAACACATTGGTATGGTTTATATAGGTATTCTGACAGAGCTAAGGGGTATTTCATCCTTTTCAGGCCTACAGGCCTAGAACTAGAGGGACTCCATGTTGATGAAGCTGAGAGGCTTGCAAGGGTAAAGGTAAAGTTTATAGTTAAAGCTGTTGTTCACTTGGAGAGAACCGGTCTGGGCCAGCCCTTATCGGTATATTTACAACAAGGGGTGGTGAGGGACAGAGTCTCTGAATTAAGCAGAAAGCTCTCACCCTGTCAAGAGATCAGGGCTAGATACAACGCCGTTTTTTAACTCACTGCACCATCCCAGTTTCAGAACCTGGCTGTATGCAAATTAGTCTGTTCCTGTCCCAGTGCATGATGGGAACAGGGCAAACCAAACTACAAAAGCCAATTCTTACACTGGGAAGGAAACAAGCTCCCGGGGACCGGTTTCTGGCATTACAGCCGTCTTCGGCCCGGTTTGCTTGAATCCTGATGGTGCAATGAGCAAGGGTCTCACATCTGAGAATACCCTTCCACGCTTAGGGTGGACAAAAATATTTACAACAAGGGGTGGTGAGGGACAGAGTCTCTGAATTAAGCAGAAAGCTCTCACCCTGTCAAGAGATCAGGGCTAGATCCAACACCGTTTTTTAGCTCACTGCACCATCCCAGTTTCAGAACCTGGCTGTATGCAAATTAGTCTGTTCCTGTCCCAGTGCATGATGGGAACAGGGCAAACCAAACTTCAAAAGCCAATTCTTACACTGGGAAGGAAACAAGCTCACGGGGACCGGTTTCTGGCATTACAGCCGTCTTCGGCCCGGTTTGCTTGAATCCTGATGGTGCAATGAGCAAGGGTCTCACATCTGAGAATACCCTTCCACGCTTAGGGTGGACAAAAATATTTACAACAAGGGGTGGTGAGGGACAGAGTCTCTGAATTAAGCAGAAAGCACTGCACCATCAGGATTCAAGCAAGCCGGGCCGAAGAAGGCTGAAATGCCAGAAACCGGTCCCCGGTAGCTTGTCTCCTTTCTGGTGAAGAATTGGCTTGGTAGTTTAGTCTGCCCTGTTCCCATGATGCACTGGGCCAGGGACAGACTGATTTGCATATAGCCAGGTTCTGAGCTGGGATGGTGCAGTGAGATAAATAACGGTGATGGATCAAGCCCTGATCTTTGGACTGGGTAAGAGTGGTCTGCTTAATTCAGACACTCTGTTCATCACCACCCCCTTTTCTGAGCCCTTATCGGTAGGCTGTATTATTCTCTGTGTCGAAGACACCACAAAAGGCTGGCCAGCTGGGTGTGTGTCCCTGATGCGAAGTGGTGCAGAGATCTGGTGGGCGGCAGGCTGATGGCTGGAACTTTCCATGAGGAAACAGCATTCTATATCAGTGAAGTGCAGAGGCGGAGTCAGGGAGTCGAGCTGGAGTGGTAGAAGAGTGAGGAGCTGTTGGAGTAGGAGAGAGAGAGTTCAAGCTAGAGAGAGCTGAGTTGAATTGGAGAAGCAGAGAGTGTTGGTAGAGTTGGAGGAGTGGAACTGCAGGAGGAGAAGAGACAGAAAATGCTTGGAACAGAGAGAAGACAAACAGACAGTCAGTGAGCTGGAACTGAAGGAAGCAGTCAGAAGCAGTTGCTTATCAGGAGGAGTTGTGAATAGCTGGAGTCTGAAGTAATGCCTTTTAGAAGAGACTGAAGTAGAGTTGGATTAACCTGTGGGAGCAGCTGGAGTTAATTGGACATTGGCACAGAAACCTTGAAACAGAGTGAACAAGCTAGTGGAATGAACAGTATCAGAACGGCCGAAACTATTAGATTGAAGTTGGAATGTGGAGAGAGAGTCCGTGGGGGAGAGAAATCCAGTGCAAAGTGATCAGCGCAGAGGTGTATCGAGAGAGCCTGAGATGAGCCAAGACACAGACGAGAGAGAGGAGCCCAGATGACAGCTAGAACAAGACTCCACACTAATCAGGTGATATTGCTCCTGTCATATTAGTTTACTTCACACTTACATCTTAATCTTATCTTTATTCCCTAGGCTTTTGTATTGCTAATCCTTTTCCTTGCAGCGGTGTGTTCTATCTATAGTCTTTGTCAGTTACATGTGGATGTGGCCATTATAATACAGATCTGTGTATGTGTTTATATTGTTAAAATAAACCAGCCCTAGTTCTTAGTGAACTGATATGTGCCTTGTATTCTTGTTCAACCTGGGTAAATGGAGTTCCTAGTTGAAAGTTGTTTGCATGAACGGATGTGAAATCCCGATCAGGTAAGTAGTGATCAAATAAATAGGGAGCGAGTGGACCTTTGATGCCAAGAATAGAAGGTACATCATACCATTCGGAAACCATACTAATTTCCATTATCATAGTTTTATCCCAAGTAGACAAATGAGAAATTGTTCCCATAGGTGTTCATAGGAAAGTGGTCGTCATTGGTAAGTGGCGTTAATGAGAGCGCTGGGGAGGATTACCAGCGTGGAGGTCTGCCAGATTGCGGGCCGTGTGTAAGTGAGAGCACCCAAGATGGAGGGGTGTGTATGTCTGCTGGATTGCAGACCGGGTACACATGAGAGCACTGGGACTGCAGACCCATGTGTGTAATGAGAACACCAGGTAGGATACTGGTGTGTAAATGGTAGATAATCAGAACTGCCCCAGGGTAGATTAGTCTGGACCCATGTGGTCGCGAGACTATAAGGTATGAGTGTGGTGTAGGGCATGGATGTCCTTAGTAATCAGTGAGTATTCTTAGTATCCCTATAGATTTAGTGATGTTTCTGATAATATGAGCTTGTATATTGCGAGTTCCCCATCCTCAGGTAGGTACCCAGGTGCCTGGATAGATGGTCCTGAGGAGGGATGTGGTTACGTTTTGGCTGGGTTAGAGGGGCCCCTAGGGGCGGATCCCATCTAAGCAGAAAATCTGGCCATTACATCTGGCGTAGTTGGCATCTTACGAATCCTGTGTGACCTGCCATGTGCTTGGAGAGTTTCCAATGTGTTGTGAGGGAGTGCCCTGAATGCCAGTTCCATCTGGCGTAGTCGACTGTTTACGAATCCTGTGTGACCTGCCATGTGCTTGGATTGTTTCCCATGTGTTGTGAGGGAGTGCCCTGAATGCCAGTTACATCTGGCGTATTCGGCATCTTACGAATCCTGTGTGACCTGCCATGTGCTTGGAGAGTTTCCCATGTGTTGTGAGGGAGTGCCCTGAACGCCAGTTCCATCTGGCGTAGTCGACTGTTTACGAATCCTGTGTGACCTGCCATGTGCTTGGATTGTTTCCCATGTGTTGTGAGGGAGTGCCCTGATCGCCAGTTCCATCTGGTGTAGTCGTCCGTTTACGTCTCCTGTGTGTCCTGGCCATGTGCTTGGAGAGGTTCTCATGTGTTGTGAGGGAGTGCCCTGAGCGCCGGTTCCATCTGGTGTAGTTTTGCAGTTTATGTAGCCTGTGTGACCTATGGGCTTGAACAGTTGCAGTGTGATGAGATTGCATTACATTATGGCATTTGATTTAAGCAGGGTGGAAGACATGGTTTTCATTTTGGTGTTTGAACTGTCAGGGTTGAAGGATGACATTACGTGAAGGAGCCAGTAACATCTTTGTGATGGTCCAATTGTACAAATGTGTGTAAAAAAGGCTTATAAATTGCCCATTATATTTCTTGCTGCATCTGCTTATGCTGTGCAATGTGAAATGTGTTCAATGTAATATGACTTTTTTCTCTTGTAAATATGGCTTGTGAATAGCGCCATGTAATTGTGGCTTGTGAGGAGCATGTTCTCATTCTGACTTGCTGTGTTCCTTGTGAATTGCGCCTTGCATATATTCCTTGTGTGGAGCATGTCATTTTTTGAACTTGTTGACTTTCATTGTGAATATGGCTTGTGAATAGCGCCATGTAATTGTGGCTTGTGAGGAGCATGTTCTCATTTTGCTTTGCTGTGTTCCTTGTGAATTGCGCCTTGGTTGTATTACTTGTGAAGAGCTTGTCTTGTAAATATGGCTTGTGAATTGCGCCATGTAGTCATGGCTTGGATGGAGCATGTTATCATTACGTTAGGCAGGAGAGAGCTGGATCTCTTTCGGGTGCTTGGGGATAACGTTTTGAAGATGTGCGTACGTGTTATGAGAAAACGTGGAGAGTTGTTATCTTGAATTTCCCATGTACTACGGTCATTGGGAAATGATTTTGTTTTGAGCTGCCAAAGGGTTAATATCTTGAATTGAGATGGCAGTATTTATTTTAACATGCTGTTTAACATGCATGGTTAATTTGAGCTGACTATAAAAGTCAGTGAGTGTTTTGATGGTTGACAATTTGATTTGACTTTTCTTGGTTTCTGAGTCTGCCTACATGCTTTGTCAGCTTCTTGATGGAAAGGTAACATCTTGTGCTGAGCGTAGGGCTCTGTTCAGTTAACATTCTTTTTGAATTGCGTCTACGAATTTGTGTTTGTTTTCCTTGGAGCTGATGTTTCATGTGTCTGGCTCTTAGGGGTCGGAAAGTTATAAATCAACCAGTCGGATTGAGATAAGGGTTTGCACGGAGAGAGCAGTGTTCTTTTAAAATGTGCTACTTAATATGCATCCACAGACGTGTGGAGAATTATTTTTGAATGCATGATTTAAAATGAGTGAAATATTAGAAGATGGCCCAGTTGGTGTGCGCACGCTACGGGCTGTTTTCATTAATTATTTCTTTGAGGGTTTTCCATCTAGAAAGGAATGTGCTGGCCGGTGTTTTGCAATGATCACAGGTTGAGAATAATAAATCTTGCCCAACAGTGCACAGTAACATGTGCTTTTAATTAGTGACAGGCAACCGTGTGCTTTTAAAACAAATGTGTTCTCATTATTATTTTTTCCCTGATGCAAACTGGACCTTTTTTTTTTCAAATGTAGTTGTTTTAATATGCAGCAGTCCGGCATACGTTAGTTAATCCACTCAGTTGGAAAATAAATGGCTGTTTGATAATATATGAATTTGGCCCTTTTCCTAGGTTGAATTGAACGGCTTGCACGCTGCAATGCAAAATTAGATGTTGCCCCTGGTTGAAAAACATCAATGATGAAATGTGTTTGCATTTTATGTTATTTTAACATTATTTCCCTTTAAACAGCTGCAAGTATATTGTGATTTCGTTTTTTATTTTTTGAATGGTAGTGTGTATAGTTAGGGTGGAGCGGACTATTTTGATTAAAAATGATAACTATTTGCTATGTGTCCCTTACATTAGTTTAATTTGCATTTAGTTACAAGGCTCGCCTATGTCCTTTGACGGGCTGTTGATGGAAAGGTGATGCCTTGCATGGTGTAAGCAGTGTTCGTTAAACATGCTGCCTGATATCAGAGACATATTAAACCCAACAGTCCATGATAATTCGTTTTTTCAAATAAGAAATGCATAGTATTGTGTGCAGAAGCAAATTGCCCCTTTCTGTGTGTTTATCTGCATGCTAAATAAATGCCCATGTTTCAAATGTCCCTTGCCCTCTAGTTGAATTAATTAGGCAAAAGTTTTTTTTAGAAAGTGGAGCTTTTAAGTAGCAGTACACTGTACCAGAATTATTTTAAATTGCTTGCATCCACATGTGAATTTGCTTTCGTTAGTTAGAGAATCAGGCCTGGGAACAGCTTACAAAGAATGTGTTTGTCGACCTTGGCAGACCAGCTGGTTTATGAAGACGGGTTTTTTCCTCTGCAGGCTCCGAACAATACCTGTCTTGTTATGATTGGCTAACAGGCAATTTTGTTCCGCGGACGGTGTGTTTATGTAAAGGGGGGTTAACTCGCTCCTCCTGGCTGTCGGCGCAGACAGCTTCATTGCCTGCTGATAAGGGATGCTTGCACATGCAGTGTAGTTGGCAGACTCTTGGCCCTTGGAGTTAGTTAGATACAGCAGGCCTGGGTAGGCTTCCCTGATTAGAGACTAGAGATGCTTGCATCGAGTGCTTGGCAGTGCCTTCCCCTTGCAGTGAGATCAACCCTTGGCAGTGATTCAAATTACTTCACACTGTAGCCTGGCTCCTGCGTATTCTGAAGGGAGGGGCTGTCTCACAGAGGATTAGGGTATGACTAGGCCCTTCTGGCTGTGTATGTAAAAATTAGATTTTGCCCAAACAAATTTAAAAGTATATGATTTTAATTATGTCTTGACTTTAGAAGAATGTTTTTAATTAATTGAGTTTTTTTTTTTTTTTGACAATGAAAAGCACTTGGGGTGCTTTTTAAATGGAAAATGTTATCCTGCAAGATTAATGATACTTGTTTTCTTGTCCTAGGTTGCTGGGTTGTGGTGTTCGGTGTGTGCGTCGGCCCACCCCCCCTCCCACTCCCGTTATTATGTTAGTTTTTTATTTTCATGTTTTTATGTTAGTTTATTATTTTTGGAAGATGGAACCAGACCAGACCAGACCGGATTGGTGGTGGATCAACGGCGGAGGACGTGCTTCCTTGCTACCGGATCTAGATGCAGGGTGGTGACCTACACTGATATTCCAAAATAAAATGGACTCCCAAGTTTCCCCTGTGCTGAACACTGACTGAGCTCGTCATGAGCCTGGAAGGGGTTAATTATATTACAAAGCCAATAATATTCTCATCTTGGATTTTGATAATGTTTCCCGCAAAAGGATTCTGTTATGCATTTACTTGGCCTGCATTATTCCCATGTTTTTCTTTGCAATCACTACGAACAGGCCCCACTTTTAAACAAAAAGAAATGTTTTTTGTTATGCATTTACTTGGCCTGCATTATTCCCATGTTTTTCTTTGCAATCACTACGAACAGGCCCCACTTTTAAACAAAAAGAAATGTTTTCATGGTTTTGATGTTTATGAAGTACTATCTTTGCTTTTTAGGATGCAGTCACCTATTATAGTTTTCCTGTTTTCTGCAACACAGTTTTTGCCAATGAAGGACATTTTGTTTTTTTAAATGGTGGTACACACATGTGTTCCACAGTGTGATGAAAACTAGGTGCTAACTGTTTTATGATATTGTGCTTTTATGCATGCACCACGTTTAGATATATGTCACTGCATAATGCTATACCAGCTATCTTGTAGGAATGGGGTTGTCTTTATTTTCCTGTTATTACACTTTCACTTTGATTGATCCAAGGGTGGTTACCCTAGACTTTAGGTTGTCCTGGGAGGTGTGTCCTTTAGTATGATTATTATTAATGTTTGCCCAGACCTTGAGAACAATTTGTCATGTTTATTTCTCAGATTTCACCAAATGTTAGCTTAAGTTGACCAAAGTAGGTAGGCCTCATTTAGGCCCTTTTGTTGTTTTATCATTAGAAGTTGAAACACATTTAGTTCTTAAGTTGTCCGAAGTAGGTAGGCCCCATTTAGGCCCCTTGCTGTTTTCATTCAACACATAAGTCCCTACATCACTAGATTTCACCAGTTATCACTAGTAGTTGAGGCACATTTAGTTTGAGGATGCTTTGGTTAGTTTCTGTTGTTATCAGATCAAATCTTAGATATGTTTCAGCATTCAAGTCAAGGGTGCTTTGATTTGTTTTCAGTTGGTTGTTAGATTTGTATTCTCTACATTAAGTTTCAGGTGGAATTTCTTTAAGTTGTCATTCATTTTAGAGAGTTTTTTGGTTTTTGATTTGTTGCTAGATTGTGTTGATGTTTGTTTATATGGATGTTATTGTTTATAGCTGTTCGCAAGATAAAGATCTAAGGGTGGAATGTAATGGCAGGGTTTTTGGCTCTATTTAGCAGTAGTATAGACTTTAATCTTGCTCACATCTAGGATATTTATTCCTAGCTTATGTTGGCCCTTTTAAGCCCTTTTTCCAGACCTAGAAGAGGATAGCTGCTCAATATGATGATAGATCCCTTATTCTTGACTCTAATCTGTCTATTGCCTATTGGCTTTGACATACTTGCTTATAGTAGAGGTTGGATCCTGTGGTCCTGACTTTATATAACACATTGGTATGGTTTATGTAGGTATTCTGACAGAGCTAAGGGGTATTTCATCCTTTTCAGGCCTACAGGCCTAGAACTAGAGGGACTCCATGTTGATGAAGCTGAGAGGCTTGCAAGGGTAAAGGTAAAGTTTATAGTTAAAGCTGTTGTTCACTTGGAGAGAACCGGTCTGGGCCAGCCCTTATCGGTAGGCTGTATTATTCTCTGTGTCGAAGACACCACAAAAGGCTGGCCAGCTGGGTGTGTGTCCCTGATGCGAAGTGGTGCAGAGATCTGGTGGGCAGCAGGCTGATGGCTGGAACTTTCCATGAGGAAACAGCATTCTATATCAGTGAAGTGCAGAGGCGGAGTCAGGGAGTCGAGCTGGAGTGGTAGAAGAGTGAGGAGCTGTTGGAGTAGGAGAGAGAGAGTTCAAGCTAGAGAGAGCTGAGTTGAATTGGAGAAGCAGAGAGTGTTGGTAGAGTTGGAGGAGTGGAACTGCAGGAGGAGAAGAGACAGAAAATGCTTGGAACAGAGAGAAGACAAACAGACAGTCAGTGAGCTGGAACTGAAGGAAGCAGTCAGAAGCAGTTGCTTATCAGGAGGAGTTGTGAATAGCTGGAGTCTGAAGTAATGCCTTTTAGAAGAGACTGAAGTAGAGTTGGATTAACCTGTGGGAGCAGCTGGAGTTAATTGGACATTGGCACAGAAACCTTGAAACAGAGTGAACAAGCTAGTGGAATGAACAGTATCAGAACGGCCGAAACTATTAGATTGAAGTTGGAATGTGGAGAGAGAGTCCGTGGGGGAGAGAAATCCAGTGCAAAGTGATCAGCGCAGAGGTGTATCCAAGAGTGCAGGAGAGAGAGAGAGCCTGAGATGAGCCAAGACACAGACGAGAGAGAGGAGCCCAGATGACAGCTAGAACAAGACTCCACACTAATCAGGTGATATTGCTCCTGTCATATTAGTTTACTTCACACTTACATCTTAATCTTATCTTTATTCCCTAGGCTTTTGTATTGCTAATCCTTTTCCTTGCAGCGGTGTGTTCTATCTATAGTCTTTGTCAGTTACATGTGGATGTGTCCATTATAATACAGATCTGTGTATGTGTTTATATTGTTAAAATAAGCCAGCCCTAGTTCTTAGTGAACTGATAGGTGCCTTGTATTCTTGTTCAACCTGGGTAAATGGAGTTCCTAGTTGAAAGTTGTTTGCATGAATGGATGTGAAATCCCGATCAGGTAAGTAGTGATCAAATAAATAGGGAGCGAGTGGACCTTTGATGCCAAGAATAGAAGGTACATCATACCATTCGGAAACCATACTAATTTCCATTATCATAGTTTTATCCCAAGTAGACAAATGAGAAATTGTTCCCATAGGTGTTCATAGGAAAGTGGTCGTCATTGGTAAGTGGCGTTAATGAGAGCGCTGGGGAGGATTACCAGCGTGGAGGTCTGCCAGATTGCGGGCCGTGTGTAAGTGAGAGCACCCAAGATGGAGGGGTGTGTATGTCTGCTGGATTGCAGACCGGGTACAAATGAGAGCACTGGGACTGCAGACCCATGTGTGTAATGAGAACACCAGGTAGGATACTGGTGTGTAAATGGTAGATAATCAGAACTGCCCCAGGGTAGATTAGTCTGGACCCATGTGGTCGCGAGACTATAAGGTATGAGTGTGGTGTAGGGCATGGATGTCCTTAGTAATCAGTGAGTATTCTTAGTATCCCTATAGATTTAGTGATGTTTCTGATAATATGAGCTTGTATATTGCGAGTTCCCCATTCTCAGGTAGGTACCCCGGTGCCTGGATAGATGGTCCTGAGGAGGGATGTGGTTACGTTTTGGCTGGGTTAGAGGGGCCCCTAGGGGCGGATCCCATCTAAGCAGAAAATCTGGCCATTACAACCAGGTAGTGGAGTCTGACTGGCAGTTTGCCATCGGGTCGGTGGTAGCTTCTGGACCTTTTTGTGAAATGTTCAGAAAAAGTTTCCAAGTATCCTGCTTCATAACACTGGAGAGAAAAAGAGTACACTCTAACACCAACCAATGTTCCAGGAACTTTTGGGCCCCATTTTGGGATTAGGACTAAATCTCTCAGAAGCCATCAGCATGGTCCAGGTCAAACTAGTTGGAACTGGTCATATGGGCTCAGCAGAGATTTAGGCATCTTGAAGCTTTGTTGGTCCTGCTGCTGAACAAGAGGCTATGCTGCTAGCCATTGAAGCCCACTCTTCTGTCCTGTATCCAAGTGGAGAGCAGGGCCAATCCTTGGGCCACAAGATAAACAGCAGCTGTAGTCCTTCATCTGTTTTTCTGCAGTTCTGGAGATGTTCTGAAGAGGGAACTGAGGAAGCTACTCTTATACCTAGTGCCAGCCTGTTGGTGAGAGAATTTCATTGCCACTCCCAAACCAATGGGGTAAAAGTTCCCTGGGGTGACCTCACCCTCATTTACATAACTTGCTTTGCGTTTTACTTAACAGCTATCCTACAGCGCACCCTCTACCTAAAATGAATATGGCAGAACGTTTCTTCCTTTGTGCAGAGCTCTGGCCACACTTCTGAGGTGTGTTTTAGAGAAGTCTAACCCCCCCTCCCCTGCAAACCTGTTCTGTACTGGAATAGGCCCCCGCCCCCATGGAGCACACAACTCCTATCTCTCACTGAATGCCCTTTTGTTCCCTTTCATGGGAGTCATTTGCATCTCCCAACAGGTTGCCAGGTGACAATTGTGGATTAACTCTGAATAGGCTACCAGAGGCTTTATGCAGGAAAATGCCAACTTTCTAAAAGTGGAATTTTCAGAATAGCAACTTAAAATCTGACTTAACTATTTGATTGGATTCTAGATTACTGATAATTTGTGTCCTTAAATCATGGTTCTACCTATTCCCAAACTGAAGTTATGCATTATAATATAACTAGTGTTGTTCTATGGGAAAGCCAGCCTTAGCAAATCAAAAAAGGACTTTGGAAATTTTTGACTGCCAGGACATGTAAACATGTACACTTGTCCTGCTTTTTAAATACCATGCACCCTGCCCTGTGGCTTATATGAGGGGTGATATGCAAGTATTACAAAAGACAGTATAGACCTGCCAAAATATGTCTTTTGCCAGGTATAATATGCAGTTTTGAAAATTGCCTGCAGGGGCAGGACTGAAGAAAAGCTTTACCTTGTTACATTAGTGGTGGCACGATAGATGCTGTAGTTCACTAGTCACATTTAACTTACATGCCCTGGTTACCATATTCTAGGGATTTATAGTCCAGTTAAATGCAGCAATTAGTATTCTAACCAATTCAACATGTTGTTAGTGGTCAGAGCACATGCACAGGGGCCTTGTTAGCAGGGTCCCAGTGTACAGTATGTAAAAAACAAAAGTATTATTTCACACACATATGGGTGATCTTGCAAAAAGAGGCATTTTCTTAGGTCATTTCAAATCATGAGAAATAGACTTCCTCAAGGTACACATCTTCCAACGTCACAAAGCAAGAACAGAGGGAAACCTTGGTTTGTTTTACCTTCAGAGGGGAATGTGACCCATAACAATATGTTTTTTATTGCATATGCAGATTTATTTGAAGTAACCCTTTTCGCCCAGGTTACATCTACCTTCACTGATAAGAACAAGAGTGGTAGGTTAAATGGACAGATGGTATGGCAGTCCTATGCCAATTATGTGACTGCAAAACAAACATGCAAAACAGTTTCTGGTTCATTTGGGATCCTACATCAGGCATGTTATAATGCACATCAGATGAGGCACAGATGTAGTCCTGGAATACTCTCTACAGGTCTTCAATCTGCTTGAAGATACAAATGCTCTTAGTTTGGTGCTCTGAGCTACAAAGTGCATGAGCAGCTCACTTCCTCCAAGAGACATCATGCAGCTCTTAATCTGCTGGGTATTGCTGTGGATCTTCATGACTTGAGTTTCCTTCTCTGAATGTGGCAGTAAAGCACCTCATTTTTTAAAGTACCAGCCACATGGCTTCAGTTCATTGCATCCATCTGCTGCCATCAGTATTTAGCATGAGCACATCATAAAATCCAGGTCTGATGTCACTGACCCAGAGCTGCCTGTACCCTCAAGCTGTGAGACATCCACACATTTGAAGGGATCTGTTAAACAGAAATCGATAGGTAAACTCTGCCGCAACTTTTGATACTGCTGTAGGATCCCGTTTCTATCCTTTATAAATACCATCTTCTATGATCTTCACCTGGACAGGCACAGAGTCTACCCTGGTAGAGTTGCTGTTTCTTTGACAGTTCTTCTACGAGGGTGGCTGCAGGAAATACACTTTTTCAGGCTGAAGCCGTCATGGATTGTGCATTACTCTGTCAGCACAATTAAACATTCCAAAGATGCTAATCTGGAGCAAAACAGTCCCAAATTATATTTTAAAGGTGCTAAAATAGTATACAGCATGATAAGCAGTGTTCACAGAAAGTACATTTTTAAAAGTACATCCAGTGTACATTGTACTAGTGTGCGAACTTGGATGTGTTCAGAAATCACTGTGCAAATAAATATATAAATAAATGTTTAATGAAGTAGGTGTTATGGAAATTACACCAATAACATAATCTGCATTTAATGTCAGACAAAACCATAGGTTGTTGATAACACCTACCATGTGCTTCCAGAAAGGTCCCAGGCTCCAAATGCACTGAAAGAACCATCATCTCTTTGGAAGAGAAGCTCTCTTTGGTAACCTAATTAGAGAAAACAAGCAGGTAAAATTTCTAACCTCCATGGAATATAATGTTTGACTGGAAGGCATTATAATAAACAAGAGAGAACATGTTTCTTTTTAACGCATTTATAGTACTCTTATTTCAACCATTTTAGAACTGTCCTAAGCTTCCAGAAACTTGGAGAGTAAGAAAGTTTGTAAGAGAATTGAGCCTTTTTTGCTTACTTAAAATTAGACTACCTGTTTATTCGAATGGGCGTTCGTATGGCACAAACCTAATGAGAGACCAACACATCAACGAACAATGGCAAGAGACCAGAGATCCAATGTAAGATCATTTACAAGAGGCAAATGCTTGTGGGGGGTGATTCCTATAATGCAGAAACATAGTGAACTCTGAAGTGTTGAGTAAAGAGCTCTTTCTGAATTACAAGAGGGTTCAAGTTCAAGTTCAAGTTCGGGCATTTATATAGCGCACTACTCACCCAGAGGGTTTCAAGGCGCTTGGGAAGGGGTTCGTTATTTTTCGAACAGCCAGGTTTTAAGTTCTTTTCTGAAGGAGATGTGGTTTTGAGTAAGGCGGAGGCGAGTGGGGAGTGAGTTCCAGGTCTTGGCCGCCAGGAAGGAGAAGGATCTTCCCCCCATGGTGGATTTTCAGATGCGCGGGACTGCGGCGAGGGCTTGATTGGACGATCTTAGTTGGCGGGTGGGTTTGTAGAAGGACAGTCGAGTGTTGAGGCATTTGGGTCCTAGATTGTAGAGGGCCTTGTGTGCGTGGGTGAGGAGACAGAATGTAATTCTTTTGTTGACGGGAAGCCAGTGGAGGTCTTTTAGGTGTCCGGTGATGTGATCTTGGCGGGGGATGTCCAATATGAGTCTTGCTGATGCGTTTTGGATGCGTTGGAGTTTTTTCTGTAATTTTGCTGTGATTCTGGCGTATAGTGTGTTACCATAATCCAGTCGACTTGTGACCAGTGCGTGGGTGACAGTCTTTCTTGTCTCGAGGGGGATCCAGCGGAAGATTTTTTGAGAGTGCAAAGTACGTTGAAGCAGGAGGATGAGACTGCGTTGACTTGTCTGGACATCGAGAGAGAGGAGTCTAGGATGAATCCAAGGTTACGTGCATGGTCTGTGGGTGTGGGTGCTGTGCCCAAAGCGGAAGGCCACCAGGAGTCGTCCCAGGCAGAGGGGGAAGATCCTAGGATGAGCACCTCCGCTTTGTCTGAGTTGAGTTTTAGGCGGCTGTGTTTCATCCATTCGGCTACTTCTTTCATGCCTTCGTGAAGATTGGTTTTGGCGGTTTTGGGAACTTTGGTGAGGGAAAGGATTAATTGGGTGTCGTCGGCGTAAGAGATGATGTTGAGGTTGTGTTGGCGCCCGATGGATGCGAGTGGGCTCATGTAGACGTTGAAGAGGGTGGGACTGAGTGATGATCCTTGTGGTACTCCACAGATGACTTCAGTGGCCTTTCAGTTGAATGGGGGAAGTCGGACTCTCTGAGTTCTCCCAGCTAGGAACGAGGTGATCCAGTCCAAGGCTTTTCCTTGTATGCCGATGTTGCTGAGGCGTTGTATAAGGGTGCTGTGGCAGACTGTGTCAAAAGCGGCGGAGAGGTTAAGTAGAATGAGGGCCACTGTTTCTTCGTTGTCCAGTAGTGTTCTGATGTCGTCTGTTGCGACAATGAGGGCGGTTTCGGTGCTGTGTTTGGCTCGAAATCCGAACTGAGAGGGGTCGAGGGAGTTGTTGGATTCAAGGAATGCGGCAAGCTGGCTGTTGACGGCTTTCTCAATGACTTTGGCCGGGAATGGGAGGAGGGATATGGGTCGGTAGTTTTTAAGTTCAGAGGGGTCTGCTGTGGGTTTCTTTAAAAGGGCGCTGAGTTCGGCGTGTTTCCAGCTTTCTGGGAAGGTGGCAGAGTTGAACGAGCAGTTGAAGACATCACGGAGATGGGGTGCGATGATGGAGTCAGCTTTGTTGAAGATGTGGTGGGGGCAGGGGTCGGTTGGCGAGCCAGAGTGCATTGAGTTCATTAGGCGGATGGTGTCTTCAGTGGTGATTGGGTTCCAGGCGCTGAGGTTGTTAGTTGGTGGAGTAGGATCTGAGGGGGGTGGGGAGGGTTGGTCGCTGGGAGTATTCTCGAAGCTGTTGTGGATGTCGGCAATTTTGTTGTAGAAGAAGGAGGATAACACATCGCAGAGGTCTTGGGAGGACTTGGATATGGTTTCGGATCCTCTGAGTATAAATTAAGATATAAAAAAAATCAGAAGAGGGAGGTAGAAGCATTTTGCTTGAGAAGCACTCTGCTTCCAATACATAACATGGGGGTAATCACAAGGCGTGCACCCACACCATTCTCTGTTGATTAGAGTCTCTTCATTAAATTACAGTGATCCCTCTGTGACCACTTTCCAAAGTGTTATGTTTTCATCACTGGCGTACTTGCGGTCAGTTGCATCATCAGTCCTTTTCTCGACCAGGAGGTTGAGTCTCTGCCCTGAGATACATGATGGGATCTGTGCAAGGCAAGTTAATTAAAGTTGCTTACTGTCCCCTGGAGATAGTACTTTTAATTGTCAACAGAAACATAAAAAGGGGAGCAGTTGCAAGGATAAAAATTAGAGGTATGTGAAATGGACCATTAGGTCGTCCTACACATTCTTTAATTGATCAAAAATAAGGGGTGGGCATGTTCAGCCAACTTGCGACCACAAAGGTCGGCAGCTTTCTTCAGGACCAAAACATCTCTCAGTTCCCAACTATCCCTAGAGAAACAAATTGTCCCCCTGGTGCTCGGCATTTTAGTGCTTTTTGCAGATTCATCTGGGGTTATTTCATGGTGTTCCCTTGTCAGCCATTGGTGCGCTGTTAATTTGTATGTTGTCCCTACTCCGCCATCTAGAGTAGGACTCGGATGTGTCCAAGTTGTTTTTCTTCAAAGAAGTTTTTCGAGTCGCAAGGTATTGTGACTTCTCCTCTTGTTGAAAATACGCAAGGTCATCAACTCCATTGTTATATTGTTTTCCCGCACGGCAGGTAAGGTGGAGCAAAGCGATTTATAGAAAGAGATGTCCAAGCAAGAGAGAGTTTTAGGTAATTAGCATTTACTGAACAGCCACAGGCATCCAGGGAGATGGGTGACCTCATGAGAATCTACAGCATTACAAGCCATAAACAGATGCTTACAGGGTAAGTAACATTTTCTGTTCGGGGCATGTGTGGCTATAGATACACTTGCTGTGCATAGACTGTAAAGCAGTTCTCCCCACAAATGCGATTGCTAGCCTGTGGGTGTTGCAGAGAATTGAAGCATCTTACAGGGTACTGCATGGACAATGTTGGCTTGTTGACCGGACAACACATCCACACAGTAGTGTTTTTTGAAGATGTGGCTCATGTAACTGGCATACAAATGTTAGTTATGGGAATCTTTCCCAGGAAGACCATAGAGGCCCCCTTCTTTCATGAAGAGTGGGCTCTTAGAGGATTAGACAAAGCTGTTTTGGCTTTTGCGTAGCATGCTTGGATACATTTGACTATCCATCTGGCTATGACTGATTTAGATAGAGCCTTCCCTTTATGGAGTTCGGATAAAGCAACAAAGAGTTGCTGCATCTTTCTAAAAGATTTTGTTCTGTCTATTAAGTACATGAGGGCTTGTTTTCTATCTACAGTACGGAGACCCCATTGCACAACTGAGTCAGGTTGAGGAAAGAAAATGGAAGATCAATGGACTGATTCGATTAAAACAAGGAGACCACTTTTGGATGGAATTTAGGGTTGGTGTGGCAGACAACCCTATCGCTGTGTTCTTGAAAGAAAGGTGCTTCCAGTGTTAATGCCTGGAGCTCATTAACAAGCCAGAGTGAAGTGATGGCAACAAGAAAAGCCACCTTCCAGGAGAGATATTGGAGAGGGCAGGAGTGGAGGGGCTTAAAAGGTGGGCCCATAATTCTTGTGAGAACAGTGTTGAGAATCCACGTTGGTGCCGGGGGACCCGAGGTGGGATCTATCTCTTGAGGCGTTCCATGAAAGCCTTAATGACTGGTATTCTGAAGAGGGAGATGTGTTGCCTGTTCTGAAGATCTGCAGGCACTGCTGCTACGTGAATATTAATTGAAGTGAAGGCTAGACCATACATCTGCAGGTGATGCAGATAACAGACTATATCCTGGACCCTGGGTGTTAAAGTGTTGATTTGTTTGGAATGACAATAATGGACAAAATAATAATTCCATTTGTTAAGTGCCTGGTTACACCCAACGATGTGTCCCCATGCTAGGATAAATACCCCCAAAGGAGTAGAAAGGAAAGTCTTTACCTAGACTAAAGGGAAATGGGATGATGAGAAAGACATACAGATAATCCTAAACTAGGGATAAAATAGTCAGGTTTTTAGTCCTTTGCAAAACATGCTTTGAATAGTGTCAGTGGTAAAGTGTTTCACTTTTTGGCTGACCGATAGCCAAAAGATCGATCTCCCATCCTGGCTCTTTGGATTTTGAGAACCCTGACCAGGTGGGCTCCCACAGATCTAAGATTGCGGGCAGGAGTGTAAAAGGTTATCATCGAGCGGAGGTTACTAGGGTATCTATATTCTACAGAATTCTGTGACAACAGCACATAGCTTTGTGGATAATCCTCTTTTCCACTGGCACCACTGAAGAGTAGACAGAGCTGTAGTAGTGGATTTTCTTCTACGAAGGTTCAGAACCAATCGTGCAGCAGCATTTTGAATATGTTGCAGATTACTGAGGCTTTTTTTGGAGACTCCTACTTGGAGAATGTTACCATAGTCTATCTGAGATGTGACTAGAGCGTGCACAGGTGTTTTTCTGGCCGCAATAGGTAGTAGATCTAAGAGTTATCTTTAAGAGTCCAGAAAGCATTTTCTGGCCACCTCCCTGATTTGACTCTCAAATGAGAGTCTGATATCAAACCATACTCCCAGATTTTATGTTTCCTCCTTATGGGCAGGAGTTTGCCCCAGGCTGATGACCAAATTGAAGGTGTTTTCCCAACTAGCATTACTTCGGTTTTATTGCCGTCAAGTTTAGGGAAATTGTTGGACATCCATGAGGCGAGCTCCCCTAGACAAGTGGAGAACTGATTAGCTACTGTCTCTGTGTTCTGAGATAGAGTGACAATAAGTTGTTTGTCATCTGCTTATGATACAATGGTTACATTGTATTTTTCTACAATTTCTGCAAACAGGCCAATATAAAGATTGAATAAAGTGGGGCTCAGTATAGAGCTCTGAGGGATCCCCTGCCTGAGAGGGATGCTTTTTAATGTATGCGGGTGCTAAGCGACTTGAAAGCTGCAAGTTAGGAGGAAAGAGGTCAACCAACGAAGATCTGGGCCCCTAACCTCACAAAACCTTAGTCTTTAAAGAAGTATGTATTCTGATATGATGTTGGATGCCATGCTTAAGTCCAACAGGACCAGTGTTGCAGTATATCCAATGTGGTGTGTGGTAAAAGGACCCAAAAGAAGAGGGTTTTAGCAGGTCGCTCATGACCTTCACCATCTCTTTAACTTTATTTATCTTTTACAGCATTTAGTCAACCTGAGGCTCGAACAGTTGTTGTCTTTCGAACAGCATGTTACGTAAGCATTGCTGGTCGCCTTGCTTAAAGTGGAGATAGGCAGCCAAGTGTTCCTATGGAGGCGCAAACTTGAATTGACACCTCTGGTGGCAGTATCAGCGACGTCAAAGGCACACTGAATGTTTGTGTTAGAGATAAGGCTGCCCTCAAATATTATGGCATGCCCTCCTTTTTGTGATCATCTGGGAAGTATTGGAGGAATCCTGCCATTTCATGCCAGTTGGCGTGGTCATAATGCAAGAGCAAACCAATGAGATTGGCGATACGCCAATGATTAGCTGCCTGCTCTGCAACTCTTTTGCACACAGCATCAATTCATTTACTCTCCTTACCCAGTGGAGGGCTGTCACTGGTGCCCTGAGAGTTGCCAGCATCCAAGCGGTGTGTACCCAAATGTATATGGGGTACATTTTATCTTCCTGAGGAGTGATAACCCTAGCTTTGACTGGGTCCTGGAAGTTGTCAGGAGCTGTGCGTAGCATGCCCTTGAGCAAAGGCAGATATTGGGTAGAGTGGTGGCTGTTTGAGAGGATCTCAAAAAGGGAGTCCTCTTCTATGGGGTCGACATGCATATCAACCTTGTGGCTCCCTGGTTACCAACTCCTGTTGATTTTGAGTCATTATGAGGGAACAGGTGGGCTGGGTACAAGTTAGGATGAGTGTCTCCTGGAATTTCCACATCCTTTAAATCCGAGGCATCTTCATGTGGGGTGTATCTTGAGTATCCCCCTGCATTCCTCTAAAATGTATATGAGAGGTGGTCGGATGGTGAGTCAGGCGGGGACAGAGAACACTGTGATCTAGGTGGAGAAGGGGTGACTGAATGTCCGGCATAGGGCTGGTAGCATTGTCTGCCTTTTTTCTGTGTTTTGCTGGAATAGCGACATTGAGGACTTCTTCAAAGCTGAGCTGGAATTTGAGGGGCTTGTGGAGCATTCACTGGTGGGCAGGTGAGGATCCAGCCTGTGTGTGCATGTAACAAGAGATGCTGAAGCTGAATGTTGATTTCGTCCTGTTGATTTTGCAGGATCGGTTTTACTGTAGTTGGCGCAGAGGGCTTCAGAGCCAACACCGGAGTCTTTGGGGCTGGTGCCGATTTCAGCTGTGATTTCAAGAGTTTTTGCTCCAATGGCCGGACCAGCACCATTGCTGCAACAGGTTATGCAGACTTCGGTGGTCTTCCGCGTCAAGCCAAGGCCATCCATTGCCTCCAATGGGGAGGTTCGGTGCCGACTGTGGCCCAAAGGTAGTGGTAGCAGAGAAGAAGAGCTCTGGACGTCCCTTTGCTGAAGACTGCTTAAGAAGTGAGCAGTGTCGAGGGGATGGGGAAGGGCTGTCTCCCTAAGAACCACTTGTGCCAGAGGAATGTCCTCAATCTCCAACTCGGAGCCGGATCTGGGGTCGGGCGAAAATACCTCCTCATCAACTGCAAATGGCTGCACATGTTGTACCCCCTTAGGGTTCTGGATGTCAAAGAGGTCTGGGGTGTCTTTTCCACTCCGCTCTGAGGTACGGAATGGAGCAATTATCATCATTTCGCATATTAAGTGTTACAGCTTGTCAGAATTTAGAAGGCATTTCCTCCTCACCCCTAGGTTGTCCTAGTCCTTCCATCATGAGTCAGGCCGCATCCTATAGAAAAACACCTCTGTGCCTACCTAAATGGAGAACAAAATATAACTAATGCTTCTCCAGGTGAGCCTATAAAGAACCACATGTACCCTGTGTTGTCTCGCTCCTTTGTGAGATAGACACCATGTGCTTCCTACTGATAGGTAGGAGTTTCTAATTATGTTGCAAGAAATGTTTAGGCTTTTCTGATTGATATTTCTTTCTACCATAATTTATGTTGCTATTTGTGTTGGCTTCCGGGACCCCTCGTGGGCTTGCACCCTGTTTTGAGTGTCCAGCCTTGAAGATACCTTTGCTGGAATACAGGTTGGTGCCTTCCTCCTTCTTTCTGTCTGGGATGAGAGCGAAGAGTGGGCCACCCACTGAACTCTCCACCGGGCTTGCAACTTGTAGCATATTGACCTGTTTTCCTGTATCATACGTATGTGCTATTTCTATATTTCAAACTTAGCTGAATAGCAGTGAAGCAGTGAACAGGGTCGAAGGGGATGATACATCCAACATCCAAAATAACCTGGAAACTACAGTGTATAAGAGGGAGTAGCAGCACTCATTCTTTTGAAACCAACACCACGCATAATGAATTCCTAATGAACAAACTAATTATATGGGTATCACAGGACATATCATTGACAGCAGCTCTTCGAGAAACATCGCTATTACCTCCTCACTCCATCATCAATCTCCCTCCAAACCGTAAAGCACTTGGAGTAGAGTTTTTCAAAGATCAGTCATTACACTGCTTTTCTCCAACGTTTGAATAAAACTTCTCTCAAGACTCATCAATTCTTTTAACCTCACATGCTACAATTATGCTAACAATATCTAGATATTCCTTAAATGGGATAAAGGAAACAACCTCTGGCATTTCGAAATTATAGGACTACCCCAAAGTCACAGACTAAGGATGATAGAGGGGTTGACTCAAACAAAGCCTCAAAAACAGAAATCCTGAAATGTGGGTAAAGGAAAAGTACGACCCATTAAGTGGACTGAAAACTGGGAATGCCAGCAAAAAACTGCTCTGAGGTACGGAATGGAGCAATTATCATCATTTCACCCCTATCCAAGATCCCACAAGTCTAAAGAAATTCAAATAGAAATGAAAGATGTAACATTTGACATGATATATTTGCACACTGATTCGGAGTTGCTTGTAATTTTCTGATCCCTGCACAAACCATTGTTTGCATAAGGATCAGAATTCCAAGTTGGGTAAAAATTAACACAACCAGTAATTACTAAGTGTGTTTAATACCTCGCACTTCGTTACAATTCCGCAGGTCGAACCTGCTAAAATTTCTCAAGGTACAAAAGTGAACAGTATTTACAATACCATGTTGATTTTGATGCATATCAGGCGTGATGAATAACACCTATACTCAGAATCCAGGACTTGTGGACAGGGCCTGCCTGGGCTCTTAAGAACGGTTCCACTTTATACAGCAGAGGCTGCTTCACTATGGCGGAGGAGATTCATCCCCCTCCCTCCATCAGAAGCCACAAAACTTGAAAAATAAAATGATAACACAGGTTTATTGTCCTTTTATTTATAGTGAAGTCAAGTCAAAAATTTATATAGCGCACTACTCACCCAGAGGATCTCTAGGCGCTTGAGGGAGGGGGGTTCGCTACTTATCAAATATCCAAGTTTTGAGTTGTTTTCTGAAGGAGAGGTGGTTCTGTGTGAGGCGGAGGTGGGTGGGGAGCGAATTCCAGGTCTTGGCCGCTAAATAGGAGAATGATCTTCCTCCCATGGTGGCTTTTCGGATGCGTGGAATCGCGGCGAGGGCTTGATTGGACGATCGTAGTTGGCGGGTGGGGGTGTAAAAGGTCAGGCGCGTGTTGAGGTATCTGGGTCCTAGGTCATAGAGGGCCTTCTGTGCGTGGGTGACGAGATGGAACGTTATTCTCTTGTTGACGGGGAGCCAGTGAAGGTCTCTCAGGTGACCGGATATGTGATTGTGGCGGGGTATGTCTAGGATGATTCGGGCAGAGGCGTTTTGAATGCGTTGGGAGTTTTTTTCTGTAATTTGGCTGTGGTTCCGGCGTAGAGGGTGTTTCCGTAGTCCAGTCGGCTTGTGACGAGTGCTTGGGTGACCGTCTTTCTTGTTTCGGTGGGGATCCATCTGAAGTTCTTTCGGAGCATGCGTAAGATGTTAAAGCATGATGATGAGATGACGTTGACTTGTCTGGTCATCGAGAGAGAGAAGTCTAGGATGAATCCCATTTTGCGAGCATTGTCCGTTGGTTTGGGTGCGCTGCCCAGGGCCGGCGGCCACCATGAGTCGTCCCATGTAGAGGGGGATGATCCTAGGATGAGGACTTCCGTCTTGTCTGAATTCAGTTTTAAACGGCTGTTCTTCATCCACTCGGCTACGTCTTTCATCCCTTTGTGTAAGCTGGTTTTGGCGGTGTTTGGGTCTTTGGTGAGGGAGAGGATCAGCTGTGTGTCGTCAGCGTATGAGATGATGTTGAGGTTGTGTTGGCGTGCAATGGCCGTGAGGGGGCTCATGTAGACGTTGAAGAGGGTGGGGCTGAGTGATGATCCTTGTGGTACGCCGCAGATGACTTCGGTGGCCTCTGATCTGAAAGGGGGGAGGCGGACTCTCTGGGTTCTTCCGGCGAGGAACGAGATGATCCAATCCAATGCTTTTCCTTGTATCCCGACGTTGCTGAGGCGTTGTACAAGGGTGCTATGACAGACTGTGTCAAACGCTGCGGAGAGGTCCAGGAGGATGAGGGCAACTGTTCCCCCGTTGTCGAATAGTGTTCGGATGTCGTCTATTGCTGCAATGAGGGCGGTCTCGGTGCTATGTTTGGCTCGCAAGCCGGACTGTGAGGGGTCGAGAGAGCCGTTAGATTCGAGGAAGGCAGCGAGCTGACTGTTGATGGTTTTCTCTATGGCTTTGGCAGGGAATGGGTGGAGCGAGATGGGGCGGTAGTTCTTAAGTTCAGTGGGGTCTGCTGTAGGTTTTTTCAGGAGGCCGCTGAGTTCGGCATATTTCCAGCTTTCCAGGAAGGTAGCGGTGTTTAGGGAGCAGTTGATGATATCTCGGAGTTCGGGTGCGATGATGGAGTCGGCCTTGTTGAATATGCGGTGGGGGCATGGGTCGGTTGGCGATCCGGAGTGGATGGAGTTCATCAAGCGGATGGTGTCTTCGGTGTTGATCGGGTTCCAGGCGCTGAGGGTGGTGGTGGGGGGCTTCAGTTTGGAGGTAAGGGGAGTGGGCTGGTCGGCGAAACTGTTATGTATGTCAGTGATTTTGCTGTGGAAGAACAATGCTAGAGAGTCGCAGCGGTCTTGAGAGGGAGTGATGTCGTTGGTGCTGGTGCTGGGATTGGTAAGCTCTTTGACGATGTTGAAGAGTTCCTTGCTGTTGTGGGCGTTGTTGTCGAGTTGATCCTTTAATGCTGATTTCTTGGTGGATCGGATCAGCTGGTGGTGTTTGCGGGTGGCGTCTTTGAGGGCGGTCATGTTGTCTGTGGTTGGGTTTCTTCGCCAGGCTTTCTCGAGGGATCAGCAGTTCATTTTGGAGTTCTTGAGGTAGTCGTTGAACCAGGGGGCTTTTTTGCTTCCTGGCTTGTTGTGATGGCTTTTCAAGGGTGCTAATTCGTCAGCGCAGTGGGTGATCCATTGTGCGAGATTGATGGCTGCTTGATCTGGGTCGATGATCTGGCGGGAGGATTTTGGTTTAGCAATGTGGTGAGCTGGTCGTTGGTGATTTTGTTCTAGTTTCTGTGGGAGACTTGTTGTGGGTGGTGGTGGGTCGTGGTCTTTCTGAAGTTGAAGTGGATGCAGCTGTGGTCCGTCCAGTGGAGTTCTGTGGCGTGATTGAAGGAGACGTGCTTGCTGGAGGAGAAGATTGAGTCGAGCGTGTGTCCGGCGTAGTGGGTGGGGGTGTTTACCAGTTGTTTGAGTCCGAGATTGGCGAGGTTGTCCAGAAGGGTGGTGGTGTTGCTATCGTTGTCCATTTCCAGGTGGAAGTTGAGGTCTCCTAGGAGAATGTGGTCCTCGGAGGGGAGGGCATGTGGGCTGATAAAGTCAGCGATGTCTTCGCTGAATTGTGTGCGGGGTCCTGGGGGTCTGTAAATGAGGGTGCCTCTAAGTGTGGTCTTGGGGTCGGTGTGTATCTGGAAGTGAAGGTGTTCAGATGCTTTGAGGGTGTCGTCGGAGCTGGTCGAGATGCGGATGGTGTTCTTGTGGACAATGACGATGCCTCCTCCTGTTTGGTTGATGCAGTCTTTTCGGACGATCTTGTAACCGTCCGGGATGGCTATGGCGATGTCGGGCGCTGATGAGGCGTTCATCCAGGTTTCTGTAAGAAAGGCGACGTCCGGTGTTATGGTGTCGAGTAGGTTCCATAGTTCAATGGCGTGTCTGTGGACCGACCGGGTGTTGAGCAGGATGCACTTCAGGTGGTTGTTGTTTGAGCTCAGTTTGGCGTTTGTGGTTGTAGTGTTGGTCCTGATGCAGCAGAACTTGCAGGATAGGCAGGTGAAGGGTCCATGGGTACGTCCTGGGGCGGCTTGGTGGCAGTCGGGGAGTCGGCCGGTGTTGAGTGCAGAGAGGGTTGCAGCATCGTACGTTAGGCGGATGGAGAGATTTTTGCGGGGGCCAGGGGGTCTTGATGTAAATATATAATTTACTGTCGTAATTTCTATGCAGGTAAGTACTTAATCAATAATAACTCAATCGGAAAGAAAGAAGACAGAGTCAGTGGTGTTAGAGTTCTTAGGGGTTTTATTCCTTAAAAAGGAATGGTCAAGACCAGGATATCATGTTCTTCCCACCACAGGGGAGGAAGAAGGGATAGAGCAATGTTTTATTAACAATACATAGCTTATATACTTAATTTACATCATAGGAAATAATAGAGTAGGCGTAACAGCTGAGAGTAGACAAGATAACAGCATCCACGTGTTACTAGTGCGTAATCAGAAGGCGTGGACTAGGCGTAACTGAAGGTGTGTGCTAGAAACGTCACAGATAGGTGTCACAAAAGGGGTGGCACTAAGCAGAAAGTTGCAATGTCAGCAGAAATCAGAGGCTTGGATGCGCGCGCAGCTGCATGACGTGTGATTGACGTGGAACTGGAGGGTGCAGGGGGCTTGACATTTGCACTGACGGAAAGAGACAGAAGTCTGGCATGTCAGATCAACTTGTGCTTCTATCATATCTGATATCTGGTGTTTTAGGAACTGAGCTATCCGGGCGGAGAGGTCTCTGGGGCAGAAGCTATTCTATACTGACTGTGAGTGCGTGTATAAGCGCCTGAGTGTCTGCATGAGAAGCGTGGGGGCATGGGCCTTCCATGGGAGCATGGTAACAGAGGCTATGAATTACTTGCACGGAGACAGGCCGGCCCTTTGGCTCTGCAGCTGGGGAATGTTTACTGAAGCTAGTAGGCAGGAATGTATTTTCGAGGAGCGAAACAGATAACTCGAAGGTTGAGGTCAGTCTTGGCAGGCAGCAGGCTGAGCTAAGCGCGGTGGACCGCGCTAGAAGTAAGTCAGAGTTCACGGGTACAGAGGCAGCCTGGGCTGAGGCTTTTCAGAGTCAGGAGGAAGAAAAAGGCTCGATGGCAGAGATTCTGGGCCTACTTTGCCAGAGCTGAAAAACATGTAGAGTACACTACAGAAAGACATTGGCATAGTATACTTAGGAACGGACTATCCAACCCATTCAGGGTGGGTCTGAAAGAGGACATGTTAACGTTGGACGCAAATGTATTTGCGTCTTCATAGCTGGCACAGGAGGGAAGTTACATGCACTTTAACTCGTACACGGAGACGGTGGGGTACACGCTAGGGAACACAACTTGACCAAAATTTATATTTCCTCATTCCCTCCTTGTTCCCTACGGACCCTTCATGATATATCGATCATCATAAATTGATCAGCTTGTTCTTGTAACATAATTTGTTCGTCTCTCTTCCGTTGTCTGTTTGAGAGAAAACTGGAATGTTCAATGCATGAAGTGGCACATAGTCCACATATCGCCGGCCCACACTGCAGGCACAGGCAGCAGCTGAATACTATGACAAGGCCAAAACCTAGGAAGGATAGGATCTTCCATCCCCAAGCGGTTAACGTTGTCCAGAACCAACCGGACCAAGTCCAGGTGCCTGGATTCTGATGTATCTGATTTGCAATTTTATGCAGACGTGTAATAGCTTGATATACAGATGGCGCGTTTTGTGGAATGAAAACATAGCAACTTGACCCGATGACCTTACAGGCTCCACCTCTATCTGCCAAGATGACATCAATAACAAGACGATTCTGAAGGACAACAACCCGCATGGCAGATTGCTCCTCTGTTAGGTTACCTAAGGCGGAGGCAGTTTCACGTACTACAGCTTCAAGGGTTCTAGTTAATCTACGTATTAATTTACTGTTTTGGACGGGACCTAAAAAGAAAAAGAATCCTTTATTAAAATCGGTGTATTGTTCCCATGCCGTTTCTGTATAGTCGACAAGCGGGAGATCTCTTCGGAGTCTATTCTTTACTAGATTTGTGTTTCTGTGGTAATCAGGGGGTGCTAGAAAAACAGGTGGCAGAAGGAATGCAATATAACAGGTACCATCCCAATCTGGAGGCAGACGTATGTATGCGGTGTGACCACAAACAAAATAAGAATGACGGGTAACTTTAAAGGATGATTTACCATGATCACTGAATTCGACCACAGTAGTACATTTACTATGACCTAAGTGTACTGAACCTTTCTTTCTGACACATAATTCACCAGTGACTGGTAGTACTGGCATAGCGGGCAGGACTGGTACAGCTTCGGATTCAACAGTAAGAATCATAAGGTTAATTGTGTAATTACTCAATCCATATACTTCATTTTCTAGATCAGTTCCTTTTCTAATAGGGAGTCCCTCCTTATCAGGGTAACAGACGTTGAGCAGGACTAAGTTCAGGTTTCCCCAAACCCAGTTCCCGTCGAGGACAGCAATATCAGAATCTAAGGAATTAATTATTTTGAACCATGCACCACAGGAGCCGTTGTGAGTGAACGGGTACGGAAAGAGGGGCAGAGCTCCCTTGTAATTCTGGTAGGGAGGGAGTCGGCCACATATCCAGCAGTTTGTAGCGTTATTAGTCTGATGGGAGTGGTGTAACATACTAATGAATGTGTTGTTGCGCAGCGCAAGTCTGTAAGAAAGTTCATGTGGAGGTAACTCGCTAAAAGAGTGTTCAGCAGAAACGTTGTAAGCAGATTGTTCACGCTTGAAAATAGGGCAATAGATTGGAAGAAGTGTACTTGCAACGATGATCAGGATACTTAGAAAAAACATGATTAACAATGTCACTATACAGTGACTACGCAGTGATTTACAGTATGTACGTTTCTTAAATTCTCTCTCTCTCTCTCTATCTCGATCTAGGGGATACATGTCAGAAACTATTTAACCGATTCACCTAGGGGAGGACTTAAACAATTAAACTGTCTGACTTGCTAGATCGAAGCTTGAGTCTGTACTCCTCTTGGGGAGTTTTCTCTCGTTCGGAAACTTCAAAGTCACTGGGCTCGATACAGTCTTTGGAAGGGGTGGACGAGCCTGGGTCGGATTTCAGTCCATTGCATAATTTAACATGGCTCATGTGGATCCACCCCTTTCAGCCCTCAACTTTCACCGCTGTCCTTGTAGTAAGTAGAACGGTCTTCGGCGATTTCCAGCGGGGTTCCAGCGGACTTTTCCTGTCGAAGTTCCTTATGAGAATCAGGTCACCTGGACGGACATCATGCGGCTTTACATCAGTGTTGTCAGGGAAGGCTGCGGCAACCTGTGAACGACATGATTGGAGTGCAGACATCAAGGAGGCAAGGTAATCCGTCAACATATTGCAATCAACATCAGTAATTTTCTTAGGAATGGGCGTCCCCCACATATTCGGTGGTCTACCAAAAACCACTTCGTACGGGGATAGTCCCGATCTCGAATGGGCAACCATTCTCATATAGAACAGTGCCACTGGCAGGGCGACTATCCAGTCGACCCCTTTCTCTTGACATATTTTAGCAAGACGTGTCTTTAATGTCTGATTATGCCTTTCTACAAGGCCTGCGGCTTCGGGATGTCGGACACAATGGAATTTCCATTGATATCCTAGCAGCAAGGAAACCTGCTTCATTAATTCGGATGAGAATGGCTGACCGTTATCTGAGTACACGACACGAGGCATGCCGTACCGTGGGAAGAATTCATGAACCAACTGCTTGGCAGTGGTCGGAGCAGTGTAATCTGGGACTGGGTAGGCTTCGGTCCAACGGGACAGTGCACAAACAACTACGAGGACATATTTAAATCCTCGACAACGGTCCATCTGGATATAATCCATCTGGAGGACTTCAAAAGGATGATCGGGAGGATGAAATCCACCTTGCTCTACAGGGACGCTTTTACCTGGATTGAACTGACAACAGATCATGCAAGTACGCACTTTCTGTTTTGCTGCTGCTCGTAAGTGTTTATTGCTCCAGAGATTCTGTAAACTGTCTAACATTGCTTTTTCTCCTAGATGTGCTGGACTATGTGCTGTATTAATTATGACTTTAATCATAGAGTCAGGGAGAAACCATGTAGATTTTCCCTTCGTCATCCAACCTTGATCTGTCTGGATCCCTCCTACTTCAATCCATTTCTTTATTTCATCTGGGGTAGCATGTGTCTGAATATCGATAACATCTAGTGCGGGATCCCTAACGGTCATACAATTTGTCGGTCCTATTGTCTTTGTTGTGTCAGCTGTCTGAGTGTGAGTCAATGCTGTATGTTTTGCTGTCTGGTCTGCCAGGTCGTTACCCTGGGAAACAGAATCTGTAACTTTAGTATGTGCCTTACACTTCATGACTGATATGCCTGAGGGCAGATGTATTGCTTCTAACAGTGCTTGAATGAGGGGACCGTGTTGTATCTTGGCACCATGAGAGGTTAAGAAACCTCGTTCTTGCCATAACATTCCGAAGTCGTGTACGACTCCGAACGCATAACGGGAATCAGTGTATATGTTAACATTTCTGTTCTTGGCTAGTATACAGGCTCGGGTCAGAGCGATGAGCTCTGCTGCTTGAGCAGACAGTGTGTCAATACGATGTGTTTCTTTGACTTCAGTTTCAGTGGTCACTGCATATGCGGCCACTAACTCTCCTGTACTCGTTCTCATACAAGAACCATCCACATAAAGTGTCAGGTCTGGATTTGTCAGTGGGACATCTGTTAAGTCTCGTCGGGGCTTTGTTACTGCATTAATGATTTCTATACAATCATGCGGGGCTGGATCTGTCATAATTGTAGGTAACAGTGTTGCGGGGTTCAGAATGCTGCAGCGTCTGATTTCTATGTGTGGCTGGAATAACGTTAACTCATAACCTGTCAGTCGTGCTATAGTCAAGTGTTGAGTCTGGGTTCTGTTTAAAAGAACCTCCACAGAATGTGGAACTTGTACGGTTAACTGATGGCCTAAAACAATTGAATCGCTCTGTCTGATTGCTAGTGCTGTTGCTGCTACTGACTTCAAGCACGCAGGGAGTGCCTGGGCTACTGAATCCAATGTACTTGAAAAATAAGCGCAAGGCTTATGTGAACCTGCTTGGTCTTGAGTGAGGACAGACAATGCTGCACCCTCACGTTCTGTAACAAAAAGTGTAAACGGTTTGCTGTAACATGGTGTCGCTAAAACTGGTGCTTGACATAATGCTTTCTTTAATTCCTCAAAGGCTTGTGTATGTTCCTGAGTCCAAGGAAGGACAGTCGAAGTCGCTGCCTCCTGCGTTGTTAACTGAATCAGTGGTTTAGCTAGGAATGCATACTGAGGAATCCATTGTCTGCAGTACGAGGTGAGGCCTATGAAGGCCCTTACTTCTTTTTGTGTCTGGGGTTGTGGCGTATTTGCAATTAACTGAATGCGATCGGGAGTGAGCTGTCTCCCCACTTTGGACAGCAAGTGACCCAAGTACACAACTTGCTGAACACAGAATTGTAGCTTCGAAGGAGACACCTTGTGTCCCTTGTCTGCCAGAAAATGTAAAACTGTCAGTGATGCTTGTTCACATTCGGACTCACTTCGTGCGGTGATCAGCAGATCATCGACGTATTGCAGTAAAGCGGTGTTAACTGGCATTGTGATACAATCAAGTTGTCTTTTCAGTGCTTGGCTATAGATGCTGGGGCTTTCTGTGAATCCTTGAGGTGCGCGTGAAAATTTGAAACTGCGTCCATTTAAACTGAATCCGAAGAGATATTGGCTCTCTGGATCAATAGTTACGCTGAAGAAGGCGTTCTTGAGGTCGATTACAGTGAAGAACGTTGCTTCTGAATCAATAGCAGTCAATAAGGATGAGATGTCGGGAACCACAGGGTACTGTGGAATAATGCATTTGTTCAGTTCTCTTAGATCAATCACCAGCCGATATACTGGCGGTGCATTGGGATCAGTACGTTTAAGAATCGGAATGATGGGTGAATTACAGATATTGGAGTCGGTCTCTACGACCACTCCCTGGGTAATGAGCTCTTCAATGATTTCCAATAAAGCCACTACAGCATCGGGTGGTAATTTGTATTGTCTGATTCGTGGTAAAACTACACCTTCTTTAATTGTAACACGGTATGGGGTAATGTGCATACAACCTACATCCGTTGGGCCTTTTGCCCACAGGTGTTCTGGTACATTTTTCAATCTGTCATCAAACTCACGCAACATATAATGACCCTTGAAATCCCGCAGAAAAAGTCTAACTCCCTCCGGAGAACAGCAAATTATGGCTCCTAGAGCCTTCAATGTTTTAATTCCTAACAGATTTTCTGGACATGATTTCGTAAGTAACAAGTCTGTAACACGTGACAATGGACCCACAGCCAGGGGGACTGGTTCAGATACTTCATTTACAATGGGCTGTCCTGAAAAACCAAGGGAAACATTCTGTGAGCCTGAGAGGGGTGCCCCTGGGACTTCATTATGACTGATTGTTGTGCGGCTTGCCCCTGTGTCAATTAAAAACTTTCTGTCTTTTCCCAATACTTGACTGTGTACATAAGGACCCTCTTGATCTACAGGAATCTCAATAAGAGGCAAGCCAATTTCCCTCTCTAGGCTGTTTCATGTATATCGTGGATAATCGGGGTAAGCGGACTGGGCATACTGGTACATCTGCTGTGAAACTTGCTGAGACGCGGCAATGGGCTGCGGCTGTGATACCGCTACTGTCTGTGTTGTAGGTGAAGAAGCATGCGTAGGCTGTGTATTCTGCATGGGCTGCATATTCTGTGAAGACTGATGCTGGTTGTGGTCTTGTCTAGGCGGGTGCGGTCTTTCTTTAGTTTTACCTGTTGCTATGTTATGTTTCAGAACGGGGCATTCATGTACGTAGTGACCTGGCTGCTTGCAATAGTTGCATGTCCCTTTAACGGGAGCTGCGGCGTGACCTGTCTGGGTCGTACCCTTTCTATTCCCGTCGGTATGGACCGACTGGGCTACTAACATTTTCATTTTCGTGTCTTTCATACGTTTTTGTTCCTGATCCTGTTCTTCTCTAATTCTGTTCTGATGGTATTGTAACATTTGTAACATCTGTGATGGCGTGTTTGCTTGCCATGTACTCTCAACCTTGTATACACGATTCTTAACTGCTAACAGGGAATTCTCAACTAACTTGGATACAAAAAGATGCGGGTACGACTCGCTACTTGGTTTAAGACCACTATTAATAATGAAACATTTCTCGAATCTTGAATAGAAGTCACTAGTATCTTCGTCGGGTTTCTGTTTACATGCTGAGATTGCATCCCAGTCTTCTTTTCTAGTTGTCAATAATCTTGGCAGAACCTGTACTATCAGACCTGGCAGTGCTTTAGTTTTCTCCCCAAGGCCTACCCCTGGGACCCGTTTGTTCTCCTCATCTTCTATTTCTGCCCATGCAATCTTTGTGTCTCCCACCTCCCATTCTTTTTCCTTTAATTTCTCGTAGATGCCCGTGGGCAGTAATACTTTTAACATTTTCATGATATCGTCATACGTATAATCTCCCATCAGTAACATATCTTTAAGCTCTCTGTGAAAGCCTGCAGGATCTTTATCATGGCAGGGTACTAGTTTCTTCATTTCTAACAGTTCTAACTTAGTCAGTGGCGTGTGTACATACACGCGTTTCAAGGTACGATCTTCACCCATAACTGGATGTACTTAGCATGCATGACTTTCAATGCCATGCCGACGTTCCATATGATACATTTTCCTTTCTGGGGGCGGGGCGGGAGCATATTCGGAGCTTATGAAAGTGTCATATCTATGGCGTTGTTCTAGAATCATTTGAATTAATTTGGTACTTAAACCTCTCCATCTATCCATGAGTAGTGCTTCTAATAGTTCGGGTAAGGGACCTGGGTCAGAATGCTGATTTCTGTACTTTATAAGGAGGTGCTGAATCATGTATACACCTGCTAATTTCTGCTCGTCTGGGGAGAGGTTCAGAAATGTCTGCGCTACAGTGTCATCATTATATATGTCTGGATTTTCGGCCCATGATATGGCTGACCGGGCTAGTTCTTGTTCATCCATAGAATTTAGTACATGGTACCCTACTCGATCTCGAAGCCTTTTATCAGTTTCCTGGAACTGATGTTCAGCAGAATTCGGGTTTGTTAAGGCACAGAAAAGAACTCTCTTGCTTTCTGGACGGATGCCTTTCCTAAGGTAATTTCCTTTACCTACATATGCTATAGTGTCTACAGTTTCTTCTGGTACTTCATGTTCTTCTTCCCCCTCGGAGGAAGCCTTTTCTTTCTCTTTTAGGTGTATTTCTATCACTGCTTTTCTAATTTTCTTGTACATACTGGCTATGCAAGTCCCCTTGTCGTGTTTTCCTTCAGATATATTTTGACCCCACTTGTTTAGTGCATCTAATTCACTCCGATCGGTCCCAGGCCTATCTCGTTCTCTTATTAGGCAGTTTATGAAAAAACGTAGTATCTGTGCTTGAACGTCAACTTTCTGATGCTCCATGGCATCCTTAATACTGTCGGGGTCCTTCCCCGTCTGAACAAACTCATATATTCTATCTAGGCGCTCCTTCATTCCTGCATAGCACAGCAGGAAATCAGTAGCAGATCTTAACCGTAGTGATGCCATCACCATTATATCGTCTTTTCCGGGTACTGGATCATATCTGCAAACTGAAAGGTTTTCTTTAAACATGTCAAGACGGGGTGATTTGAACGAAAAAGGATTGCGCAAGTCCCCGAGCGGTAACCTGCGTGTCGGTGTCGGGGTGTGAAGACCCCCGGTCGCACCCCCTGAGGCGGAAGTTTGAGCATTATTTCTTTGTGGAGTCTGTACCTGAACTTGAATTTGTCTTTTAGTAGGATCAGGTGGAAGTGGTTTCGGTAGATCAACTTTAGGTACGGGAAGTGGTGGAGCTGGTGGAACAGGAGAGACCTGTCTTGATACTGGCAGAATATGGTTTTGGGGCGGGTTACCACCCCCGTCCCCATCGGTAGGCAGGGTGCGAACAGGCAGGTTGGTGTAGGCGGGTGCTACATCCTCTAGATAGGAATTCAGGAATATGTCTTTAGGGGTCCTATGAGTTACTTTAGTTGGAACCAATGGTGGCGGCAGGTCTTTCGGTATTTCTGAAATGGCCTCAGGTGAACCCTCGGCCGCGAGATACATACCGTTTACGAGATTATTTCGTGCGCGGTCTATTTGTTCTGATTTTACTCGGATCCCCTCGGTAACTAGTTCGTTTTCTTGGGCTTTCTCTGATTCTTTAAGTCTGTCTTCTCTACGTAGTGCTCTTTCAGCACGCTTATGTGATTCCTTACGCCAAAACTCTATGGCGTCTTTCTGAGATTGTCTGGCTTTCTTTTTCCATAGTGCTTCCTCTACCTTCATGATGCACTCGGCATCCCATGTTCCGGTAACGGGCCATCTGTGCCTTTCGTCTAGGTGTTTCGTATAGTCAGCCCATAAATCGAGATATAATATGGCATCTATGCCATGCTTATGGTACATAAAGTTACCTGGGGTGTCCCTAGGGGGGATAGGAATTTCTTCCTCTAGTATCCCTTTCCTAGTTCCTATCTGCTTTAACTTGTTAAAAAACGGCATCTTATTTACTCGGTACTGAACGCTCGATCCTCACTACTTAATACTGAATGCAGCTAGTTATACAAGAACACATTAATGCACATTAGGAAACAGTCACACTCATACCACGACATTAATCACATGAAAAGACATTTTGAAACATATATGACTACCCCCTATATCAGATGTACTGCTAAACAGCACAGATACACTGCTAAAACGGTGCAGAACGGATGTACTGCTAAACAGTACAGATACACTGTCTAAAAACAGTGCAGACGGGACTTGTGTACCCAAACCCGTCTAGATACGTCCCAGCAATGGTACTCACCGGGAAGCACGGAAACAGAAGGCCTCGGAAAACTCGACTGGACTCGACACTTCGGAAAACTTCGGAAAACTTCGGAAAACTGGTGGGCCTCTTGACACCTCGGACCTTGCTTCTTTCGGCTAGGCTCTGGTCGGGATCCTCCGCACTCCTCACCGCCTCGTCTGGGTACTGATCGTAATCTTCGTCACCTCCGTGGGCCAGAGGGAGATACAGGAAATCCTGCCGGTACGCGTAGTTTCCTTCTAACTGATGGCAGGGGACAGAGCTTACAACGCACCAACCGGCGCGTGAGGTGGGGGAGGGGTCCCTATTCGGGCGCCAAAATGATGTAAATATATAATTTACTGTCGTAATTTCTATGCAGGTAAGTACTTAATCAATAATAACTCAATCGGAAAGAAAGAAGACAGAGTCCGTGGTGTTAGAGTTCTTAGGGGTTTTATTCCTTAAAAAGGAATGGTCAAGACCAGGATATCATGTTCTTCCCACCACAGGGGTGGAAGAAGGGATAGAGCAATGTTTTATTAACAATACATAGCTTATATACTTAATTTACATCATAGGAAATAATAGAGTAGGCGTAACAGCTGAGAGTAGACAAGATAACAGCATCCACGTGTTACTAGTGCGTAATCAGAAGGCGTGGACTAGGCGTAACTGAAGGTGTGTGCTAGAAACGTCACAGATAGGTGTCACAAAAGGGGTGGCACTAAGCAGAAAGTTGCAATGTCAGCAGAAATCAGAGGCTTGGATGCGCGCGCAGCTGCATGACGTGTGATTGACGTGGAACTGGAGGGTGCAGGGGGCTTGACATTTGCACTGACGGAAAGAGACAGAAGTCTGGCATGTCAGATCAACTTGTGCTTCTATCATATCTGATATCTGGTGTTTTAGGAACTGAGCTATCCGGGCGGAGAGGTCTCTGGGGCAGAAGCTATTCTATACTGACTGTGAGTGCGTGTATAAGCGCCTGAGTGTCTGCATGAGAAGCGTGGGGGCATGGGCCTTCCATGGGAGCATGGTAACAGAGGCTATGAATTACTTGCACGGAGACAGGCCGGCCCTTTGGCTCTGCAGCTGGGGAATGTTTACTGAAGCTAGTAGGCAGGAATGTATTTTCGAGGAGCGAAACAGATAACTCGAAGGTTGAGGTCAGTCTTGGCAGGCAGCAGGCTGAGCTAAGCACGGTGGACCGCGCTAGAAGTAAGTCAGAGTTCACGGGTACAGAGGCAGCCTGGGCTGAGGCTTTTCAGAGTCAGGAGGAAGAAAAAGGCTCGATGGCAGAGATTCTGGGCCTACTTTGCCAGAGCTGAAAAACATGTAGAGTACACTACAGAAAGACATTGGCATAGTATACTTAGGAACGGACTATCCAACCCATTCAGGGTGGGTCTGAAAGAGGACATGTTAACGTTGGACGCAAATGTATTTGCGTCTTCATAGCTGGCACAGGAGGGAAGTTACATGCACTTTAACTCGTACACGGAGACGGTGGGGTACACGCTAGGGAACACAACTTGACCAAAATTTATATTTCCTCAGTCTGGTGCTGGGCGTGGTCCGGGCACGGACGGGCGTAGATGGGCTTACCTTTGGCGCGCCTTCGGCGCGCTTAGGGCGCGTCCGCTGCGCGTAAACGCTGCGCGCGAATGCATCTGTCATAAGTGGAGAGCGGAGAGGGCGGAGCAAGGGAGGAGCAGCTGGGAGGCGGGAGCGGGGAGGCGGTGTCCAGGGAAAGCTTGAGGGAACGGGGGTGGAGCAGCGGCAGGGTGCTAGGACCAAATGGCACGGTCCAAAATGTCCAAAATGTAGTGGGGGGATCGGGGGCACAACCAGGCACAATGCAAGGCAGAACAAATAAATAGCTACAAAATACGATACCAATATCTATACAAATACGATACCAGGCACAGCAATATGACCACAGGCGATCTCGGGGGCACAATCAGCAAGCAAGCAGCAGGGCTGAGGGCAATATCCGTCTCCAGGCGAGATCGGGGGCACAATCAGGCGCAAAAAGGTCCAGGGAGCGAGTGGAGCGACCGTGGCTGACTGGGTCAGGACGGTCACAGCGCTTCCGCTCACGGGACTATCTATTTGTTGGTAGTGGGAGGGAGGAGCAGCTGGGAGACGGGAGCGGGGAGGCGATGTCCAGGGAAAGCTTGAGGGAACGGGGGTGGGGCCGTAGGGGAGCAGCGGCAGGGTGCTAGGACCAAATGGCACGGTCCAAAATGTCCAAAATGTAGTGGGGAGATCCGGGGCACACCAGGCACAATGCAAGGCAGAACAAATAAATAGCTACAAAATACGATAGCAATATCTATACAAATACGATACCAGGCACAGCAATATGACCACAGGCGATCTCGGGGGCACAATCAGCAAGCAAGCAGCAGGGCTGAGGGCAATATCCGTCGCCAGGCGAGATCGGGGCACAATCAGGCGCAAAAGGGGCGGGCCAGACAATGGCAGGCTGGAGGGGGAGTGTTAGGGGTGGGGCCAGACAATGGCAGGCTGGAGGGGGAGTGTTAGGCACTGCTGTCGGTGTGCATGACCGTTTGGCCGGCCATCTCAGGATGGCCAAACCGACAAGTGCACTGCGATGTTTCCAACCCGAGCTGAACCCAGGTTGGAGACAGCAGGCTGGTACAAAAGGGGGTGGTGATGGACGGAGAATCTGAACCAATCAAACACTCAAACCCAGTCAACAGATCTGGGTTTAATCCATCACCGTTCTTTAGCCCACTCTGCCACCCTAGTTTAGACATGGCCATATGCAAATCAGTCTGACCCTGTGCCTCATGGGAACAGTCCAGCCCGAACTGCCAAGCCATGCCTTCCCTGGACCGGGAACAAGCTTCCGAGGACCGGTTTCTGGCATTTCAGCCGTCTTCAGCCCTGCTAGCTTGAATCCAGTGGCAAAGTGAGCAAGGGACTCACGTCTGAGCATACCCTGCCAACTTATGGCGAACAAAGTGGTACAAAAGGGGGTGGTGATGGACGGAGCATCTGAACCAATCCATCAAACACTCACACCCAGTCAACAGATCTGGGTTTAATCCATCACCGTTCTTTAGCCCACTCTGCCACCCCAGTTCAGACATGGCCATATGCAAATCCGTCTGACCCTGTGCCTAATGGGAACAGTCCAGCCCGAACTGCCAAGCCATGCCTTCCCTGGACCGGAAACAAGCTTCCGAGGACCGGTTTCTGGCATTTCAGCCATCTTCAGCAGGCACCGGCTCCCACTTTCTCTGGGAGCGCATATCGACGGTGCTCAGGCCAATCCTGTTGCTGATCTCATACATGAGAGCAGCGTCAGGATTGGCTACAGAGAAGTCTGAGAGGCTGAGTAGTGCAGCATAAGAGCACAGAAATTGTGATGCGCAAGCGGAAGGTAAATAGTTGTATTTAATTTTTTGTTTTAGCGCCGTCCTTCGTCCCCCCACCCCGCCACTCTTCCTGATAGCAGCCGCCAATTACTTTATACCACTAATAAGCTAAAGTCATGTGCATTACAGAAGAAGTAACTTATACAACATTACATAAAACAACCCTGGAACTGAATTTTACGACCCATTTTTAAATTCTCCTATTTTACCCAACTATATGTTTGGTGAATGGGGATGAGAAAGGGGGTGATGTGCAATCAGTTTTGAAGAGAATGCTTTGACATATTCTAATACTTCAGCCTGGCACAGTGTCCAGGAACTTTACTTTTCTACAGCAGCAACGTCTCCATATACTCAAAAGGAAATGGCTCCTACAGAGGTGGCAGATTTTAGAGCTGAGGATGTAGCGCAATTTCAGGTTAAGAATAAGAATGCTACCTACATTTCTTACTGGTGGATTACTAAGGTGATAACCATGGAGTTACGTTTCGGCAAA
This sequence comes from Lissotriton vulgaris, assembly GCF_964263255.1. NCBI lineage: Eukaryota > Metazoa > Chordata > Amphibia > Caudata > Salamandridae > Lissotriton > Lissotriton vulgaris. The sequence goes on from NC_141694.1 coordinate 500,591,135, forward strand.
CAAACATTTAAGTTTTGCATTGTAAAAGCTGCATACATCTATCTCAATTATTAGACAATACATATTTTAATACAATTATTAATTTGCTTTAAGAATCACCAACACATGGAAGGTTTCAGACTTTCAAATTAAAGCAGTAAAAGGAAATCCTAGCATCACACAGTATGCCAGGAATCTGTGAATTTACAGAAATAACTTTTAGACATGATACACCGGGCACATCTAAAAACAGGACATGTAAATCAAGAAATACAGTTCAAGAAAATACCTACCTTCTTTCATAAATAGAATAGATTTTTGCTCAATCTCATTGGTCAGCTGATTTGTTTTAGTTAAGTAGTCCAATATATAAATAATAGGAGCAAAATTGATCATATTCTGTTCACCACAGCCATAAGGCATCTGAATTAATCTCTCCAAACCATTAATAGATGGCCCGAGGATATCGCCTGTGGAAAAGAAGAAACATTTATTTTTAAGTTTAAAGAATGATTTATTAAAATCATAAAGGGAATACATTCATTGAAATACATATGAATACAACATTAGGGGATTGGAAAATAAAAATCTTGATCAATTAAAAATATATTTATAACGGGGTAGGGAGAAGGACTGAAATACACATGAAACCACACTGTATAATGTCCAATTGCAACTACCAAGAAAAAAGTATAAAGGTAATCAAGGGGGGTTAAAGACTTAAATTGCAGGAGAAAGTATAGTAAATAATTTAGCAGAGTTATCTAAAAACTGAGTAATTGGTGACCACAATTCTGCTGTTTCAAATCCAGAAACAAAGGATGCATGTATGCAGTATCTAATGCATAATTAGAACACACTTCATACCACCATGCTTTTGACGATAACTGCATACAATCTTTCCTATGCTTAGTGATTTGGTGAAAAGCAACTGCCAATAACAGTCTATTATGTGTACATTAAATGAAACATTAGCCCACACATCTGATACACTTCCTAGGAAAACATTTAAAATAGAGTAGGGTATATTTGAACAAAATATGGAATTAATCTGATCCCAAACTTGATGCCAGAAAGTGGAGACATAGGAACAGGTAAAAAGTAAATGTTTAAGGTCAGCATGTTGTGCAAAGCATGTATCTGGATTATCGGAATGTATTCTATGAAAAACAGGCATTGTAAAAAGTCTATAATAGACAAAGAAATGGTTTGCGTAGTATTGGCTTCACAAGAAGATTTTCTAAACTTGTTCCAAATCTGTTTCAATTTAGAGACAGATATGGCCACTTGAAGATCAGCTTCCCAGGCAAGTTCGATTGGGGATTTAGGACGATCACTAATAGTATGTTGGAGGAGGGAATTTATAGAAGAGGCCTTTGGATTTGTAAGCAGAAGATTGGTCAAATTGATGGAAGACAATGAGTTAAGAAGAGCAGCCGACTGAAAGGAGTCGTATGCCTGAAATATGACACTTTGAAGGAGCAGAAATCTATTAACAGAACCAGATGATAAACCAAACAATGCAGAATCCTCTGAGAAAGAAATAAAGGAATCCTTTTTATACAATTGTTTGGCCCAAAATAACACTTTAAGTTCTCCAAGAGGGTCATTTAGTTGTATCAAACAATTATGCCAGGTAGGGAAATTCCCAAAAGTTTCCAAGTTTATAGGGTGAGGCGGAATTACTTAACTTAGCAATTTATCTGTATGGCGAGAAATCTGAGTGCATAACTTCCAGAATGCGGATGAACTTGATGAATTCAGAAAAAGGAAACAAAGATAAACTCTTTAAAAAACAAAAACATTTGTTGTCCTCATTCGCCTTTAACCATAGAATTTGAATTTAAAGGTATTTGTTGAGCGTTCGTATACCTAGCGGTTTCATGGCGCTATGGGGGTAAGATCCTAAGTCGGTTGGAAACAGTGGTTTAGATGGTAAAAGCCTGTGGGAACAAGAATGTTATCAAGGTACTGCGAAACTCCAAGTAAGATGCTGCCGTTCGAATGGAGAGAGGTAGAGAGTTCCAGAACAGAGGGGTGAGATCAGAGAACTTAGAGCCTCCCATTCTGCTTTTCCTGAACCGGGGCACCACCAAGAGGAACAGAGAGGAGGAGGAGCGCAATTGTCTACTGGGGATATAGGGTTCAATTTTGGACTTAATAAAAGCCGGGGCTGTCCCAGCAAGAGCCTGAAACGTAATGCAGCCCATCTTAAAAAGGGCTCTTTCTCTGATAGGGAGACAGTGGAGGGATCTGAGGAGAGGAGTGACATGATGTGATTTGGGTATGCTGTAGACCAAGCAGGCAGCTTGGTTCTGCACAAGTTGGAGCCGCCAGAAGAGCGTAGGCAGGGACACCATTGTACAGTACGTTACCGTAGTCTAAACGGGAAAGAACCATAGCCATAAGAATCAACTTAAGAGCTGAAAAAGAGAAAAACCGTGATATCTTTCGGATGGTGCGCAAAATAAAAAAACAAGAAGAGACCACCATGCTGATCTGAGAGTGTAGAGTGAGGTGTTGATTGAGATTAATCCCCAATGTTTTAACAGAGGAGGAAGGGGAGGGAGGAAGGCCAAAAGAAGGGGGCCAAAAGGTAAGAGACCAGGGATTACGTTTACCACCAGTGAGGACAAGCTCGGTTTTGTCAGGGTTGAGTTTAAGATGGTTGAAATTCATCCAATCCCTGATAAAAACCATCACTGACTGGAAATTGTAAATAGAGTGAGGAGAATCAGAGAGATTGAAAATGAGCTGGAGGTCATCGGCGTAGTTAAACACCGTGACCTCCATCTTCTGCAAAGCAAAAATAAGTGGGAAGATATATAAATTAAAAAGAAGAGGAGAGAGAGAAGATCCTTGGGGGACGCCACATTGCACTTTGTGTGCAGGGGTGGAGAAATCTGCCAAGTGAACAACTTGTGTGCGGTCCCTCAGGAATGAGCTAAGCCAAGCCAGAGCAGAGCCTCCAATGCCTGCCGCCTCGACACGGGAAAGAAGGATGGTATGATCCACCGTGTCGATAGCGGCAGACAGGTCAAGTAGGACCAGTGCCTGTGGGAGATTGACGTCTAGCCCCTCTCTAAGTGTGTCCATAGTAAACAGATCGTCTTTTCATACCCCTACTCAACGACCTGATATGACATAGGCTCTTTTGATGGAATCTCTTGGTGCCTTCAGCCTGTAGGGGTATATTTCAAGACCAAAATGTTACTTCCCCTCAAAATAAGTGGATAAGTTTCACTCCATCTTGATCTGTAAAGACCAGATGGACTCTTTCGATGACTCGGGGGAGACCCAGCATAGCGCAAGGGGTATCAGAAAAGGCATAATCTTCAGACCCGCCCTTCATTATAACATAAATAAAATAAGAATAACAAAGCATGGATAAAGTTTACGGTTATTTCTTAGGTTATTTCCATTCAAACAGCAGGTCCCAATATGCAATTTTTTTTCTGCCACAAGCTGTAGCCAAGTCCATCTTCGATGTTTCATATAATTAGGTCAACCAATCCGAATGTTTATGAGAGACAGGGTCCACCCAATGTTTACATATTTGTCTCCTTGCCAGTAAGATTGAATAGAATAAAAGAGATCTGGCTGGTCCTACAATGTAGCTGTTAAGGCCAAAAATGATTAAAGTCAGTTCCATTTGAATTGGTACTCTCAGGATACTCTCCATCGTTGTCCGCATTTCTTCCCAAAATGCACCAATGGAGTGGGGCACTTTTTAAACATGTGTAAGTCTGAGGCTTCTACCAACACACACTTTTTACAGTTGACTTGAGACCCTTTTAGGATAGCCTGAGGGGGATAGATACAGTGAATAGATGGTTCCTCTTTAACCTTGCAGGTTTAACTAAACATAAAAGATTTTTAAACGAATCCTGCCATAGGAGATCATACTGTGCATTTGGCATCTGTTCACTTCATAGCTCGGAAAGAAAAACTCTTGTTCCAAGTCAACCCATAATGGAGTGAATAAAGAAGAGGAGGAAATACAATGAACAGATTGCTTTACAAGAAATTCTTTGTGGCAATTAGCAAATCCGGAACATTTACATCTCCCTTGAATTTGGGAAGCATCAATTTAGATAGAGACATACAAGATTTTTTGTTATTCCAAAGAAAAGAGGATAAGATGGAGTAACTTTTTCTATACGATTTAAGTGGGATATTTTTACGGAATATTACAAACAGTAAATAAAATAATAGGAACTAACATAATTTTAATTGCATCCAGCCTGCCCTACCAAGATAAGTGCAAAGGATGCCATCTAGAAGTTAAGGAAGTAGCTTTGTGAATGCATGCGTCTAAGTTGATAGAAATAGAGATAGAATGAGATGAGTGAATTGAAGACCCAGGTATTTAATTTGAGTAGGTCTCCAGATAAAGGTAGATGAAGAGGTGTCATGTTTAAAAGTAATTTTACTTAAAGGTAAAATGTTGCATTTGTCAGTATTTAATTTATAGCTAGACACCAAGTTATAGGATACAATCTCTTCTGAGAAGTCAAGAAGGGTGGAATTAGGTTGAGACATAAATAATAGGATGTCATCTGCATATGCAGCCAGTTTAATATGTTGAGCATTATAGGAAGACTCACTGATAGAAGGATTTTGTCTAATCTTGGACAAGAAAGGCTCAAGTGCCACATTAAAGAGAAATGGAGATAGGGGACATCCCTGCTAACTCCCCTGCCCAGGGGTAAAAAGCAGAAGTAAGACTATTAGCACAAATGGCAGCTTGTGGGGACGAGTGCAAGAGGGAGACCAGGGAAAGAAGAAACATGAGTGACACGTGTGAAACATGAAGATGTAGCACAACAAACATATATAAATAATATAACTGTGCCCTTACATTATCAGAATACACCCTTCCTATTTTTGGCTTGTTGGACTTGGTTGGAATTTCTGTTGATGGGTGGATTTGGCACATTAAAGCCATTTACCTTTAGGCAAAATTTCTAAGGTATACCATTATTTACAAGCCCGCATTTGCACTAGAGGGGATGATGACAGTTACTGCCTCATGATGTAGTGTCCTAGCCTAGCGTTCAGTTCTTTTCTGATTAGTGGGATCAGGGTTCGGGGAGTCCTGATGGATACAGGAATGTCATTCGACATCCCGGGTACATATATCCATTTGATTTTACATTCCAGTTAGCTATCAGTCCTTCTTTTGTAGATGTATATTGATGGCTCAATGCCCTTTGAATGTATTTAGTACATTTTCTTGATTTCATACTATTTCTCTTTATGTTTTTTTTAACCTGACTGAATGGCTTTTTTTTTCCTGAGTTTCGCATTTTAGTTTGATAACTAGGGCTTCGTCTGTAAGTTTAATTGTATCAAGGGGACACATTGTTAGCAACACGTTTCTCAATAGAAGGTGTACCAATGCTGTTATATATGTGTCCTGTCATATAAAAAGCCCTTTTAATACTTATTATGTACACCACCCTATAATTAAATGTACTTCCGTATGACATTAAGTAATAGCCACAATTCTTGAATACCTGACGTTTGGGTCTTCTTCCATAAGGTCCTTTTGGTGTCCTAAAGTGTCCACAACACCAATCTAAGGTTCCAGATGCTCTATGTTGCTCCTTCGATGTTGGGACTACAAGACCCTCAATGCACTTGACCAAATCCTTCAAAGTCCAGGTGAAGCTGGTAGGCTGGGTTCTTCTTGGTGGAGACGATGCAGGTATAGCTCTTTTAACGTGTTGCTTTGAGGGAGTCCCCTTCTTAAACCTTCAGAGAAAGTGCAAGTAATTCTTTGGGTTAAGCCAAAAGTGTGCAGCAGATGCAATCCTTCAGAGTGCAGCCGTCTTGGTGCAGACCAGGGGTTCAGTAGGGCAGTCATCCTTCCTGTTTATTTTAGTCCGGGATCTGAGTTGCTGGGCAGCTCTCCCATATTTATCCAGGTTTCTGCCCTGGCAAGGAGCGGGGTTCCTCTGACCAATGGGGTGCAGGGTGCCATCCTCAGTGATGACCACTTCCCCTGAAGTGTGGCATTTTCTTCTCCCAGAAAGCATTGGTCTGCAAAAACTCAAGACGGATAGAATCTCTCCTGAAGCTTCCATTATGGCTAACCCAAACTACAGGTGTGGCTACCTTTCCCTAACACTCCCATTCCAGACCCTCTGCTAATTCAATGACATGGACTCCCAGCTGGGTGGTGATAAATGTCTATCTGCTGCTTTTGACTCAGTAGATCATGGGCTTCTTCCACAGCATGTGAAAGCAGCAGGGTTCACAGGAACAACATATACACAGATCAATTATTTTCTAGGAGATGGAACTCAAGCGGCTCAATTCCATCCTTTCAAAGCCACTGAAGTAAATATTGACTGTGGAATCCCTCAAGATTCCACCATTTCATCCCATCTCTTTACCATCTATCTGCAACCTCTGATTAAGGAGCTAGTCAGCACAGGATATCAGACATTTAATTATGCTGACCACTCCCAGATCCTTCTCTGCCTGGAGGACCATCATAGATCGAATTCTTTGTACCAAGAGTGTTTGTGCTTTATTTATGACTGAAAGAGGGCAAACTTTCTGAAGTTGAATGCTGAAAAGACTTAAGTGGTCGTCTTTAATGGGAATCAAACAGTCTGGTCAAACCTTTAGTTGTCCACTGAATTAAGTCCTTTTCCTATTCCCAACGGGGTAGCAAAAGATTTGACCAACATCTGTCACTGAAAACATGGAATTAACAGCGTGGTCTCTAAAGGAGTTTTCATGCTTTGCATCTTAAAGAAGCTCAATTGATAGCTATATCTTTCTGCTGATGTCATGAAATAATCATGTCGGTGGTTATTGGGGGACTTTTAAATTATGTCAACAGCATCTGACAGCAAGGATGATGTGCAAGGCTCCCTTAAGGACACACACATGCATGTTATTAAGAAAACTTCACTGACTCCCAGTTGGCCAACGTATCCATTTTAAAGTTTGCTGCCTAGTATTCAAGTCTATCCATGGCTTCACACTGGAGTTGTTTGCTAAATGTCTAAAGAGACACACTTCTAAGAGGAATCTGCACTCCTCTAAGGCCCACGTGCTGGTTGTCCCTTGGTTATCGAAATCCATGAGGGGTGGACGCAGTTTCTGGGTACTGGCTCCAAGATCATGAAACTCTTCCTGTGCATATCAATCATTGTCATCTTTGGATATGTTTAAGCGCTCATAGGAGAACTTTTGGCTCCAACTCATAGAACTCATAGAGTATCAGCACCATGTTGCCTTCAGGTGATCATGCGCCCAACAAATTCCTAAACCATACACTCAACTGAGCCAGAACCCTCGATATGGTGGCTGCTATGATGGCTTGCACCCTGAGCTAAGTTGGAGGGATCCAATGGCTACAGCTAGCTTAGCAGAGAGTCCCTTGACTCAGACTTGCTCGCTGGAGAGAGATGGTTCCCTAGTCCAGAATATTGTGGGCATAGGTGAAGAGGTAAAACCAGAGTCTTAGCAACACCTGGGCTAGAGCTGAACACTTGTGCGTTCTTCCTATTTGATGCAGGATTGCAGGCCTGCAATAATAAGTAGCTCAGATCGGCTACATGAGTGAAACGTTTTTGGGCTACATGACTTAACCAATCTGGGACAACCATGGCCCATTGTGCCTCATTTCATAGAGGTGGAAGTGAGCTGTGAGCTACAAGAAATTTGCAGAAAAGAGACATAGAACTTGTGCAAACAGGTGTGTGTATAGTCATGCAATGGTGGTATGGTAGATGTACACACAGACGAGCAGCTGGAGGTCATCCTCATGGTTAATGAGAGATTGGTGAGTGTACATGAGCTAGTGTCCAGTCAATGCTGCACTGGGTAACTGGACCCCAAAGGTCATAGTGTGCCTTCTTTGCTTGATCTCACACACTCAACTAAAGATAGGGAAAACTAAGCAATCGAAGGGTGCATTCCTGGTTCTGTAGCTTTCACCAGCAGCAGCAAGTACAGCTTTCTGGACTGCTGAGTGGAAACTGGAATATCTAGACCTGTGGACCCCTGACACCTACTAAAATAAACTTGATTTATTCTTGCTAGCCGTAGGTAAACCTGGGATTACTACTGAAGAGAAAAATCAACACTATGGGCTAAGCCTTGGCCACTGGCATATCGAAACTTGAGCCCCCCCCTGCAACATACTTATAGGGGCCCCATCTAGACTCATTCAGGAGCTTTATGGACAGAGAACTGTGCTGAAGGGGTGCCCTGGAGCTTGGGCCCCGCACCATCGGGGCTGCGGGGGCCTGTGTTACACCACTGGGCTTGGCCTCTTGTGTGTGGATTAGCAAAATCTAGCACATAGGGTAACTGAGACCGAGTTTCAATTGGTGATCCTTCAGCCTCATCCCACAGAGATTACTTGCATGAATGGATGCGATTTGGAAGAAGATGCTGAAGGGCATTCTTGCAACAACAACCTTCACATTACAGAACTACAAGAGTGGATTGAAGGACAAATAACAGGGCTCTTTCTTGGGAACTGGTGCAGCACTGTGGTCACGCCCAAATGTTGCTCCTCCTCGTTCATCATAGAACAGGCACATTGAGTTCTGAAAGCACTGTTGGCTCCTGGTAAGCCACCCGACCAGGAGTGGCTAGGCTTCTCAAAAGCCCGATTGATAACTACATCTGCAATGGACAAGTAATAATGGAAATAGACTGCAATAGGCTATCGCTGTTCCTAGTATTCACAGCCGTGATTTAGCAGCACCAAAACTCTTTTAAGGCAGAGAGGGTGAAATTCAGTAGAACACACTCACTATTTGCTGATGTTCCCACCCAGCTGAAGCTATTGAAATCAGATAATGCCATTTTTTCAGGGACCCCAAATAAGCTTGGAAATAGAGGGAATGATGAACAACGGATAATGGAATGTAGATAAGCCAACACCCCAAGCCTCAGCTTCACAAGAGAACAAGACAGAGAATGGTGATACAAGACAAAGCTACAAAGGATAATCTAATCATGGGACAGCAATGAGCATTTGCGTATGCATCCAGTATCAGTTTCTTGTCGTGCCCACATGGACACAAACACCATGGCACAGGAAACCGCGGAGTCTTTTGTTCTTGTCTTTGATGTGGACCTTAAGTGGTTAAAAGGCAGCCCATTCTTCCACAGGGTTTGGGCTTGCCCTGTCGGTAGAGATAATCAGTTACAGTGGTGGATCACATTAGGTGTCAACTTCATGAAATTTAAATTACTGTGCAACTTATCAAAGGAGTACGGAATTAGTTTTGTCACTAACGAAATTACCTGTGATGCAAGGCTAGCCATACTGCCTCGTCCATTGCACCACCTTTCCATTTCTGTGGTCAAGTGCTGGTTAGAAAAATATGTTTGCCCTGTAGGTCATCACTCCCCTTCTGTGCCCTTGAAATTGTTTTCCCAATTATATTCCCCATTCTGTTATCTCCAATTTTGCAGTACAGGCTAGCATACTTTTCTCGATTTGAACAGTTCGGTCTTGGTTCCTATAGCTGCACACTCACACTGTACAGGGGTAGTAAGTAGAAGCCACTTCTCTTGCTCACTGCACATTCGGTGGGCTCCCTTTCAGCCCACGGCTAATGATAATCTGTGAGATATGGGAGACTCAGGGCTTCTCATCACATACTGCGGAGGGCGGACATCACTTCGCGTTATGCCATTGGTCTACAGTGCTGGTTTGAAATGCCAAAGCTACTCTAAAGGCCATTACCATATCTCTGTTCAGTGATATGTTGAGTAAGACTAGTGGCCTTTTAAGATTTTGGGTAGAGGGTGTGCATCTCCAACCTTCAATGACCTAAAGTGGAGACATTTAGAGAGGTGCTATCTTCCCTTTTCCCTGGTTGGCTTCGAGATCCATAATCTTCTTTTCACTAATTTATTTTGTAGACATAAATACAAAAATCCACTGTGGTGAAAGAAGGGTGATTTCCATGGCACCTCTTCTTTCACCTGGATTTTGCAGCCTAAACTAGTACACACAGCACTGGCACGATAAACATCCACTGCGGTCGAAGTGAATGAATGATAGGGTTAAAAAGAGGACGGACCATGTCTTTGGTGGATGAGCAGCTTTGGGAAATGGTTGCCTGTGGCATACAAACTTCTGTTTAAATTGGCCCTGCCTTAAGTTTCGTTATGTGCTGCCCATGTGTATTATCTAACGATGCAAGCATTAGTCAGTGAATATCTGAGTAACCACATTTTGTGTTTTGGATCAAGGAATACAAATCCATGTGAATGACTGTAGGCTAGCCGTGGTGCAGAGTGATGTGTGTGTAATGTGTGCCAGTGATAAATGAACATGTATTTGTTGTCAGAATTAAGCAAAGTAAATTCCCTGAAGAAGAAAACGAAAAGCGTTCTTACCAACAACAGCAATGTAGGCATTTTCACTCCCAGTTACTACATTTGAAGGAAATACAAAGTTCAGTGTTTCAGTAAATGAGGACTGTTTACTGGCAGTCAAATCCAAAAGTATGGACCTCGAAAAGAACTGTTCAATTCCTTCTGCCTGTCAAAATAAACATGGATTAGTTTAAATACTGTACACTAGTGGAAAGAAGTTACAAAATAAAGACATTACTCAAAAGCAAAAGCTAGTGGAGTAGAAAATCTACTTGAGTGATAGCAAATCCAATTGAGAAGCAGCCTTCTGACCACAACTGCGCGAAGGGACACTAAATCTGGCTCAACAGCCTGCATTTCTGGAGGTTGTGGATAAAGAAATACTGCCACTCAGCGAACGGCGGTATTTAGCTAGAACTCCGTATTACACGAGTAACGCAGTGTCGCCAAAATCCATCCATTCTGCGGAATTCTTAAAATAGCAAGAAATGGAAGTCCAATATTATAGACCCAATTCACATGGAATTACATTTTACTGTGCTTTATTCCTCTGGTGAAACTATTTTTTAGGTTTTGGCTACAGACAGCTGTTTGTTGACTGAAATACTTTCTCCAACATTTATCATGTAGTTAGTAGTCTTTGGGTCAGCCCTATGGCCTTTCCTGGATGCTCTGCTGTCCATCGCTGGTGTTGTAGTGTAGTTCCTATATTCCCAATAGGCTCTTGCGCATTGGAATATTATAAACAGCAGTGTAGACGTAGGACTGAGGTCGACAAGGTCTCTACTGACTATATTAGACTTAATTAGTTTCGCCAGCTAGCTCAGAGTTCACTAGAAACTTTCTCGAATGTTCAGGAAAGAGTTAACTCTCCGGATTTAGACAAGAAGGGATTAGCTTTTGGCAACCATACAAACATGATAACTTTGCTCCCTCAGAAAAGAGTGTATCTCTAGAGTTGTGTGAAAACAATAGGCAGCTATTTCACTCAGTCAACCGTGCATACTTAGTTTCACCAGAGTGCAGAGAAATAGAGAGACGAGCGCTTTCAATAAAAGTTGGTATTTATTGAGCAGTCTTCTTTCTCATGCAAGAGAAAGTAATTGCCACAGTTGCAATACTTATCATAAAGTAAAGTGAGTACAGTAAAAGTAGTATTATGAAATAATACTGTAAAAACATTGATATGGTTTCTGAGCCATATGATACTTTAAAATATATACATACATAAAAACATTGACTAACGTTCTCAACTGGTGCTTCTAACTATGCCTACCCCGGTGTACCTGACCTAAGCCTAATACTTGGGAAGGAGTAAGTAAGTAGCAGTTTAAGTTAAGTTGGTTAAGTTGGTTTTGCCAAGAATCTGAATCAAGCATTCTCCTAAGGGTTTACTCAGCTCCGTACCTTGGTAATAGAATGCGGGAGGTCTGGTATCTCTTTCTTCAGGACTCTATCTCCCAGCAACCCGCAAGGGTGACTTGGCAACACCGGAGCTGGATTTTCTCGGCGTGAGAAAAAGCAGCTTCTCCAGCGCGTCAAAGGGGAGGGGCGGCTTCCGTGGGCTCTCGCATCAGCTGGGCTCTCGGACAAGTAGATAGCTGCTCTGCTCCAAACCACCGTGTGTTTGCTTAAGGCAACTGTTGGTATATTTATACCTGAAAGGTGCCGGGTTTGACGTAAGGTTGGACATAAGACGTCACTAAGAACTAACAGTTCTTTCTGGACTCCAGGAGTTCTTGTTCAAATCAAAACAAAAGCAGGGGTTTTCCCGGGCTGCTGGAGGCTTGGTTTGTTTAAAGAACGCGTTGTGCTCTCTAGGAGTCGATGGGAGTAGCCGTGCTGTGCTTTGGACTGCATGGGCTATTACTGAATATGGATATGATTCTTATGCCTCTATAGGGATATTATTAATTATAACCACAGAAGGGCATGAATCGGGAATATCGAATTAGGGTCCTAGATAGAAACACAACACCTACTCCACGGATTAATGTCCATCATTACTAAAAAACTAAGCAATAGTAAACATATAACGATGCATGTGTGTTTTCCAACCCACCCCAAAATACATATTTCGCATTTGAAATGGCATATGGTAAATACACGAAAATGAGTGTTGGTACTGTACATTTTTCAAGCAGTGTCATCATTCAGTTAAATGCATATATATATCAGCTGAATGAATTGCAAAAATTGAAATGGCTCTGAATACAGAAAAGAAGGTCGAGACCATTCCATCACATATTTATACAAAATGCTGTATATGTTCTAGAGCCTGAGGTAAAATATTGTCTCTAGTATCCTAAAAATAGAAGCTCTGGTCTCTAAGAATAGTTCTACTTTAAGCAGAGTACCATGTGCCAAAAAAAAAGGTAAATATTTTGGAAAAATGGAAAAAATAATTTCGCTTGCAGGGGAAAAAATAGTTCCAAATATTTTCAGTAGCTTTGTTTATCAAAACTGAAGGCCGAATTCAGAGTTCAGGGAACGCTGTGTGATCATTGTTTTTAAATGTTATTCTCGTTGTTAGGAGAGAACATCATATCAGACAGAAATTGGTCTACAACATCAGGTGAAAGTTCGACCAAGTTCGAAAAAGCTGTAACTGTGCAGTTTGGAGCGTGATTGCTATCATTGATGTTTGGATCAGCAATGCTCACAGAAGGTTGTACCTGTTTGGTGCTGCTTTCCTCTCGTACCTCACCGCCGTCTACTCGTAGTGGTGAAGTCTCAACAAATGCCGTCATCAGAATAGGTAGCCGCTGGGGACAACACGATGCATGAGTCGTTACAGGACCTAGCAAAGTATCGATATCCATTGGTACTGCTGATGGTAGAACAGACGTCCAACACACATTCTTCTCCGCATAGCAGACATCGAAGCACAGGTAAGATGCAATCCTGCCAGATTGGTCTGAATGAAAGAAACTAGGTAGGTTGTACTCAGATCTCTTAGCCGGGCCAATGCGAGGACCTTAGTAATACGGTCTTGGTATCGTATTGCTAGGATCGTTTCCTTCATAGTTGCTGGAGTCTTGTCTGTGGATTGGCTTGCCATATCAGAGCAGAAGGAACAAAAATAAAATTCCTGCCATGAGTCCCAAGATTAAGGGTAGGCCGCCAAAGACAGAATGGACAAAATTCGGGAAGATGCCCAGAACTGTTTCAAAGGGTGCTAACAGTCCAGAAAAAACAGTCTTAAATACATGTGCGATGCCACTGGTATCAGACATGTTTAAGATTTGGCTGAACATTTCTACGAAATGCACGGGGCAATTTGTCGATAAAAGAGAATGTATCTCTGCCAATGTCCTTGCCACTTGCAGATCATACGTTTCTTTGGATGACGTTAAAGACACAGTTGTCTGTAAAATAGACTTCATTCTGCTTAAAGTATCAATTCGAATAGAAGAGATATTCAAAGAAGGCCATAACGCAGCCCCATATCGGATTGCTGTGTGGATACAATACTTGCATACAGCAAACGACCCTGGAAGTTACGGTCATGAGATAGGCTTTCCCTGGCACCATTCCACAACAGCTGTGGTCACTCATTAAAACGTAAGTCCGGTTGCAAAGTTGTCTAAAAAATGGCTCTATCTGTTTTGCTGGCATGCCATGCAGGTGACATGAAAGGTTATTTGAAGACATTTCGCAGGCTCCATGCAAGTTAATACCTTGACACAGAAGTGTACCGTTTAGTGATTTTTTACAATTGTTACCACTAAGGAATACCTCCTTTTTCCCTTCACTATAACATCTGTGTGTATAAGGTAAACCCCAGGTTGATTTGATGTATTCTTTACCCAACCTTTCATACTGGCCCGCAGGTATATACTCTTGGCAATATTTAAACTGGAAAGTTGTTATCGGAATTGAAATTGTTCCGTGAATTATCCATTCAATGACAGATCTCTCTGACATTGTCAATGGTAATCTCCCATGTTTTTCAATGCTCAGAATCGTATAGTCTGCTCCTTTTTGTGCCAAACGGATTTGTTTATCAGTAATGTTAAAAATACCGAATAATGACGTTGTGTTGACTAAACGCCATGGTACGTAGCCTGAACGCAGATTTTGCAACGTCCAACCAAGTTGTACAATAGAATGTATTTGAGACTGACCATGTTGTAACATTAGTAAGTCCTGCTCTATTATATCAATAGCAGATGATACAAAGCTGTCCAATGAATATATTCTGGAGGACAGAGTCGTTAACCCATTGTCCACCACAGAAAGTGATTTTTCCAAATTTATACGATCAATTTCTCGTATTTTTTCTGCTGTTTCAATTTGCATTACTTTCCAAGCTTCGTTGTACGCAGCGTATATACCGGCCGCTATGAAACGTTTTTGACGCTGTTTGCGTGGTTCCAGTATGAAATCACGCAAGTCAGCACCGTCTTTAAGTAAAGTCAAGTGTTGCTTAATTTCAGCCAGCGTGGATTTCTGTAGCCACTCAAGGCATAGTTTCCCTACACTGTATGTTGTAACTATCCCTGGATGTTGTCTCTGGGAGTATCTTGGGTCTAGCCTGGTCATTTTGAACCCCTGTGTTTTGGTCAGGAATCTATCTTGACAGGTATTTGTGTCTGTTGGCCAGATCAACCACTTTTTCCAATCAGGATGTGTTCTGTTTTGGTGTAACATATGGGATACGTCTATCTCCATATCTGTAGTGCTATCACAATCAGTTATGGGTTTCGGAATAGACGGTGTATTTAAGTCTTTTATCTTAGCTAGGCCAAGACAAGTAGCTTGTTGAATTGTGTCATTCAAGAATATCATTTGTTCTGGGATCATGCAGGTCCTAAATAATGCTTCTAGGCCTTGTACTTGCCAATCTTTGGTACCCCAGATCGTTTTTGTTTCAATGTTGTTTTTCCAAAATTCGAAACCAAATGTAGACATTTTGTCATAACATTTTTCTGAATAAATCAATTTAGTATTTGTCAACATTGTTTCCATTCCTGTCCTAGTTAACATTTTAAAATAAAAAGTTTCTGGATCACTGTTGTTAAACCCTGAGAAGTACTGGAATTTCTCATAAAATGTTTTCGAGCTTTTTTTTTGGCGGTGTTGGACAGTGTTCCCATTGGTTATAAGATAAAACATTTCTAGGCTGTGCAGTTTTATGCAAATAGTGATCACCAAAATGATTATAACAGTATAACTCTTCGTAATTCGATGAACCCTGTAAGTAATCATGTTCTGTAAATTTGGCTGACATTACTAAATCTGACATCATATTATTAATGTTTTCAAAGTCCCAATCATCAGAGAAAGTACTTGGTGTCACAAAGTCACTTAATGAAACCTTGAACTGGTGTAGATACTTCAAGAGCTCAACCGGGCCAAAAATGTCATAATCAGTTCTGTCCCATGTTACCCCCGGGTATTGGATTGGCTGAGATGTTTACTGATGACAGTTCTCTTTTCTCTATGTGGGAGGATGTGTGAGGGTTTAGGACCAAGTTGATGTTCTGACTTGCTGTGTCCATTGTACTATATTTTCCATCAATGAATTTTCCCAAACATAGAACCATGATGAGCCAAAGCAGGAGAGTAAGTACACCTAACACAATCCAAAATTCAATCCACAGTGAAATCAGATATGTTTCTTTTAGTTGGAGAGAAAGTTCAATTACTTTGTCTTTGAAAGTTTTTGTTTCAGGCGTTTCTTCATTCTCGCTCGGATCTTCAGAAAAGTCGTCGAAATTGATGAAGTAGCCAGATGCAGTTCTGTCAATTGTTGGAATTATTTCCGGATTTTCATTTGCTTTTGCATTTTTCTTTGTTTCATTAGCATAGTCAGAGGCTACATCATTGTAGACGGGTGTTTCTTGACGAACTTTTGCAATTTGGGTTTCAAGAGGCACAAGTTCCATGGCATTATTGCATAGTCCTTTTTTATTCACTGCAGGTTTATCAAATGTGATTAATCTCTCAGTATGAGCCTCTTGGATTGTAGCAAATTTCAGTATTCTGCTATTTCTTGGGAGTCCACTGGGCCTACTACTTATTATTGGCCACATGATTGTGGTTTTACCAGGTCGATGGATACAACTCGGTTCTCCTTTTTACCAGCAAGGGGCGGTAATACAACTAATCTCGTTCCGCTGACAGCTAAGACAGGTACAGCTTTTCTGTAAGAAGGCCCAAATTCCTTCTTCACCGCGATCTTCTCTCTGACCAGATCCCCAATCTTTGGAATCCAGACAGGTCTTGCTGGGACAGATGTTTTTTCTTCAGGCGTTGTCGGCTGTTGTTTCAACTTTATGTTACTCAGGCTTTTTCTTGTTTCATTTAAATCCTGTAAAACAGCCAAACGGTCTTTGATATCAAAGGATTTTTCTTCTACCACTGAAGTGTGACAATCAAGATCCTGAATGTGCATTCTAGTACCGAACAATAGTTCGTATGAAGTGAGACCTTTTAGAGAATTTCTTGGCAGACTATTAAAACTACGTTGGACACTTGTTAAATGTTTGACCCACCCATCATCCGAACCTAATACCCTCGCCATTATAGATTGCTTTATGTCCCATTTATTTTCTTTCCACTACCGCATTTCCCTCAGGATGGAAGGGAGAAGAGTACCGCAATGCAATGCCCATGCTGTTCATGGCCTCTTTGTAAGCTCAAGAGCTAAACGCAGGACCCTGATCAGAATGTAACATGCCAATTGCGTATATACTGTTCTGGCATCAGCCGAGTGCTGCTGGTCTACATTTTTAAGTTAATTTTGTCCTAATAATTATGGGGACGCATTTCTCCGGTTGGATTTCTACATTATAGATAGCCTGATGCTTTCTAACAAAGATGTCCTGGCAGTTCCTGTTTGTGGGGCATTGACAGAGCCTACCTCGAGTTCACCGAGGCTCCTTCTGGGGAGTGAAGAGTGCCTGCAGGGACTGAAGGGGCGGCCTGGCTTTGCTCCGCCGCAGCGCTTCCGCATACAGCACTTCTGGCTGGCCAGGCTTGGCTCCGCCAGTCAGGAGCACTTCCAACTACAACCCCCAGCAGCCCTGAGGTGAGAGCGCCTCCCCTAGCGTCAGCGCCTAGCGCCAGGAGGCGCATAAGGGGAGAACTCCTCCCTCGCCCCGCGAGGACGCGCGCGGGACGCGCCGGGCTGATCCCGGGCAAAGGGCGGGCCCTCTGAGGCCCTCAGAGACCGCAGGAGACCGGACCGGGCCACCCCCCTGACATTTGCCACTCCCCGCATACTCAAGGTAATCATCCCATCTTGTGGACCTATAAAGATAACAGTGTGTAACAGGCCTGATGGAGGTCAAAAGTAAAAGTCGAGTGGCGGATAGAAAAACACCTATGCATACACGCTCAACCACAAGGAAACAAACATTGGCGCCAACCCCTTTACCTACTTTAACTGCAATTGATAGGATGCTGCAACAAACAATTGGAGTTGTTGTTAACGCTATCGAAAATACGGAAAGAAGACTATCTTTACCGGCGAGTATGTGTTTAATAAGTCAAACGCCACAAATTGTTAATACACATGTTAGCGTTACAAATGAAACAACAATGTCACATGATTCACTTTTGTTGGAATCATTTGCCGGTTTGCCAAGGTATGACTTAATCCAATCAGATGTACCACAACCTTTAGAACCTACTGTTTCTTGTACTAGGGAGAGTAGACTGTCTATAACACCTGACCTGTCAGCTAGCATATTGCCACAGCCCCTAACATATAGTGATGTGCCTGTAAACAATGGGGAATTGGATGGTCGTGATACTAATGCTGTCATTTCAACTGTACAAATTAGTGATATTAGTCTGTCAAGTAGTGAAACTGACTGTGAGCCTGTACCTTCTAAAAGGAAATTTACCCAAAGTCGAAAAAGGTTAATAATTAACAAACAGGCTAAAACATATAGAAGGAAAAAGAAGAGAGCTATACAAATTTTAGAAACCAACGAAAGAGAGGGTGAGATACAGCAGAACAGTGGAGGGAGACATGTAAAAGATACACAATTACTGGAAATACAAACTTCAACTAATGTCGAGGCACTTACAGCATGCCTCGAGAAAATGGTAAAAACTTATATTGCACCAGTGATGGTATCTCTAGAAACTCTAAGTAAAAAAATAGAAAACCTAGAGAAACTGGGCATAGCCAACTTGGATGTCCTAGAACACCTGGGCACGCAAGCCAGATCCCATACAACTAATGTAGATTCTGGGAACCAGAGCAAAAACAAATTAAGTACAATAAAACGTACTCCAAGTGTGCCCACTGTGGCGGGAAACCCGGTACCTTCTACAAGTGGAAGGCAGAGGCCAACAACCATCACCCCCAAGATAGTAGGTGGGCAAAAAGTAGATTGGGGCCAAAGAAACATCAATGACCCCACCTATAATAATAAGAGCCTACCCATACCGAGGCGCCATATTAATAATGTCATTCCAGCCACTATTAATTTGCCACCTGATTGTAGACCATTTGTAGCGATACTCGCTAATGTCCCCAAGTTGTTGCCCAACCAATTTGAAAATCAAGAAACCCTAAAAAAAATAACCCTGCATTGGTTGGTGAAAAATTGTGGTTTCCCAATACGAGGTGCAGAAGAGATTATAACTACACAGAGGGTAGGTTGGGTAGGACCAAATAAAAAGGAGATAGATGGAGACTGTATAATCATACATTTTAGGACTACAGAATGGGTGAGAGATTCGATCCTACACGCACCTATGCCATCGAACCACGAATATAACATCACGCTGTTCCCACTTGACTACTTTTACAGGAACCAGTCAGGAAGACAAATCACTACACATAACTTCCAGCATCCAAAAGCGGCCTTTATCAAGTATCCTAATGTTGTACCCATCTGTCCCCCTTTACTCCCTAATCTATATGACAACTTTTTGGTCCCAACTTCTAATAGATTTCAGTTGCTCAACTCACTTGAGGAGAATGACTGACTGAATGTCTTATCCTTGACCCCGCATTCTGAAAGCATTGTAACAGGTGCTACATTAACTTTGGAAAAAGAGTTGGGTGATGAAAGTTGTGTAAATACTATAACTGAGCCACAATTAACTTTACTAAATAATGTGTTATGTACAGGCGATGATATAGATAATGATATAGATAATAATTTAACTGTAACAAATGATAATGTTAATGTTACTCCGATTGCAAGTTTTGAAGCCTCACTCTTGTCTAACCACCCTGAAAGTACAGGAACCAGTTATGCTGACTCCCTTATAATTAGTACTTGGAATATAGCAGGAATTGCTTCGAAATTATGCGCCCCGTTTTGGGATAATTTCATCATATGTGGTTATGATATTATATGCTTACAAGAGACATGGCATACAGAACAAATAGAAGTTGAAGGTTATACCTCCTACACCGTGGCAGCAGTAGCTTCAAAAGCTGGTAGAGCTAAGGGAGGCCTACTGACTTTGGTTTCAACTAAATTAACGGAATTTAATGTTGGGGGACACTCTGTAGTTTGTCAGCATGCGTCTGTATTGCGACTAACACACAGTCATGGCAGGGACTTAATTATTGTAAACTTCTATAATAATATTGTGGGCCCTAAATGTGATAAGATTGTCCCCGACGTTGAATGCGCTATTGAAGCTGCAATTGTTCTTTCAAAGAACAATTTTGCAATATTGTGGGCAGGCGATTTTAACATCCAAGCCTGTAGACATGCTCGGAAGGGGATTTGTGGTCACCACGAGGATCATGCAGGGGGTGACAGCGTTTACGGTAATCATTTCCCGCACAGTAATTATGGCAGCGCACTGAATAACTTAATAGCCAAATTTAATCTGGAACTGCTTGAATGTACAAAAAACAAAAATAATGAAATATGCCCAACATTTAGGGGGAGAGATGCCCATTCTAATATTGACCATATTTTGGTGTCTAATGGTTCAGTTTTCTCCAATGTTTGGGTAATAGAGCAGCCTGTGAGTGATCACAACAGCATTTCTGTGGAGTTAATGGGCTGGGGCCCAAAAACCGTTGTGCACAGTAGAGCTGTCCACGGGATTTCTGCTGTGAGACCAAATGGTACGAGAATTAAATGGACTAAAATTGACTCTAACACATTAACAAACGATATTATTTGTAAATGTACCAGAGAGGTTGAATACTGCCTTGCACCTAATGTGATAGCGTCTGCCGTTCTCTCTAATTTTATGAAAATTACATGCACAGTTGAAAATTCCTTGTTAAAAAGAAACAGAAGGATTAAAAGAAATAAAACTCTGTGGTTTGACAAACATTGTGCCAAGACTCTGAAAAGGTTAAAAAGTGTACTTGATGTTAAACCCAGAGATAAATAAAGAGTCAGAGAAGAACGTATTAATTATAAATTGGCCCTGTCAACTAGGAAAAGGGAGTTACAGAACGATGCCTGGAATAAACTTGATATGGCCGTTGCAACTAAAAACCATAAACTCTTTTGGGAAACTATAAATGGCCGATTCTTAAAGAATGAAAATATTCCTGAGGTCAGTTCCCACGTCAGCTGTCTTGCATGGATTGCACATTTTTCTGAGATTTTTAATTCTGATTTTAATCCAGATGGGTCTACGTTATGTTTTAAATGGAAGAAAATGCAGTTGCTTTTAACTTTAAATGAAGTGACAGATGCAATTAAAAACAGTAAGGGGGGTAAAGCACCCGGGCCCGATGGGGTACCATGGACTTTTATAAACATGAAATATCATTATGGGCCCCAATCTTAACTCGTTATTTTAATGCAGCGGTGGAAGATAATTTACCACTGACATGGGGCCAATCAATTATTATACCCCTCTACAAAAAAGGATCCAGGTCAGAGGCAAGGAATTATCGTCCTATCTCACTTTTGGACTTGACAGTTAAAATCCTTAGTCGAGCCCTATTAGTGAGACTGGAAGCCTGGGCCGAGGAGAAAAACATCCTGTCCCCAGTGCAGTATGGGTTTCGTAGGGGAATAGGAACAATGGAGCAGTGCGTGAACCTGGAACTTATAGTTGGCAAGTATACCAAAGCTAAATCTGGTAATCTTTACCTATGCTTTGCCGACTTGAGTTCCGCGTTCGATCTGGTGGAACACGCACTGCTCTGGCCCACATTACTGGCAATGGGCGCCCCCACTGAAATTATCCACCTGCTTGCCCGTTTGTACAATAATCTATCAAGCAAAGTAAGGTATGGAACAGATGGTGAGTGCACCCCTTTCTTTGAAGTTAAGAGAGGCATCCGTCAAGGATGCGTACTCGCCCCCCTACTATTCTCTCTTTTCATTAATCATGTTGATACAACTTTAAGAATGATTAATGCAGATGCACCAACTATAAATGGTAACCCTATCCCAGTCCTTTTATACGCGAACGACGCAGTCCTCCTCTCTAGGACCCATAATGGACTGCAACATTTAATTAATCAATTCCACGTATTTATTGAGAACAGGAAATTGAGAATTAATAAAGGGAAGACGGTTACCATGGTTTGTGGTAAGAAACCAAGAAAACACAAGCCCTTTTTTTTTTAGAAGGGGGGAGATTAGAATCTGTTAACAGTTTCGGTTATTTAGGCATCACCCTTTCAGGAGATGGGAAATGGATAAATGAACAAAAAAGTGTTCTTTTTAAAATGGCCCGGAATAGAAATTGTATATTTAGATCTGCTGCTAAATCAGGGGATCGCAGAATTTGCGAAATGCTAACCCTTTTTAACGCCAGATGCATTTCTTCAGCTATATATGGGGCCGGAGTATGGGGGTACGATGCACAGAGTGCCAAATCTGTTTAGGGGAAGGAGAATGTGTTTTTAAAAAGATTAATCAGTGCTCCAGCTGCGGCTTCAACAGAGTTAATACATAAGGAACTAGATTTGTATTATGTTAATGATCTAATTGCCCTCCGTCCCCTGTCCTTATGGCGTTCAATATGGGCAAAGGAGGAAACAAAGTTTACGCAGGACGTAATAACTGATTGTATCAAACTTGATCGCCGATCAAATATTCCTTGGCTGAACCATATATATCATTGGTATAAAACATTGTATGGTCTGGACATTTTTAATGATTTAATAATGGACCCTAAATTATCAAAGCGGGAGTTGAAGGTCTCGTTTATGAAATATACAGCAGAGACTAGGATGGAAAAATATAATAAACAAAGTACATTCAATCTCTATCAACAATATAACATCAACGTAGGCTTCCAATTTTACCTTGTAACAGTTAGTATTCCCTCCCATCGATTTGTGTTAACCCGTCTTCGCCTAGGAATTGTGCATCACCTTGTGGCCTTCACTGTGCCTAAAAAACCTGGAACTTGTCTGTGCCCATGTGATGGCAAATCAAAACAGAGCACGTGTCACTTTATGTTATCTTGTACTTTTTATACCTTTTTTAGGAAATATTATTTGAAACCCATCTTTTTAAAATATAATACGCATCATTTACAAACAGCAATGAAACTAGTGTTTATTCTAGAGTCCCCAGATGTATGCTTTTATGTGGCCACATATTTTAAAATGGATTTCTGCAAGAAAATCAATTATTACATGAATCTTCCCAGCTGCTAAATGTACTATGCACTTTAAAACAAGATGCTGTTGACATCATGTATTCTTATGCTAATTTGCACACATATGTTTGTTGGATTAATTGCTGCTATTGTATAATATTCATCGTTGGAATGGCCTAGCATTTGCACTTTGTTACATTTATCATCATTTCCTGTGAATAGCCAGACTAGGTGCTGCTAATTGCATATTGCACTTTAGGAAGGATGCTGCAGAACTTTTCTTTGGAATTTCCAATTTGCACATATACTAATATAGAGACAATACTTAGCACTTTAACTGCATATTTGCACACAATTAAAGGTCGTATAATTGTCAATATTACAGTTAAATGCATTTTCCGAATGGCCTAACGATTATGTACTATCAATGCTGCTAAATGTTTTTATTTTTGAGCGCTATCTTGTTACATTGCTTTTATGGTAGCTTGCTTTAGTATTGTGTAAACTTTTATGTCTGTTGCTATATGGTTGTATTTTCTTTACAAACCGAATAAAGCATCTTTGAATTGTCCTGGCAATAGTCTGGTCCGGTTCACAGCTGCGATCTCTGTTGCAGTCTGGACAATTCATTGCAAATTTGTAAATGTGCACGCTCATTCCCGGTCACCAGTACTCTGATTGTAATTGTATTAGAGATTGCAAGATCTGTTGGTGCCTCGGACCCAGTCCCATGTGTGCGCTTTTAATCAAGAAAACTCTCCGGTTCGTGTTTGGAATTACTCTATCCCGCACTCCAGGGAGTTGAGCAAAAGGAACGGAGTTTGCATCAATTATGTATGTATTACTGAGTGGATAGTTGAGAGGTAATGCTGCATAATCGCCTTTTAATGAGGCTTTTACTGCCAGCATGGTTTCCCCATCTATGTGTTTTTCTGAACGCTTTTCAGTGGCTACGGAAGCCGGTTGAACCGCTTCCGCAGTGGTTGTGTTAGCCAATGAATTCCTTGCAACGTGAACTCCATCACGTTGATGACTCAGTACGTATATCATGTGAGTCTTCTGTAGTTCTTTCTTTAAAAGAACTACTTGTTCCCAAAGTGTTTATGCTTTATTGTGGCACCTGTGTCATCTTTGTAACCATTTTTACTCCATGTCTGCATGTCACTATTGTAAGACTTGACGCAGAAATGCGAATCGCACACTATTAGTGTCGGGAATTCACGATCGGCATTTTCAAGCGCCATCTTTAAAGATCTTATTTCAGCTCGCTGAGCTGAACAGTTAGAGTGATTCAGTTTTGGTAATCATCGGTTTGAGTTTACCAGAGCGCCAGCGACCTTTAACAATCGCGCACGCTGCATTGTAGGATTTTTCCTCTACATCGTAGTGTTGTGCAAATCTGTCCATGTAGATTACACATGTGTACTGTTCGAGAGGCAGAATTTCGATTGGCAGAGGATATTCTTGTTCGTATTCTAAATCATCTATTTTTTTCAGTTTCGGGTCAAAATAGTATTTCACGTCTTCTGTAGCAAGAGAATTTTCCCATTGTATCCATTTTGGATCTAATGCCACTGTATTCAGATTGCGGGGACTTGTTAATGCCTCAAGGGCTGATTCTGCTGTATAAACAGTTATTCTCTTGCCTTGTGCTAGGGCTCTTTCTTTTGCTACAGCAGTTTGAACCGCAGTCAGACTTTTTTCAGTAGAACTGAATTTCATTTCAGCTTGAGTGTACAAATGAGATTTGTAAGCTATAGGTACCGTTTCTCCCTCATTAGAGGTCAGGTATGTGAATCCGCATGTTCCTAGGATGACTCGGATTACAAGGTTGCGTATGTTTTCGCGAGTTTGTAATTTTGTTTTAGCTAACATGTCTGTTTGCAATGATCTCAAAATCTCTGTGTGTTTCTGAGTCCAATTGATTGGTTTGAAATCTGCTTTTATTAATTCATAGAGAGGTTTAACACTCTCCTCATAATTTAGAATGTATGTTCTTCCGAAATTCAGGAAACCTAGTATTGATTGTAAATTCTTCAGCGTTTTTGGTGCTTGGAGTACAGCACATTTCTCTAAGAAATTGTCAGCTAGGCTCTTGCCTTCACTTGATAATTCATAACCTAAAAATAGGACAGTTAGATTCGTAACTTTTAAAGTTGAATTTGTAACCCTCTGATGCGAACCCAAGTATTATGGTGTTCACTCTTTTTAAGTGAGTCTCCAGGTCATTATCTGTGAGATAGATGTCATCGACATAGGATAATGGCTCATCGTCATATATTTGTAGTAACTCTGTTACCCTTGCTGAGAATAATCCTGGGCTATTCTTGAATCCTTGTGGGAATCGGCAAATTTGTTTTTGTGATCCCATTATTGAGAATGCGGTCAAATACCTGTTTTCAGGTGCAATGTTTTGACAGAAGAATCCATTAGAGATATCTAATGTTGTTTTATATTTTTTGCGCACAATGTTATTCATTAGTGCTGCACTGTGTGAGTTTTGTACTGCAAAGGTTTTACAGCTGGAGTTAAGGAGTCTGTAGTCTAAAACTAGACAATATGAATCGTCTGGCTTGGAGACAGGAAACAAAGGATTGTCCATTTGTGAGGTGCATGTTTCAATCACCCCTTGATATTCAAATTGATCTAAAATCTCCTTGACCTGCTTTTTAGCTTCTTGTTTAACTGGGTACTGCCTTTGTGCAGTGGGCTGATTTTTTAACTGGATTTTGTGGTGAGGCGAATCCTCATCCCATCCTACATGATTTTTATATAATGCAGGAGCTTGGGCTACTGCCAATTTTCTTGCAAGTGTATATTTTTTATGAATTGGTATATGATTAGAGAAGGCAGGCATAATCATTTCTTCGCCATGAGGGCACTCCCTGACAAACTATGGTGGCCAGTCTTTTTCAGCTAACAGGATGTCATAGCCTTTTGAAAG
Organism: Lissotriton vulgaris; assembly: GCF_964263255.1. Taxonomy (NCBI): domain Eukaryota; kingdom Metazoa; phylum Chordata; class Amphibia; order Caudata; family Salamandridae; genus Lissotriton; species Lissotriton vulgaris. Next base: position 500,616,933 of record NC_141694.1, read on the forward strand.
GTTATCCCAAAAGAGACCCCTTACTTTCCTCGTCGTGTCCCCCTCTATACGCAATGTTATTTCGTATACTTTATGAGGTTTGCTAACCCTGGTGTCTGCAGTTTCCACCTGAATGTATTCATTCGTATCCACTGTCTCCAGAAGATTCATCACGATCTTGCGAGCTATGGTCACTTCTGCTGCGCTGTCTAGCATTGTCTGGGCCCACTCTCCGTTTTTCAGTTGTGTCCTCAGTATCCTCGGCAGGTTTAATTTTAATACTAGCTACCTTCTTTCTTGGATATTGTAATTTTTTACTTTGATGAGCAGGTTCCTTGTCTTTGGACTTGACGTGCTCTTCTCTGTGTTCTGACCGTCCTCTTCTTTACGATTTCTGTGAGGAAGTCTGAGAAGATCGAGAGGGACATGTATCAACATCTTGATATCTATCAGGTTTTTTAAAATTATCCCTATTTCTAAGGTTGTATCTTTTCTCAGAGGGCTCCCTTTGGGGAGACTTGTTTCCTTGGTCTGGAGATTTTTCTCTCCCTTGAGGAGACCTTCCTCTGGACTGGAATCGTTTTTCCCTGGGAGTGGATTGTTTATTACTATCCCAACTCTTTTTTGGAGTATTCAGATTATTTTTAATAAAGGTTAGTTGGGGTTTTACTGGTTTCCCACCCAAACTATCTCTTCCGAGTTCTTCATAGGATTTTTCTATGATTCTGGCAAGTTCAAATGGTTGGTCTGCTATATCTGTCTCCTTCAATTTCTGGCGGATCGCCACAGATGCTGCTTCTCCTTTTATGTTGGCTAATAATATAGCCAAGACCTGCTTGAAGTCTTTCAATAATTTCATACCCAGAGTTAAAGCAGGTTCTGCACCGTATTCATTTTGAATCTGTCTTAGTACATCTGGTATAACCGCCATAGACAGAACACCATGTGTTTTTGTGTATATTGAAGCAAAGACTGTGCCCCAAGTGTCACAGTCTTCCACATGTGGTGCGATCCCTATTGGAAGACAGATAGTCAGAATTCTGTGATTTTCGGTAGGAGTAGTATCTGGAAATACTGCCTCTATTTGAGTAATTTTCTGTGCTAACCAGAATGGAATTTGTTCCCGTTTTGTGAGTACTTTACCAAGACATGACTGTATGTTCTGTGGTGTAATTTTGTTCGTGTTCCCCTGATGAGGGGTCGGCTGTGGAATATTAATTGTGGGTTGGACTGTTGAAGTCCGCATGACATATTGGACCAATTGTCTATGTATTTTAATTAATAGTTTTAGCTGAGCTAAAAGTTCCCGGTCTGACATTTTATCAATGTCTGGATGTGGTGTGTAGCTGGCTAGAACCGGCCACGTTGCCCCTGGTCTACCTAGTGGACCGTGCCTGGTGATGTGATTTTGATGTTTTAGGGCGCCATTAAACCAGAGCAGGTGCTCTTGGTAATTTAGTGGGATTTCAACGTCCTCGAAAGGAGTGTATATATCCGGAGGTTCCTCTATTTTGTAATAGTGGAATTATTTTGTTACAGCGTGTGCTGCTGGAAAATGTATCCATGAATAGAATACCTCTGTTTGCCGATATTCATGGGCCTCTACCACAAATATGACTGTACCACCTCTTGGTGATAGTCCATTCTCTATAAGTTTAAGAGTTATAGTTCTTCTTACATTTACCGGAATGATTATAGCATTCAGGTCATTATCTTGGATGGTTGTGTCATCCTCTACGAGCTGAGTCGCTATTCTAGATCTCTCTGCTTCATCGTCACTTTCCACCATTTTTACTGCCAGAAAGCTCTTTGTTGCAGACCACGTTTCAAGGAAACAAAGATTAGGTGCACAATATTTTGGAACACTGTATCCTTCAACGTTGACTAAACCAAAAACTAATACATAGGAATCTCTTCCTACTAAATTCCGGCGGATATAACCCTTTCACCCAATCCAGACGTCTTTTGGAGGTTTTACGGGAAAAGGGTTCTGTGTGAAAAAGCACGACTGAGTTTCTCTAGTGTCTTGCGTTAGATTATCGCCTTACCAAACGATGGGCGCCATGTAGTGTAGTTCCTATATTCCCAATAGGCTCTTGCGCATTGGAATAATATAAACAGCAGTGTAGACGTAGGACTGAGGTCGACTAGGTCTCTACTGACTATATTAGACCTAATTAGTTACGCCAGCTAGCTCAGAGGTCACTAGAAACTTTCTCGAATGTTCAGGAAAGAGTTAACTCTCCGGATTTAGACAAGAAGGGATTAGCTTCTGGCAACCATACAAACATGACAACTTTGCTCCCTCAGAAAAGAGTGTATCTCTAGAGTCATGTGAAAACAATAGGCAGCTATTTCACTCAGTCAACCGTGCATACTTAGTTTCTCCAGAGTGCAGAGAAATAGAGAGACGAGCGCTTTCAATAAAAGGTGGTATTTATTGAGCAGTCTTCTTTCTCATGCAAGAGAAATGAATTGCCACAATTGCAATACTTATCATAAAGTAAAGTGCGTACAGTAAAAGAAGTATTATGAAATAATACTGTAAAAGCACTGATATGGTTTCTTAGCCATATGATACTTTAAAATGGATAAAATATATACATACATAAAAACATTGACTAACGTACTCAACTGGCGCTTCTAACTACGCCTACACCGGTGTACCTGACCTAAGCCGAATACTTGGGATGGAGTAAGTAGCAGTTTAAGTTAAGTTGGTTAAGTTGGTTTTGCCAAGAATCTGAATCAAGAATTCTCTTAAGGGTTTAGTCAGCTCCGTACCTTGGTAATAGAATGTGGGAGGTCTGGTATCTCTTTTTTCAGGACTCGATGTCCCAGCAACCCGCAAGGGTGACTCGGGCACAATAGAGCTGGATTTTCTCGGCGTGAGAAAAAGCAGCTTCTCCAGCGCGTCAAAGGGGAGGGGCGGCTTCCATGGGCTCTCGCATCAGCTGGGCTCTCGGGCAAGTAGATAGCCGCTCTGCTCCAAACCACCGTGTGTTTGCTTAAGGCAACTGTTGGTATATTTATACCTGAAAGTTGCCGGGTTTGACGTAAGGTTGGACATAAGACGTCACTAAGAACTAACAGTTCTTTCTGGACTCCAGGAGTTCTTGTTCAAATCAAAACAAAAGCAGGGGTTTTCCGGGGCTGCTGGAGGCTTAGTTTGTTTAAAGAACGCGTTGTGCTTTCTAGGAGTCGATGGGAGTAGCCGTGCTGTGCTTTGGACTGCATGGGCTATTACTGAATATGGATATGATTTTCTCCCTATTCTTGGGTTGGTCACATCCAGGAGCATTTCTGTCTCACAGTGTTCTCACTGTATGACTTATATCATTCTCACTGCCACCATGAGGCAGCCTTTTTTTCATTATGCATCAACACTCCATCAGAGTACATGTGCTTCTCTGCTCTTCACGTTTCTTTTCTTTTTAATTTAGTTTCATGGGGACCAACAGATGCAAACTTCTACAGGGCCCCTGTGCTGTACACTGTGGTACGTTCGTGTCTATAGAATATATTGAAAAGTTGCGGACCAGGATCTTCAGGCTATAGAACAATGTGTTGTACTAGCATCTCTGGGCTGCAATTGTAGTCATTTAGTGCAGTGCAATAAGGTGCAGATGTGTGCAGTATGTTTGACATACTGCCTCTAGAAAGTCGTCTGCTGTTTTAGTATCCATTCCATACAGTAAAGAATGCCTGATTCATGTTCCTAGGATGCTGTAAAGTATCACAATGGAGGGCTAGCATTTCTAGGATGCAGGGTGGTAGACTGTAGACACAGGATGCAGTTCTGTACAGTGACTTGGAGTCCCTAGACTTTAGGGTAGTGGATTAGTTTATTTCGCTCCCACGGATGTTTAGGTGGTTAGTGCTTTTGGGATGCAGTGCAGCATGGAGAAAGTCTACAGCAAATTAGTAAATCCTTTATTGTTTCACCTTAGATAAGTCTTACGATAAAAATAAAATTTCATAAAAACAAATACATATAAAACATTTAAAAGTAGCTCTTCATTTAATGTGTGTATATTAAACTATTTAAACTGCAGCAATCAGGGTAGTATAAAAAGAAGGTCACAGATCATCTAGGTTATCTGTCCCCACCCAAGTCAAGGTCCTGAGCCATGGCAAAAAGCTCCTTGGATAGTGATAAGCTAGATAACATTATATTGATACAACTGCTGAATGGAGATTGCCACTGTGTACAGCTGATGGTACAATCATATTAAATTCTTGCCCTGTTTGGTCTCAGATTTTGTAAAATGTGAAGGGCAGTGTCTACAGCTTGGGTGCAGAGTGAAATGTAGCGGTTCAGTAATCCTCAAGAGCAGTGACATGTTCGTTGATGTTCTTTGGGTGCAGTGCAGCGATTTTAGTTAGCATCCTACGTGTAGGAAATTATAGTCGTTTTTGGGATGTACCTGGAGAATTTTGCCATAACTCATTTAGCTGGCTGTAGAACTTGGTGCACCCTACTCCTGCTAAGCAGGGGTAAAGTGCGTGTGCTCCCTTCTCAACATGATGACATTGGCATACCCCTAACTGCCATATTTAACTTACCTATAAGTACCTTGTATGTGATACAGAATGTGCCTAGGTCCTGTAAGTTATATGTCACTAGTGGACTGCAGCACCCATCGTCCCATCTACTACAGTGACAGTGCAAACATAACTGCAGGTCTACATCTTGTAGCTAGTTTTTAACTGTAAATTTGACCTGCCAAAGTAAACCCTTTTGACAGGCCCAAACCTTCCTCTTAAATATTAAGTCACTCTTAAGTAGGCCTTCCTGCCCAATAGCCAGGGCGCATGGTATTTAAAAGTAGGGCATTCAAAAGCATAATGTTAAACATGTCCTTACAATGAAAAGCCCAAAAAGCTGTTTTCACTATAGCAAGCTGGCTGTTCAATAGGAAAAGACTGGCTTACCTTGTTTGTTTTAATAATCCTAATTTAGGTTAGGAAATAGCTTGAACAGCTCGTTTTAATAGTCATTCAAAAGTAAATGTAATGGTAAAATCACATTTTTAACAACTATTAAGGAAAAGGTACATTTAGAAAGTTACCTTTTCCATGCCCAAACCTCTGCAGTCCTCTTTACATGAGCTACAATTGTCACCTGGCAGCTGATTGTTGGGGTTCAAGGGGGCCTGGTGCCTTCTGTGTAGTTCCCCGTTCAGTGGTGTTTCTTAAAAGTGCCAAGTGCATATGCAAATTTATGGACGCTCCCTAGGGCTCGCTTTAAAAGGGGGTTGCCAACAGGAAACAGGTGCTTGGTTTCTTTATTGGTCCCTTGCTGTGTGATACCTGTTCCTGTGGTTCTACCTTGTTCCCCTTCCTTCGAGCTCTGTTCCAGCAGTCTTTTCCAGTGCTGGGTTTTGATCCCCTTTTTCCCTGTTCCCCTGTTTTCCTATTCCCGTGGGCATTACTGAACCCTTTGTAGGGACCTGTTTTTGATCTACGGTGACGCTCTGGGTTTCGCGGCTGCGTTTCCTTTGAGTATTGACGTCCCGTTATTATCCCTGTTTGTATCCAAACCATCTTGTTGTACGTTGCATTTGGGTGGTTTCATGAAGGAGCTGAAAAACGGCCGTTTTTGTGCTACCTTCGTGTTCTTTTTTAGCTTCCAGGGTTTTTTTGGGTGTCTTTCGTATTCCCTTGATACCTTTTTTACCCTGTCCCTTTTTTCTTAAGAATTGTGAATTCCACCCCCTTTGACATTCTCGGTGTTTCCAGAGGGGGCATGGTTGGTCTGGGGTTACGCAAGAAACAACCAATACGATTGCAGTGGAAGAATTCCTGTTTTGTATCAAGCCACTCCCGTTTGTTATTTGGGGTAAGCAGGGAGGTCGGTAGTTCGTGTGTGTACTTGGCACTGGTAATGCTAGTAGGGGTGTGTTTAATCTTGTCCCCTTTTTTCATTTTAGTGGTCTCGTCTGTGTCAATCTGTCAGCTGCTAAGAAGCCAGAGGAGAGGAGTTGGGTTCCCCAAGACCTTGGGTTCCCTTGTTTTGTTACCCACCTTCTCCCGGTGTCGTGTTTTCCACCATCCGTTTTGATTGCGGGTGTTGGGGGTCACGGCGCGGGTAGAGGATTGGGACGTTCCTCACTCCTGCGGTGTTGGGCCGGTCGGCATCGGAACACTGATTAGCCCTCTTAATGAGGTGTGAAAACTACTCCCAAAGCAAGACAAAGGCTTTGGGTGAGGAGGTATGTATTTCTTTCAGCAGGATGACCATGTGGGCTGTGCCCAGAAACTTGATTAGCTTCAAAGAGGCCTACGCGGTCACAGGGGCCTCATTTGTTCCCCCAGTCAGGCAGGCACCAATCCCAGTTGGAGAAGAGCTGCCTCCAAAACTAGTTTAAACTAACCACAGAGGAGGGGTTGCTAATTTCCTTGCCACACCTCTGTGATGGGTACACAGGTTCTGCACAAGGGGAGAAGGGGTTCATCATCTTGCATTTAGTTAGAGAGGGACACTGTGGGATTGTTTGCTGTAGAGCATGCAGGAAGATTTGCAAAAGTGGGTATGAGTAACACTGACAACTTTTACCCTGTAGGGCCAGGAGTCACCCACAAGCTAGTGCCAGGCATAAACACTACCCTCCTCAGAACGCTACATGTGGAAGATTCGAAGAGGACTCCACCTGCTGTCTGAGACCTGAGAAGAGTCTAGAAGATTGGACCTGTTCTTCGTCTTGTACCCAGGACAAAGAAGCTGACTCCAAGTGTCATATTACGGACTTCTACAAGACACAGGGACACAACAACTTACAAGAGGCCTTTTCTGGAACTGCCCAGATGGCCAGCTCCATCTGAACTGCCCTGGATCCTGCTGCTGGCCTCTGCTGGAGTGTTTCTTGACTCCAGATGTGTCAAAATGTATTCCTCGTACCATTTCTTGAAGCCTGGGAATTCTTTTGACTCCAAAGACCTCCAGAGGAATGGGACCAATCTACCAAGCCAAACCAACAAAGGTGTGTGGCAGCAGGGCTGAAGATTTAGGTTGCTCTCAGTCTGGGAGTTTCCACAGTAGCAAATTCAATTCAGCAAGACCTCAAACAAAATGTATCCAGCTTTGTGGTGCCCTCTTCAGCAACATCCTGCAACCTTGCCTCTCAGAAAGAATCAGAGATCCAGAAAAGTGACTTAAAATAGACATCTTGATCTGGCGATGTTCCTTTGTTGGGCATTAAATTCAAACTTGATTCTCTCCAAAAATAGAGAGCTTTACCGGGACCTCCTCCAGCAACTGTCTAGACTGGTAGAGCCCTCTTCAGACAAAACCTACTGCCCTGCCCCACTAATCAATCAGACCATTTATAAAGCGCACTACTCACCTGTAAGGGTTTCAAGGTGCTGGGAGGGGGTAGGGTGGTGCTATTGCTCGAACAGCCAGGTCCTGAGTAGCCTTCTGAAGGTAGGTAGGTCCTGGGTCTGCCTCAGGTGAATGGGGAGGGTGTTCCAGGTCTTCAGGCGAGATAGGAGACCGATCTGCCGCTCGTGGTCGCTCTTCAGATGCGGGGGATGGTTGCGAGTGCAAGGTCAGCGGAGCGGAGTTGGCGGGTCGGGTGTAGAAGGTGAGTCATCTGTTGAGGTATGCCGGTCCCGTGTTGTGAAGTGCCTTGTGTGCTAGGGTGAGGAGCTTGAAGGTGATCTTGTTGACAGGGAGCCAGTGCAGGTTACTTAGGTGGGTTGTGATGTGGCTGTGGCTGTGGCGAGGGATGTCGAGGATCAGGCTTGCAGAGGCGTTCAGAATGCTTTGTAGTTGTTTCAGGAGCCTGGGTAACCGTTCTTCTTGTTCCGATGGGGATCCATCTGAAGGTCTTGCGGAGCATGCGGAGGGTGTTGAAACAGGAGGATGAGACAGCGTTCACTTGCTTGGTCATGGAGAGTGTGGAGTCGAGAATGAATCCCAGGTTGCGCGTGTGGTCAGTGGGTGTCGGTGCTGCTCCCAGAGAGGTCAGCCACAGGAGACGTCCCAAGCTGAGGGGGTGGAGCCAAGGAGGACCTCCTTATTGACAGAGTTCAGCTTCAGTCAGCTATTCTTCATCCATTCGGCAACGGCCTTCATTCCTTTGTGGAGGTTGGTTTTGGCGGTGATGGGGTCCTTGGTGAGGGAGAGGATCAGCTGGGTGTTGTCGTCGTAGATGATGTTGAGGTTGTGCTGTTGGGCTACATGGCCTAGAGGTGCCATGTAGACGTTGAACAGTGTTGGGCTGAGGGAGGATCTCTGCGGTACGCCGCAGATGATGTCGTAGGCTTTGGATAGGAAAGGCGGGAGGCGGACACTCTGGGTTCTGTCGGAGAGGAAGAAGGTGATCCATTTCAGAGCCTTGCTTCGGATACCTGCATTGTGGAGGCGGGTGCGTAGGGTGCGGTGGCAAACTGTGTCGAAAGCGGCTGAGGGGTCCAGGAGGATAAGGGTGTCAGGATTCCAGCTCCTAGCCGCTGTTTGCGGCGTGGACATGTGACGAAGAGAAGTGGTAAGTCTCAGTTATCTTGGAGACAGTTGGTGGCTTACCGTTTACTGAAGACCTGTTAGATTGTGTTGCCGTTGTCTTTTACTGTATCCAATAGATCAAGCCGTTAGCGTTCTAGTGTTTTTTCCATTCCTCAGGTGAAGGCAGTTCGTGCACGAGCGCTTATGCTCTGAGCAATTCAACTGTCATTTTCCCGGGAGTAGCTGCGTATCTCCAGTGCTCCGAACTTTTCCTGTCAGAACATCGTGAGGGAATTATTTCTGATCGCCATTTGCCCCGTACCTGTTTCCGAAGAGTTGGTGTAAGGTCAGAAGCAGTCTTCGTGGGAGAACCCAGGTATTGCGGTGGCTGGTCGTAGGAGAGCGTCTCTCTTCTCCCAGCGTGCCGCAGACTTTAATATCTATTTCTTGCTTACCTTGAGACTGTTTGGTCCAGTCTACATTTGTTATATTTCCTGAGGGAGAACTTTGAGATACGTCAAATTCCAGTATCCATTATAGTAGCGTTAAGTGTCCGTTGGATTACTACGTTACTAGAGACTTTCTGAAGTAATTCTCCAGTGATAGAGCTTTATCTACAAGTAGGTGAAAATATATATATATATTTGTACTTACCAACTTACCAGCTAATCATCATCGCTCTACCCAGCATTCACGAAGAAAAGGAAACAGAAGGACAGTTGCCTAAACTTTATCTACTAAATAAGACTACAAGAGAGAGGCAATTACGACTGTTAGTTCAGGTAAACTTATGAGGAGATTTAGAACCCAATGTGAGCACTAGTTGGTAAACTACACAGAGTAGGAAACAAGTAATCTTGTGCTTTGTAATTTCAGGTGTGGGAGTTCCTCACGGAAGTAACCTTCCAGCAAGACACCGCAGTGGCAGTCTCTCTTTCTCTCCACTTCCCCTTTCCCTTTCTTTACTGCTAGTTAAAAGAGATTTTGACTGCAGTGGAGTTAGGGAGTTGGGAGCTATCTTCTGATCCTGTGGAAGCCTGGTTCTGGAGATCGGCGCTCGACAGATTGAAGTGCCCAAAACAGAATCTTCCACCTGATCAGAATGGCCGAGGGTTTAGATGTTAAAGGTTTAGCTTTAGTTCTTGAGGGAATACAAAAACAATTGAGTGAGAACATGGAAGAGGTTAGGAGGTCTGGTCAGGAGGCAGGTGTTCTACGTAGGAGGTTTGAAGATTTTGTGGCTAGTTCCAGTACCTTGCCTGGGGAGTACAGTTCGCAACCATTCTCCCCCTCCCCCTCCACTACTAAGTTATCCACACAGGTAATCCACACATTTTCCCCCACCATTCCTTTGCCAGCCCCAGAGAGATTCACCGGAGATCCTCTCAAGGCTCAAATTTTTCTTACTCAATGTTCTTTACATTTTCTATGCAAACCTATTATCTTTAAAGAGGACCAGTCAAAGGTGGCTTTCGTACTGTCCTATCTGAGTGGAGATGCGGCTGCATGGTCCATGCCCTTGGTATCTACAAACGACCGAGCTTTGTACAATTTTGAAGAGTTTAAGGCCGAGTTTCTACGCATTTTTGACCGTCGAACTATTTCTCAGGCAACAGATAATGAACGTTTGGATTTGAAACAAGGCAACAGGGATCTTGTGGCGTATCTGGCGCAATACAATAAGCTCATTGTGGAGACTAGATGGCCTAATGAGAAAAGAGCGGCAATTTTTTACAGAGGCTTAAAGGACGAGCTAAAGGACGGTCTAGCTCAGATTCCAAAGAGACCCACCGATGTTTCTGAATTAATCGATTTGGTTTTGCAAATAGATGAGCGTCAGTCAGAAAGGAAGAGTGAACGACGAAAAGATACCAGACCAATTCCTCCTCGTTTCGATAGAATCAGGTCTGAAGTGATCAAGAGTCCAGATTCGGGATCAGTCGAAGAACCAATGCAAATTGGTACCGTTCGAGGTCCATTAACCCAAGAAGAACGTGAGAAGAGGAGGAATAGTAAATTATGTATGTATTGCGGAAATGCCGGACATTTTGTAAAAGAATGTCCTAAGAGACCTAAGACCAACAATTGGGTAAAAGACAGGCCCCATCAGTAGAAGGAATTGCTCTGGTGGGTGCTGATGGAAAGTCAGCTCCAAATGCGCATTGTTGACGAACACGCTTCAATCATCTGCTCCACACTTAATAATTTCTTGTTCAATCCAATTTGGAGAGCAGCAGGTTAACGAAGTCTCTGTTATGATTGACTCTGGGGCCACTGGCAATTTCTGTGATATTAAGTTTGTTAAAACCCTTGGAATCCACTTCCTCAAGAAAGAGAAGCCTGAGCCAGTCCAAGCAGTAGACGGCACAAATCTCTCATCCGGACCCATTGCTTATGATACAGAGGAGATAGTGTTGTTGGGACCAGGACTTCATCGGTCAATTTTGAAGTTTAGTTTAATCCATGCTCCTCAATTTCAGTTTATTTTGGGACTGCCCTGGCTCACTGAGCACAATCCGAGAATCGATTGGGCAAAGAGATCAATTGATATGAATTCAGATTTTTGCCTGGAACATTGTTTCAATTCTTTTTCCCTGGAGCGACAGCCATCTCCATCTTGCCATTTGGCGGAACAACCACAGATGATTTGTGCAGTGAATAATCTGGAAATTCCTGAAGAATACTGTGATTTATCACCCGTATTTGATGAATTGGAAGCCAAGAAATTGCCACCTGATAGGGAACATGATTGTCGAATTGACCTGGAACCTGGGGCTACATTGCCTTGTAGCAGAATATACGCTTTGTCAGAAGCTGAAAACCGTCACTTGAAAGAGTATTTAGAACAGTGTTTAGAGAATAGATTCATTCGTCCTTCGCAATCACCAGTGTCATCTTCTTTGTTCTTCATTCCGAAGAAGGATGGGAAATTGAGGACCTGCATTGATTATCGCGCATTAAATCAGGTCACCAGGAAAAATCGATATCCCCTGCCGCTGATTTCCGAAATGTTGGATCAAGTCAAGGAAGCTCGAGTTTTTACCAAGTTGGATTTGCGGGGAGCTTACCACTTGGTAAGGATGGCCGAAGGAGACGAGTGGAAGACCGCTTTTCGTACCTGGTTTGGCTTGTTTGAATATCAAGTCATGCCCTTCGGGCTATGCAATGCTCCCACTGCTTACCAACATTTCGTGAATGACATTCTGTGCAAGTATTTGGATCGGTTTGTTGTCATTTACATTGATGACATCTTGATTTTTTCTGCCAGCGCCCAAGAGCATGTGGGTCACGTGCGGACCATTTTGATAAAACTGTTGGAAAATCAACTTTTTTGTCAAATTGAAGAAGTGTATTTTCCATGCCAGTCAAGTGGAATTTTTGGGTTTCATTCTCTCGGCGGATGGAGTGGCTATGGATATGTCCAGGGTAAAAGCGGTGAGGGATTGGCCTTCCCCAAGAAATGTGAAGGACATACAGAGGTTCTTGGGCTTCGCCAATTTTTATCGGCGTTTCATCTGTAACTTTTCGGAAAAGGTTGGTCCCATGACTCGCTTATTGAGAAAGAACACCAAATATGAATGGAGCTTGGAAGTGGAGAAGTCATTTCAATTGCTCAAAGAAACCTTTACCACCGCTCCAGTTTTATTGCATCCCATTTTGGAGGAACCTTTTTTTTGTCGAAGCAGATGCTTCCAATTTTGCGATTGGGGGAATAATCTCTCAGCGTCATAAGGAAACTGGGCAGCTGCATCCTGCAGCATATCGTTCACGGAAGTTGACTCCTGCAGATATCAATTATTCAATTGCCAATAAAGAACTTTTGGCTGTGAAGGATGCCTTTCAAGAATGGAGGCACTATTTGATGGAAGCAAAACATGTGGTAACGGTTTTCACTGACCATAGGAATCTGCAATTTTTAAAATCAGCTCGCACCCTCACTCCGCGACAGTTAAGGTGGTCGCTTTTCTTTGCTGATTTTGATTTTGTTCTCACATATAAGCCTGGATCTACAAACGGAAAGGCAGACGCCTTATCTCGCTTGAATGAAGAAGAGGAGAATGAGTGTGTTGAGAAAGGATTGATCATACGGGCAGAAAAGATTGTTGGAACCATCCAGTATCCTGATTTTGAAGAGAAACTCCAGAGTCTTTGTTCAGAGGAAGAACTTGAACACTGGATTGAGAGTGGAGAAGACAGAGAAGTGAAAGATGGAAAACCCTTTTACAAGGGAAAATTATATGTCCCAGATTCAAATTTACGTTTGGAAGTCATCCAGCAATTTCATGATAACCAGTTGGCAGGCCATAAGGGAGAGAAAAAGACTTTGGATTTAATCAAAAGAAACTTCTGGTGGCCTAACATGGAAGCTCAGGTGAGGCAGTACGTGGCTTCCTGTGAAGCTTGTGTTAAAGGCAAATCACTCAGACTGGCTCCTCAAGGTTTGCTTATTCCATTACCCATTGCTCCCTACCCGTGGCATACAGTATCCATGGATTTCCTTGTAGATTTACCCTCAGGTCAGTGCTATTCCACCATATGGGTAGTTGTGGATCACTTTTCCAAGATGAGCCATTTCATTCCTTTGACATCCCTCCCAAGTGCTTCGCAACTGTCCACACTGTTTGTGCAACACATAGTCAAGCTTCATGGTATCCCTAAGGTGGTCATTTCCGATCGAGGCCCACAGTTTGTTTCCCGATTCTGGAAATCCTTTTTACAAAGGTTGGAAGTGGATGTTCGTTTGTCCACCAGTTTCCACCCGAAGACGGATGGACAGACTGAACGGGTCAATCAGGATCTTGAACAATATTTGCGATTGTATCTCATGGATCAGGAAGGAGATTGGCCCTCTTTACTCTGGGCGGCTGAGTTTGCCTATAACAATGCTGTGCATTCTTCCACTGGTTTTACACCATTCTTTCTAAACTCAGGTCAATATCCTAATATGTTGATTGGTAAGGAAGAGGGAGATGTTCTGGCTGTTGAAGAGGTAATACAAGGATTGCAGCAGGCATTTCAGATTGCCCACAAAAATCTAGGAAAGGCTAAAGCTTCCTATAACAGACAAGCAGACAAGAGAAGGAGAGAGAACCCAGAGTTCACAGTTGGAGATTTAGTTTGGATTTCCACTCGAAACTTAAAACTAAAGGGAAACAGGAAATTCCAGCCTTGCTATGTGGGTCCTCATCCTGTAGAAAAGATCATTAATCCAGTCAGTGTCAAAGTTAAGCTTCCAGATAATTTTAAGATCCACCCAATGTTCCATGTCTCTTTACTCAAGAGAAATCCATCAGGTTTGAGAAGAGTTTTATCCCCAGCTTCAGTCCAGATACATTTAGAGGAGAAGTTTGAGGTCAAAAGAATTCTGGATTCAAAAGTCAAGGGAGGGAAGTTGTTTTATTTGATTGACTGGAAGGGATTTGGTCCAGAAAAGAGATCTTGGGAGCCTAGTTCTTATGTTCATGCTCCTAGGTTACTTAGGGAGTTTCATAAGACCCATCCAGACAAGCCAACAGAAAGTAGAGGAGGACTTTTGGTGGGGGGTACTGTCAGGATTCCAGCTCCTAGCCGCTGTTTGCGGAGTGGACATGTGATGAAGAGAAGTGGTAAGTCTCAGTTATCTTGGAGACAGTTGGTGGCTTACCGTTTCCTGAAGACCTGTTTGATCGTGTTGCCGTTGTCTTTTACTGTATCCAATATGGCGGCCACACGATCAAGCTGTTAGCGTTCTAGTGTTTTTTCCATTCCTCAGGTGAAGGCAGTTCGTGTGCGAGCGCTTATGCTCTGCGCACTTCAACTGTCATTTTCCCGGGAGTAGCTGCGTATCTCCAGTGCTCCGAACTTTTCCTGTCAGAACTTCGCGAGGGAATTATTTCTGCTCGCCATTTGCCCCGTACCTGTTTTCGAAGAGTTGGTGTAAGGTCGGAAGCAGTCTTCGTGGGAGAACCCAGGTATTGCGGTGGCTGGTCGTAGGAGAGCGTCTCTCTCTCCCTCTTACACAGAGTAGGGAACGAGCAATCTTGTGCTTTGTAATTTCAGGTGTGGGAGTTCCTCACAGAAGTAACCTTCCAGCAAGACACCGCAGTGGCAGTCTCTCTTTCTCTCCACTTCCCCTTTCCCTTTCTTTACTGCTAGTTAAAAGAGATTTTGACTGCAGTGGAGTTAGGGAGTTGGGAGCTATCTTCTGATCCTGTGGAGGCCTGGTTCTGGAGTTCGGCGCTCGACAAAAGGCCGCGGTTTCCCCATTGTCTAGCAGGGCCCTGATGTCGTCAGTGGCGACTTTTTACTTCCATTTCAGAGACTAAGGGCCTGATTTTGATCTCAACGTAGGGGTTACTCCGTCATAACAGTGACAAATCTCCCGTTCACCGAGATATAAATCACATTCTATCCTATGTGATTTATATTTCGGTGGACGGGTTATCCGTCTCCGTTGTGACAGAGTAACCCTTCGTCGAGATTTAAATCAACCCATGAGTCTGAAGATGAAGGTTTTGACCCGGTTGAACCTGGTTGCTGTATCTGCCTCGTGCCCCGTTGCAGTTGATATGATGTACCAGTCAAGCAAAACCATAATTGCCATGATTGGTGCCAAAATCTTTTTGGTGCTATTCTGATCCTTATACTTTAAAAATTCATATCTCCAGTTTTCCCTATTGGATTTTGTCTGTTTATTTATTAAAATTTGGTTTGAGATTTTGCTTGTGTTATGTATTGAATTTATTACTGTTTTGGTATTATACAAAATACTTTCAAAAACAAAGAGAGGAGTATCCCCAGGACATAGAGTCCTAGTGATTACAGAAGATAGGAGAAAGATGCAAATAAACCCCTCAATCACCAACCTGGTTAGTGACATGCTTCATCATCGGGGTCTACCTGGGCAACCGAGTGTCACTCAGGTGTGCTGCGACGCCTGCAACTGCAGCAGAGATGGTTTTTTTGTGAGTTGTGACAGGAGTGATTTAGGGAAAAGTGTTTTTAAAAAGGTGTTCCACATGTTTAGTCAATTTTATTCCAGAGTCATGTGACACGGTTAAAAAATATTTGTGGGATACTTATGCTGGAATAATGTGACCAGAAAGCATCTGTGTTATGTGAATATGGTCAACATGTTTCAACCTTTTGACAAATTAGTAGGTTTTCGTCAGGACCAGTGTGCGATGAGCCGAGAGGTATGCGCACGCTAAGGCGCACCCATCCCAGACTCAGCTTGATGCCAGACCGTATACTTATGGTTTGGCGATCTTACAGCCTTCTGTGTAAGAACAGATCTGAAAAAACATTGTAAAAGTTGGTTCCATATTGAAATACTTTTCTAGTGATTCGAACAGCAATTGATTCATTCTCCTTTTAAACAGCTCTATTCAGACATGCATACACTGATACATCATGCAGTGATATATTCATTGTTCCAAATGGCTTTTTATGTCTGAAAAATATGAGCTGTCATTTTTAGACCACACCCACTCAATATTCATCACAATCTGCAGTGGGTGTCTTGCATTTCTTGTAAATCATGGAGCGCATAGTTACTTAGTTATGACATTCGTATTATAAATGCCCAGTGATATGGTAAAACGTGGTACTACACGGAAGCATTAGCAAACAAGGGTGAGAACGCCAAAGTTTTGTGTACTTAGGTTTTGAAAATGAGCTTTTGATGTGGAAAAAAATCATGATTAACAATTAACAAAGGACTTACTCGTAACTAATTGTAGTTATGCCCCATGGATCCCATGGGGGTCTTCTACGAGAGCAATCTGTTGATTACAAAAATGGGGGGAACGAGTGGTATTTATCATAAACTTTTCGAGAAAGGCTGGAGCATTTGCGCGATTGCTAAAAACGGCTAAGGTTGTTGGCGATGACCTGACAAAAACGGAGCCCACCCGTAACGTTTTTTGACTTACTTCTCTTGTAATAATGGCCCGCCGGTAAACCTGACTACCTTCCACATGGAGTCCCGAGGATACTGAGGGACCGCGCGGCGTGTGTATGAGGGCAAGGCGTCCTGATCGGTGGCAGCCAATTACAAGACTCCTGTCGGGGACTGGGTGAAAATTATACTGGATGACAGTGTTTTTGGGGATCAGGTCAGTGTTACCTTACTCTGGTTTAGGCAATACAAAAAACAAAAACTTTATTTAGTGACCGAATAGATGTACAAATGTTAGGGATTTCGCCTCAATATATGCTTGTGGGTAAATGTCATTTTTAATAAGCATATTTCCATAGCTTATTGTTACCACCACTAGGAAGCAGGTGTATTAGTCCTTAACACGGACTCTCAGATTGAAGAATTCAGCATCATCAGTTGCTTAGAGTTACATGTCAATGTAAACAGAGTGGTATGTTTTTAGTGTACCCTTTATCTTTGTTTCACAGTATTCCAGGGTATCCTTAAGGATATCTACTTGGATATCCTTAAGGGGGAGCAGAAGACTTTTTGGTGTCGCGCAAGTAGGTTGCAGTTTTTTGTACCATCTCCTTGAAAAAGCAATCGCAATGCCTTGATAGGGACTCCAATAGAGACCCGATTCCAGATACAATCGGTCTCTCTGGTGGTGGTGTTTTGTTTTTATGTAATTTTGGCAGTATATAAAAATATTATATTTTTTCTTCACTGGTAGTGAGAAAATCAGCCTAATGCTTGGTGATGTAATTGTGTGACTCTGCTAAGTCTACTAGAGATTTTATTTCCTGTTTAAGTTCTTGTGTTGGATCAACAGGTAAGGGGAGGTAGTTACTTGTGTCTGATAGGAGGTGGAGACATTCCGTGTGGTACGCTGTTTTATCAAGTACAACTATCCCTCCACCCTCCGTAAGGATATCCAAGTAGATGATGCCACCATTCTTGTCAGTTTCGACATTGAAAGCCTCTACACTAGCCTGCACCAGGATGAAACAATAGAGGTTCTCAGGAGAGCACTACCACGCCCAAAACAATTTGTCCTGGAATGTGCTACCCTGGCCCTGAAAAGAAACTATTTTGAATATGAAAGCAACCTATATCTGCAAATTGGAGGCACTTCCATGGGGAGCACTTTCGCTCCTAGTGTAGCGGGACTGTACGTCTCAAAGTCAAAGTCAAAGATAGCTTTACTCGATTTCCAATAAAAAAATCATAAAAACACATATAAAATACAGTAGTACAGTGAATTATTAAGAACCAATTTCAGATAATTCAATTTAATTCATGGTTAATCTGCATCTGATGACATTTTTTAAAAACATAGCTACTAATTAATTTACCATCTCATCTTCTAACATTTGAAGTTTCAGTAATGCTGGTCTACATTGCGTGAGACGCCATCTTCTCAGCAGAACACCCAAACAGTTATTTCTAGCTATTGAATAAAATTTACAGAAAAAAGTGCAATGTAGAGTGGACTGCTCAGATACATCGTCACATGGACAGAGAATTAGGTCCCTTGACCAACTATTCACTTCGGGGAAAGTAAATAATCTGAAGAAACTTCCGGTTCTAAAACGCGTAAGGAGTTGATTCTCCTGTGTCGAAACTTTCTTACTTTCTATTAGCCAGCGTTTATTTCCCAAAAAACAAAGGCATTTCTCTTTTAACTTTTTTATAGAAATTGCCGTTAAGGTCATTGGGGAGTCAAAGAATTCAGGGTGACCTATTTGTTTCAGAAAGCCCTTAATATAAACAAACCAATCAATCTTCGATGCCCCCTGTAAATCCAGCAATCCAACACTACCTCTCTATTAAAGCCCATTTCTTCTGACATCCAGATCTTGTGCCACAATAAGACTAGGCTAACTTTTATAAGATCAGTTATATAAGCCATTCCTATTTCTTTGTGGCAGACAAGTGTCGAGGTCGATCATGGTGCTGCTAGCAGATAGCGCAGAAAAGAGTTTTCACATATTTGGATCTCCCGGGTGTCCGCTAGGCCCCATAAACCGGCACCATAGATTGCAGTGGTGACACATTTTGAAATATAAATGTCCCTCAGGATATTAATTGGCCGACCCCCCCAACTTATTTGAGAAATGACGTACCGCGCCAATGGCCCCAGAAAAGGCCAGTTTCCTCATGTTTACCGCAGATGTCCATTTCCCCTTATTACTAAAATTAATACCGAAGTAAGTAAAAGTATTGGTTAATTCCATCTTTGACTGATCTAAGTAAATATTACACTTAACATTTCTCTCGGGTGAACAGCTCCTAGCAAAAGTTTTACCCACGTTAATCTATAAACCTCTTACATTCATATAGTCTGTGAAAATTGCAAGCGCTCTCTGGAGGCCTACTTGTGTTCTTGCCATGATGACAGCGTCATCCGCATAAAGTAAAATCGGAACCAAGGAGCCATTAATTTGTGGAAAATCCAGTCCCAAGCTAGTAAGATGACTTGCCACGCTATTTATGTAGAGGTTACATAAAAACGGCGCAAGGATACAACCTTGACGGACCCCTTTTTTATGGGAAAATTTGGAGTGCACTCGCCCATACTACGAACCGTACCTTTGCACCCGCCCGCGGTATAGCTCCTTTATAAAATTTAAAATATTACTTTCGATGTCCAATTTTGTTAGGGCGTCCCACAAAATTTCATGGCTTACACAGTCGAAAGCCGAGCTTAAATCGACAAAGGTTAGGAACAAATTTCCCTTTTTTGCTGTTACATATTTACCTATGATGATAGCGAGATTAAGCCCTTGTTCGACTGTGCCGAGCCCTGCCTTAAAACCATACTGGAATTTTGAAAGGACTCCTGTATCGTGTCTGCCCATTCCTGCAGCTATTCAAAATGATTCTTCCAGCCACCTTAATCAACGAGTCCAAAAGTGATATTGGACGATAACACTTGGGGTCATTTCGGTCCCCCTCTTTGAAAATGGGGACCAATATTGCTTCTTGCCATGTACTTACAAACCCCACATTGTTACCCCTATTTACCACATTGGTCAGAAATGGGGCCCATAGTTCTACATTCGATTTATAGATGTCAACGGGTACCCCATCTGGTCCTGGGGCTTTACCTGTAGGCATGGGCGGATTTTGCGGATTGGCAATCCGCGAATTTGCGGATTGCCAAAATCCGCAAAATCCGCAAATCCTCGCATATTTTTTTTTTTTTATGTTCGCACGGGTTTCTGCAAGTTCGCGAGGGTTTTGTACAATTTGGCAAATTGCGAAATTGTACAAAACGCTTGCGACCTTGCAGAAACCCGTGCGAACACAATGTGCCCAGTAGGGTATGTGCCTCTTGTGTGTATAAAAGGTCAGAGAAAGATCAGTTCAGCAGATGAAGAGAAAGAAGCTCCTGGTCACAGGAACAGCACGGGTATTGCGCTCGTGAAAGTCAAGGATGCAAAGCCTATCCAGCATCACAGCTGATTTTCCACGGTAGATTTGGGAAGAAGGCACACCTGTCCAGCCTCGACGACGCTCACGATTGTTTTTGGGCTAATGAATGAGTCACTGAATTTGAGCATCAACTAGTTCGAGTGACCATGTGTGTGTTACTATGCAATCGCCCCGAAGGGCGCAGGGGTCCCTTGAGTGAGCTGTGAGCTGAGCTGTAACTATTTTACAATGGCGCCAGCAAGCTGCCAGCGCCGTTGTAAAATAGTTACAAAGTTAGCTTGCACAGGAAGCACTTAGATAAAATAAAGCAGCACCTGCTTCGTTTTATCTAGTGGTTCCTGTGCAAGCTAACTTTGTAACTATTTTACAACGGCGCTGGCAGCTTGCTGGCGCCATTGTAAAATAGTTCCATGAGTGAGGGTTCAATTTTTGAACCCGTTACGTCCGCGGATTTTTTTTTGCGGATTTTGCGGGAAATCCGCAAAATTCGCGGATTGCGGATTTCCCAAAAATCCGCAAAATCCGCGGGCGTAACGGATTTCCCGCTCACCCTTATTTACCTGCCGCACTTTCTCTAATTGCAACCTCGACTTCAGGTATTGTAAAAGTAATATTTAAAGGATATAGTGCCTGTGGAATATTTCCAGACTGCCCAGCGGGTTCGGCCGGGTTGGTTCCCTGTAGGTCATCTCTTTTGTAGAGCTCTGTAAAGTGTTTTACCCATGAGCCTTCCTCTATAGCCATCTCTATAATGTCAGCCTTCCTATTCTGGAAAAACGGGGCATTCACTGCTTTCCAGAAACCCACTTTATCCTTCAGGATGCAGGCTTGATGAAGAACTCGGCATGCTTCCTGTTTAATCTGGGTCTTCCTTTTCTTGATTGAGCCATAATAATTGGCTCTTGCTTTTCTTATATCAGACACATTTTTAGGCTTAGTTTTAAGGCTCTGTAACAATGCAGCATGGGCCTTTCAACACTCTTTATCAAACCAGCCTTCCACCCTGTCATTTGCGGTCCTTCTTTTGTTTCCTGGGAGTGTCTGTGAGATCTCAGCCGAAATCATTTGGTAGGCATAATTGAGAAACTAGCCTTGTCAGCAGATAAGCAAGTCATAAACTCCTCTTGGTTGTTACTTAGGAGACTTTCCATGAAAGTCAGAGGCTCTATCGTTTCCCATTTTATGGCATAACCATTTAATTTTGCTAAAGATAGCTTATATTTATATAAGTCATCTACAACATCGTGTTTTTTGTTATCATTTT
Source organism: Lissotriton vulgaris (assembly GCF_964263255.1). Classification (NCBI taxonomy): domain Eukaryota; kingdom Metazoa; phylum Chordata; class Amphibia; order Caudata; family Salamandridae; genus Lissotriton; species Lissotriton vulgaris. The sequence goes on from NC_141694.1 coordinate 500,637,963, forward strand.
TTAAAAAGGATAGGGAAAAGCTCATCGGATAGTGATCGCTTATGGCAATATCACCTATATTAAAGTTAGACACTTTTCCAGAGTGACAATTTGACAACAAGGCATAATCCAATACGGAGTTGCACCCCCTACCATTAAAGGTCAGGCTAAAATCTACCTGTGGACTACATAATTCATTCACATAACCTAAGTCATGTTGGGATACAAGAGTATTAAAGAAGTTTCCATGGGTAGTATGGACAAAGTGAGTGCATGGCTCTCCTTTAAGATTTTCTAACCCACAAATCCCTGTATGGCTATGCTGGAAAATGTAACAATTAAAATCTCCCAGCCAAAGAATACAAGCCCCTGCTGGGGTATCTATTTCTATCTCATTTACATGATATAAAAGCTCATTAAGAGTGGAAGACAAATCTGCCTTTGATGTGTTAATTTAGAAATTAATCAGATTAATAGTTTCATTTCCTCCACTTTCTAGAGTTAGAGATTGAAAGTAAGACGACTCCAAATTATAGTTTTTAATTTTTATATTTGCCGTGTTGGAAATGTAGGTACAGAGACCCCCTGTACGTCTCAGATTTCGAGAGGAAATTTATACAGGGTGAGGCCAACCCCTTTGCACAATATATAGTATTTTGGAGACGATATATTGATGACGTCCTTGCCATTTGGCAGGGACCTGAGGACACTCTGAGGGAATTCATCAGATGGATTAACACTTGTGACAACAACCTCAAGTTTACCCACTCAATCGATGAAAAGACTATGGTATTTCTTGACCTGGTCATTACCAAAGAAGGTGGATGCTTGGAAATGAGGACTCACCACAAGTCTACCGCCAAAAACAACTCCCTTAGGTATAAAAGTTTTCATCCTAGGGCGTTGAAAGAGAATCTGCCATATGGCCAATTTATTCAATTACGAAGGAATTGCAGCAAATTACAGGATAATCGCCAACAGGCCACTGAAATTACCAACAAACTCTCCGACAGGGGCTACCCGAACCATATCCTAAGGAAATGCCAAAAACGGGCCAGGAACCAACCGAGAGATGCGCTATTAGAGGACAGAGTGAGAGAAGAAGAAACTGAACTTTCGTTAACTTGTGTAACCACATACAACACACTTTCTAATCAAATGACTAAATCCATAAATAAACACTGGAGCTTCCTGAACACTGGAAACCTACACTGTAAAAAAACTCTTTTTTCTTTCAAAAGGGCAAGAAGCATCATGGGACACACTAGTTAACACACGCCCAAATCGCAATATGCCAAAGGAACCCACAACAGAACTGAGTGCATGGGGATTACCAAAAATCACCGGACACCACCCATGTGGGAATTGCAGCGTGTGTCATTTGACCAGAGCCACAAAAACCCTTAATCTAGAACCAGAAAAAGTCTGGACACAGCGCTCACATACGAACTGTAACAGCCAATATGTGGTATATTTAATAACATGCCCATGCGGGTTACGATACGTAGGCATGACAGGAAGAAAATGAAACAACGCATCTGTGAGCACACAAGCACAATAAGGTTCAAGAAAGCAACAACAAAACTGACTGAACATTTTCTCCTGATAAACCACACCACCAGCGATATGCTTTGGACTGTGATAGATCTAATAAAACCAGGAGAAAAGACAACGCAGCGTATTTTTGAAAAAGAACAACGCTAGATATATAGACTTTCCACAAATGTTTCTGAACTCATGATAACATATCCTTCAATACTGTGAAACAAAGATAAAGGGTGCACTTAAAACATACCACTCTGTTTACATTGCCATGTAACTCTAAGCAAATGATGATGCTGAATTCTTCTATTTGAGAGCCCATGTTAAGGACTAATACAACTGCTTCCTAGTGATAGTAACAATAAGCTATGGAAAATATGCTTATTAAAATGACATTTACCCACAAGCATAAAGTGAGGAGAAATCCCTGACACTTGTACATCTATTCGGTCACTAAATAAAGTTTTTGTTTTTTGTATTGACTAAACCAGAGTAAGGTAACACTGACATGATCCCCAAAAACCCTGTCATCCAGTATAATTTTCACCCAGTCCCCGACTGGACCTCACATTGTGGTCACATGACCGGGACAGGAGTCTTGTGATTGGCTGCGACCGATCAGGAAGCCTTGCCCTTATACACACGCCGCGCGGTCCCTCAGTATTCTCGGGACTCCGTGTGGAAGATAGTCAGGTTTACCAGCGGGCCACAATTACGAGAGAAGTAAGTGAAAAAACTTTACGGGTGGGCTCCGTTTTTTCGAGGTCAGATCATCGCCAACAACCTGAGCCGTTTTTAGCAATCGCGCAAATGCTCCAGCCTTTCTCGAAAAGTTTATGATAAATACCACTCGTTCCCCCCATTTTTGTCATCAACAGATTGCTCTCGTAGAAGGCCCCCCCTACAGAATCCATGGGGCATAACTACAATTAGTTACGAGTAAGTCCATTGTTAAGTGTTAATCATGCTTTTTTCCACAGCAAAAGCTCATTTTCAAAACCTAAGTACAAAAAACGTTGGCAATCTCACCCTTGTTTGCTAATGCTTACGTGTAGTACCACGTTTTACCATATCACTGGGCATTTATTATATGAATGTCATGTCTAAGTAACTATGCGCTCCATGATTTACAAGGAACGCAAGACACCCACTGCAGTTTGTGATGAATATTGAGTGGGTATGGACTAAAAAATTACAGCTCATATTTTTCAGACATAAAAAGTAACCCTGGGCGTAGTTCGCGGAGTCGGACTCCGCGGAGCTCCGCGAAGACGTAGTTGCACTCCGCGAACTACGCGTAGCTCCGCAAGCATGCGGAGTTGCTTGCTGGGCCCGTTCGCGCGCCGTTTTTCGTCTTCGGGAGCGCGGTGCGCGTGTTCGGGGCGTTGCCTGCATGCTCGGGATGGCTAGCGCGCTAAATTACCACAGAGGTTTGTCCCGCCTGCTTGCGTTCCCTTATTTCCTGTTCCGGGTCACAATTAACGTGGTCGCGTTGTGCAAGACATGTTCGGGAACTCATCTTCTCGTTCGCACTACAAAAGTGCGTGATCGCGCTAAATATCGCGCGAACCTACCCATGCGGTCGCGATGGGCGCAGCCATCTTGTGGATCACACACTCTGGCTATGGTTTTGGGCCTACTTTTGCATCCTGTTAAAATCTCTTTAATCCTTGTCTTTTTACCCACTTTTTCTAACTTTCTTTAGTTATTACCTATTTCTCTCTGTGCCTAGGTTTATATTTTTCATTTTATTTCTACTTTTACAACTTTTCTATTGCTTTTTACTTCCTTCTTGTTCTTTTACCTTGCTTCTTCTTTCCCCTACCTTTTTGTCTTGAACTTTTAGTTTTCTTCTACCCAGAACCATGGTCAAGGGCGCCAGCAGCAGCGGCGGCTCAAAGGGCAAGGCGCCATTGCCCCAAAAAACTAGGCTGCCTTGCGGCAGAATGCGCCCCCAAGGGGTGAGGCCCCGCCAACTTTTTGGGGAGGAGGAGGTGGCTGCCCTTGTTTTTTTTATCCAGCGCCACCTCCCCTTGATGTTGGCAGCAGGTGGCAGGCCCGGCTCCGGCTACCAGCATATTGAGGAGCGTCTCCGGCGGTGGGTGAAGGTGCGCCGGGCGGTCTTCCGCTGCTCCGGTATCCGGCGTACCCACCACCAGCTGACCCACCGTTGGGCAGACATTTTGGACCGGGAGCAGGACCTGTTGGACCTGCTTGGCGTCGAGGTCGTGGGTCTTGGTGAGTGGCTACCCAATAAGAAAAAGTGTGTGTACTATATCTCTATAGTAGTATAAGTATTGTTGTTGTATCTTTGTAAATCTTGGCTGAATAAGTAACGCAATGACTGGTGCTCCTAGTTACATTTCCGATGTATTCCGTTATTATATCTACTGTAATTGTATGACACTGGTCTATGCTGCGCTTCTTCATCTTCACTGACTCTTGCGTGTTCAATTTGGCGCTAGCTTTTGCTGTTTATTGGTGTGAGATTTTCTTTATTGTAGAGAACTGAAGTTAGTTAATGCTATTAATAGAGTCTTGTCCTTCCTTTGTCCGTCAGTGAAATAGCCGTTGATGGATAATTGTACGTGTTTGCAATGCATATTGTATCTTTTTTTCACGGCCTTCTCTTCTGCATGAATAATACTCCTCTGGCAATGAATGCAAAAGTTACTTTGTTCTTCTTACCTCAGCCAGGGCCGGATTTAGGCATGTTCAAGCTGTGCAACTGCACAGGGCCACCAAACGCCAGGGGCCACCCCACCAATATATATCCTTAATTTAATAATCCTCAGAGGATGGATACATATTTGCGTGGCGGCCCCTGGCAGGGATTTGGTGCCTCCGGCTCTGTTCCACTTCCAAACACCCTGACTCCCCCCTCTTCACTGGCCTCCGTGCTCCGCCCCGACCTCCTCTTCCGGGCCCCCCACCTACGCTCCCTGGCCAGGAGTCCAGGACCACCATGAGCCTATAGCTGCCCCTGCCTCAGCCCTCCATAGAACTGATGTAGTTTGTTTATTGAGTGGGTAGGGCAGCAGTAGCATTCAGTCAGTAGCAAAACAAAATATGATGCCATGAACGTACAATTTCGTGTTAGTTAGTATGCACAAAGTTAAGCTTGTCTCCTCCTTGCGATCTATGTATTTTGCTGGCAAAAAATGAAAAAGAAATGGCTACTTACATTCTTGAATCTGTGGTGTTGTTCAGGTCTTACTGCCTCTGTGTTACTTAGTAATCTGCAATCAGAATGTTTATGGAACATTTGATTTGTTTTCACCAAGTACACTAGTCAGTGAATCATGCAAGGCAGTAGTCATTTGGTAGACCAATGTTTGTTTCTTTTAATGTTGTAGCAGTGGTTTTTGAAATGCTTGCTGTCTATGTTTCACAGCACTCAATGTTTTCTCTTTCTTTATTATTTCTTACATGAACCACAGAACCCAGGGGCAAGCAGAAGGCTGGGACCGAGTCGGCGGGTGAACGTGATTGTGAACCACAGGCACAGAGCTCCTCTACTGAGGATCCTGCTGCTGTCCCTAGTAAGTCCAACAGTGTTTTCTTTTGGAACAATGATATTTCCCTAACTTTCTAACGGAGCTTTTTTTCCAACCGATTAATGACATTTCACCTAACTGTTTAGTTAAGGTATCAATCTTTTCAAAAAATCTGTGATCGAATAGCGGAAGGCACAGGGTCCACTCCTGTCTTATGCTTTTTCCTCTATAATGTCTCTTCTTTGGCAATTGACACCAACCAAGTATGCATGCAGATAATGGTCTACTATTTTGTAAGCGTTAGTAAGAATACCACTACTACTCTTGCGGGTATTCTTCTATGCAGTGACATACATAACTATGTATGCACCCCAAAATTGGATGTTGTTGTTGATAGGCAGGTTGGACCTTACTTACTTACAGTCTTACACCTCAGTCACAGAACTCAGAGGAACCCACAATTCAATGAACGACAACCTATATGGGCTCAGTCATTGGTCAATTATTCAATTACCCCTTTCCTGAACCCCAATATGAAGATGCCAAATGATTTTTTTATTACACAATCCATAACCTAAGTAACCCCCTTTTTCTCACTCTCTCGTGTAAGTCTACAAGACAACAGACACTGAAAATATACTCCCGAGTCAATGTGGTACTTCAAAACCTTTATTTTGTTAGAAGTAACTAAGTAAGTAACATCAATGTTTTTAAGTTGTTCTGTCAAATACGTCAAGGGCAGGGCCACCAGAAGAAATCCAGAGTTAAAAAAGGCTCAATAAAAAGTATCCTACATTTGTACAGCTACCAGTGCACGATAGGGAAATGTGGGAAATGTCCGAGACCCCTCACCATTGAACGTATACTGGTTGCATATGCCTCTTGTTGGTAAGCTCTGCAAATCTTTGCTTCGTAGAAGTAAATCTTCTCATCTGCCGAAAGATAATGACAAAAGTGGTGCACGTTAGACAGTATGAAAACATTACATACATTTATTCAACTTTTTAGCTGTCATGCAAAAAAGAAGGTGTAACCTGAGGCTGTAAGGAAACTGGACTCCACAATCCACATTCAAAAAGTAAATACGGGCCTCTATTTTCCAAACTCTTCAGGTGTATGCTTTGAACTATCATGTGGCCTCAAAGGCGTCTCCTCGTACTGCGCAACAAGCTGTGAGGTAGCATGCGCAAAACTGTAGACATGTCATTGATGTACAAAGTAAACTGGTTAGGTTACATGGTTCAGTCTAACTTTCCAAGGACTAGAGTACCAGTATAGAATAGATGAGATGAGCTTGGGTACCATACCATACCAAATAAATGCTGATATGTGTAGTGTGTTACTTACTCTGCTGTACTAGGCAATGTGGACTACTAGTGATTACGTTGTACTTAACTGTTTTGCAGAACTCCGTTCTTGGTGAACAAGTACAATGGGGGCTGTGCATCCATCTAAAAAGGTGTACTTAATTACTTATTTTTATTTTTGCAGAACCGGTACCATCCACCAGTGCCGACGGGGGCAGCGGCGCTGCAACGCCGTCAGCAGAGGCGATCCCGGAGGGGAATGGAGGACCACCACAGGCACCTACAGCAGCACCGGCAGCAGCGGGGGAGGAGACAACAACGGTGGGCGATGGTAAGTTACATTCAATAGTGATCCGCATTACTTGGTGGGTGGGGAAAACTTCCTCACTGTACTCTGATATTTATAGTGAACTTGAAGTTCTACTGGACAATATATGACGCCACTGTTCTCATTACCAAGCTCAGCAAAAGCATTACCACCGGCCAGAATTGATAAAATTAGTTATACATGCCTCTTCTATGTGACTACAACTCAGCTGTGAAAGGTTGGTGGCAGACTAAAAAAGTCTTATCCACAACATTACATGACCGCGATGGATTAACATGAGATTGATTTTAACTAAAGTATGATGAAAGTTGCAAGGAAAAAGCTCTAATCATATAATATAGAAGGATACTTTGGAATCAGCAATGCAGGTGTTTGAGAGCAGTTGGATGCGTGGGTTGTTGTGGAAGCATAGAAAGTGGAAAACACAGCTGCCTGCGTGGGTGGGAGACACATCCAATATTGGTGGTTAGTGGATAGTGGATACTAGTGTTGGCAGCGGTGTTTTGGTTAAACACAAAGGCAAGGGAAGGAGGGGACCACTGGATGCATTCTGGGTCGTTGCTGGCGAAACACAAACCACCTAACGTTTGTTGGCGATATAAAGAATGATAGTCTCTAGAGTAGACATTTATTAGTACTAGCTGGCCACTGTTAATTTAATGTTAGTTTGAGACTGTCACTTTTCCCGGAAGCACAGAGTATATGATATAAAAGAACGAGATATGAAAAAGACAGGTGTTCGTATGTGACCGTTCAAGTACACCCATACTATGTTACTAGGGCAGGCATAATGCCGTGCCAAAAAGGCAGACAAATGAAGTATATAAGGCGTAGAATAGAATGTTCAAGATAGATAAAACAACATTTTAGGTACTCAACTTGCTTGCTATTGCTACTGTACTGTGCCGCCCACTATGTGTTGGATCCATTTTGCGTTCTTTATTTGCTGGGATTTTTGATTACAACAATTCTGTCTCTTTCTTTATAGTTACTCCTTCTAAACCAACCAGGAAGGAGCTGGCAGTCCGGGCCCGTCAGCGGAAACTGCAGGCCATCGTTGAGGCCTACCGCCGGCTGGTGGCTCAGGCCGAGGAGGAGGAGGAGGAGGCGGCGGCAGCAGCTGCTGCCTCTTCCAATGCCCCGGCCCCCAAGCCTGCAGGAGTACGTCGGCGTGCTCAGGCAGCCGCCCGCCGCCAGATTTTCCCTGCATCGTCCACCCCCCCACAACAACATGGCTGCCAATGTAGGTGCCGCCAGTTCCAGCGAAAAATTCTCCTCCGGGTAGCCAGGCTGGAGGCTCAAAGCAGTCAGACTAAAAAACAGATAGAGGAGCGTGTCAAGATCCTGGTGGATCAACACTTAAAAGCCCGCCGGCTATAAGATGGACCCTGTTTGCCCCTTTTTCAATCCTTTTGTTGGTGGGTGGGAATTGGGTGTTGGGTTTTTACTTTTTTTTTACATGACATTGAGCGTGGGAATTTGGTTGGGGTTAGGGGAGGCGGGTAGGGGGACAGCTTGGTGTAGGATTTATATATATTTTATTTTTGTATCATCTTTAGTTATATATATATTACATTATGTTAAAATAAACGAGACAAAGTTATTGTAAAAAGAAAACATTTGAAGTTCATTTGCGTTTCTTGTGGGGTTGGAGGGGGGAGTGTTTCACCAAAGAATGTACGTTGTGCAACCTCGCAAGGTTTAATTTGGCCATGCAGGTCGGCGGACAGTGCTTTTTAATAATAAAATATATTGCCCACATCTTTAACATGCAAACAGATAGATGCAGTAAACCCTCACCGAGTTATATTGGTAGTATTAGAAGAACGACCAGTCTGTCTTGCGTTATACCTCACTGCAAACTTATCTTACCTGTGATTGCTGATGAGATGATGATGATTTATCATGAAGTGTGGCACTGCAAGGGCTGCATTTGATTTCCAAGACAATGGCGAAGAATCTGTGGTTCAGAATCAGAACTTCTGTGATAGTAGACAGACCCTGCCAGTAGCGACAAAAAGAAAGAGACAGTCATTCGCGTGACAGACAATGTGGGGGTAGTATAAGTAAGTACAGTACATTGCATGGGTGACCCAATATTGCAACTGCTAAACTGAAACAAAACAATGGTTTTGGGGACTGGAAACAAAGTGCAAGAGAAGATAAGAAGTTCAACGTTACTTGTAGTACTCACGGCAACGTCAAACTTTTCTAAATCATAAATGCTTTACACTTTAAACCCAAAAAATAAATTACGCCAATTCATTAGATGCATTCGTTGTTTGATGTTAAATGGTAAATTATTTGGCGTTATACACAGAGCTTGAGTTGGGAAGCCGCAGAAGATCCTGGCCATGCCTTGTTGACATTTCACTATTGTTGCTTTGACCACATCTGCCCCAGCAAGCGCGTGATCAAATTGTTGGTGTATATTTAATGTAAGAAACATCACACCTCAATGTAACCACGCAGCCCGGGGGAAGAGGGTTAGGGATTGTTTAATGGATGGGTACGGGGGTTTTGGGAAAGGTTTGAGAAAGAAAAACAGTACGCATGGAGATTGGAGACAACAAAAGCAAAACAATGAAGACGATGATTTATGATGTTGATCAGCTAGCTAATGATTGTAAGCAATGGACGTAAGAAAAGGACACGCTGAATATGATTCTTGGTTTCCCGCAATCCAATTGCTTGATGATGAGGATCTGTGGTAAGGATGAGAGTTGATGCTCATACTATAAAGCAGTGGGTGAACCGTGAAAGATGTCCAGCCTGAAAAAGAAAAGGCAAATACAAAAGAATGTGAATGACCTAAACAAATTGTAATACAGTGAAGATAAAAAAACAATACAAAACAAGAGGAGTAGTCGTATGAGAGGACTTTCAGACTGAGGCGGCTTGGATACAATTTGTATAAGTCTACTAGTTGCATATCATTTTTAATGTAGAAGTACAAAAAAAGACAGGAGCAAGCACACAACAACAGGCCCACGACGACACAGGTTTGGCCGTTATACAAACTGCATTTCCCTAAAAATTTCAGACCCACAGAAAGGTGAATGAAATTGAAAAAGCAACCTAGCATTTACAAAATTAATCAACAAAATCAATGCGTCATTCTCAGTCATCAATCATACCACTATTGTACTCTACCACAGCACTGTGCACAAACATGTAGTAGCCTGGGTCTACTGTGCTGTGACTCTTATTTGTATTTTATTTATTACCTTGTATTCCACTCCAAGAAACATCGTGCATCAATCAGCTCAGATCCAACCGCCGGACAGCAAAGATAAATTAAGTCCTGACTGCATCTGTAGTAGTAGGAACACAAGTGCGTAAATAATTTCTATTATTAGTAAATAACATGGAAGAATTGGCTATCACGTGAGTCTGAACTGAAGTTACTAATATACTTCAACTCCATGCACATTAGCTCAGAGTCAGCCAAAAAATACATCCCATGCAATGCATGGCATTCATTTTTATACCTGTTTTGCTCTTCTTCTCTTTCACTGTCAGAAGATTGATCACAGATGCTGCCGAGCCTTTGTAATGCGAGTCAACATCACAACAAGTTGACTTCAGTTGTGGATGCCTGCTCAAGTTTCTTTTGACACAGAAGAGTCGTCTCTGAATGCCTGCAGACAGAGGTGGTAGCCTTAACAGTAAGACTCAGCAAGGCAGTTATTATGAGTTGCAGATTTCAAATGAAATAGAGGATGGCTGTAGTCATGTACGGTTCACTTATTATGGAGGGACTGTTAGAGGCTACATTATTGTTATTGTACTATACTCCATCTACAACATCAAATGTATGGCTGCCAAGATGGAATTGTATTGACTTGAGTGGGAGTCAAGAAGATGCAGCAAGACTCTGAGGAGTGCAGTCAACATGGAACATAAATGCACAGGCGTGCAACTCCAGGAGGTAACTAAAAAAGATACAGCGAAAATAAAATGCACAGGTGTGCAACTCCAGTAGGTACATTAAAAGAATGAGTGGTGGGGATGGATTTGGTTGAGCTTTTTATTTTAAGATTAGCAGTTATGCACCAGAAAGTCATTTTTAATAAGAAAATAAATAACACAAATAAAAGAAGGGAAAAAGTCACAATTTAACAGCCTATTGGTCAGGGAAGAGGTGCTCGTCCTCAAACTCTGCGGGTCCGGACAGCAGTAGGTCATGTAACCCAGCAGTGATAAATTCTTCGGGCTCGCTTTCTTCATCCTGCTCTGATTCACGTACAGTATAGTCTGGTGGTATGAAGTGTTGATTCATTTTTATCATTGTCAGCCTCTCTACGCTTTTGGGGGAGAGACTGGTCCTTTTCGATGTCACAATGGCACCAGCAGCACTGAAAACCCGCTCAGAGGCGACACTGGCTACAGGACAAGCCAAATACTTTATCGCCAGCCTGCTCAGCACTGGCCACTGTCTCCTTCTTTCATACCAATAGACCAATGGGCTTTGCTCCATGAACACCTCTGTTGTGTCATCCAGATAGGCCTGAACCATCCGCTCAGTGTTCAATGGTGCTCGGCTTTGCTGCTCCTCTTTCCCCTTTGCAACAGCAACGGACTTACCCATTCCCTTCTGTAGAAAAAAAGCAGTTATGCTTTTGGTTGTGTCTGCTGAATCAGATCGTGCAGGTGCTGCTTTTGGTACTGTTGGTGCCTGCTGGGAAGCGGACGCACCGCTCTCATGCTGTGATGAACTTGCCAGAGTTGCCTCAGGAGGATGGCCTGGAGTACTTTGACTGTCCTGGGCTGGCACTGTCAGGCCTTTAAGTAACAGCCGTTCAGTTTCGAAATCATTAGCTTCCACAGCTATGGAACTTTTGTAATTGGCAACATCCCCATCTGAAAAAGGAATGACTGCGCTACTGCTGACAAACAATTTGTACCGTGGATCCAAGATTGTTGCAGTTATGTAATTTGGATCTGACACAATCATTTTAAGCCTTGCATTTACAGATAAGCGGTTGCGTAAGGCCTTGGCCAAGGTACATGCATCAACTTTTTCTTCGTCACCTTCGTATGCTTCACAGACCTCCTTCAGCTGTTGCTCGAGCATGTACAACAATGGGATGGCTTGGCCCATAGTACAGTCCTCCCTGCTAACTGCACGTGTGAACACCTCAAAAGGTTGTAGCATCTCTGTCAAGCATTTAATGATGTCCCACTGCCACATCTCAACGGTCAGGCTTTTAAGATTAACAGTAGGATCCACTAATCTTCTTGACATTACATAAGCATTCAGTGGTATGTACTGCTCAAAGAGACGCTCAAGCATGAAATAAGTCGAGTTCCAACGTGTTGGGACCTCCTGGATCAGTGCTTTGACTGGCAAATTATGCTCCCGCTGAATGACGCGTAGCAGCTTCCGCGCTTTGAAAGAATGGTTAAAATGCGTGCATATTCTTCTGCAGATGGTCAGTATGTTGCTGACTTGTTGTTCATGTTTCAGAAAGTCTTGCACGACTAAGTTAATGCAGTGTGCCAAACAGGGTACCCTGAAATACTGTCCATCTTTCATTGCCCTCACTACATTACTGCCATTGTCGGTGGCAACAAAACCAATCTTAAGGCCTCTTGGTTTCAGCCATTCAAAGACCTTGCTGTTAAAGTCAGACAAAATGTTGTCAGCAGTATGAGTTTTCTCCATACCAAACATGGCTACAGTTGCATGTTTGCGAGTGTCATTGAAAATCCCAGCAACATCAAGAAGGCCTGATGTTAACTTGTCTTTCACACCTGCAAAAGAGATCCAGTGTGCGGTGATGCACATGTAATCTGCTGTGGCTTCGCGACTGCTCCACATGTCGGTTGTCAGGTGGATACAATGGACAACACTCTGTTGTAAGGCTTTCCCAATCAATCCCAGCACGTCGTGGTGTAGTGCTGGAATAGCAACTCTTGCAAAATAGTAGCGACTGGGAACGTCCCATTTTGGGGCGAGTGTTGCCACTAATTGCCGAAATCCCACTCCCTCAACAAATGAAAATGGGAGAAGGTCCAGTGCCAACATTTTTGCAAGTTTCGCATTGTACAAACGTGCTGTTGGGTGGTTCCGCTCGTACTTTCCCTCCTGCCTAAACATGCCAGTAATGGTAAGCTGCTTGGTAATTCTGTCTGTTCTGCTAGACGGACCACCTTTCAACGCAGACTTTTCACTCCTTGCCCTTGGTGTCTCCGGCTGACTCTGGTGCCACTGAGAAGTTGCTGATGCTGAGGATTTGGACTGCACCACTCCAGTGCTGGCGACAGGGCTCATTGGTGTACCACTCCCAGATAGAAGGTCATCGTCTCCCTCTTCTTCCATGAGTGGACCTTGTAGTACTGTATCCTCCCCACCAACACCAGTGCTTACATCTTTTTGTAAGCTTGCAAGGTGGTTCTCCCATACAATTGTGTGTGTTTTTTTCATATGGGTCGTTGGGCCTCCAGTACCATAGTTTGTACCAATCTTACCACGACTAACATTGGTGCGACAAATGGAGCATATAGCAATGTTCTCCTGATGTGGGTGAACCGTAAAAAAATCCCAGACTGGGGAGCTAAACTTTTGTCTCCTGCCATAGGAAGAGGAGGACCCACTTCCAATCCCGGATGAACTGGAGCCTTTTGGTTGCATTTCCCTATGTGACAGTTCAGTACTAGTACTGCCACTACCTCCTTCTGTTGAGGTGGCGCTTGCGCTGGATGTCGCACGCTGCCGGGCCTTCGCTGATGCAAAAATGGGAGCTGGTGTTACTTTGGGCGCTGAGTGTGTAGGAGTTACACGTGCTACCTGCTCATCACTAATCGCAGCCCTTCTAGATAGGGTGAAAATGCTGGTCTCTACATCCTCTGCACCAGGAATAACGCTTGTGATGATGACATTGTCAGTGTCAGACCCGTCTTTATCACCATCAGCATCCTGTTCACCTACATCGAACTCCGGAAGTTCAAGCCTTGACGGATCCTTCCTTTTTCCCAGCCTGGTCTTTTGATGCCTCTTCTTTGAATGCTCAGTTCTTCGTCGTGGATGATACTCCTCATCAAGGTCATCTGAAGGGATGCTATGCGAAGAACTCGATGCACTGCCACTAACCCTCCTTTCCTTTCGTAAATTTAAAGACAGTAGATCACCTCCAGAAGTGGCTTCCTCTTCTTCTTGCTCGGAATGAGGCTCTACTTCCTGAACTGCCCCGACATCGGGAGGAACAACTTCCACTATTGCGTGTGGAGACGGTGGTTGTTGTTCTTGAGGAAGTACTATAGCGTGCTGTGGTTCTTCAACAACTACTACTGTGGGATTTGGTTGTTGTTGTTGAACAACTATTGCGGGCGGTGGTTGTGGTTGTTGAACATCTACTGCTGGCGGCGGTTGGTCAGCACTTTCAGCTTGCATAGATTGTGTGCTACTTTGAGACAGCGATAAGTTAAGTTCAGGTTCAGTATCACTGCTTTGTAACACTATGTCGGCTACCTCTTCGACCCTCATGTGCTTGGCCCTGGGTTGGTGGCTTGCCCCCGCTAATGCCGATGTGCTGGCTCCAGCTTGCACCATGGACACCGCTGCTGCAGGCGTACGTTTTGGGGGCCCAAAAAAGGTTTGGGGGTCCATACCAGCCTTAAGTGACACTTCCTTTTTCTGTACCTTCTTCTCAGCAACTTTCTTGGTGGTGGAGGACCTGGTAACTGCTCTCTTAGGACCCATCTTCTTCTGATGTCAGCAGCACACAGCAGCACTCAGTAGCACAAATTGCAGAGATGTGTGGTCAGATGAGTCACACCCCACACGTGGCGTACAATTGAAGGACGTCCGTCTGGCAGTTGAACGGGCGATGGATGAAAACAGCCAGCACCTCCTCAGTCTTTTTCTGTGCACCTACAAGCAAAGAAGACAGAAAACGTCAGTCAAACAAGCAGTAAGCCAACAACACATGAACAATTGAAAGACACACAGGGCAATGTATAAAACACAAAAAAGAAGACTAATAGTACGAGCACCACAGCTCCCAGCTAGAAATAACCAATAATAAAGTCAAGCAGGCCTATCATATACCAACATGGACAGAAAAAGGAGGTTGCCTGCTACACATGAGTCATGACAGGTTAATGCAAGGAAAATCAAAATACACCATGGCTAAGAGTTTGTAAAACTTCACGGCAAAAACACATACAAGTCATAAAATTATTCCACACACAAAAAAGTTACCTACCCCCCTGCCCAGACAACCAACTTGGAAATGCAATGGCATACACACATGCCGTAATGATGGTAATTAAATAGACCAAATAGAAACAGCTACATAAAGCAGCCCCGCTCACTAGTAACTACCACCTCTGGGAGTCTGTCCTACTATCAGATCAGACCAAAAGCAGGGAGGCCAATGATAAATGCACAAAGGAAGTACCTACAAAATGGCCGCCACCACATGGCCTGTTCAGGAAGACAAAGCTACAACCAAAGAAGTAAATAACACAAAAAATGAGGACTTTTTGGTAGCACAGGGGACACATTAAACATTTTCGAGGAACTTTTATGCAACTCGGGACATATTGTTCGCGAGAATGCAAAATCGGCGTGTTCGGCAACGCGAATCGAGTAAAAAGTCGTTATCGCGTTCCCGAGCCAGTACATTGAGCGCGCGAAAAAGACAAAAAAGGTAAGGTCGCGTTCCCACACGGCACGACGTTACCAAAACTACCCGAGCTGTATTCCTAGGGTTACCTAATGGCAGGGAGTGCCATAATAGCTACACACAAGCAACCAAAAAACTAAAAGTACCACCATTACAAAAAAATGTGAAGCAATCCAAAGCCATACACGGTGTAATTAAAGTTACACCACAAAAATAGTTGATTAACTTGAATGCACCTATGGCTTTGAGTGGTAGTACCTACAAAAGCCTTGGATGGCTATGGCAAAAGAAGAGGACCAGGGAAGGACACAGAAAATGGCCGCCTCCATAGGGCCAGGAGGACAGGGACACCCAAAGACAACATGGAAAGGGGATGCACCCAAAATGGCCTCCACCACATGGCAAAATCAGTCACAAAGGAAGCATACACAAAATGGCCGCCACCACAAGGCCTGCCCACCAACAACAACATAGCAGAATCATCACAAAGGAAGTACACACAAAATGGCCCTCACCACTACATGAAAAGAAAGAGAGGACAGACAATAAATGCCTATGCCAAAGGGACAATGCTTTGCTTCACAAAATGAACACACCAGACACCACCCCCCAAATTGGTCACCCCAACCATAAACCAGAAATCATTACATAGAGGACAGAAAGGAACTGGGAGTGGGCCATGCTCCAGGAAGACAAAGCTACAACCAAAGAAGTAAATAACACAAAAAATGAGGACTTTTTGGTAGCACAGGGGACACATTAAACATTTTCGAGGAACTTTTATGCAACTCGGGACATATTGTTCGCGAGAATGCAAAATCGGCGTGTTCGGCAACGCGAATCGAGTAAAAAGTCGTTATCGCGTTCCCGAGCCAGTACATTGAGCGCGCGAAAAAGACAAAAAAGGTAAGGTCGCGTTCCCACACGGCGCGACGTTACCAAAACTACCCGAGCTGTATTCCTAGGGTTACCTAATGGCAGGGAGTGCCATAATAGCTACACACAAGCAACCAAAAAACTAAAAGTACCACCATTACAAAAAAATGTGAAGCAATCCAAAGCCATACACGGTGTAATTAAAGTTACACCACAAAAATAGTTGATTAACTTGAATGCACCTATGGCTTTGAGTGGTAGTACCTACAAAAGCCTTGGATGGCTATGGCAAAAGAAGAGGACCAGGGAAGGACACAGAAAATGGCCGCCTCCATAGGGCCAGGAGGACAGGGACACCCAAAGACAACATGGAAAGGGGATGCACCCAAAATGGCCTCCACCACATGGCAAAATCAGTCACAAAGGAAGCATACACAAAATGGCCGCCACCACAAGGCCTGCCCACCAACAACAACATAGCAGAATCATCACAAAGGAAGTACACACAAAATGGCCCTCACCACTACATGAAAAGAAAGAGAGGACAGACAATAAATGCCTATGCCAAAGGGACAATGCTTTGCTTCACAAAATGAACACACCAGACACCACCCCCCAAATTGGTCACCCCAACCATAAACCAGAAATCATTACATAGAGGACAGAAAGGAACTGGGAGTGGGCCATGCTCCAGGAAGACAAAGCTACAACCAAAGAAGTAAATAACACAAAAAATGAGGACTTTTTGGTAGCACAGGGGACACATTAAACATTTTCGAGGAACTTTTATGCAACTCGGGACATATTGTTCGCGAGAATGCAAAATCGGCGTGTTCGGCAACGCGAATCGAGTAAAAAGTCGTTATCGCGTTCCCGAGCCAGTACATTGAGCGCGCGAAAAAGACAAAAAAGGTAAGGTCGCGTTCCCACACGGCGCGACGTTACCAAAACTACCCGAGCTGTATTCCTAGGGTTACCTAATGGCAGGGAGTGCCATAATAGCTACACACAAGCAACCAAAAAACTAAAAGTACCACCATTACAAAAAAATGTGAAGCAATCCAAAGCCATACACGGTGTAATTAAAGTTACACCACAAAAATAGTTGATTAACTTGAATGCACCTATGGCTTTGAGTGGTAGTACCTACAAAAGCCTTGGATGGCTATGGCAAAAGAAGAGGACCAGGGAAGGACACAGAAAATGGCCGCCTCCATAGGGCCAGGAGGACAGGGACACCCAAAGACAACATGGAAAGGGGATGCACCCAAAATGGCCTCCACCACATGGCAAAATCAGTCACAAAGGAAGCATACACAAAATGGCCGCCACCACAAGGCCTGCCCACCAACAACAACATAGCAGAATCATCACAAAGGAAGTACACACAAAATGGCCCTCACCACTACATGAAAAGAAAGAGAGGACAGACAATAAATGCCTATGCCAAAGGGACAATGCTTTGCTTCACAAAATGAACACACCAGACACCACCCCCCAAATTGGTCACCCCAACCATAAACCAGAAATCATTACATAGAGGACAGAAAGGAACTGGGAGTGGGCCATGCTCCAGGAAGACAAAGCTACAACCAAAGAAGTAAATAACACAAAAAATGAGGACTTTTTGGTAGCACAGGGGACACATTAAACATTTTCGAGGAACTTTTATGCAACTCGGGACATATTGTTCGCGAGAATGCAAAATCGGCGTGTTCGGCAACGCGAATCGAGTAAAAAGTCGTTATCGCGTTCCCGAGCTAGTACATTGAGCGCGCGAAAAAGACAAAAAAGGTAAGGTCGCGTTCCCACACGGCGCGACGTTACCAAAACTACCCGAGCTGTATTCCTAGGGTTACCTAATGGCAGAAATTGACAGACACCCGAAACCTGACATACCCCACACATAAACATAAGATTTTCTAAATCAATCCAGTCCATCCATGATTTCCTAATTAGAGGTACACCAGAAAAACAGTTGATTACCTTTCATGACCCTATGACTAGTACCTCTGGCCTACTGGAAGAGTAGGCCACAAGTTTGGAGGCCTATGGCAAGACCAAAGTGGCTGGGAAACATAAAATGGCCGCCAACAACACATGGCCAGGCCAACCACAGAAAGTTATTACAATGAACTCAAACATGCCTACACACTAACTACATGGAGTACTAGGGTCAGCTATTGGTTTAAAAAAATAAAAAAACTTTTTCATTACACAAACAGAAATTCCACAGCAGACATTGCTATTGCATAATGATGACCATAATCCAATGCCAGCCATGATGTTTGTTTACAAACTTGAATAAAAATTTAAACACAGAATTATGATTTTACCCATGGGTACCTCTCTATGTAGCCTGGATGAAATTTAAAAAGAAATACAAGTTGGGACCTCATAAAAGTAGGCACCCATCAATAATTTAAATCAAGGAATGAATAATGTAGTTAAAACATTTTAAATCAAACAAACACAAGTCTACAACATCATACTCACTCATACATTACTGAACTTACTTGAAAAAGAGAATTCAAAATCCAAAAGTCCTCAGTAAGATTCAAAAAAAGCAGTAATGCAGCCAACACACACAGAAAGTGATCCTGCCAGCTCAAAATCCAAATGAAAGTGACCACCTCATGGACAAAGCACTGGGAGGAGCCTGGTGGACAGGAACAGGAAGTTGTAAACTCCAGAGCCCTTCCTCCTTAATATTCAAAAATACAGTAGAAACAGAAAGAGGACTCCTTCCCCCCAAAAAATACATCCAAAGGTACAACTTTGAGGGGTTTCTCACTTGTTTGCTAACCAAAATGGTAATTTATTATTATGGTTTAACTTTTAACATGCTCGCGAGTTATTCTGTGCAAGATTGCAGGTTCTGCGTGTTCGGCAACTCGATCTTACCAACAAACATACTCGCGCGTCCTTATGGCTTTATCGCGCTTCCAATGACGTTATCGCGTTCGCACAGCTGCACGGAAGGGTTTACAAACATGGTGGCCGACGCGACCGGGAAAAAGCGAACGCAGAACCAAGGTAAGCCATTGCCGCGCACGCGATAATGTTATTTAGCGCGCGACAATGTTATTTAGCGCGCGACAACTACGCTCCGCACCGGATAGCGGAGTTATCGGCAGCTACGCGAACTCCGCGGAACGCGGAGTTGCCAAAACTCCGCAAACTCCGCAAACGGAGCGTAGTGCTTCGCCCAGGGTTAATAAAAAGCCATTTGGAACAATGAATATATCACTGCATGATGTATCAGTGTGTGCATGTCTGAATAGAGCTGTTTAAAAATCCATGTTCTTGAAGGAGAATGAATGCAATTGCTGTTTGGATCATTAGAAAAGTATTTCAATATGGAACCAACTTTTACAATGTTTTTTCAGGTCTGATCTTACACAGAGGGCTGTAAGATCGCCAAACCGTAAGTATATGGTCTGGCTTCAAGCTGAGTCTGGGACGGGTGCGCCTTAGCGTGCGCATACCTCTCGGCTCATCGCACACTGGTCCTGACGAAAACCTACTAATTTGTCAAAAGGTTGAAACATGTTGACCATATTCACATAACACTGATACTTTCTGGTCACATTATGCCAGCATAAGTATCCCACAAATATTTTTTAACAGTGTCACATGACGAATAAAATTGACTAAGAGTACATGTGGAACACCTTTTTAAAATCACCTTTTCCCTAAATCACTCCTGTCACAACTCACAAAAAACCCAGCTCCGCTGCAGTTGCAGGCGTCGCAGCACACCTGAGGACACTCGGTCGCTCAGGTGGGCCCCTGTGCTGTTTGCTGCCTCGGGTTGGCCTACAGTGGCTGCTTGCTGCCAAGGAAAGGAGAAAAGAGAACTTTGCTGTTTGCTTTGTCACTTGCTTGAAGAAAAGATCTCCAAGGGATTGAAACTGAGCTTGCCTCCTGTTCTGAAGTCTCAGGGACACAAAGACTACACCACCATCTCCCCAGAATTTCCTTGCTGGGAATTCCAACCTGCATAGAGGTGTGTGCTGCTGTTTAGGACTCTAGAGAATGTTTGTCGCTGGGAGCTGGAAAATCGTGCAACATAGAAGAAGCATGTCGCATCCGCACCTGTTTTCCGACGCATCGCCGAAGAAACCGTCGCAGCACCTGCCGCGGCTTGAAGAATCCACGACGTAGCATCAGGTGCACAATCTCCAAAGTCCGAGATCATCACACCAATCCCTACGCAAGCCTGCTGTGTGGCTGCATGAAACCATGCATTGTACCAGATCAAAGCATCGCATTGAGGCCCTAAGACAGTCGGATTGATGGGGTCCACAGTAAGAAACAGACTCATCAACTTCCCACGCAGTAAGAAAACAACGCACCACCTCCTCTCTGTTAAGGAACCAACGCATCAACTCCCCTGCGCTGCAGTAAGGAACTGACGTATCACCTCCCCGGGAGCAAGCAATTGATACATCACCCTCCCTGAGTGTAAGCATCACGTTCCCGGCAGCCATTTTGCATGTAATGTACTTTTGAGAAAAGTGTTGCATTTACAACCTGCAGTGAACTAAACTATTTCAACCATTTACAAGCCTTATTTTTAATACTGTATTGTGGATTTTTGTTGCTTTGTCTTGTTTTGGTTCAGATAAAGATTACTTATTTTTCTGAACTGGTGTGGTGTCCATTTGTAGTGTTTTCACTGTATTACTGTATGTGTTCACAAATGCTTAACACACTGCCTCTGAGATAAGCCTGTCTGCTCGTGCCAAGCTACCAAGGGGGTGAGCAGGGGTTATTTTAGATGTATACCCCTTTAACATGACTAGAAGCAGGGTTCCCTATTTGGACACAGGTACCTACCTCTGCCAACTAGAGACCCCCTTTTCTAACAGATGCTGTTCCATCTGTGCTGTCTCCCCTTCTATTTGCTCGGAGCAGTAAGTATTTTCGGATGTATCTGGGGTAAATTGGGGTCCCCTCCGGTCAGAGCCCTGCTGCACTAGGCGTCTTCGAGGAGACAGTACAGTTGGAGTACATTCCCCTGAATCAGGTTCTGGGTCTTTTGTATTAGCTACCAATGTTTTCCAGGGTCTGGCTCTCTCTATTGATCCAATCCCCCAGTGGGCATTTCTAAGGAGAACCCTCCCCTCAGATGCCGCCCATTTTTCAAATTCTTATTCCCATACTGAAATTCGAGGTCCCTCGGTGCCTTCCAATGCCTCGTTATTATCCTTTTAGCCAGTATCAGGGTCAGGTCTTGAAATCTGCTACTGACCCATGTTTTTGAGGTGTGGGGGGAACAGGCTCAAGAAGTAGTGTGCAGGGGCACATGGGACAGACCGGTCCATAATCGCCTCATGTGTGTTGGTGATTTTGTTACAAGAATTCCTTAACTCCGAACATGTCCAGAGCAATGGAAGAATTCCACCCCCATTTCTTCACATCTTGGGCATTTCATGTCCTCTCTGTGGAAAAATGCATTAGTTCGTCCAGGGGAGGAGGTATACGCTCTACAGTATGAAGAAGTTAGTTAATCGGAAATGGGGATTCCTTGAGATCCTAGGGGTCACGGTCAAGAATTCCACCTCCATTTCTACACATCTTGGGTATTTCATGTCCTCACTGTGGAAAAATGTGTTAATTTGTCCCGAGAGGAGGTATGCTCTGTGTAGTATGAAGAATTTAAGTATTCGAAAATGGGCATTCCTCGAGATCCTTGGGGTCCTGGTCAATATAGTTTCTCAGTCTTTGTCTTCCAGAGGGATATTCAGGTCGTCTGCCAATCTATCTCGGAGAGCAGTCAGCAGTTGAAGGATATCCCTAACCAGTGGTTTGTAGAAACATGTGACCGCTTTGATTCTACCACCTCGTACCATGTATAATGACAAGTATCGTGATGTGGAGGTTCTAACATGTTATGTTATGTTATGTTAGGGATTACTTGTATAGCGCCTATCACCGCCGGTCTCTAAGCGCTTACCAGAAAAAACATAACACACTAATGACCCTAGAACCTCAGTTGTTTCACCTCCTATAATGTCATGAAAGCCTTTCTGAAAAGATGCGTTTTTAATTTCTTTCTGAAAGGTAGAAGCTGCGATTCCTCTTTCAAGGTAGGCGGGAGCTCGTTCCACAGTTGCGGGAGGAGCACAGACAAGGCCCTGCCTCCTTTAGTCAGGTTGGAGGTTGTTCCTGAGCGCAATGGTCTCCCGGGAATGTACCTCTTCAGACGTTGCTTAATGTACTCTGGGGCTTTTCCAAAGAGTGCCTTATGGGCCACACAGAGACATTTGAACTGCACTCGGAATTTCACTGGGAGCCAGTGCAGCTTCTGAAGCAGTGAGGTTACGTGTGAGTTTCTAGGCAAAGAATGGATCAGCCTGGCTGCATCGTTTTGTATTACCTGCAGCTTCCTCAACAGCTTCTGTGGTAAGCCTAGGTATAAGGCATTGCCATAGTCAAGTCTCGAAATTACTGTGGCGGATACGATCGATTGCAGGGTGGAGGCAGATAGGATGGGAACTAGCTTTCGCAGTTGCCTCAACACACCTATGCAGGATCCGACCACAGCAGAAACTTGAGGGGCCATTGAGAGGTCTGCATCAATCCTCATTCCCGACCGCAGTACTTGTGGATCGCTGCCACCACCCCCTGTGCAATCAGAAATTACCATTAGGGAGATCGAAGCCTGCTCAAACGTCTTAGAATTGGAGGAGTGCGCGTCCCTATATAGGTCTCACAGTCGTGATGCCCCTGCTTGTATCCATTCTCCTAGGCTCTCCCATTGTCCCCTATGAAGTCGTAGCTGTAGTATTGTTATTGGGAGGTCAGGTGAGTAAGGGATCCGTGTTTGCATCTTTAGGTGACAGCAACTCCAACAGCATTATAGCACTTGTACTTCGCCGTAGTCATCTACCGAAGTCCTGCCTACCTGCACCAACATCTTCAATAATATGTTTAAGTCTGATGTGAATGGTTGTGCTTCACAAATCTAGGACTGCTAATCTACCAGCCAGCGGGCAAACCATTGTAGTTGGCAAGCAAGGTAATATCGTTCAAAGTCGGGGACTGCAGTCGGACGCTGCATTGTTTTCAGGGCTTCCCGCCTCTGTCCCGAGCCCCACAGGTAATTTTAGACAAGTAATGTAAGTCGGTGTGCCACCTTAGGGGTATCCATATTGGAAGTACAGTGAAAAGTACATTCATCTCAGTAGCGCCACCAGTTTTAAAAGTGCCAACCTCCCTGCTAATGAAGGTGGGAGGCCTTTACAATACTCCAAGCTGGTCTTTAAAGATCGTACGACTGCCCGATATTACTCTATAGAATATCGGGGTGAGAGTGGTATATTTTCACCCCTAGAAATTCCAGGCATCTCGGTTCCCATTGGAGGTTGCCCAGTTCTGTAGGTAGGTCTCTGTCTCTTGTCAATGGGAAAAGTCCAGACTTTTGCCAGTTAATTTGTAAACCCACATTTACCCAAATGCCTTCATCAATTCCTTAGCACCAGGCAAGTTTTATTCTATGTTTCCCAAGAACATCAGCAGGTCATCATCGTATATCGCTATATGGTGTACACTGTTCCCCAGGTGTATCTCACTGTACTTTGTGCCTGTCCAGGCAAGACAGGCCAGTGGTTCTATTGCCATGGCAAACAACAGCGGGGAGAGTGGGCATCCCTGTCTTGAATCCTCGCAGATTTTTTTTTTTTTTATGTTCGCACGGGTTTCTGCAAGTTCGCGAGGGTTTTGTACAATTTGGCAAATTGCGAAATTGTACAAAACGCTTGCGACCTTGTAGAAACCCGTGCGAACACAATGTGCCCAGTAGGGTATGTGCCTCTTGTGTGTATAAAAGGTCAGAGAAAGATCAGTTCAGCAGATGAAGAGAAAGAAGCTCCTGGTCACAGGAACAGCACGGGTATTGCGCTCGTGAAAGTCAAGGATGCAAAGCCTATCCAGCATCACAGCTGATTTTCCACGGTAGATTTGGGAAGAAGGCACACCTGTCCAGCCTCGACGACGCTCACGATTGTTTTTGGGCTAATGAATGAGTCACTGAATTTGAGCATCAACTAGTTCGAGTGACCATGTGTGTGTTACTATGCAATCGCCCCGAAGGGCGCAGGGGTCCCTTGAGTGAGCTGTGAGCTGAGCTGTAACTATTTTACAATGGCGCCAGCAAGCTGCCAGCGCCGTTGTAAAATAGTTACAAAGTTAGCTTGCACAGGAAGCACTTAGATAAAATAAAGCAGCACCTGCTTCGTTTTATCTAGTGGTTCCTGTGCAAGCTAACTTTGTAACTATTTTACAACGGCGCTGGCAGCTTGCTGGCGCCATTGTAAAATAGTTCCATGAGTGAGGGTTCAACTTTTGAACCTGTTACGTCCGCAGATTTTTTTTTGCGGATTTTGCGGGAAATCCGCAAAATTCGCGGATTGCGGATTTCCCAAAAATCCGCAAAATCCGCGGGCGTAACGGATTTCCCGCTCACCCTTATTTACCTGCCGCACTTTCTCTAATTGCAACCTCGACTTCAGGTATTGTAAAAGTAATATTTAAAGGATATAGTGCCTGTGGAATATTTCCAGACTGCCCAGCGGGTTCGGCCGGGTTGGTTCCCTGTAGGTCATCTCTTTTGTAGAGCTCTGTAAAGTGTTTTACCCATGAGCCTTCCTCTATAGCCATCTCTATAATGTCAGCCTTCCTATTCTGGAAAAACGGGGCATTCACTGCTTTCCAGAAACCCACATTATCCTTCAGGATGCAGGCTTGATGAAGAACTCGGCATGCTTCCTGTTTAATCTGGGTCTTCCTTTTCTTGATTGAGCCATAATAATTGGCTCTTGCTTTTCTTATATCAGACACATTTTTAGGCTTAGTTTTAAGGCTCTGTAACAATGCAGCATGGGCCTTTCAACACTCTTTATCAAACCAGCCTTCCACCCTGTCATTTGCGGTCCTTCTTTTGTTTCCTGGGAGTGTCTGTGAGATCTCAGCCGAAATCATTTGGTAGGCATAATTGAGAAACTATCCTTGTCAGCAGATAAGCAAGTCATAAACTCCTCTTGGTTGTTACTTAGGAGACTTTCCATGAAAGTCAGAGGCTCTATCGTTTCCCATTTTATGGCATAACCATTTAATTTTGCTAAAGATAGCTTATATTTATATAAGTCATCTACAACATCGTGTTTTTTGTTATCATTTTTTAAAAAGGATAGGGAAAAGCTCATCGGATAGTGATCGCTTATGGCAATATCACCTATATTAAAGTTAGACACTTTTCCAGAGTGACAATTTGACAACAAGGCATAATCCAAAAAACGGAGTTGCACCCCCTACCATTAAAGGTCAGGCTAAAATCTACCTGTGGACTACATAATTCATTCACATAACCTAAGTCATGTTGGGATACAAGAGTATTAAAGAAGTTTCCATGGGTAGTATGGACAAAGTGAGTGCATGGCTCTCCTTTAAGATTTTCTAACCCACAAATCCCTGTATGGCTATGCTGGAAAATGTAACAATTAAAATCTCCCAGCCAAAGAATACAAGCCCCTGCTGGGGTATCTATTTCTATCTCATTTACATGATATAAAAGCTCATTAAGAGTGGAAGACAAATCTGCCTTTGATGTGTTAATTTAGAAATTAATCAGATTAATAGTTTCATTTCCTCCACTTTCTAGAGTTAGAGATTGAAAGTAAGACGACTCCAAATTATAGTTTTTAATTTTTATATTTGCCGTGTTGGAAATGTAGGTACAGAGACCCCCTGTACGTCTCAGATTTCGAGAGGAAATTTATACAGGGTGAGGCCAACCCCTTTGCACAATATATAGTATTTTGGAGACGATATATTGATGACGTCCTTGCCATTTGGCAGGGACCTGAGGACACTCTGAGGGAATTCATCAGATGGATTAACACTTGTGACAACAACCTCAAGTTTACCCACTCAATCAATGAAAAGACTATGGTATTTCTTGACCTGGTCATTACCAAAGAAGGTGGATGCTTGGAAATGAGGACTCACCACAAGTCTACCGCCAAAAACAACTCCCTTAGGTATAAAAGTTTTCATCCTAGGGCGTTGAAAGAGAATCTGCCATATGGCCAATTTATTCAATTACGAAGGAATTGCAGCAAATTACAGGATAATCGCCAACAGGCCACTGAACTTACCAACAAACTCTCCGACAGGGGCTACCCGAACCATATCCTAAGGAAATGCCAAAAACGGGCCAGGAACCAACCGAGAGATGCGCTATTAGAGGACAGAGTGAGAGAAGAAGAAACTGAACTTTCGTTAACTTGTGTAACCACATACAACACACTTTCTAATCAAATGACTAAATCCATAAATAAACACTGGAGCTTCCTGAACACTGGAAACCTACACTGTAAAAAAACTCTTTTTTCTTTCAAAAGGGCAAGAAGCATCAAGGACACACTAGTTAACACACGCCCAAATCGCAATATGCCAAAGGAACCCACAACAGAACTGAGTGCATGGGGATTACCAAAAATCACCGGACACCACCCATGTGGGAATTGCAGCGTGTGTCATTTGACCAGAGCCACAAAAACCCTTAATCTAGAACCAGAAAAAGTCTGGACACAGCGCTCACATACGAACTGTAACAGCCAATATGTGGTATATTTAATAACATGCCCATGCAGGTTACGATACGTAGGCATGACAGGAAGAAAATGAAACAACGCATCTGTGAGCACACAAGCACAATAAGGTTCAAGAAAGCAACAACAAAACTGACTGAACATTTTCTCCTGATAAACCACACCACCAGCGATATGCTTTGGACTGTGATAGATCTAATAAAACCAGGAGAAAAGACAACGCAGCGTATTTTTGAAAAAGAACAACGCTAGATATATAGACTTTCCACAAATGTTTCTGGACTCATGATAACATATCCTTCAATACTGTGAAACAAAGATAAAGGGTGCACTTAAAACATACCACTCTGTTTACATTGCCATGTAACTCTAAGCAACTGATGATGCTGAATTCTTCTATTTGAGAGCCCATGTTAAGGACTAATACAACTGCTTCCTAGTGATAGTAACAATAAGCTATGGAAAATATGCTTATTAAAATGACATTTACCCACAAGCATAAAGTGAGGAGAAATCCCTGACACTTGTACATCTATTCGGTCACTAAATAAAGTTTTTGTTTTTTGTATTGACTAAACCAGAGTAAGGTAACACTGACATGATCCCCAAAAACCCTGTCATCCAGTATAATTTTCACCCAGTCCCCGACTGGACCTCACATTGTGGTCACATGACCGGGACAGGAGTCTTGTGATTGGCTGCGACCGATCAGGAAGCCTTGCCCTTATACACACGCCGCGCGGTCCCTCAGTATTCTCGGGACTCCGTGTGGAAGGTAGTCAGGTTTACCAGCGGGCCACAATTACGAGAGAAGTAAGTGAAAAAACTTTACGGGTGGGCTCCGTTTTTTCAAGGTCAGATCATCGCCAACAACCTGAGCCGTTTTTAGCAATCGCGCAAATGCTCCAGCCTTTCTCGAAAAGTTTATGATAAATACCACTCGTTCCCCCCATTTTTGTCATCAACAGATTGCTCTCGTAGAAGGCCCCCCCTACAGAATCCATGGGGCATAACTACAATTAGTTACGAGTAAGTCCATTGTTAAGTGTTAATCATGCTTTTTTCCACAGCAAAAGCTCATTTTCAAAACCTAAGTACAAAAAACGTTGGCAATCTCACCCTTGTTTGCTAATGCTTACGTGTAGTACCACGTTTTACCATATCACTGGGCATTTATTATATGAATGTCATGTCTAAGTAACTATGCGCTCCATGATTTACAAGGAACGCAAGACACCCACTGCAGTTTGTGATGAATATTGAGTGGGTATGGACTAAAAAATTACAGCTCATATTTTTCAGACATAAAAAGCCATTTGGAACAATGAATATATCACTGCATGATGTATCAGTGTGTGCATGTCTGAATAGAGCTGTTTAAAAATCCATGTTCTTGAAGGAAAATGAATGCAATTGCTGTTTGGATCATTAGAAAAGTATTTCAATATGGAACCAACTTTTACAATGTTTTTTCAGGTCTGATCTTACACAGAGGGCTGTAAGATCGCCAAACCGTAAGTATATGGTCTGGCTTCAAGCTGAGTCTGGGACGGGTGCGCCTTAGCGTGCGCATACCTCTCGGCTCATCGCACACTGGTCCTGACGAAAACCTACTAATTTGTCAAAAGGTTGAAACATGTGTACCATATTCACATAACACTGATACTTTCTGGTCACATTATGCCAGCATAAGTATCCCACAAATATTTTTTAACAGTGTCACATGACGAATAAAATTGACTAAGAGTACATGTGGAACACCTTTTTAAAATCACCTTTTCCCTAAATCACTCCTGTCACAACTCACAAAAAACCCAGCTCCGCTGCAGTTGCAGGCGTCGCAGCACACCTGAGGACACTCGGTCGCTCAGGTGGGCCCCTGTGCTGTTTGCTGCCTCGGGTTGGCCTACAGTGGCTGCTTGCTGCCAAGGAAAGGAGAAAAGAGAACTTTGCTGTTTGCTTTGTCACTTGCTTGAAGAAAAGATCTCCAAGGGATTGAAACTGAGCTTGCCTCCTGTTCTGAAGTCTCAGGGACACAAAGACTACACCACCATCTCCCCAGAATTTCCTTGCTGGGAATTCCAACCTGCATAGAGGTGTGTGCTGCTGTTTAGGACTCTAGAGAATGTTTGTCGCTGGGAGCTGGAAAATCGTGCAACATAGAAGAAGCATGTCGCATCCGCACCTGTTTTCCGACGCATCGCCGAAGAAACCGTCGCAGCACCTGCCGCGGCTTGAAGAATCCACGACGTAGCATCAGGTGCACAATCTCCAAAGTCCGAGATCATCACACCAATCCCTACGCAAGCCTGCTGTGTGGCTGCATGAAACCATGCATTGTACCAGATCAAAGCATCGCATTGAGGCCCTAAGACAGTCGGATTGATGGGGTCCACAGTAAGAAACAGACTCATCAACTTCCCACGCAGTAAGAAAACAACGCACCACCTCCTCTCTGTTAAGGAACCAACGCATCAACTCCCCTGCGCTGCAGTAAGGAACTGACGTATCACCTCCCCGGGAGCAAGCAATTGATACATCACCCTCCCTGAGTGTAAGCATCACGTTCCCGGCAGCCA
The DNA here is from genome assembly GCF_964263255.1 of Lissotriton vulgaris. Classification (NCBI taxonomy): domain Eukaryota; kingdom Metazoa; phylum Chordata; class Amphibia; order Caudata; family Salamandridae; genus Lissotriton; species Lissotriton vulgaris. Next base: position 500,667,323 of record NC_141694.1, read on the forward strand.
TTTTGCATGTAATGGACTTTTGAGAAAAGTGTTGCATTTACAACCTGCAGTGAACTAAACTATTTCAACCATTTACAAGCCTTATTTTTGATACTGTATTGTGGATTTTTGTTGCTTTGTCTTGTTTTGGTTCAGATAAAGATTACTTATTTTTCTGAACTGGTGTGGTGTCCATTTGTAGTGTTTCACTGTATTACTGTATGTGTTCACAAATGCTTAACACACTGCCTCTGAGATAAGCCTGTCTGCTCGTGCCAAGCTACCAAGGGGGTGAGCAGGGGTTATATTAGATGTATATCCCCTTAACATGACTAGAAGCAGGGTTCCCTATTTGGACACAGGTACCTACCTCTGCCAACTAGAGACCCCCTTTTCTAACAGATGCTGTTCCATCTGTGCTGTCTCCCCTTCTATTTGCTCGGAGCAGTAAGTATTTTCGGATGTATCTGGGGTAAATTGGGGTCCCCTCCGGTCAGAGCCCTGCTGCACTAGGCGTCTTCGAGGAGACAGTACAGTTGGAGTACATTCCCCTGAATCAGGTTCTGGGTCTTTTGTATTAGCTACCAATGTTTTCCAGGGTCTGGCTCTCTCTATTGATCCAATCCCCCAGTGGGCATTTCTAAGGAGAACCCTCCCCTCAGATGCCGCCCATTTTTCAAATTCTTATTTCCATACTGAAATTCGAGGTCCCTCGGTGCCTTCCAATGCCTCGTTATTATCCTTTTAGCCAGTATCAGGGTCAGGTCTTGAAATCTGCTACTGACCCATGTTTTTGAGGTGTGGGGGGAACAGGCTCAAGAAGTAGTGTGCAGGGGCACATGGGACAGACCGGTCCATAATCGCCTCATGTGTGTTGGTGATTTTGTTACAAGAATTCCTTAACTCCGAACATGTCCAGAGCATTGGAAGAATTCCACCCCCATTTCTTCACATCTTGGGCATTTCATGTCCTCTCTGTGGAAAAATGCATTAGTTCGTCCAGGGGAGGAGGTATACGCTCTACAGTATGAAGAAGTTAGTTAATCGGAAATGGGGATTCCTTGAGATCCTAGGGGTCACGGTCAAGAATTCCACCTCCATTTCTACACATCTTGGGTATTTCATGTCCTCACTGTGGAAAAATGTGTTAATTTGTCCCGAGAGGAGGTATGCTCTGTGTAGTATGAAGAATTTAAGTATTCGAAAATGGGCATTCCTCGAGATCCTTGGGGTCCTGGTCAATATAGTTTCTCAGTCTTTGTCTTCCAGAGGGATATTCAGGTCGTCTGCCAATCTATCTCGGAGAGCAGTCAGCAGTTGAAGGATATCCCTAACCAGTAGTTTGTAGAAACATGTGACCGCTTTGATTCTACCACCTCGTGCCATATATAATGACAAGTATCGTGATGTGGAGGTTCTAACATGTTATGTTATGTTATGTTAGGGATTACTTGTATAGCGCCTATCACCGCCGGTCTCTAAGCGCTTACCAGAAAAAACATAACACACTAATGACCCTAGAACCTCAGTTGTTTCACCTCCTATAATGTCATGAAAGCCTTTCTGAAAAGATGCGTTTTTAATTTCTTTCTGAAAGGTAGAAGCTGCGATTCCTCTTTCAAGGTAGGCGGGAGCTCGTTCCACAGTTGCGGGAGGAGCACAGACAAGGCCCTGCCTCCTTTAGTCAGGTTGGAGGTTGTTCCTGAGCGCAATGGTCTCCCGGGAATGTACCTCTTCAGACGTTGCTTAATGTACTCTGGGGCTTTTCCAAAGAGTGCCTTATGGGCCACACAGAGACATTTGAACTGCACTCGGAATTTCACTGGGAGCCAGTGCAGCTTCTGAAGCAGTGAGGTTACGTGTGAGTTTCTAGGCAAAGAATGGATCAGCCTGGCTGCATCGTTTTGTATTACCTGCAGCTTCCTCAACAGCTTCTGTGGTAAGCCTAGGTATAAGGCATTGCCATAGTCAAGTCTCGAAATTACTGTGGCTGATACGATCGATTGCAGGGTGGAGGCAGATAGGATGGGAACTAGCTTTCGCAGTTGCCTCAACACACCTATGCAGGATCCGACCACAGCAGAAACTTGAGGGGCCATTGAGAGGTCTGCATCAATCCTCATTCCCGACCGCAGTACTTGTGGATCGCTGCCACCACCCCCTGTGCAATCAGAAATTACCATTAGGGAGATCGAAGCCCGCTCAAAAGTCTTAGAATTGGAGGAGTGCGCGTCCCTATATAGGTCTCACAGTCGTGATGCCCCTGCTTGTATCCATTCTCCTAGGCTCTCCCATTGTCCCCTATGAAGTCGTAGCTGTAGTATTGTTATTGGGAGGTCAGGTGAGTAAGGGATCCGTGTTTGCATCTTTAGGTGACAGCAACTCCAACAGCATTATAGCACTTGTACTTCGCCGTAGTCATCTACCGAAGTCCTGCCTACCTGCACCAACATCTTCAATAATATGTTTAAGTCTGATGTGAATGGTTGTGCTTCACAAATCTAGGACTGCTAATCTACCAGCCAGCGGGCAAACCATTGTAGTTGGCAAGCAAGGTAATATCGTTCGAAGTCGGGGACTGCAGTCGGACGCTGCATTGTTTTCAGGGCTTCCCGCCTCTGTCCCGAGCCCCACAGGTAATTTTAGACAAGTAATGTAAGTCGGTGTGCCACCTTAGGGGTATCCATATTGGAAGTACAGTGAAAAGTACATTCATCTCAGTAGCGCCACCAGTTTTAAAAGTGCCAACCTCCCTGCTAATGAAGGTGGGAGGCCTTTACAATACTCCAAGCTGGTCTTTAAAGATCGTACGACTGCCCGATATTACTCTAGAGAATATCGGGGTGAGAGTGGTATATTTTCACCCCTAGAAATTCCAGGCATCTCGGTTCCCATTGGAGGTTGCCCAGTTCTGTAGGTAGGTCTCTGTCTCTTGTCAATGGGAAAAGTCCAGACTTTTGCCAGTTAATTTGTAAACCCACATTTACCCAAATGCCTTCATCAATTCCTTAGCACCAGGCAAGTTTTATTCTATGTTTCCCAAGAACATCAGCAGGTCATCATCGTATATTGCTATATGGTGTACACTGTTCCCCAGGTGTATCTCACTGTACTTTGTGCCTGTCCAGGCAAGACAGGCCAGTTGTTCTATTGCCATGGCAAACAACAGCGGGGAGAGTGGGCATCCCTGTCTTGTACCTCACTCCACTCTGCATTGTTCTGAGATGGTGCGGCCCGTTCTGATCCTAGCCAAAGGGCTTGTTTAGATCAGCTTGACCCATTTCAAGAAGCCTTGTTTCAGCCGCATTCTTCTCATGACCCCATACAAAAATTCCCATTCAAGGCTATCGAAGGCCTTTTCAATTTCGACAGCAAAGACCACTCCCTCCTCCCCTATCTTGCCATATGCTTCCATAAATGCCAGTAGGCACCATTTATTGAGCGCAGTATTTTGGCCTAAGAGGAATCCTGCTTGATCTGGGTGCATGAGGTCAATAACGAACGGCTGAAGCCTAGTTGCTAGTATCCTGCTGAGAATCAAAGTCTAGGATGATCATGGATAGGGGTCTGTAAGCCCCACACTTCATGGCGGATTAACCTGGTTTGAAGAGAGGAACAATCAGTACCTCCCGGGTGGTATTGGGAAGGTGATCTTCATCCATTGCCCCTCTAAACAAGTCTACCAATCTGGGGGACAGTTCCTTGGCATAGCCAGCGTAAAGCTCTACAGGGAACCCGTCCGTGCCAGGTGTTTTGCCTCCAGCAAGTCCCTTAATAGCTGCTCGTACCTCCTGCATGTCTATAGGGTCTTCTAAGTCTTCCGTCTCCTCTGCCCCTAGTGTGGGAAGTGGAATGGCAGCTAAATATTCCCTGATAATTCCCTCATCCTGCATCAGCCAGCTACTGTAGAGGTTGGCGTAGAACTCCATGAATCTCTGGTTTATTTCCTCTTGCCAGTATAATATACTTCCCTTTCCATTCCCAACTTCGAGTATTGGGGTACCCCTCCAAGCCGGGTTAGCCAACCAAGCTAGTAAGGATCCTGCTCTGTCCCTTTCTGCATGAGTGCCCTCCATGTATTTCTTATAGTCGAAGCGCCTCAGTCGTTCTGTATGCTTAGACACTTCTTTGGAACCCAGCTCAGGGTGCTCTGGTCTTTGTACTGCTAGTGTATGGATTGCCTGATATGCAGTCTCTAGGTTTGTTTTGAGTGAACGCCTGACTCCCACAGAGGTTGCCATGCATCCCACTCAGTTAGGCTAGATGAGGTCATATTTGCGTTCTCAGCAAAACAGTTTGCAATGTACCCCCTAACATCTTCAACGAATACTAGATCCTCTAATGTTTCAGTTTTAAGTCCCCAGGTTGGTATACGTTGGCGTTAGTGGGCCTAACGGATATGAAGGAGGGCCAGATTGGGTCTGATAGTGTTCGTGTTAAGTGCTCCACAGCATGAGTATGGGTATGAATGTCCGGGGAGCGCAGGAACATGTCCAATATAACATGGCGGTCATGAACTGAGAGTAGTTAGAGTAATCCCTTTCCTCTGGGTTCAAGCGTCTCCAGGTGTCCATCAGACCCCATTTGCTCTGTCAGTCTTAAAATGGCCACTCCGTTCTATGGATTGGCGTGTCTTAGAGTGGGGGCGAGCGTGGTCCCTGTGGGGTCATCTGTGCAGTTAAAGTCCACTCTTATAATTACAGAGTGGGGGTGATAGGCCACTAGTTTGTGCTAGAGCCCAGACAGAAAGGTCCCCTGCTCTACATTTCTGCCATAGATGCTAACTATTGATATGTCTCTGCCATCTAGTCTGCCTGTGATTGCAACGTATCGGCAATCTGGGTCTATCAATTCCCCAGTACTCTGGAATGGGACTCCTGCCCTGATCCAAATTATAACCCAGCAGGGTGAATGTAGAATACAATGTATAGTATGCTTGACCTTGCCATCCCTTTGTTAGTTAATAAGTGGATCTCCAGTAGGAGTTCTATATGAATCCCACATTTATTCAAATGGGCGAACATTTTGTAGCATTTGGACGTGGTAAGCATCCCCCTGAAAGAGGATGCTTTGCTGTGTCGGGTGATAAGCTGGTTGTAGGGCTAGCCATTAGTGCAGGTTGGGAGTAGTCCAAGGATATCCTCCCAGCATCGTGCTCTCCGTATATGATGGGGAGGGGAGTACAGCTTTGTCATGCAGTGTCTCGGTTTCTGGCCTAGGATGTCTGCATCCCTGGAAATATTAAACCTAAACAATCCCAACTCCCCCTCCCTAGGACAAGTGAGCAAACCCCCCTCATTCAAATGTATGCAAACAATGCAATAACAGTAAACTCTTGGGGTAGAGCAAGCCTCCTTCGCACCGGTATCATTCAGTTCCTACAGCCCCACTGGCCTCTCATCCATTCAGTGAGTGATTCAGGCTTTAATGATCACATCCCGAAGGGGTCCCTCCCAAGCCCTTCCAGATTCCTCTCAGAGTGCCTTTTTGGGTGGCATCCACCCCCCTTCTCTCAGTGCCCCTTTATACCTGGGGGGAAAGGGATGAAGTTAGATAATCTCATCTTCCTGCCTAGGTCCCCCCTTCGTGCTAGATCTGGGGTCTGAATCAGAGTCTCTTCCGTCATCCCCTGTGAAAGAGGACGGTTCGCCAGTGTTGGGTGCACTCAGCGATGTAACTGCCGCCACCACTCTCTCGGGCCCTGTAGCGTTTCGGCTCCGGAGGGGGCCGCAGGCGATCTGTTTCGGTCTTCACTTCGTTGGGTGCCTCCCCTCTTTCTCTAGTCTAGAGGGGTGCATTCCGTTGATTAATTCAGTCCCATTCCTTCAGGGGCATGCTAAAGAATCTTGTACGAGTTGAGCTAATCACTCTAAGCTGGGCCGGAAAGAGCATCGCATGTTGAACTTCAATATGGTGTCGTTTTTTTATTTACTGCTGATAAGATGATCGTTGCCGTTGGACCACTCTAAAGAAATCAGGGGAAATTCTGGCAGTGCTGTTGTCTTCTATTAGGTGGTCTTTCTGCAGGACCTGTTGAAGTATTAGATCTCTCTCCTTGTCGAATAGAAGGCATGCTGCCACTGATCTCGACAGGCTTCCGAGGGTGTGGAGGCCTCGCAGGCACCCTATGGGCCCTCTCCATGGCATAATAGATGGAAAGGCCTTCTATCGCCATCTCTTCTTTGAGCCTCTTCTCTAGAAAGTCCACCATGCTTTCCCGTTCAAATCTCTCTGGTAGCCCAATGATTTGCACATGGTTGCAGTGGGAGCCGTTTTCAGCATCTTCTACCCTCATATTAAGTACCCGCACTTGTGCCTCCAATATTGCCAATCTGTCAGTTGTTGTAGTTAGGGTTGGACTCAGCTCTTCCATCTTGGTTTCCATTGTGGTGACTTGTTCCACCATCTGGCGGTGACCGGCTCTCATGAGACCCATTTCTTCCCTTACGGTGTTGATCTTGGCTTCAAAGGCCGTCCTCCAGGCTGCTATAGCCTGGATAATATCCTGCAGCATTTGTCCTGCTTCTGGGTCACCCTGTGATGGGATGATTGGGGTCATCGGGGTAGGGTCTGGCTCGGAGCTGGGAGCTCAAGATCCCATCTTCTACAAATATTCCCCATTGTGCCGGTAGTTATGGCTCTAAAATCCCCTCAGACTGAGCCTTCACAAAGGCCATCTAGAGTGGCTGTGTCCAACCCACCCGCACCTATCTACTCTCCTAGGCAGCCTACCCCAGATGAACCCCTGTTAAAGATTGTAAGCTGGAATGTGGCAGGGCTTGCTCGTAACCTTGACAACCCAGAATGGAATGCGTTCTTAGAACCTTACAACATCTGTATTCTACAAGAAACCTGGTCTCAAGAACCTAGACACAGAGTAGGCTTCTCAACCTACTTTGTTCCAGCTCGCCAACATTGTGGATCTAAGGGTCGCCCGTCTGGCGGCCTTCTCATATGGGTCAGCATTGCTCTGGGTTTAAAAGTGAGCCAAAGGATCACCCAATCTCCTGTCCTCCAGAGGATAACAATACACTGCCAAGAGGGAAGGAACCTAGAAGTTTTTAACCTCTATCTGAGGGGTGCCAGGGGCGGGGTATCTTGTCTCTCTTCAACAGGACTAAGCAACGACCTAGCTGCTTGCAAGATTGACTCGTACGTACTTCTTGCAGGCGACTTTAACTGCTGTTTTGAGCCACTGGCTAGGGAAGACATTTTGGATACTTTTGATGAGGACACAAGAAGAGGTATCCCAATCCTGACCCTCGACCCGATTCCCAAATGGACGCAAAGTGCGATAGACATCAATGCTCTTTGCATGGAACACAACTTGAGACCAACAAATGGTCGATCGAAATCGGACTCTATGGGTGCTCATACGTATAACAGGACGGGTCACACCTCCAGAATCGACTTCATCATGTTGAATTATAATCTCTGGTCATTCCATCAAGACATGGAGGTTATAGTGTCTTGTGATAGCGACCATAACCCCCTTTCCTTAACCCTAACTCCCCCTTGGCAGGTGGGGAAACAAGATAAGACTGTCCACAAGTGGAAATCGTCTCGTGAAATTGTCCCGTCAAACTGTGGCAGGCGTCTGAAGTGGGCAAAAGTAATAGCGGACGAGGTAAGGTTGGCGCAAGCCGGGACCATCTTGTCAGTGGTGGAGCCTCGGCTTGACGCATTAAGTCTATCTAGTAAAAAAGTTTTACCAATATTTATAGAGACTATAGCGGCACTGAGTGAACTGTTTACCATTTCCCAATCCAATCCCAGGGTTGTACCGAATAGCGTTTCCAAGGCTAGAGACAAATGGTATTCCCCTAAACGTCGAGCTGCTAAGGGGGAACTTATTTCTGCAGTAAAGAACAAGGACCCAGTTAATATCAGATCCGCAAGGAAATTTTACAAAAAAACTGTGGCTGAGGCGAAAGAGGCTCACGAATCTAACTTTTGGTGGGAGCTAGTAGAGGCAAGTACCAGGAAGGATTCAAAGGGGTTTTGGGATTTATTGAGAGCCAGGAATAAGCCCATTGACCAACAGATAACTTGTAACATTCCCGGTGACGTCTGGTTTGCCCACTTCTCCAAGCTATAGTCTGCTCCACCGGGGTCACCTCATTTAAGTCTGGGTTTCTTGCCCAGTCCTAGAGTTGATCTTCCTTTTAACGACGGCCCCTTCACTAGTCAGGAAGTAGAAAGGGCAATTGGGTGTATCGTTTCCAATAAGGCTGCTGGCCCTGATGGGATTCCGGGTGATTTGCTGAAGAGCTACCCAGCATCGTGGAGCAGATTAATTGCTTCACTCTTAAATGAGGTTTTGCTGGGAGGCTCTTTCCCTGACTCATGGAGGGGCGCTGAAGTCATCCCTATTTTCAAGAAAGGCAGCAGGGACGACCCAGCCAACTATCGCCCTATCAGTTTGCTGGACTCAACCCAAAAGGTTGCAGGCAAAGTGGTACTGGGTAGGATTTTGCAGTGGGCTGACGAGGAAAAGATCCTGTCAGACTTTCAGGCAGGTTTTAGAACAGGGACAGGCACCATCGAGCAGACATTCCGCCTCCTAATGTTATATTGGAAAGTGGTGGTGCTGGGAGGGGGTAGTTTGTATTTAGTCTTTATAGACTTGCGAACAGCCTTCAACCTGGTCCCACGAGCTCTATTATGGAATGTCCTTGATGGGTTAGGTCTACCCCCCTATTTGCTGTTCTTGCTTATAAAATTCCATGAAAACAATTTCGCCCAGATCAGATGGGGTGTCCAGGGGGAAAAAACATCTCGAATCCCTGTAGACAGGGGCGTCCGCCAGGGGTGTGTGCTTGCCCCCACTCTGTTTTCTCTTTATGTTAACGGAGTGGTGGAGCATCTCCTTCAACATCCTTCGGATGCACCTTCCCTGGCGGGAAGAAAAGTTCCGACGCTCCTATTTGCGGACGACACCCTTCTGATCTCGAAATCACCAGCGGGCATCCAGAAATTGCTTTCGAGCTTCAAAACCTTTTGTGACACCAAGGGCCTGGCTATAAATATAGGCAAGACCAAATTCCTTGTCCTCAACCCCCCCAAGAAATCTGTTGCCCCTCCTGCCTTAGACTCTATCCCTCTCGAAAGAGTCAAAGAATTTCACTATCTGGGAATACGTCTCTGCTAAACAATGAGTTGGAAGGCACACCACCAAAAGGTGTTTCTGACTCATAAGAGGGTCGCAGGAGCCCTGCTCAAGGAACAACGTGCCTCAACCATAAAACCAATCGGGGCACTGTTAGACATCTATAGGGCAAGGGTTGTGAGCGCAGCATTGTATGGTGCAGAACTGTGGGGCACCCAGAGAGTTGACACCTTGGCCCACCTCGAAAACAATTTTCATAAAGATCTTATGAGGCTACCCCACAGTACCCCTACAATCCCCCTCCTGTTAGATGCAGGCACCCGCCCAATATGTGAGCAAGCAAAACTGCGTCCCCTGTTATTATGGTCCCGGATATGGAATGTTCCTGAACTGTGTAGTTACACTGATGCCCTGAATGAACTGTTGTCCCTTTCAGGTTGTTGTAAGGTATCCTGGCTCAGGGAGGTCAAACGACTTCTCTATGAGTTGGGTTTAGGAGACACTTGGGTCAATAAATCAGCACCGCCTAAACAACTCCTAAAAAAGGCCTATTGGTCATGGGTAGACAATAAGAGAATGTGCAATCCAAACCATTGTAAATCTGTTGCCCAGTTTCTGCTAGTTAAGGAGCTCCCCTACAGGGAACCCTATCTGGACTTAATCCACAACTCGGGCGACAGATCATTGTACTTCAAATTCAGGGTGGGTGTACTCCCTTTAGGACTGTTAACATCCACCTGGAAACCACCACTACAAACTGTACCGCATTGCCCATTCTGTGTCTCAAGGGTCGAGTCTGTCGCCCACCTACTGTTCGAGTGTAATGCCTATGCAGCGCCTAGATCGAAATGGTTAAAGCCCTTATGTAGGAGCCTGGGAACGAGATCACATTCAGAAGCCTTACGCATATTGCGTTCAGATGCCCGCCCCTTTTTTGCCTGCTGTACGGCAACATTTTTAGGCTGGGCATGGCGAATAAGATCTGCTAAGAAGCTGTTGATCCAGTAATGTGCTCCCTGCTTGTACTGTAGTTTATATATACCCATAAATGTTTTATCGCTTTTCTCACTGCTGATCCATTAGGATATTTTATAATGTGTATTGTTGGATTGTTTTTACTGATGTTTTGTATTGCTTTTATGATATGTACCATATCGAAATAAAGCTCAAACTGAAACTGAAACTGAATATTCCCCATTGTGCCGGTAGTAGCAGAGTAAACTAGAGAGGGTTTTCTCTTCTCCCAATAGTTGGTTTCTCAGTGAAGCCCCCTTCTTCCCTGACACTCCAGGATCAGCGGACGAGAAATCAGTTCAGGTCCTGAGGCTGTTTGCCTTCTGCTGTGGCCCTATTTCCCTCCAAGGACAGCACCTGCTCTGGACTCTTATTCAATAAAGTGGGTACTAGATGCCTATATTGGAGCCCCCCCGTGAAGGCATATCTGCCAGCAATGTTGGCTCCTGTATTAAGACAGTGCAGTTCCTTTTTGCTGTTTTCCTCGTTCAGGTGTATAGTCTGCAGCCAAGTCCCCCTCCAGAGTCTTCTGCTGTGTAATCTGGGTGGCTCAGCTATGGTCATCATGCAAATGTTAGCGTGGCGGGCATTTTGATAAGACTGGCCCTGGTCAGGGCTGCTGTATTGTCTTTAGTGGAATACTCCAGTAAATATTCAAGTAATCATGTACCATGAACTGCATTTTTAGGTCTCGCGACCTATCGATGTGCACAAGCGCATCGAGCGGAGCGAGAATTCAAGTGGCGAAAACATCGTGAAACCAAAGGGCTTTCAGCCCCGCGGTTTTCATGCAGTTCCCGTGTACATGCACGCGCATCGCATGCAAGCCCAGCCTCTCGCATTCCCAGGCTCTCCCTCCCCCATCCGGCATCAGGCTTCTCCTCCCCTAGCAGCACTCCTCCCACACCAGCACCTCCCCCCTCCCACACCAGCACCTCCCCTCTCTCTCCCCGCAAACACAGCCTTACCCTAACAGCACTCCTCCCACACCAGCACCTCCCCCCTCCCACACCAGCACCTCCCCTCTCTCTCCCCGCAAACACAGCCTTGCCCTAACAGCACTCCTCCCACACCAGCACCTCCCCCCTCCCACACCAGCACATCCCCTCAATTTGATGAGGGCTGAGACGTAAGCCTCTTGTTGTAATTCTGTACTGGTACACACTCGCCTTTGCACTTCAAGCGGTGTCCCAAGTCAGACAGTATTTGCCCATATGCATATTGCACATGTGGTATTTTCCCGTGTGCAAACTGCATCCCATGTGCAATTTACTCCGATTTTCAGTAGGTTTAAGAAGCAAGAAATGTAAGTGTGCTGACCGAGAAGCGAAACAAAACGTGCAAAACAGAATTTCGTATTATTTCCAAACAATTCCAAAAACAGATCAAAAGACCAGCTGCCAATTGATGCAGTTAATTTTTGTACCGATGACGGCAGCAGAGAAGGCAGTGAAATGTGCACTGTGCTGAATGAAGAACATTAGAACAAGCTATGAAAGGTAATACTTTCATGACCTGCAGAGCTCTGGCTCAGCTTTTGCCCAGTATTTGACAAAAAGAGTAACACCTCCCTACTTCTTCCATACTTGCATTGTCGTGAGGTAACTCTACCGATAGGCAATGGATTGTTTTACCGGCTGTTGCTGTATGCAAAGTCAACAGACGTGTTCTCTAATGCAGATTGTGGCTTTTGATTCTAGGCACAGCACTATACGATACAAGGGTCTCCACATTTCTAACAGCATACAGGCCTTCCTGGCTTCCATGAACTGACAAACTTCCAGCCCCAAAGCAAGCCTCCCGCCACTGGCAGTATCCTCCTCGTGCAGCCCTGGGCAGTGAAGGGTTAATGCTTATCTCCGGGACGCTGGCACAGCTCATCCACAGCAGTGACTCATCTGCCCATCACCGGCAAACCCCTCCAGGCCCACACTCCCCCACCCTCGGGCCATTCCGATTTCCAGAGTAGGTAGGCAGGGACACGGCCACATACGATTTCATGACACATGCACCTGCCCGCACACCTACCAACCAGATAGAGGCCGGTATCTATGCATCAACCACACTAACCACCTCCTCACGCAGGCTGCACCCCCACCCAGAACTCCACATGAAAGCCACACACACTTCAAAGGCTCCACACCCCGCCCCCGTCTGCACTTTGCACTTTCCGACTTCCCCTCCCACCTCCCACGGCTCTTCCCATTCACGTGCTCGTTACCATTTGCTCCCGAGCCGCATTTCTCCTCCCTCCCCTAATCTTAGCAATGCCAAGAGCTTGTTTTCCCCAAGGTCTCTGACTCGATTTCATCTTGTTCTCGTGCTCGCCAAGGATGTTTCACCGTGATCAGTTTGTGCCTTTGATTTCTCCAAAGAGAGATCAGAGTCCAAGGGCTCCCTGGTAGTATTCTGAAGCAGGCAGTGATGTCTTTCGTATAATCCTGCAGCAGCAGCTGAATGACCCCTTAGTCGGCGGTGCCTGAAGATCTGCCAGTGTGGGGAAGTCAACTGTCCTTTGCTGTGATGAAGAAGCTGACTCAGGGGCGCCTCTCTTTTCAGGGTCTTTCTAGAGCTTTATTCTTCGCAGACGTGTATTTGTTGTTGTCTCATCATCTGTGCAGCACCCACCACAAGTGAATTAAATTATTAGCATCTTACACAGTTGTTTTTGACACCAAGACTCAATCAGCCAGTGTTTTCGAAACACCAGCAGACCTGGCGCTCATTCATCGTAGCACTGCATTTCAAATAAAACCTATGCTGGGAATATATGTTTATATGCCAGAATTAGGAGGGAACTTCACTCTGCCTTATGTAAATATAATATCACCGAACTTACAACTTGCCACTCACCCACGCAACGCCACTCACCCACGCAACGCCACTCACCCACGCAACGCCACTCACCCACGCAACGCCACTCACACATGCTACGCCACTCACACATGCAACGCCACTGACACATGCAACGCCACTCACTCAAAGCAACGCAACCCACTCAAAGCAATGCCACTCATCCACGCAACGCCACTCATCCACGCAACACAACTCACACATGCAACGCCACTCACACATGCAACGCCACTCACACATACAACACCACTCACACATGCAACGCCACTCACAGACGCAACACAAATCACACACGCAACGCCAATCACACACGCAACGCCACTCACACACGCTACACCACTCACGTTGCCAATAGGTCTCGCAGTAGGAAAGTTGGAGCCATTACCATTGCAAATAACAATGCCTTTTATTTTTTTTTCATTTTAAAAACATAAAGGGCTTTGTCATTTACAAAACCAATAGCTCCAACTTTCCTACTGCGAGACCTATTGGCAACGCCAGTGCTTGTTCATAATTAGGAGGAAACTTCACTCTGCCCTATGTAAATATAATACCACCGAACTTCCAACTTACCACTCACCCACGCAACGCCACTCACCCACGCAACGCCACTCACCCACGCAACGCCACTCACCCACGCAACGCCACTCACCCACGCAACGCCACTCACCCACACAATGCCACTCACACACGCCACGCCACTCACACATGCTATGCCACTGACACATGCAACGCCACTCACACATGCAACGCCACTCACACATGCAACGCCACTCACTCAAAGCAACGCAACTCACTCACACAACGCCACTCATCCACGCAACGCCACTCATCCACGCAACACAACTCACACATGCAACGCCACTCACACATGCAACGCCACTCACACATGCAACGCCACTCACACACGCAACACAAATCACACACGGAACAACACTCACACAGGCAACGCCACTCACACATGCAACGCCAATCACACAGGCAACGCCACTCACACACGCAACGCCAATCACACACGCAACGCCAAACACACCCGCAACGCCACTCACACACGCTACACCACTCACGTTGCCAATAGGTCTCGCAGTAGGAAAGTTGGAGCCATTACCATTGCAAATAACAATGCCTTTTATTTTTTTTTCATTTTAAAAACATAAAGGGCTTTGTCATTTACAAAACCAATAGCTCCAACTTTCCTACTGCGAGACCTATTGGCAACGCCAGTGCTTGTTCATAATTAGGAGGGAACTTCACTATGCCTTATGTAAATATAATACCACCGAACTTCCAACTTGCCACTCACCCACGCAACGCCACTCACCCACGCAACGCCACTCACCCACGCAACGCCACTCACCCACCCACGCAATGCCACTCACCCACCCACGCAACGCCACTCACCCATGCAACGCCACTCACACACGCAACGCCACTCACACATGCAACGCCACTCACACATGCAACGCCACTCACACATGCAACGCCACTCACTCAAAGCAACGCGCCTCACTCACACAACGCCACTCATCCACGCAACGCCACTCATCCACGCAACACAACTCACACATGCAACGCCACTCACACATGCAACGCCACTCACACATGCAACGCCACTCACACACGCAACACAAATCACACACGGAACAACACTCACACAGGCAACGCCACTCACACACACAACACCAATCACACAGGCAACGCCACTCACACACGCAACGCCAATCACACACGCAACGCCAATCACACACGCAACGCCACTCACACACGCTACACCACTCACGTTGCCAATAGGTCTCGCAGTAGGAAAGTTGGAGCCATTACCATTGCAAATAACAATGCCTTTTATTTTTTTTCATTTTAAAAACATAAAGGGCTTTGTCATTTACAAAACCAATAGCTCCAACTTTCCTACTGCGAGACCTATTGGCAACGCCAGTGCTTGTTCATAATTAGGAGGGAACTTCACTCTGCCTTATGTAAATATAATACCACCGAACTTCCAACTTGCCACTCACCCACGCAACGCCACTCACCCACGCAACGCCACTCACCCACGCAACACCACTCACCCACGCAATGCCACTCACCCACGCAACACCACTCACCCACGCAACGCCACTCACACACGCAACGCCACTCACACATGCTACGCCACTGACACATGCAACGCCACTCACACATGCAACGCCACTCACACATGCAACGTCACTCACTCAAAGCAACGCAACTCACTCACACAACGCCACTCATCCACGCAACACAACTCACACATGCAACGCCACTCACACATGCAACGCCACTCACACATGCAATGCCACTCACACACGCAACACAAATCACACACGGAACAACACTCATACAGGCAACGCCACTCACACATGCAACGCCAATCACACAGGCAACGCCACTCACACACGCAACGCCAATCACACACGCAACGCCAATCACACACGCAACGCCAATCACACACGCTACACCACTCACGTTGCCAATAGGTCTCGCAGTAGGAAAGTTGGAGCCATTACCATGGCAAATAACAATGCCTTTTATTTTTTTTTTCATTTTAAAAACATAAAGGGCTTTGTCATTTACAAAACCAATAGCTCCAACTTTCCTACTGCGAGACCTATTGGCAACGCCAGTGCTTGTTCATAATGCTGAGGGGTGAAGCAGTGTGCTCCCACCCCTTTGTGTTTGAAAAGGCTTCCTTGAGCCATTAAGCTGACGTGCCTGTGGAAATGCACAAGTGCGCCAGTGAGAGGTACTGAGACCTGAAAGGATTGTGGCAGCCTGCTCAGCAACCCCAGATTAAATTATTTTTTAGCTCTACTGATGACGGATGATATCCAGAAACATGTTTCTAGAGATTTACAGCACTAACCTGCACCAACTTTGGTGGACTACTCCAGTAAATATTCAAGTAAGCATGTACCATGAACTGCATTTACCATAATTCAAAATGATAAAAACAGGGTTGGAACAAATACAACCATGTAACCTATATCAGTAGGTTTTCATATCCTATCCAGGTCACCTCCCCTACGGCTCTGGACAAGAGGTACCGACGGATAGAGCGGTACCTCATTTTCCTGAGTTGTTGCCAGGAGAGGTGAAGTGTCTTCCTCACATTATACGGATGCTATCAGCATTCCTTATACAGATGAGGATATGAAAACCTACTGATACAGGTTACATGGTTGTATTTGTTCCAACCCTGTTTTTATCATTTTGAATTTCACTTATGGCACACTTTACGCAGTAGCAATATACTTTTTGTATGGTCCTGAAGAAAGCCAAGGATTAATGTAATCCAAGTGGCTGAAACATGTAGACCTGTCTTTATTAAAGAACGGTGATGGATTAAACCCAGATCTTTTGACTGGGTGTGAGTGTTTGATTGATTCAGATACTCCGTCCATCACCACCCCCCTTTGTATCGCTTTTGGCCGCCATAAGTGTGGCAGGGTATGCTCAGACGTGAGTCCCTTGCTCACTTTGCCACTGGATTCAAGCAAGCCGGGCTGAAGACAGCTGGAATGCCAGAAACCGGTCCTCGGAAGCTTGTTTCCGGTCCAGGAAAGATATGGCTTGGCAGTTCGGGCTGGACTGTTCCCATGAGGCACAGGGTCAGACTGATTTGCATATAGCCATGTCTGAACTGGGGTGGCAGAGTGGGCTAAAGAACGGTGATGGATTAAACCCAGATCTTTTGACTGGGTGTGAGAGTTTGATTGATTCAGATGCTCCGTCCATCACCACCCCCTTTTGTACCGCTTTTGGCTGCCATAAGTGTGGCAGGGTATGCTCAGACGTGAGTCCCTTGCTCACTTTGCCACTGGATTCAACAAGCCGGGCTGAAGACGGCTGGAATGCCAGAAACCGGTCCTCGGAAGCTTGTTTCCGGTCCAGGGAAGACATGGCTTGGCAGTTCGGGCTGGACTGTTCCCATGAGGCACAGGGTCAGACTGATTTGCATATAGCCATGTCTGAACTGGGTGGCAGAGTGGGCTAAAGAACGGTGATGGATTAAACCCAGAGCTTTTGACTGGGTGTGAGTGTTTGATTGATTCAGATGCTCCGTCCATCACCACCCCCTTTTGTACCGCTTTATTTCAATTCTTGACAGTTATTATGTTAAACTGTTGTTGCACGGTTTTAAATCTGGGCATTAGGAGATACCCATTAAAGTTGTTTTCTCCTTCTGTTCATTTTTAATTCACTCTTTTCACTTTTGTGCACTGCGTCCATCACTCGAACAAAACACCTCTTCACATCTATGATAGAGCGTGCTATCGCACAATAAGTTTTTGTAAAAATCCGTGAGCTCCCCTTCACATTGAAAGGGTTGTAGCCCTTGGCACCACTATAATGTCGCTAGGAGGAGACCCAGATGATGAAACATGTCACCTTGGTGATCAATGCGAATCCTTCCTCCTGAAAGGATTGTCCAGGTCTGTATACTGGTCATTCTGAACAGGGTCATGTACCTTTAAGTCTAGTGTAGCTCCAAGTCGGACTAGATTCGTGGATACTTTAATACCTCTTCAGTGCTAAGGGACCATCGCTCGGTCCTAGGGTCTTCCTATTTGGGGCAGGCAGCCCGCCGCTCGTCATTCAGGTAGGGAGCCCAGCCCACACCCAGATCCTCACCTCGCGTTCTTCGCTCCATATGGTCCATACAGTGTCCTGCCAGCAGTCCAGGATCTCGTCCCAATTTGCACTGCACCTGCAGGATCGCCAGAGGGGAGTCCGTACCCTCGCCTCTCAGCTTTTCCGGCATGGGTTCCGGTCGCTGCAGTCTTTTTTCACCTTTCCGACGGTAGCTGCCGGTAGCCAGACTTGTCTTCCCTCTCTCTGGCCAGTATTCTGAGGGGATCTCACCACTCACTAGTGGGCTAGGGAGGGTCAACTCTGCAGGGCAGAGACCAGTTTAGGTTCCCCCCTAGTTTCATTTGCCGGTGGCAGCCACCATCTTGTTACTTGGCTGCATCTTCTCTCCAGCCACCTGTATTCGTTGTTTTCAGCCGAATCGCCTATCAGCCTGGTTTCATGTATTGTGATGGGTGCTGGGGGAGCAATTAGGACCCCCCACCCCCGGTCAGTTTTAATCCATAGGATGACACTGAATGGGGATTGGCCAGCCATGCTTCCTATGCCTTCGGCTGTTGGCCACGCCCCATGTTGGAACAGATACTTGTCAATCTTTGTAAGAAATGAAGTAAATGATGGAGTAAGAGAACCACAAACAAGGGATGTTTAGAGATGTGATCGGTAATGTGTATGAGGGATTCTCTTCAGGCCCTCTGGTCTAAACCTTTGGCACTGGCTTTAGCCAAGCCCTTTTGATTTTACTGAAATTATGCATATAAGATACATGCTTATAGTATCTTCTGGCTAACTGTCCTCATCTTTAGTTTGCTATTGTGTCATTCCCATTTTCCATCCACCCACTACAGCATACAGCATCGGTCAGTGAGTCAACCCATTTCAGTCATTGGCCAACTTCACCATGAGTGACAGCAGTCTGCGCGTTCACAAGAGTCACATCCACACACAAATTAGTTCCTTTAAGTACCAGTGACTACTATGGCAATGTGTGTTTTTTTAGAACAAATTTTTTTTCTTTTATCCAATTTTTATTTTAGCTTGAAGAGGGCTCAGCAGCTTCCCCAACTATAAAGGTTTGCATACCTAAGATAAATCAAAACAATTAGTGGCTGTGTCAAAAGGCTGGCAACCAACAACAGACCTAACTACTTAGCCAAAGATTGTTTCCAACATGGAAGCACACACTGTTTTTATACCAGTCACGAGGCTGCAATTTTTTTAAAAGAAGGTAATAGTACAGGAGAGATGTAAGAGTAGTGTTCAGTAAAGTCAGTTCTTGTTACATCTGGTTCTACAACAAATTTTATGATTTGCTTAAAGGAGAAATTTGCTGGTATGTTTTCTGATTTAGTAGGGAAATAATTTTACAGCACAGTATTTTTAAACATTCTAATACATACATTTCTAAAGGCTATGGTAGTTTTAAAATGTGTAAAAGGAAGATAGATTTTTAAAACCACTCTACATTCACTTTTAATACCACTAATGAATGAGACATTGACTGGTACAGAAACAAGTACAGTACCTTAACTAACACTTTCTGTGTTATTGCATCAGAGGCAGTAGGTGATGTTGCTTTAACTGTGATTTCAATCTCACCAAGCTGGTTTGGTTTAACTGGGAAAAAGACAGTCCTTCCATCTTCACATGGCAGAGATACAGTGTGGGTGCCTGTTGTAGCACTGATATCGTTTGCGGTATATATAAAATCAAATGCGTCACTCGGGTCAAGGGTTATGGTGACCTATGAATAGATAAAATGGCAAGACATTGCTTTCCTTTAAGGTGAACGCATCATTGAAATATAATTACACTTAATAAATATATTGTGCTCTATATAATAATAATAACAATAACAAGAGAACAATAATAATAATAATAATACAATAAATTCAGGGGCAAAGCTTAGTCAGTAAGTTTTGTCGTGGGGGTGAATCTCAAATTTCCCAACAAAAAAAAAGCTGTGGACCACGGGGTGAATGGATGAGGTGACCAGGTACTCCATTGAAATGTTGACAAGGTATCCTGTCTGCAAAACTGAAGGTTAACCGTTGGGTGGACCACACATTTTATGTCGACGAGGAACATTTACTCCATTGTTGTAAAACTCCCTTTGATGGCCCAACTGAGTAGGTGCTGTTAGAGGGAAGCTGTCTGACCATTCACCCTATTTAGAGTGGGTGATCAGATGTTTTCATTTTTTACTGTCCTTCGCCGCCGGGTATATCCTAGTGGTGAGGGACTGTAAAACAAGAACAATTGCCCCCTACAGCATGTTAAAAAACTCCAGCTTTGAGAATTTGTTTTTGAAAAATAAAAAAAACATTGGAAATGTTTGACGGTCAGCTGTTATGTTTAATGGAGTCATCGGCCAAACGTTTGGTACATTAAGAGGATATGATGATGTATAGAGATGTCCATGGGGCTGGTGGACATCTCTAAATTTGGAGGTCAGAGTAAAGTCCTCCACCACCATGTCTGCCTTTACTCCATCAGCCAAACTCTAAATCAGGTTCTCTTTCTAAAGTGGCACAATCGGCAAAAAATTATAGTTTGGAATACTAACCTGAGGGATTGTAAGTGGTAAGCTTATTTGCAATTCACTTGTAATCCTGTGAAAGTAATGCTCATGAGAATGCTCAGGGAAGATCACATTTTACTGAGGGAATATCTTAATTCATGTAGATGAATACACTTTGCAATTCTCTTTGTTTTATCATGACTATTTTTATTTGAATTTTAGCTGGATAAGAGTGTTTTACTATATTTTGTGACGTTTAGAAGTTTTTGTAACTACTTATAAACATAAACAGTATAACTATGTTAAATATATCCGCAAATTAAATGGACGTGGAACGAAGTTAATGTAAAATTACGTGAGTATGCTAATGTCAAGTGTTCAATAAATTAATCTATATAACATAAAAGAGGTGCCACCTGGCCTTCACACGGGCTTTGATTTGGTGCTGAGCATGGACAGGATGGGAAATGTAAACTTTAGATTTGAAAACATCATGAACTGCAACATGGACTTTGACAACAGTTGTTTGGGGAACTACCTTCCGTGTGGGGAATTGCATTCCATAGTCACAGCTTTTTAAACAATTTCATCTAAACTGACTTCGGCATGTTCATAATCAGGATTTTACCCTTAATCTTTACAGATAGAAACACATTAAACCAGCCTTTAATTGGCTTTCGGCAGAAGCCAGAATCAACTTCAGGTACTGTGCATCACTGATGCAAAATGCAAGCATTCCTTCCATCATTTTGTTGCTTTTGCTTTATTCCTCCTTGCAGAGCGTTCCAGTTGCTCACTTTCAAAAACGTTCACAGCTATGCAGCTATAGAATACATGAAAGTAGTAACTGTACTATTTAATGCCACTCATGATAGATTATTTAATGAGAGCTGTGCTGACTATACTTGAGGCCCAAGAAATATTTGGTAATTAATGTTATTCAGAATTATAATCTTCCTGATTTCAAGTATAAAATGCTGCTGAGTAAGACAAAGACACTAAAGACGATCTGGTACGCACTCCGAATGATCAACCTGTATCTTAAGGTTGCATCTGTGAAACTACACATTGAACTTCATAATGAATTTAATTAATTTTTTAATATTGCTTTGGTACTCCTGGAATCATGGTAAGCTAGTAACCGGCACATTTTACATTTTTTTACCTGTTACTTCTCTGTACTTTTATCGAATAAAGTTTTTCTGAGTCTGAGAGCGGTGCTGACTATACTTTGAGACCCAAGACATATTTGGTACTTAATGTTACTCTGAATTATAATCTTCCTGATTTCAAGTATAAAATGCTTCTGAGTAAGACATACACTACTGACGATCTGGCAAGCACTCCGAATGATCATTAAAGGGTAAAATTCCATTAGTAAAAATGTCAATATTACCTGTTTTAATGTTTATGATTTTTGCTGTTAATTTTTTTCAATAAATGGACCATTTGGTTTCAAGTTGCATTTGCACAATCCACCAGCCTTGCATCAGTCTATTGTGGTTGTTTCTATCAGGATCTGTGGCCTGCACTTACCCTTCTGTGCTCAGTAGGCAGACGAGCAATATAACCAGAACTTTAGGTTTTAATTGTATTCCGACGAAAGGAAGGCTTGCAGTGCACTCTGAATGTTGATGCTGCTTTTAGAAAAGTATTCTGTCTTGGAAGGCACACTACATAAATCATCTGGCTGTACCTTCAGTAAACTACGTTTATCATGAAACCACAGCACTCATGGGGGCGTAATACACTATCACTATTTGCGCCCGGTGCGCTTGCAAAAGTTGCGCCGGGCGCAACGGAGATAATGCGCCCCATTATGGTGCATGCGCTGCTCCCAGGGTAGCTGCGAACTTGCACTGCTCTGGGGGCAGAGCATTCATGTGAAAAAACAGCCACACTTTCAAAGGGGTTCAGAGAAATCCTTGCAGGCAGGTGCAGTCAGTGACTGCACCGCGTGCAAGGGGATGTTTGGGGGTCCATGGGACCCCCTTTACCCCTGCAAAGGGCTGCTCTTAGGAGGCGCACTGTCAGTGCTCCTCCTAAGGGCTTCTTTGACCCTCACTTGCATAGGGCATGCCCCTTTGCAAGTGAGGGAACACCCTCTGTTGATAGCGCTGGCCCTTTAAGTGCACCAGCGCTATCTGTATTATAGAAGGGGACGAACAAGCGTCTGCGTCCCCTTCTATAATATCTATAATAAAGTGCGGGGGGGCGGAAAGTGGGAGCAAACGCACGTGGCGCCCCCGGGCACCATCTGTAATACAGCCCTTGATGTTTGAAAATGGGGGCAGGCAATTTGAAGTTATCAATTAGAAGTTTCCTCGTGGTCCAGACTATCAAGATACTTTGTTCTGGCAGCTAAAACTTTGTTATCAAAGTGAGTGAAAACATTTGTGGTTTGTTTTAGTTTTGGAAGCGTGTTTAGAGTCATAGCTGAATACAGATAAATTTTTATAGGAATTAAAAAATATTGTGGAAACAAACTTCCATTGTTAAAAGTGGTGTTTCAGGGATATTTTTAATGGAGTACAAACTCATATTTTCTTTTGCACTTGTGGGCCCTTATATATCAATGCATTTGACCTTAGTCAAAAAAAGGGAAAACCCTATTGATACTTTAGGATTTCAGTGCTAAGCTATGAGAGGAACAGGAAGGATTATCATGGTAACAATAACTGTGTAGGTAATGGACTTATTTTGGTGAGGCGGGACAAAGCCCAATTTTATCATACACAAGCAGAACTACCCACCCACATGACATACTCCTATGGCACAGAGGGCATGGGAGACTACCTTCTGCCTGCCCACAGGCTAAGATCCTTAGCATCCCCCATGTCCTTTCTAGCGCTATGAGCAAATGAACAGCAGCCATTGGTTGAAAAGTATAAATCACAAAACTTTGCACAAACAAACCACTGTGAGAAGATGGAGGTAGATGTAATTGATGCTTTGTAATCAAAGACTCTAGGGCAGGGGTCTCCAAACCGGTCCTGGAGGGCCGGATCCATGCCAGATTTTTTGGATATCCCCATTGAAAATACATGTAGTTATTTTAAAAATCTGGCATGGATCCGGACCTCCAGGACCGGTTTTGAGACCCCTGCTCTAGGGTATAGTTTGATGAAGAGAGTCATTAGTGTTAAGCAGATATTACACATGTTCTAGTGTCCAACAAATGACCATGGAAAAAAATGGAATCTTCACAAACACCTTCGATCGGTTGCCACATTTCTAAGGTATCGATAAAATAAAAATTGGAAGAACAGTTAGTTGAAAGGTTGTACAAAAACCTCTTAACAGAATATTGTTTTTAATCAACAATCCTCATTTCTTTCAAGCGCAAAATTTGAATGTACACATCAGAAATGGTTTGTGCATCACCACAATAGTCACAAAGAACATGTATTCTGCGCATGTTTTCAACCTTGTGGCCGCAACTTGTGTATAAATAGAGTTTGTATTTAAAAATGTCACCAGGCTTTCACTTTTACATTACAGAAAATGTTAACAAAATTCACAACAGACGCATGTAATTTGCGTTAACAGCCTGGAGTGAGGACATGGATATTTTCATTAGAAAACGTTATTTTAACAATATAGGGTGTATATTTTAAAAAACACCAAATACAAATACTGTTACTCCATAACAGATTTTCGCCTTTTCAACTTATATATCGATCCACTGTTTATTTTCCAAGTAGTTGGAAAATTGACCGACACAAGACATTGAAAGAAATTTCTCAAAAAAAAAAAAACTTACAGTTGGTGAATTGTATTTTTCTGTTATGTATATATGCATCTCCTTGAAATTACTTAAATTATTGACACTTGCATAAAGCAGTAGTTCTAGAAGGCAACATTATTACAAGGTATTAAAAGAATGCCAGCGTGTTACTTATTCATATTACCTCAGTAGTTTCTGCCAAGTAATTAAAGATGGTAACTTCCAAAATGAACTGTTCTCCTCTCGTCACAGAGTAGGGGAGATTCAAAGAAATAAAAAATGGCTGGAAGGCTTGTAGCTGAAGAAACACAATTTTAAAGAAGAGCATTTCAAACAGTTGTTCTGCATTAGATTGTAGTTATTACAAATAGCAATACAATGATCAAGAAACTATGCAGAAAATCCTTACTCAAGAGCAGGACCAATAATATATTACAGTGTTGTGCTTTTGATCTATTTTAGCACTCATTTTCTATCTGTAAATTCCTGGTTTATTGCCAACATTTGCCATCTGTGTTTCCTTTCCTTAACTTGCATCCTCATCTGGTGGATGCAAGTGGCAGGAGGGGTTTCTAAATCAGGCTCCTGATCATTTCCCTTCCACTCTCCACCTTTGCCGGATGTACGTTGTTATAACGCATGCTTTTACCACGCATGCCTTTACAACGCAGGTTTTTCAATGCAGGTTTTTCAACGCAAGTCGTTACAACGACTTGCGTTGGGGGGTGCTGGATAGTGAATAGTTTAATTTACTATTCCAACTCCAGTCCCTGTGGATAGTAGGGAAGGTGTTGGATAGTAAATTAAACTATTACCTATCCTACAGCGCCCCCCAGCGCAATTCGTTGTAATGACTTGCCTTGAAAAACCTGCTTTGTAAAGGCACTGCGTTGTAAAAGTTGTGTCGTAAAGGATGTTTTCCCCTTTGCCTCTTCCCATTGTGTTGAAATGATACACTGGCTCAATTTAAGTAGTAACCAATCAAATAGCTGAGGAGCAAGGAAGGACACAACTACCAATCCCAGTGTCCTTCCTTCAACTACCCAAGGATCACTCAAGGTTGAACATGAACATTCCACGAAAGCTCACTAGTCAAGCATTCCTGATAACTAAGCAACACAACACATTGCTCTCTGCCATTATGGGGTGTGTGAGGACAGTATGTAGCTGGCTGTCTCTTGGGTAATGCTCGTCTGCTCAGATAGGGATATATTTGGATCAGGAGCATGCCTATGCAATGTGTGTGAAGGTGGTGTACCAAAGGCACACCACTGGCAAGGATGCCTGCGCCCGTCTGTGACTAGGTAGCAAGCGCCTTGCACTAGACACGCTGCCCGTGAGGACTCAAGGCTCTGCTATGACCATGACAAACTATTGGCTCTTCAAAACCTCCTAGGGTAAGCTATGTTTTTGCTTATTTTTCGGATAATACATAGCTAGTCTTAACATTAGAAGTTCTCATTGCCAACATGATTAGAATTTTGTTTGTGATTAAATGTGCATTCTCTCCCCGATCATGATACTGAAATTGCCTTATTTATTGATTCTTTCAAGTTTGATATTATATTTTCAGAGGAAACTTGCCTCCATTATTCTTTTGGAACAAGCTTCGCTATGGTTACGGCCCAGGGATATTAAAATATTCAGGCCGGTTTGTTTAGACCATAGGAGCAGCATCCTTGTGATCATTGTCCGATACATGCCATTTCTATTCGGCCCTGTTTGTCATATTCTCTGACAAGACTCTTCTCTTCTGTATTAATGCATCTCATCCTTATTCTGCTGTGGAGCTCCTCTGAGATCGTTCCCTTAACCAGTCGGTAACATCGGGACAGCCGGACTAGGAACCAAAACCGGCCCTGGCAAAGTGCTCGGACGCTCCTCCCCCCCCCCACTCAGGGGGGTTGGAGGTGCCGCTGAGAGCTTGGCTAGGGCCGGTTTTCGGCCGATTTTGGTACAGGGCCGATTTTGCAGCTAAAACGGCCCTGAAACAAAATCGGCCCCCAGGGGCTCAAAACCGGCCCCCACCCTTGCGGCGCACCGGGGGATTGCCCGGTGCCCGCTTAGGTCAGTCCGGGCCTGGCTGTGAGTGAAGCTATATTGTCTCTGGTTCCTAAAAGGTTCTAATTCACTTGTGCTTGGAAACTTCAATAACTGGTTTGAGACTACTGAGAAGTCTGATGCAACTGTACAATTAGACTCTGGCCCTGATTACGATTAAGTCCGCCCAATGCTGTAGAAAAATTTATGTTTTTGTACATCCCTGCACCGTGTGACAGGCACCTCGTCCAATAGCCAAGGGCCTGGGGGAGTGGGGGCCCTGCTAGGGGCCCCAAGGGTCGCTTTCCGACAGCCTTGCCATGTCGGAAAGGCCGAATGGAATGGCTGTCAGAAACTGACATCATAATCCCGATGGCGGAGCCTGTCATTAAGGGATTATTTTGTCTTCCCAATGCACTCACAGGCTCCTTGGGTCTGTCGGAAGCGCAGCGGACGGTCCCTCTGACCAATGACTCTGCCTGACACATTATGCTATTTCAGATGTTGGTGGGTCCAACACAGAAGTGCTGTCCGTGTCAGACCCACTGACATCACAATCCAGGCCTCTAGGTCACCTTGTAATCTCCCTGAGATGCAAAGTGGGTCATATTTAGTCTCTCATCCCTACAGCTTTAACTCATCGCTATATGATGCCATTCTCTCTTCAAGTAAACTCTTTGCTCATTCCTGTCTATCTTGTGGTTAGGAACATGCCTGCACACTGCTCATTGAATGTCACAGTTGCACTGTCCTCTGACATTCCCTACCCATACTTTGACTAGTTCTGATGTGTGATGCAAAGCAGAGGACTATATTTTTTGTTCCATTGCCTTCTATGATCCTGGAAAGGGAATTCAAAGAAGAGCTATGAGCATACCGAGAAGAGAACAAACTTCTGCACCAAGTTCCAGCAGGTTTCTGACCACTACATGACACAGATGTTGCTCTCCTAACCATATCTGATGACATCAGTATGTTGCTATATAGAGAAAGCAGTCTGGCTCTGATGTTGCAGCTCCCAATACCATCACCAATCCTAGTCTATCTGCAGATACTTCGCATCATAACTGTGATCTAAGTAATCATCCTACCACAGATGGATAATGGCACTTGCCTATATCTGGCCCTCTGGAAATAGACCCAACAATGGAATCAGCATATTCAAAACCTTGCCATTTGGCTCCTCAGAGGACACCCTTCTTGATGTTCCATTTCAATGGCCAAAAGATCTATTTTCAAATCACTCGTACCTGCAACTGTGCACTTGAAAATGCTGTTCCGGTGGAAAGAGCCATGTTTCTAGATCAGGAAATCGTACAAGCACTCAAGGAAGAAACAGAATTTTTTTTTGAAAACAATAAATCAGGAACATCAAAACAAATTGTATGGGATACGTATAAGGCCGTATTAAGGGGCAAGCTACTTAACCTTGGATCACAAAATCAAAAAACATGAAACAGGAAATAACAGATCTAGAAAAAAATATAAACACTCTAGATACTCAAATACTAGTGGAAAAAGATCCCGACAAAAAGGAAAGCTTGCTAAAAGACAGACAAAGACAGAAGGATTCCCTAAGTGATATTTTGGAAGAACAAAATGGGAAGCAAGCAAGCTAGCAAAGTATGAATACGGAGAGGGATGTGGTAAATGGCTTGCATGGAAATTGAAAACCGATGCAGTAAGAAACAAGATAAAAACCCTAAGGAAACAAGATCAAACAAGCCTAACCTCAGCGGAAGAAGAAATCAGGAGCGAATTTAAAACCTTCTTCTCGGAACTGTACACTGAAGACGTCAACCCATCTAAGGAACAGATAGAGGAATATCTAAGAGACACGCCAATGTTGAAATTATCTGAAGAGGAGAAAAACGAGCTAAATATAGAAATTTCACAAATTGAGGTTAAAAATATAATAAAAACCCTGAAGAAAGGGAAAGCTGCAGGCCCAGATGCATTGCCAAATGAACTGTATCTGTCATTATCGGAAACCCTGGTTCCACATATAACAGGGCTGATAAACTTATCTTTTAAACACAAAGAAAAGATGCCAGATACATGGAACGATGCAGTAATAACAATCATTTTAAAGCCAGGTAAAGACCCCAAAAAATGTGAATCATACAAGCCGATATCTCTGCTCAACGCAGATTACAAAATATTTACTAAAATAATGGCAAAAAGGCTGGGAAAGCTCACACCGAAAATCATACATCTAGACCAAAAGGGCTTCACAAAAGGAAGGCAATTACATGAGTTGTCACACGAACTCATTACGCTATAGACATAGCCACATCAAAACACATCCCTCTCACAATATTAACTGTCGATGCTGCAAAGGCATTCGATAGAGTAAACTGGGCATTCCTGAATAGTATAATGATTAAAAATAACTTGGGGGACTCCTTTCAACACGCAGTAGGAGAAATCTATAAAAACCCTAGATCAAAAATCCTGGTTAATGGCAGCCTTACGAGTAATATCAAAATTGGCAGAGGCACTAGACAGGGGTGCCCACTCTCTCCCCTACTTTTCAATTTATACATAGAACCCTTGGCAAACAAACTTAGAAGTTGTAAGGAAATAACTTCATTCAAATATCAAGGGTGGGTAAAAAAGTTAGCATTATACGCAGACGATCTGATGCTATTCACTGACAATTATGTAAAATCTAAGCCAGCTATAGAAAACATCATAAATAACTTCGGACAAGTGTCAGGATATCTAGTCAACCACATGAAAACAGAAATAATGACATGGAACACACAATTTAACAACCCCAACAGCCCCAACATAAAACAAGAGATAAAATACTTAGGTATCTTGGTAAACCAAAATTTAGATAAAATTGCACAAAACAATCTAAATAGTGTGGCTCGAGAGGTAAGAAAATTGCTTAAAGTGTGGTCTAGCCTTCCGCTAAGCTTTATAGGAAGGTCTAACATTATAAAAATGACTATACTCCCAAAATATACTTTTCTGTTCAATAATATCCCATTGGAATTCACTAAAGTCGCACTAAAAAAACTCCAGGGAGAGCTCGCGAGTTTTATATGGGCTTCCAAGGGAACCAGAATTTCGTGGAAAAAATTAAGAAGGAAAAAGGAGAAAGGAGGAATAGCAAGTCCAGACTTAAAAGAATACTATAGAGCGTTTCAATTTAAAAACATACGATCACTGCTAAAAATACACCAGTACTACCCGGAACACCTGCAAGCAATGACCGAATCTGAAGACCACTTTCTTTTTAAATTTGGTCACCAAAAGTACTTCAAGAAAATTAAGCTAAAGACAATAAAGGGAGCAGTTAAACTTTGGATACAAATTAGAACAATCCTAAAAATCCCTTATTATAGTACAATGGCACCGGTATGGAACTCCCCCGGAACACCGGACTGTTTAAAAGACGCCATGGCCACCCCTTTAAAACTAAACAATATCAACCACTGGGGTCAAATTCTAAACGGGTCTACATTAATCTCATGGGAAGAAATGAATAAGATCTCAAATGGATCAATATCAAAATTTAAGTTTTACCAATTAAGTAGTTGGGCAAAAACAATACCAACACATGACAAAGATAGCAAGACCTTAGAAAAAGAAATGATTAAAATCCTACCCATAAACAAGGAGACAGCCAAGTGGTACTGGTCGCTGATAACGGAAGAAGATGAAAGTTCCCAGACGGCAAATCAAATCTGGGGGAAAGACCTGATTATAGAAGATCTAACAAATGTATGGGAAGACTCAATAGGGAAATGTTGGTCAACACTAAAGTCAGCGGCGTTGAAAAGGAATCATCTTTACACTTTACATAGAGCCTATTGGACACCGAAAAAACTTTCAAAATTTAAAAAGCCAGGTATCAAAAAATGCCCTAAATGTGGGGAAGAAAGGGCAGATGATGTCCATATGTTCTGGAGCTGCCCATCCCTAAGAATATTCTGGGAAGAAGTTGGTAAGACGTTAAAATCAATATTTCAGAAACATCTAAAAGTAAGTACAACTCTTATTATCTTTGGTATTTGTAACACAATAGGGGTTGTAAAATTAACGGTAATGGAAGCAAAGCTACTCTTTGTATTAATGGTGATTGCGAGAAGAGAGATCTGCATTAAGTGGATTGGCCCATCACCTCCGTCACATGGAGAGTGGATGAACTCAGCTATTAAGACAAATAAACTAGATAGAAGGGGAAAAACTAGCAAGAGGTATAAATATTGGGAGATTATGGAAAAACATCTGACCTCTGAGGAACACACTGTCCTATGATTAAAGCGAAAGCATAATCTGGATAAATGAGTATGATACTCATAGAGTAGCCAAGGTGGCTAGCTCCCCTCCTTTCGACTACAGATATGTTTATATGTAAATGACAAAAGGAACTCCTCTGACTGAGCAAGATAAGGGTAAACTCCCCAGACAAGAGAGAACATGGGGCAGTGACGGTACAAAAGCTTGAGAGGCAGAATCCAAATTTTCCATACACATAGTTTTTCGCAATATGAGAAAATAAATAATAAAAAAAAAAGAATAGAAAATGCTGTTCCGGCTTTCAAAACTGATGGATTGACTCAATATAGCCTTATGCGCACCCTTCATTTTGCAGATGTTTGCCTTTGCAATGGTCTCCACATTCGTCAGGCAAACCTGAGAAGGCCTGTCATCTCCTATCTCGCTTCCAAATATTGGAACACTCTTTCTTTTCACTTATTTCACGTACCTCAATATCTTTCTTTGGTAAAAAAAAAAGTTTTGAAAACCTGGCTGATCTGTCTCCCTTTCACTACGTTTTCTAGCTACACTTTGTAAGTGACAGGTAGCCAGTTTTGGGTAGCTGTTTCACTTTCTAAATTTCTTTTATAATTATTAGTGTTATTAGAATATACGAGCTTGCATCAAGAAAATGCGTTCCTTGGTCACTTATGCATTCTGTGTTCCCCATTGATGTATGTAGGGCAGTGATATGTATGTAGGGCAGTGATATCTTAAAAGGGCCTAACTCCCCTCATGCCTTGTCACAGTCCAATAATTCACAGGAGTCTCATATTTCTTTTACTTGAATAGTATTTGGACAAAATACTGAGTTTAAAATATTGTCACACATAAATATCGAGTTTTTACAATGGTAATACACAAATATTGTGAAGCTGAAAATTCATTGACAAAAATATTGATTTTCTAAGGTAAGTAATATTGATGTCAAAAATATCTATGTTGTTAATATCATTTACAAAAATATAGTGGCACAAAATATAGTTTTTTATTATCTTTATGCATATATTTTAAATGTATATGTTATAAATTGTATAATTGCTGTCAATGTTTTTAAATATAGTTTTCACGTTTAGTTGTTTTTAAATGTAATTTAATAATTGTAAGTTTTAGGGTTGCAGCTAGTTCTGCGGTTTGTACGGGTGCAGGGTGGGAAGTAAATTCATTTTAAGTAACAATATTAAATGTTAATTACAATTAAATATTTAATTGATAATTATGTAACATGTGTAATTAATATTTCTTTCAAGTTTTACTTTATGTGCCGGTTGTGGGATTTGTAGGGGTAAAGTATGGGGAATAAATAATTATAATTATTTAATAATTCCTTTTAATTAACATTAATTGTTTAAATGATAATTATGTAAATTATGTGAATATTATGATTTTTGAGATAACTTTTAGGTGCGGTTTGTTGAGATGTTAGAGGTTCATGATGGGAAGTTATGTTGATTTGTTTGTACAGGAATAGGGTGGGAAGATAAATACGTAATAATTAATTGCTAATTAATTATTAATTTTAAATTAAATATTTAATGTATTGATACTTTTGTGAAACGTTTTTAAAATATTTTATGTTATATATTAGGTGTGTTTTGCTGTGTTTGTAGCAGTCTAGGGTGGGAAGTTGTTGAAGTAATATTAAATACAAAATTATTTATTCATTTATTACAAATCGTTTTAATTATTACTTACCATGTTAATTGTGCTATAATTTTTTACTTCAATTACATTTTACTTGTTGGTTGTGATGTTTGTGGGAATATAGGGGCCATTAGGATGTCGGGCGGTGGCACCACCGCGGTGGTGGCAGCCGGAAAACAGCGTTTTCCGGCTGCGAGCAGCGGAACTCACGTCCTCCACATTAGGATAGCAAAACATAGGTCATTTCCCGTCCGCCGTGCAGCGCCGCGCACCGCCATTAAAGTGCGCCCGCGCCAATCGAGACTCTCCGGCGTGCGGAATGACTTCCGCCCACTCAACAAATTAGGATGGTCCAAACAAGTCAATGCACCGCAGCGGAGACACCGCCCAGTTTAAGCAGGCAGAAACTGGACAGCGGAGCTAGATAGCCGAGACCCGGACTCCAACGCTATGAACCCATCTCTCCATATGCACCTGGTGATGTTCCTCCTACAACACTATCGTCAGATGGGCCGCTGCGGACGCCGCCGCAGGTACGCAACTACACAAATGCAACACACAACACACAGGCCGACACAGGGTCCAATCACCACACAGACACCCTGCTGGGGGTCACAACACATCCACAAGGGCACCCACACATTACCCACCTGACAACATGGCACCCCTCACCATCCGGGACACACATCGTCCGTCAACCAGCAGCAACGTCCCGCTCCCGGTCGCGTCACCGCCGCTGTCGACACATGCGCACTATGCAGAAAGCAGGGCCACTCCTAGACATGGGCAGGGCACAAACACCACAGGGCCACACCACCACAAACCACACTGCAACACACCCCATCAAGTCACAGGCCAGGTGCCCATCCCGTGCACTCCCATGAACACCAACAAGCACTGCAACAAGCAAGCCCAATACACACCCTGCACCACACAACACACAACCAGGGAGGACAGTCACTGCAGCAGTGGCTGACAAGAAACACACAACACCAGTGCCACACACACTACAGGCTCACAATACATTCCAGCACATACACAGACAAACAAACACATACCCTGGGTGTAGCCACAAACACAACACACACACAGGGATGCCTCAACAAATGCCTGCACAAGAACAACACACAAACACTACAGGAACACATACTGAACTCCAACAGAAACAGACATACCCTGTACATCTAACTGGGGAAAAGCAATGGGAGCACAGACACAACAGGAGTACACAACATCATCACTCAGGAACAACATACACACCCCATAACACAAATCACAAAGAAGTGCATCTGGACAAACACACACTGCCACCTCAAACCTAGCACATATGCACATCAAACACCAATCAACAAACACCACAAGGCATCAGGGGATGCACATCAGGCAATGCCCAGGCCACATACACACAGCACTGCATGCTCAACAAGCAGTGTGTGCAGAACAAGCACAACAGCCACACACACACATGATCAACACAAACACATCACACACACCACAATTCACCATTGCACAAATACTACAGCACACCCAGGAACTGAACCAATACCACATCCAACACCAACACATCCAACACAACAACTACACATGCACCACTCCGTGACACAAGAGCCAATCTACCTCCACCAGAGCACTGGGCAGCACACACAGCTGACCAACACAGAATGACTAATAGCACAAGGACAGCACACATACACCATTGTGGCAATGTCCAGAGTGGAACAACACTTATGGCCCAAGTACTGCACCACAAAGCACAAGCTCACAAATGAAGTGATGGGGAGGCACACACACATGGAAACCATGGGGACAGCTGACATCAAAGTGAAATACCCTGCATGTCAGTAGCAGACATGTAATGGATGTCCCACACACAAATAGAGGGAGGGAAGACACACAATGGCAATGCACAAGTGGCACACATAGAGGATGGTGTAACACCACACACACCATGCCATACAGTCGGAGAAAAACCACCATGTGCCTGCAATGCATCACAAACACAAACACAATGCCAGTGTGGAGCAGCAGGGCCACACAGTCTACACAAACACACCCAAGACACATTGAGAATTACTCAAACGCAACACTGATGTGCAACTCACACACTTTGCACACTTCAAACTCACAAAAACAACTAGGAGGAGTCACACCAACATACAGCACAATGCACTACAAACAGCTCACACAAGTGCATACAATCTTCTACACAGGCCAAGACAAAACAAACAACAGGCATACAACTCCTGGGTGACATGTGTGTCTCTCACAATACAGGGGCACACATACATCCACTACAAACTTACACCCTTCACACTGCACACCTCTGCTACACCCAAGACCACGCATCTCATTTAGGCCATGGTACCAGGACTAAGGGCCAACACAAGATGACCATACACATACACGGCTGTGCACACATAAAGGAATCCACACACATACATCATGACATATCCTAACCTGCTCCAAAACCTTAGCACAGCATCACACCCTGTGCTGACAGTGTCCCACAACCTGACATGTGAACAGTGTATCCAACAACAGCAAATCGCTAAGAAGATAACAGCATGGCAGGTAAAATAGCCATCACAGATTACACCATAATCAGGGTCAGAATGGACTGAAGACCCTGCCACTCCTGTATAAAAATCTGATGCCTGCAAATAGCCTTGCAATGTAGAAGTGATACATAGAACATGGGGCACAGCCAATCAAATGCAAACTCAAAAAGAACTTTAATCAGCAAGGACACTGACAAAACACACAACAGAAGTAACTGTATTTATTCACATATTGCACATATGTAGCAGTAGAACAATAGTAGACAACATCAAGGCACAACATTTTTTACACAGTCAAGATAATATGCACAGGTGTAACACACTAAAGGAAGGCCAGTGTCCATAGCACAGGTCAGAGGCCAACACAGCAGAGCAACAGGGCCAGTGTCCATGGCAGGGGAGAGTACAGCACAGCAGAGCAACAGGGCCAGTGTCCATGGCAGGGGAGAGTACAGCACAGCAGAGCAACAGGGCCAGTGTCCATGGCAGGTGAGAGGCCAACACAGCAGAGCAACAGGGCCAGTGCCCATGGCAGGGGAGAGTACAGCACAGCAGAGCAACAGGGCCAGTGTCCATGGCAGGGGAGAGTACAGCACAGCAGAGCAACAGGGCCAGTGTCCATGGCAGGTGAGAGGCCAACACAGCAGAGCAACAGGGCCAGTGTCCATGGCAGGGGAGAGTACAGCACAGCAGAGCAACAGGGCCAGTGTCCATGGCAGGTGAGCCAGCAAGTACATGAGAGGCTGCATAGGGGAGAGTACATCACAGCAGGGCAACAGGGCCAGTGTCCATGGCAGGGGAGAGTACAGCACAGCAGAGCAACAGGGCCAGTGTCCATGGCAGGGGAGAGTACAGCACAGCAGAGCAACAGGGCCAGTGTCCATGGCAGGGGAGAGGCCAACACAGCAGAGCAACAGGGCCAGTGTCCATGGCAGGTGAGAGGCCAACACAGCAGAGCAACAGGGCCAGTGTCCATGGCAGGGGAGAGGCCAACACAGCAGAGCAACAGGGCCAGTGTCCATGGCAGGTGAGAGGCCAACACAGCAAAGCGCAACAGGGCCAGTGTCCATGGCAGGGGAGGGTACAGCACAGCAGAGTAACAGGGCCAGTGTCCATGGCAGGGGAGAGTACAGCACAGCATAGCAACATGGCCAGTGTCCATGGCAGGGGAGAGGCAAACACAGCAAAGCAACAGGGCCAGTGTCCATGGCAGGGGAGAGTACAGCAAAGCAGAGCAACAGGGCCAGTGTCCATGGCAGGGGTGAGTACAGCACAGCAGAGCAACAGGGCCAGTGTCCATGGCAGGGGAGAGGCCAACACAGCAGAGCAACAGGGACAGTGTCCATGTCAGGTGAGAGGCCAACACAGCAGAGCAACAGGGGCAGTGTCCATGGCAGGGGAGAGGCCAACACAGCAGAGCAACAGGGCCAGTGTCCATGGCAGGGGAGAGGCCAACACAGCAGAGCAACAGGGCCAGCAACACACCCATATACAAAACAATGTTCAGGACTAGCACACCTGTATGAGGCAAAGGCGTTTGAGGGGGATGTCAACTCACTCCTGGCTGTCATGCGGACTTGTACCTGGCTGTGTGTTGGGGACAGCAGGCCCACTTGACTGTGTTGACAGAGCCCCAGTTGATGTGGTGCTAACAGTGGCTTTGCAAGCTGGAGGGCTGTGTGGACCAGGTGGCATAGTGGCACGTGGAGGTGGAGTCATGCAGACCTCCGACACAGTGGGGATGCGAGAGGTGGGAGGGGTGCCCTTCCACTTTTTGGGAATATGAAATGGCTTCCCTGTCTTGGGGTTGATTGGAAGTGGTGATGACAAAACTGGCACACACCCCAACTGTCCCACATCAGGTGCAGATACTGGCACCATCTCTGGAGATGTGCTGGATCCCGCAGAACACTTGGTCTGGCTACGCCTCTGGACCACCTTCACCTCTTTGCCAGGTGTACCCCCTACAGTGCCCACCTTCGACTTCTTGCCACGGCTGGTCACTACAGTGCCCTCCTTTGCCTTCTTGCTAGGTGTATCTCCTACAGTGCCCTCCTTTGCCTTCTTGCTAGGTGTATCCCCTACAGTGCCCTCCTTTGCCTTCTTGCTAGGTGTATCCTCTACAGTGCCCACCTTCGACTTCTTGCCAGGGCTGGTCACTACAGTTCCCTCCTTTGCCTTTCTGCCAGGTGTACCCCCTACAGTGCCCTCCGTTGATTTCTTGCCAGGGGTGGTCTCCACAGTGCCCTCCTCCACCTGCAGCAATGGTTGTGGAATTGGGGTAGATGTGGTGGGTGGATGTTGTGCTCTTCCTAGGTGTACCCCTGATATGCAACATGTTGGACAGGCCACATGAAGGGCTCGCTCCCTCCCCGCATGACAGGGCCCGGACACCGGCTCTCCAGGTGCTACCCACAGAAGCAACCCGCAAACCGTCCCCTACGGGACTCCTGCTCCCGGACATCTCTGTATCACTGGCCCGGGCCACCGTCAGCACCATTGCCTGGCCCAGCCGCCATCTTAGACACTGCACCACGAGGCCTCAGCTCGACCCCAACCCTGGGCCTGGCCAGGCCCCGAAATCCCGGCACCACCATCCACCCAGGAGGTGAACGGACCACTTGGCAGGTCAATGGGAGGAAGAAGTGTCGATGGCTCTGCCCCGCCAGGTGCCGATCGCCCCCAGCCTCCCCGGGCGCTGGCTCCACCCCCCTGCTGGGTGTCTGGACTCCCTCATCCCAGACCTCCCGACCTCCAAGTGTGAGGGTCCGGACATCAAAGGGGGCCAGACCTATAACTGAGGCAGCTCCAGAGCAGGAAGGCAGTTGTATCTTGGAGTCGAGAGACACAGTGAAGAACTCATCCTTGACGGACTGCTGGCGCTGCCGCAGCCCTGCCTTGTGAACCATCGTCCTGCCTGCTGGCGCTGCCGCAGCCTTCTGCAACCTTCATCCTCGTTGGACCTGCTGGCGCTGCCGCGGCCTTCTTGCAACCTTCGTCCTCGCCGGGACCTGCTGGCGCTGCCGCGGCCCGTTCCTATCTACGACCACCTCGGGACCTGCTGGCGCTGCCGCGGCCCGTCCCTCTCGAACGCCGAGCTCGAGGATTGTGAGCTACCATCATCACATTGCAGTACCAGATTGGTAACCAAGACTGTCCCGCTACCCCTTTCCCTGTCAAGAGACTAGAATTAAGAGGATCATCGTGTCCTGCTTCCATTGTATCGTATCACCGTACTTAAAGAATTGTTTATAAAGAACGTGAACCTTATCCTTGTGTGGTGTCCATCTGTGGGGGGGAAGTTACTTGTCTGTACGATCGCTGGAGACGGCCCTCACCGGAGGCCTCTCCCCTTGTCCTCGGCCGACCCTCCCAGTCCCCGTCTAACATTGGTGGCCAGCGGCGCGATCCGAACCAACGCGTAATCGGACAGAAAGCAACTCACCCCACGACTAAACCACAATGTCGACCCAAGAGAGCGGATCTACAGAGAAATTCCAAATAGAAAAACTGGAGGAGTACAGCCATCGAGAATTAAAACAATTTTGTATGGAACTGGGCATTGCTACCACCGGTCTGAGCACAAAAGATGACTTTAAACAAGCCCTAGAATCGTGGGCGGAAGCAAATACCGCCGGTCCCCGGGACCAACACATCGAAGCACCGGAGACGAGCACCGCTCCTTCCGAAGAAAGGAGAGCGGGTCTCTCCCGGGAAGAGATCCAAGAGCGAGAAAAAAGCAGACTGCACAAATTAGAGTTGGCACGGCTCAAGTTGGATGGAGAACTAAAACTAGCGGAACAAAAAATGAACCTAGAACACTTACGGCTCCGAGAAGAGCGGGAAGAAAAGCAAAGACAAAGAGAGCTCGAAGAAAAAAGACTGGCATACGAACACGAGCGCAAACTGGCAGAGATAGAACTACGGAAGCAAAACAAAGACCTGGGGGTGCCCGAGCCACCGCGCACCCCAGGAGCTACAGAACCAAAGGTCCACATTCCCAAAGATGTCGTCCGAGAGTATTACCGAAACGACGACATACAACAGTGGTTCAAGGCCTACGAGATCGCCATGACCTCCCACCTGATCAATCGAAGTGACTGGGGAGCCGGTCTATGGGGGAGGTTCGTCAATGAAGGCCGCGATGCCCTGTTACAGCTCCCGGACCATCAAATGACGTCCTATGACCACATGAAGGCCGCCCTCCTCACTCGATATTGGCTGACACCCGAAATGTACCGCCAGAGGTTCCGCGACTGCACCCGAATCCCGGGTACAACTTGGGTGGAATATGTAAACTATTTCAGCCGAGCCTTCGAGGGATGGATAAAGGGGAGCCGCGTAACGACCTACGAGCAGCTTTTTAACCTCATCGTGTGGGAGCACCTCTCCAACAACTGCTTCGTCGAGCTCAGGCAGCACCTCCTCGACAGTAAATTGACTGATCCACGGCAGCTCGCCGCCGAGGCTGACCGATGGGAAAGCACCCGAGTGGGCCGGGGTGGGCCGAACGAACAGAACAGGAACAACCAAGGTCATCACCGTCCCCGAGGAGGAGGAGGAGGCCAGGACCGGGGGAAAGACGCCGTCCCGGCCGCTCCCGCTACCAGCACCCCGCCCCCGGCCGGCCGGGGCAACCCCCCGATGCGCCCGGGATTCAGAGCCAATGTCACTTGTCACCGATGCCAGCGAGTCGGTCACTACGCCAATGACCCGAACTGCCCAAAGAACCAGACTCCGGGGCCCCGCCAGGTAGCCGCCGCCCTAGGAGAAGAGCAAGTCTCCGAAGAGCATGAAGAATACGAACAGGAGCAACAAGAGTGGGAACCGGCCGCCATGGTCCTGGCGTGCCTAGGGGGAAGAGACATGATCCCGCGGGCTCTCCTACCTGCCAACACCAGAAAATACAGTCAGTGGGTGAACATAAATGGGCGCAAGGCTGAAGCCCTACGTGACACGGGGGCCAGTGTGACAGCCGTCCGCTGTCACCTGGTGACCCCGGAACAAATCCTACCGAACGTTCTCTGCCCCGTCCGTTCAGCCGACAATTCCGAGAGCCTGTGTCGGATGGCCTGCGTCCCATTCGAATGGGGAGGAGTATCCGGCATGCTGAAGGTGACGGTCCGCGATGATGCCCCCGTGGACTGCCTCCTGGGGAACGATCTCGAGAGTTCCCTGTGGGCCGCCGTGGAAAGAAGAGAGCACCTGGGGATGTTGGGCCTCCCGGACTGGGCGTGCGTAACCACCCGGTCCATGGCAGCCCGCGCCATCCCCCAACCCGAAGAACCCGAATGGCCAGCACCTCCTCCTCCGATCGCTCCAGTGGGGACGCCGACCACGCCGACCCCCCGGGACAAACCCAAGAAGGGCTCGCTCAGCCCCAGGACCTTCCAGACCTGGCTCAGTGGCGTCAAGAAGGGGGACCCACCGAGGAACAATTCCGTCAAGAGCAAAAGACCTGTCCCTCCCTCGAGGGACTACGACAGCAAGCCCTCGCCCAGAGCGCGGAAGATACCGCCGGGGCCCACTGGATCTATTGGGACAATGACCTATTGTACAGCGAACAAAGAATCGCGGAGTTGGGGGCCAGTCGAGTGTTGGTGGTGCCCCTCCGCTTTAGAGACCTCCTGTTGAACTTGGCCCACAATGTCCCCCTGGCTGGACACTTGGGACAGGACAAAACCTACAACCGCCTGGTGACCCACTTTTACTGGCCAAAAATGAGAAATGACGTCCTCAACCACTGCCGGTCCTGCCCCACTTGTCAGGCCAGCGGGAAGAGCGGCCGCAAACTCAAGGCACCCCTGCAACCCTTCCCGGTTGTTACCACCCTGTTCGAAAAGGTGGGAATAGACATTGTGGGGCCCCTGGACCCCTGAACAGCACAAGGGCATCGATTCATCCTGGTACTGGTGGACCACGCCACCCGCTATCCCGAGGCCGTCCCCCTTCGAACTGTAACAGCACCGGTGGTCGGCCGAGCCTTAATGGGGATCTTCTCCCGGGTGGGCTTCCCCCGGGAAGTCGTCAGCGAAAGAGGCACGAACTTTATTTCAAAATATATGAAATCCCTCTGGCAGTAGTGCGGGGTCACCTACCGATTCACCACCCGCAAGGAAACGGACTGGTTGAGCGGTTCAACCGCACACTCAAGGGAATGATTATGGGGTTGGAAGAGCCCCTCCGCCGCCAGTGGGATGTGCTACTCCCGTGCCTCCTCTTCGCCTACCGAGAAGTCCCCCAGAAGTCCCTCGGCTTCAGCCCCTTCGAACTCTTGTACGGACACCCTGTTCGAGGGCCCCTCAGCCTAGTCAAAGAAGGTTGGGAGATGGCCCCCCTGAAAACCCCTCCAGACGTCTACAAGTACCTCCTGACCCTACGCAATCAGACCAGACGATTCAGAGAGATCGCCAAAGCCAATCTTGAGGCCAGTCAGGAGGACATGAAGAAATGGTACAATCAGAACGCCTCCTCCATAGAGTTCGAACCTGGCCAGCAGGTATGGGTGATGTCCCCCACCAAACCTTGTGCCTTGCAGGACAAGTGGACGGGCCCCTTCAAAGTGGTCGAGCGCAAGAGCCCCGTCACCTATCTCATCGACATGGAATCTCCCCGGAACCCCCTCCGGGTCCTCCACGCCAACAGACTCAAACCCCACTTTGTGCGCTCGGAGCTCAGCCTACTGATGGCTACAGACAGTGGAGCGGAAGAAGACTCCGAGCCCCTCCCTGACCTACTGAGGACCCGTGAAAAAGATGGCTCAGTAGACGGGGTCCAACTCTCAGATGCCCTAACCCCGGAGCAGCGCCAAGACTTTCGGGCCCTCCTGCTGCAATTTGCAACCCTATTTTCCCTCACCCCAGGGGTCACCCCCTGGTGCTTGCACGACGTGGACACTGGGGACAGTCCCCCTATCAGACATCGGGTGTACCGCGTACCAGATCGGGTACGTGCCTGCATCCAAGAAGAAGTGTCGAAAATGCTCACACTCGGAGTCATCGAACCCTCGGACAGCCCCTGGGCCAGCCCAGTCGTGCTGGTCCCCAAGACTGCTGCCCCAGGCACCACCCCTGAGCTACGATTCTGCGTCGACTATCGGGGTCTGAACGCTGTCACCCGAACCGACGCTCACCCCATTCCCCGAGCAGATGAACTGATCGACCGCATGGGGGCTGCCCGCTACCTCAGCATCTTCGACCTGACAGCGGGCTACTGGCAGATCGGCCTCACCCCCAGGGCCCAAGAACGATCCGCTTTCTCCACCCTGGATGGCCACTACCATTTCAAAGTGATGCCACTCGGCATGAAAAACGCTCCAGCAACCTTTCAACGACTTGTGAACCAGGTATTGGCGGGCCTCGAAGAGTTCAGCGCCGCCTACCTGGACGATATTGCTGTGTATAGCCGCCACTGGTCAGACCACCTCCGACACCTCCGGGAGGTCCTGCAGGCCCTCCAACAAGCCGGCCTCACAATCAAGGCCAGCAAATGCCAGATTGGCCAGGGATCCGTGACCTACCTCGGACACCAAGTGGGAAGCGGTCTGGTGGCCCCCCTTCAGCTCAAGATCGCTGCCATCCAGTCCTGGCAGCCCCCCGTAACCCAAACCGAGGTCATAGCCTTCTTGGGGCTCACCGGATACTACCGGCGGTTTGTGCAGGACTATGGCAGCCTTGTGGGGCCCCTCACGGCACTTACATCCAAAAACCAGCCAAAAAGAGTCGACTGGACTCCCGACTGTCAAGCAGCCTTCGAGAAGCTGAAGGCCGCCATGTGCACCGCCCCTGTACTCCAGGCTCCCGACTACAGCCGGGAGTTCATCGTCCAGACTGATGCCTCCAACCATGGCATTGGGGCCGTCCTCTCCCAACTGAACCCCGAGGGAGTCAACCAACCAGTGGCCTTCATCAGCAGACGCCTGCTGGCCCGGGAACAGCGCTGGAGCACCATCGAGAGGGAGGCCTTCACAGTAGTGTGGGCCCTCAAGAAGCTCCGGCCCTACCTCTTCGGTACCCACTTTCGGGTGCAAACGGATCAACGTCCCCTGCAATGGCTAATGCAGATGCGGGGGGAAAATCCCAAGCTATTGCGATGGTCCATCTCCCTGCAGGGGATGGACTTCACTGTGGAGCACCGCCCTGGCCAGGATCACGCCAACGCGGATGGCCTGTCACGCTTTTTCCGCCTCGACAAGGAAAGTCCCCAAGAGGATGGGTGACTCTCCCCACCTTCAGCTGGAGGGGACGCATGTTGGACAGGCCACATGAAGGGCTCGCTCCCTCCCCGCATGACAGGGCCCGGACACCGGCTCTCCAGTTGCTACCCACAGAAGCAACCCGCAAACCGTCCCCTACGGGACTCCTGCTCCCGGACATCTCTGTATCACTGGCCCGGGCCACCGTCAGCACCATTGCCCGGCCCAGCCGCCATCTTAGACACTGCACCAGGAGGCCGCATGGCCTCAGCTCGACCCCAACCCTGGGCCTGGCCAGGCCCCGACATCCCAGCACCACCATCCACCCAGGAGGTGAACGGACCACTTGGCAGGTCAATGGGAGGAAGAAGTGTCGATGGCTCTCCCCCGCCAGGTGCCGATCGCCCCCAGCTTCCCCGGGCGCTGGCTCCACCCCCCTGCTGGGTGTCTGGACTCCCTCATCCCGGACCTCCCGACCTCCAAGTGCAAGGGTCCGGACATCAAAGGGGGCCAGACCTATAACTGAGGCAGCTCCAGAGCAGGAAGGCAGTTGTATCTTGGAGTCGAGAGACACCGTGAAGAACTCATCCTTGACGGACTGCTGGCGCTGCCGCAGCCCTGCCTTGTGAACCATCGTCCTGCCTGCTGGCGCTGCCGCAGCCTTCTGCAACCTTCATCCTCGTTGGACCTGCTGGCGCTGCCGCGGCCTTCTTGCAACCTTCGTCCTCGCCGGGACCTGCTGGCGCTGCCGCGGCCCGTTCCTATCTACGACCACCTCGGGACCTGCTGGCGCTGCCGCGGCCCGTCCCTCTCGAACGCCGAGCTCGAGGATTGTGAGCTACCATCATCGCATCGCAGTACCAGATTGGTAACCAAGACTGTCCCGCTACCCCTTTCCCTGTCAAGAGACTAGAATTAAGAGGATCATCGTGTCCTGCTTCCATTATATCGTATCACTGTACTTCAAGAATTGTTTATAAAGAACGTGAACCTTATCCTTGTGTGGTGTCCATCTGTGGGGGGAAGTTACTTGTCTGTACGATCGCTGGAGACGGCCCTCACCGGAGGCCTCTCCCCTTGTCCTCGGCCGACCCTCCCGGTCCCCGTCTAACACAACACCTCCTCAGTGGGCACAGACACTGCACGGGTAGCTTTGTGTGAAGTTCTAGTGACAGAAGAGTCTATTGCTGGTGATGGCTCTGCTGCATGTAAGCCTGATGTGTGCCTGATTGCTCTTCTGGCCTTGCTCTTCCCTAACTGGCTCTTGTCTGTGCATTCGGGGGTGGACATGCTCTTCAGTGGGGATGGTGTCTGTGGGCGGGAGGGTTTGGCTTGTGTCTGTTGTGTACTCCTTGTGCTGTACCTTTTCGTTGACGCAGGCGAACCATGGTTACTGTCATCTGATGTGGCCACTGACTGGGGGGGGGTCAAAGGCACCTGAGCTGCAATGGGAGCATGTGCCTGTTGAAGGGCTGACGTGACTGTGGATAACAACGCCTGGACTGTACGGTGTAGCCCACCCACATCAGAGTGTATGCCCTCCATGTATGCAACCACCTGGCCTAATTTCTTGTCATGGTCACTGAAGGCACTGAGCAGGGCGGTCTGGCCCACACAAAGCTGGCGCAGGAGCTCAACACACTCAGCACTGAGTGCCGCAGGGGGGACAGGGGCAGTGGTGCCAGGTGTGAATGTGACTCGTCCCCTCTTAGTGACACAGATACGGGCAGCCCCAGAGGAAGTGGATGGGAGGCTGGGCACTGGCCCCTGGGTGGTAGATGATGATGCAGACTCCCCATCCCCTGTGCCTGCCAACATGGATGCATCCCCACTGGCATCAGATGATGTGCTACTCTGTGTCTCAGCCACGGATTCCTCCTGCATACTTCGGTCCCCCTCAGATGCGCTGGTGGGCTCTGTGTCACTTGCCTCCGCTGCAGCTATAGTGCTACTCTCGCCACCACTGGTTTCAGGCTCATGTTCTTCTGTGGTATCTTGTGAATCTGCATGAGAGAGAGATACATGGTTGTGTAAGTGTCATCATCTGGCCATACGAATTCTAATCAATGCAGTACAGGAGAGGCCCAAATCTACATGGTAACCAACACTCCCTGCAATCACTGTGCAGCAACACACAGCATAGACCACAACATTGCCTGTAACGCTGAATAACTGCCAGGAGGGAGGCATGTTGATGCCACACAGCACTACACCCTTCCCGTAGATGGAGTGCCACCCCCCAACTTGACCTGCCCTAGGGACATGATGTGGGTA
The DNA here is from genome assembly GCF_964263255.1 of Lissotriton vulgaris. Taxonomy (NCBI): domain Eukaryota; kingdom Metazoa; phylum Chordata; class Amphibia; order Caudata; family Salamandridae; genus Lissotriton; species Lissotriton vulgaris. The sequence continues at coordinate 500,712,119 of NC_141694.1, forward strand.
CAACACTTATTACCACTGACAGACCTTCAGGGAACAAGAGTGGACAACACACACACCTATTATGACATTACATGCCACAATGCCAAGTAGGCCATAGCAAGCACCATGTGGTAATCGCAGACACATTGTTGTCAGATGTGTTGGCCTCAACCATCATGGTGCATGCAGAGTAGGCATACATGAAGTCACACTCATGAAGTTGACACTGCAGTTCACCACAATATAGATTCCCCACACTATCCCAATGATGAATGACCATGTGGAGCCTAACACATCTGGCAATGCGAAAGAACAGCAGGGAGGATCAGCTCAGTAAGGCCAGTGTGGGCCAATGCCTCATGCAAGCACACATCACAGTAGCCACTCACATCACACAGCACAGCATAGCAACACACGCACATCACATGGGTCACCGCTGCCACAGGCCTTGTACACATGCATCCACTCCCAGCTAAAGCCACCCTCCCCAGATACTCACCACCCCTGCCTTGCTGCTGATGCTCCTTCAGACGTGCATCCGGGTCTGGATGAGTTACTGCCAGTATGTGGCCCATCAGTGTAGTCGTGTCACTCACCCTGTGCGTGGCAGCATCCCCAAGGTCATCTTTGCCACTTGCTTTGCCAGCCGGCTGATGTCGTCCCACCTCTTGTGACAGTGGGTGCGTCGTCTGTTGGAAACCCCCAGGGCTCGCACCTTTACTGCAATGGCCCTCCACAGGGCCTTACGCTGGTGTACTTTGAGCTGCAGCTATGAGAGAAAAGAAGGGTAAACGAACAGTCACACAATGTGAGATAACCACATCTGTCAGTACAGCGGCAAGACCCAGACTCAGGACTCATTGTAACCTCCCTCCCTCCAAAACTGGGTGACCCTTCACAATGGCACTCTGCATGGCCAAAACATTTGTGATTGCAGGCACACATTTGGGCAGTTAGGCTCCATGATAATCTCACAAATGCAGGATGCCTCAACACAATATGCATCGACAGAAGTGTTTAAGTCTGGAATTATACAGGGCACAGATGGGGCATATCTACTATTCAGTGTGAAGGAACAGGAGCATGTGAGTCTGGTGATGTTTTATCGTTTGGGTGGGCAGCCACTGAACCTACTCTTTGGGTCACACTGACTCAGACCACAGAGGCACACTGAAACATTCACACAAGCAATTACTGTCCTGGCACCTACATGGCTAACAAACGGTGGCTCTGTATGGCTGACAATGTAACACACCCCACTCACACTTACAAGTACAGGCATGGAAAAGAGTGACATTGGGACACACACACACTCCCTCGCCCTGGAGACAGCTTGTCTGTCGGTGTTGTACACAACCCCTCAGGCATATACTGCAGCTGCACAACTACACGTCTGACACCCCCATGCCCTACAGCTACTTTCGTGGAGACTTACCACTACATTGGGACCACCAAACAGCCTTGGGTACTGTGCCAGCACCTCGTCCACAATGACCTCCAGCTCCTCACTTGTAAATGGACTGGCACGGATCTTCTCTGTCCTTGCCATCCCTGTGGACATGGAACACCTGTGGTGGAAGTGAGTGGTGAGAGGTCCCAGGCAGCAGGCTCTTCAGGCAGCAGCAGGAGAGGGTCCCAGGCAGCAGGCTCTTCAGGCAGCAGCAGGAGAAGGGTCCCAGGCAGCAGGCTCTTCAGGAGAGGGTCCCAGGCAGCAGGCTCTTCAGGCAGCAGCAGGAGAGGGTCCCAGGCAGCAGGCTCGGTGAGCAGTGAAAATGTGAGGCTCACTCCCACAGATTTATAGCCCCCTGGGGTCGTTTGGAAGCTGAAAAGCTGCTACAATTGGTTGTCCAGGTCTGCCTCTTTCAAAACCATCCAATGACCGCCTCCGCGGTGGCGGTGCACACCTTCCGCGATTTTCAAATCTGCATCATGCCACCGCGATCATCGCTGCCATTGGCTATAGGCAATGCTCCATGGCGGAGACGGACCGCGGGTGCCCAGGGTGCGCTTCCACGATGGTGCATCATTCAAATGTATCCAATGACTGCCTCCGTGGTGGCGGTGCACACCTTCTGCGATTTTCAAATCTACATCATGACACCGCGATCATCGCTGCCATTGTGGCAATGCTCCATGGCGGAGACGCACCGCAGGTGCCCGGGGTGCGCTACCGCAATGGTGCATCAAACAAATGTATCCAATGACCGCCTCTGCAGTGGCGGTGCACACCTTCTGCGATTTTCAAATCTGCATCATGCCACCGCAATCATCGCTGTCATTGGCTGTAGGCAATGCTCCATGGCGGAGACGCACCGCGGGTGCCCGGGGTGCGCTACCGAGATGGTGCATCATTCAAATGTATCCAATGACTGCCTCCGCGGTGGCGGTGCATGCCCACTGCTATCTACACATGTCTCCATGCCAATGGCTACCGCACTTGTGAAGGGGGTGGTGCTGGTGCCACTGCAATCTACACATGTCTCCATGCCAAAGGCTACCGCACTTGTGAAGGGGGTGGTGCTGGTGTCACACCGCCAGGGCCAGGTGGTAGCTACCGCGATTCTTGCGACGGAGCATGCCCACCGCAATCTACACATGTCTCCATGCCAATGGCTACCGCACTTGTGAAGGGGGTGGTGCTGGTGTCACACCGCCGGGGCCAGGCAGTAGCTACCGCGATTCATGCGGTGGAGCATGCCCATCGCCATCTACACATGTCTCCTTGCCAATGGCTACCGCACTTGTGAAGGGGGTGGTGCTGATGTCACACCGCCGGGGCCAGGCGGTAGCTACCGCCATTTTCGTTACTTTAAATGACTTTGTCCATCGTGAACACTGTATCAGTACCCAGCAGCAACATGGTGAAGGGCACATCCTTGTACACACAATGCCATTCTTCCATGTCATCCACAGGTGGATGCACGTTCTGTGTGACACGCTTTGGTCTGTGTTCCCTGCCATGTTAGTTATGCATTCGATGGTTGATGATGCTTGACACTCTTGAGCTGGTGTCAACGATGTTGAAGAAATCAATGTGTTGTGGGTCAGTGCTGACCTTGACAAGGCTTGTGTCACTGTATGGTTTCGTACCAGACTGGTGCTTTCACATCAGCTCATGCACACAACTGTAGGTTTTCCTGCTACTGTGATGAATGTGTGGATGGATATGTGCAGACTTTACATGAGTTATTGATGTGCGACAGGTACAGCATATGGGTATGATACAGTCATGGTAATTTCAGACACATTAACAGATGTCACAGCACTTGGGGTGCACAAGTGACATGTGTGGTTCAGTATGTGTGCATTCACATTCACCAATGTGTTTGTGGCATTTGTGTATTGTTAGTGGAGAGGAGTGCCCTATGTGTGTATCAAAAGGCCACCCATGTAACCTGGTGTGCTATGCATCTCTCGGCAGTCTTTGTATTTCCATGACATCGTTGAGGGTATGTGCTGTGGCCATCTCATGATGGTTGTCACTGACCTTTTCAAATTTACATCTCAACTAGGTGGAGGCCAAATCTCCTACGTCACCTGACAGTGCTGGAGGACATGGAGAATGTTGCAATAATTCGGAAATTCCGCCTGGACAGACAACACTGAAGATCCTGTGTGATCTTTTGGAGTCCCACCTGCAGCCTCACCGTCACTATCCAACTGCATTCACACCCACATACAAGGTGATGGCAGCCCTCCACTTTTTTGCAACTGGTTCCTTCCAGAAGACCGTGACCAGTGCTGGAGGGATGTCGCAGCCCATGTTCAGCCAGGTGCTGAGGGATGTTCTTGCAGCCATGATTCTCCATAGGAATCGCTACATTCATTTTCCTAGGGGAGCTGAATTGGCCGGTGTAAAGCGGGACTTCTATCCCCTTGGGCGCATTCCACATGTTGTTGGTGCCATCAATTGCACCCATGTAGGTCTGGTGCCACCACAAGCAACAGAGCACATTTATAGAAATCGTAAACATTATCATTCTATCAATGTGCAGGTGGTGTGCCTGGCTCTGCACATGATTCGTACGTCATGAGGAACAGCATGGTGCCCCGGATGATGGAAAATCTGTATCCCGAGCATGCTTGGATTGTGGGTGAGTATGTCTACTGATGTTGCGTGCTGTGTGTTACCTGCTGCACTCTGGCTGGGCAACATTGCAATTGGTGTTTGTCATTCACAGGAGACTCTGCATATCCCAGTAGGCCATGGCTGTTGAGCCCGCTGAGGAATCAACTTTGAGGGCCCCTAGCAGTTTGCCTCTGCTATGGGGCTTGGCAGGCACATGTGGTTCCCCCCAAACATCAATGGACGCTGTAAATCATGTCTATTTATATTGGAGCTCGTGCTGTGGCCCTTTCTGGGCAGCTGCACAAGCTGCAAAAGAGAACGGGAAGAGTGACTACGGTGATGATGGTGCCCACCGACTGATCATCACCATGAATTTCTATCTTTAGAATGCAATATTTTTGGTTATTTTATAGAGTTAAAATATGTTATTTGATTGATTTGAACCACTCTCTCTCTCTACTGTTTAACAGACTGGATAGTACATTTTACCCCCACTGAGACCAACAATTTCTCTACTGTTGAGCTGACTGGAGTGGGAATAGTAGATTTTTACCCCTCTGGAGTACAAGGCTTTCCTTACTGTTGCACACACTGGAGTGGGAATAGTAAACTTTCCTCCTCGTTAGACAGAAGCTTTCCCTACCCTTAAAAAATATATATATCGTTTCCAACTCCTGCACCTCGGCCTTGGATGCCAACGTGAGGTCACTGACCATGAGTGATGTAATATAGGATATCCTCAGCAGTGCATTATGGGCGCACGAGTTATAGTTAGCTCAACTTACTAGAACAGGCGAATTTCTCTGTCACCTGTGTGTCTAGGACGGTGGGGTCCGTGGTAAAGAGTGCGGTCCAGCAAGTCCTTAAAATGAAACAGAGATACGAATGAGGCCAGAGATAACAGGGGACGGTGTCTTGATACCACAATGGAAGGCATCAGAATGCCCAGGGCATCGTCACGGGGTGAGCACCCACTCCGCCCATTTTGGCACAAGCAACTCAGTGTCTGAAAAGGGAGAAATAATAAAAACGTCTTAAGGTAAATGAAGGTTTATTTCAAGCTTAATAGAGAACACCAGTTGAGTGCATCTTTTGTTCTTGAAGTACGATCTACCAACTGTTAGTGGTAATCGTGGTTAAAAAAGGAGTTGGAGAGCACGAGAATAGACAAGGTTAAATAATAAAATGTCATGCCAACGTTTACATACAAAGGAACTGAGCGCATGGTCAAGACAGAGACCTGCTGAACAATTCTCCCCAAAAACAAAAATATTATTAAACAGGCAGAATTCAATGAGTTCTAATAACATGATGTTATGTGTGGCATACTTCAAAGGTCTCTTACTTAAGAAGTACTTTACAGCGTTCAGGCCTTGTCTGTGTTCAATGGAGATATATAGACTGGTGATGTCTAAACACGCCAAACAGTATGATGACTGCCATTCTAAGGATTCCATGTGCACCATAAAGTCCGTAGTGTCCCTGATGAAGTATTTCAATCCAAGCACAGCGTCAGATAGGAAATGATCCAGAAATCTTGAGAGATTCTCTGTTAGGCTCCCCATGGAGGAGACAATCGGTCTACCTGGTGGTAAAGTTCTGTCTTTGTACATATATATATATATATATATATATATATATATATATATATATATATATATATATATATATATATATATATATATATATATATACACAAATTGAATAAACATAGGTTTTACAGATGTTATAGTTAGGAATTAGCATTTTAAAAACCTTTGAAATTCACAAAAAAGACATAGGTTTCAGAGACGTTCTAGTTAGTTGGACATTTGACTCATATAAAACCAGAGAAATTCTCCTGTTATAATTAGTTGAGCTAACTATAACTTGCGTGCCCGCAATGCACTGCTGATGTCACATATTACATCACTCATGACATGGTCAGTGACATCACTGATGACATCTCAAATGACATCACTGATGACATCATCTAGTGGATGTGTGTTTCTGTAAAGTTACATTTTTTTTATATATATATCTATGCCAAGGTGTATTGAAGAATGAATGCCTTTACAAATGTCTAAAGAAATTATTTGGTAGGTGTGTGACTGAATGTATAAGTGAGTGATTGAACGTGTCTTACTGAATGCATGGGTTAGTGACTAAACTGTGTGAAATTCTGTATTATTCGCTCAGTTGGTGTGTAAGCAACTGCATGGGTTGCTAAATAGCTACATGAGTGTCTATATGGGTTATTGATTTGTTGTCTGAGTATCTGTATGGGTCCCTGAGTTTCTGTGTGGGTGGGTGGGGGGTGTATGAGTCTGTGCATAGATGTCTGAGTGGGTGATTCACTGGTTGTATGGATTAAAACGTGCATCTTGGAAGAGCTGTATGGGTGAGTTAGTGTGTGTATGAGTGTATTGGTGAGTGAATGAATGTCTCAGTGGCATATCTGTAACTAACTACATATGTTTTAAAGCACTATATGTGAGTGTTGGAGTATATAAATGAGTATACATGAGACTAATTTATTTGAAGAGTGGGTGTATAAATAAGTGTCTGCTTCTATCAGTGATTATATAAGACAGTAAATATGTGTTACTATCTGTATAAATAAGTGATGTGGTATGTCTAAAAATAACGGAGTTGGTGTGTATAACTGTATACATGAGTAAATGGGTATGTGATTGATTCTTTGAATTACTGACTAAGTGTGCGAGTAACTCTATGGATGAGTGGCAGAGTGTGACTGCATGTATAGATGTATGAGTGCATATTATAGTCCTGTATTGATGAGTAACTACATGTATAAGTGACTGGATGTGTGTGTAGACCTAGGAAATAGTGAGTGGTATGTAGTATTTGGCATTCTTGTGTGTATGGTTTCAGAAATAGTACTCTACATTTTAGAATGGGTGTATCAAAGTTTATATTAGCGCATCAGTATGTGCATCAGATTATCACATGGATGATATCATAAATGATGTCATCAGTGATGTCATTTGAGATGTCATCAGTGATGTCATCAGTGATGTCACTGACCATGTCAAGAGTGATGTAATATGTGACACCATGTTATGTTATGTTATGTTATGTTATATTTCATTTGTACAGGGCGCAGCTACTAAAAGTGTCCTGGCGCTAACTCCAGAAAGTTAAATTAATCCACACTCCGAAACCAGGCTTAAAAGAGCAGCGTTTAAAAAAAAAAAAAAAAGCAATGGGTCATAAATACTCCTCAGAGCCAGCGGTAACAGGTTCCAAGCCAAGCCAGCTTTGCGGGCAAAGGAGTTACCGCCTAGCCTCTGGCGATTGAACCGAGGATTCTGCATTAGCAACTGATCCGATGAACACAGATGTCGAGAAGGTTTATAGAAGGCACATCACTGCTGCAAATAGCTAGGACGTAGCCCATACAGAGCGTGATGAACAATAGATAATGTTTTAATTTTAATGCAGGGTACGTAAATGAAAACAAACACTCTGTTTAAAAGGCAGTCCCAGTAGCAGTCTAGCGGCAGCATTTTGGACCACATGGAGCCCTAGTCAAATAAGCAGGGATGCCAACCAAAAGGGCATTGGCATAGTCTAAGCAGGACAAAATCAGCTCCCTGACCACCGTCTCCTTAGCGCTGACTGGCAGAAGAGGAAGAAATTTCTTCAAGATTTTCAGGGTCCCAAAACATGTCCCTGTCAACTTTTTTATCTGAGTTGAGAAATTCAGTTCTTCATCAAACCATACCCCAAGATTTTTGGCAGAGCCCTTGCTTGCAGTAGGGCGTGGAAAATCTGAAGGCCATATCCTATCCCTGAAATCCTCTGGGAATGAGCCATACAGGAGTACCTCCGATTTTTCATCATTGCACTTCAACTGTGCGCCTGCCAGCCAATGAAACACAGAGGCTAGGCAATGCTGCACAGCCTCCACCGAGTCCTCTCCCCTCTTCCAAGAGAACAGGAGTTGTGTGTCATCTCCATAGGCCATCACCTTAGCCCCCAGGGACTCCGCAAAGTAAACCAGCGGAGTCACATAGATGTTAAAGAGAAGAGGGCTAAGGGATGACCCCTGCGGAACACCAGTAGACAAATGCATCGGCGCAGGCGCACAGGGAGGCAGCCACACCTGCTGTGATCTGCCCTCCAAAAAAGATCGAATCCAGCTCAGAGACGAACCAGAGATACCAATTGCCATTAGGCGATCCAGGAGTAAAGAATGGGGCACTGTATCGAATGCCGCCGAGAGATCGAGCATAACCAGAGCGACTCCCCCGCCGGCATCCAGGCACTCACGGATCGACTCTGTCACCTCCAAAAGCGCAGACTCCGTGCTATGGGCAGCACGGAACCCCGATTGCGCTGGGTGTAACAGGCCAGCCAACTCTACAAAGTTGGTAAGCTGAGATGTCACGACCTTCTCACAAACTTTGGCCAAAGTTGGCAAGAGCGAGATAGGCCGATAGTTGGCAGGTGACAGTGGATCAAGGGACGGTTTCTTAAGGAGGGGCAGGATTAGTGCTTGCTTCCATGGAAGCGGAACACTGGCCTCGCAAAGCGACTGATTGATCACTAAGTTGACCTCAAAATTATTTGTGTCAGCCACCTCCGCTAGGAGCCTAGCGGCACAAGGGTCTTTCGGCGAGCCTGATTTAAGTGCTTTCAGAATTCTAAGCGATGTACTTAAATCCACTGGACTAAATACAGAAAAGGTGCCACCCCGCTCCTTCTCCTTTAACCCCAAAGGAGCAGCCAAAGCTGTCTTGGGCCCATTCAAAAAAGATTGCTGGATACCGGCTATTTTTTCCTGAAAGAAATTAGCCAAGGTATTACATCAGGTAACAGAGGATGGTATCATCGCCGCTTGGGCACTTGGAGCCACAAAGCTCTGCACAATGACAAATATTTCTTTGGAGTTATTATTGGCCCGCTCAATACAAGATGAAAAATAGCAGCCCTTGGCTCGGCCAATAGATGAATAGTAAAGCTTCTGTTTAGCTCTAAGTGCCTGTTTGGAAATGGGGCAAAAGCCACTAGAACGCCAGGCTCTTTCGAGGACCTTACAGGCGTGTTTCAGTGTTCTTAACTCCGAGGTAAATCATGGCTTAGATGGAGACTCTCTCCTGAGCTTACTATGCACAGGGATGGAGAGGGCACTGACCGAGTCAGAAATCCAATCAGCAAAACTAGTCACATTCTCTTCCAAGCTGCCCAGAAGGAGAGGCAGCCCTGCAGCTAGACAGCCACTGAGTTGCCCTGCGTCCAGTTTCCTAGCAGTAGGGGGATGATGGTAACTGGCTGCCCCCAACGGCGTTGCGCCGCCCACGAAAAAAATATGTAGAAAGGGTCCGACCAAGCGACCTGTAGAGGCTTCACCACGGATATAGGGAAATTAGCGCAGATGGGATCAAGAATATGCCCCCCTTGGTGGGTCGGATGTTCCACCCATTGGGAGAGCTGGGCCATCTGTAGAGTCTCAAGGAAAGCGGCCGATTCCGCTGAGTCTGGGACATCCAGATGCAAGTTAAAATCTCCCAGAAGCAAGTCATTCAAAAAGCGTAGTGATCTATTTGCCAAAGCTTCCCCATAAGAATCCAGAAACGCGTTAGCTGGCCCCGGAGGTCGATAAAATAAAGTTCCCCTAAAGTGAAATGCAGAGATAATTGCAGGCTAAAGTCAAGAGCCGCACAACCCCCCCACAAGGAGGAGGTTTCGCTGTGCAGACACCAACAGTCTCTGTATAGGATGGCCAAACCCCCACCTCTACCAAGTGGGCGGTCCAGGCGATGAATTTTATAGCCCGTCGGGGTAGCCAACGCAACAATCAGATTGGAAAAAGTATCGAGCCAGGTCTCCGTGATGAATAGGAGATCTAACTGATTATCGGTAATCAAGTCTGTTATGTCATTAAAATGCTTCCTCATAGATCTTACAATCATGAGACAAGCATTAATGATACCCTGAGAACCCAAAACAGTGATCACAGTGTCCGTGGGAAGAATCATGGTGGGAAGGTACCCACAATCAATACAACCGATGCTGCTGTTCGCCCTAACTAGTTGATCTTATGCGATGGACAAGTGGGAATTCTGTATGACTTGAGCACAGCGCTCGAATACTGGATAAACCTTCTATTACTATTATCGTGGGTAGAACCGGCAGAGTGGCTTGCCCTGAGCCCTGCCTTAGCGCTGACGGGCGCAGACGGGCTTGCCTTAGGCGCGCCCGCTGCGGGTTCTCCCTAAGCACATTTATATAGGGTATGGACAATGCTGGTATACTGCGTGAGAACAACTGGACCGCTGACCGCTAGAGACGCGTGTCACGTCCATAATGGCCGATGCCCGACTGCAACTGTGCCGGGATACGCAGCAGTGGCATGGAGTCAGCCCACACGAGGAGCCGTGCAAAAAGTACCCCAACTCAACACAATTCCCAAGATTACAGGTAACAATTTCGATTTGATGCCAGTTTAAAAAAATTAATTCCCCCCCAATTTCCCATTAGGAACATAAAAGACGCTAAAACATTCAGCATTCGGAGCAAGTTAAAAAAATAACCTTTCACAAGCAGTGTCCGGTCCCAATGGGCTCCGTTAAATACCAAGGTAGCCCAATGCCGGTATGCTGCGTGAGAACAACTGGACCACTGACCGCGAGAGACGTGTGTCACGTCCAAAATGGCCGCTGCCCGACTGCAACTGTGCCGGGATATGCAGCAGTGGCATGGAGTCAGCCCACACGAGGAGCCGTGCAAAAAGTACCCCAACACAACCCAATTCCCAAGATTACAGGTAACAATTTCGATTTGATGCCAGTTGAAAAAAATTAATTCCCCCCAATTCCCCATTAAGTACATAAAAGACGCTAAAATATTCAGCATTCGAAGTGTGTTAAAAAAATAACCTTTCACCATCAGCAGTGCATTATAATAGGCTCAACTAACTAGAACAGGCACATTTCTCTGGTTTTCTATGAGTCAAATGTCCAACTAACTATAACGTCCCTGAAACCTATTTTTTTAGTGCATTTTAAAGGTTTTTTAAATGCTAATTCCTAACTATAACGTCTGTAAAACCTATGGTTTTTTCAGTGAATTTCAAAGGTTTTTTAAATGTTAATTTCATATTTTAATGTTTATACCACATACAGTTGTCTATTTTGTTTTGTAATATTTTGGAACTCTATTATCCTTCTTTTTTTAACTTTAAAGATGATGTAATGTTTTATATCTTCCCCCAAAAATATGAATAATACATTTTACAGCTTTTGATATTTGCTAATAAAAAACATTGAAATTCACTGAAAAAACCATAGGTTATAGACCATATATAGTTAGGAATTAACATTTACAAAACCTTGAAAATTCAATTAAAAAACCATAGGTTATAGACCATATATAGTTAGGGATTAGCATTTACAAAACCTTATTTTACTCACACAAAACCATTGAAATTCGCATATATAGTTAGTTGCACTAACTATATATCTCGCACCCGCAATCCACTGCTGATGATGTCACATATTACATCATTCATGACATGGTCAGTGACATCACTGATGACATCACTGATGACATCTCATTTGACATTACTGATCACATCACTGATGACATCATTCATGTGATAATACGATGAACCTCTTCAGACTCTAATATAACCTTAGATACACTCAGTGTAAACAGACACTCACAGACTGTCACTCATCCATGGAGTTACTCATACATCTAGTCAGTCATGCAAAGAATCAATCACTCCTCCATTTCCTCAACTATACAGTTATACACACCTTACTAATTCAAACATATTCTAACACATATTTACTCTCTTATACAATCCCTGATACAAGTTCACAATGATCCATACAGCCACTCACACATTCACTGGCTCTTATGCACAGTTATTTATATATGTCCACTCTCACATGTACTGTCTTTTACATATGTACTTACTTTGACATGTAGCACTGAGATATCCATTCACTCACCAATACACTCATGCACACAGTCAACTGCCCATGCAGCTGTTTCCACATGCACTTTTGAACCCATACATCTAGTGAATCAACTGCTCACACATCTATGCACAGAGTCATACACCTCCCAGCCACTCTCACACATACTCAGTCTCCCATACAAATACTTGGGCAACCAATCAATAACCCATATTGTTACTCATATAGCTACTGATCAACACATGCAGCAGTTTACAGAACAACAGATATAATGATGCACAAATTAAGACAGTTTAGTCACTAACCCATGCACTCAGTGAGACACATTTAATCACTCTCTCATACAGTCAGTCATGCACCTACTAAATCCTTCATCCAGACACTTATACATCCACTCATTCTTCAATATGTGAGACATATTTTAACTTTACAGAAACATACAGTCACTGGATGATGTCATCAGTGATGTCATCAGTGATGTCACTGACCATGTCATGAATGATGTAATATGTGACATCATCAGCAGTGGATTGCGGGTGCGCGATATATAGTTAGTGCAACTAACTATATATGCGAATTTCAATGGTTTTGTGTGAGTAAAATAAGGTTTTGCAAATGCTAATCCCTAACTATATATGGTCTATAACCTATGGTTTTTTAATTGAATTTTCAAGGTTTTTTAAATGCTAATTCCTAACTATATATGGTCTATAACCTATGTTTTTTTCAGTGAATTTCAATGGTTTTTGAATAGCAAATATCAAAAGCTGTAAAATGTATTATTCTTTTAAATGAAAAATATATTTTATATGTTTTTATTAAAAAAAAAATTATGCATCTGCCAAACCCTGACCTCTTAATAGTGCACTGTGGTGGAAATTATTTGGGCACTATGACTGGGGTTGGTCTGGAAATGCTTTTAAAGAACACCTTTCATCAATTGATGACACTTTTTCCCAAAACTTCCTTGGTATATTCCAATATATGCCAAAGACAGAAATGGAAGTGGTCCAACCAATTATTTCCACAATTTTAGAAAGCACGGAAACATGTGAATAAATCTGTTTCTGCTTACATGAGAGACTATGGAATGGGTTTAATATACAACAATAACTTGCGTTACAACATTCAAGACATCTACAGAAGAGATGGTGAGCACTTCTCCGATGAAGGGAATAGAATATTCGTGCTTTATTTAAAACTGTGCATTGGAACCTACTTGTAGGTACCTAAATTAGCCACAGAACCCAATAGCTCTTTTCAGAGTTACCCTACCTCTGATCATTCAAAACGTTTATCTTTTTCTAACTTTTTTTTTTCACCAAAGTACGCTCCCCGGTTCGCTTACGCGGTGCGCGTACCGGGCGCTCCCCCCGCGAAATTTTCAAATTTTTTATTTTTGCATATATCAGCGTCCTAAGCCCCCCTCAGAAAACCTAGAGGGTCACAAAGTGTGTACCGTGCCCCCTTCTACCCATTCCGAACATTGTTTGTCCTCCATCTTGTGTCTCAATTCTACTGATACACAAAATGGAGGACTCCCGTAACGCTGCCGATTCGCGTACCAGGGAGCGCACCGGTAAGCGCTCGATAAAAAAAGGTGGGAAAGTAATTTACAGAAAAACCACTACAGACACTTTCATCGAATATAGAATAGGCCCTACTACATAGCAGTCCCTACCATTTACCCACATTTGATGGAATTCCATTGAGAAAATTATGCTGTAAGCCTGACTAAATATCCTGAGGTAAATTACCTAACAAAAACACTTATGAAGTGTTAGAATTGACAACCAATTAAAATGCTACTTTCAATATCTTCTATTATTTCATGACATTTGATTGGTTATGTACCTGAATATATATAAAGAAAGAGAGAGAAACACAGCCATTTTGACTACTACTTCCTGAAGTACATATCAAGTGCATTTCAACTGAGAACTTAAACTTCTTTTTGAAAGATAAGATGTTATTTTAAAAACTGAAGTATGTTCTGCACTTTAAGTTAATTAGGAAAACATTTTCTGATAGTTATATACTATCCCTCTGTAAAAGTTATAGAATAAGATAGACTTCTCTGTTTTAGTTATGGATGGAGTTAGGCTTGTCTTGTATAATTAAGAATTTACTTAGGCTTTATCACAAACATTTTTTTATATTTCTACTTCCAGTCTGATACCATACACTGCCCAAAGATAAAATCACTGTTTAAAAAACCAAACTACGTGTCTGTACTTAAACCCAACAGTGCCCTATCTGTACTGATATATTTTTTTAAAATTCAATTTACAGCACAAAAATGGAAGGAGAGCAAAAAAATACCATCAAAATTGTTCTGGAAAGCAACAAAGATACAGAAATTGAACCCAATGACTCTTTGATGAATCACAGGACTTTGAACTTCTGCAATGTGTACAATCAGTAGATTACCTGATTGAAAATGAGAACATTTCTGACAATCAATTATTAGAAGTTCTTTTAAATTTTGAAAACGAATCAGAGAAATAAATTTATATTTAATAATTCAAAAATTGTTTGAGACATTATTCATTTTTATATGTATTTTTTTAACTAGTACCAAATTGATTATAATGTAAATCAGACTTTAAAAATACTGTGCAACTTTTTTGTGTTACATAGTAACTTTGATTATAGTTACTTCCTTTCTCCCACTATATTATCTCCAATGTGTATTTAACATCTCTTTATCATCTCCTGCCTCCATGGTGTTTCTGCTTTCCTGACAGACTACGCTATGAATTCCATATACCACAATAACTTCTGAAACAACATGCAAGATATCTACAAAGGAAACAGTGTATTTTTATTTTTAGACTCTGCATTGGTACCTACATGTTGGTACTTGAATTAAAAAATACAACAAAAAGAACAATCAATATACATACATTATTTGAACATTCTTTCATCCTATTTTCCCTATATTACGCTTCCCGGACCGCTTCCAGGTGCGCGTACCGAGCGCTCCCCCGCAAAAAAAACGATAATAAAAACGATAATAAAAATTATATTTTTTTTCCCCTGCGGGGCCCTTTTAAAGCCCCCTCATCAAACCTAGGGGGTCAGGGAGGATGTACTCTGCCCCCTTATGCTCATTTCCCCCTTTGTTTTTGCCACATCTTGTGTCTTGATCCTACCGAGACACAAGATGGCGGCCGCTCCGGACTGTTTAGAATGTTCACAGTCACCGGGTAGCCAATCCGCTTCTCCTAGCGAATTTCCGTTACGCGTCAGGTACGCGAACCGGGGCGCTAACCGGGACGCTGTCACAGATATATCTGTTTTTTAAAACGTTAATTTCTCAAAATCCACTGGAGCACATATATTGAGACATAGCAAAGGCACATCGGGCAAACCATATCTACAATTTTGCCAAGTATCGTGTTAATCCATTCAGCCGTTTGAGCTAAAAGTGATTCCAACCGCCCTATGGAAAAATGAATGGGAAAAACGCGTTTTGGGACCCCCTTTTTTCTCGGCCCCCCCTTGACGAAACCCCCCCAAATTTTCAGGGGCTGCTCAGAAATGACATGTGCCATTTTCCTGAAAATTTCAGCCAATTCTGTCCACAAACGCCAAAGTTATTCAACATAGAATTTTCAGAAATCCCATAGGAAAAAAATCCTAACTATATATACCTACTGGCTCCATCACCAGCAAATCCTATCTGCCATTTTGCTAAACTCATAAATGATGTGCATTTTGTAACCGACAGGCTTGTGGCACCGCGTCCCTCGTAACGTCATCTACGTATGAGGTTGCGCCAGCTGCTACTTTGGTATCCGACAGGTTCGCAGTACCAAGCCACGTGTTACGTCATGTAGGTATGAGGTCACGCCCGCTGCGCATTGCATATGCGACGAGTACACCCTGCCAGGCCCTGTGTTACGCCATAGACGTATGGTGTCACGCCGGGTACGCCATTCCCTCATTTTTTTTGTCTCAAAACTATATCTAAATAACTTTAAACTGAATATGACAGCAAGTGATAATCAAAAACATTTATATATTTCTAACTGTTATGAACTGATATTATGATAAATATATTTTCACAAAATCATGTCAAGTACGTCCTCCTTGCGCCCTCGACGCACGATTGCCATGTGACCTTAAAAAAAAGCATTTGATTGGTTCAAAACATTTTCCATTTTAACAGTTGGAGGACCCCACCCATTTTAGTAATTCTCTGTACAGCTTTTGATGAGACACACCCCTTCTGCTTGGAGAGCTTTTATTTAAAAGTTTTTTGCTGTGTACAAATATCTCATACTACACACAGCATGCAACGATTATCTTGATCAATATTCATGGTCTGTACATTAGCCTTCCATGTGTGATGGCCATGCATCTGAAACATTACATCAAAAAATAAATGTGTTACATAATTCCCCTGGTGTGTGTGTGTACACATAATTGTACTGCCTTTCGGCCTGGGTATTGGAGGCTCGAAGGAGTATCATCAGACACAGGCAGAGTGCACATCCTAGATCACATGTGACAAACAGTAAAGAGTAATGTGTACATTTGTGTTGCTGTATGCTCTGTTGTCAGGCTTTACCACTAGTAGTGTGTCATATGTGACACTTTCAGATTCACGTTTGACATGCATTGCTTGACTGTAATGAACTTTATCACTATGTATGACGTAGCCTCACTGCTGATCCTCCCTCCATTCGAGCACATTCACATGTGGGCGCTTCGCGATAGCAACACTTTCAATAATACCGCACACCAATTACATGCGTGTCTACGCATATCCACAAGCTTGACAACGACGTGAACAGCATCTCATTAGCGATAGTTACCACCCTCCAGGTACATGCTACATTAATTTAAATTGCGCATTCTGCAACGTCGAAACTGCAACAGGGATACACACATAAGTACACTTCCTGGCCAGGCAGGAACTGAACAACGCCCAGTACCCCGGAACAATTATTCCCACCCCTACGCTGGCCTGCCATACGCAAGCCCAGCCCACTTTTGTACTATGTGACGTCATCAGCAGTGCATAGCGGGCGCGCAAGTTATAGTTAGCTGAACTAACTATAACGGGGGAATTTCAATGGTTTTGCACAAGTGAAATGTTGAGCTTACTAGAACGCCCCTGAAACCTATGTTTTTTTCAGTGAATTTCTAAGGCTTTTTAAATGCTAATTCCCAACTATAACCTGCCTGAAATCTATGTTTTTTTCAGCGAATTTCACAGGTTGTTTAAATGCTAACTTCTAACTTTAACATAACTCAAACCTAGTTTCTAACTATGCTTACAGAGGTAGGACATGTGAAGAAAGAAGAAAAAACGCACATTAAGAAAAAAAAGAAAAGCAGAAAGAAGCAACAGAAGTCCTCAAAGACGAAGAAAAGTGCAGGAAGAATCAAGACATGTGCACAAAGAACCAACAGAGGAGCAGAAAGAGGCCTTGTAACAAAACCATCCTGTGCCCACAACTTTATCAAACGTGCACTGGTGTTAACTGACTCTGCGTAACCAGGCCTAGAGCCAGTGGTATGCTAAAAGACACTTAGAATACAGTGAAAACACCTACATACACAAGTGAACACTATGTGTTGGTGTACCCCCGTGATTAGCATGACTTCCTCTGTAAGCCCATAGTACATAATAGGGCAGGGGGATTGAAACTACCTCTTAAAATGCGCTACGGGGTGCGTTTGCACACTGATGGATGAAGGGGGAGAGCCTTAGGTGAAATGTGTGCCCTGTCGGTGTTTTAAGTTGGGGGATGAAGTCCCCTTGAATCCTGAGGGTCCCGGGGGTGCAACTAGCCCACTAGGTACCTCCAGTAAGAGCCAAAGAGCTGCGTTGCAGAGAGGTGTGAAAAAGGGTATGGCCTAGACCACCTCTCTGCAACGCAGCGCAGTGGCGCTTACTGGAAGCACCTGGTGGGACTAGTTTGACCCAGGGTCCCTCAAGATTGAAGTGGAATTATTTCCCCAACTTAAAAGGAGCCACTCGGCGTGTTTGCGTAGGTCACCTCAGTCCCCGTCCCCCCCTTCACCACTGTGTAAACGCGTCCTGTGGCCGTTTTAAGTTGTGAGATTAAGTCCCCTTGAATCCTGAGGGTTCCTAGGGTCCAAGTAGCCCACTACGTACCTCCAGTAAGCGCCACACAGCTGCGTTGCATAGCGATGTAAAAAGGGGCATGGCCTAGACTACCTCTCTGCAACGCAGCGCAGTGGTGCTTACTGGAAGCACCTGGTGGGCTAGTTGGCCCCCAGGGTCCCTCAGGATTGAAGGGGAGTTATTTCCCCAACTTAAAATGCCCCATAGGGCGTGTTTGCACACGTCACCTCAGGTCCTGTCCCCTCCCTTCCCCACTGTGTAAACACGCCTTGTGGCCACTTTAAGTTGGGAGAATAAGTCCCCTTGAATCCTGAGGGTCCCTAGGGGCAAATTAGCCCATTAAGTACCTCCAGTAAGCACCATTGCAGAGAGGTGTAAAAAGGGGCTCAGCCTGCACCACCTCTCTGCAACGCAGCGCAGTGGCGCCTACTGGAAGTATCTGGTGGGCTAGTTGGCCCCCAGGGACCCTCAGGATTGAAGGGAAATTATTTCCCCAACTTAAAACGCGCCACAGGGCGTGTTTGCACATGTCACCTCAGGCCCCGTCAGCTCCCTTCGCCACTGTGTAAATACGCCGAGTGGCCATTCTAAGTTGAGAGATTAAGTCCCCTTGAATCCTAAGGGTCCCTAGGCTCAAACTAGCCCACTAGGTACCTTCAGTAAGCGCCACAGAGCTGTGTTGCAGAGAGCTTTAAAAAGGGGCGTGGCCTCTGAACACCTGTCTGCAACGCAACTTCCTGGCGCATACTGGAGATACCTGTTGGGCTAGTTGGCCCTCTCAGATGTAAGGCTTGCCCCCTGTAACAGCCTGTTATTGACCTGCTTATTTCATTACTTGCTGTGTACCACCTTCCTGTGATTATTGTGACTGCAACGGTTTGGTATTCTTATATGATATTTTTACTGGAGCTGTATTCTCCCTCTCTTCTTGTTGTGTATCACTTGTATGTGATTTTCGTGACTACAACTGTTTTGTATTCTTTACTGGAGTAGTACTCTACCTTTCATCCTTTTGTAAAGCACTCTGATATCCCTCAGGATCTGGTTCGCGCTATAAAAAACTTTAGAGAAAAAAAAAAATTACATTTTTTTTATGTGATAACATCAACATGCTCTGGGTGCACATTACATCCCTTTCCACTTTCAAAACAAAGATAGAAAGACAAATAAAAAGATAAACACATGCAGGCCTTTAGAAGGATCAAAGTATCTCATGCGATGGGAAGGCCTTGGATTCCTGTAGGCATCATGCATAGTCCTCTGGCTTTGGGTAAAAGATATGCCTTCCATTTTATTCACCTGGGACATCAGAGACCTTAGTATTCTGACCTCTTGGGCGTCAGTAGCTTTTGTTATCTTCTCGGCATCTGCACGGTCATCACCTTTTCACTGTATGCATTTCTCTCCCTCCTCCTCCGATTCTTTCAAATCTCTCACCCTCACCATTTGTGTAATTCTTTTAACTAGGAATACATTCTGTGTGACAGTCTCAGTACCTCGCTGTACAGTAATCGTTATCTTTATTCTAGTCACCACCCACTCTGACCCTTTATATTGCAGTCTAAACTTGCTGCCTGGGGGTCTGTCCTTAATTAACACATGATCTACATTATGAATACCAGCCCCCATGGAATTCTACTTCCACTTTTGCCTCTGTAAGCTGTGCTTAAGGTCAGTTGGGATAAAGACATCCTGATGCATTTAGGATAGTCGCTCTGGGGGCTTTCTTGACCAGGATCTGGCAGAAGTGTTTGTTGGTGCATTGGGAGTGTTCTTGTATACTGGCAAGAAATTCTGAGTTTCCATTCAATGTTTTCACCCCTCTCCACTACAATGCCCATTTTCTCATTCAGGGTGCACATGAGGCATTCAACCTCTCCATTTGGCTGTGTCCAATGAGGTGTTATTTTATGATGACGGATACCAAACGCCTGCAGTTATTTGCTGTAATCTTGGCCACAGAAAGGTGGTTCATTATCAGTCTTGAATAGGGTTGAAGTAAGTCTATTACAATTTTTTTTCCTTGTTTAGGTTTTATTTTGTCAAACATAGTAGACTCCACTGTTTAAACTACAGGGTATTTTAAGCAGTTGTCCATGAGAACAAGCAACCGCTGTACACCTGGCAGGCTGCAGAGATCTGCACTCTTGCATTGTTCCCTCTGGGCACATTTGTCATGATGGTTGCTGGAGAGTGTTGTGCAACTGCTGCTTGCATTGGAATGCATGATAAGATTGCTGATTTGGCAAGCCTGTCCATTTGGAGAAACCACACTTTCTCTAGCATGCAGGATTTTTTTCTTTGCTATCCCCTGATGTCCTTGGTTGACTAGCAATATGGAGCAGTTCTGAAGGCCTAAGGGAACAATGATTTTGCTCCCTCTCAGGAGGGTTAGGAGGGTGGCGTTTTCTGAAAAGCTTAATTTGTTTCTTAATTTCCACAGCTCCGACAGTTTATGTCGGGTGCCTTAATCCCTTGCCTTGTCAGAAGAGAAATGTCTTACACTTCTTCTCCAACAGGGATGCCTTTATCAGTTTTAAACACACATTTGCGGCACATCTAATTTAATCGAGGGAGAGGAGTTTCGGGCAAGCAGTCTGTGATTTGAGGTTTATATGCTCTTTAGTTGATTTCCTCACTTTAGAGTGTCCTGAAAAGTAATCACCAAATTAGCCAGAAATAAATGAAAAAAATAATCTGATTATAGGTAAAAGAAAATCATTATTTTGATCCAAGTTGGATTGAATCACTAAATTCATTTGAGCCTTTCACAGAAATAGTTCTAGCTTAAATTATTGTCAGCATACACAAGAGTCAACACAATTACAAGAAAACATCATTAGTGACAAGTTGACCACTACAAATGTATAACACTGAAACAATGCAATGGAAAAACATATATATGCAGTATAATTAGTGATAATTCATGACAAAAGAAACATTTGGATTAGCTTAAAATTCAGACAATATAGGGAATTTTAGCAAACTGTCCATGTAAATACCACTTCAGTGGTTTGTGTACCAGTTGAGTCTTTTCTATATGCAAAGAAAGTACACCATTACTTTCAACAGTTTTTACATTTTTTGACTTGACTTAATCGAAAAAAGAAAAAGAAAGAAAGGGCAGGGAAAGTCCTTATGCAGAAGTGAAGAAGTATTACTCCTTAGTTAAATAGGCCTTACATAGGACATTGGCTGGTGTCCCACTTTCCCTTTTACCAGTTGTATTGATGCGTTTTAACCCTCTGTGCTTCTGGTTTCTCCACAGTACAAAGGAGCAGGTACTGGTGATATGGAAATGGAATCTGCACTGGATGCAGGTGCACCCCCTACCAACTGATGATTGCCACATATTCCCTCCTTTGTACATTTTATCAATCACATTTTATCAGTGTGTAGCTAGGAGATTACAGCTTTGTTATACAACAGAGACATTTTGTTTAAAAGATCTCAAAATAGATTTAAATAGATAATTTTCACCAAACAAAATGCAATATAAAAATCAGCATGTCAAATACAAAAAAAACAATGAGGCACAAACGTATGTAATAGTTATGATATAATGTACATCTAGATCCTTTCAAAGAATAATTCTTTATAAAGAGCATAATGTTACTGGGTGCTTCAGGAACTTAAGATGAACTTTAAACAATACACATAACAGTATGTCGATAAACAGTTACCTTTGCAGGAGCTTCTGCTATTCCGAGTCCTAAATTTTCTGATATTACAAAAGCGCTTGCTACCCAAGTTGTGATCGTATCAGGAACAGTCACTACCATAGATGCATCTGTTTCACCGCTACAAAAAGGGACAAATCACACAGAATGAACATTTTACATCATAGTAATATCAAAATGTATTAAGACAGTACCCATCATATTGCTACATTTATTGTGTACTCATGTAGACACTTGATCATCACTTACATTTTTGGAAAAGAAGTTCCTTCAATCTGAATTGTTCAAGTGTCTTGTTGCACACTGATTAACAATGCATCATTTCTTAACCAATGTGGCAAAACGTCCTGAATATGTTAAAAAACACATAGCTGAATCTTATGTTTTGCTATCTTCTCACTATACCCTGCAGCAGCATGTACTACAATTTCCAAGATAGCCATGGAAGAACAATAACCAACAAACAATGGCATATCCAATAGGTCTGGGATCGTCAGCCATTCTTGTACTTTTTGTCATGCCTTGTTTTGTCAAACGTTGTTTAGGAAGCTGCTGGGAGTTTGTCAACCTAAAAAAATAATGACTTAAGACAAACATGTTTTTGGGTCTCAAAAAAACATACATTACCAAAGCAATTCCTGACGAGTACTACTTGGTGTGTGAATGTGAAAGGGCAGCATACTGTAACTCATAGTGAAGTCAGCCAATGGCTTAAGTTGGGTGACATGTTGCCCTTTGATGCATGCTCAAGTGGGTAGGAGAAAAATGTGAATGACACATCCACAGAAAAAAAATGGATGAAGTGTGGCTGAAAACCCCTATATGTAACTATGGACCTATCTTTAGTAAAATCAAAAGGTCTTGGCTAACACAGACCTAAACAATTGCATTTTTGTGTCATTGGCTGCCAGCCTCATGCTTTTGAGAAATAAAGAAGGAAAGAAAGAAAAAGAAAGGAAGGAAGGAAGGAAGGAAGAAGATAAGAAAGAAAGAAAGAAGGAAAGAAAGAAGGAAAGGGAGAAAGAAGGTAAGAAGGAAAAAAAAGGAATGCAAGAAATAAAGTAAGAAAGACAAGAAAGAAGGAAAGAAAGACAAGAAAGAAGGAAATAAAAAAGGCAAGAAAGAAGGATAGATAGACCAAAAGAAGGAAGAAAAAAATATAGAATAAAGGATAGAAAGAAAGAAGGAAAGAAGGAGAAAACATAGAAAGGGAAAAAAAAGAAATTGAGAAAGAGGCAAAGTAAAAAAATAAAAAGAATAGAAAATAGAACAAGAGAGAAGATAAGGAAGAAAAAAGGGAGGAGAGATGGAAGGGGATAAGGAACTAAGAAGTTAAAGTGAGAAAGGAGGAATACAAGTAAGAAAGAAGAAAGGAGGGAAAGTCAAAAGAAAGAAGGTAAGAAGAAATTAAAGAGAAGGAAATCAAGAAAGAAGAAAAGAATTTAGGAAATAAGGAATGAAAGGTAAAGGAAAATGGGAATGAATAAGGATAGAACGAAGGAAAGAAAAATGAAAAAAAGAAAGCAAGAAAGAAGGAAACAAAGAAAAAAGAAAAAGAAACAAAGAAAGGCAAGACCGAAATAAACAAAAGTGGTACAAGCGATGCAATTAAACATGATAAAGGCTCGTTTTCTTACTGGGCATAATATACTAAAGAACTACAGGTGAAATTGATTCCAGGATAAACATATTCTGAAGAATTGTCTTCACATATATAATGTTGAAGTTTTCGATAAGTTAATGCAAAGCAGTTTCAAGTGAACATAAACTTTTATGTGGTGAAATACCAGTAGTGAATACTGAAATGTGTCCCTAATGAGCCATTATGGACATCCCCTTAGAGCACTCCTCCTCTCCTCCCTTAGAATCAGAGGATTCCACACACGTTTTTATCCATTTGTAGGAAAAAATGTTTATTATCTTTATATTTGCATTTACTTGTGTTCTTTGTATTTGTTGTTTAAATATTTCACAACAGTTTTAGCGTATATTCACATCAGTGACGGAGGTTTTTTCGATATCCAATGCATTTCGGGCGTACCGAATCGCCCTTCATCAGGGAATACATACTCTAAACAAAAAAACATATGATAGCAGAATTAAAATACAAACGTACAGTTTCTAAATAAGTTCCAACCAATAACGTTTTGTTCAAAATACTATAGCTGACACATAGGCAAACCGCTAGGTGTACGTTCTTAATGTGCTAGTATATAGGTTCACTCACGTGTCACTGTGTTCTATGTTAGCTTCAGAATCTGTGAAAACAGAAATCAGTGCAAGCGCCAGAGTAAGTGATCTAATCTCCTACTCAAAACTCCTCTAAAAACTCAAAAGGTCTATAGAATGGCGGTTTCTGGAAACTGACCTATTTTATGTGAGTTCGGCGTCTCAGTCGGCGTTCTCTGCCCTTCCGTAACGGATGGTAGTCAAGGTTACTAACAACTATTGTTCCTATACGCTCTCATTCCGCTCACGTGATCGTGAGAAAGGAAGAAAGACGACACTCGATCCCGCCGGGTTGGTATATCAAAAATATTCTAGATGTGTTAGAGTGGTGATCAATCTACATAAAGTAGCCAAAAGATATTTATAATAACCAAACAAATTTCCGTACATACTTATGGTATAAGAGGATCGAACCCTGGTCTGTGTCTGTAACCAAGGACCAAAACGTTAACACTGGTGCTACACAACCACTAGATAAATCATGAGCAAGTTAAACAGTATCACATGCATTTGGCTGAACATCAACAAATTATACTTAAACGAAAAACATTAACATAATTAGGTATGTAATATCGCAGGTTATTCAATCCAGTGTAAGGGGGACCAGAGAGTTCCTTACTGCAGTAGGTTACCAGTTAAAGATAGCATGATAGTTCGCTCCGTTCGTTAAGTCCATTGGGACTGTGGGTAGACAATTTGTGGATCCAAAAGTTTTCACGTTGCAGCATATGCTTAGTGTTGTCTCTTCCTTCTGCTTTCTCTACTACTTCCAGAATGATATATTGTAGTTGAGAGATGTTGTGTTTTGCCTCTATAAAGTGCGTGGCTACTGTTGATTTAAGATTCTTCAGTCTAATGTTGGATTTGTGCTCGGTCAACCTTACCTTAATGCTTCTCTCCGTTTTCCCAATGTACATTTTGCCACATGGGCATTTCAGTGCGTAAATTACATTCTTGGAGTTACATGTGGCATTGACTTTGATTTTTATTTTGTTCCCTTTCATTGGATGATTAATAGAATTTCCTTTGATTATGTTGTTACAACATCCGCAGTTCAAACATGGTTTGGTTCCTTTGAATATCTTGGTTGCTGGTTTCCGCTGTTTAAGGATTTCTCCTAGGTTCTGTGCCCTAGTGTGAGCAAATATTGGGTTCTGTGCAAATGTATTTAGAAAATCTGGTTCAGATTTTAACATGCTCCAATGTTTAATGATGATTCTCTTGAAGTTGTGACTTTGCGTAGAGTATTTGGATACCGCAACTATGCGTGTTTCTTCACGTTTTTGGGTTGTCTTCAGGAGATTCCTTCTATCCATGTTATCCACTCTTTCTCTTGCTTTATTAATCACGTCTTTAGGGTATCCTCTGTCTATAAACCTTGAGCCCATCTCATCCAAGGTTTGTTTTGCATTTACATTATCTGAAGTTATCCTTTTGACCCTTGTCATTTGGGAGTAGGGTAGATGTAATTTCAAACTTGGCTGATGAAAACTAGTATAATGTAGCAAATTGTTCTTGTCAGTGTCTTTGCGATGTACATTGGTTTCAAAACCTTTTTCAGTATGGGTGATTCTGACATCAAGAAAAGTTACCGTGGATTCTGATATATCCCACGTTATTTGAATTCGACTGTCCTCTCTGTTGAATTCCTCTAGCGCAGTTTCTAGCAGAGTTTTGGAAGATTTCCACATGATGAAAATGTCGTCAATGTAACGAACCATAAATTTGAGGTTTTCTTTCCAGATAGGTTTCGACAACATGTTGGATTCCTCAAAGTTTTCCATAAAGATATTAGCGTACACCGGGGCCGCCGAATTTCCCATGGCGGTTCCTGTTAGTTGTTGATACCAATTGTCTCCATATTTAAAGTAACTTTGGTACAAAGTGAAAGTCATAAGTTCCATAAGAAACACCTGAAAGTCCAAACTCATATCTGTGTTCAAAAGAGCTTTTTCAATGGCCTCCATTCCCAATTGATGTGGTATCGCAGTATACAGTGATTTCACGTCTGCCGTGCACATTATGATAGTTTCGTTTGAGTCTATTTGTATACCCTCCAATTTAAGTAGAAAGTCAGTCGTGTCTTTGACATAGGTTCTCATTTTTTTGACTGTGGGTTGGAGATATTTGTCAATCAGTTGACCTATGGGCTCATGTAAACTTCCTCTGGTTGACACTATAGGTCGTAGCGGTGGATCCATTAGGTTTTTATGAATTTTTGGTATCATATAAAATACCGGACTTTTTGGATTTTCCTTGATCAAAAAGTTCTTTGTTTTGATATTGATGGTTCCCATCTCATATGCTTTATTAACAATGTTGGTCAATATCTTGATGAATTCATTTGTGGGATTCCCATCGAGTAGTAGATAAGTGTTGGTATCTGAAATGTGTTCTTGAACTTTCTTTTCATACATATCATTATTCATAATGACGAGTGCACCGCCTTTATCAGCTTTAGTGAACCTGATGTGCGAGTTCTTTGCTAATTTCCTTAGGGTACCCAAATCTTTCTGTGTCATATTTCTTTTGGTCTTTTTATCCCATTTGAGTTGGGCCAGTTCTTGTTTCACCATTTTTTCGAACAAATCCAATGTCTTGTGACTTATGGGAGCTTGGAAGGTGCTGGTTGCTCGTAATCCACATAATTGATCCTCAGGTTCTTTATCGGATTGTGGGAGCACATGGTCAAAAAAATGTCTCAGTCTGAGTTTTCGCATGAGTTTGAAAAAACTCACCTCTAGTTCCAATGGATTGGTATTGGTTGTGGGAACGAATGACGTTCCTCTTTGTAACAATCTCAGTTCATAATCACTCGGTTGATAGTCACTTATATTGATGACTAATTGGTTTAATTCTGTGTTTTTTTCTTGTCTTTGTCTTTTTTTGGAATCGTGGTGCTCCTCGTCTGCGGATGTTAATTCTCTTTCTCCTTTTCCCTTCTTTCCTCTCCGGGGTCGCCTTTTTGCGCTTGAACTTGTTCTAAAAAAGGACTCACAGTATTTGGCATGCTTGTCGTTGGTTGTTCCACTAGTATATCCTCTTGCATTCTCCTTTCTGTTTGTGCTCTAGATTCAGGTGGAACTTGTTCGCGTTGTTTCGGTTGTTGTCTTTGAGTTCTCTGTGAACTATCACTACCAGTGGAAGATGTATCCATATTGGGTGAGTATGGTCTGTTTCTCCTCTTTTGGGCATAGATGTCTGCCCATGTATATACCTCTCCCAGTTTATAGTCAAGGGTGTCCCTTTTGAACTTTCTGATTTTTCTATCGTTAATATCTTTAGTATGTTTTTCAAATCTGTTCCTTGATGTCGTCCAGTGTTTTTGACAATTCCACTTCAGTTAGTAGTTTCGATAACTCCTCAGACACTTCAGTTATT
This sequence comes from Lissotriton vulgaris, assembly GCF_964263255.1. Classification (NCBI taxonomy): domain Eukaryota; kingdom Metazoa; phylum Chordata; class Amphibia; order Caudata; family Salamandridae; genus Lissotriton; species Lissotriton vulgaris. Next base: position 500,739,491 of record NC_141694.1, read on the forward strand.
TCCTTTGCAAGTTCCTCTAGTATTCCAGAAAGTTCCTCTATTATTAGCAGAATGAGGTCCAGTGAGCATTTATTAAGGATTGCAAACCATTTATCCTGAAATTGTTTAGAGTTTTTGCAGAGCGAAGGTTTTAGGGAAATTCTGAGGCCTCTTGGTATACGTTGCGCGCGATGATATTTAATCAATGTACTCGCATGGAGCTTTTGGTTGATTTGTCTTTTGGTTAGATAGATTAATTGTTTGATGTTTTGTTCCTTACCCCGGGTAGAGGTTTCCTGCGATATTTCTTCCCTTATCAAGGCATATATACGGTCGGCTTCTGTTTCTTTAAAAGCAAAAGTATCTGCCCTTGCTTCCGTACTCTTCGTTATTTCATCATAGTTACTCATGTTTTCGTTCCGTGCGTGCTACTCACTCAGAGGGACTGATTTGGATAAATATACAATACAATTTGGTGAATGCACAGCCTTGATTTCAAATAGTTTGTTTTGAAAAAGATCGGGTGCTTCAATGGGTGGCGACCAACGTCCCTGGGTGCCTTTAGTGAATACTGAAATGTGTCCCTAATGAGCCATTATGGACATCCCCTTAGAGCACTCCTCCTCTCCTCCCTTAGAATCAGAGGATTCCACACACGTTTTTATCCATTTGTAGGAAAAAATGTTTATTATCTTTATATTTGCATTTACTTGTGTTCTTTGTATTTGTTGTTTAAATATTTCACAACAGTTTTAGCGTATATTCACATCAGTGACAGAGGTTTTTTCGATATCCAATGCATTTCGGGCGTACCGAATCGCCCTTCATCAGGGAATACATACTCTAAACAAAAAAACATATGATAGCAGAATTAAAATACAAACGTACAGTTTCTAAATAAGTTCCAACCAATAACGTTTTGTTCAAAATACTATAGCTGACACATAGGCAAACCGCTAGGTGTACGTTCTTAATGTGCTAGTATATAGGTTCACTCACGTGTCACTGTGTTCTATGTTAGCTTCAGAATCTGTGAAAACAGAAATCAGTGCAAGCGCCAGAGTAAGTGATCTAATCTCATACTCAAAACTCCTCTAAAAACTCAAAAGGTCTATAGAATGGCGGTTTCTGGAAACTGACCGATTTTATGTGAGTTCGGCGTCTCAGTCTGCGTTCTCTGCCCTTTCGTAACGGATGGTAGTCAAGGTTACTAACAACTATTGTTCCTATACGCTCTCATTCCGCTCACGTGATCGTGAGACAGGAAGAAAGACGACGCTCGATCCCGCCGGGTTGGTATATCAAAAATATTCTAGATGTGTTAGAGTGGTGATCAATCTACATAAAGGACCCAAAAGATATTTATAATAACCAAACAAATTTCCGTACATACTTATGGTATAAGAGGATCGAACCCTGGTCTGTGTCTGTAACCAAGGACCAAAACGTTAACACTGGTGCTACACAACCACTAGATAAATCATGAGCAAGTTAAACAGTATCACATGCATTTGGCTGAAAATCAACAAATTATACTTAAACGAAAAACATTAACATAATTAGGTATGTAATATCGCAGGTTATTCAATCCAGTGTAAGGGGGACCAGAGAGTCCCTTACTGCAGTAGGTTACCAGTTAAAGATAGCATGATAGTTCGCTCCGTTCGTTAAGTCCATTGGGACTGTGGGTAGACAATTTGTGGATCCAAAAGTTTTCACGTTGCAGCATATGCTTAGTGTTGTCTCTTCCTTCTGCTTTCTCTACTACTTCCAGAATGATATATTGTAGTTGAGAGATGTTGTGTTTTGCCTCTATAAAGTGCGTGGCTACTGTTGATTTAAGATTCTTCAGTCTAATGTTGGATTTGTGCTCGGTCAACCTTACCTTAATGCTTCTCTCCGTTTTCCCAATGTACATTTTGCCACTGGGCATTTCAGTGCGTAAATTACATTCTTGAAGTTACATGTGGCATTGACTTTGATTTTTATTTTGTTCCCTTTCATTGGATGATTAATAGAATTTCCTTTGATTATGTTGTTACAACATCCGCAGAAGAAATCCTTAAACAGCGGAAACCAGCAACCAAGATATTCAAAGGAACCAAACCATGTTTGAACTGCGGATGTTGTAACAACATAATCAAAGGAAATTCTATTAATCATCCAATGAAAGGGAACAAAATAAAAATCAAAGTCAATGCCACATGTAACTCCAAGAATGTAATTTACGCACTGAAATGCCCATGTGGCAAAATGTACATTGGGAAAACGGAGAGAAGCATTAAGGTAAGGTTGACCAAGCACAAATCCAACATTAGACTGAAGAATCTTAAATCAACAGTAGCCACGCACTTTATAGAGGCAAAACACAACATCTCTCAACTACAATATATCATTCTGGAAGTAGTAGAGAAAGCAGAAGGAAGAGACAACACTAAGCATGTGCTGCAACGTGAAAACTTTTGGATCCACAAATTGTCTACCCACAGTCCCAATGGACTTAACGAACGGAGCGAACTATCATGCTATCTTTAACTGGTAACCTACTGCAGTAAGGGACTCTCTGGTCCCCCTTACACTGGATTGAATAACCTGCGATATTACAAACCTAATTATGTTAATGTTTTTCGTTTAAGTATAATTTGTTGATGTTCAGCCAAATGCATGTGATACTGTTTAACTTGCTCATGATTTATCTAGTGGTTGTGTAGCACCAGTGTTAACGTTTTGGTCCTTGGTTACAGACACAGACCAGGGTTCGATCCTCTTATACCATAAGTATGTACGGAAATTTGTTTGGTTATTATAAATATCTTTTGGCTACTTTATGTAGATTGATCACCACTCTAACACATCTAGAATATTTTTGATATACCAACCCGGCGGGATCGAGCGTCGTCTTTCTTCCTGTCTCACGATCACGTGAGCGGAATGAGAGCGTATAGGAACAATAGTTGTTAGTAACCTTGACTACCATCCGTTACGGAAGGGCAGAGAACGCCGACTGAGACGCCGAACTCACATAAAATAGGTCAGTTTCCAGAAACCGCCATTCTATAGACCTTTTGAGTTTTTAGAGGAGTTTTGAGTATGAGATTAGATCACTTACTCTGGCGCTTGCACTGATTTCTGTTTTCACAGATTCTGAAGCTAACATAGAACACAGTGACACGTGAGTGAACCTATATACTAGCACATTAAGAACGTACACCTAGCGGTTTGCCTATGTGTCAGCTATAGTATTTTGAACAAAACGTTATTGGTTGGAACTTATTTAGAAACTGTACGTTTGTATTTTAATTCTGCTATCATATGTTTTTTTGTTTAGAGTATGTATTCCCTGATGAAGGGCGATTCGGTACGCCCGAAATGCATTGGATATCGAAAAAACCTCTGTCACTGATGTGAATATACGCTAAAACTGTTGTGAAATATTTAAACAACAAATACAAAGAACACAAGTAAATGCAAATATAAAGATAATAAACATTTTTTCCTACAAATGGATAAAAACGTGTGTGGAATCCTCTGATTCTAAGGGAGGAGAGGAGGAGTGCTCTAAGGGGATGTCCATAATGGCTCATTAGGGACATATTTCAGTATTCACTAAAGGCACCCAGGGACGTTGGTCGCCACCCATTGAAGCACCCGATCTTTTTCAAAACAAGCTATTTGAAATCAAGGCTGTGCATTCACCAAATTGTATTGTAGAAATACCAACAGTCACATAAAGGACACTTCAAAAAGAATTTTAAAAAGCATTTGCAGGAGAGAGGAGCTGATGAATTGCGAAGTAGTGTCCTGCTGTCACATAAGACTCCAAACACAAAGGGAACATCAAGGTAATACATTAAAAACAAAAACACTGCCACAGAAGGGAACTAGCTTGTGTGTGGAAGTGCTCCTTGTGAAAGAGCAAAATGCAGTCGCTCAAAGTGAAGTTATCCAGTGACTGAAATGGGCTGACCCCCTGCTCCGTGCAGTATGCTGTAGCGGGTGGAAAGAAAACGTGCATGACACAGCAACAGACCAATGTATACTGAAAGCAGACTGAAAGCCCCTTTAAATAAGTATAATATACATATTTTTTTTAATTGAAAGGACTTTGCCAACATAAGATATAAAAAACATGTTGGGTAAAAATGATTAATTGCCAGTAAATAAAGCTCATAAAAAGTTTTCTGCAGGGTCAGCCAGTGCTTTTTTTCATTTATAAATTTGGAAAGTCATCAATCGTTAAATGAAGAACAGTATAACAAAAACATTGAGATGAAAAAATAATATGTATTCCAGGACCACACAATTGTTTTAATTACAGACAATTTTGAGACTAAACAATCTGTACACATATCCTGAGGAGGAATAATATTGAGAGAGCGACATGTTACTTTAAGAATTGTAGGGGTGCATTATAATCGTGGGTAGTCAGCACCCGCATATTCAGAGGAAATAATAATATGGGTTTTAGAAATATAACAGTAGATTGGGAATTAGTGCAATGTGTAAAGGTATATTCATAACGTTGCAGATTAATGTAGAGCGTTATAGGAGTGTGATGCTTTGTATAACGTAGAAATGCTATTAAACATGTGTATTGTAGGATTGGTAAACGTGCCATATTAAGAGTTGCACGTGTAGGAGACAAAACGCCATGCTTTAACATGGAAAGGAGCTTATTTTTAGAACCGAAATGAATGTTACTTTTGCAATGAGACAGAGCATTGCTTATAATGTAGAATCATTTAGAAATGCATTTAAACGTGGAAAGGCCTGGGAATTAGGGAAGCCAGTAGAAGCCTGAATGTGATTTTATTAGTTAGCTTTGGTTATCCTTGTGAAATGATTTCTTGATGAGAAGGGTGCTGTTCTCAGAGAATATTGAATTGTAACTTTGAATGTGCACAAGATTGCTTCTCACGTATTTCAGTTGCAGGTGCAGGGCCACAGACCTCATTAGGTACAATGATACATTGTTTAGAAGTTAGGCCGGTAGGAGTGCGGACGAGTAACTGCCAGAGGAATGTCCATCTGCAACATTTGGCAGAGAAGGTGCCTGGGATCCAAGGACACCTCAACGGACGCTGGATGGAAGAATATTTCAAATATAACAAATTCCTAGGCAACTAAAACACTGCAGGATGGCAGGTACAACAACACAAAGGATAATAACAGAAGCTACAGTGTACTAAACTAATAACAACAAAATATATAAGAAAATATTATTCATTTATTATTGTTCAAAAATATATAGAAAAGAAACAAGTAAAAAAACAATCTTGTTGTCAAACATTTAAATGATCACAATACATGCCAGATAATGTGGGGCATAAAATGATAAAAACAATATATAAGGATCAAATATACATTCGATGATAAAATACAATACAAAAAATTGAAACAACAAAGTGGGTAAAATGTTGATCTCTACGCGCGTTTTGGCGTATGACACACCTTCTTCTGGAGAACCACTTGAAGATTCTAATAAGAAAACATAATAAAAAATGGCAAAACATAACATATCACATACTGTAGTACACTGAGACTGTTACATGGCAAATTAAGGTGCATGATGCAGATTACTGAAGGCTGGCTGGTGCTAAGAAAAAGGATACAGTGTGACGAAACGAACAAAATTTTGACCACACCCTGGTGAAAATAGCTGTAAATAGTATAAAAGAAAGACCAAACCACCAAACCAACCAGAGTTGTGCATAAAGAGATTGTGACAGAATATTATAAAAGAACCCTAATTGTGCACTTACTAATAGTGGACATGGTAGATGGTACCTTAAAAAGCTATTTTGTCTTATCTAAAATTGATTAACATTGACAGCGCTGAGTTGCGCAAGGGAGACGTATCTCAAAGGCAACAAGAAACTATGCAGAAAGAGGGGAGGATAAAAAGAAATATATATATTTGAGTGCACATCTTAGAGGAGGAAAAGGTGACTGAGATTGGTAGCTAAGCCGTGTGGGCAAGCAAACTTTATAATTAGCAAATGTAATCCCCAAAATTGTGAAGCCAATGGTATGTGGCAACATCAAATGGAGGAAGATCGGATCCCAATTTCTGTTCTGGATAAATTTAAAGAGTGTTGTAAGGTCACGCCGAAATACGCGTAGAGATCAACATCTTACCCACTTTGTTGTTTAAATTTTTTGTATTGTATTTTATCATCGAATGTATATTTGATCCTTATGTATTGTTTTTATCATTTTATGCCCCACATTATCTGGCATGTATTGTGATCATTTAAATGTTTGACAACAAGATTGTTTTTTACTTGTTTCTTTTATATATATTTTTAAACAATAATAAATGAATAATATTTACTTATATATTTTGTCGTTATTAGTTTAGTACACTGTAGCTTCTGTTATTATCTTTTGTGTTGTTGTACCTGCCATCCTGCAGGGTTTTATTTGCCTAGGAATTTGTTATATTTGAAATATTGTTGCCCTGTGCTAGGAACTTCTACAAGTCACAGGGGTCCCTTTTTACACATTTAGCTGGATGAAAGAATGCCATGCTGGAAAAATCCAAGAACCGATACCTGCCCAGAGGGGTGTGCCTTGGGGCGTACCTATGATTTTGGGATTTTTGTATTAGGGACAGTACCTGAGGGTGGAGAGCAGATTTTGTTAGGCGGTTGCCAGAGCAGGATGTAGGCATCCTAGATAGCATTTGAGGGAACTTAGGGCAGAGTGGGGTGTAGGAAGGAGCATCTTAGAACAAGCTCAGTAGTTTAGGCTGCTTCCCTAAGAAAAGTGAATGTACTTCTTTGGAAGTCTTTACTGCTGACACCTTTACTCTTGCCTGAAGGGAATTGTTAAGTAGGTATGTCACCTTAGAGTTAGTGTAGGGACAGACTAACAATTTCCTTTTTCCTTCTGTAAATGCAGTCCAGACTTCAAGTAGAGACTGTTATTGGATGCCTAATGATTCTTGAACTGACTTTGCTTTTTATTCTGAGTCTTCTGAGACTCCTTCGGAGGATTATGTTTGTATTAGTGCCAGTTTATTTCTTGAACCTCTTGCTGAGGTGTTTTGGCTTTTTAATAAATTCCTAAACTTTAGTCCGTAGTCAGTGGTTCTTTAAATTGGATTTGATTGCTGATTTACAAAGCTGTTTTAGCTATGAATTTGGAAACCTCCCCTCTTCACTTCTTAGCAGACAAAAAGGTCCAGTCGACCTGTCCAGGGATTCTGAAGAATTGATTAGGAAAAAAATCTAGATGAGAATCCCAGCTCCTTCAGTTGGTAGAAGAGTGGGATGGTTGTCTCTAGAGTGAGGGGAGATCTAGATTAGGATAAGAGTTTCTAAAGCCCATAGAAATTAGGTGATGATTGCCCAGTGGATTGTCTGTGGAAGACGGCGTTTAATGGAGATCGATGGAGAGTGACGGTGCAGCAAAAGCAGCAGTTCATGGGAGAGCGAGTATAAATAAGGTTTTCTGTTGTTAGATTGCGGTGTTTGTGTTGTGTTGTGATGTCTTGCGGAGTTGGAATGCCTGTTGTATGAAACTGGATCAGGCTGTGAGTGCGCGCAGCCCGGGAAAATCTTAGGCTCAAGGAGTAGCCTAAGTGGGTCGGGTGTACGGTACACCCAGAGTAATTGTCAACCATTGTTAAGGGAATCGGGAGATACAATTGATCGCCCGCTGGACCAAGATAGGGGGATCGAGTGTGTGAGTGGGCGAGTAACTGACGCTGGTCGTGTGTTGCTGAGTGGTTGTAACCTATCAGTTGAGGTGATTGTCTGGTTGTTTTGTGGACAGACAGTTGCCAGTTCGGTGACAAGTACGTGACAGTGGACGTACAGTCAGACAGTGGACGTACAGTCAGACTGTGGACGTACAGTCAGCGAAGTGATTGCTTGGTCGTAAGTGATCATTTCAGTGTGTGAATGGGACGTATACGTGAGTGAGAGCTGAGTTGTAAAGGAGGGGAACTGCTGCGAAGGCGGGTGACATCAGAAGGTGCTGAGCTGTGATAGGGCGGTTGGTGTAAAGCCGCGCTGGGATTGATGGATTGTCAACAGGAAGTAGAGGAGTGCTGCGAAAAGTTGGTTTTCATCATGAAATGTTTTAAAGTGTTGCGAGAAATGCTCAAAAGAGAAAAGAAATTAGAACCCCGGGGGGGGGGGGGGAAGAGGTTCCACCCGAGGATACTCCAGCTCATTAAATGGCTACGAATGTAGGGTTGCATACTATATTGTGGCTTGAAAATTGGGCTAAGATGACTGATGGAAATGAAGAATTGACTTTTCCCAGATTCTGAACCTTTAGATTGGAAGTGTTATATCAGTTGAAATTGATTATGGCTTCTTTGCGTCCTTTGCCTAGACCAACACAGTTCGAGGCATTACATGTGTGGATTAGGGTGGCACATGAGCGAAACAGGGACAGGAGGTAGGAAAGAGTAAAACGGTCAGTCAGAGCATTTCAGGATGCAAGGTGGGATGCATTGGTGAAGAGATGAAGAGTACAGACTATTGAGGGGGACAGGTTGTATCCGCTGTTGCTAAAGACAGGGGACGGCAAGAAAAAGAATTCTGAAGAAGACGATAGTGACACGGATGATAGCTTGATAGAAAGGATGTTATCAGAGAGGCCACCTGCATACAATCCAGAGTCAGAAGGGGAGAAGTCAGCCCTGATAGAGGGAGTTAGAGAACCTCAAGTTCCACCTGGTACAGAAGTAGTAGGAAATCTCTCATCATGGGAGATGCAGAATGCAGGAGGCATTAGTTCTCAGAGGTTGCCGGATGCCATTAAGGTACCGGTTACCATTGGTCCCTTAGTGCCAGTGTCGAATCCAGAGCCAGTGAGAAATGGAACTCCATCGCAGAAGGGAATGGAAGGGAGCATCAGCAATGTAAGGAACAGTGTAGTGGGTGGGTTGAGCCAAATGCCAAGACCTGTGGAATCGAGTACTCCGCTGCCGGCTACTGCAGATTCGTCCAGAGGACTGATGGATCTGAGGGGCCAAGACAAAAATCTCTTGGCGCATTGAAGCCAGATTGAAGAAAATGGGCGACTGTCGAAGGGGCTCAAAGCGAGGAGCCAAAAGAGGATTGGGACCAGGGGAGTGTGGAGAACAGCATGGCTTTTAGAGAGACACCCGAAGCGAATAGGTGCTGAGAACAGGACAGTGCTTGCAGGGAATCGAGTAGAGGTACCCTGTCAACAGCAGTGAAAGCGAAAAGGCTGGACGTAATGCGACTAAAAGCAGAAGTGGATGAGATAATTGAGGGAAATTTACCCTTAGAGAGAGTGGAACTCTATGAGCCAGATGAGTTGCTGTTTGTAGCAAAGGAGGTGACTCGCAAAGCGAGGTCGATACATGAGAAACTGACTGAATTGGCAAATAAATATGATGTGGACTTGTCCAGGACAAAAATGTTGCAGGGATATCATAGGTTGCAACACACTGATCAAGACCTAAAAGAGAAGAAGGTAATTGGCTTAAAGACCCACATTAAAGAGCTGATTATAGGAATACGAGCCTGGAGCAGACTCGACAAATGGGAAAAATGGTGGTCAAAGAAAAAGAGTGTCAGAAGGAGTGTGGTAGAGACACTCAATACAGGAGGGGGAATGGCAGGAATTGGGGCATACCCTTTATGGGAAGTGGCCAATGGAGGATATGTGCATGTGCCTTGGAGTCGGGAGATTTAGCAGCATTCACGAACAATTTTCCAAAGTTGAGAGAGAACGCAGTTGAGCGGTACAAGCAGGTTGAGAGGTTTGTTAAGATCTCTAAGGTGTTGTTTGACATTGTGTTTCTGGGAGATTTTTGGGTTGCATGTAAGGTTGCGATTGGATGGCAACTGCTGAACCAGACCAAGACGTTGTCACAAACGGGCCATCGCCTTTGGTTATGAAAAGGTACGAACAGGTGATAACATGGCTAAAATCTAAGGTACCCCCACAGGACGTTGACTGGGTGAAGATAGATCGGACGGTTAAGGAACCAAAGGAGACAGTGCATGAATATTACGAAAGACTTATGCAAGTCTGTAAGCAGTACAGTGGGTTGGATGTAACGGATCCTTAGTATATGGGACAGTTTGTTTCGAAGTTTGTTTTGGGATTGAAGCCGGTTATATGTCTTATGATCCAGCAGCATTTGATTTGTTGATTTGTTGGCAGAACAAGCCGTTGGATGAAATCTTGAGGTATGCTAGGTATTGTAGTGATGAAATAGACTTGAAAAACAAAAAGCTTAAGGACAAGTTGTTGCTGGTCCAGATGCAGGTGGCTGACAAAGGAGGTCAGGTGCAGTCGGGAGGAGGTACGCTGGGAAGGAAACAGAATGATCAGAACAAGACAAAGGGAAATGTAGAGGAATCCAAGCCAAGAGTAGACCTAGCCACGTTAAAAAGGACTACTTCTAGCCACCAGTGACATCAGATTGGACACTGGAGACGCGAGTGTTCTTTGAATCCAGCAAATCAGGTCCAGCAGGAGGAAGAGGTAGAGCAGGTACAGGTGACTCAGGTGATGACTGTGTCCAAGCCAATAAAACTGCCAAAAGGGGGACTTTGGCTCTGCAAGTACAGGTACCCCAGCCACCGAGGATCCCGTCAGGGACTCGGACTTACCAGCAGATGCCTCTTTTTGATGAGTGATGATTGCTACTTAGACCCATTGGCATGACGTTGCCTGAGAGGGAGGAAGACTGCACCCTTGGGGCAGTCTTGGAGGTAGACCAGAGGGGACCATTTGTGGAAGTGGATGTTGATGGTCACCTCACCACCTTTCTGGTTGATACTGGTGCTACCTGTTCTACTGTGAAATCTGCAGTAGTCCCCAACCTACCCCTCTCGGGACAGACAATCCAAGTTGTAGGTGTTGCGAATAGGAAGATGACTTAATCTCTTGACAGAACCGATTCCTGTGAAAATAAGATGGTTTCGTGACAGACATCAGTTTGTGGTGTGCGATTTGAATCCTGTTTGTTTACTAGGGAGGGATCTCCTGTGTAAGCTTAATTGTACCATCTATTGTACCCCCAAAGGAGTGGAACTGCAAACAAATGATGATGATGCTACCTTTAAGGTTGCAAATCAGCATGTGTGTATAGAGATGTATCCTGTTTTGACAGTGGAAGAGCTTCCACTTGACTTGAGAGATTTAGTCTTGCAGGAAAAGTGGGACTTTACTGGAGAAGACATAGGATTGATCAAAGGAGTTGAACCAGTTAAGATTCAGGTTAAGCAGAATGCTCAATTCCCAAGAACGCCTAAATACAATTTGACTCCAGAAACAATTGCAGGGATGAAGCCTGTGATTGAATCCATGATTAAGCAATGAATTCTGAAGGAAGTAATGGGCAGTCCATGTAACTTGCCTATTATGGGATTGCAGAAACCGAGTCAGAAGTGCAGGATTTGCGCCGGAACAACAATATAGTTGTTCCCTTTTGTCCAGTGGTACCGAATCCATCTGTGATACTGTTTCAGATTCTGTGTCAAGCTGAGTGGTTTACCGTGATTGATCTGTGTCAGGCTTTCTTCTCGATCCCTCTGCATGAAGAGACAATTTCTTTTTGCTTTTAAGCTGGAAAACTGTGTCTTAACATGGTGTCGTATCCCTCAAGGGTACACAGAGAGTCCATCAATTTTTAATCAGATCTTGAAGAATCTTGAGAGTCTTGTACTACCGCAGAACTCTGTTCTCGTACAGTACATTGACGACCTCCTTGTAGCTTCAGAGACTGAGGATGCATGCAGGATTGATACCATTGCCTTACTGAATCATTTGGCAGAGATTGGACACAAGGTGTCGCCAAACAAGTTATAGCACTGTTTGAATGAGGTGCAGTACTTGGGTCACCGAATAGAAAAAGGCAATAGGAAGGTGTCACCTGACAGGATAGAGGCGATCATGGGTATGTTGGTGCCTTCTACTCAGAGAGAGGTTAGGATGTTCCTAGGGATGATTGGCTACTGTCACGAGTGGATTGCCAACTTCTCCTTGAAGGCAAAACCTTTGCAGAAACTGACGTACAAGGATGTGAGTGACCCGGTACCATGGGACAATGAATGTATGAAGGCTTTCCTTGAGTTGCGAGAGGATCTCTGTTGTGCTCCGGCACTGGGAATGCCTGATTACAATAAGCCTTTTTCACTATTTTGCTGTGAACGAGAAGGTTGCGCTTTAGCAGTCCTAGTGCAGGATCATGGAGGTGTCCCTAGACCAGTTGCCTACTTCGCAGCTACTTTAGATCCAGTAGCATCAGCATTGACCAGATGTCTCAAATTCATTGCTGCAACAGGTGTCAGCATTGAAAGATGTGAAAGCATTGTCATGGGCCATCAGCTTACGGTACACGTACCACATTCTGTTGAACTTTTGATGACCAGGACCAAGACACAGCACCTGACAAACAATAGGCTCACACGCTACGAGCAGGTCATACTTGCTGCGGATAATGTGACCCTTAAGAGGTGTTCTGTTTTGAATCCTGCTACCTTGATATTGTTGCCAAATGCACTTGATGAAGATTGTGCGGTTCACGATTGTCTTGACGCGACTGAACTTTGCACCAAACGAGACCTGACATTGTTGATGAACCATTTGTTGACCCTGATGAAATTTTCTTTGTTGATGGTTCATGTTTAAGGGACAGCGTTGGTCAATTGAGAGCAGCATTTGCTGTATGTACCATTACCGGAGTAGTTGAAGCTGCGTGCCTGGAAGGAGTATACTCCGCTCAGGTGGCTGAGATTATTGCTTTGACTCGTGCCTGCTTAGCAGCAGATCAGATTCAGATTACCATTTACACTGACAGCCAGTATGGGTTTGGTGTGGCTCATGACTTCGGACAGTTATGGTCCCAGAGAGGTTACATGACATTGTCAGGATCACCCATCCGCAATGGGGAGTTCATGAGGTTGCTTCTAGAGGCCTTACAACGTCCCAAAGAAATTGCTGTTGTAAAGTGTAAAGTGCACAGCTCATGGAAAAGGGACAGATTTCGTGTGGAAACCGCTATGCGGATGAAGTTGCACGATTTTGTGCTGAACAAGGTTATTTCTTCACTGAGAACCATGTTGTAGGGGGCGAAGAAAGAACCGATTTTAAGATGATGCTCGCCATGGCAGATACTTGGGATGAGCTCAAGTGTTGGTGAGAAGAATGTGTGGATCAATTCAGGCTGCGTGAAAGGTGATGTGGACATTTGGGTCTCTGGTGATGGAAGACCAGTGTTGCCGGGTGAGTTGCTGAGTCCGATGGCAAGACAGATTCATGGTGCAGTGCATTTAGGAAGGGATGTGATGGTGCGAGTGTTCCGACAGACATGGTACAATCCACAGTTTTGTGCGGTGGCAGAAGCTGCGTGTCACAGGTGTGTTACGTGCCAACAAATGAATGCCGGAAAGAGGACTGCAGTTACCATGAGTCACATTGGGAGGTCATGGGGGGCCCTTCAACGGAATGCAATTGGATTTCATTGAGAAGCCTAGGTGCAACCGCTTGAGGTACATCTTGGTAGTGGTGTGCATGATTTCAAGGTGGGTGGAGGCATACCCGACCCGCAGGTGCGACACACTCACAGTAGCTAAGCTGTTGTTGAGGGAGCTTGTCCCTCGATTCGGGATTCCGACCTCTTTGGAATTAGACAGATGAATGCATTTTCATAGTGAAATCATGAAGATGCTTTGCACAGCACTGAATATTGATCAGAGACTTCACTGTAGTTATCGTCCGGAGGCTTCTGGAATAGTGGAGCAGATCAATGGAACTCTGAAAGCTCGAATGGCGAAAGTGTGTTCATCTACGTCTCTGAAGTGGCCTGATGTTTTGCCCTTGGTGTTGATGTGTATGTGCAGTACCCCAGACAGGAGACCAGGTTTTTCCCCTCATGAAGTGCTGATGGGAAGGGTTATGAGGTTGCCAGCAGTGCCAGCAGAGGCTTAGATTAATATCACAGACAATTTGATCCTCGATTTTTGCAAAGGACTCGCTGATGTTGTCCGTTCTGAGTCTCATGAGGTGCAGGCTGCTGTGGTCCCGGCATCCAGTGATCTCTGTCACGACCTGAGTCCGGGGGACTGGGTGTTGGTTCGGAAGCACGTGCGAAAGAGCTGTTTGGATGTTCGGAGGAGAGGCCCTTACCAAGTCATCCTAGTCACGAACACTGCTGTGTAGTGTGGGGGGCTGCCACACTGGATACACGCTTCCCATACACGTCAAGTTTCAGCACCCTTGGAAGAAACAGCTCCTCTCCCGAATGAAAATCCAGCTGATGTGGCAGGGCCACAGGAGGGGACAAACCAAGCTGTGAGGGTGTCTGATGCAGCTGGTTTGCTCACTACATCAGGCTGAGAAGGGTCACAACAGCAGCGACTCCGAACCTGACTCCGAAAGGGGAAGTTGCTGTGAAAGTGGTCCAGAGTCAAACTCAGCTGAAGAAAGTCATGAGCAGGGCAAGCAAGAAGAAGGCAGAGGAGCCAGCAGAGGAACAGTGGTCGGAGAGACAAAGGCGACTGAACTTGAGACTGGTTTCTGAAAGAGATCTTGCTCCTGTGTCTGAGGAATCTGAATCAGACGAAGGCAAAGAAGGGCAAGCTCGTGGAGGTCTGAGGAGATCAAGATGAACGAGGGTGCCTTGCCGGAGGTACGCGACTCCTGAGTGGACTTACCTTGTGACTTATGCCAGGAGTACGGAGATCGGGGAGGGTGAGAGCAGTGACAGTGATCAGTACCAGTCCTAACATCAAGTTGGATGTGCTGTTGTTGGTACCAGGACTTGAAATTGAAGGTGTACTGACCATCACAGTCCCGAATCCACCGATACTGAGGAGAATTCGTCATCGGATTTTGAGTAGACTGATCTTTTCTACGTTTGGTCCTGAAATACTAATCATGAATCTATTGTTCTTTGTCTTGAACTGTTGGAATATGTGTTAGAAGCGGTTGGAACAATTCTTATTATGGATGAGTGAGACTTTTCCTGTAAATAAATTGAGTTTGACAACCTAGGTCCGAGTGGAAGCAGAAGAAATTTAGGGACTTCCTATAGAGGACAGAGAAGGATTAGGGTTGTCTTTGAAAAACTGTAAATAAGGAACTGAATTGATTCGAGCAACTAAAGTCGGAGAGAAGAGACTGTGAAAATTGCTGCCGAACAAGAAAAGCTGTAAATTGTTCTGAGACCATGGAGGGTGGAAACCCGAATCGTAGAACTAGGTGCATTGTAGGCACACTCGTAGGAGGAGTGATACTCTTCATTATCCTAGTAGTTGTAGTTTCGTATTTAGTACCACATGAGCAGGCAGTGGAGGTAGAGGGAAAACCTACACCTACTACTCCTAGATAGAAAGAGGTCGAAATAGGAGACGAAAGAGCTTTGCTACTAGCAGAGAGTCGTAGGTTACATGCAGTTCCGTCTAAAGGCAATTTCAGGCTTAATGCGTATGCAAAGTTGTTGTATGAGTACATTGAGGCCATGGATGCGAAAGATTGTTATGTGTGTATGCAATTGCCTGGTTCTGTAGATGAGGGTATTAGATACCATCACCTTCCATTGACTTATGGAATTTCATGTAGTTTGCTGCTTAGCATTTTCTATGGACTCAATCATTTTGAGTATTTCTTTTCGAATTATGAAACTGTACTTCCCGAAGTACCTGCCTATAAGCATTTGAATAGGTATGATTATTACAAATCAGAAGACAGACTTGGGACGTATTTTATTCTGACTCAAGAGTTGGATAAGTCTAATGCTCATCGCCATAATCTGACATGTTTGCTGTCAGATACAGAATAGAAATTCATAGAACAAGTAGGAGATAGGTACCGGAAACAAAAGCAGTTGCGAGATTCAGGACAGGGTAAAGTGAATTGGACAGATGAAGAAAAGCTGCACAAGTCGAAGGGAAGTTATGGTCCAATAGTTCTAGATGAAGTGCAGAAAGGGAAGTTGTGCATTCATAGACCACAGACATACTATGAGAATGTGTACATAGGTCATACCACGTGTGAGCATACTTTCACTTTGGAGTATTATGCTAAGGACTTTTTGCAGGGTGTGGTGCTGGTCATTCTGACTGTGTATTTTGTTTGTGGGAGGAATGCATATGTGCGACTGCCTGAGAAATGGTATGGAACATGTTATTTAGCAATCATTTTCCCAAGATTTACCATACAGAAGATTTTGAACTTTTAGAAGGAGGACAACGTGTGAGAGTGAAGCGAAGTGAAAGTGCAGGAGCCATAGTTGGAGACATTTTTGGAGCAACGATACAGACTTTGGGAATGATCTTGAATGATGTGAAAATTAGAAGATTGGCAACTGTTGCGGATGAGTTGTCAATGAATGCAGCTAAGTCGTTGGTGTTGGTTGAAGGTGAAATGTTATCGATAAGGACTATGGTTTTACAAAATCGTCTTGATTTAGATGTCCTTCTAGCGAAAGAGGGAGGAGTCTGTAAACTTTTGAAGGTCCAAGAAAGTTGTAATTATATACCAGACAACAGCAAAGATCTGGAGAAATATATAAGCAACATTACTGCATTTCATAGTGAGATTGAGGATCTGACTAAGGAAATTGTGTGGGAAAAGGTTAGCAAAGGCTTTGGCAAAGTAGGGAGTTGGTTTGCAAACCTTGGAAAGGGTTTTGTGTTGAAACCCCTTATTATAGTTGTGGCATGTGTGATTGGATTGTGGGGTTTGATTAGAGCCTACAAATGGTACAGTTCGAGCAGACTGGAGAGATCGTTGAGAGTGCAGGAAAGACGAATGGAGAGACTGCAGGACAGTCAATATCGCAATCATAAGAACATGGAGTTGCTCAAGAGAGGAAAAGTGGCAACAAGCTCTGTTTAACTCGGTTCTTTCCTTAAGGGTGGTGTATTGTGTGATGACACAGGTCATCAAAGGGGGGAACTGAGAGAGCTTATAATGTAGAATCATTTAGAAATGCATTTAAACGTGTAAAGGCCTAGAACATAGGGAAGCCACTAGAGGCCTAAATGTGATTTCTTTAGTTAGCTTTGGTTATCCTTGCGAAATAATTTCTTGCTGGGAAGGGTGCTGTTCTCAGAGAATATTGAATTGTAACTTTGAATGTGCACAAGATTGCTCCTCACGTATTTCAGTTGCAGGTGCAAGGACACGGACCTTGTTAGGTTGAATGATCCATTGTTTAGAAGTTAGGCCGGTAGGAGTGCGGACGAGTAACTGACAGAGGAATGTCCATCTGCAACATTTGGCAGAGAAGGTGCCTGGGATCCAAGGACACCTCAACGGGCGCTGGATGG
This sequence comes from Lissotriton vulgaris, assembly GCF_964263255.1. NCBI lineage: Eukaryota > Metazoa > Chordata > Amphibia > Caudata > Salamandridae > Lissotriton > Lissotriton vulgaris. The sequence goes on from NC_141694.1 coordinate 500,756,743, forward strand.
AAGAATATTTCAAATATAACAAATTCCTAGGCAACTAAAACACTGCAGGATGGCAGGTACAACAACACAAAAGATAATAACAGAAGCTACAGTGTACTAAACTAATAACGACAAAATATATAAGAAAATATTATTCATTTATTATTGTTTAACAATATATATAAAAGATGGATGGAAGAATGCCATGCTGGAAAAATCCAAGAACCGATACCTGCCCAGAGGGGTGTGCCTTGGGGGTACCTACGATTTTGGGAGTTTTGTATTAGAGACAGTAATCGAGGAAGGAGAGCAGATTTTGTTAGGAGGTTGCCAGAGCAGGACGTAAGAAATCCTAGGTAGCACAACGAGCTTAGTAGTTTAGGCTGCTTACCTAAGAAAAGTGAATGTACTTCTTTGGAAGTCTTCACTGCTGACACCTTCACTCTTGCCTGAAGGGAATTGTTAAGTAGGGATGTCACCTTAGAGTTAGTGTAGGGACAGACAACCATTTTCTTTTTCCTTCTGTAAATGCAGTCCAGACTTCAAGTAGGGACTGTTATTGGATGCCTAATGATTCTTGAACTGACTTTGCTTTTTATTCTGAGTCGTCTGAGACTCCTTTGGAGGATTATGTTTGTATTAGTGCCAGTTTATTTCTTGAACCTCTTGCTGAGGTGTTTGTATATCCAATTATTTTTGGCTTTGTAATAAATTCCTAAACTTTAGTTTGTAGTCAGTGGCTCTTTAAATTGGATTTGATTGCTTATTTACAAAGCTATTTTTGCTATGAATTTGGAAACCTCCCCTCTACACTTCTTAGCAGACAAAAAGGTCCAGTCGACCTGTCCAGGGATTCTGAAGAACTGATAAGGAAAAAAATCTAGATGAGAATCCCAGCTCCTTCAGTATCTGTGTATGTGTGTCTTTCAAAATTCAGGCCTCTCTATCAAGTTCGTTCAGAAAAAATGCATTTATGTGTGGACTGACATCACTAATATTTTGTGTTAAAACATATACATAACAAACAAAGCAGGGGGAGACTTGGAGTTCCCAGGCCAATGAGCAACTCAAAGTCAAGCCTTTTTACTATTTCATCACTTACTTGGCACACAGGTTTTGGAAAGATGAGGGCAACAAATAATATATTTTCTTAATTAAAAGAAACATTTGGGACAAGAGCAACTATAAAGAGCTGCTGTGCAGCTCTCATACTCCATGAAACAATGTGCTGCACACAACTTGGTAACTTGATAATTGACTCACCAAGACTTTATTTTCACTTTTCTGGAATTCTTAAATACGCTACTGATAGACGGAGTACCCTACCTGTAATACCCATAACTCTTACTTACCATAATTCTCACATTCAAAACTTATTGAAAGGAAACACAGCTTTCCAGAAAGTAGATTGAGAAGAAAATTAACATTATTAGGTGAGGCCATTAAAGAAATTGAAGACTGTGGTAACATCAAAGGATGACATTTTTTGACAAATGTCCCCTGTTGCACTGGGTTCTGCCCCAGTAGTAGACCCAGATTTCTTGCTTCTCTGATCACCCAATTTTTGGACATTATGCTGTGGGTGAGCCTCAATACCATTGTCTCAAACATGGTAGCATTTGGTAAACGGAATGCACATGTTTACCACCAATGTCCGCCCTTTAATGTAAGGCCACTGCAATGCAGCAAGGGTAAAGAGCACTTGGCTGCTTACACGGAATTCTGTGTGCACATGTGTATGCAGGCTGCACATGTGAGACTACAATTGTGTACACCCAGAAAACAAACCACAGGTAGCCTGGCTCAATGGGGAATGTGCAGGGTTAGGTATTCACCTGGTATAAGTTTCATGAGGTGAGTGTACACTATTAGAAAAAGACTGTGTGCTTCACTGTTCAACTATAGTGACAATTTATTACACGCATAGGGAGGGAACTACCTTAGAATTTTATATTCCTGGCTCAGTTCAGAATCAGTGCCCAGGCCTTGTGTCACCCTGCTGTGCCCAGTAATTGTATATTCTCCAGCAGCAGGAACCAAGGCTGCTTCCATACAAAAGGAGCACCTCTTGAACAAGGGGGAAGACTTTTTCTTGCCTGCAAATTTTCTACCTGCCTCACTGCTGTATCCTCGGACTGCCCTGAAGACCCGGAAGGAGGAACCCCTCACCCCCCATTCAGGACTTGAGACTCTGTCCCGTTGACCCCAGGACCAGTGAGGCTGGCCCTTTAATCCCCCTGAGGAACAGTTGGGTGAAGCCCTGTAGTTTTCTGGGCCCACTAACAAAGCCACAAAAGGAGAACTGGTGCAGGGCGCCAGGAGGACTCGCATTTTGGAAGACTGCACAACTCTGAAGGGGAGAAGGTTTATTGCAACTAACCCTGGTAGATAGAGCTCGCCACCAGGAGTAAACAAGCCAGGGATCAGACAAATTGGTTCAATTGGACCCAAGTTATGCTCTTTTAAAGTTGGCAACCTTTTCCCTTTCCTCACACAGAGCGGGTGTGGCTCTACCACCATTTGATCAGATTCCCCAGGAGTGGACCAGTGTCCTGGGGACAATGCAAGAATGTTGCCTTGGCAACATTGGAGGAGAGGGCATGCGTACGGCCCCCTCCACTTTGTCTCCAACTTGCCCTGTGGCCTGATTCCCCTGTGCGGATTTATGCTTAAGGGGGCCAGGACCCCACCCCGGACTCCCATGTGCTCCCTGGTGCAAGGAAGCACCGTTGTGCTTCCCTGAGATTCTGAAGATTGGCGGGGCGCCGTCGTGCTTCCCTCCACTGAAGGCATGAGGGGCCCATGACTTCATCCTAGGATGGGGAAGTGCCGCCAAACCCCTCGCTTGTGCCACTCTCCTTGTGTATGAGGGGAGTGGGAGGCGATGACAGAAGAGTACACATCTGTCCACTGGAGAAGGCAGACCCCAGGAAAGGCTGCCAGCTTCACTGCAGCACATGATAGTGCTTCAGGCATGGGAACCTGGTCTGAGCAGCCGGGAGTGGGCTCTCTGCACTGTCCCCCATTTTTGGTAATATCTGGAGTGCCCGAGTGGGACCACCCCCCCCATCAAACCCTGACGAAGCACAGCGCATGGCCGCCTTCCCAAAAGAAAACCAAGGCAAAACCTCATTGCGGCTCTCCCCGGCCCAGTAGCAAAAATGCTACTTTAATATTCACTACACTAAGGGGCAGATGTAGGTGATATAGATTTACCGATTTTCAATTACTGAATTTTACCGATTCGGTAATTAAAAATCGGTAAATCTATGGGGTGGACATGTAGGTATTCCAGATGTGCTGGAATACCGAATCGGATGATTTCGGTATTTACCGATTCGGTAAATACCATAATCGGTAATGCCCATTCATTCCTATGGGCTTTGAAGCCCATAGGAATGAATGGGCATTACCGATTCGGTATTTACCGAATCGGTAAATACCGATTTGACAAGGGTGCAGGGGGTGTCCCTTTGACACCCTCTGGCACCCCCAAAACAGGCTCGGGTGCCATGTGGCAGGCATACATGCCCTAAGGGCAGGTCTGCCTGTCACATGGCATAGGTGTGCATGCACACATGTGCATGCACACCGGAATCGGTATTTTACCATCAAATTGGATTTGACGGTAAAATACCGATTCGTTAAGGCCTTTGGGACCCTGAAGAGTCCCACCTACATCTGGGTGGCTCACAATCGGTAAATTTACCGATTTTTGTATTTTACCGAATCGGTAAAATTACCGAATCTGTAATTTTACCGATTCGGTAAAATAATGCCCACAACATAGCGATCAATACCAATTTTCGGCCGTTACCGACCGACCTACATCTGGCCCTATGAAACTCGCCCCATTATACTTTGCAGGGCCTTTTCTTAAAAAATGCAGGTTTGCTCATAATTCAGCATGCGGTGGTCCTAGGATGATGAGACCACCTCCAACTACTTCAGCACAATGTGGTCTGGCTTTGCAGGTCATCTTCTGGGTCCGCACTTTAAGTTGGGGAGGACCCTAAAATCATCACCCTTCCCACTGTGTAGTACATACTCTCTAGGGGCTGATTGTATGGTTTCATTGCAATGTTTTTGCCCATTATGTTGGTCAATTGCAATGCTCTCTAGGGGCTGATCTAACCATTACAGTTTTTGCAAAGTATATAGAGAATAAATGCACAAACACAAAGGTTATTCCTGCTAAAGGTTTTTATTGGGTTTTTATGATGACTGCATATGTCTTATTAATCCATCATTATTGCAATTATGACAATGATTCCTACCAAAGTATTATCTTGTGACAGGTAATGACTGTTGAAACTCACTTGGTATATTGGGATCTCCAGTGATTGAACAATGTCATCTATGGTAGCATTTAGTACTGTGTGTGTACTAAATGTACTTTTACTTTTTCTAAAGAAAAGTTCTGTCTGGACAGTCAGTTGAGTGTTATTATTGCATGGTAATTATTGGTGATTCCTAGCAAACAGTATCTCCCTTGAGTAGGACATAGACAGCTCCGCATCACTACCCTGTGAGAGTCAAGCGCTACAATGGGGTGTTTGGTTCCCACTGAGGACAATTGAGGAATTATTACTTGTGCTGGCCACACAACTAATAAAACTATTTTCAATGTCCCCTTTGGAGTGTTTCATGACCTGCAAATATACGACATAATCATGGCCTTTGAAATGGCAGTTATGGCCATATTAAATAACGCGGTACAAAAGGGGGTGGTAATGGACGGAGCATCTGAACCAATCAAACACTCACACCCAGTCAAAAGATCTGGGTTTAATCCATCAACGTTCTTTAGCCCACTCTGCCACCCCAGTTCAGACATGGCTATATGCAAATCAGTCTGACCCTGTGCCTCATGGGAACAGTCCAGCCCGAACTGCCAAGCCATGCCTTCCCTGGACCGGAAACAAGCTTCCGAAGACCGGTTTCTGGCATTCCAGCCGTCTTCTGCCCGGCTTGCTTGAATCCAGTGGCAAAGTGAGCAAGGGACTCACTTCTGAGCATACCCTGCCACACTTATGGCGGCAAAAAGCGGTACAAAAGGGGGTGGTAATGGACGGAGCATCTGAACCAATCAAACACTCACACCCAGTCAAAAGATCTGGGTTTAATCCAACACCGTTCTTTAGCCCACTCTGCCACCCCAGTTCAGACATGGTTATATGCAAATCAGTCTGACCCTGTGCCTCATGGGAACAGGCCAGCCCGGACTGCCAAGCCATGCCTTCCCTGGACCAGAAACAAGCTTCCGAGGACCGGTTTCTGGCATTCCAGCCGTCTTCAGCCCGGCTTGCTTGAATCCAGTGGCAAAGTGAGCAAGGGACTCACGTCTGAGCATACCCTGCCACACTTATGGCGGCAAAAAGCGGTACAAAAGGGGGTGGTAATGGACGGAGCATCTGAACCAATAAAACACTCACACCCAGTCAAAAGATCTGGGTTTAATCCATCACCGTTCTTTAGCCCACTCTGCCACCCCAGTTCAGACATGGCTATATGCAAATCAGTCTGACCCTGTGCCTCATGGGAACAGTCCAGCCCGAACTGCCAAGCCATGCCTTCCCTGGACCGGAAACAAGCTTCCGAGCTTCTGCCACCCCAGTTCAGACATGGCTAATATTAAATAAAGTACATGCTTTTTTTGCAGCAGTAAATACACTACGGACAGCTGAAGGAAAACAGACTCATTGCCATGCCCACAAAGATTAGGCTGATCTAGAATATGTTGTTGTTTTGGGGCCCAAACCTCTCTGTGGAGCAAACATGCCTTTCATCATCATGAAGCTTTGAAGGACTCCAAGAGATCCATGTAATATTGCAGGTCATGAGACTCAGGAATTATTTTATTAGAAATGGCTGTTGCTCACAATAAGGATAGGCTAAGAGGAATGGAAATCGTGAAAGGAAGTAATTTCCTCTATACGCTCGAAAACAACTGAGAACTTTGTTAGTAGCAGGATGGAGTGAGTAAAATGATATATTCTCCCTGATGCCAATGCTAAAAAAATATTCTTGAATTCATAATATGGAGACCAGATTCACAGGTGAAGCACAGCTGTGTAAGAGATTACTCACATCTAAATGAGCAATGCGGCAGATCACTCCTTTTGGACAAACTTCTGAAGCCTAAATCTTTAAGCCCCCCCTTAATTACCATTACAAGTTGTGAAAGACTTGTGAATTCCTGACACCATCACTGATTGCATTGGTAATTGAATTGTGAAAGCAAAACCATATAATATGAACTTGCCTCATTCGATGCAAGGCTGGAAACAACTGAAAAAAAAGGCTAGATGCAATTGAAGATAAAATGCTAAATACACCTATGGAGTTTGCATATCAAAGTATGAGACTTTGGGAATAGGAAGAGTAGGGACAATATACACATATTTGGGGCACCTGAGAAGGAGGAAGGTAAAGAACTAGAGGCATTCCTAACTGCATTTATACCAACAATTCTAGAACTTGCAATGCCCCTTCCTCTTGAAATCCAAATGGTCCACTCAATTCGCTCCAGGACCTCAAAACAGCAATGTACCTAGGTCTGCAAATTGCATAACTGCTCAGTCACCATCAGGTGAGTATCATCATGCAGTCAGCTAAACACATTTCCCATAGAAGCATAAGAGCCACAAGATCTCATTCTCAGTTGACTTTTCCTTAGAAACTAATGTCTGCCACAAAACATTCATAACACTTGGACTGCTTCTCAAAAAATGGAACAAATCATTTGGCCTCCTAGAGCCTGCACCCATATTATTTATTAGTGATGGGAATTCAAGAGAATATTATGATCTTGACAATATAGAGAGTTGTCTCACATCATTTTAAGACTAGACAATGAACACAAAGCCCCACCCAAAGTAAACTAGAAAGTTTCTCATTGCGATGCACAAGACTGCTGAAATCTACCTTGACATTGTTCTGTACACAATGGCAATCATATTTCTATAGGGACAATGTGGATAGAGAGCATGCAAAGGAGGGAGCTACATCATAGGGAAAGGACAAGTCTGGTTCCTGACAATATCTCTTGAGGGGGGCTCTTGCTGTTTCAAACCAAATAACAGGTGGGCAGCACATTTTACAGTTTAGAGAGAGAAAGACATTAAGGAGGTCCATGTATAAGTGGTTGCCATAATGGGGTCAGGACAAGACCATGGTAAGGATTTGAGAGATTTTGTGCGAGCAGTAGGCAATGTTAGAAACCCTTTTTGCAGATGTAGATGGTGTAATGCAGTCTTGGAGCGCATGTTTAGGTTGTGTGGTGTCAATTACTGCCCACAAAGAGTACTCACAATTAGTAAGCTTAGAATGACTATCATGCTGGCTGTCACTGTAGAAGTTGATTTGCTAGTAAGCCCCCCAGGGTAGCTGTTAGAACCTACTAAGCTGAGGCGCAGGTCTAGACTAAGGACTCCTCATTACAAGTGTTTATTGACCAATTGGTAAAGCCCAGGGTACCCATGTCTTTTTTAATGTTTTGATTGTAGGCATTACAGGTGTAATTTGCCCAATGTTCAAGTCATTCAGAATTAGGGCTCAGCCTGAGATGGTGTGTTGAACAAGGCCAAGGAGAAGTAAGTGAAATAAAGCTAGACACTTCTTGGGTGGGATGATTGGCTACACTTAACAATTGGTCAGTACATGCAATCTGGGTTTTAGACATGTACCAGGGACTGGAATATGAAAAGGGTTTAACAGTCCCCTGAATGCATTTTTCTGTGTGGTCAAGTGAACTGTGTGTGTGGGCTCATATCCATCTTGTTTCTTATAAGGGACTGGCATAATAATCAGCCCAGGGTGAAAGGTTGTTGTTTAGAATTTGATCTTTGATTTTTTTTTAATGATGATGATGAAGGCAAAGCAGATTGAGATAAGCATTTCAGTTAGGCTGGCCTGGTTGCTTACATGAGGAGCCTCCTATTTCCCTGCAATAGCACAGCACCTTACTGAAGTTGCCTAGCTTTAGGAATCATACACCCCATAGGAACTAGATTGTGTAACTGGTCCTTTTTTTCCTTCCACAAATCCTGTGATGTATATTTGGGGTACAGGAAGAAGGTTTTTTTGTGTTGATGCTAATTTTTGAGTGGGGGATTTCCTGTATTCCTTTTTCCTCTAAGCTCCTTTTTTGAAGTATTGGGAAGTAGATGGTGACAAGCACAAGGTAAGTGCTTTAACTCATGAGCTGCTTGGATCGGAAATATTAGAAAGTCATTGGATGAGCCATGAGTCTTTTTGAGCGGGACATGAATCAAAAAGACTGCAGCAATCTTACCTCCTTTACCTTGGTCTCTATTTTTTTGTCATAATGTAGGATAGAAGTTCGGGGAAATTTGACTGGTTACATTTGGAGCTGAATATTTATTGAACTAAGTCTCTGTGCTGACCAGTGAGAAGAAGCCATTTAGCGGACCATGTCCAAGTAAAATCCAAGTTACAGGAAAGTGCTCATGAAAGTGAATGATGAATTTTCTATAGCATTTCAAAATAATTACGCTAACGATATTGCACAACAAATCTTGACAGAAAGTATAGGACTCTGGGAAATATGGGCAAAACAGATAGTCACTAACCAAAGTCGAATATAGCTGTTGTTTAAAATAATGCTAATGTATATAAATAGATGAAAGTAAGAGATAAAAATATAAATTTACCCAGTTTTCCTATCCATCCATATCCAAGTTTCAGGAAAGAATACACGAATAGCTGGGTTACTGGTATCTGGAAATTCTTTTGTAAGAAGCAGTTCATCAACACTGTTTTCAAATGGTGTGTCACTCTCTGAAATTAATGGAAAATCAAGCATGTCCGGCAAATCATGATAAAAATCTGTAAAAATGAAAATAATTTTATTTTTAGGTAGTCGATTGTGTTGCAAAATACTATTTCCTTTCTATTGTCCATAGTGATTTAGATAGCATTGAAGGCACAGTACCTGTTTTGCCCTTTTCAAAAGGGCCAGCTACAAGATAATAAATATACAAATGATTTGTTGGCACCTGCCCTTCTTCCAAGACTTAGTTTTGGAAATGGACAATACCTATGTGATGTTCTTTATAATAGTGCACACTATAAAAAAATAGGGGCTCAGCCACTTGAACAACAGAAATTGAAAATTACGAGCACAAAACCATTAGAATTCAGAAATCAGAAGTCGCTTTGCTATACTGGGGTTAAAAATTATATTTTTCGTTATGTCTATGGCAGGTAGCAATATGCCTTGGGACCATTATAGATGTTTGTTCTTCTGAGTAACATGGAAATTAGAACACGTTGGGGCTTCTTGTGTAGACTAAGACTTCTCCGTTGCAAAACATTTTATTATTAAAATTAGATTTTTTAACTAAGCACACAGTCATTGATGTCAGCTGTGCCAAAACTCTCCGCACGATTCCATAGACAACAGATCATAAATTACCACAGTTGTCAAATATAACTTCTTTACATACAGCTACATATCAATGCAATGTGAATAGCATTCCATGTGAAAGATACATTGGAATACAGAAAAAAAACCAATTAAAAAATGCATAATATAAAAAGCTGAAAGTGGAGATGCAGGTTTGATACTAAACCTTTTCACTGTGGATAAACAAATGAACAGAGGCACTTTTATTGATATTGTTCCAACAAAGCACGACCGATGTTGACCATCCATTGGGCCTGATTCACAAAGGGCCTCCGCACTTATGGCAAAGGCCCCACAGTCATGGGGGAGTCTCCGCACTCAGGGCACAATCTCTGGAATGAGAATTCTCATTGCGGAGAACGCGCCCAGAGTGCAGGGAATCCCCCACGAATGCTGGGGCCTTTGCCATAAGTGCGGAGGCCCCTTTGTGAATCAGGCGCATAGTGAATAGGATTAAGGCCCAGATGTATGACCATTTTGTGAGTGCAAAATCGGCGGCAAACTGATTTGTGTATGCAAAATTGGTTGTGCGCAATGTACGAAAGCCATTCGCAAAACATAACTTTGCAATGCGAATGAAAACCAACTCGCAATAAATGCAACCTTTTTTTGCATTTACAAAATACCGACTCACAATTTGCGAGTCGCTAATTATAATGTATAAACCATTCGCAATTAGCGAAAATTTGCAAAAAGGCCCCGTTGTGCATGCAGTTTAGCACTAACCAGAACCAGGTGGAAACCAGGACCAACCTATAAAAACACACCCAGAATGCATCAGAAATCTTTCCACAATGGCTGCCCTGTACGTGATAGCAAGGAAGATGCGGATACTGGCTGCTCAACAGAGTAGGTGGAGACAGGAGAGGATATTCATAGTCAGGCTAACATTGTTCGAGTAGACAGAGGAAGAGATCTATGACCAGTGCAGGCTGAGTAGCACTGTCATCCAAGACCTTAAAGACACCTTGAAGCCACAATTGGTAACCAGAACCCTGTGTAGCAATGCAATCCCTACACACATGCAGGTTTTGTGCTCCCTGCACCTAATGGCCACTGGTAGCTACCAAGATGTCATTGCAGTGGCGAGAGGTGTGACGCAGAGGGCGCTTTTGCGTTTCTTTAGCAATTTCCTAGACGCCATGCCTCACCACATCCATCAGCACATCTACCTGCCCAGGGACGATGAGGACCTTGAAAATACATAACTGCAATTTTACAGAATAGCAAGGTTTCCACTGGTCATAGGGTGCATAGAAGGGGCCCAAGTGGCCATATGTCCACCCAACCGGCATAGAACACGTATTCCATAATAGGAAAAGCACACATTCCCTCAACATCCAAGTTGTCTGTGATGCAAACAACATCATCACAAATGTTACCAAATATCCTGGAAGCACCCATGAGCCATACATCTTCAGACACAGCAGCTTATACGCAAAATTAGAAAGAGGTGACTTTCATGGAGGATACCTACTAGGTACTAAATTTACGTGTCCACAGTGAGATGTATTTGCACTGTAATGTCTGTCTGCATGTTGTCTCACCTGTGGCCATGGATCTTCACACCGTACCTGTCTCTCTACAATGCACATGAAAGGCGGTAGGACAGGGTACATCGGCGCACCAGGGCCGTGATCGAGCCCACAATTGGCATCCTAAAACCACTCTTCAGGTGCCTCCTCAAGAGTGGCGGATCCCTGCAGTATGCACCTGAGACAGTCTCCAAAATAGTGGCAACATGTGCCATGCTCCACAGCATAGCCTGCAGGGGTGGATTGCCCATGGATGTGACTGATTCAGAATCGGAGAATGGGGACCCCGGACCGCCTGCCCGACAGCAGTGGGATGGTAGGTCTGTAGCAGAAGGGAGAAGGCGCAGGGACCAGATAGCAAACCATTATTTTTAAAGGTACGTCCAAAGTAATGACAAACTACCCTCTGCATAAGACAGTACAAATTGTGAATTCAACCTTGAATTTGTGCTTTATTGTGCAAGCTTGCACAAACAAAATCAGGGCAACCTGTCCATCACGAAAAGCCTGCTAAAATTAATGTGCAACTGTATTGTGTTTACATCACCACTGATTTTGAATAAGATGTGGGGCAATGACTGTGCAGGAACTACACAATTCACTTCCTGCCTCCATCCAGCCTGGTTAGAGCTGCCACTTGAAACCTCAGTCTGGCGGCTACAGCTCATATGCATAGTTGGTGTTTCCGCAGCTGAGACGCTACTGCAGCTGGAAACCTCACTGTCAGCACCCTCTATAGCACCACCACTGGCAAACATATTAATCTGCAGTGTTGCCACTGCTGCAGTAATTTGTTGCAGGCAACATGCCACATCACCACTGTAGTGGCCCATCTCCATCTGGAGACATAGGGTGCGCTTCGTGTATTGGGTAGTTGCATAAGGTAGCCTCCCAACTGACCTGTTCAAAGCGTCCCTCTTGTGTCCCCTGCTGCTCTTATTGCGTCTGAGCTGCCCCCTCTCCTCAGCCAATTATATGCACAGAATTCCAATGGCACCTGTTAGGGCATCAAATTTAGCTTCCAACCTGCACTGGTTATCAGTGATCTTTTGTGTGATGTTCCTGAATCACTGGGTAAGCTTAACCCCTTCACTGCGGCGGCTATTCCGCCGCAGTGCTAAGGGGGGCGGGGCGGCCGTGCGGCGGTCCCATGCTCGTGACGTAACCGCTCCGTCACGGCATGCGGGTGAGCTGTGCTTGTGACGGAACGGTTCCGCCATGGACCGCCCCGCTCAATAGAACGCTCAGCGCAGGCGCGGAATTCGCGCCGCGCATGAGCGGCGAGCGGGCCATGACGGAACCGTTCCGTCATCAGCACAGTGCACCCGCAGCTGATGACAGAACGGTTCCGTCATCAGCGTGCAAAGGGTTAATGTTTATCGGCCTCTGTTGTTGTTGTTGCAGGCACTGGATCCTGAGTATCGCCTGTTACACGCCTCCAAACAAAACCTGATTGGGTGATCCAGAAGGGGGATGAGTATGCAGATTGGCTTGCATATGGCATACAGACTGCTGGGTTAGACGCATTAGACAGACCCTGGTGACAGGAGTGGGTCTTGATGCTGCTGTCTGCCGTGATTCAGGTGTCACACTGGCTGCAGCCTCTGATGAGGTCGATGCAGCAGTGTTTCTTGGACTTGGTCCACTTGATGCTCCCCATCCTGCCCTTCCTCCATCGGGACCTGATCCGGGCTTCTCTCGGTGTCATCTGCACTATGCTCTCCTCCCAGTGGTGTATCTATGTGGCAAAGATGTAAGGAAAAAAAAATGTAATGTGAATTACTACCACAGTCATGTTGCAATGTTTATCAGCTCATGTCATTCCGTTACTAAACTGTATAAGTCACTGACTATGTTTCCCATAATGCACCCTTTAGGTTTATTTTGTGCGGCCAAGGAATTTTGGATGTGGATGATTAGTATGCATGCCCAGAACGGGATTTAGTGGGGAATTAAACATTTCTTACACAATTCACACTTACCAGGGTTTGGTGGTAGCTGTGGTGTGTTAAGGGCCCCAAATCCGACAACAGCCACCCTTTCCAGTGTACTCTCCACCATGGACTTTGCTGAAGATGGTTCTGATGCGGTAGATAGCCCTCCACTTGTCCCTTGCACCTCTCACAGACATGCTGCCACCCTCTTTGGCCCTGGAGTGCAGATCAAACCATATTTTCTTGATGTCGTCCAGAGACCTGTGTGCCACCCTCAGGGCATTAATGCGCTGCTGCATTCCTCTCCAGATCTTACGTTTGTCGGCCACATGGACACTGTGCAATGCCCTCCAAAACAGCTCCTCATGATTAATGCAGCAGTCCTATATTAGGATTTCTAGCTCCTTTTCAGAGAATTTGAGTTTCCTCAGCCACTCCTTTCCACACTTGTCACCGGCCTTGCTGCTTGTGGTTTTTCAGAGAGCCTACCTGCAGTGTTGAACTATGCTGCTGCACCAAACCAAGTGCTGATTAATCTGCTCAGGAATCTCCTAGGACACCACTTCCTGTTTTGGGGTCCTTCAGCTCTACCAGGAAGTGTTTTCAAATAGGTTTTTTTTGCATTTGTGTGCGCAAAATGGGCTTGTTTCTGGTGCTCTCGCTATTTGCGCATGCAAAATAACTTTTTCAAACGACAACGCTATTTGCAAGCGCTTACCAACTCAAACTAGCTGCGGAGCAAAATAGTGATGTAAGTCATTAGCAACTCACAATCATGAGACCACTTTAGTTCGTAGGTATCGTTTTGCGACTTGTAAATTGCAAGTGCAATTTGACTCAATTTGCACACCACCATTTTTATCGGTCGTACATATGGCCCTAAAAGCCTCATTATGACTAGGGCGGTCCATCAGACTGCTGTAGTCATGGTGGCGGTCCATGGACCGCTAGACAGGCTTTCCACCTGCCGTATTACAAATTTGGCCGTTGGACCGGCACTAGACCGCTGCAACTGATGGGGATCCCAGATCCCGCGGTGGTGGCTCAGCGGTCTGACACTAGTGGTGCCACCTTGACACTGTCAAGCATATTATGAGTTGCCTCACCACAACCCTATCCATGGAGGTGACCCTGCCATGGAAAGGGTGATGGAGAGAGGCCTAGGGGGGTCTTAAAGGGACCCCTGTTGCCCTTGTGCTGGGCCGTGCTTGCAGGTGGGGTCATGTTGTGCCCCCTGCATTTCTGCACCCCCAGTTCCAGGAGGGAAAGAAATGCACGATATGGTGCATTTCTTCCCATACAGCAATGTGCTTCTGCAATCATATGGCACTTCCTTTCTATGGATCTCCTTTGAGCCTTAGCGAGGAACTGCCATGGGACTGCCGCAGCACACACTGCCCGCCAGGATTAAACTCGGCGGGCAGTCTGACTGAGTGTTGAGGTCTTCCTGTGGGACGCTGGTATGACGGCCCGCAGAAAGACTACCAAACATATAATCAGGCTCTAGGTGTTGTGGCGGCAGTATAGGGGATAGTATGGCTATATCTGATTAATCCTCCGCAAACAGTCTGTTCTTCTGGGCAGCATCTCTTTTGGGCTCGGCAGTTGCGCTTCTCCTTCTTCGGACAGTAAGTTCTAGTAGGGCTTCTCAGCAGGTCAGACAGGCTTCCAGGACACAGGCAGACCCATAGCTCTTGCAGGAAGATATTTAAATTTCAGGTGATGTCTCTTCACTTCTGGACTGTGAAAGTTGGGGTCCCATGTTAAAACACAATTCACAGACCGGGCAGTTGATCACAGTGTCAGTGCCCAGGAACGTATTTGGTCTTTGTAAAAGGTGATAACTCTCACAGCATGTAGTGGCAATGCTTTTTCCATGCAGTAGTAGCCAAAACATGAGGATAATTATGTTTGAAACTTCTTCCTTGGCTGTGATCAGATGTTCTGAAAAAGTAATTGGGTAAAGAGAAAAGGGGCATGTACCACTGAGGGCCTTCCAGAGAGCAACTTTAGAACTGGTGTTTAAACCCTCCTATTCTTGCACGTGGATCATGGTAACACACTGATCTATGACCTCCCAGACTCCATACTAGCACTGCTGTAGTGCATGCTACACGCTGTAACAAGTCTAATCCAAGACTTTGAAGAAATATGATCACATCACCCCAAACGTGATGGAAATTCATTGTCTCCCTTTGCCGACCCACACCATTTTCAAAACCAGCTGCATCATTTACAAAGCCATCATCACTAGCGCTCTGCTTATCTTGCAGACAGGTTCACAATCTCTGGTGGCTCACAGCACATCTACAGCCAGAACATCATCAGATTGCAGGCTAAAAAGTGTAAAAAAGAAAAACAAGACAGTAGCCCTTTTCTGCACCCATGATCTAGAACAACATCACTGTATCCATCAGGACTGCCCAAAGCTACTCCAATTTAACAAACAGCTGAAGACTCACTGCTTTAAAGAACACATCATCACAATACATTGACGGTCCACAACTGAGCTAACTCTCCTGTCACTCAGTAACGTTATGCTTGTCTTTGACCCTGGACAGTGTTCTATTACCTCTTGTACTGCCTTAAATACACTTCGAAGTTTAGTAAAGCTCTAAAAGTGTCAAAATGGGCTTAAATGTACTCCAGCTCAGTCACAGAGTAAGTCCAGCACCACACTTGGCCAATCACTGGCACTGCTGCAGCACACTCCTAATCAACCATGGCAAGAAATTAAAATAACCACTGTAGCTATTATTAAACTAATTAATATTAGTTTCACATTTCAAGTAGGCACTTGAAGTGTGGGACAATATATGCTGACCTTTCACATCGGATTTATTTGGTAACTGCAGAAGCTGCTAGCACATTTACTGGATAACACAACAAGCTTTCTGTGAAATAAACACGCATAACCTATTACCCAACTAACTGTCCCTCTAGAGATACATAACAAGGTTACCAATAATCTGAAGCAAATACTATGGAATTATATAGCACTTTACAAATATGCTAGATAACTCCACCTGTGTGGTGTGTCATAAGGAACACCAGAAATCTATTGAAGGTAGAAGCAACTTTCACAGAATGACCAAGTTTCACAAGAACCTGGAAACAAGACAGGAGAGGAGGGTACCAAAGAGTTGACCATCATATGTGAGATAAGAACACTGAAGTGTACATAGAATTTCAAGCAAGTGGCAAACAAGGTGGTTATGATTTTAAAAAGTGACATTCAATGTTACACAGTGGGATGAATATTTTTGGATTTTTTTATAAGATTAATACATTTGATCAAAATGAATTCAACTTTTAATAAAACATTTCAGTGAGGGTGGATGTTTTAAAATTTGTGTTTACCAATTCAGATGTATAATTTAAATTAGTATATTACATTATTTTATTATTTAATAATCATATAATTTGATGAGCTAATTTGAGGTAATTCATGTTATTAGTTACAGATTAATAATAACTATTTTAAATTATTTTTCATTGATATTATACCTTAAGGTATCTTTATTTCTTTCAATGAAAAACGTTATTACATTTACCAATGTTCAACCATAGGGAGGTCTCTACCCCAGTGACTGAGATCCTTACCAACATGCGAAAAGGTACTAGTGGTTCCATTACACTAGTAAATTCAGCCATAGAATGTTCAACCCCCTCATTTGAGGTGTGTAGACATATTAGTCCATGCCTCGGTCTATCCACCTTAAAATGGTGAACAATAAAGCGTAGTGAAAGACCTTCTCAGGTCCCCTCACCCACAGTTAAGATTCTGCCGAACCACTTTCCAGCCAACACTTCAAGCTTCTCTGAATCTTATTCTGTCAAGTCAAACAGTTATTGCTGCAGTGGGACAGAGCACTCATCTCTGCAGCACTCTCTTACAATCAATTGGTTAAGAGTGAGAAAATCCTTTACTTTTATTCCTTTCAGCCACTTATTCCAATCACATGACACATGAGGAATCCAATTTTCAAATGGAGTGCCATCCACTCTCTTCATTGACCTGGCTGCAGCTGAACCCATCTTATCAAAGTGTCCTTCAATCCCTTCAAGTTCATTTGATCAGCCATAGGCATTCTCCCAATGACAGCTGTATCTTCCATTGACAAGTAGCTCATTAAAGCAGCTGTCTTAGAAATATCATTCAAAGTCTGTGCCCTACAAGCTGTCTGGAAGGTTGGAATTTATACCAAAATATCATTGCTTACATATGCACAAGCTCTTTTGCAACTTTCATAGGAAGTCCTGGAGGGTTGAAGGGGGAATTACATTTTCCATAAGTAGCTGTCTCTACTGCCATCCAAAATTTCTTTTCCTCTAAAACTATTCTTTCTCCGTAATCCTCACTCCTTTCTTTCTCTTATCTGTCCTTTGCAATTTTCCTCTCCTCTCGCTCTCTCGTATTCTTTCCCCTCCAGCCCATTCCTTCTGCTGCTCCCACATCCTTACCTCTTATTATGGCAGCACATTCAAAGTTGCAAGCTAAATGATTTTATCATCTTCTGCAGTCATAGCTTTCTGAATGGCCAACTGTGGTTGCATTGAAATTGGGGTTGGGAGCGGGGCTGGAGGGGGCAGAGTAAGCATCTTAAGTAAATCACAGAAAGTAAATTTGGAGACACACTTGAGATGTGTCTGTGATAGCCAGTTCTAGGAGACTAAGGCAGCCTGACACCACAGGATTCCCTCCCTCAGTTCCAGTTCCTAACAGGATACCTTCCTTAGAGCCCATCACAGTTTCTGCTCTACCGACCAGTTGTTATGACTGGTCCACATCAAAACCTACAAGGATCTTCCTATCCTTGCTCTTGGGAACCCTTCATCCTCTCCCCAAAAACAGATCCCTTATTGATCTAAGGACATGGCAGAAAGGTCTACTCCTGCCAAGTTTAAACCTACCAATACCTTGTGCAAATAATTATTTGTTCAAACTGAACTTATTGACGGCAAGCAGTGAAATGATTCTTAGAGAGGTAGTATGGGTGCTAAGAATCCAGACCCCTGAGCCGAAAAGAGGAATGAGACTGGGCGATGAGGTAAATACCAAGTCTCGATGTTAGAATGGATGCATGGGTAAACAAGAACCTTATATCTTTACAGATGGACCAAACTCATTTTTATACAGTAGGGTCCACTTCCCATATGGGGTAGAAAGACTAGTGTGAATATCCAGTACATGTGCATAATCAATGTGTGACACAAGCTACTCAATATTTCCTTACATCATCAATAACTCACTATTAATATTCACAGTTGAACAGCAGTAGTGTACTGGATACCTTCCACAGATGGCCTTGTAACAGTCATTATGACAGTTAAAGTGTCTCTTTACTTTAACATTTTTACAATACCTTTATGATAGAGACTGCTTTCAGCTTAGACTGTACATATTGCATGCATGGCCAGGTGCCTCTGTCACAATTAAATAAGAAAAACATTATATTGTTGCGGCTCCCTGCTTCCTTCTTCAGAAAATTTGTGATTGCAAGTAGAAATTTAGGGGAAGCAATGACTGAGGGGGACATTTAGCATCAATACCGCATTACCATAACTCATAGCCCACAGTTCTTTCCTCAAATAGGTTTGCTCCTCTGAAAAGTCATGGTGTTTATCTGCTCAGGTATGGCCCACGGTTGAAAGGCTATATTGCCCCCTCTGAACTGCCATGATGAGGATCCTATCTCTTACTCAAAGTTATCATGAAAACTACCGTTCTCTGAAGCCCTATGAGGAGAGAAGTCACACTCCAATCAGCATCAGTTTGTAGTTTTGTAAAGTGCACAGCTACCCCTAAAGGATTTCCGGCACTTAGCATGATGAAACAGAAAAACTATCTAATTAGAATAGTCATGTCTTCAAACCTTTGCGGAAAGCAAGTAGAGAGATTTAGGAAGGGGATTCAACAGTTTTGGACCGAGCACTGCAAAAGAACATCCTTCCATTAAGACCCAATGGAATCTCGGTACCATGCAGAGAACCAGGTTGGAGGATATCAGGGGACAAGATGGGATGTAAGTTGTCACCAGATCTTGGATGTAATATGGCCCTATTCTGGATTTTGCCTTAAACATGTAGCAAAGAGCCTTAAATTGGGTCCACTTAGGGAATGTCAGCCCATGCAGTTCACGAAGGAGGTGTGAAACTGAGGCATTTTTGGGAAGTAGGTACAGAAGTCATTACCCTAATCAAGTCTGGATATAACAAAGGCCTGGATTCACGGTCTTCATAACGGATTGGGGGATCATCCAGATGATCTTTCTCTCCAATTTCTACACCGTGAAACAGGTGGCAGTAACCGGAGGTTTCATTGGTAGTTTGTCATCAAGAACAAAACAAAGTATCTTAGCCTTGGAAGACTGAGTCCGAATAGGTCTCAATGAGTGGGGCCAGTGTTGAGGGCCCCAAAGCTGGGCATGTTTACCCAGGATAATGATCTCCATCTTATCACCATGAAGCCTTAGAGAGTTAGCACTCATCCAGGGGGCCACTCGACTCAAGCCCACATTAAGGTCTGAGGGCCCATGATCTTGGGTTGATGACAAAGATAATCTAATTTGTGGGTCATCTGCGTATGAAAAATTGTCAGACCACAACTCTCTACCTATGTTTGCCAAAGGCCTGAGATAAATATTAACCCCTTCCATGCTCATGACGAGCTCAGCTCGTCATGAGGCACAGTTGAGCTGTGCTGATGACGAGCTGAGCTCGTCATGAATAAATGAGAATTCCGATTTTCAGCACAGGGGAAAAATAACCACAGCAGCGATGTGGTTAAACAGGAGAGGGCTTAGCACAGTGCCTTGAGGGACCCCAGAAGCTAAAGCTTGAATTTCAAATCTGGCAGTGGCTGAGCAGACGTGAAATGTACAGTCCTTAAGAAATGAAGTTAGCCAGGCAAGGACTTTTCCCTCCAGGCCCAAAGAAGATAGGCGTTAAAGCAAGATGGAGTGTGACACAGGATCAAATGCTGCACTAAGATAAGTGCAGCAGTACTGCCCTCATCCAGGGGCCGTCTAAGATGTTCGGTGACTCAAAGGAGGGTGGATACCATAGTGTGTCTTGCCATGAACCCTGACAGTGAAGTATGAAAAACTTCTTGGGCCTCTACGTCGGATGTGAGATGAGCATTAAGATGCTTCTCCAAAATTTTGGAAAGCACCGGTAGACACACTGTCTGAAGTTCGACCAAATTGAGGGCTCCAGATTCTTTTTTTTTTTTAAGAGTGGAATCACTAGCGTGTGCTTCCAACTTCGAGGGACAAGGCCATCACATCATGAGGTGTTCAGGAAATCAACCATCATATGTAATGGTACTGGATCCAGTAGATAAAGTTTGGATGGTGGTAGAGGATCCAATGGAGAGGCTGATAATATAGCTTGCAGAATAGTGAGAAAGGTGAAGAGGTCAGGAGTAGGCCAGAGTGACATAGTGGGTGTTAAATCAAGACTATTCACACTGTTACAAAGTTTTTGTTGAGGCTGGTACATTCGCTGATTAGGAAGGTCTGAAACCCCAAGTTAGAAGTTGTTCTTGATGTCTATGGATAGCTTAAGATTGATATCTTTGGACAGTTATTTATTTATTTAGGAGTTTATAAAGCGCACAGCTACATCCAACAAGGGTTTTTTCCAGCGCTGAGGTAGACGACAGATGACAGGCTCGGATAAGAGAACTAGAGGTTGGTGAAAAGCCAGATTTTCAGGGCACGTTGACAAATAGGCTCTGACCCTGATGTGCCGATGGAGAGTGGCAGGGCATTCCAGAGTTTAGAGGTTGAAGATGGATGTCAACCACTTTTTTAATAAAGAATTGGGCAAACTCATCGCATTGACTTTTGGAAAGCGAGGGTGCAGGAGACACATTACAAGGATCAGCAAGTTCCTTAACCACCTTAAAAAGTGTCTTGGGGGGGCGTGGCCAAGATGGTGACGGAGTAGGACGTGCCTGCGAGCTCCTCCGGCACCCCGAGCCCTTCATAGCTTTGTTTAGCTGTATTGGGGCGATTTCAGCACCGGCTTTCGGCTCTCTTGGGTTCGCCGAGGCGTCCTGCATTGGTTTGTCCCTTCTCCCGTCGAGCTACGACACGGGACGGCGGACTTAGCCAAGGTGTTACTTTGGTGACGCACTTGCACCGGAGCGGCCTACGGGGCTTTGTCAGGACGGCATCGACTCTTCACTAGAGGGGACTCGGAACTCTGGCAAGTGTTCGAGTGCAGCGCTTCTGTGCGAGTCCCCCGCATTGGAAATGCGACAAGCCTGCCTGTGATTCCGGTGTCCTAGCTGGCAATTCGGAGGTGACGAGGAGGCGCCGTCCTGTCTGGAGCTTTGCTGGACAGCGCAGACGACGAACGGGCGGAGAGGTGGTGCCATCTTGCCTCTCACCATCTGCGCTGGGGCGTCGCATCATGTCGACGAGGAATCGCCTGACTAAATCGGGGAAGGAAGGTCCCGGTAAGGGGGCATCTGGATCACCCCCCGGTCCTAGCAAGTCACCGACCAAAGACGATGCTGATGGCCCGGTCACGAAGGCCTTCCTGATTGAACTGTTCTCCTCCATCAAGGAGGATATCACGGAGCTGAAAGCACAATTAGCCTCCGACCTCAGGGAGGTCCGCCGTGATGTGGACGGCATCGGCGAGCGGGTGGCGACCCTGGAAGACCATGACTTGGGCCTCAGTGGAGATGTCCATCAACTGCAGCAAGACTTGCTCCAGCTTCGTGAGCAGAATCTGGACCTCCAGACCCACTGCGAGGACTTGGAAAACAGGTCCCGTCGCAATAACATTCGAATAAGAGCGGTGCCGTGGGATGGAGACGGAGGAAACCTGCGGGAATATGTGGAGGCCCTCTTTTTGCACATTTTGGCGGAGGACGATCGCAATGAAGTCAGGATGGACAGAGTCCATCGGGTAGGCCTGCCGCGTGGCGCGCGCTCGCCGCCTCCCGACATCTTGGTTTGTGTCCACGACTTTCAGCTGAAGGAGACGATCTGCTTTTTCGTGGGCACAGCCCTCAACTTTTCCAAGATCTGGCGGCCTCCACCCTGCAAAAGCGACGAGACTTCCGCCCAGTCACGGCCTTCCTGATGGAGCACGGGGTGTCCTATTCCTGGGGTCACCCCTTTCGGCTGATCTTCCGGTGGCAAAATAGACTGGTACAAGTGCGAACAGTGTCGGCCGCCAGGGACTTGCTTGGCATGGAGGGGACATCTGCGTCGGCGGACGCCAACGCCTCACTAAGAAGACGTCGCCGTTCTCGATCCCCGCCTTGGCAGAGAGTGGGCCGGCATGGCGCAGCGGAGGGGCCATCCCCGGCGGCGATCCAGAGTGAAAGGGGAGACGCTTTGGCCTCGGTGGCCCAGGTGACTGAATCGAGCCGAGTGGACAGCTCCTCGGAGGCTTAGGCCCCCTCAACAGTGGCCCGTGGGAGCCGGGGGGCTCTACCACCTCAGGTACTCTGTGGGACAGTTCTCCGATGGAGGGTTACCCCGACCCTGGACTCGGAGGGGGCATTACCTGGGTCTTCTACCCCCGACCCTTACGGTCATGTCCGGCTTTCATTGTTCTTTTTCTACTTTTTGCTTTCCCCTTTTTATGGTTTGTTTTTGAGGCTCCTGTGGGTTCTGGTAGGCTTGTTGGGGATGGATCCCGGTGGTGGTGGATGGGGACCTGGTATGGCAGTGGTGTGTATGGTTTGTACTTTGAGTTGGGATGCATTGACTGGAGCGCTGAGGGGGGTAGTTGGTCTCGATGTTGCCTGTCACGATAGGCTCTTGGAACGTTAAAGGCCTTAATTCTCCTCAAAAGCGCCAGAAAGTTTGGAAGTATATTTTAGATCATCAGCTAGATGTGGTGGGCCTGCAGGAGACTCATTTGGCCCGCAAAGATGAGTCCAGGCTCAAGCACAGGCAGTATCCTCTGATTTATAAATCCTCAGCCACTACTAAGCACAGTGGAGTTGCGCTTTTGTTCAGATCTGCCCTTCAGTTTCAGCCTGTGGGGGGGCGGGGGGACAAGGAGGGGAGGTGGTTGATGGTGAAGGGAATGCTCATGGGTAGGTGTGGGCGGAAAATCCGTTCCGCTCGCGGATTTTGCGGATTTTCGGGAAATCCGCAATCCGCGAGATTTGCGAATTTCCCGCAAAATCCGCAAATCCGCGAGCAGCGGATTTTGCTCGCGCTGCTCGCACTGTTAGCGTGAGTTCGCGCCCCGCGAATAAGTGCGAAATTGCAGAAATACGATCTTGGCAAAACTGAAAGTAACTACTTACCAGGTTCAAAAGTTCAGGCACATCATTAGTAGCCATTTCCTGTAGGGCTTCCTGAGGGGCCCCTCCAGAGTTCAGTTGCCAGTTGAAACTATTATGTGACCCTGCTCTGAACCTCAGAATAGTTACACATATGCCACAAAGGTCCTGAATTACAGCTAAGGGAGACAAGCAGGAGCCAGGCTGGAAGTTAAAATCCATTAATCAGCCCCTAATTCATTATTGTCAGTTGGGGCAGGGCAGGTGTTGTAACTAATTTTGCAACAATGAAAGCACTTAGCAAGTGCAAAAGATCACTAATCAGGGCGCACTAAGGAAGCAGGTGCCAGCTAAAAAAATATTCTGTGACACATTAATCAGCCCCAAATTAATTCAGGTCACTTGAGGCAGGGAAGGTGTGCTTTGCTTTGCCGAAAATAATGTACACTGGACAACCAGAGGGTGTAGTGATGAAACAGAGGGTGGCATGGGTGGGCCAGAGGGTGGCATGAGTAGTCAGAGAGTGGCAGTGGTGACAGAGAGTGGCAGTGATGAAGAAGAGTGTCCCAAACAGGCTGGACACGTAGAAACAACAAGTTCGCAAAACTTGCGACCCGACAGGTAAGTTCGCAAATTGCGAAATTGTAAAAACCCTCGCGAACTGGCAGAAACACGGGCGAACACAAAAAAAAAAAAATCCGCAAATTCGCGGGAATTCGCGGATTTTGCGGATTGCGAATCCGCAAATCCGCAAAATTCGCGGATTGCCAATCCGCAAAATCCGCTCATGCTTACTCATGGGCAGGCTCTGCACTTGGGTGGTGGTTTATGCTCCGAATACAGGGCAACATGGGTTCCTTGAGAATCTTCTGAGTGTGATTGGGGACTTTGGAGAGGGGGCGTTGATTGTGATGGGGGATTTCAACTTGGTTTGGGATAAGAGTCTTGACTGTTCACATCAACAGAGGACGGAGACGGGTCTCTTTTCCCCGGAGCTGCGGGATAACTTGTTAAGTCTGGGCCTTATTGATAGCTGGCGCTCCCTCCACCCCGCACTAGGGACTACACGTTCTATTCACATGTTCACCACACATATTCCCGTCTCGACCATATTTTTGTGCATCAGTCTTTACAGGGCGCCCTGCGCGACAGCAAAATCTTTCCACTTTCGGTTTCGGATCATAGCCTTTTAGCGACGTGCCTGGCCTGGGCCCCAGAGTCGTCCCCCCATCGCAAGTGGTATTTCCCGGCATCCCTCACGCAAGATGAGGAATCCTGCAAGAAGCTTAGGGCGGCCATTGGTGAGTTTTTTGAGTTGAATAAGATTGGTGACACCTCGGTCTTTACCCAATGGGACGCTTTCAAGGCGACGACACGGGGCACGTGCATTGCTTTAAACTCCGCCCTGAACAGGCTTCGTCGTGAGGAAAGGGAGGCGCTGGAGGCGGAGTTGACTGCGTTGGAAACTGCGCATAAGCAGAATCCTTCTAGAAAGACTCTTCGCCCTCTTGCTGCGGTGCGAGGGAAGCTCAGGGCGCACTATAGTAATCGTGCTGAATATACCCTCCTGCGTCTACGGCGCCTCTCCTATGCCCAGGGCAATAAAGTGGGGAAGCACCTAGCGCAGCAGCTCCGTGATAAACGTGAAAGAGAATATGTGGGTGGCATCCGGACCCCCGCCGGGGTGGTGGAACACTGGGATGCGGTCAAGGCAGTGCTCTTCGGTGACTTCTATGCTGCACTATACTCGGCGGACCGCCTAGTGCCGGCCGCTCAGCAAGCATATTTGGAAGCCCTGTCGCTACCGCAGGTCTCCAAGGAATGGAATGAGCTTCTGGAGGCCCCGTTTACTAGGGAGGAGGCGCTCTCGGCCATTCGGTCCCTCAAACCGCAAAAAGCCCCGGGCCCGGACGGCTATCCGGCCGCCTTTTATCAGACGTTTGTGTCCGAGTTGTGTGACCGCTTGGTGCTCCTTTTCAACACCATGAGGGAGGCGGGCCACACTTCGGGCACTATGGCGGAGGCTATGATTTCGATTATTCCCAAGGCGGGGAAAGACCCCTCCAAGTGTGAATCCTACCGGCCCATAGCCCTTCTGAACCTTGATGCCAAGTTGTATTCCTCTATCTTAGCCACCCGACTCAAGGACCTTATGCCTGCTCTCATCCATCCAGATCAATCAGGCTTTATAAAGGGTCGTCAGACCCACGACAACACCAGACGGCTGATTCATCTGATTGAGAAAGCTGAACGCTTTAGGATTCCAGCTGTTCTGCTAGGCCTTGATGCTGAAAAGGCGTTCGATCGGGTGGACTGGAACTTTCTCTTTAGTACCCTACATGCTTTTGGCTTTTCTTCCAAATTTATAGATATGCTTTGGGCCAACTATCAGGACCCGCGTTCGAGGGTCATGGTGAATGGTCACGTCTCACCATTTTTTGCTCATTCCCGAGGCACAAGGCAGGGTTGCCCCCTATCCCCCTTACTTTTTGCACTTAGCATAGAGCCTCTTGCCATTAGGGTTCGGGAGGACCCGGATATTGTGGGCCTTCCCTTCTCAGGAGAACAGCATAAAATATCTTTGTTTGCTGATGATGTCCTTTTGTCGCTAGCCGACCCCGGGACTTCCCTTCCACGGGTGCAGAATGTGCTGTCCCAGTTCGAAGCAGTAGCGGGGTTTCGGGTGAACCCTGGCAAATCATATATACTCAATCTCACGCTTCCGACCTCTGAGGTAGAGCGCATTAGACCGCTCACGCCCTTGGCCTGGTCTGGCTCCTCCATTCAATATCTCGGGGTTAAGCTGACCTCCTCCGTCGCCACCCTGTATGCAGCCAACTTCCCTCCTCTGCTGACTCAGATACAAGCTGAGCTGAATCGCTGGAAACCTATGTTTATCTCTTGGCTCGGGCGCGTGCATGCTGTCAAGATGACGCTGCTCCCCAAGCTTCTATATCTGTTTCAAGCCCTCCCCATTCCCTTGGACGGGGGTTTCTTTCGACGTTTGAAGACTATGGTTCTGCGTTACATCTGGCAGGGGGGCCGTGCTAGACTCTCCTTTCTTACGCTCCGTCGACCCTTCAAGAAGGGTGGGGCTGGCCTTCCAGACATGCTTCTTTACTACAAGGCGGCACAACTCCGGGTGTTGGCCGAATGGACCCAAATGGAGTCAGAAAAGCATTGGCTGCATATGGACAGGAGTGTGGCGGGGCATTCTATTTGGGACCTGGTTTGGAAGGCGAAGGGGGATCGGCCTCGCAACGCATACATTAGCACTCCTACGAGCACCACTTTGAAGGTCTGGGACTCGGTCTCTAACGATGAACGATGGACCTCCTTTCCCTCCCCCTTCACGCCTATCCACTTTAATCCAGCGTTCCCGCCGGCTCTTGTTGAGTGGCCCTTTGATGAGTGGAAGGCGGGGGCTGCCACGCACTTACACATTTGTTTCATGGCTATGAGCCGCTCACCTTCCAAAATTGCATGCGTGACTATGGTGTGCCACCTACTGAGCGCTACCGGCACGCCCAGCTGCTACATTGGGCATTGTCTCCTGAGGTGCGGGACGCTGCGACGAGGCCTCCCACGGATTTCGAATCCTATATTACTCGCGCATCATCTATGAAGGGGTGATTTCCTTTCTCTACGATTTGTTGTTAACCACGGCCCTCTCACCTCGCCCTAGATACATGGGTTTGTGGGAGGAGCATCTAGGGCGCGACATCTCCGACGAGTGGTCCCATCTTTGGCGAGATCTACGCACATTCAACCACTCGATCGATCTGAGAGAAGCACACATGAAGACCATGCTAGATTGGTATCTGTATCCGACTCGATTGCACAAGATTTTTCCCTCCGCTTCTGATAGATGTTGGCGGGGCTGTGGCCTCCTGGATGACTTTCGCCATATCTGGTGGGATTGCCCCATCATACGCCCTTATTGGGAGGAGATTCTGTCTCATATTAGGGAGGTCCTGGGCTACCCGATTCCAGATTCCATTGGCTTTGTGCTCCTTGGCCTTCGGGACTCGCTTCTGGAGCACCAGACCAGGGCTGACAAACACATCCTTTGGCTCTGTCTGGGTGCGGCTAAACTGACTCTAGCTGCTGCATGGAAAAAGAAGGAGGCCCCAGCTCTGTCCCTTTGGTTTGCTAGGTTGTGGAGGCTGCTGAGTGTGGAGCGTATGGCGGATATTTTTAGGAATAACTTTAAGAACTTTTTTTTATTTTTAAAAACCTTTATTTATAAAAGCACAGTACACAGCGTCTGCCTACAACCCCGCGGGGCCGGCCGCTATGACACAAACGGAAGGATGAAGAAGAAATTAGGAGACAGTACGCTGTTAAAGCAATCTCTTGAGCATACATTGTCATGTGGGACATAGCACCATATCAAATAGGATAAAAAAAGGTTTAATTTTATGATTTTGTCGAGAAAAACAACAACACACAAACACATGGCATCATACTGGCAAGGGTCATAGGAGGGGGGAAAAGGGGGGACGGAACAGATAAATAGAGGATCGCATCTGGTGAGGGGGGGCGAGCATGAAGGGGAAAAACAAAGGTAATACGGAAAGCAGGAAACGGAACGTCAATCATGGGGAAGAGGGGAGAAGAGCCTCATAGTCAAGTGGGGGGGAGCAAAGATCTCTGCAGTACGAATTCCACTGAGTCCAGACCCTGGACCATTTCTTGGGACGCCCCCGTGCCTCGTATACCGTTTTTTCTCTAAACATGCACCAGTCCATGTTCTCCTTCCAGGCACTGAGCAATGGTGGTCTAGGGGAGCCCCAGAGCTGAGCTATATCTCTCTTTGCAACCATGTTGCCCAAAGTGACCCAAAGCGTCTGAGCAGCATTGCAATCCGAAGGCTCCCAAACGTTAAGCAGGCAACGTCGTGCTTCGGGAAGGAGGGGGATTCCGGTGACACGACTCATAACATCATGCACTCTAGACCAAAAGGCCGAGACCATCGGGCATTCCCACAACACATGAAGGAAGGTACCATCCATACCGCACCCACGCCTGCATCGTCCATCCGAAACTAAACCCATTCGTACCAAACGCATTCCAGTCACATACACACGGTGGAGGATCTTCAGCTGGACAAAACGAAGCCGAGCCGGAATAGCCACCTCCTTAGGGGAGGACACAGCGGACTGCCAGTCCTCGTCGTCGAGTTCGAGCCCGTCAGCCGTCCAAGAAGCACGAAGTTTCTCCAGTACGTCAGCCCTGTTGTTAATGAGCTTTTTATATATTAAGGAACTCGTGCTATCAGGGACATGGCCGTCCAAGACACGGTCCTCCAAGGGGGAGGATTGCGGAATATCGGTACCAGGGGGAAAGACGGAGGTCAAGGCATGTCGAACCTGCATATATCGAAAGTGCTCCCTGTCATCGGGCCGGTATTCCAGTTTCAAAACCGCGAAGGATTTCACAGCGCCCCGTGCCCACAGATCCTCCACCTTACTAATCCCAATCATGTCCCACTTATCAAACCCTTTCGTCTTCCACAGGTTACCCAACCGATCCGAGTCATACAGTGGCGTCATACGCGTCAGCTTACCACCCCAACCCGTGGCCACAGTAGCATCCCTCCAGGCCCGCACCGCACACTTCGTAGGACCTGTAAGGAGACGGATGGGTGACTTAGAGTACAGAGCCCTATTGAAGTTGCCACCGGGCAATAACATTTTATCCAAAGCAAAGGCGGGAGCAGGTTCCGAAGAGTACGTCGCATGATTGATAGCGCTCAGATGTGAGGCCCAGTAATATCGTCTAATATCCGGCAAAGCAATACCACCATCGTACCATTAGAGGGTGAGCTTGGACAATGCAATACGGGCACGACCATCCCAAATTAGTTGCCGCCGTAGACTCTCGACCTCGCGAAAGTAACGAGCAGGGACAGGGTCGAAAAAATTCTGCAGGGCGTATAGAAAGCGGGGGAGCGACATCATTTTGAAAAGTGCCGCTCGGCCCAATGGGGATAGGGGCAATTCACGCCACCTCCTCACATCCTGCTTGAGTCGGCGGAGCGGAGCATACAGGTTCCGCTCATAGCGAACTGAAGAGACCGTAGAGACATAGATCCCCAAATATTTGAAACCGTCCGTCACCACCAAAATGGGAAACCTGCGAGGCAGAGGTGGGAGAACCCCGGCTATAACGTAGACACAGGACTTGGTCCAATTGATGACTAATCCAGAGTTCTTGCCGAAGGATGTAAAAACGTCGAAGAGGACGTTAAGAGACTTTTGAGGGGAAGTAAGATAGAGAAGGATATCGTCTGCATACAATGAGACGCGATCCTCGAGATCTGGCGTCCACCGGATCCCCTTAATCGAGGGCTCCCACCGAAGCCACGCCGCAAGGGGTTCAAGCGCCAGCGCGACTAGAAGCGGGGAAAGCGGACAGCCCTGACGAGTGCCACGGCCTAATGAGAAGGGGTCAGAGCATCTACCATTTACCACAACCTGAGCCAGTGGTTGTCCGTAAAGGAGCTTGACCCATGCAATAAAATTGGGACCAAAGCCAAACTTAGAGAGGGCCGCCCAGAGATAGGGCCATTCGATGGTATCGAAAGCCATAGTGGCGTCCAAGGAGGCCACCACTGTCGGCTCTGCGAGAGTTGCAGCCCTCGCGAGAACACCATGAAGCCTACGCAGGTTAAGGGCCGTGTTCCTGTGCGGAATGAAACCGGATTGATCCGGATGGATCAAGTCGCAAATCACCTTCAACAACCGATTGGCCAGAACCTTGGCCAGGATTTTGGGTTCCGCGTTCAGCAGAGAAATGGGGCGGTCGGAGGTGCAGCGGTCACGAGGCTTGCCATCCTTATAAATGACCACTATGGTAGCTAGGCGCTGCTCAAGTGGAAGGCTTCCAGCCTCAAACGCATCGAGAAACATGTTGCGCAGATGGGCGGCCATCTTGTCCGGACAGAGTTTGTAAAGTTCAATGGGCAACCCGTTCGGGCCCATCGCCTTACCCGAGCGTAACGATCGGATGGCAAGGGCAATCTCATCTACGGTAAAGGGAGCCTCCAAAGCAAGGCCATCTTCTTCCGAGACAGTAGGAAGAGCTATATCACGCAACAACAGCCTGGAATCAGCCTCATCACGATCACTCACCGGGGTATAAACCTCTCGGAAGTGGTCCACAAAGCAATCAACAATCTCGCCAGGGTCGGAGACATTCTCACCAGATTCGCGAACAATAACAGGCACAACACGACTCGCTCGTTCAGCCTTATCCAGCCATGCCAGGAGTTTGCTAGCTTTGTCACCCACATCATACAGCCGGCCCAATTGATTCGCTCGCATCAACTTAGCGGCATCAGTAACACAAGCCCTGTAGTCAGCCTGTTTCAGTTCCAGAGTGTGCAACAGCGCAGGCGTGTCGTCCCCACCCAGCTCACTTTCAAGCGCAGCGATCTCAGTCTGAAGGGCCAGAACAGCCTCCCTCTTAATCTTTCGCTCAGCAGCAAGGAGAGATAATGCAGAACCCCTGATAACCGTTTTAAAGGCCTCCCACAGAACAGTAGGGGATGTGACCGAGCCCACATTTTCATCAAAGTAACAGTCAATTGCCTTCACCATATCTGAGCGGAGCCGGGGGTTTCGGAAGTGCCAGGGAGGGACAGGGGGAATCCTGCTACCAAGCAGACCACCCACAGAAATCCTAATCAGCAAGGGAGAATGGTCCGAGATACCCCGGGGAAGATGTCGAACCTCCCGGACAGTGGACAGAGTGGAAGCCAGCATAAAGAAATAATCTATACGAGAGAGGCTGCCATGCGCACCAGAGTGGAAGGTATACTGCAGCAGCGACGGGTGTAGTGAACGCCAGACATCTACCAGACCAAAAGTATCAGCCATCTCATTGAGCCACATCTGGGATGGCGGCAGGACTCTAGAGGGCAGTCGATCACATTCGCCAGACATAACAGAGTTGAAGTCCCCGCCCATGATTAACAGTCCATCAGGGAGACCAAGAAGAGTCTTGCCAAGGTCGGCGTATGTGGTAGCTTGCAGCCCCGGGGGAATATATACAACCACTAACACAATTGGTTTACCCTCCCACCTCCCGGAGACAGCAGCATACCGCCCCTGATCGTCCAATGTAACATCGTCAATCGCAAGGGCTAGGGAGGATTTCACCATGATACCCACTCCCCGGGACCCAGAGGTGAAACCAGCATGGGCGACCAATCAGTAGCCCTGACGGTCGAGAGCCTTACAGGCATTACCGATCAAGTGGGTCTCCTGAAGGAACACAATATCAGGGGCATGGCGCCTCAAAAACTGTAACACAATGCCACGTTTGATTCTGTCACCTAAACCGTTGACGTTCCAAGAAAGAACCTGCATCTCACCCCCCCCCCCCATCACTGCAAAGGCAATCCGCCCCAACCCCCCCCACAATCCCAATTTCGGAATATTTGCAATCAGTGACATACCATGAAAAAGAGAACATAACAAACAGAACGAAACACAACCAAGTCCCCAAGAACCATCCCCCAACCAAGAACCCGTTACAACACCCCCCACCCTGCACCCCTGCTGACTAGAAAGCCACCCCAAACTGCAGTGTGCCTGTCGCCCCATCTGATCTACACAAAGAACCCCCCGAGGAGGAAGGGAGAAATCACCCGCACCCGCACCGCCACGGGCATAAACATAAAGCACACAGTTAATTTACTCTGTAGAGTTCATAGTCTCAAGTCGGACCTTCGGAGGCCCATGTTACTCCTGGGCCGTTGCGCCACCTTCCGCACCACCAGGGCCTCCGCTCTCAGTGTCCTCTGTCGGCAACGAGTCCAACCAGTCACTAGCCCGGTCTGGCTGATCAAAAAAATAAGCTCGTTCTCTGAACTCAATCCGCAAGCGAGCTGGAAACAACATGGCGTACTTCAGTCCCCGGTCCCTTAGACGACGCTTCACTCCGAGGAACCCAGATCGCTGTCGTTGCACTTGGGGAGTGAAATCAGGATAGATAGAGATAGAGTTATTGTCGTATTTCAACGGGCCGTTTTTGCGAGCGGCCTGTAGGATAGCGTCTCTGTCTCGATAGTGAAATAGCCTTGCGATGATAGGCCTCGGCGGGCCCCCTGGCTTCACTTGACCTCCTGGGAAACGATAAGCACGCTCTACGGCAAAGAACTTGCTGAGCCCAACAGGAGCGAGTTTAGCGACAATAAGTTCCTCGACCAGTAAATCGATCGAGGCAGTACCATCACTTTCCGGCACTCCAACCAGGCGTATGTTGTTCCGCCTGGCCCTATTGTCGTAGTCCTCCATGCGTTTGAGCAGTAGGTCGTGTGAGGAACACAAATTCCCAATCTCGGATTGCGCCTCCGACATGTCCGTCACCAAACTCGACACCTTCAAGTCCAGTGCCTTCACCCTCTCGTTAGTCTTGGCCAGATCGGCTCGAATAAGAGTAACATCCACAGCCACCGTATCTATCTTGGACACGATGGCTTCGTATTGCTGACTCATATCGGCCTTAAGTCCAGAGATGGCGGCCAAAAGGTCTTGGAGTGACACTTCAGAGGAAGACGACATGTCCGTTCGAGGGTCTTCAGTGCCAACACTGGTGACACCAGGGGAGCCTCTCGGCTGGGTGTAGCGTTCGATCATATTAGACTGGATCGACCCCCCCCCCCCGAGTTACAGTCTTCCTGCGTCTTTCCGCCTCAGGTTTTGTCGCCATGTTGCATTCAGCGGCGGCCGAAGACACCCAGGTGCAGCGGGACGATGATAAGTCCAAAAACTCAGAAGTGTGGTTTTAAGAGAGAATGCCACGGGCCTCCTTGCCAGCCCAAGGAAGGAGAGCGTCCACTGCGAGAGCGGCAGGTGAAGACAGAGTAGGAGGAGACAGAGACGATGAGGCCGGAAACCGAAAGTGAAAGTGGCACACCACCGGTGGGCCAGATGCCAGGCAGCCGTTGTTGTTGCATTACAGCTCGGCCATAGCAGGCAGTCGAGACCCCGGTTGCGTCTGGGGTTAGGCCAGAAAGTTTAAGACGATAGAAAAATGGTCCCCAAGGTCCGAATCCGACCGAAAAAGGATCGACAGCATCAGTGAGAGTAGTACTCCAAAAGCCCGTCGAAGTGATCAGGATATATGCAGGATAGATAAAGAAGGGCGGCGCGGGTCTCGGGAGCTCTCTGCTCACGCGACCATCTTGGATGCCCGCGTAGCTCCTCCTCCAACTTTAAGAACTTTACTTTCAGATGGGGCCGCTTTCTCTCTCGGGGGTTGCCGTCAGCGGTCTGCCCGCCCACTATACGTGCCTTACATCTGTTTCAGGTGTAAACTGTGCTTGTGTGAGAGGTTGCTGTCTGGCTGCCACCATCGGGGGGGGGTTGACTGCAATGGGGAGGTTGGAGCCTCTAGGAGGGGTGGTTTTCGGGTTTGTTTTTCTTTTCTGTAAGGGGATGTGGACGCTTTGATTTTTATGATCTCACTGCGAGTTGGTTCTCTTATGGCCGAACTACATGGAGGCGTGCATGGACTTGGTCGACTCCGCCTCTGCCTTGGATAGACTTGCCCGATACCCGGACGGGTTTTCCCCTCCGGATTCCGCAGAGGGCTTGACGCTCTTCCGGGCTGACTTTTGAACTTTTTATTTTTTGTCCTCCTTTGTCCTGCCCTGAATGATGACACTGCTCAGCCCTTCCTTATGGTTACCGCTGCTCGGCCCTTTGCATTGGCCCCTGCGTGGGTACTTCTTTGATTTACAATTCATGTGCTTTCCTCCCCCTTTCTCTTCTATTGTTTCTATCTTTCTGTTCTCTCAATAAAAATATCTTTAACAAAAAAAAAAGTGTCTCGGGGCTAAGATATTAGCTAGAGAAAAGATACAGGCCAAACTCCTTCACACCACACATAGATTATACGAACTAGGGGTCAGCGCCGGAAAATTACTGGTGTGGCTGGAGAGGAGGGAGTAAGGGGAGAGATGGTTGCCTCAGTTGACTCTCGGGGATGGGTTGCACAACACGAACCCGCAAGACATAGCCAACGCCTTCGCGAACCACCTAGAACAAGTTTACACCCCATCCACTTCATACGCTTCAGAGGACTCACACCGACTCCTCGAGGACAGTGACATACTGGTATTGTCGGACGAAGACAGAGAGGCATTGGAGGGAGATTTGACGGATGTGGAGATTCAACAAGCAATGAGCAAAATTCAATCCGGCAAAACGATGGGCCCCAACTGGATCCCCATGGAGTTTTTGAAGGTAGTAGCCTCGCAGGTGACGCCTCATTTATGGGCTATGTTTGAAGAAAGCTATGAGAAGGGTCTCCTACCAGAAGACCAACGACTAGCATCCATTGTAGTGCTTAGGAAGCTGGGTAAGCCGGCTGATGCATGTGGCTCCTACCGTCCGATTTCCCTAATCAATGTGGAAGCAAAGATCTTAGCTAAAGTCCTAGCCCTACGCCTAATAGCGGTCATTTCATCACTGGTTCACCCGGACCAGTCGGGCTTCATGCCCGGGAGGTACACAGCATTAAACATTAGACGCCTCCATAACGTAATAGCATGTAGTGAGTGTCTTGAAGAAGACGCTGTGATCCTCTCCCTGAACGCTTCAATAGCATTTGATTCCACGAATGGCCCTATTTATTTGAAGTCTTGAGGTGTATGGGCTTTGGTCCTAAATGTATGGGTTAGGTGAGATTACTGTATACAGATATTTGGGGACAGGTCCGAGTCAATAATTATACATCCAGACTCTTCCCACTGAATAGGGGTACTAGGCAATGTTGCCCTCTCTCCCCCTGCTATTGGCTCTGATGCTGGAGCCACTCACGGCATGGGTTAGGCGAGATGTTATGGTGAGGGTTTTGAAATGGGCAGAGGGGCACGATGATAGAATATCATTATATGCAGATGATATATCGCTCTACCTGGCATCCCCCTATAAATCCCTTCATGGGGTTTAGAATATATTCACGAACTTTGGGAAATACTCGGGATATGCCACCAATTGGAGCAAATCAGTGTTGTTCATCCTGAAGGGCCAGGCTCCCCCAATGGGCTGCACAGTGGAGATCACCACGGAAGGCTTCCGATATTTGGGGATCTTTGTGACTCCGTACCCCCAACTTTTCTACGACCTTCATCTTGCGGCCCCTCTAACCCGGCTGCGGGCTGACGTTAAACACTGGTGCTCCCTGCCTCTATTCCTGGTGGGGTGAGCAGCCCTTTTTAAGATGCTGGCCCTTCCCCGGTTCTTGAACATCATTCAAAACAGCCCCCACAGGGTCCCAGACTCATATTTTGCTGGGGTGGAGAGTGAAATACGAACATTGCTATGGGATGGTTGATCCCCTCGAATCGCCATGTACAAGCTGACTAAAGGGTGGTACGATGGGGGGGTGGCCCTCCCTGATCTCCGTCTTTACTATGAGGGAATGCAGGTGGTGGTGGTTAATCACTGGATCTACAGATCCCGAGTGGATACATCATACATGTTAGATAGATATCAGATGGGACGGACGGGATACCTGAAGGCACTATACTCGAAGACTCAAAAGGGTTGTTACCTTGGCCCCACTGTTTACACAGTGATGATATGGCACCTGGCAAACTCCCATCTAGGTGGGCAAAACCCTCACCAAGGCCACGCCCCTGTGGTGTACCCAGAGACTGGGGGTTCTTGGCAGTCACCCCGTGTTCGATAAGTGGGACATGATCGGAATCTCAACAATAGGAGACTTGTTAAAAAAGGGGACACTTCTCAAACTCGAGGACTTACAGAGGACGTTTGATATGGCCCATGGGGAGGTGTTCATATATCTGCAGATAGCTATCCCTGACATGGTGGATATCCCAGACTTGTCCCTTCTGGAAGCCAGGCTTCTTGACGGTCCACTGCTTACTAAGGCCATATCACTCACATACAAAAAACTCTGTAATGATCTACCGCACACTTTTCACAAACTCCAGGAGAGATGGCAGTTGGACTTAGGTCCAATAGACGACGATGACTGGCAGGCGGCACTGATGTCCCCTCGCGAGGCAGCTATAACAATGCGGCATAGACTTATCCAACTAAAAATCCTACACAGATCTTACCTCACAGGAAAAACCCTTGCAAAGATAGGCTCCAGGACTAGTGCAATATGCCTTAGAGGGTGTCAACAAGACGCATCTTTTTACCATATGATATGGGACTGCCCAGGAGTGAGACCTCTTTGGCAGGGGTCCACAGAGAGTATCCTAGAAGCCTTGGAGAAAGATCACACCCTTACACATTGGCTGGGTCTCTTAAATATATGGGGGCCGACTGACCTGACGGAAACTGAACAACAATGTATGGCACTGGGTTACACATTGGTCAAGAGGAAGATAGCAAGGAAATGGGGAGTGGCGGACAGATCCTCGCTCCGGATATGGACCATGGAATTTGACAAGAGGATGATTGCGGAAAAAGAGGTGTTCAAAGTAAGAGGGTGCCCCAAAAAAATGGGACAAATAGTGGGTCAAATGGAATGCCTATCAAGATGATTTGTATGTGTCCCCAACAACAGAATTGGAATTGCAACGTACAAAATGAAGATGGCAAGTTACACCCTGATCGCACTGCATATATTAAATAAGACTTATGTATGATGAAATATGCCAATTATCTCTTGATTATACACGTGATTTGTTATTGTTCAAACTCAATAAAAAGATTTTTTTTTAAAGAATTGAAGGAGGCACATGCTGTCCTACATGTTTTATGATATTTTTTGTAATACATCAGACGAAAATGTCTGAAATGAAACTTGATGCTATCAAGAAGGAGATCTCAGCAGTTGGCGTTAAGGTAAGCACATGTGAATCTACCTTATTTGAGCAGTCTTCAGAGAATGTAATCTGAATTTGCCTCCTTCCACAGGCACAGATATTCTACTGATAGAAAGATGAGGATCTGGCTCACCAAATGAATATGCAGCCAGACTGGGGAATGGAACTATGTTAGCTGTGGTGCAAAGTCACATTCTTTGAGGACTGCTTGATAAGGAACAACATTCATTTGTATTGGGTTCCAGAGAAGGGAAAGCAAGGCAATATGATTACATTTCAGAAGGACTGAATGCCTTACTTGATGGACCTTTTATTTCCTGGAATCTCTTGAGATTCAAAGAGCTTGTACAAATTGATCCAGAAAGCAACAAGCTTCAACCAACCAACAATCATTACTGCATGTTTACTGTGCCACTAGCACAATCAAACCATTTTCTAGGCCTTGAATAAAGGAAGGCCCTTTCCTAAAGGATGGCGACAGATGTGACGGCTGATTTCTCTCACAATATTGCAGTTAAGTGAAAGAAATTCTTAGGACTCTGCCTTAGAATGTAACAGAATATTAAATTCAGACTGAAAGACCTTTGAGTTCTCTGAATCAAAAGCCTTAGCTGACTTCCTGTACTCCATTGACTTACTTCTAATGGAGGAATCATTGATTAAACAGGTGCAGGATGTCATGGTTCAGTTTTTGAGGTGCCTGGTTGCGCATGAAACACGGCTCATGCGGAAAAGCGATCCTCCTCACTTCCGGGTTCTCTACCGGTTAGCGGTCCAGCCTGAACCGCTATGATATCACAGGTACTTCCGCGGAGATCCGCATTTCAGCAGCGGCGTTCCCCCGGATCCGCGCTTCGCTTAGATGCCTGTCCTTACCTGAGGCTTGCCCAGTTCCAGGCCGTTCCTCCAGGTAACCTGCTTGCCCGCTCTGAAATGTGTGCCTGCCCAGACCTGCCTTTCCGCTGCTGGAGCGCTCATTATCGTGCCTGCATGGCAGCGCTGGAGCGCTGTTACGTGTGCCTGCCGAGACCTGCATTTCCGCTGCTGGAGCGCTGAGCACTCATTATCGTGTCTGCATTGCAGTGCTGGAGCGCTGTTACATGTGCCTGCCGAGACCTACCTTTCCGCTGCTGGAGCGCTGAGCGCTCATTATTGTGTCCGCACTGCCCGCGCAGGAGCGCTGATGTTTGTATGCCTGCCTGTGACTCTGCCTGCCTGTGCTGGAGCGCTAGTTCTAGTTTCCTTGCCCTACAGTATTTAGGCGCTTGTTTTGCCTCTGCCATTACCTTGCCACCTTGCGCAGGAGCACTTGTATTTGTGTTTTTCCTTTGCCTTGGCTACAGTACTGGAGTACTTTATTTTTGGGTTTTTGTTTCATCGCACAGGAGCGCTTGTGACTGTAGCAGCTTTCCGTCATCACATTGCGCTGGAGCGCTAGTACTGTGGCAGCTTTTCCTTTGCACTATTATGGCAATGATGTCCACATTTGAGGTAACTGCTGATTCCGCATGAGTGTGTGTTAGTGGCTGAGAGCAGGTTTGGGTGCATTGATTGTAACTGAGATTCCCGTGTTTCCCTATCCAGCTGGTGCCCACGGTTCAACCAAACAGAGGGACATCCTCTACTACCTTCCTGACATCATCCTGCCATTTTTAACTACCTTCCCCACTCCCATCTTTATCCTAGTTTGTTGTTTAATCTAGAGCGGGGTAAGGTGGGCGGGGGGCGATAGATCATGTCGTCTCTGCGGGATCTCTCTTCAAGATCTCTCTTCAAGAAACAGGTAACTTGTGGGGTATGTGACATTATGCGAAGCCCAAGTTGAATATATCGCCCTACCGACATGAGCGATCCCTGAGATTTCACTGCAAGACAAAGCAGCTATGCTTGAAAACATACAAGACAAGACATGACGGCCTGACAGGGTCAGATAGCGGCTGGGGTTACGGGTCCCTGGGGTCCTTCTCCTTATGCTAGAGAGAGGCAGGAAGGACTGCTACTTCCTTACTTATTTACCTATGGGAGCACCTCCTCCACTGTACAACAGGACAATGCCATACATGTTATAGCTCCCCACCCCGTGCAACTAGCTCCTCCTGAACGCTTTTACGGCGATAGCACCAAGTACAGTGTCTTTCTTCACCAGTGCCACCTACACTTCATGGCCAGAGCTACTGCCTTTCCGGACGACGCTTCCAAGATCGCATTCATCCTCTCCTACATGGGTGGAGACGCTGCACAATAGTCCATCTCTCGGGTGGAAAATGACGACCCCATGCTTTACAACCTGCCAATTTTCAAGGAAGCACTGCAGCGCATGCTCGCTCATCACACCTTTGTACAAGCCGCGGACAACGAACTGCTTAATTTGAAACAAGGCAACACCGACCTGCTCCATTGCATCACAACCTTCAGTAGGTTAGTCAAAGAAGCCCGCTGGCCGAGACCAAAAAAATATCCGTATTCTACAGGGGTCTACGTGATGACCTAAAGGACCTGATTTCTCAAATGCCTGATCCCCTGGATGAGATAGGTCATTTCATCGATCTGGTGGTCAAGGTTAACTACAGACTACAGGAGCGAAGAAATGAGAGAACCAAAGGAGGCGACAATCGTTTGCTGTCCTTCAAGGATAAATCCAAGGATGAGCCATCCCTTTCTTTGACATGCCTGAACCAATGCAGATAGGTGGTATACGAGGACCTCTCACCAACGAGGAAAGAGAGAAAAGAAGAAGACAGAACCAGTGCCTATACTGCGGTAAAAACGGGCACTTCATCAGGGAATGCCCAGTAAAGCCTGCTCGAGCTAAAGGAAGAAGGCTTTTGCATTGCCTGTATCCAAGATGGAAAACTGAGAAACCCAGTAGGTAGCGGGGTCCAGCTACTGGGTTCTTCGTCCAGCAAGATAACGACCCCTGCCTTTTTCAGTGGTAGCCACCACCTGGGTGTGGAGGTGGTCCTACCAGCTTGGACAGGGCAGGTATGGCAGATAACCACCCTTCTTGATTCAGGAGCAACTGGCAACTTCATTGACACCCAGTTTATGGTGAATCTGGGTATGGCCACGGTAAAGACAAGAAGAGAAGTGTGGCTCACTGGTTAGAGCAGGCAGACCCTGAAGCAGAGGTCAGACCCGGGACCAGGGTTCAATTCCCGACGCGGCAGGGTCTTGAGCTCAAATGTCCATGGACTCGATAATTCTCGCTTCGGTGCCTGACCTAATCATGGGTTACCACTCTGCAACTCTGGGCATTAAGCTTGCTTAATCTCCACAACGGCCCCCACGCGGCGGGATGCCTGGCTTTCACCTTGGGGATGCCCTGTAGGGGCTATCTCACAGGGAAAAGCCAGGACGGGTTCCCAAGGCAAGCGCGGAGATACCCCTTCGGGGGTCGATTCAGGCGCTATATAAGAAACATAATAATAATAATATTAATAATAATAAAGAAGACGAAACTGGAGACTGTAAAGGCAGTGGACGGTACTGACCTCACCATCCGGTACCAAACTGAGGACTTGAGTATGGTGTTCGGGAACAAACACACGGAAACCATTGCTTTCGACGTGATCGACGCCCCTCAGTTCCGAGTTATTTTGGGCCTGCCATGGCTGGTGCGCCACAACCCACGAAAAGACAGGGCATCCGGAATCCTAGTCTTGGATTCACCCTACTGCAGCACCTCTTGTTACAATCCTGCTAATTCCTCTGGTGTGCGTACCACACAGGCTCACACTCTATCCATGACAGGAACCGGCATGACCACACAGGACAACGTACCAGAAGCATACCTTGACCTGGCTGACGTGTTCGACAAGTAAGGAGCCAACACCCTTTCGCCTCACTGTCCGTTCGACTGCAGGATAGATCTGATTCCTGGGTCCACACTTCCTTGTAGCCAGATATACTCCCTCTCCAAAAAGGAGAACGAGCACCTCTGCTCCTACCTAGATGAATACCTAAGTAATGGGTTCATATGCCATTCTAGGTCCCCTGTGTCCTCTCCTCTTTTGTTCGTGGCCAAGAAGGAGGGGGATCTCAGGATATGTATTGACTTCAGGGCTATGAACGCCATCACCATCAAAAACAGGTACCCACTACCGCAGAATTCTAACCTACTAGACCAGGTGAAAAACTCCTCAATTTTTACCAAACTAGACCTCAGGGGGCCTACCATCTAGTCAGATTCTGGAAAGGTGACGAATGGATAACAGCATTTCGACCAAATTCGGCCTCTTCGGATACCAGGTCATGCCTTTCGGACTCTGCAACGGCCCCGCGGCCTTCCAGTTCTTCATTGATGAAGCATTGAGGGACTACATTGATGTATTCTGTAGCGTGTATATCGATGATATACTGATCTATTCCCAGACCATGACAGACCACGTCCAACACGTACGCGCCATCCTCCAACAGCTGGGGCGACATGGGTTGTACGTCAAACTGGAGAAAAGCATCTTTCACACAGAGTCTGTTGAATTCCTGGGACATGTCATCACTCCAGCTGGTATCCAAATGGATAACAAGAAAGTAGAGGCTTTCTTGCACCGGCCATCTCCCTCCACAGTGAAGCACATCCAGAGGTTTTTGGGATTTGCCAATTACTACCACCGCTTCATCACAGGCTTCTCCAAGATTGTTACCCCTATCACTCGTTTGCTACGTAAGGGGGTCCAGTTCAGATGGGACACTCAGGCCGAGCACTCCTTTCAGGAGCTAAAAAAGAGATTCACCACGGCCCCCGTTCTGAGGCACCCCGATTCCGAACAACCATTCACTGTGGAGGCAGATGCCTCACAGGACGCTCTAGGAGGTGTGGTATCGCAAAGGGATGGGGAGACGGGTCTTCTATACCCTGTGGCTTTCTATTCCAGGAAAATGCTACCAGCCGAACGCAATTACACCATCTCAGACCGAGAGCTCCTGGCCATCAAGACAGCCTTCGAAGAGTGGCGCCATTACCTGAAAGACGCCAAACATCCCGTGGCCATCTCCACAGATCACGGGAACCTGCAATTCCTTCATTCGGCCCGCACCCTCACATCCAGGCAATTACGATGGACTCTGTTTTTTAATGAGTATGATTTCCGCATCACATACTGACCGGGAAAAGAGAACGCCAAGGCTAGCGCGCTATCTCGCCTTGAGGACACCAACGACCCTGTTTACCCACTGAGCCAATGTCCATCATACACGAACGATGTATTCAGGGGGTTGTACTGTCTTCAGATTTCCTCTACCAACTCCAGGATGACATCAAATGGATCAATCCGTCGGTAGAGAACCATGAGGGTGTTACCACACAGAACGGATTCTTGTATAAAGAAGACAAGTATTAACTTCCTATGGTAGCCTGAAAAACCGCAGGCCCTGTACATGTGTCATGACCATGTTCTGTCCAACCATCCAGGATATCACAAGACCGTGGACCTTTTACAGAGATATTTCTGGTGGCCCACGCTGGAAGAAGACACCAGGGCCCATATAGCGCGTTGTGCCATGTGTGCCCAGGGAAAGAACATGTCTGGACCATCCGTTAGCCTGTTACATCCCAATTCTGACCCTCCTCATCCCTGGCACACCATTTCCATGGATTTTGTTATGGAATTGCCAGCCACCACGTTAGGGCACACTACTGTTCTTACCATAGTAGAGCACCTCACGAAAATGGCTCATTTTGTACCACAGAAGAAACTAAATGGCCGTGATCTTCCTGCAGAACGTGGTTAGACTGCATGGCATACGTCGGTGGTGATAACAGCCAGGGGTTCGCAGTTTGTGTCTCGTTTCTGGAATGAGGTGTGCAAGGCCATGGATCTGGACGTTCGTTTGTCATCTGCATACCACCCTCAGTCCGATGGTCAAGCCGAGAGAACAAACCACTCCATGGAGCAGTATCTCTGTTGCTTACTTCTGTCAGCAGAAAGGGAATGGGCAGAAGTGCTGTGGATTGTGGAATTCGCTTATAACAACAACAAATATTCTGCCATCGGTAAGTCTCCATTCTACTGCCTGAAGGGCAAGCATCCCAGAACTATGCCATGGGAAGAACCACAGAACAGTCCTTTGCCCACGGTTCAGGTATACCATGCTAGGCTCTGAACTCTCTGGCAACAGGCCCAGTTTGAACTAGCCAAGGCCAAGGAGTACTACAAACAGTATGTGGACAACTGCAGGAAGGAGGAACCCACCTACAAGAAAGGAGATAGGGTGTAGCTCTCCATTGGGAACCTCAATGTGAACGGCCCCAAGAAACTGTTACCCAGTTTTGTGGGTCCTTATGCGATTGAGAAGGT
Organism: Lissotriton vulgaris; assembly: GCF_964263255.1. Lineage (NCBI taxonomy): Eukaryota > Metazoa > Chordata > Amphibia > Caudata > Salamandridae > Lissotriton > Lissotriton vulgaris. Next base: position 500,799,997 of record NC_141694.1, read on the forward strand.
GATCAACCATGTGTCCATGAAGCTCTTGTTGCCTCCTCAGATGAAAATACTGCCCCGTCTTCCATGGCTCCCTTCTACGTCCTGTCCACCTGAATGCACTGTGTCCTCCCCTCCTGCTCCGGTTCTTAGGAATGATCACATTGAATACGAGGTCAGGGCTATACTTGGTTCCCGTCGTACCCGGGGAAGGCTCTTTTACCTTGTTGACTGGAAAGGTTATGGTCCGGAAGATAGGTCCTGGTAGCCCCTGTAACATGTACGCCACGCCTCCCGGTTGGTTCGCGCCTTTCTGTCCATCACCCGCTCAGCCCTCGTCCTGCTCCCCCTGTATGATTCTGCTGTGGCGTGCGGGGGTTCTGTTTTGGGCGGGGGTACTGTCATGGTTCGGTTGTTGAGTTGCCTGGTTGCGCATGAAACGCGGCTCATGCGGAAAAGCGAGCCTCCTCACTTCCGGGTTCTCTACCGGTTAGCGGTCCAGCCTTCGCCGGAACCACTATGATGTCACAGGTACTTCCGGGGGAATCCGCATTTCAGCAGTGGCGTTCCCCCAGATTGGTGCTTCGCATAAACGCCTGTCCTTACCTGAGGCTTGCCCAGTTCCAGGACGCACCTCCAGGTAACCTGCTTGCCCGCGCTGGAGCGCTGTTACGTGTGCCTGCCGAGACCTGCCTTTCCGCTGCTGGAGCGCTGAGCGCTCATTAACCTGCCAGCATTGCCGAGTTGGAGCGCTGTTACGTGTGCCTGCCGAGACCTGCGATTCCGCTCCTGGAGCGCTGAGCGCTCAATGTCGTGCCCGCACTGTTCGCGCTGGAGCGCTGTTGCTTGTGTGCCTGCCATAACTTTACCTTTCTGGCTTTTGAGCGCTGTGTGCTCTATATAGTGCCTCACTGCCCACGCTGGAGCACTGATGTTTGAATACCTGCCTGTGACTCTGCCTGACTGTGCTGGGGCGCTAGTTCTAGTTTTGTTGTCCTACAATATTGAGGTGCTTTTTTTGCCTCTGCCATTACCTTACCACCTTGCGCAGGAGCTCTTGTATTTGTGTTTTTCCTTTGCCTTGGCTACAGTACTGGAGTACTTTATTTTGGGGTTTTTGTTTCATCGCGCAGGAGCGCTTGTGATTTGGGTATACATTGCACAGGAGCATTTGTGACTGTAGCAGCTTTTCCTTTTCACTATTATGGCAGCAGACCCAGTGATGTCCACATTTGAGGTAACTGCTGATTTCGCATGAATGTGTGTTAGTGACTGGGAGCAGGTTTGGGTGCATTGATTGTAACTGAGATTCCCTTGTTTCCCTATCCAGCTGGTGCCCACGGTTCATCCAAACAGAGGGACGTCCTCTACTACCTTCCTGACATCATCCTGCCATTTTTTAACTACCTTCCCCACTCCCATCTTCATCCTAGTTTGTGGTTTAATCTAGAGCGGGGTAAGGTGGGCGTGGGGGCGATAGCTCATGTCGTCTCTGCGAGATCTCTCCGCAAGAAACAGGTAACTTGTGGGGTACGTGACACAGGACAAGACTGATACAATATCTAATATAGAAGAAAAACACAATACACATGTGTATCTATCAACTTCAGGCAGCAAAGGACTCTGAAAGAATGCTCCTCAGAAACCACGACCCCTTCACAGGTGATGGAATGAACTTATTGACATCAATGAAGTGGAAGAGATGGGCTGCAAGGGGATGAGGATAATAATTGATCTGATGATAATTAGCTCCAGGAGTCCATGGTCCCCACTGTGCTCTGAGCCCATTTATCCATTATTTGATAAGAACTTGAATTGGGCGAACTTACAGGAATCCAAACAGGGGCATAATCTCATCCATGTGTGATGCTTACCATCCATTAGAAAAGGACTACGCATTCCTCTCACAGGTTCACAGTACCTGATACCGCACAGATTATTCCCTGTTTCAAGGCACATTATTCTAATAACTATACACAATGACATTACCCAGGGCCTTATCGGACAATTCAGGAATCCCAGTTGACATCCACTAAGGCCCCATCTCACTGCCCAGACTATTTTGGCGGATATCATAATTGAAATTTAGACTACTGTATGAAAAAAACCCTCTTCAATTCACATGCCTGCCTTTATATGGAAGGGAATTATTGATCATTAGACTAAACACAAACCTTATTGCCAGGTGGAAAGGCAACCTGACAGGGTTTAATAATATGGGATTCTTCTAGAGTACGAAAAATAAATTCATAGAAAGACTTAGGTTAGAAAATAACATTGTAGTTATGATGGTAGACTACAATTCCCATCTCACACTGCACCAAAGCCGCTGCTTGGAAGCCGACATATCACACTGAATATCACAGAAAAATTGGGTTAGGCGTACACCATCCTGTATCACAGTAGTCAAATTGCATTCTTCGTGTGGGACACCGTTTCTTTTACTAGAGTTTCCTGGTGTTGGACGCAACCACCTGGAACTTAACGGAGCCCTGGAATACTTTGACTTGAGCGGCGTATACACCTCGCCACTCTGCTCCGCAGTGGACTTTTCTCTACAATCTGATAGCAATCGTCTGGACTCTATGGACGTCTAACTTACAATTATGAATTATTTCACGCAACTATTCTTGGTGTTACCATGGACCTAATTCGTGAAGATTTGTGATGAAGCATTTTAGCTTCTTTGGAATAGGACGACACTTACCATTGTCTCACCAACTCTTCTTCACTTCAATTATTATCTATTTTTAGCCTTGAGAAAGTTATGGTACTTATTTAGTACTTACGAAACACGTGTCAGCTGTTTTCATTGTGATGATTTGAAGAATAAAATGAAATGAAGATTCTCAGACTCTGAAGGATATCGACTAATTCTTTCTGTCTTGTACTATTTATTGCTACAAAACATATGCTTTATGGTGATTATTAGATCCCTCATTTTGACTACTGTGATGAAGGATGGTGCACGCCTAACCCAATTTTTCGGTGATATTTACATGCTGAGTTCTTTCTCAACATTTTGTCACCCCTGGTAGTGAGTGACGTGGGTTTTTGTTGCACTCCGCTAGTCTTACTATACTAGTTTGATATTTAAGGTCCTCTTATTGTCTTCAACCATACATGCTTTTGTGATAGTGGGGATACTCCTTTTTGAGGGACACCACTACCTTCCTCTTCCTTTTGCTTTAATATCACACTTAATACTCATGATATTAGAGCAGCAGAGAAGGCCTTTGTGAAGATCAAGTGGAGACAGTACAAAAGGGGAGAAATGGCTGCAGGATGCTAGCTTTTCAAATAAAACAGAAGGAGTCCCAATTGGCCACACCTGCCACTTAAGACAGATTGGGTACTCTCCTTACACATTCTGATGAGCTCTTGAAGACTTTTGTATCTTTCTCCAACCAGTTATATACACATCCCATCATGAGTATCGAGCTCGAGAAGAAAATGTCTTGAAGTCTATCCACCTTCCCTCTCTGAGTGAACAAGGCCAAGCTTTACTCAACAGTGAAATCACCCTAGACTAAATTAGTGAGGCCATGGCAAACCCACTAACATGTAAAAATAGAGGAGAGGAGGGCATACCCAGTGAAATTCTTTAAAACTTGCAATTACAGGTATCCCAGGTGTGTACAACGTTTTTACGGAAAGCAGATACCAAGAAATTGCTAGACCCCATTTCCAACAAATTCATCATACCTTTTCTAACTAAAATAAAACCTTGCCAGACCATGGGAGTTATAAGCCATTTATAAATGTTAACGTCAATATCTTGGCAACAATCTTAGCACCCAGGCTGCATAAGTTTATCATTGCCATGTGGGATGTTTATCTTGGATGTTGCCAAGGATTCACTTATGGACTCTTGCACATCTACTAAGAGAAGTTAGAGAGTCATATGATAATATATTAGCCATCTCCCTCAATGCCAATTGGGTTTAGTGGGGATATTTGTATCAAGCGCTGGAAAGATTTAACCTGGGTCAGGAATTTGTCTCTAGGGTTAACTGGCTTACACATCCCAATTGTGTAATTAACTGTGGTGGGGTTTCTTGTTGCACACAATCCGCATTGAGGCATGAGAAAGTGATGTTCTCTATTACCCCCATGCGCCGCATGGTCTTAGACCTCCTTGTTGTCCACATCAAAGCTACTCCACAGGGTGTTCCTTCCCGATTAGGCCCTCTTAAATGATTTTTAGATGCTGATAATATTCTTAAAGAAGTATACAAAAAAAGTGATTGATGGAAGGCTTCAATTAATCTCAGCCACTAGTAATTACTCTGGGCCGCATCATACTCCATCATTATTTAGTACACTGTGCCATCTCAGGTAGGACCCAGCCAGATGCACATCAGTCTTGACTTTGGTCCAATGGAAACAGTCCAGCTCAAAAATCCTGGCCAGGCCCTTCCTGAACTGGAACACAGCAACTGAAGATCTATTTGAACCTGATACTCTTATGACCACCATGAAATCGAATGCCTGCATGCCCTGAAATCTGGGTATCGTAGCGCTTTATATTTCATTGCCACCAGCTGTGTTTGGGTTGTGCTCTACACTCCGGTAGCGCTAATCAGCTGCAAGCTCCGCCCACATCGCACGAGTGACACACTAATTTGCCTGTTGCGCTTTTAATTGTTTAGAATTATTTCTGCCTGCTGCTCGTACATTTAGAGGTGCCTCTGCCCACTCTTCTAATAGCATTCCCACTTGTGCTGTGACGATCTCGTGGTGCTTTGCGCTGTGTTTTTGCCGCCATTTTGTTTGTTATTGTGCCTGCCAGCCCGCCCCCCACCCCGATCACACCTCCCTGCGGCCCCTCCCTCCCATAGATAACATAGAACGGACCCGCCTGAACGTCCTCTGTGACCAACCTGACCTCGCTCAGCATCGGTCGCTCCCCCAGGCTCCCTGAAATCTGGGTATCGTAGCGCTTTATATTTCATTGCCACCAGCTGTGTTTGGGTTGTGCTCTACACTCCGGTAGCGCTAATCAGCTGCAAGCTCCGCCCACATCGCACGAGTGACATACTAATTTGCCTGCTGCGCTTTTAATTGTTTAGAATTATTTCTGCCTGCTGCTCGTACATTTAGAGGTGCCTCTGCCCACTCTTCTAATAGCATTCCCCACTTGTGCTGTGATGATCTCGTGGTGCTTTGCGCTGTGTTTTTGCCGCCATTTTGTTTGTTATTGTGCCTGCCAGCCCGCCCCCACCCAATCGCACCTCCCTGCGGCCCCTCCCTCCCACGGATAACATAGAACGGACCCGCCTGAACATCCGCTGTGACCAACCTGACCTCGCTCAGCATCGGTCGCTCCCCCAGGCTCCCTGAAATCTGGGTATCGTAGCGCTTTATATTTCATTGCCACCAGCTGTGTTTGGGTTGTGCTCTACACTCCGGTAGCGCTATACAGCTGCAAGCTCCACCCACATCGCACGAGTGACACACTAATTTGCCTGCTGTGCTTTTAATTGTTTAGAATTATTTCTGCCTGCTGCTCGTACATTTAGAGGTGCCTCTGCCCACTCTTCTAATAGCATTCCCCACTTGTGCTGTGACGATCTCGTGGTGCGTTACGCTGTGTTTTTGCCGCCATTTTGTTTGTTATTGTGCCTGCCAGCCCGCCCCCACCCCGATCACACCTCCCTGCGGCCCCTCCCTCGCTCCGCCCCCTCCTGTCTCCATTTATGACTGATGCCCCAACGCGCAGCGTCCACGCGCTGCGGCCGCGCCGAAGGTGCGCCAAAGGTAAGCCTGTCTACGCCCGTCCGCGCCTGGACCGCGCCCAGCGCCAGACCCCCTGGCCCTCGTACCACCCACCCCACCCACATTACATACGACGCCTCCACTCTCTTAGCCCTAAACCCCGGCCGACTCCCCAACTGCGCCCAAGCCGCTCCTGGACACACCCATGGACCCTTCACATGCAACTCCTGCAAGTATGACGGCACCAAGACCAACTCCTGATCCACTAACTCCAAACAGAGATCCGACACCAACCACCTAAAATGCATCCTGCTCAACACCCGCTCGGTCCACAAACACGCCATCAACCTTTGGAATCTACTCGACACCATCTCTCCGGACGTCGCCTTCCTAACAGAAACATGGATGAACGCCTCCTCAGCCCCAGACATCACCATTGCCATCCCGGAAGGATACAAGATCATCCGAAAAGACCGCACCTACCAAACAGGAGGAGGCATCGCCATCGTCCATAAGAATTCCATCCGCATCTCAACCAGCTCAGACGTCAACCTCGCTAGCGCCGAACACCTTCACTTCCAGATCCATACCGACCCCAAGACCACACTCAGAGGCACCCTCCTCTACAGGCCACCAGGACCCCGAGCACAATTCAGTGAAGTCATCACTGACTTTATCACCCCACACGCCCTCGCCTCCGAGGAATACATTCTATTGGGAGACCTCAATTTCCACCTGGAAAAGAGCAACGACAGCAACGCCACCACCCTTCTGGACAATCTCGTCAACCTCGGACTCAAACAACTTGTTAACACCCCCACTCACTACGCAGGTGACACACTCGACCCTATCTTCACCTCCAGCAAACATATCTCCTTCAGCCACACCACAGTTCTCCACTGGACGGACCACAGCTGTGTTCACTTTGTCTACAAAAAGACCACAACCCACAACCATCCTCAACCTACTCTGCGAAGAAACTGGAACAAAATCACCATCGACCAGATCTCCTCATCGCTTCTTCAAAACCCCCCTGCCCACTCTTCGAACCCCAACCAAGCAGCCATTAACCTCACTCAATGGCTAACCAACAGCGCCGACAACCTAGCACCTTTGAAAAAACGTCAAATCAAACTAGGCAGCAAAAACGCCCCCTGGTTCAACGATGATCTTAAGAAATCCAAGAAACTGTCGCTCCCTTGAGAAGGCCTGGAAAAAAGACCCAAACACCAGCACCAGGGACGCCTTCAAAAACGCCACCCGCATTCACCACCAACTGATCCGGACTGCCAAGAAAGCCGCACTCAAAGATCGACTAGACAACAACGCCCACAACAGCAAGGAATTATTCAACATCGTCAAAGAGTTTACTAACCCCACTGCCAACTCCAACAACATCACTCCCTCTCAAACCTTCTGCGACTCCCTAGCTTCATTCTTCCACGACAAAATCGCTGACATCCACAACAGCTTCAACAACCAACACAGAGACCAACCCACCCAACCTTCTGCTGCACCTTCACCCCCCTTGAACATCCTTAATGACTGGAACCCAATCTCCACTGAGGACACCATCCGCCTGATGAACTCCATCCACTCAGGATCCCCCACAGACCCTTGCCCTCACCACATCTTCAACAAAGCAGACTCCATCATAGCACCACACCTCCGAGACGTCATCAACTGCTCCCTCAACTCCGCCAACTTCCCGGAAAGCTGGAAACACGCCGAACTCAGCGCCCTTCTGAAAAAACCCACAGCTGACCCCACCGAACTCAAAAACTACCGCCCCATCTCGCTTCTTCCATTCCCGGCCAAAGTCATCGAGAAAGCTGTCAACAACCAGCTCGCCGCCTTCCTCGAAACCAACAAATCCCTCGGCTCCTCACAATCCGGCTTACGAGCCAAACACAGCACTGAGACCGCACTCATCACAGCAACAGACGACATTCGAACTCTACTGGACAATGGAGACACAGTCGCCCTCATCCTCCTCGACCTCTCCGCAGCCTTCGACACAGTCTGTCATAGCACCCTGTTACAAGGCCTCAGAAACATCGGAATCCAAGAAAAAGCACTGGAATGGATCACCTCGTTCCTTGCCGGAAGAACTCAGAGAGTCCGCCTCCCACCATTCAAGTCAGAGGCCACTGAAGTCATTTGTGGCGTGCCACAAGGATCTTCACTCAGCCCCACCCTCTTCAATGTATACATGAGCCCCCTCGCGGCCATCGCACGCCAACACAACCTCAACATCATCTCCTATGCTGATGACACTCAACTGATCCTCTCACTCACCAAAGACCCTAACACCGCCAAAACCAACCCACATGAAGGAATGAAAGAAGTAGCCGAGTGGATGAAGCACAGCCGTCTGAAACTGAACTCAGACAAAACAGAAGTCCTTATCTTAGGTACCTCCCCCTCCGCCTGGGACGACTCTTGGTGGCCAGAGGCCCTTGGAAAAGCACCCATCCCGACGGACCACGCACGGAACCTGGGCGTCATCCTGGACTCCTCACTCTCGATGACCAGACAAGTCAACGCCGTTTCATCATCCTGTTTCAACATTCTTCCCATGCTCAAAAAAACATTTCGCTGGATCCCCACCGAAACTAGGAAAACGGTCACCCACGCACTGGTTACAAGCCGCCTGGACTACGGAAACACCCTATACGCCGGAACCAACGCAAAACTCCAGAAAAAACTCCAACGCATCCAGAACGCATCAGCCAGACTCATACTAGACATCCCGCATAAAGACCACATCTCTGATCACCTGAAAAGCCTCCACTGGCTTCCCGTCAATAAGAGGATAACATTCCGCCTCCTAACCCACGCACACAAAGCACTTTACGAACTTGGACCCGAATGCCTCAACACACGACTTTCCTTCTACACCCCCTCCCGCCAGCTACGCTCTTCAAACCAAGCCCTTGCTGCTGTACCTCGCATCAACAAAACCACCATGGGAGGAAGATCCTTCTCCTACCTAGCGGCTAAAACCTGGAACTCACTTCCCACTCACCTTCGCCTCACTCAGAACCACCTAGCATTCAGAAAGCAACTTAAAACCTGGATATTCGACAAGTAATTCCCCACCCTTCTTCAAGCCCCTTGAGACCCTCTGGGTATGTAGCGCGCTATATAAATTATTTGACTTGACTTGACTTGAAATGTGACGTGATACCTACATCTTACTCTACGACTAAAGCCAGCATTTTGGGCTACACAATGAAGTAGGCCCCCAAGGGTATGCGTTAATTGGGAATTCTTCTCAATAGAAGCTTTGACCATATGGTTGAATGCACTCTACCATTAATGATCAAACCCCAAGCAAATTCGGAAAACAATGATCCAAAACACAACTATCCCTGTGGAGCAGGGTCTTGGCAGTAAACGTGGGGTGTTACCAGTAATAATGGACTGATAAATCCTCTACCATATAAATGCTGTTATTAAGGTTTTTATACAGGGAAACAGAGATCAAGACTTTAGCCCAGGACATTACATGCACACACAGAATCTGGAGACCTGCGCCTACTAATTATAGGTTTATACCATCTTGCAAATCAAATATCCCAACTGAAAAACAGGTGTAGACAAAGAGACATCTATCATGGATGCAATAAGTAAAGTAACAGCACCATCTTCTGAAAGCCCAATAATAATAGCTATGGTGTTGGCATAGAAAACATCACACAAACTCCTGGGTGTAAACCCATGGCTTCATACCTTGGCTCCCCTTTGGTACGATATTGAACTACCTACAGGTGGTGTTTCTGTGCAGTGGACTATTTGGAAGATGACCCATATTGAACAGCTAGAACAACTGGCAGTTGCAGAGACATTAAAACTGCTCCAACATCTCCATCTGAATTTGGGATTAGACCGACAACTATGGAAGGACGTACAATTGACCAACTAATCTTACTATCCTCCCCTATTCAAAAGTTTATTGGGGCACTAGGGGATTTTAAGCAGTGATGTTAGGCATACACAGGCAGCTAATAAATCATATTCATTCAGAACTCATTCAGGAAAAGGCAGGGAGAGGCCTAGCAATCAGCATTACAACATGAATATTGACTGGAAGATTGATCAACCTTGTCTCACAACTAGCTTCTTATCAAAGACAGATTGAAATGTGCCTAATGTAAAATCCTCCATGTAAGACAATGGCTTATTTATTGAGGTGGATAAGACCACAAACTTGTTAAGATAAAACACTGTTTAAACCTTGGCTCATCCCCTTGGTAGCTAGGGCATGCAGGTTTAACTTCAGAAAATATGTGAAGTATTTCACAGTAACAAAACAGTTAAAAAGGCAAAACACAACACAAAATCCCACAACTGATTTAGAAAAATAGAGAAAGATTTAATTAGTAAAATGACAATGAAATGACAAAAATCCAATAAGGGGAACTGAACATATTAATTTTTAAACCTTTAAGGCAAAACATGCCAGGCAAAAATAAAGCTCCCATCAATAGCCACTGTTTGTGGTAGACTGGAACTGAGGCGCAATTTCAGGCCGACGGATATGGAGGACAGGTCGGATACACCAAGTGGGTTCGGTCCAAAGAGTTTACCTTGTGGCTTGTCTCAGAAATGGAAGTCAAAATCCTCTAGTAGGACAAAGTTGCCGGCTGTTTCCAATGAAGTCTTCTTGAAGGCAGCTAGCCACTTAACATGGTCCTGCTGACACTGTTGGGTTTGGTCGGAAACGTTCCGAGCATGAGAAATTCAAATTTCACAGCTGCTTAAGTCCTCGCATCGGACATAAATGCCTGGCCATGATTTATACTTTGGGACTTAGTCTTCTTTATGGAGCACAAAATCCACCAGCGGTGCAAGCCTGGAGCGGTATCCCACAAAGCCCTTTTGAAATTGGCCACTGTTTCAGCAAGGTCCTGCCCTTGTATTGGTGACCTTGGAAGTCCATAAATGTTTGAAGTCCAAACACACTGTAGCAAAGCTGGATTTCTAAAACTGAAGTTGAAATTGGTTGGAAAAGTTTCCTTCTAGCCTGCTAAAGGTCTTAAGGGGCAGTTTCGATTTTATGTCCCACATCTTTCAAATTTGTTCCAAGATTATGATGGTGAAGGTTGCTGGGTATTGGTCAACTTAAAATTAGATACATTATCTTTGACTCAATTCAATGTTTAAGGACTAGTTAAACAAGATCATCCTTCTGGAATCATAGTTAATATTTTGAATCCTAAAATTATTTTTGGAGAACATTTTAATCAAATACTAGACCTATTTCTAAATAGCAAATCTGAATTTAAATTTCAGCTTTGCATAAAGAGTTTGAAAAAACACTTCTATCTTCATCATTATTTAATGTATGGAGAAGCTATAACCCAGAATCTTTTAAATTTTGTTTTATTCTAATACTCACAGCTCCCTTTCCAGGATCAACTTTTTCTATACCTTTACTACAATGTTCACAATCTGCCAAAATGCGTACCACCCTTTTGTCTGATCATACCCACCTTTTCATCCTATGACATCCCTAATGTTAATGCATAGTCAAATAGATGAGTATTTTAAAATTGCCTTTTGTTAGACAATTGAAGCATTCATAGTTTCAATGTTAAATATTTTGTTTTATAAAACCATTGATACCTTCCTACCTAATAATTTGGATGCTTTTAAAGTCTCTCTCCGAGCTTATATGATCTCATGAGTTGCTCATACAAAGACAAAAACAAACCCTCAAAGGTACTTAATAAAATTAAAATACTTGAACACAATTATTTCACCTCAAAATCAAATGCTGAAGACCTTGGCATAGCTGAAATTGAGCTGAGCAAACTTTCGAACATTGATGCTACTAACGTCCAAATGTGCGTCACACCTAAATTTCTTGTTGTTCGTAATTAGTATGGTAAAATGCTAGCTAACTAGCTGACGCTTAAGAAGGAGCACAAACCAGCTGTATTATTAATTAATCTGATAATTTCATTGCTATTGCTAATACTGAAATATCCTCCGTGTTTGAAAAATACAGATGATCTTAATCCATTATGTCAAGATTTTCTCTGATCTCTAAACCAGTCTTATGGGATACTCACCGTAAAGCCATTGAAACAGATCTTCGTCTCCGGGAAACCTTAACTGACTCTGATTAGAAATTCAATTGAGTTTTTTTCTGATGTCTAATCTACTTTTATTCACAAACTGTTAAATCTGTATTCTAGGGAGCGACCCTCGACCCTGTTCACAGGCCAGGTCGCTCCCCCACCGCGTCAGCGTCCCCCTTGCTGCCTCTGTTTGGATTCCTGCCTTTTCCCACCGTTTTCACGCTTTCTAGCTCCCGCCACTGCCTCCCCTGCGGCCCGCCCCGCGCCTGATTAGCCACCCGCTCCCCCTCCCAGCTGCTCCTCCCTCCCTCGCACCCTTCTTAATGGAGGCCGCTGCGCACGAAGGGAGCGACCCTTGACCCTGTTCACAGGCCAGGTCGCTTCCCCACCGCGTCAGCGTCCCCCTTGCTGCCTCTGTTTGGATTCCTGCCGTTTCCCGCTGTTTTTGCGCGTTCCAGCTCCCGCCGCTGCCTCCCCTGCGTCCCCGCCCCCTGCTCCTGATTAGCCACCCGCTCCCCCTCCCAGCTGCTCCTCCCGCCCTTGACCCTTCTTAATGGAGGCCGCTGCGCACTAAGGGAGCGACCCTCGACCCTGTTCACAGGCCAGGTCGCTCCCCCACCGCGTCAGCGTCCCCCCTTGCTGCCTCTGTTTGGATTCTTGCCTTTTCCCGCCGTTTTCGTGCTTTCCAACTCCCGCTGCTGCCTCCCCTGCGGCCCCGCCCCCCGTGCCTGATTAGCCACCAGCTCCCCTCCCAGCTGCTCCTCCCTCCCTCGCACTTTTCTTAATGGAGGCCGCTGCGCACTAATGGAGCGACCCTCGACCCTGTTTACAGGCCAGGTCGCTCCCCCACCGTGTCAGCGTCCTCCTTGCTGCCTCTGTTTGGATTCCTGCCTTTTCCCGCCGTTTTCAGGCTTTCGAGCTCCTGCCGCGGCCTCCACTGCGGCCCCGCCCCCGCGCCTGATTAGCCACCTGCTCCCCCTCCCAGCTGCTCCTCCCTCCCTCGCACCCTTCTTAATGGAGGCTGCTGGGAAGCGGGCGCGCGCAGCGGGCGTGCGCAGCGGGCGTGCGCAGCGGGCGTGCGCAGCGGGCGCGCCGCTGGCGCGCTGAAGGCGCGGCTAAGGCAAGCCCGTCTGTGCCCGTCCGCGCCTGGACTGCGCCCTGCGCCAGACCCCCTGGACCCCACGCTCACCACGACGCCAGACTCAGATACGATGCCGAATCCCTCCACGCACTCAACGCCGGCCGACACAACACCTGCTTCCAGGCCGCCCCGAAACGGACCGACGAACCCTTCTCCTGCCGCACCTGCAGCTTCACCTGCGACAGACCCACCAAACCTCCTAGAACTAGACCCAACCACCTCCGCTGCATTCTGCTCAACACCCACTCCGCACACAAACACGCCGTCGAGCTCTGGGACCTGCTCAACACCTTCGCCCCAGTCGTGGCCTTCCTCACCGAGACCTGGTGGAACGACTCCTCGGCACCCGACATCGTCATAGCCATCCCGGACGGCTACAAGATCACCCGCAGGGACCGCACCAATGGAATCGGAGGAGGAATAGCCATTGTTTACAAGTCCACCCTCAAGGTCACCACCCACGCAGACGACACCCTCAATACCGCCGAAAACCTGCACTTCCGGATCCACACCAACCTCAACACCACCCTCAGAGGAACACTTATCTACAGACCCCCCAGACCCCGGGCTCAGTTCAGCAACTCCATTGCCTACCTCGCCAGCCTCCACAGACTACATCCTCCTCGGGGACCTGAATTTCCACCTCGAGAACAACAACGACGCCAACTCCGCCACTCTGATCGAAAACCTCGCCAACCTCGGCCTCAGACAACTCGTCACCGCACCCACCCACGCCGCAGGCCACACGCTGGACGCCGTCTTCTCCACAAGCACCCATGCCGCCTTCCTTCGACCACACCTCCGAACCCCACTGGACCGACCACCGCTGCATCCACTTCACCTTCTAAAAACCAACCACGCACCATCGCACCCAACAGCAGCCGTGCTGCCACTGGAACAAAGTCACCGAAGACCAGCTGACCACCACCCTCGCCCAGAACCCACCTATCGACCCCACCTGCCCTGACGCCGCAACCCGCAACCTCAGACAGTGGATCAATGACTGTGCCAACACCCTCGCCCCACTCAGGAGACCATCTAACGACGCCAGCAGGAGAGCCACCTGGTTCACCGACGACCTCCTGACCTCCAAACGCGCCTGCCGCAAGCTGAAGAAAAAATGGCTCCACAAACGAACGCCAGAAAACCACGCAGCCCACAAGGACGCCACCCGCAGACATCACCACCTCATCAGTCTAGCCAAGAGATCCTCCTTCAAAGACTGCCTGGATAACAACGCACATGACAGCAAAGAGCACTTCCGCATCATGAAAGAACTCTCCAATCCCGACGCCAGTGCCAATGACATCCCGCCCTCACAAGAACTGTGCGACTCACTGGCCATCTTCTTCCACCGCAAGATCGCCGACATCCACGACAGCTTAAACACCACGACCGCACCAACGATGCCCGACCCCACCACCCCCGCGATCACCAACAGCGCCAACCACCTGACCTCCTGGACCAACACAAACGACGAAGAGACACGCAAGATCATGAACTCCATCCACTCAGGATCTCCGTCAGACCCCTGCCCACACCACGTATTCAACAAAGCAGACGCGGCCATCGCACCCCAACTACGGAAGGTCATCAACATCTCCTTCGAAAAAGCGACATTTCCAGAAAGCTGGAAGCACGCCAAAATCAACGCCCTCCTCAAAAAGCCCAAGGCGGACCCCAAGGACCTCAAGAACTTTCGACCCATCTCCCTGCTCCCGTTCCCGGCAAAAGTCATCGAGAAAATCGCCAACATTCAACTGACCCGCCACCTCGAAGACAACAACATCCTGGACCCGTCCAAATCCGGATTCAGATGAAAGCACAGCACCGAGACAGCCCTCATCGCCGCCACAGACGACATCAGACGGCAACTGGACAATGGCGAAACAACAGCCCTCATCCTCCTGGACCGGTCAGCCGCATTTGACACGGTCTGCCACCGCACCCTAAAGGCGCGCATCCAAAAAAGCCAGAATCCAAGAGAAGGCCCTTGACTGGACCACGTCCTTCCTCTCCGGCAGAACCCAGAGCGTCTGCCTCCCACCCTTCTGGTCAGAAGCCACCGACATCATCTGCGGCGTCCCCAGGGCTCATCCCTCAGCCCGACGCTGTTTAACATCTACATGCCCCCCCTCGCACAAGTGGCCCGCCACCACAACCTCAACATCATCTCCTACGCCGACGACACCCAGCTCATCCTCTCCCTCACCAAGGACCCCCACACCACCAAAACCAACATGCATGAGGGCATGAAGGCCATCGCCGACTGGATGAAGAGCAGCCGTCTGAAACTGAACTCGGACAAGACGGAGGTCCTCATCCTCAGACCCACCCCCACAGCCTGGGACGACTCCTGGTGGCCGACCGCGCTAGGAACAGCACCGACACTAACCGACCACGCCCGCAACCTATGATTCATCCTTGACTCCTCCCTCTCCATGTCCAAACAAGTCAACGCCGTCTCCTCCTCCTGCTACAACACCCTACGCTTGCTCCGCTGGATCTACAAATGGATCCCAACCGAAACACGAAAAACTGTGACGCAGGCCCTCGTCAGCAGCAACGCACTCTACGCAGGAAACCCAGCCAAACACCGACGGTGGCTACAACGCATCCAAAACACCTCCGCCGGACTGATAGTCAACACCCCCCGCCGCAGCCACATCACCCCCCTCCTGAGAGGCCTGCACTGCCTCCCCATCGACAAGAGGATCACCTTCAAGCTCCTCACCCACGCACACAAGGCACTCCACAATGCCGGACCAGCCTACCTGAACAGCAGACTCAGCTTTTACACCCCCACCCGCCAGCTCCGCTCTGCCAGCCTCGCCCTCGCAGATGTCCCCCGCATCCAACACACGACCGACGGCGGCAGATCCTTCTCTTACCTTGTCGCCAATACCTGGAACACCCTCCCCACCCACCTACGTCAGACCCAAGATCTACTCGCCTTCAGAAGACTCCTCAAGACTGGGCTCTTCGAGCAGTAGCGGCACCCCACTCCCCACCCCTCAGCGCCTTGAGACCCTCACGGGTAAGTAGCGCGCTTTACAAGTACCTTGATTGATTGATTGATAGCTCACATTCTGGTAGTACTTTCTTAAATGCATTCATCACAGTAATAGCAAAAACAAGACAAAGAACCTAAACAGAGAACAAATTACAAGCACATCGGATTAATTTGTTATGATTGCACAACGTATGCAAGACATTCGCAGTGTGTTGTGAATCTGTCATGCAATACCTCATAAAAAACTGACCCATCAGGATTTATTACGTGTAGATTGCCAACTGATAATAGACAAGTCGTTTTCAATTGCCTCCATGGCTAAGATCCCAATAGCAGCAATATTACTTGATGCCGAAAAAGCATTTGGAAGTGTTATTTGGCAATATATTTTTAGGACTCTTAAATGGTTTGGTTTCGGTACACATTTTATTTAATTTGTTCAATTGTTATATTCTCCTCCTAAAACCAGTGTTTTTGTAAACAATTGTTTTTCTTCTTATTTTAATTTGTCTCACAGAACTAGAAAGAGAAGTCCCTTTTCTCCTTCATTGTTTGCAATATTTTTGAAACCCTTCCTGGAACACTTGAGAAATAATTCCCTCGTTAATGATTTGGACTTGGAATTTCAGCTTATACTGATTACATTTTACTCTTCATATAAAATCCCTCTATTTTGTTGCAACCTTTTGTGGATGTGGTCCAAGTGTATTAACAAATACCTTGTTATACATTAAACTTAAATAAGACAAACATTCTCCCTCTTAAAGCACAGCAGAGAATATATGTGTGATTGTTTTACCTTTGTATGGATCTCTATAAAGAATAAATATTTACGTATTTGGTTGTCACCCAATATCAAGAAAACAATCCAGTTTAGTATGTCTTTTCTTAAAACAAAGATTCATTATTTGTTATTAATGTGTTATCTTCTTTCACTTGAATGGTGGGGAAGATTAGACACCATCAAAATGATGATTGTCCTCCACATTGTTTTTGCTATCAGCCTTACCTTTTAAGATTCAGAATGTTGTTTTTAAATATTGTGCAAAATTCCCATGGAATAAGAAACCCCTCAAATTGCTCTTTCAAAACTTAAATAGACAAAAGTTGAAGGTGGTGTTAGGTTCAATATCCTTAAATTATAGAAATCCTCTTTCATTATCGGGCAAGCTTGTGCATTAATATCTAATTATAATGAAGTTCCTTCACCCTTCTAGGTTATATCTATACGCACATTCTTTGCTGATTTGTCTTTTCAAGAAATTATTCACATATCTAATTGGTATGTTTTACACAGATATCATATGTTAAAATATATACGTATTATTGTTCATAGATATCTCTTAAATGAATACGCCACCAATAGATGATACTTCTTTTCAATAATCTGGGATAATAAATACCTAAAAATCGATAATAAGCCTTTCGATTGGAAGCATTGGACAGAAAAGAGTATTTCCGGGATTAATCAAATATGGGATTATAATACCTACTGAGACATTATTAAGCTTGGACTCATAACCTAACATTTCTTTTAAGTAATACATGTTATTGAGTGCCTTCCTTTCAACTTTTCTTTCTGGATCCCCAAACTAACTTTCATTTAATGATAATGATACTCCACCAACGAAACCTCACGTTTTGATTTTAAATGGTGATATACACTAGTGAATGGAAGTTCAGGGTGGACTGTTCTTCTGGGGAGTAGGGTTACTACTGATTTGAATAAAGCAAGTTTATGTCTAGAGTGGCACTGTGGGTGAAAAATAGATGGGTTGGAATGCTACCAAGAAAGACTGCTAGGTTTTAGGTTTTTGCAAGCATTTCTCCCATTACCTTTAAGGTGTATTAAGTAATGCCCTACATGGCCAAGGGTATGCCCAGACGTGGGTTCCTTGTTCGCTGTGCTATAGGATTCAAGCTATACTTAGTGACAAGGCCTAAATAGGCTAAAACCAATCTGGGGTTGCACGTGGTATCTTCACGAGGAGCCCTAGCCTTTGCAGTTCGGGATGGTCTGTACGCATGAAGAGCCAGGGCAGTATGGATTTGCATAAGGTGGATCTTTGTCTAGAATGACAAAGGGGGTAAAAAACGATGGGTTGGAATTCTATCCTCAGTGATTTCCACTGGCTATAGGGTTTTCAAACATTCCTCCCATCATCTTTTGTGTAAATATTACACCCAAGGATGCCATTATTTACAGATTAAGTCATCACCCTACTGATAATATAACTAAATCCCAGTTGAAGTCTTGTGGGACTGGGAATAGGATATTCAGCATGAGTTTGATGTGCAACTTTGGAACAAACTTTGGCTTAAATTATTGAAAACCTGCAATTCAGCTAGTATTACTCAGTCATTGTTTTTCATGTACAATAGATTACTTCTTACTTCAGTTCACATTTATAAGTAAGGTTTTCTTTTACTAACCTAAGCTGATCATATAGTAATAAAGAAGGTGCACTTCATACGTTATTTTATTCTAAATATGTTAATATTGGAAATTCATATGTCTTAATTGTTTTGAGATTTTCTAATTTAATGTCCCCTCTTTTTTGGTGATATATTCATGAGCTACAACTCTATTATAAATGTACTTACAATGTTAGCTTATTAGACCTCTTTATGCTCTGAGCAATGCAATATCGCCCGGTGCCCCAATACCAGGAACGTGGAAATGGGCTGAAATTGTCTCCATCCACAAAAAGGGCAGCAAACAAACCTGAGAACTACAGACCAATTAGCCTGATAGACATACTCCAAAAAATGTATGCCAGGCAGGTACTGAACAGGCTTAACGACTGGCTAGAGACAAATAGCATACTGTCCTCATACCTGGCAGGGTTTAGATCCAGTACTAGTACAATAGATCAAGTCTTCAGACTCCTGTGTATTATCTGGAAATATGTTAAAATCAGGAAGGGGCTCATTTATGTGGCATTCGTTGACCTGAGGGCAGCATTTGACATCGTACCCAGAGGCTTACTGTGGGAGTCACTTGAAAAACAAGGTGCCCCCCTGAATTTGGTTATACAGCTAAAAAGGTTACATAGCGGGAACTATGCGAGAGTCCGCTGGGGTATGAATGAGGAACTAACAAAGCCAATCCCAATAGAGAGAGGAGTGATACAGGGTTGTGTACTTGCTCCCACCCTGTTCTTACTCCTATATTAATGATGCGGTGGACCACCTACACGACCAAGCATACAATCCTCCAAGGCTAAATGCGAATTTTGTGCTGGCGCTGCTCTTCGCAGACGACACCATTCTGATATCACAGACCATGAAGGGGCTACAAAATATGTTGAACAGGTTTAATAGATACTGTACAGAAAAGGGCTCAGAAATAAATGCAAATAAAACGAAGTACATGGCCATAAACCCACAAAAGACCCTTAAAAAGAATCTTGTGGTCAGTAATGAGAAAATAGAATATGCCACGAATTTTATTTATTTGGGCATATTACTAGACGCAAAACTAGCCTGGAACCAGCAAATAAACCACTCAGTTTTAAGATTAGCCCAAGGATCAGGGGCAATCCTTAAGAAGTACAGCTCAACTACAAGCAATGCTGTGACCCCAGCACTCAAGATATACAAATGTAAGGTCCAGGCTGCAGCATTGTATGGATGGATGAGAATTATAGGGCACAAGCGACATCAGACATCTAACAGCTGGGGAAAACAAGTTTGCAAGGAGATTATTAGGATAACCCCAATCAACACCACTTGTTCCAATGTTCCACAAACTAAATTGAAGCAAATAGGTCATCTCGCAACTCTACGTCCACTGCTCTATTGGATACGGCTATGGACTATGCCGGAATTACTAGCATATAGAGTAGGTGCACGCAGATTACTGGATATTGATACGTCTAACCTTTCCAAGGTTAAGATTTGTCCGGAAATGGCTGATTGGGGTAGGTCTTGAATCATGCTGGACTAAAGCACATAATTTAACACCAAGTTGTAAAGGCAATCTAAAGGGTATTTATTGGCAATATACATTGAATGCACTCCACTCTGACCCAAGATTAGGAAGGTTAACAAGTGAATTCCTTTCTATTAAGCCAAGTCCGAATCGCGAGGATTTCCTTGACCATATACAACCTTTCCTAGCAAGAATTCTGTATCTAAAGTTAAGATATAACACATTACAGATCAAGAGATATACAGTAAAATGGGAGGGGTGGGGGGGATCTTGCCTGTTTCCTATGCACTAGTTGCACTTTAGGGCCTACAAACAACATCGAAAACATTGCACATATTTTGTTTTTTTCCCCAGCGTAAGATAGGGCAAGGAGCAAATGGATTTGACCACTATGTAATTCGTAGGGATTCAGAAAACATCAAGAGGTGCTGAGGGTACTGACAACAAGTACCCTACTGCATGTCATAGTTGCGCTATCAAGATATTTGTTTATAGTGGGTCTAATTAGGAAGAGAATGTGGCTAGAGTTGTGATATACTAATGACCAAGATATATGCAACTGTCAAACTTACCTTGGACTGTATGAATAATTAGACATTACTCTATGTATATTTTAAAAAGGTTTTATTGAATGAAATTGTTTTACTATAATTGCCAATTTTATTGAAATTATGTAACATTTGGCTGAAACATTTTAGATTATTTTATGGACGATGTTTTACAATGAAATCTTTTAGGGCCTTTGGCCGAAATAAATAATTTATAAGATAAGACCTCTTTATTGCCATTGCTTTTAATCAAAGAACCTCTTGTTGGAAGCATGTTTCCAAATTGTCTTTTTAATATTGCTAAAACCATATTCAATAACCCTAAGCATAATAGAGCATTTACTTTGGAAAAAAATAGCAAAATTAGAAATGACTTGTTTTGGCTGCCATTGCTTACATTTTAGTCTAACAGTAACACAATAACTGATGCATTAAATCTGTCCTGATTATCTCTTTCTATTGTGTTTCTCCTCTTATCCATGTTTTCTTTCCTCTTATCTTTTATTTTCCTACATTTTAAAGAGCGGTATATTTTACCCGTAACATAAAAATGAAGTTCTTATGATAGATATGTTGTTTTCTTATTCATGGTTTATTCCTTGTACTTTTATTCTTTTATTGCCTCAAATGTATTTTTAAAACCACTAAAATTAAAGGACAGCTGAAAGAGAGTGGGAGCCTCTGACCTGTTAACATGCAAAAACCGCATCCTACTAATGTAAAAAAATGGAAGGTTTCCCATCTTGTAGACATCCATAATGCATAGTATCTATATTACAGATGTTCTCAGTGTGAACTAGGTGCTAGACAGTTTTGAAGCATCTAGTACCCATATTTCCAAAATCTGACTCTGTACACCATTGACATTATGTTTCCAAGTAAGCCAAAATGTTAACAAAAATTTATGTATACCCACCACTAATTATGCAATGCACTATGTTAAAAAATGTACAGTTATGGTAGTAATACTTTCTTTCTGGCATAATAATAAATCAAGACCCCGCCTCCATTATTAGGCTTTGCACCTTTGCTCAATGGACAACAACCTATTACATTTGACCCTGTTGCAGGGATTCTGCTTGGGAACAGAAATATTCTTGGGATCATAGAACATCTGCAAGTAGGGACTGAATCACCATACCACCTCAGCATCTATGAGCCCGAGTCCGACTAGCTATAATACCTCCTAACCTAACCAGAGAGACAAGTGAGTGGGTTGGCACCCCAGAACACAACACTATCGACCCTCTGAGGGATCGCAGTAACAGAACACTTTCTTTCACTCTCTTACTCGAACCTGACCACAATAAGATAAACCAGATACACAATGGAAGTTTATAACATTTATTTAAACTATTGTGCTGTAAAATGCTGTATTTTGTGTCACCATAAGAAGACAAATTCACATCAAAAATATTGGTAGCATGGTTAGCAAACCAAATACCATGAAAAGCCCTTTCATGTTATAAGACAGATTAGTCTAACCCCCCTCCCTTCCTAATGAAGATAAATGATTATATATCAAAGATCTCTTGGATTATTGGCGAACCCTATTACTTATCATACATAGGTGGATGTTCTACATCTCAGCAGATGCAGCAGTCTTGTCTCAAGACCTTTATTCTCAGAGTGGGTTTTTAGAACTCCTGTCCTCAGTTATATGAAAAGACATGTTTTCTCACAAACAGCAGCTGCAATCTCCTATTATTTTTAGATGCTAGCGCCAGACCAGAGAACATAACAAGGGGCATTGTTGTTTGTTTGAAAAGAACACAAAAACATATGCAGGTTCTGTGTGACAATGCAATGTGGCAAAAAGTCAAGCATGTTTATATAGCAACAGGTGCAAAGAAATTTGGTCTACAATGTGCAAACCTAGGCTAACACAGGCAAAACGACAATGGGGAACGCAGGAAATACACAACAACCCCTGTTCCTTGTAGAGTAACATGGCAAGAATGTTATGATTTCTTCCCGTTATATTTTTAATGTATGATGTTTCCTTTATGTTTACATTGAAGATATAAATATGTGTCAAGCAAGAAAATAAACTTTTTTTCATTTTTATATTTGGTTAAAGTATGTATAAAGGAACTATTCTGAACCAAGAGGCACTTTAAAGGACATATGTCCTCTATGTCCATGGACTTTGTTGTCTGACAACATGAGGGATGCACTTGTTTCAGTCTAGCTGGAGTTATGTTATACAGGGATCTGTGCACAGTTCTACAAATTGGTAGCATATGCAATGAAGCTACTAGCCGTTTAATAAAATATTGCAGTTATAATTTTTGCCTGTTCTGATGGACAAACTATTATCATACTTATTTTTCACCTTTAGTATTCTAGGCTAGTGTATAATAAAGATTTGTAAGTACACCACTGTTGTAATGCTTTATTTGGCTTTTAAGGACCAAGTTGGGAAGCCACTTAAACATCACGTTGCAGGGGGCTCTGACCGGTCTACAACAGTCTCTGTAATGACCAATTCCATAACATAGCCCACAAATGGTTCAACAAAACTCATCAGTTTTCCCAATCTCAGGATCGACAAGCTGTCTATAATGATCAGATAGTTAAGGAAAATCTCCCTGAGGGAAGACTATGTATGTGTTTTCATTCAACATGGAAAGACTCATATGGAGAGTTTACTGGAGGTCACAGACCAAGATGCAGGATTTATGAATAATATGCATAATAACGGCTTATATCCCTGAAACACAATTTGCCCACCAGATCAGGAGAGGAGCATTCTCCTGTATGGGTTTTAGACAAATTCTGTGCTCACTAAAAAGTTTATATTGCATTTTATAGGACACAATGGCCTTGATCACCTGATATCTAAAGTAATACAACAAACAGAGGAATTGAAAGACGTTTGACTTATAAACATTCATGTGTCCTAGCTGTGATTTTATCCAATCAGCAACTTAGCTACATTTTATGGAACATATGCTTGCTGGAGCTGTTGCTTTAACTTTATTGCAACATACGTCTATATATTATTTATTAACCCAACCACAATACTTACAGTCTCGTTCAAATAGATGCCACGTGTCTTCTTTTACAAGGTATGCATCAGTTAACACCGCAAGGTGACATTTCTGTAGACAAAAAGGACCAGTAATTGATTTTGCAACGTGTGTACTAAGGTTGTAGATACCATCAGACTAGAAATCATTTGGGTCACTATTAAAGACTAGTCTACAATCTTCATCTGTGATGATTATCAGTTTGTTTCCCATAGGAGTTGTGTGGAAGAATGCACATATATCTTCAGAACTAAATATCCAGCATTTTTACCAGCTAAGTCTAAAGTTAGAAGACTGAGGCGATAAGAAAATCTTGTATATTGTATTGAAATCCATTTACAACATAAAATAGCTCTAACAGTGTTTTGTTTTGGCTGAAAAAATGAACATTAATTTCCTGACCTGAACAATAATTTATTAGCTATGTACTAATTACTATATTAATTACACCAAACTTTTTAACTATATACAAAATCAAAAGAAAAAACAAAAACACAAGCACTTGAACCTGCCAGACATTTGGATGGATGCTGCACCGCCTGAGTAGCCTCTCGCCACTTCCAAGCACCACAGGCCCCTCACAATTCACTACGACATTAGGCAGTATGGTGGGTGTCCGAGATGCGGCTAAGGTGAGAGCAGAGCACAGAGTGTTGAAGTCTTGCTGGCCATGCTGATTGACATTGATAGGGCCGAGTATTCTACACTAGGCTGGCAAGTTGAGGGTCCCCCCCATTGAAAGAAAAATGCTGTGGTGTGGCTCAAGAGGATGAGCATATTGAGGAGTGGCCGAGCCAGATAGCCAAAGCTGAATTTGTTTTGCGAAGCTGGTACAGTGTCGCCATAGAGGAGGATGGAGTGAGATTGATGACAGCAGCAGTTGTGTGCCTCCCACTGCCAGTGGTTTGGTGGCCCCTTTTGGAAGGGTCAAGGATTTATTAGGTGCCTCAAGTGCCCCAAGAGACATTAAGTAGACATTAAATAGGCAAATTGAGATGCACTTGATGTCTTTGGGGGGCATTAGAAGTGAATTATGGGTGAATCTATGAGGTCATCATCTAGCATAGCCTTACCTCAGAGAGGTTTAGAGACGGTTATGCCAGCTTAAGGGGCCTAAAATTAGATGTATGCAGAATGGGAAGCAGCAGGTGGCTATCTCCAAGTCTGCCTCAAGTGTTTTTAATAATACAGCACCACTTAATGGGGAGATCGCAGCTCCCCCACTAGCCGCTCCTACCACAGTTATCCGCTGAACTGGCCTTGCAGTTGCCACAGCACTAAGGAAAAGATAAATCATGTATTACCTGCAAAATAGTGGAAGGCAACACGGCTGCGTCCAGTGTTCTCATAGATGAAGCTGCTGATAAAGGTGTGGGGTGGGGGAGAAGCTGGTAGCACCCTTGCCGCACAGCGACCGATTGTTCTGACAGACTGCCAGGTTTCATGGAAGAACACCTTGTGTAGTCTAGGATTGATCAAAGCAATGATGCTGCCAACAATAATGACAATTCTCCATTAATTCTCGGGGGCCAAAAGAATCAGGCATCAAGGTTGATCAGGTCAGTCTCAATGCCTGAGGTTGGTGGGGAGACTATCATCAATTTGGTAGATACCACTTATTGCCAGACCGGAACCTCAGAGAGTGTTAATGTTACTTTGAAACACAAGATGGGGGCAGATCCATGTGTATGCCAAGCAATGGTGTTTGGGGGAAGTATGTGTTCAGGAAAAGACAGTACTACTGACTGTACGACCTTTACTTTGTGAGACTCTAGCTTAATAAACAAACAATGAGAGAAGCCTGTCCGCACAATACATTTAACTACTGTTCACAGTTGGATGCCTCTAGTTCCATGTTGCTGTTGTTCAAAGAGTTTCTGGGAGAGGTTAAAAGACTTAGGCAACAGCAAGTTGATTTTGAAAATTAGATAAAGCAGTGCCTGGGAAAGATAGAGGGTCAAATGACTCAGATTGCGAATCGCTGTGAGAAACTGGAACAGCAGATTTCAAGTCGTGCGGGTAAATTATAAACAGCTCCTACGTTGAATTTAAGACTGGCGAATGAAACCAAATCTCTGTACAAAAAGCAGGAATATTTAGAGAACCCCTTGAGGTGATCAAATTTGAGAATTTTAGGGTTGCTTGAAGGGAAAGAAGATACTATGGGCATGGGTGCGTTTGTAGATTGAGTGCTATAATCTTTTGACCTTTTCAAATCTTCACACAATTTGATCACATTGTGGGCACACAGGGTTCCTTCTCATATTCCATGTAAGGATTATTACCCTTATATGATTTTGGTTATCTTCTCTGATTACAGGGTTGAAGAGAAGGTGCAGGACAAGGCAATTAAGGGAAAGACTTTTTCGTAGGCCAAATTAATTAACTTTTAAAATATTTTCAGATATGACTATTGATACAGCATGGAGGTGTAGAGAGTTCTAGAACATGTTTGCATAATTTCAGGCAGCTGCTTTGCAGGCACCCTTGATACACATGTCCAAGCTTATGTGGAGAAGTGTGGCTCAGGGGTTAGAGGCGGCAGACCTGGAGCTTGAATTCGGCCCTGGACCAGGGTTCAATTCCCCACCTCGGCGGGTCTTGGGCTCAATAATTCCACGGACTCGATAATTCTCGCTCCGGTGCCTTCTCGACTCATGGGTTCACACTCTGCGACTCTGGGCAATAGCTTGCTTAATCTCCACATCGGCCCCTCGCGGTGGGATGCCTGGCTTTCACCTTGTGGATACCCTGCCAGGGTTATCTCACAGGGGAATACCAGGACGGGTTCCCTAAGCAAGCGCGGAGATGCCCCAGGGTAAGTCATGCGCTATATAAGCTTCATACATTTACATTTACATTTAAAGTGTTGTTTAAAGGACACATTTATTTTCTCAGATAGTAGAAGCACAATCATTCATAGCAGACATAAAATGGGGGTTGAGGATTGCTATATGGAACTGATTTTGTGTAATTGTTAAGCCTCCATTTAAGCTACCCAGATTAGCTTGATGGGGAGGGTGAAGGCGAGGGGGCTGGGTAGGTCTCAGAGAAAACAACACCATATCATGGAGTTGGTCACCTACAGGCTGGGAGGGTGTGTGCTTGTGCTGAAAGAAGGGAGGAGCTCCCGCTACAGCCAAGAAGCGAGCAGGGTAAATTGGGTGTGAACTATGGTGATGTTGGGTTTCATTGAGAAATATCAGGTTCAGTGCCAAGGGTTTATTATAAATACGTTGTACATGGTTTTAGGGATTTCTGAGGTTTGGCTAGGTGCTGTCAAAATAGGTATGGAAAGACACCAACTACAGTTTCTTATGCTGGTATATGCAATGAACTTTACTAAGGAATATGTTATGCTCTACGATAAAGTTTGCATTTTGGATGAGTTTTTTAGGTGGGATGTATACATTGAACGTATTTTATGAAGCTGCTGCCGAGACATATAACTTTTCACTTAACAATTTGCACTTTTGGGTACGCTACAGGCCAGTCCTGTAGCTTTAAGTATTTGCGATTTCTGTTGATATAATGGAGGGGAGCATATGTTGTTCTATGACTTTATTCGATAGAATGTATCATAAAAGTGTACAAGTTCAAACATCAAGTTAAAAACAGAGATACATCCCCCTTTTTCCCCATTGATAGAAAAAACAATGTCGCATTGTCATACATACAGTACAAAAATAGAATTTAAAAAACAATGTGTTTTAAAAACAGTTAAAAACCCTTAAAAACACAAATTTTAAACATTTATCGAACACTAAAACCAACAACAAAACAGAGGGCATTGCCAGAACTCCACAATCTGCAACTGATGCGCCTATAGGAGCTTGGATCTAACTAACCAAGCCCATCCCAGGTATTTAGCTCTCCCACATACTACACTGGGAACAGAGGTGTCTGATGTAAGAATGCGTAATGCCACCCTATGATGCTTAGTCCCTAAGTTGGAGCACACAGGTTTCAACCATCTCCGTCTCGCCTGGCCATATGCTCGACAGGCGAAGAGGAAGTGGGGGATAGATTCTGAGGGGGAAGCGCAACCAGGGCAATATCCTACCCTCTCTCCCAAGGGTTTCCACCCTGCAGTGAAAGCATTCAGAGGTAGTGTGCCGAGCCTAAGCTTCAAATACAAGGCCCTATCTCTAGGGGATTCAATGCAGTCTAGGAAGGTATCCAATTTGGGAATGGGCTTGGAGTCTAGGAACTTCTCCGTCAGGGAACCATGCTTCCATGGAGGGGAGCATATGTGTAACGAGCTGAATCATGTTTTTGTATTTTGACCGAAGGGTGGTAGTTTATTGACACAGACTTAACTGGCTGCTGTTGCAGGGATGTGGGTTTTTTTTGTTTTAGAAAGAAGTAATGGTGAAGGTGTTTTCCTTTAATGTTAATGGGTTGAACAATGGCAGAAAAAATACAAGCAGTTGAAACTTGAATAAAAAGTCATGACCCTACAGTGCTTTTATTGCAGGTAAGTCATATTCCCCTTAGCAGGTCGACCAAGTTTGATATGTTTAAAACGTGGGACAGTTTTAAATGTTTCTCCTCGGTGGGTGCAGCACACAGAAGAGTAGCTATTCAAACGAGTAAGGGAGCTAAAGTGCAAATTCACAGATGGCAGTCAGGTACGGAAGGACTGTGGTGTTGGGTGGCCTGCACAATCGACTTCTCGTGGGTAACATTAGTTAATTTGTATGCTCCTGTTGAGGATGACCCTGCCCCATTTATTAAACTCTTCTTATCATTAGCAGCAGCTGATGGACCACTGATTGCTGGAGGTGATTCACCTTCCTCTAACAATCAGACCTTAATACTTCTTCTGTAAAAAGATACAGCCAAAACCTAAAAGTCCAAATATTCTTGGGGAATATCGGAGAATTTTTGGGCTGATTGATCTCTGGAGTACAGCTAATACTTTGAGAATATACATGTTTTTAAACTAGATATAAAACAGAGGTTTGTTTAGATTTTATAATTTTCTAATTTACTCCAAAGTGGGGTTTACGAACTTACCTAATGTTTTTTTTTTTAATATTCCGCTGTGGAGTTAGAAATTGCTTCCGAGGACTTGGGCACTAGACATCAGAGATTATTGTTCAATAAGTGTTACTTAGAAGATGAGAAGTTGGTTGGTTCACGTAAAATGGAGATTGAGAGTGCTTGATACAAAACAAGAGTTCTGCTTTAATGATATGGTGTTGGATGCCATTACAGCGCACCCGCAAGCATTTGTGATTTCTAGGGCTAAAGCCCCGTTTAATAACCTAAGGGAAGAAGAAATCAGTTTGTAGAATAGTGTCAACTGTGAGCATGGAAGGTTTCTCCAGAATAGCTCTGAAAGAAATAGGAAAGCATTGGGGGATGCAAAAGCTGATCATTGGGACCATTCTTATGCAAAGAACTATGTACAAAATGCAATTTATTTACAAAAGATGTACAAAGAAAGACATTTTTGCGTGAAATTTCTGGCCTGGCAAGCGTGCAAACGGCCTTTGTGCTATAAAGTTGATGCTGTGAAGTGTCCCAAAACAGGGAGATCTTGAATATCAGATGAAGAGATTAATGCAACTTTTGAGAAAATGTTAGCAATATTTATAATACCTCTCTCAATGTAAATTTATCTGAATTGAAATGCTTCCTGGACTGCCTTCTAATGGCAGTTCTTTCAGAGAAAGATAGAAGATTTATGGATAGCCCCTTTTCTTTGGGTGAGTTGGAGAAGGTCTGTCCGGATAAAACGTTTTTGGCCCTGATGGAATGCCTGCCAAATTGTATAGGACCTTTTCAGCAGTTTGAAACACATTTATTGGAAGTTGCCAATTTTATTTATAAGGGGAGTTCACCTCCACATCCTTCAGGTTAGGGAGTGTAGTCAGCTCCCTCAGAAAGGGAAAGAACCCTGCCGAAACACATTCCTATTGTCTGATCATGTTTTTAAATTCGGACAATATAATTATAATGAAGCTGACAGAAAATAGAATTAACAAACTGGCAATCCATGGGGATCAAAATGGCTTCATTGCCAGGGGGCAATTGAGCACCAACACTAATTATTTAATAGAGGCTTTGGATATGTTTGCAATTATCCAGATCCCTGTGGCAATCATTTTGTTAGGCGCAGGAAAGGCACTTCATCTTGTAATCTGGGAATCCCTTTTGGTATACTAAGAAATCTTGGATTATCTTCCCAGACTACAGGTTTTATAAAAAAGGATCTATTCAAACGTGGAAGCTGGGTTAATTTTAAACTTTACTGAAATAGGTACTGTTAAGGTTCAGCATGAAATAAGGCAAGGCTGTCCACTTTCGCCAGTTCTTTCTGGCTTTTTATTGAGCCTTTGGCCTTAGCAATTTAGAGCGACCGAATAATACGAGAGCCTATACCTTCAATGGCAAAAATTAAGGTATACTCTGATGATGTCATGCATTTATTGGGCCCTAAGCAAGTGCAGGAACGAGTGTCTAATATTCTTTTAGCTTTCCAAACACTGGGAGGATATAAGGTGCATAAACCAAAACCCAATGCCATTTTGAGTATTTGTGCAGCAGAGGAGCTCTTGCCAGAGCTTAGAGGTTGTGTGCAGTCTCGGCCTACGCATTATTTCGGGGTATATTTTACGAATTATATGATTTGAATTATAGACCGCTTTTAACCAAAGGTAAAGGTTTATTAACCAGATGGGTGCCGCTTCCTCTCCAACGCTTAAGGTGGGTTGCTTACATAAAAATGGAAGCTCTCCCATTATTTAATTTTTTATTGTAGCTGCCCCATGCACAATCAGTTGTAAAGTGTTTGCAAATGTAAATTCGATGATCTATTCTTTCCTGTGGAAGAAAGCCAACCCAAGAATAGGACTGAGCACTTTATATGGGATTACAGAGAAAGTGGGGGTTAGTCCTCCCTAGTTTTAAGATTTATTATTTTGCACACTTTGCACAGTATATGCTTAGGTGGATTTCTGAAACTGGATGATTTTCTGCAGAATGATCGATTAAAAACTTGGTGTGAGATCGAACCACACATAACCAGTGAGAAGATGTGGCTTCACTGGTCCTACAGGACCCTGATTGGGGTATTACATAGCACAAATGCGACAGTTTTGTCAGACAAGTAGGAGCTTGTGCTAAATCTAACTGATGATTCAGACATGAAGAAAATAGGCCTTTGGAATTGATATTTACTCTCCTGTACAAAAGTGGATATGTATGATCAGATTTCGATGTAATAGATCAGGTGGGAGAACGTGGTAATACAGAAAGATGTTGGTTAGTTAATTATTGAAATTTTTCTGCTTTAAGGGGCTAACTTTTGTAAAATTCAATTGTTTGCAAAATGGTTGATCCATAGGACATCACAGTTTTTAAATAAAATAAATCGGATTCTCATAACCAATATTTTAGGTATGACATGATAGATGGCGGGGCTTACATAATATGGTACTGTGGTAAACTGGGTAATTTTTGGTAGGGTATCTATAAATTATTAGAAAATCCGCGGAAAATCCAAATGCCACACCCCACGCTGGCACTTGTGGGCCCTTTTTTAATGAGTAATTCCCTCCCCCGCCGCTGCTGCCCCGCCACCCTGCCACCTTTTATTGTCAGCAGCGGTGACTGAAATAGTGCTGAGATTTAGGATGAAGGTTGTGCGGAGATGCAGCATAACACATTTCTGTGCCTACTTCTATCTGTAGGTGTTAAAATATAAAAGCCATAACTACTGATTTTGCCATTTAATTTCTTTTTTGCTTATCCACAGAGCTCCAATAGAATGGCAGAAAATACTATATTTAAGAAATGATTCGTTTAATTGTTGTTTTAAAATAATATTACTATTTGTTTTTGCACTTTTAAGATTACAGAAAATACTATACATAAAGAGCTTGAGAAACACGGTTGGATGTGCAAATATCTAGGACACGAGTGTGAGCTCTTCGATACTGCTTAAAACAGGACTTCAGTACAAGCTCAAAAGTCTCACGTTGGGTCCACATTACCCAGGTTTATTATGTTTTGAATATAAAATTATCATTTTAAAAACTTATATGGAGGATTAGCAGTACCATTTATTTGAAGAGAAACACGGATGTGTTCATGTATTTATTTTGAGTAATAAATTTCCCTTTATGTAGTTGCTGTTCAGCATTCATTCATGATCTTGGCTCAAGGTGGCAGAGCACATTAAGCAGTGCCACCTTATTCCTCAACTTCAGCTTGCATGAAACTCCACAGCTACGAAAGTGGCAGAGCTTCTTCTATATATATATATAAGAAGAAGGCATGGAGCCGAAATGCATCCGCCGCCACTTTTTGTTGAAATAAACATGCGGTTTCCCATGGAATCCTCTCAGGCCTCTGATCTCTTCTTTCCGGAGCGATTTTCCTCATGTTTTCTGCACCGGCCAGAGGTGCAGCACAGAGGCCCTGCTGCGCAAAGTGACACCGAACTGTTACTGGCATCATGCTGTTTTGCAGCTATTTTGAAGTTCGGGGTACCGAGAAGTCCGGTGTCCGCCAAAACCATCAGGATAGCTAAAGCAGTTGGAGGTATTTTACCACCAGTTGGGAGTTATGGCGTACATGGCTATCCCTGCTCACTCGCTTACCTGATGGGACAGGCTGCTGCAGTACGAGAGGACCCAAGGGAGCTGTATGCGGACTTCGGCATTGTTTGGGGACTCATCCGCCATGACCTGCAACAGACCAACAAGCTCGCTGGCAAAGACACTTGCTCCCACATACACCGCCGACCCAGTTGCAACCACATTGTGCACTCTGGGAATTGTAGTTCCGTTCACTTGATCACGAACATGCAATAGGTGAGCAATATTAACTAGGGGGAGGAGCCTGTTGAACTCAACCTCAAGAGGAGCAGGTGTGGGATACCGGAATGAATGACTCTTAAGTGTTGGGCGTGGAGCCAAAATGCATCCGCCGCCACTTTTTGTTGAAATAAACATGCTGTTTCCCATGGAATCCTCTCAGGCCTTTGATCTCTTCTTTCCGGAGCGATTTTCCATATATAGATTTCACACATGTTATAGTTAAATATTAGCATTTAAAAAAACCTAAGAAATTCAATGAAAAACCATAGGTTTCACACATGTTATAGTTAGCTGGACATTTCACGAATACAAAAGCATTGAAATTCCCCCGTTATAGTTAACTATAACTCGCGCGCCCGCAATGCACTGCTGAGGACATCACATATTACATCACTCATGACATGGTCAGTGACATAACTCATGACACACGCCCCGGGGACCCCCACCTCCCCGGGGCACTAATATGCAAATAGGGGGGTCCGTTACTGTCTTTGCCCTGGGGGTGGCGGTCCCTGGGGCTGTGGGGGGGCCGTTTGCCCCCGCGCTACCATAATAACTTTGCCCCGGGGATGGATTGGGCCCCCCCACACTTTTTTAAATATGCCCCCGGGATTTGGTCCCCCTGGGGGCTAATTTAAAAAAAATAACACCGCTTTTTTTTTTTTTACGGGGTACGCGTACTGTGATTTAAAAAAAAAAATAATAATAATAATTTTTGGGCCTTGGGGGTCCTTGTGGGACCCCCTGAGCAGGCCTAGGGGGTCAAGGTGTATCTACCCTGCCCCCTTTGCGTGTTTTGCACGCTTGTTTTCAGCTTTCTTGTGCCTCGGTTCTGCCAATGCTTCCTGGTTGGGAGTGTTGACAGACAGTTGACATCCAATCAGCATGCAGCTCGTGCTCTGGAAGCTTACCGTAACACCTCCAATATATACTCATGATTTTCCTTATGATTTTCGCAGGAACTACTGAACGGATTTACACCATTTAACAAAAAGGCCCATCTGCGAACAGAACTCTACCTTTTTACCAAGTTTGGTTAATTCCGTTCAGCCGTTCGGGCTGTAGCCCCGGCTAAAGGTCCTATGGAAAATTGCATGGGGAAAACACGTTTTGGGACCCCCCTTTTTTCTCGGCCCCTGCTTCATGAATCACCCCCAAACTTCAGGGAAGGAGCGGAGCAGGCCATTTACTTAGAGAAATTTGCGAAGATTCGTCCACCGGCGCCAAAGTTATTCCAAATAGAATGTTGCGGGTTTTGTATGGAAACTAGGTTTTAACTATAACTACGCGACAGCCAGTATATATATATATATATATATATATATATATATATATATATATATATATATATATATATATATATATATATATATATATATATATATATATATATATATATATATATATATATATATATATATATATATATATATATATATATATATTTATTTATCCCAACAAACAGTAGCCTGCTATGATGGAGCCAAACACAGGTACATTTCTATAGCCAACTTTAAATGGAGGGGTACAATGTGCAGCTACAGCAGAAGCGCCTCGTGAAGAGTAATGTCCTGCCCAACGCGTTTCATGCTGGATAGCCCTTTCTCAAGGGCTGCGGGCATCTTCATGAATGCAACACATAGCAGTTTTTTCGGCATCATTTTCAAGAGTTCACTCCCTCCGCCCAAAGGGAGTGGCCACCCGCATGGCCTGATGGTTGCTGTAGCGCCAAAGTATTGCTCATGTGAGTCGTCGTGCTTTGCTTCAAATTATGAATATTTAAAATCCTCAGTGGGTTACGAGCATTCTCCCACTGTCTGTCATGTTCGTGAATCCTCCACCGGCATACCTGTCCCTAGGCTACAGTGCCGTTTGACACTGCAGCGGGACTACTCCGAAGCGCAACGGGGCTCTTATCGCGGCCCAGGCTGTGCCGCTTCAAATCCCAACAAACAGTTGCCTGCTATGATGGAGCCACACACAGGTACGTTTCTGTAGCCAACTTTTAATGGAGGGGTACAATGTTCAGCTACAGCAGAAGCGCCTCGTGAAGAGTAATGTCCTGCCACACACGTTTCATGCTCGATAGCACTTTCTCAAGGGCTGCGGGCATCTTCATGAATGCAAGACACAGCAGTTTTTTCAGCACCATTTTCAAGAGTTCACTCCCCCCGCCCAAAGGGCGTGGCCACCCACATGGCCTGATGGTTGCCACTAAGGCGGAGGACCGTCACAGTAAAAAAAGGAAAAAATAAAATGATAACGTAATGTTATTATCATTTTATTTTGTCCTCCTGCTGCGGCAGCTTTGCGTGAGGGGGCGGGGCTGCAGAGCAAGCGGGGAGTGGTAGAACCCTTCTAAGTGTGCAATGACTGTTTGGTTTGCCCTCTCTGGCCACCCAAAACAGTCATGCGCACTTTCCCTGTTCTCCATGCAGGCTGAATTACAACCTGGCCCCAAGTCCCTGGCTGAGTGCCGAACCACAGCGCTCAGACTAATCACAACGCTACATTGCAGCGTTGTGATTGGTCAGGGGTGCCTGGGTGCTTATCAATCACAATGCTGCATTGCAGCAGTTCATATGAGCGCCACATTATGTTACCCAGGTAAAGGTTAATTTTTTAATGCACAGAGATATTCATTGATTTGATTGTTTTTAATGACAAGATGTCAAACCGTTCAAAAGTCAGCAGTTTTGGCAGTTAGGCCGCACCTCCTCCTTTTTATGAAATTCAATGAAAATAAAATGTATAAAGCACGACAATCTACCGGGGGTATTAAGGCACTTAGCAGAATCTGACAGGCTGAAGAGGATCCAGAAGATGGCAGAATTATTTGGAAAAAAGCCACGTTTTTAGATCTTTCCTGAATTTTAGTTCTGCCAGAAGAGAATTCCATAATCTTGATATGCATAAGATGAAGCCTCTTCCCCACCCCCCAGTTGGCTTTCTTAAATCTGGTGATTACTAGGTTTCCACTTGTGGATGATCCCAGTGAGCGCGTTGGGATATATTGATGAAAATGCTGTATAAAGCAGTCTGGGCCGACAGCTTGTTGTGCCCTGAAGGCAATGCAGAGTGTCTGAAACTCTGTATGATTGTCAATGGAGAGCCAGTGTAGTTGAATGAGTGCTTGAGAAACAGATGAATGTTTTGGAATGTCCAGCAGTAAAGGCCCCTACAGCACCAAAGGCTCCCGCTGCACAGAAACCCACGCCTAAGGTCCTTACAATTCCCCCGCAGAGCAATGTCGCACCAAATACACCTAAAGAAAACACGCCAACCATAAACACACCGGCCCCTAAAACTCCTGCCACTAAAAAAACAAATCTCCCAAACAACAAAGGAGGTATGAGAGGGACCACTGATAACAAGCTCCCGCTAAACATGCCACCTGAGGCATGCCCATATGTGGTAGTGATGACGGGGGTTCCTGAACTAACGGGAGAGGGTACGGAACCCAACTGGTCGTTGAAAAACAAAGTACAGTATTGGTTGAACACAAATCGACCTGTTCCGCCAACCTGGACAAGCAGGATAACATCAGTTTGTAGGACCCCTTGGGTGGGACACAGGAAAAAAAGTATACAGGGAGATTTATAGTGATCACCTTCGAGGACCCTAGCATAGTCGAGTATATCTGTTCCTGGGACTATAATAATACAACTGGAGGGATCGCTACAAGATCCCTTTCCTTTTTTTACCCAAAAAGATATCATAATAACTATTCGAATGAATCTGATAATATCTGGCGAAAAGCAGTCCCACAACCATGGGAACTAGACTTCGCTGGGCCTAAAACATTTCAGCGACATAGTGATCCTGACAATTCTTGGTGGACAGTAAACCAGAATTATCAACAGCAAGAGGGCCCGTGGCAGACTGTGGGACCACAGAACAGAGGCAGAAATTGGGAACAGTGGGACAGACCGCGCTACCGATCATTTAGACCTATCTATAGAGATACCCCACATTGGCAAAATTGGCCAGGCATACCGACCATGAACCGGTTTAGCAGCCTGGAAATGGTCGACTGACCACGAGTCGAAACTCCGAAGCCCCTACAGGCCATCCCGGTCCTATCCGAAGATCCCCCAGATCCACCAGAACCTAAAACGGCAGATCCAGAGAAGGAAACCTTACAGCTCTTGGTGATTTTCTGGAACATTGCAGGCCTCCGACCAAAAATAGAAGATGGTTCTGCTGCCCGATTTTTGGAGGAAGGTAAAATTATATGCTTACAGGAGACATGGGCCACGACGCCCCTACATCTTGTAGGATATAAGACATACTCATCCCCCGCCCTTTCAAGCAGTTCAGGTAGACCCAGGGGGGGGCTGGTAACTTACATAGCCAACACAATAACTGACTTGAAGGAATTAGAGGCACATTCTTTTCCAAACTTTCTATTGTTTACACTCAAAATAGGGAAAAAGCATATTATTATACTAATCAACTTATACAATAACTTAGAGGATGACAATTTCTTAAACATCCTCTCCATAATTCAAGAAAAAATCACCCATCATAGACACCTTTATGAGAGAAAGGGTAACGTCCATATAATATGGGGAGGGGACTTCAACTTACACCCCTGCCCTTTGACGAACAACCAGACCTGTGGATTGGTGGACGAACACGAGAACCCCCTCGTGCACTTCCTCCATTCACGAACGGGGTTAGCTATGAACAAGATCCTCTCAGATCTGGAACTGCTAATAATAAATCCAATTCTACCACCAAAGAATCAACTAGAACCTACCTATTGAGGAAGGGGGCACAAGACCACAGTTGACTATATAATCATCACAGAAGGTCTAAAAGATCTAAGTAAGAACTTTAAAATTTTGGAAAACATCCTAAGCGACCACTCCGCTCTAAGGTTGAATTTACAGCTGAACCAACCAAGATCTTTTATGGCAACAATAGCAAATACCTTATCACAAAATAGGCTTGAACTGGGCAAAAAAACGGATACACTATAAAATGGGAAAAAGTGGATCCTAACAAGCTCACTGACACATTAATAAAGACTGCTTATAACAATATAATGATATGCCTGGATCCTCAAGCAGATGCCAAGCTAATCCTGGAAAATTTTAAGATGATACTAGAACAAGTAAAAACACTGTTGACCAGATTACCCAAACAAAACAATCCAAGTACTACAGGTTGGTTTAATCATGATTGTACTAAGGCGCAGACCAACTTAAGAAAGGCACTTGGAAAATCAAACAGAGACCATCTAGAGATCCAACACCTCCGGCGAGAGTATAATAACGCCAGAAAGTCAAGGAAAAAAGAGCTGAAACTGTCTTTGTGGAACGCTCTGCATAAAAGCGCACTCATGAAAGATAGTCAGTCCTTTTGGCGAATAGTTAAGGCTCCCCTGCTATCGGACTCTAATATCCCTCAGATCGACGTTGCTATCGATGAGGAAACCTGGGTGAACCATTTCTCAAAAATCTTTGAACTAACATCGTTAATAGAAAAACGCCATCTCAATCTTCCCCCGGTAGTATTCCCAATATCGATAGACTTTGAACTACAAGACGTCGAAATAGCACTATTGATGAGTAAGAGTGGCAAAGCACCCGGCCCGATGGGGTCCCAGTGGACTTATTTAAACACCTTCCTGATCTTTGGACACCAATACTCACAAGAGTCTGCACAGCAGCAGCAAAACTAGGACTGTTGGAGTCATGGTCATGTTCCATCATGGTCCCTATCTTTAAAAAGGGGGACCGCCAAGATACGAAATGTTACCGACCTATTTCGCTGCTTGACTCCCTAGGCAAAGTAGTCGGCAGAGTTGTCCTGGAAAAACTTCAGCAATGGGCAAAAGATAAAAATTTCCTTTCGGATCTCCAGTTTGGATTTAGGGAAGGCTTTGGAACAGTGGAACAGGCCCTTAACTTAAGCATGCTAGTTTCGAAATACATTCACGCAAAGCCAGGGACAATTTACATGGTCTACGTGGATTTGTCCTCCGCGTTTGACTGCGTGTCGCATGCGAAGCTCTGGTCTCTGCTGGGTACACTAGGGGTTGATCCTCCCCTCCTGGATTTTCTAAGGGAGCTATACGGTGAAGCCTCTGCAAGAGTGAGATATGGAACAAAAGGAGAGCTAACTGCACCGTTTAGGGTAGAGCGAGGAGTAAGGAAAGGATGCGTCCTAGCCCCCTTCCTCTTCTCCCTGTATACCAACGGACTGGAGGAGACCATGTTGAGGGGGGGGCAGGACCTGCCCAGACTGAAACACCGCCTGATCCCCGCACTGCTCTATGCGGATGACGCAGTTATTTTAGCACGCACTCCTATCGAGCTTCAGAAATCTTTATCCAAGTATGCTGACTTCATGGGTGCCCTGGACTTACATATTAATGTAAAAAAAACATTTGTCATGGTAGCGGGTGGACAACGAAAAGCCACAAAGACCATCTATTTAAAAGACCAAAAAATCGAAAAGACCTCACAGTATCCTTACTTGGGCATCATGATTGATGACAGCCTAAATTGGAAGGCTGCTTTTGAGGCCAGGAGACATCTGTTCAAACAAGCAATTCTATCACTGATGAACTTCTCAAAAAGACTTGGAAAAAAACCATCAGTAGAATTGTTACAGATTTATGCTGCAAAATGCCAAGCCATCGCCCTTTACGGGGCAGGGATTTGGGGACACACAGCTACGGGTTCACTGCAAAAAGAAGAAAACATTTTCATGAGATTCCTCTTGTCCACGCCAAAAGGCTCTTCCATCTATGCCTCGCATATGGAATTGGGAATCCCATATATTGAAGACTTAATAAAGATCCAGCCACTATTACTTTGGAGGCGCGTCTGGTTGTCGGACAAAAACCTGCTGACCAAAAACATCTTACAGGACTCCATGGAATTGAATCATGTACATAAAATAGCATGGCTCTCCTATATCAGACACTTCTTTTCCGATCTGGGATTACAAAAGTATTACTTCACCCCAGAAAAACTAAATGAAATATCTAAGAAAGATCTGAAACAAACTGCGCTGAGCCATCTAGAGTCCTTGAGACTGACCTTGCTGTCGACCAAAAAATCTGTGACCCATGCGAATATGATACAGCACTCCCCGAAAATCCAGCTTTATCTGACTCTAGAATTTACAACATACGATAAGATGCTCCTAACAAGGTTCAGACTGAATCTTTTTTACAGACTAGTGACTTTTCCTGAAAAAAACAATTGGAACTTAAACTTGGCCCCTTGTCCATGTGACGATTTGTCTCAACAGTCAACCATTCATACAATTTTGTTTTGTAAATTTTTTCACACCCCTAGAAAAATCTGGATAATCCCTTTATTAAAAAGTTGGGGTTATAGACAGTGTCGCCAAGCCATGTTAGCACTACAGATGTTGGATTCTGAATGTACCTGTTACCACGTACTCAACTTCCTAAAGTGTATTATGAGACATAGGAATAACCTTTGAAATAGAAGAAGAAACTCAGAGAGTTACTATTGTCCTATCATTTACTCAATTTGCACGGAACCTGGTCATATGTTTTAAAAAAATGTGTGTAATAACTGTTTTTATATAAATACTCATGTATTTTGTATGTTGTGATAACTTTTATGGTTTTGCATTGCTAAAAACCGAATAAAGATTATTATTATTATTATTATTATGTCCAGCAGTAGCCTAGCTGCAGCATTCTGTAGTGTTTGTAACGTATGTAGAAATCGTGTTTAAATGTTAATAAAAAGTGCATTGCCTGCCTTAATCTACTTTGGACAAAATCAGAGTTGTGACTACCCTCTTTTACAGGCTAGGTGGAATAAAAGGTAAAACTTTCCTTAAGGTTTTCAAAATGAGGAAACACAAAGAAGTGATATGATTTATTAGTCCTTCAAAAGATAGCTTAGTATCAATAATCACCCTCAGGTTTTTTGCTTTTTCCCTGGGGTTAGGTAGATTCCCCAGTTCCTGTGGCCACCACTTGTTTGACCAACAAGAAGGGTTATTAGCAAACAGTGGGACCTCTATTTTTGAGGGGTTCAATTTCAAGTAGTTGCTGCTCAGCCAGTTACCGATATGGAGCATTTAGTTGTGGAACTGGACAGCCGTGGATCCCGGATTGTTGGTGACAGAGACAATGATCTGGGTTTCATCAGCCTATGAAATCAGCGAAAAACCAAATGATTTAATTAAAGCTGCATGTGGGGTAACATAAAGATTGAAAAAAGTGGGGCTCAAGGATGAGCCCTGAGGGACTCCACAGGGTAAAGAGAAAGCTGGTGAGGTGAAATCACCTAAGGAGACTGTTTGAATGCGGTCTGTCAGAAAAGAAGTCATGAACTTGAGTGTGTTATCTTTGATCCCAATTGATTCAAGGCAATCAATGAGAAGAGCATGGTTGACTGTATCATATGTGGCGGATAGATCCAGAAGGATCAGAGCCACATATTCCCCACTGTCTATCATTTGCCTAATTTTTTAAGTGGCTGTAATAAGCGCCAGTTTGGTACTGTGGTGACTTCAAAAACCTAACTGTGTAGAATCCAAACTCTTGTTTTTTTCTAAGAAGAAGGTCAAGTCATTATTAATGATTTTCCCAACCAGTTTGGCAGGAAATGGTAATCGAGTTATTGTTCGATAGTTGTTGGGATTACCAGTGTCTAAGTAAGCCTTTTTTAATAATGGCAGAATAGAATCTACCTTCCAATCTTTTGCAAAAGAACCTACTTCAAAGAGATTGTTAAAAATGGCCATGAGGTGTGAAGCTATCACCTTTGGGGCTAAGTGAATTATTCTGGCCGGACAAGGGTCCTGTGGAGAATCTGATTTAATCTGCATCAGTATTTTTTGCGTCTGATCCACCATCAGAGGTCTAAAGTGGGATAAAACACTGATATTGGTTGTGCCTTTCAGAGATCTAGAATCAGAGTCAGACGTTTGGCTCAAGTTGAGGAAGGAATTATAGAAAGACTTAACTTTATCCTGAAATTGAAGTGCTAGTTTGTTACAGAATTGTTGATTGATATTTGGGTTTTTAGGGTCAGGAGGTTTGTTGCAAATAGTTCCTTGGAGGAGTTCAATGCTCCTTCTATTTTGATCACAAAATATTCTATTTTCGCAATTAAAATCCTCTTTTTGTAAATCTACAGATTGGTTGACTATATATCTTTGTCTGCTGGTTTAGGCTGAGATCTCCATCTGTGTTCTGATCTCCTACATTCCTGCCTTTTTCCCCTGAGATTGTCATTGAACCAGGGTTCGGAAGGATTAGTTTTATCACTAAGAGATTTTTTTGCTGGAGCTAACTAGGTTAGCGACAGGTCCAGCCATTGATGGTAGTTATGAATGGCTATGTCCAAATGAGAGGAGACTAATGGAGTTGATTGGGCAACTGAGGCATTGAGCTGATCAGCATCAATAGCACTCCATGGGCGCCGAGTAATACTACCGATTTGTGGGTTAATTTGTTCTACCCCAGGTAGCCCATTTATCTCAAACAGAATAGCTTTGTAGTCCGACCAGGTCAAAGGGAGCGAGGAACCAGTGGAGCTGTTGATTTTCCATTAAAATTCCATCCAAAAGAGGACCAGTTTTGTGTGAGGACCCATTAACGATTTGTGTTAGACCTGCGCCCGACATATGATCCAGTAGATTTTTTGAGTCTGGATCAAGCAAATTCTCCATTTGGAAATTAAAATCGCCTAAAATAGTGAAGTCTGCTGATTCCACTTTTTGTTCTAACAGACTACCAATGGATTGAGTGAAAGCTGATCTGGATCGTGTTGGTCTATACATAAGAAGTCCAATAAAGGAATAATGACTGTTGAGTTAAATTTTAAGATGGATGGTTTCACAAAGTGGTATATTAGGAAGAACTTTAAAAATAGTTTTAAAATGATCTCTAAATATAACTGCAAGGCCACCGCCCTTTTTTTGTGAGCGGTCATATCTGAATGTCCTGAAACCTACTGGTAGCGCTGATAGTAGGTCTGGGTCCGATGTTAAGTCTGCACTAGTTTCAGTGAAAAAGGCCAGGTCAATATTCAGGTTTTCCAGGAAGACCAGAAAATCTAGTGCATGCTTAATAAGCGATCAGGCGTTGATAAGTTTGCAATTGTATCTAGCTATGGTTTGTTTTGGTGATTTCTCTATTAATTTGGTGGCAGCGCAGGATGTACAATGAAGATTATTAAGGGAGAAGTCACAAACTGGACATTTTATATCGTCATTTCCGCTATAAAGGTCTAGCTGTGGAGCAGTACAGACCTTCCGTAAGGAATTAAAATATAATAAGGTATCTCTAGAGTAGGTGATAGGAACGCTAGTTTCTGAGCCCAAAGTGACTGGGGGACTGGCGCTGAGAGTGTTCCGAAGGCGGATGGGCCCAGACGAGCTTGCCTTTGGCACACCAGCATTGGAATAGGAAGCCTCCAGGGCAAGAAGTGCAAAAAAGTGGACCATCGCCTGCCTAAAATGATGGCCATTAAGGACAGGAAATGGAGAAAGGACTCTTTCCGCACAATCAGGAGACCTGCAGGGGACCTAAGAGACCAGCAGAATGTAGGGAATCAGAGTAAGTTAGGGGAGTAGGTAAGTAACAATCAGCCCCTTCAAGGATTTAAAAGTGTACACAGCATTAAAAATTAGCACGTCTTACTAGTGTCAATGTCCGCTGCGTGCACAGACCGGCATCTGCATAAAAAGCCCCCAAGACAGATAGTGCAAAAAAGCTAGAGTGTCGCCTGCCCAAAATTGCGGCCAGCAAGAACAGAAAATGGAGAAAGGACTCTTTCCGCACAATCGGGAGACCCACGGCGGACCAAAGAGCCCAGCAGAATGCAGGGAATCAGAGTAAGTTAGTGGAGTAGGTAAGTAACAATCAGCCCCATCAAAGATTTAAAAGAATAGAAGCGTACACAGCATTAAAAATTAGCGTGTCTTACTGGTGTAAGTGCCCACTTACTGCTTGAAAGGTACCAGATAGACTTATGGAAACTTGCCTGGTTTTTGTCAACATTATAGACATTGATTTCTAGGTACAATCAGAAAAAAAGCGGCAAAAAAGAAGAAAAGCTATTAAAAAACAGAACCAAAAGACGAGGGGTTGATAACAATAAAACAAGAAGCGCTTCCTAGAACTATTAGAA
Organism: Lissotriton vulgaris; assembly: GCF_964263255.1. Taxonomy (NCBI): domain Eukaryota; kingdom Metazoa; phylum Chordata; class Amphibia; order Caudata; family Salamandridae; genus Lissotriton; species Lissotriton vulgaris. Next base: position 500,843,420 of record NC_141694.1, read on the forward strand.
ATTCATGGGCTTTATGAATAAAAACAAATTAAAAGTGAAATGTGTAGAGGTCCAAAACAGGTGGAGAGACTGACAACAATGGATACCAACAAGAGAGGCAGACTCCAGTGGGCCCTATTAAGTAAAGGGCGCACTTTCCCTGTTTGCGCATGCCGCACCTTATAACAGGTGTGCTGGGCATCTGTTACATGGAATGTGATGCCCTCAGGGCAGCCTCAAACTTGTGCTGTCCAGGGGGCAGTGCATTCAGGTGAAATAGGGAGCGGCTGCTTTGAAGCTGCTCTCTGTTTCACAGTGCAGGTGGCAATCTGCCTGCATTTTTAAAGGGGATTAGAGATCCTCTTGCAGGCAGATGGATTGAGTGACTGCACTCGCCTGCAATGGGATGTCTGGGGGATGCATTGGACACCCTCCACCCACTCCGGCGGGCTGCCATCAGGGGGCGCACAGACAGTGCGCCACCATTTAGGTACAAGTGTTGCCCCTTCTGTGATACCAAAGTGCCCTGGGGAAACGTAAAGCAGGCGAAAACACCAGTTGCACCCTCGGGGCACTTCCATAATATGGCCCCTGATGGAGATAAGATTGTGTCTTGCACTGCGCTCTTGGGTTCGACAGGCAGGGTCAAGGTGACTTGGCTAAGGTGCTAAATAAGAAAGGTAGTGACTCGACAGTGATAGTTGCTACTTGGTATTACTTTCCCAGCGGGCTGACCCCTGCCTTCTTTGGGAGGTTCCTGCCATCCAGATCAGCAGGTGGTATTTGGTTCAGCTCGTTCTATCTTGTGGAAGCGGAGCAACTTGGTCAAGTAGTGCAATGGGTCACTCTACTGTCGGCTGTGTGTGCACAGATCAGGCATCACTGGTGCACATAGCCTCCCTTTGGAGAGGGCACTGGTGGAGCTGATTGATGTCTTCAGAAGCAGCAAGATGACCACAACACGGTCACGGAAAGTGTTGGTGCCAGATTACAGTATTAGATCAACTGAAACAAAAGAAGGCACCCTGCTTTCTTTGAAGAAAACACAATAAATGTGGCCACCATCTAAGAATGGAGTTCTCAGTATAGGATTGTCCTCAGCAATGAACTGCATGACCGCAAGTACACCAATCCTAGGAGGCAGGAGGTAATTCACCCAAACGTGAGCACACATTAGGGAAGTGTACAGCTCTGTGTGTAACACTGGCTAACTCATACGATTTTAACAAAACTTAACAAGAGGTAGCTGAGGTTGTCGCTCAAGGAGCTTGTGTGGCCTGGTTTAAAGCCTACATCTTTAATTTTAACACCGATTTCACCTCCAGGCATGGCTTTCCAAATACACTAAATTGAGGCCAGAGTACCCGCTCATTTGAGCAGTGGGTTAGGGCAACTAGTTAAGCTTTCCAGCTGGGAACAGTTGAGTTACAGTGGAGGTTTGGCTTTGATGGATTTTGCTTGGACAGGTGCACCAAATGTTGCAGATGGCCACAGACATGCAAGCTGGTAAGGAAGAAAGAATGTGTCAGGCCGGGGAAGTGGGAGCACCAAGAAAGCTACCCACCAATCATCTGAGTGGGTACAGCAGCTGAAACTGGGTGCTGTGATTGTAGCTCTACGTGTCATCTGAAAGTGTCAAAATAAAAAGATCCAGGCGCCGATCTTTGAAAGGGCCATTGCCCTGGGGTTAATGGCTCCTTTAGTAGTCAGCAACAATTATAAGCCAGTGCAGTGCAGTGGGCCTCGGAATTTGAGTGCAGTTGTGTTTATCTGCAGAAAATATATCTAGAGTTACGTGTACATTGCAGGAGGATTAACCAGTGACTGGGGCACAATGCAGGCCCCCCGTCAGCCATGGAGATGCAGGGGCCCCCAACTCTTTAGGAGGAGCCCCTTTCAGTCCAAAGCCAATGAATATCTGTATGATAAGGGAGACTCAGGGGCCCCTTTTCACATTCGGCAGGTGGGAGGGGAGGCATCATTTTGAGTTACACCTCTAACCAGTGGAGAATACTGGGGCTGAGGCCATGGCAGAAAGCAAAGAGTACAAGAGCAAGAGCGCATATCGCATTTTCTCTACCATGGGAGTCAGTTTTGAAACAGACATCTGGTGAGGCTATCTCCTGTGGCAATCTGAGGGCAACAGTAAATCTGGTGCTGAAAGCACTGGGAAGTGTAGAACTAATTGGGAATGACGAATGGAAGAGGTGAATAAAAACTGGACAAATGAAGTACCTGAGTGACAATATTGGGGGGAAGAGTCAAATATACAGTGAGGCAAATGAGGTTCCAAAGACAGGGTGGTATCAGTGCAAAACACGACAGTCAATATTCAAAGAATGAAGTAGAGGCTCCAAAAAAGAAATTATAGGAAACAGGACCAAGGTAGAGGCGTCTGGAAGCTGGGCTTCCTTAAAAAGACGAAGGTGAAGATCTATGTGGTTTTGTGGGAGGCTCACTGATGGGGTTGCTGTGGATCTAAGAGTAAGTAATTTATGTAACTGTCTCAAGAATGAAGAGATCGGCCTTTCCTGGATGCAGATCGATGCATCATTATAACAAGCATTTGCAATGCAATAGGTCTCGCATTAGGAAAGTTTGAGCTATTGGCATTGTAAATGACAATATTTTTTTATGTGTTGGTTTTGAAAATGGATAAATTAATAGCATTGTTATTTACAATGCCAATAGCTTATACTTTCGCAAATGTGACACCTATTGCATTTGTAATGCAATATGTGTATTGTTGAGAGTGGGAGAGCGGGACAGTGGGAGAGTCAGCCCCTACTGAAATCGAATTCAGGAAAGCCCTGAAAACATGGATTTTTAATCTACCAGACACGGTTAGTAAACAGTTAGTCTAGGCTCAAATAAACCTTCAGGTATTTTGAAACTGATGTGAGTAGTATTTCCGGCCCACCATTCTAGGCTACGGAATTACAGCGCCAAGATGCTCCTTGGAGCGATAGTATGCGCTCTATAAAAACTAAAAAAAAAAAAAAAAAAAAAAAAAAGTGGGTGGGTGGGAGAGTCAGTGAGTGGGTGGGTGGGAGAGTCAGTGAGTGGGTGGGAGAGTTAGTGAATGGGTGGGAGAGTCATTGAGTGGGTGGGAGAGTCATTGAGTGGGTGGGAGAGTCAGTGAGTGGGTGGGAGAGTCAGTGAGTGGGTGGGAGAGTCAGTGGGTGGGTGGGAGAGTGAGTGGGTGGGAGGGATAGTGAGTGGGAGGGAGAGTGAGTGGGAGGTAGAGTGAGTGGGAGGGAGAGTCAGTGAATGGAAGGGAGAGTCAGTGAGTGGGTGGGAGAGTCAGTGCGTGGGTGGGAGAGTCAGTGCGTGGGTGGGAGAGTCAGTGCATGGGTGGGAGAGTCAGTGCGTGGGTGGGAGAGTCAGTGAGCCGGTGGGAGAGTCAGTGAGCGGGTGGGAGAGTCAGTGAGCGGGTGGGAGAGTCAGTGAGTGGGTGGGAGAGTCAGTGAGTGGGTGGGAGAGTCAGTGAGTGGGTGGGAGAGTCAGTGAGTGGGTGGGAGAGTCAGTGAGTGGGTGGGAGAGTTAGTGAGTGTGTGGGAGAGTCAGTGAGTGGGTGGGAGAGTCAGTGAGTGGGTGGGAGAGTTAGTGAGTGTGTGGGAGAGTCAGTGAGTGGATGGGAGAGTCAGTGAGTGGGTGGGAGAGTCAGTGAGTGGGAGGGAGAGTCAGTGAGTTGTAGGGCTGCATTACATTCCATGGCTTCCAATTAAAATTACCATCGGACAATGAATCCAGCAAATAAGGACTTTGGCTAAATAGCTCCCCCATTACCTGTTAAGAAATTTTTCATCAAGTATCACTTGGACGCTCATGGACTGTGTGCTTGTGGCAGCTGTATGGGGCATTTGTTATTAGCATGCATAAGCTACTGCTGAAGGTCTTCGAGCAGTTTCCGGTTTTGCTTTATTATGCCTGAACATAAGTATACAAACTACTAAAGACATTTAAATGTGATTCTCTCAAGGCTCGTTTGTCCCTTATCACATCCCCAAATTCTCCTACAGACTTTACAGACTTTAACCTAGAGATTACTCTCCAGGTTAAGAGGGAAAAAAAACTAAACATACACGGCGTTCCTGGCGATCAGAATCACGGCAGTAATGGTAACTACTTTTGCTACTCGAAATGCGAGCCTTAGTGATTTTATTTAGGAGTGGCTATAATTAAACATAATGAATGTTATTTTTCTTGACTGCTTTATTGACCTTTGAACAAAAGAAACTAATTCTGACTGCCAGAAGAGAGCATCATAGTTGCATCCCAGAATCATGCAAGGTCAATAGCCACTGCACAGTATGCTTTTTACAGTAAAATAACAAGCAAACTCACCGCTGCAGCCCGGCTTCAACAGGAAGCCAGGCAACCTTTGTTGGGACGGGGGCGGGGCCGGACACGCGACCGGAGCTTCCCAGGAAGCAGGCTGCAGTGGCTGGCGCATGGCTCCGGTGCAGAGAGAGGAGAGCCCTGCGTGCAGCCGGCGTCCGCCCGGGAAGCCAAGGAGCGGAGTGCCGGTGTCCCTGTGCCCGTTGACCTCGGAGTGAGCAGCCCCGGAGCGGGACCTGACTGGGCACGTTGTCTCCCCGGAAGAGTCCTGCGAAGTAGAAGTCCCGGTGAGTGGGGCTCCGTGCTTGCGTGTCTGTGTGTATGCAGGAGGGTGGGGGGCGGCAGCGTGTGTATGTGTGTGTGTGTGCGCGCACGCCTGTGTGTGTGTGCGTGCATGCAGAGGGGTGGGGGCTGGCTGTGTCCCGGTGATTGGGGCTCCGTGCTTGCGTGTCTGTGTGTATGCAGGGGGGTGGGGGTGGCAGCGTGTGTATGTGTGTGTGTGTGTGCGTGCATGCAGAGGGGTGGGGGCTGGCTGTGTCTGTGTGTGAGCAGGGGCTGTGAGTTACTCTGCGCAAGCGCGGCTCAGACGCGCGCTCCCGCGGTCAAAACTGAGACTGCAAAAGCGCGCGTCTGAGTCGTGTCCACTTTCCTAAATACGGGCCACATTAGGTCTGTAGCAGACACTCTCAATGCTCACGCATTGAGAGTACGTCTGCTCGACCTAAAGTTTCATGGACTTTAAAGACAAAGGCCGATATATAATTCTGACAGGAGAAAAAATAGAGTGCTTTCCTTTGAAGGGTGTCCCTTTGCTCCAGGACCTTGCACTGCAGTCTATTTGGCAGTCTATAATTCATCTTAAGGGGAAGGTGACAGGAGGTTATAAAGTTGCACTTAACATGTGACATTTGTCTGGATAATTATTATTCTGACAAACAAAAAAACGTTCATTCAAAGCAGAGAGAATCATCATGTGATAGGTATTATGACGTTCTAGTTTACCCTGAGCAATACATAGGTTAATGGTCACCCTGAGGATAATATTTATGATGCCTTCGTGTGTGGAAAGAATATATTTCCACATCGATCAAAACGATCTACTGCAAACTGACACATAGTAACAAAGTATGACAACTACTAATCGTACGTTTATTGCAATAATTATTTAGAGAATTCTGACATTCAGAGGATTCACAAATTTCCCCAGGAGCACCCACGCAAATCTACACTAACTATACTCCCCTCTCCTCTTCTATATAGGTCTTCTAAATCTGTACTTCTTCGAATTGTTCATTGGGTGATCAATTCACAGCAGTTAGTATGGTTGATTCTGGATTAGTACACAAAAAGTTTCTTTTTTTCACCACAGGGAAAATACTTTTCAGCAAGGGGAAATCAAGGAACGATATTTTCTTGGGGCACATCTAAACGTGTTTCCAAGATGGTTGTAGGTACACAACGTTTGTAAATAAAGTCAAACTTACAATCTTATAACTGGTGCATGCTTTTTGCATGACTCTTCCCTTCCCACCAAAACACCCTTTTCCTGCCTCAAACCATAAATTTACAAATTTGCAAAAGAGCGAAAATACTTGCAGATTTTAATTTTGAAAAAATCATCCTGGAGAAACATGGGTCAACATTTTCCTGATTTATATATAAACGTGCTCACAGAATGGTTGTAGTCACACAAAATGTTTGTTAATAAAGTCTACCTTACAGGTTTGTAGCTGGTGCATGTATCTTGCATGTCCATTTCCATCCCACCAATATACCCATTTCCTACCTCTAACCATAACCTTCCAAATTTGGAAAAGAGCTACCATACTTGCAGATTTTATTAAGACAAAAATTCCACCTGGTGTAAATTTCTGCAGACCTGATACCATGGAACGTTTTCAGTGGAGTTATATCAAAACAATTCCTGCAGATTTAATTAGATTGCAAAAGTGTCTCAAAATTGGCGTATTGGGATCATGTCAGTCAAAATATTCCCTTCTTTCTATCGATAAACCATACACACTAATCAATGGGATGTGAGTATTTTGGAATTACCAACTACTGATATGAGGAGATATGTATTCCCTTTTCGTCTCTGCTCATATCAGGAGCTTATTCGGCGTGTGCCCATAGGTTGTTCATCCTTACAGATATAACCACCGTTTTCGTGAGACAAGCAGATAAAATAGAACTTTGGCTTGCACAAGACCTCATCATTTTAGGCATACTCTACCAATGCTGGGGGTGAGCTGCCAGGAGTAAAATCTTCAGGGGATATGAAACGTAGGTAGTTGCCAAGGATATGAATCATACGGTCTAATGTTCGTTACCCCAGTAATGGTGGTCTAAGTCATTTCTCTGCCCAAGCCCATTGTTCATTGAAAGAAACGATCTGTTTTGTGAGCAGAGCTAATCAAATGCATGATTATAAAGAGGATCTTGATACATGTACCGCCACCATAGAAAACAATGACGTAATTACACACTTTGCCGCCAGTGGTGGTCCCTGCCTTTAGCGCCCGCGGTGGAAACATGGAAGAGCGGGGTGGGGGTGCTAGCGATTCCTGAGTTTGACACTCCGCAGCACATGCATGTAAGAGCAGAGGGGAGGCTCCTGCCTCCAAAACTCATGCCGCCCGGGACGGACACCCCCTTCTTGGTACACCACTGATTGAAAACCATGGCAAGAAGACATACATATTCATGCTATCAATTAAAGTTTTTTAGGCGCTCAGTGACATCTCGGCAGTAACATTAGTATCCAACTGAAATAACAAAAAAGAAGCAATCAATCTACAATTTAAAAACACGAGTTGTATTGAAGCACAAAATCAATAACCATACCTCAAAAACGTCAAGAGAATTACTGATCAAACCCTGAAAGTGGTCACTGATGTGCTTCAGTTCTTGGATCACCTACAATAAAAAATTAATAACGTTTTTTATTTACAACATTTGTTGTCAGTCCGTATCATCTTTATTCAATTATTAAAAATAATCATAAGTGAACAATCATCACATAAAATACACAATAAAACAGCAGATAAGTTAATTAACGTAACAGACAATAGTATTAAAAATTCAGAGTTATGCCATGGTATTGCGATTTTTAAGAAAGCCCCACAGAAAAACATGCAATAGGATCAGATACCATACAAAGATAATAAAATGCTGGCCTGCATTGTTGAAAGCCCAGGGCTTTTAAAATAGGTAACAAATATCTGCGTCTAAAAGGTTCAGGATAAGTACAAAAAAGGGTAAAGATCACCAGTGTCTGGAAGGAGGTACCATCACAAAGGCACACAATAATATATTTTGTGTCATACTGTCCCAAAAGTACACACAGATTGCATCTGCTAGAGACCAGCCAGAACCTGGTCAAGAGTGATCTTTCCCAAACATTCTTGAACTGTGTGAGATAAAGTTCAGCACCCTGACATAATATAAACTCTTAAAGATGATTTCCCAAGTTCCTTCGTCTCTCTAGTTGCAGATGCAAATCTCAAAACCCCTTATTACCAAACTAGCCTCTCTTTTCCTCAACAGATGTGGGGAAAAAAAACAGCTCCGGCCTTCCCAAACTTTCAGCGATGCTCCAAATATGACTTAGCCATTGGATTTTCTGCCCCAGATCACATGCCACACAGTCAGAAATGATCTCCCTATTAAATTCAGTGCGTTTCTTTCCCCAAACCACAATCCAGACAAGAAGTGGTGCAAGATTTATATGATCGTCTACAAAACTCAGGCCCAATTCCTTGTGTGAAAAGAAATGGGGACTACCTGGTCCTACCCCGAACATCGCCAACTAAATCAATTCTCTTCCTGTTGTAAACTTGGGAAGTCCAGATACACCCCTATAGATGCCCTTAAGGTAATAATCAGTAAACACGTACGTTTCTACACCTCCAGTAAGGGCAAGATCGGTTTGTTACAGACTCTAGAAACGAACCCCAAAACAGCCCCCATGGAGGTATGTTTCATAAACATGGCAGCCAATTGCCCCTAGAGTCAAAAGTTACCTCCAGGTAGGAGAACTCATTAACACGCCTACTAATTTGCCCCTTTATCACCATGGGTCCTGTTTTGGTTGGGGCTTACTACACACCATATAATAGGTTTTAGATATATTCACTTCTAGATCATCCATATATTTGACAAACACATCAATAAGACACCGTAAACCATTTGGTTTTCTTAAAAGCAAAATCGTGCCATCGGCAAAACGTAAAGCCGGCACATACTTAGCTTTCCGGCTTCCAGAAGATCCTTCCCCAGTGAAACCCCCTCTCCCCAAAAAAATAATACAGCCCGTCAATATATAAAATAAATAAAATGGGGGCTAAAACACATCCCTGGCTAACACCACTAAAAAGGTGAAAGGATTTAGTTCACTCCCCCTCCATGCAAACCTGATGCACCGCCTTCCTCATGTAATGTGTATTGAAATTCAACTTTCGTGTGAGGCCAAACAAATTTAGGTAAAATAGCCCAGAGTTTAGAGCTATTTACCTGATCAAAGGCACTGCTAAACCCATAAAATGATATAATGATCCCTTTTAGCAATCATCTTTCGCTATCAAAAGTTGTAAGTTCAGACATTGGTCTTGAATCCCAATCCCTTCACAAAACCAAACTACAAAAAACTGAGGATATAATTTGCTAGGATCAAACCCTCAGTTCTATGTAGAATAATATTCCCCACAATCTTAACTATTGAATCCAGCAAAGAAATTGGTCTCTAACACTGTGGATCCTTCCTGTTACCTTTCTTAAAACTAGGTACTCTCCAAGCCGTTTGCCATGAGGCACTTATTTTCTGGGAGGCAGTGGCTTTAAGAACTTTGGTGAGGATAGGTGCCCACAGGGGGATACCGTCTCTTTGCAGAGGTCTATCTGTACTCTAAAAGGGCCAGTGCCTTGTTAAACAGACCATCTTCAATGCCGCTACAACTTCATCAAGGTGAAATGTGATCACTAAGGGAAATGAAGTACAATAACCATCTCATCCTTCCCCAGATTTTACCCAAAGGAGTAAATCCTCCTGTAATTATCTTGCCTGCGTTTGGGAGCAATATTGATCCCTAACCCTTCTGTAGTTACATAACTGTGATTCCCTCTATTTACAATGTCCCAAAATATCATAGTGTCCTTTACTTTACATGTTCACACAAGATGCTCCCACATTTCTGCCTTGATCCCAGGTTTCCCATTTCTAATAGATTGCTTGTATTCCATCCTGTCAGTGGCCATCAATATCTTCTTCCTGGGTTCACAGTTAAGTGCTAGGCGTACCTTTATTTGCAGCTTTACATGAGCTGTCAAACTATCCTGGATAGGGACTCCTTGCAGGTTTATCGCTGCCATTGACAAGATCCCTAACAGAGTTTTTCAGTTTCTCAAAGGCCAATAACATTTCAAATGAAGGTGGGTTATCTGACCAACAGACAATCTGTAATCAGCCTGCGGTTGGATCTCAGCAGAGCGGTCAGCACAGTTGGAAAATTGGCTTTTTGCCAACTAATCTTAAGCCAATTATCCTTTATGACCACGTCTGTTGGCCCTAAGGGTTTGTGGGATCACATGCAATCAGGTACATCAAGTGCCAGTTCTATAGGGTTATGATCACCATACTTCTGTTCCTTAACTCCTCCAGCAAAAACAAATCGGCCCTAATCCTCTGTAATAAAAATATAACCAATTATGGTACTCTGGCCCACCTAAGCCACAAAAGTGGGTTTCTGCATGAACAAATCACCCACCTTCTCAATTACATTTAGCATGCAAAAATTTAAAAGGGGCTGTAAAAGTTTCATCCCTCTGCAATCAGCAGCCTGGGCATACAACTGGTTGTCCTTCATCGCAAATGGATCTTGTGAGTGGTATTTGTTCCTATATTGGCTTTAAAATCTACTCCTCCTATGGCATGAAATTCAATTAAGTGGCTGATCTGTGTTTTAAGGTAGACGAGACAGAAAATAGGGAATCAAAATGATTGCAAAAATGAATGAGAAAAAAATGTAACTTGTTAATGATGATCACCCATAGAAATAATATCCTACTGATGATTGCAAAGAACTTGAACAGTCTTATACAACTTTGAAATACGAATCATAGTCATCAATCCCTCCCCTCCATGCTCTATGCCATGGAAAAGCAAAACCAGGACAGAAAAACTCTAATAACTATCTCAAGTGATATTTTCCAAAGGCCAAGTCCCTTGCATAATCAAATCAGAAATGTATTCGAACCAATCCAGGTCAGTTTAGACTGATAGCCTGCAACATTCCAACACACAAGATGGAACAAAGAGTCTACCCTGTTAGGAATATCCAAAGGTAGAGAACTTACAGCACCAGTATCTGATGTAGCCTGGGTCTCACAGTACTCCAATGAGTGACAAGGAAGTGATAGTCAATCAATGCCTATAAGGCTGAATGGACGGAAAACCTTTTGCTCGTCAGAAGAGATGGACGGCAATTAGCTGTCTTGGCATTAAGCAGGAAGTGTGTGGTGGAGGCTCCATCCTAGGCTGCTACTGTTTGTAGATGAACCTTAGTGGTGCTAAATTAATGCCATAGGTCATCTGTCTTTGTCGGTTATTGGAAAAGATCAAACGTCAAGCTAACCCAGAGATGACAACATAATCTCCCCTCCGCTGCTTGGCCGAAGAGCCAATCCATCCAATCGTCCTAAGAAATAGGATGCATTTATATTTTGTGGGATTAAAGTAAGAGTTTTGGCTTAACCAAAGGCAAACCTTATTCTTCAGATGAGTAGTAGATTCATCAGCGGATGGCGCAAAAGTGGCACATTTGTTAGAAGAGCAACATATGGACAGCATTCAGGGGGAAGGTTTAAGCGTGAATGATTCACCTTATACAATACCGTGCCTGGCCCTTCTCACTAAATACTAATGCTAGTGCGTGCACTTATAAATTCAGAGATGCACAAATAACCACTGCTTATAAACTCTATATCTTGTGCCCATTTCAGACATAAATAGGTTTCCTTGATACCCATTTTTCACAAAGTAGAAGCAGGTGGAGAACACAAAAAAATTGGGCTACCTCTTTGAAAGATGCAGGAACTGTGGTAAAAAAAATAGATTTTATTCAGCTGTGCATGTTTGTGAAAGCTGGGAAGATGGTGACTTTAGCACAGTAAACCGTTGGTTAATGCCATTTCTGTGAAAAAAACAGACATTTTTATCCAGAGCACTTTTTTCCTATTTTTCCTCAAAATCTATTTCAAGGTCCCCTCCTGGAGATTCCGCAAATCTTGGACACCTTTAAGCTGCCCAGGATATTGGAAAAAAAAGGATGCAAATTTAGCCAGCAGTTAGTTAAATCTAAACCTCTTTGATCCTCATTTGCATTCAAAGGTGGGTGATAGTAGCTTCTGGGCTGTCTTGCTCCGTTTCCTTCCCACTAAATCAGCATTACTCAGGTACTGTTGAAATTGAATACTACAGTATTGGTGCTTATTCATCAAATTTAGCGGATCCGTGATTATGTCCTTTAAGTTTCTTGTTTTTAAAAGGAGGGTCGTCCAGGGCTGGCCGGCACAGCTTTTGGATGGGGAGCCGGGGAGAGAAGAGGCAGTGCGGGCTACATTAAAAAAATAATAATAATAACTATTACCTTGCCACCGCCGCCGGGTCCCACGTCTTCTCTCCTGCTCGCATGTGTCCAATTCCAGGTCGGAACAGGAAGCAGGCAGCCAGGCTGCCACCCTTAAGCCAGTTACAACGCTGCAATGCAGCGATAGTGATTGGTCTGAGCCCAGTGACACGGGGCTCAGCCAGGGGCTGAAGGGATGGACATGTTCTCCATGCAGGCTGTAATGCAGACTGCATGGAGAAGGGGGAAAGTGTGCATGACTGTTTTGGGCGGCCCGAGAGGGCCGACCAAACAGTCCTTACGCACAGGAGTGTTCTACCACCCCTCCACGCCAGCGCTGCCCCACCCCCAACAAAACAGTCCCTACGCACAGGAGTGTTCTACCACTCCTCCACTGCAGCGCCGCCCCACCCCCTCACACACTGCCGCAGTAGGAGGACAAAATAAAACGATTATAAGATTCTGTTATTTTATTTTTTCCTTTCTTGTGCTGCTTTCTGGCAGTGGGGCGATGCTCCTCCACTTTAGCAGAGGAGTTGCTACTGGGTTTGTCTACAAACAATAAAAGAGATAGCTCAACTTACATTACTTGCGGTTATGTCATTCTGGTCTCCCAGGAGTTTCACACTTTTGTCGGCCACTGACAGTCCAATTAAAGAGTTTGGTTCTGATGCGATCATGTGAAGAGAAACTTTTTCAGAAGGTCTTGCTACAGCTTTACTCCAAGATAACGACACCTGAGAATGAAAAGAGTTACGTTAAAAGGATGCCTAAAATGTTTCAAATTAAATCACGGCTTCTAGCAGGTTTCTGAATTACTTTTATTAACTGATTTGGACAACTCATGAACTAATAATAATTTGCCATTATCAAAATGTACTTTGAATTCAGTATTAAAATGTGAAAAATTCTGAATTTTTGCATGTCATTTTATTAAATATACACAAATCATTTATATGAGACACGTACATAGTTACAAGACGACACCCTAGAGCAAAGATGGCAAAATGGTTTAATAGACCAGTAGTGGAGGTGATTGTTGATGAATGGCTCAAAAGAATCACAACACATCAAATATGATTTCAAAGGCACATAGATTTTTCATATTTCCTTACAAATAATTACAATTTCAGAACTATGTAGAGGAAGCAAGTTGCATTTAGTTCTGTGCCCAGGTCCAAGCTTTGATGCTTCCCGGTTACTAGGTCAGCAAATTTGCACTTATTATGGAGACTTAGAGATTACCTTATCTCTGCAAATGGAGTATAACATTGAACATGAATAATGTCACAACTAAAAACTTATAGAAAGAGTTTATAAAAATAACACCTTGTTTTCAAAGACAGGTTTGATGGGTAAAGACAGAACATCAGTAATAACTTCTCCATCATCTTGAATGTAGTAGACAATGAGCAAAGCCACTGGTGTCCATGAAGATTCAGGAGTCACTGTAAAGGCAGACGAATTATTCTTGCCAACAGCTACAATCTGACCTCTAGATACAACCTGAAAACAAAAAATAGACCTGCTTAAAAAAAAAAAACTTACGTAGGGTCTAAAAACTATTATAATTAGAAAATGAAACAATTTTGATCAAACAGTCTTCCCGTTCCCAACAGTAGGGTGCACCTACGGTCTGTATTTCCAAGGACGCACAACGTATCCAACAATCCCTGATATCTAATGGTTATCTATTACATCAGGCGGGGAGTGAAATAACATCGAATGCAATTGTTAATCTTTTCAATGGGGCTGACTGAAAAGTCTCAATTTATAAAAATAGTCTTCTGTTTAAAATGTGTTTTCTATAGATATAAATTGTTAGTGGTCCAAATTAGCAATTATACTCTGAGCCACCGGTGCAATGTAAAAACAGTTTGATTAGGACAAAGAAGAAAAACACGCCAACACACGGTTTGATAAAGACAACCTATGGTATGGAAGCTTTCAATAAGTTTTGTTAACCAAAGCATAGGAACCCGACCCATAGCGAACAATTTTCTATTTAAAGGTTTTTAAAAACTGAATTAGAAGGAATAAACGTTCATCCTAATATAATAACGCAATAAAATTAAAGCAAAGTAAGGTAGATACCCTGCTAAATGAAAATAAGAAGACAATTTTCTGTCTATCTATTCACGGAACAAACTAGTACCCTCAGCTTTAACAGAATCGACTTCGTGAAAATTGTTGCTCTTAAACTGCATTGTTTATTGATACATATATATGCGTGACATTTCTCATTTCAACTCTCATAGGATTATTTGTGTCCTCTATTGAAAAATAAAAACTTTATGAAATTACACTAAACTTACAATGCAAGTACAACTGTTCTGAAAGAAGTGCCTTTACTTGTCTGGTGTATATTTCCATTAAGTAGTTTTTGAGACATTAGTGTTACGAAAATGTGTTAGTGGGCTTGAAAGGGTGAGAAAGTTGCAGATATCTGGATCATTAGAGAAAAGTGAGTTGCAACTGTATTGTCATAAAGGGTTAAAAAGACCAACCCTGTTCCCCACGTATGGGGACCAAAAGGGATATATAAAAAAAAAGTACATTTTGACATGGGGTACACAGACCAGCAGCAAGGCTCCAAGGTTCCTGAACCCTGCATTGGGGTATTGGAACCTCTCAGCAATGGTTGTTTGACTCTTATTGGATCCCACATCAAGTTTGCCGAACTGGGTCACAAACCCTGAAAGTGGGTTAAACAATGGCCCATGGTACTCTTAGGGTACACACTTTGAACCCACATTGGGGTCTGCGAACAAACTGCCCCCATGGGCCTACCTCAGAACCAAGAATGGAGGAGACATTCATACTATGGACTTAGAAAATGAAAATATATGCTGGCAGATAATGTAATGTAAGAAATGTCATCTTTAAAAGAGGAGATTGAGTGCTTGTCAAACAACACAGAAAAAGAAAATCTGATGCTCCCTTTGAGGCTGAACCGTTTATCATCACTAATATAAAAGGACACATGGTGACTGCTCAGGATCCTAGGAAGTCCCTTACGAGAGACTTCTCTCACTTTCGACATGTAGCCATTACTCCCCAAACATGATTTCAATGTAGATACTGGGTTCAGACAGACTGTGGATGACTCTGTATCTGCTAATGATTCCACCTCATGTGTGCAAATTACCAACACTTCGACTGCCAGGTCCCGGTTTCCAGTGACCTGATCAGGACGTGTGATTCAGGCACCACGACGATTAATTGAACAATTTTATTTGGCTGTATATCTATAATCATCTGTGCATTTTTTTCATATATTTGTGTATTTATTCACCTATTTAGTTATTTATCTGTTTTGAAAAGTTTTAGCCTTTTGTTTAACAAAGCTGGAAATGTAGTGTCTTGTAAATAAAGAAACACAGGAACTCTTTTGGTTTCCATTGTACACCGTAGGCCTGTGACGCAAGCGTTGGAGGAATGAATTAAAGACAGGCTTCGGATGGGAAGTTCTGACGTGCATGCAGCAGTATGAAGATGTGTACAACTGCTCTCCATGTGTGGTTTGGGTACTGGTGAGTACCGGGGCTGGCAGGACACTACAGCATGGGGCATCCTGGGTCTAAGTAAGGCTGGGGAAGGAGGGCTGCGTGCACCCTTTCCTTTTAATAAAAAGTACCCCCTGGGAAGGGGTCCCTGGAGCCTGAAAAAGACCTGGGGAGAGGGCTCGCACACACCCCTCCCCTATAAAAATTAAACCACCGAATATCAAGGCCCTGGTCAAACCCAATGGGTGGGAGACAACTTTTTTTTAAAAATAGGGCAGATAAAAAAACGGTTACATTTTTGGCCTTAGACACCTCACCAGACCTAACAAGTGAAGGGTTTCATTACGATGCCCCCTATATGTTTTGTACGTTTTTTTGACTGGAAAGATGAGGGAGTCCTCAAGTTGTAAAATGGCTGCCGCCACATCTTTGGTGATTTGGTTGCAACCAATCAGATCAAATCTTTTGATCTGTTGCATTACGGACCCTTGGTAGCATGATATACACACTTATTTTTTAGCCTTAAATTCTTAAAAATTACTGAAAAAATGTACATTAAATCAGTTTCCAGATCAAGAGCTAGGTTTTGGCCAAATGTGGTGTAATTCGGTTCAGCAGGTTTTGCTGTATCACGGTTCAATTTTCCTATGGAAAGATAAAATGGAAAAATGTGTTTTGGGGCCTCCCTTTTTCTCTTTCTGCGTCTCCCCTTTTTCTCTTTCCCCCTTGACGGATTACCCCGAAACTTTCCAGGAAGTAAAGGACCTCAACCAATGAATGTGACAGTTTGGTATATGATTATTCTTTGGGAGGAATTCAGCAAGATACACCTAGACCTAATTTTCTAGAACTTATTTCCTGTTGATGGATTTAAGACTTTGCAACATGATTGGAATCCTTATGGGTCTTGGATGTGTGAAGGGAGTGAGTTCTCCATGAATTGTTGTGCACTGGGTGAACACCGTACACAGAGGAGACTTGCCGAGTCTTATCTTGTTGATTGCCCACAAGAGGTCTTCTATCTGTAAAAGGTTTGCTACAGGGTGAAGATTGTATGTTGTAGGTCCTTATCTTCTAATGGGCTTTGATTGTCTGGAGGGAGTGGGCTCTGCTTGAAGGCGAGGAAGATGAGAGAGGCAAAGGGGGGTCCTGTGGTGCCCGGCAGGGAGCTCCCTATTCTAACGAGAGGAGGCTCTGCTCCAAATAACACTGAGGCCTAGAGCAGCCCACAAGGTCTACCCGGCTATGGATTGAGAGCCTGGAAGACGTAGGTGGTGCAGCGATATAGTGCACCCATTACAAGATAAAACCAGAGGTGGGGGGATCGGCTGGCTGTGCTGGTGGAGCAGTGCTGGGGCCAACAGGTAGAGAGGATTGAAGGGATCGTACCCAGCCCAGACAAGAAGGGTGGAACCCAGAGGCACTGATAGAGGCGAAGAACTGGCCTGAGGGGACATTGGGGGATCAGCGCCTGCAGTCACTCTTTGTATATTCTATGGTGCAGCAGGGTGCTGGCCAGGCGGGCCGCTCCCTGGTGTTGTCTGGCGGAGGTCCATACCCTTTGCGAAGAGGGCCTAAAAAACATACCTGGGGCCCCAGAGTGGTGTCTGGGGAGAGAGTGAGCGGGGTCCCCTGGACGACCACAGGCTCCCTATTGGCCCAGCTAGTGGAGAACACATATGGCAACAATTAATAAAGGTTACATATTGGAATGGCGGGGTGCCCCCCTCTTCCGAACAACAACAGTACTGTGCACTGGCGCTGCCCTCTGGATTGGTCAATCTTGGAGCACATGCTGAACTATTATAATTTCCAATGAACTCCGGTAAAATGGTGAAGCCCAAGAGTGTAATGACCCTCCAAGCTAACAAAATAGACAGCTACATCGTCCCAAAACACTGGTGACCCTGGAGGTTAACTTAATCCGAGCAGACTTGTCCAAGTATGAGAGAAGGTCACAGGGACTGAAACCCAACTCCGGTCCAGTACAAAACAAATAGAAGATCGGGTACAATCCCTTACTCAACAAACTACAACCATGGCTGCTAAGCTGGAAGACCAGGGAGATAGAGCGAGGAGAAATAATATTAGAGTGGTGGGGGTCCAGGAGGGAGCAGAGGGCCCAAGCGTGGACCTTTTCCTGGAGAGCTTAATACTAAATACACTGAAACCCAAGAGTCTCTTTACTTTTTTCTCCGTTGAGATGGCCCACAGGGCACCAATCCCCCCGGGGGCTCCACTGCGGACAATAATTACAAGAATCCTCAATGGAGTTTTTGTAACGTGGGGCAAGATGGCGGCCGCTTAGGAGGTCATTAGTGGTGCTAGCTGGCAGCGGTCTGTATGTTTGTATGAGACCCGACTACGGAAGTGAGAAAATGCACCCTGTTTTTTTTTTTTTAATCCCACCCCTCCAGCCTCGGATGCTGTTCTCCCGTAAGTGCTCATGGATTCATCAGTCTGGAACGATGCCTCTGCTAATTAGGTGCTACGTGGAGAGTTACCTGCGGCGTCTGGTGTATTGACTGGCAAGAGAAGGTCTTGGGATGACCCCGTAGGTTGCGTTGGGCGGAGCGGCTTCTAAGGCTACCGAGGCAGCAGCCGCCCGTAAGGAGGGTGGTGAGGCCGCATCTGCGTCCGTGCCCGTGGCAGACCTCCTGTGGGAGGCTCCACCGGACGCCCGCAACAACTGCGTTTGCCGGACCCACCGAGGAGAGGAAGAGGCAGAGTTTCTGGTAGGGGAGCCGCAAAGAATCGTCCGGTGGGTCCCTCTGTGGTGAAGCTGCTGCAGCGAGCTAAGGCACTGTCTGCTGATGGAAAAGCAGGCGCTGGAGCCATAAATGCTGAAGACGGTGAGAACAGTACCTGTAGAAGGGACGGAGATAAGGAGGTGAGTCCGGCATCTTTCAGAGTAGTGATCAAAGCTGTCCCAGAGGGAGCGAATCTGACGGGTACATGTTTGACTTATGCCTCTGGAGACAAGTGTAGAAAAACAAAATGCAAATGCCAGTACTGATACAAAAGATTTAATTAACAAATGTCAGAACCCTGGACCTGAAAAATTAATTCAAGGCTGGTCGCTGATTGGTAGCTTTGTTTATTTTGTTTAATTTTATCAAAACACATATATTAAAGGCAGTAGACAATATTACATGCTAGGTGCAAAAAGAATTTTATAGGGAATAAGGAAATCTTTCATCCAATCAAACATGTCACAGGCATACAACAATCAACCATTCAAGGACAAAAAGGACAATGTGTAATATATTACAGTGGACAGTATTTACAGTGAACAAACAAACACAAAAATTCTAGAAAAAGCCACAGTCTGCAAAATATTTTAGATGGTATTCATGAAAAATTGTTTATAACAAACGTACATTTCTTCGACAACTTTAAATATTCTCTGGTTTAGTTAAACGAAAATAACATATACTAAGTAATGTACAAAGGGTAGTGGTAAGCAACAAGGCAATTCATATGAGCTTATCACCCATGCAGACTCAAAGGTGGCTGTGGGCCTACGCGTTTCGAATCCTGCTGATCTGAGAGGATTCTCTTCAGGGCCTTTATTTTTTATCTGCCTAGGCGGGGCTGCTTTGTCAAGGGCAAAGTCACTTGTAAAAACGGAAGTAGCACCTACTCATCTGGAGCCTTTATTTTCATGTGCAACCGCCGTCGGATAAGGAAACAAGGGACGAAATCCGCCAGAGGGGCACATAGAACGTGAAAAGTTCTTGTAACCGGCGCTTTTTTCCAGGTATTTGGGAAAAAAGGTGCTTGAGCCAGAGTGCAGCCTTCTCGCCACGCCGTCGCTTTAGGACTTGGACTAGTCTTTAACTTAATCTACCCCTTCCTCAATAAAATGCCCCCAGCGTGCAGCGCCGCGTTGTTGGGCCTGTAACTCGTTTGTACCAAGCGAGCCGCGCTGAGCGGTCCACGCCCGTGTAATTAATTACGGTTTTCCCAACTTCCTGAAAAAAGTATCGGTTACAAGAATTTACACGTTTGATGTGCAATTAATCACGGTTTTCCCAAATACCTGGAAAAAAGCGCCGATTACAAGAACTTTTCACGTTCTATGTGCCCCTCTGGCGGATTTCGTCCCTTGTTTCCTTATCCGACGGCGGTTGCACATGAAAATAAAGGCTCCAGATGAGTAGGTGCTACTTCCGTTTTTACAAGTGACTTTGCCCTTGACAAAGCAGCCCCGCCTAGGCAGATAAAAAATAAAGGCCCTGAAGAGAATCCTCTCAGATCAGCAGGATTCGAAACGCGTAGGCCCACAGCCACCTTTGAGTCTGCATGGGTGATAAGCTCATATGAATTGCCTTGTTGCTTACCACTACCCTTTGTACATTACTTAGTATATGTTATTTTCGTTTAACTAAACCAGAGAATATTTAAAGTTGTCGAAGAAATGTACGTTTGTTATAAACAATTTTTCATGAATACCATCTAAAATATTTTGCAGACTGTGGCTTTTTCTAGAATTTTTGTGTTTGTTTGTTCACTGTAAATACTGTCCACTGTAATATATTACACATTGTCCTTTTTGTCCTTGAATGGTTGATTGTTGTATGCCTGTGACATGTTTGATTGGATGAAAGATTTCCTTATTCCCTATAAAATTCTTTTTGCACCTAGCATGTAATATTGTCTACTGCCTTTAATATATGTGTTTTGATAAAATTAAACAAAATAAACAAAGCTACCAATCAGCGACCAGCCTTGAATTAATTTTTCAGGTCCAGGGTTCTGACATTTGTTAATTAAATCTTTTGTATCAGTACTGGCATTTGCATTTTGTTTTTCTAGATATTGGCTCAGCCATACTGATTAGAGCCACCCCATTTGAGTTTTTCGGTCTGGAGACAAGTGTGGCAATGGGGGGACCGTGGTGTTGCCGGATGCTATAGATTCAACTCGGAATATATTACCTATGGTTACCCCTTCTGAACAACCGGCTAATGCAGGATCACCTGAGGACTCTGGAAAAAACAACAGCAAGGTGACCGGGGGTAAGGATGACGGGACACTTACTAAGCAAGTGGTTGGTCCATCCCCGCCCCCAGAAGAAGAAGAGACTGAGAATCAGACTGATAGGCAGTTTATGACCGCTGCATCAGAGAGTAATAAAACCATGGTTGCGGGAGATAAATTTAGGGTTGAAGCTGAGAAAGAGCCCAGCGATTGCTTCTTTTCTGTCTCGGAGGGGGCAGAATGGTCAGATGACATTTTGAGTACATCTCAGGGGGCTAGTAGCCCGGAGTCAGACCCTGAGGATAGCGAGGAGGATCACCCCCCAACAGCTAAAAAGTCTATGGGGCAAAATGGTGTGAAACGCAGAGGCAGGAAAGATCTATTGTGGGACTATTCTCAGCTACTCCACTTTCGGAGTCCTCTGTAGGAGAAACTCTGGTGCTAGTGGATGGTACTCTCCCCATGCTGGATACTATACATTGGCTATTTTGGCTCATAGAGTGGAAACCCGTGAAGATAGCCAGGAAGCTCAGGCAGGGATGAGGAAAATTCAGGGGGTGGTGAGGAAGCTCTCTGAGGCATTTTCAAACATGGGAAAAAGAGTGGCGAATTTGGAAGAGAGTGATGGCCACGGAGGCGGTTGCAACTAATGCTGTAACTCAAGTAGAGGCTCATGATGCCCAAATTAAAGACATTCAATGGAAATTAGAAGAGTCTGAAAATAGACAAAGAAGGAATAATCTCAGAGTCTTGGGGGTTCAAGAGGGCCTGGAAGGGTCAGACGCCAGGAGTTACATAATTGACCTTTTTAAGGCAGCTTTTCCTGAACTCTCTGAGTGGAATTGGGCATCGGAAATCCAAAGAGCGCAACGTATTCCGTTTAAACTGTGAGCACCAGCGAAGGAGGATGATAGACCCCGGACTATACTTGTTTTCTTTGGAAACTTTCTCCTGCAGCAAGCAATTTCTGATAAAGCAAGACCTAATGCAAAAAGATCAAGTGGGGGGTCTCATTTTTTGTAAGACCCGATTTCTGCCATATAACGGTAGAAAGGCGTTGGAGGTTAAGGCAGCTTTTGAAACCTTTTCAGGACAAAAAGATTCAGGCGTATCTGGTTAATCTCTCTGGGCAAATGTTCTGCTTGCTGTTTGTCACTGTGGGGGGGGCGAGGGGGTGGTTTTTTCGGGCCATTGGTCTATATAAGGAAAGGTGGGGTGGAGGGATAGGAAAAGGGAAGAAAGTCTTAGCTTTCCGAAAGATGGAGTAGCTTTGAGAATGTATTTCTTTTCTCTAGGTATAAGGGTCTATTGTAAGTTAAGTATGGATTTGTTTGAAGGATCCACTGTCCACTAGCATGGCGCACATCCCATGCACAGACCAAGGTCTGAGCGTCCTTATGGGGTGGTGGTGCCAATCAAGCTAGGGGGTAGGGTGGAAGGGGATCACAATGGGAGGGGGGTTGGCGGGGAAGGGGCGAGCGGGATGGGCCATCACAATGAAGGGTGGGACAAAAAGGGGGAAAAATTAGATTGTACCTGGTGCATTGTCGTCTTTGGTTTGGTAATTGTATTGATTGTAATTATTTTGGTTTTTGTTGAGTCATGGGTTAGGGGTTTCCTTTCAACAGAATCATGGGGAAGCTCAAGTTCTAGAAATATAGATGGCTTGAATGACTGGAACAAGAGGCAAAAACTGGGGAATTTCGGCAGGGCAAATAAGTTGCATGTGATTTGTCTGCAGGAGACCCATCTACCCTTGGCTAAAACACATTTGTTAAATATCAAAGGGTTTAATTTACTGGTTTGTTCCACACAGAGATCCAATGTTAGAGGGGTGGCAATCTTGGCCAAAACTGTCTTGGGTGGCGCTAGACGCTCCCTGGTAGATACTCTGGGCAGGTGGGCAATTGTGGAACTTGAGGTTGGGTGTACACTATGTACAATGTATGGCTGCAACCAGGATGAACCCAAAGTGTTCGATAAACTGGAGGTAGAATTACTAAACTGGCCATGTCCCCTCATAGTGTGTGGGGATTTCAATATATCTGCAAACATTGCAGGTGTTATTAATAATACAAATTATGCCGGTCGAAAACCCAAGGTTTTTAGAGACTTGTCCTCTTTATTTAATTTATTTAGTTTGGTGAATGTGTGGGGGCATAAGGAACTGCATAATCCAGGCTTTACCTATTTTTCTTGCCCCTTTAAGAAATATGCTTAATTGGATTATTTTCTTATATCATCTTCGGAGGTGGGGAGAGTAGGTATTTTAAAACTACCAAAAGTAATCTCCACCCATAGTCCGCTAGTTCTTGCTATGGATGGAGTTTTGAGAGGAGACTGCTAGTGGATCCTAAATTTGGGGACCATCTAAAGAGCTGGGCCCAAAATTACTTCGAAATAAATAGGTACAGTGCCTCCCGAAACAGTGTTTGGGATTCTTTTAAGGCATTAAGAGAAGAGACGATTAGCTTCTCCGCTAGCCTGAGGACAGAAGCTCGAGTGGAGCATGAGAAACTGATGGCTGAGCTAGTTTAGGCGGAGGAGCAACATATGAGGAATATCATCTGTGGGAAAGAGGCCGATGATAGCCGGTATAAGATACTGGCTCTTAAGGTGGAAGTACATAAGGCTGGAGCACAGAGAAGTGCTGATGATTACCCGACGTATAGGGGTAGGATGTATGAGACAGGAGAGCAGGCAGGCAAGCTCCTAGCTTTAAGGATTAGGCAGGGTTTTAGCAGAAATACAATAGTGAAAGTTCAAGAGGGCAACCAGGAGTATTCGGAGCCAGAAGATATTAGAAAGGTCTTTAAGAACTTCTATCAAAATTTGTATCAAGAATATGACAGGGCAGAGTTTGCCAGTCTAGCTTTTGAAGATTTCGGCCATATTTTGGCTGAGCAGGATAGAGCAGTACTAGATAGTGACTTGGTACTGAATGAAGTGGTAGTAGCACTGCAGGATTTAGCGGCAGGGAAGGCCACAGGGCCAGACAGTATTCCACTTGAAGTATATAAATGCCTACAGGCAGTGATAGCTCCCTTTTTGTTGGACTTATTTAAGGGCATAATCTGTTCTGGCGAAATCCCAGACTCCTGGAAGGAAACAAATATTATTGTCTTCCATAAGAAGGGCAAACCTAAGGAGGATCCGGGGTCATACCGTCCAATATCCCTCAAAAATTCGGACACTAAAATCTACGCTAAGGTCTTGGCTAATAGAGACCCACTTAATGAGTAAACCAATGCAAAGCTCTGAATAGATATTGTTATACCCTGTTATCACATGCGGGATACACCTCAGGGTCCAGGGGAACTGGCATTTTGGGAAAAAATCCCTCCTCTTCATGCAAGATGGCCCATGGACCGACCTAGACCTAGTTGGGGAGGTTTACAGTGATAAGTGGGCTTTGGGCAGGTAGGAGCCTGAATTTATATTCTCTGTATGCACCCCCGGAACTGCAACCTGCAGCACTGGATGTGGTGGGCTCAATGTTGGTCGAATTACTGGAAGGAAAGTGGGTAATCGGGATTGACATGAACGCTGTCATGTCACTCAACATAGATGTCCTAGGCGGGTCAGTGATGGGACGACAAACAGGACTGTTGAGGGAATTCCTTCGCACTATGGGCCTGGGGAACATATAGCGGCATCAACACCCATATACTAGACGTATACACACAGCGCGACCTCTCATAAAAATCTTTCTAGGCTAGATCACATATTAACCCAGACACACAATCTAGGGGAATTTCACGAGGCAACACACATCGCAAGAGGCGTGCCAGATCATTCCCCGGAAGAGGTGGTTTTAGGGGGCCCCTCACAGATCCTAAAATTAAGAAAGCTGTTAAGGCATGGACCGGACAATTCTTCCAGGAGAATAAGGGCTTGGTGACATCGGCACTTAATCAATCAATCAATCAATCAGTGACACTTATATAGCGCGCTACATACCCATAGGGTCTCAAGGCGCTGGGGGGGGGGGGTGCCGCTACTGCTCGAACAGCCAGGTCTTCAGCTTCTTCCTGAAGGAGAGGTGGTCTTGGGTCAGGCGCAGGTCGGTCGGGAGGGAGTTCCAGGTCTTGGCGGCCAGGTAGGAGAAGGACCTTCCTCCCGTAGTCGCTCTTCGGATGCGGGGGACGGCGGCGAGGGCGTGGTTGGCTGATCGGAGGTGGCGTTTGGGAGCGTAGAAGTTGATTCGGCTGTTGAGGTAGCTCGGGCCTTGGTCGTGTAGGGCTTTGTGTGCGTGGGTGAGGAGGCGGAAGGTGATTCTTTTGTTGACGGGGAGCCAGTGAAGGTCTCTCAGATGTCCGGTGATGTGGCTGGTTCGTGGGATGTCGAGGATGAGTCTGGCTGAGGCGTTCTGGATCCGCTGGAGTCTCTTCTGGAGCTTGGCGGTGGTACCGGCGTAGAGGGCGTTGCCGTAGTCCAGTCGGCTGGTGACGAGGGCCTGGGTGACGGTCTTCCTGGTCTCGGTGGGGATCCACCAGAAGATCTTCCGTAGCATGCGTAGGATGTTGAAGCACGCCGAGGAGACGTTGTTGACTTGCCTGGTCATGGAGAGGGAGGAGTCCAGGATGAAGCCCAGGTTGCGTGCATGGTCTGTCGGTTTGGGTGCGGTGCCCAGGGCGGGAGGCCACCAGGAGTCGTCCCAGGCGGAGGGTGAAGAGCCCAGGATGAGGACCTCCGTCTTGTCAGAGTTCAGTTTCAGGCGGCTGGTCGTCATCCACTCGGCTACCTCTTTCATTCCTTCGTGCAGGTTGGCTCTGGCGGAGGCGGGGTCGTTGGTCAGGGAGAGGATCAGCTGGGTGTCGTCGGCGTAGGAGATTATGCTGAGGTTGTGTTTGCGTACGATGGCCGCGAGGGGGCTCATGTAGACGTTGAAGAGGGTGGGGCTCAGAGATGACCCTTGAGGGACGCCGCAGATGACTTCGGAGGCCTCTGACTTGTACGGTGGTAGGCGGACTCTCTGTTTTCTTCCGTCGAGGAAGGAGATGATCCATTCCAGCGCCTTGTTCTGGATTCCGACGTTGCTGAGGCGCTGTACTAGGGTGCGGTGGCAGACAGTGTCGAATGCCGTGGAGAGGTCTAGGAGGATGAGGGCCGCTGTTTCTCCATTGTCCATCAGGGCTCGGTTGTCATCGGTGGCGGCGATGAGGGCGGTCTCGGTGCTGTGATTGGCTCGGAAGCCGGACTGTGAGGGGTTGAGGGATCCGTTCGTCTCGAGGAAGGCGGCCATCTGCTTGTTGACGGTCTTCTCGATGACTTTGGCTGGAAACGGGAGGAGCGAGATGGGGCGGTAGTTCTTGAGTTCAGTGGGGTCCGCTGTTGGTTTCTTGAGTAGAGCGCTGAGTTCGGCGTGTTTCCAGCTCTCAGGGAAGGTGGCGGTGTCGAAGGAGGTGTTGATGATGTCCCACAGGTGGGGTGCGATGACAGCGTCGGCCTTGTTGAAGACGTGGTGAGGGCAGGGGTCGGTCGGTGATCCGGAGTGGATGGAGTTCATCGTGCGGATGGTGTCTTCGGTGCTGATCGGGGTCCAGACGTGGAGGGTGGTGGTGGGGGGTGGTTGTTCGGTCATGGTGTGCGTTGGTTGGTTGTTGAAGCTGTTGTGTATGTCCGCGATCTTGTTGTGGAAGTATGAAGCGAGGGAGTTGCAGAGGTCTTGCGATGGGGTGATGTCGTTGTTTCCTGCGCTGGGGTTGGAAAGCTCTTTCACGATGTTGAAGAGCTCCTTGCAGTTGTGTGCGTTGTTGTCCAGCCGGTCCTTGAATGCTGTTTTCTTGGCGGCGCGGATCAGCTGGTGGTGCTTCCGGGTGGCAAGCTTGAAGGAGGTCCTGTTGTCCGGTATAGGTTCCCTTCTCCAGACTTTCTCGAGGGCTCGGCAGTTCTTCTTGGAGCTCTTGAGTTTGTCGGTGAACCACGGGGCTTTCTTGCTGCCGGGTCTGCTGGGCGGGGTCCTCAGCGGGGTGAGCTCGTCTGCGCAGATGCTGATCCACTTCGTAAGGTTGTCGGCGGCCTGGCTGGGGTTCGCTGAGCTGGCAGGAGGGTGCTGGCTCAGGGAGGTGGCGAGCTGGTCTGCTGTGATCTTGTTCCAGCTTCTGCTGGCGGCCTGTTGCTGGTGGTGGTGGGTCGTCGTTCTCTTGAAGGTGAAGTGGACGCAGCTGTGGTCCGTCCATTGAAGCTCTGTGGCGTGGCTGAAGTCGATGTCTGTGCTGGAAGAGAAGACTGCGTCAAGTGTGTGTCCGGCGAGGTGGGTGGGGGTGGACACCAGTTGCTTGAGTCCAAGATTGGCGAGGTTGTCGAGCAGGGTGCTGGTGTTGCGGTCGTTGTTGTTCTCCAGATGGAAGTTGAGGTCCCCCAGGAGGATGTAGTCAGCGGAGGGGAGGGCATGCGGGCTGACGAAGTCGGCGATGTCCTCGCTGAATTGTGTGCGTGGTCCAGGGGGTCGGTAGATCAGGGTGCCTCTGAGGGTGGTGTTCGGGTTGGTGTGGATCTGGAAATGCAGGTGTTCGGCGGTGGTCAGGGTGTTGTCGGTGCTGGTCGTGAGACGGATGGTGTTCCTGTGGATGATGGCTATGCCTCCTCCCATCTGGTTGGCGTTGCGGTCCCTCCGGACGATCTTGTAGCCCTCTGGGATAGCGATGGCGATGTCGGGAGCTGAAGAGGCGTTTATCCAGGTCTCCGTGAGGAAGGCAACGTCAGGGGCTGTGGCGTCTAGGAGGTTCCAGAGTTCGATGGCGTGTCTGTGGACGGAGCGGGTGTTGAGCAGGATGCACTTGAGGTGGGTGCTGCTGGTGTTCGACTTGGCGGGTGCTGGTGCGAGGCAGGTCCGGATGCAGGTGAATTTGCAGGCGTGGCAGCTGAAAGGTCCGTGGGTACGTCGTGGAGTGGCTTGATGGCATTCTGGGAGTCGGCCGGTGTTGAGTGCGATGAGGGTGGCGGCGGAGTACGTCAGGCGGGTCGGTCGGGGTCTTCGGGGGCCAGGGGTCCTGGCGCTGGTCGCGATCCGGTCGCGGACGGGCGCAGACGGGCTTACCTTTGGCGCGCCTTCGGCGCACAATCGGCGCTCCCGCTGCGCGTGACCGCTGTGCGTTCGCACGGTCGCCATTTAAGGCGAAGTGCGCGGGTGGGCGGAGCAGCTGGGAGGCGAGAGCGGGGAGGGAACAGAAGAGAAAAGGGGCGGGGCAGATGGCGGTGGCGGGAAGCGGGAAGCGGGGAGGGAGAGCGGAGGGCGGCGAGGTAGGCGGGCAAACAGGAAGGAAACTGACCACGGCACAGAGGTTACATTAAATTAAACAGGCACAAATGGAGGGCAAAATAAGAGGCAAAACAGGAAGGAAAACGATGTTACGGCACAAAAAAATACAGGCACAAATGACGGGCAAAACAATGGTAAAAACAGCTAAAGAAACGATCACACGGCACAAAAGAAACAAGCACAAATTTAGGGCAAAACAACTGGCGAAAATCAGAGGGGAGCGACCAAGGCGGCAGCGAGGCCGGCGGCGAGGCAGAAGGCAGGCAATGGGGCACACGCAGCAGCTGGTGGCCGTGCGGCGCGGGGGTGTCCCACAAGTGGGTCACACTCACCTGCGTCGCACGGTCGCCATTTAAGGCCAAGTGCGCAGGTGGGCGGAGCAGCTGGGAGGCGGGAGCGGGGAGGGAACAGAAGAGAAAAGGGGCGGGGCAGATGGCGGTGGCGGGAAGCGGGAAGCGGGGAGGGAGAGCGGAGGGCGGCGAGGTAGGCGGGCAAACAGGAAGGAAACTGACCACGGCACAGAGGTTACATTAAATTAAACAGGCACAAATGGAGGGCAAAATAAGAGGCAAAACAGGAAGGAAAACGATGTTACGGCACAAAAAAATACAGGCACAAATGACGGGCAAAACAATGGTAAAAACAGCTAAAGAAACGATCACACGGCACAAAAGAAACAAGCACAAATTTAGGGCAAAACAACTGGCGAAAATCAGAGGGGAGCGACCAAGGCGGCAGCGAGGCCGGCGGCGAGGCAGAAGGCAGGCAATGGGGCACACGCAGCAGCTGGTGGCCGTGCGGCGCGGGGGTGTCCCACTTATTCTCTGGGAAGCCTATAAGGTGGTCATCAGAGGCCAGACCCAGGCATTAATTGGGGTGGCGAAAAATGCAGAGCTAAGACACCTAGTAGAGCTCTGGCAGAAGGATGAAGTCCCCTTGCCTCTTGAGGGTCCCTGGGGTCCAACTAGCACTCCTGTTATGTCCAGTAAGTTCCAAACAGCAGGATTGCTGAGTTCTGATAGCAGGCCATGCCCCCTTTGTGCACCAGTCTGTAAACGCGCCTCCTGGCAGGCTCTTGCTTGGGGATGAAGTCCCCTTCACTGCTGGGGGTCCTTAGGAGCCAACTAGCCTATCTGTTTCCTCAGTAGGCCTCACATAGTGGGATTGCTGAGAGGTGGTCAGTCGGAGGCCACCTCTCATTTTATCATTGTCCCGAGGCTGGCTCCCACACTTTATTTAAAAAAAAAAATTCAACCAAACCCCAACAATTTATATATTTTTTAAAGGCTTTTTTGGTGCAGGCATATGGGCTTAGGGTGTTTCCACCCTAAACCCTTTCCTTATATAAATGTACTAGTATATCCTGTAGCCAAGTCAGGACCTAAAACCCCTATAACCCGTATGTGTCCAAACATGCAGTGCGCAACCTCTGATTATATGATGTGCAGACAACTTTGTTGTTTGCGATGGTACTCGCCACAATTACTATGTGATACTGTTATGGTTGAAAGGTTTGTTAAACCATTTAAACATCATATGGGAGACAATACAGTTAAGAAACATTACTATAACCAATGGTACATTCTTTCCTTCTTACCTGATAGTTTACTTCAATTAAGGGTTTATTCGAATTTATGATCAACTCAAAAGGGATTCCAACCTAGAGAAAAATAGTCACAGTTTACATATTTATTTTTAACACAAAGTTGCAATATTAGTACTTTAGAAAGATTAAAGGAATTAGAGATTCATACAGAACAGGTTTACATATACACAAACAGGACAAGCACTCTCCTTAGGTTCATAAACAAAAATGTCACCCATTTTCAGCTCTTCAATCTTACTTGCAAGCTCCATTTACTTTCCAAGATTATACTACAGGAAAGTAAGGCAGAGATAAATAAATGTTATTATTTTCAAATTCCAATACAACTAGGAAGACTGTGCCGAATATATCCCACTGGGGTGGACGAAATATATATGCATTCTGCATTGCTGAAAGTAACGGTAGCATCAAAGTACAAGCATTGGTAAACACATTAGGTTTCGCCTCTGTGATTATTATTAAGCAGTTTTTTTGCTGCAAGTTGTAGCTTGCTGAGTAGTTGTATAGTATATGTTACAGAAAGTTTGTTAAAGTGTTACAAATTGTTTATGTACAAAAAGGCAAAATATTGAGCTGTTACAAGTGGTACAGTGCGGGTAATTCATTTAAAAAAAAAATATTTTTATTGTCACTCAGTTCAGAGCATAGACAGAACAAATACAATCACTTATAAAAATCAATCCATTGGCTAGCATGTTTAAGGATACAGTAAGTAACAATATGAGCAAGCTTATATGTCAAAAAACAAACCAAAAATATATGTACAATAAATCGAACAGCTATTCTAGGCTTCCCAAATGATCAATCATAGGCTGCCAGATTTTAATCCCAAATTACTTTTTTCTCATGGATTTAAGACCATACAAATTATATTCTAAATAAAACCAATTATAGAACTTTGCCCGCCACATCTCATATGAGGGTGCTTTGGGCTTCAATCACATAGAGGCAATACATAAGCGGGCAACTGACATAGCCATAAAAAAAAAATATTAATTTGAATAATACAATGGCTGAGTATCCATATCTTTACATACTCCAAAAATCCTCATCTCTCTGGATATCAGCGCTTCAAAGTTGGAAATATTTGACAGAAATTGTGCAATAGATACCAAAAAAGATTTCAATACAATACAGTCAAAAAATATATGCTGAATGTCCGCGTTATCAGCTTGACACCTATAGCATTTCCCATTATGGATATTACCCCACTTCATCATCTTAACCGCTGTGCGGTATAAATTGGCCCTATTGCCTTAGTTGTTTGGGAGGGCAACTTGGGTGGGGATGTGTGGGATGGGGGAGGGTTCCTGGGGAGGGCTCACAGGGTGTAGGGGGGGGTAGCTTTCGGGGTAAGGGTGTCAAGGGTTTAAAGGGAAAAACACCAGTTCAAAGCATATTATTATGCAACTTATAACGCGCAGACTAAACCCGAAGGTATCAAGGCGCCTATCAAAACCAATCAACAAAATTAGCAGAGCACCACTACGGGTATGCACGTGTAAAAAGGTGAGTCTTTAGCGTGGATCTAAAAGTTTGGAGAGAGGGGCGGGATCTTACTTCCAAAGGGAGGGCATTCCACCATTTAGGTGCCAGGAAGGAAAAGGCCTTACCTCCCCATCTTGCTTTTCTGACACGAGGTACAGAAAGAAGAAGTTTGTGACTGGAGCGAAGATTCCTACTGGGGTTATGCTGAGAAAGAATGGATCCCATGCCTGTAGGGCTGGATTTAGCTAAGGCTTTATACACCAGGCACATGGATTTGAAAAGGATCCGGTACTCAACGGGGAGCCAGTGAAGTTGTTTTCGGGCTTCGGTGGCAGAGGCACGTTTCGGTAGGTCAAGAGCAAATCTCGCTGCCGCGTTCTGGACCACCTGCAAGCGCTGTAGATGACTCTTGTTCAGTCCTGCATACAGCGCGTTGCAATAATCCAGTCGCGAGCCCAAGAGAGCGACAGCAAGTTGCTTTCTTGCCTGGGGTGACAAAAAGTGCCTAATTTTCCTTAGAATGTGGATAATCCCCCAGCAGGTCGAAACAGTCCTGTTGACCTGTTGGCACATACTAAGGGTGGGGTCGATCATAACTCCCAAGTTTTTTGCTGACGAGGTGGGCTCAGGACATAAGCCTAGCGAGTTCGGCCACCACTCCGCCGACCAGATCGTTTCCTTTCCTCCAAAGACCATCACCTCCGTCTTCTCCCCATTCAGTTTTAGTGAGTTGTGGATCATCCACTGGCCAACTGCCTCCATGCAAGATCTAAAATTGGCGGCAGTTGACGTAGCTGGCTGGGAGAGAGAGACTAGGATCTGAGTGTCGTCCGCGTAGGAAACTACCTCCATCCCAAAAGATCTAATGAGTCTGGCAAGGGGGGTCACATAGATATTAAAAAGGGTAGGACTAAGCGCTGACCCTTGAGGGACCCCACATTGCACAGACAGGGATGGAGATAGAAACGATCCCAGCATTATCCTTTGTTCTCTATGGTCGAGGAAAGAGGAAAGGAGTCCCAGAGCAGGCCCGCGGACCCCGATCTCCCTCAGGCGAGATGTTAACACCACGGGAGACAGGGTATCGAAGGCCGCTGTGAGATCTAGAAGGATCAGGAGGGAGGTCTGACCCTCGTCAACTCTAGTGCGGATAGTATCCAGCACTATGGTGAGGGCGGACTCGGTGCTATGTTCCCTCCTGAAACCATGCTGGGAGAGATCCAAACAGCCCGAGCTCTCCACAAATGCAGCCAGATGTTTATTCAGATGGGCTTCGAGCATCTTTGCGGGAGCCGGGAGCAGTGAGATGGGGCGAAAGTTTTTTAACACCCCGGGGTCCAGAGAAGGCTTTTTAAGCAAAGGTTTTACTACAGCATTCTTCCACTGCTGGGGAAAAATGCCTTCCTTCATCGCCCTGTTCATGATGTCAACCAAAGGAGGAAGGAGAGATTCTCTGCACTGCTTGAGGATCTTTAGCGGGCAGACATCCAACGGAGAGCCAGATTTGGTTTTGTCAAGCAGGATATCAAGATCCTGACAGGAAAGAGGAGGAAAGGAAGTCAGATCCTGATGTTGAGAAGATTCAACAACACCGGGCTCAGGAAGAGCAGGCAGCAAGGGAACGGCGGTCAGGGATTTTTGGACCTCTAGAGCAGCATAGATGTCGGCGATCTTTGACTGAAAGAAGGCAGCTATCTTGTTACACAGGTCCTGAGAGGCAACCACAGGATCCGGTGTCTGAAGGGCCGTAAGGAAATCAACAATCCTAAAGAGTTCTCTAGGAGATGAAAGTGAGGAAGTGAGTGCCGTGAAATATTCCTGCTTGGTCTTAATAACTTCCAATTTGTAATTTTTAAGCAGGACCCTATGGGCTTCTCTATCCTTAGGGGCCCAGCTAGAATGCCATAAGCGTTCCTGCCTTCTTACTTCCTGTCTCCGAAGCCGGAGCTGTTCAGAGAACCAGGGAGCTGAAGGTCTTTTCCTAGCAGAATAACAAGACCTTGCAGGAGCCAGCTCCTCTAAGGCCTCCGCAATGGTGTTTTCAAATATAGAGACCGCTGTGGGGGTATCTGCCTCCCGAGGAATGGACAGACTGGATGTCCATGGATGGAAGGAGTCTTCCCTGATCTTTTTGAGGTTCCTTCGCACTTCCATGGTGCTCGAGGCCCTTCTAATAAAGCCCCGTGTAGGATACATCATATTGAAGGGAACGGCCAGATGGTCCGACCAAGAGAGATGGAAGGGGTTGGCAACTGTCAGCCTAGGGTTGTTAGAAAAGATGCCATCGAGCGTGTGCCCCGCTCTGTGGGTGGGACCGTTCACCAGTTGGGTGAGTCCGCAGGCAGACATTATTTCTACCAGGGAAATAGTGTCGTGAGCCTCCAATAGCTCTAGGTGGAAATTGAAATCACCTAGAATGGTCAGATTTTGTCGGCCAAAATAGGGTTCCAGAACCTGCATCAATTTCAGCCCAAATCCTGCTCTTGGGCCAGGGGGGCGATAAACCAAGATTCCATTAAAGCCTACGTTGTAAGACTGTTGGAGCAAGCTTATTCTTTATGTTATATATTAAGGGCTTTTGTCAACTCAAAGCTCAGCTTAGGGTGAATGGTTAGTAATAGTTTACGCATATGTTCGTTTAATGTGTGTGGATTGAACAATACTGTTAAACTTAAACGCGTGATGCGGGAAGTGCGATTAATTAACCCTGATATTATATGCCTTCAGGAAACCCATGTGCCATGGGGGAATCGGAGGATATTAAGTGAATTGGGCTATACATTATTTGTTGCATCACGGCAGACTACTATAAATCGTGGGGTTGCTATTCTGGGACGGCAAACGATAGCCACTACGGGCAATACTAAAGCTGATAGTTTAGGGCGTTGGGCAATTGTGGAGTGTATCATTGGGGGGTTACTGTTACAATATGTTCGGTATATGGCTCGAACTTGGACGAAACTCAGACTCGTGAATTTCTGAATGTTGAACTGGCATTGTGGGGTACCCCCTTATTATTATTGGGTGATTTTAACATACATGGGGAGTCTTTTACTTGGGATTCGCAGTTTACTAGCTACGCTGGCCGTAAGCCGCATGTTTTTAGAGCATTTCAGCAATTATTGCTCCAGCATGGTTTAGTGGATGGTTGGTCAGCGGCTAACCCAGGTGAACCTGGGTATACGTTTCTTTCTTCTTCGCATGAAAAACTGGTTCGCCTAGATTATATTTTTCTACCTAGGTCTTTCATGAGTGGTGCTCGTATGCAGGTAATGCCACAAATCACATCAGATCATGGCCCTGTCGTTCTAGACTTGCCTCCTTTTAAGATACAGCGGGTACAGCGATCAATTTCATTTAATAAGAAATTACTACTTGATGAAGAATATGTACACCATGTTCAAGTTTGGGCTCAGCAATTTCTTGACTGTAATAGAGGTACAGCATCCCAGGAGATGGTATGGGACAGCTTTAAGGCGGGGCTGCGGGGTGAAACTTGTAGTTATGGATGGTTTCAACAGCGGCAACAGAAAACTGAAATGGATAAATTGTTGGTTGATTTAAAAAATGAAGAACAGCAACTTATTTTGGATATTGGAGCACATCGTGATAGTGAGCTGACACAGACTAAGGATGTAGGTCTTAAGGCAAGGATTAATGGTGCCTGGAGTCGTGATATAGCATGCCAATATCAAGCTCATCGAGCAGAGAGATAGGAGTATGGTGAGGCTGTTGGAAGGTGCCTAGCCCAAAGACTTCGTGGGCGACAGACACTATAGAGGCCTTAGAGAACCATCAGGGGGACTTGGTTGAGTCGATGGATGGTATACTGCAGGTTTTTCAACCGTATTATACTGAGTTGTATACCCAAGAACATCTTCCTCATGATCAGATTGAACAGTTTGTGGCTAGATTTGATCTATTTACAGTGGAGTCTACTATTAGAGAGGAGTTAGAAACACCAATAACGATGTTAGAGCTCGAGATGGCACTTAAGCACCTTGCGCTTGGGAAAGCTGCCGGTCCGGAAAAATTGCCTCTCGAGCTATATCGCTTGTTATTTTCTATTATTAAAGACGATATGCTGGCTACGTTGATCGCTGCTCAAACTGGCAACCCCCCTCCATCGTGGGATGATGCGAGTATAGTGGTCTTCAAAAACAAAGATAAGCCCCTATATCTTCCGGGGTCTTCCGGGGTCTTACAGACCCATTTCTTTAATTAATGTCGGTGCTAAGATTTATTCCAAAATTCTTGCTGGCCGTCTAATCCAAGCAGTACCATCATTGGTGTCTCATCATCAGCATGGTTTTCTTCCAGGCAGAAGCACAGTTAATCACCTACATTGTGTGATTGCTGTTTTGGATTATGCATCTGCGCTTCATAAAAATGTTGGTTTTGTGTTTTTAGACGCTGAAAAAGCATTTGACCGTGTGGCGTGGGCATTTATATGGGCTATTATGGGTAAAATGGGGTTTGGACCCCAATTTCAATCTGCTCTACAAACTATGTATAAACGACCAAGGGCTAAGATCTGCTGATGGGGCAGGAGTCATCATTCGTCAATATTACTCGTGGTACGCGGCAGGGATGCCCATGCTCGCCATTATTGTTTGCTATTTATATTGAGCCACTGCTGCAGATGCTAGCGGCCTCTCAGCGTATACAATCAATGGTTGTGGGTGATAGCTATGTACGTGTGTTAGCCTATGCTGACGACATTGCGGTTATTACATCTGATCCTGAACAGGTCTTATCGGAAATTGAAAATATAACACAAGAATTTGGTAGAGTGTCTGGGTATAAACTGAACATTACTAAAACCCAAGTAGAATGTACAGCCGGGCTATGCCTTAACGATGCACGTGTTACCCAGGAGGCTAAATATCTAGGTATCAAAATTAGGTTGTCCCTCCAAGAGTTAGTTACGGTTAATTGCACTGATATATTACAATCAGTTAAACATCAGCTGGAAAAGTTCGAATGTCTTCATTTATCACTAGTGGGGCGACGCAATGTTTTAAAGATGTCTATCTTGCCTAAGGTACTTTATTATTTTCGTACTGTGCCGCTGGAGCTGCCACGAGTACAATTGACGAAGTTGCAATCTATTGCTGATCGATTTTTATGGGGTTCGAAATCTCCTCGTCGGGCGTCTAAATTTATGACACTCCGGCCTTTAAGAGGTGGATGGGGTGTTCCAAATTTTGCTTTTTACTATTTAGCTTGCCTTCTCCAGAATATTAAAATTATGGTGACTGGGGTGGAACCTCCGACATTTGAAAGCCCTAATATTTATTCAATGCTATTGGGTAGCCAATCTCGACAAATGCTGTCGCGTTTTCTTGAACCAAGTTATTACAAAAGAACTAGGTTCAAGGTTATATTAACAGCATTCAAAGGCTGGCTGTGGGTACGTAAAATTATTTCTCTTAAACATATTAATTTTTATACCACCTGTGACTCAATAGAACTACTCCCTCCTATATTTAGGGACAGCAAGATGCGGACATGGGCGGGTAAGGGCATTGTTTGTTTAGGCAGTATGTTTGATGCTGGCACTCTGGCTACATTTGAAGATTTAAAAACAAAATATGCGGTTCCTCAGCATGATTTATTCAAACATTTACAGCTCCGGGACTTTATCTTTAAACATCCAAATATAGTATCTTTAGGCACTAATGATCTTCTTGAAATTTTGAATAAACCTGTCTGGATTGGGACTTTATATAATAGCCTATTGAGCACACAGAGCGATGATATTGAGGTACAAGAGCGGAAGTGGAGCACTAGACGTGGTATTTCTGATTTATTTGTTCAAGAATCAATCAATATGGCTGCTAAAATTATGTTGACCGCCAATTTACGTTCTCAACATTATAACACTTCATTTAATTTATACCACAGTGCTGGTAATTAATAGCGAGTTTTCGAAAAATGAAGTGAAAGAGGGAGATAATAGAATTAATTGGTGTAAGAGTAATATTGTGTGTTTAGAGGAGTTCCAACAACTTTTGGGCCTAGTGCCCTTGTACCTGATGAACCATTCAAATCATGACCCTATTGCCTGTAAGGTAACTGCATTTGTGACTGCTTGTTTAGTAGTAAATTATAGCAATTTTTGGTGTTGAGATGAGTTATAACAATTTTTGGCCCTGGTGCCACTGCACCTACTACACATTCAAATCATGACCCTATTGCCTGTAAGGTAACTGCACTTGCGATTGCCTGTTCAGTTGTAAAATATTGCAATATTTGGTGTTTAGAGGGGTGCATAGAGATTGGGCCCCCTGTGTTACTGCGCTTGCTGCACCATTAAAATCATGTCTCTAGTGCTTGCAAGGTAACCGCACTAGTGACTGCTTATTTAGTAGTTAAATACAGTAATATTTGGTATTTAGAGGAGCTCTGATAACGTTTGACCCGGTGCCACTGCACCTGCAGCACCATTCAAATCATGACCCTGCACTTGTGACTGCCTGTTTAGTCATAAAACATAGCAATATTAGGTGTTTAGTGGGGCTCTTAAAGCTTTTGGTCCTGCTGCTACTGCACCTAAAGCACCATTCAAATCAGGACCCTGTTGTCTGCAAGGTAACTGCGCCTGTGACTGCCTGTTTAGTAGTAAAAGACAGCATAGTACTTGTATATTAACTTTATTTTTAACTTGCAATGTTTATTTCAACATAGAATCTGATCATAATGACCAAATAGATTAATCTCTTTAGCCTCTTTCTGCACCTTTCCTGCTTGTTCCTGTACCCCTCTTGCCTCTTTATGCACCCTTCTTCCCCCTTTCTGCAACTCTCTTGCCGCTTTCTGCACCTCTTCTGCCGGTTTCTGCAAGTCTCTTGCCTCTTTCTATACTTCACTTGCCTCTTTCTGCACCTCTGTTGCTTCTTTCTGTACTTCTCTTGCCTCTTTCTGCGCCCCTGTGGCCTCTTTCTACACTTCTCTTCCTTCTTTCTGCCCCTCTTGCCTCTTTCTGCATCACTCTTCCCTCTTTCTGCACCCCTCTTCCCTCTTTCTGCACTTCTCTCGTCTCAGTCTGCCCAGCTGTTCCCTTTTTCTGTACCCCCTTTGCCTGTTTCTGCTACTCTCTTGCTTTTTTCTGCAGTTCTCTTTCCTCCTTCTGCACCTCTCTTGCCTCTTTTTACACTTCTCTTGCCTGTTTCGGCACATTTCTTGCCTCTTTCTGCACCTCACTTGCTTCTTTCTGCAACATTCTTGCCTCTTTCAGTACCTCTGTTTCTTCTTTCTTTACTTCTTTTGCTTCTTTCTGTTGCCCTCTTGCCTCTTTCTGTACCCCTCTTGCCTCTTTGTGTACCTCTCCTGCCTAATTCTGTAACTCTTTACTGTTCTGCAGTTCTCTTGCCCTTTTCTGCAGTTCTCTTGCCTCTTTCGCTAGATATCACGCTCCTGAGGCAGAAGTCGGGAGTTAGGACACTTCATTCCGAATTTGTGCTTCAATTTCTTTTAATATCGCCGTTTTTTAATACCACCTATTTGTCCATCTCAGCACAACTGCCCCATTCTTACCTGCCACATTACATCCTGTTTGCTTGCTTTCCCCCCGTGGGACCTCTGTAGTCTTCTCTGAGCCAATTTAGGGCTTGTTTGATTGACGATCCCCTCACCCCCCAGGCACAGACAGCGGGCGCCATCTTGGGTGAGGAGGACAGCGTTCTAGTGCCAGGGCCGATTTGGGGCCTTGCTCTATAAATTGGACGCAGGGAGCAGATAGGTAACTCGCTAGATTTCACGCTCCTGAGGCGGAAGCCAGGAGTTAGGACACTTCATTCCGAATTTGTGCTTCAATTTCTTTTAATATCGCAGTTTTTTAATACCACCTATTTGTCCATCTCAGCACAACTGCCCCATTCTTACCTGCCACATTACATCCTGTTTGCTTGCTTTCCCCCGTGGGACCTCTGTAGTCTTCTCTGAGCCGATTTAGGGCTTGTTTGATTGACTATCCTCTCACCCCCAGGCACAGGCAGGGGGCGCCATCTTGGGTGAGGAGGACAGCGTTCTAGTGCCATGGCAGATTTGGGGCCTTGCACTATAAAATGAACGGCATTCCCCATCCGCGCAGCGGGCGGGCGCAGCGGGCGCACCAATGGCGCGCCAGAGGCAAGCCAGTCTGTGCCAGTCGGTGCCCAGCCGGGCCTCGGGCCAGAACCTACGTCCACTTTTTCTAACGGCTATATCCGTTACACACGGAAGGATCTTCTTCTATTGAGACCCCCTAAAAATACGCTCTGCCATTATGTGCATAAGCAGGAAAACACTTATACTCACTATAGTCTCTGTAGCTCCTATTTACGGGGATTTAATCCTGACTCTCCAGCCCCCACGGATTTGCACATGGCCCTTTTTAATTGTAGGTCCCTCCCCAAGCACTCTCTGGAGATTAATTTTATGCTACAGGACCACAAATTAGATATATTATTCCTTACGGAAACATGGCTAACCGCCAACTCAGAGGCTGACATTGTCCGGGCTCTCCCCCCGGGGTTTTTAATTCACTCTCAGACTAGTCCTTCTGGTAGAGGGGGTGGACTGGCCATACTTTACAAAGATCACTTCGTTTGTAGAGTGAAGGATGGTGGCATTTCAGAGTCTGAAAGCTGCCATTTTTCTTTCCAACTATCTCCTACATTCTCTTTTACAGGCCTTTTAGTGTACCACCCCCCTGGGAACTCTAGCCACTTTGTTAACTCCCTCTTAGAAACAGTTACTGTCCTGGCATCATCCTCCACCAATTTTACCATCCTTGGGGATCTTAATCTTCATTTTAATGACCCCCTAGACGCAGTGGCGGAGGACCTCCAACTCGATCTTAGATCATACGAGATGTTACTAGTTAATACGGGCGCTACACATAACAAAGGCCACCTTCTTGACCCGGTTTTCACCAATATTCGGTCACTTCAGGCTAGCTCCCCCTTCCCCCTCCCCTGGTCAGACCATTTCTTGATCCCTTTCTCCTGGCAGGGTGAGTTTGAAATATCACAAACCCCTAGGATTTATACTTTGGAAAGGGCTTGGTCTAAGCTCTCCGTTGAGAACTGGACTCACCTACTCGAACACTCCATCCCTCCCCATGATCCGAACCCCGTGATTGCTGACACTAACTTAAATAATTGGCTCACGAGCTCATAAGACCTAATCCTACCAAAAAAAAGACTGGGGAAAAAGACTGGGAGAGTAGGCTCTGCCCCCTGGTATACTCCTGAGCTCAGAATCCTAAGAAAAGACTGTAAGAAGCTCGAGCGTACTTGGAGGAAAGACTGGAGCAATACAAATAAAGATATATACCGTGCTGCTATTAGATCATACAAAATCGCCCTTAGAGATGCCAAGTCAATGTTCTTCGACGAAAGAATCAAAAATTCCTCTAATTCCACCAGAGAATCCTTTCAGATTATTAAAGAACTTCAGAAGGTCCCTGATCCCCCATTGTCTCAAGATTTGTCAGGAGCCAAGTGCGATGAATTAGCAAACTATTTTGACTTAAAAATCAAAAATATCTCAATTACCCTGCCTCAATTGGTCAGCCATGCTAACGCCGACAGCCTGCTCCCTGCCGTTGGCCCTCAGCTTAACGCTTTTAATCCAGTCTCAGGTGAGGAATTCCGTAAAGACCTAGCAGCCATGAAAAGCGGCTCCCCTAGTGACCCGGTCCCTATGCGGTTTCTTAAACAGATCGCCACTACCATTGCTACTCCAGCAACTGTGCTCATTAACACCTCACTTTCCCAGGGCATTGTTCCGCCCAGTTGGAAAGGGGCCATTGTAAAGGCCCTCCCAAAGAAACCACATCTTGACCCATTGGAGATGGCAAATTTTAGACCGATCTCACTACTCCCAGGATTTAGTGAGATCACGGAAAGATTGGTAAATTTCCAACTTTCCCACTTTCTGGAGTCAAACAAACGTTTGCGGAGCTCTCAAACCGGATTCCGCCCAGGCCAGGGCACAGATACGGCCCTCCTCTTTGTCATCGAGGAGGCATGGTGCATCTTGGACTCAGGGAGATCAGGGGCAGTGATCCTCCTGGATCTGAGTGCAGCCCTTTGACACGGTTAATCACTGTGTCCTGATTCAGCGCCTGGCTGAGGTGGGTGTAAGGGGCTCCGCCCTGGCTTGGCTAACATCTTACCTGAACAACTGCACTTTTCAGGTCTGGGAAGGCAGCTCACGATCTGCCTCAATCCCCCTCCAATGTGGCGTGCCTCAGGGCTCTTCTTTAAGCCCCACATTGTTTAATGTGTACATGGACCCCCTGGAGGATGTGGTTGTCCCGTTTGGGTTTAAAATTGTAAGCTACGCAGACGACACTCAATTGGTCGTCTCACTCTCCCAACTTCATCAATGCCCGGACAACTTTCATTCTTGCTTGATGAAAATACATGCCTGGATGTGTGATTCCTCTCTCAAATTGAATGGGTCAAAAACCAAAATCATGGTACTAGATCATAAGGGCACTTTTATACCTACTACCATCTGGCCTGCTTGCCTAGGGGATTCCCCCAGCCCAAAAAAAGATATTAAAAGCTTAAGGGTCTGGTTGGAACAGGACCTCTCGCTTAAAACACAAGCAAAAAAAACAGTGGCCTTCTACGGTCTGCTCGTAAAGTTCTTCCTCTCCTTCCCCAGCATTCTAGGAAGCGGTTAGTGCAAGGACTAGGTTTGTCCAGACTGGACTACAGTAATGCCATCTTTTTGGGGGCCCCTGAAGCCACCATCAATAAACTTCAAAAGACACAAAATGCCGCAGCTTGGCTATTAACGGGTACTTCAGTTAGGACGTCAGCAAAACCTGCACTTAAATCGCT
Organism: Lissotriton vulgaris; assembly: GCF_964263255.1. Taxonomy (NCBI): domain Eukaryota; kingdom Metazoa; phylum Chordata; class Amphibia; order Caudata; family Salamandridae; genus Lissotriton; species Lissotriton vulgaris. The sequence continues at coordinate 500,885,050 of NC_141694.1, forward strand.
TCATTGGCTCCCCATCCGTGAAGGGATTACGTTTAAATCTTTATGTATCGTTCATAAACTGCTTCAAGGTAAGGGACCCGCTATCATGAAGAGTCTAGTTACACCCTACAAGGCTAGTAGGCCCCTGCGCTCTGACAACGAGTGCCTTGCAAGAGTGCCAAGATTCAAGAAGGCACGCACAGGAGGCAGCCGTTTTTCGGTTAATGTGGCGTCACTGTGGAACTCCCTTCCTTCTAAATTGCGCATGGAACCCTGTCATCTGTATTTCCGGAAGTTCTTGAAAAGCTTCCTTTTCCCCAAGTGACCTTTTGTCTTCCATTCTCCCCCTTGAGCCGGACTCTAGTGCAGCGCTGGAATGCCTCCGGGTAACCATGCGCTTTATAAAACTGCTTACTACTACTACTACTTACTACTTTCTGTACCCCTTTTGCTTGGTTCTTCACTGCTATTGCTTCTTTCTGCAACTCTGTTCCCTCTTTCTATACCCCTCGTACCTCTTTCTGCACCTTTCTTGCGTCCGTCTGCACTCCTGTTCCCTGTTTCTGTACCTCTTTTGCCTGTTTCTGCACCTGTTGCTTCTTTCTGCAATTTGCTTGCCTCCTTCTGCACCTGTTGCTTCTTTCTGCACTTCTCTTGCCTCTTTCTACACTCCTGTTGCTTCATTCTGCACTTCTCATGCTTCTTCTGCACCTGTCCTGCTTCTTTCTGCACCCATGCTCTCTTTCTGCAATCGTCTTCCTTCTTTCTGCACTTCTCTTGCCACTTTCTGCACCTCACTTGACTCTTTCTGCACCTCTTTGCTTCTTTCATCTATTCTCTTGCCTCTTTCTGCACTTCTCTTGCCTGTGTCTATACCTCTTTTATCTCTTTCTCTATCTCTCTTGCCTCTTTTTGTACCTCACGAGCTTCTTTCTGTACCCCTCTTACCTCTTTGTATACCCCTCTTCCCTCTTTGTACAATCCTCTGGCCTCTTTCTACATCATTCTTCCCTCTTTCTGCAAAGCTATTGCCTCTTTCTGTTCTTATTTTGCTTCTTTCTGCACTTCTCCTACCTCTTTCTGCACCCTTTGGGCCTCTTTTGGCACCTCTGTTGCTTCTTTCGACACTTTTCTATCTTCTTTCTGTACTCCTTCTGCTTCTTTCTGTCCCTCTCTTGCCTCTTTGTGCACCTCTCTTACCCCTTTCTGCATCCCTCTTGCCTCTTTTACACCTCTGTTGGTTCTTTCTGCACTGCTCTTGGTTTTTTCTGCACCTCTTTGTAAATCTCTGCATCCTCTTTTGCCTCTGTCCGGACCCCGTTCCCTCCTTCTGCACCTCTCTTGCTTCTTTCTGAACTTCGCTCGCCTCTTTCTGTACTCAAATGGGAAGTGCAAGCTGTCAAGTTTAAATGTCTGCATGCTCTGGTGACTGAGGTACATGTCTACTTGTATATGTATTCTTACATGTGTTATGCATCTGAAGATGGTAGCTTAAAAAGTGGCTAACTTCTCCTAAAGGTGGTTAAGTCTTTTCAGTTCTACTCTGCCATTCGGTTGCACAAGCAGACATGTCTTATGTATATCTGTATTATAGAGCCTCTCAAATATACCATTGAATAACCATGTGCCCTGTATTGTCAGCAGAAAGAAATGCATACACCTTTTTTTATACAAATTTACAGAGTATGCTGTTTGAAACGCAGGTATTTAAGTGTTTGTATCTTTATTTTCATTTAACATGTCACTAGGTAAAAGCATAGACACGCATGCATACCTTCACAAACTTGGTCAGACTTACAACAGTTATATGATTAGGATTGCGGTTTTATATTTGATAGGCCTAACATTCTGAGCAGACGATTAATATGGAAACTTCAAGAGAAAAGTGATTTTTAAGACATCCCCGGAGAAGGTTTAGTGATTAGGGTAGTCTGTTGTAAGGTACAGTCAAACTAGGCCTCTTTCTCCACCTCTGTTGGTTCTTTCTGCACATCTCTTGCTTCTTTCTGACCCTTTCCTCCTCTTTCAGGACCTCTGTTTCCTCTTTCTGCATTGCTCTTGCTTCTTTCTGCACCTTTCTTCTTTCTGCACATCTCTTGCCTCTTTCTGTACTTCTCTTGCCTCTTTCTGTGCCGTTCTTCCTCTTTCTGCACATGTCCTACCTATGTAGGCATACTTAAAAATTACCATTTAAAAAAACCTTAAAAATTCACTAAAAAAACACTGGTTTCAGGGACGTTATAGGTGTACAATTGTCTGAGTGGGAGTGTATGGGTGCGTGAGTGTCTGAGTGGGTGCATGAGTGGGTCTGTGAGTGGATGCGTAAATGTCTGAGTGTGTGTGTGTGTCTCAGTGGGTCTGTGAGTGGGTGTGATAGTGTCAGTGTGTGTGTGTGTGTGTGTGTGAGTGTTTGTATGGGTCAGTGAGTGGATGTGAGACTGCCTGAGTGGGTCTGTGAGTGGGTGTGAGAGTTTCTCAATAGGTCTGTGAGAAGGTGTGAGAGGGTCTAAGTGAGTCTACCTATGGGTATGTGAGTGTCTGAGTGGGTCTGTGAGTGGTTGACAGATTGTCAGAGTGGATGTGTGAGTGGGTATATGAGTGTCTGAGTTGGTGTGTGAGTTGGTATGACAGTGTCTGAGTGGGTCTATAAGTGGCTATGATAGTGTCTGAGTGGGTCTATGACCTGGTGTGTGAGTAGATGAGTGGGTCAGTGAGTGGGTGTAAGATTGTCAGAGTGGGACTTTGAGTGGGTATATGAGTGTCTGAACAGGTCAGTGAGAGGGTGTAAGAGTATCTGAGTGGGTTTGTGAGTAGGTGTATGAGAGAGTGTATTTTTCAAAAGAATTCACAGAATCTGCTGTGATGGTACATGGGGCCCCACTTAGCATCACAGCAGGTTTGCAAAACCTTGCACCTGAAAAAAAATACAGTGCCTCCACCATGACCCCTTCTACTACATTAAAGCTAAATGTTTGCAACCTGGGACAGTTCCCCAATCTCTAAAATGGTGGCAACAACTTTCTACTCAGGTTGTGATAGGCCAATCATGGCATTGCTGTTGGTGCATGAATTCGTGAATCGTCACAATGGATTTTCACCTCTAGATATCTATAATTCTTTTTCCATTATTATCTCAGAAAGTACTGAATGGATTAACACTAAAACAGAAAAAGGGCTCTTTCTGGACCAAGATCTAGCTTTCTGCCAAATTTGGTGTAATTCTGCTCAGGGATTCAGGGTGCCGTTTTGTGTCTAAAATCTCTATGGGAATTAACATTGGACACACACTCTTTTTGGCCCCCCTTTTCTTGGCCACTGCTTTAACAGATCACCCAGAAACTTTCCATGCACTAGACAAAGTGGGGCACATTTTTTTTGTGAAGATCCATCAAACGGCGCCAAAGTTATAAGCAAGTCAAAAAAACACTTTTCCTATGGAAACTAGGCCCTAACTATAACTATCTACTGGTGAACGCCAGTAGGTATTATGTATGTGTGTATGTATGTATGCACGTATATACACACACACACACACACAGACATATGTATATACATTCACTGAAATAAACATAGGTTTCAGGGGCATTATAGTTAGCTGGACATTTCGCTCATACAAAACCATTTAAATTCCCTTGTTATAGTTAGTTCATCTATCATGTGTGATAGGTGACTTTCACATACACACACTGGTACGCAAGAGTTTGATTTATTTATATTCAGGTAGCTCAAGGTTTTGTGACTGACTCTCTATCGGTCACCAACATGGTCACATGTTAATGGAATGCTTAAACCAGATATAGGCTACTATTCACAACAGTTTTAAGGTTTTAGATGTGCTGAAGCTTTCTTAAGTTTAGCCTGGAATTCTCATTATTTTTCACATATTGTGTTGTATTAAAAGAAGAAAAGAAAAAAGGATTAGCCCACAGGTGGAGGGGGTGGAGCGATGGGACTTTTTTTATAAAGAAAGTTTCCAAGGCACATTGCAGATCATGAAAAAATGACTCATTTAAATACAATACTGGTACATGGAATGTAGAAAAATCATTACCTTAAGCTCCTGTGCTTGCTTTGCAATCTGAATATAAGCCCTACTAGGGGAGGAAAATACATGCTCGATATGTAGATGTTGAACAGTGCCCAGGAAACTGGCCTGAAATGTAATGACAATGGAATTAAAACGCAGCTTGACACCTCATCAAAGTATTAAATTCAATATTTAAAGTAAGCATGCAATATTATTGTTATGAGGATGGGTGCTTAATATATCGTGTCCAAATGTCTTGAGAGTAATCCTAGGGCCTCCTGTTTCTGCACAAACCAATGGAGGCCAAAACATGTTCATGACAGACATAAAACATAAATCAACAAGTCATGACTTTTAGAAATGGAAATGATTACATTTTTAGGTTGAGCCTATCAGACAGCGCAAGATGTCTGCTTGAACAATACCTATTGTGATCTTACCAAAATCTTACAGTGGGCTTAGAGCCCACCCATTGCTTAACATTGGATGTCTTTATTGTCATCTCTTTATCATCACCTCTTGAAGGGTGGCTTGCATCCTTCCCTGGATAACAACAGGTAACTACTTTGTAGGTCTTGCTGAACATCGTACATGCACTGTTGCTGTGAGGGATATGGTATACAGTAAAGGGCTAGGAACCTGCCCATTACTTACCATTTGCTGGCTTGATTGGCATTCGTTTTTGTTGTCTCGTAATGGGCCACCATATGCCTCATGGACCAAGTACTAATTGGTTTGATTTGATTAGTGTCCTTCCGCTGCTCGCTGTGTGATTCAGGGTGTTTTTTTATTTTTTCTGTCCATCATTTCCACTTTTATGCTACTCTTTTGGCTTGCCTTTAACTTCCGGTCGAAAGCTTTGTTTGCTGTTGCCTTAGTTTTGCACTGCAGCACTTCCTTGTATAGCACCAAACAAATGGTACTGAATAGTGACTTTATAAAGTGCCTCACTTCTTGGCAGAGCCACAGTTAATCCATTTATCCTTAAAACCTATGTCCTCAGTCTTAAATGGTTTCCCTACTCTTCTCTGTGCATACAAAGTATGTGTCAGTTTAAAGTGCTCCAGTTTTGTGCAGCACCGCAAATGCAACTATTAAAGCCTGTGCCTAAATCCTTATTCTGATATGTATTCCATCAAAAGCGCTTTGAGGCATCCTATATTTATATCCACTTAGGTGCAAGAGATGTAGCCTAACTGCCACAGCTACTCTCCACTCCAATCTATCCCACTCGACAACAATGTACCCCACTCCACTACATTATACCCCAATCCACTCTGCTCTACCCAAATCTACCCCACTCCACCCCAATCTTCCCCACTACTCTCCAATCCACCCCAATTTACATCACTCCAATCTACCCCACTCCAATCCACTTCAATCGACCTCACTAAAATCTATCCCTCTCCACTCTAATCTACCCACTTCACTCTCCACCAAAATCTAACCTATTCCTTTGCAATCTACCCCACGCCACTCATATCTACTCCACTGCATTCTACCCCACTCCAATCCACCCCAATCCACCCCACTCCAATCCAATCCACCCCACTCCAATCCAATCCACCCCACTCCAATCCAATCCACCCCACTCCAATCCACCCCATTCCAATCCACCCCACTTCAATCTACCTCACTTCACTCTAATCTACCCACTCCACTCTAATCTACCCACTCCACTCTAATCTACCCACGCCCCTATCCACCAAAATCTAACCTATTCCACTCCAATCTACCCCACGCCACTCAATCAAATCTACCCCAATCTTCCCCACTTCACTCCAATCTACCCCAGTCTATCCCATTCCACTCCAATCTGACCCATTCAACTCATATCTACTCCACTCTAATCTTCCACACTCCACTGTACCCCAATTTATCTGACCCCACTCCAATCTACACCACTCCGCTCTACCCCCAGTTCACCCCACATCACTTCAATCTGCTCCAATCCAATCTAGGCCCATCTACCTCACTCCCATCCAGTCCATCCCAATCTACCCCAAACTATCCCACTCCACTTCAAACAATCTACCCCATTCCACTCCATTCTACCCAACTCCAATCTACCCTACTCCAGTGTACCAGATCCCACTCCAATCTACCCCATTCCAATCTATAATCTACCCACCCCCTCCACTCCAATCCACCAAACTACACTATACCCCATCTATCCCACTCCACTACAATCTACCCCACTCCATTCCATCCCATCCCACTCCATTCCAATCTAAGTCAAACTGCCCAAAGGTACCACAATCCACTCCACTCTACCCCAATCTACCCCACTCTAATCTACACCTCGTCACTCCAATCTACCCCACTCCACCCCAATCTACCCCACTTTACAACACTCCAGTCTACCCCACTTTACTCTAATCTACCCAACTCCACTCCAATGTACCCCACTCCAATCCACCCCAATCTACTAACGACAATCTCCATTCCACCCCATCTACCCCACTCCAATCTACTCCTCTCCACTCATTCCTATCTACTTCAATCTACCCCACGCCAGTAAAGTCTACCCCATTCCCCTGTACCCTACTCCACCCGAACCTACCCCACTACACTCATACCAGTCTACCCCAATCTACCTCACCCCTCCCAATCTACACCACCGCACTACACCCCAATTTACTCTACCCACTCCCTCCAATCTACCCCAATCTACCCCACTCCACTCCAATCTACCCCACTCCATTCTACTCCACTCCACTCTACCCCACTCTACCTCACCACACTCCAGTCTACCCACTTTACTCAAATTTACCCCACTCCAGTCTAATCTCCCCCACTCTAATCTACCCCAATCTATCCCACTCTTCCCCACTCCATAATTCCCCAATCTACCACACTCCACTCTACTCTACCACACTACGCTCCACTCTAATCTACCCCAATCTATCACACTCCACTCCAAAATACCCCAATCGACCACACTCCACTGACTCCAATCTACCCAGATCTGCTCCACTCCGCCTCAATCTACCCTACTCCCTTCAATATACCCCAATCTACCCCACTCCATTCTACTCCACTCAACCGCAATCTACCTAATACCACTCCAATATATCCAAATCTGTATGTATTGGCATTTATATAGCGCACTACTTACCCGTAGGGTCCCAAGGCGCTTCGACCGCTGCGAAACCCTTCCTGGCTTCCCTGAGAGATGGTCCCTTAATGGGTATCTCCAGGGTGAGACCAGGCATCCCCGGCGGTCTGGTGGGGCCGTTAGTGAAGATGAGGCAAGCTAATGCCCAGAGTTGCCGAGTGTGATCGCTGATCAGAGTGGGCACCGAGGCGAGAGAATTATCAAGTCCGCTGACCCTGGTCCAGAAACCTGCCGCGCCGGGAATCGAACCCTGGTCCCGGGCCGTCCTCTGCTCTCGGGTCTGCCGCCTCTAACCAGTGAGCCACACTACTTCACTGCCCCACTCCACTATTTACCCCCACTTTAATCGAACCCACTTCACTCCAATATACCCCACTTCATTCTATTCCACTCCAATCTACCTCACTACATTCCAATCCACCCCACTCCACTCAAATCTACTCCACTACAAACCACCCCTCCACACTACAATCTTATTCAATGTACCAAACTTCACTCTACACCGCACCACTTGAATCTATCCCACTTCACTCCAATATACTCCATCTAACTCAAACCACTCCAATCCACCCCAATCTACCTTGATCTATCCCACTCCACTTCACTTCACCCAATCTACACAACTCCACTCTAATCCAATCTGCCCCACTCCACTCTCATCTACCCACTCCAATCTACCTCACTCCACTCCACTCCACTCTCCAATCTACCCCACGGCACTCTCCTCCACTCCAATCCAATCCACCACACTACATTTTATCCCAATATATCCCACACCACTCAAATCTGCCCCACTCCATTCCAATCTACCCCACTCTAGACCAATCTACTCAATCTACCCCAATCTACCCCAATCCACCCATCTACCCTAATCAAACCATTTCACTCCACTCTACCCCACTCCACTGCAGTCTACTTCACTACTCTCTCTCCACTGCAATCTACCCCACTCCATTCCAAGCAACCCCACTCCAATCTACCCCAATCCACCCCACTCCACTTTAATCTACCCCAATCCAACCCACCTCACTCCAATCTACCCAGTACACCCCAATCACTCCAATCTACCCCTCCAGTCAAATCTACCCGAATCCATATACATCTACCACACTCAACCCCACTACATTCACTCCATTATACCCAAGTATACCTCATCCCCCATTCTACCCCACTACATGCAACTCACCCATAGTTAGCCCACTCCACTCACTCCAATCCATTCCAATCTACCCCATTCCACTCCAATCTATCTGAAAGTACCCGCTCTACTCCATTCCAATCTACTCCAATCTAATATACCCTAATCTCCCCCACTCCACTCTACTCTACCCTAATGTAACCCACTCCACCCCATTACATTCCACCCGAATCTATCTTGATCTACCTCACTCCACTCCAATCTGCCCTGTGACACAAAGTACACAAAAAAGTAATGAATGGAATGCATGAATTAATCTCAGCCCCTGCTATGTACTTGGGCTGCATACTTGTGTTTTGGTTCAGGGAGGACCTGGGTTGGTAGTTCAGGCTTACTGTTCTGATGGAGGACGGGGGAGACTCATTGGGACAAACTGAGGTGACACGGTGTGCAAAATAACAATGGATTGGGATGCACCCGAGTAACTACCAGTGGCTGGGATTCATTCATGCATGACATCCATCACCTTTTCGTATACATTAGTGTTTGTGGAGGGGGGCATGTGGCCCCGTTCCCCAAGCCAATTTCAGACAGAGGGACCCCATCCCCGGGGCCTAATCAATTATATGGGGATGGGAGGCCCGCGGCGGCCCTTGCCAGGCTGATTTAGGCCCTGGGGGAAGTCATCTCCTGGGCCCTGGCAGTACTTTGAGGAGGAGAGGGGGCATGTGGCCCCCCTTCCCAGTCAGCCCAGGTACCCCATTCCCCGGGTCCGGGCAGCATTTTTATGTGGCTCTGCTCCCCTGACTGATATTGGCTCCACTGACCCCATCCCCTAAGGCCCAGCAGCTTCGCGAAGGGGGAGGGGGGCACATGGCCCTCCTTCCCAGGTCGATTTCTGCCTAGGGGACCTCATCCCCGGGGCCTAGCTCAGCCAATGGTGGTCACTCTGTCAGTGGGGTACACAGGGGGAGCCAGTGGACCAAGCTGGCTCCCCACATCCAGCAGGAGCTGGCATTGCTTGAGCCGCAGGGAGCAGCTCCAAATGATGCTTCCTTTAGATTTAGATCTGTTTCCCAGGGAAACAGCTCTAAAGTCTGCTCCCAGCGGGTGGGGGCATTTTTGAAGCTTCCGCCCTATGGGAGCGGACTTGGTGTTTGCTCCCGATTGGTGGCAGATTTCAAAATGCTTTTGCCAAGTGAGAGCAAGCGCAGATCTCCCTCGCTTAAAGGAATCGGCCCTAGGGGTGGGCTCCCCAGGGCCTCTCGAGGCACATGGTAGGGGGCTGTGTGGCCCCCCTACTCATACAAAGACTATTCTGCACTGGGGGTAGGCTCCTGGGGGCCTCTTGAAGACAGGGGAGGGGAGCCACTTGGCCCCCTCCCCATGCAAATTAATGTTGGCCCCAGGGGTGGGCTCCTCGGAGCCCCTGGCAGCTCTTTTTTTTGGTTTCAGTCAGGGTCCCTCTGGGTTTTCCCCATGGGGCCTAGGGAATCCCTTCCCTGCCCCCATATATCTTTATTTTTTACAACTTCAGGACGGGAGCTAAGTGCCAGAGTCCTAATTTGGCTGCCAACAACATTTTTCTAATGTTTTCTGACAGCCAATCAGATCGCTCACTCTCACAGAAGGCTGACACCTATGGAAGTGAAATGGCCCTAGGGAAATAAAGCTCCCTGGGTCAATCAAAATGCTCCACTTTTAAGTTATCACTCCCATGAGAGGCTGTGACATTTTCATTAGCCCAACCATCCAAATATGTATTTTTTTTAACCCTTAATATCTAAAATCTGAACAGATTTACAGTAAATCACAAAAAGCACAATCTACGGATGGACCTAGATCTGGCTTCCTGCGAAATTTTGTTCATTCCATTCAGCAGTTTTTGCTGTAGCCTTGTCTAAAGAAGTCTGTGGAAAATGCATGTTGATTTTATGTTTTGGGAACACCTTTCTTTCTCAGCCCCTGCTTGACATATCACCCAAACCTTTCCAAGAAGGAGTGGAGGTTAATAAGGTTTTTTTGGGAAAAGTTTTGTTAAGATTCATCAAATAGGTCCAAAGTTATTAGCAAACCAAAAAATGCTCTTTCTATGGAAAGGTCAACCTATCTATAGCTACCTAGTGGTATATATTGTAAAAAAATATACGTAAGGAGCAAAGACTTGCGTTCTAAAGACAGTAATTGTTACTTTAAATGAAACTACGGAGTAAAGACATAAAAAGTAAAGGCTGAGGAGTAAAGGCATGAGGACTAAAAGTTTGTGAACTATCTAATATTCTGGGGGAGTTTTGGTGCCCTGAAGGGAGCGCCACAGTTTGGTAGCTAGGAAAGAGAACCAACATCTCTGAAAATATGAGTGACCAGATGTCTAGATAAAGTACACAGAGAAGCGGAAGGAAAGCATGGGAACAAATTGTCCTTAAAGTATGCAGGTCCTTGCAGAGAACCAGAAGAGTGAGGAAGACCTGTCAAAGTGAGATCGGCTGCGACAATTTGAATAATTTGCAACCTGTGGACTAGGTAAGCTGGCTATCCAAATTAAGAAAATAATTGGGTCTGTATGTAATCAGGGTTTGGGCTATGGTACGACAAACTTCGAGGGGAAGGTATGCAAAGAGGTTTTATTTAACATCCTGATTAATGAGAAGCAGTTTCCGTTAACCTGATTCTTCCCCCTCTTTCTCTTGTCAAATCAATCAAATAAGAGATCTCAACAATCATAGCATCTGGTTTCAGGGTTAGGGCGCAGGCATCTAATTCACCAGGCCCCAACCGGGAGACCAAGGAGAGGATTTTTTTCTAAAGGAAATGATCTCGGTCTTATTTTTTTTATAACTCTTTTTATAGGGTTCAATACTTGTATAACACCATCAGCATACACAGAAAAATGAAGCTGCACAGTACTTGAATATACCCACTTCAGCAAGTTCTCATTACATGCAATCACATCAGACATCTTAACCAAAGTTTATGATGTTTTTCTGGGCAGCTGTGGAATTTGTATACAAATTTTTCTGCCATGGCACATTCCACACTCCCCTTTCAGCTATCAGAAGTTTTTGCTCAGATCTCCAATGACGTGCTATGTCCCTTTTGTTGATAAGAAACACCAAAGCTACAAGAATTCTTGTATATGGACTCCCACCTCACTCATCCATCAGCCCTAGAAAAATCAATTTTAGTTCTCACTCCACTGATCTACCCATAACCAGCATCCGTGTGTGGCACGTGTTTTTTCCAGTATCGTATTGCAGGGTATTCCTATATCAGATGAAAAAAGGTGCCTTGGTGTTGTTGACATCTTATGCACAGTGGGTCTGGACCTCTCTTTATTTTATTTAGCCATGTGGGGCTGTAGTATATTCTGTGTAGGTATTTAAGTTAAATTTGCCCAGTCTCATATATATTGCAAGCGTCCTAGGTGCCATTTTGGCCTCTACCCAGTCTTCCTCTTCTAAGGGGGCACACATCGCCTTCCCTTCATTCCCTCCGTTGCACCATGGGGTCAGGGGTAATATTTACCAGGGTGCTACAGAGGAGATTCTATTCTTCCCTATTTGTGATTCAACGATATGTGCCTCTAAGGGGTAGTCTCAGTATTATTGTTGTTCATCCTCAAATAGTTGAAGGTCATCCACTCTGCTACAGCTGACATACAAGTTTTAAAAGTCTCTTGAACGGAAAGAGTTTCAGCTGAGAAGTTAAGGATGATTTGTGTATCATCAGCATAAACCATGCTGTCAAAGGAGGAGAGTAAAGAGGTTAGATGAGCCATGTAGACCGTAAACAGGATTAGACAAAGGGAGGAGCCTTTGGGACCAGAAATCTCTAGATTGTGCTTTGGGGCACTGTTAAGCAGAATACATGTGTGGGTTTGGTCGAGGGTAGTGGGTGTGTGCTACACCAACTTGCTTTGCAAATTATTAACATGAGGCGAGTTAAATAATGAGAATTCACAGCAGTGGCATAAAAAAAAGCCTTTGAATGTGTAGGATGGCCGAAGTAAAATCGGAAAGTTCTTCATTTGCAGCATGTGCAGAATATCTAGGGAATAGGTGATAGCTCCTGGAGAGTGCAGGGGTCAAAGAGTAGGATTTAGGGCTCTGGGTACGGATGGGCATAGATGGCTTTCTTAGGCACACCTTTGGTGTACCTGCTGCACGGACATACAGTTGTGTCCCTTAAATAAGATGGCATTTGGCTAGGAGGCATGTTGAGTCTAGACTGGAGTGCTGACCTAGAGTCATATAAATAAAATGGTGGACAGAATAAAAAAACCATTCTGGACCCCAGTTGTTCGAATACCATGCTGGAACCTCCCTTCCTTGCTGTATTGAGCACACTAATTGTCAAACATGGACCCAGGCTCCTCTAAACCAAGCACAAGGTAACCAAGCCGTACTGTAAAGAAGGTAAATTAGTCCAGGTAACAAGGTGTCCCTCCCAGTTGAGCACCCTCTATAGGAGTGCTTCCAGGGCTAGATGTGCAGCAGCTTCAATTTAAGGCTGGAGTGCTGACTTGAGAGCGATGTAAATTAAATGGTGAACATAACAAACATCAAATCGGTGCCCATCAACTCCAATACCATTCGGGAAGCTTCCTTCCTGGTGGTATTTACTCCAAAAAGAAATCAAGTTGAAACAACAACGCAAAACAATAAACACGCATGCAGAAATGCCTATAGGGCTTTGTCTAACGCTATAAGGGCAGGTTCCACGCAGGAGGTAAGGAAACAGATCTTAATATAAGGCCACACAATTACAGGCAAAGAAGGCCCATGATGAAAATAGATGGAGGGACTTGTTGGTTGCATGTAATGGGAAAAACTGGTGTTGATTCTGGCACTTAATTAAGTGGGGTGGCGATAATGTCGGTCCGGCACCTGTTAACAATGTCCCCTCAGAAGCCTGGGTTGCTCATTATCAGACCAAATTTTCTTCACATGTTAATGATCCAGGGCAATACCAATGTGTAGTTCCAGAGTCAACACTAACATTTACTCTAATGGAAATAGAGCGTGCTTTTGATGGGGTAGCTGCAGGTAGAGCCCCGGATCCGGAATGCATCCCGGCGGACATATTTAAATTTGACCGAGAGAATTGGCTGAAATATATTTTACTATTCCAGAATCCTGGCATGGGGCTGAAACTATCCCCATATATAAAAAAAAGGGGACCGAGCCTGTCCATCCAATTACCGGCCTATTAGTCTTATAGACACTATGAAAAAGTTGGTGGCTAGATTAGTGATAAGCAGGGTATATAGGTGGATTGATGATAATGAGACACTATCCACCTATCAAGCAGGATTTCGCTTCCATGTTAGTACCATCAACCAAGTTTTTAGATTTATCATGTTATATTGGAACACCGTGGTCTTAGCTGGTGGAACCCTCTATGCAGCATTTGTAGATCTTAAATCTGCATTTGATCTAGTGCCCCGTAATAAACTTTGGGACACTCTCAAAGAAGCTGGGATGCCCGCTGAGATCCTTTCATTCATCATAAAACTACATGATTTCACCTATGCCAAGTCAGGTGGGGCCAACAGGGGGAGACAACAGAACATTTTCCGGTGAACAAGGGAGTGCGGCAGGGGTGTGCGGCAGGGGTGCGGCAGGGGTGTCTCTTTGTTCATTAATAATGTTATCTCATACTACTCTGAATACCCCACAGACGCTCCTACTCTCGCTGGTTCGAGGGTTCCTTTATTAATGTTTGCAGACAACACTTTAATTTTGTTTGAAACACAAGCTGGTCTGCAAAGAGCCCTTGACAGCTTTAATCTTTTTTGTGATAACCATGATCTTGTAGTCAATGTTGACAAGACAAAGTTAATGGTTTTGCATAAAAACAAAACAGTGAAAGCCAGAGAAGAAATGAATACTGCGGCCCTTGCGGCCCTCCTAAAAGAACATCGTTTATCCCAAACCAAACCAGTGGCACCTGTTTTGGAAATTTACCAAGGAAAGGTTAAAACCTCAATAATCTATGGAGCCGAACTCTGGGGCTTCGAAAACGTAGTTCCTTTAGTCCTAGCTCAGAAAAAGTTTTTGAGGGCATTGACCGGCTTTCCCCAGTTGACACCACTTAGACCCTTACTGTTAGACCTGGGGTGTATTTCCTTTGAGGAGGAAGCGGGTTATAGACCTCTCGCCTATTGGCGACGGCTTTGGACCACCCCGGAGTTAGGGCCCTACGCGCAAGCTGTTAAGCACATTAGAGAAGCTGACAAATCTAACAAAATCTCATGGCTACAAAGGATTAAGGCTACCTTATTGGATATGAGCCTCAACCACTTATGGTTGGACCCAGAAGGGAATTCTTTCCCCTTAAAATCAGAATTTAAAGCCTTCTAAGGGATATGGTCTATCAGAAGTCTCTTTCTCAGGTGAATGGCGATTCCTTACCAGGTCACTTTCTGGGTCACAAAATTGAACATAGATTGGAGGCCCACTGGGATACCATTACCAGCCCTGGTGATAGGAAGTTCTATCACCAATTTAGAGTGGGTACTCTCCCCATAAAATCGTTCACAAAAAAGTGGGGGAATGCTCAAGACACAAATTGCCACTCTTGTTCATGTGAGGAAGAGACCTTGCCGCATCTTCTTTTTGTTTGCCCTGCATATAAGGCACCTCGTCACAAATGGCTCAAGGCAGTTTGTGCTAAAATAGGAACAAGATCTTGCCAAACGACTTTGCATATTCTAAAAACTGACACCAGCGAAGTCATAGTTATTGCTATGGCTACATTTTGGAGCTGGACGTAGGCCATAAGAAGGAATAGGATGCAGGGCAGTATGTAACAATGTAACTATGTAATTGATTTCAATAAGCTATGGTGTCTTTAGTCTCTTCCAATCTAACCTGTTTATAAGCTTATAAGATTGTGAACTTTTGAAAACTTTTTTTAACCTAAACCTGCGTAATTATGGTTATTCCTTTCCTTCAAGGAATTCTTATCTAGTCTTAAAACAAAAGGTTTTATGGCATGTATTATCAGTTTGATATGTTTTAATACAATGTTATTGAATTTTATTATGTGGCACTTTAATTGTTTAAAAAAGTAATTTCTTTTTTTTAAATTTATTTTGTTTATATGTGTCTTTTATGATTGTTTATGATCGAATATAGACTAATTGATGATGATTGATAAATAAACACAAACTTAATAAAAAAGCAGATTAAGCTACCCAAGAGAGGCTCATCAAATGGGGTGCTCCAAGTGTCAGACCTAGAGCCAGGCACCTCCAAGCCAAGTACAAGGAAAACAAACAGGACTGTAAAGATGTAAAATGTAGTCCAGGCAACAAGCAGCATCCCTCACAGTAGTGCTACCTGGACCAGACGTGCAGCAGTATCCTTGAAATAAAGTGGCATTTAGCCTGAGGCTCACTGAGTGAAGAAGAGAGCGCTGACCGAAGCAAGATGCAAAATAAAATGGCTTCATAACATAAACCTCAAAATGGAACCCAGCCAAAGTTCACTTCCTGGTGGATTCACACAGATACAAAATCAAGTAAAAACAAGAGTGAGAAACAAACACATAACCCAAACAAAGGAGCACTGCCAGTGCCTAATATGGAACCAGGCACCTCCAAACGAAATACAAAAAAAAAAAACAAGCTGGACTGTAAATGACTGGTAAGTCCAGGTGACAAGTGGTCTTGACCAGAGAGAAGCCCTTCAAAGTAGTGTTTCCTCTCCCTCTATTATTCATATAGATTTCACACTTGAAAATATGTAACTAACATTTACTTTATTCCATTGATAAAACACAATTCTCCAACATCTTTTATTAACCTAGCTATCACTGCAAATTTGTGCACATTTGTGCACAAGAACGTTGTGCAAAGCTATGATCTAAGAATGCTAGCACCAAAGTCTCTGTTGAATTCTTGAGCACAACTGTATCAACAGAAACAAGCATTGGTAAATGCCTTCGGTTTCGCCTATGTGAATTATAATAAGCTGTTTTTTGTTTGTAAGTTGTAGCTTTGTGAGCAGTTGTGCAACAGAAGTTACTGAAACGTCATTAAAGTGTTATGACTTACAATTACAATAGCCTAATGGAAAGAACAGGCAGCTAGTAGGCTGCCATACAATTTACTGTGTTTAACAAGAGAAGCGCACACAATTTAATGCATAGTATGTAATGCATAGATGACAGATGAAGCAGGGACCGCGCATACAAGACTGAGTTTATAAGGATACAAATATATTGAAATACCGAACTTACCACCAAAAACTTATTTTTAAGTCACTCCTAAACAATTAGTGCCTTGTCTTATGGAATCTAACTGCAGAGTACAAAAAAGTCACACAGCTCATTGAATAACACTCACGCTATTTCCCCAATTCATCCACCATCCTTACCATATATTAACCCCTTCGATGCTCATGACGGAACGGTTCCGTCATGAGGCACAGTGGAGCTGTGCTGATGACGGAACCGTTCCGTCATGACCACACCCATTATCATTATACTCTAGCACCGGAGGGGAATATGGCTAGCAGCGATGAGGATAAGAATTTAGTACAAATAGTGCTATTGCTAACTTTACTATGTACCATGTAGCTGTGTTTTGTTTGCTCTTATCTAGTGCAGAACTGAAGCAGACCAGGACACATAAATATATTATGTCTGGTGTTTAACGCCATCAATGTAATCCAGTTTATGTTGCATGCTTCCTAACCCAGTTTCTATGTTTGCTATAAGAAGTGAATATAATTAATAGAAGAATAAAAAAAGGACAACATGCATCAACCAGCTGAGAATAACAAACAATTCAAAAAGTAAATGGAACAGCATTGTCTCACACATAAAAGAAGTACAGAGTTATCGAACAGGCAGAAATCAATACAGCATAGCCAAAGGAGCAACATGTGTGTTGTGGCTGAGGAGTGGGCAGACAGTCTCAGATTAAATAAGTAATCTGTGTAGTCTTGATTCCACCACATGCCTCTCTTTTACCATCCCACACTTCAGCTCTACCTCATATTAACAATATATATCTATATGTATATCTATTTCTATATATATTACCTACTCGTTTTGCCAATAACTTTGAAGCAATTTGAAGCAATCACCCGCCCCTCCTCTTTCCCGCCTTCATTATCTGTCTACTTCCCCTGCTCCAACCCCCCTCCCCTGAATCTCTCACCTTGCCTGCTTTTTCCCCTTATGTATTTGTGCGTATTGTTTATCTCGACCTTACAAGTAAATATGTTGCCATGCTCTAAGAACTGTGTAACCTTTGTAACGATGTAACCTGTAACTATGATCTGATGCTCATGTAAAGCGCTCTGATACCTCCGGGTCTAGCCAGCGCTATATAAAACTTTTAAAATAAATAAATAACTAAATAAATTAGTACACCACTCCCTTCAGCTGCTGTGTTGAAATTTCAGGGTGATTTGTCAAGTGGGGACTGAAAAAAAGGGGGGCCCCAAAACGCATTTTCCCCATGTAATTTCCTATAGGGGTTTTAAAAGTGTCTACAGCCCGAACCCCTGGACGGAATTATATAAAATTGGGCAGAAAGGTAGCTTTTCGTTCAGCGTGCTTTTTGTTATTTGGTGTAAATCTTTTCAGTATGAGGCGCTGACACTCTGCAGATCCATCGGTGTATCCGTGTGTTCACTTGCTAAAGCAAGGTACTGATGGGCTGGTCACAACTTGATAGAAAAGTTTCAGCCGACCATTTTATATATCGGGAAATGGTCCCTAGGGCTAAAAAGTAGCATGCAAAGTAAATGAAGGGGTCAGGTTAGAGCTTTCCTGTCCCCATGTGTGTGTAATAGATATGTGAAAAGAATGTGCAATGGGCAGAAAAAAAGGCAGATTTTTTTTGCCACACGTGAGATCTGCAGAGCCATCGATGATAGTGGGCCCCGTGTAAATCTGCGACAGATTCCAAGACCTTGCAGTGAATGGAAAAAAAGTATTCATACTCACACACCCACTCAGACACCCAAACAGACATTCTCACACTCACTGTGACACACAAACAGAAACTCTCACATCTAGACAGACACAGTTTCATTCTCCGTGATACCCAGACACTCTCAGACCTACTCTGACGCCCATACAAACAATCTCAAACCCACTCGCATGCAGTCCTAGATCCCGTGTGTACTCGTGAATCCACCACAAAGTTACTCACGAGGTCCGCATTGAGCATTGTTGGGGCTTTGCAAATTTGTGGGAAAAAATAAAGAAATTGGGCTTTTTTGCAGAAAAATGGTAAAAAAATGCTGGCCATTTATACTTACAAAAGGAAAGATGAAAGGAAGCCTGTGATTTGTTAACTCGAGCAGCATAAATAAGAGAACATTGTGGGGAGTAGCCATTTTAGCTGCTTTTATATTGAGGGGGAGGTGGTTTTCAGGAGTTCTGACTGGAGATTTCAAACAAAAACAGATGTTACCCGACATAGAAATAAAACTAAGAGCCCAGCTAAGAGCTTTTAAAAGTATGCTGAATATGTTGAAATATATAAAGTATATCTAGATAAAAATAGGGAGTGTATGTAAGATGAAAGAAAATGTGTAGCTTCTAGAAACAATCCTAGAAAGTAAAACAGAAGGGTGTTTAGAAAAGAATATGAAGTAAAAACACAGTGAGCAGAAAGGCAGAAAGACGAAGTGGTATACTGTATATATATATATATTAATTTCATCCTGCCAGTATGAATCAATGTGTTAGAAATATTATATAATTTGCACATGCACACACTGTCAGGCAGGCACTTACACTCCCACAAAAGGACTTGTGTACCCATCACACCCGTAAAACCATTTACACACCCATTTTCTCACCTTTACATCCAAGTTTGAGTTCTAGTTCACCCTTACAGCCTGGGAGGACATCCGCAGAATGCAATCTGCACCACAGGAAGAGTTTTAAGGGAGTTTTGAGAGGACTAGATCGGCACTCTTGTGAAGGGAGAATCTTGATTGTGTTGACCTTAGAATTAGGGCCCCTAAGGGCAGTGGCTCGGAGAAGATGAGAAAGGAGCAGAGAAATGACTGGGGAAAGGCTCCAGAGGAGAGAGAGTATTCCTCACAGAGAAAGAGTTCCCTATCAGATTTGATACAGAAAGTAGTGTCTCCTCCCAAACCCAGTCACCTGAGGAGCCAAAGGCAGACAGGCTGAGAGGGGCTAAAGGCTCAGGCCGGGCCAGCTAGCTGCTGAGGAGAGAAAAGCTGAGGCTGAGAGCGGCTTGAAGGAGAAAAGGGTCTTGTTGGCTCATGAAGTGACTGTCAAGAAGATAGACTTAAAGGCCAAGTAGCTGTTAGAATCTAGCAAAAATGGTGGGAGCAAAACTAATGTGTCCAGTGCAAAAGAAAGAGTCCATATACCCAGAGACTTGGGGGCATATTTACAAGGAGTTAATGCCACCAGAACGTCACTTTATCAGACATTCTGGTGCCGTTAATTCCTTTGCCTTATTTACAAGTCAGCTTTAAGCCCCTTAACATGGCGTAACGCTGCCTTGTAAATAATTGCCCCTATTCATGCAGCATTTAGCATACAGGGGCGGGCAATGGGAGTTGCAGTGGGTGTACTGCCGCAACACCCATTGCTTTTTTACGCTGCCCCATATTTGGAAGGTATGGGGCAGCACCAAAAATATCGCCAGAGGCTACCTGGTCTTAAGAAGGCGATACGAGCAGAAATGTTTCATTTCTCTTCTTATTTTGCTCTTTCCATGTGTTCTGCAATCAGCATAGAAATAGCAAATCGCCTGAAAAGATTGCTTATATGCAGGGAGCTGTCCCTTCCTGCACATAAACAGCCGCAAGGCAGCAACATTGCGCAAGGGTGCCTAGGCTGGCACTAGGCAGCTTTGTTAGAACCAGCACTAAGGAAAACACAGGTGTGCGCAGCATTCTTCTAAATAAGGTGCAACCCTGCATTTTGAAACTGAAGGAACACAGTGTTACCAATTTTGGCATAACACTGCACTCTGCCAGTTTCTAGTAAATATGCCCCTTGGTGTCTGACTGTAAGGAGGGGGCTTATATAGACAGGTTGTTTCAGACATATGAAGCAGTTCTAGATGTACAGAGGATTTCTAAGGAGGATAGGGGAGCATGCCTTTGGAGTCACATTCCTGGTGATGGAAGGGACATGCCTACTGGCCCTAGAGAATGGCAAGAGGTTGAGGTATCTCATCCTGAAAGAGACTGTTGTTGGCAAGTATGAATTCTCCCCAGACGAGTGCAGGTTGAAATACAGGGGCAGTCAGAAACTGTGTGAGCAGTCCGGGGAGAGTTTTGTGGGTTAGTTTTGAAATGTTTGTAAAAAGTTTGATTGTTTTCTAAGAAGGTTTATGTAACCGTTTTATGCTTTTTTTTCTTTCCAAACAGAACTGGGAAGAAGGAACTGGCTTCAGACTGTGAAAAACATGCAAAAACATAGTACTTACTGTTGTATCCTTTTTTCTACAGTGTCTTTTGGAATGCTCCATGTAATATACTATTTTATGAAAGAAAATACAGGTTCATCTGTGTCTGTTCCAAATTTAGTTGCACCTTTTACCCAGAACAGCATATGAATATAACAAGCAACTCTTGCTTGGTACTCTTTTTGCAAAATGAAATCAGCGAGTTCTCTAAGAAGTAGATTTTTTTGTCGCAGATGAAGGCCAGTATAATTTCAAAGCTGTGCTTAACGTACTCGCCCAAATTTGACAGATCTACAGCAAAGTTCTCCTGGTGTCTTGAATTAAGTGTTTAATGTTACAGTTTGAGTGGAAAAGTTATTTAAATTATCCCATATATATTCTGCACAGCTCTTAGTTAGAAACCAATTTTTTTGTATAATCTTTATGGTTGTTTTTTCCCCACTGTCCATTGATGACTGTTACAACAGTAGATCACTTTTGGTGTATGAGTATAAAACCTGAGAACAGTAAAAAAAAAAGGGAAAATGCATCCATAGTTCCCATGAGGAGCAGGGTCTAGACTGATTTGCATACGTCTAGGTCCAGACTGGGGTGACGTGGTAAGCAAACTAACAATGGATTAAACCCAGATCTAGGACTGGGAGTAAATTGATTTGTTCAGAATACTGTCCCTCACCTGGTCTTTTTGCTTTGTATCCCAAGGGGGAAGGGTATGCCCAGACGTGGGTCTCATGCTCACTGTCCCACTGAATTAAAGCTAGCCTGCTAATGAGGGGTGATACCCTGAAACTAGTCCCAGGATGCTGGATTCCGCTCAAGGGAGGACGTGGCCTGGCAGTTGAATTTGACTGTTCCCTTGGGGAGCAGGGTCAAGACTGTCTGCATATGGCTGGGTCCAAACTGGGGTGGCGTGATGAGCAAAATAACAATGATTTAAACCTAGATCTATGACTGGAGGTGAATGTTTGATTTGTTCAGCATTTCGTCCATCATCTTTTCATTTTGCTAAAGTTTTAGGCAATTTAAAAAACACTTTTCCTATGGAAACATGGCCCTAACTATAACTATCTACTGGTGTAATTATTTTTTTAATACACTAAAATCTCTTACAATACAATTCCTAAAGCATTGGATATTGTACACATAAGAATGGGCACATCATCACCCAGAAGCAAAGGAAGTAAAGTACAGTTAAGTAGGGAAAAGAGAGTTGGGGCCAGCAAAAGAGTAGGAAATAGGGGGAAGTGGAGATGAGAAGGATTCATCATTCCAGGGATCGGGGGAATGTAGATGAGGAAAGAAGAAATAGGGATGACTGATAATTTGACTCCCATAAACAGCAAAAAAGATTCATAGAAGCGGAGGAGGAGGAAGGGGAAGCAGGAGGGGGACACCCCTATTACGGTTAGGAAGAGAAGGGAGATACAGACAAAGTGCAAAAAGCAATTATGTATAATTTCTACTTGACACTTCTAATTCTATGATCTGGTGGCACAGATACCTTAATTTGCAACTCTTTTGTTGCCGCCAATAATGGAACGTCAATCTGAACAATACCATTCTCAGGAACTGTATGATGAGCAGGAGCAGTCTTCTCCCTCTTACTTTCATTTATCCCCCATCTATGAATCTGGCGATAAGTTGACTGCTCAACTGTGACTTGAACAGTATTTGCTCTCTCTTCTGTGGTCAGCAACATGTTGTCATGTCTCTTTATCATTATCTAAGAAAATATAAGAACATGTATAAGAGGAAGGGCCCTCATATTACATTTGCAGTAACATAGTGTAAAGCAGAGGTTCTCAAAATGTATTGCTCTAAGCAAAATCTTTTGAAGTCGGGCCAACACCAAAACGTTAAGGCAAGCATTGAGAACGGAGCGAGAGGGGGGCACGGGGTGCAAATCACAAGGGCGATCATTATATAGCCCTTTCAGGAATGTTGTTCTTTAGCTTATATGACATACGAAATAAGATTTATAAAAGAGCAAATGCATAAAACAAAAACAGCATTGACCAAAAACACTACTTCTCATAATTGGGGTACTGTAAGTCCCTGCCAACCAGGGCCCCATTGCAACTGCACCTGCTGCACGATTAATAGCTGAGGCCCGGAGAAGCAGGCTATCTTCTCTTCTTGTGTATCCAACAAAAGAGAGAGTGAGGGATTCTTCACCGTAGGGAAGGGAGGTTACTCGTAGTCCCCGGGACTGAAATCTAGTATAAACAAAAGAGGAGTAACCCCAAAAGCAACACGAAAGGTTCTTAATGGGATGTCAAAAGAGGTAGCAAAAGGACAATATCCTTTTGTTAAGAAACCCCTCACTCACCAACCTGGTTGGTGACATGCTTCATCATTGGGGTCCACCCAGATGGCCGAGTGCCACCCGGGTGTGCTGCGACACCTGACTACAGTGGAGCTGGTTATTAGTGTGGAGTGCAAGAAAAGTGATGTTAAAAATTGTCCTGGTATGACTTGTAATAAAGACTTTATTCAGAAGATACTGGACAATAATAAAAACAAGGTGTAGATACTGATAGGTTATAATGACCAGTAGTATCTATGTGTGTGTTATATAAAAAAGTGTCTACATGTTTCAACCTGTAGATGGAAATCCCAGGTTTTCGTCAGGACCAAATTGGAAAATGGGTGGTGTACACACACTAACGTGTACCCAGTCCTAAATTCCTTCTACCTTACTGCAAAATAGTGCAGCAGGCTGCCTCAAAAACCTAAATAGGTGAGGAAAAAACAGAGAAACCTGTGGAAGGAAATGGAAACAATCACAAACAGATAATATACATGCCTGTAACGTAGTGTAGGTTCTCAAAATTCTGCATGCTTCATGCGAATCCCATTTGTAAATGAATTGTATTTAATAATGTGCCAGGGACGTGGATACTAGAGTGGGTAATTGCTGGTATCTGGTGCAGTAGTGCTTACTGGCCGTATATCGTTCATTGGATATTGTCCTTTTGCTACCTCTTTTGACATCTCATTAAGAACCTTTCGTGTTCCTTTTGGGGTTACGCCTCTTTTGCCTATCTTCTCTTCTTGCCTTTTTGAAGCAAGGATGTGCACTACCCTAATGCTAGCAGAGAGAACGAAGCCCCATGCCCACCTTTTTAAAGTAAGCCATTCACCCTCAGATCCTGGGCCCCAGTGTCGCTGCACCTGCTTCACTAATCATAGCTACTGCCTCCAGAAGGTCTGTATTAACAACGTAGGGACCCAGGAGCACCTTGCTCATTAATGGCGACAACAATCTGGATATCTACTTCACCTGCTCTCTCACGGTCAGAGGCCTGTAAAAATGCACACCTTTCTTAGACTAACCATAGGTTGACACCAGCCCAGTTGGTGACTAAGACGGCACAACTGCCTTACAGAGACAATACTAGTAATACTCGTAAAACCAGAGAGTCCAGTAGCCATAAAAATCACATTTCAGCATGTATTTACACTAAACGCCTTCAGAGCAAATCCTGGCCAATTTCTATCAAATCTCTTCACTGATGTCAAACCTAGACTGGACATACTTGACCCCGTAAATATAAAGCAAGCATTGACAATGCCAACAGTTCTGGCTTTAATGGAATGTTGTATGGCAATGTGAAGCATTACAAGTAAATATGGGAATGGATTTGTATATGTGTGGAAGGAAAGAAATGCAGAACAATATTAGTGTAGTTTAAAAGGTCAGGTGACAATTACACTGTCCAGCAGGACCTAAACATTCATGTAGGTTAATGACTACCCTTCTCCCATCTGCCAGAGAAAAGCATCATAAATTATCTAGTTATCTAAGACACTCTAATTACATTCCAATGTCATGTGTCTATCCCTGAAAGTTCAAGCTCAGGCAGCTGGATAAATACAGAAAATGACCACCACTGTGTGGATGGCAAACACTACAAAACATCTACTCCTGGCTTCAAAAATATGGGTGGAGCCAAACTCCCTCTCCAGTGTTGCTCACATAATTGTCTGGTGACAGCTGCGCGGACAAGCCAGACCATATGAAGAAAAAATCGGCAAGCCGCAAAAACAGATGGTTTAATCATAATATTATGATGCTGAAACGCAAGTGCCTGAAAACTGGAAGTGAACCTACAATTCTAATTTCTAAGAAAATGCATCTGTAGTTTCGCAGAGTGTTAAAGTAGTAGCCAGGCATCTCTCACGGCCGCCTATACCACATGTCCCTGCTTTTCACTTTGCCGCAATTCCTGCGAAACTAATAAACATCACTGAAAAACTCACTGAGAGCTCTCTGTGATTTCAAAGTACTTCACTTCTCCTCAAAAACACAGTGGTAATGGGTACAAGTTGTTCGCTGCACATTTTTAGAAGACCCTCTCAATCCATCAATTAATGTACCAGAGACCAGATGTTTCGAGGTAATGAAAGTACAAAACCATATACCTATGGTTATCCAAAAGGCCAAATATGAAGCTAAAATGATATGCAAGACAGAAACTCCAAAACAAGCCATTCCTCCCTGAACAACTAACACAGAGGTGAATAACTCAGGCAGAAAGAAGGTGCTTAGCAATTGAACACATTAACAAACATTTTGGAGAAGACCACACTTCAAAAGCTATAGGAGCAGAACATGCGATGTTGCATTGGATAGACAAGTAAATTCACCACACTCGTCCAGCCCAGTATCAACTCTATAGCACAGATTTGCAAAATGAGCAAATCCGCTGACACTGGACTAAGAAAATGCTGACCTTCATCGATATCTAACCCTATTATCATGAAAGAAATTGAACTGTAGGATGCTCAAGGGCTAAGATGCATTCTGGAGTTGTTGAACTCATAAATGAATAATGGCTCAACAAAGTCGAATTGTAAATTCAATTTCAAGTGCTTTCTCAAAGTAAACTAAGTAATATGCATACAGCTATCTGGGACAAAGGTCCATATTTCATGCAGAAGCTTGCCACATGCTTCATTTCGGCTAGGAAACATCGCTAATCAAATACACAGACCCTTTGCCAAATAAAGAAGTCCAAATGACGAAAACACTGAGGCAGAAGCTAAGAGTTGAGAGCACCTTGCTTTCTACTATAAAGGCGGAGGAGCGTCGCCCCACTGCTTTGCAGCAGTGAAATAAAGGGGAAAAATGATAATAACTTGATATTATTATCTTATTTGTTCTTGCTGCAGCAGCTTTGCAGGGTACGGCGAGGCTGCTCTCCGATGACAAAGAAGCAGAGGGAATGGTGAGCACACTCTATAATGCGCAATGACTGTTTGGCTGGCCCTCTCAGGCCGGCCAAACAGCCATGTGTACTTTGCATGTTCTCCACCCAGGCTGTATTACAGTCTGAGTGGAGAACAAGGCCAGGCTCCCATTCCCTGGCTGAGTGCCGAACCATGGCGCTCAGTCCAATCACAACGCTGCATTGCAGCATTTTGATTGGTCAGGAAAGCCTGGGTGTTTCCTGTTCCTGGAAGAGAGAGATGCGGCAAGAAGACAGTGAAAAGACGCGGCGAGGAGGTACGTTTTTTTAACTTCTTTTTAACACCCTTCATTCTCACCACACCTCCCGCAGCATGATGATAGTGAATGTAACAATATTTGAATCAAAATCAATGCCGGTTAACAGAAAATCACACTTAACAACTCTCTCCCACTAACACCATAGGAGTTCAATCCATGGGACACTGTTTGTTCACTGTCTAAGGAAATTTGAAATTTATTAGTATTTCATTGAGCTGTACTGCAGACTTTTATAGTGATTTGGATAAATGACAGGTCCAAAGAGAGCTTCGATGTAACATTTCGTTCATGGGATGCCTTTCCTGACTGCATAGTTATAATTTGTGTCAGGTTAAAGTTGGCCTATACAGAAAGTGTTATGTGAACATGCAGGTACCTACCATCTTTTTAAATGTTGTTCTGTGTCATGCGAATGATTGAATAGGAAAATCCAGGTCCTATGACTCTGAAATTCGAGGTGGTTGTCAATTATTCTTATACTTGCAAGAATGTAGATATCTTTTTTTTATTTACAAGAATTAATAGCCGCACAAACATTTTATAACCACACTTTAAATGTATAATAATTTCCTGCATCATTTGTTCAATCTAGATTTAGTTAAGCAGATAGTGGAGAAATATGCATTCTATCCAGGTTCAGATAGCATACTAAGACTATGACTGACCTTTTGTGTAAAAAACGTCCTGTGATCTTTACAGAAAGTGGATTATTAACTGAAGTGGATGGTAGTCCTCTTCAAGTAATATTGGCACTATTCCTTACTAGATCCTCTTAGGTATCAATATTTAAACCTGAGATAAACCCTTGGTAGCTGTCACACAGAGCAGACTGGCTTAATTTGAGATAAATGTGTACATTTGTATGGTATCAGTAGCATAACAGTTAAAAGTAGAAAGCACGGCACAATAAAAATCCCACTCTAATATATATATAAACAGAGGCACTTTTTTTAAAGAGCAAGTAGATAAAAGAAACACCAAAAATCTAATGTAGAGAACCATAGGTAGGAATCGAAGATGTTTCAATTAAAATAGTGCCAAAAAGCATTAAGCACCAACTGTCGGCATCTGGTTATGGTTGACCAGTATCTAGACACAAGTTAAGGCCAATTGCAACTGAGCGCAGGTCAGATACAAAAACCAAGTTTATCCCGGTTTGGAGTTTCAACGTCTGATTAAGTCTCTGAAACAGAAGTCAAAAATCCCCTGCGGGCATGACAGGCTCTGGCTGAGATGGGTTCCACAAAGGGAAATAGCTGTTGGGTGAAGTCCAAATGAAGGTGTTGGCTTTTGGTGGGAAACCTTGCTACCGGATACTTTCAGCATCTTCTCCTGATGAAGTTTTCTACCTTCAGACTCAGAAACTTTTTTGGAAGTCAAAGTTCTTTCAGTGGGATATATCACAAAGGCAAATCCGACCAGTGATGCGATGTTGGCAGCTACAGTTCGGCAATGGTCTGGTGAAAGCCTCTGGTTCCTTTGCCAGAAATCCGTGGAAATATTTTCAAGTCCCAGCTTTTAGGATTAGACAGGAGGACTATACTCCGACACTTATCCAAGGGTCCCAAGACTTTACAGATATCAACTGGGGGGTCAGGGCTCACTTCAGGGGAAGCCATCAGTAGGGCCCAGGGCAAGTCCAGTTGGAACTGGTCAGTTATGCTTTCAAGAAGGTTGGCTTCTTGCAGCTTTTTGTGACTGTAGCGGAACAGAAGACTAGCTAACTAGCCTTTTGGCTCTATGGTTGGTTGAAACATTTCCAACTCCCAATGGGTTGCACTGGTGCTAGGGAAAAAATGATAAATAATGGCAAAGAAGAAATGTACGGTTGACAAAAGGATGTGCAGAAAGTTGGAGTGAAGAGAAAAACCGTTGTTTCTGTTGTAGCTTTTGTTGGATATGCGGTAAATGGGCAGTGGTGAGGAGCAGTAGAGTGAGGGAGAAAACTGATGTTGGAAAAAAAGGATAAGCATTTAATTCACTTAGTTTATTTGAAAAGTCGGCTTGTGTGGAGTTATGTGATGGCTCGTAATGTGAGAATGGTCAAAGTATAAATAATCCCTCTAATACACACCCATTGATTGTTAGTTCCTAATTTGTGCTGGTGCTTGCTGGTGCTAAGCACCGGCACTTAATTATCAGGGCCGGGGCTACACGCATTTAGTGCACGTCAGTCAAATTGATTTACAATTAGTTGCACAGAGTGGGTGCTGTACTGCTCTAATTGAAGTACTTGTTGTTTCACTTTTACTTTGTGATTCATCTGATTCTGTCTTCACAAAGACACTTCAAGTTAGTTTAAAGTTCACACTGTTCTTCAAGAGTTAACTACTTAAGTTCTTCTTCTTAATCAGGCATTGGTGGCCCAGCGGCGAGGAACAGTGGGCGGGGACACTGAGTTGGGCAGGCCGCCTGGTATTATGTGGGGGTTGAGCTGTGCGCAGTAGCAGAGAGCATGTGCTGATTTTTTTCACTGATTGCATACAATGGGCACGCATTACCGCTTTTGTCACGCCACCCCCAGTATACCCGCACGGCCGCACCTCACCACCGCTCCAGCGAGTATCGTGGTTCAACGGCCATCGTTCAAAGTAGCCAGTAGCGCGGGCCGGGACCTGGACGACATTGGGCTTCATTGAGGTGGACTTCAACTCAGAGACTAGAGTTAAGCACCAGGTGAGGGCGGCAGCAGGGCCTGGTAGTAGTGTTGAGTTAAAAAAAATAAAGCTGTGCAGCGGCCTAATAGTTAATGTTATGAAGCCTAATAGTGGTCCCCCCAAATCCTCCCTGTGAGCCTCAGCCTGTCTGACCTGCCCAGGCTGAGCCAAGAGGAGACAGACTCATTCATGAATCTCAAAATCTGACTATTCAGTAGATGGCCTGGCGGCCCTTAGTTCGGTGTTGCCGGCCCCGGGCTCAGGCTCAGGCTGGACTTGGTTCTACAAATCTGCGGGGGAGGGAGGGTCACTCTTCTTAAGCCTAAACTAGAATCCAGTGGAGGCTCGAATTGGTTGCAGATGGTTCTGGAAGCGCACCATTTGCACTTTCTTGGTGCAGCTGGTGGCATTCTAGGTGCTCAAGCCTTTGGAAAACAATTTCAGCCTCCAGTCTGTCCTGGGACCACAAGCTGCGGCTGCCCCATAGTCATAACTTTGGCTCAGGGTAAGTGTTGCTGGTTCCCTTGATGCTCTGCATTTTCTTATTTTTTTCACCATGCATTGTTTTCCTGCCTTTCAAATAATGATAATCATGAAGTAGATTAAAGAATACTTTAGCGATTGTTTCAGCCAGCTTGTCTCACTCGGTTTCGTCTGCCCTGACAAAGTAACTCTGTTTTTAGCACCAAAATTTGTATTGTATATCAAAGGCAGTGCAACCCATTGCAAAGGTGACTCCAATCCAAGAACTTTTAATTTTGACGCGTACACGTACACCCAAACATTTATTCGGGCACACAGATTGTATGCTAACTTGGCGTGAAATTCTTCCATGGGTCAGGGAAGGGAAAGCAAAAAATTGCAGAGCAGAAAAAGAGGGTTCACATAATCTATTTTTCATCATCATCATTGATAACTTTATTTCGACCACAGTGGGCCATAAAAGTACATATAAAAACACAAGGTAAAACATTAAAATCCATTTGAAAGTTAAAAAATGTCATATATATATACACACACAAATAACTGCAGAAGGCATCAAAGACGCTCCTGGTTTAAAATCGAATTAAACCAACTGGATAGTTATCAAAGTGAATCATGACTATCTTAAAAGCCTAAAAACTGGAATCAAATCGTTATAAAAGTTCTACGCTTAATCCACATGCCATACAGAAATCGGGAGACAGCAAAGACAACCGGTTGGTGGGTGTCGTATCTAAGTACCCTGAGTGCAAATGTCTCCCTTCTACTCGCACCAAAGGGAGTAGGCATCGCCCTCCGGCTCCATGGTTTAATGATTGCCTTAAAATTGAAAAATCAAAATGCAAAGCACTAGAACGCAAATGGCGTAAAAACTACGATCCCAATGCTAAAAGCAGCTACCAAGAAGCCAGAAGGCGTTACCACACTGTCTGTACAAAAGCAAGAGCTGCTTTTGTCTCAAAAACTATTGTCGAAGCAACTAATATGCCTAAAACTCTCTTTTCTAAAGTCAAGGAACTGGCGGGCGTACACACTACAGCTGTTGCACCCCCATTAAATACACAACAATGCCAGGCGTTAGCATGCTTTTTTACTGAGAAAATCGATAAAATCATCTCAGACATTAAGGCAAAAAATTCTGCTTCAGAACCCTCCCCTCTCTTTGACTCAATACCCACTTTCCTAGGTGAAAATGTACTGGAATCCTGGCCTGCTCTTTCAATAGATAAACTGAAAGGAATCCTTAAAACTGTTAAATCCGGCTCCCCCAGGGACCCCATCCCTATCAAAATCATTAAAAAATTGGATGACCATTCATTGGAAATCATTGCCAATCTCCTAAACACATCTCTCGACCTAGCCACTGTCCCAGCCTTATGGAAGCATGCCATGGTGACACCCCTTTTGAAAAAGCCAACCGCAAACCCAGAAATACTGGCCAATTATAGACCCATATCGCTGCTCCCAGCTTTTTCTAAATGTCTAGAGAGACACGTACACTCTACTTTAGCCACTTTTGCAGAAGAAAATTCCCTACTCCATTCTTCACAATCTGGCTTCAGGGCTGGTTTCTCGACAGAAACCGCCCTGCTTGGTGTCACTGAACACATCAGAAAGCTTCTCGACCAAGGCCAGACGGTCGCACTCGTGTTATTGGACCTAAGTGCGGCGTTCGACACCATCTCCCATGAAATTCTTATAAAAGAGCTTTCTACAAATGGTGTACGAGGAAAGGCTTTAGATTGGATCAAATCTTTCCTGGCTAACCGAACTTTCCAGATCGCATCTGCACAAGCCGTCTCAGACACCCTACCTGCATCGCATGGAGTGCCTCAGGGGTCCATCCTAAGCCCTTTATTTTTCAATATTTATCTTAAACCTTTGGCCGACCTTGTTTAAAAATCAGGTCTAACGCTTATGAACTACGCTGACGACTCCCAAATCATCTTCTCCCTATCTGAATCTTGTCCTCACTCCCCGTCGTTACTTAAGGAAGGACTATCAAAAATCTTGAACTGGATGACAATAAACCAGTTAAAACTAAACGGCGACAAGACGGAAATACTGATTTTGGGAAAAGATCAAGATCTTTGGAATCCCGTACATTGGCCTGATCAGATGGGCGTTTTTCCTACCCCGGTGTCCCATGCCCGAAATCTGGGCTTTATACTGGACAATTCCCTATCCATGAGCAAACAGGCCAGTAAAGTAACCTGCCTATGTCTCACCATAGTTAAATGGTTGAGGAAGATCCTCTGGATGCTGCCTGTGTCAACGCAAAAGACCGTAGTCAATGCCCTTATTACATCAAGGCTTGACTACGGCAACATTCTGTATTTGGGCGCTAACAAATCTGTGATCGGACGATTACAGGTAGCGCAAAACGCTGCGGTCAGGCTACTCTGCAATATCCCAAAGAACTCCGGAGTCTCGAACCATCGTCGGAATCTTCATTGGCTTAGGATCGAAAGCAGAATCCGCTTTAAAGCCCTGAATTACATGTTCAGAATTAAAGCAGGAACAGCACCAAAATACCTCCAAGCTCTTGCCTCCCTCTATACGCCCAAGAGAAACCTTCGGTCGCAGACAGCAGCCTGTTTCTGCATACCAAGGTTCAAACGAGCAAGAACAGGTGGCAGATCCTTTGCCTATCTGGGACCCTCCCTTTGGAACACGCTTCCCCCATGTATCCGTAAGGAAGAAAACTACTTTAGGTTCAGAAAGCTTGTGAAGACCTGGCTGTATGAACAATAACCACTCAACCGTCACCTCCTTTTTGCCCTCAAACTAGCTGTGTCTAGGCGCTGGGAAACCCTTTTTGGGTAGCTGTTGCGCCCTATAAATTGATAAAATAAAACAAAATAAACATGCTCGTGCATTTGAAATCCCAAATTCCTGCAGATGGGTTTAATCTACCTATTGCGGGACAACCCGTATGCTGGACAAAAGAAAAATACATGGCTCCCATTTTCTAATGGGTGTTCGCAAGCCGGACACTCTGTGCATTTATTTGCATCCCATTTGTTGGTAAATGACCTTAGTGGTAAACTACCCATTCTTAGTTGTAAATACAGCTTCCTAGCTTGTTATGTTATGTTATATGGTTTCTTGTAACGCGCACTGCTAGTCAAGACTGTCCTGGCGCGAGAGAGGATTCAAATGTCAGCTAGAATAAAAGCAGATGGTCTACACGGGTTGCCTAAATAGGTAGGTTTAGGTGTTATTTGAAATATGTGAGGTTTGTCATGTGTCTGAGGAGGTCGGGGAGATTGTTCCACATCTGAGCAGCTCTGACCACCAAGGATTTTCCTTGGGTAGATCATATCTAGGAATTCCTCCTTCTTGTATTCTGTTTTTATGTCGAGGAATTCCCTGGTCATTCTCCCTACTGTTGTACTAGCATGCAGGGCCAACAAATTATTAGACCTAAACCTTTTTACTAGGTCAGTTCTGGAATAGGCCAGAGAAGATGACTCAGGGGATTCCCATAGCCCAGGGACATCACTCCGTGCACACAAATCTTTGATATGCAATAACCAGTTAATTTTCCTTGACCTCAATGCCACCCATACCTCCCGGAACTCGGCGAGCTCCGGGACAGACCAGAGTCTTCGCCAATATGTTAGAGGCCTCAGGGCAACCTCCTCTTCCACAGGGAATAACCCCAGGTCAAATCTTAATGGGACAAGTGGGGTGCTGGCGGGAAGGGCAAAAAGCTCTCTCATAAATGTGTGTTGACCTTTGCCAAACTTTTTGGTCGAGAGTGTCCCCATAGTTCAGCCCCATATAATGCGGCTGCTCTGGCTTGTACCCTGTATATTTCGATAACAGGGTCAGCCGGCTTGAATGGAGATGTTATGTGCTTTTTGGATAACCCACCCACAGTCTGTGTTAGTCTCAGTGAGGATTTCGTTATTTGTCCATCCCACCCCAGATGATCCTCAAGAGTAATTAATAAATAGTCAAACGTCTTGACTCTCTCGAGTGGTGTTCCGTTGAGGGCGGGGTTTGGTCTTGTTTGCCTAGGGGGATTAAAAATCATGAATTTTGTTTTGGCCAGATTGATTTCCAAACCGCTTAAGGCACAAAAGTCTGCAAATCCATCAAGGATAGGCTGGATGCCAGTGGCTGTTCGAGACAACAGCAGAGTGTCGTCCGCAAACATTAGAGCAGGCACTCTTCCTGTGGCTAATCTTGGGGCATCCGTATCTTTTATGGCTAGAAGGTGTTTAACAAGCCCATTTATGTACAGACAAAAGAGGGTAGGGGCCAGCACACACCCCTGGCGTACCCCTCTTTCCACTGGAAATCTTCCTGACAGTTCTCCCACTTTTCCGCATCTGACCAGGGCGTAATTTCCAGTGTGAAGCCTGATCAGTACTCCCAAGAGATAGTGCGGGACACCAAGGTCATGGAGAACTCTCCACAGCTTGTTCCTGGGCACCAGATCAAACGCGGCCCGTAGGTCCACGAAAATGAGGTAGAGGCTGCCACCCTCCACACTCACAGTTTTCCAGAAACGGACCTGTAAGCGGAAGATCTGGTCGATGGTTGAGATGCCAGATCTGAAGCCCGCTTGCAAATTACTTAAGATCTGGTTATCCTCTTCCCATAGCTGGATCCTATCCAGGAGTATCCTCCCAACCACCTTCTGTGGGATATCTATCAGGCTGATAGGCCTGTAGTTTGAGGGTTGAAGGGGACAGCCTTTTTTTAAAATGGGAACTATCTCAGAACCCCTCCATGTCTCGGGTGGGTCTGTGCCCGTTAGTATTGTATTGAACAGGACACAGAGGTATGGGGCCCATATTTTAGGTTCTGACCGAAACAAGTCCCCGGGGATTTTATCAAGCCCCAGGGCTTTGTTGGGTAGTAGCTTGTTGATGGTAGTCTCTACTTCCAGAGTAAAAATCTCCGGAGCCCCCCTAGTTGGTGCTTATGGAGGAGGGTCAGTGTCTACAAATCGGAATCATCATTGCTTTGCCTAGCGTAGAGACCGCCAAAGTGTTCTTCCCATACTATTGGGGCTATATTTGTACTTATAGCGTTCCTCTCATCCCTGCCCTCATTACTGACAATTGCCCAGAAAGATTTGAGGTCTCTGCGTTGTAGTGCCTCCCTCAAATCTCCATTGTTCCACCTCCCAGCACTTTCTTTCCCTTTCTATAACCTGCTTATACAGCACCCTTAGGGCCTTAATGCGTAGTTTGCCTTTTTCTTTAATGGCATTAATCAACTCACCTTTCAGCTTGCGGCATTCAGCAGTATACCACGGGTGACTCTTGGCCACTTTATCCCTGATTGTCTGGGGTGGGAAAAAGACCTCCAACATTATTAAGGCTAGCTGTTTGTGAATTTCGATGGGTCTACTATTTTTCCCAACAACTGCCCCCTCAGAGGCCACCTCTGCCATATCACTAAGGAGGGGCAACACTTGAAGGTAGATTTGGGATTGCCGTTCAGAAGAGCCCATGATAGATGGCCATTTTACTCTCCTCCTGTTGTTGTGCAGGAGGAGAGGCTGTGAAGGGGGATTAAGCTCTGGCATACTGTTTCTCAGTCACCAGCTCCCTGGCTTCAGGGACATTACCAGGGCATTATGGTCGCTATCTGACCGAAAATGGATCTTAAAGTCCTGGACCTTGTCCCATGATCTAGATTCGATCAAAATGTAATCGATGATCGAAGATTGGCCAACTCTGTTAAACGTCACATTACCAGGCCTATCCGATTTTAATCGGCCATTACAAGGCCTTATTGATAGTGCCTGTGTAAGGGACGTAATTTGGAGTACCAAAGGTGTCCATGCTTTTACTATAAGAATTGATGGTTCCAGTATATTCCAATATTGGTTTCCTTCATCAGGGTCCTCCACACTTGGGTTACTGAGGGGTTCAAATTAAATAATTATACCAACCTCGGGGTCAAGTGTCCTGACAAATCCCCTCAATTTATCAATAACCATGGACTCCTGGCCACTCTGTGTTGGCCTGGAATAGATATTGATTATGGCTAAGTGCTTATTCCCTGGAAGTGTTAGCAAAAAACATAAGCGGCCACATGCATCATTGTTGCCATTTGCGATTCCTTAATTGCGAAAATTAAGGAATCGCAATTAAGAAATCGCAAACGGCTATGCACCAAGAAATCGCAATTTTTTTTGGGATTTCTTAAATTTCCATAATTGCGATTCACAATTTGCGAATCGCAATTAAAGAATCCCTTCCCATTGATTCCTATGGGCCTAGAGCCCCAAAGGAATGAATGGGAAGTCATTTTCAATTTGCGATTCGCAATTTGCGAATCGCAAATTGAAAATGTAATTTCAAGGGTGCGGGGGCGTTCAAAGGACCCCCCCTGCACCCATGAAATATAACTTTAAGTGCATTTTTCACATACACATGCTCCAAGGGCATGTGTGTGTGTAAAATGAAACTTTCAAAAATGCACTTCAGTGCATTTTTGAAAGTTTTCACAAATTACCATGAAGGTCAACTCCACGGTAATTTACCTCTCCCTATTTGCGAATTCGCAAATTTAAAATGTTCATGCATTGCATTTAAGAAATCTCAAATTGCGATTTCTTAAATGCAATCACAATTTTAGAAATCGCAACGTGATTGGGATTTCAAAAATTGTGAAAAACATGATGCATCCCAATTTTGTCAATTGCATTCGCAAACGGCCGAAAATTGCGATTTGCACTGTTTGCGAATGCAATTGACAATGATGCATGTGCCCGAAGATGTCTGGGGAGTTAACTGACACCAGTTTTGCCTTAACGCCCAGGTGAGTGGCTACCCACGTACTAAGCCCTCCTGACTGTCTGCCTATACCCCCTTTTATTGCAGGGACATTGAATGTTGCAAACCCACTCCGCTGATAATCGTCCAGGGCCCAAGTCTCCTGCATAAGGCAGATATCATGTTTATCCATGAACAGACCCCAATCTTCTGATGTCAGTTTATTTTTCAGGCCTGCAACATTCCAGGAAAGTTTTTTGACACTCCCATATTCTGTCTTTTGTTTTGTGCTTCTATTTACACCATGGTCCAATGATCTAGAAAGACACACACCTGGCTGTGTCGATCCCTCCCTTTCGCTCACGGAGCGGTCTCCCCTTCTCCCTGTATCTCTAGCCTTAATACATCCGCTTTCCATATCGCATCCTATCCCACTCAGTGAATTACTTCTGGTATGACTTTTTCTATCCCCCACCGTGCCTTCCACTGCCACAGTTCCTGACACAAAAAGGAGGTGCTTCATTTCACTAAAGATAGCTTTTGCTGCCTGCAAATTCTTACATTCGGATTTGTAGCAAGGTGGCTTCCTTGGTTCCATTAGTCAGTCTACAGCTTCCAGGTTACTGTATGGTGGTAAAACATGTCAAGTGGCATTGGGCTATTTAAAGGGCCGTTCCTATAAATGTTACCTGGGATACAGCTGCCTTCCTGGTAGTCAACACCCGTCCAGTTTTTCCCCTCCCACTTAGGCTCAGAACGGTTATTGCTGTATGTACCCGGGTAGAAATAAGTTAGTGGCAATGTTCTAATAGGCATATCTGGACTACCAGACTCCGAGTTGCAAATATACCTGACTGTCCAGCTATTCCTAAAATTAATCACAATGCAGTGCCCTTCTATGTTCTCTTCTCTGTCGCCCACCCAAACTACTCTTCTAGCAAATAGGATTTCACTAGTTCCCCCAATCGGCAGTGGTCTATAGCGGTTCAACCAGTAAATGCATTTATTTTTTAGGTCCCTGTAATTCTCGACCTTTCCCGGGCTCAGTGAGGGTACCCTCACAAGAACCACTACAGAGGGGACTGACTCCGGGGGCAAGGCTAGGCGGGGAAATTCTGCCTGCCAGGACCCAGAGGTCCAGCCCCCTTGACCGGATTCAATGCCTGTTTGTGACCTTGGCCATGGTTGCTGCCTCCTGTCGCCCCACTACCCCCCATATTCCTTGTGTTAACTAGGGGGCTTTGTGGTACTGTTGGAAGCTGGGTAGATTGATGCATATCTACTATGACACTTTGGGCAGATGGCACACTTTCTATGGTTGTAGCCACTGGGGTTATATTTTGAGTACCTGTCTGACTTGGGCCTGCTGTTCTTGTACCATTACCGACCATATCCATGGGGCCCTAACCGTCCCTCCCGCTTTCGGTATACAGAGTGATTCAAGATAAGACAGTCTTTTCTCAATGGAGTCCAGTCTTTTGTGGATCGGGAGATAAGACTCTATAAATATCCGTTCCATTTTGGCCCAGAAGTCCCCTCCTCTCTCTGATGGCGATGTTGCTTGTCGACTTCAATAAGTGACTTGTCTACTCCAAAGTGCTGACCCTCTAACTCAGCCAGAGGAGGTTCTGGCTCCTTGGTAAAACGTTTTTGCCTTTTAGTGTTCTTGTTTATTAGGGCAGCATCCCCACGCTTCCTTTTAGCGGCTTGGTCCAGTGCTTTACTTGACACCCCTGGATTGGTATCCAAGGCCAATCGGGTGGCCTTGCCGGATCTAGTGAGTCATAAATGTTGGGGGGGTGTTACTAGGACAGCCTCTGACATGGCCCTATTCACTGGTGGGCTGTGCAGCATCACCACTACCTCTTTTGAGCTGTTAGCCTCCCCGCCAGTCTAGCCGGCACAGTATTATAATCTTGCAATGCAACCGGTAGTAACAATGGCGGTGGGAGTGTAGGATCAGGTGCTGGGGATAGAGCTGTAGCTATTGGTCCCAGTGAAGACCGCTTGTCCAGAATTTGGTCCATAAATAGTCTTTTCTCCGTAAGTTCAATCTCCCTTTGTAGGGCAGATGATTCCCGAATTAGAAACTGATCTATGGTCCCCACGACACTTCCTGTAATGGACTTCCGCCCCTTCCCTGCTCCATTTACAGCCATACCCTCGTGACTTAAGGCGTACTTATCTCAGGGCACTGACCTTTCTGGGGAGATCCGTAGCAAGGGTCAAAGAGAGGGGCCCCGTCCCGTCCTCGTTCGGCCTCGGACGGCCGCAGATGGTCCCGCCCTTGTCCCGGGCTGCTCCCGCGCAGCGGAGGAAGTAACTGATTATATAGTAGCTAAGTCGGTAGGCGGCGCTCACTAGCAGGTACAGGTGAGGGCAGCCGTGGCCTCCTGGGACATGCAGTCACTGACTGCAGGAAGGTCGAGCATTGGTCTAAGCGCCCCTGGTCCCCTTCAGCGTGGACAAGGAGATGACTCTTGGCCCCCAAAGTGCTCCCGTTCAGTAAGCACACAACATCAAAGTGCGCTAATTTTCAAAATGGTGTAATTCCGGTGGCGATAATCTTTCGAAACTCAGAGGTCAAACAGATGGTCTTTATACAAGTGGGTGTGGCATAGAACTTTCTAGAGGTGAGACAGGCTGGGTTGGTAAATCGAGTGAGAGAGAGAGGTGATGGATGATCTATTTTAGGAGACACTGATGTGGATAGACGTGATGATGTAGCTTTATTGTTCAGTCAATTCTGAGGTAGGGAGGAATTACACATAGATTGATTACTTATGGACACCCATTTGTTGTGGATTGCTGTTCTACTCGTACACTAAGCTCTTCTTTTCCATTACACTGCTATTAGGAAGGGGGAATAGGCTGTTGATAATTGGAGGGACAGACGGGGGAGTTGGGTATTGAGTCAACTGACGTAGGGCCTTGAAGGGCTTCAGGTTCATTCAGCACATCCATCCACTGGGAGGCAAAGTTCACTCCATCAGCTAGTATGCACTGTTACCTCTAAGTTCGGCATTCCTCTGGTTTCTATCTTGAACATTGTACCGTTAATGCCTGCATTTGAGGAGGTCACTGGCACATCAAGGATGTCATGGGTTAGCAAACGGCTAGCTTCAGTGGGGTCTGTTGGGCCTGTAACACTCCTTGGCCTATTTACTGCCACACCTGATGCACTAACGATGATGGCACCTCAAGCCTCCCTCCTCCACTTAATTCTTTGAAACTGTTGGGCCCTGTACCCTCCATGTCTTAGAACTCTGGCTCCCCTTGCATTAGTGTTGTTAAGGGTGCCATCATGGACCCTACTGGAAGCAAGCAAAATGGCTCCTGTATCCTCTCTTTGGTAGTAAAACAGCCACAAGTGGCGTGCATTGGTGCCATCACAACACCGGTGCTGGCCCCTCTGACACCAACGTAGAACAAGGGACCCTGGACTAGGTCTGTGCTTCTGACATCTCTTGTACTTTTGTCTGGTGCTTTTATGGGGCCGGAACCTTCCCACAAAGTAGCCAGAAAGCCCCTTTGCAGTTCAGCTGCTTCTTTTACTTAGCACTGATTTTGTATTGAAAAATGGTAACGTGATTTCTTTTGTTCATTTAACGTTTGGATTGTTCTGCACACTGTGGTGCCTTGAGAATAAATAATAGTTCAATCCGAAGTGCACTTTTCTACGTGTGCTGTCAACACACGTGGATAATAAAGGCATTTAAAAAAAATTATAGAGTGTCCTTTTTCACTCTGCTGCATGAGGAGTAGGTGAACATTTGGAGACAGGCTGATATGACAGGATAAGTGTCAGCACATGCATG
Source organism: Lissotriton vulgaris (assembly GCF_964263255.1). NCBI lineage: Eukaryota > Metazoa > Chordata > Amphibia > Caudata > Salamandridae > Lissotriton > Lissotriton vulgaris. The sequence goes on from NC_141694.1 coordinate 500,924,943, forward strand.
TCGGTCACCAGACCTACGTGCTGCTCGCTCATCTTCACTTTTGCCCATTTGTAGCTAATTCCTTTCGTTGCGCAGTCGCAGCAGCCCTAGATAGAGGCCTATTACCCTAAATTCGTATTTGATTCAAAGGTGTTTGTGTTATGTCGGCAGGGTATGGTTGGGAGAGGTACATGTCTGCAAGTGTTCAGTTTAATCAGGGAGGGCTGCCCGATTTACCCAAGGGGCATTTCCACTGTGGGCTAGAGGCACCCCTAAAGAGACTGCTACTGCCTGCTGTAGAAAGGCAATCATCTAAAAACATGTGACCAGCATTACAAAGAAATACTAGCAATGGTTGGCCAAATTATGGTGAACACTTCTGTTAAATCCAAACTCCAATCAAAGGCAGGAATGAAGCTGGTTAAGTATAGGTTCTTTATTCAGTAACCTTCACAGCAGACACGAAGCAACGTCAGCTCTGTACAGGAACCAGGCAGTAACTGACAAAGGTAGAACACTAAGCAAGGAACCTAGAGGGGGGGCATTCTAAACAATAGAGACAGGAGAGAGTATAGAAAGACAGAACCATGGATACCACACATCTCCCTTCTCCAAAGGAAAAAAAATAAAAAACAAGGAAAAGAAAGAAGGAAAGAGAAGAGAGAAAAGAAACAGATTAAAGATGATAGTCCTTTAGGTAGGCAGGAACAGAAGTGTTACGAGAACTCCGCCTGAGAGCAGGAGGAAGATTGAATTGAGCAGAAATGACATTGGAGGGGGAATCAGAACCAACAGGATGAACATTAGAGGCACAAACATCATTGATGACGTCAGAAGGAGAACATTGGTCCAACAGCAAGGAAGAAGGACCAGGAAGTTCCAGATCATCAACACCAGGAATGAAGGAAGAGTCTCTTTGATGAGAAGACGTGGAGGGCTGAAAATCCAAAGAAGAGGAAACTGAAAAGTTGCTGTCCTCCTGGTCTTTTAAGTCCTTGGAAACAAAAGGATTAACAATAACGACATTTCTCTTGCTCCACCACTTCCCATTAGAAAGTAACACAGCATTCTTGGAGACTCTGATGACTTTAGAAGCAGGATAGAATTTTGAAGAATGATTACTGTTTTTCAGAGGTCTTTTGACTTTGACGGAATCAGCCACATTGAAAGTAACCACTTTAGTTTTGAATTTGTCATCATAAGCAATTTTCATCTTGTTTTGCATGGAAACAACCCTGTTGCGAACCTGATCAACATTAGGTAATTTGCCATCTACCTTTGTTTTGTCAAGGACCCAGGGGGGGCTAAGCTTGGAAGAGCCAAAACGTTTCTTTAATAAGACAAAAGGGGTAATACCAGTTGTGGAATGGGGTGTGTTGTGATAGCTCCATAACCTTTCTTTAACAGCCTTGGAAACATCCAGATTTTGCATGCAGGCTAATTGGATAGTGTCTTTTAGCATTTTGTTAACCCTTTCAACCATGCCATTTCCTTGTGGACTGTAAAGGGCAACAGTCAAATGTTTGATGTCAAGATTGGATAAGAACTTTTGAGTGACCTGGGACTTGAACTGGACACCATTGTCAGAGACTAGAAACTTAGGGATACCTTCTCTGTGAAAGAGGTCATCCAGAAAAATCAATGACACCAACCGTGGAGGGATCAGACATGAACCTGCACTCAACCCACTTGGAAAAATAATCCACCAAGACTAAGGCGAATCTTAAATGAGGCTTCAAGTTGTACATGGGACCAATAAAATCAATGCCCAGTTTCTCCCAGGGGCCCTGAGGATAAGGAACAGGAATAAGGGGAGTATTCCGCAGCTTGAGAGACTTGTCAGCTTCAAAACAACAGGAACACCTACCCACAAAATTTTCAACATCAATATCAAGATTGGGCCACCAGTAGTAGAGTCGTAACCTTTTCTTGGTGCCGGTGATCCCTAGATGACCCAGATGAGCCAAATTCAACAATTTCAGTTTGAGTTTGTTGGGAGGAATTAACAAAGAGCCCCTCATCAAAAAATCATCCTCAACAGTAAGTTCATCTTTGACTTTGGCGAATAAACGTAAACCAGAATCAAGATTCCTGTCATCGGGCCAGCCCTTGATGACATGACCCTTGAGTACATTTTGGACCTTGTCTAATTTAACACAATCCAACCACTCATCCTTGCTGATGATATTCTCAGAGAACAACAAGCCATCAACCATACCTACAACACATTCGGAGTCCTCACAAAGGGAAGAAGAGTTTTCAGAATCTTTAAGGGGACACCTAGAGAGGAAATCAGCACGGGTATTTTTACCACCAGGGATATGAGAGATGGAGAAATTAAAATCGTACATCCTTGAGAGTAACCTGACTAAACGAGGACTGAGATTACTGTGGTCTTTGTTAGACAAAAGGAACACCAAGGGTTTGTGGTCGGTCACCAAAATAAATCTTCTACCCCAGAGGTAAGTCTCGAAATGTTTGGTTGCCCAAAGACAGGCCAGAGCTTCCCTCTCAATGGTGCTGTATCTGCGCTCTGCAGGAGAAAGGGATCTGGAAGCAAAGCCAACTGTCTGTTCCACACCGTCAACTAACTGAGACAAGACAGCCCCTAAACCAATGCCACTTGCATCCACCGTGACAATAGATTGAATATCATCTCTGAAAGAATGAAGAGAGGGGGCTTGAACAATGAGGTTCTTTAAGTGCACAAACGTCTTGTTAAGAGAATCATCCCAAACAAACTTTTCACCTTTTCTGAGCAATTTTCTTAAAGGTTCAGTTTGCAAGGCAAAACAATCCACAAATCTTGAATAATACTCGCAAACACCGAGGAAAGATCTAAGTTGATCTTTGTTTTCCGGACTGGGACTATCGACAATGGCTTTGATAAGGTCTTGTTTGGGAGAGATGCCACTGCTAGAGATGTGATGGCCAAGATAATCAATGCTATCAACCATGAACTTGCACTTTTCTTTCTTTACAGTAAAACCATTGGTTTCCAAAATGTTCAACACCTCAGACAGTTTCTTTAAATGGTCATCATCACACTTAGAATAAATGAGGATGTCATCTTGGTAAGCCAACACATTACTACAATTGCCAAACATTTTATACATGAGCTTCTGGAAGACAGAGGCAGCAGACACAAGCCCAAAAGGCATGCGTAAGAACCTGTAGGGACCAAAAGGTGTATTAAAGGAAGTCAAATCACGGGAGTCTTCACAGAGTTCAACCTGGTGATAGGCAGACCTTAAGTCCAAACACGAAAAAACTTTAGAATCACCAAGTTGAGCTAACATGTCTTGGATTTTGGGTAGGGTAAAGCAATCTATTAAAATGTTTTTGTTTAAGGACCTTAGATCGATGCATAGTCTTATGTCTTTGCTACCCTTTTTCTTCGCGATAACGATGGGGGCGACCCATTCTGAAGAATTTATAGGCTCAATAACTTTGTCAAGGCATAGCTGCTCTAAGTGTAATTTGAGTTGGGACCTAACAGATAGGGGAACATTCCTGACTTTATGGACCACAGGAATGGCATCCTTTTTGAGAACAATGCGATGCTCAAAGTCATGAACAAGACCCAGCTTGTCCCTGAAAAGAGCACTATGTTTGGCTAAAAGTTGGTGTAGGTCAAGATTGGAGGAGGAACAAACATCAACTAAGGAGATAGGACAAGAAGTGCCTGGTCTTAAAACCATGCCGAATTTGCCCTGATCTTTCCAACCCAAAATGTTGTATCCATTTTTAGCAACATATATTTTGGTAGCAATGGACCTGTCCTCAAATTTTATGGTATCATTGAAGAATCCCAGCATGTCAATGGAATGCCCACCAAATGAAATGGTGTGAATATCAGGAGGGAATAATTGGGAAGAACTCCAGTGTAAATTAAACAAAATGTCAGTGACAAAGGTGATCGGAGAACCCGAATCCACCGTCACTTGGATTACAGTGCCACCAATGGTGATATCGCAGATGGGACCACCATCATCCAACTCAGCATCAATGTACAAAACAATCTTTTTAGAAGAAACAACTGTACATACATTCTCAGGTTCAGAAAACTCAACATTTTCAATCGCATTAATTTTTACAGGATTTCTGTTACATACTCTGGTAAAGTGACCAGTACGTTTACAATTGAGACAAGTTTTACTCAGAGCTGGACAACCTTTGAAATTGGCAAGATGTGAAGAAGAACCACATCTGAAACATGCAAAGCTTTTTTTAGGTTCTCTGGAATCTTTGTTTTTAAATTGGGAAGGTTTAGGTTTGATGTTTAGAGCATTGACAGCTTCAGTTATAGTATCACCTTTATTTTTGTTCAAAACCCTTTGAGAAGAGACAGATCTCTCGATTCCTCTCGCAAGTTCAAGAGTTTCGTTGAGAGATGGATCCCTACAACAAAGCAATCTCTCTTGGACCTTTTTGTTATAACAGTTAACTACTATCTGATCTCTGAGGTAAGAATCAATATTACCATCGAATTCACAAGTTGCTATCAAAACTCTAAGTTCTGTCAAGAAAGTATCAACTGACTCATACTCAAATTGATGTCTGGTATAAAATTTGTGACGCTCTACCACAACACTAGTTTCGTCAATGAAATATTTGGCTAGCCTAGAAACAGCTTCTTGAAAGCAATCCCACTCAGTTTCATGAGGTTGAGGTGAAACAGGTAAATGGTCAAAAATGCGTTGACCTTCTGCTCCAAGACTGTTATAGAGTAAGGCTAATTTCCTGTCTGGTTCATATTTCTGACCATCTAAAGCAATAATGTAACTGCCAAAACCCTTGAACCATTGTTTCCATTTAGTTTTCGGTACACCAGGATCAGGAAGAAAATAAGGAGGTGTGACAATATTTTGAGACATGTCAAGGCAACAATGTGTGCAGAGAACACAATAAAACAACCAAAACAAGAAAAAACACAAAAAACGAAAGAAAAAACAGTATCAGTCGATTAAGGGTTAAAGTACTTGGTAAGATGTGCACATCATCGAGTAGAAATCAAGGAGATGTGCTGTGGTAGAAGCAGAACCAAAGACTTGAACAGACGAAAACCAAACCTGAAATCGAATAAGTTGCTTGAAATCCAGGACAGCGTAATGAAAAATAGGATAAAAATGAAAAGAACGCTGTAAATATGATGACGAATGCGTAGCTCACCGTAACAAAAAAATGCGATGAGTTTGAAGAAACGAGCGCATGAAACTGATTGCGCATGCAAATGAGGAAAGAAGACTTGCGTGACCTTCACCAAGATGGAGTCACGTAGGAGTCACGTAGAGTGAAACAACGTGAGGCGCGTCACTCCGTCACGGACCAGGCGGAGAACTGTGACGTGCGCGGAGGCTGACTGGGAGGAGGGACGAAGATGGCCGGAGTAGAAGACTCAGTCAGGTACGTTCGAGTGGAATCCTCAAGCTGAAGCTCGCTCGAGGAAGGGAACGTAGAGTCTATGGCGCTCGAGGAGGACTCGCTCGAGGGTAAAGAGGTGCGCAGACGAGATGATGGTGGCGCAGGATCGGTAAGAACAGCCAAAAATTTAAAAGTTACATACGACCTTTTGAAGAGGAAGCGCGTTACTTGTTGAAGAAGTTCTTGCGCCTTCCGATGGTCGAGTAGGCCTCCCATTGCTTCAGTGGGTGCTGAGGATGTGAAGGATTCAGGAAGAAATCCCAAACGTCGCCAAATGTTAAATCCAAACTCCAATCAAAGGCAGGAATGAAGCTGGTTAAGTATAGGTTCTTTATTCAGTAACCTTCACAGCAGACACGAAGCAACGTCAGCTCTGTACAGGAACCAGGCAGTAACTGACAAAGGTAGAACACTAAGCAAGGAACCTAGAGGGGGGCATTCTAAACAATAGAGACAGGAGAGAGTATAGAAAGACAGAACCATGGATACCACAACTTCCTTACTTCGGTGTCACTGAAATTATCCCGAACTGCATTGACCGGAATGCAATGGGGACCTTATGCTAAGATGCCACCTGTGTGCTCCCTGCTCCTGCACTGTTAAGGCTCCTCCTGGAGTGGTTTGCCCGACAAGCCTTGTGTCGCCCCTGTGCACTTTGCAGTAGCACTGCCCGATAAAATACAAGCAACATCTCAAGCATCCTTGAAGAAGGGCAATCACCCGGAAACACGTGTCCAGCAATTGTCAAAAAAAGCAGCAGTGAGACACCAACTGATGGTGAACACTTTCTTATCTGGAGTTGCTGGAAATATCACGAAGTGCATTAATCGGAATACAATGGGGGATCAGCAGCTGGGAGCTTCCTCCCCCTGCACTAATAACACATATATTTACATATGAACATCGGCAGAGTCGATGACACACGCCTGTCCCCAATCAGCATGCATTGATGCTCAGCTTGGCTTGTTTTTCTTTCTAGCAGCCAGCATGGACTGAAGGCAGGATAGGAGGGCATGCGACCAATCAGGCGAGAGGCCATGATACGAAATAGCCTGCTCAGGCACTACGTAGCACTTAAGACAATGTACATCTATAAAGCAAAGTACGTTTTCAATATAGTGCAAAGTGCACAGTGTTTTTTTTGCAAGGTCAGAGAAGTTCCTCTGACAATTAATTGAGCACAACCGATATGGCCTTTGCTGAACAGAATGTAAAACAGTCTTACCTTGGTTGTGAAGTTTAGCGAGGGTTTCAGCACTGCTGGATAGTCAGAAAATTCAATGATGTAATCGTGCTCAGAATACATGATTTGGCTACTTGTATTCTGCGAAATTCCTGTTTCGACAAATCAGATAACGTTAAAAAAAAGTTAAGAAAAGGTTTAAAAACGACATGTGGCAAAGATTTTACATCAGATTACATGCATGTTCTATTTTTTTGGTGTTTATTTAAGCAGGTAGGTTGCCAAACAATATACTGGAGTCCTGAACAGAAACAATGTGCCTGGTCTTCCTGCTTCTAAGTGAAGCAAGATTCTATACAGTAGTGGTTCTCAACCTTTTGACTTCTGGGAAGTAATCTTTACTGGAACCCGGGGACCCCCCCTTGAATCATTATTAGAATCGAGGACCCCTCATTGAGTCATGAGTGCTAGCCGAGGGCCCCAGCCTAAGCATTGATTTGAACCGCAAAACAATACACAAAAGTACTGAAAAACATTCAAACAAATATACAAATATTATGTTCCAGTGATTTCTAATGCGCACGGCTACTTAGGAGTGTCCCGTCGCTGTGTCCAGGCACATTTTATTTAATTGACAAACACATAAATAAAAAATAAATAAATACATCACAATTTATTTCAACATGAAGGTTGGAGCTTTTCTAAATTCAATTGAGGCCAAGCATCAATAATCTATTCTGTTTGATGTACTTGCACTGCTCCGACAAATCAATCTGAGGATACAAATTAAATTTTTAGTCTCCAATTTTAAATTCCTTCACATTTACAGTACATTAAAAAAATTTCAATTGTAAATTTACCTTCTTAATTTTAATAAACTTTATTAATCTGCTAATATTATTTCATTTTCTAAGTAGTCGTGGACCGACAGTTTGGGAACCACTGCCGTACAGGAATAGCGTTTTGCACAACTTTCAATTAGGACCATAGCTGAAAGTGGAACACTGAGTAAGATTCAGAAGAAGGCGTTCCAGCTGGACTTTTAATCATGCTATACAAACCTATCAATTCACAAAATTCAATTCAGTAGCATTCATATCGATTCAGGTACAGCCAAATTTAGCGTGGTGACATAAATATGTATAACACTATTTATTATAAGCCAAGGGTTTCTTAAAGATCATCTTAATTTCACGCAGACTTGCCAATAAATGTCGAAATAGTAGAATATTCTAAAAAGAAATTGTTTTAAAAAGTAGTGCCCAACAATGCACTTTACACTCCAATTTGGTAAACAAATTGACCTTTGGCTTTACATGTGGTTTTGTAGGAACATTAATGAAGTATTCAAATACTTCAAAGTATGCCATTGTACCCAGGAGCATTATAGTGCCCCAGGCAAATACTGCCCGCATTTCACTTGGCTGCCTTTACAAAATCCACGGGATCCTCATGCAACATGTTATTGTTTCGCAAGCTCATCACTCTCTGTCCACATGCCGCAAGTTCTTTACCTGTCCATGTGTTTCGGTCTCTCACTGTCTGACATTATTCCCACACACCCTGTGCTGTTTGCCCATGGTACTAACTTACTCACTTGCTCTGCCACGGCCATTGCCATTGACACAATCTGTTTATGTGGCAAGGAGTATTTAAACACACTAACTATATGCCACATCCTAATAACCTAATATGCAAGTCAAGCATTCAAAGAATTGAGAGAAAGTAATTGTTAGGCACCAGCGCTTGGAATGCAAGACTATAATCTAACTTTCTTCCTATTCTTTCATGAAAGTGGTGGATTGCACTTTAATTTCTTACCTAGAAGCATGGCGGTTGATGCGGCCAGTGACAATCTTATCAGCAGTATTGGATCCCGAAGTTGGAAGACTTCTAGGTTGTTTGAAATCATTTGCAATTGTTTGTGCTACCATTAAACAAACTTAAAGGAATAGTGATGGGTCATACTTTAATTGTATAAGTCACACACTCAGTGGAGAGTCAGTTGACCTGAACGAGAACTCAGCACATGACAAACAGTAGGCTGACTTGTTATGAGCAAATTATATCTCCAGATGAGAGCATTGCCATTAAGAAGAGCAATGAGGATGTTACCCACTAAATCACCCTAAGTAGAAAAACCTGTCACTGTGAGGTCAAATACACGGATGAGGGTCTTGAATTAAGTACTCTACACTCTTTCCTATGCTTTGGTTCACTTACATTGATTATGTATAATGGTTGGCAAAACCCACGAACATAATTGTAACTGTTTACTAAATAATCACTACTGTTAAAAGTAACAAAATATTTATAGCACAAGCCATCAATCCCATCTTTTAGAGGAGTATACGTCATGGCTTAATTGGCTTCTTTGGAAGTTTTACTTTGAAAATTGTTAACCTGCAAAACTTCATTTGTAATTGTAATCCCTACTTGCTCACATTTTTTTAAAACCTTTTCCAAAACGAAGGGAATGTATACAATTAATTCACATTTTGGGCAAAACAGATTTGTGTAATTCTCTACATCATTAATTGTGTGGCATGCTTCAAATATTGTATACACAACAATTGGTCCTTGACATAAATTTATCATTGAGAAAGATCATAGTATTTAATCAAGTTGATTAACTCCACATCGAGACTGAATCTATCGTCTTAATAGTATAGAAGATACTAGCCCACAGCCTCAAAAATCATTTACAACAGAAGCCCATAAAACAATAAAACCAAAAAGAGGGATCCAATTGGGATAGTTAATTTAATGTACCATATATCAACGTATAGAGGATCAATGCAACTATATACATATATTTACACAAATCATAAAGCAAAAAACAGTTTCTTAAAAAAGAGAGAACGTGCACAGAGAAAGATAAAGTGTGTGCTCAAGTGAATGATCAAGAAAGATCAGAAAGAACAGTGTGGATCATTTTTATACAAAGAAAAACATTGAGCCTGTCCTACGTAATGCTTGTAAAAAATACTTCTTTTTTACTTGCAGAATACTATTTACAATTCCTTGGTCCTTAACTTGAACCACTGGCAATAAGATCGCCAGGAGAAGGAATGGGGGTGGACAAGGGGCAGGGGTCAGTAGGTACAGGCTCCCAAAGGGGAGTGTTGTCGACGTTTCGACCCAACCATGTAGTGGGTGGTTCAAGTCCTCAACAAACGGGTCTTCATCAGGACGGAGAAATGGGGGAATATCTCTCAAAGTGCACGTCAATTAAAAATTCGTTGGGCACCTGTAATGATAGATAAATAGCGGGGCTAAGTATCACTGTATAATATTAAAAGAGTCCACTAGTGACCTTTGTGAAAAAGCACTCACCCTTCCGTGGTGCCTCGACAAGACAAAAGTGCGACAATTGGTCCGCACTCACAGTATGTAAGTATCCAAAGTTATACTGCGAAATAAAGAGAAAAAGAAGAAGAGGTAGCCATTAGTGCTACACACTTTAACTCACAATTGAGTGAATATTTACCAAAACGAATTTCTAGTGTTTGCAAAAAATGGCAAGACCCATTCAGATTAAATACCACTATTTAAATACTTCTCAGTCAAAGTACCAGGATCCCAAATGGGAAATTGGTTATAAGTTTATTTAAAAAAGGAATAATTGCACCGATTCTTGCAAACAGTCCCGCAGTGGTCACTTACCCAATGCGTTTGTTCACTGGTGTTTCTGTTGCCCAGTTATTTAACATGCGAAGCTTGCATCAAATGCTGAAAAAGAGATGAGACAAATAGTCTCTGCGTTAGAGCGCTGCCCGAGTGAATGGGTCAGGGAATCCACACAGTGGTTTAGATGCCCGTGTTAATCCGTATCGGACGTACCCTGTGTTCTCAGTCAAAGTAGAAGGAATTGAATCCGTAGCTCCGCTCAGCCGTGAACCGCCTCCCGTCTGGAACCGCGTTATGGAATGCGGAAGCCGAGGAAGAGGCACGGCGCGGTTGTATTCGTATCTAGGCAACCGACGCGCCTACGTCATGGCGTCGTCAAGGTTGCTAGGTGACAAGCCGTGCTCGCGTTTCCGCCTCATAGCGAAAATCCCACAAAGTAACGTCATTGCCCCTGTTGCTTAAGCATGCTCTATGGGATATATTTTACAGTTAACATAGAGAGTTTTAGGCTGGAAGTATCCTTGAAACAGTGCAATATTGTCTAAGGGAAACGTGATTTCACCCGCGACCGTTTCGCTAATGAATCAAGAGATTTTAAGACGAATGGCTGGCAAATGGCGCCTTGAATGCACCCTATGAATCCACACATCAGGGTTATATGTCAGTTTAGTGAAGGTAAAAGGACAGAGTAAAGTGACTGGTGTATGTCAATCCAGATAGGTCCTAATACAATTAGGAATTAGGAATTTTGTTACTGTGTAATACATAGATTGCGAATACTTTGATGCATTATGTAGCTGGTTCATTTGTTTAAATATATGTTAGAAATCTATACACTATTGCAAATACTTTGATGCATTATGTAGCTGGTATATTTGTTTAAATGTATGTTAGAAATCTATACACTATGTATTTGGTATAATCGTTCATACATGTTTATATGTCAATTTTTTGCATTGTTTATTAATTGTATTAGGACCTATCTGGATTGACATACACCAGTTACTTTACTCTGTCCTTTTACCTTCACTAAACTGACATATAACCCTGACGTGTGGATTCATAGGGTGCATTCAAGGCGCCATTTGCCAGCCATTCGTCTTAAAATCTCTTGATTCATTAGCGAAACGGTCGCGGGTGAAATCACGTTTCCCTTAGACAATATTGCACTGTTTCAAGGATACTTCCAGCCTAAAACTCTCTATGTTAACTGTAAAATATATCCCATAGAGCATGCTTAAGCAACAGGAGCAATGACGTTACTTTGTGGGATTTTCGCTATGAGGCGGAAACGCGAGCACGGCTTGTCACCTAGCAACCTTGACGACGCCATGACGTAGGCGCGTCGGTTGCCTAGATACGAATACAACCGCGCCGTGCCTCTTCCTCGGCTTCCGCATTCCATAACGCGGTTCCAGACGGGAGGCGGTTCACGGCTGAGCGGAGCTACGGATTCAATTCCTTCTACTTTGACTGAGAACACAGGGTACGTCCGATACGGATTAACACGGGCATCTAAACCACTGTGTGGATTCCCTGACCCATTCACTCGGGCAGCGCTCTAACGCAGAGACTATTTGTCTCATCTCTTTTTCAGCATTTTATGCAAGCTTCGCATGTTAAATAACTGGGCAACAGAAACACCAGTGAACAAACGCATTGGGTAAGTGACCACTGCGGGACTGTTTGCAAGAATCGGTGCATTTATTCCTTTTTTAAATAAGCTTTTAACCAATTTCCCATTTGGGATCCTAGTACTTTGACTGAGAAGTATTTAAATAGTGGTATTTAATCTGAATGGGTCTTGCCATTTTTTGCAAACACTAGAAATTCGTTTTGGTAAATATTCACTCAATTGTGAGTTAAAGTGTGTAGCACTAATGGCTACCTCTTCTTCTTTTTCTCTTTATTTCGCAGTATAACTTTGGATACTTACATACTGTGAGTGCGGACCAATTGTCGCACTTTTGTCTTGTCGAGGCACCACGGAAGGGTGAGTGCTTTTTCACAAAGGTCACTAGTGGACTCTTTTAATATTATACAGTGATACTTAGCCCCGCTATTTATCTATCATTACAGGTGCCCAACGAATTTTTAATTGACGTGCACTTTGAGAGATATTCCCCCATTTCTCCATCCTGATGAAGACCCGTTTGTTGAGGACTTGAACCACCCACTACATGGTTGGGTCGAAACGTCGACAACACTCCCCTTTGGGAGCCTGTACCTACTGACCCCTGCCCCTTGTCCATCCCCATTCCTTCTCCTGGCGATCTTATTGCCAGTGGTTCAAGTTAAGGACCAAGGAATTGTAAATAGTATTCTGCAAGTAAAAAAGAAGTATTTTTTACAAGCATTACGTAGGACAGGCTCAATGTTTTTTTTTGTGTAAAAATGATGCACACTGTTCTTTCTGATCTTTCTTGATCATTCACTTGAGCACACACTTTATCTTTCTCTGTGCACGTTCTCTCTTTTTTAAGAAACAGTTTTTTGCTTTATGATTTGTGTAAATATATGTATATAGTTGCATTGATCCTCTATACGTTGATATATGGTACATTAAATTAACTATCCCAATTGGATCCCTCTTTTTGGTTTTATTGTTTTATGGGCTTCTGTTGTAAATGATTTTTGAGGCTGTGGGCTAGTATCTTCTATACTATTAAGACGATAGATTCAGTCTCGATGTGGAGTTAATCAACTTGATTAAATACTATGATCTTTCTCAATGATAAATTTATGTCGAGGACCAATTGTTGTCTATACTGCTGAATACCCAGGTCCTTGGACTATAGTGGGTCAACCCCTGTTATATAACAGTCAAATATTGTATAGCCACACTAGATTTTTCTAATTTTTGATACCTTGCACATCCACTGCTCAAAACAAAAGAAGTGTAATATTTCATAGAAAATACCTGTAATTGTTTCAGTTACCACAGCTACAATATCCAAATACATTGTAGAAAAGCTGACACCACGCCTCTCTTTATAAAAATTGATTAATTCATTTATCTCTGCAGTGCCAAAGGAGAACTTTGTGGATCCGTTTATCTAGAACAAATAAAAAGTTTTGTTTTAGTTCTCTTTGAGTAAAAAATACTATTCGTTAATATAAATAAACTATTTCAACAGGCCAGCATTTGGTATACCAAATGTTTACACATGTGAATATGGATTTTTGCCTATCACCGTAGCTTTGCAATAGCCTCTACCTATAGAACATTGGAATAAGCACATGCAACGGCCATAAAGAACATTCTAAACTGCATTGGGAGTAACATTTATTTTGCCATTGGTCCTGTTGCACCACTCAGGGTCACATATGTTAAAAAGGCTACAAGTGAGGGTCTACAGATATTCGGCAGAATATAATTTGTCCCATGAACTTGAAGCAGATATCACATTTTGTTTCCACAACAGTAATAGTTCTTAAATTGCAGTGCTGTGTACAACGGAAGATACTCTTTCTCAATTCAGGTGCAGGTAGCTATAATGCTTTAGGCAGAGGGACGAACTAGAGAAACTAGAGAAACTGGGAACGCACTAGAATCATCTTCTTTATGCCTAATGAGATCAAATTTACAGAGGAATAATCTTAAAACCAGAAATATCGTTGGAGATTTGATGCCCCCACTATATAAATTGCCAAAGGGTCATATACCTTCTTTATGGCGGGAGTGTGTGCCCAATTATAGAAATCTAAGCAGTGAGGAGTAAGGACTGCCAATGGTGGGCTAGCTCCTCATTTGTGTAGGGGGAAATCAATATGGTGTTATGGTAACCGTATTATCAGGGCAGTGATCTTCCACATTGTTGTAGAATTTTGCTGATCAACCAAGAATGGAGTGGGAATTATTGCATTTCCTTGAAACCTACATATTTCCAAGGGAGCTTCATGGGACTAAATCCTCTCTTGGCGAGGGGGCTACAGAAGTCTCCACCCATGATCGCCCTCAACCAGCAGAGACCTACATTCCTGTGTAGCTCCAGGTGAAATGTTCCTTTTCATTGTCTGGGAGATAGTGATTCCCCCTTGTAACGTCGCTCCAGCAATACAATACTGTCTGGCACAGTAACCCTACTATTCATTAAGAAGTGGAGGAATTATAAATAATGGTGACTCAGAGTTCCAAAAATATATGAAGCATAACACAGACCTGTTTTGCTGCTTCCTATTTTGCATGAATTTTGTCATAACAAAAAAGCAACTAAGACTAAAGAGAATCTATATTCAGTGTCGACCACTGTTAAAAACAATGAATAGCTTTTGACGAAATAAATAATGAATGCAATAGCCAACTGTAAAAAACGTTTTTCCTCTCAATTACTTTCAAGTGGGTCAAACAGCATATTTAAGAGTACAGGATATCACAATATTTTATTTCCATAAGGTGTCGTAGCTATTTCAAAAGGTCAATGTTATGATAACTTCCTGGGGCATGGATATGTACAGAGGTGCTTTAAGTTATAGGGCAGTTATATGGTCTATCTAAATGAAAGAGCCCTAAAATATCGAAAAACATTCAATACCTATACATTCAAGTATATAAAGTGTAAAGTGCCACAAAATTCCAAATATATCGCAAAAAAGATGCATATGAAAGAATTCGGTAACACCATTCATACATTAAAATATAATACATTTCTAGTTACTATTTCCCTCTAATGATAGGTGTTTTGACTATGCATTCTTACTTCCCAATTGTAGAGGAGAATTAAGACGAAGTTGCCTCATAGCATGAAAATATTGTGATATCTATGTGACTGGAATAAACCAGAATACAGTAGGGTCTCACTGAAAGCTAGCACATGACTACTATAATTGTTGAATCTGCATTGTCTCAGTGAATCCTCACCTGCTCTCCAAATAACTTCTTGTCTTGTTTAAATCTTAACAAAATTGGAATTTTACTTGAAAAAAGCTGCAATAATATACTCATTATAGAGCATTTTTTTGTACTGAAAAAATTTAGAAAAATTTACCTTATATGTTTTTTTGATATTACTTCTCAAATGCTCGGCTGATTCAGGAAACAGAGTTACCACAGCATTTCCTTTCACAGGTTTTCCGTAGGTGTATCTGAAACGTTCAATTCAATGTCAATGGCCATTTCTTATCAGCATCAGCCCGCTGTTATAAGAATTTTAATACTAAGCAAAGAAAAAAATTACACACAGACACCACACATTATAATCATGAATGAGAATGAAATACAATTTTGAACCAGTTAGTGAAAAAAAAACAAATGTTGATTACCACTAGTAATATAAGCACTTTCTGCTTCGCAAATCTTTTTTCAGCTATCAGTCTGGTATAGTCTTGGAAATAAAATGCCATTAAGTAGTTGTACTTCATATGCCCCAGCCACAAAGAATGAAAAAATGCATAACACCATAAAGTACATCTGAGAGTGGTGTATGTCTTCGTGCATACACTATGTTTATTCATTTTTGTGCTTTAGACAATGATGATTTCACTGTAGAGGGTCCCGCCAGTTTAAAATTTAAGAGTATATGCAAGCACTATGCAAAGCATCGTTAATGCATTTCTTTGGTGTCAAATGCAGAGGCTTCAAAGTGCTTCTCTCAATGGACCAAGAGCAGTGTAAATGGCCCAAGGATTTTGGTACTCCATACCTCAGCCCAGGCAACGAATAAATTAGGTTGATTTGTACGTGTAGCACACTAGGGCCCCACAAGAAAGATAGAGAACATTTTAGTATTGAACAATTTAGTGAAAGTTAATGCTTCATAGAAAGTTAGCAGTAGTTATGCAGAAGCATCAAATAATATGCAGGTCGGATTGTATCTTATAAAACAGAGGACAATCTAATATGGGGTACCTTTGAAGGGTAAATGGAAATAACAGAAAACAGTAATCAGTCCTCTCTCTTGGAGAGCATGATAAATGTCTGTCTGAAAACAGAAATACATCTAACATTTAGCAAAACTGCATGCAGTTCTCAAGGTTTTATTCACTCTACAAGCTTCTCTCTGCGTGTTTCAAGCTTGCACCATCTGTAACTAGATAGGATCCATGGGCTAGTCTGCACAATGCAGGTGAATCTTTGAATGTGGTTTTCATTAAAACATGTGTAACAGTGCAATAATGTCTCAACTGGGGATCATTTAGCAAAGGCAGTTAAATAAGTAGTATACATCATAAGTACCGGGAGAAAAGGGAACAAGCATTTGCAATGCAATAGGTCTCGCATTATTAAAGTTTGAGCTATTGGCATTGCTAAATGATGCAACACCAATATCTCAAACTTTAATAATGCGAGACCTATTGCATTGCAAATGCTATCAATCAATCAATCAGAGTACTTGTAAAGCGTGCTACTTACCCATGAGGGTCTATAGGCGCTGAGGGGAGGGGGGGGGGTGCTACTGCTTGAAGAGCCAGGTCTTGAGGAGTCTTCTGAAGTTGAGTAGGTTGTGGGCCTGCTGTAGGTGTGTAGGGAGGGTGTTCTAGGTCTTGGCGGCGAGGTAGGAGAAGGACCTGCTGCCGGAGGTCGTTCGTTGGTTCCAGAGGACAGCGGCGAGGGCGACGCTGGTGGGTGGGGGTGTAGAAGCGGAGTCTGCTGTTCAGGTAGGCTGGTCCCGCTTTGTGGAGTGAGGAGCTTGAAGGTGATCCTCTTGTCGACGGGGAGCCAGTGTAGGTCTCAGGTGGGGGTGATGTGGCTGCGGCGGGGGACATTGACGATCAGTCGGGTGGAGGCGTTTCGGATGCATTGTAGTTGTCGTAGGTGTTTGGCTGAGATTCCTGCGTAGAGTGGGTTGCCGTAGTCCAGTCTGCTGCTGAAGAGGGCCTGTGTCACTGTTCTTCTCGTTTCGGTAGAGATCAACTTGCAGATCCTGTGGAGCATGAGGAGGGTGTTGTAGCAGGAGGAGGAGACAGCGTTGACCTGCTTAGACATGGAGAGGGAGGAGTCTAGGAAGAATCCTAGGTTGCGTGCATGGTCAGTGGGTGTCGGTGCTGTTCCAAGTGTGGTTGGCCACCAGGACTCGTCTCAGGCTGAGGGGGTTATTGTTATTGTTAGCTTCGGTTTGTATAGCGCCAACTCACCGACAGGTCTCAAGGCGCTCAAGGGGTGGGTCTGAGGATGAGGGCCTCCGTCTTGCCCGAGTTCTCTGTCTTGCCCGAGTCCAGCTTCAGATGGCTGCTCCTCATCCAGTCGGTGATGGCCTTCAGTCCCTCGTGGAGGTTGGTTTTGGAGGTGTGTGGGTCCTTGGTGAGGGAGAGGATGAGCTGGGTGTCGTCAGCGTAGGAGACGATGTTGAGGTCGTGATGGCGGGCCACTTGTGCGAGGGAGGCCATGTAGATGTTGAACAGCGTCGGGCTGAGGGATGAGCGTTGGGGGATGCCGCAGATGATGTCGGTGGCTTGGGATTGGAAGGGTGGGAGGCGGACGCTCTGGGTTCTGCCGGAGAGGAAGGACGTGGTCCAGTCAAGGGCCTTCTCTTGGATTCCGGCTTCTAGGAGGCGTGTCTTTATAGTGTGATGGCGGACCGTGTTGAAGGCGGCTGACAGGTCCAGGAGGCTGAGGGCTGATGTTTTGCCGTGGTCTAGTGGGTGCCTGATGTCGTCTGTGGCGGCGATGAGGGCTGTCTCGGTGCTGTGGTTTTGTCTTCGAGGTGGCGGGCCAATTGCATGTTGACGATTTTCTCGATGACCTTTGCCGGGAACAGGAGCAGGGAGATGGGACGGAAGTTCTTGAGGTCCTTGGGGTCCGCCTTGTGCTTCTTGAGGAGGGCGTTGATTTTGGTGTGCTTCCAGCTTTCCGGGAATGTCGCTGTTTCGAAGGAGATGTTGATGACCTTCCGTAGTTGGGGTGCGATGGCTGCGTCTGCTTTGTTGAATACGTGGTTTAGGCACGGGTCTAACGGAGATCCTGAGTGGATGGAGTTTATGACCCTGCGTGTCTCGTCATTGTTGACGTTGTACCAGGAGGTTAGGCGGTTGGCGCTGGTGGTGTTCACAGGGCAGGTGGAGTCTGGCGTAGTCGGGCGGTCGTGGTGTTGAAGCTGTTGTGAATGTCAGCGATCCTGTGGTGGAAGAAGATGGCTAGTGAGTCGCACAGGTCATGTTAGGGCGGGATGTCAGCTGTGTTGGCGCTGGGGTTGGAGAGTTCCTTTACGATGCCGAGGAGCTCTTTGCTGTCGTGTGCGTTGTTATCCAGGCGGTCTTTGAAGGAGGATCTCTTGGCTAATCTGATGAGGTGGTGATGTCTGCAGGTGGCGTCCTTGTGGGCTGGGTGGTTGGCCGTGTGCGTTTGTGGAGCCATATCTTCTCCAGTTTCCGGCATGTGCGTTTGGAGGTCTGGAGTTCGTCGGTGAACCAGGTGGCTCTCTTGCTGGTGTGGCTGTTGGAGGGTCTCTTGAGCGGGGCGAGGGTGATGGCGCAGTCGTCAATCCACTGTCTGAGATTGCGGGCTGCGGTGTCTGGGTTGCTTGTTTGTATTTGTGGGGAGTGCTGTCAAACAAATGCTAGGCTAATCCAGCCAATAGTTGATCCAATGTACCCTTTTCTACAATTGCCAAAGAAGCACAGGGAGAAGCTTTCTCAGTATTTTGGGCCTACAGTTGAGTTGTCAATGTATTGACCACAGTCAATAATTTCTGAACTTGGTCCAAATTGACAATAAAAAACATTGCCAAAGTTCTGCATAAAAAAAAATACAGCTCTGTATGGCCAAGAGTTAATCATGGCTCTGAATCACAGGTGTAAATCAACATTGAGTCCACGACCTAACGTCACCTGCATTGATATAAAGTAGAGAACAAAAAAGAATTGCTTAAATGGGACACCCAAGCCCCTCTATCCTTCCCCAGTGTGGAGTTAAGGGCCACTGCTGGATGGACCTAACTGCTGGTTAAGAGCCTGGAACCCCAATCCATACACTTAAAAAACAAATACACTGCAACTGAGAGATGACGGCTTGAGAACAACAGCATTGACAGGGTGTGAAAGAAAGCTTTAACACAAAGCCGACAAATCACTGCTGCTTCCTGAAAGGAACCACTCACAGCAAGTGGTGTTCCCTTACCCTGCTCCAGAGGGCGGAAGTGGTGTTCCAGAGGGCCGTCTCCTAGGTGATGGAGTTCGGATAGAAGTCTCTGGTCACAGGGTCATGTTCCGAGCAGTACACAGCAGTACCATGCCTGCATGCTGGCTGGCGCAATGATAAAAAGTCAACATTTCTACTAGGCTCGGTGTGGTGTACCAAGAGAAGACCAAACCACTCCCAATGCAGTTATAAAAAAAGGATTTCAAGGTAGGGTGTTCTATAAACAGAACAGTCTTATTGCAATGTTACACAACCGTGATGTAAGAATATTTTCCTCAAATGATTGAGAACATTCTACCCATATACCTGCAGTCCCTAACCCGATAGCAGGTTTTATTGGGCCGTACTGACTGACGAGGAAGGGCAGGAAGTGCGAAGGAATGGCATTAAGGAAGTCAGCCGTGCTCCGTCTCAGGTTTTATTAATTCATTCATGACACTATGTTCAAAAAACAGCACAGAGAGGTGAAGATCATGGCCAACAAGCCACCACACACTTTAGCACTAATTTTCCAGGTGTTAGTATGAGATCTATCGGGGGTTGTCAGGTAACTACGAACCTGTCTTGTTCCTACCAGAAATGTAGACATTCTCTGAGATAATCTATTGGGGGGAGGAGGGGGCATGGTGGAGACAAGAAATGGTTAGTGGGAACCGGTTACAGAATTATGGATTACCGCTTTTTCCGCATTACTTGGGTAAGTCTCTGGATTCAGGCCGTTATCCCTGTTAATTCTACACTCTCAGGTCATTATCTTCTCAGTATCGTTGTCTCCAGGGGTGCCCGCCTTTGGCCTATTGCATACTCTGTTAAAAAAAAAACACGCACTCAAAGCACAATAACGGAACCCAAAAGGAAAAGCACACGCACAAGCATTTGCGATTCCAGGGTCCGTTTTGAAACTCCGGACAAAAGGGCTCTTGCCTGCGGCAGTACTGCTGCGCAGTGCAATACAGGGCGCAAGCCCTAAAAAGGAGACCACATTGGGAGAATTGAGGTAAAGCTAATGTTATTGTAGGTAGTTATAACTGCAGTACTATACAAATAAAGTGAATGGTGACCATAACACACAAGTGGGCACTGGGCGTGCTAGTGACAAGTGACGGCGCAGTGACACAATATGAAAGAATAATAACAGCGTGAAGGGCGATACAGTATAGGAAAAGTGGTCAATAAAAAACAATTATATACAATAGGTACTTGTAAATTGGGTAAAGGCAATTGACCACTACAGCACCAAAGCTCTGTGCTGGGTAGTCGACAGTGTTTCAACCTGTTTGATTTCATTCATCAGGACATATGGTCACTTATTTTCAACAATAGTGCTGAGGACTGCAAGAAAACAATTTAAAGGGGGGGGCAAGTGTCCAACTGTTGAAGAGAGGTAGTCTCCATAGTATTACGAGATAAAGCAAGGAATGTCAATGCGGAAGTCAATCACGGAACAACTGAGAGACTGAGGAGGGGAGCAAGAGGTTAGGAGGAAGGAGGTCCGGGGGGGTCCAGGAGGTATCCGAGTGCAGAGCCTTGTCTGGCCAACCTGTAAGAGGCCTTGAAGAGAACCGGAGTCAAGCTGGGGTGGTGAACGTGCGGGCGCGTGCAAGCTCTGTCACGAGCGAGCCGATGAGTCGGGAGGGGGAAGCAATCCTGTCAATGTAAGAAGCCTGCTGAATATCAATTAATCGTTAGTGCAGCCCAAGGGACACGAACACGGGTTGTTGCTATCATGGAACGGAAAGGGTTAGCTAAGTTTCCAAGAATAAGCACTGACATTATGGGGGGATGGGCTATTGTTCAATGTGTTATGAATGCTTGCTCATTTACTTTAGGCTCTTTGTATGGATCTGTATTAGATGATCCTGCTTTGTATGATTGGATGAGTACCAAATTAGTTTGCTGGCCTCTGCCTCTTGTCATTCGTGGTGACTTTAATATAAATATAAAACCACAAGCACCTCCAGTCTCTGGTTGGACTTTTGACGGGGCCCTGCTGTTGGATAGTGGATATATACAGTATATGAAGGCCTGGATTCCCAGATTTATTATGGAAAATAAGAGGAGCGCTTGACCAGACATCGTGTGGGACTCTCTCAAGGCAGGGATAAGGGGGGAGACATCCAGTTACGGTTGGGCAGAGCAGAGAAAGAATAAGACATTAGAACAGGCTTTATATACAGAGTTATTGGATGCCGAAGGTCAATTAGTCATGGCAAGGACGACCAGTGGGGATATTGAGAAAGTACAAGCCAGAGTAGCTGTCGGGAAATCTGCATTAACAGAGATTTCGGCTAAAAAGGAAGCCGGTAAATATATCGCTTGGCGAAGTAAGCTCTATGAGAATGATGAAAGTGTTGGACAACTATTAGCTAGACACACAAGAGAGAGGATAGTTCAAGGGAACATCTTAGAAATAAGGGATCCTAACTTAGGTACAATTATCAATCCTTTAGCTATCCGCTCGGCCTTCCACAGATTTTATCAGTATTTATACAATGAAGACTCATTTTGACGATTTGGAATTTATGGATTACAGCTCGGATTTATCTTTTGAAGAACTCACCTCGGAGGAGGCAGAGGCTCTTCAGGCCCCATTTGCAGAGGAGGAATTAAGGAGGGCGATCAACTCATTGCCAAGTAGAAAAGCGGCCTGAACAAACTCAATCCTAGGGGAATTTTTATAAATTCTGTTTTACATGTTTTAATGATCTGTTGAAAGAGATAGTTATGAATGCCCAATTGGTTGGGCAGCTGCAGGCACTGGTGGAATTCTCATGGCACTCCCATCAACACTTTGGGGTCGATTAGGATCGCGGACGGACTTGCGTCCGTCCGCGACCCCAGAGCAGGAGGGAACCTCCGCATGGCATGCGGAGTTCCCTCCTGTGCAATTAGGATGTGACCGCCACCCTGGCGGTCACATCCTCTATTTTTAACATTGCCGAGGGTGCAGCTTCAAGCTGCACCCGCAGCAATGTTAAAAATGCACGCATTGCATTTGCATGCAGAAAGAGGCAGGCACAGCGCGGTGCCTGTCGCTTTCTGCATGCAAATGCAGGGGGGTACCATAGGTACCCCCCATGTGCACCCCCCCTTCACCTAGGGGGCCCACAACGGGCCCCCGCAGTGAAGTTCCGTATGCTTTTCCGCGGCGGAAAACCTGCCGCGGAAAAGCATACTTTACTGGCCATCCTAATATGGTGGACGGTGTCTGGAAGACACCGTCACCATATTAGAGCTTTTCCGCCGCGGTTGTAATCCGACCGCGGCGGAAAAGCTGCGGACGGAAACCAGGACCCACCAGCCATCCTAATCTGGTGGTGGGTCTTTGGTCAGTCCGCTGCGGATTTTCCGCATCCTCGGGGCCGGCGGTGGCTTCCGCCGGCCCCGAGGATGCGGAAAATCCGCAATCATAATGACCCCCTTTGTGTGGAGAAAGTCTGGTCACTTGACTGGGTAGAGGTGGCAGAGGCAATTCGAGAGTGTATGGATGCTGGCGTGAGGGCAGCATTGGTGATGCTTGACCTCTTGGCGACATTTGACAGTGCCTCATTCGCTGCTCCTTAATCACCTCTCGGAAATTGGCGTTGCAGGTTCCATCTGGGGGTTGTTCCTCGAAGCCCGAACGCAGCAGGTCTGGCTCCCTCCATGTACTTCGGAGCCTCAGCAGTTGGCTACTGGTGTTGCGCAGGGGTCATCACTTAGTCCCGTTTCATTCAACATCTATGTTACTCCGCTGGTGTTTCTAGCGGAATCATTGGGGGCTAAGGTGATGGCCTATGCCGACAACACCCAGCTCTTGTTTTCTTGGGGAAGGGACGATGAATCTGTCCAGTTGGCACAAAACTGTCTTGCCTCTGTTTTCCAGTGGCTTGTCCAAGCCCAGTTGAAGTGCAACAAAGGGAAGTCTGAGGTTCTCTGGTATGGGACCTTTCCAGTCGACTTCAGAGTGAAGTTGTGGCCCCCTGGTTTTTCCATGCCTAGTGCAGGGAACAATACTGCGAAAAATCTGAGGATATGATTTTCTGAGAATCTGAATTTCTCTACACAAGTTAAGAAACTTGTTGGGACGTGCTAAGGCACTTTGAAAGCCCTGAGAAAATTCCTTCCCTTTCGTCCAAGACCCGCTAAAGAAACAGTGGTCCGCGCTTTAATTCTATCTCGCCTGGACTACGTGAATGCCCTGCATGTGGGCATCCCTGGTTACCTTTTAGGCAAATTGCAGGTTGTTCAAAACTCTGCCGCTAGACTCTTGCTTGGTTTGTCTAAACAGTGTAGTGTGTGTACGCTTTTGCGATCCCTGCACTGGCTCCCTGTGGAGGCTCGAATTCAATTCAAGATGCTTTCCATTGCCCATAGGGCCCTTTACGACATAGGCCCTAGCTATCTTCAGAAAATATTTGTCTTCTACACTGCAGCTTGACAGCTGCGATCCTCTTCGCAACTTTTGTTGCAGACCCCAAAATTCAATTGTCACAGGCTGGGTGGGTGCTCACTTGTCAGGAAAGCTAGTCTGGCTTGGAATGCCCTACCTTTGGCATTTCGGAGTACCCATGACCATGCGATGTTTAGAAAAAAGTTAAAAACGTTCCTCTTTTAGATGATTCTCTGGCACCTTCTGCCTTTACCTTTGCACGCGCCAGGACACTCTGTTGAGTAGCTGAGCACGATACAAATTTATTTAACATAACATTTAACATAACAATGTGGTAAAAGCACACACCTTGCTTTCTTGGATTTCAGAGTGCCATTAAATTGTTCCACTATCTCTGAAGCTTCAGATCTGTAACTGTATTGGAATATCTGGCTGAATTTCAAAGCTACACACAACAGTTTCATTACTTGGCTCTTAAAATGTGTGCTACGATCTGAATCCAGAGAAATCGGTACAATGAATTGCGGGATATAATAATAATAGTTTCACAATAGTGAGACTGTCAAACCTACTCGTTGGGAATGCTTCCACCCAACAGGAGAAGAGACAAACTATCACTAAAATATAACAAAATCCATTACGGATGGGCATTTCTAAAACGTCCAACACTATGCGATTAGAGGGGGTATCAGATTTCCATATGTAACTCGAGGGTGCAACTGTTCTTTAGTCTGCATTTAACTGCTGATAAATGACATACGTTTGACACAAATTCTCAGTGAGGACATGGAAATGAGGATTAAACTAATTCGGAAAGGTGCAGACCATGGCACCTTTTCCTACGTGGATGGAACCATGGAAGAGTCTGGCCTTTGGAGAAAGCATATTCTCAGGTAAAACAGGTCCCTTGAAACCCATATCTCACTCTGCTTCTTTGCACATTCAGCCCTTGCCCACTTTTCCTTCTCTATTTCAGCTACTTCATTCTGCAACTCTTAATTCTTCATAAGGGTTAAAGGAATTCATTAGCATGTTTCAAACGGGGCTTTTGTCAAGTTCACATTGTTCTTCTCGATTAAATGTACAGGACACAAGAGTACAATAACTGGCCATTTCATCTGCACAGTGGACTCCTGAAGTAACAAAATCACGAACTACGGAGCAGCACGGAGGTATGATGCTGGCGAGGGATTACCGGCTTTCACAATGGATAAATACTAATTTATAAAAGGAACCCTCCCCCCCCCTCCCGGTGCTAGCTCATGTGGCACATCGATCGGAACAAAGTGTACCAATTTGGTAATTTTTAGGGGCCATTCAACCCCTATTTTCAAACTAATCAGCTTATTTTTGTGGTCAGCCAATGTGAGATAATAGGGATACTGTATATCCACATTAGAACCGTAGAGTGCAGTAGGGATCATATTTAGGTCCTGATGAAAAAAGTAGCGGGGACTGCTTTTGAAACATGTCGACCAAGTAGGGAGTAAGAGCTACCCCTTACTTATTTCTTTCCCCATTTTTAATGTTTCCAGCTAGGGAACTGAATAAAATGTATTTTTTCAACTAGCCAGGACATTTTTAAACCCTTTTTTGTAATCCGCACTTTCCCTACCACTCTCATAAGCCATCACACACATAGTCTATTCATATAAAAACAAGTGCTCCCGCGTAGTCGTAGGTCATAGCACGCCCTGCCCCGTAGAGGGACGTGAAGACCCATATGATGAAGCATGACACTATGGGATTCATAGTGTGTGAGGGGTATTTTAAAAACACATAGTGCTTTTCCATTACATCTCTAGGGACGAGCTTTTTCACAGACCACAGAAAAATAAAAAAATAAAATAAACAGGATAGGATCTCATTGTTTGTATACAGTCTGTCCGGAGGTAGATTCTATTCATTATCCTCCCTCTCTTTGTTGTTTTGGTAACAAAATCACATTCAATCTAGAGTGCTGCACATTTCACTACTGTTATCTCTCTAGGCAACTGCAATACCTCTTACAATCCATGGCTTTGTCTCCATCCTGAATAGGAGTATCAGAGGAGAGAAGGAAACCCCTTGGCTACCACAGCTGCCCAAAGTCTTCAATGGTGCCAAAAACATTAACTATCGGTGTAAATGGGGGCACCAATATTATAGGGAATGCACAATGCTCTGGGTGGGACTTTCAGTTCAGACTCCTGGGCAAAAGCACGTAGCACAAACAGCAGGCTTCCACAACACCATCTATGGTACATGCAGCATATGCTGCTTTCAAAATTCTATGAATCTAAACAAGAGCTCTCTCTAACAGAGTAAGACCAGGTTTTCCAGGGGGATATCTCTAATGTCAGGTCTTGGTGCATAACTTGATTCTATCAAGGCAGTCCTGGTTGTCATCATCAGTGTCCGATTCACTCTCTGGAAGATTTAATATTTTACACCTCCTGAGAGAAACATTTTCTGCTGCCAAAAACCCTAGTTCAAACCTAGTGAGCCTGCTGTCTGTCATGTTCTGAGTTAGAATACTGATAGTAAGATATCAACTGAATAAGGGACCATCACAATTTTTGGATAATGACACTCCCAGCGACCATGGCTTTAAGGCACCCAGGAAAAGCTTTGATCACTAGACCGAGTTTGGCAGAGAAATAAGTAATTGCCCTTTTGCTTCTCCATGGGTCTGTGTCATCAAAGATACTGTGCACCCTTTGAGGCTCAAGGCAACAGATGAAAAAATCCTTGTCATAAATGGACATTCCTAGTGCCGGGCCACTTCGGAATTTCTCTCTGAGGCAGTGGTGGAAGTGGACGGGATCGGGAGGGCACGGCGTGCCCCTACTTCTTGAATTTTATAGATTCCGTTCCCATACTTTCTTCTTCTAAACATGCGTCCCGGACAGTGGAAATGCCAAGGCCGATAGTTAACGCTCAGATTTTGGAGAAGTGCGGAACAGGCAGAGAAGGAAATGGCTCTGTCTTTTCCTCCATGCCCTAAGAAGACCAGGACAGTGTCAAGTTCTCCTGCGGCTGGTAGTTGCCCCCACCCCCTCTCTTTGTTCCCGCACACAACAAAGCCACGTTAAAAAAGTGACTGAAAATACAACAAAAGCCTCATTTACAAGTACACGGTCTTTTAAAGACGTTGCCAGCCAGCCCCGAAGCGGTCTCAGCCCGGCTGACATACAGGATGGGGGGGGGGGGGGCAGGGGACAAATGTGCTTACTTTAACCAACTGTTCCGAGAAGCTGAGGTGGGGATGGTGTAAGGACACAACAGGGCCTGTATGCTGGCAGTGGTGAGTGTTCCTTGGTGCCCTGTGACATGAAAAGAGGGTGGGGAGGGTCAGTTGGGCGGGGGCCAGGAGCCAAGGCCAGATTGTGCTTGCAGCCTAACCCTGGTGTGATTTTTACCGGCAAGTAAAATCAGTTCCCTTTTTCTCACACCTGGGAAACCCGGGAGAAGGTTATAATTGGGTGGAAGTTAACAATATCCCACCCAGGCATACTGCCCCTTCCAATTTATCATTTGGGAACAAGAGTGTGTTTCCTAACATTAGTCCTGATTTCAATAGACACCCTGGGTGCTTGTCTTGCTTTTTGAAACGTTTGTGGTTTTATCCAATATGTCCTACATTCAGTTTGAATGTGGGGGGCTTGAAATCGGACTGTAGCTATTGAGTGAAAATGACTCCTCAGTGTCAGTTATTGCAATGATGCTGTCTGTGTGTATTTTCGCATATGGCCACTATGGCATCACCAATCTTTATGTCAATAGATGTCCTTGTATGTGAAGAGCATTGCACATCTGTACGTTGGATGCTCATATCCACATTGGTGACAACTTATGTGTGTTGCTGTGTACAAGTTGGAGTAAAGGACTGCGAGGTCTCCTCGGCAGCAATAGACTGTGACCCGAATCATTAGCGTGGTGAGGAACCATGCCACGCCCCCAAGACACCACATCCTCTCCGGCTTCAACAATCTCCTCTCCATCTTTCAGGAAGTTCCTGTACCCCAGCCGTCACTATCTGCTGAACTGTGAAGCCAACCCTCTCTGTCCCTATTTTTAACCATCTCAGTTGTTTCGATGGATTATGCACCCCCAACCCCGTTACCTTCACCCACTCCACTACTCATGCATACCTATCCCTGCCCCTGTCTTCAAATCACTCTCTCCACTCCCTTTACCTTCCTCCATCCCTCTGTCACCCGTCACTCTACCATATTACCCTTTTCATTTCCACCCATCAACTCTTTCTTGTCTTTCATATCTTCCTCTAACCACTCTCTCTATTAGCGCAACAATCTCTCACTCTTTCCTCCATTGCTCCTTCCCCTACTGTCTCATCTTTTTCTGTTCATCCCGTGCTGTTCTCTCTATCCCTCCTTCCAACCCACCCTTCCTACTCTCGTCCATCCCTAGCCTGCTTATGCCTGCCTCCCTCACCCCTATCTCCCCTCACAATTTCTCAGAGTACCCCCAAATGGAAGTCTGGACAAGCTAGAAATAGGGCCAGTCACAGAGCCTAACTGGAACATAAGCACTTGGTGAGCCATTAAGGGTACCATGGACGGGCCGAGGGCTCGAAGCGCAATCTAAGATTCTGTCAAGGACTGGAACATAGCACCGGTGACATGAGAAGAGACAGAATCTCAGACAGAACCAATAACGGGGCCAGAGAAAGGACCAGCAATAGGCTCAAGGCCAGGGACTGTGTCAGGACAGACCCCAAACAAGCATTGGCATAGACAATAGGTCTCGCTTGTGGGACCTTAAAAGTTTTTAGACATTCAACACATTATCCTGGGTGCTAAGCCAACCTAACGAAAGACAAATGTAGTTAAAATGTGGGACATTCTGTGATTGGAAACGAATCCCATTTTGTGAATGTATTTAATATCAATAACTCATATTACACCTTAAATAAACATGTGTAACCATTGGTTAAATTAAATAACGTAATAAGCTGTAACCGGTTAGTGCAATGGGAAACAAATACTAAAAATTGGGATATTTTGCTCTTTCTGCCACACCTCTGACTCCGCCCACTGACCCATCACACAGGTTAGTCCCGCCCTCTGATTCTCCGCCCACAGTTCCCCTACTTTTTTTCCCCCACTTCGACCACTGTTCTGAGGTCTAGGAAGGCACACATGTCCCAGAATAGCAGATAATTCACTTTAATGTGTATACATCTCTATTTGGGAGCTATTCTCAAGATTGTGGAGCTAAGTTCCTGGGACACTCTCCTAGCTCCCTTCTCAATGTGGTCCCCCAGATAAAGAACCTCCCACTCACAGTCTTGAAGATTTTTAGGGGATACCTTCTATTAATTTTCTGCAAGATGATTCAACACATCAATCATATCTTGTTTACAGGCTTCTCAAGTTATGGACAACACCAATATGTTGTCTATTTATTGCACTAGACAAGCACTGAAAGGCAGCTGTAATATACTTTTCTTCTTTATCAGATTAAAGATCAAATGTCTCCCTGTATACTCTTGTGTGACTCAACACCACACAAAGATGTTCCCTAAAAATGGGAAATAGAAAATAAATTGGCTATCTTCATGTGGAAAAGAATATTTGACAGAGATCAATGACAGAAAACCATTCAGCATCACATGGAACCTAAAAGAGTATGTCACATCAGGATTAAGCACCGTGGGACAACACAGGACTACAATTTGACTCAGCTTCCCAAGGTCCTGAACTATCCTCCATTTCTTGTTTGGTTTTTGCAAAGCCATCACTGGTGAGTTGAAAGGACTCCCTAGCACTTCCTTAAAGATGCACTGCATGGATTCGATCACCAGCATGATTCAGGTGTAAGGTTATATTGGAACGTTCAGGGGTACTCTGCATTAGGTTTCACTGCAATTCTCACATGCTCTGTAATCCAATACCTTTACCTATGACTTCCTTATTCACCGTACATCTTAAGTCAGGAGGTAAGTCTTCCTTAGTTAGGGCTGGGAACACCCTAACTGCTGATTCTAATGATTTCATCTTGAAGTGTACATCCTCTTAGTGTGTCTGAAGTTCGTGCGTGCAACAAATCACAATTTATTTTGCAGAGTAAACTCCCGCCCAACAGATTAACTGGACTAAAGTCATGCATTACAAACTGATGGTCATTTTCAAGGGGACCTATCGTTACAGGGACCTTACATGAAATCACGTCTGTATGCTGTTTGTTGGATATGCCTACAACTTGGATCTTTTTTCCAGAGAGAGTTAGGTTAGGGGCCTCCGCTGTTCTCACAGTAGAGTGGCTAGCTCTAGTATAGATTAGAAATTAATTGGGGTGGCCTGACCCTACTCCTTCCACATATGGCCCTCTCTGGCCTACCTCTAGAACTGCTCGGAGCATGCAAACCTCCTCCGCTCTCAGGCATTGTGACGGATTAGGGTCCAGTCCCATGGGACTCTCCAAAACCAGTAATTGTTGGAGGTTATCATTGATTATGAAAGGGTAATGCGAATCTTCAAGGTTGGATTTAAACTAAAAACACAAATACACATCACACTGGATGGAACACAAGCCAAGTGCATCTTGATTAAGACTAATCTCTAGTTTTAGGATGAAAATCCTCACCCACCCTTAGGTGGCATACTTTGTGATAGGGTCCTCTTAACTCCACTTCTCAAAAGGTAAGTGATGTGGGCTACAACGTCCCTGATCGAGGAGGAGCACTTACAATCTTTTATGCAGGGCGGGCCCTATGTGAGCTGTAAAGTGTGGGTGAGTGTGGTTAATTGTATAGTGAGAGCAGTGCAAACACGTTAAAAACACTCCTTGGCAGACCAAGTCAAGACTTTATTGTATGCCCCAAGGGATAAGTTTAAAATAAGGGGAGTGTAACTTCAACCCAGTAGTAAGGATGGGGTCCACACCTGGTAACCCCTACATGGCATCCATTCTGGAAATGTACCAAATATAATTTAAATGGTTTCTAAGGCAGGGCTACCACTGACAATGAAATAGTGGAAAGCATTAGGTATCATAACTGTTCCCCTAATATTACTAAAGAAGAAGTCAGAAATATGTTACAGGACCTAAATGAGGCTGGTACGAGCTCACACATGTCAACAGGAATGATATATCAACATATTATACCAAACTTTCCTGAACAAGCAATAAACCCTCCCCCTATCATAGCAACTTAACAAGATAAAGGGCCTTATAATGAGTTTGGTGGTCCTTCTGCTGGCCTGCCACCGCCACACCGAAAGGAGGACTGCCGAGCCTGTAGTGCGCCCACACGCTGGATTACGAGTGTATTCCATGTCAGGAGGGCGGGGCTGCACTGAGCTGTTAGGCTCAAAGGAAAGTCTAACATGCAGCCTGCCACCATAACACCACCTGCAGTATGTTCCAGCATGGTGTGGCATGCATGCCACTCCATGCAGGAATTGAGGTGTAATTACAAGGGGGTGCAACAATTGCCCCCCGCATGCACCCACCAGGCCCAGATCCAGCAGGGGGCCATAGTTGCCTTTTCAACACCATTTTCATGACAGAAAGGCCACCATGAAATGGGCGGTTTAAAAGGCAACTCGCAATATAATCGACAGTGCCAGCAGTGGCACTGCCAGCATATTCAGCCCGGTTTTAAACTGCCGGCCCAACGGGATCCCTGATCCCGGCAGAGCCAGTAGTCTTGTGGCGGTCCAATCGCCACACTCAGACTATTGCAAGTGGACCTGCAGTTTGGCGGTGGTCAGACCACCACCACAAGTACTGCGGTCCTGAGGACTGCCATACTCGTAATAAAGCCCTAATTTCCAGAACATGTAGAACAAACAGGAACCCCTATAGAATCTAAAAAATATGCAGCTACAGGCACATCCCCAACAAGTATTTATCAGACAGGAAAAAAACACCCTTTTCTATGTGATAACCATAATAAAAAAATAAAAAAAAATGTATGCTAATAGTAATAATTCACTAACCTTAACTCCATATAAAACATGGATGATGAATGGCACATTTACATTGTGCACCCCACCATTTAGTCATATATACCCAACACATGGTTAATATCAAAACACCATTAATGTACACATTTTTAGCAAACAAAGTGTAGCTCACAATAAGACGCTAACAAAAAAAAGAACAAACAAACAACTATAACCCACAAAAAATCATCCTAGATTTTGAACAGGCAATGATTTCAACCATTCCCAAACACTGCAATTCAGGGGTGCTGCTATTATTTTAAGCAGAACGTATAGAGGCACTTCATAAAACCCACCGAAGCATTAAATGTGCAACTAAACCAGAATTTGAGCACAAAATAAAAACATGAATAGCTTTAGCATTTGTACATGTAATCATGAACCAAAAAGGGAAGTCAAATAATGGGGGTGGCACAATTCCTTCCAAGAAAAACTTGGAAGACACAGTACACTCTCCCAATTCTTAGAAAGATCATATCTAGACTCAATAGCAAGAACCCTATTTTAAAAAAGACACACTACATTCCAACACAATTTAATCAGCCTAAAATGCAAACACTCATACGTTATGAAGATTTATTTCTAAATATCATTAAAGCAAATATAAAATACCAACCTGAATAAAAATTCTTCAAAAGACAAAAATGTTGATTTAAAGTTAAAATGTACTATGATAAATATTTAAAAGTACATAAACACTTTTCTATCACCTATGAAAAAAGTCATATATATTGACAATAAATAAAGGAACATAACATACAAACAATACATGAAAGGCATTCCCAAAAATATTATACTTTTACATGTAGAAAATAACGGATACCATAAATTAATATTATACATTACACTAAAAAGAATACTTTACAAATTATCAAATAACACAAATAAAAAAAATGACATAACTACCAAAATATTAAATAACCAATAATTTGCCAAAATGTAAAAAATATGAATTGTTTTTTATCAAAACGTTTCACAAATTTAATAAATGACATACATTTAAGTTTCAATATTAAAAAAACACCATCACTAACAAGTAATACATCAATTATATTTATTTAAATTATTATCAAA
Source organism: Lissotriton vulgaris (assembly GCF_964263255.1). Classification (NCBI taxonomy): domain Eukaryota; kingdom Metazoa; phylum Chordata; class Amphibia; order Caudata; family Salamandridae; genus Lissotriton; species Lissotriton vulgaris. The sequence continues at coordinate 500,957,636 of NC_141694.1, forward strand.
CATAAATATAGTTTATATCACCAAGAACCAATAATAGGATAAACATTTTAAATAAAATATCACAATTTTAAACTACATTTTAAAAATAAACAAAATAGGATATAACGTTATCAGAAAGAATACATTAGAAAACAATGCAATCCTAACATTCTGTTATTTGAATTAATATACCAAAAATCGCAAATAATGTAAAAACTAATTCAGTACACTTAAAACAAAAATTACAATGATATATACAACACAATGATATTCTTAACAACAATTAAAAGTCCATGTCGTGCAGGAACCTTGTGAGGCGATGCCTTGCTAATGTTTTAGGATTTATAAAGCACATAGCTGCCAGGGGGCTTCCCAGCACTGAGAGTGAGATACTGTACATAGAGAGTGGGGAATATTTAGTAGTACTCTTGATAGATGCAAGTCTTAAGCTTTTTTCTGAAAATTGATTCCGCTTCCAGGGATCTTGGTTCACGAGGTAGTGCATTCTATAACTTAGGTGCAAGATGAAAGAAAGATCTGCCTCCCCATCTTGATCTTTTAATTCTACTACTTCTTAATAGGTGTTCAGATTGAGATCTTGACGTCTGTTGGGGACATATAACACGACCAAGTCTTTTTCGGGGGCCCCTGTTGTTTAAACCTTTGTGTGTCTTGCATTTTATTCTAGCCTCAATCGGTAACCAGTGGAGTGCTTGCAGATGCTTTCCCACTGGTTCGTGGATTGGCACCTTACACAGAAAGCCTAAGTGTAGCATTCTGCACAACTTGGAGTTGTTTAATAACAATTTGGGGCCCCTAAATAAATGGAGTTTCCATGGTCAATACGTGAGGTAACCAATGTTTGTATTACTGTTTTTCTTTGAAATCAATTCCAAAACCTTTCAGAGCATTCTGAGTAGGCCATAGCATGAACCTGCTAGTTTGTTAACTTGAATCTTCATTGTCAGAGTCCGAGATTCTTAATCGAAGAACTTGGGGCTGGCGGGTTACCCATATAGCTTGGCCAACTAGACAGAGGCCTAGGGACCGATTTATTTCCAAGGACCATCAGGCCTGTCTTGTCCCCATTCAGCTTAAGACAGCTGCTTGTCATCCACTCCACCACCCTTTCCAAATATGGCATCAGTTGATCAGATTCAACATTAGTTCCAGGCTCAAATAAGACCACCAGCTGTGTATCATCTGCATACATACTATGGAGATGCTGAACTCCTGGTCCATGTCAACCAGCGAACGCATGTATATATTGAACAATGTTGGACTGAGTGAGGAGCCCTGTGGCACCCCACAAATCAGTGGCTTCTTGTCCGTAAGGAAGATAGATTCCATGACTTGGAAAGATCTGTCTTCAAAAAGTATATCAGCCAATCCAAGGCTTTATCCTGTGTACCAGTTTCCCTGAGTCTGTTTTGCAAAATGCCATAATTCAAGGTGTCAAATGCCGCACTTAGATCTGAAATCAGTATAGTGGCTAAGTTGCCTTGGTCAAGAGTGTTTTTCTGAAACTGCTAAAAGAGCGGATTCGATGTTATGCGGTGCACAAAGGCCCATCTGCATGGGGTGAAGGCACAGGTTGTTTCTAGCTACTCAGACAGTGCCCCATTTACATGTTTCTCTATAAGCTTTCTAATGAATGGTAGTGAAATGGGCCAATATTTATTGGGTTGTGAAGGATCTAAATTGGGTTTCTTTAAAAGTGGTCTGATTATTGCGTGTTTCCATAGTTTTGGGACTTCACCTGCCGCTAAAGACTGATCAACGGGAGCACCTCCTCCAAAACTTTGTAAAATAAGTGAGGTGGAGCAGGATCTTTGGAGAGCCAGATCTGATCTTACTCATCAGAGTTTGCACAGTGTTTTTGTTAATGGGAGGAAAGCAAGAGAGGGCATGAATGGTAGGGACCCACAGATGGTCACTTTCATGCCTTATTGATATCCCAGTCCCTTCCTGAAGGGAGCTATATATGTTCATAACTTTTTTTGTGGGAACAAATGGTTATGTTATTACATTTTTCCTCAAATAACTGTGAGGTGGGATTGTCTTGATTTAAGGTTCTTAAGGATTTCACCACTCTGACCCTGATTAATCTTCTTTTCAGAAAACTTCACCTAGCCTTCTTTAATGTTGTTGTGGTAAAGTCTGATAACCACCTTATAGCTAGCTTTAAGCTGCAAGTTATAGTCCTTCCTCCATTTCCTATCAAACTTTTTACAAAATGTATTCTTAGGGACGCTAGGTGAGCATTAAACCAGGGTGCCTTTTTAACATTCGTTTTTGACTTAGGAATCGTCTTCGGGACAACCCTGTCTAGCGATTGGCTGATCCAACTTTACCAACTGTTGTATCCTTTATCTACATTTCCCTTTAGGCTTGGAGCAAAAGTTTCCATTATTTCCACTCAAGATTCCATGTTAAGCTTAGCCCAGTTCCTCAACTGATTGTTGGTAGCAGGTTGAATTATATTTTGTTTTTATTGAACACCCTTATTGCCCAAGCAATATAGGATGGTGATCTGACTTTGGCACAGGTACTGGGGGTTATGCTGAGATTTTCAGGTCATTGGAGATTAAAGGGTCAAGTATGTGTCCTTTGACATGAGTAGCGGAGGTTATAAATTGGGTTAAGTGTAGCCCCTCTTGTTCCTGCAACAGTCTCTTGACATGAGGAAGATTCAGGTCATCCAGGTGAAAATTAAACCCCCCCCAGAATGGTATATGTGCTTTCCTCACTATTAAACTAGCCAAGGTATCTGTCATACTGTCCAGAAAGTCTGCACTAGATACTGATGTTCTATATATTAACAGTCCTGAGAAGGTATATGTTGGGGTAAAAGTGATGGCAAATTGAAAGTTCGCACAATCCGAGATGGGGAGGGGTTCATAACACATTTATATTCCGCCCTTATCAAGATGACCATTCCACCTCCCGCCTTTCCAATGTGATTCTGTCTATATAGCCTAAACTCGGGAGGAGGGCCATTAGAATGTCTGGGTTAGAGCTATTATTAAGCCAGCTTTCTGTAATAAACAAGGCATCAAGGTATTGCCCCTATGGTGAAAAACAAATTTCTATTTTACGTTTAGGGAGAGAACGACTGTTAATTAGGCCCAATTTCCATGCATTGATTTCTTGTTGAGGTTTTTGGTTCAGTGTGTTATGCCTATCCGGTATTTTTAACTCATAGTTTCAATGAGAGCATACCTGAAGTCTCTCTTTGAAGATATAGACTTGCCATCCGTGGTCGCAACGTGATTCAAACAGTGGTCTAAGTATTAACAGTTGCTCCACTGTACACTGCAACCGTTTCCACGGAATTTAAACAGGGTTCCTGGTCCCTCGTCCTGTTCGGGAGTGGACGGGCACAGACAGGCTTGCCTTTTGCGCACCCAATGCCGGCATCAACTGCGTGCCCATTGCCCAGCTGCCATTTAGGCAGAAGGCTTCTGCAAAATAGCATGCCAACCTCTGGCTGCAAAGGGTGCACTCTAGGGTAGAAAGTGGTAACACTACCTCTCTACGTCTCTATGGTTATTGATCCTGACCTGCCGAGAACTAGGAGAGGCTATTGCTAAGTATGCGGTAAGAACTGTTGTACGTTAGAAAGCTAAAAACCTGCCTAATAAAAGATTGTGACACTTTAATGATTTAAAACTCGCCTGCTCAAAAACGTGAAACAATTAGGCATGACAACTCTAACCACTGCCAAGCGCACCCTATTCGGTGCCTTTTTAAAAGACACTGCCACCTTTTAAGGTGCACCGCAGGGGGAACAACCATGCTGCCCACCTGCCAGACTATAAACAAGTTGTTATCTGGCAGGCGGGCAGTGCAAGCTTTGTCAATGCGGTGGCCCTGCGGTTTGCACCACCGCACCACTGCTCTCTAGGCTGTTTTCTTTTTCTCTTTCTGCTCTGCTTTCCACTATGCTTTTATCACTGTGTTGTGTTATTCTGCTGTAGGTATCATTATTAAAAGCGCCGGGACACTCTGTTTGAGTAGCCGCGCGCTATATAAGAATAAATATAACATAACATAACATAACATAACTGCTCTGCCAAAATCTCGTAATAGGACACTAAGTGCCATTGTCTGCTTGGCCAGCCATTTTGGCCCGATCAAGCAGTCATGTGCACTTTGCATATTACCCACCATGCTGTTATGGACATGCTGGTGAGGAACATGCACAGGCTCCCTGTCCCAAACACTGCATTGTAGCATTTTGATTGCCTGAGGGTAGCCTGTGTAGAAAAAGAGAGCGACATGTGCGTTTCCATACTAGTATCGATGCCCGGATGGCTGGCGCAAGTCGCCTATTAGTTCCCATTCTGTATAGTTACCAAAATAAAGAGACGGGCGCTGGGAGCAGGAATCATAAGAACAGAGTTTATTTCTCATGAGGAGAGCCTGTCATTTCAGACACGAAACAAGGTGTCATCGGGAGGTGCTCTAACAAGTGAGCTGAGACTCCGTCTTTTATACCTTACAAAACACTTGGCGTTACAATCACAGCATTGTGAAACAAAGAAAAGATATCCCCATAATCCTCGTGTCAATCCTACCCCACATGTGTTCACAATAGGGACCCTTGACTTGCTGATAAGAGGGGAGGGCAATCACGCAGCTGAGTGTTCCGTCAACTGTTTAGAATGTGTGCGCCTGATCATAGCCCAGGGGGTGGGGTGGCCAGGATCAATAGTGGGTCCTTTGAAGAGGAGTGACTTCATACAAAAAGGGCAGTAAATGGTATCTCCTGGCTTAGGCGATGGCCTCGGACATGTGTGGTCAGTCGGACTCGGGGGAAGGGGTCATCAAAGGAGAGGTATTCATGCCGCGTGGACAATCGAGTGCGGAGGGAGGGCTTGTCAACAGAGGGGCATTCATGGAAGGAAAGGAGGTGTTGGTCAGGCGCGGCCGTGACTACCAAGGACAGGATCTTGCAGAAGGAGGTTTATGACTTGCCCGTGTGAGGGAGAAGGGGAAGGGGGAGTCAGGGTGTGCACAGGGACAGAGTCGCACACAGAGAGAGAGAGAGAGATCTTATGACTCATGCATGAGTGAGCGGTGGTAGTCAGGTGCAGCTGGGGAGGGCTATGTCCGCTGGGGCGAAGGTGGCCTCTTCAAGAGGGAATGGGGGTTTGCGTGGGTCAAGCAGAAGGGCTGCCTTTCAGGGCAGGGTCGCGCAGAGGGAGAGGGTTTCATGGTTTATGCATGTGAGAGAGAGGGGGGGGGGGTTTCAAATACGCGCAGAGAGGAAGCCGGTGTTTCTAATCTTAGGCGGGCAAAAGGCTAGGGTGCCTAAAATGGCTGTCATGTACACATGGGTACAGGCCTTTGCTGACAGAGTGATGCAGTCAATGCTCTACGGTATTCATGGTGCATGCAGGGAGAGAAGTGGGAAAAGGGAAATGAACGTTGCTTATGTATCAATATTTCTAATTTTCTACAGTCGCCCCTTTTTACATAGCAAAGTTCATTTTCGTAATCGATGAGGGTACATATAAACAGGTGCGGTCGAAGAATTAGCATTTGTCAATACTAACATAGGGCATATAATCATGGACAGTTAATGTGTTTGGCAGAATGCAGCACATAGGAGATTACATTTGTCGAGTTCCTGTTGTTTCAAAGCACTACATAGCATAAATGTTTCTGACTTAAAAAATGTGACCAATGAGCATTTTGATCAAGTAGTCGAGGGCGGAATTCAGTTCAATACACAAGATCTCTTCGTCACAGTGTCTTTTAGTAATGAGCCATCACTGGTAGGCTCTAGTCTGTGTCCTTTCGTTGGCGCTGTTGAGCACCGGCGGTGGAGCTATAGGTCCAGCTCGGGTCTATCCTTACGCATTGCAGGGTGCGGTCAGTCCTCTGCTGTTAGACCACAGTCCTGTTCCCTAAACAATCCGTTTGGCGGCGCCTTATGCTCGGCACCTATATTTCTGTGGCAACACCCTATTCCCAGTTGAATGCAGTTCTTCCTTTTGGCAATAAGTCACGTGGAAAAGAGGGTGTGTGTAGTTCAAATAGTCGATAGGAGAGAGAGTGCAGTTGGGTCAGAGTTCCTGGGACACACAAAAGGGACCAAGGGAGCAAAGGATAACAAGCAGGCAGGCCCATCAATCGGGCCCAAAGAAGGGGGACGGAGACTCCAGGCACACGTGGGTTAGCAGGCGGAGGGCTTCAGGGCAGCCCGTCGTTTCCACGTTTGGGATTGCTGTCTCGTCCCGTATCTAGTTGCTCTGCGGCTCCACCTTTGGTCGAGGTCACACTTGTCTCAAGATCTGCAGCCAGGCTGTGTGTCACGTCCGACCCTTCTCCTTCAGTGATCGTGAATCTTTGAATAGGTACAAAACAAGCATTTAGAGAACTGGCAGACGAAGACATTTATGCATGTGAATTCCTCCCTTAATTCTACGCGTTTGGGAGATACGCTCATCGGTCACAGTCAGAGGTTTATTACCAAGCAGTGCATATGTCGGCATTCCTACTGAGTTCATGCCAAGTTTATTCATCGTCCCATTTATAATTCAAGTGAGGACAAAATAATATTCCCATCAACTGTGCATTTCATCATGTTCAACATTTCGGAACATTTCCCCTCAAGGCTGGCTAACCTTTTCAAACAGGGCGGGGGCGCTATCATCGAGAGTCAGGTAAAACAAATTTTTCTCGAGGGACGACAGTTACTCGTGGTCATCATGTTTATACCTGGGACAGCAGCTGGGGTCTATCAAATGGGGCGGGGATGCTTCGGGCGCTCGCGCTTGGGTGCAAAAAGAAGGGGAGGGAATCTGGGCGTTGGGGGTCAAGCTGGACGTTGGCGTTCGTCTCCGATGAACAGAAAAATAGGGTGCCATTGACATACAGTTCCCCTATAAAGGCCAGATTGGGGGACCTTAGTCGTCTTACCTGTCCTTTCCTTCTCAGCCAATTGGAGTTCATTCATTTTGCAGAAAGGAGAGGTAGTAATATGGCGATATACAATCATTTTAGTTTTCGGTCAATTTCGCTGAACGCCTTCGCGTTCAATATTTATCCAATCAGACTGGTGCCTGCGAGGCACGATTTTACCATAAAAAGGAAGAGGAAATAGGGAGACTCTCATAGAGAGTGAGAGTCGTCCGCAACCTAAACGAGCCATTCGGTACACGTATGACATGGAGAGAGAGAGAGAGAGAGATAGAGAAAGGGAGAGACGTGTACAAAAATAGGTCATTTAGTGCGTTCACAACACAGAACAGTAGGGGGTCAGGTAACGGAGAGACGCAAACAAAGGGAGAACATAAACCCCTACAGTACACACACACACACACTCAGACGAAGGAAGACAGTACATGTATTACATACATAAGACATTCACAACAAAAACATAAAACAATAGTTGGCCAACGAGATCTATATATTTTTATATCCTACTTATCTTTTACTATCCTATTCACCTACGTTCTTAGCTCTGTCTACCTTTCCCTCCCTTTTCCCTCTCGCCTGTTATCTTTTCGAGCGTTCTCAATTGCCAATACTTACACCTTGGTTAGTCGATCAGAAATGAACCTGGTCGCGCTATTTACCCATGGTTGGATTTTAAACCATTCTCCAGTTTCTTCCTTTGGTGGGAAGTTCTTCAGGCTGATGCAACGGCAAGTATTGATCGGGAGAACAGTCGGACAGCTTGGCTAGATCTATGAGAGTGTGAGAAGGGGGGCAGTACATTTTGAACATCAGCAACATTTCTAACCTCCCCGATGGGTGCAGTCTTGGTAACCCTTACCCGTGCACTTTTTCTTTTGTCCTTTCCCTACCTAGTCAAACGTCTAGTTACATTCTCTAACGTGTTATTTCGAGCCAATTTTTCGTCATACAGTACCCGTCAAGTCTCTATGTCAGTCCATCCTCCCAGTCGCTATGTTCTGAGGAGATACAGTCATGTCAAGTCTACGTCTTTTTTTAAAAACCTATTGTCATAAGGACCATGCTCATATTCCCTTCTTCCCTTTCTCGTCGGTGGTTCGGTCATTGTCCTCCCATACTTCAGCCGAGGTTCCGACGTGACTTGCAGAAGGGAGGAGAAAGAAGGGGGTGGGGGGCAGCATTCAAACCACATCAGCATGCAGTAATCCGGAAATGTTTTTACCTACCACATACTCGACCTATCTCCACGTAGTGCATTTCTTTGCCATCTCAGCGTTTAAGCCTAGAGGGACCAGAAATGTCAGATAGATAATCACTGACGATCTGCGTATCTACATGAGTTACTTGGTCGTAACCCCTTTTGGTTGGGTGCAAGGGTGGCGGTCAGGTGGCATTTCTGTGGTGTCGCTTTAAGGCTTCTAAAACACTTTTCCGGCTGCCTGTGACACATAATGTAGCTGCTAAATATCGGGTCCTTTTTAACCTTCAGCCTTCATCATACTTTCTCGTTGCTCACAGTAGTAATACATTCAAAACTCATTAATGCAACCGCTACAACTATGCTTTCGTTTTCAAAAATACCTTTAATAAAAAGTGCTGGTGTATAAATACAGGCCTACAACCCAGTGGACCGGCCACGGAGCAGATTGGAAATGTACATAAGAAGAACGAAGTTGGTGGCAGTTCATTGCATAAAGTGCGGCAGTGCAATAAAATCGTATAAAACTTTACTACAGAGCAAGCATGATGCATGTCAAGGATTCAGTCATATTAAATTAATTCATTATCCAGATGCTCGTTCACTGTCTAAATTACACCAATTCATTGTTCCCATTCATAATAAGTACCCACCCTAAATCAGTTCATTGTCAAAACACATGATCAATATCTGTATTGCTTTCTTCTCTAAGCACATAATCACTATCCATCTTATCGACTTTCATTGTCCAAAAATGCATACATATCTCAGAGCATCACTTATTCGAGCAATCCAGGTGAACAGGGAGTTCGAAAGTTTTCGTTTCGTGTATCGGCGCCATTTTGGGCGAGGTCAGGCAGGTTCCGGTATAGTCAGAATGTCTCCAATGACTCATGGTTGGACCAGAACCTTCCGTTGGCAGTTCAAAAAGTTTTTCGCAATGTGGTAACAGTCTAACAAATGGACCATCAGTCAAAGAGTGGGGAGGGCAACAACAATTTTCCTACCGGGTCATTCTGGTGTTCCACCGGAACTGAACAAGTCTGTACTTTGGCTGTGTTTTAGCCATTTCCAAACTGAGGCTGGCGCCGGCAGGAGTGTGTCGATGTTGCGGGTCCCAGTGAGGGGGACGGGGGCACCCATGCAGAGGGGTCGGGGGCCCCCCGGCTCTCATAGAATCTTCAAGGTTGAGGAGAGACGGTATGGGGCATGTGCCCGCCCCGGGCAAAAGACCGCTTTTCGATGTGGACCCTCTTTAAGTAAGAACGTTGGGGTGTCGCTGGAAGCCTCCACCTGGAGGGAGGTGGGGGAGGCTCGTTCGCGCCACCTCCCCCTTCCAGCGACCCCCCGCCGATCCTCGGCTCCGCCGTTTCGAAATTGGCCGTGCCGGCTATTGAAGATGGGGGTGGGGGGGTCGGTGGCTGAGGCAAGACAGCCCCCCCCCTTTTTGACATGTGGCGGGACTACCTCCAACTCTCCAGGAATTTGACATGTGGCGGGACTACCTGTAACTATCCAGGCGTCGGCATGTGGCGGAACTACCTGTAACTATCCAGGCGTCGGCATGTGGCGGGACTACTTGCACTTGTCCAGGCGTTGACATGTGGCGGGACTACATGTAAGCGCCGCCGTTCTTGTTTTGGCTTCGGCCTTCTTCGCGGGCCGGTCCAGGCGAGAGACAGAGGGGGGGGTGGTCGGGGGCTGAGGCAAGACAGCCCCCCCCCCCGTGGCTTGCAGGGCAGCAGAAGAGGAGAGAAGGAGAGGCCATCACGGTTTTCTGGGCCGTCCGCCCCACAGCCTCCCCTTCCGACTGCGGCCAGGCGAGCCCCGATTGCCTCGAGGCCTCGCCTACCGGATGGGCGTAACCGCGGACCTGTGGCACTTCGGGAGTTTCCGGAATGGGGGTAGGTACCTGTTGATTTGTTTCTATTTCATGTGACCGTTATTTGGGCGTGGTGGGCAATGAGGCAGACATGTTTAGGGCAGGAATAGGCAACGGAACCTAGTTACCTCGTGGCTTGCCTTGGTGTCAAGCTTGTCTTCCCTCGCCATTTTTATGTTTCTTATTACGGGTTGTTTCTAACATTTCTTATTTTATTTTTAGCGAAGTTGATAACTCCTCAGTGGCCTACTGATTTCGCTCAACTCCTTTTCTTGTATTTTTATGCCATAGCCTATTATAAGCTATAGCGACTAGTCCACACTTAATGAATAGGTCCTTATTAGGTGTGCCCTCCAGTGGAGCTGGATGGTTCAACTCTAATAAGTGGTCCGGGCTAAACAGGCTACCAACCAGTGGGGAGAAGATAGGCATGACGGATTACAACGGGGACAAAAGTCTGCACTACCTATCTTATCACGGCGGGCAAAGACTGAACAGAATATTTCTATTCTCCGTTGTTTGCAGGCGGTGAATACCTCAAAAGAACCAATACCGAACACTTAATGTACGGTCAATCAAACAATCAGTGGGGAGAATAAGTGGGTACAAAAAGTTTGCGTTACCCACCCTTTCTCTACCTGCAAAGAGAGACCTTGTTCTTCCCTGTTTGCAGACAAAGAATCTCCAGACAATAATCCACGAACGACAGTTCGGGACAACAGTGGGGGAGGAAGATAGGCACGACGGATTACAATGGGGACAAAAGTCTGCGTTACCTATCCTTCACTGCTTGCAAAGGGAGAGCCTGTTGTTTCCCCGTTTGCAGACGGTGAATCTCCAGAGGTACCAATCAAAAGAGTAATACTAGTATTATCCAAACCAAACAATTAATTCACAATTTGTCGCATTTACGCGACCTTACCCGGACCGGACCGTGTGGGCAGTTCTTCGCCTTCCTCCTTCCAGCGCCCGATCGTTCTCTTACTCCATGATTTTACCGCGGCAATCCTGTGGGATTCCAGTCAGGACAGTGGGTCATTCGAGAGAGGTCCGTTCGGAATTGGTGAAGTTCATTCAATCGGCAGCCGGACGAGGGCCCTCTCAAGGCAGGTATACTCCGATCATTTAGATGTTCACCTCATCGTCTGGATCTCTCTCATTGGACCCTATGTCACTGATGGACCCCGCGTTGGGACGCCAATTGTAGAAAAAGAGAGCGACATGTGCGTTTCCATACTAGTATCGATGCCCGGATGGCTGGCGCAAGTCGCCTATTAGTTCCCATTCTGTATAGTTACTAAAATAAAGAGACGGGCGCTGGGAGCAGGAATCATAAGAACAGAGTTTATTTCTCATGAGGAGAGCCTGTCATTTCAGACACGAAACAAGGTGTCATCGGGAGGTGCTCTAACAAGTGAGCTGAGACTCCGTCTTTTATACCTTACAAAACACTTGGCGTTACAATCACAGCATTGTGAAACAAAGAAAAGATATCCCCATAATCCTCGTGTCAATCCTACCCCACATGTGTTCACAATAGGGACCCTTGACTTGCTGATAAGAGGGGAGGGCAATCACGCAGCTGAGTGTTCCGTCAACTGTTTAGAATGTGTGCGCCTGATCATAGCCCAGGGGGTGGGGTGGCCAGGATCAATAGTGGGTCCTTTGAAGAGGAGTGACTTCATACAAAAAGGGCAGTAAATGGTATCTCCTGGCTTAGGCGATGGCCTCGGACATGTGTGGTCAGTCGGACTCGGGGGAAGGGGTCATCAAAGGAGAGGTATTCATGCCGCGTGGACAATCGAGTGCGGAGGGAGGGCTTGTCAACAGAGGGGCATTCATGGAAGGAAAGGAGGTGTTGGTCAGGCGCGGCCGTGACTACCAAGGACAGGATCTTGCAGAAGGAGGTTTATGACTTGCCCGTGTGAGGGAGAAGGGGAAGGGGGAGTCAGGGTGTGCACAGGGACAGAGTCGCACACAGAGAGAGAGAGAGAGATCTTATGACTCATGCATGAGTGAGCGGTGGTAGTCAGGTGCAGCTGGGGAGGGCTATGTCAGCTGGGGCGAAGGTGGCCTCTTCAAGAGGGAATGGGGGTTTGCGTGGGTCAAGCAGAAGGGCTGCCTTTCAGGGCAGGGTCGCGCAGAGGGAGAGGGTTTCATGGTTTATGCATGTGAGAGAGAGGGGGGGGTTTCAAATACATGCAGAGAGGAAGCCGGTGTTTCTAATCTTAGGCGGGCAAAAGGCTAGGGTGCCTAAAATGGCTGTCATGTACACATGGGTACAGGCCTTTGCTGACAGAGTGATGCAGTCAATGCTCTACGGTATTCATGGTGCATGCAGGGAGAGAAGTGGGAAAAGGGAAATGAACGTTGCTTATGTACATCAATATTTCTAATTTTCTACACCTGTGGGCCGGGTGCTACCTGAAGCTTCTTCTGGAATGAACTGGAGAAAAGAAGCAGAGATGGAGAGGTGGCCGAAAAGGTAAGTTTTCTTTTTTTAATATTTTCAACCCCCATCACCCTGCCTCACCACCCCAGTTACCTACCAGCCGCCACTGCTGGGGTGGTCTGGTTTGTAAATTGTCCACAATTAGCTCCAATGGCACACAATAGGACAGAACAAAACTAATGTGAGCGCTCTCAGTGTCCGTCCGCCACCAGACCGCCAGAAGCAATCACTCAGATTGCTTGGCGGACGGACAAGGGGCCATAACACGGCAGCGGTACCTAGCAGGCACAGCTCATCAGATTACAATACTGGTGTCAGCCAGCCTTTCTATGGCGGTGGAACTGTCATGGAAAGGCTGGCGGAGGCTGGATTCAGGGGCCCGTTCCGGGCCCCCTCTGTGTTGGGGGTGTTTGCACTGGGGGGTACCATTTCCAAGCACTAAGTGACAGGCATTGCCTGCCACTTAGTGCATGGAAATGCCACGTAGTGCAGGGAAATGCAGTGCATGTCATATTAACATTGCGTATGGTGCTGCAGCCAGCAGCACCGTCCGCAATGTTAAGTGGCCTGGATGCGCCCGCCAATCTAGCGGGTGCATCCTAATTGCAGTGGTGGGACCACCGCATGTCTGGCGGGCGGTCCTGAACACTGCAACGATGGCGGGCGGACTCAGGTCCACCTGCCATCGTAATGAGCCCCTAAGTGAGCATGATTGACTCATCGAAAAGTACTATACTGTTTCCACGATCCCTGAAGGGTTGTCATGTTCAATGGTTGCCAGACACTATCCGCTCCATGGCAAGGTTCAGGAGCTTATACTGGCACTGTGAGCTAGCTGGTCTATGGGCTGATATAGGCTATGGGGCTGTCCAGAATCAGTCTAGACACCAATCCCTTAGTTTATGTTGTCCAATAACTGCGCAGATCCTATGTATTTTTAGGAACTACACAACAACATGACCAAAGCCAGTACGACTGATCCTAAACGAAACTGAGATGAAATGCAAAAATGACTTTGCTATAAGTAAAATGCCAACGCACAAGCCTACCACCAAGATATTTGTTGTCAAATGCGATCCCCAAGTTCTTTATTGAATCTTCATGGGAATTTGATGGAGACAGACCTACTGGCCAGTGGACAGCCAAACTAAGTACAAAATTGTGCTTAAAACTGAGCACCTCAGTCTTTTTGGTGTTGCACTTAAGATGGTATAGGCCATCCACCGAAAGACTGCAGAGAGACAGGGTTGAATGGCGTCCTGTTCAGTGGGCATCCCTTTACCAAAAGCAATTTTGATCTGGGGGTCATCCACGTAAAAATGAATGTTAACCCCAAATGATTACACCACCTTAGCCGGGGGACATATAAATATTAAAAATTGGGGGGCTAAGTGCTGAACCCTGAGGATCTTCCACTGAGACCCTTTGGCTATCCAAAGAGAAGGAGGAAGCCAGAGTTTGTGACTTCCTCCTTCAACCATTTCTAAGCCTTAGCCCCAATACCAACCTCCTGAACGTCTCATCAATATGTTTATTTATGATTCGGAACTCCAATGAGTTCCACATAAAAATTTACAAAAAGAGGAAGACATTTTCAATGTATTATATCATGGTATTCTTGGTAACAGAATAAAGTGCAATCAAAAGCATAACAAATATAATTTCACTATACAAGTGTGGTTAAAAGCAAACATGACTCCATATAATCACACAGCTCAATATATGAAGTGTGTATGCGCATAAATATAAAAAAAATCTTTACCCACCCAATTTCAGATTTGTACAAAACTTCAAAAGACTTCATCCCTTTGAATATCCAAACATCCTCCTTTATACAGTTCAAATAGCTTTAAAACAGTTTACAATTAAAACAAAGATATGCTAAGCAGTGAGGACCCTTTTCCTATCAGATCTTAAACATGATTTGGGGCATGGCCAAATAGCACTTGGCTACACATCCTGCCCTGGAATTCAGATTATAGTGTACAAAAATGATCTACCAATCAAAATTGTATTTGGCATACTGAATCTTAAACTCCTATCTAAAAAATATTGAAACATTGTTTGATAAAGCTAAAAGTTTTAGCACTAATTCAGAGGGGGGGGGGGCAAATAAACAATTCCAAGCCTCCTCTGCGCTAGTGATATTATACTTTAAAAATACAGGTCTAAATAAGTAACATGGTTCAAATCTTGTACCTAATTTCCACATAAATCACAAATTCTTTCCTCCGTAGGTAATCCCTTCCAGGCCCCCGTTATCATTCGCAAGGGGAGCAGTTTCATCTTTAGCAGCAAAATTGTTCTACGCACTTCATGGGGGAGGTCGGGGTTTTTTAAACATACAACACACCCCTATTATATCGTTTCTGAAGTGCCATGAACACAAAGATATATCTCTCTTACGACTGACTTCGTAAATAGTTTTTTTGATTAAAGCTTTCACTGCATATTTTGGTTGGGAACATGTAACACTCCCCTTGATTTCAAATAAGACCAAAGCTTTCCCATAATTTCTAAAAATGACACTTTTCCCTTTCAGACAGTCAGAGATTTCATGTCTTAGTGCAGCCCGAATAGAAGTTGCATTGTTTTCCAATAAGACATTTCCCCTCCTTAAACATGCTGCCACAGCAAACACGAGTCGAGAGAAGCCAAAACTCAAGCCGAAGTGCCGCTATGCTTGCTGCACAATTCAGATTACAGATTAGGCGCCGAAAGCGCTCTTCCACTTTTTCAAAAGAAACCCATTGCTGAGCTCGACAGATTCACAAGCATAACTCAACAATGGAGTGATTTTGATTTTATTAACAGATAGAACATGTGCAAAAATGTCTTTGCCCACAGCATTTATACAAGCTGCCAAGTGTGGAGGCCTGGGAAATAACTTTACTTCTGTACTGGTCAATGTGCTCATTGCTGGAGCACTTACTCGAGAAAATTCTACCCAGATATGTGTATTGCATCACAATCTGAAGTTTATTTTTACCTAAAAAACTATTAATATTTTTCCTGATCCTACATCCCGAGACCTTAAAACCATGATTTTACTGTGTAAAATATTTATTTTTAGGAAGTTATCATCAGAATACTGACCAAGCTCATTAGGTCATCTTTGCAAACCTATCGGAATTAAAACCAGTAGGATGGCATTGTCTGCATAAAGCAGACAGCTCAATTCCACAGGACTTGTTTTGGCAATCACCTCTACGGAGCCCAACCCGACTCGGGAGATCATTGATGTACAAGGAAAAGAGGAGAGAGGCTAAAAGACACCCCTGGTTCAACCCATTGTGGGTTTCCACTTTGCTTGACAGACCCTTATTACCACCCATTACAAGCCTCCTGAAAGCATGATGGCAATCTGGCAAGTGAAACCTTGTTGAAAGCAGCCGACAGGTCCAGCAATAACAGGACTGCCCTACTGCCTGCATCTATAGTGCTTTTAATCAGTTCAGAGACCTCCAACAAGGCAGTGTCAGTACTGTACCTTGGCCTAAAGCCTGATTGGCTAGGATGAAGTAGCCAGATGGTCTCGAAGTAGTTAAAAAGCTGACGGTTCACACATTTTTCCACTATCTTAGAAGGCTCATGTAGAATGGAAATGAGCCTATAGTAGCCTGGAAAATCAAGATCACAAGAGGGACAATTTTAGCCCTCTTCTAGCAGGAAGGCACAGTAGCAGTGACTAACGATGTATTCAGCAGCGTATTCATGATTGGGTTGATGACATCAACTCCCAACACCAAAATAGATGGGGGGGGGGCACAGATCATCATAGAAACGAGACTTAAGATTTAGAATAGCACATCTAGAATCTTCTAAGGAGATTGTGTTAACTCCAGCAGACAGCAAGATGTGGTAGTGGAATTCAGATTAATGTCACCATCATCCACTTCTGCAGTCAAGGTGGCCGATAGACTATTCTGGATGTACAGAATTTGTATGTGAAAAAATGCACTAGTTGCTTCCACCACTCAACCGATGGAGCCTTACTACTAGGGTAGGCAGCCAGGTCGGCAAAGTCCTATGCAATCTTAAACTTTTCTTTAGATTAATCCCCTGTCCTTTCTATCCAGCCTTCGCAGTACTCCCTCTTTGTGGAGGTTATCATGCCTACATATTTCTTCAAAGCCTTTTTATTCAGTTCTTTGGATTCTGAACTCTAGTTTTTTCCTCAATGCCCTTTCTATTCTTTTGCATATTTTTTTCTCATGTAGAGGGGCCTCACTGATCCAAGGACTAGAGATATTTTTCCTGCTTGACATAAGAGTTGGGAGAGGAGCACGTTTCTCCCCTGAAGAACTCAGTCAGCATTCATTTTCATGCATATCAGAATCAATGGAGCCCAGAAGAGGTGGTATTTTGTTTATCATAGTGAACTGTACGTTGTTATGAGAATGGTCTTTTATGGTGAGGAGTTTCACAATTGCTTGAGGGACCTTGATGGGAAGAATTCCAATTAAACTGGACTAAATGATGATCCTTCCAGACCAAGGGAGTGGGGTCCAGCATGGATAAATTAAGGTTGGAGACCACTAAGTCAATTTATTGAACCGCACAATGAGTGTCCTTCATGATCCATTGAGAAAGCCCTAGCGTGGACATGATGTGTTTTAGAGCGCCAGTGACTGTTTCAGAAAATATGTCCCAGTTAATATTGAAATGACCGAGAACAATACAGTGGATAAAATGTAAAGAAGCTTGAGAAATAGTTTCATTAAATGAATTCAGGACGGACCTTGCTGGATGAACCCTACCAACTGTGCATTCAGAAAGAGAAACATTTCATGTCCTTCTGCTTCTAGAATGTCAGTGGCTGCAGAAGAGGAACAGGCATAATCCTATTTATATATGATAGTGATGATTCAGCCCCTCCTGAAGGCCTGGTCTAAATTCAGTATTTTAATCCAATTGATATCATTTTGAATAGTTGTTTTACCATAGTTTAAAACAGGCTGAACAAAAATTGAAGAACAGTGAACACTGTTCATTTTCCTCAAAGATGATAGCATAAGCACCTCTTCTTTTAATATAAAATCACAATATTGGCTGCATCACTTTTAATGATTATATTGTTTTATTGTATGCTATAGTTTTTATTACCTATGGTAGGTGCCATACAAGAAATACATGTTTAAAAAGCGTGTCTACAGAAGATCCTACAGGTAATTATATATGTGAGTGTATTATTGATAAGCCCAAACCAATTATTTTCTCACTCACTTTTGAAGAGAATTTTATGGGAATTTAGTTAGAGATAGTCCAATAAAGCTGGACAATTTGTTAAAAAAAATATCACTCTCAGTCCTTCAATGTGTTAGTTGAGTCAGGTGATATGGTTGGACTGACCCTACGCCAACAGCGTCAATTCAAAGTACAGTAATCTACTAATCACCCTCTTTAGAACCATTAACTAATAATTACTTTCCACAGCCCTTCTCTTTCTTATATTTATGTTATTCTCTTTTCAAAACTGTGATTTTTTTACTAACCAAACCAGGTATTCTATTGAAAGATTAACAGCTGCAGGTTCCCTCATTAAAAATGTATTTTGAACTAATTTAAATGAGTTATTGGACTTCTTAACAACAGCATTATATCAAGGTAGAACACAACTGGTTTCTACTTAACTTCCAGTTACACTCTGTTAAAGACAAACCACTCCTAAACAAATAGGACATTTAGAGGATCAGAGCCAAGTTGGAGGTAGGTTAAGTGCGCTAGTATGTAGCTGATAAATATCGGTCAAAGACTTGACATAACAGAGAGTTAAAAAGAGAGGTGTAAGTTTGCTAAATGATACAAGATTCAAATGTTTGATAGTATGTGTGAATCCCAAGAAATCTGGGAGATTGTGCTTTTGCAAGTAATCACAAATGAATTCTGTGCATGCATTGGACTCATTTCTCCACTTTAATATGTATGTGACCATCTCACCATGCCCACAACACTTAATTCATCACCCAGTAGGATGGTGAGGTTACAAAGGCTACATCGTTCCATCTTTGACTGGAGCAAGTTGTAGAGTATATAAGTGATCACTGGATGAAACAGAATGCTGGTAAAATGAAGAACTTGGCGGTGGTTGAAGTTGTAAACCACTGGACCAAACAGTACTTGCATATTGAGATGGGTCTTTTTATTGATTTTAATACATTATTCCCAGGGAAGGCTCATTCATTACAAGATACAATACCAACTCATGAACTGAAAGGCAATTGCTATAACCCAATTTCAATCTCAATCAATTTATTATAATTCAATTCTCTAAACCCCCATACATTCAAACCAATATAATGTCTGTACAAATCGTCCTTGTTCATCTAAGTCAACATCATAGTGCAAAAAGCGACAAATTCAGATCCTAACTCTAATAGTGACCATGCCCCATATTAGACTCTTTTTAAATACTTATACATTCCCTGGAAGACACCACCAGAGTTTTTCTTATTTCTATCTCTTATATATAGAGCTTAAGGTGACCGTTCATCCCATATCCTGAGATACTTATATATATCTTGATAGTTAATTTCGTCCAAGTGCTTTAGAATCAATAAAGTGACAGTGCTTTTTTGCCCTTCCCTTCTCTCCCTTAAATTCCAAACAGCATGATCTCTGCTACTCCCTTGTCCAGGATTTTCATTTCCAAAAGTACTGAGGCATGCAATTGACTTTGGCATGATACCATGATTCCCTCTGACTAACCTTCTGCATTTTACCTTCCCAGTCAAGGCTCCTGGGGCATTGGAGCATTTCCAATAAGAAGTAATCAGAGAGAGAGCCAAAAGCATGGCTATAAATATAAAGAGCACTGTTCTCTCAACATCTGCTAATCTGATAAGAGCCATCCTTAACAGGGGGTCATTTTCAATCCAATTCTATTTCCTACTAACTGGAACACCCCTCTCCAAAACGACTCTATACATGACAGGACAAGAACATGTGGTCCCTTCCTGATCACATTTCAGGCAGTTTATTGATACTGCAACTTTTCTTTATAAAATGAGGTGTAAAATACAGCATCCCACCTTTAAAGAAGGCAATAGGATGAAAATTGGCCCTCTAAGCCTTGAACAACTGACATTGAAATACCTTTTTTATTGCTTTTCATTATAATTTACTCCAGTATTCCTTTGCCATTTTCCCCATATCTTCTCAACATTCTCTTCCAATCCCAAATCCAATTACAGTCCTTTATACAAATAACTCAAAGTTGTTTTTACTTTATGTTCCCTAAACATTCGTCTGACTTGATTCCTTTAAGAATCAATATCCACAAAGTTTTTTACTGAAAACAAGGTTGCTCCATATCACCCATTATATTTGCCCTAGCGATGGAACCACCAGTATGCCTGCTGAGGACAAGAGGCCCAGATTGGGGTGTGCACATGGTGATAGATTGGCATATAATATCCCTGTACACAGTTGACGCCCATATATACATCAGAAATCACCGACGTTTAATGCTGGGTTTGTTCAAACTACTGGAGCAATTTGGGAAAATCACTGGCCTCAAGATCAATTGAGATAAATCTTGCTTGTTTCCCTTGTAGAACAAACCGAATGGGTGGGGTTGCAGACCGAGCATCTACCCTGGAGTATGGAAAAAGTTTGCTACCTTGGGGTCAGTGTCTATCATTTGGACAGCGGCATGCCAATCCCTGGCCTTCGGGTTCTGCCTCGTTTCCTGTACCTATTCATGGCCCTACCAATAGTGCCCATGTGTTACGGGGTCTCTTGTCGGAACTGGTTTGGGGAGGAGGGTTGTGAAAGAGTTTCAACAGCCATGCACCAGAGTCCCTTGACGGCACAGATTCTGAGTGTGCAGGACCTTGAACTTGATTATGCTGCGGCCCAACTGCATTGGCCAAAGAAATGGTTGGCTGACAATACGATGGCTGAGAGTAAGGCTATTTGAGGCTAGCTGCTGGGAACTAAGATATTAAATTGGTTGCTGGATAGGCGCAGCACACAGCGAGGACTTGGGTTAGCGTGCGTAGGAAGACTCTTCTGGAACAGATATATTCAATCCCGGCACCACTGGGCACTGTAATCCCGCAGTAGTGACTCTGGAGTGTACCAAGTGTAAGAACCCTGTTAGCAACACATGACCCCACACCATTACGGGAGACCAAGCTTAGCAGGGTGGAAGACCTATATGCAGAGGGGTTCTCAGTCCCTTCCCTGACTTGAAGGCTTCTCAGGGCCTGGGAGCGGGCCTTTCTCTGGCACATAACATGTTTATTTGGAGGAGCGTGACACTTGGACGATGGGGTAGCAGGAACCAGTAAATCATGAGGAGCTCCAATGTGTCCTTACCCACGGGATGGGCAGAAAAGCTGTAACCATGTTATATGGGGCACTGTCAAATGCACCTAATACACAGCCCTTGCACAGTAAGACTAAATGGGAGGAGGATATGGGAGTAGTTTTCTCCACCAAGCAGTGAGAGATGGCACTTGGGTATGTTACGTGATTGTGGCGCATTAATACCGGCCTGGAGTTCATTCAATTTAACTACCTACACAGGGCCTACCTCACCAAGTGCATAAGATGTTCCAACGCTTGTCTACTGAATGCCTGTGCTGCAGAAACCCTGACACAACGTTTCTCCACATAGTGTGGGGGTGCCTGGTGCTAGCACAGATGTGCATAAAAGTAATGGAGGTTATATCTCAAGTAGTTGGGACACCGTTGGCCTCTAACTGTGTTTATTGGGGGTAACTGTTTGGACAAAAAAAAGGCATTTCATGAAGTTCGTGGATTTAGACATGATTTTATTTAAACGCCAGATAACAATGTCTTGGAAGTCGGCCACAAATGGGCAGTGGCGGATGATGATGTCATGTACCAGGATGTTCACAGGCGAGGCGAACGAGATTGGCGCTGCCACGTTGTGGCATAAGTATGTACTAAAGCTACAGAACAGACATGGTGCCCCAGATGCTGGGGGCCAGTCCTAGGCAGAGGGTAGAGCATCCAGTTATTGGTGAAGCCTTTGGGACCCCTAGTCACCCCCTCCCTTTCCACCACTCTGACGCAAGCCCAGGGCCATTGTCAAATTGGTATGGTCCCCCGGCAACAGTGATGTTGCTCCAACTGCAAAAGTTCTTTGCTGAGGTTGTATTATCGTTAATATGTCTGGATGCCTTTCACGACCCCCAAAGGTACCTGGACTCTTGCAGGGCAACCTAGTTGACGTTTATTGGTATAGTCAGGCCTAGCCGATATGCGAGTTGTGTGCCACTGTTTCTCGATGCATGCCATGTAACGTTTTATGTTACGGTGAAAACTCTTAGTTTTTTTATGGTGATGTTCTATCCATGAAAATGCAATAAAGAAATATTATAAAATACAAAAATGCACCAATATGTTTGAGCATAGTTGAACATGTAGTTTTAGAAGGGGTTGAGACCCGACACAACCTGATTTTCGTGACAAAGATTTTGCACTGGCCACCATTAGTCAGTGCAAGGAGTTCAACAACCATTTACATATCTTGACTGTTCTTCGAGGCCACATAAGGGGAAAGGCAACACTCCTTAACCCTGGGATTTAGGTGACATCCCAGAACTGTGAAACGTGTTTTCTATTTGCATAAAAGGTTACATTAGCATGCTGCGTTTAAGAACCAAAAACAGGTTAAAAAACTGCCAAAAAATAAGAAAGCAGAACATAACCTATTTAACATAAAACAGAAAGATCTCGCGAAGTTATGTTCGTATGATGGCTGTGTGCAAGACATCTTTGCATACCCTTCTGCACAAGGCCAAAGGGAAATGGGGGTTGGGATCAGGGCATGGCTAGAGGGAAAGCTGGTGGTACCAAGAGCCCGCTAAAAACTGTCAGAAGCAGGGAGACTCAATTTCTCTGGGTTCAGGGCTCGCCACTGCTCACCATTTCAGTGGTTTCTAGGTTTTGTAACGTCACCATAATGTTACAATTTAACCATGAGTAATTTGTTTTAATCCAGTAAGGAATGTGTGTGCCCCCAAACTACAGACGCACACATTGACACTCATGTTAGGTGTGCACAAAGACGAATTACTTTCATGTACACATTAGACTAAAAATATGAGAGCATTTACTTTGCCAATTAAATATTTACTTTGCAGTGATGGTCCCCGTTAATTCACGTTTGTTCACCGAAAGATGAGAGGATGTTGCTAAAATAACTTCAAACTTTGGCAACACTGAAAAAGATCAAACAGAAATGAAAATATATATACATTTCGCATTTAAAAAGATAGTTATGTTCATTTAACATTTTGTAGCTAAATCATTGTTCAACGTTGTTACAAAATATGGGCAGGAAAAAAATGATTGCTTAAAACAGAAATAAAGTAAAGATGCACAGAGTAATTAAGGTGAACACCATCTGTGAAAACTGTGAAAAACGACAGCATGAAAACAAGCAAAACAATTTTAACTCAGAAAGGAGAATATTTGAAGATAGTACATGGATTGGGGGGATATACACTTCCTTCCTAGAACGTCAGGTATTAGATGTAATGCAAATAAACTACTAGGTGTGGTAGAGAGGTACTTTTCATATTTTGTACTGGGCTAGGTCACTGTGGTATATTGAAATATTTTATATAAAAGTCTTTCTACTCTGCAGATCTATTAATTTATATTGACATTTTAAAATCCTTTGGTCAGAAGTCTTTCTCATTCATCAATGACAATTTTCTTGCTTCACACCCCTTACATCTTTGTAGGTTTTCAGGTACTACATTTTTCTTATTCGATTTTATGTATAACACCATTCTCCAGCAATATGTGCATGCCATTAATATCTATGATATACTTGCCCATAATATTTTATGAAGGGCGGAACTTTGTGTAACCATGGCAAATGTATGAAAACGGGTTCTAAAAGTGTGAGGGAGAGAACGTAGGGGCTGATTAAGAGTCTGGCGGTCCATGGACAGCCAGACTCGCAGTGGCAGTGGTCCGACCGCCGGATTACAACTTTCTGCTTCGTTCCAGCGATGGACCACCGGTGATCTTCTGCACTGCTACTCTGAAGACGCCTGCCTAAACCTGCTGGGTTGACTTTTTTGTCCGCTCCGATTGTTGACATTAAACAGCAGTGAGGCGCGGCGCTCTTGAAGTTGGGGGTCACTGTCTCTCTTCGGAAATCCGCAACCCTGTGTATCCAAATGGAGGGCCATACGTTTTTTTTGTCATGAAGGTTCAAAGTGGCAGCACATCAACTAAGCCGCTTAGGCTGTGATTTAAGCTTTTAACATTTATTGTGGATCCCCCTTTCCCCTTTAGTATAAGGGTCTCTCCTTGGGATGGTTTTCATTGGTTACTGACTTGACCTTTGAAGGAGGGGGAATGGGTCTTTGATGTTTGGATTTCTTCTTCGGGGGCTGAGGGGAGGGGTAAGAGGGCAACAGTAACTGTCTCTTCCCCTGTGTTTCTCATTTTCAGTTGTTCCTATGCGAATATCATCTTTTTTCTCATGCTTTATAGTTTCACTGGGGTTTTTCGTACTCTTATCTTTTTTCATTTCTTATAGCTTTTTTGGATGGCAGCTACATCTTAGTGCATTCGAGGGGGGGGGTCTAGACCAAGGTTGACCTGTGCTAGGGAGCATAGTTTTAGGCTTGCCCGGGGGCATAGGGGGGAGAGAGAGAGTGTTGGGTCTTTTCCTTTTAGGGCATTGCTCAGAGGAGGAGGGTTGGGTCACCATCATGGGAACCACCAAGGGTGTAGGGTGGCGGAAGTTGGGGTTTCCAGGAGGCATTAACTTGGGTTGGGTTGTGAAGACACAGTGTTTTGGGTGGAAGCAATGAAAATTCTAGATTGAGTAACCTGGAGTGCAGGGGAACACAGGTGTTTATCAGTACCTAGCAATTTCTTCTTGGGGTTTGATTGCAGCAAAAGCTATGGATGAGGGGTATGTCACAGAGTCTGAGTATCAATGATAGTGACTGGCGATAGCAGGTGTCCTGGCCAGCAATTGCATATTCTGTTGTGGAACCTTAATGGAATGAAGTCACCACACAAGCAGTAGATGGTAAGGGAGGAGTTGAACACACTCAAGCCACAAATTATCTGTCTCCAGGAGACCACCTTGCCCAGGCAAAAGGTTTGCTGCTAAAGGACCTAGGCTATAGAGTACTGTCCACTTCATGTTTTATCTCTGCACAGAGGGGTGTTGAGTTACTGGCTCGGGATGGTAAATGGGGAGTGTAAGGCTAAAGGGTAGATACGGGGGTGGGGGTTGATTGCTCCTGCGGACTATCCAAAGGACAGAATTTGCTTTAACATCTGTGCTGTCTAAGGTCTGAATATGGACAATATGAGGACCGTAGTTTTTTTGTTGCCTGAGCTCCACCTTTGAATGCCAACCTTTAACGTCTGTGGTGGCATGACGCTATGCCTTAATAGAGATTCTTTGTCTCAGATTTAGGCCCCACATTCTAGTGGAGTTTTCTTGGGCAAATATAGACGTAGGGGGGCTTTACACCAGTTCATCTCCTCATACGCATTGATTGACCGTTGTCGCTTTGTGGGACCTAAGGAACCAGGCTTCACGCTCCAAACAAATTTCCTTAAAAATAAGGCAATTTTGAAATAATGAAATGTTACAAAAATGATGGAAATGTATAGAATAGAGCAAAAACAAGCCATTCCGGTGTGGTTGGCTAGGCCATAGACAGCGTCCATGGCTGACTGATGATAGGGAGGGAGAGGTTGAATACTGGCTATTGGGTCTGTGCAGTCATATATTATGGAGGAACAGAGCTATTACACTCATTCCACCTGACTCCTGTTTCGGTGAGGTCAGCAAAGGAGCAGTGGTTCATTCCAATAGAAGGTTATACCTTTACATTTGGAAACTAATCTGGAGGTCGAAAATCATTAGTCGGTAAGGATGGTAGTCAAGGTTGATCAGGCTCCACAAGACTGAATACATCTTTTTTAGGGACCTGTGATAGCTTCTACATTGTGTTGAAAATATGCAAAAAAACGAAATCATTAAAAATATATCCTCTGCAGATACATTTTCTTCTGGTAAGTTTGGCATCTTGTTACTGTCACCAGAGATCAGAATTCTCAAAGTTCCATATTTTCTAAAAAAGTTTCAAACATCTTCCCCGGTTTTGCTTCAAGTGTCCCTACTCTATGAGGCGAGGCTTCATTGACACAAAGGACATATATATCTAAGAAATACCAAGAAAAACAGGCTTTTGCCACTTCCATTTGCCAGAAGTGGAGCTAAAAGTCCAATCAGCGTGGGTTGTTTTCATTTTCTTCCAAGCAGATGCAGCTGTCGCTCTACCTAGAATCCTCCACATTTTTCTAGCTTTAGGAGAACATTTCTGTAACAAGCAGGGTCACTATAGTCATGATGTGAAAACCATTGTAACTGAAGGTCAGAATGCAGCTAGTCCTTTACCAGGAAGATTGGAATTTCTCTATTCTCTTTTCAATCCTGTTCAGCTTTCTCTCACAACTTCTTTCAAAGACAGCACACTCCAGTTCCAATTGGATCAAAATAAAATACCACACTTTGTTAGGCAATGCTCTAGAGTGGGTCAATTGCTCACCTCTTCCTTGAGAAAATAAGGTGTAAGACAACAGCATTTTCTTGTCAAAGAGAAAACGGTTCAGCCAACTGGATTGAAGGGATTAGCTAATAGAAGTGTGTGATTAAAAGTTAATGAAAAAGTGTGCTACTATTACAAAGGGCTTTTGGCATTTTATGTTCCATTAAATGAAATGTGTTCATTGGTTTCTATTTCATATAATAATCTATAGATGGCGAGAATTACATTCTTAGCTATTTCTGAATGGACTTTAGCATAAATTGTTTTTTGTAAAAATATAAGTTTAAAGCTGCCACTCGCTAGGAGTATAGGAGCTGAGGACGTTTGTCTTTAGGTAGCATGTACAGCCCATGATGCAGGTTTTGCCCCACATGTGCATGTGGAAAAGCTGTGTTAGCTGCGCAGATGTGGGATTGTTTCTTTTAATAGCCAGCACTATAGGTGTAACATCACAGCTGAGTTACAAAAAAGGTTTCAAGTGCACCAACTTAACTGTAAAAACTGTTTTCATGTTGATGGTGGGGTAGAAGCATGATTTAAATGGTATAGCAGGTGCAGTAGCAGCAGGACCAGAAGTTGTCAGAGCTCCTCTAAACATATAATATTGCTACATTAAACTACTAAGCAGGCAGTCACAACTGCAGTTACATTGCAGTTTAAAGGTACTTGATTTGAATGGTGCAGCAGGGGCAGTGGCACTGGGGCCAAAAGCTCTATGGCCCCCACCAAACCCAAAATGTTGCTAAATTTTACTACAAAATAAGGCAGTCACAAGTTTATTTATCTAGCATGCAATAGGATCATGATTTCACTGGTGCGGCAGGTGCAATGGCACCGGGGCTCAAAGCTCTAGGAACCCCTCTAAGTACCAAATATTGCAATATTTTACTACTTAACAGGCAGTCACAAGTGCAGTTACTTTACAGGCAATGTAGTCATGATTTGAATGGTGCAGCAGGTGCAGTGGCACTGGGGCAAAAAGTTGTCAAGACTCCGTTAAACATCAAATATTGCTATATTTTACTACTAAGCAGGCAGCCACAAATGCAATTTTTTTGCAGGCATGATTTGAATGGGGCAGCAGAAGCAGTGGCACCAGGAACAAAAGTTGTCAAAACTCCTCTAAACGCATAATATTGCTATTACATCAATGAATTCTATTGTTTCCCTCTTTCATTTAATTTTTCAAAAGTTTGCTATAACATATTTGCACTATACCACTAGTAACAGTACAATATATTGCCTTTTTGTACAAAAACAAGGCTTAACACTTTTTCAGACTCTCTGTAACTTACATTGTTCAAGTACTCAGCAAGCTTAAACTTACAACAAGCTTATTTTTAATCAAATAGGCGAAACCTAATTCATTTACCAATGTTTGCTTTAATAGGGTTGTTCAGTTGTACATAATGTCTTCAATGTTAAATATAAGGTAACAAAAATGCTTATAACACCTTTTTTATTATAATTATTTAACAGGCTGCACAGCAGTCACAATGCTCTACAGTATAGTTTAAAGAAATTGACCAAGCCAATAGCTCTGGCTAAACACTGACAAGGTCCCGAAGGCGAGACCTATTAGCTATACCAATGCTTCTTTCTACTGTAATCAGGTGGGACTGTAGCCGCGAAAAAATGTATATTGTGGTCTCATGCTTCTTGTATCAGAATTTGTGCTTTCGTTCCGTTCAGGCAAATAAAGTGTTTTTCTTTATTACAGCGATAGATGCTATAATTTCAGAATGTTTATCTGCGTTCTGGGTGAATTTGCGCAGTCACAATATATTTGGAATTGGACCGGATGATGGTATAGCATATGTGCCAATGGAAGAATGTGCACAGTGAACAGCAGTGAGACACTGGACTGCTATTGACCACAACACACTTCTCTTCAGATTGATGATTCTTCTGACTTCATAAACTAATACTAGGTTTGGATGCAGAGGAAAGAATGTATACATTTCAACCATCCACGGTGAGCAGACAGTACTCCTAAAGGAGATAAATATCCACTGGACATGCTCCATGTAGGGGAATAATATTCCACACAATGCTGTACAATTGTTTGAAAATAATATACTCTAAATAGCAATGAGTCAAATCCAGTGGCCACTTGCTGTGTGGGTGCAGTAAAAGGAATACTACTCAGGGCCCTAGTGCCCGGAAAGGTAGAGGTTGGGTGTTTACATCCTTGAAATCACACTTGCACACCTAGTTAAGGTCAAAGAGAAATCTCTAACATGCTTTTCAATGTGGTTGTATAACAGAGGCACGCATGGCTAAACCACGTGAGCCTCTGCTAAGGGGCCCCAACAACAAATGTGTATAAATAACGCATTCCTTTACCAAGCTTGCTTTTACAAAGCATGCCTTTACCATGCATGCCATTACCATGCATTTTTGAGTGAAAGGCATGACTTGTAAAGGGATGCATGGAAAATATCAAACCCCAACCCCCCACCCTGAGCCCTAATCACTACCCCAACCCTCGAGCCCTAAACACTACCTGACCCCCTCTGAGCCCTGAACACTAACCCCGACACCCCAAGCACTAAACACTATCCTGACCCCACTGAGCCCTAAACACTACCCTGAACCCCCAAGCCCTAAAAACTACCCTCACCCCCAAGGAAACTCAGCCCCACTTACCTCATCACAACCTCACCCGATCCTTTCTGCTCCTGGGATGGCCCATCCCCGCATTTATACCAGGCACTGCCTTAATCACGCTTATGTGTGGTTAAGGCATATGCATGGTTGAGGCATATGCGTGGTTGAGATTTTGGGGAAACGGCATGTGTCGCTCTGACCAATCCTACAGCTCCCCTAGTGTCCACACCCGTGTCTCCCTTCCACCTTCTTGTTTGTGGGTTCAGTGTCCTTATTACCCTCCCTCTTTTCAGGGCCTCCAATAGATGTAATTCTTCAGAGGACAAATATATTTTGAGCAGTCCTTTTCATCTATGTAGAAAGAACCCCTCTCACTTCCATTTACCTCCCATATGGTGATTTTACAGTTAGATTACTATAGAAGTTCTTTGTAATGCAGATGAAATATATGAGAATCCATGTAAGACCTTCACCAAGCAAGCAAAAATAATCAGCATATACTCCTTGTTAAAAAACAATATTTATGGTCAAGGAGCCTGACCACTTTCAAGACTGTCTACACACTTGACCCTGTGTTGTATTGTTTATTTTTGTCTGACTGTAAATGGTTTTACCTAGTTTTACACGAATGTTTGATTGATATGGAATAACAGAATACTATAATACACAATATTGACAACCAGCAATGACTTCATACTTATTTGTAATTTTCTGTGGAACTACATTGAAGTTCAATGCTTCACAAATGCCAGTCTTTAGAATTTTGAAATCATTAAAAAAATTGTAAATCGGTAAATACTTGCCATATTCCATCACTGTAAATGTTTGATAGTGATTTTGTTTCTGGGGGAAAAAAAGAGAACAGAGTATTAAATGACAATTTGAATAGTCTAACACATAAGGTCAAAGCCACATACCAACAGTATGAATGTCAATAAGAACTAAATATTGTTGTTAATCATTGCATACTGGAGCAAACTTTCAAGAAATAACTAATTAAAGAGGAAAAGTTAGGAGTTGACTGTATTCACATAAAAGGCATAAAGAAAGGAACTGATGTCAACATGCTTAGGAGGGGCTTATATGGAACTGAATGAATGAATGAGTACAGATTTGTATAGCGCTGGCTACCCGGGGGCATCCCAGCGCTTTAGACCCATCTCAGACAAATCACTCAGCAGAACAAGAAGGTCTTCAGCCGCTTTCTAAACTGTAAATGATTAGGCTCAAGCCGCAGGTAATCGGGCAGCTGATTCCAACTTTTTGCTGCCTGTACTGCAAAACGTCGGCCCCCTGTACGAGAACGCTTGATCCTCGGGACAGAAAGAAAATTGAGGTGGTTGGATCTAAGAGCTCTGGGCCCTTGATGGTGCCTCAGGAGAGGGCACAGAATGGCAGGGCCCTTGTTGATTATTGATTTATGGGCCATACACAAGGCCTTAAACTGGATCCTTTCCTGAACAGGTAACCAGTGTAGAGCCCGGATGGCCGTCTTTGCCGAGCTGTGTTTAGGGACATCCATAAGCATTCGGGCTGCACAGTTCTGGGCTGACTGGAGTATCTTAATGGCCCCTAATGGTGCCCCCAAGTAGACCGCGTTCGCATAGTCAAGCCGCGAGAGGATCAAGGACTGAACCAGGATCCATCTTGCCTCGAACGGAAGAACGGTCAGGACCTTCCGTAGGATCTTCAGAAGACCGTAACAGGTAGCGGCGACCTTACGGGCTTGAACTTGAAAACTAAAGGTGGGATCAAGCCACACCCACAGACTTTTAATTTGCTCCTTCGGGGGAGGGGGCGGACCCAAACATATGGGTCACCAAGCGTCAAGATTGATGGGGGCCTTATATCCCAGCATCATAATCTCTGTTTTTGAACCGTTAAGTTTCAGAAAAGAGGCGTCCATCCAATCGAGGACCTTGGTGAGACACGGGGAAAGGTTATTGACCCCGGAATCCACAGCATCTGCCCTAGCCAGGGAAACCACCAACTGCTTATCGTCGGTGTAGGTGACCAATTGGATTCCCCAGGGAAGGACCTCATTAGCCAGGGGCCTCATATAGCTATTAAATAGGGTCGGGCTCAATGAGGATCCCTGGGGAACGCCGTAATGCAGTGGGAATTGTTTGGATGCTGCTTCCTCCTCAAAAACTGCAAAGGATATGTTAGCAAGGAAGGACCGAAACCAATTAAGGGCGGTCCCCACAATGCCAACCTCCCGCAACCGCTGGAGAAGGAGTGTGTGGTTTACAGTATCGAAGGCTGCGCTAAGGTCCAAAAGGACCACCGCAGCGCAGCCTCCTCCATCCACAATTTTCCTTGCCTCCTCCACTACTGCGACCAGAGCAGTCTCAGTTCCATGCCTTGTTCTAAAACCCGTTTGGGTGACATGCAAGGCGCCCTCATCCTCAATAAATGTTGATAGTATGCGGTTGACATATTTCTCTGCAATTTTACTAACCCCTGGCAGGAGAGAGATAGGTCTATAATTGGACCATTCTTCTGGATCAAGGCTAGGTTTTTTTAGCAGACCTTTGACACTGGCCTGCTTCCACCGAGGGGGAACTACACCTGCCGCCAGAGAGGAGTTAATAACATCCTTGATAACAGGAACAACCATGTCAGAGGCCTGTTTTAAAACTGAAGGCGGGGCAATGTCAGAGGGGGAGCCAGATTTAAGGTTCCCGAGGAGCCCTTCAGCCGTAGGTAGATCTAGTGGCGGAAAGGACTCGAGTTTCGTGAGGGTGGTCGGTCCAGAGGGAGGGATCGTGGACTCGGTGACACGTGGGGGTGGAAAAGCTGAGTATATGTTGGCAACCTTCTTGGCGAAGAAGTGGGCCAATTCGGTGCACCGTTTCTGGGGATCATTTACCTCAATAGACGGACATGGTGGAGTAACTAGAGATTTAAAGATTTTAAAAATTTCCCTGGGTGAATTGGCGGCATCAGCAATTTTTCCTTGGTAATAGGATGATTGTGCCATTTTAAGGTTCTTCTTATGATCCCTGAGAACCATCCTATACTCATTTTTATTCTCGAGGGAGAAGTTCTTTCTCCACTTTCTTTCCGCCCTCTTGCAGCTCCGTTTAAGATCCTTCACATCAGTGGAGTACCAAGGCAGTTTATTCCCGCCGGTGCGATGATTAATCTCATTTACAGGCAGGATGGGATCGAGAGAGGCCTCTAGCCACCTGTTGAGCGCCTCATTCGCTGCGATAGGATTGGCACATAAGGGAGGGGGAGATTTATTTATTATGGATAGCCATTCCTCTTAGGGGAGTCTCGACCAAATACGCCCCAATCTCTTAGAGGTTGTGGTCGGACGGCTGACATCGGCCGGGGTCCAAGTGAAAGATAGCAGCGCATGGTCTGACCAAGGGAAAAAGAGTGACTCATCCCAAATAATCTCATCCAGATTAGTAAAGAAATGATCAATTAGATGCCCTGCCAAATGGGTAGGTCCCGCTACAATTTGTTTGAGTTGCAGCATCCCCAGTCCTTCCAATAAAGCTTGCGAAGAAGGGGCAGATGGATCGTCTAAATGTATGTTAAAATCTCCCAAGATTGAGAAATTGGGGGCGCTACTGATGATATGGGTGATTTTATCATGAAGATTGTCGCAGAAACTCGTGTGTGTTCCTGGAGGCCTGTACACCACAATCCCTGAAAGGGAACATGTGGAGGAAAAGGTTAATACAAACGAGAGGCTCTCGCAGTCAGCGAGCGGGCTCTCAGAGATACGGCACCTAAAAGAGTTTCGATATATAATTGCCACCCCACCTCCTCGTCCAATCTGCCGGTCATTCCTACAGATTACGAAACCCGGGAGGAGGGCACAGACTAAGTCCGGGTCAGAGGCCTCGGTTAACCACGTTTCCGTGAGGAACAGGACATCTGGCTCACGCTCCTCCAATATCATGCGGATTTCATGTGCATGTTTTGGGGGTGAACGGCAATTAATGAGAAGTAAAGAGTATTTTTTGGGCTTAGGGAGTAACGAAGTACCCAGTTCCTGCGGGCCCAGCAAACCTTTACAGAGAGGACAGGGAATCATTACCTCCAAGGGGAGTAACACATGGGGACAGGGAACTGCGGGGTCATCTCGGAACCTCAATAGCTGGTCTCTACAAAACGTGATTCTACCTGCTCCCAAACCAGGAGTCGCTTCCATCCTCCCGGCCCCTGGGCCCGTCCTGGCACGGACGGGCACAGACGGGCTTTCCTTAGGCGCTCCTTCGGCGCGACCGCTAACGCGTCCGCTGCGCGGAGGGAAGGACTTCTCAATTTATGCGCTACAGCGCGTGTCACTAACTTGCTCCCCCTTGTCTAGAGCACCAACCAGCCTCCAATCCAACCCAAGATGACCGCTCTAATTTGCCAGCCACCTCCAAGCCCCCAACTCCCTCAGCAGCCTAATGGGCTAAAAAGGGTCGGAAAAGAATGAAAATACGGCGAAAATGCTCGTGGTTGTCAGCAGAGGTGAAATACAATTTAAAATACAATTTTTAAAAATCGAATTCGGCGAGTGTATTAAAATGGGCAGAGCTGTGTAACTCCCGGCTACAGCCAAAGGAGTGAAGTGTAGGGTGCAAGGTCTCCAGCTGTCACTTCTGTGGCAGAGCAGAGTCGAAGCAGAGCCACATGATGCCATCTACCAGTGGGAAGCTCCTTTGCAGAGAAATCATCCACATCCAATCTGGCACCTGGGGATAACATAAAGGTGGAGAATCTGCAGTTCGGGCTGGACTGTTCCCAAGGGGAATAGTCAAGACTGACAAACAAACAATGGATGTAGGCGCAGATCTCTGTACTGGGGTGAATGTTTGACATTGTGGAGCATTCTGTCCCTCAATTATTCTTTCTGCATTTGTCACCCCGAGTGGGAAGGTTATGCCCAGACGTGGATCCCGTTCTCTCCATGCCACTGGAGTCAAGCTAGCCTTGCTAATGAGAGGGTGATTGATGCCCCTACCAGTCACAGGATGCTTGTTTCCAGTCCAGGGACGACCTGACCTGGCAGTTCGGGTTGGACTGTTCCATGTGGAACACGGTCAAGACTAATTTGCATATGGCTGGGTGTGAACTGAAACGGCATGGCACGGGGAGGAAAAAACGATGGATTTAGGCCCACATCTCTGTACTGGGATGAATGTTTGACATTTTGCAGCATTCTGTCCATCAATTGTTCTTTTTGCATCTACCAATGGTAAGCGACTATGCTGAGAAATAATCCATATCCAGTCTGGCACCTGGGGATAATCTAAAGGATGGGGAATCTGCAGGGAAAATTATCAATCAAAACAATTTTCAAGCCCAAGGTTCATGCAGGATGGGTACAGTGCTTAATTTGACCCAGTGGTGTCCGATGCTCGGCACAGGCACTTAATTGCCAAAATCTGCACCGGTGAGAGTCTGCCCCATGGTAGCACTGTCTGGCTACTTTATAGATGACCACAACAGTAAATTATGAGTACAATATGCATTACAAATGACTATTTTCTTCTTAAGCTATGCAAAATTAATGCTCTAAAAATCGACAAAAATATAAAATAAAGATATGCTATATTCCCCGAGGAGTATAAACGACTTCTTTTGATGTTAGGCAAAGTAATATATCCATCTCCCCCACTTTAACACAAAGGTTCAATATAGGCTGACATTGCTTCAGCTTCTGCTAAGTTACATGACAGTCTTACAACAAAAGGGTAAACCCAATGAGTGTCGCTGGGACCTGGGTGCTTTTCAGTACAAAGGGAAGGGGTCCCAGAACACTGTTAATATGCAATAGCTATAACTTAGTGTAAAAATAGAAAACAAATGAGATCAACTTGAAGGGACATTGTTATTTAATCACAATGCACCAAAACACAGTGTATTGTACACACAATGCATGCTGTGATCATAAAAAGTAGTAGTGCCCCATAGGATGAGGGGAGGAGGGTGTCGGTGAAAAGAAATAGTGCAGGGTTAGGGAAGTGGTACAGTGAAGGTCAAGTGACCTTAATCAAAACAATTTTAAATCCTGGCTTCAAAACAGAGCCAGACAAATAAACAATAAATGTTCATAAATTGTGATAAACCATGCTTCTAAAATTGCAGTAAAAATCACGCTCGGGGTAGAAGCTGGCAGGCTGACCAGTTGTCGACGTTTCGACCCCACAACACGAAAGGGAGTAGTAGGACCTTACGGGAGGGTCTCCCTCAGGACAGGGGAAGGAAGCGGGCATACTCCCTAAAGCATGAAAAAATGAAAGGAATCAAACTCAATACTGGTCCCAAAGGATCCAAAATTTTAAAGTAAGTGGCGGTGGAAAAGTATATAAATTAATGAAGTTACCGTGAGTCACGAAGTTACAAATGGGTCATGAGGCAGGGAAACCAAGTCAAACACGACTTCAGGGGGAAATCACATCAATGTATGCATCTGGGAATTCAATAAACGGAAATTAAAAGCGGCGTTCAAAGAAAGGGAAACTCAGACTATGAGTGCGCAGTGGGCCGAAATTAAACCAAAAGGATGAATCAACTCACGGAGGATGGGCTGAAAAATCACCGTCCTCGTTTCAACAACTTCATTGCAAAACAGCAGTTATCTTTAGATGTCTGCTAGATGACTCAAAGAGATTAGCACTTTATATACACTTTCTTCATTAGGAAATAATTACATAGAGAATACTGAAAGGTTTTGGTTACTTACTTTGTGAAGTATATATATCAGTGAGCAGCTAGCTGTGGAAAGCTTTACATAAATGCAGTGATATGGACTATCAGCATATATGATTAGCAAAGTCAAAACCACAACTAACTTCTACCATTTCCAGGTGGAATCAGATTTGACAAAGATGAAAGTTGTCATAGACTTCAATTTTTATTTTTAATAGTCCAGAACACATAGTCTGTCAATTTTGAAAGAAAGAGCAACTGAAAGATTGGGCCACAGGAAGAGAATAAACTGGCTTCCAGATTGGACTGGTTTAGTACAGGGACAAGCACTGCCTCATTCTAAACCATTGGCACTGACACTGTGATCAACATGGCATTCATCATATCTACAGATGTTAAAAGTTTTCAGTACTATGGCCAGTCATAGATCATGTGAGTAGTCGAAGGGGGCAAACTATCCTCTAGTTTTTGGTAACTGCACAGATCCAGCAAATCAAAGTAATTGTGATTTACTGACAGATTATAAATTGAATAAATTCGAACTTCAGGTCAAAATGTGCCATTTTCAAGATTTAAATAAAATGAAATCACTTAACAACTCACACCATTCCTTTAGGGCATGATATACATCGATCAGAGTACATCAATGAGCAGTTGATGATTGAGAGGTTTAGCAAGACAAATGAATTGACACCGACGATCAACCTCTAGGATTATCAATAGTTAAAATCATAACTAACTGTTTCTAGTCCCAGGTGGAATCCTGTCTGACCGTGACGCAATTTGTCGTAGGTTTCAAAGATTTTCTTTTAAATAGCCCAGATATCAGCTTCCTGTCAATTTTGAAAGATAGAGAAATTGGGAAATTAGGCATTTGACCCATCTTGTGAAGTGGCATCTGTATGTAAAACTAATCAGGACACAAGTGCATTCATTTGTTTGGTATGGGGGTGCTTTGGGAAGGGCATTAATCCAGTCGGAATGAGGAAAAAAATGAAGGTCAAATATCTAAATTTGAGAGATCTTTAATTGTAACTGAAATAGATTTTCTGAGAGTCATGGCTAACCAACCCCTACATCGGCCCACCCTGTGTTCAAATAATATTTTCTACCATTGTGGAATATGGTTTACTAGTAGAGGCCTGGAACCCTGAATCAACACTGTATCATTTAAGTATAGAAGATGGCTTCACTCGTAGATGGGAAGAACATGTGAAATAGCATGGTATAATATGTTTAATGAGCAAAGTTATGAACTTTGGGACTCGAATGAGGATTTGCTGTGGTTTGAGTTCTTCAGACTGATCGCTGACAGTGAGAGGTGGATATAACCCATTTGAAGACAAGAGACAGAATATTCTGGTGGAAATTTTCTATTTAAATATTTTTGGTGGGCGCATCCAGGCGTGGGTTGTTTCAGTTGGGGGGAAAAAGGGCTTGCATTGTCTGCATCTACTGTATGGACTGGCTACTGACTCCCCCATTGCAAAACCAAATGTTTTTGTGTTTTATAAAACTGTGTACAAATTACAAAAAACATTAAAAAAATGTATTAAAACTTACATTTACTTGTACATCTATGGACCAATCACCAAGTGGCGGATGTTCAGATAATTGAAAGGTTTGAGAAACAACACCCAAATCAGTTTGCTCTTCCAACCACTGCTCAATAAGATTTCCTCGTGGATCCTGGAAAAGAAATAGATTGAGTGCACCGCCTCATAAAATGCAGGTGCTTGGTTTCATACATCTAGGGATTGTCATACATCAATCACACACAATTTTGAATCAGATATAAGCATAAATGCATAGACCATTTCTACCGCCAACCTACCCGAATATGTATATTTAAAGAAGTTTCATACGGTTTCAAATCCAACAACACTGTTAGGATTCGCATCTTCACTTCTTGTCCTGGTTTATACTTGGACTTGTCAGTCTGGATGAAGACAAAGCAGCCTTTGCTTTGAAATTCCAGTGAGGCACTGTTAGAGAATACAATCTGGTCTTCCACATATCCTTTCACGTGCAATGCACGCCCACCAGCAACAGTGTTCATTGGCAGCTGAAAAACAAACAACCGTCAACAATCACCTTCAATCATCTACCAGTGTGTCTGTCCCATGTTTGATAGTTAAATAATCTGAAAATATGATCTTTACGTTACAAAGCAATACATTCCCAAATGCTAGATTTAAGACAGGTGCATGGAAACGAAGCTTCGCTCAATATCAAAACTATAAACCTACATGATGAGCTTATTCTAGAATACAATTCAAACTGAGGAAAGGTTTAGATTAGAATCTCCGAGAATTCGTAGATTAAAAAATATCAACTACTTCGAAACTCAAATGCACAACAATTGTATGTATTTAACACGAAACTCACGGATTGGATTGTTATTTTTAGAATTATTAAAAATTATAGTTTAAGTTAAAAAAAAAAAAAATATATATATATATATATATATCCAAGCTCACTGCTCCAAATTACGGAGGCACTCTCGCAGCGGGTGCAGGTCAAGGCGCGTCAGAGCTTCGCGCTGGAAACATACAAGCTCACTCCCTCCCGGTCCCGGGTGAAAAATAACGACAGCACTCGTGGGGATTTCGTTATTGGCAGCTTTACTCGCACAACAGACGCGTTTCGGAAGCAACGCTCCCTTCCTCAATGTTTACATCGAAATGCGCGTACTGGCGCCATTTTTATTTCAACATTACAAACAACACATGTTGGTTGGTATAGAGAGAGGACTGACGCAGAAGCGCCATTTTGCTAGTACATAAAATCACTGTATTAGCATAAATGAAAATAAAACACATTAGTTTAGTGAGTATCAAACAAAATATACAAACTACTCATATTTCTTAACGTGTAGTTTAGCAACACAATTGTGCCGTGGATCGGCAAATAACCCTCTCCTAAATGCAGTGGGTAATGGACAGTGATCTCGCCGTGGATCGGCTTGTGGCAACTCGAAGGTTGCCTTTTAGATTTCCAAAAACCCAATGTCTTGATTCAATCCCCAACAGTGTTGAATGTTGATTAACAAAAAGTTTACCCAAGGTTAAAAATTAAACCATAATCCAGAAGTTACCAAGAGTGTACAATTGTCATATGTATGGTGCCATGATAGTGAAAAAGCTCTTAATTCATCCTAGAGCACCCCAATACACAGAAAGAAAAAATTGTGGAAACTAGAATCCTCAAGCTGTAATATCATCAAGATAGTCCCCACTACGGATACTGCAATATTGGCTATTTAACTCCCTAAATGCACAGTAAGTTCCTCCCCACTGTTGAGTCCCAAAGGGGCCTTAGTCTGGCAGTCTATAATATACCGGGATTCCAACCTACGAAGTTTCTGTAGTTTATCCCCGCCCCTGATGTTTTCAGAAATTGCGTCTAAGCAAAAGTATTGCAACAGATTCCGGTCGCTCTTGTGTTTAATTGAAAAATGTCTTGCGACCGGGTATGTAAAGTCTCTGTTGACTATGGCTCGCATATGTTCTAGAATACGCAATTTCACGGGGTTGATCGTGCTGCCTATGTATCTAAGCCCACAAGGGCAGAGGAGGCAATAAACTGCAAATGGGGAAGAACAGGTAAGAAATTGATTGATCTTCCTCTTCTTTTTACAGCCCACCAGTTCGTAAGAAAAAACCCTTTTACTATTGGCACAGGCCTTACAACGGCCACAAGGGAAAAACCCTTTTACATCCCTCAGTTTCCCTGTACGTGTGGGGATTGGTGACAAGTGACTATGTACCAAGGTATCCCTCAGCGAACGTGCTCTTCTAAAGGTGATGAGGGGATTTTTGGGGATATCATTCCCAATAATGTTGTCTTTCTGCAATATGTGCCAATGTCTTCTCAGGATGTTTCTCAAGTCTTGACAGTCTTGGGAATATGGTGTTATCATCCTGAATTTATTAGTATCATTTGAGGGGTTGTTATTCTTTTTGAACAGAGTCTGTCTGGGTAGTGTCCTTACTCTGTCTAATGTTTTGCATAACATCTGCCTGTTATACCCCCTGGCTTCGAATCTGTCGATGCTATCTCGGGCTACACGTTCAAAGTCGTCATTTGCAGAGCAATTCCTTTTTAACCGCAGGAGCTCTCCATAAGGTATGCTCCTGATAAGTTTCTGAGGGTGATTGCTTGACGCGTGTAGCGTGCTATTCCCTGCCGTGGGCTTCCTATAGAGGGAGGTCTGAATCTTATTGTCCACCACTTCAATTTTCAGATCAAGATACACAGCCTCACTCACACTAGCATGGCCAGTAAAGGTGAGGTTACAATTGTTATCATTTAACACTTTGACATATTGCCAGGCAGTCTCAACAGAACCCTTCCATACTATACACAAATCGTCAATATAACGATACCATGCGACGATACGGTCTGACCACTGTCGTCTGTCGGGGCCCCAGGCCTCCTGCTCCTCCCACCAGCCCACGAATAAATTCGCGTAGCTGGGGGCGAAGCAGGAACCCATGGCGGTACCAGACAGCTGTCTAAACAAATCATCCTGAAATAAAAAGATGTTGTTAAATAAACAGAATGCAATTAGCTCCATCAGCATAACGTTATGTTGGGCATATTTCAGTGGTCTTTTCTCTAGGAAATACTTTATCGCCTGCATTCCATGTGCATGTTCGATGCTCGTGTAGAGACTTGTAATGTCAAGGGTCAATAGAGTATAGCCTGGTTGCCACTCGATTGCTTCGATCTTTTGGATGAAGTCCGCTGTGTCTCGGATATAGGACTTTAGACTCAAAACCATTTCAAACAGGAAATAGTCCAGAAATTTGGACAGATTCTCAGTTAGGCTGCCCATTGATGAAATAATTGGGCGCCCTGGTGGTTTGTCCATCCTTTTATGTACTTTGGGTAAGTAATAAAAGGTGGGGGTGATGGGGTGTGTGGTTTTCAAGAAGAGATACTCTTCAATGTCAAGCATCTGTTTATCATGCCATTTTTTCAATAGTCCATGCAGTTCTACGATACTGGATTGGTATCTTTGTTTGGTAGTCAATTCATAGCAAGACTTGTCCTGCAACTGACGCATTGCTTCTTGGACGTACTCTGCTCGTGAGAGTATGACAACATTGCCCCCTTTATCTGAGGGTTTACAGATTATTGATGTGTCATCCGCCAAGGTCTTTATGGCTAATCGTTGTGTAATAGTTAAATTTGGTTGACGTCCACAGGGTTTCTGATGTAATCGCATGCGTCTAAGATCCCTAATGACCAGTTCTGAAAAAGTGTCAATCATGTCGGTCTGTGTGGGTGGAACAAACCTGGATTTTAATTTGAGTCCACTAGTAGGAGCCTCCTGTTCGATATCCACCGCCTGTAATCTCTGGGTCAGGCTGTCTGATGGTGCGGGTATCGAATCTGCTGCGCTCTCCAGACGCAATTCTTCCAACAGTTCCAAAGTGGTCAACTCATTCACTTTCAGTAGGTCAGTGTCTTTGTATCGGGATCGAATTATCTTGGCTTCATCCGATGTTGGTTTGGTTTTAAAGAATTTGTGCAGGCGAAGTCTTCTAATGAATTGAAAAAAGTCGATCCTGGTCTGTGTGTATTCAAGGTTACTGTCCGGGCAAAAAGATAGTCCCAATTTAAGGACTGATTCCTCTGCTGGTGAAAGTTCCCTTTCAGAAAGGTTGATAATAGTGAGGTTATCCTTTGTAGTTGCAGAGTCTACCATCTGGATCCCCTTTTGGGTCGCGTCCTGCGCGCACGGGGCGCCGCGTCCGTGGCTCTTCCTCTTCCTCTGCCACCTGCGACCGCCTCGTCTGGTTTTCCTTCTTGGTATTCTGGGGGTTTGTTCTTTCCCCCCCTCAGCCAGGTTAAGCGCATCACTTGTACCTCCGTTTGAAAAGGGGTATCCTCAGTTTGGGGCAAGACTCCTGTTTCATCTCCGGACTGTTCACCTTCAGTGACCTCTGATTCCGATGTCTCTACATTAATTGGTGCAGACGCACCTGCAGCTTTGTTCCTCAATAGATCCTTCCGTGTCTGATCGTACTTCTTAGAGAACGTCAGGACTCGTCCCATAGCATAGTCTCTCTCGTCTCTATCAAACTTCTCTTGTTTGCGTGTACGTATCTTTTGCTCATATTTTTCCAGGCGTTTTTTCATCTGGGCTCTCAATTGCTCCTGTTCTTCCTTGTCCTCGTTGGTTGCTAGCTCTGCCTCCATGGTTTCGATTTCCTTGAGGACTTTGTCTCTGTCGCTCCAGGCGAATTGTACTAGGATTTCTAGCATCCCCTCACAGGATTTCGCAATGTGTGCTGCCCAGGTTTCGAGAAGCTGTGGGTCTGGATGTTCATATGCCGGAATTGTAAATATCCGCAATCCTCGTGGCACTCTTTTCACTTCGATGTAACCTTGGAGTGATGTGCGATCTGGCGACAGGAATGTTTAAAAATAAAAATCCGGATGTTACTGCTCAGCCGGCAACCAAAACAAAGACAACCAGTGCTCCCAGCCAGTTGGCTACACGATTCGCCAAACTTGAGAAACTTTATGAACGGGAGCTTCGAAAGTGGTGGGAAGGCACATCACTCCAAGGTTACATCGAAGTGAAAAGAGTGCCACGAGGATTGCGGATATTTACAATTCCGGCATATGAACATCCAGACCCACAGCTTCTCGAAACCTGGGCAGCACACATTGCGAAATCCTGTGAGGGGATGCTAGAAATCCTAGTACAATTCGCCTGGAGCGACAGAGACAAAGTCCTCAAGGAAATCGAAACCATGGAGGCAGAGCTAGCAACCAACGAGGACAAGGAAGAACAGGAGCAATTGAGAGCCCAGATGAAAAAACGCCTGGAAAAATATGAGCAAAAGATACGTACACGCAAACAAGAGAAGTTTGATAGAGACGAGAGAGACTATGCTATGGGACGAGTCCTGACGTTCTCTAAGAAGTACGATCAGACACGGAAGGATCTATTGAGGAACAAAGCTGCAGGTGCGTCTGCACCAATTAATGTAGAGACATCGGAATCAGAGGTCACTGAAGGTGAACAGTCCGGAGATGAAACAGGAGTCTTGCCCCAAACTGAGGATACCCCTTTTCAAACGGAGGTACAAGTGATGCGCTTAACCTGGCTGAGGGGGGGAAAGAACAAACCCCCAGAATACCAAGAAGGAAAACCAGACGAGGCGGTCGCAGGTGGCAGAGGAAGAGGAAGAGCCACGGACGCGGCGCCCCGTGCGCGCAGGACGCGACCCAAAAGGGGATCCAGATGGTAGACTCTGCAACTACAAAGGATAACCTCACTATTATCAACCTTTCTGAAAGGGAACTTTCACCAGCAGAGGAATCAGTCCTTAAATTGGGACTATCTTTTTGCCCGGACAGTAACCTTGAATACACACAGACCAGGATCGACTTTTTTCAATTCATTAGAAGACTTCGCCTGCACAAATTCTTTAAAACCAAACCAACATCGGATGAAGCCAAGATAATTCGATCCCGATACAAAGACACTGACCTACTGAAAGTGAATGAGTTGACCACTTTGGAACTGTTGGAAGAATTGCGTCTGGAGAGCGCAGCAGATTCGATACCCGCACCATCAGACAGCCTGACCCAGAGATTACAGGCGGTGGATATCGAACAGGAGGCTCCTACTAGTGGACTCAAATTAAAATCCAGGTTTGTTCCACCCACACAGACCGACATGATTGACACTTTTTCAGAACTGGTCATTAGGGATCTTAGACGCATGCGATTACATCAGAAACCCTGTGGACGTCAACCAAATTTAACTATTACACAACGATTAGCCATAAAGACCTTGGCGGATGACACATCAATAATCTGTAAACCCTCAGATAAAGGGGGCAATGTTGTCATACTCTCACGAGCAGAGTACGTCCAAGAAGCAATGCGTCAGTTGCAGGACAAGTCTTGCTATGAATTGACTACCAAACAAAGATACCAATCCAGTATCGTAGAACTGCATGGACTATTGAAAAAATGGCATGATAAACAGATGCTTGACATTGAAGAGTATCTCTTCTTGAAAACCACACACCCCATCACCCCCACCTTTTATTACTTACCCAAAGTACATAAAAGGATGGACAAACCACCAGGGCGCCCAATTATTTCATCAATGGGCAGCCTAACTGAGAATCTGTCCAAATTTCTGGACTATTTCCTGTTTGAAATGGTTTTGAGTCTAAAGTCCTATATCCGAGACACAGCGGACTTCATCCAAAAGATCGAAGCAATCGAGTGGCAACCAGGCTATACTCTATTGACCCTTGACATTACAAG
Organism: Lissotriton vulgaris; assembly: GCF_964263255.1. Taxonomy (NCBI): domain Eukaryota; kingdom Metazoa; phylum Chordata; class Amphibia; order Caudata; family Salamandridae; genus Lissotriton; species Lissotriton vulgaris. The sequence continues at coordinate 501,001,225 of NC_141694.1, forward strand.
TCTCTACACGAGCATCGAACATGCACATGGAATGCAGGCGATAAAGTATTTCCTAGAGAAAAGACCACTGAAATATGCCCAACATAACGTTATGCTGATGGAGCTAATTGCATTCTGTTTATTTAACAACATCTTTTTATTTCAGGATGATTTGTTTAGACAGCTGTCTGGTACCGCCATGGGTTCCTGCTTCGCCCCCAGCTACGCGAATTTATTCGTGGGCTGGTGGGAGGAGCAGGAGGCCTGGGGCCCCGACAGACGACAGTGGTCAGACCGTATCGTCGCATGGTATCGTTATATTGACGATTTGTGTATAGTATGGAAGGGTTCTGTTGAGACTGCCTGGCAATATGTCAAAGTGTTAAATGATAACAATTGTAACCTCACCTTTACTGGCCATGCTAGTGTGAGTGAGGCTGTGTATCTTGATCTGAAAATTGAAGTGGTGGACAATAAGATTCAGACCTCCCTCTATAGGAAGCCCACGGCAGGGAATAGCACGCTACACGCGTCAAGCAATCACCCTCAGAAACTTATCAGGAGCATACCTTATGGAGAGCTCCTGCGGTTAAAAAGGAATTGCTCTGCAAATGACGACTTTGAACGTGTAGCCCGAGATAGCATCGACAGATTCGAAGCCAGGGGGTATAACAGGCAGATGTTATGCAAAACATTAGACAGAGTAAGGACACTACCCAGACAGACTCTGTTCAAAAAGAATAACAACCCCTCAAATGATACTAATAAATTCAGGATGATAACACCATATTCCCAAGACTGTCAAGACTTGAGAAACATCCTGAGAAGACATTGGCACATATTGCAGAAAGACAACATTATTGGGAATGATATCCCCAAAAATCCCCTCATCACCTTTAGAAGAGCACGTTCGCTGAGGGATACCTTGGTACATAGTCACTTGTCACCAATCCCCACACGTACAGGGAAACTGAGGGATGTAAAAGGGTTTTTCCCTTGTGGCCGTTGTAAGGCCTGTGCCAATAGTAAAAGGGTTTTTTCTTACGAACTGGTGGGCTGTAAAAAGAAGAGGAAGATCAATCAATTTCTTACCTGTTCTTCCCCATTTGCAGTTTATTGCCTCCTCTGCCCTTGTGGGCTTAGATACATAGGCAGCACGATCAACCCCGTGAAATTGCGTATTCTAGAACATATGCGAGCCATAGTCAACAGAGACTTTACATACCCGGTCGCAAGACATTTTTCAATTAAACACAAGAGCGACCGGAATCTGTTGCAATACTTTTGCTTAGACGCAATTTCTGAAAACATCAGGGGCGGGGATAAACTACAGAAACTTCGTAGGTTGGAATCCCGGTATATTATAGACTGCCAGACTAAGGCCCCTTTGGGACTCAACAGTGGGGAGGAACTTACTGTGCATTTAGGGAGTTAAATAGCCAATATTGCAGTATCCGTAGTGGGGACTATCTTGATGATATTACAGCTTGAGGATTCTAGTTTCCACAATTTTTTCTTTCTGTGTATTGGGGTGCTCTAGGATGAATTAAGAGCTTTTTCACTATCATGGCACCATACATATGACAATTGTACACTCTTGGTAACTTCTGGATTATGGTTTAATTTTTAACCTTGGGTAAACTTTTTGTTAATCAACATTCAACACTGTTGGGGATTGAATCAAGACATTGGGTTTTTGGAAATCTAAAAGGCAACCTTCGAGTTGCCACAAGCCGATCCACGGCGAGATCACTGTCCATTACCCACTGCATTTAGGAGAGGGTTATTTGCCGATCCACGGCACAATTGTGTTGCTAAACTACACGTTAAGAAATATGAGTAGTTTGTATATTTTGTTTGATACTCACTAAACTAATGTGTTTTATTTTCATTTATGCTAATACAGTGATTTTATGTACTAGCAAAATGGCGCTTCTGCGTCAGTCCTCTCTCTATACCAACCAACATGTGTTGTTTGTAATGTTGAAATAAAAATGGCGCCAGTACGCGCATTTCGATGTAAACATTGAGGAAGGGAGCGTTGCTTCCGAAACGCGTCTGTTGTGCGAGTAAAGCTGCCAATAACGAAATCCCCACGAGTGCTGTCGTTATTTTTCACCCGGGACCGGGAGGGAGTGAGCTTGTATATATATATATATATATATATATATATATATATATATATTCACTGAAAAAACTATAGGTTTCAGGAACGTAATAGTTAGTTGGACATTTGACTCATATAAAACCAGAGAGTTTTAGTTAGTTGAGCTAACTATAACTCGCACGCCCGCAATGCACTGCTGATGACGTCACATATTACATCACTAATGACATGGTCAGTGACATCACCGATGATATCACTGATGACATCTCAAATGACATCACTGATGACATCATCCACATGATAATCTGATGCACATACTGATGCCCTAATATAAACTATGATACACGCACTTTAAAATATAGACTACTATTTTTGAAACCATACACACAAGAATGCCAGATACTACATAGCACAGACTATTTCCTAGGTCTATACACACATCCAGTGTCTTACACATAAGTTAGTCATCAATACAGTACTATAATATGTACTGATACACCTATACATACAGTCACACTCTACCACTCATCTATAGAGTTAGTCACACACCTAGTCAGTCATGCAAAGAATGAATTACATACTCATATATACAGTTATATACAGTTATATACACCAACTGAGTTATTTATACATACACCACATCACTTATTTATGCAGATGCTAAGAAATACTTATTGTCTTATACAATCATTGATACAAGCAGACACTCATTTATACACCCACTCTTCAAATAACTTACCCTGACATATAGTCAATTATATACTCCAACACTCAAATATACAGCCGTAAAACATATGTGGTTAGTCACAGATATACCACTGAGACATTCATTCACTAAGCAACACACCCATACAGCCCTTCCAAGATGCACTTTTGAATGCATACAACCATTGAATTACCCACTCAGACATCTGTGCACAGAGTCACACCCCCCTCCACCGACCCACACAGACACTCAGGCATTCATGCAGATACTCAGACAAGAAATCAATACCCCATATAGACACCTATGTAGGTACTTACCAACCCATGCAGCCGCTTACACACCAACTGAGAGACTAATACAGACTTTCACACAGTTTAGTCACTAGCCCATGCATTCAGTAAGACATGTTCAATCACTCACTTATACAGTCAGTCATGTGCCTACTAAATAATCCCTTCAGGCACTTGTAAATCCACTCACTCTTCAATACACCTTGGCATAGCTATACATGAAAAATATTTAAAGTTTACAGAAACACACATCTACTGGATGATGGCATCAGTGATGTCATTTGAGATGTCATCAGTGATGTCACTGACCATGTCATGAGTGATGTAATATTCAATTCAAATTCAAATTCAAATAATCTTTATTTCGATCATAAAATATCATAAAAGATGTACAAATAATTTTCAACATTAAAAATGTTATGGAATATACTATATATTTTAAAAAGTTACCCAAATTCATGATTACAATCTGATTAGTATAAAATGGATTTTGGTTAAGAAAGGGAAGTTCATACAGCTTTAGTGTCCCTTATAATTCTTGCACGTAATCGCCACATTGCCGTAAAAAATGTTGCCATTACGAACACTGTTGGAGCCGATAAGTCTGTTTTGAGGACTCTGTAAGCCGGAGCATAAGTTCGGAAGCCCAAGTTCCTTAAGTAAGGGACCAGCCAATAGCTCCTAATTCTGCTGTAAGCTCTGCAGAACAGGACCACGTGAAGATCACTTTGTGTGTAAATGTAAATGTACATGAATTTATATAGCGCAAATCACTGAGCGGTTTCTAAGCGCTTGCTTAGGGAACCCGTCCTGGTATTCCCCTGTGAGATAACCCCGGCAGGGTATCCGCAAGGTGAAAGCCAGGGATCCCGCCGTGAGGGGCCGTAGAGGAGATTAAGCAAGCTATTGCTCAGAGTTGCAGAGTTTGAACCCGTGAATCGAGTAGGCACTGGAGCGAGAATTGTCGAGTCCATGGACATTTTAGGACTCAAGACCCCGCCGAGCCGGGAATTGAACCCTGGTCCCTGGCTGACCTCTGCTTCCAGGTCTGCCTCCTCTTTCCAGTTTGTAGTTGCATGCTAGGCACACCCCTGAGTCCAGATTACCTTCCCAGGATTTAGTAAGGGACCTCAGGGGGAGAGAACCGTACCTCCATTGCATGTAGATCTTCAGTACGAAAAAGATCTAGAGATTGTGATTCTAGATTCAGAAAATGATGAAAATATTCTAGAAAAAAGAAGCAGAAAAAGAATCTGAGTCAGAAGAGAACCAGGATCAGGAGAGTATTGAAAAGCAGATTGAAAGCTCTGAAAGCAGGAACAAGAATTCTGAAACTAGGAAGTTAGAAGTAATTCCAGAAGAAGAAGAAGACGAATTACCGAGTACCAGCTACAAGGATGATGTTCCTAACGGAGTGAAGCTGCCGAGTAAAGAAGATCCTAAATATAAGTTTGAAATCTCTGAGACTGATTCAGATGAGAGTGATGAAGAATCTGAGATAAGAAAATTCAGAAAAAGAGCTTGGAAAGCTGAATGTAACGAATCTGAGCCAAAGAAGAAATTTATAAGAAAAGGAGATAATTGGCCAAAAGAAAATTCAAAATTCAAATTGGTGAACAAATCAAAAGGAGCAAGTTAATGAGATATCAAGTCAAAAAGGTGACTCTGATAAGAAAAATCAAGCAGGGAAGAAAATTGAAGTGATTAGCAGTAGGGGAAAAAGACCATTAAAGCCAAACCAAAAGTATAAGTCCCCTGGATTGACTTACATTATAATACCACCAGTTGTGGAAATTAGTAGAAGTAGTCAGGAGGATTTGGAGGAAACCAGTGACAATGATTAGGGTCATTTTCTTTTAGGTCAAGATTTATTTTTGGCATAAGGCTGAAGAAATTGTGTTAGGTGACACAAGGTCGAAGAAATTGTGTTAGCTGGAAAAACACATTGTTGTAAAACGCAAGGTCGAAGAAAAGCTGTTAGAGGGTTACTAAAAAAAAAAATTAAAAGGGGAGGTGTATATAGGTACTAATTTATACTTTAAATTTTTGTTTTTGATTTAAGTAAAAAACTAAAACTAAAGATGCCAAACACTGACAATTCAAGGTGTGCTATTTTTAGAAGATGCTGTAAAATGTCTTCTATTTGTGTGATTCTAATAATCCTGGTTTGGTTAATTATGGCAGTCATCTTTCCTTTTGGCATAGACAAAGAAGATTTCAAAGCTAACATGACAAGTAAAGCTGAAACTAAACAAGATGTTCATGAGGTAGCAGGCAAAACTAATAGAATCATTGAGCACAAGCCAGAGATCCACCAAGATAGATCTGTTGGTGATTTTTCTACTAATTCTTTCTCAAGACGCTTGTCAGAATATGTAAAAGTAATGGATGTGAAGGATTGTTAGGTCTGTGTGAAGCTTCCTGCTTCTGTTTCAGAGGGGGTCAAATATTACATGCTGCGCCTTACTTATGGCATTTCATGCAGTGTTATAGCTAGCTTGTTCTATCAAACAGGTTGTCTGGAGTACTATTACTCGGACTATGATGACATTTTTGCTAATCTGAAAGTTGTAAATAGCTTGAACAAAGTTAGACCTGCCAAACAGATGAGGGAATTCTTTTTGGTGACTAATGAACTTACCCATGAATATGCTTATAAAAACAATTTAACATGCAAAATGAGAGATGAAGAAAAATCTTTTCTGAAATTGGTTGAGGAGAGAAGGGCGATTTACAAGAGAAATGAGATGCTGAAACAAACTAAATCCAAATTTTGGCAGCCCGAGGATGAGAAGCTTAATGGTGGAAATAGATATGCTGCTATTCACATAGATGATCCTGTTAATGGAAAATCTGTATTAGGAGAGACAACACATTATATGACAATTATTTTGTTGGAGCAAGTCAATGCGAGGAGGATACTTATCGTATCATAGGGGGATGGGGATTTAAAGGTGGCAAATACCCAATTTTCCCTGGAATTTATTTTGTCTGTGGGAATAAAGCTTACTTTAGCCTCCCAGACCATTGGTATGGGATGAGCTATCTTGGTTTGGTCTTTCCAATTTTTTTTCATGTAGACAGAAATGCAGAAGGTTCATTCGAAATTGGCAAACACCTGAACAGGTACAGAAGGGAAAGTTTTTCAGAAATCGAGGGTGACCTATTTGGTGCAATAATTCCTATGGTGGGAATAACCCTGAATGCAATCAAAATCAGAAAGGTTTCCACAATTGTAGATGGGTTGTCCACAGACACCGCAAGTGGTTTCCAATTAGTTAACACAGAACTTGTTGCCACAAGAAGCATGGTTATGCAGAACCGCCTTGCATTAGACATTCTGCTAGCAAAAGAAGGAGGAGTTTGTGGGATTTTGCATGTCCAGCATTGCTGTACATATATCCCAGATAAGAGCCATAATATAGAGATGCTTATCAAAAATATCACAGAATTTCATTCTGAAATAGAACCCCTGGAAGATGACAATTTTTCAGAACGTTTGAGTAAAAGATTTGCAGCAATTGGAAAATGGTTTCGCGAGATTGGCAGTTCAATCATTGGCAAAATACTTTATCATGTAATAATCATAGTTATGGTCACTCTTTTGTTAAAAATTAGTTGCATGTTTCACAAGAGAAAGAAGCATGTGAGAGAAAAGAGAAGGATTTGCAAACTCAGAAAGGAACAGGAGAAGGAGATTGAAATGGAAGAGTTTCATAGAGCGCAATATGAGAGTTGCAGACAAACTGCTGAGACAGGAGTTTAGAAATATTAACACAAAGAGTGTTCAAAACATGATGTCTTCAAAAGTTAAAATTTTTGGTAAAATTTTTGGTATTGTTTGGTGATTTTAAAAATCACCAGATGAGGGAGTTGATGAAGCGAGTTTCGGAAATTAAATACGTTTTCACTCGCGCAGTTAAACTTCCATAATGAATTAATTATATTAATACGTTTTTGCACGATTTTGTATTACTCAACCTAGTTTAAAATGCATTCACGAACATAAGGGTTAACATTATGTGCTCTTTGTTGCATTTGCGAGTACGTTGAAAAATAATAAACTAACTTTGTCTATTTGTCTTGTCAACATTAATTGCGGCTGTTTAAATAACGGCATGTGCTTATTTTTAAATGTGCTTTTGTCTATGTCGTGTCTTTTATGTGGTATTGGCTTGTGAAGAATCCTGAGGCCCTTGTGAAGAAGGTTTTTATAAATTCCGCTTTCTTGTGGTTAAAGCTAGGTAACATAAACTAATGGGTTAATATTTAGCAAGGGGGTGGGTAACAGAATATTCTTCATTACTCAAATTAATTATGGTTTTGTGTTTCTTTGCATAATAGTTATCGAGAAAGAGGCCTGAGGCCTAGCTTTTAAAATGGGTGTTGGGAATTGGTGTTTGGAATCCTGTCGTGATGAGCTGAGCACAGTTAAAGAAGGGAAATGTTTGTCACATTTCGTTCATCAGTAAACAAATAATTGGAACTGTGCAAGATGTGCTCCGAGTTGTTTAACTCCAAGGACAGGAAGCGGCAGAACAGCTAAGCTGAGGAAGCAGCAAACTGTTATTTAATAAGATGTGGCTTGTGGACAATGGACAAAGACGTTTTAGAAAAGCACAATTTTTGGATTGAAAAGGCAATGAGATCATATAGACTGACGGCTGTCAGCCAATCAAAATGCTGTATGTCAAAGAAAAAGTATACTTTTAGTTAGTTTTAGATAGAGAAGAGGTATAAAACTTGGTCCCTTGGGAGGAGGGCTGCTGGCTTGTTCCTGAATCCTGAAGGGCGTGAGATGCTGACGGACTTTTGACTCTCGTAAGGAAAGCAGAACTAATGACTTTTCATTAGGTTTCTAGAAAGTTAGACAGGGAAATTGAATTTAGGGAATGAGACCTTTTCAGCTTTAATACTTCTCATGCTGATCCGTTTGAAATGATAGACTAATGTGCCTTTGCTTAATTAAAAGATGCTTTCGAATTGCTAATAAAAAGATTTTCTTTACTAAAATGCTCTTTATTTGAAAATAAAGTTAATAAATAGATTTTGAAATGACAAGCTGGTCTTGTTTATTCTGAGTCTAGTTACCATCAGTTGATCCATTACCTAGGTGACTTAATTAAATGTTTCCATTTAATAACAATGATGATGAAAAACTGCAGTTGTATATAAAGTGTAAATAGTTATAGAATAGGTCCGATTAATTAGATCACATGAATCAGTTGGCCAATATTTATCACAGTCGTTTATGGGCCTTGTGAAGAGTTTTCGATTAATGGTGAGTATTATGGTGTTGGGTAGTGTTGTTGAGACAGATTTTCTGTAGGGCCGCTGGATCATTACATAGTGCTAGTTTGGCAAAGTTGATGATGTCTTCATAGGGTAGAACACATGTTGGAAAGTTACCAGTAAGCTGTTACTATAGTCAAGCATTCTCACAACCAGTAGGTTCATTAGGAACTAGACAGACTCATAGAGGAGATGGCGGTGGAATGTTTTGATTAAGTAATTAATAACTAGTAGTTGTGGAAGTGTGTGTTATAACAGACCGCCATTTCTCTTGCTGAAGGTTTAATGACAGTATTAGATTGTCCAGAAAAAAACCCATCCAGAGAATACCCAGTCAAAGGGATTCACTAGGTAGAAAAGCACATGATAATCATTTACAACGAGATGAGAGTAAGGCAGCTATTCACTGTATAACTAGATTCCGACAGTCAAAGATTTTCTATTTTTTTAGATAGAGGGGTATGTGGGATGTGAGATGACTATTTTAATTTTATTAGCATAGAGAAAAATGAGAAACCAAGAGGAGAAACAAATCGCCCAAGAAGGTCGTACAAAGAAAAATGGGTGTTCTCAACATTAAGCCTTGAATCAAACTGAGGAGAACATTGAGACAGAGAACACATAGTTGGAGATATAGAAAAAGGTCTAAATATTTCCTGCAAGGATGAAAATGAACAGTATCACCTTGACCTTTACCCAATTCTCTCCATTACAGTCCTTTCAATTTGCATCCAAAAGTACTGCCTGTCAGATGCCTAAGACCAGATTAATTTTTTTATTTTTTTTTATTTGTAAAGTTTTATTGCATAGATACACAAAAGCATACCATGGCTCTACATTGCACGTTCACAGCTCTCAATCCCATGGAGCACGCACTGTAGATATCTCACACAGTTTTTTAGCCAACAACCCAGTTCGGGCAGGCAGCGATATGATTAGTACCTGGTGTTTGTTCATTCTCGTATCCTGCTTAATGCTCCCAGTAGCGGTGTCCGCGATGTAGACTGCACCTTCGCAGTCACACTAGCAGTGGCAGTAAAGATTCTAGCACAGGGCGTCTCTACTCTCCTCTCAATTGTGCCACAAAGGAGAGGAAGAACGCTTGGTGGACTGCCTGCAGGTCCCTCCATTTACTTCTGGGGTTCTTTCACTATCTGCTCACCCCCATGCTCCTGCCTGTCAGCTGGGGGTGCTGCAGGCCCTGCAGGGGCTATGGGCTATAGGTGCCTGGAGGCCTGGGGGCCTGCACGCTCGCTCGCTCGCTCACCCCACCCCGATGCCCAACTCATAGACACTGAGGCAGTGAGGGGTGTCCAGTTCAGAGGCACCGAGGCTGAAAATAAAGAACAGAGCGGCAGTGTCCTCCTTCGGCGTTCGGCGCTTTTTCTCACACAGCCTCACTCAGCCCAGCCTAGCACAGCCTGGAAAGATGCGGAACGAAATCACCGTCTCAGCAGCTCACGTACACAACCCACTTAAAACCACAGGTTGTCAAATGGGAGTCAGACAGTCAGTCAAAAGTCAGTAAAAAGTCTAACCAGCTTAACTAGCGCGAGGGCGGCTTTCATATATAAGAACTGGTAAGCGTTTCACATTACCACTGTGTGGTTCCTGCTGCGTTTTAAGTAGTGAAGATCCGGTGCCACTGGCAAGAGGGGTTCAACCCTGGCCCTGCCCTACCTCCCACCTCGGTTGCTGCAGCTTGGTGGCTCAGCATTTTCCCTGGCATCTACAGTGCTCCGGCCAGCCGCCTGCCTGCCTGCTCGCAGCTGCTCTCAACTCTGCTCCGTACTACTCCTCTACTTCTCGCAAAACGTGGAATGGACTCTCCACTCAAATGTGGTGGCCTCTTAATCACTATAGGCAGGAATCTTACATGTGCTGTGGAACATCTGTGTTACCACAACCCACATATGTTTTTTGATATAAACTGCAGAAGGTCATTACTTCAATATTCAGGCTTGTGTGCCAGTAATGGTCGAAACGTGTTGGCTGACACAAGTGTTCCCTTTTGCCTTTGATTTACAATAATTGGAATACTGAAATGTATACTGAATAAGTGGCTCAACACAGTATACAAGAATTTGTTCTGAAATTTGTGTACTCTGTGTCTTCTGAGTATTCTAAATAAATGACTTTAAAGGTATGATTTTGGTTATTTTCATTTCATATGTTTAAGTGTACTATTCCCTGGGACTGAGTTCCCTACTAGGGAGGCAATGAGAATGAATCATGACACAAACCAAAGCAAACCAATAGTTATAATTGGCTATGCACACGGAACACATGGATTTGGGGCCCTTTTCCTTTATGATAACCTTCATTGCAGCCATCCATTTATCTATCCATTTATGAGTGCCCAGGCGGGCTGGAGTCAGAGCCACCTGCCTCCATTGTTGTGGGAGTAGGAGGATTGTGGTGCAGTACAATGTGTGGTTATATGACCCAACCATGTAATATATTCACATAACCATTTTAGGTCTAGTCAGGCTTGTTTGTAAAACGATAGCTCAACCCTGGGTAGCTGTAGTTTCGAGGAGTAGGGCTTTAAGAAAGGAACTAGTGTAAAGCATTTAGACACACCTAACAACGAAATAAGGAGGTTACACAACACAAAATAAATCTGACACCAAGCTGTAAAAGTAGAATATATTTTTATGAATGTTTAGACATCAAGATGAGCAACATGCACCAGAGGATTTTTGAGATGTAGATTCTTAAATAAAAAGTAATTCTCAGCCTTTTAGTCCCAACAACAAAGAAGCATTGGTAACTGTAAAGTTTGTTAACTTTGAAAAAGTTGTAGAGTTGTGTTTGACTAGACTGGCCTACCAGTTCCTACAGGGAGAGGTAAGGGGGGCAATAAGGAGTATTTGGACAGTTACCTGGTCACAAAAGAGGTTTCTAGACCAGTTGCACACTTTATGCAAGGACTGCCATAGACTTCAATAGAGTGGTCAAGATCCTGAGGATATTGCCTGCTGAGGATGCTGTGGGTGATGTGCGGCTGACAGAGGCCTTCCTGGGATTACTTCTTAGTCCATGGTTTGGCTGGAGTGACTTTGGCCACAGCGTTGGTGTCCCCCAAAGAAATTTTTGGTCCAGCAGAAATCCAGTTATGTGTGGTTTAATGGTGACCACAGTCAAAGCAGATGTAGTTGTTTCCTTTGGTGACGTGTAGTGTCCATCTTTGATGACCAATCTGCACTCTGACGACTATCCTGAGATCGCTGGACTCGGGTACTACTTTTAAGCATTAAGGTGTGATCTTTTTAGCAGCACGCCAGTGGTGATTTGATGAAACGGACTACTGACAAGACAGAGGGGATTACCGCAGGTTTTATGGTCTTGTAGCTGGAACAGGGAGTCTGCCAACCGACTCTTGGAGTTCACCTTTTCTTTCTTGGGCTCAGGAGCACCTTTGCCACGAGACAGGCACCACAGGCACAATCACTTCTTTTCTAGCCCAAGGAGCAGCAGGTGCAGTCTAGTGGTTGATGCAGCCTCTCTTGCCAGCTCCAGAGGTCAGCAGGGCAGTCCCTCTCTATCCTCTCTTTAGTCCAGAAGTCAGCTAAAGTTCAGGGTGCCAAGAGTGCAATATTTAAGCCCAGAAAGTGAACTGGGGGTTGGTTAACAGGTTTCCTAACGTCTTATGATGACTTCCAGCTATCTGTGGCTTCTTAGCAATCACAGAGTGCACCAATGATTCCTACTCTTCAGAAATCTGAACCCCTCTCTCAGTGTGAGGAACTTGGTAGCCAACCTTAGAGGTGCAGCTACCTGTGGGCTACACACCCATGAAACAAACAGTTGGAAGAGTGGTCTCTACCACCCTGTTCAATACCTCCAGCCAGTCTACCTGAACAAACAAGCAGCCCCTCTTCAGTATGTTTGCCATTTGCCCATCAAAGGTGGATTCTTCTTTGAAGCTCACCTTTAGGGTCAACACAGTGTGGTATCTTGTGAGAGCAGGTAATGCCTCCATCTGTGACAGGCATCAATTGTTCCACGGATTTGGAGTCTTTCACATTACTCCCCAGGTGGGCAGAAGTCTGTCTGGTGGCCAGCATATGTGATGAGTTACCGGACAAACTGGGCAACAATTTTCTAAAAGTTGCTCTTCCTTAAAAGTGACATCAAATTAGACTTGGGCATTATGTTGGGTTTAGTGCCACAATTAATTTGATACCTTGAAGTACCCATTTTAGTAGTCCCATTCAGAAGTTATCAGGGCTGAACTGTCATCCTGCAACTCTGTACTTGCCACTTGGGCCTCTTACCGTACAACATTAAAAAAGACAATTTGGGGATTTTCCTGTTAGGACATCTGAAAGTACACACCCCACTTAATAATATGCAACTCCCTGTTTCAGGACTCAATATGTCTTCTTTCGGTATACATATATATATACATATATATATAGATATATATCTATATATATATATATATATATATATATATATATATATATATAGATATATATATAGATATATATATATATATGTATATATATTCCCAGCTCCAAACTGCCCCTTCAGTTAAGAACGCACTCAGACACGTTCTAACAGGAAAACCTTTAATGGCAAACTGTGTCCCGTGTGCAGATGTCTAACAGCTTTCCATCAATTCCGCCTGACGCGTTTCAAAGAATGTAGCTCCTTTCTCAAAGGCTCGATGTTCAGTGTGCAGCCAAGGACACACCTTAAAACACTTCATGCCACGCCCTTGATACGCAAGGAATTCTGGTACGTGTAGTGAGTCCCGGCAATACAACCCTGGATGGGTGCGCTTATTACTGCTGCTGTTGACTATATTTTAAGCTCCCAGATGAGCCTCCGTACACAGGTTCAAGAAAAATCCAAAGTTCATGTCCCAAGTGTGGCAAGGTTGAATACTCGAGCCGCATGGCCCCCGCTTTTGGGATGGTGCGTTCTTCGCGGCAAGGGCTGCCGCGTTAATATTCCCAGCTCCAAACTGCCCCTTCAGTTAAGAACGCACTCAGACACGTTCTAACAGGAAAACCTTTAATGCTATCCCAGTAACAATCTAACTCAGGTACAGATTTGCCGCATAGGAAGCGGGCAGTAAGAGAGGCTGACTCACAGTTCCTCACCAAATCAGTGTGAGCCATTTCCCAGTACTGAGTTTTCAGGATCTGTTTTTGGGGGAAGATAGCATTCTCTGGATCTTCCCACAGTGAGCTCATACCCATGCATGATAAGGTGGCTCTAAGCTGTTTTAGCCATCTTATTTTACATGAGCTATCTACCCTGACTACATCTAGGAAACCAGCCGCATACTCTGCTAGCTCTGGGGTTGTCCATAGCCTCCGCCAGTACAGCAAAGGGCGCAATTTTGCAATATCTGCGATTGGATTCCGCCCCAGATCAATCAATAATGGCAGAGTCTGGGTACTCTGAGGCAATCTCGCTATGTTTCTCAGAATCCTATTTTCCGAAATTGTTAGTTTCGCTAAGTTCTCATCACCCCAAAGTTCAGCACCATATAAGGCAGAACTAATTACCTTCATGTTGAATATCTCCATGGCGGGGTTAATTTTCTTAGTAAAAGAGGTGTTATATTCTTTTATCAGTATCCCTGCCAGTTGTCTATGTTTCAATGATACTAAATCAACTTGATGTGACCATCTTAGCCCCTCCTGCATATTAACCCCTGGGTAGGTGAACTCTTTGACCTGATCAAGCATGATGTTATTTAATCTAATGCCCCCTTTGAACACCCTATGTGGGTTAAAAGTGCTACAGCTAGTACAGGTAGGCCCAGTGATGGGACTAGATTGACACATTTAACACATTCGCGAGCAGCCCAAGTCCTATTCGGACTGACCCTACTAACAATAACATCGATCATTACTTAACAACAAATTCTGTCAGGGCTCAGGTACATCAGAATGGGGTTAAGGCATTACATCTTACCCAGTCAAGGCCTAGAGAGGAAAGTACCATGGAAATGAAAAGTTCATCAAAAAATGTTATGGTGAATGTTCTAAAACTTCCCGTGACAAACTGGCCAGAGAGTGAGGATTCCCTAATAAACAAATCAATTCACTGGATAAGGCATGTGAGAGGGTGCTGGTCGGTGATTAGGGAAGATGTAGTTAGAGCCCGTAGGTTAGTAGCATCAGCAAATTCCCTGGATTTTACTGAGCTCACGATGGCTAGGGCACATATAGCGGAAAACCTCTTTGCCCTAGAATTTCGCACTAGCGCACCAGGACCATCAAATATACAGTTTGGGCGCCCATCGAGCGAAGGTGATAATGTTCGCCAACATGGGTTCGAGTCTCCCAGACCTATTTGGAGAATCATCACTAGAAAATATTGATTGACTTGTGTGTAATCTGGATAAGGGGCAGCAGGGCAAACTGGTTATGGATGTGGCCCCCAAAACTATTCAATCTGGGTATGATTGCCAATTAGTAGAGCTGGAACAAGTCATGGGAGTGGAACCCTTGTCAAGCATTCGAAAAGTAGGGAATAGGCAGGATAGTACGCTAAGTCTAAGCATACCAGTTGCAAACATCAAATCGGCAGACATAGGGGCCCAAACCTTTGAGGCGGGTAATCTCAGGAACCACAGCACCAATCACAACACCCAATACAGCGTTGGAAAGGGCAGTTGCAGCAGAAGGACATAGGCTATGCAGACGCCCACCATATACATTTAAAAGGTAAAAGAACCGTGCCAGCAAAGTAGTCCCTTGTGGCGTGTCTGCGTTGTGCTGTGGGCGTGTGCTGGGGGCGTGACAAACGCTGGAAGCGTGTGGTACGTTCCGCCCTTCATGCCATGTCTCATATTGTGTGCTAATCTTGCCCTGCTCCCTTTAAATACCCCTGCACCCCATAATCATAACCCACCCTTACTCCTTAAAATACCCCAACACCCTTAAACACTAACCCATCTTAACCCTATAAATATACCCTGTACCCCAAAACCCAAACCTATCCCTAAACCCTAAAAAATACCCCTGTACCTCAAAACCCAAACCTAGCCCTGAACCCTTTAATACCCCTGTACCCCAAAACCCAAACCTACCCCTGCAACCTAAAAATACCCCTGTACCCCAAAACCCAAACCTAGCCCTGAACCCAAAAAATACCACTGTACCCCAAAACCCAAACCTACCCCTGAACCCTAAAATACGCCTGTACCCCAAACCCAAACCTAGCCCTGAACCCTTAAAATACCCCGGTACCCCAAACCTACTCCTGAAACCTAAAAATACCCCTTTACCCCAAAACCCAAACCTAGCCCTGAACCCTTAAAATACCCCTGTACCCCAAAACCCAAACCTAGCCCTGAACCCTAAAAATAGCCCTGTACCCCAAAACCCAAACCTACCCCTGAACCCTAAAATACCCCTGTATCCCAAAACCCAAACCTAGCCCTGAACCCTAAAAATACCCCTTTACCCCAAAACCCAAACCTAGCCCTTAACCCTTAAAATACCCCTGGACCCCAAAACCCAAGCCTACCCCTGAACCCTAAAAATACCCCTGTACCCCAAAACCCATACCTATCCCCAAACCCTAAAACTACCCCTGTACCCCATAACCCAAAACTATATCTGAACCCTTAAAATACCTCAGTACCCCCAAAACATATACCCCTATACCCATACTTACCTAATCCAAACATTAAAAAAACCATGCTTTTACCATTCATGCATTTACAACGAATTTCGTTGTAAATGTATGCATGGTAAAAGCATATAAAATGTAATGCCATGCGTTATAATGGCATTGCGGAGTCATGGTACTTTCGTCATGGTATGCGGAAAAAAAGTTGCGGAATAGATGTTTACCCTCCCCCGGTAAGTACGTTGGTGGCACGGCGGCCCACATCTCCAGCAACATACTCATTTGAAAAATGCACAGGTCTCTCTCATTGATGGCCAGCACCGACATACACTTTTAGACACACCTCTCGCCACACGTTCTAGATTTGCGAACTTTAGAGCCGGGGAGCTACGTTCAAATCTCGGCATCAGCTCAACATCCTGTGATTCCAGGCAAATCGCTTTGTCTCCCCGTGCCTACCACAAATGAATGTGTTCTTCTGTAATGTAAATTGTGCTCATGCCATGTTGTCGAGTTCGCGCTATATAATATTGCAAGGAAAAATGAAGTAGGGAAACTCGAGTTCACACACTACTGAACGCGCACTCTTAAGTCCATCAGCAGTGCACTGTGAATGGGAGCGTTTCACATGCCTGTCACAGATAAGAAATGCTATCTAAACGAAATCCTACAAAACAATATACTACTGGCCGGCAGCAATTCATACCCAGACAACGTCGGGACGGACTGCTAGTGGTTATATAGTTTACTAGCTTCCCATTTCTTCCTCACTTTATTCTCTAGGATATCTGTAAGTATTTCTTTTTGTTTTTGCCTTTCCTTCTCTAGTTCTTCTTTATTTGTTCTTACATGCTCTGCTGCTATTTGTGTATCAAGTTGTTTTATAGCGTTTTCCACGTCTCTTATTTCTTGCTTTAACATTTTTGATCTGTCTGCCCCCATGCTTAGCAATTTACCTCTGATTACTGCCTCGTAAGTGTCCCAGGTAATTTGTTTTGAGGTCCCAAATTTATTATTCTCAAAAAAATTATCTGTCTCCGTCCTAAGTTCTTATTATTTGTGGATCTAATAATATAGAGCGGTCAACAGTCCATCTAGCTTGTGAGTTGTTTTTTGTCGTTTGTATTCTAAGTTGGACTGCTGAATGATCGGACAGGTGAGCTGGCAGTTGCTCTATTCTCGTGACATTTTCTTGTAAACTTCTGTTTATTAGGAAGTAATCAATTCTTGATTTGTGTCCTAATTTTTGGTTGTGAAAAGTGAAGGCCTGTCTTTTGTCACCTTTCTCTTTCCACATATCCACCAGATCCAAATCTTTTGTTCAATGTCCCAGCCACTCCCTCATTTTTGGTAAGTTTGCTTGACTTCCCGGGGGGTATCTGTCTACTTTAGGATATATGATTATGTTATAATCACCCCCTAATATTATTGGGGAGGTTGCTGATAGCAGCTGTGTGTAAAGCTTTTGAAGGGGGATTGGGTCATCTGTATTTGGACCAAATAGCCTGCTACAGTATACAGATTATTATATATTCTTACCCTAGTTATTGCCCATCTACCCTTGTTGTCCACTTCTGTGTATTCTATCTTGACTTTGAGCGATTTCTTAAAAATTATTGCTATGCCCTTAATATTACAGTCTTGGTTGGTGCATACATAGGCATCAACCCAGCTCAGGTTTTTCATAATTTGATCCCATTCCGATTTTAGAAGGTGCGTCTCCTGCAATATAATGACCTCACTATCTGTTGTCTTCAGATATTCAAGGATTCTCCTTCTTCTACTTTTGGTTCTTAGACCATTTACATTCCAAGAGAGTATACTGAATTCTTTAGAGATTGTCTTTATCTTTCTATGTTTCCTTTGGGTGACTCGTATTAGTGTTCATGTTTACAGGCACCGTAGACTCCTTTTTTTGCGATGAGGAAATTTTTTCTGTTTTATTACCTAATTTGCTCCCCACCCGTGTTCTTTTTTTGTTTTGTTTTCTGCTTTTCTGTGTACATTTCCGTTACCCTCGCTGGGGAAGCCTCCCTTCTTTTTTTTGGGCTGTATTCTTCGCCCTCTTTGAGCTCCATACTACGCCTATTTCGAGCGCTTCACCTTTCTTGTTCATGTTGCATCAGTCCGCATTTGATCCTTAATTTTCTCCAGGAAGTTTTCGACCTCCTTGGGGGTCAATGATGTTGTACATTTTGTTCCTCCACATGATCCTGAGGGCTGCAGGGAACTTCATTTGCACTGTAGCTCCGAGAGATTTTAGTTCCTGCATATGCTGTCCCAACTCCCATTGCCTGTCCTGAGTTGCCTTAGACATATCTGAGGGGATTCTGAAAGACCATTCGCCCTTATTGAAAGTACCCTTCCTTAGGGCCTCACTTAAGATTCTTTCTTTCAGAGTGTATGTTTTAAAATGAATTAGGATTTTCCTTGGTGTTTTCCTTTCTTTATTTTTGCAGAAAGGATCGCGATGTACCCTCTCTATGTCTTCCTCCAGTTCTGCTGCTTTTACCCAGGGGAAATATTCATCAAGGAGTGACACTGTGAATTTTTTTATGTCTGTCCCTTCCTGATTCTCTGGAACATTTAGGATTCTGAGATTATTTCTTCTTGCCTGATTTTCTAGAGATTCGAGTTTCTCTTTCATGGTTTTGTCGCTTTCTCTTAATGCTCTAATCTCCTTTTGGTTGGTCTCCACCTTCTTGCTGAGAGCTCCTACCTCTGCTTCTACTGCAGTCACTATTTCCCCTAGCGCATTTAGTTTGGAATCTAGCGTCTCGCACACTTCCCGGATCTTGCTCTGATTAGACTCTGATACTGCGAATTTCTCTCTCATTTCCCCCAGCATCTTTTCCAGGAACTTCTCTGTTTGACTTACAGCAAGTTGTACTTGCGGGTCTTTTGGATTGTGATCTGTGGTTTCTTCCACCGTATTGCTTACTGTCTGTGCTCCTGTAGATTCAGCAGATCGTGCCATAGTGGAGCCCCCAGGTACCTCAGCTTGCGATTGTGTAGACGTCTCTATCTCTTTTTTCATATCTGGTCTGTTGTCGCTTATTAGATCAGTGTTATGATCTGCTTTAGGGCAGGGGTTTGAGGTAGAGTCAACGTTAATTTCTACAGGGGGTGAAAGTTTGCTATTTTCTTGTAGTGAAGGATGATTTTCCTGCGCCCCTTGAGCTCCCTAAACTTGCTGTTGTACCTTGAAAAAGGACCTTAGGGAGGGGGTCACTCTGATTGTTGTTTCTGTCTGTCCTTTTTCCAGATCTTTCCCCTTTGCTAATTTACTTTTTATTTTGTAGGTTTGAAACTCTAAATTAGGTTTCCCTTTGAATTTCCTTTTTGTGCTGCTAGGGGCCACACTCTGCTTTAGGGGAGAAAGTTGATTGTGTTTAAGGAACTGTCTGTTCCTGAGGCAGTAGCTTGATTTTATGCTTTTGCCCTGCTCAGCTTCTACTGCTTTTGCTAATTTAGGACAGATTAAGGAGGTTTGAGTTTGCCCACCCCCCCCCCCCCCCTCGGCTCCCAAAATGTGCACAGAGCTACAACCTTTGTTGCCTTTCCTTCCTCCTTATACTGGCTCCCTCTGCACCCCTCGAGTGATTCCTCCCCCTCTCCTCCCCCCTCCAGATAGCTTGTTCATAGGGGGCTGTATTGACCTCCAGTCCAGTCCCGCTGTATTTCGATGCTTCCTAGGGTCTCCAAGGATCCTCAGCTTCACCGAGAGCGTTATAGGGGTGGTAGCCTCAGTTGCAGCCTCTGGAGCCGATGTGGTGGTGCCCTTGCATCTCCCTGCCTCTCTGTCTCCAGTCTCGGCAGTGTTAGTGTCTGTTGTAGGGGTCGCACTACCGCTTTTCCCCTGGAACAGGAAGGGAGAGCTACCAACGTCCTTCTTTCGCTTCTCGGCAGACACAGTCGTGTCCGCTCTCATGGTAAAGGTCGCGCTTCCACTTTTCCCCCGGAACAGGAAGGGGATTCTTCCGGCGGCCCTTCTGCAGTCTCTGCTCGCCTCCGAGGCAGCCGCCCATAGTCCAGAGTACGCTCTCAGGGCACAGTGCAGAGCGTCTTTCACCGTGGCTCCGCTTGAGTTAACTCCCGCTGGAAACCGATTTTGCATTCCCTTTTTTCTTGATTATTGCAATCTTAGTGCGCTGGAGCCCATATTAGAGAATCTTTCCTTTACAAATGCGGCTTTGTGATGTGTAGGTGTATATTCCATGATTTATTCCGCAGCGAGCATGGAGCTCCCGACCGGACCTCTTAGCTGGCCGCCATCTTCCCCCCTTGCACCAGGGTTAAATCTTGTTGGACCTTACATGGGTTTGGCCCACCCTGGTGTAGAGTGTTCGTGGACGACTGGTGTACTTGCCCCCCCATCACCTCCTGATTCATTACTAACAATATCTTAAAATGGGAGATACTATTTGTGCACTGCAACACTGTGGTAATTTGGTCTATATTGGCTATATCCTCATTAGACAATACTCCCTCCTTTAGGCTTTTATCTACTTTTCTTGCATTTGTTCTCTGGAACATAGCCGGGATGGTAGTAATGTGTGTCTTATCCACGCTTGCCAACTTATTAGTAGATGAATTACTAGGTGCTTCCCTCTCTTGCTCTAGCTCAAGGATACCCTCACACTCTTCTATCAGGGTGTCCATCCTATCTAGGACACAGTTGCTACTTACATTTGTTTGGAGTTTCCTTGCCCTTTTGCTTTTACCCCCCCCTGCTCTGCTTTGTGTCAGTACTTCCTGTCTCCCCCCCATCCTCACCCACACCCAGTAACTTTCTATCCCCATTCCTAGATATTATCACACTACTTGCTACAATATGATATTTATTGACTAGGGTGGTAATATAGTTCCAGTCTATACAGGTCTCTGCGAGGGGTCAAAGACTCCAAATAGAACAGTCACGACTAGAATGGCAACAATGATACCTGGGGGGGGGGGGCGTCAGTCACAGCAGGATCTACAGTTCCATGCTTAGACCAGCAAGGCAGGATGGGACAGGCCTTGGAGGGGCGGTCCAGCCCTGCCACGGACTGGCCCGCCCTTGGCCCGGGCTTTGCCCGGGCACATCCGCGGTGCGGAGACCTGGATGGTTTTTATTCCGCCTCCGGGCGCGATTTCCTGCACGTCGCATCAGGCACCACTGAGGACTGCTGGGAGATGTGGTCCGGTCCAGCTGTTCCCCTCATGGCGAGCGGACAGGCAGAGCGCTGATGGTGGCCGTTTCCCTCACGGTGGATTTGAAGAAGAAGCAGTGGCTCATGGCCATTCCCCTCATGGCAGAGCAGCTGTGGTAAGTGGTCTTTAGTGGTGCGTCCCGCGGTGCGGGAGGCCTGGATGGCTTTTATTCCACCTCCAGGTGCAATATCCTGCTCGTCGCGCCAGCTGTGGTAAGTGGTCTTTGGTGGCCTGGGACATCATGGCAGCAGTTGGCCTAGAGCATCATGGCGTGCGATGGCCTGCCCCATCAAGGCAGCCATTGGGGTGGGCCATGATGGCAGCCATGCAACTGGGTCATCATGGCAGCCATTGGTCTGGGTCATGAGGTCAGTTGTCTAGTAGGTGGCATGTCTGGGCCATAAGGAGGGGCCCAGCTTTGGCCACTGGTTCCGAACCTGCTGTCATCTGGTGAATGGCTGGTAGACATGATGGCTGAAGGTCCGGCCAGTGTAGCTAATTCTAACTTTTGTCTTCTCTTAGGTTCATGACCACCACATTCATGGAGAAACATTAGCTTCCTGGATTGACCCATAAGGTACAGGTAACTTATACCACCTTGGCTATCCAAGCCTAGGTTCCAGTAAGCAGATAGCACACCTGGGCATCCAGGGATGTATTACAGAGATAGAGTGTAACCTACTCAAGTAAAGAAATGCTAAATAAGATGGAAGGAATGCTTGAAATCATTTTAACCACTAGTAATTATTCAGGGCCCTATCCCATTCTATAATTGCTGCTGCATGCCATGCCACCTCAACCAGGAACCAGTCATATGAACATCAGATTTAGCCCTGCTTCAATAGGAATAGTCCAGCCCAAAATTCCAGGCCAGATCCATTCTGAAATGGACGACAAGCAACCCTAGACCAGTTTCAGCCTATTTAGTCCTCCTCTGTAGGCTGAAGCTTGGCTCTAGTGAGCATGGGACCCATATTAGGGTACACACATCAGACTTGGGATATCACAAGCCCAGTAACTGGTCAGTGTGGCCAATGTGGATGGTGTGGGCACCCTATGGAAGGCTGCTGATTTAATGTAACTGCTTTGTCTCCTTTGACCGGACGTACTGCATGAAAAATATGCAAATGAAGGCTGCACCAATGTTTGCTGGGCATGCCTTCAGCCTCTGGCTGTATTTCTTTACATCAGGCCGTTCTGCTAAATATTTTCCTCTCCATTTGTTTTATTTATTTATTTAGGTTTTTTTTTAGCACTCACTGTGCATTTTTAGGTCTCGTCTGAGCCAGCCCATGCACTGCTCTGCAAGACATTTGGTTTAGGGCTTTTAAATTCCAAACACACGCTTGTGCATGTGCTTTTTTTATCACTTGCTATTGGGTTTGCCTGCTGTCTTTCTAAGAAAGACAGCACGCAATTGGCCCAAGGCGGGTGCATGTCCCGCCTTTTGTGTCCTGTGGCCTAGGGTCCACGTGAGCGAGCAGCAGCGCGGCCGGGTGCCAGCTGCATACCTCGCATTTCTGCAGTGTGCGCACACCGCGCTTGTTGTGATTGCGGGTGCTAAAGCTTTGATTTTTGCCCTTGAATGAGGTAGTGGACTGCACGTTACTATCTTTGGATTCACATTTATTTGACAGAATTGCCATGCTGATTTCCACTTCATTTACCTCGACTGTCGAAACTGGGAGCTCTGAGAAATAGGACAATCCTCATTTGAACGCCTATTTTAGTATTACAGTATAATGAAGGGATTTAACATGGTTCATCCAAATGAATTGCTGTTAATAGCACTGCTATTAGTGTGGTAACCTAGTGCCTTGGGATTACTTTCCAAGTGACATGCTGACGGGCTTCTGAAGGTTTCGCAGATTAGCTGCCCCTTTTTACGTGCAATAGCTGGAATGCTGACTCCTATCACAATATTTGGAAGCGCAGGGTGCCATTTTTCCTGCAGAACCCCTTCACACGTGTGGAGCACTTCAGGCGCTCTGGGCCGGCATTTGTAGAGGCAGATAGACTAAAAGCAGTGCTTTCAATAACAGAGTGCCAGAGCCTTATGATCCTGGGGACATGGTGCCCAGGACTTTGAATTATAATATTTACTCCGTACACAGTGCACATCAGAAACGGAATCGTTTTGTGAGCAAGTAAAGGCATTTTAATACTAACCTTTGTGATGCTTTTTATATCAACCTCGAAATGATGACAGGCCGATTCAGCATGCACTTAGCTATCTTAGAATCTGCGCCCCATGTACAAGACTTGTACAGCATGGGTCCCTACAGGGGCGTGACTATGAATAGTGCTTTAGGTGCAGTGGCACCGAGGCCAATGTAATCTAAGCTGCCTTCTAGACCCCAGTCATGACTTAACTTTCATACCCAGCCATAGGACAAAGGGCCTGAGTCCCTTGCGTGCTTTAGTGTCCATGGCACCCTTGCCACGTCACTGTGTCCTTGAGGGCCAGATCAAAGCCATATTTAGTTTCGTCATGTTGTTCACATTAGCATAGCATTCAGTGTGGCTATGGTAAGGTGCAGCAGCGATTTTTTGTAGTCCTAGGGTGACCTTGCAGGCTGTCTGGAGATTTGAACGAACGATCAGACTCTACTCAAGTTCTCTCAACAGTGTGACGTGTGTTATGTCTCCCTCAATGACTTCACTAGTACCATATATGCTGTGTTGAGGCGTGCGTTGATTGAAAATGCTGAAGTAAACACAGTGACGACCATTTACATGTACGTTGCATGCCTCTGCTGCGTAACATGGTTGGAAACGCTTGTTTTTGTTGGTACAAGGTATAGCTGTACGTCAGGCCTGTGCTTTGCTTCAGGATAGCTGTAGATACGCCTCGTCTTCTGTTCAGCCTTCCGTGCTAGTGTTTGCGGAGAGCAGCTCTGACTGTCTCGGAGAGAAAAATACACAAGGCTTTACCAATACACAGAGGGGGCTCCCTGTAATGAACTCTGATGCTGGCATTTACTAGATAAAGTCTTTGTGCTTAAGTCAGATGATTGCTGTATAAAGGCATGTGTTTTTAGCTGCTGGCGATGAAAAACCAAATACCCTTCAAAGGGCAGCTTAAATGAACTGCACTCAAAGCTTCTGAGAGGCCATTGCTTCTGATAGGGCAGTTTGACACACGCAAGCCAACGGTTGCGAAAGGGTTAAAGCATGTCAGCTACACCTGTCATCGACCTCTGCAGGATCGAAGGCTCAGCCAGCCTGCTGGGATTGGACCCGGTTGCCTGCAGATTACATACAGATCCCAGCATCAGCCCCTGCATCCATTACATTTTCTCGTCCTATGCATCTGTGGCACCTTACTCCAAGCTGTGCTCCACTGGCACATTTAGATGTAGTTGTACGCAGGCACAACCCTACAACAGCTTACTCTAAACACAACTCCTCCTGTTGTGTATCATCATGTGCACTACCAGGTTGCAAGCCATAGAGTTGGCTAAACGTTTGCTACCTCAAAAGCAAATTCAACAACTCATACGAACAGTAAACCCTATAACCACAGACCAAGTTAGGAACAACTCTTGGCACCATCAAATGCGAAATCTGGCTCTATGACATCTAACTTGCTAAGCATTTACTGTCACAACCGCAGATCAATGTCAAATTAAACTAAACGTAAACAAAACAGACCCATATAAATACAGAATGGCAGCAGATCCACAAAATGTTCAACAATGAACAGACATTTAATGACTACCACTGTGGCACATATTTATACGCCACATAATTACCCTCTACTTAATGCAACAAATACACCCCACATACCACTCAGTACCACATGATTACAAGCCACATAATTACACTCTACTCAATGCAACAAATACACCCCACATACCACTCAGTACCACATGATTACAAGCCACATAATTACACTCTACTCAATGCAACATAAATACACTCCATATAATACCACTCAGTGCCACATAATTACATGGCACAAATGTACACTTTACTCAATGCAACATAATTATATTCCACATAATATCACTCAGTACCACGTAATTACACATCCCATAATTACACTCTACTCAATGCAACATAAATACACTCCGCATAATACTACTGTGGCACATAATTACACGCCACATAATTACTCTATTCAATGCAACATAAATACACTCCACATAATACCATTCAGTGCCACATAATTACACGCCTCATAATTGCACTGTACTCAATGCAACATACATACACGCCACATAAATGCACTCTATACCACATACCACCAATCAACATAAATGCACTCCATACCATGACATAATTTCCCTAAGCATAATTTCACTCAACACCACAGTTTCATGCCACACAATTCAACTCCATACATTTCCAATACACACCACATAATTACTAGGGGTGGGCGGAAGTCGCGTAAGGTACTTACGCGCAGATGTACGGATATTGAACCAATCTCCTGCCTCTCCACATATTTCCGATTCGAGCCGCCCGCCCGCCGCCCACCTTCCGCCCACAATATTAAATGAGATTAAAAAGTCTAAAATAAGATTTAAATAAAACTTACCTTATCGCGGGGTCATCCTCGTCCATCTTCTTGGAACTCCGCATGCGCAGGAGCCTGCGCATTCCTCGCCAGCCTATACATTCACTTCTATTCTTTGACAGACATGAGCATCAACTGCTTCTAAGTTTTAACACTGAATACTTGCTTACAGTCAAGTAAAAAAATGCATACTAATCTAGTGGGAAAAATATTGCAAAGGAGAATATAGATTCTAAAAGAAGCTCTCAAGAGGATAATAAGCACTTTAGTGCAATTTAAGACAATGACAAGTTTAACTGTTCGGAATTTACAGTTTTAGGATATAGCACATATTTCATACTTACTGCTGGTAGTATGAGTGTTCCAAAAGAACCTAAATGAGAAAAAAAAAAATTGGTTTTGAACTACAAGCACACAATGAGGGCACATAAAAACACAAACAACATTTAGGCTAGGAATTAATTGTATAGTGATGGACATTGGACACATTATTGGTATTACCACATATGATTTCACAGTCTCATTGATGTTCCTATTTTTAATAAAAATTAGCAGTCTCTGCTAACTCAGCATAAAAATTCATAACACACACGTGTAGTGCATTGAAACAGCACATTCGTAAAAAGGAAATAATTTACAAACTTGTCAGTTAGGTATCTTAGAAGGAGGAAAGGAAATCTATATCACACTTTCAAAAATATTTCCATTAAAAAATTCAATAGAAACCAAACTGGGCGGCATATTTATGTAACTTTCACGGAGCGCAGCAAGTCACCTTAGTGCGCTGCGTGAAAGGGAAATGGCAGGAATGCGCTGAATTTAACATAATATGACACATTTCTGTTCTTTCCTTTTCACTGCCTTGAGCCGACGCAGGCAACCTTGCACTACGGTGCAAGCGTGCCTGCATTGCAAGCAGGGCTGTTTTTGTGCAGGAAGGAAGGAGCTCCTTCTGCAGAAACACAATCCCCTGAGGTATTTTCCTCTTTCCATGTGTCCTGCAGAAGGCAGCACACACAGAAAGAAGAAAAACACAAATAAGGAAAGATATTTCTGATCCTTACACCTCAGGCGTAGGATTTTGACGCATTCTCAGGTTCTCAGTAATGGTAAATCTGGAAGTGTGCCAAAATCTATGGGTGGAGGCTTTGGAACATCCACACTCCCCCAATGGAATGCCTTCCTGGGGCAGAGTAATGCAACGCTGTGATTTGATCTGCGTTACTCTGGATTTATGACGACATGCAGGGCCGTGCAAGGTGACCATGCATGGCTTGGTAAATCCGACTTAGGCTTTGCATTGACATTGCGTTGCACAATGGCGACCAAAACCTTCATAAATATGCCACTTGGTCGCTTGATAATGTGAGCGTTTAGACAAGAGAGGGAATATCTTAGGTGACTAAATAAATATCTTCATCCACTTTTGCATGTCTCCAAAGGAACATTATTGGGCTGAAGAAAAAAGTACAACTCAATAAGAGTAGTAAAATCTATTGATAGTTAATTAAAACCATGTGGATAACCAGAAAAAAGGGTAACATTCTTTGAAAGACCGACAAGGTACTGAAAAACAGAAGCTAATAAAGTTAATCCGACTGTCAGTGAAGAAACAACTAATACAACAATTACAAAGCAAGTACAAAAAATACTGATTTTGTTAAAATAAGTAGACAGTTTTAAAAATGAAGTCAGCCAAAGGTCAGATCATTTATCATGATTAAATACACTTTAACATTGAGGAGTATTCAATCTCTATCATAAACCTAACAAAGAGGCGCACACATTTTCTATTGCCTCCCATGTCCCCAAATAGAGCTCAGAGGTTAGCAAGAAGTTTAAGGCAGGTCTGATTGGTGGAAGGTTGGTCCAGAATCTTGAAACAGGGCTCCTGGGTATTTTTACATACAGACTGTACTGAAAAAGGGTGTGGGGGTGAGGTTCCGTGACGATTTGAACCCGTGCTTTCAATATTGTCGGAAGTACATAATATTGGTATCAGCGAACCGCAAATGATCCATTTAGCACATCCTGGTGTTTTCGCTATGCTACGAGCAAGAGCACTCCTGTTATGAACACATTTCTGATCTACTCATGGCGCCCATCTTAGATCATGGCAGCCATTTTGTGTTTCTTGCCCTCACATACGCAATAACCTCGGAATCATTTCATTTCGATTAAGGACACGTAGCCTTAGCCGGAGATTCACCTCTTTCATGACACGTGCACCTTAAACCAGATCACGCTGTAGCTACATGACTCGACAAAGGCTGCCTCCTCTGCCCGGGGCCAGTCCTGCTAAACTGGTCTTCGCGTCCATTGTCCTGATCACAATTAGGCGACCGAAGCCAGTAGCCTTGCCCATTTACAACCCACAAACATCTCTTATCCCGCTTTTCTACCTTCCACACCTGGCTCCGTTCCTTTCTTTCTGAATCTTTATTAGGGGGAGGTAACGAAATTTACGATAAGGCGGTCCAGCTCTTGAATGCAATATTGACAAGGGATTGTGATGAACTAGTGGGAACCCCTCTTCGTAATGTTTGGCATCAGATATTATCAACGATTCCTGTGTAATGCCAAATATTTATTGTTTTAGACACAAAGGTTTTGAGAATGTATTACATGTAAAGAATTCGCCCCCAGCTTAAAATTTAGTATATAAGGAGCAACCCTCTTTGTACAAATTGAACAGGCTCCTAGAATCTGCCCATGTGTGGTTTCTGTGACTTCTGTGTCCCTGCAGTAATAAACCTTTGGTCTTTGACGCCACCATCGAGAAGCCCGTGTTTCTGTTCATTTGCGCACCAAGGCAGGTGGAACTCCGGGGTCTTTGGGTGTTGTTCCCTGACACCTCTGGACGGAACCAAAAAGTCCAGAACTCCAATTGGCGCCCAACGTGGGGCGACGTCATTCAGTACCGGTCCAAAAGCCTGAAGAGTTCGAGAAGCTTCGTGTGAAGATTCCTGAGGGAGGCGCCCCACTTCATCGATCCCGGCATATCGCAAAAGTGGCCCGAAGTTCTCTTCCACGAGGGTTCCCGTTCAGGACGGCTGCAGTGGGCCGTTGCCTTGACCGTCGCCCTGTCTTGGACCCGAGGTGCAGTCCTTAGTACGGCGAAACGTGACGGGTTTCTCCTTGGTGACGTCTTCAGTGCCTCAGTTAAGTATTTAGTGGTTGCTAGTTGGTTACTTCGTGAGGGTTGTTAAAATCCTTTTTTTTTTTGGGTTCTTGGTTTGGTTTGGTTTCGTAAGATTATCATTGGTTGTTCTGGTTACGATAATCTATTTGGTTTAGTTTGGGTATCGATACATCAGTTCGCTTTTGGTAGGCCTAAAGTTCTTGGTTCAGGTGCACATATCTGTTTCGTGTTTTGTTTGTTTTGTGTTTCGGACTGAAAAATGGTAAGTCGGAGAAATTGTATGTTGTCGTGCTTTGGTTGCAACAGTGACTCACGATTGGAGGACTCATGTCTGGTTCCTCCCATTGGGACTCCCCTATATGACATGGTGTGGTTCCTATATCTTATAATGAGGTGTGGGTCCGCTACACTGAGAAAGATGGTGTCCTTAGTTGGCCACTGCATGGTAGTTTTGAACCCGAAATTCTTGACAATTTAGAAGCGAAATTGTTTAGGAAGAAAGCCCGGCCGGCAATGTTTGATTCTTTCCGTTACTGGCGAAAAGAATCCAAACAGAGAGAAATGAAAAGGTTAAAGAAGGAACAGAAAGAGCAAGAAGAGTTGACTCTGGAACAAGCGGCTAAGCAGCTGCAAGATAACGAGTGTGAGAAGGCCATAGAGGTAGCCATTAGAGAGCATAATTTAGCGATCGACAAGTGCTATCCTGCCTTGCCATCGAAAACAGCTAAGATACTAGAGGACCCCGAAAATGATCCTTTGTTGTCTTATCTGTTACGGTCACCTCCACCGTATGCCCAAGGTGCTACGGCTCCACCTTTACCGAATGTTCAATTGCCGGTTGCTGGACAACCTGGTATTCCTGCTCCTGCCCCTCAGAATCAAGCTCCTGTACCTCCTGTGGTTAATGTGAATGTTCCTACGGCTCCTCCTCCTCTTGGGTTGCCGACTTCTATACCTGTATCTGTCTCGCTTACACCTACTGCTCCACAAACTATTTTTCTCGATATTCCTAATGTTCCGCTATCTGTTCCTACCTCTACTGTGTTCTCTACGTCTGCGAGTGTGTTGACTCCACTTTCTGTTCGTCGAAGAATCACTGATTCTGTTTCTAACATTCTGTCTCCTTTCTATAAAACCTTAATCAAGACTCCTACTTCTGACTCTGTTCAAAGACGTAGTCAGCTTCCGAGTACTGAGGAACGGGGAATTTTAGATTCCACGGCTCTCAGATGGATTTCGAAGAGTAGGAGATATAGTACGAGAGATGTGCTAGATACATTTATGCAGTGGAAGGAACCAACACAACGGTATGTCTTTGATGAGATGTGCTCGCTGTTACGTGAGGAAATAGAAGAAGATGATGTTGAATCGAATCTAGAAGACTTAATTAAGGTTCAGAAAGAGTTTGCTGCAGGTATGATAGTAGGTGAAAATATAGAAGAAGCGATGGAACTGATTTTAAGTTATAGAAATGACCCATCACTTCGTTCACCAAGAGATTTAGAGAAAGGTAAGACGAAGCTAAGTCGCCAATATCCAATGAGGGAGGTTCCTCCGATTTGGCGCGATGCTGTACAAGCTGATAATGTCAATGATATTGTAGCTGTTCCGGCCCAATTCCAAAGGGTATGGATACACATTCATGGAAGCGAGCCGAAGTGCTAGCAGTGAAACAGGCCTTGCCAGACCCGCGTAAGAATCCTGCTGGATACTATAAAGAATTAACACAGACAGTTGAGGCTTGTATAATGAACTTAGCAAACATCGATATGTTATTTGGTAATGTAGTTCCGCAACCAATTTGGGCTAAAATTCGTAAAGAGAATCATCCAGTTGCCCTAGGTGGTGATTGGGCAGCTATTGTTGCAACGGATGGTCAGCAAACAGGTGGTGCAAAACCCGAACCCCTAATTGCTAATCTTCCAGGGAGAATAATTGACTTAATGAAGACTCTGATGCCCGCATTGCGTGTTAATTGGGACAAGTTGTCCGCATGCAGGCAGAAGAAAGACGAAAGTGTCTCCGACTTCTTCACAAGGTTCGAAGAGACTTTTGTAGATCATAGTGGTCAGGATATGAGTACAGAAGGAGGACAGAGACTGTTTGTCGATAAATTCGTGCATAATTTGTTACCTGAGTTATGCAATAAATTAAAGGATTCAGAGAGTACGTGGGCTGTTTCTACAACTGCGCAAATACTTGCAACTGCACAGTATTATGAAAATAGGGATAAAGAGGAAAAAGAAAAATCAGACAAGAAAACGAAAGATTTAAAAACTAAAGTTCTTTTGCAACAGGCATATCCGCCTCGCACGAATCAGACTAATACGCAACAGAATTCGTATCAAAGAACAGACTATAGTTCACCGAGGCCTCAATATCAGTGGAACCAGTGTGCGTTAAGCATGAGCGGATTTTGCGGATTGGCAATCCGCGAATTTTGCGGATTTGCGGATTCGCAATCCGCAAAATCCGCGAATTCCCGCGAATTTGCGGATTTTTTTTTTTTTGTGTTCGCCCGTGTTTCTGCCAGTTCGCGAGGGTTTTTACAATTTCGCAATTTGCGAACTTACCTGTCGGGTCGCAAGTTTTGCGAACTTGTTGTTTCTACGTGTCCAGCCTGTTTGGGACACTCTTCTTCATCACTGCCACTCTCTGTCACCACTGCCACTCTCTGACTACTCATGCCACCCTCTGGCCCACCCATGCCACCCTCTGTTTCATCACTACACCCTCTGGTTGTCCAGTGTACATTATTTTCGGCAAAGCAAAGCACACCTTCCCTGCCTCAAGTGACCTGAATTAATTTGGGGCTGATTAATGTGTCACAGAATATTTTTTTAGCTGGCACCTGCTTCCTTAGTGCGCCCTGATTAGTGATCTTTTGCACTTGCTAAGTGCTTTCATTGTTGCAAAATTAGTTACAACACCTGCCCTGCCCCAACTGACAATAATGAATTAGGGGCTGATTAATGGATTTTAACTTCCAGCCTGGCTCCTGCTTGTCTCCCTTAGCTGTAATTCAGGACCTTTGTGGCATATGTGTAACTATTCTGAGGTTCAGAGCAGGGTCACATAATAGTTTCAACTGGCAACTGAACTCTGGAGGGGCCCCTCAGGAAGCACTGCAGGAAATGGCTACTAATGATGTGCCTGAACTTTTGAACCTGGTAAGTAGTTACTTTCAGTTTTGCCAAGATCGTATTTCTGCAATTTCGCACTTATTCGCGGGGCGCGAACTCACGCTAACAGTGCGAGCAGTGCGAGCAAAATCCGCTGCTCGCGGATTTGCGGATTTTGCGGGAAATTCGCAAATCTCGCGGATTGCGGATTTCCCGAAAATCCGCAAAATCCGCGAGCGGAACGGATTTTCCGCCCACGCCTAGTGTGCGTACTGTAAGAAAGAAGGTCACTACAAGAATGAGTGCCCGATCTTAGCGCAAAATAATGCAGCAGCAGCTCAGAGAGGTCTTGGTGGTTTTGTGCAGAATTCTAGAGGTCGAGGGCGAGGTGCCATGCCTCCACAGACGAATGATCGTCCTTCCAATCACTTTGATCAACGAAATGGCCAGTCTACTCAGCAAAATAGATCTCAACAGTATCTTGTTGAAGACTATTGTGAAGTAGATGAGGGATTTCAGCAAAATGGGTACTAGGACAGCCATGGACAGAGAGAGGGAGTAGTATCAGTTCCAGTGGATCAGAGTGGGCCTTATGTCGCAGTAGCAACATCAGGTGTAGTCGAACCGTTTCTGTTGGATACTGGTGCAGCAAAAAGTTCTATCATTCATGCGAAACTCCCTGGCGCACCTTTGTCCGGCTCAACAAATGTTTCTGTAGGTTTTTCAGGCGCCCCTGCTTACAATCCCATATCTGGTCCTTTGTCTATTTCTGTTGGACCGTGTCAATTGAAAGCACCCCTGATTTTGACAACGGGTTGTAATGAAAATCTGCTTGGTTTAGACTTGTTAAAACGATTATATGCGACATTGTACTGTTCTCCGGAAGGAGTACAGCTTACATTGGGTAAAAGAATCACCTCTCCAATGTACTTGTCAATGGATGCACTCCCGCCAGAGCTGCGTTCACTCCCTGATTCTCTTTGGGCGACTGGTCCTAATGATGTAGGCCTCTTAGAAATACCACCCTATGTAGTAACTTTGAAAGCAAATGTAAAATTTCCAAGAATTCCTCAATATAAAATATCTAGTGAAGGTGAGCGTGCACTTTTATTGATTGTACAAGATTTGATTAAGAAAGGTGTGGTTGAGGAAACTAGAGGAAATGTTTGTAACAGTCCTGTATTACCGATTTTGAAACGAACTGATCCTACAAAGCCTCCAGTGTACAGGTTCGTCATCGACCTCAGAGAAGTTAATAAGATTGTGATCCCGCAGTTTCCTGTAGTTCCAGACATTACCGCTTTGTTAACATTGATTCCTGCTACAACTACTTGGTTTTCAGTCATTGACCTGAAAAATGCCTTTTTCAGCATTCCGATAGCCGAGGAAAGCAGAGATATTTTCGGCTTCTGTCTAGGAGGTCGCAGTTTCAGATTTAAACGCGCTCCACAGGGCTACTGTGAGAGCCCATCTATTTACAGTCAAGCATTAAAAAGCCAGTTAGATTCCTTTGTCCTTCCTCCAGGCTCTGCTCTAGTGCAGTATGTAGACGATCTTTTAGTGGCTGCCGATGACAAGGAAACTTGCAAGGCAGCTACGATCTCGTTATTGCATCATTTGTCTAATTTGAATCACAAGGTATCACCTTCGAAAATGCAATACTGCTGCCAAGAAGTGACCTACCTAGGTCATCTCTTGTCAAAGGAGGGAAGGAAGTTGACCCCAGAAAGAATAAAAGCAATTATGCAGATGAGTGTTCCTCGCACGCAGAGAGAAGTACGTGCCTTTTTAGGTATTACCTCTTACTGTAGGCAGTGGATCCCAAATTTTTCTCTTTTAGCAAAACCGTTGGTAGCTTTGACTGGGAAAAATGTTCCGAGTCCGGTGCCATGGTCTGATGAATGTCAGGAGAGCTTTTCTGAGTTACGAAATGCACTGTGTTCAGCTCCTGTATTGGGTACACCTGATTACAGCAAGCCATTCACGCTCTACGTTCAGGAGAGAGAAGGTTGCGCGTTGAGTGTTCTGACACAGACATTTGGTGATAAACAACGCCCTTGTGCGTATTTTTCATCAACATTAGATCCGGTAGCTAGAGCGTTACCTAGTTGTTTGAGAGCTACAGCGGCAGCTGCGGCTTCCATTCGACAATCTGCTGGTCTGGTGATGAACAACATGCTAGTGGTCATGGTTCCTCATGCGGTGGATACACTCATGAACCGAACTAAGACACAACACCTTACCAGTGCGAGACTATCTGGTTACGAGCTGACATTACTAGCGAGTCATATTCAGATCAAAAGATGTAATGTATTGAATCCAGCAACGTTGTTGCCGGCTAATCAAGAGTCGAGTGATTCCGAGCCACATGATTGTTGTTTTAGAACGGAGGAAGAGACAAAAGGACGTATTGACTTAAAGGACACCCCATTATCAGATCCAGATGGCACACTGTATGTGGATGGATCATGTTTTAAATTGGAGAATGGTGATGTGAGTGCTGCTTACGCAGTAACGACTTTGAAGACGATTGTGGAGACTGCAAGAGTGAGTCAGAATTCTGCCCAAGCTGCAGAATTAATAGCTTTAACCAGAGCGTGTGTTTTAGCTAAGGGAAAGAGAGTGAATGTTTTTACAGATAGTCAGTACGCATTTGGCGTGGCCCATAGTTTTGGCCGTTTGTGGAGAGAAAGAGGTTTCATTACGTCCCATGGGACTAAGATTCAACATGGTCAGCTAGTTAACGATCTGTTGGAATCTCTAACCTTGCCGACTGAAGTTGCGATTGTAAAGTGCAGTGCTCATAAAGCAATCACGGATGATGTTGGTCGTGGGAATGCTTTTGCTGATGAAACCGCTAAACAGACAGCTAGAGATATGATGAGCAGAATGTATGTTGCTACGTCTGCAAGGTGGACTGCTGAGTCTGGAATGTGTGAGGATACAATGGAAAGTGTGAAAGAGATTCAGAAAGAGGCAACTGAGGAGGAAAAACGTGTATGGAGGGAAAGTACGGGCAAGTTGGATTCGAATGGGTGTTGGATTGATTTGACAGAACAGCAGCGTTGGATGTTGCCTGATGCGTATGTGCTTGCAGTGGTGACGATGGCGCATGGAGTAGCGCATATAAGTTCTAAAGGAATCTGTAAGATGTTGGCTCCAGTCTGGAAGAATGATGGGATCAATAAGTGTGCAGAGAGAGTGGTGAAAAATTGTATGGTATGCCTGATGCATAACCCTGGCAAGGGAACTCCAACTCCTGCTGGTCACTTCGCTCCTCCTTCCTGCCCCTTTGAAGTGATTCAGTTAGACTTCATTCACATGGATCGCTGTAATAATCTGAAATACGTCCTGGTGGTAGTTTGTGCTTTTTCCAGGTGGATCGAAGCATACCCACTAAAGGACAATACTGCCCTATCAACTGCCAAAATTCTTCTCAAAGAATATTTCCCTAGATTCGGTATGCCACGGATTGTATGGTCAGATAACGGAAATGAGTTTATAGGGAAAGTTATGCAGAGTGTGTGTGCCGGCCTAAACATAAAAAAGAAGTTTCATAGTGCGAACCATCCCCAGTCTGCTGGTTTAGTGGAGGGTTACAATGGCACCCTCAAACTAAAACTAGCCAAAATTCAAGCCTCCACAGGTTTATCCTGGCCAGACGCACTTCCCCTGGCTTTGTTATCAACGAGAGCAACTGTACATTCTAGAGTGGGGCTTAGCCCCTATGAGATCGTTTTTGGCCGCCCGGCAAATATTTGGGGTGTGCCGAGGCCAAAGGAGTTTTGTTCTCTAGAATATCCTATGTTGATAGACTACCTTTACGACTTGACTGCTAAATTGAGTCTTATTCACCAACAGGTTTTCGATGCATTGCCAAAGCCTCCGGAGAGTCCAGGACATCAGCTGAAACCCGGCGATCAAATTGTAATAAGAAACTTCGCGAGGACGAAGAACCTTCAGCCCAGATACGTCGGCCCCTTCCAGGTCCTGCTTGCAACGAGAACAGCAGTTCGTGTAGCTGGTCGCAAGCATTGGGTGCACGCATCTCATGTTAAGCGTGTACCTTTGCCACTTCCTTACGACGACTGGGTGAAGAAGGGAATTGGTGCCTCCGAATTTGAACACACGCCAAAGTTCATCCCTTTCAGCGATGCCGAATTGATCACCGACACTCCAAACTCTGACTCTCCTCCTGAAAAGACTCCTTTGAACTCTGAACATTTGTCCCCTGCACCAGAAAAAACTCTGTCATCTGCGAACGTGAACACTGCAACAGCTACCAGTGATACACTATTTGCCGATCAAACAGTACCTGCGAAATCAAGATACAATTTACGACCTCGTAATATGGACAAATAAAGCAGGCAACTGCCCATTGTGATATTGAACTTTTGCCTTCAGCCAGGAAGTTTGCTATTGTTTATTGTTTTTAAAATTGCCTTGCCGTCTGGGTAGCCGTAGGGTCGTGGCTGTGTGCCTAGTTGAATCTGCGGGGGTCTGACACAAGGTCGATCTTTCTGTTGGTTCTGGGAACTCCCAGGGCTGATAGAGGCATTTTCATCTACGTACACATCATCAGTGGTCGCGAGCGGATTGTAGAAGATGGAGCTTCCTGCGCTGCAACGAAAAAATGTGATTTATGTTCGCAGAAACAGACTTTATAGAATTCTTCACAGCAAATGCTTTTTAATACAATGTGCCATTACATTTTTGATTGTTTTGATAACGTTGGTGGGTGGAATCGTTTTTGGTATGAGTTTGATCTTTGTGCCAGTAACTACAGTACCTCCCCTTGATCCTGCTACTTCTACTGTTTCTTCTATACACTCTTTTCACTCGTTTCCTGAACACGAGCAAGCTCGACGCTCAGAATTCATTAATAACACTTTTGTACAGCTCTTGCACCAACATCAACTGGTGGTTAACACTACAGACTGCTGGGTGTGTGGCTTGATACCCCACACTATGGATAAAGGTATTCCCTATCTGGTTTTGCCTTTCAGCTACAATGGATCATTTCAGGCCCTCCAAACCATCTTTGCTTATGCCCTTGAAACCTATCCTCCACGTCCACCACGTTCCACTAAATATAACTCTGCCAACAAAGCTTTAGTCCAGGGAATTATTGACATGATCAAGGACGTCAATAATACTCCATCTTACCCTAGAGACGAATTGCGAATATATTTGAGTTGGAACTCTTCAGAGTATCGCCTTAGTTTGGGAGAAAGCAAGCGTAAAAGCTCAACTCCAATCTGGGTCGTACCTCACCGAGGTCACGTCTTATTTGCAAGGTAATGGGAGAAATCCGAGAGCTCAGCTAGGGAGGAGTGAGTGCGTAGAGACTTATGTGTTTCCGGCTAACTCTTCCCCTGCCTTTCTTACTGCTAGGGGTACCTACTTCATCTGTCGAGACCGAGCGTATACATGGTTGCCTGCCGACTTTTCAGGTTCATGTTATATTGCTCGACTGTTGCCTCCAACATACACTGCTTCATCCGATTATCACAGGACCAGAGTAGCGAGAGGTGTCTTCAGCAAGGAAGATACCGCTGGTCAGGAAGCTGGAGACTTCTTCAAAGGCTTCCTTCTGTTCTGGGGGCCTATGGCCAATAGTAGAAACATACGTCAGCTAACACGGGTAGTTGAATCTACTATTACCGAAACTGCTGGTGCCCTTAGCAATTTGACAGCTGAGCTTCAGGCGGATAGACTCATGACGTTGCAGAACCGTATGGTTCTAGACGTTATACTTGCAGATCGAGGTGGGGTATGCAGAATGATCCAATCGAGCTGCTGTGTCTTTATTCCTAATAATGCTCCAACAGTCTACGAGGCGATCTCTAAGCTACACAAGATTTCCGACTCTATTCATGTAGACAAGGGAAACTGGTCCTTCATGGAGTGGTTTTGGACTCTAATCTCAGCGTGGGGATGGAAGGTTCTAATGGTCATTGGTGTCATCTTAGTATTCCTCTTCTCATGCTGCCTGATTATCCAGTGTGGTCCAGCTCTGTGTAGCCTTTGTGCTGCAACCTGTTTTAGGAAACCACCTGCGTTTGGAGAAAAGGCGCGAGAAAGGATGATGATACAACAACATGTCACTGACCTGATGAGCATAGAATTAGATTCTGACATAGACTGAGTAATTGCCTATGTAAGGGCAAAAGGAGGGTCTGAGGTTCCGTGACGATTTGAACCCGTGCTTTCAATATTGTCGGAAGTACATAATATTGGTATCAGCGAACCGCAAATGATCCATTTAGCACATCCTGGTGTTTTCGCTATGCTACGAGCAAGAGCACTCCTGTTATGAACACATTTCTGATCTACTCATGGCGTCCATCTTAGATCATGGCAGCCATTTTGTGTTTCTTGCCCTCACATACGCAATAACCTCTGAATCATTTCATTTCGATTAAGGACACGTAGCCTTAGCCGGAGATTCACCTCTTTCATGACACGTGCACCTTAAACCAGATCACGCTGTAGCTACATGACTCGACAAAGGCTGCCTCCTCTGCCCGGGGCCAGTCCTGCTAAACTGGTCTTCGCGTCCATTGTCCTGATCACAATTAGGCGACCGAAGCCAGTAGCCTTGCCCATTTACAACCCACAAACATCTCTTATCCCGCTTTTCTATCTTCCACACCTGGCTCCGTTCCTTTCTTTCTGAATCTTTATTAGGGGGAGGTAACGAAATTTACGATAAGGCGGTCCAGCTCTTGAATGCAATATTGACAAGGGATTGTGATGAACTAGTGGGAACCCCTCTTCGTAAT
Organism: Lissotriton vulgaris; assembly: GCF_964263255.1. NCBI lineage: Eukaryota > Metazoa > Chordata > Amphibia > Caudata > Salamandridae > Lissotriton > Lissotriton vulgaris. Next base: position 501,039,965 of record NC_141694.1, read on the forward strand.
GTTTGGCATCAGATATTATCAACGATTCCTGTGTAACGCCAAATATTTATTGTTTTAGACACAAAGGTTTTGAGAATGTATTACATGTAAAGAATTCGCCCCCAGCTTAAAATTTAGTATATAAGGAGCAACCCTCTTTGTACAAATTGAACAGGCTCCTAGAATCTGCCCATGTGTGGTTTCTGTGACTTCTGTGTCCCTGCAGTAATAAACCTTTGGTCTTTGACGCCACCATCGAGAAGCCCGTGTTTCTGTTCATTTCCGCACCAAGGCAGGTGGAACTCCGGGGTCTTTGGGTGTTGTTCCCTGACACCTCTGGACGGAACCAAAAAGTCCAGAACTCCAGGGGCCTGAAGGCAATTATTTGGGTTGAGCATTAGAATTCCTCCAATCACTTTTTAGTGCACAGGATAACTCAGACACCTCCATCACCACGTTCTCTGAAAATTCGGGCACCCGGGAGACTAGATCTGAAGTAGACAGTCCTGCTCTAAGAATCCGGACGTCTGATTCATGCTATGGAAATAACACACACAAGGAAACGAGGACTCAAGGATCACTGAATCCTGCTGGCACCCAGGTGCTGGAATTACTCTCCCAGGGCCAATTAACTGGTCTCCTATTTACATGCTTCAGGGACACAACCGATAGAAGGACATCTGTCTACAAGAGGGTCCAGCTGGCTTAAGATGACTAGACCCTGCAGGAGACCTGGTTGGAGAAAAATCTGGTGTACAGACTACTGTCCTGAGGCGCTAGGGGCTGCAGGAATAACCAGAAGATTCTTTCCCAGCAAAGGCAGAACAAAGGCCTGTTCCAGAGTTTGGCAGACAAGCTACTTCATTACAAATGAAGTTGATAAACTGTACAGCTTATATGAAGTGCATTATGGTCTTTAGCACTTGTAATAAGGTGTCTAGGATATCGGCCATGTTTGTGGCGCAGTACCCTTCTGCTCAACTCTAAATCAGGCCCTATGTCTGAAGGTTAAACCTCTGACAGGGACAATCTGCTTAGTTTATCTCGCTGCTGCTCTATTGCAGTCAGCCTGAAATTGCAGCTAAGTCCCAGTCAATCGCATGATGCTGCTTTCCCCTTATGCTGGTCCAAAATCCTAAATAGGCAAAATGATACAATAAGCAAGTTGGACACTCTAAACTAGACATAATTTTGTATGCAGGAAATTAGGAAGTCCCTGTATGTTAGGCTTCAATTAGGCATAAATTATAAAACCACATTATGGGGCAGATTACGATGTCCGGCAGAAAGCCTCTTCCCGACAATTGGAATTTCCTCGAAATTGTTGGAGCACTTCCAACCGACTCGGTCAGTTTACATCGCGACAGACCGATTACGATTTTCACGGTCAGGATGTGAACCGTGCGGTCATTCCGAATCAGTTCTGACGGGCTCTCGGAGTATCCGTGTCGGTGGTGCAAAAAACACAAAGTTGATGGCAGAATGCAGAACAATGTCTTACATTCACCCCAGTACAAAGATCTGGGCCTAAATCCATCGTTTTTTTGCACTCCACACCACCCCAGTTCAGACATGGCTATATGCAAATCAGCCTTGAGCCTGTGCCTCATGGGAACAGTCCAGCCCGAACTACCAAGCCATGTCTTTCCTAGCCCGGAATCAAGCATCCAAGGACCTCAGCCTTGACCCTGTGCCTCATGGGAACAGTCCAGCCCGAACTACCAAGCCATGTCTTTCCTAGACCGGAATCAAGCATCCAAGGACCGGTTTCTGGCTATCAGCCTTCTTCAGCCTGGATAGCTTGACTCCAGTGATGTGGAGAGCCTGGGACTCACGTCTGAGCATACCCAGCCCACTCGGGGTGAAAATTGCAAAAAACACAGTTGATGGACAGAGTGCAGAACAATGTCTTACATTCACCCAGTACAAAGATCTGGGCCTAAATCCATCGTTTTTTTGCACTCCACACCGCCCTAGGTCAGACAATGGCTATATGCAAATCAGCCTTGACCCTGTGCCTCATGGGAACAGTCCAGCCCAAACTTCCAACCACATCGTACACCCCCATGGACAGCGTTTCCGTCATCATGATTACAAGGTTGGTTTCCAACAGCCTTTCTGTGCCGGCCTTTCCTACACAAAAAGGCTGTCAGAAAGTGACTTTGGGGTCCCCAGCAGGGCCCCCTCCATCCTTGGCACTCTGGTTGGGGGCAGAGGGGGTACCTAAGGGATCCCCCCCCTTTAAAACCATGCAGTGGGAGGCAGGCACAATGGGGTGCCCGCAACAGGGTACAGGGTTTTACACACACACCCTGTTTCCCCATAATAGCCTGTGTTATGGCCGGTTGTCGGGCGGAACACAAACTCCCATAAGGAGCAATGGGAATCCGACCGAACAGTGTTCGGTCGTATCGTAATCAGAGAGGCGGAACCGGCGTCCGTGAGTCAGTTGGTCCCGATTCTGAGTCGGTGTTGGACAGAGACTTTCCGCCCAACATCATAATGAGCCTCTGTGTGTTTTGTGAGCATTGACAGGATGGTTAATGCTGTTTTAGTGGCAGGCAGACATTCACTATAAGAATGGTGCCGTTCGTGCTCAAGGGATTGTTCTGCTGCTCGGACTATTCTGAAGCCCTCACCTTTGCTTCAGTGGGAACTGCTGCCGTTTCTTGCCCTGTGTTCGTTCTTCCCCAGGACACACTGCTGATTGGAGTTTGGGTTGCTGAGGGGGAGCGGGACTGTGAGGACCAGAGTTACTAGCGCTTTGAGACCACGCGCACCTGGTGCCTCTTCGCGCCCCCTCCTCCCTGCCTCTTCCTGCCCCCTCCTCCCTGCAGACTATTAAATCACGCCTCACAGCCCCCGCTTCGCGGGAGCCGTTCGTGCTCAAGGGATTGTTCTGCTGCTCGGACTATTCTGAAGCCCTCACCTTTGCTTCAGTGGGAACTATTGCTAACGCCATATCGCCAGAGAGGAATCTGGATACTGTTTTTACAGTGCCCTGTGCGGCTGGCCAAGACATTATACCCGAAGGGGATGAGCATGTTATGCAGGACTTGGATATTTTAGTCAATGAAATCGTGCCTGAAATTAATCAAATTCTAGATAATCATGCAACTACACCACCTGACCCTGGGGTTAACACTAATAATATCTTGTCTCAGGGGGTCAAAGAAGGGGCTATCCCTAAAAGAAAGAGGGCTTATAATAAGAAAGATGGAAGTAAGGTAAAATTAGCAAAGTTACAACATGTTAGTAAATCCCCATCCACACCAACGGGGGGGCAAAAAGCTTTTACAAATGGGTCAGTTGTTCTAACTACACCCCCTCCAGTTATACAGTCCAGAAATGCCCTGTCAATTGAAAGCTTGGGTGCGTTATTTAAATCTATTTTATTCCCCCTAGAAGCTAAAATGGAGCAAATTGAACTCAGATTGTCTAATATTGAGAAGGTTACATCTGCCCTATTAGCGAATTCAAGTATGACCAACAAGCCGAGTGTAGCCTTAATCCCTGTATCCCAAACCGAGGGTTTCCCACCTTAGTAGACGGAGGGGCACCTATCCATATCTGTAGACCCCCTGGTCTACCAGGCTCTAACCCTGTGAACCAGGTACCACCAAAGCAGACACCTACTCCCTTGCCAGGGGGTAGTAGTGTCCAGGGGAAAACTGATGACTGTCATCTGGGACCGCCAGTATCAGCAAAAGAGTGTAGAGTTAACAGATCACGCTTACCAGACTTTCCACCCGAAGCAAATCGGTTTATGGTAGTCCTGGCAGGAGCTCCCGCTTTGGAAGAGGGGGAAGAAGAAACTTTTAGTTCGCTAAAAAGCAAGGTAGTCAGGTGGCTAAACTGGAACAGACCCCTGCCGGCCCATTTACATAATGAAATCGTCATGGTAAGAAGGGTGCCCTGGTTGGGTAAGACACTTAAGACGATAAATGGGGATTGTATAACAGTCCATTTTAGAGACCCCAGAACTGTCTCCCATATCTGTGCTGGGTTCAACAGATCATTTGACTCTACTATCCAGACCCGACCACTGTCCTTCTTTTTCCCACCTAATCCTATGGCCTATGGTAGACGAAGGGATGACTGGATAAGGGTTGAGCGGAGGGGAAGAAATAGAAGATTTGAAGCAAGACCAGTCCCTATGCCTATGAATGCTCCCCACTGTGACTATAACCGGTTTAGTTGTCTCGATGCAGTAGAAGGACTACCCCCTGCTGCCCAGTTATCACCAATGGGGGGAACTCTTGATAGGAGCAAAGAAATACTGGTTGGAAGTGTAGAGCCTCCAGGAAATGACCCTGTGGAGTGCTTGCCAGTGGCTGTAGTTCCCCCGGGTATAATTCATCTATCGGCCCCTACCCCTACTAATTCTGTGGAGCATCTGCCAGCGGTTGTAGTTCAACCGGGTATAAATCACCCATTGGTCCACACCACTACTGACTCTAGGGAGCACTTGCCAGTAAAATCAGTACCCCCAAAAGAACCCCTGGTCATGGAGGATGTCCTTTGTGGAAGCTGATATAAACTAGCGAGTTGGAATATCGCCGGCTGGCGACAAAAGGAAGAGACTCTTGGTTGGAGGGAGCCTGTTACTAATTATGACATACTCTGCCTCCAAGAGACGTGGTCCACGGTCGAGATACATTTTGACGGTTCTGTGTCCTACAATTGTTTAGCGCAAGAATCTACCATGGGCAGGGCAAAAGGCGGGTTGGTGATTTTACTGTCTGTTAATTTCCCGGTCCGAGTAAGATCTCATACCACCATCGGATTCCACTCACAAGTATTATGGCTGGAGCAATATGGGGGTCGAGATATTTTGCTAATTAACCACTATAACAATGTGTTTGATTCCTCTAGCTTCAGTGTTGTTTATGATCTGGAGACTGCTGTTATGAAAATTGAAAGGGCTATTCATACCCCATTTGACATCATATGGGGAGGGGATTTCAATATTCGTACATGCCCCTATTCATTTACAAATGCATGTGGTTTTGATGGGGCAAATGGGGAGGACCGGGTTCATTTTGTTCACACTACATATGGTGACTCCCTCAATACACTCATGCTCAAACTAGACCTTTTAATGCACCAGCCAGCAGACAACAGTGAGGGCAATATAGTTCTGACTTTCGTAGGGAGGAATTCAGCTTCTGTTATTGATTATTTGTTGGTCTCAGCCAAAATTAGCCCCCTTTGTGCCACACCGGTAATAGTTGATCTAGGACTTAGTGATCATAATGCCATTACTATGCTTACTTTAATTTGGGGGATGAAGGCACCAGTTAACCGCGGGACTGTTGCTGAAATAATACCCTGCAGACAGAATGGCATCAGGATCAAATGGTGTGGTGATAACTCAGAAAAACTGCTGCGTAAAATCGTGGTAGCTAGTTTCCAAGAGCTGCAACGTTGCTTAGACGATGATGCAGTTGCATCATGTACTCTTGCTGAATTTGAGAAGCTCAATGATATCATTAAAAGGACTTTAAGCATTGCCAATGCTAATAATAAGAGGGCTACCGTAGGCTGGTTTGACAGGGCTTGCACGAAGTCCCTACAAGAGTTAAAGAAAGCTCTCTCTAACCGCCCTAGGGACAGGGAAGTAGTTAAACATCTTAGGGCAACTTATAATCACCATCTGAAATGTAGAAAGCAGGAGTTAAGGGAGGAGGCGTGGGACAATCTCTCAAAAGCGGCAGAGCTGCGGGACAGTAAGCTTTTTTGGAGTACCGTTAATAGTCCTTTACTCCAAAAAGAGAAATTCCCTGCATTATCTGCCCAGGTTAGCGAGGAAAGCTGGGTTTTGTACTTCACCGGAATCTTTGACCCGGGCGGTGAGGATTCTATATGTTCCGGTGATGTAGCTATTGGCCCAAAGTTACCCCTCAACATTACAATGCTAGAGGTAGATAACGCTATCCGGAATAGTAAGGGAGGGAAGGCCCCAGGACCAGACGGGGTCCCGGTTGACCTGTACAAAACGGACCTAATGTTATGGAGCCCCCTTCTGACACAGGTCTTTAACGCATCAGTCAAGGAAAGCACACCATCCACATGGGGTGAGTACATAATCTTACCAATCTATAAGAAGGGAGATAGAGGTGAAGCTAAGAACTACCGCCCTATTTCCCTTCTCGATTCATCCCTAAAAATAATGAGCAGGGTGCTCCTCCTGCGCCTGGAAGAGTGGGCAGAGGATAATGGTATCCTTGCGGATTCCCAATTCGGGTTCCGCAAGGGCCTTGGTACAATTGAGCAGTGTATTAATTTAGATTTAATCATTGGTAAATACACCAGAGCCAAGCAGGGCTCTTTATTCCTCTGCTTCGCGGATCTTACCAGCGCATTTGATCTTGTGGATCATGCCCTTCTATGGTCCACATTACTTGACTTGGGCGCCCCTGCTGCAATTATCTATTTCCTGGCCAGATTATACAATAAGCTGTCGGCCCAGATTCGTTTCGGCCAAATGGGGGAATGTACCAATAAGATCAAGGTCAAATCAGGGATTAGGCAAGGCTGTGTTTTAGCCCCGTTGCTTTTTTCCCTTTTTATAAATGCTATGGACTCCGAGCTGAAAATGGTCAACGCTGAAGCACCGTTAGTTGAGGGCCAAGGGATTCCGGTACTGCTTTACGCAGACAACACCGTTCTATTATCTAGAACACCAGTAGGTCTGCAGAGGCTAATGAACAGTTTTTTCGAATTTATAAAGGGGAGGAAATTAAAAATTAATAATTCTAAAACTTTTATTATGGCATGTGGAAATAAGGTGAAAAAGTTGAGATCATTCCAGTTTAAGGATCAAAAATTGAAGTGGTGGATAAATTATGCCTCTTAGGAATTACCTTCAGTAGCAGTGGTACTTGGGCACCAGAGATACTTAATGTTAAGGCTAAGATGGGCAAGGGGGCCCCAGGGGTCTTTAGATTTGCTTCTAAATTAGGAAGTCGCCGTACACCTGATATGTTAAATGTTTACCGACATAGATGTGCCTCAGTGGTACTCTATGGTTCGGGCGTCTGGGGACATTGTCATCATGGGGATCTGCAGGTAGCCGAAAATGACTTTTTAAAGAGGCTTCTTTGCCTCCCAACTTCGGCCTCGAATGAGTTGGTTCATCAAGAGGTAGGGTTGGAATATTTGACTGATTTAACAGGATTGAGGCCCTTAATGGCATGGAGGTCTATCTGGCTAAGGACGAAACAGGCTTTACCAGGAGAATAATTAATGACTGCCTCCGCCTGGATAAATTTAATCAGATCCCATGGCTTAAATATGTTTTGGCTTCATATAGAGACGTGTTTGATCTGGATGTTTTTGTGGACCCAGTAAATGCCATTAATATATCTAAACAGGAGCTTAAACATGTCTATCTGGGGGTCAAAGCAAAATTGCGTAGCGAAGCAAGTCGCCAGTTTACAACACATATATTTTACCATTCAAATAACTTGGCAGGCTATGACTTTTCAAAGTACCTAAAAGTGGTCACCAAGCATTCTCACCAGTATGTCCTCACAAGATTGAGATTAGGCATTGTTCATAACCTGGTGGCTTTCCCCCTGATGAAAAAGCATACGTCATTCCCCTGTCCATGTGACGGAACTTCCAAACAGAGCACTGTGCACTTTTTGCTTCTCTGCCCCCTGTATTTGAATCTCCGTATTGCTGATCTTAAACCCCTTTTTAAGAAATACTCCGTGTCTACTGTTAAAACTGCTATGAGGTTTTTATTTGCACGTGATGTATCGGATGTCTGTTTTTTTACTGCGACTTTTATCCTGAAGTCCGAGTCCACCAGGAAAAGTATGGAATTTATAACCTAACTGTAAATATACTCCTTCCTGTATATATTGCTGCTATGCGGATCGTTATTCCTCCCCTTGTTGTGATTGTACTGAATCTCTCACTTTTTAAAACGTTTTAACAATTTTATTCTCTGGATATGTATGTAATATTTTATGTGCTTTTATGATTGTTTTTTGAATGATTGAATAAAGCTTTTGAAATGAACTGAACACTATGAGATCTAGACCTGGACTCCGAGGACCTCATTTCATGACACATACAGTACATCTGCAATATATACAATATTGTTTCATCCTTTTTTTCGCAAAGATGTTAAAACAATAAAACTCTACAGGAGCATCACAGGATGCAGACAGTAAGGTGATGCAATCTTTTGCCACTACTGCTGCAGAATTCAGAGGAACTTGGGTAGGAGACATACATCTGTTTCAAACACAGCCAAGATAACGGTTACTTTTTCCTCACTTAAGAACAAATCATCTCTGTAGAATATATAACATCCCATTGCCCAACCTTATTTGCCTCTATCTAAAAAACAGTCAGACCGATTCAAGTCAGATCTGCGACTGTTCTAAATTAGATAACTTTTAGATTTATATGATGGAAAACCTTAACTTTGAGGCATTTCCAAGTCACTAGCTCTAGAAGCCACACTAATGGTTTTTGGTTTTGACTCGCAACAATCTCTCAGAAATAAACAATGGTGATCATTTACAATGTAGCATACATAGATGTATTTATAAAGGTGTTTCAATGGACAATCCTTGCACTGACATACTAGAAAATACAAAATAAAATTTCAAGGATATTATTTTTTGAAAGCTTTACATTTAAATGTTATTTAACACAATTCTGTGAAAGTAAAACTTGTTTGAGGAAACAGTTTAACGAAGTAATTAGATATTTGGATTCTGTAACAAAGAGTGAGGGAACCCTTTATTACATCCTTGCTTCGACACCCACAGTTCAGAATCTCCCATAACTTATTGCACATTTAGCATACAGTGATTACTGTGCTTCTGAGCAGCGCAAAAAAGGAAAAATAAAATAACATGTTATTACCAGTTTATTTTTCCGCACTAGCTCGGTCTGCTCGTTGTAGGTGCGGGCAGGGAAAAATCGGTCCAGGGCACGGGGAGGAGTGGTTGGTACACTTTCTAAGTGGGCATGACAGTTTAGCTGGCAATCTTGGCCTGGCCCGGCCAAACCATCATGCGCACTTAACATGTCCTCCACCCGGCTGTATTGAAAGGCCGGGTGAAGAACATGCACAGGCTCCCAGTCCCTGTCTGAGCACCAAAACACAGCGCTCAGACCAATCACAACGCTGTTGTCGTCCTGGTGAGAGCAGCGTCATGATTAGCTTAGGGGATTTTGGGAGCCTATATGCTTCAGCGACTCGAAGACAGGAAGTGACCGAGGACAGAAGAGAGGCAGCATACCAATAAAGGTAAGTGAACCTTTTTTATCCCCCCTCTTCCCCGCCACCCCCATTCTATAGCAGCCACCACTGTTGTCCCAGCCAAGTTATCTCTGCAATTAAACCACTTTTTCCCCAGAGTTTTACATAGCGCAAACTTGACCCAAAGGTATCAGACCACTTTGCATGAGCACCAGTTGTGCTACACAAGGACACATTCATTTTTGTTAGGCACGGGGAGATTAAGAGATTTGCCCAGAATCACAGGATGTTGATGTTGTTGCCAATACTCCAACCCGGTTCATTAGATTTGAGATCGACCACCCTAACCGGTAGACCACATTCCGCCCCCGTCCTCCCAAAGTATTTTTTTTTCTTCAATAAATAGCCACCTTGTATTCAGGTGCACCTGCGGCAGCCATCTTTGAATAAATTGCTCAACCATCGGAAATACATACAACTATTGCAGCCATGGAAGTGTGCACAATGATGGAAGTAATCTTTATATGCATTAACAATATCAACACAAACCTATTCAAAGTTGGCCATATTGGACCAGGGTAGGAGCAATATCTTGATCTGTTTCCCTGCCCGCGTCGGTGTGGGCAGGGAAACAGATCAAAAGTCTGCTCACATCACTCATGACGAGTTCTATGACATCATTTATAACATCACTGACATCATCCATCATCATCCAATGAGTGTGTTAGTTTGTTTTACAGTTTACATAGTAGCGGGTAACTACCATAGTACTTTGCCTAATTTTGTACAGCCTGTGTCCAGCTAATGGATGCATTTACAAAACACATGTCGGTCTAATAAATAATAGCTGTGTAAAGGCTTCGAACACATTATACATCTTTTAATTGAAGATTAACTCAGTTGACGACTAAAGTTCAGCCTGTTCCACACAAGATTTTTGGCTGTGCAGAAGAATTTTGCATCAGGGAAAATAATCCATATACTAAATACTATGTTTTGTGAGCAGCCTCAAATTACCAGACAATGTCGCTGTCAACAAACAGTGTGTTACAGAGTAAACTCTCTCCATAGAGTGAACACGGTTTACAGTACCCACTTTTTTAACTAAATTCAACTTAATTTTTCAATGTAGGCTAGGTGACTGTCTGGGGTTTGATACAGATCAACGGAGAGCATTAATTATGGAACAGACGTTGAATACTTTGAAGAACTTGGCTTTCGCTGAAAAGTTGTATACATATTGTACACTGTGTGCAATGAGGGTTTCCCAAATATCCGTGGATGATTATTAATTTAACTAGGCTACCTATGAATTGTATGGTATAGAGAAAATGTTGAACATAACACACGCTTGCTACACCCAACGGAGTTGTAGCTGTGATGGCATTAATATTGCTTCATATTTTTCTGAGCTATTTTGCAGTTACTCTCATAGCTCTAATGCCATACTTGTTTATACAGCAATGTGTGTAAAAGATGTTTGGATGCTGTGATCAGTGAAGTCATTTGAGATATAATCAGTGGTGTCATAAATGATGTCACAGAACATGTCATAAGTGATGTAATATGGGAGGTCATTAGCAGTGAATGGCAGAGGTGCAAGTTATAGTTAGCGCTCCTAACTGTAACTTGTGATTTTCTGTGTTTTTTTAGTACAAAATGGTAACGATATCAGTGACATATTCACCTAACTAAAACGTTACTTTAACCTTTGTTTTTTTCAGTGGTAATATACATACATAGAACTAGAGCAATAGATATAGGTATAGAGATATATAACTATAGATATAGAATTGATTTACTTTGACGTGTTGTGTGGTATACAGTGTGATTAAAAAAATCAAAATATAGGCAGTTAAGTGACATACAACAAAAAGAATATTTTTGTTCGCACTGCTTTTCATTGGCGTTTTTCGATAAAGGAAAGTTCAGAGAAGCTACCATTTTTCTCTAAAAGTTCTGGCAAGTGAAATTGTGCTTTTCCTTTGACAGACTATTTAGGTCTGCCTTGGAAGGGCTGCTGTCTGCAAGTGGTAACCAATAGTTAAACATACACGAAGAGTGGATTTTGACTCCTCGGCAGAGAAATAGTACCCCTTCGCCTCATGTTATTGAATCTTTAGAGTATCGATCGGCTGCTTGTGGGGTGCTTGCATTGAAATGCATGGTATACTATTTTACATCTTGTAAGGAGCTTGTGTTTGTATATTTAGCTTGTTGAGCCCCTCCCACACTCCTCTTATTCTCCTTCTTGGTGCCTATGTTTTCAGGCAGATGGGTAGGAAATTAAACATGAGCATGAACAAACACTCAGCTGATGATCTATTAACTGCATGGCTCCAATATGGTGCCTGCTGTGGTGTTGGGCCTCAGGCCGGCATTACATAAATAGTAAACAAAGACACCAGGCAAGGCAGTGTACTAACTTGCCACGAGCACGTGCACCTGGGCCCTTTTATTTGCGGGGTGACGTCACTCGTGACACCCGTGATGGATGGGTGTGTGGGTGTAGTGTGTCTAGCCCTCAAAGGAGTGGCTAGAAGTCCGACTTCCTGCGGAACACAAGAACGTGTCCTGCAGGACATTACATTCCTCCCCAACTTTATTGAGGAACAAAGAACGTGTTAGTCCAACCTGTGGGGACAAAACAAACAGTTAACTAAATACCACAGGGTCCATCAGTCTCTAGAGTCAGGTGGCAGGACGACAGCAGACCTGGGCTCGTGACTTTGCTTGCAGCTTAACATTTGACGGGCACCCATAGTTTAACCTGAGGGGCTCAGGACACGACCGCTGGGTTTGGAGACATCCGATGCATACCGTGAGTTCGCTGACAATGACATGTCGTGCTGTCTTGCCTGGCTTCCACTTTACTGATGCCGCTGATGGTCTGTGGTGGGTTCTAACAGTTCCTTGTAGTCGGTTGTGCCGTGAACATGGATGGAGTCCCAAATGAGAATTCACAGAGGTGTTGCTGGACAGACTGTCCCTGTTGAAGTGCTTGGCTGTGAACGGTAACCTGTCGGTGGGGCAAAGTCTCTTTTCGCTCTCCCGCCTGGGGAGGCCCGTTGTCGCGGTTGCTGCGGGACTGCAGGAGGGCTGCACTGGGGGGGGGGGGGCACTTGTGTGCCATCTGGGGGCAGCTGCAGGACCGCTGAAGAGCCGTTTCTTAGTCGCACGTACAACACTTCCGGGTGGATGAGTCTTGACCGGGACTTGCGCTCGCTACCACAGCTCCGGTGTAGGCCAGGTTCACAGGTGGCCTCTGGCTTCTTTTGTTGGCTGGTGTGGCGACAGTGCATGACTGAAGTCCGACAATCTTCAGGGAGTGGTTTTATTTGACGCAGGTGCTGATGGCTGCCGTGATGGCGGTTGCCAGCCATGTGGTGACTTGGGATGACAGGTGGTGGTGACTTGCTGGGAGTGTTGGATGTAGGGAGGGACTTGGGGATGCCATGTGCCTCCGCCTTGCAGAGGTGGAGTATCTGTGGCAGCTTGACACGTAGAGTGTGGGGAACCTCTCTTGCCTGGCTTGGGGCCACTGCTGACTCCATCTTGAGGCGGTGTGAGGACGGACACTCTGTGCTGATCTTCACCCGTGGAATCTGCGGACAGGAGCAGGGATGCCGCTTGACTTAGACTGCCGACGCTCTGGGATGGACGGTCGCCTGGGGAAGCGTTAGGATGAGACGCGGTTGGCGCTTGCTGCGGCTTACGTTCGTTTCACCCATGAGGCTGTATCCAGGGACGTCGGTCCGCCTTGATGGCTGTCTGGTGTGTCAGGGTGTGCTCTTGGCTTGCTGTGAGTCGTCGGTCTTCACCTTTTGTTGGTATGTTCAGCCCACCTGTGCTCATCCGGTTTTCGGGGTGACAGGCTGTGACTCTCTTAAGTTCTTCGAGGGCGTTGCGCTTGGACCTTGAGGCGACGCTATCATTGCGCCGGCTTCTGCCTTAGCTCCGGCGCGCTTGTCTGAACTGGTCACTTTATGACGTGCTCCTTGCCTACTGGGCGATGGGACGTCTGGTCGCGTGTCACAGGTTGCTGGAGTGCATGTAGCTTTGGGGGCTTGCCACGTGGGGTGTGTGACTCCTCTATTGCCTGTCTTGGGTCGCATCCGGCTCTGTCTTGAGGCAGTGTGAGGGAAAACACTGTGTGTGGTCTTCGGCCCACTGTGGGGTTTCGCTGGGACAGTGGAGATGGGGGTGCTCGCCTACCTGCATTCAGCAATGCTTCTTTGTGGAGAGGTCTCCTGGGGGCTGTCTGTGCATCAAGGTTCACTGGCGCGGCTTTCTGAGCACTTCTGGCTTTGCGTGCTCGGTCTCGTTCTTGGACGCTTTCTTCTGGCACTTGAGGTGCCTGTGGTGTGGCTGGCGGTTGTGCCCGTTCACCAGTGGGGAGCGGGTGATGCGACTTCTTCACTGGTGGTGGCGTTGGGCAACCACGTGTGGTGTGTGCTCTGTACCAGCCTTTCTTGTGCTTGTAGTGGGGTGGCGATTGCCTTGAGACGTTGCTGTCTGGCTGGTCTTCCACTCTTGCTAGTGGGGGTTGTCTTTGGCGTTGTTGCTTGATCTTGGACAGCATTTGCCTGGGCTGGAGAAGCTTTTCTGATGGCCCTTGGTGATGTGCCATAGTTTTTTCTCCTTTGAAAGTCTAGGTGTGGGTTTCTCGTGTGGGCATTCATTTGGCACATTGGGCTTGCTGCATAGGGACAGAGACACTGTAGACCTCTCATGTGCGCATCTCTTGCAGGGCAGCTGGGTGCAGTCAGTTCTGGTACTGGCTGTGCTTTGCAGCCTCAGTTTCCATTAAGCGAGGGCGGTGCAGAGCTGTAGATGTCCTTGTTTTCGCTTGTTAGTTGAGGTGGGGTTAGGTGCTCTCTCCTGTTGGCGTGCTTCCTTTCTTCTTCCTGGGTGTTGCGTGCTCAGGCTGTGCTGCCATTGGGCTCCCTGTTGTGGCTGGACTTCTCCTCTTGCTAGTAGGGGCTTGTGTTGCAGTGGCCTTGTTTGAGGTGGAGTCGTGCATCCACCGGTGGTGTGCGCTTGGTGCTAGTTTTCCTCGTGACATACTTGTCCCATTCTATGTGCTACTTCATGCACTCCCTTGCTGCTCGGGCACTTGGCAGCGTTTATGTGCTTCGCTGGGGGTCTGCTTAGACACGCTTGTGGCTGCAAGCAGGTTGCTTGAGTCACCCAGACATATCTTTGCGATCTGGCTGCCTCTTTCCCGGGATGACAACTGGCACGGGATGTCATGGGCTTACTTGTTGGGGTGGAGTACCACTAGTGGCCACCGGGTGGCATTGTAGCGTTCGTGTTCATGGTAGGCTCCAACAGTCTTTTCTGAAACTGCATGCTGTTTGGCTTCTAATGAAGATAAGAGGTCACTCTCCCTTCTGTGGGATTCCAAAATGTATGTTAGGGCACTGCAGGCTATTTCGGGATTGGTGCTGGGCGGCTGGGGAACTTCTCTTTACCCATTTAGTTCCTTTTCTCTTTTGTTTTCAGCACGACGGTGCTATGTGCGGTGCAGGCACTTTTCTCAGGAGTAGTGGCAGTTGATTCACCCTCCTCTTCCATCCTGGGGGCAGAGCGATACAGCTATAGCACGAGTTTTGCTTTCCTGGCCCTGCCCTCTACTCTCTCGCCTCGCAGAAGCTTTGGGCAGGGTGCGTTACTTCTAAGGGCAATTTTCCTATGCCTCGGTGCGGTACAGCGATCTTGCAACTGGGTGGGGCCGCAATGACTTTCCATCCATGAGTTATGGCAGCTTCACAGTTGCTGTGGGGCAGTCCTCTGGGCAAGCCAATGACTTCCTACATGTGGAGAGAGTCTGGTTTGAGAACCTGCAGTTAGTGACTCTTAGACTTCCGTTCTGAGCAGGGGCTGTGTCTCGCAACTCTCTCACTGGGTAGGGAAGCCGGTGCGGTGCAGGCCCAGCAGGTGATCAGCCGCAACGTTCACCTCTCCGATGGCGGGCGTTCTAGGCGGGTCTTTTTAGTGATGGCCGCCTCTGTGCAGGAGGTAGAAGCACTCTTTTTCTGAAGGCCAGTCGCTGCATGTGGGCAGAGTCTGGGAGACTTTGCTTCTATTCGCGGGGCAGCCGGTGTCGGAAGAGACAGCTTTCAGATGCCCGAACAGGTATGGGGTGCATTGCCTGTTCTCAGCGCCTCTCCCTTTGCTTAGCTGCCCCCCAGTCGCTCGTGTGGTAGTTCTGTGTGGTGGTGCACCCTTTGTGTGCCGGGCAATTCCACAGGGTCTTGTGGATGCCGGGTGGGCTTCGCCACGGACCTCACACGTGGAAAGTTAGGGGCCTGTGTATGTGTCACCTGTGGTGCGCTTAGGATGTTCAGAGCTGGTATGCGCTTAGTCGCTGCACTGACCAATGGGCTTGCAGGCAATGTGGGTCGGCAGTGCTAAGTGGTGCTGGCTCGGACGCTTCGTTGGTTCAGCCGATGCCTCGGGCTGGTCCGGTGAGTGTCAGTGAGGCAGGGATCTCGCTTGGCTGTACTGCACCCTGTTCAGAAGTGGCAGGACGGCTCTCCCTATTGCCCCACTGTGAGTGAGGGTCACGGAGCCTCTTGACTGCAGCACTCCAAGTCCGCGCGTTAGCGGTGTTATGTTCCTGGAGATCCGCCCCTGACGCCCCGGGCGTGGGGCGCGCTAGTCATGTGACTCCTGATAATAAAAAGAGGTCTCGCACGCACGCAGGCATTCTGATGCACACAGACCGAGCAACAAAGTTATTCCCAGTGTCCGACTGAGTTTATTCTAGGGCCACGTGTTAGGCCTAGTTAGCACTAGATGCCCCGGAGTGTAGGCCCCAGATCGCTACCCCTAGGGCCATCACTTCCCCTCCACAGGACACAACAATTGGCGACGAGGGTGGTTGCCGTCCCCTCGCGTGGGGTGTGTGTGTGCCCATCTCTGGGTGAGGCGGCTGCGAGCGGTGCTTTTCGCTCGTGGTGCTCGTGCCTTGCTGTCCCACACGCCCCCGAACGGTGCACCTGGAGAGGCGACGACTTCCACCCCTGGCATTTTGGAGGTGAGCGGCGCTGCCCAACGCTACCCTGCTGCGCATCGAGGCACGATTGGTCGTGTGCGGGTCTTCCCCCGCAGGACATCCCCATCCGGTGCCGCACCGAGCTCGGTGGCACCTGCGTGAAGCGCACTTCGGCCCACCTGGCGAGACGATTTGGACGGCGTCCAGTACTGCCTGGCTGTTTGAGAGGACGTGGCGCCTGCCTGTCCCGAGGCGCTCCATTGCCATCCGACCCCGGAGCGCCGGTCGCACGCGCTCCGCTGCCTTTGCTGAAAGGCACCCCGCGGTCACTACCCGTACTGCCAGTGGGCATCGACGCCTCTGTGCCTGACCCCAGCCGTCAGCGACATCCTCGAAGTGTCACATCGGACCTCCCCTCGGCCGGACACGGGCCTGACCACACGCGTCCTGGGCGATGGCTACCATTCCGCCCATTGAACCGTTTGTGGTGGAGGGTGCGCCCTCCACTCTCGCGCCAAAATGGAAGGAGTGGGTGGACAGGCTCCTGATATTCTTTGAAGCCACAAAGGTCCATAAGGAACAGAAGCGAGCCATGGTCCTCCACCTTGGCGGCAAGGACATTCATTCCATTGCTCGGACCCTCACAGAGGCGACCCCCAAGACTCATCATACCCTGATCAACGCTCTTAATGCACACTTTGAGCCCATGGCGAACCAGGATTACGAACGGTTCATCTTCCGACAAGCACGACAACTACCGGAAGAGTCACTAGATGCATATCACACCAGACTCAAGAAACTGGCACTCACCTGTGGGTTCCAGGATGTGACGGAGGAGATCAGGGGACAGATAATACAGGGGTGCGCTTCTGCAAAGCTGCGAGAGAGAATCCTGGAGGAATCGGGGAAGCCTCTGCCCGACATTCTCACCCTTGGCCGCACAAAAGAGCTGTCCAAGGCCAGGGCGGCACATATGGAGGCTGCGCTACAAGCCAACGTGAAGGTGGAACCGATCAATAAGATACAGGTCCAAACACCGTCCAAATGGCCCAAAAGAACGACACCCACCCAAGGCGGGGCATCAGGACACACATGCGGCTACTGCGGAGGCCCGAGGCACCCGGCACCAGAATGTTCTGCACGGGGCAAGAGATGTTCAGGATGTGGCAAGATGAACCATTTTGAAAAAGTATGCCGGTCCAAGAGATTCCGCAAGCCACGCCAGACGGTGCAAACGGTCGTGGAAGGTGAGCCCAACAACAGCGATATGGATGACGACAATGAGGAGGAGCAGTCAGTACACAAGGTGCACATGATCGGCACCGCCACCCGACGCACCAGGACACTGCCCCAATGCTCCATTCAGGTGGCGGATCAGGAGATCATGGCGGTAGTGGACACAGGCGCGTCCATAAATCTTATGAGTGCGTCTCTCTACAGAACTATGCCTACACCTCCGAACCTCAGCCCCACCCCCATCACTGTGTTTGCCTATGGTCAAGACGTCCCGCTCCGGATCCGTGGGAAGTTCAGGGCGGCAGCCCGCCATGGGGACAAGGTCACAAGAACCAACGTCTTCGTATCGGAAGAAGGCCAAGGCATGCTTTTGAGCTGCAAGACAGCCGAAGACCTGGGGGTGGTCACGTTTGCCTTTGGAGTGCATGAAGAGTCGGTGCAACAACTGATCATGGACTTTCCAGATCTATTTGAGGGAATTGGGTGTCTCAAAGGTCGTGAGATACATCTGCACGTGGACCCCACAGTACAACCAGTGGCCCTGCGACACCGTCGCATTGCATTCCACCTTCGGCCACTAGTGGAAGAAGAATTACACAAGTTGGAAGCAGCCGGAATAATCGAGAAGGTGTCAGGCCCCACCCCCTGGGTTTCGCCCATTGTGGTCACGCGGAAACCAAAACAGCCGGGAGCAGTCCGGATCTGCGTAGATATGCGTCTCCCAAATGCTGCCATCAAACGGGAACGCCACATCACCCCCACAATAGACGACTTAATCGGGGAGATGGCTGGAGCCTGCTGGTTTTCCAAACTTGACCTCCGTGCGGGGTACCATCAGCTGGTGCTCGATAAAGAATCAAGGAACATTACAACCTTCTCCACCCACATTGGACTCCGCAGATACACTAGACTTAGTTTTGGAATATCCAGTGCGGCTGAAGTCTTCCAAAATGTCATTCAGGAGCTGATTGCCGGCATACCTGGAGTAATAAATGTCAGTGATGACATCATGGTGCATGCCCGAACAATTCCAGAACACAATCACCGGTTGGCGCAGGTGTTCCGCAGGCTCCGCAGTGCGGGGCTCACACTACACCGTGACAAGTGTGAATTCTTGCGGACCAAAATAGGGTTCTTTGGGTACGTTTTCTCAGCTGATGGTGTGAACCCCGATCCTGACAAAGTCAAAGACATCAAGGATGCGCCACCGCCCACGACGGTCACGGAAGTCAGGAGTTTTCTTGGCATGGTAAATTATTGTGGCCATTTCATCAAGGATCTAGCCAACCTAACCCTCCCGCTGCGTGAGCTTACTAAGGACTCCACTCCGTGGAGCTGGGGACCGGAGCAGGAGAAGGCGTTTCAAGACATTAAGAGCTCCCTCTCCAGTAACACCACGCTGGCCTTCTTCGACCCGCGAAACACCACACTAATCGCGGTAGATGCTGGACCGGCGGGGCTGGGAGCCGTACTGATGCAAAAGCCAAGGGATGAGATAGACTGGACTCCAGTTGCCTTCGCCAGCAGGTCCCTCACAGAGACTGAACAAAGATACTCACAGATTGAAAAAGAAGCAATTGCGATTCATTGGGGATGTCGACACTTCCACCTGTATGTCTATGGGAAACCATTCACGGTGGTGACTGACCACAAGCCACTGGTGGCTTTGTTCTCCGGGACTTCATCGAAACCACCCCCAAGAATTGAGAAATGGCTACTACAGCTGCAAGAATATAACTGCAACATCGAGTATCAACCGGGAGCGAAGAACCCGGCAGACTATCTGTCGGGCCATCCCAGGCCCGCAACTCCGGAGGAGATGGATGAGGCGGAAGAAACAGAAGCGTATGTGAAGTGGGTGGTGGCCAGGTCATGCCCGCGCCCCATATCCCTGGAAGACGTTGTGAGCGCCACGGCCCAAGACGCCTGCATACAGCGAGCCAAGGACCTCCTTCGAACTGCCAATTGGCAGAAAGCTAAGGAGGGCTGGAAAGGAGGCTCAGAAAATCATGGAGAGTCGGTACCATGTCAGAGCTGAACTTAATGAAGACACGGCGGGGTGCTTGCTGCGAGGGCATCGTCTAGTGATACCAACGGCTCTCACGGGACAAGTCATACAGCTAGCCCATGTAGGTCACCAGGGGATGGTCAAGACCAAGGCCCGGCTGCGAACCAAAGTATGGTTCCCCCTCATGGACGACATGGTGGAGAGCGTGGTGAGGTTGTGCACTGCCTGCCAAGTTACGGGAGAAGTATCCCGGGAAGCCCCCATCATCGTAGAGCCTCGACCACAAGGACCCTGGGAGAGGGTCAGCATGGACTTTGGCAGTCTCCCGGATGGAAGGCACACGCTGGTGATGATAGATGACCATTCAAAGTACCCCGAAGTGGAAATTGTGTCAAGCACCAGTGCGGACTGTGTGATCCCCAAAATGGAAAAGATTGTTGCAACTCATGGGGCCATGAAGGAACTCCGAACGGACAATGGACCACCATTCCAAGGGCAGGATTTTGCCACCTATCTGTCATCCCTTGGGACACGCCACAGGCGAATAACACCTCAATGGCCTCAAGCCAATGGGGAAGCCGAGAGGTTCATGAGGACAGTGAACAAGGTTATCCGCATCACTCATGACAAGGGACAGTCCGTGGAAATGGCCATTTTCACTTTTCTTCGAAGCTATCGCCAGACCCTACACTCCACAACGGGGGTTGCTCCAGCACATCTTCTCCTAGGGCGAGTGGTGACGGACTCCATTCCTCATCATCCCCAGTGGTCGCCTGAGGGGGTCAATGAAGAAGCAGTCGCAAGGAAAAGAACAACCACATTTGCCAAAATCAGCCAAAAACGACGGGCGGTTCCACCACAGTTCAGACGAGGAGATGTGGTGCTTCTTCGCAATCGCATAACTAGTGGCAAGTTCAGACTCAATTATGAGAAAAGGCCGTGGCGAGTGATTGGGGTGAAAGGCACTCGCCTTACAGTGATCCGAGGACGAGAGATGGTGACTCGCAATGTGTCTCACTTTAAACTGTTTCACTCTGCAGCCACAGAGTCCGAGCACCGGCAGGGTGTTGAACAAACTGAAACCGCAACTAACACACCCCATGTGGAATCAACACCCAGTCACGAGGTCAGCCAAAGTAACGATCTGCAAGCAGCCAGTGAAAAAGTGGGAGGCGACGCGGAGGCCCTTGAGGAGGCCCCAGATCCGGAGGGGGCCGACAGAGAGGCGCCAAGGCCCGAGTCAGAGGCTGGAGCGGAACTGATGAGTCACAGGGGGTCGCAGCGTCGACTAAGAAACAATCCCGCCCCCTCCGGCTGGTTACGAGACTACTTCACGTAAGACTGTTCTCATTTGAATATGTATCTGATCCAAGTACCCCAGATAACAAGGTGGTGCTGAGGTTAACGGACGCTGAAATCATTGTTCCTAATGTTTACCAAGACTAGTTGAACATGTTTGAGTTTGATTGTTGCTGTGTTCTGGTTTTTCCTTATTTTAGGAGGAATGTTATGTTCCTGGAGATCCGCCCCTGACGCCCCGGGCGTGGGGCGCGCTAGTCATGTGACTCCTGATAATAAAAAGAGGTCTCGCACGCACGCAGGCATTCTGATGCACGCAGACCGAGCAACAAAGTTATTCCCAGTGTCCGACTGAGTTTATTCTAGGGCCACGTGTTAGGCCTAGTTAGCACTAGATGCCTCGGAGTGTAGGCCCCAGATCGCTACCCCTAGGGCCATCACTTCCCCTCCACAGGACACAACAAGCGGGTGCATTGCTGGTATCGCGGGGGCTCTCGCTCTCACCAGAGTGGTCGTTGCTGCGCTATAGTTGGTGCCACACGGGGAGTGCTTTTCTCTCTTGCATCAGGCAGAACCGATGGGCAGCACAGTGAAGGATGCTGCTGCTTCAGGCATGTTTGCTCCCCCCCCTAAGGGATGATGCAGTGCCGAGCTGCAGGCATGCAGGGTCAATCCCACCCTCGTCGCCAATGTGGTGTTGGGCCTCAGGCCCACATTACATAACTAGTAAACACAGACATCAGACAAGGTAGTGTAATAACTGGCCAAGAGCACGTGCACCCGCTCCCTTTTATTTGCAGGGTCACGTCACTCGTGACACCCGTGATGGATGGGTGTGTGGGTGTAGTGTGTCCAGCCCTCAAAGGAGTGGCTGGAAGTCCAACTTCCTGCAGAACACTAGAACGTGTCCCGCAGGACATTACACCTGCTTCGTATGTGAGACTGCTAGTAATCGGAAGCACACTATATTTACTTTATAGTTTATGGATTACTAATGGTTTACGTGAAAGCATTCCAGAGAGAAGCTAGGAGAAATGAGCTCTTTGAAATATGGACTCTGTACAGAATAGTGTCCTCAATCAAGGTCAGGCTGCAGTACACTCTCATATGCTTTCCTACACATACATGCACCCCATCCGTTCAAAGGCGTCACCAGTTAGGTGACCCTGCTAATAAGGGGTGTTTATCACACGTGCACTCACTCCACTAACCTTCAGTGCCCGTTTCTCAGTATGTTCATTTTCCAACGACGATGGCCTGGGGTTCACAACATCACACCCAGCCAAAATATACACATTTGACAAATTTGTTTGACTTTTGACCTTTTTCAGTTTTTATTGAATACTAATATGCACACAGTCTTTCCTGCTAGGAGCAAATGTTCAATTTATTTGCTATGGTGCAGTACTGTAGTTCATTACTAGAGGTATACTAGGACTACTGATGCTTGCTGAACACACATGATATTTCATTATTACAAATTATTGTACATAGTGCATAATGAATAAGGAACCAAGGAGGTACAGCTCATCGATCCAACATTGGTGAGAGATTTTATGCCAAGTAGCTCCATGTCGTACGATACCGTCACCATGTCCTGGCTTTTCACCCAATAACCTGCTGCACTTTGGGGCTTGTAGTTTTGCCTTTACATTGCCATTTTGGTCTCAAATATTCAGAAAAGAAAAGTAATGTGGGCTAAAAGGCAGGGTAGGCTGAAGGTGTCACGCAGGAAATGAAGCCAATGGACAGCTATGTTCTAAACCTTTAATAAAGAGTCTACCCACATGTGAAAATCGTGACTGCTTGTTTCAAATCTAAAACCAAAAGTAAGTTCTGTCCACATATTTTGTCAGATACTCTCATGTTCCTCACATGTTAAGACAAGCACTGGAGTTTGTGTTTGTATGGGATTTATAAAGCGCCGGATCACCCCGTAGGGGTATCTCCGCGCTGCAAGAGAAGAGTATACGAAGGCAGAGCGATCAGTAACAAAAGAGTTATGTCTTTAGGAGTTTCCTAAAGAGAAGAAGGTTGGTGCACTTACGCAGCTCAATGGGAAGTGAGTTCCTGTATTTCAGAGCCAAATAGGGAAAGGTTCTGCCCCCAGTGCGAAGTTTTCTATAGCGGGGGACAGGAAGCAGACCTTTTCCCTAAGAGCGGATAGATCTGCCTGGACCATAGAATTTAAGTTTATCCACCAGATAGCTAGGGCTTCTGCCATGAAGTGCTTTGTGGGCTAAACAGAAAACCTTGAACTTAATTATCTGGTGGATGGGAAGCCAATTCAGCTTGCTCAGCAATGGCTGAGAGGAAGTTCTAGGAGGCATGTTGAGAGCGAGGGGAGCTGCTGTATTCTGAATCACCTGCATTCTATTCAGAAGGGATTCATTGGCCAGGGCAAGGAGAGCATTGCAATAATCAAGATGGGTAACAACCAAGGCCTGAATCAGAGTTCTACAGGCTGATAAAGGAAGCATCTGGAACACTCTACAGAGAAGACTCAGCGTATGGTAGAAGGTGCCTGAGGTGGCCATGGCTTGATCTTTCATAGAAGGCGAGTTGTCCAGGTTTTTAGCCATCCGCTTTGGAATAGGAACTGGACCCAACGCAGCAGGCCACCAGTCAGAAGACCAATCGTTTGAGCGGTGCCAAATAGCAGAATCTCAGTTTTGGTAGCATTCAGCTGGAGGAACTTTTTCGTTATCCAACCAGACATAGCTAGCATGCCCTCAGTGAGACTTTTGGTCGAATCTATCTCATTATCGAAGGAGATGGGCAGTTGGGTGTCATCTGCATGGGAATAGGTAGTGAACCCATATTCTCTGATGATTTTTGCAAGGAGGGCCACATAAATATTGAACAGGGTGGGGCTAAGGCAGTGGCCTTGGGGGACCCATTTAGTGAGCTTCAGCGTGCAAGACCGGATGTCACCCAGGTTGACAGTTTGAGTGCCCTGAAGCAGAAAGTTGGAAAGCCACTTCAGTGCCTGACCCTGAATGCCAATCTCTCTCAGTCTGTGGATAAACTTCTGGTGAGAGACAGTATCAAAGGCAGCTGTCAGGTCCAATAGAACAAGCAGCACTGCCTTGTTATTATCCAGGGCCAATTTGATGTAGTCTAACACCTATGAGTGTGCTTTCAGTGAAGTGGTAAAGTCTGAAACCCAACTGAGAGGGATCACGTTTGCCTTGAGATTCGATATTCCATAAGCTTAGTGTTAATGTACCCTTCTAACAGTTTACTCATGAGTGGGAGGAGCGAGATAGCCAGCATTTCAGCGGGTGCCTGTGCTTTTTTCCCGATCAGTAGAACTTGTGCAGCCTTCCATTCAAGAGGATCAGTCCCTCCACTCAGAGGCATTTAAGATAGAGCAGATGGAGGGGGCTAGTAGTGAAGAGAGTGAGGCAAACAAATATGCTGGCAAGATGTTGAGGGGAGAACCTGATTTAGCTGTTCTCAGCATTGCTTCAACTTGAGGTATCTGCAGAGTATGAAAATGCTCAAGGCAGGCCTCCTTCGTTCTCAGGGAGGATGGCAGTAGGTTGGGGCCCTCCAAGGGTATAGGATCTTTGGGAAATTGACCATATATTAAATAGATTTTTTCTTTGAAATCATTGGTTATATTGTCACAAAGCACCTGGAAGGGAGGAGTTTGCTGGGTACAGGCTGCAGGATAAGTAAAAGAGTTAAGAACTTTGCAAAGTTCCTTTGATGAGTTGCCAGCCTGATTTAGACTTAAAATAATGTTGGCTTTCCGCACCTTTTTAATATTCTTGTGATAGCTTGCAAGGGCTGCTTTATAGGTGGATTTTTCTTTCCCAATTTGAGTTGTACGCCATATTGTTCCAATGGTTTCCAATTCGATGTTTCTCTTCGCAAATCAGGAGAGTAACAGGCAGCATGTTTCTTCTGAGTATAAACATGTTGTTGCTTGAGCAGTGCTAATGTGTTAGTAACTGAATTGATGGCCTCATAGAAAACCCTAAGCCTCTTGTCCATATCCATAGCTTCTTCAAATGAGGGGGGTACAAAACTTTTTCCAAAGGAATCAGGCGTTATCTTGTGCCATTGTCTTCTAAAGTTACATGGGCGATAGGAGGCGGGCAACTCATCTGGAGACCATTAATCTGAAAATATATCAGAGAGTGATCTGACCAGATCACTGGGCAGGGAGGAACGGCGGTTATTCGTGGTGAATTAGTAAGAATAATGTCCAAGGTATGGCCGGCTGAGTGGGTAATTCCTACATTATTCTTTACTAGACCTAGGGAGGTCATATCAGCAAGAAAGTTAACCGCATCGGTATCCGCACTGTCTTAACTGTGAAAGTGGAAATCCCCTAGCAACAGAAAGTGTCTAGAAGAAATGGTGTGACGGGGAATTTTCTCCATAATTTTGAGAGTAAAATCTTTGAAAGGGCCTGGGGGCTATAGATAAGTGCACCCTTTAGGCAATCCTGGGGGAGTAAGTTCAATCTTAAAAATACACAGTTCCATGTCTATGTCAGAGGTGGAGTCAATGATGGATGCTTTCAATGCTTCTTTGTATATAATAGCAATACCACCACCCACTTTACTTTCCATGTTCAGTCTGAGTATACAGTACTTTTCCGAGAGGGCTAAGGTGATATAGCTGGTGTAGAGAAGTGTTTGAGTCAAGCCTCCATAAGGAAGCCTAAATCAGGAGAATCAAAGTGCATTAGGTCCCATAAATCAGTAGCATGCCTAGGCAGGGAAATAACATTAGCTATAAAACTTCTCCCTGTAGAGTAGAGTTTGAGGTTTTAGGACTAATAAGGTGATGGGGAGGAGTGTCCTTGAATACCTGCTTGTTGTGACTATTGTGGCAGGGCCTTAAGTGAACTTACTTTCCAGACAACTCTGGAAGTGGCAGCGTTTAAAAGACAATGGTCCCTCGAGATTTACAAAGGGATTTGTTGTATGGCATGGGACAAGCCTGGAAGTGACCAACTGCCCGACCTGTTTGAGTTGAATAGCTGAGTATGTAAGCCTGCAAATAGCAGCTGTAGCCCGATGGGCGGGGGTCCTGGCGACGGCTGGGCGCAGACAGGCTTGCATTTGGAGCGCCTTCGGCATGCCAGCGCTGCGCCGGCTGCGCATGGCCGCGTTGTCATCCCCCTTAATTAAGGGTGACTCCGGGACAACTAGCTCATCAACCCAGCTGGTTTCCGTGGCAATCAGAAGCAGAGAAGACTTCAGTTGAGGTGCTCCCCCTCTCCTCTCAATCGGGAAAGAAAACCTGCGGTGGACTGGAGAGTGAGTCTGCAGCGAAAATGAGAGGCGCCTAGACCAGTTGGATCGTTGACGAATAAACAGAAAGCCAGCAGTAAAAAAAATAAAAAATAAAAATTATGGCAATATGCCAGCAAACAAGTTAAAAACCAACAAGGTCAGAGCTTACTGACGCAGTTAGATAAAATACTAAATAATATACTTAAACTCCGAGTGGGCAGCGAGAACACTAAAAACATGTGGCAGTGGTGCGCGTCTGCTGAGTCATCTCTCTTAAGTAAGGAGGACTCCGGGACGACTAGCCCGTCAACCCAGCAAGTTTCCGCGGCAACCAGAAGCAGAGAAGACTTCTGTTGACGTGCTCACTCTCCATTCAAACGGGAACAAAAACATTTTGACGCCAAGACCCCCTTGTCAAACTTTTTTGGCGTAAGGACACTCTTATTTCTAGAACATGGTACTCCTCATCATCGACAACTATTGACAACCATAAATGCCCCAAATTCCTACAGCAAATAATTTTTATGATGGGGAAATAATATTAAACAGTGTTTAGCAAACCAAAGGTCAGTGAGAGTGGGGTTGTAGTCAAATGTGTAGCTAAAAACGAAGGGCCTAATTTATGAGGAATTGGCGAAGGGCATCAATGCAAGTCTTCGTGCTGCCCTGCCCTATGCCAATGCAAAAGGGTTGGAATGTCCCGTATTTATGAAATAAGGTGCGTTCCTGTCCTTTTCCCTTGCGTTGACGCACAAATTGTTGCATAGCACAAACATAGGCAGGATTGGTTTTGTACAGGAAGGGGCATCTTCATAAAAACAATCCCAGAAGGCGTGTTCCTCTTTCTACTTGAGCTGCAGAATGAGGCACACATGGAAAGAGTAATGAACAAGGAGAAATTAAAAGATTTATCCTTGTTATGCCTCCGCTGGGGAGGTGTCCATTTACTTGATTTTGTAAATATGGGGCAAAATCCATCGGTGTTGCGTGGTAACCCCACACAAAGCCCATGGAACACATGTTTGACATAGAGTAAGGCAATGCTGTAACTTGCGCTGCTATGCCTTACTCCATATCTATGAGGCCATGTAAAGCCATGCAGGGTAACTTTGCACCGCCTCATATGTATGGTTGAGACGCTTGCACAGTCGGAGCGTCAAAAAAAGAGATGCTGTTTGCGATGCAGGTCTCTCATAAATAAGCCCCAAAATATTCTGTACGTTTTTGAGGTCTTACACCATCAGGTATTTACATATAAAATAATGGGCAGCGTAATGAAAAATAAACTTTAAAAGTTGTTACTCAGTGGGAAATGCACTGTAGTACATTATGAAACCTCTATAAGTTAATGCACTGCAGAGGTCTGTGTGTAACCAGAGAGCCACAGAATTAAATCTTGATTGGTGCAGTGGAGAATAGTAACGTGTATTTTTGGTGCTACAAGGTCACAGACTATGACAGAAAGCACTGTGAATATGTAAGTCATTATTTTATACTTGCATTACTCACAAGTTAAGATAGGGTGCTGAAAAACGTGCAAATAGTTTTACAATAAAATAGTGCTTCCAAAATGTGGATTTTAGTAATACCAGAGCATATATAAAGCAATTTCTTTTTACATAACTGTCCCTTCAACACCTTTTTTAGGGGTACTAAGGGCTGTGCAAATGCAGTAAAAATTAAAAGCAAGCAGTCCAGTTGTTACCTCTTTGCACTATAACTCAAAAAACACAAATCTTTGTCATCACATAGCTTGGAGTTATATGATCAATTAAAGCCAGAGCCAGCTGCCAAGGACCCTTTTACCCTTACAGATTAACTGATAGGCACATTTGCATTTCATTCAGGTAGTCAGGCAAACTGGCACAAAAGCTTTTCACAGCACTACCTCAGTGAGGTAGTGTGGCTCACTGGTTAGAGGCGGCAGACCCGAGAGCAGAGGACGGCCCGGGACCAGGGTTCGATTCCCGGCGCGGCAGGTTTCTGGACCAGGGTCAGCGGACTCGATAATTCTCTCGCCTCGGTGCCCACTCTGATCAGCGATCACACTCGGCAACTCTGGGCATTAGCTTGCCTCATCCTCACTAACGGCCCCACCAGACCGCCGGGGATGCCTGGTCTCACCCTGGAGATACCCATTAAGGGACCATCTCTCAGGGAAGCCAGGAAGGGTTTCGCAGCGGTCGAAGCGCCTTGGGACCCTACGGGTAAGTAGTGCGCTATATAAATATATAAATGCCTATACACTAACGACTCAATTGCTAAAACTTCAGCTGGAGGAGTGAGCCAATGCCAAGCGGCAGGCGGGATTACACTCCGAATACTGTTTACTACAGGTCCTGCAAGAGCGCATGCGCTGCATAGGCTCAACCTAAAAAGGAGGAGCTAGAAAATGAGATGAACTTGTTGGCCTGACGATACAGTACACAGAGAAAAGAGTTGGAGTACAATTTAACAACAATTTTACTTAAAAGAAGATGCTTTATTCAGATTCCGTTAAAGAGATGGATCTTTAGAAAGAACATGTGTATTTGTATTACTCCACAGCACAGAGTTGAAAGACATCAAGAAAAGAGCAAAACGTGCAAATGAAAAATAACTCAGTTTCGGCAATATATTTCACCTGCATTGCAACAGTAGATTGCGAAAACTACAGGGGAGTTTATTTTAAAAACATTATAATTTTATAAATATTCTAGTGAATCCTTCTCAAGAAAAAATGTTTAAAAGAGCAAGGCAGAAGAATCAACCATCGACAGAATAAATAGCATATTAATTCTACAGCTTTTAATTGGACAGGCTGATAGGGAATCCCTCACAAACAATATGAATAATGTATACTGACCAAATTCCTAACAGAAATGTTAGCCAACAGTCTAAAAACAGTGACGTCCTGACTCAATCATAGATTCTCCTAAAACAAGCCATCGAGAGATCAAGTAAGAACCTTATTACATTTATTATGAAAAATAAAAGATGATGACAAACCAAACACTGTGCGTGTACGGGATGCAGAGAATGCATTCAACTACGTCGAATGGACCGATTCATTCTCCCTATGACAAGATTTGGAATTGGTCAAGGAGTCACCAACACGGAGAAACTGCTCTACTGGAATTGAAATACAAGAGTCATCAATGGGGACTTCATATTCAAATTATTTGCAATTCAATGCTAAACCGGGTAGGATAATTTGCTCTTACCACTGTTTTTAATCCTATTTCTAAGGCCACTGTTTGGAAAAATTAGTGAATTAAGAGATACAAATCCTAGGTCCTAGAAATCCAAAGCATTTTATGTGCCTGTGATAGAAAAATTGTTATATCTGGATTAGAAACATTTGTGCAGTCCTATAGGCAAACCTTTAACAAATGCAAGATAAGACTGATTAAAAATCAAGCACCGGTAAAACCAATAGGTAGAGTTTTATTGTGCTATTGAATGTGAACATCATTTGCATGTGCTATGTTCTGAATGTTTTACTACATTAATATCCTTGGACAATTTTGTTAAGCAACGTATGTGTTGTAGTATCCAAACTCCCTTTGCATAATGTCTAGTTTAGTGTGATTTTCGAATGAATACCATGAGAAAGATTTGCCTAACTTTTTCTAACTTCACAGGCCTAACTCAGAAGAAGCATTTGCAACACAATAGGTCTCGCATTTGGGAGAATTTGAGCTATTGGCATTGTAAATAACAATGCCTTTTATTTATGTATTTGGAAAACCTGCAAGCGGTGCTTAAAAACGCACTTTGTACTTATAGTCCTTGCTTACGAGAAGCATAGCTGGCAGTAAAAGAGGCACAGTTACTGCCAATTCTGAAATGATGAGACTATAAAAGAACTACAACGAGTCCCTTTGGAGTTACATCAAACGCAGCAAAGGACCCGATAGGGACTTGTCTCCGTACCTGCTTTTTAGAACTGCTGGTGCTAAGCACTTAAAGCCCTGTCCTGCACTAAACATGGCTTGACAAAAAGCCTTTTAAAAATGTAATTGTGGATTTCTTGTGTGCACCCTTGTGACGAAATGGTGTTAGAACTTACCACAACAATAAAATAGTATGTCTGACAGTCTGTCATTGTTATGTGCTCGATAAGCAATATCTCTAGGTAAGCTGAATCTGGATATGTGTGTCAAGATGTGTCTGTTCCTTCTGTTCAGAATGGTCATGTTGGTTCAGACTTGTGCTTGGCAAAGAGACTAGACGGATCTACCAACTCGTGTTTATATAATGTACCCAAAAGAGATCACTCAGTGCAAGGCCCAGCTCTCTCCTTCACTGCTACTCAGCAGTATCAGTGCTGTTCTGTTCCCTGTCCTCTCAGTGTCGCAGCTAGGCTCGTCATCTCTTCCCACATAGCCGCTTGCGCTATGCCCACTGATGCTGGTGCTATGACCAGCCCCCTCATTGTGGGAAAGGTAGTCCTCGCCCCTTCTAACATTGCTCATTTACGCCCATGGGTATCATTGCTAGGCTGGTCCCGAGGTGCCTGCCTGAACAGGGTGGAGGTGATGTAGCTGGTAAAATGTGCATCTCTCTGGCATTGGGGTCTTGGCGTTGACAAATGAGGCACCTTTTATCTGGTTGGCAGAATTATGCGTTTTTGATGGCGGTGTCAATACACTGAGTGGCAGATTTACAATTCCTGGTGCATCCCTGCAAACCAGAAGGGATGCGCCAGGAAACTTGTGACACGCATTAGAATCCTTGTGCCACCACGGATGCACCGCATTTACAATGCGGCGTTCAATGGCGCAAGGAAATATATATGCGTGTCGCATCTGCCGGGATAAGGTTGGCGCAGTGCTGGATTCATGTCGCGGGCACGAGGCAAGTCCAGCACTGTTTCAAACCAGCCAATCTGCAACATGGTGCGTCACACCTTATACTTGCTTCAAACAGGCGCACGGTTTTGACGCAGCGGGTTGGAAAAGTGACTGAGTGAAATCTTGTAGATTTCACTCAGGCATTTTTCCGAGGAGTTCCTGCACCGGAATGCCCACCCTGTGCCGGAACGTCCACATGAAACCTTCTGACACAGGTTTCATGTGGCGCAGGGCTTTGCAACGTGACCCATCTCCCTAGATGCGTCACATTGTAATTCCCTCGCAGCAGGGCGCTAGCTTTACACCGCTGCTGCGTCACAGAAGTGACATAACAGCTGTGCAAAAGGGGCGCAAGGGGCTTGTAAGTCTGCCCCTGAGGCTTGGTTAAGCACCTAGGAACCATTTTACTGTTTCAGGATGTGGTCTGTCAAATTCGGCTATGGAACATTTAATGCAAGCGCTTCCGGTGTTGCTGCTATGTCTGCACACAGGTTGGAAAGACACATTCACTCCTACATCACTTCTAAACAAAGGAGTTCATTGGGCACTTTCAGTGCACGATTTAAGGCAAAGTTTTAAAACCCCAGACAAAATGCAACCCTGACATTCAAAGTGGTCGACAAGGACAGCGCGTGGTCTTCAGCCTTCCTGAAGAAACATTTAAACATTAAAAAACATACTCTGTCTTTCTGTTGCCAGTTAACAAGGTACTGGGCAGTAGCATTTGTGCCCTGTACTGTTAGAGGTGGCTGTGCAAAGAGGGTGCAAAACACCCATTTTTGTTTTTACTTTGTTCATTCCAGCTACTTTTAAGTTGTCATATCAGTCGTTTTGTTTATATAGCTTCTTGACATACCTGAACACACCTGACACTCAGAAATAAAGACGAACATAGGGCCAAGCACATTGAAAGGCATTCAACCAAACAGATACACACCCGGCAAAATACATACCAAAAAAACAACCATGTGTGATTAATTTATTGCGTACTACTTCAATGGGGCCATTTTACACAGCTGTAAATACCTGCTCTAGTCCAGATGATGCTGCCAAACGCCATAATCATGAATGCTTTTATAAAGATGGTTATACAGCTTTGACAAGATTTCCCTGTATTATTTTTACAGAGAGTATACCCAATAATCTGCCTGATCTCCACCATTTTTAACTGATATTTTATGTTCTCGAACTATTCCTCATCTGCTTTTCACCACCAGTGACACAGCCGTAAACTGTTTATTACAATTTAGCCAGCTCAGCGCTGTGCGAGAAACAAAATTGACATCTTTGACATCAGGTGCAAGCGCTTCGAAGCTGTGGCAGGGGCTGCCTCTTCCAGAGTACCCTGAAAAGAGGGAGTCCCCGTGCTGGTAGACACGTGTGTGTATCTGGTGGAGGGAGATGTCTCTGGAGCAAATCAAAGACTTCTTGGCATTAACGTTTGACTGGCATGGGTACACAGGGTTAGATACCCCCTAGCACACTTATAGTTTTGCGTGGCCCTGATTGGCTTTTTAGGTAAATGCCTATGACCCAGGTCAGGTCCCACATGACTGTGTTCCCTGCAACTTCATGTGTTGGTAAGTTTAAATTATGATAGGGCTGCAGCAGTACCGGTTGACAGAGAACAAAGCTGAATGGGCTGTCCTACAGCCTGTACAGATGTCTGGCATAACACCTGGAAAGCACGCGTTCCGACTTTGCGTCTGTGCAGCACTTGATAATTATTACACAAATACAGGGCACTCGTGTATCGACCTCGGAAGGGTAAAGGCTGAGGGGGCATGCCGCGATTCGAACCTTTGACCATTAGGTCAAACACTTCTGAAACTGATGCATTAGTCCACCGAGCCATCGTGCACACACACCTACTGACAGCAGGTGAGATTAACCAGTGTCCCACGGCCTGCTGATCACCACAGTCTGTGCTTGGTCGCCAGCTCTTTTTTCTGCCCTCTTGGTATGAACAGTGCACGGAGTTGTCCCGGGCTATTTAAGTGCTACCACCTGTTTATCTTTTCCATGATGCAAGTTCAAAGTTCAATTATCACAGACTTTTGCTGTGACAATCGCCATGAATTTACACTGCCTGTTGGTGCCTGCATGCATTACTAATTCAGCAATGGAGCATCACTTCCTCTTTTTTTAGCGTTGATTACAAAGCGTAGTTTACAAACATGGTGGTGTTTATATAAATATTATAGAAATTGCGACCTTAAAAGGCAGATAACAAAATATGTTGGTGGGATACAAAATAAACGTAGCTATGAAAGAGGGTGTGAGGAATATACGGAGAGCTAAAGAGACAGGGAAGGAACACAGAGATGCAGAGAGAAAACAATGAGATGCAGAGTCTGTGTGAATGTGTGAAAGAGGGAGGGAGAGAAAAAGAAAAAGACTGAAGACAAGACCAGAAAGGGAGAAGGCGAGAGAGAGAGAGAGAGAGAGAGAGAGAGAGAGAGAGAGAGAGACCAGGAGAGGGAAGAATAATTAGTGGGAGAGAGAGTTATCAACTGGCAATATGCTGCACGTAAATAGCGAGGGGGATACATGTGGGATATGCAGGGCTGATCTTCGTCATAAACACACGCTGACACACAGCACACTGCATGCTGGCTGGTGGAAGACAACAGCTGTATTACGCGATCCATAGGACATGAATGGACATTACAAGATGACTAAGAACATTATAAGGCCCTAGTCTGGCTGAGGTGCACACTGAGGGTGCACACCGTGAGCGAGGAGAGCGCTGGTAGCAGTCTAACAGGATGGGACAAATGTGGCTCACACAAACAACGCTTTCTCTGTAGGCGCCAAGTTAGTTTCCCGCTGCTTGAGGGTGCTCCTTGCCAGATTGGACGACTCCAGTCTAATGACACCAGGCTAAGTATCTGTGAGCCGAGGCTTTGCTAGTGCAGCTCGTCCCCTCTTAATAATGCATTAACTTTTCAAGAAAGCAGGTTTGGGATCAGTTATTTTCATCACAAAATGTGAATACTTTCTACATAACTATAAACACGCGCAAGATAGTCAAAGAGGAGTTGCCAATGAGAAGGCGCGGACAACGGGAGGGGGACGGGGTAGAGAAGGTGCGGACAACCGGAGGGGGGCCGGGTAGATAAGGCAAAAATAGGAGGGGGGTAGAGAAGGCAGGGACAGCATGAAAAACAGATGGCACACTGCACTTCAATTAAAAGAAGTGCAAACATAGTGGACTTAAACTGTAGTTAGGCGCTGCTGAATCAGGACTACACAGAAGTTAGCAGATGACCAACAGCCAACAGAAAGAGAGATAACGAGAACAGTACCACAAGTAAGCCGATAGCAGGTGGAAAAACAGATTACATGAAGTTTAAGCCAATATACAGATTTAGGTCTCGCTGAGACAGCGCATGCAATGCATGTGCTGTCAAGGCGAGACCTAAAAAAATGAAACTGCCACAAAAATGGGAAGTCTGAGACTTCTTGTTACCCAAGCTTTATATAGCAGATGCCATACTTACTGCACAACTCTGGTTATATAATGAGGAAAAGAAAATCAAGGCAAAATAAGTATCTCTCATTCTCTAAAGGAACAAATGAATTTCAACAACCATCTAATACTAAAAGGAATTAACGGACGGCGATGTGAATAAAATATATTTCCGAAAGTGAATACCTCTCACAAACAGAGGAGCCCTTTAGGGTTATTGCGGAAAGGAAAATGGGAGGAAAATGCCTAACTGGAACGAATGGGTTGAAAAGTGTCTTAGAAATGTAAGCAACATTTTATAAAAAGATAAGATAATGGGCCTTCAATAATTGAAAGACAAGTCGAGCAAGTTAAACAGAAATCCCTCTAACCTTCTTTCTTACAATCTGGCTTATTGTCTTAAGGGAGTGTTGAAAAGCCAACTGTAGATGACGTTTTAAGTAATGTGTGATAACATGTAGTATTGGTATCAGTAATTGTACAATCAACACACAAGTTTAGGACATAGCCCCATAGGAGAAACAGACATTTGGAATGGAAGAACAACTGAAAGATAAATGAAGAAAGCGTAGAAACAAGACAATAGAAAAGCAATAGGCAAAGGTACAACTAGTGTATAGTAGTTCAAAAATAGCAATGTTCCAACAAAAAAACGCATAAATCAATGTCAGTGACAGAAGCTTAATACTGGTGAAGTACGGACAATGTGACACATTCTGCATCTTATGGGAGAACCCAATGATATAGGAATAATAATCTGTATTCTGATGGAAACAACAACTATAAAAGGAATTAAAAAAGTGCACGCTATGTATGAACCATACAAATGAAAACAGTTATTTTGCTGGCTGGGCCATGACAATTGAAAACGACTTAACATTGCTGGTGTCTCACAATGTGAAAAAAGGCTAGAAGCAATAAAAAGTAGCCAGAACTAGAAAAAAATTAAACCTACTGATTGGACGGTCTGGAAGAATCGTATAACAGGACAGGGGATCAGCTTCCGAGAAATAAAAAAATAGATAGACTAACAAAAATATGAAATGGAAGTCATTGTGAGAAATAGGAAATAAAATGTAATAGGTATACAAAAATTGAGACTTAAGAACAAACAAAATATATACCAAACAAGGGAAAAAAATAGGAATTCTGGTGTGGCACAACCACTCTTAGCGGCATATGTCCATGGCATGAATAATAATTACCACTTTGTGAATATGTGACTGTAAAAACTGGGACCACCAGTTCTCCAGGGGGTAGCTTGGCTCGAGCAGGAAGGCAGCCAGGGGCTTTTGAGTAAAGCAGCTACTTAACACACTCATCCACTGAGACAAGAAGTGGGCGCAATAAGGGAGACCACACCAGTATTCGTGTTTAAGGATCAAGATCTTTTATATATGCTTTAGATCAAAGCAATTAATGAAATAGCAAATCATGAGCATTTCATTAAAGTACCTCATTAAAGCATTTCAGGAAGCCTTTCAAAATGCATTTTCTGTAAAATGGTAAAACATTTCATTAAATACTTTCAGCAAAGCAGAAAACTTCAAATAACACAGCCTGTCGCGTTATACTATTCAGCAGGCTAAAAGGGTACTTTCATAAACCATGGACTCGCATTCAGGAAGCAATTATAAACATTTCCTCTTGTAGATATCAACAGTTTAGTAGCCAAAGTCAGATCATCAAAATAGCACTGGAATAAATCAGTAAGGATCAGAATTCGACCCAATCAGGAACTGTAGAGGCCCGCCCCTGCAAGAAATTCAGCACAGTGAAAAAAGATCACCATTCCATTAGCAGGCATGAACAATGCAGGCATGAACAATGCAGGCCACGTAAGACGGCCACCAAATCCCAACAGTCACTGGAGTGAATTATATGATAGCCGAGTGTAAACCCACAGTTCCATTGACAGACTTCAGCCCTAAAACTGGCAGGCAGAACAATGCAGTAGGGAAAGTGCTTGTCCCCAGCCTCCCAACTCTCGAGGCACATTGAAGGGGGGGCCAACAGGGCCCAGTCTCAGTTCTCCCCAGGGGAGGGGTGACCTCGGGGCCTTACCCGGGGTACCGCCCTCCTCCCCGGGGGTTACCTTGAGTTTTCGGCACTCCGGGGCCCTTGCGCAGACGCTGGCGGAGGGGAGGGGTTTCCGACCCTCCCGGGGCCTCACTCGGCCCGCAGCAGTGCAGGTGCGGCTTCTGGGCACCAGCGCCGGGGCCGGGGCGAGACCAACATATGTGGCTGAACGGAGGGGGCTTCTGGGCTTCACAGTCCCCTCCGAAATGGATCCGGGTCTTCTCCGGGCCCACCGGCAAAGCTCCGGGTTGGGGCCACTCAGGACCGAGGCCGGGGCTGGTCCAGCCAATCGTGTCGCCTGCTTCGATGGCGCGCCTGCCTTAGCCAATGGCAGCGCGTGCCCGGGGGAGGGGTGCAGGAGCTCCCCGGTCACGTGGGGCCCGCTCTGGCTTCAGGCCTACAGTGGCCTGATTTACGGGATGCGGCGGCCCTCTCCTCACATATGGGGGCTGCCGAGGGAGAGAACGAAGCTGGCACAGGTCACCACGCGACGGCTGGCCGTCGCACGGCAGGACCGCCGCGGCTCAGGGGTGTAGCGTGGGTGGCGCTGACGCCGCAACGGGGACAAGGCCTCCTCAGGTGCCTCAGACGGCACAATCAGCTCCGGGCTGCGGCGGTGAGTAGGGGAATCAACAGCACCTCGGGGAGGTGGTGTTCTGGCGCGGCAGCACTACTCGTGGGGCCAGATGAGTTACCTCAGGAGAGCGCGGGGTAGTGGAGGTCGATAATGGACCAGCGCTCAACAGTGAGGTGGGTCAGGCTACAGCGATGGTACCGAATTCCAGTCAGGAATGCCACTTGCTCAGTCAGAACAGCGCTGGGGCACGGAAGGAGCAGAGTAGTTCAGTGAAGGGGAGACAAGTGGAGCAAGGAGGGCCCACTGCAGGCAGGGGGTGCGCAGGGCAGCACAGTCTAGTACCTGGTCGATCCCCCAGCAGTCTCTGGTCAAAGGAAAGCAGTCTTCTTGGCGCTTGAATGGTTCTGCGCCCTTAGATGTTTTTTTCTTGAAGAGGGGGGGTTGAGTTGAAGGCTTGGTGAGTTTTCCTCAGTCACTGCAGATGGACCATGGGGTTCCCTACCACTGGGCCAGATCAGGGGGCTAGTCCAGAACACCTCACCCAGGTTAAGAGGCAGTACCTAATTCCTTGCACTCCCAGTAGCATAGGTTCCTAACTAGGCCCTCCCGCCTAAAACTCCTGTGTGGGTTCCCCAGGTCAGTGATGCCCCAACTGACTAGAAAAAGTTCCCTCCCTTGCTTAAGTATGCCCAGGTCAGGTGACCACTCTCTAAGGTGGCAAAAATAGGCTCCGCCTTTCTTCTGGAAGGTTTCAGGAGCGTCCCCATTCTACCTATGGACAGGGGATGGGTGGCTGGCATTGCAACATTGTATGGGGATCCAGCCTCCTCCTGGCAGCTAGGGTGCTACACTAAAAGACCACGCTGCAGTAGCAGGGGCCAGTGGCAGCCATATTTGAAGTAGAGAGCAACTGCACCCTAACACAGTTTAGCCATGATAAGGTGCCCGAAGACCTAAGGGCCAACAAAAAGAAGGTGGGAAAAATGAGGCAAGGGAAAAAAACACAGGGAAAGACCACCTTAGGGCTGACAGGTCTAACAGTGACCCTTTGGTTTTATTTATCATGTGTTCTTAATGTACCTCAGAGTCGGAGAATAGGAGGAGAAATAACCAGTCGCTCAAGTTTTTTTTAATTTTTTAGGCCTCAATTAGACATGGTGGGTGGCTTGTTGTCCCTCTAGTTCAGTGGAGGATAAAGGCACTCAAGTCTTGCAATGTGGGTGACATGTTTAAGCGCCCACTTCGGAAACGTTTTTGTTTTTCAATAATTATCTTCCAAATCAAGGAAATCTATTATTCAAATGCAAATTAATGGCCATAACTTGCTGGGAGTTTTTATTAGAGGGTCCCAAACTGAAAACAATGTACATCAGAATGACTAAGGGCAGGCGTTCAGATGTTGATTGACGTGCTATCTTCGAAAGTTTCACTGGTCGAGTCTGCTGATGGAAATCTAGCACTTCCCCACGACTCTAAGGAGAGTAGGGAACCAAGAGCTTGGCTGGGCAGGAGCAATGACGACGTAAGGCAGTTCTTCTGCTTCACCAGACTTTAAATGAGGCACTGTGTCATTAAATAGAGTAAAAAACAATACTTCTCAATATTGACACAGACTCTTGCTATTTGCTCCGGAATAAATGTTATAATCTGTGAAAACATATTTAATAAAGTACTATAGTAGTGTTAAAAATGAAAACTTTATATAGTGCCAGTACAGATTTATAGCACATCGATCCCTTTCATGGATTTCTTTTAAAGTTGTGTGCACAAAGAAAAGTAAATAATAACGTGCTTCAACTGGAACATTTTATTAAAGTCACCCATGTCCCATAAACAGAATCCTTTCACATGCTTCTGTCATTTATCGCTGTCCTCACTAAACCTGGGTGGAGTTTGCAGAGTAGCACAACGCAAAGTGCAAAAAAAACTCTGTTGCACTATGTGGAGCTTCGCAAGCAGCGGAGTACGGTAGAAAAATGCCATTCACGATGATTGCACAGTGCGGGATGCTTGTCTGCACGATGCAATCATTGCGAACAGCACCATGCACAGCGCAAGCTTACCCTTTCTGCCGCTCGAGTAGATTTTTACTTGGGCAGAAGCTTTCTCAATGCGAACGGGCAGTTTCTGAATGCAAGCCGTTGCGAGCACACGCGACCACTCTCAATGAGAAACCTCTCTAAGAGGTTTATTTTCCACGCTTGCGCTCGCCAAATTGATGTTGGTGATCGAGAACGAGGAAAAATCTAGCCGGGAGGTGGATTTTCCTCGCTCGCCAACTTGACGCTGGGGGACGCTGGGGAACGAGAGCGAGGAAAAAACTCAGCTTCTCAGAGCGAAGCAGAGTTTTTCAGAACTCCGCGAACTTTGCGTAACGCATAGTGTGGGAAACGCTGCAAACTCGGCGAGCAGAGTGGAGTTCACCGCCCAGGGTTAGTCCTCACTCTCTTTTCCTTTTCTCTCTCCTACCTTATGATCAAGACAACCAAACAACCTGCACTTAGCAAAACAAAAAAACACATAGGATGATTGACAGAAATGGCGTTATTAATTTAGCAAGAGGCACCCAAGCCAAAACAATAAACCTACTCTGGATAAGTCAAAACACAGTTCTGAAAGAATCTCTGCTCAAACACTGATAGCCATGGCTCAACCAACAGGCAATTCCAAGAGAAGTGCATTCCAATTTCCGGCAGTACCAACATTTTTTAAGTAAAGAACACATAACAATAAAACTCCCAAACCTCAAGTACTATGGAAAGACAACAGTTCACGGTGGACCAAGATTTTGATACAATGGAGCGGAGGTCGGATACAACAGGAGGATTGTCCTGGCCAAAGGTTTTACCTTCAGACTTCAAGTGCTGGAAAAGTGTCTCTGTCAGTCTTGACAATCGAGCTCCACAGGGCAGGCTTTAGGACACAAGTCTCTGTACAGGTAGGTCTTGCACAGGGACTAGTCCTCTTTAATTAGATGGGCCCTCCTGGAGTGAGGAGTCCTTCTATGTGTGTGTTCCTGACGCAGGTAATCAGGAGGCCAACCACTTGTTCTTTGGAAAGCAGTCACAGTCTCTGGCTGCCAGCAGGATTCATGAGGCCTTTAGTCCTCTGTGAGTCCTCTCCGTTCAGCAGAAGTCAGAAGTCAGGATTCTTTTTCCAGCAGGGCCGCCTTCTTCAGATGCTGAATTCTCAGGTCCAGGAATTTTCTAAGGAGGTGGTGGTGC
This sequence comes from Lissotriton vulgaris, assembly GCF_964263255.1. NCBI lineage: Eukaryota > Metazoa > Chordata > Amphibia > Caudata > Salamandridae > Lissotriton > Lissotriton vulgaris. The sequence goes on from NC_141694.1 coordinate 501,080,158, forward strand.
CAAATTCATCCTGTTCACTAGCCAGAGAGTGAAGCAATTTTACCACCCAATCGAAACAATTTTCTTACAGTCCTCCCACTTCTTTTTGCAGTACTTCCTCTGTGCCTTAATGTAAAATTTCCCAGGAGCCCCTGATTCATGATAATGGGATCCAGCGGCCACCAGAATAGTCTGTTTTCAGCTTCTTGGTCACTCCTATACATGAAAGTGTATAGGACTGATTTTAACTTCTGCAATGGCTGGAGCCTAACTGTCTAAGAGGTTCCTGGGAATAAATAGAAGAATCCCTCCTTGACCGTTCCAAGTCAAAAGAGGTAGTGTTAAAGCTGCCTTTTATTCTACTATTTCTGGTTTTAAACCTGCTCGGACTGAGGCAGCATAAGATTTCTTTTTGCAAATTTACTTTCTGCTTAAATTATCAAAAATCTGAATTCACCATTGCAGGAAATTCAGTCTCTGGTTGAAGGGGTAAGCACCCTGCCAAAGTAGGAACCACATTCTTATTCAGGGTAAGAATATTATACACCTAAGTAAACCTATTCTCAGCCTCTGGTAGCTTGCCACAGAGCAGTCAGGCTTAACATAAGAGGCAATGTATAAAGTATTTGTGCAAACACACACACACACACGCTAACACAGTGAATACACCAGAAAAATACTCCACACATATTTATAAAAAATAGGGTAATATAACAGACTACTCCCAATACGACAACACTCCAATAAGTACTTGTCAAGTTAATCAATTTTCAAAGATTGCAGGTAAAACAGTGTTCACACAATTCGAAGCTCAATGTTTATTGGCGGTCACGCTAAACTGAGGAGAAGCGACAAAATCCTAACTGGGGTACTCTACGGAGGTTGCTGCCCTGTATTAAGAACAAATACTGCCCCCTAAATAAGTAGTGAGTTGGACGGGGCTTGAGGGCCACTCAGGCCACAATTCCAGGTTAGTAGAGCTGCCTGCGAGGTAGCGCTGTTCAATTACACACACCCCCCTGGCCATGTGGGGACAATGCACTTTGCGGGGAAAACCAGCAGTGTTAGTGTAAATGCAGAAGCAAGGCTATGAGGGTGCCAGCAGGCCTCGTAAGTGGGGACTGAGTCATTGTGCTTGTTTCTTTCTGAAAGCGACTGCTGACACAGAGCACACCTCGTTGCTCCTGTGGGCATAGATGGCTGAAGAGCTTCGAGTCTCTGGCATGCCTTTGGTCACCAGGATAACACAGCCACGAGAAAGGCAGTGATCGGAAAACGTCATCTCGAAGGGGTGCAGCACAAGTTAAAGGTGAATCGCTGAACTTGAGCACAACAAAGTGCTCAATCTCCTAGGCAAGTTGTAGCACGAGGTAAAAGTGAAGCACTGATCCTGAGAACAAGAAAGCGCTTTATCTGTTGCAAGATAAGGCGCTCAATCTTTCCACAAAATAAACTGGTTAACAGGCATGCTCTGATCCTTTATATAACAATTAGGACGGACCCAGAGTAGACTGGGATTTTCCGACTGAGTTTAGTGCTTCAGAACCCAAAAAAAATCTTCTGGATTTTTAAAAAGAACCCTAATCCACCAACCTAGTTGGTGGCATGCTTCATCATCGGGTTCCCAGCTGAGCTGCGGAGTGCCACCCAGATGTACTGCGACGCCTGGATTAGAGCAGAGCGGGATTTTTTTAATTGTAAATGTGAAAAAAGTGCTCAAATAGTGGTGCTGGTTAAAAGTATCTCTAGGATGCCCAATCTAGTACTGATTTATTCACAGGTTCCCAGGATACATTAAAAAACATGATGAGATATTGTAAAGATAAAATTGCTCTTCTATATTTCCTAATTACTAGTCAACATGTTTCAGCCTATCAAAAATTGGTGAGGCTTTCTTCAGGACCAATAAGTGGTGATGTGGCTATGAAAATTGGAAGTAGCCATGTGCGTATTAGTGATATTCAGCACACGCGCTAAATTGTGCTGTGCTTGTAGTGGAGCGACCGTAATTACGGACCCACGGTTTGATAAAATCTGCAAGACAAAGGAGAGGACATACAACATGAAAGACAAGCACAAAAAATAAAATTACATGCTGTTAAGTTTCACAGTCCTTTGGTACACTTGGTGCTCACAGAAATTCTCTCTTGCACTTGTGTGGTCGGAAAACATTCAGCTATGTGCAAAAATCAAGTGTCATTCATACATACACATATTTCAAGTAGCCCAATGCCGTGCATGGTGAGGTGTCAGCATGCAGGTACATTGGTGCATTATGCTGCTTGCGTGGTCACAAGCATGCATCTTAGTGACAAAAAATTGACATCATACTGAATATCGCTAAGAAGCGAGTGTGCTGCCTCAGAATACACTGATAATAAATTGCTGCTGCCGGGGAGTCACCGGTGGCGTGTTGTATGTTGTTGTATGTATGTTGTACGTGAGCGTTATGCATCTTTTCTGAGACCGTCTTGTTACACAGGATCTCATAAAACATTTATAAGTAAGTGTCAAAGGTCGATATTGCCTTGGACTCGTTGCATCCGCGTTTCAATACATGATCATTCTGTGATTAAAGTGCGCTGGTATCGCCTATACTGAGAAAGAGGTTCCTTTTGTCACAAATGATTAAAAACTAGAGCAGAAATTAAGTGTCAAATGCGCGCTCCTACTGTAAGCAGAAAATGTAGCCAAGTTCCCAAATGATGGACCAGTACTACTTGCATTCTAGGATGAATCATCATTATATACAGAACACAGCATGGGTTCATGGCCAGGTCAAGCTATACACAAAGTCAAATCAAGACTGTCATCATTTGGAAGGGTATATACAACCCCGTAAAACAACTCATGCTAAATTATCTTGCAGTGTTTCAGGTAACTTTTCAGGCTTGGGTTAAGTCAAGACCCCTTACTGAGTATATGGACAAGAGAGGTCTTTGTGACCGCCTACTTTAACTAACCAGCTTGTTGGAAGACTCTTTCACGTTTAGGATTGTCCGCAGCATTATTTATCATTGTGTTTCTCTGCTCTGCGGATGTTGCTCAGTGACAGTGTACACGGATCATGCCTCGGGTTAAATTCTCCGAGCCCCTAGTAATCCCTACTTCCCACCGAGATTAAATAATTTTAGCATTTTACTTGTGCACCTTATCCAGTGTGAACACAAGATTAAACCCAGCTTCATGAGTCCAGTTTCACAGCAGTCTGCCTCTGATGTTGCCATCATTGCAGGAGACACGTTTGTGCATGCAACGTGTGGCGTTATAAAGTTCTTTAAAGTCAGGGAATATATTGAAACGATTGCTCTATATGTACAGTTATGATTTTTTTCAGAAGAGTTCACCCGGAGAATCTGAGAACACCTTGAGTGTGGCTTACAGCCACATGCCACCCTGGCTGTTCAAGAATGCACACTTGTATGCCTCTATCTTCTGGTAGGACCTTCGAGCACCTGCCACTCCCCATATAACCACGTCCCCAAGTGTTTATTAGATTGGAGTTAGAAATGTTAACCCTCCCCATGTCTGCTTTCCCGCACATTTGTAGGATTTAGTTAGTTAGTATTTATATAGATTAATATTTATTTTTCAATGTATTTAAAGAAAAAATTAGAATTGGAATTAGTTTACAACATATTAATTTGCACTGACTTTTTGTCAGATTTTATTCAAATATTTTATTTGAATGACACATTTTTCAATATTAATTTATTTGCCGGTTACTGCTGTACGCGTTTTGCCTGCTCAGCAGGCTTGTTAACCAACAAAGAAATAACGTTCTCAACGATGTTTAAATCACCACCATTTTGTGTCACATGTGAACTACTCATTAAATAAAACTGAAAACAGACTCGTAGTTTTCTCATGGAATACATGTCAACCGCAAGCTTAAAACTATTTCGACAGACATTATTATTAGCATTTAAAATAAATAATAGATACAATATCGCTAAAATAGCATTATTAATACATTAAATGCATCAGGAGAAATTGCTGAATTGGTTTTCGCCCTTATTTGCAGTTTTGCAAGACGGTTCTAAAGTATACTATCAAAATACCCTACATTTGGTTAAAGAGAGATGGTAACATTTCGACTAAAGGCTATTTTATTTCCCCTTTTGTGAAAGCCCACTGGGGCAGTATTGTAAGGTATTTTGATAGTATACTTTAGAACCGTCCATGCGGCCCCCGTATTTAATTTAAAGGAGTTGCCTCACGGAGGTGGTGGTCCCCGGGGTCCACAATGTACCCCGTTCATTACTGTAATTGTGCCCCGGAAGGTGGTGGTCCGTGGGCTGCATGGGGTGGGGCCAGAGTCCCCCACTCATCATTTATTGTAGGCCCAGGGAAGTAGTAGTCCAGGACAATGGGGGAGGCCATAGAGCCTCCCCCGCATTTCATTAACAAATCAGTGTGCTCGCGGGCTGTGGGGGACCGAGCGAGCCCCCGCATTTTTATTGCCTGCAGCCCCAGGGGGCTTTGCATAAGTGCAGGAGGGTGGCCCCATGAGCCCATCTCTTTAATTCCCCCGGTATTTGGCTCACCTGGGGGCTTTAAAAAAGATGCACTGGAGCCCAGACGCTCTTTTTTTATTTTGTTGCGTATTCGTGGATTCACCCGTGAGTCCACAGCAACATTTTTTTTAAACTGCTTGTCCTTGTGAGAGCCCCACCTTATCTGGGGGGTCGGGGTATTTCTACCCTGCCCTCATTTCTTTATTTCTTACTTTTTTTCTGAGACTCAGCTTCAACCGAGTTCCAAGATGGCTGTCAACATTTCCTGGTTGAAGTGTTGGCAGCCAATCAAATTTAAGTAGGATCCACAAGTCCATTAAAGGACCAGGTCCCTGATATCTATATCTTTTTTTACTTTCATTTCTCTGGAACTACAGATTTACACAAAACCAACACTTTCTAAACCAAAATGTTGATTTCTGCCAATTTTGGTGTAGTTCGCTCAGCAGTTACGGCTGTAGTCCCCCACTTTTTTCTCAGTCCCCGCTTGACTGATGACCTCAAAACTTTCAAATCAGAAGCTGAACCAAAAAAGGGAAAGTTTTGTGAAAATTTATTGGCAAATAAAAAAACACTTTTCTATGGGAACTTTGGTCCTAACTGTAACTACCTAATGGCGACCACTAGTAGATAATATATACACGTATATTTGTAATATTAATACATGTTGAAAAAGTACTTTATATTATTTTAAAATTATAATAATGCTAATTACAATTCATGATAAATTCTTATGGTTATAAATGTTGATGTTTTGGACCACAATATTTCTGGCCTTAATATTTTTGTACTTTATGTAAAGTCATTAGTTTTGTGGTTGTTGTTACAACAGTATTTTTTTACCAGTATATTTTTGTAGTCAATATTTTTTCCATACAAGTATGTTTGATAAAGCAATTGCATCATCTATTGTGTATGCAAATGGTCAAACGTGTGTTAAAAATGTTGAACCATGAAAGGCTCAATTTGAAAAATACTAAAAAAGAGTAAGGATTCGAATTGAACATATTTTGTGAATCCTCCTCTTGGGCACAAGATGCTCCAGAAAACATTGAAATTGGAGAAATAGAAAAAGTTCTAGTCAGGACTCATGTTCCTCAAAGGCCTGCATATGCAGATGTTGACCAATAAAGAGTTACATCACACCTAACTAAGATAGCCGGTCACATCAAGAATTAGGCTAAATGTACTGGTACAGCTTGTTGTTGATGCTATGACTGCAGATGCAAATTTCTTTACAAGGATAGATGTGCTGTCCTTGGCTAGCAATGCAAGTTCTGTGTTCACGTTCACAGTCTTTGCAAGCCCTCTGAAACTGATAGGCAACTATCCTGTGGGAATCATGATTGGCAATCACAAGCAACCCTTTTACAATGAGAGAGCAATTACAATCTCCAAATCTAGCACAATTAAACTTGATACAAGAATAGAGACCTCCAGTCATTACCATTTCTCAAACAGACAGCATTCAAGCATGTTCAGCAAATTAGATCTAACTAAACACTACAATCAACTTGAAAAATATGCCTTGATACATACTTAAGTTCAATGTTACACTCAAACTGAACATTTACAAAAGGTGTTAAAATATTTCAGCATTATCAGGCCTCATCTCCTTCATACACTTGCTATTCCATCAAAGTTGAATGACTGCCTTTAAAAAGATATAGGCAACAATTAAGCTAGATGACGTTTAATTGGGATAGATGATGCAGAGCCAAATCACATCCTATGCAATATACAGGCATTGGGCCCGATTCTCAAACTGCATTTTGGAGTAGTTCTGAAGTAGTACTATTTACCTACTACAACATGATTTTCCCAAACCTATGGCTGGAAATCTATGCCTCTGTCTCTGCTAGCTTTACTATGCAGTGATTTCTGCACACATAGGTATATGATTTTGTAGTAAATGTGGAGGACAGCAGAGGGAGTGGTTAATGGGGAATACTTACAACTAAATGGGTGAGGTTACCAGAAGATTAGGGTGGGATTTAGGGAGGGACATGCTAATCCTAAATAAAAATCCACATAGAACATGGCTATTATAATTCAGAAAATACACTTGTACATTTGATACAGCAATGACAGTATCAAAACATTCCTACATGTTCTGCCGCACAGCCTCGGAGTAGGTTGAGCACAACACACAACCAACGACAAGAACAGCAACATAGTCCCATAGAAAAGAATGCAGTCAGGGGATTACATTAATACTAATCAACATGGATCATAGTGGGGATGTTTGTTTTCATTTTCCTCATGATCTTGCTGAATTCTAATGGTGATGGTCACAGTTTTATCTTGAGAAAGGTTTTTTTGCAGGCAACATGGGTAGACTAGAACTGCAAAATAAAAGGTGTTGCTCTCTCTGGAGTGACGCTTTTTTTCCCTGGTATTATGCTGGGCACACACACATCAGACATAGTGGGGCTGATTATGATGTCAGTGAGTCTGACACGGATGTGCCGTCGGTGTCGGACCCACCGACATCTACCCCTGAGGTGCGTCCGTCGCATTACAATGCGGTGGACGGATTGACTGTTTGCGGTGCTTCCGAAGGGCTCAAGGAGCCTGTTGGTGCATGGAAAAGACAGCATAATCCCTTAATGACAGCAGCTCCGCCGTCGGGATTAAGATGTCGGTTTCCAACAGCCATTCCATGTCAGCCTTTCCGACATGGAAAGGCTGTTGGAAAGCAAAATTGGGCCCCTGGCCCTCCACTAAAGGGCCTGGGGGGCATCTATGGTGACCCCTAAACATCTCTGCACCAGGTGGCAAGTATCGTGATGTTTCAATCATCCATTTCACTATGGCAGCTTGTGCTGTGGGCCCACTGCACAAGCTGCCATAATGAAATGGATGTTTCTGACCGTCGCATCCAAATTGGGATGTCAGAACCGCCGACCTATGGTCAGGCGGTTCCAGACCGATGCAGTGTTTCCCCCGACATTGTGATTAGGCCTAATATCGCTAATTAAAAAAAATAGTATAAATATTGACTATAGTATTTATTTGTATAAATACAAATTTCTTTCAAAAAAAACTTTAAATGTATTTAAAATAAGTAAAGTACTTGAGTTAAATAAATAATTTGTAACCATGTTTGCTACAAATTATTAATAAAACTAAGTGAGGGTAGGTTATTTTGTTTTGTACTATTGTTTAACAAGTAATATTCATAATTTAAAGAAACATATTCAAATTATTGTACAGTCTAATGCACATTGAACGCGAGGAGATGCAGTGTTTTAGCTTCATTTTTTTGTTCTAGGTCAATAACAATTTTAGATTATTTTGCATTAATTTATTATTTATTTTTTACATTAGAGATCTCCACCAATAGGTGAAGTCACAACACTTGTAAATTTAGTCGCAGGTGTGGCCACCCGTTTGTTGAAGAGGGTGGAGCTATGCAAGTTAGCACTTAGGTGTACAGGTCTACTCAAACATTGTGAAAAGAAAAAAGTGGTTAGTTGCACCTAGGTCTAGAAGTAGATCTACATGTGATAAGAACTACAAATGTATTTTTATCAATGTGAATCAGGTCCATGGTTCCGCATAAAAGACCAGCATCCAATGAGTCAATTTTCATTTTGGTCTTGACCTTTTCTAGGAAATGTGATCACTGTTGTACAAGATAGGAAGACCCTTTGACCCTTTCTCTCCACCTTTCCTTTATGTCATATAAAATCAACGTATTTTATGTCCATTAGATGGCACCTTCTATTCACTACCAAGATTTGACATATGCCAGCTTCACTTTCTCTAAGGAGTTTCAAGACTGTAATGTCTTCTAGGATAGTGCCATCATGTATACCCCATTTGTACATATATTGCCCCATCCACACCACAAAGAAAAAACCCTGGAGTGATCACTTTAGTATAAGAAACCCTCACTCCACTCTACAAATTAGAGGACAATTACTTCCAGGCTGACACAAGGGTGTGCATGCAGAATCTTCGACACACAGCGGTCTGACATCCCTTGCGGGTTGTCACCCTTGACGCAGAGACGGGGTCCTTCGTTCTAAACCATCAGGTAAGGGGCTGATACTTCCCTGGGGGTTTCTTGGCTATAGATACACATAGCTACACATCCCAGTTAGGCTAGGTACATTTTACCCAAATTACTTGGGGCGCGCAATTTAGCAATATGCAAGTGCTTCTGTTTTTATCTGAAATTTCCTTTCATCTTCTTAGCACCATAGTAGAAATGTATCTACTATTTACTATATTGGTACTAGCAATCTCTTTTGTATGCTTCTGTCTCCTAATTGTCGCAGCACATATGTTTTAGACAAGGCTGTCGCTGGACCAATAAATACTTATTGAAACATCCTAATCGCCATTCTGTGCACTTTCTGAGAGAAACCAAGCACAAGTATCTGAGCAAAATGTACTCTACTGTTTTCCACGATCCCGGAGAAATCAGGGTTGTCATGTTCAGTGGTTGCCGAGACTACCTACACCACTGTAGAATACAGGGGTGTGGTAGTGGCACTGGAGAGCTAGCTGGTCTTACGGCTGACATATACTGTGGGGGTGATCGAAAGGGGTTGGGACACCAAGCCCTCAGTTTAGGTCATCCAAAACGTGCAGGTCCTGGGGGACTCCTAGGAACTACACAACAAGACCATTTCTGGTGGATGGAGAAAGAATTGCATGATGGGTTCTCTAGGCATACTATAAAGTAATCAACAATGCTCAGTCCCTCATGGATTATGTTCTATTCATGTTATTCACTTTCAAAGGAAAGAGAACTCATTCCTTTTCAACCCATGTGCTTCATAGTTTTGTGTGACTATATGAACCTGAGCCTTTGTTTATAAACTTACTTACAGCTAACTACTATTAGAAAAAAACATCCTTCCTCCAACCCACCTGATATTCCTGAGACTTTTTGTAAAATCTTCAAATGTACCTACAATTATGAAATAACATCTGAAGTTTGAGCGGGGTACGTTTTTATGGGATACAACAGCCTAGCAGCTGTATACACCTTTCATGGGGTTCCCTTCAGGGTCTCCTTCTTTACTGACTATCCTCTTCTCACAGGTAGGACATAGCCTGGTTACATTATGGGCATGTGTGTTAGGCAGACTAGAGGACTCTTTTAGTACTCTCCTTCTCCCAGCCTTATCTATTCCAAATAAAGTGGTTCAAACCACTACTATTGTGGTCTATATTGTTCTATTTCAATTTAAATAATATACATAGATAATAAAGAACCCATTGTCATACAGTTTAAGGATGTTGCCACTCAGGAGGAGTTCCATAACCGTATAGTAAAACGAGGCTGAAGACTAAGTTCCTTGATAAATGTATAGATCTCCCGAGGTGACTTGCTATATTCTTATACCGTAAAGCAGGTGTTGATTTATTCTTTATAATACCTGGTCACAGCATCCCTCTTCCTACACCACTTAAAACTTGCTCCTTCATAAAAGCAACAGGATGTTTGCAGATATGAAGGATAAATGTATAATCTGTGTGCAAAATGTAATACACAGGAAGCTAAAAGATATTCAAATCAGTTGGATAAAAGTTGTTTTAAAAATGCTGTAGCTTAGAATGTCTAAAAACCTGCAGATCTTATCTTTCCAGTAATGATCTATGCAGCAGTCACACAATAAGCACGAAGCCTTAAATATCTCCCTAAATAGCTCCATTCTGATAATCACTGTTCATTTGAAAAACCGATCAAAAAGACAGTTTTAATTTTCAATGTTTAAATTGCAGCTGTATTTATGTTCTGTGACCCACCTTTCACATTGAACTTGGCAGCAGGCATTGTGACATCAGTACTCAGGTGTAATACCTTAGTAAAGTGGAGCTGGAACATAATTTTTTAAAGATGTATCAGGTTGCATGTATTAAGGAAATTAGAAACTTGATTTTTTCACTGGGATTGCAGGCTCCAACGTATTATACTCAGCAGCTTAGTCTCCTTTTATAAAGTGGAATCACCCGTTGCAAATCACCAAGAATGTGTCATCATCCCTCAGGGCTGCCCCACCTACTTTCTTTTTGCAGTTTTTTTTCTAAATTCTTAAATTACTCATTTTCTGACCGCCAATATGATCCACTCCTTGATTTCGGAGGAAAATTGTATTGTATCCTCCATATGAAGACATGTTATGTAATGTCACTATGGTAAATAAAATTCTTTCCAAGTTTAGTAAAAAAAAAAAAAAGAAACTTGCTTTCTTTCTCAACATTTAAGGCCTGGTTTCACAGCGAATGGTAAGTGACTGTTAGACCTGACATCATTGGCTTGAGTCTCTCCTCCATATTTTTTCTGTTTGCTTCGTCTGTTTACGATGTTTTTGCTGGTATATCGCTTTGGGCACTGTGCCACTGCTGATCAGTGCCACAGTGCAAGTGCTCCCTATGTAAAATTGCTGTATTGATTGAATTCCATGTTTGGCTTATTTGGTTTACTGTCAGTCCCTAGTCTAGTGCACCAGGAGTGCCAGGGCTTGTAAATACAAATGCTGCTCGTGGGCTTGCAGCACATGTTGTGCCACCCACAAGAGCGGCCTAGTAAAAGTATGTCTGAAGGTCTGCCATTGCTAGACCTACGTGCAGTCTGGTACTGTCACGCTGACTTGCCAGTCCCTAAACCTTCCCTTAACTTCATGTTAGTCACCCCTATGGTAGGCCCACGGGCAGGGTGCATTGTAAGCATAAGGTAGGACAAGCCTGACCAAGTTGGCATGTCCTAATAGTGAATGACAGCCATATTCGTTTTTCACTATTGTAAGGTAACCTGCTCGCCATTAGTTAGAATGGGCTGCCAGGATTATTAATGCTATATTCCTAGCTGGCTCGGGGAGCATGGTGCAATGTCGAGTTTGGTATCTATGAACTCGGGGTTTATTCACGCATCCCTTTGTGTGGATGGTTTTTGGACTCTAGGTTTAAAATAGCACTTTTAGAAAGTGGCTATTTTCTTGTCTAACTATTTCTGGTTTCTGCTGGTTTGGTGTGTGTGTGTGACAGGAGCTGGGTGGCTCCAGAGGTCTGAGTGAAACAGTGTGGGATGAGTGGGACATTTGCATTGAGAGTAGGGGAAGATGAGCTCCTGATAGCCTGCCCTGCCTGATACAATGCTGGCTCCACCTCCTGCCAGGCGACTGATGACTCTGTGCCTGCCAGGGACGATCCTGGCCCCACCTCCCACCAGGAGGCCGATAGCTCTGCTCCTGCCAGTGACAATACTGGCTCCACCTCCTGCTGGGCGTCTGAGGACCCAGCCCTGCACAGTGAATAGGCCAGGTGCCTCTGCCTGGCTACACCCACAACAAACCCAGGATGTGGGGAAATTCCCCTGCACGGACAAAGGGATCAAAGCCAAAAAGGGGTATAAGAGAAGGACCCCTGAACTAAGAATTTAGATCACTTCTGACAAGGAACCCTGAACCAAGGACAAGAAGCCTGCTGATCCAAGGACTTGCCTACCCCTTCTGCCAGAGTGCTGTTTGCTGGGGGAGTCCTGCAATTGCTTCTTTATTTTTGCCAAGGAACCAGGAGAGAAGAACTGTGTGTGTACTCTCAAGCTTTGCTAAAGAAAATCTCCAAGGGCTGGAAGAGTGCCAGCCTCCTGTTGAAGTCACAGGGCTAAAGGACTTCATCTGCTAAAAGTGCTTGTTGCTGGAACCTGAAAGTCCAGCACCTCTGAAAGAAACCAGCAATCTCGACGCCGACGGTCGCCGCCGAATCCAGCTCGACATCGTGAGTAACGGCTCCAGTGTCCCGCTTCCTCGATGCCGGCTACCGGGCCCGATCGATGCCAGCAGCAACGCCAGTGAGTAGCGAGTTCGGCTCCAGCTCCAAGAGACCCCAGTTCTGCACCGCTGCTGATCGCATCGATTTCGTGCCCTCTCGACGCCGTGAGCGCTGCTCACTCTTGCAACATCATCATCGACATCGACGACGCCGCCGTATCCTGCTTCGCCTCGTGAGCGCTGCTCCTGCCTGACATCTGTCGACGCCGCTGCAGGTCGCCCCGACTCCGAGGCCCGATCGACGCCGAAAATGCGACGCCGGACATCTCGACACCGCTGATCATCTTGTGCTTCGCTTTTCCAAGGTACTGTGTTGTGGGGGTCTGTGCGACTCCGGGCTCGACGTAGCGCTCCTCGCGGTCGACGCCGAACCTTTGGATTAACTTTGCCTCAACGTCGTGTGACTCCAGTGTGGGTTACATGGTTGCCAAGAACTGTGTTTTAAAGAAGAAGAGTTGCTTTTGTTACTAAAGACTTTTGTGGTAAGAAGAAACTACACTTGAACTATTATTTTTCTTCTAAGAGTATTTATTAAGATTGTGGTATATTTTTGTCGTTATTTGGTCTTGTGCTAAGCCTTATATAAAAATCCGTATTTTTATAATACTACTGTGTCGTGTCCATTTGTAGTGTATTCACTTTATTACTGTATGTGGTCATAAATGCTTAACGCACTGCCTCTGAGATAAGCCTGTCTGCTTTGCCAAGCTACCAAGGGGGTGAGCAGGGGTTATCTAAGTGTGTGATCCCCTTGCCCTGACTAGAGGAGGTGAGTCCCTATTTGTCAGAAGTGTATACCTCTGCCAACTAGAGACAGCCAAGTCTAACATTGGTGGGTCAGCGGTGAGGATTTGAACTTTGCATTTATGACCCATGTGCAGTGATTAGTGTGCGCTACATAGTGAAAGCAGACCATAGCGCAGCCACAATCTAATTTGGAAGGATTCTATTTTTGTTCTCCGCTTTTCTGAAGCTTGATTTTTTGAACACTGCCAGTTTTGACCATGAGTGATGCCGGAGTCACTACCCCTGTTGTTGCTGTGGAGGAATTTGATAGGGAGAAGATAAAGGAATGCGGGAAGAAGCAGCTGCAACACTTTTGCAAGCAGTTTAAAGTTCCTACCACAGGCCTCTCAAGAAAGGAGGGATATTTAAAAGCATTGCAGGCCTGGTTGGAGGCCAGAAATCCCTCTGATGCGGTGGTGGTACCGCCAGTGGAAGGGCAGGAGGAGGTGCCAGTGAATGGGCCTGTGTCCTCTCACGGTAGCAGTGTTTCCTCAAATGTCTTTCCCCTGAAGAAAGAGAAGAAAGGGCGAAAGAGCGAGAATACAACATGGAAATGGCAAGGCTTAAGATAAATGGGCAGTTGGAGTTAGAAAATGCAAAAGGCAGGAGAGAAGCTGATCTGGAGATCAAAAGGTTGGAGTTTGAAAGAGAAAAGTTAGCTTTGGAGCGTGATACCAGGTTTAGGGAGTTGGAGCTCAAAGCTTAAAGTTTAGAATTGAATTCCTCTGGTGGCAGCATCCCATCTGTGCCTGCAGAAAGTAGGTTTTATTTTCCTAAAGATGTGATAAAAGATTATCATAAGAATGAGGATATTGGTCAATGGTTTAAAGCATATGAGATAGCATTGTTGGCCCACCGGGTCCCTGAGAAGGATTGGGGAGCGGGGTTGTGGGGTCGCTTTGTGAATGAGGGGAGAGATACCCTGTTAGACATGCCTGTTGAGGATAGGATGTCTTATGCTCATATGAAAGATGCTTTAATGTTGAGGTATGGCCTAACCCCAGAAAAGTACAGACAAGCCTTCAGAGAATGTAAGAAATTGCCTGGTACGACATGGGTTGAATATGTGTCATTTTTTTGCAAAGCCATGGATGGTTGGGTAAAGGGCAGCAAAGTGGAAAGTTATGAAGCTCTTTATGATTTGTTTGCTTGGGAACATTTGTCTAATAACTGTTTTCCAGAGCTGCGCCAGCACCTTATTGATAGCAAGATATCAAACCCTAGAAAACTTGCTGAGGAGGTGGACCGCTGGATCAGTACCAGGGTCCACAAGGGTCCAGTGGGAGACTCAGCCAAAGGTGGGCAGGGTCCCCAGCAGAAAGGTGGGAGGGACAAGGGTAAACAAATGGAGTCCCAGAAAGGGCCCCAAAGTAATCCCCAAGGGAACCAAGGGAAAGGTTCCCAGCCTCCCCCTGTGAAGAAGCCAGGGGTCCCGACAGGTAAACCTGTTCATAGGGGCCCAATGACCTGCTATGTTTGTAAGCAGGTAGGACATTGTTTTTATGATCCCAAGTGTCCCATGAGGGACTCTAGTGCACCACCATGTGCACTCCCCTGTTAGTTGGCGAGTGTAGCCCTGGGAGGGGAGGAGATGGTTGCCCCTGGTGGGAGGGGTCCCGCAGAGATGTCCCTGGTCTCGCTAGGAGACATGGAAATGGTCTCTCCACCCCTTTGCCTAGTAACACCAATAAATATAGGCAGTGGGTGACCATTAATGGCCATAGAGTGGAAGCTCTCAGAGACACCGGAGCGAGTGTGACAGCTGTCAAGTGTCACTTGGTGTCCAGAGAGCAGGTGGTTCCCCACGCATTCTACCCTGTGATAGCTGCTGACAACTCCCAGAAAGAGTGTGAGGTAGCTCAGGTTCCCTTTGAATGGGGGGGGGTTCAGGTACTCTTCAGGTTGCTGTGAGGCCCGCCATGCCTGTTGATTGTCTCCTGGGCAATGATTTGGAAGACTCCCCTTGGGCTAAGGTGGAGAGGGAGACACATTTGAAAATGTTGGGTGTGCCAGAGTGGGTGTGTGCAACCACTCGATCCATGACAGCAAGTAAGGGTGTTGATGGGGTCCCGGAGCCTGAAAGCATGGCCCAGGACCCAGCTGTAAAGAGAATAGGCAGGAGGCGCGGGAAACCGGCCCCCACCGTTCCCGTGGTCCAGGAGGAGGTAGACCCTGAGGGGGATGCCCTGGAGCACACAGGGGAACAAGTTGCTGAACTGGGAGACCTGCCCGAGCTGACCCACTGGCAGCAGGATGGTGGTCCCTCCAGGGAAGAATTTGTTGCAGAACAGAAAGTGTGCCCTTCTCTTGTGGGTATGAGGAAGCAGGCCTCAGCCCAAACCTCAGGTGATCAGTCAGGGTCATATTTTGTTTACTGGAAGAACGACCTCCTGTATAGCGAGCCTAAGGCTGCTGAGCCTGGGTCAGCCCGTGTGCTGGTGGTACCCCAGCGCTTCAGAGCCTTCCTACTGGGTTTGGCTCATGACGTTCCGTTAGCTGGACATCTGGGGCTATGACAGGCTTGTCACCCATTTTTATTGGCCCCAGATGAGAAGGGATGTAGACATCCATTGTAAAACCTGTCACACTTGCCAGGCAAGTGGGAAAAGTGGAAGGAAGCAGAAGGCTCCCCTCCAACCTTTTCCAGTGGTCAGTACCCCCTTTGACCGGGTGGGGATTGACATTGTTGGGCCCCTGGACCCCAAGACAGCCCTGGGAAACAGGTTTATCCTGGTCTTGGTGGACCATGCCACACATTCCCGGAAGCCATCCCTCTCCGAACAGTGACGGCCCCAGTGGTGGGACGGGCACTGATGGGTGTTTTCTCCCGCATGGGGTTCCCCAGAGAGGTGGTGTCAGACCGGGGCACCAACTTCATTTCCAATTACATGAAGTCTCTGTGGAAGGAGTGTGGGGTAACCTACAAGTTCACCATTCCTTACCACCCTCAAGGTAATGGGCTGGTTGAGAGATTCAATCGGACCCTTAAAGGCATGATCATGGGTCTTGAAGAACCAATGAGGCGTAAATGGGACGTCCTCTTGCCATGCCTGCTGTTTGCTTACCGAGAGGTGCCGCAGAAGTCTCTAGGGTTCAGCCCCTTTGAGCTTTTGTATGGTCACCCGGTAAGAGGACCTTTGAGTCTGGTCAAAGAAGGCTGGGAGCAATCTCCCAGGAAACCTCCCCAGGATGTATACAGTTACATGCTGGCCTTTAGGAACCAGACTAGGCGCTTCAGAGATCTTGCTCAGGCAAATCTGGAGGCCAGCCAGGAAGAGATGAAGCGGTGGTACGACCGGAATGCCACTCTGGTCGAACTTCAGCCTGGTCAAGAAGTTTGGGTCATGTCCCCTGTGGAACCTTGTGCGCTTAAGGACAGGTGGACTGGACCGTTTAAGGTTGTGGAGAAGAAGAGCGATGTCACCTACTTGGTGGACTTGAAATCTCCCAGGAACCCCTTAAGGGTCCTGCATGTCAACCGTTTGAAGCCCCACTTAGAAAGGTCCGAAGTGGGCATGCTCCTAGCTACAGATGCTGGAATGGAGGAGGAGAGTGAGCCTCTTCCTGACCTCCTGTATGCAAAAGAGCAAGATGGGTCAGTGGATGGTGTGGTCCTCTCTGACACACTGACCCTTGAGCAGCAGCAGGATTGTCGCCAACTGTTGGGACAATTCCCTGATCTGTTTTCCTTGGTTCCTGGTGTCACTCATTGGTGTGTCCATGATGTGGACACCGGAGACAGCACTCCTGTGAAGCACAAGGCTTACAGGGTAACTGACAAGGTCAGAGCATACATTAAGGAGGAGGTCTCCAAAATGTTTGCCTTAGGGGTGGTTGAGTCCTCTAGCAGTCCTTGGGCCAGCCCAGTGGTCTTGGTCCCGAAGGCTGCAGCGCCTGGTGCTTCACCAGTACTCCGGTTCTGTGTGGATTACCGAGGACTCAATTCAGTCACCAAGACTGACGCGCACCCCATCCCCAGAGCTGATGGAGCTCATAGATCGGTTGGGGGCTGCCCGGTACCTTAGTACGTTTGATCTAACGTCTGGGTACTGGCAGATCGCCTTAACTGATGGGGCAAAAGAGAGGTCCGCATTCTCCACACCAGATGGGCTCTACCAGTTCCGGGTGATGCCCTTTGGAATGAAGAATGCCCCTGCCACCTTCCAGAGGTTGGTCAACCAGGTCTTGGCTGGACTGGAGGATTTCAGTGCCGCCTAGCTGGACGACATTGCAGTGTTCAGCGCCAGCTGGGAGGAACACTTGCGCCACCTCTAGGAAGTGTTGTTGGCCCTGCGCAGAGCAGGCCTCACAATCAAAGCCAGTAAGTGCCAGATTGGGCAGGGTTCTGTGGTGTACTTGGGGCACCAAGTAGGGAGCGGCAAGGTGGCCCCCCTGCAACCCAAGATTGATACCATCCTGGCTTGGGCACCGCCCAAAACCCAAACTCAGGTGAGAGCCTTCTTAGGTCTCACGGGTTACTACAGGAGGTTTGTCAAGGATTATGGTAACATTGTGCACCCCTTGACTTCGCTGACTACCAGGAAGCAGCCACGAACTGTGATCTGGACTGACGCCTGTCAGACGGCCTTTGACACCCTGAAAACTGCAATGTGCATAGCACCTATACTCCAGGCACCCGACTTTTCTAAAGAATTTGTTGTCCAGACGGACGCTTCAGAGCATGGCGTGGGGGCTGTTCTAGCTCAGGTGAATGAAGAGGGCCGAGACTTACTTGTAGCCTTCATCAGTAGGAGGTTACTTCCCAGGGAACAGAGGTGGAGTGCGATAGAGTGAGAAGCATTTGCTGTGGTCTGGGCACTGAAGAAGCTAAGACCCTACCTGTTTGGGACTCACTTCTGGGTTCAGACAGACCACAGGCCCCTCCGATGGTTGATGCAGATGAGGGGTGAAAACCCAAAACTGTTGAGGTGGTCCATTTCTCTACAGGGGATGGACTTCACGGTGGAACACCGCCCTGGTACAGATCACGCCAATGCTGATGGTCTGTCCAGATTTTTCCGCCTTAGTGATGAGGACTCCCTAGGTCAAGGGTAGTTCTCCCCACATTTCAGCTGGAGGGGACACATGTTAGACCTGACATCATTGGCTTGAGTCTCTCCTCCATATTTTTTCTGTTTGCTTCCTCTGTTTATGATGTTTTTGCTGGTATATCGCTTTGGGCACTGTGCCACTGCTGATCAGTGCCACAGTGCAAGTGCTCCCTATGTAAAATTGCTGTATTGATTGAATTCCATGTTTGGCTTATTTGGTTTATTGTCAGTCCCTAGTCTAGTGCACCAGGAGTGCCAGGGCTTGTAAATACAAATGCTGCTCGTGGGCTTGCAGCCAAAGTATGTCTGAAGGTCTGCCATTGCTAGACCTACGTGCAGTCTGGTACTGTCACGCTGACTGCGCAGGTACACCTACTTGCCAGTCCCTAAACCTTCCCTTAACTTCATGTTAGTCACCCCTATGGTAGGCCCACGGGCAGGGTGCATTGTAAGCATAAGGTAGGACAAGCCTGACCAAGTTGGCATGTCCTAATAGTGAATTACAGCCATATTCGTTTTTCACTATTGTAAGGTAACCTGCTCTCCATTAGTTAGAATCGGCTGCCAGGATTATTAATGCTATAATCCTAGCTGGCTCGGGGAGCATGGTGCAATGTCGAGTTTGGTACCCCTGAACTCGGGGTTTAATCACGCATCCGTTTGTGTGGATGGTTTTTGGACTCTGGGTTTGAAAATAGCACTTTTAGAAAGTGGCTATTTTCTTGTCTAACTATTTCTAGTTTCTGCTGGTTTAGTGTGTATGTGACAGAAGCTGGGTGGCTCCAGAGGTCTGAGTGAGTCAGTGTGGGATGAGTGGGACAGTTGCATTGAGAGTAGGGGAAGAGGAGCTCCTGATAGCCTGCCCTGCCTGATACAATGCTGGCTCCACCTCCTGCAAGGCGACTGATGACTCTGTGCCTGCCAGGGACGATCCTGGCCCCACCTCCCACCAGGAGGCCGATAGCTCTGCTCCTGCCAGTGACAATGCTGGCTCCACCTGCTGCTGGGCGTCTGAGGACCCAGCCCTGCAAAGTGAATAAGCCAGGTGCCTCTGCCTGGCTACACCCACAACAAACCCAGGATGTGGGGAAATTCCCTTGCATGGACAAAGGGATCAAAGCCAAAAAGGGGTATAAGAGAAGGACCCCTGAACCAAGAATTTAGATCACTTCTGACAAGGAACCCTGAACTAAGGACAAGAAGCCTGCTGATCCATCGACTTGCCTACCCCTTCTGCCAGAGTGCTGTTTGCTGGGGGAGTCCTGCAATTGCTTTTTTATTTTTGCCAAGGAACCAGGAGAGAGGAACTGTGTGTGTACTCTCAAGCTTTGCTAAAGAAAATCTCCAAGGGCTGGAAGAGTGCCAGCCTCCTGTTGAAGTCACAGGGCTAAAGGACTTCATCTGCTAAAAGTGCTTGTTGCTGGAACCTGAAAGTCCAGCACCTCTGAAAGAAACCAGCAATCTCGACGCCGACGGACGCCGCCGAATCCAGCTCGACATCGTGAGTAACGGCTCCAGTGTCCCGCTTCCTCGACGCCGGCCGCCGGGCCCGATCGACGCCAGCAGCAACGCCAGTGAGTAGCGAGTTCGGCTCCAGCTCCAAGAGACCCCAGGTCTGCACCGCTGCTGATCGCATCGACTTCGTGCCCTCTCGACGCCGTGAGCGCTGCTCACTCTTGCAACATCGACATCGACGCCGCCGCCGTATCCTGCTTCGCCTCGTGAGCGCTGCTCCTGCCTGGCATCTGTCGACGCCGCTGCAGGTCGCCCCGACTCTGAGGCCTGATCGACGCCGAAGACACGACGCCGGACATCTCGAAGCTGCTGATCATCGTATGCTTCACTTTTCCAAGGTACTGTGTTGTGGGGGGCTGTGCGACTCCGGGCTCGACGTAGCGCTCCTCGCGGTCGACGCCGAACCTTTGGATTAACTTTGCCTCGACGTCGTGTGACTCCAGTGTGGGTTACATGGTTGCCAAGAACTTTGTTTTAAAGAAGAAGAGTTGCTTTTGTTACTAAAGACTTTTGTGCTAAGAAGAAACTACTCTTGAACTATTATTTTTCCTTCCAAGAGTATTTATTAAGATTGTGGAATATTTTTGTCCTTATTTGGTCTTGTGCTAAGCCTTATATAAAAATCCGTATTTTTATAATACTACTGTGTCGTGTCCATTTGTAGTGTATTCACTTTATTACTGTATGTGGTCATAAATGCTTAACACACTGCCTCTGAGATAAGCCTGTCTGCTTTGCCAAGCTACCAAGGGGGTGAGCAGGGGTTATCTAAGTGTGTGATCCCCTTGCCCTGACTAGAGGAGGTGAATCCCTATTTGTCAGAAGTGTATACCTCTGCCAACTAGAGACAGCCAAGTCTAACAGTGACGATACCTACAAATGCTTTTTTCAGGGATTCGGCGTTTCAGCAACCAACACAAGAACTGCACTGTAGCAACTTGGGAAAGTAATTAAATGATTTTGAAACATACCTCCTATTTAATCAATCAATAATTACAATAAGGAAAACAATAACAAGAAAACCAAGAACTATAAGTTCACTACATACAAAACGCTAAAATACCTTATAGTATCGAGTCCTCCGCCTAAACTTACAAACTACACTAAGGTGTTCGTGAATCCTTAAGGAGCAGATACAAAATATTCTTCGCCTAATTATTCGAAAAACATTATACTAGGAGTATATAGATGGGGTAAGCACCACTGCTTACCCAGGACAGTCACAAAATACATGCAAGTAAGGATAGTTGCACAATAATGTCCAGCAACAATGCTTGTATTAAAGCACACCAGAACGCAAAAAATGTTAGAGACCGTTGTACAACTAACAGCTGTTGAGTTCACTCAATCATTTCTTTCATAGATCATGGAAAAGGGTGGGCGGACCAGTAGTGTGTGCCCACTGATTACGCTAAATTTTGTCCTTGCCTTCCCTTCCAAATTTAGCACTGATGGTCTTTTGTTTGCCTGCTGAAAGTGGTTGAGGGGAGTAAAAACTTCAAGATTATACTTACAATTTAGTCACCTTTAAAAGACCATAGACTCCGAATTCCAGTTTATGGGTTTTATTATAAGGCCAAAAATAATTGAATATACACGCATCTTCAAATTAGAGAATATAGGTACATAAAAATCAATACAGAGCTCAACCTACGCATATAATTAATTCGGCACAGAAGGCACAATTTGATCAATTCCAGAATCAAAATACACCCCAAGATGGAGGCGGAATCTAATTCCTTTTTCATTAGGAAAAAAAGCATAAATTATCTTTCCCTGCACTACTCTTATTGATGCTCCTTCTATTTCCACTATCTCATTTCCCAAAGGTGTCAGCATGTGTTGACTTCCTAAGAAGTTCTCACGTCAAATGGGTCAAATTAGCTGAGGGCTATGGAGCTTGCTCTTAGGATGCTCCTTCTCCTCCGAAAATGTAGAAGTCTGATTTCCTGTCCCTGGACATCAAACAAAACAGCCCCCGCCTAAAGGTATCACATAACAAATTGTTTTCACTTGTAAGGTTTCCCAGTAGTTTTCCGTTACTTATTTTAATTAAGTTTTTATTGTCTGCCAGTGGCCTTGAGGTTCAGATAGGCCAGCCACAGAAGGTATCCTCCCCTCTCGGTTCTCACACTCTTCAAAGACATTCCGGTTATCGTCTTAAACTAAGAATAATATGGTAGAATTCTTGTACCTGCAGTGGGATGAGAGGATACTGTGCTGGCACACACTAAAGATTAATTTAATTGATTCTTTAGCAACCAGGGACTTCGAAAATGTCAACAACATGCAGCTCTGGACCTACAGTGCAGGCAACTTAAACACACACAATTACATGGATATGAATATAATGTAATTCTGCACATTATGCGTACAGGAATGATAATGTCTCTAATACATATAAATCCTACTTAAAGGTGTAAGGGATATTCTACTTACCAGTATGCATCTGTTCTTGGCATGTAGGGCTGCTGACATTCATATCTGTGCATAGATCGCCGCCTAGTGTTGGGTCCGGATGATTGCACTTTGTTGTCTTGGAAGAGTCTTCGAAGTATCACGAGATAGGTGACTCCTCCCCTGGACTACAGTGCGCATGGGCATCTTCTCCATCCTCAGATTGTTTTTCGCCATTGTGGCAGAGAAGGAGATAGTAAAGTAAGAGATGGCCATGCCAGAGATAATGCTGCAGCTGCGACAGGCACCGGGGAGGAGGGCGGGTGATATGAATGTCAGAAACCTTACATGCCAAGAACAGATGCATACTTGTAAGTAGCATATTCCGTCGAGGCATGTGGGCTGCTGAATTCATATCTGTGCATAGACTGAATAGCAGTATCTCCTCTAGCGGTGGCTACCTGTGCCAGCTACAGCAGTTTGGAAAAGAGTTTTGAGGACAGCCTGGCCCACAGCAGCTTGCTGTTTAACTTGCACGTCTACACAGTGGTGTTTTGTGAAAGTGTGTATGGTGGTCCATGTGGCTGCCTTACAGATATCTGCAAGAGGAATATTTCCCAGGAAAGCCATGGATGCACCCATTTTCCTTGTAAAGTGTGCTCTTGGGGGGACGGTTAAAGTGTGTTTTGCCTTTTGATAACAAATTTGAATGCATTTAACTATCCATCTGGCTATTCCTGACTTTGAAATAGGATTTCCTTTGTGTTGTGGTGCAAAAGCAACAAATAGTTGTTTTGTTTTCCTAAATGATTTAGTTATGTCCACATAATAAAGTAGAGCTCTTTTTACATCTAATGTGTGTAGGGCTCTTTCAGCTACTGACTGTGGGTTTTGAAAGAAAATTGGCAGTTCTATTGATTGGTTGATATGGAAATTGGATACAACCTGAAGCATGAACTTAGGGTTGGTTCTAAGAACCACCCTGTTGGTATGCACTTGCATGAAAGGTTCTTGAATTGTTAGTGCCTGTAATTCGCTCACTCTTCTGAGTGAGGTAATGGCAACCAGAAATGCAACCTTCCACGTTAAGAATTGTAGTTCGCATGAGTGTAGAGGTTCGAAAGGAGGGCCCATAAGCCTGGTCAGTACTATATTTAGATTCCAGACTGGGGAAGGGGGGTGTCTTGGGGGGGGATCACCCTTTTTAGACCTTCCATGAAGGCTTTGATTGCTGGTACCCTAAACAGTGAAAGGTGTTGCCTGTTTTGAAGGTATGCTGCTATAGCAGCGAGGTGTAGTCGTATAGAAGAGTATGCTAAGTTACATCTTTGTAGATGCAGCAGGTAACATATAATGTTTTGTGTGGAAGTGCTTAAAGGGTTGATTTGGTTATTGTTGCAGTAAATAACAAATCTTTTCCATTTAGCTGCATAGCACACTCATGTGGTTGGTCGTCTTGCCTCCCTAATAATGTTCATGCAGTCTGGGGGCAAGTTGAGGTATCCAAACTCTAAGACGTCAGGAGCCAGATCGCTAGGTTCATCTGATTGGGATCTGGGGGTCTGATTTCTCCATGGTTCTGAGTTAGAAGATGGGGTGCAAGGCACGGTCTTTGATGAGGAACTACTGAAAGTTCTAGGAATGTGGTGTAACACGGTTGTCACGCCCATGTGGGAGCAACTAGGATCAGCGTGAGTGAGTGTTGCCGCAGTTTGCGTGCCACCAGCCGGATTAGCGGTGCTAGGGTAAAAGTGTACGCAAATCTGCCTGACCAGTTCATCCATATCGCATTGCCCTGTCACAACGGATGTGGGAATCTAGCGGCAAAGTACTGGCATTTGGAGTTTTCTTTTGTGGCAAACAGGTCTATTTCTGGGTGACCCCACTCTTTGAAGAATGGCTGGAGAACTTGGGGGTGAATCTCCCATTCGTGTAGTTGTTGGCTGTGCCTGCTTAGCAGGACGGCAATCTGATTGTCCTTCCCCGGAAGGTGTTCCTCTAGGAGAGAAATGTTTTTGGGAATCGCCCACTTCCATATGCTTTGTGCCAGATGGGACAGCTGTGGAGAGTGCGTTCCTCCCTGTTTCTGAATGTAGTACATTGCGGTCATGTTGTCCGTCCGGATCAACACCGTCTTGTTGTACAAGCATTTTTTAAATGCTCTTAGGGCTAGAAATATCGCTAACAATTCTAGTTGGTTGATATGCAGCTTTTTCTGTTTGGATGTCCAGAGCCCTAATACTGTGTATTGAAGGAGATGGGCTCTCCAGCCTGTCAGTGATGCGTCCGCTGTTAGTACTAGTTATGGAACCGGCTCTTGGAACAGTCGCCCCTTGGAAAGGTTTTGTGGGTTCCACCACTGCAGAGAGTTGTGAGCACGACTGTCTACCAACACTAGGGGCCCGATGTAGGTAAATCTAATTTACCACTTCTAAAATACCGAATCATACCGATTCGGTATTTAAGAAGTGGTAAATTAGAGGGGGGCAAATGTAGGTAATTCTGAATCGATAAAGACCGAATCTGTAAGATTCGGTATTTACTGATTCTGTAAATACCGAATTGGTATCCCCCATTGATTCCTATGGGCCTTGAAGCCCATAGGAATCAATGTGGAATACCGAATTCGGTAATTACCTATTCTTGCAAGGGTGCAGGGCGTGTCACTTTGACACCCTCTAGCACCCCAATTACAGGCTTGTGTGCCCAATGGGCATGTCTGTGTGTCACATGGCACAGGTGTGCATGCACAGATGTGCATGCACACCTGGATTCGGTATTTTACCACACAATTGGATTGGGTGGTAAAATACCAATTCTTAAAGCTCTGTGGCACTCTGACATGTGCCAGCTACATCTGCATTTACAGAATCTGTATTTTACCGAGTCTGTATTTACCGATTCAGTAATTTTACCGAATCGGTAAATACAGAATCGGTAAAATACCGATTCTGTAAATGCATGCCCTACATCTGAAAACCCTAATACCGGTCGGAAACGGCCGAAATCGGCCGTTTCCGACCGGTATTAGGGCTCCTACATCTGGCCCCAGGTCTTTTAGTTGTCCTTGAGCCTGGTTCCATTGCCGTGCTAGGCATTCCTGTAATGGGCGCATTTGAAGTCTGGCATGGGGGACTATGAATATGCAGGAGGCCATCATGCCTATGAGCTACATAAATACTTGAGCTGGCTGAGAGTGTTGTTGCTGGAATATGCGAATGAGTATCTGCATACTGGCTATCCTTGCTGAGTTTGGATATGCCTTCGCCACTGAGGTGTTTATAGTGGCTCCCAGGTATTGCTGTACGTGGGATGGTTGCAGATGCAATTTTGTGTAGTTGATTGAAAAGTCTAGGCTGTGTAGCAACTGAATTGTTTGAGACGTGTGTGCTGCACATTGTTGGTACGATTTTGCTTGTATTAGCCAATCGTCCAGTTAAGGGTACACATGGACGTGTTGCCTCCTGAGATGTGCTGCCACTGTCGCTAAGCATTTTGTAAACACCCTTGGAGCCGTGGTAACCCCGAAGGGCAAAACCTTGAATTGGTAGTGTTGACTTTCTATTGTGAACCTGAGGTATTTTCTGTGGGCTGGATGGATGGGTATGTGAAAATACGCATCTTTGAGGTCCAGTGTTGCTAGGAAATCTCCTTGTTGTAGCTACGGGAGCACTTGTAGTGTGATCATATGGAAGTGCTCCGATAGTATATATTGATTTAGGGGTCTGAGGTCCAATATTGGTCTGAGGGAACCGTCCTTCTTTGGAATAAGGAAGTATAGGGAATATTCTCCTGTCCCTTGTTCGTGGAAAGGGACTTGCTCTATGGCCTCCTTTTCCAGCATGCTTGTCACCTCTTGTTGTAGCAGGGTGATGTGTTCCGTGGACATAGGACGATGTCTGGGTGGTATGTTTGGTGGTGTAGAAATCAGTTCTAGGCAATAACCAGATTGGATAATTTCTCTCACTCACCTGTCCGTGGTAATTGCGTGCCAGACAGGTAGGAACTGTTGGAGTCTGCCTCCGACTGGTGTTAAGTGGTCTGGAGGTAGCGTAATGAAGTCACTGTTTTGTGGGAGTGGAGGCTCTGGTGTTAATGCCTCCACGTCCTCTTCCCTTATTATTGTTACCTCTGTAACCTCCTCTGGTTGTGTTTTTGTTGAAGGAACCTTGTGTGTTACTTTTGTATGAGGCAGATGTTTGCGAGGTATTTCCTCGTGTATTTGCTCTGTATGAGGAGCGACGAAAGGAGCCCCTATGTTGCAGAAATTGCAATGCCCCCATTGATTTTGCGGTTTGTGTCTTTTTTTATTTTATCCAAAATGGTGTCGACAGCAGGGCCAAATAGAAAGTCCTGATTGACAGGTTGGTTAAGAATGGTGGACTGCACCTCATTTTTAAAACCGGAGATACGCAGACATGCATGTCTGCGTAGTAGGACGCTAGTGTTAATTGACCTAGCTGCGGTGCCTGCTGTGTCAAGCGCACATTTGATGGAGGCGTTTGATATGAATTTTCCCTCTTGTATGAGATCATTAGCTTGTGCTTTAAAAGGCTCAGGTAGGTGCTGCATTAGGCTTTCGAGCTGATCATAGTGCGCCCTGTCGTAACGAGCCAGTAGGGCTTGTGTATTAGCAATCCTCAATGAGTTGGAGGCTTGTGCTGCTACCCTTTTGCCTGATGCCTCCAGTATTTTTGACTCTTTGTCAGGGGGAGGTGCTTCCCCTGTTGTCTGGGAGTTGGCTCTTTTACGTGCGTTAGCCACTACCAGTGAGTCTAGTGGCAACTGCCCTTTGATGTAAGTAGGGTCTGTAGGAGCCGCCCTATACTTTTTTTCTATTCTGGGATTGATGACCTGTGCCCTGGCTGTATCCTTAAAGATGTCAGGTGCGTGTTTTAGAACTCCCTTTAACATGGGAAGTGTTCTGACACTTTTTCCTGCAGTAGGGAATGTGTCAAATAAGAAGTCTTCCTCCACAGGGTCATAATGCATGTCCACATTGTGGAATTGTGCTGCCCTGTCTATGAGTTGATTAAAGACTACGGTGACATCAGTGGGTGACGGCTTAGTAGGATAAGTGGGTACATCAGGGATGGCATGGGTGTTGTAAGGGTCTGTTGGCTCATCCCAAGGTTCCTCTTGTGGTTCAGGATCCTGTGGGAAATCATATAGAGGCTGTGGCTCATCCTGTGTGTTCCCCTCATTGTCCTCATGGTGAGAAGGAGAGTAAGGAGCAAAAGGTGTAGTAGGCATGATAGGTTGAAAAGGGATGAAGGGTCTAGAGGGAGAAGTCCCAAAGTCCTTTTTCTTTAATGGAATAGGGGAATGAGGTTCAAAGTCCAAAGGCCTCTTTTTCCTATGCAGGATGGTAACTTTACCAGTCTATGGATTAATATATATCTTTGCCTGGTCGTCTGATGGATCTGGGTGGAATAGTTCTTCCTCTACAGTCCTGGGTTGTGTGTTAGAATTTTTTGGGTCGGTAACACCTGTTTTTTTGACGACTTTTGGTGTTTTGTTGGATTTTTTCGGCTCGGGCCCTTTTTTCGGGTCGACCGGAACTTTTGGGTCGATACGTTTCTTGTGCTCCGTAGGCTTCTTTGGATGAGTGTCCTTTTCCGAGTCGATGTTCTTTTTCGGAACAACTAGTGTCTTTGGAGCAGTTATCTTTGGGTCGACAGGTTTTTCTGGCCTTGGTACAGGCTTCGGTACGGTACCGTTTGCCGGGTCGACGGATTTCGGACCAGCAGGCTTGTTTGGGTCAGCGACCTTCTTTGGTTCGGCGCCCTTCGGCTGTGTGGCTTTGTTTGGTTCGACCACTTTTTTGGGGTCGACAGCTTTTGGCTAAACGGCCTTTTTGGGGTCGACAGTCTTCTTTGGCTCCACGCTCTTTGGCTGTACGGCCTTTTTTGGATCGACGCCCTTCGGGTCGACGACCTTCTTTGGCTCTGGAGCCTTCTTCCGGACGATGGTACTGGGCCCTGGTGTCTCTGAAGGTTTCGGTTTCGGTGCCAAGCCGGATGGCGGCGCTTGCGAAACTTTTTTATTATCTTGGCTAAGGCTTTTGGCGATGCCTCGACCGAAGCCTTTGGTGACGGGCTAATTGGTGTCAGGGGCAGGGTACTCACGATTTGCCCCGGTGGGATGTCGTCATCGGAGTGTGAGTAGTCCTCGACAGTGACGATTTCTAGGTCTAAGTCTGGAGCTTCCGGTAGATCCTGGTCATCGTCGAAGATGTTGTCCGGATCGGGTGCCTGTCGCTGCATTTCTTGCCTAGCGGCCGTCGGTTTCGAATAGTTTTCTTGGATTGAAACTGGGTGCAGGTTGGGCAGGTTTCTTCCCTATGGTCTGGGGAAAGGCACTTGTTGCATACTGAGTGTTTATCAGTATGTTGGAACTTGGAGTGGCATTGTGGGCACCTTTTAAATGGGCTTCTTTCCATCGACAGTCGGCTCACGTGGCGTCCAAAAGGCCCAATGGCCCGCGTTGACGACCGGTTCGAGATGGAAGGTTGGATCGAGTAGAGAGGTACCGAACGAGAACAATACCGTCGAAGTCGAAGGCCTTTAGAAAAGTTTTGTTTCGATTCCGAAGTTGGAGTATAAGAGTTAGCATCCGAACCCAATAGCGGAAAAAAACAATCTGAGGATGGAGGAGATGCCCATGCGCACTGTAATCCAGGGGAGGAGTCACCTATCTTGTGATACTTCGAAGACTCTTCCAAGACAACAAAGTGCAATCATCCGGACCCAACACTAGGCGGCGATCTATGCACAGATATGTATTCAGCAGCCCACATGCCTCGAACATTACTTTTCAATGCTGTGAATGCTGAATAAATGCATTTAATAAACATAGTACACTGCAAACGATAAAAATATCTGTGAGAACGTTTAGGCTAGGAGTATAATGCACCCATACAATGTAGAATGCTGTAAACGCTCTATCAGTTCCCCCTCTTATGACTAGTGTCATAACA
This sequence comes from Lissotriton vulgaris, assembly GCF_964263255.1. Classification (NCBI taxonomy): domain Eukaryota; kingdom Metazoa; phylum Chordata; class Amphibia; order Caudata; family Salamandridae; genus Lissotriton; species Lissotriton vulgaris. The sequence continues at coordinate 501,109,172 of NC_141694.1, forward strand.
CCAACATCTTACTCTCTTACAGTTTTCTTCTTGCAGAAGGGATCGACCTAAACAGAAGTGGTAGCTTGCCGTCCCTGTCTGAATTTTTCTAACCACTTAAGGTGCAGATAATGACTGTCCTGCAGTCATTCTAATTGCTGCTCTAGTTTCTTCAAGGAGTTTTCATTATAACGTGCCTTTTGCCATTTGTAAGCTTTGACGGCTCCCAGTAACACAATTTTACAAATGACTGCTATTATGATGGATTTCAAGATGAATACCATTATTTCTTGTTCCAGACTTCCAAACCAGCTTCCAAACTTCCATCTACAGCCAAATCACGTAAGTCTTGATGTATTTCTGAAATATTAATGATACATTTCTGTATATTCGGACTGCTGTCAGGAATATACGTGCAACACTGTTGAACTTTCAATAATTTACAGACTTCTCTGGCTTTTGCTAATAGGACATCTAAAGCAAGACGATTTTGAGGAACATAGCCATTATCGAGACAATCTCCCCATCAACGAATAACAATATTTGGGCCGTATTCACAGAGAGTTTATCCACTATTGTTGCCAGCTTTCGAATATTCACATCATTCAAACTCACATCCTCACTTGGTATCATAGCTCCAAAAACATTACCAACAATTTCTCCAGCACTTGCATCACGTTTTCCTCTGCAAACGCTTTTTCCCTCCAAGGGCCATAGATCATGTACATGAAAGATTTTAGGAAATACCACTGCTAAGTAGCATGTACCGTACAAGTTCTTGGGCAAGTTTACATAAGCTCTTTTCCCACACACAAAATACTATGGTTATTTTGTCCAATAATGCTTTTCTTATCGGCTCCTCAATTAAGAAAATGTGTACACCATCACTCTCACCCACAAATATTTTGTCATAGTAAGTGGACAGGTGTCTAATGCATAACTTCCCTTTTTGCTGAAAGTCCAAAGCTATTGGACCAGAGCTTCCCTTTGGCTTATGATCTAATTCTTCCTGTGTCCATGGGATAACCTTATGCTTTGGGTCCAGTCTAAATAAGGCCTGTCTATGTTGATCTTCTATTTGATCCACAAATTTCTTTTTGACGTTAGTCAACATGCATGTCAAATTATGTCTGTGAGCATATGATGTATCTAAAGTAATAGTAGGCATAAAATACATAGACACCCTCTCTACCTCCCTATAGTAATCATACTTATTCATGTACTTCAGGACTGGAACTTTAGTGAGTACCACCACATCATAATTTGAGAAATAGTACTGAAAATGAGCCTTACTATAAAACATGCTCAGCAACACACTACATGTGATGCCATAAGTCAAAGGTAAGTAATGATATTAGATGCCCTCTTCTACTGATGCTGGTATTTGCATACCCACATGACAATCTTTCGCTTCCATTGTGTCCACATATTCATACAACAAACGAGCATATGCATTCAGTGTAAAGTCTCCTTTTGACAAATCTACGTGTAGCATCCGACTAGTTTCCCTAATCATATCTCTATCCTTAGCTCTCTTACGTCGGCGGTAGATGGGGTAGGTGTCGTTTCATTCTTTTCAGTATCGTGAGACCCAACCATACCTGTTGTCCTGTGTTCTATGTGCTATAGGCGATCAGCAACAACACGACAACATGTACCCTAAAACTCCTCTGAAGAGTCGGACTCCTAGAGATGTCAATGTTATATTTGCCGATTTATCTTGTGCTGTGACAGCACAGCGAGTAAATTCTTTACTCAAGAACAAGAGTTCATTTACTTCATACATATGTAAATATTTTGAGTCCAAATGTCCTTCAATAAGTTAATTCAATTCCACATCTAAATGTCTCTAGTCTAACAGATTTATTGGAATTTCCTTGGTGGTCTGTTTTTCCACTCCTCGGGGACCTTTCCTCTGATCCAAACCTTGCTCCTAGGTTCAAAAACCCAGTAGCGCCAAGAGCAATTGGTGTCAAAATAAATAAAGTCAGTTATGAAGCTACAGCTCCAGTAAATGGATTAAGAGTCCATTTAACTACTTGTGAGTTCCTAGTTTTGGGGTCCTTTGTGGTAAAGGGAATTCTGGCAGATAAGTGTGACACTACAAGAGTTGGGGCTACTCGCCTTGATGTATTTACAGTGTGACAGTAAGTGTTTCAGCCACTTTGATACAGGCGGTTTTTTCTGGGGGCTGGTATAACTGGAACCATGGTAATAGGAATTGTCATAAAAGAAGCCGTCTGGGTTAGGATGGTCACAACTGGGTTGTCCGAGTAGATCCTCCTGTCTAGTTGCAGCACAGTCAACTGGAGCAGTTGTACTGTTGCCACAATCAGGGGACCACCAACAGCATCTTAAACAATGTTATACAGCAGTGGTCTGGAAGACTGCAAATCCTCCAGAAATTCATCACTAGAATAGTTTCAGTACTATACTTAATCAGAGCACCAGTATCCTTCTCTTCCTGTGCTTTTCTTTTTTTGGGTCTCTCATTCATCAGTATGTGCTGCTCAGCATCCCTTTTAGCATCCACCCAACTAAAACTGTCCTTTGTTGGTACTCTGATACTTCTCCTTATTACTAGCACATGCAGCCCATACCCTAGCACTCAGGGCCACCTCTTGTGCTGGCCTAGGAGGGGGTATAACACTTGTATCAAGTTCTCGATTATGTTCTTATGTTCAGATTAAAAGTACCATATCGAGGAAACTGCAAGGGCCCTTCTTTTCCAGTGACTTTCCAATGGTTAAGCCAAATGCTAGTGTGAAGCCCAACATTATTGACCATGCATTAACCAGGAGCTCCTTCCGGAAGAGCTTCCTCGCCCCCTCTTGGTCAGGACCTCTCAATAACCTAAAACACTTCATTTTTGTAATCATTCCCTGTAAGAAATTGAGTTTTTGGTTAGAAGGGGGAAACTCTACTCAAGCAACAGCCACAATACTTGTCAGGGTGAACCACAAGCAAATCCCTAATTTTACCTGTACCCAACCCTCTGGTAGCTTGACAAGAAAGCAGTCAGATGATATGTACGGCTTTTATGCAGCAAACAAACAGTATTAAAGTGAAAACACAATACAAGACAAATTCCATACTAGTTTGGAAAAATAGAGTAAAACCTAATAAATTATTTGACACCAAACCAACAAACATCCACTCAGTAGAACCAGAGGTATGCCATTTCAAAGATTTCAGGTAAGTATAGAACCTAAAAGCACGAAGTGCCACTTGTTGCTATCTAGTTGTGCAAGCAGTGCTTAATTTGTGAATAAATAAGTGTTGGGTCCTCTTCAGGAGGCCACTGCAGCTTGCACCAGCACATTGCCCCTGCCAGCATGGCCATTTCAGTACCAACACAACTACTAAGCGTCACACCCCTCCAAGTGTGACAATTCAGAATGTTCCAGGCCCCCAAAGCTATATGAATGGCAAGGAAGATAGGCATTACCCATTTTCAAGGTATACTGAATTAGTAGTTGTTCTCCTCTCTATATTGGACAAACAGCATTATCATGTGGCAGACTTTCATGAGTGCCAGCCTTGACAAATAACTTCTGGTGCTGAGCACCGGAAACTACTGGTTAAAAATAAATACTGCGTGCAAGTCACAAGTTCAGGCCAACCGGGATGGGGAGCCGGCCGGATAGAGGGAACAGATTGGTCCTACCGAAAAAGTTAACTTCTGAAGTCTGGCATGGGGAGTACAGTTCGCAGTGGAGAAAGCCACTAGAAGCAGGAAGAGTGTCGCAGAGTCATCGCTGCAGCAAGAAGAGTAGGCTGGGTATTGCAGATTGACGTTGCTGTTGTGCATACATCAGTCGGGCACCATCGACTGTCTTTGCGGAAGTTTCACAGCGGAGCTCCCCACAGGAAATGTTGTAGTGCAAGCTACACATCTCGCTTTGCCGGTCGTCACTGGCAGTCAATGTAGCACAATAGGTGAGGTTAATCAGAGAAGCGATTTGGTGGTAGATGAGGGCTGCAACATCTTGGCGCAAACATAACAAACTGCAGGCGCATATGCGCCATTTTAACTGGGAATATACATAATGTAGCACTTAGGCTCTCTGTCCAGCTTCGCTACCTTCTTGGAACTCTAACATACATTACACTGCAAGACACATAATGTCAACACAAACAGCAAATGTTTGATATAGACAATTTGCGATGTGCAACCCTTTTTATCCTCACTCCTTGGATACCACAACCACCTTCAGAACTATAAAAACTCTGTCCATATTCCAAACTGGGTTATGATTTTAGGGACATGGGCTGGTCTTGAGAAAATACTGGATCGTTTCAGGACTGTTCTAGCTCCCAATATTACAGTGACAAACCATCCTCTTTCTCCAACCGCTTGATGCTGCAGATTTCTTTGTACCTACATATTTTAGTGCGGTGGTTGTACAAAACCCTCCACTGCTGGTATAGACCTTTGGTTGTCGACTGAAATTGTATGAAAGGAGCTAACATCAGCAAAGCATTTCGATTACAGTGAAGCCAATGCAGGGCCACAAAAACGACAGAGAGGATGAAATCTAAAACAGGAAAGTTTCATTAGCAGATTTTGTGAAATTTACAAATCAATAAATTAGTAAATTAATTAATTAATTAATCCAAAATGCATGAATATAATGATGCAGTTTGAATTTGATTAGGATACATATCCTGTTAAGGTTAAGCCACTCAAAACAAAGTGTCTGTGAAGTAAACAACTGAAACCTTTTATGCGATGTAAAGTCTACCAATGTAGTTCCTGTGATAAAATGACTCCCAATATAGAGCATGTGAAGTAAAGGCTACATACCAACGTAATAGATTATTTGCAGGGGGCGCTAGGTGGCGCACATCCAAGATAGCCGCACACCTGTGAGGCACCGGAGGCTCGGTGAAGAAATCCACTAATTATCCATATATCTATCTGTAATATGTGCCTGCTGATGTAACCTGCCCATACATCAGTCCCTCCTGCCACGCTGAGCAAACATTCGGGACTCCTGGGTGAACAGCTTTGCTCCAGCAGTGGTGCTTTTGCTGAGGGTGTGGAGACGGGCGACTGAGTTGGAGCCCGGAGCGACTGCTTCTTCTATGCTAGCTCCCTGGTCTTCACATGGCCCTAGGCCTACAGCAACCCGAAACCGATTTGGGGGCTCTCCACGAGGTGCTGTTCTACTGCCTGCCTTGCTTTCCACCTGCTATGCTGGAAACTAGCAAATACTGAGGTGAGCCTGAATCAGCAGGGGTTGCATAGACTGAAACATCTTCCCGGGCCTCCCCCCTTGGGTGGCTCAGTGACTCAGCGTATCGGCCTAATCAGAGTCACCCGACTCCTGGATGCCGTGCTGCTGGGGGCAGATGCAGCTCCTGATTGTTCCCCGTACACGGACCCAACACGGGATGCATATACAGACCAAAACTTTTGATTCTCCCCGCTACCTCTGATCAGCGCTGAGCTTATGCCCAGTGGAGTGCTGAATGCTCAGGGGTGGAGACATTTGCCGCGCTGGGGAGGCCCTGCGGAGCACATCTGCCTCTGCACAGACAACCCGCAAAGAACGTTTCCTTTGGAAAAGCCGCACTGGCTGGGACTTTGGTTATGCCCCGCGCGGTCGTAACCCACCTATAAAACCTGTGCTGGCAATTCCACGTGTCCTCCATCCCATGCACGGAGGCATTTCACCCTGCATCGACTGGACCACAATGTGCCCATATGCCAGGAACCGCTCGAGGCCTGCATGAATAACTTGTGGCTACGCTGGTGGGCCCCGGAGCGCGAGGTCACCTGCATGCTGCACTCTACTTATGCATGACGAGAGGAAACTGATCCTGTGCACTTAGATACTGCTCCCTTCCTCTTACCTGAAACCTGCACAGGGGGGACCTCGCGCATGGTGCTAAAGAACTCCATACTTCAGTGCTGCCTCTGCTGATTTATCATCGGGTAGCCACATGAGACCTGAAACTTCCTCACAGGACCGCCACACGCTGCCAACTCCATTAGGCAGTTTACTCCTGGGAACCTCTCCGCTGGTGGTCTGTCAACTTGGATGCTGCCTCGCGTCTGGAAGCATGTCCTGGCCCGGTCGGGTCTCACTCCCCCTCTGAGGCGCCAGCAAGTATAGACTCTACATCCTCCAACAGTCTAACGGTCGTTGCTATTTACTTGGGGCAATATTTTTTTATTTTTTTCTCACTTGGTGTCCTTATATACTGAGAAGCACGGTGATCCTAAAACACAACATTCTTTTCCCGCTGTACTGCCGTGTGTCGTGAAGCCATGGGGAAGTCTGACAACCGACAGCTCAGGCTGACGTTTGACCCCAAGAAAGTTGCGACGCACTCCACTTCTGTAGACTCTGAATCAACGGACATGGACCATAGTCAATCATCATCCCAACCTCCCGAGGATGACGTCAAAACACTCCTTTTGGCAGTCCAGAATAGTCTTTAGGACCTGTCCGGGAAGGTGGATACCATGAATAATCACCTTGACTTCCTAGTGCACAAGGTTGACAAGCACGATGGACAGCTCAAGGAGGCCGAGCGCCGCATCTCTGAGAACGGGGATACCACCTCTCAGCTGCAGGATCAGGTCACAAACATGGACAAAAGGTATTAAAAGTCATAGTGGCTGAAAATGAGAACATCGAAACTTGAAGTCGCCACAACAACATTCGCTCAGTGGGCATACCAGAAAATACCAACACAGGTCGCATGGAGGACTACGTTGAGTGTCTTCTGAAAGGATCACATGGTACAGCCTCCTTTTCACTTCATCTTGTAGTGAAGCGTGCACACCGCTCCCTGGGGCAGCGTCCCCCGCCAGGGAGTGGTGTGCACTGCCCTTGCAGTTCAGGAGGCGCATCGGAAACTTCTCCCAGCAAAGCAAAAACTCTGTAAGTCCAACATAGAATACACTCTTCTATACCCTGCGAAGCTCCAGATTACACATGAAGACAAATGCATCATCTGTACAAACCCGCAGCAAGTAGGCGACTTCCTGAAAAAAGTTTTGAAACGTTTGTCGAGACGAGAACGGGACTCTAGATCTCCCTCGCCATCTGGCAGCTAACCTACACCACGATGTCATTTTTTTGATTGCTCAATTGACCGTAAGAAGACATCACGAGATGTGAACTTTCTGTCGAACTCTGTTGCTACTTCCGTGGTCCCATCGTTAATATGCTGTTGGAGGGCCCACTGCTACTGCCGATTGACCCTGTACAGCTAAGTGCCGTAGTGGCTTTGAATACTACAAACGTTATTGATGCATGTTGGAAATTGCACTAATACATAATTGGTAGATACCTTCGATACCTCACTGAGCACCCCCCCATGTGGTGCTCGAACCCCCTGTTTGGTTCTTAACCGGGGGGCTCACTTGGCGTCCTCCTTATGGGAGCTCCCCCTGGTATGTTTGTTTTATTGGTTATTGTTTGCAGGCACATCTTGTCCTTTCTTCTGCCTTATTGGGCCCATGGACAGTTCTTGAAACACTGGGAATTATTGGGTGGGTGGCTGAATACTGGCACGATTGAGGTGTTGTTGTGAGAGGGGGAGGTTTCGAGATTTGACATGTGTTTCAACGTCTGCTCGATTGGGTGTTTTTCTTGCTGGAGAGTGGGAAGGGGTGGGACTGTTTTTTATTGTTCCATCACATGTAGGATACATGTCTTTCACCACGTGAAATTATGCATGAATAATGGCAATGACTGGACACAAACATATCCACATCAGCTACATCATTTCTTATGACAGCACAATTTGATCACCTAAGCATTAAACTGCTCACGTGGAATGTAAGGGGATTACGAGAACCTAAAAGAAAATGACAAATCCTGGCGTATTTAGATAGTCATCGTATACATATTTCCCTACTTCAGGAGACCCACATAGATCCCCACCGCCCTTCGTGCTAAGGCAGTAGATGGGCCTCCGCACGTGCATTCTCCTCCTACTCAACACACTGTTGAGGCACGCTCATCTTAGTTAAAAAGGATACACCATTTATACTGGGAGGCACATATAGTGGCACTTCTGGCCATAGCTGCATCATGTTGGGTACATTAGGTACGCAATCTGTAACTTTGGCTTGTAGCTATGGCTCTAATCAAGATGATCCTAATTATTTCACCACTCTTTGGGGACGCATATTGGAAATAGGCTCCACGCATGTGTTTTGGGGAGGAGATTTCAACACGACTCTACGTCCAACAGCTGACCGATCTAACCCCCAACCACACCACTACACTAACACGCGAGAAGCTCTCCCGGGGATTCTTGATGATCATGGACCGGTAGATACATGGAGGTACATGCATCCTACAGAGAGAGAGGGCACATTTTATACTGCTGGTCATGCAATGTGGTCTCGCCTTGACTACTGGCTTTGTTCGAGAGGAGCGACCCCTTGGATCCGTTTGGTTGCTCATTTTGCCCGCACATACTCGGACCACGCTCCTGTGTGTCTTGAGTTAGTTCCCCCTGACTCTGTTTCCACCCCTCATTGCTGGAGATTATTGCCTGAGACTCTAAAAGACGCTGTCTTTCAGGCTGCATTGGGGGACGAGATCGCCGATTTCTTCGTCAGAAGTAAAGGCTCTGTGGATCATATGGGCACAAGGTGGGAGGCCTTTAAGGTCACTGTTTGCGGCATAGGTATGTCCAAGAGCTTTGGTGCGCTTCGTGACATTAGGAGGAATCTGCAGAGTTTAGAGGTTGAGATTAACCAATTGGAGGCCGTCATGTGGAATGATGCTTCTGGTACACACCGGGCTTTGCTCCATGAAAAACTTACATACTATACAACTACTGCAGACCGAGAAGTGAAGTTCCGCGGCAAATATTTCACTGCCCGGCGCTATGGGGAGGGTGAAAGACCTGGGCGTGAATTAGCAAATGCTGTTAAGCAACTTTGTTTTTCTAACTAGGTGCTTGATGTGGTTGATGATGAGGCCGTGCGACATAGGGACAGCCAAGATATACTCAAAACATTCGCCGCATTCTACGGGAATCTGTATAGCTCACAACGTACCTCTCCTCCCCCCCAGATTTTACTCCCTTTTTCGGAGACATCACCCTAGGCTGGCTAGGTGATACGCAGCGCAAATTCCTTGCCGCGCCATTTGAGGATGAGGAGCTACGGGAAGCCATCATGCAGATGAAATAGAGCAAAACTCCAGGATCTGATGGACTGCCCATAGATTTTTATAAATCCTACATTGATCAGCTACTCCCAATACTGAAGGAGGTTTTTCTTGAGGCTCATGAGACACAAATTCTCCCGGCCTCAAGGAGGGAGGCCCTTATCACGTCATTATTTAAGCCAGCCAAATCTGCAAACCGTTGTGAATCTTACAGACCCCTTTCCCTTATAAACACGGACACTAAAATTCTTGCTAAATTATTGGCCAACAACCTGTGTCTCCTAAATAAATTAGTCCTTCCCGACCAGGCGGGATTTAGTCCTGGAAGAGCGACATCCCATAACCTTAGAACCATATTCTCCATTTTACAAACTGAGGTTCCCAAATTGGCACTGGTGGCTGTTTTTCTAGACGCCTCCAAGGCTTTTGACTTGGTAGAGTGGGATTACCTCTTTACTGTCTTGCAATGTATGGGACTTCCCATCGGCTTCCTGTCCTGGGTCCGATTATTATATACCTCACCGACGGCAAGAGTTTTGATCAAAGGGCACACTTCACCCTCCTTTTCACTATCCTGTGGCACCCGTCAGGGATGTCCCCTCTCTTCTATCCTTTTTGCCCTTGTTATAGAGCCCTTGGCAGTGAGGAGCAGGCAACACTACAACCATGCAGGCTTTTGTTGTCTCCTGCGCCCTAGTCTCATTTCCCTATATGCGAACGATGTCACCCTATATATAAAAAAACCCAGTCAGAATTTAAACCCACTCATGCTTGAGTTTGTTCAATTTGGCGGCTACTCTGGAATTAATATCAACTGGGCCAAATCACAAATATTCCCACTCACCACCGCAGGCACCCCCTTTGAAACAGATTATCCCATTGTGTGGTGCGAAGACGATGTTAAATACTTGGGGATTCGTGTTACAACAGACCGGGAGGAGCTTATGCGTCTTAACTACGGTTATGCGAAGGAACATGTTACTGGCTGTATTGCTGGATGGATAGTGCTCCCCTTGCCTATGGCTGGTCGCATATCACTCATTAAAATGGTTATCCTTCCTAAATTTCTATATTTATTTCTTAACATCCCCTATGACCCTGGACGTCACTTCTTAAGTACTCTTCGTTCTGAACTGATTAGATTGGTATGGGGCGGTAAACAGCCATGCATTCAATGGGACACGCTTGTACGGCTGTACGCACAGGGAGATTTGAACATTCAAAATTTTGAACTTTACTATATAAGCGCACAGGCACACTACGCTCACTACTGGTTTCATTCGCCTCGCTATACTCCTCATGTCGCCACTGAACATTGGCTTGCGGACCCTTTGCCGCTGGATGGCATTTTACTCTCCAGTGTTGAGCCTCGTGGGTGTGCCCCCAACTCTGTAGACTGCACGAAAAAAGCTTGGGCTCGCATTTTAGAACATACATCAGAATCTTGCCTCTATTCCCCTCTCCTCCCACTCACCTATCACCCAGACGTTGCATTATTGTAAGAGGGCATATTTAGGAAGATGGCGCGCACACACACAGAATATTCAATACTGGGGAGACCTATATGTCAAAAGTAAATACCGTACCCTCCAGCAAATGTGTCAAGACCCCCCTCCATCTACTACGGACACATTTCTCTATGCTCGTCTGCGTCATGGCATACAGGCATGCCACTCCACATTCCCTTCCGAATCGAGCACTTTGGCGCCACTGCACCAAATTTTCTACACAGAATCCGCTTTACATTTAGTATCCACATTATATCACACCTTGTACCTGGATAATGATTACTCGCCGTGCGCCTCTCGCGCTAAATGGGAGGCAGAGCTAGACGAGGAGCTAACTGATGAGCAGTGGGAGTACTGCTGCAGGCAGACGGAACAGGTCTCCTCTAACAGCAGTCTCCGTGCAAAACATTATAGATTTGTCCATCGTAGCTATTATACCCTGGTCCGACTTCACAAATTTGGTTTGCGCGACTCTGATATATGGGATAGATGTCGGGCGGAACATGCAGATTTTTCACACCTAGCGTGGTGATGTCCGGGAGTGCTTCGCTATTGGCGCCGGGTTCTTGCGGCCCTGGATTCTATGTCTTCCACACCTGCCTCCAGATCACCTCTTATTACACTCCTAGGGTATACTGAACATATCCCCGTTACATATAGGAAATTTGTGTCCTTTTGTTTAGTGTTGGCTAAGCGACGAGTGGCCTATAGATGGGGCCGTGGCCGAGCACCCAAGTTTAACGATTGGATATGCGATATGATTCTTTGGCAAGATCAACATTGCACATACGCTTAACTACTCCCCCACTCCTCACGTCCCCGTGACATCTGGGTCCCACTGCAGTCATATCTACTAGAGCACCCTACCATTGCTACTGATGAGGCATGAGCCCTACTCGCTTGATACGTTTGGACATGGCATATCCCCTTCTGTCAGGAGACATGCTGTGGGTGCCCTCTTCCGTTAGTGTACTCTATGTTCCAGGGCGTTCCCCCCCCTTTTTGGACTCCCTATGTGTGCATGTGTGTATTGTGAGGACTGTAAAAAATACCCTGACATTGCTATGTATAGTATTATTATCTGACTGTAATGTATTTTGATGCCCATTGCCATTCCTGTGTCCTAATTGCTACAGCTTTCTTTTTTGATGAACACTTCTTGATGCTGCTTATAACATGATTGCATTTCCACCGTATACGCTGATGTATTGACTGTATCTTACTGATGGACGTTTAAATAATAAAAAAAATAATAATAAAAAAATTGATTATTTGCAATCTGAAGGTATGCTCGGATTGAAAGATGGTAAGTGAATATTCATATTGGGAGTTGCATCAGTGTTTACTATAAAGAGGGATTTGCAATTAAGTCTTTTGTTTAATTTTCACTAAGTGTGTTTCAAAAGAAGGTTTGCAAGGCTTCAAATAAGAGCAATTAGCAAAACGCTACTGCCTACTTTTCACTGTGGCATAGTGTTAGCATTTCTGTCTTGCCAAGGAGGGCACACATGGCATGTCCTAACTAGCGACTGGGCGTAGCTAGAGCTTGTAGCGCCCGGGGCTATCCCTCAGATTGCTGTCCCTTGGGGGGGAGGGGGGATGGAGTGCTGGGGAAAAAGGCCGGTGAGCACTTGAAAGATGTCCGAGAGCACGTAGTATTGCTGCTAATAGTTACCTTGATCATGCAAGTTACATGCACATACATGTGGGATTTTAATTTTTGCCCCTGAGAAAGTGTGGCTTCTAGACGTTAAAGTGTCACTCATAATTACAATGAAATTCTGAAAGTGCCACACATAGCAATCTGAAACCTTGGCAGCTATCCTGGATGAGCCACAGACTCAGTCACCCACCCCTCTGAATCTGCTGAATCTTGCTGAAACACAAAACACGCTGCCTTCTCAACTCAACCAGTGATAAATCTGGAGTCTCCTTACTAAAAAACCTTGCACTGATGCAACTGTCCTTCAAAAGCAGGCGGTGTGCTTATTTATAATGCCATACCAGATTTCTACTTTTTCGAGGTCAAACTCCTCATAGGAAACATAGGCAAATATAAAATCTACTGCTCTATATTGCTCATTAGTAATTAGCACTCCAGACTCCTTCCCCACCTTACAAGAGGCTTGACAGGATGATCAAGATCCTCAAAAAAGGAGGTATCATGATGCTCTGATGGCCCAACAGAAACAACCGTCTTGACTCGGTTTGATTTGATTTAGGTCAGATATCAACCATGTATTTATACGTAAAAAGCTCTGAAATATCAACTCAACTCCTCTTAAATGTATCAGAGATGCGGCAAATCCAACGGTGACTTAATATATATGACATGCCTACGCCGCGTACTACAGACATTTTTGCAAGGGGTTCTCAAGATCTCTGTCGGATGTGTTGGTATCGCGTGTGAACTCCATATCGGATTAGATTAGGTCATAAACAGATACATATGGTTCCCCTTCATGTCGGTCTCATTATCCCCAGGAAAGATACTTCAGGTAAATGGTGCAGACCTTCTAAACAGTGGGGCTCGTGGAATGGATCATTTCTTTCTAGCAAGCCAAGCAAGAGGCTGTCCACAAGATCACAAAACATTGAGGGCTGAAATTCACATGAAGTGCTTGGACTGTAACCCCTGGGCATGAGGGAGCCAGCAGAGGGTCACCCTGAAATGGTCTTGAGGAATTCTTGGATTAGAGACACATTCTAACACATAGCACTGGCTGGCTGTGAATTGAGAGAGAATGTTGCACTGATGTGGTCATGTAAGCTCGTGTTTCTTGGAGTTATAGGTGCACCAGTTAGAACAGATTGAATTTGTAACCTTGAACCAGAAATGAACACGTGTTATTCAATACTGCTGAGTTTAATCTGTAAATGCAAAAAAAGTGTTCATAAAAAATATATATAAAACACTTTGCCAGAAGGATCCTAGGATTGCAATATCAGTAATATTATAAGGACCACCATAAGGGAGTAGCTTGTGCCTCCGAGGTCTCTCTGTTGGGGTGCTGTTTTTACACTAAAGTCCGGTACTGACACTCTCACATTCAGTATTAGGCGGCAGGGTTTCAGATTTGACAGCAACCTGGGTCTATGAAACTCCACAAGCATAAAATATGAAAATACCTCTCAGAAACGCAGCAGCAATGCAGCTGAAACTAGACCTGAGCATGAAATGCTTAGCGACAACTACAGAGAACAACAAGCATTGGCAAAACTAACAGGCCTGGCCTTGGAAAGCTGAACAAAAGGTTTAATTTATACTTATTTGTTTTTGCACTCACATCCCCCATAAAATAAATTGAACAAGAGAAAAGGAAAACATGCCACTAACTAAATGTACTGGCCATATGATTGCAATAAAACTGTAATATTTAAAAAAGGAATCACATAGTTTTAATAGAGTAGTATGGATGTTTCCTAGTTGGCAGGTGTATCTATAGGATTTTTTTTTAATCTAATGCACGTAACATGAAAAATGATGCTTATTGGTGCAAAGAAAATATAAGACTGCCTTTGAATAATTGCAACGAAAAGACCAAAATTAAACGGATCAGAATGACAAAAAAACAAGGATAAAGAATAGAAAGAGGAAACATAGGCAAAGTAATTTATTAGCCCACCAACCCTGGAGCCGAAGTGCTCTTCTGCTTAGGTGATGTGCACGTAATAAGACGAAATGCTATTTACCTTCGGTAAATTTGGGCCTGGGCTCCTGCTTCGGAGCCATTTATACTGCCTGCTCCTTCCCAGGCCTTCGCTCCCGGCCCGCCACATCTAATCACTGCGCTCCCGCCCCAGCCGCCGCCACCGCCCACGACACGTCATGGCGATGCAACCACTGCGGAAAAGCTGTGCACCCTTAAACAACGCAGGTCAGAAGGAGTGCAGTGCAGGCTGGATCGCGCTTTACACTTTTGAACTCAGCGGGTGGCGGCTGCGGCACTGGAGGCCCGTTGCGGCCGCCTTTATAATTTATTTGGGGACAGTGTGTTTGTTCCCAAATAAATTATAAAGGCGGCCGCAACGGGCCTCCAGTGCCGCAGCCGCGGCCGCCTCAAAAATGGTGCCGCCTGGGGCGGACCGCCCCCCCTAGCTACGCCGGTGGCAAGAACCATGCTGCTCTGACCGAACCATACAATAACTTTTCAGTCATATCACAAATAATGTGATGTAGCTCCAACTGTCACAGCTTCTGGTCTGTGTGTGTGTGCAGTACCATCAGAGAAGAGTGTGCATTCCTGTGGACTCTTGTGTCCCAGCCCTATAAATAACTGTGGGGGAACACTTTATTAGCTTGGAGGATTACTGACCCTCATGAATGTATCAGCACCATGTAAAAGGGAAGTGGTCACTTCCGGTCTTGCAGAGTCATGCCATGTATTTTAATGAGGATGACTGAACCCTCTAAGGATGATTTCTAGTGGCCCACTTTTAAAGCGTAGCGGACACTAGCATTTGCGCAACCCCCATTTTCAAGTTTCTACACTCTTTCTGCATGACTTAAAATCATCCCGGTTACAGTCTTTGCTGAGAGTTGTCAGGATTTGCAGGTGAAATCTCTTCCTCCAAGACCAAGGCATGGCTGGGCTTTCAAAGGGAACCAATAATTTCAACATGCACCTTCCTTCAACTGTTGTACAATTCCATAGCAACCAGCTAACAAATATCAACGGTCTCTTCAATTTCATTGGGTATTGATCCTGTCAGCCTCTGCCTGATCAGAGACTTTTGCAGCAATCTTATCTTGCTGCTCTGGACACAGGATGTGGGAGATGGGTATCTATTCTGTTAAGGTGTGCATTAATGGGCATACCTTCAATCACTGTTGGTACAGTGTAACTTTGTGCTTTGAGTACTTAAGCACTTTATATATTCATTATATATTACCAATGTTATTTGCTGTGCATCATATTAATCAAATAGCTGTATGTGGCTGCATTTACTGCTAGTATGAGTCACACATATACAATCATATTGTAATAAATGTATTCACACAATCTAATTGTACTCATATATTGCCAAATTGTTTGTTTTCTTCAATTTGACATGACTTGTACCTAGGCCTCAGACACTTAATTAGTTCTTAAATAAATGCATTGCAAGTTTCATGTTTTCTCTCCTCTGCAGCTGCGGTCACAAGAAGTGTGAATTCATTATAATAAAGCATTGATTATTGTATAGACCTGTTAACATTTACTTGTCTAATTGAAATTTGGTTGTGGACTTATAGTGCGCGGGGATGGGAAAAAGATTCCTGTCCAATAAGACCAAATTGTTGCTAAACTCGAAGCGGTAAACCAGCACACTTCTTTGTCCGGCCGTAGGATCCTGGGGAGTTTACTTGCTCCAAAGAATATTTTGGCCTGATATGACAATCCAGAGTGAGTTGATGGGAAGATATTTCCAGGAATTTCTATTGGGTATTAATTGTGTGTTCCTTAGAATAGTTTAGCACATCCTATCCTGACCACACGAAGAGCTTTCACATCTCTGCTGATTTACCCATTCTTAGATGTTGCGCTTTATGCTTGACTACCCAACACCATTTTGGCCTGGCAAAATAAACCTTTTGCCTGGCCTAAACATTCTGTTTTAATACATACAAGTATTCCCTAGTGTAGGCCTTAAACAGCACATAGGGCAGGGTGCGTTGTATTTAAAATGGTGGAATGTATTTTTACGGTTTACATGCCCTGGTAGTGAAAAACTCCCAAATTTATTTTTCACTATTGCGGCGCCTACCTTTCCCAAAGGATAACATTGTGATATCTTATGACTGAATGATCAGATTTGATATAGTACTAGCTACTAAGACTAGAGTGTCCTCTGACACTCATTTAATAATGGATATTTTTTTATTGGGAGCAGGTGGGAAAGTCATATTTGGTGTTTGAGGAATGGTAAATTAAATCCCTCTTTAAAGGTGTAGTTGGATTTTAAGTCACAATTCTGAAAATGCCACTTTTAGAAAGTTTACATGTTCTTGTACCAGCCATTTGACATCTGAAGCCTGTTTCCTAGGTCATATGACTAAGCGTAGTTGCCCTTTGTTTATTCCTTCTAAACAGTATCACAATAGAGGGTCTGGGTGTTGGCAGAATGGGTCATCTTGGGCAAGATGGTGAGGCAGAGCTATCATCTCCAATCCTGAACTACAAAGGCACTGGCTCAGCTCACACACAAATACCTTAACACTAGCCTATTGTGCTACCAGACAGACAAGAACCAGGGAAGGGAGGCAGGAAATCCCAGACACAACTGTAGGGGGAAAATCTATAAGCTTATCCCACTTCAAAGTGGGTACCAGGTATAAAATGGGGACCCTCAGATCCACTCTTCAGTACACTCCTGGACGTGTAGATACTACAGTAGAAGGATGCCCAACTGCCCTGTGGCTTGGGGCCTGTCGTTCTTGCTGTGAAGGAAGACTGGACCGGGGAAGGGGGCAGTTAGGGGCGCGGACTCACCTCGGCCTCAGCAACACCAAAATGGCGGAAGGTAGGCCCTACCCGGGCCCAGATGGTTTCGAGCAACGGCGGCGGCTGGAGATGGTCTCAGCAGCTATGGAGGCATCAGTTGCCGCAGCAGGTCTTCGCGGTCTTTGGGGACTGGAAAACACTGCAGAAAAGGTTCTCACATCACGGGATCGGGCCGTTGTAATCGCCCGATCGGTGTAGCTCTAATCGGATGCTGCCATCTTGGTTGCCTACATAGCCACGCCCCCAGGGCATGCCCTACCTTCACCTTGCCCTCACTTATGGCACTTCCCATACCATAATTATCAGTTTATTGTATCATCAAGACCATTTGCAGTATTACTTCTCATACTATGATTTGGCCCCATCAGACATGCCCATGTATAAACATTGAACTACATGTTAATGCAAAAGAGATGGACATTGTGTGGCTTCTGTAGATCTAGAGAGAACATTGACACTGCCCATAAACAGAACCCAACAGGTTTGATGGATCTGATTGAGAAGACATTAATTGGCGATTTGAACAATAGGAGAGCAGTTATTGAAGAGAGAACTGAGGTGGAAACCCATATTCAGAAAGATAAATGGGGAAAGGAAGAGGAGAGGCATATAGATTTGGGCACACAGCCCAAGCTGAGTTGAGACTGGAAACCGAATGTGACATTATGCTTTATGAAGAGAGAAGAAAATATTCCAATCTTCCAAAGAAATGTATGGAGTGATTGTCATCCCCTGTTTGACCTGCTAAGTTGCACAGATCAGATATTTGCAGGAAACCGTCCTAATATTCTAGGAGATCATTAGGAGTGTGGACCAAATGCTATTTTAAACTCCCTGCTAATTGAGTGGAAAGATAGTTTGTAGTGTTAGCTAAGCTATATCATGTAGATGATTTGGATAGTCAAGCTGTTGGGTTTCTTGTTAGGCTTAATGTAGTAGCAGTAGTAGTGCTGTACAAATAGCAGGAGATCTTTTTGGTGTTATGATCCGCTCAATGCTTCTCACTTTAAATGATATAACGTTTAGAAAACTATCAACACTAGTAGATAAACTTGCAACTAGACCAGCTGGAGCTTTGGTGACTATTGATACTGAGATGATAGCTATTAAAACTACGATTATTCAGAACCAACTTGCCTTAGATATTTAGATTGCAAAATAAAGTTGTCAGATGTTCAAAGCTCACCAATTCTGCACTTACATCCCTGAAAAGACTAAGGAGATCAGATAATATGTGAAGAACATTACTGGAGATTCACCGGAGCTGATGGAATTAGAAACTACAGGAGCTTTGGCTGCAATTGGGAAAGGGTTTTCTGGAGTAGGCAGTTGGCTTAGCAATTTTGGTAGTGCACTAGGTGCCATGTTAAAGTCTATTTTGATCATTAGTGTTCGTTTCATTTGCATATTTGGAATGTGAAAGAGATTTAGATATCTGAAGACCAAAAACATATCAGTAGAGGAGGGAAGGGAAACTGGGAGAAAGAGAAAAAAGGTTGAATTTGAGAGTGAAAATGTTAAATCTATGATGAGATGAAGAAGTTGGTAGAGGTTAGATGGTAGCAGTAAAAGACAGAATGCTTTTGAAGCCGGTCGCAGAAATGTTGATTCTTTTGTGTGATAGCTATTTTAGTCATCAGAGGGGGTTTTAAGTCAGCATATGTTAGTGCTTTGTGCACTTATGCACCATGTATTCTTTATTATAGGATAACAATCATTTATTAGCATCTATTTTACTTTTCCTAAAGTTGACATGCTTTGTGCTTAGGACCTAACCACTCTAATTATTTCTTAAATAAATTCATTGCAAGTTTTATCTTTTCTCCGTTCTGCAGGTACTGTCTCAAGAAACACTTGGTAATTATAATAAGGCATTATTTATGGCAGTGAACTGTTAAGTGTTCCTAATTGGAATTTGACCGTGGGCATGTAGTGTGCGGTGATGGCAAATAGTCTTCTTCCTGAACTAGTCAGACCGACTGTTGCTTAGTTACAGCTGCACACTTCTTTTTCAGACGCAGGGAACCTGGCGAGTCTGCCTGCTCCCAGAGATAGTCATCTCCTGATTGAACCATACAGAGGGAGTCGATGGGAGGATGTTCCACAACCTCCTATTTGTATTAATTGTGTGTGCCTTACAATAGTGCAGCAGATCCTGTCCTCACCTTGTAAAGAGAAGACCATTCTCATTTCTGCTGATTTACCCTGCCACGGATGTTGAGTTTATTATTGACTGTCGGTGTAGAAACTGAATTAAAGAAACACAGACCATTGTCATGTCAAGTTTTATAAGTAGCGTTTATACATGAGTCACATGAACATGAACCTCACCGTAGCATGTCCAATTTGAGGAACTTTCATTAGGCCTGTTGTACACAAAGAGCCCACAAAAGGCGTGTAGATACATAATCAATCATGAAGCAGAAGAAAATAATATTTCTTCATTATTGTGGACAAATAAATGGTGGGTTGATGACCAAAAGATGCAGGAATTGCAAAAGCATTAAGCATACTGCCAATAATATCTTGTGATACAAGCATGATACTAGATGGCATCAAACGTGATAGCCACATGCTGACAGTTGAGACATCCAGTTCGTCACCAGACATATTTCGCACAATACCGGTCCAATCAAATGCAGGCATTTGGCTCTAGCTGTACGTGGCCATCAATATGGGTGGCTGTTGTTGGGTGAGCACAGAACTTCTTATCACAAGAGGTGTCCTTGAGCAAACCTTGCTTTACACGCTGTTCAGTAGGGTATGTTAGTGTGAGAGGCTGGCCTGGTATATAATGTCCACTAATGTAAGTGGGCACTTTGCACCAGTCCAGACAACCCTTATGGTAATTTAAGAGGTCTCAGATTACCTTAGAAAGCTATCCAAGTGGTAGTTGTGGAGAGCAGCCTTCAGGCTTAGTCTTGAATAAGTGCAAAGCAGCTTGTTTTACCAGAATGCAATCTTATAGTATAGATCAAATGAAAGGAGAACCACACAGTAGTTATAAAAATATGTATTTAATATATAACACTATCTAGTATATTACAGTATCTCCCACATGGGGATAGACACAAAGCACGCAATACTTTAGCATAGAAATGACCGTAAATAGCTCAAATACACAGTGAGCCCCAGGAGGGGCAAACCATATACTAAGAAAGTGGTATAAGAACCACGACTCGAATCAGGACAATGTCGAGAAAACGTAGAATTGCTGGGACGCCAAGGAACCACCCAAGGTGAATAGATAGGGACCCCATGGAGTGCATATGCAGTGTTTGAACACAACCACATGCTCTGTACACGTCTGTGCAAGTCGCAGTTGGAATTTAATAGATTAGGGACCCTTCTCGGTGGACCCTGAAGAAACCCTGTGGAAGACAAAAGGTTAGAGAGCCACCCCACCTGTGGATACCGAAGTACCCAAGTTACCTATCCCAGGTAAGCCGGGTTCATAGATGTGAAGTGGTGTCTGGAACCACAGTCGAACCCAATGGAGGACTTCAGGACAGTGCCACTGCTGGAAGAGGAGAAAGTGTCCGCCGGAATCCTCAATGAAGAGTACCTGAAAGCAGAGGTGACAGTATCTATATCACTCGGGAGCAACCAGGAGACTTGGAAGCCGAATGTCCTCCGATGTCGGGTGCTTCAGGGTAGTGGACGGTGACCTTGACTCTGCAGCTGTGGGGACCAGGTGATGCTGAGGATGACCAGGAGCTCGATACAAGCTTTCTTACGAAGGATGCTGAGAGCTGAGGGGTCGGTGGCGGGCTGGAGCACCACCAAGCCTTGGCAAATGCAACCCACACAGGAAGACAAGAAAGTGTATGGTACAGACCAGTAAGGTCCAGGAAACTCACCACAATCTAGGGAGTCGGAGCAGACCCCAGGCAATCAGGGGAGCCCAAGGAAAACAAAGGTGACCCTAAATTGGACCCACAGGCCATAGGCACAGGTGTCGCGGGAGGACCTTGAGCAACTTTACAAAACAACAGGTGCGATGTGGTTGAAGATCTTTGCAGGATAAGTTGCCAGAGGTTGGGGCTACTTGAAGCCCAATGCAAATATACATGGTGCACAGGGGTTTGGGTGTTGCAGCCGCCACAAGGGATTCTGGCCTCAAAGTGAGTGAGAGGTCAGCTCAGGCCACGAGGGACATAGAAACCCACCTCCTGTGTTGTTAAACTCTTCGGAGTCCGTAGGAGCTCGAGATCAGTAGACCGGTCAGCAGTGTTGCGGTGCCTGCGAATGCAGGGGAGTGACTCCTTCACTTCAAGAGAGTTTATCTTCAGGTGTCTTGGATGCTACACAGGTCCTGCACAGATCCTGTATGGGGCACAGGCACAAATGATACAGCAGACTGAGAGGGAGACACATTTTAGACCCAAACGAAGTCCAGAGTGCCCAGATGGTCAAAGTGCAGAGGTTTCAGTTCTGAATCTTGTCCACAACAAATCTAAGATCCTACATGCCAGGTAAACTCTTAAGTACCCATGGGAGATGGTTGGAAAGATTCAGGGGACCCTCCCAGGGGAAGGTCTAGACAGGGGAAAGGTTACTGCCATGTCCTTTGTCCAGTTTTGCACCATAGTGGGAGCCAAAGTCTCCCAGAACTATTTTGAACTGGACTATGCACAGGGGCACCAAATGTGCCCCTCATGCAGAGTTTCAGGTGCTGGCAAGCACGCCCACCCAGTCCTAATACACTAAATCCTGTCTGGGAAGTGGTCACACCTCCCTGTGACAGGATGCCTATTGTTCTGCCTTCCCCTGCTTGAGCTTGGCTCAGCAGCAGGAGGGCAGAAATGTGTCTCTGGTCGGCAGCAACCATTTCGTGCTGTCCGGGGTTAGAAGGCTGGTACCGGGAACACTGAGAGCCCCATGGAGGGCTCTCCTGGTGGATGGAACCATACCTCCCACACCGGTAACGGTGTGGGGGTATAATTCCAACATGTTTGACACCAAACACAATAGGGTTAGTTCCAGCTGATTTTGAGGTGGTCATCGCGTAGTCACGTAATGCCCCTCTATATTAGTATATTGCTGCATAACTGGCACTCCGAGAGAATGGACTCGGAAGGCTGTAGTGGTACTTGGTTCAGCCCATGGGAAACCTCTGGGGTACCTATGCCCTGGGTACCTGAGTACCATATACTAGGGACTGACAGGGGTACCCCAGTATCCAATATGGCGTGTACCCAAGTACATAGCATAAGAGTTTAGGGAGAATGTAGATAGACTGGGGTTCTTATTGGCAGGATCCCAGTCAGACTAGTCAAAACACAGCTTAGTACCAGGCAAAAAGTGGGGGTACCCATGCAGAAGGATCCTACCTTCCTACAGTTAGTTTACCTGAGTTCATCCGGCCTCTGCTCACATTTTGCAGGCTCATCATCACTTGAGTATCATAGGATGAGAGAAAGACAAGATGGACCCCAAACAAAAATAAAACTGCTTCCACACCAGTTTCTATCCACAGAATCTTAATTTATTTAGACACCTTCCTGTTCGAGCTTCCTCTTGCCCGAAATCAATGCTTTGATTATAATAGGGAAGTTCCTTTATAGAGCCAATCTACTTTATATGTTGTGCACTGTATGTAGTTGTATTATGCATCTTCTTCATAATATACAAATTCAGACTATATATTTATATTGATTTTCCTGCTAATAAAACCTTCATGGTTTGGATTCCATCCTCTCTGTTGTTTTTGTGGAGCCGCATTGGTTTTACAGTAAGTGAAATGCTTTGCCAATGTTAGCTCCTTTCATATGCTTTCAGTCTACAATCAAAGGTCCCTAAGTCAATTGGAGGATTTTGTACGACGACCACACTAAATATTTAGGTACAGAGAAATACACTGTATCACTGTCATTGTTATAAGTATTGCTCTTCTCAGACAACAGGAAGACCTGCTGGAACTGTCCTCACCCAGGGAAAGTTAAAACAAAGTGGCCTGTTATGTGAAGCATAACCATGCGCTTGGCTTTATAATGACTTCAGTGGAGGAGTGATGGGGTCATACCGGCAAAGGAATAGGAGAGTGTATTTCTGATTATCACTTAACATATGGCGCACCCTAAGACGTTACAAATATACAGGGTCCCAACAGCCAAATATAATCTAGCCATCTGTTGATAAGTGCAGAATCAATTCGAACACTTCTCATGGGACTTATGATCCAGGTCTCCTGCACAGGAAAACACAATGGCTCAGTTAGTTTGAGAAAAGGAGGAGCAACGTGGCTACAGACATTTGACCCTTTAGCAGCTATCTTTAAAGCCTTCAAAGAGAAAATTAAAACAGGACTGTGGGATCCTTAAACACAAAAATAAACTACTATTTTGTAAGTCATCGAAGAAAATTAAATAAAGCTTAAGGAGACAAACTCACGGGGAAAAAATGGTGGTAGGGATCCCCTTCACTTATGTCCTGTGGGAAGTCGTGGTGTATATTCTAATTCAAGTTCATTGATGGCTTCAGTACGAAGTGGGAAATTGAAGAGTTGCATTTTATGGGGTAATTATGACAGGCAAGCTAACATTGTCATAAATTTTTTTGTTTACGAACTTAGATTCTATTACAGTAATTATTACCTTTGCTATCACTGTTATTTTGTAATAAAGCAGAATCCCTGGGATCTGTATGGACATGGTCTATGGAGTTTCAGGAGGAAGTCCCTTACTGCTCATCATTCATAAAATTAAACAGTAAGCCTTTGTTTATACCTCAGATCTGTTTTACCAACATTTGAAACAAATGACTTTGCTTAGTGTTAGTATGAATTCTCTAAATATCTCGTTATGCAATTGAAACGTTGGCATATTTTACAGCTGTGAGGAATTGCGGGGAATTCGGAATAAACAGATGTACACACAAAATACACAATGTTAGCACAAGTCCTCATTTTTAAGTCTCACTAGAGAAAGATTTTTGTTTATCAGACACAAGGCATATGATAGAGAAAGGGACAACATGTTAGCCTCCTTTAGCTATCATTGCTATAAGAGTCATTAACCTACTGCTCAGTCCACATTCATCAGCAATTGGTTGATATGAGTCACTTACGATGTCCATAGTTACGTCATTTACCAACATTCACACATTTCATTGGTGGAGCAGACAGACGAATCTTCAGAGGGATGGGAGTCATTTTTAGGTCTCGCTCGAGTCAGCCTGCAAGCGCTGTCCTTGCGAGAAATTTAGTAGCTGTTTTGAAAAGTGCTACTCAGGCCGGCCACCAGCTTCCTAGAACACGCACAGGCACGCGCAAAGTGCACAGCACTTTTTCACGTCTGCCGCGCCCGAGAGCACCACTCAAGTCACCACTCGCGTTTTTTAAATGTTTTTTATTTTGCGCACGCCACACAACTCCCGTCCGGGTCGCGCGGCCAATGCTTGTTACAGCTTATTGTCTCTCGTGTTGACGTATGTTTGTTTGGACTGCATGGCTTGATCACTTGCTGCGGCCAAGAGCCAGTATTGACGCAGCTCGCAAACAACAACTACAGTACAATAACAAGTCGCTTAAATGTTTGTGAACGTGGCTCGCGTCCTGCATTTTGTAACCTGTCCTGGAGACCCCAATAAAAAAATACTTGTAAAATAATAACGAGCGCTGATTGGTCTATTTGTGTCACCATCTCATTCCAGCATTTCCTTTCTATTAACCTTATAATGTAGCTATCCACATTTCTCTGAAGAGCCCTTTCATGAGCACAGAACAAACCCCAGCTTGATTAATGGCCACGTGTAGCCAGGAAGCTCTGCTGACTTTTTGTCGTCATGACCGCACACCTCTTTGCGTCCGCCGAGAGGGTGGAAGGAAGCCGATCCCTAGACATGCATCTTCCAACGAACAGGTTTACGTCACACGAGTAAAGATACCTGCCTGAGAACTATTTAAAACAGCGGCTTTATTTCAAAGCTCTTTATTAGTTTATTTGTGCTTAACTCGTGTAAACGGGGATAATGCACTGATTTCCACTTAAACCTAATATATGAAATCCTTTTACAAGAAGCACTGTGAGGTAAACAAGCTCCGGGAGCGGTAGAGGAGTGACGCTTCTCAGGACAACTCCACTACCCCCTTCCCTGACCCCCTCTCCCCCAACCGGTCGAAGTCCCCTGCCTCGGTCACCACTCTGCGCGAGACTCCATCTCTTGAGCAGCTGGAATTGGAGCGGTTGATTCTGTTCCCAAGAACAGTTGTTCATTTTACGTTTGCATCCATGCAATATGTAAGATGGCCAGCGTGTTAAAAAAAACCACACATTTTGCTATACTGGAAGGACCAAGTGCGGCTAGCTGATTTTTTTTTAATTAAACTCACAGGAATCTTTTGCGCCATGGCAACTAACCCTATCTGTTTTATTAATCATTTAAATATTATTTAGACAGATGAGCTCTCGAGCGATGTATTCATGTGGTTTGCTCTTCTAGGTTTAGATTTCAAAAGGTACAAAAATAACAGTTTGACTGCTTTTCCCAATTTCTTTACAGACGGTAAATAATTGGGCCAGATGGCAACCCTAGTAACCTGAATGCATTCTTACTGAGGTATACAGGGGCAGTCCTAGAGCTTTTGTTGCCCTAGGTGAAAATTCCCAAGTAAATGTATCTTAAAAGGAAGGCCTATTATAATTTGAAGAAAAACAAAGACTAAATAGACTGCTCAAAATAACAAACATATTTATGCGACTGCCATTTATATTTCGAACCGGTGAGAAAGTGAATTATTAATTTGGGTGGATGGTAGCCCCACACCTAAAGGGACAGGGCACCATACACGACTTATAAAGTCAAAGAAATCAGTCATTCAATCATTCACACCTAACGTCTCCGTATCTCATTCAATCATACCCCAAATGCAGCCAAAATTCAGTGCCATAACCATATAGAATTGGTAAGAGCTTTAATATCGTATATACCAAAAATACATCACAGTTAAACATTCCTATACCTACTTCATCAGATCATACATAACAGGAAAGCACTAATCGTTTATAGGTAGCATCAATATAAAACCTCACAATATACAGTGTATTTAAAAACAAACAAATAAAAACAAGTATTGGCATAGTCAATAGGTCTCGCTTTTGGGACCTTATAAGTGTTTAGTTATGCAGCACAATATCCTTGGTGCAACAACATAAACTGTTGCATGGCTAAACACTTATAAGATCCCAAAGGCGAGACATATTGGCTATGCCAATGCTTGTTAAGTTTTGGCTTCCACTGTAAAGCAGGTATATTTAATAAACTATGGAGCACAATCATCCATGTTCCGCAATGGTCTTGTGAATAGCAGACGGAGTGTCCAAAAAAATGCATGAAATGTGGAGTTGCTGTTACAAAAACAGATGCTACAAGGTCCTTGAGATAACTTTTTCCACTTTTCCAGTTCACTTGCCTGCGTCCCATTCTTCCACATGTCTCATGCTACCAACTGCGTGCCCACCTCCCACCTAATAGCATGGACCCCAATTACCCAGCTTCCATCGCAGCCTCCCTTTACCCATCACCATTATGCTGTGAACAGCATCAGTGTAGCACAGTTTTGAAAAGCTACAGCCATGAAAGATTACGTGTCCTAGATCACACCATGCATGTGCCAGGTTTCAAACAGAACATTGGCCACCAGGTCAGGCATTCCGGAAAGGTGTTTATCGTCACTTTAAAGCCCATGTCGCAGTCTGAAGTACTCACTTGTTAGCGCCAGATCAAGGGAATCAACCCTGTACATCGCAGGGCTGGGTCGATCCCTTCCT
The DNA here is from genome assembly GCF_964263255.1 of Lissotriton vulgaris. Classification (NCBI taxonomy): domain Eukaryota; kingdom Metazoa; phylum Chordata; class Amphibia; order Caudata; family Salamandridae; genus Lissotriton; species Lissotriton vulgaris. The sequence goes on from NC_141694.1 coordinate 501,136,060, forward strand.
CATAATATGCGATTATAAAATTACCTTAGAACACTGTAAACTGTTAAATAAGGATACTGGTATTTGTGGTCCCTTCATGCATTCTCACCGTCCACCGTCCAGCAAGCATCCATCTATGCACTCATTCACACTCACTCATTCATCTACGCAGTCAATCCCTTTACTAGCCACTACCATTCTTGCTTTCACCCACTCACCAAGCATTAGACACAAACTCCACGATCGAGAAAAACACGTTTACTTATAAAAACAGTGTGACTTATTTACTTTTAGTCTGTTTGCTTCGCTGCAAATTTGCATAGTGTAATGTGTAACATTTTATACCCTTCCTTTTAGTCAATAATATTTTGTGTCAGGTGGCTTCAAAACCCATCAGTGCTACAAAAAGATTAATAAAAAGTCAGAGAATTCAAACTGATGTTGGTTAAAAAGTTGGAAGTAGTTGACTTGGTCAAAATAGCAGCTGTGTCTGCACAAGAATACGGCATGGTATATGATAGACGGCCATCTTACCGGTCATAAACAGTCCTTCACCACGCAGGACAGTGTCATTGTTGTGCGTTATTTCCGCAGTCACTCGGATCTCAGACTGATTACCCGCAAGCAATGAAATTCCGAGGGTTATATTTCGGCCAGGACGAATTTCTGCAGGCGTCGTGATAAAGTACGTCGGCCTAAAAAGTAAAATATTAGACAAAAATCAGTAAGTCAAGGCTTGTAGATAAGCAGAGCAGCTAAGATTATCAGTGAATCCCCATTTCATATATAGAATGTATTTTAACTCTCACTCTGTTCCCTGTGAGAATTCACAAACAACCAGGTCAGCTCATGCAAGTTTGCATTTCTGTATCTTTTCAATATCCTTTTTCATTCTTTTCATGGCAGAGGTGTGCACCTCCTATCCTTTCAGTTTCTGTCATGTGTATTCGTGCGTGAAGTACATATGCAGAAAACTCATAAAAAGTTACACAAATTGAAGGCAGCATTAGATGCTCATAGCTAATGTATGGAGAAATGCTGATGCTTTGCCTAGTGATTTCACATTTTGCCTATTTTGCTGAATACAATTAGCAGAATTTATATAACCACATTTAAATGTCTGCCTCTTGAAACGAGAAATTTCTGCTTAGCTTACTCAACAGCAAGAGTTTATATTGCTGTATTTGCTTTAAGGTTATTTGCTTACTTTCTCATGGGTTCAGAATCCTACACCTCGGTCACTCCCATGTTTCAGTTTCATCACTTGATTTCCAATTAAGTACTGTATATAAGAAAGTCTATTATTTGTGTCTGTTTGTGCAACTTATGCTCATTGGTGATCCACTTGTTGCCCATCTCCGTGACTGACGGGCCTGTTTCTTTTGTACAATAATTAAAAAGAATAACTTCTAGTTGGCATGTGGGCAGATTTTTCTAAACAAACTGGACGTACGGACAGGGAAACAGTGGCAGAAAAGTTACAACTAGAGAAAGCCCCTGCTAAAGGGACTCCTGCCCAGGTGGTATCCCGCTAGTATGGACAAAGCATGTGCAGCCCAGGTCCATTGAGCAGCCAGTTACACTCATTAACGAGGGTGGGAAGAAGTGCAAAAGCACATGCTGGGGGAGAAAGAGATGACACATGACTTCTCCTACTACCTAGCCATACCTTCTCCTTTTTTTTCTTTTCTTTTTCCCTGTTTATTCTGCGCCTGTATCACCGGTTTTATTGGTTGTGAGGGGTGGGGGCTGGGCGGGGGGGATCTTGATTAATTAATCTTTATGTGACTTGACATTGTTTTGTGGAATACATTTTTTTTTTTAAATTAAAAAAATGAATTTCGGTCAGTTGAGAATTATCTCCATTCCAAATCATGAAAATATCATCTATATAGCGACATGAAAACTCCACATGAAGTTTAAATGGGTTGGTGTCGCTATATATCCACTTCAGTTCAAATTGTGACATAACCAGGTTGGCTATTTCTGGTGAAAAACTACACCCCATTGCCACTCCAGATATTTGGAGGAATAGATTGTTTCTAAAGTTAAAGAAATTATTCTTAAGACATAATTTGGCAAGGGCTAGAATAAACCTTGTGGGAACTTGGTGTGGGTGATCTCTTGAATCTAGGACATGTTCCATTACTCCTAGTGCCTCATCCTGAGGTATGTTGTTCTATAATGATTCGATATCAAAAGGTGGTGAGTAGTTGTTTCTCTGGGTTGCATACTAAGCCTCCACCTTTGATATCAAATCCATCGTGTCACGGACAAATGCCGGTGTTTTCTTGACTAAAGGAAGCAAAAAGATGTCTACGTATTGTGCTAGTGGCTCTAAGATCGAGCCACAGGAAGCCACAATTGGTCTCCCTGGTGGGTTGGTAAGAGACTTATGTACTTTTGGAAGGACATAGATGTTCGGGATTTTATTTTTGTCACTATTCAAAAAATCAAGTTCATTTTTACATAACCATCCAGCATCTAGTCCTTCCTGGGTGATTGTTAAAATCTGTACTTTAAGTCTAGGAGTTTGATCGTTTTCTAATGGTCTATAATGTTGAAAATTGGACAGTTGATTGTTGACTTCTAAATCATATCTTGAAGTATCCCACAGGACAATTCCCCCTCTTTTGTCTGCCGGCTTTACTGTTATCGCTGGATTGTCAGAAAGATTTTTTAACGCTGTCATCTCTGTTTTACTACAATTAGCATTAAATAAACATCATTTACTTTGTAGTTCATCTAGTTCTCGTAACACGTGGTTTTAAAAAATTTGGACCTCTGGTGGCAAAAGAATACTTTCGGGTTTAAACTTAGATTTATTTTTTAGACCACTAGTATTGTTCTGTTGGATATTATCCCGCTCTAGAAAGAAAGCCTTTAGTCTTACTTTTCTCAAAAAACCTAGCACCTCTGTTTTTTTATCAATCGGGTCTTGTAACATAGCTGTAACAAAGGTCAGTCCTTTAGCCAAAATAGATAGTTCATCTTTAGTGGGGGTGTAGTTAGACAAGTTATAAATGGGAATAGTTTCTATTTGTCTTTGAGGGTTTTCACCTTGATTTACTGTCTGTAGGTCTTCTTTCGTGTGCGGAAGGGTTCTGCCTCTTGATTTTGGTATTGTTCCGTTTGTTGGTATAGGCCCTGTGGTGGAAACAGTCCCTCCGGGTAATTGTACCCTCTCCATCTTGGCCTCCCACCCCATGGTCTGAACCTTCCTCTGTGGGTATGGATAATATCCACTATTTGATCCCTGACTTGAATCTGAAGATGTATCGGAGAACATAATGAATTTGTTCCTAGATCTTCCCCAAAATTGTAAATTTAATGAATTAGGATTGTTATTTACAAAAAGTTGTCTTTCAAAAAGGGATAAACCTCGTCCAATTTAAAGTTTTTGATGTCTATAGCAACTTTAGTAATTTTTAAGTTGATATTGTGGATTGCGAAATCCGCAATCGTTTTTTCTGCTGCTTCTAACAATTTTTTAGAATCTTTAATTGTAGTATCTCCAAGAATTTCTTGTTCCAATTTTTCAATTTCTCTTAGTTCTTCTTCATTCAATCGTAGCGCTGTCTCAACAGAGAGGGCCATCCAATCGATGGAGCATTTTGTACTGACTCCCCCGAATCGATTTAAATATGTTTTATTGGTTATGAAGATCACCTGAATATTTTTGACCTGTAGGCCAACCGGACTCGTATTATTTTTTAGGTGTTCTGAAAGTACTTGAGCATGCAACTGTGTTCTGATGTTCTTCTTTTTAAGCTGTTTTAATTTCTCTATTTTATCTACATTGGTAGCCTGGGCTACTACCTTATCCCCACTAAGCAGTGATGGGGTTTTGGATAGTAGTGCACTTATCTCTTCTTCGCTATAAGTAACCGAAATATGTTCTGACATTTCTATTAAGTGATATTATTTCTCCAATTTGCTGTTGTATGTATTCACAATAGTATCCATATATAGTAAAAGACAACACTTGGGTTTTTCAAAAAAAGTGGATAGCTATACAGGAACAAAGTAAGACCAATCTTTAGATCCCAAAGGCGGATCTTCCAAATTAATAATAACCAAATAAACCCTCACACTTAACCAAGTGTAATGAAATTATCAATATAAACAGGGGGAACCCAATAACCCAAAGGCATCTGGGAATAAAGCAAAAAGTAGGAACAATGATGCCCACGGTGCAGTTTTTATGTATATATTAATTGTAGGACAGATACCACTAATTATCTTTCCTTGATACAATATGTTATCTTCTGAATTACATCAATTTTGAATTCTGAATAAACTTCATTCCTATACATGCATGTCCATAAAATTAATAACTCAGAAAAAGTATTGATTTGTATATTATATTTATCTTTCTCTTTTTTCTCTTATTTTTGAAAACACACACACATATATATATATATATATATATACACACATTTAACAAATATATATACACATATATACAATATTTATACAAAATCACAAATTACAAACATAGAAAAAATTCAAACATAAATCTAGAACCTTACTTCTGGTTCAAATGCCCACAATCAATTCAAGTAAGGGATGTTAACCTATCATTATGTCAATACATTCCCTGTACTTAGGTCACCAACAAAAAGTATAATAGAGCTTATGAAGGTCTTATAATTTCTCCCTCCATTTGTATCCAGCTCCTTTCCTGTAATTTCATATGTTTAATATCAATTATCTTATGTTGATGCCGTAAACAAGCAGTCGACGCGTTTCAGCCTCTCTTTTATTCCAGGCCTCTTCAGGACTTAGGGCAATTCAAACAAATACTTCCTAAGGAATCAAATATACCTAATTAATTGTACTGCCATTATTTAAATAACTATACAAACACATACAACACAATCAGAGACACAAATATATACAGCAATATAAGTAGTGTATAGGACCTCGAGGTGTATGGCAACAAGATTTTTTTATCATCAATTCTAACACCCATTGTGACAAAAACCAATTAACTAAAGAAATGGTAAATATGTAATAAAGGAAGCGAGTGTCATCCATTATCACCTCTCTTCCGGCCGTTTTAACCAAAGGCCCTACTCAAGATCCCGTGGCTACGGCAGAGGGTAACAGCAATACAACACGCCTCAAGTCAACCCCCAAAGAGGGAGAGGTCACCTCAGAAGAGGATTTAGATCCCGCGGAAGTTCTAACTCTAAGATCGCTACAAGTGAGTACTCTTTCCCACTCATCTTCCCCTTCTTTCCCTCAAAAAGTGGGTGGCAGACTCAAACATTTTATTCACAATTGGAGACAGATCACCCAAGACCCTTGGGTTCTGGATACCGTCAAGGGGTTTATGATAGATTTCACTCATACACCTATTCAAACCTCTTTTCAGAGACTTACCTCTCTCCCAAGATCACCAAAAATTTGCAGAGGAGATGTCCTCCATGCTTCAGAAAGGACACTCTTTCTTGTGGAAAAAAAGGACAAGGGCTGGAGAACTGTCATAAACTTGAAGTGAACTAAACAAGTATTTGGTCTACAGGCACTTCAAGATGGAGGGTATCCACCTCCTGAGGGATCTCTTTCTGTCCTGTGGTACGGAGATTAAATAACTTTCAATCAGGAAGCTCAATCGGAACTAACCTGGTGGCTCGAAAACCTATATGCATGGAAAGCAACCTTTGGGTCAAAACCAGAAGTTGTTTTAGAATCAGACGGGAGCCTTTATGGCTGGGGAACTTGCCTTCTCAATCAAAACACTGGTGGTATTTGGTCGCAAGAGGAATCCTCTCACCACATAAAGTATTTAGAACTAACAGCTTGACTTCACACCTTGATGAGCTTCAAACGTTCTCTCCAAGACAGGTCTGTTATCCTAAAGATGGGCAACATGTCCGCGGTAGCCTATATAAATCGTCCGGGAAGCACCAAATCTGCGGACCTCTCGAATTTAGCCAAGAAACTTTGGATGTTCTGTCTGGAACAGAAGAACGTTCTCAAAGCAGAATACCTCCCCGAGAAATCTAACATCTCTGAGGACTGGAACTCCAGATTCTTGTTAGATCACAGCGACTGGAAACTCAATTCTCCCATTTTCAATATCCTGAACAAGATCTGTGGTCCATTAGAAATAGACTTATTTGCGAGCAGACTAACTTCTCAATTGAAGAAATACTTCAGTTGGATGCCCGACCACGGTGCTCTAACAGTCAATGCCTTTCTTCAGTCTTGGAAAGGAGTCAACGAGTAAGATTTCCCTCCCTTTGCCTTGATTCAGAGAGTTCTTCAGAAAGTGAGACAGGATCAGTGCGTCCTTGTCCTGATATCTCCCTTTTGGTCATCTCAGGCAAGGTTCCCCACCACTCTGGAACTAGCTTGCAACCCCCCTTTTTTAATTCCTACCCTGGACAATCTTCTAACAGACGTAGACGGAGGACTTTACCCCTTAATTAAGAGCGGGCATTTAACCCTTCTTGCCTGGAGAGTGTCAGGAGATCCAATGAAATCTCAGGCCTTTCGGCAATGGCTGCAACTCTTCTCGTAGAGTCTTGGGCCCCAGGCACTCACTACAGATATAACAACATATGGAGAACCTGGGTACTTTGGTGCCTGGAAAGGAACCTGGATTCCTTGGAAGCACCTATTGTCGATATAGTTAACTTCCTTGTCGAACAATTTGAAAGAGGTCTCAGCTATAGAACCATCAATTGCTATAGATCGGCTATCTCTGCTGGCCATGTCCTTGTCAATGGTAAAACGGTAGGTAAAAATGTCATAGTCTGCAAAGTGATGAAAAGCATTCATTTAAAACGGCCTCCTAAACGTAAATATGAAAGTCTCTGGAATGTCAAGCTAATCCTTGATCTTTTCAGTAACTGGCCTGTTAATACTCTCCTTAATAGAAAAAAACCTTTCGATTAAGTTGGCTACTCTATTACGTCTAATTTCATGCTTAAGGGTCTCTGATGTTAAAGACGTGGAGATTACCAATAGATCCTATAACATGTTTGGTGTCAAGTTTGACATTTATAGAAGAACAAAGACTATGGCATAGATTCATGAAGGTAAAATCTGCTCGCAAAGGGGCAGAGTCTCAGAATCTGCCCTTTTGCGACCAGTATTTTTGCATTTGGGATGCATCATCCCAATTGCAAAAATCGCAAATTAAGAATTCGCTAAATTGCGAATACTTGCATTTAAGGAATCTCAAATTGAGATTCCTTAAATGCAATGCATCAAAGTTAAAAAAAATAGCAATTTCGCTAATAGGAGTAGCAAATTACCATGAAGTTCAACTTCATGGTAATTTGCAAAAACTTTGAAAAATGCACTTTTGTGCATTTTTGAAAGTTTCATTTTGCGCACACACATGCCCTAGTAGCATGTGTGTGCGCAACATATGTGCACAGATCAATTTCAGGGATGCGACAGGGTGTCCTTTGGACTCCCCTGCACCCTTGAAATCGCATTCTCAATTGGCGATTCGCGAATTGCGATTCGCAAATTGAGAATGTCTTCCCATTCATTCCTTTGGGCCTCTATGCCCATAGGAATGAATGGGGAGGTATTCCTTAATTGCGACTCGCAATTTGCGGGTAGCAATTAAGGAATTTTAAGAAATTGCTATTTTTTGAGCGAGTTCTTCTTGCATAGCATTTTGCTATTCCTTATTAGCGATTCCTTATTTTTCGCTAATAAGGAATCGCAAAATAGATGCTTGCTGCATCTGGGGTATGTCTGATTCAATCTTTTATCCACGTTTTGATTTATGGCCAAAACTTTGCGTAGTGGACTGCATGAGAGAGTTCAATTGCAGAATGTTTGTTCTTCACCCCCAAGGCGTGAACCAATTACTTATATCCTTTGTTAAACCATACAAAGGCATAATATCGACCTCTATTGCTAGATGGGTTAAAACTGTTATGAGTTTAGCAGATATTGATGTAAAGAAATGTCAAGCTCACTCCCTTAGAGGTGCTATGGCCAGTAAATCTCTCTGGCCTGTAGGTAAGCTGGATGACATTTTCAAAGCTGCTGATTGGTCTAATGCTAGTACATTTGCACGTCACTACTGTAACTTATGTCTGATGTGTAGTTTTACAAGGCTTCCAACAAGCATAATGTAGCCTCCGTTCTTGCGACAAAATTGTGATTCTCCTATTACCATGACCAGAGAATCTGGTTTTCATTAAAGACACGGAGTCTGACTTTATCCCACCCATCCCGCCCCTTGCTTGGTGGTCTTACAGTTAATAACAGTGTTTAAATGTTCTTTTGAATAACTGTGTTTAATTGTTCTTTATTTTAACAGTATTAGCTTTATCTCTTCCTCTCCTATAAAGTTATTAAATTTTATAGTATTTGTTACTTTCTGGAGGTATTTACTTCTCTTTCTTTTCAGGTAACCCTTCTTAACTACGGGACGTCGGACCTTTGGTTTTATCCTCGTTGTTCCTTCTCCTTCATTTGGTTCACCCGAGGATCGTTTACTAGTTTGAAGTTTCATGAACTTAATCTCTCCTCCTCATTTAAAAGAGGCAGATTGTTAATGGCTCATGCCTTTTATATGTTGATAATGTTCTGGTCTGGAACCCTTATTATAGTGATGTATGCAGCTGCTTGGACAGCATTAAAAAGAATATGCATAATGTCAGCCTCCGTGTCTTTAATGAAATCCAGATTCTCTGGTCATGGTAATAGGAGAATCACAGTTGTTCCACCCACATGAGCAGCCTGTAAATGTAACTCACACCTGCCACTGCAGTATCTGTGCGCAGGTTGGTACTGCCATGTCGACCTGGCAGGTGCGCCCATTTGCCAGGCCCGAACCTTCCCTTACATGTAAGACACCCCTAAGGTAGCCCAATGGGAGGGGTGCAATGTATGTGATAGGTAGGACATGTGCTGAGGTATGTGACATGTCCTCATAGTGAAATACAGTGCATTTCATGTTTCAATATTGAAAGGCATTCTGTCCCTTAGGATAGAATGAGATTTTATTTATATCATGCTATAAATACAACTTCCCACTGGGACAAGATAAGAAAATGGAGTTTAGTATGCCTAAACTCAGAATATAAAAATGCTTTCTTTTAGTAAAGAGGATTTTTATATTGTGTGTTTGAAAATACCACTTTTAGAAAGTGGATATTTTGTTGCAGAACCATCCTGTGTACCTCTGCTGGTTTGTGGATTGACTGCCTGGCTTTGGAGTGAGAGGGGCTGGGGATGTGCATTCTCCCAGGCAGCCACTAGGGGGGTTGATGTGTATCCTGCCTTTCCTGAATGAGTCAGGGCTGGCCTGAGTAGACCTAGGCTGCATTTAGAGGTGGAGATTTCCTTGCACCTGAATAGGCCTGTTCTGCCTTACACAATGCTTTCCCCATCTCCTGCCAGGCAGATGCACCAGAGAGGACAGAACTGTATTTGGCTGGGCAAGGAGCTTCTCTGCCACCAGAGAACAAAGGAATGTGTGCTATAAAAAGTGGAGCCCAGACCACTGAACTTTAGATCATTTCTAGAATTCAGGTGGAACCTTTGCCAAGGAGAAGAGCTGGAGAAACTGAAGGAGAAGTACTGCCCCTTTGCTGTGTGCTTTCTGGGGTTGCCCTGCAAGGGCTGTTTCTGCCAAGGAAAGGACAGAGACTCTGCTGTGTGCTGTGTCCCCTGCTTGAGGAAGATCTCCAAGGGCTTGAGGTAGAGCTTGTCTCCTGTTCTGAAGTCTCAGGGACACAAAGACTTTACCCCCATCTCTCCTGAACTTCCTTGCTGGGAGTTCTGATCTTCCAGGAGAGGCCAGTTGCTATTCTGGGCCTCCAGAGGTTGTTCCTGCTGTTGGCAGCTGGAAAAGAGATACAATTAAGAGAAGGGCAATGCATTCGCACCCGTTTCCATTGCATCGCTGCCATGGGGGAAGAAGTTCTACGCATCATCATCGTGCCGCTGAAGAAACCAACACATTCCCTGCCCGCGACTGGAGAAATCGCTGCATGCCACATCAAGTGCACTGATCTATGAAGTGCACGATCACAGCACTGATTCCAACGCAGGCCCTGCTGTAAGAACCAATGCATCATGGGACCACACCTGGAGAAATCAACACAGAGTCCTTGCCCCTGCCACATTGAGAACCAAAGCATTGCACCAGGGCACCAAGTCTACAAGGACACCGGGGTGCTGTAAGAAACCGACGCATCACCTCGCTGCTCACTAAGAAACTGAGGCATCACCTCTCCTTCAGTAAGGAATTGAAACATCACCTCCCCAGTGTGGGAGGAAGGAACAAACACATCACCTCCCCTGTAGTAAGGAACTGACGCATCACCTTCCCTGCACGTAAGGAACCGACGCTTCACCTTCCCCGTGGCTGTTCTGGTTTATGATTTTGACGCATCCAAGGGAATTTGTGTTGAAAGTGTTGCATCTATAGTTTGCTATGGACAGAACAGTTTTTACCTTCTAAGAAGTTCATTTTGATTACTGTATTTTGGATTTTTGTCATTTTGGTCTAGTTTGGTTTAGATGAAGATGATGTATTTTTCTAAACGGGTGTGGTGTTGATTTCTAGTGTTTTTACTGTATTACTGTACGTGTGCAGAAATGTTTTACACACTTCCTCTGCTCATGCCAAGCTACCAAGGGGGTGAACAGGGGTTATTTTAGAAGTGTATCCCCCTTACCCTGACTAGGAATAAGGGTTCCTACTTTGACAAAGGTGCAAACCATTGCCAACTAGAAACCCCCATTTCTAACATTGGTGGTCAGCGGGAAGGATCGGGTCTTGCATTAGTGCCTTATATACAGTGACTGGTGTGCACTAGTATAATGCAGACCATTACGCTACCACTACTACTTTTTCCAGCTTCCCTTTGGAATTTGGTTGTTGGATCTCTGGTTAATTTGTTGCACCTGTGGGGCCCTGGAAAAATGTAAGTTAACTTTTGGTACCTGTACATCTACAAGATGAGGAAACTAAAAGTCATTGGCCAAGAGAGGGGGCTACCTGTGAAGAGGAGATCTGCAAGACAGGATCTTGAGGCAGCCCTGCATAGCTATGAGGTGCTACACTGAGAGGCAGCACTATCAGATGACTCAGAGGAGGAATCTAAGGGAAATGATCCCCAGTCATAATACCAAGAGGGCAGTGGCCCGGAGGAAGAAACATTATGGGAAAGATTGGCTCGTGGGGAGAGGAATCTGATTCATGCTTGTGACCGGAGGCTGAGGCAGCTAGACCGGGAGTTCGGGGAGATAGAGCGAGCCTTAGCTGAATAGGAAATGTGTGTTGCTCAGAAGTGAGCTTGGCTGGGCTGAAGGTGGAGTCCAGCTCAGATGGTAGCAGCAAAAATGTGTTATCTAGTGATGAGGGAGCAGTATATACACCCAGAGATATATCTCCTGACTTGAAGGAGGGGGTTGACACACACCAGAGAGTTCAGGTTTATGACGTAGCTCCAGTGGTGTGCAGTGTCCCCGAAGTGGCTTGGGGAACAGGCACAGGGGATCATATTCCCAGTGGTGGGGGGACACTCTACTGACCCTAGATGAGAGGTGCAGGGAGAGGGGTTCCCCCATGGTAGAAGCACCTCTCTAGTTGGGAGAAGGCAGGAGTCCAAGAGAGAGGGGTGAGGGAGGACGCAGACCCCATTGGAAGGACCAGTGTGTCAGGGGTTGCCAGCTCTGAGGTCAGAGCACCCCAGAACTGACCCTGGTGAGGTCACCTCTGGCCTGGGGTATCTCCATGCTCTGTCAGATGGACAGGAGGCTGGAGAGCTGTGCCAGGCAGACTCTTGCATAACTCCAGAGGAGAGGGTTCCCCTTCGGAGGGATTAGTGTTCTCCCCCAGAAGTCCTGGGTTGCCAGTCACAGGTCCAGCCCAAGGGTACAGACCCTGGGATAGAGGTCCATATTCAGGGTGTCTCCCCTGACCTGGATGAAGGGACAACTGCTAACAGTGCCCCTACCGGTTTGTTTTCTGGGGGCACTGCTCCAGGTGGGAGGGTGCAGGGCCCTAGTAGGGTGGGTGGGTGGGGAGAGGGCAGCCTTACCCCTGACCCCTGCCCAGTCTAAGGGTACAGATGCTAGGCTGGGATCCCAGATGCAGGATACAACCCCTGAATTGGTGGAAGAATTGGGCAGGACACCTGCCACAGGTGCCCTGACAATTCTGGAAGGGGGTTCCGTTCCAGGTAGGAGGGTGCATAGCCCCAAGAAGGAGGACCGGGTGTGGGAGAGCCCACCCCAGTCCCCTGTTCAATCTCACGGTACAGATCCTGGGATGGTGGGTCAGTGTCAGTATATCATCCCTGACCTGACAGGAGGGAGAGTGGACAAAGTGTTCCAGGCACCTGGGGCTACTGCCCCCACTCTTTGATGCCACATAGTTTCAAGAGCATTTATTGCTTGAGGTATGTACACTGTTGGACACCTTACTCACCTGGTCCATCCTTACCACACTTGTACTGATATTCGCATATATCTACAGATAACCCCACAAAGAAATCATTGTAATAATGTCGGCTGACACCCCGCCCTCACGGGCTACTGAAGAATCCTTCAGTCCTTCAAAGTCACCAGGTGAGCAGGCCAAACTGGCATTGCCTCCTTTTTTCTACCACATTACACACACCTACTTCTAAAAATCCTCCCTTTTCGATTGCAGGTTGTCCTATATTCCCTTGTCCTGATGAAGACCCAATCCGGTTGCAATTAAGTCTGCACTATATCTTAGGGTCAAAACGTCGACGTTGTGTTATCAATCCGTCCACATTAAGTCACAACAGAAAAAAGAATAGTTGTGTTTGTTGAGACTATTAAATTCAAATAATGGACTCATGTCAATTCATGTTTTCATATGTTATTATGTCATCCTCCCTTATCACTGTATAGCACGGTCATCACTTGTCACTACAGACAGAACCACTGTTTTTTGTCTAAACTTTAGAACCCAGGTTCTAAGGGTCACTGGGTCACCCCATTATAAGTAATGGAGTTCTGACTTGCCAAGAGGGGCCCGTTGCTATCCTGATACTCCATAGGTTGTTCCTGTTTTTTTGGGAGCTGGAAAAGAAACACAACTAAGAGAAGCCCGATGCATCTGATCCTGTTTCCAAAGTATCGCCGCCGCGTGGGAAGAATTTCCACACAACGTCATTGTGCCACTGAAGAAACTGATGCATCACCTGCCCGCGGCTAGAGAAATCACTACACACCGCATCAAGTGCACTTATCTACGGAGTCCAAGATCACCACACCGATTCTGACACAGGCCCTGGTGTGTGGCTGCAAGAACCAACACATCATGGGACAGCGGCTGCAGAAACCAACACAACACCGTTGCCGCTGTTGCATCAAGAACCAACGCATCACCGATCCCCACGCATCGCACAGGGGCACCAAGTTACAAGGAAACCGGGGCGCAATAAGAAACCGATACATCACCTCCCTGCGCAGTAAGAAACCAACGCATCACCACCCCTCCAGTAAGGAATCAACGCATTACCTCCCCTGCGGTGCAGCAAGGAACCAACGCATCACCTCCCCTGGAGTAAGGAACTGACGCATCACCTTTCCTGCATATAAGAAACCAAAGCACCACCTTCCCTGTGGCTGTTTTGTTTGTGATTGTGATGCATCCAAGGTCCTATGTGTTGAAAATCTTGCATCTATAGTCTGCTATGGACAGAACTATATCTACCTTTTAAAAGTCATATTTTCATTATGGTATTGGGGATTTTTCTTATTTTGGTCTAGTTTGGTTTAGATAAAGATTACTTATTTTTCTAACCTGGCGTGGTGTCCATTTGTAGTGTTTTCAGTGTATTACTGTATGTATACACAAATGCTTTACACTGCCTCTGAGATAAGCCTGCCTGCTTGTGCCAAGCTACCAAGGGTGTGAGCAGGGGTTATGTTAGAAGTGTATCCCCCTTACTACGAAGAAGGGTCCCTACTTGGAAAAAGGTGCAAACTATGAATAACTAGAGACCTCCTTCTAACTAGCACCAGTTGAGTTACACAAGGACACATTCATTTTTAGGGTGAGTCTGGGCAGCACATGCGCTGCTCTGCGAACTATGATGTATTGGAGTATGCACATGAAACCCCGCTCACTCTCCGCTCATATTGATCATTGATTTGTGTCATTGTTGTTTGGAAATGCTGGCTTCTGATTGGTTATTAGGCTTGTTAGTCCCTCCTTAGTACCGCCTTTTCTTCATTTGTAACCTCCCATGAGGACTGGCCCTTTTACTTCATTTGTTACATGGTACATTTTCTTTAATCTGTAAGCACTATTTTCTTTAATGAGTTTCTCTTACTGCAGGAGGGTCTCTCCTGCGCAGTTGTGACCACCAGCTTGTTTATTTAACTCGTACAAAATGGGGAGCTCTTCAGGGGCCATGGAAGACAGAAGGGGGCAACTCAGCTGATGCTTTCAAGCATTGAGTGCAGTAGGTCACACATTTGAGAGAGTTTAAGCTATTGGCATAGGAAATAACAATGCCTTTTATTTATGTTTTTAAAATCAAAACAAAAAAGGCATTGTCATTTACAATGCAAATAGCTCAAACACGCGTAAATGTGAGAACTATTGCATTGCAGATGCTTGTTTTTAAGGCATGGGGAGATTAAGTGATTTGCCCAAATTCACAGGATGTTGAGCCTCGTTGCAGAGACTCGAGCCTGGTTCCTCAGATTTTAGGTTGACTGCCCTAGCTGTTAGGCCACATCCTATCTCCAATGGCATGTCAGCATTGCACAGGATTAAGAATAAGGCCATTCCTAGGGTGCGTATCACAGTTATCTGGGCATCCCTCAAAAAGTAACATGGGGCCATATTAGATTACTGGGTCAGGAGGGCACTGTAGAAGATGCCCAATTTGGTCATGGAAGAGGATATGCAGCAGAAGTCATACAGGCATCAAAGAGAATATGAACTTCAGGGCATGTGGGTATCTGTAGGTTGCATGCAGTGCCAGGAATGGTAGAATAAATTAGTTCAATAATGCAATCATTCCGTAACCCGAAATGGCCCCATGTTCATAGCAGAGTGTAGGGTATGTGAACAGTGTCTTCTAAACAGCAAATATACACAACTATGAATGTCTGGGAACAAAAAACCAGGATGAGGAAAGAGGGATACGCAGGGGGATATCTTACATTGAGTCCTTCCGGTGTCACACCAGAAAATGAAAGTAAAGTGTTTCCTATCAGGTCACTTGTATCTCCAGGGCAGAAAAATACTCATTCCCACATAATTTTAAGTGGAGTGTGATTGTATGTTTACTATCTTCCATTACACCGTCACTTGGGAATCAGGCAGACCCCTCCTGATGTGTGCTGTTTGCGGCTGCTTGAGGGCATGTGGCAGGCTCGAGACCTCGGATGCAGGTGCCTGCAAACTCCAACCCAGGTGCTAAACTCCTGCTGGTGAGATGCACCCGCACTCTGGGACCCTGACTTGCCAGCCTGAAATGACCAACAATGTTAAAGGGTAGGCAGTTGTCAAAAATCCTGCCAGTCCAGGGCTTTCATTCTTCTTTATCATCTAGTGGCCTCTGGAAAATAGCAGCCAGGCAGGAACAGATGCTATTATAGGACTGTTCCACACACACACTGACACACACACGAGAAATGTTATTACAGAGAAAAAGAGAAAGTCACTGAATTGCCTTGCGCTTGACACAAGAGGCAGGAATAGGCAAATCGTAGCGTGACCCGTCTAATCATGTGAACCAGCCTGGGAGAGGCAGGGACAATATCACAAGAAATACGGCAGATTGCAGAACGCTTGAGCTGCCAGTGATGAAAAAGCTGCCTCTCTGCTGTGCCTTGTTTCTATACAGCTAAGGCACTGCTTTAGAAAACAATAGTTGGCCTCTTCTGCGGCTTTAGCACTAGAGTGAATCCCTGCTTTGGCCCTATGGCACTGGTGAGTGTGCGTTGCCCCTGGGGGCTGGTACGTGCCGTTGCGATCGAAGTGTGCAGCTCCTGGTCTCAGAGTGGCTTTTACTCTAGTGCAGCCACGGGGAGATTATGAGGGCTGAACAAACAGGATGTGTTATGCAGTCGAGGTGCACACTGGAAAGCAAAAACTCTAGAACACTGACCTTTGTCAACATCAAGAAAGCAGCCTCACAAAGAATTTCGGTAGATGAAAACGCGTGCTTGGGACTTGGAACACTGATAAGAGCAATCACACATGGAACAACAGGAAATAGTGTGCAACGATAATGGAAATGGAGGAAAAGTAAGTGGCAAGTGTAATGGCTAACAATCCATGTTCTCTATGTCTGTGCTTCTATTTAGAATACAGATTTCTGTGTAACTAAGGTTCTTGGCATCGAGAATGTAGAACCTTGCATCGAGAATGTTTTATGTAAATTGATGTCAGTTGGAGTTGGAGCTGTTTGTGGATGAGGCGAATAAACCTTATCTGAACCACATCGTAACTTGTTCTCTTTTCTTCGTGTGGTAAACACCACATTTAATTGGCGACGATCGACTAACCTTTTCCGCCTCAACACAAAGCCTGATCTCCTGACCCGTCACTCCTCCAGCGGCAGAAAAATGATTTAAGGAAGCGTTGTCTTCCCAGCGGCAGAAGTGCTTCATTACCCGATTCAACAAACTATGCGGTGAGGAGTATGGCGGGAGGACAAAAAAGAAAAAAGGATTTAATGATTAAATCAATTTGAACGCAGCGCGTGCTCATAACGTTAAAGGAGCACTCGCGCATGCGTAGAAAGAACTCTGACGCATAGCCTGTCATAACGTATGCGTGTCAGTGACGCATTGCATGGGTGTCAGTGAGGCGCTACGCTATCCTTTTGTTGACGTCCTCCAGTTCTAACAGAATGAACCAGTTTAAGGATCTAGAATCAGATTCACCACGCCATTTCTTCTCAAGCTTTATGACGTAGACTAATAGGAAAAATAGGCAGAAAGAAAAAGAAGACATTAATCACAATATACAATCGAATTTTTATAAGAAAAAATTCTTTGTGACAATTCTTCTTGAAAGAAAGTTCTTTCTCTTTATTTTTGTATGTGGAGCATTCTAATTGTTCATTAAAGTCATTACATCAACAAGGATTAAATAAAATAAGAGAATATATTTATATACAAAAAATATATATATTAATTAAGCAGAAATATACAAGAAGAAACATATAAGAAGGTGAAAAAGGAATATTCATATAAAAAAAATATAATAAACAATATGCAGAACGTAACACAGCCAGCATTTTTTTTTAACAAGCCCTGGAGAGCCAAATGTAAAGTGGCAAAAATGGAAAAAAATATTTGCTAACTATGCGAGGGTATGTGGCACAAACTTGAATGCAGAAAGAAAACACTCTTTATTATTACATTGCTTAGGAGGAGAAGGCCAAGACGTTTTAGAACATTTACCGGAACTCACAGCCTCTGAACAAAGGAACTTAAATGAGTATGAAATTGATATTGAACAGTTAGATCGACATTATCTTCCCAGACTAAGCACTATAATGGAAAGATATCATTTTGGTTTAAGAGTTCAAAAAAAGCATGAGTCCGTAGAAGAGTATGTTTCCGCGTTAAGAAAATTGGCATCATCTTGTAAATTTGGTCAGACCTTGGAAGAAAGGATAAGGGATCAATTTGTTTTAAAATGTGCACATGACAGTATTCGGAAAGAACTGTGGCTAAAGGATAAACCACCTTTGGAAGAAGTATTGGTAATAGCAAAACAGGTTGAACATATGACAAAGTGTGTGGATGAATTAAAAGGAGAAAAAGAAAAGATGACGGAAACGGAAAAGAAGAATGAACCTAAAGTTGAAGAAGTAGTCTGTCAAGTAAAAAAAGAAGAGAAAACAGCTATGGAAAAAAATGATACTGGAATGAACCGTTTCAATGCAAATCTCAACAATGTTAATACATTTTCTTGTTTTAGATGTGGGAATATTGGTTATCTGGCTAACTCTCCCAATTGTCCTGCTCTAAAATCCATATGTAATAATTGTGGTAGGAGGGGACATTTTTCAAAATGCTGTAGAACTAAAATTAATAAGAGGGAGAATATGAATAGGAAATGGTCTCAACCCCAGGTGAAGACTGTGACTTTCCAAATCGATGGAGGTCCATTGGAACATCCTTCACATTTAGTAAAGGTTGATAATAGTATGATTGAATTCAAATTTGATTCATGCTCCCAGATTACCATGATTGATGAGGCATTGTTACATAAGAATTTTGGAAAAAATGTTAAACTGTTTAAAAGTGATATTTTACCCTTAGGTTATGGAAAGAAACCTATAAAAAATATTAGGTTACTTTATGGCTACTATTGAGTTGGGAAGTCGCATCATTCCAGGTAAAATATATGTGACTAAACAAGGTGATTCTTTACTTAGTTGTAGACATCAACGTGATCTTGGTGTTAAACTCAATCCCAATGCGTCACCTCAAGTACAGATACAAGAGGTAGGATATTTGTCAGAAATGTTTGCAGAGAAATTTCCAAGTGTATTTAATGAAAAGTTGGGTTGTCTAAAAGGTTACAAACACTGTATAAGATTGAAAAAAAAATGCTGTTCCCATAATAGCTAAAGTAAGAAGAGTTCCTTTAGCTGAACAAGAAAAAGTGCAAAAAGAGATTGATAAGCTTATAGAGAACAAGATTATAGAACCTGTAGAGGCCACTGAATGGTTAGCACCCATTGTTATAGCTAAGAAGCCCACTGGCGAAATTCGCTTATGTATTGATTTAAGAGCCCCGAATAAGGAGGTGGTGGTTGACAGATTTCCTTTACCCAATATTGATGAAATAGTAGGAACTTTGGAAGGTGCTAGGTACTTTACCACCTTAGACTTAGCTTCTGCCTACCACCAGGTGGAACTAGATACATCTTGCCAAGATTTGACAGCTTTTATAACCCCCATGGGAACATTTAAATTTAAAAGGATGCCTTTTGGATTAATATCAGCTGCTTCTGTATTTCAACGCATAATGGCTTCTATTCTTAAAGGTCTTCGAGGTGTAAAATGTTATCAGGATGATTTGTTAATTTATGGAGCTAACATGCCACAGCCTAATGAACGTGTGTGTTCTGTGTTGAAAAGGTTAAGTGAAGCTGGTCTCTCACTTAAGAAAGAGAAGTGTAAATTTGGTTTAGAGGAGGTGAACTACCTTGGACACTGTATAAGGAGTGAAGGTGTTTTTCCGAAATTGGATTTAGTTACATCTATTGACAATATGGCTGAGCCAATTAATAAAGAGGAGTTGCTCTCATTTCTTGGCATGGTGGAGTTTTACGGAAAATTTATTTTACATTTTGCAGATAAAACTAAAAATATGAGAAGACACTGCGAAGAGTGTTATTTTTGAGTGGTCAAATGAGTGTAGGAAGGAATTTGAGGAGATTAAAGAGGAATTAAAAAAAGCTCCATGTCTTCAGGCATTTGTTCCAGGTTTGCCTACGTATGTATTTACTGATGCGAGTGATAAAGGCCTTGGGGCGATTTTAGTACAAAATAAGCATAGTAAGGATTCGCTTATTGTTTGTGCTTCAAGATGTCTTAGAGGACGAGAAATTAATTACTCAGTTATTGAGAAAGAGTCGTTGGCTATTTTCTGGGCTCTAAAAAAGTTTAAAAATCTAATTTCGGGGACCAAATTTACTGTAAAGTCAGATCATAAACCATTGAAGGAGGTTTTTTGCAAGAAGGGTTTAGATTATATCTCTTCTAGGATTAGGAGATGGATTATCTCTTTGCAGGAGTTTGATTTTGAGGTACAGTACTTACCAGGTGTTTCTTATAAGGCTGCAGATTGTTTTTCAAGACTAGTGAAAAGTGATAATCTATCTTCTGAGGATGTGTTTGTAGAGGAGGATGATTTTCTCAACGTTTGTGAAGTTACAGAGGGTGTTGTTGGAAAAGATGAGTGGAAGAATGAACTACTGAAGGATGTTGAGTTGGTTAAAGTGATGTCCATGCTGAGGGAAAACAAGCGTTTCGATAAGCCTTGGTCTCTTGTCTCTGAGGAATTATCTATAACTGATGACATGCTGACACGAGGTTTGAGACTTATACCACCCTCTACTTTAAGGGAAAAATTATTAGTAGATGCACACACTGGTCATTTAGGAATTGTAAAAACTAAGGAGATGTTATGTACTCAATTTTGGTGGCCTGGAATGGACTTGGAGATTGAACGTATGGTCAGAGATTGTGCTGAATGTTGTGCCAGTGACAAGATTCTTAAAACCAAACAAATGCCCATGGTTTGCAGAGGACTACCAAATCATCCATGGGATGAGTTAGCTATTGATATTTTGGGTCCACTTACCGGTGTCTCTGACACCCCTTAAATGTAAATGTAAATGTACAGGAATTTATATAGCGCAAATCACCAAGCGGTTTCTAAGCGCTTGCTTAGGGAACCCGTCCTGGTATTCCCCTGTGAGATAACCCCGGCAGGGTATCCACAAGGTGAAAGCCAGGCATCCCGCCGCGAGGGGCCGTTGTGGAGATTAAGCAAGCTATTGCCCAGAGTCGCAGAGTGTGAACCTGTGAATCGAGTAGGCACCGGAGCGAGAATTGTCGAGTCCATGGACATTTTAGGACTCAAGACCCCGCCGAGCCGGGAATTGAACCCTGGTCCCGGGCTGACCTCTGCTTCCAGGTCTGCCTCCTCTAACCAGTGAGCCACACTTCTCCTTATTTGATTGTATTGATTGATTTATATTCACGTTGGATTGAAGTGAGTGCTGTAAGTGACATAACATCAGATTCTGTTATAAAGTTCTTGTCTGAAATTTTCAAGAGGGAAAGCTTTCCCAACAGTATTTTATCGGACAATGGTCCTCAATTTTGTTCTGGTGTATTTGACTCATATCTTAGTAAATGTGGCATTGTCCACAAGCGTTCCTCGTTATATCATCCAGAAACTAATGGTGCTGTTGAGAGGGTCAATAGAACGTTAAAAGAGTGTATTCAGCTTGCAAGAGCAAATGGTTTAAATTGGAAAGAAGCTCTCAAGGAAAGGATTGATGCTTATCGATGTTCCCCTCACTCTACCACTGGAAGATCTCCCTTTGAATTATTTAAGGGCAGAATTCCGAACACCATGTGGTGTCCTAGTTGGATGAATTTGAATAAAGGGTTCGTGGATAACCACATTGGTGCTTGGAGGGAGAGGGAACTAGAAAAACAAGTTTGCAGGAAAATGTATTTTGATGACAAAAAATGTGTTCAGTTTCAGGAAGTTAGGGTAGGTGATTTGGTCAAAATAAAAGCACCTGTTGAAAGGAAATCTTGGTCTAAATACACCAATGCTAGACCTGTCATCAAAGTTTTTGGTAATGCTATAAAAACACAAGATGGGAGGATTTGGAATACAAGTCGGGTGGTTGTTGTTAAATCGAAGAAGTTTGTTCAAAATGATTTAGACAATGATGGGGATATCTCTGGCACTGTCAATATCCCTATTTCTCATTCTAGCAATCCTTCCACTGTTCGTGTGAGGAGTCAAAGGTTACGCAGGGCTCCTTCTTATATGAAAGACTATGTCTAAACTTTCCATATTTCTGTTTTCTTAGTGACATTAAATTCTTCTCTTATTTCTTTTCTTGCTTTTTTATTTTCGTTCTCTGCAGTTGTAAAGAAGGGAGATGTGTAATGGCTAACAATCCATGTTCTCTATGTCTGTGCTGCAATTTAGAATACAGATTTCTGTGTAACTAAGGTTCTTGGCATCGAGAATGTAGAACCTTGCATCGAGAATGTTTTATGTAAATTGATGTCAGTTGGATTTGGAGCTGTTTGTGGATGAGGCGAATAAACCTTATCTGAACCACATCGTAACTTGTTCTCTTTTCTTCGTATGGTAAACACCTCAGCAAGCACATAAACCAATAAAAAGTAAGGGCGGGATGTAAGTCCCTTTTAAGATTGATATTAAACACTATAAATTTCACAAGCACAGTGCAAGCTAAACCTAAAAGTGATATTGAATAACATGTTCTTTGAGCATTGAAACCCGCCTTTCAAACAAAAACAATAAAACATACATAATTTGTGCAGGTAAAGAACAAAATGAGTCAAATACAAACAAAAGAGTCACACATAGTCACGAGTGTGGTGCTTCATGCACTTGCACGTCATTTATGCACGCTATATGATAATCATACTTCAATAATAATAGGTGGCTGTCTCTACTTAATTCTAGTGCAAGCCACACATATATTGAACATGTAATCAATATTGTTTAATTAGGCTAACTGTATTTGCCTGGAAGCCATGTTTTCTAAATGTTGCCTAAATTGAAAGGCCCGAATTGCATGCATTTCACATTTCTAAGATGTTCTGTAAGTGTCTTGTTTTTCCCTCCTCTGCAGGTGCCTTATCTGCACACTCGTCAGCTAGAATAGGCTCATAGTTTATTGTCTTGGAATAATAGGTAGCTGAAATGTGTAGAAGTTGGCTTCGGAAACAGAGATTGAGATAAGGGGAGAGATTCTCCTGTCCCTGGCAGAACAGACTGCGGTTACATCAAAAGTCACACAGCTGTGTACTGAAGTGTCCAGCAAAAGGAAACTAAGGAGCTTGTCTGCTCGCAGAGAATGATTGTGCTTGATTGATCCATTTGGTGGAAACTGATATGGAAAAGCCTTCTAGAATCTTCTTTCATGTTTAATTATGTGTACTTTAAAATACTTTTGCCGACCCTGTCCTGACTTTGGTGAGAGAAGACCTCTTGAATTCTACTGATTTTCACTGCCAGAGTGCTTAACTTCATGATTGTTCTCTTATATTTTGCCCTGAACCTTAAAAGTGGTTCATCTGATACAGTCACCTTCCTGCTAGAATTTCCCCTTACCACTTCTGATGCTTTATTTAGAATAGGGAAGACTCTTAATGGATTGTGCCTTCATGATATTTTTCGTGCTTTGTGTATTTTTATTTAGCATTTTATTCCTTATAAGATACAAAATAAGATTGCAATATCGTATTAATATGCAACCTTCTACAATATAATTGCTACAAGTTTACTGATTGATTAAACTTTTACCTTTTATTAAATAATTATTTTAATTAGTTTTAAACAAAAAGTACAAAAGAAAAGAACTTCAAAATAATTAACAGGAAAAAATTAATACAATCAGTACATACACGTGCATTGCACTTATACATTGGAATTACTATAATGGTAGAAAGAGAGAAGAGAGACAAACAGCAAATAGTGATAAAGAGAAATAAATCAGTTTTAAGTCTTAATCTAGTATATAGAATCAAACTAATCTGTTCCATATGCGGTCCAATTTCAGAGGTGAACGCGTACCTCTGGTTTTAGCTAATGCACGGTCCTTCATTATTGCCCACCATTCTAAAGCAACAGGAGCATTCGGCAAGATACATGCTCTTGCAATACAGAGGCGGGCTGCCACTAAAATAAACCCCTGTAATCTCCCTCTTTGTGACCTAGCATAATTTCTTTGGGAGTGAGAGAGGAATCAAACCCCAAACGACTAATTTGAGTAAGTTCCCACCAAAAAGTATTAATCTTAGAGCAGGTGCAAAACATATGTACGATATTAGCTGCAGCAATTCCGCATTTAGGGCAGAACGTCCCATCTCCCCATACCGTTGGTGCCCATTTCGTGATCTTTTCAGGAGTATAATACAACATACAGATAGCGCTAAATTGTTGCAGTTTAAACTGGCAGAGTCAATGACCCCATCCAAAGTATCTAAAGTGGAATTTATTTCTACAGGAGTAAGGGTTATGTCTAAAGCTTGACTCCAGTTGCTGGCCAGTTGCTGACTATCATCCCTCCTATATTGGCAAAGGTGTTGATACATTGTACTAATTCGTGATTTTTGATAAGTATGTAATACGCATTCCATTAAGTCAGAATTATGCAGTTTTCGAATCATTTGTCATTAAAAAATAGTCTCTTAACTGTAAGTACTTAAAAAAAAATTGTTGCTGGAGATTATGCGCAGATTGTAAACCCACGAAAGTACGGAAACTGTTAAAATCGTATAGTTGCCCAAGGTGTTCAATCCCATAGCCTGCCCAATGTCATCCAACAGAATCATGGAATACTTCCAGGAAGATAGAATTATCCCATAGAGGGAGGTTAGAGTTGCACATTCAGTCATTTGAGGGCAGCCAGCAATAGTTTAAAATGTTCATGCAATATGCGCACTACATCTCTAATTGTCTTGAAGCGAACTCTTTAAAATAGTTCAGGTCATTAATTTTGTACAAAAACATATTGGTATCGAACCCAAGGTCAAGATAAAAACAAAAATAGTGATTCTAAGTAAACAAAAGGCTTTGGAGGCGTCCAGTGAATGCCGCCCAATAATATCATTTAAAATCAGGACGTTGAAGCCCTCCTTGATTATAGGGAAACTTAAGTGATCAAATAGCTCGGCATGCCTGATTATATCCACATAAAAAGCTATTAATCGCTTCTTCCAATTTCGTAAAATAAAAGTTGGGAATGCGTAAGGGGATAGTACAAAATAAATATACACACTTAGGTAGAATAGTCATTTTAATAATATTACATCTGCCAATTATTGTAATTGGAAGTTTATTCCAATTTTTTAAGCTTCGGATGACAGACTGCAACAATGGCTCATAATTAAGCCTCCATATCTGTTCAGCCTGAGACAAGATACGTACCCCAAGATAAGTTGTGGTTGTGCAAGCTCCTGCTATTGGTGCAGCCGGGTGAAAGTTAAGAAGAACTTGGGTATTATGAGCATTACGTTTGAAACCTGAAAAGTGGCTGAATTTTCCCGCCTCCTCTTGAATTGAGGCAAGTGCCATCGCCGGGTCAGATGAGAAAACTGCAATGTCGTCAGCATAGGTGGGAACCTTCAATTCATGTGACCCAAAAATAAATAGAGGAATGCAGATATTTAGGTTGAGTATATCACAGCTTGATATACAGTGCAAATAGCAATGGGGAAAATGGGCACCCCTGCCGAGTGCTGCAGTGTATGTGAAAAAGAGCAGAACGCTGGTTGGTATATATTTATTTGGCTTGTGAGCTACTGTATAAAGCACAAACCCATTTGCTATACCGGCCATCAACCCATTAGCCATTAGTGTGGCCCATAAACTTTCCCATACCACACGGTCAAATGCTTTCTCAGCATCTAGTAACACCATCCCTAAGTGTGGTCTTATTGGCAACATCAAAGGCAGTAATTGCTGTATTAACATCGGCAGTAGTATCTCTACCTATTTTAAAACCATGTTGCTGATCCAAAACTAAGCCGGTTATAAGAGAGGCTAGCCGATTAGCCAAAACTTTAGGAAAAATTTTAGCATCAGAGTTGATAAGAGATATAGGGTGGTATGACCTGCAGACATCAGCTGGTTTCCTCTTTTTTTTTTAAAGAAAACTCTGACAGTCATATGCCAATAGGTAGGCACTTCCATTAGAATCCCAATCTGGTGTATTACCTTACTAATCAGCAGTAAGATAATGTTCTTGAAAGTTTTATAAAACACAGTTGACAAAGTATCATCCCCTGCAGGTTTGCCCAAGGGCAGGGCGGCCAAGGCTGTCGAAAACTATTCATATGTGATATCGCTATGAAGAAGAGCAGCTTCTTCATCAATCAAGCATAGAAGATTGCAGCTTTTTAAATATATATCGAGCTCTGTTTTATCAGGTGAGCAGGACGGAGTATAAAGTCTCTAATAGAATTGGGAGAATTGATCTATTATTAGATGAGGGAACGTATACACATTTCCATCCTCTGCTCTTATGACTTTTATCTGTCCTTTAGATTTCTTATCTGCTAATTGGTATGCCAATACTTTCCCAACCTGATACCTGTATTGATATTGCATAGAACGATTTTTATTAAAAACAACTGCAATCCTTTCTTTTTTTGCGTCCTGCTCATAAGTGAGCGTTTATCTATTAATGATACGCATAACTGCTCTCGATTGGGCCCCCAAGCCTGATCTCCTCAGCGTGAAGAACTTCTAGCTGTGATAATGCCTGGCAAGCTACCTTCATATCGTTCTTGTTTATTTTATTTTGATGGAAAATGCACTGCTGGGTAACACCTCGCAAAAAGGCCTTCATTGTATGCCAAACAATAAAGGAAGAGGCAGAACCTATGTTAGATCGTAAAGACTCAGTTAAAGAGGTTCGAATAAGCAAGTTAACCCCCCCCCCCCGTCAATCAGCAAGTCCCTGGGAAATGAGAAGGGCCGTTTGCTCTTATCTACCGTCCCCAGTTCAAATAGTTTTGCAGACCCTGTTCTGACTTTGCTGAGAGAAGACATCTTTTGAATTCTACGGATTCTCACTACCAGAGTGCTGAACTTCATGGTTGAACACTTATATTTTGCCCTGAACCTTAAAAGTGGGTCATTTGATACAAACACCTTCCTTCTGGAATTTCCCCTTGCCACTATTGATACTTTATTTAGAATAGGGAAGACTCTTCATGCAACATGCCTTCATGATATGTTGTCTGCTTTATTTAGTTTTATTTTTGCCTTTCTTGTCTTTTCTGTAGATCCACATTAGATTCACAGTAATAGAAGTGGGTTTCAGATGTGAACTCCTTATTTTCTGTTTGGGGCGAAGGAGTGTTGCTGAAGCCCTGCCCTTCTACCACGGAAAGAACCTCTTGAAATTTTTTGGATTTACACCTACTCTTCGCGGCCCCCGCTCCACGGGAGCCGCTCGTGCTCATTCCAGGGAGGGAGTGCTTCTCTCATCAGCTTTTCACGGAGCAGCGCCGAACCTCGGACCAGAACATCGTCAACTAGGCTCAAAGCGGGACTGCGAGGACCAGCGTGCAGTGCGTCTTGATCTGCCGCAGCTGGTCCACTTCCCACCCCCACCCTCCACTTCTCCTGCTTAGACTTACCCGCGCACTCGGGACGCGCGCGGGTGGGCGCCGGGCGAAGCCTGAGCCAAGGGCGGGCCCGTTTTAGCCCATTAGAGACCGATTGAGACCGGACCGGGCCCCCCCTCTAAGCTCTGTAAGTGTGAGATTTGCATGTATTTACGACTTCCCCTGAAACTATTAACTATTAATTTATTAACAGTTCTGTTGTATGTTTGTATATAGTGTTTAATATATCATTATGACCACTCGAGGAAGTCGGAGTAAAACAGCTGCGGAGGGGGATCGTTAATTGGCCCATTAGATAATTTTATCTTAAGGGCAAATTCGGTCATAGACCAAGGGATTTCCCTCATGGAGTGCAGTGTGTCCCAAGATTTAGCGTTAACAAAAAGATCGTCCTTGGGACTCCTTGCATCCGCTAAAACCCCTGAGCAGGCCAGGAAAATAGGCTCTTCGGAAGTACGTGCTGATGTACACAGTGTCCCTAATGTGGTAGACCTCTCAGCATCTCAACTTCTAACTGACTCACAACTAAGCCTGGCACTGGAAAAGTCCCCTGAACTGCTCTTGAATCTAACACCAGATGACCGTAATAGAAGACAGTCTAGGGGTAGGAGGGAGGGCGCCATTCCGAAACAAACGACTAATATTAAAACACATAAGGTCGGGGAGCCTCAAGAACCATCTAATAAGCAAAGGGAGGAACTCGATCAACACTCACATAAAGGGTTCAGACAATCATACGCAGATGTGATAACTGGGGCCCAGAATTTTATTAATGTTGAGGACTCCGCCATTCTAGTTGGAGATACTAACGATGAAGAAGCCGACGGGCTACTCCTGACAAGAATGGGGGAGCTTTTCAAAACTCACTTCTCCCTGATACTGATTAGACTAGAAAATATAGAAAAACAGTTAGCTGAACTGAGTGTTGTCCCCAAAAATCCATTGAACCACACGGTTCCTAAAGCCGCAGCTAGCAAACCTAATAAATCAAATAATATTAAACTTGTAGGCCCTCCAGCCAAAAAAGACCCCTATAGCCCCAGAGAGGAGAACGCTAGATAAATCTAAAAATCCCAGCGCCCAGCCCAGACAGGAAGATAAATCTTTTAGGGCTCCCATTCTGCCCCTCACAAGGGAATGGAACAGGGGAGCAACAGAGGGTAGACTCGCTGTTAATCTGCCCCCTGAGGCAAGCCCTTATGTGGTGGTTATGACGGGGGTTCCGGAATCGGTAGATCATATAGAGAAACTGAGCTGGTCATTAAAGAATAAGGTGCAATACTGGCTCAATAAAAACAGACCACTCCCTCCAAATTGGTCTATTAAGATTCTAACTGTGCGCAGGGTGCCTTGGGTAGGGTACGAGAGGAAAACAATTCAGGGCGACTGCATCCTGGTAAATTTTGAGGATCCCCGCACGGTTGACCATATTTGCTCATGGGGAATGCAAGGTAGCAATGAAGGCATTGAAACCAAAACGACTTTCCTTTTTCTACCCCTTTAGGAGTCGATCGGGCCCTGTTTTTGAGGGAAACTGGCGAACAGTAGGCCATCGAGATTGGGGTGGTGATTGGGGTGAAAACTTTGATAGGGATTTCATCCCCAGGGACATATGGAGAGGTATCCAGATTGCCAACAGGTACAGTTGCCTGGAGATGGTAGACTGACTGCCATCGACTATGGAACCCTTGAATAGATACTGGGAGGGACACAGTAAGCCTAATAGGAGACTTAAACAGAAGCCCAATAGTAAGCCAAAATTACTCCTAAGTTAAAGGATAACGATAAAGTTGCTATGCCCCAATACCCCACAGGTAAGGGGTTAATTAGGCCAGGAATCCTAGAGACTACACAGCTAGATGGTGGTGAAAACAGTGTGCGAGCCCGACGGAGGTCAACAAGCGAGATAGTGGGGGATGTTAGAGATAGAATAATTTCCACACCCCAGCCAAGTCATACCTATGATGACATTGTACTACCTACAGGGACCTTCTCTAACGATCAAAGGGGCAGGTTGGGCCTTTTATCCTGGAACATAGCGGGTCTGTCAAACAAGGCAAAGGACCCTATCTTCCTGGAATTTATAGATAAGTTTGACGTAATTTGCCTTCAGGAATGTTGGGAGAAGTCCAAGATACATCTAGACGGCTACCACACTTTCTTCTCAGCAGCGCAGCTGACTAGTAGTGGCCGATTCTCTGGCGGTCTCCATACTTTTATATCAAACAAAGTTAATATGAATGCTAAATGCCTAACTATGGGGGGGATCTAACTTCTATCAGGTACTCTCACTTAAAATGGGAGAAAATCAGTCCTTAATTCTGATTAACCTGTATAATAACATCCCAAAGACAGATCAAAACAGGGTTTTAGAAGAATTAAATGATGCCTCACGCAGGGGATCGGGACCTGAACAGAAGGATGCTTCATAGTGACTGATGATTTTAATTGCCACTTATGCCCCTATAGCGATACAGAGAAATGCGGCATGGTGAACCTTAAGGGGGACCCTTCTACCCACTTCGAGCATTCAATGCTCGGGAACTTGTTTAATAACTTACTATTCGAGTGGGACTTAGGTTTTGTAAATTAACTTTGTAATCCACAGGTCAACTTCCAATCTACCTTCTCGGGGCGGGGACTACGGTCAGTTATTGACTTTACGCTGGTTTCTATAAGTTACCATCGAAGCGTCCTCTCATTTAAAACAGAGGATCTTGCGCTCAGTGATCATTTTCCTATCAGTTCAACTTTTGACACTGGGCCGCGCGGCAGGCAAATATCTAATGTTGCTGAAAATCTGTACTCCCACTGGATTTCATTGACTAGAACAAACGGATACGTTAATAAATGGAACAAGGTAAACCCTACAAATTTCCTGCAGAACCTAGTTGAAGGTCAGCTACAGGATTTTATGACTTGCCTCGAGGAAAATCCCAACCCAACTGAGGTTATCAAAGCATTTCATAAGATCTCTGCCCATATTAACAGTAAATTGCCAGGTACCTCAGGAGAAGGGGATAGGCGTAAGGTCAATGGTTGGTTCAATTCTGAATGTAGTAAAGCACACTCTTAACTAATCCAAACCTTAAAAAAGGAACCAAAAAACATTTTAGATATTAGATTAGCCAGGGCATCCTATAAATCCACCCTAAAGAAACGGAGAAGGGACTTGAAGAAGGCAGCCTGGGGAGCCTTAGTAAAGGCGTGTACTCTTAAAGATAATACCGCTTTCTGGAAATCAGTCAATGCCCCCTTCTTTGTTGAAAGGAATTCTGATCAGGTAGAGATTGCCATAGAGGAAGATGTCTGGGTTGAACATTTTACTGAGTTATACAAGAAAGATGACCTGACTAGATTAAAAAGTTCAACCCCTGACCAGTTGATAACAACAGAGCCTGTTTCTACAGACTTCTTCCCACTAGATGTAGTCTTTTCCTTACAAGAGGTGGAAATAGCATTACCAGAAAGCACTAATAGTAAAGCCCAAGGACCAGATGGGATCCCAATAGACATTTTTAAGGACCAAGTCACCCTGTGGGCACCGCTACTGACCAATGTGCTTAATAGTTGCAACAATAAAGGCTTTCCAACAACATGGCAGGAAGCAATTGTAGTGCCCATATTTAAAAAGGGCGATCAAAATGACCCTAAATGCTGTAGGCCCATCTCACTCCTCGACTCTTTGATGAAGGTCGCAGGTAGAATTATATTAAGTGGACTGCAGACATGGGCTGAGGATGAAGACATTCTCTCTAAATATCAGTATGGCTTCAGATCAGGGTTAGGCACCGTTGAACAAGGCCTAAATTTGGCCTTGCTTATAGGTAAATATACAGTGGCAAAGAAGGGAAATCTGTTCATTACGTTTGTAGACCTCAGCTTAGCTTTCGACTGCCTGAGTTATGATATCCTGTGGGACACCCTAGTAGACCTTGACATTGATCTTAACATTCTTAATTTCCTTAATGAGTCATATCGAGGTGCGGGGGCAAAAGTCCGTTATGGCAAGAAAGGTGAATGTACGTCCAAATTCCCAATTATGAAGGGCGTTCGCCAGGGCTGCATCTTGGCACCATTCCTCTTCAATTTGTATATTAATAGTGTGGCAGACTATTTACTTAAAATAGAGGTGGACTCCCCCCAAATTGATGGAGAGGCAGTGCCTATTTTACTGTATGCCGACGACGCGGTTAAAATGTCAAGAACCCAAGTCGGCCTAAAGAAGGCGTTAACCTGCTTCTCAGTATATATGGGAGATAGGGGACTTAAGATTAACATTGGGAAAACCTTTACTATGTGTTGTTCATCACAGGTTAAGATCACTTGCCATACCTTTTTAGAAAAGTCAGATAGGTGTAACCAACACATTTTCATATCTTGGGATTGTTTTTAACAAAAGGGGAACCTGGACTACAGCTATTACGACCAGGACGTTAGCTTTCTCGCGCGCCATTGGCGCACTAAGGCAGTTCGCCAATAAACTAGGGGGCAGGCCTGTAGGCGTTTTGCTCGATACATATAGGACCAAATGCGTATCCACTGCTACATATGGAGCTGGTATTTGGGGGTCGCGCAGATTGCCGTGAAATCCAAGTAAAGGAAAATGCTTTCCTTCGGTATCTGCTAGCTGTCCCCAAATCTACCTCCAGTTATGTCTGCCACAAGGAGCTGGCCCTAGTCTATATCACAGACCTAATAAGATAAGCCCGGTGCTGGTATGGCACAAGATATGGACCTCAACCGAAACCGCTTATAATAGGGCGAATATTACGGATTGCATAAAACTCGAGGGGTCCAAACAGATTCAGTGGCTTTCCTTTGTACAGAATTTCTTTATAAACATAGGCTGCCCAAACCATCATTACTGTCTTCAATTTCAAGAAAAGCTTTAAAGGAATCTTGCCTTGCCTTCTTGGAAGAACAACGTTGGCATGTCGAGGGGCTGATGGCTTCTGTCATCCAACATCAATCTTTGCTGCAGGGTCCTGGCATACAGCTTTATTTATCCCCCGACCAGACAAGCTATAATAGAATGCTCCTAGCGTGCCTGAGAACAGGTAGCTTTTTCAGGATGGTAACTTTCCCTAAATCAAACGATTGGTCAAACAACCTAATCAAATGCCCGTGTGATGACTCCTCCACACAATCTACAATTCACTGCGTTCTGTTTAGTAAATATTATTCATGGGGGTGGAAGGCATATTTATTACCTCTTTTGAAGTCCTAGAAATTGAGACAGTGCAGAATAGCTTTATTTAAATTAGTTACATTACCTGATGAAATAACCATTACTGCTGTATCAAAGTATTTGAAATTTGTAATCAGATGCAGATCTACAATCGAGTAACTGCAACCAGGACTTGAACGTTAATGAACTCTCCATTTTATATTATAGTATGACAATTATGTTAACTGTTGTATAGAAATGCCCCTAGATGAAATCCCGGCATGAAATAACTATACTTGAATGTTTTTTATAATGTATAAAGTGAGTCTCTTTTAATTGAATGTATGTACCTTTTATGTGTTGCTTTTATGGCTTTATACTAAAATCGAATAAAGCTATCTTTGACACTTTGAACTTCTTATTTACACTTCAAGTCGAGAATTAAATGTCCACATTACCAGCGGAGGAAAAAGAGAGCCAGCATGAAGATGGTCACCTATGTTGTGAGCTCCAACAGCCACAGAGACAAATGGCAGCTCCTGCGCCATTCTGCATGCAATCTGATCCCATCCACTACAATTCTGATGCCAGAGTGGATCTGTGAGTCCTTGAAAACCTGAAACCTGTAAACTTGACACACAATTGCTAGTGCAGTCAGGAGTGCGACGCCGACTGAAACTGCGGCCTACTCTTCTCAAGGGGTGTGCTGGTGCCTGATTGCAGAATAGTGGTTCAGTGGATCTGGAGCAGCACAGATCCAAGAGGGTACACACCATTCACAGGGCGAATTGTATGCTGAGCTCTGAATGGGTGAAGATGAGAGTGCTGCTACCATACCTAACTAGGCCAAACAGCACTGCGGTCAGGGCCTTACATAGCTGTCAAATGGCAAGCTGACTGTGCACGCCTGTACACCTTGATATCCCTGGTTTGGAGGACACATCAGTGGAAGCCTGGAGTGATCTCCAGTTTCCCTCTCTCCCTCAACCTCTGTGAGGAGAATCTAGTACTTGACTTGCAGCACTAAGGAGGATCTCTTGGGCCCTTGAGGCTGGGGCCTGTTGAGGATGGTTACAGCTGTCATGGGGCTGGCTGGTCATCGCTGCCCTACCCCGAAGGGTACTACTGCAATTTCAGTACATGGCCCTTTGTTAGTGATGAAGAACCATTGCACTGTCATGATAAGAGGCAGGAGCTGTCGTGTGGAGAAAGGGAGCAACTAAATGCTCGTAATTGGTTGCTACTGGGCAATGCGCTGCTGTTGTGCAATTAGACAGGTGATAGGCCATTAAGATGCTGCATAGATGTGCTGGAGTGGAGGTGGTCGGAGTGATGAGATTGCACTTCTGATGTCTCTGCCTATTGAAGGACCAAGGGAGCCTCTTTGTTGATCTGCTGGGTGGAGTGGCTATCTGAACTGATTTAGGAAATACACCTATTAAGCACTTTGCCGCTATGTTTACTCACTGCTTTGCCGTTGCCCCAATGGGACTCTTGCAGAGACACATAGCAACACCTATACTGCAAATTACCTGTTATTAGCTGTGCACTTCCCCATTTGAACCTCTACAAAACTGGACATCGGCCACCACCCACCCCACGATGGGCAAGTCAAATCATCGGTAGATTAAATTTCAATTTGAGAAGAGGTACTCTATGGCAACAAGCCATCATCTAGTAGGCCCCTCCAGATACACTGGAAGCTAACGTAGCAACCATGTTTAAAAAGGGCCAAGAAATTCTTATGACTATTTATAGTCAAATGGACTTGCTTACACTAGACTAGAAATCTTCCAGATGCTTGTTGATAAGCAACATATCTAACTGCGGTACCCTGAGGCTCACATCTCAGATTTTGAAGACACATAGAATGTGATTTGGTGTCGTTTAAGTACTGTTATGTGCGAGTTGAAAGCAGTCAAAGCCAAAAATGAGGACCTTAAAGGTAGATCTTGCCAGAAAAAAATACAAATGTTGGAGGTGCCTGAAACAATCACAGGTAACAATATGGAAACCTTTGTAGAAAAGCTCCTAGACACCCTCTTTGGATGAAGCAACCTCTTCTTTGTATTTATTGTTGAGAGGGCACACCATATGATGGCACCTAAACCTAAGCTGGGTCAGTACCCTTGACCAATCATTGCATGGCTGCTTAACTACAGAGATAAAAACACCATACTAAGACTGAATAGAGAAATCCCGACCTGCAACTTGAAGGATCCCAAACCTCCATCTACCCAGACTTCAGCCCTTTGGAGCAGGAGACGATGATTCTTTGGAGATGTGAAGAAGGCCCTTCGAGCCAGAGCGGTGAAATACTCTATGCTGTTCCTGCCTCGTCTGCAGACTCAGTGACTGTTGACAAGATTGCTGGCAGAGACTGAAATAGGTTATGATTACTGCACAGGCGGTGGGCTCCTGTCCCTCTAACCTATCGTCCATGGTGTATGGTAAAAATTGCTATATTTTGTATATATCTTTGTGATTCCAGAGGTACAAGGCACTGTCGTCCTCCATGGTCTCCCGTGCGTAGATCGCACTTTTTCTGTTTGTGGGTTGCACAAGCCTGACTTAAGAATGCCAGACTGTGGTACGTGGGGTGTTCGCTAATGTTTGGGGATTGGCGGGGTTGGTGGTGGGAGAGGAGTAATGTTTTATACTAATGTTCTTGTTTGTTGGAACAGTCATAGTTATCATTGGTATCATGATTAGACTATACACACTTTACCACTCACAAGTTACAACGCACAATTCCTGCTGGCACTCCATACTCAGAGGTCTACAACACTTAGTACCCTGGTTACCTTAATAATCTAGTCCGGGAATAGTATAACCTATGTAAGGATCATTAGGTACTCACGTACCGGGACTTGTATAAGATTGATGTAGCTATGCTTCACGAAACTCTGCTCTCCAATAAGTCACCCAGCATTTATATCGTCTTGGGACACATATCGCTACTTTTCCTACCTATTCTTGGGGAGTATTTACAATGATTAGAAAATCTGTAAACGTCCTTTTGATAGAAAACATTGCAGAAGTGAGAGGGCTGGCTATGGTGGGTATAGTAAAGGGATAGTGTTATCTACTAATCAGTATATATGTGGCAAATGTAGTTGATCCAACTTTTTTCATGACACCCTGCAGATGTGTGTCAAACATAAGGAATGGCCAGTGTTATGGGGTTGAGATTTTAATCTTATGTTACCGACGCAATATTATAGATTGTCGAAGGCAGCCTGATCGGTCCTAAAGGCCACTCCAGCGCTTCACCAAATAATGTAGCTCACTGATTTGAGACACGCTTGGAGAGAACTAAACAGTATTCAGTACATGACATGTTTCAGGCTGGATATTTAGCCAGTCTCGAGTAAATTGATGCAGCAGGTGGAAATACTAATGCGGTAACTAGAAGATCATTCCCCAGTTCAGATGATACTACAGGGTCCTGCACCCCCACCATCTTTTCGTAGCTGGAGACTATTGGGCACCGAACTGCATGATGCGGTGTTCTGGGGGGAGGTCCAGGAGGCCATACAAAAATACTACTGACTAAACGAACACACTGTTGATCAGGTCTTAACATTATGGAGGCCTCACGAAAGGCTCTGAGGTGCTTAAATCAATTCGCACCCGTCTTTTTGTCTGGAAAGGGAGATTCAGCAACTAAAAACTAGCTATGCCGTCTCTAGTAGTGTGACCCTTCTGACCTGACTCCAAGAGGCTTTATTGGAATACGGAGTTGTATCTGAGTTGAGGAGCAGGTGCGCAAACATTTGTGGAGCAAGGCAGGCCGAGCAAAACATATGCCTGGATTGATAATAGTGAAAGCTCGTTCAGTCAAGTCACAAATCTTAACTGTGAAGGGGAGGGTATCACAACCGACCCAGTCTCTACCCTGGAAGAATTTAGGAAATATTATGAATGACTATACACACCCAAGGTCCTTAGGGCAAGGTCCAAGGTCCTTAGGGCGGGCTCCTAGTTATCAGAATATTTGGATAAAGTGGCACTGGCTTGGCTGGAAGGTGGGGCGTGAGAAATCCTGAACTCCACTATACCTTTAGAGCATATTACACCAGCTAGTATGAGCCTCCCTAGTGGCAAGGCTCCAGAGAGCGATAGCTACCAACCAAATTCTAGAAAACATATATTGATACCCTTGCTCCGGAATGCTTGGACATGTATAGTAAGGGAATTAGGATTGAGTAGCTTCCCCACCATAATATAGGCAGTTATTACATTAATATTACAACCTCACAGGGAATATGCTGAATGCTCCTCCTGTAAACCTTTGTCTTTACTTAACACAGATGAAATATTTGCAAATTCTTGGCACAGCGTTTGCAGCCTCTAATTCACTATCTTGGACTCCTGGACCAATCTGGCTTTATACATCCTGTGCCACAACATTCAATCTTTGAACGTTAATGACTGTCCTTCATAGAGTGGACCCACAACCCCCATTGTTTCCTAGTCTTCATTGACACAGAGAAAGCATTTGATTTTTTGGAGTGGCCTGGCATGTTGTAAGCACATTGCAGAATCGGACTGGGAAAACTGCTTCCTGTCAATAATTAAACTGCTATATAATAATCCAACAGCTAGAGTCCGGGTGAATAGATCTAATTACCAGGTATTTAAAATTGGCAGGTTTCCAGTTCTCGCAAACACCCCAAAGGAAGACGCGGGAGAGGGAGCCAGGTAAATTGCAGCTTTATTCTATCCCCGTCTCTGCACAACTCCCCTTCCTGTCCCAGCCTCTTCCTCTTCCTCCATAATGCCTGCCCTGTCTTGAAGCCAGGGTCAGGCAATGACGATATGACATCTCCTCCTTTTGTATTTTAAGTGTCCACCTTACTTCAGATTTCTTCGATGAGCTGAACAGGCCTCCGAATTGTTCTTCGTGGTCCGCAGGCTTGTATCTGGTCTGGCTCTTGTTTCTCAGGTCGTCAGGCTCCAGTGCCCAGCGATGTTCACAGTCACTGCTTCTCTCTTGACTTGATGAGTCTGTGTCGCAGTCAGGTTCTCAAACTCGAGTACGGGCGGATGGGTTGCACCTTTTGAAGTGTGATTTGTTTCTGGTCGTCCGCTTGCCTTCAGACTCTGCAGTGACCATGGTCCCTTTTCTTCTTGTGACTTGCAGCGGGTGTGCAAGGTAGCGACTGTCTGCTTTGGTTCTCTTGTCCTGCTTTACCAATACCCAGTCCCTTTCTCGGATGTCAGACATCTTGGCATGTCTGGGTGATCAGCATATTCCTTCATTTTGGCTTTCTTGGCGTGATCAAGTTCTACTAGAGAGTCATGGTCTGTGGTCACAGTTCAGGATTGCGTGATAGCATCTGTAGTTGGGAGCCGTGTACGTGGAACTCGCCCAAGCATTAGAGTGGCGGGGCATTGATTTGTGGTGCTGTGCGGTGTGGTCCAAAAGGCTCGCAGTACTTCATTTAGTGCCGGTTGAATGTCGCGGTGAGCCAGTTCAGCCTGCTACATGGCCTTTTTGATTGTTCCCATAAAACGTACTACCATCCAGTTAGCCTTGGGCCACAAAGGAGTGATCTTCCGATGTTTGAAGTTCAGGCGTTTTGCAAATTCTGCGAATTCTTGTCCATTGTATGGTGGCCCGTTCTCTGTCTTCACCATCGTAGGTATTCCCCATGCTGCGAATGCTTAGTCGATGACAGGTATGACGGCCATCGCTTTAGTGGAAGAGATTTGATGAGCAATGGGAAACCGGGAGTATTCATCCATGATGACAACAAGTATTTCCCTGTTTTCAACGGGCCGAAGAAGTCAATGGCTACTTGTTGCCAAACGCTGTCTAGGAGGTCCGACATCTGCAGTGGCGCGGGTGGTTCCTCTCCTCCCACTAGTTGGCAGAATGTACAATCTTGGAGCGTGGCCTCTACCATCTGGTCGAGGGACGGGAACCAGATGCGTTCTCGTAACGCTTTCTTCGTGGCCACCACTCCTCGGTGTACTTCGTGTGCCAGGTTGACAATTCCTTGTCTTAACTTTTGAGGGATCACAAATCTTCTGTCTCAGTAGTAGTCCGTCCGTACTGATAGATAGTTCTTCCTGGATGTGTTTGAACGCGGCAAGTTCTTGAGTGTTGGCGGCGTCCTTTCTGTGAGCGGCGTTCAAGTGTCTCCACGAATTGGTGTGGATTCGTAGCATAATGTTTTGAATTGTGGGATCTTGAGCTGATGCTTCCTGGATGGTTTCCAACGGGACCGCGGGTGGACAGGCATGGTCGATGACAAAGTGGAGGTATTCCTCCGCCACAGAGCGTCGCACTTGTGTTTGGGTCTGTGGGTGTGGCGACATGTAGGCTGCTGGGTTTTCTGCCTTCCCCGGTTTGTGGATAATGGTGTAGGTGTAGTCTTGTAGGCGCATTTCCCCACCGTTCAATCTGTGGGGGCATCTTGGCCCGCAGGTTACCAAAGATGGTTGTCAGCGCCTTGTGGTCCGTGATGAGCATAAAGTGTTTACCGTAGATGAAAAGATGAAAGTGTTCACATGCCCACACAACCGCAAGGCTTTCCTTTTCTGGTTGAGAGTAAGCTTTTTCCGTGTCGGTGAGACTGTGACTGGCGTATGCGACAATGTGGCGTTGGTCGGCTTCATCATCATACTGTGCCAGGATTGCACCGAATCCCACTGGGCTAGCATCCACAGTGATTTTGGTCTTCCGTTTGGTGTTGAAATAGGCTAGGTTGATCGCAGTGCTCACCGCCTCTTTGATTTTGTTGAAAGCATGTTCGCAATTATCGGACCAGAGGAATTGCTGCCCTAGATGTGTCAGTTCTCTGAGTGGATAGCTGATGGTGGCATAATCTTTGATGTAACACGCACAGTAGCTGGGCATCCCTAGAAATGATCGGAGTTCACTGACCTCTCGTGG
Organism: Lissotriton vulgaris; assembly: GCF_964263255.1. Taxonomy (NCBI): domain Eukaryota; kingdom Metazoa; phylum Chordata; class Amphibia; order Caudata; family Salamandridae; genus Lissotriton; species Lissotriton vulgaris. The sequence continues at coordinate 501,174,990 of NC_141694.1, forward strand.
TTGTGGAGTGTCCGAAAGGGTAGATACTTTCTCCGGGTCAGGTCTCATGCCGTCCTTAGAGAAGATGTGGCCGTAGAATTTAAGTGTTGACTTACAAAATTCACACTTATCTTGATTGAGTGTGAGGTTGGCATTAAGGAGGGCATGACATACCTGATCAAGTGCTTTGTCGTGTTCTTTCTGGTTTTCCCCAAAAACCAGGATGTCGTCGCTATAGTTGAAAGCGTTTGGAATGTCTTGAATCACCCGCCGTACGGCCTCCTGAAAGATCTCAGCTGCCGAGAAAATTCCAAAATTGAGACGTTTATATAGGAAGAGGCCTTGGTGAGTGGTGAATGTGGTGATGTACCTAGACTTCTCATGTAATTCTAGTTGGTGATAGCCCTTGTTAAGGTCCAATTTCGAGAAGACGGTCGCTCCGTTTAGGCGCAGAATCATGTCGCTGATGTGTGGTTGTGGTCCAGGGTGCCATTCTCTCTCGATGGCTGTATTAGGGGCTCGCATGTCCACACACAGGCGTACCTTGTTGTCTTGACCTCTCTTGGGCACAACCACGACCGGAGACACCAATGGGGTGGGTTCTGTCGACCGCACTATGATGTCAGCTCACAGTAAGTCTTGTAGCTCGTCATCCATCGCCTGTTGTAGGTGGAATGGTACCTTCCTGTGATGTTGCGCTGTCGGTGTTATTTGTTCGTTGATGTGTAACTTGACTTTAAAGTGTGTTAGTTTTCCTAGGCCGCTGAATAGTTTCGGGAATTTGTTGACAATGTCCGGTGAGTTTTCCACTTTGTATAAGATCTCGACCAGCTTCAGACGTTCTGCTGTTGGCAGGCTAAGGAGGCAGTCTGCTGCTTCAGGGCCTTCGATCACATGAATATGTGCTTGAATTTGTCAATCTTTGTTCATCAGCGTGGTACGGGACTGCCCCAGGCACGGCAGTGGCTTCCTGGACAGCCACGTGTAGACTTTCACTGCTGCTGGTTCAAGTTTCGGTTTGGGATTCATGCTCTGGTATTCTGTGGTACAGATGTAATTAAGTGATACGCCTGTGTCTAGTTCAAACTTGGCGGAATGGCTTCCTATTTGGATATCCAGTCGTAGATATTTCTTTAGTCTGTCGGAGTCTGCCACCATGCACACGTATTCATCACTGTCCTGGGATATAGGAGTGAGGGAAGATGATTCTCTGGATGTCAACCGCTGGGATTTGTAGGACTTTACTGATTGAGCGCTCGACCTTGATGAGCAATCTCTTCCTCCCTGTACAGCTCTGGCATGGCGACGTGATTCCGTGCTCTTTCTGGTCAGTTTCACTCTTCCGCATCAATGACACTGTTGACCAACTGCAGGGCATTGGCCCGTGTGAGGGTAGTCTTGACCACACCGATAGCATTGCAATGATTTTCTCCTAGGTTGGCTGTTGTGGGTCCTGCTGCGAGGAGAGCTTACCCGATGTGTTCTTGCGGGCCTACCAGATTTGTGACGGTCAGGGCAACGCCTCGAGTCGGTGTGGGACTGTCCCCGAAGAGCTTGTTCTCTTTTTTTTGTCTTGCTAGCTTCCATCTTTTTTGCGTGTTCTTCTGCTTGGTGATTGATGTGAGTGAGTTCTTCTATCTCCTCTAGAGTGGATTTTTTTTTAGCAGTCGTCGACGTAGTGATTCAGATTGGCAGCCTTTAATGATGCGCAGACGGAGTGCATCCTCAGTGTTGAAATTGTCGAATTTGCAGTATTGGGCGAGACATCTGATGCGTGCGATGAAGTCACTCATTGACTCCTCCTTTTCTTGAGCGGCGAGGTTGAACTTATAGCGTTCATATTCTAGGTTTCGCTTGTGTAAGAATTTCATATCTAGGGCTTCTTTCACATCTTCGTAGGATGCAGAGTTAGCGGCCGGTAGTTCCTTGATTATTTGCGCAATGTCTTTTCCCACTAAATTCCGCAAGGCTATGAGTTTCTGATTGGGATCACAAACTTGCGACCTCGTCATGAAATCCTCAAAATCTTCAGCCCAGCTTTTCCATTTGGGCCCCATGCTGTTCCCTGTCGTCAGTGTCAGGGACTCAGGGGGGTGCAGAAAAGGTACTCCCAGGAGCATCTGTCCCAGTTGCAGGGCATTTTGGGTGGACCCAGAGGGTGTGGGCTGCGAGGAGGTGGCTTCTCCAGACATGGTGGGCGGAAAAGTGTCTCCAGTAGACTGTGGGGGCCTCTAAATTCACGAATTGTGAGTTTTTATGCTGATTTTGGGATCTGCCTGACCCCAAGATGGCAACCGTGGTAGGGTACAGTATTTAAAATTGGCCACCGTGGTAGGGTACAGTATTTAAAATTGGCAGGTTTCCTGTTCTCACAAACCCCCCAAAGGAAGACGCGGGAGACGGAGCCAGGTAAATTACAGCTTTATTCTATCCCAGTCACTGCACAACTTCCATTCCTGTCCCCGCCTCTTCCTCCATAATGCCTGCCCTGTCTTGAAGCCAGGGTCAGGCAATGACGATACGACAGCAGGGATGTGTGTCAGGGCTGGTGCCTTTCTCCACTTATTTTCGCGCTTGCCATAGAACCCCTGGCTCACTACAGAGGGAACTGCACTTGCACCGTGGATTATTCCCTGCAGTGGAGTCCTGTCATCATGGGTTACCTGGAATTGTGGGTCACCTGTGAAAATTATGATTTCATAATGAGCAACTTTGGCACAACGCTGGTAAAAACGAAAACATGCACAGATTGCTGGGATCGCCTACTGCTCTCCTATGGCTAAGAGACAGGCTACCCTGTTCTAAATGTAGAGGAGAACTCCAATGATAAAACATTGGCTCTGTGATGCTGCATAATGGCAGGATATGACTAAGAAGTACTCTGAGACGCTACATCTTTAAGCTCGCTTCAAAGACATCTGGGTTCCATTTTGGCCCTACCTTTGAGCTACGGACAATCCCTCCTCTCTTGTCCGCCAAGCTCTGTACTTACAAACGTAGCTTAGGGAGTGATGTAGTAATATAAACTGAACGTAGAATACTAACAGACTGATTGGAGGGTGGTGCGCCCATGCAATCATCTCAATAGTCCTCCCACTACATTTAGTATATCATCTTTGTGTTGCAACTATTGTTAGGTTAATTAGCAAAGTCTATAAAAAAAAATGAAGTCTGCATTACTAGAAGGGTAGTCTTTTTGAAGATAAATACTAAAAGGTTGACGTTCAAGGAACCCCTCTTCAAGTGTGTAGTGAGCATGTCTGCCTTGCGCGCCCCGTGTGCGACGCGCGAGGCATAGGTCTCGTGCTGCCCGTTGGCACGTAAGGAGTGGTGACAGTTGGTGGCTCGGGGACACGCCATTTTGTATGTACCTGGCCAGGGCTATGACGTGCTGGCGGGAGCTGTGAATAAAGAATATTCTTTATCAATTGAATTGTGCCTTCGAGTCATTACAAAGTGCCTTACAGACAGAGGTTTTATGACGTGAAGGAATTTTCATTCAGGTGTTTGGCAAGTGTGTGCGCACTTCAGGGGATGCACACGAAGGTGAAACTCATCTCTTGCAATGTGGGAATGCTGAACACACCCAGTAAAGAACGAAACACTAAGCCCTATAAAAGTTAGAAGGGGACTTATGATTTACCCAAGAAACTCACCTAATACTTCAGGACAGCTGGAGACTCTGATCTTGCTAATTTCCTGTGCAATAGTTAGCCTCAAAAGACCAAGTCTAAAGGAGTGGGAAAACAGCTTACGTATTATTATACAGAACACACACTCATAAGGAATGCAAGTAGCCAGACTCCCTTGAAACTGTATATGCCCCTAACCAAATCTTTCCTCTGTAAGACATTGTGCAGAATACTAGACAATGTCACAAAAATCCTGCCCTGCTGATAACCAAGACAAATTATTTGGGGTCAAAGACAACAAGTTTTCATGTGCATTTTGTCCTTGGGACAAGTAGGCCCAACCCCCTGCAGCAAAAACCCTTTGGCTGCTAGCTTTCAGTGCCACATTATGGATCAGGGAAGGGCATTGTTTTCTGTTAAGGTAATTTGTGTGTGCATATGTTAATGCTGTTTGAACTTGTATTTATGTTTCATTAATTCAAAGCCTTTATTATTAGGGTGAGCATTCTAAGGACATGTTGTAAACTCGGACTGCACTATTGACAGCTGTTCCAGTATAAACATGATTACACACGTTTTCAAAGTTTAGCAGTATAAGGCTGTGTATAATGCTCCGAGAATGCTCTCTGATCAGATACAAATATTTGTAGAAGCTTGAAAGCAAGATGGATGATTTTTTGCTTTCAAAATAAAATGTTCACAAAAATGCAGCTGGGAAAACAAAACATTTTGCTAAACTACTGTAAAATTTGACGTACCATTTCTTTGAAGTATCATTTAGAAAATGTGATGATGCATGCCAGTATTTCCCAAACCAATTCCCAATGGAAAAATCGGTGGAAACAGTTTTAACAAGATTATGGGAAACATAAAAATAAAAAGCATTGGCAAAGTTAGTATGTCTGAAATTGGTGGTCAGCCTTTTGGTTTTGTCAATGCACGTGTTGTTTTGGCATGGTTTTTTTAAATCCTTATTTGTGTAGGAGCTGCTGGGCCCTCATCATTATAACAAACATTTATAAAAAGAAGCAAAAACAGTTTGTGGTCTCAAAAAATCACACATTGCCATATTAGTTCCTGGCAGTGAACAAAACTACTTTGTGTGCCGATATGCCCCTTATGAAAGAGATGAATGCTGTTGCTCATAGTGATGCCAGCCGATAGACGTAAAGAGAGACAGAATTTGAATACACACAAAAGGTCTTGGTTAATGCCAGGCCTAATTAGGGGTATAATTATTAAAGAAATATCAAAAGTGCACCCATGGTTTATGTCCTTGCATTAGTGCAGATTTATGGCTTTCATGGATTCACAAGAATTTACAGAAGTAGGTCAAGAAACCATAGTCCTAGAAAATATTAGTGAACTGCATTTTATCACGTGCAAACATGCTTGTGCAGATTTGCTCATGTGAGAATCTGCTGAGCGTTTGCAAGTTCACTTTCCATCCAACCACTTTTTCCCAACCGCTGAAGAGGTTTTATGTCTGCCATTGTCAGGGGTACATTTGCAACTTTTCTCAGTATAGGAAAAGATTAGATAAGAGCTGGTGAAAACCCTTCAAACATGCACGTTAGTAGGTTTGCACAGACTCAAAAGGGCATTCCAATCCTGGAACTAATGCTTACCACTACCTTCAACCCCAATTTGTAGATCTGCTGAAAGGTGGCAAAATAGGAGAATTGCCAGTATTCCAACCCTATTATGGTATGAGCTCTGGCATAATCAAGACAGGCTATATCAGAGTTCGTATATAGTGAGATTGCTGCCATCATTTGTCACTACACTACATGGCACGAAATGGACAAGTGGACTTTGTTACATAGCAAGTAAATTAATGAGGAACCTGCCCCATGGACAAGTAGATACTTTATTAAATTCCATACCCCCTGGGACTACCTTAGGGGTGACTTATAGGAATGCTTATGCCTGGAAAACTAGGCCAAAATGGTAGTTTAAAACTACACTTCAGACTACAGTGGGAGTCCTGGGGCATTTTTAAAAGGCTACTTTAGAGGGTGGCACATGAGTGCTTCAGATCCACTAGTGGCATTTAATTTACAGGCCATGGGCACACATGGAGTGGTCTAACAGTGACTCCGGTAAATCCTACTCAGAGACAGAGTGGCTAGGAGGGCCATCCATAGTCAAATAAAAGAACAAATGCCAATCAATGACACAAGCGACTGCAGCCTAGAGATCGTCGGGGGCTCTCTAAAAGTGGTAGGTAGGAGACGTGAATCATAGAACAAACATTGCAGACCCTTCAGGAAGGCATACATTGATTGGAACTTGACATAAGTGAACTCTCTTTCGAAAGATCGAGAAGCAAATCCTAGCAGTTAGAAAACAGGTATGTTTGTTGGAACTTAAAGTGCAATACTCACAAGCTAAATTCAAAATAATATCAAGGAGGAAACAGGGCCTGTAGATTATCGTCTGGCAAAGTAAAAAAGAGACAAGCCCAATCACATATACGAATCATCAGTGTAGTGAGCCACTCGGCCATTATCGGGGTTGACTGCCAGGTATGTAACTTGCAATGCACCCTCTGGCCAGGCATGGCAAGATGCTATAAATAATAGAGCAAGGGACCGCACAAGGTCTTCCATCTTCACAGTGACGCCAGTGTAGTGTGCCTTATTTCTAGCTGGAACCAGGTCCAAGCATCAGCCACGTGTCGGCCTGCTGGTACATTTGGCGATGAGGAGTCACCCATGCAGAGGAGCCACTTTGCCACAGCAGTGTCGGCTGCTGTACTCCAGTGACCCACCCTGGTGTCCTGCTCTATTGCAGAGCTTTAATTATAGTAGCCAGCCTACACAACATGTCAGCACGTCATGCCTGGGAGATGTACTGATGCTGACTGCCTGTCTGGCTCCAATACAGGAAATTATTGGGATGCTTCCAGACCCCAGTGGCACCCTGCCACCACACCCTAATTATCAAAGGCTGTGCCTGGAATGAGGTGAGCTTGCCTAAGACCTTGGCCCATCCCTGCGGCCCATATTGGCGTGCCTTAGTTGCTGGGCAGGCTGATCTGAAGCCAAGGAGGGCACTGCTCTGCTCATAACGACAGGAGCACCCAGCATATGGACTGCTTTGGGACAGTGAGGTACTTGATATACAGCACAAGCAATTACAGCGAGAGGCAGTGGCTATTTAGGTTTTTGGGGTGTGCTGGACAGGACCCACATCTTCAGTGCAATGGTAGATGACCCCAATACTGAGTGAGCCCAAGGCCTGCCTCTGTGGTCTGCGCCCCAACAACATACCCTTGTGAGAGTTCTTCAGCCACCTAGTGAATTGATTGATCCAGCCACGGCTCTACCCAGTTAGAAGACACAGATGGGAAGGCTGAACAACTACTTCATAGCCACCTCTCAAGAATGATGGTGCAGTCAAGCAATCCATGCTAGTCCATTATGTGGGAGAGGAGATCTATAAACCGTTTGAGTATCTCCCTAACAGAGGAGCAGAGGATGACTACAGTGCAGCGGTGCAGGCCCTCTATACTCATTTTGACCAGCAGCTGAATCCCGAGTTCGAACACTTTAAGCTCCACTAGGCACGGGAATGTGAAGAAGACTCAATTGACACTTTCTATGCCTGCCTCCGTGAGATGGCCAGCACATGTACGGCGGATGATCAGCCCAAGGAGATCAGGGTGCAGATTACCCAAGAGTGCCGGAACAAGACCCTGCTGTCCTAACACTACAACAGCCCAAAATCAGTTTGGATGACATCCTCATCATAGCGAGGTCACATGACCTATTGTCCTCGAAGGAAACGGAGATGGACAAGGCTATGATACAAACACCCGATAAGTTGCACCGTGTAAAAGTAGTTCATACCCAAGAAAAAACAATGTATACAAATTGTAATTAGTTTGCAACTTTGAATTGAAATTTTTATGTCATCTATTTGAATTACATAATGAGGTGTTTTGAGCTGTTGTTCCAAGGTAAGTGAAAAGGCAAGTGTTTGATAGAGTGCTCATGAACAGATGAAAAAATAAGAGGAGAGTAGGAATATAATGAATATATACAATTTGGTTATTTACAGACCATAGATATGAAATCTGTCTGAAGATATGGAACACATTTGATAATCGAGAATTCAAAAATACATTATAAAATTCTTGTTATCTAAATGTGGATATGATTCAAGTACAGGTCAGTGTGTTTTAGAAATGTTGAAGTTTTGACCCCTGGTTGTTGTAAAGGCCAATTGCTGCTTAGAATGGAGTATTCATCAAGAAGGAAGTAGTAGCACACTACAAGGTAAGTGGAAAGATACCAATGATTTACTAGCTAAGATATGAGAGAAAGCTGGGTATAATTGTAGGCTGTGGTATAGCTCACATAGCAATCACTGTACTACGATCAGTCAAAAGGTATCAGAGAATGGGCCTGTAGGCTCCCGGCCAGGAGGAAGTCTTCCTCATCTCATTCACGGACCATTTCAAACAGAACAGGAGGCTGCAACCCACCTGCGTGGTCAAAATAGCCCTTGTTGACATGGGGGCGACTGCTAATGTAAATAAATAAATAAATAAATAGGCACCCTGCTGGGGTGTCCCACATCAGAAGAAAGGGGTTTAGTCTTATTTGCCCAGAATGTGCAAGGATGCCATGTTGATGAACTGCTGGACCAATTCCCTGGACTGTTCAAGGGGTTAGGTTGCCTGCGAGGCCTGCCAATTTACCTACACATTGACAAGGCTGTCAAGCCAGTGGCACTATGTCATCAAAGGGTGTCATTCCACCTGCGGCCACTGGTGGAAACATAGTTGGACAAACTGGAGAGTTTTGGGGGAGATCAAAAAGGTCTCCGGCCCAATACCATGGGTGTCACCAATGGTGATCGCAAAGAAGCTAAAATAAACCAGTAAGGTAAGCCTATGTATTGACATGCACCTCCCGAACAAGGCCATTAAGAGGGAGAGGCACATCACTTTCGTAATGGACAGTATTATAGTGGATCTCAATGGGGCACGTGGTTATCAAAATTAGACCTAAACACTGGATATCACTTGCTCCAGCTGGAGGAGGGTAGTAAGTATAATACCATTTTATCCATGCTTCTGGGACGGCCTGCAATGCTACAAGCCGCTATGTTTTGGAATATTGTCTGCCAAGGATGTATTTCAGAACTCAATCAGCAGTGTCAGGCTTCCAAGGCGCAATGAAGTTCAAGCGATTACATCTTAATATGCTAAGTGACAGTGGAGGAACGTCATCAGTGTCTGAGGGCCACCCTGTAGTGTCTGTGTGAGCATGGAATCGCTCTTCATCAGGAGGAGTGCTCCCTCTTTCAGATGAGCATTGAGGTCTTTAGCTAGGTTTTCACATAGGATGGAGTGCGAGTGGACCCTAGGAAGTTGCATGCAATCAAACAAGCCTCAGCGCCATGCACTGCCTCAGAGGTGAGCAGTTTTTTTAGGGAGGGCCACCTACTGTGGCTGGTTCATCCCTAATCTGGTGACCATGAGGGCACTGATGACAACGGATGCTCGATGGGTGTGGGGCTCTAGTGAAGAGGAAGTATTCCAAAAAGTGAAGCTGGCACTTCTCAGTAAGGTGGCCATGCCCTACTTTGATATATAAGTAAAGAATGGAGCTGGATGTGCCCCTGGTGGGCCTGGGGTGGTGTTCACGTAAGAAGTCAAGCCTCGAAGGTGGGCATCCAAGTCGTTCGCAAGCAGAGCATTAACGCCAATGGAAGAGAGATATGCCCAGATTGAGAGGGAGGCCCTCGTCATAAAGTGGGCATGTGGATATTTTCACCTATATCCCATATCTATGTGGGCATTCCTTCCATGTGGTCACTGATCTGCTGCTGGTGCTGTTGTTCACTCCATCCACCACCATGGATTGAACAGTAGGCCATAGAGCTGCAGCACTACCAGTTTGAAGTGGTATGCAGGCAATGGTCCAAGAATCCTGCTGATTTCTTGTTATAGCACTCTCCCCAAGTAGATGGTGAGAAGAAATAGAAGACTAGGCACAGGGAGGAATATGTCTGACTAGGAAGACCAGGGGTCTGTCCAAAGGCATTAAATCCTCCAAAGGTTTTGGAAACTCAGCAACAAGGATCATGGCGCTCGTTTCTGTAGGATGCGAACATTTGGTTAGGCTGGACAAAGAGTGGCTCACGCAATTTTGGAGCGTCCTGAATAAACTCAGTGCCACTCAAGAGGGCTTCGTCCTATGGTGCCACAGACTGGTCATCCTGGAAAGACTGACATGGCAGGTGGCCTTTCTGACCCTTTAGCGTTGACCGCGGGTGAAACAAAGACCAGCGGCGAGGTGACACCGAGCAACACGGAGGTAAGCGATGCTCCTGTGGCACCTCGCCGCTGGTCTTTGTTTCACCCGTGGTCAACGCTAAATCTAACCAAAATCTTTTCCGTTTTCCATCAGCGGATACGGAGCACGTTTGAAAATTACACGCCGAAATCCTTTAAAAGTTTGATCGGATATTAAAAGACCCCTTCGCACCGACTCTGCCAAAACACTAAAAAGGTACGTTCCTTGCTTCCTAGCATAGAACTTCACGATAACTCATACCCCAGCTTCCCAATACCAATGCTTATTTTCTGCACACAGCGCCATTGGCCTCATCCCAGCGAGAGCCCGTAGAAGAATTCAATTTCTACATATAAAAGGCAACCGCCACCGTCAAGTTCAGAAACAGTAGACGGTATGTTTGTCTTCATTCTATTTGGCAACACTGCACACTATGGCAGTAACATGCTCAAACTGTGCTAATGTAAACTCACCTTGTTTTAGGAAGCCTTGTCCCTTGGACTCCTCTTGGAGCTCATCGAGTCTGCACTGACATTTCTTCTCTGAATTTGTTTCGCCAAAGAATCGGTAGGTCCCTTCGCTGAGTGCCATAACATAGGGAGTCTTGCCTTGTTCCACCCAAAATACTTAAAACAGTTTTCTTCCTTTCAACTTCTACAGACAGAGTAATTGTGCCCTGATGAGAATCCGGAAATCAAGCCCCTGGATTCGAAACGCGTCGGCCAATTAGAAAGGAACACTTGTATAGCAGCATTCGCTGGTCTATAAAGAATCCTGAATTCATTTTCGCGCTCCTTTCCTAATTTCCCCCTTTTTTCTACTCTCCTTTGCTTCAATCAATTCTCTACTCATTTGAAAGTGTGTGTATCATTCATTGTCATGCATATCGAATGTCACTGTCTGTTTTACATTGTTTTTCATTTCCGTGATTAATGACGATATTCAGTTTGTAATACTTTGTTCTGTAGAAAAGTTATTAGACTTTGGTTTAAATTTACGTTGTACATATGTCTTTGTCTGTCTATAATATTTTGTTTCTGACAAACAGAGTTTAAACCCAAAAAGGTTTGTGGTATAAATAAAAATACCCAGTTGATAACGACAAGCAGCGTGTTCAACTTCCCGTAAATGTGGGTGCAAATGTAAGTGGTGGGGCACTCTTCTTTGATTGTTGATAGACTTATTGCAAGCAGCCTGTCATCACGTTTTGTATGTTTCAAGGAACCTTAAAACCCAGCAGATTTCAGATGCTAAATCAATTGTGAGGTTCATTGAATCTTGGAGAAAATGAAACGGTGATAGAGAAGATTTTACACCATCGTGAAGAGAGTCAAACATTGAATGGTGATATTTCAGGTGCAGTCCTGCAACCATTTCCAAAATCAAGTACCACCCCTGCCTTTAACAACATCATTCTGTTCCATGTTTCAAATAAAAGCCAAGCTACTCTGAATTATCATGCACTTTCTTCAACGCCCAATTTTTTCTTTTTGTTTTTAAACGTGAAGAAATGAAATGATTGCAATCTAGGTAAAGCGGTGAAATAGCAGGTCTGACAGTGAAGAAAGGGCGGAGAGGAATGCACTGCAGCTCCTCCCAGACAAAAGAATCTCTCGGACTACAAACAGAAGCAGGCCAGCTGCAGGTGGCATGCAGCCCAGTGCCAGAATATTCTTCTTCCAGATTACTTGCTGGATTGTGGGGAGGGGGGGGGGGGGTATTCTTTCAGAAGACAATGCTTTGCCCTGTACAGAAGGCAGGTGCAGGGATAACCAGATAAATGTCTTCTCAAGCCTCTCAAATCTCACATAAAGCACCCCATACATTATAAAGCAGACCGCCAAGGCTCACTGTTGTAGCAGTGTTTCCCTGCTTGCCTGACAGCAACCTGATCCTGGGTTGTTGCAAAAATCGCTCCACAGTACATTCACCCGCATTGCGATATTTTGCATGTGAAAAATTAGTCTTACTTCCTAATAAAAGATTGCAATAGCGTTGTGCATAGTAGATTGCTTTTTTCGTTAAAGATGAGAAGTTGATGCTTAAGAACTATTTATTTTAATGGGAGATGTGTAGGGACTCGGAATATGGCTACATATGCACATTAAAAAAGAGCAGCTGCCTTATACGTTGATTGTAATACTAGCACAAACAATATTACAACATTACATTAGTGCATCATTTAGTTCACCTATGTGTGCAACCAGTAAAAGAGGTTGTTATGATCAATGAATGGAAAGCAGATCCCCGCCTTTCTACAAATCACTTTTCTAACTTTTCATCACCATCTTTGTGATGGAATGCATGCAAAAAAAGACTAATTTGAGGACATTAACCCCGTGAGAACAGCAGATGTTTGGACTGTTCTCTTCGCCTTCATTCTTCTAAGCACAAAGAACAGACGCGGAATTATGCTCCTTTCAAGCATGTAAACGTTCTGCACTGGGTAAAGTAGCTTGACATGTGCATCTGATGGTTTAGCTAAATTTACTTTTAGATTCATTTGCTCATAACGAAGGCGAAAAACGAATTAAGTAAATGTTTTCAAATTCCTACCTTAAATTACAGCAGATAGAAAAACTAAAATCTTAGCATCAGGTAATTTTGTAATATAATCTTCAACTTATTTGTACGTTAGCCTTTATAAATTCTACCTGCAGCATTCGCCTGGCATGTTATTTAGGAGGTATAATAAGAATAAAGGACATGGGTAGGGCTCCCTGCAATTGCGGACTTTGGGCCATATGTATCAACATTCCGTTTTGCGATTCCTAAACAGCGATTTTTAAGGAATCGCTATTTAGAAATCGCAAAATGGTATGTATGTAGAAATTAGCTTCTTTTTAGTGATTTCTTAAAATTCCTTAATTGCGATTAGCAAATTGGTAATCGCAATTAAGGAATAATTTCCCATTCATTTCTATGGGCCAGGAGGCCCATAGGAATGCAGGGGAAATTTGCGATTCGCAATTTGCTAATCGCAAATTGTGAATATTTTCAAGGGTGCAGGGGTGTCCAAAGGACACCCTGTTGCACCCCTGAAATCGGCATGGGTGGACATGTGGCGCACATACATGCCCTAAGGGCACGTATGTGCGTCAAATGGCACTTATAAAATAGAAAAAATATGCATTTTGAAAGGAATTCGCATCTTACCACCAACTAGAAGTTGGTGGTAAATTGCGATTCCTTAAGGCCAATTTGCTTTTTTTCTGTCTTCTTACATTGCATTTAAGGAATCGCAAAATTTGCGATTCCTTAAATGCAATCACAAGATAAGGAATCGCATATTTTGCGATTCCTTATTTTGAAAGAAGATTTCCTTGATGCATACCAATCCTCCAAATTGCATTCGCAAACGCCGACATTCTGAGAATTTCGGCGTTTGCGAATTCAATTCGGCTTGATACATATGGCCCTTTGTGATTGCTTGAGAGAGAGGAACGGCAAGTGTCATGCTTTAGGAATGGAGTTTTGCTCTTTCAACATGGATGTGAGTGTTTCTCTGGTAAACCGCTAGAAAGAAATGCAGTCTGCACAGAAATCGTTTGTCATGTGTCTGAAAGCGCCAAGGGATTTTATGCAGGTAAGCCTGTGTGCCTGTATTTGAGTTGTCTGCACGTGTATTCATCTCTTTATTAGGTTTACATTGATGCAGGTAGAAAGCAGGATATTTAAAATTGGAGATATACCTGCAATTTGTTTCCTGCTTCCATAAGTAAAACCGTCAAATGTATTAGAAACAAAGTACAACAATCTTGGGCAAAGTCAACATATAGCGCCTATTATAACTAGGCCTGGGCGAAATAGTCAATCCCGGTGGAATCTGCGGTATTTGATAATTCCGCATTCATTCTGCAATGCGGAATTACTGAAAAACTCTGCCCACAGAGTCGTGTCCACCATTGTACTTCACCCTGTGCCTATTGAAACTGAGTCTCATACAACATATAACTAAGTGCACCATATTTTTATTTATTTATTTAGAGTGTTTTATAAAGTGCGAACATCACCCAAGGATATCAGAGTGTTGTACATAGAGTCGATTGAAGAAAAAGATCGGTATACACCAGAACACCATAAGTAAAAAGGCACAATAGACTGTTGCAACAGATATCACATTAAAAATCTGTTATTCCATTAATATTTCATTAATAGGAACGGATTCAGCTTCTTGATGGTGGGTATTTTGCTGCTGCTCAGAAATTCAGATCCAGGTACCCAGCAGAGCAAAGTTTTAGTGGGGTTCTCCTGTAAAGGAAGTGCTTTTGACCAATATAGAAATTGCTGACAATGTGATGTTCGATGCTCACTGGGAAGGGTCTCTCCAAAAGTCTATGAAAGGAATCTATTCATTGGGTTATTTTTCCATCTCTTTTTTAAAACGTGGGTTAATGGGTTTGAACACACTTTGGGTGGTAAGGAGTTCCAGATCCTTTGGGCCAACCCAGAGAAGGAGCATGTGTCATAAACAGCACAGTCTTTTGTGCCATTACTGAACATCACCCAGTGGGCTGTATTGTACATCATACAGTGCTCTGATGGTAAACAGACCCAGTGCTCTTGTCATGCAAATGTTAGAATGTACCCCTGATTCAAATTACCTAGTGCTTTACTGATGTTCATCACTAATATTACCCAGAGTTATCCTAGCCTGTGCTTCCCTGATGAACCTTATTGTATAATTGACACCATTCCATAAAGTATGGATGTGCATCAACATACGTCACCTGATGGTCAGGGTTGTGTAGAACTTCATTGACGCCTATATGTTTGTTGGGATATCTGTAGACCTGTTGGATGTTATGAAAATAAATATCTGAGGAGGGGCTCATCTGAGTGAAAGAGTGCATTATCGCTGTTAGTCCTCAATGTTGTCCATCTGGGTGTTCATGAACTATACAAAAGCTGAACCTCGTATTACTCAGTTGTCCATACATTTCAAATTATCTTAAGCAATAAGAAGTCACATTTGAAAATAAATAAAAACGTTAATCGTCTTGTAACTGCAAAATATCAGACTATAATACATAGATTACCCTAATCGCCTTTGAAATTCAAATGGATACTGGAGCTTGTGCCTTCTTGATATAACTACTTAGTTTTGGCTTGACAGTGCACCATTATGTGATCCACCTAAAAAGGGCTTTAAGAAGCACTACCAAGAGAGGGCATTTGGCTTCACCCATATGGTGGTAGCTAGGAGCATACGTTTTGATTGAGCAGAAGTTGTGTGCTTCCACAAAAAAGTGCTTTCCCTCAGTGCAGCTGTGATGATTTTGTTTATTCATCATGCATCCTGAGCTTGAACTTTCAGGGGTACACATATGGCATTATAATTCTATTAGAGTGTCTTTGATAACTAAATAATGCAAATGTTTATATTTCTGTGGCAGCTTCATAGAAGGGGAGAGGAAAGTTATGGACTTTGGAGTTCAGAGTGCAATTTTGTGTTTGAGAGCCCAGGATTGCATTAATCCACATGGATTTTTAGGTCTGGCTTGACAGTGTATGTGTCGCCTGACCTTAAGTGATCAACAAAAAAGAGCTTTCAGATTCCTACTGAGAGAAAGTCTTAGGCTCCAACTATATGTTGGTTCCACTGAATCCAGGTTTTGATTGAGCCAAATGTGTGTGCTGCCCCTAAAATTACTGCTTGTACTACATGTTTTGCCTTGTGAAAAGTTTTTCTTTAATTTATAGATCAGGACTAAGTAGGTTATAGTGGTGTTAGAAATGGGTCTCTAGGCCGAGGCATGTGCCCTGTTCAAGTAGGAACCACCACTCTAGTCAGGGTAAGTCAGATACACAACCTAAATTAACCTGTACTCACCCTATGGTAGCTTGGCACAGAGCAGTCAGGCTTAACTTAAGATGCAATGTGTAAAGTATTTGTGCACACTTTAATTATAGCAACACAGTAAAAAGACTCTAGATCAGTTTAAAAACAGAGAATATTTGTCTGATTAAAACAAGACCAAAACAACAATAATACAATCAGTGGTGGCCAGTACAGTATGGGGTGGAGGGGCGGGAGTGTGGGGACGGGAAAATAATTTCACTTACCTGATCGTCGCGTCTCTGCTCCATCTCTCGCACTTTGTCTCTCCTCTGCTTCTTAACCATGAAGCACCCATGTTCCCCAAAGCCAATCACAAAGCTGCAATGCATTGTTGTAATTTGTCTGATTGCCATTGTTTGGCATACAGATGGGGAATGGGAGCCTGGGCATGTTCTCCACCCAGGCTGTAATGAAGCCTGGGTGGAGAACATCAAAGTGCGCATGATGGATTAGTCGGGCAAAGAGGGCCTGCCAAACCGGTATGCACACTTTAGAGTGCAGCAACCACTCCTCCACCCCATGTCACGGGAGCCAAGCCCCACCCTAACTTGGCGATACTAAAAAATAAAATGATATTAACTTCTAATGATCCAAAACATTGGATTCAGTGGCAGCATAGCGCAGAGGCCACCACTGAATCGAATACGTAGAAGTCAAGATATGAATTTTTAGAGATTAAATTTAAAAAAACAGTGCTTAGAAGTCAAGAGCACTAAAGGGTTACTTGAGGTCGCGTTAGATTGGGCCATATCTCAAGAGGTAAACCGACTGCAATGGAGTGCGGGTTGGATATAGTTCCATTTAGGTTCCGCTGAAGTTTTACCTTCTCAAGTTGAGCCAAGAGTCCTGTTCACAGGGAAAGAGTTTGCTGGGAGCATGGTGATCATCACTGGTGATGGTCTGTGAAACGTGATGAGCCGGCAGGCATCGCAGACAGACGGCTAGGGCCTCGCGGTCACGAGCGGCGATACTCCTGTGCGAAGAGACAAACTTGTGCCCATTCGCACTGATCCTTTGAGTAACCAACACTGTTCCAGATCAAATGGGCTCGTTCGCGAGGAGCCCAAAAGCTTGATTTAATGGGACTGTAGAGCTGGAAACCCACTTCTGAGGCACAGGACTGGAGGGGGGCACCACACGCAAGGGTAGGATTCACAGATGCCAAAGTCCAGCAGCACCAGCAGAGTTTCAAGACGTCTTTTGTGACCCTGAGGATTAAGAGAACAGGAGGCAAGCTAGCGAGCCCTTGGAGAATCTTGGAATCAAGGATGTAGAGAGCAGGTCCAGCCCATCTCATTATCAGGCAAGAAGCAGCAGGCATGAGGCAAACACAGCAGTGCAAGTTGCAAAGTGGCATTACCTCCTGTAGCACAGCAATCCGCAGGCCAACACAGCAAAGCAAGTGGCAAAGTTGCAGTCCCTCCAACAGCCCACAGCTCTTCTTCCAGGCAGAATGTCCTTGGTTCCAGTAGAGTTATGATTTGGTGGTGTCAAGTGCCCAGTATTTATACCCAAATGTGCATTGAAGTGACAGAAACTCAAAGAGGCCTTTGAAGATCACAAGGTCACTACCTTTCCTGCCCTGGCTCCAGTCACACTACACGGGGGTATGTAGCTCTTTGTGTGGGGACAAGCACTGCCCAATTCAGAAGCGTCAGCTCCTCCCTCCCAATCTACCTCAAGAAGGCCCATCAGCCTGATGATAGGCCATCAGGATGCAAATGTCACACCCATGCTCCCTTTATGTGACTGTCTAGCGGGAATGCACAAAGCCCAGCTATCACCCCACAAGAAAGTATCTATCAAATAAGACATCCAATATTGGACCATGCTGGCCATTACATTTTCAGTGCTAATAAGACCAATCCTCCAATCTGCAATCTTTTCCATAACAGAGTATAATCAAAGATATAAAATTAATGCTTTTCCAATGTGGAATAACCAAGAGATCCATGATTGGAGTAGAGATTGGTTAATCTCCCCCAAGCTTTGTTTCAGTTCGAGGTGCTGAAGAGAACCCCTCCCCCCCCCCCCCAAGGAATTTAGGGGTTCGAAACGTGTAGACCTCGTTTCATGACCAAAAAAGTGAACATGTAATCTGTAGCAGTTTAGCCACTTCTTTTTGTATTAATGTTCTTAAATACATTGCCAATTATCTAACTGAATTACCTAGGTTAAACTGAATACCACACTGTTTGGCTTTGCCCAGACGTGGGTTGTAGTAAAAAGGATACAGGTATTTTTTGAAAAAAAAAAACATCACAACCCCTCTGGTTGCGCTTTTCCATGGTTTTTTGTACTGATTATTTTTTTCACGTGTATGTTGTTATTATCATTTTCTAATTGTGTGTGGAATCCTAACTTTAAAATTGGTTTTGTATTTAATGTTGAATTTTGTTAACATTTTATGTGTACACAGTACATGTAATTTGTAACATGTGTGTGTTGAGTTGTATTGTGTTCCATGAAATCATTGAATAGATTTGCTATGAAAAATATTGTCAAAAAATTTTAAAATACGTTTTCAATTCTCTTTTCAGAATTCACTAAAAAAGGAAATAAACTAGCTCTTTTCAATCACAATGAGTGTTTAGTGTGGTTTGAAGAATTTAATTGTTTATAAATTATTGATTCAGTACTGGCATGCATGTTGTTGATAATTTATAACTTTCTCAGACCTACAATTTAAAAAACAGCTTAACTAAAAGATGTGTTTTTAAATTGTGAATCCAGAGGCATAAAACTCAAATATTTTATCTACTCCCAATGGTAAATTACAACTTAAAGATGTTAACCTATTTGAGAAATAGGCCTTGCAGTAGTGAAAAACAAATTTACTTGTTTTTCGCCTCCATGACACATAAAACTCATGGGTACATATCTTACCTTTTAAATACACTGCACTCTGCCCATGTGGCTACCTTTGGCCTACACTAGGGGTGATTTACAAGTAGTTAAAAGGAAGGGTTGGGCCTGGCAAGTAAGTTAACTTGCCAATGTCGAAATGGAATTTTAAAACTGCAAACACCTGCTGTGCAATGGCAGGCTTGAGTCATGTTTAAAGGGCTACTGAGTGGGTGGCACAATCAGTGCTGCTGGACTACTAATAAACACAAGGAAATGATGGATAGAGTGCTGAAACTTTTCAGACGCTCACCCCCAGCTACAGATCTGGGTTGAATCCATCATCGTTCTTTAGCTCACTTTGCCACCCCAGATCATCTTTTAACATTTGTTACCCGAGTGGGAAGGGTATGCCTAGATGTGAGTCCTGGGCCCTCCATGCCACTGAATGAAGCTAGCCTGGCTGATGAGGGGTGAAACCCCGAAACCGCTCCTAGGATGCATGTTTCTTGTCCAAGGAGAACCTGGCCTGGACTGTTCCCATGGGGAAATGGGTAAAAACTGATTTGCATATGGCTGGGTTTCAACTGGAATGGCATGGGGAGCAAGAAAATGATGGCAGTAGACTCAGATCTCTGTAATGGGGAGAATGTTTGACAATGATCAGTATTCGGTCTGTAAATTGTTCTTTTCGCAGCAGGACAAGTAGTAGCAATCCTAGGATGCTTGTTTCTGGTCCAAGGAGAACCTGGCCTGGCAGTTCAGGCTGGACTGTTCCCATGGGGAACGGGGTAAAAACTGATTTACATATGGCTGGGTTTCAACTGGAATGGCATGGGGAGCAAGAAAATTATGGCTGTAGACTCAGATCTCTGTACTGGGGAGAATGTTTGACAATGATCAGCATTTGGCCCGTAAATTGTTCTTTTTGCAGCTGGTCAAGTACAAGCATTTAATTTACAGGCCCTGAGCACATAATAGTGCACTTTACTAGGGACTTATAAATAAATTAAATATGCCAACTGTGGATAAGCCAATGTTTGCTCTGTGTGAATGATAGGTTGTTTTATGAGAGACAGTATTTTGCTTATCCAACTGTCACTCGCATACCTTTCTAATGGTATGACTGTGTGTCTGTGGGTTGCTGTATAAGAGAGAGAGAGAAAAAGAAAAAGAAAAAGAAAGAGAGAGAGAAAGAGAAAGAGAAAGAGAATTTTCACAATCCTATAGCGATTTCCAACAAGGGCATATCTGTAAGTAAACAAACTGCTTGGGCGCGCAAATTTATCTTATGTGATAAAAATATTGGGCGTAAAAACAATTTCCGTATGGCAAGGACAAATGTGCAATCAAGCAATATGTGCAACATGTCATTTCTTAGACCTAGCCCACAATTACAGTTGCCATCTGGGCCAATCAAAGCAGTCTTTATTTTTCTGTCTATCTTCCAAGGGTTAATCCCAACTCGGGACCTTAAAATTTCATATCTTAACCCTTGATTGGGCAATATATCCAGATGCAGGAACCAACCTCCATTTTCCCATGAGTTCTTTAACCACTGGACCGATTTTTTCACTAACATATAATCAAGGTCATGAGCCCTTGAAAAAGACTGACCTTGTTCCCTTGTTCTCTTTGTAAAATCGGCCACCAAGGAGTGCTGGGAGATTCTAACATTAAGGGGCCCTGCTACTTTCTGGAGGGTTCTTCTCACATCCTTTGCCCAACTAAGGCTACTTGTTTGAATCTCCTCACTACACCATTGTGAGACCTTCTGTACAACTCCTGGGTCCTGACGCTTCCAAAATCTTTCCATGGCCATTTGGGACTGCACACGGCAAGAAGTTAACCCTAGTTCCATTTTTTGTTGAACTTTTTTAGCCCACATATAGACGAAAAGGCTTTTGCTTTTTGTGCCTCCAAGTGGGTGCGGCATTTTAGCGCGCTATTAAACCAGAGGCCTAAGTATCTGTATTCTTTAACTGCTTCCAGTTTGTCGTGGCCTAAAAACCAATTAAAATTCTTCCGGCTCTTTCCAAAACATAGACCCTTGGTTTTCTCCATATTTACGGTCAGTAATTTTCTATCACAGTAATGTTTGAAAACATTTAATTTCCTTTGGAGAAGTGTGGCTCAATGGTTAGAGCGGCAGACCCTGATGCAGAGGTCTAGCCCAGGACCAGGGTTCAATTCCCTACCTCGGCGGGTCTTGGGCTCAAAATTCCACAGACCCGATAATTCTCGCCTCGATGCATATTCCAATCATGGAGTCCCACTCTGCAACTCTGGGCAATAGCTTGCTTAATCTCCACAACGGCCCCCACAATGCTAAGGATGCCTGGTCTCCACCTTGGGGGTGCCCAGGAGTGGACGCCTCACAGGGAAAGCCAAGATGGGTTCCACAGTGGTATTGGTACAAGCGCCTTGAGACCCTTGCGGGTGAGTAGTGCGCCATACAAGTATCAATTTACATTTACATTTGGAGTCCTATTCCTGTTTGATCAAGAATCACTAGATCATCAGCGTATAGGAGACAAGGCACTTTGTGACCACTCATTCTTGGGCTTGCGCTTCTTTCAACTTCTAATGCCGCAGGGAGATCTGCCTAGAAAATTGAAAATAACAGGGGTGCCAGAACGCACCCCTGTATAAGGCCATTCCCTACAGTTATCTTATGAGTTAATGACCCCTGCATGTCTCTAATAACCTGGGCCCAATTCCCACTATGTAACTCTTTTAGGACCATCAATAAACCATCTGGGATTTTGTATTTTATCATGTCTTCCCAGAGTTTATCACAGTCCAAGGAGTCAAATGCTACCCGAAAATCGACAAAGCAGTCGATTTCCGGGCCAGGGCCCATAGGGCAAAACAATGATCTATTGTGGAATGGCCTTCTTTAAATATGCCTTGTTCAACTGGGATAATTGATCCCTCTTCTGCCCAAGTCTTTAACCTATCTAATATTATTTAAGCAAATATCTTTTCACCAATATCAATTAGATTAATTAGTCTATTATTCCTGGGTGCATAGACATCCCTTTTTTTATGGGCTAATTATCGCACCCTTCCAGTTAGTCAGGATCGTCCCTGTTTCTAGGATTACTGAGAACATTAGAGAAAAAAATTCAGCCCACCATGATGTCCGTGACTTTATTATCAAAGCTGGCAAGTTATCTGGGCCAGCAGCTCTTATTACGTTTAGGGTCTTTATCTTAATAAGAACATTTTCTACTGAAAAGTCTGATTTTAGATCAACTACCAGACCACTCCAGTCCCCTAATACTTCCTCTTCAATTTCTCTCCCCGAAGAATACAATTCCTTCAGATAATCCTCCCAGGCGCCCTCTTCTACTACACAATTCATTGAAGCAACTGAGGAATCTGTTACTGATTGTACTAGCTTCCAGAACAGTTGTATGTTCTTGGATCGGATAGCCTCCAACAATTTCCCCCAGCAGGTTTCCTTATGGGCTCTTTTTGTACTATAAAGAAGGGTGGTGTATTCTTTTTTTAATTTGACAATATTTTCTGCCCTAGTCTTATCAAATTTTTTACGCAAGCTACGCTGTTCTCTTCTTAATTCTCTTTTTTTGTTTAAACAGTGTTTATTAAACCAATTGACTTGCTGAACCTGTGTATTTTGTTTACTCTTGGTGGCCTTTGCATCTATTATTAGTTCAACCTTAATACTTTGTACCACTTTATTTATGTTTTCAATATACCAGGCCAGGTTTAGTCCATCTACACTTCCTAGAATGATGTTTTGTTGGAGCCTGGTTAACTTTTCTATATATTTTTCGGTTACCCGTGTGGAGATATGCCTTGGGTAATCCATCTGTTGAATGACTACTTTCTCACAGGCAATCTGATGGAAATATAGCAGCTCCAGTTCTAGAATATTGTGATCACTGCCTTCTATATGGTTAACCCTGAAGCCCTTTATTAAGTTGAAGTTCCATGCTGGCATGAAAACATAATCTATGGGGCTATTTTGTGTCCCTGGTTTGAAAGTTTTCTTTGCCGGGCAATCTTGGGGAAAGCTACCGTTCAAGCAAAAAAAAACTTTAGTCGCTAGGTAATTTTCCAAACATGCATCATGCATTGAACAAAGACTTTCAGGAAACGTTGCTTGAATTATATCATAGGACTCCAAAATTTCTAAATACATGAGATCTTGCCGCTTTGGGTTAAGTTTATGATTAAAAAATGTTCTCCTACCAACAAAATCAAATCTGAGCCGTACTTTTCACACAGTAAATCTAAATCATTCTTAAAACATCCCATTTCAACACCATATTCCTCCTGAGCGCCCTATTGCATATAAACATTGAAGATAAACACATTTTCTTTCTTATTACCAGCAGCAATTAGGGTTATTCTACAACAAAGCAGCCATTTGCATGTTACAGTGAGCTGAAGTACATTTTTCACTAGTTTTGTAGATAATAATATCAGTAAGCCGCTTGCTGGGCGGCTGGACCTAGATTTTACTGCCGGTCGATGGACTTGGCGGAACCCATCCACTACCGGGGTCTCACCACATAGCCAGGTCTCCTGAATACAAATGATCTCGTTATTGTTCGCCAGTTCTTTTATCCGTTCATACTTTATTTGATTTCCTAATCCATTATATTCCAGGAGGACATTTTTAAGCCATGTGGCTGACCCGTTACCTATTCTACGTCACTGAGGGGCCCATACCCATTGGATTCCTCTAAGTGGCGCTGGGAAGGCCCTAGGGGACTAGTACTAAGGCTCCAATTCTTTTAAGAATCCTTCGGAGCAGAATTATTTATTACTATGTTAAGATTTCCCAAGCCTAGACTTACATCTCTTTCTAGTAGTCTCACTTGCCTCTTTCCAAGCCCTGCATGGTACTGTAGAAAGACTTTATCTTGCTGAACTTTGTATTCTGCCCCTCCTTCTGCAATGGGTACTAGCCGAATCGCTGCATTTAGTATCTCACTCTCTGCTCTCTCTATGGCAATTTTTACCAGATCTGAATAGACTTGTACCCTGGAGAGCTCTTTTCCATCGAGGGTTGATTGAAAACCCACCTGTTTGAGGTCTTTTGAGACGATCCCTTTCAGGCTGGGACAATGGGCGAATGAATTAAGGAGAAGTGATCTATTTAGATACAATCTCTTCTTTGTTTTTTTCCCGCCCCTTCCCATTTTCACTTGTTCAAAATACAGCCACTGGTTTCCTTTAAACTCCATTCCTATTAATGTTGGCTCCCTTTGTGGCTGTTGTGTATTAGATCTAGCACCATCCTCTGCTAAATTGCCCAAATGGTGCCGCTCTTTGAAGGCAACAGTTGTAGCAGGTTTTCTAGTTGTATTGCATGGTACATATTTTATGCATCTAGCCATCTTCTCCTTGTAATTGTGTTTACTGCTACAAATACCCTTTTTGACTTGATTCTTTACTGGTTTCTCTGTACTTCCTATTTTTATTCTGCTCACTCTTTCTCTCTTAGTTTTTGGGACTTTGATTTTAGCACCACTCTGCCCATGCTCTTTCTTTGTACGCCTTTTCTGAAGGGTCTTCCCTGTCTTAATAAAGCGTGTCTAGTATAACCGTCCCTTCTTTTTACCAACATCGGCCATCTTGAAATGTATACATCATGGTTGGTTGATGGGGGTTCTATATTCCCGATCTCCTCCCCCCACAGTTGGGGTTAAATGCTCGGGTCAGGAACAGGTCTTAACATTAAAGGCATTTGGCCCCTAATTCCTTGTAGTTCTCCCTGAATTTTAGAAAGGTACGCGTTCTGTGTTTTTAAAATGTCATGATTTAGAATTGTAACTTCCAAGATCCCTTGGAGTGCTTTTTGCAACAATAACATCAATTCCAGCATTGAAGAGGCCGAAGTTGTAGAAGATTCTGAGTTAAGCTGTAGGGATTGATTACAGTCATTGGTGCCCTTGTATTGTATTGTATTGTATATTGGATTTTATATAGCGCTTATCACCCAGGGGTCTCTAAGCGCTTGCCTTGGGAACCCGTCCTGGCTTTTTCCCTGTGAGATAGCCCCTACAGGGCATCCCCAAGGTGAAAGTGTGGTATCTATGGTTTAGAGTTTTGGGTTGTCTGTATTTCCTTATGTTACTCTATTGTTATTAGAATGTTATTATGGTTCTGGGGTCTGTGTTCTAACTGGAGTCAGTTATTGGTGCTTTGTATTGCTGTGAAGTATCTTACATAAAGAACCTTTCTACTTTCCAAGTCTCATCTCCGTTTCTCCATGAAGACTTGATGTAACAGAAAGCCAGGTATCCCACCGCGGGGGGCCGTTGTGGAGATTAAGCAAGCTTAATGCCCAGAGTTGCAGAGTGTGAACCAATGATTAGGTCAGGCAACGAAGCGAGAATTATCGAGTCCGTGGACATTTTGAGCTCAAGACCCTGCCGCGTCGGGAATTGAACCCTGGTCCCGGGTCTGACCTCTGCTTCAGGGTCTGCCTGCTCTAACCAGTGAGCCACACTTCTCCTCCCTTGGACCCTGTAGTGTGCTCATCATACCCTTCATGTCCCTTCAAACTTCCGTCCAAGGCAGAACCATCTTACTCCTCTTGCCTTAGATCTTCACTATTTGTTTCCTTAGGGTCGTGAAGAAAGGACAACCTTGGAGACGAGGATAGTCGGGTGACATTACTGGTCCATTAGAAGCTATTAAAGACTGTGGGGATTGATTGATTGATTGGATTTGCAGAGTCCATCATTTGTTCGTCAAATATAAGGGAGGAACCTTCCTTCCATGGTTCTTACCCGGCTGTTTCAGGATCAGATGCAAGGGGCTTGATTGGTGAAAAAAAACCTTTTAAAGTGCTTTCCCACAAAGTCTTTCAGGGAGTTTGAGGCTACACCCCCCTTTCGTCCTACTTGCGGTGGCTCCTTGGGTATTTTCTCTTTTTTCTTCTGTATACGTTTAGATTTTTGTTTTGTTCCTGGGTGCGCTGGTCTTCCTCCCGAAGCGTTTAGATCCATAAGGGGGTCTTTTAATGACTTTGTCAGTCCCAGTGCGCTTTTATTCTTCCTTGGGGCCATCACTTAAGCTCTTTGACTTAAAAATTGCTACTTCTCTATGCCCTAACTGGCCCAACCCCTTATTTCCAAATGCAGTCCTCAGGACAGGGGTGGCCAGTTAAAGTATTAAAATAAACAAATATATATAAAAAGAGAAGGGAGGAAAGGAGAAAAAGCAAAACTCCCTTTTTCCCCACTTACCTCTGTTGTGCTGTGTGATGTATGCCTGCGCCGTGCCCATGCCCTTCCTGACTTGCACTTAGGCGTCCCTTCTAGAGGACGGAATTCCTCTTTACTACCAATCTTGCCGATGCTCACTTTATTTTGCGGTGCTCCTGCCACACGCACGCCCCGCCGTCACCCGCTTTATCCCTTGCCTCTCCTTGCTTCTCCAAAAGCCTGGGACCCGAGGCCAATTAACACTGGTCTCGTACCTTATGCCGTATGACTTGCGCCTTACCCCTATGCAATCCGGCTTCAAGTGTCTCTTCCTGCCTCTTTGCTTATCACATATGCCAGGATTCACAAACCGGGGGGGCCAGAAATCGCGGTGCCGGGTGCCCGGCGGTGCCACGAGTCTCACGTCTCTCGCCTCCCTTTATCACCCACATGGCCCTTGTTGTATTAGAGTGGATTGTTATTACTCTGAACTAAAGCTTAGAGATGGGTTGTTTGTTATATTGTATCTCACAGATTATTAAAATAGGCATAGAGCTTGGTGTTGGTTTCACCGCTGACAAACAATGAGTATAGAAGATTTGTACTGTGAGACTCCTTGGTAAGCCCTGTTAGAAGAGCTAGTATTTTTCACTGCCAACTATACTTTTTTGTATATATTTGCAATTTTATGACTGTGTGCATGATGGTTGCCTTGTGGGAAAACTTAAGCTCAGTACAGTAGGCCTAGGTTGGTGATGGTGACATGCCATTGATAACAGTTATAGGCTTGATTGGTGAGCAAGGAAATGATATGCCTTATGTCATAGATCTGGTCTGTTTATTATGTTATTTCAAAGGCAGTAGGCTTGGTTTATTTATTGTGAAAAGCATATGGTAAATCTAATGGACCTTTAACTTTAGAATGATGTCACATTCTGTTTCAGTCAATAGAAAGATAGCTGGTTACATGAAGTCTCACAGATAACTATAGTAAGCAAGGATTTTGGTTGTACACTCTGGCACACAAAGGGAGCAGAATTTCACCATGCTGATCCTTATATGGCCCTATTGGAGGGATTGTAATTTTTTTTTACCACCTGCCATTTTTTACATATGTGCAACTGTACGCCTGATTATTGCCAGTTTAGGTATTTACCAGTAGTCCTGTGGTGTATATAATCTCCAGCCATTGGTAAAGTCTAGTAGCCTTATCAGTTCACTGGGAAAAGCTTTGTCAGATTCCATAGGTGGAATCTGTTTATGATAAAAGTTATGACAATGCAAGTAGGACTTATTTATTGCAGAGAGCATGTGTTAAAAGCAATAGGCGATCGAGGGCAAATGGATATTACATTGTGCTAAAGAATATGGGCAAGGATTTTGTTACATAGGATTTTACAGATTATCATAGTAGGCAAGAGTTTTGATTTTGGTGATCCACCTAAACAAACTATGGGGATAGAAAATGTACACTACAATAATCCTTATTAAGCTCTCTTATCAGAGACAGTATTTTGCTTTGCCTAATATTTTGTATACATTTGTCCTTTTGTGATTTTGCTACATAGTTGCCATGTGGAAAACTTGTGCTCAGTACAACAGGCTTGAGTTGGCTATGGTGACAATCCACAATAAAGGCAATATGCAGGATTGTTTATTATGAAAAATGTATGATAAAGGCAGTTGCCCTGGCATTTGATTGTGTAAAGCATCAGTTAAAGTCATAACGCATTTGAATCAATCAATTAATGCATTTATTAGTTAGAGTGTTTTTTTAAGCAGAGAGCTATTCTCTTAAATATGCCAGTGTTAAGGATTTATGGAAATTAAACATGCCCAGCCATATCAAACATGAGGAGAACAGCCATGTTTTCCGTTTTTGCAAGATAAAGGTTCTGATCCAAGGAGCTGAAGTTCTAGAGGGACCTGTTTCCAAGCCTTGGCTTCCTGAAATAAGGAAGAGCTTGACCCCTTTCTCGCCAGCAAGACCATTGCCATTTAAGGGTGGATTATTATTACTCTGAATTATAGCCTACAGATAGGCTTCTTGTTATATTGAATCTCACATTACCTTAATACTCAAATAGTTTGGTGTTGGTTACCCTCCCTGACAAATTATGAGTATACAATTCTTGCACTCAGAGAATACTTGTTAAGCCCTGTTTCAAGAGATAGTATTTTGCTTGGCTAGCTGTAATTTTGCATACATTTGCATATTCATGACTGTGTGCCTGATGCTTGCCTTGTTTAAAACTGTATGCTCAGTACAGAAAGCATGAGCTTGTTATTGTGACAAGCAATTTCAACAGCTATATGCTTGCTTGGTAGGCAGGGAAATGTTATGCCCAATGCCATAGGTATGGCCTGTTTATTATGAAAAGTTATCTGAATGTTAACTGATAATAATAACATATGTTCTATAATTGTGTATTCCTAAATGTCTTCAGATAAAAAGGGTACCTCACTTGTGTGGCTGGACCCATTGCCTGCAACAGGAAAAGCCCAAAAACCAACATGGACATATCAAGATTTCGCTATGCAAAATGACACCTCTGACAATGTGAGTAGTTGCACTAACTGAACCTAGGCTCAGCTACCACCCAGCGAAACTTACCAAAGCCAGACATTTCTGAAGACACTGAACCCAAAGAGGTTTGACTTGTGTGGATGCCACTAGATCTTGTTATCCAGAATGTCCTAAAATATCAACCTTAGGCTAAAATCAGAGATTCCTTCACATTTTGGTGCAGGAAAGTTCCGTAATATGCGGAGATCCATGAAATTCCTACCATCCAACATTATCACACTACTCCTGAGAAAAATAGTACTCCATTGTGTGTCTGGGCATTTCGCCCACAGTAGAATCCGGTCAGAAGCAGACTGTGTGAAGTCAATGTGGTGTCAATGAGGTCTTCACATGATTATGCTTTTGGTCCATTTCAATGTTGTGTGTTAGGTAAATGCACACATAGGAGGCAGTGTTTCATTGGGAAAAGTGTGGGAACATGGGGTGGTAAGCATTTGACCATTAGCTGGAAGTGCCTAAGTTTTATGTCAAATAGTATGGAAAAAGTAACCTTTAGACCTATACTTTAACGTTTATAGAGTGCTCAAGGCAAGAAAACATGCTGGTACCCATGCTAGTTTTAACACATGGGATGGCACAGAGGAGGTAAAACCCCCATTCTGCCTCTACTTCGGGGCAGAAATATTGCCTGGTGTAGGGGGAGACCAATGCTAGGATGGAAGTGCAGCCCACTCAATAAATGTTCTCCCTTTTTATCCTCTGCTGGTCTGGTGCACTCTTAGCCAGAAAAAGAAGTTACAATGAAGTTGTGCCGGCTGTACATAGCCTATGGTTGTTTAGCACGATACGTCCTGCACTCTGGTTCCAGATTCTACTGATCTCGAGCCATACTTTTCCTTTGTCAACCGTGACCTTCCTGAGAAATTAATCCTTTTCTGAGATCGGAGCTCCTTTATTTTACTGGGCGAATACCCTACAGGATTCTTTTGGATCATTACTCACCCTGAAGAAGCCCTCATGGGCGAAACGCTTTTGCTGTGTTGCACAATCTACCTGTATAAACCCAAATCATTGAATAAAAGGATGGATGACGACATTAAGATTGACTTGCTTCCGACATCGTGACCTCACTCTGGCTTATGAACTAACCAATGAATTGTGTCTGGATGTCTCCATATGTGTGCCTCTCTTACTGTGTGTGCATTAATTTTATTAAGGACCACCAACAGTGGCTGGGCACGTCTTATGAGACCGATTAGGAAACATCGATTGAGTTTCCATTACAGTGTGTAGAACATAGGTTTTGGTGCGGCATTGCATACCCTGCCACCGTAAATCAGAGCGTCTGCACTCTTACCCACCCTGGGTAGTCAGATTGAGGTGTTTACCACTTATCTGTCTGTCCAAGGAGGGTGAGGGGTCAGAAAGCCCAGCAGTCCATCAAGGGTGCAGGGTTGGGTTTAACCATATCTGTCATCCTCTATGAAGCCATTAGTGAAATATCAGCTAAGGGGACTAAGTTTAGGCCTAATTCCCCTGATGGCATATAAGCAAGGACAGAGGTGTAAGGCAGATATGCCTTCTCAGTGTCGTTTTTGCAGCAATGGGATGAAAATTTAATACACGTTTTGTGCATCTGTAGAATCCTACTCCCCTTTCGAATTTTCTGGTTGCGCATCATCTGGAGAACTCTTAGTGTGCGGACATGTCAAGAAGCCCTAGAGGAGTGCATGAAGGGGGACTTAGCTCAGGTGGCTGCCCGATTTGTAAAATTCATGACCAAGATAAACTCAATTTTTCAGTAGATGTCCCCCACGAACCTCTGCTGTGTTAGCTATGAACTTCTTTTTTTTTAACATGAACTTTTTAATTAAGAGAGGAAAGTGCTTTTATGTCCTTTTTGTATGAATTGCAATGATTTTAATGAATTGTGCAAATAAACATATCTATTTTACCAATTACAAATTTTGACAGTGCACCATCCATCCTTGGATATATTAGTCTTACTGCCACCACAGAGTGACTGAATGGGGTTCATATCTCAAAATTCACCCAAAAGAATCCAAATTTCCTGCTTGACATGTGGATGCTCTAAGCCCCCAAAAGTAAACACTCCTGCTGCTTTCGGGATAGTGCAGCTCAATGCCATGAAAGGATGGCCCAACCTCATTGTTTTTTTTTTTATGTATCCTTGGCATCCAGCACACTTTCTGCTCCCCGGGGACTGTTCAAATGTAACTATACCTATCTCCTTTCGGAGTGGGGTCAAGCATCCTGCTCATTCTTTTTTCAAACAAAATAATCACTGGTGTTCTGCTGTGCTTTCTGCCCTACAAGGAAGGGACTGCAAATTGGGATAACCCACCAATCTGTCCCCCCATGGAAGGTGCTAAGACACATCCTGAGGACAATTACCCTCCCCAGAGGTGCGGAAAGGTTGTCTTTTTGGAAGGGGGGCGCGTGCCATCCTTATGGGCTAGGTTCCAACACAGGGCTGGGGCTCAGAGCAGCAAGGCCAAGCCTCACTAACCAACACAATAACTGCCAGTACTGTCACTCTATTCAGTTTCTTTTAAAATTGGGACGTATTGACCTCGAACAATATGTACCATGGACCTCTTTTTCAATTTGGAATAAATCAATTACTTTTATTTACTTTTCACATATCAAAAAACATGTTTTTCTTTTTGTATAAGCCCCTGAAAGGTGTTCAACGGGTGGATCCCTGCTTGCATATCACCCTGCTGCATGAACCCCAAGCAGGGATCCAATACGGGAGGTACCACTGGTGAGTTAATATCCTCCCCTTCCTAACTGTACTATCCCCCTTTGATCAGTGCTCTGGGGGTGGTGGGATGAGATATGCACCGTGAGCGCTAATCAAAGG
Organism: Lissotriton vulgaris; assembly: GCF_964263255.1. Taxonomy (NCBI): domain Eukaryota; kingdom Metazoa; phylum Chordata; class Amphibia; order Caudata; family Salamandridae; genus Lissotriton; species Lissotriton vulgaris. Next base: position 501,206,202 of record NC_141694.1, read on the forward strand.
GTAAGCAGACAGCGCCTAATTTCACCAACTGAGCTCATTTTCACACCGTGTGATGTCAGCGCTGCTCGTGCGTGCTGCCTTCCAAACTGTGAGAAAACAAGTAAAAACAATCTCTGAATATGAGGGAAGCTTTTTGCTGGCATCTCAAGATTTTTAAAAATAGAAAATTCATCTGAATCAAGCCTCGAAAGGAGTTTCACTGCACTGCAGAGATTATTCATGAGACATACAAGTTTCCTCCTCCGCATTCAACATTTTACGGACAAAGGGGTAGGTACCATGTTGGGAAAGAAAAGGCCCTCCCCACTTGGACTTTACCAATCCTTCTCACCTCCGCGAATCAGATTTACTGGGTATGGTAAATACCTCACTCTTATCCCGCCCACATGTAAATACTTTAAGTGGGGCGGGCTCTGCCGAGTCTCAGATCTGGCAGTATTAAAAACTAACTTTGAATCACGCCCCAATCAGACAGCAGTTCAGCTGACATGTTTAAGCCACGTTCTTAATAACATCGACCACGCCTCTTGGAAACGATCCTTAGTTCCAATGTTTGGCCACACCCCTTTTCTATACCTCTCCACTGCACCCCCTAATCCCACACCAAAGTTTTTAATTCCATTTGAAGCACCTTCATTTATAATCTGGACCTTTCCAGTATTTGAAACCCTGACCTGAACATAACTGGCGATGACAGCAGAGAGCGCTTTAAATAATTAGCCTATGCTTCTACGACTAACTTTAGTAGCAATACATCACAGGCGAGTCTTTCTTCGCTTCTTCCTAAATTTGGAGGACTTAATTAAAAGGATCCATATATCCCCCCCCCCCCCCCCATCCCTCCTCTTCTTCTCTCTTCTTTTCTTCTCTCTCGGGCTCCACTAAGCCAACAGCACACATTTGTCGGAACTGCCAAGAAATATGACAAACAGTTTGTTTTTGTATATGTAAAATTTATTTTCAATAAAAATATTTTGAAATCAAAAAAAAGGATCCATGTACATCAGAATACACACGTATGATGTGCGCTGTGCTTCTCGGTAGGGACCCCAGCTATGCAAGATGCCAATAAACACAAGGATGCTGTTTACTTGAAAGGGCTATCTGAATACGACACAGATCAGTGTAACTGTCAGGAGGCAGAACTACTGAGAGAGGGCGTTTGCTCAGCTGTTGTGGATGATGAGAAGGGTTAAGTCGCTGAGTACACCAGCGGGAGAGTGTTTAGAGACGTTATAACACCCGCTATTCACGTTCCCAAATATCTCCGATACACCCCTGAAGCCCCCAAATACTGGAGACCGAGCTGTGCCTACCGTGCTGCTGCAGCGGCAACCCAAGTTGCTAGCAAGAGGACGCGGTGGCCTGCGAGGGATGCCATCTTGCCAGAAAAGTCCCTGTTCTTGACGAGTAGAATTGGACGGCAGAAATCTTCTTCCGCGATGCGGTCCCGTTGGGTAACGGCTGCAAGGATGGAGGCAGGGAACGGGCGCTTTGGGGAAAATGAGCGAGTCGTTTTGAGGCGCAGCCCGAAAACGTAGAAACGCTGTGCCCCTCAGCGCAGCTGCAACAGTCTGACGGGTCTGCGTAGGAGGGAATACACTGCTTTTCCAAAGCACATACCGGCGACTGCCCCTCCCCTCTCGGTCTCCTTGTGAATCATAACTCTAATCCCACCGAATAGAGGATACCATTTTCTCACATCCCAACCTTGTTTTAAAGCATGAAACTGGTGTATTCTGGACAGATTACATGGTGACGTGTTGAGTAGTGAGTTGTGTGCAGATACACGTTTTCCAACTTTTTTTTTTTTTTTGTACTAGTCAAAGGAAAGATCTTTATTTCTTTTACAGCAGAGGATATGGTTGAATTGAGGCTAGTCAAAAAGGCCAGATCCTATGTCATCGTCCGACTCTTCAAATTCCTCTTTCTTCTCCTTAGGAGCTGCTGCGGCATCAGCTGCTGCGGGAGCCGCAGCAACAGGAGCAGCAACCACAAAGGCAGACGGGTCAGCCAGGAAAGCCTTGACCTTATCTGCCAGAGGGAAGCTGTAGTCCGTCTCTACTGCCACAGCCAGGACTCGCTTGTACCCGTTAATGATGGTATGAGGCACAGAGGCAATTGTGGGGTGCCCAATCTGCAGACAGACGCTGGCAACATTGCGGACACCCTCCAACAAGCGGACATGCAGGGCCTCTTCTGGGATATCATGAACCTCTGGATTGTAGATGTTAACGGAAACAAGCCTGTCTTAGTTTCCGCCTACTTTGCATCATTTTTGACTGCAGTATCTCTTGTTGGATTACGTTTTGTGATTCCCGAAAACCGTATTTTCAGCCTCATGTTCCACCAGAGCATTGGAGTTTTCCAAGGACCGAAATACAAAGACTAAACTTGGACGGCATGAGCTACTCATGCCGTCCAAGTTTATACTTTGTATTCCGGGACTTGGTACAAACAGAACTGCAAATCCCAGAATACAAAGTAAAGATCTGGACAGGCTAAACTACTCACGCATGGACAAGGGGAGCTATGAATACAACTCGCCTACCTCATAGTAATTGTCTTGGCATAAGGTAACACCATTTTTTGCAGTTTTATACAGCGCGAACTCGGTATTGCGGCGCTTTACATGAGCACCACTTACTTTACAGAAAGGCACACTCTCTGCTTTTATTTTTAAGGCACAGGGACATTGTGATTTGACAGGAATCACAAGCCGTTGAGCCGACACCGAAACCCGAACCCTGTTCCCCAGTTGGAAAGTTGGCAGTTTCAGACGGTCTTGGCTTTATAGCAAACAGCATTTGCATACAGATACTTTGGGGCTTATTTACAAGCCCCTTGCACCACCCATAGTCACTTTTCCCATGTTAAAAATGTCGCGAAAGTGGCGCAAGGGGCTTGTAAATGAGCCCCTAAGGGCGCAGATTTATGATGCCCTTGCGCCGCAATTGCGTCACTTTATTTGACGCAACTGTGGCGCAAACAATGCACCCTATTTACAACGTGACGCATCTAGGAGATGCGTCACGTTGTAAACCCCTGCGCCATAAGGAGGCGTTCCTGCGCAGGGGGGGGGGGCGTTCCTGCGCAGGAACGCCTCCTGAAAGTGGCTGAGTGAAATCTATGAGATTTCACTCAGTCACTTTCAGGGCAATGCTGCGTCAAAACCCTGCGCCTTCTTGAAGCAGGCGTAGGTCTTGATGCAGCATTGAGTAGATGCGGCACCCCCGAGCCTTGCTGGAGCTGCGTCGCACTTGCGACGCAACTCCAGCAATGCGCCACATTTCCGGCACAGATGCGTCACGCATCTGTGCCGTTTTTGCACCATGGTGCGCCGCATTATAAATGCGGCGCACCATGGGTGGCGGAGCTGTGGCGCACTGTGGCGCACGTTAACTGGCGCATCCCTGGCGATGCGCCAGTTAACATAAATCTGCCACTTAGTGTTTAACTTTTAACATTTCAACTACAAACCCAAAAATCTTAGCCACAAAGCGCAGTTGGCTGAAACGTCAACACATTCTGAAGATGTTACAATTTCCTTGTTTCCCTGATGTTATGTCTACGGCAAACGTCTGTGGTGAGATATTTGCGAAGTTCCTCATTTTCCCCAGTGAAGAATAAATCCTCTCTTTTCTGTTCATTTCAGTGAGAGATTGACAAAGCACTGAGCTGGATTAAATAGAATGCACTGATCGAATGCAATTTTGTGCTAAAACTTAAGCCACATGACAAATTCGAAATCTACATTTTAGATCAGTCATTGAACACTGTGATGAAAAACTGCCGTCAATCGCTATATTTTACCAATTAAAGGCACCCTGTACTCTAAGTAATCCAATTTCGGATTTACTCTTAGCACCATGATCACTCTCACTGGAGTGATCAGTTGCTGGAAAGTCTGACATCTCCTAGTTGTTTGTTTAGGTTTGAATTTGTGGTGAATGAAGTAACTGTGGAAAAGCGACACACCCTGTGCATGCACACAGGGCTGCCCAGACGTGTTCAAGACGAATTAATGCTTACTTTTCCACTGGCAAGAAAAGCCCATAGAAATTAAAACCAAAAATACATCGCAGAGCACATGGGAAGCCAGCATTTATTGAGCTAATCAGTTTGACTTTTGTATAGTGCTTTAGGCAGTAATGCATCAATTACTCACCAGTAATTACATTACGTTGAGTCCTACTCCTTCACTTCAGTCCCTTACATTATGAGAGGTACCCTTGTCTCATCAGGCAACTCTTCAAACTCACCAGTTAAAAAAATGAAGAAACCCCCTCCCCCTCGAAACTTGTCCTATTAATGCCAAATCTAGGCCACATTTAGGGGAACTGTCTCGCCTCTTAATTCAAAATACAATTGTCATGGGGGGATGGGGAGTATGTTTCTCAGTTAATGTATAAAAACATTCACCTTTAATACTTTTCAATGAAGAGATATCTTATAATCTGATGTACTATGGTGAAGCGACTCCATGTGCTAAATAAATACACTTATTTTGAAAATGAATGACACAATAGCATATTCTAACATTATCTCTGTTACATTATTTACATGCCAAATATTGCCTCGACTCCTGCACAGGCTCCTAGAGCCAAACCATCCCGTGACTTGGCTCTGACTCGGCTCTCCCTGTTAAGTTGTTGGCTCGCCCACCTCAAGGCCAAAGTGGAAACCCTTCCTACTTACAGTGGGAAACAGCACCACTCCTTCAATTAAAATAAATGAGCTCTTAAATAGCAAAACCTATAACACACACACACTTTATGGAAGCTTTCACAATATCCCATTGATACACACTATTTCCTAAATGTGCATGCTAGGAACCAGGAATAAAATTCACCCAGTTTTTCCTGATACAAATTGGATCACAAGTTCTGCACAGAAGGCTCATGATATGACAGAACAGAAGTGCAAGAACTGCAGCTCGGGAGCACTGCAGACAGGGTGTCACTTAACTCCTTTTGTGCATGTATTGAGAGTAGTCTTAGGTATTGGACTTTCTCATCCCATCAATAATAAATAAAGCAGAATCCTCCATATGGTAGCACTCAAAAAAGGACTGGCAGTTACTTACACCATTGAGCCGTGTTTTTTAAGTGAAACTCAACTTGGTAGCCCTCCCAGTGCATTCTGATCAATGTGGTCCCTCTTTTGCAATGCTACTGTTCATCCAGTGAATGAAAACTTGATAACTATTCATTTCTTCCAATATTTCATTTCCTTAGCCCCTGAGATGTGTGTCACTCTTCATGAGCTCTTTGGTTGAACACCGGAGCGAATTAACAATGTTCACAAGAAACTCAATTATCAAAACAATACTGTTTCTGCAAGAGAGTATAACTTGCTTGAATTAATCAAGGGCATAAACAATCAAAATGAGAGCCTTAATGAGTCAGGTTAAGGCAATAATACCAAAAATTGTAATAATAGTGTTTTATTAAAAATCTCTTTAAAAAGCCCACACAACAATTTTATCAAAGTAATGCTCACTTCAGCCGCAGTGAGTAGGTTTTATTTCGTAGTTGCAATAGTTACCACAAAAGTATTTCCTAATGTACGCAGTATTTGCACTATATGTCAGAAACAAACTCCCTTTGGGATTTCTCAATAGCATAACCAACTTCACACCATCACATTCACACTCACAATCATTCAGCAAAGGAAATGGTTAAAGCAAAAAAATATATATATATGCCTGTTCCTCCACCTGATCTATCTTTGTGCTCCTCTCAATACTTATTAGAGGAGGGCTGGCATTGATTCCTGATGGTACCCCTATTTTACATGAGTGTTAAAGGTGGACAGTCTCTCGAGGATACACTGATCTCCCACAAATCTTTAGAAACTATGGTGCTCACCTCCTGTTATCCCTACGCTCCGGAATAACTTCAGAAAATCGCAGTGCAGAGATATCCTGGTTAAGTAAAATGACACTTCTGCACCTTCCACGCGGTTCGCCTCAAACTCGGTGTCACCTGTGTGTACAATCTCTCAATACAATAAGATACGTGCCCCTCAGGCTTCCTGCGGAGTTTGCCACCGGGACTAATTAGTTTCTTGGCGTTCTCTGTGCACAGCTTGAATAATCTGAGGCAAACCCCTTGGAAGGTGCAGAAGAAAGACTGTCTACCTTTAACACTCAAGAAAAATAGGGGTTACATCAGGAATCAATGTCAGACCTGCTCTAATAAGCATTGAGAGGAGCACAAAGATAGCTCGAGTGGAGGAACAAGCACCCCACTTCAATATCCTGGTCTCTGAATTAGATAAAGACTACTGGGAGGCCTCACTTTTTAAGCCTGAAGAAGGTGGTTAGACCCTTTGATACCACCGAAATGCATCGCTTTTTGGTCCATTGTTGCCCTACCACTATTTAGAGGTTTCCATGAAAAAACAATATATGATTTGGTTAACCATAATGTTAATTGTGGGTAGAATTATTATAATCCTGTGTTAATGAACACTGTGTTGTTCTTTCTTGAGTATATGTATGATATGCAATGAACTCATAGATTGTCATTTTTATTGGTCATAGGAAAGATTTTAATGTAATGAATGGATCTATTGAATAAACATTTGTATACTGGTAGATTTATATATATATTTTTGGTTTTAACCATTTCCTTTGCTGAATGATTGTGAGTGTGAATGTGATAGTGTGAAGTTGGGTATGCTATTGAGAAATCGCAAAGGGAATTTATTTTTGACTTACTGTCATTTGGTGTCCTGTCCCTTTGTCGAGAAGGACCCCTTTCACTTTTTTTGGTATTTACACTATAAAAGTATCACAGTGATTTTGTGAGCCCCAGTGAAGTGACCATAACCTAACATGGTAAAACACTAAGTGAAAAAGAAACAGGGAGAACAGGTTATTGGTAGTAATCAAAAGGAGGAGCTTTACACAAAGGACAATGTTTGTTTTTTCAGGCTCTCTTTTATTAATGTTGACGATGTTACGACCCTCTCCTGTTACGAGGTCCCTCCGGAAAGCAATTCTGTGGACATTGTCAGCACAAGGCATGAATCTTCTAGGGAAATCCTGGCAGTGTGGATGGGTACTGGGTGCAATGAAGGTCATTAATAAGTTAAAGCCCTTGTTGATTTCCTTGAGGATTAACCGGTGCAGCAGCCTCAATGGAACCGTGATTGGATGTGTTCGTTAGAATAGCGAGTTATATCATTGTTCCAGGTAATCCAATCGGGGAACGATGGTGAGTAAATCAATTACTCAAATAAGTTCAGTGACACATTTAGCATTGGGCAGGGGTGCGCCTATGGGGTCCGTCCATCTGGAACACAGCAGGTACTGAATGCTAAACTTGTATGCAGCATAACAGTTAAAGACCAGTGCCTTTTTAACTGTTAAGCAAAAAGCATGTTACTGCAGGGTTCATCTCCCTCTGGTGCACAGTCATTGGCCAGGGGAAATATTTTATACAAAAAGAAGAAACCTCCATTTGGCAGCTCTCAAAACAGGACTGGCATGCACCAATAGCCTTCAGCTGTGGGCTTCAAGTGAAACACAACTCAGTGGCCCTCCAAGTGCATTCTGGTCAATATTTTGCAAATCTGTAGTTCATCCAGTTGAATATGTTTTTTAAATTTGTACTTTACATTTGTAATATAACATTTGTATTATTTACATTTATTATTCTTTTTTCATATTGAACAAATACATGTCTTTTCCATATGTTTTAACTTATTTTTGGTTTAATGTTTTATTTAAAAAAATAATTAGAAATGGTAAATCTAACACAGCCGAATTCCAGAACTTTTCCTACTGTTATTTCAGCTAGAGAGGGAATAGTAAATATAGCCCCTTCAAAGTACAACTTTTCCCCTACTTTTGCTTATGTTAGAGTGGGAATAGTAAACCTGCACCCCCAAAGTCCAACACTTTCTCTACTGTTGCAAAGATTGAAGTGTGAATAGTAAATCTGACTCATGCAAAGTCCAACTCTTTTCCTGTTTTTGCCAAGATTGGAGCGAGAATAGTAAATCTGGCTCTTTCAAACTCCGATGCTTCCCCTACTATTACTCAGTTGTGCTTTTTAACATTATATTTTATTTGCTTTTTAAATCTATTTTAATTATCTATAAATGTAACTAATTTGTATTTTTTTATTTTATATATTTTTGGGAATATTCCTCATTCAATTTTATTTTCTTGTATAATTTCAGACATGTCTTTGTATATGTTTACTATTTTTTCATATTGTTACTATTAGCAATTTTAATGTAATTCATTTTTAATTTTTTTACTTAATTCTTTATATAATTTTTATTTAATAAAATTGTTTTAAATGTTCTATCTACTTTTAACTATACTATTACGTAAACTTCAGTTCTTGCATTCAAATAATATAAAGCTATTTAAAGTAAATTCAATATTTTTACATTTGTTTTTATTATATTCTGGTCCACAATATTTTCGTCTCAATATTTTTGTAGTTTATATACAAAGTATGTAACAACAATATTTTGGTGTTTATGGGAATAATGTAACATGTATTTGAACCTGTTGCTTTATTGCAACGTTTCTAAGTAACCACGCAATTACCTAATAAACATAAACATATTTTAGTATAAGTATTTAAAATGTGACAATTTATGCCCATAATTCAAGGATTCTAGTGCTGTCTTGGAGCAAAAATGCATCCACTATTACTCCTATTGTGCTGTATTCATCAATTCAGTGACAACTTTCTCTCTCATCAATTACGAGAGAGGAGTTCTTCCCAATGGTATCAGGAGGGAGATAATGTAAATGGCATCAGCTTTTTGACCATCTCCCTCTTAGCTCAACAATTAGTTGTAACCGTTTTCACTACTGCTGATGTACTCTGTGCTCTGTGGGATAGTACTGTATGTTATCTACCATCTGCCACTTGCTCCTTATGAACAATCAAATCTTGAAATTTGGTGAATGAACAAAATCAATGTATGGTGAAATGGATATGAGTTGCAAAGAAATACACATGCAGATCCAGTACCACAAACCCTCCACTCGCTTCAATTCTTCCCATCAGATTCATGGATTCCCCAAATTAGAGGGATAATTATAGCCTGTAGAATGGAGTAGAAGGACTTGTTCAGTGGAATGGGAATATTAACAAAAAGATATAAAAGTTTTGACATAACTACCATGACATGCAATTGTACCCAAAAAATCAATTGGGGAAGTGTAGAGGAGATGATAGAATCACCCTCCTGAACTAGACTTGTAAACAATGGGATTCTATCAATGTGAGTGGTGACTAATTTTATGTGATTGTGTGTATTTCTCTAAACTCGTGAATGCACTGCAATGTGAATATTAGGCCTCTCTGCAGGCGGCAGAATGAGGGCACTGTGTGTTTTAAAATACCCCTCACACACTATTAATCCCATAGTGTCATTCTCCCATCATTGGGGTCTTCCCGTCCCTCTACGGGGCGGGGCGTGCTTCGACCTACGAGTGACGCGGGAGCACTTATATATTCTGACAACAGGCTATGTGATGTGATGAGGATAGTGATATGTGTTAGGGAGTGTAGGGACCTATTTGCGTGAATGGTAGTGTAAACAAGGGTTAAAAATTCCCTGGCTAGTCGAAAAAATTAACTTTAATGGTTTCGCAAGCTGGGAACATTAAAAGGGGGTTAGTAAGTAGAATTACAAGTGTGGTTTACTTTGTCAATGTATGGTGAAATGGATATGAGTTGCAAAGAAATACACATACAGATCCAGTACCACAAACCCTCCACTCGCTTCAATTCTTCCCATCAGATTCATGGATTCCCCAAATTAGAGGGATAATTATAGCCTGTAGAATGGAGTAGAAGGACTTGTTCAGTGGAATGGGAATATTAACAAAAAGATATAAAAGTTTTGACATAACTACCATGACATGCAATTGTACCCACCATCTAAATGCCAACCTTAACCATCTATCCATCTGCCCACTAAGCTTTTCTATCAACAACCATAATTCTATCTAATATCAACATAGCATGCTCTATGTACTTAGTTCCCAAGTATTTATTAGTTTCTGGGCACCACCAAAACAGACACTCATGACTCATGATCTGCTGGAATGGTCTTTGATGTAAGTGGGAAGATTTCTTATTTCTCCCAATTTATGGGAATATAAGTGTATCCCCAAAAGCATATCATGTTCTGAATTATGGGGAAGTGGTTTAAAGTTGGACACTTGATAAAACGAAGGATATCATCCACAAACATAAATATAGGGATTGTATCTCTTGGAAATGTCAACGCTCCATGTATTTTATATTTTTCTATTCAACCAGCTAATGGCTTATTAGAAATACTAAACATTAATGGGGAAGTGGGTTACCACTGCCTGATCCCTCTGTGAATATCAAAGGGATCTGTAATTAGAAAATTAATCAGGACTCTGACTTTTGGGCTAGCATTAAGGAGCAATTTCACCTATCACCTCCAGCATAGATACCTAAACCAGGTCGGTGAATTGTGGTCACCAGTAGTGGCCATTCTTGGGGATCTACAGCTTCTTCAGCATCCAAGAACAACAAGGTTGCCTCAAGCACTGCTGTCAGTGGATGTAGCACAATGAGTAGCTTATATATTGTTTTTTGCAGTGGCTCTGTCTGGATAAACCACAATCTATCTGGCAGGAACAGCTCCTTCTTCGGTGGGTTCAAGAGAGAAACAATAATTTTGGTTAGAATTGTGTTGTCTACATTTAGAAAGATAAAGCTGACTAGGACTAACATTATGTTATGTTATGTTAGGTTATGTTAGGTTATGTTATTGGTGTTTTATAAAGCACATGAATCACCCGGGGGCATCTCCGCCCTACCTAGACCAATTGCAGAGAACAACGAAACCGGAAAGAGACATCAATATAAAAAAGCTTTCAGGTTTTTCCTGAAGCCAGATGAGATGGTGACTTACACAGAACTTCTGGTAGTGAATTCCAATATTTGGGGCCTACAAAAGAAAAAGCTTTACCTCCCAGACGAGTCTGTTGGATGTGTGGAATTGCTAGAAGAGCCTTTCCATTAGATCTTAAGTTACAGCAAGATGTTAATTTGCAGAGTTTATTTTGTAAGTACTTTGGGCCGGTTTCCCTCATAGCTTTAAAAACTAGACAACATGTCTTAAAAAAGGATCTCTTTTTGACTGGAAGCCAATGTTGTTCCCTCAGTAAAGGGAGAGATGGTGTGCCAGGGGGACGATTTAAGACCATCCGGGCGGCAGTGTTTTGGATAACTTGGAGCTTTGCTAACTGTCCCCTATTTCTGCCAGCAAAGCATTACCATAGTCCATCCGGCTGTTTACTAGAGCCTGGACCACCGTCCTACGGTGGCCCAGGGGAAGGTATGGGATAATTTTCCGCAACAGCCGGAGGCTATAATAACAGGAGCTCATTATATTACTGAAATTTTTCTTCATCGACAGATTCTAATCCAAGTGTATTCCTAGGCTTTTTACTGAATCCGAGGGAGCTGGCACAATGCCCAGCTCAACCGGCCACCAGTCGTCCAATATCAGATCCTGTCTTTTCCCCAGGAACATTAGTTCTGTCTTTCCTGGGTTCAATTGGAGGCAGGAATCTGTCATCCACTTTACAATAGCGAGCATTCCTTGTGAGAAGCAAACTTTTTCCTCCGCCAAATTCCTCCCAATAGGAAAAATCAGTTGAGTGTCGTCTGCATATGAGACGACCTTAAACCCATAATGCCGTACTATTCTGGATAGCGGGGCCATATAAACATTGAAGAGGGTAGGGCTTAGGCATGAGCCCCGTGGGACCCCCCTGTCCAACAAAGACTTGTTTGACCTGAAAGGGCCCATCATGACCTGTTGTGTCCTATTGGTCAAAAAATGGATCAGCCACTTCAAGGCCAGGTCACTGATCCCACAGTCCTGTGTCCTCTCCGCAAGCAGTCGATGTGAAACCGTATCGAATGTTGCGGAGAGGTCCAGAAGGATAAGCATCACCGAGCCCCCTACATCCAGCGTCTGCCTGATGGAGTCAGTGACTGCTAAAATGGCCGTCTCTGTGCTAAATCCCGGCTGAAAGCCGGACTGCGATATGCCCAGGATGTTGTTGGATTCAAGATACTGGCTCAATTGTGTGTTAATATGAGCCGCCAGTATCTTCGCTAGGAGAGGGAGTAATGATATTGGTCTGTAATTGCCTAGGACTGCGGGGTCTGCTGATGGTTTCTTACGAATAGAGCGCACCTGGCCTTCCTTCCATGCCATGGGAATATAGCCACCAGTAATTGAGGAATTATAAATCTCCTGGATGGCCGGCGCAGCTTGTTGCAATCAAGGCCATGACATAGGGCGGGCAAATGTCCCTCGGGGATTCCGATTTAGATGCTTGAAGATGACGAATAACATCCAGCCGCGTGCTGGAATCGAACCGATTGAGAGTATTCTCAGGCGCCATCTTATTAGCGCAAGGTTCAGCTAAGCTGGTAGTTTTATTTTTAGGAAAGTTCTCGTAAATCAGGGAGATCTTATCTTGAAAGTAGGTGGCTAGTGCTTCACAGAGATCCTGTGTTTCCACCGGTAATTGTTTGCAGGCCTGCGGGGAAGAAAAACCCTTCACAATATCAAACAATATCTTTGAAGAATTCCCTGCCTGTTCTATTTGCCCCTCGATGTAGACATGTCTGGCATTTTTGATATTGTGGTGGTAACCTGCTAAGGCCTTTTTGTAGGTCCTTTTATCCCCCTCTTTTTTGGATCGTCTCCATCGTCTCTCCAGAGTTTTACAGGAGGATTTTTCAATTTTTAGAGCCCCTGAATGCCAAGTAGCTGAGTCCCGGCAAAGCCCTCGCTTCGTGTTCTTTTCCGGGATAACAATGTCCAAGGTCTGCATCAGAGCCCAATTGAAATTGGCCAATAACACCTCCGTGTCCTGATCCCTTGATTCCTTGGCCTGATTCTCAAGGATCTGAAACTTTCCCTCAAATGCTTCTGCAGTAAGCTTCTGCCAGTATCTGGCTATCTGAGGTTGTATTAATTTGGGCAGTTGTTCATGTCCACGTTTAATTGCCTCAGGACAGACAAAGGAGATCAAGTAATGATCTGTCCAGGTCAGAAGCTGAGCATCTAGCAACTGTATGCTTTCTATATTCGCGATAGCATATCTAATGTGTGGCCTGCCGTATGCGTCGGGCCAAGGACATGCTGTACCAGTCCAATGTCTGATAATCCTGAAAGCAAGTGAACAGCTTCCAGATCATGAAGGCCTTCTCCGTGATAGTAGAAATGCCTGAGCAGTATAAAACTACTAGAGGCCACAACCTGTGCGGCTATGAACTCCGTCAAAAAATTGACAAAGTTCAGCTTAGGACCAGGTGAACGGTACAAAAGTGTGCCTGCCCTGTCTCTGTCTGGTTCGTTTGGTGCTCTTATGGTTAGTTTCCAATGGATAGATGGGATTCCATTTTCATTATAAATTTCAAGAAGCTGCGAGCCAGTACATCCCCATAGCCCTTATAAAATTCATTTGGTGGCCATTTGCCGCAGTTTTACATCTACCCAGACTATCTATTGCAGTCTTTATTTTGGATAGTAAGGGGGGGCTGGCATTAAAATTCTGTCTGTATCCTCTAACCACGCAAGTGCAATTCCGTCTAAACATTGGTCAATTTATGTGTGTGAAGTTCTCTCTATAGGCATACAATTCACATAATAAGTCGAAAATGGCTCTAATATTATATGACTATCTAGGACGCTTGCATCTCAAATTTGTTACAATATTCTGGTCCTTGTGTAGAACCTTCAGTACCACTGCCAGTGCTTTGGCTGGGCTCTTGCTTTGTGTGCAGTATTGTTCTAAGAAGTATTTGTCTATATAGTTTACCTTTTTTTCTGCCATCGGTTGATAGCTCAAAGATAAGGAATTCATCTCAATTAGGCATTTACAATGAGCTGATTTCTGTGATGTTTTTTCAGCATTTCAATTTCAAGTTAGGTTTTATAATTGTGTGAGCGCAGCTTTCTGAAACTTGGCATGTTTGGAAATCGTCACTCCACTTGTAAAAACGTTATGGTTTTCCCAGACAATGATATACTTGGTTACAGATCCTACATCAAAGAATTCTGCTGCGGATGAATGTTTTGTTACTAAATACAGAATCTAATAGCGCATCTGAGGGAACTCACCGGTATTCAGTCTGATTGTCTCAATATGGGATTTTCAGTTGTAGAATCACAGGATAAGGGCCAGAAAGGGTGCAGGATAAATATTCTACATGAGTGATGCAAGATATTATATCTCAAGAGAGAAACCAGTGGTCAATAAGTGAAAGAGTGTCCTGTATTGAAAGAAAGTTAGGAACCCTTTCCCCCAGCCATTTATGAGTCTCCAAATATTGGTCATCCACTGTATCTCCATATATGCAAGATCCTTTCACATCTGACTCCTGACACCCCAAAGTGCAGAAGATAAGGCTAAGGTCATCCTCCCCAGATAATAATGTTACGACTCACCTTCCTGTATGCATCAAATAGCAATAGCAGTATTCTGACATATGTTTGGATAAGGTGAACTGGTATGTCCACCCGCGTCTGTCACTACCACATAACTGCCTTTATATGAATGAATGAATTAAATAAATGAATGAATAAATGAAAAATGTATTGTTCCGTTAGTAAATACTTACAATTAAAAACACCTTTATACAATTCTTCTTACATTTCATGCATAATCAATTAAATATCCTTATTATAAGAACCACATAATTAAAAATACATAAAACAATCCTTATTGTCCACAGTTAATCAGTTTCTTCTCCACTATTTCTATAAACTTCAACAGTCTGCCCGTGAATTGCAAACTTTCTCCCTGTAAACTGGCCATAACTGCTTGTCGGCGTGTTCGTATCATTTGACTATTAAAGTCCGACCTCAGCAGCCTCCTACGTTCAACTATTAAAGCAGGACAGGTACAAATGATGTGACAGATATCTTCTCTCTTGTTGTTACAGAGGCGACACGTCCTCTCATTACTCATCTTTTTCCAAGCAGGGGCATCTCCAAGAAATTGACTATTTCCAAATCGGAGATTCATAAACTTCAACTTTGCCCTCTGGCTATTTAAGTCTCCTAGATAGCTCTGAGTTTTTACCATACCATAGGAAGCAATAACTGTGCACGCATGGGATCTCTTTGCCATTACTGCTTTATCCCATAACGAGGACAATTTTTTACTGCACCTATTTATTACTTTGTTAAAAGCCACCTGTGAGAGGGGTAAACCCATAATTGTTCCGCCTTAAACGTGTCTATAGCCACTGTCATAAGCGAGGAGTTATTATCTCTTTTAAGTTTATTGCAGAATTCTAAATATGCTCCGAAACTGTTAGGTTCTGTAGTTTAAGTCCGAACTCAAGTCGGATTTGCGCTGGTGAAGTCTGCCTAGGAAGATTAAACAGGCGTCAGTAGGTCCCTGTCACTAGTTTGTCTATGGTGTTATCAGCACATCTTTTTAGAGTCTCTACTCCATATGCAAGAGTTGGAACGTGTTTAACTGTCATGACTTGTAATAATGGATTGGGGAAAGCCCGTTTAAATTCTTCTGGAGTGTGGCAAAAGCTGCAATTAATGAATTGTTTCTTGTCTGTACTGCAGCACACTCATTTCTACCTGTACCCCTAGCATCTATTATAACACCCAGGTATCTATACTCAGTAACAGATTCTAAGACAGTACCTTCCATTCTTTTTATAGGTCTTGTAGCCAACCCCCTTGTCACCAGAATTGTTTTTGTCTTTTTTAAGTTAATCTTTAACCCATGAGTAGAAGCATAATAAGCACTTTCACTAATTAATCTCTGCAACCCCACCTTTGTGTAACTGATTAATACAATATCATCGGCGTACAGTATGTGCGAAACCTTAAAACCTGCCACAGTCGGGGAGTGAGAATTAATATGATTCAGCCCTGATGAAATATCAGCTAAATACAAGTTAAATAAGGTAGGGGCCAAAACGGATCCTTGCTTCAACCCGTCCCTTATCTTTTTTTCCTTTATTATTTTTTTGACCGTACTGTAGCCTGTCCCAACCTTACTCTCATCCAGGTATTGATATACAACAATTGTATCGCTCTCAGCAAACTAGGAGCGATCCCCATTTTCGATAATTTATTCCAAAGAATATTTCTTTGCACAGTTTCGAAAGCCAAACTAAAATCAATAAAACACAAAGGAAGATTCACCCCACGGCGCCTGGTCATTTCCATTATGAGAACCAGCATTTGAATGTTAATAATCATCCCCAGGCCTTTAATAAACCCTGTTTGATTCCTTGGCATAACTGCCTTATAGATCTGAGTGCATCTGTCCAAGTCCTAGTTTAATATTGTTTTATGGATTAGTATGGATATCTCTCCAGCAGAATGATGTAAATAAACTATATGCCGCCCATTATGTGGTGAATTGCATCATTCTTCCTGGATGAAGGTGAGTTTTGTGAACCAAGGCCACATGCGATACCACCTGGCTACAAATAGGACAAGACGTTTGTCTTTTTGAGAGATTTTTCAACCCTAAATGTTCAAAGATAGTAATGGAAGTTTTCGTCTAATTTTTATATTCAGAATCTAGCCATGCATTTGTGACAGGATAAATTAACAAAACATAGGGTTTCCGTGTACCCCCTGACTAGATACGGGAGGCATACAATATTCTCATTGCAATTCTCTGTGGAAAAAGGTGAATTAAATTGTAGTATAATCTGCCTAATATTTACAGATACACAATACTATTATGTTTTTGCTACCATATTCATAATAAAAAATTCTCTTGGATGGACACTGTTGTGCTTTACAAAACTGCTATTATACTAAATAATATCAACAAAAAGCAAATTTTATTTGTCTGCAGTTCTGGACTCAATGACTTCTATCATACAAAATCATAATTTTAATCACAAAAGAGGAAAATCCTTTATCTTGTTTTGTCCAGCTCTAATCTTAACATTTTGATTATAAACTGCTGTATTGAGGCAAATACATTTAAGCAGTTTACACTTGTTTTATATGCCGATGTTCATCCATTACCTGTATATATTATCTTATGACTTTATTTTCTTGAATCACTGTCTCATGTTAGTGTCAATGCATTCCGGCCTCTGTCATAGTAATTTAAAACAGCTTCTCAGGACAGAAACCAGAACCTATTTGCAATGTATCTGTCATGTAGTTGTTTATTCAGCATTTCTCTGTAAAGAACTAGTACCCCTTCACTTAGTATTGCAGGATTGGACAACATATACAATAATCTTATGTCTCACACATGAAGGCACAGTGGGTCAAAAGGAACTTCTCTTCTTTGTGAGAACTTTGGGTCTGGATAGGCGAATGTGGCAGTGATATTCCCAGAAGTCCGTAAGGCTGTCATAGTGGTATTCTTTCCCATGTCATTTAGAGTGTGGTCGGCTTTTCATTTGCCAATTTTAAGATGGCCACATTCTTCAACGATGATTTCTAAAAGACTCAATCCTGGTTGGTGAAGCTGCATCCTCTGAGATATTTCTTCCTTTAGTTCTACTTTCAGTTAGTTAAACAATAAAAATGGAAGAACAAATCAAGTTTCAATACTTTATTCGACAGCATTGTCATAAAAGCATTTTTTTCCCTATTCTAAACAAAAATAAATACTACACTAAGTTTAAGATCGACATAAAATACACATTAAATACAATCAAATACAAAAATGCTGGCAAATTCTTTCAGCTTAAAAATTAATGCATAAAAAATCAGAGTCACAGTGCCTAGTTCATAATAAATGGGATTGATCTTAAAATTAGATATTTTCCATCATGTATAATCAATTGCAGTTAAAGTGCGCGTGCAAATTATCCAGGCCCATCCCAAGTATTTGGCTAAGGCGATTGCAAGACTGGGGGCACAATTTGATCTTAATATTCTTAGTGCTTCTAGGTATTTCCTTATACCCAAATTCCTGCAAACCGGTTTTAGCCATCTACTTCTTGGGGCAGCGTATAGTGGGCAAACAAACAAAAAATGTGGGATGTCCTCAACGTGTACCTTGCAGTAACAACATGTATTTACATTGCCTGGAGACCATTTAAGAGTAAAAGCGTTTAAAGGTAGGGAGCCAACTCTGAACTGGAAATACAACTTCCTATCCAGGGGTTTTGTGATCAAATCCCAATACTGTTCACATTTAGGGATTATTTTAGACTCCAAGTACTGGGATGCCAACATAGACGGTTGATTGGAAATTAAAACAGAATGATGTACCATGTCCCAATACATTTTTTTCAGTAACGCCTTAGATGGAAAGGCGGAGGGGTCAGTGGTAGTCCATAGGTGGTCCAAGTGCAATTTTTGAAGCAAGTTCCTAATTTCTTTAAGCCAGGTTATTTTATGGAACCGATCAGAGCTGATAATGTCCTTAAGAGCAGATGCATAATGACCCAGTTCAGGAGTGGTCTTTATGCGCCTCCAATATAAAAGTGGGCGCAATCAAGCCATGTCCTCGATCTTTTTCCTCCCAAGGTCATATAGGAGCGGGATCGATGGAGTACTCTGCGGGACACCAACCAACCGGCGAAGAAATTTGTTTTCTGCAGTCGCCAAGACGCTCAGATTGGTAAAGCCCCATAGCTCTGATCCATAAAGACAGGCGCCCAGCACCTTCATACTATAAATCTCCATTATAGGCTGAATAGGTTTTGTTAATGAGGATTTATATTTTTGTGCTATGGCCCCGGCCAACTGATGGAACTTTAAGACCACGGAGTCCATATGAGATTTCCAATTCATACTGCCCTGCAAAGAAATACCAAGGTAAGTGAAAGCGTTCACTTCTTCCAAAAAAGACCCATTAAAATGTATTTTTCCCTTGAATTGCTTAGCAGGATTCAAATTCATAAACTTGGTCTTTGTAGTATTTAACTCCAATCCCCGAATCCGACAGAAATCTCCAAATGCATCAATTGTCTTTTGTAATCCACTTGGGGTCCGCGAGACCAGTAGAGTGTCATCAGCAAACATTAATACTGGAACCCGCTCCCCATCTAGTGTTGGGGCATCTGTTGGGGATTTCTTTAAAAAGTCTACTAAGCCGTTAATGTAAAGGGAGAATAAGGCGGGGGCCAGGTCGCATCCCTGTCTTACCCCACGCTCCACGGGGAAAGAGTCTGTGACGTCCCCCTGTGCACCCCACCTAATCCTAGCGTGGTTGTTTTCGTGCATGCGCACGAGCAGAGTCAATAACTCGGGGCTAATTCCAAGATCACTCAAAACAATCCATAGTTTTTGTCGGGGTACTAAGTCAAATGCTGACTTCAAGTCAACAAAAACTGCATATAATGGGCCATTTGTCAAGGTCAGGTTTTTCAAGTAAAGAGTTAAAAAATGGAATACCTGGTCGACGGAGCTAGTTAGGGGTCGGAAGCCAGCTTGGTACTGGGATAGGATATCCCTATCATCTATCCAGGCTTGTATTTTATTTTGTATCATTCTACCCATCAGTTTTTGAGCTGAATCGATAAGGCTGATGGGCCTATAATTACTTGGTAAAGCCTTATCCCCTTTTTTAAAAACCGGGATAATCGCCGCACCCTTCCATGATGCTGGTATCATTGCTCCTTGTGCGATAGAATTCGCAAGCCATACAAAATATTGGCACCAGCTAACCCGGTCAGATAAAAATACATCTGCCGGTATTCCATCAATTCCTGGCGCCCTACCTCTAGTCACCCCGTCCAATGCTACATTTACATCTTTCAATGAGAATATTCCATGATGGCTAAAAAATACCATTTTGGGGAACGGATGGGATGGCGAAGTCGAATTGTCAGCATATTGTGGTTTAAAAAATCCACCCATGCTTCCTTTGCTACATGATTTTTTGGACACTCAGCAATTCCCCCCCTACCCCATTTTAAAATGGCCCAAAACTCTTTCTGCTGTTTAGCTGCACAGGCTTTTTTAAGATCTAACCATTGGTTTTCATCCCACAACCATTTTGCCTTAGCTTGAGCTTTTCTATAATCATCCCTGGCCTTCAACACTCCTTCTTTAGTCCTCAACGCTAGGCTGAGGTTCTGCCGTGCCTTTCTACAAGAATGATCATACCACCCTCGCTTTCTCTGGGGGCCAGCACCCTTCCCCTGCTGTACTTTTTTTAAAGAAAAATCCCTGTAATTTAGCAAAAAACTTAGGATGTGACTCTTCAATTAATTTGTTAAAATTTGGTTCATTACAATGAGCCTGCAATCTGCTGACCTCTTTACCGACAACCTCCAGTAAGTCCTGCGTATCCCCAGGCTTATCCATCAGTGATGCCCATTTAATGTGGCGGAGGTTGTTAGTTGGAATGACATCTAGCGGCATAACGCCCCTTTCCTGGTTAGGTGAGCTTTCTCCTTGGTCCAGCTTAAAGAGCAAGCACAATGGGTTGTGGTCGCTCTCTAATCTAGATGTCACTTTCATATCTATTATCTTGTGCCAGTCTCTAACATCTACAAGGATGTAGTCTATCCGACTACTTGACCTTGTATTGTCAAAGGTATGCACACCCTGGAGGTCTTAGGGAGTGCGACCATTTACTGCCCTCAACCCCCTAGCCAAGCACAAGCTCTTCACCTGTATTGCCACCTCAGTCCATTTCTTTACCGCAGGTAAATCCAATTGAGGGACTCCCCATTTAGTATCTTCATCTAGGGACATTTCGTTATCCTTGTGACCTAGTGGTTCGAATGTGGTGTTCATATCTCCCCCCACTAGGATGGTGGTGTGTGTTGGAAGATTCTCTAAATCATTATCTAATGCTACTACCACCTCAGAGGATTTACCCCCTTGAGTTCCCCTGGCATAGATGTTATAGAGGGCCATAACTTGGCCATCGGCCCATGTTATCACAATTGGGAGTAAATCACAGTTGTTAACGGGCCTCGCTTTAATGGTACATTTTAAAGATTGGCGTACCCATGTGATTAGACCCCCTGAGGGCCGCCCTTTTGGGTTCTTTTTCGCGGGGGCAAAAACATTTAGAAAGCCCAGCCGATAAACAGGGGTCACTGCCCAGGTTTCTTGGAACATAATTGCGTCATGGCTGTCAACAAATTCACCCCATTCAGGAGACTCTAATTTATGGTGGATTCCTGCCAGATTCCAAGAAAGAAATTTAAGACCTGTCTTCAATTGGCTGACCCTCCCTTGTATTGGTGTTGCATGCGGGGAGTGGATCAAAATGGGTGGGGGGCTATTTTCCCCGCCACATTCAATAATGCGGGGAGTCGGTGTCAATTGCCCCACAATACAAGAAGATTCCCCACTAGAACTAAGTGTCCTATCATCGCTAAGGTTTGTTGCAGTAAGCTTCATAGCGATACCTGTACCCCTCTCTTGAATCCCTGTTGTGTTATCCTTTACTAAAGTCATCCGCCCTTTCAGTCAATCACACTCATTGAGGCCAGAAAGGGCAGAGAATCTATTCTCCATCGGTATGCCCCAATTGCTTCTTATACTGAGGGGTTTACCTTTTTTTAGTACAGGGTTCCATTTTGTTTTAAGCACTGTGGGATTTAGGGTATTCCCTTTTTTTGCATAGAAGAAATCTAGCATTAACAGGACTATTTCTGTGGATCTACGCTGGGGGGGATATATGTTTGCTAGAATGTTTGGCAGCACTTCGGGATCAGTGAGGTGTAACACCACACAATCCCCTTTACATTTTTTGGCACCACCCCCGATCCATTCTACTCTTCTAGCTTTCACAACTTCTTGTGCCAGGTGGTCCATACCTCCCGGGGTGAAGGCCATGTTCCTTGATAACCAGTGGAGTGATTTATTTATCAGGGAAGGAGTATTCTCAACTTGCCCAGGTTCTAAGAGGGGAACATTTGCCTAGACCAATATCAGGGGAGATGCCTCCACAATTAATTCTCCGGGCCCCTTCTCTATATTAGAATCTGCCATTCTATCCCTTTGGCTTATCCCTTCAGGTTCACCAATGTCGATATCTAACCCCTAGAACCCCCCCCTATATCAGTAGTCAACATGGGGATAAGGGGAGTATTTTCCAGTAATTCTAACCTGGAGGCAGTCTGTGTATTTTTTGATTCGACTCTAAGTGTTTTATGCGTTGGCAATATTTGCTGCTTCTTCTAGTGATTTTTGCAGAAGGCCCCCCAGCCTATTCACCTCTTCCGTGAGGTGATCTATTTTACTTAGGAGAGGTTTAGTAATAGTTTTAATTTTACTATCTAGAGCGTTTAGCAGTTTCTTAAATTGGTCTTTGTCCAAGAGTAGCTTCCCTCCAGAGATTCCCCTTATATCTTCACCAATGTTTTCCAATGGGGATGCATCAGGGCGTTTTTTACTTGAGCGAAGCCCACCCCGTTTGGATAGGCTCTTCTCCCCCCCCTTAACAGCTCTTGGAGCTGGTACCGGTGCTGGGGGCTCCTCTTCTAGCAGTATTATTTCTTCGTCAGGTATACTCTCAGAGGCTGAGTCTGCAATAGCTACTAGTAGCTGGGTTAGTGGGTTATTCTCAGGTGTCTGAAATACCTCATTGCTAATATCAAAGGCAGGTGTTGGTAGAGGCGTATTATCAAGTGGCAGTTCAGGTGAAAGGCTCAACCCCAGTGAGGATCTCCTGTCATTGTTAATTTTTGCAACCTTCTGGACCATGTAATTATCAATGGTGTTAACCGCTATAGTCGATTTTGCTTTAGACATGATGAAGGGCAACGTAGAGACTAACGACAAAATAAAGTCATATGATACCAGAACACAGGATGGCTTTTCAGCAATTGCATCTTCAATATAAGTAAGAAAAACTTACAGGAAATAATTTGGGCAGAGTTTTGGGCCCTGTCCCTGTCTCTTCCTGCCGATGAGGGCCGTAGAGGGCCCGCCCTTTGCCCGGGCTTCGCCCCGGGCGTCCCGCGAAGCGGGGCGCAGCTCTGCTTTTGTGCGCCTCCTGGCGCTGGCGCGGTGTCACAGAGCGCGCCGCCGCGTAGGCAGCCGGGATTTGTAGTCCTGGAGCGCGGCGCAGTTTGTCAGCGTTAGAATGACTCCTGGCGGTGGCGGCGTGCTCTCGAGTGGATGGCAGCCCCTGTGTGACTCCTGGCGGTGGCGGCGTCTAGCAGGTAAGTGGCAGCTCTCCTTCCTTGTTTTCCTTGAACAAATCAGAATTGAACCGTAATGCTTTCAAAGACTTATTTTTTGTCCATTTTAGTGCCTCCAAATTGGTGTTTTTGTTTCACTATTTAGTGCAACTTTCTTATGGATTTCCTCAGTATCCTTCCCCTGCAATGCCCCATTCTTGTGTCTGTTCAAGTCCTGGTTTCTCTCCAACAACACTCTTTTTGCCTGTAGGGTTTTCCCATTTTGCCCTTTCCCTCTGTTGTGATCTTTTCTAGCAGTCAGTTGTTATTTCCACATAAAGCTGAATCGCGGTTAGACTACCTGAAGTCCTTTTATGGAGCCTGAGAAAGAAGAAAGGTCCAATTCTGGACGTTGCCTCTATTGTGGAGATCCATGAGACTTTCAGAGACAATATCCAATAAGTCACAGAAGATTTCAGGAAATGGCAGATAGAGTCCACCCTGTCCAGGAGAGGACACAATAGGTGTATGACAGATTTCTGATTTGTACTCCTTTGAAAAAGATGGCAAAATATTTTTTTTCCATTGCATGTGTTACTCTTAAATTTCTAGTAGGAACTTTTCTTTTGAGTTGATAATATTTTAGAATGTAGTGTCATCAAAATGTCTATTAATAACGCATGGGCCAAAATGCATGAAATACAACCCAAACAAACATCAGAACAATTGGAAAAGGTTGATGGAACATTTGGGACCCCATAAAGAATTTCTGTCCTTTGATGTAATTGCAGCATTGAACTACGCCATAATGTTAGGATTGCATTGGCTTGAGAGACATAACCCCTCCATCAACTGGACTACTCGTACCATGCCTCTATTCTCTTAGTGCTGTCTAGACCACTGATATACCTTTGGAGATTATAGCCCAAAAGTTTGTCAAAGTGAAAGTTCAATGGTGGCAATGTTGCCCTAATGCCTAGCTAGTATCCTGAGTATGCAGATGAATTCATGAAACCGGCAGTCCTCTGTCTACCTCCAAAATGAGAGATTACTGCATAATTCCTGTACTGTGCCATTCCCTTTTTTACATGTAATCCTTGTCTGAACATGAAAAACAAAAATTGAAGGACTACCTAAAATACAATCAGGAAAAGTATCTTATAGTTCATTTTGAACATCTATTTGGTACAACCATGTTTTTGTTACAAAGCAGACTCGTGATTTATGACCCAAAACGAACTATTATGGGCTAATTGACGTCACTATAGATCTACTACCTTGCATTGAGGATATCTTAAAGTCAGTTCACGAAGCAACCATTTTTAGAAAGTTGAGGCCTTATTCACAAACTGCACTTTGTAGTAGGTTTTTTGGTATTACAAAACCCACTACAAAGTGTGCATTTTGCCTATGCTTCTATGTGAGGAGATCTCCACCCAGTTGTGGAGTCTCTGCACATGTAAGTATAGATTTTATCCTGTGTCCATGCTAAATATAGCATGGACACAGGATAGTGGGTGGGAAAAGGGGCAGACGTCATACTAAAGGGATGAGATTTGGCAGAAGTCAGAGTGGTTCAGGGAGGGCAAAGGAGTGATTTTGGGAGGGACGTTACCCATCCACAAAAGACTAAGCCAATCGCATTACTCTGGGGGTGGAGACATATAACTTACACTTTTGTAATACGTTTTCTTTCGGAGTTTGTGTATACCGAAAGTAATAAACTAACTACGAAGGGTACGGTTATCAAGGAAGGCGGGTTAATAGTACTGGAGTTAGTCTGACTAGTATTGCCTCATTGATAGTATTCATTGCTTACCATATGAGGGCAACACCCCTATGCCCACAACAATGAAATATGTTTCACTCCTTGCATGCGTCGGACGGCCGGGAGCCGTCCCATCTGCATATGTGTGGAATTTTGCTGCACCGCGGCAAAATTCCGGCCGTGCCCAAGGGGTTAAGTATGGTAGAGTAAGCAATTCTTAATAATAATAATAATAATAAACATGTGGTTTGGTATTCCTTGAGTAAAATGGTGCTCAGAGATTACACACTAATTGTCACATACCTTTGTTTTAATGCAGTTGAACCCAATTGAAAGCCTCTATTCCATTGCAAAGCAGCAGGGAACTTAGACCAGCCAACACATGCTTTGCCCCTAATGGTGTGCAGGACTGGTGCTTTTTCAAGGTTAAGATTGTTTGCATGTCAAAAAGAGTGTTAAGGTTGGTTTCACAAGGATTGTAGGTATGTTGGCTGGACTAAATTCTCTGCTCCCTTCCAATGGAATAAACACTGTTATTTGCTTTCAACTACATTAAAATAAACACATGTGAATATTAGAATGTAATCTCTGACCATTATTTCACTCAAGGAATATCAAACCACACAAGGAATATCAAACCAAAAATTTTATATTATTATTATTGAGAACTATTTACTCTATCTTTCTTAAATAACCTCAAGGTGTAAACTTATTCAAAAGTGCAAATTACCTTTGTGAATCAGGTCTAAAAGTCTTAGAGGGACTCCTTCTCACTAGGCATCAAGATGACTGAACGATAAAATTTAGCATACCCTCAACCAGTATTTGGTATTCTATATTAATGGTATCATGGTGTACTCTAAACACCTGGATGAACACTGAGGACATGTAGCTTCTTTAGTGGATTGGCTACACCAGCACAATAGATCTTACAAACCTAAGAAATGTGAATTTGAAAAATAAAACCTCATTTATCCGGGGTATCATCTGCCTGTGGCCATGGATTTCTAAAGGATCATGGGTATTCTAGATTTGCTCTACCCGACTATTATTGTCAGCTTCCTGAAAAATGTTCTCACAAAACTAGTTACAATTCTAATGTCCTAAATAAGGAAAACCTTCAGATGGGTATCAATGGACGGTAAACTTTCAGAGGAGGAGCTATGTTTTGTGCCTATTAGATATTACTGTCTTTCAAGTATTGCTAATACATCCTATAAAAATCCAAACCATTATTTAGAGGCCATTATGTCAATTTGGGATATCTCAGCACAGAATAGACTCAACCGTACAGGAAAAATGTGTGACTTTGCACAAGTGGCAGCCATTTTGCCAAACTGGCATCATCTCATTTCTTCTGAAGCAGAACTACGTGCTATTTCTCCTAACACATATTCTGTTGAGGGATATTAGTACACTTTAGTTACCATCAGTGTCAGGCCACCTAGATATAGAACAATGTCTTATTTTAAGGCACATTGCCTCCCGATCAGCGACTCCCCACTATAGTTGTTATCCATGAAGACGGAAAACCAAAAGTGGACTGCTCCTCCTACCGCCCCATTTCCCTTCGCAATGCAGAACCCACATTTTAGCCAAGGTTCTAGCTAACAGAATGATTAAAGTAATTGGGGAATTAGTTCACTCTGACCAATCGGGTTTTATGCCGGAAAGGAACACGGCCCTAAATCTGTGCAGACTGCACGGTGTGCTGGGCAGGGCCTCTACCATAAGGGAGGATGCAGTCATAGCCTCTTTAGATGCCACTATGGCATTTGATATGCTTGAGTGGCCTTACCTCTTCGCAGTGCTCGAGAAGATGGGATTCGGTCCGGTCTTCTGTCAGTGGGTGCGCCTACTATATAACAGACCTATGGCTCAAATTGTTGTTAACAACAAGAAGTCTGACACATTTGGGCTTAGCCGAGGTACCCGTGAGGGATGCCCCCTCTCCCCGTTGCTCTTTGCCCTTGCCCTCGAACTCCTTGCTGCATGGATCCGAAAGGATGTCATTATCCGAGGGATGTGATGGTCAGCGGACTGGGAAGACCGCATATCCTTGTACGCAGACGACATTCTTCTTTATCTGATGTCCCCTAAAAGATCTCTTATTGCCGTATTTGATATCCTTGCTGCCTTCGATAAGTGTTCCGGATTCCGCGTTAACTGGCAGAAATCCCTCCTCTATGTTCTTCATGGAGGTCCCCCTCCTCTACCCCACAACTGTCCTATACCCATCATCTCTGACGGCTTTAAATACCTGGGTATATACATCTCACTAGACCCGCTGATAAGACATGACTGTAACCTTGCCCCCCCTTGCAGCGTCTCTGCAGCGACATTGCACACTGGAAGACACTTCCTCTCTCTTTGTTGGGTAAGGCAGCCCTTTTTAAAATGATGTCCCTCCCTCGGTTTCTCTATGTCCTCCAAAACTCTGCTGATCCTGTCCCTAACACATATTTCAAGGAGATCGAGGAACTCCAGAGAGACCTTCTCTGGGCAGGGCGACCACACATAGCCATGAAAAAACGTACACTTAGCTGGTATGACTGCCGGACATCAGGAAGTACTACTGGGCATCACACCTCACAGCTATCAACCACTGCACCTACTGTCGCCCGATGATCAGGGTTTTAATATGAACCGGTGGATCCTCCCAAATAGATCCTTTGTTGTGCATTATACTCCAAGCTGGATAGATTTCCACTTACCGGCCCTACACGACATACGGTCAAAATCTGGCATGCTGCAACCAAATTTCTTTGCTGGAATGATAGGTTGACTCTTGACACTCTGTTGTGGGACTCTCAAAAACTTGGAGACCTGCGACAAACTAGGGGTTTCGACAAATGGGATCTGATTATCTCCCATATCAAAGACCTTTGGAGCACCGAGGGCATGAAGTCATTTGACATACTGCAGAACCAATACTCCTTCGCGAACTCTAATCGCTTCCGCTACCTCCAAGTCCGACACCCACTAACCACAACACTACCCCATGGTACAACCCCTCTGGACAGCTCCCCTTTAGAGGACAGACTATTAGACGGCCATCTGCCTGAGAAAGCCATCTCCCTTACCTACAGTAAACTAATAAACAATATGGAAGACCCCCTACTGGTTTTCCGTGAGAAATGGACCAATGACGGGATTGAACAGGATGATGAGGACTGTCAAACGGCGGTATCGTCTCCCAGGACGGTTGCTATTCTGGCGCGACTCCTCCTAGTGCAACTAAAAATCCTTCACAGGATATATATGACGGGGCCCCAACTAGTGCACGTAAATGGACTGACTGATGACACATGTAGACATGGATTCACACACACAGGTACTTTTATGCACATGCTCTGGCACTATGATCCCATCCAAGAATACTGGTGTGCAATCCATGCTGTCATGAGCAAAACATTGGGTGTCGAAATCAAACTGCTAGCATCCCGTTGCCTCCTCAATATCTGGCAGCCTACCGATCTCAACACATACACAACACAATGGGTCACTCTCACCTGCATGCTCGCTAAGAGAAACTTAGCTCAACTCTGGGGGGCCACACATACGCATACTGTATCTGACTGGGAAAAAGACCTCGACTGGAGTATGTTGCGTGAAAAAACTGTATATGTAGCACAGGGATGTCCCCGGAAATGGTCTAAAATATGGGCCCATTGGAACATTTACTGAGGTGATATCTGTTCCCCCCTCAAGAATTAGACAATGAAGATTCTCCTTCCCCGTGATTTCCATCAAACTCGCTCACTGTAAATCTACACTATTTCATTTGTAACTTACTGTACCCTATCTACTGATTACTGTGACTATGTACCATCATGTCGAGATTGTTTAATAAAAAGATTTATAGGAAAAAAAATTGACTTATTTAAGTTTATTATTTTAATTTGCGAACTGCAACCAGATAGACAATGATGACTACTTTAATTGTTGTAGTTTTTTTCTGCAACTATTTGTCATGCTAGAATCTAGATTCCACCATTTGTTTTATTATCACCAGGAGAACCATTAACTAGGTAGGTGATTTGGCCAAAGGAAATTGCCTCTTCTAAAGAACTCATTGAGTGGTGAATGCTTAAGGCAATTTAAGTTATTAACTCCTCTACAAAATGCATGTAATTGAAATGACTTGAGTATGCAGCAAAACAATTGGAGATAAGGTCTGGCAAGAAAACTAACAATTTATTTATTTATTTGAGTTTTATATAGTGCTGGCTAGACTCTGAGGTATCAGAGCGCTTTACATGAGGATCAGAGTTACAGGTTACAAGTTACATTTGTTACAAGAGCAAAATCAAACATAAGAAAAAAGAAAGCAAAGTAAAGGAAATTTGTCAGGGGAGGGAAGGGGAAAAAATAGGGAGACGGGGAGAAACTGTGCCCAATGTCTGGCTGGGTAGGTGAAGGGCGAGAGAATGAACCAGCGCCGATCTCCTCAAATAGCTGTACCGAGCAGCTCCACCGGGCATCGGACAAAGCGCTTGGACTCCGCTGTCAGGATAATGATCAAGTGCAATCAGTGAAAGTCATAATAAAGCGGGGGAGTTGGAGAAATTAGATACTGCAGACCGAACAAAATCCAGACGCCATCTTGAGGTCAGGCACTGTCCTGAGAGGGCTGTGTAAGGAATATTTCGGCTGAGAATAAAGTGTGTAGGGAGACCCCAGGCACCTCCATAGTGAGGCTGCTCCACCACTTCCCGGGGGCTGGTCCTACTTCTCCAAAAGAAACAATCCTGTGCCTCTCCCCAACACCGGGGACCAGGTTCAGCACCTGCAAAATCCGAACTGGCCCCATTCCCACCATTGCACCTCTCAATAACTTGTATCCTAGCCCGCTGTGCAGGGGGAACACTGTTGTGTTCTCCTCTCATTGTTGTTAATGACTCAGGTCAGGGAAATCCACTGGGGGGTGTGTCTCAAGGACTCACAAAAGTATTCAGCAAAACGTTATGGTATTGGCAGGCATGTCAAGGTCAGGCAGGTCAGGCAAAACCTCTGGTTGACCTCAACAGTCTTGCGTGGCCCAGATAATCCGTATTCAGGTTACCCCGAATACCCTTTGGGTTACTATGTCCCGTTAGGAGGCCTCCCCTGCTCAACGCTCAATGAGGGGTCTGCTTCTCTTGCTGCCTTCCTTTGTCCCACAGCGTTGCAGCTCCAATCTCCAGGCAGCTCACTCTTCAACACTTCTAACTGCACTCCACCTCCCTCAATTGCGGTGGTGTTGAAGAGGGGATGGGCCCCCTGTACCACCCAAGCTGTAAGGGGAGGAGACCCCGCTGCCCAGTGTTGTCTGTGCACCCCGCAGGTGGTGGCCTCCATTTTGTTGAGCTCTGCGATCGCGACTCTGGACCCTGGTAATCTTAGGCACGGCACTCTGCCATCTGCACACCACTTCAGCGGGAGGCATGAAGAGGAGGTGGGCACCCCAGCACCCGTCCGGCCGCAACACTGTTATAGAGAGGTACATATTCTGTTTGAAGAAAAAAGAAACTGATGAAAGTATGGAGAAGTATGTAGTGGCACTAAGATCTTTAGCAGTAACGTATCAATTCAAGACCAACAATGACCAAGTGCTAAGGGACCAAACATTGATGAAAACGATTTAATAAGAAAATCCAGGAGAGGCTATAGGCCTCGCTCAATTTAATGGTAGAAGGTGCAGTTGATTTTGCCAAGAGTATAGAGCAGTCAGAAAATCTCTAGAATAGATAAGGAGTAAACACACTAAGGAGATACATTTTATCAGAAAATAGAATACTGGTGGAAGAGACAAGAAAAGAACAAGTTATAATTTTGACCAAACACCAAGGAAAGAATTGAATTGTTAGAGATGTGATTGTAATAACCATCTAGGGAATTATAAACAGTCCTGCTATTGAGTAATTTTGCAATCATTGCAACAAAAGTGCATTTCAGCGGAGTGTGCAAAGGAGGGAAAATCAACATGATCTCCAATGAGGTGGATGACTTAAAGGACTTAAAGGATGATCTTGACCCAAATGTAGTGTTGAGTATAGATTCTGATACAAAACTCAGAGGTTTACCTAAATATGTATTAGTGGTACATATATATATATATTCAATTTTTTTTATTTCGCCCTTTCTTTTTCTGTATGAAATTGGTGGCCAGTAGGAATCTGCTAACGCCGAATACAATGCGTTTAGAGCTATCCGTTTTTAATATTTGCAATATATCATTGTATTTTGTGACATTCAAACTTCTGTCCAATTGTTTTATCCATTTTCTTCTAGCAATTGCATATGCAGGGCATAATAATAAAACATGTGCAATATACTCCTCAACTCCTAAATGGCATGACATGCACTTACAATCTTTATCCCATCCTGTGGCATTCCCCATCTTGATGTCAAAGCCTCTATCTGAAGTGTACCGTATCTGAACTTCAGATATAATATCTTTGCTAGTTGGGGTTCAATTTCATCCAAAAATTACTCAAAACAAGAAGTCGTTTTAAACATTAGGAATAGTGTTGTAAGAGTCCCTGATGTGCTATTTAAAGTGACTTTGTGCCAAATAAAATTCCAGTAAATGGTCTTAATATCACGCTTTGAGTCAGGCGTCAGCAGACTTGGATTTACCCAAAATCTGCTCAAACCTAAGTCAAAAAGCCACTTACATATAAGAGCCAAACAAGGAAAAGTGGCATGAGTGTCAAGTGACAGCAACTCACTCAGTGTTTCTAGTTGTCTAGTTCCACAGTGGTCCAGATTCTTACCCAGTATGACAGGGTCATCCAGATCGCCTTATGTTCTAGTCGTTTTATACCCAGGTCATACATTTAAGGGATCACAGGGGTGTTTTGGGGAAGGGCCACAAACCTTCTTAAAACCTTATTTTCCCCAACAATTAAAGGGAAAGGGTCTCCCCACCCCACAACTCTGAGCCATACAGAGCAGCAGTTTGGGCTCTGGACTTATAAACTTCCAGAGCCGGAGTAATAGCCTTTGTCATATTCGCGTATTGCTTCTTCACAATCGGTGCTGAATTTTGCAATAAAATAGATTTTGATCTCTTTATCTGTGGGTTCAATGAGAGCTTTGAATCAATGGTTGCCCCCAGATATACGAAGTTGGAGACGCACTCTAGAGTCACTTAGTTCAGTACTATATTGTTTTTAAAACATTTATGTGGTCTCATGGACATGTATTTTGTTTTAACAGGATTTATTTCCAAACCTTTTAGCTTACAGTACAAATTAAGAGTATTTAAAAGATTTTGCAAGCCCTTTGGGGTTTTTTATCCATCAAAATTGTATTGGCTAATAATAATAATAAGGAAGCTTATAAAGCGCCTGGTTACGCCCACCGGCGTGTCCCCCGCACTGTAGTAAGTGAGAGATCCTAGAGCCCCATGCCCAGACTAACACACCCAGGCCTATCAATGAAGGAACTAGTATGTTTTTAGCTCTCTTCTAAACCTGGTCTCAGAGGGTTCCAACCGAAGCTCGAGAGGGAGTTTATTCCAGCTCCTGGCCGCCAAGATCCGGAAGGATCTGCAACCCATCCAGGCCCTCTTGACTTTAGGGACAACTAGCAGGCCAGTCCCAGTAGATCTAAGTGACCGTATGGGCCTGTAGACAGTGAAGAGATTCTGCAGGTGCCTAGGACCAATGCCTTGGGTGATGCGGTGGCAAGTACAAAGGGCCTTACACACAATTCTCTTCCTGACAGGGAGCCAGTGAAGAGCATCCAAGGCCCTTTTGGAAGCAGTCCCTATCGGTTGCCTAAGAACCAACCGAGCCGCCGCATTTTGCATCACCTGAAGCTGGTTAAGACTTTTGACCGTGGCACCCAGATACATTAAATTACCATAATCTAATCGTGATGTAACAAGTGCATGCACTAGCTTCTTCCTGGCTTCTATCGGAAGGAGGTCCATAGTTTTGCGTAGACCTTTCAGGACACCAAAGCAAGTCCCCACCACACGTCTGATATGAGTTTCAAATGTGAGATCAGAATCCACCCATACGCCCAGGTTCTTAGCCTGGGAGCACGGCATAGGGGCTGGACCTAAGCAGGACGGCCACCATGCCGATGACCACACAGACGGGCCCCGCCCCATCACGAGCACCTCTGTCTTGCTACAGTTCAACTTCAGGCAGTTGCATGCACGCTCTGAAGTTGGATGCCGCCAGACCCAGTGCTCGCGTTAGCGAGATAACCAGCTGCGTGTCATTGGCATATGACACAATCCTGATTCCAAAGCCCTCCACTATACTCGCCACTGGAGATACATATAGGTTAAATAAGGTGGGGCTCAGGGCAGAGCCCTGAGGCACATCCTGATCCAGTTTCCTAGCTTTGGAGTAGTGGGCGCCCTGACTGACCTGAAAGCTCCGTTCCATCAGAAATTATTGTATCTATTTTAGCGCCGCGCCTCAGACACCGCCCTTGTTCAGAAACTGCAGCAAGGTGAAGTGTGCTACAGTGTCAAAGGCAGCGCTCTGGTCCAAAAGGATGAGAGCCATTGTTTGCCCCTCATCTGATCCCTGCCTAATGGCCTCCGTGGCCATTAGTAGAGCTGACTCCGTAGAGTGAAGTGACCGAAATCCAAATTGCGTGTGGCGGAGAAGATTGGTTTCTTCCACATGGGCCATGAGCTGTAAATTTACAGCCTTCTCTTCCACTTTCACCAGATATAGTAATAGCGAGATAGGGCGGAGATTATCCAATTTCTCAGCGCTAATATTAGGTTTCTTCTGAAGTGGAAGAACCACAGCCTTTTTCCAGTTATCAGGCACCGTGTGCATACTAAATGATACATCTTAAAGATGCCTGAAATAAGGCTCAAGAATGGCAATACTCTCCCTAAGCAATTTTGATGAAGCCGGATCCCTGGGTGAGCCAGACTTTATAGAACTGCAGATTTTGCAGAGCGACTCAGAGGGAGGGGTGATAAAACTATCCTGCCTCTGATTTCCAACAACACCTCTGATTGGTTCCACAAACTCTGTACCCGTTTTTTTGGCTCAGAGAAAGGAAGAGTATATTTTCTCCACTTTCTCTGAGCAGAAAACCGCGATACGGTCGCAAGATTCCACTGAGCCTTCCGTGGGAATAACCGGCGCTGTTAGTGAGGAAATCTCCTTATAGATCTTAAATAATTCCTTAGAGGAGTTTCCTGCTGCACCAATTCTCTCTGCATAGTAAGCGGCCTTGGCCCGTCTGATAAGTCCATGGTACTTTCTCCGCTTTTTTTGATATTCCAACTTGGCCTGACTAAGAAAGCCTTTCCTCCATTGTCTCTTCAGATGTTTACACTCTGTCCTAGCCAGGAGAAATCGTCATTGTACCAAGGTGCAGATTTCTGTGGTCTATTCAACATTTTATTCTGACGTAGCGGGGCTACACTGTCTAGGGCTTCTCTTATGCACCTTTCTAGATTAAAGCAGCTGTTTCGACATTGGTGCCCCCCCGGTGACCCTCCTCGGACCAGAGCTTCATTAAACTTTGTCTGTGAGAAGCGTGCCTATTTGCGACACGTGTGGTTTAGCACAGGTTGCTCGGGGGCTCTAGGTTCTGGGATCTTTACCACAAAGGGAACAAAGAAGTGGTCGGACCAGGGGGTAGGGATGAGAGTGGTCACTTCAACTCCCTCCCAATTAGCGAATATTGGATCCAATAGATAGCGATGCTGATGGGTAGGGGCATTGGAATTCAGACCTAATTGCAGTGACTGTAGTTCTTGACACAAGTCTACAGCCCCCCTATTGCGGGAATTCTCCAGATGAATATTAAGGTCCCCCAACAATAGGAATTTGTCATTCCATGGAGCTGAGTCCGTAATTCCTTCCGACAGGCTAGACACAAACAGTGCATGTGGACCAGGAGCTCTATAGACCAGGAGTCCTTTCACCGTAAGGTGCGAGCTGACCCCAATTATAAATGAGCCTGCCTCACTATCAACTATGGTCGTAGGTTCCAGTGAGCAGCTTAATGGATGTTTAAAAACAATGGCTACCCCACCGCCTCTACCAGACGTCCTATCCATCTTGACTATCATGTACCCAGGGGGGAGGGCCTCGATAATTTCTGGCTCGGAATCGGAGTCCAGCCATGTCTCCGTGAGGAACAAAAGGTCAAGTTTTCTATCTGCGAGTAAATTAAAGATGTCCAATTCATGTTTACACATAGATCTACAATTCAGCAGACCGCAAGACAGCCCTGTCGCCCCTCGCTTTATCTTACCTACAGTGCTGTAGCTAAACAGGCAGTGATCACATCCAACATCCTGATAGACCTTCATACTGTGGCTACACGCGCTAGGTATCCTAGGGCGGAGATCGTAAAGATGTCCAAAACTCCACTGAACTCGAGCATTAATTTGGCCTGGGGTTATGTCCTCGGTCCCCGAACGGCCGCAGACGGGCGCAGATGCGCTAGCCTTTGGCACGCCGGCGGCTCGCCCGCTGCGCGCGGCCGCTCACGCATGTACCTTTTATCCTGTGCTGCAACCACTAGAGCGCTGACCGCAACCGGAAGTGCTTGAGCTCTCCCTTCCACGCCGCGGCGGACCGGGGCGGGAAGGAGGGACAGTCGAGCAAAGGCCCCCGAAGCGCCCTGTCAGCCCCACCCTCCCACTGGCAAGCTTCTGAAACCAAGGTACGTTTTGGCAACACAATTTAAAACAGAGTATAGCAATTTAAAAACGAAGTGAGACGAGTGCAAATTTTAAAAATATCACGAGTCTGAGGGTCTGAGCAGCAGCAGCAGCAGCTTGTGGGCTCTACCACCGCCCACTTACCACACACGACCACTCACCCAGCTCCCTTTATCCTGTGCTGCAACCACTAGAGCGCTGACTGCAACCGGAAGTGCCTGAGCTCTCCCTTCCACGCCCTCCGCGCAACGCGCTATTCGCCGTGTCGGACTGGGGCGGAAAGAAGGGACAGTCGACCAAAGGCCCTGAAGCGTCCTCTGAGCCCCACCCTCCCACTGTCAAGCTTCTGGACCCAAGGTACGTTGTGGCAACACAATCTAAAACAGAGTATAACAATTTAAAGACGAAGTGAGACGAGTGCAAAGTTTAAAAATATCACAAGCCTGAGGGTCTGAGCAGCAGCAGCAGCTTGTGGGCTCTACCACCGCCCACTTACCACCTGCAAATGTTAACACACAGATATGGGTCCCTCCAAGTTTTGGAGAATCGTGTTGGGATTTTTGGAGGAACTAAACCATGTCATTAACATATTAAAGGAACAAGGTTGGCGCCAGGACACATGCAGTTCCACCACAGGTCCTGGCCTTTGAGAAAGCAGTGGGGGAGGATGTTGGTAAACTCTGGAATACCCACCAAAGATCTTTCAATAATCTTTCAAAGGCAGTGCAGTTGACCCTGAAAGCTGTCTGAGGACCAGGCGATAACGATAAAGCCAGCCGATAAAGGCGGTTCTATTGTTATTCTTAACACCACCGACTACCGGACAGAATGCTTACGGCAACTGAATGATGAACATGCATATTTGATCTTACAGCAAGATCCCACTGAAGATCTTATGAAACAAATTGGGTACCTAGTTGAGGAGGCATCATCCGAAGGATGGATTACTCGTAATGAGGCAGCTTTTTGATAGCTGAGCACCCGGTGACACCATACTTTTACATTCTCCCGAAGGTGCATAAGACACAAAGGCCCCCTCCCGGTAGGCCCATCATCTCCGGGATAGGGTCTGCGCTAGAACCCCCCACTGTGATGTTTTTTTACGGCCTATTGTACAGAGAATGCCAACATACCTCCAGGACACAAAGGATTTCCTTCGAGTTCTTCCTGAAATGGAATTTGACCCCAAAAGAGACCTTTTGGTCTCCTTTGACGTAGAGTCTTTATACACCTCCTTCCCCCAGGATGAGACTCTAGAAGTAGTTACTTCCATCCTGATTGAGAACATCTGTGACACCATAACTCCTGTGTCATTCATTATGGCGCTAGCTAGGCTCGCCATGAAGGATAATTTTTTCCGATTTGAAGATAATATCTAAAAACCGATGTCGAGAAACTCATTACTCCTCTACGATAGTCACCACCCAAAGTCCTTACGTGACAACTTACTGTATGGGCAGTTCCTACGGGTCCGGAGGAACTGCTCTAACAATG
Organism: Lissotriton vulgaris; assembly: GCF_964263255.1. Classification (NCBI taxonomy): domain Eukaryota; kingdom Metazoa; phylum Chordata; class Amphibia; order Caudata; family Salamandridae; genus Lissotriton; species Lissotriton vulgaris. The sequence goes on from NC_141694.1 coordinate 501,243,196, forward strand.
ATGATTTCAACCACCATGCCAATAATCTGTCAGCACAATTGAAAGAAAGACATTATCCTAAAGCATTGATTAAGAAGTCTTGCAAGATAGCCATCAATAACAACCGGGATGCTCTTCTAGAACCTCCGATTCCAAAACCTCCAATTGGAAGTCTTACTATTGTGAGTACTTTCAATACTAAGAGTAACAACATTCAGAGAATAATTAGAAATCACTGGCGGATTCTTAATCACAACAATGACAAAATCGCCTTGCCGCTTTTTGCGTTCAAAAGGGCAAGCAGCATTCGAGACCGATTGGTGCATACTTGTCCGAAGGAGAGTCATACAAGATCATTGGGTACTCTTTGGAATTTACCCCCTGCAGTAGGACACCACCCTTGTGGGATCTGTTCAGTTTGCCCCCAGACCAAGCATTCTACTGAAATAGACATAGGTACCAACAGACCTTGGTCACAGTTACATTTCAGTAATTGTAATAGCAATAATTTAATCTATTTGATAACATGTTCCTGCTCCACAAGGTATGTGAGCATGTGACTACCCGGAAGGTATTCACACGTATGTTGGAGCAGAAGAGCTCCTTTCGCTGTAAAAAATCTATGATGAAGCTCACAAGACACTTCCTAGAGAAGCAACATAGTGAAACAGACTTCCAGTGGACTGTCTTAGAAAAGCCTTTTATACCCTTGCATACAAGTGATGTTTCCAGGTATCTGTTTAAAAAAGAACAGAAATGGATATACAAACTCCGCACAGATTCAGAGGGATTAAATGACGATATTCCTTGGACCTCATTATAGTTTTGGGTCCACATATAGATAACACACGGAGGCTACGTCACTAGCCAGTGGAGAGTTTAATCATCCGTGGTTTGGTTCTCCGGTTGTAGATACTCTACATTGCATGCAAAGAAATGTGGGAATGACTCATCCGCTGACTGAAAGGTTAACCCATAACAGGTTGATATATCAGATAATTGAATCAGGGGTGGGAATACATGACTAGGACATGCACCTTATATGAGATACCAGGTATACTCTTTGTGTACCTGCAGTTTGAATTTGACACCATGTATACTCTTAGTGTACCGGTAGTTTGAATCTGGTTTCAAGTAAAGTCTGACCAGTATGACATTTTTATTGCAAGAATTTGTGCCTAGACAGTTTGGGAGCAGGGAAACATCGTGAACCCAGTGTCTCTTATATGGAACAACCAACTTCATCCATTATACTGTCGAAGGTAGATCTTTTCACTATAGTTGATACCTCCAAGAATAACACGACCCGTAGGACTACAAAGATGGATGCCAGGACGTCACTTTGCAGTTCTTCATAGCTTCTAAACTGGGGCTTTTTTTTTCTTCTCCGGGGCCTGAGAAAAGAACAAAGACATAATGCCTCTGTGGGCGGACAATCTGAATTGACCCGGGGCATTAGGCGCAGAGAAACTACTGCATATCCTCCCCTTTATGTTTCGAAGGATTTACCATTGGGCTCCACGGCGGAACTACAAACATTGATGGTATGACGTCATGTTGTAGTCCGTCTCGCGAGAGTTCATGCGCGAAATCCTGGCGTCCTGGGAAGAATGCCGCGGAACCTCCGTAGGAGATATATGGCTGGCAGACGCCTAGGGATATGACCAAGCTGTCGCAAGGTAGGCGCCTTACTTGCTACCATTAAAATATTTCAAAATTCAAGCAAGCGCGCAATTTCACACCGATGATATTGGCGGAGTAAAAGTAGTTCCACAATGAGGCTTCCAATAAAAACACCCTGCCTCGCCTAATCGGTACCTCCCCAAGACTCAGAAGTGAGTTTGAGGTACCAACGTAGAGGTAAGGCAGCGACTACTTTGATTCCTTGTAGCTGAACTGTATGGGCCAGTTTTTCCCTACTGTTTTAGCTTGAGCTATTCTTGGAGCAATAACTTTAAACTGGCTTGATGTCTTGGATTTACATTAGATTGTCTGAGACACCATAGCTTCCCTGTTTTTCTTGATAAAATAACAGCAGCCAAAAGTAGCCTTGAATGACTAAGGGCAATTCCATTCTTTGAGAGAAACTTAGATGAGGAATAGCATGCTTATAGTGGGATATCTGGAGACTAGGGGCTTATTTTTATCAGGTGATAAGAATCTCTTCTTGTTAGAAGTGGAAAAAGTTGACAGGTATAACAGAGGGGCTTGATGGACATTCTTTTGAACCATGTATGTAATAGCCTCACGGTGTCTCTACTCTCTGTTCTGCTTCTTTTATATCCATAGTGCGGGGCCTCGTAGAACCTGAGCATGGTCCAGGTGAGGTGAGGCCCTTTCCCCTGTCAAGACGGGTGAGCAAAATCTGTTTATTTGTTTTAACGAGTTTAGGGTGACACTCTTTGGGTTAGGAATAGTAGACACTGGTGGTGTGATACTAATCACTATATATTTTCTCCTTAGAGACAATCGTTCCAATTGACATGGAGGATTTGTGTACTTAGGTTGGTACAGGTTGTATCGTTTCCAACTTTTATCATGTAACCCTTTGGTATGTTTTGTGTTTTGATTTAGTCACAATTTTTCAAATAACAAGTGCAACTGCCTATAGAACAGAGGCCCCGATGAAAGCCATGGGACAGGTTGTCCGCTAGGCAGAAATCAGTTGGCCCCTTATTAGAGAGATATCTGTTGCTGTCTCCTTTGCACTGTTCTGGTTTTTAATTAGGGGATGTTGTTCGGCTAAGGAATAGCATTTATGTATGGAGGACACATCATCCTATTTTAATTCACCACTTATGTTTTTTTGTTGCACTGTAATTTCACTACAACCATCAAAGATCAGCTATTTGACGGCAGCCCGTATTGGTTGGTGGACCAAATCCAAGACCAGCAACTAATGGTGTGGCATTTTTATCCCAATGATCAGGGGATTAGCTAACTCACACCTGGGTTGGCCAGATGATATGACTGATCATCAAGTCTTTTTGATGGTAACCCTTTACCTGAAGGTTTGGATTTTGTTAACCACTTTTTGAAATGGTTTTGGTGTCTTTACAGTGTCTGTTGACAACGGTTTTTAGAATTGACAATTTACCATGTGATAATGAATCAGCCAGCAATCTTTCATACATTTGAAGGGAAATTGTATCTCAGTAAAGCTGAAAGCCACAGGCTTTTGGGCACCATGCGTTATAGGGTTGTTCACCGGGGTGTCACTGACAGATCGCCTTCCATATTAAGACCTAACCACTAAGGCATGTCTTTGTTTCCCCAAGGGAAATCACAAGCCAGAGAAGAGTCTAGGAACCACAAGAAGAGACCAGAGAAGAAAACAGATTGAGAGAAACCTTCTCAAACCCAGAAACCACACTGTAGTGTTAATCTACCTCCTGAAAAGACTGTTCTCAATAAAACTGCCTCATAGTCTAACTACACATTGCTTCCGAGTCATATCTGGCATCCTATTACAAAGGCATTGCAGTACTATTTATTAGGTCAACATTTCACGATATACTAAGATCAAAGGACCCTCATTTGGTTCTCCAGATATATATACACCAACTCAAGAGAGCTCCAATGGTTGCTAGCCCGTTCCCTTTTTTTCAGTGATATGTAACTCAACAAAAGAATTCCTACATACCAGCAGCAGCCTGCTCAAATGTCACACCTATGCAGACATGTGTTGCAGATTAGAATAGGTCACTTGAGGCCCTTTAGGGGTCCTCCTACACAAACAGTCACAGGTCTTATATTCATACTCACACAAGGTCCAAGACCCTAAAGCGATTTACCACTGCATCAGCGCCGTACATGCCGCCACTGGAGTTTCAGCTCTCCTAATGTGCCTCTGAGTGTGGGGAGAGGAGGAGATGAATGAAGATAAGGGGAGCTGACACCTTTCCTGTTATGGAAAGATGGTTTCAACAGAATTAAGGTGGGGGGACAGAAAGGGAAACTGACTTCAACAGGCCAAGATGGATTAACAACATGGCTGAGACTGGGGAAGGGACCAAGGCCTCAATCCATAGATATAATTTGATTCCAAAAGTTAAAACCAAACTTCTCCAAAGTGACAACCAAGCCAACGGGAGAGGGGATGTAGGGCTACTAGGATAGTTAGTCTCCTTTCTGTTATAAAGCCTCCTTCACAGGTTGAAGGTGTGGGGTTTTCTCCCGACTGCTACTTGCTGTATTTTTTCCTGAGAAGTGCCAATTCTAAGACACCAATTTAGCCATGGATGATTTACCTTTGGAAGGAAAGACTTTTAAGGAAAATACCCCATTTCTTCTTTTTTTTAAAAATATTTTTTATTGATCGAAAAAAAAAGCATCTTACAATACATATCATATGATAATGGAAACAAATAAACCAATCATCCGATAAGAAAAAGTACTACAAAAAGCCACTAATTAATGGAGAAAAAGTGTAGCATTCTACAGTTTCATTCAAGAAAAAAATAAGTTCACAAATTGCGGTACATTTTACCATAGAGCCAGTCCTTCTTGACCCAGCCAGTGATGATTCAATATCATAAATTTGTTTTACTAAAAGCCATCAATCCATCACGGTTGGAGGTTTTGGTGATGTCCACACCCTAGCTATAGCGAATCTTGCTACAACTAATAAAATAGAAAACAAATTATTACCATTTGGATTCCTAGATCTGTATCCCATCATAACCTCCAAAGTCAACAAAGGTAGTTCTATCCCCAGTTTTTGATGTAGAACATCCCCGACTTTCTGCCAGAATATTAATAGTTCTGGGCATGTTAAAGACATGTGTTTAATGTCTACCGCATATAATCCACATTTTAGACATTTTGTACGTTCACTGTTAGCATTATTAACATTATTACCCGATGACCATTTAACAATTCCATCTGGAGGATAATATAAAAAGCAGATCATACGATATTGTTGCAACCTTAAATTAGTTGCATGTACTGCTTTACCTATAGCACTCAAAGCCTGCAATATAATACCTGCCGCTACTGGAGCCCCCACTACACCACTCCATCGTTCCGCATATCTACCACAATCTTCGGGTCTCCCAATACTAACCCATTGATAAGCTCTGCTTATCATAGATTTTGGTTCAGTTGTATTAAGAAGACCCCATATCTCTGAATCATTTATATTTTCCAGTTTTATATTTCTCCCAAAAAAATCTTGTATCTGATAATATTTAAAAAGCATAGACCCTGGTAGCTTATATTTATTTTGTAAGCTCTCAAACGAGACAAAGCGCTATAATCATACAAGTCTCCCAGACAATTAACTCAATTTCTAGCTCAATTCCTTCCTACCAAATCATGGAATATCTCGGGTAATCCCGGATTCTGCCAGAGAGGTAACTCTCTATGATAGCAAGAAATGTTCTTGCTTAACAAAATTGCGCACCAGACACATACATCAACTCTTATAAACTTAAACTTAATCTTTTTAAAGTAATTTGGATCATTAAGTCTGTACTAAAACAAATAACTCTCATCCCTCAATATAAACTTATGGCTGAAAATGGTGCTGGCTGGGTTAATAAGGCTATGTAAAACAAGCTTCCCAAAAATATGTTTTCAAATCTGGGAACTCTAAACCGCCTTGGCTGAAGGGAAGTTTTAAACGATCTATTGCTCGTCGTGCCTTCCAATATCCCCAAATAAAACTACTTAGTATTCCATCTAACTTTTGAAAAATATATTTGACACATGTAATGGAATGGAGCGGAAAAGGTATAGAAACTTAGGCAGAATTTTCATTTTAATAATATGGATTCTCAAACCAACAGTGGAGAGAGGGTCAAAGGGATTCAGAGTTTAAAGACCCATGCCTGGTTCAAATCCCCAGCTACACTATATGCACAACACAAAAGAACACAGGGGATCTAGATGCCAGATAGTCTGACAGGGCTGCCAAAACGGACTATCAAAGTCACAAGTGTGCCTCGGTCACCTGGGGACAGCCTCTAAGATAAAGGTGTACAACAACACGTGGCGAAAAACAACAGACACTGTAAAGACACCAAAACCATTTCAAAAAGTGGTTAACAAAATCCAAACCTTCAGGTAAAGGGTTACCATCAAAAAGACTTGATGATCAGTCATATCATCTGGCCAACCCATTGACAACGGTTTTTAGAATTGACAATTTACCATGTGATAATGAATCAGCCAGCAATCTTTCATACTTTCCCACTCGTAATGCATACATATCTGGTTGTAGTAGTCAAGACAACCCATGCGGGCTCCCCATCACCATTTCACAGTCTCACAAGACACTCTTGTGTCCATGGCCACCACACAACGGCTCGAGAGCTTTGTTCAGCAGTTGACCTGAAGCTGCGACTCTGGAGTAGAGCCACAGTGGGCTGGTTCTTAGCGCCTTTCCTGGGACTAGAGCACACTGGCTGGCTCCGTCAATGTCAGTGGGCAGGCGTTGTTCCTCTCCCATAGCTGCATCATCTCCTCTACTGCTTGGTTGTTCCCACCGCCGTTCTCTGCTCCGTATTCTCCGTACTCCTTCTTCAGGTCTGGCTGTATGCCACCTTCATCTGGCTGTGCAGTCACCTCCTATAGGTTTCCCCTTGGCGTAACAAAACTTGGGGGCCTCCCTGCAAGGCACATGGAGGGGCCACCTCAAGGCTCAATCAGGAGCTTTGAAGCCAGAGTGCTTTGCTGAGGGGGCCCCCCGCAGCCCAGGGGCTGCGGATGGGCCTGTGCTACACCCTGAGTCATATTAACGGGTCCGGCTGCATCACAGGGTGTGTCCGTATTGATGACTTGAATGCTAATCGGTGAATCAGAAGAACCCCTTGGTCCTGGACAGGCATTACCTTTGCCGTCTCCACAGCAGTCCACTCACAGCATTTAATAGCCGCCTTAAAGCCATACATTCTTTGTCAACTGTGGCATGAGCAATTTGATGGGTCAACAATTTTATCCTGATATAAAGGATAGGATGAATCCCATCTTCAAATTCGTCTGAATGAACTGCACCTAATTATGTATGTCCCAGAGGCAACCATTTATAGGATGAAAGGAGAGTGGAAATCTAGGCTACTGAGTACAGGTTGAATGGCCAGGGCACTTGTAGTTTCTTAGGATTGCCGTTTGAAACAGACTTCCATGGGGAGCAGCAAGGGTTGAAAAAAAATAAAGCAAATTTGCTATAGTATCTTATAAAACTCCAGGAAAGCCTGTACATCTACAGGTACAGACAATTGAGGGAAGGTTTCTAAATTTTCCATTTGAAGCATGGTATCTCCATTCACTAACACATATTGCAGATACATTACTTGTTGTGTCGCTATTGTTTATTTCACTGAATTTGCAGTAAGAAAGGCCTGTCGTAGGGATGACACTATACCTTGCAAATGTTTTAGATGGTCTGGCCAAGATGTTCTGAACACAATAATGTCATCCAGGTAAGCAGCAGCATTGACATTGAGATCACAACACGTTGTCCATAAGTCTCTGAACCATGGCTAGTTTTTCATGCTGTTGAGATGGAAGGATCTCATACTGAAAGAGCCCTTTGGGAGTAGAGACTGTTGTTTTATTTTTATCTGCTGCTTTCAAGAGTGCTTATCAGTATCTCTTTGGCAAGTTTGTGTGCTGAAGTGAGCGGCTTTCTCTAATCTTCCAATGAGTTCATCAATCAGAGGTATGGAGTATGGGTTAAAATCTGAAACACTGTTTACTTAAATATCCATACAGAATAAAATCGATCAGTCAGCCATGGGAATCAAAACTATACGTGATGACTAATCATTGTGCAATGGTTAAATTATATTCAAGGCTAGCATAGTGTTTAAATCTTGTTCTAGAGCCTTTATCCGTGTGTTCCAGAGTGCTATGGGATTTACCTTTGACACAAGTTTATTTCCTTGGACATAAGAGGTGAATTTATGGTTATTACCACCCGATTCTAATGATTTTCTCAGAGTTCGCCCACCCTTTTTATAGCACTAACTCTTTGTTATCTTGTACAATTAACCAGAAAATAGTGAAACTCAGCTGCCATGATGCAGCTCCTAAACCACTCCCCTATAGAGATGAGCACTCCTCCCACCTCCTAGGGTCAAATCAGACTTTCACTCCTACTCTGACTGGAGACCTACGGTCTAGCATAGTCCTGTGAATGAATATGAGAAGTTCTTTGACATTTCCAAGTCAAAAGAGGTGGCATTGAAACTGCCCTTTTTCTGCAAATGTTTATTGTTCACTGTTGGCTAGCCAAATCCTGCTAAGTGGTCACCAGTTAACATCCCTTGCCCTTTTCTGGACTCAGAAGCAGGCAACTGTCCTCAGAGCCAGGGTTATTAGCTCTCCCAGCCAAAGATGTGTATTGCAGCTCTGGAGGTGTGAAGAGTGTTGGAACTGGTGTTAAGTCGCTTCAGGTGCAGATAGACTAAACTACATTTTTCTAAAGTTACACTTACATTATCACAAATCTGATTGCACTGTTTAATCCCATCTCTAACCCTAAGCAGGAAATAACTTTGAGACAGTTTTTGACATTTTCCCAAACAGAGATAGGGAAATAAGATTTTAATGTCATCTAAACTTAATCAGGGAAAAGTCTACAGGGACTACACACTGAATATCTTTTGGCTTTTATTTCACTGTGTGGGTACACCAATCCCAAAATGTTGTGTGCCATTTTCTAAAATAAAATTAGCACCCTGCCTTGTGGGTTTACCAGGCACTTTAGATGTCAATTATGATTGTAGAAAAATAGGCTATTTCTCCATGCCAAATGCATTTTCCCCTTCCATGTGTCACTACAGTGCTGCATTTCAGCTTTGTTGTCACATATATCGGTAGTGTAAATATACACTGTAGGGAAGGTAAATAGATAGTTCCAATGTACAGCACATGTTTTAGATCGGGGAAACAGGCACTTTATTACTGTTTGGCATTGGTAAAGGGCACATAGTTATGAAGCCAGCAAATAAAAGTCCAGAAAAAGTCCCAAAGTTTGAAGTGACAATGCAGAAAAGGCAGATATTCAACACATACCCCTCCAGCTGAGAGCTAGTGTAGTCTAATCAATTCTTTGCTGAACTTCCCTATGCAGGAAATGGAACAAGGGCAATTAATTGACTCTGGAATGGCACTTATGTTCTCTATGCTCCTCTGAACCAACCAGTACTGCTTTGTCAAAATCTGAGTTAGCCACTAGCACTGTCCATGGGGAGCCCTTCTCCTCATCTGGTGACCCCACCAGTGTGGACACTAACCCTAGCCTACTCACAGATATATCCAATTATGCAAAAGTACCATTATGACTAACAAAGTTATATAGATCATTCTGCCTCTCATCTCAGATTTCTGCTCCAAGCCTAGGGTCAATCCTGTCCAAAAAGCAAGCAACAAGCAGATATCTGCCAGTTTATTGTACAAGACCATTGGCTTTCCACTTACAGGTGAATGCTCATATCCAGTCCTTATGTAGGCCCCACTTCCAGTCTCTGGGCTGGAAAGCAGTCACCTATGGGTCCTTCGGCCTATCTGGATACAGTGTAGGCTCTTTCAGCACATTGAGACCTAGGGGAAACACATGTCCCAGTGCCAGCCTTCCTGACCAGAGTCAGTTGCAGGACCTAAGACTTCCTTCTTGCCTGTCACCTTCGGGCCTGCACAAGGCTCTCTGTGAATATTTTCCAGGAAGGCAATGCAGGTGATCCCTGACATCTCCTACTTTGGACATCTCTCCTGTCCCTAAGTCAGTGATAGTGGATCCTCCTTGAAACCTATCAGTCCTCCAAGGGCGTTCAGAGTAGGGGTTACAGCCTCAGCCTACAGAAACCCTCCTTCTACTCTCACTATCACTAACTCAGGTGTGACACCCTAAGACTGACCCTTCAGATTGTAGAACCAAGAAAAGCCCACCTCAAGGAGAAGTGGGGGCTTGGTGGTGCGGGAATCACCTGAGACTACTCTTACCCTTCTTATATAATATTATATAATAAAGTGGACCCGTAAACCTTCGTCTGCAGAGAGAACCACCTTTATTACAATAGCCCGGGCTATGGAACAGAGTCCCAAGCTGGTCAGAGACAAAACCCAGGAGGCTGCTGCTTTACTCCACAGGGAACAAGCCTTATATACATTTTTACTCAACTTTTTTGGCATTCAGTCCATTGTTCAATCAGGGCGGTGTTTGTAGTTGATGACCTGATCAAGGCAGTGTTTGTAGTTGACCTGATCAAGGCGGTGTTTGTAGTTGATTACCTGATCAAGGCTCGGCATTCAGACCATTGTTCAATCAGCTTGATCAAGGCTCAGCATTCAGACCATTGTTCAATCAGCTTGATCAAGGCTCGGTCAGTCAGACCATTGTTCAGATAACCTGATCACTGTGTCAAGGATTTTACCAAGCAGGGAGCAGAAGATGAAAAACCAAGCTTGTTTACACAGGGCGTAGGTGTCTCATGGCTTTCTGTTGACGAATTGGCTAACTGCAAAGAACAGAGGGGCTTGGGTATGTGATAGTTTTGAGCATCAGTAGAAATGGAGGCTGTAGGCAGAGTTTTGCCACAAGATGGCAAGGAATGGAGGAGTGTAAGGAAATTAATAGGACCTAGTGAAAACTAATTTTCTTCAGACCTTTTGCAATTGAGTGGCAAAACATGTTCTTAGGAAATGTCTATCTGTATTAGGTCGTCAATCTCTTGTTGAAGCATTATCCTTATGTTGGTGTAACGTGTACTGACAGGGGAACTTTTAACACCTTGGGTGCTTGAGATTTTTTCCTCCTGTGCTGCATACCCAGATTTCCCATTGTTCGTGATGAGCTCAGTTCGTCATGAGCACAGCTCAACCGTGTTCTGACGAGCTGAGCTCGTCATGAGCATTGAATGGGTTAAGGGCCTGTGTACACATAGCACAAAGCATAGGCAAGCACTGGATACACAGGCAGCATGAGATGATGACTGCTATTCCCAAGGCAAAAAAAGTAGGATCCCTCTTTCCCATCTGGAAAGGAGGCCCCGTCTTGTTGTTGATGAATCTCAGAGGAAAGTTTATGCATACTTTGGATAGCTTGATAGACTGATGAAGCGTTATCAGGTATGTAAATGCAGCAGCTGGAGCCGATAAATTTACATACACAATCACGGTCAGCAAGGATGATGTCAAGTACCATTCGATGTTGTAGTGTCATCAGGCAGTCCACCTGAAGCTCTGCAGTGATGTTGCCCAATGCCCCTGCTGTTTCATTAATGGTTGCCTCCACTGCTCTGGTAAGGTGTCATATGTTGCGGCTGTTGAACATAGGACCTAAGAACAGCAGGAAACCTTTGAAGAAGTCCCCCGCCTCCTGTCCTGTAGTATCATCTGCTTCAATTACTCCCCTAGGCATACGATGGTGGAGGTGGGGATTGGTCAAGTGATGTGTCCCAACAGCAGTAAAGGTAGGGGGAAGAAGAAAGGCCAAATAACACACACCTGACCAATTTCCTGGAAGCCAGGTGTACGCAGACTGTCCACAAACAAAATAGGTATTTGGAGAAGCGATTAGGAGTGGTGGTGAGGTAATATTCAGTGTACTGACTATTAGCAGTAACTGACTCCTACCTCTCGGGTCCCCAGTCCTTTCATGTACACCTGGCCATGTGTGTTGATCACATTGAAAGCCTGCAATTTGGTGGGAACTTTGCGTCTGGACCGAAAGCGGAAGAAGATTATTCTACTTGAGGTGTTGAACACAACCATCTCATTGCGTTCAGCATGAGAGATGTTCAAGATGTCAGATGTCGTAGTAGGGCAGAAAGGATTACTGATATTGCCTGTTCTGTTTCGGGTGAAAGTGTCATAAAAATCGCCAATGATGGAGCTCGTTGTTCCATTGATCGTATATGCATCGGTGACGAGCATCCTCCAAGCCTGACTTGACCCAAAAACAGAAAATGGATAGACGAAATATGGGACAGTGTGTGTCATAGAGTGTGGCATGAGCCCACATACCCAACAGTTCGAAGTATTAATCACAAGCTGATGCTGGTGCAATAATTGTACAAAAGTATTGTTCATGAATTCCAGGCGTCGTGGTAGTTCATGGGGTGACAAGGTGGCATGGAGATGATATGCAGGTGTCGGTGTCGTAGCCAGAAGAGCTGGGGGAGAGGTCAGCAACAGAAGCCATCCCACAACCAGCAGGATGAGGAGAGCAAAAAGTATAACTATCGTGGAAAGGAAGCATTAATTGTTCAGAAGTTTGACATATTTCTTGTGCGCTTCAGACCCTCGGACCGCTGCTGTTGTGCTCAGCCTGTTGTCACTAGCGGCTGCTTGTGATTGGTGGTTGCTTCACTCGATGTGGATACCAAGAGTCCTACGGGCTTCCCATTGGACCAGCATACCAACACCGGTCTCAGCCGGAGATATCCCAGCCCCTTTTCTTGGTCTCAAGTTGTAGCGAGTGGAAGAAGGTATGGAGTGGTCTGGAAAGAGAGCTTCTTGTTCCTTCCTCTGATCCTGCAGAGGAGGGATAACTGGACCCCCTAAGATTCGATCAGTTTCGGCTTCCGTAGTGGTGTAATGAAGCTGAGCATCACAAAGGGACAAAGGTCGGTACCACTTCTGTGTCGCAATCCGGCAGTCCTCTTTCACCCATTGGTCGTATGGGAGGGGGTGAGGCACCCTTTTACAATGGGTAGCATGTGTCCAATTCTTTCTCCCTTTGACTTTAACAGCAGTGCGGTGGCCAGAAGAACCTGTCGGGGGTGCGACCAGCGGGGCTCCAGACACTTGGTACGCTGAAAATTTCGTATCGCCACCCAGTCACCTGGTTGAATGGTGTGACCTGGGCCTTCGCTCTTGTCGGGGATAGCAGCGTGTACCTGATGATAAAGAGTACGAAAAGAATTGGTTAACTGATCCAGGTAGTCAGTCTGTACTGGGAATTCAACATCAGGCAATTTCTTTGGCCTTGGTATGCCCCATACATTAGCTGGTCTGCCGAATACCAATTCGTAGGGAGATAATCCGATCCTTGAGTGGGCAGTAGTCCTTACTGACAAGAGAGCAAGGGGTGGGGCATCTACCCAGGTAACACCTGTTTCCGCCACTATTTTGGCCAATTTTAATTTAAATACCCCATTGTATTTCTTCACCAATCCGGCTGACTGGGGGTGATTAGCAGCATGAAACTTTTGTCTGACACCAAGCCCGTAACACACAAACTGGACCACATTGGCTGTAAAATGTTGGCCATTGTCACTCCAAATCAAACAGGGCAACCCAAATCAGGGAAAGTATTCTTTCAACAAAACATTGGCCATTGTAATAGCTGTGCAATCCTTGGTGGGGTAGGCCTCCACCCATCTGCTGAAGGCACAGACCACTACATGGAGACATATTTCAAATTTGCACACCTGTCCATGTGGATATAATCCATCTGGATGGCCTCAAAAGGAAACGTAGGTGGGGAGAAGCCACCAGCGGGGGTAACTGTACCTTTTCCTGGATTGTGCATAAGGCAGATCATACATGACTTAACCACTCGGTCAGCATATAGGGATATTTTTTCAGGGCCATGGGCCATAGTGACAACTGGGGGACATGACTGTCTGGTAACATCCATTGCCTCCCTTCGGATATACGCACTCAACATTAATTAATTAATGTTTGAGCTTGTAAAGTGCACTACTACCCTTAGGCTTCCTGACGCTGTATAACGCTGGGGAACCCGTCCTGGCTTTCCCTGTGGGATGTCCCTGCTGGGAGTCCCCGAGGTGGAGCCAGGCATCCCCGGCGTTGGTGGGGCCGTTGTGGAGATTAGGCAAGCTAATGCCCAGAGTTGACGAGTGGGGCCCCTGATTAGAGTAGGCACAGAAGCGAGAATTATCGAGTCCGTTGACCCAAGTCCACGACCCTGCCTCGTCGGGAATTGAACCCTGGTCCCCGGCCGATTTCTGCTCCCGGGTCTGCCGCCTCTAACCAGTGAGCCACACCACTCCACTGAGCAACATCCCTCTATCTCTTTCTCTGCCAGATGTTCCTTTCATCAGTGGCGGCTGGTGAAATTTGAGAGTGGTGGGGCTGGAGTTGGGCCGGGGGGGGGAGGGGTTCACGTTAGGGGGCATGCATTATTGGGACCCCAGTCACAATTCCCTATGCAAATCTTTTGGTAATTATTTTTTTATAAAATAGGTGAGGTTTTTTATCTTAGTTGTTTCCAACTTAATGGAAGCCATTCCTTTGCCATATTTATGCACTGCAGAGTAAAAAAATGTCATAGGAAATCAGCTAAGAATTGAGCACAATAATAGTGGTGATGAGCAGAAGCAAACAAACTCTGTTGAAGTAAAAGGCTTTTGAGATACAACAAACAGCCAGGTGCCATGCTGCTGAGAAAGCATGGCTGTGCAAAAGAAAATTATCACGCTCGCTTGGCACTTTATGCAGCAAAAGCTTCAACAGAGGATGTGTAAATTATTTTCAAGGTTAATCAAAGAATATCATGGAGAAATCAAACAAAACAGTTATTTGCTCAAAGCTAATTGATTAAGAAGTAGCCTTCTCGAGTATACATCTAGTTATATAACCCAAAATCAGTTTTTAAGTACTAGCTGGATGTGTCCTATGATAAATGAATAGTGAATGCACTTTGAATAAAGTTACCTGCCACCAGCGAGATCTAGACCCTCAAACAATGGGCAGATTGTGTCTTATAATTGCATTATAGGAGCTGTTGTGGAGTTGGCAAACGCATGTAATATGTTAATCTGAAGGACACAGTAGAGCAAAAAGAAAGCAATTCACATTCAACGCATAGCTTTAATATCAAAATAAGTGAAAGCTTAGCGAGCCTCTCACACAGACTATAGTAGCCAAGTGTGCAGCTATGGGACAGCTTAATAGAGAGCTAGTACCACAACTTACTGACAGCTCCATGCACAGCCTATACAGATAACTCTTCAACACCAGGTAGGTTAATAGCAATGAGCACGTGCAGGCAAGGCTGTTTATATTATTAGCAATCACACAAAATCAGAAATCTAAAATCCGTTCGCTCTGAATGTCTATTTATTCCATTTATTGAAATGGGGCACTGTGCTCTAACCAGGGTGTGTTTACTCAACAGTCTTTCAATTAAAGTGCCAGAAAGCATGTTACCCACCAGCTCAGGGATGCTTATCACGGGATTAATTACAGCTATTATATTTCAAAAGACTTCAGCAATCACAGAAATCTTCCTTCTGCAAAAGTGTGTTGCACTCTAAAAGTATCAACAGTTAAGTTATCCTGCCCATCCACTCACAAGTTGTTGGCATTTGGTTTATGAATGTGGTTCTGCTGTAAAATGCAGTCACAATATCTGTAAAATAAACAGTGCTTGTTTTAATTCCTACCTTATTATTCCAACAGGGAAAGAGTATTGAAGCTCTAAATCAGCCACTTGCCTTTATAATCAGAAGGCCTTTGAAAATTACGAGTAAACAGCTTTCATGGAAAGTGGGTGTAATAGAATTAGTTTAGGCGACTGTACAGTTTGTTAAATGTACCAAGACACAAAATGCATCTTAATGTTTTCACCACCACAGGTGTGACAACGCATAGAAAATGCGATATTTCGTTATACAATAAATTTACACTTCTATCAATGTCACTGCCAGAAATCTTAAATGCATCAGTAAATCGCCATTTCTGAGGAGGACCGGAAATCTGGAATACTAAAGTATTAGTGAATCCATGAATAACCATTCCGTGAGGTTTCACCAAATATATTGGTGCATGAGAATTAGTCCCTTCGTTAGCATACTGAGCACTGCAGAGGCCTCTCATCACCAAATGACACTGCACTTTTAATTTTACAGGAGCGGCTGTGAGGAAAACGAGGAGTATGGGAGCTGCACATAAAGAATAAATGTATTAATTGCTGTGGCCATGAAAAAAGAGCAGGTGTCATTCATTTTAATGCTTCGGGAGTTGAAGCAGCAGTAAAGAGAAGTTAATGCAAAAAACTTTAAACAGGCCAGGCCAGAGAAATAGGTTACTTGCTTTCCCATGGGGGCTGCTACGCCTCTTTTTTTTTACATACCTGCTCTTTGGTGCTGCTGACCATCGTCGGAACTTGGGGAAAGCTGCAAGCCTTCAGGGATTCCTTTAATCTTCACAGGCCATCTGCAGTGCACAGCCTCTCCCGAAACCACGAGTCTGGAGCTGGAATTGGCGTCCTGCATAACAGCAGCGTGAGAAGCACGAAGCAGACACCTCAAGTCTGCGCAGTGTGTCTTCAAAAGTGACAGACTGCGCAGACTCCATTTCTCTGCTTTCTGTCTGCCTGTAGCCTCTACCCCACCCTTTTCCAGATCGTCACAGGGAGGGATCCACCTGCTTGTGACGTGTTGAGAAAGGGTGGGGTGACCGTTGTCTCTACTCCCTAATTGACGTGAGGCACCTGCATTATAGGGCTTCTGTCTAAGCCGCCCAGGGCAAATTGTACACTCACGTCTTCAGGGGGTGGAGACTGGTCTGAAAGGCCCTGACTTTGCCAAGTGATGACCTCACAGGCGTCAGGGATGTGAGATCAGCCGCCCGGCAAATACTCTCGAGTCTGGTCCGACCACCAGGGGCAGCATGTTAAAATCAGCAGAACAAGAAGATGCACCTGCGTCGCCGAGTGCAGCAGCCTCTCAGCCAGCAAGAGCAAGAAGCATTGCATGTATTGTAAGTGTTTTATTTCGAATAAATAAAACTAATTTAGTGTGAACAAACAACTTATTTTATAACATGGCTGCGGGTGAAATTAAAGGGGGCGGAGCCCCGACGCCCTCGAGCAGAAACCGCCACTGCTTTCATGTGTGCAGTTCTTTTGCACTGGCATAAGATTGAATCTCGACCACACTCTGACTAGTATTTTCCAACATGCCTCCTTCCACCACCCATCTGGCTGGTCCTGTCACAAACATTCCATCTGATTTACTTAGAGCAGTCTGTCTTACTGTTTGGTCTGCAAGGGCATTGCCTTCCCCTACATCATCAGTCACTTTCTGGTGGGCTTTACATTTAATCACTGCAACTTTTCTAGGTAATGTCAAGGCGTCTAGAAGTCTGTGTATCAGGGGGCCATGCTGTATACTAGTTCCATGTGAGGTGACAAAATGTCTTTCCTTCAGAGTCTGCCAAAATTGTGAGCCACCAAAAGGCTTATTGACTGTCCGTATAGATATTAACAGTCATGTTTTTACTGATTTCACAAGCTTGTGTCAAGGCCATTAATTCAGCCGCTTGGGCAGATGCTTGTGAAATTTTTGCTGTCTCAACTACTGTAACAAGAGTGAATTAATGAATGAATACTTTATTGTTTGGTTGCTCAAAACCATTACATTAAAACCAAAGTACAAGATTACAAAGTTACAAAAGTTAAAACCAGAAGACTTTCGAGAGATCAGTCTGTATGGTGGCTCCCTGAGCACTGGGAATACGATAGAAAGAGTTCATAATAAGACATGGGCCTGCTAAGGCTCTATATGTTCGAACCCTCAGAAGCCATCAGCAGGGACCGTGTCTGATGGATAAACTTTCCAAAAGAGGTCATGTGTTTTACCGTAGTCAGGGTGTAGAGATGGATAATCCCCTCCTTTGCGGTACGTGACCCTGCTTGTCTTAGGATTGGCTGAGATAAAGACTGTGGGCTATGCGCAGGGCCGGGCAACAGAATAGAAGTTGGGCCAATGACTCACATTTATACCTGCAAAGCCTACATTCCCGGACTCCTGAGCCCACCTGACCGAAGGCATATAATTCTTTGAGGGGCAACGGATGTAGTCTGTAGGCTAAGATCTTGTGAATGGCTGCACGGCCCGCGGCCTGCATGAGATGATGTTTAGGATTGTGCAGGATGTGCGGTAGGCACAGGGACTCATGAAAGTCTTTTCTTACCAGAGACTCCAGATCCAGTTCCCGTGACCGCGCTTGTACTTGTTTTTGATCGAGTTTTTGATGGCGGTGTAATTGACAAGTTCGGGGTTCCAAGACTCGATGGCAAGGTTGAGATGATCCTTTGCCGCATTGAGAGTGGCCGACCAGGAATTCCCTGGTTCTCTGAAGATACATTTCAGGGCTGCCTTGAGTAGTTTATCCTGTGCCGCCGTTGTTAGAAAGTAATATTTGCTTATGGCGGCCATCTCTTCCAGATTTTGCTGGTTGAGTGAGAACTCCAGGCGGAAGAGGGTGTTTCTGGTACAACTTGGTAGTTGGAATAGTCTCTTGTAGGCTCTACAATTAATTTTTTCTAGTTCATTGTTCAGTTTGCCCGGGAATGCCTGTAGAGCGTAATTGAGAGCCGGCATTAGCTTGGCTTTGAGTACTCTTTGGATGGCCATTGTAGACGAGCTGTATAAGGAGGCTTGCAGCTTGCAGATGGCATAGGTGATGGTTTTACCTTTGCCTTGGATGGTCTTTAGATGGGCGCTTGTAATCACCGACTCCTGGAAGCAGATGCCCAAATAGGTGTACCGCTGTGTACTTTCCAGCAAGAGATGGCCAAGCCTCCATTTTAATTATTTTTTCTTTGGGTAATGTCCGAATATAATTACTTTTGACTTGGATGGATTTGCTACAAGCCTATTTTTATCGTTGTATGCGGCAAGTGCCGTCAGCGCCTTTTGTAGCCCAATTCTCGTATGGTCCAAGAGTACCAGGTTGTCAGCATATTGCATGAATTGAATTTTGGTCCCACCGATCTTTGGGGGGGCCAAGGCTACCCCAGTCAAGGCCCTCTCCATGTCCGCTGTGTATAAGTTAAACAACAATGCGGCTAGCACACACCCTTGTTTTAGGCCTCGATCTGTGTTGATCTTCACGGATGCGTGGTCCCTCGAGAGTTTGATTCTCACCCACGTTTTTTGGTACAGGGACTCGATCGCTCTTAACAGGGATGGATTGATGTTCCATTGAACCAGCTTTCTCCACAGAATTGCACGATCTACCCCATCGAACGCCGCTGAATAGTCAATAAAGCAGGCGAATAAGGGTGGGCTTTTGCGTGTCCGCGCGTGGTGGACCAAAAAAGAAAGTGCGATGATATTATCGACTGTGGCGGACCCGGGTCTAAATCCAGTTTAGCAGAGTGGAAGAAGACCTTCTGCGCTCGTCCAGTCTGCGAGGTCTCTCAAGATGGCACTAGCGTAGGCTTTTCCCTCAATGTCCAAAAGGGCGATCATGCGGTAGTTTGATGGTTCAGTTTTGGGGTCTGTTTTGTGGATTGGCTGTAAGAGCGAGCCTCTCCATGAGTCTGGTACATCCCCTAGGAGTCAGGTTTTTGGACCAAAAGTCAATGTTTGCTTTGAATAAGTGTCCAGGGAGGCCATTAGGACCCGGAGCACCATTTTGTCTGATGTTTTTTAGAATTTTGGACACTAACAATTTTCCCGGCGGGGCTTTCTTCTCGGTGGTTGGGTCTAGATCGACTCCTGCGATGAATGTTTAGTTTTGCTTATTAACAGGGCTGATTTCGGTATAGAGTGCTTTTACAATGGCGACCCAGATGGAGGCTTCAAGAGAGTTTTCTCTATGGTTTGAGCCTCGTCCCAGGTTGCTTAAATAGTGCCAAAACTCTTGCGATTTTCCAGGGCTCAGCATGTCAAAAATGTTCTGCCATTGTGCTTCGCAAAAGTTTCGTTTTGCTGCCCAAACCTTCTTTTAATGACTTGTTTTGGCCTCTTGTAATTGTTTCTTGTTTGAGCTTGTGCCAATTTTGCGGGAGAGTTTGCGTTTCTTCTTCAGTTGTTTGGCGCTTATTTTAATTTCTGTGTTGTCACCATATGTGGGTAGAGAATGCGTATGAGTTGTACTGTTTGAATTCCCACGAAGAATCACCACCAGGGTCCCTGTTATGGCGTTCCAGGTTGCTATTGCACCCTTTTTCTGTTCGCTTGGTGGCCAGCCTGTCCACTGGTTTGCCCAGTTGTTAAATGTAGTGATTGAGGTCCGTTCCCATTTGATTCTTCTCGGGAGCTTTATTAATTCTTCGCCGTCGGCTGCTCCGATGTATTCGAGCCTGTGGCGTGTGTCCACTGTGAGGTTCAGTGTAATAGTTAAGGTGGCATGATCGCTGTCACTACGCGGATGAACTGAGAAGTTTAACATTAGGGGTTGCAGTTTATCGCTAAGGATGATGTAATCGATCGTTGTTTGGTTGTTAAATGTGGGACCAACAAAGGACCCTGGGCTATTCTTTAGGAGGACTGAATGTGCTGTCGCCAGCTTATAGGATTTTAGCAGGTCGTTCAGAGCGTTAGAGGCCCCGGGCAGGTGACTTTGTGTGGTTGGTACCCCTATGTTATGGGTGTTGAAATCGCCAAGGATAATGCATTCTAAAGCCGGAAATTGAAGCAATAAGGACTCTAGGTGGTTTATCAGAGTGGCCGAGTTGGATGTGGGCCAATGGGGGTTGTGATAGAGGTTCATTGATAAAAGTGAGAACTTTCCATTTGTCGGGCGACTGCCTTTCAGTATGCCTGCTTGGAGGGTGTCCGGAAGATTAGGTATTTCGGCAAATTCCAGTTTGAGTGAGTGTTTTATATAGACGCATATCCCTCCCGATGGTCTTCCGAATATGTTGAGCTTTTTTGCTGGTTTTCCGTATTCTGCATATCCTCTTAATAAGAGAGGGTGGATCTGCCAAGATTCTTGTATGCAGATTATGTCCGCATCCTCCATAAATGTCGCCGCGGTTTGGTTGAGAAGCAACCTCCTGAGCCCAGCGACATTCCAGGTCATGATTTTCAAACTGGTCGAAGGCCGATCCCTATCTGAAGGCTTTGGGTGCGTGTTGATCGTGCTTCAGTGGGGTGGGCCTGAGACATTAGGGCAGTAACAGTTAGGTTCTGGGATTTAGTACTAGCGGCAGCCAAGACCAGTCTTTGCTCGCACATCCCAATGTTGCACATATGCGTGTGCCCTGCATCGGATTGGTTGTTATCTTGATTGGGGTTCTGATCGTTTGACCTGTCTTTGTGCCACCTTTGGACCCCTGAAGGATGGGCACCGTGTTTGGCACGTGGGTGGGGGGAGCATGCGAGCATAAGTTCTCTCCGGCTGGTTGTACCGTATTTCCCATCTGGAAATGCGCAGTGTGTTTTTAAGATTAGGGGGTATTTTTGTGCACGCTTGGATTTTATTTTTATACCCCAGCTTTGCAATAGCTTATGCTGGCTTTTCAGAGCCTCTGCCATGTCCGGGCTCGTGAAGGTTAGCTACGTGGTTTCGTTTTTCTCCTCCGCATCTGGCGGCAGGAAGGATATAGTTTCAATGTCTGTAGTTTTTATTCCCTCTAGCCCTGGAATGTTTGCACAAAGTATTAGAAGATTACTGCAGTTGAGAATGTCCCACCTTCTCTGAGAGACATAATCGGGGTACAGCATTATTTTCCGATCCTGGGCTTGGGAGAGGTTCGATTGGCAGACGGAGACCACTGCCTGGCCGCCTATTTGTGATGACTGTACTACGCTAGGTAGAAGGGTGTTTACCTGCCTGTTTAGTCCCATTGACCGCTAACGGGCCACCGTGAATGGTAAGCTGGGTGGGCTATTATTAGGCGGCATGTTTTCAGTGTCCTTGAGATCGAGGGCAGCCAGTGACACTTGGGACGCACAGTGCGTCGTCAACGTTGGTGGGGCGACAAACTGAGAGTTGTTTGGGCGGGGGACATATTCGCTTGCAAGGGCTTGAGTCGCTTCCACTGAGCTTTGTCCTTGTGGGTCGTTTGCTTGATTTTTTGTTGGTGCTGTTGGGGCTGACTGGGGGGCTGCGAAAGGGGCAAACAACCCCGGGATTGTTGCTGCGTTGGTAAAGTGAGGAACTTCAAGCATTGGCTCAGTTATTTCTAAAGTTTTGGTGATTACTGCTAGTTGGGTCGTTTCCAGTGTCTCTGTGTAGCCTGGCGTCTGGTTGCCGGGCCGTAGCCATTCCCGGATGGATCTGGGAGCGAGAGATTTGTTTTTGTTTGTCTTGTTGAATTTTTTTAATGTTTTCTTATTTTTCCTGGATACATTTTGAGGGTCTAGGCTGGGCGATGTGGTGGTATACTGACGGTCATGGTTTTTTGTTTTGGTCGGGTGGCGTTTGTTCTGCTCGTGCTGGTCGTAGACCGAGTCGCCTCCCGAGCAATTTTATCTTCTTTATGAGTTTCTATACTGTAATTTGGCGTGTTTTTTGAGCCTTCTATTTTTAGGGGGTCTAGAGCTGGGGTCTGTGCGGTTGGATCCTTGATCTTGCTAGTTTCTTTCCTGAGGTCCTCTATTAGTGTGGTCATGATGTGCGGGAGTTTTTCTAGGTTGTTCAGAATTGGGCTGCAACTACAGGACTCGGGCTTAAAGTGTGTGCTGTCCTGTGCTCTACGGATCAGGGAATTCAGGTGGTCCAATTTGGAGTCGATCCCAGAGATTAGGTTTGCGACTGTTTGTAATATATTTATCTGGGCATCGAGCTTGTCGGCGTGCATTATTGCGCCGCCTGTCATAGAAATGAGTGTCTCGTTGATCAGAGTTAGATGGTCTACAATCACTGGGGGGCTCTCCCCCCGTCCGAGCTTCTGCACATTGGTGTTGATAGCTGGGCCATTTTGTCTTGCTCCGGGGGGCTCCAGCTCGACGGGTTCGGGGACTGGGTGTGCCGGGTCAGTAATTGTGGGATTCCTACTCCTTGATTGGTTTCATGAGTGCTGCTCGGCGCATCAAGCATGTGCTCTCCATTTTCCGAGGCTTTGCTGCATATGCTGTTGGGTATGTCAGCCGAGAGGGCCCCGTTTGGGGTCGTATTCGGTTGAGCGTCTTCTGGTGATTGGTGGGTCGGAGTTGTTGTTCTGATGTGATCGAACCTCGCTGCGACCCTGTCTAATGCCTCTAACTTGAGGGGTTTTCCACCCTAGAGCGTAGTTATTATTGGTGATAGGGGTAATCCTGGTGCCCAGGTGGCGGAGGGGCTGGGGGTTTGACCATTCTTGGATGTTTCAGTGGATGGTATGCAGCTTGGAGGCCTAGACGGTTCTGCTGAACTTGTTACCAGGGGGCAAAAGAAGCTTCTTATGTCTCTGATTCCTAGGGGCCAAGTAGTGGCTGCGTTGGCGCCGGAACAGGGGGTAAGGTTGACTGGGTGGTAGCACTTCCCATCTTGCCCTACTTGCGACAATGATGGGATTGATGTCAGTTCTGGGAATGCCGTAGGTAGACCTGGGGATGTTGGCGTTGCTCCGGTGGTGCCAGGTGTTCCTGGGAGTCCCCCCTCAAAAAAGGCCCTTGCCCATGGTAGAAGCCCCCTGCTCCCGGGGGGTAGAAAAGTTTTGCCTTCCGTCTCCTGGCAGATCTATGGGGGCTAGGCTTTTCCTGTACGTGCAGTAAGGTCGAGTTTCTAGTCCTTATTGTTTTTCCCTGTTTTCCCTGTTGTGCTCGCTGCGATGATGGGGCGGCGGGGAGATGGGTAGTGTGGGGACAGCCGCGGGCAGCGTGTTCCCCAATGCGGGGGGGTCTCCGCAGTGAACAGGTCCCGCTACCTCTGTCCCAATAGGCTGGCCGGGTATTGAAAATCTGGCTTTGCTCTTGCTCTGCGTGTGCTCCCCCCCCCCAGCCCTCAGCTGTATTCGCTGCCTTGCTGTCTTGCAGCCTTGGTATTGACTCACCGGCCCCCAAGACCTCTTGTCCTCCGGCTCCTGCACCAGCACCAGTTCCTAGCTCTCCCCGGAGGTAAGCCGGCTCTCTTTTCTTCAATTTGCTGCCCTTCTTTGCTTTTAGCTCAAGGGTTCTCAGTCACCGAGCTGCTCAGGGGGCCAAACGCAGCAAGCTGGGGCGGTGGCGGTGTTGTTATCACAGCGCTCGGGGCTCGAGGTAGAGCGCTCACACCTGCCTACGGCACATCAGCACACGGGGGCGGTGGGGGGGGGGCAGTGAGGGGTCAAGATGACAGGCTCCCCCCCGCTTGGCGGTGTTGTTGTCACAGCGCTTAGAGCAGCCCTCACACCCGCCAGCAGCACCTTGCAGCACCTTGATCCTTGCACCTGTCTCGTGGCTCGCAGGGGTGGTGGCGGAGGCGTTGGCGGTGTTGTTGGCTCAGCGCTTGAGACAGTGCTCACACCTGCTCACGCCTGTCCGCCTGCTTGCCACATCGCCGCACCCTGCTCCTGTCCCTGCTCGTGGAATGCTGTATCCCTGTATCACCGTACCGGTCGAGTCGCGGTCGGGCTAACAGCCACGGTCAGGCCAGCAGACAGGTTGAGAGCGGCTACGGCCCGATACAGCCTTGTGCCTCTCGTGCTCCGGTAAGTCCATAGGTCCGTGGGTCCGTAGGCTCCTTAGCGAGGATCCTTAGCGAGTACGGTGGCTGTAACAAGAGTGGTGAGGGCACATGCAGCAGATGTAGTTCCATCTGATCTTTTAAGACATGAACCACTTATGCATAGTGTTCCCTCAGCGTATGTTAGGGGAGTGTCTTGTAGGTCCACATGATGCGTTGTCTCTTCTTCAGTCCGTAATATGCAGTCATG
Organism: Lissotriton vulgaris; assembly: GCF_964263255.1. Taxonomy (NCBI): domain Eukaryota; kingdom Metazoa; phylum Chordata; class Amphibia; order Caudata; family Salamandridae; genus Lissotriton; species Lissotriton vulgaris. The sequence continues at coordinate 501,267,665 of NC_141694.1, forward strand.
AGGGTCAGAATTATTTTTGGGTGTCTCAGTAGGGAATAGTGTAGCTGGGTTTAGAATATTACATCTCCTAATGTCAATTTGACTGGAAAAAAGAGTAAGCTCATAACCTGTAAGTCGTGCACTGGTAAGGTGTTGTGTCTTGGTGTTGTTGAGCAAGGTATCTACTGCATGTGGGACCATTAGGGTCAAGGGTGAAGACATAACAATAAGTGCGCTCTGGCGGACCATACGTGCAGCAGCAACAGTTGCGCGTAAATATCCAGGGAGGGCTTGGGCTACTGGGTCAAGTGTAGCCGAGAAATAAGCACAAGGGCAATGTTTGTCTCCAAAAATCTGAGTTAAGCGCAGCCATTTGTCTCATGGACAAAAAGAAAATCGTGTTTGCCATAGTCTGGGGTGTCTAACACTGGAGCTGTACATAAGGCATCTTTGAGTGTCTGAAAGGCAGCCACATGCTCAGTTGTTCATGGAAAACCTCTTTCTGGCATATCTTTAGTAGTGAGAGCTAAAAGAGGTTTGACAATGGCCGAGAAGTTAGGGATCCATTGTCTGCAATAGGAAGTGAGGCCTATAAAGGCACATACTTGTTTCTGTGTCAAAGGGGGAGGCATGGAGGTAATAAGGGACACTCGGTCAGTGGTAAGTTGTCTTCCCTCCTTCGAGAGGAGGTGGCCGAAGGTAGGTCACTTTCTCTCGACAAAATTGCAATTTGTTCAAGGAAACCTTATGATTGTGGGAGGCAAGGTGGTGAAGCAGACGTACTGTTGCTTGTTCACAAAGTGGAGCAGATGTGGCTGCAATTAAGAGGTCATGTACATATTGCAACAGAGTGGCTCCTGCTAGGAGCGTCAGGGAGTCCAACTGATTCTTGAGAGCCTGACTATAGATGCTGGGGCTTTCAATAAAACCATGGGGGGGGGCGCAGCAGAACCGGAAACTCAAAGGGAGAAATCAAAAAAAGTCTAAAGTCCGGATGTATGGGAATGCTGAAAAACGCATTCATTAGGTAAATAAATGAGTGGCGGTTGCTGGGACCGTGGTCAAGAGGGCTGTGATATCAGGAACAATGGGATACTGTGAGACCGTAATTTTGTTGAGAGCCCGCAGATCGATGACAAACCGATAGATTTTGGAGGCCACGGGAGAGGGATCAATACATTTTTTAAGAACTGGAATAATTGGGCAGTTACACTCATTACCAGGCGTCTTCTCAACTACTCCCGTCTTCATTAGATCTGATATTATAGATAATAGGGCAGCCTCACCTTCCCGGGGAAGGCGATACTTGCGAAGCCAGGGCAGTTGGGCACCTTGCTGGATACGGACAGTATACGGAGAAATGTCAAGAAGTCCTACATCAGTGTCAGAAGTGGCCCAAAGTGATGAGGGTAAGGTCTGCAGAACGGGAAGGAGGGGTCCAGAGAGGAACATAGTGGCAGAGGAATCTAGTGATATGGTAAGGGACATGCCATCAGGACTACAAGAAATGGTAGCATGTAAAGTCTTTAACAAATCCATACCCAGCAAATTTTCACTACATCCAGTCGTGAGAATCAAAGGAGCATCCATATGAGCTGGAGAGAGATCCAGCGGGAGAGGCTTAGAGACGGGGTTGGTGACAGGGACCCCAGAAAACCCACAGAGACATTGAGAGAGCCAGAAAGGGGTGCCTCCGGTATCAAGGTGTGTGCAACTGAGGATCTAGTAGCCCCGGTGTCTAGGAGAAACTTCTTTTTATCTCCTGCAACTGACTTCCGGACTTAAGGACCTTGCTGATCCACAGGAATTGGCACTCTTACATTACCCCTTTCCTGGCTTTCCTATCGGTGGTAGAAACCTGTTTCATCGGTCTCATCATAATCATCGTTAAAATGAATATTCTGGGCTAATACCGGGCATTCACTAACCCAGTGGCCATAAGCCTTACAGTAGGCACACTGGTCTTTATCCACTGACCTGCCGCACTGATGGACTTCTATAAAGGAGACTGAAGGGGGCAAAGGCCGAGAAGTTAGGGATCCATTGTCTGCAATAGGAAGTGAGGCCTATAAAGGCACATACTTGTTTCTGTGTCAAAGGGGGAGGCATGGAGGTAATAAGGGACACTCGGTCAGTGGTAAGTTGTCTTCCCTCCTTCGAGAGGAGGTGGCCGAAGGTAGGTCACTTTCTCTCGACAAAATTGCAATTTGTTCAAGGAAACCTTATGATTGTGGGAGGCAAGGTGGTGAAGCAGACGTACTGTTGCTTGTTCACAAAGTGGAGCAGATGTGGCTGCAATTAAGAGGTCATGTACATATTGCAACAGAGTGGCTCCTGCTAGGAGCGTCAGGGAGTCCAACTGATTCTTGAGAGCCTGACTATAGATGCTGGGGCTTTCAATAAAACCATGGGGGGGCGCAGCAGAACCGGAAACTCAAAGGGAGAAATCAAAAAAAGTCTAAAGTCCGGATGTATGGGAATGCTGAAAAACGCATTCATTAGGTAAATAAATGAGTGGCGGTTGCTGGGACCGTGGTCAAGAGGGCTGTGATATCAGGAACAATGGGATACTGTGAGACCGTAATTTTGTTGAGAGCCCGCAGATCGATGACAAACCGATAGATTTTGGAGGCCACGGGAGAGGGATCAATACATTTTTTAAGAACTGGAATAATTGGGCAGTTACACTCATTACCAGGCGTCTTCTCAACTACTCCCGTCTTCATTAGATCTGATATTATAGATAATAGGGCAGCCTCACCTTCCCGGGGAAGGCGATACTTGCGAAGCCAGGGCAGTTGGGCACCTTGCTGGATACGGACAGTATACGGAGAAATGTCAAGAAGTCCTACATCAGTGTCAGAAGTGGCCCAAAGTGATGAGGGTAAGGTCTGCAGAACGGGAAGGAGGGGTCCAGAGAGGAACATAGTGGCAGAGGAATCTAGTGATATGGTAAGGGACATGCCATCAGGACTACAAGAAATGGTAGCATGTAAAGTCTTTAACAAATCCATACCCAGCAAATTTTCACTACATCCAGTCGTGAGAATCAAAGGAGCATCCATATGAGCTGGAGAGAGATCCAGCGGGAGAGGCTTAGAGACGGGGTTGGTGACAGGGACCCCAGAAAACCCACAGAGACATTGAGAGAGCCAGAAAGGGGTGCCTCCGGTATCAAGGTGTGTGCAACTGAGGATCTAGTAGCCCCGGTGTCTAGGAGAAACTTATTTTTATCTCCTGCAACTGACTTCCGGACTTAAGGACCTTGCTGATCCACAGGAATTGGCACTCTTACATTACCCCTTTCCTGGCTTTCCTATCGGTGGTAGAAACCTGTTTCATCGGTCTCATCATAATCATCGTTAAAATGAATATTCTGGGCTAATACCGGGCATTCACTAACCCAGTGGCCATAAGCCTTACAGTAGGCACACTGGTCTTTATCCACTGACCTGCCGCACTGATGGACTTCTATAAAGGAGACTGAAGGGGGCACTGGGCAGCCCCTGGAACTGGTCTAAAGGCGGACCTTGGCCTCTAGCATTTTGTCCCTGGGGTGAATAAGCTTGTTGTAATAAGACTTTCGTTTGAAGGTCCTTGTTCTTTCTAACCTCTTTGTCTTTATCTTCATTCTCTTTATTCTCATGATATTGGGCCATGGCAAGGATGCCTGCCATAGTCTGAGCTGACCACGTACTCTCAACCTTCTTAAGGTGGGCAGAGAGATCCAGTAATAAATTAGATACAAATGTATCAATAAACATTGAGCCCGAGCCAGGGGCTCTAGGGTCCAATCCACTGAGAATTTTGTACTCAGTTTCGAAGCAAAAAAAATCAGCAACAGACTCATCCTTACGTTGTTTACATGCATTTATCTTATCCCATTTAACAGCTAGTTTGGGCAAAAGTGTCTTCATGAGTTGCAACAGATGGCCTGGGAGAGCCAGAATAGCCGGATCAGGCTTAGTCCCACCCTCTCTGTCATTCTCCATCCTTTCAAAGTCGGTCCAGTCACCATGCAAAGCGGCATTATGGTTAGCATGGCGTATTTTGTCCCATATGTCGGGTGGTACTACTGACCCGAATAATAAGTCAATATCCTCTAAGGTAAGGACACCAGAGGAAACAATCTGACCTACTTCCTGATAGTAAAGAGCCGGATTCTTACGGGGGTCTGGTAATTGGGATTTCAATTGAAGAACATCCGCTCTTTTCCATGGGACATGCACCCACATTCTACGCCAGTGGGCTGGGGCTGCTCCAACACCCTCGATATTGGCGAGCACTGCCGGGATAAAGACGGGAGCTGTCTCTCTCATAGGCATAGCTTTGTCATTCGGAGATGGCGGAAAAGCCGTTGTGTTTCTGAATGTAATCATGGTAACAAGGGCTTCATTCATTTCATCTCCCTGAACATGACCCTTGGCAAAAGTTAGTTTTAAATCAATCAATCCCCGGGGAGTATCTATGAACAATGCTTCGTATCTTTTCATTATAAGTGTGCTCATATACTTGGCCATGTCTGTTTGTTGTATGGCCGTCCATTGTCTAAACGTCGACCAGATATCTTTAACGCCATAAGTATTACCAATATGTACCCAAAATGCACATTGTTTTCGCATAGCGTCCCTTTCACTACCCCCAGCGAGTTCAGCAGACCTCAAAGACTCCTTTCTAGGGGTACCAAAAAATCCAAACAGGGTATTTGGCTTAAGGGAGGACCATCTTGTTCGGTCCGGAGTGGCATAAGAGTCACCAACAGGGGTACCAATGGAGTGATTATCAAGCAGACAGGAATGTATGGTCGGGGTTGGGTCAATAGGTGGGGCGGTATGAACTGTCGGAGGGAGGGGTGCTGGCAGGATGACGGGACTCAAAGGATCAGGCAGTGGTACAATGGGTGGGGCAGCCTGAAAGACCACGGGTGGGGGTGGAGCGTTAGGAACATTTTGATGAAGAGCCGGATACATAGGAGCCGGAGCATAGGCAGGAGGTGGACCTTCAAGAATAGCATTCAACAACGAGTCCCCCTCTTCTCCTTCAACCTCAAGGTCCCTGGGAGAACGAGCGGGGTAACATTTTGTCACCTTAGCCCTATGACGCCTATCCGCCATTTCAACCCCTTCCTGAACCTTATTTTTTAAATGTGATTTTGCATGATCAGCCATAGACATCCTCTCTTTCTTTTTATTCAACGCTTGCTTTTTTCTCATTTTTTGATCTATTTCTTTCCTCCACAATGTGGTGGCGTCAAACATGGCTTCACAAGAACGTTTGCGGTGCAGCTGCTCCTCCAGGCTTGAAAGAGCCTGGAGATCAAAGGAGCCAAACTTTGGCCACTGTAATTCAACATTGCTTCGTTTGGTATATTTTACCCATACGGAAGAAAACATGATAGCAGATGGCCCATAGATAACATACATCTCATAAATTGGAGTTCCTTCTAGAGGAAGCGGGCAGGCTGTCTACAGAAGGGAGTCCTCTGTACATACGCAACAACATAACTTTCGGAACTTACTACTGACTGGCATATTTTTACTTCGACAGACAACAGTGGGAGAAAAACACTCACCTCACTGGCTTGGCTTTTGCAAAAGTCAAGACAGACAGAAAACAGAGCACAAGTGGTGGATGATTAGTCCACCCTTACCCGAAAATGTTGTTCTCTTCTGCAGATGGAAGCACGAGTCCAGATCCAGACAGAGACCGCACTAAAAGGGGACACCAGTGGGACGCAGTCAGGTGGCCCAGACCGGATGGGGAAGACCGTGTGCAAGACTTCTGGTCTACCGGACTCAAAATGGTCCCTCGGGTAGGGTACCTCCATCGGACTTCCACCACGGGCCACCTCACGACCACCGGGCCAGACCTACGTCTCCATGGTGTTCCTGTTCAGGCGCCATTTGTAGAACCAAGAAAAGACCACCTCAAGGAGGAGTGGGGCCTTGGCGATGCGGGAATCACCCAAGTCTACTCTTACTCTCCTTACATAATACAGTAGACCCGGAAACCTTCCACTGAAGAGAGAACCACCTTTATTACAATAGCCCGGGCTATGGAACAGAGTCCCAAGCTAGTCAGTGACAAAACCCAGGAGGCTGCTGCTTTACTCCACAGCGAACAAGCCTTATATACATTTTTACTACACTCTTTTGGCATTCAGTCCATTGTTCAATCAGGGCAGTGTTTGTAGTTGATGACCTGACCAAGGCGGTGTTTGTAGTTGATGACCTAATCAAGGCGGTGTTTGTAGTTGATGACCTGATCAAGGCTTGGCATTCAGACCATTGTTCAATCAGCTTGATCAAGGCTCGTCATTCAGACCATTGTTCAATCAGCTTGATCAAAGCTCGGTCAGTCAGACCATTGTCCAGATAACCTGATCACGGTGTCAAGGATGTTTACCAAGCAGGGAGCAGAAGATGAAAAAACAAGCTGGTTTACACAAGGCTTTTTGTTGATGAATTGGCTAACTGCAGGGGGGCTTGGGTATGTGATCGTTTTGAGCGTCAGCAAAAATGGTGACTGTAGGCAGGGTTTTGCCACTAGAGGGCAAGGAATGGAGGAATGTAAGGAAATTAATAGGACCTAGTGAAAACTCATTTTCTTCAAGCTCCTGGTCTATACACTGAGGGATTCAAACTCCACATCAAGGTTGGCATACTTTGTCTGTGTCATGTAGGGGTTTGCATGGCCCAGGGCTCCTTTCACCTTTCACTGTGATATTACAGGCAGCACCTCTAAGGACAGCGGTAGCTCCACCAGATCTAATGTTTGGGCCCTCTCCTGTCATAGCAGGTAACCACTGGTCCACTGGTCCTCCCACATTGGTTGCCACCGCCTCTTACCCAATGTTTTCCTCTGCGTTCCTGTACCCTACCCTTAGGGCCGGTATCATCAGAGATTTGCAGTGGGGCAACATGGTAGCTCTCACTCACTGTTTATCATCCTGACTGTGGTAGTTCAAAGCCAATGTTGCTTTCTGTGACTAGCACAGACACACAGCTACCTTCCTCTAGGAAATTAACTCATCTACTGTAAGAAGAGGATGGCCATAAGTTGTTCATACCCCGTGGACATTTCTTAGCCTACAGGCCTCTCTCTGCAGATATTTTGTGACAACCAGCCTTTCCACCACCAGCTCTGGCTGGGACAGGTATCCCACAGAACAGTGACAGAGCCCAATTCATTGTGATCCCCTGGAAGTGCTTCCTAGAACTCTCCGGATCACCAGAATTCTTTTCTGAGTCCACCTCCCAGACACTAGAGCATGCTCCACCCTCTCTGGCTGAGAATCACCTCTTAATGGCACTACAATAGCCATGCCTGCAGAATGTCCAATAGTAAGTGTGTGCCTGGGGCATGAGGAATATTCCTTTTTGTGCTCTGACTGATGACAGTCAATGGTTCTGCCTCTCTGAAATGGCTTCTTCCTCCCTGACTTACACTACCCTGCTTCTCTGAAATTAGCTAAGACTCTGTCTCGGCACAGACATTTGGTGCCTAAATAAGTCTTATTTTTAACCTTCTGTTGGGACCTGATCCACCCTTCTGTGGTAACCCTGCATCTTCTTTGGCCCTTTGATGCTGATTAAAAAGTTGGTCCAGCCTCTTTCCCCAGCTCTCTGAGATCACTGAACATAGAATCAACCAGGTGCTGGTGCAACTCGGTAAAACAATGACTTCTTATGTGCTCCCACATAAGTAAATTATACAACCCATCATAATCAGTTACTTTGCTGCCCTTAACCCAGGCCTCTATTGCATTAATAGAGACATTGAGCAAAAAAAACTTCCCAAGACTGCTATTGGACATCAAGTTATATTTCTGGGTTGTGAGAACAAACTTGCAAATGAGGGCAGGATTCATTAGTTGGTACAGAACCTGCTGTGCGGCCTCAAAGACTAATAGGGTAGCCCTCTCCTCAATTGGCATTGTGTCCCACAGGCTAACTCTAAAGTTTGTCAGGAACTTTGTGTATGCACAAGGCAACCTCATAAGCAGCAAACAACCTATCTATATCACAACACATGGGTAGGAGCAAATATTTTGGGAATATCGATTTTGGGAAGATGCCTCTGATGTACATCAGTAACACTGCCAACATCCTCAGTTGATTCTGATGCCTTCCTAAACCTCCAGTCCATCTTGTGCAGACTCCTCTCATGGGCAACATGGCCTTCCACTCCTCCAAGTCCAACTTCTTCTCCTCCAGTGGAGGACCTACTGCTACCTGTTTCTCCTCTGTATCAAAGGTGTCAGCTGGCTTTTTCGCATCAGTTGCCATTGTTGAAGGATTTCTAACAAAAGCACACATAGGGTTACTGTCCATTCCTAAAGATGGCAGGCTCAAAGAAAAGGAAGGTAGAAAGTGGATGGATGAGTCATTGTACCAAGGAGAGGCCCAGCCTTTAACTTCTTCTCATTAAAGATAACAGCTATGAGCTAGAAACATGATCTTAAAACTGCTAGGCATTCCGAAATAGCTAAAACAATAGTGGCTGTTAAAAGGTATGTTTGGTGATCAATTCTATTTGTAGATGCTAAACCATTTGTTCAGTCGAGTTCTATTTATGCCCACATTAAGGGGTTCATATACTGAACATGTAGGTCTTTTGAGATCATTGCCCATTCCACCTAAACCTTACAGTACAATGTTCATGGATTTAAAAGTGCAGATACCCCACCCAAGGAGATACTTATATGCGCTATATTCGACACCCCAGAATCTTCTCTTAGGGGGACCAATAGATTTGACAGTCCAGAACTGGTACTCTACACATTAAAAGTTGGGATGGAGGAATAAGATCACACTGGTGACTCCCCTATGGGATTCTAGGGAAGAGGAGTGGTCCACAGGAAATGCCAAGTCTATATCAGTTTTCACGTTTTGTTATTAAAGGAAACACACTCAAAAAACTCTGGACCGCTTGAGTTTTATAACAATGAAGTCTTTGAGGGGGGTGATGAGTGTGTTTGACCAAATTGTTGATATCCTTAGGCTGAAACCTTGCTCATGTAATCAGAATCAAGAGTCCATATAATGTAGAAAAATTACTTTTTATTAATTTAGGTTAAAACATGAACAGCCGACACGTGTTTCGCCCCCTATGGCGATTTGCGCCGTGGCTTTTTCAAGGCTATTTACAATATCATGTGTTCATATACAGATCTTCATAATATGAACTATTTTTCAAAATATCCGGTTTGTTTCAGAATTTCAATTTGTCAGGGTGTAATCCCCAGGTCACGTCCTTTTCCGTCCCTTCGCGAAAGCGGCAAATACCGAGCGGACGGAAAAGGACGTGACCTGGGGATTACACCCTGACAAATTGAAATTCTGAAACAAACCGGATATTTTGAAAAATAGTTCATATTATGAAGATCTGTATATGAACACATGATATTGACTCCCCTATGGGAGTCTGATCTTCTTGGGGACATGAGAATGAGGCCGGGGTTCGACAAATGGGACTTGCTAGGGATCTCAAAGGTGGGAGATGTCTACTTATCGACAGAAATAAAGTCATTCGCTGACCTACAGAAAGTGTACCATTTGGCACCCACAGAGACATTCAGATATCTGTAGCTTCGGCACACCCTGCATAATATAATACCCAAATTAAAAGGGAGTGACCCCAAAAACCAAGAGAGGGGGTACCACAGGTAAGTTAAAGAGACAACTCTCTTGGATGAATAGTAGATTGTACACAAATCCCTATTTCATGACCTCATGCTCTCACATTCATCCACATGGTTCTAAAGGCACCCAGACCCCATTAGTCAATCAACACATATATGATATAAATGGCAAAGAAATACATAAAAAGGTTATTTTATTTAGAATTCGATTTCTAATTTTACAGATAAAAACACTTCAAGTACATGAATGATAATATTAAAAACAGTATCTAATAAAAAACAATATAGACAAACAATATAAAAAACTGGGAGAGACAGCAAAGAATTAGTGTGAACAAATAATCACATGAATGACAAAGTTGTTTCCACTGGAGTTTGCCTACTCAAGTATGTACGGGTCTACAGCTCTTAATATTCTGTTAGGCCCCCACACATTCCTAGGATACAACCCAATATTGGAAACAATTGCGTCGACGTGTTTCGGTGGTATTATTCTTATTGCGACCACCTTCTTCAAGACAAAAATGTGATATACAGTCTCCCTTGTACAAATCCCTATAAATATAAAAACGTACATATAAATATGACATTTTCAAAATAACATTAAAAAATTGTTAGTCATTTAACTCTACTACACATCATGTATTTTTATAACCTTGGGGTAAACCTCATCCCCACCCTCGTATTTCCATGCCACCAACCCATAGTCCCTAGATATTGGGGGTGTCCCTGTCACGCATTCATTTATCCTTGGAATCCAAGATAGGTCCTAATTAATATCCTGAATCAAAACTAGTTCAAGAACATTCCCAACAGGACATCAAGTATACAAATAATGGCATACATTTCCATATCTCAAACTTAGTTATGTTTGGAGTTGCAATTAGGTCCCAACTAACATCCTTAATTAAACCTATAAACCTATAAAGGCCTTATCCAAAGGACATGGAAACTTTTTCATGCATTATGCATGTAATTGGTTACCAGGGTCTGTCCATTCACATACATCCTTCTCACATACGTCAAGATAGAGCTCTTAATAACAACCCCAGACCCAACTGAATGTTTCCCTGGGTGGACTTTATGAGTCAGTGTCCTCTGATCTTTGTAGGCGGGGCACACTTAGGCTCCAAGCGCTAGCGATATACTTTCTATTCTATAATGGAAGATAGCAGCATTAGTTCCCTCCTTATAAGTACTATTTCGAAAACAAGGGGGTCCGGTGTTCTCATTTCTGTGTTTAGAGACCTACCCCGGGTGGTAATCCTTTATGTGATTCATGTAATTCTCTCCACCTTCTTAATCCTCTATGACAGTCCTGTGTAGTTAAATAAGGCTCGTCAAAGTAAAGATAAAACATTGAATGGGATGGTCTAACATTGTATGTAATTATTCTGCCACATAGCCACTCTCCACGTGGTGCCCATGAGTCCACTCACCGTTTTATTTTTGGGGAACTGCCAAATTTTGTGGTCGCACACGCTGATTCCCCAACTCTACTTTTTTTCATATGGGTATGATAACCGGAAAACTTCGTGGGAGGACGCCTATAAATGACCAAGATGACAGTTAAAATCATCGCCCCCCTCCAAACTAAGGGAGGGAACGGACACGTTCTCTACTATTCCAACACTCCAGTTGATCAGTTGTCAGGTGTTTAATAAAGGCTATATATGCATCTAGGCCAGCCAATCCTTACAGTTGTATTTCTTTTTTTGATAGTGCCCCTCGTTAATGGCTTAAAGTTAATTAGATGTGCCTGGGGCTATTTTTCTATCGGGTCATATACTCATACCCAGAGTAGCTCTGCATTTGTTTAGTCTGTGCTGGGTGTAGTGTAACAAAAGCAAAAAGGTTTAATTATTTTTCTTATGCATCCCAGGCATCTATACATTTTAGGCGTTTTGTGCCTGCATCCTTAAATAACTGGCACCCTATTTTTCTATAATTGTTCCATGGCGCTCAGGACGGACTATCATTAATCACGTGCTGATACTATTAAGTCCAGGCACTATCGTACATTGCTCTGAAAACCTTTAAGATTATCTGTACGTTTTTAAAGGAGAATAATAATGTCGTAACCCTTTGGGACGGGGGCGTTTATAAAACTCTCCCCTCACAACTAAGTAATTCCCCCGAGTTCCCACCCCTATTCAATGCTGGCATTGATCCTTACATGCTGTATGCATATATTATAAAGCGGAGAAAGGAAGTCATAGCATATCCCAGGTTCTACTGGGCAAAGAACCTCCCTCACCCCATCTCTATAAAATAACTTCGATCCCAGGTTAAGTGTAACCCTTTTATATAAGTAATCATGCTTGCTTATGTTAATATCTGAAATCTGTACCGGGTTATGTTTATTGTTGGGTCATAAAATGTAATTACATGCAAGCGACTTGCACTGAGTAACCCCCAAAAAGTGCAGTTACCCAAAAGTCAAAAATGTACTGTTTTCTAGTAATTAAAGGTCATTTGACAACGACGTGGCATTTAAGTGCATCACCCGGTTTGACATCCCCTTCTAAAGAGTTATCTCAAATTTACATGCAATAGCACAAGTTTTGATTACTGATGGTTTCCCAATTTGCCTCTAATCTGCATTGTATAAAGAACTAGACATGAAAGATCATCTACTTACAAGTCATCACCTTCAGACAGAAGGATACGCAGTTAAGTCTTGCTGCTGCGGGGATGGGGTCCCAGGGTCTTACTAACAGCCTGGGGAGGGGGCCGCACACCCCTTCCCTTAAAATGTAATGTGGCCACATGTAATAGGGTTCTAGGAGCCTGTTTATGGCTCAAGAGTGGAAGCTGCCTTCCAGCTCCCCATAACATGGTAAGTTGGCCCGGGTCCTAGGGTCCACTGGTCCTTTTAATGGCTTGAGGAGGGGGCCTCATCCCACAATAAAAACTATAAGCAGCTAAACCCTGGTCATGGCCCACCTGTGGGGTTCCTATTTAAAGGCTGCTTTATTTTTGTCCAAGCCACGGATCCACACACTGATAACAAAAATTACATTGCGTTTTTGGCCCCATGGTTGGCCCCTCTGGGATCACCTCCAACCAGGCATGGGGGACAGGGTATCTCTACCCTGCACCCATATATGTTTTGGTTATAGTTTTTTTACAGGATGGGGAACTGAGTCCCCGACTCCTAAAACGGCTGCCACCACATCTTTGTTAACGTGGTGGCAGCCAATCAGACCTTATTTTTAGATCTATTGGCTCTGCAGATCCTCTGCAGCATGAAATATACAAATATTTTAAACCTTAATTGCTCTAAAACTACTGAAAAGATTTAACCGAATCTCAAAAAGCACACTTTCTGCAATAAAATTTAGTTTTAATCAAATTTGATGTAATTCTGTTCAACAGTTTTTGTGGTAACACTGTTCATTTTTCCAATTGAAAATTGTGTGGAGAAATGCGCTGTGGGACCCCCCTTTTTACTCAGACCCCACTTCCCAGATCATCGAAAAACGTTCCAGGAAGAAACTGAGGTGGATGAACTTTTTTTTTTAGAAAGTTTTGTGAAGATTCAACAAACAGTGTCAAAGGGATTAGCAAACCAAAAAATGATCTTCCTATGGAAACGTGGTTCTAACTATGACAACCCAGTGGCCACCATCTCTGAGAAACACATATATGTGGTGAAGTTTAACAGGACCCGTGCACAAAAGCATATGTTTTACAAGTCCAAGAATAAACATGACATCTTTTTACACACTGATATTTTACATGCTTTGCACGTATAAGATAACATACTCAGAAAGTGTTCTGTTTGCAAATGCATTTCTTAAAAAGCATTTTTATCACACCACTGTATATTTTGTTCAAGGACCTCAGACACGGTGCAAACAGAACCAGTTATTATTATATAAAGTGCTTCTGAAACTTAATTTGTCAGAGGAGCACTTCCATGGATTATCTAGCCCTGCTGACTTCTATCACTAACCTGCAAAATATGGTGGCCTGTTGTACACCAGACTGGCTTCCTTATTCATCACACACATGTAAATGGGGAGATAGGCTGTTCTAAGAGATCTGGTAGAAATCCCTCCTTGCTATGCTTTCTAAAGCATCGTTAGTGTTGGGTAGGCTTATCATTATAATGTGTGGTGTATATCCGATACATAGGCTTTTAATACATTCCCAGGTTTAAAGCATGTTGTAAATCTGGTAATGTGTCAAATGCCAAGGGTGTTATATGGGAACACCCACCATAATGCCCATGGCGTGCCTCCCCATCGCAGTGTTAGGCAATGTAGTGACTTGCCCTGCCCTGCCTCACACCATATCTACAAGGCAGTGGAAAGCCATGCAGGGTAGCTTTACGTGCACTGCCAGAGTATCATTGAAAGTGACGTTCCGGCAGTGCCCAGGTCTTGTAAATGAGCCCCTGAGTATCTAAGCACAAATTATATCCAGGATCGTGTCTCCCGGATAGCAATCACTGCTTGAGACCCAGTAGGACCTCCTTGTTTTTAAATCCTTAGTTTTGAGTTTCTCGTGAATATGTCTTAGAACATTGAAGAGTAATCATTATTCTCCACTTGTAATGATTGTAATTGTAAAGAAAAAAAAGAAAAGAAAAGGAAACCGTAACAAAGGGGTTTTTTCTTTCTACAAACGTCGTGAGGGCAAGGGGTGCAGGGAGGCTTTCACTGCTACCGTCACCAGTGACTTTCATGCAGAGGACACCTTTTTGTAAGGGAGCCCAGTTACGGTGTCAAGGGTTTCCCTCCTTCACACCCCCTCCCTTCGGGTCATCACCTACGCGCCCCCAGTGGAAACCAAGGCGCCCGTGTACCTTGTAAAGCCATGACCCTCTGGGGACATGGCGGGAGTCTCTGCGTTGCCAGGTATGGTCTGGCTGCCCCTCTGTTACTCCCTTGATCACTTTGGGACTCAGGCGTTCTTCAGCGCGTCCGGTGTCTTCCTCCTGGTCCTGTTGGTGTCCAGGTTCCTTCCAGGGCCTCACACTGAAGGTCTCTACAAGCTTCTCCTCCGGCCTCGTGGTTTTGCAGGGTCCGAAAGAACGACCTCTTTCTCTGGCGTCTTCCGTCTTCAAGGGCTCGAAGTCATGTGACGCCGTTACATGATCTGGAAAGCCAAGAGACTTAAAGGGATAGTAGTCCTCAGCGGCAGGCTAAAAACATAGAAGGGAAGAGGGAGAGAAATAATGGGGAAAATGTTCTATCGGGGCCTCAAAGGACTGCGCAACCTCACACACCCCTACCCCAGTCTGTTCACGTTCGGGGAACAAGAGAAGATGGGAAAGGAAATTAGCGTTCCCATTGTCAGTACCTTTCTGATGGACTACCTCAAAGGAGAAAGGTTGGAGAGAAAGGAACCATTGTAGTATTCTTGGATTGCTGTTGCGGCTCATCCAAATTAATGGGGCGTGGTCAGTATAAAGGAGAAAGTGGGCGCCTTCCAAATAGTATCTCAGTTTGTCTATCGCCCACTTAATGGCCAAACATTCCTTCTCAATTTTGGGATACCTCTGCTCCCAAGGAACAAGCTTACAGCTAATGAAAAGGATTGGATGTTCTATGCCTTCAGGTGAGGTTTGAGATAACACCGTCCCTAACCCGTGTTCGGAAGCATCTGTGTGTAACAGGAAGGGTTTTGAAAAGTCGGGAGAGCATAGAACAGGAGCAGAAGTTATAGCAGTTTTTAAATCCACAAAGGCTTTCCTGGCTTGTGGACTGGGTGGTTGGAGATCCTTGGTTTTAACATTCTTCTGTAGTAGATCAGTAAGTGGTGCAGCCAGCTCCGAATACTGGGGTATAAATCTTCTATAGTAACCAAGGAGCCCCAAGAACGCCCTGACTTCTTTTTGTTGTTGATGGGAAAGGGGCTTCTACTATAGTATTTACTTTTTCGGATTGGGGTTCGATAATCCCATTACCCAGAAGATACCCCAAGTATTTTACTTTTCAAAATCCTGCCCTGGATTTGTTTGCATTAACATGTAACCCTGCTTCTTGAAGGGATGTTAGGACCTGGGTACAGTGCTGGTGATGGGTTTCCCAATCAGGGCTAAATATGACTATATCATCAAGGTATGCTGAGCAATAGTCCTGATGTTGTCGCAATATCTGATTCATGAGGTGCTGGAACGTGGCAGGTGCCCCATGCAACCCAAAGGGAAAACAGTAAATTCATATAAACCCGTGGGTGTAGCAAAGGCAGTCTTCTCCTGGTCTTCTGGTTTGATGGGCACCTGCCAGTAGCCCTTTGTCAAATCCAGGGTAGTGATCTACTGTGCCTCCCCTAACTTTTCTATTAGCTCATCAACCCTTGTAATCGGGTAAGAGTCGCACTTTGAGATGGAGTTAACTGCGCGGAAGTCAATACAAAAGCGGACTGACCCATCCGGTTTTGGTACAAGAACGATAGGGGAGGACCAGTCGCTTTTGGATGGCTTTTTGACGAGAAGGTATAACATACTTTTCACCTCTTGCTCTATTGCTTGCCTTCTGGCTGCTGGTATATGGTAGGGTTTTTGTTTCACTATTTTCCCTGCTTGTGTTTCGATAGCATGTTCTGCAAGGGTGATTTTACCTGGTATGGTCGAAAAAAGACCTGTAAAGGGGATAAGAGTATCTTGAAGTGTTCTCCCCTGGTCTTTGGTTAAATCTGGGTTGATGACTAGTTCTTCCAGGGTTGTTTCATTCGGGAACAATCCTTCCACATTATTTATATCTTGGGGAGGCGGACTTATTCACTTTTTAAGGAGATTAATATGGTAGAGTTGGGTCTTCCTTGGGTTGATCTGACTTCTGTAGGAGGTTATCCCGACTTTTTCTGTGATTTTGTAGGGTCCCTGCCAATCTGCTTTTACTTTGCCTATGGCCGAAGGTAGAAGAACCAACACCCAATCACCTACATTGAGATGACGCCACTTAATCCCCTTGTTATATACCAATTGTTGCTTTACTTGTGCTTTCTCTAAATTGGAGTTAGCAAATTCCCGTAGCTTGTGTAACCGGGAGCGAAGGCCCTGGCTATAATCAAGAAAGGATTTTGTTTCTTCCTCTTTTTCCTGTTCCCACACTTCTTTAGTGATCTCTAGAAGACTCTGTTGTTCTCTCCCATGTAGGAGTTGGAACTGGGAGCATCCCAGGCTGGTTTGAACCTGGCTTCTTACCAGATATAATGCTAGGGGCAGCAATATGTCCCACTCTTTGCCTTCAAAGGATAGAAGTTTTTTCAATGTCAATTTTAAAGTAGCATTGTAACGCTCACAGAGACCATCCATCTGGAGATGGTAAACAGACATTTTAATATGTGAGATATCCAGGGACTTGCATATTTGCCCCATTAATTTGGAAACAAAGGGAGTCCCCTGGTCAGTAAGTATCTCACGAGGAAACCCAACCCGAGAGAACAGTTCAAGCAGCTTCTCAGTGATGTTTTGGGTTGTGGGGGTCCGCAAAGGGAAGGCTTCTGGATATCGAGTGGCATAATCAACCAAGACCATGACATAGATGTGGCCCTTCTTGATACGTGGAAGAGGTTCAATGAGGTCCATACCGACCCTCTCGAAAGGGTTGCCCACAACCGGGACAGGCTGTAACGGAACGGCTGGAGGCTTGTAAGGGTTCTTTCTCTGGCACACCTCACATTCCTGACAGAACCGGGTGACCTGTGAAAAGATACCAGGCCATTAAAAATGTTGTAGTAACATTTGGATGGTCTTTTGGGCCCCCCTATGTCCGGCCAACAGATGCGAGTGAGCAAAGAAAAGAACCTGGTCTCGAAATGTTTGTGGTACTAATAGTTGAGGGTCATCCCCTTGCTTCCCAATTCAATATAATAGGTCGTTTTTTATTTGGAAGGAAGGATAATTATGGGGTGTTGACTGAGACATTTGTTGGGCTTGGTTCCAGGCTGGCTGGAGTGTCGGATAGTTTTTTTAAGCATACCTAAAGCTTTTATCTATTAGCCAGGAAGCTTGGGTTATGAGAGTAGATTGTGTGGATGGGGAGGCCCTGGTCCCATGTAGCCTGTCTTTTAGCATATATAAAAAAGAGGGGTTATCTTGTCCTAAGATCATCTGTCCGGGCAGGGTAGGAACAACCCCAAGCCTAACATCTATAGTCTGCCCACTGGGAAGAGTTACAGGAATCTGTATAAGTGGTTAAACCTTGATGTCACCATACACACACCTTATAGGCACGGTCCCTTTGGTCCTACCTGGGAGTGGGGATACAATTGACTGGAGGACTACAGACTGTTTGCACCCCAAGTCAAGTAGTGCCTTTACCTGTACCCCTTTATCTGTACACTTACGTGGAAGCTGGGACCTAGTTCCCCAGAGTACAGAATGGAACGGGGAACGCATCCAATATTTATGGGTTCTTCTTGGGGCTTTTTCCTGGGACAGTTCCGTGCAATATGTCCCCACTCGCCACATTCAAAACACGATGGATTACGAAGCGGAGGTGGTTCTAGGCGGTTTTATGGGCTTCTTCTCTGGTTTCACTACCCCACCCATCTGCTTTGGAGTGTTGTTGGTGTCCCACGGTAAGGCCCTAGGTTGTGCCCTATAGAATGTAGTGGCCATTTCTACCGCTTGTTCAGGGCTTAGATGGTGATGTTGCTTAAGCCACCTCTGAACAGGGTATGGAAGAGCCTCCAGGAACTGTTTTAAATAGATCATTGCCATCATTTCGTCTTTTGAGTGGGACTGTGGCTTTAGCCACTTGTCGGTTGCAGCTTTTAACTTGAAGTACAGGGCCTTAGGCTTGTCTGGTGTGTTCCCCCGCTCTTTTCTAAGCTTCATCCTGTATACCTCTGCATCCATACCCATGTGGTCTAATCGTTTAGTTCTTTTATCTCAGAGTAGGGAGTGTTGCCGTTAGGGTTGGCCACTTAGTAAGCGGCTTGAGCTTCTGGGGTGAGGAGGGGGGGCTAAGAAAAAAGATCACTTGGCTTCAGACTACCCAGAGGCCCTAGCTGCCCTTTCAAATTTAAGGAGAAAAGCGTCGGGATCTTCTCCTGTAACATACTTTTGGAGGGGAACATTAGGGCCGGTACCCGCACGTATTTGTAGTTGCGCCGTTAGTTCCCAACGGTCATCTGCCACTTTTAACATTTGGTCAGCATGATATGCTAAACTGTCCTTCAGAATCTCCAGGTCTGCCTGGGTGGAGATCATTTGTTTTTGGACTGCCCATTCCAGTTTCTCCTGCCGTCGTATCAACTGCTGGATTAGGTTTTCCATGGTGAGGCGAATAGATCCCACTTATGACACCACGTGTGGCGCGGTGGAGAAGCAGTCTAGGAAAAGGCGTAGTGTCAGTAACTTGGGTTTATTTAACAGTATATGTAACACAAAGAATTCTGGGAGTTGTAGTCCTGTCCTTAGTTACCTTTACTGGTGGAGTCAGGATCCTGTTTGGCTTCAGCAACTCGTTAATGGAAAGGAGCGTGTAAAGAAAAAGAAAAAAAGAAAAGGAAACCGTAAGGAAGGTGTTTTTCCTTCTACAAACGTTGCGGGGAGCAAAAGGTGCAGGGAGGCTTTCACCGCTACGGTCACCAGTGACGTTTGTGCAGAGGACGTCTTTTTGTAAGGGAGCCCAGTTATGGTGTCAAGGGTTTCCCTCCTTTACACTCCCTCCCTTCGGGTCCTCACTTACGCGCCTCCAGTTGAAACCAAGGCGCCTCCGTACCTTGTAAAGCCACGACCCTCTGGGACCGTGGCGGGAGTCTCCGCGTTGCCAGGTAGGGTCCGGCTGCCCCTCTGACTCGGGCGTTCTTGAGCGCGCCCAGTGTCTTCCTCCTGGTCCGGTCGGTGTCTGGGTTCCTTCCAGGGCCTCACAACGAAGGACTCTACGAGCTTCTCCTCCTGCCTCATGGTTTCGCGGGGTCCAAAAGAACGACCTCCTCTGGCGTCTTCCATCTTCAAGGGCTCGAAGTAATTTGACGCCGTCACATGATCTGGAAAGCCGAGAGACTTAAAGGGATAGTAGTGCTCGGCTGCGGGCTGAAAACATAGAAGGGAAGAGGGAAAGGAATATTGGGGAAAATGTTCTATCGGGCCCCCAAGGACTGCGCATCCTCACACACATATATACCAGGTCTATCACTGAACCTGTAGAATGTAGATGTGAAATAAAGTTGAACAACAATTTAACACCTATGCCCAAAAGAGGCCTTTATCCAAAATCATTCCCTTTTGTCACACGTTATTTATTCAAATTAGCCAAAAAAAAAGGCAACCAGATAACTATATAACATAGACGGGTGCGTGATCGGAATGCAATAAGATAGCTGCCTGAGCTTAATCCTCCCACCTGCTCAGTCCTCCTTCATGTTTTTACGGCCATAAAAAGGCTTCCTGGTGGTGAAGGACGGCTCGCAGCAGTGTCAGAGTATCGGGGGGAATGGCAAGGTAAGTTCTCAGACCTTTTAAGTTAGTGAAAGACACCTAACTTTCTTTGTCATTCCCCATATACAGGCCTACTGCGGCCACCATTTTATGAACTCTACAATTTCCACATGTGATTCAGGTCACATGAGGAGATATTGCCTTCACTTCTGCTCCTTGAGTATTGAATGGAATTTATTGGATAACCCCAGATCTTGCACAGCCTAATCGCCAGTACTTCTTAATTTTATTTGTATTCCATGTTAATCTCTCAAGCATGTAATAATAAATGCGACCAGGCTTTTGTGACAAGAAATGTCAATGTCCTTGAACAGATGTAATGAGAGGCTGCAGTTATCATGCATTTGTTTGAGTAACATTATCTCCTCCAGCTCCTCTTTTATTTTAATCAATTACTGCTGACTGTAACTCATATAACTTTCCTCTTTGTTGTCAACTGACCCTCTGCCACATAGCTCTCCTTCTCATTATTATAATGACCAAATAATGCTAATTCTGTACTTATCCAAATTATTGCATTGCCAGTACTTTCTTCAAAAATGGATATACCATTGACATCTAAATTATTTGCCACTCCTCCTTACTCGTCTATACCACGCAAAGGCTTAATAGGCAATACCAGCAAAAGGGAAAAGAAGGTTTCGATTTTCAATCACAAAACTTTCAGTTTTGGGATTATTTTCCAAAATTGCTATGCTCTTGTCCTATTGAGAATTTGATTGTAGGTAAGGATTGTAACCAAACGATGGACCCTTTTATAGATAGAAGCTCCCAGTAAAAGAACATACCGAATAAAATGCAGAAAAACTATTAAAAAAAACACCATTCCTTCGAGGAGTTTAGTCAATTCATGAAGGATTATAAATCTGATGTTTTAGAATTCACTTTTCATTCCCAAATTCAGATCTAGGATTAATTATATGTTTGTAACTCAGCATATTTTAAAATTCTTAGTCAAGGCAGAGATTGCCCGATATTAAATTCTGATCATGCTCCAGTTAAGATTGATATAGATCTCTTGTCGAATGTTACCCATTCTAAATACTTGCGATTTAACAATACCTTCTTCCTATATTTGTGAAACATTTTTAGCAACTTACTCAAAATATTTTGATATTAACCAAACTACAGATACAGATATGAATCTTATTTGGGATTCCTGTAAATCAACGGATTGAGGCTTCAGGATTGATTATGTGGAAGCAAAGAAAAAGATAGCATTAAAGGAACCTTCTACTTTGTTACAACATATGAAAGACCTTAAGCACAAATATTTCTCTTCTAATTATAAAAATGTTCTAGTTCATTTAACTAAGGCCAGGGCTGGACTGACTACCAGGCGTTTTGGAATGCTCCTGAGCTGGGGGCTATTTTTTCTGCGTTGGGGGCTGATTTTGTTCATGGAGACCTGCATGTGCTTTGAAATAATGAAAGCAAAACGAATTTTGTTCAGTACACGCAGGTTCCCATCAACTAATTCAGCCCCCAGCTCAGCAGCATTCCAAAATGCCCGGTAGCCAGTCTGGCCCTGACTAAGGACAAAATAGAATTTAATAGAAAATCTACTGTAAGTGCTTGTGGTGCCTTACAACAAATGAATTCCAAATACTACGGCGGATGCACAAGTGTAAGTAAATTACTGGCAAATTACCTGAAAGTCAAAAAGGAAAAATCTAAAATAACTATGATTCAAGCCCAGCTGAGTAATAGATACCTTACAGACCAGGGAATTTTGGATTGTTTCACAAATTATTACCATCAATACAATAGGAGCTTCAGGGGTAAACAGATTCACTATAAATAAATGGCTGTCCCTGGATTAATACACCATTAAATATTTTTCAAAACAAGTCTAAGAGGGTCAATTACTTTGCGACCTCACCTACAGTGACCAATTCAATAAATTGATCACTTTACTGTAGTGTACCTGACTTTTAAAAAGAAATATACAAACTACCATGCACAGACCTTGCATCCACAGAAAAAATGTGACAAGGAAAGAAGGCACCTCACGGTAGCAACACCAAAGGAGGCAACTGACTGGTACTCGTCAGAAAGCCCACTTATCATCATTGGTTACCTTCTTTCCGAAAGGAAAATGTGTGTATAATTGTTAAGACAAAGCGTCAACCCAGTGAAAACAAGGAGAAAGAACCAAAAAGTAAGTGTACTTCCTACATGTGCAAAAAAAATCCACGTATTCAAGGAACCTGTGAGAACATAAAGATAATCCTCACCATTAAAAATTGGTAAAGCTTACTTGCTGCTAATATCTTTATTCCTTGCTGTAAGTTTTTCCACAATAAAAAATGCCAACATGTTTCGTTGCTGTTATCAAGTTTAAGCAACTTCGTCAGGGCTAGGGATCCAGACTTGCGTTTTCATGTGGGATTTACATCAAACCTGCGATGGTAGTAACAAACGACAAGAAAGATAAAAAAGGGCTGTTACTGTAACTTATTGATGACAATTTACATGTGCCATATTGTTCCGGTTCTTCACTTTTACCAGATGCCCCATTAACAACCACTCTAACAGCCAGAGAAGAGTAGGATATATTGTCAAATACCAAAAAACGACAGGTTCGCATTGCCTTACATGGGGCGCTAATGACTGAATATCTTCGGGTTGGAGCAGCTCCACCCAGTCTACTAGTAAGAATCGAGCCCAAAATCTTTTTAGAAGACAAACAGTTCCGTGTAGACTGGAGTTATATAGCGAATAAATGTGCGAGGGATTGGTTGGTGCTCATCATCACCACCGCCAAGAGGCTCAGTGAAGAACTGCTAACTGAGATACTTGAACTAGAGGAAAGTATCAAAAGGGATTTACAAAAGGGGGTGGTGATGAACAGAGTGTCTGAATTGAGCAGACCACTCTTACCCAGTCCAAAGATCAGGGCTTGATCCATCACCGTTATTTATCTCACTGCCCCATCCCAGCTCAGAACCTGGCTATATGCAAATCAGTCTGTCCCTGGCCCAGTGCATCATGGGAACAGGGCAGACTAAACTACCAAGCCAATTCTTTACCAGAAAGGAGACAAGCTACCGGGGACCGGTTTCTGGCATTTCAGCCGTCTTCGGCCCGGCTTGCTTGAATCCTGATGGAGCAGTGAGAAAGGGACTCATGTCTGAGTATACCCTGCCACACCTATAGTGGCCAAAATCGATTTACAAAAGGGGGTGGTGATGAACAGAGTGTCTGAATTGAGCAGACCACTCTTACCCAGTCCAAAGATCAGGGCTTGATCCATCACCGTTATTTATCTCACTGCCCCATCCCAGCTCAGAACCTGGCTATATGCAAATCAGTCTGTCCCTGGCCCAGTGCATCATGGGAACAGGGCAGACTAAACTACCAAGCCAATTCTTTACCAGAAAGGAGACAAGCTACCGGGGACCGGTTTCTGGCATTTCAGCCGTCTTCGGCCCGGCTTGCTTGAATCCTGATGGAGCAGTGAGAAAGGGACTCATGTCTGAGTATACCCTGCCACACCTATAGTGGCCAAAATCGATTTACAAAAGGGGGTGGTGATGAACAGAGTGTCTGAATTGAGCAGACCACTCTTACCCAGTCCAAAGATCAGGGCTTGATCCATCAGGGAAGGATTTTCTCAGATGTGAGACCCTTGCTCATTGCACCATCAGGATTCAAGCAAACCGGGCCGAAGACGGCTGTAATGCCAGAAACCGGTCCCCGGGAGCTTGTTTCCTTCCCAGTGTAAGAATTGGCTTTTGTAGTTTGGTTTGCCCTGTTCCCATCATGCACTGGGACAGGAACAGACTAATTTGCATACAGCCAGGTTCTGAAACTGGGATGGTGCAGTGAGCTAAAAAACGGTGTTGGATTTAGCCCTGATCTCTTGACTGGGTGAGAGCGTTCTGCTTAATTCAGAGACTCTGTCCCTCACCACCCCTTGTTGTAAATATTTTTGTCCACGCTAAGCGTGGAAGGGTATTCTCAGATGTGAGACCCTTGCTCATTGCACCATCAGGATTCAAGCAAACCGGGCCGAAGACGGCTGTAATGCCAGAAACCGGTCCCCGGGAGCTTGTTTCCTTCCCAGTGTAAGAATTGGCTTTTGTAGTTTGGTTTGCCCTGTTCCCATCTGTTATGGCTGTCTTTCTGCCAGCCCTCTGGAGAAGGAGAATGATGGAGAGTGACTCCAGCCTATCACCCTCATAGCATAGGGATTAGGCCGATAGACAGGGACCCTGTCTTATAGATATAAGGGCATTTTCGTGCCATTTCCCTTAGAGTAAGGCTTATGAATTTAAGTTAGGGGTTAGATATATGGGTATTAGTCATGATTTACTCATTTGCTAACATGCCGATCTGTTTCTCATGGAGCTATGTATATTATGGGCTCCGTAGGCCTTAAGCGAGACAGACTCCATTTTGCTTTCTGCCTGGTAGCTCGAGAAGGCTTTCTAGGTGAAGTGTAATGTTTTAGTTTCAAGCTGTTGTTCGCTTGGAGAGAACCGGTTCAGGCTGACCCTTATCGAAGGAATGTATTTTTCTCCACTCCGAAGACACAACTTCAGGCCGGCCGGCTGGGAAAGTGTCCTTGGTACGGGGAGGTACAAGAATTTGGTGGGCGGCAGGTTACTGGCCGTGAATTTCCATGAAGGAACGGGCTTTGATATTAGCGAAGGTGTTAGTCTTTCAGTCAGTCAGTCCGTAGGCGGCATCTAGCCGTTAGCATCTCTACCATTATTCATTTTCATGGTGGACAAGTCGCCATCTTTGAAGTCGGAGAAAGATTTAAGACCGAAACTCTCTGAAAATAGACTGAACGAGAAGTGGCGCGGAGCGCACTAATGCAGAGAGAGAGAGAGACGGTAGCTAATTAACAGCAAGGTTCCGAGGTCCTGAGGGAGAGCAGACGAGTTTGAGCCTATCAGTGCAGACGTGTACCTGTGACGGCTGAGGGTGACTGCAAGGCGAGCCAGGACCCAGAGACGAGACAGGAGCCTAGATGACTGCCGAGTCCCGATTTCCTATTAACCAGGTGAAGTCCAACCGATCCTTATAGTGCGTGCACCCTATTCTTTCTCTTTTATTTCTTGTGCAAATGTAATGCTGCATAGTAATGTGATTTATGTTTATGGTTAATAAATGCCCTAATTCATATAGAATTACCGTGTGCCTGGTGCTTATGTTCAATCTTGGTAAACGCAACTCCTAGGTGAAAGCTAGGCGCATGAATGGACGAGTAATCCCAATCAGGTAAGTGGTGATCACACAAATAGGGAGTGAGTGAACCTCTGATGTCAAAAGCAACGAGTACACTATACAATCTGGACCCATATCCAAAGTTATTATTGTAGTTTTATCCTAAGTAGACTGTCGAGATATCATCCCAATAATGTTTCATAGGAATGTGGTCGTCGTTGATATGCGGCGTTAATGAGAACGGCAGGAGGGATACTGCCGTGTAAAGCCACCGGATTGTGGTATAAGACTAAGTGAGAGCGTCAGGGGGGATACTGACGTTTATGTTTCGCAGGATCGCGAACGCTGGAAAAGGGAGCATTGGGTTCTGCAGGCCCGTGTGTAGACACGCCGGATTGTGTGTCAGATCTGCCCTGGGGTAGAACGGTCTGGGTCGAGGCGACCGCGAGGCCAACTGATGTGAATAAGATATTGTAGAAAATCCATATATGTATATTGTCATTCCCCATTCTTAGGTGCGACCTGTATATTCATCGTTATATCTACTCAGTGTAAATACGATCTAAGAAGGGAAGGTGAGTACGTTTTGGCTGGGTCACAGGGGCCCCTGGGGGCTGATCCCATCTAAACAGAAAATCCAGCCATTACATCTGGCGTCACGAACTGTTTACGAAGCCTGTGTGCATTGTGTTGTTTTTATCTCGTTGGTTTGCGCTCGGCTTGTACGTATAAAATTTTGTTTATAATTGTGTATATATTTTTTGTGTATCATTATGTTTGTGAAAAAATCATCGTCGGTTTTCAAATTACCGATTCAGATTCCCGGCTGGGAGTCTACGCCTTACGAGGCTTTGGCCCGTGAGTGGGCTGATTCTACTGGTTTGAGCGAAAATTGGTCTTCATTCTTGGAGCAGGCGGAGCCTGCTGATGTGATTTCGTGCCTACAGAAAGCGCCAGTAGTGAAGGGTGATGAGCTTCCTATTTTAGGACGCAGAGGGTGGATTGTTCTTAATGCATACAGAATAATGCATGAGAGGGTTGTGCAACTACAGAAACAGTTTAAAGATTCGGAAGGACAGTGTGTCGAGTTGCAAAATGCGCACACTTTGTTGCGTTGTCAAAATAAATTGCTTGCCGATAAACTTGAAACATATCAGACCATTGCCGAAAGGGCTGCGGTCCGTATTGCACGATATAAGTATAAACATCGTCGTGGACGTGTGTCTTCACGCAAAGTGCGTATGGTTGTAGCAAAAGCTGGAATGGATTGGAACCCCGATGAGTGGGACGGTAATATCTGGGATTCTCATACTTCTGACTCCTCGGCAGAGGAGGGTGACAAGCGCGAGTCTTCTCGCTCCGGACGTGATTGTAAATCTGCTTCGTGCATTGATTCAACTCCCGATTGTGACCGTGCTCGTTCTTCCCGTGCGGACGACGTGGCTTGCCCTGATTGTGATGTTAAATCTAAGATGCGGGCTTCCTCGGAAGCTCTTCCCGCAGTTTCTGCTCACCCGATTTTTCGACGGAAATTACAACAAGCCCCTGGTAATCCGGGTGGTATCGCTCTTGACTGTATTGAAGATTTTACTCAGCAGGAGATCAGTGACATCCTGCAACGGTTTAAACAACGACCTGGTGAGTCCTTGCTTACCTGGATGGTGCGCCTTTATGAGCTTGGCGCTTCCGGTATTATGCTCGATGCCGTTGATTGCTTACGATTTTGCTCTTTGAGTTCTGATTCTACTATTCAGGACCATTTTCGGAATTTTAATGGTAATGTTCAAACTTCTTTGCTCCAGCTTGCGTCTGATGGCTGTAATCATAAATATCCAACTGAGTCTGATTGGCCCTCTGATGAAAAGCCGTGGTATACTCTGCGCGATGCGTCGCAACGTTTAAAGGAAGAAGTCATGAAAACCTGTATCTTCCTTAGTACTGCTGACAGATTATTGGATGGTCTTTTAACATCTTCTGTGCGTAATCGCATTATCCGTTCTTCTCCTGTTGCTTACAAGCAGGTCATGATGACTTTATTGATTAATCAAACTGGCAATCCTTTGTCTGCTGTGCTTGAGTCTGTTCGTCAGCTTGGTGAGCTGGGTGAATGGTTTAAACCTGAAAGACAATCCCGACCTGAGGGTCGTACTGGTGGGGACTATAAGTTCTCTAGACGTGACATGTTTCTTGCTCTCGTTGCTGATGGTGTGAAAAGGGAAGAGATCGATGGTGAACCCAATAATATCCTATGGGATTTGTTCCGTAAGCGTGGTTTGGATCGGAAGGAAGGTGCCCGTCGTGTGCGAAAGAATGATTATGATCGTGGTTCGGATGACAGTGGTGATGAGAGACGACGTGTGAATTCTGATCGCCGTGATGACCGGCGCCAAGAACGTGGTGGTTCCCCCCGTCGTAGTGATGGGAGGGGGAGAGAGGATGATCGTGAAAGGGGAAGAGATGATCGTGGTTCTAGCAGACATAGAGATGCAAGGAGTTATTCCCCTGATATACGAAGGAGGGAGGATCGTAATAGACTCTCTGACCGTAATTCACAACTTTTTGAACATGATACTAATCCGTTTCGTACTGGAGACGGATATGAACAAGAAATTCTGATACCGAAGAGAACTGAAAACATCTACCCTGATCTGTCTTGGTTGACTGAACGCAGGAAAAATGACTAGGAAATAGGTCAAGCTCCGGTACGCAGGTGGGCCCACAGAGATTACAGACCATATGTAGATATTGAGATTTTTTGGAAACATCGTAATATCCAAAGGGCCCGAGCGTTGGTTGATACTGGGGCGGAGGCCACTTTAATTCATGGTAAGTCGAGAAAATTTCATGGACAATCTTTCACAATTACCGGCCTGGGTGGTAAAGAAACGCCCGCAGTTCAAACTGCACTTGAGATTAAAATTGGTAGGATTCCTCGTAGAGAATACTCTGTGTTGGTTGTGCCACTTTTGGAATACATTATTGGAATTGACATCTTGAAAGGTATGACTTTGCATTTGGATGATGGTTACTATCAGTTTGGTACTAGACAGTACATTTCGACCAGACCCGTACGGGTTGGCCGTTTACGCATGCCACCTATTAAGATCCCTTTAGCAACGAAAGTGATTTCTCAGAAACAATATCGCATCCCAGGTGGTCATGAAGAAATTACAGCTACGATTCAGGATTTGGTTGACGCGGGAGTCATTACTCCGGTCACATCCGCTTGGAATAATCCTGTTTGGCCCGTGCGCAAAAGTGACAACTCTTGGCGCATGACTGTTGATTATCGAGAATTGAACAAACATACACCTAAATTGACTGTGGCAGTGCCCGACATTGTTACATTGATTGAGAGAATTCAAAAGCATCCTGGTACATGGTATGCTTCTATCGATATTGCTAATGCATTCTTTTCGATTCCAATTGCCCCCGAATGCCAAGAACAATTCAGTTTTACATGGAATGGACGTCAAATGACGTTCCGGAGTCTTCCTCAAGGCTATGTACATAGCCCTACAATCTGTCACCGGCTGGTGGCGGAACATTTGTCTGAAGTGCCTACGATTCCACAAGTTCAGATTTGTCATTATATTGACGACATTTTGATTCAAGGTGAAACGCAAGACCAAGTACAGTCTCATTTAGATCAGATCATTGACTGTTTGCGAGCAAAAGGCTGGGAAATTAATCCTGATAAATTACAAACTCCATCCCAAGCTGTGAAATTTCTAGGAATTAATTGGCATGAAGGTCACAGAGAAGTGATCCCACAAGTTAAACGTAAAATACTTGATTTTGCTGTTCCCAGAAATAGGAAAGAGGCGCAATCCTTTATTGGGTTGTTTGGATTTTGGCGCCAACATATTCCACATTTGAGTCAAATCTTGGCTCCACTGTATCGAGTCACTCGTAAAAAGAATGCGTTTGAGTGGGGTGAACCTCAACAGACTGCTTTTGATTTGGCTAAAGAAGCTATTCAGTATGCTTTGGATTTGTGGCCCGTGAGTGAGGGTAATGTGGATTTGAATGTGTCCGTGGAAGGTCTGTATGCCAATTGGAGTTTGTGGCAAAAGCAGGGCAGACAAAAAGTGCCATTAGGTTTTTGGACCAAAAAGCTACCAGAGGCTGGTGAGCGTTATTCTCCTTTTGAAAAACAGTTGCTTGCTTGTTATTGGGCTCTGGTGGACACCGAGCAATTGACTTTAGGCCATGCTGTGATTTTGAGACCTGAGATTCCCATCATGCAGTGGGTTTTGAGTTCACCGAAGTCCCATCGAATTGGACATGCTCAGGAGGCTAGTGTGATTAAATGGAAATGGTACATTCAGGACAGGGCACGTGTGGGTCCGAAAGGTGTTGCGGTTCTACATGAGCGAGTGGCGCAGGCGCCCTCCAATGAAGCTGAGAGTGAGCGTTCGGTTCCCGTAGTGCAGGAGTCTCCCGTGAAGTGGGGTAAATCATTTGATGATCTGTCCGTGGAGGATAGAAAACATGTGTGGTTTACGGATGGTTCTGCGAAGTTCATTGGTGACAAGAGACATTGGAAAGCTGTCTCCTATAACCCGACTACTAAGAAATTGTTGAGCACAACTGGAGACGGTAAGAGTAGTCAATATGCTGAACTCTATGCGATTTACCAAGTTTTGAAACAAGAGTTACCAGGTACATGTCATATTTTCACTGATTCTTGGTCCACTGCAAATGGACTAGCGGTGTGGTTGCCTACATGGCACTCGCACAATTGGGAATTGCATTCTAAGGAGTTGTGGGGTAAAGAATTGTGGCAAGAAATTTGGGAACTGCTTCCGCAGAGTACTGTAACAATCTTTCACGTGGATGCTCATACTCCAATCGACTCCCTTGACAAATTTTTCCATAACATTGCAGATGAACAGTCTAAATTTTCTGAGGCAGTGGTTGACATGCAAGATTCTGATTTGGCGGGATTGGCGAAATGGGCCCATCAGAAAGCAGGACATTTTGGAGAGAAAGCCACTAACAGGTGGGCTGCTGATAGAGGAATTCATATTCCCTTTTCTTTAATTAAAGATGCCATTCTACATTGCCCCATTTGCCAGCATTCTAGAAAGAAAGAGGTGCCTCAAATTGTTCGAGGTCACTTACATCGAGGTAAATTGCCCGCCCAAATTTGGCAGATTGATTATATTGGTCCGCTCCCTATGAGCAGAAATTGTCAATACATTTGTACAGCAGTTGATACCTATAGTGGCCTTTTGGTCGCTTTCCCTTGTAAGAATGCTACCCAAGTGAATACAATTAAAACCCTGGAGCTGATTATTTTATATTATGGTGTCCCATTCCAAATTCAATCAGATAATGCATCCCACTTTCGTGGAAGATTGGTGCAGGAATTCTGTATGGAAAACAATATCGACTGGGTATTTCACATTCCATATTATCCACAAGCTTCAGGACTGATTGAGAGAATGAATGGTTTGTTGAAAGAACAGTTGCGTAAGTTGACTGATGACCGTTACAGCCAGTGGAGAGATGTCTTACATCAAGCTTTGTTAATACTTAATAATCGTCCTTTGTTGCATGCTGAATCTCCTTTGATGCGTTTGTTTCCTCCACATGTTGATGCTAAACCTAATTCTGTTGCTACCACTGTTACTTATTGGGAAATTACCCCCGGTGCTTTGGCCCCATGTAGAGCAACCCCAGGTTCCGCAGGCCTCGACCTGCATGCTTTAAATGATGCACACTTCCCAGGAAAGGATCGAATCATTGTTGAAACTGGCATTGGTGTCTCTATACCTGCCGGTAGTTTTGGATTAATTGCCCCTAGATCTGGCCTGGCCCTGAAAGGTGTTCAAGTCCTTGGTGGTGTGATCGACAGTGATTATCAGGGAGAGATTAAGGTTCTCTTGCTTAATAGCAGTGAGATGGATTTGTTTATCAAAAAGTCTGACCGTGTTGCTCAGTTATTGATTATGCCTGTCTTCAGTGGTGAGATCAAAAAAGGCTCTGCCCCAACGTTGCTAACTGTGCGTGGACAAAAAGGCTTCGGATCATCTGATCTTCCTGGAGCTAAAATATGGGTGCAATCGCCTAAAAATCCTCCTGAACAGGCTGATATTATTGCGACCGGTCATGACAACACCGTTTTGGTGATGAAGCCAGGGAAAGATGGCTGGGAAGCTGTCCCAGCCGACAAATGTTATTTACGAGAATGATTAAGGCCTGTGTTTGTATTCTTTCAGATCATTCTTTGGACTGCTGCTGCAGGATGTGTCGTCGTTGGACTCCTTTTGGCTTGCTACGCCGGGAGAGGAGAGCATCTACCGACGCCGAATGATGGGATACCAAGAGCCGCGCGGTCCGCGTGGCAGAAGTCCTCCAATTTTTGGATCACACTCGCGAAGCGAGTGACGAACTCTCCGCATTTTTGCCTTACACCCATGAAATCCGTTACTGACATTTTATCAACCTGTTTGGTTGCTGTCCCTGCATCTATTGAAACTCTACATTATGTATTTAATGTATCTAATGCCCGACCTAATGTTATTCTGGGCGATTTCGCGGCCCATGAATTCTGTCCCTCATGTACTCTTCTTCCAGACCAAGATGTCCTACTTAATTCCAGAATCACTACTTTTAACATTACCCCTGGTGACCTTTGCTTCATGATGACCTGTAATCCTAAAGCCATCTCTGTATGTTTGCGGTTGAAACTCCAAGCCGCTACTACTTTTTCATTTCACCAGCGTTTGTTATGTATGAAAAGACTTCCTAATTCATGTTTTTCAGTGAAGAACAATATGACTTGCAAAAGTTTAGTTGTTGCCACTAGCCATTATCGTTCAATGTTGTTGCCGGCTGGATGGCTCTTTTCATGCGGGAATTCATCTTGGCCCTATATTCCTGCGAATATTTCTGGTGGCCCATGTGCCATCACTAGATTAAGTTTGCTAATGTTTTCTTCACATCCTCCTTCACATTCCCGTGTTGTTCGAGACTCTATGTCATTGCATGAAGACTGTGATTCCTCTGTTCATCTTTTTTCCAAATCTGAATATCTTGGTTTAGCTTTTTCTATTATTGGTGTTCCTGCATTAGCTGTTTATAATGCCAAAACAATCGGCAAGATGGCCTGCTGGATGGTCAAATCGATCAACCAGACTTCTACTGTTTTATCAGATTTATTATTAGATTCCCAAGGTGAACGTAGAGCTATTTTACAAAATCGTGCAGCCATCGATTATTTACTGTTAAAACACGGGCATGAATGCTCTGAATTTGAAGGTCTGTGCTGTTTTAATTTATCTGACCATTCCAAAGATATCCAATCCCACATTAATAAACTCCACGACTTGACTGCAGAAATTAGAGAACACATAGATCAGGGTTTCTTTGACTGGCTTTTTGATTGGCTCCCTGACATGCATTTTTTACGACAAATTTTGGGAGGGATTATTATTTTTATCTGTATCCTTATAGCGATTTGCTGTTTTATTCAGTGTATCCCTTCCCTGCTACAATTTTGTAGACTTACGAAGAATAGTAGATCAGTTAGTTTTGTTTCATATTATTCGTCTACTGACGTTAGTTCCATTTAGTTATTGGTAAATAGACTGGAGTCAAGGGGTGTAATGTTATGGCTGTCTTTCTGCCAGCCCTCTGGAGAAGGAGAATGATGGAGAGTGACTCCAGCCTATCACCCTCATAGCATAGGGATTAGGCCGATAGACAGGGACCCTGTCTTATAGATATAAGGGCATTTTCGTGCCATTTCCCTTAGAGTAAGGCTTATGAATTTAAGTTAGGGGTTAGATATATGGGTATTAGTCATGATTTACTCATTTGCTAACATGCCGATCTGTTTCTCATGGAGCTATGTATATTATGGGCTCCGTAGGCCTTAAGCGAGACAGACTCCATTTTGCTTTCTGCCTGGTAGCTCGAGAAGGCTTTCTAGGTGAAGTGTAATGTTTTAGTTTCAAGCTGTTGTTCGCTTGGAGAGAACCGGTTCAGGCTGACCCTTATCGAAGGAATGTATTTTTCTCCACTCCGAAGACACAACTTCAGGCCGGCCGGCTGGGAAAGTGTCCTTGGTACGGGGAGGTACAAGAATTTGGTGGGCGGCAGGTTACTGGCCGTGAATTTCCATGAAGGAACGGGCTTTGATATTAGCGAAGGTGTTAGTCTTTCAGTCAGTCAGTCCGTAGGCGGCATCTAGCCGTTAGCATCTCTACCATTATTCATTTTCATGGTGGACAAGTCGCCATCTTTGAAGTCGGAGAAAGATTTAAGACCGAAACTCTCTGAAAATAGACTGAACGAGAAGTGGCGCGGAGCGCACTAATGCAGAGAGAGAGAGAGACGGTAGCTAATTAACAGCAAGGTTCCGAGGTCCTGAGGGAGAGCAGACGAGTTTGAGCCTATCAGTGCAGACGTGTACCTGTGACGGCTGAGGGTGACTGCAAGGCGAGCCAGGACCCAGAGACGAGACAGGAGCCTAGATGACTGCCGAGTCCCGATTTCCTATTAACCAGGTGAAGTCCAACCGATCCTTATAGTGCGTGCACCCTATTCTTTCTCTTTTATTTCTTGTGCAAATGTAATGCTGCATAGTAATGTGATTTATGTTTATGGTTAATAAATGCCCTAATTCATATAGAATTACCGTGTGCCTGGTGCTTATGTTCAATCTTGGTAAACGCAACTCCTAGGTGAAAGCTAGGCGCATGAATGGACGAGTAATCCCAATCAGGTAAGTGGTGATCACACAAATAGGGAGTGAGTGAACCTCTGATGTCAAAAGCAACGAGTACACTATACAATCTGGACCCATATCCAAAGTTATTATTGTAGTTTTATCCTAAGTAGACTGTCGAGATATCATCCCAATAATGTTTCATAGGAATGTGGTCGTCGTTGATATGCGGCGTTAATGAGAACGGCAGGAGGGATACTGCCGTGTAAAGCCACCGGATTGTGGTATAAGACTAAGTGAGAGCGTCAGGGGGGATACTGACGTTTATGTTTCGCAGGATCGCGAACGCTGGAAAAGGGAGCATTGGGTTCTGCAGGCCCGTGTGTAGACACGCCGGATTGTGTGTCAGATCTGCCCTGGGGTAGAACGGTCTGGGTCGAGGCGACCGCGAGGCCAACTGATGTGAATAAGATATTGTAGAAAATCCATATATGTATATTGTCATTCCCCATTCTTAGGTGCGACCTGTATATTCATCGTTATATCTACTCAGTGTAAATACGATCTAAGAAGGGAAGGTGAGTACGTTTTGGCTGGGTCACAGGGGCCCCTGGGGGCTGATCCCATCTAAACAGAAAATCCAGCCATTACACCATCATGCACTGGGACAGGAACAGACTAATTTGCATACAGCCAGGTTCTGAAACTGGGATGGTGCAGTGAGCTAAAAAACGGTGATGGATTTAGCCCTGATCTCTTGACTGGGTGAGAGCTTTCTGCTTAATTCAGAGACTCTGTCCCTCACCACCCCTTGTTGTAAATATTTTTGTCCACGCTAAGCGTGGAAGGGTATTCTCAGATGTGAGACCCTTGCTCATTGCACCATCAGGATTCAAGCAAACCGGGCCGAAGACGGCTGTAATGCCAGAAACCGGTCCCCGGGAGCTTGTTTCCTTCCCAGTGTAAGAATTGGCTTTTGTAGTTTGGTTTGCCCTGTTCCAATCATGCACTGGGACAGGAACAGACTAATTTGCATACAGCCAGGTTCTGAAACTGGGATGGTGCAGTGAGCTAAAAAACGGTGTTGGATTTAGCCCTGATCTCTTGACTGGGTGAGAGCTTTCTGCTTAATTCAGAGACTCTGTCCCTCACCACCCCTTGTTGTAAATATTTTTGTCCACGCTAAGCGTGGAAGGGTTTTCTCAGATGTGAGACCCTTGCTCATTGCACCATCATGATTCAAGCAAACCGGGCCGAAGACGGCTGTAATGCCAGAAACCGGTCCCCGGGAGCTTGTTTCCTTCCCAGTGTAAGAATTGGCTTTTATAGTTTGGTTTGCCCTGTTCCCATCATGCACTGGGACAGGAACAGACTAATTTGCATACAGCCAGGTTCTGAAACTGGGATTGTGCAGTGAGCTAAAAAACGGTGTTGGATTTAGCCCTGATCTCTTGACTGGGTGAGAGCTTTCTGCTTAATTCAGAGACTCTGTCCCTCACCACCCCTTGTTGTAAATATTTTTGTCCACGCTAAGCGTGGAAGGGTATTCTCAGATGTGAGACCCTTGCTCATTGCACCATCAGGATTCAAGCAAACCGGGCCGAAGACGGCTGTAATGCCAGAAACCAGTCCCCGGGAGCTTGTTTCCTTCCCAGTGTAAGAATTGGCTTTTGTAGTTTGGTTTGCCCTGTTCCCATCATGCACTGGGACAGGAACAGACTATTTTGCATACAGCCAGGTTCTGAAACTGGGATGGTGCAGTGAGCTAAAAAACGGTGTTGGATTTAGCCCTGATCTCTTGACTGGGTGAGAGCTTTCTGCTTAATTCAGAGACTCTGTCCCTCACCACCCCTTGTTGTAAGTATCAAAAGGGATAGCACATTTACAGATGCTAAGGAACATCTAGCAAGGATACAAGGCGACCTTTTGGAATACAAAACGTATATGGTGAACCAAAAAATCAAAGCTCTGACGGGAAATCTAGATCGGTTCACCCATGAATGGGCATACCCAAACGTAGATGATGAATATTATCAGATAGCACCAGAACCAGCTCAATACCAGTACCAACAGAGGGGTGGGCGCAGACATATGAGAAGAACTCCGTCCAATTGGACATTTGACAACACGAGTAGCGAGGAGGAAGAAGTAGGAGAACAACAAGCTACAATATCGAATCAGAACAGAGTTAGATTCACCGCAGATACAAGATCTAACGAAGACCTAGGGGCCCTACTGAGGTCTTATTTAGGGCAACCCCACAGGGGGAATCGGGGAGGGGGTGGTCCGGCACAAAGAGGCAGTGGCAGGGGCAGAGCAACCCACATACCAGCATGGCAGACATACTCTCCCCGCATCACTTGCAGAGGCAGGACACATCAATAGAGAGGCCCCCTGTCACACAACTGCCTGCACAATCAAGTGCGAATGATATTGTGGTGAATCTCTCAACCTATACATTGACCCCTGATGAATCTCGAGTGTTAAACAAAGGTCTGGGCTTTGTCCCGACTCCACATCATGAGTTATTCAATTGCCAGAAAGAAATGTATGAATTAATGAGAAGAATTAAAATTCATAAATTTTTCAATGACAAGGAAAAGGAGATTCCGTCAATGTTCTCCACTGATTTACGTAGACCTTCAAACTTCTGTCCCCCCAGCGCCGCAGTAGGCCCTGAGGTGACTGTATTCAAATAAAAAGTGTTGAATGACATAGAAACCCTTGAACGGACCTCAGGACAGATCCGCCAGAACAATATGAGTAAAACAGACTGGCTAGCTGTCAAATCTTTACAGAACAATAAATCCATCATAATCAAGTCAGCCGATAAGGGCGGTGCTGTAGTAGTGCTTAACACCAGTGACTACGATGCTGAAGTCCTTAGGTTGTTGGGGTCACGCACAAATTATCATCCCTTAGTGAGGGACCCCACAACTGAATTGCAAGAGACCATCAAGACCTGGGTGGTGGAGGCGCTGGAAAAGAAGTGGATCACACATAAGGATTCAGATTTTTTGATCAATCAAAAACCGAGAACACCGGCATTCTACATCTTGCCAAAGATTCATAAACCCCAGTGACAACCCCCAGGCCGCCCTATTGTTTCGGGCATTCAGTCAGTACTGGAGCCCCTCTCTCAATTTTTCTTAGAGAGTCAGTAATCAATTAGCCCTCATTTTTGCAAGACACAACTGACGTTTTGAATATTTTGAAAATGGTGAAGTTTGACCCCATGAATCAGTATATAGTGACGATTGATATCGAGTCACTGTATACCAGCATACCCCAAGATGCCCCGCTGGTGACAGCAGCGCGGGCGCTTGGGTGTATGGACTGGTTTTATGACACTCCCCAGTCATTTGTCTTGAGATGCATCGAGTTAGCTCTCCCCAAAGATTTTTTGAATATCGAAACCAGCTATACCAGCACGTATCGGGTACTTCGATGGGGGCTACCTTCGCTCCCAGTCTGGCCTGCATTTATGTAGGCCAGTTTGAGGAGAATGTCATTTACCATCCGACAAATCCCTTCAAAGAGAATATATCTCTTTGGAGACGATATATTGATGACATTCTCTGCATCTGGACCGGGCCAGAAGAGCAGCTCAAGGAATTTTTCATCTGGCTCAATCAGGCAGATGATAGCCTACATTTCACATGGACCTACAGTAATTCTGAGGCAGTGTATCTGGACGTTGACATTGTAGCCATGGATTGTGGTCTGGATACCAACGTCCATCAGAAACCCAGTAACAGAAACTCCCTCTTGCACTATCAATCATTCCACCCCAGATCCCTCCGGGATAATCTTCCCTTGGGGCAGTTTTTGCGCTACCGACGCAATTGCTCAACGACAGAGAAATTTGTTGAACAATCAGAGGAGCTTGTGGTGAAGCTACAAACTAGGGGATAACCTGGTAAAACCATCGAACAGGCACGCAAACGGGCACTTAACACACCATGTGAAGTTTTGCTCCAACGTAATATAAAACCTAAATCTGAATGCCTGCCTGTTGTAACCACCTTTGATCCACTATCAACAAGAGTTAGACAAATAATCAGGAGACACTGGTCCATTTTGGACACCCCCACTAGTAAAATGCCACCGCCACACTTTGCTTTTAAAAGAGCATCTAGTCTCAAAGACAAGCTAGTACATACTCGCTCTTTGAATTTACCCCCTGCCTTTACTTTACCTTCTGGGCATCATCCTTGTGGGGGATGCTCAGTTTGCGCGCTTACAAAAGCAACAAAAAGTGTGATACTGGAAGGTGGCCGAGAATGGTTTCTAACTAAGTTTAGCAATTGCAATACTACTAATGTTATTTATAGACTTACATGCAGTTGCGGCTTACACTATATTGGTCTGACCTCAAGAAAGGTCAAAGTACGGATGCAGGAGCATCTCAGTACTTTGAAAGCAAAGAAATTGACCACCAGGTTGGTCCAGCATTTTGCTGAGAAGCAGCATGACCCCAGGGATCTGAGGTGGACCGTCCTTGAGAGGATTCTTGGGGATACACATAACATCGAGTTGATCCTGGCAAGAAAAGAGGCAAAATGGATATTTTCTGAAAAAACTGAACGGGTGGGGCTCAACGATCTCATTGAATGGAACAAGGTCAGCAGTCGTTAGAGTATCAGTTTGTCCCTAGTATATAACAACTGTAACCCATACTGTACAGCTTCAGACTACATATCCATTGTCTTTCTAGCCTGCCTGCGTAGTGATCGTTGGCATTGGTGTTGAGCACTGGACATCGCCCCTTATGGCACCGTGCTGCTCTCTAACTTTGAGAGTAACCTGGGTATATACACTGCCCCCCCTTTTTCCATCAAACGTTAAGGGTGGCAAATAAGTTCAAGAAATGTTGTGATCCGAAATTGTGGATATGAGCCTGGTTGAAGTGGAATGGCCCATGGCTCTCATCTGACAATAACAAAGAAAAATGTGTTTAAAATAAAATTGTGGTAATGCTTTGAGATGAACGCTAGGCGCTAATTAGGTCTTGCGTGAAAAACTTTTTTTAACATCACTGCAATTATAGAACTGTTACATCTCCCATTAGAATGTTTGACTAAATAACTACTTCCTAAACCACGACTTTCTGAACCACGAAAGCTGAACAACGAGCTTTGCTAAACCACTACAGTTTCTTATAACGACTTCCTAAACCACGAAAAAAAACAATTCGTGACTGGCCATTAAATGGCGCTATTGTAATAATAATTCTTCTTCAAAATGTTTTTACATTGCTCATTACCCATTTGATTTTTTATTTTTTCATCTTATATTTAAATGTATAGTTATATTTTCTAAAACCTGACAAACTACAAATGATTGTTGATGGTTGAAATTGATATTAAGCTTTAGAAATTTAATTGTATAGAAAAACGAATCATTAACAATATCGATTAAGCATATTTTTGATAATAATGTCATATCATTTTATTATTACAATTGTTTTTTTTTACAATATGTTGACACTGATTTATAATAAAATGTAAATCACCTACCTGACAACATGGATGGGGAGGAGGAGAGACTTGTGGTGTTTTGTTCCCCCAATGTATTACCATGCTGGCATTATGAAGGCTGACTGCTTTCCAACCTTCCTCTGAGCCCGTCAGCCTGATATCCCCATTCAGTTGTCATGTTGGGGGTGGGGACGTGCATAGCCTAATTCAAGAAGAATAGAGCGCTATCTTGTCAAAATCTGGGGCATGGAGAATCACGCACCATAGTGTGCCCTGAACTAATATCAGAGAGTGCCAGTTTAATCAGTTCTTCTTGAATTAGGCTAATATTTTGAGGAGGCGTCTCACTGTGATGTAGCACCCTGACCAATAGGAAACGGCTAATTTTTGTGCGCGTTGGATGACTCTTTTACTCCTCAATGCTGATTGGATGTAGTCCCAGCAAAGATTATTTGAGTAAACATCTTCCGGAACAGTGGTGTTCACTTGTTTTTCTACAGCTGTTTTCTTTAACATTGTGCCAGAGAGTTTGCCTCTCTTCTGTTTCCAAGTTTATTTAAGGGGTGGGGGGCGGAGATGAGTGACGTGAGCAGTCCGAGGCTCGGAGACCAAGACTGACATAGTAGCTTGCATTGCAGTCCGTGAAAAGTCATGGTTAAGGACTTCGTGGTTTAGAACTTTGTTGTTCAGGATTTGTCGTGTTTCAGACTTCGTTGTTCAGGTAAGTCGTAAACAATACTTCGTTGTTAAGGATGTTTCCCCTCCCATTAATATAAGGAACACCCATATTGATGGGTTTAGAAGGTCATGCCTCCGCGCTCTCCGGCATGTGGAGGTCTGTTGTTACAATCTGCATGGCATGCATATTACGGGTGCAACCTCCGTGTGAATTACAGATTGATGCATAGTCGGAGCAAGTTAATTTTATTAGCCCCATTCCATGATGGCGCCCGGTATGGGTTGTTCCGCCGCCACAACCATGTGACTGCGGTCTACGTATCACGTCACGTGACACGTCACATTACCTTTATTTGGTCCGTAGTTGCAGACATGGCGACCGGATGATTTGAAACGCTACAGGTCCGAGTTTGCGGTAAGAGTACGGATGGCAGTCGAGGAAGTCTGCATGATAGCATGTTTGTTTGTGAGGTTTCGCGCAAGTGCAAGATTTATAGCCTTGCTGGAGCAACTACATATTTTGCGTTACTAAGGAGGTTGCTGTGAGAGTAACAACCTTTCGTTCGCATGTGAAATCAATATTTTTACTATTGTAAAGATTGAATGTGTGAGACTCCCTCTGTTCTATGGGTGATGTGGAAGAGTACCTTAGACTCAGGGTGTGAGTATTTAGAAGGTCCATCATGCATGGTCATGAGGTTGTTCTGCTTTGTAAATTTCCTATAGGTGACAGGACCTGGTGGCAGTCACCCTGCAGATACGCGATCTTGCGACACGTGCTTTCCGTTTGATTGAGGTTGCAGGTATGCTGTAGTGACCCAACCTGATGGTACGAAACTTTAATAAAATTTCAAAACATTGGTGTGGTACAATATGGCACATGTAAATTGTCATCAATGAGTTACAGTTACGGCCCTTTTTTA
The DNA here is from genome assembly GCF_964263255.1 of Lissotriton vulgaris. Classification (NCBI taxonomy): domain Eukaryota; kingdom Metazoa; phylum Chordata; class Amphibia; order Caudata; family Salamandridae; genus Lissotriton; species Lissotriton vulgaris. Next base: position 501,308,631 of record NC_141694.1, read on the forward strand.
TCTTTCTTGTCGTTTGTTACTACCATCACAGGTTTTATGTAAATCCCACATGAAAACGCAAGTCTGGATCCCTAGCCTTGACGAAGTTGCTTAAACTTGATAACAGCAACAAAAAAGGCTTTGTCTTAACAATTATACACACATAGGAAGTACACTTACTTTTTGGTTCTTTCTCCTTGTTTTCACTGGGTTGAGACTTTGTCTTAACAATTATACACACATTTTCCTTTCGGAAAGAAGGTAACCAATGATGATAAGTGGGCTTTCTGACGAGTACCAGTCAGTTGCCTCCTCTGGTGTTGCTACCGTGAGGTGCCTTCTTCCCTTCTCACATTTCTTTCTGTGGATGCAAGGTCTGTGCATGGTAGTTTGTATATTTCTTTTTAGAAGTCAGATACACCACAGTAAAGTGATCAATTTATTGAATTGGTCACTGTAGGTGAGGTTGCAAAGTAATTGACCCTCTCAGACTGTGTTTTGAAAAATATTTATGGTGTATCAATCCAGGGACAGCCATTTATTGATAGTGATCACAAATTATTACACCTAACTTTATGCTCCAGATTTCTTCCCATCAGCAGAGGCCCTTAATGTTTAGTCAATCTCTCTTCACTTACAGCAGATATTTCTATTTCAGAAATTAAAGCTTCCCTCCATATTTACCAAGTGACAAGGTACTTGGTCTGGATGGTTTTTCTTTTGAATTTTACTCTCAATTTTCTGCCCTTTTTATTCTAAAACTGTTGTTAATATTTCAACATTTTCTGTCACTAAACAATGGTAAATTTTCGAAAAATATGCCCTGTTTAATCCCAGAAAAAAGGTAAGGATTTATCTCAGTGTTGGAATTACCAGCCTATTTCATTAGTCAATACTGATTGTAACATTGTTGCTAAGGTTTTCGCTTCGAGCCTTAGCATAATTTTTCCTGAGCTAATTGGTATAGAACAACTGGGATTTGTTAAAAGTAGAAACATGACTGACAACTCTAGAACAGTTCTGAATGTCATCCACCTAGTCTCCACTTCTACAGATCATGCTGCTGCAATTACCGTAGATGCAGGGAAGGCTTTTGACCATGTTCACTGGGATTATATGTTTCGAGCTCTACAATGGCATGCAATTGGCCCTCAAATCCTAAAATATATTAGTTTGCTTCATTCCTCTCCCACCACCTCTATTTTTGTCAATGGAAGCAAACTTCATATTTTCTGTTCCACAGAGATACTTGATAAGGATTTCCTTTATCCCCATTATTGTATATTTGATCTCTAGAACCTTTCCTATAAAAGATACACAGTTCCCCTACATTCTTAGGTTATAAACACAAGAAAATTGAGGTTAAGTATACAGCATATGCAGATGATATTTTATTATTCATCTCGGTACACACAATCCCTGCATTCTTTTTGTTATTGTCAGAATATTCTGCTGTTTCTGGATATAGACCAAGGGCCAGATATACGACCATTGGCAATTGCGACTCGCAAATTGCGCCAAATTGCGAGTTGCAATTTGCGAGGCTCAATTGCCAATGTACAACATTGTCTGAGATACTGTTTGCGATTTCCAATGGGGTCACAAATTGCATCATTAATCACAATAAAGGGGAGAGGGTCAAAATATTTAAGCAACTCCACCACCCGAACCCCCAAAGCACAATTTTACACACAAGAAAGGGGTATGGAGACTAGAATACACGTATAACAGCACGAGAAAGAAAAAAACATTTGTTTTAAAAAACTGCCCTCAGTCCCACACCGAAGTGTGTGACATGCTTCATCATCGGGTCTGCTTACAAAACGCCCTGGTTTAGCCACACTCAGGGCGGAGCATAAGGGAAGGGGTAGAAAATAAAAAATCACAAGACACTACACAAAACAAATATACCAAGGACAGTGATGGAACAGTGAAAACCACCTTGTGACTGGGAATGGTGATACGACAAAGTGCAGTTAATGGAAAGTGCTCTAAAACTGCACTTTGTCGTATCACCATTCCCAGTCACAGGGTGGTTTTCACTGTTCAATGTGCACACAATAGACAATAAAAATCCAACACCAGTTTACATAAATAGGACATATTTTTATCTTTAAAATGACACCAAAACAAAAAGAATCCAATGTAGGGAACGAGAGATATGATTTATTTTTTAAAGCTTTAGCACTAAAAAGCACATAGAAACCTATTGCGCCTATTGGGACATTGCGCTAGACTGGGACAAAGTCAAAGTTTCAGTCGACCCCTCCTGGTAGTTCTTGTCAAAGTTTTTACCTTCTGACTTAAAACTTTTCTGGAGCTTTTCTTCCCAGGGTCCCTCGAATCTCTCAGTCAGTCCTGATTCAGTGAGGGTTCGCTGGCTTGCCTTGTGAGAAGCTCCAGGTCAAACGTGTGGAAGTCCGACCTACAGAGCATTCCCGCAGAATGAACCAGGGACCAAGGCCTGCTCACCGTTGAAGGTGGACATATTGGGCCTTGTGGTTGTTCCCGGTCACCTCTCATACGTTCAGACTTAGAAACTTTTACATAGCTTTTTCTTCAGGGGTCCCTAGCTGCTATTTACCAAGCCAACTTCAGTGAGGGTTCACTGGCTTGGGTTTCAGCTTACTCCCGGTCAAACTCTGGAAGTCTGACCTATGGAGCTTTTCAGCAGGATGAACCTGGATGGAAGCCCGGCTCATGGCTGAGGGTCGCCAGCTTGGTTGGCCAGTTCGAGTCGGTCCACTTATGGAGCATTTTTACAAAGTTGCTCTAAACTTCTGGAACATCAGGAAGAAGTAACTCAAAGGGTCTCAAAGTGTCCAAAATTTAATCCAAGGGTCTGGAAGCTCAAGATGGCCCTTGAAAGTTTGAGACTTCATTTTCCACAATCCACTTTGACAAAACCCTTACAAATCCACTGGTACTACTCCAGGCTGAGGATTCTTGGTGGTGATGTTCCAGGTGAGCTCTGTTAACCTGTAGCTTGCAGGGGGTCCACTCGTTAGTCCTCTTAAAGCAAGGCAGTCCACAGGGCTGTAGTTCTGGATTGTGCAGAGGGCTCAATCTTCAGAGTGCAGGTCCTGGTAATGCACATCAAACTCTTCAGTGTGGGCCCATCTTGCTCTCTTAGGTTTCAAGCAGCAGGTCTGAGAGGCTCTGTCCCTCTCAGATACTTATTCCAACTTCTTTAGTTATCTGGGCCAAGCAGGGGATACTCTTGTCCAACAAGATGCAGGGTAACACCCCATGTTATGACCACATCCTCCAAGGTGGGGCACTATTTTCTCCCAGGGAGCACCATTCTCCAAAAGTCATCACAGCTGATTATCCAGCAAGGAGAGATGAGCTGGCTAAACATACCCCCAGGATGGCTAATCTCCATAGTCTCTCCCCATTTCATCTGCTCATTCCTGCCTTCATCCTACCATCTGGCTGTGTTCAAAGAGGAGAGGTGTAAATAAAACGGACTTCTTTTGCCTGTCTCCTCCTTCCATTGAAAAATATTGTTTATGCCCCTTCTGGCATTCCTGTCTCCCAGAAGAGCTGCCTAACCCCAGGGCAATTTATCGCCTCATCAAAGGAGCCAAGCAAATCCACTTAACTCTGACCAATCAGTACAGACCACTGGAAGGCTCAATTTTGACTTACAGACAAGAAAGTCTTATAACTTATTGTCTGTACACTTTAAGGGAAAATCTAAAATACCATATTGTTGGATTTATCAATACCATTCTAGGAAGTCCTTGTATGGTATTTTTATGATTCTCCCAATGGGAATTATTAGTTAATAACTTCCCGCTATGTTAACCTATGTGGCAGGGGATTTCAATTGGGGAAAAATTACTTTGGCCATTTTTCCATCACCAGGGCATGTAAAAACATATTTTGTAAGGGCCCTGCCTACATCTACAGGACCCAGACACCTGGAACACCTAGGGGAAATTTCAAGGGTTCTGAATATGATAAAATAGCAGATCCTCATTCCACAGTGCTTCTAGTACAGAAGCCGATTTTTAAGCGTCCTTCCCATAAATACCTGATCCCCTACACCTGGGACTCCTAGGGGAGACCCTGGGGGGTACCTAATATGCCCAAACGTTGTAGTTTTTCAATTTTCAAGTGTCCCAAACACCAAAGTTGAATTTAGGGACAATTAGCATTTTAAAAGCAGTCCTGCAGCCCAGGAGTGCACACACGCAAGTGCATAAAGGGCTGCTGGCCTCTAAACTGCTATGTGCTCTTATACGCTAGGGACTCAACTGTAGTTTCAATCCCCTGTCCTAATATGTGCTAGGGCCTTATAGGGGAGGTCATGCCAATCATAAGGGTACCCTAACGCATAGAGTACCCTAGTGTATGTAGGTGTTTTCACTGTATTCTAAGTGTCTCTGTCAGCATAGCACTGCCCCTGGGTAGGCAGAGCCCAGGGTCAGTCAGAGTCAGTTCCCACCAGTATCAGTCATCAAAAAATGTTAGGGGGGCCCAGGGCACATGATGACTTTGCAGCAATAGATCAGTGTGACTTTTTGACTACTTTGCCATAAATCGTGCTCCAGAACAATGTGTTTTCCCTTTCCAGTGTAGCTATCATTGACCTACCATAAAGAAAATGTTTATTTTATTATGCAGTAGGCTCTAATGGACTTTATTACTCTTACTAATTATTTACTTAGTTACTTGACCAGAACAAACTCTGCCTACTTATACTTCTTGATCTCTCCTCTGCATTTGACATGGTCAAACATGACAACTTAATTTATCTCCTCGAAAAAAAGGATGGGGCTTTAACTTAGTTGCCTCATTCCTACATAACAGAACGAAAAGAATCGAAATCAACCATTCCCTGTCTAACAGTACTTCGGTCTCAATTGGAGTGCATCAAGGTTCCATACTCTCGCCCATACTTTTCAACTTCTTCCTGGAACACCTCACCGAAATTCTGAACTGCTCAAACATACAATATCAAAGTAAAAGAAAACTTTATTATGGCTATACAGTCATAAAAGCACGTAAAAATATAGCATACATTTAGAGCACCTTCTGATACACAATTTAAGATAATAAAAACAAAGATACATTTTTTTTAAAAGGGTACTAAAGTGCAGTTTTATACACTCTGACTCATCAACCTGACACAGAGCTAAAATCTACTTCCCCTAACTCTTTAGCTTTAGAAGTTGTATTGCTAAATAAAACCAAAGTTTTATATATCATTTTCTATAATGCACCACAGGGTGATTCCCCAAAAGAGCACTTTGATGCTTTGTCCACATGTTTAATGGCATACAAAGAAGTTCAAACCACTTTATTCTCCATCATCCTAATGGGTGACTTTAATGTGCATTTGTGTGACTTAAACTGTCAGTTCTCAGAGGCTGACTACCCGGCCAATTCAACACTTCGAACAGTCTGTAAAGGGAATAGCCCTAGAGGAACTGCTTACAGAGGTAGATCTGTTTGAACCTGGCTTCTCAGATAGAAAGGATCGGGTACCTACATACAAAGCCAGGTAAAGCGAAACTATAATTGACTATATGCTTATATCCCCTGTATTATTAAGTTCTGCTTTATATTATAATGCTATTCATTCTACGTTTAGTGACCATAACCCAGTGGTTATGGAACTGGCTAACACAACATTTTCTTTTATTAATATGGAGACTGATAAAGTTATCACTAGTGTTCGAATTAAGGACCAGGGAAGGAGGTTACAATGGAACAAAATTGTTCCTGAGGAGCTCCTCTTCAAGATTAAATCAAAGGTGGGAGATGAAATTGACACTTGCACTGACCCACTTAGATTTGGGGGTAATGTAATAAACTCGTTCGAAATGATTTGCCTACAGGTGAAATCAGGACTTACGGTGAAGACATTACATAAACCAAATAAAGAGCACAGATGGTTTGATCATAAATGCACCAAAATACATGGCGAGCTCCTACAAGCCCTAAATAAGAAACCTAGAGATAAAAGTAAGGTTTCCTTTTTAAGGAAATTATATAAAATGACACTTCATAACAGGAAAAAATATCTAAAAAAAGATGTATGGGACTCACTTTTTACAAAAGAAACCCTAAGGAACAGTTCCAAATTCTGGACTATTGTCAATTCACCCTTGTTTAATGGGCTGGAAAATGCACCATTAGAAGTAAACATCACCGAACTTGAACGGTTAACCCATTTTGAGAATGTTTATGGCAGTAATCTGGTATTGGATAGTTATGAGACGTTGCCTAAAGAAACAGTAGGTCCCGTACAGAATATCACAATCAAAGAGGTACAGTTAGCGATAACTGAAACTTCTGTTAAGAAAGCACCAGGACCAGATGGGGTACCATCTGATTTGTACAAAGCCAACCCTGAGCTCTGGTCCATAATACTTGCTAATGTTTTTAACCTAGCAGCTAATTCTAGCCCTTCATCCTTCCCTAAGACTTGGTCCCGATCCATTATAATACCGATATTTAAGAAAGGGTCAGAGAGGGGACCCAAAATGTTACCGTCCTATTTCCTTGATCGATACATCGATCAAGATATTAGGAAAAGTAATTCTGACAAGAATAAATGCATGGGTGTTGGATAAAGATATTTTATGTGACGCCCAATATGGGTTTAGAACAGGAAGAGGCACGCAAGATCAATGCCTAAACCTACACTTAATAGTGAATAAATATACAATAGCATCAAAAGGCTCAATTTTCTTGGCATTTATGGACCTATTCACAGCTTTTGATTTAGTCAACAGGTCAAAGCAGTGGAAAATGCTCCTGGAGTTGGGTTTGGACCAGGCTCTGGTACATTTTCTCGCCGAGCTACATAGGGATTCATCGGCCACAATAGAATGACGCAAGAGGGAAAATGTACCGCCACATTTAAATCGGGCAGAGGGGTGCGTCAAGGTTGTATATTGGCACCAATGTTGTTTACACTTTACATTAACTCTCTAGAGAAAGTCTTGGCAACTGTAACAACAGATATTCCGCGTATGGGAGGAAAGTATATCCCAGTACTCCTATACGCGGACGACACAGTACTTTTGGTAAGAACACCTAACGCCCTACAAAAATTGCTAGATTCATTTGGAGAGTTCATGGACAAGTTAGACTTGGTGGTTAACACCGATAAATCCCATGTAATGTCTCTAGGGAAAAGCAGAAAGCAATTTAAAACAGTGTCATGTAATGCCAATATAATAACTAAGGTGAGAGTCTTCACTTACTTAGGAGTGGTCTTTGATGATGTAGGTTCCTGGGTCCCCGACTTATTAAATAAAGTAGCTGCCATAAAGAGATCATCATTTGCTATTCTTGGTTTTGCTAAGAGACTGGGTGGCAAACCAGGGAAAGCAATATTGTCTATTCACAAAGCGAAAACTGTGGCCATAGCTAGGTACGGGGCTGCAATATGGGGCTACAAGGATATAACTCGTATATACAGAGGGAGGAAGATAAATTCTTACGAGCACTGCTGGGCCTCCCTCAATCAACTTCCAGTTTTGCTGTACATCGAGAGTTAGGGATGGGTTACATCTCAGATCATCTGAATATGGCCCCTATCCTGCAATGGATTAAAATATGGATAAGCCCTGTCCTGACCCTTAACCAGAAGATCATTAAGGACTGCATGGCATTAGATAAAGCAGCTGAAATAAAATGGTTGTCATATATCAAAGCATCATCTAACTACTTGGGGCGCCCAGAAATATTTTCAAACCCAGAAACCCTAGTTAAAGCTGATAATAACTGGGTAAAAACCAACTTTATAAAGTCAAGGGAAATGGACCGTGATGCCAAGGAACTTTGTAAACCGACAGTAAGGGCTCATTATTTACTGATTTTGACAAAGTCTATTCAACCATACCTGACTATTGTTACTAAACCTTACCATAGATGGCTTTTAACTAAATTCCGATTTAATCAATTGCATGTGTTATTGGGAAACTATAGGGAGTGGAGTAAACCGGAGGATGCCGCCCCCTGTAATTGTGATTATCACTCATACCAGGACACTATGCATTTTGTGTTTTTTTGTCCATTTTATACGGAAGGAAGGAAAAGGTTTATTTTACCATTGTTGAAAAATATGGGTTTTATACAAGCTAAACCTGCCTTAATTTACTTACAGATGATGGAATCCTCGGTTGTCATGTTTGGGGTAGCAAATTTTATTGTAACATCTATCCGTAACAAAAAAATTAGACACTTAGAGGAAACAAATTGTGAGTGAGAGTAAAAGTAACTTTCATGTCGGCAGAGACCGCAAAGATTGAACTGATTAGACATTTGAATAAAAATTACTATTGATTTTATTTATAGATCATGTGTATATTTGATGAGATATTCTGGAAATCTGTGCACCTGATGAACTCCGAGACTAGTCTATCTGAATTGTATTATATGTAAATATGATTTTTTTATCTTGTAAATGTGATTTTAAAAATGTAATTGAATAGTATGCTTTTATGATTTTAAATAATCGAATAAAGTGGTTTTTGAATTGAACTGAAGTGCCAACGGGTTGTGGTCACTTTCAGATCAGGGCTTGACGGAGAAATCAATAGCTTTGTGCCATAGATCGACATCAACCAAAATATAGTCGATTATAGAGGCCTACCCTATAATATTAAAAGTAAATTTTTCCGGGCTATCGGATGGGAAGCGACCGTGACATGCCCTGAGTGAATGACTGCAAATTAATGAATTCATCTGAAGCACTAAGAGGGTCCACCCCCTGACTGGATAGCTGTTACTGTCGGGGATTGACTGGGCCGCATCTTCATCACTCGTAATAGCGTTGTCAATACAGTATAATTACATGTGTACAGTCTAATAGCGTGTGCAAAAAAGAGTCGAGACAGTCTATTGTCGGGGAAGTTTGCCCCATCCTCACTGGATGAGAATAGATGTTGATAATTGCCATCCTCAGGGTATTTGTAAAAGAAAGAAGAATGCACAGAATGTCGGGGAGGGAGTGTTCACCATTTTAATACTACATCCAAGGTGTGTACCAACCCATATACATACGCCCCCTGAGGGTCTCCCCCTAAGCCCCTGGACTGCTGGGATGCTCTATGTGACATAGCCCACTCTATGTAAGTCTATCCTAGACCAAGTTTTCTGGAAGAGGCATAATTGGTGTCTATCAATGTATTCTCCCCAATCAGGGAGGTCCGTTTTGGCACTGAGCTCTGCTGTGTTCCATGATAAGATCTTACGGTACTGGGGCTCCTCTTGGCCTGGAGTTTCGTGTCGTAGTTGTCTCCTTTCCCTTGATGTTAGCTGGTGCGGGGTATTGACCTGTTCAGGGCTTTCTACCTTAGAGGAGATGCTTTCAGGAACCCTGCTTGTCTCAGTGGGGCCGCCAGAGTTAATGCTGGTTATTAGGGGTTTATAGGTCTTTCCAGCCAAAGCACCCCTACTCTTAATTTTTCCGCAATTATCTAACTCAACTGCCCGGTCAGTAGGCCATGTTGAGCTATTGGATGTAGGATTTAGTCAGTCGACCAAGTACAGGGAGCTATATCTATTACTCACTGGGATATTAAAAAGTGTGGTGTCCTCACATCTGTGACCCATATTATGAATGGTGGCACTCTGAGCTTTCAATTCCCATTTTCTATAGACTCTTCCCAATTCATCGATCAGCTGGCTTGGGGGGATAGAAATAATCCAAGGAAAGTGTTTGAATGACTCCCATCTCCTCGGAAGATATCCATCCCAGGATGCGCTGGACCGCCCTCCTGTCCTTAAAGTTAATCAAAACACAGACTACTAAAATTTCCTTACGGCTCTGTCCCAGCCAGCTAACCCTCCGTACAAATAGAATTTCACTATGTGTTGAGAGTGGGAGTGGTCTGTGTTTATTACGCCAATATGTAACTTTATTTTTCAGTTCTGGGTAGGGCCCCCGCTGGCCATTTTCCAGCTCTGGCACTCCAGCTAATTTAAAAACATAAGGTGCAGATGCTGGGGGCAGGTCTATACACGGGAGTGTTGAGCTCTTGTCTCTCACCCTGGGATAATATGTAATCAGAGTAGCTGTAGTAGGGGTTCTTTATGGCTGGTATCCTGTTGTCAGATCTGGAGTAGTTGCCATAGGCCTAAACTCTTGCCTGTGATCGATTGAGTGGGGCGGCCTATTTTGGGGAATAGCTAGGACCTGGTTTTGTTGGGCGGGGGGTGGGGGCAGTCCCTGTACGCTCTTGCATATTGGCAGGTTTTTCCTGTTCCCCTGGAGGGGGTAGAAGTAGAGAGGTAGATGGAATTTTCAGGGTTCATAGGGTGGCTGTACTAGGATTCGGTGGTTGACTCAATTCCGTTGTTTGACAGATAACATCAATTTTTGACCCCCACGAGACCATCATTGTAGTTGACTTATTGATGCGTCTCATTGCCACTTCAAACTCTGATTTTATGAGATGTTTGAAGTGGTCCTTTAGCTCTGTAGCCAGGTATTGTATCCATACTGGGGGCTCTAGAGATTTGGGGCTACTTTCAGTGACATCTTGACCGCCCGCCAGGTTATCTGAAGCCACCACAAGTGTAATTTTCACCTGTCCCCTCTTTTTTGAACAGTTTGCTTCCTTGGTCCTCCTCTCTTTTTTACACCCTCACCCATGCCAGTACTATTGTTCATTTCTCCAACTGGGGGTTCTTGAGTACAGGATAATTCTGGCATGGTTGGAACTGCCAGTATTAGAGGGGAGAAGGATAGCTCTGAGTCCTTAGTTGGGGAAGTGCTTAATATCACCAGGGTCAATGAAAGGCGTCTCTCAGTGCGTTCAATTCCACTCAAGACGGCTCCTATTGCCTGCTGCAACATTTTATCAATAGCAGTTGGTTTGGCAATTGGCGTGGGTAGTGCAGCTTTCTGCCTAGTTGTTGGCCTAGAGGGCGGGGGGTTTGCTTTCCCATAGTTATTCGCTTACTAAACCACCCCAACCCGCAATAGTTCCTAAGGCATCTGCCGTTAGTTTGGGGCGGGGAGTATTAGAATTTAGTAAGACTGGGAACTTCAACATTTATTCTGCGGTGACCCCCAGCTCAACTTATGATAATGTCTTGTATACATATGGCATTAATAGTACCTTTAGTCATCAGCCAAAAGAGATGGCCCAGCCTCATACAGTCTTGGACGGGCTCAGACGGGCTTGCCCTTGGCCCGGGCTTTGCCCAGGCATGGCCCACACGCATCCCACACCTCGTGGGTGTTGCGAGGCTCTTATCGCGCCTCCTGGTGCGTGACGTGCTGGGCCTTGTGGGGGATGAAGTTCAAAGTGTAGCCGTTCCCCTCACAGCGCGATTTGGCAGAGCAAGTGGCGGTGGCTGTCCGTTCCCCTCACGGCAGAGAGCAGGTGGAGCAACAGGTGTGCTTTTTTGGCCATTTCCCTTACGGGGGCAGTTGTTACTGCTGGCAGGCTTCCCCTTACAATATCACATGTATGACGATGATGCTCAACTATACTTAAAAATCTCATCACCGAATGATATCAAAACCATTAGCTCTTCTCTTTTGAAAACTCAACATTGGCTAACTCATGATCATCTTATGCTAAATATGCTGAAGACGGAATTCCTCCTGATTGCTCCCCCAAATCCCTCTACCCTCATTCAAGACTGCCTCAAACAACTAACGGTGCTCAACTGCGCTCCTGGCGTTGTGGACTCAAACTCCCTCATTAGGCATAACTCTGGGCAAACACCTGAATAGGCAAGACCACATCAGTGCAACCCCAGATGAGCCAATCGTCAACTCAACACATTAAGGAATTTCAAACCATTTCTGCCCCCTGATGATATACAGCGAGCAATCCAATTCCTAGTTATTTCCTGCCTAGACTGTGGAATTATGACCTTGGCTGGGCTACCAGAAGCCCGATTGGACCATCTAAGGGCTATTCTGAACTCATCGGCCTGACTCGTCACAGGGTCAAGAAAACGTGATCATATCATACCGGATCTAGGCCAAATCAGTTGTCTCTCTTTCTCAAAGCACGGATCCGGTTCAAGATAGCCTGCCAGACGCACAAAGCACTTCCTTATAACACTCCAAATGACGTGGCAAAAAACACGAACTATATGGTTTGAACCGGACCCTAAAAAGATCTAACACTCAACTATTGAAGCTACAAAAGTTCAAGAAGAAGAAAGCCGTGCCTTCTTTGGTCTTGCTCCAAGAATATAGAACGCTCTTCCTCCCGAAATCAGAGCTAACTCTTCGAACACCTCATTCAAGAAAGAAGTCAAAGGGTTGTTCATGAAAAGCTTCCTGCAACTATAGATTTGAAGTCACCAAACTTTTATTTCATGTTTACATCACAGATCTACATTTCAACTATGCAATGCTTTGACTCTTTATATCTGATATGATCACCTAATGTTTGTTTAACTTCTTTTATGGTTTGGTTATATGTACAGCACTCTGATACCCTGTTCGCTCATGTTCGCGCTTTATAGAATATAAATGAAATACATTTATATTACTACATCATTTAAGGATTCGATGTTAGGACAGTGCATTGTTTGAGCTTGTATAATAAGACATTATCACCACCTTATTATAACCAGATGACTACCATGCGTGATTGTCTTTTATGGGTAGAATTTAGTTCTTACAAATGTAGTGGGTTATGAGTATTCAAGTTGAGATATTAAGTATTGAAAGCTGAGATGTTAAACTGTAGAAGTAGTGGGCATATATATCAAATTATTTCTTTCGGGAGTTTTAGCGCAAACTTGACCTGAAGTTATCGGGTATCAGAGAGCTTTACATGAGCACCAGTTTCGTTACAGACAGATAGATTTATTTTTGTTAGGCACAGGGAGATTAAGTGATTTACTCAGAATTACAGGATGTTGAGGATAGTTACCAAGACTCGAAACCTGTTCCCCAGAGGTCGACCCACCTAACCGTTAGGCTACATTCACTCCCTAATTAAATGTTAAAATTAAAAAATAATTAAATGTTCTCTAGCTCTTTTAGGAATAGGAGGGTGTCAGTGGCTGCTGTGAGAAAAAGAGTACATTTTCTCTTGAGCTTCGTCCGATCCCATATCTCATGGCTTTCAAAAAAAATAAAACTTTATTTATTAGATCCCCTTAACCTAATACATTTCTGTTTTATTTTATTTTTTCTCCATTGTTGTTGTGCTAACTTCTAATGTGCCAAGAAATCCTGATGTACTTGTACTATTAAAATAATCAATAACATGATGAATTTTAGCTTTGCGATATCACCAAGCTCAATGAACTACATGTGATGCAACACGCATTGTCAAAAATCTTCAGAAGAAGGCTGTATGCTAATGTCTGAAGAAATCATATATAATTAGAATAATCAATGCTTTTGATAAGGATTGGATTGATTTATTGATAAACCACTCGAAGCATTAGGGTTCATGGTAGTAACTAAGGATGTTGCTCATGACCTACAGTGCCTTTTGCCTCCGCCATTCGCATTCAACAATGTGGACAGAGCTCACGTATAGGGAAATGTACAATAACTGGATGATAAATGCTGTCTTCTAAATGTTGTAGTGGAATAATTACTCATAGCGCAAGTATGGATGGTTTAGCAATGGAAATATCTTATCACAGAAAAAAAATATTTACATACAATTGCCATCATTATAAACCAGTTGGGAATGGTTTTGAGAAGGACTAAAAGACAATAATCCGTTTACAGACATTTTTCCTACTCCACATCAATAACAAACATTATGCATATCACCAGACAAAGCAATGGTCATAAAGGGTGATGACCTAAGTGAAACTCTGCATCTTCCAAAAATGTCAAAGTTGTGTCTAGGAGCCGTCCCCCGCATCCGAAGAACGACTACAGGAGGAAGGTCCTTCTCCCACCTGGCCGCCAAAACCTGGAACTCCCTCCCGACCGACCTGCGCCTGACCCAAGACCACCTCTCCTTCAGGAAGAAGCTGAAGACCTGGCTGTTCGAGCAGTAGCGGCACCCCCCCCCCCCCCCAGCGCCTTGAGACCCTACGGGTATGTAGCGCGCTCTGTAAGTGTCACTGATTGATTGATTGATTGATTTTTGCTGCTAAAGTAGCTGTGCGGTAATGATAAGCAAATACAATGTTTCAACAGTTACTGCCTTCTTGACCGTTTTCCTGCCACAGTCCTGAGTTACCTCGGTTACACAGAATAACATTACCTCGCCCAATTCGAAAAAAGTTCCTCTGAGATGGTCCCCATTTCCCATCATGCCAAAAAGGAGGAATTTGGTATGACCCTTCCTTTATTTTCCCCTTCAGCTATTTCGACTCCAAATCGGAATTGTTTACCTAGTGAAAATTAGTGTTTTTACATGTTTCTGTTTCTATGTATTTATTTATTTGCATATATTCCTTATGAAACTTGCTTTAGTAGTCTCTAAACATAACCTAAGGGCTTGCTCAGCAGGCTGAGGCTGGTTAGAAACTAAGCCTTAGTATAGTGCTCGATATTGAAATGATTATGCATTCCACTTTGATTACCACGCGAAAGCCCAATGCGCTTGCAGGCGAGCTGGATATTTTATTTACAAAGCACAGAGAGCTCATATAGTTACTCCCCCTTCTGAAAGCCGAATCAGGACACCAGCGAGAATCCAGGAGCTGCTTTGTTCATTCTCTCAGTAACAGGGAGAAGAAAGAAATGGCAGTGCCCTGTGATACTTTGCTGTATAAGTGAATATCGAGGAGCAAGTGGGCCCTTTCAAGCTCCTTCACTGACAGCCCTACAGCAAATTATTAAGGCTGCAGTAAAAGCTGCCATTAATGTTTAGGAGAGATCTTGGCCCCTCCACCTAAAGTTTCAAGACTCCAAAACAAGGAAATTTCTCCAGATGACCCTGATGATGATGAGGAGGATAAAAGGGGTTGCTTTGTTCAACTGACAGAACTATCAGAGCTCTACCAACACTTAAGAGAGAATTTGGGTTTTAATTTTTCAATTTTAGGCTCCGATGAGAAAGATTTCTTTACCAAATACTAACAACAGGACTAAGAATCTTTGTCCCTTCACAGTGCTGTGCATATAGAACTAGTTCATGAATGGAACAACATTGATAAAACTTGTTTTCCAAGATTTGTTATCAAAGTATGAACCTCTGGAGGGATTTTCAGATGAATTTCCACCCTCAGTCAAGGTGGATAACCTCATGGTGGTGCCATCCTGTCACGGAATGGTCATTTTAAGAGATGCCTTACCCTCAGACAAGGTAGACAAAAAAGTGGAGGGTGCAATCAAATTTGAATATTCTGCAGCCAGCCTTTTTGTGAGGGCCACTGCCTCTATGATTTAGCCACTTTCAAAGGATTTCCAAGCTTTGGCAGATCAAATGTATTAGGGGTGGATACCTCTGCACTCTTAGCGATGATGGAATCTTAGGTCCGTTTTTTTTGCATATTTCCTTTGACAATTTATGCGCTTCGACTGCAGCTTCAGGAATGGCGATAGCAGTGCATCGTCATTTTTGGATGAGCTCTTAGAAAGAAAGACGCTGCCCAAAAAAACAGTCCCCATATTATAACCATTTGAAGATTCCAAGATCTTCAAACCTCAACTTAAAGAGATGGTGAGAAAATCAGTTGAATATAAAAAGCTAGTGACCCCGGCTCGCCCAGCCCCAAGACACAGAGGCTTTGGATACCAGTGAGTCTTTGGTACAAACTCATCAAGAGGGAGCCAACAGCCCTATCGGGATGAGGGTTAAGGCCAGAAGGCCCTTGCCAATGACAGGTCCTGGTGTCAACCCCAGCTTCTTCAGCTGGGGGTTGTCACCAGGACCTGCCTAAATGCATGACTATGCCAACTTTCCAGTGGGGGGGGGCTGCTTCTTTTTAGTCAGGAGTGGCAACTGGCAGTGACAGATGCCTTGGCACATCAGACGGTAACAGATGGCTATCACATAGATATTTCCAGCCACCCAAGTGTCTGCTTCTGTCAAACCCCTCTGCCATAGAATCCTGTACATCTCCAAGCCTCCTCTCAGGAATCCAACTGCTGCTGGAGAAGTGAGCTGTTATTCTGGTCCTAAACAATTAGGAGAGTTTGAGATACTCATCTTTCCTCTTTCTAGTAAAGAAGATATTTGGGGATTACCATCCTGTCCTAGACCTCAAGTGTGTGAACCACTATGTTCCTCACAAGCCATTTAAGAATGTGGCTTAGCAGAGCTTTATTTAACTGATCCGTGAAGGAGATTTTCTCCGTTCTCGAATATGCTAGATGCATACCTTCACATTCAATCTATAAACCACACCAGAAATATCTTTGTTCTGTTGGCTAAGGGAATCATTTACAGTTCTGGCTGCTTCTATTCGGTCTTTCCTCAGTGCCAAGGGTTTTTTTTAATTCAAACTCTTGGTGCCATGGTGGGTATTTTACATTCCAGAGAAATTCAAGTATATCAATATCTTAACAACTGGTTAATTTTTAAGGCGGAGGAGCATGTTAAGCAAGTCTGTGACATCCAAATAAAAAGGCAATTTCCTCCTCAATTACAAGAAGTCCAGTCTCAATCTATCTGAAACAATTAAAGTTAATTGGAGCTTTGCCTCTGACAGACTTAGCAAGGTGTTCCTAAAAACTAAAGGAAACTCAAGTTAAAGTCTCTCTTTGCTTCTCTCCTATTAAGATACCATGTTTCAGGATGTATTTGGCTGTGAAGCTAGGGAAGATGGCCTTATTAATAGCAGTCCTACCCTGGGCCGCCTCGATCTTTATCCCTTAGTCTACCATCTTCTCCAACTTTGGAACCCTCTATTTTAAGATTACGAAGCATTTATTCCTGTCACTCCAGATGTTTATCGAGATCTCCCCTGGTGGCTAACACCAGAGAATCTGAACAGGGTTGAATGTCTGAATCCTTTCACTGTCATGGTTCTTACTACGGATGCCAGCGGCATTCAATATTGGGGGGGGGGCAATATGGGTGGAAGGAAAGCCCAAAACAAATGGAATGCACTACAGAGTTCCCAATCTTCTAAATGGGGGAAACTAGCTGCCGTACAAAAGGCTTTTCTCTGGTTCTATACCTTCCTTCCCTTCAGAGGTTCTTCTTATGGTATTTAAGTGGCCCTGAATGCCCTGAATTTCTTTTTGTTGGTACTGGAGAAGTGTTCTCACTGGCAATTCCCAATTCTTCAATCCCCATTGAGAGCTCTGCTTCTGGAGCCTGACTCCCTCAAGTGTCTCAGTCTGGGGGTTTGGCTTTTGAAAAGTTGACTATGCTAGCAAAGGGTTGCTCAGCTGAGGTAGGGGAATCAATAAAACATTTGAATAAGCCTTCCATCTTAAAGCTTATTCTTGCCACTGGTAGAATTTTGAAAATTGGTGCAGCGACAATGATTTGTCTCTAGAGACTGTAAGTTTTAAAAGAAATGTTTTTTCTCTTGGGGCTAGCAGTATCTACAATCAGTGACCAAGGGGCATCAATTCAAGCTTTCTGGGGTTCAAATGTGTCCATGGTCACTCCTCTCGCCTCTCTTGGCTTTTGAAGAGTTTCTTTTGCAAAGACCCCTTACCTACTGTCTCGTCTCTTCCTTGGACCTCCCTTCGGTTCTTCATGCTTTGATGAAATACCCCTATGAGCCATTACTTTCTGCCAAGCTGAAATTCCATTCTACTAAAGACCTTTTTGCATTGGCAATTCGTCCAGGGCATAGGATTGGGGAAATAAGAGCGCTTCAATCATCTCCTCCGTTCTTGAGGCTTTGTTCTTGTTCACAAGGTTCCCTTTGAGTTCCAATGTGATATAGACATTGTGCTGCCATTGTTTTATCCCAATCCTGCATCTTTAGAGAAGCAAAAGCTTGACACACTCGACGTGCACAGAGCAGTTCCTATCCACTTAGACAGGACAAGCTCTCTCAATAGGGCTGATTCGTTGTTTATCATTCACATCCTATCATGTATGGGCCAATATCCCTCAACATCCACTCTTTCAAGACGAGTAAGCAATCATTAAGTCCTTTGAAACATCCAAGGTTAATCAGACTTCTACTGTTCAGAGTAAATCAAAAGGAGGTATGGCTTTCTTTGGGCAGTGTTCAGGGGGCCTCCTTGAGAGACATTTGTAATGCCTCCACATGGCCTCACCATATCCTTTCGTGTTGCATTACTGACTTCAATTGGGGGCTGGAGCAACACTGAAGTTTGGCGCTCACATCTTGTTTTCTGTTCAGTACCTTTTACTTTGTTAATACCTTTATTAAGTTCATGAGTATAGCACCAGCATTATCATTGTGCAACTTTTTTTAAAATCTAAAACCAATTATTCAATCATTTCTAGCTTGGGAATCGGCTCAATTCATAAGGACTGAGGCAGGAAGACAGATGAGGAGGTAATAACCTGGTTACCTATGGGTAACCTTTAATACTCTCAGTCTAGGCCTTCTTGCCACTCTCCTGAGCCCTCTTATCTGTATGATGATTTTTCTTTTCTTAATTTTAACTTACTTACACCAGAAAGTGATCATACCAAGTTCCTCTTTTTCTGCATGATGAGAAACGGGGGCCACCTTGGAGGAACTTTTCACTTTGAGCTATGTAATGGTATTCATTGGAGCTGAGAGACTGCTCACTTCATAATGACTGTGATACAGTGGAACTCTTTTTCTCAGGTTCACTAACTGCAGCATCAACACTGGGCCCATACTCCTTTTCAACTGAATTTCTTCTGATCACAAATTTACTCTACACCCACAGAGGCATTGGTACTCTGATGAATCTTTTTCTGTCATTGCGAGGGGTGAGACTTCAGGATGTCCAAAACAGTAAGCCACTCAATGAGAACCATGAATTAGTGGCCAACTCACTAGATTAAAATTAGATTGAGGGCCATTCGGGAGAAATAAAGTATTGCAATTGGAAGACCCAACCTCCTGAAGGCGTTTAGTCTAAACAAAATGATACAAACCAATAGCTCTGCTGTTGCCACGCAAAATAAAAACGATATGACTTGATTTTCTGAAAGCAATCTATTAAGCATTTAGAATCAAACTATTAGCACAGTTTAAAGAAAGAACATCAGGACACAATACCAGACTTGGGCAATTTCGAAAGTTTAGTTATTTTAATAGTGATCCAAAATCAATGCATACAACCAACATTTTAATTAGCTCAGTTAAAAGGCAAATAGCATGCAATATAAAACCATACATTTGATCAAAGAATCTCAAAGAAGATGTTTTAAACATTACCGATTCCTATCACCAATGAAGGCAGGAGGATAGTTAAAAAAAAAAAGGGGAAAACTCACTCAAAAAAGGGACAAAAGATCAAGTTAAAGTCCATCAAGGAAATGTCCACAAATATGGGAAATGGGAAAATTGTGCAAAATCAGAAAAGTTCAGATTTGGTATCTCACCAAACAGTCCAAAGGAGTTTAGTAAGCAGGTTCATTGCAAAAGAAAAATCAAAGCATTGACTTCTGGTTGTTGGCAAGGAAAGGAGTTGGAATTGATCTGCGATTACAGCAGCAGCTGCAAAAGCATCCCAAGTTGTTGAGCTACAATTGGCAAAACGTCAGAGAGCACTTGGATACCTCTCCTTTGTGGAGTTCGTCTTCATAGTACAAATTATGCAGTGTGACATCAGTGATAGGACCACAGTGGTCTGTCCATTGTGAGGTCATCTTCTGTTCGTCAGGTACTATTTGCTACTTCAGCATTGTTTCCCAAGCAAGTCATGAGAAACCACCGTCTTTGCCATCCTAAATGGCTAGTTACAAAAGGCACAAGCATTTGCAATGCAAATTGGTCTCGCATTTGTGAGAGTTGGAGGCATTGGCGTTTTAAATGACAATGTATTTTACCTACCAAAGGAAAGAAAGAGGAAATAAAATGGAAACAGGAAGGATGCCAGAGAATGGGGGAAACTGAAAAGGAGATGGAACGAATCCGAGGAAAGGAGACAACTGGGGTGAAAAGAAAATAGATTGGAAAATGGAAACAGCACAATAAAGATAGAATGATCAAAAAGAGAAGTAAAGAAAGCAGAAAAGTCCAAATATTAATGAAGAAAATAATGCAGGAGATAGATATGAACAAATAGAAACAGAAGAAGGAAATAACAAATGAAAGAAGAGCGAAGGAGAAAAAAGCAAGGCGGATGAAATGGAGCAGAAAACCGTGGATTGCCAATCCATGTTTCTAATTTCCATGAAATCCCCCCTCACAGATAAATGAAACATTACATTTTTTAAGATTGTGCAAGCTCCAGGAAACGCAGCCAATGCATAACATCAGCATGATAGAAAATCATTTGAAACTTAAAGTATTAAAATGTATCCAGTTCCCCATCCCTTTGGTTATTCACTGCAATCACTGAGTCAGGTGTGGAGCTTCCAGCTAGTAGCACAAAAAAGTAAACTGCAAAGCGCCTGATGTGTCATCTATTGAGTTTCATCCTGCACATTAAGCCATGCAGGTAGGTGAGTCATGTCTGCGGTGATGGCATTTCATAGTCGTACAAAGCACGATTTGGCAACATTTCTCTGGCACCCGTTGAAAACTAAAGCATAGAGAAATTGGCACTGAGATTAATAGAGTCTGAGATACTCACAGAATAAAAAGAAGTGAAAAGAGAGACAAGGGCTGAGACAATGAGATTTTTACTGATAGGTACAAAGAGAAATGCAAAAAGATCAGGAAAGCTGAAGAATGCAAAGTAGTCCATGTGTCTGTGATGTGGGCTTGCAATCGAGGGAACCTCTTAAACGTACTCTATACAAGTGCTGCTAGTAGAGAGGGGTGCGGACAAACACTTTGAAACAGGATAGTGGCAAATCCAAATGTTGAAAATAAAGTGTACAAATAAAAACATTGAGGCCCAGATGTATCAAGATACCCTTTAGCGATTCTCAAGTAGCGATTTTCAAGGAATCGCTATTTGAGAATTGCTAAATGGTATGTACCTAGAAACTCGCTATTTTTTACCGATTTCTTAAAATTCCTTAATTGCGATTCGCAAATTTCTAATTGCTAACCCCTGAAATTGACATGTGTGCGCATATGGCGCACATACATGAGCGTCACATGCCACCTTTAGAAATTTCAAAAAGTGCTTTTTTAAAAGAATTCGCAAATTACCACCAACTACAAGTTGGTGGTAATTTGTGATTTCTTAGCCTAAATTCGCAAAGCTTAAATGCTACATACATAGCATCTAAGGAATAGCAATTTGTGATTCCTTAAATGCTTGCGCAAAATTAAGGAATTGCAAATTTAGCGATTCCTTAATTTTGCGGTGCAATTTTTTGATACATCGCATTTGCCGATTTTTTTGTCGCAAACGCTGCTTTTTTGCGATTTGCAGCGTTTGCGACACAAAAAACGGATGATACATCTGCCCCATAATCATTATTTTTTAATACACACGCCATGATATTGCACCTTTACTGTGCTGTGTAATACACTCCACTGTCTTACATGGCTAGATCTGTGCTACACAAATACTGCAAATAAAATCCAATGCAAGCTTCTGTGCACTGTCAATGACCTGGCCAAAGAAGGCATGAAAGAACTGAAACTGGATCATAAATTCAAAGCTGTTAAGACCAAGGGCTCCCAAAATACATTTTCCTCCAGGCCCCCTTAATTACGTTTGGCCCAGGGCCCCCACAATCCCTAAAATGTCCCTGTTAAAGAGGGATATTTTAAGTGGAGCAAAATTCTCCACCACACTTGTTTCATGGAGTTGCACATGTGCTAGTAGCACACCTACAGTACTTCTGTTCATTGCCATCAATGTGAAAATGCTGTGTACTCTTGAGTTTTTATTTATGGACGTTGTTCATTCGTTAATAGTTCTCCATTTGCATTACATTTGTAATTCACAAAATGCTCATGAAAATGTTCAGCACCTTTTGTCATTTTTTGATACCATAGTACTTTGCTTTCATCGCTGATGCCGTGAATCTAATTACACACCCTGCGGTGGTGGTAGAGAGTTTGTGGGTAAACAGCAGGAGAGAGGATATGGCCCTTCAGAGCTGCCGACTGGGGAACAAGTTAGAGTCTCAGCATCGGCCCAACACCTACTGATTCTTGGCAAATGAATTAATCTCCCAGTGCCTAAAAACATTAATGTAACTGGTGCTCATGTAAAAGCTCTCCGATACCTTTGGGTTTGAGCTACATAAAACTAAAAAAGGACATGGGAGTGGCAGAAAACATGAAAGAAATTGAGCACTTGTTTGGTAAGGACACAGAGGAACAAGGGTGGAAAGTGATGGCAGAAAAGCGAAGCAACGGGCAGGGCGGGAGAGGGGCACAGAAGGGTGTGGACGTAATGGAGCAGGAAGTTAAAACAAGACTTGGCACCAATAGCGGCTGCTACCGGACGGGGGTGGTAAGGCAGGGGTTGGGGAGAGGAGAGGAATGTAATAAAAAAGGACATACCTTTATGGGCGGCCGCCACCTCTCCTCCATTCTCGTCCTCTTCTTCTTCCTGTCCCAGCCGGCAGCAGGAAGCACCCAGGCACACAGGCTCCCCTAAGCCAATCAGCATTGTGATAGGTCTGGCGCTCAGCTCGGCGCTCAGCTCGGCGCTCAGACTGGAACAGGGACCCTGTGCATGTTCCTCAGCAGGATGTGTAATGAAGCATGGTAGGAACATGCAAAGGGCGCATGAACTGTTTGGTCAGCCCAAGAGGGCCGGCCAAACAGTTCATGCACACTTAGGAAGTGCACACCACTCCTTCCCTGTTCTGGCCAGCCCCACCTGCCTCACCACTGACTGCAATAGGAAAAATAAGATGATAATAATGATACGTTATTATCATTTTATTTTTCCTTTTGAGCAGTGGGACGATGCTCCTCTCCCTTAGCAGAGGAGCCGCCATTGCTTGGCACGCACCTCTGCAGCAGGAAACTACCATGCAAAGCATGTCAACAGGGCCGGACTGGGAACCACAACCGGCCCTGGCAAAGTGCTCGGCCGCCCCTCCCCACTCGAGGGGGTTGGAGGTGCCGCCGAGCTCTTTGTCAGGCCGGTTTTCGGACGATTTTGTGGCAGGGGGGATTTTGCAGCTATGCTGCCAAAAATGGCCCCCAGGGGCACAAAACCAGCCCCCACCCATGCGGCCCACCAGGGGATTGCCCTGTGCCCACTATGGCTGGTCCGGCCCTGCATGTCCAGATGGGAGGTAGCCATTGCATGCTATGAAGGAATGCTGTGGCCGACCAAAAGAAACCATTAGTGCATTCTATGAAGGAGCATTGCAGCTGACCAAAGGAAACCATTAGTGAAATCGCCACGGGGAGGAACAGACATAGAAAGGACGGATCAACACTGACAAACACCAATAACAAGCCAGCATTTCTGAATGCCACAGATAATAACCAATGGCAATAGGTGGGTGTGTGAAAAACGCACAGAAGTGGATACAGCAGGTCGGGGCTCGACCTAAAAATTTGTTTGTAGCTCCTTCATGGGTACAGTCCAAGGATCAGTTCCAACCAATTCACATGCACAAGGAATAAGGCTTGATTCATTTTTGAATTGTTACATTAGGCAGGAACAGTTGAAGCAACATTTGGAAAAAACATGTCAACGTTCATTTCACTAAGCCAGGAAATAATGCAGTGTAAGCAAAATAATTTCAATGCATTAACATAATCTTTCTTTTACTAATCAACTCATTAATAATATTCAAAACATAAAGTAGATCAAACATTCCATATTAAGAAATAATATTAGTATTGTCAGTGATTATTGTGTAGAAATGAATGATCCTAAATATGGCCTACTCACACAATTTTCAAAAATAGCAACATGCAAAGTAATTCTAAAAGTAATTAAAACTAAATAATTGTCATTAATATACGCTCTTTATGGTGTTAAGTACTTATTCCGAAAGTTTTAAACATGCACCCGTCCTCATCAGCCCCGTTTTTATCCCCTGAGGCGCTCAAACAATCGATGGTCGCCCTGGTGTTATCCAGGATCGACTACTGCAACGCCCTCTACTGTGGGATTAATCAGAAGGAGATCTACAAACTCCAGGTTATCCAAAACGCTGCCGCGCGACTGGTCTTAAATCTCCTGAGACGATCATCAGTGACGGCAGCAAGAAAAGAACTTCATTGGTTGCCCGTTCAGGCAAGAATCTCATTTAAGATTCTTTGCCTCGCGCACAGTGTCTTCTTTGGATCGGGTCCAGAAGGGGTTAAAGGCCTGTTGAAGACCTATACCCCTAACAGATCTCTTTGATCTGCATCAAAAAATATGCTGCTGGTTCCGAGAATTAACAAGGCGAGATGGGGCGTTAGAGCCTTCTCCTGGCTTGCTCCCAAACTTTGGAATTCGCTCCCGCTCGAATTGGCCAGACAATCGTCTCTGCCAAATTTTCGCAAATTGTTAAAAACGTGGCTGTTTTCCTCGTCACATTAGCTCCTACGGAATTTAGTTCTGTCATTCTCTTCAGACTCTACAAACTGGTCTTTTCTGTATGCTCTTTCCATCTTTTAGCGCCTTGATGCCCTATGAGGGTTTAAGTGTCCTACTGTATCATCCTCTACTCTTGCGCCTAATTGTCATGACACCTTGTTTTATTATAAGGTAAATAGTGCCAACACATCTTATCTTTATTATTTCGCTAATCCTACTGTTTCCAGCTAATCAAGCACACTTTTACAGTGCTGATAAATCAATGTTTTCTCTGTTTCTGTGATGTTTACTGTCAACGTGTATAAAGTGCGCATCATGATTTCAGTGTAAAATCTAGTATTTATGTTGTGTAAGGAATAATTGATATCTACGCTATCACAACTGCGCAGGAGGAACTGGACTTGGAGTAATGAAAATCACCAGTAAGTAACAGTTCATTCCCTGAATCTCTGGGCCTCCTTCTTAATAAAGTTGTAATGGCTGCTGGTAATACAATCACTGGCAAAGCCATTACTGCCTTTTTCACTGGGCAGCTTCCTAATAAGAGCTAGTGACCTTAAACAGGGATGCCTATACCACACATTCCAGCCCCTCTTGATTCCATCCATAGGGCCAGTTGCATCTTCCTGTCTACATTGATTTGTGCATCTATAAGTTTCATAAATAGTACATTCTCTCACAAAACTATACAAACCGTATCGTAGATCAACAATTAACCCAGGGGCATGTTTATCAGAATGTCACGCTGAGGTAATATAAATTTTATGGTCAAGTTATGTTCCCTAGCGAGTACCCCACCGACTCCATGTACGAGTTAAAGTGCATGTAACTTCCCTCCTGTGTCAGCTATGAAGACGCAAATATATTTGCGTCCAACGTTAACTTGTCCTCTTTCAGACCCACCATGAATGGGTTGGATGGTCCGTTCCTAAGTATGCTATGCCAACGTCTTTTTGTAGTGTACTCCTACGTTTTTCAGCCCTGGCTGAAGTAGGCCCTGAATCTCTGCCACCGAGCCTCTTTTCTGGCTTCTGACTCCGAGAAATCTCTGCCCAGGCAGCCCCCGTATCCGTGAACTCTGACTTACTTCTAGCGCGGCCCTCCGTGCTCAGCTCAGCCTGCTGCCTGCCAAGATTGACTATAACCTTCGAGTTATCTGTTTCCCTCCCCGAAAATACATTCCAGCCTGCTAGCTTCAGTAAACATCCCTCCTCAGCTACAGGGCTAAAGGGCCGACCTGTCTCTATGCAAGTAATTCATAGCTTCCGTTGCCATGCTTTCATGGAAGGCCCCATGCCCCCACGCCTCTCATACAGACACTCAGGCGCTTATACACGCACTCACAGTAAGTATAGAATAGCTTCTGCTCTAGAGACCTTTCTGCCCAGATAGCTTAGTTCCTAAACATCAGATATCAGATATGATAGAAGCACAAGTTGATCTGACATGCCAGACTTCTGTCTCTTTCCGTCAGTGTAAATGTCAAGTCCCCTGCACCCCTCCAGTTACACGTCATCCAGCTGCGCGCGCATCCAAGCTTCCGATTTCTGCTGACATTGCCACATTTTCTGTTAGTGCCACCCCTTTGTGACACCTATCAGTGACGTTTCCAGAACACACCTCTAGTTCACGCCTCTTGATTACGCACATATACCACGTGTAATATTGTTATCTTGTCTTCTCTCAGCTGTTACGCCTCTTACACTGTTACTTATGGAATGAAATAAGTATATAAGCTATGTACTGTTAATAAAATGTAGCGCTCTATCCCTTCTGACACCCTGTGTGGTGGTCAGAACATGATATCCTGATTCCTTTATGAGGAATAAAACCCTTAGAAACTCTTACACCACGGACTCTGTTTTCCTTCATTCTGATTGAGTTATTATTGATTAAGTACTTACCTGCATAGAAATTAAGAGAGTAAATTAATTATTTACGTCATTTTGGCGCCCGAACAGGGACCCCTCCCCCACCTCACGCGCCGGTTGGCGCGTTGCATACTGTGTCCCCTGCCATCAGTTAGATGGAACACACGTGTACTGGCAGGATTTCCTGCATCTCCCTCTGACCCACGGAGGTGACGAAGACTGCAATCAGTGCCCAGACGAGGCGGTGAGGAGTGCGGAGGATCCCGACCAGAGCCCAGCCGAAAGAAGCAAGGTCCGAGGTGTGAAGAGGCCCACCAGTTTTCCGAAGTTTTCCGAAGTTTTCCGAAGTTTTTCCGAAGTTTGCCGAAGTTCCGAGTCAAGTCCAGTCGAGTTTTCCGAGGCCTTCTGTTTTCCGTGCTTCCCGGTGAGTACCATTGCTGGGTCGTATCTAGACGGGTTTGGGTACGCAAGTCCGGTCTGCACTGTTTTTAGGCAGTGTATCTGTACTGTTTAGCAGTATATCTAGTATTCCGAATTTCTGAAATTCTGCACTGTTACAACAGTGTATCTGTACTGTTGAGCAGTACATCTAGTATAGAGGGGTAGTCATCTATGTTTTAAATGTTTTTATAATTAATGTCGTGGTATGAATGTGATTGTTTTTGTGCATTATTGTGTTTTCTTGTATAAATAGTTACAGTCGAAATTAAGTATCAAGGATCAAGCATTTCCGTATCAAGTAGGCACAATGCCGTTTTTCAACAAGTTAAAGCAGATAGGAACTAGGAAAGGGATGTTAGAGGAAGAGATTCCAATCCCCCCTAGGGACACTCCAGGTAATTTCATGTATAATAAGCATGGCATAGACGCCATCCTGTATCTAGAATTATGGACCGATTATACAAAGCACCTAGAGGAAAGATACCGATGGCCAGTTAACGGAACATGGGATGCCGAGTGCATCATAAAGGTAGAAGAAGTATTACGGAAAAAGAAAGCCAGACAATCTCAGAAAGACGCCATAGAATTTTGGCGTAAGGAATCACATAAACGTGCTGAAAGAGCACTCCGTAGAGAAGACAGACTTAAAGAATCAGAAAAGGCTCAAGAAAACAAATTAGTTACTGAAGGAATTCGAGTAAAATCAGAACAAATAGATCGCATCCGAAATAGCCAAGTGAACAACATGTATCTTTTGGCCGAAGGTACCCCTGACGCCATTTCAGAAATGCCGAAAAATTTGCCGTCACCATTGGTTCCAACTAAAGTAATGCACAAGACTACTAAAGACATATTCCTAAATTCCTATCTAGACGATGTAGCACCAGCTTACACCAATCTGCCTGTTCGTGCCCTGCCTACAGACAGGGACGGGGGTGGTATTCCGCCCCCAGGTCACGTTCCGCCGGTACCACAACAGACTTCTCCTGTTCCGCCAGCCCCGCCACTTCCCGTACTCAAAACTGGCCTACCGAAACCACGTTTACCTGATCCACCCAAACGACAAATTCCAGTCCAGATACAGACTCCACAGGGAGGTAATGTACAAGCGTCCGCTTCAAGAGGTGCGACCGCGGGTCCTCAGACCCCGCCACCAACTCACAGATTCAATCTCAAAGATATGCAGAGTCCTCTCACGTACAGGTCTCCCCACTCCTCTAATTCATCCCGCCTTGACACATTAAAAGAAAACATGTCAGTCTGCAGATATGATCCAGTACCCGGAAAGGACGATTTAATGATATTGGCATCATTACGGTTAAGATCCGCTACTGATAGCTTGTTATGCTATGCAGGAATGAAGGATCGTCTAGACAGAATATATGAGTTCGTTCAGACAGGAAAGGACTCTGACAGTATTAAGGATGCCATGGAGAAACAGAAAGTTGGCATGCAAGCACTGATACTACGATTTTTCATAAATTGTCTAATAAGAGAACGAGACAGGCCCGGAACAGATCAGAGTGAATTAGACGCATTGAACAAGTGGGGTCAAAATATAGCTGATGGAAAACATGACAGACAAAATTGCATAGAGTCTATGTATAAGAAGATTAAGAAAGCAGTGATAGCAGTACACCAGAAAGAGAAAGAAAAGGCTTCCTCCGAGGAGGAAGAAGTACAGGAAGAATCCGAAAGAGATATAGGAACAATAGCATATGTAGGTAAGGGAACTTACCTTAGGAAGGGTATCCGTCCGGAGAGCAAGAGAGTTTTCTTCTCTGCCTTAACAAATCCGAATTCTGCTGAGCATCAGTTCCAGGAAACTGATAAACGGCTTCGAGATCGAGTTGGGTACCATGTACTCAATTCTATGGATGAACAAGAACTAGCCCGATCAGCTGTATCATGGGCCGAAAACGCAGACATATATAATGATGATACCGTAGCACAGACATTTCTGAACCTCTCCCCCGACGAACAGAAATTAGCAGGTGTATACATGATTCAGCACCTTCTTATCAAATACAGGAAACATTATTCTGATCCAGGTCCCTTACACGAAACACTAGAAGCACTACTGATGGATAGATGGAGAGGTCTAAGCACTAAATTAATTCAAATAATTCTAGAACAACGACACAGATATGATACCTTTGTAAGCTCTGAATACGTTCCCGCCCCACCTCCAGAAAGGAAAATGTACCATATGCAATGCGGGGGTGGCATTGAAAGTCAGAACCCCTTACGAGAAGTGCACCCTGTTATGGGTGAGGATAAAACTTTGAAACGCGTGTATGTACACACGCCTCTGACTAAATTAGAGCTGTTAGAAATGAAGAAACTAGTACCATGCCATGATAAAGACCCTGCAGGTTTTCACAGAGAGCTTAAAGACATGTTACTGATGGGAGATTACACGTATGATGACATCATGAAAATGTTGAAAGTATTATTGCCTACGGGTATATTCGAGAAATTAAAGGAAAAGGAATGGGAGGTGGGAGACACAAAGATTGCCTGGGCAGAAATAGAGGAAGAGGAAAAGAAACGGGTCCCAGGGTTAGGCCTTGGGGACAAAACTAAAGCATTACCAGGTTTGATAGTACAGGTCCTGCCCAGATTATTGACAACTAGAAAGGAGGATTGGGATGCAATCTCGTCCTGTAAACAGAAACATGATGAAGATACTAGTGACTTCTATTCAAGATTCGAGAAATGTTTTATTATTAATAGTGGCCTCCAGCCAAGTAGCGAGTCGTACCCACATCTTTTTGTATCAAAGTTAGTAGAGAATTCCCTACCGTTAGTTAAAAATAGAGTGTACAAGGTTGAGAGTACATGGCAAGCAAACACGCCATCTCAGATGTTACAAATGTTACAATATCACCAGAACAGAATTAGAGAAGAACAAGATCAGGAACAAAAACGTATGAAAGACACGAAAATGAAAATGTTAGTAGCTCAGACGGTCCCATCCGACAGTCACAGAAAAGGTACGACCCAGACAAGTCACACTACGGCTCCCGTTAAAGGGACATGTAACTACTGCAAGCAGCCAGGTCACTACGTACACGAATGCCCAGTTCTGAAACATAACATAGCGACAGGTAAAACTAAAGAAAGACCGCATCCGCCTAGACAAGACCATAACCAGCATCAATCTACACAGAATACACAGCCTATGCATGCATCCGCACAGACAGCACAGACCGTAGCAGTACCACAGCCCATTGCTGCAACTCAGCAAGTTTCACAACAGATGTACCAGTATGCCCAGTCTGCTTACCCTGAATATTCCCGATATACATGAAACAGCCTAGAGAGGGAAGGTGGCTTGCCTCTTATTGAGATTCCTGTAGATCAAGAAGGTCCTTATGTACACAGTCAAGTATTGGGAAAAGACAGAAAGTTTTTAATTGACACAGGGGCAAGTCGCACTACAATAAGTCATGACGAAGTTCCAGGGGCACCCCTCTCAGGCTCACAAAATGTTTCCCTGGGTTTTTCAGGACAGCCTATTGTAAATGAAGTATCAGAACCAGTTCCCCTGGCTGTGGGTCCATTATCACGCGTTACAGACCTGTTACTCACGAAATCATGTCCAGAAAATCTGTTAGGAATTAAAACATTGAAGGCTCTAGGAGCTATAATCTGCTGTTCCCCGGAGGGAGTTAGACTCTTTCTGCGGGATTTCAAGGGTCACTATGTTCTGCGTGAGTTTGACGTCAGATTAAAAAATGTACCTGATTACTTGTGGGCAAAAGGCCCAACTGATGTAGGGTGTATGCACATTACACCATACCGCGTTACACTCAAGGCAGGTGTTGTATTACCCAGAATCAGACAATACAAGTTACCACCCGATGCTGTAGTGGCTTTACTGAAAATCATTGAAGAGCTCATTGCCCAAGGAGTGGTCGTCGAAACCGACTCCAATATCTGTAACTCACCCATCATTCCGATTCTTAAACGTACTGATCCCAATGCACCGCCAGTATACCGGCTGGTGATTGATCTTCGAGAATTAAATAAATGCATTATCCCACAGTATCCTGTGGTCCCCGATATCTCATCCTTATTGACTGCCATTGATTCAGAAGCAACGTTCTTTACTGTAATTGATCTCAAGAACGCCTTCTTCAGCGTGCCTATTGATCCAGAGAGCCAATATCTCTTCGGATTCTGTTTAAATGGACGCAGTTTCAAATTTTCGCGCGCACCTCAAGGATTCACAGAAAGCCCCAGCATCTATAGTCAAGCACTGAAAAGACAACTAGATTGTATTCAAATGCCAGCTAACACCGCTTTACTGCAATACGTCGATGATCTGCTGATCACCGCACGAAGTGAGCCCGAATGCGAAAAAGCATCATTGACAGTTCTACACTTTCTGGCCGACAAGGGACACAAGGTGTCTCCTTCGAAGCTACAATTCTGTGTTCAGCAAGTTGTGTACTTGGGTCACTTGCTGTCCAAAGTGGGGAGACAGCTCACTCCCGATCGCATTCAGTTAATTGCAAATATGCCACAACCCCAGACACAAAAGGAAGTGCGGGCCTTCATAGGCCTCACCTCGTACTGCAGACAATGGATTCCCCAGTATGCATTTCTAGCCAAGCCACTCATCCAGTTAACGACACAGGAGGCAGCGACTTCGACTGCCCTCCCTTGGACTCAGGAACACACACAAGCTTTTGAAGACTTAAAGAAAGCCTTATGTCAAGCACCAGTTTTAGCGACACCATGTTACAACAAACCGTTTACACTTTTTGTTACAGAACGTGATGGTACAGCGTTGTCTGTCCTCACCCAAGACCAAGCAGGTTCACATAAGCCTTGTGCTTATTTTTCTAGTACATTGGATTCAGTAGCCCAAGCACTCCCTGCGTGCTTAAAGTCAGTAGCAGCAACAGCGTTAGCAATCAGACAGAGCGATTCAATTGTTCTAGGTCATCAGTTAACAGTACAAGTTCCACATTCTGTAGAGGTTTTGTTAAACAGAACCCAGACTCAACACTTGACTATAGCACGATTGACAGGTTATGAATTAACACTATTCCAGCCACACATAGAAATCAGACGCTGCAGTATCTTGAACCCAGCAACACTGTTACCTACAGTTATGACAGATCCAGCTCCACATGATTGTATAGAAATCATTAATGCAGTAACAAAGCCTAGACGAGACTTAACAGATGTCCCATTGACAAATCCAGACCTGACACTTTATGTGGACGGTTCATGCATGAGAACAAGTACAGGAGAATTAGTGGCCGCGTATGCCGTGACCACTGAAACTGAAGTTAAAGAAACACACCGTATTGACACACTGTCTGCTCAAGCAGCAGAGCTCATCGCTCTGACCCGAGCTTGTATTCTAGCCAAGAACAGAAATGTTAACATATATACTGATTCCCGTTATGCCTTCGGAGTTGTACACGATTTCGGAGTCCTCTGGCAAGAACGAGGTTTTCTGACTTCCCATGGGGCCAAGATACAACATGGCCCCCTCATTCAAGCACTGTTAGAAGCAATACATTTGCCCTCGGGCATATCAGTCATGAAGTGTAAGGCACATACTAAAGTCACAGATTCTGTTTCCCAGGGTAACGACCTGGCAGACCAGACAGCAAAACATACAGCACTAACTCACACCCAGATTACTGACATAACAAAAACAATAGTACCAACAAAGTGTATGGCAGTTAGAGATCCCGCCCTAGACGTAATTGATATCCAGACACATGCTACTCCAGAGGAGATAAAGAAATGGACTGAACTAGGAGGGATTCAGACAGATCAAGGTTGGGTGACGAAGGGAAAATCTATATGGTTTCTCCCCGACTCAATGGTTCAGGTCATGATAAATACAGCACATAGCCCGGCACATCTAGGAGAGAAGGCGATGTTAGACAGTTTACAGAATCTCTGGTACAACAAACACTTACGAGCAGCAGCAAAACAGAAAGTGCGTACTTGCATGATCTGTTGTCAGTTCAATCCAGGTAAAAGCGTCCCTGTTGAGCAAGGAGGATTTCATCCTCCCGATCACCCTTTTGAAGTCCTCCAGATGGATTATATCCAGATGAATAGCTGTCGAGGTTTTAAATATGTCCTTGTAATTGTTTGTGCTCTGTCCCGTTGGACCGAAGCATACCCAGTCCCAGACTACACTGCTCCGACCACTGCCAGACAGTTGGTTCGTGAATTCTTCCCACGGTACGGTTTGCCCCGTGTCGTGTATTCAGATAACGGACAGCCGTTCTCGTCCGAGTTGATGAGACAGGTTTCCCTTTTGCTAGGATATCAGTGGAGGTTCCACTGTGTCCGACATCCCGAAGCAGCAGGCCTTGTAGAAAGGCATAATCAGACACTAAAAATCCGCCTTGCCAAGATCTGTCAGGAAAAAGGGGTCGACTGGATAGTCGCCCTGCCCGTGGCACTATTCTACATGAGAATGGTCGCCCACTCAAGATCAGGGCTATCCCCGTACGAAGTGGTCTTTGGCAGACCACCGAATATGTGGGGGACGCCCATTCCGAAGAAAATCACAGATGTTGATTGTAATATGTTGACAGATTACCTTGCCTCCTTGATGTCTGCACTCCAATCATGTCGTTCACAGGTTGCCGCAGCCTTCCCTGACAATACCGATGTGAAGGCGCATGAGGTTCGTCCTGGGGACCTGGTACTCGTCCGGAATTTCGACCGGAAAAGTACGCTGGAGCCCCGCTGGAAATCCCCGAAGACCGTTCTGCTCACCACCAGGACCGCTGTGAAAATCGAGGGGAGAAAGGGGTGGGTCCATACGAGTCACATCAAACTTTGCAATGAACTAAAAAACGGACTGAAACAGGACTCTGACTCGTCCACCCCCACCAAAGACTGTGCTGAAACGAAAGACTTTACCGTTACCGAACGAGAAAAGACTCCCCAAGAACTATATCGAATGAAACTCAGATCTAGCAAGTCAGACAGTTTAATTGTTTAAGTCCTCCCCTAGGTGAATCGGTTAAATAGTTTCTGACATGTATCCCCTAGATCGAGATAGAGAGAGAGAGAGAGAAGCAAAGAAACGCACATACTGCAAATCACTGCGTAGTCACTGCATAGTGACGTTGTTAGTAATGTTTTTTCTAAGTATTCTAATTATTATTGCCAGCATTCTGCTACCTATATATTGGGCTATTTTCAGGCGTGAACAATCTGCTTACAATGTCTCTGCTGAACACACTTTTAGTGAACTTCCTGCACATGAACTCTCTTACAGACTTGCGCTGCGCAACAATACATTCATTAGTATGTTACACCACTCCCATCAGACAAATAATGCTACAGACTGTTGGATATGTGGCCGACTCCCTCCCTACCAGAATTACAAGGGAGCTCTGCCCCTCTTTCCGTACCCGTTCACTCACAATGGCTCCTGTGGGGCATGGTTTAAAATAATTAATTCCTTAGATCCTGATACTGCTGTTTTCGATGGGGGCTGGGTTTGGGGAAACTTGAACTTAGTCCTGCTCAACGTCTGTTACCCTGATAAAGAGGGACTTCCCACTCGAATAGGAACTGATCTAGAAAATGAAGTATATGGATTAGGTAATTACACAATTAGCCTTATGATCCTTACTGTTGAATCCGAAGCTGCTCCAGTTTTGCCCCATATGTTAGTATTACCAGTCACAGGTGAATTATGTGTTAGCAAGAAAGGTTCAGTACACGTAGGTCATAGTAAATGCACTACTGTGGTCGAGTTCAGTGACCATGGTAAATCATCCTTTAAAGCTACCAGTCATTCCTACTTTGTTTGTGGTCATACCGCATACCTTCGTCTACCTCCAGATTGGGATGGTACCTGTTACATTGCATTCCTTCTGCCACCTGTTTTTCTAGCTCCCCCTGATTACCATAGAAATACGAATCTAGCACCGAATAGACCCAAAAGAGATATTCCCCTTGTCGACTACACAGAAACGGCATGGGAACAGTACACCGATTTCAATAAAGGATTCTTTTTCTTCCTAGGACCTGTCCAAAACAGTAAATTGATACGCAGATTAACCAGAACACTTGAAGCAGTAGTACATGAAACTGCCTCCGCCTTAGGTAACTTAACAGAGGAGCAATCTGCTATGCGGGTTGTTGTCCTTCAAAATCGTCTTGTAATTGACGTCATCTTGGCAGATAGAGGTGGAGCCTGTAAGGTCATCGGGTCAAGTTGCTGTGTTTTCATTCCACAAAATGCACCATCTGTCTATCAAGCTATTACCCGTCTGCATAAAATTGCAAATCAGATACATCAGAATCCAGGCACCTGGACTTGGTCCGGTTGGTTCTGGACTACGTTAACAGCTTGGGGATGGAAGATCTTATCATTCCTAGGCATTGGCCTTGTTATAGTATTTAGCTGCTGCCTGTGCCTACAGTGTGGGCCAGCGATATGTGGACTGTGTGCCACATCCTGCATTGAGCATTCCAGTTGTCTCTCGAACAGTCAAAGAAAGAAAGATGAACATATAATGTTACAAGAACAAACCGATCGATTTATGAGGATCGATATATCATGAAGGGTCCGTAGGGAACAAGGAGGGAATGAGGTAATATAAATTTTATGGTCAAGTTATGTTCCCTAGCGAGTACCCCACCGACTCCATGTACGAGTTAAAGTGCATGTAACTTCCCTCCTGTGTCAGCTATGAAGACGCAAATATATTTGCGTCCAACGTTAACTTGTCCTCTTTCAGACCCACCATGAATGGGTTGGATGGTCCGTTCCTAAGTATGCTATGCCAACGTCTTTTTGTAGTGTACTCCTACGTTTTTCAGCCCTGGCTGAAGTAGGCCCTGAATCTCTGCCACCGAGCCTCTTTTCTGGCTTCTGACTCCGAGAAATCTCTGCCCAGGCAGCCCCCGTATCCGTGAACTCTGACTTACTTCTAGCGCGGCCCTCCGTGCTCAGCTCAGCCTGCTGCCTGCCAAGATTGACTATAACCTTCGAGTTATCTGTTTCCCTCCCCGAAAATACATTCCAGCCTGCTAGCTTCAGTAAACATCCCTCCTCAGCTACAGGGCTAAAGGGCCGACCTGTCTCTATGCAAGTAATTCATAGCTTCCGTTGCCATGCTTTCATGGAAGGCCCCATGCCCCCACGCCTCTCATACAGACACTCAGGCGCTTATACACGCACTCACAGTAAGTATAGAATAGCTTCTGCTCTAGAGACCTTTCTGCCCAGATAGCTTAGTTCCTAAACATCAGATATCAGATATGATAGAAGCACAAGTTGATCTGACATGCCAGACTTCTGTCTCTTTCCGTCAGTGTAAATGTCAAGTCCCCTGCACCCCTCCAGTTACACGTCATCCAGCTGCGCGCACATCCAAGCTTCCGATTTCTGCTGACATTGCCACATTTTCTGTTAGTGCCACCCCTTTGTGACACCTATCAGTGACGTTTCCAGAACACACCTCTAGTTCACGCCTCTTGATTACGCACATATACCACGTGTAATATTGTTATCTTGTCTTCTCTCAGCTGTTACGCCTCTTACACTGTTACTTATGGAATGAAATAAGTATATAAGCTATGTACTGTTAATAAAATGTAGCGCTCTATCCCTTCTGACACCCTGTGTGGTGGTCAGAACATGATATCCTGATTCCTTTATGAGGAATAAAACCCTTAGAAACTCTTACACCACGGACTCTGTTTTCCTTCATTCTGATTGAGTTATTATTGATTAAGTACTTACCTGCATAGAAATTAAGAGAGTAAATTAATTATTTACGTCAACGCAATGCAGCACAGCAAAATACCTTGCTGCATTGCGATACAGAAAAAGGGTAGAAGTGCGCCATATTTAACAGTATACAGTGCATTCTTACTTGTTCCTTGTGTTGCCAGAATGCAGCACAGATAAAAAGAGGAAAAAGCTAAGAGAAATAAAGTGTTTTACCCTCGTTACATCTCCCCTGGGAAGGCTTAATGTGGAGAAATCCCCTGGAAAGGCATAGCATTTTGACACTTACCAGGTCTACCACTCATGGTAAATCTGGGAATGGGCATAATCCATGGGTGGATGCATGGGAACACCCGCACTACACGCATGGAGCGCATCCATGGGGGAGAGTGATGCAAGGCAGTGACTTGCACTGCCTTGCATTAGTCCATATATACCAAGCACTGCAGGACCACACAAGATGGCCTTGCATATCTCGGTAAATCTCATCTAGGTTTTGCCTTGTGCTTGTGTTACCTTGCGTGGCACAAGGGCGATGCAAAACTTTAATAAATATGGGCCCTAGTTCTAACTGTTTGTGCTAAGCTGTAATGACCACTGTTGCAAGACACAGCAGCTATCTGTGGGAAGGTAAAGATGAACCTGTATACCTTAGTGCCACAGCTTGTGTCTGTGCAATGCTCGATCACAAGCCTATGTTAAAGCTGAAATGGGTTTTGTTATTCGGACTGAATTAAAGTTACTTGGCCAAGTATTCTGCAAGAATTGGTTAGAGATGCATTCTATCATGCTTATCCAAATGGCTTGTGGCCCAGATATTTAGAGGCATATTTATAAAATATTCATGCGACGCAGCAAGCCACCTTGCTGCACTGCACTGCATGAAAGGGAGAGGGCAGGAATGTGCAGAATTTAACAATATACAGTGCATTACTGCTCTCTGCCTGTGCTGGCACAAAAACTGCTGGGTAGAGCCATTGCAGGCCCCCTTGCACTATGGTGCTAGGGTGCCTGCCTATTGGCAGGATTGTTTTCATCCAGGAAGTGACACCTTCCTGCAGAAAAACAATCCTCTGAGCGTTTTCCTCTTTCAATGTAAGCTGCAAAATGAAGATCATTAGTAAGTAACCTGGTCATTCCCTGAATCTCTGGGACACCTTCTTAATACAGCTGTTGTGGCTGCTGGTAGTACTTTTACAGGCAAAGCCATTACTGCAGAATGCAGCACACGTAGGAAGAAACTAGGAAAAATAAGCACATTTCTCCTCATTACACCTCCCCTGGCATTTTAACTCATTCCTAGGTCTACCACTAATGATAAATGTGGGAATGGACCACAATCCATAGGTGGATGCGTGGAAACACTCATGCTTCACCCATGGAACACCTCCCGGGCACAGTAACGCAAGGCAGTGACTTGCACTGCCTTGCTTTACTCCACATTTACTATTCACGCAGGGCCACTTAAGGTGCCCTGACATTGCTTGGCAAATGTCCTTCTAGGATTTGCATTGCCCTTGAGCCCCTTTGCATGGCGCAGCGACGATGCAAACCATGATAAATATGCCCCTCAATGCAGTTTTTGGCTAAGTGCAGTAAACAAACGTATTGGACACGAGTCATTTTTTCAGTTATTTCGAAGGAACTGTAAGTAGTGTAGGCAGTTACTGGCACTCTCTTTGTGTGAAAGGATATACAACAACTGAGAATTACAGAATATTTTGAAAACTCAGTTAATTATTGTAAGATAGGATCCCCCTGTGCTTACCCAGAAGCCAGGCCTCAGCCGTCTCGTTAGTCATGATACCGACATGTAAAACGCCCCCGGACTCACTCTTCAACATGCATGAACAGTCAGGGCACATGCATTGAACCCAGAGCAAAGATGCATGAACATAGTTTTGTATTTTTGGATATATATCAGCATGTGTATGTGCTGAATATTAGTAATGCTGCAAATCTGAACATGCACTTATGATTACTGGGTGTTGGGGCAAATCTGAGAATGCACTAGGAATTCCAAATGACGGTGAAAATCTGAACATATATTTGGAATTATTGAGCTGTAGTTTAAATTTGGCCATTTTGCCAAGAACTTTAAGTGATGGTGCAAATCTGGACTAAAAATATCTGCGAGAAATCTGAATATGTATTTATTACTAGCTAGGTGATGGTGCAAATTTGATTATGCACAGAGGATTCCTGAGTGATGAGGAACAATTAAACGCACTAAGAACCAGGCTTCCAACGCCTAGAGGGCAGAGAGGCCTTAAGTTCCCAGTTAGCCCTCATGGCTTCGCCAGCATTAAGTTCAGTTACATCCAAAATATTCTGTTAGTTCTCCCAGAAACACTTCCAGCTAGACCGAACCTCCTTTTTTGCTTTGTAGGTCTTGCACAGCCAAGACATTTTGTGAAGAGTACACAGAGAATGTGCATTGAGTCAGCAC
Source organism: Lissotriton vulgaris (assembly GCF_964263255.1). Classification (NCBI taxonomy): domain Eukaryota; kingdom Metazoa; phylum Chordata; class Amphibia; order Caudata; family Salamandridae; genus Lissotriton; species Lissotriton vulgaris. The sequence goes on from NC_141694.1 coordinate 501,347,510, forward strand.
CTTTTAGCTATTGGCTTGTTTGGGCCAGCCCCTTCAGCCAATGCTAATTTGAAAAGTATTAGATGTCATGTATAGGCCCACAGGAATAGTGCCCACTGCACAGTTTTACCTTTTGTAGAGGTTGGCAGAACAAATTAGTCCGTCTCTGGAACGGTGGCAGAGCACCTCCATGGCCCCTGATTTTAGTGAAGCTGCCATGCATGCAGAGGTAGCTGAACCCCACCCTACCTATGTACTGCTGCTGTTTGAGGGGAGCAGAGAGCAGTCACTGGCGAAAGGCTGCCTAGATCCATGCACTCTGGTGATGCAAGTTACATAAATACAGTAAAGAAAACCCCACCTAAGATGAGCACTATTTACCCATCTAACTATTGATCACTAAGAGTGCCAGGGTGCAAGGAGACAGTCGACCTCCAACCCCCAAGGGTAAAGAAGCTGAAGGCTTCTTCTCAATGGTTCACCTGCAAATCAATGCGCAGGGCCTTTGGTATGATGTGGCTCCACCCACTAATGCTTGCATTATTGGAGTGAAGCAATGAAGAGGGTGGGAACTGGTAGACACTGGAGGAGCACCTATCAGTCATTTCTTGCTCTTCTATGATGTTTAGCAATCTGCTATAACAATCCTCGTCAAAGCATGGTAGCACGCTATGCTCCCTTTCAAAACCAGCATTTACGTAAACGGCATGGCTCGGCACGGTGATTGACATTGCTAGGAGCGGCACGCCAAGGAAACATTGACTGTCCACTACATGAACGGTAATTCTTGTGGAAGTTAGAATAATGCACCACAACTGAGAAAATGTGGTAGTAACTTCTTTATTTGCCGGAGCGCCGGGACTCGCGACCTATCTCCTAGCGGTTCGGCGCCTCTAACAAAGATGGCCGCCTTCCGCTTCCTCCCGCTCCCCTTCCTGTTCCGGCTACGGAACAACTAGAGCGCTACCACATATCTCCCCCCTTTTAACCAATGCAAACAATTGTAACATAAAGTTCTTACTTCCAGTTCATTTCAAAGTCCTTGAACTTCTCCGGTACCTTTACAGTCCTTCCCGCTCTGGTTTTCACCCCTTCAATACCAACTTCTCCCGGTTCCTTCCTGTTCATACTTCCTTCACCTCTTTCTTCCTCTCTACCAATCACTTCCTCCTTGCTTTCTACTTTGCACCAGCTTCTCTTGCCCTCGTTCGTTCCTCCTTCACCTTCGCTATTCTCCACTTGCTGCATTCCTTCTTTGACCTCCTCATTTCGCCTTCTGTCACATCTTTCTTCATCCTCTTCTCCTACATACTCTGCGCCTTCCTCTTCTTCGTTACTCCATTTAATGATCTTGCTACACCTTGCCATTCTGTCCTGTGACCATACTGTCCCGTCACTGAGCAAGGCTGAACGTGCGTAGGGTTCCAGTACCTGCAAGGGCGGTGAGAATTTGCTCTCTCCCTTCTTCTTGAGAACGGCCAGTTTTACCCTTACCCAATCGCCCTTTTCCAGCACTGCACTCTGCACGTTGCGTCTCTTGTTGAAGTGTGTAGTGTACGTTTCTTGAGCCTTTTCCAGATTTCTTCTGACCACTGCAGGTGACCATTTGCTCTGCACCACTAGTTTTCTCCATGCCACGTTGTCTCTAGTGAATGCGTCTCTTCCTCTTAGAACTTTAAACGGGCTGTATCCTGTGCTCCCTGGGGTGATTCGATAGGCCCAAATCATTTTCTCCAGTTCCTTCTCCCAGTCCAACCCATCATTGATCGCAGCTTGAATGGTGCCCATGATCACTCGGTTGAAACGCTCTACCTGGCCGTTACCGGCCGGGTGGTAGATGGGTGTGTGTTTGACTTCTATCCCATTCCTGGCGGTGAAGGCTTCCCATTTGGTCGAGGTGAATTGCGGTCCATTGTCGCTTGTGATTACCTTCGGAATTCCTTCCCTGACAAACGTGGAGCGCAAGAAACTCACCACGGCTTCCGTGTCGACGTTCTCCGTCACCTCCACCTCTGGCCACTTGGAAAATCTGTCAACGAGAACAATGACGTACTTTGGTGTACCCGCACTGTTGAGGACGGGGCCCATAATGTCCACCGACAACATTTCCCAAGGACCATCCGGGACTGGGAACTTTCCCAATGGTGGTCGCAGCATGCTCTGTGATTTGTCCGCTTTGGCACAAGATTCGCACTGTCGCACATATCGTTCTAATTGAGCATCGATGGCCGGCCACCAGTACGCTTGTCTAGCAAGGGCCTTAGTCTTCGTGATGCCCTGATGTCCTTCATGCATTAAGGCCATTAGATGATTTAGAATGCCTCGGGGTGGGACCACTTTGTCGCCTCGCAATAGGAATATCGGGTTCTCTGCCAACGACAGTTCTTCCCTAACTTCCCAGAATTTCCTGAGATCCTCCCTGAGGTGCCTCTTTTCCGGCCACCCGTGGATTACATATCCTTTGATGGCTTCCAAGTCGTCGTCCTCTTTGTAGGCTTCTTCCCATTCCTGAGCGCTGATTATGTTTTCTGTCTCCTGTATGGTGGCCACCACAAATCCTTCCCACTTATGTTGTTCCAGGTTATTCGCCTCTTCCATGGCCGCTGCTCTGCTAAGGAAATCCGCCACTTTGTTTTGTGGCCCTGGGATGTGTTCTACGTCATACACATAGTCCAAAAGTCTGAGTGTCATTTCCGCGATTCTAGGTGTCGCGTGGGCATGGCCACTGGAGGTCAGCACCTTGACCAAGGGTTTGTGATCTGTTTTCACCAGGAATTTTGCTCCCCACAAGTACTGCCTGAATCTTTCCATGGCCCAAACAACGGCCAGCATTTCTTTTTCCACCACGCCAAACTTTTCTTCGTTGGGCGCAAGTGATCTAGAGGCAAAGCTGACTGTGGACAAGTCTCCGTTGTTGGATTTCTGCATCAGCACTGCTCCCAAACCTCGGTCACTGCCGTCTGTCGTAAGGATCGATGCTGCAGTAGGGTCAAAACCTTTAAGTGGAATGGCGGCTCCCATTTCTCTCTTGAGGGTGTCAAATTCCGCCTGCTCTTCCTGACTCCATACAAACTTGTTCTTTTCCTTCAGTAGTTGGCGCAGGAGATGAGTTTTCGTTGCAAAGTGAGGAATGAACTTGCTGTAGTATTCGGCCATTCCCAGGAATGACCGAACGTCCTCTTTCTTGCTCGGGGTGGGAGCGTGTAGGATGGCGTCCATGTTGGCTTTCTTCGGCTCAATCCCCCTTTCACTCACCTCGTGGCCCAGGTAGGTGACAGATTTCACTCCGAACTTGCACTTGGTCCATTCCGCTGTCAGTCCATTGTCTTGTAATGTGCGCAGCACTTTGTGAAGCTTCTCATTGTGGTCCTGTTTCGTTCTACCCATGATTAAGATGTCGTCTTGAAAAAACTGTACATCTTCAACGTTCCTTAGGATTCTGTGCATCATCTTCTGAAATACAGCCACTGCAGAGGCCAGGCCAAAGGGCATTCTCACAAACTCGTAGCAGCCGAAGGGCGTGATGAAGGACGTGAGATGACAACATGATGGGTGCAGTTTCACTTGGTGGTAGGCCGACGATAAATCCACTGTGGTAAACCACTTGATGTTCTTTGTCTTCGCCAACATCTCATTGATGCGAGGCAGAGGGAATTTGTCGATTACAATGTTCTTGTTCAACTCCCTGAGGTCGACACACAGCCGCACTTTACCGTTGGGTTTCTGGGCTACCATCAGTGGTGAAAGCCATTCTGCGCTCTCTATGGCTCTGATCACTCCTTCCTTTTCTAGCCTGTCCAGTTCCAACTGTACTGCTTCCCTACAACGGAACGGGATGTTCCTCACCTTGTGAACCTACGGGTTTGGCCCCTTCCTTGAGTTTTATTAGGTGTTTGTACTTCGACAGTTCTCCGATTTGTCCATTGAAGACTTTGGGGTATGCTCTGTGCCATGATTCTGCATCATCTTTCTCTTCCCAATCCATTAGCAGGATTTTCTCGATGCCTCCTGGGTTGAGCTGTATCCCCAACGCTCCCTGGTCCTTCCAGCTCAATTCTGAGGGTCCCTTCTCTGCAATGTATAGCTTGCACTGTGCGTGACGACCCCTGAACTCGAACAGGAGGGGACAGTATCCCAACATGGGGATCTTTTGTCCCGTGTATGTGACCGGCCTCAGGTCCATCGGGCGTAGATCCTCCTCTATGTTGGAGACACATTTTTATTCCCACACACGCCTCTGTATGATGGAGATGGGGGCACCGCTGTCTGCAATCATTTCTATAAGAATCCCTCCTATGTGCATGTCCAGCCGGGGTTTGTCCGACCCTGAGCCATCCATCTCTAGCACTTGTACGTCAATGTAGAGAACCTCTTCTAGGTCATCCTCTTCGTCTTGGTCGTCCACGTTCTCTTGTTGCTCTTTGTCGACGTACCGGACCATAGCTCCCTTTGGCTTCCGCCGGCACACTTTCTCGTAGTGTCCGAACACGTTGCAGAAGGAGCATCTCGCTCTGAATGCCGGACACGCTTTGTCATTTCCTAAATGTGCTGTGCTCCCACACCTGTAGCAGTTTAGTCGCCCTCCTTTACTCGTTCTCTGGTCTGCTTGATTGGTTGGGGCTTGACGTCGTCCCTCTTGATTCTTCTGTGGGTCTCTTGGCTTTGGCCGCTCGCTCATCCCCGGTGTCATTATCTTGCACACGGTTGGCGATCCTCCAGTTTCTTTCTTGGCTGCTTGTGCACATCGTTTGGATAATTCAGCCTTCTTCACCATCGCCCTGATTTCTTTGAGAGGGGCGTCCCCGTTCACCCACAGCTTCTCTTGGACGTGAGTGCTTGATGTGTGCATGATGATTTGGTCTCTGATTAGTTCGTCATGTAGGGTGCCAAATTTACACGATAGGGCCAACTTTTGGAGGGCTACCACATACTCGTCCACTGACTCACCGCTCTTTTGCTTCCTTTGAAAGAAGTTGTGTCTGTCAATGGCAACACACACTACCGGCCGGTAATGCGCGTCGAGATCAGCAATGGCGTGGCTGAATACGTCTGTGTCGTTGGCGTCCCTCACTTCTTTTACTATGGTGTCGTATACTCTAATTCCTTCCGGGCCCAAGTTGTGTAGTAGAATTTTCTTCCGTCTCTTGCTAGCGAACTGGGCACCCCCTTCGAGAGCGTCAAGGTAGTTCAAAAAGTACCTCTTCCAGTCTTCCCATTGTCTTTCTGGCTCCCCGCTGTTCGTTAGGAATGGCACCAGCTGGGTGAGGGAGGAGGACTGGACTGCCATTTTGGGAACACCTCTCTGGCCTACGGTAGCAGGGATCGCCCGACTGGGTGGACTCCCAGGCGTAGTCTGCTCGGTTGCGTCCCTCTCGCTGCGATCGCCGTCGCTATCTTCCCCACTCTCCCTTTCGGTGGGGCTTGGTGATGCATGCAGTCTACCCCTCCTGTTGTCAGGGTCGGAAAAGCCAGGTGCTTCCGTGCCTGATTGCTGCTCCGCCAGCTTGCCGGGTGTAACTCTGCGTGGCCTGGGATGGGGCTCTCCTGTGGATGGGACCAAGCTTCCCCTCAATACTCCCTATGCTGCCCCCGTCTGAGCTTGCAGCCTTCCTGCTGTGACAGTGTGCCAGGGTGAGGAGCACCAATAATCAGGGCTTAGCAGTGTGTCCAGTGTCTTCTATTTAATTTCCTGTGCACCAAACATATGAATTCTCCCTTTTGGCCTTACTGTCTCCTACAGAGCCCAGTTCCGCTTACTTGGAGGCCTCGTGGTGCTTTCTGGAGGGCCGGCGCCGATTCGCGCCCTTTTGCTGGTTCAGGTCGGGACCTCTGCCACGCTCCGGCGATGTCCCCTGATGGTGGCGCTGCGCTGGGAAGTACGTGTAGCGCGGGGTTCATACACTACACCTCGTCGCCATTGTGGAAGTTAGAATAATGCACCACAACTGAGAAAATGTGGTAGTGACTTCTTTATTTGCCGGAGCGCCGGGACTCGCGACCTATCTCCTTGCGGTTCGGCGCCTCTAACAAAGATGGCCGCCTTCCGCTTCCTCCCGCTCCCCTTCCTGTTCCGGCTACGGAACAACTAGAGCGCTACCACAATTCTGGTGTTTATTTCCAGTCTCTGAACTCACCGTCGATCTGCGAATCCTGCTGTGTGTTCGATCATTAGAACACTCTACTGCTTTCATTCAAGAAGGGTGCACGGCTATTCTAGCGCGTTTCGGTGACGCACACACCTCCGATACTTCGGTGACGCGCACACCATCATCACGTTGTTTTCGTCATTACGCTACTGGCGACCATTTTGGGTAACCTTTGTAACTCATTCACAATCTTTTATTCCCTATCCAGGCAATTTTAGAAGGTTTATTTCATCATATTTGGTAATTAGTATTTTGAATTGTTATTTATATATGTGACTTGTGACATTTTATATGTTTTAGTGCCATTTCTTTTGTTTCTTCAAGCATATATACATATATTTTAACACTATGAGCACAGTGTGTGGTACTCCCCCACCTCCTTTTTATTCAGGACCAAACCAATCTAGCATGAAATGGGAAAAATGGTATAGGCAATTTAATAACTATTTATTAGCTATTGATGGTGACAAGTTTAGTGCTTCAAGAAAAAAAGCTATTTTATTGAATACTTTAGGGGGTTATGCTGAGGATGTTTTTATACACTTACCACCATCTCCTACTCCTTCTGGAATGGAAAGTGGTGATTACGATTGCTTTTCAGAGGCAATTGACAGACTCAAAAAGAGATTTACTGAACAACCACACATTGTTATGGAAAGATATAATTTTTATACAAGACATCAACTGCTTAATGAGGTAGTTGATACTTATGTGGAGTGTCTTAGAGTGTTAGCTGCTGAAAGTGATTCTGGGGATCAAGTTGATAAATATATTTGAGATCAATTAATTATTCACTGTTCCAATAAGAAGATTCAAGAGCAACTACTTAGACAACGTAATCCAACTTTGCAGGAAACTATTCAAATTGCAAAAAGTGTTGAACAGTCTGTTATATCATTTAATACCATTAATGTTGATAAAATTACCACAGGTGTTGCTGCAGTTAACCTAAAAGACTCTAATGTCAAATCTCAAACTTATTTCAAAAATAAAACATCAAGGAAAATTTGACATGACCTTACGTCCTAATGCAAAAACACAGGTGTGTTTTGTTGAAGACTTATGCACTGTCAAAGATGAATGCAAAGTTAATGACACTATTTTGCTAAATATTATTGACAAGCATAAAAATGTTTTAAAAAAGAACTTGGAAAAGTTAAAGGATTTTCACATAAAATAGTTTTTAAAAAAGATGCTGTACCCTCTAAGCATAAGTTAAGAAATGTTCCATTATCCGTTAGGAATGAGTTGTCTGAGATCGAAAAGTTATGCGTAGAAGGGGTTATTGAACCTGTTCATGCATCAGAATATATTTCTCCCATAGTTTTGGTTAAAAAAAACGGAATGGAGAACTTAGGATGTGCACAGATTTAAGGTCTGTGAATAAACAAATTGTCATGGAATGTCACCCTTTACCTAAGATACAGGACTTATTAGCAAAAGTTGATGGTGCAAATATTTTTAGCACCATGGATCTCAAGTCCGCTTATCATCAGGTGGAACTGGTTGAAGATTCTAGGGATATTACAACTTTTTTCACACCTGATGGTACCTTTAGATACATTAGGATGCCTTTTGGGCTTTCTTCTGCAGCTTCAGTGTTTCAAAAATTAATGAATTGTTTATTCAAAGACACTGAGAACGTAGTTGCATTTCAGGATGACATACTCGTTTTCTCTGACTCTGTGGGAAAACATCAGGAAACTCTTGATAAAGTTTTATCCATTTTGGATGATGAAGGTATGACAATTCATTTGCATAAATGCAAATTCTTTCCATCTGAAGTTGAGTATCTTGGATGCTGTTCTGACCTGTGTGTTGGAGGAGACTTGAGACACTGCCCTTTTTGCTGCCACAGCGCAGCGCCTCGCGGAACCCGCTTCGCGGGTCCCGGTTCGAGTGCTGTTTATCGCGGGATATTGGACCTTTGCTGCTACTTTGTCCGGGACCAACGGAGCTGGCTGTGGGTGAGGAAGTGCGTGGGCAGGGCTGCGAGCTGCGGGACTACCTCTCCCAGGAGGCCTCGCCAGACCCAATCACCATCAGCTGGGCCGCTCTCCCTGCCTGCCTGACACGCCCCCCACCATCGGGATTTAATTCTTGGCGTCCTTACTGCTCCTTGGGATGCTGTTCTGACCTGTGTGTTGGAGGAGACTTGAGACACTGCCCTTTTCGCTGCCACAGCGCAGCGCCTCGCGGAACCCGCTTCGCGGGTCCCGCTTCGAGTGCTGTTTATCGCGGGATATTGGACCTTTGCTGCTACTTTGTCTGGGACCAACGGAGCTTGCTGTGGGTGAGGAAGTGCGTGGGCAGGGCTGCGAGCTGCGGGACTACCTCTCCTAGGAGGCCTCGCCAGACCCAATCACCATCAGCTGGGCCGCTCTCCCTGCCTGCCTGACACGCCCCCCACCATCGGGATTTAATTCTTGGCGTCCTTACTGCACCTTGGGATGCTGTTCTGACCTGTGTGTTGGAGGAGACTTGAGACACTGCCCTTTTCGCTGCCACAGCGCAGCGCCTCGCGGAACACGCTTCGCGGGTCCCGCTTCGAGTGCTGTTTATCGCGGGATATTGGACCTTTGCTGCTACTTCGTCCGGGACCAACGGAGCTTGCTGTGGGTGAGGAAGTGCGTGGGTAGGGCTGCGAGCTGCAGGACTACCTCTCCCAGGAGGCCTCTCCAGACCCAATCACCATCAGCTGGGCCGCTCTCCCTGCCTGCCTGACACGCCCCCCACTATCGGGAGCAACTATAAAAAAAACTCGCGTCCCCGGCTGCGCGGAAGAGCGCCGGGAGAAGCCCGGGACAAGGGCGGGACCGTCTGTTGCCGTCAGGGGCCGAAGGAGGCCGGGCTGGGCCTACTCCCTTTCGCCTGCACTTCTTTATTTGTTTGTGGACCTTGATATAGGTATTGGACATGCCATCACCAGCTACGGAGGGAACACCAGCGAAGTTGGGAGGAGTTAGAAATGGGACTCTGGATGACTATTTTACACGGGCACAGGGTGATGGGGATAAAGAAACTTCCTTAGCGGAGCGCAGGGCCGATCGCCGCCGCTCTATTGAGAATATGAAAAATAGGCCTCTTAGTGATATCATTCCTTATCCTATCTCCCAAGAGGGAGGCTCCTTTAACATTAGCCAGGATCTATTATCCCAAGAAGGGGTCCCTCTTCTATTGCGGGATGGTATTCCTAACCTTTGCTTATCCACTGAGCAGACTTCTGATGTCATCCCCCCCCCCCAGTCTCAGCAGTATGGCTGTTGACTTTGTCACACAAACGCCCCCAGCAGTTAAAATAAGGAAAACTAAGCCGAAGCAAATAGTTGTGGCAGAGGTGCATGGCCCACCACCAAACAAGCGTAGAAGGAAGTTGAGGGGAGGGCAGGGCAAGGCCAAAATCCCCCATTCCGACTTCGGAAAAGCACCTAAGCTCCCTTCCATTTCTGATGGGTTAATATTGGATGTGCATAATGTTGCTCCTGTTAAGGGTACTAATATCACTGATCCTGTTAGCGTCCCAGGGGATAATCCACCTAATATATCACCCCCCGTTACCTCTATGGGGAATATAGAATTTTTGCTTAGATCTCTGCTTCTGCCCATCAGTGAGAGCTTGAAGAAAGTGGAGATCAGACTTACTATCTTGGAGGCAACTATAAGTAGCCTGAAAACCTCGGCTATTAAACAGGGCAGACCCCTTGAGCCTAATCCCCCTCCTAAATGTCCCCCTAACACCCAAAACCTTTCAGTTAATGCGGGACTTCCCTTGGTTACTGCTGCTGCTCCCCTTCCGCAACTACTCATGGCCAACTTAGCTCCAACACCACTTAGCAAACCTAATATTCCATCTCTACAACCAGTAGGCCCAGTTCCCCCTGTGACTACCTTTGGGGCTATACCAAATGATAGCATTGCTCCCCTACTCCCTTAGAAGCCTGCCCCCAGACCACGGAGACCCGACTTGCCGCCTGAGGCTAATAGCTTTACGGTGGTTATGGCGGGTGCTCCTCCTCTTGAAGTGGGCGAAGGTGAGAACTTCCACTCACTTAAAAGAAAAATTATCAAATGGTTGAATTGGAACAGACCCCTTCCAGCCCATCTCAACAATGAAATTATCATGGTGAGAAGGGTACCTTGGCTGGGGAAAACTAGAAAATCAATAATAGGGGACTGTATCATGGTGAGTTTTCAAGATCCCAGGACAGTTTCACACATATGTGCTGGCTCAAACAGATCTCCTGACTCTACCATACAGACTTTGCCAGTGTCCTTTTTCTTCCCCCCTACCCGTATACATCATGATTTATCACAAGGCAACTGGACGAGGGTTGAACGGAGAGCTAGATACCGAGGGTATTCTGCAGGTCATGTTTCCCGACCTCCGGAGACACCTTTTTATGACTACAACCGATTTAATTGTCTCAATGGACTGGACGGGGTTGATTGACTGCCCTCAGCCCTTGATTCAAACCCAGTCACTTTTGACAATGGAATTGGTGTATCATCTGATTCAAAACCAGTCACTTCTGACAATGGTCTTGGCGTAACATCTGGCATCAGTTCTCCTCTTATTCCCACTCTTGTAATTCCCCCCACTGTTGCCCCGGCGTATCCATCCTCCCAGGGAATGGGAACAATTATTATTAATAACCCAGTTGTAGATATGGGCCAATGCTTAGCAGTGAATTCACCAAACAGGGAAACTGTTAGCATAATGTTCTGGAATGTGGCAGGGCTCAGGTCCAAATCATCGAATCCCATCTGGTTAAAAACAATAGAAGAGATTGGGATTCTCTGTTTACAGGAAACTTGGACTTTAGAACCCCTCCATCTTCCAGGCTATAAAACACTGTTTACACCTGCAGTAGAGGTTCACCACGGTAGGGCTAAAGGGGGACTAACGACGTTTGTATCTAACACCTTAAATTGTAAGAAGATCCACTTTTCTGGCTACAACCCATATTACCAGTTAGTGTGGATTGATGCAAGTAAGGAACTGTGTCTTTTAATTATACATTTTTATAATAATATCCCTCCTGCTGACCTGGAACCGACTCTTAAGATGCTAGGTAATGATCTGGGTAAAGAAACAGATAAAAATGCTAGGGATGTTTGGGTTGTTTGGGGGTTGATTTTAACTGTACCATATGTAAAAGAAGCCAGAAAGGAGTATGTGGGCTTATGTTGGACCCGGATACTGACTTAACACACTTTAAACATTCCATCTGTGGAGACCTATTAAATTAGATTCTTCACTCTGAAGATCTAGGGTACGCAAATGAAATCGGCCAAACAGAGCTCCCCTTTGTCCCTACGTTTAATGGCAGGGGTGTTTTGTCTATAATAGATTTTGTAATAACTTCCGTTAGGCATAGACATATGGTCCAAAGGTGTTGGACCCTTGATACCCCTCTTAGCGATCACTACCCGATAATTATGGAGATTATAAATCCCTTTCAGGCAGTGGCTATAGAGGGGCGATCCGTGCAGAACATCTCTGATATTAGTATGGCAAAACAAAATGGCTACGCATTAAAGTGGGACAGAGTGGTCCCAAGTGATTTTCTGCGCAACCAGGTAACCGAATGCTTGCCTAGCTTCCTGACCATTCTGGATGAAAGTGCGACTAGTCAGGAGATCCTTAAACAGTTTGAGGTTATTGCTTCTCAAATTAAGGGTAACTTCTGGGTGGTTTCTAAATCAAGTAAGAAAAAAACGAGAAAATGGTATGACCACACGTGTACAAAGGCCCACTCTGAGCTTAAGAGAGCTTTACATGCTGTCCCCCGTAATCCTTTAAGGGTTAGGGTGGCACGGAATTCTTATCAGAATGCATTGAAAAGAAGGAAGTTGGCAATTAAAACTGAAGCCCGGGAGAAGCTCTGTGAGGCCTCATTGAGTAAGGATGTCTGTGCTTTTTGGAAAGCAGTAAATGCCCCCTTCTTTGATTCAGGAAAAGCACGCATTGAAATTGCCATTACTGAGGACTCCTGGGTGGGCCATTATTCCAGCCTGTATAGTACCTCCACCGATGAGCAAATTCCTCCGGTGCAATTACCAATACTTGATCAGGGGGAAATGAGAGCGAATGGTTTGGAATTAAAATTTACCCTAGAAGAAATAACTGAGAGCCTCAAAGCAACACGGGGCGGCAAAGCCCCAGGTCCAGATGGCATACCTCCAGACCTGTTTAAAAATAATATTGACCTGTGGGGCCCACTCTTAGTGCAACTTTTTAATGCATCCCTAAAGATGAGCCTACTTCCATCATGGTTTATGTCTGTTATTGTGCCTATTTTTAAAAAAGGGGACAGGCAAAACCCTATGTGCTATCGCCCCATCTCCCTATTGGGCAGCACTGTAAAGATATTAGGAAGAGTAATACTAGGTAGGCTACAAAAATGGTCGGAAGACAACTCTATAATCAGTGACCTTCAATACCGGTTTCAAAAGGGGCAGGGGACAGTAGATCAGGGCCTAAACTTATTTATCCTCCAGCAGAAATATACCAAGGCACGACGTGAGCCCATTTACTTCACCCTTGTTGACTTGACGTCAGCGTTTGACTGTGTCTCACACAGCAAATTATGGGACATTATGGAATCTCTTGGTGTAGAAGGAAATATAATCGCCTTTCTTAAGGACTTGTATTCGGGTGCCATCGCAACAGTGCGTTATGGCAAAAAAGGTGAATGCACTAGATCTTTTGATATTGGACGTGGGGTACGCCAGGGTTGCGTTTTAGCACTTTTCCTATTCCTGGTATATATAAATGGAATAGAGAACGCTCTAGTGGAAACAGCTTGTGCTATGCCCAGGGTAGCTAAAAGACCAATTCCTGTGTTACTATACGCAGATGATGCGGTCTTAATGGCTCGCACCCCGGTGGCTCTGCAACGTCTTGTAACATCTTTTAATGCATTCATGACTAATCTGGACTTGAAAATCAACTGCTCCAAGACATTCTCTATGAACTGTGGCCCTGGAGCTAGCAGAAGAAGGAGGCGGATGTTTATTAATGCAACCCCCATAGACTATACTGCCACCTTCTCTTACCTTGGTATTCTATTTCACGAAGCAGGGAACTGGACAGAAGCGATAAAAGTAAGGAAAGCCCTGTTCTGCAAATCTATCACTGCCCTTAAGGATTTCGCAAAAAAGATGGGGAAAAAACCAACTGTAGAACTTTTAAAAATTTACAATGCCACTTGTGTCTCTATTGCGGTCTATGGTGCTGGACTGTGGGGGTATGAAAATGTCAAATCTATACAAGTGGCCGAAAACAAATTTCTGAGACACATCTTAGCTGTACCTGAGAGTGCCTCTAGTTACATTTGTCATACAGAATTGGGTCAATGTTATATTGAAGACATTATCAGAATCCAACCCATACTGCTGTGGCATAGGGCTTGGACTAGTGATGGATGTGTATTGAACCGTGCTATCCTAACTGATGGACTAAGTTTGGATTTTGATGGGAGGATAAGGTGGTTCATATACATTAGGGACTTCCTTGGGGGTATTGGCTGGATGGGCTATTATGACAATCCCTTGTCCATGTGTAACATCACGCGAAAGGCACTAAAAAGAAAGTGTATGAAACACCTGGAAGAACGTAGGATGACAGTGGAACATGAGAAGAAAACTGTCTTAGCCCATCTATCTTTATCAACACAAGGAAAAATCCAACCATACTTAACCCTTTCTTTGACTGAATTTTCGCGGTTAATTTTGACCCGATTTAGGTTAGGCATCCTCTTTAGGGCCCTAAGCTTCCCCGCAATGAATTGTTGGTCCTGCAATCTCATCAAATGCCCATGTGATGACCAATCGGAACAATCTGACATCCATGTCACTTTTTTCTGTAAATATTATACGTTACCCAGGAAAAGATTGATTATTCCAATTCTAAGGGAAATGGGCGTAAGACGTTGTAGGGTTGCCTTCCTGGAACTCCAGAAATTAGATGTTATTTTTAATGTTGCCTGTATCTCGGAATTTTTTAGCAATGTTTTTAGATTACGTAAATCAATTTGCACTCAAATTTAATTCATGTTTAAATTGTATATTTCTACCTGTTTGTATGAAATATTGAGTATGACATTGTATTATTATGAACAGCTTTTTTATGTACTTTTATGGTTATTATTCTTTTAACCGAATAAAGTCAAATTGAAATTGAATTGAAATTGAGTTTCTTGTACACATGATTAATGCTAAAGGTATTTTTCCAAAATACCTTCTTTCCTCTATTAAAAATATGAACAATCCCCAAGACAAGGATCAGCTTAAATCCTTCTTAGGATTGTGTGAATATTATTCTAGATTTGTTCAACATTTTTCTGACATTGTCCTGCCCTTAAGATTGTTGCTTAAAAAAGGATGCAACTTTTTATGTACAAATGAACATTCTCAAGCTGTTTCATCTATAAAATCTGCCATTGTTGACTGTAAACCTCTATCTCCTTTTTCTCCTTCAGCGCCTAATGTGATTACTGTGGATGCAAGCGCTACTGGGATTGGTGCTGTGTTAAGTCAAATCAAAGCTAACAAGGAGGTTACCATTGCTTATCCATCAAGACCTTTATCGCAAGCTGGGTCTAAATACTCGACTATTGAAAGGGAAGCTTTAGGTTGTTCTTGGGCAGTTGAACACTTTAAAACTTATCTGTGGGGAAAATCTTTTAAAATCAGAACGGATCATAAACCTTTAATTTCCTTGTTGTCCAACAATGGAGTAGGGAAAGCATCTGCCAGATTCATCCGGATTCTTTCTAAACTTTATGAATATAATTTTGAAATTGCTTATATTCCTGGCTCCCAAAATACAAGAGCAGATTGTTTATCTCGAATATTACCTGAGGTAAATTTCACTAATCATTCTGAATATTTTGATGAGTGTGTTGTGGCATCAGTGGATGATGTGGTTCTTTCTATGTCAGATCTTATTTCAAAAGATTAGTGGTCAAAAGCGATGGATTTAGATGAAGAACTCACATTGGTTCGTAAATATATTATGGATGGTTGGCCACTTGAGAAGAATCTTTCAAAAGATCTTGCTGTCTTTTGGAAAATGAAAGACCAACTTGTGGTTAACGAAAATTTGATTTTAAAAGGTGATTGTTTTGTTCCTCCAAATACCCTTAGACAAAAGATTATTTCCATTGCTCATTTAGCTCATTTAGGCCAATCTAGTACGATAAAAATAGTCAGAGATATTTTTTGGTGGCCTTATATGGATAATTGTATAATTCTTTTTGTTAAAAAGTGTTCTCTGTGTGCCAATTCTGACAAAGTTTTGAAACCTCAACATTCTAATTTAGTGAAAGTTGAAATTCCTGACACTCCTTGGAAAAAATAGTGTTTGACATCTTGGGTCCTTATGAAGGAATTGCTTCACAAACGTTGTATATTGTTGTAGCTATAGATTACTTCTCAAAGTGGGTTGAATATAAATGGTTAGCACAAACTGATTCTATCTCTGTTGTTGAATTTCTTAAAGAGATCTTTAAAAGAGGTTTACCTTCAATTCTTGTCTCTGATAATGGAACAGAATCTACTTCACATATTTTTTATTCTTTTATTAAAAAAGCTAACATCAAGCATATCAAGACTGCTTTATATTCTCCTAACATGAATGGTCTTGTAGAGAGATTTAACAAAACTTTAGTTGAAGGTATACAATTGGCAATTAGAGCTCGCATTGATGTAAAAGCTCATGTGGCAGATTTGGTTTGGTCATATTTATGTACTCCTCATTGTACCACAACATTTTCACCTTTTCTTTTACTTAAAGGCAGGAAACCACCACAAGAACTTTCTCTTTCTTGGGCAAAAAATATTGATTCAAATACAGATATGAATGCTATTTATAAATTAGCTAAACAAAATTCTGATTTTTCTGACACTATTGTTCCTTCAAGGAATTCTACCTTACATGTAGGTGATAAAGGGAAAATCAAATTACCTGTTTTTGTTAAAAAAGGTCAATCCAAGTTTTCTGATATTTGTATTGTTCTTAAAGTTGGAAAAAAATCTGTTCTTTTGGATAATGGATCTTGGTGGAATATTCCTAAATTGCTAAAGTTAATGCATCTGTTCAGAAAATATTTGCATGTTCCTCTGATCCAGGTTTTTCAAGGGATTTTGTTATTTTAGAAAAAGAAATAGGATCTGATGTTTCTGATTCTGATGTAATTTATTCAAATGTTTCAGATGCTTCTATTTCTCCTTCAAGTCAGTTACATCTTAATTCTCCTGTTAGTTCTAAGAGACAGAAACGTGTACCAAAGAAATTTGATGATTTCGTTTTATTCCAGTAATTGTTTGTTATTAATGCATTGATGTGTAGTAGTAAGATAGATTGTATTTTATTTAGAATGTTAATTGTTTGGGAATTCTTCTTGGAATTCAACCTGTTAATTCCTTCCTGGAATGTTCCCTGAAATGCATCTTGTACTTGCTTTGTATCTCTTTGAATATGTTTGTTTATTCCATATTCTGAAGATCAGCTAGTTTCAGTTACATTGCTGATCTTCAGAAGGTGGATGCTCCATTAAAAAACCTCTTCAACTTTTACTGCATTGCTTCTGGATTTATTTATATTACTACTATCCTACTACACTTGATTATGTGCTTTGCTGTTGATAGTCCATATTAAAATGGAGGCAACTGCAAAGCCAATAGATACAGCTTTAATATAACACAGACAGGCTTTAATGCAAACACAGACAGCCACAAATGCTGCTGTGTGCATTAGCAAACTAAAGCCAAACCTATAGGCTTTGCCAGTGCTTCTGTAACCTCTAAATCTGCCTCAACATTTTACTTCTAAGATAACAGTGACTTAATTTCTTAAAATGCTCAGGGGGCTGGTGGGAAAATAGCAAAGGTGAATGCTGCTGTTTTAACACCCATCACCAACTACAAATAAACAGGTTGTTGCTGCAACATTTGTGAAAAAGAATAGTGCCCAATCACAACACAATTTAAAGAGAGAGCAGTTTGCACGAATAATTCTATGCAACATATTGCGTTAGAACTGTGTATATTACGATGTACATCTTCGTAGTGATTTGTTTTATTTTCTTAGTGCTGTGAGACCACTCGTAATATGGGCACTAATAGAGCCTCAACTGCACAAAGGAAATACTGCATCCTAAATCTAGAGTAATTAAATACTGTTTTATTGATCATTCTAGCTAAAGTACACGATCTGCATCTGTAAAAAGGTGTGCGCATGATTCGTCTTTGCGAACATAAGTGCAACTTACTTTTGAAATCTATCAGGGGCATTTCAGCAGTTCACCCTGCGGACACTGTTAAAAAATGGGTTTCACTGAGTAAACTACAAGCAGTTAAACTGGTGCAAAACAGCAAAAACTACTGTAGAAAGTGCTGGAGATAACACCATTTTGTTAACGAAAATAAAACAAAACAAAGGATACAATGAAAGTTACGTTTACACATTGTTATTTATAACAACACAAAATAGGCATCAAGTGAAACGAAAAAAAACCTATGTAAAGTCCTGTTTAAAGTCATCGCACTGAACAAATATATGAACTCATTCTGAATGATGCACAGAGTAGTGTTATGTGCTGTGGAGTAATGCTGGTGATTCAGAAATAGCTAAGGGTTCTGTCTAGCACTATTGCGGTTTATTCAAAAGCACTGTAAGTGATGTATTCCAAACATTTGTGATGTGTAATTTGTTGTTGTTGTTGACTACAACCAGCCTACCCTTAGCTCTTGTTGAAAAATGTGGTATGCATGATTTTCAGTGGATTCTGTCTATGTGCATTCACTGGTCTAAAAATGCATTAAATGGCGAGATTGCACATTAATCAGTTCACATGTATTTTGTTGATGCAAATGTCCATTGGTTAGAATGCATTTGCATTCCTTTGCCTGAATGTACAAATGCATATCTAATTAGGTTCATTTCGGTATGTTACAGAGTGTATGCATTGTATTGTATTGCTTGCTTTGTATAAATTGTATCGCATTGCTCTGGTATATACCGTAATATCAAAGTGCTCCAAAAGGTGAGCAGCATTCTACTGCACAGACTGTGTTTTTTTAGAACAGTGTGGGTTTATAGTTTGGCCTATGTGGCAAAAGTACAGGTGGCACCCTTGAAGACTGAGGGGTGCTCTTATATTGATGCGGGGTATGTATAGGGCTTAAATATGGAGAGGAATAAGATGGTGGCCTATAGTGACGAGGGGTATACGCAGTTGTGTTTAAATGTGGAGTAGAGCACAGAGACATTTGTTACCTCACTAATCAAACACAGTTCTCTTTCAATCATTAGCATCTATTCCATTGTGTTGAGACGAAACTCCTTGGTAGGTGGTTCGGGCATGAGGAGACCTTGAGGGGTATCAGTGTGTAGAAACCTTCGGAGAACCAGTGGTAGAGTGCTTCACTTTTCTTATGTGCTTGGGTGGGGAGAGATGGAGAAGGAAGACATGAGTGTGATCAAGTTGAGTTTGTTCCATTGTCTGGGAATGTCTTGCTGTTCTTTAATAACAAAGAAGTGGTACTTTTGTGCAGGGTAAGACTGAAAAAGATGGGGTTGTGGCTGGTCAGATGATGAGATTTTCTTTAACAGTGATGAGTCCCAGTGGGAAAAGGTTGTGTCCTTAATGTTGAGGTGGTTGTGAGTTACATTAAAGTCCATGATGGTGTTGCGGAACGTCTTTGATGGTTAGGCTTCTGTATCAGTAGGAATGAGCAAGTCATGTTTGGGATAAAAGAAGTGAAGTGAAATGTGGCATTGTTGCATAAATACTTTCCACCCTCATCTGGCGATTGTATTGTTACCAAACATTGGTCACAGCAAGCAGTCGGTTAGGGGTCGTACGGAGATGTCTCTGTCCTTCATCCAACAAGGCAACCCTTTTAAACTGTGCACCGGCCCACCTTATGATAAAATGTCGGACAAGCTTCCTTATATAATGCCCACAAACAAATGATCAATTGAAATTCCAGAATTATACTAAAAGGGCACCCAGATTATGAAAGTGTTTTATGCCATCCTAGTAGTTGAAGGCTCTACACCAGCGTTTCCCAAACTGTGGTCCACGGACCACAGGGGTCCGTGAGACATTCCCAGGGGATCCGCAGGACTTGAGTGCCTATGGTTGTAGTGAAAAATGAAACGCCCATGCGTCCTCAAAGCAAACAAGAGCTGTGAATGTTGGTGCAGGGGTGGCGAGACCACAACAATACAATCGGGAGGCGGGGGCAGCGAATGGTCAGTGGGCAGTCGGGGGGTGAGGCCGCAGGGGGCACTGCATCTGGGGAAACGAGTGGAACAGAAGGCAATAAGGGCACAAAAACAAGGAAAAAACGAGTGGCACAGAAGGCAGAGGGCACAAAAAAACGAGTGGAACAGACGGCAGAAGGGCACAAAAAATGAGGTAAAAATTAGTGGAACAGAGGGCAGAAAGGCACAAAAAACGAGTGGAACAGAGGGCAGAAAGGCACAGAAAATGATGGAAAAACAAGTGGAACAGAAGGCAGAAAGGCACAAACAACGAGTGGGACAGAGGACAGAAAGGTACAAAAAACGAGTGAAACAGAGGGCAGAAAGGCACAAAAAACGAGTGGAACAGAAGGCAGAAGGGACCAAAAAACTAGGGAAAAACAAGTGGAACAGAGGGCAGAAAGGCACAAAAAACGAAGGAAAAACAAGTGGCACAGAGGGCAGAAAGGGACAAAAAACGAGGGAAAAACGAGTGGCACAGAGGGAAGAAACGCAAAAAAAGAGGGAAAAACAAGTGGCACAGAGGGCAGAAAGGCACAAAAAAAACTAGGGAAAAACGAGTGGAACAGAAGGCAGAAGGGCACAAAAACGAGTGGAACAGAGGGCAGAAAGGCACAAAAATGAGGGAAAAACGAGTGGAGCAGAAGGGCACAAAAAACGAGTGGAACAGAAGGCAAAGGGGGAACAAAAATGACGGAAAAACAAGTGGCACAGAGGGCAGACGGGCACAAAAAACAAGTGGCACAGAGGCAAAATACAGAATACAGAAATATTGGGGCAGCTAAGAACAGAAGGCAGAACGGGCAGAGAGGCACAGAGGCAGCAAGGGGAACAGAAGGGAAAACCGGGCAGAGACACGGGGCAGCGAGAGGTACAGAAGGAAAGACCGGGCAGAGAGAGCACGGGGTTTTTAAAAAGAAATTTAAATTGTACAAATTGCTTGGGGGTCCCCGGCTTCCAGGAGTGATTCAGTGGGGGTCCTCAGGAGTCAAAAGTTTGGGAACCACTGATCTACACCCATGCTGATAACATTTCAATACATTTTTTACCGGTTATGAACAAGACTTACACAACTCGCATTCATGACGTTTTTGTAGATTACTGTGCACCAACATTGTAGATAAAAAAAGAATATATGCAACATGTTTTTTCCTTAAATTCCTGGGGTAACTGTTTCCATTTTGAAATGTACACATGAGCCTAGTAGATTATATGATCATGTTAAAGTTGTTAAAAATGGATACAGTTTTAAAAATGATGGGCTTTAAAGAACTGTAAAACCACTTTAAAATAGTGCTCAGGATAACACACCATGTCCAGTATAATCTCTTTCTTTTTTGATACATGGTAAATGAAGAGGGAGGCTATTTCGTGGAATATAATGGGGACGAGTGTAATAGGGATTACAGATGTGTAAAGACTTAATATGCCTAGTCAATATCTTCTGTGAACTAATCTCTCTTTTTTTAACTTTGTTACAGTGCTACAGGCAAACATTGACGGATGAGAGAGAGAGAGAGAGAGGTGATAGAGAGCAAGAGCGAGTACCAGAGAGACAGACAAGAAAGAGTAACAGAGATAGAGCTCGTTCAAGAGAGAAGCAGAAGGAGAGAGAGACTTGAAAAGAGAGACATATGAGCGTGTCCCAGAAAGAGCATGAGGGCCCAGAGAGAGAGAGAGAGCGAGAGAGAGAGAGAGAGCGAGAGAGAGAGATAAGAAATGCAGTAGTGTTTTGGCATAAAGAGAGTGCTAGTTTATGACTATGTTACAAACGTACTTTAATTGCAGGCTCTGACTTTCGGGAGAAGCTATGTTGTCACCTCAAAGTATTGTGGGAGGGACATGGAAAAAAGGGACAAGTGGAGGCAATGAGGAAGAAACCTTGTGGATAGAGAATGCATTCTAGTCAGAGCAGCAGTGCTATATGGTTAGCCAGCCATAGAAATCTTACCATCAGGAAGGGACAGGAGAGCAAATGGAAATAATGGGATGGGAGTGATCAGGAGTTGAAAGAACGAAGCAGTCAGGATAAGCTGTGGTAGTGAGCAGAATGAGGAAAAATCACAGAATTAGAAAAAGGGTGAACTGATCGACACATACTTGAAAATGCTCAAGTGAGTCCCGTCTCATATTTAGCCTTGTGCTCACAGCTGAAGAGGGAGCGGGAGAGAGAATGCTGGAAGGAGAGACCATCAGTTTTAGAGATTTCAAGTATTGAGTTGTTTAGGGAATGAGGAAGATGGCAAGGCTAGCAGGAGGTGCATTACTTGAAAAGGTATTCATTTAATATCATTTACACCTTCTGGTTATTAAGAGCCAGTGCTCTACCTTTGAAGTTCAGATTAGTTTGGGATTAGGATGGGAGGGTATATCCATTGCGCCCTATTTCTTGCCTGGTGCATAAACGTAGACACTAGTTTGTCTGTAAAGCACTAATTTTCCAACTCTCAAAACATCTCTCAATTGTTCAAATTCAGCACCATTACTACTGGAAGAAGCCATGCATTTGCCAACGTGTTTACAAATACTTATTATACTACAGAACATTCCTCCAAGAAGTCTTATTTCATGCTGCCTTCAAACAATGGAATTCTTTTGAAACGTACTCGTCATGCCATGGTAAAACATATCCAGAAACTGCAGATACTGCAATGGACTTCCATGGTGGCAGTCTGCTGTGGTGTCTAATATCTGACAAACCCTAATACTATTTAATAATCTCCCGTTGCTCCTTGCCCCTTGATAATGATTACTGAGCGATGGGGTAAAAGTGGATAATCGTGCTAATTCCTAACATAAAGTGGGAACTCATGACGCAATGTTGCACTCTCGTATATGCTTGCACTTGACTAATGATGTTAAATCTGGGTCTTTGTTATAATAATATCAGCCTCCTTCCTGTTCCAGCCCCAGCCAGTAGGATTCCAACCATTCATGCACCCAACCATACCTGCACTCACTTATTCAGCTAGTCATCCATGTGCTCACAACATCATCTGTCCATCAGTTCTCATATTCACCCACTCACCCATCTGCACAGGAAAACTCATCAATCAATAAAGACGCGATTTTGCTAATAAAATAGCAGGACAAATTGTCGTTGTCAATGCTTGCTTGTGTATGATATTGTAACTGTTTCCTATAACTACATACTAGGCGTCTATTTTTGATTGTTGAGTCGGTACTCACATACCTTGGTGTTTTGTGCATTCATTGGGTTTGCCTTTGCATCTCCACTGTATCCTCTACAAATTCTAAACCTAGGCCCAGGCCTGGTGTTTTAGAAAGCGCGTCAGTGGGTGCATAAGCGAAGCTCGTTGCTTCCCACAGCCCTGAGACCGCAAGAATTTGCTGAAACGGAACCAGGGCGTGGTAAATGTCTGTTTTGCCAACAGATCATTAACATTGAGAGTGCTGTTAAATGTGCCAGTAATGCCGATCCCTGGAGGGAGACGAAAGAAACGCACTGCTCAAAATAGGATGTTTGGAATGGATCCAAACATCCCTGCAAATTGTGAAGCTCTCCTTGAAGGGTGTGGGAAAAGGATGCCATTGCATAGTCCAGAGACATCCTTTTCCGTATACATTAATGACTAACTAAAGCACTGAAAACGTACGGTAAAAGATTCTGTTCTTGTTTAAAGGAAGGCATGGAGAATTTGCTCAAGTTACTCACGCACTTTTGAAAGTGCAGGACGTATTTTAATGAATAACTTAATTGTAGAAGCCTCTCCCTTGCACAGACTCATCCTGGACACACGATGTAATTGACAAGCGGCTCCTTATTGCTTGTCACATATACAGCCATTCCTTGCTTTTTAGCCAACAAAATCTGCCATTTGCCGAAAGGGCACGACATTCCATCTATCGATAAGACCCTTGCAGAAAGTACTCCCAGACCGGTCCCTGGGCCCTCTCCTACAGGTATTAAAAGCTCGTTTACAGCCCATGCTCACCTACGGCAGCGAGGCCATGAGAGGAAAAGACGCCACAACACTAGACAATATCATCAGCCGAGCATACAGGGCAATATTCTATCTCCCCAAAAACTCATCACCAGCACAAATTCGACTAGAATTCGGCCTGCAGAAACAAGCGGTCGAGAGAAGAGGCGCATACCTAAAAAGCTGGCGGAAAATCAGAGATGCGGACCAAGGGTCCTTAAACGCCCAACTATGGACGGAACTATCGATTAGAGACAACTCACCTGCAAGGACCTACTTAATGGATTCACTGAAGGTCTTAGGACTTACAGACCTATGGGAGTCGGCAACCAACCCTCGTACCTTCAAAAAAGTGGTGTCAAAAGTCACTAAGATGGTTTCATTAATCGAGGACAAAGCCACCCTAGCTAAGAGAGCGCACGGTTGGGTGGTGCTGAAAGGTTACAGCGCTCTAAAACCACAAGACTACCTAACGATGGGCCTCACACAAAAGACAAAAAAGAAGTTTCTTAACATGCGCATGGGCAGAATTCCTATAGCTCCGCACCTGGCACCATGGGCAAGGGAAAACCCCGCAAATCAATGCCGCCTCTGTCTTTCTGCAAAAGAGGACCTTACACACATAATCTGCATTTGCACAAACCTCCTGGACATAAGGCGCTCCCTGCTACGAGCATTATGGAACCAGAAGGGCATAACAAGCTGCAGGCAGGCCGTGATGCTCTGTTTCAACCCCGATGAAACTCAGCTAAACTGCAGAATAACAAAATACTTTGAGATAGTGGCCAAAAGACTAAATGAAAAAACCAGAGGGTCTTCCCTAGCAGAAGTCAAATAATAACAAAACAAATACCCCTGGCTATCATGGTCAACGAAGTGGACGTATTAAGGCCACGAAAACTCCACAGACTCCTATACAACTAAAGCTGAGACTTGTAACATTTGAGCTACTGCACTTTACTTGTTTTAAAGAAGATGTTGAATTTTTAAAATTTGTACGCTTTATAATTGTGAGTTTTTATGAACTGTACAATAAACAAACCAAATCATGTCTGGGGATACTAGTAGGAAATATTTTTTTCCGACCACATGTTATGCCCCCACTTAAATCAGCATTATTTGTAATTGAAGCTTAAGACTAAGAACTCTTCCCAATTTGCTTGAATGTCATTTTAATTTCTTCAATGTCTCGAAAGTTCTTAAAACTCGGCTTGTCGTTGGTTTGCTTTACTTCAGTTTGCTTCCAAAATGGTTCATCTAGAGAAGTGTATGCCCAAGGATATGGTGTGCACACTATTACCGCACATTATTACCAAGCAAAAAACAAAAAAGCAACACAGTTTACTTATTCTTCATATAGTGTGCCTGCCTAACGTGAGAGTGAGTGCTTTATATGTTAACGTGTTGGGAATAACATTGAGATAAGGAGAAAGTTTAAACAACTTAATTCATAATATATACATACGGAGCAGATTTGCTTTGGAGTTCTAAGTTAGCTTTAAAGATCTTGCACTAGAATTTGCTGGAAAAGGTGAGCTTTGAAATGTGCAATATTATGAGGAGATCAGCATTCTGAAATAAGGAGATAAAGAGAAGCAGTGGTTGTTCTTGAGGATTCATTCCTAACAGTAGATGTCCTTGAGTTAGGAGGTGCGATGAACAGGGCTGTGACTTGTGAGATAATTTAAATTAGTTAGTAGTTTTGCTAAGTAGGAAATGGCATTTCGTGCATGGCTCTCTTGCGAAAGGCATCAAATGTTGGAAAGTATAGAGGTTGTGATGGGTACCCATTGAAAGGTGAGACATATTGATGTCCCATGGTTGTTATCTGCTTCCAGATAGAGGTGATGTGTTTGTAAATGCTCAAGGTTTCTAAAATACTTTGGGATAAGTTATGTCCAATATGGATGGCTATCAAGATTTAATTGTGACCTAGGAAATGATTTTGAGATCTGTCTGATATGGGTAAAGCTTGAGTTTGGTAAGAGAGAAGAAGAGTAGGAACATTCACTGAATGGAATGGTTCAAAGCAATAATAATGTAGATGTGTAGAACCTTAAAACCATCTCAAAGGTATACAGCTCAATTACAAGTGAGGCGGGAGGAGGTGAAGTACTTACCACAAGGGCCAGGTATAGTGTTGGCCGCGCCTGTGACAATCTTTGTTGTCCCTCCATGACCTCCTACTCTATGCATTCCCTCATTACCACCCTCCAAAGATTACCGTTATCTCTCTGAAGACCCTGTGCACATTTATTGAATTTCTATTATAGCGCTACTCATCCCATTGTAGGGCATCAGACCGCTTTACATACCACACACACACGTTGTACAGTGACAATTATACAAGTGTTTAAATCAGAGTATATGGGAGATGTTACAGAAAACAAAGAAGGCTATAAGATGTATAAGTCATGCCATCCATACTGGTCAGCAATATATGTTAATAGTGATTGGTCTGGAGAAATACAAACTTAGGATTTAAAACATTACATGGTGGTTGGAGCTGTTCATCCTGATAAGAATGTATTAATACGCAAATGATTTTTTTTTAGCAACCTTAGAATAAAGGGAGATTTAGAAAAAATATGTCTCTAGACTTATGTCCTGCAATTTGCATGCAGGTCTTTGGTGTCGGCTCATAGCTCACTCTGCTACATTAGAAGGATTGCAACTTATGAACTGCAAATAACAAAAGGATATCTGAGAAGCAGTAAGCTACGGAGATATCTACATAAAATACAAATATGGAGTGGCATGACGAAACTTGAGGAGAGGCCCCCCTGCAATTTACTTGTAAGACGGCCCCACCCTCCAGACCCAATCAAGAGCCCTCAGGCCAGGGGCCCGCTGGAGCTCGGGGGCTGCGGGGGGGCTCTGGTTAGGCGACTGCAAATATGTGATCTGCATTTTACATGTTGTGCTTTTCAGCAGGCACATTAACCATCTGCGCTGCTTTAGGATCACTCAAACCTCTGGCTAGAATAAATAAAGATCTCTCCAGCAAGTACAGTAACCACCCGAGTTATATTGCTGTTACTAATATTCCCTAAAAAGTTGCTGGCCACACAAAGACCTTTGTAATTGGTGCCTTTAACCTCATGAGATATTTTGAGGTGTAGCTATTGTGTTCTGTCTCACGGTCGAGTGGCTCACTTAGGGCTGGTCATCACTGTGACATATTAGTGCAGCTAACTGTGTGAGGGCCTGTGCAGGTTCACAGGTGGGTGCCACTAAAGTAATTGATGGTAGTGTGTGGCAGGATGTTGTGCAGGAAAAGTACAGGGCAGACCACAGTCTGACTCACCTGTTTTGAGAGGCAAAGGCAGACCTGGACCAAGCGTTGCATCTTCATGCTCCTTCTTCTACTCTGATGATCTGGTGTCCTCTGAGAGTGATTCCTTTCCTGTGTGAAATATTCTGTGTGCCTGTCACTGGTCTGGTTGAGGCACCACCTAGAGTCAAGTCAGTTATTGTCAGCCGCCCCACTGCTCTGTGAGCAGGTCAAAAAGGAAAAATAAAATGATAAATATTGTTATTTTCGTTTTATTTTTCCATCATGGCTCAGCTAGTTATGGGCAGGGCTGGGCTGTTACAGAGGAGCAGAGGGACAAGTGGTGAGCACTCTCTTAAGTGAGCCTGACAGTTTGGCTGGCTGTTTCATTCCGGCCACACAGTGGCGGTTGGTGACATTTCCAAGTGGTAGGGGTCAAAGTTGGGAATAAGTTTTACTTAATAGATGAAGTGCGGGAACCCGACAAGATAAGGTGGACTTGGAGGGGTTCTCCTCCCAAGAAATTCATTTTAAAAAGAGGGGCAAATGGCATATTTTAACGAAAATTTCAATAAAGAGTTTTGTGAGAAAGCAAGGTGCATAAACCAATTCTGAACGTGTAGGTTTGAAATATTTAAAGACTAAGCTGCACCATATCTTTATGAATTATATATGCTCAACAGTTCCTGCTCCAACATGTTTATCTGGGTGAGTTCAAGCTGTTGGGGGGTGTTTATGACAAGACAGTAGTGAGAGCTTTCAAGCTGAGCACATATCAGTAAATCATTAAGGTGTTCACACTACAGGCACATTGTTGTGTTCTGTATGTTTGTAGTGTGCAGTATCGCCCGGCAGGGTAGCCTGTTGCTGAAACAGAAGCAGTCTGGCCCACGCAAAGAACAACCCTAATTTAAGAACCATGTCTTCAACTACTTTTGAATATCAATAACTGAGAAAGCTGCCCTGATGTGCAGTAGCAGGTTACTCCAGGCTTTAGAATCGAGGAAGGAGAGTGCAAGACACTGTGTACTGGTTCTGCCTATGCAGGGGATGTATGTAAGTAAGAGTCCGGCTGAGCGGAAATGTTTTTGTAGGTTGGTGGGAACTGATGCGGTTCTTGAGGTTTGTGGGGGGTCTATGTTTTGTAAGGCTTTCAATTGTTGGCCTCTGCAGAGCACCTTGAAAATGGTTAACAATGTTAATAATAGAGGGGATTGCCAGCTCTACATCCTTAGAAAAAATAAGGATATCATCTGCATCTGCAGTTGTTTTAAATACAAATTGTCCAAATTGAAAGCCCTCCATTTCGGGATCTCGATTATGTAACCTAAGTAATAGATTGATGGTAAGTAGGAAAAACAAGGGAGATAAGGGACATCGTTGTCTCGTCCCTTGATGTACATCAAAGTATGCGGAGGTAGAACCATAAATACTAATGTTTGTTTTGGGATTCTCATACAACACTAAGACTACGTTAGTAAAGGAAGTACCCAATTAATGGAATTCAAATATTATATGCAAAAAAGGCCAATATACTTTATCAAACGCCTTTTCCACGTCAAGATCAATTGCAGCCAAAGGGAATGCGGATAGTCAAGCTTTTTCTAGAAAGTGACAAAAAGTAGGGATATTATCCCTTGCAATACAACCTTTGACAAAACCAGTTTGTGAGTTATAGTTACGTTTGGGGATAAAGGTTTCCAATATATGTGCTAGAATTTTCGCAAAGATTTTGGCTTTCATGTTTAAAAGGGAGATAAGACTTTTTTTGGGGGGTCAGAGTGATCCTTGCCTTCCTTCGGAATGACCACTATGGAAGCCTCAGAGGCCATACCTGAGACCTTGCCCAACAAGGCATATTGATCGAAGATGTTTTTCAGATGATTGATGATGGATTGTATAAACGTCTTTTAGAAGATGAAAGGGAAGCCATTCAGATCCAGTGCTCTGCAAGATCGCATGGTTTATTCAAGTGCTTTCAGCTTCAGACAATTGTGGACAAAGAAAGACGGCTAAGGAACACCAAACATTTTATTTTATCACATGACAATTGAGGAGTATACAGCCTATTGTAGAAGTCTTGAAATACTTCAAAAATGTCTTGATTGGGGGAGTGGCCATGCAGTGCAGGGAGATGGCCGCTTAATCCAGTAGCTCAGTCAACACTGTCTCCCCCACGTCTATCCAACCCACAAATCTGCCACCCAAGATGAAAAAAAGCTTATCGGAAGGCGAGCGGAACCCTACCCAAGTTCTCCCAGGTCCAGTGGCCGCACAATGCTGGAGTTATGGGTCCCGTTCGCCTGAGGCCTGTGCCATTGCCTGCACCGGGGCCTGGCATGCCGGCTGAGGCTGCAAAGGGAACTAGGAGGTGCGGCTAAAATCTAATGCGGGCCCTGGGTCTTGGCATATGCACTTGGCAGTGACGTAATTGGGCCGGCGACACCCGGCAGACCCGCTATGCGCCACAAAGGCTGAGGGAGTGACAGAGGCACAGCCACAAGTGGAGCCCGGCCGGTACCTGGCCACCAAATGCAGAGGGAGAAGGGCCCTAAAACTGTCCAAACCAACAAACTAGGACACTACGCCCTCCCTCAAGAAGAGTCTACAAGAACTGTACGCCAAAGGCAAATCCGTCAGCAAACCGGGAGGGGAGAGTCAGGAGCTGACATTGAAAGACATCATGGAGGCGATAACGGGGGTCAAGACCTCGTTGGGGCATAAGATGGACTCAATCTCGATCAAAGTGAACCTCATTCGCGCTGACCTCACCAAAATCAATGAATAGGTTAAACAAGTAGAAATCACTACAGCGAGCTTAGTGGATGACATCACGCAAATCCAAGGGGATATTCAACACCTATAAACCTTCCGCAAGTTCACTGAACACAAGCTGGATGATTATGAGGGCGTCTTCGGTGGAACAATATACGCATACTGGGAGTGCCGGGGAGGGCAGAGGGGCAAGCACCAGACCTCTTTGTGGAGGATCTTATCCTGAACCATCTACAGCCCAAAGGCCTCAGCAAATTTTTTGTCGTAGAAAGGGCATACAGGGTCCCAGGAGGGCGTCTGAAGCCAGCGGCTCCCCCACGCCCGATGCTAGCGAGAGTGTTGAATTTCTAGACAGAGATGTGATCCTCCAGAACGCCAGAACAGCTCCCCCACTCCGCTAAGACAACGCCGAAATCACCTTTTTCCCGGACTTCACATGGATGGTGCAGAGGCAGAGGAGGACCTTTCTGATGGTCAAACAGAAGCTCAGGGAGAGAGGGTTTAAATATGCAATGCTGTTCCCGGCACAACTTTTTGTGGAGGCTGAGGGACGAGCCTGGTTCTTCGAACAACCGGAAGCGGCCTCCGACTGGCTGGAGAGCCGGACAGATCAAGACTATAACCATCGGGACCGTGGAGACAAGTCAGATACCCAGCCAAGGATGAGGGGGCCTAAGAAGAAGATGGAGCTTCTTCTGACCAAACTGCCTCCTCCACTGTGTTGGGACAGGTACCTGGGACCCATAAATGACGAAATCTGATGAGGGTCTTCCTACAGTAACTTAAATTCAAACCAGTTGGCTATGACACATTGAAGTGAACCGGGGGGGGGGGGGGCAGAAGGATGCGGTACTGTGCCCCTCATATTTCTTATTTTAGTTCACTAACAGGGCGACAGGCACTCTGCAAGTTCTAAAATGGCCAGTTCCACGCCCAGAGTGCAGGGAGGGGGTAGTTGGGATGTGGGTTCATGGTTGTGTAATCAACGGTTTTGCATCAACAAGACACATTGACATCGATACAGAGGACACAAAAACTTACTCTAGACTCAATGAATACACAGTGGGACAAACATGCTAAAATACTGACCTGGAATGCCAATGGGTTTGTGAACAAGATCAAACGCAGTTTCGTCCTGCAGTATATTAAACAACAGGCCCCTGACATTGTCATGCTTCAGGAAACGCATCTGGTTGGAAACTCCTGTAAGGCGATGTATAGGTGGGGATACAAAATGGTGGCACACGCAGGGTTCACAACTAGCTCATGAGGCATTGGCATTATGATGAAAAACTCATTCCCACTCACTGCGAGTTCCACATGGACGGAAGGTCGGGTTAGATATATAGGAGTCACAGGTCTATGGGAAGGACACACAAAAACCACTCATGTCAGTGTACATACCTCCTGGCCTGCAGAATACCACATTTAAAGACCTGAGCGCTATCTTACTCTCACTACCAGAAGGTCTTCTAGTGCTTGGAGGCGACTTCAACTTGGTGGCCTCGGGCACCTTAGACCGCCATCCTCCATGTGAGATAAGACGAACTTCTCGTTGGCTGCCAGACTTCCTTGAGGCTCTGGGACTTGCTGACGGGTGGAGAACATACAACCCATAAAAAATCCAACATACTTTCTACTCAGGGGCCCACCACAGCCTTTCCCGCATAGACTATATCCTAGTCACCGCCTCACAAGTCGCTCACATCCGAGACATCAGGCACTTAGCCAGGGGCATCTCCAATCATTCTCCGGTGTGGGTGCACATAGTACTTAGCCAAGCAAGGGTGGGGAAAATTGTCCCCATAAGCCTGTGGTATTTCCGGGACACCTGTAATCCATAAAGACCTTGTCAAAGCCATAGATAACTACTTTCATGAAAATGAGGGGACAGTGGACTCCTCCCAGACTCTGTGGAAAGCATTTAAGTCAGTAATACTGGGCCAAGCCCTGTCCATAATAACTGGGCTGAAGAAAGATAGACAGAAGGAGATCTCAGAAGCTTAGACAGAAATCTATCGGCTGGAAGGAGAATTGGAAACTGAGATTACACCAGGGGCACTATACTCGCTGTGACTCAAATAAGACGACTATAAGGCACTAGTAATTGACAGGGCCAAAAGTCTGGGTTGGCTAGATAAAAAGGAGTGGGCAAGTAGACTGTTTCCAGAACTCAGGGGTAGGGATAGTATTTCCTTAACTGACCCACAGGATATCACAAACCGGTTTGCCAGCCACTTTAGTGCTGTGTACATGACCATTGCGCCCTATACTGAGGATGATTCCCATGAGTTACTCCGAGGCATAGTGCTCCAAACATTATCTGATGAAGACCGTAACTTTTTGGAAAGTGAATTGACGACAGAAGAAATAGCGCAGGCCATTAGATCATTAAACTCAGGAAAGGCCCTTGGTCCCAATGGCAAACCCGTCGAATTGTTCAAACTCAGGCCCAACAAATTAACCCCATATTTAAAAGCCATGTTTTATGAAAGCAAGGAGCTGAGGATATTGCCAAAGGACTAAAGGGTGGCTACACTAGTCCCCATCCATTAAGGAGGTAAACCCAAAACTGATTGTGCCTCATACAGGCCGATCTCACTCTGCAGAGCCCAAAATTCTAGCCAAGCTCCTTGCCAATCACCTTGTCAAAATAATTGGGGGCCTTGTACACCCTAATCAGTCAGGCTTCATTCCACACCGCAACACAGCGCTGAACTTGTGTAAAGTCCATGGGGTTCTGGGAAGAACAGCCACGATCCAAGAACCAGCTGTAATTGTGTCCTTGGATGCGACCATGGCATTTGATACCGTCAAATGGCCATATCTCTTTGCAGTGCTCGCGAAAATGGGTTTTGGTCCAGGCTTCACTCAGTGGATACGCCTCCTGTACTCTGAACCCATAGCGCAAGTCGTGGTCAAAAATAAAAAATCTGATGCATTTGCACTGAGTCGTGGAACCCGTCAGGGGTGTCCGCTTTCCCCCCTTCTGTTTGCCCTAGCTTTGGAACCATTGGCAGCATGGATTAGAAGGGACCCAGTAATACAACATTTGCGTTGGTCCCCTGATTGGGAGGACCGCATCTCACTTTACGCAGATGATATACT
This sequence comes from Lissotriton vulgaris, assembly GCF_964263255.1. NCBI lineage: Eukaryota > Metazoa > Chordata > Amphibia > Caudata > Salamandridae > Lissotriton > Lissotriton vulgaris. The sequence goes on from NC_141694.1 coordinate 501,380,012, forward strand.
ATTGTACCTGGCCTTCCCCAGGAAGTCCCTCGTGGAGGTCCTGGTCATCCTGGCAATCTTTGGCAGATACTCTGGGTTCTCCATCAATTGGAATAAGTCACTTCTGTACGTCCTCAAGGGAGATCCTCCCTCTCAACCACAAGACTGCCCAATACAAATTAGCTCAGCGGGCTTCAAATATCTTGGGATCTTTATCTCCTTGGACCAAACACTCTGTTTCAATCGCAATCTTCTCCCTCCGCTACAGAGGCTCAAACGAGATATAGACAGTTTGAAAATGCTTCCTCTCTCGCTACTGGGCAATGCGGCCGTCTTTAAGATGATGTTGTTATCCTGTCTTTTATATGCCTTGTGGAATTCACTAGACCAGGTCACAATGACATATTTTAAAGAAATCGAGGGCCTCCAGAGGGATTTGTTATGGGACGGAAAGCCTTGTATTGCACTGAAAAAGCTCACATCGAACTGGTATATAGGGGAATTGGCCTCCCGAATATAAAAAAATACTACTGGGCAGCGCATCTTGCTGCCATCAATCACGGTACCTATGGTCGCTCCGACAATCTCGGGTATATCATGGACAGGTGGCTTCTCCCGGGGGGGGGGGGGGGGAATTATAACAGGGCACTCTATTCAAAACCTAACCGATACCCACTGACGGGCCCAACTAAACACTCAGTTCACATCTGGCATACCGCCACTGAAACCCTAGGATGGGGGCAGAAACTTATGTTAGCAACCCCCTTATGGGACTCCGAAAATCTGAGTGATCTATGGAAGTCGAAGGGATTCAATAGGTGGGAACTCATTGGGATATCGCAAATTAAAGATTTGTGGGAGAAGGGCAAGGTGAAGAAGTTTGCCTCTCTACAACAACAGCATGAGTTAGCCGACACAGAGCGATTTCAATACAAACAAGTCCGCCACACACTGAATCCCAACTTCTGAGAGGCTCCTCCCCGTTGGAAGATAGATTAATGGATGGTCACCTGCCCGAGAAAAGTATTTCATTAACATATAAGAAATTGATCAATAATATGGCAGATCCCCTCCAACCACTGCGGGAGAAATGGGTAAGGGATGACATCGAGTTGGACGATGAAGAATGGCAAGAGGCGGTATCTTCCCCAAGGGTGGTGGTAATCTTAGCTCGACTCAGGCTAGTGCAGCTCAAAATTCTTCACAGAGTGTATAATACAGGGCCTCGACTGCTACAAATGGGAAGGGCTGAGGGAAGAGAATGTAGGCGACGGTGCGGCCAAGTAGGCTCATTCATGCACATAATATGAGAATGTAAACACATACAATCCTATTGGCTAAAAATACACAGAATCCTAAGTGACGTACTTGCCTTAGCCCTCTCCTAGAAGTGCTTAGGTGCCTTCTGATTATATGGGAACCTACTAATCCGAATAGTTACCAAAAACAGTGGGCTACACTGGGATTAATGTTGGCAAAGAGGAATATTGCACAACTATGGGGAGCGGCACAACCACCTGCCGTAGAGGCCTGGGAAAGAGAACTCCACTGGTGCATGTATAGAGAAAAGACGGTTTATGCAGCCTGGGTAGCCCTAAAAAATGGTCCAGAATCTGGAGCCTGTGGAACTCCTACAGAGGGGATATATGTAGCCTGCCATGCAGCATTGATCAGGATGAATCACCTACCCTGTAATCCGCCCTCACAATGTAATGTAGCTAAGAGCTGTTACTCGTTGTCTTCACCAAGTAAGATTGTACTGAGTTTTACATATGATTTTTAAGGCAAGCCAACATTATGCCTTACCCCCTCCCTCCCCCTAATGAATGTCTACACCTTGTCTTGTGTCAATGTTTTGTCCGGTCTGTCCAACTTGAAATAAACTTGAGTCTTGCATATTTCCCCAACTCTACGTTTCTCCTCTCTCTCTCCTCTCGAGGGGGGTCCTTAAGTCATTAATCATTGCTGTCCATGCTTGCAGGTCATCTTCTAGCTTGTTGTCTCTACGGACTTGTTTCATCCTAACTTTCTCGGCTGTTGCCCATTCACACATATTATTTAACCTCCTTTCGTATTTCGGGGATATCGAACTCCGCCATGCAATCGCAATTCGTTCTTTCGCTAAGATCAATCCCAACATTACAAATTTCCTGCTCAGCTTTCTGTTCTTGGGCGTGGGTAGAAGTCCTAATAATACTGTACGTATCTCCCTAGGAGCCTCTCATCCCGAGGCCACTCGTAGTTTCTGTATAATATCCGCCCTGAATGAGACCACTAGTGGGCACGTCCATACCACGTGCAAGAAGTCAGCCTCTGCCTCTCCTTACCTAGGGCAATCACTGGGCCACTCTGGGTATATTTTACTCCGTACTTTGGAAGTGAGGTAAGCTTGATGCACAAAATGATATTGGATTAGCTTGAATCGAGCGTTAGAGCTCACCAATTTAACACCTTTGTGTATTCTGCACCATTCTTGCACAGACGTGTTCTCCCGTCGCCTCATCCCATCTTGCCAGAATAGGGAGTATTTTCCTCAGCAAATCATTGCGTATCACACGACATAAGTGAGTAATCAAGTGTCAGCCTTGGGCCATATACAGCATTACTTGCAGTGTTTTTGTTATGGGGGTCTACTCATGGATGGACGGCCAGAGCTCCCCAGCCACCTGGGTAGATCTTTGCATATTGCCAAAATTGTCCTCTCCCCAAATCAAAGGAGGCCCCCACACACTCCCTTATCATGTACTGGCCATTACTGTACAGATCCCCTTATCAGATAACCCCTGCACCTTCCATTTTCAAACTGATATTGAGTCAGCAATCCTGGTAAATGGCGGCATCACCAATAAAGGCATGTCCGGTGCATATGGTGCTTGTCTTACCACCTTCCGTACTGTGGTCTCCCATACCTCTGCTACATGACAGATGATGTAGGGGTATACCCTGGGGGCTCCTTTGCCACACATTAGTAATTCCGGCAAGAGTCTTCCCCATGCGTCCCCACCAATATTTGTTTTCCCCGTTCTCCTGGTTATCTTGCCAGTGAATTGCGAGCTGCAACTGTGCAGCTATATAGTAAAATTCAATACATGGGACCTCCCACTCCCTCTTGCCAGGGTCTCTGTAACGTACATAAGGAAATGCACTAAGGGGCTGCACAACCGAAGCCAGGAAGCCAATGTCACACAGTTATGGACGAGTGCGATGGTGAATAAAGATACTTATTGATGAGCGCCGGCTGAGAACCCCTTTAAGGAATTCCATCTCTGCCCCACATCAGTGGGATAGAGTAAAGTGTCAGCTCCCTGCTCCCTACTTCAGTGTTGTGAACCAACACCGCCAGCTGCAAATGAGTTGCAGAAGCGGAATACACAGTTTCCAAACACACCTCCGGTAGCCCAGTGTTCCGCCGCCTATATGTGTAATTATATCCGCATTCGAGGCGTCCTGGATAGCACTCTGCGCTGACGAGGTTATGGAGCTCAGCCACAAGCAGCCATTTTAGCTACGTGCTTGGCCATGCCCCCTTGTATTATTTATATATATTTTTAAATAACATCTTATTTATTTTTATTTAAAATATAATATTACTGGTTGAATTGTGCTGATACATGTACTGTTTAAAGTTAATTGTCCACCCCACAACTAACCTTGACTTTGTTACCTCAAGAAAGTAAAACGCTCAAATAGACGATTGACAATTCAGTGAACTTTCAGTCGTGTCTAGCTTATTTCCTGGTCGCAGTGCACGTTGTTTGACTTTCCTTTTTACAGGGCTCAGACGTTTCTTTAGGGGGGGGTGTACCCCACCTAAATTCCGCCGCCTATATGTGTAATTATATCCGCATTCGAGGCGTCCTGGATAGCACTCTGCGCTGACGAGGTTATGGAGCTCAGCCACAAGCAGCCATTTTAGCTACGTGCTTGGCCATGCCCCCTTGTATTATTTATATATATATTTTTAAATAACATCTCATCTATTTTTATTTAAAATATAATATTACTGGTTGAATTGTGCTGATACATGTACTGTTTAAAGTTAATTACCCACCCCACAACTAACCTTGACTTTGTTACCTCAAGAAAGTAAAACGCTCAAACAGACGATTGACAATTCAGTGAACTTTCAGTCGTGTCTAGCTTATTTCCTGGTCGCAGTGCACGTTGTTTGACTTTCCTTTTTACAGGGCTCAGATGTTTCTTTAGGGGGGGGTGTAACCCACCCAAATCTCTGGGCCTCCAGGGGGCCCAGAAACAGTGTTAGTCTTAACACCTCACCCACAGCCCTTCACATTCAGGGTATAGGGGCGAGGAAGAATGGGTCTCTCTGTGGGGGCCAGGTGTTTGGAAATCGCACCATCTTCACCTCAGCCTCCCCCTGGCTTCCGTGGATGACCCATCAGCTGTGTTTTGTGCTCCCCTGCCAGAACATTGCCCTGAGGCCTGTAGGGCTGGGGAGGGCTGATTAATTTACTAATTGCAGGGTCCTTACCTCTGCTGTTCATGTGCTCCTGAGCTGAAGGTCTTGGGAGGGCTAAATAGGTTAGTAATAGCAGGGGCTTTGCTGCTTTTCAGGTGCTCCTGCCTGGAGGACTCGAAAAATTTTGTGACAGAAAGGGGCCTTGCTGTTTTTTTAGTTGGTCAGCATGTAGGCCATTGTCACCTTGGCCCTGTATCCTGCACAAGAACAGAATCCTCCCACTTTCATTCCTTGTCTGTGCAAATCATGTTTCATGAAAGGGCACGCCCTTGAATGAGGGCCACGCCCCTTAGATATGGGCCACGCCCCTAAATGTGGGCCACGCCTCATGAATGTGGGCCACGCCCCTTAAATGTGGGCCACGCCTCATGAATGTGGGCCACTTTTTTCGTCAATGCCTGGGCCAAATTGTGATCCCAATCCGACCCTGACTGGAGGTGCTGCAGTACCATCAAAATATTCATGCTGGAGTCCAGAAGGTAAATGAGCTATAAAGATGCCTTTAAATTTAGTTTCTATCTTATCACATTTGCTGTTCATACAAAGGCAATGGCCAAATGTCAGGCTATGTAGTCTGACACATTGCTGCTTATTATTTTTTCATGGAGATTGGTGTTTGCTTTTTTTTTCTCTGACTACAAAGTTAGAGGATTGTGTAAAGTACACTGTGAGACAATCATGCTGGGGTACAGTAAGTGTGAAAAGAAAGGCTGTAGAATGTCTGTTTTTTCATAACAAACAACAACATTTAAATACCTGTAGATGAACTGTACAATTATTTCAAATTATATTAACATGAAAACAAAACAAGAGATTATACTTGGTGATGCACAGATGAGAAATATTCTCTAAAATTCCAAACAATGTCTATGGTTTGTGGCCTATAGAGTTTTATCACTAAACTGCATGTCTATGCAAATTTCGTAGCACGTTTAATTGAAATGTGATGTCTATGAACGATAATGGGCTATCATACCATGCTTTAGTAATATAGTTGTGACCGTGTGCTCCAAACTGTACCACCTTTACCACTCTCCTTATGAGTACTGCACTTATTCTTTGTAGGACTTCAGTGATATACAATTTAAGGAGGCACCCTCACTCTGAAAGTTTTTCCAACATCACTGCTGCTCAGTGAGACGTCTTGATTCAGTATGATATGAGCTGTGAACATTAGAGGCTAGCTGTTGTTCACCTTGTATTCTGCATTTTTTAATGTACGTACTTTATTTTGCAGGAACCAAAGTGACAAGATTGTACACCTCAAAGGTGATGAAAGAAAGCTCATCGTGTGATTTTTGTGGAGATAACTGCACTTCATGCAGGTCAAATGTTGTTGCAGAAAATGTCAGTGGAAGCAATAATGGAACTTCTAGCGCAGCCTGTACGTTGTCACACAGTGTGCAGCTTAGTTTTATTCTTCTTCCCTATCTTGTATACATGTCAGTCAGTCAAATATACTTTTATTTGATTCATTAAAAAAATCATAAAAGGATGGACAACCATCATAAAACACCATACTTTAGAATATACATTTTTTAAAAAAAACCTAAAAAGGTTTGAGGTTGATGTCTGAATAAGAAGATACTTATTATTTTAAAAATAATGACGAATATAACAATGCATTTGGGAAAAATCTGCTAATTAATTGGCTGCTTGGCAGGGTCGCTTTTTACCAGTTCTTTTGCTGCGATTTTCCATAGTATTATGGCTCTACAGGACAGAGGAATTGACGATCCTCCGAGACATTTAATGACCGCTGCTCTACATGTTCTTATTTGTTCCTTCCTTAGAGCCTCCCGGAGAATGGATTTTCGGGCTTCCAATAAAAAAGAGCATGTGCATAGAAAGTGTAGTAGCGACTCTTCCCCTTGACCACAGAGACGACACTCCTTGGTTGGCCATGTTTGTTGCCGTTTTGGGGTCAACTCCTTTGAGGGGAAAGACCCCATGCGTATCAAAGTCAGATAATGTTTTTTCTGGTGGGAGAATTGTTCCAAAAGATATTGTTGCGGCTTCAGCCTCTGATAATCCTTAATCACAGCCCAGGCATGATGTTTTTTTGCAAAGGACGTTTTATCAGTTAATAAAGAAGTCCGTTTGATAGCGTTATTGACAACGATTTTAAATCCTGAGTACGTTGTGAGGGTGAGCCAAGCATCCTCTAGCTGTAGTGCCGACAGGGATTCCTTCAGGGCTGCTGTGGTTGAGTTAGCTAGGCTCTTTTGGTTTTCAATCTCGACCCAACAATAGTGGGCTAGGGTGTTATCTTCTGCCTCCCTCATCCTCCAGTAGTATTTTACTAAGGCGCCTTGTCTGGCCATAATCTGATTTTTTAGACCATATTCTAGGCGGATTTGTGCCTGTGAGGTGTGTAGCGGGATTGTGAACAGTCTCTTAAATAGTGTAGATTGTGCTGTATTTAGGACTGTGGCATCTTTGGTGTTCAGAATTTCTGATCCGTATGAAATGGAAGGTAAAAATTTTGCAGCAATCACTTTAAGCAGGTGGGCAGTGGAGCATCCTATAAGTTTTTTCCTTAGAGTTTTAAAAGCGAACAACAGTTGTTTGGCTTTCAAGCGACCTTGGTCCAAGTGTGGTTTGAAGTTAAGCTTACAATCTAACTGAAAGCCCAGGTATTTGTAGCACGTAACCCTTGTCAATTGATGCTCACCCAAATTCCAGGAAAAAGTTAGACTTTTCGGAGTTTTAATAGATTTCGAGAAACACATAACTTTTGTTTTTTTATGGTTAATCGTAAGTTGGTTCGAGGTGGCATAGTCTCCTAGTTCTGTGATCAGTTTCTGTAGGCCTATGGGAGTTTGTGCTAGCAGGACAATGTCATCAGCATATTGGACACAAGGGATCGTTTTTTTTCCCAATTTTGGAGGGTCTGCTTGGATTAACCTGAGGCGCTTATCAAGATCGGAGGTGTAGATGTTAAATAGACAGGGTGCCAGTACGCAACCCTGTTTTAGCCCATTAGATGTTGGAATTTTGCCGGTTAGACTGGACCCGTCTCCTTTCTTTATTTGTACCCACGTATGTGAGTATAGATTGATGATGGCCTTCAGGAGTCGTGGCGGAACCCCCCAGTCTTGCATTTTTGCCCATAAGTTGGCTCTTGAAACTTTATCGAAAGCCGCTTTTAGGTCGATAAAGCAGGTGTACAGGGGCCTAGATTTTGCAAATGACTGATTGGCTATGAGGGTAACCGCTGAAATATTGGTGAGGGTGCCCATCCCTGCCCGGAATCCAGTTTGTGTGTAGGGTATTAAGTTTGATCTGCTGACCCAAGCCTCTAGCTCAACCAAGAGATTGGATGCGTATAATTTCGCCTCCACATCTATCAATGCGATTAATCTGTAATTGGAGGGATCCGAGCAGGAACCAGACTTGTGGATTGGGTTAAGGATACTTCCTCTCCAAGACTCAGGAATCAAACCGCATGTTATGGCTTTGTTAAAAAGGGGAGTAAGGAGGCGAGAAAAGAATGGTGGGTCGTGCCGAAACAGGGCATTTGGTAGACCATTAGGGCCTGGAGCTCCCTCAGGTTTTAAGTTTTTTATTATTTTTAGTACTTGTTCGACAGAAAAAGACTCTGAGTCTTGAGACGGTTCATGGGTCAGTGTATTATTGGCTTGTCCTCCGCCACCGGCCCTGTTTGCTGTTATTGTTCCATTATTCAGGGCAATTGGAGATAGAGTTTCATTGTATAGATGTTCAATGTGGGCTCTCCAGGTTGTTTCCATTACATCCGAGTTATGATGTCGATTCCTGCCATTAGTTAACTGATTAATTTGATCCCAGAAACGCTTGGAGTCCCTTAATTTACATGCATAGAGTAGTTTTGCCCAGATGTGTTCATTGTATACATGTGTACTATTGCATAACAATATTCTTCTATAATATGGTCACCGAAAATCAGGCATTATCAATGTTTAGATAAAGCAGATTAATGAGACAGGTGAATTTAGGCACCACTCTCCAGTTAGGGGATTAAGAGCAAAAGTGTTCACAATTGCATCTCACAACTAAAGACTATTGTTAAGTATTGAGAGAGTGTGTTAAGTGCTTTGACCTATAATTTATATTCCTGATGGATCCTTCTAACTGCAGATTCCTCGCCTTTTCAACAGCAGTGCTCTCGTGAACTGGTAGGTGGTGTCATGAGCCTCTGCATTAGCTCTGTCCTGCTAAAGTGATGGAGCAGAGCTGCATATATGCGCCTCACCTGCCAAATGATGTCATTTCCTTTCTTTCCACACCTTCTGAAGCATAGCCAGAGCTCCAGTTCTGACTTTTGTTGATCTTTAATGATTTACAAAACATACAGTGTGCTATGAAACAATGTCTTCACCAAAATCTACAGACTTCAACCAGTGCTGAGACTGCAGGAAGCAGATGTCAGTTACTCACCCTCACAAAAGTTATCTTTGATGCCTGGTAACTAGCCATGACTCTAAGCCATGCAACAAGTGTGCCCTTATGAACCCAAAAGTGAGCCAGGAAAAGGAGGTGAGGCTTTACATCACCAAACACAAGAAGAGGTCACACTTGAAGCGCAGACCTCACACCCACACCAAGTCACAGGACTGGCCTCAGTCCCAGTCACCAGGCTGTTCCTATGAATGATACCCTTTTCACTTGAAGACTTCAGGTGTGTCAAAGTCCAAGCGCAAACACGAAGAAACACTGCAGGACTCGATCTCATCCGGCCACGATAGCACAAAAGAGAAGGTGCAAGCCTCTCAAGGTGAACATTTCTTCCCTTTGGAGTCCCCAGTTCCAGAACAGATTCCTCAGCTGGCCCCGGCATGCCTCAAGTGCCCTAGTTCATCATTAACCCCGTAGCAGATAGCATCATTCAAGGAGACACTGCTTCAAATCTTTGTTGTAATTCAGACTCTCTCTGGTGTGCCTGCAGGCCCATGGTGCCAGACTGCAGTACGGGCCACAAGATCCACAATCGTTCCTGCTGCTTCGAAACTGACCTCTCCATAGCCGATAGAATGTCGAGTGTCAGTGTCCAGCTCGACCGATGTTGCTATGAAATTGCAAAAGGGAAACCAGTTATTGGAGGGCTTGACTATAACCCAACACTTTTATGACATCACAACTACTAGCATACTCTCCATTCTCTTTTTGGCTTTGATTCTGACCTTATATAGGAACACATAGGATCCCTCTGAACATTGATGAGGAGGGGCATGGGCTATTCCTTCTCCACTATACTGATGATGGACTTTAATTGGATTTATAAAATATGTGTGGGCTCCACACCTCCCCAGAAATTAAACTTTAGTTGCCGCATGGGCCACAAATGGAAAAGAAAATCGCCTTGTATGCAGAGGTGGTCTGGGGCAGAAGCTGAGGTGCTATATGTGCAATAGCCGTACATTTTGACAATGACAAACATTCTGACAGAAATTCGCTTTCCAGGGCCAAAGTCATCTGAGCCTTTAGTACTATATAATTATCCCCTCACTAATTCCTTGATGGCTACATGGTCCAAGCCTTGTTCTTGCCCACAAGTCAGCCAACCAGTAGCCAGGCTAAATAGACCTGCAGCCGGTGATCCAGACTTTCTAAGCAAGCACCCTACACCTCTGTGTCTTATTGTGCAGTCTTCAACTAGGAATCCCAATCCTAATTCCTTTATGAACAATCCTGGAGATGGGGTATCCAAATGGTGTGACACATTTGGTAAAAGAAGATTTGGCCCTTGCATCAATGAATGCAGTTTGTTAACCTGGCAGTTAAAAGTATGTGCTTTGGGACATAGCCAGCAAGATCTTGCAGGTGATGGCAGATGGTCTCAGAGATTCTCTGGCTCAGGTGATACATGATGGACAAAATGCAGCTAGATTTGTAATCTGTGGTGGCATGTGAGTTACAGATTGCATTGGCAGGTCTTTTTACTGAGTGGTGTGCTTAGAATGTACATGTGGATGAGGATGACTAGATTACTAGATTTTCTGGTGATGTGCAAGCATCCTAAATGAATAGGATCCAGTCTCTTGTATTCAGGGGAAAAAGGACTCTGTACTGGAAAGATTTAAAGACATATTCAGCAAAACAATCTCCCCAACAATTCAGAATATTCAGAGGCTTTTCTAGACGGCTAACCTGTAGGGAGTGTCAACCTTTCCTAGCAGTGGTACAACAGATAGTCTGGTACTTTTGTTCCATGGAATTAACACCGGCAGACACAGCACAGGACCACAGCTAAACTGGTGTAGTGATACCCTAGCATTAAGTTCCTCCTTTCCTACAGCAGCGGCTAACAAGCTGGTTTATTTTGTCTTCAGTGACTCATGCCATGCTGTTGGAAGCCAGACTGTCACGTTTCGTTTCTGGCTGGAGATCCATTGCATCAGATAAATGGGTTTTACACAGTATTCAAAGGGGCTATGCTGTACTCTTTGTTTCTTACCCCTCCCATCTTCCCCCACACCAGAATACATTTGGCAGAGAAGTTGAAAACCCTAATGCAGGATCTTTTATATTTCAAGGGTGTCATCAAATGGGTACAGGACTCTGGGAAAGACAATGGAAGCTACTTCCTTGTCTTGAAAAAGGATGAGGGACAATAGCCTATACTGGACCATCGCCCATTGAAAGCCTTCATGTGAAAGGGCAAATTCAACATGCTCATGCTGGCGCAAATTCTATCTGGTCTGGACCAGCGAGAATGAATATTGTTCTTCGATTTTCAGGATGCGTATATTCATATAACCCTCCTGCAGTCTAATAGCAATTACCTGCATTTTGTGCTCCCCTTCAGGCTCACTTAACCCCTGTGGTGTTCACAAAAGTAAGGGCGGTGCCCATCTATGGAAGTTGGAAGTACATTTATTGAGGGTCAGACCTGCCTATAGGGCAATCAACCTGATTGGTTAGTCTCACAGATCAGTGTGTAGGTTGTTTTTTTTTAGCAGTTTGTTAGTCCTGTTTTATAGTCAAGCAGGCCAGTTTTTACAGTTGATTTCTCTGATATTAAAACAAACATTGCCCGCACCAAATCAAATGCTTGGAATCTCCCAAAACTTTCAAACTACTCAGACAGCATGTCTTAACAAGTTCAAAAGTGGCCTAATTTGAAAACGTGGACCAACTTTTTAGCTTTCTGGTATGCTAACAAGGACCACTTTCACTTTGGTGCCCGGGCCTATTTTTCCTCCACTCCGACCCTGCATGCACTCCCGTACCTGAATGACTAGCTGCTGAAGGTAGGCTTGCAACAGCCAGTCTTGTACCATGTTCAGGCGACGACCAACCTCTTCACATCATTGAGGATCTCCATCAATGAGCCAAAGTCACATCTGGAAACCTTGTAGAGGATTCCATTCATTAAATAGGAACTGCACATTAAGGCAGCACTTTCTTGACAACTATGTCCAGCAGTACAACACTTTGCCTGCTCGGTTCTGCAGAATTATTTTATTTGAGTATACTCTGTAGACCCGCCACCTTTGGTAGGTACTGCTTTGGTACCTATTCAAAAGGGGAAAAATCTGTGGTTAGAAGTATCCATCAAAAGGCCATTACCTATATTTATAATTTTTTCATGCAGCACAGTGCAGCAAGGCACTTTGCTGCGCTGAGTGAAAGGAAAAGGACAGAATGTACCATATTTAACATTATACAGTGCATTCCCGGCCTCCCTATCACTGGCACACTGTTGGCTGCTTAGTGCCAACTCAAGCACCCTTGAATCATGGTGAAGGGTCCCTGCGTTGTAGGCAGGATTGTTTTTGAGCAGGAACGGACACCTTAATGCACAAAAACTATTCTCAGAGGCATTTTCCTCTTTCCATATGTGCTGCAGAATACAGAAAGAATTAGAAGAAATCTCCCCTGTTTGTCTCGCTTGGGGATGCATAGCATTTTTACGCATTCTCAGGTGTATCACTCATGGTATATATGGGAATGTGCCAAAATCCATGGGTGAATGCACGGGGAACAACCCGCACCACCCATGGAACGCCTCTCTGGGGCAGAGTAACATAGCCAATGATTTGCGCTGCCTTGCGTTACTCCAGATATATCAGGCCATGCATTGTGGCCTTGCATGGCTTGATAAATCTCACTTAAGTTTTGTGTCACCCTTATATCCCCTTGTGTGGTGTTAGGGCGATGCAAATCCTGGATAAATCTGATCAACCACTTGATTTGTAATAAACAATTGATAGTGAGTTTGTCACTGGGAGGAGAGGAAGCAACCTCAAGGATGATTCATGGGACGAACTATCTGGACCACAGAATATCAACGCTGTAACTGTCCAAGGTTTAATGTCTGACAGCCTATTGTGCTCCTATGAGAAAATGGAGTTTGTTTATTCCCAGGAATTTTCTGATATTCTATTGGAGGATGAAAGAAAATGATGTTGCAGCATAGAATTTGTTTGTTTATATTAGTGCATGCTCATAGAGTAGCGAGCTGGATTGTGGATTCCTTCCCCAACATTCTGGAAGAAGACTCAATGAGTTTCTTAGACTTCTCTACACAAGAAGTTATTTAGCTTATTTTTTATATCTGTTGATTTTTGACTAAATGTTTTCCATTCTGAAATGCAAAGGCTTTATGCTTGTGCATTGAATCTCTCTTCAGAATTCCTTATTGGGTATTTGAAATGACACCTTTTCCCTCTTTAGCCCAAATTAATGTAGATTAGCGGATTTCCTTTATGGAACACACTTGCTGTATTATTACTATATTAACTGTGATTCTAATGAGCATGTTCTTCTATTTTATAATTGAAATCAATTGATGGATTATATTTACTTTTAATGGTGAATTTTAAAGATTAAAACCTAATGGATAAACTGATGAAAGACTAAAGAATTGAAAATAAAAACTATTTTAACTCACACTAACTCTCTTCATTGACTGAACTAAAAGTCTTTAATGATTTATTGTTATGTAGATGATTGCTCCTTATTTCTCTTTGTTGACGAGCGATGGTCCATTCGTCCAATGGGGAGGGTTATGCAATGATTGGACCAGAAGACTGAGATACAGAAAACACTGCTCCCTCACTAAGCGATTGCGGTAGAACAATCTTTTGCTTTATTATAACCTATAAAAGTGACTGGATAATTACTAAGCCTTATCCACGTGCTAACTGGATCCAACAGGTAAATCCCAAATTAAAATTCTAGAGTGAGCCTTACTATTAACTCATGGTACTCACTGAAAGCCAAAGCCTGTGCAATAGGCATTTCTATAAACTCTCAGTGATATATTGATGCTGTGGTTCCAAGAACAACAGGCTTTACTTGTCACAAGGACTGAACACTGCATGGCCCAGAGAACTGGACTGACGGATAGCAGGCAGTATTTAATTGAATGGAGCTGCCTCATTCCACTACCCTCCAGAAGAAATGCCACTCCCTTGTGTTCAAGACACACGGTTTTACTACCACCAGAGGTAAAACCAAAGTGTGGCCCTTTTATGTCTAAATTGTTGTGAGGTTTCTTTGGTGCACACACTGTTATCAACGTACCCATTGACAAACATTACCATTTAAGACTTTCAGAAATTTACACGTTAGCCAACGCCACACGTAAGATGCACATCTTTAAAAATTAGTGTTTCCATGGCGTGCAAAGGTGACAGACATGATGCAACTAGCGTCTGTCTCAAAGTAACACAAGTACTGATTAAGATTTATGAAATCAAACACATTACCAAAGGATACAAACTGGATCATTCTCAAGATCGGTCCACAGGGCAGAACATCCAGAGCTCCGATGATCAGTTGTCAGCTGGTGCTGACTGTCCTGACGACTCAAATGGATACAAGTTTGAGTCCCTCTTGAAGAATGAGTTCTTCCAGTGCATGATGCTAAGGTGAGCAATGCTCTCAAGTAAATGTACAGCGTTCTACACGTCTACACCACAAATGTGTTCCTCCTTGGTTCTTCCTCAAGTTAGACTGACTGATCAATTCTGCATTACTGCACCTGAGGCTATGGCAGGCAGTATAGAGTTTGTTAATCAAGACATACAAAGACATATTGAAGCCCTTTTCCTCCCAAAGTATTTATAGAGGTGGCACATTACTATTAATGTCATTCTTTGCTCCACTAGTAGCCTGTCAGAGGTGTGTTGCTGCAAGCAGAGTAAGCAAATACGCTACAATGACCCCAGTTATAATAGCACTAAAACCACAATGGCACACAATGTAGCAATAACCTAACCGCCTGTGACAACGGAGTGTGGGAAACAACACTGCCTAGCTGAGGGCCATGTCATCTGATCGCTTCTGAAGTACTGGGAGGACATGAGCAAATGGGCAGGGTCACAAAAGGGCCAACTCCTGAGAGGAATGAGTCCCTGCACAGTAGATATGACTAGTGTGCAATAGTTGAATATGGTAGGCAAGAGTAAGGAGGAACCATATTGAGTAATTAGCAAATGGCTGCATTCTGTAGACGCCTACTGGCAGCAAAGCCCTTTCACTGGAATGGAGACAAAGCATATGGCATGCACAGTAGCAACATTTACCCCTAGCTGTCAGCGTGCGGGAGGGGGCTTGGTGATCAGGCTCACTGCATGTACATATGTAGGTTCTTGAGGCTACTATGAAGATGAATTGAAATAATACATTAAGGTATTTATTTAAATTATACTTAGCTGACCTGGTGCTTCATGAGCAAATGTGAAAGGATAGGCGCATTCAGATGGTGCACTGCTGCACTATAGCCACACTGCCCTGCTATCCACAAAGAATTCTGCCAAAGGTACCAAGCGCTACAACCCGCTTCTCTTAGAACCATGGAAGCAGGTGTTGTGTTAAATAAGGAAAAAAAATTTAAAAGTACTTTCATAGGTATCCACCAACCTCTTGTATAAAGTGGTCAGTGACGATTAGGAAATCTCCATATATGTATTTTCACAATGTATCAATCACAGTGGAAGAACGGACATCAAATAGACAGGTGCTTATGACTAATTCACTGTCTGCTGCGTAGAGGTATCCTTTCTGTGACATCCTAGCATTCTTCAGCACTTCAGGTGTTATCCCAGCAGATATTCTGTGGTGGTGCAGAGGGTAGAACTTGCTCAGAAGGTTTTCGATGCAGGAACCCATCTCTGTCCATACAGAACTCTGCACTTCTGCCAGCACACAAAGATACTGCAATCCAGTGGGCAGAAATTCAGCCGGCCAGTCTTACATGCAATGCACATACAGGGTCCATCAAAAAGGCAATGCCCTGAACATATATGGTAGACACCAGGGCCACAGGGTGGCAGGAGAGGCGGAGCTCAGTGATGGTATTGGGCCGGGAAAATAGCCCTTCGTTGAGAGTGGCATGTTATTTTTGCAGTTTAATTACTACAGGATTGTGGAATGTCATGGTATTTATTTGGGAAATTCAAAATAATTGTATGAAATTGGGTAGAGAAATAAATATCAAGCATTGGCAATGTTAGTAGGTCTAGCCTCAACAACCTGCAAACAACGGGGCAGATTTACAAGCGCCTTGCACCACTTTTGCGCCACTTTTCCCTTGTTAAAAATCATGCAAAAGGTGCGCATGGGCCTTGTAAATAAGCCCCAACATTTGTACATGCCTTTATTTACATACATTTTCCCTTTATTGTGAACCATTGAATTTTCGTAGAGACAGGTAGGGACTGGAGGCCGTCAGAACATATTTCTCGACTCTGGAAAGAATGTTTTGAAGTAAT
This sequence comes from Lissotriton vulgaris, assembly GCF_964263255.1. NCBI lineage: Eukaryota > Metazoa > Chordata > Amphibia > Caudata > Salamandridae > Lissotriton > Lissotriton vulgaris. The sequence continues at coordinate 501,396,173 of NC_141694.1, forward strand.
GTTTGATTGGGAAGGGAATGTACACTAGGACAGGGAGCTGCTAGTTCGTGGACAGAAGAATCACAGGTAATTATTTCTATATTGTCTCATTTACTATTGAAACTTAAAAATCCACTTCAAGCAGTTTCTTCAAACTCTCCATTTTGGATCACTTGCAGCAAATGATCCAAAATGGATGGTTTGAAGAAATAGCTTGAAGTGGATTTTTAAGTTTCAATAGTAAATGGGACAATCTAGAAAGAATTACCTGTGACGAGCAAATTGTTGCTTTGTTAAAATCAGCAAACATTTTATTCAAAAGTTATATTCAACTTAAAGAGACCCACACCAGTACTGTAAACTTCATGTATAATAGGCTGCTAACAGACTGGCTACTTAGGGGTCTATTACGATGGTAGGCGGACAAAGTTCGCCCGCCTCCGCAATGACAAAAGGGACCGCCTGCCATAGGTGCAGCGGACCCGCCATTCAAATTAGGATCCGCCTGCCACACTGGTGGGCGATTCCTGCATTTTTTACATTGCGGCGGGCGATACTGTAAGCAGCACCCGCCACAAAGTAAAAAATGCATGTTGTGGATTTGCATGCACAACGTGACAGGCACTGCGTTGTGCCTGCCACCTTGTGCATGCAAATGTAGGGGGGTACCATAGGTACCCCCCATGTGCACCCCACCAACCCCATGGCCCCCAAAAGCAGAAACTGCATGCCTTTCGATGGCGGCAACACCACCATGGAAGGTCTGCTCTCAGCCATCATCATAATATGAATGGCGGTGTCTTGCAGACACCGCCACCATCTTATACTCGTTTTCCATCCGGTCGGCGAGTCGACCGGCGGAAAGGCGGCAGACGGTCTTTACGTCCGCCGTGGACCCCCAGCCATACTAATATGGCAGGGGGGGGTCAATCAGGCATTGATGGCGTGCGGATCGCCCTGGCCGGGCCAGCGGTGGCTACCACCGGCCTGGTGGGGGTGATCCACCCGCCATCATAATAGACCCCTTAGTTTGCCAAAACCAAGCATATACAAATGCCTCGCTATCATTCAATAACATGAAATTATGAAAGTGCACCTGAGCTCTACAGGAAAAAGCATCTAATAGTGGGATCTGAGAATAATTATTGTCAGGGGGTACACATTCTATGGATTTTCATGAATCTAAAATGCAAATATATGAAATTGAAATTATCCAAAGCCCATATTTATTTATTTTTCATTGGGGGTTGTTTATTTGATGAAGAATTTTAGAAACACCATGTGAGTGTCTGTTGGTGATGTTTCTTGTCATACCTGCCAACTTGTAGAACAATCTCAAAGTGTGAGGAGGGGGCGGGGCCTTGTAGCTGGCGGGCCTCCTGATTTGAAGTACCTAGGAGGCGCTTTTGAACACCCCCCCCCCCGCTCTCCCAAGCCCCCTCCTCCCTAAAAAAAAAAAGGAAAAGCTTGCCAACGCTGGTACCAATGTCCTGGTGTTTTCACATCCCGTAATGGACGTTGGCAGTTCAAAGCCTTTTGAAAACGAGCTGGGAAACCACTATTTACAGTGGTTTTCAGCTTGTTTTCCCCACCACTGTGTGATATCGGCTCCTCACCCGATGACCATGTGATGGGAGCTGATATTGTGCGTCACACCATGACACCTTTTGGGTTGGCAGGTATGAGTTGTGTCCATGTCAGCTGTTTTATGTACCAACGTGAAAACATGTTTGTCTTGGGTAATGTTTGTGAGAGACTCCTATTTCTTAAAATGTCTGAGGTAGTGAATAGATATGAGGAGTAATTGTTCATAATATCCATGCACTGTGCGTGCATAAAAGACATGTACTGTCTTCACATTCTGGACACGTGCATGTTGTGCGTACATGTACCCTCATCGAAGAGAACTTCCAGTAGTGAACAACTTTTAGTTGCATCACTTTTATTCCCTCCCTCGTACAGTGCTCCAATGCTTTACAGCTAGGTTTGTGCTATGTAGATTCCTATACATTCATATATGCATGAGTCCATCATGGAGTACAGTGCATGCCAGCTCTCTTGTATTTGTAATTATTTTACTTTTTTAAATTAGCTGTCCACATGGGTGCAGGGTATTCTTGCACAGGGTGATTCTGCCCCTTGCAAGGTTTCTTATTTCGGAATGCCGACTGGTGTTAAGATTGGTCCCTGCCTGCTTTACCTCTTCTTCTGCTCTCGTCTGACTAGATAAATAGGATTGTATGCTGTGGAAAGGGGAGAAGGGGTGAGGTATGTACTCAGCAGTCACCTGTTTCTGAGTTAAGCACTCACATTTTTTAAAGATACAGATAGCATTTTCAGCCCTTAAGGTTCCAGCTCGGCTTCCAGTGGCAGCCACGCTGCCACTCACACAGGAGCACTACCGCGGATGCATTGCGAGAAACATTGTGGATCCAGCCTTTAGTAGGGCACTGGCAACCTCATAGAAGAACAAGTTACTTACCTATGGTAACGCTTTTTTTGGTAAAGACGCTATCTAACTGCAGAGTCCTCCTCTTTTTAGTATTCCCCAGGCATGAGTCTGTATCCAGAGTGCAATACCTCTGTTTCTCGTTAGATGGCGCCATGTGACTCCACTGGGACACTGTTTCACTACAAAAATGAGGTGCACAGCCAATATAGGCGCTACATTCATGTACTGGTTTTCAGTTGCTTTCAAGGCTGTCCTCAAACCTCCGATGCAGAGCCCAATAGAACATTTTCTGACCACTGTGCAAATTCCTACACTTGGGATCATATTAATGGATAGAGTCAAATTCACAGAACAGTATGGGTCGGTGAGGAATCTGCGGTTAGATAGCCTGTACCAGAAAGAGCATTACCTTGGTTAAGTAACTTGTTCTTTTGACAGAGACTTCTAACTGCTGATTCCTCACCTTTTGGATAGATACCAGAGCAGTAACTATTTGGAGGTGGGTCTGCGAATGGACTCAAACCAAAAGGTCCTGCAAGACCGATTAGGTAAAATGCCCCTTTTGGTGAACCGGACTGTCCAAACAGTAATGCTTTGTGAATCTACAGAGTGACACCCACGTAATCTGGTGGATCTCCAGGAAAGCAACTCTGCATGCCAATGCAGTGGTAGCAGCTTTGGCACTGATGGAATGAGCTCACAGTCCTTCTGGAGGGTGTTATTCTGCCAGGGCATAGAAGATTTTAATGCAGATCCCGATCTAGCGCGAGCAGGTCCTTTTCTGCACAGCGTTGCCCTTTTTCTCTCTAGTGAAGCCACACAAAGAACTGATCATCTGTGATCACTGTAAAAGCTCAGTGCTCTTTAGGAGTCCAAGCAATCACGTCTGTTCTCCCCCTTGGAGGGGTGAGGCGGAGCAAAGCACATCAGTAGGATGATACTTTGACTAATATGAAACAATGTCACAAGATTTTGCAAGGAGTATCCTTGTGTCCACAGAACCAACATGATCTGGAGAAAAGGTGTTGAACTGCGGGCTGGCAGAGAGAGCTTGCAGCTCAATTACTTGTGGTGCAGAGGTTATGGCAACAAGGAACACTGTCTTGAGGGTGAGAAATCACAAAAGACAGCTGTGAAGCTTCTCAGAGGTAGTGCCCATCAAATATGTGAGGACCAAGTTAAGGTCCCACTGTGGGATGGTAAAGGAAGAGCGAGGAAACAGATATTGGAGGATATTCTCAAAAACGTGTGATAATCAGTGCAAAATAGGCATAACTCAACATTGCACATCGCAGTCTATAGTGGGAAAACAACACCATGTTAACGGCATATTCACAACACAGCCCCATCATGCGATAGGCTCACGAAAGGATTCAGCAAGATTCCACACATATGTGCGTTCTCACACAGACGAGCTACCAGATACCAGACGCCAGATACATCGCCATCGTCCAGCTTTGAGGAGATTAATGAGAACGCACATATGTGTGGAATCTTGCTGAATCCTTTCTAATAAAGCAACGCAAAGTTTCAACCGGACAGCATATTCAATCTGCCTTACTATCAGGTCAGCAGAAGAACAGACCCTGCTCCCTGACCTGATTTACTTGGCGAATGTTGCTAGGAGTCTTTTTGTTATACCTCCAAATGTGTGACTCATCTGGAGAACGGTGCAAGTGAGATGTGATTTTAAGACCCAAATAGAACTTGTATAATTTTCTGCATCAACTAGGGGATTCCATGAATGTTTTACGTGAACCAAAGTGTCCGAGACTGACAGCCGCTTCATTTGGAAGGTGTCCCCTACAAACACTGTATGTTTTAAAAGACGCGCTATGAAGGTTGTGTAAAGATAAGAAAAGGGCTTTGGATGGGCCTCTGAAAGACTCGTATCGCCAAAATCCCCTTCCCCAGCGCGTAATCCTACTTCCGCTTTCAATACTAAAGCTATAGAGATAAATTCCTGATCCATGAATCTGGATTTTAAATACCCAGACACCGACTTCCAAATCTAAGAATTTTGCTGAAATTGTCCTGATGAAGACACACTGCATGTGTCGAAACGCGTTGACAGATATCAGCTTCCTCTACTAACTTTGGGAAACACCAATGCTTTAACAGCTCCCTGAATATTGTACATCAAACTGATAGAAAACTTGTGTTTTTTAAAGAATTTTTAAATATTTGTATAATTGAATATATTCATATCAATTTTTATAAATTTAATTAAATCGTTCATGCTATCATAGCCATTTGTGTTTTCTCCTCATGTTGTTCTTCTCTACTGTACCTTGCTTTGCCAGATAATTTGTTTTAATTTGCCTGGGTTTTTACCTTTGCTTCATATTGCTTTACTCTGACCCAGGAAATTTATCCCACTCAGGGGGTCCTTGTTTGCTTCCACAAACGTGCCATGTCCATGGTCAAACAATAATGAAAGCATAGACTAATGTAGGGGCAGTCACTCCCCCTTACGTACATGCTGCCCATGTCGTGGGACTTGAGTCACAGGGTGCATCCCTGCATCATGGCTGCACATATCAGAGCCCAAAAGAAGCCCTGTTGTCACATGTAGGCCACAAATGACAGCCAAAATGGAATGAATTGGGACACATGTGAAACGCCGAAGAGTGGGATACCGTACCAACTGTGACACACAGACCTGGCAGTGACACCCTAAACAGCCTCAATGCACAGAGGTGACACACCCACCATTCATTAACAAATTCCAAAAATGCTAGCAACTACATGTCAACCCCACAGTTGTCTGTGTGAAGTGCCTGTACAGATGAGTGACATGCATGCAGGGAATGTGTCTTGGAATGCATTTATTTGCACATGCTGTGCCTGTGGTCATTCATCGTACTATCCCATGATTGCTAAGGACCGTCACAATGTGACGTCAACATGAGAAGAAATTGTCAATGATGGTGATCCTATGAGCTATTCCTGCTGCGGCTGCAGTGGGGTGTGGTCCACCTGCTGTATCATCATCATCATCATCTGGTGCATCTGGCGCTCGTATCCACGGGCCATTGCTGCATACACATATGTTGTGCAACACACAACATGCAACGATCATCTTGCACATGATGTCTGGGCTGTACAGGAGCCTTCCACCCGTGACGTCTAGGCACCTGAAACGTGACGTCAACACTGGCAGGCTCACTGGTTCCTTGGTGTGTGTTATGTGTGACTTAGTGATTCCTATATGACATGAACTGCTTGTTGCAAATGAGCGGCATCAATGTGTATTATGTAGCCTCACTGCTGCTCCTACCTCCCCCTGAGCATAGTTACTAGTGTGTGCAGCGCGGTTGCATCACTTGCACCCCTACGGCACACCATTGTCATGCATTTCTGCGCATGTCCACAAGCCTGACTATGACACAGTGATGATGTGCGCTGAAGGTGGCCGGGCACGTGTGTGTAGGCCCATTGTATAAGCCATGGCTGACACAGATGTAGAGCACCTGCCTGAACTCGGCATGCGGTTGAGGGTAGATGTTTGGCGCGTGCTGCACTAATAGCGACACACACAACAGTTGGCATGTGTGATCCCTGACCACGAGCGGGCATGCTCTCCTTCATGTACCCCTTCAGCCGAGCTCGCACTCCGGGGGCATGCCACATAGCAACATTGTTCATTGCAGGACAGCTAGCGCAGACACTACAACAGAGACACACGCATCAGTTACTTCCTTGGCAAGGCGTAAATATAACCACACCCAGATCCACGTGTGGAAGAGCCTCACCCCTACACTGTACTGTCGTACACCTGTCCACTCAGCTTACGCTCACAGAGAGTTACGACACGGCTACATGTCCCAGGTCTACCCCATGCCTACGGTGACATGGTTGCGCCCGCTGTACACAGTACAATTTAATGTGGTATGGCCTGGGGACCTCATGCATACATAATGACCACACAGACACACTGAGTGAGTTTGTGTAACTGACTACGGGCACGTGCACCCGGCCCCTTTTAACGCCAGGGTCACATTCCCAGTGACACTGGGCTGCATGGGTATACACCACCCCTCAGGGGTTGGTTGGTGCAGGCAACAACCACAACAGTGATCAGACAATCAGCAGTTACAAGGTTCATACAGCAAGGGTCCATGTCTTGAGCTGCACACCGTTAGTGGTCCCAGATGCACTACCGCCAGCACAGGCACACCGCCACAGGATGGTGACTTGTGCTGCACTGAGGTAAGACCAAGCGAGCTGAGCGGGTCCTCGTCTAGGTCCAAGGTGAATGTCACAAAGGGTTGCGGGGGACAGTGGAAGGTGTCCTTCCAGGGCATGATGCAGAGGGCAGACGCAAGCAGATACAGGCAAATTTGCAGAGTTGAATGCTACAGACTCCTCTTTACCACCATGTCAGCTACATGATAATGAAGACAACCCCCAGCTCTTGGACTCAGATGCCACCAAAGTTCAACCAGAGAGTGCCCATGACTTTCGAGGCACATACTTAGTGACACCAGAGCTGAAAGGGGATGCAGTCTGCGATGAGCCCTGTACAAGGACAGAAACTCTGCCATGAAGAAAGCAAGACTCGTTTCCAATTGTGTGACTACTCCACCGCAGTGTAGGCAGTGGTCAGCAGTGGCCCACAGCCATGTGTCGTAGGCCTGCGATGCACTGAGTTAGTGGCACCACTGCAGTTTTTGGTAGTGTCCCATCACCGCCGTAATGGAGAGCCTATTCTCCTCTGAACTGAGGAGCGTCTTCCTCTTACTCCTCTCCTTGCGTACTGTGACATGAACACTGCCATGAAGTAATCAAGACTCAGTTCCAAATGTGTGACCTAGTTGACCGCAGTGTAGGCCAGAGGCAGCGGTCAGCATGGGTCAACCACTGTCTAGCCATCTCCTCCTGGATCTCTAACACACGACTTTGGAATGGCATATGGAGAAGATTTGTGGCTGACAGAGGTAGTGGCACCAGAGTTGAGCGGGTGTGCAGCCTGCGACGATGCCGTGTCCTGCCTGATACGGACTGCATTGGATTGGTGTGAGGCCTGCAGGACCGCAGTGTAGGCAGAAGGCCGAAGTCAGAAAGGGCCCACAGACATGTGTGGTTGGAATGCTGTAGTGATATGAACTCTGCCATAAAATTAGTACTCTGCCATAGTGTAATCAAGACTCAGTTCCAAATCTGTGACCTACTTGTCCACTGTGTCAGCCGGTGAAGTAAGTCAACGAGAAAGGAGTACTGTAGGCCTGAGTAGCAGAAGCTGTGATGGTCTGAGGATGCTGCCAAGGTCGGGGGCCTTTGGCTTGAAGCATCACGTGGAGGGCCTTCCATGACACATGCCGGTGTCGGCAGGTGAGCAGTGATACCAGGATGCGCAGGGGCAGGCAAGACGGCTTCAGGGATCAGCGGCCCGGGGTGTAGCAGGCACACAGGCACCACAGTAAGTTGTGCTGTGCAGTGTATGTAGACATGGATATGTGTGGGGTTTACATACTGCAGTCTGTCCAGCACATCCACGCCACACTTGGCAGTGTGTACATTCTCATTCATGGGTCACTTGCCTCCTTCGCACATGCCTGGTTCCAACCTCTCCCCACATTCTGCTAATGTGTGGCTGTGTTGCCATGCTGTTGATGGCTTGTGTGCATGGCTGGCCCAGGTTCCCACAGTAAGTTGTGCTGTCGTGTCTGGTGGGTGGGTATGTTGTATGTGACTTTGTGACATGTGCATTTCCAGAGTTGTGAATTGCATGACTGTGGATTTGAGGTGTGTGGTGTGTTCATTTGGTGCTTACCAATGAGCAGTGCATTTCCGTAGGTGCCAGCCTGGAAGCGCCGGTTGATGATGGCCTGTCAGAAGATGTAGGAATCATGCACACTGCCTGGGTAGTTGTCAACGACAATGGTGAAGAGTCCCTGGTGGTCCACTATTGCCTGCACATTGATAGAATGTGTGTGCTTTCTGTTGCGGTAATTTTGTGCAGTGTTGGCAGGGAGCACAAGTAGGACATGTGTGCAGTCAATTGCCCCCAACACGTGCGGGAAGCCAGTTGTGGCGTAGTAGCCTTGCTTGGTCTCCGGCTGTTCCTGCACAGTGTTGGGGAAGTATAGGTACCGGGGTACCAAGCTGATGATGGCATCCAGGACAGGTTTAAGGAACTTTGATAGGGCTGGCTGTGAGACTCCTCAGCCTCTGGTGGTTGTTGGTTGGAAGGTAATAGAGGCCAACAGGTGCAGCACAGCCATCTGCTTTGTCTGAGGTGGGATGTTGGCTGTCCGCAGTGTTGGTACCGTCAGCTTGTGGGCAATGATGTTCAAGATTCGGGGGATAGTTCTCCTTTTGAGCCTGCAGTGGGTGTTAAGTCTGTGAGGCTAGTAAGTTTTCTGAAGGTCCGCTGTCTGTGTCTGCGTTGCCTCTGTGGTGGTCCGGGGGGGGTCGGGCCTAGGGGTGGTGGCGGTGGGTGTTGTGGCCCTGTTGGGGCTCCGAGCTGCATGATCAGTAGCTCCATGGCTTCTGTTTGTCTTCAGGGGTGGCTCTGGGCTGGGTTCCCTTTTCTGGTGCAGGCTGTCGTTCTACTTTACACCAGATCAGAGAAGGTGTTAATTTCCAGCTGCTAATGTGCCTTATTGGCTGTTTTGGAATCTTAACGCTTATCTGGCTGGTCGTTGAGAATGTTGCAGAGTGGTGATTTTGCGGCTTTTGGCACGGGAACGTCTACCCTGCATCTCATCAATATTTTCCGGGCTCATCTGTGGCAATGCGTTTTGCAATGCTTTTTGCGGCAAGGTAAAATGGTGATATAGGCTGTTATCACCAGCTTGTGAATAGGGCGATAGTTTTATCGCCACTTTGGCTGATATAAAGTGTCATTAACTCGGCGATAAATCCTTGAGACTATACCCCATTGTTTTTTTTTTATTTAATTTTTTTAAACACATCATAACAGATGATTTAAATACTGAAGTCTGGCCCGGCAACCATAACATGTCCAAAAGAGCACCCTTTGATTGTGCGCAAAGCAAAAAAAAAAAAAACATTAGTTAACTTTGTGTGGAAGGGGTCAATCTGTTTTTTTGTCCGAACAACAGACATATAAAGTTTTTGTTGAGGGACGCCTGACTGCCAAGATGACATGCACCACCTTCGGAGGAATGTCAAAGGAGTTCATTTCTTGCTCCCGAATCTCCAAGCATGAAGGTGGAGAGTGTGAGGTCCTGGGTGCAGAATGCAACCTTGCTGTGGCAAAAGATCCTCTTGGTGAGACAGCTTAATCGGAGGACACATACTCATGCCCAGGAGCTCTGTATTACTTGGGCCGGTTGATCCTGATCTTTAGAAAATGCAGAAGAAGATTCTGGTGGAAGGTATGTAGTCCCAGGTTACACATTTGGTAGAATGTGTCTCCTAGAGAGACATTCCTTGGAAACTCCAATGTGGAGAACTGCGGACATTGTGTGTTCTCGGTGGAGATGGCAAGAGGATCAAATCAAGGTTCTCCCTATATGTGAGAGAGACATTGCCCCTCTTCTGGGTACAACTACCACTCATGATCTGACAGACAGCAATAGCGGATCTCGTCCACCCTGCCATTCATAGATCCTGCCAGGTGGTTCACCACCAGGAATATTCCTTGATGGTCTAGCCATTTTCAGAGGCACAGTGCCTACGACCTCACCCACCCTGTTTGCTGAAATGCCACATAGAGGTGGTGCTGCCCATAAATGTATCTCCTTGATGGATTGAATGAAGACTTTCAGCACCCAAAGAGATGTCCCTCAGCCCCAGAAGATTGGTATGGAGCCAGAATTCCGCCAGAGTCCATTGGCCTCTAATCTCCACCTGTCCCGGTGGCCACCCCAAACCAGAAGGGATACATCAGTCACCACTGTCAGCCCTTGGTGAGGTAGGAAGAGGGGCCTTCTGTTGACCCAATTGTAGTCTAGTAACCACCAATGCAGATCTTTTGCAGTCTCCCCGATCGATATCTGGAAGTGGTCAGAGAGGTTCCCTTGATATTGTGCACAGTGTGAGTTACGATTCCACTGCAGAGCCTAAATGCCGCCTGGCTTGTTTGCCCAGCAGGATACAGAAGCCACCAGCTCCAGCAGCCTCAGAGTCGACCTCACTGAAATAGAGGACAGATACTGAAAAATGTGCACCAAAGCCTGAAAGTCCTGAATTATTATTTCTGGGGAAAAGGCTCAAAATCAAACTGTGTCCAGAATAGCACAGATGAAGGGGAGCGTTTGAGAAGGAGTCAAAAGGGCATCCACTTGCTGCCGTAAGATGGACAGATGTTGCTTCATCGGTCATTTAGGGGATACTGGAAGGTGCAGCCGAGCAGCTATGAAGGGTAGGGCACACCCTTTGTGACAATTTGCAGGAACCACCCGTCCAATGTTATGTCCTGCCAACCCAGTAAGAGTAATTGGATCTTGTCTTCAACTGGATAGCTGTGCTCCACTAAGGGCACACTGGAAGGATTTGACAGGTGGGCTGAGGGTGATGGTGGGCAGTAAACTGACAGGCATGCTGTCACTGACCACATGGCTTGATGGGTGCCAAAGCCTCAGCCACGAAAAAGCTGGGCACCTTGCTGAGGCTGAATCGACTGTCTGCATATTGTATCCCTGTCAAAGTCACAAAAAACTGTAGGATTTATGCAGTGTGTTTGGTAGAGCAAACTCCTGTTATCTTTGGACTGGGAATCCGACTGTGATCGACCCTTGGACTTAGGCTGTTCTTGAGGGGAAGTCTTCCAGTACTTGGCAACAGAGTTTTGCCTTTTTGCCCCAAATGGCCTTCAGGTTCATCGATACGCGGCCACTGCAGACCATAGAATCGTAACCAGACCCTAGGCATCACAGGCAAACCTGATGAGGATTTGATATGGACAATTGTTTACAAGGTTGAAACTAGTCATTTTTTAAGGAGAAATATCCCTTGCACACTGTGTGTTGTGAGATAATAATAGGTCGCATAAGAAACACATGGTAGACTGCAGAAGCAATATGACATACTTCATCATTCAGAGTATGTTCTTTGATGGTTTACATTACTGACACATCCCATTTTAATTACTAGTTTATGTTTTTCTTTGTGAAAGAAGTATGTACTGCTTGACTTAATTTCAGAGTAAGGCTATTTACCCCCTTGCAAGTTCTTTTGCTTTATGCTGCTGTTACGATAACATGTTAGATTTACAGCTTTTTTCTTCACTGAGTAAATATGTAGGCAGAGATAAGCTTTCTTACTGGTGCACCAAAAATACTGGCCCGTTGTTAAAAGCATCTACTATGCAATATTATGCTGTTTGTGTCTCTCAAGCTAACCACTTACAACACAAACTTCATCGTCTGACTTCTATTTATAACACTCTCTAAAGCCTGCTAACGCAATCTGTTCAAAAAGAGACCCAATGCCCAGCTGCCATATCGTTGTAACTTCATTATGGTGTTTCCTTTCTAAGATAAGTAGAAGCAACACCCAAACATTTGGCAAACTACTGGCAAATCAATAAATGAATAGTTTGGGGTATTGCACTCAGTTTTTTAATGACTTGATCGTTTGTTCGATACGTGTGCAGCGCTAGATTAGTGCCTGCTGAACTCAGTGTATGTATGAATATGGCCTGGTATCGCTAGATATCCAGAACTCTAGCGCGCACGACAATTATAATCTTTCAAATGAAACCGTTTACATAGTGAACATAACATTGTTGGTTAATAGAAGTTACAAACTTTACCACACATTTTGAAGGTCTATGATTTATAAATCCGTTGATCGTAGTAATATGGAATTTATATTCTTTTGAATTTCAACGCATAATGTTGCAACAGTGGATAACTAAAATGTATTGTGTATCCCTCCCCTTTCCCTCTTTTTTTGCTTTTTTTTTCTTGCTTTCTTGTTGACTCATATTAGCTTCACCTGAATAATAATATGGAGGTTGCTTCACAACATAAGCGCCAGTAATATCTTCATCGTATTCGAAAATACACTTAGTTTCGAGCTATACTTCCCGTTTACTAATGGCCGCCACTATTCTCTCAGCCAGTCCTTCCTTCAATCTTGAGTCTAAAAAATAGATGTAGAAAAAGGACTCCTCTTATGAACCCGCTATCGACACAAACATTCGAGCACGAACGCCGCTACGCAGCCGGTTTACCTTTCTTCCGGTAAGTCGGCTTCTAGATGGTTTTAAACGTGAAGGTCATCGACTAGGGTAATCGTATGCTAAATCCGGCATATTTTTATTTTTACTCTCTTTAGCACGGGAGGAATTTAAACACGAGCGAGACCCCTAGTTTTGAATTCGAGGCTCGCAGGTAAATACTCTTCCTACTATTAGACTTTGGCGACATTGCATCAAATTAAATTGTTTGCAATATAATTTATGCATTACCCGTTTATTTATTTCAATAGACTCCACATTTCAGCGGTTACACACGCAAGACCTGCAGGTGAGCTCCGTGTTTGAAGTTCACAAGTGACCATATAAATAGGCAACAAAGGGTATATATTTTTTTGATACAAATTCTTATTATTTTCAGACAGGTTCTTTTTGACCTCAGGATACAGGTAATTCATTTGAATACCCTCCCCCATATAAATCGCTTCTTGTACACATGAATCATGTTTCTGATTCTTCCCTTTTTTACCGATTCTCCAGATTCACTATATATTATATTGCACATATAATATCGGAATAATCAGCAATTCCGGTAAGAAATCCACATAATACTAAAGATCACGGAATATATATCTCCTAAAGCATCTAGAGTAATCAAGTTTCCTTTCTTTTCCTCTTTTCTTTTCTCTTACAGACCCCTGACGAAGGGGTTTATACCCCGAAATGCATTGGGTTGTACATATAACTTTGTTGTATACTGATTGTTTTGAGAAATGCATATGATTTATGTGCAGTGATTTCCTATTGTTTATGTATTGTTTAAATTGATAATGCATTTTACTCACTGAATTTATGATAAACTAATGATAAAAGATGTTTTGAACAAACGGTTTCATTTGAAAGATTATAATTGTCGTGCGCGCTAGAGTCCTGGATTTCTAGCGATACCAGGCCATATTCATACAAACTACTGGCAAACACCTGCTCTAACAAAGCAAAACAAGCATTGGCATAGCCAATAGGTCTCCCCTTTGGGATCTTATAAGTGTTTAGCCATGCAACAGTTGATGTTGTTGCACTAAGGATATTGTGCTGGATAACTAAACACTTAAAAGGTCCAAAAGGCAAGACCTATTGGCTATGCCAATGCTGGTTTATTTTTCCTTCTGTGTGCAGGTATTCAGAGGGTGAAGAGCTAAGCAAGTCCAAAGATATCCATCCTCCTTTAGCACAAGGAAATTGCAAGAGTCCTTTTTTCCAGGTCCGGAAGCCTTTTGATGGCTTCTTTGGAGAGTTAAGCTTGAACCTCCTGCATTAGAATGGGCGGTGCCTATATAAGAGTCTTTCTGTTGTGGGAGGGAGGTGTGCTGGGGAAAAAAGAAACATTAGGACATAACTATGCTGTACGATCTGGAGGACCCATCTGTTGGTTATGGTGAATCACCACCCTGGGAGAAATGACTGGATGCAGCCTTCCACTGGGTGGTTGTATGCTGCTAATGGCAAGCTGAAGTGGCTTGGAGTCTGATGCAGGAAGGGGACTGGTATGACTCATGTCAGGATGTCCCATGCGCTGCATGCCAGATCTATGCCCCTGGGCACAAAATAACTGGGGTGACTGCAGGGGGGCCTGGGGAGACTGTCCTTGCCTTGGAATTACATGAACTGGTGAGAAAACGGCCTTGAAGGGGGTCAAAAGAACCAGAGAGCATTCTGTGGCCCACTTCTGTTTAAAGCGTTCTACATCAGAAACAGCTTTTTCATCCAGCAATCATGAACCACTGAAAGGCATATTAATTAGGGAGGCCTATACGTCTCTTGAGAATCCTGTGGATAGCATCCATGCATGGCAAGGGGAAGGAAACGATTTGGGGTTCACCTTGGGAAAGGAAGCTTGGACTGCTAGACTCTCATGAGTAGAACATTGTGTTAGTAAATCAGGGTCACCAGGAGCAGGTATATTATCTGGCCATCGGTCTATTTACCGGCAGGCGCAAACGGCCTAATAGGGTGTCAGTAAGGACTTAGTTGAATGGAAGCAAAGGCCCAGATGAGGCAGGCCCCGGTTGCAAAAAGTATGTGGGGACATTTGACTTGTCCTTAACTGGCCTCCTGTAAGTACAAGTAAAGACTCATCATCATCATACTTGTCTGGATCATCCCCGATTCCCAACATCCTTATCTCTGGGTGGTGGAACATATGGTCATAGTCAGAGCTAAAAAGACAGTGGAGCCTCTGAGGGCACCTCTGCAGTAGTGTAAGCTCAGACTTCGGTTGTATGGAGACCGAGTGTGCTGCAGCGGATTTGTAGCCTGACCTCGGTTGGGATCAAGCCGCCACAGGTTCAGGGTGAGACATCAGAGTCTATTTTGTATTCTCCTCTGAAAGCACCAGCGCTGGTGTTGATGAAGAAGGGACCAAAGCACGTGTCCGAGCTGGGATGGAAGTCTCCACCAGTGTCAGTGCTAAACCCGTGAAGGGTTCAGAAGGCACAGAGGATTTATCCACCACAAATCTGACTGAGAGCCCCAGCGGACCCTCTGGGTCCAAAGCTGTGTCAGAGGGAGCCAGAAGAGTGCCAAGGATAAGCAGCATGGCCTCTTTAAAGGCCTTAACCTGCTGCAGTATTGCCGATTCCAAATACCAAAGACATCTCATGTATCTGTGACTGACATCTGTTTTCTGCAGTCACAACTTGAAGCCTGTAGTTTTAGAAGGGAACATAGCTCCCTTGCTCACTGGATTTTATTTTGGGAGCCGCTAAAGGGCCGAAGAAAGTGGGAGCGGAGCTCCAGATCCATGTTCAAGGTGCGGAAAGAAAAGGAACAGACATCATCACAGAGGGTTGCCGCTCTTCTGTGGATGGAACAAAGCCGGATGGAACAAAGCTGGTGTGGAGCTGCACTGTGCCACCGAGTGCCGTAAAGGAGTACTGCTATGAAAAGTTTCTAGATTCTTATTAGCACCTTAGGAATAAGGTAAAAGTGAAGAATCTGTGGGTAGAAGTAATAGAGCGCGCAGGTCAAACGACTATAATTTTACCATACTCACCTGGGTCCATAAATCAATAACTCAATAATTTGTTCAGGTAACCCTCGCTCTACTACCAGTTTATTTTACCTACAAGGTCCTATACCATTGACTTTCAAATCCTTGTCGCTGGTACCTGTAACTTATTGGATCAGGAGTTAGCATAATAGGTAAATAACATTTGCACTCATATAATAACCACAGACTCAGGAAGGTTTAAAACTCTTTTATCTAAATTTCTTAAATGGTCATGATCCACAGATTAAATACCACAAGACTTTCAATAATGAAAATCAGGAACAGAATATAACTATGCAAAAGATGTATTAAACTGATTTCGATCATTTAGAAAATAAGGGAAGGTAAGAAAAGGAACATGCTATATATTCACACGATTGAGCAGTTATGTAAAGGAAAGGTAGGAAAAGGAATACGCTATGTAAAACGATTTTATCATTCAACTATAGGGAAAATGAAAAATGTAACGCACTATTAAACGATTTTATCATTTACTAAAAGGAAGGGTAAGAAAAAGGAACATGCTAAGTAAATCAAAACAATTCAACAATTTAAAAGGGAAGGTGAGAAAAAGAATATGCTAATCAAGAAAAGATTTCAAGCATTTATTCAAAGGGAGGGTAAAAAGGGAACATGCTAATATAGTTTGCAAAGGACTCTGACCATAGGGTGGGTAAGAAAAGGGAACACATATATATATAAAATATATATATATATACATACATATATATATATATATATATATATATATATATATATATATATATATATATATATATATATATATATATATATATATATATATATATATATATATATATATATATATATATATATATATATATTACCTACTGGCGTTCGCCAGTAGGTATATATAGTTAGGATTATTTGTCTATGGAACTTTTGAAAATTCTATGTCTAATAACTTTGGCGTTTGTGGACGGAATCGGCTGAAATTGTCAGGAAAATGGCACATTTTGTTTCTGAGCAGCCCTTGAAAATTTGGGGGGGTTTCATCAAGGGGGGGCCGAGAAAAAAGGGGGGTCCCAAAACGCGTTTTTCCCATGTTAATTTCCATAGGGCGGTTGGACTCACTTTTAGCTCGAACGGCTGAATGGATTTGCACGAAACTTGGCAAAATTGTAGGGACTGTTAGCCCGATGTGCCTTTGCTAGGTCTCAATATATGTGCTCCAGTAGTTTTTAAGAAATTAACGTTCAAAACAAGATATATATCTGTAACAGCGCTCCAGGCTGCGCTCCGGTTCGCTTACTTTTCGCGAAACAGAACTTTGCGTGCAGAAAGCTGATTGGCTCTCCGGTGTCTGTCAACATTCTAAACAGTCCGGAGCGGCCGCCATCTTATCTCTCGGTAGGATCGAGAGAGAAGAAGAGGTGAAAAACGAAGGGGGAATTTAATGAAAGGGGGCAAGGTATACCCCTCTTGACCCCCTAGGAATGTTGTTGGGGTTATTAAAGGGTCCTGTGGGGAAAAAAAAAAAGAAAATGATTTTTCACGGTAGAAGCGCTTCACGGGCCGCGAACTGGGCCGCAAACTGGTAGCGAAACGGGAATTCGCCATTTTGTGCTTCGTTAATTAAATTACTAGGTATAAGGGGGTGCGGGAGACGTATCCTAATCCCCTATGTTTCCTGAGGGTGGCTGAGGAGGCTCATATATGTTGATACATCTCTTCCAGCGGCTGTGCGTGAGCTTTTTTTTTTTTTGCTGCGTGACAGTCCGGAGCGGCCGCCATCTTATCTCTCGGTAGGATCGAGAGAGAAGAAGAGGTGAAAAACGAAGGGGAAATTTAATGAAAGGGGGCAAGGTATACCCCTCTTGACCTCCTAGGAATGTTGTTGGGGTTATTAAAGGGTCCCGTGGGGAAAATAAAAAAAAAATGATTTTTCACGGTAGACGCGATTCACGGGCCGCGAACTGGGCCGCAAACTGGTAGCGAAACGGGAATTCGCCATTTTGTGCTTCGTTTTAATTAAATTACTAGGTATAAGGGGGTGCGGGAGACGTATCCTAATCCCCTATGTTTCCTGAGGGTGGCTGAGGAGGCTCATATATGTTGATACATCTCTTTCAGCGGCTGTGCGTGAGCTTTTTTTTTTTTTGCTGCCTGACGTCTGTTAACGTTCGATTCGATGGAAATCAGGAAGTGTTGACCGCCAATTTGTCACTGCGATAAAATATTTTGTTATAAATGAATCCTTATTGATAAACATTGTCTGCGCCATCTTGCCTTTTTTCCAATGCCACAATTTTGTCGTGCACGGCAGCCATTTTAGATGCCAGGCTGGTCCCAGGCTATCACCTACCCCTGCGGATGTAGTTTATGGCCCCAGCTGTAGAGAATCCAGACATGCCAACCCTCCCGATTCAGGCGTGAGACTACTGATTTCAGTGCCAGTCTCCCGCTTCCCGATTTCTGCAAGCAAAAACCCGGGGGCATATTACGAACAACTAGCGATAATTTTTGTCTCTAACTTGTTTAGAGACAAAAATTATCGCCGCACATCGCCGATTTTTATCGCAGATAAACCTTGCTATTATCGCAGAAAAGTCAGCGATATTCATGTATTATCGAGCAAATGCTCTTAGCCATGTTATCCACCTCCCATTGGATAACATGGCTAAGAACTGCTCAGGGCAGGTGTTAGCTTTTGGAGATATTCGCGCTTAGCGCGAATATCTCCAAAAGTTGGTAATAGGAGATAGCGATGTTAGGGACTGTTTCCAGTCGCTAACATCTTGGCACGCCCACTTTGCATGTCATTAGTGATAAGTATCACTGACATGCAAAGCGGGGCCCAAGATGGTCGCTATCTCCTTTTAGCTGTCACTAACTGGTGTTAGCGACAGCTTGGTAATAGGGAGATAATTTTATCTCCGCTTTCATGGCTTTTAAAGCCAAAAAAGCGGAGATAAACCCCCTTGATAATATGCCCCACGATTCCTCGGGGGTTTCAGCTGACAGGGCTTGGTATTGTGTTACGTGGTAATTTTTCCAGGAAACGTCAGAGGGTCGATGCAGGGGTTCTAGAAGAGGTGATAAACCATTTAAGCCTCATGAACAAGCGCATGGTCTTTTAAAGATTTGTGAAGTACTCGGGGTGGCGGTGTGTGTGTGCCCTCTTTCAGGAGCGGGCGGGGGGGCACTGCCAGCAACTTGCCAGGTCAGGTAGTGTTCAACACGTGCATCACCCTTTCTCTGCCTGCTATTGCGCTCCATGCTTCGGAAAGGTAAGAAAAAGAACGTGCATTTGAGTTTGAAATGTCCGATCCTGCAGCAGCACACTTCCAAAGCACACACATGACAATAACCCGATTCAAGGCCCCATTCACCCGTTTTAAAAAAAATATATAACACTCCAACAAAGTAAGATTATAAAACTTTATTAACTTTTAAATATAATGAACGGAACAAAAACTGTAAAAACTTTTAAACATTTTTCACCCAAAAAAGCAACAATGGTCAGAAGCTGTCTTTTGTGCGAATAGTCCCAAGGCAGCACAACGTGCAGAGTTCTGGACGGCACCCAGGTGATGTCGCCTGGGTGCCGCACTGGTTTTGGGATCCTACAATGCTGCTCCGAAAATTGGCGTGGGGCGTCCCGGGTGGTGCGGGGGGAGGCCTCGTCAGTAGCGGTCTGTTGTGCGAATAGTCCCAAGGCAGCAGAACGCGCTGAGATGTTGATGGCACCCAGGTGATGTCCAGTAAACTGCCGCACTGGTTTTGGTATCCTACAATGCTGCTCCGAAAATTGGCGTGGGGCGGCCCGGGGGGGGGGGCGTGGGGGAGGCGGCGTGAACGGGCCTCCCCAGGTGGCGGCCATCCAGCTGAGTTGCGCCCGCTCTTGCGGCTACAGCGTCTCGCTCACCATGTTGTTGAGTTGCTCCCACTCTTGCAGTGCAGCGATAGGCGGCTGCCACATGACTCTTAAAATGGCGGACGGCTCTTCGGTTTTGGGCCTGGTCCACTGATATGGCCCTGGGACACCTTGGAACTCGGACGCTTGCCTGCTAGGGCTTGGGCTCCATTCTCGAAAAGCGTCCCCTCAGCCGTGAAGATTCTACAAAAGTCTTGGGGGCCCGACTCCCGCAGGCTTCTGGTGGGGAGCGGCTGCCATGATTGCTCGCGGAATGACCACGACGGAGCCACGAGATGGTGGTGCTCTCATGCTGACGCCAGCTTCAGTCTGAATGATCCAGAAACAAGGTGGGGCTTTCATCGTTTGGGAAAAAAAATGTTCTAAACCAATGAAAAGTGTTATTTTTAGGTCATATGACCAAGCCTTCCATCTTTAGGAAACCAAAAGTAAAATGAACCAATGAAAAGTTTTATAAACAAGTCACATGACCTGTTATGCGGCATAGGGCTACAAAAAGCGTAGAAAATCCGTTGGCACGTGAGGCGGCGTCAGTAGCGGACCGATGTGCGAATAGGCCGAAGGCAGCACAACGCGTCGAGATCCGGATGGCACCGAGGTGGTGTCCAGCAAATTGCCGCACTGGTGTGGCCATCCTACAATGCTGCGCCGAAAGACGGCGTGTCCAGCTGAGTTGCGGTCACTCTTGCGGTACAGTGACTCGAACGCACCGAGATCCGGGTGGCACCGAGGTGGTGTCCAGCAAGTTGCCGCACTGGTGTGGCCATCCTACAATGCTGCGCCGAAAGACGGCGTGTCCAGCTGAGTTCCGGTCAGTTTTGCGGTACAGTGACTCGAACGCGCCGAGATCCGGATGGCACCGAGGTGGTGTCCAGCAAGTTGCCGCACTGGTGTGGCCATCCTACAATGCTGCGCCGAAAGTCGGCGTGGGGTGCCCCGTTGGCTTATGAGGTGATGTCAGTAGTGGACCAATGTGTGAATAGGTCGGAACCAGCACAAGGCGCCAAGATCCGAATGGCAAGTCCTGGATGTTGAGTGCCATAGTTGAGAGTTCTGAGCAGTGCTTGTAAGACTGTCTGAAGCTTATTTGCACCTGCTGCAGCTTCACTATTGCCCTGGTGTGGCCAAAGGTCGCACATGACATAGGCGGCCGGCTCCCGAGGTCCGGCGGAACTTTTTTCCTTTTCCTTTCTGCTTCTTTTCCTACAATCTGTTTCATCTGAAGACACGACCAGGTCCCTGAATGTGTGCAGGGGGACGCTATTGATTGAATGAAAATGGCGGCTTGACACAAAGCTGACTCAAGCGTTGCTGTTGATGCTATACAGACAAAAATTGGTTTTCAGTTTGTACATTCTTCAGGATTTTTTTTCCATCCAAGTCTGATTGAGAGTTTGTAGAAAAATGGCTTCAGATTTTCCACATACTACTCTTCAACATTCTTCCTAAATGTAACAATGTGAAACTCACTAGGAGAACGGCTGTTTCTGTTTCCTTTCAAAATGCTGCCAACAATATTTTCTGAATGGAAGACACCATCTTGTAGCATAAAGGGCCGAAAGGGGTTCTGGTCTGGCCGATGGTTGGTGGAGACATTTTGACTATATCTTGGACCTGCCCGGACTCGCCCAAAATGGCGCCGGTATAAATGGGACTCGTAACTCATTGTTGTGTACTAGTTGAACAACCTTGATATCATGAGATATGAATGCAGTTTTGATGCTCATGGCGGGCGGGGACGAGAATTGATTGAATATTTCGACATCCCTATTGATATTAAGTTCTGATGTGTTATTGATTACTGTACTATTGAAAGTTCGAATTAACGTCCCCCATGGTACTTGCACGCAAATGTATATCTAGATAACTTTTTTGTAAGTGGCCCTGTCGTATTTTAATTACAAAATGTACGTCCACCGATTCCGCAACTGTTAGACACCTTAGTTCTTGCAACCTAATGGCCCGCTCGTTACGTTCCTCTACAATGTAAATGTCTCCTCATCATATACGATTCCAGTTTGCTCCGTGGCCGGCCCACGTGGTTATAGGCCCGTATTTGTATACTGACATTTTCACAATAAAGGTTTTTAAAACAAAACATGGTAGTAGTATTTACATTGGTAAAGTTTTTACTTTTAGTCACTGTTTTCGAATCAGTAAAAGGCAAGTGAAATAAAGTAGTCCAATTACATGACGGATAAAAGGTATAATATGTAGGAACGCAGTAAAGATAAATGGTCAAGGGCAGTTGTGTTTTTCACTCCTGCAACATAAAGTGATCGATAAGAATCTGATATTCAGGCGTATCAGCGACTAAGACAGCAGGCCGAGCCTCTTTTGCTCAACGGCTCCGTCATGGGACGAAGAAACGCCCTTTTTCTCGAAAAAGGAATATATTTTACTTGCAGGACAGTTGTAAATTTTCCGGGAAAGTACATTAGCCTGGAATATTATAACCTATATGTTAAAAAAAAATAATGTTCGAAAACAATAAAAAGCGTAATTTTTAGGTCATATGACCAAGCTTTTCATCATTAAAATAACAAAAGTAAAATGAACCAATGAAAAGTTTTATTAACAAGTCACATGACCTGTTATGCTTACGTTGCGCGCTGCGCGCCGCGCCCCGGATCACTTCCGGGTGCGCTAACGCGGCGTGTCATATAACGCATTACGCGACAACGTAGGTCAAGAATATAGTCAAAATGTCTCCACCAACCAGCGTTCGGAACACAACCCCTTTCAGCAGTCCAAAAAGTTCTGTTAAATGACAACAGAGGGGACAGGCAACAAGAACCATCAGTCAAAGAGGGGAGGGCAAGTTCTTCTCTTCCGGGTCATGTTGGGGCGCTACCGGAACTGATCGAATTGGTAGTCTACAGTGTTTCTGGATGTTTCAGACTAAAGCTGGCGTCAGCATGAGAGCACTACCATCTCGTAGCTCCGTCGTGGCCATTCCACGAGCAGACATGGCAGCCGCTCCCCACCAGAAGCCTGCGGGAGTCGGGGGCCCCCAAGACTTTTGTAGAATCTTCACGGCTGAGGGGACGCTTTCGAGAATGGGACCCAAGCCCTATCAGGGAAGCGTCCGAGTTCCAAGGTGTCCCAGGGCCATTTTAGTGGACCAGGCCCAAAACCGAAGAGCCGGCCGCCATTTTGAGAGTCCTGTGGCAGCCGCCTATCGCTGCACCGCAAGAGCGGGAGCAACTTAACTACATGGTGAGCGAGACGCTGTAGTAGCAAGAGCGGGCGGTAAACAGCTGAATGGCGGAAGATGCACAGTGTAGCAAAAGCGGGCGGAATGTCAACTAAAACGGTTAAGGGGCGCCCCACTACAGCGTGTCTTCAGGTGAAACGGATTGTGGGACAAAGTCCAGAATAGAAGAGTCATCAAAAGGCAAAAAGTTCCGCCGGACCCCGGGAGCCGGCCGCCTATGTCGGGGGCGATCTCAGGCTACACCAGTGCTATAAGACTTGGGGAGGGGGTCGGAGCCAAGCGTCTTCTCCGAGTCCGTGCCATCACACCGTCCCTCGGGGGCCTCCGTCAAGCGGTTTAGGGAGGTACCATATAACATTGTTTTCAAATGCAGTCAGGTCCACAAACGACCCTCACTTACTTTGAGAATAGTGAAGCTGCAGTAGGTGGAAATAAGCTTCAGACAGTCTTACAAGCACTGCTTTTGTAAAAATGTTTTGTTTTTTTTGTATTTTTGCACAGTTTTATATATTTTTTTGTTTTTGATGGAGGGGAAACAACAAAGCACAGGCATTGAAAAAGGCTCAAACTCAGAACTCTGAACTATGGCACCCAACATCCAGGACTTGCCATCCGGATCTTGGCGCCTTGTGCTGCTTCCGACCTATTCACACATCGGTCCACTACTGACATCATCTTATAAACCAACGTTATGTAAATAGTTATTTAATAAAATGTTTTACCCTGTTTCTTTGCTGGTGTGTTGTCTATATTTTTAATATTTGCATAGGGTTTGTCGTTATTTTGGGCGGGATGGGTGATGGAGCCGAGCTGTCTTGCAGCCCTCATGGTGTGGAGCTCAGTTCATCTCACTATTTTCGTATTTCTCATGAAGGGTTGTTTATAATATTTCTATTTTAGCGAGGTCAAAAAAAGATCCAATTAGTGGCGTACTGATTTTGCTCGATTACTTTTATTTTTTTACACGATTTTTCCCGATCTGCAAAGACTAAACAGAGTATTGCGACTTTGTGCTTGTTTGTAAATAGAGAATGAACCAAAGAGAATCAATTGTAAAACAGTAAATGCTTGGATAATAATCAATCAAATGGAGAGACAAGCAGGCAGGACGGATTACAACGGGGGTAAAGGCCTGCGTTAACTACTCTTCAGTATCTGCAAAGAGAGAGTACTACTAAGAGAAAAGAGGGGAGGGGGGCAGCGTTCAAAGCACATCAGCGTGCATAAACACGAAAAAGTTTTTATCTATCACGTACTTGACATTTTAAAGCTTTTCATATTTGCTATTAAAAAACCATTGAAATTCACTGAAAAAAACATAGGTTATAGTCGATATATAGTTAGGAATTTGCATTTACAAAACCTTGAAAATTCAATGAAAAAACCATTGGTTTTAGGCCATATATAGTTAGGGATTTGCATTTACAAAACCTTATTTTACTCGCATAAAACCATTGAAATTCCATATATAGTTAGATGCGCTAACTATATATCGCGCACCCGCAATCCACTGCTGATGATGTCACATATTACATCATTCATGACATGGTCAGTGACATCACTGATGACATCACTGATGACAACTCAAATGACATCACTGATGACATCTCATTTGACATCACTGATCACATCACTGATGACATCAGTCATGTGATAATACAATGAACCTCTTCAGACTCTAATATAATCTTACATACACTCAGTATAAACAGACACTCACAGACTGTCACTCATCCATGGAGTTACTCACACACCTAGTCAGTCATGGAAAGAATCAATCACACCTCCATTTCCTCAACTATACAGTTATACACACCTTACTTATTCAAACATATTCTAACACATATTTACTCTCTTATACAATCCCTGATACAAGCTCACAGTGATCCATACAGCCACTCACACATTCACTGGCTCTTATCCACAGTTATTTATATATGTCAACTCTCAGATGTATTGTGTTTTACATACGTATTTACTTGCACATGTAGCACTGAGATATCCATTCACTCACCAAGACACCCATGCACAGTCAACCGCCCATATAGCTGTTTCCACATGCACTCTTGAACTCATACACCTAGTGAATCAACTGCTTACACATCTATGCACAGACTGACACACCTCCCAGCCACCCACACACATACTCAGTCTCCCATACAAATACTTGAGCAACCAATCAATAACCCATATAGTTATTCATATAGCTACTGATCAACACATGCTGTAGCTTACACAACAACAGACATACTGATGCACAAATTAAGACAGTTTGGTCACTAACCCATGTACTCAGTGAGACACATTTAATCACTCTTTCATACAGTCAGTCATGCACCTACTAAATTCTTCATCCAGACACTTATACATCCACTCATTCTTCAATATGTAAAACATATTTAAACTTTACAGAAACATAGTCACTGGATGTTGTCATCAGTGATGTCATCAGTGATGTCACTGACCATGTCATGAATGATGTAATATGTGACATCATCAGCAGTGGATTGCGGGTGCGCGATATATAGTTAGCGCATCTAACTATATATGGAATTTCAATGGTTTTATGCGAGTAAAATAAGGTTTTGTAAATGCAAATCCCTAACTATATATGGCCTAAAACCAATGGTTTTTTCATTGAATATATATATATATATATATATATATATATATATATATATATATATATATATATATATATATATATATATATATATGAAACCACAATCGTCCTTAAGCTCTTCCAGGACACACTCGTGTTCAGCCTGCCATCCGGCCTGTCAGGATTCTGCTCCCCAAAGAATTCACTAGTGTGTTTTGGTGCCTAACGCGTTTCGGGGCCACCTGCCCCCTATTCATAGGCCGCTCGTTATGCGCTGTACAAAGGCTCCGTTTTATTAGTAGATTAAAAGCATGCCTCCTATTGGTTGCCAGTTCGTTTTTGCCTATGTTGCATGCTGGGAGATGTATTTTTTCTCTTGGGAGTCTCTGAATCACATATTCATTTAGAGTGCTTGTTAAGGTCCCTAAGTGGGATACTGTGATTTCTGGCGAGTTTTGTTCAATCCGGCTTCACACGCTTAAGGACGATTGTGGTTATATATATATATATATATATATATATATATATATATATATATATATATATATATATATATATATATATATATATATATATATATATATATATATATATATATATATATATATATATATATATATATATATATATATATATATATATATATATATATATATATATATATATATATATATATATATATATATATATATATATATATATATATATATATATGGTAGAAAAGGACGTCTTACAGCAAATGTTCAGCTTGAAGAGACGAGGTGAACCCAGTAATGGTGCATAAGTATTTTTATTGTGCTCTACACCATCCCGCCATTACGCGTTTCTGCCTGACGAGGCCTTGATCACATGACAGCGTTAAAGGGACGGATATCCTCTTTTTAAAGTGCTACATGCCATTAATTTAATAGACATAGAAAACATAATGTCACGTGTTAAAAAACGCCATTTGTTACACCTTCAAGGATAATCCTTGTACCACGTTTGGGGAATATAGAAAGCAGAACATGGCACAGCTATTTGATATTCTCATTTAGCAGCAATTTAGAATAATTATAAAACATATAATTAAATAAATAAATATGCTTTAAAAATTATAAATACTCCATATCCTTGCTGTTAAAATACAAGGAATACACATCCATAAATAAATCAATGTATGGCTAAAATCATGCTTAAGAAACAAATCCTGTTTAAAACTACAGTAAACTAGGAGATACATATCTTAAACTAGCCAGAATTAATTGAAAATAGTAAAAGGATGCAAAATGAGTGTTCACCTATAATTTTCAAGGTACACTACATAATATATCATCAATCTTTACGTTTAGGGAGGGTAAAGAGAAGGAACAAGATATACGATGACAAAACCCACACAGATTTATATTTACCGAAAATGGTGTGAAGACCAACCCTGGCCACGGGTCAGTTGGAAGACAGGAACCCCAAAAGTTGTAGTTGCCAGTAGGCTAGCAGGTGCAGATCAGAATCAGGACAGAAAAAACATATTTGGATCAGAACAGAACCATAAAAGGTTGAGACTAGCACCCGCAGTTCAGTTGCAATGCCTGCACTGCTCCCTCTCTGCAGTTAACAGTCAGAACCCCGATTGGGTTATCGATTTCACCTGCAAAGTGCTTTGCCAGCACCTTAGCTTCGCAGAACCCCGACTGGGTCAGCAAATCTTCTGACAGAGTGCTCCGCAACCCTCTGCTCTAAGTCACCTATTGAGTGCGTTGGGTCAGTGACAGGACAGCTATTCGGACAAGTCGGACAAATTAACTAGCTAAGCCTACTCTAGTTATACTATTTTCCAGGTAAGTGTACCACTCCCCAATGTTGCAAGTGTAAAAATTCCCAATTTCAATTGGTCAAGGAGGAGGAGAGGTCATCACACCACACCAAATGTTGATACCTCAGTGTTGAATATTAATTTTAACATTCCCGCCCATCAATATATTTTCACATGACAGCTTTATTCCACCTAACAATGGAGAATTTATTATTAAATACATTGAAATTCATTGGGTACAGTTTAGCTTCCTCTGGCAGGGTTAAGGGTCAGCTTCCCAGGCGCATCTTGGCTGTGACTGTCTTTGGCTCCCATTCAATGACAAATGCTTTCAGCTTCTCTCTGGAGCTTGTCATGCGCAGAAGGACTTTCAAAATGGAGTAACAGCACCTCCTTGGCCCAAATGTATTGTTTCATAAAGAAACAGTTTTAGAACATAGAATAAATGAATACACTGTAAACCATGTATCTCTACTCTATACCCATTACTATATTTTTAACTATAGCGTTAGGATTAGGCAGAACGAACAGCATGGCAAAAGCAGCAGTGCAAGCTTCTCGCATGTGGGAACACAGAACAGCCATCTTAGTTCTAGTGCGCAGAAGCGACAGATTCCCTCCAAAGCAAAGAATACGTCAGATCACGTGAGTATGACAGACGCATTCGCAGTAGAAACCCTCGCGTAGCAGCAGCTAATTTATGTGCAAGTGTATTACAGTTAGTAAAACACATAAGCAGGCTTCACTCGGACACCCAAATGTTTTATGTAAAATGTGGTATTAATTAGACAAACATGTTGGTTAGTCTATTAACGTTATTCGAGGTTCATGAATACAAGCAAGTCGCTTCTTATGTGAATCCTTGCTCCATCAGAAATATTGAGACACTATCACACTCTCTCTCTCTCTCTCCAGCAAATGTTTCACTTTCTTCTTGAATATAAAAAGAGACTGGAAGGTCATTACATATTGTATGTGCTTGAATGAAAGATTGTGACCATCTACACGTGATATCTTTACTCTAAACACTTCCAGGAAATGCTTCCTCTATAAATGCATCTCTGGTTAGAATTTAGTATTTAAGAAAACTCGTAAGGTAATTTGGTATCCAAACATAAGTGGTCTTTTGTGTAGGTTTTTAACACAGCTCACCCCAGCGCTGGCAGGAAATTCAAGCTTCCTTGGGTAGAGTTCATGTGCAGTATTTTTGCTAATGTGTACCTTAAATGTTCCATGCAAAGAACCATTATCAAGTGTACAGCCCAGGACAGTCCGTAAGACACTGCCTCAGTAATACTGAGGGTGTGAGAATCTGTCTAAACAAGGTACTCATGAAATGGTCCATGGGTATTCATATACTTACTCAGGTACATATTGCCGTCACACGTAACCGAGCCCTGGCCTACTCTGGGGTGTAATGCAGAGTTTCTCAACACAGCCTTTAAACCTTTAACTTTAGCTTTGGGGACATCAATACAAACTCTTACAAACGTTAAGTTTTGATCAGTTCATCTTAATGCAACACATGCCAGATATGAAGGGGGTTTTATAAATGCCAACAAATTGTCTCTGACGCCATATTACCTTGTGATGGGAACTTACATTCTTCGCCGTTCAGTGTAGGTCTAGCGCTAGGTCAATTTTCTGCGTTAATATTAATAGCGTGCTGTGGTGAGTGTAAAATGTAAGTTGGGTAAAGATCAATATTTTCTACATGAGGTAGAGGACTGCCAAAGAAAATGGAAACAGGGGCTCTAGAAACAGTCACGGATCTAAAAAACGTGTAAAAGATTGACATGTCACATAGTATGTGCTACGTCACGTATGTCTCATATGAGCAACTATGCCTGAGTATTTTAGAAGGCCCTCGGCACGGAGTGTTAAACAGTAGTGCTTGCGACTTAAACTGAGCATGCGCTGCTTTCTGTCATGCATTTGTGAATACACAAGCAGAAGGTTTTTTATTTTTCTGCCATAGTAAAACAAGCGACACATGAAAGGTGCATCCTCGCGTCACATGGACGTAGCCATCAGCAGTGCACCAGGCGCAGCGGCCTACTGCATCCCAATCCTAGCTTTTTAGGTCTCGCTATTATATCCCGCAGGGATTTATTAGGTTTCGCTATTATATACCGCAGGGATTAATAGTAGGCGAAACAAACTCTTGACCAAGCGCGGATTAAGTGCAGTTCATGTGATCTAGTCATGTGAGACGCGTGTGCACGTCAAACCCATCAGCCTCGCACCGGACTTCAATGAAATGCCTCCCAAGCTGCTCCCCCGCCTCCCAAGCTGCTCCCCCGCCCCCACCATCAGCCTTCAAAGCAATGCGCTCCCACCTCGCCCCCCACAGCAATGCCAAGAGCTTGTTTCTTTCATCAAGTCCCCGCTGCCTTTCGGCATCTGACCTCTCCCTCCCACTGGCAGCTCGTCGTTTCTCTGGAAGTACCCTTTGTCTCGCAGGAACTAGCTTTCCAAAGCAGTCCTTATTCCATTTTTGTTTGTACCTGTAATATTTTATGTTTACATAAAAGGATGCATGTACTTAATCAACGTTTCTATAAACGCTGTCATCTTTCTACATGACCTATCCGATTAACAGTGCGGTTTGTGCTCAGCATGTTTTTATCAGGTTTTTTTTTCATTGCTCTGCTGGTTTTTTTGATCTCCTTTGCCCACATTAACTCTCGGATATTCAGTGTAATTTATGTCCTGTAGCCATTAAATAAATCTGTCTTATGTTGCTTTTTTCTTCGTCCTGTTGGTTCATTAGCCGTAAGATTAATTGCAGTGTTCCGTTAATGGAAGTAAAGGGAAGCGCAATGTGTTGTAGCTACAGTCACTCCTCCTTCCTAATGGCTGCACATTTTCGGTGTTGCACTGTAGTTTGTGTGCTTTGTTTTTCGGGCTTCCCTTATGTGAAAGCACTGAACAGCACATTTTCATTTAATTATGTTGGAACACATTTATTCAACGCCATTTATTTTTTACATCAATAACGTTGTTGTGTGAAAAGGATGCTGTATTTTCCTTAATTCGCAGTACCTTGGAGAAACTTGCACACATTTCTTATCCAGCCATAAATTATTTTTTATTTCTCAACTCTTAAGATCTTCCAAGCTGTCTTATTTATTTCATCCCATCTTTCTTCTGATGTCTCCTTCGACCTCAAATCCTGCTGCTAGACTGTCTACTGAGATATTTTTGCAAGCGTGCTTCTTTGTCCCAGTTTTGCAGGCAGAGTCGTTATGGCTGTATTCAGAAAGTCTTATGGCACTCATCAAACACTGTCTTGGCTGGCAACGTTGCCCAGTAGCCGTACAGAGCAGTCCTAAATAAGCATAGATGCTTAAGATCGCTATTCAATGCCATGAACATGCCAAGATCATCTTACTCCTTGCTGAAATTTCTAAAGTGTCCAGATCCAAAGATGCAAGCAGGCAAAAATATCAAGCTTTTGACAGTTTACATTGTGGTTCTACTAAAACTGCTGGACACTCTGGTTTACCTTAATTCCACATTTATTTTCAACCCTCAATATGTCAAAGTAAGAGGCAGCGAAGGTGTTTTAGTCCTGACCTAAAGATGGAACATTGTGGCCGCCGTGACAAACCATCTTGGGCCTGGTAGCTTTATTTGCTATTCTGGGGGCCAGAAAGGGAGTGCTGTGTTGATAGCTGACACCTGGGAGATCAACAAATATAAGGTACCACAGTTATGTCCACTCTTTGTAGTCTGTGTGTCTACTCTGTTGTATTATTGGGATTCATACATTTACAATACTACATTTTTGCTCCCTTCAAGTAGTTTTATGTCCTGTTTTCAACTCGGTTTTGTCTGAATCTATATTTCTTCATCTCTTTATTGTATACCATGTAAGGAACATTTCTTGCCAGCACCTGTTATACTTGTGAGTGCTCTCAACTACTTCCTAAGCCTAGGCCTGTCCGTGTGCAAGAACAGCACGGTTCCTCTGTAGGTAATAAGCAAGATAGATAGAAAGAAAATGTGCAGCCGAGACTGCTGATCGGACAATCATGTAGTTTAGCTTTTTAGAATCTTAAATTAGGAGCACCTTCTTGCCAGAACGCTCAGAGCTTCTTGCTGCATATATGTAGAAAGGATAGAATGGCCTAGAATAAAATGTCCCTGAACTCTAGAACCTGTTTAAACTGTGAAAATCTCAAATACACTTACCCAGGAACTAAATGTGTAATTTCTGTGGTTTAAAAAAGTTAATTAAAAACCATGAACACACTATTTAACCTTGGGCAATTGTGCTTGGTTGCATTTCAACCCTTCTTTTTTCACCCACTGTGCCACACTAGACAGAGATCCCATTATACCCCCACACCCACCCTCACACCCTCTCACCCTCACACACCCTCTCACCCTCACACACACCCTCTCACCCTCTCACCCCCTCACCTCACGCCTCACACTGCTGCACGCCACACACTGCTGCACGCCTCACACTGCTGCACGCTGCACTGCTGCATTACTCCTACTGCTGTCCGCCTCACACTTCTGCACACTACTGCATTACTCACACTGCTGCATGCTGCACACTGCTGCACGCCTCACACTGCTGCACGCCTCACACTGCTGCATGCCTCACACTGCTGCACACCTCACACTGCTGCACACCTCACACTGCTGCACGCCTCACACTGCTGCATTACTCACACTGCTGCATTACTCACACTGCTGCATGCTGGACACTGCTGCATGACACACTGCTGCATGACACACTGCTGCATGCCTCACACTGCTGCATGCCTCACACTGCTGCACGCCTCACACTGCTGCACGCCTCACACTGCTGTATGCCTCACACTGCTGCACGCCTCACACTGCTGCACGCCTCACACTGCTGCACGCCTAACACTGCTGCATGCCTCACACTGCTGAATGCCACACAACATCACCACATCACTCTAGGACACCACCACATCACTACAGAGACACCACCACATCGCTCTGGAACACCGCCACATCACTCAGGGACACAGCCACATCACTCAGGGTCACCGCCACATCA
This sequence comes from Lissotriton vulgaris, assembly GCF_964263255.1. Lineage (NCBI taxonomy): Eukaryota > Metazoa > Chordata > Amphibia > Caudata > Salamandridae > Lissotriton > Lissotriton vulgaris. Next base: position 501,428,317 of record NC_141694.1, read on the forward strand.
CTCTGGTACACCACCACATCACTCTGGGACACCACCACATCACTCTGTGACACCACCATATCACTCTGGGACACCACCACATCACTCTAATACACCACCACATCACTCAGGGACACCACCACATCACTCGGGGGCTCCACCACATCACTCGGGGGCACCACCACATCACTCAGGGGCACCACCACATCACTCAGGGACAGCACCACATCACTCAGGGACAGCACCACATCACTCAGGGACACCACCACATCACTCAGGGACACCACCACATCACTCTAATACACCAGCACATCACTCTAATACACCAGCACATCACTCAGCCAAACCACATCATCACTCAGCACCAAAACAGCATCACTCAGCACCCCAACAGCACTGTCCTTGCTTGCTACCAACAAGCATTCCCATAGCCAATAGGACTCGCATTAGGAAAGTGTAAGCTATTGGCTTTGTGAATAACAATGCTATTAATTTTTATTTATTTGTTTTTATCAACCAAACTGTTGGGAGGTTTTGTAATTCTCTGCTGAGGAACGCTGTCATTCTGTGCGCTCGCTTGACGTAAAGTTATAGTCCTATTTTTGTGAAATGTCCTGTTTTTTTCTTTAAAATTCTGGTCACCCTAGCAATGGGGGCACATGTAGTGCCACCCCCGCTGTTACTTCCCCTCTGCATGCACTGTTGCGCGTGCCCTGTGTGCCATGCGTGATATGGTGCATAGTAACAGTGCATGCACCATATCGGGGAGGCATCGCCTTCGGCCTCACATAGGCATGCCCTGCGTGGTTGTCATCGCATAATACGGATGCCGCCGGCTTCACACTACGGTTCTTATTCAGCCCCAAGGTCTCAACACCATGCAGACGTCTAATAACTCAGGAGCATTGCTTATTGTTGTGATTGACAGCCCTGCACTTGGCAACGAGGACTTCTATGTGTTTTTCTACCTCATGCGGCCCATTTAATAAATATAATTCGTTCTTACTTAGAGCATCTGCATTGATGATTTTTTATATTTTTTTATTTCTAAGAGCTGTCGTTCACATTGTAAACCTGGGTCTGACAGTTCCTCTGCGCAAGAGACGCACTTTGGACCGCTCTTACCACAGAGGTGATAGTGGTGGAAACGAGTACCTGGCTGAAGGATCCGTAGATATAGTTTGGAGCTTTCAGATTCAAAGTTTGGAAGTTCAAAAACATTTTACACAGGTACGGGATGGACTGCCTTATCCAGTTTGAGGACTTTGTCAATTCCAACGCTTTCAGACTCCTAAACAAGTATTGCACTTCCTAAGACGAGGTCTGTGTGTGGCCGTGTTTGTGTTTATGAAGTCTTCTCCTTGCACTCTGGCTTTAGCTAGTGACATTAAGTGAGTTATGCAGCCTGAAACACCACTATGCCAAGATAAAACAAGGATTGGCCGCGCGGCAGTAAAGCTGCGCGGCCGTGAAAGCCATCATTTGCGGGGCAGCAGCGGAAGGGGGCATGGGCGATTTCCTTTCGGGAGAGTGCGACCATATGGTGCCACCATATGGCGCTGCGCGCTCCCGAAAGGAAATCGCCAAGATGTGCACGCATTGCTTTGCAAGCAAGGCAACACGTGCACTCCTTTGCTGCCAAGGCGCTGCCAATGCCATTAGGTCCCCTCCTATGCAACGCATGCGCGTTGCGTAGGACGAGACCTAAAAAAGAGCCTATTTCTTTTGACACTTCCTATTTAAAAAAGCGAGACTTGTTGGCGTTGTCAATCCTTGTTATTAAACAGGTTTTACCCCGAACTCCTTGATTTAATGCTTGTTAATTATTCAAGATTGTTCCAGCTAGTTAATATTATTAAATTCGGAAAAACCAATTTCTATAGTTTAATGGGAATGGAGATACCTTTATAGTAAAACCAATGTCTCTCACTTCCATACACCAACTGTCATTATCTGCCGAAGTCGCTTTCATATTTATACTCTTCACTTTCTAGTTCATTTGATATCCTGAGATGTCACCAAACAGTTTTACTCTATCAAGAATTACCAGGTCTGCGGTTGTTTTATCACTTGAATGAGCCTTTCACCAGCATTCAAAATTATAGTTGCGATGAAATGTTCCCTGCATGGTGTACATGTGTTTTTCCTGTCCCAAGCACCAAATTGTGGTATTTGGTAACCTTCTGTTTGATTTTGGACCCAGTCTGTCACTAATCTGGTGTGCACACAGAAACCTAGGTTTGTCCCTTGACATGAGTGAGGTTCTCTACATGCCCTTTGACCTGTAGGGATGCACCAAGGATGTATTTGTTTGCCTGACATTAGATCATTGCCTTTGGTATGGGTTTAGTATAGAGAAGACTGGTGGCAGCATATCATGTTTTGAGAATTCGTAGTGTGACCAGACCACTTTATTTGAGTCACTGGAGTGGAGACCTATTGACCCACCTGTGTAAAGGTTCGCTTGTGTACGCTTATCTAGACCCTTGCTCTATCCTTCCATGTGCGTGTTAATCTGTGCAGCCTGTGTACAGATGCATGGCGTGCATGAGTGAGCCAGTGTAAAGGAGGCAAGTGGGATCCATTTTCTATAGCCATGGCCTGGCTGTGCACAAGATGAGTTGAGGGTTGTGTTACCAGACAGTTGAAGTGTATTGCTCACTGAGGCGAGTAGAGACTGGGCTTCCTTAGATATTCAGTGAGGCCTTTTGGTTAGTAAGGAGATGCCGATTGGTCTTCCTCAATACTAAAAATTGGTGCATAGTGGTAGCAGGACTGCAAATTCTGTTCTGCAAGGTTTGTACACCTTCAAGCGAGGCCTACCCTTTTGTCTTTCACTGATCACTCCTTCAGTTAGGCAGAATAAAGCTAGGTGCACAAACATCTCAGCTCTTTGTGCCTCTTTTGTAAGTGCTTCAGGTTAAAATACACTCTACGGTGAGAAGAATCACTTTACAAACAAGCATTGGCATAGCCAATAGGTCTCGCTTTTGGGATCTTAAGTGTTTATTTAGAAGTCTGTGCTATGTTGCAGAGTATTGTGGTTGATGTTTTTTTGTTAAAAAATTTGACCTAAAAGTGTTATATGTGGTAGTTAGTTGTATTATGCGTAGTGTATTTATGTTGCTTAGAAATGTTCTAGCTAATTATTGGAATTTCATCAGCTTCATAAAATAAACTTCCTACCTATCTATGTCTGTTGTGGGTTGCCCAAGAAGTCTTATTGCTTGCCAGTCCCATGTGGGATTTTCACAAAGTCTCCATAGAATTCTTCCTTACAGTCAATTTGAACAGCCCGTGAATAAACTAGAAATCTGCATGTATCTGGGGATTGTGGCCCAAAAAATTGTTACCACAAATCCAACACACAATTACAAAAGTCTGCTTCAGGAGCTGGTGGGTGGGAATAAATTCCGCTTGAGGTGGGGGGGTGAGGGGGCTGGCGCACCGCCATACATGCAGGGGGCCGAGTGGCTCCCCCTTTCCATATGGTCAGGGACTACCGACAATCCCCCTCCCCCCACTTGGGCACCAACACAAATTGAATTACAATTAAAGCAATTGGACATGAGAGGAGTTTTTTTGGAAGGCGGGGGGTCCTGACCCCCCGGCCGTATTTATTAAAACATGAAAAGAAATAAAAAAAATGAAAAAAACAATATTTACACACAAGCATTTATGCAGAAAAATGTAGACATTAGATTACAATCAATGTAGACAGGTCATCAAGATGCGGCGTAGGGGCATGCCCCGCAACCGAGGGTGCAGGGGGGGCTAGGGGGCTGGCGTTTAAGCATTTATGCAGAAAAATTTTGACATTAGATTACAATCTATGTAGACAGGTATCAAAGGGCTAACCTTAACAAATATCTAATACAACGTGTTCCTAACCAAATCTAACATCATACTTATAACTTTTTCTGCATATCCTAATTTTGGGTTTACGGCAAGGTCGCTCACCTGTGTCAGATCCTTATTAACCAGCTACCCCGTCACGTCTGAGTGCGCATGCGCAGAGAGCCCGTTTACTGAGAGGGTACTTCCCCCCTCCCCTCCTGGTTACCCCGTACGCTCCATGAACTCCATTACCCAAAGGGAAGGCCCTTGCACTCTGCGCGGTTTAATGACGTCCTAGTGCTCCTGGAGTTCTGGGAGAGACCACTTACCCCCCCTCATTCAAGAATGGTGATGCCCCCTAAGGACCTTAAATTGACTGCTCACCGATCATGACCTTACCGCCACAGGCCAGCATAGTTGACCGACTATCTGGCCCCCCCAATCCTCCTCTCCTCAAAGGTCATGCCTACTTAGAACCCTCCGAGCAATGCCAAAATATTCTCCATAAACAGGTGGACCCCGTCTTGTATGTTCCCCCCAGATGCATCCATGTGGTATATTCTGCAATTGAGGTGACCAGAATAATTTCTCTATCTTGTTGTTGGTCCTCTTTACCGAGTGATTCAACGCCCTGACAGGGCCCCCCCCTCCAACTCAGCCTAGGGATCATCTGAGATCACACTATGATGCAGCCCTGCCGCAATTTGGCTAACCAGTTCATTACTGAGATTATCTCTTCCATCAGGACCCTCCTGCCCAGACTTACCAAATCGTTGCCACCCAGATGTAAAATAACAACTGAGGGCGGTGGGGTGTGTTTCTCGAGCAATTCCGTAAAAAAAAACTAAACTGACTGAGCTAAAGACCACCCCTCCTATGAAAGGAAACCTTGAAACCTCCCTGTTCCGCCCTCTGTCTATAATCGCCTGAAAAGAAAACAGATTTAATGTGTTTTACATATGAGTGACCAACCACCCATACCACTTGTGTCTCCTTCCTATGTTCCTGGGTCCGCCGTGATGAAGATGCTTGGTGTCGGTGATCCGTTAATAGTTTCCGCCCTGCTGACAGGCTTGAGAAACTCAAATACAAGCAAACAAGAAGACAGGCATCAGCGTAACTTACTTGGTACCTCACAACATGTGCAGCCGCACAGAACGCTTGTAACAATTGGAAGACCATCTCCCAATCCTTTTTACACTGTTCACATGCAACCCTCTAGCCGTTGCTTCACTGGCTGCCCCTATTCGGAAAGAATGTGTCCCAAAATCTTTTGCATTTAGACCAGCCTTGCCAATAGTGATTGCCAGTACTCTTTGGAACTGAAACCTGGTCAATGGGGTACCGTCTGCATGCATAAACAATGCTCCCTCCACTGCGCCAGCACGTTGTTTGATAAAGGACTCTACATAGAAAACTGGGCAGCAGGGATTAGTCCGTGCACGATGTAGTACCAGACTATCCCCCCGGGCCTCTTGATCAGTTTTGGATTTACGTATGATAACCAACAGCGTATCGCCCAGTATCTTTGTGTGTTCCAGCTGAAGACCCCATAGCATGTCCTGCTTGCTGAAGCCACCAGCTCACTGGCCCGTAATGCCCCATAAAAAGCTAATGAAAAGGCGGCTCTGAATAAGAGTAACTCCCCGGGTGAACTACAGGAGTCCTACAAGGCCTTCAATAATGATGCCAGCCGTTCTAGACCTATTGGTTGTCTGGAATCTGTGGCAGTTGCTTGCAGGCGCCGCCACCCTCTCAGTGCCTTCCGCACAAGGAAACTATTAGTGGGAACTTTGGCCCCCTTAAGCTGCGTAAAGAAAGATATGGCCGCCATGTGTCTGCTAGCTGTCGCTGCTGAGCGCCCCTCTTTATGCAATGCATCTATGTACTGAGTGAAATTCCCCTTCTGATCCCATTTCTCTGCCCAGTCCTCTCCCAATAAGACAAAAACGCCCCTTCGTAAGCTGTTCTGGTCTTGGGCGCTAGGCTAGCTGCCACGAGGTTCTGTAGCTGGGGGCACCAATCTGCCAGAGTTTTTTTGGGGGGAAGTGTGCCGGAGTCGCCTCTGCGGATGGTAGATGCTCCCTGAATACCTGCATCTTAAAGCGAGAAAGTGCGTCAGCTGCATTATTCAACATCCCTGGGACGTGTTTGGCCCTACATTGTAGATTAAGTTTCATGCAAACCAGCACAATCTCTTTCAATAGGTGGAGTATAAACGTACACTGCGCCGCCTGCTGGTTGATACATTCAACTACAGTCATGTTATCTGACCAGAAGATCACAGAACGATTACACAACAGATCAGGCCAAACTGTTAATGCCACCCAGATTGGAAATAGCTTCAAGAAGCCGATGTTAGCTGTCAAGCCGCTCTCCTCCCACCTAACCGGCCACCGTTGGGCCACCCACTATTTTCCAAGGATGGCGCCAAACCCCACACTGCCTGCAGGGTCAGTCTATAGGCCTAACTCAGCAGACGTAGTGGGGGGACCGCATCACACTACTCTGACGTTGAAATCCTCCAGGAATGCAATCCATATACGCATGTCCTGGCGAACCTCAGCCGACAATCTAGTGCAATGGTGTTTCTCCCGCAGGCCCATCATGGCCTGCGAGATTGAGCGTGAGAAGGGGCGTGCCATAGGTATGACTCTTAGCACGAAATTCAGCTGGCCCACAGTCTGCTGTAATTGCTGGAGGGTCACTTTTTCCCTAACCAAACATTTCCAGAGAGCTGCTCTAAATTTCGTGATTATGTCTTTTGGTAGCCGGAATCACCGTTTTTCCAAGTGCCAGGGGGACCCCAAAAACCTGCATGAGCACGCAAAATTTCCTGCAATGCCCACCCACACTCCTGTGAGCCCGCCGAGCCCAGAAAGAGAAAGTCATCCAGGTAATGCATGACATGGTGGTGTCTCGTTGTTTGCCTGAAAGCCCATTCCAGAAAGGAACTAAATTTCTCAAAGTAGGCGCATGAAACAGAGCAACCCATGGGCATACACATGCCGATATAGAATTTTCCTTGAATAGCAAAACCTAGCAGGTGCTGATCTAGGGGATGGACCGGCAGTAGCCGAAAAGCAGATTAAATGTCTGACTTAGGCAAGCAAGGCTGCAGGTCCGAGAGTCCTCAACATTTCCACTGCCTGGTCAAAAGATGCATACTTAACACTACAAATGTCTTCATTTATAGCGTAGTTTTTTTTTTCAGAACAAAGTTTATAGCGTAGTTTAAAGAGGTGCCCCTAGGTGCTGATAGGTTATGAATGAGCCTGTACTTGACCTCCTCCTTCTTTGGGAGCACGCCGAGGGGCGAGCACACAACATTAGGTACATGGATGTCATTAAAGGGACCCGCTTTCCTACCCAAGCGCAGCTCTTTAGCAATTTTTGTCGCCACTACCTCTGGGTTGTGCCTAACTGAGAGCTGATTCCTACATTCTGGAGTCCCGGTATATCCCACTGCTGGGATCCTAAAGCCCTGCAAAAAACCTTCTTGCAGCATCCTCGCAGAGGCATGGTCTGGGTACCTGTTCAGCCAAGGAGTCATAACCAGAACATCAATGGGTGAATGAGCTACCAGCCGTCCTCCCCCCTTAATCTTGTTCCCTTCTTCCCCTTTTTCCAGAGGTGTTACCTTTAGAGCGGCAGGCTGTTTCTGGGTGGGAAGGGTGGCCATATATGGAACATGCGTGTTTAAACTTACAAGTGCCTTGTGTCCTGGTGCATGAACGCTAGTTAAAATCCCAGCACACCCCTTTTCGCACACCACTGCTCCCCGTCCTAGTGGCCATGTCACCCCCCCCTGTGTTGGCCAAAAGGACTGCTGGGGTTTGGAGGGGTAGTTTTTGTTCCAACTTGGGCCTGCACTCCCTGGCTGCCCGGCCGTGAACTGGCCATACCATGAAATGGAATTCACCCTATCCCAGGATGGCGCTTTGTCAAACTCTTTTGCCTTCCTGAAGGTGATGTCGTACTCCTTCCACCACTCCCCTCCATATTTCTCACTGAAAGTAGTAATCCTATTCTGGTAACATGCCATTTCTGCCTGCAAATTTGCAAAACGCTCGGCTGTAACCGCCATAAACACAGAGAAGGCTCTAATCCAGTTGATCAATGTCTCCTCGGCCCTGAACCTTACCAGTTGTCCCCGCCATTCGCTTGGCAACATCCAGTCCTTCTGCTTCCTAGCATACTCCATTTCCCTGTTATCCGCTAACAGAGAAAAAAATATCGATATATTTTCCCGCCCAGATCAAATCCTTCACTTCTTGTGCTACGTGTTGGGCAAGATTTTCCCTCCTGGAGGGTATTGTGCCTTACCCCAGTACTGGTAATTCCACCTCCTTACCACTTTCTGCAACTGCCGTTGGTCCAACAGTCTTGTCTTTCGCAGAGTCACTTGCCGGACATGCTCCCTGTGGAGTCACAGGCGTGCTTGCCCTCCTGCCCCGCCACCCTGAGCACTCCTGATTCTTGCTACCATTCTTCAGGCCTCTGGAGCAGGGTCCTCTCCTACCTCCTTGGCGCCCACTGAAGGAGGTAACATCCCACCTATCCCTAGCTAAGGGAGTACCGCCGCTATAAGCGCTGCCAGCTCTGGAGGTACCTGACCAACCACTGAAGGTGCTGAAACTGGTATGGGGGATCCCATGCCGGGTACTGGAATAGGTGCTGGGGTAAACACGGGTACCATCGGGACTACCACTGGAACTACCCGGGGCACTATGCTTGGTGCTGGTGCCGGCAAGGCCGGTGCCGGTGTTACCGGCAACCCAGTCGGGGTTATGGGAGTAGGCATGGAAGCCACTGGTGGCGTAAGCCCTCCCTCAGGGACCACCCCCGGAAGCCCCCCTCTCCCTATGACTTGGGTACCCGACCGCTACCCCTCTTGGCTCTGACCCGCTTGGGCAACGCATCCAAATCCCCCCTGGGCTGCGGGGGCACTATTACCCATTTGGGTCTCCCAGCTGGACCAGCCTGATCATCAAGCCTCTGTCTGAGCTCAGCCACGCTCCTACCTATCTGGTCTACTTTCCCCCATCTCGTGTCCATTGTAGTCATCTTGCGCATCATGCCCTGCAGCATATGCTCCATGAGGGAACGCTTAGCTCCTCGCCCACTAGCCATTCTCCTTCTGCCTCGCAACAGGTAACCCACCTACACTTGTGCCCAACCTATTAGCACAATGTGTTCCTGTCCCCACCAGGGCCTGCTTGGCTTTTACATTTACTTAGTTGGGGGTACACAGACTTGCCGTAAGCACCACGCAACTGTGACCGCCAGCTAGCCTGGGTGTTGGGCAAGCACACTCTAACGCACTCTAGCCGGCGGCCCAACAGAAGCAGTGAAATGCAGGCCTGCCTGTGTCCTCTCACAGCTTGTGTCCACCTCACCACTCTCAGTTGGTTCAGCCCGCAGTGCGCCTCAGTGAATGGCCTACGATGAAAAGAAAGTTAGCATACAGTAGTCGCACTTAAAAGAAATTTCTTCCTTTGCAGCCGAGTCCCCGCACCTCTTGCCTGGGCAGCAGTGCAACAACGCTCGCATAAAACGACCATACACCAAGAAACCCTGTTCCTGTTCGCTGCTCCTTGTACACCAGCTCAATTACAAAGCAGGACTTCATTTATTCATGTAGATGGTAAATTCCGTAGCCTTACATGAATAAATGCTGTTCTGCTTTGTAATGGAAATGTTCAAAGCAAGACATGTGAAACGTGACTAAAACGTTATAGGACTACTTTTACCAGCATGCAGCATTGTGTTGCAATGTAATGTGGCCAATTGAAGAGCTTTAAAAAGTCATGTGCTGGACATGCCTGCTTTAATAATCTGCCCCATTTCATGTCAATTTGCCTGTGATCAAGGGGACTGGAGCCCCAAAACGCATAAGGCTACGGATTTTACCATCTACATGAATAAATGCAGTTCTGCTTTATAATTGAGCTGGTGTACGAGTGCGCTTTCATTCGAAGGATGCTTTTGGACAAAAAATAAATAAAAATATATATATATATATATATATATATATATATATATATATACAGATACACACACATATATATATATATATATAATTTGAAGTTAATAAACATAATTAAAACAACTAAAAACAAGTAAATGTCATTAAAAACAATAACAATTATTTGAACACAATTATCAACAAGTTTTATTCCATATCAAATAAAAAGGAAAATGTTAACGAAGGTTGGATTTGTTTAAAAGGTAATATTTCTGAATTAGTTAATACACATTTAATTTGATGAATTAATGTGCGATAACATTTTTATTAGTTCTAGATATATAATTTACTTAAAAATATTTGTAATTTTTTTTCCAAAGGATAATAACCTTTAATAATGTTCCCTATACTTTCACAAAGGTAGATCTCCACCACAGTGACAGCGATGGTGACAGAGATCTCCATGTATGTGTGCAAAGTTATTAGAAGTAACTTTATTCTTGCAAATCCTGTTTGTAGAAGGCTCCACCCCTGATTTAAGGAGGTGAAGACATGTAAGTCTTCAATTAGGCGTAGTATTAAATATACATGTGTACATTTAACTTTTCAAATAGGCTCCAAAGTTCCTGTTAGACCCAGTGAGATCTACAAACACTCCCACCAGATTCTTTGTTGTAGGAACCTTCCACTCGAACCCAGAGTGGATCTTAACATCCAGCTGGGTTTCTTTATGACTACAGAGAAGTGCCCAGGCACTTGGTTGCTTTATAGTCATTCTACCTGGATCCTGACCAACATTTTTTTGTTAGGTGCCTCAGGTGGTCCTTGTATAAATTGTTCATGATGGAGTTTCATCAAGGCAGGCTCAACAGAACCCTTGGAGTCCTGGGAGAACATAGTTCATCTGGTGCTGAACAGTGGTGGGAGCATCCCTGAGCCCAAAATGGCATGACCCTAAACTGGTACAAACCATCTGGTGTGGAGAAAGCAGTCTTGTCCTTGGCACTGTGTCCAGCTGTTCTACTAGCCCAGTAGTCTACAAAAAAGTGCAAGTCTGTGAATCCATCCTTTGGACACCAATGCCACTGGACCTTCCAAGTTATTATGAGGAAAGTCATTCACTAAGAAATGCAACATTTTATAAACTTTTATTTTGATGCATTCCTGGACTCATTTTGACATTTTATAAATCTTGCTCTTCACTGACAAGCTATCTCCAGCAAGTGTATCATGCAGGCAGACCAGTGCCAAACTTGGGTCTGAGAGGAGAGTTGGAGAAATCTCCAATCACCTCTCTGTACTCTTCTAGATGATTAGTTGTCAGTTCTAGAGCAAGATTTACCCGTTCCACATTGTATCCTTTTCATCACTGCAATAGGTCTACAAGGGGTAACCTCTTCAACTTCCTCTGTCATTGCTGGGATGTTTACTCTAAAATCTCTTCAAAGGTATGTCTTTAGGCAAGCCTTCTTGCTTGTGTGTGGCACCTATGTCCCCCGAGTAGTTTACCTTAGAAACTATCTGCTCTACTTTGTAGGGCCTAACCACGTGACTACTCAAGTTCTTGGAAAACATTCCCAGGTTTGAGATACTTGTCCTCAAGCATAGTCCTGTAAATACCTGTATCCTTTGGGGCAGGAGCCTTCCTAGAATGCTTGCAATGCAAATCACATGGTATTTGGATGGGTATTCTTCAGAGCATCTGGTCTCTTTCCCAAATATCCATTGCTAATGGATTGAATGCTATCAGACCTTTTCCGTTCTGCTCAACCATAGTCAACACACTCGCTGTAATGGGTGTGGCTGGTAAAGGGGTTTCCACCTAAAAGTCCATTTTGTAGTGCCCTACTTGTAACACATATAACCAGTAATAACATTAGGCTCAGAAGAACCTTCCTGTCTTCCCTTTTCCTTGTGTTCCTGGCTTGGAATACAATTCCCTTTCTGCCTATGTCCTCTCTTGGACAGTTGGGATGTGCCCTACCTTGTGGTTTGGAACCATTCTGCTGAGACTTCCACTCTTCCTTTAGCTTAGAACCAATGTTAGATTTGGGGATCTCTAGTTGGCACAGTTAGGTACTTGTGACAAATAGGGACACTTGCCTCTAGTCAGGGTAAGGGGGTACACTCCTATAAAAAACCCTGCCCACCCCTTGGTAGCTTGGCACGAGCAGAAAGGCTCATCTCAGAGGCAGTGTGTAAAGCATTTGTGAACACATACAGTAATCAAGTGATAACACTACAGATGGACACCACACAGGTTTTATATCAAACATAAGCATTCTTTATATAGACTTATCACAAGACCGCAAACAACAAAAATCCACAATACCGTACTTAAAATGGTAGTTCTAGCTTAGTTCTCTTTAGTTCTTAAAATGCAACACTTTGAGTCAATGTACCTTAAGATGCGACACGCAGGGCAATGAAAGTGTTGCAAAGATGGAAATGCGGCAAAGATCCGGTGCACAGAAATGAAGACGTCAAGTTCTTCCTGATGCGGCACGCTTTTCTGATGTTGCAAGAAGTCTCGACTCGATGCGTCAGCTGCAGCGGCAACACCCTTGTTCAGAGATGCGACAACAGCGGCTTTGGCGACGACACTCTTCTCCCTCGATGCGAGACGCTTGCGCTCGTTGTGACATCTGCAGCGGCGACACCCTTGTTCAGTGATGCGACGACAGCGGCTCCGTCGGCGGCACGCTTCTCCGTGGATGCGAGGCGCTTTTCTCGATGCGGTGCAATTCGCAAGCTACAGCGGCGACACCCTTGTTCAGAGATGCGACGGCAGCAGCTGCGACACGCTTCTTCTTCGTTGCGAGAAGCTTCTCTCGATACGGTGCAATTGCCCACCTACAGTGGCGACACCCTTGTTCAGAGATGCAGCGAGGGCGACACGCTTCTTCTTCAGTGCGAGACGGTTCTCTCGATGCGATGCAAAGCGTCAACTACAGCGGCAACACCCTTTTTCAGAGATGCGACGGCAGAGGCTGCAACAGGAAGTCGCTTCCTCCTCTTGAGTCACGCTTCCAGCTCCTTGCGACACGCAGTCCCTTAAAAGGCCCAAATCAGCAGCAGGCACTTCCAGAGAACTCTTGGGGAGCTGGTGGTTGAAGTCTGTTGTCCCTGAGACTTCAGCAGGAGGCAAGCTCTTCTCTCAAGCCCTCGGAGATCCTTCACAAGTTGAACAAAGTGCCCACAAAGTCCTTTCTCCTTTCTTTGGCAGTCAGGCAACCACTGCAGGCTAATCCCCTAAGCATCACTTCAGCTTAGGAATAGTCTCTCCTCAGTTTCTTCAGGTTCCTCTCCTTATCAAAGGTTTCTTCTTGTAGTCCAAAAGTGATCTAAATTCTTGGGATCAGGGTCCCAATATTATACCCCAAAATCCGTTGTCCTCTGAGGACAAAGTGGCCTTTGTCTAGTACAAACCAGTTCTTGGGCACTCTGTTTACATGACTCCTTCTTTCCTTTCACAGTGCAGGGCAGAAACATCAGACTCCCAACAGGATGTGGAGCCAGCATTGTGGAGGAAAGGCACAGCCCTGGAGCACTCTGTTGACAAAGACTGCTTCTCTCCTTTCACAATTCAGGGCAGAGATATCAAACGCACCACAGGCGGTGGAGCCGGCATTGTCGAAGGCAGGCACAGTCCTATTCAGGTCCCAGTGCAACTCCTCCCACCCGTCTATATGCAGAGCTCTCTATTCAGCCCTGTGCTGACTCACCCTGTCCCCTGGAATCCCCCAGCTGTGTCACTCAAACTCCAGACAAGGAATACACAACCTAGTAGAGGCAGGCTTGGATAGTTAGACAAGAAAATACTTACTTTCTAAAAGGTATTTTCAAATACAGAATGTTAAAATCAACTTCACTAAAAGATGTATTTTATCATTCTGAGTTCAGGCATACTAAACTCAAATTTCTACCATGTTTCCCGAGTCAGTTAGGATTATAAAATGTAATAATCTAACTGCCCATTCTGGCCTATGGAGAACAGGTAGCCTTGCAATAGTGAAAAACAAAAATGGTTGTAATTCACTATTAGGACATGCCATGCACACCAGGGCATGTCCTACCTTATACTTAACATGCACCCTGCCCTTGGGCCTACCATAGGGGTGTCTGACATGAAAAGGGAGGGTTTAGGGACTGGCAAGTGGGTGCACTTGCCCAGTCAACATGGCAGTACCAGACTGCACACAGGCTCTGCAATGGCAGGCCTTAGACACACTTTTATAGGCTGCTTCTGTGGGCGGCACAGCCAGTGCTGCAAGCCCACTAGCAGCATTTGGATTATCAGCCCTGGGCATTCCTGGTGCACAGTACTAGGGTCTGACAGGTAAACCAAATCAGCCAAACATGGAATCACTAATCCATACATCAATTTACAATAGGGAAAGCATATGCACGTTAATACTGATCAGCAGTGGTAAAGTGCCCAAAGTCATAAAACAGCCAACAACAGGTCAGAAAAAATAGAGGAGGAAGGCAAAAAGTTCAGGGATGACCCTGCAAAAAGGGCCAAGTCCAACAGCCATGCTGATCCAGCCCTTTGTTTACCATTTTAATTAACACCTTGACAGCCAACACTATGTTTGTCTGGATCCTTCTCTGTCAAATCAGACAGGCTTTGTCTCCTACTTAAGTCACCCTTTACTAACAACTAGTGAAGGCCTTGATTAGCTACAGGCATTCTCACAACAACTGCTGTTCCTCCTATGAGCAAGGGATCCTTCAAGAAGCTGCCTTAGGCACATCAGTCAAAGCCTGTGCCTTACAGGCAGTCCTAAAACTGAGACTAATGCAAAATACCCTGGCCTTTCACATACATGTGCACAAGCTCGTTTGGAACCTTGCCAGGTACTTCTGCACACTGGCATAGGGAAGAATCACCTGTGCCAGATGTAGCCGTCTCTGTTCCGAATTCCTGTGTCATGGAGTCTGTGGCTAGGGTGCAGTGTGAGACTGTTTCGAAGGATGCAGAGGGGTCCAGGAGAATGAGGGCCGCAGTCACTCCCTTGTCGAGGCTGGAGCAGATGTCGAGGCTGGAGCGGGTGAGAAGGGCAGTTTCGGTGCTGTTTTTCCTCCTGAAATGTGATTGGGAGTCGAGGATGTTGTTTTCATCTATGAAGGAGGCAAGTTGGCTGTTGATGGCTTTTTAGATGACTTTCGCCTGGTTCGGGATTAAGGAGATCGGTCTGAAGTACTTGAGGTCGGTGGGATCCACATAGGGTTTTTTCAGCAGAGGGTTGATCTTGACGTGTTTGCAGTCATCGGGAAAGGAGGCTGTCTTGAAGAAGTGGGTGATGATTTGTCAAAGCTCGCAGATGTCTGCGGCTCTATGGTAGATGTGGTGGGGGCAGGGGTCTGTGGGGGCCCCAGAATGGATTGATTTCATAGTCTTCAGTGTGTCATTGATGGTGAGGGTGGTCCAGTTGTCAAGTGTCGGCTGTCTGGTGTAGGGGACATGGGTGTGGGTTCCAAATGTAGTTTGTCATTGTTAAAGTTATCATAGATGGTCTTTATTTTGTGATGGAAGAAGGCACTGAGTCTGTCCCAGAGGTCCTGGGCGGGTGGGATGTCGGCTGTCTCAATGTTGGGTTGGGAGAACTCTTTGTTGCTGTGTGCATGGGTGTTTTCTTCCTTATGGTGTCTGATGAGCTTGTGGTGGACAGCGGCAGCTGCTTTGAAGTTGTTGAGGTCTGCTGTGGGTTTGGAGGTCCTTCATAACTTTTCAAGGCGTCTGGGTGTCCGTGAGGGAGAAGGAGTGGTGGCAGTGTCAGCAGGAGAAGGGTCCGTGGGTGTCGCCAGGTTTATACAGTTTGCAGTTGTTGTTCTTGCCAGCATTGAGTGTGTGGAGGGCCGAGGAGCTGTTGTGCTGGTGGGTAGGAGGACCAGAGTTCCTGGCACTGGTCACGGTCGGGTCAAGGACGGGCGCAGTAGGGCTTGCCCTTTGCGCCCCAGCGGTGAGCCAGCTGCATGCGTCCACTGCATAGCCTCCATTACGCAGGGGTCCAGGGAGGCCGGGACAGCTGGGAGGCGGAAGCACACAAAAGGAGGGAAGGGCTGTGGGGGCAGTAGTGGCAGGAAAGTGGGCAACAGGCAAAGGTGAAAAAATAAAGGGGAAGGCAAAGGGGAAACAAGGCAAACAGAATGAGGCAGAGGGAAAAATGGCAAACAAGCAAAAGCAAGACAGACAAGAGTGAAACAAGGCAATAGGAGAAAACAAACACACGAGAGGCAAACAAGGCAACAGGAGAAAAGCAAAAAAAGAGAAAGAAAGACAAAAAGGCAGGTCAAGAGCGAAGTGAGGTGCAGGAGCCTCGAACACTGATCATGGCAGCACTGGGGCAGAGGCACTCCCGGCAGAGCTGCGCGACGGGAGAGCAGTTTCCTGACCAAGATGTCATAGGATTTGCTCACTCTGTTGCGCAGTGGCCACCATTAAGTAGAGGTCGGGGGAGGGTGGGAAAGCTGGGAGGTTGGAGCACTTGGGAGGGGGAGGGACTGCGGGGGCAGCAGCAGCAGGAAAGCGAGCAACAGGCAAAGGTGAAGAATAAAGGAGAAGGCAAAGGGGAAACAAGGCAAACAGGACAAGGCAAAGAGAACAAGGGCAAACAAGGCAAAAGGCAAGACACAACAGAGGCAAACAAGGCAACAGGAGAAAACAAATAGACAAGAGGCAAACAAGGCAACAGGAGAAAAGTAAAAAAAGAGAAAGAAAGGCAAAAAAGCAGGTCAAGAGTAAAGCGAGGCGCAGGAGCCTCGAACACCGGTCGGAGGCAGCACTGGGGCAGAAGGACTCACGGCAGAGCTGCGCGAGGGAAGAGCAGTTTCCTGACAAGGAGGTCAGAGGTCTTGCTCCTATCCTTTTTATTTCAATTTCTTTACTTGTCTTTTTCCTGGCTCTCTATTTCTTTCTCTTGCATTTCCGTTTCCTGCTTTTCTTTTTCCCTTTCTATTTCTTCTGTCTCACTACTTCTTCTTCTCAGGCTCATTCCTCTTGTTTCTTGCTCCTGGAGAGCTAAAGTTCAACCTCTCAGACTCCCTAACCATCTTTTCTTCCTCAGCTGTATCCTTCTGGAGAATCAACTAAAAGTTCAGGGTCCCATCAGCCTTAACTAACCATAGGGAATGACTACTGGAGTTATTGACACCTGTACCCTTGAGATCAGGGGAGGAGGAGACTGTATTGGGGAAACTGCAGAATTTCTTTTTTTGACACACTTAGGGAGTGTTTGGGGAAAACCAGTGTTAAGAGCCTACTACAGCCTGACACTACAGCATTCCCTCACTGGGTCCCTGTTGGACTTGGCACCATTGGTGTTACTCTCCCTTCCACTTTGTGCTGTTGTCTCATCTGTTTTTGCTGATCTAGATGCTTTGGGCACTTTGCCACTGCTGTTCAGTACCAAAGTGCAAGTTCTCCCTGTGTAAACTATTGTTATGGATTAGTGACTCCATGATTGGCTATTTGATTTACTTGTTAGACCCTAGTACAGTGCACAATGTGTTCCCAGGGCCTGTAAATCAAATGCTGCTAGTGAGCTTGCAGCACTGATTGTGCTACCCAGAGAATATAAACACACTTCAGCTACTCAAAAAAAATTAAGCAAAGGTTATATACACCCCAAACATTGCTCATATTCATCATTCATCCCTAATGCCCTATCATGTTCTATCAACTAGCTCACAGATCGATGTATTAATTGTCCATAACAATTCCTGACTCATTTAATGCTTCCCCCCTACATACCTGTCGTGTTCATGCTGTTGCCCATACTGTCAGGTCACGACAATACCTATATGGCAGTAGGCCTCAAATCGGAAGGTCAACTTTCAGGATCTCTTTCGGGAAACGGCTGAGACTAACAGCCCTGCTCCAATTGCATGACCTTTTATATTCTTTTACATACGTTTGGACTTGTGGAGAAAGGAGAGCACCTTCACAGTTAAACACTGCATGTGGAAGAAGCAGTGTTGTATTATTTCCTTCCACCATCACAGAGCTTTGAAGAAGGTCAAAAATGCAAGCAGATTCTTTAGGCATAGTGCAAAGCAAAATGAAAAAATCCCTTCACTAGCTTCCATTATCAAATGCAGCAGAAAATGCACTTGCATAATATGCAGCAATTAAGCACATATGAACCAGATTATCTAACTCAGAAATGTAGCTGTACATCTTATGTTAGCGGAGGTCTGCATCCAACCTAGCGGCCTAATTCACGAACTTGGTTCCTTTAGGCACACAAACGAGACCACATTAACGTGTGCCAAGGCCTGTGAATTATATAAAAATATAAAATACATTGAAGAAGTGTGCATACATATATCAATAGCTGTTGGGGACCTAAATATACATAAACTAAAAATTAGTTAAAACCGCAAATCAAACTGGCTGCCTGAAAACTCATCATGATTATGCTTTCGAAACAGCAGACTTTTTATGCATTAAATAGCCTCTATTGTTTTCTCGTCTCCAGCTGTCATGATGTTCAATATAAAGAAAAATGTGTGCCACAAACAAATAAGGAAGTACAAGTGCGTTTTTTTATGCCACTGAACTTGATAACATTTATAATTTTCCTACACTGAATTGAAAATGGTGCAAATGTACATGCCTAAATTGGTGAAAAAGGTGTCCAAGCTCACTGTAACATGTAAATGGCTACTCTGCTGTAGAATAACCCTATTCGCTGCTGGTAACAAGTATGAAAATGTGTTGCTTTTCAATGTGTACATGCAATGTGATGCCCAGGTTGAATATGGAGTTGAAATGGGAAAATTTAAGAATGACTTAGATCTATTGTATGAAAAGTACGAATCAGATTTGATTTTGTTGGTAGGAGATTTTAATAATAAACTTAACCCTAATCGGCTTGATTTCATGTATCTGGAAATTTTAGAATCAAACAATATAATGGAAGCAATGTTCCCCGAAAGTTCATGCTCTCTGAATGATGTAAACTTGGGTAACTATCTAGCGACCAAGAGCCTTTTCTGTTTGAATGGTAGGTTCCCACAAGACCGCCCGGCTAAGAAAACTTTTGAACAAAGGTCACAATATTGTCCCATAGATTATGCCAGCATGGAATTTCGATTTAATAAAGGGGTTCAGAGTCAACCATGCAGAAGATAGTGACCACAACACCTTAGAATTGGTGCTGGCCTATTCTAACGTAACTGTCACCGAGAAGGTAATTATACAACAGATGGATTATCCTAGGTGAATTTCAACACAGCTAACTGAAGAAATATATGAAAAGTTAACCAGGCTCCAACAAAAGATACCCCTAGGATTTGCAGCTGGTCTAGACTTGGCCTGGTATGTTGATAAGATAAACCAAGTGGTACAAAGCATTAAGGTTAAACTTAGAACAGACGTAAAGGGCAGCAAGAGCAGTCAAATCACACAGGTTAAGAAAGGCAATTGGTTTAATACAGACTGTCTAAATAAGAAAAGAGAAATAAGGAGGGAAAAACGCAGTCTGTGTAAAAAATATGATAAGGCTAGAGCAGAAAGCCTCGCCAAATTAAAGAAAGATTATATAATGCTTCTTAATAGTACAAGAAGAGCCCATAAGATACCTTTTGGGGGAAACTGCTGGAGGCATTAGAATCCAAGAACATACAGCAGTTCTGGAAACTAGTCCGTTCAGTATCAGAGGCCTCAGCCGCTTCAATGATCTGTGTGGTAGAAGAGGGTGCTTGGGAGGTTTACCTGAAAGAACTATACCCAGCGGGGAGAGAAATTGAAGAGGAAGTGCAGGGGAACTGGAGAGGTCTAGTAGACGATCTAAAACCTGACTTCTCAGTAGAAAATTTACTGAATACAGTAAAGACCCTTAACTTAACAAGAGCCGCTGGTCCAGATAACCTGCCAGCACTGATAATTAAGTCACGTACACCATGGTGGGCGGAATTTTTCTCTAACATGTTTTCAGTAATTCTAAAATCAGGAATAATACCTAGTAACTGGAAGGATACGATAATTAGACCGATCCATAAAAAAGGAGACATCAATGCACCAAAGAACTATAGATTAATTAATCTACTCGATATTGGAGAGAACATTTTTGCTAAGATAATATTGGGTAGGTTAAAGATTTGGGCAGAAGAGAGAGCAATCATCCCAGTGGAACAAAATGGCTTTAAAGAAGGCCACTCTACAATAGATCACTGCTTCGCCCTATGGGCCCTGGCCCAGAAATCGATAGAACAAAATGGGAAGCTACATTGTTGTTTTGTCGATTTTAGGGCAGCGTTTGACTCAATCGAAATAAACTTTGGGAAGATATGTTAAAGTATGGATTACCGGTTGGCTTGTTGGTGATCCTAAAAGAGCTTCACAGTGGAAACAGGGCCCAGGTAATTAGAGATACTCAGGGGGCACTAACTCACAAGATACTAGTAGGGAACGGTCTTAGACAGGGGTGCGTCTTGGCACCCCTGTTATTTTCAATCTTTTTAGCAGATCTCCCCGCGGCACTTGAAGTGGAAAGAAGTGCAAGTCCAAAAATGAATGGCCATAAAGTTCCTTGCCTTCTTTATGCTGATGACTTAGTGATCATGGATCAAACTGAAATAGGACTTGAAAGGAAATTAACTGCTTTTAAACACTATTGTGATAGGAAAATACTGACTGTAAATTGGGAAGAGTAAGAAGAATTTCAATTGGTTTTTGGGTGATGACAAACTAGAGGCAGTTAAGGAATATAGATATTTAGGCCTCTGGTTTGATAGTGCACTAAAATGGCGCACCCATTTGGAGGCTCAAAAGGCAAAAGCATTTTCATCCACTTGTGGGCTACAAAAGTTTAACAAAGAATATGGAGACATGACACATAAACCAATGATAAAGGCATTTGAAGCAATGATCCCCCCCCCCAAGTATTGTATGGGGCAGAAGTGTTATACTTGAGCGGTAAATATGCGTGGGATCAGGAAGAGGGAACATTTTTAAAAATGTTATTGTCTTTACCTAATTGTACAATGGTTCAAGCAATTAGAATGGAACTAGGGTTTATTTCTTGGAGTGTACAATCTCAAATGGCCCTAGCAAGATTCTGGAAGCGCCAAGACCTAGGAGTGACACCTAAGGTCTCACAATAGTGTGGAGAGGAAATCCAGACAAGTAATCTTAGCTGGGCAAAGGAGGTGAGAAAGACTCTCCAGAAAGTATCAGGGCTTCTTAACTTGAAATCTACCCAGAACGCCCTGATAGGCGACTTTACAAAGAAAGCACCTAGGGAACAAGGCCAGTCGTTCTCAAGGGCACAGGACCTAGATTACATGCAGGAGAAAAAGTCGGTCCAGTGGCTGAAGATCTCATGGGTAAATGAAGGCTGGTTCCCTTATCTGGAAATATTGCCCAACCAAGGGTTACGACATGAAATACTAAGTACCCGGGTTGGGATCAACCCCTGGAAGATAGACGGGAAATTAAAATCTGTACTGATTGACCCAGAAGGTAATTGTAATTGTGGGCGTGGACAAAGAAACGATATGCTGCACATATTGCTTGATTGCACATTTGTACAGGATTTAAGGAAATTGTTTTTACGTCCTATATTCCTATCACGTAAGACAATTACACGTGCCCATGCAGTATGCTTATTAACAGATATGCATTCGCTAGAAATTGCAATTGCATTGGGTAAATTCCTGAAGGCCGTAAAAGATTTTGGAAGGGAGATATCAAAGGATGGGCACTGATTTTAAGCTCTTTTAAGCCTTTTTATAAAGTTTAAATCTGTCTTTTTATTCTTCCAGATATGTGAAAAGTTCGGTAAAATTTGGGTTTAATGAATTGTGTATCAGGGGGTGTTACCCTCTTTTAACCTTCTCTTTTTTCTTTTTAACAAGTAGGAATTTTAACTATTTATGATGTAGGAATATTTTGTCTGCTCGTACTTTGTCCGATTCTGTTTGTATTTTGTTTTGTATTGTTTAAAAGACTATGGTCTAAATAAACAAGTTTCTCTCTCTCAACAGATGCAAATACATTTATCAATTTCAAAATACTAATTTACCAATTTATGTTTTTTCATTTTTTTTCTTTTTTTCTAATTTTATATCATCAAGAAAAAAGATTCCACCAGATTGGGATGGGAATGTGGGATAATGATAGCCTTTTTGTCTTTAATGAAATTTAGATTCTCTTTGCGTTTTATTTGGTGAATCACTATTTCATTACAAGACCAAAGACTACCATTATGCATGTTGGTAGCCCTCTAATACCACATCAGACGTGTTGAACTGGCATTAGAACAATCTTTTCTCATACTGTCTTCCATACTTCCAACTCTTCAAAAGGTTTGAGTAGCCAAAGAGAGGGTGAACCTTTTGCAAATTAAGACCAGTCTGCTGCATGGAACATTTCACCTATCTTGCGATAGAAACTATGGTAACTGCTTAAAAAGGTTTCAGAAATAAAATAAAAAATGTGTCAACACCATCAGGTCATAACTCACTTATTTGAGAATCATACTCTCATGCAATCCAGTACATACAATTTCTTGCACAAAATCAAACATTGGATAAAGTTATCCTGAATGGGTTACTGCACCTGTTACTTACCTCCAATGCCTAAACATCTGAACCTCAATGACAAGAGTTTAGG
Source organism: Lissotriton vulgaris (assembly GCF_964263255.1). Classification (NCBI taxonomy): domain Eukaryota; kingdom Metazoa; phylum Chordata; class Amphibia; order Caudata; family Salamandridae; genus Lissotriton; species Lissotriton vulgaris. The sequence goes on from NC_141694.1 coordinate 501,450,723, forward strand.
CATAAAAAAGAGGCTACTTTCTTAGTAAATATTTCTAATCCAAATATCGTTTACCTGGACATCTAGTAAATAAGAACAAGAACCAAATTGATATCCCACAGGGTTTTATATCTTGGTCTAGGAGGTTTTCTTAATATGATGCTCTTATGGACTTTGTAAACCAAAACATAATGACCTACAATCTTGTCATTAATCAGACTGTGACCTGCAGAGACTGCTGATCTGTAGCTGCTAAAAGCTCTAAAACTAAGGCCCCTTACAAACTGATCTACCAGGAAGATATCTACTTCTAAGGACCTTCCATGGGATCCACATTCCTTTTATTGCACCAGGGTAACCGAATTCTTAAAATTGTATTATATACTAGTAAAGGGTTTCTGGGCCCTGACATCTGGGAAGGTCTACTAATACTTTTCATCCAAGATAGTTCAAAGCCCCTGACTGTACCAGAGGATGTTACTCTCCATCTACGTCTTTCAACAGACCCTCAATAGCAGAAAGAAGAAAAGTGGAATGTCACAAGTGAGTTCCAAAATCCAAGTCAAAAGCTTTTGTTCGGTTAAATAATCAACCATAAAAGCACAGACATAAAAATAACAAATCAAATATACATCCATAATAAGTAAAAATATATGGATTCATTTACTTTAAAAGTGCTAAAATACAAGAATGTGCAAAAAAACTGCAAAACCACATGATGTACAGAATACACATTTTTAATATTATCATAATACATCATACATCCTGTAACAGTTAATCATAAGACACATCATATGGATAACGTGCAAATAAGCTGACCAGTACACTAAACACCCTCAATTATAAACAACAATAGATTTCCTGTCATCAATCCCTTTGAGGGTAAATGATGCTAAGTGAAAACACAATCCAAGATCTGCCAAGGAAATCAGAAACTTCAAAGCACATTTGGTGGTTCTAACCTTATATTTTAAAAAAACATAGGTTTCAAATAAAATTTCCTAAGATAATGGTAACATTTACAAAATCATTTGAAACCCCATTTGAGAAATCCAAGACTGGGTTATCAGTATAAATGAGCATCTCTCTTGTGTCACTTTTTTAAGGACGCTCTCAGTTTTTGGGGAGGGTTGGAATGGAATACTGTTTGTTCCCTTCCAACTCTGAATGAATGCATTCACTGCTAGGGCTCCTGGATCTGGCAACCAACCATAATACTGTTCAGCTGAAATGTCAGTCTGCTTACAAAAAGGGTCTACCTTCAGAGGACCCCATCACAATGCCAATTCCCTGAAACTAACCTTTTTCAGTCTTCACTCGCTGTAATCTCTTAAAATGATCACATTTCAGCCAGCAGATACATTTGCCTTTCCAGATTTTGGGTTCTAAGCCAAAACCTCCAAAGTTTCTTGGATAAACCTGAAAGATCTAAGGATTATGAGGCTCCTTAGCAATTTATAATAAGCCACCGCACCAACATAGACCATTCAAAATAATACTGCTCTGCCTTGTAAACAATGTCTGAAACTCCAGAGAGAATAAAGACCTACTGTTAATTCCAAATAGTTTAGATGATACTATCTTTCTGAGTTTCACCATAATCCACAAGTTTTCTGTACACCCATTGCGTGCACCCCAACCAGTTAAACTTGCATCCGATTCCAGAATGAAGTCTGACGAACATCCAAAGACTGCCTGGCTATACCAGGCATCTAAAATCTCTAACCTCCAAACCAGTTCCTCCTTTTCCTTCTGATCTAGAGATATCCTGTCGCCATACAATAAACCTCCCCAAAGGGTTCTTGCCTTATCCTTTGCAAAGCATAATAGTGTAACAAACCAAAAAATATTGCCTGAATTGAAGCATTTAGTAGATCTAGTAGCCTCACAAGCTCTCTCGAACTTGTAGCCTGAAGCAGAACCATGTTGACTGTACATATTGTGAACCCTAAAAATGTCTAGAGACTGTGAAGGGATGATGATCTATTTCTCTGTGTTCACTATGAACCCCAGACTTACTAGAAGGCTTTCGTCCAATAACTGAGATTGACACTGGGACAAAAACAGAATATCGTCAATTAAGAAAACCATGCCTATGCCCCTTTCTCCCTCAAATAAATTTGGTGAAGCACCAGGGTGCTGAAGGAAGGCCAAATAGAAGTGAACAAAATTGGTGAAGCCCATTCAGCCTAGTCAACTGAAAATGAGGTTGGTAATCCTTCACAGTGGGGATTGTAAAAATAGGCATCCTTCAAATCCAATTTACCAACTAATTGTCTCTTCATCAACATGGTTCTTAAAAGCCTCCTTGTGTACTACTTTCTGTTTATCTGCATTCCAAACCAACTCCTGTGGAGGTGTATACTGAAATAGGGAGGGTTTCTGAGGCATCTAATCTGAAACCTTGGATGGTTTCTTAAAACCCATGGATCCTGAGTAATGGTTTCCCACACTTGGGTAAAATGTTTTTGGCAACCACCAAGTCTTCCCTGAGAAAAAGAATAATATTGAGAAAACGTAGTACTCTCCCTGTTATCTGGTCTAACCTTGGTCCCTCTCCCAGGGTATTCATCATGTCTTCACCGAAACACGCTCCTTAGGGTTCTTTGTGGTCTCTTTCTCTGTTAAATCTCTCAACTTGGGGTTGATTTTGTTTAGAGCTGCCTTGCACTTTCAGCCTTTAGTCCTGCGTTGGCGTTCCCGAGATAGGTCATAGCAGGCAAGAGCCCAAGCTCTAGCCTCCAAGTCTAATGGAAGCTATAAAAAATATGCCTCTTCGGACATATCAATGATCCTTGTCGGTGGGCCTACAACATCAACTAAGCAATCTTGACATTTGTTTAGGGATTTCGCAAGACCCTTACTGGGGTGCCTGACGATTGGGTGTTAGACATACTTGTCATGGATGACTGGCTTAGAACATTCTGCCTTGAGGACATTCCCCCCTTCGTTCTCTAGTGGAAATCCAATCCACCTCTCAATGAATTTGCCCACATGTTCAGCAGGCTACTTATAAGTGGATCTGGGATGTTTAATACTGTAGGGCGAGAACATATTCTCTCCTAACGGGTTCCAAAGTTGCTTTGGAGATAGGAGGAACTTGATCTTGATCCCAACGGAAGAGGTCATCTCCATCAACATCCCCTTGGAGGAGATGGAGCAAGGATTCGCATGTAACGCGACTTGCTTGAATTCAGTCCTCTCGACATAAAGTTAATGCGCTAACCAACATGTTTGTCTTATTAATATTGCATTTCACGACATGGAATTGGAATTGGAATTGGAAACTGTATTTATAAAGCGCGACTGTCGCTTCGGAAGAAGCATCCTGGTGCTGACTGAAAGGTGTGCGGAAGGGTGCGGTTAGGCAGGATTAGATGGTGTCCCTCACATACTCGTCAGATAGGCTGAAGATCCATGTTTTCAGTTGTTTCCTGAATTGGCTTTCCTTAGTCAGGGATCTCAGGTGCTGGGGCATGGTATTCCATGCTTTGGAGGATAGGTGGGTAAGGGTTTTACCCCCTTTGGTTTTCAGGTTGAACTTAGCTAGTGTTAGTAGGTTGTTGTTGGAGGATCTCAGGGTCCTGTGTGGGTTGTAGTGGGGATAGCGTTTGATTAGGTACTTGGGACCAGTGTGGTTGAATGCCCGGAAAGCCACGGTTAGGATCTTGAATAGGATCCTTTTGTGCAAGGGCAGCCAATGGAGGGTTCTCAGGGCGGAGGAGGCTGAAGATCTTCTGGGGAGTTTAAGCACCAACCTGGCAGCCGAATGCTGGACACTCTGTAGTTTTTTGAGTGTGGATTTTTTCACCCCAGCCAGGAGGCCATTGCAGTAATCTATGCGCGATAGGATTAGTGCCACAGTTACCGTTTTCCTGGCTTCAATTGGAAGGAAATCAAAAAATTTTTTGAGGGATTTAATGATTCCGAAGCAGCTTCCTGCCACTGTCCTGACATGCTGGTCAAAGGACAGGTCAGTATCGAAGGTGACTCCAAGGTTTCTTGCGGTAACGACGGTCTGTGGGGGGGCTGTGGAGTCCTCTGGCCACCAAAGATTGGGACAGAAGTTGACGTTTTTCCCCATGGGGAGGATCTCTGTCTTCCCTGTGTTACACTTGAGGTGGTTGGTTTCCATCCACTGGAAGACATCTTTCAGGCAGTCTGTTAAATTTTGCTCGGCGGTCGTGGAGTTCTCCTCAAGCGGGACTATGAGTTGGGTATCGTCGGCGTAGGATGTAACAGTGATACCATAAGATTCGATTAGTGAGATAAGGGGTATAAGGTAGACGTTGAAGAGCAAAGGGCTTAAAATAGAACCCTGTGGGACTCCTGATCGAATCTCTTTCTCTACATAGCTGAAAGGTCCTAGTTTAACGGATTGTGATCTTTTGGAAAGGAAGGATATTATCCAATCCAATGCCCAGTCAGAGATGCCAATGTCCCTAAGTCTGTCTAGGAGTATAAGGTGGGATATTGTGTCGAACGCCGCCGTGAGGTCCAACAAAATCAGTACGGCGTTTTTCCTTTGATCTTGGAGAATTTGTATGGAGTCAGTCAACTCGATCAAGGCTGTTTCTGTTGAGTGCTGAGGGCGGAATCCTGATTGTTGGGGGTGGAGGATATTATTTGTTTCCAGATGGGTTTTGAGTTCCCTATAGACTATTTGTTCTGTGATTTTACCCAATACTGGGAGGAGGGAAATAGGACGGAGGTTGGTCAGGTCCGAAGGGGATTTGTTTGGTTTTTTCATAAGAGGTTTAACCGTGCCATGTTTCCATGCACTAGGGACAATACCAGTACTGAGGGAGGTGTTTACTATTTGGTTTATAATGGGATTGACAGTGTCAATCAATAGATGTAGGATACTAGGAGGGCAGGAATCGGAGGGGGCGCCTGACTTGCATGCTAGGATGACTTCCTTGGATTGTGCTAGGGTGACCTGTGAAAAGGTCTTTAGGTGAGCCGTGGTATTGTCTTCTAGTTCCTGTCTGGAGAGGGACTGGGAACATTGGTGTGGGGGGAAGTCCTTCTGGATAAGGTTGATTTTGGTTGTTAGGTATCTAGAAGAAGCTTGCTTATGTGTCTCTACTAACCATAATCCGCTTGCACTAAAATGGCCACTGCTACGCGGGATTTCATACTGCGCATGCGTCTGTCATACTCATGTGACATGACAACTTTCTCGGCTTGGAGGGAAACTTTCACTTCTGCGCACTAGAACTAAGATGGCTGCTCTGTGTTACAGCATGCATGAAGCTTGCACTGCTGCTTTTGCTAAGATGTTTGTTCTGCTTAACTCTAATGCAATAGTTAAATATAAAGGAATGGGAATAGAGTAGAGATAAGTGGTATACAGTGCATTTATTTATTCTGTGTTCTAAAACTGTTTCTTTTCTACTTTTCATGTATCGTAATCTTTGGGCCTGGGAGGTGCTATTACTCCATCTTGAAAAACCACACCGCACATGTCAAACTCCAGAAGGAGCTATGTCATTCGTCATTGAATCACAGCCAAGCTTACAGTACACTAGAAGATGTGCCTTGGAGCGTGAACTTTAACCCCAGGAGAGGAAGCTGGACTGTTTAATACTGAACGCTATTGTTACTGATTGATACATTCATTGCCGGGTGGAATAAAAGTGCATGGGAAAATAAAGTAAGGGGCGGGAACGTTAATTTTAATATCATCAAGAAAAGTTTCATTTTGGTATGGTGTGATGACCTCTCCTCTCTTCTTGTCCAATCAAAATTGGGGATCCTTACAATTCCAACTTTGGGGGGTGGTACACTGACCTGAAAAATAGTATAACTAGGGTAGACTTAGTTAATTTGTCCGATTTGTCCGAATAGCTGACCTGTCACTGACCCAACGCACTCAATAGGTGATCGGGAGCAGAGGTGCTGGCAGAGCCCTTTGTCAGAAGGTTTGAAACCCAGATCAGGGTTTGAGAGCTGAAGTGCTGGCGAAGCACTTTGTCTGAGAGATCAATAACTCTTACCGGGTTCTGGCTGTTAGCTGCAGAGAGGGAGTAACGGAGGCATTGTGGGTGCCGGTCTTAGCCTGTGGTGGTCCTGTCCTGATCAAATTTGGCTTTACCTGATTCTGATCTGCACCTGCTTGCTTTATGGTGCCTGCACTTTTGGGGTTCTGTCATTTAAACTGACCCGTGGCCAGGGTTAGTTCTTCACACCATTCTAGGTAAATATTTAATGTGGGTATGTCATTGTATTGTTTCCTTCTCTCTTCCCACCCTTAAATGTTAAATGTGTAAAGATGGCTTTATAAAAATTCAGCATATTTTCATTCTCATCGTTATTTTCCTAATTGAGAATTTTCTATTGTTCAATGTTTGGATTATGGCATTTAAAGCTTTTAGATAAAGAGTTTAAACCTTTCCTGAGTTGTGGTTATTTTAGGAGTGCAAATGTTCTATTTCTACCAATTATGCTAACACCCTGATCCATTAGGTTTTCAGGTACCGGTGACTGGGATTGGTAAGTCCAATGGTATAGGTCCTGAATGGTTAACACTTTTTGATATGAGTGTAGGTTTTACATGTTCAAATTGAATATGTATATATATGGGCCTAGGTGAGTATGGGAAAAAACGGGCAGGTGAACCTGCGCTCTAGCAGAGGTTGCGTACATACTCCTCATAAAGTGCATCATCTCTGGAGCACCTCCTCCCCATACTCAATTTCTTGAATGTCCATGTCTTGTGTGTCGCTCAGGACACCCACCACCATTGTATTCATGTCTTGCGTGTCATTCATGACACTCATCTCCATTGGGCCGTATCAAACACCTCTCTTTTTTTGTGCCGCATAGAACACCATTCTTCCATTGTTCCGCATTGGACACCTCTTTTTTTCGTGCGACATAGGACACCATTCCTCTATTGTGCCTTATCGGACACTTCTCTTTTTCATGCCGCATAGGACACCATTCCTCCATTGACTCCCTCTAAAATTGACCATCATTCACTGTCAAAACCGCTCTTAGCTTTCTTCCTGAGCAGTATTTGCCAATGGTTTCGCATACACAGATACACTTCTCATGTTGGAATAATGACTTCAAGATCTCCTCATTAACTTTCTGCTCTGGGATCACAGGAATTGCCCTTTCCTTCTCGGGCATACTATAAATAAGGAGTAAGCTGATAGACTGTCCTTCTCTGGCATAATGTAAATAAGGTGCACATTTATAAAAAATAGGCTCAAGGCATAAGTTTAAGGTAAACCTAAATGAATAAACACTCCAACATAGAAAGGGGTTTTAACTTAAAGCTTAAAAGGAATAAGCCCTGTAACTTGGCTTTAATGAATATCTATGCACCATATTTAATCACCAATTTACTCTATGGAAGTAAAGAGAGATTAATCCCCTAGTGAAACAAAGTTGCAGGTTGTCATCTGCGATGCTGCCAGATGATTAGCTACTTGCCGGAATTTCTGAAAGCTATGATTTTAAGGCACGTTTTTGGGTTTCCCAAGCTTTTCAGGTAATAGGTAAACATACGCTGTTGGAAGGTCACATATATCGGTCTATATTCGAAATTACACAAATAACCATTTCTCTAGCACTTACTAATAATTACTTATTAAAATATAAAGGAACAATTTTAGCAAATTTAGAATAAATAAAGATTAAAGAAAAAACGGTATGTTTCTACTTTTAAGCATTATAGTTTGCATGCAGATTTTTCATGCTGGTTCAGAACTTACTGAGCCATATTACAAGATTTATAACTTTTGACCAATAGGTAACACAAAAATCTCTTCAGCAAAAGTTGCAGGCCACTGAGCTGTCTATATAAAATAGAAATCTTTGACCTGCATGTTGCACATTGTGCTTTATAATAGGCACATTAATGCTCAATGTTTATGTAATACCAAACCTACTGGCAATATAAATACCAAGATGACTTAGATTGTAGTTTTCATAGTTTGGAAACCACAGTAATGTTAAACCAATATGAAAAGCTTGTTAAGATAATGAATTACTAATCTGAGCAAGGAGCAACATTTAAAAGAGGAAGATTGTTCAGCCCATGGACTGCTAATACTGTGTGGATGTTCTATTCTAGATTGATTTTGTTTTATGATGTAATGTTTTTTCAGGTGCTATGTGGAGTGGCATTAAAGGATTAATGCATGCCTCTGGTCTTGTAACGAAATTTGTATATTGCCTAGCAAACCAAAACCTAACTATAAAATGCTTGCATTAGAACACATATTGTAAATATGAGCACATGGCAACAGCAAAAACTGCTCATGCAAATCTGATGTTGCCACAATTTCTTGTCAAATTACATTACAGGTTCTCTGGAAAGCTCTATAGCATTGTTGTTGTGTATTCAGAAAGTAGTTCTAGGAACTAGGGCATTTACCTTGAGATCTAATGACACAGTGCCGTAGATTTATTCGGTCTGGTTTCTATACATTGTGGTTCTCTCCAATATATGTCTAGAAACTACTGAGACTAAAATGTTTGAGATAATTTCTTCACTTATCAGTACACAGGTAGTACAGTGAGTTGTCAGATCACAATCGCCAAGTGTTGATATTGATGGCTTAGCCATTGTTCAAATGGTGGGTTGTGGTGGGGGCGTCACCCGTGTTGCAAGAAGATACTCATACCAGTTCTCGTAAGAAGCGCACAATCAAAGGTCTACCACATGCTCTAATTCACACGATAAACTTTACTAAAACCTTCTTCTGGATAACATCTAATTTCAATTATCTATTGTGTTCTTTTGTATCTATTTCCGACCATGAAATATATATTAAACTTATTTTACTGCACCATTAACAACTTTGTATACTTTTCGTTTTTCATAAAAATGCATACAACCATTCCTGCATCTGATAATAGCATTGCTTTTTTAGAGGGCTGAGCAATTTATACTGCTCTTGCTGTAGGACCAACCATGGGTTCACTAGGCAGAGAATCCACAGAGCTGCTTTTTAATATCAGGCAATAATTTCGAGTGAGAACAAGGTATATATATTGATGGTCTGCATAGTTTAATAGCAGTATATTATGATTTATATAGAGGTGAAGAAATATATTTTTGTAGGTACCAGGATGTTTTTTTTTGTAGACACGCTAAACACAAGTTTGACACACCCCTTATTATCTCCCTTGAGCCATGACAAGGAAACTACATTACAGATGGAGAGACAATGAGGTGTACCTGACTTGATTCTTGATTTATTTGTATCAAGCATTATAGTCCATGGTTGATATATGATGTTGCTTGTAGTGAGCATACAGAGTCTAACTCTATTGGGTACAGAGGTTTGAATAGACGATAATAATGAGTGGGGCAACATGGTACCTACCGAAACAGTGTTGTTGTGGAGTCATTTCTCATGTAACGGGAGAATCAGTTTAGTGACAAAAACAAAATTACAGACTGACATATGTATTCTACAATACCTTACATAACATTACATCATTTTATATTGTTATGGCCTTTTATCTAATGCTATGTCATTTTGTGTTAAGATATGCAGAACCCATTTTTTCCTGAATTAATAAAATGATACGCAGACACAGTTTAGATAAAATGTGTGTTATTATATCAATTTGAGGAATTAATGTGACCTTGTCTTCTCATTGAAGGTGTACTGTCTCTGCTATGTAACACTGTATTTTTTGTGTCTTATTTACAAAAAATAAAAATATTCTTTCACAGGATTTGAGGTTTTCAATAAACAAGGCAGCCCATCAAACCAAGGCAAGCTACAGATATCTTTTTTTAATCTAGCATAAAAACAATCTCCTAACAGTCACATTCACTATAAAAGGAAATGTATTACAAACAAGCTGATGAATAAACCAAGTAGTGGTGAATGATGAAGCAATTGAATGGAAATGTTTGAACAAAAATCACAGTCCTTTTTACAGAACACGCAGGGTGATAGATTCTGCATCACCTTTGAATTATAGCTTCTTGATGCTCTTCTTTCTGTTCAAAGAATAACACAACACATTTGGTAAGTACTGGCTTAATGCTAAGATTATTAAAACATGACATGGTTCCTAAAGTGAGCATTCATATACAGCATTGTTATTTTACTAATTCTCACTTCTAAACATCTTTAATTCCACTGTGTTAGTAAAGACTATACAGAATAACAATACAAACTTTTCTGTCATACAACAATGCAGCACATATGTTCAAATACTATTTTCTGTTCTAATTCCAAGAAATTATCACAACTAATTCGGGACTGATTATCGGTGGAAAACATGTTCACTACAATATATCGATATATGAACATTCTTACTTTCCCATATAGACATATTTAGAAAGTACCTATCAGTATTTCCATACTACTCAAAACCCTTCATTTGGGACAAAGACTCACAATTAATTCAATATATTGAAATAATATGACATTTTACAATTACATTAGTATTCAATGTATGCAAATCTTTGTCAAGTTTTTCAAGTAATTAATAATAAGCATTACTAAAGTGCTGGCGTGGTAAAAAGTAAAGGAACATTTAACTGAAGATGATTTTAGCATCAAAGAATGCTTGTAAATTACATTAAAAGTATACATGTAATCAAGATGGAGATTTACCAACAATACAAGTAATTGGATCATTAAGCTATGTTCATATCTTGAAGTGTCTCATTTCTTCTATGAAAGCATCAAATACCAGAAACAGTAAAGGCTAATAGTTCCTGCATTAGTGCCCCGAGTGGTCTAAGGGACCACACCCCAATTTACTGAAAAAATGGTATAAGACATGATGGAGATATAAGGAAGTAATCCTTTCCTGAAGTGCACAATTCACAGAACTAAGCTATGATTTTTTTTCTATAAATATAGAGAATAGCAAGGTACATAACCTCATTTGTATTGCTGTCTCGCTAGGCAGCATTGTATGCTGTATCTTTCCATCCACTTTAGGCTCTGTGATTGGCTGTCTTTGTCATCGATTGCCAATGTTCTACTTTCGATTTGCTGCTATGCTCACTACTGGAATTTTGACCCACCATTGGAGCATAGCTCGATCTCCGATGCCTTTACAGAGTGAAAGTGTATTCTTACACAGGTGACATGCTGGGACTATTTTCTTTCATCTTGCATTGCAGCTTTTTTCAATTATTACATTTACTGCATTTGTTCTCATTCCAAAGTATATGTTACACAATTTTTAATTTCAAATTTATGGAGATGATTTTGTGGTGAAAAGGGGATTAAAACAATAGTTTTCAGGATTGAAATGTGCTCCCAAGTTCCTGGACCATGCTGGTTGCCATTCATCTGTTTACTGTGTTCACTTACGACAAGACCATATAACATTGCACATAGGCACAGCAACGCCATTAATTTAGTCTGGTATGAAGAGCAGTACGCTTATGTTTATGTTCTTGTTTTCGAGTGCCTCGTATTAGCTAAGCTGTGTATGTCTGTCCCAGTTCCCACTTCCCATTCAAAGGTGCGCATAGCCCTAGCAAATAGACAACTCCCTGCTATATGGAGCATAAGCTGCGTCTTCGAATGGACACTTCAGCAGGGCTAAACAGTGCCCAAATAAGCTCTTCAATATGTTTTTCATGACAGTCAACTGAATATAGAACAACAAAAGAGTACCAGAGGGTCTGAGAGAAAAGTAAGTTAACGGTGTGCAGGGAACAGGCAAACAACGGGAGACCCCTAAGCTGACCAATAAAGCATGATAAACAATGACAACCCGATAGTTGGTCAGAGTTACCCATCAGTCAACGCTCGGAAAAGCCCTTCATCATTTGGGATTTGTCAAAACCATCTATGCAGATATGTTTTCCCAGACAGTAGGAGATCAGAATGTAGATAGATCTCCTCCGCTGAGCGAACAATAGTATGGTCTACCACTTCTTAAGAATGATGAGTGGTGAAGCGTGGTGTGACTGAGGGAGTGCAGTGCAAAAAAGGCTTTAGCGTGAAAAAGTAAAAATAAAGAAGTGTATATAAAATTGTATAAGGGGGCATAGAAAAAACTTTATTCGGGTGATGCTCGCTTCGCCAATGTTAAAAATTTGTTAAAGACAGTTTAAAAAATACCCTGTCTAGCGATGGAACCAGGTCGACATGTTTCAGCAATGGGTGAACATAGTTGTCCTTGCTTTCTTCAGGACCTCATAACAAATGAATGCTACTGCAAATGTAAAATAAATGATAAGTGACGACTAAAAAACAAAAGTGACAGACAAGTACACAAATCACCTGCAGTCTCCAGGTGAAGAGTCTCGTCTTAAGCTTACAGCTAATGTCTTTCACATAGCTTGTAAGACGTGAAGACCACACCTCACCTGGCAGTGGCTCAGGAGTAGAGTGAAGCACCGCTCTAACCGTCGATACTCCTTAGCCGGCGTCTGAACTGAGTTGGTTCAGACGCCGGCTAAGGAGTACCGACGGTTAGAGCGGTGCTTCACTCTACTCCTGAGCCACTGCCAGGTGGGGTGAGGTCTTCACGTCTTACAAGCTTTGTGAACGACATTAGCTGTAAGCTTAAGACGAGACTCTTCACCTGGAGACTGCAGGTGATTTATGTACTTGTCTGTCACTTTTGTTTTTTAGTCGTCATTTGTTATGAGGTCCTGAAGAAAGCAAGGACAACTATGTCCACCCATTGCTGAAACATGTCGACCTGGTTCCATCTCTAGGCAGCGCATTTTTGAAACTGTCTTTAACAAATTTTTAACATTGGCGAAGCGAGCATCACCCGAATAAAGTTTGTTCTATGCCCCCTTATCCAATTTTATATACACTTCTTTATTTTTACTTTTTCACTCCCTCAGTCACACCACGCTTCACCACTCATCAGTCTTAAGGAGTGATAGACCATACTATTGTTCGCTCAGCGGAGGAGATCTATCTACATCCTGTTCTCCTACTGTCTGGGAAAACATATCTGCATAATTGGTTTTGACAAATCCCAAATGATGAAGGGCGGTTCCGAGTGGTGACTGATGGGTAACTCTGACCATCTATCGGGTTGTCATTGTTTACCATGCTTTATTGGTCAGCTTAGGGGTCTCCCGTTGTTTGCCTGTTCCCTGCACACCGTTAACTTACTTTTCTCTCAGACCCTCTGGTACTCTTTTGTTGTTCTGTATCTGTGGGGGCTGTTCCCAGAGACTGGTCTTTAAATATTCCCCTGGGTCCTACCTCACCATAGTGTTGTGTTTTTGTTAGTCAACTGAATATATCCTAACCCAGATCAATGAATCTAGATTTGTAATATTTGCCATTCACCTCTTCCGCAAAATCAATGCCACCAAGACCAAGATAATAAACTCACTCCTTCTCTGAACACTATGCCAACTTACTCTGGCCAATCACACACATCTAAATGGTGTGACTTCACAGGTATAACTGCCTACTCAGTTAAGAAAGTGGTTGCTGGAAACAGACCTGCACTTGACTTAGACAATATTATTACTATACATATTGAAAGCACATACATTGAGGGCCTCCCAGCGATAACATCATAAATACCTCCATTGAACAAAATGCTGTTTCCAGTTTTATCATATTCATCCATTACTAAAGAAACTGGATGTAGGACAATCACTAGTTGCCCATGACTTGCCAATTTGTTTGCAACATGTGTTGTGATTTATCCTAAGAGTGCATTGACAGAGTGCAAATCTTGACCCCTTTCATATCTAGCTTTTGGTTTTAGAAAGGTTGATGACACCCTTAATTTCTTTTTGACCATATCCCATAGCTTCCGCTGCTACTCAAAAAATTCCCCTGACAATACTGCATGATGTGTGTAAAAAGGACAGTTCATCCTCTGAGCTCTTTACAAAACCCTTTGCAGTTCCATGAGGCTCAAATCTGAACCCCTGTTTTTCAATCAACACGTTGAGCCATTAGATGAACCTCAACATAAACTTGCAGTATTGATCCAAAAATACATGTACAACATTCAGTTATATGTGAAATGATATAGAATGAATAATATCCATAACTTAACAACATATATATCTACGGTTCAATCATGGATATGATATATGAATCTGAACCCACAAAAAGCTAACTTTATGATCCTCTCTTCTAAATCTAGTATCCAGCATCTTCCAGAATGAGTATCCATTCTGAATAAGATAGGCATCTCTACAACTAAACCTCTTGGCATCACTCTGGACTCAAAACTTGAATTAGAAGGACATTACATTTTATAGCGAAGTCTGGTAACTACCACCTGAGGAGCATTAGGAAAACAGACGTTTCCAACAAATAGCAGACAAGAAGGCCATTGTAAATCAAGTGTGATTGTATTTATTTAACATTATCTCCCTTATATTTGATGTCCAGTTGTGAAGTGCCATGCCGCTGAGAATGGGGTTTAAAAAGTACTATACCATGCTCTACATAAAAGCAATCTAAATAAAAACAAAACAGAAAGTATTACTGTTTTTATGACTCATAAAATGCTGTGCACTAGAAAAAAGACTTAACACCAGTATTAAGTACTGTGTAGTCGGACTGATTACATATGACCATCCTAAGAAAATGAAAAGAGTATAAATGTCAATAAGGAGCATGGATTTACTTCACCAACACATGATTTAAGTCGCTGATTTGTTTTAGCGTATCAGCATGTTTCTGTATTACTAAAATTCCCAGGGCCAGGTTTATTTTTGAAAGGCAAAACTGAATGACCCTTAAGGAGTTGTGTATGGGGGTTGGGCGGGGTTCCACCCAAGTTCCCAAATGCTCTCTGAAACTACCGTTCTGCTTTTCTGCCCCATTACCAACCTTCAAAAGTAAGTATTGAATGTTCGACCTTGTTATCCCGAAATATTTATATCCTAAAAAGGACGTATGTGGCAGATCAGGGAGGTTTATGTAGTCATGTTGTGGTTCAACTTGCTACAAGGAGAGCGTAGATAAATCAGAGTTCCAGAGTTCATGGTGAACTGGCATGACGATACATAATAACAATGGGGTTGTTTACTATCATGGAGGTTCAAGCAACAATGCAGACGAGAGAAAAGCTCAAATTGTCTGTGGGGTCACGTAGAAAATAATCCTTGGTTGATGTCTACTCGTCTACAATGTTATGTTTCATATGGTGTCTCACCAGCCCTCATCCCTTTGATGAACCTGCACAAAGGTAAAGGAGTTCATGGAAGATGCATACATAATATAGTCCTCCCACAAAAATATATCTCTTTCCGGAACTCTTCTCTGGTCAATTCTCCCTCTAAACACTTTCCCACCTTTAATATGTGAAATAGTTAGCCAATAACCTGCTACTTCCTCCATCTCACTTTGGACTTCTCTCTTGCTCCTTCCCTGTGATGGTAGCAGGCATCATTATTAGCAGACCAGATGTCGGATAAAGAGAAACAGGGAGACTGTTTGATAGGCCAGAGGTGACTGAACGTCATAACACATTAGCAAAGTCAAAGTAGACCCGTTAAGTGGTGAAATAGAAAGTTTAGCCTGATTACAATATTTTAGCTTCCGCAAAGAAGGGACCGAGTTCTTGAAAATATAGTGCAATATAACGACGCACGGCGGCAGGTGTATTTATATCAATGGCAAAATACTGAAACATCCCTGGCTGTGCTTTCATTGTAATGCACATTTAAATGCAGTTGAATGTCTTGACACATTGAAAACATCCAAGACAACGAGCGCCCTGAAAGAGGATACAATAGCTCAAAAATTCAAATTATGAAGGACAAATACCTGGACTGAGGGAGAGATGATGAAGATGAGACAGGAGAAACTGAAATTAGAGAAGAGCGAATGGATCAAGACGAACAGAATGGCTAAAGAGGACTGTATAAACATGAAAAAGAGGGAATGGAGGACACAGTACAGAAAGAGTATGAAAAAGAGGCAAATGAGAGAAAGAAGGGCATGTAGAACTAAAGAAAGAGGAAAAGAGAGAAGGAAGTTCTGACCAATTGAGGTATCCTGTCTCTTAGCACTTAAAACTATGTAACCCACACAGGTGTGTAATATGGCGGTGCTTTCGTATGATAATAATGCATGTTGGATGCAAGAAAGGTCTACCTGCACGTACCCAAGGCAGCATTTAATATTAAAGAATGTATGTTTAGACACACAGCCTAAAAATATGGACTGCTGAATGATACAGCCAACAAAAGTGTGCTCAATGACCATTGTTTCAGTTGAAAATCTCAATTTTCCCTGACACCATTCAAACTAACAAAGACAGAAAAGGGAAGCCTTTCCGTTTCTCTGGCACATACGTGGCAACTGCAGCTCTAGGGTAAGATGACCTCACAGAGATATGTCTTGGCATGAAGAAGGAAAAGTAGCATTAGCTTCCATATGCTTTGGCAACGGGGCATTGTTTGCTTCTTTTTGTAGCAAAGCAGGAGCTGAGCCTGAGTCACTAAGATAACACCGCATCAATCTATAAAACTCTTTTAGCCCCAAAAATATATGGTGTTCTAGTGAAGGTTCAGGGTTACATACAGGGACTAGTTTAAGAGAGGAGATGTAAAAGTCTGATTTCCGCCTACTGCTTAAGGTGTGCAGGGAACTATACATGATTTGGCATAATGGCCGAACTACTTAACAGTAAACTTCATTAGTCTGAGTCCAGATCTTCCAGTCACTGTTCTTACAAAGTAAGCATTAGTCTGCTTCACAGGACCATATTACCCAGCCAATCTTAAAAGTTCCTCCAAGATGGTCACCATATTCCAGGATGTAAAAAAGGAGGAACTTGATATGAAAACGTATCAATATCTCAACATATAAAAGAGAAATGTAATAACAAAGAATCTATCACCCCTAGAATGGGTAGGGAGATAGGGGCTTAGAACTCAGGACTATAACAAGTAGGCCTAGACTCGGAGTAATTAAGATTATCGTAACTGGGCCACTACCTTTTTGTCCGTCTTCCTGTCCCAGTCCTTATGAAGTGGGCTGATACCCAAGATAATGGTACTTGATTATTAATGTTCTACTCAAAGTCAAAATGAGATTTCGAACATACAATTCTGATGCTACTCCCAAGAATGTAATAACAGTTTGAAACAAACAGAGGTGATGAGAGAAAGACAGCTGGCAATGCACCCCCACCTTGGAGTTGATAATGTGACATAAAAGTATGTGATGAAGCCCTGGTGTCAGCACAACGAATGTCTTCAAATCTTCATCCCAGAGTCTCACCAGAAATATTTACAATTTGCTTTCAAGGGTAATCCATTCACCTTCCCTCACCTCCAGTTTTCCCCGTGCTTTTGGCTCCTAGTGAATATTTTTAATTCCGGAGGAATACAAGTATACATATAATTTGATGACCGGCAAATTGCTTCTTCTTTTTGTAAGGCAAAAGAGCACGTTCAGCAAGTCGAGGTCCTTTTGAAGCACAGATTTCTCCTGAATTACAAAAAATCCAATCTTCATGTGCTGCAATCACTGCAGTTCATCAGAGCAGTGTTCTGAACAGACCTAGGAGCAGGTATTTCAGAGGAAAGGAAATTCAAGTTGGCATCCCATCCCTCCGGTTAAATGGCCTTGACATTTCTAATTCTTCTTTGTAGTTGCCTCCACCTTTATACTCGGTGCCTGGGTACACCTCACAGGTAATTAGTTGCACCACACAAATCTATATAACATAACAAAACAGTACAACGCCTTTTTTGACAGTGGGATCCAATGTCTCAGGATTATGAGGCAATGGTTCCCATTACTCTGGAGACAGGTCTGGGAGTCCAGTGGTGGCTGCTTCCTGAAGTCATTAAAAGGGGTATCATCTGGTTCCTCCTCTGGTCACAATCATAACAGACTCCAGCAGCACTAGATTAGGTGGTTTGGGTGAATTGGAAAGCACAAGGTATATGGGCCATGCTTGAGAGTTCTCAGTCAACCAACGAAGAGTGATGCCAGAAAATCAGGCAGAATGGTCTGTGCCATCACCATTTTAAAAGATTTATGCAGTATGTACTAGTTTACACCTTTGAGATATAAGGCAGGGCTAAAGTCTCCAGATGATTTCTGCATTAGAAAAAAAGGTGGAATTAAAACCTCAATGTCTCTGGTTGGGAGGGACAGGAAAGATTGCTGACTTTTGCAAGGTAGGCTGTATTCCCTGAGAAGTGCCTTTCAATTAAGAAGATCCCTTGGATGGATAAGTGTAACATGCTGTGATACATTGCTATGGATACGTCAAAAACCGGTGCTGAGGGACATAAATGATCAGGAGACATCTGATAAAAATTAGACTCCTTAGTTCCATTGTAGACAGTAAAGCAGAAATATCCACAACTTCATTCATTGCAGTCTGCAAGAGTTAGAAAAATCCTTTGAAAGGGATTGAACCGTATACACCACATAGGGATTAGTTCTCACAGAAAGATTTGTCACAGCATATGCTCTTGTCACTGCTCCCTCCAGCTTTTAATCTGTCTCATCAGCGGGAAGGGCAACCCTTCTGACAACAACTTACCCTGCAAGGATAATCTTCCCATGAGGTTGTGCACATTTACCATGTGCGGAAATCCCCCGGAAATTCCTTCCAGTGCATATCTTTTAGGCAGGAATCCAGGAAAGGATACCTTAACAATATCTTTCCATTCATGAACAAGAACACGGTGTATGGCGCTGTGCAGCAGTAAGGAGTTCAGATCCACCTGTTGGTACTGGGTGAAGAAATCATCTTCTTCAGCACTGAAAGGAGGAGGATGAAAGTCCAGATTGCCTCTCAGGTGTTGAAAACCTCAGAGAACACCACACCTTGCAAAAAATGGCCTTAGAACTGTAATGGTAGAGGCAACGACTCTAAAAACCCTTGCTCTAAAAGCAGCATCAGCTACAGGCTGGTTTATGTGCTGCAGAGCTGCAATTGTAGCATACAAAAAAGTGAAGGATGGAATGCTTGATTTAATTTCCGCCACTTGTAATCACTCTGGGCCGCATCCCAGTCCATTGTTATTTTGCACAACATGCCACCTCAGTTTGGATCCAGCCATATGCAAATCAGTCTTGATCCTGCTCCAATGTGAACAGTCCAGCCAGATCTGTCAAGTCATGTCCGCCCTGAACCGAAACATAAGCAACTGTGGACCAGTTTCGTCCTGGTTAGTGCTCATCAGCCAGGTATAGCTTAATTCCAACTGCATAGTGTGTATGGGACCAAATTGAAGCCATTTCTGAGTAGGGGCCAGGCTGTATGTGCATTCTCTGATGTTTGCTCAAATCCATACTCTGGTAGAGTCAAGGACACTGCTAGCTTCCTTGTATTTCTAGAGACCAAAGTCATGTTGCTTCAAAATATCGCTGGACCTGCCATTATGAAGTTAGGCGTTTTCCCCACTATCATAGTATCGAGCTCACCCGAATCAGTAATTATGTTAAAAGAACACTCGCTGCTCATACCACCTCAAAATGGACTTAGTGCAGTGCTCCTCTAACTTAAAAATAGACCGCTTAGCAAATAAAACACCACACTGCACTCAGTCTTGTCTGCTTTGCAAGGCAGAGTAACCAATGCTAGATACTGAGGCTGCTCAATCAAACCTCTGAAGGAGAGAAACCATCAAAATAAAAATAAACATTTAATATATTAAAAGTACAATTTTACTTAACTGAGATTCAGGAAGGCAATGGATCCATTCTGCAGAAAGTAATGAACAGGAAGTTGTTCTATCAAGTTTCTCCTTTTCTATATACTGGGATAAAGCGGCCATCTGGGATGAACTGTTAAGATTGGCTGGGTAATAAGGTTCTGAAACGCAGAGCACTGCTCACTTCGTAAGGATTGTGAGAGCAAGAAGGATGAGAAGATAATAAAGCTTGAACATCTACTACAACCATTTAGGTTGGATGACTGCAATGGGATAGTTAATAGATGAATTGGGTAGCGAATAGACTGGTAAATTAGGATTACTAATGAAATAGGACTTGGGCTTTCTGAAACTTTGCTCTAATTTGCATATTATGCGCTGAGTTGTTCCTAATGATTGTGATCATTCTGATCCACCCGTCATGTAGACACTGCATAACAAATAGTTATATAACTGGATTATCAATCACTCTGTGCATGTATTTATTTGGGGCATACGGGCGGGTTTCTACTTCACGTGCAGAGAAGAGCTTCTCTGAATGGATTGGCCCAACACTCCATAATTTGATATCAGTGGATTGAAAGACCCTGCCAGTTCTGCTTTTCTCTACAAAAGGTGTGAAAATATCAATGTGTCTGGCCTTTGAGGGCCCAGGACCCCCACAAATAAGTGGTAGACAAATCTAACCAGACATGCGCAGGGTTTTTTACGATCCTCATCAGTGAATAGAAATACATCCCCTTATTCAACTCACGATTGTTAGGCGTTGTTGGATTTCTTACTGTGAATATGGATTCCTGCAGCATCAGTTGCTGCTGGGGCTTGGTCGCAGATAGTTGAATAAAGCTGTTTTCGACTTACCCGAGAGTCCTCTTAATTTCACTGCTAATAAGATGCCACCAGCACCAACCCTATCCTGTTGAATCGTATTGGATTTAATGGAGGTTAAATTCTTTGGGGAGAATTTCATAGCAGCTGTCCATATCTCCAACTGACCACAGACCCTTCACATTGATGACGTTACTAGTGGCCCTCTTAAGAATTGGGAAGTACTCCATTACTCATCATCGGAGGGCATGTTAAGTATGATCATTGATTTTACTTTGTCTGCAATGTCAGTGACAGGCACCCCTGTACCAACAAATGGAAGTTTGCATTTCAAGACTCCACTTGTGGTGACAGACACTTCTCTCTAACCAATCAAGACTGTACTTTAAGTCTGCACACTTTAACAACAAACACAGTTTGTGACCACGTCTGGCAACTGGACACAATTTGTGACACTGACACTGACACTGACACACACACACACACACACACACACACACACACACACACACACACACACACACACACACACACACACACACACACACACACACACACACACACACACACACACACACACACACACACACACACACACACACACACACACACACACACACACACACACACACACACACACACACACACACACACACACACACACACACACACACACACACACACACACACACACACACACACACACACACACACACACACACACACACACACACACACACACACACACACACACACACACACACACACACACACACACACACACACACACACACACACACACACACACACACACACACACACACACACACACACACACACACACACACACACACACACACACACACACACACACACACACACACACACACACACACACACACACACACACACACACACACACACACACACACACACACACACACACACACACACACACACACACACACACACACACACACACACACACACACACACACATTCTTCTTCTGTGAGCGCAGCTTCTCACCCACACAGGGCCACACCAAATAGAGACTCCTCCACTATTTTTTCCTGTTCCAAGCACCTCCCCACTAAATTGTGAACAGGGAAGTCTCTGAGGCTTATTTAAAAGCAATTGATGGACACACTTATGCTACCAAAAAGAAAACAAAAGCACTTTAAGTATACAAACTGGGTCTCAAAGTTAGATGTATCTTGAAAACCCTTTTTTTCGAAGTAGTCATTGTCCACACTGCTATGGGTGAGGATGGTGACACTATGGATGTTATAGGTGAATACTCATCGATTAGCAAAACTCTGCACAAAAGATTTAATCCTAGAAAGAATACCATTTTAGAGTGTCACGCATTTTTACAACATTCTCAACTTCCTGGTCAGTTTCGTGCTCCTTAATGGTCGTTTGCAGACCCATGAATTATTATTGGGATTTTAAAGCTCAAATGATTTTTGACCAAGTGATAAAGAGGATCAACGATATGAAAATTCAGGAAAGAATTATCAACAAACTGCATCGGCGTTAGTGAGAGACATTTAGTATTCTGAACTGCGTATGAAGGAAATTAACAGTAATGCCAGATCAGCCAAGATTAAGCATACTTCAAAATAGCCTCAAAGACAGTCAGAAAAAGTCGAACGTAAAAAATAGTCCTTCTAACATTAAACTCAGTCATGAAAACAATGATCTGTTTTGTTTGCGCTCTGGAAGTAAATCCCACTTAGGCAATTGGACATTTTTCGCAGCTCTCAATCAAAATAGTTTTAAGTGTGGTACAAAAGTATTTTTGCATGTGTGCACCACAGGATTAACCCATCGTAGTTAACAGGTTGTAAAGTAAATTGAAGATGATGGTAACTCTCAGAATGATAATAATTGTATCCAAATGTTGTCTTCCTTTGAACTAGGTTGGGGTAAAGTAGTTGAAATATCCTCTATGAATGGTCTTTGTTAACGGTCTTCTGCCACTCCAAAGTGAAATCACAGTAAATAGTAAAGTGATCACATGTATGGTGGACTTAGGGTCTCCTTTTACAGTAATTAATAAAAAATATTTCCTTAAGTTTGAAGATACACAATTAAACAAATCTCATATTCGAATTTTTGCATATGGTGGAGTAGAGGAAGATTCCTTGTCGCATTAGAATTTGAGGATCTTTTCACCATGTGACCTGTATATGTTGTTAAAGATGGTTACAACCTGTTAGCGTGGAACAAATAAGGCGAACTAAATATTGTACTGGGCTCAAATCATCCCGAAATGTTGGTGTCAAGGCAGGATTTTCATTTACCCAATGGTGTGCACTCATGTGGCACACACATAAGTAATTAGTCCCACACATTTTTTGAGATTTTCAAAGAAAAGTTGGGCAAACTGAAAGGTTTCCAACATTGTATTGTATTAAAAGACAACGGCAGTCGTACATTATCCACACAGGGTACTCTTGGGTTATGTAGCAAATTAAGAACTGGAAACACTGTACTTTGGGAATAACTTAACCTTGATAAGTTTCGAAATGGTCTGTTCCTGTGGTATTAGTGAGCAAATCAGATAAATTGTTAAGATTGTGTGTAGGTTTAAGGGATCTTAGTTCCAATATGTGGATTAATCGCTAACCATTACCCAAAATAAACACAATGTTAATAATACCCAAGAGAGCAGTGTTTTTTACATCTTTAGATAGGTCTGCGGCCTAAAATGAGGTTGAGTTGTGTCAGGAGTGAAGACATCATGACAGATGTAGGACATCATGTGTCTAGAAGAGGTGTTAAACCCAAAATCAAGATCTTGGAAGCGATATAAAGAGCACCTAAACCCACAGATAAGGATCAGTACTAATCTTGCATGGATTTAGTGGAGTATTAAGCCATGTTCATGAGACAGTTTGCTGATGAGACAACATTATGTGGGAGAGGAAGAGTATCAAAGAGTTTGAATCAATCAAATGTGAAACTGTGTCTACTCACCCTCTCAAAGGTTTTGACAAAGGTGACTTGTTTATTATTTCCACTGATGAAAGCACTATGAGCCTAGGTGCTGTACTAATGTAAAGAAGAAGTAATGGGTGTGAGGAAGAGGTTAGAGACGTCTGAAGGGCACATATTCCACTGTAGAAAGGGAGGGTCTTGGCTTGTGGTGGAGAGTTCCGTATTTTAGAAAGTTTGTGTAGGGTAATAGGTTTGTATTGAGAGCAGACCACAGATCGTTGGTGGACTTGTTGATGAGTGGAGGAGGAAGGTAGCTGTTAAAAGTGTCTGAGTCTAAGAAAGAAATGAATAATGATCTTGAAATAGTTTGTGTTATAAGTTCTACTGATGTTGCCATGAATTGGACTTTGTCTGATGTTGAGTGGATAGGAGGATTAGCAGGTGACAGTGAAATACAAGATGTTTTAAATGTTGGTACAAGTAATTGAAATAATACCAAAAACATTCAGAAGAAGTGAATCCCTTATGAAAAAAAGAACATCTGAGGAGTCTTTGTAGCAAAGTGTTGAATTTGGCTAAGGACAGTCATACGATGAAGCTCAGAGTGAAAGAATATTTTGGTGGGCTGGTATAGACATGACAGTGGAGTATTTCGTGCTGGATTGTTGCACATGCCTCCTCAGTTACAAAACCCATGTGACATGCCTCAGTCTCTTCACTCTGATAGTCACAAATAACTCACCATGATGTAAATTCACACTTGAAATTTCTGTGCAAACACAGGGAGATGATGGACGGAGTGCTGAAGTGCTGAACCTTTTCAGACACTCATGACCAGTCACAGATCTGGGTTGAAGCCATCATTGTTCTTTAGCTCACTACGCCACCCCAGTTCAGACCCAGCCATAAGAAAAACAGTCTTGAACCTTTCAATCCAGTTGAAACTGCCAAGCCAGGTCTTCCCTGGACCGAAAACAAGCATCCTGGGACCGGTTTTGGGGTAACATCCGGCTAGCTTGAATCCAGTGGCAAAGTGAACAAGGGACCCACATCTGTGAATACCCTGCCAACTTAGGGCATTGAGGGCCTTACTGATAAAGGTGCTGCGGTAGCATAAACACTTTTGTCTATTTCCAAAATAGTGAGAGTAGACTCTTAAATAAAGCCTACTAGTAAGCAATCCCTGGATGTGGCCACCAGTGAATGGGGAATAACCCAGACCACATTACAAGGAAGAAGGTGGAACAGGGATTTGCCAGATAAAGACTAGAGCCCCGACCTTAAGGGGATTGATTTATTGTTCATGAATGCCCTGATACGTCTTTGAATGCACAGTTAGAAATGAAAGACTTCTTTTTAATATAAAAAAGTATCTGACTGGACATGGTTTAATTAATGAGTGAGTGAGCTTTGAGTCATGAGTCATGTTTACTCACTTGTATCTAAACTTTCCCCTTGAGACAGACTTTGATTGCTCTTCCAAAGCTACCACTGAGAGTTAAGTGCAAAAGTGATACTTTGCCCATGTGCTTGAGTTTCACAGCAGGTTGGGCCCCGGGCCATCAGGGGAAAAAAGTCTCAACCTTCTACGCCGATGACACCCAGCTGATCCTCTCCCTCATCAACGAACCCACAACTGCCAGACCAACTTCTATAGTGGAATAAAGGCCGTCGCCACCTAGATGAAAGACAGCTGCCTCAAGCTCAACTCAGAGAAGATCGAAGTACTCATCCTAGGTCCCACCCCTTCAGCCTGGGACAACTCCTGGTGGCCAGCTGATCTGGGACACCCTCCCCTTGGCACCATACTGAATTCATCGCTCTCTATGACCCACCAAATCAATTCAGTTTCCTCAGCCTGCTTCTACACACTCCCCCTGCTTCCAAAGACATTCAGATTGATCCCAACAGAATACAGAAAGACTGCCACCCAAGCTCTTCTCACCAGCAGACTTGACTACGGCAACAAACTCAATGATGGCATCACCCAGAAACCTCCCAAGAAACTACAGAACATTCAAAACACTGCCGCCAGATTGATCTTCCAACAACTCTACTGGCTCCCAGTAAATAAGAGAATCACCTTCAAACTCCTCACTCATGCCTACAAAGCTCTCCACAACACAGGACCAGCAACCTGAACCACAGCCTCGCATTCCACATACCCGCCAGCCAACTCTGTTCCGCCCATCGCACCCTTGTCTCCATGCCCTGGATTCACAAGCCCAGAACCAGAGGAAGTTCCTTCTCCTACCTCACCGGCAAGACCTGGAACACCCTGACTCCACCTCAGGCAAACCGCATGGCTGACCCAATTCAAGAAGGACCTCAAGACCTGGCTCTTCGAATGATCCTCCACACCCAGAAGGACCAGCATCCCCCCCAAGCGGGTGAGTAGTCACACTTTACAAACCCCTGATTGATTGATTGAACCACCATAATTGGGCCCAGTAGCTCCAACGTACCCCTTGGCACTCTGAAGGGGTTCCGATACTTGGCAGCAAGTGGTGGGCGTCTAACCTTTAGGAATCTGAATACAGATGTGAGTGGCAGTGACCATTTCCAATCTGTGCTAGTACAGCAATAAGTCATTTTATTTTCTTCTACGGAGAAGTTCGACACGCATATGCAATGGAGAAAAGAGGGTTGGGAATTAATCTCACATCCATGTCTTTTAATCAGATGAAGGATTAATGTAGGGACAGAAGGTGAAAGATTCCCAGGAGTAAGGACAGAGAGGTCCTTGCTAATTTCAGGAGGGACCAGTTTGAGACACTGTCTGAAAGGGATGATGCTGTAGTTGACTTTATCCTATACACATGCAGAGGAGAAACAGAAGGAAAAGCAAAGTGAACTGGAAAGGGATAAAAAGAAGTCCTTGAGAGAGAGTAACTTAAGATGGCAGAAATGATAACTCCATCTGGGATAAGACCATCTGGAATAGGCCCATCTGGGATCTTTCACTATATCCAGTTCAGGCCAAGTTGTGGCCAACGTTTCAAAAGATCTTGTGCATGCGTATGTTGAAGGGCGGTATATTTTGGAATGGTTTATGTGCTGGTAAGGCGCATGTCTCAAATGAGGTATCTAAGGCAGCTGCCTCCAAGGGGTGCATGCCATTGGAAGGGTCTAAATTGCAAAAAACACAGTTAATGGACAGAATGCAGAACAATGTCTTACATTCACCCCAGTACAAAGATCTGGGCCTAAATCCATCGTTTTTTTGCACTCCACACCACCCTAGGTCAGACAATGGCTATATGCAAATCAGCCTTGACCCTGTGCCTCATGGGAAGCACTGGATTCAAGCAAACCGGGCTGAAGACGGCTGGAATGCCAGAAACCGGTCCTCGGAAGCTTGTTTTCGGTCCAGGGAAGGCATGGCTTGGAAGTTCGGGCTGAACTGTTCCCATGAGGCACAGGGTCAGACTGATTTGCATATGGTCATGTGTGAACTGGGGTGGTGTGGAGTGCAAAAAAACGATGGATTTAGGCCCAGATCTCTGTACTGGGGTGAATGTATGACATTGTGACATTGTTCTGCATTATGTCCATCAGCTGTGGTTTTTGCATTTGTCACCCCGAGTCGAATGGGTATGCTCAGACGTGAGTCCCATGCTCTCCGCACCACTGAATTCAAGCAAACCGGGCTGAAGACGGCTGGAATGCCAGAAACTGGTCCTCGGAAGCTTGTTTCCGGTCCAGGAAAGGCATGGCTTGGCAGTTCGGGCTGAACTGTTCCCATGAGGCACAGGGTCAGACTGATTTGCATATGGCCATGTCTGAACTGGGGTGGTGTGGAGTGCAAAAAAACGATGGATTTAGGCCCAGATCTCTGTACTGGGGTGAATGTATGACATTGTTCTGCATTATGTCCATCAGCTGTGGTTTTTGCATTTGTCACCCCGAGTCGAATGGGTATGCTCAGACGTGAGTCCCATGCTCTCCGCACCACTGAATTCAAGCAAACCGGGCTGAAGACGGCTGGAATGCCAGAAACTGGTCCTCGGAAGCTTGTTTCCGGTCCAGGAAAGGCATGGCTTGGCAGTTCGGGCTGAACTGTTCCCATGAGGCACAGGGTCAGACTGATTTGCATATGGCCATGTCTGAACTGGGGTGGTGTGGAGTGCAAAAAAACGATGGATTTAGGCCCAGATCTCTGTACTGGGGTGAATGTATGACATTGTTCTGCATTCTGTCCATCAGCTGTGGTTTTTGCATTTGTCACTCCGAGTGGGATGGGTATGCTCAGACGTGAGTCCCATGCTCTCCACACTACTGGATTCAAGCAAACCGGGCTGAAGACGGCTGGAATGCCAGAAACCGGTCCTCGGAAGCTTGTTTCCGGTCCAGGGAAGGCATGGCTTGGCAGTTCAGGCTGAACTGTTCCCATGAGGCACAGGGTCAGTCTGATTTGCATATGGCAATGTCTGAACTGGGGTGGTGTGGAGTGCAAAAAAACGATGGATTTAGGCCCAGATCTCTGTACTGGGGTGAATGCATGACATTGTTCTGCATTCTGTCCATCAGCTGTGGTTTTTGCATTGGAAGGGACAGTCATCTTTGGGAGGATGCCTGTGACAGGCCAGATGGTCTATGAGTGAAAAAGGAAGCTCTCCTTAGGTGGTTTGGGCTGAAGCCAGCTCAATACCTGAAGAGATTCCATGACTGCAAGAGAGTGTATGGCGTTCCATTTAATTTTGGATTCATGTGGTATTGCTCGATTGGAACAAGTGTGTAAGTTTGATGGAGGCTATGGATTTTCAGTCCCTTAACATGTTGATAGTGACAGAGCAACTCAAGAAGTAGTGCTTTACACCACTTAGGCAGTATATGTGTGATCGGACAGAGAGGGATCCAACAAAAACGTACATTGTTAGCTGTTAAGTGATTGGCTACCATGGTTCACAAAGGCTGGAGCAGCACAGTTCTAAGCTGAATGGGGGAAGAACACTCCACAGACTGGTTCCAAACTGGAGGGTAAGGGCCAGGGTAATTCTCATGAGATTCGAGTAGGGCCAGTGTAATATGGTAATGGTGTATCCTGGAAACAGCACCCTAAGAAGGGGAGGCAAGGAAGCCCTTTCAAGTCCATGTTGGTGACTATTTTTAAGTGCCACAAGGTGGGACATTTTAAAAGAGATTGTCAAGAGAAGAAACTTGACCAAGAGACATTTGTGATAGCAAGTATGTTACATGTGGGTGAATATACCAGAGCGTGGCCGGTTGAGCTTAACCTAGTAGCTATGGACAATGGGGAATGGGACCCAGATGCTCTGAAGCACATTCATCCTAACAAAATTAGATTTCTGCAGGAATTAATTATCAATGGGAGGAAAGTGTCTGTCCTGAGGGCTACATAAGCCTACCGCCCTATGGTTGTGAGGAAGTATCCTAAGTCTAAAGCAATACTCCCTGGAACCAAGGATACATATTTGGTAGCTAGTTTATAGGACATGGAGCATCTGCTTGCCAGGGTTGAAATTGAGCTCAAATGGCAAGGTGGCCATGGTTGATGGTGTACAGGAAAAGCAAGGAGCTGGATGTCTCCTGGGCAATAATTTGATTGTACTCCTAGATATGGCAGGATGCACTCGGATTTGCTACAAAGATTTCAATCAATTTTATCATGCTCAGAGGTGATAGATTTGGTGTGCAAACCCCCCAATATTGTGCTCTGTCCTAGCGCGTGAAGAATTTGTAAAACAAGAAAGCTGAACCCTAGGTAGGTATCCAGTCCCGAGATGCACTACCTTGATGAGGAATTTCATGTACTAAACAATTTTGACTTTCTTTTGACAGTTTCTTTCATGCTTTTATTCCAATATAACAAACATAAGGAGATGATGGACAGAGCACTGACATTTTTCAGATACTCACCCCCAGTCACAGATCTGGCTTGAATCCATCATTGTTCTTTAGCTCACTTTGCCACCCCAGTTCGGACCCGTACACGTACTAGTATAAAATTATTCACATGCACAATACATGAACTGAAGTGAATGTCCCTTGAATTCAAAATGTGCTTCATGCTAAAGAAGCTCCTTAGTGTGTTGTTGATCAACCGCTAAACTAAAAAACACTTAATTGACTCACCGAGGTTGAAAGCACCAAGACTCATTAGTCCATCGTAATGATTCAATTAGTTAAAATGCATGACAAGCAGTTTTAAACAATGCTAGTCAGTTGATCTATAACACAACGATAAAGCAGGTAGAGAGTTGGTAGCCTTCAGTGGTAGGGGATTACTACCCAAAGAGCAGAACAGGGCAGTTATTGAAAAGGAGTGCTTTATAGAGTGGGACTTGCATACGTTCTGCCTATATTTGTTTGGCACTAAGTTTGTGGTGGAAGCAGATTATAAGCCACTGAAATGGTTTATGGCTATAAATCTCAAGTTGTTGAGCTGGTCTATTTCTTTGAAGGGACTAGTTTTTTGTGGAGGAGCCCAAAACCGGATTGAGTCACAGAAATGCTGATGAACTTTCCCACCGGTTTTACCGGTCTGACCACCAAATCTTAGGAGTTCTGACTTGGAAGTGGCGTGTGTTGGGATGGAAAAGTCCTCTGCATGGTTTAGGACATGTGCCCTTGTTCTGAGTTCCTAACTGTACTGTTGTCGGACAGTGGTGGGTTCTCGGTGGCCTGGTGTGCGGCAGAGGTGAAATACTTGGAGATTTATTTACACTGGTATAGAGAACAGATACTGCTGCTGAACTACAGCCCAGTGATACACCAGCTTGGCGCCAGGGTGGAGCAGTGGATTCGCCTCCCACTGTCCATAGCAGGGCACAGAACCATTATCAAAATGGTGGTCTTCACCCAGCTTCTCTATTTGTTCAACAGCATCCCCATTCCCTTGAAAAATGCCTTTTTTTGGTCAAATATGTAAGATTTTTACATGTCTCATTTTGGGGGGTAAACAGTCTTGTATCAGTTGGAACACTCTCGTCCTTTCCTATGAACAGGGGGAATTTGAAGTTCCGGACATACTACCTAGTGGCACAGTGTAATTACTCACAACACTAATACCACCCGGATGCCAGTGTTCTTTATGCCAAGCCGAAGGAGGATCTAGTAGCCCTCATGAAGATGGTGGCCCTCCTGCCAGCTGGACTGCCACAGGACTGGAGTGATGTTAAAACTGTGTCCACTACATGCTGGACATGGACGATATTATTGAGAAAGACAGGTGGCATGCCAATTTATTCATCTGCACTTCCGTTGATGGTAAATCCATGGCTACCCATCACATTATGGATAAGGTCTGGTTAGAATGTTCCACGTAAACCAAACTGGTGTCTTATAACCACTGACATAAGCTATTACACTACAAATTCCTGTGGAGAGCAAATACCACCCCTGCAGACTTTGCGCACATGTCCTGGACCTGTGATAGAATTGCTTCACACTGGAACACCATCTTTACAGAACTTGCAAGAATTACAAATTTTCAAATAACAAGTTCCCCACTGGTGGCACTTTTGGGACTGGATGCCAGTGCACCTAAAGTGTCACACAAGTTTGTGGTAATGGCTCTAATGCTGGCTAAGAGAAAAAATAGCCTTAAATTGGAGCAGCAAACAAAGTCCCACCTTGGAAAAATGGATCAAAGGCATGATGTATTATGATGCTAATAGTGAAATATTTGCAGAATTCCCCCCACGTTTAGACCTAGGGATATATGGCAGCCCCTGCGAGACTACCAGAAGGAGCGTGAGGGCTGATACCCAATGATCAAACATATAATCAGCCTCCCAATGAACAGGGTGTAACACAATGGGAAAAAGGGGGCGTACTCTGAAAGTCACCAAGGATCAACTTGATGCCACATTAGCGGTACCGAATACTAGAACTTTCCACATCAGATTTACTTGTACTAACTGGCACATACAGTAGAACATTTATGTGATATCTCTTCTAAGAACTACTGCTATTTCCATTTCTGTTTTACGAAGTAACATGTATGTACGACAGAGGAACTTTAAGCATGAATAAAGTAAAAAAACAAAAACATCATCGATAAAGGCACTGATGTCCGTCTGAGTGCTCTTCTTGTCAGGGTCAAATCTAACCAAATCCTAATGTAAGTGAACAATATTCTGTCTGACGTTTTCTTAGCGCATCAATGTTATGATTTATCATTATTTTCTGATGGTGTACATCGTGGGGCTCCACCGTTTTTTGCCTGATAATAGACTAAGAATGAGTTCAATAAAGTCATGGCTGGTGGAGAAAAAAAAATATGTTCTGTTGTCTGGATCCCTAATGCTTTTGTAGTCATAGGCAAACACAGATCGCCATGACATAGGCCTGTCTCCCAGATTGCAATCTTGTTGGACTGGGAGTGTCACCAAAAGAACTACCCTCATAATGGTGGAAGGCTACTGACTTCACCAGGAGTTAAAAGTCACAAGCGCAGTTGTAGCAGCATACTGTGCAGTGATCAGTATGAGTGAATACGCCCTTTTCATCATGTGTCACTAGAGTGAGGTCTACAGGCTCACTCGTCTTTTAAATGTTATGCTGCTGTGTACTGAACTCACCCTTGGCCTAAGTCCGTTAGGGGTAAAGTGCTGCACAGTGCAACCATGGTAATTCTGCTTTGGATGCATGTGTTTCTTGGAAGGATGCAAACAGGGGTGTAGCTTTAAGGGGGGTTTTTGGGGTGTTAATAATTGTATTTTGTGATGAATAGTTGGGTACAGATGCTTTCAGTCTGGTATGGTGATGCGTCGGATGGATTTCACCTGGTATTTTTGCTTGAACCCATTGATAAAAGCACACACACACACTCTCTCTCATCCTGTTTTGAATGTTCTCAAAATGTTGGTTATTTTACAAATGTTGCGTTTCTCTCACTTAATGCACCTATGAATCCGCATTCATGTCTCCCTTTCCACTGCCCCTCCTGTCCCTCTCATGTGTCCTGATGGTTGTATAATCTATATTAACACTAAATGCCTGCATCATTGTTGGGAAATATGAACCTCACACCCTCCAAATCTTACTGACAAAGCTAAGCCCCTGGGTGCAATGCAAGGATAGAGCAGTTCTGTGCAGTACATGAATGATGAGTGCGTATACTGTGTTGATGTATACCTGCAAGAGGTGCGTTATATGAGGGATGTAGTGCAGTGAGTGCGCAGTGGAAGCAGGTGCTGGATATATATGTGTTTGTGAGAAGTACAACACATGAAGGGTTATTAAGCACACACATGATGATTGTGTGTAGTGGCAGTGTGTGTGTTTGCAATTAGCACGCCATAGTATAATACAGAAAGGCTACAGTACTGAACAGTGCACACAGAATAAATGTGAAGGCTGAATTTATATGTGGCTGTTATGGCACAATGCATGGAGGTAACAGTACTGGATAGTGTATTTGCTTTGGCCATACACAGCGTGCAAGTGTGCCAGCAATGGTACATTACATGAAGGATACTGTGTTTCATTTTGGAAAGCACAGACCTGTTTGGGGAAGACATGAGGAGTAGAGGAAGCCTCCAGACAGATTTGTTTATTACTGAATTCTTGTTAGCGCAGTGGGACATACTGGAAGAAGAGAGGGAGAGAGAGAGGGAGAGAGGGGAGAGCGAGGGAGGGAGAGGGAGAGAGGGGAAAAGAGAGAGAGGGAGAGAGGGGGAGAGAGAGGGAGAGGGGGAGAGAGAGGGAGAAAGAGAGGGGGGGGGGAGAGAGAGAGAGAGAGGGAGAGAGAGAGAGAGGGAGAGAGAGGGAGAGAGAGACCCCTCCCTGCACATTTTAAAAGGGCTCTCTTTGGCTCATTGATAGGTAACAAGGAAAAGGCTTGGACACATTTCAGGAAGAAGTTGGGGCTGATAAGGGAATCATATGGAGCAAGGCTGGGAGATCACGGTTATGCTTTTGATGCAGACATCAATGTGTCTGAGATCCATGTGTGAACTCTAGTTACTCCCATGGCCTAGGTTGTGGGACTATCAGCTTCAGAGTCTTTCCTGCTGTGACAGATAGTATTTCAAAAGGAAGAAAATAATAAAAAGTATTCACTTCAAAAGAAGCAGAACCCTAACATAAATCTTTAAAAACCTAGACTTTAAATCACATTTGGTGTCTGGAAATGGACTATGAGAAAGGGAGGTTGAGACCCCAAAATCTGACCAAGCAGCCAGACGGGCTATTTGGGGGCTGATAGCTCTGCAAGACTTCTGCCTGCGACCGGAAATGGGGTCCATGGCCTTCTAGTATCCTCCTGGTTGAAGGGATATCACAAAGGGAAATCAAGACCTGGCCTGGAGCACCAGCACCTGCCTGCTTGCCAAGTCCATGCCATGTGAGGAAGAGGAGAGCTTTGCTGGGAGCGACATTGATGGGAAGCCATGCAGAGAGGAATCCCAGTGCAAGGTATGCGGAGATGGCTGTGCACTGAGTAAATCATTGTCTATATAAAGGGTTGAATTGGTGACCCTGTATGCCAGGAGAGGGCTGCAGTGGACTTAGTTGTGTATCAAGTGCTATGCAGGGAGTGCAAAGCCTGTACTGCCTCATAACGGTGACTCCGTATGCCACAGTGGTCCTCAGCAGAAGTAACTGAGCTGACAAAGTGGCAAGACTTGTGTGCACTTCAATGCGACCCTGTATGCCGGCGCGGTATAGTAGGCTGCCTAAGAGAGGTAAACTCTTTCCCAGCGGGTACCGCAGTGTCCATGTATGCGAGGAGGGTCTGTTGGTACAGAGTATTGCCAAGTTCGGGCTGTAGGCCAGGAAAATTGGAGCTGCGACCTGCAGGTTTAAGTTGAACACGGAGACCTGCCCCAAGGACTCCAGAGGACATTGAGAGGACTTTGCTCTGTCGCTGAGACACATTTGGGAGCACGAAGATCAACTCTCTCCTCAATGTGGGGAAAAGTTGAACCTACCATGCTTCTCAGGAGAAAGCCTGTGCCTGTCAGGTGCTGTCACCGGTCCCGCATGGAAACTGACTGGACCCAGCAGGACTGGAGCATTGAAAATGCCTGCAGCCAGGGCTCCTGCTGAAATGCTTCCATGCTGCTAGAGTAGGTAAGGCTTGATTCGGGCCTGTTGGACCCCTGGAGACTCGCTGTTAAAGGTTCTGCAGCAACATAGGCACCTTTGACTCTTTCATACAGAGTCAGAGTGGACTTTTGAGTAAGGCCTACTAGTGAGCATTCACCGCATGCGGCCACCAGTGAATGTGAAATAACCCCAATTACATTACGGTAGAGGGTAGGACAGGGATTTGCTAGATAAACAGTAATGGCCTGACCTAAAGGGTATTGTGTTAATGCTTAGGAATGGCATACTACATCTTGAATGCATAAAGTAGCATACTTCTTTTTAATATAAA
Source organism: Lissotriton vulgaris (assembly GCF_964263255.1). NCBI lineage: Eukaryota > Metazoa > Chordata > Amphibia > Caudata > Salamandridae > Lissotriton > Lissotriton vulgaris. The sequence continues at coordinate 501,485,388 of NC_141694.1, forward strand.
AACAGGTATTTGACTAAAAATGTATTTATTGCCATTACTGAGTTTGCTTGGAGTTTGAGTCGTGTTCACTAAGCCTTATCTACACTTTTCCCTCTGAGGGACTCTTTGACTACTCGCCCGCAGCTGCAACTGAGAGTCAAGTGTAGAAGGGGTAGTTGGCTCAGTTGCTCAGGATCCATAGTAGATCGGGGCCTGCGACATCTGAAGTAAAAGGCCTCCACCACCACTGGTGGTCCCAGTAGCCCCTGCGTGCACAATGGCCCTCTGAAAGGGGTCCTGATACCACCCATTCATGAGCAAACACGATGTCCACTCCATGATGTATAGATGCATTAATAACAATGCTGCCTGCAGTAGATAGCTAAAGATGTCTGTAGTTAGACTGCAAAAACAATAAGGTGAAGACATTTCATTAAGTTATTTATCATTCGAAAGGTGAGTGTGTAGAGACAGAAATTAAAAGATTTAGAAGACTGACAGAGGATTGAGGAGTAAAAAATAAGGAGATATAGAGAATTCTTTGAGTGAATGCGGTCTAGAGGTACAAGGAAAGTTTAATCACGAATGTGTAATTTTGTGCTTTACCTACTTGATTTGGTGGGAGGGGAGCATAAGTTATGGAATTTTCTAAACAAGCTGGATAAAAACCAAATCAGCATTGTTCACTTAACCTGTATTCCAGGGCGGTTCTGAAGAAACTCTTCCTCGCTTACAGACAGCACAAACATATCATTATGAAATGTGATTCTGGGGCAGAAAATCAGCAGTAATTTCACGAACAGTGATACGATTCCATAACACAGCAGAGGTCTTACGATGTATACTTACTCGGTTCATAGTAGTCAACTACAGACACTGAGGCATCTTGGGTGTACGCCACTTTTGAGTCTCTCACTGCTGGAACGGCCACACAAACCTTTGTTTGATTTAGCTGCGGGAACATAACCAGCTTAGTATATATATATATTAAATTCCATATTATTCATTGTAAACTAGATTCATCGCTGGCAGGCTAACGATTTGAAATTGGCACCAACCACCACAGAAGCCAATGTCTCACAAAGGAATAGTAGTTTGTTAAATTATGAATTACTCCAGAACATAATTGTTATCTAAAGAAGTTTAATGGAATTAAAATGTGGGTTTGAGAGAATGTATTTATGTATGTACGCCTGTGTCTATAAAGGTCTATAATTGATTTAGGGACTGTTGGAAACAGGACAAGTGTTATTTTTTTTGCTTATGGAAGAAAACTGTAACAGTTTAGTAGTTTTCATTCAAGCAGGACTGTTCATTTGTCTGGGGGGCATACAAATTGCATTTAGAACACTCTTGTAAGCAATTCCTACATTTCCTATAACATTTACATAGTTTGTGTCTTCAGAGTTCAAGGCTACTAGAGCTCTGTTGGAGAGCTGAGGCTGCAAATGTGGCTCACTGATCTACAGTAGAGTCCTTTATGTCCATAGTTCAAATCCAGTGGCAGATGATACGCCACGTTAGCAGTGGGATTGACAGCGCACAACTAGTAATACAGTCAATGAGCATGTAACTCAGGCTTTTGAGGGCGTTGGCTGTGCTGCAGGCTCTGCAGTGTCAATCACAATGCTAGTGTGTGCAACTTGAACTGTGAGACAAATGAGGGAGCATGATTTAGGTAATGAGATGTCGAAGGCAGCAAAAGTGGGCCACATCTTAGTGTTTGATGGTAATTGTGCAGATCAATTAAGTTCTGGTCCAAAGACTATCTAGAAAAAAATAACACATCAACCACAGTATTGTTGGAACCGACGAGTTGCAAGCCTTTTGCAAAACAGCTGACATGGAAATATTTCTAAGTTCTAGGGGGAGTGTGTTCCCTAAGTAGCAAGAAAGAACTGAAAAGAAATGGCATCCATGTCAGGATTTCTTTTAGTGAGGGATCACAAGTTTTAGTGGGCATACCAAAGAGAGTTCTGCTAGGCAGATATGCTATTGGCTATTTGGCCAAAAAGTTATGCAGCCTGTCCTAATTCCTTTTAGTGCAGAAGACATGATGCTCACATTCTCAGCACTACCTTCATAGTCAGGAGTGGCAGCTAGGTAAATGTAGTGGTGGGGTAAGGGCGTTGGAGGCAATTACAAAAAAATAAGAAAGAAAGAAAGGAACCCTCACCTACCTCCTGGTCGTCACCTCTCCTCTGTCCTCTATTGTAGTCTCCATGAAGCACACAGGCTTCCAGATTCCCTTACTTAATCATGACGCTGCTGTCACCAGCATGACAGCAGCAGCATGATTGGTCTGAGTGCCCTTGTTCGGCACTAAGGCACGCAGTGGGAGCCTGTGCATGTTCTCCCCCCGGCCTTGCAATATAGCCGAGTTGAGAACATGCCGGCCAAACCGTCATACACACTTGTAGTGCAGCAACCACTCCTCTTTCATGTGAGGACTGCCAAACCCGCCTCACCCTAACCTGGCTCGGGCTCAATACAAAAAAATAAAATAATAATAACGTAACGTTATTAACGTTGTATTATTATCATTTTATTTTTCCTGTGAACTCAGCGGGGAGACAATACACTGCCTTAGCGGAGAAGCCGCCGCTGTTTATAGCGCAGAGAGAAAATAGATCATATTCCCCCAGATAGGGCATAAAATTCCTCCTACGGTGCTTGCAACATAGGATTTATTTTTAGAGGCCAATCTTGAACTGCTGAGGAACAGCTGTCCAGCAGCTTAAGGAATTTTTGTTTGTAATGGAGGGGAGAAACTCTCCTCTTTCAACCGTACTTCGCCCTAGTCTGTCTGAGAATCCCTGCAGGAGGGCGATTCCCAAGAAAGATTCACCCACTAAGTACCAGGCAGTTGAAAGTGGGGAGCATTCCCCAAGCACCGTCTATTTTTACCCATAATGTACCCATTCCAGGCCAGTGGGAAGAAAGCCTCAAAAACACCAGGGCTGCTCTGTTTTTAAATCATTAGACTAGTGTGGGGTCTGTCGGAGAATGCACACAAGACAATAGGGGAGGGTTTTATGTGTTTTAACAAAAGAAAATGGAGTAGGGTTACCTGTCCTCACATTGGGCCACATTCACCATCCCTAGAGCCTAAAAAGTGCCCCCGGGGTATAACAAACATTTACTCACACTCATTGCGTCCCCAGGCAACTTTGATATTATAGGAGGAGATGCAGATGCTTGCAGGGTTCCATCTATAATAAGGCATACATCTTGTACCAGCACGATCACTAGGCAGTGTTCCCTCATTTGCATAGGGTATGTGAACAACAGAATCGCCCAACCCTCTCCACAAGGGACATCGAAGACCTGATAAGATTTTACAACTTAGAGTCACCCTACTCAGAAGACTCAAGAGGCTCCTCTATCCCTATCGCTATGAGCAGACAGGTGACTAATATTCCCACTAAGTGCATAGGAGACAACTTCAACAATCTCATTGAAGTTCAAACTGTCCCACATCCCAATTCCATGCAGCTTACATACCTGAAGTTACATATTAAACACAATAGTGAGATAGCAGAAATCACAAAATCAGACAACCTAGACCTTCCCTTCAATAGTGTCAAAGAGGGAATACCATATGCTGAATGCCTCAGAATGAGGGGTAATTGCAGTACAGAGGAGGGCCTTAGCAGATATAATAATGAACTTTTCAGTAGATTGCACAGAAGGGTTTATAAAACAGACACTTGCTAAAGCCAAAACCAAAAGTGAATCAGCTGCCAGGGAAGACCTCCTGTTCAAAGCTAGAGAACAAAGCAAGAAAAATACAGCGGGAACCCCGGGACTAATCACAGGTTTCAATGTTTATCACAACACAGTTAGAAAAATACTACACAGACATTGGAATGCAGTCAGGAGTGATCCAATACTAGGCCTGACCTGCCCAAAAGCTCCAGCCATAAGCTTTAGAAGAGCGAGGTCCATGCGCCAATAGGTAGTACGCAATGCGCCTGCAAGAGCGAGTAACCAGACTTGGTTAAAATCCCCAAAAGGCTTTAGCAAGTGCAGCAAATGCAAGGCTTGCAAACACGGTATCAATACCAAATCTGTCAACATGCCATTTAGACAGACACCATACACCATACAGGGGAACTATAACTGCAAGACTGAGTTTGCAGTCTATGTCTTGAGATGCACATGCTCTAAAACCTATGTCGGCAGCACTATCCATCAGGTCCACGTTCGCATTCTCCAACATTTGAGGGCTATAGCGAACGATGACCAGACCTACCCAGTGGCACATCACATCAATTCGCGCCATGGGGGGTTATGCCCAAGACCTCTCTTATTTTGTCATCGACAATGTGCTCAGGAACCCAAGGGGAGGAAATCGGCAATTGGCATCACGGAGGTTTGAATCGAGATATATTATTCTCTTCAACTCCAAGATCCCACAGGAGATGAATGCCGGTTAAGCGCGGAGTGTCCATCTGTAAAGTCAGTTTTTTTCTTTATTTTTCTTAGCTGGCATCCTCCCGCATGTCTTGTCCTCTCCCTGATAGTGTTACGGTTCTCTCTTTTATAAGTAAACCTTCTTAGTTTTATTTTCCACCCCTTATGTTATGTGTTTCCTTTCAATTACTTATTATATTTAATTTTCTAATTCTTTCGATATTGAAATTGGGGCTGTTCTCCACTATGGAGAATTGGGTATTGCCCACACCGTCTCCCAACTCATAGGAAATCGATAACCGCATGCCCACTTGGGCAGAATTTATGTTTGCGGAATGGCGATAGATAGTTTACATTTTAGTTCGACAGCCTCCCTTTCTTCACCCTTTGTACTTACTACACAAATTTTTCCAAACGATAATTCAGGTCAGTTTGTATTATTGTGGCGCTCCAGGATAACGTGATTTCACTAGTTCCCATGCACATGTATATTATTTTAGAGGAACTTCTATGTCCATTACTTGCAGCACACACAAGGGCAGAGCCAACAGGGACATCAGGACAGTTATTTAATTTAAAAACTGATTGATCACTAAACTTGAGTGAATACCTTAACTCATGTCTTAGTGCAAAGGGAGACAGTCTGCTGATTGTAATTTTACCTGTTTAAATGTTTATTCTTTCCATGCAATGAAAGTTTTCTCTTTTAAAAAATAATATTTTTTGCACTGTCATGGGTATTGAGCACCTTCTATGTCTATGATGTGTTTGGTAACCCAGGCAACGAAAAGGGAAATGGTGGAGGTGTATATATTTGAGTCACTCACAGAACTATTTATGCAGTGATCAAGGCGGTCCTGCCGCCGAAACGCGTCTGTCCTTGTTGAAATAAATGTCTTGTATGCCAAAACTACTCACGGAGTCAGTGCCTGCATGTGGAATTGACTGTCAGGATATATATATATGTATATATATATATATATATATATATATATATATATATATATATATATATATATATACTACTTATCTCAATTCATTATCAATGGACCATCCACTATCACTTCCATGCAGATGACCTTAAGCTCTATATGAAAGTATTATTTCCGGAAGACATCACCATAGCCTCACAAATTCTCAACAAGATTCACTCCTGGATGACCTGGCACCACCTCAAGGTAAATCTACTAAATCTGAATTCCTTTTTACCTCACCAAACAATAGCTGCACCCCTGTACTAAAATGACTTGAGGGGAGCTTTCTCCTCAACTGCATGGCAAACATCTTAGACAAACACCCCAGCCTCCAAAATTACTTCAATAACTTGACCTACGGAGCCCATTTCTAATTCAAACTCACTGTAGAATTAGGTATTTCATTCCAGCCTACAATTTCAAACTAATCATCCAGGCACTTGTCCTTCTGAAATTAGATTATGGTAACTCCCTTTTAACACAGCTTCTCAAAACGCACCCCGCACCCACCAAAGCAGTTAAACACCCTGTCACTATATTGATCACAGGATACAGAAAATTCATCCACATCCATTCAAGGTGACTAACTCCCTCTAGGTCATCATGGAAAGAATTTCCAGTCATGAACATTTCACCTACAAATCATTGTTATCAGGTGTGTCAGTCTAAATAGCTGAATAGCAGCAAATCAAGACTACAACACCCAGAATGTATTAGGCTGACACAAAAGCCCAGGACTGGAAATTGTGTCCATAATAATTGAGTGGCACACTGTATTCTAATGAAACATGGGTAAGATTATGCTGGCTTGCTTGGTTGTTACCCAGGGGTCGTGAACGTCATTTACACCTTAATGCCAGTCTGTCAGTAAGTTTATTAAACTGGGGATTTTCAATCTATTAGGCTTCTGTTATTTCATTTTAGGGCCCCCTGGGATCAAGTTTACAGTCTTCCTTAGAGTATTATCTTGGTACATGGATGACAAAGCTTTATTTAAGAGTAAAAGACTGCAGGAATATAGATGTCACTGACAAGAGCTGACAATCATGCAATATACAAAAATGTATTGGGCATAGTAATCATAGAATCCAACATGTAAAAATGTATTTATTGCTAACCCAAGTAATTGTTTTGTCTTCACTTTACTTACAGAATCAAAGTACAGGTTGACAATTCCATTGCCATTTTCCACTTTCTTGATCAAATTGTTCAATGAAACCGAATCAGGAGACGGGGCAAAGCCACTTAGTAAATCCACTTGCATAAGGACCATACCGCTCTCTGGAGATGTGTCTGTTCCTAAAAATCTTCACAGAAATGATAAAGAAACCTTCACATATTGCAGAAATATTATTTAACTCTTAATTTTTAAAGTAGATCACATGAATTCAGTGAACACTATTCAATATTATACCATGTGGAGTTTAACAAATTGTAAACTGTATGTCATAAATGACGTGTGTCGATGTAGAACACTCTGCCACAAACTAGAATACCTCAATTCAAACTAGGGTGTTTTCCACCCACAGTAAAAACTATTAATCTGGAGTAGGGCAGTTACTACTTATGGTAAATACTAGCCATTTGGAGTTTGTCATAACAGAATGAGGAAGTTGTGTTTCTCAAACTGAGTACCGCTGAGTGAAATTTTAATTACGTCAGCTAAATTCCAGAATTTAACGTTATATGACATTCCCAACTTTTTTTAAACTTTCCTATTACATTACTTTGTGTAATAGGTGTCCTCTGGAGAATGGTTCAGTCAGAAAAAATTGGGGAGAGAGACATTTTCTGCGCAAACCAGTCTCATGATGGTATCATGTGAGGCTTTTTTCTACATAAGGTGCGTGTTCACCTGAAAACATCATATTTCAACACGAGAGTCTAATTTCATATAATTTTGTGAAATGTTCTTGAAATTTCACAACACATCATGCAATATTATGTTATAACTTTTTCTTATCCAATCTTCCACTAATATATTCCGCCAGGTTTTTTCTGGCCTATTTTTGTGGAAGGTCGTGTTTGCAGCAAAACAAAATTTAACTCACCATTTGGAAAGAGTACCAAAAAACTCTAAACTTGTTCGTGATAAATAAGTGATATGAAAGTGTTGGGATCTAGCTAGGATAAGCGTGAACAAAGTACAGTCCCTGGATGGAGTTGTTAAACTTTGACTAATGAACTTCTGTTGATATGAAACATGCTTTTCTGTTCCACAACATGACAACACGTCACAGCATCCGCTTACAATGCTGCAAGTGCATTAAAACATTCTACACAACATCAAACTGCTTTGTGGCATTGACTATTTCATACCAAATGTTCTAGGTTGTAATAAATGCAACACTGCAAGCAAACGTGGTAGATACCTTAATCTGAACAGCACCGGCATTAGTCAAGTTTTGACAATACAAATGCCTGAATCCAAAAACATTTATAGTTATAGGGTTAAAAGGCAATTAATACATCAGACCGTACAGAAGATCTCAAGTAGCAAATTGCGACACTTGAGAGTTGTATTCATTATTCGGAAATCCTGAGTACTTGCCTTTGTAATAGATTGTTCAGCGCAAAACAACCAATCAAATAACCGCAAATGATGTCCAAGACTATGTTATCATTTAAGATAACTGCTTTTTTAGATATATTCCAGGGAAAGAGCACGTAGAGGTTAAATGAGAAGGTTGGTACGAAGCCATTTATATTTTTTGTTAGTAGTCACTATCAGCAGAATATATGGCTACCCCCAAGACAATTCTTGTTGCCTCTGTTTGCATGTCCACGTGCACAGCTAAGGATATGTGTGCTAAGAATGCAGGGATGTATGAAACATATTAGAACACTATAACGTTGGAGGTACACTGAAGGCAAAGGAAATGCAGAGGGCAATAACTAATCGTGCAGACCTTTGCTCCAATATTCCAATTGTTATCTTTTAGTTTCTCCCTGTACAATTGAGAACATTATACCCTTAGTAGATGAGCTGTTCTAACAGCAGAAGGCTATAATCCTGTAACATGACATGTGGGTAAGTATAAAAAAGGAATTCTTTCCATTTCCGAGTTCCAAGTGAAATCATACACGACTCAACTTTTCACCCATTGTCTATGCTGGAAACTCCTTGCTAGAAAAAAAATCTTTGTTGATGCTTACCTAAGTACAATTCTTTAGACCGACTACTGACGCCAAGGTAATGTACAACTAGGTTTTTCCAGCAGAGGACTGCCAATGAGATATATAGACTTCTTCTTTGTTTTAATACATTTCCCTATTGAGCATTTAAACACCTTGTACAAAGGATTAATCAAAGTATTGCTGCTATGGAGTACGGACATAGCAAATCAAGCAGAAGAAACTGAGTTTGAGTAGAAACAAAATAAAATAAAATCCCTGCGGTCCCAGAACATCTGGGGAGATCAGTAGATTTCATCATAATTTATAATCTTGTTTCTTGCAATATCCATGGACTTAGACAGATTGCCTCTTTGGATGAAAGGCACATTGCTTAAATTGATGGTGACAAAACCGAGGTTTGGATCGTGGGTAGAAACACTCAATCGTGGGGCCCAGAGTACTGACCTGCATCTTTAGGAATTGTTCCTACCCCTTCTACCAAACTGAAAAGCCTGGGGTTCTTGTTAGATGATGCTTTGTCGATGCTCCCTCAAGCTGCTATAGTAGCATCTACCTGCCTTGCAGTCATGAAATGGGTGAGGAGAATTATTTGGATTATTCCTCACTAGGCACTGAGAATGCTAATTCAGGCCCTTATCCTTTCAAGACTGGATTATGGGAGTGTTCTCTATCTGAGCGCTGACAAGGCAGCTGCCTGCCATCTTCAGGTGATGCAGAAATCTGCGGCTAGAGTACCTACTCGACTTCTGAGCAGTACCGCAGCCTCCCCCGTTCTCAGAGAGCTGGATTAGCTACCTATCAGAAAAAAAGTACAAATTAATGCTCCCTGCTTTATGTTTAATGCAAAAGCAGGATTTGGTCCGAACCATGTACAAGAGCTGGTCTCCCCTTACATCCCCTCCCGAGATTTGAGATCTGCCAGCCAGGTCCGATACTCAGTGGCGTAACGAAACTTGAGGGGGGCCCCCTGCAAACTACATGGAGGGGGCCCCCTCCCATCCTCCGTGCCAGTCTAGAGCTCTCAGGCCAGCGACCCGCCATACTGCAGGGGATGCCTGGCTATTGTTATGCCACTGTCTCCAATCCAGCCGTTATAAGTAACACTGGATGGTGGAGTTAAAGGTTGGGCGTAGTCTGCCGGCAGGCTATCATAGGTGGCGGTCCGTTCATTACAGGGCCCCTGCCATCAGTACGCCAGGGAAGTTTGCTCAATGTTAGGTGGGTTTCCTGATGCAGACTCCTGTCATGATATACAACATCGGGACCACTCATCGTTCAGTTTTGACAAAAGTGCATCCACTGCTCCTTCTTGTTTCTGTTTTAAAACATTAGACAAAGCGACAATGCAGTATTTCAAAACCAGATGTAACTACAAAGAGCACATTTTGATAATACATTTTTATTAGTAGACAATAGCAATCTTAAGAGCCATTGCATAGCTTCATACACTCTTTGACCCAAATTCCATCACAGTCTCTCAGTCTATCTCTCTCTCTGTCAGTCAGTCAGTCAGTCAGGCAGTCTATCTCTCTCTGTCATTCAGTCTCTCTTAGTCAGTCAGTCTCTCTCTCTCTCTGTCAGTCTCTCTATCTCTCTCTCTTTCTGTCAGTCAGTCTCTCTCTGTCAGTCAGTCAGTCTCTCTCTGTCAGTCTCTCTCTGTTTTTAGTCTCTCTCTCTCTCTCTCTCTCGGTCAGTCAGTCTCTCTCAGTCAGTCAGTCTATCTCTGTCAGTCTCTGTCTTTCTGTGAGTCAGTCTCTCAGACAGTTTCTCTCTGCCAGTCTCTCGAGTCAGTCAGTCTCTCTCTCTGTCAGCCAGTCTCTCTCTCACAGTCTGTCTCTCTCTCTGTCAGTCAGTCTCCCTCTCCCTGTCAGTCAGTCTCCCTCTCCCTGTCAGTCAGTCTCCCTCTCTCTGTCAGTCTCTCTCTCAGTCAGTAAGTCTCTCTCTGTCAGTCCCTCTCTCTGTCAGTCTCTCTGTCAGTCTCTCTCTTTCAATCTCTCTCTCAATTAGTCAGTCTCTATCTCTCTGTCAGTCTCTCTCTCTGTCAGTCTCTCTCTCTCAGTCACTCTCTCTGTCAGTCTTCCAGACAGTCTCTCTCTCTCTCTCTCCTCGGTCAGTCTCTCTTAGTCAGTCATTCTCTCTCTCTCACAGTCATCCAGTCTCTCTCAGTGAGTCTCTCTCTCTCTCTCCCAGTCAGTGACTCTCTCTGTCAGTCAGTCTCTCTCTGTCAGTCTCTCTTTCTCTCAGTCAGTCTCTCTCTCTCTCAGTCAGTCTCTCTCTCTCTGTTGGTCAGTCTCTCTCTCTCTCTGTCGGTCAGTCTCTCTTTCTCTGTCAGTCTCCCAGTCTCTCTGTCAGTCAGTTTCTCTCTCAGTCAGTCTCTCCCTGTCAGTCTCTCTCTCAGTCAGTCAGTCTCCTAGTCAGTCAGTCTCTCAGTCTCTCTCTCCTAGTCTCTCTCTCTGAGTCAGTCAGTCTTTCTTAGTCAGTCATTCCCTCTCCCTCAGTCAGTCTTCAAGACAGTCTCTCTCTCTCTCTCCCTCTGTCAGTCTCTCTGTCAGTCATTCTCTCTCTCTCGCAGTCAGCCAGTCTCTCTCAGTGAGTCTCTCTCTCTCTCAGTCAGTGACTCTCTCTGTCAGTCTCTCTCTCTCTGTCAGTCAGTCTCTCTCCGTCAGTCTCTCTCAGTCAGACTCTCTCTCTGTCAGTCTCTCTCTGTCGATCAGGCTCTCTTTCTCTGTCAGTCACCCAGTCTCTCTGTATCTCAGTCAGTCAGCCTCTGCCTCTCTCTGTCAGCCTCTCTCTCTCTGTCAGTCAGACTCTCTCTCTCAGTCAGTATCTCTCTACCTCAGTCAGTCAGTCTCTGTCAGTAAGTCAGTCTCTCTCTCTCAGTCAGCCAGTCTCTCTCTCTCTCTCTCTCTCTCTCTCTCTCTCTCTCTGTCAGTCTCTCAGCCAGCCAGTCAGTCTCTCAGTCAGTCAGTATTCAGTCTCTGAGTCAGTCAGTCAGTCTCTCTACTCTCTCTCCGCTCTCTCTCCACTCTCTATCTCTCTACTCTGTCCTCTCTATCTCCACTGTCTTACTCTCTCCATTGTCTCTCTCTCCACTCTCTCTCCACTGTCTCTCTCTGTTTCCACTCTCTCTCTCCAACCTCTCCACTCACTCCCTCCACTCTCTCTCTCCACTCTCCGTCTCGACTCTCTCTCTTGACTCTCTCTCTCTCCACTCTCTCTCTCTCCACTCTCTCTCTCTCCACTCTCTCTCTCTCCACTCTCTCGCTCTCCACTCTCAAGCTCTCCACTCTCTCTTTCCAATCTCTCTACTGTCTCCCTCCATTCTGTCTCTCCACTCTCTCTCCATTCTCTCTCTCTACTCTCTCTCCTCTCTCACTCTCCACTTTCTCTCTCCACTCTCTCTCTCCACTCTGTCGCCACTCTCTCTGTCTCCACTCTCTCTCCCTTCACTCTCTCTCTCCAATCTCTCCACTCTCTCCCTCCACTCTCTCTCGCCTCTCTCTCTCCACTCTGTCTCCACTCTCTCGCCACTCTGTCTCCACTCTCTCCACTCTCTCTCCCCACTCTCTTGCTCTCCACTCTCTGTCTCCACTCTCTCCCTCTCCACTCTCTCGCTCTCCACTCTCTCGCTCTCCACTCTCTCTCCACTCTCCCTCTCTCCACTCTCCCTCTCCACTTGCTCTCTCCACTCACTCTCTATCTCCAATCTCTCTACTCTTTTAACTCTCTCTCTCTCCACTGTCTCCCTCTACTTTCTCTCCACTCTCTGTCTCCACTCTCTCTCCACTCTCTCCCCACTCTCTCTCCACTCTCTTGCTACTCTCTAACCACTCTCTCTTTCCACTCTCTCTCTCCACTCACTCTCTCTCTCCACTCTCTCTCCCCAACCTCTCCACTCTCTCTCCACTGTCTCTCTCTCTCTTTCCAATCTCTCCCCAACCTCTCCACTCTCTCTCTACTGTCTCTCCCTCTTTCCACTCTCTCTCTCCAACCTCTCCACTCTCTCTCCACTCTCTGTCTCCGCTCTCTCTCTCTCTCTACTCTCTCTCTCCACTCTCTCTCTCTCCATTGTCTCGCTCTCCACTCTCTCGCTCTCCACTCTCTCTTTCCAAAGTCTCTACTGTCTCCCTCCATTCTCTCTCTCCACTCTCTCTCCACTCTCTCTCCCCTCTCTCTCTCCTCTCTCTCTCTCCACATTCTCTCTCCACTCTCTCTCTCCACTCTGTCACCACGCTCTCTGTCTCCACTCTCCCTCCACTCTCTCTCTCCAATCTCTCCACTCTCTCTCCACTCTCTCTCCAATCTCTCCCCAACCTCTCCACTCTCTCTCCACTGTCTCTCCCTCTTTCCACCTCTCTCTCCAACCTCTCCACTCTCTCTCCACTCTCTGTCTCCACTCTCTCTCCCCACTCTCTCGCTCTCCACTGTCTGTCTCCACTCTCTCTCTCCACTCTCTTTCTGTCCACTCTCTCGCTCTCCACTCTTTTGGCCTCCACTCTCTCGCCACTCTCTCTATCCACTCTCTCTCTCTCTCCACTCTCGCTCTCTCCACTCTCGCTCTCTCCACTCTCGCTCTCTCCACTCTCGCTCTCTCCACTCTCGCTCTCTCCACTCTCGCTCTCTTCACTCTCGCTCTCTCCACTCTCGCTCTCCACTCACTCTCTCTTTCCAATCTCTCTACTCTTTTCACTCTCTCTCCACTGTCTCCCTCCACTCTCTCTCCACTCTCTCTCCACTCTCTCTCCACTCTCTCTCCACTCTCTTGCCACTCTCTTGCCACTCTCTCTCCACTCTCTCTTTCCACTCTCTCTTTCCACTCTCTCTCTCCACTCACTCTCTCTCTCCACTCTCTCTCTAATCTCTCCACTCTTTCCACTCTCTCTCTCTCCACTCTCTCTCCACTCTCTCTCTCCAATTTCTTCACTCTCTCCACTCTCTCTTTCCACTCTCTGACCACTCTCTGTCTCCACTCTCTCTTTCCATTCACTTCCTCCACTCTCTCTCTCCAAGCTGTCCACTCTCTCTCCACTCTCTCTCTCTCCACTGTCTGTTGGGACAGCAAACAAGGTGTATTGCTCTACCGTGGCACATTACTTTTAATAAGTCCAAATAAGACAATCAAGACCCAATACGTCTTCAGCCCGACCCTAGGCATCCAGAACAGTCAGCCACCTTCACACTATAATGTCCCCGCCTCTCCTCTGCAACCAGAGCAACACAAACACAACTTGGCATACTGAGTTCAATTACTAAACACGCCTGACTGAGGGCAGACACAAAGTAGTGTGGCTTCTAACAAGTGTGCTCTTACCTGAGGGCACCATGTTGCTGCCTCGTCCCTTCTCCCTTGAGCATTGCCGTGGAGAATGCTGTCTCTGCCCCTGCCCCCCCACCCCTCCGCGCCCCCACCGCTACCTCTTTCCAGCTCGTGGCTCTGAGACTCTGACTGAAGAGGAACAATGTAAATTGAAACATTGTTTCTCTTCAGTCCTGGGTCAGAGCGGAGGGGCTCGGAGCAGGCTGCAGACAGCCTGCACCTGCTTCAGAGCCTCTCACGCACAGATCTGATCTCCACCGAGGAGCGGAGGGGCCCCCTTCACCTACTCAAGGCTGAGGGGCCCCCTTCACCTACTCAGGGCTGAGAGGCCCCCCCGCACTGCAGGGGCTGCGGGGGTGTTTGTTACGCCCCTGCCGATACTGTGTGCCCAGAATACACCGGGCTCACGTTCTTTTGCTTAATCACGGCTGAAACTATGCAACGCTTTGCCTCAGTATGTAAGAAACTGGACTTTGTCAATGCAGTTTTGCAAACTTTTAAAAACATTGCTCTTCTAAATATGGTGTCTTCACGATCTCCTTGCAGTTGCTCAGCTCTGGGAAACCAAATGGGTAGCTGTGCGCTTTACAAATGCAATTAATATTATTTTTAGTACTGCTTATTCCATGCTGTCAACTCTCTCTTTTCATAATGTTTGTAATGTATCTAACTATATTTGCAGAGTTGATGACTGTATCCTCTATTTGTATCATTCTGTGTCTTGGGTTATTCATCTATTGGACATATGTTCATACTTGCTAAAGGATATAAAACTCACTAGTTTCTAAGCTGTGGCTTTCCAAATATGTTCTTAGAGTTGAAAATGTTAATCTTGCTTTGATTGACACTTTGCACAGCGCATACTGCAAACTTGATTGCCACCAGAGGTGCTTCAAGCCTTAGAAAAGTATATTTATCAATGCTTTTGTGGGAGTAGAGAGTTGGGGGCTCTTGTAAAAAGCAGATCTAGTAATAGCCACAGAAAGTTTGTGTATTCTTCACTCAAAGATCGATCAAAAGGAACACAGTAGCATACTGGCACTTCATTCACTGGAAACTGGTGACCAATCTAAGCACTACGATTACATTCAGGAGAGGTAAAAGATTATAATTGTCCAACTGGTGTTATTTTCTGAAAGGGAAGTAAGGAAGTGTAAACGATTAGTTGTTTTTACATTCTTATCAGAAACTGGATTTACATTGAATTTCAGAATTCCATAGAAGCCTCCAAAAGTAAGGCTATGAAAATTGTACAAGGAGCCTGGAAAGTTAAAATTATTGAAATTATTTTACTTTTACTCAGAGCCCAAAAATGATGTGTGTAAATCTATGTTACATTTTCCCATAGTAGAATTTAGACTAAGGGTCAGCTTTCATTCCCTGAAGGTGGTCTAGGTATAATTTATTACTAGGTTAAGGTACATATGTGGGGACGGGTATGACAAACAACTCAGTAAGCTAACTCTTTCCAGAAAACAACACAGTTCCGCGAGAATCTCTTCTCACCCCTTGTTAGCTATAGCACAAGTAGCAGCACATTCCCATACAATTGAGTGTAAGGTTTAGGCAGTACCAACAATTTTAAAGTAAAGAACACATCACCAAATAGTTCTAAAATCAATTGAGAAAATTAGGCGAGTATTTAACGAGCAAAAATACATCAATCTCCTTAAAACAGGTTAAGGGTACCAGAGATATGAATTTAACAATTTTTAAAACAAAAAGGGCCAAGAAAAAAGTAAAGCGCCAATTATAATTTCCTATTCATAGTTGACCGGGACACAGATATGATTTCAGGCTGACCACAATGGTGTAGGCGTCGCATACACCACAGTGATACCTTTAGAGCTCCAACGAGTGAAAGTTCAAGGCTGTGGCCAGCATGGGCCCCTCGGAGTGGATAGGTAATTGTCGAGCTCCAGTTGAAGCGGTGATTTTTAGTAACCAAACCTCAGAGAAGGACAAGCATGAATTTCGTAGCAAAACTAGTCTTCCACACAACAAAAAGGTCAGAGTGGGATGAACGTATTTTTTCCCCACATCGGGAGCTACTTTCCTGAGCAAAACACCGTGACTTGCCCCAGTTCTCCAGAGAAGGCAAAAATAACTAAGTCCCAATTTCTTGCCAACTGCTGGGAAAGGTATTTCTAGTCAGCTATGCAGCCCACAGCTCCCCAGGACAAATTTCTAGGAACCAGAATACTCTCCAGCCACTAGGAATCCTAGAAGGTCAAGTCCTGTGGGGTCAGCTGAAACCTTCTTGGTGTCAGAACGCCTTCTGTTTTTTGTGTCTCTAAAGCAGGCAAACAGGAGGCCAACCACTTGACCCCTCATGAACAGTTCTAGTAAAAATTTAGCAGGAGTCTTTCAGTGAGTCCTCTTCTTCTGACAAGAGTCAGGAATCTTCTTCCAGCAGAGCTTACATCTTCAGTTCGGGTCTTTCCAGGCCCATGAATGTTTTGAGGAGGAGGAGAGTTTAGGCACTAGCTTTAACCTCTGCACTAGCCAGTGATCGAAGGAATTTCGGCAGTCAATCCTAACAATTTTCTTATAGCTCCCACACCTCCTTTTGCAGCAACTCCTGTTTTTGTCTTACTGTTGAATGTTTCAACATGGGAAGACCCTTCTGCGACTACACAGGCCTATTTTCTACTTCTTAGCCACACCCCTATTTAAATGAGTTCTCCTGCCATTCAACAAAGTCCAAACTGGTTCTCTCCCCTACTGTGACTAGAGCTTGGCAGTCTACGAGGATCCTAGGAACTAACAGGAGAAGCACACCATGGCATATCCAAGTCAAATAGTGGAAAGTTGCTCTTCCTTCTAGAAATTGTTTCTGTCCACTCCCAGATAGCTCATCCATTCTAAGTGGTCAGCAGTTGACACCCATCTGCTCTTCTTGGGCTTATGCAACACAAAGTAATTATTATAATGTAGGCCTGGGAGGTAAATTCCATTCCGCTTGCGGAATTTGGGTAATTTTGCGTTCCGCGGAGAACGCGGAATTGCCAAAAATTCCGCGGCTTCACAGATTTTCTTTGCTTGTTCGTGCTTTCAAACTGCGTGTTCGCAAGATATTTCTCCCTGAGCACGCATACAGCATTCGCGAACAGGAAAAAAGCATTGCGAACGGACAGAACAAGCAATTCTGCATGTTCGCAGAACTTTTGCATGCTCGCGGAGATTTTTTACAGTTTTGTGTAGGTTTGAGTAGCGCGACTATGCAAATTCCGCCCACCTCTATTAGAATGTTACATTTCCATTAAGTTATTAAAAATCAGATTAAATAAAATTTTGAAAATTCAGTAAGTAATAACTTTGAAGCATTTTTCCAGCACTTTCCACGGGATATAAGAAATAAAGATTTGAATCCCGCCTAAGCCTGTTCAGGGAAAACTCTAGCACAGCCTCCACAATGAAATGCCCTTTGGGCTTTATTATGCTTTAAGAGCACACTCGCCTCAGTATATAGTATATCCTATATAGATAGATTGGCACCTGACCCCTTGGGCTTACACAGCGCATTTTAGAGGTTACTTTAGAATATATATAAATAAGCTTTTCTTGCAGGGCAAAGACACTGTTCCCTGCCATGTGTCACTGCAGTGCATTTAAATTGCAGCCCAGCAATAGCATAGTGGTGCATTCGCAAGACCTATCTGTGATATACATACGTGCGTAGTATAAATAGACACTACAGCCAACATATGACATGTAATTTCTACAACCGTACGTGTATTTTCTGCACCATCCAAAAAAACAAAGGTATGGTGGCATCTGCGATGCTATATTTTTAACAGTGTTATGGTACAAATCACTGATCAGACAGTCATCAAGAGGTACGCAATGCAGCAGGTACACAATACAAGAAGTACTCCTGCATGATGTACTTCTTGATGACTGTGTGACTACAAAGGGCATTGTGCCTCCCTCCCCAGACTGGATGCTGGGTATTACCTTAGTGAGGGTTTACAAGCACTAAGGCCAGGTAGGAATCACTCTGGTTCTTCTAGCGCAAGGTTTTATCTTTTAACTTCTTACTATTGACTATTTAATAGTCTAGGCCTTTAGGGATCCTTAGCCCTGACAAATGCCCCCAACTGATATAGGTGACCAAGAATAAGGAAGAAAAACGTTGGCGCTAAGACGATGGCCATTGTGCTCTCATTCCATCGTAGTAGTTAGCTTTAGATGCACCAGAGATACCACTAATAAAGGTGAAAACCTGGTTACCTCTAGGTACATTTAACTTTACCTGGATCCCCCTGCTTTGTCCAGGAATTATCTTATTTAAGAACTTCCCCATCAAGTTTACAAGGAGGTTGAGCCCACCCTGGTGGTATTGCCCTACCAGGGTGGGTAGAGGTTGCCTTTGATAAAGCATGTGACATTATGTGAGTGAGGTTGCCTCTTCCAATAAGGCTGGTCTTTCTTCTCTTCTTGGGCTTGCCCCTATCCTCACCAGAATCTTGGTAAATTAGATATAAGGGACTTGTACCATAACATTGACACATGCATCATTGCTGAAGTCACCATACCTTTATGTGTTTTGGCTCTTTACTTTGGGAGGGTGTGTGGTGGCATACACTCCCCGTCTCCCCCTCTCCTTTTGTGTTTTGAGTTTTCTGCACCATATACAATGGTC
The DNA here is from genome assembly GCF_964263255.1 of Lissotriton vulgaris. Classification (NCBI taxonomy): domain Eukaryota; kingdom Metazoa; phylum Chordata; class Amphibia; order Caudata; family Salamandridae; genus Lissotriton; species Lissotriton vulgaris. The sequence goes on from NC_141694.1 coordinate 501,503,857, forward strand.
ATGCAGGCCAGTTAAAAAGACAAATTGTATGAGACCAATTTTACTACAACCATTTTAGGGACAGAGTACTTACTGTAGCACTAAATGGTATTGTAATTCGAACATTTCACCGTTGGATTTCTGTCAACAGACAAACCAGACCTTGCTGTCGTGTATTACTAAAACACAAAAGAGGACTCGAGTTCCATTTTACTATTATTATTTGATATATTAATCAACAACGGACATTAAATGTGTCACTTAAACATTCATGCAGTAATAAAGTGAAAGGGAACCATTTACTCACCTTGTGCATACATTTAAAATCATATGATTAATGTCATTTTTATTGTCTTGGACAGTAATCTCTAAATCAAAAGCCTCTTCAGTTTTAACGGGCTTGCTCCTCACAGCAATCATTTGTTCTTTTACAGTGTAGAAAATATTCAGCTACACAGAGACAAAAAGCAAAAACGTATTAATATGAAACGAAATGCTGTTAAACCCCTCTACTTTCTTTAGAGAAAGTCCTCTGATATCGCAAAACGTTTAGTGACTTTTAAAGATATATTTGTATGGATCACCTTTTTTGGCTTGATTGCATGAAACTACAATAAGTGTTACAACAAATATAAATACCGAAAATCAGACGATACCACTCAAAGAAAACGGACGACTTTTAGCATTATCAAATATGCTCCTGCAAATATTTCTATAATTGTATCATTTTTCACTGTTTTTATTTCTTTGAGCAAATGCTCACGGAATGGTCACTAGAACAATTTCATCACAATATGGGCGAATTTCAAACACAAAATTACACTAGATTTTGGCAGATGAGATTTCAAGAGATGACAACAGACCTTTTCAATTAGTTTGGCACCTAATTCTCAAAGTTTTTCAAGTGAGAATTTTGGATGGTAATTTTTGTAACATCATCATGCAATACCGTTCATAGAGCAAAATGTTTGTAATACCTTCACAGTCTTAAATTACCCATTAGAGACTAGGTGTGGATGTTCACAGAAGAGTGAACGTCATAACTTTGTGGATATTCAAAAGCATGGGTAATGCATTTCATGCACTTGTCTGCACATCTAAATTGATACCTAAATTATAAAAGTATACACCGAGTAAAAAATAAGGAAAAGGGCACGAATACCCACTACTTATACTAAGAGTTCATTGGAAGACAGACTCTCTATGTAAATATACTTCATAGTACAGTCAATTAAGAGAAAAATGCAGCTGGAGGAAAACAAAGAAGAGATTGCAAGAGACATTCAAAGGATTCATAGGGACCCTGACAGACTGAACACGAATTGAACTAAACCAAGGATTATTTTAGTTAATTTCCTAACCTACAAACTTAAGAAGAATATCCTGGCCAAGGCATTGAGAAAAAAAAGTTATGGGGGTGGACCGGGCTAGGTTTGAAATTAGATCTGATTTGTCTAGTGTCACCTGCAAGAGGCAGTGGGAATTGGGAAAAAGAATTGAGCCTTTAAAAAGGTTGGGGGCTTTGGTTCAGCTGAAATTCCCCGCTTTTTTTTAAGTGATGTTTGACAATAGAATGCACACTTTTCGTTTATTTTAAATATTTTTATAGATTTTTTCTGCATCGTGCATAACAAACCATAAACAATCAAGGTATGCATTAAAGTCTGTCAATTGCGCTGAGTACATTACATCACCATCTGACCCCCGCCATACAATACGAGTTCCATTTAATGATCGTCTATCATTACCCCTTCCCGTCTCACTCGTTACCTCATTCGTGTCTTGGTCCCGCTATCCCTCTCGCCGGTTAGTAAGACTTGTCTCCATCCCGCCCCAAGTTCTCACGGCGCCTGTCCATCTCCCTGCGACTGGTGGTCTATCTCCCCATCTATGCCTTAGTACGTTCTCCATTTACCCCACACTTTTAAAAATGTTTTGGGGCAGCCCCTAGCTTTATATGTGACTCTCTCCGCTGCCATGTATAAGTCCATCCCCGTCTTCCACTCCTCTATTTGTGGTCCCTGTGCAGAGCCCCACTTCCTGGCAACGTCTCTCTTAGCTACCACTAGGGCCAGGGCACTTTTCGATTTGTTAAGGAGGTGGACAAGTTTATCGAATCAATTCAGCCTGAGGGCTAGTGAGATGACATGGAATAAAGGGTCACTGTAGTGTTAGGATAGGTCACTGTAGTGTTAAGATTAAAGATAATTGAGTCCTACATAGTACATGAATAAGTTATTTATTTTAGGTTTATTTACTGAGACGCACTTTGGGGGATGCCCATAGGGCTTAGGCCTTGAAGAATCGGGTAGGGTTTTCCATGGAGGGGGGGGGGGGGGGGTAGGGTGTAAGGTGCACAGGGTGGGAAGCATACGGGAGAAAATAAAAACAAAGTCCTCAGAAGCCTCATTGATACTATACCAGTGTGTAGAGTCTAATTTTGGCGATTATGGGTGAGAAAGGAATAAGGGAGATAAAAATTATTTCATGGAATGTGAAAAGTGTTTGGGTGAAAGGTAGGCGGGAGAGAATTCTGCAATATCTAAGGGATTGTCCTCTGCAAATAGTTATTTTACAAGAGACACATATAATGGAGGAAGAATGTAGGGAGATATTCAAAGCTAGAAGATGGGTTTTTCAGGTTCTCCATACAAAACAGACTGTAGTTACATAAGGAGTGGCTATCTTGGTTAAACAAGGGATGAACATTTCCGTTAGGAGTAACATCTCAAGTATAGCAGGGAGATGGTTGGTGGTTAAAGTAAATATTTTTGCACAGAAATATACACTAGTAGGGTACTATGGTCCGAATCAGAATGATACTGGCCCGTTTGAGGATTTTTTTACTGAACTTTTACATTTTCCAGATCCAATCATTATGGCAGGTGATTTTAATGCAGTTTTAGATCATAACATAGATAGGTCTCTGAACAGCAGAGCAGTAGTTAACCCAAGATGTCGAAATTAATAAGATTAATTATGACCCAAATGGGATTTAGCGACATTTGGCGTCTTAAGGCAGGAAAGGCTTTACGTTTTATAACACAAAATATAGACATCACTCCCATATTGATTACTTTCTGGAGGATGATAAATTAAAGGAGCAAGTTTTGGATGTGAAACATGTAGGAGTGTACGTGTCCGACTATTCATCAATTCTATTACATTTGAAGGTGGTTGAGGGGTCTGTTCAGTCTAGGTGGACATTAGATCGTACGATATTACTAGAAGAAGGGGTTTTAGATTTTCTGAAGGAAGAGACAAAGGAATTATTTTGTAATAATCAGGGTTCATCTATGATAGGGGTAGTATGGGATGCATACAGGCCTTTCTACGAGGTAGATTGGGTTCTCCTGCTGCAGAAAAAAGGAGGGCATATCATAAAGAGGTGCTAGAGTTAGAAGAGCAAATCCGGAGTTTAGAAAATAACTTGATTTCTTCATAGACTCAGATGGACCAGGAAAAGATCCTAGGTGAAATAATTAAGATAGAAATAAATCTACCTGAAATTTCGAGGACAGGGTCAGAAAGAAATGAGAGTCTAGTCGATTAGCTCATTTTGAGTATGAGGAAGGTTGGGGCAAGCTGCTGGCCTGTAAGGCTAAGAATGACCAAGTCAGGAATACGATTAAAGGAATTAGGTGTGAACAATCGAGTAACCTTATTGAAGACAGTCAGGGTATCGGATAGTTTTTTTTAGTCCGTTTTAAAAAGTATATTGAGAGGATCTGAATGTGACGGAATTAGAGGTACTGACTTGGCTAGGTCAAGAGCAATTGGACCCCTTATCAGTGGAAAAGAGGGAACTGCTAAACGATAGGATAAAATGTGGAGAGTTTGAAGAGGCAATTGGGGAGGAGAAGAAAGGACTATATCACTGCTAAATTGTGACTTTAAGCTTTTTGCAAAAGTTTTAGCTGAAAGATTGAATGGAGTTATGTCACAATTGGTAAATGAGGACCAAAAGGGGTTCATTAGAGGCAGATCATTAAAAGAGCTTACGTACGCTCTTATAGGGTCTATTGACTTGGCCTCTGCTTATGAGCTCCCCTTGGCAGTCATGGCCCTGGATGCTGCCAAGGCATTTGATCGGGTGAAATGGGTTTATTTGCAGGTGGTCGTCAAATCTCTTAATCTGGGCCCTAATTTTTGAAAAGTTTTGAGGGGAATATATTCTGCACCCAAAGCCAGGACTCTGGTTAATGGGGAACTGACAAAAGCTGTCCAGATTACGAGGGGTACAAGGCAGGGTTGCTCCCTGTCGCCTTTGTTGTTCGATTTGAGCATTGAATCGCTGGCCAGGAAAACTAGGAAGAATACGATTATCTCCCCTTTTGAATGTAATGGATAGAGCAAGAAAGTAGGATTATATGCAGATGATATTTTAATGTTCACGACCAACTTAAAAGAATCCCTAAGTTCAGTTTTAACTTTAACACAGATTTTGGAAAAGTCTCAGGATAAGATATAAACAAGGAGAAAACGGAGGTTATTGCCTGGCATACAAAGGTTGGAGAGACAAAGTGTAAGAAGGAAATGAGATACCTTGGTGTTAAAATTGCCAGGGATATCATAAAACTGACTAAAGAAAACTTTTAAAAAGTTAGGAAAGAAGTGACGGGCCGGCTAAAGAGTTGGGCACACTTGCAGTTAATATTGTTTGGTCGAGTTATTCTCGTAAAAATTATATTTCTTCTGAAGTATACTTTCTTGTTTGACTCAGTTCAGTTCAAAAAGCTTTATACGGTTTTTGATAACAACCATATAAGCAAACATAAAAAATACGTAATCACAGCCTCAGTAACATTCTCAAAGTAGTTAATACTTAGCATGGGCAACTATTTATACAATATAGGCATTATACATATGTGCAAAAATTCGCAAGATGACAGTGTCCAAAACTGTACAATTTATATAAAATGGACGACATCAGTCTAAAAAGAGAAAGTGACTTGTGCTAAAGTGTTTTATACAAAATGTGCAAATTTAGCAATAAAGTGGCTAGTGCTTGCAAAACACGTAACAGACCATGGTCACCCTGGTATATTAGATCTTGCCTAATATATAAATTACGCAATGAGATACCTTCTGTTAATTATATTCATGTCATACAGATATAACCAAAGTGACAAGTACTAACCTTGTACATTATGTGCAAATTACGCTATAAAGTGTCACGTGCCAAATAGATTTCCTTTTTGTGCAAATAATGCAGAAAGTGCAAAATGCCTTGGATACTAAATTCATTGTACCATATCATATCATAAGCGAACTTTAAAAAATAATAGATTTCCTAGCAGCAATACATTTTAAAATATAAGATGCCACATAAAAGAAAACATCCGGGCTTTCCAGAGTTGAAACTAGCCCATTGCCATTTTTAGTGGATTGAACATGATAATTTAAAAACAAAGGTTTCAGATAAAATTTCCTTAAAGAGTAATAAAATTTACAAAACATAAAAAAATGGCAGCTACTTTGCTTAGACAAATTATCACATGGGCATACAGAGGTGGTACTTTTTTTCATGATTGGGAAGGCCACGAGATGATGAACAATCCCTAGCCTTAAGCGTGTCAGGACAAAGCGATGAGAGGTTTTTGTTACATCAGCCAAGTATGTCTGAAAACCAGCTTTAAGATTTAATTGCTGGTAAAATGCAAGGGTAGTTTTGTTGCCCAATTGATTTCCCTCGTGTCTCCCTTTTGTAGGTTAAAAAGGTTTCTTTAAGCTCCTTTTTTGCAATTAAAGCTACATACTGTAAAGATGATGCAATTAAACAAAAGTTTAAACCAGTGGTGAATAAAACTTAACCAAGGAATACGTAAGCAGTGGTCAAGCTTCAGGCGATCTTTGATAATACGTTGAGTGAAAATGGTTTCCTCTTTCGACCAAATAGAGTGCCATAATAAAAGAGGTCGTAATGCGGCTAAGTCTGAAATATAGTTAAGTCCCACTTCCTGATGTATCAAATCTATAGAGGCCGATGGTGGAACACACAACAAGCGTTTAAGAAAGGTGTTTTCATCTTGTTGTAGTGACTTTTCAAAACGGTGTCCCCAGATTCCTGCACCATAAAGTGCAGAGGATACACACCTGGCATTATAAATAGCCACCATACATTTAACTCTGCGGCCTCCCACTTTTGCTGAGAATCTGAAAATACTATTGGCATTCCTACTCATTTTGGGTCGTATGTTATCATATTCGCATATCCATTTGCCGTTTACTGCGAATGTTACACCAAGATAGCAAAATGATTTAACCAAATGCATTTTTGTTCTCTCCAAGATAAAAGCCTTACTGGATTTAGGTGTTTTTTCCCCACATGTCATTGCAAATGTCTTGGATTTATTAATTAAAAGTTTCCTGCCATTAAAAAATAATATAACATTATTGATAAGACGCTGAAGGCCTATTGGGGTACGTGAAAGTAAAACCGCATCATCTGCATATAATAAAATTCGGACAGCCGGGCCATCTATCAGAGGGGCATCTACGGGTATCTGTCTCAGTGTTGCGTCAACTTGGTTAATGAATAATGAAAACAAAAGTGGAGCCAGGGCGCAGCCCTGTCGGATGACCCTTTTAATGTTAATAAGGGGGGTACATTCACCTGCGGGCCCATAGCGCACTTTGCTAGTTAGTCTCTTGTAGACTCTTGCCAAAAAATATACAATTTCTTTTGGGGCACCATTATCCAGTAATATATGCCACAGTATAGAATGGTCCACGAGATGAAAAGCGCTGCTAAGGTCTGCAAAACATAAAAACAAATTACCCCCTTTCGCTAATGTATATTTGCTGATAAGAAGGCCAAGGTTAACACACTGTTCCAAAGTACCTAATCCCTTTCTAAACCCATATTGTGCTTGTGAGAGGATTTTGTTATCTAAGGCCCATGTTTCGAGCCTTTTCAACATAATCCTACTCATTACCTTAATGGACGAATCCCTCAACGATATGGGTCGATAATTAGAGGCTTCTGATTTAGAGTCTTTTCTAAAAAGGGGAATAATTAATGACTGGCCCCAAGATGGCGGAAAATGGCCTTCTACAGTGGCATTAAAAATCCTAGCTAAAATTAGGGCCCATAAATCCATTTCGCTCTTACATAAATCAATAGGCACCCCATCGGGCCCCGGAGCCTTACCCCCTTTACTGTCCACTAGCCCTTCATAAAATATTTATCAGTAGGGGTAAGATGGGCCAAGTAGAATGGGGAAACAAAATGCTATCAATCCTATCTGGGTTAAAAATATTTGTATGATGTTCGATCCAAGCATTACAATTTACATGCGAGGTTAGTTCCGGTCGACAGTCACCCTTTAAAAAGGGGCAATTAAGTGTCTCCCAGAACAGTTTGCTATTGTTAGTTTCTGCTGCTAGACTAAGTTTATCCCATGCTTCGCCTTGCAGTTCTCTTTTGCGGGCCTTAATAATTTGTTTATAGTTAAAACGTAGTTCTTGTATATACGCTTTGTCACGAGGCTTAGTTCCTAATGCTAACTTAAAACTGTGTAAGGCCTGATTGCAGCTCCTATCGAACCATCCTGCATATGCTTGTTTTTTGGCGCTATGGTTCTTAATAAAAAGCCCTTCTATAGTCTTGTTAATCCTAAGAAAGCTGGAAATCAAAGACGTTGAGTTCACCTCTTCACTAAGACAGTGATCTATTTCCCGTCTGCATTTGACTAACACTTATGGGGATAATATCAGTAATACAGTTGGGGTTATTTGGTTGTCTGTTGCCCCAACATAGCAGTGATATCAAAATACTGTGATGATCACTGGCAACCTGTTCTGTGATCCATAAGTTAGCATAGTCACTATTACACGAAATTAAAACATGATCAATAATGGTATCGGCATTCCTGCCAGTAAAAGTTGGACATTTGATATTGTCCAGAGTCGAAGTGCAACTCAAAGTTCAAGGTCATACTTTGCTATTGTGGAATTTAGTGCTGTGCCATATTCGCCATGGGGAAAATGCATAAAATCAATATTATCCTCTGCATTGTGGCCCTTTGTAAAGCCACATATTTTAGTGTGGGACAGTGGGCATGCTTGTATATTGAAATCACCAACCCAGAGGATAATAGCTTGTCTGTTTGGCACTGCCAATGCCCTGTCAATTTCTATTTCCAAGTTATGAATTACGCACCCCCTATTGTTATTAAAGATGTTATTATAATAATTGACTAGAAGCAAATCTTTACCTTTATGAATTCAAAGCCTCATTAACTGACAATGAGTGTCTCAATCCCTCTGCTAATTAAGAAAGAGTGGTTTGTCCAGATGCAAGGGCAAATTAGCACTTTTATTTGGGCATCCAAAGGAGCACAGATATCTTGGAAGAAACTTAGAAGGAGGCTGTTGAAAGGGGGAGGGGGGGGCTAGCTTTGTAAGAACTTCTTCTTTACTCCAGGGCTTTCTTACTGAAGAATATCAGAATGTTACTGAATAGACCTACAAATACGGAGATTGGTAAAATGTTTGTCATGATGTTAAAGAAAGAGAAAGGAGCAGAGTGTGGCTTCATGTATAAATATGCAGATCCTACATATTTCAAAAATGTCAGTTTGAAGATTTTAAGGGGTATGGCTGAGACATGGTATAAGATTAGACAGGTCAAAAAACTGCCAGCTATTCAGCCCCTAATGGGAAGCTCTGGGATCTCCTGACTGGACAAAAGACGTTTTGGCACTGCCATTGAAAGAGGCTGGTATATTGAGATGGAAACATTTATTCAAGGACTGCGACCTGATAACTTGAAAATGGTGTGTACAGGAAACGGCCTAAGACATTTCAAGAGTTAAGTTTTTGCAAATGCAATGTTGGTATCAAGCGGAAAATGTAAAAATAGGAGAACCCAACAAATTTGAGGAGAAATTCCGGTTGGGGGTCATACCAAAGTGATGTGGTATTGGTTTATGGTGGAGATGGAGGATGGGGCTTTCACCCTGCCACAGGATCTTTGGGAAGGATGCTTGCCGGAGACTATGCTGGAAGACCAATGGCAAGTATATATGTCTATGTTATACAAAATAGTCAAACCAGCATACCTGCGAAGGAACCATCTCTTTACCATTCATAGGGCTTATTGGAACCCCCCCAAAGGTTATCTAAATTTGGGTCTCCGGGCAATGTGGCGTGCCCGAAGTGCGGCAGTAAGAAGATAACTGATTTTTATGCCATACTTTTGGCATGTAGAGAGATCTGCAAACAATGCGTATCACAGACTCCTCCAAGCTTTGCTGATTGGCTATAATCTGACAAAAATGTGTCGATGTTAGACATCTCAGATAAGGGGAAAAAGAGGTATGAATTTTGGGCTTCCTTCTTACATTGGTGCGAGCAATAAGTAAGAATGACGATCTAGGGTCCAATGATTAAGCCTCTCGCCACCACGGCTGGCTCCATTCTTCATCGAGCAGTGAAGCTTGTGTAGTTTGGTGTATATTGGAAGCAAAGGAGGATGGATGTCGCTAACCAAGGGCGCTTTAGTTTCAAATGAAAGAGCAAATCCCATTCTCTTTCCTTTTCCCAGATAAATCAGGCTTGGGATATCCAGTGCTGGAAATGTTGGCAGAAAGGTATAAAGGAGGCAAATGGAGGACATTAAAAAAAACAGTAGTTAAACTATATAGATTGAATATTGGAATCTGAATTTACATTTTCCTCATTGGACCAACTTTGTTTTCACGTGGATCTTTCAAACACATTTCTGCGATCCCGGTACTTTTTAACATAAGGGTCCCTTGAATATCTCATGATAAACTTATATAGCTGTTCATTATTTAGGATAGCGGGAATCCTTAAGGACCTAAGCTTCGAAGAAGTTACAGTAAGTAACAAAACACGTGTAGGCTACCATCACCCTTTGACACCGAGGAGGCCTCAGGAACACGACCTCCATCTGTCCAATATCGTTTATCTTACTATGCTGCATTGATTTACACAAATCATTGAGATATGATTTCTTATTGTTAAGTGGAGCATTAATGATTGATAATTAAAACTATTTTGGAATGAATTATTAAGATTGATATTTCTTGTGAGTGACTATATTGATACTTAGAGGATTATGTCTACTGGCTAAGAATAGAAAAGGGACATTAAGAGTGCAGAGGCGCAATGTTTTTCTATACTCCATAATAATGCTGCAGTAGTCACCCTACATCTCATTGAATGGATGTAAGGTTAAAAAAATCAACCTAGAAATGAACTGTCTCCGATGGACTAACCCCACACTTACTGATCTATTGTTTATAAAAAGGTGATCATTCTGTCTAATGATTCTTTTTTTCAAGGCAAAAGTTTATAACTCTCTTAATGTTAAGAGAAGGTAAAGCTCTTTCTGCTGGAGAAGAGAGATTCTGGAATAAGGTTGGAAGGGAACTAGTCTGAATGAAATTCTAAACAGATACAAATTGAGGGAGGAAACAGGGATGGGTCCTAATCACAATCTTATCTTTGTGAAAAACAGTTTATTGCTCTTCATGGACAATTCTGGTGGGCAGAAGTTAAGCCACTAGAAATGTTGCCTACATGTCTAAGGCAATAAGAGCTAATGGATGTTGGGTAGTCTAGGCCCAGTGAACCAATATTGCAGCTAAGTTAGTGAATGTTGTTGTTCCTCTGGTGCTAGGGGGATACCAGAATTGCAATTACTTTTACTTGGCTAAACCTAACTGTTATGATTCTTGGGAAGATTTTGTGATCTGCACCTAATAATGATATGGGTTTATATGAGTCAATATACCTCTTATGTATCTTTTTTTTTTAGAGAAGGCCATATGTTGTGCATGCCTCCAAGGTTCTGTTAGAGATCCACATGACTCTTTAATTATCAAGAGAAAGAAAGGAACAAGTTCTATAATTAAAGTCAGATATATTTCACTAATGGTTTCATTGGTAAGCTTTCCTCTTGGGGGCAATCTTGATCTAGAACTTCATTGCAGAAGTACTTACAAGCAAAGTTATTCATCTTGGAGTTTAGATAGTTGTGATAGTTTCCTCTACTGCAAGAACCTATTCAATGAGTTCCCCATGGAGTGATTATATTCAAAAATATATAACTCCTCATAACATTTATACACCTCCTCAACTATGTCACTCTGAGCAATGATCCTTTTACCATCTTTAGTTTTCATTGCCATCACAATCTAGGAAGCCCCTTGTTACGGTTAGTGAAGCCAAAAAGGAGCTGATCTTATCTTCATACTAATAAAGAGTATATTTAGATTTCTGACTTTGACCTGCCTGTACCTTATTACTCAGCGCCTTCATTTGAGCTTTGATTCGCTTCATTTTTGCTACATTATCAAGTTGTGGAAAATCTATGATTGCTACCAGTTGCATATTCAGCTGTTCTATTCCTATCAACCTATCCCTCTGCAGAGTTCTCAGCGGTAATTCACCTAATAAATATTTTTTAATTTTATGAGCTAGATGTTCTTGGGTAAATCTGCATGTAACAGCCTTTATTGTACCCACACTATGTTTGTAGCTCTGATCTCCTGGTTAACACTTACAAACTCTTGAAGAAACTTTCTAAGTTCTATAATATTCTTTTTATCTTGTAGGACAGCCTGTTTCAAGGTTGTCCTGGAAGCCCTTGTTGTAGTACTTGAGATCCATGATCTGATACCCAAGTAGGGTTGAATGTGACTTCAGTATCTTGCACCAGACCTTTACTAAGTTAGTCAATCCTACAATACTGGTGATACATCACTGAGAAGTATATGTAGGTCCTTGTTTTAGGATTATGCCACCTCCAAGAATCAATTAGATCCAGGCTATCAGTGGATAATGAGATAGCTTTAATAACATTAAGTATTTGGACTCAGTTTGTAGTGTTAGTAGTATACATTGATAAATATGGAATGCAAATAAAGTCCCCAGCACTTCATAATACCCAGGTAGCTACAACGGTGCGTCCAGGGCACAAATTGGGGGTACACGCAGGTACACAGTGTCCACCCACTGTTTTCACAGTGTGGGCGCCATCCCCCTATCAAGGAGTTAGGCCTCACAGAAATATGTTGAACTTGTCCCAGGGTAAGACACCGGGACACGTACAGCAGCCCCTGTACTTTGTCTGCTTTCCAATTCCAGCAGCAACATGCAGGCAGCAAGGGAGCCTTTTTTTACCTCCAGCTGGGCCAAAGTTAAGGGGCCATCCGGCCTCTTTTTTTGTATATGCTGACTGGGGGCTGCCCGGAACCGCACACAAATGTAAATGCCACAAGGGGAAACAAAGGGACACAGCTTGCTATCTCTTCACAGGTATTTAAGAGAGCATGCTTTTGCCTTTGTTATGTCCCTGTAAATAAATGCAGACACTGTAAGACTATCAGATGGCTTAATCTGTCCCAGTATTTACACAAATAATTTAAACTGCGCTATTTTATTTATTTATAGTACTACGTCGTGACATCATGATGTCCTTTGCATTTTGTTGTACTTGGTCAGTCCCCAGACTTCTTTTTATAGGACCTGTGTCCTGGGTGCGTCCCTATCTTCCCAAAATATAGTTGGAACATCTTTGTTAGGGCCATACAAAAAGCAAACATATAAATATACAGTTAACTAAAGTTTGGAGTCCAACTATTATCCATCTTCCAACAAGGCTTGATCTGGTGAAATTAATCAAGAGATTAGAGTGCGTAAGTATTGTGGTACCTTTAATAGAAACTGTGGCTGAGAGTTTGTAAATTTCTCTGGCACCTACATTCTGATTTAAACTTTTATCTTTCTTTAGTATTCTTGTTTCTTGCAAACATGCTATATTAGGCTTTAGACAACCTAGTTATTGTCTAACCCACTTCTGTTTAGCTCTGCAATTCATCCCCTTAACATTTAACCTTATAATTCAGATTGAACTCATTGCAGCCTGGTTTGATCATTCTTACTCTTCGACAAGATTCGCTGGCCTTTATCTACAGTTATCTTCTCTCCTCCTACCCGATCCCTCATATCTACCACCCATTTATGGCCCAGATAACTGTAATGGGGGAGAGTGTTTGACATTGTTCAGCATTCTGTCCAGCTATTGTTCTTTTTGCATTTGTCACCCCAAGAGGGATGGGGATGCACAGACGTGGGTCATGTGCTTGCCATTCCACTAGATTTAAGCTATCCTGGCTGATGAGGGATGATACTCTAAAAACTGGTCCTAAAATGCCTGCTTCCGATTCGGGGAGTACCTGACTTGGAAGTGCGTGCTAGGCTGTTCCAATGGAGGGGCAGGGCCAAGGCTGATTTGCATATGGCTAGGACAAAACTGGGGCAGTGTGGTTAGCAACAGAACTATGGATTTAGGCCCAGATCTCCATACTGGGGGTGAGTGAGTGACATTGTTCAACATTCTGCTCTTCAATTGTTCTTCTTGCATTTGTCATCCCAAGTGGGATGGTGATGCCCAGACATGGGAACAGCCAATATCATCAACATTTCTATTTTTCCTAAAATATACACCTGTTCAGGACTCTGCTAACCAATCTTATAGATATGCTAATTACCACATTAATATGGGGAAATTAAAACCCAGTTGGACTCCTATTCTTATCGGGGTGGGGTTCGGAGCAGATGGGCTTTACTAAACTTTCAAGTGTATTACTGGCCCACATTATGTCAAACATTTGCAGAGGTAATATAAGAACAAAATAGTTATAACCTTTAATCCAGGATACATAAAACAAACCATCAGATGTACTATTGTTCTATTGCACTAAGCATAAAAACCACCATAAACATGTCAGAGATAAAGGTCTGGCAGACCTACGGAGAGCATGGTTGAATATTAAAAAAGACTTTACTACTCCAAAATCCATGGCCACACAGCACTTAAAGAGTGCTTTAGTAATATTATTTGAAGATGTCCCTTTGGATAAAATCTGCTTTGCCTAGCTACTTTGGATGGACGATACTCTGAAATCCTAGAGATTATGGGAAGAATTTGGGATCTCTCCAAATAATTCTTCAAATATCTAGAGTTAGGTCACATTTGATTTCCATGTCTAAAGAAAGTATTCCTGAATGTATTCCTAAAATATACATTTTTCTGATTTAATATAGTCCACAGGGGCTATCAAAATTCTATTTATTATTCATACAGGAAGGCAAAGATCAGTTAACAACATGGACACAGAAATGTGGGTTGCAACCAACTGATTAGCAGATTTTTGGTGAGTCATCAAAATTCAAGCAATATATAAAGAGGCCTTTAAATTCTGTATTTATCTTGTAACAATTGCAGATTCAAATGTCAGGCTATGTCTCCTGACAAATTGTGGCATTTTTAATATGAGGATTGGTGTTTACAAACTCCTCTCACTTTGCAGTCAGAGAAAGAAAAGTAAAGTGAGTTACAGTACAATCATACTGGGGTAAAAGTGGTTGAAAGGAAAGGCTGTAGGATGTAATTTTTTCTAACACATAAAATGTAAAAACCTGTAAATTAACTGAATACATTCAGCAGTGTCAGTCAGTCAAAAATCCTTATTCGGCTAAATGAGAGCCATAAAAGAACAGATAAAATGTTATTTTAGCAATAATACACATAATACGATTTTAACCAACTCAAATAACGCCCAGCAGTGTCAGGAAAGCCAAATGAAACCCATTTTGTTTGTAATTCTGAAGTGTGATGAATACAACGATTTTAAAAAGATCAACAAAAATCAAGGCACTTGCCTTGGTGGTGCACAAATGATAAATATTTATTGAAAAATAATTTCCACACGTTATCATTTGTGTGAACTATAGTTTTATCATTAAATTTGTATGTGTGTGCAGATTTAGTGACCATTTCAGTGGGAAATATGCTGCCTATAAATGACAGTGCGCTACCACACAATGCTTTAGTTACATAACAAAAATCACCTGCCTCAAGTCAACTAAAGCTAGGTGAGTCGTGAAAGTTTGGTGTTCTACAAAGTGGGTTGCAGTTCTAAAAAGTTTGGGAACCACTGGTCTAGGTAGCTGGGTAATGAGTTTCCCAAAGAAACATTTACTCTATCTATAATATGGGGTATTCAATTATTAGGATTGCTTAACTCTGGCTGCAGGATTACCACATTGTGTTTTATTTCTGCATTACACCTGCTAAGCTACATAGTTGGAACTATGATAAACTGACAAATTGTCAATACCCTTCTCATGGAAGTGATATGGGTAAGGGCCGAAGGAGTATGAGCCTAGCAAAACAACAACTGAAACCGGAGGAGGGGGGAATGGGGACTCCTGACTTCCGAGCGTATTGCATGGCTAGCCAACTGCAATGGCTGTCGTATTGGCTGACAGGACGCAATCTAAATGAAATTGGGTACACAACACAAAAAGTAGAGTGAGGTACATTACATACACTACTATTTCCGGACTCCAAAATACCACCAGAGACTCCCTCTTTGTTCAAGACAGCCCTCCTATACTGGAGGCGGTCATTGCGATATACCAAACAAACTGGTGCATACTCCTCTAATGTTCCACTATTTGCAATACCTACCGCAACAGGATTAATTACAAGACAAAGTATTTCCCAATGGGCACACGAGGGAACGACAAAAGTTGGAGCCTTATTTATAGATTTCACATTAGTGAACCATGACAATTTCATCCGCAAACAGGGTGTTCACCACACATTATTTATGATGCACGCTACTGTAGTTCATTATACAAGGAAACACTGGTCTCCGAATGGGAATGAAACCCCCAAACACAGACTGGTACATGCAATATATCTGATGAGGGAGGGATGTCACCTAATACGCTGGCTGTACAGGGGAGTTAGAACACACGTTGGGTCCTCTCTAATGCCCTTACAGGAAAAATGGGTCAGGGATCTTAGTAGAGACTTGAAGGACAAAGAGTGGGAGTATGCGCTAGAATTCCCCAGAAAAGTGTCCCGCACTGCTAAATTCAAGTATATTCAATATATGATCTTACATAGGGGATACCTTACCCCACATCGGCTCAACTGTATATATCCAGATGCACAAGTCTGCTGCCCTAGATGTAAGACGATGGATGCAGATGTACTCCATATGTTATGGGAATGTCCACTTTTGCTGGGATTCTGGTCAAGGATAGGAGGCATAATTTAAGACATGACATGTACCTCCGTCTGGGATTCAGCGGATAGATGCCTATTAGGGCTAAACCTCTGACCGGAAAATTAGTGAATACAATACAAATTAGCTGATATAGAGATCCTGATAGCGAAACGAGCCATCACAATGAAGTGGAAATCAGCTTATTCCACCTCAATACACACCTGCACACAGAGATGGTCCGATGGGGTGGGGCGGAAAGTGCTATCGTCAGAAGAAAGGAATTACGTGGAGTACGCAAAATTCCGTCAGTCATAACTAATGTTTTATTCCTCTATCTCATAGTAGAGAGTGTTATATAGAGGTACTGTGTTACATAGGCTCAGCGTCTTGTGGAGTAGGGGGCGGTTCTTGCTAAGACCCAGTGGGCGCCGCCTTGTCCTTAGCCTTTTCTGTCTCCAACATCTGGTCCCACTCCACGGATACGCAAAATTTCCATATCCGTGGAGTGGGACCAGATGTTGGAGACAGAAAAGGCTAAGGACAAGGCGGCGCCCACTGGGTCTTAGCAAGAACCGCCCCCTACTCCACAAGACGCTGAGCCTATGTAACACAGTACCTCTATATAACACTCTCTACTATGAGATAGAGGAATAAAACATTAGTTATGACTGGACAACCGAAGGACTATCTGTACAATTACACTATACGACGACGAGCAAAGAAGTGTGCCAGAAAGTGGGTGGGATAATGGGGAGTTGGGAAAAGTTATTGTGTTCTAAGTTGGTAGGCTTGATTACAGAGTCATCAAAATGCGTAAAGGCACAACATCTATGAGACTAGATATATTTATGAAAGAGAATGCTGATTGTTTATAGCAAATATAATAGAACACTGTATAATGTATGATGACTTCTGACATATAAAACTTTGTCAATACCATCTGGATTGTTTATATCAACAAAATCAATAAATTATGGTTTGAAAAACTGACAAATTGTCCCAGGTGCAATGATTCAAAGGCGGATTGGGTACACGTTTGCATCATGTCCAGGGTTACAAGTGTTGTGAGAGAAGGTACTACATAACAACTTCTTTTCTACAGAAATCTCAGTAAGTTACAATCCCATATTAATTATGATTTGCTTGATTGTAGAATGGAATATTGTAGCGGTACTATCGAAATTACACAACATTGTGACCATAATATCTAAGAAATAAGGTGCATAAAGGGAGGTCTAGATTTACTCCACGTGTGTATGTGAAGATATATATATCTATATATATATATATATATATATATATGTATATATATATATATATATATATATATATATATATATATATATGAGCACCAACTCGTAATCCTCCCCGCTTAGAACTCGGAATCACAAGCGTAGACCAAACTTTTGTGCAGCATTTTTTTTATTTCTCATACACGAATGTCAGGACGCGTTTCGGTCGTCCAAGCGGCCTCGGTCACCTGACCATGCATATACACACACAGTGTTTACAGTGGCGGCTCCTCTACTATGGTTGTCTAGTGTCACCCCACTGATTTTAAGCGGTGCAAATAAAGGAAACATAAAATGATAATAACTTTGAGTTGTTGCTTTAAGGGTGGGCGGGTCTGCTCTGCTCTTGGAAGTTTGCCCACTGCTAAGGGCACTTGACTGTTTGGCCAGCAGTTATGCGCATATTCCCTGTTCTCCACACAGGCTGCATTACAGCCTGCGTGAAGAACATGCTCAGGCCCCCATTCCCTGGCCGAGCGTCGAAGTATGACGCTCAGACCAATAACACCGGTGCATTGCAGTGCTGTGATTGGTCAGGGGAGCCTGGCTGTGCTTCCTGTTCCTGGAGACTAACAGAGGAGAGTAGGAGCAGAAACGTGGGACCCAGTTGCATGGAAAGTGTGGATTTAAAAAAAAATACATTGCAACCCCCCCGCCACTGATTGTTAAGTTATAATATGTATGGATTTGGGTGTACAAAATATATACATACTACCCTGTTGATATTTGGATCTATGATATTGTGGTCACAATATTGTTTGACCTTAATATTCCCTTCTGGATATTCTGAAACCACAACAATGGCATTTAATAAGAGACCTGCAATAAATGTATTCTCTTAGTTGTCCTCGTGTCCCAAAAATGGTGGCATCCCAGCCAAACAGATCCTATGGAGTGTTCCAGCAGGTACTGGATATTCACATTGTCATTAAAGTAATGAATTCAGACAGAACAAGTGGGAGATACAAATAAATATGGGATAACATTAGGACAGTTTTCTTAGGGAACAATGCATTTCCAGGGAAGCACAGGTGGAATGGATAGTCCTGGGACTGGACTTTATTTACTAACTACAATTATGTCATGGTTTTGAAACCTTAACAGGGCTTCTGATTGCAACTTTGTCCTTGATTCCTCACAGATAGGTTGAAATGGGGGGATAACATATTTTCAAAGGACCACATTAAGATTGCAAGGGGGAGAAACCTTAAGGAGGAAACGCTTTCTTAATCCTTTTAGGAAGTCTTTCACTGCTGGGAGTTTGAAAAAATAGGTTTGTGAGGGACTTTTACTATAGGCAGCAATAGCTGCCAGATACAACTTTTTAAAAGAAAACTGCAGCCTGAAGTACAGGTTCCTCTCAGCATCTGGTTGGATTACTGTTTTTCTGGATACACCAGATACAGAATCTCTTTCAGTTGAAGGAATAAGCTCTTCTGGTGGATGTATGTTTTGCTTCTTTCAGAATTTACATGTAATCTTGCAGAAGGTTTATGAAAACATATTGCAAGAGTTCAGGAACTAAGCTGCGAAGTTTAGTGACAGAAGGCTGGCATGTAGGATCTGGACCCCAAATTTGCACAGGAGAGTCGGTCTGCTCGGCTGTCTCTTGTGGGGACATGCAGATAGGTGCAGCAGATCAGTGTTTCGTTATAGATGTGGTGACTTCAGAGCAATAAGGATCATCATTACTCTGTTGCAAGTTCGTTTGAGGATTACTGATGGAGTCAGCAGGATTGGAGGAATGTGTAGAAAAGTTTCTTTGACCAACTGATAAAAAGATTTTGCCCCCGACGGCCTAAGTGGTAATACCTGGAAGCATAGTTTCTCCATTTATATGTCAGTCTGTGTTTGAAAATCCCCATTTGCAAATACCATCGCGTAACATCATCATCATTTAATGTCCATTTGTGATTCTCCAGGAAGGCTCTGCTAACAGAATCTGCTTGTGCATTTTGTACACCAAGTAGATAGACTACGCAATTCCTCACAATTATACATTTCCATATTGCCTGTGCTCCTAAAGACTGAACTCTGGATCTTGTGATTTCCCCCTTGTTGCTAAAATGCATCAACATTTTATTGTCTGTTGGAACAAGTGAGGATTGCCCTCAACTTCAGTGCTGCATAAACTGAATCAGCTGACTCAGCTCTCCAAGGTTTGCTATGACCACCACAAGTGACATGAGCGCACATAGTTCAATGCACTACACTTGAATGTGAGAGATAGGTTCTTGTTGGCCCGCAGAACTCCACCCAATACATTATTGAAGTGGCATCAATGCTTTTGGGTTATTAACAGTCCCTAAACATGGATCCGGTCACACCATAGTGATCAGAATCAAACCTTTTTAATTCGCATCAATCACACACGCAAGATGTGCAATGAGAAAGGCACTTCAACTAAGAAGTGCGTTTTTGCACCCTGCTGCTCAACACATCAAAAATACCGACACAGAATACAATTAAAACAGAAGAAATACATATTGTGAACAAAATTAAAAATGTTTTTACGTTTCTAACATGGTCAAAATGTCATCTGAAATCCTAACCCCCTAAAACCTTTTATCTGTGCGCTACGGTAGTAGAGCATGGAAAGTAGATAACTAGCAGAAATATTTTATTAGGGTAGATGAGCACAATACATACCTCGTTTACAGCAGAATGCTATATTTATCAGGATTCAGGGAAGTTGTGTTCCCTGAAAAAGATAAACATCATCAACTCCTCCTTGACTCAGTATCAACTTTCAGTACAAAAGTGCTATACAGCAGCTGCACATCTGCCAAGCAGGATCGTCTTCTGGTCTAGCAGTATCTTGTTTGCGATAATCTGGGGCAAAGGACCTCTCCTGACAGGTGGGTCAAGTGACTGTCTTTTTATACTGTATCTTATCTGAGACGGAATTTGCAATGTCACAGTAGAAATGTTTTCTTTTAACCAACAAGCATCAAGGTGCTAGTCTAAGATGCATTCCTTTATAAAGAAATAGTACAACAACTCAGACTACACTATCTTGACTATTCTTTGTTTGACCTTACAATTAAGATAACAAGGCTCCAAACTGATGTTGCATCAGTAGTTCTGTTGATGTCTATATTTAAACGACATGACACTTTTTGGAAAGATAAGGACAGATGACATCTGTGTCAAAGGCACACATTATGATTTTGCGGAAATGCAGAAAATGTAGTTGCTGCATACTTAAAATGGAGTTGGGCCTTATTTCTTTAGGCCATCAGTAGGTTGGTGTGGTGAGTCTCCTGTTCATCAGACTACATTTCCATACCTCGTAGAGAAGCATCCATCACAATGGCTGGTTAAGATGAAGATGAACACCCTATTCGAGATTGGATGAATGGTACAATCAAGGAAGAGACTTGCATGCAACCTGAGAAAGGCATTTTGTTTTCTCAACTGCTTGAGAGCTGCACTACTCGCATTCCAGGCATCATTGTAACAGTCCTATTTGTCATTAGGCACAGGGTACCAGAAATATGCAGAATGCCATTGAGTCCAGAAGTGATAAGATATGGCGGACTGTCTGATGGCTCATCGTTCAAAGCCTCTGACACTTCAGATGCACACATCACAGTCTCTTCCTCTGAAGGGTGCACAATTGGCACTTTGTGTCTAGAGTCAATCCTAGATAATGGATGATTGGACCAGGACAGCCAAACCATCTGAGTAATTTGCTCAGAGTCCCAAGCAGTAAAGAATGGTGACTTCTGTGTTGTAGTGATGTTGGGATTTCTGAATATCAAAAGCTTTATTAGCAAATTTGCTTAGTTGGGGTACATGTTTATTTTCATCTTTCTGTGGTGTGACTACTGCCATGCACTTTGAACATGCTTGTAGAGCCGACAGGATACCAAAATGCATGACTCTGTATTGAAAGTTATGATTCCCACCAAAAACGGTATAAATTTGTAATGTCTTTATATATTGAGTGTGTGAAAAATACATCCTGTAACATATCGCACACTTCTAATCCTGTTATGCGCTGTCTCCTACTGTAAGGACTCCTTTTAATGTCTTCTTGGAGTTAAGGATCTTCTTCCTGTAGCATGGGCATTTCACTGGAACATAGGAGCCTGGAGACTCCTCAGGACGGTCAAAACATCCTGATGTAATCTGAATCCGGTGCACGCTGCACCCTCCTCTTCATCTTGTAGACCCAATGCACAGACAGATAGAAAGACCGACTGGGTGTTGTCTCTGTTGATGTTGAATGCCTCATCTACATCAATGGAGTTTCCAGTGTCGGCTTCCCCTGTTCCTTTCAACAGTGAATGACTTCTTAAGGGGGAATCAGCGGTTGACGGTCAACATGGCTCTACCACTGAATGACTGTGCTCACATTTTTCCTAATGAGAGATTTCTTTGGGTTTGGAAACAGTGAAATGAGCTATAGTATAAGATCACACTCTCTGCATCACTCGGATATTCCTGATGTTGACTTATTACGATTGTGCTGGTCTTTCTGTAGTCCTTGTAAGCAGATTTTCTAGCTGCTCTTCATCATTGTGTGGACATCTTCTGACAGGAAAAACAGGAGTCAGAATAATGAGAGCTGGTTAGGCACACCGAACAGACTTTAAGGGGCTTGTGTGTGCTTTGTGTCTCACACAAGAAGGTCAGTACACAAAAAGGGAAACCATTTTGTGAAAAGAAAAATTGGTTTCCTGCTAGGAAACAGAATAAAATACATTATGTCTTTGAAGATGTCGAGTGAAGACGATTTTTGAAGGTTTGGAAAAGTGTGCCAAGACATACAAAATCACAAAAAGCTCTAATTCAGTGCTCTATGACTCTATCAGCTAAATACTAGCAGAGCTCAACAGATAAAATTATAGCTTCCATCACCAATTATTTTAATTTTATCATAACCAACTTTATTGAAGATTTTGCAACAAGACACATATTATAACTGTTCAGGAAAGTTTGTTGTACATGCACAATAGTACAACAAGCCCAGTCATTCACATTGCAAAACATTACAAGGTCAAATAGACAAACCATAATAGCTGCACCATGTCCTGCATATTCAGCTATGCTTCTCAGGGCAGCTCAGGGTCTCAAAAATCATTTTCTTCTGGTGAGCGCACCAGTCCAACCCCATACAACAACAACCAACAGTCTGTGTTTTTGCGGTTTCCAGGCACGAGCTGCGTCCCGTTTGGTGACCAAACAGGCC
This sequence comes from Lissotriton vulgaris, assembly GCF_964263255.1. Classification (NCBI taxonomy): domain Eukaryota; kingdom Metazoa; phylum Chordata; class Amphibia; order Caudata; family Salamandridae; genus Lissotriton; species Lissotriton vulgaris. Next base: position 501,526,383 of record NC_141694.1, read on the forward strand.
ACCCCTAAAAAGATTTGCTCAGTCCTGGTGCCATGAATCTTCTCCCTCAATCCCAACTGCACAATGCGGGGTGTAATTTCCAGAGTGCGGCCCAGGACAGGAGCAAACACTCATACTAATTATTTCTTAGTGAAAATAAACTAATGAGGGCAAGTTATTGCAACCTTAGTGATAATCGTTGTGTTTTACGCCCCTTTACGCAATGAAGGAAGGCTCTGAGTACCACATACTAGTGATATAGAAGAGGACATACTAGTTATTTTGGGAGGTACAATTAACTGAATGAATTTATATGGATCACTGGAAGGAATAGTAAAGACTGCCCTTTGAATTTATTTCAGTTTTTTGTGTTACACAATGTGCTTATTATATTGGATATCATTTAACATATTAAATTATGTTCATTTCAGAAATAATTGTTTAATGTAACAGGACATCAAAAAGGTACAGTAAAAATGTCACAAAAGTAATTATGAGTAAATGTACTAGTATTCCTGCAGTCCTTCACATGCTATTAAATTCCTTTGTGGTTTGTGAATTGGCTATTAAACACCTAAAATGAAAATATTCACATACTATTAGTAGACACAGAAAGGAATGCGTTTTCTTTGTACTTTTACAAATAAAGAGTAGGACGTTTTGGAGACAATTCACAAAGGGATTCATGCGTATTTGTAATATTCCTGTAGTAATACTTCACTCATGAACTCCTTTGTGAAACAGCCCCACAATGCTTAGATTATGGCGGGCAATGTTCACGCACCTATGTCTTTACTTTTTAAAATAGTTGAGAGAAAAATTTTGCTGGGAGGAACCCTCCAAATGATCACACTGTACTACAGAAGAAGCACCATTAGATAGACATTGCCTACAGGCAGTTTTATCATTCTTTTGTGCAGCTTACAAAATAGCACCAATTGAATAAGGTGATAGATAGTAGACGTTTGGAAGTAATTTAGTTACTTTTTCATACCAAATAGACATGTAGATGACACTTCATAGAAATGTTTACCCATTTCATAATTCCAAACTGGCAAGCTTATATTTTTAGGCTGCAAAAAATCTTTATTTTTAAATCATTTTTTTTCCCCAAAAAAAGAATAAGAAAAATGTTACTAACACGGATTAACATATATGACCAAAACCACCACCATTTTCTTTACAACCAAAGGAAGCTCACATTCCTAGAACTAAGAAGTTTTTATAATTTGAGTCCGTACAACTCTGATATTAACCACAAGAGCAACTAAAATGTACTCTTTTTTACTTCACTGCAAAAACAGATTGTCTGTGTAAAGGTACTGATTTTCCATTCTCGGCAAAAATACTTTCTCTCAAGACACAATTAAGCCACTATGAATCCATGTATCTACATGGAGCAGTAATCCTTCCAGTTCATTAACCCTTTCACCTTTATAAGTTTGTTTTATGTGTCAGTTTACAAATTTCTAATTCCTTAACTTTTTGTCGGGCACTAACTAGCTTTGCACCATATTACTACCAATAATTAGCTCATTCTAAAACTCTTTACTCTCTGAGAAAATACGAGTTTTTGAACGGTAGTTAACAAAGATTTGAGAAGAAACATGTTCAAGGTGCTTACCATAATACACAAGGACAGTAATCTAGGGCATTCAAGCGCAACAAATGTGTCCTGGTACTGGCTCTTTCTTCTAATGAAAGTGAAACTGTGTATTCCAGAAAGTGAATCCAAAACTGCTATTCAATTGTTTCTTTAAGAAAGCTACTTCAGAACTGCTGACAAGCCCTCCTAATCTCGCATTGGGATGGTGGTAATGATCTGCTCCATCAACCCCCTGACTCCACACTGCCACCTATTAAGAGGCTCCCACACACATCTTATCCCGGGCCTGAAAAAATATGACTGCATCAACCCCATTGTAATGGAACTCATTTGGTTCCCCTTGCCGGCCCGCACCATCTTGAAAACGAGCAGCATCATTCACAAAGCCATCACGACAAGAACTTTGTAAAAATGGTCAGCATCTTGCAGATAAGCTGACCACCTCTGGTGGTTCTCGTCTCACCTACAGCCGGGACACCATTAGACTAGACTAAAAAATGAAGAAAAACAGGCAATTGCAATGCAATAGGTCTAGCATTTGTTAGAGTTTGAGCTATTGGCATTGTAAATGACAATGTCTTTTATTTATGTATTTTTAAAAGCTGCAGGCAGATGCGTAAATACGCACATTTGCTGCCAGCCTTGCTTTTCATAAGCGAAGACTATAAGTCCAAAGTGCATGTTTACGCACTGCTTGCAGGTTTTCAAAGCACATAAATAAAAGGCATTGTCATTTACAATGGCAATAGCTCGAAATCTTGCAAATGTGAGACCTATTGCATTGCAAATGCTTTTTGTTTCAGGTTGTAGCAAGTGCAGAGTTTGAGAAACTGCAGATAACAAAAGGCTGTTTCCTGACCAATCGCAAACCACTGTACTATCTCCAAGTTCCCTAGAGCAAGTGAATGACGGGCAGAAACTTTTCTAGCCAATATACTGACATGATGAGGTCCCGCATCCAATCCAGGACCATCACGTTTTCTTCATCATAAAAAGTATATGGTGTTGCTTACTTGACAGGTTGTGAGTACCGTGTCACGCAATGGCTGTTCACCATAGCTTGGAAGCTTGGGAGTACGTTAATGGCAGAACAGCAAAGTTTTGTTATGTGTGGATGCATGTATAATTACTGTATTTTAGTCTGTGCTTATATATAATGATTCCTGTCTATGTGACATTCAATGTGATAGTGCCACCGACAACAGATTATCAAAAGTTGATCATCCCAAGTATCCCCATGTTAGGCATGAGAAACCAAAACAATTCTGGCTTTTGCGTTTTGTCGGTCCTGCTTGTAAAAACAGCAACATTGTTCCCATGCTGCCAGTTAGACGATGGATGCAGATGTACTCCATATGTTATGGGAATGTCCACTTTTGCTGGGATTCTGGTCAAGGATAGGAGGCATAATTTAAGACATGACATGTACCTCCGTCTGGGATTCAGCGGATAGATGCCTATTAGGGCTAAACCTCTGACCGGAAAATTTGTGAATACAATACAAATTAGCTGATATAGAGATCCTGATAGCGAAACGAGCCATCACAATGAAGTGGAAATCAGCTTATTCCACCTCAATACACACCTGCACACAGAGATGGTCCGATGGGGTGGGGCGGAAAGTGCTATCGTCAGAAGAAAGGAATTACGTGGAGTACGCAAAATTCCGTCAGTCATAACTAATGTTTTATTCCTCTATCTCATAGTAGAGAGTGTTATATAGAGGTACTGTGTTACATAGGCTCAGCGTCTTGTGGAGTAGGGGGCGGTTCTTGCTAAGACCCAGTGGGCGCCGCCTTGTCCTTAGCCTTTTCTGTCTCCAACATCTGGTCCCACTCCACGGATACGCAAAATTTCCATTTTCCATCACAGTACCTCTATATAACACTCTCTACTATGAGATAGAGGAATAAAACATTAGTTATGACTGGACAACCGAAGGACTATCTGTACAATTACACTATACGACGACGAGCAAAGAAGTGTGCCAGATAGTGGGTGGGATAATGGGGAGTTGGGAAAAGTTATTGTGTTCTAAGTTGGTAGGCTTGATTACAGAGTCATCAAAATGCGTAAAGGCACAACATCTATGAGACTAGATATATTTATGAAAGAGAATGCTGATTGTTTATAGCAAATATAATAGAACACTGTATAATGTATGATGACTTCTGACATATAAAACTTTGTCAATACCATCTGGATTGTTTATATCAACAAAATCAATAAATTATGGTTTGAAAAACTGACAAATTGTCCCAGGTGCAATGATTCAAAGGCGGATTGGGTACACGTTTGCATCATGTCCGGGGTACAAGTGTTGTGAGAGAAGGTACTACATAACAACTTCTTTTCTACAGAAATCTCAGTAAGTTACAATCCCATATTAATTATGATTTGCTTGATTGTAGAATGGAATATTGTAGCGGTACTATCGAAATTACACAACATTGTGACCATAATATCTAAGAAATAAGGTGCATAAAGGGAGGTCTAGATTTACTCCACGTGTGTATGTGAAGATATATATATCTATATACATCGATGATGTTTTTATTGTGTGGCAAGGTACTAAGGAGGAAGCAATCTCCTTCATTGAGGAAATCAATAATAACTCCTTAAATCTTAAATTTACGTCGCACATCAGTGCTAGACAGGTGGAGTTTTTAGACGTTAAAGTCTACGTCGACAACTCAATGAAACTGCAAACCACATTATTCAGAAAACCCACCGCAGGTAATACTACCCTATACGCCTCTAGTTTGCACCCACAACACACCATAAACAGTATTCCTTACGGGGAAATTCTCCGCTTGAAAAGAATTTGCAGCTCAGAGAGTGATTTCAGGCAATGCATATTGGAACTGGAAGTACGATTGAGACAACGTGGCTATTCTAAGGAAACCTTTGACCGAGCTTTGGCTAAAGCCGATCTTAGGACCCGCGAAAGCCTGTTGCCTATCACTGTTGATGCATTAGTGCCCATTGCCCCAGTAGAAGAGATATCCGAATCTTGTCCTAGGTTCATCACCTCTTTCAGTAATCAGGAACGTAAGATCAGGCAGATCATTAACAAGAACTGGCCTATCATCTTATCTGATAGTGTTCTGGGGGCCCTTTTACCGGAGAAACCCACTGTAACCTTTCGTAGGGCGCGTAGTATGGGCGCTGTTCTGGACCAACCATGTCCGGAACTAAAAGAAAGAACAAATTGGTTACAATCTGTAGGTGGTTTTCGAAAATGCTCTAGTTGCCGCGCCTGTAAGTTTGGGGTTAATAAATCTCAATATACTACCCCTTTCAGTGATAAGGCAGTTAACATCGTGGGTCAATACACCTGTAAGACAGAATTTGCAGTTTATGTCCTAACGTGCACCTGTGGTTTGAATTACATTGGCAGTACCAAGCAGCAGGTGCACGTTAGGATTCTGCAACATTTACGTGCAATTCTACATAGTGACCCCAGTTACCCAGTGGCTCGCCACTTTGAGATGAAACACAACAAGGACATTAATTGTCTCACATACTTTGTTGTAGGGGCAGTGCCTAAACTCAGAAGAGGCGGTAACAGAGAGCTGAGGCTCAGACAACTCGAATCCAACATGATCCTGGAGTTCGATAGCAAGTGGCCGCATGGTCTCAACAACACGGAAGACTTACATACTTTTCTGTAGGCTGGCCTTTGTCTATTGTTGTCTATCTTCGGGGGGGCTTCTCTTGTTCATAATTTGATATCACGTTACCCTTGGTAGTCAGGTTCCCTGTTACCAAGGGATTTGTCGAACCAGTCTTCAAAATTATCAGTTATGTCTTGATGGCCCTGGCTAGTCAGGATCCCTGTTAGCCAGGGTTTGAATCCCCTTGTAACAGCAACCTCATTGTATATAGTTATTTAACTTAATATTTGATAATATTTGTATTATGGCCGAGATACCCGCCACCCCCTCTCAACACAAATCCCAAAAAGGAGGGAAACCGGAAACAGTTCTTGAAGTTTTTTGGAAGTGGGATGGAGTGACCATCCCGGCCGTATTTATTAAAACAAAATTAAAACATTAAACGTTTCATGTTATGTACAATTTCATTACCACATTGCGATGTTTGGCTAACCTTAACAGATTCTCTAATACAGAGGTTCTCCTAGCCGAACTAGCATCCTACAAACATTTTCTTGACATATTGAAATTGTACATCCTAACGTTTAAGGGCCAACGGCAAGGTCATAACCGGTGTCAAGATCCCTAACCCGACTTACCCCTCCCACTTGGGAGGGGCGACAGCACGGAGGCGTACCTCAAGTGCAACTACTACCAATTTCCCTTGACTTGACGGGGGCACCTAAAGACTCGACGCCAGTTAAAGGTCGTTCGAATACTCGTGTGAGGTATCTAGAAGGTATCGTAGACCTTATCCCAACCCTACACAACTTACCGCATCTGCCGTCGCAGATGTCACTGGCCCCGGGAAATTCCCCAGGAGGGGGCTGTAACCCCTCCTACAAAGGAAGGGGCCTTGACCGCCTTTTCCTTTACTTCCGGCGACCCATCCTTAGAAGGGACCGCCTCCCCATTGAGGGGCCAATGGCCACCTCTCCCGAGCGCTCCCATCCGTGTTGGGTGACGCCCACTCATAGGGATCTACTAATTAGTGCTCACCGATCATGACCTTACCGCCACAGGCCGGATAGTTGACCGGCTATCCGGACCCCCACAAAACTCCTACCTAAAGGTCATGTTCCAACGTTTTTTAACCATGCTAAGAAGTCTCCTATGAGTAACTCATTTCCCACCCGAGACAAATGCACACCATCCCCTAGATACATACTGTCATCATTAATACAACCATGCGAGATAGAATGCAATGTCCTGGAACGGAACAACCTACTCACTTTGTTATTAAGTTTTCTAACAGAGTGATTCAAAGCAGGAATCGAAACGGCCCCCCGCCACACTTTTCGTGGTATCATATGAGACCACGCAATTATGCACCCCGGAACTTTCCTCGCCAACCAACTTACAGTGGAAAGCATTGCCTCTAGGAGAAGTCGTCTACCGGTGGTGACCAAATCATTGCCCCCTAAATGTACTATGACTATAGACGGCGGTGACCTCGTCCGCCCTAACAAACCCTCAAAGAATGCCTGAAACTGGTCAATACAGAGACCGCCCCTTCCGTAGAAGGACACCCTGTACCCGTATTCCCCAGCTACGTGAATCATGTCACCTGCTTTGAATACGTCAGCGGCACGCCTCACGTATGAGTGGCCCACGACCCACACCTCTTTCCTCACAGCCGGTGATGTCTGACCGCTGGCCTGGTGTTGGGTCGACTGCATAGTCCGCCCCGCCTCGAAGGCTTGCGAAACTGAAAACCAAACAAAAGACAAGAAGCGTGAGTACATTGTCATAGCTTCACAACATGTGCAACCGCACATACCTCTTATAACAATTGGAGGACCAGCGCCCCACACGTTTCACTTGTTCCACATTGAGACCCCTGGCTGTAGCTTCAGTGGCAGCCCCTATCCGAAAGGAATGGGTCCCAAACTCGCCCGGGTCCAAGCCCGCTGCGGTAATTGACATCGCGAGCACCCGCTGAAACTGAAATTTCGTCAGTGGGGTGGCGTCCGCGTGTCTCAACAATGTCCCTCCCCATGATGCCACCCTTCGTGCTAGGTAGTCTTCTAAACACTTTACCGGACACATGGAGGACCCTGGAATCCTGCGAATGACTATGCAGTCCCCTACCCCACCTTGATCGGTTTTGGACTTGACAAAGGATACAGTCATCGTCTCACCCCAGATCTGCACGTGTTCCCGGCATAAACCCCCCACCACATCCTGTTTGTTCCTTGCCACCAGCTCACTTATCCTCATCGCCCCGTGAAATGCAAGCGTAAAAGCAGCTCGGAACAAACAGGCCTCGAACTGAGACGAGCATGTGGCGGGGAGTGTGGCCAGCAACTGGGACAACCTATCCAGACCTATCGGGCGCCTCTCATCTACCCTGCGACCCTCAAGGCGTTGCCACCCACGCAGCGCCTTCTGTACCACAAAAGACGCTGTCGGGTCCTGGATATTATGAGCCCTGGCAACAAAGGAAATGGCAGCACGATGCCTCTGGGCTGTAGCCACCGACTTCCCAGCCCTACGCAAGGACATCAGAAAATGTACTACCCAATCCTCATGCCCCCAAAGCCCCCCTCTCTCAGTCCCCAAAAAGGCTAAATATGCCCGAAACGCCCCTTCGTATGCCTTCCTCGTCCTTGGTGCTAGACTCTCTCCCACGAGGTAACGAAGTTCGGGGCACCGAGAGACCAGAGAGCTTCGGGAAAGGGTGCCGGCTCTGGGTCCGCTGAGGGAAGGAAACCCGAGAAAGCCTGCATTTGAAAACGAGACAGTGCATCAGCCGCCTGATTCATCACCCCAGGGACATGCTTCGCTCTGAATACCACGTTCAGTTGCATACACAGTAAGACAATTTCTTTAAGCAGCCTTAAAATCATTTTGCAACGTGCTGCCTGACTATTGATGCATTCTACAACGGTCATATTGTCAGACCAAAATATGACAGAGTGATTTTTGAATCCATCGGGCCAGGTTCGGAGGGCCACCAAAATGGGAAACAATTCAAGGAAAGCAATATTACTCGTCAGCCCCTCTTCATGCCACCATGTTGGCCACCTTTGTGCCGACCATTTTGTGCCGAAGATGGCGCCAAAGCCCATGCTTCCCGCTGAATCCGTCCATAGACCAAGCTCTTCAGAGGACAAGGCTGGTTTGTTCCAGACGACTCGACCATTGAAATCCACCAAAAATGCTAACCAAATACGCATGTCTTGGCGGACCTCAGCCGACAGTCTCGTGCGATGATGACCCTCCTTTAAGCCGACCATCGCCTGGGCAATTGAACGGGAAAAGGGGCGGGCCATTGGGATCACCCTCAGGGCAAAATTCAACTTTCCCACCAATTGCTGCAATTGATGCAGCGTAACTTTAGATGCATTTATACACATTTGCAGGGCTGCCCTGAATTTCGATACTTTGGCAGCTGGTAAACGAAAACAACCCTCACTAGAGTCCAACTCGATCCCCAGAAACTCGAGGCAAGTCGTGGGACCCACAGTTTTACCTGGTGCCAATGGCACGCCAAATCGATCCATTAATACACAAAATTCAGTCAAGGCCCGGGCACATTCGTCATCCCCAGCGGCCCCAAGGAACAGAAAGTCATCAAGGTAATGCATCACATTTCGAAAACCCGTTTCCTTCGTGTAAACCCATTGTAGAAAACTACTGAATTTCTCGAAATATGCACAAGATATAGAACACCCCATCGGCATACACCTATCCATGTAATACGAACCTTGAAACATAAATCCCAGAAGACGTTGGTCGTCCGGGTGTACCGGGAGCAAACGGAACGCTGACTCGATATCTGATTTCGCCATCAGCGTCCCGGGCCCCAAGCGATTCAAAATGGCTACGGCCTCATCGAATGATGCGTACCGCACCGAACATACCTCTGGATCAATTGCTTCGTTCACAGAAAGGCCATGAGGAGCTGATAAATTGTGGATCAATCGAAACTCACCTGGGTCCTTCTTGGGGACCACCCCTAAAGGAGAACAGACAAAATTCTGTACCGGGGGAACACTAAACGGGCCGGCAACCCGACCTCGGATAACCTCTTTCCGGATCTTATCCTGCACTACAGTCGTATGCTGCAAGACGGAAAGTTGATTTTTGCACGTCCCGACACCCTGAAAGTCCCCCACCGGGATGCGGAAACCATATGAAAAACCGTTCCGCAGCACCCCAGCAGAAGTACGATCTGGGTATTCGCTGAGCCAGGGAATCATCGCCAAGGTATCAATCGGGGTTGGTAAAGGCGCCCCTCGGACTACATTAGACCTGTTTGGCGCCTCCTCTACCCCCATTCTCACCCGTTCTGGCTCTGCACGAGGACTCAGGATGGGGTGCCCCGCAACCACTACATTCGTGCTTGAACTTACACGATCCCGGGGGCCTAGTACATTTACCTTTGTTGAAATTAAAACAGAAACCCTTCTTCCCTGCATTGCCGGCGGGTCTCGGATAATCGTCGGTGCCCGTACCCGACCGAAAGGGCGTCCCCCCATATTGGCGGGAGGACTCACCAACAGTACTCCCCACCAACGGCATTTTCAACATCCCTGACTCTTTCATTTTATCCCATGTCAAAGAACCATAACAGTCCCAGGTTAAACTTTTGTTATGCTCCATCGCTTTCCTGAAAAGGTTGTCATAACAGAACCATTGGTTACCTTGGTGCGATGTCGAGTACCCCATAATTCGTGACTGATATACTGGAAACTCAGGGAGCAATTCAGGCCTACGTTCCCCCAAAATTGACGTAAAAATTCCCCATGCATTGCCCCAGTTGCCAATATTCTCATTCACTTTAAAGGCGGCCATTTTTGCGCGCCAAACACTTGGATGCATCAGATCCTTTTGACTCTTAACAGTTTCAACCTCATAATGATCAACAAGCAAGGAGAAAATGTTTACATATTCCCCCGCCCAAATCTTCTCCTTTATTGTCAAAGGAACATGTTGCCCCAATTTTTCTCTACGAGAGGGTGTTGACTCATCCCTCGCGATCGGCAATGGCCGCTTACCTGCACCGAACGCTGCTTCCGCCACTCGTGGCTTGTCTATCACCGCAGCCGGCGCGGGTACCTTGGCTGTATCACGTTTCTCGCGCAACAGTTTCATCAGTGCTTGCGCTTCGGCAGCCGTGGCGCCCTCGCTACTGTCCCCCAACCACGCTGCTAACTGTGCCGCCAACTCGGGAGGCATATCCTCAGTGGATGTCGGGGTGACTACGACGGGAATCGGATTCCCTTCCTTCGGTACCGGGGCCGGTACCGGGGCTGGCGCCTCGAGCGGGGAACAGGGGACCGGGACGTCTCCCCCGGCTGGCCCCCTTCTCGGCCTCTTTGGCTTCCCTCCAGCCGGTGGACGCCCCGATCCCTCCTCCCCGTCTCGCTCCGCCAACCGCTTCTTTATTTCGGACATCTCCTTCATGAGGACCCGAACCATCTGGTCAGTCGTCATTCTCTTCGCGCCTTTCTTGGGCATCTTTCAAACGAAGTATCTAAAAGACAAAAAGAAAGATTAAAACGCTCAAAATTGGCTCTTCGTTCTGTCCCGAGCTCACGTGCAGCGAGGAGGTGCAGCTTCAGGGCACAAGAACAAGAGGATGTCTTCTGGTCTTGCGTCCCTTCTTATCCGTCTTCAGGGCGGGCGTACACCCGCCCCTGCCTGCCCCGAGGGCGTGGCTGGCTGCGTCAGTGTCTAGGCCAGCCCACTCTAGGGCGGGAACGGGCGCGCCCCAGCTACGCCGCTTCGGGCATACCAGCCGAGACGTGCCTCCCGCCCAAAAATGGCTTCCCGGGGGGATCGAGGCACTCTGCCATAAGTTCGAGGGGACCGAGTTGGTCGCCCCTTTCCAATTTTAGCACTGTTTTACACACAGGGTGTTGTCAATATCACATTTTATCACTTTTTATGATGAACCCTGTTTATATATGAAATGTTTTTTATCAGGCTTTTATCTTCCAGAATGTGACTTTTGGTCCATCTGTACAATTAGCATGTATTATTCATTTCTTAATGCAGGTAATCCTTATCATAAATCATGCACTTTACTTCCTCTCTTGTAAATACAATATCAAACTGATATGTTTTGCACTTTAGGACATGCACTGTTTGCACACTTTTTTAGCACTTTAGTCTCTATTCTCTGCACTATGCCCACCACTAAATATGCTAGTGACATATGTTGAAGAAGAGTTCTCCCAACCCATGATAGACATGGGTACTGGCTGTTGATATACTTTATAATAACCAAAGTTACTAACGGATTTATCCGGAAATAACATGTATTTATTTATTTATTTATTTACTTGTGCTAAAAGAAAATGCTTTACTATGTAAATACTGGTATTTATATTATGTACCCAGTCTGCTTTCCATATGTCACAACACATAGTGTGTTTACCATGGTTTTGACCACATGATGTGTGGGAGGGGCATGCACTTATCATCATTTTTTCACCAGGCATTATAAAAAGCAAAAAAAGTGACAGACTTATTTATGCATGTGAACAAGGGCTTGTAGCCCGAAACGCGTTATGCATTTCCTGCTTGAAACTTCTTAAACTGGATTAAATACCTGTCATCCATTTCGTGGTCCGTCTCCTGTATGTGCGCTTCGCCGATCTGAGGGTTAGAAGTGGCGCGTTGGGAGTTCTGTCGGATATCTATATATATATATATATATATATATATATATATATATATATATATATATATGTATATATATATATATATATATATATATATATATATATATATTACCTACTGGCGGTCGCCAGTAGGTAGTTATAGTTAGGATAATTTTCAATGTTAAATCTCAACATTCTATTTTGAATAACTTTGGCGCCGGTTGACGAATCTGCCTGAAATTTTCAGGAAAATGGTCTCATGGCGGTCCGGTCCTTCCCTGAAAGTTTGGGGGGGATTCGTCAAGCGGGGGCCGAGATAAAAGGGGGGTCCCAAAACGCGTTTTCCCCATGTTAATTTCCATAGGGCGGTCGATTTCACTTTTAGCCCGAACGGCTGAATGGATTTCCACCAAACTTGGCAAAATTGTAGGGACTGGTAGCCCGATGTGCCTTTGCTATGTCTCAAGATATGTGCTCCAGTGGATTTTGAGTAATTAAGGTTCAAAAAAATATATATATCTATAGCAGCGCACCGGTACGCGCACGGGTGCGCGTACCGTGCGCGCCACGCGACTTGCGCGAGGAAAGCTGATTGGCTCTCGGGTGTCTGTAAACATTCTAAACAGTCCGGAGCGGCCGCCATCTTGTGTCTCGGTAAAATCGAGACACAAGAGGTGGCCAAAACAAAGAGGGAAATGAACATAAGGGGGCAGAGTAGACCCCCCCTGACCCCCTAGGTTTGATGTGGGGGCCATAAAAGGGCCCCGCGGGGCAAAAAAAAAAATTTTTTTTTTTTTGATTTTCGCGGGGGGAGCGCCCGGTACGCGCACGGGTGCGCGTACCGGGGAGCGTACCATGGGAAAAAAGAATGACAGTTTTAAAAGTAGCTGTTTAGAAAAAAAAATGTTTAGTTGTTTTTTTTATACATACACATACATATATATAAATGCATATGCACATATATATATGCATATATGTCTATATGTGTGCGTGTAGAGAGAGGTAGAGAGGTAGAGGTGTAGAGGTAGAGAGGTAGAGAGGTAGCGGTAGAGAGGTAGAGATTAGTAGAGAGAGAAGAAGAGAGAGGTAGAGAGGTAGAGAGTAGAGAGTGAGTAATAGAGAGTAGAGAGTGAGTAGTAGAGAGTAGTAGAGAGCAGTAGAGAGAGTAGCAGAGTGAGTAGTAGAGAGTAGTAGAGTGAATAGTAGAGTGAGTAGTAGAGAGTAGTAGAGAGTGAGTAGTAGAGAGTAGTAGAGAGTAAGTAGTAGAGTGAGTAGTAGAGAGCAGTAGAGAGTGAGTAGTAGAGAGTAGGAGAGAGTAAGTAGTAGAGAGTAGTGGAGAATATTCCAAAGTTTGGCACAGCACCACTTTCACAATGAGTCCAATCAAATCATATCACTTAGAGTACTTATTGAAGCGCTGAATCTTGGTGTATATTCAAATGCTTTTATTTTCCTTAAGTTTATGTACCACAGCCAGCCGAAACGTTTCGTTCTGTACAACAGAACTTCTTCAGGGCGTTCTTATTTCCTTCAAGTTATGTCGGTATCCCGTTGTCATATAACTAGATATTTCTTCCAAATGTTAGACGAGACATAAGTATATTCTTATTAAAAGTGACTAGGTATCAATTTTACCCACACAATTCGGGCAGACTTGAGTAATTTATAGCATCCTCAAAGTCAGTCTTTCAAAAATTCCAAAGTATAGGACATGATAATCCAAATCCAAATGTTTCTCAAGAAAAGTCATTTACAATCGTTCGGAATATCGGTGTTTGGGCAGATATGATCCAGGGACCCCCAGTATGCAAGGGGAATTAGTCCCCCCTCTACAAACATGCACGGGGGCTGCGTTGCAGAGAGGTGTAAAAAGGGTTGTGGCTTCATTACACCTCTCTGCAATGCAGTCCCCTGGCGCATACTGGAGATTCCTGGTGGGCTTTCAGGTCTTATATAGTTAGGAATTAGCATTAAAAAAACCTTTGAAATTCACTGAAAAAACCAAAGGTTTCACACCAGTTATAGTTAGGAATTAGCATTTAAAAAACCTTTGAAATTCACTGAAAAAACCATAGGTTTCACACCAGTTATAGTTAGGAATTAGCATTTAAAAAACCTATTAAATTCACTGACAAAACCAGTTATAGTTAGCTGGAAATTTTACTGACATAAAACCATTGAAATTCCCACGTTATAGTTAGTTGGACTCACTATAACTTGCGCGCCTGCAATGCACTGCTGATGACGTCACATATTACATCACTCATGACATGGTCAGTGACATCACTCATGACATCACTGATGACACCATCCAGTGAATGTGTGTCTTTCTGAAAAATAAATTTGTTTTATATATGTATTTGTAAAGGTCGATGGAAGAATAAATGTTTAAATAAGTGTGTAAATGGATGTTTTTTTTAAAAAAAATTGGTTGGTCAACTGGCTTATTAAGTGTATCTTAGTGAATACATATATTAGCGAGTATTGTTTAAATATTTAAATGTTTGTATCAGTGTTTCTCTTTGTGTATAAGTGGCTGCAGGGGTTGGTGACTGACTCACTGTTTGTATGTGTTTTGAAGACAGAATATGTGCAGGACTGTATGGGTGGACGAGTGTGTATATGTGTGTGTTAGTGAGTGAATGACTGTCTCACTAGTGTCTTCATTACTAACGACATATGTTTTAATCTAGTATATGTGAGTATTGATGTATATAAGTGAGTATAGTATATATAGTGAGAGATTGTAGGAGTTCCTGTTTAAATAAGTATGTGTTTCTATAAGTGATTGTTTAAGAGAGTAAGTATGTGTAAGTTTCCTTAGAAGTAAGGTGGTAGTGTGTGTATAAATGTATATGCAAATAAATGGATGTTCAATAGTTTATGTGCATGTGTGAGTATGTGTGTGAGTAACTTTTGGATGACTGCTGATGTGTAACAGGATGTATAGGTGTATCACTACATATGATGAGTGAGTATATATATGAGTGACTATATAGAACTGTTGGTGAATGAGTGGATGAGTATATAGATGGTGGAATTACTGAATTGGTTGTTGTTACTGGTTTGGGTATCTCCATTTTTTTGAAAATGTTTGTTTCTATTTTTGAATATTTGTTTCAAGCGTTACATTACACTGAAATTAGGTCTGTCACTCTGTCACAAGGATGGTGTCATCAGTGATGTCATGAGTGATGTCACTGACCATGTCATGAGTGATGTAATATGTGACGTCATCAGCAGTGCATTGCAGGCGCGCAAGTTATAGTGAGTCCAACTAACTATAACGTGGGAATTTCAATGGTTTTATGTCAGTAAAATTTCCAGCTAACTATAACTGGTTTTGTCAGTGAATTTAATAGGTTTTTTAAATGCTAATTCCTAACTATAACTGGTGTGAAACCTATGGTTTTTTCAGTGAATATATATATATATATATATATATATATGAGCACCAACTCGTAATCCTCCCCGCTTAGAACTCGGAATCACAAGCGTAGACCAAACTTTTGTGCAGCATTTTTTTTATTTCTCATACACGAATGTCAGGACGCGTTTCGGTCGTCCAAGCGGCCTCGGTCACCTGACCATGCATATACACACACAGTGTTTACAGTGGCGGCTCCTCTACTATGGTTGTCTAGTGTCACCCCACTGATTTTAAGCGGTGCAAATAAAGGAAACATAAAATGATAATAACTTTGAGTTGTTGCTTTAAGGGTGGGCGGGTCTGCTCTGCTCTTGGAAGTTTGCCCACTGCTAAGGGCACTTGACTGTTTGGCCAGCAGTTATGCGCATATTCCCTGTTCTCCACGCAGGCTGCATTACAGCCTGCGTGAAGAACATGCTCAGGCCCCCATTCCCTGGCCGAGCGTCGAAGTATGACGCTCAGACCAATAACACCGGTGCATTGCAGTGCTGTGATTGGTCAGGGGAGCCTGGCTGTGCTTCCTGTTCCTGGAGACTAACAGAGGAGAGTAGGAGCAGAAACGTGGGACCCAGTTGCATGGAAAGTGTGGATTTAAAAAAAAATACATTGCAACCCCCCCGCCACTGATTGTTAAGTTATAATATGTATGGATTTGGGTGTACAAAATATATACATACTACCCTGTTGATATTTGGATCTATGATATTGTGGTCACAATATTGTTTGACCTTAATATTCCCTTCTGGATATTCTGAAACCACAACAATGGCATTTAATAAGAGACCTGCAATAAATGTATTTTCTTAGTTGTCCTCGTGTCCCAAAAATGGTGGCATCCCAGCCAAACAGATCCTATGGAGTGTTCCAGCAGGTACTGGATATTCACATTGTCATTAAAGTAATGAATTCAGACAGAACAAGTGGGAGATACAAATAAATATGGGATAACATTAGGACAGTTTTCTTAGGGAACAATGCATTTCCAGGGAAGCACAGGTGGAATGGATAGTCCTGGGACTGGACTTTATTTACTAACTACAATTATGTCATGGTTTTGAAACCTTAACAGGGCTTCTGATTGCAACTTTGTCCTTGATTCCTCACAGATAGGTTGAAATGGGGGGATAACATATTTTCAAAGGACCACATTAAGATTGCAAGGGGGAGAAACCTTAAGGAGGAAACGCTTTCTTAATCCTTTTAGGAAGTCTTTCACTGCTGGGAGTTTGAAAAAATAGGTTTGTGAGGGACTTTTACTATAGGCAGCAATAGCTGCCAGATACAACTTTTTAAAAGAAAACTGCAGCCTGAAGTACAGGTTCCTCTCAGCATCTGGTTGGATTACTGTTTTTCTGGATACACCAGATACAGAATCTCTTTCAGTTGAAGGAATAAGCTCTTCTGGTGGATGTATGTTTTGCTTCTTTCAGAATTTACATGTAATCTTGCAGAAGGTTTATGAAAACATATTGCAAGAGTTCAGGAACTAAGCTGCGAAGTTTAGTGACAGAAGGCTGGCATGTAGGATCTGGACCCCAAATTTGCACAGGAGAGTCGGTCTGCTCGGCTGTCTCTTGTGGGGACATGCAGATAGGTGCAGCAGATCAGTGTTTCGTTATAGATGTGGTGACTTCAGAGCAATAAGGATCATCATTACTCTGTTGCAAGTTCGTTTGAGGATTACTGATGGAGTCAGCAGGATTGGAGGAATGTGTAGAAAAGTTTCTTTGACCAACTGATAAAAAGATTTTGCCCCCGACGGCCTAAGTGGTAATACCTGGAAGCATAGTTTCTCCATTTATATGTCAGTCTGTGTTTGAAAATCCCCATTTGCAAATACCATCGCGTAACATCATCATCATTTAATGTCCATTTGTGATTCTCCAGGAAGGCTCAGCTAACAGAGTCTGCTTGTGCATTTTGTACACCAAGTAGATAGACTACGCAATTCCTCACAATTATACATTTCCATATTGCCTGTGCTCCTAAAGACTGAACTCTGGATCTTGTGATTTCCCCCTTGTTGCTAAAATGCATCAACATTTTATTGTCTGTTGGAACAAGTGAGGATTGCCCTCAACTTCAGTGCTGCATAAACTGAATCAGCTGACTCAGCTCTCCAAGGTTTGCTATGACCACCACAAGTGACATGAGCGCACATAGTTCAATGCACTACACTTGAATGTGAGAGATAGGTTCTTGTTGGCCCGCAGAACTCCACCCAATACATTATTGAAGTGGCATCAATGCTTTTGGGTTATTAACAGTCCCTAAACATGGATCCGGTCACACCATAGTGATCAGAATCAAACCTTTTTAATTCGCATCAATCACACACGCAAGATGTGCAATGAGAAAGGCACTTCAACTAAGAAGTGCGTTTTTGCACCCTGCTGCTCAACACATCAAAAATACCGACACAGAATACAATTAAAACAGAAGAAATACATATTGTGAACAAAATTAAAAATGTTTTTACGTTTCTAACATGGTCAAAATGTCATCTGAAATCCTAACCCCCTAAAACCTTTTATCTGTGCGCTACGGTAGTAGAGCATGGAAAGTAGATAACTAGCAGAAATATTTTCTTAGGGTAGATGAGCACAATACATACCTCGTTTACAGCAGAATGCTATATTTATCAGGATTCAGGGAAGTTGTGTTCCCTGAAAAAGATAAACATCATCAACTCCTCCTTGACTCAGTATCAACTTTCAGTACAAAAGTGCTATACAGCAGCTGCACATCTGCCAAGCAGGATCGTCTTTTGGTCTAGCAGTATCTTGTTTGCGATAATCTGGGGCAAAGGACCTCTCCTGACAGGTGGGTCAAGTGACTGTCTTTTTATACTGTATCTTATCTGAGACGGAATTTGCAATGTCACAGTAGAAATGTTTTCTTTTAACCAACAAGCATCAAGGTGCTAGTCTAAGATGCATTCCTTTAAACATATAAAGAAATAGTACAACAACTCAGACTACACTATCTTGACTATTCTTTGTTTGACCTTACAATTAAGATAACAAGGCTCCAAACTGATGTTGCATCAGTAGTTCTGTTGATGTCTATATTTAAACGACATGACACTTTTTGGAAAGATAAGGACAGATGACATCTGTGTCAAAGGCACACATTATGATTTTGCGGAAATGCAGAAAATGTAGTTGCTGCATACTTAAAATGGAGTTGGGCCTTATTTCTTTAGGTCATCAGTAGGTTGGTGTGGTGAGTCTCCTGTTCATCAGACTACATTTCCATACCTCGTAGAGAAGCATCCATCACAATGGCTGCTTCAGATGAAAATAAACACCCTATTGGAGATTGGATGAATGGTACAATCAAGGAAGAGACTTGCATGCAACCTGAGATAGGCATTTTGTTTTCTCAACTGCTTGAGAGCTGCACTACTCGCATTCCAGGCATCATTGTAACAGTCCTATTGTCATTAGGCACAGGGTACCAGAAATATGCAGAATGCCATTGAGTCCAGAAGTGATAAGATATGGCGGACTGTCTGATGGCTCATCGTTCAAAGCCTCTGACACTTCAGATGCACACATCACAGTCTCTTCCTCTGAAGGGTGCACAATTGGCACTTTGTGTCTAGAGTCAATCCTAGATAATGGATGATTGGACCAGGACAGCCAAACCATCTGAGTAATTTGCTCAGAGTCCCAAGCAGTAAAGAATGGTGACTTCTGTGTTGTAGTGATGTTGGGATTTCTGAATATCAAAAGCTTTATTAGCAAATTTGCTTAGTTGGGGTACATGTTTATTTTCATCTTTCTGTGGTGTGACTACTGCCATGCACTTTGAACATGCTTGTAGAGCCGACAGGATACCAAAATGCATGACTCTGTATTGAAAGTTATGATTCCCACCAAAAACGGTATACATTTGTAATGTCTTTATATATTGAGTGTGTGAAAAATACATCCTGTAACATATCGCACACTTCTAATCCTGTTATGCGCTGTCTCCTACTGCAAGGACTCCTTTTAATGTCTTCTTGGAGTTAAGGATCTTCTTCCTGTAGCATGGGCATTTCACTGGAACATAGGAGCCTGGAGACTCCTCAGGACGGTCAAAACATCCTGATGTAATCTGAATCCGGTGCACGCTGCACCCTCCTCTTCATCTTGTAGACCCAATGCACAGACAGATAGAAAGACCGACTGGGTGTTGTCTCTGTAGATGTTGAATGCCTCATCTACATCAATGGAGTTTCCAGTGTCGGCTTGCCCTGTTCCTTTCAACAGTGAATGACTTCTTAAGGGGGAATCAGCGGTTGACGGTCAACATGGCCCTACCACTGAATGACTGTGCTCACATTTTTCCTAATGAGAGATTTCTTTGGGTTTGGAAACAGTGAAATGAGCTATAGTATAAGATCACACTCTCTGCATCACTCGGATATTCCTGATGTTGACTTATTACGATTGTGCTGGTCTTTCTGTAGTCCTTGTAAGCAGATTTTCTAGCTGCTCTTCAGCATTGTGTGGACATCTTCTGACAGGAAAAACAGGAGTCAGAATAATGAGAGCTGGTTAGGCACACCGAACAGACTTTAAGGGGCTTGTGTGTGCTTTGTGTCTCACACAAGAAGGTCAGTACACAAAAAGGGAAACCATTTTGTGAAAAGAAAAATTGGTTTCCTGCTAGGAAACAGAATAAAATACATTATGTCTTTGAAGATGTCGAGTGAAGAAGATTTTTGAAGGTTTGGAAAAGTGTGCCAAGACATACAAAATCACAAAAAGCTCTAATTCAGTGCTCTATGACTCTATCAGCTAAATACTAGCAGAGCTCAACAGATAAAATTATAGCTTCCATCACCAATTATTTTAATTTTATCATAAGCAACTTTATTGAAGATTTTGCAGCAAGACACATATTATAACTGTTCAGGAAAGTTTGTTGTACATGCACAATAGTACAACAAGCCCAGTCATTCATTGCAAAACATTACAAGGTCAAATAGACGAACCATAATAGCTACACCATGTCCTCCATATTCAGCTACGCTTCTCAGGGCAGTTCAGGGTCTCAAAAATCATTTTCTTCTGGTGAGCGCACCAGTCCATCCCCATACAACAACAACCAACAGTCTGTGTTTTTGCAGTTTCCAGGCACGAGCTGCGTCCCGGTTGGTGACCAAACAGGCCACCCCTAAAAAGATTTGCTCAGCCCTGGTGTCATGAATCTACTCCCTCAATCCCAACTGCACAATGCGGGGTGTAATTTCCAGAGTGCGGCTGAGGACAGGAGCAAACACTAATTATTTCTTAGTGAAAATAAACAAATGAGGGCAAGTTATTGCATTCTTAGTGATAATCGTTGTGTTTTACGTCCCTTTACGCAATGAAGGAAGGCTCTGAGTACCACATACTAGTGATATAGAAGAGGACATACTAGTTATTTTGGGAGGTCCAATTAACTGAATGAATTTATATGGATCACTGGAAGGAATAGTAAAGACTGCGCTTTGAATTTATTTCAGTTTTTTGTGTTACACAGTGTGTCTTATTGGATATCATTTAACATATTAAATTATGTTCATTCCAGAAATAATTGTTTAATGTAACAGGACATCAAAAAGGTACAGTAAAAATGTCACAAAAGTAATTATGAGTAAATGTACTAGTATTCCTGTAGTCCTTCACATGCTATTAAATTCCCTTGTGGTTTGTGAATTGGCCATTAAACACCTAACATGATAATATTCACATACTATTAGTAGACACAGAAAGGAATGTGTTTTCTTTGAACTTTTACAAATAAAGAGTAGGACGTTTTGGAGAATATTCACAAAGGGATTCATGCGTATTTGTAATATTCCTGTAGTAATACTTCACTCATGAACCCCTTGGTGAAACAGCCCCACAATACTTAGATTATGGCTGGCAATGTGCACACACCTATGTCTTTACTTTTTAAAATAGTTGACAGAAAAATATTTTGAAATAATTTCCACAATTTACATAGTAATTTTACTGGGAGGAACCCTCCAAATGATCACACTGTACTGCAGAAGAAGCACCATTAGATAGACATTGCCTACAGGCAGTTTTACCATTCTTTTGTGCAGCTTACAAAATAGCACCAATTGAATAAGATGATAGTAGACGTTTGGAAGTAATTTATTTACTTTTTCATACCAAACAGACATGTAGATGACACTTCATAGAAATGTTTACCCATTTCATAATTATAAACTGGCAAGCTTATATTTTTAGGCTGCAAAAAATCTTTTTTAAATCAATTTTCCCCCCCAAAAAAGAATAATAAGAAAAATGTTACTAACAACGATTAACATATATGAACAAAACCACCACCATTTTCTTTACAACCAAAGGAAGCTCACATTCCTAGAACTAAGAAGTTTTTATAATTTGAGTCCGTACAACTCTGATATTAACCACAAGAGCAACTAAAATATACTCTTTTTTACTTCACTGCAAAAACAGATTGTCTGTGTAAAGGTACTGATTTTCCATTCTCGGCAAAAATACTTTCTCTCAAGACACAATTAAGCCACTATGAATCCATGTATCTACGTGGAGCAGTAATTCTTCCAGTTCATTAACCCTTTCACCTTTATAAGTTTGTTTTATGTGTCAGTTTACACATTTCTAATTTCTTAACTTTTTGTCGGGCACTAACTAGCTTTGCACCATATTACTACCAATAATTCGCTCATTCTAAAACTCTTTACTCTCTGAGAAAATACGAGTTTTTGAACGGTATTTAACAAAGATTTGAGAAGAAACATGTTCAAGGTGCTTACCATAACACACGAGGACAGTAATCTAGGGCATTCAAGCGCAACAAATGTGTCCTGGAACTGGCTCTTTCTTCTAATGAAAGTGAAACTGTGTATTCCAGAAAGTGAATCCAAAACTGCTATTCAATTGTTTCTTTAAGAAAGCTACTTCAGAACTGCTGACAAGCCCTCCTAATCTCGCATTGGGATGGTGGTAATGATCTGCTCCATCAACCCCCAGACTCCACACTGCCACCTATTAAGAGGCTCCCACACACATCTTATCCCGGGCCTGAAAAAATATGACTGCATCAACCCCATTGTAATGGAACTCAATTGGTTCCCCTTGCCGGCCCGCACCATCTTGAAAACGAGCAGCATTATTTACAAAGCCATCACAACAAGAACTTTGTAAAAATGGTCAGCATCTTGCAGATAAGCTGACCACCTCTGGTGGTTCTCGTCTCACCTACAGCCGGGACACCATTAGACTAGACTAAAAAATGAAGAAAAACAGGCAATTGCAATGCAATAGGTCTCGCATTTGTTAGAGTTTGAGCTATTGGCATTGTAAATGACAATGTCTTTTATTTATGTATTTATAAAAGCTGCAGGCAGATCCGTAAATACGCATTTTTGCTGCCAGCCTTGCTTTTCATAAGTCCAAAGTGCATGTTTACGCACTGCTTGCATGTTTTCAAAGCACATAAATATAAGGCATTGTCATTTACAATGGCAATAGCTCGAAATCTTGCAAATGTGCGACCTATTGCATTGCAAATGCTTTTTGTTTCAAGTTGTAGCAAGTGCAGAGTTTGAGAAACTGCAGATAACAAAAGGCTGTTTCCTGACCAATCGCAAACCACTGTACTATCTCCAAGTCCCCTTGAGCAAGTGAATGACGGGCAGGAACTTTTCTAGCCAATATACTGACATGATGAGGTCCCGCATCCAATCCAGGACCATCACGTTTTCTTCATCATAAAAAATATATGGTTTTGCTTACTTGACAGGTTGTGAGTACCGTGTCACGCAATGGCTGTTCACCATAGCTTGGAAGCTTGGGAGTACGTTAATGGCAGAACAGCAAAGTTTTGTTATGTGTGGATGCATGTATAATTACTGTATTTTAGTCTGTGCTTATATATAATGATTCCTGTCTATGTGACATTCAATGTGATAGTGCCACCGGCAACAGATTATCAAAAGTTGATCATCCCAAGTATCCCCATGTTAGGCATGAGAAACCAAAACAATTCTGGCTTTTGCGTTTTGTCGGTCCTGCTTGTAAAAACAGCAACATTGTTCCCATGCTGCCAGTTAGACATGGATCGATGCGGCCCAAACCTTAGTATACCCCAATATTAAAAAGATCTCATTTTACAATTGCTGTATAAAGTGTCCTAATCAAAAGGTTGGATTTCTTCATAGTAAACCCCACGACGCTTAATGCAATTAGTAATAACATCGGAGCTTCTGCATTTTTCCACCTTTAGACTGGGAGGAAGGGCAGAGATGTGTGTGAGCGTCCATTATTCTCCGGGGTCGGGGGAAGGAGAATCCCAGCCATCTCCAGCTTGTTTGTGGGAGGCACAGCTAAGGGAGCTTCTGGTGACAACGTCCACGACCGATAAGCGCAGACCAGAGAAATGACAGATATTGTGATAAAACTCCAGATGAGGCCCCGCCCTCCAAACACACACACGATGCAGAAATAACGTGAAGGAAACATCAGCGTTAGTACCCTGAAACGTACACCCTTTATGGATTTGCCATGCATTTCACTACCAAGAAAAGTGCATTTGCAACAATATTTTTTGATTTATGCGTTTTTATATAGCGCTGACTTTACCCGAAGGTGTCAGAGTGCTTTACAATCGAACTAGTTACATTACATCAGGACTTCGTAAATTTGTACATTATGTAATGAATCACTTTTATTCTAACGCACGCTAAAACCTTTGGATAAGGTCTGCACTACATTAAAATACATAAATGAATAAAAAGGCAAATGAGATCGAAAGCTACAAATGAAGAAGGAGGCGCCCACAGTAGGATACGGGGGATGGCAGCAGGAGTGAAAAGATTGCACCGAGAGATCGACATAGAGAGGATAGCAATTAGTGGGAGAGAAATGAGAACGTGGGGTTAAGCAAAGGAAGGTAGATATAAAAGAGAAGGTGCAGTCAAAAGGAAAGGGGGAATTCAGAGACATGAAAAAATCATGTCATCGCGATCGCAGAAGAGCAATGTTTTACTTATGCTGGATCTATTATCTTGCTCTGTCCTGATTTAAGCTCACTGGCTACGCGTCGCCACTTCCAGTGGCTATCCGGTACATTACACTCGCTAGGGGCCGGCACAATCTTCCAGGCTCCAGTTCTCTCAATTTGCACCATCGTGGAGAAAAAGCACACCGTACTGTTCGAATCCTACTTCGCCAATCATAGAGACTCATGATGACTTTGATGGACCTAAAGCACAAAAAACACAGTAGACAAGGGCAGCGTCCAACGAATGCTGTGTGCTGTGTCAGCCACCATTGTCAAACTAAAAGCACATATATCACTGAATAAAAAAAGTTTTAAATGAAATCGCACCGAAAATGAAAACAAGAAGTGGCTGCTAAATTAAGAAAATAAAGACGAGTAGCTGCTAAAGTGAAAGCAGACCGTGTTGCAAATTAAAGAAACTCATTAGTAATAATAATTTAAAAGTGGGCGATGTGCTGCCCCGTCGTGGGTGGAATAGGGGAAAGATCATTAAATAAAATAGTGCTCACCGATTAAATAAAGCAGACCGAGTAACACCACAAGAAAAAGGTCCAGTACTCATGGGAGGTTACAAATGAAGACAAGGCGGTACTAAGGAGGGACTAACAAGCCTAATAATGAATGAGAAGCCAGCATTTAAGAAGGGACAACAACACAAGCCAATGACAAATATGGCCGGAGAGTGGACGGGGCTTCAAGTAGATACTCCAATGCAGCATGGCTTGCAGAGCAGCGCATGCCCTGCCCAATCTAGACCTAAAAACAAGACAGAAGACTGTTTTCATGTATGCATCCTGGATGTGAAACACCATCCACTTGCCCATCAGAAGTGTCCCAGCTCTACTCCAATTTAGGAAAGAGTTGTAGGCACACATCTTTAAAGAACACTATATCACAATGCATTAACAGTCCATAAACCAGCAGCCTCTCTTATCTACTCGTTGGCGTTATGCTTGTCTTTGACCCTTTTGGCTAGGTTCCAAAAAAGAAATTCCACATACAGACAACCATTCCAGGAAATACATTTTGTAGAATCTCTTAAACAGCACTTTGCTTCCATGAGGTCATCTTACCTATTTGATACTATTGATGCCACATGTGTAGATATGGAGTGTGAATGCTAGTTTGCTGAGCTATTTATGAAACCCACAAGCTGCATCACTGCGCCTGTTCATTTGAGCTGGAGAGCCTACTCCAGCTTAGTTGCTATATTGCAATGGATTGTGGTGTGAGTTACTCTTGCAAATGTATGTGGTAGCCATGGTTATATCAAGAACGTGGTTAAAATGACTTACCTGAAATACTGCCAAACCAACTCCGTGAGCAGACACATTAATTTCCAAAGGCTGTGTAACTTCAATCTATTACAAAATAAAATTACAGTTAAAGATTCATTAGTAAAACGTCAATGTCTTTAAAATCATTGTTTCTAAATATTATTTTTTCAATAACCCACTTCACCTGTTTTTTCTGAAAAAGGAACAGGTTTACATCATCCACTTTAAATCCCACAGTGTTGTTCGGATCTGTTCCAGTCACAAAAACACTCATTTCTGTTGTCCCAACTGTTGCCAAAGAGGCTATGGTAGACAACGCCTCCAAAGCCAGTATTGTATCCTATGGACAAAACACAGTGTTAATAAACTTAAGCACGTGTTTTTTTTTTAAATAATGAGTTATTTGAGGTTTCCAAAACCAAATAGGCAAGTAAAGACTCTGTGCAACTGGAAATGCATTTCCGAGTCCTCTGTGCTGCTAATATGGGGGTGAGATATTGCATTCAGAAGGGTTGGTGGGGCCTACGACTACTCAGAATGGTAATCTGTTACTCAAAATGCTCTCGCCTAAAGTTAAAATTTGATATTCATATTACGCATAATATTTCAATAAAAAAATATCTATTTCGTCTGAATAAGACCATAAAAGTGCAAAGAACATAGATACTCAGAGTACACCAATGAAACAAACATTTTATTGATGTATACTCTATGTATAGCAATTGAAACAAACAGTTAAAAATGGTTAAAAATTCAACGAATGCATATATTAATACAAAAATTAAAAACATGCATTAAGTAATGCAATATATAAAAAGTTTATGAACATCCCAAGTATACCTTATTTCTATTTCTACATTAAAATCTGTACACCCATATAAACCTTTTTAGCAGCAATCATAAACCTCCCTATGGCACACAGTATATCTAAGGTCCGCATATCAGTTATAAATTCCATAGCTTAGGGTCGATTTCTAATCTCATATTTTAAGAAGATTGGGCATAAAAACTGTTTCCGCTCAGTTAATACTTTAAAGCAACCCAATAGAAGTGCAATATATTGCTTTTAGTGTTTAGATCCCATGTACAATTTCCCTTCTTATCAATCATGACCATATTTATCTTTTCATTAGCATAATAAGAGTAAATTCCTATTCTTATTCTTAACACTTCTCTTCTCAGATGGCTATCTGGAAGTATATCCACGTACGGGTATCCTACTTCCTTTTTCCATGGATCAGACAAAGTGAACTGATTTTTTCTCATCAAGGTACTTTTTGTCACTGTCTCAGGATAATTCAGAGCCTATAGCTCTTGGCTCACCTTTTGTAGTCTCAATTAGTAGTTCTTCCATTCACAGCTTGATTCTCATCTTGCTACAAACTTTTACCATAGTTTTCTTAATCTCCACCTTAGCCCATTTTAATTTACTCTGCAGTATTTCCATTTTTACACCACAAAGAGTTCTTTTGCTCTTAACTCGAGCTTAGGCGCATCCAGTATGCTTATCAATGCCATACAGGCCATTATATTCCATAAAACCAGTTCCATCTCTGTTCTTATAGACTGGATCATGGACGATTTAGGTAGTGACAGTAAATGTTTTAGACATTTGACCTCTTCAATATCTCATCTGTTTTTTCCACTTAGATATAGCAGTTCACTTACAAATTGGAATTGTGGGAACATGACTACAAAGGCTTTCAGGGCGGGCCATTCTGACATCTCCCCGTAGTCCTTATTACATTTCTTAAAGCCACTAACTGAATCTCAATGATTCCAGATGGGTTTCCCATTTTAGTGACTTATTGAACCAGACCCCCTAAATACTTCTATTACTTTACAGTCTCCAGTTTGGTGGGGCCTAGGTACCAGCTGAACTTTGTTTTTTTATTACCAAAGCACACAACGTTTGTTTTTTCCATATTCACTACCAATTGTTTGTGCTTACAGTATTCCATAAATCTTTCCAAGTTTCTTTGTAAGCCTATCTAAGTCTTGTCTAGAATTACCAGATCATCTGCTTAAAGGAGGCAAGCAACATGTTTGCCATCCATTTTATGGCTGCCACCCTTAGTTTCCCGTAAGATTGATGGCAAATCGGCAATAAACAGGTAGAAGAGAATAGGAGCCAGGACACACCTATGTCTTAGTCCATTTCCAATTAATATTTTTTCTATTAGGGTTCCCTTGGTGTCCCTGATAATTTGTACCCAGTTGGAACTGTGTAGCTCCTCGACTATAGTGAGGAGATACGATGGGATATGTTTATGTTTATGTTTATGCAATTTTTAAAGCGCACAACTACCCGGAGGATTCTCGGCGCTCAGAATACAGAACCGTAGCTACAGCAGGTAAATTATAGTGTAAAGAACCAGGTTTTTAATTTTTTCCTAAAGCTGATGAGCGTAGGGGCAGTTTTGATGTGAAGGGGGAGTGTGTTCCAATGTTTGGGCGTGGAAACTGTGAAGCACCTGTCACCCCAGTTGGCCTTCTTTGTTCGCGGGACTTTAAGCAAGTGAGCAGAGGAGGAGCGAAGAGTTCTAGAATGTACCAGGGGACAGAGGGCTCTTCTAAGGAACTGTGGGCCCAAGTTGTTGACTGCTTTATAGGCAATGCAAAGTGCCTTGAATTTTGTCCGGCTCCTGACTGGGAGCCAGTGGAGTTGCCAGATATATGGGGAAATGGATATGAACGTGGGAACTCCCAGTAAAATTCTAGCAGAAGCGTTCTGGACTAGCTGCAGTCTGTTCATGACTTTTTCCTGGGCATTTAGAAGGAGGGCATTACAGTAATCTATTTTGGAAAAGACCAAAGTGCTGATTAGAGTTTTGCCGGCTGAGGAGGGAAAATATGGCAACAGTTTTTTGATCCTTTTCAGGATAAAAAAAGATGAAGAGACCACAGAGTCGACGTGATGATGAAAGGTCATTTTATCATCAAATATAACTCCCAGGTTGCGAACCTTAGTGACTGGTTGGGGTGGAACTCCCATCTCCGGTGGCCACCATTGAGGGGACCAAGCAGGTTCCAGTTTCCCGAATGTCATCACCTCTGTTTTGTCAGAGTTTAATTTGAGACAGTTTGATGACATCCAGGTACTGATAGCCCGCATTCCCTCTTGGAAATTTGCAGCAACTGAAGTGCCATCATTATGTACAGATAGCACCAGTTGTGTATCATCAGCGTAAGTTGTGAGGGCAATTCCGTAAGATTTTATTACCCTCGCTAAGTCCGAAACATAAATGTTAAACAGTGTCGGACTTAGCGAGGAGCCCTGTGGGACGCCACATGGAAGAGTGAAGGTGTGGGAGGTAAAATGGCCCATTTTTACTGTTTGTGGACGGTCAGATAGGAAGGATGCGAGAAGTTCTTTCGCTTTGTTCTTAATTCCTATAGCTGAGACACGGTCGATCAAGATAATATGATCGACCGTGTCGAAGGCTGCAGAGAGATCTAATAGTATTAATACAGCTGCTCCTCCTTTGTCCAATGTCATCCTTATTTCATCTGCAGCTTTTAATAACGCAGTCTCTGTTCCATGACCCTGTCTAAACCCAAATTGGGTATCGTCCAGTAGATTATTATTGTCTATAAATTTTGAAAGTTGTATGTTCATTGTTTTTTCAAAGATTTTAGCTGGGAACGGGAGACATGCAATGGGTCGGTAACTAGCAGAGAGAAGGGGATTGAGAGTAGGTTTTTTAAGAAGTGGCTTAATGATAGCCTCCTTCCAGACTGAAGGGTAGGTGCCCGTTGTGAACATAGAGTTACAGATGGCCGTCAGGGCGGAGGAGATAGCTTCGGGAATAAGATTGAGAATGGCAGGCGGGCAAAGGTCTAAAGGTGATCCTGATTTAGTACCCGAAACAAGTCGATAGACTTGTTCCTCCATGACAGCTTCGAAGACCGAGAAGCTGGATGTATTAGAATGTGATGGTAGATTGGTAGTGACAGTGGGAGAAGCGTGGGTGAAGGCTGAAAAAATGGCAGTGACTTTATCTTTGAAGAAATTAGCAATAGAATCACAAAGGGATTGAGTTCCATCAAAGCTGGGAGCAGGGGGGTTGGAGAGGTGAGTGACCACCTGGAACAGTTTTTTAGATGAGTTTTTTGCCAGGTTGATTTGGGAGGTATAGTAAGATGTTTTTTCGGCGGTTATAAGATCTTTGTATTTGGAAAGGGCGCTTTTGTACAGTTTTGTCCGTAGGATTATAATAGCGGCGCCAGTGTCTTTCCAAGTTTCTGCAGTGCTGTCTCTGCAGTCGAAGGGATTCTGAGAACTAAGGGGCCGAGGGGAGTTTTCTTCTACGATGGGAGGTTTTGAGGGGAGCTAGGTTGAGACAAGCCGTATTTAGGCTGTTAAGATAGTTAGTGGAGGCCAGTGAAGGGTCCTGTTCGGTAGTAGTAATGCCGTCAAGCAGAAAAGCAGCAAGGTGAGGAGGATTAATATTTTTCCAGTCTCTAAAAGTAAAAGAAGAAGAAGATGTAGGGGAAAGTGAAAAGGAATTCAGTTTTATGGAAAAGCATACTGCTGAGTGATTGGTCCATATAAGAGGGATCACCTTGGAGACCAGAATGTGGGGGTTGCTGGTAAATAACCCATCTAGGGTGTGTCCGGCTATATGGGTGGGCTGATTGACAATTTGCTGTAGGCCAGCGGCTGCAAGATCGTTAATTAGTACCGCGGTATCAGGGTCACAGATGGCTTCAAGATGGAAATTGAAGTCTCCCAGTATGGTAAAATGTGGCGCTCCTGCTGAGACCTCGATGAGGTTATTAAGAATGTTAAGAAATTTCAATCTGGACCCTGGGGGGCGATAGAGAAGCATGATTGGTTACCGGAGAGGCTGATAGTAAAAGAGAAAGCCTCACACTCAGTGTATTTAGCATCTGCAATTTTGACTTTAAGGTGGTTCTTATAGATAATGGCTATTCCCCCTCTCTTTCTTTTGATTCTATCTAACCTGCATACGCAATAATTGTCTGGGGTAGCTCCTTTAAAATCTGGACCTGAGGAGTCATCACCCCAGGTTTCAGTAATAAACAGAAGGTCTAGGTTGTGTGACTCGATGAGATCTAAGATTTCGGTTTTGTGCTTAGGGACAGAGCGCGCATTGATAAGCGCTGCTAAGACCTGGGGAGTGGGAGTGGTGGGGAGTGTAGAAGCTAAGCATGTACGACATTTGTGAGGTCCTATGATAGGATTGGTGTATAGCAGATGTGGTAAAGGATGAGGCAGATCTGCTGAGGTGTTCAATTGTCGGAGTTGTTCAGCGGTATATTTGTATGTGCTCGATTTATGAGCAGTGTGTGGCACATCAGAGGCAGGGGGAATCACCCCTGGCCCGGCCTCAGCGCGGACGAGCGCAGACGAGCTTGCCTTAAGCGCACCTTCGGCGCGCAATCGTCGCGCCCGCTGCGCTCGTCCGCTGCACTTCCGGTGAACACACATGTTATATGGAGGAAGAAGGGGAGGTGAAAAAGGGGGGCGTGGCCAGCACGAGTGGGCGTGTCAGCTGGGCCCTGGGATGGCGGCAGGAGTTCCCACCTTATTAAAGTCTAACATAGGTTGTTATGAGCCACCAGATCAAAAGCCACCCGGAAGTCAATGAACCAGCAGTATAGTTCGCCTCCCATTTCCACTGACGTCCGCGCGATGGCTCAATAGGCAAAACAGTGATCAATGGTAGAGTACCCTTCTTTAAAGCCCATCTGCTCTGGGGGCACAATTTGATGTACTTCTGCCCATTATTTTACTTGTTCCAATATAATATTTAAAAATACTTTTCCCCTACATCCAACAGATTTATTAATTTATAGATCTTGGGAGTGATTATATTACCCCACTTGCGAATGGGTCCAAAAATCGCCCCTCTCCAACTTTCCGGTATCTGTCCAATCTCAAGTATATCCTTAAACATTTGGGAAAAGAAATCTGCCCACCAATCTGGCTGTGTCTTTATAATTACAGCTGGCAAATTATCTGGTCCCACTGCCCTGGTTAAGGTTACGTTTGCAATGATGCTTCTAATTTTGCTAGTTGTAAATAAGGAACACATTTCTTTATCATTCCAAGAATTAACCCTCTTTATTACAGATTCTCCCCTTATCAAATATATCTCTTCCAGGTGCTACTCCCAATTTTTTTCTGTCACCTCACAATTGATTGCTCCCTGTAACCTACAAGGACTATTTTCCAAAACTTTTTGGAGTTTTTAGTTTCTATTGCCTCCAGGAGATTACCCCATTTCCCTTTATGATTTCTTTTTTAAACTCTAATTAACTTTTTATATTGTTTCTTTATCCTCTGTAGGCTATTATAATTCCTCAAATCATACCTTAGCTTAAGGCTGCCTTCCCCTTTTATGATCTGTGATTTGGTTTCCGACATTCCTTATTAAACCAGTCATTTCCTTTAATCTGGGCTCTCTGGTTCCTATTACCACTATTTGTATTCCTTTTTACTTTGCTTCATAGACACTGCACAACCTTTCTGATATTTTCGTCATACCACCCTACGTTTTTATCAGGGGGGCAGCTTAACCTTTGGCTCTATTGACATCTGGATAATTTTTCCATACTCTCTTCCGACATTCTCGCTGTGAGGCGTCTCAGGTAATCCATTTGAACAGGAAGCACTTTTTCTCTTGGTCTCTTTTCCTCCCATTCTAGCTCGAGTTTTAGGGAGAAGTGATCACTTCCCTAAACTTGTACACCTCAAACCTTCTTAATGTATCAAAATTCCAGGCATGCATGAAGATATAATCTATTGGGCAGGGTTGTTGTCCCCTCTTTATGTTCGTCTAGCCGGACAGTCTACCTATAACCTACCATTCAAACAGAATGCCCCCTTGGACCACAAATACTTCCCTAAGGCCATATCTTGGGTGGTCAATTTAATATTTGTGAATCTGGTATCATCTATCTCATATGCAATCAGTGTCTCTTTATTCCATAGGTCGAACCTACGCAGGTCCAATTTATGGTTGAAATCCCCCAACAGAATAAACAGCTTGCTGGGGTGTAGGTCACTAAGTTCCTCTATATCCTCTTTGAATTTCCTAACTCAACCCTATATCCTTCTCGACTCCCCCTGCATTTACACATTGACTATAGTCATGAAAAAAATTTTGGGCCTGGGTCCAGGAGTTGCACTTTACATGCCACCATCCAGTTACATTTCACATTCTGCGCTATTACGTTCTTTGTTATTTTGGTGGATGCCAGGAATATTTGTCCACCAGATGGGCGCCCCCTGTTGGCTCATTTTAGCTGATCTATGTATCTTGACAAACCCATCAATCCTGAGGGTCTCGCCACACAGCCATGTTTCCTGTAGGCATACAATTTGGTACAATTCTATGTAACTCTTAAAACTTTCTGATTTTGTCATTTTCCTGTAACCATTAATATTCCACGTTAATGCCCCATGGCTGTGTGGCATCCCATCTATCTCACTCAACCACCCATCCTCTGCATAATCAGGCGGTGCTATGGCTCTATATCTGTTTTCAAGGATTGGCCCACCCTTTTGTTTAATCAATCAATTTGTTCCACTGTGATTTCGAGGCTTTCCTTCTCTCTGTGTTCCTGTTCTATTAACTTAACCTGTCTAGGCCTAATATTTCACAGTCACTTTTACCTGTGCACATATAAGTACTGGGGGTTATGTTGTCTTCCCTTAAAGATGCTTAGACATTTGATTATGGAAAGTGTTCTTGGCGGGGGCGGAGCTTGCCTGCAACGAAGATGGCCGCTTAGGTTTTTAGCTCCGTAACGCCATCCAACAATTCAACACGAATCCTGCATTAGAGAGGTTCCAGCTTCTGCAGGCTCACTTTCCTAGGGGTCGGAAGTCCGTCCCCACTCATTGGGAGCATTTTCAACTTAGGGGGCACCCGGAGACTGCAGCTATGTGGTGCGCATTTCGCAGCTGAAGGCCACGCTCTGAAGCCTGTGACACTGCTGGAGGAGAAGAACCGCCTAAGGACATGGACCCGGGGCTGTACTGTCAGGGAGATGGACTCGCGGTTGCTGCAACTTCCCGTGGCTGTACAGGGCATATTAGTGCCGTTTGCCTTGATGCAGCGCTGATGCCGAGCAGCCGGTGAACGGTGGAGTCACCCTTGGAGGTTTCCTGGTGTCCCCTGAAACTCTGGGCCGGCCGTGAAGCGAAGGCCTGGACGAACTACGGAGACATCCGGATTGCTATTGAGAAGCCACCAGTGAACAGTTAGTGGCTGCTGTGCTATGCCCCACGCTGATTGTGAGTGATCCATAGGACGCCCCTACCTCTGCGCAAAGAATAGCTGTCTACCCCACCGCTGCTGCAGCTAGCACTGGGACATTACCCCAACTGAGGCCTACTTGCGGCCTATAAGCCATCCTGCCTAGCCTACTGGGACGTAAGCCCAGGCATAGTTGGTGGAAGGCGCAGCTTTGGCGATCTTCCTCTCCGGTTGTGACTCGGATTCCCTGAACACGTAGGAGGCCACCTGGAAGATGGGAGGAACCGGGGCTGCTGCATACTGTTCATGAATGCACATCGTCAGGTGCCACAGCATAGATCCCTGGGGTGGCAGAGTGGGCTAAAAAAACAGTGATGGATTAAACCCAGATCTTTTGACTGGGTGTGAGTGTTCGATTGATTCAGATGCTCTGTCCATCACCACCTCCTTTTGTACAGCATAGATCCCGGCACACCGGGGGTCCACATTGCGCATAACAGACGCAGATACACGGTGAAGATGAGAACCCCAACGCTGGACTGCAGCGGAGCAGGCATTTCAAGCGCCTACAACTAGTTAAAACCCCCACCCAAGGAAAGAGACAACACGCTGCTATTGCGCTGTCTTAGGGCAGGGGCCTTTTTCCGCAGTCCTACTCCTAGCGGGGGAAGCCCCGCTGAACTGTGCTTGCAGCCAGCCAAGATTCACAACACCTATATTATACTCTACTATGGGGAGGGTTGACAGGAATCAACCATGGCTCACCTTCGATCAGCAGAAGAAGAGCAAGACCAGTGATGACGACCCAGAGGGGGCTCATGCGGCAAATAAAGACAGTCCGGAACAGGTGGAGGGTGATATATGAGCCATGCTCACTACCATGCAGACCAGCCTACAAGCAAGTCTATCTGCCATCGACTCCAAATTAGATTCTCTGTCGTAACGGATGGATATAATGACAGAGAGAATTGACAAGCAAGTGGAGAGGATGGATATAGCAGAGCGCAGAGTAACTGAAGTTGAAGCATCGTAAACGGCACTGGATAGTATGCAGAAATGGAGTAACACAGTGCCGCAAACACTACAGGATAAAGCAGAAGACCTTGAGGCCCGTTCTCGGGGATGCGAGATACGCATCACAGGCCTGCCAGAATCCACGCATGTAGGAAATATGGTTTTTTTTGTTGAAAAACTACTCATACATTGCTGGGCCCTGAGCAATTT
Organism: Lissotriton vulgaris; assembly: GCF_964263255.1. NCBI lineage: Eukaryota > Metazoa > Chordata > Amphibia > Caudata > Salamandridae > Lissotriton > Lissotriton vulgaris. The sequence goes on from NC_141694.1 coordinate 501,561,436, forward strand.
ACCCATATGTTTGTAGTTGAAAGAGCCCACCATTCGCTGGGCCCTCGACCTGCCCGGTGTGCTGCACCGCATCCCATCAACTAAACTATAGGGATCGGGACACAGCTTTGAGACCTGCAAGAGAGAAAAAACCTTTACAGTATGAGGGTTCGACGATCTCGCTATACCCGGAATTCACCACCCGAGTGCAAGAAGCCCGCAAGCGAATGGCGCCGCTCAAGAAACCACTGCGTGACCAGAATTTGGACTATGCAATGCTATACCCGGCGAGGCTGCGTGTCAACAGACAGGGTTAATCCAGGATCTTCACTGATCCCAAAGCGCTACAGAGAGCTCTGAGAGAGTGGGCAAAAAAACATTAGCAGAGTCCAGAGCGCGCTGCAGTGGATGGTGCGATGGGAGGCAGCCTAGATGAACAGGACTAACAAGAAGCCCCTTCTTGCTACCAGATAAGATGGGAATATTTGGAGGGTGGCTGTCAGGGAAGATTGTGGTAACATGATATGCTATAAGGCTGGCTCCAAGTGAAGCAAGAGGACGTACTGGTTAGATGGGGCGGTCAGGTGTTATATGCAAGATATAGTTTTGACATATAGATGCCCTGGGACAAGTGTTATTCAACTAGAAGAGAGGTGGGGATGGGCAGATGCAAGACTCAACATGCTTTACGCTAATATTGAACTGGATGGCGGTCAGTAACTAACGATTACCTTATGATAGATTACGTTTTGCAAGAACAGGCAACATCCGCCCACGTGTGTGCTCCACACTTTGTGTATCATTGCATTATTACGTTCACAGACTTGTTTGTTATGATAATCTGGGGGTTTGCGGGGGGATTACAGCCAATGCACAGTTGGGCATAGCTTGGCGTGGGTGGGGGTAGGGATGGCACAGAGATTCACATTGATTGTTATTGTAGCTTTTGCAAAATATGTAAATGTGTTATGCACGCATAATAGACTGCCGGAACATGCAGTAAGGCAACTGTGTATAGAGCAACATCATGGCAGGTGAGGATAAACCTTGTAGAGTCACTGGCCCTGACACTGTTAGTGCACTTACATGGAACGTACATGGCCTTAATGACCACAGAAAAGTGCGCAAGATTCTGAGATACTTGAATAGGCATGATATTAACCTCGCACTTTTGCAGGAAACGCACTTCCCACTAGATAGTCCTATACTGCCCACTAGAGGACTGCAGGGCAACATCCACACGGCAGGTTTTACTACACATGCAAGAGGCATTCTGACGTGGGTGAATCCTAAAACGCTGCTTATATTGGAGCCTTTGGTGATGGACGAGGAGGGCAGGTTTACGATCATTAGATGTGGAGGAAAGGGTCTGGAGCTGCTTTTGGTTAATGTCTATGGCCAAGACTACGATACCCCAGACTTTTATAGACGGTTGGCTGACATGGTAGGATCGCAAGTGGGCGGACGATTTTTATGGAGAGGTGATTTTATCTTTGTTAGGGACCCCACATTGGACAGGTCAGGGGGACAGGAGGGACGCATTTCAGTGCAGGCAAGAGCTATGGATAGCACACTAGTGCGCTTTGATCTGTATGATGTCTGGCAGCAGCAACATCCGAAGCAAGGGGGATACACACACTATTCTGCATATTATGATCTACATGATAAAATTGATTACTGGTTTGTGGCTAGGCAAATGTTCACAAATAAAAGTGCATGTAAGACCCTTCCCCGCACGTACTCTGATCATTTCCCATTATTATTGGTACTTGATGCCCCGAAGGCACGTATACCCACCTTTACCTGGAGGTTTCCGCCTTATTCATTGCTAGACACAGTTTTCAGGGAAGAAATGGCTGAAGCTATTGAAGTATTTTTTTAAAAGAATGTGGGTTCCGTTTACTCCTTTCAAACTGTGTGGGACACCTTTAAAGTGTATATACGAGGCGTAGTTATATCTAAACACGTGGGTATTCTTTCGTCAATCCAGATCCAACTTGCATCACTAGAACAAAAATTTGCGACTTTGGAAAAGGCTTTGTTGGCTCGGCTTACTGAAGTGATCTCTCAAGAAATTAAACAGACTTTTAAAGAGTATCATATAGATGCGGAGGTTAAACACTTGGGCAAATACGCTACTGCTCAGGTCTATGGGAGGGGGAACGCCTTGGGGTGGTACTTGCGCAAACTACTCTAACAATGAAGAGACAAGTCTTTAGCCGCGGAACTCACAGCGATAGACTGTGACACTCTGATTACTGAGACAGAAGTAGCGGAGCAATTCCGGCAATATTATTCGGAGTTGTATGCCATTTGGGGTGGTGGTACAGAAGAGCACATACTTGACTACCTTGCCCATATGAAGTTACCGTGGCTAACTAACACTTGACGCAAATTTTTGATGCGACCCATTGAACGGGAAGAAATACTACTCGCAATATCCAATATGAAAGCAGGGAGTGGGCCGGGAGGGGATGGCCTAACAGTTGCCTTCTATAAGACATTTCTCGAGTTACTGTTGCCACAGTTGCTCACACTATATGAGGATTTGTGTGTTAGCAAAACAATGCCACCCTCTATGAGGGAAGCAACCATAGTTGCAATCCTAAAACCGGGTAAACCTCCAGACAACTGTGCATCGTATCAACCCCTATCCCTGTTGAACGTAGATACAAAAATGTTTGCAAAAATACTCGCAAACAGACTAATCCCACTGGTGCCTACCTTAGTAGCGCCGGAAGAAGCCAGTTTTATACCGGGCAGGTACCTGGCGTATAACCTCCGGACGGTATTCGCTGCCATACAACATAGTAGGCTGGAGATACCGGCTTGAGCATTTTTGATATGGAGAAGGCATTTGACTCCATCGAATGGCCCTTTTTAAAACAAGTCCTTATTAAGATGGGAGTTGGATTGTTTTTATATAGTTTTTTTTTTTTTTTATACAGCGCTAGAATCGACCCCCGAAGGGGTAACTCTGCGCTTAGGATGGACTGTGAGGATGTGAAGCAGCTCCAGCAAGGTTATCAGGTGCAGAAAAGAGTGGTCTTAAGCAGCTTCCTGAATTGCAGGTGATCTAAACACTGTCTCCAAGACAGGGGGAGCTTTTTCCAGTAATGAGGGGCGAGATGGGAAAGAGCTCTTCCTCCTAATGTTGCCTTTCTTACTCGAGGCACCACCAGAAGGTGTTTGGCACTCAAGCGGAGGGATCTCGATGGTACATAGGCCATGAATTTCTCGGAGAGATAGGAAGGACCCAAGTTAAGCAGTGACTTATGAATAGTGCAGCAGATTTTAAATTTGACCCATTGGCGAATAGGGAGCCAGTGCAGCTTCATTAGAAGAGGGCGAGAGGGGGTCTAGGAGGGAGCATTAAGGACCAACCATGCCGCCGTGTTCTGAACTACCTGCAGTCTGCTTAGTGAGGCATCATTAGCAGAGACCAGCAGGCCCTTACAGTAGTCCAGACGACTTAATACCAGTGCATGGACTAGAGTTTTCCGGGTAGAGTCAGGGAGCAGAGGGAAAACTCGGCGGAGCAGGCCAATTACATGGAAACAGGAACCAGCTGTCTGAGCAGCGTGCTCCTTCAGAATGAGGGCTTGATCTAGACAGATACCCAGGTCTTTGACTGTAAACTTGGAAGCGGGATGGGGACTTAGGTCAGTCGGCCACCAATCAGGTGTCCATAGGAGGGGGGCCTCTCCATAGAGCATAATCTCTGTTTTTCCTACATGGGGAAACTGTGTCGAATGCCGTGGATAGGTCCAAAAGCACCAGAATCATAGAGTGGCCCTTATCTCGGGTCATCCTGATGTTATCTGTGACCGCTAGTAATGCTGATTCGGTGCTGTATTTGGGCCTAAAACCAGACTGGGAAGGATCTAAACATCCTGTCAGTTCGATATAATAGGAGAGGGGAGTATTGACATGTTTTTCCATTTGTTTACTCAGGAACGGGAGGAGTGAAATAGGACGGAGGTTGGAGAGATCCATCCACGGAGTTTTAGTGCTCTTACGAATTGGTCTAACCTGAGCAATTTTCCACTGCAGCTACTTGGGGTGCTGTATTATTCCCCTACTCAGAGACCTAATGCCTCAGTTGGGCGTATTGCATTCCTGCCTCCAGTGGGATACGGAACTCCTCTCTGCATTGAAAAAATGTCTTGAGCTTGCCCCCCTCGTACAGATCGCTGATCACCCTTGGGCCCATTTAGCAAAGGCGCGTGTGCGATGTGCCGGAGGTAATAACAGATTCCCTTCCAGTGGGGTATGCGGCGAGGGGAACGTCGTGAGACCTCTGCACACAGCCACCTTGTCCCATATATCCAGGACCGTTTTAGTGGGCACCGCTATATAAGCGCTTCTGGAGTGTGCCGCCCGGTGGAGCCATGTGAGGTCCCAGATAGTACGCCCAGTCACCATCCGGTCCATATGCAGCCATACCTTCTCACTCTCAGTCGCTGTCCATTCCACCGCAAATCGGAGGTGTGAGGCCCAATAGTGATCCATGAGGTTGGGAGAGGCCAACCCTCCCCTGTCACACGCTAACATGAGGAGCTTGTGAGAAAAACGTGGCCGCCACCCGCCCCATATAAAAGTGGTAAGCTCACGATGGAGGCATTGTATCTGATGCTGCGGAATAGGTGTGAAGAGGCATTGAAATAGATATAACATTTTAGGGAGGATCGACATCTTAATGGCATTAATTCTGCCCAACCATGACATCGTCAAGGGTTTCCATCCCCGCAGCTCTTCTAGGGCAGCCTTCCTACACTCTTGCCAGTTTACTTGAGTCCATCTATCTAAGGAGGGAGTCAACTGAAGGCCGAGATAGCGGATGTGACTAGAGGTCCATTGACATGGGGTAAGCTTCTCCAGGAGTGGTATCTCCTTCTGCGGAATGGTAAGGTTGAGGGCCCAAGATTTGTCGTGATTTTCTGAATCGTTTTGTCCACCATAAGCGTGGAAGGGTATGCTCAGATGTGAGTCCCTTGCTCACTGTACCATCAGGATTCAAGCAAGCCGGGCCGAAGACGGCTGTAATGCCAGAAACCGGTCCCCGGAAGCTTGTTTCCTTTCCAGTAAAAGAATTGGCTTGGTAGTTTGGTCTGCCCTGTTCCCATGATGCACTGGGCCAGGGACAGACTAATTTGCATGTAGCCAGGTTCTGAGCTGGGATGGTGCAGTGAGCTAAAAAACGGTGATGGATCAAGCCCTTATCTGTTGACTGGGTAGGAGTGTTCTGCTTAATTCAGAGACTCTGTCCATCACCACCCCCTTTTCTGAATCGTGATTGATTTTAAGGCCTGAGGCCCGCTCAAAAACCTGTAGCAGAGAGAGAAGTGCTGGGAAGGACACTTGGGGACGCGATTGTGTAAGAATAAGGTAGTCTGCGAAGAGTGCCACCTTATTCTCCCGACCTCCAAGCAAAATACTGTGTATGTCCGTTGACTGACGGATCAGCTCCGCTAGGGGTTCAGCCACAAGGGCGAATAACAAGGGTGAGAGAGGGCAACCCTGTCTAGTACCCCTATGGATGGAGAAGGGTTCTGTAAGCTGCCCATGCACCCTAATCTTGGCCTGTGCGGCGAGATATGGCGCCAGGATCCTAGAAACCATATTCTGACCTAGCCCGACTTTTTGCAGTCCAGTCCACACGGTCGAACGCCTTCTCCGCATCAAGCGACAGGAAGCAGGCCGTTATGTTCCAGTGGTGTGCCTTCCCCACCAAGTGTGCAATTCTACGTACATTATCTGCCCCCCTGGCGATTGCGGATGAAGCCAACTTGTCCCGGCTCCACCAGTGCAGGCATATGGGGATCCAGACGTTTCGCGAGTAGTTTGGTATACATTTTCAGGTCAGTATTTAACAGGGCTATGGGTCGGTAGGAAGCGCAAAGCGTGGGGTCCTTGCCCAGCTTTGGTATGAGTGCTTTCTCCCCCATACCCATGGAGGACGTTGGTCCGTTAGTGTCATTAAAGGAGTTTTACAGCCATAAAAGATAAGGCCGGAGTTGTGCTTGAAATATGCGGTAGAAGGACAGGGACAAGCCGTCCAGGCCCGTCGTCTTCCCAAGAGGAAGGTCCCTTATGGCTGCTGTTAGTTCCTTAGCGGTGAGAGGACCTTCTAAGGTCCTAGCGTGGTGGGGGTGTATCAGAGTCCAGGTGCACTGGTTCAGCACATCCATTATCAGATCCGGCGACGGTGCCTCCGCCAAATAAAGTGCAGCGTAATAGTCCCTGAATGCCTCGCTTTTATCCCTCTCTGAGGTAACTCTCGTCGCATCTGGCAGTTTAATATTGGCTATGTGGGCCTTAGCTGCCCGTGCCCTGAGACGTCTCGCCAGCAACCTGCCGACCTTATCTCCCCATTAAAAATACTGTTGTTTCAAAGCCAACAGTGACTTTTCAGCCCTATTAGTACGCAGGAGTCGGAGTTGCCCCCCGAGGTTCGCGAGTTGCCGCCGAGGCGCCGGCGAGGATCGTTCCTGGTCCTGTTTTTCGACTAGCTTTATGTCCTTTGAGAGGCCGTCTTCCAAGAGCCGGGACTCCCGCGCAATCGAGAGAGAGGTGGTGTGCCCACGAATCGTAGCCTTGAGGCATCCCACACCACAGGCTATGGCGTCTCCAGAATATCATTACTAGCAAAGTAAGAGTCAATGGCAGCCCGTATGCTTTCCACGTTGGCTGAGTCCCGGAGAATACTCGGCGGCAGGCGCCACCACGTAGCACGGGTGGGGCTAGCGGCCGGGTCCTGCAGGATTAGCTTAACATGGGCATGGTCAGAGAGTGATATGTCAGACATGGAGGCCCCTAGCATGTCCCGTATCAGTGCATGAGTGATAAACAGGTAATCGATACGGGAATATGAGCAGTGTACATGGGAATAGTACGATTAATCCCGCACCGCTGGGGAGTGATGCCGCCATGTGTCCAGCAGGCCTAGGTCTGTTATCTGTTTGCGTAGCGCTGAGGACATGGTCCCATCCCACTCAAGGATGCTTTACTACTTCAGGGTCCCATACCAGGTTAAAATCCCCCCCCCCCCAAAGATCAGTGAGGGGCTGCGGCACGTGATCCCGCAAGATTGACCGGAGGTAGCTGTCCTGCATCTGATTGGGCGCATATATATAACATAATGTGAAGAGGCGTCTTCCAATCCCAACACTGATAGGGGGGGATATCAGCCCCCGAGTCAGGGCAATGAAGGCTATGTGGCTGCATGAGATGTTAATCAAGGGGTTGTTGGACGTTGAGTAGGCCCAGCTGTGTCTCCCTCCAAAGACCTGATATGTTCTAAAATGTCCTGCTTGGCCTGCAATGCTGATTGCTCATCAATGGGCGGAGATCGCCGACGACGACGCACAGTAGAATACGCTGGTTTAGCAGGAATCCATGCCATGGCTGGGGGCCGGGCGGGACTGGCCGGTGGTGAGGACGGAAGTCGGAGCAGTAGAGCCACCTCCCTGTAGGACCGCACCACCCTGCGCTTGGATTCCCACGCTAAGATGAGGGCAAATGGGTACTCCCATTCATAAGGGATGTTCATGCTCTGCAGCTTGTCAGTGACGGGTTTAAAGGCTCCCCTTCTCCCCAGAGTATTGGGTGCCAAATCCTGAAAAATCCTGATCTTGTGTCCATCATATGTGAGGTGCTGCTTGGCACGCACCGCTTTGAGAATGGCTTCCTTTTCTGTGAAAAAGTGGACTCTGGTGAGGATGTCCGGTAAAACTCCCGGCCTCCCAGCGGGCCCGACACCCGATGGGCCAGGTCCAGGGTCGTCAGCGAGGCATCGTCGTCCTCCCAGACTTCATGCAGGAGCAGGGCCACATACGTCAGGATGTCCTTCCCTCCGCTCCGAGAGGAACCCCCCAGATGCGGAGGTTGTTCGTACGACTCCGATTCTCTGGGTCTTCCTGTTTTAGTTGCAGTTCGATATATTGCTCTTCTAAGGTGGCCAAGTGCTTCCAAAGCTGCTCCTGGTCCTCTGTGCAGGCATCAACAGTCTTATCCAGGCCATCTACCCGTTCACCCAGATCTGTTACTTCCTTTCTTAGCTCTCTGACGCCGGAGTGCACCTCAGAGTGCAGAGAGCCAATTTCCATTTTTAGCTCAGACATAAATGAGGTCATAAATGCTTGTGTGACCTGCGGCGAGTCCCCTCCAGGGGAAGGGCCCACCTCAATCGGAGCAGACGCACTCGTCTTGCCCCACAATGCTACAACTGAGTTGTCCTTGGAAGTCGCACCAGGGCATCCTTGCCCCCTTTAGAGCGTGTCATTATGAGTCAGGAAGCCCCCTGCAGCGGGACGATGATCCTAAGCAGCTAGGGTCCACAACAGCATCCACAATATTGTTTAGCAAGCCGAAAGGGCTTGGGGTAACCACCTTAGGGGCCACCAGGAGGATTCACAGCATCCGCAGCATCTACTGTCCAGTCTCCCCACTAGGCCCAAACAGTCGTTCTTGCCAGGATTCCACTGCCCATGGAGGGCACGACCCACCCCGCTCCTGCAAGGGGGGACATGACCGGAGTTCGGAGTCACAGTGGGTGTGCATCAGATCCCCATCACAAAAATGCGCACCACTCTTCCCCCAGGGGCTCAGGGAGCAGGCAGGAGCTCAGTTGTCAGATCCAGGCACCCAAGTACCCCCACGCACGTCACAAAGAGGGTCCACCACCGCTCAGACTGACACCAGATCAGAGAGGGCCACGCAACCTCCAAAGCCAGTCCACAACACTCACCGGCAGTGCCTTACCAGCCACCCCCCACCATCAGAGGCAGTCCTCCTTCTCCCCGGTTGGTCTGGTCACACCTGCGCCGAGGGCCTGGCCCCGCCACCCCGCGGTATTCCAATGCGGCTTCTCTAGGCGTGAGGGCCTCTCCACAATTCCAGCTCACCACCTTCCCACTGCTGCTGCACCCCTGGCCTCTACCCCCCTCCCAACAAGGCCCCCACCAAACACCAGTCACAGTCTTTATGCAGGGAAATTAAGACAGAGCCACAAGTCCAGGATCCCCCCACCCCAAGGGCACAAGATGGCAGGCAGATGCACTCACTTCCCTCTTGGTGCCCTTCTGTCACGTGGATGACCTTACCCCGGACAGTCAGCAACAGGATGCTCAGCTGGCCAGGCCTGAGCAGGGAGTCCACAGGAGGCCCAGGAGCACGCGTCAAGCTGCAGGGCTAAAAAACAGAGGTGCTGTTCCCGCCTCCAGTGCCCCAGCCGAGTTAGGGGCCAGAGAAGTCCCCCACAGGCCCAAAATGGCACTTGGGCGGGAAGCCAGCAAGGCAGGCCCGTCTCCGTATACGGCCGTAGCTCCCAGCTGCTCCCGACACCTCGTGTGCAGAGCACGCCAGGAGATACCTAGAGACCCTCGCAGAATCAGGGCATCAATATCAGCTTTTGACGATGTCCGCCTCTTCTTGACAGCTGCGGCCCAGTGCGGGAAAATGGCGGGCTGCCGCGGCTCGGAGAGAGAAGATGGCGGGCGCGTCCTCAGACAACCAGGACTCCCCCAGCCTGCGTGTCACCCGCGAGCCTCTGTCAACTCCTCAGCCTCCGCCTCCGCACCTCCCGGCCCGGGATGGGCCGTCCGCAGCAGGTCTGCAACGATGCGGTTCGTGGGCTCGGTCGGGTGCCGCAGCTCTCAGCCTGGCTGCAGCCCACGCCTACCTCTGGCAGTGCTGGTCCCGCATCCTGTAGGCTTACAGGGTGATCGAACCAAGCAATGGTATTCATGCAGCTCTCAAGTGCCGTCTGCGAGGCCCCCAGATGCTGCTGCCTGGAATCCACTGCTCCGTCCCAGCGGGTTTTCCAGAGCACCAGACATGAAATGAAATTAAATGAAATGAAAGCAGTCTTATATTGGGCAACTAAGCCCAATGGTCATCAAGGCGCCTAGCAAGGAAAATCATAAGGACTGGGAACCAGATTACGGGTATGACTTGGCAAAGAGCCATGTCTTTAATGCCTTCCTGAACGTCAGGACGGAGTGTTGAGTTTTGATTTCAGGGGGAAGGGTGTTCCACAATTTAGGGGCCAGAGACGAAAAAGCCATTCCTCCCCATTTAGCTCTTCGAAAACGGGGAACTAACAGCAAGTTCTTACTGGATGAGCGGAGGTTTCTGCAAGGAGCATAAGGAACCAGCAGAGCCCCATAAGTCAGGCAAAGGGTCTTAAAAGAGATCCTGGCCTTAATCGGGAGCCAGTGCAGGCTCTTCCTAGCAGCTGTAGCGGAAGAGAGCCTAGGAACATCGAGCACAAATTTAGCCGCCGCATTCTGGACATTCTGCAGGCGTTGCACGAGGCCCTTATTTATGCCGGCATAGAAAGCGTTGCAATAGTCGAGCCGCGAGGTGACCAGTGCAACCACAATCTGTTTGCGAGCTTGCAGGGATAGGTAGTGTCTAATTTTCCTAAGGATCTTAATAATACCCCAGCAGGTAGCAACGGTCCTATTTACCTGCTGTGTCATGGAAAGAAAGGGGTCAATCATCACTCCCAGGTTGCTAGCAGAGTCTGTAGGTGTAAGGCAGACTCCTTATTTTCACCGAAAACAAGGACCTCGGTTTTCTCTCCGTTCAGCTTCAGTGAATTGAGAATCATCCACTGGGAAACTGCCTCCATGCATTTCCTGAAGCTAAGAGCGGAGGTACTGACCGAGTGGGAGAGGGACACCATGATCTGGGTGTCATCAGCGTATTAAACCACCTCCATCCCATAAGATCTTACTAACCTGGCAGGTGGGGCCACATAGATATTGAAGAGGGTCGGGCTTAAAGCCGACCCCTGTGGAACCCCACATTGCACAGGAGTGGACGGAGATAAGCACTCTCCCAATTTGACCTTCTGTTCCCTCTGATCAATGAAGGAGGCCAGGAGACTCAATGCTGAGCCTTCCACCCCTATCTCCCTAAGACAAGATGTTAAAATAGAGGGAGATAGGGTATCAAAGGCGGCCGTCAGTTCGAGCAGAACCAGAAGAGTGGTATGGCCCTGGTCGACCTCAGTGCGGATGTTGTTTAGCACTACCGTGAGAGCTGACTCCGTGCTGTGACACCTCCGAAAGCCAAGTTGGGACAGATCCAAAAGACCCGAAGTGTCCAAGAAAGCCGCCAGATGCTGATTTAGATGAGTCTCTAGCATCTTTGCTGGTGCCGGGAGCAAAGAAATGGGGCGGAAATTCTTGAGAGTTTCAGGGTCTAAGGTTGTTTTTTTTTAGGGGAGGCTTAACCACAGCACTCTTCCAAGAAGATGGAAAAATACCCTCCAACATTGCCCGATTCATAATGTCCAGGAGAGGGGGCAATAGGACTTCCCTACAGTCTTTAAGAACTTTAGGAGGGCATGGATCCAATGGGGATCCCGACCTGGTCTTACTTAAAAGCAAATCCAGTTGCTGAAGGGTAAGAGGCGGAAAATTAGACAAACTCATCGCAGGGTCCGTTGTGTCAGATCCTATAGGAGATGTAACCGAAGGGAGAAGAGAGGGCAGCGATGCCCTTTGCAGTTCAAGGGCTGAGTAAATGTCGGCTATTCTGGAATAGAAGAATTGGGAAATCTTGTCACATAGCTCTTGGGAGCCAACAATGGGATCGAGACTTTGCAGGGTGCACAGGGAATATACAATTTTGAAGAGTTCCCTGGGAGAAGTAAGAGAGGCAGTTAAGTTAGAAAAATAGGCCTGCTTTTCTTCGATTACCTCTGCTTTGTACCCTTTAAGAAGCAATTTGTGCTTATCCCTCTCTCGATTATCCCAACTCGCCCGCCAAAGCCTTTCCTGCTTCCTGAAGCCCTGCCTTAAAAGTCTGAGAGACTCTGAAAACCAGGGGGCCGAAGGTCTTTTCCTGGCAGAATAGCGAGATGAAACAGGGGCCAGGAGATCCACTGCCGTGGCGATGGAACTGGTGAATTCAAGCGCCGCCGTACTAACATCCTTCGCTGCGGTAATTTCGGTATTGGAAATTAGAGGAGCAAGAGTGTCGTTAGAGATCTTCCTCTAATTCCGCTTGGGTTCTTGTTTACTAGGACCACTCAACTTGATAGCGGCAGGAGGAACCCGAAGTTCCATGGGGACAGCTAAGTGATCAGACCAAACCAGCGGAATAGGCAAATCTGTCGTTAGCCTATGGTCATTTGAGAACACCTCATCCAGAGTGTGTCCCGCCCGATGAGTGGGGCTATTGACCAGCTGCCGAAGACCACAAGCGGCCAGCGACTCCAAGAGGGAGAGAGTTTCCCTAGAATCTGGGTTTTCAAGATGAAAATTCAGATCTCCCAAAAACGTCAAATGAGAACAGCCAAAATAAGGTTCTAGGATGTTCAGAAGAGTCTGGCTGAAATCAGATCGGGGCCCTGGAGGTCTATAAATTAATATGCCCATAAATGAGGAAGAGAGGGGAGAGGTTATTGAAAAATGTAAGGACTGAAGAGTATCCGAGGGAGCGGATAGGGTATTAATACGACAGGTGTGGGATACCTTATATAGGATCCCCAACCCTCCAACTCTGCGTCCCACTCGGTCCATCCTAGCTAGCGTATAACCATCGGGTATGGCGTTCACCAGTTCAGGCCCAGAGGAATCAGAGGCCCAAGTTTCTGGAATAAAGACCCAGGTAGGCTTTCTAACAGACACAAAATCACTGAAAGCAATATTGTTCTTCACCAGCGACCTAGCATAAATGAGGAAACCGTTTTCACTCATGACAGTGGGAGTAGGGAGTAGTTTAGTGGGGGGGTGCGGATTAGGGGTACGCACTGTTGTTGACGTACAATTCCTAAAATAGCAACAGCAGCGAGGGGAGTCCAGAAAAGCATCTGGTGGGCAAGCGAAATGACAGGGTAAACGTAAAGGTCTGAGGGCGGTTAAGTCATAGTATGAGTAAATAAAACTTACATTACTAGCGCCACCACGTTCATATTCCTTCCCGCATAACCCGTCCCCTAGCCCGTTCTTAGCGCGGACGTCTCAGACGGGCTGGACTCTGGCGTGACTCCGGCGCAAGTACGGCGCGCCCGCTGCGCGCTTGCATTACTGGTTTAAGAAGGGGTCTAGCGTGTCCGCCTGACCACTAGACCGCTACCCAAAATGGCGCCTGCCAGATGTCCCTTCCTACCCCCAAGATGGCGCCAAGTATCCGGTACACAACGCTGGGGACCCGCTGAAGCCATGTTGTGCGTGACCTATTACAGTGCAGGTATGCGGGGAATAGGTCAATTAAAAGCAGGGGAAAAGTCTAAATTAAAAATAAACCAAATGCAGCAAAACAGGGTTAAATTTAAAATTGCAGACTATGACGCGAGTTCAGCAGGAATTGAATCGCACGATGCCTGAGCGCTTAGCGTAATGATAGTTGCCTTGTCCAAGGCTGACCCACCTGCTTCACCGCCTTTAATACAAATCTAGCGTGTCCACTTGACCACTAGACCGCTACCCAAAATGGCGCCCGGCAGACGTCCCTTCCTACCCCCAAGATGGTGCCAAGTATCCGGTACACAACGCTGGGGACCTGCTGAAGCTGCGGTGTGCATGACCTATTACAGTGCAGGTATGCGGGGAATAGGTGAATTAAAAGCAGGGGAAAAGTCTAAATTAAAAATAAACAAATGCAGCACAACGGGGGTAATTTAAAATTGCCGAGTATGACGCGAGTTCAGCAGGAATTGAAGCGCACAATGCCTGAGCGCTTAGCCCACTCGCACCAGGATGTAGGAGGCCTCGGTCACCAATATGGCGACCAGGGCCCGATAGGGCAGCACACTCGCCCGCTGGTCCCAATTTTGTCACCACTTGCCAGCTCCGGGAGCCAGGAAAGCTCAACTCTGTCTCCCAGGTTCTTCCGACGTTAGGGGAACCCGGTCGTAGCCCCACCCCGCCGCTGTTAAGCTGCTAAGATTTGCTAAAGCTGCTGGTGGCGGGCCGCAGCTCCCACGACACGCGTCCTACTGCATTGTCAGTCAGGCCACGCCCCCCTAAAATTTCTTTTAATTGACTTACATTACACTGATTGTAATATTTTGTGTAACTCATTATTAACTGCCTTTCGCTAGGTTTAATTTTGCACTACAAATTTTAATTTTGTTGCTCATATCTGAAAACATACCATCTCTTTCATATGATAGTAGGATACCAAGGATTTAATAAGTTTGTGAGAAGGGTGATGGCATGACCATGAATTATAAAGAATTAAATACCATCTGCCATAACACAAAAGGACATTGCAAACTTCTTCGATGTTTCAGGAGAACATAAAGTAACTTGGCCTTAAACCTCGTTTCGCCATATGGTCATGGAACTCCATGGAACAGATAGTAGTACTTTATCCCAAATATAATGGTCTTTAATAAATAATGACATTCCATCCTCACTTTCCAATTCCCTCATTCTTGTTATTAGTAACAGATTTTGTGCTTCTCCTTGCAAAAGCATAATTACATTAACACTTTCTTAGCAAACTGATCATCAATCCCTTATTTGCTTTCAACAAAACTTTATTTGCCACCCTTAGTGTATCAAGTATTTTGTCTGTGATAGTGCACAGTGGTCATACAGTAGGCTCTCTGAAGTACATGGCAATTTTCTTTTAATGTCGAATCCTTCTGTTTCTCATCTTTCGATATGAAGTTTATCTTATAAAAATTATTCGATTTTATGCTTACCTCGAGCCCCACAATTAATTTATAAAATAGAGCTGTCAGTGCTGATCTCAATGAACTCGACTAGCCTATCCGGCATATAGCTTGTAAAACGAAAAGCCTTGGAGGAGAGAACTTCTCAAGGTCAGCATCATTAGTTGACCGTTTCTTTGTATGATCATAAACAATTTATATCCATGCTTTATATTTAAGTAAGCAAATATATGAAGGCCTATTAGAGTTTGTTGGCACCAACTCTATATATGATCACATTTCAGACAATATTCTTTGAATAATTAATTTGTGTAATATTGTGCACCGATAGTACGGACAGAAGAACAATCCGCTGGTAAAACAAGAGAGTGGTTAAAAGCTGCAAATATAAAATATAGTGCTTGAAATGTAGCTAGTTCAGGAAATAAGACTGCCAATAATTTCTAATCATTGTTAATGGGTACATAAGGAGATCAAAACTGAGCCTCTTAGTTTTGTAATTGTGATCTAACATTAACCAAATGCCCTGCTGGGTAAGCTACAACCCTTAAAACCTTTATGAAGGGGTTAATAAAAATATTGCAGCAACTCCCCTTAAATGTGCACCCTAGAAGGTAACTCAAAATCTCTTGGATCCCTAGTTGTGTAAGGTGATCACCAGGAAAACTCCTTTGTCGGACCAAATTCTGGCACAGCACAGCCCTTACACGTGCACACAGTTAACCGGTAATTAAAAGGGTAAATCCTAGTGCATAGTGAGGGAGGAGTACTTCGCTGCTTCCCTCTCAGTAACTGGACCTAGGCCACAAAAAATATCCTACATCGACTACAGCGATATGACAGGAGTGCAATGTCTGGAAAGTCCACAGAGTGTGGAGCCATCCTGACATCAAGCTAAGGCACAAAACCCCGTAATATTCTCATATTCTGAGGTGAACATTTAAAATAACATTGTATGCACCATTTTGTCTGTATGCCATGATGAGTGTTTCTTGGGATAAGGAAACTAAAAGCGAAAAAAAATAGAATTTTCAGAGCTCACAAAAGGATACCACCAAGCTGAATTATAAAATAATATGTGGTTGCAGTGGTAATCAGGAAACCTATGGCTCTTTAAACAAAAATACGACTATGTTAAACACTTTACAAAAACTGCAATCAAGTACTGATACGAATGTCGCCCATACTGCACTTCATAACATCTCAATTGATAACACTGACAGCACAAGTGTGAGGCATAAGTAGCATACTTCAGGACAACTGGAATAATGTATGGTTCTAATGCAAAAACAAATGAAAATGTAAGGCAATAATACCGTATTTTTGACCTCAAGATAATGACAACCTAGCAATAGATGAGTTTGTACAAAATTATATTCTGCAGTTCTTTCCTCATCATCAAGACAATTCCATACTGCACATATTAAAAAGCGATTTGTCTCTTGTTGAAGGCACGAGGAGAACATTGCAACCTAATAGAGTTGGCCCTGCACTTGACTAGAATATCCATTGACGAGGCAACCGACATTCTGGATGAGGTCATTTATGAAGAAACATTTAAAACATGATGGTAATGTAGCAACTCAGTCACTTTTACCAGGGCCGGACTGGGAACCCAAAGCAGCCCTGCTAAAGTTTTGTCAGACCTGCCCCCATTCAGTGCATAGCGATTGAGCGCAGTGAGCGAGGCAGACCACTGCAAGCGGGCTTGGAGACTTTCTCCACTAAAGAAAATTTGAAAAAAAAGTGCACACATTTTTCTCATTATATATTCAATTGTATTCGTTTTTAATGTATGGCAAACGATGACCTTACAGTGAATCCAGGATACGACATTTTTTATTGGGGCTCTTCAGTTATTCCCTATTTCTATCATCCTCCAACAGTGCTTCTCATTCTCGAGCCCCCCTCTCTCACACGTGTTCAATTTTTTTTATAGCACTTCTCATAGGAGTGTAGGGTGTCAGATCATTTTACGTCACAGACACATACAGAGACAATGAATCAAACGTGTGTAAATCAAAGTATAGAAAATGCTACATATGAAAAAGGGGACGACAAGGTGCAGGATTCACATGTCATCCGTTCTTGGAGGCATCTTTTAAGAGTGTTTGATCTGGGCAAGCTCAGACTCGGGATTTAGAACATAACGCAGTGGTTATTTACTAATAAGAATTTATTTCTGCCCAAACAAATCCTTTTTAGCAAAATTAGGATGATGAAAGAATTTCACAAAAAAAACCATAACTTTCTAACCTAAATTACGAGTGTGAACTGCACAGTAACAAAAGGATCTCTGTGACAAAAGCAGTAACCCATTGAGCTATTCACATAAAATACTGTTCTGTGATTTTCATAGTAGACGCTATTTCCAGTAGGCATATTACCCTCTGTGCTACCTTAGATAAGCCAACACTGCCACTAGACAAAACGCCCCTCTCTTATCTTGGTAAATGTATTGTTGCCTGAAAAGTGCTGGATATACATGCAACTCTGCAGTGCTTTTAAAACGGCTGCACTGCTACACACCCAGCCCCCAGTTACAAAAGCAGCCCCCCACCTTTCAGCCTCCCTGGGGTAAATGCCCGATGTCCAGTACGACCACTCTGATCTTGACTTTTACCCAAAATTAAATCAGAAATAACACATCCCAAAATCAACTCCTTTGTACATCAAGCCTCAGCTGCTTACCCTATTCTATCATTTATGACTAGGATGTGTAAAACATTAAATACTAAGGGAAAAAGGCCTACATAGGCAGTCTAACACCTGAAGTGCACCTTGAAGCAATTAGCACTCATTTAGTTGCCATTAACAAAAAAATTGAATCACAGCTGTCTATCATTCGCTGCAATTGCTCTGCTATAATTGATAAGCTGAACCACTTGCAAAGGTGTAAGCATCCACTTCAACACCTTTAGTGAAGGAACTCTTCATAGCTAATCTTTCTCAGGCATTATTATTTTCATCCAGTTTAGCTAGAAACAACTTTTTGTGTGAAATCGGAAAATATTGCAGCTTACACAGCAAATTTCGTGAGTATTTTAGAAAAGCAATAAGTATGTAGTAATTGCTACAGTCTTATATCATCCTATCATTGCTCCTTGTTTACTATTTTACTATCTTGCTTCAGCCTAAAGGTTTTTTAATTTCGTTGCCTAAAGTTTGGTCTACGGTCTCTACAAACAGAGTGCAAATACACACTCTCAGGTTTTTTAACCAGACTTTTTTTCTATTGTTACTAAATGACTCAGAGATCTCTGTTCAAGGTATTAATACCTGCAGGACGGGGAGGCAGAAGGAAGGTACATTTTTCGCCACAAGCTGGATATCAATATCACAGTCATAAGCAGGAATAAGGCAAATAAAACTTTCAGACATGTCAAGTGAACATTCTTTTACTGCTGATGTAAATTTTATTCAGAAAAAAAAGATCTCAACGTAGACTTTAGAGAACCATGTGTTTCCAGCTAAATATTTGCTATGCATACCTAGGCCCACATTCCATAGAAAACTTGTGTTATTTCGCATTGGGTTGTCAATAAAATGATGGAAATGTAAAGCTGGACATCCTTACAGAAGTATTAGTACAGCCATGAACCCAGACCTTATGAGTCATACTTTATTATTGCGTCCTATTATGTGTACTGCGAGAAAGAATTTTTTTCAACCACTTTTATCTGAAGCGGCAGGCAAACACAGAATTTCCTTTTTGCTTTGGCGTCAGAGTAAGTGGCCATAGGGACTGCTAGGGAGTGTTCAACTTTGTAAAATGAAGCCAACGTTATAAGCAACTTTAACCATCTCACCTGTCTCATTTAAAAAAGAATATAAAAAAATAAATAATGTAAATAAAAAAATGCAAAAACAGATGCACAAAAAGAGGGGCTTTCGGTCAGCCTTCTTCAACCATAGGTCAGTTCACCCATCATTCACATTTCCTTTCCACCAATCACTGCAGATAGATTTTTTTTAATCGTCCTTGAGTGTGCAAAAGTTATATTTGGGTTACAATAATTCAAACTTAATAGTATCTCTTTTTCATGTATTGTATTGTAGAATTTATATAACACTTCTTCGCATTGGTAGAATGCTATGCTGTGCAGGGTGTGTTGTTGGGAGAAAGCTGTCTTAGTATGTAGAGTATGTGGGAAGTGTTTCCATGTTCGGAGTCATGGCCACCAAGGTGTGAACAACGTTTAATGGCAGGCAGCCCTTTGCAGTGTAATGATTGAAAGAAGTGTGTAGTACAGATGTAGGATTTACATTTTGAGATATATACTGGCAGCATAATTTAGGTCCTATGTTCCAACTGTGGCATTTGTAGATATTACAAGGGAGATGCAGCCTTTTATCAGTATTGTCTGCTTCATTAAGGCTGACCACACTTCTATCTTATGAGGCAGGACAGATATTAAGGGGAGGGAAGAGAGCATCAAAGATCTGTTTGGATCGACTGTGATATGGTGTTGCTATGTGATCAGCACAGTATCGACATAAGTGAAGGTCAGAGTATATAGATAGCAGGACCTGCAATGTCATACTCACGTAGAGTCCTCTGTCGAACAGAATTGTCTGACAGATATTTCTATATTATGTCTAGTTTGTAGTCTACCTATCCATGCTATAGGGCGGTTAGTTGTAGAGGTGTGAGAGGCATCAGCTCGTAGGGCTGTTCTAAAGCAATTGTATCTCATGTCTTTCTGTACTAAAATGGGATTGGTGTTTACCAATATAGTCTGTCTTAGTTACAAGTGGCTTGGAGGCCACTTGAGATTTAAAAGAGAAAGTGGAGGCTCCTCTGTTAAGGCGGAGGAGTGTCACCCCACCGCTGCTGTGCAGCAGTAAAAGAAAGGAAAAATAAAATGTTAATAACACAAGGTTATTGTCATTTTATTCTTCTCTACTGCGGCAGCGTACGGGCTGGGCTGCTCTGCTGACAGAGCAGGGGAGGAGTGGTGGGCACACTAAAGTGCGCATGATGCTTTGACCCGCCCTCTCGGGATGGCCAAACAGTCATGCGCACTTTAGCATGTTCTCTTTGCAGGCTGTATTTGCATGTAGAACATACCGAGACTCCAGTCCCTGTCTGAGCGATGATTTCAGCGCTCAGATTAATCATGGCACTGCATTGCAGCGTTGTGATGGGTTTGGAGAGTTAATCACTGCGCTGCATTGCAGAGTTGTGATTGGCTCAGGGTAGCCTGGCTGCTTCCTGTTCGGCAGAAGAGAGACAACGTGGGTCAGAGAGGCGAGGAGGTAAGTGGATTTGTCTTTTCTTTTACAATTATACCTCGTTACCCCCACTGCCCCGGTCCACCACCCGAGATCCATGCTGAAAAGAAAAGAAAGCTAGAAGAGGGATAAGTGTCCTGGGTGATCAATCCATTTTGAGACAGGTTTGGTTGAAGACTGTAGGCATTAGCAGTTATTATCTGGTGGTTTATGATGTTCCAGGGCGTTGGATTGGCAATTAGGATTGGATATATTGGGAACAGTCAGTATGCTGCAGAACCTGATCGGTAGCGAGTCCAGAATTTGCTGCTTGGACCAAAAGAGAAGCTTCTTCTATAGATTTTGTATTGTAAGGCAGTACGACGATCCGAGGGACCAGTCTGCATGGGAGATGTCCTGTGATGTGCAAAAAAACGACATTGAGCATCTACCTGCTAGTAAGCACCTGTACTTTTTTCCTAAAAGTACTTGCATATATAAAGATTGGTTCAAACTCGTCACACCAGTGAATGCAAGATATTGGGGTATACTTTTGTGCATATGAAAGTGTACAATAAACTTTTCTTTTAACGATTACCAGACCTGAGTAGATGAAAACCCTCCAAGGTGATTTCTTTGCTGACTCAGCCATTTCATGATGGGCAAACCCTCACCAACACGTTTCTGTCGGGCGTGGGAGAGCAAGACATATGCCGCTACTTCAATATCTATAGAACTTGGCTGCCACCCATCAGACAGTTTAGAGGATGCTGTTCTCCAGAATCTCAAATCACCTGTAAATATAAACCACCAATTAGAAACGTCTTTGCTCTGTCAAAGGTTATACATAACAAAGCTTACTGCCACTGCTGCCCATGCACAAGTGGTGGTTGTTCTAGTTTTTTCAACTAGCCTGACTATACGATACGCACAAGTTGATGTATACGCCTGCTACCACAAAGATTAACAGTTATGGAGTAAATATAAGAAATGAATGCATTAGTTCTTCTGTACTTTGAACCTAACGTACAAATTTGATCTTCAATCCAGGATTATTACAATAATCTGAATACTACGTTACATATGCTTTTCATTTATCACTGTATATTTCTTTGTGTTGACTACAGATGGCTTTAGCTGTCCGCCATAGACCTGTTGTTCCCAACGCATCACCTGTGTTTATATTCGGCTTCAGGTCAGCCCATTGCTCATGACTGGATGCCATTGTTTTCTATCTCAGATCTCTGCTCCTGATTTAAAGGCGTTCATCCTTATTCGTGTTTATACTTTCCAGAAACATTAAATATTATTATTATTTATTGGATGAGTTGTCCCTACAATACTCATTGAGGCTTTATATGCCTTTTAGCACCCGGGAGCAAGTGTTTCCTTGTTTCTCCTCAGGTGACTGCACCACCATTCTTCTGTTATGCTTGCTTTGAGAAATTGATTCAGAAAAGGGGGTGGTGATGAACAGAGTGTCTGAATTAAGCAGACCACTCTTACCCAGTCCAAAGATCAGGGCTTGATCCATCACCGTTATTTAGCTCACTACACCATCCCAGCTCAGAACCTGGCAATATGCAAATTAATCTGTCCCTGGCCGAGTGCATCATGGGAACAGGGCAGACCAAACTACCAAGCCAATTCTTCACCAGAAAGGAGACAAGCTTCTGGTGACCAGTTTCTGGCATTTCAGCCGTCGTCGGCCAGGCTTGCTTGAATCCTGATGGTGCAGTGAGCAAGGGACTCATGTCTGAGTATACCCTGCCACACCTATAGTGGCCAAAAACGATTCAGAAAAGGGGGTGGTGATGAACAGAGTGTCTGAATTAAGCAGAACACTCTTACCCAGTCCAAAGATCAGGGCTTGATCCATCACCATTATTTAGCTAACTACACCATCCCAGCTCAGAACCTGGCTATATGCAAATTAATCTGTCACTGGCCCAGTGCATCATGGGAACAGGGCAGACCAAACTACCAAGCAAATTCTTCACCAGAAAGGAGACAAGCTTCCGGGGACCAGTTTCTGGC
The DNA here is from genome assembly GCF_964263255.1 of Lissotriton vulgaris. NCBI lineage: Eukaryota > Metazoa > Chordata > Amphibia > Caudata > Salamandridae > Lissotriton > Lissotriton vulgaris. The sequence continues at coordinate 501,583,304 of NC_141694.1, forward strand.
ATTTCAGCCGTCGTCGGCCCGGCTTGCTTGAATCCTGATGGTACAGTGAGCAAGGGACTCATGTCTGAGTATACCCTGCCACACCTATAGTGGCCAAAAACGATTCAGAAAAGGGGTGGTGATGAACAGAGTGTCTGAATTAAGCAGACCACTCTTACCCAGTCCAAAGATCAGGGCTTGATCCATCACCGTTATTTAGAGCACTACACCATCCCAGCTCAGAACCTGGCTATATGCAAATTAATCTGTCCCTGGCCCAGTGCATCATGGGAACAAATTCAGAAAAGGGGGTGGTGATGAACAGAGTGTCTGAATTAAGCAGACCACTCTTACCCAGTCCAAAGATCAGGGCTTGATCCATCACCGTTATTTAGCTCACTACACCATCCCAGCTCAGAACCTGGCTATATGCAAATTAATCTGTCCCTGGCCCAGTGCATCATGGGAACAGGGCAGACCAATCTACCAAGCCAATTCTTCACCAGAAAGGAGACAAGCTTCCGGGGACCGGTTTCTGGCATTTCAGCCGTCGTCGGCCCGGCTTGCTTGAATCCTGATGGTGCAGTGAGCAAGGGACTCATGTCTGAGTATACCCTGCCACACCTATAGTGGCCAAAAACGATTCAGAAAAGGGGGTGGTGATGAACAGAGTGTCTGAATTAAGCAGACCACTCTTACCCAGTCCAAAGATCAGGGCTTGATCCATCACCGTTATTTAGCTCACTACACCGTCCCAGTTCAGAACCTGGCGATATGCAAATTAATCTGTTCCTGGCCCAGTGCATCATGGGAACAGGGCAGACCAAAGTACCAAGCCAATTCTTCACCAGAAAGGAGACAAGCTTCCGGGGACCGGTTTCTGGCATTTCAGCCGTCGTCGGCCCGGCTTGCTTGAATCCTGATGGTGCAGTGAGCAAGGGACTCATGTCTGAGTATACCCTGCCACACCTATAGTGGCCAAAAACGATTCAGAAAAGGGGTGGTGATGAACAGAGTGTCTGAATTAAGCAGACCACTCTTACCCAGTACAAAGATCAGGGCTTGATCCATCACCGTTATTTAGCTCACTACACCATCCCAGCTCAGAACCTGGCTATATGCAAATTAATCTGTCCCTGGCCCAGTGCATCATGGGAACAGGGCAGACCAAACTACCAAGCCAATTCTTCACCAGAAAGGAGACAAGCTTCCGGGGACCGGTTTCTGGAATTTCAGCCGTCGTCGGCCCGGCTTGCTTGAATCCTGATGGTGCAGTGAGCAAGGGACTCATGTCTGAGTATACCCTGCCACACCTATAGTGGCCAAAAACGATTCAGAAAAGGGGGTGGTGATGAACAGAGTGTCTGAATTAAGCAGACCACTCTTACCCAGTCCAAAGATCAGGGCATGATCCATCACCGTTATTTAGCTCACTACAACATCCCAGCTCAGAACCTGGCTATATGCAAATTAATCTGTCCCTGGCCCAGTGCATAATGGGAACGGGGCAGACCAAACTACCAAGCCAATTCTTCACCAGAAAGGAGACAAGCTTCCGGTGACCGGTTTCTGGCATTTCAGCCGTCGTCGGCCCGGCTTGCTTGAATCCTGATGGTGCAGTGAGCAAGGGACTCATGTCTGAGTATACCCTGCCACACCTATAGTGGCCAAAAACGATTCAGAAAAGGGGGTGGTGATGAACAGAGTGTCTGAATTAAGCAGACCACTCTTACCCAGTCCAAAGATCAGGGCTTGATCCATCACCGTTATTTAGCTAACTACACCATCCAAGCTCAGAACCTGGCTATATGCAAATTAATCTGTCCCTGGCCCAGTGCATCATGGGAACAGGACAGACCAAACTACCAAGCCAATTCTTCACCAGAAAGGAGACAAGCTTCCGGGGACCGGTTTCTGGAATTTCAGCCGTCGTCGGCCCGGCTTGCTTGAATCCTGATGGTGCAGTGAGCAAGGGACTCATGTCTGAGTATACCCTGCCACACCTATAGTGGCCAAAAACGATTCAGAAAAGGGGGTGGTGATGAACAGAGTGTCTGAATTAAGCAGACCACTCTTACCCAGTCCAAAGATCAGGGCTTGATCCATCACCGTTATTTAGCTAACGACACCATCCCAGCTCAGAACCTGGCTATATGCAAATTAATCTGTCCCTGGCCCAGTGCATCATGGGAACAGGGCAGACTAAACTACCAAGCCAATTCTTCACCAGAAAGGAGACAAGCTTCCGGGGACCAGTTTCTGGCATTTCAGCCGTCGTCGGCCCGGCTTGCTTGAATCCTGATGGTGCAGTGAGCAAGGGACTCATGTCTGAGTATACCCTGCCACACCTATAGTGGCCAAAAACGATTCAGAAAAGGGGTGGTGATGAACAGAGTGTCTGAATTAAGCAGACCACTCTTACCCAGTCCAAAGATCAGGGCTTGATCCATCACCGTTATTTAGCTCACTACACCATCCCAGCTCAGAACCTGGCTATATGCAAATTAATCTGTCCCTGGCCCAGTGCATCATGGGAACAGATTCAGAAAAGGGGGTGGTGATGAACAGAGTGTCTGAATTAAGCAGACCACTCTTACCCAGTCCAAAGATCAGGGCTTGATCCATCACCGTTATTTAGCTCACTACACCATCCCAGCTCAGAACCTGGCTATATGCAAATTAATCTGTCCCTGGCCCAGTGCATCATGGGAACAGGGCAGACCAATCTACCAAGCCAATTCTTCACCAGAAAGGAGACAAGCTTCCGGGGACCGGTTTCTGGAATTTCAGCCGTCGTCGGCCCGGCTTGCTTGAATCCTGATGGTGCAGTGAGCAAGGGACACATGTCTGAGTATACCCTGCCACACCTATAGTGGCCAAAAACGATTCAGAAAAGGGGTGGTGATGAACAGAGTGTCTGAATTAAGCAGACCACTCTTACCCAGTCCAAAGATCAGGGCTTGATCCATCACCGTTATTTAGCTCACTACACCATCCCAGCTCAGAACCTGGCTATATGCAAATTAATCTGTCCCTGGCCCAGTGCATCATGGGAACAGGGCAGACCAAACTACCAAGCCAATTCTTCACCAGAAAGGAGACAAGCTTCCGGGGACCGGTTTCTGGCATTTCAGCCGTCAGCCCGGCTTGCTTGAATCCTGATGGTGCAGTGAGCAAGGGACTCAAGTCTGAGTATACCCTGCCACACCCATAGTGGCCAAAAACGATTCAGAAAAGGGGGTGGTGATGAACAGAATGTCTGAATTAAGCAGACCACTCTTACCCAGTCCAAAGATCAGGGCTTGATCCATCACCGTTATTTAGCTCACTACAACATCCCAGCTCAGAACCTGGCTATATGCAAATTAATCTGTCCCTGGCCCAGTGCATCATGGGAACGGGGCAGACCAAACTACCAAGCCAATTCTTCACCAGAAAGGAGACAAGCTTCCGGTGACCGGTTTCTGGCATTTCAGCCGTCGTCGGCCCGGCTTGCTTGAATCCTGATGGTGCAGTGAGCAAGGGACTCATGTCTGAGTGTACCCTGCCACACCTATAGTGGCCAAAAACGATTCAGAAAAGGGGGTGGTGATGAACAGAGTGTCTGAATTAAGCAGACCACTCTTACCCAGTCCAAAGATCAGGGCTTGATCCATCACCGTTATTTAGCTAACTACACCAATCAAGCTCAGAACCTGGCTATATGCAAATTAATCTGTCCCTGGCCCAGTGCATCATGGGAACAGGACAGACCAAACTACCAAGCCAATTCTTCACCAGCAAAGGAGACAAGCTTCCGGGGACCGGTTTCTGGAATTTCAGCCGTCGTCGGCCCGGCTTGCTTGAATCCTGATGGTGCAGTGAGCAAGGGACTCGTGTCTGAGTATACCCTGCCACACCTATAGTGGCCAAAAACGATTCAGAAAAGGGGGTGGTGATGAACAGAGTGTCTGAATTAAGCAGACCACTCTTACCCAGTCCAAAGATCAGGGCTTGATCCATCACCGTTATTTAGCTAACGACACCATCCCAGCTCAGAACCTGGCTATATGCAAATTAATCTGTCCCTGGCCCAGTGCATCATGGGAACAGGGCAGACTAAACTACCAAGCCAATTCTTCACCAGAAAGGAGACAAGCTTCCGGGGACCGGTTTCTGGAATTTCAGCCGTCGTCGGCCCGGCTTGCTTGAATCCTGATGGTGCAGTGAGCAAGGGACTCGTGTCTGAGTATACCCTGCCACACCTATAGTGGCCAAAAACGATTCAGAAAAGGGGGTGGTGATGAACAGAGTGTCTGAATTAAGCAGACCACTCTTACCCAGTCCAAAGATCATGGCTTGATCCATCACCATTATTTAGCTCACTACACCATCCCAGCTCAGAACCTGGCTATATGCAAATTAATCTGTCCCTGGCCCAGTGCATCATGGGAACAGATTCAGAAAAGGGGGTGGTGATGAACAGAGTGTCTGAATTAAGCAGACCACTCTTACCCAGCCCAAAGATCAGGGCTTGATCCAACACCGTTATTTATCTCACTGCACCATCCCAGCTCAGAACCTGGCTATATGCAAATTAATCTGTCCCTGGCCCAGTGCATCATGGGAACAGACTCAGAAAAGGGGGTGGTGATGAACAGAGTGTCTGAATTAAGCAGACCACTCTTACCCAGTCCAAAGATCAGCGCTTGATCCATCACCGTTATTTATCTCACTGCACCATCCCAGTTCAGAACCTGGCTATATGCAAATCAGTCTGTCCCTGGCCCAGTGCATCATGGGAACAGGGCAGACCAAACTACCAAGTCAATTCTTCACCAGAAGGGAGACAAGCTTCCGGGGACCGGTTTCTGGCATTTCAGCCGTCGTCGGCCCGGCTTGCTTGAATCCTGATGGTGCAGTGAGCAAGGGACTCATGTCTGAGTATACCCTGCCACACTATAGTGGCCAAAAACGATTCAGAAAAGGGGGTGGTGATGAACAGAATGTCTGAATTAAGCAGACCACTCTTACCCAGTCCAAAGATCAGGGCTTGATCCATCACCGTTATTTAGCTCACTACACCATCCCAGCTCAGAACCTGGCTATATGCAAATTAATCTGTCCCTGGCCCAGTGCATCATGGGAACAGGGCAGACCAAACTACCAAGCCAATTCTTCACCAGAAAGGAGACAAGCTTCCGGTGACCGATTTCTTGCATTTCAGCCGTCGTCGGCCCGGCTTGCTTGAATCCTGATGGTGCAGTGAGCAAGGGACTAATGTCTGAGTATACCCTGCCACACCTATAGTGGCCAAAAATGATTCAGAAAAGGGGGTGGTGATGAACAAAGTGTCTGAATTAAGCAGACCACTCTTACCCAGTCCAAAGATCAGGGCTTGATCCATCACCGTTATTTAGCTAACTACACCATCCCAGCTCAGAACCTGGCTATATGCAAATTAATCTGTCCCTGGCCCAATGCATCATGGGAAGAGGGCAGACCAAACTACCAAGCCAATTCTTCACCAGAAAGGAGACAAGCTTCCGGGGACCAGTTTCTGGCATTTCAGCCGTCGTCGGCCCGGCTTGCTTGAATCCTGATGGTGCAGTGAGCAAGGGACTCATGTCTGAGTATACCCTGCCACACCTATAGTGGCCAAAAACGATTCAGAAAAGGGGTGGTGATGAACAGAGTGTCTGAATTAAGCAGACCACTCTTACCCAGTCCAAAGATCAGGGCTTGATCCATCACCTTTATTTAGCTCACTACACCATCCCAGCTCAGAACCTGGCTATATGCAAATTAATCTGTCCCTGGCCCAGTGCATCATGGGAACAGGGCAGACCAAACTACAAAGCCAATTCTTCACCAGAAAGGAGACAAGCTTCCGGTGACCGGTTTCTGGCATTTCAGCCGTCGTCGGCCCGGCTTGCTTGAATCCTGATGGTGCAGTGAGCAAGGGACTCATGTCTGAGTATACCCTGCCACACCTATAGTGGCCAAAAACGATTCAGAAAAGGGGGTGGTGATGAACAGAGTGTCTGAATTAAGCAGACCACTCTTACCCAGTCCAAAGATCAGGGCTTGATCCATCACCGTTATTTAGCTCACTACACCATCCCAGCTCAGAACATGCCTATATGCAAATTAATCTGTCCCTGGCCCAGTGCATCATGGGAACAGGGCAGACCAAACTACCAAGCCAATTCTTCACCAGAAAGGAGACAAGCTTCCGGGGACCGGTTTCTGGCATTTCAGCCGTCGTCGGCCCGGCTTGCTTGAATCCTGATGGTGCAGTGAGCAAGGGACTCGTGTCTGAGTATACCCTGCCACACCTATAGTGGCCAAAAACGATTCAGAAAAGGGGGTGGTGATGAACAGAGTGTCTGAATTAAGCAGACCACTCTTCCCCAGTCCAAAGATCAGGGCTTGATCCATCACCGTTATTTAGCTAACTACACTATCCCAGCTCAGAACCTGGCTATATGCAAATTAATCTGTCCCTGGCCCAGTGCATCATGGGAACAGGGCAGACCAAACTACCAAGCCAATTCTTCACCAGAAAGGAGACAAGCTTCCGGGGACCAGTTTCTGGCATTTCAGCCGTCGTCGGCCCGGCTTGCTTGAATCCTGATGGTGCAGTGAGCAAGGGACTCATGTCTGAGTATACCCTGCCACACCTATAGTGGCCAAAAACGATTCAGAAAAGGGGTGGTGATGAACAGAGTGTCTGAATTAAGCAGACCACTCTTACCCAGTCCAAAGATCAGGGCTTGATCCATTACCGTTATTTAGCTCACTACACCATCCCAGCTCAGAACCTGGCTATATGCAAATTAATCTGTCCCTGGCCCAGTGCATCATGGGAACAGATTCAGAAAAGGGGGTGGTGATGAACAGAGTGTCTGAATTAAGCAGACCACTCTTACCCAGTCCAAAGATCAGGGCTTGATCCATCACCGTTATTTAGCTAACGACACCATCCCAGCTCAGAACCTGGCTATATGCAAATTAATCTGTCCCTGGCCCAGTGCATCATGGGAACAGGGCAGACTAAACTACCAAGCCAATTCTTCACCAGAAAGGAGACAAGCTTCCGGGGACCGGTTTCTGGAATTTCAGCCGTCGTCGGCCCGGCTTGCTTGAATCCTGATGGTGCAGTGAGCAAGGGACTCGTGTCTGAGTATACCCTGCCACACCTATAGTGGCCAAAAACGATTCAGAAAAGGGGGTGGTGATGAACAGAGTGTCTGAATTAAGCAGACCACTCTTACCCAGTCCAAAGATCATGGCTTGATCCATCACCATTATTTAGCTCACTACACCATCCCAGCTCAGAACCTGGCTATATGCAAATTAATCTGTCCCTGGCCCAGTGCATCATGGGAACAGATTCAGAAAAGGGGGTGGTGATGAACAGAGTGTCTGAATTAAGCAGACCACTCTTACCCAGCCCAAAGATCAGGGCTTGATCCAACACCGTTATTTATCTCACTGCACCATCCCAGCTCAGAACCTGGCTATATGCAAATTAATCTGTCCCTGGCCCAGTGCATCATGGGAACAGACTCAGAAAAGGGGGTGGTGATGAACAGAGTGTCTGAATTAAGCAGACCACTCTTACCCAGTCCAAAGACCAGCGCTTGATCCATCACCGTTATTTATCTCACTGCACCATCCCAGTTCAGAACCTGGCTATATGCAAATCAGTCTGTCCCTGGCCCAGTGCATCATGGGAACAGGGCAGACCAAACTACCAAGTCAATTCTTCACCAGAAGGGAGACAAGCTTCCGGGGACCGGTTTCTGGCATTTCAGCCGTCGTCGGCCCGGCTTGCTTGAATCCTGATGGTGCAGTGAGCAAGGGACTCATGTCTGAGTATACCCTGCCACACTATAGTGGCCAAAAACGATTCAGAAAAGGGGGTGGTGATGAACAGAATGTCTGAATTAAGCAGACCACTCTTACCCAGTCCAAAGATCAGGGCTTGATCCATCACCGTTATTTAGCTCACTACACCATCCCAGCTCAGAACCTGGCTATATGCAAATTAATCTGTCCCTGGCCCAGTGCATCATGGGAACAGGGCAGACCAAACTACCAAGCCAATTCTTCACCAGAAAGGAGACAAGCTTCCGGTGACCGATTTCTTGCATTTCAGCCGTCGTCGGCCCGGCTTGCTTGAATCCTGATGGTGCAGTGAGCAAGGGACTCATGTCTGAGTATACCCTGCCACACCTATAGTGGCCAAAAACGATTCAGAAAAGGGGTGGTGATGAACAGAGTGTCTGAATTAAGCAGACCACTCTTACCCAGTCCAAAGATCAGGGCTTGATCCATCACCTTTATTTAGCTCACTACACCATCCCAGCTCAGAACCTGGCTATATGCAAATTAATCTGTCCCTGGCCCAGTGCATCATGGGAACAGGGCAGACCAAACTACAAAGCCAATTCTTCACCAGAAAGGAGACAAGCTTCCGGTGACCGGTTTCTGGCATTTCAGCCGTCGTCGGCCCGGCTTGCTTGAATCCTGATGGTGCAGTGAGCAAGGGACTCATGTCTGAGTATACCCTGCCACACCTATAGTGGCCAAAAACGATTCAGAAAAGGGGGTGGTGATGAACAGAGTGTCTGAATTAAGCAGACCACTCTTACCCAGTCCAAAGATCAGGGCTTGATCCATCACCGTTATTTAGCTCACTACACCATCCCAGCTCAGAACATGCCTATATGCAAATTAATCTGTCCCTGGCCCAGTGCATCATGGGAACAGGGCAGACCAAACTACCAAGCCAATTCTTCACCAGAAAGGAGACAAGCTTCCGGGGACCGGTTTCTGGCATTTCAGCCGTCGTCGGCCCGGCTTGCTTGAATCCTGATGGTGCAGTGAGCAAGGGACTCGTGTCTGAGTATACCCTGCCACACCTATAGTGGCCAAAAACGATTCAGAAAAGGGGGTGGTGATGAACAGAGTGTCTGAATTAAGCAGACCACTCTTCCCCAGTCCAAAGATCAGGGCTTGATCCATCACCGTTATTTAGCTAACTACACTATCCCAGCTCAGAACCTGGCTATATGCAAATTAATCTGTCCCTGGCCCAGTGCATCATGGGAACAGGGCAGACCAAACTACCAAGCCAATTCTTCACCAGAAAGGAGACAAGCTTCCGGGGACCAGTTTCTGGCATTTCAGCCGTCGTCGGCCCGGCTTGCTTGAATCCTGATGGTGCAGTGAGCAAGGGACTCATGTCTGAGTATACCCTGCCACACCTATAGTGGCCAAAAACGATTCAGAAAAGGGGTGGTGATGAACAGAGTGTCTGAATTAAGCAGACCACTCTTACCCAGTCCAAAGATCAGGGCTTGATCCATTACCGTTATTTAGCTCACTACACCATCCCAGCTCAGAACCTGGCTATATGCAAATTAATCTGTCCCTGGCCCAGTGCATCATGGGAACAGATTCAGAAAAGGGGGTGGTGATGAACAGAGTGTCTGAATTAAGCAGACCACTCTTACCCAGCCCAAAGATCAGGGCTTGATCCAACACCATTATTTATCTCACTGCACCATCCCAGCTCAGAACCTGGCTATATGCAAATTAATCTGTCCCTGGCCCAGTGCATCATGGGAACAGATTCAGAAAAGGGGGTGGTGATGAACAGAGTGTCTGAATTAAGCAGACCACTCTTACCCAGTCCAAAGATCAGCGCTTGATCCATCACCGTCATTTATCTCACTGCACCATCCCAGTTCAGAACCTGGCTATATGCAAATCAGTCTGTCCCTGGCCCAGTGCATCATGGGAACAGGGCAGTCCAAACTACCAAGTCAATTCTTCACCAGAAAGGAGACAAGCTTCCGGGGACTGGTTTCTGGCATTTCAGCCATCGTCGGCCCGGCTTGCTTGAATCCTGATGGTGCAGTGAGCAAGGGACTCATGTCTGAGTAAACCCTGCCACACCTATAGTGGCCAAAAACAATTCAGAAAAGGGGGTGATGATGAACAGAGTGTCTGAATTAAGCAGACCACTCTTAGCCAGTCCAAAGATCAGGGCTTGATCCATCACCGTTATTTAGCTCACTACACCATCCCAGCTCAGAACCTGGCTATATGCAAATTAATCTGTCCCTGGCCCAGTGCATCATGGGAACGGGGCAGACCAAACTACCAAGCCAATTCTTCACCAGAAAGGAGACAAGCTTCCGGGCACCGGTTTCTGGCATTTCAGCCGTCGCCGGCCCGGCTTGCTTGAATCCTGATGGTGCAGTGAGCAAGGGACTCATGTCTGAGTATACCCTGCCACACCTATAGTGGCCAAAAACGATTCAGAAAAAGGGGTGGTGATGAACAGAGTGTCTGAATTAGGCAGACCACTCTTACCCAGTCCAAAGATCAGGGCTTGATCCATCACCGTTATTTAGCTCACTACACCATCCCAGCTCAGAACCTGGCTATATGCAAATTAATCTGACCCTGGCCCAGTGCGTCATGGGAACAGGGCAGACCAAACTACCAAGCCAATTCTTCACCAGAAAGGAGACAAGCTTCCGGTGACCGGTTTCTGGCATTTCAGCCGTCGTCGGCCCGGCTTGCTTGAATCCTGATGGTGCAGTGAGCAAGGGACTCATGTCTGAGTATACCCTGCCACACCTATAGTGGCCAAAAACGATTCAGAAAAGGGGGTGGTGATGAACAGAGTGTCTGAATTAAGCAGACCACTCTTACCCAGTCCAAAGTTCAGGGCTTGATCCATCACCGTTATTTAGCTCACTACTCCATCCCAGCTCAGAACCTGGCTATATGCAAATTAATCTGTCCCTGGCCCAGTGCATCATGGGAACAGGACAGACCAAACTACCAAGCCAATTCTTCACCAGAAAGGAGACAAGCTTCCGGGGACCGGTTTCTGGCATTTCAGCCATCGTCGGCCCGGCTTGCTTGAATCCTGATGGTGCAGTGAGCAAGGGACTCATGTCTGAGTAAACCCTGCCACACCTATAGTGGCCAAAAACAATTCAGAAAAGGGGGTGATGATGAACAGAGTGTCTGAATTAAGCAGACCACTCTTAGCCAGTCCAAAGATCAGGGCTTGATCCATCACCGTTATTTAGCTCACTACACCATCCCAGCTCAGAACCTGGCTATATGCAAATTAATCTGTCCCTGGCCCAGTGCATCATGGGAACAGATTCAGAAAAGGGGGTGGTGATGAACAGAGTGTCTGAATTAAGCAGACCACTCTTACCCAGCCCAAAGATCAGGGCTTGATCCAATACCGTTATTTATCTCACTGCACCATCCCAGCTCAGAACCTGGCTATATGCAAATTAATCTGTCCCTGGCCCAGTGCATCATGGGAACAGGGCAGTCCAAACTACCAAGTCAATTCTTCACCAGAAAGGAGACAAGCTTCCGGGGACCGGTTTCTGGCATTTCAGCCGTCGTTGGCCCGGCTTGCTTGAATCCTGATGGTGCAGTGAGCAAGGGACTCATGTCTGAGTATACCCTGCCACACCTATAGTGGCCAAAAACGATTCAGAAAAGGGGGTGGTGATGAACAGAGTGTCTGAATTAAGCAGACCACTCTTACCCAGTCCAAAGATCAGGGCTTGATCCATCACCGTTATTTAGCTCACTACACCATCCCAGCTCAGAACCTGGCTATATGCAAATTAATCTGTCCCTGGCCCAGTGCATCATGGGAACAGGGCAGACCAAACTACAAAGCCAATTCTTCACCAGAAAGGAGACAAGCTTCCGGGGACCGGTTTCTGGCATTTCAGCCATCGTCGGCCCGGCTTGCTTGAATCCTGATGGTGCAGTGAGCAAGGGACTCATGTCTGAGTAAACCCTGCCACACCTATAGTGGCCAAAAACAATTCAGAAAAGGGGGTGATGATGAACAGAGTGTCTGAATTAAGCAGACCACTCTTAGCCAGTCCAAAGATCAGGGCTTGATCCATCACCGTTATTTAGCTCACTACACCATCCCAGCTCAGAACCTGGCTATATGCAAATTAATCTGTCCCTGGCCCAGTGCATCATGGGAACGGGGCAGACCAAACTACCAAGCCAATTCTTCACCAGAAAGGAGACAAGCTTCCGGGGACCGGTTTCTGGCATTTCAGCCGTCGCCGGCCCGGCTTGCTTGAATCCTGATGGTGCAGTGAGCAAGGGACTCATGTCTGAGTATACCCTGCCACACCTATAGTGGCCAAAAACGATTCAGAAAAAGGGGTGGTGATGAACAGAGTGTCTGAATTAGGCAGACTACTCTTACCCAGTCCAAAGATCAGGGCTTGATCCATCACCGTTATTTAGCTCACTACACCATCCCAGCTCAGAACCTGGCTATATGCAAATTAATCTGACCCTGGCCCAGTGCGTCATGGGAACAGGGCAGACCAAACTACCAAGCCAATTCTTCACCAGAAAGGAGACAAGCTTCCGGTGACCGGTTTCTGGCATTTCAGCCGTCGTCGGCCCGGCTTGCTTGAATCCTGATGGTGCAGTGAGCAAGGGACTCATGTCTGAGTATACCCTGCCACACCTATAGTCTCCAAAAACGATTCAGAAAAGGGGGTAGTGATGAACAGAGTGTCTGAATTAAGCAGACCACTCTTACCCAGTCCAAAGTTCAGGGCTTGATCCATCACCGTTATTTAGCTCACTACTCCATCCCAGCTCAGAACCTGGCTATATGCAAATTAATCTGTCCGTGGCCCAGTGTATCATGAGAACAGGACAGACCAAACTACCAAGCCAATTCTTCACCAGAAAGGAGACAAGCTTCCGGGGACCGGTTTCTGGCATTTCAGCCATCGTCGGCCCGGCTTGCTTGAATCCTGATGGTGCAGTGAGCAAGGGACTCATGTCTGAGTAAACCCTGCCACACCTATAGTGGCCAAAAACAATTCAGAAAAGGGGGTGATGATGAACAGAGTGTCTGAATTAAGCAGACCACTCTTAGCCAGTCCAAAGATCAGGGCTTGATCCATCACCGTTATTTAGCTCACTACACCATCCCAGCTCAGAACCTGGCTATATGCAAATTAATCTGTCCCTGGCCCAGTGCATCATGGGAACGGGGCAGACCAAACTACCAAGCCAATTCTTCACCAGAAAGGAGACAAGCTTCCGGGGACCGGTTTCTGGCATTTCATCCGTCGTTGGCCCGGCTTGCTTGAATCCTGATGGTGCAGTGAGCAAGGGACTCATGTCTGAGTATACCCTGCCACACCTATAGTGGCCAAAAACGATTCAGAAAAGGGGGTGGTGATGAACAGAGTGTCTGAATTAAGCAGACCACTCTTACCCAGTCCAAAGATCAGGGCTTGATCCATCACCGTTATTTAGCTCACTACACCACCCCAGCTTAGAACCTGGCTATATGCAAATTAATCTGTCCCTGGCCCAGTGCATCATGGGAACATGGCAGACCAAATTACCAAGCCAATTCTTCATCAGAAAGGAGACAAGCTTCCAGTGACCGGTTTCTGGCATTTCAGCCGTCGTCGGCCCGGCTTGCTTGAATCCTGATGGTGCAGTGAGCAAGGGACTCATGTCTGAGTATACCCTGCCACACCTATAGTCTCCAAAAACGATTCAGAAAAGGGGGTAGTGATGAACAGAGTGTCTGAATTAAGCAGACCACTCTTACCCAGTCCAAAGTTCAGGGCTTGATCCATCACAGTTATTTAGCTCACTACACCATCCCAGCTCAGAACCTGGCTATATGCAAATTAATCTGTCCCTGGCCCAGTGCATCATGGGAACAGGGCAGACCAAACTACCAAGCCAATTCTTCACCAGAAAGGAGACAAGCTTCCGGGGACCGGTTTCTGGCATTTCAGCCGTCGCCGGCCCGGCTTGCTTGAATCCTGATGGTGCAGTGAGCAAGGGACTCATGTCTGAGTATACCCTGCCACACCTATAGTGGCCAAAAACGATTCAGAAAAAGGGGTGGTGATGAACAGAGTGTCTGAATTAGGCAGACCACTCTTACCCAGTCCAAAGATCAGGGCTTGATCCATCACCGTTATTTAGCTCACTACACCATCCCAGCTCAGAACCTGGCTATATGCAAATTAATCTGACCCTGGCCCAGTGCGTCATGGGAACAGGGCAGACCAAACTACCAAGCCAATTCTTCAGCAGAAAGGAGACAAGCTTCCGGTGACCGGTTTCTGGCATTTCAGTCGTCGTCGGCCCGGCTTGCTTGAATCCTGATGGTGCAGTGAGCAAGGGACTCATGTCTGAGTATACCCTGCCACACCTATAGTGGCCAAAAACGATTCAGAAAAGGGGGTGGTGATGAACAGAGTGTCTGAATTAAGCAGACCACTCTTACCCAGTCCAAAGATCAGGGCTTGATCCATCACCGTTATTTAGCTCACTACACCATCCCAGCTCAGAACCTGGCTATATGCAAATTAATCTGTCCCTGGCCCAGTGCATCATGGGAACAGGGCAGACCAAACTACAAAGACAATTCTTCACCAGAAAGGAGACAAGCTTCCGGTGACCGGTTTCTGGCATTTCAGCCGTCGTCGGCCCGGCTTGCTTGAATCCTGATGGTGGAGTGAGCAAGGGACTTATGTCTGAGTATACCCTGCCACACCTATAGTGGCCAAAAACGATTCAGAAAAGTCGGCCCGGCTTGCTTGAACCCCCTTTTCTGAATAGTTTTGTCCACCATAAGCGTGGTAGGGTATGCTCAGATGTGAGTCCCTTGCTCACTGCACCATCAGGATTCAAGCAAGCCGGGCCGAAGACGGCTGTAATGCCAGAAACCGGTCCCGGAAGCTTGTTTCCTTTCCAGTAAAAGAATTGGCTTGGTAGTTTGGTCTGCCCTGTTCCCGTGATGCACTGGGCCAGGGACAGACTCATTTGCATGTAGCCAGGTTCTGAGCTGGGATGGTGCAGTGAGCTAAAAAACGGTGATGGATCAAGCCCTGATCTGTTGACTGGGTAGGAGTGTTCTGCTTAATTCAGATACTCTGTCCATCACCACCCCCTTTTCTGAATCGTTTTGTCCACCATAAGCGTGGTAGGGTATGCTCCGATGTGAGTCCCTTGCTCACTGCACCATCAGGATTCAAGCAAGCCGGGCCGAAGACGGCTGTAATGCCAGAAACCGGTCCCCGGAAGCTTGTTTCCTTTCCAGTAAAAGAATTGGCTCGGTAGTTTGGTCTGCCCTGTTCCCATGATGCACTGGGCCAGGGACAGACTAATTTGCATGTAGCCAGGTTCTGAGCTGGGATGGTGCAGTGAGCTAAAAAACGGTGATGGATCAAGCCCTGATCTGTTGACTGGGTAGGAGTTTTCTGCTTAATTCAGATACTCTGTACATCACCACCCCCTTTTCTGAATCGTTTTGTCCACCATAAGCGTGGTAGGGTATGCTCAGATGTGAGTCCCTTGCTCACTGCACCATCAGGATTCAGGCAAGCCGGGCCGAAGACGGCTGTAATGCCAGAAACCGGTCCCCAGAAGCTTGTTTCCTTTCCAGTAAAAGAATTGGCTTGGTAGTTTGGTCTGCCCCGTTCCCATGATGCACTGGGCCAGGGACAGACTAATTTGCATGTAGCCAGGTTCTGAGCTGGGATGGTGCAGTGAGCTAAAAAACGGTGATGGATCAAGCCCTGATCTGTTGACTGGGTAGGAGTGTTCTGCTTAATTCAGATACTCTGTCCATCACCACCCCCTTTTCTGAATTGCTTTGAGAAATTGGGTTGTTAGCTGAAAGAGGGGTGACCCCTGTTTAAGCAACAGCCACAATCCCTGTCAGGGTGAACCACAAGAGGCACTAAATTAAACTGTGCTTAACACTTTGGTAGCTTGGCACAGAAACAGTCAGGCTGAACTGAGAGGCAATGTGTAAAGTATTTATGCAGCACACAAATAGCAATACAGTGAAAACACTACTTAAGAAAAATCCGACACCAATTTAGAAAAATAGAGTGAATTTTAATAAATGTTTTATGAATTTTTAAGGTAAAAACTAGAGCCAAAAAGATCAAAGTGTCAACCATGGGCATCTAGTTGCATGTGACCGGGTCAAAGTATAAAAATATGACCGACCACGATGGAGGTCGGGTCGGATCCCAAGAAATTGACCAGCTGGTGATCCCCGTTGGATTGAGAGGCGATTCTTGTAGTAGTCATCGTGAAGAGACATTCCATTTTATAATACAACAGGGTGTTTGGCTGGACTATTTCAGTGATCAATAGTCTAGATTGTTTTCTGGACCTCGCTGAAGTCCACCCAGGCAAGCACTTTCCCGACAGCCACAGCGTACACGATGTGCTTCAGCTGTTTTTTTCATCATATTCTGCGCATGGGCTGATGTAAAACATTTGCATTATTTGACATGATATGCAAGTGATGCATAGCTATATAACTATACATAGGACGTCCACTGAGTAAAAATCAAATATATGACAAATGCATGTACATAAGATAAAATATGTTTTTAAAATTAAACCTATTACGAAAACGGAAACTATGGCTTGACTGATGAACTTATAATGTAATGCTTTTAATAGTTAAGTAGCACCTATAAATGGCATTAGTTCTGTTTGTCATTTGAAAAAATGTTTCACATGCGTGGTGAATTTAATCTAATTATTACCTGTTTTTTCTGCTCTTCTGTTCAAAATGTTCAGTCCCTCTTTAGCTCTTGAGACATCACCCAGCGACAAGGCATATGTCACAATTGCAAGGGTGTAATTGTCTGCAATTCCTTCATCAATTTTACGTTCCAGATAGTGGATAGCATCTCGAAATTGAGAAGAGCCCTGGGAAAAAGCACATTGTCTTGAAACTTAGAGTAATTACATGAAAACAGAAATAACCCAATTGTTCAGACTTTTAGTGAGAAAATAAGTGTTGAAACCCCGTAACAACACAAAGTAAATTGCATGTTGAAGATTTGTATTTCTGCTTGAAAATACTTAGGTCTCTGTTTAGAGATCCTGGTAGAAACAGCACTAAAACCTGGCCTATGCTTCACGTCTCGTCATTCAGGAAAGAGTGCCTCATATGTAAATGTAAATGTAAATGTAGTATACTTGTAAAGCGCACAGCTGCCCCAGCAAAGGGGCATCCCGGCGCTGGATAACGCTGTCAAACCCTTCCTGGCTCTCCCTGTGAGATGCCCCTCCTGGGCACCCCCAAGGTGAAGTCAGGCATCCCAGTGTTGTTGGGGCCGTTGTGGAGATTAAGCAAGCTATTTCCCAGAGTTGCAGCGTGGGACCCATGATTCGAGTAGGCGCTGAGGCGAGAGAATTATTGAGTCTGCGGACATTGAGCTTAAGACCCTGCCGCGTCAGGAATTGAACCCTGGTCCTGGGCCTGATCTCTGCTTCAGGGTCTGCCGCTTCTAACCGGTGAGCCACATTCCTCCACAATATAGAGCTGGCTGCCAAATACCTGCATCTGCCTTGTGAAAGCAGATCTGCGAGGAAGAGTTCTTGCACCTCCAGGAAAGCACATTAGGTAGCAGGCTAGCACCTGTGCAGTGCTGGAGGAAATTACAACTCAGTCACCTCGCTAACGGTATCTCAGGGTGTTACCCAACCACATATGCATGGCTATGTGGAGGGATTTCTCGAGTACTTCATTTACTGGCAGGTTTGCTTGCTTCTCTGCTGCAAGTCCTGTCATCTATCTTTAAATCTTGCAAAGCTAGCTAAGTACATAGTGAAAGCAAAGATCTTCTAGCCTATCTGGCAATTGCTCTGCCTGCACCTTGCAGTGTATCATGTGAGACGTTTATGTGCTCACAAAGACATCTTCCTGAAACAATGTATTGTAAATAAGCAATCCTCTGTAGCCAGGTGTAGTGTAGATAAATATAGAAGATTTATTGTTAAGTTAACAACATCAGTAAGTCACTGGAAGATGGTAAGTCCATGCGATGCTCCACCAGGAACAGCCTCTGTCCTGCTCAGCCTGCACACTCCAACTGACACTCACAACTGCACCAGGCACCCATCATTCCATGATATCATCACCCATCCAACATTCCAGACATCTCCAGGCACACCAACACTCATTCTGGCTGAGCAGTAAAGAAGAGATTCATAGGCAAGGGGAATACAACAGTAGATTATAACACATCCCCCTCCCTAAGGAAACCAAACACAATAAAAGAATTGAAAGTACATAAGTCAATCAAAATAGTAAATCCATCAGATTATAAAAGATGCACGAAAATACATAAGTAAAACAAAAAAGTCTAAAAAGACTCATAACCAGGTAAAACCCAAAGAAGCTTCAAGTCAAACATCCATAAGTAAGAAGCAGAGAAATTCCGCAAGAAAGTGTCTACTCCAACACAGTCTTATCAGGGATAACATTAAAGAGAAACTTACAGGAAAAACCATTCACCCACAAACCAAACAGTGAGTGTGCACGCAGAGAAACTTCATGAGAAGGTATTTTCTCATACGCAGTCCATACAGCAATAACCAATCACTCACACAATCCAAACAGTGAGTGTGCATGCAGAGAAACTTCATTAGGAAGTGTTTTCTCCTACGCAGTCCAAACAGCAATGACCAAACACTCTTCAAACCATACAGTGAGTGTGCACGCAGAGAAACTTCATTAGAAAGTGTTTTCTCCTACTAATGCCACCCAATAACCACACAAGAGTGATTATAAAACAAACCACAAGTAAGTGGCAACCTAGAGAAGCTTCTTTAGAAGATGTCTTCTCCTCACACACACCAAAACAGTGAGTGCCAACCAAAAAACAGTGAGATAAAACCTGTACTCTCACACACTAGGTGACATACTAATGCCAACCAGTAACCACAATAAGGTGATGATAAAACCAAAGGACAAAGAAAAACGAACCCAGCGGAGAATACCCAAATCACAACACAAAAACCACACAAACAACCCACACTCACCTCCTCCCATTCATGTGGATACAACACAATGACAAATAAAATAAAAGAAGCCAACTTCTCCTAACTGCAACATCCCACCAGACACAGAGCGAGTCAACACATTTGTAGACACCCTCACAAAAAAAACTTAAATAGACCCCAGTACATACAGACTAGACCAAAAATAAAGCAAAAGTCACCTTCCCTACACAAGGGTAAAAACTAATAAGCCAAAACAAAAGGGTAGACTCTCTGTCGTGTGTAAAGTCCCCCCTTATATACAACTAGTGAGGTGAATATACAAGAAAATCAAAAGTCCACAAGAAAATAAAAAGTTATAACAAAAAACGTAGTCACCGCCGACCATCGTTGGGGTGACATCCGATGACCTTCTTTTAATCGAGTATGACCTTCCTTTAAGCGAGTATGTCCTCACCCGAAATCTCCCAGCATAAAGTCCTCAACACATCCCCCTCCATTAATAAAGTTAGCTCCGGTGAGCGATCTCTCACCCGGATTCCCATCGACATCTCCTCTTGATAGTGACAAACAGCAAAAGTGCAGTGTAGATCGAAGGCTTGAAATGTTCAAAAAGTGGATAGTCACAAAAAAAACTGTGAAGTGGACAAACGAGTTCCATTTCTCACCAGGGGCTTGTCGCTGACCAACTAACCATGCTCCGTTGTGACGAAATCTTCCCTATCGGCATGCCACTGAAGCAGACAAGAGACTGGCACAAAAAGTGTTGTCGTGGTAACTGAGCCGAAAACAACATGGCCGCCACGTCGAGCGTAGCGGCGTAAACAGCGTGAGAGTCAAGCTTGGCATGTCTTCAGGCGTCACAAGAGTCACAGGAGCGAAGACCTTCACCAACACGCAGATGAATTCCAGCAACGTCATCAATTGGACGCTAGCAGAGGAACTGAGAAGAGCTCTGCTGACCAACCGTCACAAACACAACATACAGTGAGTTGACGAACATTGCAAGAGACATTGGCTCGTTTAAAAATGTAGAGGTTAATTGTTACTGCCAAAACACGCTGTGAGTGCGCAGAACACACTGAAATGTCCTTCACTCACCGGGAAAATACAGTTCGACTTCCACCAAGACGCTAGACATTTCAGATACAGAGCGAAATACCAAAGTTCGTCTCTCACAAACAGCGCCAATCTCCCAAATTTCAGCAAGTTGCGCACGGGCAGACACTTCAGGTCACAGGATAGTCAACAAATGTCAAACGCTCTGGTCTGCAGGCTGTCCTGTTGACAAAGGACACTGGTGGGGCTTACCAGAGCGTAGTTTTTGTAATCCTCTTTCTTGTTCATGAGTTTCTGTAGTTAGTCAAATCCTTAGTTCCAGGGTAATCCAGGGTAATCCTTCAGCAACACGCAGTTTCTTTTACCTCGTCACCAGTATTGTAAATAGGCAATCCTCTGTAGCCAGGTGTAGTGTAGATAAATATAGAAGATTTATTATTAAGTTAACAACATCAGTAAGTCACTGGAAGATGGTAAGTCCATGTGATGCCCCACCAGGAACAGCCTCTGTCCTGCTCAGCCTGCACACTCCAACTGACACTCACAACCTCACCAGGCACCCATCATTCCATGACATCATCACCCATCCAACATTCCAGACATCTCCAGGCACACCAACACTCATTCTGGCTGAGCAGTAAAGAAGAGATACATAGGCAAGGGGAAATGCAACAGTAGATTATAACACAATGCTATTTGTTATTTCAGTGAAACGAAAATATTTCCAGAAGAGGGACGTTTTCATCCACTTAGAAACATTTTCTTTCAATACAATACCACTGAACGTGGGCTTTGGCTGGGTCATGAGAGTGACTCAGCTTAGTCTTGGATTGGGCCTGTTCAGCAGCCCTGTCATATTGGACTTCTATGTGGCAACTAAAACAGTTTGATGGTATGGCATGTGAGGAATGTAGCTGGGCAGAACGGTGTCACTTTACGAAAACCACATGCACATATGCCGAGGCACTTCAAATTAGTACATATTGTAGTATAGGTAGTAACCCATGAAGTAATCAAAGGGAGTCCGTAAGATATTCCGTTCTCTTTATTTTTTTTCCCCTCAAAAATCAATATACAAAAACAAACTGGCAGCCAACCCGTGTTTCGTCCAACTTCTACATTTTTCTATTTCTTTATACAGTATCTTTCACAGTAGCATGAATATGGTGGTTTTGTTTTTCTAAGGTGACGCTATCTCACGGAATAGAATTTTCTTCTTTTTGTTACACTCTTTCTTATGGCGCTTGCGTTGTGGTGTTCGGCTGCATTGGGTAATGCCCAATTTTTGGGCATTCTCCAATGGCATTTTTAATTGTACATACATTTGTATAGGAGAGGTTTTAATTGTATTAAAATTGTTTGCAGCCTCGAAGAAGTCCGTTGGATGAAACACGTGTTGGCTGCCAGTGTGTTTTTGAATATGGATTTTTGAGAAGAAAAGAAAATAAAGAGAAAGGAATATCTTACGGACTCCCTTTGATTACTACACTTGTTACTACCTATACGACAATATGGACTAATTTGGTGTGCCTCGGCAATTGTCCATGTCATTTGTGAACTCGAATGAGTTTTTCCTTAGAGTTTTTTGTCTCCTGAAGGTTGGAGGGAGACTTATTGCTTTGAGAGCACCACATTGTACTGTACACTATTATTACTTTATGGTTGATTTATTGCAAAGATGTGCATTCGCAAATAGGCACTGCCATCTCTGTGTTTCTGTGGAATTATTTTACGAAACCCCACTGCGGACTTCCAATAGAAAGCACAGCAAGTGCCCATGCTATCTCCCATGTATTGCTAGTGTTGCGAATTACAACAAATCTGTTGTAGCAGATCTCTTCTTCAATGTGCATGTGGAGCCTTTGAGAATCTTGAAAACCTACTTGTACTATTTATATGAGGCCAGGGTGTTGTCTTGCTACAGAGTACCACAGAGTCAGCTAGCAGAATTTGGAAGTCCATAACCATATGGGTCATCTGGAAGGGCATACTGTTTATCAAGAACATATTACAGGTGACAATCCCTCTGGGGGAGGTAAATAGCTTGACCATTTTCAAAAACTGTGATCTGATTGCAAAATGTAAATTGAAAGACTTAGTGGGACAGGTGCATTTTACTGCTCAATCAACTCAAAACAAGTTTGTTCTAGACATGCACCTAGACAGAAGCCATGAGTCACACTGCCATCAGTATTTTGATAGAATGTATAGCTAGGCATCAATCTGTGGCAGCTCCATGAGAGCAGAAATGTCCAGGCACAATCCTAATCTATATGTCGCTGACTATATGATCATAGATTCTAGGTCAAGCTGAAATTGGAGTAGGGTGACCATATTCACTAGGAAACCGTTGGGAATACTTTCTTCTTATAAAGGGCAAATCAAGTCATCCTTCACTTTCTACTACATAAAGATGCATCCCCATGAAAGCTTGATGTCAGTGCCTAGACTGACTCACATGCCCACAACTAAAGCTGGGCTTTTGAGAGAAGGGCTGGGCTTATCAATCTATACACTTAAACAAAGTACTACTAATTAAATGTGAGGGTTGTATTTTTGCAGTAAGTTAAATAGGATTACATGTGGTGTGGGGGAAGAATGCCCGAGAGGTTACAGAACAGGGGAGGGAGATATAATAATAAAAGTATAAAGCTTGCTTAATCTCCACAATGGCCCCCGCGGCGGGATGCGTGGCTTTCACCTTGGGGATGCCCTGTAGGGGCTATCTCACAGGGAAAAACCAGGACGGGTTCCCAAGGCAAGCGCTTAAAGACACCTGGGTGATAAGCGCTATGTAAATCCAATATACAATGCAATACAATACAATACAATACAATATACAATACAATATAGACACATGAAAGAAAAATATGACCTTAAGGCAAGAAAAAATAGAAAATGTAAAGGAACAGTGAAAGAGGTATAGAAAATAGGTGATAGGGTGGAGGAAAAAAAGAGAAAACAAGGTTAGCTCAATAGGGGACTGCCGAAATTGAAGAGGAAGCATAAGAGAGCCGTAACAATCCAGGTTGGGTGGGGGGAAGAGATAGAATATGTACAAATCTAAAATCTAACACTAGTCTACAGTACACCGCTGCTTAGGCATCTTTTGAAACAGACTGCAATGGAGTGTGGTCAAGTACAGTTGGTTGTTTGGACCAGTCAAAGTGTTTACATTTTGTAGGTTGGAAATCTTCAGAGGCCAAGAATGGAAACTGTAGCTGATGTGTCTGCGATGTGGTACCATATTAACCTTCACAATAGAAAGCTTTTAGCTGGAAAATCTGCAAAGATTAAGCCATTAGTGCTGCTTCTCTTATTAGATAAGACTGGCATCAACTATTATAACTTTGATTTTTAGGATTTCAAAACATCTTCAAACTTTTAAGTAAGGATTATTAGACACCAATCCATGGCCTAAGTTGCCAGAAGGCTGCCTACAGCTCCACCTCAGCTCTACAGCAATATATCCAGTTACAAATGGTTCCTTGAATTTTCTGTAAAAGCATTTGTTTCCCTTTCTCCAAGGAACTTCCACACTCCAGAGGTAGAGGGAAAAGGTTTCTCAGCGAAAAGGCATTTTTAACGTCCAGTTGTATCTGGTCCAGTATTTTTTCTTGGTAGCCTCTAGTGTAACCGACTTCACTGGAATGCTTGTAGGTAATAAGGAACTTAGAATGCAGGCTAATCCCATACTTCATGTTCTTACAGAAGGGTCTTGCCAGGCAAGCTTTCAAAGCACAACGCTTCTCCCCCCTTTACAAATGACTAATGCATGGGGAAAAATATCAATACATATGAAACATATTATTTACCTACAAAGATACATACAAATGGATACCATAGCATCATATTCAAAGATGACACATTATTGACCATTATCTCTGAAGTATGCAGGTGGTTTGTGATTCCTAACACTTCTCAAGGTATTATTCTGGTCACTAGCCACACGAATTTTAAGCAAAGCATCGCCCGCACACCTCAATGGGGCATTACAAGGTCTTTCAGAGGACCTGTTAATATCTCCATCAACCATTAACATGAAATCACTGTTGTCCTGCTCCTCACCAGCCTGAATTTGATCACTTCTTTAGTATAAAGCCACATGCATGTTGTTCAAGCTCTAGCCATTGCCCAAGACCATGGAAAACCAACGAACATGCCCGACTTAGATAGGGACGTCTACATTTTGACAACCCTCCTCCTTGCTGAGCACAACACATCTTCACCCAATCACCGCTTCAATGCATGGAATATGCTTCTTGTCCTGACTATAATCTTCCCTCTGTCAAAAAACACCTTCTCTCTTATCCAGGCAGAAACGAACTTGGTGCCTGCCAACCTTCCCTTCCTTAGCTCTAAAGGAGTTCTTTGAGTGTGATAAGCAGCCACCATGCACATCATCATACCACCAACATCATGTCCTCCAGCAACAGCCATTTGAATTGGGCCTTTGACCATTCTGGTCACCCTATCCACAACACCATTCCTTTGTGGATTTCAAAACGAGATGCAATTATGTACAATGCCACATGACTCCCAAAAACTTTGCATCTCCCCAGGAATGAATTGTGTTACATTATAAGTTATAATGGTACTTGGAACACCTTACTCCAAGAAGACTTCCTTCAACAAAGTGGTGGTAGCCCTAGTGGTAATCTAAGGAATTTACAATTAACCACTACAAATGAACAACCACCACTACCATGGCATATTTCCAATCGCTTCTCAGCTCGGGCATAGGGCCAATAAAATCCAGACAATGTATGCCATGGTTTGCCAGGATCAGATATGTGAGCCATGTCTGATTTTACACCCACCTTTTATCTATTTTCTCCTTCTTTGCACACCTCGCTGTCAGGGGCGGCTGGTGGCATTTAAAAGTGATGGGCGTAAAAGTTGGGGATTCATTTTTTGCGTATCAAGTGATTCCGGATGACATAAGGGCATGCAACCCATTCATCATTCATTGAATCATCCCCCCAGTAGTTAGTCCAAGTTTCAAACATCCACTACATACATGTGTTTAAACATACATCCATCCATCTTTCTAGAGACTCTCCCAATCACTCATCCACCCTCCCATCTATCCATGTATCGATTCACTAGAAAATCATCGATTCATTTGTCCATCATATGGAGCATGCATCCATTCATTTATGTATACATCCACTCATCCATTTGGACATACTCTCCTGTAACTCTTCGCCCACTCATCCATCTATGTATCCTTTCACCAATGGTGAATCACCAGAGCATCCAATCATCCATCCATCTTGATGAAAGTGGATTTGCTTGCCTGTATTTGAACCACGTTCTCAATCACTCTGTTAGAGTAATATTTTGCAGGCATGAATAATTATCAGGAATTGTCTCCGTCTACATCAAAGCTGGATGATGGAGGTGCCTTTCTTAAGATAAAGTAATTCAGGTTAGCAAGGGACACATTAAATAGTGTTCTCTTCTTACACCCAGAATAGGTTAAACTTTGTCTGCAAGAGAACGACTGACTGTGATTGAATGCAGACGGTACCTTCTGAGCCTAAAGCGGCACTGTGATTAATTCCGTTTTGCAATTAATCCACAGTTTACATTGATTAGATGACACGTGTTTCCTAATCTGCTCATAAATATGCATGGCCATCTAATAGCTCAGAAACAAGCTAACTCTTTAACATATGTATACATGCCCAAGTGGATGATAAGAAATAAGTGCCTGTTGGAGGTACATTTCACGTTTTCATTTCCTCAGGTGCTTAGCACTTGAATCATACTGCCCATTAAAAACCTGCTCCCTAGGCAGAGACATTTTAGGAAATGGGAAAAGTGGGCCATGGCCTAGTGCCCCATGCTTTTAGGCGCTCCTGATAGAGGCAACTTGGTTCTGCAAATAGTCTTAACCTGATGACCTTCAATAATTCTAAGAATGTTTTAAATACCGTTTTTATTTAACATATTTTTAATGTGGATGGTGTATGGAGGTGGCAGACAGTTTGCAAAGAAATGTTTTATGCAAAATTCATAAAGCAAGTTTCTTTGAGTTAAAAACAGGACCTCACATAAGAGAAATGTGAGGAAGTCAAAGATTTTATTTCATTTTCACAGTAATTTTTTGCAGTAATATTAATGAGATGCAGCTGTATCACTGAATATTTGATGTAAATGCATAACAAATTTGGACGAGTGCAACTGTGCCTTGTCTGTGACCTGGCCACAGAAGGTACAAAAGAGCTGAAATTGGTTCATAAATTCAAACCTAATCAAAACCGGCGTTTTCTTTTTTTTTATCTGCAAGTGCATTCTTTTAATTTATCGTGCTTATTGGTGACTTTTCAGACTGTGGCTTGGGCTGTAGCCTCCTTTTTACCTTCACACTGTTGCTCCACTCACTGGAAGCTGGTTGCTTTTGTCAAGCAGAGATTACTTCGACAGAAAAGCTTGCAGTCCTGTCAAGTATCACGCATCAAGTGTGACACTAACGCACTTCAGTGTGGTGCTCCGCATCACCGCACTGAAATGCATTGTCACACATCGTGTGCACCGAAAATCTCTCCGCTCTTCCTAGAGTAGGGCGGTGTCATGGAGGCTTGTTTCCACCCTACCCTGTGACGAGTTAGGAAGTAGGTGGGCTGCAGCAGTACGCAGCCTTGCAGATTGACAAACAGCCATGAAAACCCAGGGCTTTTGCTTAACGCGCCCAGGCTGCTTTCAATCAGCGAGGCTGCTGTGCATCATCAGAGGGCAGTGCCCTACAGTCTTGTACGCTGCCGGAGGCCAGGGCTGAGTTCAGGTAAGCCCTCTAACTCCCACAACTGGATTTTAAAAGTGCCTGGTTTTGCCAGACCCTCGCGCAGAGCGAGGGTCACACTCTTTGAAGTTATAATGAAATGAACATTCACAAGTTGGCAGCAATTGATGCAAAAATTGAAGCGGGGGATGAGGCCTGCCGCTCTAATCAAGAAACTGCCCCTGCTCGCTGTCCTCAACCCATTTATCTGCTTGTTCATCCATCCCAGGCCACCACCAATTCTCTCTCAACTGATTCCTAATGTTGGTTTGCCCAAGGTGCCTCTTGTGTGCCATTTCTTTCAAATTTGCCTGGATACCACCTTCAAATTTCTCACCTCTCATCAACACCATGTCATCATAAAACGAGAATTTCTTCAGGACTTTCAAACAGGGTCTGACAGACAATGATACAATACTTTTCCGTCTACTGTCCAACGCCAACAACTATTACACCTCCTTGATTATGGGCCCCAACGACTTCACCTTGACCCATTCATCTTTTGTGATGGCGTTCATACCTCCTAGTTCCAAACCATTCTGAATTGAAGCCACTGCACCTTCATTTTCTTTGGTTAAAACTGCCGGCCCATCCATAACCTGCCAATCCACTGACAGCCTGGACAAGAAATCAACTACATAATTATTTCATCCTTGAATGTGTTCAAGGACATAACATTAATCTTTAAGTGTAGCTGCTAGTCTTGCCAATCTAGCCTATTCATTAGCTGCCGCCCCCTCCTACCCCCCAAGCAAAACCTTGGCCAAAGGTTTGTGATCAGTGCAAAGGAGGATCTTGGTTTTCCACAAGGAAGTACTAAAATGCTCTGTACCCCAAGCTGCCGGTAACACTTTGTGTTCAATCACTGAGTAATTCCTTTCTAAGGTGGTTAAAGTGTGGGAGGCACTTCTACTGCATTTTCACCTTTGTTACCAGCATCACAAATATGATTCTAAACCATCTCAAAACTATCCTGTTGTTCCTGCCCCCAATTAAATGCAATCTCCATTTTTTAACAGAAGCCTCAAACACTCTGTTTTGTATGAAAAGTTCTCTACAAACTTGGCATAATACTCGATAATGCCTCGAAAGGACCTGAACATGTCTTTGTCTGTGGGTGAAGGATCCATTTCAATGGCACTCAACAAATTCTCTTTAGGTTTGACTCCACCTTCAGTAATACTGTAACCCAGGTAATCTGCTTGTTCAACTAAGAACTTACATTTCTCTTGGCATAGAGTCAAGTCACGAAAATTCTAGTCACTCAGCACAGGGTCTCTACCCTGAGGCTGAACAGGAGACTGGGTTGGGCTCTCCAACACCCTGTCGTCCCCTCTGGGGTCCTGTACTTTCTACTGTGGAGGTACGCTCAGACTCCAGAACTGTCAGGAAGCTTGAGTCGGCCATCCTGCACAGCTCTCCCGCCAGTTCAGGGGTGCTATTCTGCTACTGGTCCCCCCACCTGGTCCCCCTAGGCCAGAGGTCTTCAATCTGTGGGGCGCGACCCCCACGGGGGCCATGGAGTCATGGAAAGGGGGTCGCGCATTCTCAGGCCTCACTTCTACATGGACTATCGAAAAATAAAAACGTCCCCAGACAGTTCATTTTGAAATTAAAATATTAAAAGCTGCAATGTCATTTAGGGAGTGTTGTCTTGTGATGTGAAACCGGAGCTGATCCGACAGCTAAACAAGGTTTCCTTCCAGGAGGCCTGCTTGCCTGGAAGTAATGGAAATATGTGCTGCCAGTTAATCTGAAAATGTAAAGGGCAATTAACTGTCAAGAAAACTTAAGAATCGGTCATAGTTTCCAGGAAAGGACCATGTTAATGCAGACGTTGTCTTTGGAGGTAGCAATGCTTGTCGATTGCAGTCCTACCTATAATGTTGAAATAGAGAATCATGTTTGTACTGCGCAATGCTTATTTCCATAAGATCGGTAAGAGGATATGAATATTCATGAGGGAAGCACGTTGAGCAGGTGCGCTCAACCGGCGTTCCCCCACACGTGTAAAAAAAGCCTATAAAAGACTTGCCGGTTCCTTGGCAAGACGCTTCGCTTCACAGCTTATGCGTCACGTCAGGAGCCTCCAGGACCTTGTTCCCAGTACCCGGCCCCGCCCGTTCTCCAGATCGCAGTGGTGACTTGCCTGCTTCATCCCTCGGAGCAACCCAGCTGCTGAAGGATTCCCCGACACTCGAGCGCCTCGGCAGTTTCCAAGCTCCGTCGGACACAGCAGAGACTTCCGGTTTTAGAGTCGGAGCTCATTTTCAGTGGGACCCGCTCAACCCTTCCGGTCCCAGGATTTGGTCTTCCGACAACGCGCAGGATAAAGTAAGACTTTTCTATTGATAGTATTCAGGAATCAAACCTTGGCCAAAGCAAAACGAACCTTGGCAAAACCAATACTAAAATCGAAAGACGAACCTTGGCTAAAAGTAAACGTCGGATCTTTTCTTTTATGGACATTGTAATTGTTTTATCTCGCATCTTTAGAACTGCATTTGAATGTCATTTTACAGCGGGGACAGAAACTGCAAACTATTCTTATGGTAACGCAGTGATTAAAACTGCAAAAACTGATTGTAAAGTTATTACCTAAGTTACTGGTTCATTGAAGAAGTTATTAGGGGCTTGTATTCTTTATTTTCATTTATTTCCACAGAACCCCATTTATTGATGCACACGTAACAGTGTAAGGTAAGACAGACGGTTGCATGCTGAGTGTGATTTGCAGTTCAACTAACCAGTTCTTTCAATTTGTTGTAAAAGCAGTATAAGACAAATATTTACCCAGTGTATTTATGTTTTAAAAGGTGCTAAAAATTCTAAGCAGTTCAGTGTATGCTTAACGAAGTCCCATAGGCTAGCACAAGAAGTACAGGAATGGGCTTTCTGATAGTTGGTATGTACAAAATTACTTCTTACTGTATATGTTGTTAAAGCTGCAGAACGATAAGGAATTGGTGGTGATTGATGTTAATCCTATTACGCAGTACTGCAACCTATGTGAATCACAGCAGTAAAGAGAAAGTCCAGAGTGCTTCAAAGAGAGAGACAGTCATCTCAAAGAAGAGATCCAGTGTTGTTTGTTTCTCTCTTTCGCTTTCCTTTCCCCCATCCACTACCCTTTCCGTCCCCCACTTCCCTGTCCCTTTAGGGGCCAGCAGATTGTGTCAAGTGTTACCATCCTTGTCACGTTTGTTGGTCCTTGGAGGTATTGGGATTAGTCAACTACAAGACAGAAGAAACCTGGACTCCTGAGGTGACGTCACTGACATTAGCAGCTGTAAAGAATGTTTGGGAGCTGGTACTGGCTTTCATTGATGGAATCCAGTGCTTCTGGATGTAAATATATTTACATAGCACTTACTATCCCTGAGGAGGTATTGAAGGCCAGTAAGGAAGTAAGGAGCAAGATAAACAAGCATTTGCAATGCAATAGGTCTGGCAATTATGCTAGTTTGTTATTGACATTGTAAATACCAATGTATTTTATTTATGTGTTGGTTTTTAAAACTTAAATAAAAGGCATTGTCTGCTGTCTAGGCTTAGGAAAGAGATGCGTGGTGTCTTGCATGTCCTCCAGTGCGTCACCCATCTGCTCTGCTCAACGTGGAGCATGGCATTGTGTCAGATGTCACAAATGGGGTGGAGCACTACCATATGTGTCAGCAGCAGGGATGCCTGGCAGTGAAGTTGTGCTCAGAGCTAGTACAACACTAATTTGTTTTGAGCTCAAACGGTTCAAAAGTTATTAAAAACATAGTAAGAGGTGTTGCTGCGCAGTGGAAGATCCTTTTTAAAGGTTGAGTGGTCATAATTCTGTAATTTATGGCTGAGTTAGGGTGTTAAAGTGGTACTAATGAGTTGCAGCTAATGCCCAGACTGTGTTAACAATTTAGAAATGTCAAAATAATGATGTGATACTTTCCCAAAATGTGCTGCATAATTTTCCTTTGCTTGCCACCTACATAATTTATCCAACCCTGCTGCATAATTTGGGCTTTCCCTGCTGCATAATTCCAGAGGCCCTGACTAAGGCCACTGAAAATAGGTGCCTTACGGCCTGCATAAACTAATAACCCAAAAAGAGAACCATTAAAAAAAATAGTGTCCTCAAATGCCCTTGTTAGGGACAAATGAGCACTCAAATAGGAAATTTTTATTTTGCGTAGGGCTCCGCAGATCTGTGCAGCAAGGCTCCTTGTGTTTCTCTCAGTAAGGCAGATTTTATAGTCTATGTGTCACAAATACAATATCTGCTATGTAAAATATGAGGCAGATTAAGGGACCATTCACTACTGCTACAACACTGAGTCAGTGACCGCCTTTTTACTAGACACGCAAACCTTCAAAATACTGGTTTGTAAACACTTGCAACCCCAGTGAGAGAGACACAGTGCACGGGCACGGGAACTGATGAACATTGTATGCACACTGTAAAATTAGGTCTCTCCGAGCTGCCTACAAATTTGCAACCTCCTGCATGTTAAAAACCAAAGCCCAAGTGACTTAAACCACAAAGCTTCACTGCTGATGGTGCAGTAAGGGCTCTTTGCAAAGCGGGACTGGTCTTCGTTTTGTTGCTTATTGCTATATTTGGGTGTTAAACTGGAAATTTATAAGGTGCCATCACAGATTGACTGTCCCTCTGGAGACAAACAAGCATACTCATCCCTTTAGATCAGGAAGATGTTAATATACAAATCAGTTTTGCCAAAATGTTTTATTTATGAAAAAGTACCATCGTGAATTTTAGGGAAATTCTTTTTGGAAACATTTTGTTTGAACTGTGTAGTACCCCTCTGATACCAATCCACAGTCACGCACAAATGTTTAGTTTGCTAAACCTGTCTACTATTGTTTCCCCACCATGAAATTGATTTTCCGTGGGTATTGGGGGCGTTTATTGTTGTCGAGGATGAGGAGTACCAGGTTCCAGAAATCTTTGTCAGGAGGGGGTCCTTACAACCAAAAATGTTTGACAGGAGGGTCTCGGCATCAAAAAGTTTGAAGACCTCTGCCTTAGGCTGAGCCTGTGCCTGGCAAGCCAGGACTTCTAGGGAAGTACAACTACCCCCATGCCCCAAGGGAAACACATACTCTCCCCTGTCCTGACAGAGCATGGAGTCCTCCCTAGCAAGCAGTGCAATCACCAGAGTCAGTCTTAGGATGCTTTGACCTTGGAGCTGGCAACCCCAGACCCATTGGTTCTCCCACTAGAGACTGTGGCATCCTCTCACTCCTCCATCAGGACTTCTGCACACTCCTCATTGGCGTGATGCTGCCAGACACCAGAACTGGTGGAATGATTATGGCAGCTGCCCCTCCCCCTAATTCGACTGACACAAGGGGGCGGCTCCCATCAGTGGATGGTCTACTGGTATAAGCCAGGCTCCCCTGCAGTGCCCCCTCTGAGAGCAATCCACGCATTGGGGCTGGAAATATTGTTTCCTGGGCCTCCGCCCACCCTTCACCCCTCTTCCTACTCTTGGAAAGGGCTACACTGGGACCTGTGTGAGTCACTGCAATCCTCCCTCTCACTCTGAAGTAGAAAACTTAAGCCACTCCCCTTTGGATTACAGAAAACAGATGCCAGTCTTTTTTCTGTTTTAGGCCCCAGAGTCACCGAATTCTACTTACAAATTATTTTCTATTAGATTGTTGTGTAAAGGTGCGGGGAATGAGATTTTAATATCTTTTATGATCAATTTGATAATTTATCTCATTCGTCAATTTTGGATCGATTGTTATCTGTCATTGAGTAAAAGACAACCCCTGCATAAGTTAGATAAACCCCATAAACTGACGCAACTCTGAAGAACCACTTTCAACTGATGGAGTTTAAAAGGTTTAATATAAAATTAAGAAAAGTTGCATATACAATCCTCTCAGGATAAAATTCAATCAGTATACGAAAGAATACAATTAATATCAACTCCAAGTCTCTTCAGATTATAGCATCGACTCAATGTGGTCTCGTTGCGTCATCTACAGAAAGAGAAAAATAATCAAGTTAAATCTGTCCCTACCCTATACTAGGTGACATCCCTACTTCGCAAGTTTCTAGTACCCTAAAAAAGGTGTCAGCAGTTTGACTCCCTAAGAAGTTCAAACTCTCTTAGCCTCTAAAGGTAACTTAAGTTTAAGAAGCAGTACCCTCTCTGCCTACCCATCCGCTCTCTAAGGGTCCTCGGCCTACTGCTCCCTTGCGCTCTGATCTCTCTCAGCGCATCTGCTCAAGTCATCTGCTCTTTCTAACTTGCCTCTCGCTGTTCTCGCTGAGCTCTTGCTATCTTCTCCCCGGGGTGCTGTCCCTAAAATACACAATCACAGTGTGGGTGGAACGCCCCTTCGACGCCCACCACGGACTTTCCCCCATGATGTCATTTTCTGGCTCTTTCCATGGCTTCGTCTCTTCGCGTCGTCCGTTAAGTTGACCTTTCTCCTGAGACGCCATCTTCGTCTTCTTGTTGGTGACTTCATTCGACTTTACCTTTGACACTTTCGGAGCAAAATCTATCACCTTATCAGAACTTTACTCTTTACGGCTATATACATAACCTTTCTTGGTCCTGTGAATGGTCATTTCAAAACAAGACTCAAATTCCTATCGTCTCCCCTCATGTTTAGGCAATAAACTTCGTCCGACATTTGTCACCTTAAATCTAACAAGAACTAGACTCTTCGGCTCTCACATTCAAGTGAAGGCTATTCACGACTCCTGTGAGCCCACTAAATTACCAACAGCGGACTACACTCCTGCGAACCCTTGGTCAGTCAGGTTATAATCACAAATGACCTAAACCCTTCTAACATTCCTACAAACTTCTTCTACACAGTATAACCCTTAACACATATTTATATATGATCGCATTTTAGCAAATCCTTTGCTTATATGTGAATACGTTTTACATAGAATACAAATTACGTAGAATATAAACCTTAATACATAGAACATAATTTACATAGAATATAAAGTTATGTTCTCATTTGTTACATCGTTATATATGCTCCTTGCACATTTCTCCATATTACATTTCTCGCCGTTTCTGCATTTAAAGTTACACATGTACATGAATTCTACTTTGCACGTTCTTCTGTTCGTGAGCATTTCTACACATTTCTACATTAGCCCACTACGTATACAGGCCTTCTAAATCTAATGCATTCTAAAGTGAATACAGAATACATTTCCTATATTACTTTGGTCACATCTGTTAACCTTATACTATAAGCATCAACTTCACGTTCGACATACATTTCATTCCTACGTTTATACGATATGCTTGTGAATATGACTCGGATATACGTTTTATTCAAATTGCGCTCTCTCAGTTCCCCCCTTTGATGACTTTTAGGAGTCATCACTAAATGCAATTTGAATAGCACCTTTACACAGAACTAGTTACATCATTTCCTCTTTTTATCATTTCAAGTGCTCTTAAACTTTTATACTATTGATCTTGTAAAGCAGCTAATCTCCTTTCTTGTTCTCTCATAGATCTTTGTAACCGGTTTGTCCTATACCATTTATATAGTTTCACAAATCCTAACAATGTGATTATGCAAATTAATACTATTAATACAGGTTTTAATATATACCATATAATGCTTTTACCAAGATTGCCAAACCAACTTCCAACCTTTCCTACTCCATGACCTACTTTTTCCCAAACATTTATTTTTGTCAAATCTTCGATTTCTTGATGTATCTGTGTAATGTTTCTTATGACCTTCTCAAGTGGTTTTGAATTATCAGGAATATAAGTACAACATTCCTGGACCTTCAAAGCCTTGCAAACTCCGCCTTCTTTTGCTAATAGCACATCAAGAGCAAGTCGATTCTGAAGAACCATTGCTCTAATCGATTGCATCTCACCTTCTATTAGCATTAATGACCTTGCAGTACTTGCAGATAATCTATCTACGACTGTAGCTAGTCTCCTGATCTTAACATCGTTAAGTATTAAACCTAACATAGGAAACATCGCTCCAAATACGTCTCCTACTACTTCTGCATCTCCTACTTCTCTTTTCGTTCTTGTCGAAGCCTTTCCTTCTATGATCGCTAAATCCTTTGCATGATATATTTTGGGGAAGACAATTGCCAAGTAACACGAACCATACCAATTGTCAGGCAGTTTTACATAGGCATTTCTTCCGCATACAAAATATACATTAGGAATCACCTGCATCTCCTTCATGAAATCTTTCGTGTAGTACTCTAATCGAAAAGCATGTTCGCAATTAACTTCACCTACAAATACGTTCTCATAATATGTCTTGCTTCGAGTTAAACATAACTTTCCTTTCTGCGTTCTATCCAAAGCTATTGGACCATTGCTCCCTTTCTTTTTATGTGCCTTCTCTTCTTCGGTCCAATCAGTTTTCCACTGTCCTGACATTTTTAGAATCTTCTGCCTTCTGTATCGGTCCTCTACTTGTGCTATGAATTTCTTCTCTATCTCTGACACTTTGCAAGTCAGATTATTTCTGCGTGCGTATGATGTATCTAATGTATCCCAAGGAAGGAAGAATTTGGCTAGTCTATCCTCCTTTTTGTAATAGTCCCACTTATTCATTTGTTTATAATTCGGAACTTCAGGCAGTACCGAATCATAATTTGAAAAGTAGTACTCAAATCCTTCTCTACCATAAAATATACTAAGCAATAAACTACATGTTATCCCATAAGTCAGTGGGAGATGATGATATCTGATGCCCTCATCTACAGAAGCCGGCAATTGCATACATACATAGCAATCTTTGGCCTCCATGGCATCGATATACTCATATAATAGTTTGGCATATGCGTTTGACCTAAAGTTTCCCTGTGACTCGTCTACATGTAATCTACGAGCTTCATCTGCCAGTAACGCTTTTTCACGAATTACATTGCTCTCCTCCTTCTTCCCATCAAGAGCAGGTTTCAAAGTCGTTACAGGTTTTACATCTGCTGTTGCTTTATCAGTTTCATGTCCTACTATGTATGATATTGTCACTACTGTAATTATGAGAAAAATCACTACTGCTATAAGTGTACCTATTATGCATTTAGCTTTTCGGTTTGGGTTGCCGTTCTCCATGTTACCAAAACAGCGTAACTCCTTCTTTTGCGAAAAAGTTTTTCTTTTTCAGTCTTTGGTTTGCTTTATTTTCTTCTCAGTTTGTAAAGTGCTCTTTATCATCAAAGTCTCTTTTTCGCAACAATGTCTTTTTATCTTCAGCAACAGACAACCCTAACCCTTCTCCGTCCTCTAAATGTAATCCCTAATTTTATTCTTCTTTCCACTCGGCGCTAGGTTATCTTCTTCTTTATAACTTATATACAAAGTCTTTATACATCAACAATTATTCTCGTACCTGCAGCTTTCACAACAAGTTCCAATAATTCAAAACGAATGACTTTTTCTTCTTCTTCCGGAATTTGATGACCAAAAGTCGGAAACTGTAATCGATTTAGCACTAGATCTTTGATCCGACTCAAGTATGGGGGTATGGGAAGTGTGAAAGTCAGTAATCCCTCAGTCTCGAGTCCAGGAGTCAACATCCATATCTCCACTGCCACAAATGGATCGTGATCGATTACTTTCACTTCCTTCACTCTCCCAGATTTCTGTCCCCAAGACATCTGCTAGATAAGTCCACTCTGGGGTGGCGTACCTTCTGCAGGGCACATGTACCCTTCTCGATCTTCTTGGACTCTCCGTGCCTGAGTCTGTAGTTTCCTCTTCTTGGTCTGATTCTTCAGAGATCGGGACAAGAGTTTTCTCCTGTTGTGCTTTTAAGCTTGGCCTCCTTCTTCTCTCCAGCCAACTAGCTTCGTCACTCCTTGTCCTCCTGCTCCTTGTTCTTGGACTTGTCTCTTGGTCACTCTCAGCTTGTTCAATATCCGACTCGATCTCCCAGTTACTTTCTTCTCCTGAGGCGACTTCGGTCTCACTGGTGTCTTGACCTTCGTCGACCCGTTCTGACACAGGTTCAGCCTCTTCAATCACCTCTACAGCTTGGCTTTCCCCCTCTATGGCTTCTCCGCTTTCCGCTGGATTCTCATTCGAGAGAGGAGCTGTTTCTTCTAGAGGTGTTGGCACTCTTCGAGTGTGTGAAGCATGTATCCAATTTGGCATGCCTCCACACTTCACCGCAGTGTTCGTAACAAGTATGACTTGAAATGGTCCTCGCCAACGTACGTCTAAGCAGTTCTTCCTGACATGCTTTTTCACCAAGACCCAGTCCCCCGGACTCAGGTCATGGCACAAGTCTTGTGCTGATGGAACCTCTGCAGCCTGGACCTGGAGGGACACAGAATTAATGGCATCAGATAGTCCCTTGCAGTAGTCCAAGATCAAGTCGTCTGTGATGTTCAATAACGCTGCAGTCGGAACCGATGGTAATCTCATAGCTCTCCCCATTAGCACTTCATGTGGAGAGAGACCTGTTTTTCTATCTGGTGTGCTACGTATGCTCATAAGAACCACTGGTAGTGCGTCTGGCCAACTCAGGGATGTTGATGAACAAACTTTGGCAAGTCTGGACTTAATTGTGCTATTGATTTGCTCTACAATCCCTGAAGCTTCTGGTCGATAACTGCAATGGAGCTTCTGATCGATACTCAAAGCTGAGCATAGCATCTTCACTACTTCGCTGTTGAAATGAGTTCCTCTGTCCGATTCCAAAGAGGATGGCACCCCAAACCTCGGTATTAACTCTCTAAGTAATAGTTTTGCTACTGTAAGTGTATCGCACCTACGTGTAGGGTAAGCTTCAACCCATCTAGAAAATATACAGACAATCACTAAAACGTATCTGAGTCTGTTGCATTTAGGCATTTCTATGAAATCAAGCTGCATCCTATTGAAAGGCCCCCCAGACCTCCCAATGTGACTCAATGTGACTGGTGTTCTCTTTCCTACGTTTAGTTGCTGACAGATCGCACATCGCTGACATACTGCTTCTGCCGCTACTCTAAATTTAGGGTTAAACCACGTTTGTCTGAATAATCTCACCATGGCATCTCTACCTATGTGTGCTGATCCATGCAATTTTCTTGCCATTGGACTAACAAGTTCATTTGGTAAAACTGCTCTCCCGTCTGCAGAAATCCAGAAATTCATTTCGCTCTTTATACACCCAGCTGTTTCCCAGCCCTTTTTCTCATCATCTGGTGCATTCTCCTGAACACTCTTCAGCTCATCCCACGTATCTACAGTGTCTAACAACATTGTCAATTCAGTTCTTTCTTGGATTCCCCCCACTTTCACATCAGTGTGAGAATATCCTTGTTCTGCGCAGTAACGCGCTACCTCGTCAGCATAGCGATTGCCCTGCGACACAAAGTCTACATTCTTCGTGTGCGCAGCACATTTGACAACCGCAATAGCTGATGGACCTTGCAATGCCTCTAACAAGAGTCTCACGAATTCTCCATTCCTAATGGGAGAACCCGAGGAGGTCATGTAACCTCTTTGAGACCATAACTGCCCGTAATCATGAACTACCCCGAAACCATACTGGCTATCGGTGTATATGGTGACTCGAATTTTGTTACCTGCTAAACAGGCACGCGTCAAAGCAATAATTTCAGCTACCTGAGCGGAATGTACTCCTTCCAGGCAAGCAGCTTCTACAACTCTGGTGATTGTACAAACTGCATAAGCTGCTCTCAGCTGACCAATATCGTCTCTTACGCATGAACCATCAACAAAGAAAATTTCATCAGGGTCAGTCAATGGCTCATCTACGATATCGGGTCTCGGTTTGGTGCATAGTTCAGTCACATCAAGGCAATCATGATCTGTACAAATTTCATCATCCACATCATTTGGAAGTGGCATCAAAGTTGCAGGATTCAAGACGGAGCATCTCTTTAGGGTCACATTCTCGGCAGCTAATATGACCTGCTCGTAGCGTGTGAGCCTGCTATTCGTCAGATGCTGAGTCTTAGTCCTGGTCATTAACAATTCCACAGAATGCGGTACATACACCACTAACTGATGTCCCAT
Source organism: Lissotriton vulgaris (assembly GCF_964263255.1). Classification (NCBI taxonomy): domain Eukaryota; kingdom Metazoa; phylum Chordata; class Amphibia; order Caudata; family Salamandridae; genus Lissotriton; species Lissotriton vulgaris. The sequence goes on from NC_141694.1 coordinate 501,622,004, forward strand.
TACCACGCTTTCAGATCTTTCAATGCTGACACCCGTTGCAGCAACGGATTTGAGACATCCGGGCAACGCTGCGGCTACTGGATCTAATGTAGCCGAAAAATACGCAACTGGCCTACGCGCATCTGCATGTATCTGGGCCAAAACTGCTAAAGCGCATCCCTCTCTTTCGCAGCAGTAAAGCAAAAATGGTTTTGTGTAATCCGGCATTCCCAAAGCCGGGGCGCGACATAAGTCCTCCCTCAGCTGCAAAAACGCCATCAAACAATCTTTGTCCCATGGTACCGGATCACTCACTCCTTTGTGCGTCAGCTGTAATAACGGCTTTGCCTTCAGTGAGAATTTGGCTATCCACTGTCGACAATAACCGACCATGCCTAGAAACATCCTGACTTCTCTCTGTGTTTTAGGCGCGTTCATTTTCATAATCGCCTCTATTCTGTCTGGAGACACCTTCCGTTTCCCCTTTCCAATCCTGTGGCCCAAGTATTGCACTTCGGTAAGACAATATTGCAATTTACTTGGAGACACCTTATGCCCATTCTCGGCCAAATGATTTAGTAAGGTGATGGTGTCTACTCTGCAAGCTTCCTCAGTTTCTGACGCAACTAGGAGGTCGTCTATGTACTGGACCAGAACTGAGTTCTTGGGCAGTACTAGACTTTCAAGATTTTTCTTCAGTAGCTGGTTAAAAATCGATGGGCTTTCTGTATACCCCTGAGGGATACGACACCATGTTAAAACGCGATCTTCCAGCTTAAAAGCGAAAAGATACTGACTATCTTCATCTAAAGGAATCGAAAAGAAAGCCTGGCACAAATCTATCACGGTGAACCATTCAGCTTGGAACGGTATCTGAAACAATATCACTGATGGATTCGGTACCACTGGACAACATGGGACAACAATATTATTAATCTTTCGAAGATCCTGCACTATTCTGTATTTCCCACTAGGCTTCTGCAAACCCATAATCGGGGAGTTACATGGACTACCCACGATTTCCTTCAGTATTCCCTGTTTAATCATGGATTCGATCACAGGCTTTATTCCTGCAATCGTCTCCGGTGTCAACTTGTATTGTGGTGTTCTTGGGTACTCGGCATTGGGTCTTACCATGATCTTTACTGGTTCTACCCCTTTGATCAGTCCTATTTCTTCTCCAGTAAAATCCCACACCTCAGCTGACACTTTCTCCCTCAAGTCTTGTGGAAGTTCCTCCACTGTTAAGGTAGGATATAGTTCCACGCATTCCTGCGAGTTTACAACTTTAAAATCGGCATCTTCATCGTTGGTCTGCACTTCTACTCCTTCAGGTGTGCAATGTATTGTGCAATACAGTTTACACAACAGATCTCTCCCTAGTAAACACACCGGGCTAGAATCACAGATCACAAACTGATGTTCGTCACTGTAATTCCCTATCTTCACTGACACTGGTTCCGTCAGAGGATTCGTCATCCTCTTGTTTGCGACTCCTACCACCTGAATCATCTCTCCTGATATCGGCAGACCTGGGACTACCGCTGATCTCAACGTGGATCTAGTGGCCCCCTTATCCACCAAAAAGGTCGTAGGACATCCAGCTACTTCAGCCTCTACGTATGGTCCTCTCTGATCTACTTCCAGGGCTGCTCCTAAAGTACAGTCTTCTTCCCTATCCACTCGTTGCCCTGTAAGAGGATCAATGTAGTAGCATTCTTCTCCTCCTACGAACAATGGCATTTGTCTATAGGTTTTCCCTCCATTTGCAATGCGAGGCGGTTGAGGAAACGGGGCTCGAGGAGTCTGAGTCCCCCCTTTGACAAACTTTCCCTTCGGGACTGTTGCTCCCTTAACCACGTTGTTCTGTACCTCTTCCTCCTCCTGTTCTAATTCCCCTATCTCAATATTATAAGGACACTCACGTCTCCAATGTCCCACCTCGTTACACTGATGACACCTGGTTGTCCTTTTCAGTGTTGCGATATCTATTCTCGGTCTCGGTCTTTCTTCCTCATCTCTGCTCTGGTTATTCTGTTTCTTTGCTGGCGTTCCTGTTCCCTGCTGCCGCTGTCCACCCTTTCCAGCTGCTTGCATCTGTACCAACATCAGCTTTTCCTTAAGCTTCTTTGCCTTTGAATCTATCTCATCGCTACAGTATCTTGCATACCTCAGAATCTCATCCAAAGGTTTGTTCTGCCAGCAAATTAAATGCTGTTGAATCATCAGGCTTATGTCCGGTCTCAATCCGAGAACAAACTTCGACACAAACTGTCTTATGTCTTTAGGATCCATTACGTCCAACCCACTGTACTGTTTAAATGCTTTCAGTAATCTCTCATAGAACTCGTGAACTGTCTCTTTAGGCTCCTGAGTTGTTCGATCTATCTTAACCCAGTCTATATCCTGCACCGGCACTTTCTCTTTTAGCCATGTTATTACTCTCTCGTATTTTTCCATGACTCTGTCTGATGGACCATTTGTCTGGGTATCTCTCGGAGGCTCACAAGTGGGCCATTCAATACTAAGTTTGCATGCCGTCCACAAGTCTCCGGGTACTACGATATCGAACAAAGTGTTCAAATCTATCCACAGTACCTTAGAGATTTTCACGAATCTCTCTACCTGCTTGTACCACTCCACGGGGTTCTCTCTAAGCTTCGGGAAAGAATTAGTGAATGCCGCTAAATCCCCCCTACTCCAGGGTACATGAACGTAGTTTCCGTTCGCGATTTCTCGCAAAGGGAAAGCTTCCATTCGCATTAGGTCTGTATCCTGGGACTTCACAAGTGTACTCTGTCTGACAGATCCCCTCTTGGACCATTTTTCCTCCCATCTATCCAGATCTCTCCATATTCTAATACACATGATTAGTTCCCTTATGTGTACTCTTAGCCCAATCGTCCTACGTTCATCTAGATCCCGATCCGTGCAATTCAGCCTATGGTTGGCCTGTAAGGCTTTAGTTCGTGACATGTCTATCATGTACTTTTCTGCTAATTCAGATAACTTTTCATGAGCAGCCCTTGCTTTTCGAGTAACATCCTTAGATAAAAACAGTATTTCATCTGGATCGTACAGCTCTAACCTTTCTATTGCCACTGTGCCGTCAATTATTTCATCCAAGTCTGATTTTAAACTCATTACATCTATGCGTCTTGCTTTTATTTCAGCTCTCAGTACGTCAGTCCTAGGTTGTTCTCTTACATCCCTCTCACCTCCACTATGCGCCCTACGCCTAAGCACAGGTGAGTTATGAGGAATTTTTCTTCCATCTCTTTGTTCCCATCTCTCTAGATCCCAAGCTTTTCCATCTTCCCTTGGGGTGTGGTGGAACATTGCTCCATTCCCCATCACTACATTCCGTCTTTTCGGCTCGGTTTCTCCAGATACGAGATAGGATCCTCCATGCTGTTCTAAACCACTGTAACTCACTTGCTGTCTAGTGTCACTCAACAAACGATAAGGACCTTCATGGCTCTCCATGCTCCCGCAATCTCGTTCGTGATCACCGGATGTATGGCGAGACGTTTCGCGACTCCCTATATTCTCGTGGCTTCGTTCTTGATCACCGGACGCATGGCGAGACCCTTCGCGACTCTCCATGTTCCCGTGATTCCAATGTTGCACATTTTCATCCGGGGTATGGTGTGTGCATCTGAAAGTGTTTCGGTACTCCTGCGTCCTTCGTTCTCCCTCACTAAAGGTGACGCGAGGCACTTCCCCACACCCTGTACTCCTGTCGTTGCACATTTGCCTATTGCCACTAGTAGTAGGGCAAGTATCTCTCCTGCTTCCTTGACTCCCTCTCTCCCACTCCGGGCTGCTTTCGCCAGCTCCACAATGAGAGAGGATCTTGTTATCCTGGTCTCTCCATTCTGCTCCTGTTTCTAAACTTTTATTCCGAGCCTCTTCGGCAGTATCCCATTCTTTCAGATATTCCCTTAACTCCTTATAGGATTTCGGTTTCGGTCCCCTCAAATCCATTGATCCTCTTTGACCCCCTTGTTCTATCCAGGGACCCGTTGCGGAATCTAATGGGGTACTCCGACTCACTGGTGCTAGTATCTGCCTCTGAGGATTTATCGTATTATTCCTACTCTCCATCTCTGCCCTTTCCCTGTCCCATCGTGCCTGTTCCTCCTGCTGGACCCCCTCTGGGTTGTAGATTGACACTATAGGGCCTATGGTAACAGGTACTTGTAGAGCGTCTGGCATTTGGTACAACCTTGCATACTGCGTTTCTGGCACCTTCTGGACCACGAATCTTCCTACTACTCTCTGTTCGGAACTAGATTGAAGTACTTCCTCACCTTTCTTGGTATCCCACTCTGTTACTGGGATCGATTTATATTCCCCCCATCTAGCTCCGTCCTCTTGCTGTAGTACGGGACTTGCGACTTCGCTGTTGTACGGAGGTGGTCTATCTGTTAGTAGCCTCTCTATCAGATCCTCCTCTGTCTCGCTATCCTCATCTTCTTCCAGAGGTTTCTTTTCTCCCGTAGCTTCTATCATGGTGAACAGTTTGTCTGCTTCTATCTTTTGCACTCTCCACTTCTTAGCTTCCTCATCCCATTTCGCATCCTGGACTGCCTTTACTGATCGTCTCACTCTTTCTTGGCGCCTCTTTAAATTTCTCTCGTGTGCTGCTCTAAACCAAGCACTAAGTGCTTCGAACTGTGTTGGCCTCGGTAGAGGTCTCGTTGCAAGCATTACTGCTTTCAGTTGGTTCAACACTTCTAGCTTAAACGTTCCGAATCTTGGAAACGTCAGTTCCTTATTCCCTTCTGTTAGCCTATTCCACTCGGAGATCCACATTATCGAGTGTAAGCCTACATTCACTGCCATATGATAAGCTGGTGTGCCTTCTGGTGGAGCTTCTTCTCCAGCATATAAGTTTCTTCTATTTCTCTTAAAGATTGCCCTTAAACTCTTAAAACACTTCATTTTTGATAATCTACGATTTTCCTTATTAATTCTCTCCTTTGTTTACGTCCCGATGACAAACCACCAATCTCTGTGCGACTCTCGCTAATCAGCCTATCCCAACACGGTTCTACGCCAACCGACCAATCTCAGCGCGGCTCTATGCTGACGTCACTTGTCCCCTCTGCAGCAGTTCCCCTCCTTTCTCAACTCGTCTCGCGGTCTCGCATGCGTTTCATTCATACACCGAAAAATGACTACTTCCGTCCAAGCGATCACTTTTCTCTGACTGTACGGCCACAGTCTACCTGTAATTGCTACCTTAACTGGCGAAACGTCTTCCCTCTGACGGTCAGACGCTTGCCTCAACTGATAGGTTACTTACACACAGTAAACGTACGACCAGCGTCCGTTACTCATACACTCACTCAAACGCTCCCCCTATCATCGGTCTGCGGGCGATCAATGGTACCTCATGACCCCCTTTAAATGGTAGACAAATTACTCTGGGTGTTCGATACACCCGAACCACTTAAGCCCTCTCTGGACATAAGATTTTATCCGGTTGCGCGCGCTCACAACCTTCCCTCAATCACACTACAGGCATTCAACTCCGCTTGACATTACAACACAGGAACAACATAAAACACCGCAATCTTACAACGCATGACCCTTATACTCACTCTCGACCGACTCTGCTGCTTTTCTCTCGACGCACCGTCAGCACCTTCTTCGGCAGGGATTCTTCTTCTGGTCGTCGATGACTAGGGACCGTGGGGTAATCTAAACCTGACCTAGGTTGTCTTCCTCAAGAAGAAAACCATCTTTCTCTGCTACCAACTGCGGGGAATGAGATTTTAATATCTTTTATGATCAATTTGATAATTTATCTCATTCCTCAATTTTGGATCGATTGTTATCTGTCATTGAGTAAAAGACAACCCCTGCATAAGTTAGATAAACCCCATAAACTGACGCAACTCTGAAGAACCACTTTCAACTGATGGAGTTTAAAAGGTTTAATATAAAATTAAGAAAAGTTGCATATACAATCCTCTCAGGATAAAATTCAATCAGTATACGAAAGAATACAATTAATATCAACTCCAAGTCTCTTCAGATTATAGCATCGACTCAATGTGGTCTCGTTGCGTCATCTACAGAAAGAGAAAAATAATCAAGTTAAATCTGTCCCTACCCTATACTAGGTGACATCCCTACTTCGCAAGTTTCTAGTACCCTAAAAAAGGTGTCAGCAGTTTGACTCCCTAAGAAGTTCAAACTCTCTTAGCCTCTAAAGGTAACTTAAGTTTAAGAAGCAGTACCCTCTCTGCCTACCCATCCGCTCTCTAAGGGTCCTCGGCCTACTGCTCCCTTGCGCTCTGATCTCTCTCAGCGCATCTGCTCAAGTCATCTGCTCTTTCTAACTTGCCTCTCGCTGTTCTCGCTGAGCTCTTGCTATCTTCTCCCCGGGGTGCTGTCCCTAAAATACACAATCACAGTGTGGGTGGAACGCCCCTTCTACGCCCACCACGGACTTTCCCCCATGATGTCATTTTCTGGCTCTTTCCATGGCTTCGTCTCTTCGCGTCGTCCGTTAAGTTGACCTTTCTCCTTAGACGCCATCTTCGGCTTCTTGTTGGTGACTTCATTCGACTTTACCTTTGACACTTTCGGAGCAAAATCTATCACCTTATCAGAACTTTACTCTTTACGGCTATATACATAACCTTTCTTGGTCCTGTGAATGGTCATTTCAAAACAAGACTCAAATTCCTATCGTCTCCCCTCATGTTTAGGCAATAAACTTCGTCCGACATTTGTCACCTTAAATCTAACAAGAACTAGACTCTTCGGCTCTCACATTCAAGTGAAGGCTATTCACGACTCCTGTGAGCCCACTAAATTACCAACAGCGGACTACACTCCTGCGAACCCTTGGTCAGTCAGGTTATAATCACAAATGACCTAAACCCTTCTAACATTCCTACAAACTTCTTCTACACAGTATAACCCTTAACACATATTTATATATGATCGCATTTTAGCAAAACCTTTGCTTATATGTGAATACGTTTTACATAGAATACAAATTACGTAGAATATAAACCTTAATACATAGAACATAATTTACATAGAATATAAAGTTATGTTCTCATTTGTTACATCGTTATATATGCTCCTTGCACATTTCTCCATATTACATTTCTCGCCGTTTCTGCATTTAAAGTTACACATGTACATGAATTCTACTTTGCACGTTCTTCTGTTCGTGAGCATTTCTACACATTTCTACATTAGCCCACTACGTATACGGGCCTTCTAAATCTAATGCATTCTAAAGTGAATACAGAATACATTTCCTATATTACTTTGGTCACATCTGTTAACCTTATACTATAAGCATCAACTTCACGTTCGACATACATTTCATTCCTACGTTTATACGATATGCTTGTGAATATGACTCGGATATACGTTTTATTCAAATTGCGCTCTCTCAAAGGTCATGCTTGTTGCAATTAACTGTCCGGATTGTGGTTCTCAGCACCTGTAATGCATAGGAGGCAGAGGAGGAGGATACTCCTTTTCGAGACATCGTGGAGGCAAAGATGATGGAAGAATCTGGAATTGTATTATCCATGAGAAGAAGGTCGACACCACATACATTGATAAGTCTTAATTTTGATTTGTTCGTAATCGCTGGGAATGTATCTCTTGGACGTACTTTAGTTAGTCAGATAAGACATGTCTCGCTCACCTTTGCAGACAGACATCCTCTCTCTCTCTCTCTCTCTCTCTCTCTCTCTCTCTCTCGTTCTCTCTCTCTCTCTCTTTCTCTCGACGCATTGATCCGTACATTTCTGCTCATAAACTTACTTTCTAGTGCAAGTACATTTTTCCTTTTCTTGATTGGAACCTTCATTTTGTTCTTCGTCCGATTCTATATTTGCTGGCACCTACAGCTTCAAGAATTTCTAATTTACCCACAACCTTAGCTTAGCATTAGGTAGTTTCCCTTTATGGAAACGAAATATTTTCACTTTGGATATGCTGTCTTTATTAACTTCGATTTGAGACTGTAACTTTACTAACTTGAAAATAAACCTTCATAGTTTTCAAAATTACTTTTCTCTGTCGTTTCTGTGGGGCAAGTTCTGCTTCACTGTCATTTAAATGTTGTTGAACTTATGATTTTAGCCTCAGTACAAAATAAAGAGTCATCCCAGTGGACATAGCAGATATTTGAGTTTACACCGAGTTTGCACAGTGCAAACACCATCCTTATCTGTCAAGCTATCATCTCTGTATTTGCGGTGTATGTGCCAACATGATGTGTTGCCAGATAGCTTAAGGTAACTGTGGTAAAATCTAAAAAGATTCTGTCCTTTTGGAGAAGGTCACATGTCCTAGTCTCACAAGTCCCAGGTAAATAGGTTAGTCGTCATTCTCTCAAAGAGGTATGCACTTTAGATGCTCTTCTCAATCTCTGACCACTGCACTGGGGTTTTAATCCAAATAAAAACCAATAACATTGCAAACTGGGCAGGCTCACTAGGAGAAAATGGCAAAAATTACAAAGATGTTGTAATAATGGAATACTGGCAGGGAAGCATGACTCTACAGGTCCCAACAACGCCCAAGGATTTTACGTATCTATCCACCCTTTAAAAGCTGGTCGGATCATAATGTGATACCTATGTTTATTTATACACACAGACACAATATATTCTACTGCAATAAATATTCAATATCAAATGAATGTCAAAGAACAATAATTCTACATCCTGTCCGCTGAAAAGATGTACCTCGTGTCCTGGATACTCCGCAATGGCTAATGTAATGTAGGCTGTGAGAGTGACAGGGCTTTGGTTGCCACCTTTCATTTCAGTGTCCAACAATCTTCCTGGCTCCCAGAATTCACCATTCTTCTTCTGATGTTGAAAAATCCATGTTATTGTCTTCTGCAACACCGATGGATCAATATTTATAAAGGAACGTGCTTGAAGGAAACATCTTAGGACAAATGCGGACAACCTATGAAAAAAGTCAACAGAAAATATACAAATATATTTATAGAAGGGAAAGTCTATTGCATTGCCTTCTAATAATTTTTCCTGAATATGACCATTAATTTTTGTCCTTGATTTGCAATTTTTAAATATATGAATCTCATTAAATGCACGTGATGTTATTCAGAAACATTTGACCTAAACATGGATGCTTGCAACATAGTCAGCCATAAATCACGTATTACAGTGCAAAGTTTCATCATTCAACGGGTATAACATGAGAAATGTATTAAATGGCCATTGGAACCATTGGAAGGGTGAAACTAGATCTTATGACCGGTACCGTTTCTTTGAAATATTGAGGCCACCATTTCAAAAAAATTATATAGCATGGTTTAGTGGCAATGTGGATAAGCATGGTTTTTCTTCTGCAGCTGCCATTGTTTTGCTCATGGTTTAAGTCAGAAACATCTGAGTTATGTACAGAACTGCATATGCATATTTCTAAAAGAACAACCTATACTACTTCCGAAAAATAAAATGGTTATTTTTTCAAATAAGACAATGAATATTCTAAGCAGTAGTTTGCTTAGGAAGGGAGCGAATTCTTGCATCAGTACCAGATAAAACTTGTGAAGGAGGGGCCTGTTTCCGATGGTGGGTGGCTTCTGTCAACACAAATGGTCCGGCAGCTTGGGGGGAAATAAGAATGAAAATATAACATTTACCTGCAGCTCCTGGTCCCGCTGCCGGCCTCTTCAGTGCTCCTTGGCTCTCGGTGGCCACACAAAACAGGCTCCCAGACTCCCCACCCGATCTAGACGCTGCACTCCTGCTATTGCCCAGCATGAGAGCAGCTCCAGGATTGTCCTGAATGGGCTGGTTTAACACTTACTCAGGCACAGGGAGTCTGTGCCTTTTCTCCACCTGGCTTTACAACACTGCTGGGTTGAAGAAATCTAAGTGCGCATGCCGGTTTGGCCGTGCTAAAACAGCCAGCCAAACCGACATGCACACTTAGTGCCCACCACTGCTTCTCCCTGCTGTCTATGGAGGATGGCCGAGCCCGCCCCAAACCACACTTGCAGCATGGGATCACTCAGTCAGGGAATGAAAGATAAAATGATAATAAAATTGTTTTATTATCATTTTATTTTTCATTTGCTGTTGCTGAGCAGAGGGGCAATGCTCCACCGCCATTACGGAGGAGCAGCAGCTGCTATTTTCAAAGGCATTTTGCAAAATGTAAATTAGTACTCCTATACTGCTGTCATGTGGCTTTGTGCATTGGTCACTAAGCATCTAAAATGGAAAACAATGAATTGAAGCTGAATATTCATAGACAATTGGTAGAAATATAAAAGAATGTGCCCTCTTTGAATATTTACTATAAGGGATCTAGATGTTTCAGGGCTAATTCACAAAAGCATTTAAGACAACAATGTACTACTCATGTTTTCATAAATGCTTTTGTAAGTCAACCACAAATTTGTTTTGGGCTTTAGTAATTCCAGAATTTTGAGCAGAGATGGAACATTTGCTAAGTAACCCCTGGTTTAAGACAACTAATAAGACTTTTTCAACTGAACGTTTTGTAAGAGAAACAAGTTATTCTGATTTGTATTTAATATTTTGTAAAATTGGATGAAAGTCATGTATTTAATTATTTTAAAAAACGTTTTACATTTTTGAAAAAGTTTGAGAAAAGTTTCATTGTTTTAATTAAGTTTATAAAATAAAAAAATAATTATTTATCACTTTAAAATACATGCATGATATTTAATCTGAAACAAATCGTATTAATTAGAATTAGTTCCTTTGGGGTGTTATTTTAATACCCTGTCTCCATTGTTTTCTATGAGAGCATGTTGCAGGACCAATGATTGACCTTGTGCGATTCTTGACTCCAAGGCTGGGTATAATTGACCTTTCTTTAAACTGCAAAAGTCTAACAAAGTATTGCTATGTGTTATGTATTAGCATGCCCCTCCCAAACCTTTGCCTACATTTCGCAAAACACCTCCCATTTAGTATTAATCTTACACTTTCCCACCACTCCCCCTGGTTTATTTAATATTTACTACTAAAATGTATATCTGCATGTGTGTAGATGCCCACACAGAAAAGTTACAAGATGCAGAAAGGGAGGGCTCTGGAGGTATGTTTGGAATAGCATTTTGTGCTGCATGATTTGTACTACTGCATTACTATTTCAGATACCGTATTTTCCGGCGTATAAGACGACCCCCTACTTTGCTTAATAAAATGTAGGTTTCGTGCTATACTCGCCGTATAAGACTACCCCCACTTCCAGTGCAGTCCAACGCAGTCCTGCATAGCCATTTTGAGAATGTATTTTATTTTATTTTGGCTCGTACTTTGTATGCTTTGTATGCTTTGTATGCTTTTGTAACCTGCACACTTATCACTTTTTCTCCAGGAATGTACCGATTGCTACCTCATGTATTTTGGTTGCTCGCTATTGTCACTTTTGATCCATGTAACTTAATGTTTGCTTTTGTAATTTGTCCATTGTTATTGTTGCTCACATCAGCCCATTTTTATATAATGCAGAAGCAGTCTGACACCTTCGGGTGTAGTCCGCGCTATGTAAAAACGCATGAAAACATTCCTTCAAATTTAGCATCCGGCTTATAAGACGACCCCCGACTTTCCAGAACATTTTAAGGGGTTAAAAAGTCGTCTTATACGCCGGAAAATACGGTACTACAAAATGCAGTTTTTGGACTAGGCCCATTGTGTTCAGACCATTTTCATGAATTAAATATTTCCTCCTTAGTCACAAGCTATTTTGAGGCCTTCCAATAGAACACTGTATAATTCAAATAGATGGCCATTTACCTGGGAATATGAAAATGGGTCATGATATAAAATAGATCAGTAAGATGAATGAGGTACAGCCCGGAGGTGAGTAAGTAGAAGGAAGACAGTGTCTTCTGGGGTGTAAGGCGCACCAGTGAGGCAATTGTGGTACAAGTAGGACAAGAGGGTGGATTGAAGCACATGGTTCATGAGATATGAGTCAACGTACATGACGTTTGAGAGAAGAGGATGAAAGTTTACGGTGTAAGTAAGAAGATGAGCATTAGGTGGTTGGACCTGGGCTACAAGCTTCTGCAAAGAACAACTTTCATAAATATCCATTAGGAGCACCTTAATGCCAGAGACAAAGGACTATGCATTTCTATTATTATTTTTTAGCGTTGCATGAATTATCGAGATATGTTTCTGGGAATCAGAGGGACAGGCCAAATATTGTTTACTCCATTTTTTACACCACCAAACTCAACAAGTCAAATTTGGCCCCTTCATGCCCAGAACCTGCAACATAACCTATGGTGTCCTCCAAGAGTATCCTCTCTCCCTGATGCTCTTCATCATCTACAGTGGCACACAACATTGGAAACCACAACATGAGATTCCACATGTACTCAGATGATACACAGCTCCAGGAGACAGGCACCACGTAGCAGGTTGCCTGAGGCATGCACAGATTCAGATCTCAGAACTAGCCATTTATGAATGAAGAAATGCCGAAGTCTTACTAATGGGACAATCTATCTAAGCCTTTCATCAGCAACTGACCAACAACCTGAAGACCCTGCCAATATCCATCCAAAATTAAAGGTGTGATATTTGATGGAACTGTTTGATCAGGACCTGACTGTTAATGCTCAAGTTAATTAAGTAATCCAAAAAGTATTCCATTGCTTTCATTAGGTCCTTGCACTTCTACAGCATCTTATAAAACTGTACTTATATCCTAGTCGCCTGGACAACTGTGATGTTATTGGCATAGCACTATGTTCAGCAAGAATTGCAGTTAACTCTATATCATGAAGTCCTTCTTGACTTCTGCTGCAAAGCTCATGCAACAGCCAAAAATAACTCTTATTTGGCTACCAAGTACAAAAGGCCACAGGTCAAGACTGGGCATAGTAAGTAAGTCCCTGCATGGACAGTCATTAGGATAGATCTTCAAACTAGCCAGACAGTACTAAATGACCCACTTGACTCGACTTGACTTGACCCACTGACTCTAATCTGCAACCCGTTACCTCATTTCCGATAAGGCAATCAGACACAGAGTTCAGAGTAGGTCACAACATGTACTATGCTACAACATATCAAACTCACAGCATCATACCAGGAGACTTGACGAAAGCATTTTGCATATCCAAATAGGTCTCAAAATTCATTTGATCAGTACTGTCTACAGACCCATGTCAGCTTAATTACCTCCATGATCAACTCAGTCACCTGCTACAATGACTGCCCCCTTTCCACAGGCCAGTCAAAGCTTAATACTGTCCAGTCTACCTGCAAAAATCCAATGTACAAAATGAGGATGTTTCGCCATCAACAAGACTTTTCCATCATTATTATTATCACCATGAAGATCACACCAAGACTCTTCTGGGTGAAGGGGCTTAAATACATAATGACACTTCAGAAAAACTGGGGCAGCTCTTGAGAATGACTCTCTCTGTAAAATATAGCCTCATGTTAAGTACACTAAAATGCTTGGGGGACAGGCATTAGTATTTCTTCAGTTGTAGCACAGTGCATGTCCTTGTATGGGACGTTAGTCCTTTCAGTAAAAAGAAAAACAACATTGTCGGTGACATTCATAAAGTCTAGCAGGAACAACAGGCTAATCAGAACATACAAAGTACCACCAGCCCTTTTGAATAGGACCATAAAATTACAAAACCTCAGACATGCAATGATGTTTTATCTGGCTTGCAGAAGCGTATGATTAGAGAAGCTAGTTCTTGCCTTTTCAGGCTTCCTGAAGCAAGATGTTGAGCCTGGACATGTACGATAAGAAGGAGGAGAGATACGTGCCAGATCTGCTGGCATGATATCTCTTAGAAGCAAATTGTATAACTCAACTGTGTTTTCCAATATGCCATTTTTTAGAGTTGTTGCACCACAGTTAAGTAGTGTGGATGACAGCATAACTACACACACATGTTCTTAATTGTATGGCATAAAGATTAATCAGTCAAACAATGCTATGCAAAAGACCTTGTGACATTATAACCTTGACGACATCGAAACATTGATATTTAGAGGTGATTCAGCTGACCATGTGTTTTTTTAAAAAAAAGACTCAACAGCTGTGATCTTGAAGCAAGTTTGACAGCACTCATTGTCCAGAATCGGAAAGTTGTGTTTTCTTAGACAGGGAAAAGGCAATCTTACGACAGGAACTTAATTAAGATTGTGGGAAAGTCGATTAGCAGTTGAAAAGGATGTGGGTCATCACCAAGTAATAATTACCATAATTCTGTATGGTCAAGTTAAACCTGAGCTCAACCCTTGATAGCTGTAGCACAGAGCAGACAGGATACACTTAGGAGATGGCGGTAAAGCATTTCTCAGTGCAAAAACCGCTACAGAGTATAAAAGCTACAGGATAAAAAATCCCATTCCAATTTATAAAAACAGAGTACATTTTCATGAGCAAATAGACATCAAAATAACAACAGAGGTTTTTTTTTTACAACAATTCAGTGTAGGGAACTGGAGATATGAGTTTTCAAACTTTTAGGTGTTTCTAGTGCCAAAAGGTGCTATGCGACAACCACTGGTATCTGGTTGCGCTATACTGGGTAAAATTCAAAAGTCAAGGCCGACCGTGATGGAGTGTGGGTCAGATACAAGGACCAGGTTCATACTGTTGGAAACTTTAGCTTCTGATTTAGTCTATTTTCTGGCGAAAATCCTCATTGACGAGATAGCTGGTAGGTCGGTGCCAGCTGGATCTGAAGAGGGAATCATCAACAGCAGCCAGCTGCAGTGCAAGAACTCAGTGGGTATCCTCTGAATTGGCTGGGAGTTTGATGCTCTTCACACTGAAGGTAGGAAAACTTTGTCCAGGCAAAGTCCGAAGATCAGGCCCAGGAAGGTATCGTAGGTGGTAGAGTGCTGCTTGGAGTTGTAACTAGTGGGTTTCTCTATGTTCGGACGTAGAAACTTTTCTGGAAGCCAGGATCCTATCGGTGGCGTGAACCAGGTAGTGGAGTCTGACTGGCAGTTTGACATCGGGGCGGTGGTAGCCTCTGGACCTTTTTGTGAAATGTTCAGAAAAAGTTTCCAAGTATCCTGCTTCACAACACTGGAGAGAAAAAGAGTACACTCTAACACCAACCAAGGTTCCAGGAACTTTTGGGATTAGGACTAAATCTCTCAGAAGCCATCGGCATGGTCCAGGTCAAACTAGCTGGAACTGGTCATATGGGCTCAGCAGAGATTTAGGCATCTTGCAGCTTTGTTGGTCCTGCTGCTGAACAAGAGGCTATGCTGCTAGCCATTGAAGTCCACTCTTCTGTCCTGTATCCAAGTGGAGAGCTGGGCCAACCCTTGGGCCACAAGATAAACAGCAGCTGTAGTCCTTCATCTGTTTTTCTGCAGTTCTGGAGATGTTCTGAAGAGGGAACTGAGGAAGCTACTCTTATACCTAGTGCCAGCCTGTTGGTGAGAGAATTTCATTGCCACTCCCAAACCAATGGGGTAAAAGTTCCCTGGGGTGACCTCACCCTCATTTGCATAACTTGCTTTGCGTTTTACTTAACAGCTATCCTATTGCGCACCCTCTACCTAAAATGAATATGGCAGAACTTTTCTTCCTTTGTGCAGAGCTCTGGCCACACTTCTGAGGTGTGTTTTAGAGAAGTCTAACCCCCCCTCTTCTGCAAACCTGTTCTGTACTGGAATAGGCCCCCGCCCCCATGGAGCACACAACTCCTATCTCTCATTGAATGCCCGTTTGTTCCCTTTCATGGGAGTCATTTGCATCTCCCAACAGGTTGCCAGGTGACAATTGTGGATTAACTCTGAATAGGCTACCAGAGGCTTTATGCAGGAAAATGCCAACTTTCTAAAAGTGGAATTTTCAGAATAGCAACTTAAAATCTGACTTAACTATTTGATTGGATTCTAGATTACTGACAATTTGTGTCCTTAAATCATGGTTCTACCTATTCCCAAACTGAAGTTATGCATTATAATATAACTAGTGTTGTTCTATGGGAAAGCCAGCCTTAGCAAGTCAAAAAAGGACTTTGGAAATTTTTCACTGCCAGGACATGTAAACATGTACACTTGTCCTGCTTTTTAAATACCATGCACCCTGCCCTGTGGCTTATATGAGGGGTGATATGCAAGTATTACAAAACACAGTATAGACCTGCCAAAATATGTCTTTTGCCAGGTATAATATGCAGTTTTGAAAATTGCCTGCAGGGGCAGGACTGAAGAAAAGCTTTACCTTGTTACATTAGTGGTGGCACGATAGATGCTGTAGTTCACTAGTCACATTTAACTTACATGCCCTGGTTACCATATTCTATGGATTTATAGTCCAGTTAAATGCAGCACTTAGTATTCTAACCAATTCAACATGTTGTTAGTGGTCAGAGCACATGCACAGGGGCCTTGTTAGCAGGGTCCCAGTGTACAGTATGTAAAAAACAAAAGTATTATTTCATACACATATGGGTGATCTTGCAAAAAGAGGCATTTTCTTAGGTCATTTCAAATCATGAGAGATAGACTTCCTCAAGGTACACATCTTCCAACGTCACAAAGCAAGAACAGAGGGAAACCTTGGTTTGTTTTACCTTCAGAGGGGAATGTGACCCATAACAATATGTTTTTTATTGCATATGCAGATTTATTTGAAGTAACCCTTTTCGCCCAGGTTACATCAACCTTCACTGATAAGAACAAGAGTGGTAGGTTAAATGGACAGATGGTATGGCAGTCCTATGCCAATTATGTGACTGCAAAACAAACATGCAAAACAGTTTCTGGTTCATTTGGGATCCTACATCAGGCATGTTATAATGCACATCAGATGAGGCACAGATGTAGTCCTGGAATACTCTCTACAGGTCTTCAACCTCCTTGAAGATACAAATGCTCTTAGTTTGGTTCTCTGAGCTAAAAAGTGCATGAGCAGCTCACTTCCTCCAAGAGACATCATGCAGCTCTTAATCTGCTGGGTATTGCTGTGGATCTTCATGACTTGAGTTTCCTTCTCTGAATGTGGCAGTAAAGCACCTCATTTTTTAAAGTACCAGCCACATGGCTTCAGTTCATTGCATCCATCTGCTGCCATCAGTATTTAGCATGAACACATCATAAAATCCAGGTCTGATGTCACTGACCCAGAGCTGCCTGTACCCTCAAGCTGTGAGATATCCACACATTTGAAGGGATCTGTTAAACAGAAATTGATAGGTAAACTCTGCCGCAACTTTTGATACTGCTGTAGGATCCCGTTTCTATCCTTTATAAATACCATCTTCTATGATCTTCACCTGGACAGGCACAGAGTCTACCCTGGTAGAGTTGCTGTTTCTTAGACAGCTCTTCTACGAGGGTGGCTGCAGGATATACACTTTTCCAGGCTGAAGCCGTCATGGATTGTGCATTACTCTGTCAGCACAATTAAACATTCCAAAGATGCTAATCTGGAGCAAAACAGTCCCAAATTATATTTTAAAGGTGCGAAAATAGTATACAGCATGATAAGCAGTGTTCACAGAAAGTACATTTTTAAAAGTACATCCAGTGTACATTGTACTAGTGTGCGAACTTGGATGTGTTCAGAAATCACTGTGCAAATAAATATATAAATAAATGTTTAATGAAGTAGGTGTTGTGGAAATTACACCAATAACATAATCTGCATTTAATGTCAGACAAAACCATAGGTTGTTGATAACACCTACCATGTGCTTCCAGAAAGGTCCGAGGCTCCAAATGCACTGAAAGAACCATCATCTCTTTGGAAGAGAAGCTCTCTTTGGTAACCTAATTAGAGAAAACAAGCAGGTAAAATTTCTAACCTCCATGGAATATAATGTTTGACTGGAAGGCATTATAATAAACAAGACAGAACAGGTTTCTTTTTAACGCATTTATAGTACTCTTATTTCAACCATGTTAGAACTGTCCTAAGCTTCCAGAAACTTGGAGAGTAAGAAAGTTTGTAAGAGAATTGAGCCTTTTTTGCTTACTTAAAATTAGACTACCTCTTTATTCGAATGGGAGTTCGTATGGCACAAACCTAATGAGAGATCAACACATCAACGAACAATGGCAAGAGACCAGAGATCCAATGTAAGATCATTTACAAGAGGCAAATGCTTGTGGGGGGTGATTCCTATAATGCAGAAACATAGTGAACTCTGAAGTGTTGAGTAAAGAGCTCTTCCTGAATTACAAGAGGGTTCAAGTTCAAGTTCAAGTTCGGGCATTTATATAGCGCACTACTCACTCAGAGGGTTTCAAGGCGCTTGGGAAGGGGTTCGTTATTTTTCGAATAGCCAGGTTTTAAGTTCTTTTCTGAAGGAGATGTGGTTTTGAGTAAGGCGGAGGCGAGTGGGGAGTGAGTTCCAGGTCTTGGCCGCCAGGAAGGAGAAGGATCTTCCCCCCATGGTGGATTTTCAGATGCGCGGGACTGCGGCGAGGGCTTGATTGGACGATCTTAGTTGGCGGGTGGGTTTGTAGAAGGACAGTCGAGTGTTGAGGCATTCGGGTCCTAGATTGTAGAGGGCCTTGTGTGCGTGGGTGAGGAGACGGAATGTAATTCTTTTGTTGACGGGAAGCCAGTGGAGGTCTTTTAGGTGTCCGGTGATGTGATCTTGGCGGGGGATGTCCAATATGAGTCTTGCTGATGCGTTTTAGATGCGTTGGAGTTTTTTCTGTAATTTTGCTGTGATTCCGGCATATAGTGTGTTACCATAATCCAGTCGACTTGTGACCAGTGCGTGGGTGACAGTCTTTCTTGTCTCGAGGGGGATCCAGCGGAAGATTTTTTGAGAGTGCAAAGTACGTTGAAGCAGGAGGATGAGACTGCGTTGACTTGTCTGGACATCGAGAGAGAGGAGTCTAGGATGAATCCAAGGTTACGTGCATGGTCTGTGGGTGTGGGTGCTGTGCCCAAAGCGGAAGGCCACCAGGAGTCGTCCCAGGCAGAGGGGGAAGATCCTAGGATGAGCACCTCCGTTTTGTCTGAGTTGAGTTTTAGGCGGCTGTGTTTCATCCATTCGGCTACTTCTTTCATGCCTTCGTGAAGATTGGTTATGGCGGTGTTGGAAACTTTGGTGAGGGAAAGGATTAATTGGGTGTCGTCGGCGTAAGAGATGATGTTGAGGTTTTGTTGGCGCGCAATGGATGCGAGTGGGCTCATGTAGACGTTGAAGAGGGCGGGACTGAGTGATGATCCTTGTGGTACTCCACAGATGACTTCAGTGGCCTTTGAGTTGAATGGGGGAAGTCGAACTCTCTGAGTTCTCCCAGCTAGGAACGAGGTGATCCAGTCCAAGGCTTTTCCTTGTATGCCGATGTTGCTGAGGCGTTGCATAAGGGTGCTGTGGCAGACTGTGTCGAAAGCGGCGGAGAGGTCGAGTAGAATGAGGGCCACTGTTTCTTCGTTGTCCAGTTGTGTTCTGATGTCGTCTGTTGCTGCAATGAGGGCGGTTTCGGTGCTGTGTTTGGCTCGAAATCCGAACTGAGAGGGGTCGAGGGAGTTGTTGGATTCAAGGAAGGCGGCGAGCTGGCTGTTGACGGCTTCCTCAATGACTTTGGCCGGGAATGGGAGGAGGGATATGGGTCGGTAGTTTTTAAGTTCAGAGGGGTCTGCTGTGGGTTTCTTTAAAAGGGCGCTGAGTTCGGCGTGTTTCCAGCTTTCTGGGAAGGTGGCAGAGTTGAACCAGCAGTTGAAGACATCACGGAGATGGGGTGCGATGATGGAGTCAGCTTTGTTGAAGATGTGGTGGGGGCAGGGGTCGGTTGGTGAGCCAGAGTGGATTGAGTTCATTAGGCGGATGGTGTCTTCAGTGGTGATTGGGTTCCAGGCGCTGAGGTTGTTAGTTGGTGGAGTAGGATCTGAGTGGGGTGGGGAGGGTTGGTCGCTGGGAGTATTCTCGAAGCTGTTGTGGATGTCGGCAATTTTGTTGTAGAAGAAGGAGGATAACGCATCGCAGAGGTCTTGGGAGGACTTGGATATTGTTTCGGATCCTCTGAGTATAAATTAAGATATAAACAAAATCAGAAGAGGGAGGTAGAAGCATTTTGCTTGAGAAGCACTCTGCTTCCAATACATAACATGGGGGTAATCACAAGGCGTGCACCCACACCATTCTCTGTTGATTAGAGTCTCTTCATTAAATTACAGTGATCCCTCTGTGACCACTTTCCAAAGTGTTATGTTTTCATCACTGGCGTACTTGCGGTCAGTTGCATCATCAGTCCTTTTCTCGACCATGAGGTTGAGTCTCTGCCCTGAGATACATGATGGGATCTGTGCAAGGCAAGTTAATTAAAGTTGCTTACTGTCCCCTGGAGATAGTACTTTTAATTGTCAACAGAAACATAAAAAGGGGAGCAGTTGCAAGGATAAAAATTAGAGGTATGTGAAATGGACCATTATGTCATCCTACACATTTTTTAATTGATCAAAAATAAGGGGTGGACATGTTCAGCCAACTTGCGACCACAAGGGTCGGCAGCTTTCTTCAGGACCAAAACATCTGTCAGTTCCCAACTATCCCTAGAGGAACAAATTGTCCCCCTGGTGCTCGGCATTTAAGTGCTTTTTGTAGATTCATCTGGGGTTATTTCATGGTGTTCCCTTGTCAGCCATTGGTACGCTGTTAATTTGTATGTTGTCCCTACTCCGCCATCTAGAGTAGGACTCGGATGTGTCCAAGTTGTTTTTCTTCAAAGAAGTTTTTCGAGTCGCAAGGTATTGTGACTTCTCCTCTTGTTGAAAATACGCAAGGTCATCAACTCCATTGTTATATTGTTTTCCCGCACGGCAGGTAAGGTAGAGCAAAGCGATTTATAGAAAGAGATGTCCAAGCAAGAGAGAGTATTAGGTAATTAGCATTTACTGAACAGCCACAGGCATCCAGGGAGATGGGTGACCTCATGAGAATCTACAGCACTACAAGCCATAAACAGATGCTTACAGGGTAAGTAACATTTTCTGTTCGGGGCATGTGTGGCTATAGATACACTTGCTGTGCATAGACTGTAAAGCAGTTCTCCCCACAAATGCGATTGCTAGCCTGTGGGTGTTGCAGGGAATTGAAGCATCTTACAGGGTACTGCATGGACAATGTTGGCTTGTTGACCAGACAACACATCCACACAGTAGTGTTTTTTGAAGATGTGGCTCATGTAACTGGCATACAAATGTTAGTTATGGGAATCTTTTCCAGGAAGACCATAGAGGCCCCCTTCTTTCATGAAGAGTGGGCTCTTAGAGGATTAGACAAAGCTGTTTTGGCTTTTGCGTTGCATGCTTGGATACATTTGACTATCCATCTGGCTATGACTGATTTAGATAGAGCCTTCCCTTTATGGAGTTCGGAAAAAGCAACAAAGAGTTGCTGCATCTTTCTAAAAGATTTTGTTCTGTCTATTAAGTACATGAGGGCTTGTTTTCTATCTACAGTACGGAGACCCCATTGCACAACTGAGTCAGGTTGAGGAAAGAAAATGGAAGGTCAATGGACTGATTCGATTAAAACAAGGAGACCACTTTTGGATGGAATTTAGGGTTGGTGCGGCAGACAACCCTATCGCTGTGTTCTTGAAAGAAAGGTGCTTCCCTTCCAGTGTTAATGCCTGGAGCTCATTAACAAGCCAGAGTGAAGTGATGGCAACAAGAAAAGCCACCTTCCAGGAGAGATATTGGAGAGGGCAGGAGTGGAGGGGCTTAAAAGGTGGGCCCATAATTCTTGTGAGAACAGTGTTGAGAATTCACGTTGGAGCCGGGGGACCAGAGGTGGGATCTATCTCTTGAGGCGTTCCATGAAAGCCTTAATGACTGGTATTCTGAAGAGGGAGATGTGTTGCCTGTTCTGAAGATCTGCAGGCACTGCTGCTACGTGAATATTAATTGAAGTGAAGGCTAGACCATACATCTGCAGGTGATGCAGATAACAGACTATATCCTGGACCCTGGGTGTTAAAGTGTTGATTTGTTTGGAATGACAATAATGGACAAAATAATAATTCCATTTGTTAAGTGCCTAGTTACACCCAACGATGTGTCCCCATGCTAGGATAAATACCCCCAAAGGAGTAGAAAGGAAAGTCTTTACCTAGACTAAGGGGAAATGGGATGATGAGAGAGACATACAGATAATCCTAAACTAGGGATGAAATAGTCAGGTTTTTAGTCCTTTGCAAAACATGCTTTAAATAGTGTCAGTGGTAAAGTGTTTCACTTTTTGGCTGACCGATAGCCAAAAGATCGATCTCCCATCCTGGCTCTTTGGATTTTGAGCACCATGACCAGGTGGGCTCCCGCAGATCTAAGATTGCGGGCAGGAGTGTAAAAGGTTATCATCGAGCGGAGATTACTAGGGTATCTATATTCTACAGAATTCTGTGACAACAGCACATAGCTTTGTGGATAATCCTCTTTTCCACTGGCACCACTGAAGAGTAGACAGAGCTGTAGTAGTGGATTTTCTTCTACGAAGGTTCAGAACCAATCGTGCAGCAGCATTTTGAATACGTTGCAGATTACTGAGGCTTTTTTTTGGAGACTCCTACTTGGAGAATGTTACCATAGTCTATCTGAGATGTGACTAGAGCGTGCACAGGTGTTTTTCTGGCCGCAATAGGTAGTTGATCTAAGAGTTATCTTTAAGAGTTCAGAAAGCATTTTCTGGCCACCTCCCTGATTTGACTCTCAAATGAGAGTCATATATCAAACCATACTCCCAGATTTTATGTTTCCTCCTTATGGGCAGGAGTTTGCCCCAGGCTGATGACCAAATTGAAGGTGTTTTCCCAACTAGCATTACTTCGGTTTTATTGCCGTCAAGTTTAGGGAAATTGTTGGACATCCATGAGGCGAGCTCCCCTAGACAAGTGGAGAACTGATTAGCTACTGTCTCTGTGTTCTGAGATAGAGTGACAATAAGTTGTTTGTCATCTGCTTATGATACAATGGTTACATTGTATTTTTCTACAATTTCTGCAAACAGGCCAATATAAAGATTGAATAAAGTGGGGCTCAGTATAGAGCTCTGAGGGATCCCCTGCCTGAGAGGGATGCTTTTTAATGTATGCGGGTGCTAAGCGACTTGAAAGCTGCAAGTTAGGAGGAAAGAGGTCAACCAACGAAGATCTGGGCCCCTAACCTCACAAAACCTTAGTCTTTGAAGAAGTATGTATTCTGATATGATGTTGAATGCCATGTTTAAGTCCAACAGGACCAGTGTTGCAGTATATCCTGTCAGCACATTTCCTCAAGGTTTCCGTTGCGAGGAGTAGGGCTGACTCCGTAGAGTAGGAGGCTCTAAAACCAGATTGTGAAGGGTGAAATAGATTATTTGGATTGATATGATTTACAAGTTGACTATTCACCACTTTCTCCGCAATAAGTGTTAAACCTAGTCCACTTCCTTTGGGTGATCATCTGATTAGGTTTAAAGAAAAGGGTGGGGGGACTGCAGAAAGGTGTAGAAAAGGCCACCAAGTGGTGGTCTGATCAGGGAACTATTAGCGCGGTGTCCACTTCAATCTCCAGAAAGTTCGTAAATATCGGGTCTAGGATGCCCTAGTTGGTGGGTGGGGGTGTTCACTTTATGAGTTAAATTCATAGTTATAACTTCCTTACATGGAGATTGGGCTTCTAATATTGGAGTTATTGTCAAAGTGCAAATTAAGGTCACCTAAGATTATCAGTTTATTATGGCGAAGTATTGGCTGGACAATATTCTCAGGGACACTGTGCCACAGGTCCTGATAGGCGATAGATCAAGAAGCCCACTAAAGAGTAGTCTTCTACTGAGGCAAAAGTGAAAAAGATGACCTCACAGTTTTCAATGTTAACTCCCTTTTATGGCGAATTTTAGGGACAGTATGCAGATTATTGCTTCTTTTATTAGGGCGGTCCTGACTTTGTATTCCGTAGGCTTGTGGTAAGATAACTAAAATGTTGGGAATTGAAGACTCATTAAGCCAGGTTTCTGTCTGGAACATGGCATCAAGCTGTTTTTCCATGAGAATTTCGTTTTTTTGTTTAATCAGTGATTGGCAGTTATTTAGCAAAGACTGTACTTTGCGCTTGCTAGTGGGAGTCAGCTTTATGTGTTCCGGGTTGTAGTTACAATGAGTGCAGTTAAGTGAGTCGGCATCTACAATTAGTTTGTGCAAGCATGCTTCAGGGGTCTTCGGAACTAGGTCTCTGAGTTGGTTAGCGGAGTATGTTAAGGGTTGACAGGCAGTTGAGCTGGCAGGGGTCCTGGCACCTGGCCCCGGCTGGACGCAGACAGGCGCAGACAGGCTTTCCTTTTGCGCACCTTGAACCGCCCAAAGGCATTTCCAGGTAATAGGCTTGTGTAGTAGGCCTGCATACTTAGCTTTTTTCAGGATGCTCATACATTCAGGTGGTAGGGGAAGGTACACAAATTCTAGGACCTGAGGAACTAGATCCCTCTCTTAAGTGACCTGGGGTCCGGCTGCCTGGTTTCTCCATGGTTCTGCCTGCGAAAGTCTGGCCTGTTGGAGGACCTCTCATGCGGAACCACCAAGAGTTCCAGCAGAGCCATGAACCAGGACTGGTGGCCCCAAGTGGGAATCACAAACGGAAGGAGTAGGAGAAACGGAAAAGCATAGGCAAATATCCCCGACCAGTTCATCCATAGTGCGATGCACATGCAGTTGTGGGTGTGGGAGCCTGGAGGCAAAGCTTGGACATTTGGCATTTTTTGCAGTGGCGAAGAGGTAACAACATCATTGGAAGTAAAGGAGGAGGACTTCCGGGTGGAGTTCCCACTTGTGGACTTGTTGCTGCATCCAGCTGAGGAGGTTGGCAAAGAAATTGTCAACTCCTGTACTCTGCCAACAGGTGTATCTTGTGGCAGAGAGGCCACCACCAAATACTCTGGGTGAGCAGAGAGAGCTGGGAAGATTAAGTATCACCCTTTTTCCTGAAGGTAGTACATGGCCGTCATGTTGTAGGTCCAAATGAGGATAACCTTGCTGGTCATTCGGGGCAAAAAAAACTTAAGTGCTAGGTGGACGGGTAAGGGTACCATGAAGTTGATGTGGGGAACGGGTTCTATTGGTCTCGAACAGTCAGGTCCTTTGAGTATGCTGACCACCCTGTGAGGGAGGCACTTGTGATGGTCATTTATGGAACTGGGTCGAGAAAAGTTTGTTCTTGCAACAGGTTGTTGGTGTTCAATCAGTGTAGAGAGCCAAGTGTGCGGCCGCCGATCAACATAAGATTGTCCCAATGACCTTCAGCGTGAGGCCATCAGTGCACTAAGCACTCCTGCAATGGACACATATGTAACCAGACTGTCCTGACCGTGACCTGTTGATCAGTTTGGAACAGAAGAAGAAAGTGCCTGGAAGGACTGCATTCACTGAGGGGTTGGTTAGGCTTTGCCTATTTCAGAGTTGAGGACTGCCTGTAGAGAAGGTTGGACCTGGAAAGGTGGGATGTGGGATTTGGTCACATTAATCATAAACCCTAGCTTGTGCACAAGGTTTATTGTGATCTGCGTGCATTTGCAACACTGTTTTGGACTGGTGCTCTTACTCAGTCAATCATCCAGGTAGGGTAAGACGTGGATGCCCTGTCTGTGCATGTGATTGGCCACAACTGTGAGGCATTAATGAACACTCGAAGTGTGGTAATAACCACCAAGGGAAGCACCTTGAACTGGCAATGTTTTCTGCTAGCCACAAGCTTGAAGCAGCGGTGATGCACCAGGTGGAATGCTTTGTGAAAGTAGGCATCTGTCAGGTCAAGTGCACCATGAAGTCTCCTTGCTGTAACAGCTGAACAACATCCCGAAGAGTGGCCATGTGTAAGTGCTCTGATAGGATGTCTTCGTTGGGAGGACTGAGGTCTAGAATGGGTGCAGGGCACCTTTCTTTTTGGGAATTAGGTAGTAAAGCGAGTAGACTCATGTGCCCTGCAGATGGTATGGGCCGAGATCTATGGCCCCTCCGAAGAGGAGAGCTGAAACCTCTTCTTTGAGCAGACATTGGTGTTCTGGACAGAGCCTGTGTTTATGGGATGGTATATTGGAAGGTGTGGAAGCAAACTCCAGAAAATAACCATGTTGGATAATATCGAACTCCCACTGATTGGATGTGATATTCTGCCAGGTAGGGATGAACCTTTGTAGACACCTCCTGACAGGAGTTGTGTGATCGGTGGGAAGAGAAGGCAAGTCAGGGCTTAGTCGTTGTGGCGGCCCAGTTATGGCTCCACCTTTGCCTCTACCTTTAGTTCCAAAGTTGCCTCGGGGGGGCTGCTGTGCCAATGGGCACTGAAAGGTCATGGATGCTTCAGGGTAGGTGGTCTTCGAGCCTCCCCAATGTGGTGTGTGGTAAAAGGACCCACGAGAAGAGGGTTTTAGCAGGTCGCCCATGACCTTCACCATCTCTTTAACTTTATTTATCTTTTACAGCATTTAGTCAACCTGAGGCTCGAACAGTTGTTGTCTTTCGAACAGCATGTTAAGTAAGCATTGCTGGTCGCCTCGCTTAAAGTGGAGATAGGGAGCCAAGTGTTCCTATGGAGGCGCACACTTGAATTGACACCTCTGGTGGCAGTATCAGCGACGTCAAAGGCACACTGAATGTTTGTGTTAGAGATAAGGCTGCCCTCAAATATTATGGCATGCCCTCTTTTTTGTGATCATCTGGGAAGTATTGGAGGAATCCTGCCATTTCATGCCAGTTGGCGTGGTCATAATGCAAGAGCAAACCAATGGGATTGGCGATACGCCAATGATTAGCTGCCTGCTCTGCAACTCTTTTGCACACAGCATCAATTCATTTACTCTCCTTACCCAGTGGAGGGCTGTCACTGGTGCCCTGAGAGTTGCCAGCATACAAGCGGTGTGTACCCAAATGTATATGGGGTACATTTTATCTTCCTGAGGAGTGATAACCCTAGCTTTGACTGGGTCCTGGAAGTTGTCAGGAGCTGTGCGTAGCATGCCCTTGAGCAAAGGCAGACATTGGGTAGAGTGGTGGCTGTTTGAGAGGATCTCAAAAAGGGAGTCCTCTTCTATGGGGTCGACATGCATATCAACCTTGTGGTATGAGGCTGCCCTGGTTACCAACTCCTTTTGATTTTGAGTCATTATGAGGGAACAGGTGGGCTGGGTACAAGTCAGGATGAGTGTCTCCTGGAATTTCCACATCCTTTAAATCCGAGGCATCTTCATGTGGGGTGTATCTTGAGTATCCCCCTGCATTCCTCTAAAGTGTATATGAGAGGTGGTCGGATGGTGAGTCAGGCGGGGACAGAGAACACTGTGACTTAGGTGGAGAAGGGGTGACTGAATGTCCGGCATAGGGCTGGTAGCATTGTCTGCCTTTTTTCTGTGTTTTGCTGGAATAGCGACATTGAGGACTTCTTCAAAGCTGAGCTGGAATTTGAGGGGCTTGTGGAGCATTCACTGGTGGGCAGGTGAGGATCCAGCCTGTGTGTGCATGTAACAAGAGATGCTGAAGCTGAATGTTGATTTCGTCCTGTTGATTCTGCAGGATCGGTTTTACTGTAGTTGGCGCAGAGGGCTTCAGAGCCAACAAAGGAGTCTTTGGGGCTGGTGCCAATTTCAGCTGTGATTTCAAGAGTTTTTGCTCCAATGGCCGGACCAGCACCATTGCTGCAACAGGTTATGCAGACTTCGGTGGTCTTCCGCGTCAAGCCAAGGCCATCCATTGCCTCCAATGGGGAGGTTCGGTGCGGACCGTGGCCCGAAGGTAGTGGTAGCAGAGAAGAAGAGCTCTGGACGTTCCTTTGCTGAAGACTGCTTAACAAGTGAGCAGTGTCGAGGGGATGGGGAAGGGCTGTCTCCCTAAGAACCACTTGTGCCGGAGGAATGTCCTCAATCTCCATCTCGGAGCCGGATCTGAGGTCGGGCGAAAATACCTCCTCATCAACTGCAAATGGCTGCACATGTGGTACCCCCTTAGGGTTCTGGATGTCAAAGAGGTCTGGGGTCTCTTTTCCACTCCTACGCCACATCTCGAGGCGATGGGCCCTATGGTAGGGGAGGAGTTTCTTCAAAGAAAAAGGAGTGGCAGGAGTTGCAGGCAGCCGTGTGCTGATGGAGATCATCCAGGGGTATTTCACATGACTTTGAGCACAGTATCTGAAGGGCGTCCATCAAAGGTGAGGCATTCTTGAAAAGCCAGAGGAGACAAGAAGGGGTAAGTCCCAAAGGGCAAGTCCCCTCATGGGGCTGAGGATGACCAAGGAGTCACTCAGGATGATGAACGCATATGTCGACCCAAGATGGTAGTAGTAGGAACGTGAACAGAAACAATATCGAAGGTGGGAGAGGAACCTGTGAAGCCAGAGAAGATCACTGCAATGGTGTTGATCCAGAGCACAGAAGCACATGTCCAAACCCGACGGCAGAAAAAAAACAATCTACCAATGGAATCGATCCCCATATACATTGCCAACAAGAGGGAAAGTTACAATACATTATGACTTGGAGTACACATCTGGGCCCAACACTAGATGGCAAGAGTTTGCACAACATGTTTAGCTATCTACAGCCACATGCCTGGAACATAGTTTTCTCCTCTGTGGCTATTTCCTCCCCCATTTTTTTCAATAATTATGTGAGATGCCTGACTAACTCTTGCATCTGGTGCCACATAGCCCTATCAGAGTGGAAAATGAGGCAGGCAGAGTTGACTATCCTCCAGCGGGTGGTACGCCCTTTTACTGTTACCACCCTCGCCTTAACGGGCTACGTGAAGGGGGATGATTTGAGCATAGAAGGTTCTCTTGGACTTATGGTTTCCACAGGAAATTGTTTTCGTCATGGAGGATATGCATATCTTCTTTGTGGAAATAGACCGCCCTTTGATTCACCTCGTGGTATGCTGTGCTGTCATCTGGAGGAGATGCTCTAACAGGATAGTGATTGAGTGTAGATACCCCGGGGATCAACATCGTAGTTGTCCCATGAGTCATCTGTGGGCATTAGGCGGAGTAGTGCCTCGTAAGGATCGGCAAGAACGAATGGGCTCAATTCCTCATAGGAGGAGTGAGAGGACCCCTCTGGTGGTATTATGAGGCATTGGAGGTGGTGACATAGAAGGTGGTGTTAGTGATTTAGAAGTTGGAGAAGGAGGGGCAATATAAGGGCGAGGGCTGGTGCCTCTGTCTTTGTGTTTCTTATGGGGGGGCTCCAAAGCCAGGTGCTCCTCAAAAGTTAGCTTCCTCTTTTAAGGTAAAGTCTATAAAGGTGTTGTTGGAGGAAGCTTTGTCAAGATTTTGCCCATTTGGGGATGAATGAAAAGTCACTTTTGCCTTGAATTTAGCTCCTCCTGAAAACTCTGTAGGATTGGTTGCTCCAAGTCGTTGGAGCCCACAGTCAATGAAATCCCCAGTGCCAATGGTGGCTTCGGCACCGATGGTGGTGTTTGAGAAGACAAAGGCCTGGTGGTAGAGAATGGCCTTGATGCCGGAATTGAAGACAGCTTCGCCGTTGAAGATGCCCCAGACTTGTGGATGATTTTATAGCTCAACAGTTAGCAAGGTAGATGCCCAAAGTCAAGAGTGAAGTTGGTTCCAAAGCCTTTGGTCCATTTTGACCGGAGCCCAAAGTCAGCAGAGGCCCTGCAGGCAGTGAAGTGCTCGGAAGGCTAGATGCTCGAACCCCTGGAGAACAGTGCCCTGGCTCAGGGTGGATACCTTCCCGGAGGCTTGGTGTGTGAATCAAAGCAAGCCATGATGTACAACCATTGTAGAGGTCTTGGGCGATGTCCGGAAGTTGTCGATGTAAGGAGAACCTCTTGGCCTTCTTTCTCCTGGTCTGACCTGCAGGAAAAGGTCACCTCATGACTGGGAGATGGCAGATTGGACAGGAAGCTTGAAGGGCTAGCGTTCTCAACTTCCCCAAGGTACAGCGGGGCTTCTTCTTCAAAGAGGTCAGGGGTGTCGCTGGAGACAAGCCACTTCATCTCTGATAGCCCACCTTCTTTCCCATTGATACCAGAGGATATTCTTCCAGCAGAAGGTGAGCCACGCCTGACATGCAGTGTTGTTGTGGTCATGGGAAAGGCAGAGTTAAAAAATCTTGTAGTGGTCAGACCACAGCTATTTGGCATTGCACTAGGGACAGTATTGGAAAGGACATCCATGCTATCACCATGACTGCGTTCTTTGCTGGGAATTCTTTGAAAACGAGCGGTGCATGGTCCTGAGGAGGGCCAACGGCCCTAACAGTCAGATGTCAAGTCTAAGGTCTCTGGAGTTTATCCTCAAGGGATATGTGAATGACTTGAGCCGAGCTGGCTTGCAAAAACATGTTGAAACTCGAAGCCTCTGTAGTGCACCTCCCAACCTGATGGTGAAAAAAAGCAGTCTAGCATGGTGTCGTTGTCCATGTGCATTGCCAACTAAGGGAGGAGTCACAGTGCTCCTCCTGCCTGCAAAGACTTTCTTAGAAGAAAAATATCTTGTGAATGCCTGAGCCTGACACTTGATGGCAGGAGTATGCAGAGCAAGTGTATCTACACTAACAGATGTTACAAACAATATTATGATTTTTGCTATTAAAAGGTAGATCTTTTTGAGCATTGCAAAATATACAATCTATTGTAAATGGAGACTGAGTTGATCCAAACTTTGACATAATTTGGTGATTTGAAAATGTTCCTGAGTTCCTTGACTCTACTGTTATTAGAGAAAAGTTATTTGAAATTTGGGAAATACGAGGCTTGTGCCTGAATTTCGCATATTAAGTGTTACAGCTTGTCAGAATTTAGAAGGCATTTCCTCCTCACCCCTAGGTTGTCCTAGTTTTTCCATCATGAGTCAGGCCACATCCTATAGAAAAACACCTCTGTGCCTACCTAAATGGAGAACAAAATATAACTAATGCTTCTCCAGGTGAGCCTATAAAGAACCACATGTACCCTGTGTTGTCTCGCTCCTTTGTGAGATAGACCCCATGTGCTTCCTACTGATAGGTAGGAGTTTCTAATTATGTTGCAAGAAATGTTTAGGCTTTTCTGATTGATATTTCTTTCTACCATAATTTATTTTGCTATTTGTGTTGGCTTCCGGAACCCCTCAAGGGCTTGCACCCTGTTTTGAGTGTCCAGCCTTGAAGATACCTTTGCTGGAATACAGGTTAGTGCCTTCCTCCTTCTTTCTGTCTGGAATGAGAGCGAAGAGTGGGCCACCCACTGAACTCTCCACCGGGCTTGCAACTTGTAGCATGTTGACATGTTTTCCTGTCTCATACGTATGTGCTATTTCTATATTTCAAACTTAGCTGAATCGCAGTGAAGCAGTGAACAGGGTCGAAGGGGATGATACATCCAACATCCAAAATAACCTGGAAACTACAGTTTATAAGAGGGAGTAGCAGCACTCATTCTTTTGAACCCAACACCACGCAGAATGAATTCCTAATGAACAAACTAATTATATGGGTATCACAGGACATATGGTACCACCAGAGCACTCCAATCGGACCACGAAAACCTTTTAGTGGTACCTAGAGTGAAAAAAGCCCGCTCAGGAGGTCGCCAGTTTTCGGTTCACACAGCGAAGCAATGGAATGCGCTCCCTCTGAAACTAAGAACAGAACCGAACCTCCTCCGCTTCAGGAAATCGCTCAAAACTCTTCTCTTCCCATAAGCCCTCCATCTCTTCTGCACTCCTTCCCCTCTGGATTACGAGGCATAGCGCTGGGATACTCACGGGTGACTACGCGCTCTATAAAAACCTTAAATAAATAAATATCATTGACAGCAGCTCTTCGAGAAACAGCTCTATTACCTTCTCACTCCATCATCCATCTCCCTCCAAACCGTAAAGCACTTGGAGTAGAGTTTTTCAAAGATCAGTCATTACACTGCTTTTCTCCATTGTTTGAATAAACCTCTCTCAAGACTCATCAATTCTTTTAACCTCACATGCTACAATTATGTTAACAATATCTAGATATTCCTTAAATGGGATAAAGGAAACAACCTCTGGTATTTCGAAATTATAGGACTACCCCAAAGTCACAGACTAAGGATGATAGAGGGGTTGACTCAAACAAAGCCTCAAAAACAGAAATCCTGAAATGTGGGGAAAGGAAAAGTACGACCCATTAAGTGTACTGAAAACTGGGAATGCCAGCAAAAAACTGCTCTGAGGTACGGAATGGAGCAATTATCATCATTTCACCCCTATCCAAGATCCCACAAGTCTAAAGAAATTCAAATAGAAATTAAAGATGTAACATTTGACATGATATATTTGCACACTGATTCAGAGTTGCTTGGAATTTTCTGATCCCTGCACAAACCATTGTTTGCGTAAGCATCAGAATTCCAAGTTGGGTAAAAATTAACACAACCAGTAATTACTAAGTGTGTTTAATACCTCACACTTCGTTACAATTCCGCAGGTCGAACCTGCTAAAATTTCTCAAGGTACAAAAGTGAACAGTATTTACAATACCATGTTGATTTTGATGCATATCAGGCGTGATGAATAACACCTATACTCAGAATCCAGGACTTGTGGACGGGGCCTGCCTGGGCTCTTAAGAACGGTTCCACTTTATACAGCAGAGGCTGCTTCACTATGGCGGAGGAGATTCACCCCCCTCCCTCCATCAGAAGCCATAAAACTTGAAAAATAAAATGATAATAACACAGGTTTATTGTCCTTTTATTTATAGTCAAGTCAAGTCACAAATGTATATAGCGCACTACTCACCCAGAGGGTCTCAAGGCGATTGAGGGAGGGGGGTTAGCTACTTATTAAATAGCCAAGTTTTGAGTGGTTTTCTAAAGGAGAGGTGGTTCTGTGTGAGGCGGAGGTGGGTGGGGAGTGAATTCCAGGTCTTGACCGCTAAATACGAGAATGATCTTCCTCCCATGGTGGCTTTTCGGATGCGTGGAATCGCGGCGAGGGCTTGATTGGACGATCGTAGTTGGCGGGTGGGGATGTAAAAGGTCAGGCGCGTGTTGAGGTATCTGGCTCCTAGGTCATAGAGGGCCTTGTGTGCGTGGGTGAGGAGATGGAACGTTATTCTCTTGTTGACGGGGAGCCAGTGAAGGTCTCTCAGGTGACCGGATATGTGATTGTGGCGGGGTATGTCTAGGATGATTCGGGCGTAGGCGTTTTGAATGCGTTGGAGTTTTTTCTGTAATTTGGCTGTGGTTCCGGCGTAGAGGGTGTTTCCGTAGTCCAGTCGGCTTGTGACGAGTGCTTGGGTGACCGTCTTTCTTGTTTCGGTGGGGATCCATCGGAAGTTCTTTCGGAGCATGCGTAAGATGTTAAAGCATGATGATGAGATGGCGTTGACTTGTCTGGTCATCGAGAGGGAGAAGTCTAGGATGAATCCCAGGTTGCGAGCATGGTCCGTTGGTTTGGGTGCGCTGCCCAGGGCCGGCGGCCACCATGAGTCGTCCCATGCAGAGGGGGATGATCCTAGGTTGAGGACTTCCGTCTTGTCTGAATTCAGTTTTAAACGGCTGTTCTTCATCCACTCGGCTACGTCTTTCATCCCTTTGTGTAAGTTGGTTTTGGCGGTGTTTGGGTCTTTGGTGAGGGAGAGGATCAGCTGTGTGTCGTCAGCGTATGAGATGATGTTGAAGTTGTGTTGGCGTGCGATGGCCGTGAGGGGGCTCATGTAGACGTTGAAGAGGGTGGGGCTGAGTGATGATCCTTGTGGTACGCCGCAGATGACTTTGGTGGCCTCTGATCTGAAAGGGGGGAGGCGGACTCTCTGGGTTCTTCCGGCGAGGAACGAGATGATCCAATCCAATGCTTTTCCTTGTATCCAGATGTTGCTGATGAGTTGTACAAGGGTGCTATGACAGACCGTGTCAAACGCTGCGGAGAGGTCCAGGAGGATGAGGGCAACTGTTTCCCCGTTGTCGAGTAGTGTTCGGATGTCGTCTGTTGATGCGATGAGGGCGGTCTCTGTGCTATGTTTGGCTCGGAAGCCGGACTGTGAGGGGTCGAGGGAGCCGTTAGATTCGAGGAAGGCAGCGAGCTGACTGTTGACGGTTTTCTCTATGACTTTGGCAGGGAATGGAAGGAGCGAGATGGGGCGGTAGTTCTTAAGTTCAGTGGGGTCTGCTGTAGGTTTTTCAGGAAGGCGCTGAGTTCGGCATGTTTCCAGCTTTCCGGGAAGGTAGCGGTGTTCAGGGAGCTGTTGATGATATCTCGGAGTTGGGGTGCGATGATGGAGTCGGCCTTGTTGAAGATGTGGTGGGGGCATGGGTCGGTTGGCGATCCGGAGTGGATGGAGTTCATCAAGCGGATGGTGTCTTCGGTGTTGATCGGGTTCCAGGCGCTGAGGGTGGTGGTGGGGGGGCTTCAGTTCGGAGGTAAGGGGAGTGGGCTGGTCGCCGAAACTGTTATGTATGTCAGTGATTTTGCTTTGGAAGAACAATGCTAGAGAGTCGCAGCGGTCTTGAGAGGGAGTGATGTCGTTGGTCCCGGCGCTGGGATTGGTAAGCTCTTTGACGATGTTGAAGAGTTCCTTGCTGTTGTGGGCGTTGTTGTCGGGTTAATCCTTGAATGCTGATTTCTTGGTGGATCAGATCAGCTGGGGGTGTTTGCGGGTGGCGTCCTTGAGGGCGGTCATGTTGTCTGTGGTTGGGTTTCTTCGCCAGGCTTTCTCGAGGGATCAGCAGTTCTTTTTGGAGTTCTTGAGGTCGTCGTTGAACCAGGGGGCTTATTTGCTTCCTGGCTTGTTGTGATGGTTTTTCAAGGGTGCTAATTTGTCAGCGCAGTGGGTGATCCATTGTGCGAGATTGATGGCTGCTTGATTTGGGTCCGATGATCTGGCGGGAGTATTTTGGTTTAGCAATGTGGTGAGCTGGTCGGTGGTGATTTTGTTCCAGTTTCTGCGGGGGACTTGTTGTGGGTGGTGGTGGGTCGTGGTCTTTCTGAAGTTGAAGTGGACGCAGCTGTGGTCCGTCCAGTGGAGTTCTGTGGCGTGATTGAAGGAGACGTGCTTGCTGGAGGAGAAGATTGCGTTGAGCGTGTGTCCGGCGTAGTGGGTGGGGGTGTTTACCAGTTGTTTGAGTCCGAGATTGGCGAGGTTGTCCAGACGGGTGGTGGTGTTGCTATCGTTGTCCATTTCCAGGTGGAAGTTGAGGTCTCCTAGGAGAATGTAGTCCTCGGAGGGGAGGGTGTGTGGGCTGATAAAGTCAGTGATGTCTTCGCTGAATTGTGTGCGGGGTCCTGGGGGTCTGTAAATGAGGGTGCCTCTAAGTGTGGTCTTGGGGTCGGTGTGTATCTGGAAGTGAAGGTGTTCGGCTGCTTTGAGGGTGTCGTCGGAGCTGGTCGAGATGCGGATGGTGTTCTTGTGGACGATGGCGATGCCTCCTCCTGTTTGGTTGATGCGGTCTTTTCAGACGATCTTGTAACCGTCCAGGATGGCTATGGCTATGTCGGGCGCTGATGAGGCTTTCATCCAGGTTTCTGTAAGAAAGGCGACATCCGGTGTTATGGTGTCGAGTAGGTTCCATAGTTCAATGGCGTGTCTGTGGACCGACCGGGTGTTGAGCAGGATGCACTTCAGGTGGTTGTTGTTTGAGCTCAGTTTGGCGTTTGTGGTTGTAGTTTTGGTCCTGATGCAGCAAAATTTGCAGGATTGGCAGGTGAAGGGTCCATGGGTACGTCCTGGGGCGGCTTGGTGGCAGTCGGGGAGTCGGCCGGTGTTGAGTGCAGAGAGGGTTGCAGCATCGTACGTTAGGCAGGTGGAGAGGTTTTTGCGGGGGCCAGGGGGTCTGGCGCTGGGCGCGGTCTGGGCGCGGACGGGCGTAGATGGGCTTACCTTTGGCGCGCCTTCGGCGCGCTTAGGGCGCGTCCGCTGCGCGCGAATGCATCTGTCATAAGTGGAGAGTGGAGGGGGCGGAGCGAGGGAGGAGCAGCTGGGAGGCGGGAGCGGGGAGGCGATGTCCAGGGAAAGCTTGAGGGAACGGGGTGGGGCCGCGGGGGAGCAGCGGCAGGGTGCTAGGACCAAATGGCACGGTCCAAAATGTCCAAACTGTAGTGGGGGGATCGGGGGCACAACCAGGCACAATGCAAGGCAGAACAAATAATTAGCTACAAAATACGATACCAATATCTATACAAATACGATACCAGGCACAGCAATATGACCACAGGCGATCTTGGGGGCACAATCAGCAAGCAAGCAGCAGGGCTGGGGGCAATATCCGTCTCCAGGCGAGATCGGGGGCATAATCAGGCGCAAAAGGGGCGGGGCCAGACAATGGCAGGCTGGAGGGGGAGTGTTAGGGGCGGGGCCAGACAATGGCAGGCTGGAGGGGGAGTGTTAGGCACTGCTGTCGGTGTGCATGACCGTTTGGCCGGCCATCTCAGGATGGCCAAACCGACAAGTGCACTGCGATGTTTCCCAGGTTGGAGACAGCAGGCTGGTACAAAAGGGGGTAGTGATGGACGGAGCATCTGAACCAATCAACCACTCACACCCAGTCAACAGATCTGGGTTTAATCCATCACCGTTCTTTAGCCCACTCTGCCACCCTAGTTTAGACATGGCCATATGCAAATCAGTCTGACCCTGTGGCTCATGGGAACAGTCCAGCCCGAACTGCCAAGCCATGCCTTCCCTGGACCGGGAACAAGCTTCCGAGGACCGGTTTCTGGCATTTCAGCCTTCTTCAGCCCTGCTTGCTTGAATCCAGTGGCAAAGTGAGCAAGGGACGCACGTCTGAGCATACCCTGCCAACTTATGGCGAACAAAGTGGTACAAAAGGGGGTGGTGATGGACGGAGCATCTGAACCAATCAATCAAACACTCACACTCAGTCAACAGATCTGGGTTTAATCCATCACCGTTCTTTAGCCCACTCTGCCACCCCAGTTCAGACATGGCCATATGCAAATCAGTCTGACCCTGTGCCTCATGAGAGCAGTCCAGCCCGAACTGCCAAGCCATGCCTTCCCTGGACCGGAAACAAGCTTCCGAGGACCGGTTTCTGGCATTTCAGCCATCTTCAGCAGGCACTGGCTCCCACTTTCTCTGGGAGCGCATTTCGACGGTGCTCAGGCCAATCCTGTTGCTGATCTCATACATGAGAGCAGCGTCAGGATTGGCTACAGAGAAGTCTGAGAGGCTGAGTAGTGCAGCATAAGAGCACAGAAATTGTGATGCGCAAGCGGAAGGTAAATAGTTGTATTTTTTTTTTTTTTGCGCCGTCCTTCGTCCCCCCACCCCGCCACTCTTTCTGATAGCAGCCGCCAACTACTTTATACCACTAATAAGCTAAAGTCATGTGCATTACAGAAGAAGTAACTTATACAACATTACATAAAACAACCCGGGAACTGAATTTTACGACCCATTTTTAAATTATCCTATTTTACCCAACTATATGTTTGGTGAATGGGGATGAGAAAGGGGGTGATGTGCAATCAGTTTTGAAGAGAATGCTTTGACATATTCTAATACTTCAGCCTGGCACAGTGTCCAGGAACTTTACTTATCTACAGCAGCAACGTCTCTATATACTCAAAAGGAAATGGCTCCTACAGAGGTGGCAGATTTTAGAGCCGAGGATGCAGCGCAATTTCAGGTTAAGAATAAGAATGCTACCTACATTTCTTACTGGTGGATTACTAAGGTGATAACCATGGAGTTACGTTTCGGCAAACAAACATTTAAGTTTTGCATTGTAAAAGCTGCATACATCTATCTCAATTATTAGACAAGACATATTTTAATACAATTATTAATTTGCTTTAAGAATCACCAACACATGGAAGGTTTCAGACTTTCAAATTAAAGCAGTAAAAGGAAATCCTAGCATCACACAGTATGCCAGGAATCTGTGAATTTACAGAAATAACTTTTAGACATGATACAACGGACACATCTAAAAACAGGACATGTAAATCAATGAAATACAGTTCAAGAAAATACCTACCTTCTTTCATAAATAGAATAGATTTTTGCTCAATCTCATTGGTCAGCTGATTTGTTTTAGTTAAGTAGTCCAATATATAAATAATAGGAGCAAAATTGATCATATTCTGTTCACCACAGCCATAAGGCATCTGAATTAATCTCTCCAAACCATTAATAGATGGCCCGAGGATATCGCCTGTGGAAAAGAAGAAACATTTATTTTTAAGTTTAAAGAATGATTTATTAAAATCATAAAGGGAATACATTCATTGAAATACATATGAATACAACATTAGGGGATTGGAAAATAGAAATCTTGATCAATTAAAAATAAAATAAAAATATATTTATAACGGGGTAGGGAGAAGGACTGAAATACACATGAAACCACACTGTATAATGTCCAATTGCAACTACCAAGAAAAAAGTATAAAGGTAATCAAGGGGGTTTAAAGACTTAAATTGCAGGAGAAAGTATAGGAAATAATTTAGCAGAGTTATCAAAAAACTGAGTAATTGGTGACCACAATTCTGCTGTTTCAAATCCAGAAACAAAGGATGCATGTATGCAGTATCTAATGTATAATTATAACTTACTTCATACCACCATGCTTTTGACGATAACTGCATACAATCTTTCCTATGCTTAGTGATTTGTTGAAAAGCAACTGCCAATAACAGTCTATTATGTGTACATTAAATGAAACATTAGCCCACACATCTGATACACTTCCTAGGAAAACATTTAAAATAGAGTAGGGTATATTTAAACAAAATATGGAATTAATCTGATCCCAAACTTGATGCCAGAAAGTGGAGACATAGGAACAGGTAAAAAGTAAATCTTTAAGGTCAGCATGTTGTGCAAAGCATGTATCTGGATTATCGGAATGTATTCTATGAAAAACAGGCATTGTAAAATGTCTATAATAGACAAAGAAATGGTTTGCGTAGTATTGGCTTCACAAGAAGATTTTTTAAACTTGTTCCAAATCTGTTTCAATTTAGAGACAGATATGGCAACTTGAAGATCAGCTTCCCAGGCAAGTTCGATTGGGGATTTAGGACGATCACTAATAGTATGTTGGAGGAGGGAATTTATAGAAGAGGCCTTTGGATTTGTAAGCAGAAGATTGGTCAAATTGATGGAAGACGATGAGTTAAGAAGAGCAGCCGACTGAAATGAGTCGTATGCCTGAAATATGACACTTTGAAGGAGCAGAAATCTATGAACAGAACCAGATGATAAACCAAACAATGCAGAATCCTCTGAGAAAGAAATAAAGGAATAATTTTTATACAATTGTTTGGCCCAAAATAACACTTTAAGTTCTCCAAGAGGGCCATTAGGTAGATCTATCATTTAGTTGTATCAAACAATTATGCCAGGTAGGGAAATCCCAAAAAGTTTCCAAGTTTATAGGGTGAGGCGGAATTACTTAACTTAGCATTTTATCTGTATGGCGAGAAATCTGAGTGCATAACTTCCAGAATGCGGATGAACTTGATGAATTCAGAAAAAGGAAACAGAAAGATAAACTCTTTAAAAAAAAAAAAAATTTTGTCCCCATTCGCCTTTAACCATAGAATTTGAATTTGAATTTAAAGGTATTTGTTGAGCGCTCGTATACCTAGCGGTTTCATGGCGCTATGGGGGTAAGATCCTAAGTCGGTTGGAAAAAGTGGTTTAGATGGTAAAAGCCTGTGAGAACAAGACTGTTTTCAAGGTACTGCGAAACTCCAAGTAAGATGCTGCTTTTCTAATGGAGAGAGGTAGAGAGTTCCAGAACAGAGGGGCGAGAACAGAGAACTTAGAGCCTCCCATTCTGCTTTTCCTGAACCGGGGCACCACCAAGAGGAACAGAGAGGAGGAGCGCAATTGTCTACTGGGGATATAGGGTTCAATTTTGGGCTTAATAAAAGCCGGGGCTGTCCCAGCAAGAGCCTGAAACGTCATACAGCCCATCTTAAAAAGGGCTCTTTCTCTGATAGGGAGACAGTGGAGGGATCTGAGGAGAGGAGTGACATGATGTGATTTGGGTATGCCGTAGACCAAGCGGGCGGCTTGGTTCTGCACAAGTTGGAGCCGCCGAAGAGCGTAGGCAGGGACACCATTGTACAGTACGTTACCGTAGTCTAAACGGGAAAGAACCATAGCCATAAGAATCAACTTAAGAGCTGAAAAAGAGAAAAACCGTGATATTTTTCGGATGGTGCGCAAAATAAAAAAACAAGAAGAGACCACCATGCTGATCTGAGAGTGTAGAGTGAGGTGTTGATTGAGATTAATCCCCAATGTTTTAACAGAGGAGGAAGAGGAGGGAGGAAGGCCAAAAGAAGGGGGCCAAAAGGTAAGAGACCAGGGATTAAGTTTACCACCAGTGAGGACAAGCTCGGTTTTGTCAGGGTTGAGTTTAAGATGGCTGAAATTCATCCAATCCCTGATAAAAACCATCACTGACTGGAAATTGTGAATAGAGTGAGGAGAATCAGAGAGATTGAAAATGAGCTGGAGGTCATCGGCGTAGTTAAACACCGTGACCTCCATCTTCTGCAAAGCAAAAATAAGTGGGAACATATATAAATTAAAAAGAAGAGGAGAGAGAGAAGATCCTTGGGGGACGCCACATTGCACTTTGTGTGCAGGGGCGGAGAAATCCGCCAAGTGAACAGCTTGTGTGCGGTCCCTCAGGAATGAGCTAAGCCAAGCCAGAGCAGAGCCTCCAATGCCTGCCGCCTCGACACGGGAACGAAGGATGGTATGATCCACTGTGTCGATAGCGGCAGACAGGTCAAGGAGGACCAGTGCCTGTGGGAGATTGACGTCTAGCCCCTCTCTAAGTGTGTCCATAGTAAACAGACCGTCTGTTCATACCCCTACTCAACGACCTGATATGACATAGGCTCTTTTGATGGAATCTCTTGGTGTCTTCATCCTGTAGGGGTATATTTCAAGACCAAAATGTTACTTCCCCTCAAAATAAGAGGATAAGTTTCACTCCATCTTGATCTGTAAAGACCAGATGGACTCTTTCGATGACTCGGGGGAGACCCAGCATAGCGCACGGAGTATCCAAAAGGCATAATCTTCAGACCCGCCCTTCATTATAACATAAATAAAATAAGAATAACAAAGTATGGATAAAGTTTACGGTTATTTCTTAGGTTATTTCCATTCAAACAGCAGGTCCCAATATGCAATCTTTTTTCTGCCACAAGCTGTAGCCAAGTCCATCTTCGATGTTTCATATAATTAGGTCAACCAATCCGAATGTTTATGAGAGACAGGGTCCACCCAATGTTTACATATTTGTCTCCTTGCCAGTAAGATTGAATAGAATAAAAGAGATCTGGCTGGTCCTACAATGTAGCTGTTAAGGCCAAAAATGATTAAAGTCAGTTCCATTTGAATTGGTACTCTCAGGATACTCTCCATCGTTGTCCGCATTTCTTCCCAAAATGCACCAATGGAGTGGGGCACTTTTTAAACATGTGTAGGTCTGAGGCTTCTACCAACCCACACTTTTTACAGTTGACTTGAGACCCTTTTAGGATTTTAGATAGCCTGAGGGGGGTTAGATACAGTGAATAGATGGTTCCTCTTCAACCATGCAGGTTTAACTAAACAAAAAAGATTTTTAAACGAATCCTGCCATAGGAGATCATACTTTGCATTTGGCATCTGTTCACTCCATAGCTCGGAAAGAAAAACTCTTGTTCCAAGTCAACCAATAATGGAGTGAATAAAGAAGAGGAGGAAATACAATGAACAGATTGCTTTAAAAGAAATTCTTTGTGGTAATTAGCAAATCCGGAACATTTACATCTCCCTTGAATTTGGGAAGCATCAATTTAGATAGGGACATACAAGATTTTTTGTTATTCCAAAGAAAAGAGGATAAGATGGAGTAACTTTTTCTATACGATGTAAGTGGGATATTTTTACGGAATATTACAAACAGTAAATAAAATAATAGGAACTAACATAATTTTAATTGCATCCAGCCTGCCCTACCAAGATAAGTGCAAAGGATGCCATCTAGAAGTTAAGGAAGTAGCTTTGTGAATGCATGCATTTAAGTTGATAGAAATAGAGATAGAATGAGATGAGTGAATTGAAGACCCGGGTATTTAATTTGAGTAGGTCTCCAGATAAAGGTAGATGAAGAGGTGTCATGTTTAAAAGTAATTTTACTTAAAGGTAAAATGTTGCATTTCTAAGTATTTAATTTATAGCTAGACACCAAGTTATAGAATACAATCTCTTCTGAGAAGTCAAGAAGGGTGAAATTAGGTTGAGACATAAATAATAGGATGTCATCTGCATATGCAACCAGTTTAATATGTTAAGCATTATAGGAAGACCCACTGATAGAAGGATTTTGTCTAATCTTGGACAAGAAAGGCTCAAGTGCCAAATTAAAGAGAAATGGAGATAGAGGACATCCCTGCTAACTCCCCTGCCCAGGGGTAAAAAGCAGAAGTAAGACTATTAGCACAAATGGCAGCTTGTGGGGACGAGTGCAAGAGGGAGACCAGGGAAAGAAGAAACATGAGTGACACGTGTGAAACATGAAGATGTAGCACAACAAACATACATAAATATTATAACTGTGCCCTTGCATTATCAGAATACACCCTTCCTATTTTTGGCTTGTTGGACTTGGTTGGAATTTCTGTTGATGGGTGGATTTGGCACATTAAAGCCATTTACCTTTAAGTAAAATTTCTAAGGTATACCATTATTTACAAACCCGCATTTGCACTAGAGGGGATGATGACAGTTACTGCCTCATGATGTAGTGTCCTAGCCTAGCGTTCAGTTCTTTTCTGATTATTTGGATCAGGGTTCGGGGAGTCCTGATGGATACAAGAATGTCATTCCACATCCCGGGTACATATATCCATTTGATTTTACATTCCAGTTAGCTATCAGTTCTTCTTTTGTAGATGTATATTGATGGCTCAATGCCCTTTGAATGTATTTAGTAAATGTTCTTGATTTCATACTATTTCTCTTTAGGTTTTTTTTTACCTGACTGAATGGCTTTTTTTCCCTGAGTTTCGCATTTTAGTTTGATAACTAGGGCTTCGTCTGTAAGTTTAATTGTATCAAGGGGACACATTGTTAGCAACACGTTTCTCAATAGAAGGTGTACCAATGCTGTTATATATGTGTCCTGTCATATAAAAAGCCCTTTTATTACTTATTATGTACACCACCCTATAATTAAACATACTTCCGTATGACATGAAGTAATAGCCACAATTCTTGAATACCTGACATTTGGGTCTTCTTCCATAAGGTCCTTTTGGTGTCCTAAAGTGTCCACAACACCAATCTAAGGTTCCAGATGCTCTATGTTGCTCCTTCGGATGTTGGGACTACAAGACCCTCAATGCACTTGACCAAATCCTTCAAAGTCCAGGTGAAGCTGGTAGGCTGGGTTCTTCTTGGTGGAGACGATGCAGGTATAGCTCTTTTAACGTGTTGCTTTGAGGGAGTCCCCTTCTTAAACCTTCAGAGAAAGTGCAAGTAATTCTTTGGGTTAAGCCCAAAGTGTGCAGCAGATGCAATCCTTCAGAGTGCAGCCGTCTTGGTGTAGACCAGAATTTCAGCAGGGCAGTCATCCTTCCTGTTTATTTTAGTCCGGGATCTGAGTTGCTGGGCAGCTCTCCCATATTTATCCAGGTTTCTGCCCTGGCAAGGAGCGGGGTTCCTCTGACCAATGGGGTGCAGGGTGCCATCTTCAGTGATGACCACTTCCCCTGAAGTGTGGCATTTTCTTCTCCCAGAAAGCATTGGTCTACAAAAACTCAAGACGGATAGAATCTCTCATGAAGCTTCCATTCTGGCTAACCCAAACTACAGGTGTGGCTACCTTTCCCTAACACTCCCATTTCAGACCCTCTGCTAATTCAATGACATGGACTCCAAGCTGGGTGGTGATAAATGTCTATCTGCTGCTTTTGACTCAGTAGATCATGGGCTTCTTCCACAGCATGTGAAAGCAGCAGGGTTCACAGGAGCAACATATACACAGATCAATTATTTTCTAGGAGATGGAACTCAAGCGGCTCAATTCCATCCTTTCAAAGCCACTGAAGTAAATATTGACTGTGGAATCCCTCAAGATTCCACCATTTCATCCCATCTCTTTACCATCTATCTGCAACCTCTGATTAAGGAGCTAGTCAGCACAGGATATCAGACATTTAATTATGCTGACCACTCCCAGATCCTTCTCTGCCTGGAGGACCATCATAGATCGAATTCTTTGTTCCAAGAGTGTTTGTGCATCATTTATGACTGGAAGAGGGTAAACTCTCTGAAGTTGAATGCTGAAAAGACTTAAGTGGTCGTCTTTAATGGGAATCCAACAGTCTGGTCAAACCTTTAGTGGTCCACTGAATTAAGTCCTTTTCCTATACCCAACGGGGTAGCAAAAGATTTGACCAACATCTGTCACTGAAAACATGAAATTAACAGCGTGGTCTCTAAAGG
Source organism: Lissotriton vulgaris (assembly GCF_964263255.1). Classification (NCBI taxonomy): domain Eukaryota; kingdom Metazoa; phylum Chordata; class Amphibia; order Caudata; family Salamandridae; genus Lissotriton; species Lissotriton vulgaris. The sequence continues at coordinate 501,666,385 of NC_141694.1, forward strand.
AGTTTTCATGCTTTGCATCTTAAAGAAGCTCAATTGATAGCTATATCTTTCTGCTGATGTCATGAAATAATCATGTCGGTGGTTATTAGGGGACTTTTAAATTATGTCAACAGCATCTGACTTGAGGCATCTTCAGCTTCTCTAGAATGGGACACACACATGCATGTTATTAAGAAAACTTCACTGACTCCCAGTTGGCCAACGTATCCATTTTAAAGTTTGCTGCCTAGTATTCAAGTCTATCCATGGCTTAACACTGGAGTTGTTTGCTAAATGTCTAAAGAGACACACTTCTAAGAGGAATCTGCACTCCTCTAAGGCCCACGTGCTGGTTGTCCCTTGGTTATCGAAATCCATGAGGGGTGGACGCAGTTTCTCGATACTGGCTCAAAGATCATGAAACTCTTCCTGTGCATATCAATCATTGTCATCTTTGGATATGTTTAAGCGCTCATAGGAGAACTTTTGGCTCCAACTCATAGAACTCTTGTTATGTGGCCTTTTCTCATTTGAGTATCAGCACCATGTTGCCTTCAGGTGATCATGCGCCCAACAAATTCCTAAAACATACACTCAACTGAGCCAGAACCCTCAACATGGTGGCTGCTATGATGGCTTGCTCCTGAGCTAAGTTGGAGGGATCCAATGGCTACAGCTAGCTTAGCAGAGAGTCCCTTGACTCAGACTTGCTCGCTGGAGAGAGATGGTTCCCTAGTCCAGAATATGGTGGGCATAGGTGAAGAGGTAAAACCAGAGTCTTAGCAACACCTGGGCTAGCGCTGAACACTTGTGTGTTCTTCCCATTTGATGCAGGATGGCAGGCCTGCATTAATAAGTAGCTCAGATCGGCCACATGAGTGAAACGTTTTTGGGCTACATGACTTAACCAATCTGGGACAACCATGGCCCATTGTGCCTCATTTCATAGAGGTGGAAGTGAGCTGTGAGCTACAAGAAATTTGCAGAAAAGATTCATAGAACTTGTGCAAACAGGTGTGAGTATAGTCATGCAATGGTGGTATAGTAGATGTACACACAGACGAGCAGCTGGAGGTCATCCTCATGGTTAATGAGAGATTGGTGAGTGTACATGAGCTAGTGTCCAGTCAATGCTGCACTGGGTAACTGGACCCAAAGGTCATAGTGTGCCTTCTTTGCTTGATCTCACACACTCAACTAAAGATAGGGAAAACTAAGCAATCGAAGGGTGCATTCCTGGTTCTGTAGCTTTCACCAGCAGCAGCAAGTACAGCTTTCTGGACTGCTGAGTGGAAACTGGAATATCTAGACCTGTGGACCCCTGACACCTACTAAAATAAACTTGATTTATTCTTGCTAGCCGTAGGTAAACCTGGGATTACTACTGAAGAGAAAAATCAACACTATGGGCTAAGCCTTGGTCACTGGCATATCGAAACTTGAGGCCCCCCCTGCAACATATTTATAGGGGCCCCCATCTAGACTCATTCAGGAGCTTTATGGACAGAGAACTCTGCTGAAGGGGTGCCCTGGAGCTTGGGCCCCCGCACCATCGGGGCTGCGGGGGCCTGTGTTACACCACTGGGCTTGGCCTCTTGTGTGTGGATTAGCAAAATCTAGCACATAGGGTAACTGAGACCGAGTTTCAATTGGTGATCCTTCAGCCTCATACCACAGAGATGACTTGCATGAATGGATGCGATTTGGAAGAAGACGCTGAAGGGCGTTCTTGCAACAACAACCTTCACATTACAGAACTACAAGAGTGGATTGAAGGACAAATCACAGGGCTCATTCTTGGGAACTGGTGCAGTACTGTGGTCACTCCCAAATGTTGCTCCTCCTCGTTCATCATAGAACAGGCACATTGAGTTCTGAAAGCACTGTTGGCTCCTGGTAAGCCACCCGACCAGGAGTGGCTAGGCTTCTCAAAAGCCCGATTGGTAACTACATCTGCAATGGACAAGTAATAATGGAAATAGACTGCAATAGGCTATCGCTGTTCCTAGTATTCACAGCAGTGATTTAGCAGCACCATAACTCTTTTAAGGCAGAGAGGGTGAAATTCAGTGGAACACACTCACTATTTGCTGATGTTCCCACCCAGCTGAAGCTAGTGAAATCAAATAATGCCATTTTTTCAGGGACCCCAAATAAGCTTGGAAATAGAGGGAACGATGAACAACGGATAATGGAATGCAGATAAGCCAACACCCCAAGCCTCAGCTTCACAAGAGAACAAGACAGAGAATGGTAATACAAGACAAAGCTACAAAGGATAATATAATCATGGGACAGCAATGAGCATTTGCGTATGCATCCAGTATCAGTTTCTTGTTGTGCCCACATGGGCACAAACACCATGGCACAGGAAACGCAGAGTCTTTTGTTCTTGTCTTTGTTGTGGACCATAAGTGGTTAAAAGGCAGCCCATTCTTCCACAGAGTTTGGGCTTGCCCTGTCGGTAGAGATAATCAGTTACAGTGGTGGATCACATTAGGTGTCAACTTCATGAAATTTAAATTACTGTGCAACTTATCAAAGGAGTACGGAATTAGTTTTGTCCCTAACGAAATCACCTGTGATGCAAAGCTAGCCATACTGCCTCGTCCATCGCACCACCTTTCCATTTCTGTGGTCAAGTGCAGGTTAGAAAAATATTTTTGCCCTGTAGTTCATCACTCCTCTTCTGTGCCCTTGAAATTGTTTTCCCAATTATATTCCCCATTCTGTTATCTCCAATTTTGCAGTACAGGCTAGCGTAATTTTCTCGTTTTGAGCAGTTCGGTCTTGGTTCCTTTAACTGCACACTCACACTGTACAGGCGTAGTAAGTAGAAGCCACTTCTCTTGCTCACTGCACATTCGGTGGGCTCCCTTTCATCCCACGGCTAATGATAATCTGTGAGATATGAAAGACTCCGGGATTCTCATCACATACTGCGGAGGGCGGACATCACTTCGCGTTACGCCATTGGTCTACGGTGCTGGTTTGAAATGCCAAAGCTACTCTAAAGGCCATTACCATATCTCTGGTCAGTGATATGTTGAGTAAGACTAGTGGCCTTTTATGATTTTGGGTAGAGGGTGTGCATCTCCAACTTCCAATGACCTAAAGGGGAGACATTTAGAGAGGTGCTATCTTCCCTTTTCCCTGGTTGGCTTAGAGATCCATAATCTTCTTTTCACTAATTTATTTAGTACACATAAATACAAAAATCCACTGTGGTAAAAGAAGGGTGATTTTCATGGCACCTCTTCTTTCACCTGGATTTTGCAGCCTAAACTAGTACACACAGCACTGGCACGATAAACATCCACTGCGGTAGACGTGAATGAATGATAGGGTTAAAAAGAGGACGGACCATGTCTTTGGTGGATGAGCAGCTTTGGGAAATGGTTGCCTGTGGCATACAAACTTCTGTTTAAATTGGCCCTGCCTTAAGTTTCGTTGTGTGCTGCCCATGTGTATTATCTAATGATGCAAGCATTAGTCAGTGAATATTTGAGTAACCACATTTTGTGTTTTAAATCAAAGACTACAAATCCATGTGAATGACTGTAGGATAGCCGTGGTGCAGAGTGATGTGTGTGTAAAGTGCGCCAGTGATAAATGAACATGTATTTGTTGTCAGAATTAAGCAAAGTAAATTCCCTGAAGAAGAAAACGAAAAGCGTTCTTACCAACAACAGCAATGTAGGCATTTTCACTCCCAGTTACTACATTTGAAGGAAATACAAAGTTCAGTGTTTCAGTAAATGAGGACTGTTTACTGGCAGTCAAATCCAAAAGTATGGACCTCGAAAAGAACTGTTCAATTCCTTCTGCCTGTCAAAATAAACATGGAATAGTTTAAATACTGTACACTAGTGGAAAAAAGTTACAAAATAAAGACATTACTCAAAAGAAAAAAGCTAGTGGTAGTCGGAATTCTATGCATGTTGTGGCAGTTGAGCGAGCAGCGCTGAAAATTCTGCACAAGGTGGTGATTTTGCTGCCACTGGAGTAGAAAATCTACTTGAGTGACAGCAAATCCAATTGAGAAGCAGCCTTCTGACCACAACTGCGCTAGGGGACACCAAATCTCGCTCACCAGCCTGCATTTCTGGAGCGCTGTGGATAAAGAAATACTGACACTCAGCGATTGGCGGTATTTAGCTAGAACTCCGTATTACACGAGTAACGCTGTGTCGCCAAAATCCATCCATTCTGCGTAATTCTTAAAATAGCAAGAAATGGAAGTCCAATATTATGGACCCAATTCACATGGAATTACATTTACTGTGCTTTATTCCTCTGGTGAAACTATTTTTTAGGTTTTGGCTACAGACAGCTGTTTGTTGACTGAGATACTATCTTCAATATTTATCATGTAGTTAGTGGCCTTTGGGTCAGCCCTATGGCCATTTCTGGATGTTCTGCTGTCCATCGCTGGTGTCTGCTCTTGATTTTTATGTATTTTCTCCCTATTCTTGGGTTGGTCACATCCTGGAGCATTTCTGTCTCACAGTGTTCTTACTGTATGACTTATATCATTCTCACTGCCACCATAAGGCAACTTTTTTTTCTTTATGCCGCCACACTCCATCAGAGTACATGTGCTTCTCTGCTCTTCACGTTTCTTTTCTTTTTAATTTAGTTTCATGGGGACCAACAGCTGCAAACTTCTACAGGGCCCCTATGCTGTACACTGTGGTACATTCGTGTCTATAGAATATATTGAATAGTTGTGGGCCAGGGTCTGAAGGCTATAGAACAATGAGTTGTACTAGCATCTCTGGGCTGCAAATGTAGTCATTTAGTGCAGTGCAATAAGGTGCAGATGTATGCAGTATGTTTGACATACAGCCTCTAGAAAGTCTGCTGTTTTAGTATCTATTCCATACAGTGAAGAAAGCCTGATTCATGTTTCTAGGATGCTGTAAAGTATCACAATGGAGGGCTAGCATTTCTAGGATGCAGGGTGGTAGACTGTAGACACAGGATGCAGTTCTGTACAGTGACTTGGAGTCCCTAGACTTTAGGGTAGTGGATCAGTTTCTTTCGCTCCCACAGATGTTTAGGTGGTTAGTGCTTTTGGGATGCAGTGCAGCATGGAGAAAGTCTACAGCAAATTAGTAAATCCTTTATTGTTTCACCTTAGATAAGTCTTACAATAAAAATACAATTTCATAAAAACAAATAAATATCAAACATTTAAAAGTAGCTCTTCATTTAATGTGTGCATATTAAACTATTTAAACTGCAGCAATCAGGGTAGTATAAAAAGAAGGTCACAGATCAGCAAGGTTATCTGTCCCCACCCAAGTCAAGGTCCTAAGCCAAGGCAAAAAGCTCCTTGGATAGTGATAAGATAGATAACAACATTATATTGATACAACTGCTGACTGGAGATTGCCACTGTGTCCAGCTGATGGTATAATCATGTTAAATTCTTGCCCTGTTTGGTCTCAGATTTTGTAAAATGTGAAGGGCAGTGTCTATAGCTTGGTTGCAGAGTTGGTGGCTTACCATCACCAGTGTAAAGTGAAATGCAGCGGTTCAGCAATCCTCAAGAGCAGCGACATGTTATTTGATGTTCTTTGGGTGCAGTGCAGCGATTTTGGTTAGCATCCTAGGTGTAGGAAATGATAGTAGTTTTTGGGATGTACCTGAAGAATTTTGCCATAACTCATTTTGCTGGCTGCAGAACTTGGTGCACATTACTCCTGCTAAGCAGGGGTAAAGTGCGTGTACTCCCCCTCTCAACATGATGACATTGGCATACCCCTAACTGGCATATTTAACTTACCTATAAGTACCTAGTATGTGATACAGAATGTGCCGAGGCCCTGTAAGTTAAATGTCACTAGTGGACTGCAGCACCCATCGTCCCATCTACTACAGTGACAGTGCAAACATAACTTCAGGTTTATAACGTGTAGCTAGTTTTTAACTGTAAATTTGACCTGCCAAAGTAAACCCTTTGGACAGGCCAAACCTTACCTCCTAAATATTAAGTCACTCTTAAGTAGGCCTTACTGCCCAATAGCCAGGGTGCATGGTATTTAAAAGTAGGACATGCAAAAGCATAATGTTAAACATGTCCTTACAATGAAAAGCCCAAAACGCTGTTTTCACTATAGCAAGCTGGCTGTTCAATAGGAAAAGACTGGCTTACCTTATTTGTTTTAATAATCCTAATTTAGGTTAGGAAATAGCTTGAACAACTCGTTTTAATAGTCATTCAAAAGTAAATGTAATGGTAAAATCACATTTTTAATAACTTTTAAGGAAAAGGTACATTTAGAAAGTTACCTTTTCCATTCTCAAATCCTCTGCAGTCCTCTTTACATGAGCTACAATTGTCACCTGGCTGCTGAATAGCCCTCTTAATGAGGTGTGAAAACTGCTCCCAAAGCAAGACAAAGGCTTTGGGTGAGGAGGTATGTATTTCTTTCAGCAGAATGACCATGTGGGCTGTGCCCAGAAACTTGATTAGATTCAAAGAGACCTACGCGGTCACAGGGGCCTCATTTGTTCCCCCAGTCAGGCAGGCACCAATCCCAGTTGGAGAAGAGCTGCCTCCAAAACCAGTTTAAACTAACCACAGAGGAGGGGTTGCTAATTTCCTTGCGGCACCTCTGTGGTGGGTACACACGTTCTGCACAAGGGGAGAAGGGGTTCATCATCTTGCATTTAGTTAGAGAGGGACACTGTGGGATTGTTTGCTGTAGAGCATGCAGGAAGATTTGCAAAAGTGGGTATGGGTACCACTGACAACTTTTACCCTGTTGTTTAAAGGAGGGCCAGGAGTCACCCATAAGCTAGTGCCAGGCATAAACACTACCCTCCTCAGAACGCTACACGTGGGAGATTCGAAGAGGACTCCACCTGCTGTCTGAGACCTGAGAAGAGTCTAGAAGACTAGACCTGTTCTCCGTCTTGTACCCAGGACAAAGAAGCTGACTCCAAGTGTCATATTGCGGACTTCTACAAGACACAGGGACACAACAACTTATGAGAGCCTTTTTCTGGAACTGCCCAGATGGCCAGCTCCATCTGACCTGCCCTGGATCCTGCTGCTGGCCTCTGCTGGAGTGGTTCTTGATTACAGATGTGTCAAAGTTTATTCCTCCTACCATTTCTTGAAGCCTGGGAATTCTTTTGACTCCAAAGACCTACAGAGGAATGGGACCAATCTACCAAGCCAAACCAACAAAGGTGTGTGGCAGCAGGGCTGAAGATTGAGGTTGCTCTCAGTCTGAGAGTTTCCACAGTAACAAATAATTCAGCAAGATCTCAAACAGAATGTATCCAGCTTTGTGGTGCCCTCTTCAGCAACATCCTGCAACCTTGCCTCTCAGAAAGAATCAGAGATCCTGAAAAGTGACTTAAAATAGACATATTGATCTGGCCAAGGCTCCAAAAGTATCAGGCTGGTGGGGTTCCTATTTTGGGCATTAAATTCAAATTTGATTCTCTCCAAAAATCGAGAGCTTTACCGGGACCTCCTCCGGCAACTGTCTGGACTGGTAGAGCCCTCTTTAGACACAACCTGCTGCCCTGCTCCACTAATCAATCAGAGCATTTATAAAGTGCACTACTCACCTGTGAGGGTTTCAAGGTGCTGGGAGGGGGTAGGGTGCTGCTATTGCTCGAACAGCCAGCCTTCTGAAGGTAAGTAGGTCCTGGGTCTGCCTCAGGTTAATGGGGAGGGTGTTCCAGGTCTTCGGAACGAGATAGGAGACCGATCTTCCGCCGGTGGTCGCTCTTCGGATGCGGGGGATGGTTGCGAGTGCAAGGTCAGTGGAGCAGAGTTGGCAGGTCGGGTGTAGAAGGTGAGTCATCTGTTGAGGTATGCCGGTCCAGTGTTGTGAAGTGCCTTGTGTGCTAGGGTGAGGAGCTTGAAGGTGATCTTGTTGACAGGGAGCCAGTGCAGGTTTCTTAGGTGGGGTGTGATGTGGCTGTGGCGAGGGATGTCGACGATCAGGCTTGCAGAGGCGTTCTGTATGCGTTGTAGTTGTTTCAGGAGTTTAGATGAGGTTCCTGCGTAGAGGGGGTTTCCGTAGTCCAGTTGGCTTCTGACGAGAGCCTGGGTAACCGTTCTTCTTCTTCCGATGGGGATCCATCTGAAGATCTTGCGGAGCATGCGGAGGGTGTTGAAACAGGAGGATGAGACGGCGTTCACTTGCTTGGTCATGGAGAGTGTGGAGTCGAGGATGAACCCCAGGTTGAGTAAGTGGTCAGTGGGTGTCAGTGCTGCTCCCAGAGAGGTCAGCCACAGTAGTCGTCCCAAGCTGAGGGGGTGGAGCCAAGGAGGATCTCCGTCTTGACAGAGTTCAGCTTCAGTCGGCTGTTCTTCATCCATTTGGCAATGGCCTTCATTTCTTTGTGGAGGTTGGTTTTGGCGGTGATGGGGTCCTTGGTGAGGGAGGGAGAGGATCAGCTGGGTGTTGTCGTCATAGGAGATGATGTTGAGGTTGTGCCGTTGGGCTACATGACCCAGAGGTGCCATGTAGACCTTGAACAGTGTTGGGCTGAGGGAGGATCTCTGCGGTACACCGCAGATGATCTCGTAGGCTTTGGATAAGAAAGGCGGGAGGCGGACACTCTGGGTTCTGTCGGAGAGATAGAAGGTGGTCCATTCCAGAGCCTTGCTTCGGATACCTGCGTTGTGGAGGCGGGTGCGTAGCGTGCGGTGGCAAACTGTGTCAAAAGAGGCTGAGGGGTCCAGGAGGATGAGGGCTGCGGTTTCCCCATTGTCTAGCAGGGCCCTGATGTCGTCAGTGGCGAATATTTACTTCCATTTCAGAGACTAAGGGCCTGATTTTGATCTCAACGTAGGGGTTACTCCGTCATAACAGTGAGAAATCTCCCGTTAACCGAGATATAAATCACATTCTATCCTATGTGATTTATATTTTGGTGGACGGGATATCCGTCTCCGTTGTGACAGAGTAACCCTTCGTCGAGATTTAAATCAGCCCATAAGTCTGAAGATGAAGGTTTTGACCAGGTTGAACCTGGTTGCTGTATCTGCCTCGCGCCCCGTTGCAGTTGATCCGATGTACCAGTCAAGCAAAACCATAATTGCCATGATTGGTGCCAAACTCATTTTGGTGCTATTCTGATCCTTATACTTTAAAAATTCATATCTCCAGTTTTCCTTATTGGATTTTGTCTGTTTTATTTAATAAAATTTGGTTTGAGATTTTTCTTGTGTTATGTATTGGCTTTATTACTGTTTTGGTATTATACAAAATACTTTCAAAAACAAAGAGAGGAGTATCCCCAGGACATAGAGTCCTAGTGATTACAGAAGATAGGAGAAAGATGCAAATAAACCCCTCACTCACCAACCTGGTTGGTGACATGCTTCATCATCGGGGTCTACCTGAGCAACCGAGTGTCACTCAGGTGTGCTGCGACGCCTGCAACTGCAGCAGAGCTGTTTTTTTTGTGAGTTGTGACAGGAGTGATTTAGGGAAAAAGTGATTTTAAAAAGGTGTTCCACATGTTTAGGCAATTTTATTCCAAAGTCATGTGACACGGTTAAAAAATATTTGTGGGATACTTATGCTGGCATAATGTGACCAGAAAGTATCAGTGTTGTGTGAATATAGTCAACATGTTTCAACGTTTTGACAAATTGGTAGGTTTATCGTCAGGACCAGTGTGCGATGAGCCGAGAGGTATGCGCACGCCAAGGCGCACCCGTCCCAGACTCTGCTTGATGCCAGACCTTCTGTGTAAGAACAGATCTGAAAAAACATTGTAAAAGTTGGTTCCATATTGAAATACTTTTCTAGTGATTCGAACAGCAATTGCATTCATTCTCCTTCAAGAACATGGATTTTTAAACAGCTCTATTCAGACATGCATACACTGATACATCATGCAGTGATATATTCATTGTTCCAAATGGCTTTTTATGTCTGAAAAATATGAGCTGTCATTTTTAGTCCATACCCACTCAATATTCATCACAATCTGCAGTGGGTGTCTTGCATTTCTTGTAAATCATGGAGCGCATAGTTACTTAGTCATGACATTCGTATCATAAATGCCCAGTGATATGGTAAAACGTGGTACTACACGGAAGCATTAGCAAACAAGGGTGAGAACGCGAAAGTTTTGTGTACTTAGGTTTTGAAAATGAGCTTTTGATGTGGAAAAAAGCATGATTAACAATTAACAAAGGACTTACTCGTAACTAATTGTAGTTATGCCCCATGGATCCCATGGTGGGGTCTTCTACGAGAGCAATCTGTTGATGACAAAAATGGGGGGAACGAGTGGTATTTATCATAACTTTTCGAGAAAGGCTGGAGCATTTGCGCGATTGCTAAAAACGGCTCAGGTTGTTGGCGATGACCTGATAAAAACGGAGCCCACCCGTAAAGTTTTTTGACTTACTTCTCTCGTAATAATGGCCCACCGGTAAACCAGACTACCTTCAACACGGAGTCCCAAGGATATGGAGGGACCGCGCGGCGTGTGTATGAGGGCAAGGCGTCCTGATCAGTGGCAGCCAATCACAAGACTCCTGTCCTGGTCATGTGACCGCGACGTGAGGTCCAGTCGGGGACTGGGTGAAAATTATACTGGATGACAGGGTTTTTGGGGATCATGTCAGTGTTACCTTACTCTGGTTTAGTCAATACACAAAACAAAAACTTTATTTAGTGACCGAATAGATGTACAAGTGTTAGGGATTTCGCCTCAATTTATGCTTGTGGGTAAATGTCATTTTTAATAAGCATATTTTCCAGAGCTTATTGTTACCACCACTAGGAAGCGGGTGTATTAGTCCTTAACACGGACTCTGAGATTGAAGATTTATAAAGAAAGACTTCTTTCTTTATTTGCATCTTTCTCCTATCTTCTGTAATCACTAGGACTCTATGTCCCGGGGATACTCCTCTGTCGGAAAAGTGATTCACCCTAACAAGGATTGCAATTATCATTTGTGGGATGTAGATACCACCCTCAACTTATGCTCCCAATTTCTTACACTAGGATGCAATGCAGAATGCTTTGACAGTATCTCTATAATGCAGTCTGTGTAGTGGTTTTAAGTTCCTAGAAAAGAGTGTATTGAGGTGACTTATTACTCCCAAAATGCAGCAGGGTGGTGGTGTGGTTCCTGTAGGATACAGTACAGATAACTGTAGGTTACTGTCAACAGAATGTTGTTCATTGCGGTTGGTAAGTAGCCATAGAAGTCAGATGAACATTTGAAGTGTACATCCCTAAGACATGGTATGATATGGTGGACATTTGCATAGAGCCAATTTGTTGCACATGCTGTAATCTAGCAATACAAGATAAAGATTTTTCAGCCAGACCTAAAATGAACAGCAATCTATGTCCTGGAAAATGTTCTATGAAGCCATTTATCTGTAAACACATCATGGTGACAGCAAAATCTGAAGTTTATTTCCACTGGACCTAAACAGGATTTTTTAAACACATTTTATTACTTTTTAAGTCCATCGTGAGTTATTCAATGCAGTTCAAGTATTCATCATTTATCACTTCCATTCTGAATCAAAGTTGTACATCTTCATATGTATGGTATAGTGTTCTAATGTGCAAACAAAGCCGTTAACTTTCAATACCCAACCCATTCCCCCCCATTGCCGATGAACGCCATAAGCTAAAAATTGACATAGTGACGGTCTAAAGTGTAGTTGTGATGCTGTTGGACTTGGCCCTTTTTGCAGGGTCATCCCAGAACATTTTGCCTTCCTACTGTATTTTTTCTGACTTCTTGTTGGTGGTTTTATGACTCTGGGCACTTTACTACTGCTGATAAGTGCTAAAGTGCATATGCTCTCCCTTTGTAAATTGTTGTTATGGGTTAGTGATTCCTTGCTTGGCTTATTTGATTTACTTGTCAGACTCTAGCACAGTGCACTGTGTGTACCCAGGGCCTGTAAATCAGATGCTGCAAGTGGGCTGCAGCACTTATTGTGCCACTCATAGAAGCAGCCTATAAAATGTAACTCGGGCCTGCCACTGCAGAGCCTTCAGGTAGTCTAGTACTGCCATGTGGACTGACAAGTGTACCCACTTGCCAGTCCCTAAACCTTCCCTTTTCTACATATAAGTTACCCCTAAGGTAGGTCGAAGGTGCCCACCCCTGTGAGCAGGGTGCAGTGTATGTGAAAGGTAGGACATGACCTAGTGTGTGTGGCATGTCCTGATAGTGAATTACTGACAATTTCGTTTTTTACTATTGCAAGGATACCTGTTCCAATAGGACAGAATGAGGAGTTTGTATATAACATCTTATAGACATAACTGCCCCTGGGAACAAGGTAGGAAAATAAAGTTTAGTATGCCTGAACTCAGAATGTTAAAATGTATTGTTTAGTGAGGGTGATTTTTACATTCTGTGTTTGAAAATTACACTTTTTGAAAGTAAGTATTTTCTTGCCTAACCATTCAGTGTGCCTCCGACAGGTTTGTGTATGGTATGCCTGGCTTTTGGATGATAGAGTTGGAGATGGGCAGTGGCTCCATAGAGCCTGGTGAGTCAGGGCTGGGCTGAATAAGCCTGGTCTGGATTTGGAGTGTTGGGAAGAGTAGCCCCTGCACCTGAATAAGGCTGTGCCTGCCTTCCACAATGATGGCTCCGCCCCCCCGTGGTGTGTCTGGAGCCAGGCTCACACTGACAATGGAGGTTGTTGTGCACTTGCAAAGTGCCGCACAGAACTGGATCTGGCTGGGTACAGACACTCTCTGCCTTCAGACAACAAAGGATTTGGGTGTATAAAAAGAGAGGCCCAGACCCCAGACTTTTAGATCACTTCTCGGAAATCAAGAGGGCCCTTTGCCAAGGAGAAGAGCTGGATAAGCTGAGAAGGAATACTGCCCCTGTGCTGTTTGCTGCCTCGGGTTGGCCTACAGTGGCTGCTTGCTGCCAAGGAAAGGAGAAAAGAGAACTTTGCTGTTTGCTTTATCACTTGCTTGAAGAAAAGATCTCCAAGGGATTGAAACTGAGCTTACCCCCTGTTCTGAAGTCTCAGGGACACAAAGACTACACCACCATCTCCCCAGAATTTCCTTGCTGGGAATTCCAACCTGCATAGAGGTGTGTGCTGCTGTTTAGGACTCTAGAGACTGTTTGTCGCTGGGAGGTGGAAAATTGTGCAACATAGAAGAAGCGTGTCGCATCCGCACCTGTTTTCCAATGCATCGCTGAAGAAACCGTTGCAGCGCCTGCCGCGGCTTGAAGAGTCCACAACATAGCATCAGGTGCACAATCTCCAAAGTCCGAGATCACCGCACCGATCCCTACGCAAGCCTGCTGTGTGGCTGCATGAAACCATGCATTGTACCAGATCAAAGCATCGCATCGAGGCCCTAAGACAGTTGGATTGATGGGGTCCACAGTAAGAAACAGACTCATCAACTTCCCATGCAGTAAGAAAACGACACACCACCTCCTCTCCGTTAAGGAACAAACGCTTCAACTCCCCTGCGCTGCAGTAAGGAACTGACGTATAACCTCCCCCGGAGCAAGCAATTGATACATCACCCTCCCTGAGTGTAAGGAACCAAAGCATCACGTTCCCGGCAGTCATTTTGCATGTAAGGTACTTTTGAGAAAAGTGTTGCATTTACAACCTGCAGTGAACTAAACTATTTCTACCATTTACAAGCCTTATTTTTAATACTGTATTGTGGATTTTTGTTGTTTTGTCTTGTTTTGGTTCAGATAAAGATTACTTATTTTTCTGAACTGGTGTGGTGTCCATTTGTAGTGTTTTCATTGTATTACTGTATGTGTTCACAAATGCTTTACACACTGCCTCTGAGATAAGCCTGTCTGCTCGTGCCAAGCTACCAAGGCGGTGAGCAGGGGTTATTTTAGAAGTATATCCCCTTAACCTGACTAGAAGCAGGGGTCTCTATTTGGACACAGGTACCTACCTCTGCCAACTAGAGACCCCCTTTTCTAACAGATGCTGTTCCATCTGTGCTGTCTCCCATTCTATTTGCTCGGAGCAGTAAGTATTTTCGGACGTATCTGAGGTAAATTGGGGTCCCTTCCGGTCAGAGCCCTGCTGCACTAGGCGTCTTCGAGGAGACAGTACCGTTGGAGTGCATTCCCCTGAATCATGTTCTGGGTCTTTTGTATTATCTACCAATGTTTTCCAGGGTCTGGCTATCTCTATTGATCCAATCCCCCGGTGGGCATTTCTAAGGAGAACCCTCCCCTCACATGTCGCCCATTTTTCAAATTCCTATTTCCATACTGAAATTCGAGGTCCCTCGGTGCCTTCCAATGCCTCGTTATTATCCTTGTAGCCAGTATCAGGGCCAGGTCTTGAAATCTGCTAGTGACCAATGTTTTGGAGGTGTGGGGGAACAGGCTCAAGAAGTAGTGTGCAGGGGCACATGGGACAGAACGGTCCATAATCGCCACATGTGTGTTGGTGATTTTGTTACAAGAATTCCTTAACTCCGGACATGTCCAGAGCATTGGAAGAATACCACCCCCATTTCTTCACATCTTGGGCATTTCATGTCCTCTCTGTGGAAAAATGTATTAGTTCGTCCAGGGGAGGAGGTATACTCTCTACAGTATGAAGAAGATAGTTAATCGGAAATGGGCATTCCTTGAGATCCTAGGGGTTACGGTCAAGAATTCCACCTCCATTTCTACACATCTTGGGTATTTCATATCCTCGCTGTGGAAAAATGTGTTAATTTGTCCCGAGAGGAGGTATGCTCTGTGTAGTATGAAGAAGTTAATAATTCGGAAATGGGCATTCCTCGAGATCCTAGGGGTCCTGGTCAATATAGTTTCTCAGTCTTTGTCTTCCAGAGGGATATTCAGGTCCTCTGCCAATCTATCTCGGAGAGCAGTCAGCAGTTGAAGGATATCCCTAACCAGTGGTTTGTAGAAACATGTGACCGCTTTGATTCTACCACCTCGTGCCATATATAATGACAAGTATTGTGATGTGGAGGTTTGGACATTCCTGACCGCAGTACTTGCGGATCGCTGCCACCACCCCCTGTGCAATCAGAAATGATCATTAGGGAGATCGAAGCCCGCTCAAAAGTCTTAGAATGGAGGAGTGCGCGTCCCTATATAGGTCTCACAGTCGTGATGCCCCTGCTTGTATCCATTCTCCTAGGCCCTCCCATTATCCCCTATGAGGTCATAGCCGTAGAATTGTTATTGGGAGGTCAGGTGAGTAAGGGATCCGTGTTTGCATCTTTAGGTGACAGCAACTCCAACAGCATTATAGCACTTGTACTTCACCGTAGTCATCTACCGAAGTCCTGCCTACACGCACCAACATCTTCAATAATATGTTTAAGTCTGGTGTGAATGGTTGAGCTTCACAAATCTAGGACTGCTAATCTACCAGCCAGCGGGAAAACCATTGTAGTTGGCCAGCAAGGTAATATCGTTCGAAGTCGGGGACGGCAGTCGGACGCTGCATTGTTTTCAGGGCTTCCTGCCTCTGTCCCGAGCCCCACAGGAAATTTTAGACAAGTAATGTAAGTCGGTGTGCCACCTAAGGGGTATCCATATTGGAAGTACAGTGAAAAGTACATTAATCTCAGTAGCGCCACCAGTTTTAAAAGTGCCAACCTCCCTGCTAATGAAAGCGGGAGGCCTTTACAATACTCCATGCTGGTCTTTAAAGATCGTACGACTGCCCCATATTACTCTAGAGAATATCGGGGTGAGAGTGGTATATTTTCACCCCTAGAAATTCCAGGCATCTGGGTTCCCATTGGAGGTTGCCCAGTTCCGTGGGTAGGTCTCTATCTCTTGTCAATGGGAAAAGTCCAGACTTTTGCCAGTTAATTTGTAAACCCGACATTTCCCCAAATGCCTTCATCAATTCCTTAGCACCAGGCAAGTTTTATTCTATGTTTCCCAAGAACATCAGCAGGTCATCATCATATATCGCTATATGGTGTACACTGTTCCCCAGGTGTATTTCACTGTACATTTGCCTGTCCAGGCAAGACAGGCCAGTGGTTCCATTGCCATGGCAAACAACGGCGGGGAGAGTGGGCATCCCTGTCTTGTACCTCACTCCACTCAGCATTTTTCTGAGATGGTGCGGCCCTTTCTGATCCTAGCCAAAGGGCTTGTTTAGAGCAGCTTGACCCATTTCAAGAAGCCTTGTTTCAGCCGCATTCTTCTCATGACCCCATACAAAAATTCCCATTCAAGGCTATCGAAGGCCTTTTCAATTTCGAAAGCAAAGACCACTCCCTCCTCCCCTATCTTGCCATATGCTTCCATAAATGCCAGGAGGCACCATTTATTAAGCGCAGTATTTTGGCCTAAGACGAATCCTGCTTGATCTGGGTGCATGAGGTCAATAACGAACGGCTGAAGCCTAGTTGCTAGTATCCTGCTGAGAATCAAAGTCTAGGATGATCATGGATAGGGGTCTGTAAGCCCCACACTCCATGGGGGATTAACCTGGTTTGAGGAGAGGAACAATCAGTACCTCCCGGGTGGTATTGGGGAGGTGATCTTCATCCATTGCCCCTCTAAACAAGTCTACCAATCTGGGGGACAGTTCTTTGGCATAGCCAGCGTTAAACTCTACAGGGAACCCGTCGGTGCCAGGTGTTTTGCCTCCAGCAAGTCCCTTAATAGCTGCTCGTACCTCCTGCATGTCTATAGGGGCTCCTAAGTCTTCCGTCTCCTCTGCCCCTAGTGTGGAAAGTGGAATGGCAGCTAAATATTCCCTGATAGTTCCCTCATCCTGCCTCAGCCAGCTACTGTAGAGGTTGGCGTAGAACTCCAGGAATCTCTGGTTTATTTCCTCTTGCCAGTATAATATACTTCCCTTTCCATTCCCAACTTCGAGTATTGGGGTACCCCTCCGAGCCGGGTTAGCCAACCAAGCTAGTAAGGATCCTGCTCTGTCCCTTTCTGCATGAGTGCCCTCCATGTATTTCTTATAGTCGAAGCGCCTCAGTCGTTCTGTATGCTTAGACATTTCTTTGGAATCCAGCTCAGGGTGCACTGGTCTTTGTACTGCTAGTGTATGGATTGCCTGATCTACAGTCTCTAGGTTTGTTTCGAGTGAACCCCTGACTCCCACAGAGGTTGACATGCATCCCACTCAGTTAGTCTAGATGAGGTCATATTTGCGTTCTCAGCAAAACAGTTTGCAATGTACCCCCTAACATCTTCAACTAATACCAGATCCTCTAATGTTTCAGTTTTAAGTCCCCAGGTTGGTATACGTTGGCGTTAGTGGGCCTAACGGATATGAAGGAGGGCCAGATTGGGTCAGATAGAGTTGGTGTTAAGTGCTCCACAGCATGAGTATGGGTATGAATGTCCGGGGAGTGCAGGAACATGTCCAATATAACGTGGCAGTCATGAACTGGGAGTAGTTAGAGTAATCCCTTTCCTCTGGGTTCAAGCGTCTCCAGGTGTCCATCAGACCCTATTTGCTCTGTCAGTCTTAAAATGCCCACTCCATTCTATGGATTGGCGTATTCTAGAGTGGGGGCGAGAGTGGTCCCTGTGGGGGTCATCTGTGCAGTTAAAGTCCACTCTTATAATTACAGAGTGGGGGAGATAGGCCACTAGTTTGTGCTAGAGCCCAGACAGAAAGGTCCCCTGCTCTACATTTCTGCCATAGATGCTAACTATTGGTATGTCTCTGCCATCTAGTCTGCCTGTGATTGCAAAGTATCGGCAACCCGGGTCTATCAATTCCCCCGTACTCTGGAATGGGACTCCTGCCCTGATCGAAATTATAACCCAGCAGGGCGAATGTAGAATACAATGTATAGTAAGCTTGACCTTGCCGTCCCTTCGTTAGTTAATAAGTGGGTCTCCAGTAGGAGTGCTAAATGAATCCAACATTTATTCAAATGGGCGAACATTTTGTAGCATTTGGACATGGTATGCATCCGCCTGAAAGAGGATGCTTTGCTGTGTCGGGTGATAAGCTGGTTGTAGGGCTAGCCATTAGTGCAGGTTGGGAGTAGTCCAAGGATATCCTCCCAGCATCGTGCTCTCCGTATATGATGGGGGGCGGGAGGGGGGGGGAAGTACAGCTTTGTCATCCAGTGTATCGGTTTCTGGCCTAGGATGTCTGCATCCCTGGAAATATTAAACCTAAACAATCCCAACTCCCCCTCCTCAGGACTAGTGAGCAAACCCCCCTCATTCAAATGTATGCAAACAATGCAATAACTCTTGTGGTAGAGCAAGCCTCCTTCACACCGGTATCATTCAGTTCCTACTGCCCCACTGGCCTCTCATCCATCCAGTGAGTGATTCAGGCTTTAATGATCACATCCCCAAGGGGTCCCTCCCAAGCCCTTCCAGATTCCTCTCAGAGTGCCTTTTTTGGGTGGCATCCACGTCCCCTTCTCTCAGTGCCCCTTTATACTTGGGGGAATGGGATGAAGTTAGATAATCTCATCTTCCATTTCGGGGGTGACAGTTGGCATATCCTGCCTAGGTCCCCCCTTCGTGCTAGATCTGGGGTCTGAATCAGAGTCTCTTCCGTCATCCCCTGTGAAAGAGGATGGTTCGCCAGTGTTGGGTGCACTCAGCGATGTAACTGCCACCACCACTCTCTCGGGTCCTGTAGCGTTTCGGCTCCGGAGGGGGCCGCAGGCGATCTGTTTCGGTCTTCATTTCGTTGGGTGCCTCCCCTCTTTCTCTAGTCTAGAGGGGTGCATTCCATTAATCAATTCAGTCCCATTCCTCCAGGGGTATGCTAAAGAATCTGGTACGAGTTGAGCTAATCACTCTAAGCTGTGCCGGAAAGAGCATCGCATGTTGAACTTCAATATGGTGTCGTTTTTTTTATTTACTGCTGATAAGGTGATTGTTGCCGTTGGACCACTCTAAAGAAATCAGGGGAAATTCTGGCAGTGCTGTTGTCTTCTATTAGGTGGTCTTTCTGCAGGACCTGTTGAAGTATTAGATCTCTCTCCTTGTAAAATAGAAGGCATGCTGCCACTGATCTCGACAGGCTTTCGAGGGTGTGGAAGCCTCGCAGGCACCCTATGGGCCCTCTCCAGGGCATAATAGAGGGAAAGGCTTTCCATCACCATCTCTTCTTTGAGCCTCTTCTCTAGAAAGTCCACCATGCTTTCCCCTTCAAATCTCTCTGGTAGCCCAATGATTTGCACATGGTTTCAGTGGGAGCCGTTTTCAGCATCTTCTACCCTCATCTTAAGTACCCGCACTTGTGCCTCCAATATTGCCAATCTGTCAGTTGTTGTAGTTCGGGTTGGACTCAGCTCTTCCATCTCGGTTTCCATTGTGGTGACTTGTTCCACCACCCGGCGGTGATCGGCTCTCATGAGACCCATTTCTTCCCTTACGGTGTTGATCTTGGTTTCTCAGTGAAGCCCCCCTTCTTCCCTGACACTCCAGGATCAGCGGACGAGAAATCAGTTCAGGTCCTAAGGCTGTTTGTCTTCTGCTGTGGCCCTTTTTCCCTCCAAGGACAACACCTGCTCAGGACTCTTATTCAATAAAGTGGGTACTAGATGCCCAGCTCCCCGTGAAGGCGTATCTGCCAGCAATGTTGGCTCCAATATTAAGACAGTGCAGTTCCTTTTTGCTGTTTTCCTCGTCCAGGTGTATAGTCTGCTGCCAAGTCCCCCTCCAGAGTCTTCTGCTGTGTAATCTGGGTGACTTCGCTATGGTCATCATGCAAATGTTAGCGTGGCGGGCCTTTTGATAGGACTGGCCCTGGTCAGGGCTGCTGTATTGTCTTTTGTGGAATACTCCAGTAAATATTCAAGTAAGCATGTACCATGAACTGCATTTACCATAATGCTGAAGGGTGAAGCAGTATGCTCCCACACCTTTGTGTTTGAAAAGGCTCCCTTGAGCCATTAAGCCATTAAGCTGACGTGCATGTGGAGATGCACAAGTGCGCCAGTGAGAGGTACTGAGACCTGAAATGATTGTGGCAGCCTGCTTAGCAACCCCAGATTAAATTAGTTTTTATCTCTACTGATGACGGATGAGATCCAGAAACACGTGTCTAGAGATTTACAGCACTAACCTGCACCAACTTTGGTGGAATACTCCAGTAAATATTCAAGTAAGCATGTACCATGAACTGCATTTACCATAATGCTAAGGGGCAAACTGTGCTGGGAGGTTAAGAAGTGTGCTCCCACCGCTTTCTGTCTGCAAAGGTTCTCTTGAACCATTGAGCTGACAAGCTTGTGGAGATGCACCTGTGAGAGGTACAGAGACCTGAAAGGATTGTGGCAGCCTGCTTAGCAACCCCAGATTAAATTTGTGTTTATCTCTACTGATGACGGATGATATCCAGAAACATGTTTCTAGAGTTTTACAGCACTAACCTGCACCAACTTTGGTGGACTACTCCAGTAAATATTCAAGTAAGCATGTACCATGAACTGCATTTACCATCATTCAAAATGATAAAAACAGGGTTGGAACAAATACAACCATGTAACCTATATCAGTAGGTTTTCATATCTTATCCAGGTCACCTCCCCTACGGCTCTGGACAAGAGGTACCGACGGATAGAGCGGTGCCTCATTTTCCTGAGTTGTTGCCAGGTGAGGTGAGGTGTCTTCCTCACATTATACGGATGCTATCAGCATTCCTTATACAGATGAGGATATGAAAACCTACTGATACAGGTTACATGGTTGTATTTGTTCCAACCCTTTTTTTATCATTTTGAATTTCACTTATGGCACATTTTACGCAGTAGCAATATACTTTGTGCATGGTCCTGAAGAAAGCCAAGGATTAGTTTAATCCAAGTGGCTGAAACATGCAGACCTGTCTTTATTTCAATTCCTGACAGTTATTATGTTAAAACTGTTGTTGCACTGTTTTAAATCTGGGCATTAGGAGATACCCATTAAAGCTGTTTTCTCCTTCTGTTCATTTTTAATTAGCTCTTTTCACTTTTGTGCACTGCGTCCATCACTCTAACAAAATACCGCTTCACATCTATGATAGAGCGTGCTATTGCACAATAAGTATTTGCAAAAACATCTGTGAGCTCCCCTTCACATTGAAAGGGTTGTAGCCATTGGCACAACTATCATGTCGCTAGGAGGAGACCCAGATGATGAAACATGTCACCTTGGTGAGCGATGTGAATCCTTCCTCCTGAAAGGATTGTCCAGGTCTGTATACTGGTCATTCTGAACAGGGTCACATACCTTTAAGCCTAGTGTAGCTCCAAGTCTGACTAGACTCATGGATACTTTAATACCTCGTCAGTGCTAAGGGACCATTGCTCGCTCCTACGGTCTTCCTATTTGGGGCAGGCAGCCCACCGCTCGTCATTCAGGTAGGGAGCCCAGCCCACACCCAGAGCCTCACCTGGTGTTCTTCGCTCCATACGGCCCGTACTGTGTCCTGCAAGCAGTCCAGGATCTCATCCCAATTTGCACTGCACCCGCAGGATCGCCAGAGGGGAGTCCGTCCCCTCGCCTCTCAGCTTTTCCGGCATGGGTTCCGGTCGCTGCAGTCTTTTTTCACCTTTTAAACTGTAGCTGCCGGTAGCCAGCCTTGTCTGCCTTCTCTCTGGCCAGTATTCTGAGGGGATCTCACCACTCAACAGTGGGCTAGGGAGGGTCAACTCCGCAGGGCAGAGACCAGTTTAAGTTCCCCCCTAGTTTCATTTGCCGGTGGCAGCCACCATCTTGATACTTGGCTGCATCTTCTCTCCAGCCACTTGTATTAGTTGTTTTCAGCCAAATCGCCTATCAGCCTGGTTTCATGTATTGTGGTGGGTGCTGGGGGAGCAATTAGGATGCCCCCCCCCCCCGGGTCAGTTTTAATCCATAGGATGACACTGAATAGGGATTGGCCAGCCGGAGCTTCCTATGCCATCGGCTGTTGGCCACGCCCCATGTTGGAACAGATACTTGTCACTCTTTGTAAGAAATGAAATAAATGATGGAGTAAGAGAGACACAAACAAGGGATGTTTAGACATGTGACCGGTAATGTGTATGAGGGATTCTCTTCAGGCCCTCTGGTCTAAACCTTTGGCACTGGCTTTAGCCAAGCCCTTTTGATTTTACTAAAATTATGCTTATAAGATACATGCTTACAGAATCTTCTGGCTAACGGTCCTCATCTTTGGTTTGCTATTGTGTCATTCACATTTTCCATCCACCCACTACAGAATACAGCATCGGGCAGTGAGTCAACCCATTTCAATCATTGGCCAACTTCACCTTGAGTGACAGCAGTCTGCTCGTTCACAAGAGTCATATCCACACACAAATTAGTTCCTTTAAGTACCAGTGACTACTATGGCAATGTGTGTTTTTTTAGGACAAAAAACATTTTTTCTTTTATCCAATTTTTATTCTAGCTTGAAGAGGGCTCAGCAGCTTCCCCAACTATAAAGGTTTGCATACCTAAGATAAACCAAAACAATTAGTGGCTGTGTCAAAAAGCTGGCAACCAACATCAGACCTAACTACTTTGCCAAAGATTGTTTCCAACTTAGATGCGCACACTGTTTTAATACCAGTCACGAGGCTGCAACATTTTTAAAAGAAGGTAATAGTACAGGAGAGATGTAATAGTAGTGTTCAGTAAAGTCTGCAGATTCTTGTTACAAATGGTTCTACAACAAATTTTATGATTTGCTTAAAGGAGAAATTTGCTGGTATGTTTTCTGATTTAGTAGGGAAATAATTTTACAGCACAGTATTTTTAAACATTCTAATACATACATTTCTAAAGGCTATGGTAGTTTTAAAATGTGTAAAAAGAAGATAGATTTTTAAAACCACTCTACATTCACTTTTAATACCACTAATGAATGAGACATTGACTGGTACAGAAACAAGTACAGTACCTTAACTAACACTTTCTGTGTTATTGCATCAGAGGCAGTAGGTGATGTTGCTTTAACTGTGATTTCAATCTCACCAAGCTGGTTTGGTTTAACTGGGAAAAAGACAGTCCTTCCATCTTCACATGGCAGAGATACAGTGTGGGTGCCTGTTGTAGCACTGATATCGTTTGCGGTATATATAAAATCAAATGCGTCACTCGGGTCAAGGGTTATGGTGACCTATGAATAGATAAAATGGCAAGACATTGCTTTCCTTTAAGGTGAAGGCATCATTGAAATATATTTACACTTAATAAATATATTGTGCTCTATATAATAATAATAACAATAACAAGAGAACAATAATAATAATAATAATACAATAAATTCAGGGGCAAAGCTTAGTCAGTAAGTTTTGGAGTGGGGGTGAATCTCAAATTTCCCAACAAAAAAAAGCTGTGGACCACGGGGTGAATGGATGAGGTGACCAGGTACTCCATTGAAATGTTGACAAGGTATCCTGTCTGCAAAACTGAAGGTTAACCGTTGGGTGGACCACACGTTTTATGTCGACGAGGAACATTTACTCCATTGTTGTAAAACTCCCTTTGATGGCCCAACTGAGTAGGTGCTGTTAGAGGGAAGCTGTCTGACCATTCACCCTATTTAGAGTGGGTGATCAGATGTTTTAATTTTTTACTGTCCTTCGCCGCCAGGTATATCCTAGTAGTGAGGGACTGTAAAACAAGAACAATTGCCCCCTACAGCATGTTAAAAAAACTCCAGCTTTGAGAATTTGTTTTTGAAAAATAAAAAACATTGGAAATGTTTGACGGTCAGCTGTTATGTTTAATGGAGTCATCGGCCAAACGTTTGGTACATTAAGAGGATATGATGATGTATAGAGATGCCCATGGGGCTGGTGGGCATCTCTAAATTTGGAGGTCAGAGTAAAGGCAGGAAAGTCCTCCACCACCATGTCTGCCTTTACTCCATCAGCCAAACTCTAAATCAGGTACTCTTTCTAAAGTGGCACAATCAGCAAAAAATGATAGTTTGGAATACTAACCCGAGGGATTGTCAGTGGATAGCTTATTTGCAATTCACTTGTAATCCTGTGAAAATAATGCTCATGAGAATGCTCAGGGAAGATCAAATTTTCTGAGGGAATATCTCAATTCATGTAGATGAATAAACTTTGCAATTCGCTGTGTTTTATCATGATTATTTTTATTTGAATTTTAGCTGGATAAGAGTGTTTTACTATATTTTATGACTTTTAGAAGTTTTTGTAACTACTTATAAACATAAACAGTATAACTATGTTAAATATATCCGCAAATTAAATGGACGTGAAACGAAGTTAATGTAAAATTACGTGAGGATGCAAGTGTCAGGTGTCCAATAAATTAATCTATACAACATAAAAGAGGTGGCACCTGGCCTTCTCACGGACTTTGATTTGGAGCTGAGCATGGACAGGATGGAAAATGTAAACTTTAGATTTGAAAACATCATGAACTGCAACATTGACTTTGACAACAGTTGTTTGGGGAACTACCTTCCGTGTGGGGAATTGCATTCCATAGTCACAGCTTTTTCAACAATTTCATCTAAACTGACTTCGGCATGTTCATAATCAGGATTTTACCCTTAATCTTTACAGATAGAAACACATTAAACCAGCCTTTAATTGGCTTTCGGCAGAAGCCAGAATCAACTTCAGGTACTGTGCATCACTGATGCAAAATGCAAGCATTCCTTCCATCATTTTGTTGCTTTTGCTTTATTCCTCCTTGCAGAGCGTTCCAGTTGCTCACTTTCAAAAACGTTCACAGCTATGCAGCTATAGAATACATGAAAGTAGTAACTGTGCTATTTAATGCCACTCATGATAGATTATTTAATGAGAGCTGTGATGACTATACTTGAGGCCCAAGAAATATTTGGTAATTAATGTTATTCAGAATTATAATCTTCCTGATTTCAAGTATAACATGCTGCTGAGTGAGACAAAGACACTAAAGACGATCTGGTACGCACTCCGAATGATCAACCTGTATCTTAATGTTGCATCTGTGAAACTACACATTGAACTTCATAATGAATTTAATTAATTTTTTTATATTGCTTTGGTACTCCTGGAATCATGGTAAGCTAGTAACCAGCGCATTTTAAATTTTTTTTACCTGTTACTTCTCTGTACTTTTATGGAATAAAGTTTTTCTGAGTCTGAGAGCAGTGCTGACTATACTTTGAGACCCAAGAGATATTTGGTACTTAATGTTTCTCTGAATTATAATCTTCCTGATTTCAAGTATAAAATGCTTCTGAGTAAGACAGACACTACTGACGATCTGGCAAGCACTCCGAATGATCAACCTGTATCTTAATGTTGCATCTGTGAAACTACACATTGAACTTCATAATGAATTTAATTAATTTTTTTATATTGCTTTGGTACTCCTGGAATCATGGTAAGCTAGTAACCAGCGCATTTTAAATTTTTTTTACCTGTTACTTCTCTGTACTTTTATGGAATAAAGTTTTTCTGAGTCTGAGAGCAGTGCTGACTATACTTTGAGACCCAAGAGATATTTGGTACTTAATGTTTCTCTGAATTATAATCTTCCTGATTTCAAGTATAAAATGCTTCTGAGTAAGACAGACACTACTGACGATCTGGCAAGCACTCCGAATGATCATTAAAGGGTAAAATTCAATTAGTAAAAATTTCAATTTTACCTGTTTTAATGTTTATGTTTTTTGCTGTTAATTTTCTTCAATAAATGGACCATTTGGTTTCAAGTTGCATTTGCACAATCCACCAGCCTTGCATCAGTCTATTGTGGTTGCTTCTATCAGGATCTGTGGCCTGCACTTACCCTTCTGTGCTCAGTAGGCAGACGAGCAATATAACCAGAACTTTAGGTTTTAATTGTATTCCGACGAAAGGAAGGCTTCCAGTGCACTCTGAATGTTGATGATGCTTTTAGAAAAGTATTCTGTCTTGGAAGGCACACTACATAAATCATCTGGCTGTACCTTCAGTAAACTACGTTTATCATGAAACCACAGCACCCATGGGGGCGTAATACCCATGATCACTGTTTGCGCCCGGTGCGCTTGCAAAAGTTGCGCCGGGCGCAACAGTGATAATGCGCCCCATTATGGTGTATGCGCTGCTCCCAGGGTAGCTGCGAACTTGCACTGCTCTGGGGGGCAGAGCATTCATGTGAAAAAACAGCCGCTCCATGTTTTCACAGTGCTGGCAGCACCTGCCTTCACTTTCAAAGGGGTTCAGAGAAATCCTTGCAGGCAGGTGCAGTCAGTGACTGCACCGCATGCAAGGGGAAGTTTGGGGGTCCATGGGACCCCCTTTACCCCTGCAAAGGGGTGCTCTTAGGAGGCGCACTGTCAGTGCGCCACCTTTTAAATGGCGCACTGTCAGTGCTCCTCCTAAGGGCTTCTTTGACCCTCACTTGCATAGGGCATGCCCCTTTGCAAGTGAGGGAGCACCCTCTGTTGATAGCGCTGGCCCTTTAAGTGCGCCAGCGCTTTCTGTATTATAGAAGGGGACGAACAAGCGTCTGCGTCCCCTTCTATAATATCAAAGTGCGGGGGGGGGCGGGTCAGAAAGTGGGCGCAAACGCCCGTGGCGCCCCCGGGCACCATCTGTAATACGGCCCTTGATGTTGGGGGCAGGCAATTTGAAGTTATCAATTAGAAGTCTCCTCGTGGTCCAGACTGTCCTTACTAGGCAATCAAGATACTTTGTTCTGGCAGCTAAAACTTTGTTATCAAAGTGAGTGAAAACATTTGTGGTTTGTTTTAGTTTTGGAAGCGTGTTTAGAGTCATAGCTGAATACAGATACATTTTTATAGGAATTCAAAAATATTTTGGAAACAAACTTCCATTGTTAAAAGTGCTGTTTCAGGGATATTTTTAATGGAGTACAAACTCATATTTTCTTTTACACTTTTAGGCCCTTATATATCAATGCATTTGGCCTCAGTAAAAAAAAGGGAAAACCCTATTGATACTTTAGGATTTCAGTGCTAAGCTATGAGAGGAACAGGAAGGATTATCATGGTAACAATGTTAATGTTAATGTTAATGTAAGCCACACTTTTAGAGCGCACGGCTACCCCAAAGGGTGTCCCGGCGCTTTAGCAAAGAGGCCCCTAGAAACAGAGAAAACCAAGGCAGACACACTACAGTTATCGCGGGTTACTTGGTGAAGAGCAGGGTCTTCAGCTCCTTCCTGAAAGCCAAGAGGTTGTTTGCTTTCCGAAGGGAAAGTGGGAGTTCGTTCCACAGGCAAGCTGTCACGTGTTGGAAGGAGCGACCTCCCATCCGGACACGTTTGACCAGAGGCACCTCCATTTTGGCCAGTTCCGCCGACCGCAAAGACCTCCGTGGCACATAAAAAGCAGTACGCTTCTTCAAATAGTGAGGACCAATTGCATGGAGAGCTTTAAACGCCAAAGTGAGGAGTTTAAATCTAATTCTCCCGGCGATAGGCAGCCAGTGCAGCCTGGCTAAGAGCGTTGAGGCACTGGCTCTCCTGGGCAGGCCATAGATGGCTCTGGCCGCCGAGTTCTGTACAATCTGCAGCCTGGATAACAGATATTTAGGTAGGCCCGCAAAGAGCGCATTTGCATAGTCCAGGCGTGATCCCACCAACGCCTGAACTACGTTCCTACGGTACTGCAGTGAAAGCAGGGGAAGAAATTTCCTAAGCATCTTGAGGATGCTGAAACATTTCCCTGCTAATCCCAGGATGTGAGGACGAAAAGAGAGGTCATCATCAAACACCACTCCGAGATTTTTTACTTGAGCAGATGGTGTCTCTGGGGGGAACATGTCCTGGGGCCACCATGTCTTCCAGCCCGGGTCTGGGGCACAGCCGAAGAAGAGCAGCTCAGACTTGTCTGAGTTGCATTTCA
Organism: Lissotriton vulgaris; assembly: GCF_964263255.1. Classification (NCBI taxonomy): domain Eukaryota; kingdom Metazoa; phylum Chordata; class Amphibia; order Caudata; family Salamandridae; genus Lissotriton; species Lissotriton vulgaris. The sequence goes on from NC_141694.1 coordinate 501,694,125, forward strand.
AGCTGTGCCGCTGGAACCACGCAAAGACTGCGCTCAGACAGTCCTTGATTCTGCCGCCGTTGAAGACCTCTCCCTTCCTGCAGGTGAACAGAAGCTGGGTGTCATCAGCGTATGAGATGACCCGGGCCCCAAACGCCTCCGCTACCTCCGCTAGAGGGGCCATGTATATGTTGAAAATGGTGGGGCTCAAGATAGATCCTTGAGGCACCCCCACCTCCAGCGAAGGCATTTCGGCCGAGAACGGCGGAGCCCAGATCACCTGTCAGCGGTCGGCAAGAAAGGATTGAAACCAGTCCAGCACCGTCCCTCGCAGACCAATCTCCCTGAGTCTTGAGAGAAGGCCTGCGTGTGGGATGGTGTCGAACGCCGCCGATAGGTCCAACATGACTAACATCGCCTTTCCCCCTTGATCGAGTGTCTCCCTGATGGCGTCAGTAACCTCAACCAGAGCGGTCTCCGTGCTATAGTTTGCACGAAAGCCGGACTGGGAGTCATGCAGCAGATTGTTGTTCTCAATAAAGGTGGATAGAGTATGCTGAACATGTTTCTCCACCACCTTCGCCAGAGCAGGGAGGAGGGAGGAGGGAGATCGGACGGTAGTTAGCCCATTGCAGGGGGGTCAAGCAGAGGCTTCTTAATCAGCGGCAGAATGAGTGCATGTTTCCACTGTCGTGGGACCACCCCCGAGCTCAATGATAGATTCAGCAGGGGGTTCAGCAGGCTGTTCAACGCTGAGGCCTCCCTGCCCAGGCATTTTGCCGGGCAGGCATCCAGTGGCGAGCCAGATTTCAGCCGAGATAGCAGCTCCAGCGAAATTTCGCAGGACAGCTGGGGTAAGACAGATAGTGTGGGCCCTGAGTTAGCCAGAGAGGGATCTAAAAAGGTCGGCTTACCCCCTAAAGCGGCGTCGGCCATGCGGGAGTCCACAGAAGGAAAGGTGTCCTGAATCTTTAGAATTTTGGTCACAAAGAAGTCGGCCAACTGTTTGATCCATTCCTCCGTGTGAGAGTGGACGGGGGTCCCTGCAACTGGATTGATAAACTCCTTCACAATTCTAAAGAGTTCCCGGCTGGTATTATCGGCTTTGTCGATTCTCTGTTCGAGATAACTCTTTTTAGCTGCGGCAATCTGTTTGTAGTATGCCTTTATCGCGTCGCGGTATTTCGTTTTTTCCACAAGATCATACTTGCGCCGCCAGCGCCTTTCCAACTTCTTACAATCTTGTCGCATTATGCGTAGAGTGGAGGAGAACCAAGGAGCGGAGTTAAGGTCAGGGGCTGTTCTAGCAGCCCTCGAAGGGGCCAGCTCCTCGAATCTTGCCTGCATCCAGTTCTGGACCAGGATTAGATCGGCTTCCAGAGCCCCGGTCAGTTGACACGGGTATTGGCCAAGAGCATCGGAGAGCATATCTGCTGTCACTAGATGGAAAGCTCTGGACTGCCGGAGCCCGGGCTTCGGAGCCCTTTGGCAAGGTTTGGAGTCAAGCATTAAGGCAAAATTTATCAGATAATGATCTGACCAAAGGACCGGGAGTGGAGGGGACGCCTCAATAGGCATGGAGGAAAAGATTACATCTAACGTGTGGCCTTTCACGTGAGTGGGGCTGTGGATACAAGGGGCTAGCCCTAACATCGCCGTGATATCACGGAGTTTGTCAGCTTCAGCGTCTGTAAGACAGTCCATATGCAGGTTTAAGTCGCCTAATAGCATGCAATGTGCCGAACGCATGCATGGTACTGATAGGGCCGACTGCAGATCCTCAAAAAAGGACCCAATGGGACCAGGGGGTCTATAGAAGAGAATGCCTGTACAGGTCTGGGACGCCGATAGGTGGAGCGTAAAACCTAAGGCTTCACAGCCTGCAATGTTGTCCACCGCAAAGGAGGAACAAACAAAAGCTTTGTCCACTATCAGAGCCACCCCGCCGCCTCTTCCCTCAGTTCTATCCCTCCTTAAGATGGAATAGTTCGGCGGAACGGCACAGGCAATGTCGGGTTCCGAACCCACTCCCAACCAAGTCTCAGTTAAAAATAAACAGGAGATCTTGGACTGCGTAAGAAGATCCCAAATATCCGAGGTGTGACGGGGAAGGGACCTGGTGTTAAGCAGCGCGCAATGGAAATACTGGGGAGGGGTAGATGGAACACAGGTAGATGGTGCTGTGGGGTGCCATTTACACACGGGGCAGCCCTTGCCTAGCCGGCGACCACCGGGGAAAAGAACCAGACAGTCAGAGCGAGGGGGGCGCAAAGCAAACAAGGTAGCAGCGCTATACGCGATCATCCTGGAGCTGCAGGTAGTCAGCCTCTAGGCAAGCAGACAGCATGAGCCGATAGCCAGAGTCCGGCCTCGTCCGCCTCCGAGACGCGGACGAGCGCAGACGGGCAGGACTCTGGCACGACTCAGGCGCAGGGAAGGCGCTCCGCTGCGCGTTACCGCTGCGCGCACCAGCGAGCATTAAATAGCGTCGTCTCGGCGTCCCAGGTGACCTGGACGCTCAAAGATGGCGCTCGCGCTTCCTCCCAACGCAAGATGGCGCTCAAACCCACCGCCTCCCGGAAACCCGGACCCGCCAAACAGCGGTGGTGATTCCTGAATTAAGGTGCAAGGTAGGGGCCAGAAAGCGCTTTAAAAACAGGGGAGAATGCACTAAAAATAACACAAATGCAAAAAACTGGATTTTTTAAAAAATAGGCAGGCAGAGAACTGTGTAGGTAATTGACTTATTTTGGTGAGGCGGGACTAAGCCCAATGTTATCATACACAAGCAAAACTACCCACCCACATGACATACTCCTATGGCACAGAGGACATGGAAGACTACCTTCTGCCTGCCCACAGGCTGAGATCCTTAGCATCCCCATGTCCTTTCTAGCGCTATGAGCAAATGAACAGCAGCCATTGGTTGAAAAGTATAAATCACAAAACTTTGCACAAACAAACCGCTGTGAGAAGATGGAGGTAGATGTAATTGATGCTTTGTAATCAAAGACTCTGCAGGGGTCTCCAAACCAGTCCTGGAGGGCCGGATCCATGCCAGATTTTTTGGATATCCCCATTGAGATACATGTAGTTATTTTAAAAATCTGGCATGGATCCAGCCCTCCAGGACCGGTTTGGAGACCCCTGCTCTAGGGTATAGTTTGATGAAGAGAGTCATTAGTGTTAAGCAGATATTACACATGTTCTAGTGTCCAACAAATGACCATGGAAAAAAGTGGAATCTTTACAAACACCTTCCATCGGTTGCCACATTTCTAAGGTATCGATAAAATAAAAATTGGAAGGACAGTTAGTTGAAAGGTTGTACAAAAACCTCTTAACAGAATATTGTTTTTAATCAACAATCCTCATTTCTTTCAAGCGCAAAATTTGAATGTACACATCAGAAATGGTTTGTGCATCACCACAATAGTCACAAAGAACATGTATTCTGCGCATGTTTTCAACCTTGTGGCCGCAACTTGTGTATAAATAGAGTTTGTATTTAAAAATGTCACCAGGCTTTCACTTTTACATTACAGAAAATGTTAACAAAATTCACAACAGACGCATGTAATATGCGTTAACAGCCTGGAGTGAGGACATGGATATTTTCATTAGAAAACGTTATTTTAACAATATAGGGTGTATATTTTAAAAAACACCAAATACAAATACTGTTACTCCATAACAGATTTTCGCCTTTTCAACTAATATATCGATCCACTGTTTATTTTCCAAGTAGTTGGAAAATTGACGGACACAAGACAGTGAAAGAAATTTCTCAAAAAAAGTAAACTTACAGTTGGTGAATTGTATTTTTCTGTTATGTATATATGCATCTCCTTGAAATTACTTAAATTATTGACACTTGCATAAAGCAGTAGTTCTAGAAGGCAACATTATTACAAGGTATTAAAAGAATGCCAGCGTGTTACTTATTCATATTACCTCAGTAGTTTCTGCCAAGTAATTAAAGATGGTAACTTCCAAAATGAACTGTTCTCCTCTCGTCACAGAGTAGGGGAGATTCAAAGAAATAAAAAATGGCTGGAAGGCTTGTAGCTGAAGAAACACAATTTTAAAGAAGAGCATTTCAAACAGTTGTTCTGCATTAGATTGTAGTTATTACAAATAGCAATACAATGATCAAGAAACTATGCAGAAAATCCTTACTCAAGAGCAGGACCAATAATATATTACAGTGCTATGCTTTTGATCTATTTTAGTACTCATTTTCTATCTGTAAATTCCTGGTTTATTGCCAACATTTGCCATCTGTGTTTCCTTTCCTTAACTTGCATCCTCATCTGATGGGTGCAAGTGGCAGGAGTGGTTTCTAAATCAGGCTCCTGATCACTTCCCTTCCACTCTCCACCTTTGCCGGATGTACGTTGTTACAACGCATGCTTTTACCACGCATGCCTTTACAACGCAGGTTTTTCAGCGCAAGTCGTTACAACGACTTGCGTTGGGGGGTGCTGGATAGTGAATAGTTTAATTTACTATTCCAACTCCAGTCCCCGTGGATAGTAGGGAAGGTGTTGGATAGTAAATTAAACTATTACCTATCCTACAGTGCCCCCCAGCGCAATTCGTTGTAATGACTTGCCTTGAAAAACCTGCTTTGTAAAGGCACTGCGTTGTAAAAGTTGTGTCGTAAAGGATGTTTTCCCCTTTGCCTCTTCCCATTGTGTTGAAATGATACACTGGCTCAATTTAAGTAGTAACCAATCAAATATCTGAGGAGCAAGGAAGGACACAACTACCAATCCCAGTGTCCTTCCTTCAACTGCCCCAAGGATCACTCAAGGTTGAACATGAACATTCCACGAAAGCTCACTAGTCAAGCATTCCTGATAACTAAGCAACACAACACATTGCACTCTGCCATCATGGGGTGTGTGAGGATAGTATGTAGTTGGCTGTCTCTTGGGTAATGCTCGTCTGCTCAGATAGGGATATATTTGGATCAGGAGCATGCCTATGCAATGTGTGTGAAGGTGGTGTACCAAAGGCACACCACTGCCAAGGATGCCTGCGCCCGTCTGTGACTAGGCAGCAAGCGCCTTGCACTAGACACGCTGCCCGTGAGCACTCAATGCTCTGCTATGACCATGACAAACTATTGGCTCTTCAAAACCTCCTAGGGTAAACTCTGTTTTTGCTTATTTTTCGGATAATACATCGCTAGTCTTAACATTAGAAGTTCTCATTGCCAACATGATTAGAATTTTGTTTGTGATTAAATGTGCATTCTCTCCCCATCATGATACTGAAATTGCCTTATTTATTGATTCTTTCAAGTTTGATATTATATTTTCAGAGGAAACTTGCCTCCATTATTCTTGTGGAACAAGCTTCGCTATGGTTATGGCCCAGGGATATCAAAATATTCAGGCAGGTTTGTTTAGACCATAGGAGCAGCAACCTTGTGATCATTGTCCGATCCATGCCATTTCTATTCGGCCCTGTTTGTCATATTCTCTGACAATACTCTTCTCTTCTGTATTAATGCATCTCATCCTTATTCTGCTGTGGAGCTCCTCTGAGATTGTTCCCTGAACCAGTCGGTAACATCGGGACAGCCGGACTGGGAACCAAAACGGGGCCTGGCAAAGTGCTCGGCCGCCCCCCCCCCCCGCCCCTCCCCACTCGGGGTGGGGGGGTGGAGGTGCCACTGAGCGCTTTGCTAGGGCCGGTTTTCGGCCGATTTTGGTACGGGCCGATTTTGCAAAAAAACGGCACTGCAACAAAATCGGCCCCCAGGGGCTCAAAACCGGCACCCACCCTTGCGGCGCACAGGTGGGATTGCCCAGTGCCCGCTATGGTCAGTCCAGGCCTGATTAGCTATATTGTCTATGGTTCCTAAAGGTTCTAATTTACTTGTGCTTGGAAACTCCAATGACTGGTTTTAGACTACTGAGAAGTCTGATGCAACTGTACAATTAGACTCTGGCCCTGATTACGATTAAGTCCGCCCAATGCCGTATCGGTCTGGACATCACCCGACCATAAGTCGGCCGTTCTGACCAAGGAATTAGGATGTGACCACTCGTAGGATTATCAGAAACATCCATTTTGCTGTGGCAGCTTGTGCAGCGGGCGGAAAAGGCCCATTGCACAAGCTGCCATAGAAAAATGTATGTTTTTGAACATCCCTGCACCGTGTGACAGGCACCTCGTCCAATAGCCAAGGGCCTGGGGAAGTGAGGGCCCTGCTAGGGGCCCCAAGGGTCGCTTTCAAACAGCCTTGCCATGTCGGAAAGGCCGAATGGAATGGCTGTCAGAAACTGACATCATAATCCCGATGGCGAAGCCTCAGTCATTAAGGGATTATTTTGTCTTCCCAACGCACTCACAGGCTCCTTGGGCCTGTCGGAAGCGCAGCGGACGGTCCCTCTGCCCGATGCCTCTGCCCGACACATTATGCTATTTCAGATGTTGGTGGGTCCAACACAGAAGTGCTGTCCGTGTCAGACCCACTGACATCATAATCCAGGCCTCTAGGTCACCTTGTAATCTCCCTGACATACAAAGTGGGTCATATTTAGTCTCTCATCCCTACAGCTTTAACTCATCGCTATATGATGCCATTCTCTCTTCAAGTAAACTCTTTGCTCATTCCTGTCTATCTTGTGGTTAGGAACATGCCTGCACACTGCTCATTGAATATCACAGTTGCACTGCCCTCTGAGATTCCCTACCCATACTTTGACTAGTTCTGATGTGTGATGCAAAGCAGAGGACTATATTGTTTGTTCCATTGCCTTCTATGATCCTGAAAAGGGAATTCAAAGAAGAGCTATGAGCATACCGAGAAGAGAACAATCTTCTGCACCAAGTTCCAGCAGGTTTCTGACCACTACATGACACAGATGTTGCTCTCCTAACCATATCTGATGACATCAGTATGTTGCTATATAGAGAAAGCAGTCTGGCTCTGATGTTGCAGCTCCCAATACCATCACCAATCCTAGTCTATCTGCAGATACTTCACATCATAACTGTGATCTAGGTAATCATCCAACCACAGAAGGATAATGGCATTTGCCTATATCTGGACCTCTGGAAATAGACCCAACAATGGAATCAGCATATTCAAAACCTTGCCACTTGGCTCCTCACCCTTCTTGATGTTCCATTTCAATGGACAAAAGATCTATTTTCAAATCACTCGTACCTGCAACTGTGCACTTGAAAATGCTGTTCCGGCTTTCAAAACTGATGGATTGACTCAATATAGCCCTATGCTCACCCTTCATTTTGCAGATGTTTGCCTATGCAATGGTCTCCACGTTCGTCAGGCAAACCTGAGAAGGCCTGTCATCTCCTATCTCGCTCCCAAATATTGGAACACTCTTTCTTTTCACTTATTTCACGTACCTCAATATCTTTCTTTGGTAAAAAAAAGTTTGAAAACCTGGCTGATCTGTCTCCCTTTCACTACGTTTTCTAACTACACTTTGTAAGTGACAGGTAGCCAGTTTTTGGTAGCTGTTTCACTTTCTAAATTTCTTTTATAATTATTAGTGTTATTAGAATATACGAGCTTGCAGCAAGAAAATGCGTTCCTTGGTCACTGTTATGCATTCTGTGTTCCCCATTGTATCCATATTGATGTATGTAGGGCAGTGATATCTTAAAAGGGCCTAACTCCCCTCATGCCTTGTCACAGTCCGATAATTCATAGGAGGCTCATATTTCTTTTACTTGAATAGGTTTTGGACAAAATACTGAGTTTAAAATATTGTCACACATAAATATCGAGTTTTTACAATGGTAATACACAAATATTGTGAAGCTGAAATATCATTGACAAAAATATTGACTTTCTAAGGTAAGTAATATTGATGTCAAAAATATCTATGTTGTAAATATCATTTACAAAAATATAGTGGCACAAAATATAGTTTTTTATTTTCTTTATGCATATATTTTAAATGTATATGTTATAAATTGTATAATTGCTGTCAATGTTTTTAAATATAGTTTTGACGTTTAGTTGTTTTTAAATGTAATTTAATAATTGTAATTTTTAGTGTTGCAGCTAGTTCTGCGATTTGTACGGGTGCAGGGTGGGATGTAAATTCATTTTAAGTAATAATATTAAATGTTAATTACAATAAAATATTTAATTGATAATTATGTAACATGTGTAATTAATATTTCTTTCAAGTTTTACTTTATGTGCCGGTTGTGGGATTTGTAGGGGTAAAGTATGGGGAATAAATAATTATAATTATTTAATAATTCTTTTTAATTAACATTAATTGTTTAAATGATAATTATGTAAATTATGTGAATATTATGATTTTTGAGATAACTTTTAGGTGCGGTTTGTTGAGTTGTTAGAGGTTCAAGATGGGAAGTTATGTTGATTTGTTTGTACAGGAATAGGGTGGGAAGATAAATACGTAATAATTAATTGCTAATTAATTATTAATTTTAAATTAAATATTTAATTTATTGATACTTTTGTGAAACGTTTTTAAAATATTTTATGTTATATATTAGGTGTGTTTTGCTGTGTTTGTAGCAGTCTAGGGTGGGAAGTTGTTGAAGTAATATTAAATACAAATTTATTTATTCATTTATTACAAATCGTTTTAATTATTACTTACCATGTTAATTGTGTTATCATTTTTTACTTCAATTTCATTTTACTTGTTGGTTGTGATGTTTGTGGGAATATAGGGGCCCATTAGGATGTCGGGCGGTGGCACCACCGCGGTGGTGGCGGGCGGGAAAACAGCTTTTTCCGCCCGCGAGCACCGCCATCAAAGTGCGCCCGCGCCAATCGAGACTCTCCGCCGTGCGGAATGACTTCCGCCCGCTCAACAAATTAGGATGGTCCAAACAAGTCAATGCACCGCAGCGGAGACACCGCCCAGTTTAAGCAGGCGGAAACTGGACAGCGGAGCGAGATAGCCGAGACCCGGACCCGAACGCCATGAACCCATCCCTCCATATGCACCCGGTGATGTTCCTCCTACAACACTATCGTCAGATGGGCCGCTGCGGACGCCGCCGGGGGTACGCAACTACACAAATGCAACACACAACACACAGGCCGACACAGGGTCCAATCACCACACAGACACCCTGCTGGGGGTCACAACACATCCACAAGGGCACCCACACATCACCCACCTGACAACATGGCACCCCTCACCATCCGGGACACACATCATCCCGCCAACCAGCAGCAACGTTCCGCTCCTGGTCGCGTCACCGCCGCTGTCGACACATGCGCACTAAGCAGAAGGCAAGGCCACTCCTAGGCATGGGCAGGGCACAAACACCACAGGGCCACACCACCACAAACCACACTGCAACACACCCCATCAAGTTACAGGCCAGGTGCCCATCCCGTGCACTCCCATGAACACCAACAAGCACTGCAACAAGCAAGCCCAATACACACCCTGCACCACACAACACACAACCAGGGAGGACAGTCACTGCAGTAGTGGCTGACAAGAAACACACAACACCAGTGCCACACACACTACAGGCTCACAATACATTCCAGCACATACACAGACAAACAAACACATACCCTGGGTGTAGCCACAAACACAACACACACACAGGGATGCCTCAACAAATGCCTGCACAAGAACAACACGCAAACACTACAGGAACACATACTGAACTCCAACAGAAACAGACATACCCTGTACATCTAACTGGGGAAAAGCAATGGGAGCACAGACACAACAGGAGTACACAACATCATTACTCAGGAACAACATACACACCCCATAACACAAATCACAAAGAAGTGCATCTGGACAAACACATACTGCCACCTCAAACCTAGCACATATGCACATCAAACACCAATCAACAAACACCACAAGGCATCAGGGGATGCACATCAGACAATGCCCAGGCCACATACACACAGCACTGCATGCTCAACAAGCAGTGTGTGCAGAACAAGCACAACAGCCACACACACACATGATCAACACAAACACATCACACACACTAAAATTCACCATTGCACAAATACTTCAGCACACCCAGGAACTGAACCAATACCACATCCAACACCAACACATCCAACACAACAACTACACATGCACCACTCCGGGACACAAGAGACAATCTACCTCCACCAGAGCACTGGGCAGCACACACAGCTGACCAACACAGAATGACTAATTGTAATGCTTGACACGAAGGTTGCCCCAGAAGTACCAGGAAGGTGAAGCTCTTTCCCTGTCTCCCCTAACAGGTTCACCACCTGCCAGATTTAGATCACTGCACAGGAATAGCGATGCCTGTCAGGGGAACAAAACAAGGAAAGTGGGGGAAAAAAGAATGTATAGATGTCGTCTTTACACCTGGAGGATGAATTGTTAGTCCTGGAACCATAGAACGTCTAAATACCAGCTTCCTAGGTGGATGTAAAAAACACAGGTTAGTGCAGTAATACTAATGTTAATAAGTAAGTTCAAGGATAGAGAGAACAGGTACCTACAGAAAGTTGGGATGTGAAAACCCGTGTACTTGTAGTATATGAAGGGAATGGTATCCAGGAACGGCAACTTTGTCTCCTGTGCAAATACAACAAGGTGAATAACCTGTCTCAATCTCAGGCAGGACAATGTGTAATTAATTGTTCCTGTCTACCTGTGTATCGTACTGAAGGGAGCCTCAAAGCCTGGAACTGGAATCAATACTCCTCCAGTTCCAGGTAACATGGATTCAGAGCCGGGACTAGTATCAATGCTCCACTAGTCCCGGATAGGCAGCAAGGAAAAATCACCAGGCTAACTAAGCCTATTCACCCACACGCACTGTGTGGAAATCTCAACACAATATATATTAATGATCCACTAAACTAATCCCTTGCAGTCAGGGAACAGTTCGAACTCCATTAAACAAAAGAAGAGAAACGCGTGTTAACAACACAAACACGTCTCCGTGATATTAACCAAAACATGCGCACAAACAGAATCCTATAAGTGACGACCGTACCGTACAAATGGAGTACCGACGCCCGGCGAAGACCCGACGGATCCCGCAGCTCGCCACCACCGTGACCCGGAAACGCCACACAGGAACTACACCATTACCGGAACGGAACGCGAAGCGTTTACTTCAGGGAAGGGGGGTGGTTAAATGACGAGTCGGGACTCTCTGCGCATGCGTGTCTCTGTGCGCATGCGCCGTGTACTTGCCAACCACCAGGGGCTGACTCTTGCCATCCACGCGTTTGTTTGCAGGCATGACAGTACACCCCCCCTACTCCTCCACCAATCGGTTTGGGTTTGTTGGGATATCTGCGATGGAAGAGGCGTAACAAGCGTGGTGCATGTATCTGACTCGCAGGTTCCCAGCTACGTTCCTCGATACCATACCCTTTCCAATGGATCAAGTATTGTAATCTGCCTCTACATCGTCTAGAATCGATAATCTTTTCCACTTCATACTATTCTTCTGAATCTACTATCACCGGACTCAATCTTGGTTGGATGCGTGTACCAGGTGCAACGGGTTTGAGGAGGGATACGTGGAAGACCGGGTGTATCTTCATTGTTGGAGGCAGGTCTAGTTGTAAAGCAACTGGATTTATGACCTTTGTTACCTGAAAGCGTCCGATAAACTTAGGTCTGAATTTACAAGAACCCCTCAAGGCTAAATATCTAGTTGAAAGCCACACATTATCTCCTGATTGGTACACGGGTTCTGGTTGTCTATGGGTATCTGCGTCTTTCTTATATGTTGCCTTTGCCCTGTCTAGATTATCTTGTATAGAAGTATGTATTGTCGGGATTTGCTGAACCAAAGAGGTAACGGATGGAGTGTTACATGATACTGACAGAGGAATGGGCAAAACCCTGGGATGAAAACCATGGGATCCAAAGAAGGGAGTAAACAATGTGGAAAAGTGATGACTGTTATTATTTGATAGCTCAGCTAACCAAATCATTTCATCCCACTCTTGATTTGACTGAAGGGACTGGCATCTCATAAATTGTTCCAAGCTCTGATTGACTCGTTCGGTTTGTCCATCCGTCTGCGGATGATGACTCGAGGACAACCGAACATCAATCTGTAGTAATGTACACAATTGTCTCCAAAACTTGGATACGAATTGCGTTCCTCGGTCCGTGATAAGTACCGAAGGAATGCCATGAAGTCTAATGATGTTATGTAGAAAGACTTGTGCCAGTGTACTCGATGTAGGGAGACCAGGTAATGGTATGAAATGGGCTAACTTGGTGAACGAATCTACCACTACCAGTGCAGTGTTATTACCCTTCTTAGTGCGTGGCAATTCGACAATGAAGTCCATGGACACCGTGTGCCAAGGGTTTGGTGAAGAGGGAATAGGACGTAAAAGCCCTACTGGTTTGATGTGTGAGGCCTTGCCTTGTGCACAGATAGCACAAGTCTTAACATACTGTTGTACGTCCTGATTCAAGGTTGGCCACCAACAATATCGTTTCACCAAGTCAACCGTCCTCTTATACCCCGGATGACCTGCTATGCCTTGAGCATGGCACCAGTTCATAACTGTCTGTCTCTGTTGAGCTTCTGGTAAGTATAACCCATCATGTACATATTGTAACCCTTGTCGTGTCTGAGTATTCTGGGTCTTGAGAAAGGCTTCCGCCTCTGGTCTTTGCTGAGCGCTAGCTACCTCCCTCATGAACTGCTCTTCTGTGACTGTACCCCCGATGATTTTCTTCTCCTCTATGATGGAGGGGGGATGTTCATCTATTGGTGGACTATTGAACCCCAAACGGGATAAGGCATCAGCTTTACCGTTCTTCCTTCCTGCCCTAAAATGGATTTCAAAATCATAGCCACCAAAAAACTGAGTCCATCGCAGCTGTCTCATGGACAATGCTTTTGTGGTCTTAAGGTATTGTAAATTGCGATGGTCTGTGATGATGGTGACCGTATATCTGGAACCCATCAGGTATTGTCTCCATTCTTCCAGTACCTTCTTTATTGCAAGCAACTCTCTTTCACCAATAGCATAGTTGATTTCTGCAGGTGTGAGCTTATGGGAATAATAGGCTACAGGATGTAATTCTCCCGTTTCGGGATGGGCTTGAGATAATACTCCCCCTACTGCCACTTGGGAGGCATCAACTTCTACCACAAAGGGACTTTGTTGGTCAGGATGTCGAAGTATAGGAGCCCCAATAAAGGCATTCTTCAATATCTGAAAAGACCGTTCTGCCTCTAGGGACCAGACAAAAGGTGTATCTTTTCTCAAGAGTTTGGTGATGGGTGTTACGATTTCTAAAAAGTGTTCAATAAAACGCCTGTAAAAATTGGCGAATCCAAGGAATCTTTGTATGTCTTTAACTGAAGTGGGAGAGGGCCACTGAACCACAGCTTGTACCTTGTGAGGATCCATCTGTAATCCCTGGGAGGACAATATGTACCCCAAAAAGGCAACCTTGGACCTGTGGAAAAAACATTTGTCCAGTTTACAGAACAGGTAGTTATCCTTTAGTCTCTGTAATACAGCTTGAACATGACCCTCATGTTCATTCAAAGTGGGTGAATAGATAAGAAGATCATCAATGTATGCGATGACGCATCTGTCTAGTAGATCTTTCAGCACATCGTTAATGAAATATTGAAATGCGGAAGGCGCATTACAGAGCCCAAAGGGCATCACCATATATTCGAATAAACCGAATTTGGTGCAAAACGCCGTTTTCCACTCATCTCCTTCTCGTACCCTCACAAGATGATATGCCCCTCTAAGATCTAGTTTGGTAAAATACTTGGCATTCTTAACCTGATCTAGGAGAGAGGAGATGAGTGGTAACGGATATCAGTTATTTATGGTTACTGCATTAAGGGAACGGTAATCGATGCAGCAACGCAACCCACCCTCACGTTTAGGAATAAAAAAGAGAGCAGACTATGCTGGGGATCTAGATACTCTAATGAATCCAAGATCCAGCATCTTATCCAAGTATTCTCTTACATATATATTCTCCTTTTCGGTCAGTGCGTAAACTCTGCTCGTTGGAATACGAGCCCCTGCTTGTAGATCTATTCTACAGTCGTACACCCTATGAGGGGGTAGACTGGTGGCTTCCTTGGCATCAAAAATCGAGGAATACTTATGATATACTTCAGGTAATCTTGCATCAGGCTGGTCCACCTCTTTGTCTCTTTTCTCATCCACTGGCTCCTGATCTACGGGAGTCAACAGAGGTTCCCCCTCTGTAGTACTTAATACCGTGGAGGGTGTACTGGACAGCACCGATGCAATGTTTTTCTTGTGGGTCTGACAGGACGCGTCATCAAACACTATCTGTTCCTTCTGCCAATTAATGGTAGGGTTATGATGTCTTAACCAGGGGAGACCTAATACTACTGGAAACTGCGGGGATTGAATGATATCAAAACAGAGAGATTCCTTATGGGCGTCTGCTATAATTACTTCTAATGTCTCTGTAGTATGAGTTATGGGGCCAGATTTCAAAGAACTCCCATCAATGGTATAAACCTCTTCCAGGGTTGCCTTAGGGATGTAGGAAAAATGTTTCTCTTTGGCCCAATTACCATCCATAAAGTTACCGGAAGCTCCGGAATCAATCATTATTGCAACTTCTAAGTGTTGAGTTGGGCTTTGCAATAAAGAAGGTACAAAGAAGTGACTCTGTGAATGTGCTAAGGAGGAGACTATTGAACCTGAATGACCCGATGCCTTAGTCTCTCTGGGCTTCGGGTCCTCTAGTTTTCCGACTGTCTCCTTTGTTTGGGTTTTACGGGGCAATCCCTCAGGAAATGTCCAGCTTTACCGCAATACAGACACAATTTAAGGTTTCTTCTGCGTTGTTTTTCTGTTTCACTAAGGGGACCCTTAATACTCCCTATCTGCATAGGTTCTGTACTGTCAGTACTGCCTTCAGACTCTACCTTACTATCTTTAAAAGGTATCCTATTGAAATCGCCCTTAGACTTATCCTTCCTTCGTTCACCTAAACGGTGATCCAGCTTTACTACTAAATCAATGAGCTCCGGACATGTATCTGGGGGGTCCACTACATGAGCTAAAGCGTCTTTCAATTCATCACGCAGTCCTTTATAAAACAAGGCACTACGCTTCTCGCGAGGCCATTCTGCTTCTGCCACTAGACGGTGAAACGTGGATATGTATGTGGCTAGATCTTTAGATCCTTGTTTGAGTGTCAAGAGTTCAGTATCGGCTGCATGTGTAAAGGTGTGTTTGTCAAATAACTTCCTTAATTCCCTCTTGAATGCGTTGTAGTCAAGGAGGAGGGGATCATCTCTCTCTATTAAGGGTATAGCCCAATTAGCCGCAGGGCCTCCTAAATATGACAGGACGAAAGCCACCTTAGCTTGATCTGTGGGGAAGCAAGTTGCTTTACACATAAAATGTAGTTGACACTGACTAATGAAAGCAGCACATTTGGTAGGATCTCCGTTGAATCTTTCAGGTGGAGCTAAGGGTATAGGGGGGGGCGGAGTGACTACCTGTATTACGGGTGTTTGTGATCCAGCAGCTCCTGCCCCACCATCTATGTCCATTCTATCTAACCTGTCAGCTAATGCTTGGGTTTCTCTCTGGAGATTACCCATCATGTTTGCCAGATCCCCTAAAGTCACCTCCATGGTACTTGGGTGGCAAATAGATTAGGCTTCGCGTTCTGTAATGCTTGACACGAAGGTTGCCCCAGAAGTACCAGGAAGGTGAAGCTCTTTCCCTGTCTCCCCTAACCGGTTCACCACCTGCCAGATTCAGATCACTGCACAGGAATAGCGATGCCCGTCAGGGGAACACAGGGGGACAAAACAAGGAAAGTGGGGGAAAAAAGAATGTATAGATGTCGTCTTTACACCTGGAGGATGAATTGTTAGTCCTGGAACCATAGAACGTCTAAATACCAGCTTCCTAGGTGGATGTAAAAAACACAGGTTAGTGCAGTAATACTAATGTTAATAAGTAAGTTCAAGGATAGAGAGAACAGGTACCTACAGAAAGTTGGGATGTGAAAACCCGTGTACTTGTAGTATATGAAGGGAATGGTATCCAGGAACGGCAACTTTGTCTCCTGTGCAAATACAACAAGGTGAATAACCTGTCTCAATCTCAGGCAGGACAATGTGTAATTAATTGTTCCTGTCTACCTGTGTATCGTACTGAAGGGAGCCTCAAAGCCTGGAACTGGAATCAATACTCCTCCAGTTCCAGGTAACATGGATTCAGAGCCGGGACTAGTATCAATGCTCCACTAGTCCCGGATAGGCAGCAAGGAAAAATCACCAGGCTAACTAAGCCTATTCACCCACACGCACTGTGTGGAAATCTCAACACAATATATATTAATGATCCACTAAACTAATCCCTTGCAGTCAGGGAACAGTTCGAACTCCATTAAACAAAAGAAGAGAAACGTGTGTTAACAACACAAACACGTCTCCGTGATATTAACCAAAACATGCGCACAAACAGAATCCTATAAGTGACGACAGTACCGTACAAATGGAGTACCGACGCCCGGCGAAGACCCGACGGATCCCGCAGCTCGCCACCACCGTGACCCGGAAACGCCACACAGGAACTACACCATTACCGGAACGGAACGCGAAGCGTTTACTGCAGGGAAGGGGGGTGGTTAAATGACGAGTCGGGACTCTCTGCGCATGCGTGTCTCTGTGCGCATGCGCCGTGTACTTGCCAACCACCAGGGGCTGACTCTTGCCATCCACGCGTTTGTTTGCAGGCATGACAGTACACCCCCCCTACTCCTCCACCAATCGGTTTCGGTTTGTTGGGATATCTGCGCTGGAAGAGGCGTAACAAGCGTGGTGCATGTATCTGACTCGCAGGTTCCCAGCTACGTTCCTCGATACCATACCCTTTCCAATGGATCAAGTATTGTAATCTGCCTCTACATCATCTAGAATCGATAATCTTTTCCACTTCATACTCTTCTTCTGAATCTACTATCACCGGACTCAATCTTGGTTGGATGCGTGTACCAGGTGCAACGGGTTTGAGGAGGGATACGTGGAAGACCGGGTGTATCTTCATTGTTGGAGGCAGGTCTAGTTGTAAAGCAACTGGATTTATGACCTTTGTTACCTGAAAGCGTCCGATAAACTTAGGTCTGAATTTACAAGAACCCCTCAAGGCTAAATATCTAGTTGAAAGCCACACATTATCTCCTGATTGGTACACGGGTTCTGGTTGTCTATGGGTATCTGCGTCTTTCTTATATGTTGCCTTTGCCCTGTCTAGATTATCTTGTATAGAAGTATGTATTGTCTGGATTTGCTGAACCAAAGAGGTAACGGATGGAGTGTTACATGATACTGACAGAGGAATGGGCAAAACCCTGGGATGAAAACCATGGGATCCAAAGAAGGGAGTAAACAATGTGGAAAAGGGATGACTGTTATTATATGATAGCTCAGCTAACCAAATCATTTCATCCCACTCTTGATTTGACTGAAGGGACTGGCATCTCATAAATTGTTCCAAGCTCTGATTGACTCGTTCGGTTTGTCCATCCGTCTGCGGATGATGACTCGAGGACAACCGAACATCAATCTGTAGTAATGTACACAATTGTCTCCAAAACTTGGATACGAATTGCGTTCCTCGGTCCGTGATAAGTACCGAAGGAATGCCATGAAGTCTAATGATGTTATGTAGAAAGACTTGTGCCAGTGTACTCGATGTAGGGAGACCAGGTAATGGTATGAAATGGGCTAACTTGGTGAACGAATCTACCACTACCAGTGCAGTGTTATTACCCTTCTTAGTGCGTGGCAATTCGACAATGAAGTCCATGGACACCGTGTGCCAAGGGTTTGGTGGAGAGGGAATAGGACGTAAAAGCCCTACTGGTTTGATGTGTGAGGCCCTGCCTTGTGCACAGATAGCACAAGTCTTAACATACTGTTGTACGTCCTGATTCAGGGTTGGCCACCAACAATATCGTTTCACCAAGTCAACCGTCCTCTTATACCCCGGATGACCTGCTATGCCTTGAGCATGGCACCAGTTCATAACTGTCTGTCTCTGTTGAGCTTCTGGTAAGTATAACCCATCATGTACATATTGTAACCCTTGTCGTGTCTGAGTATTCTGGGTCTTGAGAAAGGCTTCCGCCTCTGGTCTTTGCTGAGCGCTAGCTACCTCCCTCATGAACTGCTCTTCTGTGACTGTACCCCCGATGATTTTCTTCTCCTCTATGATGGAGGGGGGATGTTCATCTATTGGTGGACTATTGAACCCCAAACGGGATAAGGCATCAGCTTTACCGTTCTTCCTTCCTGCCCTAAAATGGATTTCAAAATCATAGCCACCAAAAAACTGAGTCCATCGCAGCTGTCTCATGGACAATGCTTTTGTGGTCTTAAGGTATTGTAAATTGCGATGGTCTGTGATGATGGTGACCGTATATCTGGAACCCATCAGGTATTGTCTCCATTCTTCCAGTACCTTCTTTATTGCAAGCAACTCTCTTTCACCAATAGCATAGTTGATTTCTGCAGGTGTGAGCTTATGGGAATAATAGGCTACAGGATGTAATTCTCCCGTTTCGGGATGGGCTTGAGATAATACTCCCCCTACTGCCACTTGGGAGGCATCAACTTCTACCACAAAGGGACTTTGTTGGTCAGGATGTCGAAGTATAGGAGCCCCAATAAAGGCATTCTTCAATATCTGAAAAGACCGTTCTGCCTCTAGGGACCAGACAAAAGGTGTATCTTTTCTCAAGAGTTTGGTGATGGGTGTTACGATTTCTAAAAAGTGTTCAATAAAACGCCTGTAAAAATTGGCGAATCCAAGGAATCTTTGTATGTCCTTAACTGAAGTGGGAGAGGGCCACTGAACAACAGCTTGTACCTTGTGAGGATCCATCTGTAATCCCTGGGAGGACAATATGTACCCCAAAAAGGCAACCTTGGACCTGTGGAAAAAACATTTGTCCAGTTTACAGAACAGGTAGTTATCCTTTAGTCTCTGTAATACAGCTTGAACATGACCCTCATGTTCATTCAAAGTGGGTGAATAGATAAGAAGATCATCAATGTATGCGATGACGCATCTGTCTAGTAGATCTTTCAGCACATCGTTAATGAAATATTGAAATGCGGAAGGCGCATTACAGAGCCCAAAGGGCATCACCATATATTCGAATAAACCGAATTTGGTGCAAAACGCCGTTTTCCACTCATCTCCTTCTCGTACCCTCACAAGATGATATGCCCCTCTAAGATCTAGTTTGGTAAAATACTTGGCATTCTTAACCTGATCTAGGAGAGAGGAGATGAGTGGTAACGGATATCAGTTCTTTATGGTTACTGCATTAAGGGAACGGTAATCGATGCAGCAACGCAACCCACCCTCACGTTTAGGAATAAAAAAGAGAGCAGACTATGCTGGGGATCTAGATACTCTAATGAATCCAATATCCAGCATCTTATCCAAGTATTCTCTTAGATATATATTCTCCTTTTCGGTCAGTGCGTAAACTCTGCTCGTTGGAATACGAGCCCCTGCTTGTAGATCTATTCTACAGTCGTACACCCTATGAGGGGGTAGACTGGTGGCTTCCTTGGCATCAAAAATCGAGGAATACTTATGATATACTTCAGGTAATCTTGCATCAGGCTGGTCCACCTCTTTGTCTCTTTTCTCATCCACTGGCTCCTGATCTACGGGAGTCAACAGAGGTTCCCCCTCTGTAGTACTTAATACCGTGGAGGGTGTACTGGACAGCACCGATGCAATGTTTTTCTTGTGGGTCTGACAGGACGCGTCATCAAACACTATCTGTTCCTTCTGCCAATTAATGGTAGGGTTATGATGTCTTAACCAGGGGAGACCTAATACTACTGGAAACTGCGGGGATTGAATGATATCAAAACAGAGAGATTCCTTATGGGCGTCTGCTATAATTACTTCTAATGTTTCTGTAGTATGAGTTATGGGGCCAGATTTCAAAGAACTCCCATCAATGGTATAAACCTCTTCCAGGGTTGCCTTAGGGATGTAGGAAAAATGTTTCTCTTTGGCCCAATTACCATCCATAAAGTTACCGGAAGCTCCGGAATCAATCATTATTGCAACTTCTAAGTGTTGAGTTGGGCTTTGCAATAAAGAAGGTACAAAGAAGTGACTCTGTGAATGTGCTAAGGAGGAGACTATTGAACCTGAATGACCCGATGCCTTAGTCTCTCTGGGCTTCGGGTCCTCTAGTTTTCCGACTGTCTCCTTTGTTTGGGTTTTACGGGGCAATCCCTCAGGAAATGTCCAGCTTTACCGCAATACAGACACAATTTAAGGTTTCTTCTGCGTTGTTTTTCTGTTTCACTAAGGGGACCCTTAATACTCCCTATCTGCATAGGTTCTGTACTGTCAGTACTGCCTTCAGACTCTACCTTACTATCTTTAAAAGGTATCCTATTGAAATCGCCCTTAGACTTATCCTTCCTTCGTTCACCTAAACGGTGATCCAGCTTTACTACTAAATCAATGAGCTCCGGACATGTATCTGGGGGGTCCACTACATGAGCTAAAGCGTCTTTCAATTCATCACGCAGTCCTTTATAAAACAAGGCACTACGCTTCTCGCGAGGCCATTCTGCTTCTGCCACTAGACGGTGAAACGTGGATATGTATGTGGCTAGATCTTTAGATCCTTGTTTGAGTGTCAAGAGTTCAGTATCGGCTGCATGTGTAAAGGTGTGTTTGTCAAATAACTTCCTTAATTCCCTCTTGAATGCGTTGTAGTCAAGGAGGAGGGGATCATCTCTCTCTATTAAGGGTATAGCCCAATTAGCCGCAGGGCCTCCTAAATATGACAGGACGAAAGCCACCTTAGCTTGATCTGTGGGGAAGCAAGTCGCTTTACACATAAAATGTAGTTGACACTGACTAATGAAAGCAGCACATTTGGTAGGATCTCCGTTGAATCTTTCAGGTGGAGCTAAGGGTATAGGGGGGGGCGGAGTGACTACCTGTATTACGGGTGTTTGTGATCCAGCAGCTCCTGCCCCACCATCTATGTCCATTCTATCTAACCTGTCAGCTAATGCTTGGGTTTCTCTCTGGAGATTACCCATCATGTTTGCCAGATCCCCTAAAGTCACCTCCATGGTACTTGGGTGGCAAATAGATTAGGCTTCGCGTTCTGTAATGCTTGACACGAAGGTTGCCCCAGAAGTACCAGGAAGGTGAAGCTCTTTCCCTGTCTCCCCTAACCGGTTCACCACCTGCCAGATTCAGATCACTGCACAGGAATAGCGATGCCCGTCAGGGGAACACAGGGGGACAAAACAAGGAAAGTGGGGGAAAAAAGAATGTATAGATGTCGTCTTTA
The DNA here is from genome assembly GCF_964263255.1 of Lissotriton vulgaris. Taxonomy (NCBI): domain Eukaryota; kingdom Metazoa; phylum Chordata; class Amphibia; order Caudata; family Salamandridae; genus Lissotriton; species Lissotriton vulgaris. The sequence goes on from NC_141694.1 coordinate 501,715,463, forward strand.
CACCTGGAGGATGAATTGTTAGTCCTGGAACCATAGAACGTCTAAATACCAGCTTCCTAGGTGGATGTAAAAAACACAGGTTAGTGCAGTAATACTAATGTTAATAAGTAAGTTCAAGGATAGAGAGAACAGGTACCTACAGAAAGTTGGGATGTGAAAACCCGTGTACTTGTAGTATATGAAGGGAATGGTATCCAGGAACGGCAACTTTGTCTCCTGTGCAAATACAACAAGGTGAATAACCTGTCTCAATCTCAGGCAGGACAATGTGTAATTAATTGTTCCTGTCTACCTGTGTATCGTACTGAAGGGAGCCTCAAAGCCTGGAACTGGAATCAATACTCCTCCAGTTCCAGGTAACATGGATTCAGAGCCGGGACTAGTATCAATGCTCCACTAGTCCCGGATAGGCAGCAAGGAAAAATCACCAGGCTAACTAAGCCTATTCACCCACACGCACTGTGTGGAAATCTCAACACAATATATATTAATGATCCACTAAACTAATCCCTTGCAGTCAGGGAACAGTTCGAACTCCATTAAACAAAAGAAGAGAAACGTGTGTTAACAACACAAACACGTCTCCGTGATATTAACCAAAACATGCGCACAAACAGAATCATATAAGTGACGACAGTACCGTACAAATGGAGTACCGACGCCCGGCGAAGACCCGACGGATCCCGCAGCTCGCCACCACCGTGACCCGGAAACGCCACACAGGAACTACACCATTACCGGAACGGAACGCGAAGCGTTTACTGCAGGGAAGGGGGGTGGTTAAATGACGAGTCGGGACTCTCTGCGCATGCGTGTCTCTGTGCGCATGCGCCGTGTACTTGCCAACCACCAGGGGCTGACTCTTGCCAACCACGCGTTTGTTTGCAGGCATGACACTAATAGCACAAGGACAGCACACATACACCATTGTGGCAATGTCCAGAGTGGAACAACACTTATGGCCCAAGAACTGCACCACAAAGCACAAGCTCACAAATGAAGTGATGGGGAGGCACACACACATGGAAACCATGGGGACTGCTGACATCAAAGTTAAATACCCTGCATGTCAGTAGCAGACATGTAATGGATGTCCCACACACAAATAGAGGGAGGGAAGACACACAATGGCAATGCACAAGTGGCACACATAGAGGATGGCGTAACACCACACACACCATGCCATACAGTCGGAGAAAAACCACCATGTGCCTGCAATGCATCACAAACACAAACACAATGCCAGTGTGAAGCAGCAGGGCCACACAGTCTACACAAACACACCCAAGACACATTGAGAATTACTCAAACGCAACACTGATGTGCAACTCACACACTTTGCACACTTCAAACTCACAAAAACAACTAGGAGGAGTCACACACAACTGCGTGGACACACCAACACACAGCACAATGCACTACAAACAGCTCACACAAGTGCATACAATCTTCTACACAGGCCAAGACAAAACAAACAACAGGCATACAACTCCTGGGTGACACGTGTGTCTCTCACAATACAGGGGCACACATACATCCACTACAAACTTACACCCTTCACACTGCACACCTCTGCTACACCCAAGACCACGCATCTCATTTAGGCCATGGTACCAGGACTAAGGGCCAACACAAGATGACCATACACATACACGGCTGTGCACACATAAAGGAATCCACACACATACATCATGACATATCCTAACCTGCTACAAAACCTTAGCACAGCATCAAACCCTGTGCTGGCAGTGTCCCACAACCTGACATGTGAACAGTGTATCCAACAACAGCAAATCACTAAGAAGATAACAGCATGGCAGGTAAAATAGCCATCACAGATTACACCATAATCAGGGTCAGAATGGACTGAAGACCCTGTCACTCCTGTATAAAAATCTGATGCCTGCAAAGAGCCTTGCAATGTAGAAGTGATACATAGAACATAGGGCACAGCCAATCAAATGCAAACTCAAAAATAACTTTAATCAGCAAGGACACTGACAAAACACACAACAGAAGTAACTGTATTTATTCACATATTGCACATATGTAGCAGTAGAACAATAGTAGACAACAGCAAGGCACAAAATGATGTACACAGTCAAGATAATATGCACAGGCGTAACACAAACAGGAAGGCCAGTGTCCATAGCACAGGTCAGAGGCCAACACAGCAGAGCAACAGGGCCAGTGTCCATGGCAGGGGAGAGTACAGCACAGCAGAGCAACAGGGCCAGTGTCCCTGGCAGGGGAGAGTACAGCACAGCAGAGCAACAGGGCCAGTGTCCATGGCAGGTGAGAGGCCAACACAGCAGAGCAACAGGGCCAGTGCCCATGGCAGGGGAGAGTACAGCACAGTAGAGCAACAGGAACAGTGTCCATGGCAGGGGAGAGTACAGCACAGCAGAGCAACAGGGCCAGTGTCCATGGCAGGTGAGAGGCCAACACAGCAGAGCAACAGGGCCAGTGTCCATGGCAGGGGAGAGTACAGCACAGCAGAGCAACAGGGCCAGTGTCCATGGCAGGTGAGCCAGCAAGTACATGAGAGGCTGCATAGGGGAGAGTACAGCCCAGCAGAGCAACAGGGCCAGTGTCCATGGCAGGGGAGAGTACAGCACAGCAGAGCAACAGGGCCAGTGTCCATGGCAGGGGAGAGTACAGCACAGCAGAGCAACAGGGCCAGTGTCCATGGCAGGGGAGAGGCCAACACAGCAGAGCAACAGGGCCAGTGTCCATGGCAGGTGAGAGGCCAACACAGCAGAGCAACAGGGCCAGTGTCCATGGCAGGGGAGAGGCCAACACAGCAGAGCAACAGGGCCAGTGTCCATGGCAGGTGAGAGGCCAACACAGCAAAGCGCAACAGGGCCAGTGTCCATGGCAGGGGAGAGTACAGCACAGCAGAGTAACAGGGCCAGAGTCCATGGCAGGGGAGAGTACAGCACAGCATAGCAACATGGCCAGTGTCCATGGCAGGGGAGAGGCCAACACAGCAAAGCAACAGGGCCAGTGTCCATGGCAGGGGAGAGTACAGCACAGCAGAGCAACAGGGCCAGTGTCCATGGCAGGGGAGAGGCCAACACAGCAGAGCAACAGGGCCAGTGTCCATGGCAGGTGAGAGGCCAACACAGCATAGCAACAGGGCCAGTGTCCATGGCAGGGGAGAGGCCAACACAGCAGAGCAACAGGGCCAGCAACACACCCTTATACAAAACAATGTTCAGGACTAGCACACCTGTATGAGACAAAGGCGTTTGAGGGGGATGTCAACTCACTCCTGGCTGTCATGCGGACTTGTACCTGGCTGTGTGTTGGGGACAGCAGGCCCACTTGACTGTGTTGACAGAGCCCCAGTCGATGTGGTGCTAACAGTGGCTTTGCAAGCTGGAGGGCTGTGTGGACCAGGTGGCATAGTGGCACGTGGAAGTGGAGTCATGCAGACCTCCGACACAGTGTGGATGGGAGAGGTGGGAGGGGTGCCCTTCCACTTTTTGGGAATATGAAATGGCTTCCATGTCTTGGGGTTGATTGGAAGTGGTGATGACACAACTGGCACACACCCCAACTGTCCCACATCAGGTGCAGATACTGGCACCACCTCTGGATATATGCTGGATCCCGCAGAACACTTGGTCTGGCTACGCCTCTGAACCACCTACACCTCTTTGCCAGGTGTACCCCCTACAGTGCCCACCTTCAACTTCTTGCCAGGGCTGGTCACTACAGTGCCCTCCTTTGCCTTCTTGCTAGGTGTATCCCCTACAGTGCCCTCCTTTGCCTTCTTGCTAGGTGTATCCCCTACAGTGCCCTCCTTTGCCTTCTTGCTAGGTGTATCCTCTACAGTGCCCACCTTCGACTTCTTGCCAGGGCTGGTCACTACAGTGCCCTCCTTTGCCTTTCTGCCAGGTGTACCCCCTACAGTGCCCTCATTTGATTTCTTGCCAGGGGTGGTCTCCACAGTGCCCTCCTCCACCTGCAGCAATGGTTGTGGAATTGGGGTAGATGTGGTGGGTGGATGTTGTGCTCTTCCTAGGTGTACCCCTGATATGCAACACCTCAGTGGGCACAGACACTGCACGGGTAGCTTTGTGTGAAGTTCTAGTGACAGGAGAGTCTATTGCTGGTGATGGCTCTGCGGCATGTGAGCCTGATGTGTGCCTGATTGCTCTTCTGGCCTTGCTCTTCCCTAACTGGCGCTTGTCTGTGCATTCGGGGGTGGACATGCTCTTCAGTGGGGATGGTGTCTGTGGGCGGGAGGGTTTGACTTGTGTCTGTTGTGTGCTCCTTGTGCTGTACCTTTTCGTTGACGCAGGCGAACCATGGTTACTGTCATCTGATGTGGCCACTGACTGGGGGGTGGTCAAAGGCACCTGAGCTGCAATGGGAGCATGTGCCTGTTGAAGGGCTGACGTGACTGTGGATAACAACGCCTGGACTGTACGGTGGAGCCCACCCACGTCAGAGTGTATGCCCTCCATGTATGCAACCACCTGGCCTAATTTCTTGTCATAGGCACTTAGCAGGGCGGTCTGGCCCACACAAAGCTGGCGCAGGAGCTCAACACACTCTGCACTGAGTGCAGCAGGTGGGACAGGTGCAGGGGCAGTGGTGCCAGGTGTGAATGTGACTCGTCCCCTCTTAGTGACACGGATACGGGCAGCCCCAGAGGAAGTGGATGGGAGGCTGGGCACTGGCTTGGGTGTTAGATGATGATGAAGACTCCCCATCCCCTGTGCCTGCCAACATGGATGCATCCCCACTGGCATCAGATGATGTGCTACTCTGTGTCTCAGCCACGGATTCCTCCTGCATACTTCGGTCCCCCTCAGATGCGCTGGTGGGCTCTGTGTCACTTACCTCCGCTGCAGCTATAGTGCTACTCTCGCCACCACTGGTTTCTGGTCATGTTCCTCCGTGGTATCTTGTGAATCTGCATGAGAGAGAGATACAGGGTTGTGTAAGTGTCATCATCTGGCCAGACGAAATCTAATCAATGTAGTACCGGAGAGGCCCAAATCTACATGGTAACCAACACTCCCTGCAATCGCTGTGCAGCAACACACAACATAGACCACAACATTGCCTGTAACGCTGAATAACTGCCAGGAGTGAGGCATGTTGATGCCACACAGCACTACACCCTTCCCGTAGATGGAGTGCCACCCCCCAACTTGACCTGCCCTAGGGACATGATGTGGGTACAACACTTATTACCACTGACAGACCTTCAGGGAACAAGAGTGGACAACACACACACCTATTATAACATTACATGCCACAATGCCAAGTAAGCCATAGCAAGCACCATGTGGTAATCGCAGGCACATTGTTGTCAGATGTGTTGACCTCAACCATCATGGTGCATGCAGAGTAGGCATACATGAAGTCACACTCATGAAGTTTACACTGCAGTTCACCACAATATAGATTCCCCACACTATTCCAATGATGAATGACCATGTGGAGCCTAACACATCTGGCAATGCGAAAGAACAGCAGGGAGGATCAGCTCAGTAAGGCCAGTGTGGGCCAATGCCTCATGCAAGCACACATCACAGTAGCCACTCACATCACACAGCACAGCATAGCAACACACGCCCATCACATGGGTCACCGCTGCCACAGGCCTTGTACACATGCATCCACTCCCAGCTAAAGCCACCCTCCCCAGATACTCACCACCCCTGCCTTGCTGCTGATGCTCCTTCAGACGTGCATCCGGGTCTGGATGAGTTACTGCCAGTATGCGGCCCATCAGTGTAGTCGTGCCACTCACCCTGTGCGTGGCAGCATCCCCAAGGTCATCTCTGCCACTTGCTTTGCCAGCCGGCTGATGTCGTCCCACCTCTTGTGACAGTGGGTGCGTCTGTTGGAAACCCCCAGGGCTCGCACCTTTACTGCAATGGCCCTCCACAGGGCCTTAAGCTGGTGTACTTTGAGCTGCAGGTATGAAAGAAAAGAAGGGTAAACGAACAGTCACACAATGTGAGATAACCACATCTGTCAGTACAGTGGCAAGACCCAGACTCAGGACTCATTGTAAACTCCCTCCCTCCAAAACTGGGTGACCCCTCACAATGGCACTCTGCATGGCCAAAACATTTGTGATTGCAGGCACACATTTGGGCAGTTAGGCTCCATGATAATCTCACAAATGCAGGATACCTCAACACAATATGCATCGACAGAAGTGTTTAAGTCTGGAATTATACAGGGCACAGATGAGGCATATCTACTATTCAGTGTGAAGGAACAGGAGCATGTGAGTCTGGTGATGTTTTATCATTTGGGTGGGCAGCCACTGAACCTACTCTGTGGGTCACACTGACTCAGACTACAGGGGCACACTGAAACATTCACACAAGCAATTACTGTCCTGGCACCTACATGGCTAACAAACGGTGGCTCTGTATGGCTGACAATGTAACACACCCCACTCACACATACAAGTACAGGCATGGAAAAGAGTGACATTGGGACACACACACACTCCCTCGCCCTGGAGACAGCTTGTCTGTCGGTGTCGTACACAACCCCTCAGGCATATACTGCAGCTGCACAATTACACGTCTGACACCCCCATGCCCTACAGCTACCTTCATGGAGACTTACCACTACATTGGGACCACCAAACAGCCTTGGGTACTGTGCCAGCACCTCATCCACAAGGACCTCCAGCTCCTCACTTGTAAATGGACTGGCACGGATCTTCTCTGTCCTTGCCATCCCTGTGGACATGGAACACCTGTGGTGGAAGTGAGTGGTGAGAGGTCCCAGGCAGCAGGCTCTTCAGGCAGCAGCAGGAGAGGGTCCCAGGCAGCAGGCTCTTCAGGCAGCAGCAGGAGAAGGGTCCCAGGCAGCAGGCTCTTCAGGAGAGGGTCCCAGGCAGCAGGCTCTTTAGGCAGCAGCCGGAGAGGGTCCCAGGCAGCAGGCTCTGTGAGCAGTGGAAATTTGAGGCTCACTCCCACAGATTTATAGCCCCCTGGGGTCGTTTGGAAGCTGAAAAGCTGCTACAATTGGTTGTCCAGGTCTGCCTCTTTCAAAACCATCCAATGACCGCCTCCGCGGTGGCGGTGCACACCTTCCGCGATTTTCAAATCTGCATCATGCCACCGCGATCATCGCCGCCATTGGCTATAGGCAACGCTCCATGGCGGAGACGGACCGCGGGTGCCTAGGGTGCGCTACCACGATGGTGCATCATTCAAATGTATCCAATGACTGCCTCCATGGTGGCGGTGCACACCTTCTGCGATTTTCAAATCTACATCATGACACCGCGATCATCGCTGCCATTGGCTGTAGGCATTGCTCCATGGCGGAGATGCACCGCAGGTGCCCGGGGTGCGCTACCGCGATGGTGCATCAAACAAATGTATCCAATGACCGCCTCTGCAGTGGCGGTGCACACCTTCCGCGATTTTCAAATCTGCATCATGCCACCGCGATCATCGCTGTCATTGGCTGTAGGCAATGCTCCATGGCGGAGACGCACCGCGGGTGCCCGGGGTGCGCTACCGCGATGGTGCATCATTCAAATGTATCCAATGACCGCCTCCGCGGTGGCGGTGCATGCCCACTGCCATCTACACATGTCTCCATGCCAATGGCTACGCCACTTGTGAAGGGGGTGGTGCTGGTGCCACCGCAATCTACACATGTCTCCATGCCAATGGCTACCGTACTTGTGAAGGGGGTGGTGCTGGTGTCACACCGCCAGGGCCAGGTGGTAGCTACCGCGATTCTTGCGACAGAGCATGCCCACCGCAATCTACACATGTCTCCATGCCAATGGCTACCGCACTTGTGAAGGGGGTGGTGCTGGTGTCACACCGCTGGAGCCAGGCGGTAGCTACCGCGATTCATGCGGTGGAGCATGCCCACCGCCATCTACACATGTCTCCATGCCAATGGCTACCGCACTTGTGAAGGGGGTGGTGCTGATGTCACACCGCCGGGGCCAGGCGGTAGCTACCGCCATTTTCGTTACTTTAAATGACTTTGTCCATCGTGAACACTGTATCAGTACCCAGCAGCAACATGGTGAAGGGCACATCCTTGTACACACAATGCCATTCTTCCATGTCATCCACAGGTGGACGCACGTTCTGTGTGACACGCTTTGGTCTGTGTTCCCTGCCATGTTAGTTATGCATTCGATGGTTGATGATGCTTGACACTCTTGAGCTGGTGTCAATGATGTTGAAGAAATCAATGTGTTTTGGGTCAGTGCTGACCTTGACAAGGCTTGTGTCACTGTATGGTTTCGTACCAGACTGGTGCTTTCACATCAGCTCATGCACACAACTGTAGGTTTTCCTGCTACTGTGATGAATGTGTGGATGGATGTGTGCAGACTTTACATGAGGTATTGATGTGCGACAGGTACAGCATATGGGTATGATACAGTCATGGTAGTTTCAGACACATTAACAGATGTCACAGCACCTGGCGTGCACAAGTGACATGTGTGGTTCAGTATGTGTGCATTCACATTCACCAATGTGTTTGTGGCATTTGTGTATTGTTAGTGGAGAGGTGTGCCCTATGTGTGTATCAAAAGGCCACCCATGTAACCTGGTGTGCTATGCATCTCTCGGCAGTCTTTGTATTTCCATGACATCGTTGATGGTATGTGCTGTGGCCATCTCATGATGGTTGTCACTGACCTTTTCAAATTTACATCTCAACTAGGAGGAGGCCAAACCTCCTACGTCACCTGACAGTGCTGGAGGACATGGAGAATGTTGCAATAATTCGGAAATTCCGCCTGGACAGACCAACACTGAAGATCCTGTGTGATCTTTTGGAGTCCGACCTGCAGCCTCACCGTCACTATCCAACTGCATTCACACCCACATACAAGGTGATGGCAGCCCTCCACTTTTTTGCAACTGGTTCCTTCCAGAAGACCGTGGCCAGTGCTGGAGGGATGTCGCAGCCCATGTTCAGCCAGGTGCTGAGGGATGTTCTTGCAGCCATGATTCTCCATAGGAATCGCTACATTCATTTTCCTAGGGGAGCTGAATTGGCCGGTGTAAAGCGTGACTTCTATCCCCTTGGGCGCATTCCACATGTTGTTGGTGCCATCAATTGCACCCATGTAGGTCTGGTGCCACCACAAGCAACAGAGCACATTTATAGAAATCGTAAACATTATCATTCTATCAATGTGCAGGTGGTGTGCCTGGCTCTGCACATGATTTGTACATCATGAGGAACAACATGGTGCCCCGGATGATGGAAAATCTGCATCCCGAGCATGCTTGGATTGTGGGTGAGTATGTCTACTGATGTTGCATGCTGTGTGTTACCTGCTGCACTCTGGCTGGGCAACATTGCAATTGGTGGGTGTTTGTCATTCACAGGAGACTCTGCATATCCCAGTAGGCCATGGCTGTTGAGCCCGCTGAGAAATCAACTTTGAGGGCCCCTAGCAATTCCCCCGGCCCAGTTTGCCTCTGCTATGGGGTTGTTCAGGCACATGTGGTTCCCCCCAAACATCAATGGATGCTGTAAATCATGTCTATTTATATTTGAGCTCGTGCTGTGGCCCTTTCTGGGCAGCTGCACAAGCTGCAAAAGAGAACGGGAAGAGTGACTACGGTGATGATGGTGCCCACCGACTGATCACCATGAATTTCTATCTTTAGAATGCAATATTTTTGGTTATTTTATAGAGTTAAAATATGTTATTTGATTGATGTGAACCACTCTCTCTCTACTGTTTAACAGACTGGATAGTACATTTTACCCCTACTGAGACAAACGATTTCTCTACTGTTGAGCTGACTGGAGTGGGAATAGTAGATATTTACCCCTCTGGAGAACAAGGCTTTCCTTACTGTTGCACGCACTGGAGTGGGAATAGTAAACTTTCCTCCTCGTGAGACAGAAGCTTTCCCTACCCTTAAAAAATATATATATCGTTTCCAACTCCTGCACCTCGGCCTTGGATGCCAACGTGAGGTCACTGACCATGAGTGATGTAATATAGGATATCATCAGCAGTGCATTATGGGCGCACGAGTTATAGTTAGCTCAACTTACTAGAACAGCCGAATTTCTCTTGTTTTCTATGAGTCAAATGTCAAACTAACTTTAACATCCCTGAAACCTATGCTTTTTTGGGGGGAATTTCAGAGGTTTTTTTAATGCTAATTCCCAACTATAACATCTGCAAAACCTACGTTTTTTTTCAGTGAGTTTTGAAGGTTTTTTAAATGTTAATTTCATATTTTAATATTTATGAAACCTATATTTTTTTCTTTTTCTTGTAATATTTTGGAACTTTATTATCGGTTTTTTTAACTTTAAAAATTATGTAATGTTTTATATCTTTCCCCAAAAATATGTATATCTTTTTTTTTTGTTGAGAAAGCTGCAGTCCCATACCGGTAGTGTACCAAGCTCCATCACCACGCAAATCTTATCCGCCATATTGCTAAACACGTAAATGATGCACATTTTGTATCAGACGGGTTTTTGGCACTGCATCCCGCGTAACATCATATATATATATATGAGGTTGCGCCAGCTGCTACTTTGGTATCCAACGGGTACACAGTACCAAGCCACAGGTTATTCATGTACGTATGGGGCCGCGCCCGCTGCGCATTGTGTATGCGACGAGTGCACGCAGCCGTGCCCTGTGTTACATAATAGACGTATGGTGTTGTGCCGGGTACGCCATTCCCTCATTGTTTTTTATTTCTCATAACTATATCTAAATACCTTTAAAGTGTATATGAGAGCAAGCGATAATCTAAAATATTTTAAACATTTATATATTTCTAACTGTAATAAACTTATATTATGATAAATATATTTTCTCAAAATCGCGTCGGATGCGGCCTCCTTTGCAGGCTCGGTGTGCAATTGCCATGTGACCTTAAAAAAAGCTTTTGATTAGTTTATAACATTTCCCATTATAACAGTTGGAGGACCTCACCCATTTTAGTCATTCTCTCTGCAGCGTTTGATGAGACACACCCCTTCTGCTTAGAGAGCTTTTTTTGAAAAGATTTTGTTGCTGTGTACACATATCTTATACTAAATACAACATGCAACAATCAACTTGATCAATATTTATGGTCTGTACATTAGTCTTCCACGTGTGATGGCAATGCATCTGAAACGTTACATCAAACAACAAATGTGTGTTACATGATGCCCCTGGTGTGTGTGTGTGTGCACATTATTGTGCTGCCTTTCGGCCTGGGCATTGGTGGCTCGAAGGGGTATCATCAGCCACAGGCAGAGTGAACATCCTATATCACATATGACAAACAGTAAAGAATAATGTGTAGATTTGTGTTGCAGTATGCTCTGCTGTCAGGCTTTGCCAGTATAGTAGTGTGTCATATGTGTGACTTTCAGATTCACGCTTGACATGCATTGCTTGACTGTAATGAGCGTTATCACTATGTATGACGTAGCTACACTGCTGATCCTCCCTCCATCGAGCACATTCACATGTGTGCGCTTCACGATAGCAACACTTTCAATAGTAACACACACCATTGACATGCGTGTCCGCGCATATCCACAATTTTGACAACGACATGTGATGTTGTCCATCCAATGTTTTTGAACAGCAACTCATTAGCGATAGTTGCCGCCCTCCTGGTACATGCTACATTCATGTAAATTTCAGATTGTGCGATGTCAAAACTGCAACATGGACACACACATAAGTACACTTCCTGGCCAGGCAGAAACTGAACAACGCCCTGGTCCCCAGAATAATTATTCACACCCCTAAGCTGGCCTGGCAAACTCAAGCCCAGCCCACTTTGAGTACGTATAAATAGGATAACGAAAACGCCACATGTCCAAGTTCTTCCACACTTCCTGAGGTGATATGGCCGCATTCACCTCGCATATCAACGCGCAATAAAAAAAGTAATCCATGAGGTGTACACCATCCTGGCAATCAAAACTCCATCTGAATTGTGAACATTTCTAGACATAGTGTTTGGACACACAACAATGACAGCAGAGGAGCAGTGGGACCTGGGTGCACAGGGGCTTCAATTGAGCGTGGTGCTGCGGGAGGGGTGGGGTGCATCAGCCTGGGAGCGCAGATGTGAACAAGCGATCTTGCCGTGCGTAATGATGTGATCTCTGACCTCATTCAGTCACATCTCTGTCTCATTTTAAGGACCTGCTGGACCGTACTGTAGGCCTGAGCCAGCGGGCACCGCTGCCCTACAGACCCGTGGCGTTGGCTTTTGCAACACTGTAGTGAGCTAATTACTAAGTGTACATGCACACAGGCTTGCGCCACTGCATTACACGTGCACATTATGCTTTTACCATGCGCTCAGTTCCTTCGTATGTAAACGTTGGCATAACATTTTATTATTTAACCTTGTCTATTCTCGTGCTCTCCAACTCCTTTTTTAACCACGATTACCACTAACAGTTGGTAGATCGTACTTCAAGAACAAAAGATGCACTCAACTGGTGTTCTCTATTAAGCTTGAAATAAACCTTCATTTACCTTAAGACGTTTCCAGCACTATATTATTTCTCCCTTTTCAGACACTGAGTTGCATGTGCCAAAATGGGCGGTGTGGGTGCTCACCCCGTGACGATGCCCTGGGCATTCTGATGCCTTCCATTGTGGTATCAAGACACCGTCCCCCGTTATCTCTGGCCTCATTCGTATCTCTGTTTCATTTTAAGGACGTGCTGGACCGCACTCTTTTCCACGGACCCCACCGTCCTAGACACACAGGTGACAGGAGGTGAACACTGAGGAAAGGGTGAAAGGGTGAAAGGGTGTAGTAGGCCGACGCTCTGTCTCCTCCTCCCACTGTTCTTTTTACTCTCCCTCCCCTTCTCCCATCCACCCACTTGCTCTCTGTCCCATTCTCACTTTCTTCCTTACATTCTGATTACCTTTCTTTTTCTCTTGGACATGGCACACATACTTATGTTTTTTTTGTCTTGCAGGTTTTGTACGCTGCTTCCGGAGGAGTCCTACCCACTTATTTTGTTATACTGTTGTTTGTTCGAAAAAAGGTCTGTTTCCATTTATTTGTGTTGGTTTAATAAAGGTTCTTTTTTTAACCAATAAATAAATGAGTGTATGGGTCTTCTTCTGCTGAAAACACTTATCTATAGTTGTGAAAATCGGCTGTTTATAGGAGGTTATGAGGGAAAACATTTGTAATTTTGCAGGGCACCTACCAAATATAAACCAACAGACTATTACATAAATGAAGCCTGCGTAATTCTACAACTGTAACGGTTCGATAAGTGTATCACTTTATAACACCATAAGTGCTGCCCGTGTGATTACAGAACGAATTAGGCACTGCCCAGGGCCACCGAGGCTTCAGGCACTGGCGAGGCCCATCCTGCATATTTAAGTAAAGCCCCGGAGAGTGGTGATCCCCGAACTTGAGTTGGCCTCGAAGCCCCTGAACAATTAGGAATCAATACCCAGGGACATGGCGATTCCCTAGGCTGTAAAACGTCTGTGCCCTCCTGCGCCTAATTTACATGTGAGATTAAGGTCCCCAGTGCTGTAGAGACCCCGCAATATAATAATAGGATTGGCCTTGAACATTACCCACCAGGGACTCATTTAAATGAAAGGGTGAGACCCCGCGTAATTTGTTTTCCATCCAGATCCGCTCTGTTAAAGCAATACAAGGTTTTCCTCCTCTCGCTTCAACGAGGCAAACAAGGATTTGCTTTCACAGGGTTGAAGCCATGTACCTGCCCTGTAATAGCAAACATAAATGTCCTGCAGATGCACACCCCAGGACATTGTATGAGCTGCGCCTGGGAGGTGGCGCTCCCTAGGACCATGATGCATTGGTAACTGCATAACTACAGAATTAGTATAAACACATACTAACACTACTTGCACACGTGTAGTACAGTGACCAGAGTGTAGTGAAGAGGCAGAGGAAGCCCAAAATCTAAATATCTAAATCCTACCAGATGTCGGATGGCATAGTTCAATGAGCCGATGACCTTGGGATGAGTAAAAACAGCTTCGTGAACAAAGCGGGTCTTCAGCACAATGCAAGCAAGTTCGAAATATTGGTGAGTGCTGCCTTCTTTTTACGTTCTCCCGCTCGTAGCCAAATTTATGTAGTGAAGAGGCAAAAAGTAGTGGATCAGATAAGTAGATTTATTGCAGGGAAACAAGACAGCTGAAACAGCCACCAACAAGAGCAGACAGCAACGCAACCATCTTCTCCAGCACCGTGTACAAACTTCTCAAGGTTCCCCTCATGACAGCCCTACATTCTAACATTACATACTTACATTCTACTAGCATTACATACTAACATTTTACTATGACTTACATTAAAATACTACACAGAACACATGACTTTACAGCAATGAGCTCTTGGTTTCAGCCAAGAGTCTTGAAACCGGTAGGGGTGAGTAGTGCGCTTCCCACTCCCTGTATAGTATAAACACATACTAACACTACTTACACAGTTATACTACAGCAGTAGGTATGCTACAGCACCAGAGCCCATCACTTTACAGCAATCAACTTGGTTTGATCCTCGAGTCTTCACACCGGTAGGCGTGAGTACTTCACTTCTGGTATAGTATACACGCACAGTAGGGGTCAGTAGTTCCCTTCCCACTCCCTGTATGGTATACACGCCTACTAACACTACTTGCACACATATGCTACAAAGACCAGAGCACATCACTTTACAGCAATGAGCTCACTGTTTAGGCTCTCGGTTCCATACCCGAGTGTAGCAGCATCTCATCTCAGCACCATGTCACTCTGAGCAACACTGCACTTTCAGACCGGTGGAAGTGACTACTTTGCTTAACACTGCCCCACAGAAGTTAATGTGAACCTATCCTCCACTTTCCTACTCTTTTCTCCCTTTTTTCCCCTTACCCGTTTTAACTGAATCACAAAATGGCTGCCAACACTTCCTAGTTGCAACCGCTCGCAGCCAATAAGAAGCAAGCTTGTGCTCATAACGCCTCAACCAATCAGATGGCAGAATTCCCAAATATCGATATCTGTAAATTTTGATATTTCTCCAAAACTACTGAACGGATTGACACCAAATAAACAAAAGCGTGGACCAAGACCCTTCTCCCTGCTAAATGTGCGGTAATTCCGTTCACCCATTCGACCTGTAGCCTTGTCTAAAGTTTACTATGGAAATTGCATGGAGAAAACATGTTTTAGGACCCCCTTTTTTCTCAGCCCACCCTTGACGAATCACCCCCAAACTTTCAACATAGGACCAGATATGAACAAATAATTTGTTTGGAAAATTTCATGAAGATTTATCAAATGACGGCAAAGTTAAAAGCAAAAAAAAAAAAATCTTCCTATAGAAACTTGGTCCTAACTATAACTACCTACAGGCGACCGCCAGTAAGATGGAGATATATATATATATATATATATATATATATATTACCTACTGGCGGTCGCCAGTAGGCAGTTATAGTTAGGATCTACTTTCCATAGGAAATCTGCAACATTCTATTGGGAATAAATTTGGCGCCGGTGGACGAATCTTCGCGAACTTCTCAAAGTCCGTGGCCCGCTCCACTCCGCTCCTTCCCTGAAAATGTGGGGGGGATTCGTCAAGCGGGGTCCGAGATAAAAGGGGGGTCCCAAAACGTGTTTTCCCCATGTTAATTTCCATAGGGCGGTCAAACTCACTTTTAGCCCGAACGGCTGAATGGATTTCCACCAAACTTGGCAAAATTGTAGGGACTGGTACCCTGATGTGCCTTTGCTATGTCTCAAGATATATGCTCCAGTGGTTTTTACGAAAATTTACTTTGAAAAAATATATATTGGGCTACATTGGGCCATATATATGTTAGAGCCCAAATGTAGCCCAATGTAGCCCAAAGATGGCCACCAGAGACAAAAAAAAAAAAAACTTAGCCCAAATATCAGCCAGATGTGGCCCAACAATTTGCTATTAAAAAAACTATGAAATTCACTGAAAAAAACATAGGTTTCACACATGTTATCGTTAGGAATTAGCATTTAAAAAACCTTTGAAATTCACTGAAAAAACCATAGGTTTCACACACGTTATAGTTAGGAATTAGCATTTAAAAATCCTTTGAAATTCACTGAAAAAAACATAGGTTTCACACTAGTTATAGTTAGGAATTAGCATTTAAAAAACCTATTAAATTCACTGAAAAAACCATAGGTTTCACACCAGTTATAGTTAGCTGGAAATTTTACTGACATGAGTGATGTCACTGACCATGTCATAAGTGATGTAATATGTGACGTCATCAGCAGTGCATTGCAGGCACGCAAGTTATAGTGAGTCCAACTAACTATAACGTGGGAATTTCAATGGTTTTATGTCAGTAAAATTTCCAGCTAACTATAAGTGGTGTGAAACCCATGGTTTTTTCAGTGAAAATATATATATAGTGCCACGAGGACTGAGAATTATGCTAGCACCAAGCTTCGAAAATCCCAACCCATCCATGTTAAAAGAGTGGGGTCAGAACAACCTTGCGGCTTCAATGAATTTAGTTCTCATTCTCATTAAATATGCCGCCATTGACAGAGATGCCATTCTTAAAACAATCACGGAGTTGGAAGAGCAGATAAATGCATTGGGGGAAGTGGAAGGGGCAAAACAGTTGAAAGAAGCCATGAATGACCGCTTACAAAAGCATGCTGATAAAATTAAAACGAGAAAAATCAGCAAATTTGCCCGAGATGCTTCTGACTATGCAAATGGACAAATATTCACCTTTGCTAGAAAATACAATGCAACTAAGAGGCAACAATTCAGAGGTGCATCCAATTCCACACCCAATGCACAACCCACAGTATCTGAAAATAATACTCACGAGGAAGCTGCAGATGGCGCCAGTAGTGACTCGCTGTCTAGTTACAGTGGATCAAGTGGATCTAGCACAGATCTAAGTGTCAGCAACCAACCTCTGCCTGTTTTGGAAATTGATGAGGAGCTGGGTTTTTTAGTGGAAGAAAAACTGCGCACATTGAGGCCACGCCAAAAAGCAACAGCAAAACCCGCCGCAACCAAAAACGCCGGGAAAGGCGGAGAAGAAGAAAACAAAGGGCCCAAGAAACCACAAAAAAACAATCAGCAATGGAAGAAAAAGAAACAGTAATGGACAGATCAATTATCAACCTGTCTAATGTAGTTCTGACCAAGGCGGAGCAACAACTTCTCGCTTTGGGCTTAAACTACTGTCCAAAACAAAAATTCAACTATGCTTCCACCAGGGTGGATGTTTACTGTTACATCCGAAAATTAAAACTTCAAAAATGTTTTGCTTTACAGCGACTTAAAACTCCGATAGGCACTAACAACTCTGCCAATTCAAATACTACTGACACAAATCAACCTTTTACAGTGCCGGATGCCCCGGCGCTTCTTGCAATTCACGATCTGATGAATGATGACAATGCGGAATTAACCGGAGAAAGTGAAATGGAGAGTACGCAAATCCGATTAGAAAGAATCAATATCGCTAAATCAGGAGCTGGCATTACTCCTTTTAAGCGTAAATCGGACTTTGTACCTATTATGACCCGTGATGCAGTTGATGTTTTTCAAGATTGTGTCATTACTGAAATGAAGAAACTGCACAAAACCACCAACATCCATAAAAAAAGTAAGAAATTTGATGCTAAACAAGCGCAATACTCTGCACTAATGAAAAAACTGAAAGACAATCCGGACATTGTTGTTAAAACGGCAGATAAAGTTGGTAACCTTGTTATTTGGCCAAAGGCAGCATATATTCAAGAGGCTCAAAGACAGTTATCGGACCCAGTTTGTTATAAAAAATCTACAAACAAAGAATACATTAAGGCTAATGAGAATCTGAACAAACTCCTACAGAAACATCGTAGAGAGGGCCTTATCTCAGAGGAAGAGTATTTATTTATGCTCAATGAACATCCAACTCTACCTACTATGTACTTGATCCCGAAAGTGCATAAAGGACAATCACCGATACCCGGGAGGCCAATAATCTCGGCAATCAACAGCTGTGGTGAAAGAGTTGGTCAATACGTGGATTTCTTTCTGCAAAAGTGGGTAAGCGGACTACCTAGCTTTGTACGCGACACTGGAGACTTTCTTGCCAAAATAGAGGATTTAGAATGGCAGAATGATATGCTCCTAATAACTTTGGATGTTGAACAATTATATACCAGCATTGCACATACAGATGGTATGAATGCAGTTTCTCATTTTCTAGGCCAACGGCCAATAGATTTCTATGAACACAACAAAGTGATTCTGGGCTTAATAGAGTGGTGTTTGTATAACAACTATTTTTTATTTGGCAAAGAGATCTGGAAGCAACTGAGGGGCGTGGCTATGGGGGCCTGCTTCTCCCCCAGCTATGCGTGCTTGCACGTTGGCTGGTGGGAGGAGCGGGTCCTCAATGTCACGCATCATGTGTGGGTACGTGAAAAAATTGTCCGATACCTTCGCTACATTGATGATATCTTCTTAGTGTGGCAAGGTGATGAAACAGAAGCTTGTGCGTTTATAAATGCCATCAATGATAACCCATATAACCTCAGGTTTACATCCAAAATAAGCAACAAACAAGCAGAATTTTTGGATGTTACTGTATACATTGATGAACATGATAGAGTGCAAACTACTCTCCATCGTAAAGCTACTGCAGGCAACACTACTCTGCATGCCTCTAGTTTACACCCAAGGCACACGATCCAAAGTATTCCCTATGGGGAAATACTTAGGCTGAGAAGAATCTGCAGCAGTACCAATGATTTTGAGAGTAGTGTTAATGACTTACGCATTCGCATGAAAGCCCGAGGGTATACAGAAAAAATGTTTAACCAAGCATTAGCAAAATCACAAGACAGAACCCGGGCAAGTCTGTTAAGCACACCTTCTGAAACTACTAACTTACCTGATGAGACAATAGATACCACCAAACAGGAATGTCCCAGGTTCGTCACCAAAATAAAATAAGACAGATTATTAATCATAATTGGCCTATTGTACTAACGGACAATGTATTAGGAAATATGCTTCCTAACAAACCCATGGTCACTTTTCGACGTGCTCTCAGTATGGGCGCAGTGCTTGATCAAAGTAGCCCTGAACTCAAGTGCAAACAGAACTGGCTAATCAAGGAGGGATTCCGGAAATGCTCTACTTGTAGAGCATGTAAATTCGGAATAAAAAACACTCACTATAAAACTCCCTTCAGTGACACAGAGACCCCAATTAAAGGCCAGCATACTTGCAAAACAGAATATGCAGTATACGTCCTGACATGTACGTGTGGCCTCAACTATGTAGGCAGCACCATACAACCTGTACATGTCAGAATTTTACAGCATATACGAGCAATTTTGCACTCAGATCCAGCATACCCAGTAGCACGTCACTTTTTGAGCACTCATAGCAAAGATATTAATTGTCTATCTTACTACGTGATAGCCTCGAGCCTCGATCCCCAAGCTAAGACGTGGAGGCAACCGTGAGCTCAAACTCAGGCAATTAGAATCACGAATGATCCTCGAATTCGACAGTAAATGGCCTAATGGGCTTAATATTACTGAGGATCTCCGTCATTTTCTATGAGTAGCTCTTCAACAAGCAGTACCCTGGTTTCTTTTCCCCTAGATAGTCAGGTTCCCTGTTATCTAGTGGGTCAAATCTTCTAAGTCCAAGTAATTTATGACGGTGCCGAATTCACTAGCTGTATAGTTGATCAGTCAAGTTCCTTGTTGGTCAACCTACCATTGATAAATGTAACTCCTTACCTTCCTCTAATGTTGTAAATATTGTTATATAATAATTTAGATACACGTGTTTTATCAAAAAAATGAAAAAATATTTTTGTACACTTTTTATCACTGTATTTTACACCGGGTATTTTTAGCAACTATGAATTCTACACATGGTGGTTTTATTAAGCATCCAGTGTTTTAAACTTTTGTATGAGATTTATATAGGTTCATGTTCCTATCTCTAACTTTCTGCATTTATGCAATGATGACAAAAGGTACTTAACAACATGTGGATTCAGCACTTTATTCTCACCTACCTCTCTTCCCTATGCACTTTATCACTCTCCACCATTCGCAGACTTGGAACCAGTCTAAATTGTAAATATTGGCACCTTCAGCAATCCTACAATTCCCCAGTCACTACAATATTGTATATAGACATTTTAACGGTTATGTATATAAGGATTTATCCTGTGATTAATTTTGTGATACCGTATTAATCAAATCTGCAATTTTTTCCTATAATCTTGGTTTTAAAACATGACATCCCATTTTATTTATATTAATTTGTATGCAAATAATATATAACATTGAAATGTGGTTTGTTTAAAAACAAGGGAAAATGCATACTTGGCAGTACTTCTCTCCTTAAAATGTAGGAGTAAAATGTTTTTTATGTCTATTTATACCATGTGACAGGGCGGGCCAATTGGGTGTGCACAGCAGTATAAAATTAAAAAGTTGAAACTGGTTCATTTGCATGTGAACAAGGGCTTTTCTAGCCCGAAACGCGTAGTGCCCTCTGGCTTACCGGCTTCTCTGCAAATAAAAGATCCTGTGCAGCGCATTCTGTGGTCCGTCTCCTATGTTCCCTCGCCGGTCTGACGTTGGTTGACCTGGAAGTGGTGTTTGGAGTTTTTTCGGATATATATATATATATATATATATATTCTCAAGAAAGAACGAACCCAGTCGGGCTCCTGTCCGTAGCTCAGCAGCTCGAATTCACCACAGCACAAACGGAATCCAGATGTGATTTCCCCAGCAGCTCAAATTCACCACAGCACAAACGGAATCCAGACGTGATTTCTTCAAAGTTGAGGTATTTTTATTGTATTACAACACCATTAGTGCAAACAAGGAGGACGGTCAACGCGTTTCGGCGGATGCCTTCAACTGGACCATATATATATATATATATATATATATATATATATATATATATATATATTCACTAAAAAACCATAGGTTAGAGACCAGTCGCTCAGTCAGTCACGCACCTACTAAATCCTTCATCCAGACACTTATACATCCACTCATTCTTCAATATGTAAAACATATTTATACTTTACAGAAACACACAGTCACTGGATGATGTCATCAGTGATGTCATCAGTGATGTCACTGACCATGTCATGAATGATGTAATATGTGACATCATCAGCAGTGGATTGCGGGTGCGCGATATATAGTTAGTGCAACTAACTATATATGGGTTAGAGACCGCAATCCACTGCTGATGATGTCACATATTACATCATTCATGACATGGTCAGTGACATCACTGATGACATCACTGATGACATCTCAAATGACATCACTGATGACATAACTGATGACATCTAAAATGACATCACTGATGACATCATGACACATCAATACCAGTTACTACATACGCACTCACTGATTCCTACGTCTACGCACACATTCACTCATTCACCCATACAATCACTCGTACATACAGTCACTCATTATTACAACACTGTCATATGCACTCATACACCTATGCAGACACTCACACACTGCCACTCATCCATGGAGTTACTCACACACCTAGTCAGTCCTGTAAAGAATCAATCACACTTCGATTTCCTCATCTATACAGTTAAACACAGAACACCTTACTTTTTCAAACATATACTAACACATACTTACTCTCTTATACAATTACTGATACAAGTACATATTGATCTGCACAGAGTCACTCACCTCCCAGCCAGCCACACACACACTCAGTCTTCCATACAAATACTTGGGCAACCAATCAATAAGCTATATAGCCACTCATATAGCTACTGATCAACACATGCAGCAGCTTGCACAACAACAGACATATTGATGCACACTTTCAGACAGTTTAGTCACTAACCCATGCATTCAGTAAGACACATTCATTCACTCGCTCAGTCAGTCACGCACCTACTAAATCCTTCATCCAGACACTTATACATCCACTCATTCTTCAATATGTAAAACATATTTAAACTTTACAGAAACACACAGTCACTGGATGATGTCATCAGTGATGTCATCAGTGATGTCACTGACCATGTCATGAATGATGAAATATGTGACATCATCAGCAGTGGATTGCGGGTGCGCGATATATAGTTAGTGCAACTAACTATATATGGAATTTCATTGGGTTTTATGTCAATAAAATGTCCAGCTAACTATATATGGTCTCTAACCTATGGTTTTTTAGTGAATTTTCAAGGTTTTGTAAATGCAAATTCCTAACTATATATGGTCTATAACCTATGGTTTTTTCAGTGAATTTCAATGGTTTTTTAAATGCTAATTCCTAACTATATAAGGCCTAAAACCTATGTTTTTTTCAGTGAATATATATATATATATATATATATATATATATATATATATATATATATATATATATATATGTAACAATCCCTGCTACCTCTCGCCCGGAGCCCAGTCCTGGAAACCGCTGCGCAGGAAGAAGAGAGGAGACCTCAGGTGCAGTGAGCAATACTTCTTTATTGTTTCCTCGAGGAAGCGGCACACCACAGTATGACGTTTCGGCCTACACAGAGGCCTTGATCACATGACGCACGCTGGGGAAGAGGCAATTTTTAAAGCACTAGTGCTCAGTGAAAATACATTCTCATAGGTAGGTTATGGCCACGTGTCACACTGCATCATAGACATGGACAAAAGATTTTGAGCAACAAACATCACGGGATAATCCCTGAATTGACGCATTTACTGCAAAAATACACTCGGTAATATTAAAGTGCAAATGCAATTTGATTTTTGTAAACAATACAAGGCAGAAGTCACTGGATAATCCAATGGATGGAAAATGCAGATTAAACGCCATTATGCAAAGTGCAGATTGTGTCATGCGGATAATACTCAGTATATACACTATATACAATACACTTCATGTACAAAATCATGTATAACAACGAATTTTTGAAGGAATGTATAAAAATATAAATCCATAAATAGCGTATTATAAATATATAAATATATATGTTAAAACCATGACTGTACAAGTATATTGACAATAAATATATATGTAAACACAACACTATTGGTACGGGATGAGATCTATAGTGAACATGAAGAATATTACTGCATGAATGCATTTAAGCCATAACACTAAGATCGCAGCATCCCATGATTAACGCACAGTATTGTTTACTCGTCTGTCTGCACAGAGCTGGACAGTTTGGGAGCAGAGGAGATGTTAACCCCTCCGAAGGAAAGGAGACCATCGCAGCCTCTGCCCCCCGAACCTCCAAATAGCTCTGGAAATGCCTGGTTGGACCTTACCTTACCATGGATGTACCTACGTGAGTGGTGGGAGAAAAGAGAACAAAACTGTGCACGTTTTTTATGTGAAAGATTTTAGATTTTATGTGGATCTGTGAAATTTTTTCGACTCTTTCTCTATAGGGCTTTACTAGCTGGTTCTCTTGTAGCATTAAGGTGTAAAGCTCTTAGTACATCCAAGTGCAACCTAAGCCTAGGCTGCACTGCACACTTAAACCATCCGAACCGCTAGACTATATGCTGTAAAGACAGTAAATCTTGATAGAAAGATAGACAGATACACTAAGATTATATGATGGAGAGCACTCGACTGCCAGACAGGGGAGGAACATACGGAGGTGTGCTTGTGTCATAGACACGTGTAAAAATCTTCCGTGGAGTTCAACCCCCCTGGTGCTCGACAGTCCATTTCCAGTATATATCTGGTCTCCAATTTTCTCAAAGCCCCATCTCTATCACCTCCTCTCTTTAGAGGACCAACACAGTCAATGGCATAGTAGCGCAACAGGGAACTGTCATTGTTGTGGTGTTCTTTAAAGTGGCGGGCCACCGGGTATGCTGGATCACTTGTGTTGATGGCCCTAATGTGCTGGGGTATCCTCTTGTGCACCTGCAGTTTGGTACTACCAACATATTGCAGGGCACACGGACACTCCAGCACATACACCACATACTCGCTTTTACAGGTAAGTTGTTTTTTAATCTTACGTGCATTGGAGGTGAAAGGGATTGCATATTCCGTTTTGTTCAATCCGTGCTGGCAGGCCTTGCAGGATGAACACTTCCTAAAGCCCTTACTTTTCCCTAACCAATTTTTGCTGGTAAGGACTTCGGGGCTAGATTTTACTAGGGCATATATATATATGCTTGGTGCATTCCAGTAGGTATTTGGTGCCAGCAACATCTATCTACACGTGGCAATGCAGGGTTAAACTGATTGGTCACGGAGGTGTTGTTTTCAAAGAAATACAAGAATAAAAGCCTAAGACAGGTGCATGACCCCACAAAAGCTATGTCATGACGAAGAAAGACACTGCTGACATTCTGTACTAATTTCTCTACATGACGCGGAACAAAAGGGGTTTTAAAAAACTAATTGATTAATTCTGAGGCCTTGCAACAGGGGTAAAGATAGAAAACTATCAACAAATTAGTGCTGTGTTAGTACCTCTAGTAGTCCCATGGTACTGGTGTCTGCAATGTATTGTATTGTAATTGCATTTATATAGAGCCTACCACCCCTGCTGAGGCGTCAAACCACTTTTTCGGCGAGTAGCACGCTTCTCCGGAACCCATAGAGGATTATTGATAATATTAGTATAGCGTAATATGAAATTAATTTGAGCTGTGTATATGTTGGTCTGTTATTTGGATTGAGAAGGATAGTGCAGGGATAGAAGAGGAAAAAAGTTTGCCTTTGTATAGCGCTTGCCAGCCCCGATGAGGCGATCAAGCACTTCTAGGAGAGCAGAACGCTACTCCAGAACCAAACGAAACCTATTGCATTGCAAATGCTTGTTTATTTCTCTTTTCACTCTGTAATATGTGATATATATATACTTGTTCAAGCCGAATCGCTGGTAAAATGGAATCCTGAGAAAATCTACTATTTGTATATATATGTATATAGAGATAACTCTAACCACTAGTATATGTAGTAGACCTTTGTACTCACTACCATTCCTATGTGATTCTTAGAGTTTATCCATTTGTATCTCTTCCTTGAGTGACTTTACAACTTGTACATTTGCAATTTTTTTTATTTGTATCTCTTCCCTGTGTGACTTTACAACTTGTACATTTGCAATTTTTTTTCCTGTTTATATCTTTTATGTAACTCATGTAATCCTAAGTCCTTATGTATTGCAACTGGTTCTTTTGTAAAGCGCTCTGATACTTTCGGGTAATGCTCGCGCTATAGAAAATCGCATTACATAAATAAACAAATAAAACGAAAGGATGCAGGACTCTGTCTAATTGACCCCAGGACCAGTGGGTCTCCCCAAGGGACAATGAGGCTGGCCCCCTTACTCTCACGGAGGACCAGTTGGAGGAAGCTCTGTAATTTTCTGCCACCCACCAACAAAAACAATTAGGAGAACTGCCACAGGGAGAAAGGAGGACCATCTTTTGGAGGGCTACACTGCTTTGGAGGCGAGGAGGGTTGTTGAAACAACCCCTTGTGAATAGTTCTTGCCACCAGGAGTAAAATGAGTTGAGGACTGTCCAGATGGGCCAACAGGACCAGAGTTATGGCATTCTGAAGTTTGACGACCTATTTTTCCTCCCTTGCAATGCGTGGGGCTCCGCTGCTGTTTGATCGTATTCCTCGGGGTAGACCAGGGCCCGGGGAATGGCACAAGAAATGTGTTTTTTTTCACAACGTTGGGGACAAGGGCGTGCTTGAGGTCTGCTCGCAGTGTTTCTATCTTGCCCAAGGAACCCAACCCCAGGCGGATTTATGAAAAAGGGGGGTATCTTGTTTAGTATACGTCATTGCAGGTTATATTAATTTTCTTAGCACACAGCTGTCTTAGTATGGCCTTCTAAAGTTACAGGCTTTCCAAATTAAGCATTCTCTATTACAAAAAGGTGGCTCTTCAATTTTGCTATTTTTGGGGGGGGGGTCCGGGAATCTATAAACTTACTGCCGCATGATGGGCAATATCTGTAATCCTTTTCCTACTCAGAAAATCACATTGTCGACTGTGCATTTAAGATCTATTTCCATGGAAGAGCGGCTGGTTCGCAAAGGCCCCCAGCAGTGTCAGTGAGTTTCAAGTGTGGTAATGTTTCCTGACATAGTCCCTGATCCGCTGGCTATGATGAATCATTAAATTTCTACCAGCAGACTTCACAATATCTTCTAATTGGTTGCTAATGTAATTACCCCTTCCCTCTTTCCCATGTCTCATACACTTTTTATCACCTCCCAGATCGACGCACTAGGACGTTATTAGAACGCGCTTGGCATTCAGACATCTTTACTGACCCACTAAACTGTTTGTAGTCTAGCGTCGGCCATGCCCCCCACCGTTTCAAAGGAGCAACACCAACTTCACACTTAAAAGAGCCTCTCTTCTGCTTCAGTCACCGCTCTACCTCTGAGCCTAGCACAAATGCAAGCCTTTGCTGTCTTATCTGTGCATCCATGCATGCGGCTTTGAAAGTGGAAAGGGGTATGAAAGTCATTACATTCCCTCAATTGGAGCAGGTTGCTTTGGAAAGGATACCAAAAAGAACATCAAAAGTGTAAGTGCGCTCCATTAGAGCAGTTTATACTTTGAACCCTCAGTTCAGCTCCGATATTTATTGATGTAATATTTTCCTGCAAAAACGCATATTGCCAGCACCAAGATATTCTCCCAGGTGAGTTGTATACAAATAAATACAACATAACATATCATGTGATGCCATATAGAATGCCAGAATATGGACAGTGCTGGTAAGGGAAGGAACATGTGAGAATCGGTACCTGGGTGTGTGTGTCTTGATCATAGACTGCATAGCTATAATCTTGATTCAGTGCACCAACCTACCTACGCTGCTGCTCGGCCAAAGCGTCTCCTCTTCTCCCGGGGCTCCCTCCGCACACGGGAGCCCCGTACCAGCCCACACTTCTCCTCAGGCCTGCATCACCCGGTCTCCCCCTCGGCACGGGAGACCGGTCCGGACATCAAAGGCTTCCCCCAGGCAGGGGGAAGCGGAAACCACGTCCTCCCGGCCCCGCCCACAACCAGGCGGCGGCCATCTTCAGGCGGCTCGGGCCGCGGCGGTGATCTCGGGGGGCAAAACGAGGAGTGGGCACCCTCGAAATCGAAAAAATAAACACAAAAATGAAAGAGAGAAGCCCCCCAAGCCCCCCCCCAATTTTTTTTTTGAAAAATCGCGGGGGTGCGCGCACCCGTGCGCGCTTATAGATATATATGTCGTTTCTCTTTTAATTTTCTCAGGAACCACTGCTGGAGGGATTTACACTATTTTACCAAAAGCGTGATCTGCGTACCAGACACTACTATTTTGACAAGTTTGGTGTAATTCCCTTCAGCGGTTCAAGCTGTAGCCGAGTCTAAAGGTCCTATGGAAATTAACATGGGGAAAACACGTTTTGGGACCCCCCTTTTTTCTCAGCCCCCACTTGACGAATCCCCCCCAAACTTTCAGGGAAGGAGCGGAGCGCAGCGAGCCATCTTCATTGAGAAATTTGCGAAGATTCATCAACCAGCGCCAAAGTTATTCCCAATAGAATGTTGGGGATTTCCTATGGAAACTAGGTCCTAACTATATATACCTACTGGCTACCGCCAGTAGGTAATCATATATATATATATATATATATATATATATATATATATATTCCGCTCCATTATTTGCACCAGCGGCGGGGCACTTGCAATACGGGTGCCGATGTAGCGGTGGTGCACCGCTTAATATTCTCGCTCCAACTTCCCTTCTGGTTCATAGAAGAAAAACTGCACTCTTGGGGCTTGTGTGTGGCAGTAGCGATGTTTATTTACAGACGTGTTTCGGAGTGTTCTCCTTCGTCAGTGTCAGTTGCCACGAACGCGCTGACGGCCACCATTTTTAAAATACACAATGTAAACAAATGGAGATCGACAGGGGACTAGTACCCAAGTACAGAATAGCAAGCGCCATGTTTAAAGAAGTTGATATTTCATTTCAAAATACACACTTTGTAACCAATCTATGAATCATAGATATGGAAACATTTTACTTTTCATATGATTAAGTAATGTGTGATTCAAGTAAAAAATACTCACAATAATCTTGCCATGGATCGGCAGAGGCAGCCCATTTTAAAGGGCTGCAAAAAAAAAACCCTTGGTATCTCCATAATTATGCCATGTATCGGCTGTTTGGTGGGTGTTCCTCAGAAAAATACATTTACATCAAGTAAAGCAAAATTTGACCAGGTTTGACAAAACAAATCATGCACTTCGAATTATAATTCAGATACAGTACAGCAAATAAATCAATAGCCCAAATGAACAGTCAATTCCTCCCCACTATTCAGTTCATTGGGAGATTTTGTCTGCAAGTCTATGATATATCGAGACTCCAGTTTCCTTAGTTTGAGAATTCTGTCTCCTCCTCTTACACTGGATGGTATACAGTCTAAGCTAAAGTACTGTAACAGGTCCCTGTTGTGTTTGATCGCGAAATGTCGCGCCACCGGATAGTTTAAATCCTTATTTGTGATGGCGCTCCCTATGTATCTGAACCCACAGGGGCAAATCAAACAGTAGACTGCATGTGTGGTTAAACATGTTATAAACTTGTTGATTCTCTTTTTCTCTTTTAATCCCTTGATGTAATAGGACAGAACCCTCTTGCTGAATGCGCACGCTTTACACTTACACAGGGATAAAATCCCTTCATATCATTCAGGGATCCCTGTCTAGATGGTAGTTTCTCCAAATGGCTGCTAACAAGGCTATCTCTTAAGGAGCGTGCCTTTCTATACGTTATTAGTGGGCCTGCTGGAATGTCGGCCCTAATGATATTATCATTTTTTAGAATGTGCCAGTTTTTTCCCATGATGTTTCTAAGGGTTCCAACATCCTCGGAATAGGTGGTAATCATTCTAAATTGGACATTTTCATTATCAGGTTTGTTAGATTTCAATAGATCTTTCCTGGATTGTGTTTTAACTCTAGACAGAGTGCTCTTGAGAACACTAGCATCGTAACCCCTAGCCAGGAATCGATCGATGCTAGCCTGAACAGCTGAGTCAAAATCTCACTCCCGGGAGCAGTTCTGTTTGAGTCTAAGGAACTCTCCGTAGGGGATACTGTTCACTAATTTTCTTGGGTGCCCGCTAGAAGCATGAAGCGTGCTGTTACCAGCGGTCGGTTTTCTGAACAGGGAAGTTGTGAGTTTACCATGTAAATGTAAATGTAAATGTATTGGCATTTATATAGCGCACTACTTACCCGTAGGGTCCCAAGGCGCTTCGACCGCTGCGAAACCCTTCCTGGCTTCCCTGAGAGATGGTCCCTTAATGGGTATCTCCAGGGTGAGACCAGGCATCCCCAGCGGTCTGGTGGGGCCGTTAGTGAAGATGAGGCAAGCTAATGCCCAGAGTTGCCGAGTGTGATCGCTGATCAGAGTGGGTACCGAGGCGAGAGAATTATCGAGTCCGCTGACCCTGGTCCAGAAACCTGCCGCGCCGGGAATCGAACCCTGGTCCCGGGCCGTCCTCTGCTCTCGGGTCTGCCACCTCTAACCAGTGAGCCACACTACTTCACCATCAATCACCTTCACCCTCAGGTCCAAATAGTTCGCTGCCACCAAACTAATTTTTCCTGTTAAGTGAAGGTTTACTTCATTCTTATTCAAGAGTGAAACATATTCCTCTGCCTCACTGACGGTGCCCCCCCACACCAGTAACAGGTCGTCTATATATCTGTACCACGACACTACTTTGGCAGTCCATTGCTCGTTCTTTGGGGACCAGGCCACCTGCTCCTCCCACCAGCCCACAAACAAGTTCGCGTAACTGGGGGTGAAGCAGGTGCCCATTGCGGTCCCAGAGACCTGCTGAACAATTCTCCCCAAAAAACAAAAATATTATTAAACAGGCAGAATTCAATGAGTTCTAATAACATGATGTTATGTGTGGCATACTTCAAAGGTCTCTTACTTAAGAAGTACTTTACAGCGTTCAGGCCTTGTCTGTGTTCAATGGAGATATATAGACTGGTGATGTCTAAACACACCAAACAGTATGATGACTGCCATTCTAAGGATTCCATGTGCACCATAAAGTCCGTAGTGTCCCTGATGTAGGATTTCAATCCAAGCACAGCGTCAGATAGGAAATGATCCAGAAATCTTGAGAGATTCTCTGTTAGGCTCCCCATGGAGGAGACAATCGGTCTACCTGGTGGTAAAGTTCGGTCTTTGTAGATATATATATATATATATATATATATATATATATATATATACAAATTGAAAAAACATAGGTTTTACAGATGTTATAGTTAGGAATTAGCATTTTAAAAACCTTTGAAATTCACAAAAAAGACATAGGTTTCAGGGACGTTCTAGTTAGTTGGACATTTGACTCATATAAAACCAGAGAAATTCTCCTGTTATAATTAGTTGAGCTAACTATAACTTGCGTGCCCGCAATGCACTGCTGATGTCACATATTACATCACTCATGACATGGTCAGTGACATCACTGATGACATCTCAAATGACATCACTGATGACATCATCTAGTGAATGTGTGTTTCTGTAAAGTTTAATTTTTTTATATATATATCTATGCCAAGGTGTATTGAAGAATGAATGCCTTTACAAGTGTCTAAAGAAATTATTTGGTAGGTGTGTGACTGAATGTATAAGTGAGTGATTCAACGTGTCTTACTGAATGCATGGGTTAGTGACTAAACTGTGTGAAATTCTGTATTATTCGCTCAGTTGGTGTGTAAGCAACTGCATGGGTTGCTAAATAGCTACATGAGTGTCTATATGGGTTATTGATTTGTTGTCTGAGTATCTGTATGGGTCCCTGAGTTTCTGTGTGGGTGGGTGGGGGGTGTATGAGTTTGTGCATAGATGTCTGAGTGGGTGATTCACTGGTTGTATGGATTAAAACTTGCATCTGGGAAGAGCTGTATGGGTGAGCTAGTGTGTGTATGAGTGTATTGGTGAGTGAATGAATGTCTCAGTGGTATATCTGTAACTAACTACATATGTTTCAAGCACTATATGTGAGTGTTGGAGTAGATAAATGAGCATACATGAGACTAATTTATTTGAAGAGTGGGTGTATAAATAAGTGTCTGCTTCTATCAATGATTATATAAGACAGTAAATATGTGTTACTATCTGTATAAATAAGTAATGTGGTATGTCTAAAAATAACGGGGTTTGTGTGTATAACTGTATACATGCGTAAATGGGTATGTGATTGATTCTTTGAATTACTGACTAAGTGTGCGAGTAACTCTATGGATGAGTGGCAGAGTGTGACTGCATGTATAGATGTATGAGTGCATATTATAGTCCTGTATTGATGAGTAACTACATGTATAAGTGACTGGATGTGTGTGTAGACCTAGGAAATAGTGAGTGGTATGTAGTATATGGCATTCTTGTGTGTATGGTTTCAGAAATAGTATTATACATTTTAGAATGGGTGTATCAAAGTTTATATTAGCGCATCAGTATGTGCATCAGATTATCACGTGGATGATATCATAAGTGATGTCATCAGTGATGTCATTTGAGATGTGATCAGTGATGTCATCAGTGAGGTCACTGACCATGTCAAGAGTGATGTAATATGTGACATCATGTTAGGTTATGTTATGTTATATTTCATTTGTACAGGGCACAGCTACTAAAAGTGTCCTGGCGCTAACTCCAGAAAGTTAAATTAATCCACACTCCGAAACCAGGCTTAAAAGAGCAGCGTTTAAAAAAAAAAAAAAAAAGCAATGGGTCATAAATACTCCTCAGAGCCAGCGGTAACAGGTTCCAAGCCAAGCCAGCTTTGCGGGCAAAGGAGTTACCGCCTAGCCTCTGGCGATTGAACCGAGGATTCTGCATTAGCAACTGATCCGATGAACACAGATGTTGAGAAGGTTTATAGAAGGCGCATCGCTGCTGCAAATAGCCAGGATGTAGCCCATACAGAGCGTGATGAACAATAGATAATGTTTTAATTTTAATGCAGGGTACGTAAATGAAAACAAACACTCTGTTTAAAAGGCAGTCCCAGTAGCAGTCTAGCGGCCGCATTTTGGACCACATGGAGTCCTAGTCAAATAAGCAGGGATGCCAACCAAAAGGGCATTGGCATAGTCTAAGCAGGACAAAATCAGCGCCCTGACCACCGTCTCCTTAGCGCTGACTGGCAGAAGAGGAAGAAATTTCTTCAAGATTTTCAGGGTCCCAAAACATGTCCCTGTCAACTTTTTTATCCGAGTTGAGAAATTCAGTTCTTCATCAAACCATACCCCGAGATTTTTGGCAGAGCCCTTGCTTGCAGTAGGGCGTGGAAAATCTGAAGGCCATATCCTATCCCTGAAATCCTCTGGGAATGAGCCATACAGGAGTACCTCCGATTTTTCATCATTGCACTTCAACTGTGCGCCTGCCAGCCAATGAAACACAGAGGCTAGGCAATGCTGCACAGCCTCCACCGAGTCCTCTCCCCTCTTCCAAGAGAACAGGAGTTGTGTGTCATCTCCATAGGCCATCACCTTAGCCCCCAGGGACTCCGCAAGGTAAACCAGCGGAGTCACATAGATGTTAAAGAGAAGAGGGCTAAGGGATGACCCCTGCGGAACACCAGTAGACAATGCATCGGCGCAGGCGCACAGGGAGGCAGCCACACCTGCTGTGATCTGCCCTCCAAAAAAGATCGAATCCAGCTCAGAGACGAACCAGAGATACCAATTGCCATTAGGCGATCCAGGAGTAAAGAATGGGGCACCGTATCGAATGCCGCCGAGAGATCGGTGGGCTAGCTCAGACGTGGGTCCCAGAGCCTCCACACCACTGGAGTCAAGCTAGCCGGGCTGATGAGAGGTGTTACCTCGAAACCGGTCCGGTCCTCGGATGCTTGATTCCGGTCTGGGAAAGATATGGCTGTGTAGTTCGGACTGGACTGTTCCCATGGGGCACAGGGTCAGAGCTGATTTGCATAAAGCCATTATCTGACCCAGGGTGGTGTGGAGTGCAAAAAACGATGGATTTAGGCCCAGATCCTTGTACTGGGGTGAATGTAAGACATTGATCTACATTCTGTCCATCAAATTGTTTTTTGTAATTTTCTCCCTGAGTGTTCTGGGGTAGCTCAGACGTGGGTCCCAGAGCCTCCACACCACTGGAGTCAAGCTAGCCGGGCTGATGAGAGGTGTTACCTCGAAACCAGTCCGGTCCTCGGATGCTTGATTCCGGTCTGGGAAAGATATGGCTGTGTAGTTCGGACTGGACTGTTCCCATGGGGCACAGGGTCAGAGCTGATTTGCATAAAGCCATTATCTGACCCAGGGTGGTGTGGAGTGCAAAAAACGATGGATTTAGGCCCAGATCCTTGTACTGGGGTGAATGTAAGACATTGATCTACATTCTGTCCATCAAATTGTTTTTTGTAATTTTCTCCCTGAGTGTACTGGGGTAGCTCAGACGTGGTCCCAGAGCCTCCACACCACTGGAGTCAAGCTAGCCGGGCTGATGAGAGGTGTTACCTCGAAACCGGTCCGGTCCTCGGATGCTTGATTCCGGTCTGGGAAAGATATGGCTGTGTAGTTCGGACTGGACTGTTCCCATGGGGCAGAGGGTCAGAGCTGATTTGCATGAAGCCATTATCTGACCCAGGGTGGTGTGGAGTGCAAAAAACGATGGATTTAGGCCCAGATCCTTGTACTGGGGTGACTGTAAGACATTGATCTACATTCTGTCCATCAAATTGTTTTTTGTAATTTTCTCCCTGAGTGTACTGGGGTAGCTCAGACGTGGGTCCCAGAGCCTCCACACCACTGGAGTCAAGCTAGCCGGGCTGATGAGAGGTGTTACCTCGAAACCGGTCCGGGCCTCGGATGCTTGATTCCGGTCTGGGAAAGATATGGCTGTGTAGTTCGGACTGGACTGTTCCCATGGGGCACAGGGTCAGAGCTGATTTGCATAAAGCCATTATCTGACCCAGGGTGGTGTGGAGTGCAAAAAACGATGGATTTAGGCCCAGATCCTTGTACTGGGGTGAATGTAAGACATTGATCTACATTCTGTCCATCAAATTGTTTTTTGTAATTTTCTCCCTGGGTGTACTGGGGTAGCTCAGACGTGGGTCACAGAGCCTCCACACCACTGGAGTCAAGCTAGCCGGGCTGATGAGAGGTGTTACCTCGAAACCGGGCCGGTCCTCGGATGCTTGATTCCGGTCTGGGAAAGATATGGCTGTGTAGTTCGGACTGGACTGTTCCCATGGGGCACAGGGTCAGAGCTGATTTGCATAAAGCCATTATCTGACCCAGGGTGGTGTGGAGTGCAAAAAACGATGGATTTAGGCCCAGATCCTTGTACTGGGGTGAATGTAAGACATTGATCTACATTCTGTCCATCAAATTGTTTTTTGTAATTTTCTCCCTGAGTGTACTGGGGTAGCTCAGACGTGGGTCCCAGAGCCTCCACACCACTGGAGTCAAGCTAGCCGGGCTGATGAGAGGTGTTACCCCGAAACCGGTCCGGTCCTCGGATGCTTGATTCCGGTCTGGGAAACATATGGCTGTGTAGTTTGGACTGGACTGTTCCCATGGGGCACAGGGTCAGAGCTGATTTGCATAAAGCCATTATCTGACCCAGGGTGGTGTGGAGTGCAAAAAACGATGGATTTAGGCCCAGATCCTTGTACTGGGGTGAATGTAAGACATTGATCTACATTCTGTCCATCAAATTGTTTTTTGTAATTTTCTCCCTGAGTGTTCTGGGGTAGCTCAGACGTGGGTCCCAGAGCCTCCACACCACTGGAGTCAAGCTAGCCGGGCTGATGAGAGGTGTTACCTCGAAACCGGTCCGGTCCTCGGATGCTTGATTCCGGTCTGGGAAAGATATGGCTGTGTAGTTCGGACTGGACTGTTCCCATGGGGCACAGGGTCAGAGCTGATTTGCATAAAGCCATTATCTGACCCAGGGTGGTGTGGAGTGCCAAAAAAACGATGGATTTAGGCCCAGATCCTTGTACTGGGGTGAATGTAAGACATTGATCTACATTCTGTCCATCAAATTGTTTTTTGTAATTATCTCCCTGAGTGTACTGGGGTAGCTCAGACGTGGGTCCCAGAGCCTCCACACCACTTCAGTCAAGCTAGCCGGGCTGATGAGAGGTGTTACCTCGAAACCGGTCCGGTCCCCGGATGCTTGATTCCGGTCTGGGAAAGATATGGCTGTGTAGTTCGGACTGGACTGTTCCCATGGGGCAGAGGGTCAGAGCTGATTTGCATAAAGCCATTATCTGACCCAGGGTGGTGTGGAGTGCAAAAAACGATGGATTTAGGCCCAGATCCTTGTACTGGGGTGAATGTAAGACATTGATCTACATTCTGTCCATCAAATAGTTTTTTGTAATTTTCTCCCTGAGTGTACTGGGGTAGCTCAGACGTGGGTCCCAGAGCCTCCACACCACTGGAGTCAAGGTAGCCGGGCTGATGAGAGGTGTTACCTCGAAACCGGTCCGGTCCTCTGATGCTTGATTCCGGTCTGGGAAAGATATGGCTGTGTAGTTCGGACTGGACTGTTTCCATGGGGCACAGGGTCAGAGCTGATTTGCATAAAGCCATTATCTGACCCAGGGTGGTGTGGAGTGCAAAAAACGATGGATTTAGGCCCAGATCCTTGTACTGGGGTGAATGTAAGACATTGATCTACATTCTGTCCATCAAATTGTTTTTTGTAATTTTCTCCCTAAGTGTACTGGGGTAGGTCAGACGTGGGTCCCAGAGCCTCCACACCACTGGAGTCAAGCTAGCCGGGCTGATGAGAGGTGTTACCTCGAAACCGGTCCGGTCCTCGGATGCTTGATTCCGGTCTGGGAAAGATATGGCTGTGTAGTTCGGACTGGACTGCTCCCATGGGGCACAGGGTCAGAGCTGATTTGCATAAAGCCATTATCTGACCCAGGGTGGTGTGGAGTGGAAAAAACGATGGATTTAGGCCCAGATCCTTGTACTGGGGTGAATGTAAGACATTGATCTACATTCTGTCCATCAAATTGTTTTTTGTAATTTTCTCCCTAAGTGTACTGGGGTAGGTCAGACGTGGGTCCCAGAGCCTCCACACCACTGGAGTCAAGCTAGCCGGGCTGATGAGAGGTGTTACCTCGAAACCGGTCCGGTCCTCGGATGCTTGATTCCGGTCTGGGAAAGATATGGCTGTGTAGTTCGGACTGGACTGCTCCCATGGGGCACAGGGTCAGAGCTGATTTGCATAAAGCCATTATCTGACCCAGGGTGGTGTGGAGTGGAAAAAACGATGGATTTAGGCCCAGATCCTTGTACTGGGGTGAATGTAAGACATTGATCTACATTCTGTCCATCAAATTGTTTTTTGTAATTTTCTCCCTGAGTGTACTGGGGTAGCTCAGACGTGGGTCCCAGAGCCTCCACACCACTGGAGTCATGCTAGCCGGGCTGATGAGAGGTGTTACCTCGAAACAAGTCCGGTCCTCGGATGCTTGATTCCGGTCTGGGAGAGATATGGCTGTGTAGTTCGGACTGGACTGTTCCCATGGGGCACAGGGTCAGAGCTGATTTGCATTAAGCCATTATCTGACCCAGGGTGGTGTGGAGTGCAAAAAACGATGGATTTAGGCCCAGATCCTTGTACTGGGGTGAATGTAAGACATTGATCTACATTCTGTCCATCAAATTGTTTTTTGTAATTTTCTCCCTGAGTGTACTGGGGTAGCTCAGACGTGGGTCCCAGAGCCTCCACACCACTGGAGTCAAGCTAGCCGGGCTGATGAGAGGTGTTACCTCGAAACCGGTCCGGTCCTCGGATGCTTGATTCCGGTCTGGGAAAGATATGGCTGTGTAGTTCGGGCTGAACTGTTCCCATGGGGCACAGGGTCAGAGCTGATTTGCATAAAGCCATTATCTGACCCAGGGTGGTGTGGAGTGCAAAAAACGATGGATTTAGGCCCAGATCCTTGTACTGGGGTGAATGTAAGACATTGATCTACATTCTGTCCATCAAATTGTTTTTTGTAATTTTCTCCCTGAGTGTTCTGGGGTAGCTCAGACGTGGGTCCCAGAGCCTCCACACCACTGGAGTCAAGCTAGCCGGGCTGATGAGAGGTGTTACCTCGAAACCGGTCCGGTCCTCGGATGCTTGATTCCGGTCTGGGAAAGATATGGCTGTGTAGTTCGGACTGGACTGTTCCCATGGGGCACAGGGTCAGAGCTGATTTGCATAAAGCCATTATCTGACCCAGGGTGGTGTGGAGTGGAAAAAACGATGGATTTAGGCCCAGATCCTTGTACTGGGGTGAATGTAAGACATCGATCTACATTCTGTCCATCAAATTGTTTTTTGTATTTTTCTCCCTGAGTGTACTGGGGTAGCTCAGACGTGGGTCCCAGAGCCTCCACACCACTGGAGTCAAGCTAGCCGGGCTGATGAGAGGTGTTACCTCGAAACCGGTCCGGTCCTCGGATGCTTGATTCCGGTTTGGGAAAGATATGGCTGTGTAGTTCGGACTGGACTGTTCCCATGGGGCACAGGGTCAGAGCTGATTTGCATAAAGCCATTATCTGACCCAGGGTGGTGTGGAGTGCAAAAAACGATGGATTTAGGCCCAGATCCTTGTACTGGGGTGAATGTAATACATTGATCTACATTCTGTCCATCAAATTGTTTTTTGTAATTTTCTCCCTGAGTGTACTGGGGTAGCTCAGACGTGGGTCCCAGAGCCTCCACACCACTGGAGTCAAGCTAGCCGGGCTGATGAGAGGTGTTACCTCGAAACCGGTCCGGTCCTCGGATGCTTGATTCCGGTCTGGGAAAGATATGGCTGTGTAGTTCGGACTGGACTGTTCCCATGGGGCACAGGGTCAGAGCTGATTTACATAAAGCCATTATCTGACCCAGGGTGGTGTGGAGTGCAAAAAACGATGGATTTAGGCCCAGATCCTTGTACTGGGGTGAATGTAAGACATTGATCTACATTCTGTCCATCAAATTGTTTTTTGTAATTTTCTCCCTAAGTGTACTGGGGTAGCTCAGACGTGGGTCCCAGAGCCTCCACACCACTGGAGTCAAGCTAGCCGGGCTGATGAGAGGTGTTACCTCGAAACTGGTCCGGTCCTCGGATGCTTGATTCCGGTCTGGGAAAGATATGGCTGTGTAGTTCGGACTGGACTGTTCCCATGGGGCACAGGGTCAGAGCTGATTTGCATAAAGCCATTATCTGACCCAGGGTGGTGTGGAGTGCAAAAAACGATGGATTTAGGCCCAGATCCTTGTACTGGGGTGAATGTAAGACATTGATCTACATTCTGTCCATCAAATTGTTTTTTGTAATTTTCTCGCCGAGAGATCGAGCATAACCAGAGCGACTCCCCCGCCGGCATCCAGGCACTCACGGATCGACTCTGTCACCTCCAAAAGCGCAGACTCCGTGCTATGGGCAGCACGGAACCCCGATTGCGCTGGGTGTAACAGGCCAGCCAACTCTACAAAGTTGGTAAGCGGAGATGTCACGACCTTCTCACAAACTTTGGCCAAAGTTGGCAAGAGCGAGATAGGCCGATAGTTGGCAGGTGACAGTGGATCAAGGGACGGTTTCTTAAGGAGGGGCAGGATTAGTGCTTGCTTCCATGGAAGCGGAACACTGGCCTCGCAAAGCGACTGATTGATCACGAAGTTGACCTCAAATTTAATTGTGTCAGCCACCTCCGCTAGGAGCCTAGCGGCACAAGGGTCTTTCGGCGAGCCTGATTTAAGTGCTTTCAGAATTCTAAGCGATGTCCTTAAATCCACCGGACTAAATACAGAAAAGGTGCCACCCCGCTCCTTCTCCTTTAACCCCAAAGAAGCAGCCAAAGCTGTCTTGGGCCCATTCAAAAAAGATTAAGCAAGGTATTACACCAGGTAACAGAGGTTGGCATCATCGCCGCTTTGGCACTTGGAGCCACAAAGCTCTGAACAATGACAAATATTTCTTTGGAGTTATTATTGGCCCGCTCAATACAAGATGAAAAATAGCAGCCCTTGGCTCGGCCAATAGATGAATAGTAAAGCTTCTGTTCAGCTCTAAGTGCCTGTTTGGCAATGGGGCAATAGCCACTAGAACGCCAGGCTCTTTCAAGGACCTTACAGGCGTGTTTCAGTGTTCTCAACTCCGAGGTAAACCATGGCTTAGATGGAGACTCTCTCCTGAGCTTACTATGCACAGGGATGGAGAGGGCACTGACCGAGTCAGAAATCCAATCAGCAAAACTAGTCACATTCTCTTCCAAGCTGCCCAGAAGGAGAGGCAGCCCTGCAGCTAGACAGCCACTGAGTTGCCCTGCGCCCAGTTTCCTAGCAGTAGGGGGATGATGGTAACTGGCTGCCCCCAACGGGCGTTGCGCCGCCCATGAAAAAAATATGGGGAAATGGTCCGACCAAGCGACCTGTAGAGGCTTCACCACGGATATAGGGAAATTAGCGCAGATGGGATCAAGAATATGCCCCCCTTGGTGGGTCGGATGTCCACCCATTGGGAGAGCTGGGCCATCTGTAGAGTCTCAAGGAAAGCGGCCGATTCCGCTGAGTCTGGGACATCCAGATGCAAGTTAAAATCTCCCAGAAGCAAGTCATTCAAAAAGCGTAGTGATCTATTTGCCAAAGCTTTCCCATAAGAATCCAGAAACGCCTTAGCTGGCCCCGGAGGTCGATATAATAAAGTTCCCCTAAAGTGAAATGCAGACATAATTGCAGGCTAAAGTCAAGAGCCGCACAACCCCCCCACAAGGAGGAGGTTTCACTGTGCAGACACCAACAGTCTCTGTATAGGATGGCCAAACCCCCGCCTCTACCAAGTGGGCGGTCCAGGCGATGAATTTTATAGCCCGTCGGGGTAGCCAACGCAACAATCGGATTGGAAAAAGTATCAAGCCAGGTCTCCGTGATGAATAGGAGATTTAACTGATTATCGGTAATCAAGTCTGTTATGTCATTAAAATGCTTCCTCATAGATCTTACATTCATGAGACAAGCATTAATGATACCCTGAGAACCCAAAACAGTGATCACAGTGTCCGTGGGAAGAATCATGGTGGGAAGGTACCCACAATCAATACAACCGATGCTGCTGATAGCCCCTAACTGGTTGATCTTATGCGATGGACAAGTGGGAATTCTGTATGACTTGAGCACAGCGCTCGAATACTGGATAAACCTTCTATTACTATTATCGTGGGTAGAACCGGTAGAGTGGCTCGCCCTGAGCCTTGCCTTAGCGCTGACGGGCGCAGACGGGCTTGCCTTTGGCGCGCCCGCTGCAGGTTCTCCGTAAGCACATTTATATAGGGTATGGACAATGCTGGTATACTGCGTGAGAACAACTGGACCGCTGACCGCTAGAGACGCGTGTCACGTCCATAATGGCCGATGCCCGACTGCAACTGTGCCGAGGAGCCGTGCAAAAAGTACCCCAACAAAACACAATTCCCAAGATTACAGGTAACAATTTCGATTTGATGCCAGTTAAAAAAAATTAATTCCCCCCAATTTCCCATTAAGAACATAAAAGACGCTTAAACATTCAGCATTCGGAGCGAGTTAAAAAAATAACCTTTCACAAGCAGTGTCCGGTCCCAATGGGCTCCGTTAAATACCAAGGTAGCCCAATGCGGGTATGCTGCGTGAGAACAACTGGACCACTGACCGCGAGAGACGTGTGTCACATCCAAAATGGCCGCTGCCAGACTGCAACTGTGCCGGGATACGCAGCAGTTGCGTGGAGTCAGCCCACACGAGGAGCCGTGCAAAAAGTACCCCAACACAACCCAATTCCCAAGATTACAGGTAACAATTTCGATTTGATGCCAGTTTAAAAAAATTAATTCCCCCCAATTCCCCATTAAGTACATAAAAGACGCTAAAATATTCAGCATTCGGAGTGTGTTAAAAAAATAACCTTACACCATCAGCAGTGCATTATAGTAGGCTCAACTAACTAGAACAGGCACATTTCTCTGGTTTTCTATGAGTCAAATGTCCAACTAACTATAACGTCCCTGAAACCTATTTTTTTAGTGCATTTTAAAGGTTTTTTAAATGCTAATTCCTAACTATAACGTCTGTAAAACCTATGGTTTTTTCAGTGAATTTCAAAGGTTTTTTTAATGTTAATTTCATATTTTAATGTTTATACCACATACAGTTGTCTATTTTGTTTTGTAATATTTTGGAACTCTATTATCCTTCGTTTTTTAACTTTAAAGATGATGTAATGTTTTATATCTTCCCCCAAAAATATGTATACATATATATTATTATTTAGTTATGGAACTATTCCTTTAAAGGCGTGATGCACTGGCACAAAGTGAAGCTAACTGCTGTTGCTGCCAAGATCGACATTGGGACCAGAATTATAATATGGGGCAATGCTGATGCATTATGGGCAATGTAGTCCGGAGATTGCAGGAAGAAAGGCTGCACATGAATTTCGAAGGAAAACCAGGATCAACACCACCTTGGGGTTAACTTGATAACCGAGTTTAATAAAGGTACTACCTTCGTTATCAGCAAAGTATTAACAAAGATGATGATACTGGCTATGATATCTTGACTGCCCCTTTAAACTGGAGAAATGGATTGTTGTCCGCTCTCAATGTCTATAAAGTTACGTTACATTTTAAAAACTGAACGAACCCAACGAAGTGAACCAACTGCTGGCATATGACTAAGACGTGAAGTCGAAACGCGTAATGCCTGTTCCTTTGATGCAATAAAGAACTTTTGAAGTACTGCTCGTGTGGTCCGTGTGAGGCTGCCGTGAGTAGTGCATGTTTCGTGGGGAATATATATATATATATATATATATATATATATATATATATATATGTATATATATATATATAAGACACAGTTGCAGAAACCCATTCGAAGATAGCCACAAAAGGTTTAGTTTATCACTCGGTTTAATGGGAGTAATGCTGACAGCTTGCCTCAAATGAAGAAAAGCTTCTTGCAAAAGTCATTCGCCAAACGCGTTTCAAGAGCTCCATGCTCTCTTCCTCAGTGGCGTGTGAAGCAGTGAATACCAGCGCCAGTGCTGGTGCACAGTTAATATCATCATCTGACCAGAAGGAGGCGTGGCCGACACCACGGCCTTCTGGGATATGTAGTTATTTGTAATATCCCAAGTGGGTGCGCTTAAGTATCCAAAGTTTTTAAACACAAATTACTTCCCAAGTGGGCTGAAGTCATCCTCATTCGGCAAGCTGTCCTGCTTTGCTTGCTTCCATGTGCACGAGCAGGTGTCTCTCTGCAAAAACACCGACTCGAACCTTTTCCTTCAGCGAGAAAGGCACCAATCAGGAATCTTCTCAGGACTCGCACAGGGGCGGTGGGCAATCTTCGCGACCGGGTTCGGCCGCTTAATATAAGACACAGTTGCAGAAACCTATTCGAAGATAGCCACAAAAGGTTTAGTTTATCACTCGGTTTAATGGGAGTAATGCTGACAGCTTGCCTCAAATGAAGAAAAGCTTCTTGCAAAAGTCATTCGCCAAACGCGTTTCAAGAGCTCCATGCTCTCTTCCTCAGTGGCGTGTGAAGCAGTGAATACCAGCGCCAGTGCTGGTGCACAGTTAATATCATCATCTGACCAGAAGGAGGCGTGGCCGACACCACGGCCTTCTGGGATATGTAGTTATTTGTAATATCCCAAGTGGGTGCGCTTAAGTATCCAAAGTTTTTAAACACAAATTACTTCCCAAGTGGGCTGAAGTCATCCTCATTCGGCAAGCTGTCCTGCTTTGCTTGCTTCCATGTGCACGAGCAGGTGTCTCTCTGCAAAAACACCGACTCGAACCTTTTCCTTCAGCGAGAAAGGCACCAATCAGGAATCTTCTCAGGACTCGCACAGGGGCGGTGGGCAATCTTCGCGACCGGGTTCGGCCGCTTAATATAAGACACAGTTGCAGAAACCCATTCGAAGATAGCCACAAAAGGTTTAGTTTATCACTCGGTTTAATGGGAGTAATGCTGACAGCTTGCCTCAAATGAAGAAAAGCTTCTTGCAAAAGTCATTCGCCAAACGCGTTTCAAGAGCTCCATGCTCTCTTCCTCAGTGGCGTGTGAAGCAGTGAATACCAGCGCCAGTGCTGGTACACAGTTAATATCATCATCTGACCAGAAGGAGGCGTGGCCGACACCACGGCCTTCTGGGATATGTAGTTATTTGTAATATCCCAAGTGGGTGCGCTTAAGTATCCAAAGTTTTTAAACACAAATTACTTCCCAAGTGGGCTGAAGTCATCCTCATTCGGCAAGCTGTCCTGCTTTGCTTGCTTCCATGTGCACGAGCAGGTGTCTCTCTGCAAAAACACCGACTCGAACCTTTTCCTTCAGCGAGAAAGGCACCAATCAGGAATCTTCTCAGGACTCGCACAGGGGCGGTGGGCAATCTTCGCGACCGGGTTCGGCTGCTTAATATAAGACACAGTTGCAGAAACCCATTCGAAGATAGCCACAAAAGGTTTAGTTTATCACTCGGTTTAATGGGAGTAATGCTGACAGCTTGCCTCAAATGAAGAAAAGCTTCTTGCAAAAGTCATTCGCCAAACGCGTTTCAAGAGCTCCATGCTCTCTTCCTCAGTGGCGTGTGAAGCAGTGAATACCAGCGCCAGTGCTGGTGCACAGTTAATATCATCATCTGACCAGAAGGAGGCGTGGCCGACACCACGGCCTTCTGGGATATGTAGTTGTTTGTAATATCCCAAGTGGGTGCGCTTAAGTATCCAAAGTTTTTAAACACAAATTACTTCCCAAGTGGGCTGAAGTCATCCTCATTCGGCAAGCTGTCCTGCTTTGCTTGCTTCCATGTGCACGAGCAGGTGTCTCTCTGCAAAAACACCGACTCGAACCTTTTCCTTCAGCGAGAAAGGCACCAATCAGGAATCTTCTCAGGACTCGCACAGGGGCGGTGGGCAATCTTCGCGACCGGGTTCGGCCGCTTAATATAAGACACAGTTGCAGAAACCCATTCGAAGATAGCCACAAAAGGTTTAGTTTATCACTCGGTTTAATGGGAGTAATGCTGACAGCTTGCCTCAAATGAAGAAAAGCTTCTTGCAAAAGTCATTCGCCAAACGCGTTTCAAGAGCTCCATGCTCTCTTCCTCAGTGGCGTGTGAAGCAGTGAATACCAGCGCCAGTGCTGGTGCACAGTTAATATCATCATCTGACCAGAAGTAGGCGTGGCCGACACCACGGCCTTCTGGGATATGTAGTTATTTGTAATATCCCAAGTGGGTGCGCTTAAGTATCCAAAGTTTTTAAACACAAATTACTTCCCAAGTGGGCTGAAGTCATCCTCATTCGGCAAGCTGTCCTGCTT
Source organism: Lissotriton vulgaris (assembly GCF_964263255.1). Lineage (NCBI taxonomy): Eukaryota > Metazoa > Chordata > Amphibia > Caudata > Salamandridae > Lissotriton > Lissotriton vulgaris. The sequence goes on from NC_141694.1 coordinate 501,759,879, forward strand.
TGCTTGCTTCCATGTGCACGAGCAGGTGTCTCTCTGCAAAAACACCGACTCGAACCTTTTCCTTCAGCGAGAAAGGCACCAATCAGGAATCTTCTCAGGACTCGCACAGGGGCGGTGGGCAATCTTCGCGACCGGGTTCGGCCGCTTAATATAAGACACAGTTGCAGAAACCCATTCGAAGATAGCCACAAAAGGTTTAGTTTATCACTCGGTTTAATGGGAGTAATGCTGACAGCTTGCCTCAAATGAAGAAAAGCTTCTTGCAAAAGTCATTCGCCAAACGCGTTTCAAGAGCTCCATGCTCTCTTCCTCAGTGGCGTGTGAAGCAGTGAATACCAGCGCCAGTGCTGGTGCACAGTTAATATCATCATCTGACCAGAAGGAGGCGTGGCCGACACCACGGCCTTCTGGGATATGTAGTTATTTGTATATATATCCTTGCTCGCTGCTCCAAGGTACGGGGCACTCTTACGGCGGGTGCAGGTCCAAGCGCGTCGGAGCCTCGCGCTTCAAATGTGAAAGCTTTACCAGTCCCGGTCCCGGGTGGGAATAAGGACAGCACACATGGGAATTCTCAGTTAGAAGCAACCTTTTACTTGTACAGACGCGTTTCGGAAGCCACACTTCCTTCCTCAATGTTTGTTACACCGCAATGCGCGTCAAAGCGCCATTTTATTTCAAAATCACACACAACTCTAGATGATGAGCATAGAGAGAGGACTGACGCGTGAGCGCCATGTTGCTAATGCATGTCATTCTACAGGGGAGCCAGACTGAGTTGGACCTTTTTCACAATTGGATCAATTCACGTCACACTGACATCCAATTTTCATTACAATCAAGTAATCGAGAAATGACCTTTCTAGATGTCTCGATTAAATGTCAAGAGGAACATCTCATCACATCACTGTACAAAAAGGAGACAGACAGAAATACCATATTGCATTTCAATAGCTCACATCCTCAGTGTCTAAAACAAAACTTACCCTATGGCCAACTGCTACGAATTAGGAGAAATTGCACTGAGTTGGAGGAATTTGATAAACACGCTGAATTGTTCTGTAAAGAAATGGAAGGGAGGGGATACCCCAAAAAACTGCTCAAACATTCAACAAAAAGAGCAAGATGCACACCGAGAGAGTCTCTGTTAGAGAAAAAGAACAAGCTAGATCTCAACAAACTTGTTTGTGTGACCACTTTTGGTCCCCACACTAATAAATTTCGACAAATTGTCCTTAAAAATTGGCATTTATTAGAGAACCTTAACTGCCCCATGCCCAAGCCCATCTTTGCTATGAAGAAAAACCCTAGTATTGGGCAGCAACTTATACGTGCTGACAGCTATATTCCTAAACCCATAAGTAATTTGACAACACAATGGAATCTGCCACCGATTGTGGGCCATCATCGGTGTGGGAATTGTGTTGCTTGCCCAACAACCCTGGAGGGGGAGGTCTTTGACCATAAAGGAATTTCTTGGAAACACACCAACTTCACTAATTGCAAAACTAAAAATGTTGTTTATGCAGTGCTTTGCCCGTGTGACAGGGTGTACATAGGCAAAACGAGTCAACAAATCAACACAAGAATAACCCAACATCGGTCGCGAATCAGGAAAAAGGTCCAATCGGCACCGATGGTTGAACACTTTGTGAGCCAAAATCATAATGAAAACCAGTTCAAGTGGACTGTGCTAGCCACAATTGATTCTAAAAATGTATCAGGATGCGTGGACAGTGCCTTACTACGCAAAGAGGCGTACTTAATTATGAAGTTCGACAGTATAAATAGCGGTCTAAACACAATGAGCGAGCTGAACAGGGTATAACCCACTTCGTGGAACCTCTATACCGATCCCCTTGAGCCAGGGTGCAACCATCCGGCCACTAATGATTTTTTAACAAAAATCATTAGATCTTTTTTTCATATATGGACCACAATTCCCATAATGCAGTTCCATGACCAATTAGCGTAGCTCCGCCCTCGTCACGTGACCCCAACCTGCTGTTACCACATTGTAACGAAGGAGGTAGCAGGATGGCCGGTCCTTACTTTCATGGAATAGGAGACATTCAGCTCGGCGATTAAATCTTGGTTTGAAGGTAAGCGCCTTTTGCCGCTTTCAGCTAAACAGCGCACACGCTGACTACGCCGCTACTCGGGTGATTGTTTTTTCAACCCGGTTTCATTTACCTTCCAGAACTTGAAAATCGGCACTGCCGGGTGACTGTTTTTTCAACCCGGTTTCATTTACCTTCCAGAACTTGGAAATCGGCACTGCCGCGCACCCGACTAACGTGTGATACAGATTCAGTAATGTAAGTACTGGCCTCTTGAGCGCTTCATGCGCCGGCAGTCACATGCATTTTTTAACGCTAGGTATTATTTCTCACCAGACCTGTTGAAAAACTTGCCACGTCGTCCCCTGTAATACAGAGAACCGGAGAAGGTTCACTACGCGTGATCACACACTAGGTAAACCACGCTTATTACTAAATTTGCAATTGAGCACCCTTATTGTCCTTAAATCCACTTAGCCTATGTCACCTTGTTAATTACAGGTGAGCACTGCATAAAACGCTGAACTTGAGACGCACAACTTCCGCTGGTCATTGACCAGGTATGAAGTATTTTTTTACGTCCAAACAACTGCTCTGTATTTTAGACTTTCTGGGAAAACTAGTTTCATTAAGTTTTTTTGTTTTTCCTTGTAAACAGTTGATATACCTTTTAAAGACTCATCCAGCCCTGATGAGAGTCTGGTAATTTCAAAAACCAAGACTTGAAACGCGTCGGCCAATACATTAAGTACAGCCTGAATCCCGAGTGATAAGAAAAAACCTTTTGCATCAATCTTGTAATTGTAATCATAACAGTTGCAAGTTTTTGTGTCATGAATTGTGTAAACATGCAAGAATGGTTTCATCAGGTTTCAACTGTTTTTGTTAGGTAGTTGATTAGATCACTACTCGCTACAGTTGCTGTTTTTGATAAATATTGTGATTTTTGTGTATATTTTTTCTCCAAATGTCCAAATTGATTTTGTATCTGTTCAGTTACTTTGTGTTTTGTTAGCATGTCATCATCAAAATGTATTCTCTGTTGAGTTGATTACATGTCCTTTTTCTTTTCAAAAATGTTGAAATGATTAAATACTAAAGCAGCCTAACTTTGAGGCTAGGAATAACGGATTAATTTGCGTTTATTTCTATTGAAAGTAATTGTTCATACTAAGTGGTTGCGAAGGCGCATCTTATTTGTTTATCAATAATCGGCCCTGCCTTCCTTCCCTAACCTTGCTGGGCCAATCCCCCCTTCTTGAATATGTCATTCTACAGTGGCATAGCTATCCATAAACATTCTCCACATTGTTTACATTGTTGATAGAAATGTTCAATTTAAGAGTAAACCTCGCAAGTTATAAACAAAAGGAAATTACTCTGAAATATAGCCGTGGATCGGCAAAGAACCTCTCTCACCTATATGGTAGGTCATGGAATAGAATCTCGCCGTGGATCGGCTTGTGGCAACCAGAAGGTTGCCTTTTTAGTCTCCAAAACCCCCATATCTCAGTTTTACACATCTATGTTGTATGCTCAATTCCAAGTTAATAAAAAGTTGCAGAATACTTAACAATAATCCTGAAAATACCAAAAAAGTATACTTTTGTTCCATCTCAACATTCATCTTAACAAGTGTCCTTTTCAAATGATTCATTGATAAGAAAGCACTGTCAATAATGGAAAGATATGCATGACAGGTAACGTTCTCATATCGCTTGTTTCTATTTACATGTGTAACCATCATGAATATACTGCATGCATTCACTCTTGTTCTGTCTTTTAACTTCCTAAATGTACAGTTAATTCTTCCCCACAATTCAGTCCTAGAGGGGCCTTTGTTTGGCAGTCTATAATGTATCGAGATTCTAACCTACAAAGTTTTTGTAGTTTGTCTCCTCCCCTGACATTGTTGGAAATTGCGTCCAGGCAATAATATTGTAACAGACTTCTGTCGCTCTTATGTTTAATAGAGAAATGTCTTGCGACAGGGTATGTGAAGTCTCTGTTGACTATGGCCCGCATGTGTTCCAAAATGCGCAATTTCACGGGGTTTATGGTACTGCCTATGTACTTGAGCCCACAAGGACAAAGGAGGCAATAGACTGCAAATGGTGAAGTACAGGTAAGGAATTGCTTAATTTTCTTTTTAGTTCTACACCCCACAATCTCATATGAGTAAACCCTTTTGCTATTAGCACAGGCCTTGCACCGGCCACAGGGAAAGGAACCTTTCGCATTTTTTAATTGTCCTGTTCGTGTAGGGATAGGTGACAGGTGGCTATGTACCAGAGTGTCCCTCAAAGAACGTGCCCTCTTGAAAGTGATTAGGGGGTTTTCAGGTATATCACTCCCTATGATATTATCACTTTTTAATATATGCCAATGCCTTTTCAAGATTTTTCTAAGTTGTTGACAATCTTGAGAGTACGGTGTAATCATTCTAAATTTTTCTGTATTGGATGAGGGTTTATTCTTTTTGATGAATAGGGTCTGTCTGGGTGGTATCCTTACCCTGTCTAAGGTATTCTGTAACAGTTGCTTGCTATACCCCCTGGCCTCAAATCTCTCGTTACTGTCCTTAGCCGCCAGCTCAAAGTCTTCATTGGTGGAACAATTACGTTTCAACCGTAGAAGCTCGCCATACGGTATGCTTTTGATCAGTTTATGGGGATGATTACTCGACGCATGTAGCGTGCTATTTCCTGCCGTTGGCTTTCTGTAGAGGGAAGTTTTGATTTTATTGTCAACCACCTCAACTTTTAAATCCAAGTACACGGCCTCATTGGTGCTAGCCTGGCCGGTGAAAATCAGGTTACAATCATTCTCATTCAACACTTTGATATATTGCCAAGCTGTCTCCACTGAGCCATTCCACACTATGCACAAATCGTCTATGTAACGATACCTTGAGACAATACAGTTAGACCACTGCTCTTTCTCAGGGGCCCAGGCCTCCTGCTCCTCCCACCAGCCCACGAATAAATTCGCGTAGCTGGGGGCGAAGCAGGAACCCATGGCTGTACCAGAGAGCTGTCTAAACAAGGCGTCTTGAAATAAAAAGATGTTATTATGGAGACAGAATGCAATTAACTCCTTCAGCATAGTGTTGTGCTGAGCATATTTCAAGGGTCTTTTCCCTAAAAAATAGTCAATCGCCTTCATTGTCAGATTCCAGCATTCAGCACCTACCTAATCTTTAAGAACTACATATCCCATGATCCTCGCAAGGAGGAAGTATATAGTGTGATGAGGCAGGAAACTCGTTGCAAGTAATTCTTAGTCCTATGTCTGTGTTTCTTGTCATGTTGGGAGGTCCAGCGCTGATCGAGCTGCGGATGTCTACAGAGAAGCGGGAGCGCTGATTCCTGCTCCGTTTCAACCTTAAGGTATTGTTTTTTTCCCCAAACCGGGAAGGAGCCCTGGCCTCGGGCGCCTACCGGCAACGTTAATCAGTGACCTTCGCTTTTCAATCGGCACGCACCGTTTTGGTGCGTGTCTACGTTACCCGGAGCTTAGCGGCGGACGCTGCAAGCTTCCGTGGTGATTTTCAGAAAAGGAATTTCCCTTGTCCCGTGTTTGTCCGGAGCATAGTGGTGGGCTCACTACATGCTACTGGCGTGTGATTGGTGATTGTTGTTTATTGGGATAGCGGAACGTAGTGGCGGTCACAACCACACGTTGCCGTTGTCAAAAGGAAATCGGGTTGTGCCTTTGGTTGAATACGCAGCGGAACGTAGTGGCGGTCACAACCACACGTTGCCGTTGTTTATAAGAAGTTGAGTTGTGCATTTGATTCGTGTTAATAGCGGAACGTGGTGGCGGTCACAACCACACGTTGCCGTTACTTTGGATAAAGACTTTGTCTATTGCTTAAGTGCACCCACGGAGAAAACATTGTGGAATCAAAAGGAATAGCCTAACGTTTTACTAGGGGATAAAACATTGCTATATGAATCGATGAAGTGTGGTATTACTGCAAAATCGTTTTTAAAGTATTCAGACTATGAACTGTGATAATCTCAAAGAATTATTTAGAGGAACATGTTCAAAACACCAGGGAGGGATCAATAATCTGAAGTTCATTTCCACATGAAATGGTGTGTAATTTCACAGGGCGTGTATTTCCAAGAGCATGTTCCTGTGTAAGATATAAGTGTTAACAAGTGTCTTTCATTACAGGAAACAGAACTGTTAAACCGTTAGACATATTGGCGGACTGTGTACAGCCACTTAAGGTATTCAGCGGTCTGTTGAGTTGTATTGTGGTTAGTCATATTATTGGCAGGTGTTATAAAGCTTTTGATTCTGTCATTTCAGATCCCTTGTCCCTGCTGACCCCTTCCCGTCCCCGGTCTCTTTTTCATTATTTATCCCTCGCCTGATGGTTCGAACCCCCTGTGTATAACATTCAGGGGGTTGGTAACGTCAGGAGGTGGACCCCTTTGTTCATCAATCGGTTCCTGTGGAGCAGGTCCTGACAGAATTACTTGCCCAAGATATATGCTCCACCTGACACGGTTGTTGAACAAACATGGCTACCCTAGAGGAAGTACTACAAGCATTGGTTATAGTCCAACAAGAGTTGGTGGCTTCAAGAGCCGAGGCTACCGCCTCACGAGCAGAAGCCACGGCTTTAAGGGAAAGAGTGGATAGACTTGCTGGCAATCCCTTTGATGCTGCTACACTCAATCCTCGTATACAAGTAACTGTGCCTCCTCCCATCCCATTGGCAAGCCCTGAGAGATATTCTGGGGATTCTTCTAAGACGCAGATATTCCTCACCCAGATAATGATGCACTTCTCTTGCAAACCTGCTTCTTTTCCCAACCACCATTCAAGGGTAGCATTTGCCATCTCTTATATGATAGGAGACGCAGCCAGTTGGGCGGTTCCACTAGTAAGGAGAGATGATGCCATTCTTTCTGACTGGGGGGCGTTCAGAACGGAGTTTGAGAGGGTGTTTGATAGAAGAGCCACTACGTTCCGGGCAGACAAAGAATTGATGGAGTTGAGACAGGGACGTAACCAACTGATTACCTATTTAACGTCCTTTAATAGATTGGTGGCCGAGTCATCCTGGCCTGAAGAGAAACAGATGTCCATCTATTATCAAGGGTTACGGGATGGGATGAAAGATGTTATAGCGCAAATAGACCCCCAACCCACTACCTGTGCTGGTATGATTAACTTGTCCTTGAGGCTTGATGGCAGAATGTCCGAGAGGTCTGGGGACAGGAGAAAATGGGACAGAGGATCCTCTAGGCCAGAGTACTTCAGCAAGAAAGGGCCATCGTCCATAGGGGAGAGCCATGAACCTATGGAGATAGGGGCAGTGAGAGCTCCTTTGACCAGAGAGGAAAAAGAAACCCGTAGAACCCAGGGGCTGTGCATGTACTGCGGTCGAAAAGGTCATTATGTGAGAGAATGCCCTTCCAAGCCAAAAAGTACAGGGAGTTGGGTCAAGAAAAGGTTAGCAGTTTCCAGTACCGAGACATATGACAAAAATACGGAAGATAGGGAAGATCAGATACCCTTAAAATTGCCTTCTTTGGTATGTGATGTGCTTCAGGAATCAGTGTCCCATATAGTATTGTCCATGTGTTTGGAAAGCCATTTTGTTGGCCACCAAGTATTGGTTATGATTGATTCTGGAGCCACAGGCAATTTTATAGACAGTGGACTGGTCACATCCCTCAATCTAAAACGAATTAACAGGGCACACCCCGAAGAAGTATGGGCGGTAGATGGGAAACCTTTAACATCCGGAAAGATTACTGAACAAACCGAAGAGGTGTTGTTGGTGGTAGAACTACCTGAAGGGGAACATAGAGATAAGTTAACCCTCAACATAATTGAGGCTCCTCAATATGAGGTAATATTGGGTATGCCATGGCTTTCCTATCACAACCCTGACATTGATTGGAAAGAGAAAACATTGAAGTTCCTTTCATCGGGGTGTCAGGAACATATGTCAGCACGTCCTGTAACTCAGGCTAGAGAGTTGTCTACTCCCTTTCAGGTGGCAACCGCGGCTGAAAAGGAAGTAGCTTTACCAGGTGCCTATCAGTCATTTTCTGATGTATTCAGCGAACAGCTGGCTAATGAACTCCCACCTCATCGCACGTATGACTGTTGCATTGACATGGTTGAGGGAGCCCTGATGCCCACATGTCGGGTGTATGCGTTATCTGTGCCTGAAACCAAACATCTCAAAGAATATCTAACACACTACCAAGATATAGGCTTCATCCGCCCTTCCAAGTCCCCAGCGGCCTCTCCCCTATTTTTTATAGCAAAAGCTAATGGTGAATTGAGGGCTTGTGTGGATTACAGGATGCTGAATAAAAACACTGTCCGTAACAGGTACCCCCTCCCCCTCATTCCGGTGCTATTAGACCAAGTACGAAAGGCCTGCATATATACCAAGTTAGACCTCCGGGGGGCATATCACCTTGTGAGGATGAGGGAGGGTGATGAATGGAAGACGGCCTTCAAAACATGCTATGGGTTGTTTGAATACATGGTTATGCCGTTTGGATTATGTAACGCCCCGGCCGCCTTCCAATACTTCCTGAATGATGTCCTGAGAGATCTGGTAGACATTAGTGTAGTGGTGTACATTGATGATATTCTGATTTATTCTGGTAATGATGAATTACACCACAACCATGTGAAGCAGGTGTTACAGAGACTGAGAGAGAACCATCTATTCTGTAAATTAAGTAAATGTGAATTCGGTGTAACCACTGTGGAATTCTTGGGGGTCATGCTATGTCCAGATGGATTGCAAATGGCGGAAAGGAAAGTGCAAGCAGTCCAGTCGTGGCCCAACCCTAAAACCGTGAAAGAGGTTCAATGTTTCCTGGGTTTTGCAAACTACTACAGGAGGTTTATTGATGGATTTTCGCGACTTGCGGCACCTCTGTCTAGACTACTCAGAAAAGGGGTGGTGTTTGATTGGTCACAGGAAGCGGATTCTGCTTTCAACGTGCTCAAAAGGGCGTTTGTTACTGCACCCATATTGGCACATCCACAACCTGAGTTGCCGTATGTGGTAGAGGCAGACGCCTCGGATGAAGCAGTAGGGGCTATCTTGTCCCAAAGGCATGTACAAACAGGTCAACTCCATCCGGTGGCATATCTATCCAAAAAACTGAGCCAAGCGGAGAAAAACTATACTATAGCTGAAAAAGAACTCCTTGCTATTAAAAAAGCCTTCCAGGAATGGAGACAGTATCTTTGGGGGGCCGTACATCCAGTGACCGTGTTCTCTGACCACCGCAATCTGCAATATATGAGAACAGCTAGACATCTGTCACAGAGACAGATGCGATGGATGCTGTTTTTTGCGGAGTATAATTTTTTGATAACCTTCCGTCCAGGCATCGAAAACAAAAAAGCAGATACGTTGTCACGCTTGGGCGAATCCTTAGAGGCAAAGATCGATCCTCCCTTGGAAGCCATTATTGAGCCTAGCAAGGTGATCTGTGTGCTCAATGCGGATGTCTTCCTAGAGACAATCAAGGGACAAAAGACAGAGACAGCCTGGAGGTCATGGTGTAGCAAAGACAACAAACGATCCCTTATCAGGGGTTTGCCTTTTGTTGAAAAGAAACTGTTCTTACCTTCCTTGGAAAGTAGAAAAAAGGCCTTTGAGTGGTGTCACTCTTCTCCAATGGCTGGTCATCAAGGCATGAAGAAATCGGTGCTTTTAGTCCAAAGACATTTCTGGTGGGATACCTTGTCCCGAGACGTTACTGAGTGGGTAGGCCGGTGTGAGGAGTGTGCACGTGCAAAGACGATGCAGTGCCAGAGTAAGGGGAAACTTATGCCCCTGCCCACTCCAAAGAAACCCTGGCAGAGTATCAGTATGGACTTCATCACTGGGTTACCTTCTGATCAGGGCCATACAGCGGTACTGGTGGTCGTGGACAGCCTTACTAAGATGGGACATTTTATACCATGCCGAAACCTTCCCACGGCAGGCCAAACTGCTCAGTTGCTGTTGTCTAATGTTTTTCGTTTTCATGGAATCCCTGAAATCATTATTTCGGACAGGGGCCCGCAGTTCATTGCGAGCTTTTGGAAATCTTGGTGTTTGGCGTTAAAGATCAAAGCATCTCTGTCAACCAGCTTCCACCCACAGACTGATGGTCAGACCGAACGGCTCAATCAGACGCTAAAAAAGTATCTACGTTGTTATGCGTCAGAGGCACAGGATTCATGGGTGTCCCTGCTGTGGCTAGCGGAATTTGCCTATAATAATACCTGGCATAGTTCGTTGGGGGTGTCCCCCTTCTATGCCAACTATGGGTTCGATGCCCGGGCCTTGCCAATTTCAATTCCTGGTGAGGTGGGTAATCAACCTTCGGTCTTGAGCACGGTTCGAAGACTGCATGCAATCCAAAAGAAGGTGACAAGACATTTGGATCGTGCCAAACAGGAGTACAAGAAATGGGCAGATAAACATCGTGGTGTGGGACCGGTGTACCAGGTGGGAGACAAGGTGTGGTTATCCACCAAAAACATTAGGTTCAAGCTCCGTTCGGTGTTCCATCCAAAATTCATTGGCCCGTATGTGGTGTTGAAACAGGTTAATCCTGTGGCTTATCGACTGAAGCTTCCTGCCTCTCTCCGTATCCATCCGGTATTTCACTGCAGTTTGTTGAAACCAGCTGCTGCGGCCCGTCGGAGAGCTCCCCCTCCAGTGATGTGTGACGAGGGTCTGGAGTACGTGGTGCGATGCATAAAAGACTCCAAACGTCGCAGGGGCGCATTGTGGTACCTGGTAGCTTGGAAGGGCTACTCAGCTGAGGACGATTCCTGGGAGCCATCAGTGAACGTGCATGCTCCTGTGGCCGTTAGGGCATTTCATCGGAGGTTTCCTACCAAGCCTGGGCCTAGGAGGCGCTAGGAGAGAGGGCATTCTGTCAGATTCCAGCATTCAGCGCCTACCTAATCTTTAAGAACTACATATCCCATGATCCTCGCAAGGAGGAAGTATATAGTGTGATGAGGCAGGAAACTCGTTGCAAGTAATTCTTAGTCCTATGTCTGTGTTTCTTGTCATGTTGGGAGGTCCAGCGCTGATCGAGCTGCGGATGTCTACAGAGAAGCGGGAGCGCTGATTCCTGCTCCGTTTCAACCTTAAGGTATTGTTTTCCCCAAACCGGGAAGGAGCCCTGGCCTCGGGCGCCTACCGGCAACGTTAATCAGTGACCTTCGCTTTTCAATCGGCACGCACCGTTTTGGTGCGTGTCTACGTTACCCGGAGCTTAGCGGCGGACGCTGCAAGCTTCCGTGGTGATTTTCAGAAAAGGAATTTCCCTTGTCCCGTGTTTGTCCGGAGCATAGTGGTGGGCTCACTACATGCTACTGGCGTGTGATTGGTGATTGTTGTTTATTGGGATAGCGGAACGTAGTGGCGGTCACAACCACACGTTGCCGTTGTCAAAAGGAAATCGGGTTGTGCCTTTGGTTGAATACGCAGCGGAACGTAGTGGCGGTCACAACCACACGTTGCCGTTGTTTATAAGAAGTTGAGTTGTGCATTTGATTCGTGTTAATAGCGGAACGTGGTGGCGGTCACAACCACACGTTGCCGTTACTTTGGATAAAGACTTTGTCTATTGCTTAAGTGCACCCACGGAGAAAACATTGTGGAATCAAAAGGAATAGCCTAACGTTTTACTAGGGGATAAAACATTGCTATATGAATCGATGAAGTGTGGTATTACTGCAAAATCGTTTTTAAAGTATTCAGACTATGAACTGTGATAATCTCAAAGAATTATTTAGAGGAACATGTTCAAAACACCAGGGAGGGATCAATAATCTGAAGTTCATTTCCACATGAAATGGTGTGTAATTTCACAGGGCGTGTATTTCCAAGAGCATGTTCCTGTGTAAGATATAAGTGTTAACAAGTGTCTTTCATTACAGGAAACAGAACTGTTAAACCGTTAGACATATTGGCGGACTGTGTACAGCCACTTAAGGTATTCAGCGGTCTGTTGAGTTGTATTGTGGTTAGTCATATTATTGGCAGGTGTTATAAAGCTTTTGCTTCTGTCATTTCAGATCCCTTGTCCCTGCTGACCCCTTCCCGTCCCCGGTCTCTTTTTCATTATTTATCCCTCGCCTGATGGTTCGAACCCCCTGTGTATAACATTCAGGGGGTTGGTAACGTCAGGAGGTGGACCCCTTTGTTCATCAATCGGTTCCTGTGGAGCAGGTCCTGACATTCATCCCTTGTGCATGCTCAATGCTCGTATAGAGGCTGGTAATGTCAAGTGTCAACAGGCAATACCCTGGATGCCAGTCGACTGATTCGATTTTTTCAATAAAATCGGCAGTGTCTCGAATATATGACTTTAAACCCAAAACTATTTCAAACAAAAAGTGATCCAGAAATTTCGATAGATTTTCGGTTAGGCTACCCATAGATGAAATAATAGGGCGCCCTGGTGGTTTGTCCATCCTCTTATGTACTTTGGGCAAGTAATAAAACGTGGGGGTAATTGGATGTGTTGTTTTCAAAAAGAGATATTCTTCGGTCTCAAGCATCTGTTTGTCATGCCATTTTTTGAGCAATCCATGCAGTACTTCAATACTGGACTGATATCTTTGTTTTGTAGTCAATTCATAACAAGACTCGTCCTGCAGTTGTCGCATGGCTTCTAGGACGTAATCCTCGCGTGACAGGATGACCACATTGGCGCCTTTGTCTGAAGGTTTACAGACTATCGAAGTATCCTCGGCCAATGTTTTTAATGCTGTCCGCTGTGTTTCAGTTAGATTATTTCTACGTCCAGATGGTTTCTTATGCATGCGCATTTTTCTTAGATCACTGATCACTAACTCTGAGAAAGTGTCTATCATATCTGTTTGTGTTGGAGGTACAAATTTCGATTTGAGTTTAAGACCACTATTAGGAGCCTACTGTTCAATGTCCACAACCCTTAATCTCTGAGTTAGGCTGTCTATTGATGGTGGTGTTGTCCCTGCTGTATTCTCCAATCGTAATTCTTCAAGCAGTTCCAAAGAGGTCAGGTCATTTACTTTCAAAAGATCGGTGTCTTTGAAGCGTGATCGAATTAATTTCGCCTCATCTGTGGTTGGTTTAGTTTTGAAAAATTTGTGCAGGCGAAGTCTTCTAATGAATTCAAACAAATCAATTCTGGTCTGGGTGTATTCGAGGTTACTGTCAGGGCAGAATGTTAATCCCAATTTGAGAACTGACTCTTCTGCGGGTGAAAGCGTTCTTGCGGAGAGGTTAATGATCGTAAGATGGTCTGTCTTGTCTTCAGGTCCTACCATCTCGATCCCCTTTTGGCTCTTGTCTGGCGTGCTGGAGCCTCCGCATTTGCCGCTCTCCCTCTTCCCCTTCCTCTTCCGACCACCCCTTCTGGTTTTTCTCCGTCTTCAGGGGGTTTGTTTTCCCTCCCCTCAACCAGTTCATTCGGATCACTTGAACCTCCTGTTGAAAAGGGGTGTCTTCGGTATGTTGCAGGGTTCTGGTTTCGTCTTCGGATTGTTCACCCTCTGTGACCTCAGACTCCGATGTATCCACATTCATCGGTGCGGCCGCACCGGCAGCTTTGTTCCTGTTTAACAGATCCTTCCGTGTCTGATCGTACTTCTTAGAGAACGTGAGGACTCGGCCCATGGCATAGTCCCTTTCGTCTCTATCAAATTTCTCTTGTTTCCGAGTGCGTATCTTCAACTCATACTTTTCCAGTCGTTTCTTCATCTGGGCTCTTAACTGGTCCTGCTGTGCTTTGTCATCATTGGATGCTAGCTCTGTTTCCATAGTCTCAATTTCTTTGAGGACCTTCTCTCTGTCGCTCCAAGCGAATTGTACTAGGATTTCTAGCATCCCTTCGCAGGATTTGGCAATGTGTGCTGCCCAGGTTTCAAGAAGCAGTGGGTCCGGGTGCTCATAAGCGGGGATTGTGAATATCCGCAGACCTCTTGGCACTCTTTTAACTTCTATGTATCCTTGAAGTGATGTGCCTTCTCACCACTTACGAAGCTCACGCTCGTATAATTTTTCCAACTTTCCAAATTGCGTGGCTAATGGACTGGGAGCTTCAGTTGTTTTCGTCACTGGTTGGATGGTAACGTCAGGATTTTTATTTTTAAACATTCCATGACCTACCATATAGGTGAGAGAGGTTCTTTGCCGATCCACGGCTATATTTCAGAGTAATTTCCTTTCGTTTATAACTTGCGAGGTTTACTCTTAAATTGAACATTTTTAACAACAATGTAAACAATGTGGAGAATGTTTATGGATAGCTATGCCACTGTAGAATGACATGCATTAGCAACATGGCGCTCACGCGTCAGTCCTCTCTCTATGCTCATCATCTAGAGTTGTGTGTGATTTTGAAATAAAATGGCGCTTTGACGCGCATTGCGGTGTAACAAATATTGAGGAAGGAAGCGTGGCTTCCGAAACGCGTCTGTGCAAGTAAAAGGTTGCTTCTAACTGAGAATTCCTGTGTGTGCTGTCCTTAGTATACCAAGCTCCATCACCAGCAAATCCTATCTGCCATTTTGCTAAACTCGTAAATGATGTGCATTTTGTAACCGACAGGCTCGTGGCACCGCGTCCCTCGTAACGTCATCTACGTATGAGGTTGCGCCAGCTGCTACTTTGGTATCCGACAGGTACGCAGTACCAAGCCACGTGTTACGTCATGTAGGTATGAGGTCACGCCCGCTGCGCATTGCATATGCGACGAGTACACCCGGCCAGGCCCTGTGTTACGTCATAGACGTATGGTGTCGCGCCGGGTACGCCATTCCCCATTTTTTTTGTCTCAAAACTATATCTAAATAACTTTAAACTGTATATGACAGCAAGTGATAATCAAAAACATTTATATATTTCTAACTGTTATAAACTGATATTATGATAAATATATTTTCACAAAATCATGTCGCGTACGTCCTCCTTGCGCCCTCGACGCACGATTACCATGTGACCTTAAAAAAAATCATTTGATTGGTTCAAAACATTTTCCATTTTAACAGTTGGAGGACCCCATCCATTTTAGTAATTCTCTGTACAGCTTTTGATGAGACACACCCCTTCTGCTTGGAGAGCTTTTATTTAAAAGTTTTTTGCTGTGTACAAATATCTCCTACTACACACAGCATGCAACGATTATCTTGATCAATATTCATGGTCTGTACATTAGCCTTCCATGTGTGATGGCCATGCATCTGAAACATTACATCAAAAAATAAATGTGTTACATAATGCGCCTGGTGTGTGTGTTTACACATAATTGTACTGCCTTTCGGCCTGGGTATTGGAGGCTCGAAGGAGTATCATCAGACACAGGCAGAGTGCACATCCTAGATCACATGTGACAAACAGTAAAGAGTAATGTGTACATTTGTGTTGCTGTATGCTCTGTTGTCAGGCTTTACCACTAGTAGTGTGTTATATGTGAGACTTTCAGATTCACGTTTGACATGCATTGCTTGACTGTAATGAACTTTATCACTATGTATGACGTAGCCTCACTGCTGATCCTCCCTCCATTCGAGCACATTCACATGTGGGCGCTTCGCGATAGCAACACTTTCAATAATACCGCACACCAATTACATGCGTGTCTGCGCATATCCACAAGCTTGACAACGACGTGAACAGCATCTCATTAGCGATAGTTACCACCCTCCAGGTACATGCTACATTAATTTAAAATGCGCATTCTGCAACGTCGAAACTACAACAGGGATACACATATAAGTACACTTCCTGGCCAGGCAGGAACTGAACAACGCCCAGTACCCCGGAACAATTATTCCCACCCCTACGCTGGCCTGCCATACGCAAGCCCAGCCCACTTTTGTACTATGTGACGTCATCAGCAGTGCATTGCGGGCGCGCAAGTTATAGTTAGCTGAACTAACTATAACGGGGGAATTTCAATGGTTTTGCACAAGTGAAATGTCCAGCTTACTATAACGCCCCTGAAACCTATGTTTTTTTTCAGTGAATTTCTAAGGCTTTTTAAATGCTAATTCCCAACTATAACCTGCCTGAAATCTATGTTTTTTTCTTCAGCGAATTTCACAGGTTGTTTAAATGCTAACTTCTAACTTTAACATAACTCAAACCTAGTTTCTAACTATGCCTACAGAGGTAGGACATGTGAAGAAAGAAGAAAAAACGCACATAAAGAAAAAAAAGAAAAGCAGAAAGAAGCAACAGAAGTCCTCAAAGACGAAGAAAAGTGCAGGAAGAATCAAGACATGTGCACAAAGAACCAACAGAGGAGCAGAAAGAGGCCTTGTAACAAAACCATCCTGTGCCCACAACTTTATCAAACGTGCACTGGTGTTAACTGACTCTGACTAACCAGGCCTAGAGCCAGTGGTATGCTAAAAGACACTTCGAATACAGTGAAAACACCTACATACACAAGTGAACACTATGTGTTGGTGTACCCCTGTGATTAGCATGACTTCCTCTGTAAGCCCATAGTACATAATAGGGCAGGGGGATTGAAACTACCTCTTAAAATGCGCTACGGGGTGCGTTTGCACACTGATGGATGAAGGGGGAGAGCCTTAGGTGAAATGTGTGCCCTGTGGGTGTTTTAAGTTGGGGGATGAAGTCCCCTTGAATCCTGAGGGTCCCGGGGGTGCAACTAGCCCACTAGGTACCTCCAGTAAGCGCCAAAGAGCTGCGTTGCAGAGAGGTGTGAAAAGGGGTATGGCCTAGACCACCTCTCTGCAACGCAGCGCAGTGGCGCTTACTGGAAGCACCTGGTGAGACTAGTTTGACCCAGGGTCCCTCAGGATTGAAGTGGAGTTATTTCCCCAACTTAAAATGCCCCATAGGGCGTGTTTGCACACGTCACCTCAGGTCCTGTCCCCTCCCTTCCCCACTGTGTAAACACGCCTTGTGGCCGCTTTAAGTTGGGTGAATAAGTCCCCTTGAATCCTGAGGGTCCCTAGGGGCAAATTAGCCCACTAGGTACCTCCAGTAAGCACCATTGCAGAGAGGTGTAAAAAGGGGCACAGCCTGCACCACCTCTCTGCAACGCAGCGCAGTGGCGCCTACTGGAAGTATCTGGTGGGCTAGTTGGCCCCCAGGGACCCTCAGGATTGAAGGGAAATTATTTCTCCAACTTAAAACGCGCCACAGGGCGTGTTTGCACATGTCACCTCAGGCCCCGTCAGCTCCCTTCGCCACTGTGTAAATACGCCCTGTGGCCATTCTAAGTTGAGAGATTAAGTCCCCTTGAATCCTAAGGGTCCCTAGGCTCAAACTAGCCCACTAGGTACCTTCAGTAAGCGCCACAGAGCTGTGTTGCAGAGAGATTTAAAAAGGGGCGTAGCCTCTGAACACCTGTCTGCAACGCAACTTCCTGGCGCATACTGGAGATACCTGTTGGGCTAGTTGGCCCTCTCAGATGTAAGGCTTGCCCCCTGTAACAGCCTGTTATTGACCTGCTTATTTCATTACTTGCTGTGTACCACCTGCCTGTGATTATTGTGACTGCAACGGTTTGGTATTCTTATATGATATTTTTACTGGAGCTGTATTCTCCCTCTCTTCTTGTTGTCTATCACTTGTATGTGATTTTCGTGACTACAACTGTTTCGTATTCTTTACTGGAGTAGTACTCTACCTTTCATCCTTTTGTAAAGCACTCTGATATCCCTCAGGATCTGGTTTGCGCTATATAAAACTTTAGAGAAAAAAAAATTACAATTAAAAAAAATTGTATGTGATAACATCAACCTGCGCTGGGTGCACATTACAGCTCTTTCCACTTTTAAAACAAAGATAGAAAGACAAATAAAAAGATAAACACAGAAGGATCAAAGTATCTCATGCGATGGGAAGGCCTTGGATTCCTGTAGGCATCATGCATAGTCCTCTGGCTTTGGGTAAAAGATATGCCTCCCATTTTATTCTCCTGGGACATCAGAGACCTTAGTATTCTGACCTCTTGGGCATCAGTAGCTTTTGTTATCTTCTCGGCATCTGCACGGTCATCACCTTTTCACTGTATGCATTTCTCTCCCTCCTCCTCCGATTCTTTCAAATCTCTCACCCTCACCATTTGTGTAATTCTTTTAACTAGGAATACATTCTGTGTGACAGTCCCAGTACCTCGCTGTACAGTAATTGTTATCTTTATTTTAGTCACCACCCACTCTGACCCTTTATATTGCAGTCTAAGCTTGCATGGAATTCTACTTCCACGTTTGCCTCTGTAAGCTGTGCTTAAGGTCAGTTGGGATAGAACCCATCCTGATGCATTTAGGATAGTCGCTCTGGGGGCTTTCTTGACCAGGATCTGGCAGAAGTGTTTGTTGGTGCATTGGGAGTGTTCTTGCATGCTGGCAAGAGATTCTGAGTTTCCATTCAATGTTTTCACCCCTCTCCACTGCAATGCCCATTTTCTCATTCAGGGTGCACATGAGGCATTCAACCTCTCCATTTGGCTGTGTCCAATGAGGTGTTATTTTATGATGATGGATACCAAACGCCTGCAGTTATTTGCTGTAATCTTGGCCACAGAAAGGTGGTTCATTATCAGTCTTGAATAGGGTTGAAGTAAGTCTATTACAATTTTTTTTCCTTGTTTAGGTTTTATTTTGTCAAACATAGTAGACTCCACTGTTTAAACTACAGGGTATTTTAAGCAGTTGTCCATGAGAACAAGCAACCGCTGTAAACCCGGCAGGCTGCAGAGATCTGCACTCTTGCATTGTTCCCTCTAGGCACATTTGTCATGATGGTTGCTGGAGAGTGTTGTGCAACTGCTGCTTGGATTGGAATGCATGTTAAGATTGCTGATTTGGCGAGCCTGTCCATTTGGAGAAACCACACTTTCTCTAGCATGCAGGATTTTTTTTCTCTGCTATCCCCTGATGTCCTTGGTTGACTAGCAATATGGAGCAGTTCTGAAGGCCTAAGGGAACAATGATTTTGCTCCCTCTCAGGAGGGTTAGGAGGGTGGCGTTTTCTGAAAAGCTTAATTTGTTTCTTAATTTCCACAGCTCCGACAGTTTATGTCGGGTGCCTTAATCCCTTGCCTTGTCAGAAGAGAAATGTCTTACACTTCTTCTCTAACAGGGATGCCTTTATCAGTTTTAAACACACATTTGCGGCACATCTAATTTAATCGCGGGAGAGGACTTTCGGGCAAGCAGTCTGTGATTTGAGGTGTATATGCTCTTTAGTTGATTTCATCACTTTAGAGTGTCCTGAAAAGTAATCACCAAATTAGCCAGAAATAAATGAAAAAAATAATCTGATTATAGGTAAAAGAAAATCATTATTTTGATCCAAGTTGGATTGAATCACTAAATTCATTTGAGCCTTTCACAGAAATATTTCTAGCTTAAATTATTGTCAGCATACACAAGAGTCAACACAATTACAAGAAAACATCATTAGTGACAAGTTGACCACTACAAATGTATAACACTGAAACAATGCAATGGAAAAACTATATGCAGTATAATTAGTGATAATTCATGACAAAAGAAACATTTGGATTAGCTTAAAATTCAGACAATACAGGGAATTTTAGCAAACTGTCCATGTAAATACCACTTCAGTGGTTTGTGTGCCAGTTGAGTCTTTTCTATATGCAAAGAAAGTACACCATTACTTTCAACAGTTTTTAAATTTTTTGACTTGACTTAATCCAAAAAAGAAAAAGAAAGAAAGGGCAGGGAAAGTCCTTATGCAGAAGTGAAGAAGTATTACTCGTTAGTTAAATAGGCTTTACTTAGGACATTGGCTGGTGTCCCCGCTTTCCCTTTTACCAGTTTTATTGATGCGTTTTAACCCTCTGTGCTTCTGGTTTCTCCACAGTACAAAGGAGCAGGTACTGGTGATATGGAAATGGAATTACCATTTGGATAACAGTGGGGCCACCCAAGTGCTGATTTTGAGTGTAAAAAGAGGGGAAATTTCCTTCTTTCCCTTGGACGTGATCTACACCCTGCAAATTATTATGCTGATGACACCCAGCTCCTCTTCTCACTCTCCACCAATGAGATCTCAGAGTCACCCTCACTTGAGCTGGGACTAAACAAGATTGCTGACTGGATGCTTGCTAATAAATTAAAACTAAATGGTGGGAAAACTGAACTCCTCCTTTTTGGGAAAAATAAACACCTTTGGGGCCCCCATCATTGGCCATCTCAAATGGGCGATCCTCCCCTCCTGTCACAGTCGGCACACAACCTGGGCTTCATCATAGACAACTTATTGTCGATGAAGCAACAAGTTATCAAAGTCGCTTCTACCTGTTTCGCTATTCTCAAATGGCTGAGGAAAATTCTTTGGATGCTCCCTCTCCCCACGCAAAAGACTGTCATCCAGGCTCTAGTAGTGTCCAGACTGGACTATGGCAATGTGCTTTATCTGGGTGCTTGCAAGGAAGTGCTCCACAAGTTGCAAGTAGTCCAGAACTCTGCAGCTAGACTGCTTTGCCAACTTCCCAGAATGGCCTCCACATCAGGCTCACTCCGGGAATTACCCTGGCTAAGAATTAACAACTGAGCCAAATTCAAAGCACTCTGCATTATGCAAAGAATTAACTCAGGCTTAGCCCCCAAATATCTTTTCTCCTTAGTGCACCATCAATTCCCTCCACGTCTACTATGCTCGTCTAATCAATTTAAATTTCAGGTGCCCAGAATTAAACGAGCTAGAATGGGAGGCCGGTCCTTTGCGTATCTGGCTCCCTCCCTCTGGAACTCCCTACCTAATAACTTACGTCTAGAAAATCACGACCTCAATTTTCGCGTAAAAACATGGCTGTTTAACCAATAGTATCTTTTCCTTCTACTTGTATCTCTTGTCTCAAGCGTTCACAGGCGCCGGGAAACCTTCGGGTAGCTGCGCGCCATACAAATTTAAATAACATAACATAACAAAGAGAGGGATTAAGAATAAGTGACAAGTTTGTTCAAGTAGACAACCACCAGACCCGAAAATGGGGTGGGCAAAAGGGGTCTTACCATTTACTTGTCATGGATAACAATGGACACACTCAACTGGGCGAAGTGAGTTTGACATGTCTAACTATCTGTTATATAGTAAACCTGTCATCCCATCAACAGGAGGCAGTGCTAAGGGAGGCTTGTAACTGTAAAATTATTTCCCAAAAATTATAATTTTGGAGTTAACTATTGTTTATAGTCATTATAACTTTGATATTTTTGCTTTGTAATATTAGTTTTCCCCGGGTACAAAATGTGGCCTTGCTAGATGCTTGGATGTCAATATATTCTAAATTATAAACAAGAGTAAGAAAAAACGGTCCAGGAAAGTACCTTAGCATACCCTTGGGTTTTCATTTATTAGGAAGAAATCCCTCACCCACCATAGTTGGCAGCCCTGTTTACAAAAAATGATGGAGCAAGTGAAAAACACAAGCAATCATGTAAAGTGCCCTCAGACAAAGAAAAAAGATTTTCTGAAAGCATTTGCCACAGGTAATGGGGACGGAACAACTCACGAAAAGCAAAATAGGAAAGATTGACCACTTGGAAGAAAGGCTTTGTAAAAGACACTCAAAGAAGCACATGAAAAGCAATGGGTGGGTCATAAGCCCGCAAAGAATATACAACATGCCTCGAGGAGACAGTGCAAGTGATGTCTAGGTGAGACCTAAAAAGAAAGTAAGCAACAAAAATGCAGAATAAGCTCATTCAGTCTTCTAACATGTAATAAAAGTAATCCTCCTTCTAGCAACGTTGAAGCAGAGGCTTGCGTTTGGGATCTATGTACAAATTGTCTGAAGAAATGTGGAAGTGTGCTTTCAGCAGTAACTCAACTCATCCACTACAAACAAAACTGAATGAGACGAGAGTGGAGGTTTCTGTCTGTCTATAGTGGAGAAGTGTGGCTCAATGGTTAGAGCGGCAGACCCTGATGCAGAGGTCTAGCCCGGGACCAGGGTTCAATTCCCCGCCTCAGCGGGTCTTGGGCTCAAAAATTCCACGGACCTGATAATTCTCGGATCGGTGCCTATTCCAATCATGGAGTCCCACTCTGCAACTCTGGGCAATAGCTTGCTTAATCTCCACCACGGCCCCCACAACACTAAGGATGCCTGGCCTCCACCTTGGGGGTGCCCAGGAGTGGACGCCTCACAAGGAAAGCCAGGATGGGTTCCACAGCGGTATTCGTACAAGCACCTTGAGACCCTTGCGGGTGAGTAGTGCGCTATACAAGTATCAATTTACATTTACATGAGTGTGTTCATGTGATAAAAATCTAAGGAAGCTTAATGAGACAGGTCTGAGCTTAGGGATAGCATGCCAAGGTGCTGATATGACTTTGTTTGCTGCTTGTTTCAGTTATTTGTATGTGCCTGGCCCCTTCACTAATAGCATAGGTGCTGTGCGTGTCAAAGATTGTAACTAGGGAACGCCCCCATCGTTCCTGCTCCATGCGTTACCTCCATCCTCAACACATTTACCCTGTGACGATTTTACCAAACAGACAAGATTTTACAGGCATTGGACAAATGTTTTTACATCCCAGGTAACTGGTAAAGTACAAACTAAGGATCCCAATAACACCATTTCGAGAATAAAATATTTGTTGATTCTTAAGTATCTAATTTAAAAAACAAGTGGTGCCACTGAGAGAGAAGAATCTTTGCTTCTTGTCTCAGCTTTGCGTGCACTGGATGCAGGTGCACCGCCTACCAACTGATGATTGCCACATATTCCCTGCTTTGTACATTTTATCAATCACATTTTATCAGTGTGTAGCTAGGAGATTACAGCTGTGTTATACAACAGAGACATTTTGTTTAAAAGATCTCAAAAGAGATTTAAATAGATAATTTTCACCAAACAAAATGCAATATAAAAGCATGTCAAAATAAAAAAAAACAATGAGGCACAAACGTATGTAATAGTTATGATATCATGTACATCTAGATGCTTTCAAAGAATAATTCTTTATAAAGAGCATAATGTTACTGGGTGCTTCAGGAATTTAAGATGAACTTTAAACAATACACATAACAGTATGTCGATAAACAGTTACCTTTGCAGGAGCTTCTGCTATTCCGAGTCCTAAATTTTCTGATATTACAAAAGCGCTTGCTACCCAAGTTGTGATCGTATCAGGAACAGTCACTACCATAGATGCATCTGTTTCACGGCTACAAAAAGGGACAAATCACACAGAATGAACATTTTACATCATAGTAATATCAAAATGTATTAAGACAGTACCCATCATATTGCTACATTTATTGTGTACTCATGTAGACACTTGCTCATCACTTACATTTTTAGAAAAGAAGTTCCTTCAATCTGAATTGTTCAAGTGTCTTGTTGCACACTGATTAACAATGTATCATTTCTTAACCAATGTTGCAAAACGTCCTGAATACACAGAGCTGAATCTTATGTTTTGCTATCTTCTCACTATACCCTGCAGCAGCATGTACTACAATTTCCAAGATAGCCATGGAAGAACAATAACCAACAAACAATGGCATATCCAATAGGTCTGGGATCGTCAGCCATTCTTGTACTTTTTGTCATGCCTTGTTTTGTCAAACGTTGTTTGGGAAGCTGCTGGGAGTTTGTCAACCTAAAAAAATAATGACTTAAGACAAACATGTTTTTGGGTCTCAAAAAAACATACATTACAAAAGCAATTCCTGGCGAGTACTACTTTGTGTGTGAATGTGAAAGGGCAGCATACTGTAACTCATAGTGAAGTCAGCCAATGGCTTAAGTTGGGTGACATGTTGCCCTTTGATGCATGCTCAAGTGGGTAGGAGAAAAATGTGAATGACACATCCACAGAAAAAAAATGGATGAAGTGTGGCTGAAAACCCCTATATGTAACTATGGACCTACCTTTAGTAAAATCAAAAGGTCTTGGCTAACACAGACCTAAGCAATTGCATTTTTGTGTCATTGGCTGCCAGCCTCATGCTTTTGAGAAATAAAGAAGGAAAGAAAGAAAAAGAAAGGAAGGAAGGAAGGAACGAAGGAAGGAAGTAGATAAGAAAAAAAGAAGGAAAGAAAGAAGGAAAGGGAGAAAGAAGGTAAGAAGGAAAAAAGAAGGAATGCAAGAAATAAAGTAAGAAAGACAAGAAAGAAGGAAAGAAAGACAAGAAAGAAGGAAATAAAAAAGGCAAGAAAGAAGGAAAGAAGGATAGATAGACCAAAAGAAGGAAGAAAAAAATATAGAATAAAGGATACAAAGAAAGAAGGAAAGAAGGAGAAAACATAGAAAGGGAAAGAAAAAGAAAGTGAGAAAGAGGCAAAGTAAAAAAATAAAAAGAATAGAAAATAGAACAAGAGAGAAGATAAGGAAGAAAAAAGGGAGGAGAGATGGAAGGGGATAAGGAACTAAGAAGTTAAAGTGAGAAAGGAGGAATACAAGTAAGAAAGAAGAAAGGAGTGAAAGTCAAAAGAAAGAAGGTAAGAAGAAATGAAAGAAGGAAATCAAGAAAGAAGAAAAGAATTTAGGAAAGAAGGAATGAAAGGTAAAGGAAAATTGGAATGAATAAGGATAGAACGAAGGAAAGAAAAATGAAAAAAAGAAAGCAAGAAAGAAGGAAACAAAGAAAAAAGAAAAAGAAATGATAAAGGCTCGTTTTCTTACTGGGCATAATATACTAAAGAACTCCAGGTGAAATTGATTCCAGGATAAACATATTCTGAAGAATTGTCTTCACATATATAATGTTGAAGTTTTCGATAAGTTAATGCAAAACAGTTTCAAGTGAACATAAACTTTTATGTGGTGAAATACCAACAGTCACATAAAGGACACTCCAAAAAGAATTTTAAAAAGCATTTGCAGGAGAGAGGAGCTGATGAATTGCGAAGTTGTGTCCTGCTGTCACATAAGACTCCAAACACAAAGGGAACATCAAGGTAATACTTTAAAAACAAAAACACTGCCACAGAAGGGAACTAGCTTGTGTGTGGATGTGCTCCTTGTGAAAGAGCAAAATGCAGTCGCTCAAAGTGAAGTTATCCAGTGACTGAAATGGGCTGACCCCCTGCTCCGTGCAGTATGCTGTAGCGGGTGGAAAGAAAACGTGCATGACACAGCAACAGACCAATGGATACAGAAAGCAGACTGAAAGCCCCTTTAAATAAGTATAATATACATCTTTTTTTTAATTGAAAGGACTTTGCCAACATAAGATATAAAAAACATGTTGGGTAAAAATGATTAATTGCCAGTAAATAAAGCTCATAAAAAGTTTTCTCCAGGGTCAGCCAGTGCTTTTTTTCATTTATAAATTTGGAAAGTCATAAATCGTTAAATGAAGAACAGTATAACAAAAACATTGAGATGAAAAAATAATATGTATTCCAGGACCACACAATTGTTTTAATTACAGACAATTTTGAGACTAAACAATATGTACACATATCCTGAGGAGGAATAATATTGAGAGAGCGACATGTTACTTTAAGAATTGTAGGGGTGCATTATAATCATGGGTAGTCAGCACCCGCATATTCAGAGGAAATAATAATATGGGTTTTAGAAATATAACAGTAGATTGGGAATTAGTGCAATGTGTAAAGGTATATTCTTAACGTTGCAGATTAATGTAGAGCATTATAGGAGTGTGATGCTTTGTATAACGTAGAAATACTATTAAACTTGTGTATTGTAGGATTGGTAAACGTGCCATATTAAGAGTTGCACGTGTAGGAGACAAAACGCGATGCTTTAACATGGAAAGGAGCTTATTTTTAGAACTGAAATGAATGTTACTTTTGCAATGAGACAGAGCATTGCTTATAATGTAGAATCATTTAGAAATGCATTTAAACGTGTAAAGGCCTGGGAATTAGGGAAGCCAGTAGAAGCCTGAATGTGATTTCATTAGTTAGCTTTGGTTATCCTTGTGAAATGATTTCTTGATGAGAAGGGTGCTGTTCTCAGAGAATATTGAATTGTAACTTTGAATGTGCACAAGATTGCTTCTCACGTATTTCAGTTGCAGGTGCAAGGCCACAGACCTCATTAGGTACAATGATCCATTGTTTAGAAGTTAGGCCGGTAGGAGTGCGGACGAGTAACTGCCAGAGGAATGTCCATCTGCAACATTTTGCAGAGAAGGTGCCTGGGATCCAAGGACACCTCAACGGACGCTGGATGGAAGAATATTTCAAATATAACAAATTCCTAGGCAACTAAAACACTACAGGATGGCAGGTACAACAACACAAAAGATAATAACAGAAGCTACATTGTACTAAACTAATAACAACAAAATATATAAGAAAATATTATTCATTTATTATTGTTTAAAAATATATATAAAAGAAACAAGTAAAAAACAATCTTGTTGTCAAACATTTAAATGATCACAATACATGCCAGATAATGTGGGGCATAAAATGATAAAAACAATATATAAGGATCAAATATACATTCGATGATAAAATACAATACAAAAAATTGAAACAACAAAGTGGGTAAAATGTTGATCTCTACGCGCGTTTCGGCGTATGACACACCTTCTTCTGGAGAACCACTTGAAGATTCTAATAAGAAAACATAATAAAAAAATGGCTAAACATAACATATCACATACTGTAGTACACTGAGACTGTTACATGACAAATTATGGTGCATGATGCAGATTACTGAAGGCTGGCTGGTGCTAAGAAAAAGGATACAGTGTGACGAAACGAACAAAATTTTGACCACACCCTGGTGAAAATAGCTGTAAATAGTATAAAACAAAGACCAAACCAACCAGAGTTGTGCATAAAGAGATTGTGACAGAATATTATAAAAGAACCCTAATTGTGCACTTACTAATAGTGGACATGCTATATGGTACCTTAAAAAGCTATTTTGTCTTACCTACAATTGATTAACATTGACAGCGCTGAGTTGCGCAAGGGAGACGTATCTCAAAGGCAACAAGAAACTATGCAGAAAGAGGGGAGGATAAAAAGAAATATATATATTTGAGTGCACATCTTAGAGGAGGAAAAGGTGACTGAGATTGTAGCTAAGCCGTGTGGGCAAGCAAACTTTATAATTAGCAAATGTAATCCCCAAAATTGTGAAGCCAATGGTATGTAGCAACATGAAATGGAGGAAGATCGGATCCCAATTTCTGTTCTGGATAAATTTAAAAAGTGTTGTAAGGTCACGCCGAAATACGCGTAGAGATCAACATCTTACCCACTTTGTTGTTTCAATTTTTTGTATTGTATTTTATCATCGAATGTATATTTGATCCTTATATATTGTTTTTATCATTTCATGCCCCACATTATCTGGCATGTATTGTGATCATTTAAATATTTGACAACAAGATTGTTTTTTACTTGTTTCTTTTATATATATTTTTAAACAATAATACATGAATAATATTTACTTATATATTTTGTTGTTATTAGTTTAGTACACTGTAGCTTCTGTTATTATCTTTTGTCTTGTTGTACCTGCCATCCTGCAGGGTTTTAGTTGCCTAGGAATTTGTTATATTTGAAATATTGTTGCCCTGTGCTAGGAACTTCTACAAGTCACAGGGGTCCCTTTTTACACATTTAGCTGGATGGAAGAATGCCATGCTGGAAAAATCCAAGAACCGATACCTGACCGGGGTGTGCCTTGGGGCGTACCTATGATTTTGGGATTTTTGTATTAGGGACAGTACCGGAGGGTGGAGAGCAGATTTTGTTAGGCGGTTGCCAGAGCAGGATGTAGGCATCCTATATAGCATTTGAGGGAACTTAGGGGAGAGTGGGGTGTAGGAAGGAGCATCTTAAAACAAGCTCAGTAGTTTAGGCTGCTTACCTAAGAAAAGTGAATGTACTTCTTTGGAAGTCTTTACTGCTGACACCTTTACTCTTACCTGAAGGGAATTGTTAAGTAGGGATGTCACCTTAGAGTTAGTGTAGGGACAGACTAACAATTTTCTTTTTCCTTCTGTAAATGCAGTCCAGACTTCAAGTAGGGACTGTTATTGGATGCCTAATGATTCTTGAACTGACTTTGCTTTTTATTCTGAGTCGTCTGAGACTCCTTCGGAGGATTATGTTTGTATTAGTGCCAGTTTATTTCTTGAACCTCTTGCTGAGGTGTTTTGGCTTTTTAATAAATTCCTAAACTTTAGTCCGTAGTCAGTGGCTCTTTAAATTGGATTTGATTGCTGATTTACAAAGCTGTTTTAGCTATGAATTTGGAAACCTCCCCTCTTCACTTCTTAGCAGACAAAAAGGTCCAGTCGACCTGTCCAGGGATTCTGAAGAATTGATTAGGAAAAAAATCTAGATGAGAATCCCAGCTCCTTCAATTAGGATAAGAGTTTCTAAAGCCCATAGAAATTAGGTAATGATTGCCCAGTGGATTGTCTGTGGAAGACGGCGTTTAATGGAGATCGATGGAGAGTGACGGTGCAGCAAAAGCAGCAGTTCGTGGGAGAGCGAGTATGAATAAGGTTTTCTGTTGTTAGATTGCGATGTTTGTGTTGTGTTGTGATGTCTTGCGGAGTTGGAATGCCTGAAACTGGATCAGGCTGTGAGCGCGGGCAGCCCGGGAAAATCTTAGGCTCAAGGAGTAGCTTAAGTGGGTCGGGTGTACGGTACACCCAGAGTAATTGTCAACTATTGTTAAGGGAATCGGGAGATACAATTGATAGCCCGCTGGACCAAGATAGGGGGATCGAGTGTGTTAGTGGGCGAGTAACTGACGCTGGTCATGTTTTGCTGAGTGGTTGTAACCTATCAGTTGAGGTGATTGTCCGGTCGTTTTGTGGACAGACAGTTGCCAGTTCGGTGACAATTACGTGACAGTGGACGTACAGTCAGACAGTGGACGTACAGTCAGACTGTGGACGTACAGTCAGCGAAGTGATTGCTTGGTCGTAAGTGATCATTTCAGTGTGTGAATGGGACGTATACGTGAGTGAGAGCTGAGTTGTAAAGGAGGGGAACTGCTGCGAAGGCGAGTGACATCAGAAGGTGCTGCGCTGTGATAGGGCGGTTGGTGTAAAGCCGCGCTGGGATTGATGGATTGTCAACAGGAAGTAGAGGAGTGCTGCGAAAAGTTGGTTTTCATCATGAAATGTTTTAAAGTGTTGCGAGAAATGTTCAAAAGAGAAAAGAAATTAGAACCCCAGGGGGGAGAAGAGGTTCCACCCGAGGATACTCCAGCTCATTAAATGGCTACGAATGTAGGGTTGCATACTATATTGTGACTTGAAAATTGGGCTAAGATGACTGATGGAAATGAAGAATTGACTTTTCCCAGATTCTGAACCTTTAGATTGGAAGTGTTATATCAGTTGAAATTGATTATGGCTTCTTTGCGTCCTTTGCCTAGACCAACACAGTTCGAGGCATTACATGTGTGGATTAGGGCGGCACATGAGCGAAACAGGGACAGGAGGTAGGAAAGAGTAAAACGGTCAGTCAGAGCATTTCAGGATGCAAGGTGGGATGCATTGGCGAAGAGATGGAGAGTACAGACTATTGAGGGGGAGAGGTTGTATCCGCTGTTGCTAAAGACAGGGGACGGCAAGAAAAAGAATTCTGAAGAAGACAATAGTGACACGGATGATAGCTTGATAGAAAGGATGTTATCAGAGAGGCCACCTCCATACAATCCAGAGTCAGAAGGGGAGAAGTCAGCCCTGATAGAAGGAGTTAGAGAACCTCAAGTTCCACCTAGTACAGAAGTAGTGGGAAAGCTCTCATCATGGCAGATGCAGAATGCAGGAGGCATTAGTTCTCAGAGGTTGCCGGATGCCCTTAAGGTACCGGTTACCATTGGTTCATTAGTGTCAGTGTAGAATCCAGAGCCGGTGAGAAATGGAACTCCATCACAGAAGGGAATGGAAGGGAGCATCAGCAATGTAAGGAACAGTGTAGTGGGTGGGTTGAGCCAAATGCCAAGACCTGTGGAATCGAGTACTCCGCTGCCGGCTACTGCAGATTCGTCCAGAGGACTGATGGATCTGAGGGGCCAAGACAAACATCTCTTGGCGCATTGAGGCCAGATTGAAGAAAATGGGTGACTGTCGAAGGGGCTCAAAGCGAGGAGCCAAAAGAGGATTGGGACCAGGGGAGTGCGGAGAACAGCATGGCTTTTAGAGAGACACCCGAAGCGAATAGGTGCTGAGAACAGGACAGTGCTTGCAGGGAATCGAGTAGAGGTACCCTGTCAGCAGCAGTGAAAGCGAAAAGGCTGGACATAATGCGACTAAAAGCAGAAGTGGATGAGATAATTGAGGGAAATTTACCCTTAGAGAGAGTGGAACTCTATGAGCCAGATGAGTTGCTGTTTGTAGCAAAGGAGGTGACTCGCAAAGCGAGGTCGATACATGAGAAACTGACTGAATTGGCAAATAAATATGATGTGGACTTGTCCAGGGCAAAAATGTTGCAGGGATATCATAGGTTGCAACACACTGATCAAGACCTAAAAGAGAAGAAGGTAATTGGCTTAAAGACCCACATTAAAGAGCTGATTATAGGAATAAGAGCCTGGAGCAGACTCGACAAATGGGAAAAACGGTGGTCAAAGAAAAAGAGTGTCAGAAGGAGTGTGGTAGAGACACTCAATACAGGAGGGGGAATGGCAGGAATTGGGGCATACCCTTTATGGGAAGTGGCCAATGGAGGATATGTGCATGTGCCTTGGAGTCAGGGAGATTTGGCAGCATTCACAAACGATTTTCCAAAGTTGAGAGAGAACGCAGTTGAGCGGTACAAGCAGGTTGAGAGGTTTGTTAAGATCTCTAAGGTGTTGTTTGACATTGTGTTTCTGGGAGATTTTTGGGTTGCATGTAAGGTTGCGATTGGATGGCCAACTGCTGAACCAGACCGAGACGTTGTCACAAACGGGCCATCGCCTTTGGTTATGAAAAAGTACGAACAGGTGATCACATGGCTAAAATCTAAGGTACCCCCACAGGACGTTGACTGGATGAAGATAGATCGGACGGTTAAGGAACTAAAGGAGACAGTGCATGAATATTACGAAAGACTTATGCAAGTCTGTAAGCAGTACAGTGGGTTGGATGTAATGGATCCTTAGTATATGGGACAGTTTGTTTCGAAGTTTGTTTTGGGATTGAAGCCTGATATATGTCTTATGATCCAGCAGCATTTGATTTGTTGATTTGTTGGCAGAACAAGCCGTTGGATGAAATCTTGAGGTATGCTAGGTATTGTAGTGATGAAATAGACTTGAAAAACAAAAAGCTTAAGGACAAGTTGATGCTGGTCCAGATGCAGGCGGCTGACAAAGGAGGTCAGGTGCAGTCGGGAGGAGGTACGCTGGGAAGGAAACAGAATGATCAGAACAAGACAAAGGGAAATGTAGAGGAATCCAAGCCAAGAGTAGACCTAGCCACGTTGAAAAGGACTACTGCTAGCCACCAGTGACATCAGATTGGACACCGGAGACGTGAGTGTTCTTTGAATCCAGCAAATCAGGTCGAGCAGGAGGAAGAGGTAGAGCAGGTACAGGTGACTCAGGTGATGACTGTGTCCAAGCCAATAAAACTGCCAAAGGGGGGACTTTGGCTCTGCAAGTACAGGTACCCCAGCCACCGAGGATCCCGTCAGGGACTCGGACTTACCAGCAGATGCCTCTTTTTGATGAGTGATGATTGTTACTTAGACCCATTGGCATGACGGTGACTGAGAGGGGAGGAAGACTGCACCCTTGGGGCAGTCTTGGAGGTAGACCAGAGGGGATCATTTGTGGAAGCGGATGTTGATGGTCACCTCACCACCTTTCTGGTTGATACTGGTGCTACCTGTTCTACTGTGAAATCTGCAGTAGTCTCCAACCTACCCCTCTCGGGACAGACAATCAAAGTTGTAGGTGTTGCGAATAGGAAGATGACTAATCCCTTGACAGAACCGATTCCTGTGAAAATAGGATGGTTTCGTGACAGACATAAGTTTGTGGTGTGCGATTTGAAACCTGTTTGTTTACTAGGGAGGGATCTCCTGTGTAAGCTTAATTGTACCATCTATTGTACCCCCAAAGGAGTGGAACTGCAAACAAATGATGATGATGCTACCTTTAAGGTTGCAAATCAGCATGTGTGTATAGAGATGTATCCTGTTTTGACAGTGGAAGAGCTTCCACTTGACTTGAGAGATTTAGTCTCGCAGGAAGTGTGGGACTTTACTGGAGAAGACATAGGATTGATCAAAGGAGTTGAACCAGTTAAGATTCAGGTTAAGCAGAATGCTCAATTCCCAAGAACGCCTCAATACAATTTGACTCCAGAAACAATTGCAGGGATGAAGCCTGTGATTGAATCCATGATTAAGCAATGAATTCTGAAGGAAGTAATGGGCAGTCCATGTAACTTGCCTATTATGGGATTGCAGAAACAGAGTCAGAAGTTCAGGATTGTGCAGGATTTGCGCCGGAACAACAATATAGTTGCTCCCTTTTGTCCAGTGGTACCGAATCCATCTGTGATACTGTTTCAGATTCTGTGTCAAGCTGAGTGGTTTACCGTGATTGATCTGTGTCAGGCTTTCTTCTCGATCCCTCTGCATGAAGAGACAATTTCTTTTTGCTTTTAAGCTGGAAAACCGTGTCTTAACATGTTGTCGTATCCCTCAAGGGTACACAGAGAGTCCATCAATTTTTTATCAGATCTTGAAGAAGAATCTTGAGAGTCTTGTACTACCGCAGAACTCTGTTCTCGTACAGTATATTGACGACCTCCTTGTAGCTTCAGAGACTGAGGATGCATGCAGGATTGATACCATTGCCTTACTGAATCATTTGGCAGAGATTGGACACAAGGTGTCGCCAAACAAGTTAAAGCACTGTTTGAATGAGGTGCAGTACTTGGGTCACCGAATAGAAAAAGGCAATAGGAAGGTGTCACCTGACAGGATAGAGGCGATCATGGGTATGTTGGTGCCTTCTACTCAGAGAGAGGTTAGGATGTTCCTAGGGATGATTGGCTACTGTCGCCAGTGGATTGCCAACTTCTCCTTGAAGGCAAAACCTTTGCAGAAACTGACGTACAAGGATGTGAGTGACCCGGTACCATGGGACAATGAATGTATGAAGGCTTTCCTTGAGTTGCGAGAGGATCTCTGTCGTGCTCCGGCACTGGGAATGCCTGATTACAATAAGCCTTTTTCACTATTTTGCTGTGAACGAGAAGGTTGCGCTTTAGCAGTCCTAGTGCAGGATCATGGAGGTGTCCGTAGACCAGTTGCCTACTTCGCAGCTACTTTAGATCCAGTAGCATCAGCATTGACCGGATGTCTCAAATTCATTGCTGCAACAGGTGTCAGCATTGAAAGATGTGAAAGCATTGTCATGGGTCATCAGCTTACGGTACAGGTACCACATTCTGTTGAACTTTTGATGACCAGGACCAAGACACAGCACCTGACAAACAATAGGCTCACACGCTACGAGCAGGTCATACTTGCTGCGGATAATGTGACCCTTAAGAGGTGTTCTGTTTTGAATCCTGCTACCTTGATATTGTTGCCAAATACACTTGATGAAGATTGTACGGTTCACGATTGTCTTGATGCGACTGAACTTTGCACCAATCCGAGACCTGACATTGTTGATGAACCATTTGTTGACCCTGATAACATTTTCTTTGTTGATGGTTCATGTTTAAGGGACAGTGTTGGTCAATTGAGAGCAGCATTTGCTGTATGTACCATTACCGAAGTAGTTGAAGCTGCGTGCCTGGAAGGAGTATACTCCGCTCAGGTGGCTGAGATTATTGCTTTGACTCGTGCCTGCTTAGCAGCAGATCAGATTCGGACTACCATTTACACTGACAGCCAGTATGGGTTTGGTGTGGTTCATGACTTCGGACAGTTATGGTCTCAGATAGGTTACATGACATTGTCAGGATCACCCATCCGCAATGGGGAGTTAATGAGGTTGCTTCTAGAGGCCTTACAACGTCCCAAAGAAATGGCTGTTATAAAGTGTAAAGTGCACAGCTCATGGAAAAGGGACAGATTTTGTGTGGAAACCGCTATGCGGATGAAGTTGCACGATTTTGTGCTGAACAAGGTTATTTCTTCATTGAGAACCATGTTGTAGGGGGCGAAGAAAGAACCGATTTTAAGATGATGCTGGCCATGGCAGATACTTGGGATGAGCTCAAGTGTTTGCAAGAACAGGTGAGAAGAATGTGTGGATCAATTCAGGCTGCATGAAAGGCGATGTGGACATTTGGGTCTCTGGTGATGTTGCCGGGTGAGTTGCTGAGTCCGATGGCAAGACAGATTCATGGTGCAGTGCATTTAGGAAGGGATGTGATGGTGCGAGTGTTCCGACAGACATGGTACAATCCACAGTTGTGTGGTGTGGCAGATGCTGTGTGTCACAGGTGTGTTACGTGCCAACAAATGAATGTCGGAAAGAGGACTGCAGTTCCCATGAGTCACATTGGGAGGTCAGGGGGGTCCTTCAACGGAATGCAATTGGATTTGATTGAGAAGCCTAGGTGCAACCGCTTGAGGTACATCTTGGTAGTGGTGTGCATGATTTCAAGGTGGGTGGAGGCATACCCGACCCGCACGTGCTACACACTCACAGTAGTTAAGCTGTTGTTGAGGGAGCTTGTCCCTCGATTCGGGATTCCGACCTCTTTGGAATTAGACATTTGAATGCATTTTCATAGTGAAATCATGAAGATGCTTTGCACAGCACTGAATATTGATCAGAGACTTCACTGTAGTTATCGTCCAGAGGCTTCTGGAATAGTGGAGCAGATCAATGGGACTCTGAAAGCTCGAATGGCGAAAGTGTGTTCATCTACGTCTCTGAAGTGGCCTGATGTTTTGCCCTTGGTGTTGATGTGTATGTGCAGTACCCCAGACAGGAGACCAGGTCTTTCCCCTCATGAAGTGCTGACGGGAAGGGTTATGAGGTTGCCAGCAGTGCCAGCAGAGGCTTAGATTAATATCACAGACGATTTGATCCTCGATTATTGCAAAGGACTCGCTGATGTTGTCTGTTCTGAGTCTCATGAGGTGCAGGCTGCTTTGGTCCCGGCATCCAGTGATCTCTGTCACGACCTGAGTCCGGGGGACTGGGTGTTGGTTCGGAAGCACGTGCGAATGAGCTGTTTGGATGTTCGGAGGCAAGGCCCTTACCAAGTCATCCTAGTCACGAACACTGCTGTGTAGTGTGGGGGGCTGCCACACTGGATACATGCTTCCCATACACGTCGAGTTTCAGCACCCTTGGAAGAAACAGCTCCTCTCCCGAATGAAAATCCAGCTGATGTGGCAGGGCCACAGGAGGGGACAAACCAAGCTGTGAGGGTGTCTGATGCAGCTGGTTTGCTCACTACATCAGGCTGAGAAGGGTCACAACAGCAGCACTTCGAACCTGACTCCGAAAGGGGAAGTTGCTGTGAAAGTGGTCCAGAGTCAAACTCAGCTGAAGAAAGTCGTGAGCAGGGCAAGCAAGAAGAAGGCAGAGGAGCCAGCAGAGGAACAGTGGTCGGAGAGACAAAGGCGACTGAACTTGAGACTGGTTTCTGAAAGAGATCTTGCTCCTGTGTCTGAGGAATCGGAATCAGACGAAGGCGAAGAAAGGCAAGCTCGTGGAGGTCTGAGGAGATCAAGATGAACGAGGGTGCCTTGCCGGAGGTACGCGACTCCTGAGTGGACTTACCTTGTGACTGATGCCAGGAGTACGGAGATCGGGGAGGGTGAGAGCAGTGATAGTGCTCAGTACCAGTCCTAACATCAAGTTGGATGTGCTGTTGTTGGTACCAGGACTTGAAATTGAAGGTGTACTGACCATCACAGTCCCGAATCCACCGATACTGAGGAGAATTCGTCATCGGATTTTGAGTAGACTGATCTTTTCTACGTTTGGTCCTGAAATACCAATCATGAATTTATTGTTCTTTGAACTGTTGGAATATGTGCTAGAAGCGGTTGGAACAATTCTTATTATGGATGAGTGAGACTTTTCCTATAAATAAATTGAGTTTGACAACCTAGGTCCGAGTGGAAGGAGAAGAAATTTAGGGACTTCCTATAGAGGACAGAGAAGGATTAGGGTTGTCTTTGAAAAACTGTAAATAAGGAACTGAATTGGTTCGAGCAACTAAAGTCGGAGAGAAGAGACTGTGAAAATTGCTGCCGAACAAGAAAAGCTGTAAATTGTTCTGAGACCATGGAGGCTGGAAACCCGAATCGTAGAACTAGGTGCATTGTAGGCACACTCGTAGGAGGAGTGATACTCTTCATTATCCTAGTAGTTGTAGTTTCGTATTTAGTACCACATGAGCAGGCAGTGGAGGTAGAGGGAAAACCTACACCTACTACTCCTAGCAAGAAAGAGGTCAAAATAGGAGACGAAAGAGCTTTGCTACTAGCAGAGAGTCGTAGGTTACATGCAGTTCTGTCTAAAGGCAATTTCAGGCTTAATGCGTATGCGAAGTTGCTGTATGAGTACATTGAGGCCATGGATGCGAAAGATTGTTATGTGTGTATGCAATTGCCTGCTTCTGTAGATGAGGGTATTAGATACCATCACCTTCCATTGACTTATGGAATTTCATGTAGTTTGCTGCTTAGCATTTTCTATGGACTCAATCATTTTGAGTATTTCTTTTCGAATTATGAAACTGTACTTCCTGAAGTACCTGCCTATAAGCATTTGAATAAGTATGATTATTACAAATCAGAAGACAGACTTGGGACGTATTTTATTCTGACTCAAGAGTTGGATAAGTCTAATGCTCATCGCCATAATCTGACATGTTTGCTGTCAGATACAGAGTAGAAATTCATAGAACAAGTAGGAGATAGGTACCGGAAACAAAAGCAGTTGCGAGATTCAGGACAGGGTAAAGTGAATTGGACAGATGAAGAAAAGCTGCACAAGTCGAAGGGAAGTTATGGTCCAATAGTTCTAGATGAAGTGCAGAAAGGGAAGTTGTGCATTCATAGACCACAGACATATTATGAGAATGTGTACATAGGTCATACCACGTGTGAGCATACTTTCACTTTGGAGTATTATGCTAAGGACTTTTTGCAGGGTGTGGTGCTGGTCATTCCGACTGTGTATTTTGTTTGTGGGAGGAATGCATATGTGCGACTGCCTGAGAAATGGTATGGAACATGTTATTTAGCAATCATTTTCCCAAGATTTACCATACAGAAGATTTTGAGCTTTTAGAAGGAGGACAACGTGTGAGAGTGAAGCGAAGTGAAAGTGCAGGAGCCATAGTTGGAGACATTTTTGGAGCAAGGATACAGACTTTGGGAATGATCTTGAATGATGTGAAAATTAGAAGATTGGCAACTGTTGCGGATGAGTTGTCAATGAATGCAGCTAAGTCATTGGTGTTGGTTGAAGGTGAAATGTTATCGATAAGGACTATGGTTTTACAAAATCGTCTTGCTTTAGATGTCCTTCTAGCGAAAGAGGGAGGAGTCTGTAAACTTTTGAAGGTCCAAGAGTGTTGTAATTATATACCATACAACAGCAAAGATCTGGAGAAATATATAAGCAACATTACTGCGTTTCATAGTGAGATTGAGGATCTGACTGAGGAAACTGTGTGGGAATAGGTTAGCAAAGGCTTTGGCAAAGTAGGGAGTTGGTTTGCAAACCTTGGAAAGGGTTTTGTTTGAAACCCCTTATTATAGTTGTGGCATGTGTGATTGGATTGTGGGGTTTGATTAGAGCCTACAAATGGTACAGTTCGAGCAGACTGGAGAGATCGTTGAGAGTGCAGGAAAGACGAATGGAGAGACTGCAGGACAGTCAATATCGCAATCATAAGAACATGGAGTTGCTCAAGAGAGGAAAAGTGGCAACAAGCTCTGTTTAACTCGGTTCTTTCCTTAAGGGTGGTGTATTGTGTGATGACACAGGTCATCAAAGGGGGGAACTGAGAGAGCGCCATGTTACATTAAAAATTGTTGGGGTGCATTATAATCGTGGGTAGTCAGCACCCGCATATTTAAAGGAAATACTATTATGTGTTTTAGAAATATAACAGTAGGTTGGGAATTAGTGCATTGTGTAAAGGTATATTCATAACGTTGCAGATTAATTTAGATCCTTAATAGGAGTGTGATGCTATGTATAACGTAAAAATGCTATTAAACGTGTGTATTGTAGGATTGGTAAACATGCCATATTAAGAGTTGCACGTGTAGGAGACAAAACGTGATGCTTTAACATGGAAAGGAGCTTACTTTTATAATTGAAATGAACGTTGCTTTTGCAATGGGACAGAGCATTGCTTATAATGTAGAATCATTTAAAAATGCATTTAAACGTGTAAAGGCTTATGACATAGGGAAGCCAGTAGAGGCCTAAATGTGATTTCTTTAGTTAGCTTTGGTTATCCTTGCGAAATAATTTCTTGCTGGGAAGTGTGCTGTTCTCAGAGAATATTGAATTGTAACTTTGAATGTGCGCAAGATTGCTCCTCACGTATTTCAGTTGCAGGTGCAAGGACACGGACCTTGTTAGGTAGAATGATCCATTGTGTAGAAGTTAGGCCGGTAGGAGTGCGGACGAGTAACTGCCAGAGGAATGTCCATCTGCAACATTTGGCAGAGAAGGTGCCTGGGATCCAAGGACACCTCAACGGACGCTGGATGGAAGAATATTTCAAATATAACAAATTCCTAGGCAACTAAAACACTGCAGGATGGCAGGTACAACAACACAAAAGATAATAACAGAAGCTACAGTGTACTAAACTAATAACGACAAAATATATAAGAAAATATTATTCATTTATTATTGTTTAAAAATATATATAAAAGATGGATGGAAGAATGCCATGCTGGAAAAATCCAAGAACCGATACCTGCCCAGAGGGGTGTGCCTTGGGGGGTACCTACGATTTTGGGAGTTTTGTATTAGAGACAGTACCCGAGGATGGAGAGCAGATTTTGTTAGGAGGTTGCCAGAGCAGGATGTAAGAAATCCTAGATAGCACAACGAGCTCAGTAGTTTAGGCTGCTTACCTAAAAAAAGTGAATGTACTTCTTTGGAAGTCTTCACTGCTGACACCTTCACTCTTGCCTGAAGGGAATTGTTAAGTAGGGATGTCACCTTAGAGTTAGTGTAGGGACAGACTAACCATTTTCTTTTTCCTTCTGTAAATGCAGTCCAGACTTCAAGTAGGGACTGTTATTGGATGCCTAATGATTCTTCAACTGACTTTGCTTTTTATTCTGAGTCGTCTGAGACTCCTTTGGAGGATTATGTTTGTAGTAGTGCCAGTTTATTTCTTGAACCTCTTGCTGAGGTGTTTGTATATCCAATTATTTTTGGCTTTGTAATAAATTCCTAAACTTTAGTTTGTAGTCAGTGGCTCTTTAAATTGGATTTGATTGCTTATTTACAAAGCTATTTTTGTTATGAATTTGGAAACCTCCCCTCTACACTTCTTAGCAGACAAAAAGGTCCAGTCGACCTGTCCAGGGATTCTGAAGAACTGATAAGGAAAAAAATCTAGATGAGAATCCCAGCTCCTTCAGTATCTGTGTATGTGTGTCTTTCAAAATTCAGGCCTCTCCATCAAGTTCGTTCAGAAAAAATGCATTTATGTGTGGACTGACATCACTAATATTTTGTGTTAAAACATATACATAACAAACAAAGCAGGGGGAGCCTTGGAGTTCCCAGGCCAATGAGCAACTCAAAGTCAAGCCTTTTTACTATTTCATCACTTACTTGGCACACAGGTTTTGGAAAGATGAGGGCAACAAATAATATATGTTCTTAATTAAAAGAAACATTTGGGACAAGAGCAACTATAAAGAGCTGCTGTGCAGCTCTCATACTTCATGAAACAATGTACTGCACACAACTTGGTAACTAGATAATTGACTCACCAAGACTTTATTTTCACTTTTCTGGAATTCTTAAATACGCTACTGATAGACGGAGTACCCTACCTGTAATACCCATAACTCTTACTTACCATAATTCTCACATTCAAAACTTATTGAAAGGAAACACAGCTTTCCAGAAAGTAGATTGAGAAGAAAATTAAAATTATTAGGTGAGGCCATTAAAGAAATTGAAGACTGTGGTAACGTCAAAGGATGAAATTTTTTGACAAAGTCCCCTGTTGCACTGGGTTCTGCCCCAGTAGTAAACCCAGATTTCTTGCTTCTCTGATCACCCAGTTTTTGGACATGCTGTGGGTGAGCCTCACTACCATTGTCTCAAACATAGTAGCATTTGGTAAATGGAATGCACATATTTACCACCAATGTCGGCCCTTTAATGTAAGGCCACTGCAATGCAGCAAGGGTAAAGGGCACTTGGCTGCTTACACGGAATTCCGTGTGCACATGTGTGTGCAGGCTGCACATGTGAGACTACAGTTGTGTACACCCAGAAAACAAATCACAGGTAGCCTGGCTCAATGGGGAATGTGCAGGGTTAGGTATTCACCTGGGATAAGTTTCATGAGGTGAGTGTACACTATTAGAAAAAGACTGTGTGCTTCACTGTTCAACTATAGTGACAATTTATTACACACATAGGGAGGGAACTACCTTAGAATTTTATATTCCTGGCTCAGTTCAGAATCAGTGCCCAGGCCTTGTGTCACCCTGCTGTGCCCAGTAATTGTATATTCTCCAGCAGCAGGAACCAAGGCTGCTTCCATACAAAAGGAGCACCTCTTGCACAAGGGGGAAGGCTTTTTCTTGCCTGCAAACTTTCTACCTGCCTCACTGCTGTATCCTGGGACTGCCCTGAAGACCCGGAAGGAGGAACCCCTCACCCCCCACTCAGGACTTGAGACTCTGTCCCGTTGACCCCAGGACCAGTGAGGCTGGCCCTTTAATCCCCCTGAGGAACAGTTGGGTGAAGCCCTGTAGTTTTCTGGGCCCACTAACAAAGCCACAAAAGGAGAACTGGCGCAGGGCGCCAGGAGGACTCGCATTTTGGAAGACTGCACAACTCTGAAGGGGAGAAGGTTTATTGCAACTAACCCTGGTAGATAGAGCTCGCCACCAGGAGTAAACAAGCCATGGATCAGACAAATTGGTTCAATTGGACCCAAGTTATGCTCTTTTAAAGTTGGCAACCTTTTCCCTTTCCTCACACAGAGCGGGTGTGGCTCCACCACCATTTGATCAGATTCCCCAGGAGTGGACCAGTGTCCTGGGGACAATGCAAGAATGTTGCCTTGGCAACATTGGAGGAGAGGGCATGCGTACGGCCCCCTCCACTTTGTCTCCAACTTTCCCTGTGGCCCGAATCCCCTGTGCGGATTTATGCTTAAGGGGGCCAGGACCCCACCCCGGACTCCCATGTGGCCCTGGTGCAAGGAAGCACAGTTGTGCTTCCCTGAGATTCTGAAGATTGGCGGGGCGCCGTCGTGCTTCCCTCCACTGAAGGCATGAGGGGCCCATGACTTCATCATAGGATGGGGAAGTGCCGCCAAACCCCTCGCTTGGGCCACTCTCCTTGTGTATGAGGGGAGTGGGAGGCGATGACAGAAGAGTACACATCTGTCCACTGGAGAAGGCAGACCCCAGGAAAGGCTGCCAGCTTCACTGCAGCACATGATAGTGCTTCAGGCATGGGAACCTGGTCTGAGCAGCCGGGAGTGGGCTCTCTGCACTGTCCCCCATTTTTGGTAATATCTGGAGTGCCCGAGTGGGACCACCCCCCCCCCATCAAACCCTGACGAAGCACAGCGCATGGCCGCCTTCCCAAAAGAAAACCAAGGCAAAACCTCATTGCGGCTCTCCCCGGCACAGCAGCAAAAATGCTACTTTAATATTCACTACACTAAGGGCCCGATGTAGGTGATATAGATTTACTGATTTTCAATTACCGAATTTTACCGATTCGGTAATTAAAAAAAATCGGTAAATCTATGGGGTGGACATGTAGGTATTCCAGATGTGCTGGAATACCGAATCGGATGATTTCGGTATTTACCGATTCGGTAAATACCGAATCGGTAATGCCCATTCATTCCTATGGGCTTTGAAGCCCATAGGAATGAATGGGCATTACCGATTCGGTATTTACCGAATCAGTAAATACCGAATTTGACAAGGGTGCAGGGGGTGTCACTTTGACACCCTCTGGCACCCCCAAAACAGGCTCAGGTGCCATGTGGCAGGCATACATGCCCTAAGGGCAGGTCTGCCTGTCACATGGCATAGGTGTGCATGCACACATGTGCATGCACACCGGAATCGGTATTTTACCATCAAATTGGATTTGATGGTAAAGTACCGATTAGTTAAGGCCTTTGGGACTCTGAAGAGTCCCACCTACATCTGGGTGGCTCACAATCGGTAAATTTACCGATTTTTGTAATTTACCGAATCGGTAAAGTTACCGAATCGGTAATTTTACCGATTCGGTAAAATAATGCCCCCTACATAGCGATCACCTAATTACCGATCGGTAACGGCCGAAAATACCGATTTTCGGCCGTTACCGACCGACCTACTTCTGGCCCTATGAAACTCGCCCCATAATACTTTGCAGGGCCTTTTATTAAAAAATGCAGGTTTGCTCATAATTCAGCATGCGGTGGTCCTAGGATGATGAGACCACCTCCAACTACTTCAGCACAATGTGGTCTGGCTTTGCAGGTCATCTTCTGGGTCCGTACTTTAAGTTGGGGAGGACCCTAAAATCATCACCCTTCCCACTGTGTAGTACATACTCTCTAGGGGCTGATTGTATGGTTTCATTGCAATGTTTTTGCCCATTATGTTGGTCGATTGCAATGCTCTCTAGGGGCTGATCTAACCATTACAGTTTTTGCAAAGTATATAGAGAATAAATGCACAAACACAAAGGTTATTCCTGCTAAAGGTTTTTATTGGGTTTTTATGATGACTGCATATGTTTTATTAATCCATCATTATTGCAATTATGACAATGATTCCTACCAAAGTATTATCTTGTGACAGGTAATGACTGTTGAAAATCACTTGGTATATTGGGATCTCCAGTGATTAAACAATGTCATCTATGGTAGCATTTAGTACTGTGTGTGTACTAAATGTACTTTTACTTTTTCTAAAAAAAAGTTCTGACTGGACAGTCAGTTGAGTGTTATTATTGCATGTTAATTATTGGTGATTCCTAGCCAACAGTATCTCCCTTGAGTAGGACATAGACAGCTCTGCATCACTACCCTGTGAGAGTCAAGCGCTACAATGGTGTGTTTGGTTCCCACTGAGGACAATTGAGGAATTATTACTTGTGCTGGCCACACAACTAATAAAACTATTTTCAATGTCCCCTTTGGAGTGTTTCATGACCTGCAAATATCCAACATAATCATGGCCTTTGAAATGGCAGTTATGGCCATATTAAATAACGTGGTACAAAAGGGGGTGGTAATGGACGGAGCATCTGAACCAATCAAACACTCACACCCAGTCAAAAGATCTGGGTTTAATCCATCACCGTTCTTTAGCCCACTCTGCCACCCAAGTTCAGACATGGCTATATGCAAATCAGTCTGACCCTGTGCCTCATGGGAAGAGTCCAGCCCGAACTGCCAAGCCATGCCTTCCCTGGAGCGGAAACAAGCTTCCGGGGACCGGTTTCTGGCATTCCAGCCGTCTTCAGCCCGGCTTGCTTGAATCCAGTGGCAAAGTGAGCAAGGAACTCACGTCTGAGAGTACCCTGCCACACTTATGGCGGCAAAAAGTGGTACAAAAGGGGGTGGTAATGGACGGAGCATCTGAACCAATCAAACACTCACACCCAGTCAAAAGATCTGGGTTTAATCCATCACCGTTCTTTAGCCCACTCTGCCACCCCAGTTCAGACATGTCTATATGCAAATCAGTCTGACCCTGTGCCTCATGGGAACAGTCCAGCCCGAACTGCCAAGCCATGCCTTCCCTGGACCGGAAACAAGCTTCCGAGGACCGGTTTCTGGCATCCAGCCGTCTTCAGCCCGGCTTGCTAGAATCCAGTGGAAAAGTGAGCAAGGGACTCACGTCTGAGCATACCCTGCCACACTTATGGCAGCAAAAAGCGGTACAAAAGGGGGTGGTAATGGACAGAGCATCTGAACCAATCAAACACTCACACCCAGTCAAAAGATCTGGGTTTAATCCATCACCGTTCTTTAGCCCACTCTGCCACCCCAGTTCAGACATGGCTATATGCAAATCAGTCTGAACCTGTGCTTCATGGGAACAGTCCAGCCCGAACTGCCAAGCCATGCCTTCCCTGGACCGGAAAAAAGCTTCCGAGGACCGGTTTCTGGCATTCCAGCCGTCTTCAGCCCGGCTTGCTTGAATCCAGTGGCAAAGTGAGCAAGGGACTCACGTCTGAGCATACCCTGCCACACTTATGGCGGCAAAAAGCGGTACAAAAGGGGGCGGTAATGGACGGAGCATCTGAACCAATCAAACACTCACACCCAGTCAAAAGATCTGGGTTTAATCCATCACCGTTCTTTAGCCCACTCTGCCACCCCAGTTCAGACATGGCTATATGCAAATCAGTCTGAACCTGTGCTTCATGGGAACAGTCTAGCCCGAACTGCCAAGCCATGCCTTCCCTGGACCGGAAATTTGATATTTGATATTTATGGGAATTTGTAAAGCGCGGCTATCGCTCCGGAAGGAGCATCTTGGCGCTGAGCGTACAGAAAAAAGAAACGTGGTGATACATGGATCAGATGGCTGCTAGAACCGAGGTATCAGATTGCTGGAACACCCAGGTTTTCAGGAGTTTCCTGAAGTGGCTCTCAGTTTCGGCTAGCCTGAGATTGACAGGGAGGCTGTTCCAGGCTCTTGCTGCTAGGAAGGAGAAGGTTTTCCCCCCCCTAGTTTTTAACTTAAATCTTG
Organism: Lissotriton vulgaris; assembly: GCF_964263255.1. Classification (NCBI taxonomy): domain Eukaryota; kingdom Metazoa; phylum Chordata; class Amphibia; order Caudata; family Salamandridae; genus Lissotriton; species Lissotriton vulgaris. The sequence goes on from NC_141694.1 coordinate 501,804,782, forward strand.
GGATTATGATAAGATTGGTTCCTGAGGATCTCAGGCAGCGTGTAGGATTGTAATACATAAAGCGCTTGGTAAAGTAAAGGGGGCCTGTTTTTCTAGTGGCTTTGAATACAGTGAGCAGAAGTTTAAATAAAATTCTTTTGTGGAGTGGTAGCCAGTGGAGAGCATTTAGGGCTGCTGAGGCTGAAGACCTTCTAGGGAGTTTAAGCACGAGTCTGGCCGCGGCGTGTTGAACGCTTTGTAGTTTCCTGAGGGTAGACTTCTTCACTCCTGCCATAAGTCCATTGCAATAATCAAGTCGGGAAAGAATTAAAGCAACCGCGACTGATTTTCTGGCTGCAATGGGAAGGAAGTCAAAGAATTTCTTCAATGATCTGATAAGGCTAAAACAGCACCCGGCAGTGATGCCGACATGATCATCGAAGGTAAGGGATGCGTCGAATTGAACGCCAAGGTTACGTGCCGAGAAGACAGCGCTCGGTGGGGCTTCTGAATTTTTAGGCCACCAGTCTTTTGGGCAGAAGGACAAGTCTTTCCCTAGAGGTATAATTTCAGTGTTAGCACTGTTGCATCTGAGGTGGTTTTTGTTCAGCCATAGAAAAACCTCAGAGAGACAATTCTGGAGTCTAAGGTCTGCATCCGTGCATTTTTTATCAATGGTGACGACAAGCTGAGTGTCATCAGCGTACGATGTGACCAGGATTCAGTGAGAATCTATTACTGCAAGGAGGGGGGCCATGTAGAAAAAGAGTGGGCTAAGTATGGACCCCTGGGGGACTCCTGATGTGATTGGTCTTTCACTGGAGAGGTAAGGGCCTAATGATACCGTTTGGGATCTGTTGGACAGGAACGATGTTATCCATGTCAACACAGTGTTTGTCACACCAATCTCGCGCATTCTATTAATAAGAATGGCGTGCGAGATGGTGTCGAACGCTGCTGTTAGGTCGAGCAGGATGAGTACAACCTGTCTCCCCTCATCCTGCAAGAACTTAATGGAATCCGATAATTTTATCAAGGCTGTTTCGGTGGAGTGGCCGGGGCGGAACCCTGATTGTTGGGGGTGCAGAATGTGGTTGTTCTCTACAAAGGTTTTTAACTCCCCATACACTAATTGCTCCGTGATTTTACCTAGAGCGGGTAGTAAAGAAATTGGGCGCATATTAGTGAGATCAGTGGGGGATTTGTTCTGCTTCTTCATTAGAGGCTTCACAATGGCCTTTTTCCAGTCATCGGGTACGATACCTGAGCCGAGAGATTCATTAATGATAGCATTAATTGTGGGATTTACAACCTCGATGAGGTGGTGAAGAATGCTAGGGGGGCATGAGTCCTTAGGGGCTCCCGATTTACAGGCCAGGATTGCCTTATGAGTTTGTTGGAGGGAGACTGGTAAGAAACTGCCAAGGGTAGAAGGATTAGTGACGGCTTCATGGGTGGTGATTAGGGGTTGAGGGAAATCCTTCTGGATGTTGGCAATTTTGTCTATGAAGAAGTCGGCAATTTGATTGCATAGGATTTGGGATGGGGGAATTTCGGGTAGGAGAGCTTTAGGATGAGTAAAAGACTTAACTATAGAGAAGACGGTTTGTTGTTTTTGTTGGGCTTCATCTATGGCTTTGGTAAAGTATTCCTTTTTGGCCGCTTTGATGCTAGAGAGGTATAATTTCCTCTGCTGGATGTAAAGTAGTCTTGAGGCTTCGTCATAGGTTTTTCTCCATTTCCTTTCTTGAGTCCTGCAAAGGAGATGGCTTTCAGTGAGGGACTGGGTGTACCAGGGAGCATTGGGCTTTCTTTTACGGCGATCTGGATGGTGGGCATTTGGACTGGAGTTGTCAGAGACAATTTGGTCAATCCAGATGTGGAAACTGCGGGAGTCGGACGTTACATCTCCGACTAATGTGGGGGTCGGGGCCAGAGGCTGGGGGTCTGACTTGATACGTTCAGCCACTTTCTTCCAATTGGTAGTGAAGGAAGGGAGGGGGCGCTTAGCGCTAGATAGCGTGGAAGGTTTTTCCTTTATGGCAAAAGGGATGAGGCAGTGGTCGGTCCATATTTGAGGGATCGGGGGGGACGTATTTATGGTTGTCAAATTAGAGCAGATACCGTCTAGCGTATGGCCTGCCCGGTGTGTCGAGGTAGTGACGAGTTGGGAGAGACCAAAGATGCTTAGCGACTGTCGGAAGCTAATGGTGTGGGGGTCTGTGCAAGATTCCAGATGCAAGTTCATGTCGCCTAGAAGAGTAAAGGTGGGATAGTGTGTCATGAGTGACCCAAGTACCTCGTCAAAAGAGTCCAGGAAGGGGGTGGCGTTACCAGGAGGGCGGTAGATAAGTCCCCCTGAAAAAGAGGTGGAAGCGTTAATTTTGATCGAAAAGCCTATGCCCTCACTGTCCTTAAGATGGCCTAGGTCGAAGGTATGGCACGTGAAAGATTTCTTAATGGCAAAAGCTACCCCCCCCCTCCTCTCCCGGTGGGTCTGTCCCGCCTAAAAATGGTAAAGTCTGGGGGGAGGGCGGTTGCTAGATCTGGGTTGGATGAATCATTGAGCCAGGTTTCAGTTATGAAGAGAGCATCCAAGCCATGGTGTTGTATTAGGTCGTGAATGTCTTGACCGTGGCACGCTAGGGACCTGGCATTAATAAGCCCTCCCTTAAAGGTTTTGAGCTTATACTTTGATGTGGGCGATGATTTGGGTACTCCAGGGGTGGTCCCCAGGGACGTCCACTTACAGTGTCGGCACGAGATTGGGCCCCATAGGAGGTCAGTAGGAGGGCAGCCCTTACAGTGGTGATCTCCCGTTACGCAGCGCAGTGTGCGTAACTCATCAAAGTCATACCTGATGGTAGGAAGAAAATGGGCAGCATGCCCTGTGCCCGGCGTGGGCCTGGCGCGGACGGGCGCAGACGGGCTAGGCTTAGGCGCGGCTTCGGCGCGCATCCGGCGCGCCCGCTGCGCCAGCCCGCTGCGCCGTCTGGCCGCCTTACACATTATATAGGGAGATAAGAGGGCGGGAGGACGGCGCGACTAGAGCGCTCTCCCCGCCTGCCTCACTCAAGATGGCGCCCACCGCCGCCGAGTGTCGGCTGAGAAGGGGCTGGGCTGAGTGAAGGAGAATGATAGGTGTTCAGGTGTCAGAATGCCTACAGAATCAATTCCCCTTATACTGAAAGCCCCCAAAGATGAAGATCAAGCGATTTGTTAAAAGGTTAAAAAACGCTCCAAGTGCAACAATCGCAATTATTAAAATCAGGTTTCAAGAGATCACATTCGTAAAAATCATCTGCAGCTCGCAGCCCCAGTTCCCCTCACCAGGGAGAGCTTCTGAAAGCTTGGAAACAAGCTTCCGAGGACCGGTTTCTGGCATTCCAGCCATCTTCAGCCCGGCTTGCTTGAATCCAGTGGCAAAGTGAGCAAGGGACTCACGTCTGAGCATACCCTGCCACACTTATGGCGGCAAAAAGCGGTACAAAAGGGGGTGGTAATGGACGGAGCATCTGAACCAATCAAACACTCACACCCAGTCAAATGATCTGGGTTTAATCCATCACCGTTCTTTAGCCCACTCTGCCACCCCAGTTCAGACATGGCTATATGCAAATCAGTCTGACCCTGTGACTCATGGGACCAGTCCAGCCTGAACTGCCAAGCCATGCCTTCCCTGGACCGGAAACAAGCTTCCGAGGACCGGTTTCTGGCATTCCAGCCGTCTTCAGCCCGGCTTGCTTGAATCCAGTGGCAAAGTGAGCAGGGAACTCACGTCTGAGCATACCCTGCCACACTTATGGCGGCAAAAAGCGGTACAAAAGGGGGTGGTAATGGACGGAGCATCTGAACCAATCAAACACTCACACCCAGTCAAAAGATCTGGGTTTAATCCATCACCGTTCTTTAGCCCACTCTGCCACCGCACTTCAGACATGGCTATATGCAAATCAGTCTGACCCTGTGACTCATGGGAACAGTCCAGCCTGAACTGCCAAGCCATGCCTTCCCTGGACAGGAAACAAGCTTCCGAGGACCGGTTTCTGGCATTCCAGCCGTCTTCAGCCCGGCTTGCTTGAATCCAGTGGCAAAGTGAGCAAGGGACTCACGTCTGAGCATACCCTGCCACACTTATGGCGGCAAAAAGCGGTACAAAAGGGGGTGGTAATGGACTGAGCATCTGAACCAATCAAACACTCACACCCAGTCAAAAGATCTGGGTTTAATCCATCACCGTTCTTTAGCCCACTCTGCCACCCCACTTCAGACATGGCTATATGCAAATCAGTCTGACCCTGTGACTCATGGGAACAGTCCAGCCTGAACTGCCAAGCCATGCCTTCCCTGGACCGGAAACAAGCTTCCGAGGACCGGTTTCTGGCATTCCAGCCGTCTTCAGCCCGGCTTGCTTGAATCCAGTGGCAAAGTGAGCAAGGGACTCACGTCTGAGCATACCCTGCCACACTTATGGCGGCAAAAAGCAGTACAAAAGGGGGTGGTAATGGACGGAGCATCTGAACCAATCAAACACTCACACCCAGTCAAAAGATCTGGGTTTAATCCATCACTGTTCTTTAGCCCACTCGGCCACCCCACTTCACACATGGCTATATGCAAATCAGTCTGACCCTGTGACTCATGGGAACAGTCCAGCCTGAACTGCCAAGCCATGCCTTCCCTGGATCGGAAACAAGCTTCCGAGGACCGGTTTCTGGCATTCCAGCTGTCTTCAGCCCGGCTTGCTTGAATCCAGTGGCAAAGTGAGCAAGGGACTCACGTCTGAGCATACCCTGCCACACTTATGGCGGCAAAAAGCGGTACAAAAGGGGGTGGTAATGGACGGAGCATCTGAACCAATCAAACACTCACACCCAGTCAAAAGATCTGGGTTTAATCCATCACCGTTCTTTAGCCCACTCTGCCACCCCAGTTCATACATGGCTATATGCAAATCAGTCTGACCCTGTGCCTCATGGGAACAGTCCAGCCCGAACTGCCAAGCCATGCCTTCCCTGGACCGGAAACAAGCTTCCGAGGACCGGTTTCTGGCATTTCAGCCGTCTTCAGCCCGGCTTGCTTGAATCCAGTAGCAAAGTGAGCAAGGGACTCACGTCTGAGCATACCCTGCCACACTTATGGCGGCAAAAAGCGGTACAAAAGGGGGTGGTAATGGACGGAGCATCAGAGCCAATCAAACACTCACACTCAGTCAAAAGATCTGGGTTTAATCCATCACCGTTCTTTAGCCCACTCTGCCACCCAAGTTCAGACATGGCTATATGCAAATCAGTCTGACCCTCTGCCTCATGGGAACAGTCCAGCCCGAACTGCCAAGCCATGCCTTCCCTGGACCGGAAACAAGCTTCCGAGGACCGGTTTCTGGCATTCCAGCCGTCTTCCACCCGGCTTGCTTGAATCCAGTGGCAAAGTGAGCAAGGGACTTACGTCTGAGCATACCCTGCCACACTTATGGAGGCAAAAGGCAGTACAAAAGGGGGTGGTAATGGACGGAGCATCTGAACCAATCAAACACTCACACCCAGTCAAAAGATCTGGGTTTAATCCATCACCGTTCTTTAGCCCACTCTGCCACCCCAGTTCAGACATGGCTATATGCAAATCAGTCTGACCCTGTGCCTCATGGGAACAGTCCAGCCCGAACTGCCAAGCCATGCCTTCCCTGGACCGGAAACAAGCTTCCAAAGACCGGTTTCTGGCATTCCAGCCGTATTCAGCCCGGCTTGCTTGAATCCAGTGGCAAAGTGAGCAAGGGACTTACGTCTGAGCATACCCTGCCACACTTATGGAGGCAAAAAGCGGTACAAAAGGGGGTGGTAATGGACGGAGCATCTGAACCAATGAAACACTCACACCCAGTCAAAAGATCTGGGTTTAATCCATCACCGTTCTTTAGCCCACTCTGCTACCCCAGTTCAGACATGGCTATATGCAAATCAGTCTGACCCTGTGCCTCATGGGAACAGTCCAGCCCGAACTGCCAAGCCATGCCTTCCCTGGACCGGAAACATGCTTCCGAAGACCGGTTTCTGGCATTCCAGCCGTCTTCAGCCCGGCTTGCTTGAATCCAGTGGCAAAGTGAGCAAGGGACTCACGTCTGAGCATACCCTGCCACACTTATGGCGGCAAAAAGCGGTACAAAAGGGGGTGGTAATAGACGGAGCATCTGAACCAATCAAACACTCACACCCAGTCAAAAGATCTGGGCTTAATCCATCACTGTTCTTTAGCCCACTCTGCCACCCCAGTTCAGACATGGCTAATATTAAATAAAGTACATGCTTTTTTGCAGCAGTAAATACACTACGGACAGCTGAAGGAAAACAGACTCATTGCCATGCCCACAAAGATTAGGCTGATCTAGAATATGTTGTTGTTTTGGGGCCAAAACCTCTCTATGGAGCAAACATGCCTTTCATCATCATGAAGCTTTGAAGGACTCCAAGAGATCCATGTAATATTGCAGGTCATGAGACTCAGGAATTATTTTCTTAGAAATGGATGTTGCTCACAATAAGGATAGGCTAAGAGGAATGGAAATCGTGAAAGGAAGTAATTTCCTCTATACGCTCGAAAACAACTGAGAACTTTGTTAGTAGCAGGATGGAGTGAGTAAAATGATATATTCTCCCTGATGCCAATGCTAAAAAAATATTCTTGAATTCATAATATGGAGACCAGATTCACAGGTGAAGCACAGCTGTGTAAGAGATTACTCACATCTAAATGAGCAATGCGGCAGATCACTCCTTTTGGACAAACTTCTGAAGCCTAAATCTTTAAGCCCCCCTTAATTACCATTACAAGTTGTGAAAGACTTGTGAATTCCTGACACCATGACTTATTGCATTGGTAATTGAATTGTGAAATCAAAACCATATAATATGAACTTGCCTCATTCGATGCAAGGCTGGAAACAACTGAAAAAAAAGGGTAGATGCAATTGAAGATAAAATGCTAAATACACCTATGGAGTTTGCATATCAAAGTATGAGACTTTGGGAATTGGACGAGTAGGGACAATATACACATATTTGGGGCACCTGAGAAGGAGGAAGGTAAAGACCTAGAGGCATTCTGAACTGCATTTATACCAACAATTCTAGAACTTGCAATGCCCCTTCCTCTTGAATTCCAAATGGTCCACACAATTCGCTCCAGGACCTCAAAACAGCAATGTACCTAGGTCTGCAATTGCATAACTGCTCAGTCACCATCAGGTGAGTATCATAATGCAGTCAGCTAAACACATTTCCCATAGAAGCATAAGAGCCACAAGATCTCATTCTCAGTTGACTTTTCCTTAGAAACTAATGTCTGCCACAAAACATTCATAACACTTGGACTGCTTCTCAAAAAATGGAACAAATCATTTGGCCTCCTAGCCTGCACCCATATTATTTATTATTGATGGGAATTCAAGAGAATATTATGATCTGGACAATATAGAGAGTTGTCTCACATCATTTTAAGACTAGACAATGAACACAAAGCCCCACCCAAAGTAAACTAGAAAGTTTCTCATTGTGATGCACAAGACTGCTGAAATCTACCTTGACATTGTTCTGTACACAATGGCAATCATATTTCAATAGGGACAATGTGGATAGAGAGCAAGCAAAGGAGGGAGCTACATCACAGGGAAAGGACAAGTCTGGATCCTGACAATATCTCTTGAGGGGGGCTCTTGCTGTTTCAAACCAAAAAACAGGTGGGCAGCACATTTTACAGTTTAGAGAGAGAAAGACATTGGGGAGGTCCATGTATAAGTGGTTGCCATAATGGGGTCAGGACAAGACCATGGTAAGGATTTGAGAGATTTTGTGCGAGCAGTAGGCAATGTTAGAAACCCTTTTTGCAGATGTAGATGGTGTAATGCAGTCTTGGAGCGCATGTTTAGGTTGTGTGGTGTCAATTACTGCCCACAAAGAGTACTCACAATTAGTAAGCTTAGAATGACTATCATGCTGGCTGTCACTGTAGAAGTTGATTTGCTAGTAAGCCCCCCAGGGTAGCTGTTAGAACCTACTAAGCTGAGGCGCAGGTCTAGACTAAAGACTCCTTATTACAAGTGTTTATTGACCAATTGGTAAAGCCCAGGGTACCCATGTCTTTTTTAATGTTTTGATTGTAGGCATTACAGGTGTAATTTGCCCAATGTTCAAGTCATTCAGAATTAGGGCTCAGCCTGAGATGGTGTGTTGAACAAGGCCAAGGAGAAGTAAGTGAAATAAAGCTAGACACTTCTTGGGTGGGATGATTGGCTACACTTAACAATTGGTCAGTACATGCAATCTGGGTTTTAGACATGTACCAGGGACTGGAATATTAAAAGGGTTTAACAGTCCCCTGAATGCATTTTTCTGTGTGGTCAAGTGAACTGTGTGTGTGGGCTCATATCCATCTTGTTTCTTATAAGGGACTGACATAATAATCAGCACAGGGTGAAAGATTGTTGTTTAGAATTTGATCTTTGATTTTTTTTAAATGATGATGATGAAGGCAAAGCAGATTGAGATAAGCATTTCAGTTAGGCTGTCGTGGTTGCTTACATGAGGAGCCTCCTATATCCCTGCAATAGCACAGCACCCTACTGAAGTTGCCTAGCTTTAGGAATCATACACCCCATAGGAACTAGATTGTGTAACTGGCCCTTTTTTTCCTTCCACAAATCCTGTGATGTATATTTGGGGTACAGGAAGAAGGTTTTTTTGTGTTGATGCTAATTTTTGAGTGGGGGATTTCCTGTATTCCTTTTTCCTCTGAGCTCCTTTTTTGAAGTAATGGGAAGTAGATGGTGACAAGCACAAGGTAAGTGCTTTAACTCATGACCTGCTTGGATCGGAAATATTAGAAAGTCATTGGATGAGCCATGAGTCTTCTTGAGCGGGACATGAATCAAAAAAGATTGCAGCAATCTTACCTCCTTTACCTTGGTCTCTATTTTTTTGTCATAATGTAGGATAGATGTTCGGGGAAATTTGACTGGTTACATTTGGAGCTGAATATTTATTGAACTAAGTCTCTGTGCTGACCAGTGAGAAGAAGCCATTTAGCGGACCATGTCCAAGTAAAATCCAAGTTACAGGAAAGTGCTCATGAAAGTGAATGATGAATTTTCTATAGCACTTCAAAATAATTACGCTAACGATATTGCACAACAAATCTTGACAGAAAGTATAGGACTCTGGGAAATATGGACAAAACAGATAGTCACTAACCAAAGTCGAATATAGCTGTTGTTTAAAATAATGCTAATGTATATAAATAGATGAAAGTAAAAGATAAAAATATAAATTTACCCAGTTTTCCTATCCATCCATATCCAAGTTTCAGGAAAGAATACACGAATAGCTGGGTTACTGGTATCTGGAAATTCTTTTGTAAGAAGCAGTTCATCAACACTGTTTTCAAATGGTCTGGCCCTCTCTGAAGTAAATGAATAATCAATGTCCTGCATATCATCATAAAAATCTGTAAAAATGAAAATAATTTTATTTTTAGGGAGTCGATTGTGTTGCAAAATACTATTTCCTTTCTATTGTCGATAGTTATTTAGATAGCATTGAAGGCACAGTCCCTGTTTTGCCCTTTTCAAAAGGGCCAGCTACAAGATAATAAATATACAAATGATTTGTTGGCCCCTGCCCTTCTTACAAGACTTGGTTTTGGAAATGGACAATACCTATGTGATGTTCTTTAAAATAGTTCACACTATAAAAAAAATAGGGGCTCAGCCACTTGAACAACAGAAATTGAAAATTAAGAGCACAAAACTATTAGAATTCAGAAATCAGAAGTCGCTTTGCTATACTGGGGTTAAAAATGATATTTTTCGTGATGTCTATGGCAGGTAGCAATATGCCTTGGGACCATTATAGATGTTTGTTCTTCTGAGTAAATTGGAAATTAGAACACGTTGGGGCTTCTTGTGTAGACTAAGACTTCTCAGTTGCAAAACATTTTATTATTAAAATTAGATTTTTTAACTAAGCACACAGTCATTGATGTCAGCTGTGCCAAAACTCTCCGCACGATTCCATAGGTAACAGATCATAAATTACCACAGTTGTCAAATATAACTTCTTTACATACAGCTACATATCAATGCAATGTGAATAGCATTCCATGTGAAAGATACATTGGAATACAGAAAAAAAACAATTAAAAAATGCATAATATAAAAAGCTGAAAGTGGAGATGCAGGTTTGATACTAAACCTTTTCACTATGGATAAACAAATGTACAGGCACTTTTATTGATATTGTTCCAACAAAGCACGACCGATGTTGACCATCCATTGGGCCTGATTCACAAAGGGCCTCCGCACTTATGGCGAAGGCCCCACAGTCATGGGGGTGTCTCCGCACTCAGGGCACAATCTCTGGAATGAGAATTCTCATTGCGGAGAACGCGCCCAGAGTGCAGGGAATCCCCCACGACTGCTGGGGCCTTCGCCATAAGTGCGGAGGCCCCTTTGTGAATCAGGCGCATAGTGAATAGGATTAAGGCCCAGAAGTATGACCATTTTGTGAGTGCAAAAACGGCGGCAAACTGATTTTTTGTATGCAAAATTGGTTGTGCGCAATGTACGAAAGCCATTCGCAAAACATAACTTTGCAATGCGAATGAAAACCGACTCGCAATAAATGCATCCTTTTTTTGCATTTACAAAATACCGATTCACAATTTGCAAGTCGCTAATTATAATGTACAAACCATTCGCAATTAGCGAAAATGTGCAAAAAGGCCCCGTTGCGCATGCAGTTTAGCACTAACCAGAACCAGGTGGTAACCAGGCCCAACCTATAAAAACACAACCAGAATGAATCAGAAATCTTTCCACAATGGCTGCCCTGTACGTGATAGCAAGGAAGATGCGGATACTGGCTGCTCAGCAGAGTAGGTGGAGACAGGTGAGGATATTCATAGTCAGGCTAACATTGTTCGAGTAGACAGAGGAAGAGATCTATGACCAGTGCAGGCTGAGTAGCACTGTCATCCAAGACCTTATAGACACCTTGAAGCCACAATTGGAAACCAGAAATCTGTGTAGCAATGCAATCCCTACACACATGCAGGTTTTGTGCTCCCTGCACCTAATGGCCACTGGTATCTACCAAGATGTCATTGCAGTGGCCAGAGGTGTGTCGCAGAGGGCGCTTTTGCGTTTCTTAAGCAATTTCCTAGATGCCATGCCTCACCACATCCATCAGCACATCTACCTGCCCAGGAACGATGAGGACCTTGAAAATACATAACTGCAATTTTACAGAATAGCAAGGTTTCCACTGGTCATAGGGTGCATAGAAGGGGCCCAAGTGGCCATATGTCCACCCAACCGGCATAGCATACATATTCCATAATAGGAAAAGCACACATTCCCTCAACATCCAAGTTGTCTGTGATGCAAACAACATCATCACAAATGTTGCCAAATATCCTGGAAGCACCCATGAGCCATACATCTTCAGACACTGCGGCATATACCCAAAATTAGAAAGAGGTGACTTTCATGGAGGATACCTACTAGGTACTGAAATTACGTGTCCACAGTGAGATGTATTTGCACTGTAATGTCTGTCTGCATGTTGTCTCACCTGTGGCCATGGATCCTCACACCGTACCCGTCTCTCTACAATGCACATGAAAGGCGGTAGGACAGGGTACATCAGCGCACCAGGGCCGTGATCGAGCCCACAATTGGCATCCTAAAACCACAATTCAGGTGCCTCCTCAAGAGTGGCGGATCCCTGCAGTATGCACCTGAGACAGTCTGCAAAATAGTGGCAACATGTGCCATGCTCCACAGCATAGCCTGCAGGGGTGGATTGCCCATGGATGTGAACGATTCACAATCGGAGGATGGGGACCCCGGACCACCTGCCCGACAGCATTGGGATGGTAGGTCTGTAGCAGAAGGGAGAAGGCGCAGGGACCAGATAGCAAACCATTATTTTTAAAGGTACGTCCAAAGTAATGACAAACTACCCTCTGCATAAGACAGTACACATTGTGAATTCAACCTTGAATTTGTGCTTTATTGTGCAAGTTTGCACAAACAAAATCAGGGCAACCTGTCCATCACAAAAAGCCTGCTAAAATTAATGTGCAACTGTATTGTGTTTACATCACCACTGATTTTGAATAAGATGTGGGGCAATGACTGTGCAGGAACTACACAATTCACTTCCTGCCTCTCCGTCCAGCCTGGTTAGAGCTGCCACTTGAAACCTCAGTCTGGCGGCTACAGCTCATATGCATAGTTGGTGTTTCCGCAGCAGAGACGCTACTGCAGCTGGAAACCTCACTGTCAGCGCCCTCTATAGCACCACCACTGGCAAACATATTAATCTGCAGTGTTGCCACTGCTGCAGTAATTTGTTGCAGGCAACATGCCACAACACCACTGTAGTGGCCCATCTCCATCTGGAGACATAGGGTGCGCTTCGTGTATTGGGTAGTTGCATAAGGTAGCCTCCCAACTGGCCTGTTCAAAGTGTCCCTCTTGTGTCCCCTGCTGCACTTAATGCCTTTGTGCTGCCCCCTCTCCTCAGCCAATTATTTGCACAGAATTCCAATGGCACCTGTTAGGGCATCAAATTTAGCTTTCAACCCGCACTGGTTATCAGTGATCTTTTGTGTGATGTTCCTGAATCACTGGGTAAGCTTAATGTTTATCGGCCTCTGTTGTTGTTGTTGTTGCAGGCACTGGATCCTGAGTATCGCCTGTTGCACGCCTCCAAACAAAACCTGATTGGGTGATACAGAAGGGGGATGAGTGTGCAGATTGGCTTGCATACGGCGTACAGACTGCTGGGTTAGACGCATTAGACAGACCCTGGTAACAAGAGTGGGTCTTGATGCTGCTGTCTGCCATGATTCAGGTGTCACACTGGCTGTAGCCTCTGATGAGGTCGATGCAGCAGTGTTTCTTGGACTTGGTCCACTTGATGCTCCCCATCCTGCCCTTCCTCCATCTGGACCTGATCCGGGCTTCCCTCATTGTCATCTGCACTATGCTCTCCTCCCAGTGGTGTATCTATGTAGCAAAGATGTAAGGAAAAAAAATAATTTAATGCTAATTACTACCACAGTCATGTTGCAATGTTTATCAGCTCATGTCATTCAGTTACTACACTGTATAAGTCACTGACTATGTTTCCCATAATGCACCGTTTGGGTTTATTTTGTGCGGCCGAGGAATTTTGGATGTGGATGATTAGTATGCATGCCCAGAAAGGGATTTAGTGGGGAATTAAACATTTCTTACACAATTCACACTTACCAGGGTTTGGTGGTAGCTGTGGTGTGTTAAGGGCCTCAAATCGGACAATAGCCACCCTTTTCAGTGTACTCTCCACCATGGCCTTTGCTGAAGATGGTTCCGATGCGGTAGATAACCCTACACTTGTCCCTTGCACCTCTCACAGACATGCTGCCACCCTCTTTGGCCCTGGAGTGCAGATCAAACCATATTTTTTTGATGTCATCCAGAGACCTGTGTGCCACCCTCAGGGCATTAATGCGCTGCTGCATTCCTCTCCAGATCTTACGTTTGTCGGCCTCATGGACACTGTGCAATGTCCTCCAAAACAGCCCCTCATGATTATTGCAGCAGTCCTATATTAGAATTTCTAGCTCCTTTTCAGAGAATTTGAGTTTCCTCAGCCACTCCTTTCCACACTTGTCACCGGCCTTGCTGCTCGTGGTTTTTCAGAGAGCCTACCTGCAGTGTTGAGCTATGCTGCTGCACCAAACCAAGTGCTGATTAATCTGCTCAGGAATCTCCTAGGACACCACTTCCTGTTTTGGGGTCCTTCAGCCCTACCAGGAAGTGTTTTCAAATGGGTTTTTTTTGCATTTGTGTGCGCAAAATGGGCTTGTTTCTGGCGCTCTGGCTATTTGCGCATGCAAAATAACCTTTTCAAACGACAACGCTATTTGCAAGCGCTCACCAACTCAAAATAGCTGCGGAGCAAGACAGCGATGTGAGTCATTAGCAACTCACAATCATGAGACCACTTTGGTTCGTAGGTATCGTTTTGCGACTTGCAAATTGCGAGTGCAATTTGACACAATTTGCACACCACCATTTTTATCGGTCGTACATCTGGCCCTAAAAGCCTCATTATGACTAGGGCGGTCCATCAGACTGCTGTAGTTGTGATGGCGGTCCATGGACCGCTAGACAGGCTGTTCACCTGCCGTATTACAAATTTGGCGGTTGGCCCGCCACTAGACCGCTGCAACTGATGGGGATCCCAGATGCCGCGTGGTGGCTCAGCGGTCTGACACTAGTGGTGCCACCTTGACACTGCCAAGCATATTATGAGTTGCCTCACCACAACCCTATCCATGGCGGTGACCCTGCCATGGAAATGGTGATGGAGAGAGGCATAGGGGGGTCTTAAAGGGACCCCTGTTGCCGCTGTGCTTGGCCGTGCTTGCAGGCGGGGTCATGTTGTGCCCCCTGTATTTCTGCACCCCCAGTTCCTGGAGGGAAAGAAATGCACGATATGGTGCATTTCTTCCCATACAGCAATGTGCTTCTGCAATCATATGGCACTTTCTTTCTATGGATCTCCTTTGAGCCTTAGCAAGGCACTGCCATGGGACTGCCGCAGCACACACCGCCCACCAGGATTAAACTCGGCGGGCAGTCTGACTGAGTGTTGAGGTCTTCCTGTGGGACGCTGGCATGACGGCCCACAGAAAGACTACCAAACATATAATCAGGCTCTAAGTGTTGTGGCGGCAGTATAGGGGATAGTATGGCTATATCTGATTAATCCTCCACAAACAGTCTGTTCTTCTGGGCAGCATCTCTTTAGGGCTCGGCAGTTGCGCTTCTCCTTCTTCGGACAGTAAGTTCTAGTAGGGCTTCTCAGCAGGTCAGGCAGGCTTCCAGGACACAGGCAGACCCATAGCACTTGCAGGAAGATATTTAAATTTCAGGTGATGTCTCTTCACTTCCGGACTGTGAAAGTTGGGGTCCCATGTTAAAACACAATTCACAGACCGGGGAGTTGATCACAGTGTCAGTGCCCAGGAACTTATTTGGTCTTTGTAAAAGGTGATAACTCTCACAGCATGTAGTGGCAATGCTTTTTCCATGCAGTAGTAGCCAAAACATGAGGATAATTATGTTTGAAACTTCTTCCTTGGCTGTGATCAGATGTTCTGAAAAAGTACTTGGGTAAAGAGAAAAGGGGCATGTACCACTGAGGGCCTTCCAGAGAGCAACTTTAGAACTG
Source organism: Lissotriton vulgaris (assembly GCF_964263255.1). Classification (NCBI taxonomy): domain Eukaryota; kingdom Metazoa; phylum Chordata; class Amphibia; order Caudata; family Salamandridae; genus Lissotriton; species Lissotriton vulgaris. Next base: position 501,820,039 of record NC_141694.1, read on the forward strand.
GTGTTTAAACCCTCCTATTCTTGCACGTGGATCATGGTAACACACTGATCTATGACCTCCCAGACACCATACTAGCACTGCTTTAGTGCATGCTACACACTGTAACAAGTCTAATCCAAGACTATGAAGAAATATGATCACATCACCCCAAACGTGATGGAAATCCATTGTCTCCCTTTGCCGACCCACACCATTTTCAAAACCAGCTGCATCATTTACAAAGCCATCATCACTAGCGCTCTGCTTATCTTGCAGACAGGTTCACAATCTCTGGTGGCTCACAGCACATCTGCAGCCAGAACATCATCAGATTGCAGGCTAAAAAGTGTAAAAAAGAAAAACAAGACAGTAGCCCTTTTCTGCACCCATGATCTAGAACAACATCACTGTATCCATCAGGACTGCCCAAAGCTACTCCAATTAGACAAACAGCTGAAGACTCACTGCTTTGAAGAACACTACATCACAATACATTGACGGTCCACAACTGAGCTAACTCTCCTGTCACTCAGTAACGTTATGCTTGTCTTTGACCCTGGACAGTGTTCTATTACCTTTTGTACAGCATTAAATACACTTCGATGTTTAGTAAAGCTCTAAAAGTGTCAAAATGGGCTTAAATGTGCTCCAGCTCAGTCACAGAGTAAGTCCAGCACCACACTTGGCCAATCACTGGCACTGCTGCAGCACACTCCTAATCAACCAAGGCAAGAAATTAAAATAACCACTGTAGCTATTATTAAACTAATTAATATTAGTTTCACATTTCAAGTAGGCACTTGAAGTGTGGGACAATATATGCTGACTTTTCACATTGGATTTATTTGGTAACTGCAGAAGCTGCTAGCACATTTACTGGATAACACAACAAGCTTTCTGTGAAATAAACACGCATAACCTATTACCAAACTAACTGTCCCTCTAGAGATACATAACAAGGTTACCAATAATCTGAAGCAAATACTATGGAATTATATAGCTCTTTACAAATATGCTAGATAACTCCACCTGTGTGGTGTGTCATAAGGAACAACACCAGAAATCTATTGAAGGTAGAAGCAACTTTCACAGAATGCCCAAGTTTCACAAGAACCTGGAAACAAGACAGGAGAGGAGGGTACCAAAGAGTTGACCATCATATGTGAGATAAGAACACTGAAGTGTACATAGAATTTCAAGCAAGTGGCAAACAAGGTGGTTATGATTTTAAAAAGTGACATTCAATGTTACACAGTGGGATGAATATTTTTGGATTTTTTAATAAGATTAATACATTTGATCAAAATGAATTCAACTTTTAATAAAACATTTCAGTGAGGGTGGATGTTTTAAAATTTGTGTTTACCAATTCAGATGTATAATTTAAATTAGTATATTACATTATTTTATTATTTAAAAATCATATAATTTGATGAGCTAATTTGAGGTAATTCATGTTATTAGTTACAGATTAATAATAACTATTTTAAATTATTTTTCATTGATATTATACCTTAAGGTATCTTTATTTCTTTCAATGAAAAACGTTATTACATTTACCAATGTTCAACCATAGGGAGGTCTCTACCCCAGTGACTGAGATCCTTACCAACATGCGAAAAGGTACTAGTAGTTCCATTACACTAGTAAATTCAGCCATAGAATGTTCAACCCCCTCATTTGAGGTGTGTAGACATATAAGTCCATGCCTCGGTCTATCCACCTTAAAATGGTGAACAATAAAGCGTAGTGAAAGACCTTCTCAGGTCCCCTCACCCACAGTTAAGATTCTGCCGAACCACTTTCCAGCCAACCTTTCAAGCTTCTCTGAATCCTATTCTGTCAAGTCAAACAGTTATTGCTGCAGTGGGACAGAGCACTCATCTCTGCAGCACTCTCTTACCATCAATTGGTTAAGAGTGAGAAAATCCTTTACTTTTATTCCTTTCAGCCACTTATTCCAATCACATGACACATGAGGAATCCAATTTTCAAATGGAGTGCCATCCACTCTCTTCATTGACCTGGCTGCAGCTGAACCCATCTTATCAAAGTGTCCTTCAATCCCTTCAAGTTCATTTGATCAGCCATAGGCATTCTCCCAATGACAGCTGTATCTTCCATTGACAAGTGGCTCATTAAAGCAGCTGTCTTAGAAATATCATTCAAAGTCTGTGCCCTACAAGCTGTCTAGAAGGTTGGAATTTATTCCAAAATATCATTGCTTACATGTGCACAAGCTCTTTTGCAACTTTCATAGGAAGTCCTGGAGGGTTGAAGGGGGAATTACATTTTCCATAAGTAGCTGTCTCTACTGCCATCCAAAATTTCTTTTCCTCTAAAACTATTCTTTCTCCGTAATCCTCACTCCTTTCTTTCTCTTATCTGTCCTTTGCAATTTTCCTCTCCTCTCGCTCTCTCGTATTCTTTCCCCTCCAGCCCATTCCTTCTGCTGCTCCCACATCCTTACCTCTTATTATGGCAGCACATTCAAAGTTGCAAACTAAATGACTTTATCATCTTCTGCAGTCATAGCTTTCTGAAGGGCCAACTGTGGTTGCATTGAAATCGGGGTTGGGAGCGGGGCTGGAGGGGGCAGAGTAAGCATCTTAAGTAAATCACAGAAAGTAAATTTGGAGACACACTTGAGATGTGTCTGTGATAGCCAGTTCTAGGAGAGTAAGGCAGCCTGACACCACAGGATTCCCTCCCTCAGTTCCAGTTCCTAACATGATACCTTCCTTAGAGCCCATCACAGTTTCTGCTCTACCGACCAGTTGTTATGACTGGTCCACATCAAAACCTACAAGGATCTTCCTATCCTTGCTCTTGGGAACCCTTCACCCTCTCCCCAAAAACAGATCCCTTATTGATCTAAGGACATGGCAGAAAGGTCTACTCCTGCCAAGCTTAAACCTACCAATACCTTGTGCAAATAATTATTTGTTCAAACTGAACTTATTGACGGCAAGCGGTGAAATGATTCTTAGAGAGGTAGTATGGGTGCTAAGAATCCAGACCCCTGAGCCGAAAAGAGGAATGAGACTGGGCGATGAGGTAAATACCAAGTCTCGATGTTAGAATGGATGCATGGGTAAACAAGAACCTTATATCTTTACAGATGGACCAAACTCATTTTTATACAGTAGGGTCCACTTCCCATATCGGGTAGAAAGACTAGTGTGAATATCCAGTATATGTGCATAATCAATGTGTGACACAAGCTACTCAATATTTGCTTACATCATCAATAACTCACTATTAATATTCACAGTTGAACAGCAGTAGTGTACTGGATACCTTCCACAGATGGCCTTGTAACAGTCATTATGACAGTTAAAGTGTCTCTTTACTTTAACATTTTTACAATACCTTTATGATAGAGACTGCTTTCAGCTTAGACTGTACATAGTGCATGCATGGCCAGGTGCCTCTGTCACACTTAAATAAGAAAAACATTATATTGTTGCGGCTCCCTGCTTCCTTCTTCAGAAAATTAGTGATTGCAAGTAGAAAGTTAGGGGAGGCAATGACTGAGGGGGACATTTAGCATAAATACCACATTACCATAACTCATAGCCCACAGTTCTTTCCTCAAATAGGCTTGCTCCTCTGAAAAGTCATGCTGTTTATCTGCTCAGGTATGGCCCACGGTTGAAAGGCTATATTGCCCCCTCTGAACTGCCATGATGAGGATCCTATCTCTTACTCAAAGTTATCATGAAAACTACCGTTCTCTGAAGCCCTATGAGGAGAGAAGTCACACTCCAATCAGCATCAGTTTGTAGTTTTGTAAAGTGCACAGCTACCCCTAAAGGATTTCCGGCACTTAGCATGATGAAACAGAAGAACTATCTAATTAGAATAGTCATGTCTTCAAACCTTTGCGGAAAGCAAGTAGAGAGATTTAGGAAGGGGATTCAACAGTTTTGGACCGAGCACTGCAAAAGAACATCCTTCCATTAAGACCCAATGGAATCTCGGTACCATGCAGAGAACCAGGTTGGAGGATATCAGGGGACAAGATGGGATGTAAGTTGTCACCAGATCTTGGATGTAATATGGCCCTATTCTGGATTTTGCCTTAAACATGTAGCAAAGAGCCTTAAATTGGGTCCACTTAGGGAATGTCAGCCCATGCAGTTCACGAAGGAGGTGTGAAACTGAGGCATGTTTGGGAAGTAGGTACAGAAGTCGTTACCCTAATCAAGTCTGGATATAACAAAGGCCTGGATTCACGGTCTTCATAACGGATTGGGGGATCATCCAGATGATCTTTCTCTCCAATTTCTACACCGTGAAACAGGTGGCAGTAACCGGAGGTTTCATTGGTAGTTTGTCATCAAGAACAAAACAAAGTATCTTAGCCTTGGAAGACTGAGTCCGAATAGGTCCCAATGAGTGGGGCCAGTGTTGAGGGCCCCAAAGCTGGGCATGTTTACCCAGGATAATGATCTCCATCTTATCACCATGAAGCCTTAGAGAGTTAGCACTCATCCAGGTGGCCACTCGACTCAAGCCCACATTAAGGTCTGAGGGCCCATGATCTTGGGTTGATGACAAAGATAATCTAATTTGTGGGTCATCTGCGTAGGAAAAAATAGTCAGACCACAACTCTCTACCTATGTTTGCCAAAGGCCTGAGATAAATATTAACCCCTTCCATGCTCATGACGAGCTCAGCTCGTCATGAGGCACAGTTGAGCTGTGCTGATGACGAGCTGAGCTCGTCATGACTAAATGAGAATTCCGATTTTCAGCACAGGGGAAAAATAACCACAGCAGCAATGTGGTTAAACAGGAGAGGGCTTAGCACAGTGCCTTGAGGGACCCCAGAAGCTAAAGCTTGAATTTCAAATCTGGCAGTGGCTGAGCAGACGTGAAATGTACAGTCCTTAAGAAATGAAGTTAGCCAGGCAAGGACTTTTCCCTCCAGGCCCAAAGAAGATAGGCGTTAAAGCAAGATGGAGTGTGACACAGGATCAAATGCTGCACTAAGATAAGTGCAGCAGTACTGCCCTCATCCAGGGGCCGTCTAAGATGTTCGGTGACTCCAAGGAGGGTGGATACCATAGTGTGTCTTGCCATCAACCCTGACAGTGAAGTATGAAAAACTTCTTGGGCCTCTACGTCGGATGTGAGATGAGCATTAAGATGCTTCTCCAAAATTTTGGAAAGCACCGGTAGACGAGAGATTGGTCTGAAGTTCGACCAAATTGAGGGCTCCAGATTCTTTTTTTTTTTTTTAAGAGTGGAATCACTAGCGTGTGCTTCCAACTTCGAGGGACAAGGCCATCACATCATGAGGTGTTCAGGAAATCATCCATCATATGTAATGGTACTGGATCCAGTAGATAAAGTTTGGATGGTGGTAGAGGATCCAATGGAGAGGCTGATAATATAGCTTGCAGAACAGTGAGAAAGGTGAAGAGGTCAGGAGTAGGTCAGAGTGACATAGTGGGTGTTAAATCAAGACTATTCACACTGTTACAAAGTTTTTGTTGAGGCTGGAACATTCGCTGATTAGGAAGGTCTGAAACCCCAAGTTAGAAGTTGTTCTTGATGTCTATGGATAGCTTAAGATTGATGTCTTTGGACAGTTATTTATTTATTTAGGAGTTTATAAAGCGCACAGCTACATCCAACGAGGGTTTTTTCCAGCGCTGAGGTAGACGACAGATGACAGGCTCGGATAAGAGAACTAGAGGTTGGTGAAAAGCCAGATTTTCAAGGCACGTTGACAAATAGGTTCTGACCCTGATGTGCCGATGGAGAGTGGCAGGGCATTCCAGAGTTTAGAGGTTGAAGATGGATGTCAGCCACTTTTTTAATAAAGAATTGGGCAAACTCGTCGCATTGACTTTTGGAAAGCGAGGGTGCAGGAGACACATTACAAGGATCAGCAAGTTCCTTAACCACCTTAAAAAGTGTCTTGGGGGGGCGTGGCCAAGATGGCGACGGAGTAAGACGTGCCTGCGAGCTCCTCCGGCACCCCGAGCCCTTCATAGCTTTGTTTAGCGGTATTGGGACGATTTCAGCACCGGCTTTCGGCTCTCTTGGGTTCGCCGAGGCGTCCTGCATTGGTTTGTCCCTTCTCCCGTCGAGCTACGACACGGGACGGCGGACTTAGCCGAGGTGTTACTTTGGTGACGCACTTGCACCGGAGCTGCCTACGGGGCTTTGTCAGGACGGCATCGACTCTTCACTAGAGGGGACTCGGAACTCTGGCAAGTGTTCGAGTGCAGCGCTTCTGTGCGAGTCCCCCGCATTGGAAATGCGACGAGCCTGCCTGTGATTCCGGTGTCCTAGCTGGCAATTCGGAGGTGACGAGGAGGCGCCGTCCTGTCTAGAGCTTTGCTGGACAGCGCAGACGACGAACGGGCGGAGAGGTGGTGCCATCTTGCCTCTCACCATCTGCGCTGGGGCGTCGCATCATGTCGACGAGGAATCGCCTGACTAAATCGGGGAAGGAAGGTCCCGGTAAGGGGGCATCTGGATCACCCCCCGGTCCTAGCAAGTCACCGACCAAAGACGATGCTGATGGCCCGGTCATGAAGGCCTTCCTGATTGAACTGTTCTCCTCCATCAAGGAGGATTTCACGGAGCTGAAAGCACAATTAGCCTCCGACCTCAGGGAGGTCCGCCGTGATGTGGACGGCATCGGCGAGCGGGTGGCGACCCTGGAAGACCATGACTTGGGCCTCAGTGGAGATGTCCATCAACTGCAGCAAGACTTGCTCCAGCTTCGTGAGCAGAATCTGGACCTCCAGACGCACTGCGAGGACTTGGAAAACGGGTCCCGTCGCAATAACATTTGAATAAGAGCGGTGCCGTGGGATGGAGACGGAGGAAACCTGCGGGAATATGTGGAGGCCCTCTTTTTGCACATTTTGGCGGAGGACGATCGCAATGAAGTCAGGATGGACAGAGTCCATCGGGTAGGCCTGCCGCGTGGCGCGCGCTCGCCGCCTCCCGACATCTTGGTTTGTGTCCACGACTTTCAGCTGAAGGAGACGATCCTGCGGAAGGCGAGAGATACTAACAATCTGCTTTTTCGTGGGCACAGCCCTCAACTTTTCCAAGATCTGGCGGCCTCCACCCTGCAAAAGCGACGAGACTTCCGCCCAGTCACGGCCTTCCTGAGGGAGCACGGGGTGTCCTATTCCTGGGGTCACCCCTTTCGGCTGATCTTCCGGTGGCAAAATAGACTGGTACAAGTGCGAACAGTGTCGGCCGCCAGGGACTTGCTTGGCATGGAGGAGACCTCTGCGTCGGCGGACGCCAACGCCTCGCCAAGAAGACGTCGCCGTTCTCGATCCCCGCCTTGGCAGAGAGTGGGCCGGCATGGCGCAGCGGAGGGGCCATCCCCGGCGGCGAGCCAGAGTGAAAGGGGAGATGCTTTGGCCTCGGTGGCCCAGGTGACTGAATCGAGCCGAGTGGACAGCTCCTCGGCGGCTCAGGCCCCCTCAACAGCGGCCCGTGGGAGCCGGGGGGCTCTACCACCTCAGGTACTCTGTGGGACAGTTCTCCGATGGAGGGTTACCTCGACCCTGGACTCGGGGGGGGGCATTACCTGGGTCTTCTACCCCCGACCCTTACGGTCATGTCCGGCTTTCATTGTTCTTTTTCTACTTTTTGCTTTCCCCTTTTTATGGTTTGTTTTTGAGGCTCCTGTGGGTTCTGGTAGGCTTGTTGGGGATGGATCCCGGTGGTGGTGGGTGGGGACCTGGTATGGCAGTGGTGTGTATGGTTTGTACTTTGAGTTGGGATGCATTGACTGGAGCGCTGAGGGGGGTAGTTGGTCTCGATGTTGCCTGTCACGATAGGCTCTTGGAACGTTAAAGGCCTTAATTCTCCTCAAAAGCGCCAGAAAGTTTGGAAGTATATTTTAGATCATCAGCTAGATGTGGTGGGCCTGCAGGAGACTCATTTGGCCCGCAAAGATGAGTCCAGGCTCAAGCACAGGCAGTATCCTCTGATTTATAAATCCTCAGCCACTACTAAGCACCGTGGAGTTGCGCTTTTGTTCAGATCTGCCCTTGAGTTTCAGCCTGTGGGGATGCGGGGGGACAAGGAGGGGAGGTGGTTGATGGTGAAGGGAATGCTCATGGGCAGGCTCTGCACTTGGGTGGTGGTTTATGCTCCGAATACAGGGCAACATGGGTTCCTTGAGAATCTTCTGAGTGTGATTGGGGACTTTGGAGAGGGGGCGTTGATTGTGATGGGGGATTTCAACTTGGTTTGGGATAAGAGTCTTGACTGTTCACATCAACAGAGGACGGAGACGGGTCTCTTTTCCCCGGAGCTGCGGGATAACTTGTTAAGTCTGGGCCTTATTGATAGCTGGCGCTCCCTCCACCCCCGCACTAGGGACTACACGTTCTATTCACATGTTCACCACACATATTCCCGTCTCGACCATATTTTTGTGCATCAGTCTTTACAGGGCGCCCTGCGCGACAGCAAAATCTTTCCACTTTCAGTTTTGGATCATAGCCTTTTAGCGACATGCCTGGCCTGGGCCCCAGAGTCGTCCCCCCATCGCAAGTGGTATTTCCCGGCATCCCTCACGCGAGATGAAGAATCCTGCAAGAAGCTTAGGGCGGCCATTGGTGAGTTTTTTGATTTGAATAAGATTGGTGACACCTCGGTCTTTACCCAATGGGACGCTTTCAAGGCGACGACACGGGGCACGTGCATTGCTTTGAACTCCGCCCTGAACAGGCTTCGTCGTGAGGAAAGGGAGGCCCTGGAGGCGGAGTTGACTGCGTTGGAAACTGCGCATAAGCAGAATCCTTCTAGAAAGACTCTTCGCCCTCTTGCTGCGATGCGAGGGAAGCTCAGGGCGCACTATAGTAATCGTGCTGAATATACCCTCCTGCGTCTACGGCGCCTCTCCTATGCCCAGGGCAATAAAGTGGGGAAGCACCTAGCGCGGCAGCTCCGTGATAAACGTGAAAGAGAATATGTGGGTGGCATCCGGACCCCCGCCGGGGTGGTGGAACACAGGGATGCGGTCAAGGCAGAGCTCTTCGGCGACTTCTATGCTGCACTATACTCGGCGGACCGCCTAGTGCCGGCCGCTCAGCAAGCGTATTTGGAAGCCCTGTCGCTACCGCAGGTCTCCAAGGAATGGAATGAGCTTCTGGAGGCCCAGTTTACTAGGGAGGAGGTGCTCTCGGCCATTCGGTCCCTCAAACCGCAAAAAGCCCCGGGCCCGGACGGCTATACGGCCGCCTTTTATCAGACGTTCGCGTCCGAGTTGTGTGACCGCTTGGTGCTCCTTTTCAACACCATGAGGGAGGCGGGCCACACTTCGGGCACTATGGCGGAGGCTATGATTTCGATTATTCCCAAGGCGGGGAAAGACCCCTCCAAGTGTGAATCCTACCAGCCCATAGCCCTTCTGAACCTTGATGCCAAGTTGTATTCCTCTATCTTAGCCACCCGACTCAAGAACCTTATGCCTGCTCTCATCCATCCGGATCAATCAGGCTTTATAAAGGGTCGTCAGACCCACGACAACACCAGACGGCTGATTCATCTGATTGAGAAAGCTGAACGCTTTAGGATTCCAGCTGTTCTGCTAGGCCTTGATGCTGAAAAGGCGTTCGATCGGGTGGACTGGAACTTTCTCTTTATTACTCTACATGCTTTTGGCTTTTCTTCCAAATTTATAGATATGCTTCGGGCCAACTATCAGGACCCGCGTTCGAGGGTCATGGTGAATGGTCACGTCTCACCATTTTTTGCTCATTCCCGAGGCACAAGGCAGGGTTGCCCCCTATCCCCCTTACTTTTTGCGCTTAGCATAGAGCCTCTTGCCATTAGGGTTCTGGAGGACACGGATATTGTGGGCTTTCCCTTCTCAGGAGAACAGCATAAAATATCTTTGTGTGCTGATGATGTCCTTTTGTCGCTAGCCGACCCCGGGACTTCCCTTCCACGGGTGCAGGATGTGCTGTCCCAGTTCGAAGCAGTGGCGGAGTTTCGGGTCAACCCCGGCAAATCATATATACTCAATCTCACGCTTCCGACCTCTGAGGTAGAGCGCATTAGACCGCTCACGCCCTTGGCCTGGTCTGGCTCCTCCATTCAATATCTCGGGGTTAAGCTGACCTCCTCCGTCGCCACCCTGTATGCAGCCAACTTCCCTCCTCTGCTGACTCAGATACAAGCTGAGCTGAATTGCTGGAAACCTATGTTTATCTCTTGGCTCGGGCGCGTGCATGCTGTCAAGATGACGCTGCTCCCCAAGCTTCTATATCTGTTTCAAGCCCTCCCCATTCCCTTGGACGGGGGTTTCTTTCGACGTTTGAAGACTATGGTTCTGCGTTTCATCTGGCAGGGGGGCCGTGCTAGACTCTCCTTTCTTACGCTCCGTCGACCCTTGAAGAAGGGTGGGGCTGGCCTTCCAGACATGCTTCTTTACTACAAGGCGGCGCAACTCCGGTTGTTGGCCGAATGGACCCAAATGGAGTCAGAAAAGCATTGGCTGCATATGGACAGGAGTGTGGCGGGGCGTTCTATTTGGGACCTGGTTTGGAATGCGAAGGGGGATCGGCCTCGCAACGCATACATTAGCACTCCTACGAGCACCACTTTGAAGGTCTGGGACTCGGTCTCTAACGATGAACGATGGACCTCCTTTCCCTCCCCCTTCACGCCTATCCACTTTAATCCAGCGTTCCCGCCGGCTCTTGTTGAGGGGCCCTTTGATGGGTGGAAGGCGGGGGGCTGCCACGCACTTACACATTTGTTTCATGGCTATGAGCCGCTCACCTTCCAAAACTGCATGCGTGACTATGGTGTGCCACCTACTGAGCGCTACCGGCACGCCCAGCTGCTACATTGGGCATTGTCTCCTGAGGTGCGGGACGCTGCGACGAGGCCTCCCACGGATTTCGAATCCTATATTACTCGCGCATCATCTATGAAGGGGGTGATTTCCTTTCTCTACGATTTGTTGTTAACCACGGCCCTCTCACCTCGCCCTAGATACATTGGTTTGTGGGAGGAGCATCTAGGGCGCGACATCTCCGACGACGAGTGGTCCCATCTTTGGCGAGATCTACGCACATTCAACCACTCGATCGATCTGAGAGAAGCACACATGAAGACCATGCTAGATTGGTATCTGTATCCGTCCCGATTGCACAAGATTTTTCCCTCCGCTTCTGATAGATGTTGGCGGGGCTGTGGCCTCCTGGGTGACTTTCGCCATATCTGGTGGGATTGCCCCATCATACGCCCTTATTGGGAGGAGATTCTGTCTCATATTAGGGAGATCCTGGGCTACCCGATTCCAGATTCCATTGGCTTTGTGCTCCTTGGCCTTCGGGACTCGCTTCTGGAGCACCAGACCAGGGCTGACAAACACATCCTTTGGCTCTGTCTGGGTGCGGCTAAACTGACTCTAGCTGCTGCATGGAAAAAGAAGGAGGCCCCAGCTCTGTCCCTTTGGTTTGCTAGGTTGTGGAGGCTGCTGAGTGTGGAGCGTATGGCGGATATTTTTAGGAATAACTTTAAGAACTTTACTTTCCGATGGGGCCCGCTAGTCCGCTTTCTCTCTCGGGGGTTGCCGTCAGCGGTCTGCCCGCCCACTATACGTGCCTTACATCTGTTTCAGGTGTGAACTGTGCTTGTGTGAGAGGTTGTTGTCTGGCTGCCACCATCGGGGGGGGTTGGGTGCAATGGGGATGTTGGAGCCTCTGGGAGGGGGGGTTTTCGGGTTTGTTTTTCTTTTCTGTAAGGGGATGTGGACGCTTTGATTTTTATGATCTCACTGCGAGTTGGTTCTCTTATGGCCGAACTACATGGAGGCGTGCATGGACTTGGTCGACTCCGCCTCTGCCTTGGATAGACTTGCCCGATACCCGGACGGGTTTTCCCATCCGGATTCCGCAGAGGGCTTGACGCTCTTCCGGGCTGACTTTTGCACTTTTTATTTTTTGTCCTCCTTTGTCCTGCCCTGAATGATGACACTGCTCAGCCCCTGCGTGGGTACTTCTTTGATTTACAATTCATGTGCTTTCCTCCCCCTTTCTCTTCTATTGTTTCTATCTTTCTGTTCTCTCAATAAAAATATCTTTAACAAAAAAAAAAAGTTTCTTGGGGCTAAGATATTAGCTAGAGAAAAGATACAGGCCAAACTCCTTCACACAACACATAGATTATACGAACTAGGGGTCAGCGCCGGAAAATTACTGGTGTGGCTGGAGAGGAGGGAGTAAGGGGAGAGATGGGTGCCTCAGTTGACTCTCGGGGATGGGTCGCACAACACGAACCCGCGAGACATAGCCAACGCCTTCACGGACCACCTAGAACAAGTTTACACCCCATCCACTTCATACACTTCAGAGGACTCACACCGACTCCTCGAGGACAGTGACATACTGGTATTGTCGGACGAAGACAGAGAGGCATTGGAGGGAGATTTGACGGATGTGGAGATTCAACAAGCAATGAGCAAAATTCAATCCGGCAAAACGATGGGCCCCAACTGGATCCCCATAGAGTTTTTGAAGGTAGTAGCCACGCAGGTGACGCCTCATTTACGGGCTATGTTTGAAGAAAGCTATGAGAAGGGTCTCCTACCAGAAGACCAACGACTAGCATCCATTGTAGTGCTTAGGAAGCTGGGTAAGCCGGCTGATGCATGTGGCTCCTACCGTCTGATTTCCCTAATCAATGTGGAAGCAAAGATCTTAGCTAAAGTCCTAGCCCTACGCCTAATAGCGGTCATTTCATCACTGGTTCACCCGGACCAGGCGGGCTTCATGCCCGGGAGGTACACAGCATTAAACATTAGACGCCTCCATAACGTAATAGCATGTAGTGAGTTTCTTGAAGAAGACGCTGTGATCCTCTCCCTGAACGCTTCAATAGCATTTGATTCCACGAATGGCCCTATTTATTTGAAGTCTTGAGGTGTATGGGCTTTGGTCCTAAATGTATGGGTTGGGTGAGATTACTGTATACAGATATTTGGGGACAGGTCCGAGTCAATAATTATACATCCAGACTCTTCCCACTGAATAGGGGTACTAGGCAATGTTCCCCTCTCTCCCCCTGCTATTGGCTCTGATGCTGAAGCCACTCACGGCATGGGTTAGGCGAGATGTTATGGTGAGGGTTTTGAAATGGGCAGAGGGGCACGATGATAGAATATCATTATATGCAGATGATATATCGCTGTACCTGGCATCCCCCTATAAATCCCTTCAGGGGGTTTAGAATATATTCACGAACTTTGGGAAATACTCGGGATATGCCATCAATTGGAGCAAATCAGTGTTGTTCATCCTGAAGGGCCAGGCTCCCCCAATGGGCTGCACAGTGGAGATCACCACGGAAGGCTTCCGATATTTGGGGATCTTTGTGACTCCGTACCCCCAACTTTTCTACGACCTTCATCTTGCGGCCCCTCTAACCCGGCTGCGGGCTGACGTTAAACACTGATGCTCCCTGCCTCTATTCCTGGTGGGGTGAGCAGCCCTATTTAAGATGCTGGCCCTTCCCCGGTTCTTGAACATCATTCAAAACAGCCCCCACAGGGTCCCAGACTCATATTTTGCTGGGGTGGAGAGCGAAATACGAACATTGCTATGGGATGGTTGATCCCCTCGAATCGCCATGTACAAGCTGACTAAAGGGTGGTACGATGGGGGGGTGGCCATCCCCGATCTCCGTCTTTACTATGAGGGAATGCAGGTGGTGGTGGTTAATCACTGGATCTACAGATCCCGAGTGGATACATCATACATGTTAGATAGTTATCAGATGGGACGGACGGGATACCTGAAGGCACTATACTCGAAGACTCAAAAGGGTTGTTACGTTGGCCCCACTGTTTACACAGTGATGATATGGCACCTGGCAAACTCCCATCTAGGATGGGCAAAACCCTCACCAAGGCCACGCCCCTGTGGTGTACCCAGAGACTGGGGGTTCTTGGCAGTCACCCCGTGTTCGATAAGTGGGACATGATCGGAATCTCAACAATAGGAGACTTGTTAAAAAAGGGGACACTTCTCAAACTCGAGGACTTACAGAGGACGTATGATATGGCCCATGGGCAGGTGTTCATATATCTGCAGATAGCTATCCCTGACATGGTGGATATCCCAGACTTGTCCCTTCTGGAAGCCAGGCTTCTTGACGGTCCACTGCGTTACTAAGGCCATATCACTCACATACAAAAAACTCTGTAATAATCTACCAGACACTTTTCACAAACTCCAGGAGAGATGGCAGTTGGACTTAGGTCCAATAGACGACGATGACTGGCAGGCGGCACTGATGTCCCCTCGCGAGGCAGCTATAACAATGTGGCATAGACTTATCCAACTAAAAATCCTACACAGATCTTACCTCACAGGAAAAACCCTTGCAAAGATAGGCTCCAGGACTAGTGCAATATGCCTTAGAGGGTGTCAACAAGACGCATCTTTTTACCATATGATATGGGACTGCCCAGGAGTGAGACCTCTTTGGCAGGGGTCAACAGAGAGTATCCTAGAAGCCTTGGAGAAAGATCACACCCTTACACATTGGCTGGGTCTCTTAAATATATGGGGGCCGACTGACCTGACGGAAACTGAAGAACAATGTATGACACTGGGTTACACATTGGTCAAGAGGAAGATAGCAAGGAAATGGGGAGTGGCGGACAGATCCTCGCTCCGGATGTGGACCATGGAATTTGACAAGAGGATGATTGCGGAAAAAGAGGTGTTCAAAGTAAGAGGGTGCCCCAAAAAAATGGGACAAATAGTGGGGCAAATGGAATGCCTATCAAGATGATTTGTATGTGTCCCCAACAACAGAATTGGAATTGCAACGTACAAAATGAAGATGGCAAGTTACACCCTGATCGCACTGCATATATTAAATAAGACTTATGTATGATGAAATATGCCAATTATCTCTTGATTATACACATGATTTGTTATTGTTCAAACTCAATAAAAAGATTTTTTTTTTTAAAGAATTGAATGAGGCACATGCTGTGCTACATGTTTTATGATATTTTTTGTAATACATCAGACGAAAATGTCTGAAATGAAACTTGATGCTATCAAGAAGGAGATCTCAGCAGTTGGCGTTAAGGTAAGCACATGTGAATCTACCTTATTTGAGCAGTCTTCAGAGAATGTAATCTGAATTTGCCTCCTTCCACAGGTACAGATATTCTACTGATAGAAAGCTGAGGATCTGGCTCACCAAATGAATATGCAGCCAGACTGGGGAACGGAACTATGTTAGCTGTGGTGCAAAGTCACATTCTTCGAGGACTGCTTGATAAGGAACAACATTCATTTGTATTGGGTTCCAGAGAAGGGAAAGCAAGGCAATATGATTACATTTCAGAAGGACTGAATGCCTTACTTGATGGACCTTTTATTTCCTGGAATCTCTTGAGTTTCAAAGAGCTTGTACAAATTGATCCAGGAAGCAACAAGCTTCAACCAACCAACAATCATTACTGCATGTTTACTGTGCCACTAGCACAATCAAACCATTTTCTAGGCCTCGAATAAAGGAAGGCCCTTTCCTAAAGGATGGCGACAGATGTGATGGCTGCTTACTCTCACAATATTGCAGTTAAGTGAAAGAAATTCTTAGGACTCTGCCTTAGAATGTAACAGAATATTAAATTCAGACTGAAAGACCTTTGAGTTCTCTGAATCAAAAGCCTTAGCTGACTTCCTGTACTCCATGGACTTACTTCTAATGGAGGAATCATTGATTAAACAGGTGCAGGATGTCATGGTTCAGTTTTTGAGGTGCCTGGTTGCGCATGAAACACGGCTCATGCGGAAAAGCGATCCTCCTCACTTCCGGGTTCTCTACCGGTTAGCGGTCCAGCCTGAACCGCTATGATATCACAGGTACTTCCGCGGAAATCCGCATTTCAGCAGCGGCGTTCCCCCGGATCCGCGCTTCGCTTAGATGCCTGTCCTTACCTGAGGCTTGCCCAGTTCCAGGCCGTTCCTCCAGGTAACCTGCTTGCCCGCTCTGAAATGTGTGCCTGCCCAGACCTGCCTTTCCGCTGCTGGAGCACTCATTATCGTGCCTGCATTGCAGCGCTGGAGCGCTGTTACGTGTGCCTGCCGAGACCTGCATTTCCGCTGCTGGAGCGCTGAGCACTCATTATCGTGCCCGCATTGCAGTGCTGGAGCGCTGTTACATGTGCCTGCCGAGACCTACCTTTCCGCTGCTGGAGCGCTGAGCGCTCATTATTGTGTCTGCACTGCCCGCGCAGGAGCGCTGATGTTTGTATGCCTGCCTGTGACTCTGCCTGCCTGTGCTGGAGCGCTAGTTCTAGTTTCCTTGCCCTACAGTATTTAGGCGCTTGTTTTGCCTCTGCCATTACCTTGCCACCTTGCGCAAGAGCACTTGTATTTGTGTTTTTCCTTTGCCTTGGCTACAGTACTGGAGTACTTTATTTTTGGGTTTTTGTTTCATCGCACAGGAGCGCTTGTGACTGTAGCAGCTTTCCTTCATCACATTGCGCTGGAGCGCTAGTACTGTGGCAGCTTTTCCTTTGCACTATTATGGCAATGATGTCCACATTTGAGGTAACTGCTGATTCCGCATGAGTGTGTGTTAGTGGCTGAGAGCAGTTTTGGGTGCATTGATTGTAACTGAGATTCCCGTGTTTCCCTATCCAGCTGGTGCCCACGGTTCAACCAAACAGAGGGACATCCTCTACTACCTTCCTGACATCATCCTGCCATTTTTAACTACCTTCCCCACTCCCATCTTTATCCTAGTTTGTTGTTTAATCTAGAGTGGGGTAAGGTGGGCGGGGGGGGCGATAGATCATGTCGTCTCTGCGGGATCTCTCTTCAAGATCTCTCTTCAAGAAACAGGTAACTTGTGGGGTATGTGACATTATGCGAAGCCCAAGTTGAATATATCGCCCTACCGACATGAGCGATCCCTGAGATTTCACTGCAAGACAAAGCAGCTATGCTTGAAAACATACAAGACAAGACATGACGGCCTTACAGGGTCAGGTAGCGGCTGGGGTTATGGGTCCCTGGGGTCCTTCTCCTTATGCTAGAGAGAGGCAGGAAGGACTGCTACTTCCTTACTTATTTACCTATGGGAGCACCTCCTCCACTGCACAACAGGACAATGCCATACATGTTATAGCTCCCCACCCCATGCAACTAGCTCCTCCTGAACGCTTTTACGGCGATAGCACCAAGTACAGTGTCTTTCTTCACCAGTGCCACCTACACTTCATGGCCAGAGCTACTGCCTTTCCGGACGACGCTTCCAAGATCGCATTCATCCTCTCCTACATGGGTGGAGACGCTGCACAATGGTCCATCTATCGGGTGGAAAATGACGACCCCATGCTTTACAACCTGCCAATTTTCAAGGAAGCACTGCAGCGCATGCTCGCTCATCACACCTTTGTACAAGCCGCAGACAACGAACTGCTTAATTTGAAACAAGGCAACACCGACCTGCTCCATTACATCACAACCTTCAGTAGGTTAGTCAAAGAAGCCCGTTGGCCCGAGACCAAAAAAATATCCGTATTCTACAGGGGTCTACGTGATGACCTAAAGGACCTGATTTCTCAAATGCCTGATCCCCTGGATGAGATAGGTCATTTCATCGATCTGGTGGTCAAGGTTAACTACAGACTACAGGAGCGAAGAAATGAGAGAACCAAAGGAGGCGACAATCGTTTGCTGTCCTTCAAGGATAAATCCAAGGATGAGCCATCCCTTTCTTTGACATACCTGAACCAATGCAGATAGGTGGTATACGAGGACCTCTCACCAACGAGGAAAGAGAGAAAAGAAGAAGACAGAACCAGTGCCTATACTGCGGTAAAAACGGGCACTTCATCAGGGAATGCCCAGTAAAGCCTGCTCGAGCTAAAGGAAGAAGGCTTTTGCATTGCCTGTATCCAAGATGGAAAACTGAGAAACCCAGTAGGTAGCGGGGTCCAGCTACTGGGTTCTTCGTCCAGCAAGATAACGACCCCTGCCTTTTTCAGTGGTAGCCACCACCTGGGTGTGGAGGTGGTCCTACCAGCTTGGACAGGGCAGGTATGGCAGATAACCACCCTTCTTGATTCAGGAGCAACTGGCAACTTCATTGACACCCAGTTTATGGTGAATCTGGGTATGGCCACGGTAAAGACAAGAAGAGAAGTGTGGCTCACTGGTTAGAGCAGGCAGACCCTGAAGCAGAGGTCAGACCCGGGTTCAATTCCCGACGGGGCAGGGTCTTGAGCTCAAATGTCCATGGACTCGATAATTCTCGCTTCGGTGCCTGACCTAATCATGGGTTCACACTCTGCAACTCTGGGCATTAAGCTTGCTTAATCTCCACAACGGCCCCCCCGCGGCGGGATGCCTGGCTTTCACCTTGGGGATGCCCTGTAGGGGCTATCTCACAGGGAAAAGCCAGGACGGGTTCCCAAGGCAAGCGCGGAGATACCCCTTCGGGGGTCGATTCAGGCGCTATATAAGAAACATAATAATAATAATAATAAAGAAGACGAAACTGGAGACTGTAAAGGCAGTGGACGGTACTGACCTCACCATCCGGTACCAAACGGAGGACTTGAGTATGGTGTTCGGGAACAAACACACGGAAACCATTGCTTTCGACGTGATCGACGCCCCTCAGTTCCGAGTTATTTTGGGCCTGCCATGGCTGGTGCGCCACAACCCACGAAAAGACAGGGCATCCGGAATCCTAGTCTTGGATTCACCCTACTGCAGCACCTCTTGTTACAATCCTGCTAATTCCTCTGGTGTGCGTACCACACAGGCTCACACTCTATCCATGACAGGAACCGGCATGACCACACAGGACAACGTACCAGAAGCATACCTTGACCTGGCTGACGTGTTCGACAAGTAAGGAGCCAACACCCTTTCGCCTCACTGTCCGTTCGACTGCAGGATAGATCTGATTCCTGGGTCCACACTTCCTTGTAGCCAGATATACTCCCTCTCCGAAAAGGAGAACGAGCACCTCTGCTCCTACCTAGATGAATACCTAAGTAATGGGTTCATATGCCATTCTAGGTCCCCTGTGTCCTCTCCTCTTTTGTTCGTGGCCAAGAAGGAGGGGGATCTCAGGACATGTATTGACTTCAGGGCTATGAACGCCATCACCATCAAAAACAGGTACCCACTACCGCAGAATTCTAACCTACTAGACCAGGTGAAAAACTCCTCAATTTTTACCAAACTAGACCTCAGGGGGGCCTACCATCTAGTCAGATTCTGGAAAGGTGACGAATGGATAACAGCATTTCGGATCAAATTCAGCCTCTTCGGACTCTGCAACGCCCCCGCGGCCTTCCAGTTCTTCATTGATGAAGATTTGAGGGACTACATTGATGTATTCTGTATCGTGTATATCGATGATATACTGATCTATTCCCAGACCATGACAGACCACGTCCAACACGTACGCGCCATCCTCCAACAGCTGGGGCGACATGGGTTGTACGTCAAACTGGAGAAAAGCATCTTTCACACAGAGTCTGTTGAATTCCTGGGACATGTCATCACTCCAGCTGGTATCCAAATGGATAACAAGAAAGTAGAGGCTATCTTGCACTGGCCATCTCCCTCCACAGTGAAGCACATCCAGAGGTTTTTGGGATTTGCCAATTACTACCACCGCTTCATCACAGGCTTCTCCAAGATTGTTACCCCTATCACTCGTTTGCTACGTAAGGGGGTCCAGTTCAGATGGGACACTCAGGCCGAGCACTCCTTTCAGGAGCTAAAAAAGAGATTCACCACGGCCCCCGTTCTGAGGCACCCCGATTCCGAACAACCATTCACTGTGGAGGCAGATGCCTCACAGGACGCTCTAGGAGGTGTGGTATCGCAAAGGGATGGGGAGACGGGTCTTCTATACCCTATGGCTTTCTATTCCAGGAAAATGCTACCAGCCGAACGCAATTACACCATCTCAGACCGAGAGCTCCTGGCCATCAAGACAGCCTGAAAGACGCCAAACATCCCGTGGCATCTCCACAGATCACGGGAACCTGCAATTCCTTCATTCGGCCCGTACCCTCACATCCAGGCAATTACGATGGACTCTGTTTTTTAATGAGTATGATTTCCGCATCACATACCGACTGGGAAAAGAGAACGCCAAGGCTAGCGCGCTATCTCGCCTTGAGGACACCAACGACCCTGTTTACCCACTGAGCCAATGTCCATCATACACGAACGATGTATTCAGGGGGTTGTACTGTCTTCAGATTTCCTCTACCAACTCCAGGATGACATCAAATGGATCAATCCGTCAGTAGAGAACCACGAGGGTGTTACCACACAGAACGGATTCTTGTATTAAGAAGACAAGTATTAACTTCCTATGGTAGCCCGAAAAACAGCAGGCCCTGTACATGTGTCATGACCATGTTCTGTCCAACCATCCAGGATATCACAAGACCGTGGACCTTTTACAGAGATATTTCTGGTGGCCCACGCTGGAAGAAGACACCAGGGCCCATATAGCGCGTTGTGCCATGTGTGCCCAGGGAAAGAACATGTCTGGACCATCCGTTAGCCTGTTACAACCCAATTCCGACCCTCCTCATCCCTGGCACACCATTTCCATGGATTTTGTTATGGAATGGCCAGCCACCACGTTAGGGTACACTACTGTTCTTACCATAGTAGAGCACCTCACGAAAATGGCTCCTTTTGTACCACAGAAGAAACTAAATGGCAGTGATCTTCCTGCAGAACGTGGTTAGACTGCATGGCATACGTCGGTGGTGATAACAGCCCGGGGTTTGCAGTTTGTGTCTCGTTTCTGGAAAGTGGTGTGCAAGGCCATGGATCTGGACGTTCGTTTGTCATCTGCATACCACCCTCAGTCCGATGGTCAATCCGAGAGAACAAACCACACCATGGAGCAGTATCTCTGTTGCTTACTTCTGTCAGCAGAAAGGGAATGGGCAGAAGTGATGGATTGTGGAATTCGCTTATAACAACAACAAATATTCTGCCATCGGTAAGTCTCCATTCTACTGCCTGAAGGGCAAGCATCCCAGAACTATGCCATGGGAAGAACCACAGAACAGTCCTTTGTCCACGGTTCAGGTATACCATGCTAGGCTCTGAACTCTCTGGCAACAGGCCCGGTTTGAACTAGCCAAGGCCAAGGAGTACTACAAACAGTATGTGGACAACTGCAGGAAGGAGGAACCCACCTACAAGAAAGGAGATAGGGTGTGGCTCTCCATTGGGAACCTCAATGTGAATGGCCCCAAGAAACTGTTACCCAGTTTTGTGGGTCCTTATGCGATTGAGAAGGTGATCAACCATGTGTCCATGAAGCTCTTGTTGCCTCCTCAGATGAAAATACTGCCCCGTCTTCCATGGCTCCCTTCTACGTCCTGTCCACCTGAATGCACTGTGTCCTCCCCTCCTGCTCCGGTTCTTAGGGATGATCACATTGAATACGAGGTCAGGGCTATACTTGGTTCCCGTCGTACCCGGGGAAGGCTCTTTTACCTTGTTGACTGGAAAGGTTATGGTCCGGAAGATAGGTCCTGGTAGCCCTTGTCACATGTACGCCATGCCTCCCGGTTGGTTCACGCCTTTCTGTCCATCAACCGCTCAGCCCTCGTCCTGTTCCCCCTGTATGATTCTGCTGTGGCGTGCGGGGGTTCTGTTTTGGGCGGGGGTACTGTCATGGTTCGGTTGTTGAGTTGCCTGGTTGCGCATGAAACGCGGCTCATGCGGAAAAGCGAGCCTCCTCACTTCCGGGTTCTCTACCGGTTAGCGGTCCAGCCTTCGCCGGAACCACTATGATGTCACAGGTACTTCCGGGGGAATCCGCATTTCAGCATTGGCGTTCCCCCAGATTGGTGCTTCGCATAAACGCCTCTCCTTACCTGAGGCTTGCCCAGTTCCAGGACGCACCTCCAGGTAACCTGCTTGCCCGCGCTGGAGCGCTGTTACGTGTGCCTGCCGAGACCTGCCTTTCCGCTGCTGGAGCGGTGAGCGCTCATTAACCTGCCAGCATTGCCGCGCTGGAGCGCTGTTACGTGTGCCTGCCGAGACCTGCCTTTCCGCTGCTGGAGCGGTGAGCGCTCATTAACCTGCCAGCATTGCCGCGTTGGAGCGCTGTTACGTGTGCCTGCCGAGACCTGCGATTCCGCTACTGGAGCGCTGAGCGCTCATTGTCGTGCCCGCACTGTTCGCGCTGGAACGCTGTTGCTTGTGTGCCTGCCATAACTTTACCTTTCTGGCTTTTGAGCTCTGTGTGCTCTATATAGTGCCTCACTGCCCACGCTGGAGCACTGATGTTTGAATACCTGCCTGTGACTCTGCCTGACTGTGCTGGGGCGCTAGTTCTAGTTTTGTTGTCCTACAATATTGAGGTGCTTTTTTTGCCTCTGCCATTACCTTACCACCTTGCGCAGGAGCTCTTGTATTTGTGTTTTTCCTTTGCCTTGGCTACAGTACTGGAGTACTTTATTTTGGGGTTTTTGTTTCATCGCGTAGGAGCGCTTGTGATTTGGTTATACATTGCACAGGAGCATTTGTGACTGTAGCAGCTTTTCCTTTTCACTATTATGGCAGCAGACCCAGTGATGTCCACATTTGAGGTAACTGCTGATTTCGCATGAATGTGTGTTAGTGACTGGGAGCAGGTTTGGGTGCATTGATTGTAACTGAGATTCCCTTGTTTCCCTATCCAGCTGGTGCCCACGGTTCATCCAAACAGAGGGACGTCCTCTACTACCTTCCTGACATCATCCTGCCATTTTTTAACTACCTTCCCCACTCCCATCTTCATCCTAGTTTGTGGTTTAATCTAGAGCGGGGTAAGGTGGGCGTGGGGGCGATAGCTCATGTCGTCTCTGCGAGATCTCTCCGCAAGAAACAGGTAACTTGTGGGGTACGTGACACAGGACAAGACTGATGCAATATCTAATATAGAAGAAAAACACAATACACATGTGTATCTATCAACTTCAGGCAGCAAAGGACTCTGAAAGAATGCTCCTCAGAAACCACGACCCCTTCACAGGTGATGGAATGAACTTATTGACATCAATGAAGTAGAAGAGATGGGCTGCAAGGGGATGAGGATAATAATTGATCTGATGATAATTAGCTCCAGGAGTCCATGGTCCCCACTGTGCTCTGAGCCCATTTATCCATTATTTGATAAGAACTTGAATTGGGCGAACTTACAGGAATCCAAACAGGGGCATAATCTCATCCATGTGTGATGCTTACCATCCATTAGAAAAAGGACTACGCATTCCTCTCACAGGTTCACAGTACCTGATACCGCACAGATTATTCCCTGTTTCAAGGCACATTATTCTAATAACTATACACAATGACATTACCCAGGGCCTTATCGGACAATTCAGGAATCCCAGTTGACATCCACTAAGGCCCCATCTCACTGCCCAGACTATTTTGGAGGATATCATAATTGAAATTTAGACTACTGTATGAAAAAAACCCTCTTCAATTCACATGCCTGCCTTTATATGGAAGGGAATTATTGATCATTAGACTAAACACACACCTTATTGCCAGGTGGAAAGGCAACCTGACAGGGTTTAATAATAAGGGATTCTTCTAGAGTACGAAAAATAAATTCATAGAAAGACTTAGGTTAGAAAATAACATTGCAGTTATGATGGTAGACTACAATTCCCATCTCACACTGCACCAAAGCCGCTGCTTGGAAGCCGACATATCACACTTAATATCACAGAAAAATTGGGTTAGGCGTGCACCATCCTGTATCACAGTAGTCAAATTGCATCCTTCGTGTGGGACACCGTTTCTTTTACTAGAGTTTCCTGGTGTTGGACGCAACCACCTGGAACTTAACAGAGCCCTGGAATACTTTGACTTGAGTGGCGTATACACCTCGCCACTCTGCTCCGCAGTGGACTTTTCTCTACAATCTGATAGCAATCGTCTGGACCCTATGGACGTCTAACTTACAATTATGAATTATTTGACGCAACTATTCTTGGTGTTACCATGGACCTAATTCGTGAAGATTTGTGATGAAGCATTTTAGCTTCTTTGGAATAGGACGACACTTACCATTGTCTCACCAACTCTTCTTCACTTCAATTATTATCTATTTTTAGCATTGAGAAAGTTATGGTACTTATTTAGTACTTACGAAACACGTGTCAGCTGTTTTCATTGTGATGATTTGAAGAATAAAATGAAATGAAGATTCTCAGACTCTGAAGGATATCGACTAATTCTTTCTGTCTTGTACTATTTATTGCTACAAAACATATGCTTTATGGTGATTATTAGATCCCTCATTTTGACTACTGTGATGAAGGATGGTGCACGCCTAACCCAATTTTTCTGTGATATTTACATGCTGAGTTCTTTCTCAACATTTTGTCACCCCTGGTAGTGAGTGACGTGGGTTTTTGTTGCACTCCGCTAGTCTTACTATACTAGTTTAATATTTAAGGTCCTCTTATTGTCTTCAACCATACATGCTTTTGTGATAGAGGGGATACTCCTCTTTGAGGGACACCACTACCTTCCTCTTCCTTTTGCTTTAATATCACACTTAATACTCATGATATTAGAGCAGCAGAGAAGGCCTTTGTGAAGATCAAGTGGAGACAGTACAAAAGGGGAGAAATGGCTGAAGGATGCTAGCTTTTCAAATAAAACAGAAGGAGTCCCAATTGGCCACACCTGCCACTTAAGACAGATTGGGTACTCTCCTTACACATTCTGATGAGCTCTTGAAGACTTTTGTATCTTTCTCCAACCAGTTATATACACATCCCATCATGAGTATCGAGCTCGAGAAGAAAAATTCTTGAAGTCTATCCACCTTCCCTCTCTGAGTGAACAAGGCCAAGCTTTACTCAACGGTGAAATCACCCTAGACTAAATTAGTGAGGCCATGGCAAACCCACCAACATGTAAAAATAGAGGAGATGAGGGCATACCCAGTGAAATTCTTTAAAACTTGCAATTACAGGTATCCCAGGTGTGTACAACGTTTTTACGGAAAGCAGATACCAAGAAATTGCTAGACCCCATTTCCAACAAATTCATCATACCTTTTCTAACTAAAAGAAAACCTTGCCAGACCATGGGAGTTATAAGCCATTTATAAATGTTAACGTCAAAATCTTGGCAACAATCTTAGCACCCAGGCTGCATAAGTTTACCCACTCAATGATTCATCATTGCCATGTGGGATGTTTATCTTGGATGTTGCCAAGGATTCACTTATGGACTCTTGCACATCTACTAAGAGAAGTTAGAGAGTCATATGATAATATATTAGCCATCTCCCTCAATGTCAATTGGGTTTAGTGGGGATATTTGTATCAAGCGCTGGAAAGATTTAACCTGGGTCAGGAATTTGTCTCTAGGGTTAACTGGCTTACACATCCCAATTGTGTAATTAACTGTGGTGGAGTATCTTGTTGCACACAATCCGCATTGAGGCATGAGAAAGTGATGTTCTCTATTACCCCCATGCGCCGCATGGTCTTAGACCTCCTTGTTGTCCACATCAGAGCTACTCCACAGGGTGTTCCTTCCCGATTAGGCCCTCTTAAATGATTTTTAGATGCTGATAATATTCTTAAAGAAGTATACAAAAAAAGTGATTGATGGAAGGCTTCAATTAATCTCAGCCACTAGTAATTACTCTGGGCCGCATCATACTCCATCATTATTTAGTACACTGTGCCATCTCAGGTAGGACCCAGCCAGATGCAAATCAGTCTTGACTTTGGCCCAATGGAAACAGTCCAGCTCAAAAATCTTGGCCAGGCCCTTCCTGAACTGGAACACAAGCAACTGAAGATCTATTTGAACCTGATACTCTTATGACCACCATGAAATCGAATGCCTGCATGCCCTGAAATCTGGGTATCGTAGCGCTTTATATTTCATTGCCACCAGCTGTGTTTGGGTTGTGCTCTACACTCCGGTAGCGCTAATCAGCTGCAAGCTCCGCCCACATCGCACGAGTGACACACTAATTTGCCTGCTGCGCTTTTAATTGTTTAGAATTATTTCTGCCTGCTGCTCGTACATTTAGAGGTGCCTCTGCCCACTCTTCTAATAGCATTCCCCACTTGTGCTGTGACAATCTCGTGGTGCTTTGCGCTGTGTTTTTGCTGCCATTTTGTTTGTTATTGTGCCTGCCAGCCCGCCCCCCACCCCGATCACACCTCCCTGCGGCCCCTCCCTCCCACGGATAACATAGAACGGACCCGCCTGAACGTCCGCTGTGACCAACCTGACCTCGCTCAGCATCGGTCGCTCCCCCAGGCTCCCGGAAATCTGGGTATCGTAGCGCTTTATATTTCATTGCCACCAGCTGTGTTTGGGTTGTGCTCTACACTCCGGTAGCGCTAATCAGCTGCAAGCTCCGCCCACATCGCACGAGTGACACACTAATTTGCCTGCTGCGCTTTTAATTGTTTAGAATTATTTCTGCCTGCTGCTCGTACATTTAGAGGTGCCTCTGCCCACTCTTCTAATAGCATTCCCCACTTGTGCTGTGATGATCTCGTGGTGCTTTGCGCTGTGCTTTTGCCGCCATTTTGTTTGTTATTGTGCCTGCCAGCCCGCCCCCCACCCCGATCACACCTCCCTGCGGCCCCTCCCTCCCACGGATAACATAGAACGGACCCGCCTGAACATCCGCTGTGACCAACCTGACCTCGCTCAGCATCGGTCGCTCCCCCAGGCTCCCTAAAATCTGGGTTTTGTAGCGCTTTATATTTCATTGCCACCAGCTGTGTTTGGGTTGTGCTCTACACTCCGGTAGCGCTAATCAGCTGCAAGCTCCACCCACATCGCACGAGTGACACACTAATTTGCCTGCTGCGCTTTTAATTGTTTAGAATTATTTCTGCCTGCTGCTCGTACATTTAGAGGTGCCTCTGCCCACTCTTCTAATAGCATTCCCCACTTGTGCTGTGACGATCTCGTGGTGCTTTGCGCTGTGTTTTTGCCGCCATTTTGTTTGTTATTGTGCCTGCCAGCCCGCCCCCACCCCGATCACACCTCCCTGCGGCCCCTCCCTCGCTCCGCCCCCTCCTGTCTCCATTTATGACTGATGCCCAACGCGCAGCGTCCACGCGCTGCGGCCGCGCCGAAGGTGCGCCAAAGGTAAGCCCGTCTACGCCCGTCCGCGCCTGGACCGCGCCCAGCGCCAGACCCCCTGGCCCTCGTACCACCCACCCCACCCACATTACATACAACGCCTCCACTCTCTTAGCCCTAAACCCCGGCCGGCTCCCCAACTGCGCCCAAGCCGCTCCTGGACACACCCATGGACCCTTCACATGCAACTCCTGCAAGTATGACGGCACCATGACCAACTCCTCATCCACTAACTCCAAACAGAGATCCGACACCAACCACCTAAAATGCATCCTGCTCAACACCCGCTCGGTCCACAAACATGCCATCGACCTTTGGAATCTACTCGACACCATCTCTCCGGACTTCGCCTTCCTAACAGAAACATGGATGAACGCCTCCTCAGCCCCAGACATCACCATTGCCATCCCGGAAGGATACAAGATCATCCGAAAAGACCGCACCTACCAAACAGGAGGAGGCATCGCTATCGTCCATAAGAATTCCATCCGCATCTCAACCAGCTCAGACGTCAACCTCGCTAGCGCCGAACACCTTCACTTCCAGATCCATACCGACCCCAAGACCACACTCAGAGGCACCCTCCTCTACAGGCCACCAGGACCCCGAGCACAATTCAGTGAAGTCATCACTGACTTTATCACCCCACACGCCCTCGCCTCCGAGGAATACATTCTATTGGGAGACCTCAATTTCCACCTGGAAAAGAGCAACGACAGAAACGCCACCACCCTTCTGGACAATCACGTCAACCTCGGACTCAAACAACTTGTTAACACCCCCACTCACTACGCAGGTCACAGCCTCGACCCTATCTTCACCTCCAGCAAACATATCTCCTTCAGCCACACCACAGTTCTCCACTGGACGGACCACAGCTGCGTTCACTTTGTCTACAAAAAGACCACAACCCACAACCATCCTCAACCTACTCTGCGAAGAAACTGGAACAAAATCACCATCGACCAGATCTCCTCATCTCTTCTTCAAAACCCCCCTGCCCACTCTTCGAACCCCAATCAAGCAGCCATTAACCTCACTCAATGGCTAACCAACAGCGCCGACAACCTAGCACCTTTGAAAAAACGTCAAATCAAACTAGGCAGCAAAAACGCCCCCTGGTTCAACGATGATCTTAAGAAATCCAAGAAACTGTCGCTCCCTTGAGAAGGCCTGGAAAAAAGACCCAAACACCAGCACCAGGGACGCCTTCAAAAACGCCACCCGCATTCACCACCAACTGATCCAGACTGCCAAGAAAGCTGCACTCAAAGATCGACTAGACAACAACGCCCACAACAGCAAGGAATTATTCAACATCGTCAAAGAGTTTACTAACCCCACTGCCAACTCCAACGACATCACTCCCTCTCAAACCCTCTGTGACTCCCTAGCTTCATTCTTCCACGACAAAATCGCTGACATCCACAACAGCTTCGACAACCAACACAGAGACCAACCCACCCAACCTTCTGCCGCACCTTCACCCCCCTTGAACATCCTTAATGACTGGAACCCAATCTCCACTGAGGACACCATCCGCCTGATGAACTCCATCCACTCAGGATCCCCCACAGACCCTTGCCCTCACCACATCTTCAACAAAGCAGACTCCATCATAGCACCACACCTCCGAGACGTCATCAACTGCTCCCTCAACTCCGCCACCTTCCCGGAAAGCTGGAAACACGCCGAACTCAGCGCCCTTCTGAAAAAACCCACAGCTGACCCCACCGAACTCAAAAACTACCGCCCCATCTCGCTTCTTCCATTCCCGGCCAAAGTCATAGAGAAAGCTGTCAACAACCAGCTCGCCGCCTTCCTCGAAACCAACAAATCCCTC
Source organism: Lissotriton vulgaris (assembly GCF_964263255.1). Classification (NCBI taxonomy): domain Eukaryota; kingdom Metazoa; phylum Chordata; class Amphibia; order Caudata; family Salamandridae; genus Lissotriton; species Lissotriton vulgaris. The sequence goes on from NC_141694.1 coordinate 501,849,028, forward strand.
GACTCCTCACAATCCGGCTTCCGAGCCAAACACAGCACTGAGACCGCACTCATCGCAGCAACTGACGACATTCGAACTTTACTGGACAATGGAGACACAGTCGCCCTCATCCTCCTCGACCTCTCCGCAGCCTTCGACACAGTCTGTCATAGCACCCTGTTACAACGCCTCAGAAACATCGGAATCCAAGGAAAAGCACTGGAATGGATCACCTCGTTCCTTGCCGGAAGAAATCAGAGAGTCCGCCTCCCACCATTCAAGTCAGAGGCCACTGAAGTCATTTGTGGCGTGCCACAAGGATCTTCACTCAGCCCCACCCTCTTCAACGTATACATGAGCCCCCTCGCGGCCATCGCACGCCAACACAACCTCAACATCATCTCCTACGCTGATGACACTCAACTGATCCTCTCACTCACCAAAGACCCTAACACCGCCAAAACCAACCTACATGAAGGAATGAAAGAAGTAGCCGAGTGGATGAAGCACAGCCGTCTGAAACTGAACTCAGACAAAACAGAAGTCCTTATCTTAGGTACCTCCCCCTCCGCCTGGGACGACTCCTGGTGGCCAGAGGCCCTTGGAAAAGCACCCATCCTGACAGCCCACGCACGGAACCTGGGCGTCATCCTGGACTCCTCACTCTCGATGACCAGACAAGTCAACGCCGTTTCATCATCCTGTTTCAACATTCTTCGCATGCTCAAAAAAACATTTCGCTGGATCCCCACCGAAACTAGGAAAACGGTCACCCACGCACTGGTTACAAGCCGCCTGGACTACGGAAACACCCTATACGCCGGAACCACCGCAAAACTCCAGAAAAAACTCCAACGCATCCAGAACGCATCAGCCAGACTCATACTAGACATACCGCATAAAGACCACATCTCTGATCACCTGAAAAGCCTCCACTGGCTTCCCGTCAATAAGAGGATAACATTCCGCCTCCTAACCCACGCACACAAAGCACTTTACGAACTTGGACCCGAATGCCTCAACACACGACTTTCCTTCTACACCCCCTCCCGCCAGCTACGCTCTTCCAACCAAGCCCTTGCTGCTGTACCTCGCATCAACAAAACCACCATGGGAGGAAGATCCTTCTCCTACCTAGCGGCTAAAACCTGGAACTCACTTCCCACTCGCCTTCGCCTCACTCAGAACCACCTAGCATTCAGAAAGCAACTTAAAACCTGGATATTCGACAAGTAATTCCCCACCCTTCTTCAAGCGCCGTGAGACCCTCTGGGTATGTAGCGCGCTATATAAATTATTTGACTTGACTTGACTTGAAATGTGACGTGATACCTACTTCTTACTCTACGACTAAAGCCAGCATTTTGGGCTACACAATGAAGTAGGCCCCCAAGGGTATGCGTTAATTGGGAATTCTTCTCAATAGAAGCTTTGACCATATGGTTGAATGCACTCTACCATTAATGATCAAACCCCAAGCAAATTCGGAAAACAATGATCCAAACCACAACTATCTCTGTGGAGCAGGGTCTTGGCAGTAAACGTGGGGTGTTACCAGTAATAATGGACTGATAAATCCTCTACCATATAAATGCTGTTGTTAAGGTTTTTATACAGGGAAACAGAGATCAAGACTTTAGCCCAGGACATTACATGCACACACAGAATCTGGAGACCTGCGCCTACTAATTATAGGTTTATACTATCTTGCAAATCAAATATCCCAACTGAAAAACAGGTGTAGACAAAGAGACATCTATCATGAATGCAATAAGTAAAGTAACAGCACCATCTTCTGAAAGCCCAATAATAATAGCTATGGTGTTGGCATAGAAAACATCACACAAACTCCTGGGTGTAAACCCATGGCTTCATACCTTGGCTCCCCTTTGGTACGATATTGAACTACCTACAGGTGGTGTTTCTGTGCAGTGGACTATTTGGAAGATGACCCATATTGAACAGCTAGAACAACTGGCAGTTGCAGAGACATTAAAACTGCTCCATCTGAATTTGGGATTAGACCGACAACTATGGAAGGACGTACAATTGACCAACTAATCTTACTATCCTCCCCTATTCAAAAGTTCATTGGGGCACTAGGGGATTTTAAGCAGTTATGTTAGGCATACACAGGCAGCTAATAAATCATATTCATTCAGAACTCATTCAGGAAAAGGCAGGGAGAGGCCTAGCAATCAGCATTACAACATGAATATTGACTGGAAGATTGATCAACCTTGCTTTTCTCTCACAACTAGCTTCTTATCAAAGACAGATTGAAATGTGCCTAATGTAAAATCCTCCATGTAAGACAATGGCTTATTTATTGAGGTGGATAAGACCACAAACTTATTAAGATAAAACACTGTTTAAACCTTGGCTCATCCCCTTGGTAGCTAGGGCATACAGGTTTAACTTCAGAAAATATGTGAAGTATTTCACAGTAACAAAACAGTTAAAAAGGCAAAACACAACACAAAATCCCACAACTGATTTAGAAAAATAGAGAAAGATTTAATTAGTAAAATGACAATGAAATGACAAAAATCCAATAAGGGGAACTGAACATATTAATTTTTAAACCTTTAAGGCAAAACATGCCAGGCAAAAATAAAGCTCCCATCAATAGCCACTGTTTGTGGTTGACTGGAACCGAGGCGCAATTTCAGGCCGACGGATATGGAGGACAGGTCGGATACACCAAGTGGGTTCGGTCCAAAGAGTTTACCTTGTGGCTTGTCTCAGAAATGGAAGTCAAAATCCTCTAGTAGGACAAAGTTGCCGGCTGTTTCCAATGAAGTCTTCTTGAAGGCAGCTAGCCACTTAACATGGTCCTGCTGACACTGTTGGGTTTGGTGGGAAACGTTCCAAGCATGAGAAATTCAAATTTCACAGCTGCTTAAGTCCTCGCATCGGACATAAATGCCTGGCCATGATTTATACTTTGGGACTTAGTCTTCTTTATGGAGCACAAAATCCACCAGCGGTGCAAGCCTGGAGCGGTATCCCACAAAGCCCTTTTGAAATTGGCCACTGTTTCAGCAAGGTCCTGCCCTTGTATTGGTGACCTTGGAAGTCCATAAATGTTTGAAGTCCAAACACACTGTAGCAAAGCTGGATTTATAAAACTGAAGTTGAAATTGGTTGGAAAAGTTTCCTTCTAGCCTGCTAAAGGTCTTAAGGGGCAGTTTCGATTTTATGTCCCACATCTTTCAAATTTGTTCCAAGATTATGATGGTGAAGGTTGCTGGGTATTGGTCAACTTAAAATTAGATACATTATCTTTGACTCAATTCAATATTTAAGGACTAGTTAAACAAGATCATCCTTCTGGAATCATAAAGAGGCCATTGTAGTTAATATTTTGAATCCTAAAATTATTTTTGGAGAACATTTTAATCAAATACTAGACCTATTTCTAAATAGCAAATCTGAATTTAAATTTCAGCTTTGCATAAAGAGTTTGAAAAAACACTTCTATCTTCATCATTATTTAATGTATGGAGAAGCTATAACCCAGAATCTTTTGAATTTTGTTTTATTCTAATACTCACAGCTCCCTTTCCAGGATCAACTTTTTCTATACCTTTACTACAATGTTCACAATCTGCCAAAATGCGTACCATCCTTTTGTCTGATCATACCCACCTTTTCATCCTATGACATCCCTAATGTTAATGCATAGTCAAATAGATGAGTATTTTAAAATTGCCTTTTGTTAGACAATTGAAGCATTCATAGTTTCAATGACTTTGTTAAATATTTTGTTTTATAAAACCATTGATACCTTCCTACCTAATAATTTGGATGCTTTTAAAGTCTCTCTCCGAGCTTATATGATCTCATGAGTTGCTCATACAAAGACAAAAACAAACCCTCAAAAGTACTTAATAAAATTAAAATACTTGAACACAATTATTTCACCTCAAAATCAAATGCTGAAGACCTTGGCATTTTTTTTTTTTATCTAAAAGAGGGGTTATACCCAATGAAATCCACATGGGACCTGGGTGCTATATGGTGTATAAAAAGAGGGGTCCCTGTGGAATTTTGTGAGTTTGCTGATTTTATTATAGAAAAAACAAATTAGTATATACACAAACACTGTCAATTAATCACAATGAATGAACCATAGTATTTGGTAAATCAAAGTGCCCCAAGAAAGGAAATGGGAGTGGGATAGGGTGATGCTTTGAAGGAAAAGGACAGTGAGGGAATAAAGTTGGTGACAATTTATATATTTCGAAATCAATTCCAAATGACGTACAGTTTCAAGGCTTCAGGTCCCTGAGCCGAAACAAAGGATCATAACATATCCCAAATATTTTAAACAATTTCTGTTGGCACAGAAGTATTCAACTTAATGTGGGCGTGTCAACTGAACAAGAAATGAAGTAGCCGTCGACGTTTCGACCCCACGCTACATTGGTAGGCGTATTTGTTGCCTTACATCGGGGTCTTCATCAGGACAGGGTAAACAAACAGGGGTGCACTACAGTATCTAAAAATGTAAAAACAATAAAGTATAAATTAAGGGGCAAACAATCAATGTCAAGTTACCGTAGTGAGCGGTAACCACATTACTATTACTGTTACCATGGCTGCTTAGAGGCAAAAATGCAGATCGTGTGCCCATTATAAGTGTTACACCTTTAAACCAGAGAGATAAATCAAAACATTGGTACAAATTGAACAATTTCTAACAGTTAACACGCTACCTATAATTGGTATCTCACTTTGTCGTATCTAAGCTGACAAACACAAACGCCAGATTCCTGACTCGGCCAGGGGAAACCAAGCGGTCCAATAAATATTTAGTAAAAAGCCAATGAGGGGTTGACCTTTGAGGGGATGCTTTATTTGAAATAACATATTGAAACGATTGGCAAAAATCTAAAGGGAATTTACAAAAGAAAAAACTGTATGGTATATAGATTGAATTAGATTAGATGTAGACCAAGAAGGATGGCCCTACTTTTCTAAAAGGATGAATCTCTAACTAAATTGTAACAGACAGCACGTACCTGCTCAGAAAGAGCAAAGGGCATGACTGTATCCAGAACAGTCCTGTGTGTCCAGAAGGCTATATTCATGGGTAGGGGGACGAGTATTAATTGAATAAACCTGATTTTAAATCAACAATTCAGACATCGTGTGGGGGTTCGGGCTTACCTAAACAACCCGTGTGGGTTGGCTGTATCCAATTTCTTTGGTTCTAAATACCTCGTTTTTACACACTTTGGTCGAGGTTGTAATTAAAACCACCCAGATGCCAGGGGTGCGTGACTGTATCCAAAACAGTCACGTGTATCCAAAAGACTGTATCTGTGGGCAGGGGGACGAGTATTAGTAACACAACTACGATTTTAACACAAAAATTCAGACATCGTGTGTAAGTTCGGGCTTACCTAAACAGCCCGTGTGGATTGGCTGTATCCAATTTCTTTTAGTCCTAGTACCTCGTTTCTACAAACTTGGGTCGAAGTTGTGAAAAAAACACACCTAGATACCAGAGGTGCGTGACTGTGTTCAAATTAGTCCCGTGTGTCCAGAGGCTGTATCTGTGGGCAGGGGGATGGGTATTAATTAAACCGACACGATTTATAAAGACAAGGATTCAGACATCGTTTGTGGATTACGGCTTACCTAAACAGCCCGTGTGGGACAGCTGTATCCAGTTTCTTAAATCTTCATACCTCGTATTTAACACACTTCGGTCAAACGGCGGTACGTCGCCGAGGGTCGCATGAATCGCGCCGCATCTATGAATGGTGAGAAGTTGTCATTAAAACCACATAGATGCCACGAGTGCGTGCGGGGGCGCCGTTGGAGAGTCAGCTCTTACCTTCACTGTGAAATACACGGAGCTCTGGGTGGCAGCCTTCTCAAGCTTGCTGAATGCTGGCAAGTGGGCAACTGTTAGAAATTGTTCAATTTGTACCAATGTTTTGATTTATCTCTCTGGTTTAAAGGTGTAACACTTATAATGGGCACACGATCTGCATTTTTGCCTCTAAGCAGCCATGGTAACAGTAATAGTAATGTGGTTACCGCTCACTACGGTAACTTGACATTGATTGTTTGCCCCTTAATTTATACTTTATTGTTTTTACATTTTTAGATACTGTAGTGCACCCCTGTTTGTTTACCCTGTCCTGATGAAGACCCCGATGTAAGGCAACAAATATGCCTACCAATGTAGCGTGGGGTCGAAACGTCGACGGCTACTTCATTTCTTGTTCAGTTGACACGCCCACATTAAGTTGAATATTTCTGTGTCAACAGAAATTGTTTAAAATATTTGGGATATGTTATGATCCTTTGTTTCGGCTCAGGGACCTGAAGCCTTGAAACTGTACGTCATTTGGAATTGATTTCGAAATATATAAGTTGTCACCAACTTTATTCCCTCACTGTCCTTTTTCTTCACAGCATCATGCTATCCCACTCCCATTTCCTTTCTTGGGGCACTTTGATTTACCAAATGCTATGGTTCATTCATTGTGATTAATTGAAAGTTTGTGTATATACTAATTTGTTTTTTCTATAATAAAATCAGCAAACTCACAAAATTCCACAGGGACCCCTCTTTTTATACACCATATAGCACCCAGGTCCCATGTGGATTTCATTGGGTATAACCCCTCTTTTAGATAAATTATCTGAGCAGGTGCATACCTGCAAGGTTTTGTGGTTCTTTCAAATTCAAACCTCTTAGAATTCTTTTCTAGAGACCATGGTAGAGAGTGAATTACTTTTGTATACGGAAGACTACATAAACACACTCCTGCAAGACCAGAATAACCAGTTCCTGTCCAATACCAGCTTACAAGTGGATGTTACTTTGAATGACAAAATCACCAGATTGGAGAGACTTGAAAAAAAGCTTATCAGAACACGGCTTCATGGTTACTTGTTTACTAAATACTTGCAAGAAAATATCATCCCGGTAGGTCTCCAAATTAAAATAGAGCCAGCTATTTTCGTCGACGTACCTAAATTCAAAGAGGGATTTAGCTACGTCGCCAATAATTGCTCCCGACACTGGATGGTGTTGGGAGTTGAGACCGCTGCGGAACAAGTACAGACTCTCACCAAAGAAATAGCGGCCCTAAGAGCTGAGATACTTAGGGATAGCACTTTGACAAACGCTAAATCTGCTTTGGAGACTCTAGACGCCACACTAAAAGAGTTTGATGTCACCACTCAAACTAAGAAATTAGAAAAATTGGCCAAGGATCTGAGAGCATTCGACAAAAAAAGTGTCTATCCATATCTTCAACCCGACTACTATAAACAGGACAACCAAGGCAGATTTGCTAACCGAGGCAGAGGGGGATACAGAGGTAGGAGAGCATGCACCACGTTCTCCGACTCCTCCTATAGTTCTGGAAGTGAATCTGAACCTTCAACACCTGGTCCCTCATACAATTATCCGTACTCGGATTTCAACTACCCACCATATCCACCACCACCTCCTCATTTTTTAGGCAGAGGTCAGATGCAATGGAGACCCCCCCGAGGCCGGGGAAACTGGTCTGGAGGACAACAACGTGGACAACAATCCAACACGGGCAATCAGAACGCAGGTCGGGGCCTTGCCCAGAAACAAGTCACCTTCCGCCCCGAGAACCATGGGGAAATATCAACAAGGAGAAACACCTACCGGTGGTGACAAGTGGACCCGCACATGCTACCGCTAATCCCATAGTGAATATTTCAAAATACCAACTATCTGAGGAGGAATAAAAGGTGCTGAGCAAAGGTCTCTCTTATGTCCCAACCACCCTCCCGAATAGATTTCAACTAAAAACAGAACTGTTTAACTTTTTCAGAAAGATTCGTCTCAGGTACTTCTTCAGACATGCTACTGCTACATTGAGATCATCTGTAACTGGACTGAGGGAACCATCAACCTTCTTTCCGCCATCTTATGCAATCAGTAACAAGATTCTTGCATTCGAAGACTTGGTCATCCAAGAAGTAGAGAACATAGTCAACAAACCGAAATACATCAGATTCAACTTAAGTGCAAACCAAAAATTGGCACTTAGAAGTCTGAAAGACAATGCTGATATAGTCATCAAGCCCGCCGACAAAGGCGGGGCTATTGTGATTCAGGACACGATTGCTTATAAAAAATGAAATCTATAGGCAACTCAATGATGGAGTCAGTTATAAACTCATTCGTAGTGACCCCTCAAAAGATCTAGCCTTACTGACACTTCAAACCACACAAAAAGGTCTGGAAGAAGGTTTTTTATCACAGCAAGAATTTAAATTTCTGAATCTCAGTCACCCACGGCTAGCAACGATTTACACTCTACCAAAGGTGCACAAAGGCTTAAGTAACCCTCCTGGACGCCCAATAGTTTCCGGATGTGGCTCTATGCTAGAACCACTCAATCAATATATTGACTTCTTCTTAAAGCCTTTGGCCGTAAGAACCAGGACATACCTCCGGGACACAACCCAGGTCATCAAACTGATAGATCAGAGACCATTTGATCCAGAAACTCAATTGCTAGTAACCTGCGACATAGTGTCATTGTACACCAGTATTCCTCAGCTTGACGCTATCGCGGTTATGGAGAAGGCCCTTGACACTAGGACTGCTCCAGTTCCAGTACCCACTTACTTCATCATTGAACTTTTGAGAATAGCTATGATGAAAAACTTTTTCATGTTTCAACACAAGTTTTTTCTCCAAATCAAGGGAGTAGCGATGGGGGCGACTTTTGCCCCCAATCTGGCAATACTGTATATGGACGATTACGAGAATCTGGTCATTTTTAGCGACATGAACCCATTCGGACACCACATAACTATGTGGGTCCGATATATTGATGATGTGCTCTGCCTATGGAATGGCACCAAAGAAGATCTCACGTCATTCCATAACTGGCTGAATACACAGAGCACAGACATCCAGTTCACTCTTGAAGCCAATAAGGAGGAAATTGCGTTTCTGGACATCACTATCTATGTCAATCCTGAGACCAAATTACTTGAAACAACCTTGTATCGCAAAGCGACTGAGCGAAATTCTTTACTGGAATATAATAGTCATCACCCCAGGGGATTACGCGATAACCTCCCTGTGGGTCAATTCCTTAGAATTCGACGCAATTGCTCCTCCAAAGAGAACTACATGGTCGAATCGCAGAACCTAACAGACCGACTAACAGCACGAGGCTATCCCACACGTTTAGTAAAACGTGCACGTAAAAGAGCATGGTATAGCCCTCGGGAGGCCCTACTGAACTGCGAAACAAAAGAGGATCGAGCTGGGGAGCGAGTCATCTGTGTTACCACATTTTCCACCCGCAGCAATGACATCAAGAAAATCATCAATAAACATTGGCGGCTAGTAGCAGATGATATTGGACAACAAGCACCACCATTACATTCCTTCAAAAGAGCGCGCAGTATCAGGGACCAGGTTGTACAATCATTCCTTTCGGTACCACCGAATCCTACCATTCAATCACTATGGCATCTTCCTCACATTGCGGGACACACTAGGTGTGGGTCATGCACAGCATGTGCAACTACAATTCAGACCAAAGATTTGACATATAGAGGAAAAACCTACACACTGAAATCACACACCAACTGCAACACCTCGAATGTAATTTACTGGATTAAGTGTCCTTGTCACTTAGCATATGTAGGCCAGACCCAGCAAAAGGTCAAAGCCCGTATTCTACAACATGGCAGTAGAATAAGATGCAGAGTACAAGGTGCCCCTCTAGTAGATCACTGCACTTTGAAAGGCCACACCCCAGAAACCTTACAATGGCTGGTACTAGAGAAAATCAATCTGGGCCCTAGGGGTGGGGACATTGCTCGAATCCTAACCTTAAGAGAATCCAAATGGATGACAATCCTGGATACGATTCAAAATGGGTTAAATGAGTCAGAGAGCAGTCATGCCCAGTTAGCTAGCTTTGGTCGCTGACGTGCCCGATCTGTATTGTCATATCTGATATCTGGAGTTTACTAACATGCTATCGTTCACGAAATGGCACTTTAGAAGACAGCAGTAACAAATCGCTTTTGACCCTCCTGCGAGAGAGGTCCTGAGCATAGGATAATCACACTGTTAAAATGTTTTAATATAGAAGGTATCGAATTTGTGTACTATAGAATGTTAACAGATGATAACAGTTGTTGATCGTCCCCCTGTGGGGAAAGGCACCTACATCTCAGATTTTAGACCTTTCCATATGTATTCATTGAAAGAGATTTTCACACTCATGTCTGAGAGGTGCATCGATTCACGAATGCTTATTGTTATCTGTACTGAGAATACAATGAATCTGCATGCTACCACATAACTCAGCTAATACCTTGGCCAATGTGCTCATGCAATACCCCATCCGAACAAGTGCAACGCCCCTCACCGCGGCGTTGCGGAGGTTTACCAGTATTGTTCTGACTAACCCGGAAAAGACATTAGAGCGTCAAGTTGCCTAGAGCAACGATCCGGATTCGTTGTCCTTCCTCAGTTTTCATATACTCCCCAACACTACACGCCCACTTGCCGGCATTCAGCAAGCTTGAGAAGGCTGCCACCCAGAGCTCCGTGTATTTCACAGTGAAGGTAAGAGCTGACTCTCCAACGGCGCCCCCGCACGCACTCGTGGCATCTATGTGGTTTTAATGACAACTTCTCACCATTCATAGATGCAGCGCGATTCATGCGACCCTCGGCGACGTACCGCCGTTTGACCGAAGTGTGTTAAATACGAGGTATCAAGATTTAAGAAACTGGATACAGCTATCCCACACGGGATGTTTAGGTAAGCCCTAATCCACAAACGATGTCTGAATCCTTGTCTTTATAAATCGTGTCGGTTTAATTAATACCCGTCCCCCTGCCCACAGATACAGCCTCTGGACACACGGGACTAATTTGAACACAGTCACGCACCTCTGGTATCTAGGTGTGTTTTTTTCACAACTTCGACCCAAGTGTGTAGAAACGAGGTACTAGGACTAAAAGAAATTGGATACAGCCAATCCACATGGGCTGTTTAGGTAAGCCCGAACTTACACACGATGTCTGAATTTTTGTGTTAAAATCGTGGTTGTGTTACTAATACTCGTCTCCCTGCCCACAGATACAGTCTTTTGGATACACGTGACTGTTTTGGATACAGTCACGCACCCCTGGCATCTGGGTGGTTTTAATTACAACCTCGACCAAAGTGTGTAAAAACGAGGTATTTAGAACCAAAGAAATTGGATACAGCCAACCCGCACGGGTTGTTTAGGTAAGCCCGAACCCCCACACGATGTCTGAATTGTTGATTTAAAATCAGGTTTATTCAATTAATACTCGTCCCCCTACCCATGAATATAGCCTTCTGGACACACGGGACTAGTCATGCCCTTTGCTCTTTCTGAGCAGGTACGTGCTGTCTGTTACAATTTAGTTAGAGATTCATCCTTTTAGAAAAGTAGGGCCATCCTTCTTGGTCTACATCTAATCTAATTCAATCTATATACCATACAGTTTTTTCTTTTGTAAATTCCCTTTAGATTTTTGCCAATCGTTTCAATATGTTATTTCAAATAAAGCATCCCCTCAAAGGTCAACCTCTCATTGGCTTTTTACTAAATATTTATTGGACCGCTTGGTTTCCCCTGGCCGAGTCAGGAATCTGGCGTTTGTGTTTGTCAGCTTAGATACGACAAAGTGAGATACCAGTTATAGGTAGCGTGTTAACTGTTAGAAATTGTTCAATTTGTACCAATGTTTTGATTTATCTCTCTGGTTTAAAGGTGTAACACTTATAATGGGCACACGATCTGCATTTTTGCCTCTAAGCAGCCATGGTAACAGTAATAGTAATGTGGTTACCGCTCACTACGGTAACTTGACATTGATTGTTTGCCCCTTAATTTATACTTTATTGTTTTTACATTTTTAGATACTGTAGTGCACCCCTGTTTGTTTACCCTGTCCTGATGAAGACCCCGATGTAAGGCAACAAATAAGCCTACCAATGTAGCGTGGGGTCGAAACGTCGACGGCTACTTCATTTCTTGTTCAGTTGACATGCCCACATTAAGCATTAAGTTGAATACTTCTGTGTCAACAGAAATTGTTTAAAATATTTGGGATATGTTATGATCCTTTGTTTCGGCTCAGGGACCTGAAGCCTTGAAACTGTACGTCATTTGGAATTGATTTCGAAATATATAAGTTGTCACCAACTTTATTCCCTCGCTGTCCTTTTCCTTCACAGCATCACGCTATCCCACTCCCATTTCCTTTCTTGGGGCACTTTGATTTACCAAATACTATGGTTCATTCATTGTGATTAATTGACAGTGTTTGTGTATATACTAATTTGTTTTTTCTATAGGAAGACCTTGGCATAGCTGAAATTGAGCTGAGCAAACTTTCGAACATTGATGCTGCTAACGTCCAAATGTGCGTCACACCTAAATTTCTTGTTGTTCGTAATTAGTATGGTAAAATGCTAGCTAACTAGCTGACGCTTAAGAAGGAGCACAAACCGGCTGTATTATTAATTAATCTGATAATTTCATTGCTATTGCTAATACTGAAATATCCTCCGTGTTTGAAAAATACAGATGATGTTAATCCATTATGTCAAGATTTTCTCTGATCTCTAAACCAGTCTTATGGCATACTCACCGTAAAGCCATTGAAACAGATCTTCGTCTCCGGGAAACCTTAACTGACTCTGATTAGAAATTCAATGGAGTTTTTTTCTGATGTCTAATCTACTTTTATTCACAAACTGTTAAATCTGTATAGTTCTTTCCGTCGAGGGAGCGACCCTCGACCCTGTTCACAGGCCAGGTCGCTCCCCCACCGCGTCATCGTCCCCCTTGCTGCCTCTGTTTGGATTCCTGCCTTTTCCCGCCGTTTTCACGCTTTCTAGCTCCCGCCACTGCCTCCCCTGCGGCCCCGCCCCGCGCCTGATTAGCCACCCGCTCCCCCTCCCAGCTGCTCCTCCCTCCCTCGCACCCTTCTTAATGGAGGCCGCTGCGCACGAAGGGAGCGACCCTTGACCCTGTTCACAGGCCAGGTCGCTTCCCCACCGCGTCAGCGTCCCCCTTGCTGCCTCTGTTTGGATTCCTGCCTTTTCCCGCTGTTTTTGCGCGTTCCAGCTCCCGCCGCTGCCTCCCCTGCGTCCCCGCCCCCTGCGCCTGATTAGCCACCCGCTCCCCCTCCCAGCTGCTCCTCCTGCCCTTGCACCCTTCTTAATGGAGGCCGCTGCGCACTAAGGGAGCGACCCTCGACCCTGTTCACAGGCCAGGTCGCTCCCCCACCGCGTCAGCGTCCCCCTTGCTGCCTCTGTTTGGATTCCTGCCTTTTCCCGCCGTTTTCGTGCTTTCCAACTCCCGCCGCTGCCTCCCCTGCGGCCCCACCCCCGTGCCTGATTAGCCACCAGCTCCCCTCCCAGCTGCTGCTCCCTCCCTCGCACCCTTCTTAATGGAGGCCGCTGCGCACTAATGGAGCGACCCTCGACCCTGTTTACAGGCCAGGTCGCTCCCCCACTGTGTCAGCGTCCTCCTTGCTGCCTCTGTTTGGATTCCTGCCTTTTTCCGCCGTTTTCAGGCTTTCGAGCTCCTGCCGCGGCCTCCCCTGCGGCCCCGCCCCCGCGCCTGATTAGCCACCTGCTCCCCCTCCCAGCTGCTCCTCCCTCCCTCGCACCCTTCTTAATGGAGGCTGCTGGGAAGCGGGCGCGCCGCTGGCGCGCTGAAGGCGCGGCTAAGGCAAGCCCGTCTGTGCCCGTCCGCGCCTGGACTGCGCCCTGCGCCAGACCCCCTGGACCCACGCTCACCACGACGCCAGACTCAGATACGGTGCCGAATCCCTCCACGCACTCAACGCCGGCCGACAACACCTGCTTCCAGGTCGCCCCGAAATGGACCGACGAACCCTTCTCCTGCCGCACCTGCAGCTTCACCTGCGACAGACCCACCAAACCTCCTAGAACTAGACCCAACCACCTCCGCTGCATTCTGCTCAACACCCACTCCGCACACAAACACGCCGTCGAGCTCTGGGACCTGCTCAACACCTTCGCCCCAGTCGTGGCCTTCCTCACCGAGACCTGGTGGAATGACTCCTCGGCACCCGACATCGTCATAGCCATCCCGGACGGCTACAAGATCACCCGCAGGGACCGCACCAATGGAATCGGAGGAGGAATAGCCATTGTTTACAAGTCCACCCTCAAGGTCACCACCCACGCAGACGACACCCTCAACACCGCCGAAAACCTGCACTTCCGGATCCACACCAACCCCAACACCACCCTCAGAGGAACACTTATCTACAGACCCCCCGGACCCCGGGCTCAGTTCAGCAACTCCATCGCCTACCTCGCCAGCCCCCACGCACTCGCCTCCACAGACTACATCCTCCTCGGGGACCTGAATTTCCACCTTGAGAACAACAACGACGCCAACTCCGCCACTCAGATCGAAAACCTCGCCAACCTCGGCCTCAGACAACTCGTCACCGCACCCACCCACGCCGCAGGCCACACGCTGGACGCCGTCTTCTCCACAAGCACCCATGTCGCCTTCCTTCGACCACACCTCCGAACCCCACTGGACCGACCACCGCTGCATCCACTTCACCTTCTAAAAACCAACCACGCACCATCGCACCCAACAGCAGCCGCACTGCCACTGGAACAAAGTCACCGAAGACCAGCTGACCACCACCCTCGCCCAGAACCCACCTATCGACCTCACCTGCCCTGACGCCGCAACCCGCAACCTCAGACAGTGGATCAATGACTGTGCCAACACCCTCGCCCCACTCAGGAGACCATCTAACGACGCCAGCAGGAGAGCCACCTGGTTCACCGACGACCTCCTGACCTCCAAACGCGCCTGCCGCAAGCTGAAGAAAAAATGGCTCCACAAACGAACGCCAGAAAACCACGCAGCCCACAAGGACGCCACCCGCAGACATCACCACCTCATCAGTCTAGCCAAGAGATCCTCCTTCAAAGACTGCCTGGATAACAACGCACATGACAGCAAAGAGCACTTCCGCATCGTGAAAGAACTCTCCAATCCCGACGCCAGCGCCAACGACATCCCGCCCTCACAAGAACTGTGCGACTCACTGGCCATCTTCTTCCACCGCAAGATCGCTGACATCCACGACAGCTTAAACTCCACGACCGCACCAACGATGCCCAACCCCACCACCCCCGCGATCACCAACAGCGCCAACCACCTGACCTCCTGGACCAACACAAATGACGAAGAGACACGCAAGATCATGAACTCCATCCACTCAGGATCTCCGTCAGACCCCTGTCCACACCACGTATTCAACAAAGCAGACGCGGCCATCGCACCCCAACTACGGAAGGTCATCAACATCTCCTTCGAAAAAGCAACATATCCAGAAAGCTGGAAGCACGCCAAAATCAACGCCCTCCTCAAAAAGCCCAAGGCGGACCCCAAGGACCTCAAGAACTTTCGACCCATCTCCCTGCTCCCGTTCCCGGCAAAAGTCATTGAGAAAATCGCCAGCATTCAACTGACCCGCCACCTCGAAGACAACAACATCCTGGACCCGTCCAAATCCGGATTCAGATGAAACCACAGCACCGAGACAGCCCTCATCGCCGCCACAGACGACATCAGACGGCAACTGGACAATGGCGAAACAACAGCCCTCATCCTCCTGGACCGGTCAGCCGCATTTGACACGGTCTGCCACCGCACCCTAAAGGCGCGCATCCAAAAAAGCCAGAATC
Organism: Lissotriton vulgaris; assembly: GCF_964263255.1. Taxonomy (NCBI): domain Eukaryota; kingdom Metazoa; phylum Chordata; class Amphibia; order Caudata; family Salamandridae; genus Lissotriton; species Lissotriton vulgaris. The sequence goes on from NC_141694.1 coordinate 501,864,783, forward strand.
CAAGAGAAGGCCCTTGACTGGACCACGTCCTTCCTCTCCGGCAGAACCCAGAGCGTCTGCCTCCCACCCTTCTGGTCAGAAGCCACCAACATCATCTGCGGCGTCCCCCAGGGCTCATCCCTCAGCCCGACGCTGTTCAACATCTACATGGCCCCCCTCGCACAAGTGGCCCGCCACCACAACCTCAACATCATCTCCTACGCCGACGACACCCAGCTCATCCTCTCCCTCACCAAGGACCCCCACACCGCCAAAACCAACATGCATGAGGGCATGAAGGCCATCGCCGACTGGATGAAGAGCAGCCGTCTGAAACTGAACTCGGACAAGACAGAGGTCCTCATCCTCAGACCCACCCCCACAGCCTGGGACGACTCCTGGTGGCCGACCGCGCTAGGAACAGCACCGACACTAACCGACCACGCCCGCATCCTTGACTCCTCCCTCTCCATGTCCAAACAAGTCAACGCCGTCTCCTCCTCCTGCTACAACACCCTACGCTTGCTCCGCTGGATCTACAAATGGATCCCAACCGAAACACGAAAAACTGTGACGCAGGCCCTCGTCAGCAGCAGACTGGACTTCAGCGACGCACTCTACGCAGGAAACCCAGCCAAACACCGACGGCGGCTACAACGCACCCAAAACACCTCCGCCGGACTGATAGTCAACACCCCCCGCCGCAGCCACATCACCCCCCTCCTGAGAGACCTGCACTGCCTCCCCATCGACAAGAGGATCACCTTCAAGCTCCTCACCCACGCACACAAGGCACTCCACAATGCCGGACCAGCCTACCTGAACAGCAGACTCAGCTTCTACACCCCCACCCGCCAGCTCCGCTCTGCCAGCCTCGCCCTCGCAGATGTCCCCTGCATCCAACGCACGACCGCCGGCGGCAGATCCTTCTCTTACCTTGTCGCCAATACCTGGAACACCCTCCCCACCCACCTACGTCAGACCCAAGACCTACTCGCCTTCAGAAGACTCCTCAAGACTGGGCTCTTCGAGCAGTAGCGGCACCCCACCCCCCACCCCTCAGCGCCTTGAGACCCTCACGGGTAAGTAGCGCGCTTTACAAGTACCTTGATTGATTGATTGATTGATAGCTCACATTCTGGTAGTACTTTCTTAAATGCATTCATCACAGTAATAGCAAAAACAAAACAAAGAACCTAAACAGAGAACAAATTACAAGCACATCGGATTAATTTGTTATGATTGCACAACGTATGCAAGACATTCGCAGTGTGTTGTGAATCTGTCATGCAATACCTCATAAAAAACTGACCCATCAGGATTTATTACGTGTAGATTGCCAACTGATAATAGACACGTCGTTTTCAATTGCCTCCATGGCTAAGATCCCAATAGCAGCAATATTACTTGATGCCGAAAAAGCATTTGGAAGTGTTATTTGGCAATATATTTTTAGGACTCTTAAATGGTTTGGTTTTGGTACACATTTTATTTAATTTGTTCAATTGTTATATTCTCCTCCTAAAACCAGTGTTTTTGTAAACAATTGTTTTTCTTATTTTAATTTGTCTCACAGAACTAGAAAGAGAAGTCCCTTTTCTCCTTCATTGTTTGCAATATTTTTGAAACCCTTCCTGGAACACTTGAGAAATAATTCCCTCATTAATGATTTGGACTTGGAATTTCAGCTTATACTGATTACATTTTACTCTTCATATAAAATCCCTCTATTTTGTTGCAACCTTTCGTGGATGTGGTCCAAGTGTATTAACAAATACCTTGTTATACATTAAACTTAAATAAGACAAACATTCTCCCTCTTAAAGCACAGCAGAGAATATATGTGTGATTGTTTTACCTTTGTATGGATCTCTATAAAGAATAAATATTTACGTATTTGGTTGTCACCCAATATCAAGAAAACAATCCAGTTTAGTATCTCTTTTCTTAAAACAAAGATTCATTATTTGTTATTAATGTGTTATCTTCTTTCACTTGAATGGTGGGGAAGATTAGACACCATCAAAATGATGATTGTCCTCCACATTCTGTTTTTGCTATCAGCCTTACCTTTTAAGATTCAGAATGTTGTTTTTAAATATTGTGCAAAATTCCCATGGAATAAGAAACCCCTCAAATTGCTCTTTTAAAACTTAAATAGACAAAAGTTGAAGGTGGTGTTAGGTTCAATATCCTTAAATTATAGAAATCCTCTTTCATTATCGGGCAAGCTTGTGCATTAATATCTAATTATAATGAAAGTTCCTTCACCCTTCTAGGTTATATCTATACGCACATTCTTTGCTGATTTGTCTTTTCAAGAAATTATTCACATATCTAATTGGTATGTTTTACACAGATATCATATGTTAAAATATATACGTTTTATTGTTCATAGATATCTCTTAAATGAATACGCCACCAATAGATGATACTTCTTTTCAATAATCTGGGATAATAAATACCTAAAAATCGATAATAAGCCTTTCGATTGGAAGCATTGGACAGAAAAGAGTATTTCCGGGATTAATCAAATATGGGATTATAATACCTACTGAGACATTATTAAGCTTGGACTCATAACCTAACATTTTTTTTAAGTAATACATGTTATTGAGTGCCTTCCTTTCAACTTTTCTTTCTGGATCCTCAAGATGGACTGTTCTTCTGGGGAGTAGGGTTACTACTGATTTGAATAAAGCAAGTCTATGTCTAGAGTGGCACTGTGGGTGAAAAATAGATGGGTTGGAATGCTACCAAGAAAGACTGCTAGGTTTTAGGTTTTTGCAAGCATTTCTCCCATTACCTTTAAGGTGTATTAAGTAATGCCCAACATGGCCAAGGGTATGCCCAGACGTGGGTTCCTTGTTCGCTGTGCTATAGGATTCAAGCTATACTTAGTGACAAGGCCTAAATAGGCTAAAACCAATCTGGGGTTGCACGTGGTCTCTTCACGAGGAGCCCTAGCCTTTGCAGTTCGGGATGGTCTGTACGCATGAGGAGCCAGGGCAGTATGGATTTGCATAAGGTGGATCTTTGTCTAGAATGACAAAGGGGGTAAAAAACGATGGGTTGGAATTCTATCCTCAGTGATTTCCACTGGCTATAGGGTTTTCAAACATTCCTCCCATCATCTTTTGTGTAAATATTACACCCAAGGATGCCATTATTTACAGATTAAGTCATCACCCTACTGATAATATAACTAAATCCCAGTTGAAGTCTTGTGGGACTGGGAATAGGATATTCAGCATGAGTTTGATGTGCAACTTTGGAACAAACTTTGGCTTAAATTATTGAAAACCTGCAATTCAGCTAGTATTACTCAGTCATTGTTTTTCATTTACAATAGATTACTTCTTACTTCAGTTCACATTTAAAAGTAAGGTTTTCTTTTACTAACCTAAGCTGATCATATAGTAATAAAGAAGGTGCACTTCATACGTTATTTTATTCTAAATATGTTAATATTGGAAATTCATATGTCTTAATTGTTTTGAGATTTTCTAATTTAATGTCCCCTTTTTTTGGTGATATATTCATGAGCTACAATTCTATTATAAATGTACTTACAATGTTAGCTTATTAGACCTCTTTATGCTCTGAGCAATGAGCAATGCAATATCGCCCGGTGCCCCAATACCAGGAACGTGGAAATGGGCTGAAATTGTCTCCATCCACAAAAAGGGCAGCAAACAAACCTGAGAACTACAGGCCAATTAGCCTGATAGACATACTCCAAAAAATGTATGCCAGGCAGGTACTGAACAGGCTTAACGCCTGGCTAGAGACAAATAGCATACTGTCCCCATACCTGGCAGGGTTTAGATCCAGTACTAGTACAATAGATCAAGTCTTCAGACTCCTGTGTATTATCTGGAAATATGTTAAAATCAGGAAGGGGCTCATTTATGTGGCATTTGTTGACCTGAGGGCAGCATTTGACCTCGTACCCAGATGCTTACTGTGGGAGTCACTTGAAAAACAAGGTGCCCCCCTGAATTTGGTTATACAGCTAAAAAGGTTACATAACGGGAACTATGCGATAGTCCGCTAGGGTATGAATGAGGAACTAACAAAGCCAATCCCAATAGAGAGAGGAGTGATACAGGGTTGTGTACTTGCTCCCACCCTGTTCTTACTCCTATATTAATGATGCAGTGGACCACCTAAAAGACCAAGCATACAATCCTCCAAGGCTAAATGCGAATTTTGTGCTGGCGCTGCTCTTCGCAGACGACACCATTCTGATATCACAGACCATGAAGGGGCTACAAAATATGTTGCACAGGTTTAATAGATACTGTACAGAAAAGGGCTCAGAAATAAATGCAAATAAAACTAAGTACATGGCCATAAACCCACAAAAGACCCTTAAAAAGAATCTTGTGGTCAGTAATGAGAAAATAGAATATGCCACTAATTTTATTTATTTGGGCATATTACTAGACGCAAAACTAGCCTGGAACCAGCAAATAAACCACTCAGTTTTAAGATTAGACCAAGGATCAGGGGCAGTCCTTAAGAAGTACAGCTCAACTACAAGCAATGCTGTGACCCCAGCACTCAAGATATACAAATGTAAGGTCCAGGCTGCAGCATTGTATGGATGGATGAGAATTATAGGGCACAAGCGACATCAGACATCTAACAGCTGGGGAAAACAAGTTTGCAAGGAGATTATTAGGATTACCCCAATCAACACCACTTGTTCCAATGTTAAACAAACTAAATTGAAGCAAATAGGTCATCTCGCAACTCTACGTCCACTGCTCTATTGGATACGGCTATGGACTATGCCGGAATAACTAGCATATAGAGTAGGTGCATGCAGATTACTGGATATTGATTTGTCTAACCTTTCCAAGGTTAAGATTTGTCCGGAAATGGCTGATTGGGGTAGGTCTTGAATCATGCTGGACTAAAGCACATAATTTAACACCAAGTTGTAAAGGCAATCTAAAGGGTATTTATTGGCAATATACATTGAATGCACTCCACTCTGACCCAAGATTAGGAAGGTTAACAAGTGAATTCCTTTCTATTAAGCCAAGTCCGAATCGCGAGGATTTCCTTGACCATATACAACCTTTCCTAGCAAGAATTCTGTATCTAAAGTTAAGATATAACACATTACAGATCAAGAGATATACAGTAAAATGGGGGGGGGGGGATCTTGCCTGTTTCCTATGCACTAGATGCACTTTAGGGCCTACAAACAACATCGAAAACATTGCACATATTTTGGGTTTTTTCCCCAGCGTAAGATAGGGCAAGGAGCAAATGGATTCGACCACTATGTAATTCGTAGGGATTCAGAAAACATCAAGAGGCGCTGAGGGTACTGACAACAAGTACCCTACTGCATGTCATAGTTGCGCTATCAAGATATTTGTTTATAGTGGGTCTAATTAGGAAGAGAATGTGGCTAGAGTTGTGATATACTAATGACCAAGATATATGCAACCGTGAAACTTACCTTGGACTGTATGAATAATTAGACATTACTCTATGTGTATTTTAAAAAGGTTTTATTGAATGAAATTGTTTTACTATAATTGCCAATTTTATTGAAATTATGTAACATTTGGCTGAAACATTTTAGATTATTTTATGGACGATGTTTTACAATGAAATCTTTTAGGGCCTTTAGCCGAAATAAATAATTTATAAGATAAGACCTCTTTATTGCCATTGCTTTTAATCAAAGAACCTCTTGTTGGAAGCATGTTTCCAAATTGTCTTTTTAATATTGCTAAAACCATATTCAATAACCCTAAGCATAATAGAGCATTTACTTTGGAAAAAAATAGCAAAATTAGAAATGACTTGTTTTGGCTGCCATTGCTTACATTTTAGTCTAACAGTAACACAATAACTGATGCATTAAATCTGTCCTGATTATCTCTTTCTATTGTGTTTCTCCTCTTATCCATGTTTTCTTTCCTCTTATCTTTTATTTTCCTACATTTTAAAGAGCGGTATATTTTACCCTTAACATAAAAATGAAGTTCTTATGATAGATATGTTGTTTTCTTATTCATGGTTTATTCCTTGTACTTTTATTGCCTCAAATTTATTTTTAAAACCACTAAAATTAAAGGACAGCTGAAAGAGACTGGGAGCCTCTGACCTGTTAACATGCAAAAACCGCATCCTACTAATGTAAAAAAATGGAAGGTTTCCCATCTTGTGCACATCCATAATGCATAGTATCTATATTATAGATGTTCTCAGTGTGAACTAGGTGCTAGACAGTTTTGAAGCATCTAGTACCCATATTTCCAAAATCTGACTCTGTACACCATTGACATTATTTTTCCAAGTAAGCCAAAATGTTAACAAAAATGTATGTATACCCACCACTAATTATGCAATGCACTATGTTAAAAAATGTACAGTTATGGTAGTAATACTTTCTTTCTGGCATAATAATAAATCAAGACCCCGCCTCCATTATTAGGCTTTGCACCTTTGCTCAATGGACAACAACCTATTACATTTGACCCTGTTGCAGGGATTCTGCTCGGGAACAGAAATATTCTTGGGATCATAGAAAATCTGCAAGTAGGGACTGAATCACCATACCACCTCAGCATCTATGAGCCCGAGTCCGACTAGCTATAATACCTCCTAACCTAACCAGAAAGACAAGTGGGTTGGCACCCCAGAACACAACACTATCGACCCTCTGAGTGATCGCAGTAACAGAACACTTTCTTTCACTCTCTTACTCGAACCTGACCACAATAAGATAAACCAGATACACAATGGAAGTTTATAACATTTATTTAAACTATTGTGCTGTAAAATGCTGTATTTTGTGTCACCATAAGAAGACAAATTCACATCAAAAATATTGGTAGCATGGTTAGCAAACCAAATACCATGAAAAGCCCTTTCATGTTATAAGACAGATTAGTCTAACCCCCCTCCCTTCCTAATGAAGATAAATGATTATATATCAAAGATCTCTTGGATTATTGGCGAACCCTATTACTTAACATACATAGGTGGATGTCCTACATCTCAGCAGATGCAGCAGTCTTGTCTCAAGACCTTTGTTCTCAGAGTGGGTTTTTAGAACTCCTGTCCTCAGTTATATGAAAAGACATGTTTTCTCACAAACAGCAGCTGCAATCTCCTATTATTTTTAGATGCTAGCGCCAGACCAGAGAACATAACAAGGGGCATTGTTGTTTGACCTCTCTGTTGTGTTTAGACTAAATCCCAGGAAAAGAAAAGAACACAAAAACATATGCAGGTTCTGTGTGACAATGCAATGTGGCAAAAAGTCAAGCATGTTTATATAGTAACAGGTGCAAAGAAATTTGGTCTACAATGTGCAAACCTAGGCTAACACAGGCAAAACGACAATGGGGCATGCAGGAAATGCACAACAACCCCTGTTCCTTGTAGAGTAACATGGCAAGAATGTTATGATTTCTTCCCGTTATATTTTTAATGTATGATGTTTCATTTATGTTTACATTGAAGATATAAATATGTGTCAAGCAAGAAAATAAACTTTTTTTCATTTTTATATTTGGTTAAAGTATGTATAAAGGAACTATTCTGAACCAAGAGGCACTTTAAAGGAGAGATGTCCTCTATGTCCATGGACTTTGTTGTCTGACAACATGAGGGATGCACTTGTTTCAGTCTAGCTGGAGTTATGTTATACAGGGATCTGTGCACAGTTCTACAAATTGGTAGCATATGCAATGAAGCTACTAGCCGTTTAATAAAATATTGCAGTTATAATATTTGCCTGTTCTGATGGACAAACTATTATCATACTTATTTTTCACCTTTAGTATTCTAGGCTAGTGTATAATAAAGATTTGTAAGTACACCACTGTTGTAATGCTTTATTTGGCTTTTAAGGACCAAGCTGGGAAGCCACTTAAACATCACGTTGCAGGGGGCTCTGACCGGTCTACAACAGTCTCTGTAATGACCAATTCCATAGCATAGCCCACAAATGGTTCAACAAAACTCATCAGTTTTCCCAATCTCAGGATCGACAAGCTGTCTATAATGATCAGATAGTTAAGGAAAATCTCCCTGAGGGAAGACTATGTATGTGTTTTCATTCAACATGGAAAGACTCATATGGAGAGCTTACTGGAGTCCACAGACCAAGATGCAAGATTTATGAATAATATGCATAATAACGGCTTATATCCCTGAAACACAATTTGCCCACCAGATCAGGAGAGGAGCATTCTCCTGTATGGGTTTTAGACAAATTCTGTGCTCACTAAAAAGTTTATATTGCATTTTATAGGACACAATGGCCTTGATCACCTGATATCTAAAGTAATACAACAAACAGAGGAATTGAAAGACGTTTGACTTATAAACATTCATGTGTCCTAGCTGTGATTTTATCCAATCAGCAACTTAGCTACATTTTATGGCACATATGCTTGCTGGAGCTGTTGCTTTAACTTTATTGCAACATATGTCTATATATTATTTATTAACCCAACCACAATACTTACAGTCTCGTTCAAATAGATGCCACGTGTCTTCTTTTACAAGGTTTGCATCAGTTAACACCGCAAGGTGACATTTCTGTAGACAAAAAGGACCAGTAATTGATTTTGCAACGTGTGTACTAAGGTTGTAGATACCATCAGACTAGAAATCATTTGGGTCACTATTAAAGACTAGTCTACAATCTTCATCTGTGATGATTATCAGTTTGTTTCCCATAGGAGTTGTGTGGAAGAATGCACATATATCTTCAGAACTAAATATCCAGCATTTTTACCAGCTAAGTCTAAAGTTAGAATACTGAGGCGATAAGAAAATCTAATATATTGTATTAAAATCTATTTACAACATAAAATAGCTCTAACAGTGTTTTGTTTTGGCTGAAAAAATGAACATTAATTTCCTGACCTGAACAATAATGTATTAGCTATGTACTAATTACTATATTAATTACACCAAACGTTTTAACTATATACAAAATCAAAAGAAAAAACAAAAACACAAGCACTTGAACCTGCCAGACATTCGAATGGATGCTGCACCGCCTGAGTAGCCTCTCGCCACTTCCAAGCACCACAGGCCCCTCACAATTCACTACAACATTAGGCAGTATGGTGGGTGTCCGAGATGCGGCTAAGGTGAGAGCAGAGCACAGAGTGTTGAAGTCTTGCTGGCCATGCTGATTGACATTGATAGGGCCGAGTATTCTACACTACGCTGGCAAGTCGAGGGTCCCCCCCATTGAAAGAAAAATGCTGTGGTGTGGCTCAAGAGGATGAGCATATTGAGGAGTGGCCGAGCCAGATAGCCAAAGCTGAATTTGTTTTGTGAAGCTGGTACAGTGTCGCCACAGAGGAGGATGGAGTGAGATTGATGCCAGCAGCAGTTGTGTGCCTCCCACTGCCAGTGGTTTGGTGGCCCCTTTTGGAAGGGTCAAGAATTTAATAGGTGCCTCAAGTGCCCCAAGAGTCATTAAGTAAACATTAAATAGGCAAATTGAGATGCACTTGATGTCTTTGGGGGGCATTAGAAGTGAATTATGGGTGAATCCATGAGATCATCATCTAGCATAGCCTTACCTCAGAGAGGTTTAGAGTCGGTTATGCCAGCTTAAGGGGCCTAAAATTAGATGTATGCAGAATGGGAAGCAGCAGGTGGCTATCTCCAAGTCTGCCTCAAGTGTTTTTAATAATACAGCACCACTTAATGGGGAGATCGCAGCTCCCCCACTAGCCGCTCCTACCACAGTTATCCGCTGAACTGGCCTTGCAGTTGCCACAGCACTAAGGAAAAGATAAATCATGTATTACCTGCAAAATAGTGGAAGGCAACAGGGCTGCGTCCAGTGTTCTCATAGATGAAGCTGCTGATAAAGGTGTGGGGTGGGGGAGAGGCTCGTAGCACCCTTGCCGCACAGCGACCGATTGTTCTGACAGACTGCCAGGTTTCATGGAAGAACACCTTGTGTAGTCTAGGATTGATCAAAGCAATGATGCTGCCAACAATAATGACAATTCTCCATTAATTCTCGAGGGCCAAAAGAATCAGGCATCAAGGTTGATCAGGTCAGTCTCAATGCCTGAGGTTGGTGGGGAGACTATCATTAATTTGGTAGATACCACTTATTGCCAGACCGGAACCTCAGAGAGTGTTAATGTTACTTTGAAACACAAGATGGGGGCAGATCCATGTGTATGCCAAGCAATGGTGTTTGGGGGAAGTATGTGTTCAGGAAAAGACAGTACTACTGACTGTACGACCTTTACTTTGTGAGACTCTAGCTTAATAAACAAACAATGAGAGAAGCCTGTCCGCACAATACATTTAACTACTGTTCACAGTTGGATGCCTCTAGTTCCAGGTTGCTGTTGTTCAAAGAGTTTCTGGGAGAGGTTAAAAGACTTAGGCAACAGCAAGTTGATTTTGAAAATGAGATAAAGCAGTGCCTGGGAATGATAGAGGGTCAAATGACTCAGATTGCGAATCGCTGTGAGAAACTGGAACAGCAGATTTCAAGTTGTGCAGGTAAATTATAAACAGCTCTTACGTTGAATTTAAGACTGGCGAATGAAACCAAATATCTGTACAAAAAGCAGGAATATTTAGAGAACCCCTTGAGGTGATCAAATGTGAGAATTTTAGGGTTGCTTGAAGGGAAAGAAGATACTATGGGCATGGGTGCGTTTGTAGATTGAGTGCTATAATCTTTTGACCTTCCCAAATCTTCACACAATTTGATCACATTGTGGGCACACAGGGTTCCTTCTCATATTCCATGTAAGGATTATTACCCTTATATGATTTTGGTTATCTTCTCTGATTACAGGGTTGAAGAGAAGGTGCAGGACAAGGCAATTAAGGGAAAGACTTTTTCGTAGGCCAAATTAATTAACTTTTAAAATATTTTCAGATATGACTATTGATACAGCATGGAGGTGTAGAGAGTTCAAGAACATGTTTGCATAATTTCAGGCAGCTGCTTTGCAGGCACCCTTGATACACATGTCCAAGCTTAAAGTGTTGTTTAAAGGACACATTTATTTTCTCAGATAGTAGAAGCACAATCATTCATAGCAGACATAAAATGGGGGTTGAGGATTGCTATATGGAACTGATTTTGTGTAACTGTTAAGCCTCCATTTAAGCTACCCAGATTAGCTGGATGGGGAGGGTGAAGGCGAGGGGGCTGAGTAGGTCTCAGAGAAAACAACACCATATCATGGAGTTGGTCACCTACAGGCTGGGAGGGTGTGTGCTTGTGCTGAAGGAAGGGAGGAGCTCCCTCTACAGCCAAGAAGCGAGCAGGGTAAATTGGGTATGAACTATGGAGATGTTGGGTTTCAATGAGAAATATCAGGTTCAGTGCCAAGGGTTCATTATAAATACGTTGTACATGGTTTTAGGGATTTCTGAGGTTTGGCTAGGTGCTGTCAAAATAGGTATGGAAAGACACCAACTACAGTCTCTTATGCTGGTATATGCAATGAACTTTACTGAGGAATATGTTATGCTCTATGATAAAGTTTGCATTTTGGATGAGTTTTTTAGGTGGGATGTATACATTGAACGTATTTTATGAAGCTGCTGCCGAGACTTATAACTTTTCACTTAGCAATTTGCACTTTTGGGTACGCTACAGGCCAGTCCTGTAGCTTTAAGAATTTGCGATTTCTGTTGATATAATGGAGGGGAGCATATGTTGTTCTATGACTTTATTCGATAGAATGTATCATAAAAGTGTACAAGTTCAAACATCAAGTTAAAAACAGAGATACATCCCCCTTTTTCCCCATTGATAGAAAAAACAATGTCGCATTGTCATACATACAGTACAAAAATAGAATTTAAAAAACAATGTGTTTTAAAAACAGTTAAAAAACCCTTAAAAACACAAATTTTAAACATTTATCGAACACTAAAACCCACAACAAAACAGAGGGCATTGCCAGAACTCCACAATCTGCAACTGATGCGCCTATAGGAGCTTGGATCTAACTAACCAAGCCCATCCCAGGTATTTAGCTCTCCCACATACTACACTGGGAACAGAGGTGTCTGATGTAAGAATGCGTAATGCCACCCTATGATGCTTAGTACCTAAGTTGGAGCACACAGGTTTCAACGATCTCCGTCTCGCCTGGCCATATGCTCGACAGGCGAAGAGGAAGTGGGGGATAGATTCTGAGGGGGAAGCGCAACCAGGGCAATATCCTACCCTCTCCCCCAAGGGTTTCCACCCTGCAGTGAAAGCATTCAGAGGTAGTGTGCCGAGCCTAAGCTTCAAATACAATGCCCTATCTCTAGGGGATTCAATGCAGTCTAGGAAGGTATCCAATTTGGGAATGGGCTTGGAGTCTAGGAACTTCTCCGTCAGGGAACCATGCTTCCATGGAGGGGAGCATATGTGTAACGAGCTAAATCATGTTTTTGTATTTTGACCGAAGGGTGGTAGTTTATTGACACAGACTTAACTGGCTGCTGTTGCAGGGATGTGGTTTTTTTGTTTTTAGAAAGAAGTAATGGTGAAGGTGTTTTCCTTTAATGTTAATGGGTTGAACAATGCCAGAAAAAATACAAGCAGTTGAAACTTGAATAAAAAGTCATGACCCTACAGTGCTTTTATTGCAGGTAAGTCATATTCCCCTTAGCAGGTCGACCAAGTTTGATATGTTTAAAACGTGGGACAGTTTTAAATGTTTCTCCTCGGTGGGTGCAGCACACAGAAGAGTAGCTATTCAAACGAGTAAGGGAGCTAAAGTGCAAATTCACAGATGGCAGTCAGGTACGGAAGGACTGTGGTGTTGGGTGGCCTGCACGATCGACTTCTTGTGGGTAACATTAGTTAATTTGTATGCTCCTGTTGAGGATGACCCTGCCCCATTTATTAAACTCTTCTTATCATTAGCAGCAGCTGATGAACCACTGATTGTTGGAGGTGATTCACCTTCCTCTAACAATCAGACCTTAATACTTCTTCTTTGCGGGAAAACAACCTAATAGCAGGGTCTTCTGGGGCATCATAAACAAGCTTAACCAAGGGGCAAAAATCCTACAAGAAGCCGGGGTTGGAGCAGAAACCTGGATCAGACATGTGCAAACCCTATATAGCAATACAAATACAGGTCTCGTTAAAGATTCAGGGGCAGTTAAAGCCAACATGGAGGAACCAAAAGGAGTGACGAAGAAGGACAATTGGAAATCCAACCAGGAAAAACCCCTTAAGGGGTCAACAGACCCAGCTGACTTAATTACCAAAACTGAACTAAGAGGTATAATTTCAAGACTAAAGTCAGAGGGTGCAGCAGGACCAAATGGTCTACCGAATGCGATATTTAAGCATGACCCGGATCTGTGGGCAGAAATTCTAACGCCACTGTTCAATCGAATATACAATCTCGCAGAGATACCCGCCTCTTGGGAGGGAAGTATCATCCACCCAATTTTTAAGCATGGCGATCATCGCAATCCTGCAAATTTTAGACTGATATCCTTACTAGATGTAGAGGCTAAACTCTACGCCTCTTGCATTCTATGTGAATTACAAGTCTGGATATCAGAAACAAAGATCATGCCAAAATTTCAAACAGGCTTCAGGCAAGGAATGGGAACAACAACTAACCTAACCTGCCTGTCTATCCTAACGGACCAAGCAATAGCAAATGGCACTCGCTTGTATGCCTGTTTCATAGACATCAAGTCTGCCTTCGATCGGGTAAACAGAGTGCGCTTGTGGAACAAACTAGAGAGTTGGGGGATGCCTTACCAACTCCTAAGAGCCATCAAAGCACTTCATTACCATACTTGGGTAAGAGTAAAGTTGGGAAATGGTGGCAGTACCACCAGTAGCATCCAAACGCCCCAAGGCTTAAAGCAAGGCTGTGTACTAGCCCCTACCCTTTTTAACCTTTTTCTCTCTGACCTCACAAGCGCGATCGAATCAGCAGACAACCATCCTCCATTTTTGGCAAACAATCCAATATACTATTTACAATATGCCGATGATATTGTATTATTGAGCAAGACACCTATTGGCTTACAAAGAGTTATTAATAAATTAACTCTGTACCTAGAACGGGAAGGCCTAGCACTTAACAAAGAGAAAACTAAAGTGGTCCGCCTAGTTGACCGGCAAAACCTAAAGTACAAATGGATGGCCCAAGGGGCACCAGTGAAAGAACAAGAACACTATAAGTACTTGGGCATTACAATAACAAAAGGAGCAAATTATAAGGACCACAAAATAGCACTCAAAGCAAAAGTACAATCTTTAATCTTCGCTTATCGCTCTCTAAAGGAAAAAATGGACTGCCCCAACTACAATCATTTATTAAAAACAATGGCTGCACAGATTATGCCCACTTTATCTTATGGCTTAGTCACGTGGTGCGATAAGGAGGTGGACCTTTTGAATGAACTACAAATTAAAATTTATAAAGCGGTCTTCAATCTTCCCAAATCTGCTTCAGCCGCACAAGTCAGGCTCGAATTTGGGCTGCAAAATCAGAAGTTCCGGAGCATGAGCGGCTTCGTGAACTTCTGCCACAAACTTAGATCTGCAGATCCAGACTCCTTGGACTGGCTAAGCTGGGAGGAAATTAAAAAACGAGGGGAAACTGAATCCATGAACAATTGGGGAAAGTATTTGACATTCTGCGTGGAAAAGTTAGAGCTAGCAGTCGCTTGGAAATCAGGGACAGATAAAGTAAGTCTAAAAAAATCAGCCAATACGGCAGCAAAATGGAAATCTTTTTTTGAGGACAAAGAGTTATTGGCAAAACGGCGGCATGCCTGGACCATCCTGAACAGCTTCACAACCCCAAAAACACACACATATCTAACATCCCACTTCAGTGGTCACCTTATAGAGTCTTTTACAGCCTATCGGATGGGGATGCATGTCACAAAGGATTTACTACCGTCCTGGAAATCATCACACCAGACGAATCAATGTCGCCTTTGCGGGTACAACACCGAAACACTTGTCCACCTTTTCTGCTTATGTCCGGCCCTGATAAGTCAGAGACGACTCTTATTGAAACCCATCTTTAATGCTCTCAACATTCGATCCTGCAGACACGCAGTCACAAGCTGGCTCGGTGGTTCCAACATAATCCTAGTATGCCGTGGAGTCAAATTCTTGGCAGAAGCAAGAAAACTTTTAGACCTAATAGAATATGAGGACCATCCAGTTCGTGGGCAAACAGGGCCAGCTTAACCCCAGGACCTCACAAGCCCCGCCCCCAAACAAAACAATAGCCGAGAGACAACAATTCTAGTAATTTTTTAATACATTTTGTATCGTTATTTTATTATGCGAATTTTGTAATAATTTTAACTAATTATGCAAATAAAAAACCTTTGACCTTAATACTTCTTCTGTAAAAAGATACAGCCAAAACCTCAAAGTCCAAATATTCTTGGGGAACATCGGAGAATTTTTGGGCTGATTGATCTCTGGAGTACGGCTAATACTTTGAGAATATACATGTTTTTAAACTAGATATAAAACAGAGGTTTGTTTAGATTTTATAATTTTCTAATTTACTCCGAAGTGGGGTTTAAGAACTTACCTAATGTTTTTTTTTAAATATTCCGCTGTGGAGTTAGAAATTGCTTCCGAGGACTTGGGCACTAGACATCAGAGATTATTGTTCAATAAGTGTTACTTAGAAGATGAGAAGTTGGTTGGTTCACGTAAAATGGAGATTGAGAGTGCTTGGTACAAAACAAGAGTTCTGCTTTAATGATATTGTGTTGGATGCCATTACAGCGCACCCGCAAGCATTTGTGATTTCTAGGGCTAAAGCCCCGTTTAATAACCTAAGGGAAGAAGAAATCAGTTTGTAGAATAGTGTCAACTGTGAGCATGGAAAGTTTCTCCAGAATAGCTCTGAAAGAAATAGGAAAGCATTGGGGGATGCAAAAGCTGATCATTGGGACCATTCTTATGCAAAGAACTATGTACAAAATGCAACTTATTTACAAAAGATGTACAAAGAAAGACATTTTTGCGTGAAGTTTCTGGCCTGGCAAGCGTGCAAACGGCCTTTGTGCTATAAAGTTGATGCTGTGAAGTGTCCCAAAACAGGGAGATCTTGAATATCAGATGAAGAGATTAATGCAACTTTTGAGAAAATGTTAGCAATATTTATAATACCTCTCTCAATGTAAATTTATCTGAATTGAAATGCTTCCTGGACTGCCTTCTAATGGCAGTTCTTTCAGAGAAAGATAGAAGATTTATGGATAGCCCCTTTTCTTTGGTTGAGTTGGAGAAGGTCTGTCCGGATAAAACGTTTTTGGCCCTGATGGATTGCCTGCCAAATTGTATAGGACCTTTTCAGCAGTTTGAAACACATTTATTGGAAGTTGCCAATTTTATTTATAAGGGGAGTTCACCTTCACATCCTTCAGGTTAGGGAGTGTAGTCAGCTCCCTCAGAAAGGGAAAGAACCCTGCCAAACACATTCCTATTGTCTGATCATGTTTTTAAATTCGAACAATATAATTATAATGAAGCTGACAGAAAATAGAATTAACAAACTGGCAATCCATGGGGATCAAAATGGCTTCATTGCCAGGGGGCAATTGAGCACCAACACTAATTATTTAATAGAGGCTTTGGATATGTTTGCAATTATCCAGTTCCCTGTGGCAATCATTTTGTTAGGCGCAGGAAAGGCACTTCATCTTGTAATCTGGGAATCCCTTTTGGTATACTAAGAAATCTTGGATTATCTTCCCAGACTACAGGTTTTATAAAAAAGGATCTATTCCAACGTGGAAGCTAGGTTAATTTTAAACTTTACTGAAATAGGTACTGTTAGGTTCAGCATGAAATAAGGCAAGGCTGTCCACTTTCGCCAGTTCTTTCTGGCTTTTTATTGAGCCTTTGGCCTTAGCAATTTAGAGCGACAGAATAACACGAGAGCCTATACCTTCAATGGCAAAAATTAAGGTATACACTGATGATGTCACGCTTTTATTGGGCCCTAAGCAAGTGCAGGAACGAGTGTCTGATATTCTTTTAGCTTTCCAAACACTGGGAGGATATAAGGTGCATAAACCAAAACCCAATGCCATTTTGAGTATTTGTACAGCAGAGGAGCTCTTGCCAGAGCTTAGAGGTTGTGTGCAGTCTCGGCCTACGCATTATTTCGGGGTATATTTTACGAATTATATGATTTGAATTATAGACCGCTTTTAACCAAAGGTAAAGGTTTATTAACCAGATGGGTGCCGCTTCCTCTTCAACGCTTAGGGTGGGTTGCTTACATAAAAATGGAAGCTCTCCCATTATTTAATTTTTTATTGTAGCTGCCCCATGCACAATCAGTTGTAAAGTGTTTGCAAATGTAAATTCGATGATCTATTCTTTCCTGTGGAAGAAAGCCAACCCAAGAATAGGACTGAGCACTTTATATGGGATTACAGAGAAAGTGGGGGTTAGTCCTCCCTAGTTTTAAGATTTATTATTTTGCACACTTTGCACAGTATATGCTTAGGTGGATTTCTGAAACTGGATGATTTTCTGCAGAATGATCGATTAAAAACTTGGTGTGAGATCGAGCCACACATAACC
Organism: Lissotriton vulgaris; assembly: GCF_964263255.1. Taxonomy (NCBI): domain Eukaryota; kingdom Metazoa; phylum Chordata; class Amphibia; order Caudata; family Salamandridae; genus Lissotriton; species Lissotriton vulgaris. The sequence goes on from NC_141694.1 coordinate 501,882,346, forward strand.
AGTGAGAAGATGTGGCTGCACTGGTCCTACAGGACCCTGATTGGGGTATTACATAGCACAAATCCCACGGTTTTGTCAGACAAGTAGGAGCTTGTGCTAAATCTAACTGATGATTCAGACATGAAGAAAATAGGCCTTTGGAATTGATATTTACTCTCCTGTACAAAAGTGGATATGTATGATCAGATTTCGATGTAATGGATCAGGTGGAGGAACGTGGTAATACCGAAAGATGTTGGTTAGTTAATTATTGAAATTTTTCTGCTTTAAGGGGCTAACTTTTGTAAAATTCAATTGTTTGCAAAATGGTTGATCCATAGGACATCACAGTTTTTAAATAAAATAAATCGGATTCTCATAACCAATATTTTAGGTATGACATGATAGATGGGGAGGGCTCACATAATATGGTACTGTGGTAAGCTGGGTAATTTTTGGTAGGGTATCTATAAATTATTAGAAAATCAGCTGAAAATCCAAATACCACACCCCGCGCTGGCACTTGTGGGCCCTTTTTTAATGAGTAATTCCCTCCCCCGCCGCTGCTGCCCCGCCACCCTGCCACCTTTTATTGTCAGCAGCGGTGACTGAAATAGTGCTGAGATTTAGGATGAAGGTTGTGCGGAGATGCAGCATAACACATTTCTGTGCCTACTTATATTTGTAGGTGTTAAAATATAAAAGCCATAACTACTGATTTTGCCATTTAATTTCTTTTTTGCTTATCCACAGAACTCCAATAGAATGGCAGAAAATACTATATTTAAGACATGATTCGTTTAATTGTTGTTTTAAAATATTATTACTATTTGTTTAAGCACTTTTAAGATTACAGAAAATACTATACATAAAGAGCTTGAGAAACACAGTTAAATGTGCAAATATCTAGGACACGAGTGTGAGCTCTTCGATACTGCCTTAAACAGGAATTCAGTACAAGCTCAAAAGTCTCACGTTGGGTCCACATTAACCAGGTTTATTATGTTTTGAATATAACATTTTCATTTTAACAACGTATATGGAGGATTAGCAGTACCATTTATTTGAAGAGAAACACGGATGTGTTCATGTGTTTATTTTGAGTAATACATTTCCCTTTATGTAGTTGCTGTTCAGCATTCATTCATGATCTTGGCTCAAGGTGGCAGAGCACATTAAGCAGTGCCACCTTATTCCTCAACTTCAGCTTGCATGAAACTCCACAGCTACGAAAGTGGCAGAGCTTTATATATATATATATATATATATATATATATATATATATATATATATATATATATATATATATTCAACTTTTTGTTGAAATAAACATGCTGTTTCCCATGGAATCCTCTCAGGCCTCTGATCTCTTCTTTCCGGAGCGATTTTCCTCATGTTTTCTGCACCGGCCAGAGGTGCAGCACAGAGGCCCTGCTGCGCAAAGTGACACCGAACTGTTACTGGCATCATACTGTTTTGCGGCTATTTTGAAGTTCGGGGTACCGAGAAGTCCGGTGTCCGCCAAAACCATCAGGATAGCTAAAGCAGTTGGAGGTATTTTACCACCAGTTGGGAGTTATGGCGTACATGGCTATCCCTGCTCACTCACTTACCTGATGGGACAGGCTGCAGCAGTACGATAGGACCCAAGGGAGCTGTATGCGGACTTCGGCATTGTTTGGGGACTCATCCGCCATGACCTGCAACAGACCAACAAGCTCGCTGGCAAAGACACTTGCTCCCACATACACCGCCGACCCAGTTGCAACCACATTGTGCACTCTGGGAATTGTAGTTCCGTTCACTTGATCACGAACATGCAATAGGTGAGCGATATTTACTAGGGGGAGGAGCCTGTTGAACTCGACCTCAAGAGGAGCAGGTGTGGGATACCGGAATGAATGACTCTTTTGTGTTGGGCGATGAAGAAGGCATGGAGCCGAAATGCATCCGCCGCCACTTTTTGTTGAAATAAACATGCTGTTTCCCATGGAATCCTCTCAGGCCTCTGATCTCTTCTTTCCGGAGCGATTATATATATATTATATATATATATATATATATATACATATACATATATATATACACATACACACATATATATATATATATATATATACATACTGAAAAAACCATAGGTTTCGCACACATAGTTAAAAATTTGCATTTAAAAAACCTTAGAAATTCACTGAAAAAACCATAGGTTTCACAGACGTTATAGTTAAAAATTAGCATTTAAAAAAACCTTGGAAATTCACTGAAAAACCATAGGTTTCAAACATGTTATAGTTAGCTGGACATTTCACTAATACAAAAGCATTGAAATTCCCCCGTTATAGTTAACTATAACTCGCGCGCCCGCAATGCACTGCTGATGACATCACATATTACATCACTCATGACATGGTCAGTGACATAACTCATGACACACGCCCGGGGACCCCCACTTCCCAGGGGCACTAATATGCAAATAGGGGGGTCCGTTACTGTCTTTGCCCCGGGGGGGTGCGGGTCCCTGGGGCTGCGGGGGGCCGTGTGCCCCCGCGCTACCATAATAACTTTGCCCCTGGGATGGATTGGGCCCCCCCACACTTTTTTAAATATGCCCCCAGGATTTGGTCCCCCCGGGGGCTAATTTTAAAAAAATAACACCGCTTTTTTTTTTAACGGGGTACGCGTACTGTGATTTAAAAATAAATAATATTTTTGGGCCTTGGGGGTCCTTGTGGGACGGTCAGGGTGTATCTACCCTGCCCCCTTTGCGTGTTTTGCATGCTTGTTTTCAGCTTTCTTGTGCCTCGGTTCTACCGAGGCGCAAGATAGCTGCCAATGCTTCCTGGTTAGGAGTGTTGACAGACAGTTGACATCCAATCAGCATGCAGCTCATGCTCGGGAAGCTTACCGTAACACCTCCAATATATACTCATGATTTTACTTATGATTTTCTCAGGAACTACTGAATGGATTTACACCATTTAACAAAAAGGCGCATCTGCGAACAGAACTCTATTTTTTTGCCAAGTTTGGTTAATTCCGTTCAGCCATTCGGGCTGTAGCCCCGCATAAGGTGCTATGGAAAATTGCATGGGGAAAACACGTATTGGGACCCCCCTTTTTTCTCGGCCCCTGCTTCACGAATCTCCCCCAAACTTTCAGGGAAGGAGGGGAGCAGGTCATTTTCTTAGAGAAATTTGCGAAGATTCGTCCACCGGCGCCAAAGTTATTCCAAATAGAATGTTTCGGGTTTTCTATGGAAAGTAGGTTTTAACTATAACTACGCAACCGCCAGTAGGATATATATATATATATTCCTTTTTTACCATATGGAAAGAAGCACGCCGACCAGGCATCAGGATTCAAGGTACTGGTTTATTCAGGCAAAGTGGCAGCACTGTATGCAAATGTCAAATCCACTCGTTTGGGCTTTGGTCTGCCATGTAAGCACTTCATGAAAGGTTCTAAGGCACAATGTCCAGACGCGTTTCAAGAACTCCTCGTTCTCTTTCTCAATGGCGTTTGTGCTGACTAGAGTTCATGTTCCCACCCATTCACTTTAAAGGTCCTGCCCCGAAGTGGGCGTGGCGCATTGCATCTTGGGACCTGTAGTGCAGGGTCTGTCACACTCACCGTTAATACGTCGAACTCTAGCACAATGTCTCATTTTAACACCCAGTGGTTACACGTTAAAGCTTATCTTGCAGCATGTCGACCAATGTCCTGAAATTTGCATCCATTTCACGCTTGCATCCTTTTTCGTGATTTTGTAAAGATCATGAATGATTGCTTCCTGGAACATATCAATTTTGTTCCCTGGTGTCAGTTGCGGATAGAACTAGGGCAGGAAATCAATCAAAATAAAAAATCCAAACAACATAATCCCCACCTGGGAATCACTTCGCCATAAGCAGGCCTGCCGGCGCAACCTTGTGAACTACAAGACCCACGAACCCCATGGCAAGGACACAATTAAATTAACCCCATTATTTCCAACCAGCCCACTGGAGGGCTATATTGGAAACTAACTCGGTCAAACATCTCCCACCTGAACTTCATAACCCAGAATCCTGAAGGGTGGGACTTGATGCAATGACCATGTGATACTAACTGTGATGGGTTTACACATGAATGTCTCCGTGAAAACAACGGAAACAACAGCAGACTGATTGAACTACATAACCCAGAATTCTGAAGGGTGGGATTTGTTGCATTGACCTTGTGATATTAACCACGCCCACCTGGGCGGTAACTTTTTGTGTTTCAGGAAATGTGGTTTGTTTATATATCTGTGACAATGCACTTTTCAAACTGACCGTGACCAAGACAGCGGAGGCTGTCGAAACGTGTTGGTTGTTGCCTTGGTTTTGTTTGACACCCCATGGATTGGAATAAACAACTTTGAAACTAACCTCTTTGTGAATTATATTGGGTAAATTGCGACTCCAGGATTTCCTTCCGTGGAAGGAATCGTTGTTTGGATAAAGTAGCGGTTGGGCTCAACCGCAGGAGTAACGCGGCCACACCTAGCAGCGCCTACCGGGAAAGAAAGGGAGCCATATGGTTTGATTTGTCATTTTCCCGAGGTGCTCGCCGGTGAAACAACATTGCATCATCTCATCTCATTGCGGATCAAGGACTAAAGTGGACGGAAGAGAGTGGACCCACACCTATCACGGAGATCCGAGGTAAGAGTGTGTGGACCCCGAGTACGCCCGCTTATGACCCCTTGTATCTTTTGAAAAAAGATTGTTGAATGAAGAACGTCTAAAATCACAATAGAATGAGAAAACCGGTTACGTGTCATAATTGTATATTCCCAAGTGAATCAGAACAGTGATAGCATATCGATTAATTGGCAATAAGAAATATCACACTACAGATATAGCCAAAATAAAGAAACGCAAACTTTCTGTTCTCACTGGAAATACTAAGTAAACCCAATACCATCACGAGGCTCAAAGAATTTCAAGGAACAAACTTGAAAGAAAATAAATATTCTGACATAAAGGGGAAAGTCAAAACCAAGCATAAGATGGATAAACAGGATGCAAAAAGGAAGGAACACATAACAACAATGTTTGAAAAAGATAAAATCAACGTACCCGCAGTAATCAATAAAGACAAAAGATAAAGACAAAGGGAAAAACGATATAAAGGACAAATTAAGATCATGGGAAAAACTAAACAAAAAAGAAATCAACAAATCATGGGAATTGATAACACTACAAAAATATTTGGAAGTAGGAAGAGTACCTCGAGGTCTACGTAACTTAACAATGCCGAGCCAACAAGATGTCACAAATGACTTGTTACAAGAGTGGGGGGAACATTCCCTCAATTCATCGTTGGGATTCATTAAAATCTTAGTAAAACATATAGAAATTGCTTTGAACAAAATAAAGGAACAACTAAGAATCCTAGAAAAAGAAATAGATGGTTTGAAACTAAACCCGGAAATGACCAAATTCAAGGAAGATCTCAGCAAACAAATCGAAAAACACGAAGAAACAGTAAGAGAAAGAAAACAAACTAAATTTATAAGGGATGCAAACGACTATGCACATGGACGTATCTTCACATTTGCCCGAAAATACGATTCGTTTAAACAACAAACTGATAACTCAAACATATCCTCATCGAGCTTATCCTCCCTCACATCAGCAGAACTGAGTGACGATGACTCCATCACAGACCCAGCACAGAAGGCTTTTTTAGGGGATATGCGCCTCGTTCTCAACCAACGCCAGTGGGAACAACATCGGGGGGCGCAGAGATTCACACGAGGCAGAGGCAGAGGAAGAGGGAGATCCTGGCAATCCAGAACCCCAAAACCCCAACAAGAAGGAGCAGAAGGAGAACATTCTACAAACGCAAGAATAGGCACGGAAACACGGGGGATGAAACAAAAGAGGGGCAAATAAATGAAGAACTACAAATAACCAACCTCTCAAAAAGAGAAATAACACCAGCAGAAATCTCGGTTCTTAAGAAAGGGATTAACTTCTGCCCCACTCAACGTATGAACATGGCTCAAACGCGAATTGATATTTATTTATATATCAGAAAGATCAAATTGGCAAAGTTTTTTATGGAAAAACCTAACAAACCCAAACTAACAAAACCTCAAGCAGAAATTACTTCTACTCTCCTAGCAAAAGAAGCGGAAGCATACCTGACATTGATAAATTTAAATGAAGAAGAAGGCAACAGTATCACTCTAAACAAAGCCATACCACAATTGGGCTACAAAGCAACACAAACGCCACTGCTGGAGCTATTGACCACAAAAGCTTATCACAAATGGATGTTTAGAATGAAGCATAAACAACCTGCATATTTAGCAACTGGGAATTTTATTCCTCTTTCGAATTTTTTTTCTTTTGTTTGTAACATAATATTTTCAGTGCATGGAAGAAACAAACAATTATTATATACAATGAACAATAATGACATATAGAGAAATATTTACACACTCACAACATACATGGCCTTCCAGTTGTACAAAAACATTCATACACAACGAACAGTGAAATGATCACAATACAACAAACAGAAAATTCACAAAAGAAAACCACGTACCACAATTGGGAGCAGGCTCAAGCAAAATGAAAGCCAAATCAAAGTTCTATCCGCAACTGACACCAGGGAACAAAATTGATATGTTCCAGGAAGCAATCATTCATGATCTTTACAAAATCACGAAAACTAAATGCAAAGACAACCTAACAATTCAAGAAAGAGAAGCCATTCAATCCCTAAACAGCGACACCAGCTTCGAAATAAAAATTGTGGACAAAGGGGGTAACGTGGTCCTGAGGGACAGGGACCTGTACACCACAGAGGCCATGGAACAACTTAACAACCCAGAATACTATGAGAAATTAAACTCAAACCCGCTGGAAAAAATCAAAAAGGAATTTGACAAAACTTGAGTGAATGGGAAATGAATGGTCTATTGAATTACGATGAAAAGAAATACCTTACTGTCGACTTCCCTAAAATGGCAACAATATACTTTTTGCCCAAGATCCACAAAAACCCCACGAAACCACCAGGGAGACCCATTGTGTCAGCCAAGGGATCTTTGTTCGAGCCCCTAGCTAACTACATTGACTATTTTCTAAATCCCTTTGTACAAAAACTGAAATCCTATCTAAGGGATACAACTGACTTTTTATGCATGTTAAAAGAACCAACTTGGCAACCTGAATTCCTCCTGATCACTATGGATGTGACGGCTTTATATACAAACATTGATAATGACTTGGGTATAAATGCTTGCAAATACTTTCTCCAAGAATGCAATATTCATTTCAGAGATCACAATAACATGCTCATGGAAATGATCATCAAATCACTCACCAACAATATCTTCCTATTTGGAGATCTGATCTTTCGACAAAAAAATGGAGCCGCAATGGGCTTTTCATACAGCCCTAGCTATGCTTGTATCGCCATGGGTTGGTGGGAGGAGACAGTCGCGTGGAATGAAAAATATTTGGAACACACTCAACACATTGTGTCATGGAAAAGGTTTATCGATGACCTGTTCATCGTATGGGACGACAGTGACGAAAGATTCCTTGAATACTTTGAAATATTGAACACTGAAACACCCTGTCTGAAATTCACCCACAATATAAGTAAAACTAAAGCCATCTTCCTAGACACAGAAGTGTACATTAAGGATAACCGCATTGAGACAACCTTCCATCGAAAAAGCACAGCTACAAATGCAACCTTGGAAGCAACCAGCTTCCATCAACAATCTCTAATCGAACGCATACCCTATGGAGAATTCCTCCGCTTGAGAAGAATCTGCAGCGAGGAAAGGGAATGGAACAAACAGAGCAAGAATACCATTCAAAGATTTACCAAAAGAAAATACAACCAAAAAGTGGTTCAAAGCTGTTGGGATAGAGCGAATCAAAAACCCAGAATGGAATGCTTACAACAAAAAACCAGAGAAACCAGTCAGGAAGAGGAACCTATCAGGCTAATCCTGAATTATAGCCAGGAGTCAAAAAGAATTAACCAGATCTTAAAAAAGAACTGGAAAATCCTTCAGTTGGACCCAGTAATCGGTAAGAAAATTGGCAATCACCCTGTAATCACTTACAGAAGAGCTACAAACCTACAAGACCAGCTAATACACAGCCATTACAAAACATCAATCCTCAAGAAAGTATGGCTAAAAACCAAAGACTTCATCAAATGTTATAATTGCAAAGCATGTGAGATTTCCAAACCGACAACCCAAATATCCATGCCAAACAAAAAAACATGGCAAATCAGGGAATGCATCACGTGCAACAGCCATTACACTGTATACATGATTGAATGTGCCTGCAAACTGAGATATATTGGAAGCACCATATGCGAACTTAAAAAACGCATCCTGGAACATGCGCGTGCGACAACACACAAAGACAGAAACAACGCAGTCGCAAAGCATATGGAGAGCCATCACCAGGGGGACTGGAAACAGTTACGCTTTTGGGGCATCGAAACAATGACTCCCTCAGAAAGAGGAGGACACAATAAGAAAATACTGCGGCAAAAAGAGTCAAGGCACATACTAAACTTTAGGACAATGACCCCCTTTGGCCTTATCCAATCGGAGGAACTGTACATACACCTGTGAAAAGTCCAAAGGTCTTGAATCTCCACCAAAAACAATCCTAATCCTGAAAAACAATCCCGTTTACAGACAATTTTAATTGACAATTTCACAACTTTTTTTCACAAACCAAACCGAAGATCAAAACAAACCAAAATCACAATATCTGCCAAATAAATCAACCATTCTAAGCCCACTGGAGGGCAGGAAATCAACCAAAATAAAAAATCTAAACAACATAATCCCCACCTGGGAATCACTTCGACATAAGCAGGCCTACCGGCGCAACCTTGTGAACTACAAGACCCACAAACCCCATGGCAAGGACACAATTAAATTAACCCCATTATTTCCAACCAGCCCACTGCGGGGCTATATTGGAAACTAACTCGGTCAAACATCTCCCACCCGGCAAAGACAGAATAAATAAACCTATTGACTGATGCGTAGACACATGAATGCCTCCGTGAAATAACGGAACCAACAATATAATATTTGAACTACATAACCCAGAATACTGAAGGGTGGGACTTGATGCAATGACCATGTGATACTAACTGTGATGGGTTTACACATGAATGTCTCCGTGAAAACAACGGAAACAACAGCAGACTGATTGAACTACATAACCCAGAATTCTGAAGGGTGGGATTTGTTGCATTGACCTTGTGATATTAACCACGCCCACCTGGGCGGTAACTTTTTGTGTTTCAGGAAATGTGGTTTGTTTATATATCTGTGACAATGCACTTTTCAAACTGACCGTGACCAAGACAGCGGAGGCTGTCGAAACGCGTTGGTTGTTGCCTTGGTTTTGTTTGACACCCCATGGATTGGAATAAACAACTTTGAAACTAACCTCTTTGTGAATTATATTGGGTAAATTGCGACTCCAGGATTTCCTTCCGTGGAAGGAATCGTTGTTTGGATAAAGTAGCGGTTGGGCTCAACCACAGGAGTAACGCGGCCACACCTAGCAGCGCCTACCGGGAAAGAAAGGGAGCCATATGGTTTGATATATATATTTATATATATATTGTCGCTCCAGGTTGTCCACCTCTTGAGTAGCACACGAGCAGCAGCTTTATTTATGTGTAGGTGAGGGCGGGGATCCGCTTGTAGACGCCGCTCCGTAATGGATCTGCCCGACGCGTTTCGAAGCTCCATCTGCTTCTCTTCAGGGGCTTTAACGGAAGCGGTGTGCGCACCCGTTACACTTCTCCAATTTCATATAACTCACCCGCCGATGGGAGGCTCCAATGAGACTTCTGGGAAGTGTAGTGCGGAAATCACACAATCAAGTCCTGTATGGACTCCACAAGTGGGCCCGTCCTCGATCCCATGTACGGCTGCTACTTCACTGCCGTGACCCCCACGTTAACGGGGTGGTGCATACTCCGCGGCTGGACTGCTGCGTGTAAATTGTCGCTCCAGGTTGTCCACCTCTTGAGTAGCACACGAGCAGCAGCTTTATTTATGTGTAGGTGAGGGCGGGGATCCGCTTGTAGACGCCGCTCCGTAATGGATCTGCCCGACGCGTTTCGAAGCTCCATCTGCTTCTCTTCAGGGGCTTTAACGGAAGTCTCACATGTGGAGCTGCGCGATGGATGAGGACAGGAGTGATGTTTGGGGGCTCATGTTAGAGCCTTTGGAACGAGCAGTAATTTGAAAGTGCATCCATCCAGGATAATATGGACTACATCTCCCACAAGCACTTGCTTGGTTTCATAAAGGGAGACGGTAGACGTCGTGCACTTTACTGCTGGCCCCTGATGAGGAAAATAAATTTCCGAAACGCGTCGGGCCTATTACAAGCACGCAACTGCCCATACCAACTAACGCCTTGGGGAAGGCGCACGCAGGCTCGAGTGCTACCCGTTTCTTGGACAACCCCACGGAGCGGAATATATTAGCGGCGGTCCTGCCGCTGGGTAGCATCACCCCGAAGAAACGGGGGCCACGAGACCCTCTATCCAAGGAGTCTCACATGTGGAGCTGCGCGATGGATGAGGACAGGAGTGATGTTTGGGGGCTCATGTTAGAGCCTTTGGAACGAGCAGTAATTTGAAAGTGCATCCATCCAGGATAATATGGACTACATCACCCACAAGCACTTGCTTGGTTTCATAAAGGGAGACGGTAGACGTCGTGCACTTTACTGCTGGCCCCTGATGAGGAAAATAAATTTCCGAAACGCGTCGGGCCTATTACAAGCACGCAACTGCCCATACCAACTAACGCCTTGGGGAAGGCGCACGCAGGCTCGAGTGCTACCCGTTTCTTGGACAACCCCACGGAGCGGAATATATTAGCGGCGGTCCTGCCGCTGGGTAGCATCACCCCGAAGAAACGGGGGCCACGAGACCCTCTATCCAAGGAGTCTCACATGTGGAGCTGCGCGATGGATGAGGACAGGAGTGATGTTTGGGGGCTCATGTTAGAGCCTTTGGAACGAGCAGTAATTTGAAAGTGCATCCATCCAGGATAATATGGACTACATCACCCACAAGCACTTGCTTGGTTTCATAAAGGGAGACGGTAGACGTCGTGCACTTTACTGCTGGCCCCTGATGAGGAAAATAAATTTCCGAAACGCGTCGGGCCTATTACAAGCACGCAACTGCCCATACCAACTAACGCCTTGGGGAAGGCGCACGCAGGCTCGAGTGCTACCCGTTTCTTGGACAACCCCACGGAGCGGAATATATTAGCGGCGGTCCTGCCGCTGGGTAGCATCACCCCGAAGAAACGGGGGCCACGAGACCCTCTATCCAAGGAGTCTCACATGTGGAGCTGCGCGATGGATGAGGACAGGAGTGATGTTTGGGGGCTCATGTTAGAGCCTTTGGAACAAGCAGTAATTTGAAAGTGCATCCATCCAGGATAATATGGACTACATCTCCCACAAGCACTTGCTTGGTTTCATAAAGGGAGACGGTAGACGTCGTGCACTTTACTGCTGGCCCCTGATGAGGAAAATAAATTTCCGAAACGCGTCGGGCCTATTACAAGCACGCAACTGCCCATACCAACTAACGCCTTGGGGAAGGCGCACGCAGGCTTGAGTGCTACCCGTTTCTTGGACAACCCCACGGAGCGGAATATATTAGCGGCGGTCCTGCCGCTGGGTAGCATCACCCCGAAGAAACGGGGGCCACGATACCCTCTATCCAAGGAGTCTCACATGTGGAGCTGCACGATGGATGAGGACAGGAGTGATGTTTGGGGGCTCATGTTAGAGCCTTTGGAACGAGCAGTAATTTGAAAGTGCATCCATCCAGGATAATATGGACTACATCTCCCACAAGCACTTGCTTGGTTTCATAAAGGGAGACGGTAGACGTCGTGCACTTTACTGCTGGCCCCTGATGAGGAAAATAAATTTCCGAAACGCGTCGGCCCTATTACAAGCACGCAACTGCCCATACCAACTAACGCCTTGGGGAAGGCGCACGCAGGCTCGAGTGCTACCCGTTTCTTGGACAACCCCACGGAGCGGAATATATTAGCGGCGGTCCTGCCGCTGGGTAGCATCACCCCGAAGAAACGGGGGCCACGAGACCCTCTATCCAAGGAGTCTCACATGTGGAGCTGCGCGATGGATGAGGACAGGAGTGATGTTTGGGGGCTCATGTTAGAGCCTTTGGAACGAGCAGTAATTTGAAAGTGCATCCATCCAGGATAATATGGACTACATCTCCCACAAGCACTTGCTTGGTTTCATAAAGGGAGACGGTAGACGTCGTGCACTTTACTGCTGGCCCCTGATGAGGAAAACAAATTCCGAAACGCGTCGGGCCTATTACAAACACGCAACTGCCCATACCAACTAACGCCTTGGGGAAGGCGCACGCAGGCTCGAGTGCTACCCGTTTCTTGGACAACCCCACGGAGCGGAATATATTAGCGGCGGTCCTGCCGCTGGGTAGCATCACCCCGAAGAAACGGGGGCCACAAGACCCTCTATCCAAGGAGTCTCACATGTGGAGCTGCGCGATGGATGAGGACAGGAGGGATGTTTGGGGGCTCATGTTAGAGCCTTTGGAACGAGCAGTAATTTGAAAGTGCATCCATCCAGGATAATATGGACTACATCTCCCACAAGCACTTGCTTGGTTTCATAAAGGGAGACGGTAGACGTCGTGCACTTTACTGCTGGCCCCTGATGAGGAAAATAAATTTCCGAAACGCGTCGGGCCTATTACAAGCACGCAACTGCCCATACCAACTAACGCCTTGGGGAAGGCGCACGCAGGCTCGAGTGCTACCCGTTTCTTGGACAACCCCACGGAGCGGAATATATTAGCGGCGGTCCTGCCGCTGGGTAGCATCACCCCGAAGAAACGGGGGCCACGAGACCCTCTATCCAAGGAGTCTCACATGTGGAGCTGCACGATGGATGAGGACAGGAGTGATGTTTGGGGGCTCATGTTAGAGCCTTTGGAACGAGCAGTAATTTGAAAGTGCATCCATCCAGGATAATATGGACTACATCTCCCACAAGCACTTGCTTGGTTTCATAAAGGGAGACGGTAGACGTCGTGCACTTTACTGCTGGCCCCTGATGAGGAAAATAAATTTCCGAAACGCGTCGGGCCTATTACAAGCACGCAACTGCCCATACCAACTAACGCCTTGGGGAAGGCGCACGCAGGCTCGAGTGCTACCCGTTTCTTGGACAACCCCACGGAGCGGAATATATTAGCGGCGGTCCTGCCGCTGGGTAGCATCACCCCGAAGAAACGGGGGCCACGAGACCCTCTATCCAAGGAGTCTCACATGTGGAGCTGCGCGATGGATGAGGACAGGAGTGATGTTTGGGGGCTCATGTTAGAGCCTTTGGAACGAGCAGTAATTTGAAAGTGCATCCATCCAGGATAATATGGACTACATCTCCCACAAGCACTTGCTTGGTTTCATAAAGGGAGACGGTAGACGTCGTGCACTTTACTGCTGGCCCCTGATGAGGAAAATAAATTTCCGAAACGCGTCGGGCCTATTACAAGCACACAACTGCCCATACCAACTAACGCCTTGGGGAAGGCGCACGCAGGCTCGAGTGCTACCCGTTTCTTGGACAACCACACGGAGCGGAATATATTAGCGGCGGTCCTGCCGCTGGGTAGCATCACCCCGAAGAAACGGGGGCCACGAGACCCTCTATCCAAGGAGTCTCACATGTGGAGCTGCGCGATGGATGAGGACAGGAGTGATGTTTGGGGGCTCATGTTAGAGCCTTTGGAACGAGCAGTAATTTGAAAGTGCATCCATCCAGGATAATATGGACTACATCTCCCACAAGCACTTGCTTGGTTTCATAAAGGGAGACGGTAGACGTCGTGCACTTTACTGCTGGCCCCTGATGAGGAAAACAAATTTCCGAAACGCGTCGGGCCTATTACAAGCACGCAACTGCCCATACCAACTAACGCCTTGGGGAAGGCGCACGCAGGCTCGAGTGCTACCCGTTTCTTGGACAACCCCACGGAGCGGAATATATTAGCGGCGGTCCTGCCGCTGGGTAGCATCACCCCGAAGAAACGGGGGCCACGAGACCCTCTATCCAAGGAGTCTCACATGTGGAGCTGCGCGATGGATGAGGACAGGAGGGATGTTTGGGGGCTCATGTTAGAGCCTTTGGAACGAGCAGTAATTTGAAAGTGCATCCATCCAGGATAATATGGACTACATCTCCCACAAGCACTTGCTCGGTTTCATAAAGGGAGACGGTAGACGTCGTGCACTTTACTGCTGGCCCCTGATGAGGAAAATAAATGTCCGAAACGCGTCGGGCCTATTACAAGCACGCAACTGCCCATACCAACTAACGCCTTGGGGAAGGCGCACGCAGGCTCGAGTGCTACCCGTTTCTTGGACAATCCCACGGAGCGGAATATATTAGCGGCGCTCCTGCCGCTGGGTAGCATCACCCCGAAGAAATGGGGGCCACGAGACCCTCTATCCAAGGAGTCTCACATGTGGAGCTGCGCGATGGATGAGGACAGGAGTGATGTTTGGGGGCTCATGTTAGAGCCTTTGGAACGAGCAGTAATTTGAAAGTGCATCCATCCAGGATAATATGGACTACATCTCCCACAAGCACTTGCTTGGTTTCATAAAGGGAGACGGTAGACGTCGTGCACTTTACTGCTGGCCCCTGATGAGGAAAATAAATTTCCGAAACGCGTCGGGCCTATTACAAGCACGCAACTGCCCATACCAACTAACGCCTTGGGGAAGGCGCACGCAGGCTCGAGTGCTACCCGTTTCTTGGACAACCCCACGGAGCGGTGTGTATGTATATATATATATATATATATATATATATATATATATATATATATATAGCTCCGTGGGGTTGTCCAAGAAACGGGTAGCACTCGAGCCTGCGTGCGCCTTCCCCAAGGCGTTAGTTGGTATGGGCAGTTGCGTGCTTGTTATAGGCCCGACGCGTTTCGGAAATTTATTTTCCTCATCAGGGGCCAGCAGTAAAGTGCACGATGTCTACCGTCTCCCTTTATGAAACCAAGCAAGTGCTTGTGGGGTTGTCCGAGAAACGGGTAGCACTCGATATATATATATATATATATATTTTTTATATATCCCAACAAACAGTTGCCTGCTATGATGGAGCCACACACAGGTACGTTTCTATAGCCAACTTTAAATGGAGGGGTACAATGCGCAGCTACAGCAGAAGCGCCTCATGAAGAGTAATGTCCTGCCCAACACGTTTCATGCAGGATAGCCCTTTCTCAAGGGCTGCGGGCATCTTCATGAATGCAAGACATAGCAGTTTTTTCGGCACCATTTTCAAGAGTTCACTCCCCCCGCCAAAAGGGAGTGGCCACCCGCATGGCCTGATGGTTGCTGTAGTGCCAAAGTATTGCTCATGTGAGTCGTCGTGCTTTGCTTCAAATTATGAATATTTAAAATCCTCAGTGAGTTACGAGCATTCTCCCACTCTCTGTCATGTTCGTGAATCCTCCACCGGCATACCTGTCCCTAGGCTACAGTGCCGTTTGACACCGCAGCGGGACTGCCCCGAAGCGCAGCTGGGCTCTTATCGCGGCCCAGGCTGTGCCGCTTCAAATCCCAACAAACAGTTGCCTGCTATGATGGAGCCACACACAGGTACGTTTCTGTAGCCAACTTTTAATGGAGGGGTACAATGTTCAGCTACAGCAGAAGCGCCTCGTGAAGAGTTATGTCCTGCCACACACGTTTCATGCTTGATAGCACTTTCTCAAGGGCTGCGGGCATCTTCATGAATGCAAGACACAGCAGTTTTTTCAGCACCATTTTCAAGAGTTCACTCCCCCGCCCAAAGGGCGTGGCCACCCACATGGCCTGATGGTTGCCACCAAGGCGGAGAACCGTCACAGTAAAAAAATGAAAAAATAAAATGATAACGTAATGTTATTATCATTTTATTTTTTCCTCCTGCTGCGGCAGCTTTGCGTGAGGGGGCGGGGCTGCAGAGCAAGGGGGGAGTGGTAGAACCCTTCTAAGTGTGCAATGACTGTTTGGTTTGCCCTCTCTGGCCACCCAAAACAGTCATGCGCACTTTCTCTGTTCTCCATGCAGGCTGCATTACAACCTGCATGGAGAACATGCCCTGGCCCCAAGTCCCTGGCTGAGTGCCGAACCACAGCGCTCAGACTAATCACAACGCTACATTGCAGCGTTGTGATTGGTCATGGGAGCCTGGGTGCTTATCAATCACAATGCTGCATTGCAGCAGTTCATATGAGCGCCACATTATGTTACCCAGGTAAAGGTAAATTTTTTAATGCACAGAGATATTCATTGATATGATTGATTTTAATGACAAGATGTCGAACCGTTCAAAAGTCAGCAGTTTTGGCAGTTAGGCCACACCTCCTCCTTATTATGAAATGAAATGAAAATAAAATGTATAAAGCACGACAATCTACCGGGGGTATCAAGGTACTAAGCAGAATCTGACAGGCTGAAGAGGATCCAGAAGATGGCAGAATTATTTGGAAAAAAGCCAAGTTTTTAGATCTTTCCTGAATTTTAGTTCTGCCAGAAGAGAATTCCATAATCTTGATATGCATAAGATGAAGCCTCTCCCCCACCCCCCAGTTGGCTTTCTTAAATCTGGGGATTACTAGGTTTCCACTTGTGGATGATCCCAGTGAGCGCGTTGGGATATGTTGATGAAAATGCTGAATAAAGTAGTCTGGGCCGACAGCTTGTTGTGCCCTGGAGGCAATGCAGAGTGTCTGAAACTGTGTATGTATGTCAATGGGGAGCCAGTGTAGTTGAATGAGTGCTTGAGAAACAGATTAATGTTTTGGAATGTCCAGCAGTAGCCTAGCTGCAGCATTCTGTAGTGTTTGTAACGTATATAGAAATCGTTTTTAAATGTTAATAAAAAGTGCATTGCCTGCCTTAATCTACTTTGGACAAAATCAGAGTTGTGACTACCCTCTTTTACAGGCTAGGTGGAATAAAAAGTAAAACTTTCCTTAAGGTTTTCAAAATGAGGAAACACAAAGAAGTGATATGATTTATTAGTCCTTCAGAAGATAGCTTAGTATCAATAATCACCCTCAGGTTTTTTGCTTTTTCCCTGGGGTTAGGTAGATTCCCCAGTTCCTGTGGCCACCACTTGTTTGACCAACAAGAAGGGTTATTAGCAAACAGTGGGACCTCTATTTTTGAGGGGTTCAATTTCAATTAGTTGCTGCTCAGCCAGTTACCGATATGGAGCATTTAGTTGTGGAACTGGGCAGCCGTGGATCCCGGATTGTTGGTGACAGAGACAACGATCTGGGTTTCATCAGCCTATTAAAACAGGGAAAAACCAAATGATTTAATTAAGGCTGCATGTGGGGTAACGTAAAGATTGAAAAAAGTGGGGCTCAAGGATGAGCCCTGAGGGACTCCACAGAGTAAAGAGAAAGATGGTGAGGTGAAATCACCTAAGGAGACTGTTTGAATGCGGTCTGTCAGAAAAGAACTCATGAACTTGAGTGTGTTATCTTTGATCCCAATTGATTCAAGGCAATCAAGGAGAAGAGCATGGTTGACTGTATCATATGCGGCGGATAGATCCAGAAGGATCAGAGCCACATATCCCCCACTGTCTATCATTTGCCTAATTTTTTAAGTGGGTTCTGTGGAGAATCTGATTTAATCTGCATCAGTATTTTTTGCGTCTGACCCACCATCAGAGGTCTAAAGTGGGATAAAACACTGATATTGTGTGTGCCTTTCAGAGATCTAGAATCAGAGTCAGCCATTTGGCTCAAGTTGAGGAAGGAATTATAGAAAGACTTAACTTTATCCTGAAATTGAAGTGCTAGTTTGTTACAGAATTGTTGATTGATATTTGGGTTTTTAGGGTCAGGAAGTTTGTTGCAAATAGTTCCTTGGAGGAGTTCAATGCTCCTTCTATTTTTATCACAAAATATTCTTTTTCGCAATTAAAATCCTCTTTTTGTAAGTCTACAGATTGGTTGACTATATATCTTTCTCTGCTGGTTTAGGCTGAGATCTCCATCTGTGTTCTGAGCTCCTACATTCCTGCCTTTTTCCCCTGAGATTGTCATTGAACCAGGGTTCGGAAGGATTAGTTTTATGACTAAGAGATTTTTTTGCTGGAGCTAACTGGGTTAGCGACAGGTCCAGCCATTGATGGTAGTTACGAATGGCTATGTCCAAATGAGAGGAGACTAATGGAGTCTGAGGGCAACAGTAAATCTGGTGGTGAAAGCACTGGGAAGTGTAGAAATAAGGTGAATAAAAACTGGACAAATGAAGTACCTGAGTGACAACATTGGGGTGAAGAGTCAAATATACAGTGAGGCACAGGAGGTTCCAAAGACAGGGTGCTATCAGTGCAAAACACGACAGTCAATATTCAAAGAATGAAGTAGAGGCTCCAAAAAAGAAATGATAGAAAACAGGGCCAAGGTATAAGCGTCTGGAAGCTGGGCTTCCTTAAAAAGCAGAAGGTGAAGATCTATGCGGTTTTGTGGGAGGCTCACTGATGGAGGTGCTGTGGATCTAAGAGTAAGGGGACTCTGTGCTCATCAATTTATGTAACTGTCTCAAGAATGAAGAGATCAGTCTTTCCTGGATGCAGATCGATGCATCATTATAAAAACTGGTTTCATGGACTTAAAAGACAAAGACAGATATTTAATTCTGACAGGAGAAAAAAAGAGTGCTTTCTTTTGAAGGACACAGTGTCCCTTTGCTTCAGGACCTTGCACTGCCGTCTATTTGGCAGTCTATAATTCATCTTAAGGGGAAGGTGACAGGAGGTTTCAAAGTTGCACTTAACATGCGACATTTGCCTGGATAATTATTATTCTGACAAACAAAAAAAAACGTTCATTCAAAGCAGAGAGAATCATCATGTGATAGGTATTATGACGTTCTAGTTTACCCTGAGCAATACATAGGGAAATGGTTACCCTGAGGATAATATTTATGATGCCTTCGTGTGTGGAAAGAATATATTTCCACACCGATCAAAACGATCTTCCGCAAACTGACACATATTAACAAAGTAGGACAACTATTAATCGTACGTTTATTGCAATAATTATTTAGAGAATTCTAACAGTCAGAGGATTCACACATTTTCCCAGGAGCACCCATGGAAATCTACACTAACTGTACTCCCCTCTCCTCTTCAATATATGTCGTCTTAATCTGTACTTTTCGAATTGTTCATTGGGTGATCAATTCACAGCAGTTAGTATGGTTGATTCTGGATTAGTACACACAAAGTTTCTTTTTTTCACCACAGGTAAAATACTTTTCAGCAAGGGGAAATCAAGGAACGATATTTTCTTGGGGCACATCTAGACGTGTTTCCAAGATGGTCGTAGGTACACAAAACGTTTGTGAATAAAGTCAAACTTACAATTTTATAACTGGTGCATGCATTTTGCATGACTCTTCCCTTCCCACCAAAACACCCTTTTCCTGCCTCAAATCATAAATTTACAAATTTGCAAAAGAGCGAAAATACTTGCAGATTTTAATTTTTAAAAAATCATCCTGGAGAAACATGGGTCAACATTTTCCTGGTTTATATATAAACGTGCTCACAGAATGGTTGTAGTCACACAAAAGGTTTGTGAATAAAGTCTAACTTACAGGTATGTAGCTGGTGCATGTATCTTGCATGTCCATTTCCATCCCACCAATATACCCATTTCCTACCTCTAACCATAACCTTCCAAATTTGGAAAAGAGCTACCATACTTGCAGATTTTATTAAGACAAAAATTCCACCTGGTGTAAATTTCTGCAGACCTGATACCATGGAACTTTTTCATTGGAGTTATATCAAAACAATTCCTGCAGATTTAATTAGATTGCAAAAGTGTCTCAAAATTGGCGTATTGGGATCATGTCAGTCAAAATATTTCCTTCTTTCTATTGATAAACCATACACACTAATCAATGGGATGTGAATATTTTGGAATTACCAACTACTGATATGTGGAGATATGTATTCCCTTTTCGTCTCTGCTCATATCAGGAGCTTATTCGGCGTGTGCCCATAGGTTGTTCATCCTTACAGATATAACCACCGTTTTCGTGAGACAAGCAGATAAAATAGAACTTTGGCTTGCACAAGACCTCATCATTTTAGGCATACTCTACCAATGCTGGGGGTGAGCTGCCAGGAGTAAAATCTTCAGGGGATACGAAACGTATGTAGTTGCCAAGGATATGAATCAGACGGTCTAATGTTCGTTACCCCAGTAATGGTGGTCTAAGTCATTTCTCTGCCCAAGCCCATTGTTCATTGAAAGAAACGATCTGTTTTGTGAGCAGAGCTAATCAAATGCATGATTATAAAGAGGATCTTGATACATGTACCGCCACCATAGAAAACAATGACGTAAATACACACTTTGCCGCCAGTGGTGGTCCCTGCCTTTAGCGCCCGCGGTGGCCACATGGAAGAGCGGGGTGGGGGTGCTAGCGATTCCTGCGTTTGACACTCCGCAGCACATGCATGTAAGAGCAGGGGGGAGGCTCCTGCCCCCAAAACTCATGCCGCCCGGGACGGACACCCCCCTTCTTGGTACACCACTGATTGAAAACCATGGCAAGAAGACAAACATATTCATGCTATCAATTAAAGTTTTTTTAGGCGCTCAGTGACATCTCGGCAGTAACATTAGTATCCAACTGAAATAACAAAAAAGAAGCAATCAATCTACAATTTAAAAACACGAGTTGTATTGAAGCACAAAACTAATAACCATACCTCAAAAACGTCAAGAGAATTACTGATCAAACCCTGAAAGTGGTCACTGATGTGCTTCAGTTCTTGGATCACCTACAATAAAAAATTAATAACGTTTTTTATGTACAACATTTGTTGTCAGTCCGTATCATCTTTATTCAATTATTAAAAATAATCATAAGTGAACAATCATCACATAAAATACACAATAAAACAGCAGATAAGTTAATTAACGTTACAGACAATGTATTAAAAATTCAGAGTTATGCCATGGTATTCGGATTTTTAAGAAAGCCCCACAGAAAAACATGCAATAGGATCAGATACCATACAAAGATATTAAAATGCTGGTCTGCATTGTCGAAAGCCCAGGGCTTTTAAAATAGGCAACAAATATCTGTGTCTAAAAGGTTCAAGATAAGTACAAAAAAGGGTAAAGATCACCAGTGTCTGGAAGGAGGTACCATCACAAAGGCACACAATAATATATTTTGTGTCATACTGTCCCAAAAGTACACACAGATTGCATCTGCTAGAGACCAGCCAGAACCTGGTCAAGAGTGATCTTTCCCAAACATTCTTGAACTGTGTGAGATAAAGTTCAGCACCCTGACATAATATAAACTCTCAAAGATGATTTCTCAAGTTCCTTCGTCTCTCTAGCTGCAGATGCAAATCTCAAAACCCTTTCTTACCAAACCAGCCTCTCTTTTACTCAACAGATGTGGGGAAAAAAACAGCTCCGGCCTTCCCAAACTTTCAGGGATGCTCCAAATATGACTTAGCCATTGGATTTTCTGCCCCAGATCACATGCCATACAGTCAGAAATGATCTCCCTATTAAATTCAGTGTGTTTCTTTCCCCAAACCACAATCCAGACAAGAAGTGGTGCAAGATTTATATGATCGTCCACAAAACTCAGGCCCAATTTCCTGTGTGAAAAGAAATAGGGACTACCTGGTCCTACCTCGAACATCGCCAACTAAATCAATTCTCTTCCTGTTGTAAACGTGGGAAGTCCAGATACACCCCTATAGATGCCCTTAAGGTAATAATCAGTAAACAAGTGAGTTTATACACCTCCAGTAAGGGCAAGATCGGTTTGTTACAGACTCTAGAAACTAACCCCAAAACAGCCCCCATGGAGGTATGTTTCATAAACATGGCAGCCAATTGCCCCTAGAGTCAAAAGTTACCTCCAGGTAGGAGAACTCATTAACACGCCTAATAATTTGCCCCTTTATCACCATGGGTCCAGTTTTGGTTGGAGCTTACTACACACCATATAATAGGTTTTAGATATATTCACTTCTAGATCATCCATATATTTGACAAACACATCAATAAGACACCGCTCCAGGTAGGAGAACTCATTAACACGCCTAATAATTTGCCCCTTTATCACCATGGGTCCAGTTTTGGTTGGGGCTTACTACACACCATATAATAGGTTTTAGATATATTCACTTCTAGATCATCCATATATTTGACAAACACATCAATAAGACACCGTAAACCATTTGGTTTTCTTAAAAGCAAAATCGCGCCATCTGCATAACGTAAAGCCGGCACGTACTTAGCTTTCCGGCTTCCAGAAGATTCTTCCCCAGTGAACCCCCCTCTCCCCAAAAAAATAATACAGCCCGTTAATATATAAAATAAATAAAATGGGTGCTAAAACACATCCCTGGCTAACACCACTAAAAAGGTTAAAGGATTTAGTTCACTCCCCCTCCATGCAAACCTAACTGATGCACCGCCTTCCTCATGTAATTTGTATTGAAATTCAACTTTTGTGTGAGGCCAAACAAATTTAGGTAAAATACCCCAGAGTTTAGAGCTATTTACCTGATCAAAAGCACTGCTAAACCCATAAAATGATATAATGATCCCTTTTAGCAATCATATTTCGCTATCAAAAGTTGTAAGTTCAGACATTGCTCTTGAATCCCAATCCCTTCACAAAACCAAACTGCAATAAACTGAGGATATAATTTGCTAGGATCCAACCCTCAGTTCTATGTAGAATAATATTCCTCACAATCTTAACTATTGAATCCAGCAAAGAAATTGGTCTCTAACACTCTGGGATCCTTCCTGTTACCTTTCTTAAAAATAGGTACTATCCCAGCCGTTTGCCATGAGGCACTTATTTTCTGGGAGGCGGTGGCATTAAGAACTTTGGTGATGATAGGTGCCCACAGGGGGATACCGTCTCTTTGCAGAGGTCTATCTGTACTCTAAAAGGGCCAGTGCCTTGTTAAACGGACCATCTTCAATGCCGCTACAACTTCGTCAAGGTGAAATGAGATCAGTAAGGGAAATGAAGTACAATAACCATCTCATCCTTCCCCAGATTTTACCCAAAGGAGTAAATCCTCCTGTAATTATCTTGCCTGCGTTTGGGAGCAATATTGATCCCTAACCCTTCTGTAGTTACATTACTGTGATTCCATCTATTTACAATGTCCCAAAATCTCATAGTGTCCTTTACTTTACATGTTCACACATGATGCTCCCACATTTCTGCCTTGATCCCAGGTTTCCCATTTCTAATAGATTGCTTGTATTCCATCCTGTCAGTGGCCATCAATATCTCCTTCCTGGGTTCACAGTTAAGTGCTAGGCGTACCTTTATTTGCAGCTTTACATGAGCTGTCAAACTATCCTGGATAGGGACTCCTTGCAGGTTTATCGCTGCCATTGACAAGATCCCCAACAGAGTTTTTCAGTTTCTCAAAGGCTAACAACATTTCAAATGAAGGTGGGTTATCTGACCAACGATTAATCTGTAATCAGCCTTCGGTTGGATCTCAGCAGAGCGGTCAGCACAGTTGGAAAATGGGCTTTTCGACAACTAATCTTAAGCCAATTATCCTTTATGACCACGTCTGTTGGCCCTAAGTGTTTGTGGGATCACATGCAATCAGGTACATCAAGTGCCAGTTCAATAGGGTTATGATCACCATACTTCTGTTCCTTAACTCCTCCAGCAAAAACAAGTCGGCCCTAATCCTCTGTAATAAAAATATAACCAATTATGGTACTCTGACCCACCTAAGCCACAAAAGTGGGTGTCTGCATGAACAAATCACCCACCTTCTCAATTACATTTAGTATGCAAAAATTTAAAAGGGCCTCTAAAAGTTTCATCCCTCTGCAATCAGCAGCCTGGACATACAACTGGTTATCCCCCATCGCAAATGGATCTTGTGAGTGGTATTTGTTCCTATATTGGCATTAAAATCTACTCCTCCTATGGCATGAAATTCAATGAAGTGGCTGATCTGTGTTTTAAGGTAGACGAGACAGAAAATAGGGAATCAAAATGATTGCAAAAAGGAATGAGAAAAAAATTTAACTTGTTAATAAAGATCAACCATAGAAATAATATCCCACTGATGATTGCAAAGGACTTGAACAGTCTTATACAACTTTGAAATACGAATCATAGTCATCAACCCCTCCCCTCCATGCTCTATGCCATGGAATAGCAAAACCAGGACAGAACAACTCGAATAACTATCTCAAGTGATATTTTCCAAAGGCCAAGTCCCTTGCATAATCAAATTAGAAATGTATTCGAACCAATCCAGGTCAGCTTAGACTGATAGCCTGCAACATTCCAACACACAAGATGGAACAAAGAGTCTACCCTGTTAGGAATATCCAAAGGTAGAGGACTTACAGAACCAGTATCTGATGTAGCCTGGGTCTCACAGTACTCCAATGAGTGACAAGGAAGTGATAGTCAATCAATGCCTATAAGGCTGAATGGACGGAAAACCTTTTGCTTGTCAGAAGAGATGGACGGCAATTAGCTGTCTTGGCATTAAGCAGGAGCTGTGTGGTGGAGGCTCGATCCTAGGCTGCTACTGTTTGTAGATCACCTTTAGTGGTGCTAAATTAATGCCATAGGTCATCTGTCTTTGTCGGTTATTGGAAAAGATCAAACGTCAAGCTAACCCAGAGTAATGACAATTGATGACAATATAATCTCCCCTCCGCTGCTTGGCCGAAGAGCCAATCCATCCAATCGTCCTAAGAAATAGGATGCATTTATATTTTGTGGGATTAAAGTCAGAGTTTTGGCTTAACCAAAGGCAAACCTTATTCTTCAGTTGAGTAGTAGATTCATCAGCGGATGGCGCAAAAGTGGCACATTTCTTAGAGCAGCAACATATGGACAGCATTCAGGGGGAAGGTTTAAGTGTGAATGATTCACCTTAGACAATACCGTGCCTGGCCCTTCTCACTAAATACTAATGCTAGTACCTGCACTTATAAATTCAGAGATGCACAAATAACCACTGCTTATAAACTCTACATCTTGTGCCCATTTCAGACATAAATAGGTTTCCTTGATACCCATTTTTCACAAAGTAGAAGCAGGTGGAGAGCACACGAAAATTGGGCTACCTCTTTGAAAGATGCAGGAACTGTGGTAAAAAAAATAGATTTTATTCAGCTGTGCATGTTTGTGAAAGCTGGGAAGATGGTGACTTTAGCACAGCAAACTGTTGGTTGATGCCATTTCTGTGAAAAAACAGACATTTTTATCCAGAAAAATATTCCTATTTTTCCTCAAAAACTGAAAATGTTGCTATATTTTATCTATTTCATGGTCCCCTCCTGGAGATTCTGCAAATCTTGGGCACCTTTAAGCTGCCCAGGATATTGGAAAAAAGGATGCAAATTTGGCCAGCAGTTAGTTAAATCTAAACCTCTTTGATCCTCATGTGCATTCAAATGTGGGTGATAGTAGCTTTTGGGCTGTCTTGCTCCATTTCCTTCCCACTAAATCAGCATTACTCTGGTACTGTTGAAATTGAATACTACAGTGTTGGTGCTTATTCATCAAATTTAGCATATCTGTGATTATGTCCTTTACGTTTCTTGTTTTTAAAAGGAGGGTCGTCCAGGGGTGGCCGGCACAGCTTTTGGATAGGGAGCCGGGCATGCAGGGGGAGAGAAGAGGCAGTGCGGGCTGCATTAAAAAAAAAAAATAATAACTATTACCTTGCCACCGCCGCCGGGTCCCACGTCTTCTCTCCTGCTCGCATGTGTCCAATTCCAGGTCGGAATAGGAAGCAGGCCGCCAGGCTGCCACCCTTAAGCCAATTACAACACTGCAATGCAGCGTTGTGATTGGGCTGAGCCCCGTGACGCGGGGCTCAGCCAGGGGCTGAAGGGATGGACATCTTCTCCATGCAGGCTGTAATGCAGCCTGCATGGAGAAGGGGGAAAGTGTGCATGACTGTTTTGGGCGGCCCGAGAGGGCCGACCAAACAGTCCTTACGCACAGGAGTGTTCTACCACTCCTCCACTGCAGCGCTGCCCCACCCCCGACAAAACAGTCCTTACGCACAGGAGTGTTCTACCACTCCTCCACTGCAGCGCCGCCCCACCCCCTCACACACTGCCGCAGTAGGAGAACAAAATAAAACGATTATAAGATTTTGTTATTTTATTTTTTCCTTTCTTGTGCTGCTTTCTGGCAGTGGGGGGGATGCTCCTCCACTTTAGCAGAGGAGTCGCTACTGGGTTTGTCTACAAACAACAAAAGAGATAGCTCAACTTACATTACTTGCGGTTATGTCATTCTGGTCTCCCAGGAGTTTCACACTTTTGTCGGCCACTGACAGTCCAATTAAAGAGTTTGGTTCTGATGCAATCATGTGAAGAGAAACTTTTTCAGAAGGTCTTGCTACAGCTTTACTCCAAGATAACGACACCTGAGAATGAAAAGAGTTACGTTAAAAGGATGCCTAAAATTTTTCACATTAAATCACGGCTTCTAGCAGGTTTCTGAATTACATTTATTAACTGATTTGGACAACTCATGTACTAATAATAATTTGCCATTATCAAAATGTACTTTGAATTCAGTATTAAAATGTAAAAAATTCTGAATTTTTGCATGTCATTTTATTAAATATACACAAATCATTTATATGAGACACGTACATAGTTACAAGACGACACCCTACAGCAAAGATGGCAAAATGGTTTCATAGACCAGTAGTGGAGGTGATTGTTGATGAATGGCTCAAAAGAATCACAACACATCAAATATGATTTCAAAGGCACATAGATTTTTCATATTTCCTTACAAATAATTACAATTTCAGAACTATGTAGAGGAAGCAAGTTGCATTTAGTTCTGTGCCCAGGTCCAAGCTTTGATGCTTCCCGGTTACTAGGTCAGCAAATTTGCACTTATTATGGAGACTTAGAGATTACCTTATCTCTGCAAATGGAGTATAACATTGAACATGAATAATGTCACAACTAAAAACTTATAGAAAGAGTTTATAAAAATAACACCTTGTTTTCAAAGACAGGTTTGATGGGTAAAGACAGAACATCAGTAATAACTTCTCCATCATCTTGAATGTAGTAGACAATGAGCAAAGCCACAGGTGTCCATGAAGATTCAGGAGTCACTGTAAAGGCAGACGAATTATTCTTGCCAACAGCTACAATCTGACCTCTAGATACAACCTGAAAACAAAAAATAGACATGCTTTAAAAAAAAAACTTATGTAGGGTCTAAAAACTATTATAATTAGAAAATGAAAAATATTTGATCAAACAGTCTTCCCGTTCCCAACAGTATGGTGCACCTACGGTCTGTATTTCCAAGGACGCATAACGTATCCCACAATCCCTGATATCTAATGGTTATCTATTGCACCAGGCGGGGAGTGAAATAACATCGAATGCAATTGGTAATCTTTTCAATGGGGTTGACTGAAAAGTCTCAATTTATAAAAATAGTCTTCTGTTTAAAATGTGTTTTCTATAGATATAAATGGTTAGTGGTCCAAATTAGCAATCATACTCTGAGCCACCGGTGCAATGTAAAAACAGTTTAATTAGGACAAAGAAGAAAAACACGCCAACACACGGGTGATAAAGACAACATATGGTATGGAAGCGTTCAATAAGTTTTGTTAACCAAAGCATAGGAACCCCCGAACCATTGCGAACAATTTTCTATTTAAAGGTTTTTAAAAAACTGAATTAGAAAGAATAAGCGTTCATCCTAATATAATAACGCAATAAAATTAAAGCAAAGTAAGTGCTAAAATGAAAATAAGAAGACAATTTTCTATCTATCTGTTCACGGAACAAACTAGTACCCACAGCTTTAACAGAATCGACTTCGTGAAAATTGTTGCTCTTAAACTGCATTGTTTATTGATACATATATATGCGTGACATTTCTCATTTCAACTCTCATATGAATATTTGTGTCCTCTATTGAAAAATAAAAACTTGAAATTACACTAAACTTACAATGCAAGTACAACTGTTCTGAAAGAAGTGCCTTTACTTGTCTGGTGTATATTTCCATTAAGTAGTTTTTGAGAAATTAGTGTTACGAAAATGTGCTAGTGGGCTTGAAAGGGTGAGAAAGTTGCAGATATCTGGATCATTAGAGAAAAGTGAGTTGCAACTGTATTGTCATAAAGGGTTAAAAAGACCAACCCTGTTCCCCACGTATGGGGCCCAAAAGGGATATATAAAAAAAAGTACATTTTGACATGGGGTACACAGACCAGCAGCAAGGCTCCAAGGTTCCTGAATCCTGCATTGGGGTATTGGAACCTCGCAGCAATAGTTGTTCGACTCTTATTGGATCCCACATCAAGTTTGCAGAACTGGGTCACAAACCCTGAAAGTGGGTTAAACAATGGCCCATGGTACTCTTAGGGTACACACATTGAACCCACATTGGGGTCTGCGAACAAACTGCCCCCATGGGCCTACCTCAGAACCAAGAATGAAGGAGACATTCATACTATGGACTTAGAAAATGAAAATATATGCTGGCAGATAATGTAATGTAAGAAATGTCATCTTTAAAAGAGGAGATTGAGTGCTTGTCAAACAACACAGAAAAAGAAAGTCTGATGCTCCCTTTGAGGCTGAACCGTTTATCATCACTAATACAAAAGGACACATGGTGACTGCTCAGGATCCTAGGAAGTCCCTTACGAGAGACTTCTCTCACTTTCGACATGTAGCCATCACTCCCCAAACATGATTTCAATGTAGAGACTGGGTTCAGACAGACTGTTGATGACTCTGTATCTGCTAATGATTCCACCTCATGTGTGCAAATTACCAACACTTCGACTGCCAGGTCCCGGTTTCCAGTGACCTGATCAGGACGTGTGATTCAGGCACCACGACAATTAATTGAACAATTTTATTTGGCTGTATATCTATAAACATCTGTGCATTTTTTTCATATATTTGTGTATTTATTCACCTATTTAGTTATTTATCTATTTTGAAAAGTTTTAGCCTTTTGTTTAACAAAGCTGGAAATGTAGTGTCTTGTAAATAAAGAAACACAGGAACTCTTTTGGTTTCCATTCTACACCGTAGGCCTGTGACGCAAGCGTTGGAAGAATGAATTAAAGACAGGCTTCGGATGGGAAGTTCTGACATGTATGCAGCAGTATAAAGATGTGTACAACTACTCTCCATGTGTGGTTTGGGTACTGGTGAGTACCGGGGCTGGCAGGACACTACAGCATGGGGCATCCTGAGTCTAAGTAAGGCTGGGGAAGGAGGGCTGGGTGCACCCTTTCCTTTTAATAAAAAGTACCCCCTGGGAAGGGGTCCCTGGAGCCTGAAAAAGACCTGGGGAGAGGGCTCGCACACACCCTCCCCTATAAAAATTAAACCACCGAATATCAAGGCCCTGGTCAAACCCAATGGGTGGGAGCCAACTTTTTTTTAAAAATAGGGCAGATAAAAAAAACGGTTACATTTTTGGCCTTAGACACCTCACCAGACCTAACAAGTGAAGGGTTTCATTACGATGCCCCCTATATGTTTTGTACGTTTTTTTGACTGGAAAGATGAGGGAGTCCTCAAGTTGTAAAATGGCTGCCGCAACATCTTTGGTGATTTGGTTGCAGCCAATCAGATCAAATTTTTTGATCTGTTGCATTACGGACCCTTGGTAGCATGATATACACACTTATTTTTTAGCCTTAGATTCTTAAAAATTACTGGAAAAAATGTACACGAAATCAGTTTCCAGATCAAGAGCTAGGTTTTGGCCAAATGTGGTGTAATTCGGTTCAGCAGGTTTTGCTGTATCACGTTTCAATTTTCCTATGGAAAGATAAAATGGAAAAATGTGTTTTAGGGCCTCCCTTTTTCTCTTTCTGCGTCTCCCCTTTTTCTCTTTCCCCCTTGACGGATTACCCCGAAACTTTCCAGGAAGGAAAGGACCTCAACCAATGAATGTGACAGTTTGGTATATGATTATTCTGTTGGGAGGAATTCAGCAAGATACACCTAGACCTAATTTTCTAGAACTTATTTCCTGTTGATGGATTTAAGACTTTGCAACATGATTGGAATCTTTATGGGTCTTGGATGTGTGAAGGGAGTGAGTTCTCCATGAATGGTTGTGCACTGGGTGAACACCGTGCACAGAGGAGACTTGCCGAGTCTTATCTTGTTGATTGCCCACAAGAGGTCTTCTATCTGTAAAAGGTTTGCTACAGGGTGAAGATTGTATGTTGTAGGTCCTTACTCTTCTAATGGGCTGATTGTCTGGAGGGAGTGGGCTCTGCTTGAGTAGTTGTTCATAGGAGTGAAGACTGTACGCACCAGGTACTTACCCACCCTTGTTTGCTTGATTACCCACAAGAGTCGGCTATCTGCAAAATGTTCAGTACAGGAATGACGACTGTGTTCAGGAGGTCCTTCACCACACAAAGGGCCTAGGGGGTCCAGAGGGAGTGGGCATTCCATGGGAGGGTTCTGTACAGGCTGAAGATCGTTCGCAATAGGTAATTCCCTTCCCATGTCTGGTTTATTGCCCGTGAGAGGTCGGCTATCAATGAAGGGTTTGGTACAGGGAATGGCTGTGCATAGGAGGAGCTTGGTTAACCTTCGTGGGCTTATATGTCATGTATTACATGACTCTTTAGCAATTAGCAATCACTTTCACATATGAACTGCTGTAATGGTTTATAGAGTCACCCGAAAAGGAGTTTGTTGGGTCATGTTATCAGTGATGTCATCAAAGATGTGATTTGAGATTTCATCAGTAATGTCATCAAATATGTCATTGAAGGGGCGTGGCTTGGCCATGAACAGGAATCGCCACGCTGTAGCTGAGCTCTGACTTCATCGGAGCATAACTCCATGATCCACTCCATAATCTGTCTGAGAAGTTGGGTGTGAGTTAGGCACACCACCGTCGAGGTCCTTCTATATCGACAGATCTGAGGGAAAAACTTTGGAGGGCTCCGTTTTGTGGATAGCCGCTGAGCCCTGGATCGGACAGGTTGACACAATTGCCAGAAACCGTGGAAAAGCGTTGGCTCTGAATAAAGTTGAGGCCTAGAATGGCTTGCAAGAGACATTGAGCCATGGATCGGAGCCGACGAGAAGACTGGTTTGCCTGGGGGCATGGCGGCAGAGCCTGCGCTAATCCCGGGCGGTGGAGGGCTCCGTCAGCGGGGGCTGCTGCTTGGCCTTCGGGCGGACTGACTGGTGCCTTTGCCGGAAGCTGGAGAACAGGGACGAGCGGCTGGAGCCCGGGTTGCACCCGAGGGCTGCCCCTGGCGAGGAAGATGAGAGAGGCAAAGGGGGGTCCTGTGGTGCCCGGCAGGGAGCTCCCTATTCTAACGAGAGGAGGCTCTGCTCCAAATAACACTGAGGCCTAGAGCAGCCCGCAAGGTCTACCCAGCTATGGATTGAGAGCCTGGAAGACGTAGGTGGTGCAGCGATATAGTGCACCCATTACAAGATAAAACCAGAGGTGGGGGGACAGGCTGGCTGTGCTGGTGGAGCTGTGCTGAGGCCAACAGGTAGAGAGGATTGGAGGGATCGTACCCACCCCAGACAAGAAGGGTGGAACCCAGAGGCACTGATAGAGGCGAAGAACTGGCCTGAGGGGACATCGGGGGATCAGCGCCTGCAGTCACTCTTTGTATATTCTATGGTGCAGCAGGGTGCTGGCCAGGCGGGCCGCTCCCTGGTGTTGTCTGGTGGAGGTCCATACCCTTTGCGAAGAGGGCCTAGAAAACATACCTGGGGCCCCAGAGTGGTGTCTGGGGAGAGAGTGAGCGGGGTCCCCTGGACGACCACAGGCTCCCTATTGGCCCAGCTAGTGGAGAAAACATATGGCAACAATTAATAAAGGTTACATATTGGAATGGCGGGGCGCCCCCCTCTTCTGAACAACAACAGTACTGTGCACTGGCGCTGCCCTCTGGACTGGTCAATCTTGGAGCACATGCTGAACTATTATAACTTCCAATGAACTCCGGTAAAATGGTGAAGCCCAAGAGTGTAATGACCCTCCAAGCTAACAAAATAGATAGCCACACCGTCCCAAAACACTGGTGAGCCTGGAGGTTAACTTAATCCGAGCAGACTTGTCCAAGTTAAGAGAGAAGGTCACAGGGACTGAAACCCAACTCCGGTCCAGTACAAAACAAATAGAAGATCAGGTACAATCCCTTACTCAACAAACTACAACCATGGCTGCTAAGCTGCAAGACCAGGGAGATAGAGCGAGGAGAAATAATATTAGAGTGGTGGGGGTCCAGGAGGGAGCAGAGGCCCCCAGCGTGGACCTTTTCCTGGAGAGCTTAATACTAAATACACTGAAACCCAAGAGTCTCTTTACTTTTTTCTCCGTTGAGATGGCCCACAGGGCACCAATCCCCCGGGGGCTCCACTGCGGACAATAATTACAAGACTCCTCAATGGAGTTTTTGTAACGTGGGGCAAGATGGCGGCCGCTTAGGAGGTCATTAGTGGTGCTAGCTGGCAGTGGTCTGTATGTTTGTATGAGACCCGACTACGGAAGTGAGAAAATGCACCCTGTTTTTTTTTTTTAATCCCCACCCCTCCAGCCTCGGATGCTGTTCTCCCGTAAGTGCTCGTGGTCGTGGATTCATCAGTCTGGAACGACGCCTCTGCTAATTAGGTGCTACGTGGAGAGTTACCTGCGGCGTCTGGTGTATTGACTGGCAAGAGAAGGTCTTGGGATGATCCCGTAGGTTGCGTCGGGCGGAGCGGCTTCTAAGGCTACCGAGGCAGCAGCCACCCATAAGGCGCGTGGTGAGGCCGCATCTGCGTCCGTGCCTGTGGCAGACCCTGCTCCTGTGGGAGGCTCCCCCAGACGCCCGCAACAACTGCGTTTGCCGGACCCACCGAGGAGAGGAAGAGGCAGAGTTTCTGGTAGGGGAGCCGCAAAGAATCGTCTGGTGGGTCCCTCTGTGGTGAAGCTGCTGCAGCGAGCTAAGGCACTGTCTGCTGATGGAAAAGCAGGCGCTGGAGCCATAAATGCTGAAGACGGTGAGAACAGTACCTGTATAAGGGACTTAGATAAGGAGGTGAGTCCGGCATCTTTCGGAGTAGTGATCCAAGCTGTCCCAGAGGGAGCGAATCTGACGGGTACATGTTTGACTTATGCCTCTGGAGACAAGTGTGGCAATGGGGGGACCGTGGTGTTGCCGGATGCTATAGATTCAACTCGGAATATATTACCTATGGTTACCCCTTCTGAACAACCGGCTAATGCAGGATCACCTGAGGACTCTGGAAAAAAAAACAGCAAGGTGACCGGGGGTAAGGATGACGGGACACTTACTAAGCAAGTGGTTGGTCCATCCCCGCCTCCAGAAGAAGAAGAGACTGAGAATCAGACTGATAGGCAGTTTATGACCGCTGCATCAGAGAGTAATAAAACCATGGTTGCGGGAGATAAATTTAGGGTTGAAGCTGAGAAAGAGCCCAGCGATTGCTTCTTTTCTGTCTCGGAGGGGGCAGAATGGTCAGATGACATTTTGAGTACATCTCAGGAGGCTAGTAGCCCGGAGTCAGACCCTGAAGATAGTGAGGAGGATCACCCCCCAACAGCTAAAAAATCTATGGGGCAAAATGGTGTGAAAAGCAGAGGCAGGAAAGATCTATTGTGGGACTATTCTCAGCTACTCCACTTTCGGGGTCCTCTGTAGGAGAAACTCTGGTGCTAGTGGATGGTACTCTCCCCATGCTGGATACTATACATTGGCTATTTTGGCTCATAGAGTGGAAACCCGTCAAGATAGCCAGAAAGCTCAGGCAGGGATGAGGAAAATTCAGGGGGTGGTGAGGAAGCTCTCTGAGGCATTTTCAAACATGGGAAAAAGAGTGGCGAATTTGGAAGAGAGTGATGGCCACGGAGGCGGATGCAACTAATGCTGTAACTCTGGTAGAGGCTCATGATGCCCAAATTAAAGACATTCAATGGAAATTAGAAGAGTGAAAATAGACAAAGAAGGAATAATCTCAGAGTCTTGGGGGTTCAAGAGGGCCTGGAAGGGTCAGACGTCAGGAGTTACATAATTGACCTTTTTAAGGCAGCTTTTCCTGAACTCTCTGAGTGGAATTGGGCATCGGAAATCCAAAGAGCGCAACGTATTCCGTTTAAGCTGCGAGCACCAGCGAAGGAGGATGATAGACCCCGGACTATACTTGTTTTCTTTGGAAACTTCCTCCTGCAGCAAGCAATTTCTGATAAAGCAAGACCTAATGCGAAAAGATCAAGTGGGGGGTCTCATTTTTTGTAAGACCCGATTTCTGCCATATAACGGTAGAAAGGCGTTGGCGGTTAAGGCAGCTTTTGAAACCTTTTCAGGACAAAAAGATTCAGGCGTATCTGGTTAATCTCTCTGGGCAAATGTTCTGCTTGCTGTTTGTCACTGTGGGGGGGGCGAGGGGGTGGTTTTTTCGGGCCATTGGTCTATATAAGGAAAGGTGGGGTGGAGGGATAGGAAAAGGGAAGAAAGTCTTAGCTTTCCGAAAGATGGAGTAGCTTTGAGAATGTATTTCTTTTCTCTAGGCATAAGGGTCTATTGTAAGTTAAGTATGGATTTGTTTGAAGGATCCAATGTCCACTAGCATGGCGCACATCACATGCACAGACCAAGGTCTGAGCGTCCTTATGGGGTGGTGGGGCGAATCAAGCTAGGGGGTAGGGTGGAAGGGGATCACAATGGGATGGGGTTGGCGGGGAAGGGGCGAGAGGGATGGGCCATCACAATGAAGGGTGGGACAAAAAGGGGGAAAAATTAGATTGTACCTGGTGCATTGTCGTCTTTGGTTTGGTAATTGTATTGATTGTAATTATTTTGGTTTTTGTTGAGTCATGGGTTAGGGGTTTCCTTTCAACAGAATCATGGGGAAGCTTAAGATTTGTTCTAGAAATATAGATGGCTTGAATGACTGGAACAAGAGGCAAAAACTGGGGAATTTCGGCAGGGCAAATAAGTTGCATGTGATTTGTCTGCAGGAGACCCATCTACCCTTGGCTAAAACACATTTGTTAAATATCAAAGGGTTTAATTTACTGGCTTGTTCCACACAGACATCCAATGTTAGAGGGGTGGCAATCTTGGCCAAAACTGTCTTGGGTGGCGCTAGACGCTCCCTGGCAGATACTCTGGGCAGGTGGGCAATTGTGGAACTTGAGGTTGGGTGTACACTATGTACAATGTATGGCTGCAACCAGGATAAACCCGAAGTGTTCGATAAACTGGAGGTAGAATTACTAAACTGGCCATGTCCCCTCATAGTGTGTGGGGATTTCAATATATCTGCAAACCTTACAGGTGTTATTAATAATACAAATTATGCCGGTCGAAAACCCAAGGTTTTTCGAGACTTGTCCTCTTTATTTAATTCATTTAGTTTGGTGAATGTGTGGGGGCATAAGGAACTGCATAATCCAGGCTTTACCTATTTTTCTTGCCCCTTTAAGAAATATGCTAAATTGGATTATTTTCTTATATCATCTTCGGAGGTGGGGAGAGTAGGTATTTTAAAACTACCAAAAGTAATCTGTTATGTTATGTTATGTTATTGGCTTTTATACCGCGCACAGCTGCCCCAGCAAAGGGGCGTCCTGGCGCCAAGAAAGGTCAACACAACATCACACAGCG
This sequence comes from Lissotriton vulgaris, assembly GCF_964263255.1. NCBI lineage: Eukaryota > Metazoa > Chordata > Amphibia > Caudata > Salamandridae > Lissotriton > Lissotriton vulgaris. The sequence goes on from NC_141694.1 coordinate 501,918,165, forward strand.
CATAAAGGGAGATCAGAAACATAAGTTAAAAAAGAAAAGTTTTGATGGCACCCATAGTCCAATAATTTTAGTTTTTGAAAGTGATAAGGTCACTAGTTCTTGCTATGGATGAAGTTTTGAGAGGAGACTGCTAGTGGATCCTAAATTTGGGGACCATCTAAAGAGCTGGGCTCAAAATTACTTCGAAATAAATAGGTACAGCGCCTCCCGAAACAGTGTTTGGGATTCTTTTAAGGTATTAAGAGAAGAGACGATTAGCTTCTCCGCTAGCCTGAGGACAGAAGCTCGAGTGGAGCATGAGAAACTGATGGCTGAGCTAGTTTAGGCGGAGGAGCAACATATGAGGAATATCATCTGTGGGAAAGAGGCCGATGATAGCCGGTATAAGATACTGGCTCTTAAGGTGGAAGTATGTAAGGGTGGAGCACAGAGAAGTGCTGATGATTACCAGACATATAGGGGTAGGATGTATGAGACAGGAGAGCAGGCAGGCAAGCTCCTAGCTTTAAGGATTAGGCAGGGTTTTAGCAGAAATACAATAGTGAAAGTTCAAGAGGGCAACCAGGAGAATTCGGTGCCAGAAGATATTAGAAAGGTCTTTAAGAACTTCTATCAAAATTTGTATCAAGAATATGACAGGGCAGAGTTTGCCAGTCTAGCTTTTGAAGATTTCGGCCATATTTTGGCTGAGCAGGATAGAGCAGTACTAGATAGTGACTTGGTACTGAATGAAGTGGTAGTAGCACTGCAGGATTTAGCGGCAGGGAAGGCCACAGGGCCAGATAGTATTCCACTCGAAGTATATAAATGCCTACAGGCAGTGATAGCTCCCTTTTTGTTGGACTTATTTAAGGGCCAAATCCCAGACTCCTGGAAGGAAACAAATATTATTGGCTTCCATAAGAAGGGCAAACCTAAGGAGGATCCGGGGTCATACCGTCCAATATCCCTCAAAAATTCGGACACTAAAATCTACGCTAAGGTCTTGGCTAATAGAGACCCACTTAATTAGTAAACCAATGCAAAGCTCTGAATAGATATTGTTATACCCTGTTATCACATGCGGGATACACCTCAGGGTCCAGGGGAACTGACATTTTGGGAAAAAATCCCTCCCCTTCATGCAAGATGGCCCATGGACCGACCTAGACCTAGTTGGGGAGGTTTACAGTGATAAGTGGGCTTTGGGAAGGTAGGAGCCTGAATTTATATTCTCTGTATGCACCCCCGGAACTGCAACCTGCAGCACTGGATGTGGTGGGCTCAATGTTGGTCGAATTACTGGAAGGAAAGTGGGTAATCGGGATTGACATGAACGCTGTCATGTCACTCAACATAGATGTCCTAGGTGAGTCAGTGATGGGACGACAAACAGGACTGTTGAGGGAATTCCTTCGCACTATGGGCCTGGGGGACATATTGCAGCATCAATACCCATATACTAGATGTATACACACAGCGCGACCTCTCATAAAAATCTTTCTAGGCTAGATCACATATTAACCCAGACACACAATCTAGGGGAATTTCACGAGGCAACACACATCGCAAGAGGCGTGCCAGATCATTCCCCGCAAGAGGTTGTTTTAGGGGGCCCCTCACAGATCCTAAAATTAAGAAAGCTGTTAAGGCATGGACCGGACAATTATTCCAGGAGAATAAGGGCTTGGTGACATCGGCACTTATTCTCTGGGAAGCCTATAAGGCGGTAATCAGAGGCCAGACCCAGGCATTAATTGGAGTGGCGAAAAATGCAGAGCTAAGACACCTAGTAGAGCTCTGGCAGAGGGATGAAGTCCCCTTGCCTCTTGAGGGTCCCTGGGGTCCAACTAGCACTCCTGTTATGTCCAGTAAGTTCCAAACAGCAGGATTGCTGAGTTCTGATAGCAGGTCATGCCCCCTTTGTGCACCAGTCTGTAAACGCGCCTCCTGGCAGGCTCTTGCTTGGGGGATGAAGTCCCCTTCACTGCTGGGGGTCCTTAGGAGCCAACTAGCCTATCTGTTTCCTCAGTAAGCCTCACATAGTGGGATTGCTGAGAGGTGGTCAGTCGGAGGCCACCTCTCATTTTATCATTGTCCCGAGGCTGGCTCCCACACTTTATTTAAAAAAAAAATTCAACCAAACCCCAACAATTTATATATTTTTTTAAAGGCTTTTTTTGGTGCAGGCATATGGGCTTAGGGTGTTTCCACCCTAAACCCTTTCCTTATATAAATGTACTAGTATATCCTGTAGCCAAGTCAGGACCTAAAACCCCTATAACCCGTATGTGTTCAAATATGCAGTGCACAACCTCTGATTATATGATGTGCAGACAACTTTGTTGTTTGCGATGGTACTCGCCACAATTACTATGTGATACTGTTATGGTTGAAAGGTTTGTTAAACCATTTAAACATCATATGGGAGACAATACAGTTAAGAAACATTACTATAATCAATGGTACATTCTTTCCTTCTTACCTGATAGTTTACTTCAATTAAGGGTTTATTCGAATTTATGATCAACTCAAAAGGGATTCCAACCTAGAGAAAAAAAGTCACAGTTTACATATATATTTTTAACACAAAGTTGCAATATTAGTACTTTAGAAAGATTAAAGGAATTAGAGATTCATACAGAACAGTTTTACATATACACAAACAGGACAAGCACTTTTCTTAGGTTCATAAACAAAAATGTCACCCATTTTCAGCTCTTCAATCTTACTTGCAAGCTCCATTTACTTTCCAAGATTATACTACAGGAAAGTATGGCAGAGATAAATAAATGTTATTATTTTCAAATTCCAATACAACTAGGAAGACTGTGCCGAATATATCCCACTGGGGTGGACGAAATATATATGCATTCTGCATTGCTGAAAGTAACAATAGCATCAAAGTACAAGCATTGGTAAACACATTAGGTTTCGCCTCTGTGATTATTATTAAGCAGTTTTTTGCTGTAAGTTGTAGCTTGCTGAGTAGTTGTATAGTATATTTTACAGAAAGTTTGTTAAAGTGTTACAACTTGTTTATGTACAAAAAGGCAAAATATTGAGCTGTTACAAGTGGTGTCGTAAATTGGCCCGTCCGTCTTAGCGATTAGCTGAACCTATACGTTGTCCTTCTTAACTTGGCCATATACGATAAACGCCATTTTGAATGTTGCGGCGGCCATCTTAGATCATGAGCGGCCTCGTGGCCGATGTGCCCTTTAGTCCGTTGTCCGTTCCACTGACCACTCTTGTCTGCCCAGCAACAGGCTATTTTTAGTACTGGTCAAGCCGCACATGCGCAGCTCCCACTGACCCGTAGATCTTCAGGAATGTGCACCAAACTGACCAGAGGAGTGTGCCCCCCTCCAATGAGCTGGCAGTATTCCAAAACATGACCATATATGTCTCGAAAATGTGTCTTAACTTGTGCCGCCTATCTCTTATTGCCCCAAACTGTATATAAACGGGGTCACACCGATGTTCGGTGTGATACCTCTTGCATTGCCGAAGGGTGCTGTTTGAGTGTACCACCACCCCATGGGGTCTTAATAAACTTGTTCTTTGCCTTTTACAGTTTCCGTGCCAACTGTTTTTGAGTGTGAGTGGGTTATCTCCGGAGCGTGTAGGCCTTGGGAACCCCGAATTACTTCAATTGGCGACTCTGGTGGGACTCATCGGCGACTCGGATGCCCGAAGGAGAGGTCGTGACGAAGGCTTGGAAACCCGCCATGGGCGCGCGCTGCCACGAGTGACCCGAGTCTTGGCTGCCACGGTGTTTTTTCCTTTCCTTCCGATCTGACCTTCCAGGTGGCGCCGGTCTCCGACTGAGTCTTCGAAGTGTCTGCATCATTGAGAAAGTGCCGTTTGGCTGATTTGGCTTACAAGACCTTGGCAGTTGGAATCTGGACATTTGGGAATTTGGTAAGCTTTGTGATCGGTAAGGTAGTCTTCGGACGCTTACTGAGGTCCTATGATTTGTGTTCGGTAAGGTAGTCTTCGGACACCTACTGAAAATCTGTGCTTTGTGATCGGTAAGGTAGTCCTCGGACGCTTGCCGAAGTCCTATGATCTTTGATTTGAGTTAGCTAACATTGTGAATTTGTGATCTTTGAACTTATATGTGTAGTGCACTTCACATAGGCAGGCATGTAGAGATGTTTCTCTAACTTTGTTTTTTTCCTTTGAGCGGCACAATTGTGTGAAGAACTGTAAGTGCCATTTTTTCCGGTGTCACGCTTTCGTGATACTTTTTGAACATGCCTGTTTTCAGCACACTCCGAGGAATGTGTTGTCTTGGAGAAGGTACCTCAATTAGGTTAGCGGAATCACAGCCGGCTCCCCCAGAGGGAACACCAAATAGGGACATGTACATAAAATTTGGCCTTCCTCCTATTATGTACAGTAAATTATGGCATAAATACACCAAGGCTGATCCTGAATTGCAATGGCCTCTACACGGGTCTTATGATTTGAGTAAAATACAATTTGTAGAGCAATGCATGTTTCAACGCAGGTCTAGACAAAATATGTTTGATTGTGTGCGAATGTGGGAGAAAACGGCGCGTGAGCGAATGAAGCGTGAGGTTGCCTTGGCGGACAAAGAGCAGCGCAAGGCTGCTCGGGATAAGGCTTTACAGCTTGAGGAAAAGGAGGCTCAGGAGAAGAAAGAAAGGGAGGAACGGGAACTTAATTTGCAAACGACTGGCCAATTTCCTATTCGCCGACCGCTTTATCCTGTCCTTAATAATGAAATTGATGATTTTTCTTTGTTAGATCGGTCACCGCCTCCGTACGTTACGCCGACGGCTCCAGCTGTGGATTCTGATGATGACGGACAGGATAAGTCGGGCAAGAAGGGTATATCTGCTCTCAGGTTTACTACGGAGAGGTCCGCTCATCTACGTAGTTGGGCTCGTAAAGTGAATAAACGTAGTGTTACTCAGGAGCAATTGGTATCAGAAAAGAAAGGGTGGACGGATCTTGAATTGATGTATTTTCTGTCTACTTTGGCCGATGAGGTTATAGGCGCATATCGTGATCTTTCTGATACGTTAGAACCCAAAGCGTTGTCAGTGTACCGTGAAAATTTGACTAAAGGTGATTTTGATCTTTCAGATGTCGATGACCTGTTTGCGCAATTGATCAAGCTGCGGGATGAGACAACCCGATTGCGGGAGGAGCGGAAAAAGAGGCAAAAGGAGTCCGAATTGGAGAATAATGGGCAGGCCAAAGAGTGTTCTCTCCGTGGTTCAGATAAGAGTTCTGCGTTGCATGTTATGCCTATGCGTGAAGCTGCGCCTTTGTATGTTCCGCCGAAGGGGGAAGGTACGGATGAGGATAAATTATCAAAGGATGCGAAAGGGTATTTTGTGTATAACTGGGTTTACACGCCATGGAATAGAGCAGATGTCATGGCATTGAAAAATTCTTTACCTGATCTTCGGAAGAATCCAGCGGCATTTTATGAGGGGGTGGAGGGGGCTATATCGTCTTGTGTGATGACTCTGGTAGACATAGATTTGTTTTTTGGGCTGATATTACCACCTGATATGTGGCGACAAATTCGCAAAAATAATGACGAAACGATATTGGGAGCTACATGGAAAGAATTAAATGCTGCAGATTTAGACAGAGAACCAGCATGTAAGCCCTGTCAGCTAATTCTAGATCTACCGGCAGCTATCTTGACTAAATTAAAAACGCTTGTTCCCTCCAAAAAGATTGATTGGACCATGTTAACGTCGTGCAAGCAGAAACCCGATGAAACGGTTTCAGATTTCTTTACACGTTTCGAGGAAGCCTTTCATGATTACAGTGGTCAATCTTTAACAGACGATACGGGTCGGCATTTGTTTGTAGATAAGTATGTAGCTAATCTCCTACCAGAGATTGCAAAGCGATTGAAGTCGAGTGAAAGTTCCTGGGCCACGGCGACCCCTGCGTCCTTGTTAACTATGGCTCAGTATTAGGAGCGGCAGGAAGTGGAGGCTAAAGAAAGTGTAGAGAAAAAGACGAAGGAATTGAAAACAAAGGTGATGTTGGCACAGGTTCGGGGAACACAGGGCAGAGGGAACGATAGAGGTAGACGAGGTGGAGGAAACGCGTCGTATGGTCGTACGGACATTGCGGAGGATCAGTGTGCTTATTGTAAGGAGTTTGGGCATTGGGCCGAAGATTGTCCGGTACTTCGCGAACAGCGTAGTCAGCGTGGTCGAGGAAGTGGAAGGTCGAGAGGAGGTTATACTGGAGCGAGAGGTGGCGGAGGTGATCGTGGAAAGGTTGAGGAGAGGGGCCGTGGCCAGGGCGAACGGAATACGTTTGATAGACGGAATCAATATCAGATTTCGGAAGGAGAGAATGTGGAACACCAGGATTATGTGCATGCATAGGATTACGTAGGATGGGGTAAGGAATCAGTTGAAGTGCCGGTAGATCAGCAAGGTCCATATGTAACAGCGGGTATTTTGGGTTCTACTGATCAATTTCTAGTCGACACAGGAGCTACTCGTAGCGCTCTGTCGAAAAACTTGGTTCCGAGGGCTCCCCTGTCTGGCGAAATGATTACGTGTGTAGGGTTTGATGGCACACCCTCCCCCAGCCCATTGTCCAAGCCCCTTGCACTATGCATTGACAAATATTTCAGTTTTGGCCAATTTTTGTTATCACCCCATACCCCAGACAATATCCTGGGCATTGATTTACTTAAATATTTTCGAGCGACAATACGTTGCGCTCCAGAGGGAGTGCGGGTTATTCTGAATGACAATTACCCTGACCCTGACGATTGCCCTGACCCTGACAGATTTTATGCCATTTTAGACATCCCTGCTTTGGCCTCTCTGCCGCACACGTTGTGGGCGACCTCAGATACGGATGTGGGAGAGATGCGTATTCCACCAATACATATTACTGTTCAGGAGGGGGCCCCTCTACCACGAGTGCCACAGTATAAGATTTCGAAAGAAGGTGAAATTGCATTGACACATATTGTTCAGGATTTGATTTCTGCAGGGGTGGTGGAGGAGGTCCCTTATAATGTTTGTAACAGCCCTATTCTACCGATTCTTAAGAGAGACTCAGATGGCAAGATCTATCGATTTATTATTGATTTGCGTGAGATAAATAAAATTGTCATTCCCCAATACCCGGTGGTGTCTGATATCACGACTTTGCTTACTTTGGTTCCACCGACGGCCACCACTTTTAGCGTGATTGACTTAAAGAATGCGTTCTTTTCCATCCCTGTTCACCCAGACAGCAGATATCTGTTTGGTTTTACACTCAATAATAAATCGTATAGATTTTGTCGTGTTCCCCAAGGATATACTGAAAGCCCTAGCATCTACAGCCAGGCTTTGAAAAGACAACTAGATTCCTTTAAATTGCAGTCCGGCGTTGCGCTCATCCAGTACGTGGATGACCTTCTGCTTGCCGCCGACTCCTATGCGCAATGTGAACAGAGTACGATTGCGTTGCTTTCCTTTCTGGCGCAACACAATCACAAGGTTTCCAAGAAAAAGCTCCAATACTGTAGACCCCAGGTGACCTACCTCGGTCATCTGTTGTCTAAGGAGGGACGTGCATTAACATCTGATCGAATTCAGGCAATTTTAGACACACCAGTCCCCCGCACGCAGAGAGATGTGCGTGCCTTCATAGGGTTGACGTCCTTTTGTAGGCAATGGATCATGGGATTTTCACATATCATAAAACCTTTGTTAGCGTTACTGTCCAAAGCTACACCAATGCCCCTTGAGTGGACAGATGAATGTCAAAAGGCTTTTGAACAGTTGAGGCAGGCCCTTTGTTCCGCACCCGTGTTAGGTACACCAGACTACACGAAACTTTTCACATTGTACGTGCACGAGAATGATGGGTGCGCGTTGTCAGTGTTAGTGCAATTACACGGGGATAAGCAGAGGCCATGTGCATACTTCTCTGCCATTTTGGATCCTGTAGCACGAGGGTTGCCTGGGTGTTTTCGAGCGGTAGCAGCAACAGCAGTAGCCATACGACAGAGTGAGGGCATAGTGTTATCACACAAATTGTTGGTGTTAGTCCCTCATGCAGTAGATGCCCTGTTAAACCAGACAAAGACTCAATACCTTACGAGTGCACGACTTACAGGATATGAGCTGACACTCTTAGCGCCACATATAACATTGAAAAGATGCGCTACTTTGAACCCTGCCACTTTATTGCCCTATCCGGCCAAGGAGGGTCAGGAAGAAAAACATCACGACTGTTTTCCTGACTGAGGAGCAGACAAAGGGTCGTGTTGACTTACAGGATGTGCCACTTCCTGATGTGGATGGGGAACTGTGGGTTGATGGATCGTGTTTAAGGCTGCCAGATGGAACGACTTCCGCAGCATATGCGATCATGACGCTTAAGACAGTGGTAGAAACAGCTAGGATACCACAAAAATCGGCTCAGGCAGCAGAGCTGATAGCTTTAACAAGAGCCTGCGAATTGAGTGCCGGATTATGTGTGAACATATACACGGACAGCCGGTATGCCTTTGGAGTGGCCCACGACTTCGGGCTTCTTTGGAGAGAACGCAGGTTTCTGACATCACACGGAGAGCACATTATGCACGGAGAGCTAGTGCGTGATCTCCTAAATGCGTTGCTTGGCCCTAAGAAAGTAGCGATAGTAAAGTGCAGTGCCCATAAAAAGATTACGGATAAAGTGGGTCAAGGAAATGCCTTTGCAGACAGTATAGCAAGGCAAACGGCTATGTCCCGAACTAGCTCCCCCATGTACGTGGTACAATCACAGGCTGAGCGATGGAGTGATGCTAGAGCAGAGATACGGGATATCCAAAAATCAGCCACAGAATATGAACTTGCGGCTTGGGCAGCAGATGGGGTACTAGATGACGAGGGTTGTTGGAGAAGCAAAGACATGGAGAAGTGGAAATTGCCTGCGGCTTACTTACAGGCGATGGTCCAGATGACACATGGACTGGCTCATGTCGGAGCTCTTGCAATAACTCGGCTTTTAACACGAGTTTGGGAACATCCCGAGATTGCGAATACTGCAAAGAGAGTAGTGCAGACCTGCCTGGTATGCTTGCAACACAATCCTGGAAAGGGGACCCATACTCCGAAAGGAGGGTTCGTTCCACCCTCTGCACCGTTTGAGGTGCTTCAAATGGATTACATCCAACTCGAGCGTTGCAATAACCTGAAGTACGTCCTAGTGGTGGTGTGTGCTTTTAGCAAATGGGTTGAGGCCTACCCCACGAAAGACAATACAGCTTTGACAACAGCTAAGGTGTTGCTTAAGGAATTCTTTCCTCGCTTTGGAGTTTGCAAATTTTTGTGGAGCGATAATGGGCCCCATTTTGTTGGAAAGATTGTGGAATATGTACTGAAGGGGTTGGAAATTCAGCAAAAGTTCCACGCTGTATTCCACCCTCAGTCAGCAGGTTTGGTCGAGCGGTACAATGCCACGTTGAAGCTTAAGCTGGCCAAAATTGTGGCATCTACATCATTGAAGTGGCCAGATGCGTTGCCGCTAGCACTACTATCTCTTAGATCAGTACCCCACTCACGAACTGGCCTTACGCCCTATGAGGTGGTGTTTGGCCGCCCTATGAATATCTGGGGGGTGCCCAAGCCGCGATTAATACATGATGTGCCTTGTGTTATGATGAATGACTATTTGGCACGATTAACAAATGATTTGCTCTCTATTCATCAACAGGTTCGAGAAGAGCTCCCGGACAACTCTACTGGAGAGGGCCATGATCTTCGTCCTGGTGACCATGTAATGGTCCGCTCGTTTGAGAGAGCAAGCAGTCTGGAGCCTAGGTGGAAGGGCCCCGAGCAGGTCCTCCTGGCGACCCGCACCGCAGTACGAGTGACAAACAGGAAGCGGTGGGTGCATTCGACACATTGTCGCCGTGTCTCTCCGGATCTGGTGACTCCTGCTGTGTTGACTGATTATAAGGAGATTTTGGAGAAAGAAAAGAGCCCAGCTGTGACGTCGGCCGAAGTGGAGGGAGCCTTCCCGGACCAATCTGCTATCGGAAGAGAGCGCTACGACCTACGTCCACGATAAGAAGAATTTTGTGTCCTTTTTTTTAATGACTGGTTGGTTACCGCTCCAGGTTTGTGAAACGGAAACCGGGAATTCCAAGGGGGGGGGATCAGTTCTGCCAGAGTAGCGACACCCGTCTTGGCCCGGAGAAGAAAACAACGGCTACCTCGGAGTTCAGCACCGCATTTTTCTTTTTTTAGGTATACACGTACGTGTATCTGAGACAATTTGTGGACAATTTGTGAACAATTGGTGCTATTTGAGATTTTGCACGAATATTCTTGAAATATGGCATCAACGGCATCTCGTGATAAGAAAATATTGGGTGCCTTTCTCTTTGTCCTGACTATCGTGGTGATAGCTGTTATAGCCTGGGTAGTCGAACTTGTGGTGCCTGTACGTGAACATTTGCTGCCGACTACCCCGGCACCGTCTGAACACTTTCATTTCACACTGCCCTTTCATGAAGAGCGTCATCGCCAAACTTATTTAAATAACAGCTTCATCCAGATTCTTCACCACACGCATAACATGACCAATACCTCGAATTGTTGGGTGTGTGGAATGTTGCCTGGACACCAGAAGAGAGGGGGCACCCCACTTATTCCGCTCCCGTTCTCACACAATGGGTCATGCAACGCTTGGTACACCCTCCTTTTTACTTTGAGATGGCCAACTAAAGGGGGGGTGCTTTTCCGTTTGAATAAAGTATGTTTCCATGACAAGGATGGGTTTCCCCGGGCTGAGGGTACACGTTTCGAATGGGAAGAGTATAGGCCTGATAATATATCTGCCCCACGTGTATACAGCAATCAGCGGAATGTTAATGTATCTAGTGCTCATGTTATAAATGTCATTGCCACAAAAGCCGATTTATGTATCAGAAACAAGGGCACGATTGCAGTGGGGAAAAGCGAATGTAACATTTCTCTTACGTTTGATAGCCCGAATGGCATCTCATTTGTTGCATCACGAAATACATACTTTATCTGTGGAACGAAGGGATACCATCAGCTTCCAGTGGGGTGGTTGGGCATGTGCTACGTATCGTTTGTGTTACCCCCTGTATTCATTGCCCCTCCAATGTACCACAACGATTATACACTGTACCATGATTTCGTTTTGAATAGGGTTAAACGAACTGTTGCCCTGGAGGACATTGACCAAACGGACACTGCATTACAACAGTATGTGGATTTTAATCTGGGACTATTCTCCTTTGTGGGGGCTGCACTGAACAGCCGGAAAATCAGACGACTGACACGTGTTGTTGAGGCTGTTGCAAATGACACTGCCATTGCCCTGGGGAATATTACCGAGGAATTACAGATTTCCAGAATTGTCACCCTCCAAAATCGAATGGTGTTGGACGTTGTTTTGGCTGATCGTGGGGGGGCATGTAGAATTATTGGAAGCAGCTGTTGCGTATACGTTCCGGACAATTCTCCATCTGTGTATGATGCTATTTCCAAGCTGCATAAAATAGCTGCTGAGATACACCCGGACAATGGAACTTGGACACTCTCAGGATGGTTCTGGTCTACGATTGCAACTTTGGGCTGGAAACTGTTGACAATTCTCTGTATACTTGTGGGAGCAATGTTTTTCATATGTTTATGTATTCAATGTGGCCCAGCCTTATGTTCAATGTGTTTATCAGCTTGCTTACCATCAAGGCGAGCTCTTGCCCACGACAAAATGATGATGCACAAAGAGGTGACCCAAATTATGTTAATAGACATCTAGGACGAACATCCTGATTATGTTCATTATGAGGTAGATTCAGCTAAACGCTAAAAGGGTCGTCTGTCGTAAATTGGCCCGTCCGTCTTAGCGATTAGCTGAACCTATACGTTGTCCTTCTTAACTTGGCCATATACGATAAACGCCATTTTGAATGTTGCGGCGGCCATCTTAGATCATGAGCGGCCTCGTGGCCGACGTGCCCTTTAGTCCGTTGTCCGTTCCACTGACCACTCTTGTCTGCCCAGCAACAGGCTATTTTTAGTACTGGTCAAGCCGCACATGCGCAGCTCCCACTGACCCGTAGATCTTCAGGAATGTGCACCAAACTGACCAGTGGAGTGTGCCCCCCTCCAATGAGCTGGCAGTATTCCAAAACATGACCATATATGTCTCAAAAATGTGTCTTAACTTGTGCCGCCTATCTCTTATTGCCCCAAACTGTATATAAACGGGGTCACACCGATGTTCGGTGTGATACCTCTTGCATTGCCGAAGGGTGCTGTTTGAGTGTACCACCACCCCATGGGGTCTTAATAAACTTGTTCTTTGCCTTTTACAGTTTCCGTGCCAACTGTTTTTGAGTGTGAGTGGGTTATCTCCGGAGCGTGTAGGCCTTGGGAACCCGGAATTACTTCAGTGGTACAGTGCGGGTAATTCATTTAAAAAAAAATATATTTTTATTGTCACTCAGTTCAGAGCATAGACAGAACAAATACAATCACTTATAAAAATCAATCCATTGGCTAGCATGTTTAAGGATACAGTAAGTAACAATATGAGCAAGCTTATATGTCAAAAAGCAAACCAAAAATAATTGAACAATAAATGGAACAGCTATTCTAGGCTTCCCAAATGATCAATCATAGACTGCCAGATTTTAATCCCAATTTACTTTTTTCTCATGGATTTAAGACGATACAAATTATATTCTAAATAAAACCAATTATAGAACTTTGCCCGCCACATCTCATATGAGGGTGCTTCGGGCTTCAACCACATAGAGGCAATACATAAGCGGGCAACTGACATAGACATAAAAAAAAATATTGATTTGAATAATACAATGGCTGAGTATCCATATCTTTACATACTCCAAAAATCATCATCTCTCTGGATATCAGCACTTCACAGTTGGAAATATTTGACAGAAATTGTGCAATAGATACCAAAAAAGATTTCAATACAATACAGTAAAAAAATATATGCAGAATGTCCGCGTTATCAGCTTGACACCTATAGCATTTCCCATTATGGATATTACCCCACTTCATCATCTTAACCGCTGTGTGGTATAAATTGGCCCTATTGCCTTAGTTGGTTGGGAGGGCCACTTGGGTGGGGGGTGGGGATGTGTGGGATGGGGGAGGGTTCCTGGGGAGGGCTCACTGGGTGTAGGGGGGGTAGCTTTCGGGGTAAGGGTGTCAAGGGTTTAAAGGGAAAAACACCAGTTCAAAGCATACGTTGTAAGACTGTTGGAGCAAGCTTATTCTTTATGGTATATATTAAGGGCTTTTGTCAACTCAAGGCTCAGATTAGGGTGAATGGTTAGTAATAGTTTACGCATATGTTCGTTTAATGTGTGTGGATTGAACAATACTGGTAAACTTAAACGCGTGATGCGGGAAGTGCGATTAATTAACCCTGATATTATATGCCTTCAGGAAACCCATGTGCCATGGGGGAATCGGAGGATATTAAGTGAATTGGGCTATACATTATTTGTTGCATCACGGCAGACTACTATGAATCGTGGGGTTGCTATTCTGGGGCGGCAAACGATAGCCACTACGGGCAAAACTAAAGCTGATAGTTTAGGGCGTTGGGCAATTGTGGAGTGTATCATTGGGGGGTTAATGTTACAATATGTTTGGTATATGGCTCGAACTTGGACGAAACTCAGACTCGTGAATTTCTGAATGTTGAACTGGCATTGTGGGGTAACCCCTTATTATTAGTGGGTGATTTTAACATACATGGGCAGTCTTTTACTTGGGATTCGCAGTTTACTAGCTAAGCTGGCCGTAAGCCGCATGTTTTTAGAGCATTTTGGCAATTATTGCACCAGCATGGTTTAGTGGATGGTTGGCCAGCGGCTAACCCAGGTGAACCTGGGTATACTTTTCTTTCTTCTTCGCATGAAAAACTGGTTCGCCTAGATTATATTTTTCTACCTAGGTCTTTCATGAGTGGTGCTCGTATGCAGGTAATGCCACAAATCACATCGGATCATGGCCCTGTCGTTCTGGACTTGCCTCCTTTTAAGATACAGCGGGTACAGCGATCAATTTCTTTTAATAAGAAATTACTACTTGATGAAGAATATGTACACCATGTTCAAGTTTGGGCTCAGCAATTTCTTGACTGTAATAGAGGTACAGCATCCCAGGAGATGGTATGGGACAGCTTTAAGGCGGGGCTGCAGGGTGAAACTTGTAGTTATGGATGGTTTCAACAGCGGCAACAGAAAACTGAAATGGATAAATTGTTGGTTGATTTAAAAAATGAAGAACAGCAACTTATTTTGGATATTAGAGCACATCGTGATAGTGAGCTGACACAGACTAAGGATGTTGGTCCTAAGGCAAAGATTAATTATGCCTGGAGTCGTGATATAGCATGCCAATATCAAGCTCATCGAGCAGAGAGATATGAGTATGGTGAGGCTGTTGGAAGGTGCCTAGCCCAAAGACTTCGTGGGCGACAGACACTACAATGTATAGAGGCCTTAGAGAACCATCAGGGTGACTTGGTTGAGTCGATGGATGGTATACTGCAGGTTTTTCAACCGTATTATACTGAGTTGTATACCCAAGAACATCTTCCTCATGATCAGATGGAACAGTTTGTGGCTAGATTTGATCTATTTACAGTGGAGTCTACTATTAGAAAGGAGTTAGAAACACCAATAACGATGTTAGAGCTCGAGATGGCACTTAAGGACCTTGCGCTTGGGAAAGCTGCCGGTCCGGAAAAATTGCCTCTCGCGCTATATCGTTTGTTATTTTCTATTAATAAAGACGATATGCTGGCTACGTTGATCGCTGATCATCGTGGGATGATGCGAGTATAGTTGTCTTCAAAAAGAAAGATACGCCCCTATATCTTCCGGGGTCTTACAGACCCATTTCTTTAATTAATGTCGGTGCTAAGATTTATTCCAAAATTCTTGCTGGCCGTCTAATCCAAGCAGTACCATCATTGGTGTCTCATCATCAGCATGGTTTTCTTCCAGGCAGAAGCACAGTTAATCACCTACATTGTGTGATTGCTGTTTTGGATTATGCATCTGCGCTTCATAAAAATGTTGGTTTGGTGTTTTTAGACGCTGAAAAAGCATTTGACCGTGTGGCGTGGGCATTTATATGGGCTATTATGGGTAAAATGGGTTTTGGACCCCAATTTCAATCTGCTCTACAAACTATGTATAAACGACCAAGGGCTAAGATCTGCTGATGGGGCAGGAGTCATCATTCGTCAATATTACTCGTGGTACGTGGCAGGGATGCCCATGCTCGCCATTATTGTTTGCTATTTATATCGAGCCACTGCTGCAGATGCTAGCGGCCTCTCAGCGTATACAATCAATGGTTGTGGGTGATAGCTATGTACGTGTGTTAGCCTATGCTGACGACATTGCGGTTATTACATCTGATCCTGAACAGGTCTTATCGGAAATTGAAAATATAACACAAGAATTTGGTAGAGTGTCTGAGTATAAACTGAACATTACTAAAACCCAAGTAGTATGTACAGCCGGCTATGCCTTAACGATGCACGTGTTACCCAGGAGGCTAAATATCTAGGTATCAAAATTAGGTTGTCCCTCCAAGAGTTAGTTACGGTTAATTGCACTGATATATTACAATCAGTTAAACATCAGCTGGAAAAGTTCGAATGTCTTCATTTATCAATAGTGGGGCGACGCAATGTTTTAAAGATGTCTATCTTGCCTAAGGTACTTTATTATTTTCGTACTGTGCCACTGGAGCTGCCACGAGTACAATTGACGAAGTTGCAATCATTTGCTGATCGATTTTTATGGGGTTCGAAATCTCCTCGTCGGGCGTCTAAATTTATGACACTCCGGCCTTTAAGAGGTGGATGGGGCGTTCCAAATTTTGCTTTTTACTATTTAGCTTGCCTTCTCCAGAATATTAAAACTATGGTGACTGGGGAGGAACCTCTGACATTTGAAAGCCCTAATATTTATTTGATGCTATTGGGTAGCCAATCTCGACAAATGCTGCTGCGTTTTCCTGAACCAAGTTATTACAAAAGAACTAGGTTCAAGGTTATATTAACAGCATTCAAAGGCTGGCGGTGGGTACTTAAAATTATTTCTCCTAAACATATTAATTTTTATACCACCTGTGACTCAATAGAACTACTCCCTCCTATATTTAGGGACAGCAAGATGCGGACATGGGCGGGTAAGGGCATTGTTTGTTTAGGCAGTATGTTTGATGCTGGCACTATGGCTACATTAGAAGATTTAAAAACAAAATATGCGGTTCCTCAGCATGATTTATTCAAATATTTACAGCTCCGGGACTTTATCTTTAAACATCCAAATGTAGTATCTTTAGGCACTAATGATCTTCTTGAAATTTTGAATAAACCCGTCAGGATTGGGACTTTATATAATAGCCTATTGAGCACACAGAGCGATGATATTGAGGTACAAGAGCGGAAGTGGAGCACTAGACTTGGTATTTCTGATTTATTTGTTCAAGACTCAATAAATATGGCTGCTAAAATTATGTTGACCGCCAATTTACGTTCTCAACATTATAAAACTTCATTTAATTTATACCACAGTGCTGGTAATTAATAGCGAGTTTTCGAAAAATGAAGTGAAAGAGGGAAATAATAGAAATAATTGGTGTAAGAGCAATATTGTGTGTTTAGAGGAGTTCCAACAACTTTTGGGCCTGGTGCGCTTGTACCTGATGAACCATTCAAATCATGACCCTATTGCCTGTAAGGTAACTGCATTTGTGACTGCTTGTTTAGTAGTAAATTATAGCAATTTTTGGTGTTGAGATGAGTTATAACAATTTTTGGCCCTGGTGCCACAGCACCTACTACACATTCAAATCATGACCCTATTGACTGTAAGGTAACTGCACTTGCGATTGCCTGTTCAGTTGTAAAATATTGCAATATTTGGTATTTAGAGGGGTGCATAGAGATTGGGCCCCCTGTGTCACTGCGCTTGCTGCACCATTAAAATCATGTCTCTAGTGCTTGCAAGGTAACCGCACTAGTGACTGCTTATTTAGTAGTTAAATACAGTAATATTTGGTATTTAGAGGAGCTCTGATAACGTTTGACCCGGTGCCACTGCACCTGCAGCACCATTCAAATCATGACCCTGCACTTGTGACTGCCTGTTTAGTCATAAAACATAGCAATATTAGGTGTTTAGTGGGGCTCTTAAAGCTTTTGGTCCTGCTGCTACTGCACCTGCAGCACCATTCAAATCAGGAACCTGTTGTCTGCAAGGTAACTGCGCCTGTGACTGCCTGTTTAGTAGTAAAAGACTGTAGTCTTCTCTGAGCCAATTTAGGGCTTGTTTGATTGACGATCCTCTCACCCCCCAGGCACAGACAGCGGCGCCATTTTGGGTAAGGAGGACAGCGTTCTAGTGCCACGGCCGATTTGGGGCCTTGCACTATAAATTGGACGCAGGGAGCAGATAGGTAACTCGCTAGATTTCACGCTCCTGAGGCGGAAGCCGGGAGTTAGGACACTTCATTCCGAATTTGTGCTTCAATTTCTTTTAATATCGCAATTTTTTAATACCACCTATTTGTCCATCTCAGCACAACTGCCCAATTCTTACCTGCCACATTACATCCTGTTTGCTTGCTTTCCCCCGTGGGACCTCTGTAGTCTTCTCTGAGCTGATTTAGGGCTTGTTTGATTGACGATCCTCTCACCCCCAGGCACAGGCAGGGGGGGCCATCTTGGGTGAGGAGGACAGCGTTCTAGTGCCATGGCCGATTTGGGGCCTTGCACTATAAAATGAACGGCATTCCCCGTCCGCGCAGCGGGCGGGCGCAGCGGGCACACCGATGGCGCGCCAGAGGCAAGCCAGTCTGTGCCAGTCGGTGCCCAGACGGGCCTCGGGCCAGAACCTATGCCCGCTTTTTCTAACGGCTATATCCGTTACACACGGAAGGACCTTCTTCGATTGAGACCCCCTAAAAATACGCTCTGCCATTATGTGCATAAGCAGGAAAACACTTATACTCACTATTGTCTCTGTAGCTCCTATTTACGGGGATTTAATCCTGACTCTCCAGCCCCCACAGATTTGCACATGGCCCTTTTGAATTTTAGGTCCCTCCCCAAGCACTCTCTGGAGATTAATTTTATGCTACAGGACCACAAATTAGATATATTATTCCTTACGGAAACATGGCTAACCGCCAACTCAGAGGCTGACATTGTCCGGGCTCTCCCCCCGGGGTTTCTAATTCACTCTCAGACTAGTCCTTCTGGTAGAGGGGGTGGACTGGCCACACTTTACAAAGATCACTTCGTTTGTAGAGTGAAGGATGGCGGCATTTCCGAGTCTGAAAGCTGCCATTTTTCTTTCCAACTATCTCCTACAATCTCTTTTACAGGCCTTTTAGTGTACCACCCCCCTGGGAACTCTAGCCACTTTGTTAACTCCCTCTTAGAAACAGTTACTGTCCTGGCATCATCCTCCACCAATTTTACCATCCTTGGGGATCTTAATCTTCCTTTTAATGACCCCCTAGACGCAGTGGCGGAGGACCTCCAACTCGATCTTAGATCATACGAGATGTTACTAGTTAATACGGGCGCTACACATAACAAAGGCCACCTTCTTGACCCGGTTTTCACCAATATTCGGTCACTTCAGGCTAGCTCCCCCTTCCCCCTCCCCTGGTCAGACCATTTCTTGATCCCTTTCTCCTGGCAGGGTGAGTTTGAAATATCACAAACCCCTAGGATTTATACTTTGGAAAGGGCTTGGTCTAAGCTCTCCGTTGAGAACTGGACTCACTTACTCGAACACTCCATCCCTCCCCATGATCCGAACCCCGTGATTGCTGACACTAACTTAAATAATTGGCTCACGAGCTCATTAGACCTAATCCTACCAAAAAAAAGACTGGGGAAAAAGACTGGGAGAGTAGGCTCTGCCCCCTGGTATACTCCTGAGCTCAGAATCCTAAGAAAAGACTGTAAGAAGCTCGAGCGTACTTGGAGGAAAGACTGGAGCAATACAAATAAAGATATATACCGTGCTGCTATTAGATCATACAAAATCGCCCTTAGAGATGCCAAGTCAATGTTCTTCGACGAAAGAATCAAAAATTCCTCTAATTCCACCAGAGAATCCTATCAGATTATTAAAGAACTTCTGAAGGTCCCTGACCCCCCATTGTCTCAAGATTTGTCAGGAGCCAAGTGCGATGAATTAGCAAACTATTTTGACTTAAAAATCAAAAATATCTCAATTACCCTGCCTCAACTGGTCAGCCATGCTAACGCCGACAGCCTGCTCCCTGCCGTTGGCCCTCAGCTTAACGCTTTTAATCCAGTCTAAGGTGAGGAATTCCATAAAGTCCTAGCAGCCATGAAAAGCGGCTCCCCTAGTGACCCGGTCCCTATGCGGTCTCTTAAACAGATCGCCACTACCATTGCTACTCCAGCAACTGAGCTCATTAACACCTCACTTTCCCAGGGCATTGTTCCGCCCAGTTGGAAAGGGGCCATTGTAAAGACCCTCTTAAAGAAACCACATCTTGACCCATTGGAGATGGCAAATTTTAGACCCATTTCACTACTCCCAGGATTTAGTAAGATCACGGAAAGATTGGTGAATTTCCAACTTTCCCACTTTCTGGAGTCAAACAAACTTTTGCGGAGCTCTCAAACCGGATTCTGCCCAGGCCAGGGCACAGATACGGCCCTCCTCTTTGTCATCGAGGAGGCATGGTGCATCTTGGACTCAGGGGGATCAGTGGCAGTGATCCTCCTGGATCTGAGTGCAGCCTTTGACACGGTTAATCACGTGTCCTGATTCAGCGCCTGGCTGAGGTGGGTGTAAGGGGCTCCGCCCTGGCTTGGCTAACATCTTACCTGAACAACCGCACTTTTCAGGTCTGGGAAGGCAACTCACGATCTGCCTCAATCCCCCTCCAATGTGGCGTGCCTCAGGGCTCTTCTTTAAGCCCCACATTGTTTAATGTGTACATGGCCCCCCTGGAGGATGTGGTTGTCCCGGTTGGGTTTAAAATTGTAAGCTACGCAGACGACACTCAATTGGTCGTCTCACTCTCCCAACTTCATCAATGCTCGGACAACTTTCATTCTTGCTTGATGAAAATACATGCCTGGATGTGTGATTCCTCTCTCAAATTGAATGGGTCAAAAACCAAAATCATGGTACTAGGTCATAAGGGCACTTTTATACCTACTACCATCTGGCCTGCTTGCCTAGGGGATCCCCCCAGCCCAAAAAAAGATATTAAAAGCTTAAGGGTCTGGTTGGAACAGGACCTCTTGCTTAAAACACAAGCAAAAACACAGCAGGAACCTGCTTTGGCCTTCTACGGTCTGCTCGTAAAGTTCTTCCTCTCCTTCCCCAGCATTCTAGGAAGCTGTTAGTGCAAGGACTAGTTTTGTACAGACTGGACTACAGTAATGCCATCTTTTTGGGAGCCCCTGAAGCCACCATCAATAAACTTCAAAAGACACAAAATGCCGCAGCTTGGCTATTAACGGGTACTTCAGTTAGGACGTCAGCAAAACCTGCACTTAAATCGCTTCATTGGCTCCCCATCCGTGAAGGGATTACGTTTAAATCTTTACGTATCGTTCATAAACTGCTTCAAGGTAAGGGACCCGCTATCATGAAGAGTCTAGTTACACCCTACAAGGCTAGTAGGCCCCTGCGCTCTGACAACGAGTGCCTTGCGAGAGTGCCAAGATTCAAGAAGGCACGCACAGGAGGCAGCCGTTTTTCGGTTAATGCGGCGTTACTGTGGAACTCCCTTCCTTCTAAATTTTGCATGGAACCCTGTCATCTGTATTTCCGGAAGTTCGTGAAAAGCTTCCTTTTCCCCAAGTGACCTTTTGTCTTCCATTCTCCCCCTTGAGCCGGACTCTAGTGCAGCGCTGGGATGCCTCCGGGTAACCATGCGCTTTATAAAACTGCTTACTACTACTACTACTTACTACTTTCTGTACCCCTTTTGCTTGGTTCTGCACTGCTATTGCTTCTTTCTGCAACTCTGTTCCAAATTTCTGCATCCCTGTTGCCTCTTTCTATACCCCTCGTACCTCTTTCTGCACCTTTCTTCCGTCCGTCTGCACTCCTGTTCCCTGTTTCTGTACCTCTTTTGCCTGTTTCTGCACCTGTTGCTTCTTTCTGCAATTTGCTTGCCTCCTTCTGCGCCTGTTGCTTCTTTCTGCACCTCTCTTCCCTCTGTCTACACTCCTGTTGCTTTATTCTGCACTTCTCATGCTTCTTCTGCGCCTGTCCTGCTTCTTTCTGCACCCATGCTCTCTTTCTGCACTCGTCTTCCTTCTTTCTGCACTTCTCTTGCCACTTTCTGCACCTCACTTGACTCTTTCTGCACCTCTCTTGCTTCTTTCATCTATTCTCTTGCCTCTTTCTGCACTTCTCTTGCCTGTGTCTATACCTCTTTTACCTCTTTCTCTATCTCTCTTGCCTCTTTTTGTACCTCACGTGCTTCTTTCTGTACCCCTCTTACCTCTTTGTATACCCATCTTCCCTCTTTGTACAATCCTCTGGCCTCTTTCTACATCATTCTTCCCTTTTTCTGCAAAGCTATTGCCTCTTTCTGTTCTTATTTTGCTTCTTTCTGCACTTCTCCTACCTCTTTCTGCACCCTTTGGGCCACTTTTGGCACCTCTGTTGCTTCTTTCGACACTTCTCTATCTTCTTTCTGTACTCCTTCTGCTTCTTTCTGTCCCTCTCTTGCCTCTTTGTGCACCTCTCTTACCCCTTTCTGCATCCCTCTTGCCTCTTTTACACCTCTGTTGGTTCTTTCTGCACTGCTCTTGGTTCTTTCTGCACCTCTTTGTAAATCTCTGCATCCTCTTTTGCCTCTGTCCGGACCCCGTTCCCCTCCTTCTGCACCTCTCTTGCTTCTTTCTGAACTTCGCTTGCCTCTTTCTGTACTCAAATGGGAAGTGCAAGCTGTCAAGTTTAAAGGTCTGCATGCTCTGGTGACTGAGGTACATGTCGACTTGTATATGTATTCTTACATGTGTTATGCATCTGAAGATGGTAGCTTAAAAAGTGGCTAACTTCTCCTAAAGGTGGTTAAGTCTTCTCAGTTCTACTTTGCCATTCGGTTGCACAGGCAGACATGTCTTATGTATATCTGTGTTATAGAGCCTCTCAAATATACCATTGAATAACCATGTGCCCTGTATTGTGAGCAGAAAGAAATGCATACACCTTTTTTTATACAAATTTACAGAGTATGTTGTTTGAAACGCAGGTATTTAAGTGTTTGTATCTTTATTTTCATTTAACATGTCACTAGGTAAAAGCATAGACAAGCATGCATACCTTCACAAACTTGGTCAGACTTACAACAGTTATATAATTAGGATTGCTGTTTTATATTTGATAGGCCTAACATTCTGAGCAGTCGATTAATATGGAAACTTCAAGAGAAAAGTGATTTTTAAGACATCTCCGGAGAAGGTTTAGTGATTAGGGTACTTTGTATGAGTCTGTTGTAAGGTACAGTCAAACTAGGCCTCTTTCTCCACCTCTGTTGGTTCTTTCTGCACATCTCTTGCTTCTTTCTGACCCTTTCTTCCTCTTTCAGGACTTCTGTTTCCTCTTTCTGCATTGCTCTTGCTTCTTTCTGCACCTTTCTTCTTTCTGCACATCTCTTGCCTCTTTCTGTACTTCTCTTGCCTCTTTCTGTGCCCTTCTTCCTCTTTCTGCACATAACCTACCTATGTAGGCATAGTTAAAAATTACCATTTAAAAAAACCTTAAAAATTCACTAAAAAAACACTGGTTTCAGGGACGTTATAGGTGTACAATTGTCTGAGTGGGAGTGTATGGGTGCGTGAGTGTCTGAGTGGGTGCATGAGTGGGTCTGTGAGTGGATGCGTAAATGTCTGAGTGTGTGTGTGTGTTTGTCTCAGTGGGTCTGTGAGTTGGTGTGATAGTGTCAGTGTGTGTGTGTGTGTGTGTGTGTGTGTGTGTGTGTTTGTATGGGTCAGTGAGTGGATGTGAGACTGCCTGAGTGGGTCTGTGAGTGGGTGTGAGAGTTTCTCAATAGGTCTGTGAGTAGGTGTGAGAGGGTCTAAGTGAGTCTACCTATGGGTATGTGAGTGTCTGAGTGGGTCTGTGAGTGGTTGACAGATTGTCAGAGTGGGTGTGTGAGTGGGTATATGAGTGTCTGAGTTGGTGTGTGAGTTGGTATGACTGTGTCTGAGTGGGTCTATAAGTGGCTATGATCGTGTCTAAGTGGGTCTATGACCTGGTGTGTGAGTGGCTGAGTGAGTCAGTGAGTGGGTGTAAGATTGTGAGAGTGGGACTTTGAGTGGGTATATGAGTGTCTGAACAGGTCAGTGAGAGGGTGTAAGAGTGTCTGAGTGGGTTTGTGAGTAGGTGTATGAGAGAGTGTATTTTTTCAAAAGAATTCACAGAATCTGCTGTGATGGTACATGGGGCCCCACTTAGCATCACAGCAGGTTTGCAAAACCTTGCACCTGAAAAAAAATATACAGTGCCTCTACCATGACCCCTTCTACTACATTAAAGCTAAATGTTTGCAACCTGGGACAGTTCCCCAATCTCTAAAATGGTGGCAACAACTTTCTACTCAGGTTGTGATAGGCCAATCATGGCATTGCTGTTGGTGCATGAATTCGTGAATCGTCACAATGGATTTTCACCTCTAGATATCTATAATTCTTTTTCCATTATTATCTCAGAAAGTACTGAACGGTTTAACACTAAATCAGAAAAAGGGCTCTTTCTGGACCAAGATCTAGCTTTCAGCCAAATTTGGTGTAATTCTGCTCAGGGATTCAGGGTGCCGTTTTGTGTCTAAAATCTCTATGGGAATTAACATTGGACACACTCTTTTTGGCCCCCCTTTTCTTGGCCACTGCTTTAACAGATCACCCAGAAACTTTCCAAGCACTAGACAAAGTGGGGCACATTTTTTTTGTGAAGATCCATCAAACGGCGCCAAAGTTATAAGCAAGTCAAAAAAACACTTTTCCTATGGAAACTAGGTCCTAACTATAACTATCTACTGGTGAACGCCAGTAGGTATTATGTATGTGTGTATGTATGTATGCATATATATATATACACACACACACACACACACACACACACACACACACACACACACACATATGTATATATATTCACTGAAATAAACATAGGTTTCAGGGGCATTAGAGTTAGCTGGACATTTCGCTCATACAAAACCATTTAAATTCCCTTGTTATAGTTAGTTGATCTATCATGTGTGATAGGTGACTTTCACATACATACACTGGTACGCAAGAGTTTGATTTATTTATATTCAGGTAGCTCAAGGTTTTGTGACTGGCTCTCTATCAGTCACCAACATGGTCACATGTTAATGGAATGCTTAAACCAGATATAGGCTACTATTCACAACAGTTCTAAGGTTTTAGATGTGCTGAAGCTTTCTTAAGTTTAGCCTGGAATTCTCATTATTTTTCACATATTGTGTTGTATTAAAAGAAGAAAAGAAAAAAGGCTTAGCCCACAGGTGGAGGGGGTGGAGCGATGGGACTTTTTTTATAAAGAAAGTTTCCAGGGCACATTGCAGATCATGAAAAAATGACTCATTTAAATATAATACTGGTAAATGGAATGTAGAAAAATCATTACCTTAAGCTCCTGTGCTTGCTTTGCAATCTGAATATAAGCCCTACTAGGGGAGGAAAATACATGCTCGATATGTAGATGTTGAACAGTGCCCAGGAAACTGGCCTGAAATGTAATGACAATAGAATTAAAATGCAGCTCGACACCTCAACAAAGTATTAAATTCAATATTTAAAGTAAGCATGCAATATTATTGTTATGAGGATGGGTGCTTAATATATCGTGTCCAAATGTCTTGAGAGTAATCCTAGGGCCTCCTGTTTCTGCACAAACCAATGGAGGCCAAAACATGTTCATGACAGACATAAAACATAAATCAACAAGTCACGACTTTTAGAAATGGCAATGATTACATTTTTAGGTTGAGCCTATCAGACAGCGCAAGATGTCTGCTTGAACAATACCTATTGTGATCTTACCAAAATCTTACAGTGAGCTTAGAGCCCACCCATTGCTTAACATTGGATGTCTTTATTGTCATCTCTTTATCATCACCTCTTGAAGGATGGCTTGCATCCTTCCCTGGATAACAACAGGTAACTACTTTGTAGGTCTTGCTGAACATCGTACATGCACTGTTGCTGTGAGGGATATGGTATACAGTAAAGGGCTAGGAACCTGCCCATTACTTACCATTTGCTGGCTTGATTGGCATTAGTTTTTGTTGTCTCGTAATGGGCCACCATATGCCTCATGGACCAAGTACTAATTGGTTTGATTTGATTAGTGTCCTTCCGCTGCTCGCTGTGTGATTCATGGTGTTTTTTTATTTTTTCTGTCCATCATTTCCACTTTTATGCTACTCTTTTGGCTTGCCTTTAACTTCTGGTCGAAAGCTTTGTTTGCTGTTGCCTTAGTTTTGCACTGCAGCACTTCCTTGTATAGCACCAAACAAATGGTACTGAATAGTGACTTTATAAAGTGCCTCACTTCTTGGCAGAGCCACAGTTAACCCATTTATCATTAAAACCTATGTCCTCAGTCTTAAATTGTTTCCCTACTCTTCTCTGTGCATACAAAGTATGTGTCAGTTTAAAGTGCTCCAGTTTTGTGCAGCACCGCAAATGCAACTATTTCTCGTTAAAGCCTGTGCCTAAATCCTTATTCTGATATGTATTCCATCAAAAGCGCTTTGAGGCATCCTATATTTATATCCACTTAGGTGCAAGAGATGTAGCCTAACTGCCACAGCTACTCTCCACTCCAATCTATCCCACTCGACACCAATGTACCCCACTCCACTACATTATACCCCAATCCACTCTGCTCTACCCAAATCTACCCCACTCCACCCCAATCTTCCCCACTCCTCTCCAATCCACCCCAATTTACATCACTCCAATCTACCCCACTCCAATCCACTTCAATCGACCTCACTAAAATCTATCCCTCTCCACTCTAATCTACCCACTTCACTCTCCACCAAAATCTAACCTATTCCATTGCAATCTACCCCACGCCACTCATATCTACTCCACTGCATTCTACCCCACTCCAATCCACGCCACTCCAATCCACCCCACTCCAATCCAATCCACCCCACTCCAATCCACCCCACTCCAATCCAATCCACCCCACTCCAATCCAATCCACCCCACTCCAATCCAATCCACCCCACTCCAATCCAATCCACTCCAATCCAATCCACCCCACTCCAATTCACCCCACTCCAATCCACCCCACTCCAATCCACCCCACTCCAATCCAATCCACCCCACTCCAATCCAATCCACCCCACTCCAATCCACCCCACTCCAATCCAATCCAATCCACCCCACTCCAATCCAATCCACCCCACTCCAATCCACCCCACTCCAATCCACCCAACTTCAATCTACCTCACTTCAATCTACCTCACTCCACTCTAATCTACCCACTCCACTCTAATCTACCCACTCCACTCTAATCTACCCACTCCACTATCCACCAAAATCTAACCTATTCCACTCCAATCTACACCACTCAGCTCTACCCCCAGTTCACCCCTCATCACTTCAATCGGCTCCAATCCAATCTAGGCCAATCTACCTCACTCCCCTACAGCCCATCCCAATCTACCCCAAACTATCCCACTCCACTTCAAACAATCTACCCCATTCCACTCCACTCTACCCCACTCCAATCTACCCTACTCCAGTGTACCAGATCCCACTCCAATCTACCCCATTCCAATCTATAATCTACCCACCCCCTCCACTCCAATCCACCAAACTACACTATACCCCATTTATCCCACTCCACTACAATCTACCCCACTCCATTCCATCCCATCCCACTCCATTCCAATCTAAGTCAAACTGCCGAAAGGTACCCCAATCCACTCCACTCCACTCTACCCCACTCTAATCTACCCCTCGTCACTCCAATCTACCCCACTCCACCCCAATCTACCCCACTCTACAACACTCCAGTCTACCCCACTTTACTCTAATCTACCCCAATCTACCCAACTCCACTCCAATGTACCCCACTCCAATCCACCCCAATCTACTAACGACAATCTCCATTCCACCCCATCTACCCCACTCCAATCTACTCCTCTCCACTCATTCCTATCTACTTCAATCTACCCCACACCAGTAAAATCTACCCCATTCCCCTGTACCCTACTCCACCCGAACCTACCCCACTACACTCATACCAGTCTACCCCAATCTACCTCACCCCCTCCCAATCTACACCACAGCACTCCACCCCAATTTACTCTACCCACTCCCTCCAATCTACCCCACTCCACTCCAATCTACCCACTCCACTCCAATCTACCCCACTCCATTCTACTCCACTCCACTCTACCCCACTCTACCTCACCACACTCCAGTCTACCCACTTTACTCAAATTTACCCCACTCCAGTCTAATCTCCCCCACTCTAATCTACCCCAATCTATCCCACTCTTCCCCACTCCATAATTCCCCAATCTACCATACTCCACTCTACTCTACCACACTACGCTCCACTCTAATCTACCCCAATCTATCACACTCCACTCCAAAATACCCCAATCGACCACACTCCACTGACTCCAATCTACCCAGATCTGCTCCACTCCGCCTCAATCTACCCTACTCCCTTCAATATACCCCAATCCATTCTACTCCACTCAACCGCAATCTACCTAATACCACTCCAATATATCCAAATCTGCCCCACTCCACTATTTACCCCCACTTTAATCGAACCCACTTCACTCCAAAATACCCCACTTCATTCTATTCCACTCCAATCTACCTCACTACATTCCAATCCACCCCACTCCACTCAAATCTACTCCACTACAAACCACCCCTCCACCCTCCCCACTACAATCTTATCCAATGTACCAAACTTCACTCTACACCGCACCACTTGAATCTATCCCACTTCACTCCAATATACTCCATCTAACTCAAACCACTCCAATCCACCCCAATCTACCTTGATCTATCCCACTCCACTTCACTTCACCCAATCTACACAACTCCACTCTAATCCAATCTGCCCCACTCCACCCTCATCTACCCACTCCAATCTACCTCACTCCACTCCACTCCGCTCCACTCTTCAATCTACCCCATGGCACTCTCTTCCACTCCAATCCAATCCAATCCACCACACTACATTTTATCCCAATATATCCCACACCACTCAAATCTGCCCCACTCCATACCAATCTACCCCACTCTACACCAATCTACTCAATCTACCCCAATCTACCCCAATCCACCCATCTACCCTAATCAAACCATTTCACTCCACTCTACCCCACTCCACTGCAGTCTACTTCACTACTCTCTCTCCACTGCAATCTACCCCACTCCATTCCAAGCAACCCCACTCCAATCTACCCCAATCCACCCCACTCCACTTTAATCTACCCCAATCCAACCCACCTCACTCCAATCTACCCAGTACACCCCAATCACTCCAATCTACCCCTCCAGTCAAATCTACCCCACTCCAT
The DNA here is from genome assembly GCF_964263255.1 of Lissotriton vulgaris. Taxonomy (NCBI): domain Eukaryota; kingdom Metazoa; phylum Chordata; class Amphibia; order Caudata; family Salamandridae; genus Lissotriton; species Lissotriton vulgaris. The sequence continues at coordinate 501,946,793 of NC_141694.1, forward strand.
ATAAATCTACCACACTTAACCCCACTACATTCACTCCATTATACCCAAGCATACCTCATCCCCCCTTCTACCCAACTACATGCAACTCACCCATATTTAGCCCATTCCACTCACTCCAATCCATCCCAATCTACCCCATTCCACTCCAATCTATCTGAAAGTACCCGCTCTACTCCATTCCAATCTACTCCAATCTAATATACCCTAATCTCCCCCACTCCACTCTACTCTACCCTAATGTAACCCACTCCACCCCATTACATTCCACCCCAATCTATCTTGATCTACCTCACTCCACTCCAATCTGCCCTGTGACCCAAAGTACACAAAAAAGTAATGAATGGAATGCATGAATTAATCTCAGCCCCTGCTATGTACTTGGGCTGCATACTTGTGTTTTGGTTCAGGGAGGACCTGGGTTGGTAGTTCAGGCTTACTGTTCTGATGGAGGACGGGGGAGACTCATTTGCAAACAGCTGGGACAAACTGAGGTGACACGGTGTGCAAAATACCAATGGATTGGGATGCACCCGAGTAACTACCAGTGGCTGAGATTCATTCATGCATGACATCCATCACCTTTTCGTATACATTAGTGTTTGTGGAGGGGGGCATGTGGCCCTGTTCCCCAAGCCAATTTCAGACAGAGGGACCCCATCCCCGGGGCCTAATCAATTATATGGGGATGGGAGGCCCGCGGCGGCCCTTGCCAGGCTGATTTAGGCCCCGGGGGAAGTCATCTCCTGGGGCCTGGCAGTACTTTGAGGAGGAGAGGGGGCATGTGGCCCCCCTTCCCAGTCAGCCCAGGTACCTCATTCCCTGGGTCGGAGCAGCATTTTTATTTGGCTCTGCTCCCCTGACTGATATCGGCTCCACTGACCTCAGCCCAGCAGCTTCGCGAAGGGGAAGGGGGGCACATGGCCCTCCTTCCCAGGTCGATTTCTGCCTAGGGGACCTCATCCCCGGGGCCTAGCTCAGCCAATGGTGGTCACTCTGTCAGTGGGGTACACAGGGGGAGCCAGTGGACCAAGCGGACTCCCCACATCCAGCAGGAGCTGGCATTGCTTGAGCCGCAGGGAGCAGCTCCAAATGATGCTTCCTGCAGACTGGAGCAAAATTTAGATCTGTTTCCCAGGGAAACAGCTCTAAAGTCTGCTCCCAGCGGGTGGGGGCATTTTTGAAGCTTCCGCCCTATGGGAGCGGATTTGGTGTTTGCTCCCGATAGGTGGCAGATTTCAAAATGCTTTTGCCAAGTGAGAGCAAGCGCAGATCTCCCTCGCTTAAAGGAATCGGCCCTAGGGGTGGGCTCCCCAGGGCCTCTCGAGGCACATGGTAGGGGGCTGTGTGGCCCCCCTACTCATACAAAGACTATTCTGCACTGGGGGTAGGCTCCTGGGGGCCTCTTGAGGACAGGGGAGGGGAGCCACTTGGCCCCCTCCCCATACAAATTAATGTTGGCCCCAGGGGTGAGCTCCTCGGAGCCCCTGGCAGCTCTTTTTTTTGGTTTCAGTCAGGGTCCCTCTGGGTTTTCCCCATGGGGCCTAGGGAATCCCTTCCCTGCCCCCATATATCTTTATTTTTTACAACTTCAGGACGGGAGCTAAGTGCCAGAGTCCAAATTTGGCTGCCAATACCATTTTTCTAATGTTTTCTGACAGCCAATCAGATCGCTCACTCTCACAGAAGGCTGACACCTATGGAAGTGAAATGGCCCTAGGGAAATAAAGCTCCCTGGGCCAATCAAAATGCTCCATTTTTAAGTTATCACTCCCATGAGAGGCTGTGACATTTTCATTAGCCCAACCATCCAAATATGTATTTTTTTAACCCTTAATATCGAAAATCTGAACAGATTTACAGTAAATCACAAAAAGCACAATCTATGGATGGACCTAGATCTGGCTTCCTGCGAAATTTGGTTCATTCCATTCAGCAGTTTTTGCTGTAGCCTTGTCTAAAGAAGTCTGTGGAAAATGCATGTTGATTTTATGTTTTGGGAACACCTTTCTTTCTCAGACCCTGCTTGACATATCACCCAAACCTTTCCAAGAAGGAGTGGAGGTTAATAAGGTTTTTTTGGGAAAAGTTTTGTTAAGGTTCATCAAATAGGTCCAAAGTTATTAGCAAACCAAAAAACGCTCTTTCTATGGAAAGGTCAACCTATCTATAGCTACCTAGTGGTATATATTGTAAAAAAATATACGTAAGGAGCAAAGACTTGCGTTCTAAAGACAGTAATTGCTACTTTAAATGAAACTACGGAGTAAAGTCATAAAAAGTAACGCCTGAGGAGTAAAGGCATGAGGACTAAAAGTTTGTGAACTATCTAATATTCTGGGGGAGTTTTGGTGCCCTGAGGTGAGCGCCACAGTTTGGTAGCTAGGAAAGAGAACCAACATCTCTGAAAATATGGGTGACTAGATGTCTAGATGGAGTACACAGAGAAGCTGAAGGAAAGCATGGGAACAAATTGTCCTTAAAGAATTAAGGTCCTTGCAGAGAACCAGAAGAGTGAGGAAGACGTGTCAAAGTGAGATCGGCTGCGACAATTTGAATAATTTGCAACCTGTGGACTAGGTAAGCTGGCTATCCAAATTAAGAAAATATTTGGGTCTGTATGTAATCAGGGTTTGGGCTATGGTACGACAAACTTCAAACGGAAGGTATGCAAAGAGGTTTTATTTAACATCCGGATTAATGAGAAGCAGTTTCCGTTAACCTGGTTGTTCCCCCTCTTTCTCTTGTCAAATCAATCAAATAAGAGATCTCAACAATCATAGCATCTGGTTTCAGGGTTAGGGCGCAGGCATCTAATTCACCAGGCCCCAACCGGGAGACCAAGGAGAGGATTGTTTTCTAAAGGAAATGATCTCAGTCTTATTTTTTTATAACTCTTTTTATAGGGTTCAATACTTGTACAACAACATCAGCATACACAGAAAAATGAAGCTGCACAGTACTTGAATATACCCACTTCAGCAAGTTCTCATTACATGCAATCACATCAGACATCTTAACCAAAGTTTATGATGTTTTTCTGGGCAGCTGTGGAATTTGTATACACATTTTTCTGCCATGGCACATTCCACACTCCCCTTTCAGCTATCAGACGTTTTTGCTCAGATCTCCAATGACGTGCTATGTCCCTTTTGGTGATAAGAAACACCAAAGCTACAAGAATTCTTGTATATGGACTCCCACCTCACTCATCCATCAGCCCTAGAAAAATCAATTTTAGTTCTCACTCCACTGATCTACCCATAACCTGCATCCGTGTGTGGCACGTGTTTTTCCAGTATCGTATTGCAGGGTATTCCTATATCATATGAAAAAAGGTGCCTTGGTGTTGTTGACATCTTATGCACAGTGGGTCTAGACCTCTCTTTATTTTATTTAGCCATGTGGGGCTGTAGTATATTCTGTGTAGGTATTTAAGTTAAATTTGCCCAGTCTCATATATATTGCAAGCGTCCTAGGTGCCATTTTGGCCTCTACCCAGTCTCCCTCTTCTAAGGGGGCACACATCGCCTTCCCTTCATTCCCTCCGTTGCACCATGGAGTCAGGGGTAATATTTACCAGGGTGCTACAGAAGAGATTCTATTCTTCCCTATTTGTGATTCAACGATATGTGCCTCTAAGGGGTAGTCTCAGTATTATTGTTGTTCATCCTCAAATAGTTGAAGGTCATCCACTCTGCTACAGCTGACATACAAGTTTTAAAAGTCTCTTGAACGGAAAGAGTTTCAGCTGAGAAGTTAAGGATGATTTTTGTATCATCAGCATAAACCATGCTGTCAAAGGAGGAGAGTAAAGAGGTTAGATGAGCCATGTAGACCGTAAACAGGATTAGACAAAGGGAGGAGCCTTTGGGACCAGAAATCTCTAGATTGTGCTTTGGGGCACTGTTAAGCAGAATACATGTGTGGGTTTGGTCGAGGGTAGTGGGTGTGTGCTACACCAACTTGCTTTGCAAATTATTAACATGAGGCGAGTTAAATAATGAGAATTCACAGCAGTGGCATAAAAAAAGCCTTTGAATGTGTAGGATGGCCTAAGTAAAATCGGAAAGTTCTTCATTTGCAGCATGTGCAGAATATCTAGGGAATAGGTGATAGCTCCTGGAGAGTGCAGGGGTCAAAGAGTAGGATTTAGGGCTCTGGGTACGGATGGGCATAGATGGCTTTCTTAGGCACACCTTTGGTGTACCTGCTGCACGGACATACAGTTGTGTCCCTTAAATAAGATGGCATTTGGCTAGGAGGCATGTTGAGTCTAGACTAGAGTGCTGACCTAGTGTCATATAAATAAAATAGTGGACAGAATAAAAACACCATTCTGGACCCCAGTTGTTCGAATACCATGCTGGAACCTCCCTTCCTTGCTGTATTGAGCACACTAATTGTCAAACATGGACCCAGGCTCCTCCAAACCAAGCACAAGGTAACCAAGCCGTACTGTAAAGAAGGTACAATAGTCCAGGTAACAAGGTGTCCTTACCAGAGGAGCACCCTCTATAGGAGTGCTTCCAGGGCTAGATGTGCAGCAGCTTCAAGTTAAGGCTGGAGTGCTGACTTGAGAGCGATGTAAATTAAATGGTGAACATAACAAACATCAAATCGGTGCCCATCCACTCCAATACCATTCAGGAAGTTTCCTTCCTGGTGGTATTTACTCCAAAAAGAAATCAAGTTAAAACAACAACGCAAAACAATAAACACGCATGCAGAAATGCCTATAGGGCTTTGTCTAACGCTATAAGGGCAGGTTACACGCAGGAGGTAAGGAAACAGATCTTAATATAAGGCCACACAATTACAGGCAAAGAAGGCCCATGATGAAAATAGATGGAGGGACTTGTTGGTTGCATGTAATGGGAAAAACTGGTGTTGATTCTGGCACTTAATTAAGTGGGGTGGCGATAATGTCGGTCCGGCACGTGTTAACAATGTCCCCTCAGAAGCCTGGGTTGCTCATTATCAGACCAAATTTTCTTCCCATGTTAATGATCCAGGGCAATACCAATGTGTAGTTCCAGAGTCAACACTAACATTTACTCTAATGGAAATAGAGCGTGCTTTTGATGGGGTAGCTGCAGGTAGAGCACCGGATCCGGAATGTATCCCGGACAACATATTTAAATTTGACCGAGAGAATTGGCTGAAATATATTTTCCTATTCCAGAATCCTGGCATGGGGCTGAAACTATCCCCATATATAATAAAAAGGGGACCGAGCCTATTAGTCTTATAGACACTATGAAAAAGTTGGTGGCTAGATTAGTGATAAGCAGGGTAAATAGGTGGATTCATGATAATGAGACACTATCCACCTATCAAGCAGGATTTCGCTACCATGTTAGTACCATCAACCAAGTTTTTAGATTTATGATGTTATATTGGAACACCGTGGTCTTAGTTGGTGGAACCCTCTATGCAGCATTTGTAGATCTTAAATCTGCATTTGATCTTGTGCCCCGTAACAAACTTTGGGACACTTTCAAATAAGCTGGGATGCCCGCTGAGATCCTTTCATTCATCATAAAACTACATGATCTCACCTATGCCAAGTCAGGTGGGGCCAACAGGGGGAGACAACAGAACAAGGGAGTGCGGCAGGGGTGTGCGTTAGCCCCTACCCTTTTCTCTTTGTTCATTAATAATGTTATCTCATACTACTCGGAATACTCCACAGATGCTCCTACTCTCGCTGGTTCGAGGGTTCCTTTATTAATGTTTGCAGACAACACTTTAATTTTGTTTGAAACCCAAGCTGGTCTGCAAAGAGCCCTTGACAGATTTAATCTTTTTTGTGATAACCGTGATCTTGTAGTCAATGTTGACAAGACAAAGTTAATGGTTTTGCATAAAAACAAAACAGTGAAAGCCAGAGTAGAAATGAATACTGCGTCCCTTGCGGCCCTCCTAAAAGAACATCGTTTATCCCAAACCAAACCAGTGGCACTGGTTTTGGCAATTTACCAAGGAAAGGTTAAAACCTCAATAATCTATGGAGCCGAACTCTGGGGCTTCGAAAACGTAGTTCCTTTAGTCCTAGCTCAGAAAAAGTTTTTGAGGGCATTGACTGGCCTTCCCCAGTTGACACCACTTAGACCCTTACTGTTAGACCTGGGGTGTATTTCCTTTGAGGAGGAAGCGGGTTATAGACCTCTCGCCTATTGGCGACGGCTTTGGACCACCCCTGAGTTAGGGCCCTACGCGCAAGCTGTTAAGCACATTAGAGAAGCTGACAAATCTAACAAAATCTCATGGCTACGAAGGATTAAGGCTACCTTATTGGATATGAGCCTCAACCACTTATGGTTGGACCCAGAAGGGAATTCTTTCCCCTTAAAATCAGAATTTAAAGCCTTCTAAGGGATATGGTCTATCAGAAGTCTCTTTCTCAGGTGAATGGCGATTCCTTACCAGGTCACTTTCTGGGTCACAAAATTGAACATAGATTGGAGGCCCACTGGGATACCATTACCAGCCCTGGTGATAGGAAGTTCTATCACCAATTTAGAGTGGGTACTCTCCCCATAAAATCGTTCACAAAAAAGTGGGGGAATGCTCAAGACACAAATTGCCACTCTTGTTCATGTGAGGAAGAGACCTTGCCACATCTTCTTTTTGTTTGCCCTGCATATAAGGCACCTCGTCACAAATGGCTCAAGCCAGTTTGTGCTAAAATAGGAACAAGATCTTGCCAAACAACTTTGCATATTCTAAAAACTGACACCAGCGAAGTCATAGTTATTGCTATGGCTACATTTTGGAGCTGGACGTAGGCCATAAGAAGGAATAGGATGCAGGGCAGTATGTAACAATGTAACTATGTAATTGATTTCAATAAGCTATGGTGTCTTTAGTCTCTTCCAATCTAACCTGTTTATAAGCTTATAAGATTGTGAACTTTTTAAAGCTTTTTTTAACCCAAACCTGCGTAATTATGGTTATTCCTTTCCTTCAAGGAATTCTTATCTAGTCTTAAAACAAAAGGTTTTATGGCATGTATTATCAGTTTGATATGTTTTAATAGAATGTTATTGAATTTTATTATGTGACACTTTAATTGTTTTAAAAAAGTAATTTCTTGTTTTTTTATTTATTTTGTTTATATGTGTCTTTTATGATTGTTTATGATCGTATATAGACTAATTGATGATGATTGATAAATAAACACAAACTTAATAAAAAAGCAGATTAAGCTACCCAAGAGAGGCTCATCTAATGAGGTGCTCCAAGTGTCAGACCTAGAGCCAGGCACCTCCAAGCCAAGTACAAGGAAAACAAACAGGTCTGTAAAGATGTAAAATGTAGTCCAGGCAACAAGCAGCATCCCTCACAGTAGTGCTACCTGGACCAGACGTGCAGCAGTATCCTTGAAATAAAGTGGCATTTAGCCTGAGGCTCACTGAGTGAAGAAGAGAGCGTTGACCGAAGCAAGATGCAAAATAAAATGGCTTCATAACATAAACCTCAAAATGGAACCCAGCCAAAGTTCACTTCCTGGTGGATTCACACAGATACAAAATCAAGTAAAAATAAGAGTGAGAAACAAACACATAACCCAAACAAAGGAGCACTGCCAGTGCCTAATATGGAACCAGGCACCTCCAAACCAAATACAAAACAAAAAAAAAACAAGCTGGACTGTAAATGACTGGTAAGTCCAGGTGACAAGTGGTCTTGACCAGAGAGAAGCCCTTCAAAGTAGTGCTTCCTCTTCCTCTATTATTCATATAGATTTCACACTTGAAAATATGTAACTAACATTTACTTTATTCCATTGATAAAACACAATTCTCCAACATCTTTTATTAGCCTAGCTATCACTGCAAATTTGTGCAAATTTGTGCACAAGACGTTGTGCAAAGCTATGATCTAAGAATGCTAGCACCAAAGTCTCTGTTGAATTCTTGAGCACAACTGTATCAACAGAAACAAGCATTGGTAAATGCCTTCGGTTTCGCCTATGTGAATAATAATAAACTGTTTTTTGTTTATAAGTTGTAGCTTGGTGAGCAGTTGTGCGACAGAAGTTACTGAAACGTCATTAAAGTGTTATGACTTACAATTACAATAGCCTAATGGAAATAACAGGCAGCTAGTAGGCTGCCATACAATTTACTGTGTTTAACAAGAGAAGCGCACACAATTTAATGCATAGTATGTAATGCATAGATGACAGATGAAGCAGGGACCGCGCATACAAGACTGAGTTTATAAGGATACAAATATATTGAAATACCGAACTTACCACCAAAAACTTATTTTTAAGTCACTCCTAAACCATTAGTGCCTTGTCTTATGGAATCTAACTGCAGAGTACAAAAAAGTCACACAGCTCATTGAATAACACTCACGCTATTTCCCCAATTCATCCACTATCCTTACCATATAATAAGAATTTAGTACAAATAGTGCTATTGCTAACTTTACTATGTACCATGAAGCTGTGTTTTGTTTGCTCTTATCTAGTGCAGAACTGAAGCAGACCAGGACACATAAATATATTATATCTGGTGTTTAACGCCATCAATGAAATCCAGTTTATGTTGCATGATTCCCAACCCACTTTCTATGTTTGCTATAAGAAGTGAATATAATTAATAGAAGAATAAAAAAAGGCAACATGCATCAACCAGCTGAGAATAACAAACAATTCAAAAAGTAAATGGAACAGCATTGTCTCACACATTAAAGAAGTACAGAGTTATCGAACAGGCAGAAATCAATACAGCATAGCCAAAGGAGTAACATGTGTGGTGTGGCTGAGGAGTGGGCAGACAGTCTCAGATTAAATAAGTAATCTGTGTAGTCTTGATTCCACCACATGCCTCTCTTTTACCATCCCACACTTCAGCTCTACCTCATATTAACAATATATATCTATATGTATATCTATTTCTATATATATATTACCTACTCGTTTTGCCAATAACTTTGAAGCAATTTGAAGCAATCACCCTCCCCTCCTCTTTCCCGCCTTCATTATCTGTCTACTTCCCCTGCTCCAACCCCCCTCCCCTGAATCTCTCACCTTGCCTGCTTTTTCCCTTATGTATTTGTGCTTATTGTTTATCTCGACCTTACAAGTAAATATGTTGCCATGCTCTAAGAACTGTGTAACCTTTGTAACAAGGTAACCTGTAACTATGATCTGATGCTCATGTAAAGCGCTCTGATACATCCGGGTCTAGCCAGCGATATATAAAACTTTTAAAATAAATAAATAAATAAATAAATAAATTAGTACACCACTCCCTTCAGCTGCTGTGTTGAAATTTCAGGGTGATTTGTCAAGTGGGGACTGAAAAAAAGGGGGGTCCCAAAACGCATTTTCCCCATGTAATTTCCAATAGGGGTTTTAAACGTGTCTACGGCCCGAACCCCTGGACGGAATTATATAAAATTGGGCAGAAAGGTAGCTTTTGGTTCAACGTGCTTTTTGTTATTTGGTGTAAATCTTTTCAGTATGAGGCGCTGACCCTCTGCAGATCCATCTGTGTATCCGTGTCCACTTGCTAAAGCAAGGTACTGATGGGCTAATCACAACTTGATAGAAAAGTTTCAGCCGACCATTTTATATATCGGGAAATGGTCCCTAGGGCTAAAAAGTAGCATGCAAAGTAAATGAAGGGGTCAGGTTAGAGCTTTCCTGTCCCCATGTGTGTCTAATAGATATGTGAAAAGAATGTGCAATGGGCAGAAAAAAAGGCAGATTTTTTTTGCCACACGTTAGATCTGCAGAGCCATTGATGATAGTGGGCCCCGTGTAAATCTGCGACAGATTTCAATACCTTGCAGTGAATGGAAAACAAATATTCATACTCACAAACCCACTCTGACACCCAAACAGACATTCTCACATTCACTGTGACACACAAACAAAAACTCTCACATCTAGACAGACACAGTTTCATTCTCCGTGATACCCAGACACTCTCAGACCTACTCTGACGCCCATACAAACAATCTCAAACCCACTCGCATGCAGTCCTAGATCCCGTGCGTACTCGTGAATCCACCACAAAGTTACTCACGAGGTCCGCATTGAGCATTGTTGGGGCTTTGCAAATTTGTGGAAAAAAATAAAGAAATTGGGCTTTTTTGCAGAAAAATGGTAAAAAGATGCTGGCCATTTATATTTACAAAAGGAAAGATGAAAGGAAGCCTGTGATTTGTTAACTCGAGCAGCATAAATAAGAGAACATTGTGGGGAGTAGCCATTTTAGCTGCTTTTATATTGAGAGGGGAGGTGGTTTTCAGGAGTTCTGACTGGAGATTTCAAACAAAAACAGATGTTACCCAACATAGAAATAAAACTAAGAGCCCAGCAAAGAGCTTTTAAAAGTATGCTGAATATGTTGAAATATATAAAGTATATCTAGATAAAAATAGGGAGTGTATGTAAGATGAAATAAAATGTGTAGCTTCTAGAAACAATCCTAGAAAGTAAAATAGAAGGGTGTTTAGAAGAGAATATGAAGTAAAAACACAGTGAGTAGAAAGGCAGAAAGAGGAAGTGGTATACTGTATATATATATATTAATTTCATCCTGCCAGTATGAATCAATGTGTTAGAAATTAGATGTGGGTGCTTGCTTTTAGCATTTAATTTAATATTATATAATTTGCACATGCACACACTGTCAGGCAGGCACTTACACTCCCACAAAAGGACTTGTGTACCCATCACACCCATAAAACCATTTACACACCCATTTTCTCACCTTTACATCCAAGTTTGAGTCCTAGTTCACCCTTACAGCCTGGGAGGACATCCGCAGAATGCAATCTGCACCACAGGAAGAGTTTTAAGGGAGTTTTGAGAGGACTAGATCGGCACTCTTGTGAAGGGAGAATCTTGATTGTAGTTGACCTTAGAATTAGGGCCCCTAAGGGCAGTGGCTCGGAGAAGATGAGAAAGGAGCAGAGAAATGACTTGGGAAAGGCTCCAGAGGAGAGAGAGTATTCTTCACAGAGAAAGAGTTCCCTATCGGATTTGATACAGAAAGTAGTGTCTCCTCCCAAACCCAGTCACCTGAGGAGCCAAAGGCAGACAGGCTGAGAGGGGCTAAAGGCTCAGGCTGGGCCAGCTAGCTGCTGAGGAGAGAAAAGCTGAGGCTGAGAGCGGCTTGAAGGAGAAAAGGGTCTGTCTTGTTGGCTCATGAAGTGACTGTCAAGAAGATAGACGTAAAGGCCAAGTAGCTGTTAGAATCTAGCAAAAATGGTGGGAGCAAAACTAATGTGTCCAGTGCAGAAGAAAGAGTCCATATACCCAGAGACTTGGGGGCATATTTACAAGGAGTTAATGCCACCAGAATGTCACTTTATCAGACATTCTGGTGCCGTTAATTCCTTTGCCTTATTTACAAGTCAGCTTTAAGCCCCTTAACATGGCTTAACGCTGCCTTGTAAATAATTGCCCCTATTCATGCAGCATTTAGCATACAGGGGGCGGGCAATGGGAGTTGCAGTGGGTGTACTGCCGCAACACCCATTGCTTTTTTACGTTGCCCCATATTTGGAAGGTATGGGCCAGCACCAAAAATATCGCCAGAGGCTACCTGGTCTTAAGAAGGCGATACGAGCAGAAATGTTTCATTTCTCTTCCTTTTTTGCTCTTTCCATGTGTGCTGCAATCAGCATAGAAATAGCAAATCGCCTGAAAAGATTGCTTATATGCAGGGAGCTGTCCCTTCCTGCACATAAACAGCCGCAAGGCAGCAACATTGCGCAAGAGTGCCTAGGCTGGCACTATGCAGCTTTGTTAGAACCAGCACTAAGGAAAACACAGGTGTGCGCAGCATTCTTCTAAATAAGGTGCAACCCTGCATTTTGAAACTGAAGGAACACAGTGTTACCAATTTTGGCATAACACTGCACTCTGCCAGTTTCTAGTAAATATGCCCCTTGGTGTCTGACTGTAAGGAGGGGGCTTATATAGACAGGTTGTTTCAGACATATGAAGCAGTTCTAGATGTACTGAGGATTTCTAAGGAGGATAGGGGAGCATGCCTTTGGAGTCACATTCCTGGTGATGGAAGGGACATGCCTACTGGCCCTAGAGAATGGCAAGAGGTTGAGGTATCTCATTCTGAAAGAGACTGTTGTTGGCAAGTATGAATTCTCCCCAGACGAGTGCAGGTTGAAATACAGGGGCAGTCAGAAACTGTGTGAGCAGTCCGGGGAGAGTTTTGTGGGTTAGTTTTGAAATGTTTGTAAAAAGTTTGATTGTTTTCTAAGAAGGTTTATGTAACCGTTTTATGCTTTTTTTTCTTTCCAAACAGAACTGGGAAGAAGGAACTGGATTCAGACTGTGAAAAACATGCAAAAACATAGTACTTACTGTTGTATCCTTTTTTCTACAGTGTCTTTTGGAACGCTCCATGTAATATACTATTCTATGAAAGAAAATACAGGTTCATCTGTGTCTGTTCCAAATTTAGTTGCACCTTTTACCCAGAACAGCATATGAATATAAAAGCAACTCTTGCTTGGTACTCTTTTTGCAAAATGAAATCAGCGAGTTCTCTAAGAAGTAGATTTTTTGTCGCAGATGAAGGCCAGTATAATTTCAAAGCTGTGCTTAACGTACCTGCCAAAATTTGACAGATGCTACAGCAAAGTTCTCCTGGTGTCTTGAATTAAGTGTTTAATGTTACCGTTTGAGTGGAAAAGTTATTTAAATTATCCCATATATATTCTGTACAGCTCTTAGTTAGAAACCAATTTTTCTGTATAATCTTTATGGTTGTTTTTTCCCCACTGTCCATTGATGACTGTTACAACAGTAGATCACTTTTGGTGTATGAGTATAGAACCTGAGAACAGTAAAAAAAAAAGGGAAAATGCATCCACAGTTCCCATGAGGAGCTGGGTCTAGACTGATTTGCATACGTCTAGGTCCAGACTGGGGTGACGTGGTAAGCAAACTAACAATGGATTAAACCCAGATCTAGGACTGGGAGTAAATTGATTTGTTCAGAATACTGTCCCTCACCTGGTCTTTTTGCTTTGTAGTCCCAAGGGGGAAGGGTATGCCCAGACATGGGTCTCATGCTCACTGTCCCACTGGATTAAAGCTAGCCTGCTAATGAGGGGTGATACCCTGAAACTAGTCCCAGGATGCTGGATTCCACTCAAGGGAGGACCTGGCCTGGCAGTTCGAATTTGACTGTTCCCTTGGGGAGCAGGGTCAAGACTGTCTGCATATGGCTGGGTCTAAACTGGGGTGGCGTGATGAGCAAAATAACAATGATTTAAACCTAGATCTATGACTGGAGGTGAATGTTTGATTTGTTCAGCATTTCGTCCATCATCTTATCTTTTTGCTAAAGTTTTAGGCAATTTAATAAACACTTTTCCTATGGAAACATGGCCCTAACTATAACTATCTACTGGTGTAATTATTTTTTTAATACACTAAAATCTCTTACAATACAATTCCTAAAGCATTGGATATTGTACACATAAGAATGGGCACATCATCACCCAGAAGCAAAGGAAGTAAAGTACAGTTAAGTAGGGAAAAGAGAGTTGGGGCCAGCAAAAGAGTAGGAAATAGGGGGAAGTGGAGATGAGAAGGATTCATCATTCCAGGGATCGGGGGAATGTAGATGAGGAAAGAAGAAATAGGGATGACTGATAATTTGACTCCCATAAACAGCAAAAAAGATTCATAGACGCGGAGGAGGAGGAAGGGGAAGCAGGAGGGGGACACCCCTATTCCGGTTAGGAAGAGAAGGGAGATACAGACTAAGTGCAAAAAGCAATTATGTATAATTTCTACTTGACACTTCTAATTCTATGATCTGGTGGCACAGATACCTTAATTTGCAACTCTTTTGTTGTCGCCAATAATGGAACGTCAATCTGAACAATACCATTCTCAGGAACTGTATGATGAGCAGGAGCAGTCTTCTCCCTCTTACTTTCATTCATCCTCCATATTCGAATCTGGCGATAAGTTGACTGCTCAACTGTGACTTGAACAGTATTTGCTCTCTCTTCTGTGGTCAGCAACATGTTGTCATGTCTCTTTATCATTATCTAAGAAAATATAAGAACATGTATAAGAGCAAGGGCACTCATATTACATTTGCAGTAACATAGTGTAAAGCAGAGGTTCTCAAAATGTATTGCTCTAAGCAAAATCTTTTGAAGTCGGGCCAACACCAAAACGTTAAGGCAAGCATTGAGATGGGAGCGAGAGGGGGGCACGGGGTGCAAATCACAAGGGCGATCATTATATAGCCCTTTCAGGAATGTTGTTCTTTAGCTCATATGACATACGAAATAAGATTTATAAAAGAGCAAATGCATAAAACAGCATTGACCAAAAACACTACTTCTCATAATTGGGGTACTGTAAGTCCCCGCCAACCAGGGCCCCACTGCAACTGCACCTGCTGCACGATTAATAGCTGAGGCCCGGAGAAGCAGGCTATCTTCTCTTCTTGTGTATCCAACAAAAGAGAGAGTGAGGGATTCTTCACCGTAGGGAAGGGAGGTTACTCGTAGTCCCCGGGACTGAAATCTAGTATAAACAAAAGAGGAGTAACCCCAAAAGCAACACGAAAGGTTCTTAATGGGATGTCAAAAGAGGTAGCAAAAGGACAATATCCTTTTGGTAAGAAACCCCTCACTCACCAACCTGGTTGGTGACATGCTTCATCATTGGGGTCCACCCAGATGGCCGAGTGCCACCCGGGCGTGCTGCGACACCTGACTACAGTGGAGCTGGTTATTAGTGTGGAGTGCAAGAAAAGTGATGTTAAAAATTGTCCTGTTATGACTTGTAATAAAGACTTTATTCAGAAGCTACTGAACAATAATAAAAACAAGGTGTAGATACTGATAGGTTATAATGACCAGTAGTATCTATGTGTGTGTTATATAAAAAAGTGTCTACATGTTTCAACCTGTAGATGGAAATCCCAGGTTTTCGTCAGGACCAAATAGGAAAATGGGTGGTGTACACACACTAATGTGTACCCAGTCCTAAATTCCTTCTACCTTACTGCAAAATAGTGCAGCAGGCTGCCTCAAAAACCTAAATAGGTGAGGAAAAAACAGAGAAACCTGTGGAAGGAAATGGAAACAATCACAAACAGATAATATACATGCCTGTAACGTAGTGTAGGTTCTCAAAATTCTGCATGCTTCATGCGAATCCCATTTGTAAATGAATTGTATTTAATAATGTGCCAGGGACGTGGATACTAGAGTGGGTAATTGCTGGTATCTGGTGCAGTACTGCTTACTGGCCGTATATCGTTCATTGGATATTGTCCTTTTGCTACCTCTTTTGACATCTCATTAAGAACCTTTTGTGTTCCTTTTGGGGTTACGCCTCTTTTGCCTATCTTTTCTTCTTGCCTTTTTGAAGCAAGGATGTGCACTACCCTAATGCTAGCAGAGAGAACGAAGCCCCATGCCCACCTTTTTAAAGTAAGCCATTCACCCTCAGACCCTGGGCCCCAGTGTCGCTGCACCTGCTTCACTAATCATAGCTACTGCCTCGAGAAGTTCTGTATTAACAGCGTAGGGACCCAGGAGCACCTTGCTCATTAATGGCGACAACAATCTGGATATCTACTTCACCTGCTCTCTCACGGTCAGAGGCCTGTAAAAATGCACACCTTTTTTAGACTAACCATAGGTTGACACCAGCCCAGTTGGTGACTAAGACGGCACAACTGCCTTACAGAGACAATACTAGTAATACTCGTAAAACCAGTGAGTCCAGTAGCCTTAAAAATCACATTTCAGCATGTATTTACACTAAACGACTTCAGAGCAAATCCTGGCCAATTTCTATCAAATCTCTTCACTGATGTCAAACCTAGACGGGACATACTTGACCCCGTAAATATAAAGCAAGCATTGACAATGCCAACAGTTCTGGCTTTAATGGAATGTTGTATGGCAATGTGAAGCATTATAAGTAAATATGGGAATGGATTTGTATATGTGTGGAAGGAAAGAAATGCAGAACAATATTAGTGTAGTTTAAAAGGTCAGGTGACAATTACACTATCCAGCAGGACCTAAACATTCATGTAGGTTAATGACTACCCTTCTCCCATCTGCCAGAGAAAAGCACCATAAATTATCTAGTTATCTAAGACACTCTAATTACATTCCAATGTCATGTGTCTATCCCTGAAAGTTCAAGCTCAGGCAGCTGGATAAATACAGAAAATGACCACCGCTGTGTGGATGGCAAACACTACAAAACATCTACTCCTGGCTTCAAAAATATGGGTGGAGCCAAAATCCCTCTCCAGTGTTGCTCACATAATTGTCTGGTGACAGCTGCGCGGACAAGCCAGACCATATGAAGAAAAAATAGGCAAGCCGCAAAAACAGATGCTTTAATCATAATATTATGATGCTGAAACGCAAGTGCCTGAAAACTGGAAGTGAACCTACAATTCTCATTTCTAAGAAAATGCATCTGTAGTTTCGCAGAGTGTTAAAGTAGTAGCCAGGCATCTCTCACGGCCTATACCACATGTCCCTGCTTTTCACTTTGCCGCGATTCCTGCGAAACTAATAAACATCACTGAAAAAGTCACTGAGAGCTCTCTGTGATTTCAAAGTACTTCACTTCTCCTCAAAAACACAGTGGTAATGGGTACAAGTTGTTCGCTGCACATTTTTAGAAGACCCTCTCAATCCATCAATTAATGTACCAGAGACCAGATGTTTCGAGGTAATGAAAGTACAAAACCATATACCTATGGTTATCCAAAAGGCCAAATATGAAGCTAAAATGATATGCAAGACAGAAACTCCAAAACAAGCCATTCCTCCCTGAACAACTAACACAGAGGTGAATAACTCAGGCAGAAAGAAGGTGCTTAGCAATTGAACACATTAACAAACATTTTGGAGAAGACCACACTTCAAAAGCTATAGGAGCAGAACATGCGATGTTGCATTGGATAGACAAGTAAATTCACCACACTCGTCCAGCCCAGTATCAACTCTATAGCACAGATTTGCATAATGAGCAAATCCTCTGACAATGGACTAAGAAAATGCTGACCTTCATCGATATCTAACCCTATTATCATGAAAGAAATTGAACTGTAGGATGCTCAAGGGCTAAGATGCATTCTGGAGTTGTTGAACTCATAAATGAATAATGGCTCAACAAAGTCGAATTGTAAATTCAATTTCAAGTGCTTTCTCAAAGTAAACTAAGTAATATGCATACAGCTATCTGGGACAAAGGTCCATATTTCATGCAGAAGCTTGCCACATGCTTCATTTCGGCTAGGAAACATCGCTAATCAAATACACAGACCCTTTGCCAAATAAAGAAGTCCAAATGACGAAAACACTGAGGCAGGAGCTAAGACTTGAGAGCCCCTTGCTTTCTACTATAAAGGCGGAGGAGCGTCGCCCCACTGCTTTGCAGCAGTGAAATAAAGGGGAAAAAATGATAATAACGTGATATTATTATTTTGTTTGTTCTTGCTGCAGCAGCTTTGCAGGGTACGGCGAGGCTGCTCTCCGATGACAAAGAAGCAGAGGGAATGGTGAGCACACTCTATAATGCGCAATGACTGTTTGGCTCGCCCTCTCAGGCCGGCCAAACAGCCATGTGTACTACGCATGTTCTCCACCCAGGCTGTATTACAGTCTGAGTGGAGAACAAGGCCAGGCTCCCATTCCCTGGCTGAGTGCCGAACCATGGCGCACAGTCCAATCACAACGCTGCATTGCAGCATTTTGATTGGTCAGGAAAGCCTGGGTGTTTCCTGTTCCTGGCAGAGAGAGATGCGGCAAGAAGACAGTGAAAAGACGCGGCGAGGAGGTACGTTTTTTTAACTTCTTTTTAACACCCTTCATTCTCACCACACCTCCCGCAGCATGATGATAGTGAATGTAACAATATTTGAATCAAAATCAATGCCGGTTAACAGAAAATCACACTTAACAACTCTCTCCCACTAACACTATAGGAGTTCAATCCATGGGACACTGTTTGTTCACTGTCTAAGAAAATTGGAAATTTATTAGTATTTCATTGAGCTGTCCTGCAGACTTTTATAGTGATTTGGATAAATGACAGGTCCAAAGAGAGCTTCGATGTAACATTTCGTTCATGGGATGCCTTTCCTGACTGCATAGTTATAATTTGTGTCAGGTTAAAGTTGGCCTATACAGAAAGTCTTATGTGAACATGCAGGTACCTACCATCTTTTTAAATGTTCTGTGTCATGCGAATGATTGAATAGGAAAATCCAGGTCCTATGACTCTGAAATTCGAGGTGGTTGTCAATTATTCTTATACTTGCAAGAATGTAGATATCTTTTTTTTATTTACAAGAATTAATAGCCGCACAAACATTTTATAACCACACTTTAAATGTATAATAATTTCCTGCATCATTTGTTCAATCTAGATTTAGTTAAGCAGATAGTGGAGAAATATGCATTCTATCCAGGTTCAGATAGCATACTAAGACTATGACTGACCTTTTGTGTAAAAAACGTCCTGTGATCTTTACAGAAAGTGGATTATTAACTGAAGTGGATGGTAGTCCTCTTCAAGTAATATTGGCACTATTCCTTACTAGATCCTCTTAGGTATCAATATTTAAACCTGAGATAAACCCTTGGTAGCTGTCACACAGAGCACACTGGCTTAATTTGAGATAAATGTGTACATTTGTATGGTATCAGTAGCATAACAGTTAAAAGTAGAAAGCACGGCACAATAAAAATCCCACTCTAATATATATATAAACAGAGGCACTTTTTTTAAAGAGCAAGTAGATAAAAGAAACACCAAAAATCTAATGTAGAGAACCATAGGTAGGAATCGAAGATGTTTAAATTAAAATAGTGCCAAAAAGCATTAAGCACCAACTGTCGGCATCTGGTTATGGTTGACCAGTATCTAGACACAAGTTAAGGCCAATTGCAACTGAGCGCAAGTCAGATACAAAAACCAAGTTTATCCCGGTTTGGAGTTTCAACGTCTGATTTAGTCTCTGAAACAGAAGTCAAAAATCCCCTGCGGGCATGACAGGCTCTGGCTGAGATGGGTTCCACAAAGGGAAATAGCTGTTGGGTGAAGTCCAAATGAAGGTGTTGGCTTTTGGTGGGAAACCTTGCTACCGGATACTTTCAGCATCTTCTCCTGATGAAGTTTTCTACCTTCAGACTCAGAAACTTTTTGGGAAGTCAAAGTTCTTTCAGTGGGATATATCACAAAGGCAAATCCGACCGGTGATGCGATGTTGGCAGCTACAGTTCGGCAATGGTCTGGTGAAAGCCTCTGGTTCCTTTGCCAGAAATCCGTGGAAATATTTTCAAGTCCCAGCTTTTAGGATTAGACAGGAGGACTATACTCCGACACTTATCCAAGGGTCCCAAGACTTTACAGATATCAACTGGGGGGTCAGGGCTCACTTCAGGGGAAGCCATCAGTAGGGCCCAGGGCAAGTCCAGTTGGAACTGGTCAGTTATGCTTTCAAGAAGGTTGGCTTCTTGCAGCTTTTTGTGACTGTAGCGGAACAGAAGACTAGCTAACTAGCCTTTTGGCTCTATGGTTAGTTGAAACATTTCCAACTCCCAATGGGTTGCACTGGTGCTAGGGAAAAAATGATAAATAATGGCAAAGAAGAAATGTACGGTTGACAAAAGGATGTGCAGAAAGTTGGAGTGAAGAAAAAAACCGTTGTTTCTGTTGTAGCTTTTGTTGGATATGCGGTAAATGGGCAGTGGTGAGGAGCAGTAGAGTGAGGGAGAAAACTGATGTTGGAAAAAAAGGATAAGCATTTAATTCACTTAGTTTATTTGAAAAGTCGGCTTGTGTGGAGTTATGTGATGGCTCGTAATGTGAGAATGGTCAAAGTATAAATAATCCCTCTAATACACACCCATTGATTGTCAGTTCCTAATTTGTGCTGGTGCTTGCTGGTGCTAAGCACCGGCACTTAATTATCAGGGCCGGGGCTACACACATTTAGTGCACGTCAGTCAAATTGATTTATAATTAGTTGCACAGAGTGTGTGCTGTACTGCTCTAATTGAAGTACTTGTTGTTTCACTTTTACTTTGTGATTCCTCTGATTCTGTCTTCACAAAGTCACTTCAAGTTAGTTTTAAGTTCACACTGTTCTTCAAGAGTTAACTACTTTTTTTTTTTTTTTAAATTTTTGGAAAACCTTTATTGTGCATGAGGAAAAATAACAAATACGGGCCTACAACCATCTGGCCGGCCACGAACACTCAGTGTAGCACTACAGCTTACGTTATGGCGACACAGTACTGCAGCAGAACCGCAAACATTGAGAGGAAGAAAAACTGGAGGATGTCGCAGCACCGTGGCACAGGATGAATGAAGGTTAAATTTTAAAGTTTTTTGTAATGCAACTATCGTTCAGGCCGTAGTGTTCCGTACTGATAAAATAAAAAATAAGAACAAGGTCCATGCAGGTGGGACACGACATTGGCAACTATATCAAGCAATTCGTATAGCAATAATCAAGTCCCCGCCAGGCAGGATGGTTACACATTATCCATGCTACAGAGTAGCGCCTATAACCCAATCATATTACCACTGCCACCCTACACCCAGCACTCCCTAACATGGGCAAAAAGGTAAAATCATAGAGGAATAAAACAGGTCCCATAGAAACTAACAAAAATGAAATATAACCCCCCACCCTACACACATGCAGAGGCTATGGCCTACCCCCCCTCAAGCAGCGTGCCTGTCGCCCTATAAACCCGAAATTTAGGAAGCAGAAAAGTCGGAAGAGAGGAGAAGAGACAGCAAGAAATGCCGAAAGAAGGAGAAAGGAGACGAAAAGAAAGAAAAATGTCACTATTGAATATAGGGAGGGAGAAAAGGACAAGCTAATCTACCACTCCCAAAAGAAGGAGGCGGGGAGGAGCCCACCCAGTAGCCGACCTCCCGGACTCCCAGCCATCTGCAACCCTAGCGCCTTGCGGAATAAACAATCAGCGTCATGTAGGAGAGGAGGAGCAATTATGAGGAAACAGGCAGGGGAAACCGGAACAGTCCCAACCCAATCTCCGCCCGCCCCTGTGTCTATCACATTGAGTAAAGCCTAGCCCTGGCCCGATTTAGGACATCCCCCCGTGCCCGCCCACCCCGAGAAGCCTGATCCAGCAAGAAGAAGGGGAGAGCCCTCCCCCATAAGAACAAAGGGACAAAATGGCCAGTCTCGGCAATGGAGAAAGGTCCCGGGACTAAATAAAATACACCTGTCCCAAACCAGTTCGTACTGAAATCGAGCAGCCAGATGAAACCCACTATACTACACAGAGCGGCAAACAATGAGGCCCCCACAAAAGAAGCACAGTCAAGCAGGATAGGCAAACATAGTGGCGGCAGTCTCTGGGGCTCCGTGGGAGGGGTTGCTCTCCGGGTTGGAGAGGGAGACAACGTGGCAATACACAAGCGGGAACATTGTAACCCAGTCTCCTGAACACCACGAGGTTGTCGAATAAGTCCACACGTTTCCGGCAACAATGTCGCACTGTCCGGGATCAGGGGGGGCTGTGCTGCGGAGCAGGGGGAGAGGATGGGCAGAATGTATTTCGATCCAGCCAAGCAGCCTTCGACCTTCTCCTCCAACTGCAGCAAATTCGCACGCCATTCGCACCGCAGTTCAGCTAAAGCCAGGAGAACAGAGGCGAGGGTAATTTGTGTGCGGTCGAAGAGTTAACTACTTAAGTTCTTCTTCTTAATCAGGCATTGGTGGCCCAGCGGCGAGGAACAGTGGGCGGGGACACTGAGTTGGGCAGGGCGCCTGGAATTATGTGGGGGTTGAGCTGTGCGCAGTAGCAGAGAGCATGTGCTGATTTTTTTCACTGATTGCATACAATGCGCACGCATTACCGTTTTTGTCACGCCACCCCCAGTATACCCGCACGGCCGCACCTCACCACCGCTCCAGCGAGTATCGTGGTTCAACGGCCATCGTTCAAAGTAGCCAGTAGCGCGGGCCAGGACCTGGACGACATTGGGCTTCGTTGAGGTGGACTTCAACTCAGAGACTAGAGTTAAGCACCAGGTGAGGGCGGCAGCAGGGTCTGGTAGTAGTGTTGAGTTAAAAAAAATAAAGCTGTGCAGCGGCCTAATAGTTAATGTTATGAAGCCTAATAGTGGTCCCCCCAAATCCTCCCTGTGAGCCTCAGCCTGTCTGACCTGCCCAGGCTGAGCCAAGAGGAGAAAGACTCATTCATGAATCTCAAAATCTGACTATTCAGTAGATGGCCTGGCGGCCCTTAGTTCGGTGTTGCCGGCCCCGGGCTCAGGCTCAGGCTGGACTTGGTTCTACAAATCTGCGGGGGAGGGAGGGTCACTCTTCTTAAGCCTAAACTAGAATCCAGTGGAGGCTCGAATTGGTTGCAGATGGTTCTGGAAGCGCACCATTTGCACTTTCTTGGTGCAGCTGGTGGCATTCTAGGTGCTCAAGCCTTTGGAAAACAATTTCAGCCTCCAGTCTGTCCTGGGACCACAAGCTGCGGCTGCCCCATAGTCATAACTTTGGCTCAGGGTAAGTGTTGCTGGCTCCCTTGATGCTCTGCATTTTCTTATTTTTTTCACCATGCATTGTTTTCCTGCCTTTCAAATAATGATAATCATGAAGTAGATTAAAGAATACTTTAGCGATTGTTTCAGCCAGCTTGTCTCACTCGGTTTCGTCTGCCCTGACAAAGTAACTCTGTTTTTAGCACCAAAATTTTTATTGTATATCAAAGGCAGTGCAACCCATTGCAAAGGTGACTCCAATCCAAGAACTTTTCATTTTGACGGGTACACGTACACCCAAACATTTATTCGGGCACACAGATTGTATGCTAACTTAGCGTGAAATTCTTCCATGGGTCAGGGAAGGGAAAGCAAAAAATTGCAGAGCAGAAAAAGAGGGTTCACATAATCTATTTTTCATCATCATCATTGATAACTTTATTTCGACCACAGTGGGCCATAAAAGTACATATAAAAACACAAGGTAAAACATTAAAATCCATTTGAAAGTTAAAAATGTCATATATATACACACACAAATAACTGCAGAAGGCATCAAAGACGCTCCTGGCTAAAAATCGAATTAAACCAACTGGATAGTTATCAAAGTGAATCATGACTATCTTAAAAGCCTAAAAACTGGAATCAAATCATTATAAAAGTTCTACGCTTAATCCACATGCCATGCAGAAATCGGGAGACAGCAAAGACAACCAGTGGGTGGGTGTCGTATCTAAGTACCCTGAGTGCATGCTCGTGCATTTGAAATCCCAAACTCCTGCAGATGGGTTTAATCTACCTATTGCGGGACAACCCGTATGCTGGACAAAAGAAAAATACATGGCTCACATTTTCTAATGGGTGTTCGCAAGCCGGACACTCTGTGCATTTATTTGCATCCCATTTGTTGGTAAATGACCTTAGTGGTAAACTACCCATTCTTAGTTGTAAATACAGCTTCCTAGCTTGTTATGTTATGTTATATGGTTTCTTGTAACGCGCACTGCAAGTCAAGACTGTCCTGGCGCAAGAGAGGATTCAAATGTCAGCTAGAATAAAAGCAGATGGTCTACACGGGTTGCCTAAATAGGTAGGTTTAGGTGTTATTTGAAATATGTGAGGTTTGTCGTGTGTCTGAGGAGGTCGGGGAGATTGTTCCACATCTGAGCAGCATCAAGGATTTTCCTTGGGTAGATCATATCTAGGAATTCCTCCTTCTTGTATTCTGTTTTTATGTCGAGGAATTCCCTGGTCATTCTCCCTACTGTTGTACTAGCATGCAGGGCCAACAAATTATTAGACCTAAACCTTTTTACTAGGTCAGTTCTGGAATAGGCCAGAGAAGATGACTCAGGGGATTCCCATAGCCCAGGGACATTACTCCGTGCACACAAATCTTTGATATGCAATAACCAGTTAATTTTCCTTGACCTCAATGCCACCCATACCTCCCGGAACTCGGCGAGCTCTGGGACAGACCAGAGTCTTCGCCAATATGTTAGAGGCCTCAGGGCAACCTCCTCTTCCACAGGGAATAACCCCAGGTCAAATCTTAATGGGACAAGTGGGGTGCTGGCGGGAAGGGCAAAAAGCTCTCTCATAAATGTGTGTTGACCTTTGCTAAACTTTTTGGTCGAGAGTGACCCACTTGTGGGACACCCCCGCGCCGCACGGCCACCAGCTGCTGCGTGTGCCCCTCAGCCTTGTCCCTGCCGCGCTGCCTGCCTCGCCGCCGGCTGACTCCGTTGCCGTTTGTTTTGTTTTTGTTTTGTCCGACATTTGTGCTTGTCCAACTGTATTCTTGCCCGTGTTAGCATTTTTTGTTTCCCATTAGTGCCTGTTTATTTATTTCTCAGCTTGCGTCCTTCCTGTTTTCCCGCCTACCTCGCCGCCCTCCGTCTTCCCTCCCTGCTCCCCGCTTCCCGCCAACCCCGCAGACCCCGCCCCTTTTTTCCTTCTGTTCCCTCCCTGCTCCCGCCTCCCAGCTGCTCCGCCCACCCGCGCACTTGGCCTTTATATGGCGACCGTGCGACACAGGTAAGTGTGACCCACTTGTGGGACACCCCTGCGCCGCATGGCCACCAGCTGCTGCGTGTGCCCCTCAGCCTTGTCCCTGCCGCGCTGCCTGCCTCGCCGCCGGCTGACTCCGTTGCTGTTTGTTTTGTTTTTGTTTTGTCCGACATTTGTGCTTGTCCAACTGTATTCTTGCCCGTGTTAGCGTTTTTTGTTTCCCATTAGTGCCTGTTTATTTATTTCTCAGCTTGCGTCCTTCCTGTTTTCCCGCCTACCTCGCCGCCCTCCGTCTTCCCTCCCCGCTCCCCGCTTCCCGCCACCACCGCAGACCCCGCCCCTTTTTTCCTTCTGTTCCCTCCCCGCTCCCGCCTCCCAGCTGCTCCGCCCACCCGCGCACTTGGCCTTTATATGGCAACCGTGCGAACGCGCAGCGGTCACGCGCAGCGGGCGCGCCGATTGTGCGCCGAAGGCGCGCCAAAGGTAAGCCCGTCTGCGCCCGTCCGCGACCGGATCGCGACCAGCGCCTGGACCCCTGGCCCCCAAAGACCCCGACCGACCCGCCTGACGTACTCCGCCGCCACCCTCATCGCTCTCAACTCCGGCCGACTCCCAGAATGCCATCAAGCCACACCACGACGCACCCACGGACCTTTCAGCTGCCACGCCTGCAAATTCACCTGCATCCGGACCTGCCTCGCACCAGCACCCGTCAAGTCGAACACCAGAAGCACCCACCTCAAGTGCATCCTGCTCAACACCCGCTCCGTCCACAGACACGCCATCGAACTCTGGAACCTCCTAGACGCCACAGCCCCTGACGTTGCCTTCCTCACGGAGACCTGGATGAACGCCTCTTCAGCTCCCGACATCGCCATAGCTATCCCAGAGGGCTACAAGATCGTCCGGAGGGACCGCAACGCCAACCAGATGGGAGGAGGCATCGCCATCATCCACAAGAACACCATCCGCCTCACGACCAGCACCGACAACACCCTGACCACCGCCGAACACCTGCATTTCCAGATCCACACCACCCCGAACACCACCCTCAGAGGCACCCTGATCTACCGACCCCCTGGACCACGCACACAATTCAGCGAGGACATCGCCGACTTCGTCAGCCCGCATGCCCTCCCCTCCGCTGACTACATCCTCCTGGGGGACCTCAACTTCCACCTGGAGAACAACAACGACCGCAACACCACCACCCTGCTGGACAACCTCGCCAACCTGGGACTCAAGCAACTGGTGTCCACCCCCACCCACCTCGCCGGACACACACTCGACGCAGTCTTCTCTTCCAGCACAGACATCGACTTCAGCCACGCCACAGAGCTTCAATGGACGGACCACAGCTGCGTCCACTTCACCTTCAAGAGAACGACGACCCACCACCACCAGCAACAGGCCGCCCGCAGAAGCTGGAACAAGATCACAGCAGACCAGCTCGCCACCTCCCTGAGCCAGCACCCTCCTGCCAGCTCAGCGAACCCCAGCCAGGCCGCCGACAACCTCACGAAGTGGATCAGCATCTGCGCGGACGAGCTCGCCCCGCTGAGGACCCCGCCCAGCAGACCCGGAAGCAAGAAAGCCCCGTGGTTCACCGACGAACTCAAGAGCTCCAAGAAGAACTGCCGAGCCCTCGAGAAAGTCTGGAGAAGGGAACCCACACCGCACAACAGGACCTCCTTCAAGCTTGCCACCCGGAAGCACCACCAGCTGATCCGCGCTGCCAAGAAAACAGCATTCAAGGAACGGTTGGACAACAACGCACACAACTGCAAGGAACTCTTCAACATCGTGAAAGAGCTTTCCAACCCCAGCGCAGGAAACAACGACATCACCCCATCGCAAGACCTCTGCAACTCCCTCGCTTCATACTTCCACAACAAGATTGCGGACATACACAACAGCTTCAACAACCAACCAACGCACACTATGACCGAACAACCACCCCCCACCACCACCCTCCACGCCTGGACCCCGATCAGCACCGAAGACACCATCCGCACGATGAACTCCATTCACTCCGGATCACCGACCGACCCCTGCCCTCACCACGTCTTCAACAAGGCCGACGCTGTCATCGCACCCCACCTTCGAGACATCATCAACACATCATTCGACACCGCCACCTTCCCTGAGAGCTGGAAACACGCCGAACTCAGCGCCCTGCTCAAGAAACCAACAGCGGACCCCACCGAACTCAAGAACTACCGCCCCATCTCGCTCCTCCCGTTTCCAGCCAAAGTCATCGAGAAGACCGTCAACAAGCAGATGGCCGCCTTCCTCGAGACGAACGGATCCCTCGACCCCTCACAGTCCGGCTTCCGAGCCAACCACAGCACCGAGACCGCCCTCATCGCCGCCACCGATGACATCCGAGCCCTGATGGACAATGGAGAAACAGCGGCCCTCATCCTCCTAGACCTCTCCGCGGCATTCGACATGGTCTGCCACCGCACCCTAGTACAGCGCCTCAGCAACATCGGAATCCAGGACAAAGCGCTGGAATGGATCATCTCCTTCCTCGACGGAAGAACACAGAGAGTCTGCCTACCACCGTACAAGTCAGAGGCCTCCGAAGTCATCTGCGGCGTCCCTCAAGGATCATCTCTGAGCCCCACCCTCTTCAACGTCTACATGAGCCCCCTCGCGGCCATCGTACGCAAACACAACCTCAGCATAATCTCCTACGCCGACGACACCAGCTGATCCTCTCCCTGACCAACGACCCCGCCTTCGCCAGAGCCAACCTGCACGAAGGGATGAAAGAGGTAGCCGAGTGGATGACGACCAGCCGCCTGAAACTGAACTCTGACAAGACGGAGGTCCTCATCCTGGGCTCTTCCCCCTCCGCCTGGGACGACTCCTGGTGGCCTCCCGCCCTGGGCACCGCACCCAAACCGACAGACCATGCACGCAACCTGGGCTTCATCCTGGACTCCTCCCTCTCCATGACCAGGCAAGTCAACAACGTCTCCTCGGCGTGCTTCAACATCCTACGCATGCTACGGAAGATCTTCCGGTGGATCCCCACCGAGACCAGGAAGACCGTCACCCAGGCCCTCGTCACCAGCCGACTGGACTACGGCAACGCCCTCTACGCCGGTACCACCGCCAAGCTCCAGAAGAGACTCCAGCGGATCCAGAACGCCTCAGCCAGACTCATCCTCGACATCCCACGAACCAGCCACATCACCGGACATCTGAGAGACCTTCACTGGCTCCCCGTCAACAAAAGAATCACCTTCCGCCTCCTCACCCACGCACACAAAGCCCTACACGACCAAGGCCCGAGCTACCTCAACAGCCGGATCAACTTCTACGCTCCCAAACGCCACCTCCGATCAGCCAACCACGCCCTCGCCGCCGTCCCCCGCATCCGAAGAGCGACTACAGGAGGAAGGTCCTTCTCCTACCTGGCCGCCAAGACCTGGAACTCCCTCCCGACCGACCTGCGCCTGACCCAAGACCACCTCTCCTTCAGGAAGAAGCTGAAGACCTGGCTGTTCGAGCAGTAGCGGCACCCTCCCCCCCCCCCCAGCGCCTTGAGACCCTACGGGTATGTAGCGCACTCTATAAGTGTCACTGATTGATTGATTGATTGAGAGTGTCCCCATAGTTCAGCCCCATATAATGCGGCTGCTCTGGCTTGTACCCTGTATATTTCGATAACAGGGTCAGCCGGCTTGAATGGAGATGTTATGTGCTTTTTGGATAACCCACCCACAGTCTGTGTTAGTCTCAGTGAGGATTTCGTTATTTGTCCATCCCACCCCAGATGATCCTCAAGAGTAATTAATAAATAGTCAAACGTCTTGACTCTCTCGAGTGGTGTTCCGTTGAGGGCGGGGTTTGGTCTTGTTTGCCTAGGGGGATTAAAAATCATGAATTTTGTTTTGGCCAGATTGATTTCCAATCCGCTTAAGGCACAAAAGTCTGCAAATCCATCAAGGATAGGCTGGATGCCAGTGGCTGTTCGAGACAACAGCAGAGTGTCGTCCGCAAACATTAGAGCGGGCACTCTTCCTTTGGCTAATCTTGGGGCATCCGTATCTTTTATGGCTAGAAGGTGTTTAACAAGCCCATTTATGTACAGACAAAAGAGGGTAGGGGCCAGCACACACCCCTGGCGTACCCCTCTTTCCACTGGAAATCTTCCTGACAGTTCTCCCACTTTTCCGCATCTGACCAGGGCGTAATTTCCAGTGTGAAGCCTGATCAGTACTCCCAAGAGATAGTGCGGGACACCAAGGTCATGGAGAACTCTCCACAGCTTGTTCCTGGGCACCAGATCAAACGCGGCCCGTAGGTCCACGAAAATGAGGTAGAGGCTGCCACCCTCCACACTCACAGTTTTCCAGAAACGGACCTGTAAGCGGAAGATCTGGTCGATGGTTGAGATGCCAGATCTGAAGCCCGCTTGCAAATTACTTAAGATCTGGTTATCCTCTTCCCATAGCTGGATCCTATCCAGGAGTATCCTCCCAAACACCTTCTGTGGGATATCTATCAGGCTGATAGGCCTGTAGTTTGAGGGTTGAAGGGGACAGCCTTTTTTTAAAATGGGAACTATCTCAGAACCCCTCCATGTCACGGGTGGGTCTGTGCCCGTTAGTATTGTATTGAACAGGACACAGAGGTATGGGGCCCATATTTTAGGTTCTGACCGAAACAAGTCCCCGGGGATTTTATCAAGCCTCAGGGCTTTGTTGGGTAGTAGCTTGTTGATGGTAGTCTCTACTTCCAGAGTAAAAATCTCCGGAGCCCCCTAGTTGGTGCTTATGGAGGAGGGTCAGTGTCTACAAATCGGAATCATCATTGCTTTGCCTAGCGTAGAGACCGCCAAAGTGTTCTTCCCATACTATTGGGGCTATATTTGTACTTATAGCGTTCCTCTCATCCCTGCCCTCATTACTGACAATTGCCCAGAAAGATTTGAGGTCTCTGCGTTGTAGTGCCTCCCTCAAATCTCCATTGTTCCACCTCCCAGCACTTTCTTTCCCTTTCTATAACCTGCTTATACAGCACCCTTAGGGCCTTAATGCGTAGTTTGCCTTTTTCTTTAATGGCATTAATCAACTCTCCTTTCAGCTTGCGGCATTCAGCAGTATACCACGGGTGATTCTTGGCCACTTTATCCCTGATTGTCTGGGGTGGGAAAAAGACCTCCAACATTATTAAGGCTAGCTGTTTGTGAATTTCGATGGGTCTACTATTTTTCCCAACAACTGCCCCCTCAGAGGCCACCTCTGCCATATCACTAAGGAGGGGCAACACTTGAAGGTAGATTTGGGATTGCCGTTCAGAAGAGCCCATGATAGATGGCCATTTTACTCTCCTCCTGTTGTTGTGCAGGAGGAGAGGCTGTGAAGGGGGATTAAGCTCTGGCATACTGTTTCTCAGTCACCAGCTCCCTGGCTTCAGGGACATTACCAGGGCATTATGGTCGCTATCCGACCGAAAATGGATCTTAAAGTCCTGGACCTTGTCCCATGATCTAGATTCGATCAAAATGTAATCGATGATCGAAGATTGGCCAACTCTGTTAAACGTCACATTACCAGGCCTATCCGATTTTAATCGGCCATTACAAGGTCTTATTGATAGTGCCTGTGTAAGGGACGTAATTTGGAGTACCAAAGGTGTCCATGCTTTTACTATAGGAATTGATGGTTTCAGTATATTCCAATATTGGTTTCCTTCATCAGGGTCCTCTGACGGGTTCAAATTGAATAATTATACCAACCTCGGGGTCATGTGTCCTGACAAATCCCCTCAATTTATCAATAACCATGGACTCCTGGCCACTCTGTGTTGGCCTGGAATAGATATTGATTATGGCTAAGTGCTTATTCCCTGGAAGTGTTAGCAAAAAACATAAGCGGCCACATGCATCATTGTTGCCATTTGCGATTCCTTAATTGGGAAAATTAAGGAATCGCAATTAAGAAATCGCAAACGGCTATGCACCAAGAAATCGCAAATTTTTTTGCGATTTCTTAAATTTCCATAATTGCGATTCACAATTTGCGAATCGCAATTAAGGAATCCCTTCCCATTGATTCCTATGGGCCTAGAGGCCCGTAGGAATGAATGGGAAGTCATTTTCAATTTGCGATTCACAATTTGCGAATCGCAAATTGAAAATGCAATTTCAAGGGTGAGGGGGGCGTTCAAAGGACCCCCCCTGCACCCATGAAATATAACTTTAAGTGCATTTTTCACATACACATGCTCCAAGGGCATGTGTGTGTGTAAAATGAAACTTTCAAAAATGCACTTTAGTGCATTTTTGAAAGTTTTCACAAATTACCATGAAGGTCAACTCCACGGTAATTTACCTCTCCCTATTTGCGAATTCGCAAATTTAAAATGTTCATGCATTGCATTTAAGAAATCTCAAATTGCGATTTCTTAAATGCAATCGCAATTTTAGAAATCGCAACGTGATTGGGATTTCTAAAATTGCGAAAAACATGATGCATCCCAATTTTGTCAATTGCATTCGCAAACGGCCGAAAATTGCGATTTGCACTGTTTGCGAATGCAATTGACAATGATGCATGTGCCCGAAGATGTCTGGGGAGTTAACTGACACCAGTTTCGCCTTAACGCCCAGGTGAGTGGCTACCCACGTACTAAGCCCTCCTGACTGTCTGCCTATACGCCCTTTTATTGCAGGGACATTGAATGTTGCAAACCCACTCCGCTGATAATCGTCCAGGGCCCAAGTCTCCTGCATAAGGCAGATATCGTGTTTATCCATGAACAGACCCCAATCTTCTGATGTCAGTTTATTTTTCAGGCCTGCAACATTCCAGGAAAGTATTTTGACACTCCCATATTCTGTCTTTTGTTTTGGGCTTCTATTTACACCATGGTCCGATGATCTAGAAAGACACACACCTGGCTGTGTCGATCCCTCCCTTTCGCTCATGGAGCGGTCTCCCCTTCTCCCTGTATCTCTAGCCTTAATACATCCGCTTTCCATATCGCATCCTATCCCACTCAGTGAATTACTTCTGGTATGACTTTTTCTATCCCCCACCGTGCCTTCCACTGCCACAGTTCCTGACACAAAAAGGAGGTGCTTCATTTCACTAAAGATAGCTTTTGCTGCCTGCAAATTCTTACATTCGGATTTGTAGCAAGGTGGCTTCCTTGGTTCCATTAGTCAGTCTACAGCTTCCAGATTACTGTATCTGTTATGGTGGTAAAACATGTCAAGTGGCATTGGGCTATTTAAAGGGCCGTTCCTATAAATGTTACCTGGGATACAGCTGCCTTCCTGGTAGTCAACACCCGTCCAGTTTTTCCCCTCCCACTTAGGCTCAGAACGGTTATTGCTGTATGTACCCGGGTAGAAATAAGTTAGTGGCAATGTTCTAATAGGCATATCTGGACTACCAGACTCTGAGTTGCAAATATACCTGACTGTCCAGCTATTCCTAAAATTAATCACAATGCAGTGCCCTTCTATGTTCTCTCTGGCGCCCACCCAAACTACTCTTCTAGCAAATAGGATTTCACTAGTTCCCCCAATCGGCAGTGGTCTATAGCGGTTCAACCAGTAAATGCATTTATTTTTTAGGTCCCTGTAATTCTCGACCTTTCCCGGGCTCAGTGAGGGTACCCCCACAAGAACCACTACAGAGGGGACTGACTCCGGGGGCAAGGCTAGGCGGGGCAATTCTGCCTGCCAGGACCCAGAGGTCCAGCCCCCTTGACCGGATTCAATGCCTGTTTGTGACCTTGGCCATGGTTGCTGCCTCCTGTCGCCCCACTACCCCCCATATTCCTTGTGTTAACTAGGGGGCTTTGTGGTACTGTTGTAAGCTGGGTAGATGGATGCATATCTACTATGACACTTTGGGCAGATGGCACACTCTCTATGGTTGTAGCCACTGGGGTTATATTTTGAGTACCTGTCTGACTTGGACCTGCTGTTCTTGTACCATTACCGACCATATCCATGGGGCCCTAGCCGTCCCTCCCGCTTTCGGTATACAGAGTGATTCAAGATAAGACAGTCTTTTCTCAATGGAGTCCAGTCTTTTGAGGATCGGGAGACAAGTCTCTATAAATATCCGTTCCATTTTGGCCCAGAAGTCCCCTCCTCTCTCTGATGGCGATGTTGCTTCGTCGACTTCATTAAGTGACTTGTCTACTCCAAAGTGCTGACCCTCTAACTCAGCCAGAGGAGGTTCTGGCTCCTTGGTAAAACGTTTTTGCCTTTTAGTGTTCTTGTTTATTAGGGCTGGGAAAGTGAAAATGCTAGCCCTCAAACCACTTAATCTCACAATTTTTGTGAATACAAACAGACAAAAATATTTTGTTTGTATGGGTGAATTTATTTTACCCTTTTCATGAATTTTGAGTCTTTTTTATAGGAACATTTTTTCAGGTGAGAAAAGGCACAAAAATATAAACATTTACACTATTTACAGCTCACATGCATACAACTTTCATACCACTATAACAACTGACATATATACAAGTAATCAACAAAATCTATACATGCTATATATACAAGCTCCTTTTGAAAAAGAATATCAATTTAAACAACCACAAATAATAATTCTTTGTGGAGAATCAAATTATTATGACGCCCAATCTGGGTCCAACAACAAAAGAGGCAACAAGAAAATAAATTTCAAATTCAGCAGTTGAAATTAGTGAATCAATAACATGAAAATGTTAAGCCAAGGATGCCTAATTTGCTGTTATTTGCCAACGCGTTTCGAATCTGAGTCAGAGCTCAGATTCTCCTCAGGGCTCTTTAAATGTAGGTTCTTGAAAAGAGAGAGGAAGCTTGCTTTAGCCACTATACATCTACCCATTTAGATCCCCTAGATGAAGAGATTATTATAACTATTACCTCAAAAATGGAAGACGCGGTCCCGCGATGCCATTTTCAGGTGAGGGCTTTAGTTTAGGCAAAGGTTCTGTTAAAAAAATGTGATGGTTAGAGACCATCCAGAGACACGCAGGAATTGTGGCTCCAAACCTTCAAAGCTTAAAAGGTCCTACCTTTCGATATGACAAGTATTGCAGCTATTGTTTCTTTAAGCGCTGTATTTAATTCCGCTGTTCAGGCAGAGCTGTTGTAGCCTAGAACATATAAACATGGGCGGCACTGAGTACATGTGGGTTTTTAGATTAACAATGACAGGTTGGGCGGTGGGTGGAGGTTTGATCCTACCTGATGTTTGTATTGTCGAGCAGAAGAGTTACTGCGCAGCCAGCCCGTAGCTCCTTAGTTATCACGCGGGCGGCGAGCCGGGACCTGAGCGCGATGTTCCCAACAGTCGGTGTAATTCACGCTGGTTTCTGGGGAAATTTAAAGTATATTAAAGCGTGTTTTTGAGCGCTAAACGCACAAACTCACTCCTCTAGGTGACAGGTCTAGCGCACAGGTACTAACCTTCCTCTCCAACTATTGCATCAGGAAATGCGAACCCATTGGTGAACTCACACCATGTGAGCTTCCTACTTGATGGCTACCCACCGCTAAGCATTATGGTCATTGTAGTGACTAAGAGAATATTTTACAAACGCGAGACTTCTGATAATGAATTGAGTCCTGTTTGTGTGCTATTAAATTTTAGTATCAGATAAGCTTCCTTTTGGAGAAGCATTTGTTCACTGTTAGTGCCAGAATTCAATTGAGTTAGATTAAACAGCACAGTCCATTTGAACTCGTTTTCCCCATGGCAATTGTCAATGAAATGTTGGACAAGTGGCGCTGTGAGAACCTTGTTCTTAATGCGTGACCTATGTTGCGTCATGCGTGTGTTTGCTTGTTGACTGGTCTTCCCGATGTAAATTTTTGGACAAGAACAAACAATGGCGTAAACCACATTTTTGGTTCTACAATTAGTGAAATTAGAGTGGGTCCACGTGGTAGTCATGTGTTGAAAGATTTTCCCTTCTATGGTTGTGTCACATGCGACACAATTCCCGCATCTGTGGTGCCCCTCAACCGGTTTCAGGCCCCATTTCGACAATAAGTCGTTCTTTGGTTTTGTTATTCTAATGTCTGCACGCACCAGTTGTTGGCCAATATTTTGTTTTTTTCGGAATGCGAATATTGGGCGGGGGAAGGGTATTTCTAATTCTTCCAGCAAATGCCAGTGTTTCAGGACCATTTGTCTTATTTTGTGCGTTTCAGCACAAAAAGTAGTGACGCAGACCAGACTCTCTAGTTCACGTTTCATTTTAGTTTCAAAGAGGCATTCTCTAGGTGTATAACGTGCCCTCTTGTAGGAGTGTTTTAGCAACTTTTTCGGGTATCCCCTCTGTTGTAACTCGTCACAAAAATGTTGGCCATGTTGTTCAAATTGTTCAACTTCTGAGCAATTTCTCCGAATACGGAGTAGTTGCCCGTAGGGCAGATTGGCCCTTAGATTTCGAGGGTGCGAGCTGCCATAGTGAAGGATGGTGTTTTTGTCCGTTGCCTTCTTGTGCAGTGATGATTTCAAGCTTCCTCCCACATTTTTTATTACCACGTCCAAAAACGTCATTTTGACGTTGCTTGAATCAAGTGAAAAATGAATATCCGGGTGTCGTGAATTGAGCCAGTGGTGAAAGTCAACCAAGTCTGTGTGGCTCCCCTGCCACAGGAGCCATACGTCGTCGATATAACGATACCACTGTTTTATGTGTTGCATGTAAGGGTTATTTGTATCGACAAATTTTCGCTCATATTCGGCCATGAACAGAACCGCCATTTCCGGAGCATAAGGGCACCCCATCGCGGTGCCCTTGATCTGCATGAAAAACTCGTTGTCAAAATGGAAATAGTTCTTTTTCAGGGTTATTTCAGCCAGTCTGAGTATAAAAGACGTTGGGACTCTGTGGGGTCTCTCTCTGGAGTCTAGATAGAATTCAATCACCTCTAGTGCTTCCTCTTGCGGAATCTGTGTATAGAGTGACGTCACATCCATGGTGACCATTAGTTGTGCGGTGTCATCAAAAACAGTGTCCTCGACTTTTGTGAGAAAATCCGTAGTATCACGGAGGTAAGCTTTGACTTTGGTTACAAAGGGCTTAAGGAAGAAGTCCACAAATTTGGACAGTGGCTCTAAGCATGAATCACACCCCGAGACAATTGGACGTCCCGGGGGATCAGACAGATTTTTGTGGATCTTGGGCAAAAAATATGCCACCGGGGTCCTGGGAAATTAAGAAATCACTTTCTTTGGGGCCCAAGAACCCACTTTCTTTGCCAGTTTGTACCGCCTCTAAAATCAGCGACTGTATTTGTGGTAGAGGATCTTCTGTCAATTTGCGGTACCATTCCTGGTTGTTAACTTGGGAACAACCTTCAGCCAAGTACTTGTCTCTTGGCCAAATAACAACCGCCCCGCCCTTGTCGGCTTGCTTAATAACCACAGAAGAGTCTGCCTTGAGATTTTGTATGGCAGTCCTTTGACCCTTGGTGATGTTGGGTTTAACAAATTTCTGTTGGTTTTCCAATTTGTTAATGGATGACAAGAGGATTTGTTCAAATGCCTGGACTTGTTTCGGAATGTTCTGAGAGGGTACGAAAGTGGATTTGTTCCTCAGGCCTGTAGTTTCCATATTGTTACTAGAAGGGTGGTTAGCAAAAAAAGCTTTAAGTCGAATTTTCCGACAGAATTCTATCGCTTCCAACTTTATTTTAGTGAAATCTGTCCGTCTTGTGGGGACAAATTTAAGCCCCAGATTCAAGACTGACTCCTCGTCCTTTGTTAATGTCCTAGCTGATAAGTTAACTATAGTTGATGGTTTTTCTATGACTTGTAGTAGTTCCTCCGGGTTCGCATTTCCCATTGCGGTTTGAACCTTACCTTTGACTGCTGTCCTTTCTCTAAAAAAGGATTTTGTTTTTTATTTCCACCTCTCGAGTCCGAACCAGATGATTCTGAGGACGAGGTTTCTGAGAAGGTTTTGAATCTATTCCTAGATCTTCCTTGGAAATTGTTAAGTGCTCCTCGGGATTCTGATTGGGAATAATAGTCGTCCTTCAAGAAGGGATAAGCCCTTTCTAGTGTGAAGGACTTAGAGTCTCTTTCGAACTGCGCTGTCTTATTATTTATGGTGATATCTTTGAAGGACTGTATTTCTTTGTCAATTTTTTCTAAAAGAGCTTTGGAGTCTGAAACCGCCTGGTTGTCTCTGATGGCCGTAGTTAATTCCTCAATTTCTTGGAGTTCTTTTGCACATAATCTCTGGGCAGTCTCTATAGTGTGGACCATCAGGTCCCTACTGCATTTAGTATTTATACAGCTGAAGCCCTTTTTATACTCTGCATCATCAGTAAAAATGACTGGGACATTTTTCACCTGAAGTCCCCAAGGGATGGTCCCACCCCTTAGGTGCCTCAGAAGAAAATGACCATGAAGTTCTGTGCGTATCTGTTTTTTGCGAAGTCTGATTAATTTATCGGATTCGTTTTGCTGCTGAGCCGAGGAGCTCAGCGTAACTTCAGCAAAGGGGGATGTGGCTAAAAGATTTTTGATGTGGCCTTCAGAAAAAGAAAGAGTGTCTTTCTCACCCATTACTTGAGAGAGACAAGAGAGCCTCTCCTAGCTGCAAGCCAGAATGACTTACCACAAGGAAAGATTCAAATGCCCTTACAACTCTCGCGAGTGTGCACTCGCTCTAGAATTTGTAAACAAAACGGAGTTTGGTCCTGGGACAGAGGGGCAGCTGGACCTTATACAAACTGGGAAAGTGAAAATGCTAGCCCTCAAACCACTTAATCTCACAATTTTTGTGAATACAAACAGACAAAAATATTTTGTTTGTATGGGTGAATTTATTTTACCCTTTTCATGAATTTTGAGTCTTTTTTATAGGAACATTTTTTCAGGTGAGAAAAGGCACAAAAATATAAACATTTACACTATTTACAGCTCACATGCATACAACTTTCATACCACTATAACAACTGACATATATACAAGTAATCAACAAAATCTATACATGCTATATAAGAAAATAAATTTGCGTGGCAAATAACAGCAAATTAGGCATCCTTGGCTTAACATTTTCATGTTATTGATTCACTAATTTCAACTGCTGAATTTGAAATTTATTTTCTTGTTGCCTCTTTTGTTGTTGGACCCAGATTGGGCGTCATAATAATTTGATTCTCCACAAAGAATTATTATTTGTGGTTGTTTAAATTGATATTCTTTTTCAAAAGGAGCTTGTATATATAGCATGTATAGATTTTGTTGATTACTTGTATATATGTCAGTTGTTATAGTGGTATGAAAGTTGTATGCATGTGAGCTGTAAATAGTATAAATGTTTATATTTTTGTGCCTTTTCTCACCTGAAAAAATGTTCCTATAAAAAAGACTCAAAATTCATGAAAAGGGTAAAATAAATTCACCCATACAAACAAAATATTTTTGTCTGTTTGTATTCACAAAAATTGTGAGATTAAGTGGTTTGAGGGCTAGCATTTTCACTTTCCCAGTTTGTATAAGGTCCAGCTGCCCCTCTGTCCCAGGACCAAACTCCGTTTTGTTTACAAAAACTTGTTTATTAGGGCAGCATCCCCACGCTTCCTTTTAGCGGCTTGGTCCAGTGCTTTACTTGACACCCCTGGATTGGTATCCAAGGCCAATCGGGTGGACTTGCCGGATCTAGTGAGTCATAAATGTTGGGGGGGTGTTACTAGGACAGCCTCTGACGTGGCCCTATTCACTGGTGGGCTGTGCAGCATCACCACTACCTCTTTTGAGCTGTTAGCCTCCCCGCCAGTCTAGCCGGCACAGTATTATAATCTTGCAGTGCAACCGGTAGTAACAATGGCGGTGGGAGTGTAGGATCAGGTGCTGGGGATAGGGCTGTAGCTATTGGTCCCAGTGAAGACCGCTTGTCCAGAATTTGGTCCATAAATAGTCTTTTCTCCGTAAGTTCAATCTCCCTTTGTAGGGCAGACGATTCCCGAATTAGAAACTGATCTATGGTCCCCACGACACTTCCTGTAATGGACTTCCGCCCCTTCCCTGCTCCATTTACAGCCATACCCTCGTGACTTAAGGCGTACTTATCTCAGGGCACTGACCTTTCTGGGGAGATCCGTAGCAAGGGTCAAAGAGAGGGGCCCCGTCCCGTCTTCGTTCGGCCTCGGACGGCCGCAGATGGTCCCGCCGTTGTCCCGGGCTGCTCCAGCGCAGCGGAGGAAGTAACTGATTATATAGTAGCTAAGTCGGTAGGCGGGGCTCACTAGCAGGTACAGGTGAGGGCAGCCGTGGCCTCCTGGGACATGCAGTCCCTGACTGCAGGAAGGTCGAGCATTGGTCTAAGCGCCCCTGGTCCCCTTCAGCGTGGACAAGGAGATGACTCTTGGCCCCCAAAGTGCTCCCGTTCAGTAAGCACACAACATCAAAGTGCGCTAATTTTCAAAATGGTGTAATTCCGGTGGCGATAATCTTTCGAAACTCAGAGGTCAAACAGATGGACATCAGAAGTCTTTATACAAGTGGGTGTGGCATAGAACTTTCTAGAGGTGAGACAGGCTGGGTTGGTAAATCGAGTGAGAGAGAGAGGTGATGGATGATCTATTTTAGGAGACACTGATGTGGATAGACGTGATGATGTAGCTTTATTGTTCAGTCAATTCTGAGGTAGGGAGGAATTACACATAGATTGATTACTTATGGACACCCATTTGTTGTGGATTGCTGTCCTACTCGTACACTAAGCTCTTCTTTTCCATTACAATGCTATTAGGAAGGGGGAATAGGCTGTTGATAATTGGAGGGACAGACGGGGGAGTTGGGTATTGAGTCAACTGACGTAGGGCCTTGAAGGGCTTCAGGTTCATTCAGCACATCCATCCACTGGGAGGCAAAGTTCACTCCATCAGCTAGTATGCACTGTTACCTCTAAGTTCGCATTCCTCTGGTTTTTATCTTGAACATTGTACCATTAATGCCTGCATTTGAGGAGGTCACTGGCACATCAAGGATGTCATGGGTTAGCAAACGGCTAGCTTCAGTGGGGTCTGTTGGGCCTGTAACACTCCTTGGCCTATTTACTGCCACACCTGATGCACTAACGATGATGGCACCTCAAGCCTCCCTCCTCCACTTAATTCTTTAAAACTGTTGGGCCCTGTACCCTCCATGTCTTAGAACTCTGGCTCCCCTTGCATTAGTGTTGTTAAGGGTGCCATCATGGACCCTACTGGAAGCAAGCAAAATGGCTCCTGTATCCTCTCTTTGGTAGTAAAACAGCCACAAGTGCCGTGCATTGGTGCCATCACAACACCGGTGCTGGCCCCTCTGACACTAACGTAGAACAAGGGACCCTGGACTAGGTCTGTGCTTCTGACATCTCTTGTACTTTTGTCTGGTGATTTTATGGGGCCGGAACCTTCCCACAAAGTAGCCAGAAAGCCCCTTTGCAGTTCAGCTGCTTCTTTTACTTAGCACTGATTTTGTATTGAAAAATGGTAACGTGATTTCTTTTGTTCATTTAACGTTTGGATTGTTCTGCACACTGTGGTGCCTTGAGAATAAATAATAGTTCAATCCGAAGTGCACTTTTCTACGTGTGCTGTCAACACACGTGGATAATAAAGGCATTTAAAAAAAATTTATAGAGTGTCCTTTTTCACTCTGCTGCATGAGGAGTAGGTGAACATTTAGAGACAGGCTGATATGACAGGATAAGTGTCAGCACATGCATGTCGGTCACCAGACCTACGTGCTGCTCGCTCATCTTCACTTTTGCCCATTTGTAGCTAATTCCTTTCGTTGCGCAGTCGCAGCAGCCCTAGATAGAGGCCTATTACCCTAAATTCGTATTGGATTCAAAGGTGTTTGTGTTATGTCGGCAGGGTATGGTTGGGAGAGGTACATGTCTGCAAGTGTTCAGTTTAATCAGAGAAGGGCTGCCCGATTTACCCAAGGGGCATTTCCACTGTGGGCTAGAGGGACCCCTAAAGAGACTGCTACTGCCTGCTGTAGAAAGGCAATCATCTAAAAACATGTGACCAGCATTACAAAGAAATACTAGCAATGGTTGGCCAATTTATGGTGAACACTTCCTTACTTTGGTGTCACTGAAATTATCCCGAAGTGCATTGACCGGAATGCAATGGGGACCTTATGCTAAGATACCACCTGTGTGCTCCCTGCTCCTGCACTGTTAAGGCTCCTCCTGGAGTGGTTTGCCCGACAAGCTTTGTGTCGCCCCTGTGCACTTTGCAGTAGCACTGCCCGATAAAATACAAGCACCATCTCAAGCATCCTTGAAGAAGGGCAATCACCCGGAAACACATGCCCAGCAATTGTCAAAAAAAGCAGCAGTGAGACAC
This sequence comes from Lissotriton vulgaris, assembly GCF_964263255.1. Classification (NCBI taxonomy): domain Eukaryota; kingdom Metazoa; phylum Chordata; class Amphibia; order Caudata; family Salamandridae; genus Lissotriton; species Lissotriton vulgaris. Next base: position 501,987,673 of record NC_141694.1, read on the forward strand.
CAACTGATGGTGAACACTTTCTTATCTGGAGTTGCTGGAAATATCACGAAGTGCATTAATCGGAATACAATGGGGGATCAGCAGCTGGGAGCTTCCTCCCCCTGCACTAATAAGAAATATATTTACATATGAACATCGGCAGAGTCGATGACCCACGCCTGTCCCCAGTCAGCATGCATTGATGCTCAGCTTGGCTTGTTTTTAGGTCTCGCTCGAGACCTATTGTGATTAAGTAGGCTCTCAAGGGACGTTGGCAGGGGCACGCGCGGCGATTTCACAGCGTGGACGCGCATGCCCCGCCCCCCCCCGAGCCGTGCACATCTCCAGAAGCCGATTGCCAGGGTCAGCCATGCCTCTCCAGTCACACGCGCACACACACTGCATACACGAACGCGCACACACACACACTGCATACACACACGCTCACACACAGGTGCCAAGCCCCCCAAGCCCCACTTACCGCCTCAGCCGCCTCTCCTGACTTCTGCTGCCATCCACTTTGTGAGAGTGGGCGCGGGCTTCTCCAAAAGACGGAAGTCCTGCCCCACGACTGCCGTGAGCGTGCACATCCCGAGACCGGAAGTTCGGGAGAGTGCACGCTCACGGCTGTTTCTCTTCCTGTCTAGGGGGATCTTCCTCCCGTCCGTACCATTAAGAAGGGTTAATTATTGTACCGTAAAAGTAGACACGCATTCAAAAAATAAATCATTGCCACCAATGACTTGCAATATATTTAGCTATTTGGCGCTATTAAATACAGTGCCTACATAGCAAAAGCAGTACCGAGTGAGTCTTTACGTGTACTGCATGGCCCGTTTCCCCCTCGGAAGCCTGCACAATGGTACCGGCCAAGGCGCGCGCTGGCTCTGGCGGTTCGGTGGCTCCAGGGGGCGGGGCGCTCCAGTCTGTGGCGCGGAAAGAACACGCTGGGCCTGGCTGTTTGAGTACTGGAAGTAGCATCTTCTAATGCAGGGGTAGGGGGACGGAACTGCGGGCCGAGGCCATGGAGGAGCTGAAGGTCCCCGAGGACATGTTTAAGGATGTAAAGTTCCACCCGGTTGGAGATCTGGATCCTCAGGTACTTGAGACGGAAGGTCTGGGAAGAAGTAGGACCCAGGCTCCGAAAGGGAAGGAGCGGTATCTGGCCAGTGCTTTCTGATCTGGGTCTTGGATGGCAAGAAAGGACGCACCCGGGCATTGCAAGGCCGTCCTGCTTTTAAATTATTAACACAAGAGGCCCATGTTTTGAGCTGCAAACTTGTCCACCGGTTGTTGACCCGAGGCCGTGCTACGCTTCTCCCAGATTGTAAACTGCAGAGTTTAATTTCCGATGTATGACCCTCCAGGGCGCAGACTATCACTATAGTGAGATTGCAGGGTGCTGTGCGAGAACTGTTCTCGGAGCTACAGGTGGGAGACTTTGGGAATCGACTGGGCCAAGAAGGCTAGGATAGTCCTGACTCTGCAGCCAGGATGCTTCTTGTTGCGTCGCTTTCACTCCATATGTCTCCATATGCCTGCGCCTCACACTAACGTTGCAATAAACTTAATGTATAGTTCCCTGTCTTTGTGTAACACCCCATCCGAAGGCAGAATAACGTATATGCTTATTTGTAAGTCAGTCTCAAACGTCAAACAAATGTGTAAAGCCTTAGGGGAAATGGTATAACATGCAGGTACTAAAAGAGATCATTTTTGAACGTGGAGACAACATGTAGACATCTTTTGTATCATCAAGGAACTGTATGTAGTTTCCTACGTGGCGCTACGTTTACATCCGCAAGTGCATACCCTTGTCGAGGTCACACTTTGAGAGCTTGAAAACTAGCAGTTGGGAGTTCAGATGCATGTGCGTTTCTTGATTGGTGGGCAATGTCTGTACGTTACACTTGGAAGTGTTTTGTGCGCACACTTTTCCTCGTAAGATGTCTGAAAGGAATCTGTAAACATGCAAATGGTAATGGGGGAATGCTTGCAATAAGTCTAACCACTGACAATCTCTTGGGGGGAGGGGGGGAGCGTTCCTACCCATCCATCGCTCTTTTGCTCACCATGCCATCTCACTTTGGTCATATGTAAATCAATCTCGACTCTGTCGAAACAATCCATTCCGTAGCTGCCAGGTCTTAGTTATACAAATGAACTTAATTTAGGTCGTTTGTTTGTGCTGACTTTTACGTATATAAAACCATGATTTAAATGTAAAGTCCCCACGTTTAAATACCGGCGTCCACATAGGCGTGCATTGCCTGCCTTTCCCATGAAAAGAAAGTAACTCCTGGGTGCCAACATTTCTCTGTTAATAGCAGCGGTTTGGAATGTCCAAGGGTTAGTGTATTTTACAAATGAGTTCTTTGCATGCTGTTGCCCCAGAAAGCAATTGTGTGGCTCTATCGTTCTGCGTCTTTTTTTATTGATCCTGTTATTCCATTAGTGAGCTCAATCGTCATGTAAGCCCACTGAGGCTTTTTCGATTAGATGATCGTCAGACCCCAAAGTTAGCCTATGAGGGTGAGAGGGCACCCAATGTGCGCCACTCTCTTCGAGAATGGCTACTGATCTCTCTGCCGAGACTGACGGTGTTAGCAGAGAAATTAGAGAAGGGAGAGCCTACTATTTTCTCCTGAATAAAAGATCTGTTCAGTCTCGCCTGACTGAAGCCCTTTACTATGTATGTAAACATCTGTGAGTTTCTGTTTGATAAAGTCAACATGCATGTCTGATTAGCGTGTGGTGACATTCCTTTGACTGTGTGCTTTCAGAACGGTGGGTTACTTTGTTTAGGGCTGTATACAACACAACAAAATACTGTAGTACATCAGGTTTTTGAAGGCCTAGTCAGCTGGTTATGTACTAAATCTATTTAGAAAACCATCGCCCTCCTCTCTGTAGCATTCTTCATCATGGGGTTCGCTCCTTTCCATAACAGGATGCTGTCATCCATGGTGGACTCTGTAAGAGATCTTAGGCGGTTAGCCTGATTTAGTAATACTCATTAGTTTGAGGTGGTGTCTCTGCTGAGTCCCATCCTTTGCGCGAAGGTAAGAACATTGCAGTTCATAAGCATTGGCATGATTTGTGGCTTGTTGTTAGTTACTGTGATACTTGAGACTTACACATTATAATGCAGCTAACATGAATTTAAGGACCACAGAGATCTGCCCAAACTATCAATTTCTAATACTGCTGAAGCTGTGTGCATTGAAAAGAATTGAAGGTTGCATATGGAAGAGATAGCTGCTTCGTAGCAGGAGGTTTGTGTTTGAAGCTTTTTTTGGTAAATTACTGACAATCGTTACAATATACTATCATTACAATACTCTATAAAAGGAAAGTTAAAAACCCACACAAATTGCTACAAATTATAAGGAAGTTAAAACATTAAACACAGTTATCCGAACTGGCAGTAAAGTGCAAGTGCATAAAGCTTAATGGGGAGTATTGTCAAGGTCTCTCTTGCTTGCTAGACGGCTGGTTTCTTTTTGTCACTCAATTTTCTGTGACAGTGCAGCCCGGATTGATTCTTTAAATTTCCCTAGCCACGCAACCGTTTGAGCTGGTTTAGCAGAGAAACACAGGTCTGAGGCTTCTCTGCATCCTACGAGGCTGTGAGACCTGCAGATGGGAAGTACCAGTTGGTGCCGCTCGCTAGCTAACTTTGGACAGCAGATAGAGCCAGGATTCACGATGGTAACTACAAAGTCGACATGTGGCTGAATTGTCCTTCCGGGACCAGGTTTGATTAAAGTCCATGATGGGCAATGCAAGAAGTCTCATGTAAGTGATTTTTTTCTGGGCCGGGACTGTCAGTGCTTGCCCAAAGTAAGGCTGTGGTTTTCCCAACATGTAGGAAGTGTCCAGTGATGAGAGTTTGGGTTGATGGTGTAAGCTTTCCAGGTCTCTTTCATAGGATATTTTCTTGACCTGTGTGTTCACTGATCTTTTCCATACGGTTACTTGAATGTTTACGTTATGCAAGTTTTGAGTGCGTATTTCTAGCGATTTTATGGCTACTGCCAGGTAAACCTGCCATGGAGTCCCTCCTTCTTCAAAGATTGTTTTAATTAGCGTTTTCTGAGAGGTTGCTGGAGCAGGCAGGGTGCTAATATAGTATTTTAAAATATCCCCAGAGCAGATAATGTCCTGACGGGTGAGTCCCAGCTCCAACCTTACTCTTGCTTTCCTGGCCTGTCGTGGAAGTTCTAGGACCTTCTTATAGGCAGAAATTTGGTGGTTTATGAGGAACTTAGTGAAGGCTAGGTGGCGAGTTAAGAGAGTGAACTAGTTTTGCTTTTAAGACTTTCAAGATGGGTTCAGCAGTCGGACTGTGTAGTTGTCGATTGAGATTTCTCAAACTGTGTATTATGCCGGCCCTCTTGCTTCTTAGATGTTTCAGATGGGCTGTGGCTTTGGCCCCTTCTGATAACTTGAGACCAAGATAGTTATAACTTCTGCATGTTCTGATTTGCAGGTCACCTGGGTGCCATTGTGCTGTCTTCTTTCGGTGGTACTTCCTAAAGATAATTATCCTGGTCTTCTATTGGTTCACCAAGAGATTGTTTTTTTGGTTAAACCTATTCAGAGCTTCTAAGGCTTTGTGTAGGCCTGTACTAGTGTGATCCATTAGGACTATGTCATCAGCGTATTGGAGAATTTGGAGATGCACATTCCCCAACCTTGGTGTTAGTAGATTTGCCCCCTCCAGGGCTATTCCCAGGTCTGCTGTATAGAGATTAAAAAGTAGAAGGGAAAGAACGCATCCTTGTTTGAGGCCCGTATTGGTTGGAACCTTGGTTGTTGCAGTCGATTGGCTGGTTTTGATAGGAACCTGGGTCCCCTCATGAAGGGCAATTAATGCCTTTTAACAGCTTTTGAGGAACACCCCAGGAATCCAGTTTTTCCCACGGTCAACTCGGTCGAAAGCTGCACTGTAATCAACGAAGCACCAAAACAGAGGTAGTTGTGATGGTTGGGTCGCACGGAGTGACAGGTGTCCCAGTGCTAAGATGTTCTCTATGGTAGAGCTTTGGGGCCTGAAACCAGATTGAAAGAACGGAAGGATGTTATGATCTTTTGCCCAGGTTTCTAGTTCTTTCAACAGAATTCTGGCATGTGCTTTTGCTTCTATGTCTAATAGAGCGACGAGCCGATAGTTTTCAGGTTTCGTGCAGTCCACGTTTTAGGTCGCGTTGGTGTAGCAATGCGAAGCATTGCGTCCAGCGAAGCATCTATTGTCATCCACTTGCTGGGAATCTGAGACAGGGGATGTGCATGTGCAAGCCCTCGGCGATATCACCTCGTGGGCGCGAGTACGCCCAGCCCGGCGCCATGCACATCTCCTATCCCACATTCTCAGCAAGTGAATAACACATACACACACACACAGCCACTCTCATGCATGCACACACACACACTCACGCATGCACACACACACACTCACGCATGCACACACACACTCACCATGCACACACACTCACGCATACACCCACTCACGCATGCACACACACACACTCACGCATGCACACACACACACTCACGCATGCACACACACACTCACGCATGCACACACACACTCACGCATGCACACACACTCACGCCTGCACGCACACACTCACGCCTGCGCGCACACACTCACGCCTGCGCGCACACACTCACGCCTGCGCGCACACATTCACGCCTGCACACACACACTCACGCATGCACACACACACGCTCCTCACCGCTGCTGTTGGGGACAATCATTCATGGAGTGCCGGGTCCTTGGCTCCCGATGGATGGATGGGCGAGTCGGCGCGACGCGGCCAGGGACTCCAGAGCAGGGACAGGCTGACAACTTCCAGCCTGCTAACTTTCTGCTGCTCCGGTGGGACCTGCGGTGTGCTGTGTGAACGGCGGCTGCGGTGCATGGGCGGGGCAGGACGGCGGCTGCGCAGGATTCATAGCCCCTGCCCTTCGGCCGTTTCCGTGACTCCGCCCGGCTAGCGCGCCATTGGCTGAGCGCCCCTTAGCGCTGGCTCGTCCCCAGAGCTCTCAGTTGCTTCAGATTAGTGTTTTTTTCCAAGCAAGGGATAAGTGTTTGGACGCACAAAGGGTGTTGTCAGGTGAGTGTGAAGGGACAGACATATTGCCCAAGTAGCTCAGATGAAGATGTCGTTAATTGTAAGAGCACGAGGGCGGCACTTTGAAGTATCTGGTGCTGATGCTGTCCGTTCTGGAATGTTCACCCAGTCAAATGCGGCATTAGTATGTAAGGGAATATGCTTGCGCTTTCCCCGTGATGACTCTATTTGAAGTCTGTTGCTCAATAGTGTGTGCTTTCTAAAGGCTGCAGAGTTGCTGGTGGTTCTTCAAGATGTGCACCGTCTCTGAAGAAATGCAATTTCACAGTCATTAAACATTTTAAAGTTCATCAGGGGCTAATTACAGCAGAACGCATGGCATTGGCGACTGGGCGTCCATGGTGGGTGAGACAGCCTATTGATCATCCAATTGATTTTTATGGTTTGGCACCGAGCCGCAATGTCGCCTACTCTTATGCGGTGGGCTCCGTTATTTTCCTGTCAGCGCGCTTCACTGATGGATTAGACAAAACCTACCTGCACGATAACACATTAAAAAGTAGCAGGTCCTGCTCTCTTTTCTGCTTTTAAAGCGCACCATTGCGAATCTTCCCACTGCGTCTGCCGCATTTTGAGCATTTCAAGGCGGTGCAATCGATTACAATAATGCCATTTTTTGGCACAGATTTCCCTAAACTGCACTTCATAGATTGTCAACCTCAAGCAGAGGCCGGGGTAGCTTTTTATTAAAGCTGCTTCTGTTTAATTCAAGAGTAAGTGGTTTAATTCAAGAGTGAGTGCTTTTCTAGGGATGGGAAATTAAATTTGGAGATTTATGTAGCGCAGTTTATCACACATGAGGGTATCCAGGCACTGTTAATGCGCACAGTGAAATTAAGTGATCCCCAGCACCCGAGTCAGCTGCTTTGGCCGCTGCGCCACATCGTCTCCTGAGAAGGAAACAAGAACCCTATCTTTCATGGAGGTGTTCCAACAGAGATTTTTCTACATGGTGTAAATTACAGTAACTTTTATTTAAGTATTAATTATTAAAAAAATTACAAGCCATTGTTATTTGAAATATCAATACATCTAAGTCTCATACATACAACACATATTGCATTACAAATGCTATAGGTGTCACATTTGCAAAAGTTAAAACTATTGGCATTGTAAATGACAAAGCTAATAATTTCGCTATTTTCAAAACCAACACATAAATAAAGTGTCATTTACAATACCAATAGTCAAACTTTCCTAATGCGAGACCTATTGCATTGCAAATGCTTGTTCTTTCTAGCAGCCAGCATGGACTGAAGGCAGGATAGGAGGGCATGCGACCAATCAGGCGAGAGGCCATGATACGAAATAGCCTGCTCAGGCACTACGTAGCACTTAAGACAATGTACATCCATAAAGCAAAGTAAGTTTTCAATATAGTGCAAAGTGCACAGTGTTTTTGCAAGGTCAGAGAAGTTCCCCTGACAATTAATTGAGCACAACCGATATGGCCTTTGCTGAACAGAATGTAAAACAGTCTTACCTTGGTTGTGAAGTTTAGCGAGGGTTTCAGCACTGCTGGATAGTCAGAAAATTCAATGATGTAATCGTGCTCAGTAAACATGATTTGGCTACTTGTATTCTGCGAAATTCCTGTTTCGACAAATCAGATAACGTTAAAAAAAAGTTAAGAAAAGTTTTAAAAACGACATGTGGCAAAGATTTTACTTCAGATTACATGCATGTTCTATTTTGTTGCCAAACAATATACTGGAGTCCTGAACAGAAACAATGTGCCTGGTCTTCCTGCTTCTAAGTGAAGCAAGATTCTATACAGTAGTGGTTCTCAACCTTTTGACTTCTGGGAAGTAATCTTTACTGGAACCCGGGGACCCCCCCTTGAATCATTATTGGAATCGAGGACCCCTCATTGAGTCATGAGTGCTAGCCGAGGGCCCCAGCCTAAGCATTGATTTGAACCGCAAAACAATACACATACTTAGGAGTGTCCCGTCGCTGTGTCCAGACACATTTTATTTAATTGACAAACACATAAATAAAAAATAAATAAATAAATCACAATTTATTTTAACATGAAGGTTGGAGCTTTTCTAAATTCAATTGAGGCCAAGCATCAATAATCTATTCTGTTTTATGTACTTGCACTGCTCCGACAAATCAATCTGAGGATACAAATTACATTTTAAGTCTCCAATTTTAAATTCCTTCACATTTACAGTGCATTAAAAAAAATTCAATTGTAAATTTACCTTCTTAATTTAAATAAACTTTATTAATCTGCTAATATTATTTAATTTTCTACGTAGTCGTGGACCGACAGTTTGGGAACCACTGCCGTACAGGAATAGCGTTTTGCACAACTTTCAATTAGGACCGTAGCTGAAAGTGGAACACTGAGTAAGATTCAGAAGAAGGCGTTCCAGCTGGACTTTTAATCATGCTATACAAACCTATCAATTCACAAAATTCCATTCAGTAGCATTCATATCGATTCAGGTACAGCCACATTTAGCGTGGTGACATAAATATGTATAACACTATGTATTATAAGCCAAGGGTTTCTTAAAGATCATCTTAATTTCACGCAGACTTGCCAATAAATGTCAAAATAGTAGAATATTCTAAAAAGAAATTATTTTAAAAAGTAGTGCCCAACAATGCACTTTACACTCCAATTTTGTAAACAAATTGACCTTTGGCATTACATGTGGTTTTGTAGGAACATTAATGAAGTATTCAAATACTTCAAAGTATGCCATTGTACCCAGGAGCATTATAGTGCCCCAGGCAAATACTGCCCGCATCTCACTTGGCTGCCTTTACAAAATCCACGGGATCCTCATGCAACATGTTATTGTTTCGCCAGCTCATCACTCTCTGTCCACATGCCGCAAGTTCTTTACCTGTCCATGTGTTTCGGCCTCTCACTGTCTGACATTATTCCCACACACCCTGTGCTGTTTGCCCATGGTACTAACTTACTCACTTGCTCTGCCATTGCCATTGACACAATCTGTTTATGTGGCAAGGAGTATTTAAACACACTAACTATATGCCACATCCTAATAACCTAATATGCAAGTCAAGCATTCAAAGAGTTGAGAGAAAGTAATTGTTAGGCACCAGCGCTTGGAATGCAAGACTATAATCTAACTTTCTTCCTATTCGTTCATGAAAGTGGTGGATTGCACTTTCATTTCTTACCTAGAAGCATGGCGGTTGATGCGACCAGTGGCAATCTTATCAGCAGTATTGGATTCCGAAGTTGGAAGACTTCTAGGTTGTTTGAAATCATTTGCAATTGTTTGTGCTACCATTAAACAAACTTAAAGGAATAGTGATGGGTCATACTTTAATTGTATAAGTCACACACTCAGTGGAGAGTCAGTTGACCTGAACGAGAACTCAGCACATGACAAACAGTAGGCTGACTTTTTATGAGCAAGTTATATCTCCAGATGAGAGCATTGCCATTAAGAAGAGCAATGAGGATGTTACCCACTAAATCACCCTAAGTAGAAAAACCTGCCACTGTGAGGTCAAATACACGGATGAGGATCTTGAATGAAGTACTCTACACTCTTTCCTATGCTTTGGTTCACTTACATTGATTATGTATAACGGTTGGCAAAACCCACGAACATAATTGTAACTGTTTACTAAATAATCACTACTGTTAAAAGTAACAAAATATTTATAGCACAAGCCATCAATCCCATCTTTTAGAGGAGTATACGTCATGGCTTAATTGGCTTCTTTGGAAGTTTTACTTTGAAAATTGTTAATCTGCAAAACTTCATTTGTAATTGTAATCCCTACTTGATCAAATTTTTTTTAAAACCTTTTCCAAAACGAAGGGAATGTATACAATTAACTCATATTTTGGGCAAAACAGATTTGTGTAATTCTCTACATCACTAATTGTGTGGCATGCTTCAAATATTGTATAGCCACACTAGATTTTTCTAATTTTTGATACCTTGCACATCCACTGCTCAAAACAAAAGAAGTGTAATATTTCATAGAAAATACCTGTAAGTGTTTCAGTTACCACAGCTACAATATCCAAATACATTGTAGAAAAGCTGACACCACGCCTCTCTTTATAAAAATTGATTAATTCATTTATCTCTGCAGTGCCAAAGGAGAACTTTGTGGATCCGTTTATCTAGAACAAATAAAAAGTTTTGTTTTAGTTTTCTTTGTGTAAAAAATACTATTTGTTAATATAAATAAACTATTTCAACAGGCCAGCATTTGGTATACCAAATGTTTACACATGTGAATATGGATTTTTGCCTATCACCGTAGCTTTGCAATAGCCTCTACCTATAGAACATTGGAATAAGCACATGCAACGGCCATAAAGAACGTTCTAAACTGCATTGGGAGTAACATTTCTTTTGCCATTGGTCCTATTGCACCAATCAGGGTCACATATGTTAAAAAGGCTACATGTGTGGGTCTACAGATATTCGGCAGAATATAATTTGTCCCATGAACTTGAAGCAGATATCACATTTTGTTTCCACAACAGTAATAGTTCTTAAATTGCAGTGCTGTGTACAACGGAAGATACTCTTTCTCAATTCAGGTGCAGGTAGCTATAATGCTTTAGGCAGAGGGACGAACTAGAGAAACTGGGAACGCACTAGAATCATCTTCTTTATGCCTAATGAGATCAAATTTACAGAGGAATGATCTTAAAACCAGAAATATCGTTGGAGATTTGATGTCCCCACTATATAAATTGCCAAAGGGTCATATACCTTCTTTATGGCGGGAGTGTGTGCCCAATTATAGAAATCTAAGCAGTGAGGAGTGAGGACTGCCAATGGTGGGCTAGCTCCTCATTTGTGTAGGGAGAAATTCAATATGGTGTTATGGTAACCGTATTATCAGGGCAGTGATCTTCCACATTGTTGTAGAATTTTGCTGATCAACCAAGAATGGAGTGGGAATCATTGCATTTCCTTGAAACCTACATATTTCCAAGGGAGCTTCATGGGACTAAATCCTCTCTTGGCGAGGGGGCTACAGAAGTCTCCACCCATGATCGCCCTCAACCAGCAGAGACCTACATTCCTGTGTAGCTCCAGGTGAAATGTTCCTTTTCATTGTCTGGGAGATAGTGATTCCCCCTTGTAACGTCGCTCCAGCAATACAATACTGTCTGGCACAGTGACCCTACCATTCATTAAGAAGTGGAGGATTTATAAATAATGGTGACTCAGAGTTCCAAAAATATATGAAGCATAACACAGACCTGTTTTGCTGCTTCCTATTTTGCATGAACTTTGTCATAACAAAAAAGCAACTAAGACTAAAGAGAATCTATATTCAGTGCCGACCACTGTTAAAAACAATGAATAGCTTTTGAGGAAATAAATAATGAATGCAATAGCCAACTGTAAAAAACGTTTTTCCTCTCAATTACTTTCAAGTGGGTCAAACAGCATATTTAAGAGTACAGGATATCACAATATTTTATTTCCATAAGGTGTGGTACAGTGGGTAACCGTAGCTATTTCAAAAGGTCAATGTTATGATAACTTCCTGGGGCATGGATATGTACAGAGGTGCTTTAAGTTATAGGGCAGTTATGTGGTCTATCTAAATGAAAGAGCCCTAAAATATTGAAAACCATTCAATACCTATACATTCAAGTATATAAAGTGCCACAAAATGCTAAATATATCGCAAAAAAGATGCATATGAAAGAATTTGGTAACACCATTCTTACATTAAAATATAAATACATTTCTAGTTACTATTTCCCTCTAATGATAGGTGTTTTGAATATGCATTCTTACTTCCCAATTGCAGAGGAGAATTAAGACGAAGTTGCCTCATAGCATGAAAATATTGTGATATCTATGTGACTGGAATAAACCAGAATACAGTAGGGTCTCACTGAAAGCTAGCAAATGACTACTATAATTGTTGAATCTGCATTATCTCAGTGAATACTCCCTCACCTGCTCTCCAAATAGCTTCTTGTCTTGTTTAAATCTTAACAAAATTGGAATTTTACTTGAAAAAAGCTGCAATAATATACTCATTATAGAGCATTTTTTTTGTACTGAAAACATTGAGAAAAATTTACCTTATATGTTTTTTTGATGTTACTTCTCAAATGCTCGGCTGATTCAGGAAACAGAGTTACCACAGCATTTCCTTTCACAGGTTTTCCGTAGGTGTATCTGAAACGTTCAATTCAATGTCAATGGCCATTTCTTATCAGCATCAGCCCGCTGTTATAAGAATTTTAATACTAAGCAAAGAAAAAAATTACACACAGACACCACAAATTATAATCATGAATGAGAATAAAATACAATTTTGAACCAGTTAGTGAAAAAAAAACTAATGTTGATTACCACTAGTAACATAAGCTCTTTCTGCTTCACAAATCTTTTTTCAGCTATCAGTCTGGTATAGTCTTGGAAATAAAATGCCACTAAGCAGTTGTACTTCATATGCCCCAGCCACAAAGAATGAAAAAATGCATAACATCATGAAGTACATCTGAGAGTGGTGTATGTCTTCGTGCATACACTATGTTTATTCATTTTTGTGCTTTAGACAATGATGATTTCACTGTAGAGGGTCACGCCAGTTTAAAATTTAAGAGTATATGCAAGCACTATGCAAAGCATCGTTAATGCATTTCTTTGGTGTCAAATGCAGAGGCTTCAAAGTGCTTCTCTCAATGGACCAAGAGCAGTGTAAATGGCCCAAGGATTTTGGTACTCCATACCTCAGCCCAGGCAACGAATACATTACGTTGATTTGTACGTGTAGCACACTAGGGCCCCACAAGAAAGATAGAGAACATTTTAGTATTGAACAATTTAGTGAAAGTTAATGCTTCATAGAAAGTTAGCAGTAGTTATGCAGAAGCATCAAATAATATGCAGGTCGGATTGCATCTTATAAAACAGAGGACAATCTAATATGGGGTACCTTTGAAGGGTAAATGGAAATAACAGAAAACAGTAATCAGTCCTCTCTCTTGGAGAGCATGCTAAATGTCTGTTGTCTGAAAACAGAAATACATCTAACATTTAGCAAAACTGCATGCAGTTCTCAAGGTTTTATTCACTCTACAAGCTTCTCTCTGCGTCTTTCAAGCTTGCACCATCTGTAACTAGATAGGATCCATGGGCTAGTCTGCACAATGCAGGTGAATCTTTGAATGTGGTTTTCATTAAAACATGTGTAACAGTGCAATAATGTCTCAACTGGGGATCATTTAGCAAAGGCAGTTAAATAAATAGTATACATCATAAGTACCGGGAGAAAAGGGAACAAGCATTTGCAATGCAATAGGTCTCGCATTATTAAAGTTTGATCTATTGGCATTGCTAAATGATGCAACACCAATATCTCAAACTTTAATAATGCGAGACCTATTGCATTGCAAATGCTATCAATCAATCAATCAGAGTACTTGTAAAGCGCGCAACTTACCCATGAGGGTCTCAAGGCGCTGAGGGGAGGGGGGGGGGGGGTGCTGCTACTGCTTGAAGAGCCAGGTCTTGAGGAGTCTTCTGAAGTCGAGTAGGTCGTGGGCCTGCTGTAGGTGTGTAGGGAGGGTGTTCTAGGTCTTGGCGGCGAGGTAGGAGAAGGACCTGCCGCCGGAGGTCGTTCGTTGGTTGCAGAGGACAGCGGCGAGGGCGACGCTGGTGGGTGGGGGTGTAGAAGCGGAGTCTGCTGTTCAGGTAGGCTGGTCCCGCTTTGTGGAGTGAGGAGCTTGAAGGTGATCCTCTTGTCGACGGGGAGCCAGTGTAGGTCTCAGGTGGGGGGTGATGTGGCTGTGGCGGGGGACATTGACGATCAGTCGGGCGGAGGCGTTTTGGATGCATTGTAGTTGTCGTAGGTGTTTGGCTGAGATTCCTGCGTAGAGTGGGTTGCCGTAGTCCAGTCTGCTGCTGACGAGGGCCTGTGTCACTGTTCTTCTCGTTTCGGTAGAGATCCACTTGCAGATCCTGTGGAGCATGCGGAGGGTGTTGTAGCAGGAGGAGGAGACAGCGTTGACCTGCTTAGACATGGAGAGGGAGGAGTCTAGGAAGAATCCTAGGTTGCGTGCATGGTCGGTGGGTGTCGGTGCTGTTCCAAGTGTTGTTGGCCACCAGGACTCGTCTCAGGCTGAGGGGGTTATTGTTATTGTTATTGTTAGCTTCAGTTTGTAAAGCGCCAACTCACCGACAGGTCTCAAGGCGCTCAAGGGGTGGGTCCGAGGATGAGGACCTCCGTCTTGCCCGAGTTCTCTGTCTTGCCCGAGTCCAGCTTCAGACGGCTGCTCCTCATCCAGTCGGTGATGGCCTTCAGTCCCTCGTGGAGGTTGGTTTTGGAGGTGTGTGGGTCTTTGGTGAGGGAGAGGATGAGCTGGGTGTCGTCAGCGTAGGAGACGATGTTGAGATCGTGATGGCGGGCCACTTGTGCGAGGGAGGCCATGTAGATGTTGAACAGCGTCGGGCTGAGGGATGAGCCTTGGGGGATGCCGCAGATGATGTCGGTGGCTTGGGATTGGAAGGGTGGGAGGCGGACGCTCTGGGTTCTGCCGGAGAGGAAGGACATGGTCCAGTCAAGGGCCTTCTCTTGGATTCCGGCTTCTAGGAGGCGTGTCTTTATAGTGTGATGGCGGACCATGTTGAAGGCGGCTGACAGGTCCAGGAGGATGAGGGCTGATGTTTTGCCGTGGTCTAGTTGGTGCCTGATGTCGTCTGTGGCGGCGATGAGGGCTGTCTCAGTGCTGTGGTTTTGTCTTCGAGGTGGCGGGCCAATTGCATGTTGACGATTTTCGTGATGACCTTTGCCGGGAACAGGAGCAGGGAGATGGGCCGGAAGTTCTTGAGGTCCTTGGGGTCCGCCTTGTGCTTCTTGAGGAGGGCGTTGATTTTGGTGTGCTTCCAGCTTTCCGGGAATGTCGCTGTTTCGAAGGAGATGTTGATGACCTTCCGTAGTTGGGGTGCGATGGCTGCGTCTGCTTTGTTGAATACGTGGTTTAGGCACGGGTCTAACGGAGATCCTGAGTGGATGGAGTTTATGACCCTGCGTGTCTCGTCATTGTTGACGTTGTACCAGGCGGTTGGCGCTGGTGGTGTTCACAGGGCAGGTGGAGTCTGGCATAGTCGGGCGGTCGTGGTGTTGAAGCTGTTGTGAATGTCAGCGATCCTGTGGTGGAAGAAGATGGCTAGTGAGTCGCACAGGTCATGTTAGGGCGGGATGTCAGCTGTGTTGGCGCTGGGGTTGGAGAGTTCCTTTACGATGCCGAGGAGCTCTTTGCTGTCGTGTGCGTTGTTATCCAGGCGGTCTTTGAAGGAGGATCTCTTGGCTAATCTGATGAGGTGGTGATGTCTGCAGGTGGCGTCCTTGTGGGCTGGGTGGTTGTCCGGTGTGCGTTTGTGGAGCCATATCTTCTCCAGTTTCCGGCATGTGCGTTTGGAGGTCTGGAGTTCGTCGGTGAACCAGGTGGCTCTCTTGCTGGTGTGGCTGTTGGAGGGTCTCTTGAGCGGGGAGAGGGTGATGGCGCAGTCGTCGATCCACTGTCTGAGGTTGCGGGCTGCGGTGTCTGGGTTGCTTGTTTGTATTTGTGGGGAGTGCTGTCAAACAAATGCTAGGCTAATCCAGCCAATGGTTGATCCAATGTACCCTTTTCTACAATTGCCAAAGAAGCACAGGGAGAAGCTTTCTCAGTATTTTGGGCCTACAGTTGAGTTGTCAATGAATTGACCACAGTCAATATTTTCTGAACTTGGTCCAAATTGACAATGAAAAACATTGCCAAAGTTCTGCATAAAAAAAAAATACAGCTCTGTATGGCCAAGAGTTAATCATGGCTCTGAATCACAGGTGTAAATCAACATTGAGGCCACGACCTAACGTCACCTGCATTGATATAAAGTAGAGAACAAAAAAGAATTGCTTAAATGGGACACCCAAGCCCCTCTATCCTTCCCCAGTGTGGAGTTAAGGGCCACTGCTGGATGGACCTAACTGCTGGTCAAGAGCCTGGAACCCCAATCCATACACTTAAAAAACAAATACACTGCAACTGAGAGATGACGGCTTGAGAACAACAGCATTGACAGGGTGTGAAAGAAAGCTTTAACACGAAGCCGACAAATCACTGCTGCTTCCTGAAAGGAAACACTCACAGCAAGTGGTGTTCCCTTACCCTGCTCCAGAGGGCGGAAGTGGTGTTTCAGAGGGCCGTCTCCTAGGTGATGGAGTTCGGATAGAAGTCTCTGGTCACAGGGTCATGTTCCGAGCAGTACACAGCAGTACCATGCCTGCATGCTGGCTGGCGCAATGATAAAAAGTCAACATTTCTACTAGGCGCGGTGTGGTGTACCAAGAGAAGACCAAACCACTCCCAATGCAGTTATAAAAGAAGGATTTCAAGGTAGGGTGTTCTATAAACAGAACAGTCTTATTGCAATGTTACACAACCGTGATGTAAGAATATTTTCCTCAAATGATTGAGAACATTCTACCCATATACCTGCAGTCCCTAACCCGATAGTACGTGTGATTGGGTCGTACTGACAGACGAGGCAGGGCAGGAAGTGCGAAGGAATGGCATTAAGGAAGTCAGCCGTGCTCCGTCTCAGGTTTTATTAATTCATTCATGACCCTATGTTCAAAAAACAGCACAGAGAGGTGAAGATCATGGCAAACAAGCCACCACACACTTTAGCACTAATTTTCCAGGGGTTATAAAGAGATCCATCGGGGGTTGTGAGGTAACTACGAACCTGTCTTGTTCCTACCAGAAATGTAGACATTCTCTGAGATAGTCTATTGGGGGGAGGAGGGGGCATGGTGGAGACAAGAAATGGTTAGTGGGAACCGGTTACAGAATTATGGATTACCGCTTTTTCCGCATTACTTGGGTAAGTCTCTGGATTCAGGCCGTTATCCCTGTTAATTCTACACTCTCAGGTCATTATCTTCTCAGTATCGTTGTCTCCAGGGGTGCAGAATGAACACCCCCAGACACACTAATATGGAGGACTTCGGACTATATAACTGCACTAAATGTGTCAGGACCGCATATCGCATTAGCATTTTAAAAAATACCTTTATTAGGGGTTCAAATGATTCAAATATTCGTTAAAGCGCTACACACAACGAAAAGGGATGTGGGTATGATTGTAAAGTCCTGTGAAACTACTGTGAGAGCGATTTAACTTCCCAGAAGAGGAAGAAAAAAAAATCCGCGAGTGGTGCGCGCACGCATCACAGCGAGCAATATGTTTTCAATTATCGCGCCAGTGTCTGGACATGATAATTGAAAACATAAGGGCTTTGGTGCGCGTAACAGACACCAATAGGCTATGGCGGAGCAATACGACCGCCTTTGGCCTATTGCATGCTCTGTTTAAAAAAAAACACGCACTCAAAGCACAATAACGGAACCCAAAAGGAAAAGCACACGCACAAGCATTTGCGATTCCAGGGTCCGTTTTGAAACTCCGGACAAAAGGGCTCTTGCCTGCGGCAGTACTGCTGCGCAGTGCAATACAAGCCCTAAAAAGGAGACCACATCGGGAGAATTGAGGTAAAGCTAATGTTATTGTAGGTAGTTATAACTGCAGTACTATACAAATAAAGTGAATGGTGACCATAACACACAAGTGGCCACTGGGCGTGCTAGTGACAAGTGACGGCGCAGTGACACAATATGAAAGAATAATAACAGCGTGAAGGGCGATACAGTATAGGAAAAGTGGTCAATAAAAAACAATTATATACAATAGGTACTTGTAAATTGGGTAAAGGCAATTGACCACTACAGCACCAAAGTTCTGTGCTGGGTAGTCGACAGCGTTTCAACCTGTTTGATTTCATTCATCTTAAGGACATATGGTCACTTATTTTCAACAATAGTGCTGAGGACTGCAAGAAAACAATTTAAAGGGGGGGGGGCAAGTGTCCAACTGTTGAAGAGAGGTAGTCTCCATAGTATTACGAGATAAAGCAAGGAATGTCAACGCGGAAGTCAATCACGGAATAACTGAGAGACTGAGGAGGGGAGCAAGAGGTTAGGAGGAAGGAGGTCCGGGGGGGTCCAGGAGGTATCCAAGTGCAGGGTCTTGTCTGGCCAACCTGTAAGAGGCCTTGAAGAGAACCGGAGTCAAGCTGGGGTGGTGAACGTGCGGGCGCGTGTAAGCTCTGTCACGAGCGAGCCGATGAGTCGGGAGGGGGAAGCAATCCTGTCAATGTAAGAAGCCTGCTGAATATCAATTAATCGTTAGTGCAGCCCAAGGGACACGAACACGGGTTGTTGCTATCATGGAACAAAAAGGGTTAGCTAAGTTTCCAAGAATAAGCACTGACATTATGGGGGGATGGGCTATTGTTCAATGTGTTATGAATGCTTGCTCATTTACTTTAGGCTCTTTGTATGGATCTGTATAAGATGATCCTGCTTTGTTTGATTGGATGAGTACCGAATTAGTTTGCTGGCCTCTGCCTCTTGTCATTCGTGGTGACTTTAATATAAATATAAAACCACAAGCACCTCCAGTCTCTGGTTGGACTTTTGACGGGGCCCTGCTGTTGGATAGTGGATATATACAGTATATGAAGGCCTGGATTCCCAGATTTATTATGGAAAATAAGAGGAGCGCTCGACCAGACATCGTGTGGGACTCTCTCAAGGCAGGGATAAGGGGGGAGACATCCAGTTACGGTTGGGCAGAGCAGAGAAAGAATAAGACATTAGAACAGGCTTTATATACAGAGTTATTGGATGCCGAAGGTCAATTAGTCATGGCAAGGACGACTAGTGGTGATATTGAGAAAGCAAAAGCCAGAGTAGCTGTCGGGAAATCTGCATTAACAGAGATTTCGGCTAAAAAGGAAGCCGGTAAATATATCGCTTGGCGAAGTAAGCTCTATGAGAATGATGAAAGTGTTGGACAACTATTAGCTAGACACACAAGAGAGAGGATAGTTCAAGGGAACATCTTAGAAATAAGGGATCCTAACTTAGGTACAATTATCAATCCTTTAGCTATCCGCTCGGCCTTCCACAGATTTTATCAGTATTTATACAATGAAGACTCATTTTGACGATTTGGAATTTATGGATTACAGCTCGGATTTATCTTTTGAAGAACTCACCTCGGAGGAGGCGGAGGCTCTTCATGCCCCAATTGCAGAGGAGGAATTAAGGAGGGCGATCAACTCATTGCCAAGTAGAAAAGCGGCCTGAACGGACTCAATCCTAGGGGAATTTTTATAAATTCTGTTTTACATGTTTTAATGATCTGTTGAAAGAGATAGTTATGAATGCCCAATTGGTTGGGCAGCTGCAGGCACTGGTGGAATTCTCATGGCACTCCCATCAACACTTTGTGTGGAGAAAGTCTGGTCACTTGACTGGGTAGAGGTGGCAGAGGCAATTCGAGAGTGTATGGATGCTGGCGTGAGGGCAGCATTGGTGATGCTTGACCTCTTGGCGACATTTGACAGTGCCTCATTCGCTGCTCCTTAATCACCTCTCGGAAATTGGTGTTGCAGGTTGCATCTGGGGGTTGTTCCTCGAAGCCCGAACGCAGCAGGTCTGGCTCCCTCCATGTACTTCGGAGCCTCAGCAGTTGGCTACTGGTGTTGCGCAGGGGTCATCACTTAGTCCCGTTTCATTCAACATCTATGTTACTCCGCTGGTGTTTCTAGCGGAATCATTGGGGGCTAAGGTGATGGCCTATGCCGACAACACCCAGCTCTTGTTTTCTTGGGGAAGGGACGATGAATCTGTCCAGTCGGCACAAAACTGTCTTGCCTCTGTTTTCCAGTGGCTTGTCCAAGCCCAGTTGAAGTGCAACAAAGGGAAGTCTGAGGTTCTCTGGTATGGGACCTTTCCAGTCGACTTCAGAGTGAAGTTGTGACCCCCTGGTTTTTCCATGCCTAGTGCAGGGAACAATACTGCGAAAAATCTGAGGATATGATTTTCTGAGAATCTGAATTTCTCTACACAAGTTAAGAAACTTGTTGGGACGTGCTAAGCCACTTTGAAAGCCCTGAGAAAATTCCTTCCCTTTCTTCCAAGACCCGCTAAAGAAACAGTGGTCCGCGCTTTAATTCTATCTCGCCTGGACTACGTGAATGCCCTGCATGTGGGCATCCCTGGTTACCTTTTAGGCAAATTGCAGGTTGTTCAAAACTCTGCTGCTAGACTCTTGCTTGGTTTGTCTAAACAGTGTAGTGTGTGTACTCATTTGCGATCCCTGCACTGGCTCCCTGTGGAGGCTCAAATTCAATTCAAGATGCTTTCCATTGCCCATAGGGCCCTTTACGACATAGGCCCTAGCTATCTTCAGAAAATATTTGTCTTCTACACTGCAGCTTGACAGCTGCGATCCTCTTCGCAACTTTTGTTGCAGACCCCAAAATTCAATTGTCACAGGCTGGGTGGGTGCTCACTTGTCAGGAAAGCTAGTCTGGCTTGGAATGCCCTACCTTTGGCATTTCGGAGTACCCATTACCATGCGATGTTTAGAAAAAAGTTAAAAACGTTCCTCTTTTAGATGATTCTCTGGCACCTTCTGCCTTTACCTTTGCACGCGCCAGGACACTCTGTTGAGTAGCTGAGCACAATACAAATTTATTTAACATAACATTTAACATAACAATGTGGTAAAAGCACACACCTTGCTTTCTTGGATTTCAGAGTGCCATTAAATTGTTCCACTATCTCTGAAGCTTCAGATCTGTAACTGCATTGGAATATCTGGCTGAATTTCAAAGCTACACACAACAGTTTCATTACTTACTAAATACTAATTTATAAAAGGAACCCTCCCACCCCCCCCCCCCCCCCCCCCGGTGTTAGCTCATGTGGCACATCGATCGGAACAAAGTGTACCAATTTGGTAATTTTTAGGGGCCATTCAACCCCTATTTTCAAACTAATCAGCTTATTTTTGTGGTCAGTCAATGTGAGATAATAGGCATACTGTATATCCACATTAGAACCGTAGAGTGCAGTAGGGATCATATTTAGGTCCTGATGAGAAAAGTAGCGGGGACTGCTTTTGAAACATGTCGACCAAGTAGGGAGTAAGAGCTACCCCTTACTTATTTCTTTCCCCATTTTTAATGTTTCCAGCTAGGGAACTGAATAAAATGTATTTTTTCAACTAGCCAGGACATTTTTAAACCCTTTTTTGTAATCCGCACTTTCCCTACCACTCTCATAAGCCATCACACACATAGTCTATTCATATAAAAACAAGTGCTCCCGCGTAGTCGTAGGTCATAGCAAGCCCCGCCCCGTAGAGGGACGTGAAGACCCATATGATGAAGCATGACACTATGGGATTCATAGTGTGTGAGGGGTATTTTAAAAACACAGTGCTCTTCCCTTACATCTCTAGGGACGAGCTTTTTCACAGACCACAGAAAAATAAAAAAATAAAATAAACAGGATAGGATCTCATTGTTTGTATACAGTCTGTCCGGAGGTAGATTCTATTCATTATCCTCCCTCTCTTTGTTGTTTTGGTAACAAAATCACATTCAATCTAGAGTGCTGCACATTTCACTACTGTTATCTCTCTAGGCAACTGCAATACCTCTTACAATCCATGGCTTTGTCTCCATCCTGAATAGGAGTATCAGAGGAGAGAAGGAAACCCCTTGGCTACCACAGCTGCCCAAAGTCTTCAATGGTGCCAAAAACATTAACTATCGGTGTAAATGGGGGCACCAATATTATAGGGAATGCACAATGCTCTGGGTGGGACTATCAGTTCAGACTCCTGGGCAAAAAGCACGTAGCACAAACAGCAGGCTTCCACAACACCATCTATGGTGCATGCAGCATATGCTGCTTTCAAAATTCTATGAATCTAAACAAGAGCTCTCTCTAACAGAGTAAGACCAGGTTTTCCAGGGGGATATCTCTAATGTCAGGTCTTGGTGCATAACTTGATTCTATCAAGGCAGTCCTGGTTGTCATCATCAGTGTCCGATTCACTCTCTGGAAGATTTCATATTTTACACCTCCTGAGAGAAACATTTTCTGCTGCCAAAAACCCTAGTTCAAACCTAGTGAGCCTGCTGTCTGTCATGTTCTGAGTTAGAATACTGATAGTAAGATATCAACTGAATAAGGGACCATCACAATTTTTGGATAATGACACTCCCAGCGACCATGGCTTTAAGGCACCCAGGAAAAGCTTTGATCACTAGATTGAGTTTGGCAGAGAAATAAGTAATTGCCCCTTTTGCTTCTCCATGGGTCTGTGTCATCAAAGATACTGTGCACCCTTTGAGGCTCAAGGCAACAG
This sequence comes from Lissotriton vulgaris, assembly GCF_964263255.1. Taxonomy (NCBI): domain Eukaryota; kingdom Metazoa; phylum Chordata; class Amphibia; order Caudata; family Salamandridae; genus Lissotriton; species Lissotriton vulgaris. The sequence goes on from NC_141694.1 coordinate 502,010,060, forward strand.
ATGAAAAAATCCTTGTCATAAATGGACATTCCTAGTGTCGGAATTTCTCTCTGAGGCAGTGGTGGAAGTGGACGGGATCGGGAGGGCACGGCGTGCCCCTACTTCTTGAATTTTATAGATTCCGTTCCCATACTTTCTTCTTCTAAACATGCGTCCCGGACAGTGGAAATGCCAAGGCCGATAGTTAACGCTCAGCTTTTGGAGAAGTGCGGAACAGGCAGAGAAGGAAATGGCTCTGTCTTTTCCTCCATGCCCTAAGAAGACCAGGACAGTGTCAAGTTCTCCTGCGGCTGGTAGTTGCCCCCACCCCCTCTCTTTGTTCCCGCACACAACAAAGCCACGTTAAAAAAGTGACTGAAAATACAACAAAAGCCTCATTTACAAGTACACGGTCTTTTAAAGACGTTGCCAGCAAGCCCCGAAGCGGTCTCAGCCCGGCTGACACACAGGATGGGGGGGAGGGGCAGGGGACAAATGTGCTTACTTTAACCAACTGTTCCGAGAAGCTGAGGTGGGGATGGTGTAAGGACACAACAGGGCCTGTATGCTGGCAGTGGTGAGTGTTCCTTGGTGCCCTGTGACATGAAAAGAGGGTGGGGAGGGTCAGTTGGGCGGGGGCCAGGAGCCAAGGCCAGATTGTGCTTGCAGCCTAACCCTGGTGTGATTTTACCGGCAAGTAAAATCAGTTCCCTTTTTATCACACCTGGGAAACCCGGGAGAAGGTTATAATTGGGTGGAAGTTAACAATATCCCACCCAGGCATACTGCCCCTTCCAATTTATCATTTGGGAACAAGAGTGAGTTTCCTAACATTAGTCCTGATTTCAGTAGACACCCTGGGTGCTTGTCTTGCTTTTTGAAACGTTTGTGGTTTTATCCCATATGTCCTACATTCAGTTTGAATGTGGGGGGCTTGAAATCGGACTGTAGCTATTGAGTGAAAATGACTCCTCAGTGTCAGTTATTGCAATGATGCTGTCCGTGTGTATTTTCGCATATGGCCACTATGGCATCACCAATCTTTATGCCGATAGATGTCCTTGTATGTGAAGAGCATTGCACATCTGTACGTTGGATGCTCATATCCACATTGGTGGCAACTTATGTGTGTTGCTGTGTACAAGTTGGAGTAAAGGACTGCGAGGTCTCCTCGGCAGCCATAGACTGTGACCCGAATCATTAGCGTGGTGAGGAACCATGCCACGCCCCCAAGACACGACATCCTCTCCGGCTTCAACACTCTCCTCTCCATCTTTCAGGAAGTTCCTGTACCCCAGCCGTCACTATCTGCTGAACTGTGAAGCCAACCCTCTCTGTCCCTATTTTTAACCATCTCAGTTATTTCGATGGATTATGCAACCCCCAACCCCGTTACCTTCACCCACTCCACTACTCATGCATACCTATCCCTGCCCCTGTCTTCAAATCACTCTCTCCACTCCCTTTACCTTCCTCCATCCCTCTGTCACCCGTCGCTCTACCATATTACCCTTTTCATTTCCACCCATCAACTCTTTCTTGTCTTTCATATCTTCCTCTAACCACTCTCTCTATTAGCGCAACAATCTCTCACTCTTTCCTCCATTGCTCCTTCCCCTACTGTCTCATCTTTTTCTGTTCATCCTGTGCTGTTCTCTCTATCCCTCCTTCCAACCCACCCTTCCTACTCTCGTCCATCCCTAGCCTGCTTATGCCTGCCTCCCTCACCCCTATCTCCCCTCACAATTTCTCAGAGTACCCCCAAATGGAAGTCTGGACAAGCTAGAAATAGGGCCAGTCACAGAGCCTAACTGGAACATAAGCACTTGGTGAGCCATTAAGGGTACCATGGACGGGCCGAGGGCTCGAAGCGCAATCTAAGATTCTGTCAAGGACTGGAACATAGCACCGGTGACATGAGAAGAGACAGAATCTCAGACAGAACCAATAACGGGGCCAGAGAAAGGACCAGCAATAGGCTCAAGGCCAGGGACTGTGTCAGGACAGACCCCAAACAAGCATTGGCATAGACAATAGGTCTCGCTTGTGGGACCTTAAAAGTTTTTAGACATTCAACACATTATCCTGGGTGCTAAGCCAACCTAACGAAAGACAAATGTAGTTAAAATGTGGGACATTCTGTGATTGGAAACTAATCCCATTTTGTGAATGTATTTAATATCAATAACTCATATTACACCTTAAATAAACATGTGTAACCATTGGTTAAATTAAATAACGTAATAAGCTGTAACCGGTTAGTGAAATGGGAAACAAATACTAAAAATTGGGATATTTTGCTCTTTCTGCCACACCTCTGACTCCGCCCACTGACCCATCACACAGGTTAGTCCCGCCCTCTGATTCTCCACCCACAGTTCCCCTACTTTTTTTCCCCCACTTCGACCACTGTTCTGAGGTCTAGGAAGGCACACATGTCCCAGAATAGCAGATAATTCACTTTAATGTGTATACATCTCTATTTGGGAGCTATTCTCAAGATTGTGGAGCTAAGTTCCTGGGACACTCTCCTAGCTCCCTTCTCAATGTGGTCCCCCAGATAAAGAACCTCCCACTCACAGTCTTGAAGATTTTTAGGGGATACCTTCTATTAATTTTCTGCAAGATGATTCAACACATCAATCATTTCTTGTTTACAGGCTTCTCAAGTTATGGACAACACCAATATGTTGTCTATTTATTGCACTAGACAAGCACTGAAAGGCAGCTGTAATATACTTTTCTTCTTTATCAGATTAAAGATCAAATGACTCCCTGTATACTCTTGTGTGACTCAACACCACACAAAGATGTTCCCTAAAAATGGGAAATAGAAAATAAATTGGCTATCTTCATGTGGAAAATAATATTTGACAGAGATCAATGACAGAAAACCATTCAGCATCACATGGAACCTAAAAGAGTATGTCACATCAGGATTAAGCACCGTGGGACAACACAGGACTACAATTTGACTCAGCTTCCCAAGGTCCTGAACAATCCTCCATTTCTTGTTTGGTTTTTGCAAAGCCATCACTGGTGAGTTGAAAGGACTCCCTAGCACTTCCTTAAAGATGCACTGCATGGATTCGATCACCAGCATGATTCAGGTGTGAGGTTATATTGGAACGTTCAGGGGTACTCTGCATTAGGTTTCACTGCAATTCTCACATGCTCTGTAATCCAATACCTTTACCTATGACTTCCTTATTCACCGTACATCTTAAGTCAGGAGGTAAGTCTTCCTTAGTTAGGGCTGGGAACACCCTAACTGCTGATTCTAATGATTTCATCTTAAAGTCTACATCCTCTAAGTGTGTCTGAAGTTCGTGCGTGCAACAAATCACAATTTATTTTGCAGAGTAAACTCCCGCCCAACAGATTAACTGGACTAAAGTCATGCATTACAAACTGATGGTCATTTTCAAGGGGACCTATCGTTACAGGGACCTTACATGAAATCACGTCTGTCTGCTTTTTGTTGGATATGCCTACAACTTGGATCTGTTTTCCAGAGAGAGTTAGGTTAGGGGCCTCCGCTGTTCTCACAGTAGAGTGGCTAGCTCTAGTATAGATTAGAAATTAATTGGGGTGGCCATTCCCTACTCCTTCCACATATGGCCCTCTCTGGCCTACCTCTAGAACTGCTCGGAGCATGCAATCCTCCTCCGCTCTCAGGCATTGTGACGGATTAGGGTCCAGTCCCATGGGACTCTCCAAAACCAGTAATTGTTGGAGGTTATCATTGATTATGAAAGGGTAATGCGAATCTTCAAGGTTGGATTTAAACTAAAAACACAAATACACATCACACTGGATGGAACACAAGCCAAGTGCATCTTGATTAAGACTAATCTCTAGTTTTAGGATGAAAATCCTCACCCACCCTTAGGTGGCATACTTTTTGATAGGGTCCTCTTAACTGCACTTCTCAAAAGGTAAGTGATGTGGGCTACAACAACCCTGATCGAGGAGGAGCACTTACAATCTTTTATGCAGGGCGGGCCCTATGTGAGCTGTAAAGTGTGGGTGAGTGTGGTTAATTGTATAGTGAGAGCAGTGCAAACACGTTAAAAACACTCCTTGGCAGACCAAGTCAAGACTTTATTGTATGCCCCAAGGGATAAGTTTAAAATAAGGGGAGTGTAACTTCAACCCAGTAGTAAGGATGGGGTCCACACCTGGTAACCCCATAATGGCATCCATTCTGGAAATGTATCAAATATTATTTAAATGGTTTCTAAGGCAGGGCTACCACTGACAATGAAATAGTTGAAAGCATTAGGTATCATAACTGTTCCCCTAATATTACTAAAGAAGAAGTCAGAAATATGTTACAGGACCTAAATGAGGCTGGTACGAGCTCACACATGTCAACAGGAATGATATATCAACATATTATACCAAACTTTCCTGAACAAGCAATAAACCCACCCCCTATCATAGCAACTTAACAAGATAAAGGGCCTTATAATGCGTTTGGTGGTCCTTCTGCTGGCCTGCCACCGCCACACCGAAAGGAGGACTGCCGAGCCTGTAGTGCGCCCACACGCTGGATTACGAGTGTATTCCATGTCAGGAGGGCGGGGCTGCACTGGGCTGTTAGGCTCAAAGGAAAGTCTAACATGCAGCCTGCCACCATAACACCACCTGCAGTATGTTCCAGCATGGTGTGGCATGCATGCCACACCATGCAGGAATTGAGGTGTAATTACAAGGGGGTGCAACAATTGCCTCCCGCATGCACCCACCAGGCCCAGATCCAGCAGGGGGCCATGGTTGCCTTTCCAACACCATTTTCATGACGGAAAGGCCACCATGAAATGGGCGGTTTAAAAAGCAACTCGCAATATAATCGACAGTGCCAGCAGTGGCACTGCCAGCATATTCAGCCCGGTTTTAAACTGCCGGCCCAACGGGATCCCTGATCCCGGCAGAGCCAGTAGTCTTGTGGCGGTCCAACCGCCACACTCAGACTATTGCAAGCGGACCTGAAGTTTGGCGGTGGTCAGACCACCACCACAAGTACTGCGGTCCTGAGGACTGCCATACGCGTAATAAAGCCCTAATTTCCAGAACATGTAGAACAAACAGGAACCCCTGTAGAATCTAAAAAAATATGCAGCTACAGGCACATCCCCAACAAGTATTTATCAGACAGGAAAAAAACACCCTTTTCTATGTGATAACCATAATAAAAAAAAAATTTAAATGTATGCTAATAGTAATAATTCACTAACCTTAACTCCATATAAAACATGGATGATGAATGGCACATTTACATTGTGCACCCCTCCATTTAGTCATATATACCCAACACATGGTTAATATCAAAACACCATTAATGTACACATTTTTAGCAAACAAAGTGTAGCTCACAATGTAAATGTAAATGTAAATGTAAATGTAAGGTGTTTTGTAGCGCGCTCAATTACTACCGGAGTATCCTGGCGCGAATGACCGCTGGGGAACCCGTCCTGGCTTTCCCTGTGAGATGGTCCCATGCTGGGTATCTCCAAGGTGAAGCCAGGCATCCCTGGCGTCTGTGGGGGGCTGTTGTAGAGATGAGGCAAGCTTAATGCCCAGAGTTACCGAGTGTGATCACTGCCCAAAGTGGGCACCGAGGCGAGAATTATCAGTCCGCTGACCCTGGTCCTCGACCCTGCCGCGTCGGGAATCGAACCCTGGTCCCGGGCCGTTCTCAGCCTCCGGGTCTGCCGCCTCTAACCAGTGAGCCACACCTCTCTACTAATAAGACGCTAACAAAAAAAAGAACAAACAAACAACTATAACCCACAAAAAATCATCATAGATTTTGAACAGGCAATGATTTCGACCATTCCCAAACACTGCAATTCAGGGGCCCTGCTATTATTTTAAGCAGAACGTATAGAGGCACTTCATAAAACCCACCGAAACATTAAATGTGCAACTAAACCAGAATTTGAGCACAAAGTAAAAAAATGAATAGTTTTAGCATGTGTACATGTAATCATGAACTAAAAAGGGAAGTCAAATAATGGGGGTGGCACAATTCCTTCCAAGAAAAACTTGGAAGAAGACACAGTACACTCTACCAATTCTTAGAAATATCATATCTAGACTCAATAGCAAGAACCCTACTTTAAAAAAGACACACTACATTCCAACACAATTTAATCAGCCTAAAATGCAAACACTCATACGCTATGAAGATTTATTTCTAAATATCATTAAAGCAAATATAAAATACCAACCTGAATAAAAATTCTTCAAAAGACAAAAATGTTGATTTAAAGTTAAAATGTACTATAATAAATATTTAAAAGTACATAAACACTTTTCTATCACCTATGAAAAAAGTCATATATATTGACAATAAATAAAGGAACATAACATACAAAAAATACATGAAAGGCATTCCCAAAAATATTATACTTTTACATGTAGAAAATAACGGATACCATAAATTAATATTATACATTACACTAAAAAGAATACTTTACAAATTATCAAATAACACAAATAAAACAAATTGACATCACTACCAAAATATTAAATAACCAATAATTTGCCAAAATGTAAAAAATATTAATTGTTTTTATCAAAACGTTTCACAAATTTAATAAATGACATACATTTAAGTTTCAATATTAAAAAAACACCATCACTAACAAGTAATACATCAATTATATTTATTTATTTAAATTATTATCAAACATAAATATAGTTTATATCACCAAGAACCAATAATAGGATAAACATTTTAAACAAAATATCACAATTTTAAATTACATTTAAAAATAAACAAAATAGGATATAACGTTATCAGAAAGAATATATTAGAAAACAATGCAATCCTAACATTCTCTTATTTGAATTAATATACCAAAAATCGCAAATAATGTAAAAACTAATTCAGTACACTAAAAACAAAAATTACAATGATCTATAAAACACAATGATATTCTTAACAACAATTAAAAGTCCATGTCGTGCAGGAACCTTGTGAGGCGTTGCCTTGTTAATGTTTTAGGATTTATAAAGCACATAGCTGCCAGGGGGCTTCCCAGCACTGAGAGTGAGATACTGTACATAGAGAGTGGGGATTATTTAGTAGTACTCTTGAAAGATGCATGTCTTCAGATTTTTTCTGAAAATTGATTCCGCTTCCAGGGATCTTAGTTCACGAGGTAGTGCATTCTATAACTTAGGTGCAAGATGAAAGAAAGATCTGCCTCCCCATCTTGATCTTTTAATTCTACTACTTCTTAATAGGTGTTCAGATTGAGATCTTGACGTCTGTTTGGGACATATAACACCACCAAGTCTTTTTCGGGGGCCCCTGTTGTTTAAACCTTTGTGTGTCAGACAAAGTGCCTTCCATTTTATTCTAGCCTCAATCGGTAACCAGTGGAGTGCTTGCATATGCTTTCCCACTGGTTCGTGGATTGGCACCTTACACAGAAAGCCTAAGTGTAGCATTCTGCACAACTTGGAGTTGTTTAATAACAATTTGGGGCCCCTAAATAAAGGGAGTTTCCATGGTCAATACGTGAGGTAACCAATGTTTGTATTACTGTTTTTCTTTGAAATCAATTCCAAAACCTTCCAGAGCATTCTGAGTAGACCATAGCATGAACCTGCTAGTTTGTTAGCTTGAATCTTCATTGTCAGAGTCCGAGATTCTTAATCGAAGAACTTGGGGCTGGCGGGTTACCCATACAGCTTGGCCAACTAGACAGAGGCCTAGGGACCGATTTATTTCCAAGGACCATCAGATCTGTCTTGTCCCCATTCAGCTTAAGACAGCTGCTTGTCCTCCACTCCACCACCCTTTCCAAATATGGCATCAGTTGATCAGATTCAACATTAGTTCCAGGCTCAAATAAGACCACCAGCTGTGTATCATCTGCATACATACCATGGAGATGCTGAACTCCTGGTCCATGTTAACCAGCGAACGCATGTATATATTGAACAATGTTGGACTGAGTGAGGAGCCCTGTGGCACCCCACAAATCAGTGGCATCTTGTCCGTAAGGAAGCTAGATTCCATGACTTGGAAAGATCTGTCTTCAAAAAGTATATCAGCCAATCCAAGGCTTTATCCTGTGTACCAGTTTCCCTGAGTCTGTTTTGCAAAATGCCGTAATTCAAGGTGTCAAATGCCGCACTTAGATCTGAAATCAGTATAGTGGCTAAGTTGCCTTGGTCAAGAGTGTTTTTCTGAAACTGCTAAAAGAGCGAATTCGATGTTATGCGGTGCACAAAGGCCCATCTGCATGGGGTGAAGGCAAAGGTTGTTTCTAGCTACTCAGACAGTGCCCCATTTACATGTTTCTCTATAAGCTTTCTAATGAATGGTAGTGAAATGGGCCAATAATTATTGGGTTGTGAAGGATCTAAATTGGGTTTCTTTAAAAGTGGTCTGATTATTGCGTGTTTCCATAGTTTGGGGACTTCGCCTGCCTCTAAAGACTGATCAACGGGAGCAACTCCTCCAAAACTTTGTAAAATACGTGAGGTGGAGCAGGATCTATGGAGAGCCAGATCTGATCTTACTCATCACAGTTTGCACAGTGTTTTTGTTAATTGGAGGAAAGCAAGAGAGGGCATGAATGGTAGGGACCCACAGATGGTCACTTTCATGTCTTATTGATATCCCAGTCCCTTCCTGAAGGGAGCTATATATGTTCATAACTTTTTTTGTGGGAACAAATGGTTATGTTATTACATTTTTCCTCAAAGTACTGTGAGGTGGGATTGTCTTGATTTAAGGTTCTTAAGGATTTCACCACTCTGACCCTGATTAATCTTCTTTTCAGAAAACTTCACCTAGCCTTCTTTAATGTTGTTGTGGTAAAGTCTGATAGCCACCTTATAGCTAGCTTTAAGCTGCAAGTTATAGTCCTTCCTCCATTTCCTATCAAACTTTTTACAAAATGTATTCTTAAGGACGCTAGGTGAGCATTAAACCAGGGTGCCTTTTTAACATTAGTTTTTGACTTAGGAATCGTCTTCGGGATAACCCTGTCTAGCGATTGGCTGATCCAACTTTACCAACTGTTGTATCCTTTATCTACATTTCCCTTTAGGCTTGGAGCCAAAGTTTCCATTATTTCCACTCAAGATTCCATGTTAAGCTTAGCCCAGTTCCTCAACTGATTGTTGGTAGCAGGTTGAATTATATTTTGTTTTTATTGAACACCCTTATTGTCCAATGCAAGCAATATAAGATGGTGATCTGACCATGGCACAGGTACTGGGGGTTATGCTGAGATTGTCAGGTCATTGGAGATTAAAGGGTCAAGTGTGTGTCCTTTGACATGAGTAGCGGAGGTTATAAATTGGGTTAAGTGTAGCCCCTCTTGTTCCTGCAACAGTCTCTTGACATGAGGAAGATTCAGGTCATCCAGGTGAAAATTAAAACCCCCCCAGAATGGTATATGTGCTTTCCTCACTATAAAACTAGCCAAGGTATCTGTCATACTGTCCAGAAAGTCTGCACTAGATACTGATGTTCTATATATTAACAGTCCTGAGAAGGTATATGTTGGGGTAAAAGTGATGGCAAATTGAAAGTTCGCACAATCCGAGATGGGGAGGGGTTCATAACACATTTATATTCCGCTCTTATCAAGATGACCATTCCACCTCCCGCCTTTCCAATGTGATCCTGTCTATATAGCCTAAATTCGGGAGGAGGGCTATTAGAATGTCTGGGTTAGAGCTATTATTAAGCCAGCTTTCCGTAATAAACAAGGCATCAAGGTATTGCCCCTCTGGTGAAAGACGAATTTCTATTTTACGTTTAGGGAGAGAACGCCTGTTAATTAGGCCCAATTTCCATGCATTGATTTCTTGTTGAGGTGTTTGGTTCAGTGTGTTATGCCTATCAGGTATTTTTAAACTCATAGTTTCAATGAGAGCATACCTGAAGTCTCTTCGAAGATATAGACTTGCCATCTGTGGTCGCAACGTGATTCAAACAGTGGTCTAAGTATTAACAGTTGCTCCACTGTACACTGCAACCGTTTCCACGGAATTTAAACAGGGTTCCTGGTCCCTCGTCCTGTTCGGGAGTGGACGGGCACAGAGAGGCTTGCCTTTTGCGCACCCAATGCCGGCATCAACTGCGTGCCCGTTGCCCAGCCGCCATTTAGGCAGAAGGCTTCTGCAAAATAGCATGCCAACCTCTGGCTGCAAAGGGTGCACACTAGGGTAGAAAGGGGTAACACTACCTCTCTACGACTCTATGGTTATTGATCCTGACCTGCCGAGAACTAGGAGAGGCTATTGCTAACTATGCGGTAAGAACTGTTGTACGTTAGAAAGCTAAAAACCTGCCTAATAAAAGATTGCGACACTTTAATGATTTAAAACTCGCCTGCTCAAAAACGTGAAACAATTAGGCATGGCAACTCTAACCACTGCCAAGCGCACCCTATTCGGTGCCTTTTTAAAAGGCACTGCCACCTTTTAAAGTGCACCGCAGGGGGAACAACCACGCTGCCCACCTGCCAGACCATAAACAAGTTGTTATCTGGCAGGCGGGCAGTGCAAGCTTTGTCAATGCGGTGGCCCTGCGGTTTGCACCGCCGCACCACTGCTCTGCCAAAATCTCGTAATAGGGCACTAAGTGCTCTTGTCTGCTTGGCCGGCCATTTTGGCCCGATCAAGCAGTCATGTGCACTTTGCATATTCCCCACCATGCTGTTATGGACATCCTAGTGGGGAACATGCACAGGCTCCCTGTCCCAAACACTGCATTGTAGCATTTTGATTGTCTGAGGGTAGCCTGTGGGCCGGGTGCTACCTGAAGCTTCTTCTGGAATGAACTGGAGAAGAGAAGCAGAGATGGAGAGGTGGCCGAAAAGGTACGTTTTCTTTTTTAATATTTTCAACCCCCGTCACCCTGCCTCACCACCCCTGTTACCTACCAGCCGCCACTGCTGGGGTGGTCTGGTTTGTAAATTGTCCACAATTAGCTCCAATGGTACACAATAGGACAGAACAAAACTAATGTGAGCGCTCTCAGTGTCCATCCGCCACCAGACCTCCAGAAGCAATCACTCAGATTGCTTGGCGGACGGACAAGGGGCCACAACATGGCAGCGGTACCTAGCAGGCACAGCTCATCAGATTACAATACTGGTGTCAGCCAGCCTTTCCATGGCGGTGGAACTGTCATGGAAAGGCTGGCAGAGGCTGGATTCAGGGGCCCGTTCCGGGCCCCCTCTGTGTTGGGGGTGTTTGCACTGGGGGGTACCATTTCCAAGCACTAAGTGACCGGCATTGCCTGCCACTTAGTGCATGGAAATGCCAAGTAGTGCAGGGAAATGCAGTGCATGTCATATTAACATTGCGTATGGTGCTGCAGCCAGCAGCACCGTCCGCAATGTTAAGTGGCCTGGATTCGCCCGCCAATCTAGCGGGCGCATCCTAATTGCAGTGGTGGGACACTGCAACGATTGCGGGCGGACTCAGGTCCACCTGCCATCGTAATGAGCCCCTAAGTGAGCATGATTGACTCATCGAAAAGTGCTATACTGTTTCCACAATCCCTGAAGGGTTGTCATGTTCAATGGTTGCCAGACACTATCCGCTCCATGGCAAGGTTCGGGAGCTTATACTGGCACTTTCAGCTAGCTGGTCTATGGGCTGATATAGCCTATGGGGCTGTCCAGAATCAGTCTAGACACCAATCCCTTAGTTTATGTTGTCCAATAACTGCGCAGATCCTATGTATTTTTAGGAACTACACAACAACATGACCAAAGCCAGTACGACTGATCCTAAACGAAACTGAGATGAAATGCAAAAATGACTTTGCTATAAGTAAAATGCCAACGCACAAGCCTACCACCAAGATATTTGTTGTCACACGCGATCGCCAAGTTCTTTATTGAATCTTCATGGGTATTTGATGGAGACAGACCTACTGGCCAGTGGACAGCCAAATTAAGTACAAAATTGTGCTTAAAACTGAGCGCCTCAGTCTTTTTGGTGTTGCACTTAAGATGGTATAGGCCATCCACCGAAAGACTGCAGAGAGACAGGGTTGAATGGCGTCCTGTTCAGTGGGCATCCCTTTACCAAAAGCTATTTTGATCTGGGGGTCATCCACGTAAAAATGAATGTTAACCCCAAATGATTACACCACCTTAGCCGGGAGACATATAAATATAAAAAATTGGGGGGCTAAGTGCTGAACCCTGAGGATCTTCCACTGAGACCCTTTGACTATCCAAAGAGTAAGGAGGAAGCCAGAGTTTGTGACTTCCTCCTTCAACCATTTCTAAGCCTTAGCCCCAATACCAAACTCCTGAACGTCTCATCAATATGTTTATTTACAAAAAGAGGAAGACATTTTCAATGTATTATATTATGGTATTCTTGGTAACAGAATAAAGTGCAATCAAAAGCATAACAAATATAATTTCACTATACAAGTGTGGTTAAAAGCAAACATGACTCCATATAACCACACAGCTCAATATATGAAGTGCGTATGCGCCTAAATATAAAAAAATTCTTTACCCACCCAATTTCAGATTTGTGCAAAACTTCAAAAGACTTCATCCCTTTGAATATCCAAACATCCTCCTTTATACAGTTCAAATAGCTTTAAAAATAGTTTACAATTGAATCAAAGATATGCTAAGCAGTGAGGACCCTTTTCCTAACAGATCTTAAACATGATGTGGGGCATGGCCAAATAGCACTTGGCTACACATCCTGCCCTGTAATTCAGATCATAGTGTACAAAAATGATCTACCAATCAAAATTGTATTTGGCATACTGAATCTTAAACTCCTATCTAAAAAATATTGAAACACTGTTTGAAAAAGCTAAACGTTTTAGCACTAATTCAGAGGGGGTGGGGGGGGGGCAAATAAACAATTCCAAGCCTCCTCTGCGCTAGTGATATTATACTTTAAAAATACAGGTCTAAATAAGTAACATGGTTAAAATCTTGTACCTAATTTCCACATAAATCACAAATTCTTTCCTCCGTAGGTAATCCCTTCCAGGCCCCCGTTATCATTCGCAAGGGGAGCAGATTCATCTTTAGCAGCAAAATTGTTCTACGCACTTCATGGGGGAGGTTGGGGTTTTTTAAACATACAACACACCCCTATTATATCGTTTCTGAAGTGCCATGAACACAAAGATATATCTCTCTTACGACTGACTTCGTAAATAGTTTTTTTGATTAAAGCTTTCACTGCATATTTTGGTTGGGAACATGTAACACTCCCCTTGATTTCAAATAAGACCAAAGCTTTCCCATAATTTCTAAAAATGACACTTTTCCCTTTCAGACAGTGAAAGATTTCATGTCTTAGTGCAGCCCGAATAGAAGTTGCATTGTTTTCCAATAAGACATTTCCCCTCCTTAAACATGCTGCCATAGCAAACACAAGTCGAGAGAAGCCAAAACTCAAGCCAAAGTGCCGCTATGCTTGCTGCACAATTCAGATTACAGATTTGGCGCCAAATGTGTTTTTTCACTTTTTCAAAAGAAACCCATTGCTGAGCTCGACAGATTCACAAGCATAACTCAACAATGGAGTGATTTTGATTTTATGAACAGATAGAACATGTGCAAAAATGTCTTTGCCCACAGCATTTATACAATCTGCCAAGTGTGGAGGCCTGGGAAATAACTTTACTTCTGTACTGGTCAATGTGGTCACTGCTGGAACACTTACTCGAGAAAATTCTACCCAGATATGTGTATTGCATCACAACCTGAAGTTTATTTTTACCTTAAAACCATGATATTACTGTGTAAAATATTTATTTTTAGGAAGTTATCATCAGAATACTGACCAAGCTCATTAGGTCATCTTTGCAAACCTATTGGAATTAAAACCAGTAGGATGGCATTGTCTGCATAAAGCAGACAGCTCAATTCCACAGGACTTGTTTTGGCAATCACCGATACAGAGCCCAACCCGACTCGGGAGATCATTGATTTACAAGGAAAAGAGGAGAGAGGCTAAAAGACACCCCTGGTTCAACCCATTGTGGGTTTCCACTTTGCTTGACAGACCCTTATTACCACCCATTACAAGCCTCCTGAAAGCATGATAGCAATCTGGCAAGTGAAACCTTGTTGAAAGCAGCAGACAGGTCCAGCAATAACAGGACTGCCCTACTGCCTGCATCTATAGTCCTTTTAATCAGTTCAGAGACCTTCAACAAGGCAGGGTCAGTACTGTACCTTGGCCTAAAGCCTGATTGGCTAGGATGAAGTAGCCTGATGGTCTCGAGTAGTTAAAAAGCTGACGGTTCACACATTTTTCCACTATCTTAGAAGGCTCATGTAGAATGGAAATGGGCATATAGTAGCCTGGAAAATCAAGATCACAAGAGGGACAATGTTAGCCCTCTTCTAGCAGGAAGGCACAGTAGCAGTAACTAACGATGTATTCAGCAGCGTATTCATGATTGGGTTGATGACATCAACTCCCAACACCAAAATAGATGGGGGGGGCACAGATCATCATAGAAACGAGACTTAAGATTTAGAATAGCACATCTAGAATCTTCTAAGGAGATTGTGTTAACTCAAGCAGACAGCAATATGTGGTAGTGGAATGCAGATTAATGTCACCATCATCCACTTCTGCAGTCAAGGTGGCTGATAGACTATTCTGGATGTACAGAATTTGTATGTGAAAAAATGCACTAAGTTGCTTGCACCACTCAACCGATGGAGCCTTACTACTAGGGTAGGCAGCCAGGTCGGCAAAGTCCTATGCAATCTTAAACTTTTCTTTAGATTAATTCCCTGTCCTTTCTATCCAGCCTTCGTAGTACTCTCTCTTTGTGGAGGTTATCATGCCTACATATTTCTTCAAAGCCTTTTTATTCAGTTCTTTGGATTCTGAACTCTAGTTTTTTCCTCAATGTCCTTTCTATTCTTTTGCATATTTTTTTTCTCATGTAGAGGGGCCTCACTGAACCAGGGACTAGAGATATTTTTCCTGCTTGACACAAGAGTTGGGAGAGGAGCACGTTTCTCCCCTGAAGAACTCAGTCAGCATTCATTTTCATGCATATCAGAATCAATGGAGCCCAGAAGAGGTGGTATTTTGTTTATCATAGTGAACTGTAGGTTGTTATGAGAAAGGTCTTTTATGGTGAGGAGTTTCACAATTGCTTGAGGGACCTTGATGGGAAGAAGTCCAATTAAACTGGACTAAATGATGATCCTTCCAGACCAAGGGAGTGGGGTCCAGCATGGATAAATTAAGGTTGGAGAACACTAGGTCAATTTAATGAACCGCACAATGAGTGCCCTTCATGATCCATTGAGAAAGCCCTAGCGTGGACATGATGTGTTTTAGAGCGTCAGTGACTGTTTCAGAAAATATGTCCCAGTTAATATTGAAATGACCGAGAACAATACAGTGGATAAAATGTAAAGAAGCTTGAGAAATAGTTTCATTAAGTGAATTCAAGACGGACCTTGCTGGATGAACCCTACCAACTGTGCATTCAAAAATAGAAACATTTCATGTCCTTCTGCTTCTAGAATGTCAGTGGCTGCAGAAGAGGAACAGTCATAATCCTATTTATATATGATAATGATGATTCAGCCCATCCTGAAGGCCTGGTCTAAATTCAGCATTTCAATCCAATTGATATCATTTTGAATGGTTGTTTTACCACAGTTTAAAACAGGCTGAACAAAAATTGAAGAACAGTGAACACTGTTCATTTTCCACAAAGATGATAGCATAAGCACCTCTTCTTTTAATATAAAATCACAATATTGGCTGCATCACTTTTAATGATTATATTGTTTTATTGTATGCTATGGTTTTTATTACCTATGGTAGGTGCCATACAAGAAATACATGTTTAAAAAGGGGAGTCTACAGAAGATCCTACAGGTAATTATATATGTGAGTGTATTATTGCTAAGCCCAAACTAATTATTTTCTCACTCACTTTTGAAGAGAATTTTATGGGAATTTAGTTAGAGATAGTCCAATAAAGCTGGACAATTTCTTTAAAAAAAATATCCCTCTCAGTCCTTCAATGTGTTAGTTGAGTCAGGTGATATGGTTGGATTGACCCTACGCCAACAGCGTCAATTCACAGTACAGTAATCTACTAAGCACCCTCTTTAGAACCATTAACTAACTACTTTCCACAACCCTTCTCTTTAATGTAAGGAGCTGAACATCATTTACTAAATACATTTTCATCTGCAGAGTTAACTATTGCATACTTTTCAAAAAAAGTATTCTCATATTTGTGGCTCTAATCAAATATAATAAATGACCAAGTAAGAGGGTTTCTTATATTTATGTTATTCTCTTTTCAAAACTGTGATTTTTTTTAACTAACCAAACCAGGTATTCTATTGAAAGATTAACAGCTGCAGGTTCTCTCATTACAAATGTATTTTGAACTAATTTAAATGAGTTATTGGACTTCTTAACAACATCATTATATCAAGGTAGAACACAACTGGTTTCTACTTAACTTCCAGGTCCACTCTGTTAAAGACAAACCACTCCTAAACAAATAGGACATTTAGAGGATCAGAGCCAAGTTGGAGGTAGGTTAAGTGCGCTAGTATGTAGCTGATAAATATCGGTCACAGACTTGACATAACAGAGAGTTAAAAAGAGAGGTGTAAGTTTGCTAAGTGATACAAGATTCAAATGTTTGATAGTATGTGTGAATCCCAAAAAATCTGGGAGATCGTGCTTTTGCAAGTAATCACAAATGAATTCTGTGCATGCATTGGACTCATTTCTCCACTTTAATATTTATGTGACCATCTCACCATGCCCACAACACTTAATTCATCACCCAGTAGGATGGTGAGGTTACAAAGGCTACATCGTTCCATCTTTGACTGGAGCAAGTTGTAGAGTATATAAGTGATCACTGGATGAAACAGAATGCTGGTAAAATGAAGAACATGGCGGTGGTTGAAGTTGTAAACCACTGGGCCAAACAGTACTTGCATATTGAGATGGGTCTTTTTTAATTTCTTTTTATTGATTTTAATACATTATATCAGGGAAGGCTCATTCATTACAAGATACAATACCAACTCATGAACTGAAAGGCAATTGCTATAACCCAATTTCAATCCCAATCAATTTATTATAATACAATTCTCTAAACCCCCATACATTCAAACCAATATAATGTCTGTACAAATCTTCCTTGTTCATCTAAGTCAACATCATAGTGCAAAAAGCGACAAATTCAGATCCTAACTCTAATAGTGACCATGCCCCACATTAGACTCTTTTTAAATACTTATACATTCCCTGGAAGACACCATCAGAGTTTCTCTTATTTCTATCTCTCATATATAGAGCTTAAGGTGACCGTACCTCCCATATCCTGAGATACTTATATATATCTTGATAGTTAATTTCGTCCAAGTGCTTTAGAATCAATAAAGTGACAGTGCTTTTTTTGCCCTTCCCTTCTCTCCCTTAAATAGTTAATTAAAAACAGCATGATCTCTGCTACTCCCATGTCCAGGATTTTCATTTCCTAAAGTACTGAGGCATGCAATTGACTTTGGCATGATACCATGATTCCCTCTGACTAACCTTCTGCATTTTACCTTCCCAGTCACCGCTCCTGGGGCATTGGAGCATTTCCAATAAGAAGTAATCAGAGAGAGAGCCAAAAGCATGGCTATAAATATAAAGAGCACTGTTCTCTCAACATCTGCTAATCTGATAAGAGCGATCCTTAACAGGGGGCATTTTCAATCCAATTCTATTTCTTACTAACTGGAACATCCCTCTCCAAAAAGACTCTATACATGACAGGACAGGAACATGTGGTCCCTTCCTGATCACATTTCGGGCAGTTTATTGATACTGCAACTTTTGTTTATAAAATGAGGTGTAAAATACAGCATGCCACCTTTAAAGAAGGCAATAGGATGAAAATTGGCCCTCTAAGCCTTGAACGACTGACATTGAAATACCTTTTTTATTGCTTTTCATTATAATTTACTCCAGTATTCCTTTGCCATTTTCCCCATATCTTCTCAACATTCTCTTCCAATCCCGAATCCAAGTACAGTCCTTTATACAAATAACTCAAAGTTGTTTTTACTTTATGTTCCCTAAACATTCGTCTGACTTGATTCCATTATGAATCAATATCCACAAAGTTTGTTCCTGAAAACAAGGCTGGGGGAGATTTTAATGTAGCACAATAATACAAAATTCCTACCTTAAAAATGGATGAATCTGCCAATTTACTTATAATAGCTTTAACATGCTAGGAGAGAGAAATCTGCAATATCTCAGTGGAGTCTCGGCATTAACAGTGGGAATTCTACATTGTCTTTTAAAAACCAGATGAAGTTTAATGATTTGCATCTTACTTGGTTAGATGATTTTTCTGGACTACATTAGGACCTGAGTCTCTAAGGCGGAACTATTGAAACAGTGAGATCGGGCATGTCCAGCTTCAATTACCTATTCTAACAATTTCGAAATTCATTCAGTTTAAAGCTGGTTTTACCTTGTCAAATTAAATTCAGATCAGTCAATGGGGGACAGAATGTTTTGGGGAGGTCAATCTGTACCAAATAAGACTGGGATTTGAGCTGAATTACATTAAATTTGGACTATGGGTAGCATATTACTTGATTAGCATTTCATTGTGGTTTGGTGTGAATAAGTTCAGAACCTTTTGAGACATCTGCAATATAGAAAGTATTATGTGGCATTTGAAGTGTTACTCCTTTGTGCACATCCACTACTATATTTGCTTTTCATACTCTAGGATGGGCCTATCTCCTGTTGGTGCTGGAAAGCTAGGGGCTAGGTCCTGAGTTCCTGGGCTGGATCAAATTGCTGTACATGGCCCCCCACAATACAGAGTAAAGACGGGTCACCAGCTCTCGTGTAAGCTCGCAATAGTACAGGGCACTGGACAGGGTTGCTCCATATCACCCATTATATTTGCCCTAGCGATGGAACCACCAGTATGCCTGCTGAGGACACGAGGCCCAGATTGGGGTGTGCACATGGGGATAGATTGGCATATAATATCCCTGTACACAGTTGACGCCCATATATACATCAGAAATCACCGACATTTAATGCTGGGTTTGTTCAAACTTCTGGAGCAATTTGGGAAAATCACTAGCCTCAAGATCAATTGAGATAAATCTTGCTTGTTTCCCTTGTAGAACAAACAGAATGGGCGGGGTTACAGACCGAGCATCTACCCTGGAGTATGGAAAAAGTTTGCTACCTTGGGGTCAGTGTCTATCATTTGGACAGCGGCATGCCAATCCCTGGCCTTCTGGTTCTGCCTCGTTTCCTGTACCTATTCATGGCCGCTACCAATAGTGATTCCGAACTACAATAAGAGAGTTAGGATATATTGCTATCGCCCTTCTACCTCAGAATAAATTATCTGAGTAGTGCTAACCAAACAAGTGAGAGAATGTGTAGAAATAAAAAAAATAAAAAAATGTGTCATGTTATGACTATCAACAATTTTATTTAGAGTCCAACTCACATTAGTTAAAATAGGTGAAAAAGGACTTTCTCAGTGGTTCCGTTAATGAAAACCAAAAGTCCTTAATAAAATGGTCAACGTGTTTCTGCCATGAGCCCAAAAAATCGCTCTGCATTCATCAGGACCTACTAAACAATCTCCCGTCTGTGTGCACGCGCTAAGGCGCACCCGTCCGTGAAGATATCAATGTGAAAAAGTGATAAATAGTTATTTCATTACTCACGGTATTACCCGTGGGGGCATTCACAGTATTTACTGGGGCCCGATTTATCCCAAAGGTTGAGTCAACACTCCATGGGTAACCACGGCAGAGGTAATCTTCACGCCACGCTACTATTCAGCCGGCGGCTCCCTGTAGCAAACCTATTTCGTTCACTTCCGTGGCCCGGATGCGAACGAAATAGGTTTGCTGCAGGGAGCCGCCGGGATAAAGTCCTTTTTCGCCTATTTTAACTAATGTGAGTTGGACTCTAAATAAAATTGTTGATAGTCACAACTCGACACATTTTTAAATTTTTTTAATTTCTACACATTCTCTCACTTGTTTGGTTAGCACTACTCAACACACACTAAACCCGCTCGGCTGTAAGCAGGCGTAGTAGCACACTGGGAGGACATTCGGTCCTTCCAGTGAGAACCCAATGATGCAGCATGTCACCACCAGGTGGTGAGTGAGGGTTCTTTTTATCACTAACTGTGTGTTTTATCAATTCACTGGGTTTAGTTCCTTGTTTAGCTATTTTGACTGAGTACCTCTTGGCACTCAATTGCATCGCTCTTTTGTTGTTATTATATCGCTACCAATAGTGCCCATGTGTTCATTCTTTAAAGAGTTACGGGGTCTCTTGTCGGAACTGGTTTGGGGAGGAGGGTTGTCAAAGAGTTTCAACAGCCATGCACCAGAGTCACTTGACGGCACAGATTCTGGGTGTGCAGGATCTTAAACTTGATTATGCTGCGGCCCAACTGCATTGGCCAATGAAATGGTTGGCTGACAATATGATGGTTGAGAGTAAGGCTATTTGAGGCTAGCTGCGGGGAACTAAGATATTGGATTGGTTGCTGGATAGGCGCAGCACACAGCGAGGACTTGGGTTAGCGTGCGTAGGAAGACTCTTCTGGAACAGATATATTCAATCCCGGCACCACTGGGCACTGTAATCCCGCAGTAGTGACTCTGGAGTGTACCAAGTGTGAGAACCCTGTTAGCAACACATGACCCCACACCATTACGGGAGACCAAGCTTAGCAGGGTGGAAGACCTATATGCAGAGGGGTTCTCAGTCCCTTCCCTGACTTGCAGGCTTCTCAGGGCCTGGGAGCGGGCCTTTCTCTGGCACATAATATGTTTATTTGGAGGAGCGTGACACTTGGAGGATGG
Source organism: Lissotriton vulgaris (assembly GCF_964263255.1). NCBI lineage: Eukaryota > Metazoa > Chordata > Amphibia > Caudata > Salamandridae > Lissotriton > Lissotriton vulgaris. Next base: position 502,030,942 of record NC_141694.1, read on the forward strand.
GGTAGCAGGAACCAGTAAATCATGAGGAGCTCTAATGTGTCCTTACCCACGGGATGGGCAGAAAAGCTGTAACCATGTTATATGGGGCACTGTCAAATGCACCTAATACACAGCCCTTGCACAGCAAGACTAAATGGGAGGAGGATATGGGAGTAGTTTTCTCCACCAAGCAGTGAGAGATGGCACTTGGGTGTGTTAAGTGATTGTGGCACATTAATACCGGCCTGGAGTTCATTCAATTTAACTACCTACACAGGGCCTACCTCACCAAGTGAATAAGATGTTCCAACGCTTGTCTACTGAATGCCTGTGCTGCAGAAACCCTGACACAACGTTTCTCCACATGGTGTGGGGGTTCCATGGTGCTGGCACTGATGTAGGTGAAAGTAATGGAGGTTATATCTCAAGTAGTTGGGACACCGTTGGCCTCCAACGGTGTCTATTGGGGGTAACTGTTAAGACAAAAAAAGGCATTTCATGAAGTTCGTGGATTTAGACATGATTTTATTTAAACGCCAGATAACAATGTCTTGGAAGTCGGCCACAAATGGGCAGTGGCGGAGGATGATGTCATGCACCAGGATGTTCACAGGCGAGGCGAACGAGATTGGCGCTGCCACGTTGTGGCATAAGTATGTACTAAAGCTACAGAACAGACATGGTGCCCCAGATGCTGGGGGCCAGTTCTAGGCAGAGGGTAGAGCATCCAGTTATTGGTGAAGCCTTTGGGACCCCTAGTCACCGCCTCCCTTTCCACCACTCTGACGCAAGCCCAGGGCCATTGTCAAATTGGTATGGTCCCCCGGCAACAGTGATGTTGCTCCAACTGCAAAAGTTCTTTGCTGAGGTTGTATTATCGTTAATATGTCTGGATGTCTTTCACGACCCCCAAAGGTACCTGGACTCTTGCAGGGCAACCTAGTTGACGTTTATTGGTATAGTCAGGCCTAGCCGATAAGCGAGTTGTGTGCCACTGTTTCTCGATGCATGCCATGTAACGTTTTATGTTACGGTGAAAACTCTTAGTTTTTTTATGGTGATGTTCTATCCATGAAAATGCAATAAAGAAATATTATACAAAAATGCACCAATATGTTTGAGCATAGTTGAACATGTAGTTTTAGAAGGGGTTGAGACACAAACTGATTTTCGTGACAAAGATTTTGCACTGGCCACCATTAGTCAGTGCAAGGAGTTCAACAACCATTTGCATATCTTGACTGTTCTTCGAGGCCACATAAGGGGAAAGGCAACACTCCTTAACCCTGGGATTTAGGTGACATCCCAGAACTGTGAAACGTGTTTTCTATTTGCATAAAAGGTTACATTAGCATGCTGCGTTTAAGAACCAAAAACAGGTTAAAAAACTGCCAAAAAAAAAGAAAGCAGAACATAACCTATTTAACATAAAACAGAAAGATCTCGCGAAGTTATGTTCGTATGATGGCTGTGTGCAATACATCTTTGCATACCCTTCTGCACATGGCCAAAGGGAAATGGGGGTTGGGATCAGGGCATGGCTAGAGGGAAAGCTGGGGGTACCAAGAGCCCGCTAAAAACTGTCAGAAACAGGGAGACTCAATTTCTCTGGGTTCAGGGCTCGCCACTGCTCACCATTTCAGTAGTTTCTAGGTTTTGTAACGTCACCATAATGTTACAATTTAACCATGAGGAATTTGTTTTAATCCAGTAAGGAATGTGTGTGCCCCCAAACTACAGACGCACACATTGACACTCATGTTAGGTGTGCAATTAAATATTTACTTTGCAGTGATGGTCCCCGTTAATTCACGTTTGTTCACCGAAAGATGAGAGGATGTTGATAAAATAACTTCAAACTTTGGCAACACTGAAAAAGATCAAACAGAAATGAAAATATATATACATTTCGCATTTAAAAAGATAGTTATGTTCATTTAACATTTTGTAGCTAAATCATTGTTCAACGTTATTACAAAATATGGGCAGGAAAAAAAGGATTGCTTAAAACAGAAATAAAGTAAAGATGCACAGAGTAATTAAGGTGAACACCATCTGTGAAAACTGTGAAAAACGACAGCATGAAAACAAGCAAAACAATTTTAACTCAGAAAGGAGAATATTTGAAGACAGTACATGGATTGGGGGGATATACACTTCCTTCCTAGAACGCCAGGTATTAGATGTAATGCAAATAAACTACTAGGTGTGGTAGAGAGGTACTTTTCATATTTTGTACTGGGCTAGGTCACCGTGGTCTATTGAAATATTTTATATAAAAGTCTTTCTACTCTGCAGATCTATTAATTTATATTGACATTTTAAAATCCTTTGGTCAGAAGTCTTTCTCATTTATCAATGACAATTTTCTTGCTTCACACCCCTTACATCTTTGTAGGTTTTCAGGTACTACATTTTTCTTATTCGATTTTATGTATAACACCATTCTCCAGCTATATGTGCATGTCATTAATATCTATGATATACTTGCCCATAATATTTTATGAAGGGCGGAACTTTGTGTAACCACGGCAAATGTATGAAAACGGGTTCTAAAAGTGTGAGGGAGAGAACGTAGGGGCTGATTAAGAGTTTGGCGGTCCATGGACAGCCAGACTCGCAGTGGCAGTGGTCCGACCGCCGGATTACAACTTTCTGCTTCGTTCCAGCGATGGACCACCGGTGATCTTCTGCACTGCTACTCTGAAAACGCCTGCCTAAACCAGGTGGGTTGACTTTTTTGTCCGCTCCGATTTTTGACATTAAACAGCAGTGAGGCGCGGCGCTCTTGAAGTTGGGGGTCACTGTCTCTCTTCGGGAATCCGCAACCCTGTGTATCCGAATGGAGGGCCATACGTTTTTTTTTGTCATGAAGGTTCAAAGTGGCAGCACATCAACTAAGCCGCTTAGGCTGTGATTTAAGCTTTTAACATTTATTGTGGATCCCCCTTTCCCCTTTAGTATAAGGGTCTCTCTTTGGGATGGTTTTCATTGGTTACTGACTTGACCTTTGAAGGAGGGGGAATGGGTCTTTGATGTTTGGATTTTTTCTTTGGGGCTGAGGGGAGGGGTAAGAGGGCAACAGTAACTGTCTCTTCCCCTGTGTTTCTCCTTTTCTGTTGTTCCTATGCGAATATCATCTTTTTTCTCATGCTTTATAGTTTCACTTGGGTTTTTCGTACTCTTATCTTTTTTCATTTCTTATAGCTTTTTTGGATGGCAGCTACATCTTAGTGCATTCGAGGGGGGGGTCTAGACCAAGGTTGACCTGTGCTAGGGAGCATAGTTTTATGCTTGCCCGGGGGCATAGGGGGGAGAGAGAGAGTGTTGGGTCTTTTCCTTTTAGGGCATTGCTCAGAGGAGGAGGGTTGGGTCACCATCATGGGAACCACCAGGAGTGTAGGGTGGCGGAAGTTGGGGTTTCCAGGAGGCATTAACTTGGGTTGGGTTGTGAAGACACAGTGTTTTGGGTGGAAGCAATGAAAATTCTAGATTGAGTAACCTGGAGTGCAGGGGAACAAAGGTGTTTATCAGTACCTAGCAATTTCTTCATGGGGTGTGATTGCAGAAAAAGCTATGGATGAGGGTATCTCGCAGAGTCTGAGTATCAATGAGAGTGACTGGCGATAGCAGGTGTCCTGGCCAGCAATTGCATATTCTGTTGTGGAACCTTAATGGAATGAAGTCACCACACAAGCAGTAGATGGTAAGGGAGGAGTTGAACACACTCAAGCCACAAATTATCTGTCTCCAGGAGACCACCTTGCCCAGGCAAAAGGTTTGCTGCTAAAGGACCTAGGCTATAGAGTACTGTCCACTTCATGTTTTATCTCTGCACAGAGGGGTGTTGAGTTACTGGCTCGGGATGGTAAATAGGGAGTGTAAGGCCAAAGGGTAGATACGGGGGGGGAGGGGTGGGGGTTGATTGCTCATGCGGACTATCCAAAGGACAGAATTTGCTTTAACATCTGTGCTGTCTATGGTCTGAATATGGACAATATGAGGACCGTAGTTTTTTTGTTGCCTGAGCTCCACCTTTGAATGCCAACCTTTAACGAATGTGGTGGCATGACGCTATGCCTTTATAGAGATTCTTTGTCTCAGATTTAGGCCCCACATTCTAGTGGAGTTTTCTTGGGCAAATATAGACGTAGGGGGGCATTACACCAGTTCATCTCCTCATACGCATTGATTGACCGTTGTCGCTTTGTGGGACCTAAGGAACCAGGCTTCACGCTCCAAACAAATTTCCTTAAAAATAAGGCAATTTTGAAATAATGAAATGTTACAAAAATGATGGAAATTTATAGAATAGAGCAAAAAACAGCCATTCCGGTGTGGTTGGCTAGGCCATAGACAGCGTCCATGGCTGACTGATGATAGGGAGGGAGAGGTTGAATACTGGCTATTGGGTCTGTGCAGTCATGTTTTATGGAGGAACAGAGCTATTACACTCATTCCACCTGACTCCTGTTTCGGTGAGGTCAGCAAAGGATCAGTGGTTCATTCCAATAGAAGGTTATACCTTTACATTTGGAAACTAATTGGAGGTCGAAAATCATTAGTCGGTAAGGATGGTAGTCAAGGTTGACCAGGCTCCACAAGACTGAATACATCTTTTTTAGGGATCTGTGATAGCTTCTACATTGTGTTGAAAATATGCAAAAAAACGAAATCATTAAAAATATATCCTCTGCAGATACATTTTCTTCTGGTAAGTTTGGCATCTTGTTACTGTCACCAGAGATCAGAATTCTCAAAGTTCCATATTTTCTAAAAAAGTTTCAAACATCTTCCCCGGTTTTGTTACAAGTGTCCCTACTCTATGAGGCGAGGCTTCATTGACACAAAGGACATATACATCTAAGAAATACCAAGAAAAACAGCCTTTTGCCACTTCCATTTGCCAGAAGTGGAGCTAAAAGTCCAATCACCATGGGTTGTTTTCATTTTCTTCCAAGTAGATGCAGCTGTCGCTCTACCTAGAATCCTCCACATTTTTCTAGCCTTAGGAGAACATTTCTGTAACAAGCAGGGTCACTATAGTCATGATGTGAAAACCTTTGTAACTGAAGGTCAGAATGCAGCTAGTCCTTTACCAGGAAGATGGGAATTTCTCTACTCTCTTTTCAATCCTGTTCAGCTTTCTCTCACAACTTCTTTCAAAGACAGCACACTCCAGTTCCAATTGGATCAAAATAAAATACCACACTTTGTTAGGCATTGCTCTAGAGTGGGTCAATTGCTCACCTCTTCCTTGAGAAAATAAGGTGTAAGACAACAGCATTTTCTTGTCAAAGAGAAAACGGTTCAACCAACTGGATTGAAGGGATTAGCTAATGGAAGTGTGTGATTAAAAGTTAATGAAAAAGTGTGCTACTATTACAAAGGGCTTTTGGCATTTTATGTTCCATTAAATGAAATGTGTTCATTGGTTTCTATTTCATTTAATATTCTATAGATGGCGAGAATTACATCCTTAGCTATTTCTGAATGGACTTTAGCATAAATTGTTTTTTGTAAAAATATAAGTTTAAAGCTGCCACTCGCTAGGAGTATAGGAGCTGAGGACGTTTGTCTTTCGGTAGCATGTACAGCCCATGATGCAGGTTTTGCCCCACATGTGCATGTGGAAAACCTGTGTTAGCTGCGCAGATGTGGGATTGTTTCTTTTAATAGCCGGCACTATAGGTGTAACATCACGGCTGAGTTACAAAAAAGGTTTCAAGTGTACCAACTTAACTGTAAAAACTGTTTTCATGTTGATGGAGGGGTAGAAGCATGATTTAAATGGTATAGCAGGTGCAGTAGCAGCAGGACCAGAAGTTGTCAGAGCTCCTCTAAACATATAATATTGCTACATTAAACTACTAAGCAGGCAGTCACAACTGCAGTTACATTGCAGTTTAAAGGTACTTGATTTGAATGGTGCAGCAGGGGCAGTGGCACTGGGGACAAAAGCTCTATATACCCCTCCACACCCAGAATGTTGCTAAATTTTACTACAAAATAAGGCAGTCACAAGTTTATTTATCTAGCATGCAATAGGGTCATGATTTCACTGGTGCGGCAGGTGCAATGGCACCGGGGCTCAAAGCTCTAGGAACCCCTCTAAGTACCAAATATTGCAATATTTTACTACTTAACAGGCAGTCACAAGTGCAGTTACTTTACAGGCAATATAGTCATGATTTGAATGGTGCAGCAGAAGCAGTGGCACCAGGACCAAAAGTTGTCAAATCTCCTCTAAACGCATAATATTGCTAAAACATCAATTAATTCTATAGTTTCCCTCTTTCATTTAATTTTTCAAAAGTTTGCTATAACATATTTGCACTATACCACTAGTAACAGTACAATATATTGCCTTTTGTACAAAAACAAGGCTTAACACTTTTGCAGACTCTCTGTAACTTACATTGTTCAAGTACTCAGCAAGCTACAACTTACAACAAGCTTGTTTTTAATCAAATAGGCGAAACCTAATTAATTTACCAAGGTTTGCTTTAATAGGGTTGTTCAGTTGTACATAATGTCTTCAAGGTTAAATATAAGGTAACAAAAATGCTTATAATACCTTTTTTATTATAATTATTTAACAGGCTGCACAGCAGTCACAATGCTCTACAGTATAGTTTAAAGAAATTGACCAAGCCAATAGCTCTGGCTAAACACTGACAAGGTCCCGAAGGCGAGACCTATTAGCTATACCAATGCTTCTTTCTACTGTAATCAGGTGGGACTGTAGCCGTGAAAAAATGTATATTGTGGTCTCATGCTTCTTGTATCAGAATTTGTGCTTTCGTTCCGTTCAGGAAAATAAAGTGTTTTTCTTTATTACAGCGATAGATGCTATAATTTCAGAATGTTTATCTGCGTTCTGGGTGAATTTGCGCAGTCACACTATATTTGGAATTGGACCGGATGATGGTATAGCATATGTGCCAATGGAAGAATGTGCACAGTGAACAGCAGTGAGACACTGGACTGCTATTGACCACAACACACTTCTCTTCAGATTGATGATTCTTCTGACTTCATAAACTAATTCTAGGTTTGGATGCAGAGGAAAGAATGTATACATTTCAACCATCCACAGTGAGCAGACAGTACTCCTAAAGGAGATAAATATCCACTGGACATGCTCCATGTAGGGGAATAATATTCCACACTATGCTGTACAATTGTTTGAAAATAATATACTCAAAATAGCAATTAGCCAAGTCCAGTGGCCACTTGCTGTGTGGGTGCAGCAAACGGAATACTACTCAGGGCCCTAGTGCCCGGAAAGGTAGAGGTTGGGTGTTTTGGTCATCCTTGAAATCACACTTGCACACCTAGTTAAGGTCAAAGAGAAATCTCTAACATGTTTTTCAATGTGGTTGTATAACAGAGGCACGCATGGCTAAACCACGTGAGCCTCTGCTAAGGGGCCCCAACAACAAATATGTATAAACAACGCATTCCTTTACCAAGCTTGCTTTTACAAAAGCATGCCTTTACCATGCATGCCATTACCATGCATTTTTGAGTGAAAGGCATGACTTGTAAAGGGATGCGTGGAAAATATCACACCCCAACCTCCCCACCCTGAGCCCTAATCACTACCCCAACCCTCGAGCCCTAAACACTACCTGACCCCCTCTGAGCCCTGAACACTAACCCCGACACCCCAAGCACTAAACACTATCCTGACCCCACGGAGCCCTAAACACTACCCTGAACCCCCAAGCCCTAAAAACTACCCTCACCCCCAAGGAAACTCAGCCCCACTTACCTCATCACAACCTCACCCGATCCTTTCTGCTCCTGGGATCGCCCATCCCAGCATTTATACCAGGCACTGCCTTAATCACGCTTGTGTGTGGTTAAGGCATATGCATGGTTGAGGCATATGCATGGTTGAGATTTTGTGGAAACGGCATGCGTGGCTCTGACCAATCCTACCACTCCCCCAGTGTTCATGCCCGTGTCTCCCTTCCACCTTCTTGTTTGTGGGTTCAGTGTCCTTATTACCCTCCCTCTTTTCAGGGCCTCCAATAGATGTAATTCTTCAGAGGACACATATATTTTGAGCAGTCCTTTTCATCTATGTAGAAAGAACCCCTCTCACTTCCATTTACCTCCCATATGGTGATTTTACAGTTAGATTACTATAGAATTTCTTTGTAATGCAGATGAAATATATGAGAATCCATGTAAGAACTTCACCAAGCAAGCAAAAATAATCAGCATATACTCCTTGTTAAAAAACAATATTTATGGTCAAGGAGCCTGACCACTTTCAAGACTGTCTACACACTTTACCCTGTGTTGTATTGTTTATTTTTGTCTGACTGTAAATGGTTTTACCTAGTTTTACACGAATGTTTGATTGATATGGAATAACAGAATACTATAATACACAATATTGTCAACCAGCAATGACTTCATACTTATTTGTAATTTTCCGTGGAACTACATTGAAGTTCAATGCTTCACAAATGCCTGTCTTTAGAATTTTGAAATCATTAAAAAAAAATGTAAATCGGTAAATACTTGCCATATTCCATCACTGTAAATGTTTGATAGTGATTTTGTTTCTGGGGGAAAAAAAGAGAACAGAGTATTAATGACAATTAGAATAGTCTAACACATAAGGTCAAAGCCACATACCAACAGTATGAATGTCAATAAGAACTCAATATTGTTGTTAATCATTGCATACTGGAGCAAACTTTCAAGAAATAACTAATTAAAGAGGAAAAGTTAGGAGTTGACTGTATTCACATAAAAGGCATAAAGAAAGCAACTGATGTCACCATGCTTAGGAGGGGCTTATATGTAACTGAATGAATGAATGAGTACAGATTTGTATAGCGCTGGCTACCCGGGGGCATCCCAGCGCTTTTGACCCATCTCAGACAAATCACTCAGCAGGACAGGAAGGTCTTCAGCCGCTTTCTAAACTGTAAATGATTAGGCTCAAGCCGCAGGTAATCGGGCAGCTGATTCCAACTTTTGGCTGCCTGTACTGCAAAACGTCGAGCATGCTTGATCCTCGGGACAGAAAGCAAATTGCGGTGGTTGGATCTAAGAGCTCTGGGCCCTTGATGGTGCCTCAGGAGAGGGCACAGAATGGCAGGGCCCTTGTTGATTATTGATTTATGGGCCATACACAAGGCCTTAAACTGGATCCTTTCCTGAACAGGTAACCAGTTTAGAGCCCGGATGGCCGTCTTCGCCGAGCTGTGTTTAGGGACATCCATAAGCATTCGGGCTGCGCAGTTCTGGACTGACTGGAGTATCTTAATGGTCCCTAATGGTGCCCCCAAGTAGACCGCGTTCGCATAGTCAAGCCGCGAGAGGATCAAGGACTGAACCAGGATCCGTCTTGCCTCGAACGGAAGAAGGGTCAGGACCTTCTGTAGGATCTTCAGAAGGCCGTAACAGGTAGCGGCGACCTTACGGGCTTGAACTTGAAAACTAAAGGTGGGATCAAGCCACACCCCCAGAGTTTTAATTTGCTCCTTCGGGGGAGGGGGCGGACCCAACATATGGGCCACCAAGCGTCAAGATTGATGGGGGCCTTATATCCCAGCATCATAATCTCTGTTTTTGAACCGTTAAGTTTCAGAAAAGAGGCGTCCATCCAATCGAGGACCTTGGTGAGACACGGGGAAAGGTTATTGACCCCGGAATCCACAGCATCTGCCCTAGCCAGGGAAACCACCAACTGCGTATCGTCGGCGTAGGTGAACAATTGGATTCCCCAGGGAAGGACCTCATTAGCCAGGGGCCTCATATAGGTATTAAATAGGGTCAGGCTCAATGAGGATTCCTGGGGAACGCCGTAATGCAGTGGGAATTGTTTGGATGCTGCTTCCTCCTCAAAAACTGCAAAGGATATGTTAGCAAGGAAGGACCGAAACCACTTAAGGGCGGTCCCCACAATGCCAATCTCCCGCAACCGCTGGAGAAGGAGTGTGTGGTTTACAGTATCGAAGGCTGCGCTGAGGTCCAAAAGGACCACCGCAGCGCAGCCTCCTCCATCCACAATTTTCCTTGCCTCCTCCACTACTGCGACCAGAGCAGTCTCAGTTCCATGCCTTGTTCTAAAACCCGTTTGGGTGACATGCAAGGTGCTCTCATCCTCAATAAATGTTGATAGTATGCGGTTGACATATTTCTCTGCAATTTTACTAACCCCTGGCAGGAGAGAGATAGGTCTATAATTGGACCATTCTTCTGGATCAAGGCTAGGTTTTTTTAGCAGAGCTTTGACACTGGCCTGCTTCCACCGAGGGGGAACTACACCTGCCGCCATAGAGGAGTTAATAACATCCTTGGTAACAGGAACAACCATGTCAGAGGCCTGTTTTAAAACTGAAGGCGGGGCAATGTCAGAGGGGGAGCCAGATTTAAGGTTCCTGAGGAGCCCTTCAGCCGTAGGTAGATCTAGTGGCAGAAAGGACTCGAGTTTCGTGAGGGAGGTCGGTCCAGAGGGAGGGATCGTGGACTCGGTGACACGTGGGGGTGGAAAAGCTGAGTATATGTTGGCAACCTTCTTGGCGAAGAAGTGGGCCAATTCGGTGCACCGTTTCTGGGGATCATTTACCTCAATTGACCGACATGGTGGAGTAACTAGAGATTTAAAGATTTTAAAAATTTCCCTGGGTGAATTGGCGGCATCAGCAATTTTTCCTTGGTAATAGGATGATTGTGCCATTTTAAGGTGCTTCTTATAATCCCTGAGAACCATCCTATACTCATTTTTATTCTCGAGGGAGAAGTTCATTCTCCACTTTCTTTCCGCCCTCTTGCAGCTCCGTTTAAGATCCTTCAGATCAGTGAAGTACCAAGGCAGTTTATTCTCGCCGGTGCGATGATTAATCTCATTTACAGGCAGGATGGGATCGAGAGAGGTCTCTAGCCACCTGTTGAGCGCCTCATTCGCTGCGATAGGATCGGCACAGAAGAGAGGGGGAGATTTATTTAATATGGATAGCCATTCCTCTAAGGGGAGTCTCGACCAAATACGCCCCAATCTCTAGGAGGTTGTGGTCGGACGGCTGACATCGTCCGGGGTCCAAGTGAAAGATAGAGGCGCATGGTCTGACCAAGGGACAAAGAGTGACTCATCCCAAATAATCTCATCCAGATTAGTAAAGAAATGATCAATTAGATGCCCTGCCAAATGGGTAGGTCCCGCTACAATTTGTTTGAGTTGCAGCATCCCCAGTCCTTCCAATAAAGCTTGCGAAGAAGGGGCAGATGGATCGTCTAAATGTATGTTAAAATCTCCCACGATTGAGAAATTGGGGGCGCTACTGATGATATGGGTGATTTTATCATGAAGATTGTCGCAGAAACTCGTGTGTGTTCCAGGAGGCCTGTACACCACAATCCCTGAAAGGGAACATGTGGAGGAAAAGATTAATACAAACGAGAGGCTCTCGCAGTCAGCGAGCGGGCTCTCAGAGATACGGCACCTAAAAGAGTTTCGATATATAATTGCCACCCCACTTCCTCGCCCAATCTGCCGGTCATTGCTACAGATTACGAAACCCGGGGGGAGGGCACAGACTAAGTCCGGGTCAGAGGCCTCGGTTAACCACGTTTCCGTGAGGAACAGGACATCTGACTCACGCTCCTCCAATATCATGCGGATTTCATGTGCATGTTTTGGGAGTGAACGGCAATTAATGAGAAGTAAAGAGTATTTTTTGGGCTTAGGGAGTAACGAAGTACCCAGTTCCTGCGGGCCCAGCAAACCTTTACAGAGAGGACAGGGAATCATTACCTCCAAGGGGAGTAACACATGGGGACAGGGAACTGCGGGGTCATCTCGGAACCTCAATAGCTGGTCTCTACAAAACGTGATTCTACCTGCTCCCAAACCAGGAGTCGCTTCCATCCTCCCGGTCCCTGGGCCCGTCCTGGCACGGACGGGCACAGACGGGCTTCCCTTAGGCGCTCCTTCGGCGCGACCGCTAACGCGTCTGCTGCGCGGAGGGAAGGACTTCTCAATTTATGCGCTACAGCGCGTGTCACTAACTTGCTCCCCCGAGTCTAGAGCACCAACCAGCCTCCAATCCAACCCAAGATGGCCGCTCAAATTTGCCAGCCACCTCCAAGCACCCATCTCCCTCAGCAGCCTAATGGGCTAAAAAGGGGCGGAAAAGAATGAAAATACGGCAAAAATGCTTGTGGGTGTCAGCAGAGGTGAAATACAATGTAAAATACAATTTTTAAAAATCGAATTCGGCGAGTGTATTAAAATGGGCAGTGCTGTGTAACTCCCGGCTACAGCCTAAGGAGTGAAGTGTAGGGTGCAAGGTCTCCAGCTGTCACTTCTGTGGCAGAGCAGAGTCGAAGCAGAGCCACATGATGCCATCTACCAGTGGGAAGCTCCTTTGCCGAGAAATCATTCACATCCAACCTGGCACCTGGGGATAATATAAAGGTGGAGAATCTGCAGTTCGGGCTGGACTGTTCCCAAGGGGAATAGTCAAGACTGACAAACAAACAATGGATGTAGGCGCAGATCTCTGTACTGGGGTGAATGTTTGACATTGTGGACCATTCTGTCCCTCAATTATTCTTTCTGCATTTGTCACCCCGAGTGGGACGGGTATGCCCAGACGTGGATCCCGTTCTCTCCATGCCACTGGAGTCAAGCTAGCCTTGCTAATGAGAGGGTGATTGATGCCCCTACCAGTCACAGGATGCTTGTTTCCAGTCCAGGGACGACCTGACCTGGCAGTTCGGGTTGGACTGTTCCATGTGGAACACGGTCAAGACTAATTTGCATATGGCTGGGTGTGAACTGAAACGGCATGGCATGGAGAGCAAAAAAACGATGGATTTAGGCCCACATCTCTGTACTGGGATGAATGTTTGACATTTTGCAGCATTCTGTCCATCAATTGTTCTTTTTGCATCTACCAATGGTAAGCGCCTACGCTGAGAAATCATCCATATCCAGTCTGGCACCTGGGGATAATCTAAAGGATTGGGAATCTGCAGGGAAAATTATCAATCAGAACAAGGTTCATGCAAGATGGGTACAGTGCTTAATTTGACCCAGTGGTGTCCGGTGCTCGGCACAGGCACTTAATTGTCAAAATCTGCACCGGTGAGAGCCTGCCCCAAGGTAGCACTGTCTGGCTAGTTTATAGATGTCCACAACAGTAAATTATGAGTTCAATATGCATTACAAATGACTATTTTCTTCTTAAAATATGCAAAATGAATGCTCTAAAAATCGACAAAAATATAAAATAAAGATATGCTATATTCCCCGAGGGGTATAAATGACTTCTTTTGATGTTAGGCAAAGTAATATATCCATCTCCCCCACTTTAACACAAAGGTTCAATATAGGCTGACATTGCTTCAGCTTCTGCTAAGTTACATGACAGCGTTACAACAAAAGGGTAAACCCAATGAGTGTCGCTGGGACCTGGGTGCTTTTCAGTATAAAGCGAAGGGGTCCCAGAACACTGTTAATATGCAATAGATAGTGTAAAAATAGAAAACAAATGAGATCAACTTGAAGGGACATTGTTATTTAATCACAATGCACCAAAACACAGTGTATTGTACACACAATGCATGCTGTGATCATAAAAAGTAGTAGTGCCCCATAGGATGAGGGGAGGAGGGTGTCGGTGAAAAGAAATAGTGCAGGGTTAGGGAAGTGGTACAGTGAAGGTCAAGTGACCTTAATCAAAACAATTTTTAATCCTGGCTTCAAAACAGAGCCAGACAAATAAACAATAAATGTTCATAAATTGTGATAAACCATGCTTCTAAAATTGCAGTAAAAATCATGCTCGGGGTAGAAGCTGGCAGGCGGACCAGTTGTCGACGTTTCGACCCCAAAACACGAAAGGGAGTAGTAGGACCTTACAGGAGGGTCTCCCTCAGGACAGGGGAAGGAAGCGGGCATACTTCCTAAAGCATGAAAAAATAAAAGGAATCAAACTCAATACTGGTCCCAAAGGATCCAAAATTTTAAAGTAAGTGGCAGTGGAAAAGTATATAAATTAATGAAGTTACAAATGGGTCATGAGGCAGGGAAACCAAGTCAAACACGACTTCAGGGGGTAATCACATCAATGTATGCATCTGGGAATTCAATAAACAGAAATTAAAAGTGGCGTTCAAAGAAAGGGAAACTCAGACTATGAGTGCGCAGTGGGCCGAAATCAAACCAAAGGGATGAATCAACTCACGGAGGATGGGCTGAAAAATCACCGTCCTCGTTTCAACAACTTCATTGCAAAACAGCAGTTATCTTTAGATGTCTGCTAGATGACTCAAAGAGATTAGCACTTTACATACACTTTCTTCATTAGGAAATAAGTACATAGAGAATACTGAAAGGTTTTGGTTACTTACTTTGTGAAGTATATATATCAGTGAGCAGCTAGCTGTGGAAAGCTTTACATAAATGCAGTGATATGGACTATCAGCATATATGATTAGCAAATGTCAAAACCACAACTAACTTCTACCATTTCCAGGTGGAATCAGATTTGACAAAGATTAAAGTTGTCATAGACTTCAATTTTTATTTTTAATAGTCCAGAACACATAGTCTGTCAATTTTGAAAGAAAGAGAAACTGAAAGATTGGGCCACAGGAAGAGAATAAACTGGCTTCCAGATGGGACTGGTTTAGTACAGGGACAAGCACTGCCTCATTCTAAACCATTGGCACTGGCACTGTGATCAACGTGGCATTCATCATATCTACAGATGTTAAAAGTTTTCAGTACTATGGCCAGTCATAGATCATGTGAGTAGTCGAAGGGGGCAAACTATCCTCTAGTTTTTGGTAACTACACAGATCCAGCAAATCAAAGTTGTTATTTACTGACAGATTATAAATTGAAGAAGTTCGAACTTCAGGTCAAAATGTGCCATTTTCAAGATTTAAATAAAATGAAATCACTTAACAACTCACACTATTCCTTTAGGGCATGATATACATCGATCAGAGTACATCAGTGAGCAGTTGATGATTGAGAGGTTTAGCAAGACAAATGAATTGACACCGACTATCAACCTCTAGGATTATCAATAGTTAAAATCATAACTAACTGTTTCTAGTCCCAGGTGGAATCCTGTCTGACCGTGACGCAATTTGTCATAGGTTTCAATGATTTTCTTTTAAATAGCCTAGATATCAGCTTCCTGTCAATTTTGAAAGATAGAGAAATTGGGAAATTAGGCATTTGACCCATCTTGTAAAGTGGCATCTGTATGTAACTAATCAGGACACAAGTGCATTCATTTGTTAGGTATGGGGGTGCTTTGGGAAGGGCATTAATCCAGTCGGAATGAGGAAAAAAATGAAGGTCAAATATCTAAATTTGAGAGATCTTTAATTGTAACTGCAATAGATTTTCTGAGAGTCATGGCTAACCAACCCCTACATCTGCCCACCCTGTGTTCAAATGATATTTTCTACCATTGTGGAATATGGTTTACTAGTAGAGGCCTGGAACCCCGAGTCAACACTGTATCATTTAAGTATAGAAGATGGCTTCACTCGTAGATGGGAAGAACATGTGAAATAGCATGGTATAATATGTTTAATGAGCTTTGGGACTCGAATGAGGATTTGCTGTGGTTTGAGTTCTTCAGACTGATCGCTGACAGTGAGAGGTGGATATAACCCATTTGAAGACAAGAGACAGAATATTCTGGTGGAAATTTTCTATATAATTATTTTTGGTGGGCTCATCCAGGCATGGGTTGTTTCCGTTGGGGTGAAAAAAGGGCTTGCATTGTCTGCATCTACTGTATGGACTTGCTAATGACTCACCCATTGCAAAACCAAATGTTTTTTGTGTTTTATAAAACTGTGTACAAATTACGAAAACATAAAATAAATGTATTAAAACTTACATTTACTTGTACATCTATGGACCAATCGCCAAGTGGCGGATGTTCAGATAATTGAAAGGTTTGAGAAACAACACCCAAATCAGTTTGCTCTTCCAACCACTGCTCAATAAGATTTCCTCGTGGATCCTGGAAAAGAAATAGATTGAGTGCACCGCCTCATAAAATACAGGTGCTTGGTTTCATACATCTAGGGATTGTCATACATCAATCACACACAATTTTGAATCAGATATGAGCATAAATGCATATACCATTTCTACCGCCAACCTACCCGAATATGTATATTTAAAGAAGTTTCATACGGTTTCAAATCCAACAACACTGTTAGGATTCGCATCTTCACTTCTTGTCCTGGTTTATACTTGGACTTGTCAGTCTGGATGAAGACAAAGCAGCCTTTGCTTTGGAATTCCAGTGAGGCACTGTTAGAGAATACAATCTGGTCTTTCACATATCCTTTCACATGCAATGCATGCCCACCAGCAACAGTGTTCATTGGCAGCTGAAAAACAAAAAACCGTCAACAATCACCTTCAATCATATACCAGTGTGTCTGTCCCTTGTTTGATAGTTAAATAATCTGAAAATATGATCTTTACGTTACAAAGCA
This sequence comes from Lissotriton vulgaris, assembly GCF_964263255.1. Lineage (NCBI taxonomy): Eukaryota > Metazoa > Chordata > Amphibia > Caudata > Salamandridae > Lissotriton > Lissotriton vulgaris. The sequence continues at coordinate 502,047,430 of NC_141694.1, forward strand.
ATACATTCCCAAATGCTAGATTTCAGACAGGTGCATGGAAACGAAGCATCGCTCAATATCAAAACTATAAACCCACATGATGAGCTTATTCTAGAATACAATTCAAACTGAGGAAAGGTTTAAATTAGAATCTCCGAGAATTCGTAGATTAAAAAATATCAACTACTTCGAAACTCAAATGCACAACAGTTGTATGTATTTAACACGAAACTCACGGATTGGATTGTTATTTTTAGAATTATTAAAAATTATAGTTTAAGTAAAAAAAAAATATATATATATATATATTCACTGAAAAAACTATAGGTTTCAGGGACGTAATAGTTAGTTGGACATTTGACTCATATAAAACAAGAGAGTTTTAGTTAGTTGAGCTAACTATAACTCGCACGCCCGCAATGCACTGCTGATGACGTCACATATTACATCACTAATGACATGGTCAGTGACATCACCGATGATATCACTGATGACATCTCAAATGACATCACTGATGACATCATCCACATGATAATCTGATGCACATACTGATGCCATAATATAAACTATGATACACACACTTTAAAATATAGACTACTATTTTTGAAACCATACACACAAGAATGCCAGATACTACATAGCACAGACTATTTCCTAGGTCTATACACACATCCAGTGTCTTACACATAAGTTAGTCATCAATACAGTACTGTAATATGTACTGATACACCTATACATACAGTCACACTCTACCACTCATCCATAGAGTTAGTCACACACCTAGTCAGTCATGCAAAGAATGAATTACATACTCATATATACAGTTATATACAGTTATATACACCAACTGAGTTATTTATACATACACCACCTCACTTATTTATGCAGATGCTAAGAAATACTTATTGTCTTATACAATCACTGATACAAGCAGACACTCATTTATACACCCACTCTTCAAATAACTTACTCTGACATATAGTCAATTATATACTCCAACACTCAAATATACTGCCGTAAAACATATGTGGTAAGTCACAGATATACCACTGAGACATTCATTCACTAAGCAACACACCCATACAGCCCTTCCCAGACGCACTTTTGAATGCATACAACCATTGAATTACCCACTCAGACATCTGTGCACAGAGTCACACCCCCCTCCACCGACCCACACAGACACTCAGGCATTCATGCAGATACTCAGACAAGAAATCAATAACCCATATAGACACCTATGTAGGTACTTACCATCCCATGCAGCCGCTTACACACCAACTGAGAGACTAATACAGACTTTCACACAGTTTAGTCACTAACCCATGCATTCAGTAAGACACGTTCAATCACTCACTTATACAGTCAGTCATGTGCCTACTAAATAATCCCTTCAGGCACTTGTAAATCCACTCACTCTTCAATACACCTTGGCATAGCTATACATGAAAAATATTGAAAGTTTACAGAAACACACATCCACTGGATGATAGCATCAGTGATGTCATTTAAGATGTCATCAGTGATGTCACTGACCATGTCATGATTGATGTAATATGTGATGTCATCAGAAGTGAATTGCCGGCGCGCAAGTTATAGTTAGCTCAACTAACTATAACAGGCGAATTTCTCTTGTTTTGTATGAGTCAAATGTCCAACTAACTATAACTTCCCTGAAACATATGGTTTTTCAGTATATATATATATATTACCTACTGGCGGTCGCCAGTAGGTAGTTATAGTTAGGACCTAGATTCCATAGGAAATCCGCAACATTCTATTGGGAATAACTTTGGTGCCGGTTGATGAATCTTTGCGAATTTCTCAAAGAAGATGGCCTGCTCCGCTCTGCTCCTTCCCTGAAAGTTTTGGGGGGATTCGTCAAGTGGGGGCTGAGCAAAAAAGGGGGGTCCCAAAACGTGTTTTCCCCATGCTGTTTTCCATAGGCTAAACGGAATTACACCAAATTTGGCAGAAAGGTAGAGTTCGGTTCGCAGATTACCCTTTTTCTTAAATGGTGTAAATCCCTCCAGTAGTTCCTGAGAAAATCAAAAGACAAAAAATATATATATCTATAAGCGCGCTCCGTACGCGCACGAGTCCGCGTACCGTACGCGCACGAGTCCGCGTACCGTTCGCGCACCATACGCGTACCGTACGCGTACGTGCGCGGACATTCGCACGCTCGAGCTGCATGCTGATTGGCTACCCATGTCTGTCAACACTCCAAAACAGAAATTGTTGGCAGCCATCTTGTGCCTCGGTAGACTCAGGCACAAGTAAGCAGAAAAACAAATGTGTAGAATTCGAAAAGGGGGCAGGGTAGAAGCACCCTGACCCCCTAGGCCTGCTCAGGGGGTCCCACAAGAACACCCAAGCCAAAAAAAAATCTTTTATTTTTTTTCAAAAAATCACGGGGTGCGCGTACCTTGCATGCACGGGTCCGCATACGCACGGTACGCATACGGTGCGCTTACCTTTCAGAGAAAGCTGCATGCTCATTGGCTGTCAACACTCCAAACCAGGAAGTGTTGGCAGCCATCTTGTGCTCAGTAGACAGAGGCACAAGAAAGCAGAAAAACAAATGTGTAGAACACAAAAAGGGGGCAGGGTAGAAACACCATGACCCCCTAGGCCTGCCAAGGTGATCCCACAAGGACCCCCAAGGCCCACATTTTTTTTTAAACCTGGTATGTTTTTCTTAAAATTACCCCCCAGGGGGACCAAATCGCGGGGGCATAGTGATAAAGAAGTGTGGGGGGTGTCCAATCCCCCCCCACACTGCCCCGGGGACCGCCGCCCTCCGGGGCAAAGCAACGCAGCCCCCTGGTGCATACTGGAGGCTCCTGGTGGGCTAGTTGGCCCACAGGGACCCACAGTATGCAAGGGGAATTAGTTCCCCCTCTACAAACGCGCCAGGGGCTGCGTTGCAGAGAGGTGTAAAAAGGGGCATAGACTTATTACTCCTCTCTGCAATGCAGCCCTCTGGCGCATACTGGAGGTTCCAGGTGGGCTAGCTGGACCCCAGGGACCCCCGGTATGCAAGGGGAATTAGTTCCCCCTCTGCAAACATGCCCGGGGGCTGCATTGCAGAGAGGTGTAAAAAAGGGTGTGGCCTCATTACACCTATCTGCAATGCAGCCCACTGGCGCATACTGGAGGTTCCAGGTGGGCTAGTTGGCCCCCAGGGAACCCCAGTATGCAAGGGGAATTAGCTCCCCCTCTGCAAACACGCCCGGGGGCTGCGTTGCAGAGAGGTGTAAAAAAGGGTGTGGCCTCATTACAACTCTCTGCAATGCAGTTCCCTGGCGCATACTGGAGGTTCCAGGTGGGCTAGTTGGCCCCCAGGGACCCCCAGTATGCAAGGGGAATTAGTTCCCCCTCTGCAAACACGCCAGGGGGCTGCGTTGCAGAGAGGTGTAAAAACATTTTTTTTTCAAATTATATTAAAAATATGTAATGTGATTTAACAAATACTATATCTAAAAATAAATAATTTATAATAATGTAGTAAATCAGTATAAAAAATATAACAAGTATTACATTTAAAAATTATTTACAAAACCATTGAAATTCACTGAAAAAAAAATAGGTTTCAGCCACGTTATAGTTAGGGATTACCATTTAAAAAAACCTTGCAAATTCACTGAAAAAACTATAGGTTTCAGCCATGTTATAGTTAGGAATTAGCATTTAAAAAACCTTGCAAATTCACTGAAAAAAACATAGGTTTCACACCAGTTATAGTTAGCTGGTCATTTTACTAATACAAAACCTTTGAAATTCCCCTGTTATAGTTAGTTCAGCTAACTATAACTCGTGCGCCCGCAATGCACTGCTGATGACGTCACATATTACATCACTCGTAACATGGTCAGTGACATCACTCATGTTCATCAAGAGCGCCAGCAATCACCCACAAACGGACCATCTGTGGAGAAGTGGAAACACGTAGGGTGTTTGGTGCCGCCAGGGACTGGACCTTGGTTTGGACGCCTGGAAATGTTTGAAAGTGCATTTATCTGGGGATTCCGGCGTGGTACAAATGGACCACAAACATCAAAGCAGCGCCCACTGGAGGGTGAAAAATAAAGAGGTGACAGCGCAATACATGAACCAGCATGCCTAACAAATTTGCCTAACGAGGTGCCCACCACGGGGCAGAACACTGAAAATTATAAAGGCAATTGTTGTGTGGTTGGGTTGTTTTCGCCTCGGTTTGCTGTGGCTCCTCTCTGATGAAGGTCGAGATGCGACCGAAATGCATTAAAAAATGAAAATGCCACTTTGGAAATAAAACCTTTAACCAACTGGGATGTGTGCGGCTCAATCCTTTTCCTGCGAGGAAGTTCGAGAGAATTTAAAGAGGCTTGTTCCAGCCCGGAGCGACACACCATCCATGAAGAGCGCCAGCAATCACCAGCAAACGCACCATCTGTGCAGAAGTGGAAACACGTAGGGTGTTTGGTGCCGCCAGGGACTGGACCTTGGTTTGGACGCCTGGAAATGTTTGAAAGTGCATTTATCTGGGGATTCCGGAGTTGTACTAATGGAGCACAAACATCCAAGCAGCGCCCACTGGAGGGTGAAAAATAAAGAGGTGACAGCGCACTACATGAACCAGCATGCCTAACAAATTTGCCTAACGAGGCGCCCACCAAGGGGCAGAACACTGAAAATTATAAAGGCAATTTTCGTGTGGGTGGGTTGTTTTCGCCTCGGTTTGCTGTGGCTCCTCAATGATGAAGGTCGAGATGCGACCGAAATGCATAAGAAAATGAAAATGCCACTTTGGGAATAAAATCTTTAACCAACCGGAATGTGTGTGGCTCAATCCTTTTCCTGTGAAGAGGTTCGAGAGAATTTAAAGTGGCTTGGTCCAGCCCAGAGCGACGCACCGTCCATCAAGAGCGCCAGCAATCACCCGCAAATGGACCATCTGTGGAGAAGTGGAAACACGTAGGGTGTTTGGTGCCACCAGGGACTGGACCTTGGTTTGGACGCCTGGAAATGTTTGAAAGTGCATATATCTGGGGATTCCGGCGTGGTACAAATGGAGCACAAACATCAAAGCAGCGCCCACTGGAGGGATAACAATAATGAGGTGAGAGTGCACTACATGAACCAGCATGCCTAACAAATTTGCCTAACAAGGCGCCCACCAGGGGACAGAACACTGAAAATTATAAAGGCAATTGTCGTGTGGGTGGGTTATTTTCGCCTCGGTTTGCTGTGGCTCCTCTCTGATGAAGGTTGAGATGCAACCGAAATGCATTAGAAAATGAAAATGCCACTTTGAAAATAAAACCTTTAACCAACCGGGATGTGTGCGGCTCAATCCTTTTTTCCTGCAAAGAGGTTCGAGAGAAAATATATATATATATATATATATATATATATATATATATATATATATATATATAAATCAAACACAACGTCTTCAAAGAGACAATTAAGCCGCAACTCCAGACGATTTTTGTTGAAGGTTAATTTATTCTTAAATCCATTTAACACTCGCACAGGCTTGACCCACGCGTTTCGGTAGCCATGTCTACCTTGTTCACGATCAGTTACTCATGTGACTTGGTTTAAAAACATTTCTTTACAGGAAGCCATGATTACACAGTTTCCTGTTTGTCACTCAAGAAGAAAAAAACTACCACCGATGATTCTGGGCTCTGTAGTTTTTTCCTTACTATATGAATTAAATCAATTATGAATGCAATAGTTGGTGATTGTTTTTACACATTATGTCTCATCCAGCAAAACAATATTATCGATATTTAACTTATTGTTATAAGACATTTGGGATTTCACTATATGCATTTATGCATGTGATTATACATCCATTGACAATAAAGTTTTATTTTTTAAGTTATTCCATTTTGAACCCTGCAGTGGGTAGTCGCTGTTTTTCACTTAGTCATTCTTTGTTTTTGTGATCCCATGTTTTAGGCCCTCCAGTGGGCATGTGTTATGTGTTCTCTCTTCTTGTTTTCGCTGAGCAATGTTAAACCCTTCCTTCAGCTCCCTGATGCATTCATACTAAACTAAGCTATTTTTTTAAATTCACAAATGTATGTACAGTTCTTCCGACTGATTCAGTCCGAAAGGTATCATGGTCCGGAAGTTCAGAATATGTTGTGACTCCTTTTGTCATAAAGTTTTTTCTCGGTTGCCACCTCTGTCTGATGAAGGTATCGTTTCTAGTCCATAGAATTTGAGAAGTTTCCAGGTTCCATTGTGATGGGTTTCCATGTGCTTAGCTACCCCATTGTTCCGCATTGTTTTTATCTTTGTTTTTTGTGGCACGAACATGTTCGAGTATGCGTTTAAGTTTGCATATGGTGCTCCCTACATATTTTAACTTGCAGGGGCATTCAATGATGTAAATTGTGTACTGACTCTTGCATGTGATCAATTCTTTTATCTGCCAGACTTTGTTGTTTGCCATAGTTTTTTCTATTGTGGGTTTCGCAATTTCACAAACTTTACAGTTATGGCACTTTATGAAACCCTTTGTTTTCAAGCAAGTTGTTTTCACATTTTTGTTTTTAAAATGGCTTTGGACCAACTGATCTTTTAAGTTTCTAGCTCTTCGGTAAGTTATTACCGGGTGTGGCCCCATTTTTTCACCAATTGTGGTGTCCAATTGTAGAAATTTCCAATTTCTTCTCATAATTTGTGCTATTTCCTTAGACTATTGACTGTAATCTAGGATTAGCCTTATGGGTTCCTCCTTGGGGTCTTCTTGCACATTTTTTGGAGTGAGACATTCCATTCTTGATTTGTCATTAGATCTGTTCCAGCATTTATTTATGATTCCCATGCCATATTTCCTTTGTTTGAAGCACTTTATTGTTCCCGCTCTGTGTTTCTTCCATTAATTTTCCTCACTGCAAATTATTCGCAGACAAAGGAATTTCCCATAAGGGATGCTTGAGATCAATGATGGCTGATGGAAACTTGTTGCTTCCAAAGATGCGTTGGTTGCTCTGACTTTTCGATGAAGGGTCGTTTCCAAGCAATTGTCTTTTATATAAACTTCCACATCCAGGAATACAACTTTGCTCTTGCTTTTTTGGTGGCTAAGGGAAGGTGACGCATCTATACTGACGCGTCACTTGCTTGTAGATCTGCCCCCTAGTCACTTACTCATACAGCCAATCAGACACCCACTCGCCTACTATAACGTTCCTGCAACCTTTGTTTTTTTCAGTGAATATATATATATATATATATATATCCATGCCAAAACGCTCCAATGGGAGATCCCTCGCCTTTTTCTGGGGTTGCTTGATGCCGGCGGAGCAGCCGGTAATCAATATCAGCAAAAGAACTGAGTTCCAGCGAGCACTCGGGTCATAAAAAACACACACCAGGGTCAAGTCCTTAAATCAGCATAACCAGGTTTATTATCCCCATAAACCCGTCATGACACGTTTCGCACTTCACAGAGCGTTTGTTCACAGTTGAAATGTCAACCGAACATGAAACTCGGGGTGCATGTATGAGGTACTCAAAGCCATAGTGTTATATAAGAATCCTAATTTCATGAAAAGTTGTTGCTTCCTATAAATAACATTGTTTAGTTTTGTAAGACTTAATATGCATGTATGCCATGTGCATGCAATCGGATTATGAATCCAAATGTGTATTTAATGCTTGCTGCAAAGCTATCCTGTGCCCTAGGCACCCCTAACACTTTTGTGTACTGGTACTGGTGTTAACTGACTCTGACTGGCCCTGGGCTCTGCCTAACCAGGCCCAGGGTCACTGCTATGCTGAAAACACTCAGAATAGAGTGAAGACACCTACATACACTAGAGTACACTATGGGTTAGGGTACCCCTATGATTGGTATGACCTCCCCTATAAGGCCCTAGAACATATTCAGGCAGGGGGATTGAAACTACTTTTAAGTCCCTACTATATAATAGGTCATGGCAGCTTGCATGTGTGCACTGCGGAAGGCTGAGGTCAGTTTAAAAGCAGCCTTCTGTTGCAGGACTGTTTTTAGAATACAAATAGTCCCAAACTCAACTTTGGTGTTTGAGGCACTTAAAAATTGATGAACTACAATGTTTGGGTATATTAGGTACCCAAAGTCATTTTTTCCATTGCAAATCCCCAGCCACGTAGTTTAACATGACAAGAAGTTATTAAATAATAAATAATGACAAGGAGGTGATAAAATATAATTCAAGGACGTCCTAGAATGGTATTGATAAATCCAACAATAAGGTATTGCTGAATTTATCCTACAATGTACAGACAAGATGTTATAAGCCAAAATTCAACCTTCCAGTGGTCTGTCCTGATTGGTCAGAGTTAAGTGGATTGGCCAAGCTGCTTTGAAGGGGTGATAAATTATCCCTGGGGTTAGGGATCTCTTCTGGGAGAAGATTGCTGGGCATTGGAATGCCAGGGGGAGGGGTAGTAAATAATGTTCCTAACCCCTTCCGTGCTCATGACGTGCTCAGCTCGTCATGATCCACAGTGGAGCTGTGCTCATGACGAGCTCAGCTCGTCATCAAGCCACCCATTTCCATTATGGCCCAGCACAGGGGAAGAATGACTCTAGCAGCCAGGGTGTTAAACGGAAGGAGGGAACAGACTGGAGAAACCAGTTTAATTTACACCTCTACCCTTTTCCCCCCAGCCAGTTGGCCAGATTAAGGAAGTAATGGACAGGTGTAAGGGGGAGGGACAGTATGGAGATGGACCATCCTGAAGGAGGGCTTAGCCAGCCCTTGCCTGTCTGCTATAAAATCAGCCATGATAAATTGGAGACATGGTGCTCTCTGGGAGAATATAGTGCCACACTTTGAATGAAGTGGTCATACCCTGTCGTGTTGACCTGCACCTCATTGGACAGGAGTGCCCTCCTGCTTGACCCAGAGAACCTGGAATAAATATCTGAGAGGAGCCGACCCTCTCAGATGCGCTGCTTAAAATTCAAGAAGGAAGGAGGGTCCATGCTGAGAAATTTGATTTCACCAACCAGACCCTGCATTCTGAAGACTGCACCTCATGCACAATCTAGAACTACAGCACTGTGGACTACCTTGCTTCAGAAAGATTGAAGAGTGGACTCTCTGCAAGCTACAGGTTAACAGATCTCACCTGGATTATCACCAACAAGAATCCTCAGCCTGTACTACCAGTGGATTTGTAAGGGCATTGTCCAAGTGGATTATGGAAACTGAAGTCCCAAACTTTCAAGGATTATCTTGGAGCTTTCAGAGCATTGAAGTAATTTTTACATACTTTGGTACCCTTTGGGGAACTTCATGAAGAAGTTTCAGACGTTTGGAGCAACTTTGTAAAAAGCTCCATACGTGCAATGACTCGACCTGGACAGCCAAGCCGCAACCCTAAACAGCAAGCCGGCCTGCCATCTAGGTTCGTCCCGCTGCAAAGCTACAGAGGTCCGACTTCCAGAGTTTGACCGGGATTGAGATGAAACCCAAGCTGGCAAACCCTCACCAAATCTGGCCTGGTGAAGAGCATTGAGGGACCATGCAGGATAAAGCTCAGTAAAAGTTTCCAAGTCAGAACATATAAAAGGTGACCGGGACCAACTGCAAGAGTCATGCCACCCACCTTCAACAGCGTGCCGGCCTGGATTTCTTGTTTGTCCTGCTGGAAAGCTCTGGAAGTCTTCCACTAGTTTGACCGGGAGGTCGTCGCAAGGCAAGCCGGACTGGCTAAGAGCTTCGAGGGACCCTGGGAAGAAAAGCTCCAGAAAAGTTTCTAAGTCAGAAGGTAAAAACTTTGACCGAGAACTACCGCTAGGGGTATTCGTGCAGGGCTCTAGCACAGTCAGCCTGAAACTTTGACTTTATCCCGGTCTAGAGTAACCAGATGTCCCAATAGGTGCTATAGGTTTCTATGTGCCATATAGTGCAAAATCTTTCAAAAATCATTTCTCCAGTTTCCTGCATTGAATGTTTTCATTTCGGTGTCATATTAAAGATGAAAATATTTTCTATTTTTATAAATTAGTGTTAGATTGTTATTGTGTGTTGTGTCTTATTTACTGAATTGGTGTTTTTAAATGCTTTACATCTTTGAAGTTAAGCCTGCCTGCATGCAGCCAAGCTATCAAGGGCTGAGCATGGGAATAATTTTCTAAGACCTGTATTGATCCCTATATTGTGTTAGTGGCCTTACAGCCAGTGGTAAATCCCTATCTGCCACTACTAATAATCCACTTTTCAACAACATTCAAATTCGAAATTTGCTGATTCTTAACTTACTTTTAGACGCAGAATAAATAGCTGTGTTTCTATTATATTTACGAAAAGGGGTGGTGAGGGACAGAGTCTCTGAATTAAGCAGAAAACTCTCACCCAGTCAAGAGATCAGGGCTAGATCCAACACCGTTTTTTAGCTCACTGCACCATCCCAGTTTCAGAACCTGGCTGTATGCAAATTAGTCTGTTCCTGTCCCAGTGCATGATGGGAACAGGGCAAACCAAACTACAAAAGCCTATTCTTACACTGGGAAGGAAACAAGCTCCCGGGGACCGGTTTCTGGCATTACAGCCGTCTTCGGCCCGGTTTGCTTGAATCCTGATGGTGCAATGAGCAAGGGACTCATGTCTGAGTATACCCTTCCACGCTTAGGGTGGACAAAAATATTTACGAAAAGGGGTGGTGAGGGACAGAGTCTCTGAATTAAGCAGAAAACTCTCACCCAGTCAAGAGATCAGGGCTAGATCCAACACCGTTTTTTAGCTCACTGCACCATCCCAGTTTGAGAACCTGGCTGTATGCAAATTAGTCTGTTCCTGTCCCAGTGCATGATGGGAACAGGGCAAACCAAACTACAAAAGCCAATTCTTACACTGGGAAGGAAACAAGCTCCCGGGGACCGGTTTCTGGCATTACAGCCGTCTTCGGCCCGGTTTGCTTGAATCCTGATGGTGCAATGAGCAAGGGACTCATGTCTGAGTATACCCTTCCACGCTTAGGGTGGACAAAAATATTTACGAAAAGGGGTGGTGAGGGACAGAGTCTCTGAATTAAGCAGAAAACTCTCACCCAGTCAAGAGATCAGGGCTAGATCCAACACCGTTTTTTAGCTCACTGCACCATCCCAGTTTCAGAACCTGGCTGTATGCAAATTAGTCTGTTCCTGTCCCAGTGCATGATGGGAACAGGGCAAACCAAACTACAAAAGCCAATTCTGTGTGGTTATCACCGCTTACCTCCCCGTTCCACCGCAGCTTGTGCTGTTTGTTGTGGAGGGAGTGTCTAACGCGGTACAGAGGGAGTCCTTCCACCCTCACTTCCGGGGGCCATCTTGGAGAGCTGACGGTCTAGTGGTTGTACTAGGACCATCAGCAGCCTCCTATTTAGTGCGAGCATTTCCTGCCGCGCTAGAACCTAGCATTTACCGACATTGAAACGCTGCTTGCAGACGCGCTGCTGGACCACGCTAGCACGCTATTGCTGTTTACCTGCTTTTTAGTTGCAATTCTCAATTTTTAAAAATCGCCGCTTTACTGATGTAAATGACCTGTATTTGCACGGTATAATTTTAACAATTGTGGGCACATAAGCAAAGTCACCTTTCTGTGTGGTTATCACCGCTTACCTCCCCGTTCCACCGCAGCTTGTGCTGTTTGTTGTGGAGGGAGTGTCTAACGCGGTACAGAGGGAGTCCTTCCACCCTCACTTCCGGGGGCCATCTTGGAGAGCTGACGGTCTAGTGGTTGTACTAGGACCATCAGCAGCCTCCTATTTAGTGCGAGCATTTCCTGCCACGCTAGAACCTAGCATTTACCGACATTGAAACGCTGCTTGCAGACGCGCTGCTGGACCACGCTAGCACGCTATTGCTGTTTACCTGCTTTTTAGTTGCAATTCTCAATTTTAAAAAATCGCCGCTTTACTGATGTAAATGACCTGTATTTGCACGGTATAATTTTAACAATTGTGGGCACATAAGCAAAGTCACCTTTCTGTGTGGTTATCACTGCTTACCTCCCCGTTCCACCGCAGCTTGTGCTGTTTGTTGTGGAGGGAGTGTCTAACGCGGTACAGAGGGAGTCCTTCCACCCTCACTTCCGGGAGCCATCTTGGAGAGCTGACGGTCTAGTGGTTGTAATAGGACCATCAGCAGCCTCCTATTTAGTGCGAGCATTTCCTGCCGCGCTAGAACCTAGCATTTACCGACATTGAAACGCTGCTTGCAGACGCGCTGCTGGACCACGCTAGCACGCTATTGCTGTTTACCTGCTTTTTAGTTGCAATTCTCAATTTTTAAAAATCGCCGCTTTACTGATGTAAATGACCTGTATTTGCACGGTATAATTTTAACAATTGTGGGCACATAAGCAAAGTCACCTTTCTGTGTGGTTATCACCGCTTACCTCCCCGTTCCACCGCAGCTTGTGCTGTTTGTTGTGGAGGGAGTGTCTAACGCGGTACAGAGGGAGTCCTTCCACCCTCACTTCCGGGGGCCATCTTGGAGAGCTGACGGTCTAGTGGTTGTACTAGGACCATCAGCAGCCTCCTATTTAAAGCTCACATGGAGCATACGCGCAGCGGTTACGCGCAGCGGGCGCGCCATAGGTGCGCCGGAGGTTCGCCAGAGGTGAGCCCATCTTTGCCAATCCATGACCATCCGGGGCCTGGGGCCAGACCCCCTGGCCAGAATGTGGTTTACTCAAGGGGTGACTTACTACAGCTTAACTTGGGTAAGTCCCATCTGGAGCCGGCTACCATACATCGGCTGGGTTGCGAGGGTCTGCTAATTTCTCCTAGGAGTGTTAGAGGGCGACAGCGCACTCCCAACACACATACCCTGAGCTACGGTCTATTGAATACTCGCTCTCTGCAGAGCCATAGGTTGGAGGTCTTCACACTTCTGGTAGACGGGGAGTTAGATGTCCTCGCGCTCACCGAAACATGGCTGGAGGATTGCTCAGCGCCAGATTTAGTGGCGGCCCTTCCAGATAATTATTTGGCTATTCATTTTAACAGGGAGGGAGCCAAGAGAGGAGGAGGAGTAGCCCTTTTATATCAGTCATGCCTCCGTGCCAATAGGTTCCTCTCTGAAACCCTTGGAGGAGCTGAGGTTATGGGGGTTAAGCTCAGGAGGGGAGCGGTCTGTGTGGTGTTCTTGGTGGTATATCGGCCACCTTGGGCGTCGTCTGACTTCCCCACTCTCTTCGTAAGATTGGTCCAGGACCTGTGTACAAGATATGATAAAATGGTGATCGTTGGGGACTTCAACTATCATTGGGAAAAATCCCCTAAAGAAGGACAAGCATTACAGATTGAGGAGGCGGTCTCCTCCTTAGGTCTTACCCAACAGGTCAAGGGACCGACACATGAGAAAGGTCATGTGCTCGACTTAGTCTGGACCACCATGCCAGCCCAGGGTATTACGGAAATTCTTCCCTGTGCTTGGTCTGACCATTCTCTAATAAAGGGTAGACTCATATTGAGGGGCCCCCTGTCCAAACCTGGGGAGGGCTGGAAAATGGCCCGCAAATGGAGAAACCTTGATGGTGATGAACTGGTCCACCTCTTAGAACACCACCCTTCAGCTAAAGAGCAGGATGCCAACGTTGATGCTCTATGTGGACACCTCCAGCATAAACTGGGGAGTGCCATTGATGTGGTGGCACCTCTTCGCAGGACGAAGAAGGTGGCGAGAGGAGCCGGGGCGCCTTGGTATAATGATTCCCTTAGGGAGATGAAACGTGGGGTGAGGAAGAAAGAACGGGCATGGCGTAAAAAATACGACGCCATCTCCAAACAAGAATACGTCTCATCCTTAGCCCAGTATAAACTAGCCATACAATCAAGGAAGGCTGCTTTCTTTGAGGAAAGAATAGCTACTGCAAGAAATCCGCAAAAAGAAATTTTTCGGGTCCTGGCGGAGCTCAGGGTGAACAAGGAGCAAAGTCCCGAGTTCACCCAGGAGGACTGTCAGAGGTTCCAGGATTTCTTCGTAAAGAAGATATCCGATATTTTGGACGAAATTGCGGAAACCGCACCCCTCAAATGTCCTCGCATACCGGACCTTACTGCCCCGTTAAACATTCCACCATTAGCTGAGTTATCCCCTATTTCCAAACAGGAATTACTTAAAATCATAGGCCGAGTTAAATCAGGTTCCTTGCTGGACCCTTGCCCTCCTGACATATTCAAGGTGGCAATGCCAGGAATAGAGGAAGAGGTTCTGCATCTATTGAACACTTCTCTTCGTACAGGACAGATCCCTTTAGCTTTTAAAGAGGCTCGCCTGATCCCCTTACTGAAGAAACCTGGAGCAGACACAAAATGTCTGAAAAATTTCCGGCCCATCTCTCAGCTGCCTTTTCTGGCTAAGGTAATTGAGCAGCACGTGTTAGCTCTATTATCGGGCCATCTAGAGAGTAACAACCTGCTGGAGACCAATCAGGCAGGGTTCCGTGCTAATCACAGCACGGAACTAGTTATGTTATCCATTCTAGATGAGCTAAGGACGCGAGCTGATGTAAAAACACCAAGCGCCCTGGTACTACTGGATCTCTCCGCGGCGTTTGACACCGTGTGTCATAAACAGCTTTTGTCGCGGTTGAGATCCTTTGGCGTCGTGGGTACAGCACATGCATGGCTCACATCATTTTTGCAGGGTAGGACACAACGAGTGCAGCTGGGTGATCTACTTTCCACCCCTGCTCCGATCACCTGTGGGGTCCCACAGGGCTCTGCCTTGTCCCCCCTACTCTTCAACATCTACCTGCAGCCACTAATTGCTCTCCTGAACAGGATGGACTGCCTAGTGTATAACTATGCCGATGACACCCAGATAATCATCCGGCTGGATGATGGTCCAGGAGCATCCACTAGGTTACAGGACATATTGAAAACCACAGTCAATTGGATGTCCGAGAACTCCTTGAAAGTTAATCCGGATAAGACGGAAGTATTGCCCATTTCCATCTCGGGTAACCCTTGGAGTGAGAAATGTTGGCCTAGGGAGCTGGGCGCACCACCAAAACCAGCAGTTGCAGTCAAAAGCTTAGGTCTATATGTGGATAATAAATTATCCATGGAAAAACAAGTTGCCACCGTAGTAGGCACCAGTATAGGCCTTCTAAGACAACTAAGGAAGATCTCTGCCCTACTTTCATTCCCTACTTTGAGACACGTGGTCTCAGCCACAATTTTGGCTAGGCTGGACTACGGGAACTCCCTATATTTAGGTTTGCCACAGCGGCTGCTGGACAAACTACATGGAGTTATGAATGATGCAGCTAGGCTGATATTTAAAAAACCCAGGACTGCTCATGCCTCTCCCCTGATGCAGGAGCTGCACTGGCTCCCAATTCGTCAGAGAATTGTCTTCAAAGGACTGTGTATCGCTCACAAGGCTCAGTATGGCAAAGCACCAAAATACCTGAAATCCCGACTATCCCCCTACACACCGGGTAGGACTTTGCGTTCGTCGAACGCCACTCTTCTGTCTCAATCCCGCTTCAAATTGACCACGGTGGGGGGCCGTGCTTTTTCCAACACGCTCCCAGCTTTATGGAACAGATTGGATCCAGAGCTCAGGAAGGAAAGTAACTTACTTTCCTTCAGAAAAAAACTAAAAACTGTACTGTTTAAACAAGCATGGAGTAGATCTTAGGTGCACAGTTGGTTTCAAGTGAATGTAACATCTTATCACGTAAATCTGGTCAGACAGCGCTTAGAGACCCCTGTGGTTATAACGCGCCATATAAATTAAATAAATAAATAAATAAATAAATAAATTCTTACACTGGGAAGGAAACAAGCTCCCGGGGACCGGTTTCTGGCATTACAGCCGTCTTCGGCCCGGTTTGCTTGAATCCTGATGGTGCAATGAGCAAGGGACTCATGTCTGAGTATACCCTTCCACGCTTAGGGTGGACAAAAATATTTACGAAAAGGGGTGGTGAGGGACAGAGTCTCTGAATTAAGCAGAAAACCCAGTGTAAGAATTGGCTTTTGTAGTTTGGTTTGCCCTGTTCCCATCATGCACTGGGACAGGAACAGACTAATTTGCATACAGCCAGGTTCTGAAACTGGGATGGTGCAGTGAGCTAAAAAACGGTGTTGGATCTAGCCCTGATCTCTTGACTGGGTGAGAGCTTTCTGCTTAATTCAGAGACTCTGTCCCTCACCACCCCTTGTTGTAAGTGTTTTTTATTATAAACAAGTGGCAGTTCACTTTAGTGTATTCCTATTAAGTAAAGGGATATAAGACAATGTAAAGTTGTCTGTCAATGACAGACGTTATACATTACTTGCAATGTATGATATTTGTGTTACATGGCTATCATTGCTATTCCAAAAGCTTCTGTTACCATTTGAGGAAACACATCCCATAACAAACGTTTCTGACATACCTTGAAAACCTACATTGGCCATATATTAATCCCGAAGTATGTTTTATAAATTTATCAAGATAAAATACAAATGCACTGTAGCTGCAAATATATGTAGTATTTTATTACTGTTTTTCACCAGCTTCAATTTCATGATATAATAATTTATGTTCATGTCTTTTACCAGCTTTACACTGTTGAAACTGATGACTTAGCAAAAAGAACTTCAAAAGACAACAAAAACTGCTGTTTAGGTGGCCCATTCACAAATGCAGTTGCAGGTGGTGTAACTGTAAGTTGATCTTACACGTGGAACGACTTCATTTATTAGTGTATGTTGGTTTTGCAATTCACAAAAAGTGAACTTGAACTATCAAATCAACTAATATCAATTGTGTATAGTGTAACAACTAATATCAATTGTGCATAGTGTAACATTAACTGAGAGAACATCTTCTCCTTTGGGCAGAGAGTGGAGCTTACAGGAATATGTGATGTTATAACGCATGCCATTACATCGTATGCCATTGCAACGCAAACCTTTACTCCGACTTTCTGTCGGGGGAGCTGGAAGTTGGAATAGAATAATTTTCTATTCCAACTCCAGTGTCTGCAACAGTAGGGAAAGTGTTGGAATTAAATCCAACACCTTGTACCCACTTCTGCACACCTTTTGCATTGCAACAACATGCGATGTAATGGCATGCATTATAATAGTTGCGCTGTGAAGGTTGTTTCCCGCTTACAGACCTGAGATGCCTGGGATATTTTGTGCACACACTTAAATTTGTGAGTTTGAAAGGAGATATTTCATTAAGAGAGTGACAACACGCAGGGATCACCCAAAGACTTTATGGTTGGGTTGTGAGAAGAGGATTTCATGGGGAGTAAAAATACATAAAAGTACATTTGCAAGAAAGTAAAATGATTTTCTTGTGCGCAGTTGCGCCAGGCGAAGAATTACACATGCTACAATGGTGATGAATGGGAATTCACAAATGATTCCACACGCCAACCTCTAAAAAGTCTGCATTGTTGTACTAAAACCTGCATACCTCATCATCAGGTTTGGTTCCATCTAAGCTGGGACTCACAGTCTGCCATTATAACATCAAAACCTTTCATCTACAAATGTGGCCCATTGTTTCTGTGTACTGTCAAAGATTTCCAGGAACAACCCTTTAAACAGTTGTGAATTTCAAACAATTTGAAAATCTACACTGCAATATAAAAGCAAACATACATATTGTAGGCTCAACAAACTTTCGGAGGGAGCCGGGATTCTTTCGCAAGGGGCACATCTGCACACCACAGAAAAGACTAAATAATGTGTGCTTTTTGAGAGTACATTTTTTTTTTCTTTAAGCCAATGGTTTGTGAATATTGGTGAAATCTGCTTCTCAAACAATATCTTACAAAACATGACAAAAGAAGCATTGACAAATCGAAATCCATGGAAGCCAAAACCAGATTGCCAATTGCCTTGGACGATGAATGTTTAGTATCCTGTTGAGTGTAATTTTTCCATACTCTGACAAGCTAACATTTGTGACAAGTTCATAAGTACTTTTGGTATTTTTCGGAGGTTTGAGAGTAGCCATTCTAACGGAGCTGCTGTACAATTTGTGTATAAAATTATTTCATGATATGAAGGCTGGGTAGGTGATAAAAAGACACAATCCGTGAAATCCTTAAGAGGGTTTATTCCGATGCAACCTCCAACAGGTAGTCCAGTCTCAACATCAGCCCTTCCGCAGCTGGAATGTCCCACAACAATCTAGGAGGTAATACTTCTACAGTATATGACTACTACAGATAAGCTAATTACAACACATCCCCTTTACAAATTCATATGAAATAACAGGATAAATAAAATAGTTATCTCCAATTATGACCTACAACATAAGAAAACATAAAAACAGAAAGTAATTATGGAAACTATACACAGGCAAGGTAAATAATACTTCAGTACAAAATATAATCTTTGAATCTCCCAGGCACACACCTGTATCTGTTTAAATGACCAGTGTTTTTGCCTCTGTTCAAAGGAACAAAACCGCGACTAATAGCATTCATCCCAATGTTTCGGCCAAAGTCTTCCCATTCAAATATTTTCATCATATATGGGTTCGTAGGGGAATCGGTGGTTGCCTGCATTTGTCCCCAATCAAGCTCCTCGTCACCAGTGATAAAAAGACACAATCCGTGAAATCCTTAAGAGAGTTTATTTTGATGCAAACACCGACAGGTAGTTCAGTCCCACAACAGCCCTTCCTCAGCTGGAATGTCCCACAACAATCTATGAGGTAATACATTCTACATTCTATGACTACTACAGATAGGCTAAGTACAACAGTAGGGATTCAATGATTAGTTGGAGCCAAAGCTCCAGATGAGGAACGCTTGCGGTGCAGTAGATCAGCACTGTATTTGAGTAGATGGACCTTAAGTTCCGGACAGAGGTGTGACTTCCACAAAACAACAATTTATCAATGACAGTGAAGTACATTAGGATCTGCAATAATGAGCGAGAATAGTAGATTTGCAAACCAAGCAGTTAGTAATGTTTAATATTTAAATCATTTATGGTTAACAAAGGTCGACAGTCCCTATATGAATATATCCATTATATATTTTAAATTTAATTCAAAATGCAAAGAGTTGTCAAAGAGCAAAATCAATGAAGAAAAAATTCACCAATTTGCCAAACTAGAGACAAATCAAAAGATTTGAAGGAGAAGTTCAGGCTGGAGATGTCAACAAGTAAAGCGTTGATAGGTAGAATCAAGTTAAGATTCAGTCGGGTAAGTGAGAATTGATTTGCTCAGGAGTCAAACTCTTTGAGAAGGAGTGAAGAAGAGCCTCCAATCTCAAGAGAGTAGAAAGAGGTATTTAATATAACAAGCACAGCAATGCATTAACTAAATACACATTTTCAACAAAATGCAACTCTTCCTATGATTCCCACATGGGGAATGCCAATCTGGATCGAACATTTCACAATATCTTGGTTTGGGCCCTCTTCCTAGCCATCGCACAATGGTACCCTCAGAGGCACGACCTCATAGTAGTCTGATGCATCTTGGTGAGTGTGTTCTTAGCAAAGGTGCAGTGATTTATTATTCAGCTCTCAATGAAATGCATACAGATGAACATTCACAGGGAAACATTAAACATGAAAAACATTTTGTTCGAAAGTTGGCTGTTATAGCTTGGCTCCCGAAATAAGAAAAAGAAAGAAAGAAAGGACCCATTGCCAAAGCACATTTTCATATTAATGTGAATTATCTAAACTGAGGTCCGCATTTACTATGGTCAACTTTTAATATGAACATCACACTTTACATGTATATAGGTGGGCAATGCAAATTAATGAAAGTTGTGCAAAACGTAAGATAGTGAGAGCTTCACCACCGGTTTTGGCTCGATAAGGAGAGGAAGGCTTGCTGAGCATAGGAAGTGCTACAAGTTTTGAAAACTTAGTGAGGTTCAGTGTTGGGGATTGCCCCAAATATCTTGTTCTATACCTTGTCTTTGGCAGATGGCCGCTTATCTTGGCGCTGATTTAGAGAAAAGTGTGATCACCAGGTATCGTTACTGATGAAGCGAGTTACAGAAATTAAATAGGTTTAACTTCCATAATGAATTAATTATATTATTAAGTTTTTGCACAATTTTGTATGAATCAACCTACTTTAAAATGCATTCACGAACATAAGGGTTCCAGCGGCGATGGGTAGGTGCATATAAACGAAGCTCAGGCATTCACCAACATCATGGTGGAAGATCTCCTGAAGCTTTACCCGCTGGACACTGTTGTTGTCTGATTGTTTTTAACTTTAGGTATTAACAATCGCAACTTGAAGAAGGGTAATATTCACCTGTTCTTTCACTAGGATGGTAGCCAAACGAGCATACATACACCATACCAAGTAGCAATAGTGTAGACAGTTACATATACTCTTAGACACTTTTTCACTAGTCCCCTTGGTCCTGAAGATTCGCTCAGTAAATTGTAGAGCAGCGAGAAACATGTTGACCGGACTTTAACAACCTCCAGAAGAGAGTAGGAAACATCACTTTCCACTACTCTCCTCTAGGAAACCCCTTTTTTAACAAAAGCAGTAGCCCTCCTGAATAAAATTGACTCTGGTACTACTAGCTTTATTTTACTTCACACACTAACGTCTACCCTGAATCCTGGCCCCATACCCGCACTTCATCTATACGGCAGTTGGAAAAAGATCTCCGCCAAAGAGCCCCTCTATGAGGTGTTGCCCGTTGGGTATTGCACCGCCGACCCAACGAGGAGCAGGCCCAAATGATGAAGCATGACACCTGAAAGGGTGTGTGAGGGCATTAAATCCAACAAAATGGATTCCCAGGGCGACCACCAGGTTGCCCTGTTCTAATGCACTTGCATTACAGACTACACTAACCCCTCTCTTTGTCATTAGGAACAACACAACAACTCTTGCATTTCGTGTAATTTGGGCATGTCGTGTGTGGACCTTCTGCTCTGATTGAGCAGTAATAGCCCAAGACTCCTTTCTTTTGATATTAATTAACATTATGTGCTCATTGTTGCATTTGCGAGTACGTTGAAAAATAATAAACTAACTTTGTCTATTTGTCTTGTCAACATTAATTGCGGCTGTTTAAATAATGGCATGTGCTTATTTTTAAATGTGTTTTTGTCTATGACGTGTCTTTTATGTGGCAATGGCTTGTGAAGAATCCTGAGGCCCTTGTGAAGAAGGTTTTTATAAATGCTGCTTTCTTGTGCTTAAAGCTAGGTAACATAACCTAATGGGTTAATATTTAGCAAGGGGGTGGATAACAGAATATTCTTCATTACTCGAATTAATTATTGTTTTGTGTTTCTTTGCATAATAGTTATCGAGAAAGAGGCCTCAGGCCTAGCTTTTAAAATGGGTGTTTTGAATCCTGTCGTGATGAGCTGAGCACAGTTAAAGAATAGAAAAGGTTGTCACATTTCGTTCATCAGTAAACAAATAATTGGAACTGTGCAAGATGTGCTCCGAGTTATTTAACTCCAAGGACCGGAAGCGGCAGAACAGCTAAGCTGAGGAAGCAGCGAACTGTTATTTAATAAGATGTTGCAAAATCCTCGGAAGCTAATGTCGCTTGTGGACAATGGACAAAGACGTTTTAGAAAAGCACAATTTTTGGTCAGCCAATCAAAATGCTGTATGTCAAAGAAAAAGTATTCTTTTAGTTAGTTTTAGATAGAGAAAAGGTATAAAACTTGGCCCCTTGGGAGGAGGGCTTCTGGCTCGTTCCTGAATCATGAAGGGCGTGAGATGCTGATGGACTTTTGACTCACGTAAGGAAAGCAGAACTAATGACTTTTCTTTAGGTTTCTAGAAAGTTAGACAGGGAAATAGAATTTAGGGAATGAGACCTTATCAGCTTTAATACTTCTCATGCTGATCCGTTTGAAATGACAGACTAATGTGCCTTTGCTTAATTAAAAGATGCTTTCGAATTGCTAATAAAAAGATTTTCTTTACTAAAATGCTCTTTATTTAAAAATAAAGTTAATAAATAGACTTTGAAATGACAAGTTGGTCTTGTTTATTCTGAGTCTAGTTACCATCAGTTGATCCATTACCTAGGTGACTTAATTAAATGTTTCCATTTAGTAACAATGATGATGAAAAACTACAGTTGTATATAAAGTGTAAATAGTTATAGAATAGTTCCGATTAATTAGGTCACATGATTCAGTTGGCCAATATTTATCACAGTCGTTTATGGTCCTTGTGAAGAGTTTTTGATTAATGGTGAGTATCATGGTGTTGGGTAGTGTTGTTGAGACAGATTTTCTGTAGGGCAGCTGGATCAATTTTCTGGTAGCAGAGTTACGGTTACTATGGTAACTGCCATGCTACATGTAGATACATAGGATACATATCTAAAACATGTTAAGTTTGTTCAGTTGTTACATGTAGTCGAAAGGTCTTTTCCAGCAGTGTGAAAATTCCTGGTTCGTTGCCGGCAGAGTAGTGTAACAGGTGAAGTTACACAGTTCATTTGTTCTGTTTCAGAATAGTGATATTAATATATCGCTAGTGTTGTGGACGTACAGCACATGTTTAGGGATTTTAGGCGTGAAAGGTTGAATGTATAGTGTGGATTGCCTATGAAATTGTAGCTTTGAGTATGAGGACTAGAAGCCTGTTTTAAAACTCATTGTGAAAAAAGTAATAGGATTCATTCAAACTTGAGTGAAGGGTAAGGAAGCGTCGTCTATTCTTACTGGCGAATGAGGATTTTCTATTGGCAGGTTAAAGTCCTACCAAAGTTAATTACGCATACATGGTCAGGGTTTTCCATTTGAATGGTTATAAACGATTTTGGGAGAATAGCGTAGTCTATTTCACAAGAGAGATTGATAAAAACTATCACTTTATTTAGCAAAACAGACAAATGGTTTGTTTTTCTGTAGTTACTAACTGAATTTCTTTGAAAAGAATTGTTTTAAAATGGCGCTGTGAAAATATTTTGTAAAGGAGGGGTGAGTTTGCGGAGCGGAGACACTGAAGCTGCAGCGGCAGCATACGTCACAGGGTTCGCGCTGCGATTGGTTAACATACGTCACAGCGAGCGCACTGATTGGTTCACGTGACAAAAACGAGCTGATAGCTGATTGGTCTTTTCTGAAAACAGTGCTACCATTGGTTGAGCAGGGTAGTGACGTGGCTTAACCTGATTGGCTTGTTAGTGAGTTTCGCGCACGGATTGGCTAGAGTAGCGGAACAACAAAGGAATACTTACGATCTTTTCCAAATTAAGCGAAATAGTTTTAAATATGAGTTATTGGTAGGAAAAGAGGAAAATATTTTTTCATGGTTTCAGAAATTGAAAAATATATTCAGCCCCGATAAGAAAATTGAAACGCGTGGTGGGAAATTACTTTATAAGTACAAAACACCCGCAGCATATATGGATGGTGAATATGGTTATAATACTGTCCTTTGGTTTGAAAATTGGATGCAATATACCAAAAATGATGGTGTATTAGCGTGGCCAGAAGATGGGTCATTTAATATGAAAGTTTTGGAAAAAATGATGGCTCTTGTGCCAAAGCCTAGACCTACTCAATTTGAGGCTTTAGTTGAATGGGAGGTTGAAATGATGGAACTCGAACGAGAAACCAGAGGTTTAACAAGAGGCTCCAAATTAAACATAAATAGGGAAACTCATGAAGATAGAGTACGACGCTGGAGAAAAGCAGATATGTATGATGGTTTGTACCCAGTAAGAGAGATGATTACTGAAACACCAGGTCAAAAGAATACCCGAAAGAGAGGTCATTTTGATGAAGAATTAGATGATGCAGTTTTAGAAGAAATTTATATAACAAATCGTAAGCCGCCACCCTATCAGCCAGACTGTTCACAGTCTACCCCGAGAGTTTCTTCAGGAACCTCTCCTAGTGCACCTCCTAGAGAATCTAATGAAAATTCACCCAGATTTTAAAAATTACCTGAAAGAGTAGGGTCAAGAAGTAATTTTAATACTCCAAGAGAAAACAGAAATTATCCTGAGATTTCAGAACAGAGAAATGAATTCCCAAGGAATGTAAAGAGAACAAAGGGACTTGGGAATATACAAGATAATTCAGAATATTTAAGAGCAAAAGGGGAATTAATACAGCAACTAACAAAAGGGATGGAAGCAGTAGCAGTACCAGTAACAATTGGTCCTGTTGTACCGGTTTTTGACCAAGGAGAAAATAGACACTCAGCTCTGACTGTTCCATTAAATGCGGATATTCAGAAAGTCGCTGAAAAATTTTATTCAGAATTATCAGAAATACATCGCGAAAAACAATGCCAGATTTAACTTTTAATCAAAGTTTGTCAAATGTTCAGACACCATCTGTTGCAGGTTCAGATTCTGGATCTCCAGAAAAGAGCATGAATAAAACAGATTTAATACAGACTCCATTAACCCCACAGGTCCCTAAATTTAAACAACTTGGTGTCGCAAAATTGAAAGCAGATTTGGAGGAATTAATTATTGGCACCATTGGAACTGACAGTTTGAAACAATATCAGGATGAATTGTTGTTTATTTGTAAGAATATACAATGGAAAACGAAAAACAGGTATAATCAATTTGAAGAAGTGGCTGCTGAATTAGACATAGATTTGAGTAGACAGAAACAATTGCAAAAGCATTACAGAGTGGATTTTTCTGAAAAAGACATTGAAAATTTGAACACCACAGGTAGGATAACACATGTAAAAGAATTGATTGTGTTCCTAAAAAGATTAGGGGAACTAAGTAAATGGAGAGTAAAATGGACAAAGAAAAGAGAATAAGAAAAAAGAGAAAGAGGGGAAGTTGCAAATGAATTTCCTATGAGAGAAATAGCTGGCGGGGGTTATGTTCATGTTCCATGGACAAGGCAGGACATTTTACTCTTTACAAATGATTTTCCTCGGCTGAGAGAAAAGCCAGTAGAATGGTATCGTCAGGTAGACAGATTCATTAAAGTTTCAAAAGTTCGGTGGATTGATCTTGATGGATTTTTTGACATTGTTGTCCCATCAGATCTTTGGACAGAATGCAAAATTCCTGTAGGTTGGCCCAAAGAAGAACCAGCTTGAGATAAAATAACAGGTGCTCCTTCAGCAGATGTCATGGATTTTTATGACAAGGTAATTGTGTGGCTGAAAAACAAAATTGCTCCAAAAGAAGTAGATTGGGTTAAAATTGACAGAACAAATCAAGAACCAAAAGAGTCAGTACATTCATTTTATGAAAGATTACTGCTGGTATTTAAACAATACAGTGGTTACGAAAAAGTGAAAAAGACATGAGCCATTTCATATACAGGTTTGTTTATCGCTTGAGACCTGAAATTGGTGAGATGATTAGAAACGGAATTGTCGGCTGGCAATCACTTACAGTTGATGACATTCTGAGAAAAGCAAAATACTGCAGTGATGAGATAGATGCTAAACAGAAAAAGCTTAAGGAAAAATCAATGTGGGCACAGGTGAAGGTAGCTGAACAGCAAATAGCGACCTTAGAAAATAAAAATGTTCAGCAGAATCAAGGCAAATTTAAAGGGAACTTTAACAAACCAATATTGAAGAGCTCAAGCAGAAATCCCATGTTTTAATTGTGGCGAAATTGGACACTGGAAGCGTGAATGTAAGAATCCACCCAGAAATTTTAAAAATTCATCATTAAATCCACAGATGCAGAGTGAGATAAATCAGCAGCAACAGCTACAGCGACAGTTAAATGAAATAAGTCAGCAGCAACAGCTACAGCGACAGTTAGCGAATCAGCAGAGTCAATTGAATCAGCAGAGCCAAATTCCACAACCGCCACTTCCAAATTGTGTGAATGCGCAAAGATTCAGTCCTGAAACAGGATTCTGCAGAGGAGAACAGGTAAATAGATCGTCAAGAGTGAATGTGTCAAATGTTTCTCAGCAATTTTGGTTGTAAGAAAACGAAAGCAGTGATTCAGAGGATTACTCATGACGGTGCCTGAGAGAGAAAGAAGAGTGTGTGCTTGGAGCCACTCTTGAGGTAGATCAGTCCGGTCCATTTGTAAATGGTAAAGTGAACGATGTAGAAATCACTTTTCTTGTGGACACTGGTGCTACCCGTTCTACTGTTAGATCAGTAGAAATTGAAAACCTTCCTCTCTCTGGTGAGTCCATTCAAGTAGTTGGTGTAGCAAATCAACAGATTAACACAGATTTAACAGAACCAGTTAAAATTGAGATTGGAAATTACAAAGATAAACACAGATTTGTAGTTTGTAACAGCAGTCCTGTAAACCTGTCAGGGAGGGACATTTTGTGCAAGATGAATTGCAAAATATATTGCTCGCCGGATGGTATTGAGCTCCAAACTTTAGAAGAAGATGGTCTGTACAAATTAACAATGTTGATGGTTGAAGAAGAAAATAAATTGTTCCCTGCTTTTGATAAAAACAATTTACCTCAAGAACTGAAAGAGACAGTTAATCCAAAAATTTGGGACTTAACTGGAGATGAAATGGGTTTAATGAAACATGTAGACCCAGTGCAAATTACTGTAAAGCAAGGAATAGATTTCCCAAACATTCCTCAGTATAAAATGAAAGCTGAAACTATTGAAGGTGTCATTCCTGTGATTGAGAAATTTATAAAACAAGGAGTTTTAAAAGAAATTGAGAGCAACCCATGTAATTCACCGATTATGGGAATAAAAAAGCCAAACGGAACTTATAGAATAGTTCAGGACCGGAGAAAAATTAATCAAATAGTTGTTCCATGTTGCCCAGTTGTACCGAACCCAGCGGTAATTCTATATCAAATTCTGCACGATGCAGAATGGTACACGGTCATAGACCTGTGTAATGCCTTCTTTACGGTTCCACTGCATCCAGGGAGCCAACAAATGTTTCCATTCAGATTCCAAGATAGTATCTTAGCATGGTGTCGTATCCCTCAAGGGTATACTGAGAGTCCATCTATCTTTGACTGACTGACTGACTGAATTATTTTTAGAGCGCTCTTATGCCGAGGCGTCTTGGCGCTGTAAGACGGAGAGATAGAGGTGGCAGAGTTAGGGCAGCACAAAGAGCCAGGTCTTCAGCACTTTTCTAAACTTGGCTATGCTCTTTTCGGAACGTAGTGAGGATGGTAGACTGTTCCAGAGCTTTGGGACTTGATGGGAGTAGGATCTGCCGCCCCCACGGACTCTCTTAATCCTAGGGATGTGAAGTAGATTTTGGGAGCTGGATCTAAGTGAGCGCTCAGGTGCATAGGGAGAGAGGAGATTGGAGAGCTGTTTAGAGGTCTGCCCATATAGGGATTTGTGGGCCAGGCACAAGACCTTGAATT
Organism: Lissotriton vulgaris; assembly: GCF_964263255.1. Classification (NCBI taxonomy): domain Eukaryota; kingdom Metazoa; phylum Chordata; class Amphibia; order Caudata; family Salamandridae; genus Lissotriton; species Lissotriton vulgaris. Next base: position 502,074,652 of record NC_141694.1, read on the forward strand.
GGATTCTTCTCCTGACTGGGAGCCAATGTAGTTTGCTTATTGCTTTGGAGGTGGTGTGTCGTTTAGGGAGATTAAGCAGAACTCTGGCTGCTACGTTTTGAATGGACTGGAGTCGGTTAAGTTGTTTTTCGCCGGCACCTATGTATAGGGCGTTACAGTAGTCTACCCTAGACATAATCAGATTTCCCACAACTGTTTTCCTCAAGGCGAAAGGGATGTAAGGCAGGATTTTCCGAAGGACCTTCAGTGTGAAGAAACAGGACGAAGTGACCTGGTTGATTTGAGCTGTGCAGGAAAGGTCCTTGTCCATTATGAAACAAAGGTTTCTGACCTTGTTGGCCGGGGTGGGACATACGCCGGCTTCTGCAGGCCACCAGAGATCGTTCCAGATGGAGGGTTTTTGGCCAAACTCAATCACCTCAGTTTTTTTGGTGTTAAGTTTGAGGAAGTGAGAGTTCATCCATGCCTTTACGTCTGACAGACAGTTCCTAAAACTGGTGGCAGTGGCTTCTACTGTCTGAGCCAGTGAGACCACCAGTTGGGTGTCGTCAGCGTACAAAACTAAATGTAGGCCGTGGGATTTTATCAGTGCGGCTAGGGGTGTAACATAAAGATTAAAAAGGGTTGGTGACAGAGCCGATCGCTGGGGGACTCTGCATGGTAGGAGGAACTCCTCGGACAGGAGCCCATCCCAGTGGATTTGGTAAATGCGTGCCTGCAGAAAGGTCTGGAGCAGTTTTAGGGCGGTATGGGAGATGCCCAACGTTGTTAGTCTGTTTAAAAGGACGTCATGGTTCACGGTGTCAAACGCCGCTGTCAAATCTAGTAAGATCAGAGCGGCTCTGCCTCCTTTATCCATAGATTGACAAATGTTATCAGATGCAATGATCAGAGCAGTTTCCGTTGAGTGACAGGCCCTGAAGCCATGCTGCGTGGGGTCTAGTAGGTGGTTGTCCTCAAGGTGTTTTTTAGCTCCTGATTCATTGCATTTTCAAGAATTTTGGCAGGTAGGGGTAAGCATGATATAGGGCGGTAATGCTTGGTTTCCTTGGGGTCTAGGGTCTCCTTTTTGAGTATGGGCCTGATGCACGCCTTCCTCCAACTGCTGGGGAATTGTCCGGAGTTTATTGCTGTATTAAGAAGGGGGGTTAGGGCTTGACTAATGATTTCGGGGAGCATTTGTAGGACATGAGGGGGCATGGGTCCAGCAGCGAGCCAGACTTAGTCTGAAGGAGCAGCGTGGCAACTTGGTCACAGCTGAGCTGGGAATATCTGGAGAGTTCCGAAATTGGTGTCTGTGGATCTGATTCATGGGGGACCGCTTCGCACGGGTTAGCGATACACTGTCTGAACTTTCTGTTGAAAGAATTGGGCTATGTTTTCCACAAATTCTTGGTGAGGCTGGAATGTGATTTCTCTAGGACTTCTGGCTAAGTGAGTGATGGTCTTAAACAGTTCCTTAGAGGAGTTTGAGGACTCTTGAATTTTCTTAGTGTAGAATATGGTCTTAGCTTGCTCTATAGCGAGCTTGTATTCATGTAGGGCAGCCGTGTACTCCTTTCTGGACTGAGGGTTATAATCATTTCGCCAAAGTCTCTCGGCCCTCCTGCATTTCAATTTTATCAATTTAACCTCTGGAGTGTACCATTGTGAGGTAACAGAGCGGATCTTGTTTTTTTTTTTACTTCTTCCGGGCCTAAATTGTCCATTGCTTGTAAGAGCTAGGTGTTAAATTTGTGGGCTCCATCGTTACTGTCTGTGCTAACGGCGGTGGGTACGTCCCTGCTAAGAAAGTTTGCTAGGGAAGTGGCTTCTAGTTTTTTCCATGGGCGGGATTTGGTCGGAAGTACAAGGTCCTTTCTCCTTGCATTAGACAGCGTGATTACTAGAGTAAAATTGAGGGCGGCGTGATCGGACCAAGGAAGAGGTGTGGCGGAGGTGACCTTGATGTGGCGATTGTTAGTGAAAATGGAATCCAGAGTGTGACCTGCTGTGTGATTGGGTCCTGTCCTTAGTTGGGTTAGTCCATAACTACTGAAGTTGTCTATTAGGGTGGTAGAATCATTCAAGTTATTGTCTTCGAGGTGAAAATTAAAATCTCCCAATACTGTGAAGGTGGGATGATCAGACGTAGTCTCCAGGAAGGTTAAAAGAGCGTTGGTAAATGGACCTCTGGGTCCTGGGGGTCGATATAACAGGAGGCCATTAAATATTAGTTGGTTGCTGTATTTAACCGAGAAGGATATGGCCTCTGATTCCAATCCTGGCTGATGGAGAATATGTACTTTAAAGATTGATCGGTGAATAATAGCTACACCTCCACCAGTGGTTCCTTGTCTATCTACATGTGCTACAGAATAGTCTGTGGGTACTGTGGTGTTCCAGTCTGGCCAAGAAGAGTCTGTAGCCCATGTTTCGGTTAGAAAGGCCAGATCAACCTCGTTGTCCACAATGAGAGATTCAATTTCATGTTTGTGCTTGGGCATTGACCTAACATTTAGGAGTATGTTTTTTAGAGATTTGCTGTTAGGTTTAAAGCGGCAGTGCGTGGGTTGAGTGCGAGGGTAGGGAGAGGTAGCCAAGGGTAGAGAATTGAGCCCGCTGAGTGGGGTATAGGGTATTGTATAGCCGCAAGATCGACATCTACTGATGTACGGCATGCCTCTCACTGAGGGTTGTGCTACATGTTGGCATTCATTACATCTTAGGTTAAGAAGTGTTTCTCTAGTGTAACCATGTTTCAGGTGAGCCGGTGGGAGTTGGGCAGGGGTTTTGGCACTAGGCGCTGGTCTGGCGCAGACGGGCTTGCCTTAGGCGCGCCTTCGGCGCGCTGTCGGCGCGCCCGCTGCGCTCGTCTGCTGCGCGTCCGGAAGAGCATAGGGCTAAATAGGCTCGTGGGGCTCGTAGGGCGGAAGTCGAGACAACTAGAGTGCGTCTCACCACTCACGCTACACCTAAGATGGCGGCTACGTGACCTGATCGGATATTGAGTAATGAGTAACCCTAATTATCCCTCCGCTTCAAACGGGACTTCCCGCGGCGGAACAGGGATTAGGGTGTCAGGTGGGAAAACGTACAATTATTAAATCAATTGTGCGCAAGATGCGTTCTATTACATTTGTCAGGGTAATATCGTAGTTACAAATCAAAGTGATAACATGTGCAGGTTAAAATTCGAACAAGTAAAAAACGTAATCACGATTTACATTTACAAAGAGTCGCAGTGTTTAGAAGCGCTGACCGGTCTGCTTCTCCGTCTTAGTCCCGAGCCGTGAGCCGAGTGCTGTCTAAATAGGCTCGTGGGGCTCGTAGGGCGGAAGTCGCGACAACTAGAGCGCGTCTCGCCACTTACGCCACACCTAAGATGGCGGCTAAGTGACCTGATCTTTAATCAGTTGTTAAAGAAATCTTTGGAAGATCTAGATTTGCCTGGAAAATCAACATTGGTCCAGTACATTGATGATCTTCTAGTGGCTGCAAGAACACGAGAAAATTGTGTGACGGACACCATTACACTTTTGAATCGCTTGGCAGATGAGGGACATAAAGTGTCACCTGCAAAATTACAGTTTTGCAAAGAAGAAGTAAAATATCTTGGTCATAGAATTTCAAAGGGAATAAGACAAGTGACAGTTGAAAGAATAAAAATGATTTGAGCAATACAACCTCCAACAACACAGAGACAGGTCAGAATGTTTCTAGGAATGGTAGGTTATTGTCGTCAATGGATTAGTGGATTTTCAGTAATTGCGAAACCACTGCAGAGACTGACAAAAGCACACATAAAAGACCCGATTACCCTAACAAAAACTGAGTTAGAGGCTTTTGAGCAGCTAAAAAAAAGAGTCTATGTGAAGCTCCAGCATTGGGGATGCCAGACTATGATAAAGAATGACATGGTAAATTGAGAAAGCCAATAGCTTATTTCTCAGCTGTTCTTGATCCTGTTTCAAAAGCATTGCCAGGTTGCTTAAAAGCAGTGGCTGCAACAAGTGTAAGTCTTGAGCAGAGTGAAGGAATCATAATGGGGTTTCCTGTAAAAGTATATGTACCTCATTCAGTTGAAACTCTTCTTACCAGAAGCAAGACACAACATTTATCGAGTAACAGATAGACCAAATATGAAAAAGTTATTCTAGGATCAGATAATGTTTCAATTGCAAGATGTGTGAATCTAAACCCTTCCACATTGTTGCCTGATGGTGCTATTACTGAAATCAAAAATGAGACTGATGTTGATCACGAGTGCTTGGATGTTTTAGATTACTGCACTAAACCTAGGAAAGACATAAAAGATGTTCCTCTCCCAGAATCAGATTTTGTTTACTTTGTTGATGGCTCCTGCCTAAGTACAGATGAGATAAACAAAGGGAAGATGCTGACCCCACAATATTATTTTTGTCTCCAAAGATAAGAGAAAACAAACAAAGACTAATCTTCTGTTTGCTGGGTATATTTATTTTTACCCTTATTAATTTTTCAATTCTTTTTTTCAAATTTTCATGAGTGAGAAAGACACTGTACAATAAATACACATTTACACATATATACAAAACTGCTTCACATTATACATATATACATTTTATAAACAATCTTCTTCTATAATGCAATAGTTTTTATCCACAAATAATTACTCTTTGCAAGATAAATGTAAAAAAATGGAATAACCACAAAAAGAATAAGCAAAGGAATTGCTAAGAGAAAGATCAAAATCAAACTTTGAAAGCTAAATCAAAGTTGCATTTAATGAAATCTTGTTGTCTTTCTTTTATGCCTGCCTGCCGACGCGTTTCGAATCCGGTGTTTACAATTGCCAGATTCTCATCAGGGCTCTTTCGTTGAGGGTAGTCTAAACAAAAAATGTAGAATAAGGAAATTAAATAACTGGGGTTCTCTAGTTGTCACATGTCCCTTGTGTAACTGGGCGTCACATCAAAAAATGTAAGTACCTTCATTTATGGACGGGCGGTCCCGCGGGTCCACTTCTTCTAGTCTTACCGAACCAGTCTTTACCCTTTTATGGGGACGTGTCACCTAATGTGCAAGTAAAAGGGGAGTGTTTACTAGTCTGGATTAAGGACAGCTCAGTAAACGTGGTACCGGATTACAGGGCCTCAAAATCGTACCTTATTTCTTGTATGCAAAGACTTCGGTTCTTCATGTATCGCACTCGACGCAATCTAAAACAGTGATCAGACATGATGCTTGGAGCCGGTTCCAGTAAAGAACAAAATGAAATAAAGCCTGCGTACTGGCCGGGCAACGTACCTGACTTGCTTGTTCTGGTCGCAGGGTTTATAGTTGTTTATTTTCCTCCGCGCTGCTGTCACCAGCGTTACTTGGTCGTGAGGATACCCTAAGTAAAGCGCAAGCTTGTTAGTATAATGGAACACGGTGCAACCGTTTATGTATGTTACGCAATGGTGCTCTCTCACCTCTCGATTTTCTGAGCTGTCCGTAATCCAGACTAGTAAACACTCCCCTTTTACTTGCACGTTAGGTGACATGTCCCCATAAAAGGGTAAAGACTGGTTCGGTAAGACTAGAAGAAGTGGACCCGCGGGACCGCCCGTCCATAAATGAAGGTACTTACATTTTTTGATGTGACGCCCAGTTACACAAGGGACATGTGACAACTAGAGAACCCCAGTTATTTAATTTCCTTCTTCTACATTTTTTGTTTAGACTACCCACAACGAAAGAGCCCTGATGAGAATCTGGCAATTGTAAACACCGGATTCGAAACGCGTCGGCAGGCAGGCATAAAAGAAAGAACAACAAGATTTCATTAAATGCAACTTTGATTTAGCTTTCAAAGTTTGATTTTGATCTTTCTCTTAGCAATTCCTTTGCTTATTCTTTTTGTGGTTATTCCATTTTTTGACATTTATCTTGCAAAGAGTAATTATTTGTGGATAAAAACTATTGCATTATAGAAGAAGATTGTTTATAAAATGTATATATGTATAATGTGAAGCAGTTGTGTACATATGTGTAAATGTGTATTTATTGTACAGTGTCTTTCTCACTCATGAAATTTTGAAACAAAAAATTGAAAAATTAATAAGGGTAAAAATAAATATACCCAACAAACAGAAGATTAGTCTTTGTTTGTTTTCTCTTCTCTTTGGAGACAAAAATAATATTGTGGGGTCAGCATCCCCCCTCGTCCGAGGACCACACTCGGTTGTGTTACTTAGAACAGAAGAGGCCATTCTGAGAGCAGCATATTCAGTCTGCACAGTTGCAGGAGTAGTTGAAGGTTCCTCTCTTGAAGGAATTCGTTCAGCTCAAGTGGCAAAATTAATTGCTTTAATTCGTGCATGTGAAAAAGCAAAAGGGAAAAAGGTTACCATAGTGACTGATAGTCAGTATGGATATGGCGTAGTCCATGACTATGGCTAGCTTTGGTCTCAAAGAGGTTATTTGACTTCTGTGGGAACACCAATTAGAAATGCAAAATTGATTAAAAGATTAATTGATTACATTCAATTACCAGAGATAATTGCTGTGGTAAAATGTACAGCCCATAAAAAGGGAAACAATTATATGACAAGAGGGAGTGCATACGCGGATGAAGTCGCTAAGTTCTGTGCGAAAAATAATATGTCAGTTAATCGGGATAAAGACAATGATCATGTTTTGAACTCACTCATGCTAATATCTGTAGTTGAGACATGGCAAGGAGTAAAAGATTTACAAGATGAGGCAGATGATGAGGAAAAAGACACATGGCTAAAAGCAGGTTGCAGACAGCGGGAGGAAGATGAGGTTTGGGTTCACAAAGATGACAAGCCTGTAATGCCAAATTGCATGATTGCTGACATGGCACGGATGTACCATGGTCCAGGACATTTAGGAAGAGATTCCATGATCAGGTTGTTTAGACAAACATGGTATAATCCAAAATTTAGGATTATTGCAGAGTCACTTTGCCAGAGATGTTTGATCTGCCAACAAATCAATCCAAACAGAAAAACAGTTGTGAGCATGGGAACCATAGGACGGGAGGGTGGTCCTTTTACCAGGTTGCAAATGGATTTCATTGACATGCCACCACACAATAAGTTGAGATGCGCCCTAGTGATTGTCTGTCTGTTTTCGAGATGGGTGGAAGCGTTCCCAACACGTCACAATGACTCAGTTACTGTGGCAAAATTGCTTTTGAGGGAGATCATACCGAGGTATGGATTTCCAGTTACAGTTGAAAGTGATTGTGGCACACATTTTGAAAACAGATTGCTACAATTGATTTGTGAATCAGAATATGTAAAAGTCATGGATGTGAAGGATTGTTTTTAAGTATGAGCGGAAAATCCGTTCCGCTCGCAGATTTTGCGAATTTTCGGTAAATTCGCGATCCGCGAACTCCAGCGAATTTACCGCGAATTCTCAAATCCGCGAGCGGCGGATTCTGGGGACAAAAGTTGAAGCCTGTCTGGCCTGTCAACTTGTAACTATTTCAGGATGGCGCCGGCAAGCTGCCAGCGCCATCCTAAAATAGTTACTAAGTTAGCTTCAACAGGAAGCTCTAATAGATAAAATAAAGCAGGTGCTCGCACCTGCTTTATTTTATCTATTAGAGCTTCCTGTTGAAGCTAATTTAATAAGTATTTTAGGATGGCGCTGGCAGCTTGACGGCGCCATCCTAAAATAGTTACAACATGCCCTAATCGTGAGCGTCGTCGAGGTAGGTGTGCCTTCTTCACAAATCTACCGTGGAAAATCAGCTGTGATGCTGGATAAAGGCTTTTGCATCCTTGACTTTCACGAGCGCAATACCCGTGCTGTTTCTGTGACCAGGAGCTTATTTCTCTTCATCTGCTGAACTGATCTTTCTCTGACCTTTTATACACACAAGAAGCATGTGTGAACTCGCATGGTAGCCCTGCCCGTTTGGCCCCGCCCACACACTCGCGGTTTGCACGTCTTCCCGCCATTCACCCACTATGATGGACAGCTCACTCAAGGGACCCCTGCGCCCTTCGCGGCGATTGCATAGTAACACACACATGGTCGTTCGAACTAGTTGATGCTCAAATTCAGTGACTCATTCATTAGCCCAAAAACAATCGTGAGCGTCGTCGAGGCTGGTGTGCCTTCTTCCCAACTCTACCGTGGAAAATCAGCTGTGATGCTGGATAGAGGCCTTTGCATCCTTGACTTTCACGAGCACAATACCCGTGCTGTTCTTGTGACCAGGGGTTTCTTTCTCTTCATCTGCTGAACTGATCTTTCTCAGACCTTTTATACACAGAAGAAGCATGTGTGAACTCGCATGGTAGCCCTGCCCGTTTGGCCCCGCCCACACACTTGCGGTTTGCATCGTCTTCCCGCCATTCACCCACTATGATGGACAGCTCACTCAAGGGACCCCTGCGCCCGTCGGGGCGATTGCATAGTAACACACACATGGTCGCTCGAACTAGTTGATGCTCAAATTCAGTGACTCATTCTTTAGCCCAAAAACAATCGTGAGCGTCGTCGAGGCTGGACAGGTTTGCCTTCTCTACCGTGGAAAATCAGCTGTGATGCTGGATAGAGGCCTCACAAGAGGCATGTGCAGTCGCATGGAAGCCCCGCCCCCGCCCCAAATCGGGGATCCGCAAATCCGCAAAATCCGCAGATTTTGCGGATCCACGATCCGCAAATCCACAAAATCCGCAGATCGTGGATCCGCAAAATCCGCCCATGCTTAATTGTTATGTCTGTGTGAAACTTCCTGCTTCTGTTTCAGAGGGGGTCAAATATAACATGCTGCCCCTTACTTATGGCATTATATGCAGTGTTATAGCTAGCTTGTTCTATCAAACAGGTCGTCTGGAGTACTATTACTCGGACTATGATGACATTTTTGCTAATTTGAAAGTTGTAAATAGCTTGAACAAAGTTAGACCTGCCAAACAGATGAGGGAATTATTTTTGGTGACTAATGAACTTACCCATGAATATGCTTATAAAAACAATTTAACATGCAAAATGAGAGATGAAGAAAAATCTTTTCTGAAATTGGTTGAGGAGAGAAGGGCAATTTACAAGAGAAATGAGATGCTGAAACAAACTAAATCCAAATTTTGGCAACCCGAGGATGAGAAGCTTAATGGTGGAAATAGATATGCTGCTATTCAAGTAGATGATCCTGTTAATGGAAAATCTGTATTAGGAGAGACAACACATTATATGACAATTATTTTGTTGGAGCAAGTCAATGCGAGGATACTTATCATATCATAGGGGGATGGGGATTTAAAGGTAGCAAAGACCCAATTTTCCCTGGAATTTATTTTGTCTGTGGGAATAAAGCTTACTTTAGCCTCCCAGACCATTGGTATGGGACGAGCTATCTTGGTTTGGTCTTTCCAAATTTTTTTCATGCAGACAGAAATGCCGAAGGTTCATTCGAAATTGGCAAACACCTGAACAGGTACAGAAGGGAAAGTTTTTCAGAAATCGAGGGTGACATATTTGGTGCTATGGTGGGAATAACCCTGAATGCAATCAAAATCAGAAAGGTTTCCACAATTGTAGATGGGTTGTCCACAGACACCGCAAGTGGTTTCCAATTAGTTAACACAGAACTTGTTGCCACGAGAAGCATGGTTATGCAGAACCATCATGCATTAGACATTCTGCTAGCAAAAGAAGGAGGAGTTTGTGGGATTTTGCATGTCCAGCATTGCTGTACATATATCCCAGATAAGAGCCAGAATATAGAGATGCTTATCAAAAATATCACTGAATTTCATTCTGAAATAGAACCTCTGGAAGATGACAATTTTTCAGAATGTTTGAGTAAAAGATTTGCAGCAATTGAAAACTGGTTTCGAGAGACTGGCAGTTCAATCATTGGCAAAATACTTTATCATGTAATAATCATAATTATGGTCACTCTTTTGTTAAAAATTAGTTGCATGATTCACAAGAGAAAGAAGCATGTGAGAGAAAAGAGAAGGATTTACAAACTCAGAAAGGAACAGGAGAAGGAGATAGAAATGGAAGAGTTTCGTAGAGCGCAATATGAGAGTTGCAGACAAACTGCTGAGACAGGAGTTTAGAAATACTTACACAAAGAGTGTTCAAAACATGATGTCTTCAAAAGTTAAAATTTTTGGTAAAATTATTGGTATTGTTTGGTGATTTTAAAAATCACCAGATGAGGGAGTTGATGAAGCGAGTTTCGGAAATTAAATAAGTTTTCACTCGCGCAGTTAAACTTCCATAATGAATTAATTATATTAATACGTTTTTGCACGATTTTGCATTAATCTTTTTTTTTTTTAAAGTATTTTTATTATTGCAAGAGTATAAACGTATCACAGTTTACAAAATATAAGATGTATATACATATGAAACAAACAAAGACATGAAAAAAAAAAAAGAAGTAAGTTTACACTTTCCTATTTTCATCGATAACCAGAGGAACAACTAAGACATATTATTAAGAACAGAAAGTAAGAAAGTAAGATAATATTCACTTGACCTCAAGTAGTACAAGATAGTCAGAAATGCAATGAAGAACAAGTATCATAAATCAAAAAAGGTTCGCCAAATATTTTCTTTCTTTAACAAGGCCCTAGGGCCTCTGAGTCTGGCTAAAGAAATTTCCATCACATTAATTTTGTTTATTAAAGTCCACCAATCCATTACAGTCGGAATTTCTTTTGATATCCATGATCTTGGTAGCACTAACCTGGCACAAGCATATACAATAGATATTAAGTCTGAATGTTGACTTGAAGTATCTTGAATGTCCAGTAAAACCAAATGTGCAGTGATAGTTGGAGTATTAATGTGTTTGTCCCTTAAAACATCCATTATCCCCTTCCAGTAAGTAGACAACATCGGGCATGTGAATAGCATATGCTCTATGCCTGCAGCTTGTAAGTCACATTTCGGGCATTTTGTTTTATCAGAAAGTTGTGCACCCGATGACCAGCTAGAGATACGTTGTGGAGTGTAGTATAGCTGCGTGATAGTTTTGTACAGTTGTAACCTCAGATTAGAAGACTGGACAATATAGTTTATGTGACATAGTGAGGTAGATATCTGGGTGGGGTTAATGTTCATATCGAGCCTTGATGACCATTTAGCCGCTAGTTTCACAGTATCATCAGTTTTACTAGATGTCAGATAGCGATACCCTGTACTTATAAGAGATTTGTTTTTTTCCGAATACAGGCATTTTAATATATCCGATGTGGCCATGTCTACAATCTTCATTTTACAATGTACGAAATCTCGTATTTGCATATACTTAAAGTACATATCATTGTTTAACTTATATATGCACTTAAGTGTATCGAAGTCCATAAACCCATTCGGACCATACAAATCGCCCAAGGTATTAATGCCAAACCTAGCCCAAAGTTTTCCTGCCCTATCTGAAAAAATACTTGGCAAACCTGGGTTGTACCAAAGTCTAAGATCCGCGTTAAAAAACAAGATGCTATCAGTTTGCATGACTTCATCCCAAATATTTTTGATATGTCTAGCTGTCTTGAACTTTACACGTTTGTAGTAGTTAGGATCATGCATACGAAACAAGAATTGACTACTGTCAGATCCCAACATGTAGTGATGATAATAAAGCGAACTTTCGTTTTTTAAAACACTACGTATTCGGCGAAAAAAAGTGGCAAGAAAATATAACCTAAAATTTGGGAACGATAGCCCCCCCTTATCAAGTGGTAGTGCCAGGAATTTTATTGCCCTGCGTGCTTTTTTATAGCCCCATACAAAGCTACTACATATACCATCCAACTTTTTTAAAAAAAGTTTACTAGGTTGTAGGGGTATAGACCTGAATAGGTAAAGCAGTTTAGGCAAAATCTTCATTTTTACAAGATTAATACGCCCTACTAAGCTTATTGGTAACTTATGCCATTTTTTCAAAGTTAGGGCAGTTTCTTTTACAAAGTAATCATAATTCATTTTAAGTGTCCTATCGGTACTTGCTGATATTTTAATACCTAGATAGGTCGCACTCTGACAAATACCAGATATCGCTTGAGTCGGTTTGTAGTTTGAAATAACCTGCGTCTTATTTACGTTTAGTTTGTATCCTGAAACATTACCAAATAATGTAGCTTCGTTTACTATTTCTGGGATAGCTTTAGTTAAATCAGAGGTAAATACCGCAATGTCATCTGCGAATGCCGTTATTTTTAGACTGACACCACAGTGCTGTACGGGAATAATATTAGCTTGGGCAGAAAGTGCATTTAAAAATGTTTCTAATGATAGGGCAAAAAGTAAAGGGGACAAAGAGCAGCCTTGTCTGGTTCCCCTATGTATTGTAAACTTTGCTGATTCCCTTCCCCCATAACTAATCTTGGCCAGCGGGTTATCATATAGTGAGTGTACCCAGTCTAAATAGTGCCCTTGAATTCCAGTCTTTTTTAAGACCTCCCACAGATATACCCACCCCACTCGGTCAAACGCTTTCTCGGCGTCAAGCATGACCATGCCAAGTGGGGTGAGAGTAGTCGAGGCCACATCGAACGCTGTTATTGCAGTGTTCACATGCGCAGTGGTGTCTCTACCCGTCACAAATCCGTGCTGTTGTATGTTGACCAATTTGGGCATGATAGGGGCTAGCCGATTAGCCAAGATTTTGGCGAAAATTTTGGCGTCCGAATTTAACAAAGAAATCGGTCGATAAGACCCACAATCCTCTGGTGTTTTGTTCTTCTTGAGAAAGAAGACTATTTTCGCTATTTTCCAAGATGCAGGAGCTTGCCCCGAAATAGCTATAGAATCAATAACTGTTTCTAAGAGTGGTAGTAGTTTCTGAGCACAAGCTTTGTACAATTCGATAGGTAAGCAGTCTTCACCTGCAGCTTTCCCACCGGGCAGTGCTAAGGTTGCTGTGTTTATTTCCACCAACGTGATTTTCGAGCTAAGTAATTGTATTACTTCTATATGAGAGTCTCTTTGAGTCTGCATGTATTCATTTAAATATAGTAATATTGCATCCAGAGTAGGAGTAATATCTGGGGTGTACAAGTTACGATAGTAATCTACAAACTGGTCCAAAATTTGTTCTGGCTGGTCATATATACGTGAGTCTGGCCCTTTAATAGATTTAATTTTAGTACTTGCTTTTTTATCGGCTACCTTATATGCCAAAACCTTGCCAATTCTATCGCCCCCTTCATACTGAGCCAGTTTGTATTTGTGAATTTTAGCACTATATCTCTCTCTTAAAGTCTTTTTCATGGATGCTTGTAACTTCAACAACTCTAGCCTTAGCTCCCCTATATTAGAACTAGCCTGTGTGGTAGCTTCGGCTAGTTGGTGCTCTATTTGTAGTATTTTAGATGTAGTAGCTATGGTAATAGTTCGATTTTCGGAATTTTTCCTAAATATGTATTGTTGTACGAAGCCCCTAATACTGCATTTACATGTGTCCCAAACAACATTAGCCGAGGCTGAATTTAAGTTTAACTCAATAAATTGTTTTATGTACTCCCTTAGTGATGAGAGAAAGCATGTGTCTAAAAATAGATATCTTGGGAATGAAAAATGACGTACATCCTGCCGCTGGTTATTAATATTGAGTTCAAGCAGTATCGGGTTATGATCCGATGAAATCCTTGGACATAATTCAATCTTACTATTACCCGCTAACTGATCGGAAGCCCAAACCATATCGATTCTGGAGCACGATCTATGAGGTGCAGAATAGAATGTATATCCCGCAATTTTAGGGTTTTTAAAGCGCCATACATCCTTTAGGCTATGTAATCTTCCAAGTTCCAAAATTGCAGATCTAACCTTGCGCATCCTGTTAGGGGATCCCTGTCCTGTTGAGTCTGTTTTATATTCCATAACACAGTTAAAATCCCCCATCACCAACAACTCCCCCTCCCACTCAAGTAACTCTATACTTAGCTCCTCATACATTTTCGGATCGTCGATATTAGGTCCATAGACCAAACACATTGTGATTACCTTGAGATCGCATTGTATTTGAGCAATTGCCCATCTCCCCCGTGAATCAGCCGCAGTTTTAGTAATTTCCACCCCCAACCGTTTCTGTTTCAGAATAGCCACCCCCCGAATAGGAGCTCCCAAAGTGGTACATACTACCAACTCGTACCCAAATTGTGACAGCAATTTCTTGTCTTGATATCTGATATGTGTTTCTGTCATAAGGGCAAAATGTGGTTTGTACATGTCGACTTCCTCTTGTACTAATTTCCTTTTCTGATTGTTATTGAGGCCTGCAACATTCCATACTAATAGTTTAATTTTCAAGATATCTGTTTATAAAAAACTTAACATTCCTCTTGATTGCATCTTTAATAATTATACCAGTATTACTTTTAGCTGTATCAAATATCACTCTTGCAATAAAAAATTTCCCCCTATATGTGATCCCACCCTTCCCCACACACCACCCCGACGATCCCACCCTCCTGTCCCTTGGGGAGGAGCACCCCTCTATCCCCTGCTGCCGCTGGAGTGGCAGCACTGTGAAGTGGAAAGCGCTGAAGCGGCCACCACCCGCCAATAATTCTAGTACTGTATTTCAGCAATTAAGAGAGACCTCGAAATGACTACTATAACCAAAAGTAAGATGCAAACATAAGTGCCAAAATGAAAAAGGAAAACCTTCTTTTAGAAGTTACAAATTATGACCTAAACCAAGTCAAAAAGTCCCGTATTCCCTATACGTTAATTTGAATTAAAAAAAGATCAAAAAAACAGAAAGAAGAGAAAAATTCGGGTAAAGGTCATTTGGTCATTGCTAAGTCTTAGCTTATTCCGCAATAGTATAGTTATCATTTTCCTCTCTCTAGTGAGAATTTTTCCAGAGCAGCGATTGCCTCTTCTGGATCAGTGAGGAAAAATGACTGACCGTTGTTGATCACCTTAAGTCGAGCCGGCTCTTGCAAGTAAACCGTACAATCTATGGCCTTGAAAGAATCGATCAGTTTACGCAGCTCCCAGCGTCTATCCATTGTTCCTTTGCTCAGATCCGAGCGCACAAAGAATGTAATATTGTCAATAGTTACCGGGCTATTTGATTTGGCTTTCAGTGATACTGCTTGTCTTAACAAAAAGTTGCCAAAATAAATCAAAATTGGTCTCGGAAATTTATTGTTCCTTTTTTTTGAAAAGGAGGAAGTCTATGAACTCGCTGTAGCTGAGAGTCCCAGTCCCAGTCCGACAAATCACAGAATGCCTTTTGAAATAATTTTACCACGTAGGATCGGGGGTCGGCCCCCTCTGCACCTTCAGGAATCCCAAACAGTCTGAGATTATTCCTACGTGCCCTGTTCTCCATATCCTCCACCTTAGCTTCTAGTTTAGATATGCGTGCGGAGTGTAAGCTGGTTGTTGATTCTGTTTTAGTAGCTCCTTCTTCTACTTCCACTACTCGCTGTTTAAGATCTTCCATGTCCTGTGCAACCCCTCCCAATCTTTGACAGACCTCACTCATAAAAGACTGTAGCTTGGTATTGTCCTCTCTTAGCTTCAAAAAGTATTGTTGTCCTTCTTGCCTTTGTGCTATAAGAGTCTGCATGATTAGTTCAGTGGTAGCAGAATTAAGGCAATCACCAATTTGAGCGGTAGTTATCCCCGGTGGGGCCTGAGCTGGGCTTGGTAATGGAGATTGATTAAGGTTAGGCATTTCCGTATTGGAAAGACAAGGAGAGCCTGGCAACATGACTCTGTCTTTATCAGTATTTGCAATATTATCGCTGCTTAGGTTCAAAGATTCATTGTTTATATCGATCAATTTTGTTGATAGCCCTGATCTAGGATTGGATTTGGCTGGTAAGCTTGACACATCCTGGGCTGTAGTAGATGTAGTATCTGTTGCACTCGCCACCGCGAGCGATCTTGCAATCTCCATTTCCTCCATAGCTTTTTGATCTCTTAAATGTGTAGCTTCGTCCAGACGAGTCCCAGAAAGCCGCAATGCCATCTTCTTGACCCCCCCTTAGCTTGGATCCACTTCCTCAGGGGGCTGTCATCTACGTTAGTGTTGCGACCAACTTTAGAGGAAGACAAAGATTTACTAGTAGCCTTCTTCCATTTTGTCTTAGCTTTCCCTCTTGTTTTTCTTAATCCGGGCAGTGTGATAGTATTGACTTTATTATAAGAAGCTTCGGTCTCGCTGTCATCTTCTTCGGGTAGTTCTTCATATTCCGGACTGGAGCTCTCCTCTGCTAATTCATTTTCCTCTGCCAGTATGCTATTGTTTGCACTAAGCACCCTGTTTCCTTGTGAGAGCTTATCACTTAGTTCCTCAGCAGCTGTCTTTGCTGACACAAGCTCAGGTGGAGTCTGGGTAGCTTGGGTTAGATCCGTTAAGTCAATGTGCTTGAGGTGGGTAGTTGTGAGAGCAGTAGTTCCCGGGGTGGTCTCATATTGAGAATTATTTTCAGTAGCAATGTCTCTAACATTAATACTGCTGGCCCTATATCGGTCATTTCAGTTCTGACACTGTCAGTGATAGGCGCCTCGGCTTCTTCAGTAGAGGACCCCCCTGTATCAGTTAGACCATTAACAGAATTTTCCTTATTCAGTCGGGTTCCCACCTCCTGCACAATAGTATTTGAGATTACTAAGTCAACTTTTCCAAGCTCTTTGGGCGCTTTTCCAGTCTCATTAGACGCAGAGGTAGCTATCTCCTTAATGGCATTGGGAGCTCCCCCAGAAGGCTGAGCACTAGCATGGTGAAGGGTCTTTACAACTTTAGAAAATAGTTTATCTAAAGGCTCAGGAATACTACCGGAATCAGTGCCTGGTTCGAATGCTCTAGTTGATTGTTTAACAGCTGGTGTACCGGTTAGCGCTGTTACTGTAGGATTAATATTAACAACAGTGGCCCCCACCGAGATTTTGGAATTAGTATTAAGTGCAGCCACAGTACCTGATGTTGAGCCAGAAGTGTCCAGTTTTGCGGCTTTACCTGCCCGGTTGGATCGTGTGTTCAGCTTGGGTGCCATCACAGCAGAGTCCTGCTTTGCCTCGGCCGTCTGGCTATCAGTTAGTCCTCCGTTCTGTAAGCCTGCGATCAGGCCGAGGACTGCCCAGTTAGTACCGTGAGTCCACGCCCAGCGCAGCCTCCAAACCGGCAATGTTTTTCCTAAACGACACAGAAGCTGCATTTGTCAAGTATTTCTACACTTGAGCCGTTTTCACTATTTTTCTGCACTATTAGCCGTGTAGTCTGTGTAGCGTGTCACTGCTGTGCAGGAATCTGCCTTGAAGATCCGTTCGTGTCTCTAGCCTCCAGCCCGGCAAAAGGAAAGTATACTTGTGTTTCCATAACGTTCCTGACGACTGCCGATTTCCCGCATGCAGCCGCATGCAGCCGCGGTGCGTTTTTGTAAATGACTCGGTCCTCCGCCTAAGGTCAGCCGAGCTAATGCTGCTCGCATGCACCGGCAGCCTTTTTCCCGCACCGCTACACCTCCAGCCTCCAGTCCAACAGCGGGGGTAGCTGTTCGGCGTCCAAGCGATGTCCGTCACAGCTCCTGCTCGGCTCCTGCTGACAGCCGCTCAGTATCCGTTGAGGTTCCGTGACAATTGTAAGTGGTGTTTTCGACTCGCACGAATATGGTCGAGTCTGGTATCTATGAACCGCAAATGACGAGTTTAGTAAGTGTGCGCAGTTTCGCTGTGCTAACCTAAACCGTTCGTTTGTTACGTGGGCATTCCTATCTGTACCCACGGGTTCCATCTTAGATACGGCATCCATTTTGTCTCTTGCCCTCAAGTAGCCAGCGAACGGACGATGTCCGCTTCGCGACCCTGGGACTCCCAAGATATTTGCGGAAGACACATGTCCTTTGTAAGTGTCTTTATGATGAGGGGGATGATACTGTAAGGCAGATGGCCCTGCTCGAGGCTCATCTCGCCGTGCCGGTTTATTGTCTTAGTCGTGCATCTCATTAGGCACGTCCCTTTGATGCCTGTATCTCGTGTCTTTCGATACCTCCCTTTTACACCCTTTCCGATTTCCCCACTGTCTCCGTCTTCCTCTACACCTGTTCTTGTTCCTATTTCGATCTGTTTATTACCGATTGGAATGCACTAATGTTGGGAAGATGGGTTTTTTCAGTTGGGAACCGCCAAATGTTTCCGCACTTATGTTCCGGGCCTTGTGTGTTTCAAAGTGACCAAAACGACCCCTCTGGGGGATGATTGTGGGAACCGGGTCATAAACTTTTGTGTTCAATGTAACTCTATGAGGAAATTGTGTATAAAAGGAGCGATTCACAGAACCAATTTGAAGCAGTCTCCCCAAGTTGCACGTGTGTTGCTTGTCGTGACTTCTGTGTTCCCTGCAGTAAATAAACCTTGAATCTTTGACGCCAAAGGAAGTGTCCCGTGTCTCTGTGATTCGTACGCCGGAGCAGGTTACCCACGAAGGTTTCAGGTGTTGTGCCCTGGCACCGCTGGGTTCTTAAAAACCCAGTCCTTCAGTTGGCACCCAACTTGGGGCTGCATCAGTGGTACCGGTCCAAGCCCGACGATCGTGAGGAACTTCGTGTGAAATCTCCGAGGGAAGGTGCACCCCGCTTCATCGATCCTGTTGTCGAAATAAGTGGCCCGAAGACTTTTCCCGCGAAGATTCCCGCCTCCTGACGGCTGTGACGGACTGCTGCCCTGACTGTAGACCTGTTTTGGCGCCTGGCGTAGACCTTGGTAGAGCGAGACGATTGACGGGCCTTCCTGGTGACGCCATTGATCTTTGAGTTAAGTATTTGTGGGTCGCTCCCAGAGTCCTTGGTTGTTGACACTTTAGCGAGTGTTTTTGTTGTTGACGCTGTGAGAGTGTTTTTGTCGATGACACTTTTCTAGCGTTTTTATTGTTGTTGTGTTGTTTGACGACTGCAGCCGCCAAAAACCGAGGGTTTTGTTCTTTGCTGGGACTTGGTAAATCCCGTAACCCTTGAAGTTTGTGAAACTCGGCTAGTGTGCAAGATGCCTGGTCGCAGTACTTTGTTTAGTTGTTTCAGACCTTGTGGTATGGATTCCCGACTGGAGGACTCGTGTCCGATACCTCCGGTTGGAACTCCGACTTATGAACTGTACAGTAAACATGGGCTGGGCCCGATTACTTTTAATGATTATTGGATCAAATATACGAAGAGGGACGGTGACCTTCGTTGGCCACCTCATGGTAGCTTCGAGGCCCCGATCTTAGATAATTTAGAGATTAAATTGTTCGAAAGGAAGTCAAGGCCGGCCATGTTTGATGCCTTTCGGTTGTGGTGTAAAGAAGCCCGACAGAAAGAAATCAGACAAACTAAACGAAATCAGCGAGATAATGTTGCTACTATAGTGAAGAAAGCAGAGCAATTTCAGCGTGACAAGGAGGTTAAGGATAAGGAGGTGTTTGATAGACTACAGCGTATGACCGTAGATAAATGTTATCCCGCTTTGCCTACGGAGTCGGAAAAGAAGGAAGAGTCAGTTGAGGATCCTTTAATGTCTTATCTTATGAAGTCGCCACCTCCGTATGTACAGGGTACCGCAGCTCCCGTGGTACCTGCTGTACCTATTCCTCCGCCTATTCTTCCTGTGCCTGTTCCTCAACCTGCACCTGTTCTTCCGACTGTTCCTGCTCCTTTGCCTACTGCTATCCCTACTGCTCCTCCGCTTCCACATACTCCTGCTCCCGCTACTGCTCCTGTTTTGTTAACTCCTGCTGTTGCTACTGTTTCTACTCCTTCGCTTGTTAGTCCTGTGTCCTATACTTCCCCCTCTACTCGTCCTCGTAATTCTCCTCTTGCAGCTAGTTTCTTTCATTCGCTCGGACCTGTTTTTGGGTCCGCTGGTTCCGATGGTCCTCAGAGACGTAGTCAGCTTCCTGGTAACAGAGAATGCGCTTCGCTATATAATATGGCGATGGGTTGGATGATGCATCCCCTTCGAAATCCACCACGTGTTGTGCTCGACACATTTTGTCAATTCAATATACCAACTCAAAGATTTGTGTTCGAGGAAATGTGTAAGGTCCTACGCGATCAGATATCGGCCGATGCACCTGACGAGGTGCTGACCGCTTTGTCTGATCTTCCGCTTCAGTTCTCGAACGGACTGATAGTGGATACCAACGTTCGACGTGCTGTTGAGCGGTTGCTTTCTTTCCGTCCCACTCCTATACCCCAAGCCTTGTTTGTTGAGGATGTTGAAAGACTACCGGATGAGTCCGGTCAGTTTCCTATGCAAGAGGTTCCACCAGTGTGGATGCCTGGTAATCCTGGGGCAAACCCCCCGATTCCGCCATTCTTTCAGAGAGTGTGGATACATCTCCCATGGAAACGCTCCGAGGTGTTGCAGGTGAAGCAATCTTTGCCTGACCCTCGTAAAAATCCTGCAGGGTACTACAAGGAATTATCGCAGCTCATAGATGCTACGATAATGAATCTTGCCGATATTGATATGCTGTTTGGCAATGTTGTACCGCAACCGGTATGGGCTAAGATTCGTCAGGAAAACCATCCGAATGAATTAGGTGGTGCTTGGGCTGCCATAGTAGCGGCGGATGCCCGACAAATTGGTGGTGCTAAACCCGAGCAGCTGATTGCTGATCTTCCTCAAAGAATAATAACGTTAATGAAGACTCTTATGCCGGCTATGAGGGTAAATTGGGACAAATTATCAGCTTGTAAACAGAAGAAGGATGAGAGTGTCTCCGACTTCTTTACGAGGTTTGAGGAGGCTTTCATTGATCATAGTGGTCAGGATATGAGCACTGAGGGTGGTCAAAGGTTGTTCGTGGACAAATTTGTTTCCAACTTATTGCCCGATTTGAGCAATAAATTAAAGAATTCAGAGAGTGCGTGGGCCGTTTCTACTTCAGCTCAGATATTGGCCACAGCACAATATTATGAGAACAGAGAGAAAGAAGAGAACGACCGCGCTGATAAAAAGACGAAAGAGCTTAAGACTAAAGTGTTGCTTCAACAAGCATATCCTCCGCGTTCAAATCAGAATGCATCCCAACAGAATAGATCGCAGTCGCAATCGAATCGATCGCAGCCGCGTAATGATTCCTCCTCCCAAAGATCATCGTTAGGGTACAATCAATGTGCTTATTGTAGACAGGAGGGACACATTAAATTCAATTGCCCTGTTTTGAATGATCGCAATAGTGGTAATTCGTCCAAAGGAGGTCGTGGTGGTTCGCATCAGGTATCACGCGGTAGGGGTCGTGGTGCTCAGAATGATCGTTCCGATAACCCTTCTAATTCTAATAACTGTTTCGATCAACGTGGATCATCGCAAGGACGATCTGCGCAGTACAATGTAGATGATTATTACGTCGATCAGGGAACTGACGACAGTAATTACTAGGACAGCCAAAGACAAGGAGAGGGAGTGGTATCAGTTCCGGTTGATCAGAGAGGGCCTTACGTCGCAGTTGCTACATCGGGCGTCGTTGAGCCTTTTCTGTTGGACACTGGTGCAGCGAAAAGTTCTATTATGCATTCGAAACTCCCTGGCGCACCTTTGTCTGGCTTAACAAATGTTTCCGTTGGATTCTCTGGCGCCCCCGTTAGCAATCCAGTTTCGTGCCCTTTGCCCCTTACAATCGGGCCTCGTGAGCTAGAAGCTCCGTTGATTTTGACTACTGGTTGTGGTGAAAATCTTTTGGGCCTGGATTTGCTTAAACGTTTGTATGCAACTTTGTATTGTTCTCCTGCGGGTGTAAAGCTTACGTTGGGAGAGAGAGTTGTCTCTCCCATGTATTTGTCTCTCGATAAGCTTCCACCGGAATTGAATTCTCTTCCTGTGTCTTTGTGGGCGACAGGTCCCAATGATGTGGGCCTGCTTGACATCTCCCCTTATGTCGTTCAGTTGAAATCCAATGTGCGATTGCCACGTATTCCCCAGTATCGTATCTCTCTTGATGGTGAACGAGCATTGTTAGCGATCATTTATGATCTGATCGAGAAAGACGTTATTGAAGAGACTCGGGGAAACGTGTGCAACAGCCCTGTACTGCCCATTCTTAAACGTACTGATCCTTCGAAGCCGCCCGTTTATCGTTTTGTTATTGATTTACGGGAGGTGAATAAAATTGTGGTTCCTCAATTCCCTGTTGTGCCTGACATCACGGCGCTACTGACTCTGATTCCAGCTTCTGCATCGTGGTTTTCGGTGATTGATTTGAAAAATGCGTTTTTCAGCATCCCGATTGCCGAGGAGAGTAGAGACCTTTTCGGTTTCTCTCTCGGTGGACGCAGCTTCCGGTTTAAACGCGCTCCTCAGGGCTACTGTGAAAGTCCATCGATTTACAGTCAAGCCTTGAAGGGTCAACTGGATGCGTTTAGGTTGCCGGTCGGTGCGGCCTTAATCCAATATGTCGATGACTTATTGGTGGCTGCTGATACTCAGGACATTTGCAAAATTGCTACTGTGTCGTTGCTGCAACATCTCTGTGAGTTGAATCATAAGGTGTCCCCTTCTAAACTCCAATATTGTTGTCAAGAAGTAACCTATCTAGGTCACTTATTGTCAAAGGAGGGAAGGAGGTTGACCCCAGAGAGAATTGCAGCGATTGCGCGAATGGCTGTGCCAACAACCCAAAGAGATGTGCGTGCCTTTCTAGGTATCACGTCGTACTGCAGGCAATGGATTCCTAATTTTTCATTGCTAGCGAAACCATTAGTGGCTCTTACGTGCAAGGATGTTTCAACTCCTTTACCATGGACGGAAGAATGTCAGAAGAGTTTTTCTGAACTGCGTGATTCATTGTGTTCGGCTCCTGTGTTGGGTACTCCCGACTATAGCAAGCCGTTTACATTATATGTCCACGAGAGGGAAGGTTGTGCTTTGAGTGTCTTAACGCAACCTTTTGGCGGTAAACAGCGTCCATGTGCATATTTTTCCTCGACCTTGGATCCAGTAGCTAGAGCATTGCCGAGTTGTTTGAGAGCAACTGCGGCAGCTGCGGTCTCCATTCGACAATCAGCAGGACTGGTCATGGATAATATGCTTACGGTGATGGTTCCGCATGCAGTCGATACTCTTTTGAATCGTACGAAAACCCAGCACTTAACGAGTGCGAGATTGTCTGGGTACGAGCTGACATTGCTGGCAAGTCATATTCAGATAAAACGTTGCAATGTTCTAAACCCGGCAACTTTGTTACCAATTAGCACAGAGTCAGATGAAGTAGTAGAACATGATTGTTACTTGAGGACAGAAGAAGAAACAAAAGGTCGAGTGGACCTTAACCCCTTCGAGGCTGATGACGAGCTGGGCTCGTCATGGTGTAGCCTCCTCAAACACTGATGACGAGCCCAGCTCGTCATGAACAATGGGTTTTTTAAAAAGTCAGCATATGGGCAGAATCAGAGGAGCGCGCATGTGGTTAAAAACACTCCATTGGAAGATCCGGATGGTACACTGTATGTGGATGGGTCATGTTTTAAGTTGCCGAATGGCGATGTGACTACTGCCTATGCTGTTGTAACGTTGAATACTGTTGTTGAGACTGCAAGGTTGAATCAGAATTCTGCCCAAGCTGCAGAGCTGATCGCTCTTACTAGAGCGTGCGTATTAGCAAAAGGGAAACGCGTGAATGTGTTTACCGATAGCCAATACGCGTTTGGTGTTGCACATAGCTTCGGACGATTGTGGAGAGAGAGAGGTTTCTTGACGTCGCACGGTACGAAGATTCAGCATGGTCAGCTTGTGAATGATCTTTTGGATGCACTCACGTTACCTGAACAAGTAGCGATTGTTAAATGTAGTGCGCATCGTAAGGTGACGGATGATGTTGGTCGTGGTAATGCATTTGCGGATGAGATTGCTAAGGAGACTGCCCGGAACCTTAGCACTCGAATGTATGTGACGAGTTCGGTTAGGTGGCCTACAGAATCGAGCATGTGTGAAGACACTATTGAGAGTGTGAAAGAAATTCAGAATGAGGCCACCGAGACTGAAAAGGTGAAGTGGAAAGAAAGTACGGGAAGGTTGGATGTGAATGGTTGTTGGATTGATTTGTCGGATCAGAAAAGATGGTTGTTGCCCGATGCGTATGTGCTGGCCGTTGTGACAATGGCGCATGGGTTAGCACATATTAGCGCGAAAGGTATTTGTAAGTTGCTGTCCCCTGTGTGGAAGAATGATGGTATCACGAAATGTGCTGAACGTCTGGTGAAGAATTGTATGGTGTGCATGATGTACAATCCTGGCAAAGGAACCCCAACTCCTCCTGGCAGTTTTGCTCCCCCTTCATGTCCCTTTGAGGTGAACCAATTGGACTTCATCCATATGGAGCGATGCAATAACCTGAAATACGTTTTAGTAGTGGTTTGCGCATTCTCCCGATGGATCGAGGCCTATCCTCTCAAAGACAATACTGCTTTGTCTACTGCGAAAATCCTACTGAAGGAATACTTTCCTCGGTACGGAATGCCTAGAGTCGTGTGGTCAGATAACGGAAGTGAGTTTGTGGGAAGTGTGATGAAGAGTGTGTGCAAGGGCCTTGGAATTAATCAGAAATTCCATAGTGCCAATCATCCCCAGTCAGCTGGTTTGGTTGAAGGGTATAACGGCACCCTTAAACTGAAACTAGCAAAGATTCAGGCTACGACTGGTCTTTCGTGGCCTGACGCTTTACCTTTAGCATTACTGTCAACTAGGGCGACTGTACACTCCCGAGTAGGGCTTAGCCCCTATGAAATAGTGTTCGGCCGTCCTGCGAATGTCTGGGGGGTTCCTAGGCCAGGTATTTTCTGTGATCTTGAGTATCCAATGCTGATCGATTACCTGCATGACTTGACTGCTAAACTGAGGTTAATTCGCCAACAGGTTCACAACGCACTGCCGACGAAGACGGAGGGTCCAGGCCACCAGCGCCGGCCCGGAGATTGGTTCGTGGCGCGGAACTTTTAGCGCAAGAATAACTTGGACCCGAGGTTTACTGGACCCTACCAGGTTCTCCTTGCCACGAGGACTGCTGTTCGTCTCGAGGGACGTAAGAATTGGGTGCACGCCACCCATACCAAGAAGGTCCCTATCCCTTTGCCCGCAGACCCGTGGGTGAGGAGAGGCATTGCATCAACTGAAACCGAAGGATTGTCGGCGTTTGTACCTTTTAGCGACGCACAGCCTGTTGGAGAATCCTCAGCGCAGCAGAAAGACTCTGATGAACAATTGTCATCAAAAGACTCAAGACCAGAACACTCAGCTGATCAGCAGGACGCTGTCTCTTCAACGGATCCTTTGTTTGACGAGCAGACACGTCCTGGGAAAACTCGATACTTTTTCCGATCTCGTTCTAAAGACTAATAAACGATCCTGCTTTGCTGTATTGACAACTGCATTATCCCGTTTTCCGTGATCAGTTTTGAACATTCATATTATTGTGATTATTCCTGTGTATATACATTGAGCTTCATTCCTTATACCTTTTTGCTTCCACAGCCGAGAGACATTGTTTTTGCATATATATATATTGTGCATTTAAAGGCTGTAGGGCCGCGCGCGTACTTCCTTCTGGATAGTAGGTCTCGACGCTAGGTTAAAGACCGTTGGTTCCTGGGAACTCCTGGGGATTGACTATTGCTACACAGAACGAAGTGCGTCAAGAAACGTTGCGGACGGTCGTAGGGAATGGCATTTTCGAAGCTGATGGACTTGGAAGAAGCTCAAGCTTGAAGATTCAAGCTGCAACAACTTAGTCGTACGAAATGTTTTATATTTCAAGTATTTGTATTATTTTTTACTGTTTCTGCATTATTGGCGGGTGGGGTGTATTACATGATATCTTCCTTCTTACCTCCTGTCGTACCTACTCCTACCCCTGATCCTAAACTCACCTCCACTGCTTCTCCTCATTCTTTTCATGTCTTACCCGAACACGAGCAGGCTAGACGTGCAGAATTCCGCAATAATTCCTTCATTCAGCTCCTTCACCAGCATCAGTTAGTGGTTAACACTACTAATTGTTGGGTGTGTGGGTTGATGCCACATACTACGGATAAGGGAATTCCGTATCTGGTGTTACCGTACAGTTCCCAAGGGTCCGCTCGAGCATTTCAAACAATGTTTCGAAGCGCACTAGGTTTCCACCCCATTCGAGAACCACGCTCTCCCTACTCTGGTCCTACTTCGTATCAAAAACCTTTGTCTATAGCAATAGAGGATTTAGATAGTGATATCTATGATCCTTCGCTTATTCCTGAAGAAGAGGTACAAGCCTATAGGGTCCTGAGTAGAGGCGAGTATAGTGTGTTCACTAGTGAAAAGCAGCTTAAAAGCTCACCTCCGATATGGGTCGTACCCCACATTGGCAATTTTTGTCTAATGGGTCGTGGCCGAAGATCGAAAGCCCGACTTGGAGAGAGTGCTTGCACTGAAAATTACATTTTGCCGATGGTCTCGTCCCCTGTGTTCCTGGCGGCCAAGTGTACATACTTTATCTGCCATGATCGTGCATATGCATGGTTGCCCGCTGACTTCATGGGCTCATGCTTCATTGCAAATTTGTTGCCTCCGACGTTTACCGTAGATGCAGATTATCACAAGACTAGAGTTGTGAGAGGCGTAATTAGCGAAGAGGATACTGCCGGTCAAGAGGCAGGAGACTTTTTCAAGGGTTTCCTCCCGTTTTGGGGACCTATGGTTAATAGTAGGAACCTGAGACAGTTGACTCGAGTGGTAGAATCGACAGCTAATATTACTGCCAGTGCCCTTGGTAATATCACCACAGAACTCCAGGCGGATAGACTTATGACGTTACAAAACCGTATGGTTTTAGATGTCATCTTAGCAGACCGAGGTGGGGTATGTAAGGTGATCCATTCGAGCTGCTGCATTTTCATTCCTGATAACGCTCCGACCGTTTATCAAGCCATCTCGAAGTTGCATAAGATCTCCGAATCCATACACGTGGATGTAGGGGATTGGACGCTACTTGGGTGGTTTTGGGGCTTGATGTCGACTTGGGGTTGGAAGATTCTGATGATTATCGGAGTTGTTGTGGCGTTCCTGTTCACGTGTTGCCTTTGTGTGCAGTGCGGTCCTGCCTTATGTGGCCTCTGTGCTACAACGTGTATGAGACAGCCGCCTGTTACCAATGGAACTCGGTTGGACAGAGCTATGCTACAACAACATCTAGATGGTCTGATGAATATTGAATATGATTCCGACTAGTGCTTGCCTACATGAGGGCAAAAGGAGCGTCTGAGGTTCCGTGACAATTGTAAGTGGTGTTTTCGACTCGCACGAATATGGTCGAGTCTGGTATCTATGAACCGCAAATGACGAGTTTAGTAAGTGTGCGCAGTTTCGCTGTGCTAACCTAAACCGTTCGTTTGTTACGTGGGCATTCCTATCTGTACCCACGGGTTCCATCTTAGATACGGCATCCATTTTGTCTCTTGCCCTCAAGTAGCCAGCGAACGGACGATGTCCGCTTCGCGACCCTGGGACTCCCAAGATATTTGCGGAAGACACATGTCCTTTGTAAGTGTCTTTATGATGAGGGGGATGATACTGTAAGGCAGATGGCCCTGCTCGAGGCTCATCTCGCCGTGCCGGTTTATTGTCTTAGTCGTGCATCTCATTAGGCACGTCCCTTTGATGCCTGTATCTCGTGTCTTTCGATACCTCCCTTTTACACCCTTTCCGATTTCCCCACTGTCTCCGTCTTCCTCTACACCTGTTCTTGTTCCTATTTCGATCTGTTTATTACCGATTGGAATGCACTAATGTTGGGAAGATGGTTTTTTTCAGTTGGGAACCGCCAAATGCTTCCGCACTTATGTTCCGGGCCTTGTGTGTTTCAAAGTGACCAAAACGACCCCTCTGGGGGATGATTGTGGGAACCGGGTCATAAACTTTTGTGTTCAATGTAACTCTATGAGGAAATTGTGTATAAAAGGAGCGATTCACAGAACCAATTTGAAGCAGTCTCCCCAAGTTGCACGTGTGTTGCTTGTCGTGACTTCTGTGTTCCCTGCAGTAAATAAACCTTGAATCTTTGACGCCAAAGGAAGTGTCCCGTGTCTCTGTGATTCGTACGCCGGAGCAGGTTACCCACGAAGGTTTCAGGTGTTGTGCCCTGGCACCGCTGGGTTCTTAAAAACCCAGTCCTTCACCGTCACTAGCCTCCAATACGGCAGAGGGAGTGCCTGTCCGGCGTTTCAACGCTCAGCAATGTCCATTTCAGTTCCTACCGACAGTCAACTTCTCCACCTGCAGCGTGGTAGTTTTTTGTTTTTTTTTAAGCTGCTCCGGTCATCCTAGTGCTCGCTTGTGGAAAAAGCAGTCTCTCCGTTTCCTTGTGAAAGATACAGCGGGCGGCAGAGCTCCTCGCGCTACCTCCTTCACCTAGCGGCCTCAGCCCGCCATCTTGACTCCGCCCCCATGAGCACCATCAGGAACAGGTTTCCCTGGACATCCAACGAACCTGGACTTCCACGATTTTGTATTAATCAACCTAGTTTAAAATGCATTCACGAACATAAGGGTTAACATTATGTGCTCTTTGTTGCATTTGCGAGTACGTTGAAAAATAATAAACTAACTTTGTCTATTTGTCTTGGCAACATTAATTGCGGCTGTTTAAATAATGGCATGTGCTTATTTTTAAATGTGCTTTTGTCTATGTCATGTCTTTTATGTGGCAATGGCTTGTGAAGAATCCTGAGGCCCTTGTGAAGAAGGTTTTTATAAATGGCGCTTTCTTGTGCTTAAAGCTAGGTAACATAAACTAATGGGTTAATATTTAGCAAGGGGGTGGGTAACAGAATATTCTTCATTACTCGAATTAATTATTGTTTTGTGTTTCTTTGCATAATAGTTATCGAGAAAGAGGCCTGAGGCCTAGCTTTTAAAATGGGTGTTTGGAATCGGTGTTTGGAATCCTGTCATGATGAGCTGAGCACAGTTAAAGAATGGAAAAGTTTGTCAAATTTCGTTCATCAGTAAACAAATAATTGGAACTGTGCAAGATGTGCTCTGAGTTGTTTAACTCCAAGGACATGAAGCGGCAGAACAGCTAAGCTGAGGAAGCAGCGAACTGTTATTTAATAAGATGTGGCTTGTGGACAATGGACAAAGACGTTTTAGAAAAGCACAATTTTTGGATTGAAAAGGCAATGAGATCATATAGACTGACGGCTGTCAGCCAATCAAAATGCTGTATGTCAAAGAAAAAGTATTCTTTTAGTTAGTTTTAGATAGAGAAAAGGTATAAAACTTAACCTTGGGAGGAGGGCTGCAGGCTCGTTCCTGAATCCTGAAGGGCATGAGATGCTGACGGACTTTTGACTCGCGTAAGGAAAGCAGAACTTATGACTTTACTTTAGGTTTCTAGGAAGTTAGACAGGGAAATAGAATTTAGGGAATAAGACCTTTTCAGCTTTAATACTTCTCATGCTGATCCGTTTGAAATGACAGACTAATGTGCCTTTGCTTAATTAAAAGATGCTTTCGAATTGCTAATAAAAAGATTTTTTTTACTAAAATGCTCTTTATTTGAAAATTAATAAATAGATTTTGAAATGACAAGCTGGTCTTGTTTATTCTGAGTCTAGTTACCATCAGTTGATCCATTACCTAGGTGACTTAATTAAATGTTTCCATTTAATAACAATGATGATGAAAAACTGCAGTTGTATATAAAGTGTAAATAGTTATAGAATAGTTCCGATTAATTAGGTCACATGATTCAGTTGGCCAATATTTATCACAGTCGTTTATGGGCCTTGTGAAGAGTTTTTGATTAATGGTGAGTATCATTGTGTTGGGTTGTGTTGTTGAGACAGATTTTCTGTAGGGCCGCTGGATCATTACATAGTGCTAGTTTGGCAAAGTTGATGATGTCTTCATAGGGTAGAACACATGTTAGTAAGTTACCAGTAAGCTGTTACTATAGTCAAGCATTCTCACAACCAGTAGGTTCATTAGGAACTAGACAGACTCATAGAGGAGATGGCGGTGGAATGTTTTGATTAAGTAATTAATAACTAGTAGTTGTGGAAGTGTGTGTTATAACAGACCGCCATTTCTCTTGCTGAAGGTTTAATGAAAGTATTAGATTGTCCAGAAAAAAACACATCCAGAGAATACCCAGTCAAAGGGATCACTAGGTAGAAAACCACATGATTATCATTTACAACGAGATGAGAGTAAGGCAGCTATTCACTGTATAACTAGATTCCGACAGTCAAAGATTTTCTATTTTTTTTAGATGGAGGGGTATGTGAGATGACTATTTTAATTTTATTAGCATAGAGAAAAATGAGAAACCAAGAGGAGAAACAAATCGCCCAAGAAGGTCGTACAAAGAAAAATGGGTGTTCTCAACATTAAGCCTTGAATCAAACTGAGGAGAACATTGAGACAGAGAACACATAGTTGGAGATATAGAGCAAAGTCTAAATATTTGCTGCAAGGATGAAAATGAACAGTATCACCTTGACCTTTACCCAATTCTCTCCTTTACAGTCCTTTCAATTTGCATCCAAAAGTACTGCCTGTCAGATGCCTAGAACCAGATTATTTTTTTTTATTTGTAAAGTTTTATTGCATAGATACACAAAAGCATACAGTGGCTCTACATTACACGTTCACAGCTCTCAATCCCATGGAGCACGCACTGTAGATATCTCACACAGCTTTTTAGCCAACAACCCAGTTCGGGCAGGCAGCGATATACGATTAGTACCTGGTGTTTGTTCATTCTCGTATCCTGCTTAATGCTCCCAGTAGCGGTGTCCGCGATGTAGACTGCACCCTCGCAGTCACACTAGCAGTGGCAGTAAAGATTCTAGCACAGGGCGTCTCTACTCTCCTCTCAATTGTGCCACAAAGGAGGCGAAGAACGCTTGGTGGACTGCCTGCAGGTCCCTCCATTTACTTCTGGGGTTCTTTGACTATCTGCTCACCCCCATGCTTCTGCCTGTCAGCTGGGGGTGCTGCGGGCCCTGCAGGGGCTATGGGCTATAGGTGCCTGGAAGCCTGGGGGCCTGCAGGCTCACTCGCTCACCCCACCCTGATGCCCAACTCATAGACACTGAGGCAGTGAGGGGCGTCCAGTTCAGAGGCACCGAGGCTGAAAATAAAGAACAGAGCGGCAGTGTCCTCCTTCGGCTTTCAGCGCTTTTCCTCACACAGCCTCACTCAGCCCAGCCTGGAAAGACGTGGAACGAAATTACCGTCTCAGCAGCTCACGTGCACAACCCACTTAAAACCACAGGTTGTCAAATGGGAGTCAGACAGTCAGTCAAAAGTCAGTAAAAAGTCTAACCAGCTTAAGCAGCGCGAGGGCGGCTTTCATATATAAGAACTGGTAAGCGTTTCACATTACCACTCTGTGGTTCCTGCTGCGTTTTAAGCAGTGAAGATCTGGTGCCACTGGCAAGAGGGGTTCAACCCTGGCCCTGCCCTGCCTCCCACCTCGGTTGCTGCAGCTTGGTGGCTCAGCGTTTTCCTTGGCATCTACAGTGCTCCGGCCAGCCGCCTGCCTGCCTGCTCACAGCTGCTCTCAACTCTGCTCCGTGCTACTCGTCTGCTCCTCGCAAAACGTGGAATGGACTCTCCACTCAAATGTGGTGGCCTTTTAATCATTATATGCAGGAATCTTACATGTGCTGTGGAACATCTGTGTTACCACAACCCACATATGTTTTTTGATATAAACTGCAGAAGGTCATTACTTCAATCTTCAGGCTTGTGTGCCAGTAATGATCGAAACGTGTTGGCTGACACAAGTGTTCCCTTTTGCCTTTGATTTACAATAATTGGAATACTGAAATGTATACTGAATAAGTGACTCAACACAGTATACAAGAATTTGTTCTGAAATTTGTGTACTCTGTGTCTTCTGAGTTTTCTAAATAAATTACTTTAAAGGTATGATTTTGGTTATTTTCATTTTATATGTTTTAGTGTACTATTCCCTGGGACTGAGGGCCCTACTAGGGAGGCAATGAGAATGAATCATGACACAAACCAAAGCAAACCAATAGTTATAATTGGCTATGCACACGGAACACATGGATTTGGGGCCCCTTTCCTTTATGATAACCTTCATTGCAGCCATCCATATATGAGTGCCCAGGCGGGCTGGAGTCAGAGCCACCTGCCTCCATTGTTGTGGGAGTAGGAGGATTGTGGTGCAGTACAATGTGTGGTTATATGACCCAACCATGTAATATATTCACATAACCATTTTAGGTCTAGTCAGGCTCGTTTGTAAAACGATAGCTCAACCCTGGGTAGCTGTAGTTTCGAGGAGTAGGGCTTAAAGAAAGGAACTAGTGTAAAGCACTTAGACACACCTAACAACGAAATAAGGAGGTTGCACAACACAAAATAAATCTGACACCAAGCTGTAAAAGTAGATTATATTTTTATGAATGTTTAGACATCAAGATGAGCAACATGTACCAGAGGATTTTCGAGATGTAGATTCTTAAATAAAAAGTAATTCTCAGCCTTTTAGTCCCAACAACAAAGAAGCATTGGTAACTGTAAAGTTTGTTAACTTTGAAAAAGTTGTAGAGTTGTGTTTGACTAGACTGGCCTACCAGTTCCTACAGGGAGAAGGTAAGAGGGGCAATAAGGAGTATTTAGACAGTTACCTGGTCACAAAAGAGGTTCTAGACCAGTTGCACACTTTATGCAAGGACTGCCATAGACTTCAATAGAGTGGTCAAGATCCTGAGGATATTGCCTGCTGAGGATGCTGAGAGATGCTGTGGGTGATGTGCGGCTGACAGAGGCCTTCCTGGGATTACTTCTTAGTCCATGGTTTGGCTGGAATGACTTTGGCCACAGGGTTGGTGTCCCCCAAAGTAATTTTTCGGTCCAGCAGAAATCCAGTTATGTGTGGTTTAATGGTGACCACAGTCAAAGCAGATGTAGTTGTTTCCTTTGATGACGTGTAGTGTCCATCTTTGATGACCAATCTGCACTCTGACGACTATCCTGAGATCACTGGACTCGGGTACTACTTTTAAGCATCAAGGTGTGATCTTTTTAGCAGCACGCCAGTGGTGATTTGATGAAACGGACTACTGACAAGACAGAGGGGATTACCGCAGGTTTTATGGTCTTGTAGCCGGAACAGGGAGTCTGCCAACCGACTCTTGGAGTTCATCTTTTCTTTCTTGGGCTCAGGAGCACATTTGCCACGAGACAGGCACCACAGGCACAATCACTTCTTTTCTAGCCCAAGAAGCAGCAGGTGCAGTCTAGTGGTTGATGCAGCCTCTCTTGCCAGCACCAGAGGTCAGCAGGGCAGTCCCTCTCTATCCTCTATTCAGTCCAGAAGTCAGCTAAAGTTCAGGGTGCCAGGAGCCCAGAAAGTGAACTGGGGGGTTAACAGGTTTCCTAACGTCTTATGATGACTTCCAGCTAGCTGTGGCTTCTTAGCAATCACAGAGTGCACCAATGATTCCCACTCTTCAGAAATCTGAACCCCTCTCTCAGTGTGAGGAACTTGGTAGCCCACCTTAGAGGTGCAGCTACCTGTGGGCTACACGCCCATGAAACAAACAGTTGGAAGAGTGGTCTCTACCACCCTGTTCAATACCTCCAGCCAGTCTACCTGAACAAACTAGCAGCCCCTCTTCAGTATGTTTGCCATTTGCCCATCAAAGGTGGATTCTTCTTTGAAGCTCACCTTTAGGGTCAACACAGTGTGGTATCTTGTGAGGGCAGGTAATGCCTCCATCTGTGACAGGCCTCAATTGTTCCTCTGATTTGGAGTCTTTCACATTAATCCCCAGGTGGGCAGAAGTATGTCTGGTGGCCAGCATATGTGATGAGTTACCGGACAAACTGGGCAACAATTTTCTAAAAGTTGCTCTTCCTTAAAAGTGACATCAAATTAGACTTGGGCATTATGTTGGGTTTAGTGTCACAATTAATTTGATACCTTGAAGTACCCATTTTAGTAGTCCCATTCAGAAGTTATCAGGGCCTAACTGTCATCCTGCAACTCTGTACTTGCCACTTGGACCTCTTACCTTACAACATTAAAAAAGACAATTTGGGGATTTTCCTGTTAGGACATCTGAAAGTACACACCCCACTTAATAATATGCAACTCCCTGTTTCAGGACTCAATATGTCTTCTTTCGGTATGTGTGTATATATATATATATAATATGTTTTAAGGGATATGTGGGCTTTAACATTAGTTTAAATGGCAAAGATGTACTAGCAGTTTAAAACTGCTCTCCCGGGCTGCAGTGGTCGGCTGGAAGCCAGGTTGTACTTTGTCACACTCAGGGTGGACACTTCAAGTTACATGCCCTTGGTACCATATACTAGGGATTTATAAGTAGATTAACTTATGCCAATTGGGGCTAGCCAAGTAGACATGCGTTTTGTAAAGGGTTAGAGTACTGACCCTCTAGCTAGCAGGCATCAGTGCACTCTCAGTTGTAAAATCAGCAGCATCAGTTCAAAACTTTTGAAGTGATCATGCAAAAAGTGGTGTTTATGTGGTATTTTATGGTTGGTATGCTTCCTTCCCCTTCTTGTTCACTCTCTTAGTTTATCATTTATTATAGAATGTGAAATAGAATGTTTGTTTTTAAAAAGAAGAGGGTGGTAGGAGCTGAGCAGGAGTAGAGCTGTACTGGCGGAAGGAGTTTATTTTTGCCCAATAAACCTGTCTATCTCACCTTGGACCATTCTTTTTGGCATTGTTACAGAGAGAACTTTGCTACGTTTTCCTTCCAGGGAGCAAGACACCCACCTGGGGCTTCTAGGTGAGGATCCTGGGCTGCGCACCAGAAAACATAAAAATAAACATTTCCTGGACCAACTTCCAAAGCTGGAAGCATCATGAGGCACTATGCTTTCTCACTGCTCACTGCCTGCTATCTAGTGAAACCATAGCCAAGGGTCTGTGTTTGGCAGAGGTAGCAGGGAAACAATATCCTGTTGAGCTGGACTCTAGTCTGAGACTGTGAAGAGACATGAGAGATGTTGGATACGTGGAAATTTTCTGGCCAACCTGAGCTAGGTAAGTTTCCCCTACTGATGATGTGTTGTTACATTAGTAATACTGCTCGGTATGAGGGAAGCTGAAGGTGAGGACATTTGAATGGCCAGACTACCAACTATAAAAATATGATTGAATGCTTCTATGTCAGAATTCTCCTTCAACCATATGAGGATGCAATGCTGTGGAGCCTCAATTTACCTTGGATAGCCAACCTCAGGCCCAGTGATTATAGTCACTCACTTGTGAAATACAACATGGATGGAAGATGGGTGCCTCCAACACTCATAGTGTGCATGTTGGTGACGGGCCTAGTGCTAAATCATTCATAGACTTTGGTTCAGGGTTTAAGTAGCACAGGAGATACCTCACTGTGATCTACTGAGGCCAGGCTTTTGTCTCCGTAGGTGCCAGGGTCTTTCTATCACTGTCAGGGGGGGACAGGGCATAGGCTTGATGGAGGCCACCTCCGCAGGTGAAGTAACATTTTGTGGTGTAGGGTTGAGTGAAACATACACTTGCAGATTATCTGGACAACAAGATGGTCTGAGCAGGCACTACTGCAGGTACTAAGTAGTAATCCAGTTGGTGGCTCCAAGTAGAGCCTTTAGGTCTACTGACAGCAGGCCTCAGTGTGCATTGGGCACTCTACTTGGTGCCTCCATGCATCGGGCCATCTGATCACCAGTTGACCTGGGCCATATGTTGAGCATCTAGTAAGCAGGTGGCCAGTATCATTCGGTCAGCAGGTTGCCCTACCATTCGGTCAGCAGTTGACCTGGGCCATCCATTCCACAGCTGGTCTGGATTATCAAGTCAGCAGTTGGTCTTGGCCATCTGGTTGGCAGTTAACCTGGCCATCCAGTCAGTCATTGGCCTGGGCCATGCAGTCGGTTGTTGGCCTGGGCCATCCAATTCCAAAAAAGCTTTATTCGACTGATTAGGTCATAAAAGCACAAAATATACATATAAAACGTTTACACATGATTTCCAGATAAAATTAATTACAAAATCATTGCAAAATCAGTGTACACTTTCTGGGATGGAATTATAAGTATTTCTTAAAACTATATACAATTTAAAATGTTATATAAAATGAGTTAATTAAAATTCCATAGATAATTTTAGGCATACTATCCAGTTAAGTGGGAAGCGAATGACTACCCTTACATGGGATACAGCAGGACAAGTGTAATTAGTGGGCTGTTCTCTCTTTGAGGGACCGTGCTCTAATAATCCATACCCACCCTAAGAATTTCGTCATGGCAACAACTATCACTTCAGCTGTGTCACTTCCTAGGATTCTTTCTGCCTCCTGTGCCCTTCTTATCCCTAGAAGTTTGCATATTGGGGACAGCTAAATTCGCCGCAGGGCTCTGTAACCGTTGCATTCAAATAGTACATGGGATAAAGATTCTTTTTTGAACTGGCACACAAACACCAATCATCACAGGATGAATACCATTTGTTAGTGAAGGCTTTTATAGGCAGTATACCCACCCTGAATTGGAAATATAATTTCCGCTCAAAGGGCTTTGTAATGGTATCCCAGTAACAATCTAACTCAGGTACAGATTTGCCGCATAGGAAGCGAGCAGTAAGAGAGGCTGACTCACAGTTCCTCACCAAATCAGTGTGAGCCATTTCCCAGTACTGAGTTTTCAGGATCTGTTTTTGGGGGAAGATAGCATTCTCCGGATCTTCCCACAGTGAGCTCATACCCATTCATGATAAGGTGGGTCTAAGCTGTTTTATATATATATATCAATAAGGACTAGCTAGTTTAAGGGAAGTAGAAGACTCAGGTATGTACGTCATCAAATAAGGAAACACTGTTTTCCTTATAAAGCCCTCACCCACCAACCTAGTCGTGGCATGCATCATCATCGGGCCCACCACAGTGGCACCGAATGTGCCCCGGGTGTGCTTCAACGCCAGGTGACTGTGGAGCTGGTATGTTGCTGAGTGTGCATTGAATAGGGTGAGAAAGGTGAAGTTTAAAAGCTTAAAAAGCTATACAGTAGGTCCCAGCACCCGAGGGTTACTTAATTTTAATGAACTGGGCCTCTGTTAGCAGATAAAAGGCAGGAAGACGTAGATTGGAGTGCTAGTTATGACCTCCAACGTCTAGTGTGGTCTACATGTTTCAGCCAGTGCCTTGTGGATTTTAAGCTGGCTTTCCTCAGGACTGTTTAGATATGTGAAAAACGTGCAGATTAAATAATAAAATTAAAAATTTAATTTAAGTGGTTGTGTTGTCTTTTGGCTATGTGTAGCGCACACTAAGGCGCTATGACTGTTAGAGGGGGATTCCCTCAAGCTTGACTACAGATAACACAAAGGACAAAGACAAGACGTACATGGTAGAGTGATATTAGTTTGGTATATTGTTATACCACAACATGCCAACTTATAAGGTGGTGTGCGACCTATAATCGTCTATAGCGAGTTCATGCCATAGGCATGAAGATGGTGAGGATTTTAAACGAAACCGTTAGTGTTGGTGGTGGGCTAGAGAGCGTATTTACAAGGTGCGGTATAATACTAAGTCCTCACTCTGTTTTATCTTGTAAAAAGCTTCATGGGTCGCCTGGCAGAGAAAGAGACCCTGTTGGAATAATACATTGTTCATAATATGTCCAACCTGTAGGGAGGAAGAGTGGTAGCTTACCCCATTTGTAGCTGTAGCGGTTCTATTGTACTCACGAGTATTGCAGTCTGGTTCCTCCTTGGACCTATTCGTCCTTCCGTGGCGCCCGTTATGAGAGGTGAGGGCCGCCCGGTCTCTTATTTCTAGTTCCTAGTTGATTGTTTTCACCTGTGTAAGGTGGAAAGAGAGGGAGGGGTGCGCGCTGTTCGCCATGTCATGGTTGCCCTAATCGCGCATGCGCTGGTGAGTAGCGGAAGTTCTGCGCATGCGCGGCTGTGTGGCGCATGCGTGTTGCGCAGAATGAAGCTTACTTATTGGCAAAGGTATGGGCAGTATCTAGCGGTTCACGGTGTGCTTTGTAATGTCATATAGTATGACACATTCGAATCATGATAATTTATCAACAAGACAGAGGTGAATATTGTCAAAATGGGTAATAATCCCAAACATGGAACTTAGCCAAACACGGGGGTAAGAGATGGCTATTCATGAGTGCGCGAAGTGCACAGTGGACATGCAGTAGAAAGGCACCCATAAGGGGTACACTAAGGAGGGGAGAAAAAGAGAAGAGATGGGGACGCTCATGCATATCCTGGCACAGATATCGCTGCGGTGTGTGGGTTATCTTCTGCTTCAGAGGGAGATATTACACAGCTAAAGAGTTCCATGGTATGGCATCATTAAGGCCATGGATATGTGTGGATAAGCAATATATCCAACGCTGTTCCTTTTGTAGGAGACGTTTTTCATTGATAGTGGTATCAAATTGTTCTATGACAGTCCAGGAGAAGTCATTGGAAGTGTGGTTGTGGGTTAGGAAGTGGTCTGTAAGTTTACTAATGTTTTTTCCACACCTTATGGTACTCCTGTGCTCTGTCATTCTTGTCCGGACTTTCCGGATGGTCATACCAATGTATCTTAGACCACATCGGCAGGTTATCAAATACAACAAGTTTGCAGAGTTGCAGTTCGTGAATTGCTGTTGTGTCCAGGTTTTTCCTGGTTCTAGGTTCAGTGTTTTTGAAGGTGATGTCAGGTGGCACACACTGCAATTGTTGCAAGGTTGGTGGCCAGTGATTTTAGGTAGGCCCCATGCGTTAAGAATGGTGTTGTCAGTACTGCGTGCAGTTGGCCGGGGCCTGGTGTTCACTAGTTGGTCTTTGAGGTTAGTTGCTCTTTTGTAAGCAAAACGTGGTTTGTCCCATTTCCTTGTTCCAGAGTTGATGATTTTCCAATTTCGTTGTATGATGTTGGCTAGCTGGTTAGATGCCGTGTTGTAAGTGGTCACACAGGTCAGGGTAGGTTCTTCCTGTGGTTTCTCAAAAGTTTCCAAGAGTGCCTCTCTGTTCTGGTTCCTTGCTCTTTTACAAGTTGTGTTTATTATTTTCGAAGGGTAGCCACGGTCCTTAAGTTTGTGTATCAGGTCGTTAGATTGCAGTTTGTAGTCCTGAATATTGCTGCAGTTACGTCTAATGCGTAAAAATTGCCCATAGGGCAGATTTTCCCTCAGGTGTCGGGGTGAAAACTGTCAAATCTTAGCAGGGAGTTCCTTGCTGTGGGCTTGTAGAAAGTGGTAGTAGTGAGACTTCCATTGTCTGGTTTGATATTCAGGTCAAGGAAAGCTAGTTCGGTGGAAATGCTAGTGCTTGTAAAAGTAGGAGTCTTGGTGGTTCATCCAGAGCATGAAGTTGTCCAGTTGTTCTTGGTTGCCTTCCCATACGAGGAGGATGTCGTCAATATATCGACACCACATTTTTATATTGGCAGAGTAAGGATTGTTGCGTTGCTGTATGTAGGTATGTTCAAAGTGTGCCACGTACAGGCCTGCCACGCTGGGGGCAAAAACGCTGCCCATGGATGTACCATTGGTCTGCAGGTAGTAGGTTCCTTCGTATTCAAAGTATTTCTCCTTGAGAGCTAGGGTAGCACAGTCCAATATGAAACTGCGGGGGGTGTTATATTCCCAAGGGCTTGCCATAAGGACATCGTGTAGTACCTTTAGTGTCGCGTCCTGTGGTAAGCTGGTATATAGGCTCTCTATGTCTAGTCCTACTAGTAATTCAGTGGTAGGATTGAAGTTGATGTCTTTGATTACACTCAAGAGGTGTTTGGTATCCTTGATGTAGGAAGGAGTTTTTTGAACCAAAGGGTTGAGGAAGAAGTCACAGAAATGCGACAGGGGTTCTAATAGTGACTTTATCCCAGACACGATGGGTCTGCCGGGTGTTGGGGTGATACCCTTGCGTATCTTTGGGACTGTATAAAAATACGGAGTCTTTGCATTTTTAGGACATAGGTAGTCCGCCTCTTGTTTAGAGATCTTTTCCGTGTCTTTGGCATTTTTGACCAGGAGATTAATAGTGTTTTGTAGTTGCTCAGTTGGGTCCTTGTTGAGGCGTTTGTAGTTCCTAGTATCACTTAAGAGTCTTTTGCACTCTTGGTCATAGTCAGTTTTGTTCATGAGGACTATGCCGCCCCCTTTGTCCGCGGGTTTGATGACGAGGTTTGGGTCATTTTGTAGACGTTGGATGGTGGTCCTGTCTTTGTTAGATTGGTTGTTAAATGTCTCCTTGTGTTGTAGTTGTTCTACTTCTGTATATACTGCCTGTTCAAATGTTAGAATTTCAACCGGGATACTTCCCGGTGGAGGAATAAAAGTGGATTTTGGTCTGAGGCCTGTCTCGTTAGGGGTGTCCTCACTGTCATTATTGATGTTGTCTTTTTTCTCAAAAAATGCTTTTAATTTGAGTTTCCTGAAGAACTCAGCGAGTTCTACATGTAATCTGAAGGTGTCCAGTCTGGTGGTAGGGACGAACGACAGGCCTTTATTGAGTACTTCTGTTTCCTCCGTGGTTAATTGTGTGTCAGACAAGTTGAATACAAGTGGACATGGGGGTTTTATTTGCTTGTTCCCGGTTGATCCCTTGTTTTGTTCCTGGTGTTGGAACTCACTGGTTCTTCTTCCGGTGCCCATTGAACGTGCCCCGGGTTCCGCCTTTTCCCCCGTCCTCTCCTGCCCTGGGATAAAAAAGGATATCTTTGGTTCTGGTTTCCTGGAAAAAGGGCATGTTTCCTGGAGGGTACATTTGGGGGTAGCCAAAGTATGGAGGTGGTAGATGACCGAAATGGGGTGGTGGTGGGGCAAAATTATGGTTTTGGGGCGGACCTTGCCAAGGTTGTTGCCAGTATTGTCCTCGTCGACCCCTGCCTCTGGATTTGTTTGATCCTGAGCTGGAGTTGCTTGAGATAGAGCTATTATCAGAGTTCTCAGAGGATTTCTTGGGTGGGGTGTAGTCATCATCTGCATACGGGTAGGTTTTGGAGTAGCTAAATCTTTTCAGATCCTTTTCAATTTTTTTTATTTTGGTCTGGGATAGGTAATCTTTATATTCGGCTATTTCGCGATTTTGGCCATCAAGTTTTTTCTTAAAGCCCGTCACAGTAGTTTTGAAGTGTGACTCTGTTGCTTGGATCTCTATCATGATGGCATCTGATAGGCGTTTCGCGGTTTTTATAATGAGGACTAACCAGTCCCTGGTACAGTGCCAGGCGATCTGGGCCCAATCTTTACGGAATGCTGCGTCGTCCAGGAAAATCCTAGGGGCATTATAGCTGTTTTAGCCATCTTATTTTACATGAGCTATCTACCCTGACTACATCTAGGAAACCAGCCGCATACTCTGCTAGCTCTGGGGTTGTCCATAGCCTCCGCCAGTACAGCAAAGGGTGCAATTTTGCAATTTCTGCGATTGGATTCCGCCCCAGATCAATCAATAATGGCCGTGTCTGGGTACTCTGGGGCAATCTCGCTATGTTTCTCAGAATCTTATTTTCCGAAATTGTTAGTTTGGCTAAGTTCTCATCACCCCAAAGTTCAGCACCATATAAGGCAGAACTAATTACCTTCATGTTGAATATCTCCA
Source organism: Lissotriton vulgaris (assembly GCF_964263255.1). Taxonomy (NCBI): domain Eukaryota; kingdom Metazoa; phylum Chordata; class Amphibia; order Caudata; family Salamandridae; genus Lissotriton; species Lissotriton vulgaris. The sequence continues at coordinate 502,116,179 of NC_141694.1, forward strand.
TGGCGGGGTTAATTTTCTTAGTAAAAAAGGTGTTATATTCTTTTAACAGTATCCCTGCCAGTTGTCTATGTTTCAATGATACTAAATCAACTTGATGTATCCATCTTAGCCCCTCCTGCATATTAACACCTGGGTAAGTGAACTCTTTGACCTGATCAAGCATGATGTTATTTAATCTAATGCCCCCTTTGAACACCCTATGTGGGTTAAAAGTCATCAGTTTTGTTTTGGACACCTTGACCTCCAATCCCCGTTGAGCACAAAACTCTTTAAAGATTGAGAGGGCCATTTGAAGCCCGCTCTGTGTTTTTGAGAGGATCATAGTGTTGTCCGCAAACATCAGGATGGGTACCTTTTCACCTGCCAATGTCGGTGCATCAGTGTTAGTTAATTTCATGCAGTTCACTATCCCGTTTATATACAAATAGCAGCCCGTCCCGACGTTGTCTGGGTATAAATTGCTGCCGGCCAGTAGTAATTGTTTTGTAGGATTTTGTTTAGATAGCATTTCTTATCTGTGACAGGCCTGTGAAACGCTCCGATTCACAGTGCACTGCTGATGCACTTAAGAGTGCGCATTCAGTAGTGTGTGAACTCGAGTTTCCCTACTTTATTTTTCCTTGCAATATTATATAGCGCGAACTTGACAACATGGCATGAGCACAATTTACATTACAGAAGAACACATTCATTTGTGGTATTATTATTATTGTTATAATTATTATGTTTCTTATATAGCGCCTGAATCAACCCCCGAAGGGGTATCTCCGCGCTTGCCTTGGGAACCTGTCCTGGCTTTTCCCTGTGAGATAGCCCCTACAGGGCATCCCCAAGGTGAAAGCCAGGCATCCCGCCACGGGGGGGGGCGTTGTGGAGATTAAGCAAGCTTAATGCCCAGAGTTGCAGAGTGTGAACCCATGATTAGGTCAGGCACCGAAGCGAGAATTATCGAGTCCATGGACATTTGAGCTCAAGACCCTGCCGCGTCGGGAATTGAACCCTGGTCCCGGGTCTGACCTCTGCTTCAGGGTCTGCCTGCTCTAACCAGTGAGCCACACTTCTCCAGTGGGCACGGGGAGACAAAGCGATTTGCCTGGAATCACAGGATGTTGAGCTGATGCCGAGATTCGTACTGAGAGGAAGGAGTCCCAGTGTCTGTGTAAGTTAATGTTAAACAATCAAAACAAATAATTAACAACACATTAAATGAGTCCACATTGTTTTAATCACAACAAGACTGGGTATATTGAATATACACAAGAATAAATCAATAGGTACAATTGGTTGTACAGTGCCCCAAGGAGGATAGGGAAAGGTGGTGGTAGGTGATCAGGTGAGGATGAGGTAGTGAAGTAGAATAAGTGACAGTAAAATCAATGAATCAAGAACACTGTATTTGTGAATCGTATACAGTGTGGTGGACCAGTGGTTCATGACAATTAGGTTAAGGGATCATACTTCACATAAAACAATAAATGAAACAATTGATGGCGTGAAGTTGATAGACCAATGGGCGGTTGTCAACGTTTCGACCCTCTAAGTGATGCAGGGGTTAGTTGAACCCTTGCTGTGGGGTCTTCATCAGGACAGAAAAGAGGGGCAGGCAACCTATTTAGGTATATAAAGTACAGAATTATAATTCAAAGTAGTGGGATGTGCCTCATGATAACTCATTAACGCACACTTATTAAGGCAATTTGAATGGAATTAATCTCAGAATATCATCAAACTAATATTAAGAGCCCTAAACAGGAACTTAGTTAATTAAAAACAAATGATTACAGAATTATGATTCAAAGTAGTGGGATATACCTCATGATAACAGATTAACGCACATTTATTCAGGCTATTTGGATGGAATTGATCTAAGGATATCATCAAAACAGGAACTTGATTAGTTAAAACAGGTTTAAGGGAGAATTGAATCTATTATGAAGGAGTCAAGATCACATTGGTATGAGCGAGCGTAAAGAGCCAGAAAACGGTCCGGAGGTTGACATCGGCTTATTCGCTAATACGATAGTGCAGGGAGGAATACCTTGATATGCGATATACAATGGCGTGGTCTCAAGCCATCAATCGGTTGGATCCTATCATGCAGGTAGTGTCTAAAATAGAACATATAGATCGAGGCTTGGTGGGTCACAATGAACCATGATTTGGCATTTAAAACAATCACGGTAAAGATGAATTACAAAGTAACTTACCCTGTGGTAATTATCAAACTTTTCACTGAATTGCAGCGAAGGGTTAATGAGGTGACTGTGGTTCCTGTGGGTACAAGGGGGGGAAAAAGAAATCACTCTCTATCCCTACAATAATGAATGAGAAGAGGTGCCGGACAGAAGGATTGACTGCTTACCCGGGACTGGGAAAACGCATCAGGGACCGGCCATAAATCAGGAATCCGGAAGTTCTAAAAAGAAGATTAAGTGGGCATTACTATCTCAGATATCGGATAACAATGGCCGGATAGTAACCTAGAAGAGCGGAAATGCCCCGCGGTGGTAAACTTACTTGGAAAATGCCGACTCAATCGTGCAACGGACGCCGCTCGCAGTCGCAATGGCGAACCGTTGTTCCTGTTTCTCATATCACCATGGTAAACGTACCACGTGGTGTATGTACAGCTTAACGATATAGAAAAAAGACTGCGCGTTAGCGCGGTCAGACGGAGGAAATTGTTGACATTTGGGAGATTTAGGAGATTCAAATTAACCTATTTATAAAATCAATGTCATCATTAAGATACAAATAATTGTAGAATATTAGGACATATTAGGAGACCTTGAATGTTAAACGCCCCGCGAGAGAGCCATTAGTACTGGTATGCAAATGATGTTGTGCATATCGTCATTTACAGGTTGACGCAAGTTAGTAAAAAGTTATAGAATGATAACGTACACCATTACTGACCAATACTACCATCACATGCACGGTCAGAGTAAGTAATTAAAGCGAACAGTTATTCGGACTGACCCTACTAACAATAACATCGCTCATTACTTAACAACAAATTCTGTCAGGGCTCAGGTACATCAGAATGGGGTCAAGGCATTACATCTTACCCAGTCAAGGTCTAGAGAGGAAAGTACACATCCGACATGCAGTACCATGGAAATTAAAAGTTCATCAAAAATTGTTATGGTGAATGTTCTAAAACTTCCAGTGACAAACTGGCCAGAGAGTGAGGATTCCCTAATAAACAAATCAATTCACTGGATAAGGCATGTGAGAGGGTGCTGGTCGGTGATTAGGGAAGATGTAGTTAGAGCCCGTAGGTTAGTAGCATCAGCAAATTCCCTGGATAGTACTGAGCTCACGATGGCTAGGGCACATATAGCGGAAAACCTCTTTGCCCTAGAATTTCGCACTAGCGCACCAGGACCATCAAATATACAGTTTAGGTGCCCATCGAGCGAAGGTGATAATGTTCGCCAACATGGGTTCGAGTTTCCCAGACCTATTTGGAGAATCATCACTAGAAAATATTGATTGACTTGTGTGTAATCTGGATAAGGGGCAGCAGGGCAAAGTGGTTATGGATGTGGCCCCCTAAACTATTCCATCTGGGTATGATTGCCAATTAGTAGAGCTGGAACAAGTCATTGGAGTGGAACCCTTGTCAAGCATTCGAAAAGTAGGGAATAGGCAGGATAGTACGCTAAGTCTAAGCATACCAGTTGCAAACATCAAATCGGCGACATAGGGGCCCAAACCTTTGTGGCAGGTAATCTCAGGAACCACAGCACCAATCACAACACCCAATACAGCGTTGGAAAGGGCAGTTGCAGCAGAAGGACATAGGCTATGCAGACGCCCACCATATACATTTAAAAGGTAAAAGAAACGTGCCAGCAAAGTAGTCCCTTGTGGGCGTGTCTGCGTTGTGCTGTGGGCATGTGCTGGGGGCGTGACAAACGCTGGAAGCGTGTGGTACGTTCCACCCTTCATGCCATGTCTCATATTGTGTGCTAATCCTACCCTGCTCCCTTTAAATTCCCCTGCACCCCATAATCATAACCCACCCTTACTCCTTAAAATACCCCAACACCCTTAAACACTAACCCATCTTAACCCTATAAATATACCCTGTACCCCAAAACCCAAACCTATCCCTAAACCCTAAAAATACCCCTGTACCTCAAAACCCAAACCTAGCCCTGAACCCTTTAATACCCCTGTACCTCAAAACCCAAACCTACCCCTGCAACCTAAAAATACCCCTGTACCTCAAAACCCAACCTACCCCTGCAACCTAAAAATACTCCTGTACCCCAAAACCCAAACCTTGCCCTGAACCCTAAAAATACCACTGTACCCCAAAACCCAAACCTACCCCGGAACCCTAAAATAAGCCTGTACCCCAAACCTAGCCCTGAACCCTTTAAATACCCCTGTACCCCAAACCTCAAACCTACTCCTGAACACTAAAAATACCCCTGTACCCCAAAACCCAAACCTACCCCTGAACCCTAAAAAGACCCCTGTACCCCAAAACCCATGCCTATCCCTAAACCCTAAAACTACCCCTGTACCCCATAACCCAAAACTATATCTCAGCCCTTAAAATAACCAAACACCCCAACACATATACCTCAGTACCTCCAAAACATATACCCCTATACCCATACTTACCTTATCCAAACATTTAAAAAAAACATGCTTTTAGCATTCATGCATTTACAACAAATTTCGTTGTAAATGTATGCGTGGTAAAAGCATATAAAATGTAATGCCATGCGTTATAATGGCATTGCGGAGTCATGGTACTTTCGTAATGAAAGTATGCGGAGTCATGGTATGCGGAAAGAAAGTTGCGGAATAATAGATGTTTACCCTCCCCCGGTAAGTACATTGGTGGCACGGCGGCCCAGATCTCCAGCAACATACTCATATTTTTTCAACACCCATTTGAAAAATGTACAGGTCTCTTTCATTGATGGCCAGCACCGACATACACTTTTAGACACACCTCCCACCACACGTTCTAGATTTGTGAACTTTAGAGCCGGGGAGCTACGTTCAAATCTCGGCATCAGCTCAACATCCTGTGATTCCAGGCAAGTTGCTTTGTCTCTCCGTGCCTACCACAAATGAATGTGTCCTTCTGCAATGTAAATTGTGCTCATGCCATGTTGTCGAGTTCGCGCTATATAATATTGCAAGGTAAAATGAAGTAGGGAAACTCGAGTTCACACACTACTGAACGCGCAATCTTAAGTCCATCAGCAGTGCACTGTGAATGGGAGCGTTTCACAGGCCTGTCACAGATAAGAAATGCTATCTAAACGAAATCCTACAAAACAATATACTACTGGCCAGCAGCAATTCATACCCGGACAACGTCGGGACGGACTGCTAGTGGTTATATAGTTTACTAGCTTCCCATTTCTTCCTCACTTTATTCTCTAGGATATTTGTAAGTATTTCTTTTTGTTTTTGCCTTTCCTTCTCTAGTTCTTCTTTATTTGTTATTATATGCTCTGCTGCTATTTGTGTATCAAGTTGTTTTATAGCGTTTTCCACGTCTCTTATTTCTTGCTTTGAAATTTTTGATCTGTCTGCCCCTATGCTTAGCAATTTACCTCTGATTACTGCCTTGTAAGTGTCCCAGGTAATTTGTTTTGAGGTCCCAAATGTATTATTCTCAAAAAAATTATCTGTCTCCGTCCTAAGTTCTTGTAATAATTGTGGATCTAATAATATAGAGCGGTCAACAGTCCATCTAGCTTGTGAGTTGTTTTTTGTCGTTTGTATTTTAAATTGGACTGCTGAATGATCGGACAGGTGAGCTGGCAGGTGCTCTATTCTCGTGACATTTTCTTGTAAACTTCTGTTTATTAGGAAGTAATCAATTCTTGATTTGTGTCCTAATTTTTGGTTGTGAAAAGTGAAGGCCTGTCTTTTGTCACTTTTCTCTTTCCACATATCCACCAGATCCAAATCTTTTGTTCAATGTCCCAGCCACTCCGTCATTTTTGGTAAGTTTGCTTGTCTTCCCGGGGGGTGATCTTTCTACTTTAGGATCTATGATTATGTTATAATCACCCCCTAATATTATTGGGGAGGTTGCTGATAGCAGCTGTGTGTAAAGCTTTTGAAGGGGGATTGGGTCGTCTTTATTTGGACCATAATAGCCTGCTATAGTATACAGATTATTATACATTCTTACCCTAGTTATTGCCCATCTACCCTTGTTGTCCACTTCTGTGTATTCTATCTTGACTTTGAGCGATTTCTTAAAAATTATTGCTATGCCCTTAATATTACAGTCTTGGTTGGTGCATACATAGGCATCAACCCAGCTCAGGTTTTTCATAATTTGATCCCATGCCGAATTTAGAAGGTGCGTCTCCTGCAATATAATGACCTCACTATCTGTTGTCTTCAGATATTCAAGGATTCTACTTCTTCTACTTTTGGTTCTTAGACCATTTACATTCCAAGAGAGTATACTGAATTCTTTAGAGATTGTCTTTATCTTTCTATGTTTCCTTTGGGTGACTCGTATTAGTGTTCATGTTTACAGGCACTGTAGACTCCTTCTTTTTTTGCGATGAGGAATTTTTTTCTGTTTTTTTCCCTAATTTGCTCCCCACCCGTGTTCTTTTTTTGTTTTGTATTTCTGCTTTTCTGTGTACATTTCCGTTACCCTCCCTGGGGAAGCCTCCCTTCTTTTTTTTGGGCTGTATTCTTCGCCCTCTTTGAGCTCCATACTACGCCTATTTCGAGCGATTCACCTTTCTTGTTCATGTTGCATCAGTCCGCATTTGATCCTTAATTTTCTCCAGGAAGTTTTCGACCTCCTTGGGGTCAATGATGTTGTACATTTTGTTCCTCCACATGATCCTGATGGCTGCAGAGAACTTCATTTGCACTGTAGCTCCGAGAGATTTTAGTTCCTGCATATGCTGTCCCAACTCCCATTGCCTGTCCTGAGTTGCCTTAGACATATCTGAGCGGATTCTGAAAGACCATTCGCCCTTATTGAAAGTACCCTTCCTTAGGGCCTCACTTAAGATTCTTTCTTTCAGAGTGTATGTTTTAAAATTAATTAGGATTTTCCTTGGTGTTTTCCTTTCTTTATTTTTGCCGAAAGGATCCCAATGTACCCTCTGTATGTCTTCTTCCAGTTCCGCTGCTTTTACCCAGGGGAAATATTCATCAAGGAGTGACACTGTGAATTTTTTTATGTCTATCCCTTCCTGATTCTCTGGAACATTTAGGATTCTGAGATTATTTCTTCTTGCCTGATTTTCTAGAGATTTGAGTTTCTCTTTCATGGTTTTGTCGCTTTCTCTTAATGCTCTAATCTCCTTTTGGTTGGTCTCCACCTTCTTGCTGAGAGCTCCTACCTCTGCTTCTACTGCAGTCACTATTTCCCCTAGCGCATTTAGTTTGGAATCTAGCGTCTCGCACACTTCCCGGATCTTGCTCTGGTTAGACTCTGAAACTGCGAATTTCTCTCTCATTTCCCCCAGCATCTTTTCCAGGAACTTCTCTGTTTGACTTACAGCAAGTTGTACTTGCGGGTCTTTTGGGGTGTGATCTGTGGTTTCTTCCACCGTATTGCTTACTGTCTGTGCTCCCGTAGATTCAGCAGATCGTGCCATAGTGGAGCCCCGAGGTACCTCAGCTTGCGATTGTGCAGACGTCTCTATCTCTTTATTCATATCTGGTCTGTTGTCTCTTATTAGATCAGTGTTATGATCTGCTTTAGGGCAGGGGTTTGAGGTAGAGTCAACGTTAATTTCTACAGGGGGTGAAAGTTTGCTATTTTCTTGTAGTGAAGGATGATTTTCCTGCGCCCCTTGAGCTCCCTTAACTTGCTGTTGTACCTTGAAAAAGGACCTTAGGGAGGGGGTCACTGATTTTTGTTTCTGTCTGTCCTTTTTCCAGATCTTTCCCCTTTGCTAATTTACTTTTTATTTTGGGGGTTTGAAACTCTAAATTAGGTTTCCCTTTGAATTTCCTTTTTGTGCTGCTAGGGGCTACACTCTGCTTTAGGGGAGAAAGTTGATTGTGTTTAAGGAACTGTCTGTTCCTGAGGCAGTAGCTTGATCTTATGCTTTTGCCCTGCTCAGCTTCTACTGCTTTTGCTAATTTAGGACAGATTAAGGAGGTTTGAGTTTCCCCACCCCCCCTCGGCTCCCAAAATGTGCAAAGAGCTACAACCTTTGTTGCCTTTCCTTCCTCCTTATACTGGCTCCCTCTGCACCCCTCGAGTGATTCCTCCCGCTCTCCTCCCCCCTCCAGATAGCTTCTTCATAGGGGGCTGTATTTTCCTCCAGTCCCGCTGTATTTCGATGCTTCCTAGGGTCTCCAAGGATCCTCAGCTTCACCGGGAGCGTTATAGGGGTGGTAGCCTCAGTTTCAGCCTCTGGTGCCGATGTGGTGGTGCCTTTGCGTCTCCTTGCCTCTCTGTCTCCAGCCTCGGCAGTTTTAGTGTCTGTTGTAGGAGTCGCACTACCGCTTTTCCCCTGGAACAGGAAGGGAGAGCTACCAACGTCCTTCTTTCGCTTCTCGGCAGACACAGTCGTGTCCGCGCTCATGGTGAAGGTCGCGCTTCCACTTTTCCCCCAGAACAGGAAGGGGATTCTTCCGGCGGCCCTTCTGCAGCCTCTACTCGCCTCCGAGGCAGCCGCCCATAGTCCAGAGTACGCTCTCAGGGCGCAGTGCAGAGCGTCTTTCACCATGGCTCCGCTCGAGTTAACTCCTGCTGGAAACCGATTTTGCATTCCGTTTTTGCTTGATTATTGCAATCTTAGTGCGCTGGAGCCCATATTAGAGAGTCTTTCCTTTACAAATGCGGCTTTGCGATGTGTAGGTGTATATTCCATGATTTATTCCGCAGCGAGCATGGAGCTCCCGACCGGACCTCTTAGCTGGCTGCCATCTTCCCCCCTTACACCAGGGTTAAATCTTGTTGGACCTTACATGGGTTTGGCCCACCCTGGTGTAGAGTGTTCGTGGATGACTGGTGTTCTTGCCCCCCCCCATCACCTCCTGATTCATTACTAACAATATCTTAAAATGGGAGATACCTATTTGTGCACTGCAACACTGGTAATTTGGTCTATATTGGCTATATCCTCATTAGACAATACTCCCTCCTTTAGGCTTTTATCTACTTTTCTTGCATTTGTTCTCTGGAACATAGCCGGGATGGTAGTAATGTGTGTCTTATCCACGCTTGCCAACTTATTAGTAGATGAATCACTAGGTCTTCCCTCTCTGGCTCTAGCTCAAGGATACCCTCACACTCTTCTATCAGGGTGTCTATCCTATCTAGGAAACAGTTGCTACTTACATTTGTTTGGAGTTTCCTTGCCCTTTTGCTTTTACCCCCCCCTGCTCTGCTTTGTGTCAGTACTTCCTGTCTACCCCCCATCCTCACCCACACCCAGTAACTTTCTTTTCCCATTCCTAGATATTATCGCACTACTTGCTGCAATATGATACTTATTGACTAGGGTGGTAATATAGTTCCAGTCTATACAGATCTCTGCGAGGGGTCAGAGACTCCAAATAGAACAGTCACGACTAGAATGGCAACAATGGTACCTGTGGGGGGGGGGGGGCGTCAGTCACAGCTGGATCTACAGTTCCATGCTTAGACCAGCAAGGCAGGATGGGACAGGCCTTGGAGGGGCGGTCCAGCCCTGCCTCTTCCTGCCACGGACGGGCCCGCCCTTGGCCGGGCTTTGCCCGGGCACTCCCGCAGTGCGGAGACCTGGATGGTTTTTATTCCCCCTTCGGGCGCGATTTCCTGCACGTCGCATCAGGCGCCACTGAGGACTGCTGGGAGATGTGGTCCGCTCCAGCTGTTCCCCTCACGGCGAGCGGACAGGCAGAGCGCTGATGGTGGCTGTTTCCCTCACGGTGGATTGGAAGAAGAAGCAGTGGCTCCTGGCGGTTCCCCTCATGGCAGAGCAGCTGTGGTAAGTGGTCTTTAGTGGTGCGTCCCGCGGTGCGGGAGGCCTGGATGGCTTTTATCCCGCCTCCAGGTGCAATATCCTGCTCGTTGCGCCAGCTGTGGTAAGTGGTCTTTGGTGGCCTGGGACATCATGGCAGCAGTTGGCCTAGAGCATCATGGCGTGCGATGGCCTGCCCCATCAAGGCAGCCATTGGGGTGGGCCATGATGGCAGCCATGCAACTGGGTCATCATGCCAGCCATTGGTCTGGGTCATGAGGTCAGTTGTCTAGTAGGTGTCATGTCTGGGCCATAAGGAGGGGCCCAGTTTGGCCACTGGGTCCGAACCTGCTGTCATCTGGTGAATGGCTGGTAGACATGATGGCTGAAGGGCAAGCCAGTGTAGCTAATTCTAACTTTTGTCTTCTCTTAGGTTCATGACCACCACATTCATGGAGAAACATTAGCTTCCTGGATTGACCCATAAGGTACAGGTAACTTATACCACCTTGGCTATCCAAGCCTAGGTTCCAGTAAGCAGATAGCACACCTGGGCATCTAGGGATGTATTACCGAGATGGAGTGTAACCTACTCAAATAAAGAAATGCTAAATAAGATGGGAGGAATGCTTGAAATCATTTTAGCCACTAATAATTATTCAGGGCCCTATCCCATTCTATAATTGTTTTTGCATGCCATGCCACCTCAACCAGAAACCAGTCATATGAACATCAGATTTAGCCCTGCTTCAATAGGAATAGTCAAGCCCAAAATGCCAGGCCAGATCCATTCTGAAATGGACGACAAGCAACCCTAGACCAGTTTCAGCCTATTTAGTCCTCCTCAGTAGGCTGAAGCTTGGCTCTAGTGAGCATGGGCCCCATATTAGGGTACACACATCAGACTTGGGATATCACAAGCCCAGTAACTGGTCAGTGTGGCCAATGTGGATGGTGTGGGCACCCTATGGAAGGCTGCTGATTTAATGTAACTGCTTTGTCTCCTTTGACCGGAGGTACTGCATGAAAAATATGCAAATGAAGGCTGCACCAATGTTTGCTGGGCATGCCTTCAGCCTCTGGCTGTATTTCTTTACATCAGGCCGTTCTGCTAAATATTTTCCTCTCCATTTGTTTTATTTAGGTTTTTTTTTAGCACTCACTGTGCATTTTTAGGTCTCGCCTGAGCCAGCGCATGCACTGCTCTGCAAGACATTTGGTTTAGGGCTTTTAAATTCCAAACACACGCTTATGCATGTGCTTTTTTTATCACTTGCTATTGGGTTTGCCTGCTGTCTTTCTAAGAAAGACAGCACGCAATTGGCCCAAGGCGGGTGCATGTCCCGCCTTTTGTGTCCTGTGGCCTAGGGTCCATGTGAGCGAGCAGCAGCGCGGCCGGGTGCCAGCTGCATACCTCGCATTCCTGCAGTGTGCGCACACCGCGCTTGTTGTGATCGCAGGTGCTAAAGCTTTGATTTTTGCCCTTGAATGAGGTAGTGGACTGCACGTTACTGTCTTTGAATTCGCATTCATTTGACAGAATTGCCATGCTGATTTCCACTTCATTTACCTCGACTGTCGAAACTGGGAGCTCTGAGAAATAGGACAATCCTCAACACCTATTTTAGTATTGCAGTATAATGGAGGGATTTAACATGGTTCCTCCAAATGAATTGCTGTTAATAGCACTGCTATTAGTGTGGTAACCTAGTGCCTTGGGATTACTTTCCAAGTGACATGCTGACGGGCTTCTGAAGGTTTCGCAGATTAGCTGCCCCTTTTTACGTGCAATAGCTGGAATGCTGACTCCTATCACAATATTTGGAAGCGCAGGGTGCCATTTTTCCTGGAGAACCGTTTCACAAGTGTGGAGCACTTCAGGCGCTCTGGGCCGGCATTTGTAGAGGCAGATAGACTGAAAGCAGTGCTTTCAATAACAGCGTGCCAGAGCCTTGTGATCCTGGGGACATGGTGCCCAGGACTTCGAATTATAATATTTACTCCGTACACATCAGAAACTGAATCGTTTTGTGAGCAAGTAAAGGCATTTTAATACTAACTTTTGTGATGCTTTTTATATCAACCTCGAAATGATGACAGGCCGATTCAGCATGCACTTAGCTATCTTAGAATCTGCGCCCCATGTACAAGACTTGTACAGCATGGGTCCCTACAGGGGCGTGACTATGAATAGTGCTGTAGGTGCAGTAGCACCGAGGCCAATGTAATCTAAGCTGCCTTCTAGACCCCAGTCATGACTTAACTTTCATACCCAGCCATAGGACAAAGGGCCTGAGTCCCTTGCGTGCATTAGTGTCCATGGCACCCTTTCCACGTCACTGTGTCCTTGAGGGCCATATCAAAGCCATATTTAGTTTCGTCATGTTGTTCACATTAGCATAGCATTCAGTGTGGCTATGGTAAGGTGCAGCAGCGATTTTCTGTAGTCCTAGGGTGACCTTGCAGGCTGTTTGGAGATTTGAACGACTGATCAGACGCTGCTCAAGTTCTCTCAACAGTGTGACGTGTGTTATGTCTCCCTCAATGACTTCACTAGTACCATATATGCTGTGTTGAGGCGTGCGTTGATTGAAAATGCTGAAGTAAACACAGTGACGACCATTTACATGTACGTTGCATGCCTGTGCTGCGTAACATGGTTTGAAACGCTTGTTTTTGTTGGTACAAGGTATAGCTATACGTCACGCCTGTGCTTTGCTTTATGATAGCTGTAGATATGCCTCATCTTCTGTTCAGCCTTCCGTGCTAGTGTTTGCGGGGAGCAGCTCTGACTGTCTCGGAGAGAAAAATACACAAGGCGTTACCAATACACAGAGGGGGCTCCCTGTAATGAACTCTGATGCTGGCATTTACTAGATAAGGTCATTGTGCTTAAGTCAGATGATTGCTGTATAAAGGCATGTGTTTTTAGCTGCTGGCGATGAAAAACCAAATACCCTTCAAAGGGCAGCTTAAATGAACTGCACTCAAAGCTTCTGAGAGGCCATTGCTTCTGATAGGGCAGTTTGACACACGCAAGCCAACGGTTGCGAAAGGATTAAAGCATGTCAGCTACTCCTGTCATCGACCTCTGCAGGATCGAAGGCTCAGCCAGCCTGCTGGGATTGGACCTGGTTGTCTGCAGATTACATACAGATCCCAGCATCAGCCCCTGCATCCATTACATTTTCTCGTCCTATGCATCTGTGGCACCTTACTCCAAGCTGTGCTCCACTGGCACATTTAGATGTAGTTGTACGCAGGCACAACCCTACAACAGCTTACTCTAAACACAACTCCTCCTGTTGTGTATCATCATGTGCACTACAAGGTTGCAAGCCATAGAGTTGGCTAAACGTTTGCTACCTCAAAAGCAAATTCAACAACTCATACGAACAGTAAACCCTATAACCACAGACCAAGTTAGGAACAACTCTTGGCACCACAAACGCGAAATCTGGCTCTATGACATCTAACTTGCTAAGCAATTACTGTCACAACCGCAGATCAATGTCAAATTAAACTAAACGTAAACAAAACAGACCCATATAAATACAGAATGGCAGCAGATCCACAAAATTGTCAACAATGAACAGACATTTAATGACTACCACTGTGGCACATATTTATATGCCACATAATTATCCTCTACTTAATGCAACAAATACACCCCAGATACCACTCAGTACCACATGATTACAAGCCACATAATTACACTCTACTCAATGCAACATAAATACACTTCACATATTACCAGTCAGTGCCACATAATTACATGTCACATAATAACAGTCTACTCAATGCTATATTTTTAAAGAACAAGGGAAACCCAAAAGGAATGCCACTAGGGTCCTTGGGCAGTAGTATATTTTACAGAACAGAGGACCCTAGTAATTAGAGATCAACTGAACGATAGATATATACTAAATAGTATATATGACTGCTGTCCAGCCGGACAGAGTTTTTTATTTTTCAATTTTTCAAATTAAGTGTGTAAGTATAACAGTTATACAAAAGTGGGCACAACCTGTGACCCACAAAGGACAAGACAAAACATATGACAGAACAATTATGTAAAAAGCGCACAAACGCGGTCTGTACTAGTAATCCATTTTACAGACAAGAATTAAATCATAGCAACCCATTGTTTAACACAATATGTGAATTGAAAAAAACATATGGTCCCCGCCAGAACCCACTTGACCGGCTATCAAGCAATGCCTGAAATATAAACCCTATCATGGATGCTGGATCCGCCGCAAAGACGAGCACTGCTTTATTATTCTAATTTGCACCGGCGAAGGCGCTGTGAGTAAGTTCTCACACGCAGGGACATTGCGGTAGATAACTTCTAGCTCTCACAGCTAAACTACCACGGTAGAAAGCCCGAGTACCCCCATGAATGCAATAATGCACAGTAAAGGGCTAATGAAATTGCTTTAAGCTTCCAAGACAAACCTGACATACCAGCTTTTGTCCTGATGATGATGCATACATTTAGAAATTGCATCGAAACGTCGTCGACCATATTGCACCATATGTTTTTTTCAATTCACATATTGTATTAAACAATGGGTTGCTATGATTTAATTCTTGTCTGTAAAATGGATTACTAGTACAGACCGCGTTTGTGCGCTTTTTACATAATTGTTCTGTCATATGTTTTGTCTTGTCCTTTGTGGGTCACAGGTTGTGCCCACTTTTGTATAACTGTTATACTTACACACTTAATTTGAAAAATTGAAAAATAAAAAACTCTGTCCGGCTGGACAGCAGTCATATATACTATTTAGTATATGTCTATCATTCAGTTGATCTCTAATTACTATAGTCTACTCAATGCAGCATAAATACACTCCACATAATACTACTGTGGCACATAATTACACGCCACATAATTACTCTATTCAATGCAACATAAATACACTCCACATAATACCATTCAGTGCCACATAATTACACGCCTCATAATTGCACTGTACTCAAGGCAACATACATACACGCCACATAAATGCACTCTATACCACATACCACCAATCAACATAAATGCACCATGACATAAATTCACTAAGCATAATTTCACTCAACACCACAGTTCCATGCCACACAATTCAACTCCATACATTTCCAATACACACCACATAATTACTAGGGGTGGGCGGAAGTCGCGTAAGGTACTTACGCGCAGAGGTACGGATATTGAACCAATCTCCTGCCTCTCCACATATTTCCGATTCGCGCCGCCCGCCCGCCGCCCGCCTTCCGCCCGCAATATTAAATGAGATTAAAAAGTCTAAAATAAGATTTAAATAAAACTTACCTTATCGCGGGGTCATCCTCGTCCATCTTCTTGGAACTCCGCATGCGCAGGAGCCTGCGCATTCCTCGCCAGCCTATACATTCACTTCTATTCTTCGACAGACATGAGCGTCAACTGCTTCTAAGTTTTAACACTGAATACTTGCTTACAGTCAAGTAAAAAAATGCATACTAATCTAGTGGGAAAAATATTGCAAAGGAGAATATAGATTCTAAAAGAAGCTCTCAAGAGGACAATAAGCACTTTAGTGCAATTTAAGACAATGACAAGTTTAACTGTTCGGAATTTACAGTTTTAGGATATAGCACATATTTCATACTTACTGCTGGTAGTATGAGTGTTCCAAAAGAACCTAAATGGAAAAAAAAAAATGGTTTTGAACTACAAGCACACAATGAGGGCACATAAATACACAAACAACATTTAGGCTAGGAATTAATTGTATAGTTATGGACATTGGACACATTATTGGTATTAACACATATGATTTCACAGTCTCGTTGATGTTCCTATTTTTAATAAAAATTAGCAGTCTCTGGTAACTCAGCATAAAAATTCATAACACGCACGTGTAGTGCATTGAAACAGCACATTCGTAAAAAGGAAATAATTTACAAACCTGTCAGTTAGGTATCTTAGAAGGAGGAAAGGAAATCTATATCACACTTTCAAAAATATTTCCATTTAAAAATTCAATAGAAACCAAACTGGGCCGCATATTTATGTAACTTTCACGGAGCTCAGCAAGTCACATTGGTGTGCTGCGTGAAAGGGAAATGGCAGGAATGCGCTGAATTTAACATAATATGACACATTTCTGTTCTTTCCTTTCACTGCCTTGAGCCGACGCAGGCAACCTTGCACTACGGTGCAAGCGTGCCTGCATTGCAAGCAGGGCTGTTTTTGTGCAGGAAGGAAGGAGCACCTTCTGCAGAAACACAATCCTCTGAGGTATTTTCCTCTTTCCATGTGTCCTGCAGAAGGCAGCACACACAGAAAGAAGAAAAACACAAATAAGGAAAGATATTTCTGATCCTTACACCTCAGGCGTAGGATTTTGACACATTCTCAGGTTCTCAGTAATGGTAAATCTGGAAGTGTGCCAAAATCTATGGGTGGAGGCTTTGGAACATCCACACTCCACCAATGGAATCCCTTCCTGGGGCAGAGTAATGCAACGCTGTGATTTGATCTGCGTTACTCTGGATTTATGACGACATGCAGGGCCGTGCAAGGTGACCATGCATGGCTTGGTAAATCCGACTTAGGCTTTGCATTGACCTTGCGTTGCACAAGGGCGACCAAAACCTTCATAAATATGCCACTTGGTCGCTTGATAATGTGAGCGTTTAGACAAGAGAGGGAATATCTTAGGTGACTAGATAAATATCTTCATCCACTTTTGCATGTCTCCAAAGGAACATTATTGGGCTGAAGAAAAAAGTACAACTCAATAAGAGTAGTAAAATCTATTGATAGTTAATTAAAACCATGTGGATAACCAGAAAAAAAGGGTAACATTCTTTGAAAGACCGACAAGGTACTGAAAAACAGAAGCTAATAAAGTTAATCCGACTGCCAGTGAAGAAACAACTAATACAACAATTACAAAGCAAGTACAAAAAATACTGATTTTGTTAAAATAAGTAGACAGTTTTAAAAATGAAGTCAGCCAAAGGTCAGAACATTTATCATGATTAAATACACTTTAACATTGAGGAGTATTCAATCTCTATCATAAACCTAACAAAGAGGCGCACACATTTTCTATTGTCTCCCATGCCCCCAAATAGAGCTCAGAGGTTAGCAAGAAGTTGAAGGCAGGTCTGATTGGCGGAAGGTTGGTCGAGAATCTTGAAACAGGGCTCCTGGGTATTTTTTTTTTTGTGTTCAAAGGTTTTTTATTAGGAGCTGCAAGAAATACAACAGTACAAGAAGACCAGTTCAAGAAACATACGTACAGTGCTATAATGAAATCATAAAAAAAGGGAATTATAAAATTTGCTACAAGTATCGTAAATTGCATTCTGTAGAACAGGCAAGTCCAGTTAAAAACATAAGTCCAGAAAAAACAAAGGGTCCACACATATTGTCTACTAGGCAGATGTAGACGAGTTGCGTCCATAGTTACACGATGTCTTGTATAACATGACCATTATCACATGACCTGAGGAGAAAAGAACACCAACATTGGAGAGCAGAGGCATCATGACCTATGCCTTTGTGTAGATCTATCCTGTATACATAGGAAAGATGCACGTGTCAACTATGTAAAAAAACGTTCAGAGTACCATGTGCTCAAATTCATGGAGGTTTGAACGCGTCAAAGTGGTCATCTAGTGTGGACCAGATTTTCCTGAGCGGCGGCCTCCATGGGGTAGAAGTTAAGGATATATTGTCCGCACCTCTTAAGTGGGAGACCCAATTTAGCCAGTGGGGAAAGGAAGCTTTGTTCGTGCTTTTCCAGTTATTAAGTATGATTTTGACCCCAGCCGTCAGCAGCAGGTCCAGTAGGGCTTTGTCATCATCATTGAGTGTGACGGCTTTGGCAAAACCTAGAACAAGCGTTGAAAATTCCCTTGGTAAGGTGATATGGAGCACTGTGTTTATGAAAACAAAGATCCTGTCCCAATAGGATGTAACACAGGGGCATTTGAAGGTTAGATGTTCCAGATCACCTCCCACATTCGTACAATTCCAACATGTGTTGTCAGGCTTGATTTTGTGAAGAAACAACCTCCTGGGAGTCCAGAAGGCCTTATGAAGCAGCCAGAACTTGGTCTGTGAGAGTGTAGGGCTAATTGTGTGGCGAGTGGTGGATTCCCAAGTGCTGGCCCAGATAGTGTCCGAGTTAGGTGTGGAGGAGAATGAGTCCCAGTATCGTTGGAGAGGTGCATTTAGGGTGGACGATTGTGGCCGCATTAGTTTGTACAGTCTAGAGACTTGGTGCCCCAATTTGTTAAGTGAGGTGAATAGACCTGGGAGGGAGGGGGGGGGCAGCCGTCAGGTTAGCCTTCGCTAGTGCTACTTTAATGTGTAAGAAGTTATAGAATTCAACGTTATGGAGTTGGAACTTATCCTGAATTTCTTTGAAGGTTAGTGGATGCGAGTTCTCGACGAGTTGGTGTGGGAATAAGATACCATTGACTATCCAGGTGGGGTAGTTTAGAGGTTTCCCTTTGTATATAATGGCGGGATTATGCCATAAAGACTCCCAAGAGGAGTGACGGAATTGATGCGGGAGGCATTTACTGACCTTTAGCAGAGCCAATTTAGTATTTTTGAAGATGGGCCCCGGACCTAGGCTGGGACAGAGTTTGGCGGTGAGTAGGGCGCAGGGGTTAAGACCCTCAAGAATAGACTTTTCCACAGCGAGCCACACTGTGGTATAGTCAGATTGGGAGGATATCCAATGTGACCCTTGTTTCGCTAAGAAGGCGATTTGGTAAATTTTGTAATCCGCCAGATTGACCCCTCCTAATTTCTTCTCTAGTCGTAGTTTTTTCAAACTGATTCTGGCTTTTTTGCCCTGCCAGAGAAATGCCGAGATGACTTTGTCCAATTTGGTGTGGAATACATTGGAAAGGAAGAGTGGGAGCATCGTGACAAGGTAGTTAACCAGGGGGGATATCATCATTTTTATAGTTTCAACACGGCCCCACCAGGTGATGAAGCGGGGTGACCATCCGTCCAACAGACTTTTGATTTTGTCCAGGGTTTTGTTCTCGTTATGTTTAAGGGTACTCAAAAGCTCATCAGTGAACTCGATCCCCAAATATTTAATCACTCCTGTTTGCCAGAATAGGCCCGAATTGCCCAGCACTTCTCTCGAAGTGTGGATATTAAGAGGTTTTACTTCGGACTTATCTCTGTTTAATTTGTACCCGGAGAGGGAGGAGTATTTATCTATTGAGGACATTAGCGTGGCAATGGAGTTGGCAGGGTTTTCGGTCGCTATCAGGATGTCGTCCGCATATGCTGCTAATTTGATGCGTGAGTTCCCAAAGGAGATACCCTCAATGTCCCTGTTATTTTTGATATCTGTAAGGAGTGGTTCAAGGGCTAAAAGAAAGAGAGCTGGTGATAGGGGGCAACCCTGTCTGGTCCCCTGGTACAGACGGAAGGGATCCAAGAGGGAGCCGTTAATAGCTATCCTGGCAGAAGGGGCAGAGTAGAGGGCCATCACCATCTTGATAAATGGGTCGCCAAGGTTGAATGAGTGCATGCACTGGCGTAGAAAAGACCACGAGACCTTGTCAAAGGCCTTTTCTGCATCTAAGGTTATCGCCACCATTGGTACAGAAGTGGATTTTGCCTTTTCTAGAATATGACACAATAATCTAGTGTTGTCGTTAGACATCCGGTTTTTTAGGAAGCCAACCTGCGAGGGGCTAATTAATTTGTGAAGGATGGTATTTAGTCTGGTCGCCAGTATTTTAGCATATATCTTACAATCTATATTTATCAGGGATATTGGACGGTAATTTTTAGTGAGTAGTGGGTCCTTCCCTTCTTTGGGCAATACTATAATTGTGGCCTCACTCATTGAAGGGGAAACTCCGCCACAGGCTGCAGTAGAGTTATAAAGCTTAAGGAGCGGAGGGTTAATTTGGTCTGCAAAGGCCTTATAGAAGGGTGCAGTGAAGCCGTCTGGGCCTGGGGCCTTATTATTCTTCAGGGTTTTGATTGCTGCCTTGAATTCTGAACTAGAGATTTGGGAGCCCAGCTGTGCACTGTCAGCTTCGGAAAGTTTTGGAAGGCGGAGTGAATTGAGGTAGTCCTTGCAGGTGGGTTAGTCTAATACCTTGTCATTTTTGTATAGATCTTCATAGAATGTCTTGAAGGTGTCGAGGATGTTTGACTGTTTAGTGTGTGTGACGTTGCATGAGTTTTAAATGGACGATATGGTAGACAATTTCTGTTTGTGTTTAAGGTAGGAGGCCAACAGTTTCCCGGCCCTGTTGCCTTCGCATAGTTTCAGGGCCTTAAAGCGATTAATCCAAACCCCCGTCCGTTTACTGGTGATGGTGTTGTATTCGTATTTTTTCTTGGTTAGCATATCTAAAACACATGAGTCAAGCGGGTTGGATTTGTGCTGAGCTTCTAGAGTGTCAATCTGGCGTTCCATAGACTCAAGTTCCTTATTAAGTGCCTTGTTAGTCTTGGCCCTAATGGCGATGATGACCCCGCGTATTGTGGCTTTCAGCGCATCCCACAGGGTGCTAGGTGAGGTGTCGGGGGTGTCGTTTAGGGAAAGGTATTCCTCAAATGCGTTCGATATTAGTAATTTGTTTGTGGGGTCTGAGAGTGTCTCCTCATTAAAGCGCCATCTCTTCGAGGGGAGGATCGATCTGGAACCAGCTAGTTTGGTGCGGATACAGGTGTGATCAGAGACTAACTTGGGGGCTATATCGGTCTCTTCTATAAGATGCGTGAAGGGGCTTGAGATCAATATGAAGTCGATACGTGAATAGGAGTTGCGTGGAGCAGAATAAAATGTGTAATCCCTACCGTCCGGGTGTTGTAGGCGCCATGAGTCTTTCAGGTGATACCTGTCACATAGACGAAGGAGGGCTTCATGTGAGCGGGAGGGGTGGAAAGCACACTTGGATTGTCTATCGAGAATTGGGTCATGGGGGAGATTAAAGTCGCCCCCCATTATCAACAAGTCATCTGAAGGGATAGGTTCTAATGAGCGGGTGACAGAGTTCTAGAATTCCGGATCGTCTGCGTTTGGGCCGTAGATATTTAGTATATGTAAGGGGTCGTCTTCCCTGAGAAGGTTAGTAATGGATAGCCTGCCTGCATCGTCATGGGAGTGTGAGACTAGAGTAAGGTTAGCTTTTTTCGCTAAGATGGTGATAACCCCTCCCTTCTTGTGAGATGCTGGTGAGGATAGTGTAGAAATGGACCCAAGAAGCCAAGTAGAAGTCTGTAGCTTTATTGGGACAGACAGCTTGAACAACCACCTTCAGCAGGAGCCCAGTAGAGAATGGCTCATCAGTGCATAGAATGTTACAGTGGAAATGTAAGATAACAATTCTAACAGAGAATGCAGAACATGAATTACATGGATTACTACACACCTTCCCCCTTTGAAAGAAAAAAAAAAAAAAAGACGATTTTTTTTGATGATTTCTGATGTTGGGTTGAAGATCCCGGTCGTCGCCAAATTTATGTAGAAATGGACCCAAGAAGCCAAGTAGAAGTCTGTAGCTTTATTGGGACAGACAGCTTGAACAACCACCTTCAGCAGGAGCCCAGTAGAGAATGGCTCATCAGTGCATAGAATGTTACAGTGGAAATGTAAGATAACAATTCTAACAGAGAATGCAGAACATGAATTACATGGATTACTACAGATAGGATATGTGATGCCCAGTGGATGTTAAAGAAGCGGAGATCATCCTCGGACAGTTTGGTTTCTTGGAGCAAAATTATGTCCCCCTTGGATTTGGAGATATACTCAAGAACTTTCCTCCTTTTTACCGGGTGGTTGAGGCCCTTAACATTAAGAGAGACAATCGTAAGATCGTCGGCTAGTGAGTTTGTCTTAGCCATTTTGGGTGAGAAGCATCGTTGTGAGAATGCGCTCTGATCTATGGGAGACCACTAGTGACTCCCCCAAATGCTCCTTACAGTTAGCGTGAGGGCCTATGCGTGAAGGTACAGTGGACTGCAACGAAATGCATTTGACAAGTGTGGAAATGGTAAACATAGGAACAAAACAATACTTAGTATAAAGAAAGAATAAGGCACTTTGAACTCTTGTAGCTCCATTTTCTCCCCCCCTGCACCCCCCCCTCCCCCCACCCCCTCCCCCAGTCCCTCCCTCCCCTCCCCCCTATACGTACTTCGGGAGTGCGACGGCAGTCCCGTGCAAGGCGGAAATCAGGGATACATATGTGGTAGCTGTAAGCTTCCTTAGGCTAATGTAAAGTAATGTTGGCATTATTGCCTACAATTTTACACAATTCTAACTAGTTCAAACTGCCCAGGCGGTGTAAAGAGCGACTTATTAACCATAACATTGACATGGGCGGTGAATGGAGAGCAGTAGTACGAACAGGATATAACTATAGCACATATAACTATCTGTAACGGCGAGCCATAAAGAACATTGCTGAACAAATATAATCGGCACTATTTCAACAATCTTTCAACGTTATACACGAAGGATCAACAGAATATCAGGGCTCAAGGCCTACTCACAGTACCGATGTGGGTACCTGTTTCCACACGGAAGAGTCCAGCAAAGGGAACAAAATGTCCGCTATTAAGCATAGATCGGCATGTTGCGCTGGAGGACGAACAATACGACGCAGGACAACATTTGTGGAAGTATAACAGTGAAGGTGGAATCGAGATTAGACTGACAGATTACTCATGGACTTTTGTGCAGACTACGAGTGGGGTCAAGTCTTCCTCTTGTTTGAGAGGCCGGATGCCAGGTCCATTTCTTGTTCCTGACGGTCTTCCAGAAGATCGGCAAGGATTTTGGGGTCCGTGAAGAATCTCGGGTGGCCGTTGACTACAATCCTGAATTTCGCTGGACCTGCAAAGGAGAAAGGAATGCTTTTGGACTTTAGCTTTTCTCTGAGCTCCAGGAAGCCTTTGCGGATTGCCACTGTGTCCCTTGAATAATCTTGAGTAAAGATGATTCTATGGCCGTCCCATGAGATGGAGTGGTTTCTTCTTGCGAATTGAGGATCATCTCGACGTGTTGGAATCTGAGTGGTTTGCAAATAAGTGGTCTGGGAACATTTGAGCTCTAAGTAGCGAATGTGGGGATCCTGTGTGCCCTATCCAATTCAAGGCTGTGTGGGAAGTCCAGTTTGGTGACCATGGGGATCCATGATTCAAGGAATGCCACGCAGGAATCCGCATCTTTTTCTGAATTCTCCGGAACGCCAAAGATTTTGATGTTACCTCTTCTATTCCTGTCCTCCAACTCCGCGTTATGGCGTTTCAACTCGTTCGTTGTCTTTTCTAGGCATTTGATTTTGGAGACTGACTGTTTTGAGATGTCCTCCATGTCGCTTATTCGCTGTTCTGCCGCGCCCAAGCCTGTGTTAATTACATTTATATCAGCTCTGATCGCAGTGAGTTCAAGTTGCATGGAGTCGGTATTGGATTTGGTGGATTTAGAGAGTTCATGTAGATCTGCCAGTTTCCTGAGGATCATTTCCATATTAGCTGCCATATCGGCTTTTCCTCTGATGGGTGAGTCCAAGAGAGAGTCTGGTTTCACCTTTTTAGGATTATTCCTGTCCTCTCTGTACGCCATTATTGCCTGGTGAGTGTGCTCGCTCACAGTGAGTCTGTCTGACCCTATATAGTGTTGGCGGAGAACTCTCCTGGATGGCACGGATGAGCACCTTTGCGATATGAGAGGGTTGCAGAATTGCTGGCCGCGTCAGGATTGTGCTCGCGTTTGTCCTGAAGCAGTCAGATCGTAGGCGTTGTAGAAGGACACCGCTGGCTGATAAGGGTGAGCTCTCTCGTGACAAGAGAGTCGGCTGCAGGGCTGCTTATGCGACTGGGAGTGCCTGGGGCGATGGGGCAGGGTCCAAGGCATGAGTGGCACCGGTTGTTGCTTGCAGACAGACAGGAAGTACATAGATTAGCGTGTAGACGCAAAGGATGATCACTGCGTAGTTGGTGAGGTGCGATGTTCTCTCTCCAGGGTGAGAAACGCCACTATGGGTGGTAGAATGCAGCCATGCGGTAATGAGGTTGATTTAGGCACACCACGTGGGCACAGTGGCTCAGGTGCAGGCTGTACACAGATGTTGGTGATGAGGCAGGCTGGGGTTGCACATCCCTTCACTTGGAGGGAGGTCAGGGCTCAGGATGGCAGTGGATAATCTCGAGGCGTCTCAAGAAGCTCTCTGAGAGCCGGAGTGTAGGGATTGCGTGGAGATCGAGAGCAATGTTGCCGCCATTTTAGGGTCAGGCATTACGAGCCGGTTGAAGTCCGCATTGCCTTCCTGCTACTTTCTCCTGACGGTAAATGGGCATTTAGGGCGGGTTATCAGGGCAGTGGAGTCCTTACCGCCGGCTGTGTCAGACCGATGGCATACAGCGCACTGTCGGTGCTCGTGTGGGTCAGGCACACCGGCCGTGACTAGGCGCCGCCATTTTGGGCTGAGCCCGGAGCGAGGGACACGCGAAAGTCTTAAGGACAGTAAAGCCCCCAAACAGCACTCACAGTCAGCTCTCAGGGCATCGATAGGCGCAGTGAAGGTTCCGGTGCAGGTACCTACGATTGTAGCCGGATCGCGCCGTCGGAAACACTAGAGTCACGGAGCTTGCACTCCCTTTCCGCGGAGCACTCGGTCTAGGCGGCCATTCCTCCTGCCGTCCAAGCCACGCCCTCCGCTCCTGGGTATTTTTACATTCAGACTGTACTGAAAAAGGCTGTGGGGGCCTGCAGACAATTATTTGGGTTAAGCATTAAAATTCCTCCAATCACTTTTTAGTGCACAGGATAACTCAGACACCTCCATCACCACGTTCTCTGAAAATTTGGGCACCCGGGAGACTAGATCTGAAGTAGACAGTCCTGCTCAAAGAATCCGGACGTCTGATTCATGCTATGGAAATAACACACACAAGGAAACGAGGACTCAAGGATCACTGAATCCTGCTGGCACCCAGGTGCTGGAATTACTCTCCCAGGGCCAATTAACTGGTCTCCTATTTACATGCTTCAGGGACACAACCGATAGAAGGACGTCTGTCTACAAGAGGGTCCAGCTGGCTTAAGATGACTAGACCCTGCAGGAGACTTGGTTGGAGAAAAATCTGGTGTACAGACTACTGTCCTGAGGCGCTAGGGGCTGCAGGAATAACCAGAAGATTATTTCCCAGCAAATGCAGAACAAAGGCCTGTTCTAGAGTTTGGCAGACAAGTTACTTCATTACAAATGAAGTTGATAAACTGTACAGCTTATATGAAGTGCATTATGGCCTTTGGCACTTGTAATAAGGTGTCTAGGATATCGGCCATGTTTGTGGCGCAGTACCCTTCTGCTCAACTCTAAATCAGGCCATATGTCTGAAGGTTAAACCTCTGACAGGGACAATCTGCTTAGTTTATCTCGCTGCTGCTCTATTGCAGTCAGCCTGAAATTGCAGCTAAGTCCCAGTCGATCGCATGACGCTGCTTTCCCCGAATGCTGGTACAAAATCCTAAATAGGCAAAATGATACAATAAGCAAGTTGGACACTCTAAACTAGACATAATTTTGTATGCAGGAAATTAGGAAGTCCCTGTATGTTAGGCTTCAATTAGGCATAAATTATAAAACCACATTATGGGGCAGATTACGATGTCCGGCAGAAAGCCTCTTTCCGACAATTGGAATTTCCTCGAAATTGTTGGAGCACTTCCGACCGACTTGGTCAGTTTACATCTCGACAGACCGATTACGATTTTCACGGTCAGGATGTGAACCGTGCGGTCATTCTGAATCAGTTCTGATCGGCTCTCGGAGTATCCGTGTCGGTTGTGCAAAAAACACAGTTGATGGACAGAATGCAGAACAATGTCTTACATTCACCCCAGTACAAAGATCTGGGCCTAAATCCATCGTTTTTTTGCACTCCACACCACCCCAGTTCAGACATGGCTATATGCAAATCAGCCTTGACCCTGTGCCTCATGAGAACAGTCCAGCCCGAACTACCAAGCCATGTCTTTCCTAGACCGGAATCAAGCATCCAAGGACCTCAGCCTTGACCCTGTGCCTCATGGGAACAGTCCAGCCCGAACTACCAAGCCATGTATTTCCTAGACCGGAATCAAGCATCCAAGGACCGGTTTCTGGCTATCAGCCTTCTTCAGCCTGGATAGCTTGACTCCAGTGATGTGGAGAGCCTGGGACTCACGTCTGAGCATACCCAGCCCACTCGGGGTGAAAATTGCAAAAAACACAGTTGATGGACAGAATGCAGAACAATGTCTTACATTCACCCCAGTACAAAGATCTGGGCCTAAATCCATCGATTTTTTGCACTCCACACCACCCTAGGTCAGACAATGGCTATATGCAAATCAGCCTTGACCCTGTGCCACATGGGAACAGTACAGCCCGAACTACCAAGCCATGTCTTTCCTAGACTGGAATCAAGCATCCAAGGACCGGTTTCTGGCTATCAGCCTTCTTCAGCCTGGATAGCTTGACTCCAGTGATGTGGAGAGCCTGGGACTCACGTCTGAGCATACCCAGCCCACTCAGGGTGAAAATTGCAAAAAACACAGTTGATGGACAGAGTGCAGAACAATGTCTTACATGCACCCCAGTACAAATATCTGGGCCTAAATCCATCGTTTTTTTGCACTCCACACCACCCTAGGTCAGACAATGGTTATATGCAAATCAGCCTTGACCCTGTGCCTCATGGGAACAGTCCAGCCCGAACTTCCAACCACATCGTACATCCCCATGGACAGCGTTTCCGTCATCATGATTACAAGGTTGGTTTCCAACAGCCTTTCTGTGCCGGCCTTTCCCACACAAAAAGGCTGTCAGAAAGTGACTTTGGGGTCCCCAGCAGGGCCCCCTCCA
The DNA here is from genome assembly GCF_964263255.1 of Lissotriton vulgaris. Taxonomy (NCBI): domain Eukaryota; kingdom Metazoa; phylum Chordata; class Amphibia; order Caudata; family Salamandridae; genus Lissotriton; species Lissotriton vulgaris. Next base: position 502,142,989 of record NC_141694.1, read on the forward strand.
TCCTTTGCGCTCTGGTTGGGGGCAGAGGGGGTACCTAAGGGACCCCCCCCTTTAAAACCATGCAGTGGGAGGCAGGCACAATGGGGTGCCGGCAACAGGGTACAGGGTTTTACACACACACCCTGTTTCCCCATAATAGCCTGTGTTATGGCCGGTTGTCGGGCGGAACACAAACTCCCATAAGGAGCAATGGGAATCCGACCGAACAGTGTTCGGTCGTATCGTAACCGGAGAGGCGGAACCGGTGTCCGTGAGTCAGTCGGTCCCGATTCTGAGTCGGTGTTGGGCAGAGACTTTCTGCCCGACATCGTAATGAGCCTCTGTGTGTTTTGTGAGCATTGACAGGATGGTTAATGCTGTTTTAGTGGCAGGCAGACATTCACTATAAGAATGGTGCCGTTCGTGCCGTTCGTGCTCAAGGGATTGTTCTGCTGCTCTGATTATTCTGAAGCCCTCACCTTTGCTTCAGTGGGAACTGATGCCGTTTCTTGCCCTGTGTTCGTTCTTCCCCAGGACACACTGCTGATTGGAGTTTGGGTTGCTGAGGGGGAGCGGGACTGCGAGGACCAGAGTTTCTAGCGCTTTGAGACCACGCGCACCTGGTGCCTCTTCCCTCCCCCTCCTCCCTGCCTCTTCCCGCCCCCTCCTCCCTGCAGACTATTAAATCACACCTCACAGCCCCCGCTTCGCGGGCGCCGTTCGTGCTCAAGGGATTGTTCTGCTGCTCGGACTATTCTGAAGCCCTCACCTTTGCTTCAGTGGTGACTGCTGCCGTTTCTTGCCCTGTGTTCGTTCTTCCCCAGGACACACTGCTGATTGGAGTTTGGGTTGCTGAGGGGGAGCGGGACTGCGAGGACCAGAGTTACTAGCGCTTTGAGACCACGCGCACCTGGTGCCTCTTCCAGCCCCCTCCTCCCTCTACTTAGCGACGCGGGCGGGCGCCGGGCGAAGTCCAGGCCAAGGGCGGGCCCGTTTTTGCCCATTCTTGACCAGTCGAGACCGGACCGGGCCCTCCCTCTTGATTTGGTCTTCAGACTTCACCTACTAACTCTGTAAACCATGGCTGGTCGCGAAATGAGGAGTAAGTCTTCGACAGCTGGAGGGTCAACAGTGGGAGGTATGGAATTTTTTTTAATCAGAGCCAACTCCCTAATTGATACTGAAATATCTGTTTTGGAAAAACGTCTGTCACAGGAAATTTCAGCAAATAAAAGATCTTCCCTGGGAACTATTGCTAACGCCAAATCACTAGAGAGGAATCTGGATACTGTTTTTACAGTGCCCAGTGCGGCTGGCCAAGACATTATTCCCGAAGGGGATGAGCATGTTATGCAGGACTTGGATATTTTAGTCAATGAAATCTTGCCTGAAATTAATCAAATTCTAGATAATCATGCAACTACACCACCTGACCCTGGGGTTAACACTAATAATATCTTGTCCCAGGGGTTCAAAGAAGGGGCTATCCCTAAAAGAAAGAGGGCTTATAATAAGAAAGATGGAAGTAAGGTAAAATTAGCAAAGTTACAACATGTTAGTAAATCCCCATCCACACCAACGGGGGGCAAAAAGCTTTTACAAATGGGTCAGTTGTTCTAACTACGCCCCCTCCAGTTATACATTCCAGTAATGCCCTGTCAATTGAAAGCTTGGGTGCGTTATTTAAATCTATTTTATTCCCCCTAGAAGCTAAAATGGAGCAAATTGAACTCAGATTGTCTAATATTGAGAAGGTTACATCTGCCCTATTAGCGAATTCAAGTATGACCAACAAGCCGAGTGTAGCCTTAATCCCTGTATCCCAAACCGGGGGGTTTCCCACCTTAGTAGACGGAGGGGCGCCTATCCATAACTGTAGACCCCCTGGTCTACCAGGCTCTAACCCTGTGAACCAGGTACCACCAAAGCAGACACCTACTCCCTTGCCAGGGGGTAGTAGTGTCCAGGGGAAAACTGATGACTGTCATCTGGGACCGCCAGTATCAGCAAAAGAGTGTAGAGGTAACAGATCACGCTTACCAGACTTTCCACCCGAAGCAAATCGGTTTATGGTGGTCCTGGCGGGCGCTCCCGCTTTGGAAGAGGGGGAAGAAGACATTTTTAGTTCGCTAAAAAGCAAGGTAGTCAGGTGGCTAAACTGGAACAGACCCCTGCCGGCCCATTTACATAATGAAATCATCATGATAAGAAGGGTGCCCTGGTTGGGTAAGACAGTTAAGACGATAAATGGGGATTGTATAACAGTCAATTTTAGAGACCCCAGAACTGTCTCCCATATCTGTGCTGGGTTCAACAGTTCATTTGACTCTACTATCCAGACCCTACCACTGTCCTTCTTTTTTACACCTAATCGTATAGCCTATGGTAGAGGAAGGGATGACTGGATAAGGGTTGAGCGGAGGGGAAGAAATAGAAGATTTGAAGCAAGACCAGTCCCTATGCCTATGAATACTCCCTACTGTGACTATAACCGGTTTAGTTGTCTCAATGCAGTAGAAGGACTACCCCCTGCTGCCCAGTTATCACCAATGGGGGGAACTCTTGATATGAGCAAAGAAATACTGGTTGGAAGTGTAGAGCCTCAAGGAAATTACCCTGTGGAGTGCTTGCCAGCCGCTGTAGTTCCCCCGGGTATAATTCATCTATCGGCCCCTACCCCTACTAATTCTGTGGAGCATCTGCCAGCGGTTGTAGTTCAACCGGGTATAAATCACCCATTGGTCCACACCACTACTGACTCTAGGGAGCACTTGCCAGTAAAATCAGTACCCCCAAAAGAACCCCTGGTCATGGAGGATGTCCTTTGTGGAAGCGGATATAAACTAGCGAGTTGGAATATCGCCGGCTGGTGACAAAAGGAAGAGACTCTTGGTTGGAGCGAGCCTGTTACTAATTATGACATACTCTGCCTTCAAGAGACGTGGTCCACGGTCGAGATACATTTTGACGGTTAGCGCAAGAATCTACCATGGGCAGGGCAAAAGGCGGGTTGGTGATTTTACTGTCTGTTAATTTCCCGGTCGAGTAAGATCTCATACCACCATCGGATTCCACTCACAAGTTATATGGCTGGAGCAATATGGGGGTCAAGATATTTTGCTAATTAACCACTATAACAATGTGTTTGATTCCTCTAGCTTCAGTGTTGTTAATGATCTGGAGACTGCTGTTATGAAAATTGGAAGGGCTATTCATACCCCATTTGACATCATATGGGGAGGGGATTTCAATATTCGTACATGCCCCTATTAATTTACAAATGCATGTGGTTTTGATGGGGCAAATGGGGAGGACCGGGTTCATTTTGTTCACACTACATATGGTGACTCCCTCAATACACTCATGCTCAAACTAGACCTGTTAATCCACCAGCCAGCAGACGACAGTGAGGGCAATATAGTTCCGACCTTCGTAGGGAGGAATTCAGCTTCTGTTATTGATTATTTGTTGGTCTCAGCCAAAATTTGTCAGGGCCCGACTAAGCGCCTGCATTACAGTGTTTGGTGGAAGATACGACTGTTATCTGAAGTCGGGCATGAAAAGACTACATTACCCAGAAGCCTCGGCTGAGGCTATTTCAGACTTTGTGACACGCTTCCTGTTGCGTGTTATTCTGTGTCCTGGACTCGAGCAGGAGGAAGGAGGTTCTTCTTGGCTGTATCGTTTCATCGTCAGGGACGCTGCCGTGGTGAACTTTCCGCATCAGGTAGGAGCGGTCCCCCGCCCTTCTTTGACCGCCATTGAGCGGAGCGCTGTGGGGGCTCCCACGCGTTGCCGTGTCACGGAGCGCGCAGTGAAGGAACTGCTGCGCCTTGCATTTGTTTGGATTTCCATTTAGCGGAGCGTGTTGGTTTCGCACTACTCACTGCCGTTTTGTAAACTGTTGGCAAAGATTGATCTAAGGGTTTATTTTATTTGGAATGAAGAGCGGAGCGTAGTGGTGAAGGGCACCACACGCCGCCGTGTCTTCTTGCACTTCAACTGTATTACTGTCGACAAACTATATTCCTTACTACCTTGAGTAGGTGGTGCACGGTGGCGGTCGCAGCTCCGTGTATCCAGTACAAGCGCTTGTTAAGGTTGGATCAAAAGAGTATGGAAACGCTTGCGGAGCACGGTGGCGGTCGCAACTGCGTGTTGCTGTGAAAGCGTATTGTCAAGTCTTGAGGAGGTTGTGCTTTTACGGCATTAGCCATTCATAATACTGTTTAACAGCCTTCTGCTATTGTTTGTGGAACTTTATTATTTATCGTGCCTGTGAATCATTGGGAGACATTGTGTTCTATTACCAAGCAGAGCGGAGTGCTGTGGTTTTTGCTTCCCACGCATTACCGTAGTCTGTAATTCGACACAGCTGCTTCCATACGTTTCCCCCCTACGTTCAGTTAATCTTTATGTTGGAAAACCACATCAGGAACTCCTTATTTCAAATAACTTAAGCTCTTACTCAGGTATGAAGGAGGTGTCTTGTCTGGTTCATTTGTTTCGGTATTAGATATGAGATTGGTCGTAATCTATGTATATTCCTTATAGGGCTCAAGCACATATGATCAGAGGGGGCATCAGAGAACACCTTTTACCAAGTCCTGCATTTCTACACAGGTATCTAGTTTATTGGGGTAGTAAGTTAGATATTAACAGTGCTGGATGAACGGTGATCTTATCCCTGTATGTTCTGTCGTTTCAGGTACTTCCCTTTCCCAGCTGACCCCTTCCTTCCCTTCCCTGTTTATTATTTTGCATTTACCCCTCACCTAATGGCTCAAATCCTCTGTTGACATTAATCAGAGTGTTTGTGACATTTGGAGGTGGGCCTTATATTCATCATCCGGATCCTGTGGAGCGTATCCGACAAAATTAGCCCCCTTTGTGCCACACCGGTAATAGTTGATCTAGGCCTTAGTGACCATAATGCCATTACTATGTTTACTTTAATTTGGGGGATGAAGGCACCAGTTAACCGTGGGACTGTTGCTGAAATAATACCCTGCAGACAGAATGGCATCAGGATCAAATGGTGTGGTGATAACTCAGACAAATTGCTGCGTAAAATCGTGGTAGCTAGTTTCCAAGAGCTGCAACGTTGCTTAGACGATGATGCAGTTGCATCATGTACTGTTGCTGAATTAGAGAAACTCAATGATATCATTAAAAGGACTTTAACCATTACCAATGCTAATAATAAGAGGGCTACCGTAGGCTGGTTTGACAGGGCTTGCACGAAGTCCCTACAAGAGTTAAAGAAAGCTCTCTCTAACCGCCCTAGGGACAGGGAAGTAGTTAAACATCTTAGGGCAACTTATAATCACCATCTGAAATGTAGAAAGCAGGAGTTAAGGGAGGAGGCGTGGGACAATCTCTTAAAAGCGGCAGAGCTGCGGGACAGTAAGCTTTTTTGGAGTACTGTTAATAGTCCTTTCCACCATAAAGAGAAATTCCCTGCATTATCTGCCCAGGTTAGCGAGGAAAGCTGGGTTTTGTACTTCACCGGAATCTTTGACCCGGGCGGTGAGTATTCTATATGTTCCGGTGATGTAGCTATTGGCCCAAAGTTACCCCTCAACATTACAATGCTAGAGGTAGATTACGCTATCCGGAATAGTAAGGGAGGGAAGGCCCCAGGACCAGACGGGGTCCCGGTTGACCTGTACAAACAGACCTATTGTTATGGAGCCCCCTTCTGACACAGGTCTTTAACGCGTCAGTCAAGGAAAGAACTCCATCCACATGGGGTGAGTCCATAATCTTACCAATCTATAAGAAGGGAGATAGAGGTGAAGCTAAGAACTACAGCCCTATCTCCCTTCTCGATTCATCCCTAAAAATAATGAGCAGGGAGCTCCTCCTGCGTCTGGAAGAGTGGGCAAAGTATAATGGTATCCTTGCGGATTCCCAATTCGGGTTCCGCAAGGGCCTTGGTACAATTGAGCAGTGTATTAATTTAGATTTAATCATTGGTAAATACACCAGAGCCAAGCAGGGCTCTTTATTCCTCTGCTTCGCGGATCTTACCAGCGCATTTGATCTTGTGGGTCATGCCCTTCTATGGTCCACATTACTTGACTTGGGCGCCCCTGCTGCAATTATCTATTTCCTGGCCAGATTATACAATAAGCTGTCGGCCCAGATTCGTTTCGGCCAAATGGGGGAATGTACCAATAAGATCAAGGTCAAATCAGGGATTAGGCAATGCTGTGTTTTAGCCCTGTTGCTTTTTTCCCTTTTTATAAATGCTATGGACTCCGAGCTGAAAATGGTCAACGCTGATGCACCGTTAGTTGAGGGCCAAGGGATTACGGTACTGCTTTACGCAGACGACACCGTTCTATTATCTAGAACACCAGTAGGTCTGCAGAGGCTAATGAACAGTTTTTTCGAATTTATAAAGGGGAGGAAATTAAAAATTAATAATTCTAAAACTTTTATTATGGCATGTGGAAATAAGGTGAAAAAGTTGAGATCATTCCAGTTTAAAGATCAAAAATTGAAGTGGTGGATAAATTATGCTACTTAGGAATTACCTTCAGTAGCAGTGGTACTTGGGCACCAGAGATACTTAATTTTAAGGCTAAGATGGGCAAGGGGGCCTCAGGGGTCTTTAGATTTGCTTCTAAATTAGGAAGTCAGCGTACACCAGATATGTTAAATGTTTACCGACATAGATGTGCCTCAGTGGCACTCTATGGTTCGGGCGTCTGGGGACATTGTCATCATGGGGATCTGCAGGTAGCCGAAAATGACTTTTTAAAGAGGCTTCTTTGCCTCCAAACTTCGGCCTCGAATGAGTTGGTTCATCAAGAGGTAGGGTTGGAATATTTGACTGATTTAACAGGATTGAGGCCCTTAATGGCATGGAGGTCTATCTGGGCTAAGGACGAAACAGGCTTTACCAGGAGAATAATTAATGACTGCCTCCGCCTGGATAAATGTAATCAGATCCCATGGCTTAAATATGTTTTGGCTTCATATAGAGACGTGTTTGATCTGGATGTTTTTGTGGACCCAGTAAGCGCCATTAATATATCTAAACAGGAGCTCAAACATGTCTATCTGGGGGTCAAAGCAAAATTGCGTAGCGAAGCAAGTCGCCAGTTTACAACACATATATTTTACCATTCTAATAACTTGGCAGGCTATGGCTTTTCAAAGTACCTAAAAGTGGTCACCAAGCATTCTCACCAGTATGTCCTCACAAGATTGAGATTAGGCATTGTTCATAACCTGGTGGCTTTCCCCCTGATGAAAAAGCATACGTCATTCCCTGTCCATGTGACAGAACTTCCAAACAGAGCACTGTGCACTTTTTGCTTCTCTGCCCCCTGTATTTGAATCTCCGTATTGCTTATCTTAAACCCCTTTTTAAGAAATACTCTGTGTCTACTGTTAAAACTGCTATGAGGTTTTTATTTGCACTTGATGTATCGGATGTCTGTTTTTTTACTGCTACTTTTATCCTGAAGTCCGTGTCCGCCAGGAAAAGTATGGAATTTATAACCTAACTGTGAATATACTCCTTCCTGTATATATTGCTGCTATGCCTATCGTTATTCCTCCCCTTGTTGTGATTGTACTGAATCTCTCACTTTTTAAAACGTTTTAACAATTTTATTCTCTGGATATGTATGTAATATTTTATGTGCTTTTATGATTGTTTTTTGAATGATCGAATAAAGCTTTTGAACTGAACTGAACACTATAAGATCTAGACCTGGACTCCGAGGACCTCATTTCATGACACATACAGAACATCTGCAATATATACAATATTGTTTCATCCTTTTTTTCGCAAAGATGTTAAAACAATAAAACTCTACAGGAGCATCACAGGATGCAGACAGTAAGGTGATGCAATCTTTTGCCACTACTGCTGCAGAATTCAGAGGAACTTGGGTAGGAGACATACATCTGTTTCAAACACAGCCAAGATAACGGTTACTTTTTCCTCACTTAAGAACAAATCATCTCTGTGGAATATATAACATCCCATTGCCCAACCTTATTTGCCTCTATCTAAAAAACAGTCAGACCGATTCAAGTCAGATCTGCGACTATTCTAAATTAGATAACTCACTTGTAGATTTATATGATGGAAAACCTTAACTTTGAGGCATTTCCAAGTCACTAACTCTAGAAGCCACACTAATGGTTTTTGGTTTTGACTCGCAACAATCTCTCAGAAATAAACAATGGTGATCATTTACAATGTAGCATACATAGATGTATTTATAAGGGTGTTTCAAAGGACAATCCTTGCACTGACATACTAGAAAATACAAAATAAAATTTCAAGGATATTATTTTTTGAAAGCTTTACATTTAAATGTTATTTAACACAATTCTGTGAAAGTAAAACTTGTTTGAGGAAACAGTTTAACGAAGTAATTACATATTTGGATTCTGTAACAAAGAGTGAGGGAACCCTTTATTACATCCTTGCTTCGACACCCACAGTTCAGAATCTCCCATAACTTCTTGCACATTTAGCATACAGTGATTACTGTGCTTCTGAGCAGCGCAAAAAAGGAAAAATAAAATAGCATGTTATTATCAGTTTATTTTTCCGCACTGGCTCGGTCTGCTCGTTGTAGGTGCGGGCAGGGAAAAATCGGTCCAGGGCACGGGGAGGAGTGGTTGGTACACTTTCTAAGTGCGCATGCCAGTTTAGCTGGCAATCTTGGCCTGGCCCGGCCAAACCATCATGCGCACTTAGCATGTCCTCCACCCGGCTGTATTGAAAGGCCGGGTGAAGAACATGCACAGGCTCCCAGTCCCTGTCTGAGCACCAAAACACAGCCCTCAGACCAATCACAACGCTGCTGTCGTCCTGGTGAGAGCAGCGTCATGATTAGCTTAGGGGATTTTTAGAGCCTGTATGTTTCAGCGACTCGAAGACAGGAAGTGACCGAGGACAGAAGAGAGGCAGCATACCAATAAAGGTAAGTGAACCTTTTTTATCCCCCCTCTTCCCCGTCACCCCCATTCTATAGCAGCCACCACTGTTGTCCCAGCCAAGTTATCTCTGCAATTAAACCACTTTTTTCCCCAGAGTTTTACATAGCGCAAACTTGACCCAAAGGTATCAGACCACTTTGCATGAGCACCAGTTGTGCTACACAAGGACACATTCATTTTTGTTAGGCACCGGGAGATTAAGTGATTTGCCCAGAATCACAGGATGTTGATGTTGTTGCCAAGACTCAATCCCGGTTCCCCAGATTTGAGATCGACCACCCTAGCTGGTAGACCACATCCCGCCCCCGTCCTCCCAAAGTATTTTTTTTCAATAAATAGCCACCTTGTATTCAGGTGCACCTGCGGCAGCCATCTTTGAATAAATTGCTCAACCATCGGAAATACATACAACTATTGCAGCCATGGAAGTGTGCACAATGATGGAAGTAATCTTTATATGTATTTGCAATATCAACACAAACCTATTCAAAGTTGGCCATATAGGAGCAATATCTTGATCTGTTTCCCTGCCCGCGTCGGTGTGGGCAGGGAAACAGATCAAAAGTCTGCTCACATCACTCATGACGAGTTCTATGACATCATTTATAACATCACTGATGGTATCTCTGATGACATCACTGATGACATGACATCATCCAATGAGTGTGTTAGTTTGTTTTACAGTTTACATAGTAGCGGGTAACTACCATAGTACTTTGCCTAATTTTGTACAGCCTGTGTCCAGCTAATGGATGCATTTACAAAACACATGTCGGTCTAATAAATAATAGCTGTGTAAAGGCTTCGAACACATTATACATCTTTTAATTGAAGATTAACCCATTTGACGACTAAAGTTTAGCCTGTTCCACACAAGATTTTTGGCTGTGCAGAAGAAGTTTGCATCAGGGAAAATAATCCATATACTAAATACTATGTTTTGTGAGCAGCCTCAAATTACCAGACAATGTCGCTGTCAACAAACAGTGTGGTACAGAGTAAACTCTCTCCATAGAGTGAAGACGGTTTACAGTACTCACTTTTTTAACTAACTTCAACTTAATTTTTCAATGTAGGCTTGGTGACTGTCTGGGGTTTGATACAGATAAACCGAGAGCATTAATTATGGAACAGGCGTTGAACACTTTGAAGAACTTGGCTTTCTCCGAAAAGTTGTATACATATTGTACACTGTGTGCAATGAGGGTTTCCCATATATCTGTGGATGATTATTAATTTAACTAGGCTACCTATGAATTGTATGGTATAGGGAAAAAGTTGAACATAACACATGCTTGCTACACCCAACGGAGTTGTAGCTGTGATGGCATTAATATTGCTTCATATTATTACTTGTTTATACAGCAATGTGTGCAAAAGATGTTTGGATGCTGTGATCAGTGAAGTCATTTGAGATATAATCAGTGGTGTCATAAATGATGTCACAGAACATGTCATAAGTGATGTAATATGGGAGGTCATTAGCAGTGAGTGGCAGAGGTGCAAGTTATAGTTAGCGCTCCTAACTGTAACTGGTGATTTTCTGTGTTTTTTTAGTTAAAAATGGTAACGATATCAGTGACATATTCACCTAACTAAAACGTTACTTTAACCTTTGTTTTTTTCAGTGGTAATATACATACTTAGAACTAGAGCAATAGATATAGGTATAGAGATATATAACTATAGATACAGAATTAATTTACTTTGACGTTTTGTGTGGTATACAGTGTGATAAAAAAAATCTAAATATAGGCAGTTAAGTGACTTACAACAAAAAGAATATTTTTGTTCGCACTGCTTTTCATTGGCGTTTCTCGATAAAGGAAAGTTCAGAGAAGCTGCACTTATACCATTTTTCTCTAAAAGTTCTGGCAAGTGAAATTGTGCTTTTCCTTTGACAGACTATTTAGGTCTGCCTTGGAAGGGCTGCTGTCTGCAAGTGGAACCAATAGTTAAACATACACGAAGAGTGGACTTTGGCTCCTCAGCAGAGAAATAGTACCCCTTCGCCTCATGTTATTGAATCTTTAGAGTATCGATCGGCTGCTTATGGGGTGCTTGCATTGAAATGCATGGTATACTATTTTACATCCTGTAGGGAGCTTGTGTTTGTATATTTAGCTTGTTGAGCCCCTCCCACACTCCTCTTATTCTCCTTCTTGGTGCCTATGTTTTCAGGCAGATGGGTAGAAAATTAAACATGAGCATGAACAAACACTCAGCTGATGATCTATTAGCTGCATGGCTCCAATATGGTGCCTGCTGTGGTGTTGGGCCTCAGGCCGGCATTACATAAATAGTAAACAAAGACACCAGACAAGGCAGTGTACTAACTTGCCACGAGCACGTGGACCTGGGCCCTTTTATTTGCGGGGTGACGCCACTCGTGACACCCGTGATGGATGGGTGTGTGGGTGTGTGGGTGTAGTGTATCCAGCCCTCAAAGGAGTGGCTGGAAGTCCAACTTCCTGCGAAACACTAGAACGTGTCCTGCAGGACATTACATTCCTCCCCAACTTTATTGAGGAACAAAGAACGTGTTAGTCCAACCTGTGGGGACAAAATAAACAGTTAACTAAATACAACAGGGTCCATCAGTCTCTAGAGTCAGGTGGCAGGATGACAGCAGACCTGGGCTGGTGACTTTGCTTGCCGCTTAACCTTTTCGACATGCACCCATAGTTTAATCTGAGTGGGGTTAGGACACGACCGCTGGGTTTGGAGACATCCGATGCATACCGTCAGTTCGCTAACAATGACATGTCGTGCTGTCTTGCCTGGCTTCCACTTTACTGATGCCGCTGATGGTCTGTGGTGGGTTCTAACAGTTCCTTGTAGTCAGTTGTGCCGTGAACATAGATGGAGTCCCAAATGAGAATTCGCAGAGGTGTTGCTGGACAGACTGTCCCTGTTGAACTGCTTGGCTGTGAACGGTAACCTGTCGGTGGGGCAAAGTCTCTTTTCGCTCTCCTGCCTGGGGAGGCCCGTTGTCGGGGTTGCTGCGGGACTACAGGAGGGCTGCACTGGGGGGGGCGCTTGTGCGCCATCTGGGGGCAGCTGCAGGACCGCTGAGGAGCCGTTTCTTAGTCGCACGTACAACACTTCCGGGTGGATGAGTCTTGACCGGGACTTGCGCTCGCTATGTGGAATTTTAGTTTGCGAGCTAAACATCATCTGCGCCAGCTTGTCACCCACGTACGACGTGCACGACAGCCATTTTAGGTATCATGGTCTCCCTGTCCGCGATCAATCGCCAGCGCGCCCCTCTGACCCAGCAAGCATCCTCCGCGCACCCTGGCTCCCCCTCCCTCCCTCTCATGAGCATAACCCTTCTGCATGACCCTGTCCTTGGGAGTCACGCCTGCGCCTGACCAGCATCTCCTCTCCTCCCATGAATGCCCCTCTGTTGATAAACCTTCCCTCCGCGCTCGATTGTCCACGCGGCATGAATACCACTCCTTTGATGACCCCTTCCCGTGTCCAGCTGTCCACACAGGTCCGAGGCCATCGCCTAAGCCGGGAGATACCATTTACTGCCCCTTAGTGTATGAAGTCGCTCTTCTTCAAAGGACCCTCTATTGACCAAGGCCTCCCCACCCCCTGGGATATGATCAGGCGCACACATCCTAAGACTCGACGGAATACTCAGCTGCGTGATGACCCCCTCCTCTTATCAGCAGGTTGAGGACCTCTATTGTGGAAGTATATGGGGGTGGGATTGACACGAGGATTACGGGGTTGTTTCTTTCCTTACTTCACAATGTTCTGATTGTAATAAAGAAAGGTCACATGCCATAAACCAGTGTATAAGAGGCCAGGCCTCTGAGAGGCTGTTAGAGCACCTCGAGACGATACCTTGTTGTCCGATCTGATGTGTTCTGCTCCGTCGGAATAAAACTTCTGTTTCCTGCCTTCTGGTCTCCGGCGCCTGCCTCATTGCTTGGTAATTTGAATGGTACAAAGGGGGTTAGCGCCGGGCAAATCTTGAGAAGGTCTTAGCCCTACCCTTATTTTACAATTGGCGTCCCAAAGCGTGGGGCCCATCAGCGACACGTGGATCCAGTGGGAGAGGTCCAGACGACAGAGTGAACGACTGCAACGATCGGGAGAGCTCGTGTCCGATAGACCCTCGTCTGACAGCCGATCATCCGACCTTCACTAGTTCCGAACAGACCTCTCTCGAGTGATCTACGGTCCTGACTGGGAACCATCAGGAGTGCCACGAACATCACGAAGAAGAGAGGACGATCGGGCGCTGGATTCAGAAGACAGGAAACCGTCCATGCGGTCCGGGTAAGGTCGTGTAGACACGACAAACTGAGAAAATGATTGTTTTGTTTGGATAATACTAGTATTACGCTTTGTTGAACCCTCTGGAGATTCACCGTCTGCAAACGGAGAAAACAACAGGCTCTCTCTTTGCAAGCAGTGAAGGATAGGTAACGCAGACTTTTGTCCCCATTGTAATCCGTCGTGCCTATCTTCCTCCCCCACTGTTTTGTCTGGAGATTCTTTGTCTGCAAACAGGGAAGAACAAGGTCTCTCTTTGCAGGTAGAGAAAGAGTGGGTAACGCAAACTTTTCGTACCCACTTATTCTCCCCACTGATTGTTTGATTGAACCGAGCACTGATTGTTCGGTATTGGTTCTTTTGAGGTATTCACCGCCGGCAAACAACGGAGAATAGAAATATTCTGTCTAGTCTTTGCCCGCCGTGATAAGATAGGTAGTGCAGACCTTTGTCCCCGTTGTAACCCGTCATGCCTATCTTCTCCCCACTGGTTGGTAGCCTGTTCAGCCCGGACCGCCTATTAGAGGTGAACTACCCGGCTCCACTGGAGGGCACACCTAATAAGGACATGTTCACTAAGCATGGACTAGTCGCTATAGCTTATACTAAGTTATGGCATAAATATACAAAGAAGAACCCTGAAAGTCAGTGGCCACTGATAGGTTCCTTTGATGATCATAAACTAAAAGCATTAGAAATAGCGCTCCAGAAAAATAAGACTACACCCACTATGTTCGACAGTATCGGCATGTGGCGCAAAGAAACGGAACAACGAAAGAAAAGAGAAGAAGCAAAAATAGGGAAAGAATTACGAAGGGCAGCCCACCTAGCCGCTAAGCAACTAGAAGAAGAAATAAAAGAAAGAAAGGAAGCCGCACAAAACCAAGAATTAGGGTCGACAGGTCAATGTCCTGTTAGGACCCCCTCTGCGCTCTACCCTGAATTGCCCTCCAAACAACGGGCGAGCGATGAGTTACTGCTAGGTCCCCCAATCATCTACATGCCCCCTCCGTATGCCCCCTGCCAACAACACCCGCTGGCCCTAAGTGCAAACGAGAGCGACCTTAGCGCTAGTGCTCCGGCCCTCACGGCCTCCGCACCAGCCACATTAACAACATCGTCAGACGACCCTGAGGCTAGCAAACAACCACCAGCCAGACCAAATAGGTTGAGCAAAGATGAGCGGGATGGGATCGACAAAATAGCAAAGACATTAGTAGAACGAAGGGAGAGCGAGGATTACACAATGAGCGTATATAACTCACATGCCGACAGCCACAGACGGCATTTCGTTTTACGATTCAGCTACCACACCCTGAACGCATATGAAGATAGGTATCAAAGTAAGGGCCCCGCTAAACTGACAACGCTGTATAGGAAGATTGACGTTGGAGATGGGACTGAATGTGAGGCGACAGAGCTCTTCATGCAGATGCTTGAGGTCCTCCGCCACCTCACGGAACAAAAACCAGAAGCCAAGGTTACAGTCCCTGAAACAACCTCAATAGAAGTAGCCAATACTATGATGCCCATCAGAGAGGCGGCTCCTTACTGGATCCCGCCACGTGGCCAGGGAACAAGCGATGATATTAATCATGCAGATGCAAAAGGGAGGGTTGTGTACAATTGGGTTTACCAACCATGGGACCGACAAGATATCCTAACCTTTAAGCAAACTCTGCCCGATTTGAGAAAGAACCCGACAGCATTCTATACCGAATTAGGCACAGCCTTGGGTTCGACGATAATGACTTTAGCGGACATTGACTTGTTCTTCGGGTTATGCCTGCCAGCTGACGTGTGGAAGCAAATCCGGAAGGCTGACCACACGGATCTGTTTGGGCATACCTGGGACCAACTCGGTAAACTAGATAGACAGCGAGAGCCAGGAAGGAAACCAGTAAAGGACATACTGGAACTCCCAGACAAACTAGTCCAGAAGTTGAAGACACTGATCCCAGAAAGAAAGGTAGACTGGTCGATAGTCACGGCCTGTCGACAGAAACCCCAGGAAGATGTGTCAGAATACTTCTCCCGATTCGAGACAGTGTTCTCCGACTACAGTGGCCAAGACATGACCACCGCAACCGGACAGCACCTGTTTGTACAAAATTATGTAAAGGGCCTAACACAAGAGGTCTCCTAAAAACTGCAGACGAGTGAGAGTAGTTGGGGGGCCTCCAAACCCGCAGCTATCCTTCAGATGGCTCAGTATTACGAGCACCAAAAGAATGAGAATGATAGGGCGTCCGAGAAAAAGAAGAAAGATTTAAAGGAAAGGGTAATGATAGCCCAGATACAAGGTATAGCGGTAGGACGGGAACCCCAAAGGGGGAACTACCAATCGACCACCCCAGAAATCTACCTCCTAAAGATCACTCCCCAACACCACACACCGGACGTAGAGACATTAGCAATGACCAATGTGCCTTCTGCAAAGGATTCGGCCACTGGAAATCCGAGTGTCCGGTTCTGCTAGAGATGAATAGAAATAGGGACCCCAGGGATGTGGCAGGTGGTCAGAGAAACAGAGGACAAGGACGAGGGCACACAAACGACACCAACAATGACAGATCAGGGAGATTGAACACATTTGACCGCCCCCGACAGAACCAATATCAACTGTCCGATGGTGAGAATGCCCCCGATTTTGCATAGGACTGCCAGGGGCAAGGGAGGGATCCAGTCGAGCTCTGTGTTGACCAGCAAGGTCCTTATGTCACCGCTAAGGTCCTGGGTACAGAGTCTCCATTTTTGGTAGACACTGGGGCGACACGTAGCGTGTTATCGAGACGACTGATTCCAAGGGCACCCTTGTCTGGCTCACACATTACATCGATAGGTTTCGATGGGACGCCCTCCACTAACCCCCTGTCCGTACCTATCACCTTTGATCTAGAAAGCAACACCACTGACACGACATTTCTGCTCTCCTCCAACTCCCCTGACGCCATCATGGGCATCGACTTACTGAAACATTTTCGAGCGACCATTAGATGTTCCCCAGATGGAATCCGAGTCATCCTGTACGACAACCCAGATATACCCAAATCTTGCCCGACACGACACATGTGCTCCATAACTGACGCTGACCCGTCCTTGCTTGACACCCTGCCTCCGTACCTGTGGGCCAAAAATGACTCTGATGTGGGACGAATGATGATTGACCCTATTCATATAACTGTAAGACAGGAAGCTATGCTCCCGAAACTCCCACAATATCGGATATCCCCAGAGGGCGAGAAGGCACTGGTAGCGATCATTCAGTCTCTGGTAGATGCAGGAGTGGTTGAAGAGGTGGTCAGCAACGTCTGCAACAGCCCAATCCTACCTATTGTTAAGAAGCAAGGTGAAGGAGATGAGAAAGCGTACCGCTTCATCATCGACTTGCGAGAGATTAACAAAGTGGTTGTACCCCAGTATCCTGTAGTCTCCGATATCACCACCATTCTGACCCTCATCCCGTCCACTGCCACCACCTTCACTGTTATCGACCTTAAGAACGCGTTTTTCTCTATCCCCATCCATCCAGACAGCCGTTATCGCTTCGGCTTCACTTTAAAATCCCGCTCGTACCGATTTTGTAGAACCCCCCAGGGGTACACTGAAAGCCCCAGCATTTACAGCCAGGCCCTCAAAAGACAGCTGGATGCCTTCCAGCTACCAGATGGAGTGGTGTTGATCCAATATGTCGATGATATCCTTTTGGCGGCCGACACCACCCCACTTGCAACGACAGCCACCGTCCATCTCCTACACTTTCTTGCAGAAAATGGCCATAAAGTCTCCAAAAAGAAGTTACAGTTCTGCCAGCCACAAGTGACTTACCTAGGCCATCTCCTGTCCAAAGAAGGGAGGAAACTCACACCCGACCGGATCCAAACCATCCTAGACACCCCCGTCCCAAAAACACAAAAGCAAGTCCGCTCTTTGGTTGGCCTAACCTCTTTTTGCAGACAGTGGTTACCTAACTTCAGCCTCATTGTAAAACCCCTACTTGCCCTATTAACCAAAGATGCCTCCTTCCCACTCCCTTGGACCCCTGAGTGTCAAGCATCCTTTAAGGAATTGCGAGATGCCCTCTGTTCAGCGCCCGTCCTAGGAACCCCGGATTACTCCAAACCCTTCTCCCTCTTCACCCACGAAAGGGAGGGGTGTGCATTGTCTGTCCTAACTCAATCAATTGGTCCTAAGCAGCGCCCTTGTGCCTACTACTCCGCCACTCTTGATCCTGTAGCCAGAGCTTTACCTGCCTGCCTTCGAGCAGTAGCTGCCGCTGCTGTCTCTATCCGTCAGAGCGAGGGAATCGTACTTTCCAACTCCCTCACTGTGCTAGTACCCCATGCTGTCGACACCCTCCTGAACCAAACCAAGACTCAACACCTGACTAGCGCGCGACTGACAGGGTACGAACTGACGCTACTTGCACCCCACATCACACTAAAGAGATGCACGACTTTGAATCCTGCCACATTGTTGCCCCTGCCTGAAAATGACCCCGACGTTCCGCCCATACACGACTGTGTGACCCTCACGGACGAACAAACTAGGAGTAGGGTTGACCTCCGAGACACTGCTTTCACTGACCCCGATGGAGAGCTATGGGTAGACGGCTCATGCATCAAACTCCCAGATGGCACTACTTCAGCTGCCTATGCAGTAACGACAGCCCGAACAGTAGTTGAGACAGCCCGCATCACACAACGATCTGGCCAGGCAGCAGAACTGATAGCCCTCACACGAGCATGCATCATAGCCACGGGGACCACCGCGAACATATACACAGACAGCCAGTATGCCTTCGGGGTGGTTCACCATTTTGGACTCCTGTGGAGGGAGAGGGGATTCCTGACATCCCACGGCACCCCGATCCTCCACGGAGATCTAGTCTCCGCTCTGATTGAAGCAGTTCTCCTCCCCAAACGATTGGCGGTGATCAAATGTCAGGCACACAAAAGGGTGACAGACTTAGTCGGACAAGGGAATGCATTGGCCGACATCACTGCACGAACCACAGCTGAGAATAGGACGGTGACACGCATGTATGTGACCAGGTCACAAGCAGGGAAATGGACTGACACAAGGGAAATGATCAGAGACATCCAGTCGGCCAGCACCCCTCACGAACTGACTAAGTGGGCAGGGGTGGGTTTGAAGGACGAAGAGGGCTGCTGGCGAACGAAGGATGCAAACAAATGGTTGCTGCCCGACTCATATCTGATCCCCATACTGACTATGGCACATTCCCCCGCACACATAGGATCTGCACCCATGATCGAACTCATTTCCAAAGTCTGGCACAACGACAAAATCCCCGACTCAGCCAGACGCCTAGTCCAGCAGTGCCTTATCTGTCTGCAACACAACCCCGGGAAAGGAACTGTGGTACCCCGGGGAGGGTTTGGGACCCCCAATCACCCCTTTGAGGTCCTTCAGATGGACTACATCCAATTAGAGAGATGCCAAAGCTTGAAGTATGTACTAGTCATCGTATGTGCCTCCAGCAAATGGGTAGAGGCCTATCCAACCCGTGACAACACTGCCATGACTACTGCCAAAGTACTACTGAAAGAATTCTTTCCTCGCTATGGCCTTTGTCGAATTTTATGGAGCGACAATGGCCCCCACTTCACAGCTGAGGTTATCCAATTAATCTTAAAGGGGTTGGGGGTGAAGCAAAGGTTTCATGCGGTCTTCCACCCCCAATCCGCCGGTCTGGTGGAACGCCATAATGCCACACTGAAGTTGAAATTATCAAAAATAGTGGCAACCACCGGACTTAAATGGCCAGACGCTCTCCCTCTGGCCCTGCTATCGATGCGCTCCACTCCCACCAAGCACCATTTGACCCCCTACGAGGTCGTATTCGGGCGACCGATGAATCTCTGGACTGCTCCCAAACCGACCTCCATTCATGACGTCCCGGACGTCCTACTATCTGATTATTTGTGCAAGTTAACTAAAACGTTGTCTGTCATTCATCAACAGGTCCAGCAGGCCATCCCCGATGCTTCCAGGGGCCCCGGCCACGACATCCAACCGGGAGATTTCGTCCTAGTACGAAATTTCCAACGGACCAAGAGTCTGGAACCTCGGTGGACGGGCCCCTGGCAAGTGCTGATTACCACACGGACGGCACTTCGAGTGGAGGGGAAGAGGCACTGGCTGCACGCACATCACTGCCGGAAGGTCTCTGAAAACCTGGCCACGACAGAAAGCGTCAGCACCCAAGAAGAGCTCCTGAGCAAAGACCGACCGATATTGAACTGTTATCCCGATACTGAGGCACTCGAACTTGCAAAATTCTCTGATCCCACTGTTCCATCCAGAGAAGGGTATTTCCTGCGTCGAAAGGAGGGAGCCTCGGCTAAGTAGGCCACGGACTAAGTTGAATCTCAGAACGGTGACCTAAGCACAGCCCAGGGTTGCCGGGAGAGAAGCTAAACGAAGTCTGTGGTCCTGCCCCCTACCGAGCCCCTTGAAGGTGATGGAAGCGCCAGATAAGAAGATGATGGAAGCAACGGGAAATACCCACTATAGAAATCCAAAGACTGACAACTTGCACAAATCAAAGACAATCGCACTCTTCATTGTCTTCCTCTTCTGCCTCCTCCTCATGACCTCCTTCTGGATTCTGGAGGAAAGCACACCAGCTCATGAGGCATTGCTACCTACTGCACAGCCAACACCCCTGAAAGAGCATCACCTAATCTCTCTGTCGCCTCAGCTCCGAGAAAGGCGCAGGGAATTCTGGAACAATTCCTTCGTGCAACTGTTGCACCAACACAACCTTGCTGCAAATGCTACGAACTGCTGGATCTGCGGGTTGCTCCCGCATGCCACTGGACACTCCATCCCCTTCATCCCTTCTCCTTTCTCCGTTCACGGCTCCTGCCTCGCCTGGTTGATCCTCATGCAAGAGAGCCACAAGGACAACGCCACTTCCGGCCAGGCAGTGTCGCACTTCTACTCTGGGTTCTGGCTGAACAAAACCGGAAAGACCTCTGCTCCCCTGTGCCCTGCGCTCACAGGTGCCACCTTCCTTAAAGACATTCCAGCCAAAGAACGTGTCGAAGTACAGGTACTCCACAATCCAGCTAGATCCACCTTCTCTCATCTGCAAAAACAAACCACCGCCACTCTGACTGTGGCCCTGTCTGTTATCAATGTCACCGGTCTAGTGTGCCTAGAAGGCCAGGGAACGCAGCTGGTGGGTCACAGTTCCTGCCGAATCACCAGAACATTGGACTCAGTTGACCCCCCTTCTTTTGTTGCTTCTCCAAATATGTACTTTGTGTGTGGCACCAAAGCTTACACCTGGCTCCCGAAAGGTTGGAAGGGTACCTGCTACATTGCCTTCGTTCTTCCCCCCACGTATGTAGCCCCTGCCAACCATCACCGGCAGAGGCGTGCAAATGACATTGGACAAGCCGACTCCACGGGAGCACAGTTCCTAGATGCAGCAAAGGGACTTGTTCCTCTGTGGGGCCCAATGGCAAACAGCCGCGCTATCCGACACCTGACCCAGGCATTGGAAACAACGATCAACATCACGGCTGGCATCCTCGCTAACAACACGGCGGAGCTTCAGGCAGTCCGCCTTGTGACCCTCCAAAACCGCCTCGTGTTAGATGTGGTCCTAGCCGATCGAGGGGGAGCATGCCGCATCATCGGATCTAGCTGCTGCACCTACGTGCCGGATAATTCACCTTCAGTCTACAACGCCATTGAACACCTTCACAGACTTTCCTCAGAGGTTCACCAAGAACAGGAAGAATGGTCGCTTGGGAGCTGGTTTTGGGACACTTTGAGGAGCTGGGGTTGGAGGCTGTTATCCTTCGTACTGATACCTGTTGTGATATTATGTGGGTGTTGCTTGGGTATTCAATGTCTACCCTCCTTGTGCAGCTTCGTTTCTAACTGTATGTGCCCAAAGACTTTGGACTTCCGAACTGAGCACATGAGTCCCCTCTACAAAGTAGAAATACGTGGCCTTATGGGGATAAATCCAAACTGACAAGTTGGCGAGACATGTTAAAAGGGAGGACTGTGGAATTTTAGTTTGCGAGCTAAACATCATCTGCGCCAGCTTGTCACCCACGTACGACGTGCACGACAGCCATTTTAGGTATCATGGTCTCCCTGTCCGCGATCAATCGCCAGCGCGCCCCTCTGACCCAACAAGCATCCTCCGCGCACCCTGGCTCCCCCTCCCTCCCTCTCATGAGCATAACCCTTCTGCATGACCCTGTCCTTGGGAGTCACGCCTGCGCCTGACCAGCATCTCCTCTCCTCCCATGAATGCCCCTCTGTTGATAAACCTTCCCTCCGCGCTCGATTGTCCACGCGGCATGAATACCACTCCTTTGATGACCCCTTCCCGTGTCCAGCTGTCCACACAGGTCCGAGGCCATCGCCTAAGCCGGGAGATACCATTTACTGCCCCTTAGTGTATGAAGTCGCTCTTCTTCAAAGGACCCTCTATTGACCAAGGCCTCCCCACCCCCTGGGATATGATCAGGCGCACACATCTTAAGACTCGACGGAATACTCAGCTGCGTGATGACCCCCTCCTCTTATCAGCAGGTTGAGGACCTCTATTGTGGAAGTATATGGGGGTGGGATTGACACGAGGATTACGGGGTTGTTTCTTTCCTTACTTCACAATGTTCTGATTGTAATAAAGAAAGGTCACATGCCATAAACCAGTGTATAAGAGGCCAGGCCTCTGAGAGGCTGTTAGAGCACCTCGAGACGATACCTTGTTGTCCGATCTGATGTGTTCTGCTCCGTCGGAATAAAACTTCTGTTTCCTGCCTTCTGGTCTCCGGCGCCTGCCTCATTGCTTGGTAATTTGAATGGTACAAAGGCGGTTAGCGCCGGGCAAATCTTGAGAAGGTCTTAGCCCTACCCTTATTTTACAGCTACCACGGCTCCGGTGTAGGCCAGGTTCACAGGTGGCCTCTGGTTTCTTTTGTTGGCTGGTGTGGCGACAGTGCATGACTGAAGTCCGACAATCTTCTGGGAGTGGTGTTGTTTGACGCAGGTGCTGATGGCTGGCGTGATGGCGGTTGCCAGCCATGTGGTGACTTGGGATGACAGGTGGTGGTGACTTGCTGGGAGTGTTGGATGTAGGGAGGGACTTGGGGCAGCCATGTGCCTTCGCCTTGCAGAGGTGGAGTATCTGTGGTAGCTTGACACGTAGAGTGTGGGATCCTCTCTTGCCTGGCTTAGGACCACTGCTGACTCCATCTTGAGGCGGTGTGAGGACGGACACTCTGTGCTGATCTTCACCCGTGGAATCTGTGGACAGGAGCAGGGATGCCGCTTGACTTAGACTGCCGATGCTCGGGGACGGAAGGTCGCCTGGGGAAGCGTTAGGATGAGACGCGGTTGGCGCTTGCTGCGGCTTACGTTCGTTTCACCCATGAGGCTGTATCCAGGGACGTCGGTCCGCCTTGATGGCTGTCTGGTGTGTCAGGGTGTGCTCTTGGCTTGCTGTGAGTAGTCGGTCTTCACCTTTTGTTGGTATGTTCAGCCCACCTGTGCTCATCCGGTTTTCGGGGTGACAGGCTGTGACTCTCTTAAGTTCTTCGAGGTCGTTGCGCTTGGATCTTGAGGCGACGCTGTCATTGCGCCGGCTTCTGCCTTAGCTCCGGCGCGCTTGTCTGGATTGGTCACTTTATGACGTGCTCCTTGCCTACTGGGCGATGGGACGTCTGGTCGCGTGTCACAGGTTGCTGGAGTGCATGTAGCTTTGGGGGCTTGCCACGTGGGGTGTGCGACTCCTCTATTGCCTGTCTTGGGTCGCATCCGGCTCTGTCTTGAGGCAGTGTGAGGGAAAACACTGTGTGTGGTCTTCAGCCCACTGTGGGGCTTCACTGGGGCAGTGGAGATGGGGGTGCTCTCCTACCTGCGTTAAGCAATGCTTCTTTGTGGAGAGGTCTCCTGGGTGCTGTCTGTGCAGTCAGGTTCACTGGCGCGGCTTTCTGAGCACTTCTGGCTTTGCGTGCTCGGTCTCGTTCTTGGACGCTTTCTTCTGGCACTCGAGGTGCCTGTGGTGTGGCTGGCGGTTGTGCCCGTTCACCAGTGGGGAGCGGGTGATGCGACTTCTTCACTGGTGGTGGCGTTGGGCAACCACGTGTGGTGTGTGCTCTGTACCAGCCTTTCTTGTGCTTGTAGTGGGGTGGCGATTGCCTTGAGACGTTGCTGTCTGGCTGGTCTTCCACTCTTGCTAGTGGGGGTTGTCTTTGGCGTTGTTGCTTGATCTTGGACAGTGTTTGCATGGGCTGGAGAAGCTTTTCTGGTGGCCCTTGGTGATGTGCCATAGTCTTTTCTCCTTTGAAAGTCTAGGTGTGGGTTTCTCGTGTGGGCATTCATTTGGCACATTGGGCTTGCTGCATAGGGACAGAGACACTGTAGACCTCTCATGTGCGCTTCTCTTGCAGGGCAGCTGGGTGCATTCAGTTCTGGTACTGGCTATGCTTTGCAGCCTCAGTTTCCATTAAGCGAGGGCGGTGCAGAGCTGTAGATGTCCTTGTTGTTGCAGTGGCCTTGTTTGAGGTGGAGTCGTGCATCCACCGGTGGTGTGCGCTTGGTGCTAGTTTTCCTCGTGACATACTTGTCCCATTCTATGTGCTACTTCATGCGCTCCCTTGCTGCTCGGGCACTTGGCAGCGTTTATGTGCTTCACTGGGGGTCTGCTTAGACATGCTTGTGGCTGCAAGCAGGTTGCTTGAGTCACCCAGACATATCTTTGCGATCTGGCAGCCTCTTTCCCGGGATGACAACTGGCACGGGATGTCATGGGCTTACTTGTTGGGTTGGAGTACCACTAGTGGCCACCGGGTGGCATTGTAGCGTTCGTGTTCATGGTAGGCTCCAACAGTCTTTTCTGAAACTGCATGCTGTTTGGCTTCTCATGCAGATAAGAGGTCACTCTCCCTTCTGTGGGATTCCAAAAGGTATGTTAGGGCACTGCAGGCTATTTCGGGATTGGTGCTGGGCGGCTGGGGAACTTCTCTTTACCCATTTAGTTCCTTTTCTCTTTTGTTTTCAGCACGACGGTGCTATGTGCGGTGCAGGCACTTTTCTCACGAGTAGTGGCAGTTGATTCATCCTCCTCTTCCATCCTGGGGGCAGAGCGATACCGCTATAGCACGAGTTTTGCTTTCCTGGCCCTGCCCTCTACTCTCTCACATCGCAGCAGCTTTGGGCAGGGTGCGTTACTTCTCAGGGCAATTTTCCTATGCCTCGGTGCGGTACAGCGATCTTGCAACTGGGTGGGCCGCAATGACTTGCCATGAGTTATGGCAGCTTCACAGTTGCTGTGGGGCAGTCCTCTGGGCAAGCCAATGACTTCCTACATGTGGAGAGAGTCTGGTTTGAGAACCTGCAGTTAGTGACTCTTAGACTTCCGTTCTGAGCAGGGGCTGTGTCTCGCAACTCTCTCACTGGGTAGGGAAGCCGGTGCGGTGCAGGCCCAGCAGGTGATCAGCCGCAACGTTCGCCTCTCCGATGGCGGGCGTTCTAGGCGGGTCTTTTTAGTGATGGGCCGCCTCTGTGCAGGAGGTAGAATCACTCTTTTTCTGAAGGCCAGTCGCTGCATGTGGGCAGAGTCTGGGAGACTGCACTTCTATTTGCGGGGCAGCCGGTGTCGGGAGAGACAGCTTTCAGACGCCCGAACAGGTATGGGGTGTGTAATGCCCAGCATAAGTCAGCAGTCTAGTGCTGAAGCCTGTATTCACACTAAACACCCACCCACCACTGATGTCACTGGTCATGTGACACAGCATCAATAAAAGAGGCCGAGCGCACGTGCTCTGGGCCAGTTGCACCATACCTCCAGTGTGTCCTGCTTCAGTGCGTGAGTGCTTGCCAGCATGAGGGCCTAGGGCCCACCACAGCCCTTTACAGGGTGCATTGCCTGTTCTCAGCGCCTCTCCCTTTGCTTAGCTGCCCCCCAGTCGCTCGTGTGGTAGTTCGGTGTGGTGGCGCACCCTTTGTGTGCCGGGCAATTCCACAGGATCTTGTGGATGCCAGGTGGGCTTCGCCACGGACCTCACACGTGGAAAGTGAGGGGCCTGTGTATGCCTCACTTGTGGTGCACTTAGGATGTTCTGAGCTGGTATGCGCTCAGTCGCTGCACTGACCAATGGGCTTGCAGGCAATGTGGGTCGGCAGTGCTAAGTGGTGCTGGCTCGGACGCTTCGTTGGTTCAGCCGATGCCTCGGGCTGGTCCGGTGAGTGTCAGTGAGGCAGGGATCTCGCTTGGCTGTACTGCACCCTGTTCAGAAGTGGCAGGACGGCTCTCCCTGTTGCCCCACTGTGAGGGTCACGGAGCCTCTTGACTGCAGCACTCCAAGTCCGCGCGTTAGCGGGTGCATTGCTGGTATCGCGGGGGCTCTCGCTCTCACCAGAGTGGATCGTTGCTGCGCTATAGTTGGTGCCACACGGGGAGTGCTTTTCTCTCTTGCATCAGGCAGAACCGATGGGCAGCACAGTGAAGGATGCTGCAGCTTCAGGCATGTTTGCTCCCCCCCTAAGGGATGACGCAGTGCCTAGCTGCGGGCACGCAGGGTCAATCCCACCCTCGTCGCCAATGTGGTGTTGGGCCTCAGGCCCACATTACATAACTAGTAAACAAAGACACCAGACAAGGTAGTGTACTAACTGGCCACGAGCACGTGCACCCGCTCCCTTTTATTTGCGGGTCACGTCACTCGTGACACCCGTGATGGATGGGTATGTGGGTGTAGTGTGTCCAGCCCTCAAAGGAGTGGCTGGAAGTCCAACTTCCTGCGGAACACTAGAACGTGTCCCGCAGGACATTACACCTGCTTCGTATGTGAGACTGCTAGTAATCGGAAGCACACTATATTTACTTTATAGTTTATGGATTACTAATGGTTTACGTGAAAGCATTCCAGAGAGAAGCTAGGAGCAATGAGCTCTTTGAAATATGGACTCTGTACAGTATAGTGTCCTCAATCAAGGTCAGGCTGCAGTACACTCTCATATGCTTTCCTACACATACATGCACCCCATCCGTTCAAAGGCGTCACCAGTTAGGTGACCCTGCTAATAAGGGGTGTTTATCACACGTGCACCCACTCAACTAACCTTCAGTGCCCGTTTCTCAGTATGTTCATTTTCCAACGACGATGGCCTAGGGTTCACAACATCACACACAGCCAAAATATACACATTTGACAAATTTGTTTGACTTTTGACCTTTTTCAGTTTTTATTGAATACTAATATGCACACAGTCTTTCCTGCTAGGAGCAAATGTTCAATTTATTTGCTATGGTGCAGTACTGTAGTTCATTACTAGAGGTATACTAGGACTACTGATGCTTGCTGAACACACATGATATTTCATTATTACAAATTATTGTATATAGTGCATAATGAATAAGGAACCAAGGAGGTACAGCTCATCGATCCAACATTGGTGAGAGATTTTATGCCAAGTAGCTCCATGTCGTACGATACCGTCACCATGTCCTGGCTTTTCACCCAATAACCTGCTGCACTTTGGGGCTTGTAGTTTTGCCTTTACACTGTCATTTTGGTCTCAAATATTCAGAAAAGAAAAGTAATGTGAGCTAAAAGGCAGGGTAGGCTGAAGGTGTCACGCAGGAAATGAAGCCAATGGACAGCTATGTTCTAAACCTTTAATAAAGAGTCTACCCACATGTGAAAATCGTGACTGCTTGTTTCAAATCTAAAACCAAAAGTAAGTTCTGTCCACATATTTTGTCAGATACTCTCATGTTCCTCACATGTTAAGACAAGCACTGGAGTTTGTGTTTGTATGGGATTTATAAAGCGCCGGATCACCCCCGTAGGGGTATCTCCGCGCTGCAAGAGAAGAGTATACTAAGGCAGAGCGATCAGTAACAAAAGAGTTATGTCTTTAGGAGTTTCTTGAAGAGAAGAAGGTTGGTGCACTTACGCAGCTCAATGGGAAGTGAGTTCCAGTATTTCAGAGCCAAGTAGGCAAAGGTTCTGCCCCCAGTGCGAAGTTTTTTATAGCGGGGGACAGGAAGCAGACCTTTTCCCTAAGAGGGTATAGATCTGCCTGGACCATAGAATTTAAGTTTATCCACCAGATAGCTAGGGCTTCTGCCATGAAGTGCTTTGTGGGCTAAACAGAAAACCTTGAACTTAATTCTCTGGTGGATGGGAAGCCAATGCAGCTTGCTCAGCAATGGCTGAGAGGAAGTTCTAGGAGGCATGTTGAGAGCGAGGGGAGCTGCTGTATTCAGAATCACCTGCATTCTATTCAGAAGGGATTCATTGGCCAGGGCAAGGAGAGCATTGCAATAATCAAGATGGCTAACAACCAAGGCCTGAATCAGAGTTCTACAGGCTGATAAAGGAAGCATCTGGAACACTCTACAGAGAAGACTCAGCGTATGGTAGAAGGTGCCTGAGGTGGCCATGGCTTGATCTTTCATAGAAGGTGAGTTGTCCAGGTTTTTAGCCATCCGCTTTGGTCTAGGAACTGGACCCAACGCAGCAGGCCACCAGTCAGAAGACCAATCGTTTGAGCGGTGCCATGTAGCAGAATCTCAGTTTTGGTAGCATTCAGCTGGAGGAACTTTTTCGTTATCTAACCAGACATAGCTAGCATGCCCTCAGTGAAGAGACTTTTGGTCGAATCTATCTCTTTATCGAAGGAGAGGGGCAGTTGGGTGTCATCTGCATGGGACTAGGTAGTGAACCCATATTCTCTGATGATTTTTGCAAGAAGGGCCACATAAATATTGAACAGGGTGGGGCTAAGGCAGTGGCCTTGGGGGACCCATTTAGTGAGCTTTAGCGTGCAAGACCGGATGTCACCCAGGTTGACAGTTTGAGTGCCCTGAAGCAGAAAGTTGGAAAGCCACTTCAGTGCCTGATCCTGTATCCCAATCTCTCTTAGTCTGTGGATAAGCTTCTGGTGAGAGACAGTACCAAAGGCAGCTGTCAGGTCCAACAGAACAAGCAGCACTGCCTTGTTATTATCCAGGGCCAATTTGATGTAGTCTAACACCTATGAGTGTGCTTTCAGTGAAGTGGTAAAGTCTGAAACCCAACTGAGAGGGATCACGTTTGCCTTGAGATTCGATATCCCATAAGCTTAGTGTTAATGTACCCTTCTAACAGTTTACTCATGAGTGGGAGGAGCGAGATAGGACGGTAATTAGCCAGCATTTCAGCGGGTGCCTGTGCTTTTTTCCCGATCGGTAGAACTTGTGCAGCCTTCCATTCAAGAGGAACAGTCCCTCCACTCAGAGGCGTTTAAGATGGAGCAGATGGAGGGGGCTAGTAGTGAAGAGAGTGAGGCAAACAAATATGCTGGCAAGATGTTGAGGGAAGAACCTGATTTAGCTGTTCTCAGCATTGCTTCAACTTGAGGTATCTGCAGAGTATGAAAATGCTCAAGGCAGGCCTCCTTCGTTCTCAGGGAGGATGGCAGTAGGTTGGGGCCCTCCAAGGGTATAGGATCTTTGGGAAATTGACCATATATTAAATAGAATTTTTCTTTGAAATCATTGGTTATATTGTCACAAAGCACCTGGGAGGGAGGAGTTTGCTGGGTACAGGCAGCAGGATAAGTAAAAGAGTTAAGAACTTTGCAAAGTTCCTTTGATGAGTTGCCAGCCTGATTTAGACTTAAAATAATGTTGGCTTTCCGCGCCTTTTTAATATTCTTGTGATAGCTTGCACGGGCTGCTTTATAGGTGGATTTTTCTTTCCCAATTTGATTTGTACGCCATATTTTTCCAATGGTTTCCAATTCGATGTTTCTCTTCGCAAATCAGGAGAGTAACAGGCAGCATGTTTCTTCTGAGTATAAACATGTTGTTGCTTGAGCAGTGCTAATGTGTTAGTAACTGAATTGATGGCCTGATAGAAAACCCTAAGCCTCTTGTCCATATCCATAGCTTCTTCAAATGAGGGGGGTACAAAACTTTTTCCAAAGGAATCAGGCGTTATCTTATGCCATTGTCTTCTAAAGTTACATGGGCGATAGGAGGTGGGCAACTCATCTGGAGACCATTAATCTGAAAATATATCAGAGAGTGATCTGACCAGATCACTGGGCAGGGAGGAACGGTGGTTATTCGTGGTGAATTAGTAAGAATAATGTCCAAGGTATGGCCGGCTGAGTGGGTAGGTCCTGCATTATTCTTTACTAGACCTAGGGAGGTCATATCAGCAAGAAAGTTAACCGCATCGGTATCCGCACTGTCTTAACTGTGAAAGTGGAAATCACCTAGCAACAGAAAGTGTCTAGAAGAAATGGTGTGACGGGGAATTTTCTCCATAATTTTGAGAGTAAAATCTTTGAAAGGGCCTGGGGGCTATAGATAAGTGCACCCTTTAGGCAATCCTGGGGGAGTAAGTTCAATCTTAAAAATACATAGTTCCATGTCTATGTCAGAGGTGGAGTCAATGATGGATGCTTTCAATGCTTCTTTGTACATAATAGCAATACCACCACCCACTTTACTTTCCATGTTCAGTCTGAGTATACAGTACTTTTCTGAGAGGGCTAAGGTGATATAGCTGGTGTAGAGAAGTGTTTGAGCCAAGCCTCCATAAGGAAGCCTAAATCAGGAGAATCAAAGTGCATTAGGTCCCATAAATCAGTAGCATGCCTAGGCAGGGAAATAACATTAGCTATAAAACTTCTCCCAGTAGAGTAGAGTTTGAGGTTTTAGGACTAATAAGGTGATGGGGAGGAGTGTCCTTGAATACCTGCTTGTTGTGACTATTGTGGCAGGGCCTTAAGTGAACTGACTTTCCAGACAACTCTGGAAGTGGCAGAGTTTAAAAGACAATGGTCCCTCGAGATTTACAAAGGGATTCGTTGTATAGCATGGGACAAGCCTGGAAGTGACCAACTGCCCGACCTGTTTGAGTTGAATAGCTGAGTATGTAAGCCTGCAAATAGCAGCTATAGCCCGATGGGCAGGGTTCCTGGCGACGGCTGGGCGCAGACAGGCTTGCATTTGGAGCGCCTTCGGCATGCCAGCGGTGCGCCGGCTGGCATGGCTGCGTTGTCATCCCCCTTAATTAAGGGAGACTCCGGGACAACTAGCTCATCAACCCAGCTGGTTTCCGTGGCAACCAGAAGCAGAGAAGACTTCAGTTGAGGTGCTCCCCCTCTCCTCTCAATTGGGAAGGAAAACCCGCGGTGGACTGGAGAGTGAGTCTGCAGCGAAAATGAGAGGCGCATAGACCAGGTGGATCGTTGACGAATAAACAGAAAGCCAGCAGTAAAAAAAAAAAAATATGGCAATATGCCAGCAAACAAGTTAAAAACCAACAAGGTCAGAGCTTACTGACGCAGTTAGATAAAATACTAAATAATATACTTAAACTCTGAGTGGGCAGCGAGAACACTAAAAACATGTGGCAGTGGTGCACGTCTGCTGAGTCATCTCTCTTAAGTAAGGAGGACTCCGGGACGACTAGCCCATCAACCCAGCAAGTTTCCGCAGCAACCAGAAGCAGAGAAGACTTCCGTTGACGTGCTCACTCTCCATTCAAACGAGAAGAAAAACATTTTGATGCCAAGACCCCCTTGTCAAACTTTTTTGTCGTAAGGACACCCTTATTTCTAGAACATGGTACTCCTCATCATCGACAACTATTGACAACCATAAATGCCCCAAATTCCTACAGCAAATAATTTTTATGATGGGGAAATAATATTAAACAGTGTTTAGCAAACCAAAGGTCAGTGAGAGTGGGGTTGTAGTCAAATGTGTAGCTAAAAACGAAGGGCCTAATTTATGAGGAATTGGCGTAGGGCATCAATGCAAGTCTTCGTGCTGCCCTGCCCTATGCCAATGCAAAAGGGTTGGAATGTCCCGTATTTATGAAATAAGGTGCGTTCCTGTCCTTTTCCCTTGCGTTGATGCACAAATTGTTGTGTAGCACAAACATAGGCAGGATTGTTTTTGTACAGGAAGGGGCATCTTCCTCTTTCTACTTGAGCTGCAGAATGACGCACACATGGAAAGAGGAATGAACGAGGAGAAATTAAAAGATTTATCCTTGTTATGCCTCCGCTGGGGAGGTGTCCATTTACTTGATTTTGTAAATATGGGGCAAAATCCATCTGTGTTGCGTGGTAACCCCACACAAAGCCCATGGAACACATGTTTGACATAGAGTAAGGCAATGCTGTAACTTGCGCTGCTATGCCTTACTCTATATCTATGAGGCCATGTAAAGCCATGCAGGGTGACTTTGCACCGCCTCATATGTATGGTTGAGACGCTTGCACAGTCAGAGCGTCAAAAAAAGAGATGCTGTTTGCGATGCAGGCCTCTCATAAATAAGCCCCAAAATATTCTGTACGTTTTTGAGGTCTTACACCATCAGGTATTTACATATAAAATAATGGGCAGCGTAATGAAAAATAAACTTTAAAAGTTGTTACTCATTGGGAAATGCACTGTAGTACATTATGAAACCACTATAAGTTAATAAACTGCAGAGATCTATGTGTAACCAGAGAGCCACAGAATTAAATCTTGATTGGTGCAGTGGAGAATAGTAACGTGTATTTTTGGTGCTACAAGGTCACAGACTATGACAGAAAGCACTGTGAATATGTAAGTCATTATTTTATACTTGCATTACTCACAGTTTAAGATAGGGTGCTGAAAAACGTGCAAATAGTTTTACAATAAAATAGTGCTTCCAAAATGTGGATTTTAGTAATACCAGAGCATATATAAAGCACTTTCTTTTTACATAAATGTCCCTTCGACACCTCTTTAGGGGTACTAAGGGTTGTGCAAATGCAGTAAAAATTTAAAGCAAGCACTTCACAGTCCAGTTGTTACCTCTTTGCACTATCATTCAAAAAACACAAATCTTTGTCATCACAAAGCTTGGAGTTATATGATCAATTAAAGCCAGAGCCAGCTGCCAAGCACCCTTTTACCCTTACAGATTAACTGATAGGCACATTTGCATTTCATTCAGGCAGTCCGGCAAACTGGCACAAAAGCTTTTCACAGCCCTAAAGACTCAATTGCTAAAACTTCAGCTAGAGGAGTGAGCCAATGCCAAGCGGCAAGCGGGATTACATTCCGAATACTGTTTACTACAGATCATGCAAGAGCGCATGCGCTGCATAGGCTCAACCTAAAAAGGAGAAGCTGGAAAATGAGATGACAAGGGCACATATGCCAGAGTAAGCTACGGCAAGAATGGCCAATTAACAGCGCACTTCCCTGTTGGAAAGGGGGTAAGGCAAGGTTGCGTGTTAGCACCGACCCTTTAATCCCTCTTCCTAAATGGTCTAATTGAAGATCTGCTTGCCGTAAAGGATTCCCCTAGAATATCATCACGTAAATTTCCCGAATGTTTGCGGATGACACCCTGCTCCTCTCATATAATGTAATGTAATGTAATGTAAAAATTACTTATAAAGCGCGGCATACACCGGACGGTTTCTTGGCGCTCTCAAAGTCACCAATGGGGATGCAACGAGTGCTAAAGGAATTCAGTCAGTTCTGTAAAAGAGGAACCTCGTAGTTAATATTAACAAAACAAAATATATGGTCTTCAATGCCAACTCTACTAATTGCCCACACCCATTGATGGATGATAGGCCGCTTGAGCGGGTTCATCTTTTTGACTACTTGGGACTATCGTTAAATGATAAAATGGGATGGGGACCCCAAATTAATAAGGCCAATTTCAAGTTAGTCCAGAAAGTTCAGAAGAGCTGTGTTTCGAAAGCCATAATCCCACCGCTAGAAATTTATAAAGTACAAGCCAGGTCGGCTTCTTTATATGGGGCCGAACTTTGGGGGCATAGTCCATCCAATGCCCTGACACTTACTGAAAATAAGTTCACCAGACAAATCCTGGCTTTGCCAACAAATACAACCCTAGTACCGCTACGGATGGATTTGGATATCCTCCCAATGGTGGACTTAATCTCGACACGACGTTGCTTTACTGGCGACGGCTGTGGAGTACACCTGAGCTGAGACACTACATGAAGGAATTAAAAGCGGTAATGTTGTTATTGGGGGGTGTGGGCAGTATACCTTGGCTCTCTTTTGTCAGGGATTCTTTTTGTGCTATGGGCAGGGAGGACTTATGGACTATTCCCGAAGAATCGTTTATAGCTATCTCCAAAAAACACTTAGCTAAAGCAGTGAACGATTTCAAATTGACTAGCCTAATTGAGGCAGTCAAAACCACAAGTCTAACGTATGGGTTCTTGGATTTTAAGTCACATTATCAATTTGAGCAGGTGCTAGATTCAATACAGCCCCTTCTAGCAAGGAAGTTGTTTATGCAATTTAGATATGGGAGGCTCCCGCTCTTTACAGTAACTAATAAGTGGGCGGGCGCTACCCATTGCCTTTGTCCTGGATGCCTGGTGGAGGAGGAAACAGTGATTCACGCATTGTTCTTCTGCCCGGCATATAAACAGTCCAGGTCTAAATGGATCATTCAACTGTGTAGAAATCTGGGTATCAGGAACCCCTGCAAATTTTTTAGGATCCTCAGATCTGATACAAACCCAGTCTATGTTGTTGTAATTTTGAAATTCCTCCTTGCTATGTGGCTAAAACGAAGGTATTTGTTAAAGAACGGCACCTAGTTATTTGTGATTTTCCTATTTTAGTATAATTATTCTGGCAGCAATATTTTGGGTGTTGTCCCTGTGGGAGAGATAGAGTGCTCCCCAGCTGGTAGCCCTACTGACAATGGACGTCTAAAAGATTTAGGGCTTTTCAATAATGCTTTTATATGTTTTTATTTTTAAATTATATTTTAAAACGTAGGTTTTAATCTTGCTTCCCTTATTATTGTGACCCAACTACCACTACACTTCTATAGACCAGTTATTATGATGAAATTGTATCTTTCTTTACTGCTATGGATTACATTCTATTGTATTGTAAATGTAAATGTGCTTTTATGGCTGTAATAGCCGCAATAAAGTTTTGATGATGATGAAAATGAGATGTACTTGTTGGCCTGACGATACACTAATAACACAAAGAGAGGTAGGGAGAGTAGGGACACCCACTTAGTCCCCGGTTATGAATGTATAAAAAAAAAAAAGAGAGGTTAGTGGTGTTTTGGGAAACCACACTAAAGGAGCAAAACAAGAAAGAACACTACCTGGCCCGACTTGGGTAGGTAAGAAAGCCCTCACACACCGACCTGGTCGGTGTCATGCTTCATCATCGGGCTGCACCAAAAAGGCTGAGTGCCTTTTTGGTGTGCTACGACGCCAGACTACTGCGGAGCTGGTTTAGTGAAAGAGGCGTGCAGTGAGAATAAATTAAGAGTGCCTTATGAGTATCAAAAGAAAAAAAAAATTTATTAGTCGATCACTAAGACACGGATAAAAAGCTATGTGTTTGGGAATTTGGCCAAAAGTTAATTGTTTGGTTAATTCCAGATTAATACGTAATATCAGTCGACATGTTTCAGCCTACGAAACGGTGTAAGTTTACCAGGCATTCTTCAGGACTAGTATAATGTGATAAACCCTGGCGGTATGAGAACCCTAAGGCTCACCCTGACCTAGGGACGTGAAAGTGAAAACATTTTTTTTTTTAAAAGTGAAAAAGTGCAAAAAGGAAAGATCATCTGCTCTTTCACAATGACTCCTGGTTTAGGAGGATTACTGCACCTAGAAAGGAAGAAACAAACATACATAAAAGACAAAACAAACATTTAGTTGTTGGTCTATGAACGTATATTTATCGGTGCTCCAAGTCTGTGGCAAGTCATTGTGGATGGCGATTAGATAGTATAGTTATGACCAACCAAACTACTCCTAAGGAAGATACCGCTAATACTTAGGGGTGGGGTGAAATAATGGTGTGCTATATGTGGCTAGTTGGAAAAAAGGTTAAAATCAGGCGAAGTGTCCTCATGTCGTCGGATCAATGGACCAAAGGTCAGTGACCCCACAACAATTGAAAACCTAAGTTTAAAAAATTGTCTCACTTTTTCTATGATGCTTCGTGCACCATGGGTCTCAGGAGGGGGGTGGAGGCTTACTCGGCACACCCTAGATGTAAAAAACAGCAGAGTAGTACGATAAAGGAAAGGTTACTTAGCTCAGTTTAGCAGCGTGATCACGAGCGCTGTCAGGCAAGACTTACGCCCTCAAAGCCTGGCACCCGTGTGGAACCTAGCTTCTCCCTCGATCCGGACCCTGAAGATAGAATGGGGGGCCGGTTGCGGTGTTTAAAAAGCCATGTCGTTTCCCTCACCGGGTTTCCGGGTTGGGCGTGCCTCGTGTCGTCAGTGGGCGTGCTTCTGATGTTGCGTGCTTATCTAGGTTCCTGATCGATACTGTGACCTTATGCCCCTATTCGGCTATAAATCACTTTATTCCCTATATTGGCATAACCGTTCGAGTGCGATTTTCTGTAAAGTCATCTCTGGCCTCACACGAACAGAGCCACATTCCAGCATGACTCTCTGCTACTTCCTTTGCGACCAATTAGTGCAATGACAGAGCAGCAGTCACTATCTGATATTCCTAGATAACACTCCGAGTTCTTCAACAAGATAAAAACTTAGCAAACCTGGAAATCCCCGCTTGCTATGTTTTGATTAGTAATGGAACTCTAATGAGCAACTGATAACTGTCACTTCCTAGTGACATCTTTAATTGACGTCTTATGTCCAGCAAACTTGCGTCAAACCCGGCACCTGTCAGGTATAAATATTACCAATGTTGCCTTAAGCAATGAGCGAACCTGTTGCTGATGCCAGCTGCCTGCATGACCCCGTGTCGCTGCAGCCTGCTATCCTGTGGTGGTGAAGCTACTGATTACCATTATCGCCGCTACAGCGCGAACTGTGGTTCAGTACGCTTGAGGAGCCGTGCAGCCGTCCTCTGCGAAGACATCCAGCCCAGCTGCCCGCGGACGCTGTCACCCCTCCTTCCTCGACGCGCTGAGAGAAGCCGCTGCATTTCTCGTGCAGAGAAATCCAGTCCCGGCGCTTCCGGTTTACCCTCGCAGGTGACTGGGATATCGAGAGAGACCCCTGAAGGAGATACCAATCCTCCATCATTCTATTCAGAGGTATGGTGTTGACTAAACCCTTAGAAGAGAATTCTTGAAACAAACCTTGGCAACACCAACTTAACTTAAGCTACTTACTTACTCCCCTTCTCACGTGTTAGGCTTAGGTCAGGCACACCGGGGTAGGCTTAGTTAGAAGCACCAGTTGAGTATGTTAGCCTAATGTATATATGACTGTATATATGTTTTATTACTTTTAAACCATTGTATGGCTAAGAAACCATATCAATGCTTTTACAGTTCTATTTCGCAATACTTATCTTACTGTACGTACTTTTTATAATAACAGTTATTGCAATTGTGGCAATACATTTCTCTTGTATGAGAAGAAAGACTGTTCAATAAATGTTAACCCTTTATTGATAAACGCCCGTCTCTCTATTCTCTACATACTGTGAAAGTAAACTGCACTAGACTGACTGAGTGAAATCTATGTCTATTGTTTCACACGACCCTAGAGATTGACTCTT
The DNA here is from genome assembly GCF_964263255.1 of Lissotriton vulgaris. Classification (NCBI taxonomy): domain Eukaryota; kingdom Metazoa; phylum Chordata; class Amphibia; order Caudata; family Salamandridae; genus Lissotriton; species Lissotriton vulgaris. The sequence goes on from NC_141694.1 coordinate 502,179,796, forward strand.
GATCTGAGGAGCAAAGTTGTCATGTTGCACGGTTGTTGGAAAACTGAATCCCTTCTTGTCTGTGCCAAGGAAGCTGATCACTTCCCATGCAGAGAAGAAAGTTTCCAGTGACCTCTGAGCTAGTTGGTAACACAACCCAATTAAGTTTAGCATAGTCAGTGGAGGCCTGGAATATCCGCAGTTCCACGTCGATACTACTGTTTATGTTATTCCAATGCGCAGGGCCTAGTGGGAAACTAGGAACTACACTACATGGCGCCCTAACGTTTGGTAAGGCGATAAACTAACGTAAGACTTGTAGAGTAACTCAGTTGTGCATATTTCACACCCCTTTCTCCCGTAAATACTCCAATAGACGTCTGGAGTGGGTGAAAGGTTAAAATCCGCCCGACCTTAGTAGGAAGAGATTCCTATGTAAAGCTCCGGTTTATTCAACGTTGAAGGATACAGTGTTCCAAAATATTGTGCACCTAATCTTTGTCTCCTTGGAGACCTACTCTGCAAAAATTGCATTTTTAGAATGTCAGAAAATGAAGAAGCAGTTAGACTGGCTTCCATACTAATAGAGGAAGACACGAGTCTCCTACAGGCAGACCCGGATGCTATTATCATCCCGGTCCAGTTAAGAAGATCTATAACTTTAAAACTTATAGACAACGGACTGCCACCTCAAGGTGGTACAGTAATTTTCGTGATAGAGGCTCACGAGTATCGGCAGACAGAGGTATTCTATTCATGGATAAACTTTCCAGCGGTAAACGCTATAACACAAGAGTTTCACTATTATAAAATAGAGGAACCTCCGGATGAGTACGCCCCTTTCGAGGAGGTTGAAATTCCACTTAAATTTCAAGAGCACCTGCTCTGGTTTAATGGCGCCCTAAAACACAATGATCACATAACCAGGCTCGGTCCACTAGGTAGACCAGGAGCCACGTGGCCGGTTCTAGCCAGCTACACACCACATCCTGACATTGCAAGAATGTCTAGAGAAGAGCTGTTAGCACAGCTAAACACATTAATAAAAATACATAGGCAATTAGTCCAATATGTAATACGGACTGCAACAGTCCAGCCAGCTGTTAATTCACACCAGCTGACCCCTCATCAGGGGAACACAAATAAAATTACACCACAGAACATACAGTCATGTCTTGGTAAAACACCCGTAAAACGGGAACAAATTCCTTTCTGGTTAGCCCAGAAAATCACTCAAATAGAGGCAGTATTTCCTGATACTACCCCTATTGAGAAACACAGAATCTTGACCATCTGCCTTCCTATGGGAATCGCACCACACGTGGAGGACTGCGACACTTGGGGTACAGTCTTTGCTTCCATTTACACAAAAACACACGGTGTTCCGTCTATGGCGGTAATACCAGACGTGCTAAAACAGATTCAAAATGAATTCGGTCCAGAGCCCGCTTTAAATCTAGGTATGAAATTACTGAAAGACTTCAAGCAGGTCACGGCTATATTATTAGCCAACGTAAAGGGAGAAGCAGCATCTGTGGCGATCCGCCAGAAGTTGAAGGAAACAGATATAAAAGATCCTGTTGAGCTTGCAAAAATCATAGAAAAATGCTATGAAGAATTAGGTAGAGACAGCTTGGGTGGAAAACCAGTTAAGCCCCAACTGCTCGAAAATCCTGAAAAATTATTTATTAAAAATAATTTAAACACTCCTAAAAAGAGCTGGGATGGAAATAAACAATCCACTCCCAAGGAAAAAGTTTTCCAGTCCAGAGGAAGGTCTCCTCGACGGAGGGAAAGAACTCCGACTCGAGAGCGCCAGTCTCCCCAACGGGAGCCCTCTGAGAAAAGATATAACCTTAGAAATAGGGATAATATAAAAAAACCTGATAGATATCAAAGTATTGATACACGTCCCTCTCGATCTTCTCCACAGAATTCGGAAAGAAGAGGACGGTCAGACCCAGGAGAGCACACCAAGTCCAAAGACAAGGAACCTGCTCAAAATAAAAAATCTCAATTTCCTAAAAAGAAGGTAGCCAGTATTAGAGTAATCAACCATGCCGAGAATACTGAGGACACAGTTGAAAAACGGGGAGTGGGCATTGACAATGTTGGACAGTGCAGCAGAGATCAGTATAGCGCGCAAGATCTTGATGAGTCATCTGGAGACAGTGGACACGAATGAATACATTCAGGTTGAAACTGCCGACGCCAGACTTAGCGAGCCCCATAAAATATACGAAATAACATTGCGTATGGAGGGTGATAAGACTAGGAAAATTAAGGGTCTATTTTGGGATAAGCTCTCAAAAGGCTATGATATTCTGTTAGCTGAAAAAGATTGGCCCCCGGAGTTTGTCAGGGAGTGCCCTCGTGGCGAAGAAGTGATTATGCCTGCCTTCTCGAATCACATTCCGATTCACAAAAAATATACATATGCAAGGAAATGGGCAGTAGCCCAGGCACCTGCATTGTATAAAAATCATGTAGGATGGGATGAGGATTCTCCGCCTCACAAAATCCAACTAAAAAGTGAACCAACTGCCCAACGGCAGTATCCCATAAAGCAAGAAGCTAAAAAACAGGTCAGGGAGATCTTAGATCAACTTGAATACCAGGGGGTGATTGAAACATGCACCTCTCAAATGAACAATCCTTTGTTTCCTGTCTCCAAGCCAGACAATTCATATCGTCTAGTTTTGGACTACAGACATCTTAATACATGTTGCAAAACTTTTGCAGTACAAAACTCGCATAGTGCAGCCCTAATGAATAACATAGTTAGGAAAAAATACAAAACAACATTAGACATTTCTAATGGTTTCTTTTGTCAAAACATTGCACCAGAAAGCAGATACTTGACCGCTTTCTCCGCATTTGGGTCGCAGAAAAAATTCTGTCGACTCCCACAGGGGTTCAAGAACAGCCCAGGACTATTCTCAGCTAGGGTAACAGAGTTACTACAAATCTATGATGATGAAGCATTATCTTACGTAGATGATATTTATCTCACAGACGACAACTTGGATACTCACTTGAAAAGAGTGAACACCATCATACTTGGGTTCGCAGCAGAGGGTTACAAATTCAACTTTAAAAAGTCCCGAATTGCCCATCTGACAGTACTATTTTTAGGGTACGAATTATCAAGTGAAGGGAAAAGCTTAGCGGACAACTTCTTAGAGAAGTGCGCTGTACTCCAAGCTCCAAAAACGCTGAAGAATTTACAATCAATACTAGGTTTTCTGAATTTCGGAAGAACTTACATTATAAATTACGCAGAGAGGGTTAAACCTCTCTACGAACTAATTAAACCTGATTTAAAACAAATCAATTGGACTCAAAAACACACTGAAATTTTGAGATCACTGCAAACAGACATGTTAGCAAAAACAAAATTAGATACACGTGACAACACACGTGATCTTGTAATCCGAGTCATCCCAGGAAGATGCGGATTCACGTACCTAACCTCTAATGAGGGAGAAAAGGTACCAATAGCTTACAAATCACATTTGTACACAAGGGCTGAAATAAAATTCAGTTCAACGGAAAAAATTCTAACTGCGGTTCAGACTGCTGTAGCGAAAGAAAGGCCCCTAGCACAAGGTAAACGAATAATAATCGTAACACCCATACCGGCTTTGGAAGCGGTAACTAAAGCAAGCATTCCTAATGCTAAAGCTTTGCATCCGAGATGGATTCAGTGGGTTAATTCTCTTGCTGCAACAGACGTAGTTTACGAATTTGATCCTAACTTAAAAACACAGGAATTTTTACAATATGAATACGAATGTCCTCTGCCAATTGAAATCCTGCCTCTCGAAGAATACAGAAGTATTATATATACTGACGGATCAGCACAACCCGCAGTTGGGGTTAAGCAAGCTTACAGTGCTGCGTGCGCGATTGTTAAAGGTCGCTGGCACAAAGGAAAATTTAGACCATTGGTCACTAAAACACAATCTCTAGGAGATTGCTCGGCTCAACGAGCTGAATTAGTAGCATTTAAGATGGCGCTAGAAAATACAGATCGCGAATTCCCCACACTAATAGTGTGCGATTCATTTTATTGCGTACAATCTTATAATGAATACTTGCAGAATTGGGTGGAAAATGGTTTCAAAGATGCAAAAGGTGGCACAATAAAGCATAAAATGCTTTGGGAACAGGTAGTTCTTTTACAAAAAGAACTACAAAAGACTCACGTGATACATACACTGAGTCATCAACGTGATGGCGTTCACGTTGCAGGGAATTCATTGGCTGATGAAGCCGCGAAGGCAGCTGTGCAAACGGCTTCCGTAGCTGCGATAACTCGGTCACAAACAAAAATAGACAGCGATATTCTACAAGCTGTCAGTACGTCAGTAAAAGATGATAAGAAAACACTCCCAAAAGGCTTTCCTAAAAAGTACTTGTACTTAACGGATACAAATAATGTTCCTTTTACTCGAATCCCTGGAGTGGGGGATAGAGTAATTCCAAACAGGGAACACAGACTAGGACTAATCAAAGCGGCACACGAAGGGCTTGCTTCTGCACACGCTGGCGTTTCCGAACAATATCACTATTAAAACAAAGATATTGGTGGCCTCGCTTGAGAATACAAACTAAAAAGTATGTATTAGAATGCGACATATGCCAAAGGATAAAAGTATCAACAGTGAAACGACCAGCGCAGACACCCCTTCTCATCTCGGATAAACCATTTGCATGCGTTTACCTGGACCACTGTGGTCCCCTACAAAGGGACGGCAACTATAGATATATCATGGTAGCAGTGGATTCCTGTACGAGGTTCATATGGATGTGGCCCCAGCGCTCGGCTGACGCTAGAACGGTTATAAAAGATTTGCGAGTCTTTATCGGCACATACGCAATTACCACGTTCCATTCTGACCAGGGTCCTGCTTTCAGCTCTCGAGCTTATAAGGAGGCCATGGCTAGCATGGGAATTGGGTTGCGGTATTCTTGTCCGTCGCATCCCGAAGGGAATAGTGTGGTAGAAAGAAAAAACCGGGACATAAAGCAATCTATAACAGCGAAGGTATTAGGTTCAGGCACTGGGTGGGTCAAACATTTAATAAGTGTCCAGACTAGTCTTAACAACATGCCAAGAAATTCTCTAAAAGGTTTCAGCCCATACGAACTATTGTTCGGAATTAGAATGAACGTTCAGGACCTCGATAGTCAGATGTCAGTGGTACAAGAAGAAAAAAAGCAGTTTGAAGTAAAAGACCGTTTGGCTGTTTTACAGGAACTGAATGAAACAAGAAAATCATTAAGCAACATAAAGTTAAAGCAACAGCCAAGTACCACTGACGAGGCACCACCCGCAACAGCCCCAGCAAGGCCTGTCTGGATTCCAAAGATTGGGGATCTAGTCAGAGAAAAGATCGCGGTTAAGAAGGAATTTGGGCCTTCTTACAGAAAAGCAGTACCTGTCTTGGCAGTCACCGGAACAAGATCAGTTGTGCTACCGCCCCTTGCTGGTAAAAAGGAGAACAGAATCGTGTCCATCGATCTGGTAAAACCACAAGCATGTGGCCTATAATCAATAGTAGGCCCAGTGGACTCCCAAGAAACAACAGAATACCCAAACTTGCAACAATCCAAGAGGTTCAAACTGAAAGACTCATCACATTCGATCAGCCTGCAGTGCACAATGAAGGACTATGCAATAATGCCATGGAACTCGTGCCTCTTGAAACACAGATTGAAACAGTTCGTCAGGAAACAACACCAGTCTACAATGATGTGGCATCAGAAAGTGCTACCGAGAGAAAGATTGAAAGAACAATCCCATCAATTGACAGAACTGCCTCTGGTTATTTCATCAACTTCGACAACTTCTCTGAAGATTTAAACGACCCCGAAGTGATGCCAGAAACAAAAAAGTCTTTTAAAGAAAAAGCAACAGAACTCTTTCATCAACTGAAGGAAATCTACCTTGTTTCCCCTTGGCTAGAGTTCTGGTTCGGTCTAGGTGTATTTTTCCTCCTGCTTTGGCTCATCATGGTACTATGTTTGGGAAAATTCATTGAAGGAAAATATATTACAATGGACACAGCAAGTCAGAACATCAACCTAGTCCTGAAACCACACAGATCATCCCACGTGAAGAAAAGAGAACTGTCAACAGTAAATGTCACAGCAATTCCAATACCTGGTGGGGTAGTATGGGAGAAAACAGACTATGAGATCTATGGTCCGGTCGAAATCCTGAAGTATCCTCATCAACTAAAGGTTTCCTTAAGTGACTTTGTGACACCAAGTACACTCTCTGATGATTGGGACTTTAACAGTATTAATGACATGATGTCTGATTTAGTAATGTCAGCTAGATTCACAGATCATGATTATTTACAAGGTTCATCTAGTTATGAGCAGTTATTCTGTTACACCCACTATGGGGATCATTACTTGCATAAATCTGCACAGCCTAGAAATGTTTTTATGTATAATCAATGGGAACATTGTTCTACACCACCTAAAAGCAGTTCTAAAGCATTTTTTGAGAAATTCAAATATTTTTCAGGGTTTAACACCAGTAATGCAGAAACGTTTTATTATAAACTGTTAGATAAAACAGGAATGAAAACAATGCTGACAAATTCAAAATTGATATATTCAGAAGCATTTTATGATAAAATGATGACATTTGGTTTTGATTATTGGAAAAATAATATTGAAACGAAAACAATTTGGGGTACAAAAGATTGGCAGGTGCAAGGCATAGAAGCACTATTTAGAACCTGCATGATACCAGAACAAATGTTATTTTTAAATGACACTGTACACCAAACATCTTGTCTTGGCCTAGCTAAGAACAAAGACCTTAAAACACCGTCTATACCAAAGCCAATAGCTGAGAATGCAACTGCAGATAATGAGTTAGACGTGTCACATATTTGACATTTCAACAGAACACATCCTGATTGGAATAAGTGGTTAATCTGGCCTACAGACACAAATAGCTGTCAAGATAGGTTCCTGAATAAAACACATGGTTTAAAAATGACCAGATTAGACCCTAGATACTCCCAGAGACAACATCCAGGGATTATAACCACATACAGTGTAGGGAAACTCTGCCTTGAATGGCTAAAATCGTCCACACTGGCTGAAATTAAGCAACACTTGTCTTTATTAAAAGATGGTGCTGATTTGCGCGATTTCATTCTTGGACCACGCAAACAGCGTCAAAAGCGTTTCATAGCGACCAGTATCTATGCTGCTTACAACGAGGCTTGGAAAGTAAAGCAAATTGAAACTGCTGAAAAAATACGAGAAATTGATCGTATTAATTTGGAGAAATCACTTTCTGTGGTAGACAATGGGTTAATGACTCTGTCTTCCAGAATATATTCTTTGGACAATATTGTATCCTCTGCCTTTGATGTGATAGACAGAGATTTGCTAATGTTACAACATGGCCAGTCTCAATTACGCTCTATTATAGAACTAGGCTGGACGCTGCAAAATCTTCGTTCAGGCTATGTGCCTTGGCGTTTGATAAACACAACGTCATTATTTTCCATTTTTAACCTTACTGATAAACAGATCAGTTTGGCACAGAAAGGAGCAGACTATACAATCTTGAGCATCGAGAAACTCGAGAGATTACCATTGACAATGTCAGAGAGCCCTGTCATTGAATGGATAATACACGGAATTATCACAATTCCGATAACAACTTTCCGATTTCATAAATGCCTTGAGTACATACCTGCTGGCCAGTATGAACAATTGGGTAAGGGATATATTAAATCCGAATGGAAATTACCATACACTCATTCTTGCTATAGTGACAACGACAAAAATGTATTTCTTAGTGGTGACAACTGTAAACACTCACTAAGCGGTATACTTTTGTGTCAGGGTATTAATTTACACGGAGCATGTGATGGAAATTCAAACAACCTTTCATGTCACCAGCTAGTCACACCTGCAACTCAGATAGAGCCCTTCTTTATGCAACTTTCGAACAGGAGTTACATTCTTAGAACGGATCACAGGTGCTGTGGCCTCGCGCCCGGACTAAGTTATCTAGTACAAGTAACGTCCATGGTCAAATGCTGTATGCAAGCATTGTTCCCGAGCGGGCCTCCAGACATAGTGACTCCCCTCTGGCCTCGTCTGAATCTCTATTCTATACGAATTGATACATTAAGCAAAATGAAATCTGTGCTTTTACAGACAACAGTGCCTATAACGTCATCTAAAGAGACGTATGATCTTCTAGTCGCAAGGACGGCTACTGAAGTCCATGACCTTTTATCAACAAATTGCCCCGTGCATTTCGTAGAAATGTTTAGCCAACTCCTTAACATGTCTAGTGCAACAAGCATCCCAGGCATATTTAAGACAGTCTTTACGGGACTGCTAACACCCTTCCAGGCAATTTTGGGAATCTTTCCTAATTTTGTGCACTCCATCTTTGGTGGTATTCCACTATTTTTGGGACTCATCGCAGGGATTCTATTTTTGACCATCCTGCTACGTTATGGCAAGCCTCGGCTCAGACATAGCTCCCATGGGAATGGAAGAGACAATCCTAGCAATGCGCTACAGGGACAGGATAACTAACGTCCTCGGATTGGCCAGGCTGAGAGATCTAAACATGACCTGGTTCCTTTCATTCAGACCGATATGGCAAAAATTGCATTTTACCTGTGCTACGGTGTATGCTTTGCGGCGAGGAATGCGTGTTGGACATCTGTCTTTCACTTCCATCAGCAGTACCAATGGACGTCGATACTTTGCTAAGTCCAATAACGGCTCACGCATTGTGTTGTCCCCAGCGGCTACCAATCCTGATGACGGCATTCGTGGAGACTCCTGTACTACAGCCAAGTGGTAACAGTGGAGCGAGTGACAAAAGCAACATCATCCAGGTACAACGTTCTGTGAGCATTGCTGGTCCTGCCTTCGATGACAGCAATCAGTCTCACACCTGCCAAGTTACAGCGCTATCTAATTTGGTTGAACTATCACCTGATTTTGTAGACCAATTCTTTGCGAGCCTGTCTGATACGATGTTCTCACCCATAGAGAAACAATAACTTTTGAAAAGCTTTCCGACACACAGCGTTCCCATGAACTCTGAATTCGGCCTTCAGTTTTGATCAACAAAAAACTGCCAGGAGCTTTGGAAATCTATTTTCTTTGAATTGGACAATTTTTTTTTAATATTGACCCCTTTTTTGGCACGAACAATTCTTTGCTTAACGTAAAAACTATTCTTAGAGAACAGAAGCTTCACACTTCTATTTCTAAACACATCTAGAGACATAACAACATAACACCAGCCTCTAGCACACATGTTATTACAATGCATTTTTATGTGATGATTTATCTCGCATTCCTTCTGTCAGAGATACTTCATGTGTAATTCTTTTTGCATAATCGTTCATTGACTTCATATGCAATAATTTTTGAATGATTACTATGCTTTTAAAAACGTACAGTACCTAAATTCCATGTATTACAAGTACGCCTATTTCGAATGCATTTATGTATTTTGGGGTGGGCTATGTTACACAATGTTACACATGCATCTAATTGCTTAGTTTTAGTAATTTTGATGGACATGTATACGTGGAGTGGGTGTTGCGTGCTTATCTAGGTTCCTGATCGATACTGTGACCTTATGCCCCTATTCGGCTATAAATCACTTTATTCCCTATATTGGCATAACCGTTCAAGTGCGATTTTCTGTAAAGTCATCTCTGGCCTCACACGAACAGAGCCACATTCCAGCATGACTCTCTGCTACTTCCTTTGCGACCAATTAGTGCAATGACAGAGCAGCAGTCACTATCTGATATTCCTAGATAACACTCCGAGTTCTTCAACAAGATAAAAACTTAGCAAACCTGGAAATCCCCGCTTGCTATGTTTTGATTAGTAATGGAACTCTAATGAGCAACTGATAACTGTCACTTCCTAGTGACATCTTTAATTGACGTCTTATGTCCAGCAAACTTGCGTCAAACCCGGCACCTGTCAGGTATAAATATTACCAACGTTGCCTTAAGCAATGAGCGAACCTGTTGCTGATGCCAGCTGCCTGCATGACCCCGTGTTGGTAACAACTAGCACTCTGTCGCTGCAGCCTGCTATCCTGTGGTGGTGAAGCTACTGATTACCATTATCGCCGCTACAGCGCGAACTGTGGTTCAGTACGCTTGAGGAGCCGTGCAGCCGTCCTCTGCGAAGACATCCAGCCCAGCTGCCCGCGGACGCTGTCACCCCTCCTTCCTCGACGCGCTGAGAGAAGCCGCTGCATTTCTCGTGCAGAGAAATCCAGTCCCGGCGCTTCCGGTTTACCCTCGCAGGTGACTGGGATATCGAGAGAGACCCCTGAAGGAGATACCAATCCTCCATCATTCTATTCAGAGGTATGGTGTTGACTAAACCCTTAGAAGAGAATTCTTGAAACAAACCTTGGCAAAACCAACTTAACTTAAGCTACTTACTTACTCCCCTTCTCACGTGTTAGGCTTAGGTCAGGCACACCGGGGTAGGCTTAGTTAGAAGCACCAGTTGAGTATGTTAGCCTAATGTATATATGACTGTATATATGTTTTATTACTTTTAAACCATTGTATGGCTAAGAAACCATATCAATGCTTTTACAGTTCTATTTCGCAATACTTATCTTACTGTACGTACTTTTTATAATAACAGTTATTGCAATTGTGGCAATACATTTCTCTTGTATGAGAAGAAAGACTGTTCAATAAATTTTAACCCTTTATTGATAAAAGCCCGTCTCTCTATTCTCTACATACTGTGAAAGTAAACTGCACTAGACTGACTGAGTGAAATCTATGTCTATTGTTTCACACGACCCTAGAGATCGACTCTTGATCTGAGGAGCAAAGTTGTCATGTTGCACGGTTGTTGGAAAACTGAATCCCTTCTTGTCTGTGCCAAGGAAGCTGATCACTTCCCATGCAGAGAAGAAAGTTTCCAGTGACCTCTGAGCTAGTTGGTAACACAACCCAATTAAGTTTAGCATAGTCAGTGGAGGCCTGGAATATCCGCAGTTCCACGTCGATACTACTGTTTATGTTATTCCAATGCGCAGGGCCTAGTGGGAAACTAGGAACTACACTACACTGACATCTGAGGGGTGGGTTTGCCATCGTTCACCTATGGCTGCGCAGGGTATGTGTCACGCGAACCTTCGCAAATGCATAGGGATGGGATACACAATGTGTGAAAAGTTTGATACAGTCAGCATGTATGATTGAAAATACAATTTGATGAACAAAGATCGATTTCATGTAAAAAAATCTTGAATGATACAATTGTGAAAAAACAATTAAGAATACCACATCGAATCCCAAATAATGAACTTGGTAAAAAACACGTATAAAGATTTGTGGTTTTTATTTTATGAAAATATAAAGAAACAAAGAGCCAACGGGAAGAATTCGCTCTAAAGGAGTGCTGGTTGGGCATAGTGTTATTAAGTAAACAGTGTTACATTTTTGGGGATTTCATATTAAAATCCCTTGGGTCAGAGGGAACTACCCACCAGAAACCAAGAAACTAAGAAATAGATAAACTTGTTTACTCCGAGTAAACAATCCATGTAAAATAAAAGTGTGCCACACAATACCATATACATTTCCAAGTCCACTGACCATTTAGTGTGAGCACCTACCATCAAACAAAAGTAAAAATGATGTACGAAGACATAGCAAACCTCAAGGAGAACCATGCTGATACTTTCGTATTCTCCACAGAAGAAACCAACCGGATATACTCACTAATTCAGGAATCGACCCTTCCACAACTAGCACTTTTTCCACGCAAAGCATGTTGAGACAACTGTTATATACATCTAAACGAGTCATAAACCAACTCTTACATGCGGGTACCCTTATTAGGTACCATAAGGATCAGCGAATTCCACGAGGCCTAAGAATCTCACTGAAACCTACTCTTTGCAGGAACAACCCCAAATTCACAGAGCGCTGGTACGCCATTCTTAATACATGCTCCCTTGATCTGATACTCCTAATAGTTGAAGAATTATCAAAAGTAATTGAAGATCTAGACAAAGAAATTAAACAGCTACAACAAAATCTAAACAACAACTTAACTAAGGATGAACTAGATAAAGCCCTCAACGATATTAACATACAGCTGGACAAATACTCGAAGGAAATCAATGATAGGAAGATATGCAAATACAAACGCGACACAATAGACTACAAACTAGGAGAGGTCTATAATTGGGCAGATGTGTTCGCCCAACACAGACAGCAGATACCTTTTAATAACCCTTCGTCAGTTGAAGGAAGTACCACATCCAACGGATGCTCACAAAGAGGTGGACCAAGGACACACTAACAAAGAGGTGATAACCAGGCAAGACCAGGAAACATACCAAGCACATCAGCTAATATCGCAACAGACACTCTTTTTTATAGAGAGACACAACCATAAACGTAGAACAAGGAGGGGCAGAGGCCGCCAGAGAGACAAGCTCGTCAATCGCACAATCAACTCGGAGAAAAAGAACCTGATCATTAACATTTCGAATAGCACACTCTCGAACACACAATTGGCCACATTGCAGAAAGGGACATCTTTTGTGCCAACGTACCACTCGAATGAACTAGAAACTGAGTTAAAACTATACAAATTCATGCGAAACCTAGCTCCAAAAATGACCAACCAAACAGAAGACACCATTATGGGCCTAAGAAGCAAGAGCACTTTCATGGCACCGACCAGTCACAAAATACTTGACTCCTATGAAACAATCACCTCGAATGAAAAAAAAAGACCTATTCAAAAAACCCAACTCGAAGAAAACCAACTTCAACATTATCAAGAAACAAGTCATTGATCAAATCATGAAGAAATCAAATGCTGCAAAGGTTATAAAGAAGGGGCGCTTGTAGTAATGGATTCTAAATTCTATAAAGAAAGTGTGAATGATCATGTACATGATACTGAATTATGCATGGAATTGCCCCAAAATCCAACAAACAAGTTTGCTAAAATATTGAAGACCATCCTAGACCAAGCATGCACCATGGGTACGATCACTGAAAAGGACAAGAAGTATTTGACACAAAAACATCCCAAGTGTACCACTTTACACATGGTTCCGAAGATATACAAAAACTTGACCAAACCACCATTTCGTCCCATCGTGTCGACCAAAGGTTCCATCCATGAACCCACTGGAAAATATATTGACAAGTATCTTTAACTGCTGGTGAAGTCCATGTCAACCTACATACGAGATACTACAGACTTCCTGATGAACCTGAAAGAAACCACAATAAAACCGAACACATCAATAACCCTGTGCACAATCGATGTGTGTGCACTATACGCATCGATTCCTCACAACAGAGGCATTGAGGCAATGGAATCCTTCTTAATCAACCACAATATCAAAGAGGAATTGAAAGTCTTTTTATTCGAATTGCTTCAATACACCCTGTACCACAGTTATTTAGAATGGAACAACACATTTTTTCAACAACTAGCTGGTACATCAATGGGGAACTGTGCAGCTCCCTGCTATGCAAACCTTTTCTCTTTGAAGTTACATCAAGGGCAGCAAAGGGCCCGACAGGGACTCGTCTCAGCACCTGCTTTTTAGAACTGCTGGTGCTAAGCACTTCAAGCCCTGTCCTGCACTAAACATGGCTTGAAAAAAAGCCTTTTAAAAATGTAATTGTGGATTTCTTGTGTGCACCCTTGTGACGAAAGGCTGCTGGAACTTACCACAACAACAAAATAATATGTCTGACAGTCTGTCATTGTTATGTGCTCGATAAGCAATATCTCCAGGTAAGCGGAGTCTGGATATGTGTGTCAAGATGTGTCTGTTCCTTCTGTTCAGAATGGTCATGTTGGTTCAGACTTGTGCTTGGCAAAGAGACAAGACGGATCTACCAACTTGTGTTTATATAATGTACCCAAACGCTATCACTCAGTGCAAGGCCCAGCTCTCTCCTTCACTGCTACTCAGCAGTATCAGTGCTGTTCTGTTCCCTGTCCTCTCAGTGTCGCAGCTAGGCTCGTCCTCTCTTCCCACACAGCCGCTTGCGCTATGCCCACTGATGCTGGTATTATGACCAGCCCCCTCATTGTGGGAAAGGTAGTCCCCGCCCCTTCTAACACTGCTCACTTCCGCCCACTGATACCCATGGGTATCATTACTAGGCTGGTCCCGAGGTGCCTGCCTGACGAGGGTGGAGGTGATATAGCTGGTAAAATGTGCATCTCTCTGGCATTGGGGTCTGGGCATTGACAAATGAGGCACCTCTTATCTGGTTGGCAGAATTATGAGTTTTTGATGGCGGTGTCAATACACTGAGGGGCAGATTTACAATTCCTGGTGCATCCCTGCAAGTCAGCAGGGATGTGCCAGGAAACTTGCGACACGCATTTGAATCCTTGTGCCACCACGGATGCACCACATTTACAATGCGGCGTGCAATGGCGCAAGGAAATGCAGATGTGTGTCGCATCTGCCGGGGTAAGGTTGGCGCAGTGCTGGAGTCATGCCGCGGGCGGGACGCAAGTCCAGTACTGTTCCAACCCAGCCAATCTGCAACATGGCGCGTCACTCCTTATACCTGCTTCAAACAGGCACAAGGTTTTGACGCAGCGGGTCGGAAAAGTGACTGAGTGAAATCTAGTAGATTTCACTCAGGCATTTTTCCAAGGCGTTCCAGCACCGGAACGCCCACCCTGTGCCAGAACGCCCACATGAAACCTTCTGACGCAGGTTTCAAGTGGCGCAGGGCTTTGCAACGTGATGCATCTCCCTAAATGTGTCACGTTGTAATTCCCTTGCAGCAGGGCGCTAGCTTCATGCGGCCGCTGTGTCACAGAAGTGACGTAACAGTGGTGCAAAAGTGGTGCAAGGGGCTTGTAAATGTGCCCCTGAGGCTTTGTTAAGCACCTAGGAACCATTTTTCTGTTTCAGGATGTGGTCTGTCAAATTTGGATATGGAGCACTTAATGCAAACGCTTCCAGTGTTGCTGCTATGTCTGCACACAGGTTGGAAAGACACATTCACTCCTACATCACTTCTAAACAAAGGAGTTCATTGGGCACTTTCAGTGCACAAATCAAGACAAAGTTTCAAAACCCTGGACAAAATGCAACCCTGACATTCAAAGTGGTCGACAAGGACAGCGCGTGGTCTTCAGCCTTCCTGAAGAAACCTTTAAACATTAAAAAACATACTCTGTCTTTCTGTTGCCAGTTAACAAAACAGGGAGGTACTGGGCAGTAGCATTTGTGCCCTGTATTGTTAGAGGTGGCTTTACAACGAGGGTGCAAAACACCCATTTTTGTTTTAACTTTGTTCAATTCTGCTACTTTTAAGTTGTCATAATCAGTCGTTTTGTTTATATAACTTCTTGACATACCTGAACACACCTGACACTCAGAAATAAAGACGAACATAAGGCCAAGCACATTGAAAGGCATTCAACCAAACAGATATACACCCGGCACGATACATACCAAAAAAACAACCATGCGTGATTCATTTACTGCGTACTACCTCAATGGGGCCATTTCACACAGCTGTAAATACCTGCTCTAGTCCAGATAATGCTGCCAAACGCCATAATCATGAATGCTTTTATAAAGATGGTTATACAGCTTTGACAACATTTCCCTGTATTATTTTTACCAGGAGTATACCAAAAACCTGCCTTATCTCCACTCACCCTGACATTTTTAACTGATATTGTATGTTCCCGAACTATTCCTTATCTGCTTTACACTACCAGTGACACAGCCGTAAACTGTTTATTACAATTTAGTCAGCTCAGCACTGTGCAAGAAACAAAATTGACATCATTATATCAGGTGCAAGCAGGCCCGGACTGGCCATTGCGGGCACTGGGCAATCCCCCGGTGTGCCGCAAGGGTGGGGGCTAGTTTTGGGCCGTTTTTGTAGCATAGCTGCAAAATCGTCCCTGTAAAAAAATCGGACAAAAACCTGCCCCTGCAAAAAACTCGGTGGGGGGGGGGGGGGGGGGGGGGGGGGGGTTCCGAGCACTTTGCCAGGGCCGGTTTTGGTTCCCAGTCCGGCCCTGGGTGCAAGCGCTTCAAAGCTGTGGCCACGACCTTTGGCAGGGGCTGCCTCTTCCAGAGTACCCTGAAAAGAGGGAGTCCCTGTGCTGGTAGACACGTGTGTGTATCTGGTGGGGGGAGATGTCTCTGGAGCAAATAAAGACTTCTTGCCATTAACGTTTGACTGGCATGGTCAGTCAGTCAGTCAAAACACTTTATTCGATTATTCAAAATCATAAAAGACAAGGTTACAAGACATTTCATATATATAAAATCAACAATAACAATCAGTATACAATAAATACCTATAATTTCATTCAATAAATAATAAAATCAGACAGGATTGTTAAGGATGGCTAATCTTTTTAGTTTTGCTCCGAACAGCAGCCACCAAAAAACTGGCAACACAAAAGATGTCGCGAGTGCTACTTACCATCTTTAAATTAGTGAGAGCTGGTCTAACTTGTAGAAAACATGAATGGGTACACAGTGTTAGATACCCCCTGGCACACTTATGGTTTTGCTTGGCCCTATTTGGCGTATTAGGCACATGCCTATGCCCCAGGCCCCACATGACTGTGTTCCCTACAACTTCATGTGTTGGTAAGTTTAAATACAAATAGGGCTGCAGCAGTACCGGTGGACAGAGAAGAAAGATGAATGGGCTGTCCTACAGCTTGTACAGATGTCTGGCATAACAACTGTAAAGCACGCGTTGAGACGTTGCATCTGTGAAGCACTTGATAATTACTACACAAATACAGGGCACTCGTGTATCGATCTCGGAAGGGTAAAGGCTGAGGGGGCCCGCCGCGATTCGAACCTTTGACCATTAGGTCAAACACTTCTGAAGCTGATGCATTAGTCCACTGAGCCATCGTGCACACATTCCTACTGACAGCAGGTGAGATTAACCAGTGTCCCACGGCCTGCTGATCACCACAGGCTGTGCTTGGTCGCCAGCTCTTTGTTTGCCCTCTTGGTATGAACAGTGCACGGAGCTGTCCTGGGCTATTTAAGTGCTGCCACCTGTTTATCTTTTCCATGATGCAAGTCCAAAGTTCACTTATCACAGACGTTTGCTGTGACAAACGCCATGAATTTACACTGCCTGTTGGTGCCTGCATGCATTACTTATTCAGCAATGGACCATCACTTCCCCTTTTTTTAGCGTTGATTACATAGCGTCGTTTACAAACATGGTGGTGTTTATATATATTATAGAAATTGCGACCTGAAAAGGCAGATAACAAAATATGTTGGTGGGATACAAAATAAACGTAGCTATGAAAGAGGGTGTGAGGAATATACGGAGAGCTAAAGAGACAGGGAAGGAACAGAGAGGTGCAGAGAGAAAACAATGAGATGCAAAGAGAGTGTCTGTGTGAATGTGTCAAAGAGGGAGGGAGAGAAAAAGGTTGAAGAGAAGACCAGAAAGGGAGAAGGGGAGAAAGAGAGAGAGAGAGACCAGGAGAGGGCAGAATAATTAGTGGAAGAGAGAGATATCAACTGGCAATATGCTGCACGTAAATAGCGAGGGGGATACATGTGGGATATGCAGGGCGGATGTTCGTCATAAACACACGCTGACACACAGCACACTGCATGCTGGCTAGTGAAAGACAACAGCTGTATTACGCGATCCTGAGGACATGAATGGACATTACAAGATGACTAAGAACATTATAAGGCCCTCGTCTGGCTGAGGTGCACACTGTGAGGGTGCACACTGTGAGCAAGGAGAGGGCTGGTAGCAGTCTAACAGGATGGGAACAAATGTGGCTCACACAAACAACGCTTTCTCTGTAGGTGGCAAGTTAGTTTCCCGCTGCTCGAGGGTGCCACTTGCCAGATTGGACGACTCCAGTATAATGACACCAGGCTAAGTATCTATGAGCCGAGGCTTTGCTAGTGCAGCTCGTCCCCTCTTAATAATGCATTAACCTTTAAAGAAAGCGGGTTTGGGATCAGTTATTTTCATCGCAAAATGTGAATACTTTCTACATAACTATAAACGCGCACAAGATAGTCAAAGAGGAGTTGCCAATGAGAAGGCGCGGACAACGGGAATGGGACGGGGTAGAGAAGGCACGGACAACGGGAGGGAGGAAAGTAGAAAAGGCAAAAATACCAAGAGGGGGGCGGGGTAGAGAATGCCCGGACAATGGGAGGGGGGTAGAGAAGGGAGGGACACCGTGAAAAACAGATGGCACACTGCACTTCAATTAAAAGAAGTGCAAACAGAGCGGACTTAACCTGTAGTTAGGCGCTGCTGAATCGGGACTACACGGAAGTTAGCAGATGACCAACAGCCAACAGAAAGAGAGATAACGAGAACAGTATCACAAGTAAGCCAATAGCAAGCGGAAAAACAGATTACATGAAGTTTAAGCCAATATACAGATTTAGGTCTCGCTGAGACAGCGCATGTAACGCATGCGCTGCAAAGGCGAGACCTAAAAAATAGAAACTGCCACAAAAAAGGGAAGTCTGAGACTTCTTGTTACCCAAGCTTTATATAGCAGATGCCATACTTAATGCACAACTCTGGTTATATAATGAGGAAAAGAAAATCAAGGCAAAATAAGTATATCTCGTTCTCTAAAGGAACAAATGAATTTCAACGACCATCTAATACTAAAAGGAATTAAAGGACTGCGATGTGAATAAAATATATTTCCGAAAGTGAATACCTCTCACAAACAGAGGAGCCTTTTAGGGTTATCGCGAAAAGGAAAATGGGAGGAAAATGCCTAACTGGAACGAATGGGTGGAAAAGTGTCTTAGAAATATAAGCAACATTTTAGAAAAAGACAAGATAATGGGCCTTCAATAATTGAAAGACAAGTCGAGCAAGTTGAACAGAAATCCCTCTAACCTTTTTTCTTACAATCTGGCATGTGTCTTAAGGGAGTGTTGAAAAGCCAACTGTAGATGACGTTTTAAGTAATGTGTAATAACATGTAGTATCAGTAATTGTACAATCACCACACAAGTTTAGCCCCATAGGAGAAACAGACATTCGGAATGGAAGAACAACTGAAAGATAAATGAGGAAAGCATAGGAACAAGACAATAGAAAAGCAATAAGCAAAAGGTACAACTAGTGTATAGAAGTTCAAAACTAGCAATTGTCCAACAAAAAAAACACATAAATCAATGTCAGTGTCAGAAGCTTAATACTGGTGAAGTACGGACAATGTGACACGTTCTGCATCTTATGTGAGAACCCAATGATATAGGAATAATAATCTGTATTCTGATAGAAACAACAACTTTAAAAGGAATAAAAAAAGTGCACGCTATGTATGAACTGAACAGCCTTTACAAGAAGGTGGTTGAAAACAGTTATTTTGCTGGCTGGGCCATGACAATTGAAAACGACTTAACATTGCTGGGGTCTCACAATGTGAAAAAAGGCTAGAAGCAATAAAAAGTAGCCAGAACAAGAACAAAATTAAACCTACTGATTGGACAGTCTGGAAGAATCGTATAACAGGACAGGGGATCAGCTTCCAAGAAATAAAAAAATAGATAGGCTAACAAAAATATGAAATGAGTAATAGGAAATAAAACAAATGTAACAGGTATACAAATATTGAGACTTAAGAACAAACAAAATTTATACCAAACAAGGGGAAAATAGGAATTCTGGTGAGGCACAACCACTCTGGCATATGTCCATGGCATAAATAATAATTACCACTTTGTGAATATGTGACCCTTTGATTTTATTTATCATGTGCTCTTAATGTACCTAAGAGTCTGGGAATAGGAGGAGAAATAACCAGTCGCTCAAGTTTTTTCTATTTTCTAGGCCTCAATTAGACATGGTGGGTGGCTTGTTGTCCCTCTAGTTCAGTGGAGGATAAAGGCACTGGAGTCTTGCAATGTTAGTGAAATGTTTAAGCGCCCACTTCGGAAACGTTTTTGTTTTTCAATAATTATCTTCCAAATCAAGGAAATCTATTATCCAAATGCAAATTAACGGCCATAACTTGCTGGGAGTATTTATTAGATGGTCCCAAACTGAAAACAATGTACATCAGAATGACTAAGGGCAGGCGTTTAGATGTACATTGACGTGCTATCTTCGAAAGTTTCACGGGTCGAGTCAGCTTTTTTTTTTTTTTTGTATTTATAGTTTTATTGTTTTCTTGCAAGGAAATACAGCAATACATAAATAAAAAGAAATCCAGCTTGAATACATACAGCATACAAGAAAAAAATTCAAACAGTATGATTAAATCCAATCAGCAATAGGTGCCCAAATTTTCTCCCCCGGAGCTCTTCTTTTGATCCCTTTTAACCTATAAATAGCGGACTCGATATTATACATAAACAATAGTTTTTCACGCCAGGTAAAAAATGAAGGAGGGTAATACAGGCTCTGGCTACCGCCATACAAATAAATAAGAAGTAAGTTACTGACTTTGATCTGGAGGGAGTATGCTCAATACCCAATAACACCATCTTGATAGTTACCGTAATATCACATTTAAGAACAACAGCAAGAAAACTTTCGATTTGTTGAAAAAACGCCCTAAGTTTGGGGCAGAAGAAAAACATGTGCAAGTCATCAGCTGCGTATAACCCACAGCGACTTCAAGACGTTCAAGTAGTCGTGCTCCACTTAGCAACCTTACTTGGAGTGTAATAAAGGTTATGTATACACATAAAATGCTGAGATTTGATCATCCCTGTAATCAAGCATTCTGAAGCACACTTAACGGAAAACAAAACATCAATACCAGGGATACCTAATTTATTAGCCCATTTTGACTGGCACTGTTCCATATCGTCCCCGCATTCTTGAATCAGACTTAAATAAAGAGAACCTATACAGGATTTTTTCTGCAAGAGTTCTAATAAAGGAATTTTTGTCATTCTAGCTGAGGTAGTGAATGAGTAACTCTGTAAAAAAACTACAGATCTGAAGAAATTTTAAAAAATCATTTCTTGCCAAAGAAAAGTTGTTCTCTAATTCCTGGAATGAAGCAATTTGACCATTAGAGAATAAATCACCCAAATATCGTAGTCCTTTCTGCTCCCACCTATAAATCGTTAAATCACAGAAATTAGATGGCAGAAGACTAGGCGAAGCTCAGTGGGTATAGGTATTTAATTTGGATAAACCCAGATGCTTTCGTACTTTTTGCCAGGCTCCGAAAGCTGCCTTCAACATCTTATACTTTGTCTTTTTATGGTAACTAGGCTCGTCAACCTTAAGAAAACTACCTTTCACTTTCTCACCCATAATCATTTCAAATATAGTTGGAGTTTGACAAACAGGTATGTTTACTCTATCTCCTATTATAAGAGGACTAATAAATTGAAGTGTAGCTGCTAAATAATAAAATAAGAAATAAGGGACATTCCATCCCCCACACTCATTACTAAGTATCATTTCCTTAAGGGCTTTGCGATGGCGTTTATAGCCCCACAAGAACCTAAAAGTAGTCCTTTCTAAGTTTTTAAAACAGAGAGAGTGAAATTCCAGCGGTATAGTACGGTACATATACAGCACTTTTGGTAGTATCAGCATTTTTAAAATGTTGAGTCTGCCATACAATGATAGATGTAGGTGATCTAAGCGCTGTAACATAGTATTAATTTGTGCTCTCACAGGGTTTATGTTAAGTTCCGGTATTTTCTCTATGGGCAATGATATCTTAATTCCCAAATATGTGACCTCTGAAGTGGTAGTGATATTTGGAGGTGGGTTATCCCCAGAACATAGGATCTGTGTTTTCTCCAGGATAAGTTTATAACCGGAGAATGATCCAAATTGTTTGGCAAGATCGTTATTTGCCGGAAGAGCTGTCTGGACATCTGTGGTAGTTATCACAATATCATCAGCATAAGCTAATGCTCGGTAGTTATTGTTGGCTAAATAAATAGGTCTGATCTTTTGTTCATAAATAAAGCGGTTAATTAAGGGGTCAATATAAAGTGCAAAAAGTAAAGGCGAACAGGGACATCCTTGACGGGTGCCCCAAGTGATAAAAAAAAGGGGGAAACTTGGCCATTAATTCGAATACAAGCTTTTGGAGCGGTATACATAGTTTTAAGTGCCGTTATAAAACCTGGGCCTAGTCCTTTCCTGGCTAACACGTCCCACAGATAACCCCAGGCAACCCGGTCAAAGGCTTTTTCAGCATCTAAAAATACAAGTCCGACATTAGACCGGGTTGCCTGGGTCGGATATACTCCGCAGTGTCACGGGCGGGAATGAAACCATGTTGATATTTGGAAACTAACGAAGTAATAATATTAAATAATCGTGAGGCATGAATTTTAGAGAAAATTTTACTGTCGCCATTTATAAGTGAAATGGGACGAAAAGATGACGGTAACAAAGAGGGTTTGCCCTTTTTAAGAAATACAGTTATTATAGAATCATGCCATGACTGAGGGGCAATACCTTGTTGGGCTCTTAAACATAAATCCACCAGTTCTAATCTTAGAATACCACGAAAGTGCTTAAAAAACTCCAGGGGAATAGCATCGGGACCTGCCGCTTTTCCAGAAGCTAAGGACAACAGTGACACTTCAATCTCCTCCCAGGTAAATGGCAGATCCAGCTTCTCCCTCTCCGGTGTAGGTAAAATACCATTCAGAACAGATTCAGGGAATTGAATAATCCGATCTGAGCAATCTCCTACCACATCCTCAGTATATAATTTAGAATAAAAGTCACAGAACACTTTAAGTATATTGGCAGTTTTGTTAACAGTCGCCCCTGTAGTATTCTTACTTTTATCAATGCTTAGAAACACAGCTTTCTGCCTTGCCCTCTTAGCCAGATGTTTTCCTGAATTTTCTCCTACTTCGTAAACCTCCGTTCGAAAAGCAGCAAGTTGCTGAGCAAACTTTAAAGCAAATCTTTAATGGATCTTGACCTTAAGAGCCAATAGCTCCTTAGTAATAGTATCTGTGGCTAGTCCCTTGTTACAAGCCTGCATGAGCCGAATCTCTAACAGTCTTAGATTATTCATTTCTGCTTCCTCTTTCTTTCGAGACTTTAAATAAGGCACTGTGTCATTAAATAGAGTAAAAAACTATACTTCTCAATATTGACACAGGCTCTTGCTATTTGCTATGGAATACATTTTATAATCTGTGAAAACATATTTAATAAAGTACGGTAGTAATGTTAAAAATGAAAACTTTATATAGTGTCAGTACAGATTTATAGCACATCGATCCCTTTCATGGATTTCTTTTAAAGTTGTGTGCACAAAGAAAAGTAAATAATAACGTGCTTCAACTGGAACATGTTCTTAAAGTCACCCATGTCCCATGAACAGAATCTTTTCACATGCTTCTGTCATTTATGCATACTTTAAACTGCACTCTTTTCTTAAATTTTTGTACCTCGACTCGCTGTCCTCACTAAATCTGGGTGGAGTTTGCAGAGTTGCTCTATGCAAAGTGCAAAAGAAACTCGGTTGCACTACGTGGAGCTTCGCAAGCAGCGGAGTATGGTAGAAAAATGCAGTTCACGATGATTGCTCTGGGTCGGATGCTTGTCTGCACTGTGCAATCATTGTGAACAGCACCATGCACAGCGCAAGCTTACCCTTTCTGCCGCTCGAGTAGATTTTTACTTGAGCAGAAGCTTTCTGAATGCGAGCCGTTGCGAGCATACGCGACCACTCGCAATGAGAAACCTGCCCCCCACGCTCGTTGAGAAACCTCTCTAAGAGGTTTATTTTCCACGCTTGCGCTCGCCAAATTGATGTTGGTGATCGAGAACGAGGAAAAATCTAGCCGGGAGGTGGATTTTCCTCGCTCGCCAACTTGACGCTGGGGAACGAGAGCAAGGAAAAAACTCAGCTTCTCTGTGCGAAGCAGAGTTTTTCAGAACTCCGCGAGCTTTGCGTAACGCGTAGTGTGGGAAACTCTGCAAACTCCGCAAGCAGAGTGGAGTTCACCGCCCAAGGTTAGTCCTCACTCTCTTTTCCTTTTCTCTCTCCTACCTTATGATCAAGACAACCAAACAACCTGCACTTAGCAAAACAAAAAAAACGCATAGGATGATTGACAGAAATGGCGTTATTAATTCAGCAAGAGGCACCCAAGCCAATACAATAAACCCACTCTGGATAAGTCAAAACACAGTTCTGAAAGAATCTCTGCTCAAACAGGCAATTCCAAGAGAAGTGCATTCCAATTTCTGGCAGTACCAACATTTTTTAAGTAAAGAACACATAACAATAAAACTCCCAAACCTCAAGTACTATGGAAAGACAACAGTTCACAGTGGACCAGGATTTTGATGCAATGGAGCGGAGGTCGGATACAACAGGAGGATTGTCCTGGCCAAAGGTTTTACCTTCAGACTTCAAGTGCTGGAAAAGTGTCTCTGTCAGTCCTGCCAATCCAGCTCCTCAGGGCAGGCTTTATGACACAAGTCTCTGTACAGGTAGGTCTTGCACAGGGACTAGTCCTCTTTAATTAGATGGGCCCAACCTGGAGTGAGGAGTCCTTCTATGTTTGTGTTCCTGACGCAGGTAATCAGGAGGCCAACCACTTGTCCCTTGGAAAGCAGTCACAGTCTCTGGCTGCCAGCAGGATTCATGAGGCCTTTAGTCCTCTGTGAGTCCTCTCCGTTCAGCAGGAGTCAGAAGTCAGGATTCTTTTTCCACCAGGCCCGCCTTCTTCAGATGCCGAATTCTCAGGTCCAAGAATTTTCTAAGGAGGTGGTGGTGCCCAATTAATCCTGTGCACTAGCCAGAGAGTGGAGCAATTTTACCACCTAATCGAAACAATTTTCTTACAGTCCTCTCACTTCTTTTTGCAGTACTTCCTCTGTGCCTTAATGTAAAATTACCCTGGAGCCCCTGATTCATGATAATGGGATCCAGCGGCCACCAGAATAGTCTGTTTTCAGCTTCTTGGTCACTCCTATACATGAAGGTGTATAGGACTGATTTTAACTTCTGCAATGGCTGGAGCCTAACTGTCTAAGAGGTTCCTGGGAATAAATAGAAGAAACCCTCCTTGACCATTCCAAGTCAAAAGAGGTAGTGTTGAAGCTGCCTTTTATTCTACTATTTCAGGTTTTAAACCTGTTCGGACTCAGCAGCATAAGATTTCTTTTTACAAATTTACTTTCTGCTTAAATTATCGAAAATCTGAATTCACCATTGCAGGAAATTCGGTCTCTGGTTGAAAGGGGTATGCACCCTGCCCAAGTAGGAACCACGGGCCAGATGCATCAAGCGAAATGCGCTCGCAAAAGGGCCAGATTCTCAGAATCTGGCCCTTTGCGAGTGCAATTTTTGCATTTGGGATGCATCATCCCAAAGGCAAACATCGCAAATAGAGAATTCGCTAAATTGCGATTGTTTGCATTTAAGGAATCTCAAATTGAGATTCCTTAAATGCAATGCATGAAAGTATCAAAAATAGCGAATTTGCTAATAGGGCACGCAAATTACCACGAAGTACAACTTCATGGTAATTTGCAAAAACTTTGAAAAATGCACTTTTGTGCATTTTTCAAAGTTTCATGTTGCGCACACACATGCCCTAAGGGCATGTGTGTGCGCAACATATGTGCACAGATCACATTCAGGGGTGTAACAGGGTGTCCTTTGGACACCCCTGCACCTTTGAACTCCCAATCTCAATTTGCGAATCGCTAATTGCGATTCGCAAATTGAGATTGTCTTCCCATTCATTCCTATGGGCCTATAGGCCCATAGGAATTAATGGGGAGGTATTCATTAATTGCGACTCGCAATTTGCGAATCGCAATTAAGGAATTCTAAGGAATCGCTATTTTTATAGTGATTGCTTGATGCATTCCATTTTGCTATTCCTTATTAGCGATTCCTTATTTTTCGCTAATAAGGAATCGCAAAATGGATGCTTGATGCATCTGGCCCCACATTCTTATTCAGGGTAAGAAAATCACACACCTAAGTAAACCTATTCTCAGCCTCTGGTAGCTTGCCACAGAGCAGTCAGGCTTAACATAGGAGGCAATGTATAAAGTATTTGTGCAAAACACACACACACTAGCACAGTGAATACACCAGAAAAATACATATTTATAAAAAATAGGGTAATATAACAGACTACACCCAATACGACAAAAATCCAATAAGTACTTGTCAAGTTAACACCTTCAGCGCGGCGCGAATTCTCGCGCTGTGCTGAAGGTTCTAATGAGCCAACGGGCTCATGACGGAACGGTTCCGTCATGAGCACAGCTCAACCGATACTCATGACGGAGCCGTTCCGTCTTGAGCATCGAAGGGGTTAATCAATTTTCAAAGATTGCAGGTAAAACAGTGTTCACACAATTCGAAGTTCAATGTTTATAGGCGGTCACGCTAGACTGAGGAGAAGCGACAAAATCCTAACTGGGGTACTCCACGGAGGTTGCTGCCCTGTATTAAGAACAAATACTGCCCCCTAAATAACTAGTGAGTTGGATGGGGCTTGAGGGCCACTCAGACCACAATTCCAGGTTAGTAGAGCTGCCTGCGAGGTAGCGCTGTTCAACTACACACACACCCCTGGCCATGCAGGGACACCGTACTTTCCGGGGAGGGGTCACCGATGCTGGAAAACCAACAGTGTTAGTGTAAATGCAGAAGCAAGGCTATGAGGGTGCCAGCAAGTCAAGTCAAGTCAAGTCAAAGAATTTATATAGCGCACTACATACCCAGAGGGTCTCAAGGCGCTTAGGGAGGGGAGGAGGATTACTTGTCAAATATCCACGTTTTAAGTTGCTTTCTGAATGCTAGGTGGTTCTGGGTAAGGCGAAGGTAAGTGGGGAGTGAGTTCCATGTTTTAGCTGCTAGGTATGAGAAGGATTTGCCTCCCATGGTGGTCTTGTTGATGCGAGGTACAGTGGCGAGGGCTTGGCTGGAAGAACGTAGTTGGCGGGAGGGGGTGTAGAAGGAAAGTCGTGAGTTGAGGCAATCTGGTCTGATGTCGTAGAGTGATTTGTGTGCGTGGGTTAGCAGTCGGAAAGTGATCCTCTAATTGACGGGTAGCCAGTGGAGGTCTTTCAGGTGACCAGAGATGTGTTCGTTACGCGGGATGTCTAATATGATCCTGGCTGAGGCGTTTTGGATTCGTTGGAGTTTCTTCTGGAGTTTAGCGGTGGTACCTGCGTAGAGGGTGTTTCCGTAGTCCAGTCGGCTCGTGACCAGAGCATGGGTGACTGTTTTTCTGGTTTCGGTGGGGATCCAGCGAAATGTTTTTTTGAGCATGCGAAGAATGTTGAAGCAGGATGAGGATACGGCGCTGACTTGTCTGTTCATTGAAAGTGAAGAATCCAGGATAACGCCTAGGTTCCGTGCGTGGTCTGTCGGGATGGGTGCTTTTCCAAGGGCTTCCGGCCACCAAGAACCGTCCCATGCAGAGGGGGATGTACCTAAGATGAGGACTTCTGTTTTATCTGAGTTCAGTTTCAGACAGCTGTGTTTCATCCATTCGGCAACTTCTTTCATTCCTTCGTGTAGGTTGGTTTTGGCGGTGCTGGGGTCATTGGTGAGAGAAAGGATCAGTTGAGTGTCATCCGCGTAGGAGATGATGTTGAGATTGTGTTGGCGAGCGATGGCCGCAAGGGGGCTCATGTATACGTTGAAGAGGGTGGGACTGAGTGAGGATCCTTGTGGTACGCCACAGATGACTTCAGTGGACTCGGACTTGAATGGTGGAAGGCGGACTCTCTGGGTTCTTCCGGTGAGGAATGAGGTGATCCATTCAAGTGCTTTTCCTTGTATTCCGATGTTTCTGAGGCGTTGTGAAAGGGTGCTGTGGCAGACTGTGTCGAAGGCTGCAGAGAGATCGAGGAGGATGAGGGCGACTGTGTCTCCATTGTCCAGTAGAGATCGAATGTCGTCTGTTGCTGCGATGAGGGCGGTCTCAGTGCTGTGTTTTGCTCGGAAGCCAGATTGTGAGGAGTCGAGGGATTTGTTGGCTTCGAGGAAAGCGGCGAGCTGGTTGTTGACAGCTTTCTCGATGACTTTGGCCGGGAAAGGAAGGAGCGATATGGGGCGGTAATTTTTGAGTTCGGTGGGGTCCGCTGTGGGTTTTTTCAGAAGGGCGGTGAGTTCAGCGTGTTTCCAGCTTTCCGGGAAGGTGGCGGAGTTGAAGGAGCAGTTGATGACGTCTCGGAGTTGCGGTGCTATGACGGAGTCTGCTTTGTTGAAGATGTGGTGAGGACATGGGTCTGTGGGGGATCCTGAGTGGATGGAGTTCATCAGGCGGATGGTGTCCTCAGTGGAGATTGGGTTCCAGTCGTTAAGGGTGTTCAAGGGGGGAGAATGTTCAGCATATGGTTGGGTGGGTTGGTCTCCGGGTTGGTTGTCGAAGCTGTTGTGGATGTCTGCAATTTTGTTGTGGAAGAATAATGCCAGGGAGTCGCAGAGGGCTTGGGAGGGGGTGATGTCGTTGGAGTTGGCCGAGGGGTTGGTAAATTCCTTGACCATGTTGAAAAGTTCCTTGCTGTTGTGGGCGTTGTTGTCTAGTCGATCCTTGAATGCTGTTTTCTTGGCCTTTCGGATTAGTTGGTGGTGTGTGCGGGTGGCGTTTTTGAAGGCGTCCTTGGTGCTAGTGGTTGGGTCTTTTTTCCAGGCCTTTTCAAGGGAGCGGCAGAGTTTCTTGGACTTCTTAAGATCATCGTTAAACCATGAGGCCTTCTTGCTGCCAGGTTTGCTTTGACGTTTTTTCAGTGGTGCTAGGATGTCGGCGGTGTTGGATAACCATAGGGTGAAGTTGGCGGCGGCTTAGTCTGGGTTAGAAGAGTGGGCTGGGGTGTTTAGAAGGAGCGATGAGGAGATATGGTCGATAATGATTTTGTTCCAGTTTCTTTGCAGAGTTGGTTGGAGGTGGTTGGTGGGTTTCGGCTTGTTGTAGGTGAAGTGAACGCAGCTATGGTCAGTCCAGAGGAGATCCATAGTGTGGCTGAAGGAGACATGATTGCTGGAGGTGAAGATGGGGTTGAGTGTGTGGCCTGCGATGTGGGTGGGGGAAGTGACCAGTTGTTTAAGTCCGAGGTTGGCGAGGTTGTCCAAGAGGGTGGTGGTGTTGCGGTCGTTGTTCTTTTCAAGGTGAAAGTTGAGATCTCCCAGAAGGATGTAATCTTTGGAGGGGAGCGCGTGTGGAGTGATGAAGTCTGTGATGTCTTCGCTGAATTTTGCGCGGGGTCCTGGTGGTCTGTAGAGGAGGGTGCCTCTGAGTGTTGTTTTGGGGTCGATGTGGATCTGGAAGTGAAGGTGTTCAGAGTTGGCGAGGTTGACGTCAGAGCTGGTTGAGATGTGGATTGATTTTTTATGGACGATAGCGATTCCTCCTCCTGTGTGGCCGGTACGGTCCTTGCGTGTGATCTTATAATCTTCAGGGATGGCAATGGTGATGTCTGGGGCGGAGGAAGCGTTCATCCATGTTTCTGTTAGGAAGGCGACGTCTGGAGAGATGGTGTCTAGTAGATTCCATAGGTTAATGGCGTGTCTGTGGACCGAACGGGTGTTGAGAAGGATGCATTGTAGGTGGTTGGGGTCGGGAGTCTGTGGTGTGGTCGTAGTGGAGATGTTGTCGGTGCCGATGAATTTGCAGGAGTAGCAAGAGAAAGGTCCATGGGTGTGTCCAGGAGCGGCTTGGACGCAGATGGGGGCGCGACCGGGGTTAAGGGCTAGGAGGGTGGCGGCATCGAAGGTAATGCGGGAGGGCTGGGCAACGCGAGGGGCAGGGGGTATGGCGCTGGGCGCGGTCCAGGCGCGGACGGGCGTAGACGGGCTTACCTTTGGCGCACCTTCGGCGTGGCCGTAGCACGTGGACGCTGCGCGTGGGGACATTGGCCATAAATGGATGTTGGAGGGGGCGGAGCGTGGTAGGGGCAGCAGCTGGGAGGCGGTGGCGGGAGGAGGGGCGGACCAGGGGAAAACAAACAACAAAATGGAGGGTCAAAGGCTAATGGAGCCAGGGGCAGCAAATTCACTACAGCGCCGAGTGTGCAGGACAATTGCAAGTAAACACACAAGCCTCAATGTACCAAAATCAATTCAGCCAGCCTCAGCAAGGTCGCGCTAGCAATTAATTAATTAAATAGAATAATGTGGCGCTGCGCGAGCAAAGCGCTTCTAGGCTGCGAGGGTCAGTCAAATACACAAATACAGCTGAAAATGCTTGTTCACAAAACGATACCGCCAGGAGACAGAGCGAGGCAGCTGCAGTTCAGCTGGAGCGTGGGGGAGCAACCGATCTGGAAGTGGGGACTGCGTCATTGTGCTTGTTTCTTTCTGAAAGCGACTGCTGACACAGAGCACACCTCGTCCTCGTTGCTCCTGTGGGCATAGATGGCTGAAGAGCCTCGTGTCTCTGGCACGCCTTTGGTCACCAGGATAACACGGCTACGAGAAAGGCAGTGATCAGAAAACGCCATCTCGGAGGGGTGCAGCACAAGTTAAAGGTGAAGCGCTGAACCTGAGCACAACAAAGTGCTCAATCTCCTAGGCAAGTTGTAGCACGAGGTTGAAAGTGAAGCACTGAACCTGAGAACAAGAAAGCTCTTTATCTGTTGCAAGATAAGGCGCTCAATCTTTTCACAATATGAACTGATTATCAGGCATGCTCTGATCCTTTGATATAAAATTAGGACGGAGCCAGAGTAGACTGGGATTTTCCGACTGAGTTTAGTGCTTCAGAACCCAAACAAATCTTCTGGATTTTTAAAAAGAACCCTAATCCACCAACCTAGTTGGTGGCATGCTTCATCGTCGGGTTCCCAGCTGAGCTGCGGAGTGCCACCCAGATGTACTGTGAAGCCTGGATTAGAGCAGAGCGGGATTTTTTTAATTGTAAATGTGAAAAAAGTGCTCAAATAGTGGTGCTGGTTAAAAGTATCTCTAGGATGCCCAATCCAGTATTTATTCCCAGGTTCCCAGGATACATTAAAAAACAAGATGAGATATAGTAAAGATAAAATTGCTCTTCTATATTTCCTAATTACTGGTCAACATGTTTCAGACTATCAAAAATTGGTGAGGCTTTCTTAAAGACCAATAAGTGGTGATGTGGCTATGAAAATTGGAAGTAGCCATGTGTGTATTAGTGATATTCAGCACACGCGCTAATTGTGCTGTGCTTGTAGTGGAGGGACCGTAGTTACGGACCCAAGGTTTGATAAAATCTGCAAGACAAAGGAGAGGACGTACAACATAAAAGACAAGCACAACAAATAAAATTACATGCTGTTAGGTTTCACAGTCCTTTGGTACAGTTGGCGCTCACAGAAATTCTCTCCTGCACTTGTGTGGTCAGAATACATTCAGCTAAGTGCAAAAATCAAGTGTTATTCATACATACACATATTTCAAGTAGCCCCATGCCGTGCATGGTGAGGTGTCAGCATGCAGGTACATTGGTGCTTTATGCTGCTTTCGTGGTCACAAGTGTGCATCTTAGTGACAAAAAAATGACATCATACTGAATATTGCTAATGAAGCGAGTGTGCTGCCTCAGAATACACCGATAATAAATTGCTGCTGCCGGGGAGTCACCAGTGGCGTGTTGTATTAAGTGAGCGTTATGCATGTTTTCTGAGACCGTCTTGTTACACAGTATCTCATAAAACATTTATAAGTAAGTGTCAAAGGTCGATATTGCCTTGGACTCGTCGCATCCGCGTTTCAATACATGATCATTCTGTGATTAAAGTGCACTGGTATCGCCTATACTGAGAAAGAGGTTCCCATTGTCACAAATGATTAAAAACTAGAGCAGAAATGAAGTGTCAAATGCGCGCTCCTACTATAAGCAGAAAATGTAGCCAAGTTCCCAAATGATGGACCAGTACTACTTGCATTCTAGGATGAATCATCTTTATATACAGAACACAGCATGGGTTCATAGCCAGGTCAAGCTATACACAAAGTCAAATCAAGACGGGCATCATTTGGAAGGGTATATACAACCCCGTAAAACAACTCATGCTAAATTATCTTGCAGTGTTTCAGGTAACTTTTCAGGCTTGGGTTAATTCAAGACCCCTTACTGAGTATATGGTCAAGAGAGGTCTTTGTGACCGCCTACTTTAACTAACCAGCTTGTTGGAAGACTCTTTCACGTTTAGGATTGTCCGCAGCATTACTTATCATTGTGTTTCTCTGCTCTGCGGATGTTGCTCAGTGACAGTGTACACGGATCATGCCTCGGGTTAAATTCTCCGAGCCCCTAGTAATCCCTACTTCCCACCGAGATTAAATCATTTTAGCATTTTACTTGTGCACCTTATCCAGTGTGAACACAAGATTAAACCCAGCTTCATGAGTCCAGTTTCACAGCAGTCTGCCTCTGATGATGCCATCATTGCAGGAGACACATTTGTGCATGCAACGTGTGGCGTTATAAAGTTCTTTAAAGTCAGGGAATATATTGAAACGATTGCTCTATATGTACAGTTATGATTTTTTCAGAAGAGTTTAACAGGAGAATCAGAGCACACCTTGAGTGTGGCTTACAGCCACATGCCACCCTGGCTGTTCAAGAATGCACACTTGTATGCCTCTATCTTCTGGTAGGACCTTTAAGCACCTGCTACTACCCATATAACCACTTCCCCAAGTGTTTATTAGATTGGAGTTAGAAATGTTAACCCTCCCCATGTCTGCTTTCCCGCACATTTGTAGGATTTAGTTAGTATTTATATAGATTAATATTTATTTTTCAATGTATTTAAAAAAAAATTAGAATTGGAATAAGTTTACAACATATTAATTTGCACTGACTTTTTGTCAGATTTTATTGAAATATTTTATTTAAATGACACATTTTTCAATATTAATTTATTTGCCGGTTACTGCTGTACGCGTTTTGCCTGCGCAGCAGGCTTGTTAACCAACAAAGAAATAACGTTTTCAACGATGTTTAAATCACCACCATTTTGTGTCACATGTGAACTACTCATTAAATAAAACTGAAAACAGACTCGTAGTTTTCTCATGGAATACATGTCAACCGCAAGCTTAAAACTATTTCGACAGACATTATTATTAGCATTTAAAATAAATAATAGATACAATATCGCTAAAACAGCATTATTAATATGTTAAATGCATCAGAAGAAATTGCTGAATTGGTTTTCGCCCTTATTTGCAGTTTCGCAAGACGGTTCTAAAGTATACTATCAAAATACCCTACATTTGGTTAAAGAGAGATGGTAACATTTCGACTAAAGGCTATTTTATTTCCCCTTTTGTGAAAACCCACTGGGGCAGTATTGTAGGGTATTTTGATAGTATACTTTAGAACCGTCCATGCGGCCCCCGTATTTAATTTAAAAGAGTTGCCTCAGGGAGGTGGTGGTCCCCGGGGTCCACAATGTACCCCCTTCATTACTGTAATTGTGCCCCGGAAGGTGGTGGTTCGTGGGCTGCATGGGGTGGGGCCAGAGTCCCCCACACATTATCATTTATTGTAGGCCCAAGGAAGTAGTAGTCCGGGACAGTGGGGGAGGCCATAGAGCCTCCCCCGCATTTCATTAATAAATCAGTGTGCTCGCGGGCTGTGGGGGACCGAGCGAGCCCCCGCATTTTTATTGTCTGCAGCCCCAGGGGGCTTTGCATAAGTGCAGGAGGGTGGCCCCATGAGCCCATCTCTTTCATTCCCCCGGGATTTGGCTCACCTGGGGGCTTTAAAAAAGATGCACTGGAGCCCAGACGCTCTTTTTTTATTTTGTTGCGTATTCGTGGATTCACCCGTGAGTCCACAGCAATATTCTTTTTAAACTGCTTGTCCTTGTGAGAGCCCTACCTTATCTGGGGGGTCGGGGTATTTCTACCCGCCCTCATTTCTTACTTTTTTTCTGAGACTCAGCTTCAACCGAGTTCCAAGATGGCTGTCAACATTTCCTGGTTGAAGTGTTGGCAGCCAATCGAATTTGAGTAGGATCCACAAGTCCATTAAAGGACCAGGTCCCTGATATCTATATATTTATTTACTTTCATTTCTCTGGAACTACAGATTTACACAAAACCAACACTTTCTAAACTAAAATGTTGCTTTCTGCTTTCTGCCAATTTTGGTGTAGTTCGCTCAGCAGTTACGGCTGTAGTCCCCCACTTTTTTCTCAGTCCCTGCTTGACTGATGACTCCAAAAGAAGCTGAACCAAAAAAGGGAAAGTTTTGTGAACAATATTTGGCAAATAAAAAAAACACTTTTCTATGGGAACTTTGGTCCTAACTGTAACTACCTAATGGCAACAACACTTTTCTATGGGAACTTTGGTCCTAACTGTAACTACCTAATGGCGACCACTAGTAGATAATATATACACGTATATTTGTAATATTAATACATGTTGAAAAAGTACTTTATATTATTTTAAAATTATAATAATGCTAATTACAATTCATGATAAATTCTTATGGTTATAAATGTTGATGTTTTGGACCACAATATTTCTGGCCTTAATATTTTTGTACTTTATGTAAAGTCATTAGTTTTGTGGTTGTTGTTACAACAGAATTTTTTTACCAGTATATTTTTGTAGTCAATATTTTTTCCATACAAGTATGTTTGATAAAGCAATTGCATCATCCATTGTGTATGCAAATGGTCAGACGTGTGTTAAAAATGTTGAACCATGAAAGGCTCAATTTGAAAAATACTAAAAAAGAGTAAGGATTCGAATTGAACATATTTTGTGAATCCTCCCCTTGGGCACAAGATGCTCCAGAAAACATTAAAATTGGACAAATTAGAAAAAGTTCTAGTCAGGACTCATGCTCCTCAAAGGCCTGCATATGCAGATGTTGACCAATAAAGAGTTACATCACACCTAACTAAGAAAGCCGGTCACATCAAGAATTAGGCTAAATGTACTGGTACAGCTTGTTGTTGATGCTATGACTGCAGATGCAAATTTCTTTACAAGGATAGATGTGCTGTCCTTGGCTAGCAATGTAAGTTCTGTGTTCACGTTCACAGTCTTTGCAAGCCCTCTGAAACTGATAGGCAACTATCCTGTGGGAATCATGATTGGCAATCACAAGCAACCCTTTTACAATGAGAGAGCAATTACAATCTCCAAATCTAGCACAATTAAACTTGAGACAAGAATAGAGACCTACAGTCATTACCATTTCTCAAGCATTCAAGCATGTTCAGCAAATTAGATCTCAGTAAACACTACCATCAACTTGAAAAATATGCCTTGATACATACTTATGTTCAATGTTACACTCAAACTGAACATTTACAAAAGGTGTTAAAATATTTCAGCATTATCAGGCCTCATCTCCTTCATACACTTGCTATTCCATCAAAGTTGAATGACTGCCTTTAAAAAGATATAGGCAACAATTAAGCTAGATGGTGTTTAATTGGGATAGATGATGCAGAGCCAAATCACATCCTATGCAATATATAGGCGTAGGGCCCGATTCTCAAACTGCATTTTGGAGTAGTTCTGAAGTAGTACTATTTACCTACTACAAAATGATTTTCACAAACCTATGGCTGGACATCTATGCCTTTGTCTCTGCTAGCTTTACTATGCAGTGATTTCTGCACACATAGGTATATGATTTTGTAGTAAATGGGGAGGACAGCAGAGGGAGTGGTTAATGGGGAATACTTACAACTAAATGGGTGAGGTTACCAGAAGATTAGGGTGGGATTTAGGGAGGGACAGGCTAATCCTAAATAAAAATCCACAAAGAACATGGCTATTATAATTCAGAAAATACACTTGTACATTTGATACAGCAATGACCGTATCAAAACAGGCTTACATGTTCTGCCGCACAGCCTCGGAGTAGGTGGAGCACAACACACAACCAACGACAAGAACAGCAACATAGTCCCATAGAAAAGAATGCAGTCAGGGGATTACATTAATACTAATCAACATGGCTCATAGTGGGGATGTTTGTTTTCATTTTCCCCATGATCTTGCTGAATTCTAATGGTGATGGTCACAGTTTTATCTTGAGAAAGGTTTCTTTGCAGGCAACATGGGTAGACTAGAATTGCAAAATAAAAGGTGTTGCTCTCTCTGGAGTGACGCTTTTTTTTCCTGGTATTATGCTGGGCACACACACATCAGACATAGTGGGGCTGATTATGATGTCAGAGAGTCTGACACGGACGTGCCGTCGGTGTCGGACCCACCGACATCTACCCCTGAGGTGCGTCCGTCGCATTACAATGCGGTGGACGGATTACTGTTTGCAGTGCTTCCGAAGGGCTCAAGGAGCCTGTTGGTGCATGGAAAAGACAGCATAATCCCTTAACCTCTTAAGCGCTGCTGACGGCCAACGGTCGTCACGAGCGCTACCTCCCCAGTGCTGCGCACGACCATTGGACGTCCATTCAGCACTAGTTCCAATGGACAGCGCAGCACTGGGGAGGGATATTTGCGAAGCAGCTAAGGTGTTAATGACAGCAGCTCTGCCTTCGGGATTATGATGTTGGTTTCCAACAGCCATTCCATGTCAGCCTGTCCGACATGGAAAGGCTGTTGGAAAGCAAAATTGGGCCCCTGGCCCTCCACTATAGGGCCTGGGGGGCATCTATGGTGACCCCTAAACATCTCTGCACCAGGTGGCAAGTATCGTGATGTTTCAATCATCCATTTCACTATGGCAGCTTGTGCTGTGGGCCCACTGCACAAGCTGCCATAATGAAATGGATGTTT
Source organism: Lissotriton vulgaris (assembly GCF_964263255.1). Taxonomy (NCBI): domain Eukaryota; kingdom Metazoa; phylum Chordata; class Amphibia; order Caudata; family Salamandridae; genus Lissotriton; species Lissotriton vulgaris. The sequence goes on from NC_141694.1 coordinate 502,216,522, forward strand.
CTGACCGTCGCATCCAGATTGGGATGCCAGAACCACCGACCTATGGGCAGGCGGTTCCAGACCGATGCAGTGATTCCCCCGACATTGTGATTAGGCCTAATATCGCTAATTAAAAAAATAGTATAAATATTGACTATAGTATTTATTTGTATAAATACAAATTTCTTTAAAAAAACTTTAAATGTATTTAAAATAAGTAAGGTACTTGAGTTAAATAAATAATTTGTAACCATGTTTGCTACAAATTAATAAAACTAAGCGAGGGTAGGTTATTTTGTTTTGTACTATTGTTTAACAAATAATATTCATAATTTAAAGAAACATATTCAAATTATTGTACAGTCTAATGCACATTGAAGGTGAGGAGATGCAGTGTTTTAGCTTCATTTTTTGTTCTAGGTCAATAACAATTTTAGATTATTTTGCATTCATTTATAATTTATTTTTTACATTAGAGATCTCCACCAATAAGTGAAGTCACAACACTTGTAAATTTAGTCGCAGGAGTGTCCACCCGTTTGTTGAAGAGGGTGGAGCTATGCAAGTTAGCACTTAGGTGTACAGGTCTACTCAAACATTGTGAAAAGAAAAAAGTGGTTAGTTGCACCTAGGTCTAGAAGTAGATCTACATGTGATAAGAACTACAAATGTATTTTTATCAATGTGAATCAGGTCCATGGTTCCGCATAAAAGACCAGCATCCAATGAGTCAATTTTCATTTTGGTTCTTGACCTTTTCTAGTCATCCAGTCTAGGAAATGTGATCACTGTTGTACAAGATACGAAGAGCTTGAGACTCAATTTCTCCTTGCTCTCCTGACATGGATTTTGACCCTTTTTCTCCACCTTTCCTTTATGTCATATAAAATCAACGTATTTTATGTCCATTAGATGGCACCTTCTATTCACTACCAAGATTTGACATATGCCAGCTTCACTTTCTCCAAGGAGTTTCAAGACTGTAATGTCTTCTAGGATAGTGCCATCATGTATACCCCATTTGTACATATATTGCCCCATCCACACCACAAAGAAAAAACCCTGGAGTGATCACTTTAGTATAAGAAACCCTCACTCCACTCTACAAATTAGAGGACAATTCCTTCCAGGCTGACACAAGGGTGTGCATGCAGATCCTTCGACACACAGCGGTCTGACATCCCTTGCGGGTTGTCACCCTTGACACAGAGACGGGGTCCTTCGTTCTAAACCATCAGGTAAGGGGCTGGTTCTTCCCTGGGGGTTTCTTGGCTATAGATACACATAGCTATACACACATACACATACACATCCAGGTTAGGCTAGGTACATTTTAGCCAAATTACTTGGGGCGCGCAATTTAGCAATATGCAAGTGCTTCTGTTTTTATCTGAAATGTTTCCTTTCATCTTATTAGCACCATAGTAGAAATGTATCTACTATTTACTATATTGGTACTAGCAATCTCTTTTGTATGCTTCTGTCTCCTAATTGTCGCAGCACATATGTTTTACACAAGGCTGTCGCTGGACCAATAAATACTTATTGAAACATCCTAATCGCCATTCTGTGCACTTTCTGAGAGAAACCAAGCACAAGTATCTGAGCAAAATGTACTGTACTGTTTTCCACGATCCCGGAGGAATCAGGGTTGTCATGTTCAGTGGTTGCCGAGACTACCTACACCACTATAGAATACAGGGGTGTGGTAGTGGCACTGGAGAGCTAGCTGGTCTTACGGCTGACATATACTGTGGGGGTGACCGAAAGGGGTTGGGACACCAAGCCCTCAGTTTAGGTCATCCAAAACGTGCAGGTCCTGGGGGACTCCTAGGAACTACACGACAAGACCATTTCTGGTGGATGGAGAAAGAATTGCATGATGAGTTCTCTAGGCATACTATAAAGTAATCAACAATGCTCAGTCCCTCATGGATTATGTTCTATTCATGTTATTCACTTTCAAAGGAAAGATAACTCATTCCTTTTCAACCCATGTGCTTCATAGTTTTGTGTGACTATATGAGCCTTTGTTTATAAACCTACTTACAGCTAACTACTATTAGAAAAAAAAATCCTTCCTCCAACCCACCTGATATTCCTGAGACTTTTTGTAACATCTTCAAATGTACCTACAAGTATAAAATAACATCTGAAGTTTGAGCGGGGTACGTTTTTATGGGATACAACAGCCTAGCAGCTATATACACGTTTCATGGGGTTCCCTTCAGGGTCTCCTTCTTTACTGACTATCCTCTTCTCACAGGAAGGACATAGCCTGGTTAAATTATGGGCATGTGTGTTAGGCAGACTAGAGGACTCTTTTAGTACTCTCCTTCTCCCAGCCTTATCTATTCCCAATAAAGTGGTTCAAACCACTTCTATTGTGGTCTATATTGTTCTATTTCAATTTAAATAATATACATAGAGAATAAAGAACCCATTGTCATACAATTTAAGGATGTTGCAACTCAGGAGGAGTTCCATAACCGTATAGAAAAACGAGGCTGAAGACTAAGTTCCTTGATAAATGTATAGATCTCTCGAGGTGACTTGCTATATTCTTATACCGTAAAGCAGGTGTTGATTTATTCTTTATAATACCCGGTCACAGCATCCCTCTTCCGACACCACTTAAAACTTGCTCTTTCATAAAAGCAACAGGATGTTTGCAGATATGAAGGATAAAGGTATAATCTGTGTGCAAAATTCAATACACAGGAAGCTAAAAGATATTCAAATCAGTTGGATAAAAGTGGTTTTAAAAATGCTGTAGCTTGGAATGTCTAAAAACCTGCAGATCTTATCTTTCCAGTAATGATCTATGCAGCAGTCACACAATAAGCACGAAGCCTTAAATATCTCCCTAAATAGCTCCATTCTGATAATCACTGTTCATTTGAAAAACCGATCAAAAAGACAGTTTTAATTTTCATTGTTTAAATTGCAGCTGTATTTATGTTCTGTGACCCACCTTTCACATTGAACTTGGCAGCAGGCATTGTGACATCAGTACTCAGATGTAATACCTTAGTAAAGTGGAGCTGGAACATAATTTTTTAAAGATGTATCAGGTTGCATGTATTAAGGAAATTAGAAACTTGATTTTTTCACTGGGATTGCAGGCTCCCACGTATTATACTCAGCAGCTTAGTCTCCTTTTATAAAGTGGAATCATCCTTTGCAAATCACCAAGAATGTGTCATCATCCCTCAGGGCTGCCCCACCTACTTTCTTTTTGCAGTTTTTTTTCTAAATGCTTAAATTACTCATTTTCCGACCGCCAATATGATCTGTTAATGAGCCACTCCTTGATTTCGGAGGAAAATTGTATTGTATCCACCATATGAAGACATGTTATGTAATGTCACTATGGTAAATAACATTCTTTCCAAGTTTAGTAAAAAAAAAAAACTTGCTTTCTTTCTCAACATTTAAGGCCTGGTTTCACAGCGAATGGTAAGTGACTATACCTACAAATGCTTTTTTCAGGGATTCGGCGTTTCAGCAACCAACACAAGAACTGCACTGTAGCAACTTGGGAAAGTAATTAAATGATTTTGAAAAATACCACCTATTTAATCAATCAATAATAACAATAAGGAAAACAATAACAAGAAAACCAAGAACTACAAGTGCACAACATACAAAACGCTAAAATACCGTGTAGTATCGAGTCCACGGCCTAAACTTACAAACTACGCTAACGTGTTTGTGAATCCTTAAGGAGCAGATACAAAATATTCTTCGCTTAATTATTCGAAAAACATTATACTAGGAGTATATAGATGGGGAAAGCACCACTGCTTACCCAGGAGAGTCACAAAATATATGCAAGTAAGGATAGTTGCACAATAATGTCCAGCAACAATGCTTGTATTAAAGCACACCAGAACGCAAAAAATGATAGAGACCGTTGTACAACTAACAGCTGTTGAGTTCACTCAATCATTTCTTTCATAGATCTTGGAAAAGGGTGGGCGGACCAGTAGTGTGTGCCCACTGATTACGCTAAATTTTGTCCTTGCCTTCCCTTCCAAATTTAGCACTGATGGTCTTTTGTTTGCCTGCTGAAAGTGGTTGAGGGGAGTAAAAACTTCAAGATTATACTTACAATTTAGTCACCTTTAAAAGACCATAGACTCCGAATTCCAGTTTATGGGTTTTGTTATAAGGCCAAAAATAATTGAATATACACGCATCTTAAAATTAGAGAATATAGGTACATAAAAATCAATACAGAGCTCAACCTACGCATATAATTAATTTGGCACAGAAGGCACAATGTGATCAATTCCAGAATCAAAATACACTCCAAGATGGAGGCGGAATCGAATTCCTTTTTCATTAGGAAAAAAAGCATAAATTATCTTTCCCTACACTACTCTTATTGATGCTCCTTCTATTTCCACTATCTCATTTCCCAAAGGTGTCAGTATGTGTTGACTTCCTAAGAAGTACTCACGTCAAATGGGTCAAATTAGCTGAGGGCTTTGGAGCTCGCTCTTAGGATGCTCCTTCACCTCCGAAAATGTAGAAGTCTGATTTTCTGTCCCTACACATCAAACAAAACGACCAAATTCAGCCCCCCTCCTAAAGGTATCACATAACAAATTGTTTTCACTTGTAAAGTTCCCCAGTAGTTTTCCGTTACTTATTTTAATTAAGTTCTTATTGTCTTCCAGTGGCCTTGAGGTTCAGATAGGCCAGGCACAGAAGGTATCCTCCCCTCCCGCTTCTCACACTCTTGAAAGACATTCCGGTTATCTTCTTAAACTAAGAATAATGAGGTAGAATTCTTGTACCTGCAGTGGGATGAGAGGATACTGTGCTGGCACACACTAAAGATTAATTTAATTGAATCTTTAGCAAGCAGGGATTTCGAAACTGTCAACAACATGCAGCTCTGGGCCTACAGTGCAGGCAACTAAAACACACTCAATTACATTGATATGAATATCATGTAATTCTGCACATTATGCGTACAGGAATGATAATGTCTCTAATACATATAAATCCTACTTAAAGGTGTAAATTACTTTTCAATGCTGTGAATGCTGAATAAATGCATTTAATAAACATAGTACACTGCAAACGATAAAAATATCTGTGAGAACGTTTAGGCTATGAGTATAATGCACCTGTTGGACTTGGCCCTTAAGGCAGGTTCACCCCTAATCTTTTTGCTTTAGATCTGTGATCTATATGGATGATTTTCTGGTCTGTGCGCACTTTTTCCCTGTGTCCCAGAGTAAAGTGCGTGCATGTAGTTAGGCTGGCCTGTTCTCCCATAGGAATGCATGGGGAATGTCTGTGTCCCTGGTAGTTCCTGATGCGTGGGGAGTGCAGACTCGAATTTGGTATGTGCGAGCTCGTGGGAATGAATGCTTCGCAACGGTGTAAGTGGCATGAGTGTGTCATGTGTAGAAATGCCACTTCTAGGACTTGGCATATTAATGTAATATATGCCTGGCGTATGATTGGTGGGAGCTGGCTGGTGAGCCTGGCTCTAGGAAGGCTGGATGTGTCTGCCCGGTGGTGAGTGTGAGATTAGCATGTTGATGACTTGGGAGGAGTGCACCTGGCCCCTGATGGGCCTGGACTTTCCCCACACAATGCTGGCTCCACCCCCTGTAGTGCGACTGATGACCCTAGCCCTGCCAGTGAATGAAATGGGTGGTTGAGCTATCAAGGGTACTTCAAAACCAGCTGCAACTGGTTTTCCCCCACCCTGCACCTACAGACAAAGGGATTTACAGTATAAGAAGGGGCTGTGTCCCCATACAATTTGGTTCTGTTCTCTTCCAGGATCCTTGCCAGAGGGGGCTGCTGCTGCTGCTGGGGCCAGGAGGACCGTCACTTGGCTTGTCTCCCTGCCTGGAGACCCAGTGAGCTGGCTCTGGCCCTGCCTTGCCCCCCTGCCTGCCTCCAGACCTTGCTGGAGCTTTGCTGTTGCCTTGGAGCGCTTTATTTCTGCCCTTTGGCGCTGTGAGCGCTTTTCCCTGCCCTGAAGCGCTTGTGAGCGCTGTGGATTGGCTCTAGTGCTAGAGAGCGCTTTATTTTACTTATTGCGCTTGGAAGCGCTTTTGTTGCCCAGCCGGTGCCCACCAGGCATCTGCCGAATTTGCTGCGCTCGTTATTTAATTTACGAGTGCCCACCTTGTGTTATTTAAGCATTTAAAGCCGGTGCCCACCCGGCATTGCCCCGTTCTTGACTTCTATTTTTATCATGAGGGAGCCCACTCCTCGGATATTAAGACCCCGCCTGCCTGCCTAAACCGGGCCGCCGCGCTGCCCGCGACGACCCGGAAGTGCTGGGTCAGTCAGCCAATCGCTGCTCGGCCCGGGAGAGGCGAACCGGAAGTCCCGCCCCCGGAGCCGAGCAGCGAGGAAAGAAGCAGCTTGCCGCGTCTTGCCGAGGCTCCCCGTCAGGAGAGAGGAGCCCCCGCTGAAGAGACCCGGTGAGTGAGGCAGAAGGGAGGGGAGCAGGCTCTGAGGGGCATAGTTGTTTGTTGAGCCACGAGGCTCCCCAACGCCTGCAGCATTTCTTGGTGGGAGCAGAGAGGCTCCTTGGGGCATTATTTGTTCCGTAGTCCCCCGTGAGGGACTCCAACGTGCCCGAAATTGTGATTAGGAGCCCCGAGGCTCCTGGGGGCAATTAGTGTGCATCGAGCCCGATAGGCTCAGGGCATTCCCTTTTTCGAGCCCCTGCGAGGCTCATCGCCCATATTGATTTAGAGCCCTGAGAGAGGCTCTGGGGGCATTTCATTTGTTTAGAGCGCTGAAGCTCTTAGGTGCCAGTCACCTGTGTGCTTGAGCCCACGAGGCTCCAACGTTGCCCTAACTTTTCCTGCACCAGTTGCCCAGCACTTTGTGGGCAACTGCTACGTTTAGGCTTGTGGTTTGTGCTGCCTGCGCAGACCCCCTGACATTGAGACTCAGGGCATTTCAGCCCCTTGCGAGGCCAGTTGGCCTGAGGGACAATTCTAGTGTTGTGCTATGTGCACCCTGCGCATTGAAATTTACTGATGTATGTGATTCCTGCGCAAATGTTCTAACCTGCACCTCTGAATGTGTTTTTACCGCCTCATGTGCAATGTGTTTATGTTTTATCCCCTTTGCTAAGAGTGACCTGCTTAGAGGATTGTTTATGTCCCATTACCTTTGCTAAAAGTCACCTGCTTAGGTATTTTATGTTTTATCCCCTTTGCTAAAAGTGATCTGCTTAGGTATTTTATGTTTTATCCCCTTTGCTAAGAGTGACCTGCTTAGAGGATTGTTTATGCCCCATTACCTTTGCTAAATGTGACTTGCTTAGGTGATTGTTTATGTTCCTATAGGCCCTGATGATAAGGTCCTAGTTCCCTGCGTGATTTTCCTACAGTGTTTAGGGTTGCGTAGGAGGTATTTACTCTTTACCAGTGATTACTGGTTGTGTGCTACATGTACTATTTTGGTGACAGTCATTATATGTTTATGTGCTAAGTGTATACCTACAAGTATTATTTCTAACAAGTGCCTACCCCTGACAGTGGTCTATGTGGCCCTGTCCTGTACATAATCCGTTGTAAATTCTGCCCGTGCCTGTTGGCACATTGTAAAGTTTGTGTGTTATCTAATGTGTTTTTACTATAATACAAAGGCTATTTTTTATATAACCTTGTGTGGAGTTTCCTTTGTGGTGGGCCTTGGGTGTTGTTGCTGGGGTGCGTGCGCAAATACTTAACTCATACCGCCTCCAAGTTTAGCCTTGCTGCTCGCGCCACGTTACCTAGAGCGTGAGCAGGGGTTATCTCGGCGTGTAACTCCCTTGCCCTGACTTAGGAGTGGTGGTCTCTGACTGACTTTGGCGTGAGCCCTGGCCAGCCAGGGATCCAGTTTCTAACAGCACCCATACAATGTAGAGTGCTGTTAACGCTCTATCGGTTCCCCCTCTTATGACTAGTGTCATAACACCAACATCTTACTCTCTTACAGTTTTCTTCTTGCAGAAGGGATCGACCTAAACAGAAGTGGTAGCTTGCTGTCCCTGTCTGAATTTTTCTAACCACTTAAGGTGCAGATAATGACTGTCCTGCAGTCATTCTAATTGCTGCTCTAGTTTCTTCAAGGAGTTTTCATTATAACGCGCCTTTTGCCATTTGTACCAAAACCAAAACAGGGTCTGGGCTCACTGGCAATAAGGACAAGCCTCACTATCAATTAACTATAAACCAAAACCAGTACCAGTATTGCCTACCTAATTGAACTTGGACCAAAGATGATCGCTCGAATCGCTGACTGAAACAGTGACTCTCGGAGGAAAGTTTTGTCCGAAATGAATCAAATGATTTTAATTGTTTTTACATCACATGTGCCATATCAATGAGCAATTTTTGTTTTTTAGATAAACATTTAGATCACTCCACAAAAGTATGTCAAAACAACAAAAATGAAACGGGTAAAAAACAACACTTTGAGGACAAATTGACGACTTACATTCAACATTCATACGGGACAACACACTGATATAAATACACATATAAACATTCGAAAATTCTATTTACAACATGATTTTTGAAATTGCTCATTGATATGGCACATGTGATGTAAAAACAATTAAAATCATTTGATTCATTTCGGACAAAACTTTCCTCCGAGAGTCACTGTTTCAGTCAGCGATTCGAGCGATCATCTTTGGTCCAAGTTCAATTAGGTAGGCAATACTGGTACTGGTTTTGCCATTTGTAAGCTTTGACGGCTCCCAGTAACACAATTTTACAAATGACTGCTATTATGATGGATTTCAGGATGAATCCCATTATTTCTTGTTCCAGACTTCCAAACCAGCTTTCAAACTTCCCAAATCCCTTGCCAATTTGTTCCCAAATGCTATCTACAGCCAAATCACGTACGTCTTGATGTATCTCTGAAATATTAATGATACATTTCTGTATATCCGGACTGTTGTCAGGAATATTCGTGCAACACTGTTGAACTTTCAATAATTTACAGACTTCTCTGGCTTTTGCTAATAGGACATCTAAAGCAAGACTATTTTGAAGAACATAGCCATTATCGAGACGATCTCCCCATCAACGAATAACAATATTTGGGCCATATTCACAGAGAGTTTATCCACTATTGTTGCCAGCTTTCGAATATTCACATCATTCAAACTCACATCCACACTTGGTGTCATAGCTCCAAAAAAATCCTCAACAATTTCTCCAGCACTTGCATCACGTTTTCCTCTGCAAACGCTTTTTCCCTCTAAGGGCCATAGATCATCTACATGAAAGATTTTAGGAAATACCACTGCTAAGTAGCATGTACCGTACACATTCTTGGGAAAGTTTACATAAGTACTTTTCCCACACACAAAATACTATGGTTATTTTGTCCAATAATGCTTTTCTTATCGGCTCCTCAATTAAGATGTGTCTTAGTTCTGCCATCTCACCCACAAATATTTTGTCATAGTATGTGGACAGGTTTCTAATACATAACTTCCCTTTTTGCTGAAAGTCCAAAGCTATTGGACCAGAGCTTCCCTTTGGCTTATGATCTAATTCTTCCTGTGTCCATGGGATAACCTTATGCTTTGGGTCCAGTCTAAATAAGGCCTGTCTAGGTTGATCTTCTATTTGATCCAAAAATTTCTTTTTGACGTCAGTCAACATGCATGTCAAATTATGTCTGTGAACATATGATGTATCTAAAGTAATAGTAGGCAAAAAAATACATAGATACCCTCTCTACCTCCCTATAGTAATTATACTTATTCATGTACTTCAGGACTGGAACTTTAGGGAGTACCACCACATCATAATTTGAGAAATAGTACTGAAAATGAGCCTTACTATAAAACATGCTCAGCAACACACTACATGTGATGCCATAAGTCAAAGGTAAGTAATGATATTAGATGCCCTCTTCTACTGATGCTGGTATTTGCATACCCCCATGACAATCTTTTGCTTCTACTGTGTCCACATATTCATACAACAAACGAGCATATGCATTCAGTGAAAAATCTCCTTTTGACAAATCTACGTGTAGCATCCGACTAGTTTCCCTAATCATATCTCTATCCTTAGCTGATGCACCCTCTCTTACGTCTGCGGTAGATGGGGTAGGTGTTGTTTCATTCTTTTCAGTATCGTGAGACCCAACCAATGATGTAACAATCATCACAGCTATGAAAATAAGCATCACAACGATAAGGGTACCAATTATGCATTTCTGCTTGCGTCCTGACTTTTTGGACTCCATTTTGAATATCGGTTTTGAATTGAAACGCAACTGAATTCAACAAAGTCTCTGTTCTTTTTCACTTTGCTTAATTTGGTCATTTACTATGTCTTTTATTTTCCTTTTTTTCCATTTGATTTTTGTACTGTTCAGTTCAATGATACTAAACCTATTGAAGAAACGTAGTCAGCCCTAACCCTCAATTCTTCTCTCTATTGAAAGTCCCAAATTTTAAATCTTCTTCCGCTTGGGGCTAGGTTATCTTCTTTTCGAGGCTAATAAGATTTCTTTACAGTTCACTCTTCATCATTTATGATATGTGATCCAAGAATAGCAAGAACAAGCTGTAGTATTTCAGCGCACATTTCTCCCATTTCTAGTGCAGTTGGCTGTCGACCAAAAGTAGGGGAAGCAACCTGGTTGAGGATTGTTGGACTTGGCCCTTTTTGCAGCGTCATTCTTGAACTTTTTGCCTTCCTCCTGCATTTTGTCTGACCAGTTTTTGTTGGTTTTATGACTCTGGGAACTTATCCACTGCTGATCAGTGCTAAAGTGCATATGCTCTCCCTATTGTAAATTGATGTATGGATTAGTGACTCCACGATTGGCCTTTTTGATTTACTGTCAGACTCTAGTACAGTGCACTGTGGATGCCCAGGGCTGGTAAACCAAATGCTGCTGGTGGACTTGCAGCACTGGTTGTGCCACCCACAGAAGCAGCCTGTAAAAGTGTGTCTTAGTTCTGCCATCACAGAGCCTATGTGCAGTCTGGTACTGCCATGTTGACTTGGCAAGTGCACCCACTTGCCAGTCCCTAAATCTTCCCTTTTCTGCATATTAGTCACCCCTATGGTAGGGCCAAGGGCAGGGTGCGTTGTGGGTAAAAGGCAGGACATGCCCGGGTGTGTGTGGCATGTCCGAATACTGAATTACAGCCATTTTTGTTTTTCACTATTGCAAGGCTACCTGTTCCCCATAGGCCAGAATGGGCAATTTGATTATAACATCTTATAATCCTAACCGACTCAGGGAACTAGGTAGAAATTTGAGTTTAGTATGCCTGACCTCAGAACGGTAAAATACATCTTTTAGTGAAGTTGGTTTTAACATTGTGTTTGAAAATACCACTTTTAGAAAGTAGGTATTTTCTTGCCTAAACTTTCCAAGTCTGCCTCTGCTAGGTTGTGTATTCCTTGTCTGGAGTTTGAGTGACAGGGGATGGGGGATTCCAGGAGACAGGGTGAGTCAGCACAGGGCTGAATAGAGCTGAATAGAGCTTACGAAGTACCCCTGAAGAAGGGTTAACACAACCCGAAATGCATTGGGTCTCAATTTGATGTTTTTGATCGTATTAGAACCTTGTGTTAGTGAGATATAGCACAATGTCACAGAAATTTGTATCCGTCATTCTCAATTGATTTATATTTTTGATGTTCAAATTGAATTTCTGAAGTCATGAGAAATACATGTTTTCGCAATTAACAAAAAATCTACAAAATAAGATAAAAACGCGAAACCTTAGGGACTTAAGCTGCGCATTACGCAGATTTGGTTGATTCCAAGCCTCTACACATGCAAATGTCACACAGAGGTTAGGGTTGCACCCCACAGCATGATAGCACACAGACACAACATATGTGATTCAGATTAACCTAAATCTCTTTCAACATAAGAATTGATTAACTAGGTGTGCAGGTCTATCCACATACAAGGTAGTGAGTGAACTCCTAACATCCCCTGAGGTGTGTCAGCCTTCCTCAGTACATCATGAAAGTATTCAAATACTAAATGATTGCTATAAATGTATGCAAAAGCACTGCAAAGGGGCATTTTCTGCTCCATAATAAATAGGTTGCCTTGAAGACGAATCAGGCCTTACATCTCTCTCCAGTAAATTGGGCATGCTTGTCTTGCCATCACATTGGTGCAATTGGGGGTTTAAATGTATGCATTAATATTCAGAAAGTTATATCTCTGAGGTAATTCCTAAATTGTGCCATTTGTTTCTCAAGTTGTCATCTTGGTCAGTAGCCACTTGATGTTTTCCTCTGATTTGCATGCCATTTCATGTCATGTGATGTGATGTGATGATGTTTTGTGACATCAATATCATATAAAGCTCAATATCCTATAAAGCTCATGTGACAACATTTATGGTGATATCAATAGTATCTTTATGGTCACCGAATGTTGGCACGTATGCACGGAGCAGCACTTTCTGGACAGAACAGGCACTTCTGCCATCTTATTGTTAGTCAGTTTATGGTCCAGGTCATGTGGCACGATATGATGCAGAGTAAAGACTGAATGTTCATGGTTTACGCTGTGTTTCACAATGGGATAAGGAGCCGGATCATAATGCATTAATTAAGGGAGTAGCCAGGATACTACAATGTTTTACCCCTCTCTGCACGAAAATTGCACTAGGTGTCAGGAATGTTTGAAATGTATAACAATACCATTGAATTATTTTGGCGAACATAACATTCATCATGAAGTCACTTGTGCATGGTGCTTGACTGAGCCAAAAGCAGCCCGCAAGGAGTTCGCACTATATATAACTTTATAAATAAATAAGGAGAAATAGAAAGATGGCTTTATCTATAGTTATGTACGTGATGTTAACACAGACCATGTGCATCATTTAGAGTTTGGCAGAGTGAGAGCAACACAGTAAATCGATGGGGTCCTGCACCTTGTGCTTCACTCGCCAAATGTAGGTCATCAAAGTGCAGGGATTCCATCAACAGAGGAAACCCTTGACTTGACCTCACAGTGAAAGTCACCTCACTCTATTTAGGGAGGGGCGCCCATTGTAAGATCCAGCTTTCAAGGACTACTATGCAAAGCCTGGTGGTACCTGGCAGAGAAATCTGTCAACAGACCAGACACACAGGGAGCAACTCCATTTGCATCAGGGCCATTGATTGCATGTTTTACACAAACGTTTCCCTTTACTTCTTGTGCAAAACAAACAGAAATATTGAGCAGGCTGCCAACTAACTGGTGCCCACTGAGTATTTCAATGAGCCTACTCTGGAGAGGCTGGTGAAGCCGCTCCAATGTAGGGTTAGCAATCTCCGCACAGAAAGCAGCGATCTCTCAAATTGGAGGGTGTTGTTCCACCATTAGAAAGGAAAACAGGGCATCCAAAGACCTGTCAGGCTGCCCACCAGGGTATTAACGATCCTGTATGTTTATGTGACCACATTGAACACACTACTGTAAGCTCAAACTCTGACCTGGCCACAATTGATGTTCGTTAACACACCACTAAAAGGGCAAACTGTTGCTCATCACATCAGTGATAGCATCATCAGCTTGACTGTATTTTCCGTACTTGCTTAGTATTTCCCCACTGGAAATATTGGGCATCTTTCTGCCTCCCTTCATGCACAAGAGAAGTTCTCGACAGCCACCTTTACTAAAGATGGATTGCTCTGACAAAATAACAATTGGTTGCAGATCCAGTTTAAAGCGGATTTTGAATATTGATTGATTGAAACTATTTGTAAAGTGCAAACAATGGTTAGCCTTCACAGTAAACTATGACTTGGGGACTTTAGCTCTTAACTACCCTTTCCTTAATTTATTCAGATTACTCTATTTCTGTATGCTAACAACCAGTTGCCTGATGAATATCTTCTTACCAGAAGTTCTCAATTGGTCATTTCCTCATTCACATGTACCCTAAAACTCCTCTGAAGAGTCGAACTCTTAGAGATTTCAATGTTATATTTGCCGATTTATCTTGTGCTGTGACAGCACAGCGAGTAAATTCTTTACTCAAGAACAAGAGTTCATTTACTTGATACATATGTAAATATTTTGTGTCCAAATGTCATTTAATAAGTTAATTCAATTCCACATCTAAATGTCTCAAGTCTAACAGATTTATTGGAATTTCCTTGGTGGTCTCTGTTTTTCCACTCCTCAGGGACCTTTCCTCTGATCCGAACCTTGCTCCTAGGTTCAAAAACCCAGTAGCGCCAAGACCAATTGGTGTCAAAATAAATAAAGTCAGTTATGAAGCTACAGCTTCAGTAAATGGATTAAGAGTCCATTTAACTACTTGTGAGTTCCTAGTTTTGGGGTCCTTTATGGTAAAGGGAATTCTGGCAGATAAGTGTGAGACTACAAGAGTTGGGGCTACTCGCCTTGATGTAGTTACAGCGTGACAGTAAGTGTTTCAGCCACTTTGATACAGGCAGTTATTTCTGGGGGCTGGTATAACTGGAACCATGGTAATAGGAATTGTCATAAAAGAAGCCGTCTGGGTTAGGATGGTCACAACTGGGTTGTCCGAGTAGATCCTCCTGTCTAGTTGCAGCACACTCAACTGGTGCAGTTGTACTGTTGCCACAATCTGGGGACCACCAACAGCATCTTGAACAATGTTATACAGCAGTGGTCTGGAAGACCGCAAATCCTCCAGAAAATCATCACTAGAATACTTTCAGTACTATACCAGTATTCTTCTCTTCCTGTGCTTTTCTTTTTTTATGTCTCTCATTCATCAGTATGTGCTGCTCAGCATCCCTTTTAGCATCCACCCAACTAAAACTGTCCTTTGATGGGTACTTTGATACTTCTTATTACTAGCACATGCAGCCCATACCCTAGCACCCAGGGCCACCTCTTGTGCTGGCCTAGGAGGGGGTATAACACTTGTATCAAGTTCTCGATTATGTTCTTATGTTCAGATTAAAACTACCATATCGAGGACACTGCAAGGGTCCTTCTTTTCCAGTGACATTCCAATGGTTAAGCCAAATGATAATGTAAAGCCCAACATTATTGACCATGCATTAACTAGGAGCTCCTTCCGGAGGAGCTTCCTCACCCCCTCTTGGGCAGGACCTCTCAATAATCTAAAACATTTCATTTTTGTAATCATTCCCTGTGAGAAATTGAGTTTTTGGTTGAAAGGGGGAAACTCTACTCAAGAGACAGCCACAATACTTGTCAGGGTGAACCACAAGCAAATCCCTAATTTAACCTGTACCCAACCCTCTGGTAGCTTGAAAAGAAAGCAGTCAGGCGATATGTAAGGCTTTTATGCAGCAAACAAACAGTATTAAAGTGAAAACACAATAAAAGACAAATTCCATATTAGTTTGGAAAAATAGAGTAAAACCTAATAAATTATTTGACACCAAACCAATCAGTAGAACCAGAGGTATGCCATTGCAAAGATTTCAGGTAACCATAGAACCCAAAGGCACAAAGCGCCACTTGTTGCTATCTAGTTGTGCAACCAGTGCTCAATTTGTGAATAAACAAGTGTTGGGTCCTCTCCAGGAGGCCACTGCAGCTTGCACCAGCACATTGCCCCTGCCAGCATGGCCATGCCAGTACCAACACAACTACTAAGCGTCACACCCCTCCAAGTGTGACAATTCAGAATGTTCCAGGCCCCCAAAGCGATATGAATGGCAAGGAAGATAGGCATTACCCATTTTCAAGGCATACTGAATTAGTAATTGTTCTCCTCTCTATATTGGACAAACAGCATCATTATGTGGCAGACTGTCATGAGTGCCAGCATTGACAAATAACTTCTGGTGCTGAGCACCGGAAACTACTGGTTAGAAATAAATACTGCGTGCAAGTCACAAGCTCAGGCCAACCGGGATGGGGAGCCGGCCGGGTAGAGGGAACAGATTGGTCCTACCGAAAAAGTTAACTTCTGAAGTCTGGCATGGGGAGTACAGTTCGCAGTGGAGAAAGCCACTAGGAGCAGGTAGAGTGTCGCAGAGTCATCGCTGCAGCAAGAAGAGTAGGCTGGGTATTGCAGATTGACGTTGCTGTTGTGCGTAAATCAGTCGGGCACCATCGACTGTCTTTGTGGAAGCTTCACAGCGGAGCTCCCCACAGGAAATGTTGTAGTGGAAGCTACACATCTTGCTTTGCCGGTCATCACTGGAAGTCAATGTAGCGCAATTAGTGAGGTTAATCAGAGAAGCGATTTGGTGGTAGATGAGGGCTGCAAAATCTTGGCGCAAACATAGCAAACTGCAGGCGCACATGCACCATTTTAACTGGGAATATACATAATGTAGCACTTTGGCTCTCTGTCCAGCTTCGCTACCTTCTTGGAACTCTAACATACATTACACTGCAAGACGCATAATGTCAACACAAACAGCAAATGTTTGATATAGACAATTTGCGATGTGCAACCCTTTTTATCCTCACTCCTTGGATACCACAACCACCCTCAGAACTATAAAAACTCTGTCGATATTTCAAACTGGGTTGTGATTTTAGGGACATGGGCTGGTCTTGAGAAAATACTGGATCTTTTGAGGACTGTTCTAGCTCCCAATATTACAGTGACAAACCATCCTCTTTCTTCAACCACTTGATGCTGCAGATTTCTCTGTACCTACATATTTTAGTGTGGTGGTTGTACAAAACCCTACACTGGTGGTATAGACCTATGGTTGTCGACTGAAAGTGTATGAAAGGAGCTAACATCAGCAAAGCATTTCGATTACAGTAAAGCCAATGCAGGACCACAAAAACGACAGAGAGGGTGGAATCTAAAACAGGAAAGTTTCATTAGCGGATTTTGTGAAATTTACAAATCAATAAATTAGTAAATTAATTAATCCAAAATGCATGAATATAATGATGCAGTTTGAATTTGATTAGGATACATATCCTGTTAAGGTTAAGCCACTCAAAACAAAGTATCCCTGAAGTAAAAGACTGAAACCTTTTATGCAATGTAAAGTCTCCCAATGTAGTTCCTGTGATAAAATGACTCCCAATATAGAGCATGTGAAGTAAAGGCTACATACTAACGTAATAGATTATTTGCAGGGGGCGCTAGGTGGCGCACATCCAAGATAGCCGCACACCTGTGAGGCACCGGAGGCTCGGTGAAGAAATGCGCTAATAATCCATATATCTATCTGTAATCTTTGCCTGCTGATGTAACCTGCCCATACAGCAGTCCCTCCTGCCACACTGAGCAAACATTCGGGACTCCTGGGTGAACCGCTTTGCTCCAGCAGTGGTGCTTTTGCTGAGGGCGTGGAGACGGGTGACTGAGTTGGAGCCCGGAGCGGCTGCTTCTTCTATGCTAGCTCCCTGGTCTTCACATGGCCCTGGGCCTGCAGCAACCCGAAACTGATTTGGGGGCTCTCCACAAGGTGCTCTTCTACTGCCTGCCTTGCTTTCCGCCTGCTACGCTGGAAACTAGCAAATACTGAGGTGAGCCTGAATCGGCAGGGGTGGCATAGACTGAAACATCTTCCCGGGCCTCCCCCCTTGGGTGGCGCAGTGACTCGGCGTATCAGACTAATCGGAGTCACCCGACTCGTGGATGCAGTGCTGCTGGAGGCGGATGCAGCTCCTGATTGTCCGCCCAATACGGACCCAACACGGGATGCATATACAGACCAAAACTTTTGATTCTCCCCGCTACCTCTGATCACCTCTGAGCTTATGCCCAGTGGAGTGCCGAATGCTCAGGGATGGAGACATTTGCCGCGCTGGGGAGGCCCTGCGGAGCACATCTGCCTCTGCACAGACAACCCGCAAAGAACGTTTCCTTTGGAAAAGCAGCACTGGCTGGGACTTCGGTTATGCCCCGAGCGGACGTAGCCCACCTATAAAACCTGTGCTGGCAATTCCACGTGTCCTCCATCCCATGCACGGAAGCATTTCACCCTGCATCGACTGGACCACGCTGTGCCCATATGCCAGGAACCGCTCGAGGCCTGCGTGAATAACTCGTGGCTACGCTGTTGGGCCCCGAAGCGCGAGGTCACCTGCATGCTGCACTCTACTCATGCATAACGAGAGGAAACTGATCCTGTGCACTTAGATACTGCTCCCTTCCTCTTACCTGAAACCTGCACAGGGGGGACCTCGCGCATGGTGCTAAAGAATCCATACTTCAGTGCTGCCTCTGTTGATTTATCATCGGGTATCCACATGAGGCCTGAAACTTCCTCACAGGACCGCCACATGCTGCTAACTCCATTAGGCAGTTTACTCCTGGAAACCTCTCCGCTGGTGGTCTGTCAACTTGGATGCTGCGCTGCCTCGCGTCTGGAAGGATGTCCTGGCGCGGTCGAGTCTCACTCCCCCTCTGAGGCACCAGCAAGTATAGACTCTACATCCTTCAACAGTCTAACGGTCGTTGCTATTTACTTGGGGCAATATTTTTATTTTTTTTCTCACATGGTGTCCTTATATACTTCTTGAGAAGCCTGGTGATCCTAAAACACGACATTCTTTTCCCGCTGTACTGCTGTGTGTCGTGAAGCCATGGGGAAGTCTGACAACCGACAGCCCAGGCTGACGTTTGACACCAAGAAAGCTGCGACGCGCTCCACTTCTGTAGAGCGCGTAGAGAGGAGAACGGGACTCTAGATCTCCTTTGCCATCTGGCAGATAACCTACACCACGATGTCATTTTTTTGATTGCACAATTGACCGTAACAAGACATCACGAGATGTGAATTCGCTGTCTGACTCTGTTGCTGTATCCGTGGTCCCATCGTTAATATGCTGTTGGAGTGCCCACTGCTACTGCCGACTGACCCTGTACAGCTAAGTGCCCTAGTGGCTTTGAATACTACAAACGTCATTGATGCATGTTGGAAATTGCACTAATACATAATTGGTAGATACCTTTGATACCTCACTGAGCACCCCCCATGTGGTGCTCGAACCCCCCGTTTGGTTCTTAACCGGGGGGGCTACTGGAGCTCACTTGGCGTCCTCCTTATGGGAGCTTCCCCTGGTATCTTTGTTTTATTGGTTATTGTTTGCTGGCACACCTTGTCCTTTGTTCTGCCTTATTGAGTCCATGGACAGTTCTTGAAACACTGGGAATTAATGGGTGGGCGGCTGAATACCGGCACAATTGAGGTGCTGTTGTGGGAGGGGGTGGTTTCGAGATTTGACATGTGTTTCAACGTCTGCTCGATTGGGTTTTTTTCTTGCTGGAGGGTGGGAAGGGGTGGGACTGTTTTTTATTGTTCCGTCCGATGTAGGATACATGTCTTTCACCACGTGAAATTATGCATGAATAATGGCAATGACTGGACACGAACATATCCTCATCAGCTACATCATTTCTTATGACAGCACAATTTGATCACCTAAGCATTAAACTTCTCACGTGGAATGTAAGGGGATTACGAGAACCTAAAAAAAAATGACAAATCCTGGCGTATTTAGATCGTCACCGTGTACATATTTCCCTACTTCAAGAGACCCACATTGATCCCCATCGACCTTCGTGCAATGGCAGTAGATGGGCCTTCGCACGTGCATTCTCCTCCTACTCAACGTACTGCCAAGGCACGCTCATCTTAGTTAAAAAGGATACACCATTTATACTGGGAGGCACATATAGTGACACTTCTGGCCATAGCTGCATAATGTGGGGTACATTAGGTACGCAATCTGTTACTTTGGCTTGTAGCTATGGCTCTAATCAAGATGATCCTAATGATTTCACCACTCTTTGGAGATGCATATTGGAAATAGGCTCCACACATGTGTTTTGGGGAGGAGATTTCAACACGACTCTACGTCCAACAGCTGACCGATCTAACCCCCAACCACACCACTACACTAACACGTGGGAGGTTCTCCCGGGGACACTTGATGAACATTGACTGGTAGATACATGGAGGTACATGCATCCTACTGAGAGAGAGGGCACATTTTATACTGCTGGTCATGCTACGTGGTCTCGCCTTGACTACTGGCTTTGTTCGAGAGGAGCGACCCCCTGGATCCGTTCGGTTGCTCATTTGGCCCGCACATATTCGGACTACGCTCCTGTGTGTCTTGAGATAGTTCCCCCTGACTCTGTTGCCACCCCTCATTGCTGGAGATTATTGCCCGAGACTCTACAAGACGCAGTCTTTCAGGCTGCACTGAGGGACGAGATCGCCGATTTCTTCGTCTGAAGTAAAGGCTCTGTGGATCATATGGGCACACGGTGGGAGGCCTTTAAGGTCACTGTTTGCGGCATAGGTATGTCCAAGAGCTTTGGTGAGCTTCGTGACATTAGGAGGAATCTGCAGCGTTTTGAGGTTGAGATTAAATTGGAGGCCAACATGTGGAATGATGCTTCTGGTACACACAGGGCTTTGCTCCGTGTAAAACGTACTTACTATACAACTACTGCAGACCGGGAAGTGAAGTTCCGCGGCAAATATTTCACTACTCGGTGCTATGGGGAAGGTGAAAGACCTGGGCGCGCCTTAGCAAATGCTGTTAAGCAACTTTGTTTTTCTAACTATGTGCTTGATGTTGTTGATGATGAGGGCGTGCGACATAGGGACAGTCCAGATATACTCAAAACATTAGCCGCATTCTACGCAAATCTGTATAGCTCACAACGTACCTTCCCCCCCAGATTTTACTCCCTTTTTCGGAGACATCACCCTAGGCTGGCTAGGTGACACGCAGCGCAAATTCCTTGCCGTGCCATTTGAGGATGATGAGCTACGGGAAGTCATCATGCAGATGAAATAGGGCAAAACTCCAGGATCTGATGGACTGCCCATATATTTTTATAAATCCTACATTGATCAGCTACTCCCAATACTGAAGGAGGTTTTTCTTGAGGCTCATGAGACACAAATTCTCCCGGCCTCAGGGAGGGAGGCCCTTATCGCGTCATTATTTAAGCCAGGCAAACCTCCAAACCGCTGTGAATCTTACAGACCCCTTTCCCTTATAAACACGGACACTAAAATTCTTGCTAAATTATTGGCCAACCACCTGTGTCTCCTTCTAGATAAATTAGTCCTTCCCGACCAGGCGGGATTTAGTCCTGGAAGAGCAACATCCCATAACCTTAGAACCAAATTCTCCATTTTACAAAAGGAGGATCCCAAATTGGCACTGGTGGCAGTTTTTCTAGACGCCTCCAAGGCTTTTGACTCGGTAGAGCGGGATTACCTCTTTACTGTCTTCCAATGTATGGGACTTCCCATCGGCTTCCTGTCCTGGGTCCGATTCTTATATACCTCACCGACGGCAAGAGTTTTGATCAATTGGCACACTTCACCCTCCTTTTCACTATCCTGTGGCACCCGTCAGGGATGTCCCCTCTCTTCTATCCTTTTTGCCCTGGTTATGGAGCCCTTGGCAGTGAGGAGCAGGCAACACTACAACCATGTAGGCTTTCGTTGTCTCCTGCGCCCTAGTCTCATTTCCCTATATGCGAACGATGTCACCCTCTATATAAAACCCCCCCGTCAGAATTTAAACCCACTCATGCGTGAGTTTGTTAAATTTGGCGGCTACTCTGGAATTAATATCAACTGGGCCAAATCACAAATATTCCCACTGACCACCGCAGCCACCCCCTTTGAAACAGATTATCCCATTGTGTGGTGCGAAGACGAGGTTAAATACTTGGGGATTCGCGTTACAACAGACCGGGAGGAGCGTATGCGTCTTAACTACGGTTATGCGAAGGAACATGTTAGTGGCTGTATTGCTCGATGGATAGCGTTCCCCTGGACTATGGCTGGTCGCATATCCCTCATTAAAATGTTTTTTCTTAACATCCCCTATGACCCTGGATGTCACTTCTTTAGTACTCTTCGTTCCGAACTGATTAGATTGGTATGGGGCGGTAAACAGCCATGCATTCAATGGGACACGCTTGTACGGCCGTACACACAGGGAGGTTTTGACATTCCAAATTTTGAACTTTACTATATAAGCGCACAGGCACACTTCGCTCACTACTGGTTTCATTCGCCTCGCTATACTCCTCATGTCGCCACTGAACATTGGCTTGCAGACCCTTTGCCGCTGGATGGCATTTTACTCTCCAGTGTTGAGCCTCGGGGTGTGCCCCCAACTCTGTAGACTGCACGAAAAAAGCTTGGGCTCGCATTTTAGGACATACATCCGAATCTTGCCTCTATTCCCTTCTCCTCCCACTCACCTATCACCCAGACGCAGCATTAATGCAAGAGGGCATATTTAAGAAGATGGCGCGCACACAGAATATTCAATACTGGGGAGACCTATATGTCAATGGTAAATTCCGTACCCTCCAGCAAATGTGTCAAGACCCCCCTCAATGTGTCAAGACCCCCCTCAATCTACTATGGACACATTTCTCTATGCTCGTCTGCGTCATGGCATACAGGCATGCCACTCCTCATTCCCTTCCGAACCGAGCACTTTGACGCCACTGTACCAAATTTTACGCGCAGAATCCGCTTCACATTTAGTATCTACATTATATCACACCTTGTACCTGGATAATGATTACTTGCCGTGCGCCTCTCAGGCTAAATGGGAGGCAGAGCTAGACCAGGAGCTAACTGATGAGCAGTGGGAGTACTGCTGCAGGCAGACGGAACAGGTCTCCTCTAACAGCAGGCTCCGTGTAATACATTATAGATTTCTCCATCGTCGCTATTATACCCTGATCCGGCTTCACAAATTTGGCGTGCGCGACTCTGATATATGCAATAGATGTCGGGCGGAACATGCAGATTTTTTACACCTAGCGTGGGGATGTCCGGGGGTGCTTCGCTATTGTCGCCGGGTTCCTGCGGCCCTGGATTCTATGTCTTCCACACCTGTCTCCAGATCACCTCTTATTACACTCCTAGGGTATACTGAACATATCCCTGTTACATATAGGAAATTCGTGTCCTTTTGTTTAGTGTTGGCTAAGCGACGAGTGGCCTGTAGATGGGGCTGTGGCCGAGCACCCAAGTTTAAGGATTGGATATGCGACATGATTCTTTGGCAAGATCAACTTTGCACATACGCTGAACTACTCCCCCACTCCTCACGTCCCCGTGACATCTGGGTCCCACTGCAGTCATATCTACTAGAGCACCCTACCATTGCTACTGATGAGCCATGAGCCCTACTCGCTTGATACGTTTGGACATGGCATATCCCCTTCTGTAAGGAGACATGCTGTGGGTGCCCTCTTCCGTTATTGTCCTCTATATTCCAGGGCGTTCCCCCCCTTTTGGACTCCCTATGTGTGCATGTGTGTATTGTGCCGACTGGAAAAAAATACCCTGACATTGCTATGTATAGTATTATTATCTGACTGTAATGTATTTTGATGCCCATTGCCATTCATGTATTCTTATTGCTACAGCTTTCTTTTTTGATGAACACTTCTTGATGCTGCTTATAACATGATTGCATTTCCACTGTATACGCTGATGTATTGACTGCATCTTACTGACGGACGTTTAAATAATAAAAAAATAATAATAAAAAAATAGATTATTTGCAATCTGAAGGTATGCTCGGATTGAAAGATGTTATGTGAATATTCATATTGGGAGTTGCATCAGTGTATACTATAAAGAGGGATTTGCAATTATGTCTTTTCATTTAATTTCCACTAAGTGTGTTTCAAAAGAAGGTTTGCAAGGCTTCAAATAAGAGCAATTAGCAAAATGCTAGTGCCTACTTTTCACTGTGGCATAGTGTTAGCATTTCCGTCTTGCCAAGGAGGGATCACATGGCATGTCCTAACGAGCTACTGGGCAAGAACCATGCTGCTCTGACTGAACCATACAATAACTTCTCAGTCATATCACAAATAATGTGATGTAGCTCCAACTGTCACAGCTTCTGGTCTGAGTGTGTGTGCAGTAGCATCAGAGAAGAGTGTGCATTCCTGTGGACTCTTGTGTCCCAGCCACTATAAATAACTGTGGGGGAACACTTTATTAGCTTGGAGGATTACTGACCCTCATGAATGTATCAGCACCATCTAAAAGGGAAGTGGTCACTTCTGGTCTTGCAGAGTCATGCCATGTATTTTAATGAGGATGTCTGAACCCTCTAAGGATGATTTCTAGTGGCCCACTTTTAAAGCGTAGCGGACACCAGCATTTGTGCAACCCCCATTTTCACGTTTCTACACTCTTTCTGCATGACTTAAAATTATCCCAGTTACAGTCTTTGCTGATAATTGTCAGGATTTGCAGGTGAAATCTATTCCCCAAAGAGCAAGGCATGGCTGGGCTTTCAAAGGGAACCAATAATTTCAACATGCAACTTCCTTCAACTGTTGTACAATTCCATAGCAACCAGCTAACCAATATGAACGGTCTCTTCAATTTCATTGGGTATTGATCCTGTCAGCCTCTGCCTGGTCAGAGACTTTTGCAGCGATCTTATCTTGCTGCTCTGGATACAGGATGTGGAAGATGGGCATCTATTCTGTTAAGGTGTGCATTAATGGGCATAACTTCAATCACTGTTGGTACAGTGTAACTTTGTGCTTTGAGTTCTTAAGCACTTTAAATATTAAATATATATTACCAATGTTATTTGCTGTGCATTATATTAATCAAATAGCAGTATGTGGCTGCATTTACTGCTAGTATGAGTCACACATATACAATCATATTGTAATCAATGTATTCACACAATCTAATTGTACTCTTATATTGCCAAATTGTTTGTTTTCTTAAAGTTGACATGACTTGTACCTAGGCCTCAGACACTTACAGCCAGATTCATGAACGAAAAATCAGCTCGCAAAGGGCCAGATTCTCAGAATCTGGCCCTTTGCGAGCGCAATTTTTGCATTTGGGATTCATCAGCCCAAAAGCAAAAATCGCTATTTGCGAAATCGCATATTTGCGAGGAATTGCATTTAAGGAATCTCTATTAGACATTCCTTAAATGCAATTCATTAACCAATTTTAAATTGCGAATTCGCACTATTTGGCCGCTATTTACCACGAAGTCTGACTTCGTGGTAAATAGCGAAAAAATAGAAAAAAGCACTTTAGTGCATTTTTCTCAGTTGCATGTTACACACACACACATGTCCTTTGGACATGTGTGTGCGCAACACCTGTGTAAATTTGCATTTCAGGGGTGCTACAGGGTGTCCTTTGGACACCCCTGGCACTCTTTAAATTGCTATCTTATTTGCGATTAGCTAATTGCTAATCGCAAATAAGGAATGAGTAGGAATCGCAATTTATTTAGCGATTCCTACATGAATCCCATTTTGCAAGTCCTTAATAGCGATTCCTTAATAATCCCTATTAAGGACTCGCAAAACGGCTCTTTCCTGAATCTAGCTGTTAATTAGTTCTTAAATAAATGCATTGCAAGTTTCATGTTTTCTCTCCTCTACAGCTGCGGTCACAAGAAGTGCAAATTCATTATAATAAAGCATTGATTATTGTATAGACCTGTTAACATTTACTTGTCTAATTGAAATTTAGTTGTGGACTTATAGTGCGTGGGAATGGGAAAAAGATTCCGGTCCAATAAGATCAAATTGTTGCTAAACTAGAAGCGGTACAGCAGCACACTTCTTTGTCCGACCGTAGGATCCTGGGGAGTTTACTTGCTCCAAAGAATGTTTTGGCCTGATTTGACAATCCAGAGTGAGTTGATGGGAAGATATTTCCAGGACTTTCTATTGGGTATTAATTGTGTGTTCCTTAGAATAGTTTAGCAGATCCTATCCTGACACACACGAAGAGCTTTCACCTCTCTGCTGATTTACCCATTCTTGAATGTTGCGCTTTATGCTTATCTACCCACCACCATTTTGGCGTGGCAAAATAAACCTTTTGCCTGGCCTAAACATTCTGTTTTAATACATACAAGTATTCCCTAGTGTAGACCTTAAACAGCACATAGGGCAGGGTGCGTTGTATTTAAAATGGTGGAATGTACTTTTAAGGTTTACATGCCCTGGTAGTGAAAAACTTCCAAATTCATTTTTCACTATTGCAAAGCCTACCTTTGCCAAAGGATAACATTGTGATATCTTATGACTGAATGATCAGATTTTATATAGTACATAGCTACTAAGACTAGAGTGTCCTCTGACACTCATTTGATAATGGATATTTTTTGATTGGGAGCAGGTGGGAAAGCAATATTTGGTGTTTGAGGAATGGTAAATTAAATCCCTCTTTAAAGGTGTAGTTGGATTTTAAGTCACAATTCTGAAAATGCCACTTTTAGAAAGTTTACATGTTCTTGTTCCAGTCATTTGACATCTGCAGCCTGTTTCCTAGGTCATATGACTAAGCGTAGTTGTCCTTTGTTTATTCCTTTTAAACAGTATTACAATAGAGGGTCTGGGTGTTGGCAGAATGGGTCATCTTGAGCAAGATGGTGAGGCGGAGCTATCATCTCCAATCCTGAACTTAAAAGGCACTGGCTCAGCTCACACACAAATAACTTAACACTAGCCTATTGTGCTACCAGACAGACTAGAACCAGGGAAGGGAGGCAGGAAATCCCAGACACAACTGTAGGGGGGAAATCTAGAAGCTTATCCCACTTCAAAGTGGGTACCAGGTATAAAATGGGTACCCTCAGATCCACTCTTCAGTACACTCCTGGACGTGTAGACACTACAGAAGAAGGCTGCCCAACTGCCCTGTTGCTTGGGGCCGGTCGTTCTTGCTGTGAAGGAAGACTGGACCTGCACCCTTCTTCCAAGGCTAAATTGACACCAAGGGCCAGCTGCCTGACCTACGGTTCTGAAGTAAATGGACACAACAAGCTCCAGAGCACTTCCTGGAACTGCCCAGCAGATCTGCCGGGACCTGCAACCGGACCTGCCTGAGCCCTGCTGGCCTCTGCTGAACTGAAATTCTGATCCTCAGGAGGTGCCCCTCAGGTCGTGGACCCTTGGTGTGGCATAATTTGAACATCTCTTGGAAGAAAAGAAGAAATGCTGAGGTTTTGGGCTCTTCACAACCATAAACGGGCCTGTTCGTGCCAAGATATTGCTGCCTGCACCGACGACCAATGTGAAGCTGTGGTTATCCTGACTCTTTGCAATACAGTGACCACCAGCAACACAAGATCTGCACTTAGCACTACAGCATTGACAGCCTGTTGAGAGCGCCAATGTGAAGCTCCAGCAACAACCAACTGTGATGGCTGACGGATCTTCTCACTGCAGCAACGGACATCCACGTTTCTGCATTATCCGTCCTGCTCTTCATGCTACAGCGACAACCTTCTGCGACTCAGTCCCTGCTCCTCACCGTCCTCTCCCTCGGGAACTGGACTCCTCGCCCCAGACTTTAGAAACAACTTTTTTAGTGTGACCAACCTGGTCCCTCTACCCGGCCCGCACTCAATCGTAGTCAACCCGAAATTATGACTTTCACCCAGTCTTGCATGCAGTGCTTGATTTAAGCTGGTACTTTCCGGTGCTCGGCACCAGAACCTAATTGTCAGCACTAGCACTTATGACAGTCCCCTACATGGTGGCGCGGTTTGTCTAACAGAGAGAAATACAATAGTTGTTTAATAATATAGAATAACTTGAAAATGGCTAAAACCTGCCTTGCAAGCCATTCCAATTGCTTTGGGGGCCTGAAATAGTCTGAATTATCACACTTGAAGGGGTGTGATGCTTAATAGTTGTGTTGGCACTGACATTGGCTGGTAGGGGCAATGGGATGGTGCAAGCCGCAATGTTCTCCCGACGAGGGCCCAACTAGGTAGCCGCAAATTACACTTTGTGATTTTAGGTGTAATACTTAGATGAAAGCTTTGAAATTCCATATTTACGGTGCTGATTCTATTTTTGTCATTTTGATGTCAAATAATGTATTAAATGTTACTCTATTTTTCTAAATGAGTGTAGGATTTTTCTTGTATTGTGTTTTCACTTTAATTCTGTTTGTGTGATGCATAAATACTTTACACATCTCCACCAAGTTAACCCTACCTGCTTTTGTATGAAGCTACAATAGGGTTAAGAAAAGGTAAAATTAAGGACTTTCTTGTTGTACACCTTCACAGTGATTGTGGCTGTTGCTTGAATAGGGTTTCACTCAAGAAATAACCCAGTTTCTCACAAAGAATGAATAAAAAAATGAAATGTTTTAGAGTATTGAGAGATATTGTGAGTGGCAATATGACAGTTCCTGCCTGAAGGGGCGAGGAAGCTCCTCCGGAACAAACTCTAGATCAATACATAGTCATTAATGTTGCTCTTCACACCTGCATTTGCCTTAACCAATAGAAGAACATTACTAAGAAAGAAGGACCCTTCCTGTTTCCTTGATATGGTACTTTTAAACTAAACATAATCAAAATCTTGAAACAAATGTTATAGGGCATCAAACCCCCGTCTAGCCCAGCACAGTACAAGGCTTAGCATATGCTAATGTTCAGGAAAGGTTTTAGAGTAAGGAAAAAAGGACAGTTGTAGTTGGGTTTTGTTAGGCCGGACAGTCTAAGGGTGGTCTTCCCCCACCTTTTTGTCTGCCTGTCTGCCTCCCTCAATTTTTCTGCCTTGTATTTTATGGCTTTAGGACTCTGCACACTTTGCCACTGCTAATCGATGCTGATATGCTTGTGCTCTCTCCCCTACAAATGGTAATATTGATTCCTCCACAATTGACATGTTTAATGTTCTTATAAGCCCCTACTAAAGGGCACTACATGTGCCCTGGGCCTGTAACTGAAACGGTCCCAGGATGCTTGTCTCCAGTACAGGGAGGACCTGGCTTGGCAGTTCCGTATTAACTGATCCTATGTGGAGCAGGGTCAAGACTGATATGCATATGGCTGGGTCCAAACTGGGAAGGTGTGGTGAGCAAAAAATCGATGGATTAAACCCAGATCTGTGACTGGACATGAATGTTTGATTTGTTCAGCTTTCCATCCATCATTCATTCTTTTTGCTTTTGTTGCCCTAAGTGGGAAGGGTATGCCCAGGTGCATGCTTATTATGAGTGTTTGTAGTAGGTGTTTTGACAGCATAGCGGTGCCAACTTTCGTGAAACTATGATGTGAGCAATTTTGTGTCACAGTTTGTTCTTGAGTTCCATATGAAGATTAGCTTGCATATTCAGCAGAATGTGATATGTTGGCAAAGTAAGCATTTGGATACTTCGATATGCTAAGCTCAGCAGAAAAGAGCAGGAGATGAAACAGAAAAGGCTTAATGAAAAGTTCACACTTGCTCATACTAAGATTGCACAGAAATAATTTCAAAATGGCTCCTTTGTGGGAAATGGTGCTGGTAGTGGAAGTCAGGGAGTTGGGTTTCAAGGCAATGGAGAGATGATGCAGCGTAGAAATGATTTTCCACCGGATAGAGGTTGGGGTGTTCCAAGTGACTCAGGCACTGGAAAAGATTTGGCAACGATGAATCGGTTACATCCATGTAATTTTTGCAATACATTAGTACCACTGAAAGAAGGAATGTATTCTCAACACAAGTCAAATGACTGGTGATGGTCAGATGAAAAATGTTAATCCTATACAGATGCAAAGTGTACCAATGCAGAGGCCTCATAATCCCAACAGGTCACAAGTCCTGATGATGCAAGTTCCCAAAACCTCGATGGCCCACCAGAATGTGGGTAACCCAAGGTTCTATGTGGACCAGGTTCCTTGAAATTATAAGAATCCCTTAGTGAATCAAGCACTTTCCAACATTTCTCGGTCTTCAATACCTCCTAACAAATGTTATAGGGCATCAAACCCCATCTAGGCCAGCACAGTACAAGGCATAGCATATGTTAATGTTGAGGAAATGTTTTAGAGTAAGGAAAAAAGGACAGTTGTAGTTGGGTTTTGTTAGACCGGACAGTCTTGGGGTGGTCTTCCCCCACCTTTTTGCCTGCCAGTCTGCCTCCCTACATTTTTCTGCCTTGTATTTTATGGCTTTAGGACTCTGCACACTTTGCCACTGCTAATCAGTGCTGATGTGCTTGTGCTCTCTCCCCTACAAATGGTAATATTGATTCCTCCACAATTGGCATGTTTAATTTACTTATAAGCCCTTACTAAAGGGCACTACATGTGCCCTGGGCCTGTAACTGAAACGGTCCCAGGATGCTTGTCTCCACTACAGGGAGGACCTGGCTTGGCAGTTCCGTATGGACTGATCCTATGTGGAGCAGGGTCAAGACTGATTTGCATATGGCTGGGTCCAAATTGGGAAGGTGTGGTGAGCAAAAAAACGATGGATTAAACCCAGATCTGTGACTGGACATGAATGTTTGATTTATTCAGCTTTCCATCCATAATTCATTCGTTTTTCTTTTGTTGCCCTAAGTGGGAAGGGTATGCCCAGGTGCATGCTTATTATTAGTGTTTATAGTAGGTGTTTTGAGAGCATAGCGGTGCTAACTTTCGTGAAACTATGATGTGAGCAATTTTGTGTCACAGTTTGTTCTTGAGTTGCACATGAAGATTAGCTTGCATATTCAGCAGAATGTGATATGTTGGCAAAGTAAGCATTTGGATACTTCGATATGCTAAGCTCTGCAACAAAGAGCAGGAGATGAAACAGAAAAGGCTTAATGAAAAGTTCACACTTGCTCATACTAAGCTTGCACAGAAATATTTTCAAAATGGTTCCTTTGTGGGAAATGGTGCTGGTAGTGGGAGTCAGGGAGTTGGGTTTCAAGGCAAAGGAGAGATGATGCAGCGTAGAAATGATTTTCCACAGGATAGAGATTTGGGCGTTCCAAGTGATTTAGGCACTGGAAAAGATTTGGCAACGATGAAGCTGTTAAATCCCTGTAATTTTTGCAATAAATTAGTACCACTGAAAGAAGGAATGTATTCTCAAGACTAGTCAAATGACGGGTGATGGTCAAATGAAAAATGTTAATCCTACACAGATGCAAAGTGTACCACTGCAGAGACCTCATAATCCCAACAGGTCACAAGTCCTGATGATCGAAGTTCCCAAAACCTCGATGGCCCTCCAGAATGTGGGTAACCCAAGGTTCTATGTGGACCAGGTTCCTAGAACTAATAAGAATCCCTTTGTGAATCAAGCACTTTCCAACATTTCTCGGTCTTCAATACCTCCCAAGACAATGGGTCTGACCAATCACAATGACTGTGCCTGAGGGGGAGGAAGATTGTCTACTTGGTTCAGTCTTGGATGTAGACCAAAGTGACCCATCTGTAGAAGGTGAGGTGATCAACACTGGCGCTACTTGTTCCATTGTTAGAACTAAGAAAGGAAGTCCCAAACTTACCCCTCTCTGGAAAATGATTGTATATGTAGTAGGTGTTGTAGGTGAGTCAGTAAACATTCCAGTTAAAACAGGTTCCTTTGAGGAAGACCACCAATTCATGGTATGCGATTTCAGTCCAATCAGGTTGTTTGGCAAAGACCTATTGTCCAAGTTAAATTGTACAATTTACTATACACCGGAGAGTGTTGCGTTCCAGACTCATGATGAAGATGTTGATTCCAAACTGCCAAGCATGGAACAGCTATTG
This sequence comes from Lissotriton vulgaris, assembly GCF_964263255.1. Classification (NCBI taxonomy): domain Eukaryota; kingdom Metazoa; phylum Chordata; class Amphibia; order Caudata; family Salamandridae; genus Lissotriton; species Lissotriton vulgaris. The sequence continues at coordinate 502,247,971 of NC_141694.1, forward strand.
GACTGGTTCCCCTGATGAATGGGAAAGATTTGCTGGTATTTGTAAAGCACAAACTAATCAGCCATAGGGCTCTCAAGGAGCTAGGGGCGTTCGGGGAGATTAAGTGAGCTATTGCCCAGAGTCACACAATGCTGAGCTAATCTCCTTCCGACACTGGGGATCGAATCGCGAGCCCCGCGCTCCATAGTCCGCCACCCTGGCCACTGTGCCACACCTCTCCCACCACAGGCAAACTCTTGATTACCCTGAAGTTGCAGAGGGAGGGGGATCAAAGAAAAGTGCGCAAAACCTCCTTGATTAAGGCTATAACAGGGAGACATTTAAATCCCTTAGTTGATCACAATCATCATAACATAACGAACTGTGTCTAAGAACTGAACTTTGTTGAATAACTGAAGATTCCATAAGGCCAAGGCTTCAAAAGAAAAGTTGTGTTGTTCTTCTAGAAGAAGATGGAGTAGGTCACAAAGGATGCTGTACATAATTGATCTCACTTCAAGCTGTTCCCAATTTGAGGTCTGACTCTAGAGAAGCAATGGTTAGCCTTTCAAAGAATCAGAGTAGAGTGGTTGTAGCTGTAGAACTGATTGTCATTATCAAGCCCCGGGTGCTTTACTGATTGCTTTAAGATCCCCAGTAGATGATAGTCCAGTTAAGATAACCCTGCTACCATTACTACTACATCCCAGCTGGCAAAACAGGATAACTTTGATTTTAAGCACTTGCATAAGGGTGCTTCGGAGGGAGATTTCTCATTAAACTTTTATTTTATATTGCTGCATGAATATTTGAATGTAATGCAGGCTAAAGATTTATGTTGGCACACATTTACCCACATCTGTAGATTAGGGCATGCACTACCTTCACCTTGCCCTCACTTGGGGCACTTCCCATACCATAATTATCAGTTTATTGTATCATCAAGACCATTTGGAGTATTACTTCTCAAACTATGATCAGACATGCCTATGTATAAACATTGAACCTACATGTTAATGCAAACGAGATGGACATTATGTGGCATTTCTTTAGATCTAAATAGATATAAACAGAACCCAACATGTTGGATGGATCTTATTGAAAAGACATTAATTGGCGATTTGAACAACAGGAGAGCAGTTATTGAAGAGAGAACTGAGGTGGAAACCCATATTCGGAAAGATAAATGGGGAAAGGAAGAGAAGAGGCATATAGATTTGGGAACACAGCCCAAGCTGAGTTGAGATTGGAAACCGAATGTGACATTATGCTTTATGAAGAGAGAAGAAAATATTCCAAACTTCTAAAGAAAGGTATGGAGTGATTGTCATCCCCCATTTGACCTGCTAAGTTGCACAGATCAGATGTTTGCAGGAAACCTTCCTATTATTCCAGGAGATCATTAGGAGTGTGGACCAAATGCTATTTTAAACTCCCCGCTAATTAAGTGGAAAGATAGTATGTAGTGTTAGCTAAGCTATATCATGTAGATGATTTGGATAGTCAAGCTGTTGGGTTTCTTGTTAGGCTTAATGTAGTAGTAGTAGTAGTGCTGTACAAATAGCAGGAGATCTTTTTGGTGTTATGATCTTCTCAATGCTTCTCACTTTAAATGATATAACGTTTAGAAAACTATCAACACTAGTAGATAAACTTGCAACAAGCACAGCTGGAGCTTTGGTGACTATTGATACTGAGATGATAGCTATTAAATCTACGATTATTCAGAACCAACTTGCCTTAGATATTTAGATTGCAAAATAAAGTTGTCAGATGTTCAAAGCTCACCAATTCTGCACTTACATCCCTGAAAAGACTAAGGAGATCAGATAATATGTGAAGAACATTACTGGAGATTCACCGGAGCTGATGGAATTAGAATCTACAGGAGCTTTGGCTGCAATTGGGAAAGGGTTTTCTGGAGTAGGCAGTTGGCTTAGCAATTTTGGTAGTGCACTAGGTGCCATGTTAAAGTCTATTTTGATCATTAGTGTTTGTTTCATTTGCATATTTGGAATGTGAAAGAGATTTAGATATCTGAAGACCAAAAACATATCAGTAGAGGAGGGAAGGGAAACTGGGAGAAAGAGAAAAGAGGTTGAATTTGAGAGTGAAAATGTTAAATCTATGATGAGATGAAGAAGTTGGTAGAGTTTAGATGGTAGCAGTAAAAGACAGCATGCTTTTGAAGCCGGTCGCAGAAATTTTGATTCTTTTGCGTGATAGCTATTTTAGTCATCAGAGGGGGTTTTAAGTCAGCATATGTTAGTGCTTTGTGCACTTATGCACCATGTATTCTTTATTATAGGATAACAATCATTTATTAGCATCTATTTTACTTTTCCTAAAGTTGACATGCTTTGTGCTTAGGACCTAACCACTCTAATTATTTCTTAAATAAATTCATTGCAAGTTTTATCTTTTCTCCGTTCTGCAGGTACTGTCTCAAGAAACACTTGTTAATTATAATAAGGCATTATTTATGGCAGTGAACTGCTAAGTTTTCCTAATTGGAATTTGGCCGTGGGCATGAAGTGTGTGGTGATGGCTTATAGCCTTCTTCCTGTACTAGTCAGACCGACTGTTGCTTACTTACAGCTGCACCCTTCTTTTTCAGACCCAAGGAACCTGGCGAGTCTGCCTCCTCCCAGAGATAGTCATGATTGAACCATACAGAGGGAGTCGATGGGAGGATGTTCCCACAACCTCCTATTTGTATTAATTGTGTGTGCCTTACAATAGTGCAGCAGATCCTGTCCTCACCTTGCAAAGAGAAGACCATTTGCATGTCTGCTGATTTACCCTGCCACGGATGTTGAGTTGATGCTTGACTGTCGGTGTGGAAACTGAATTAAAGAAACACAGACAGTGTTGATGACCAAAAGATGCAGGAATTGCATAAGCATTAGGCATACTGCCAATAATATCTTGTGATACAAGCATGATACTAGATGGCATCAAACGTGATAGCCACATGCTGACAGTTGAGACATCCAGTTCGTCACCAGACATATTTTGCACAATACCAGTCCAATCAAATGCAGGCATTTGGCTCTAGCTGTACGTGGCCATCAATATGGGTGGCTGTTGCTGGGTGAGCACAGAACTTCTTATCACAAGAGGTGTCCTTGAGCAAGCCTTGCTTTACAAGCTGTTCAGTAGGGTACGTTTGTGTGAGAGGCTGGCCTGGTATATAATGTCCACTAATGTAAGTGGGCACTTTGCACCAGTCCAGACAACCCTTATGGTGATTTAAGAGGTCTCAGATTACCTTAGAAAGCTATCCAAGTGGTAGTTGTGGAGAGCAGCCTTCAGGCTTAGTCTTGAATAAGTGCAAAGCAGCTTGTTTTACCAGAATGCAATCTTATAGTATAGATCAAATGAAAGGAGAACCACACAGTAGTTATAAAAATATGTATTTAATATATAACACTATCTAGTACATTACAGTATCTCCCACATGGGGATAGACACAAAGCACGCAATACTTTAGCATAGAAATGACAGTAAATAGCTCAAATACACAGTGAGCCCCAGGAGGGACAAACCATATACTAAGAAAGTGGTATAAGAACCACGACTCGAATCAGGACAATGTCGAGAAAACGTTGAATTGCTGGGACGCCAAGGAACCACCCAAGGTGAATAGATAGGGACCCCATGGAGTGCATATGCAGTGTTTGAACACAACCACATGCTCTGTACACGTCTGTGCAAGTCGCAGTTGGAATTTAATAGATTAGGGACCCTTCTCGGTGGACCCTGAAGAAACCCTGCGGAAGACAAAAGGTTAGAGAGCCACTCCACCCGTGGATACCGAAGTACCCAAGTTACCTATCCCAGGTAAGCCGGGTTCATAGATGTGAAGTGGTGTCTGGAACCACAGTCGAACCCAATGGAGGACTTCAGGACAGTGCCACTGCTGGAAGAGGAGAAAGTGTCCGCCGGAATCCTCAATGAAGAGTACCTAAAAGCAGAGGTGACAGTATCTATATCACTCTGGAGCAACCAGGAGACTTGGAAGCCGAATGTCCTCCGATGTCGGGTGCTTCAGGATAGTGGACGGTGACCTTGACTCTGCAGCTGTGGGGACCAGGTGATGCGGAGGATGACCAGGAGCTCGATACAAGCTTTCTTACAAAGGATGCTAAGAGCTGAGGGGTCGGTGGCCGGCTGGAGCACCAACAAGCCTTGGCAAATGCAACCCACACAGGAAGACAAGAAAGTGTACGGTTCGGACCAGTAAGGTCCAGGAAACTCACCACAAGCTAGAGAGTCAGAGCAGACCCCAGGCAATCAGGGGAGCCCAAGGAAAACAAAGATGACCCTAAATTGGACCCACAGGCCGTAGGCACAGGTGTCGCGGGAGGACCTTGAGCAACTTCACAAAACAACAGGTGCGATGTAGTTGAAGATCTTTGCAGGATAAGTTGCCAGAGGTTGGGGCTACTTGAAGCCCAATGCAAATGTACGTGGTGCACAGGGGTTTGGGTGTTGCAGCTGCCACAAGAGATTCTGGCCTCAAAGTGAGGTCGTCAAGATCAGGAAACACGTCTCCTACGTCCTTTCAAAAGATTTTATCAGTCTGAAAGACCTAGCCAGGGTTTTGGGTCTCCTTTCATCTTCTATTCAAGCAATCTCTCCAGGCCCACTTCATTACAGGGGCTTGCAGAGATTAAAAGCTCAAGGCCTGAGGAAAGGTCTCTGGTACGAAGATTCCCGTCCCCTTTCAGAAGACGCCCGAGAAGACCTGCATTGGTGGTTAAACAACCTCCAAGCTTGGAATGGAAAAGCTATATTTGGAAATGTACCAGATTTTATCCTAGAATCAGATGCGAGCAACCGTGGTTGGGTGCTCGTCTGAACGACCTAGAAACCGGTGGGAGATGGTCTTTTTCAGAACAATCCCTCCACATAAACTCTTTAGAAATGTTGGCAGCCTTATGAGTTTCAAAGAAGTTCTGAAGAACTCCAACACTTTAATCCGTTTGGACAATTTTTCAGCCGTTTTTTACATAAATCGTTTGGGTGGTGCGAAATCCAAAAGTCTCTCGGTTATCGCAAAGAAAATATGGTATTTCTGTTGGGAACACAAAATCACCCTCAGAGCAGACTACATTCCCGGTTCATTGAATCTGAGAGCAGATTGGAATTCACGTTTTCTTCACGATTCCAGCGATTGGATGCTGAATCCCAGAATTTTTCATCTAATTCAAGAAATTTGGGGCCCAATCCTGTTAGATTTATTTGTCAGCCGATTGACGAACCAAGTTCAGAAATACTTCAGTTGGAGACCAGACCCAAACGCGTTGGGAGTAGATGCCTTTCTCCAACCTTGGGAAGGGACGAAGGGCTGCTACGCCTTCCCTCCCTTCTCAATGATTCAGAGATTGTTGTGGAAAGTGAGACTCGAATCATGCAACATAATTCTGGTGACTCCTTTTTGGAAATCCCAAGTATGGTTCCCCGGTGTAATGGAGCTGGCGGTAGACTTCCCATGATTAATCCCTTGTTGTCCGGGTCTTCTACAAGGCCCAGACGGAGAAGAACATCCTTTAGTCTTGGAGGGGGAAATGACCTTCTTGTTTGGAGGATATCAGGGATTCAGGGAGATATTCTGAACTTTCGGGAGAAGCTAAAAGCTTAGTGGAAGAATCATGGGCCCCTGGGACCAGAAAGAGATACAGAGGAATATGGAACAAATGGTCTGGTTGGTGCCTTGAAAGGGATTTGGATCCCGTTCAATGTCCTTTACAATATGTAGCTAATTACCTCGCTCATCTTTTTGAGTCAGGTCTTTCTATTAGGACCATCAACTGTTACAGGTCAGCCATCTCTTCAGGTCATTGTTTGATTAATAACCTTGCTATTGGAAGTAATCCACTAATCAAAAGGGTCATGAAGGGTATTAGACTTAGGAGACCTCCTAGAGCTCGCTATGAATCTCTTTGGGATGTTAATCTTATTTTTATCCTTTTCATGTCCTGGCCTGTTAATCAGTTACTTTCCCTTAAGAGAATTTCAATGAAATTAGCAACCCTTTTATGTTTAATATCCTTTAGGAGGGTGTCTGATATTAAAGCTCTTGATCTTTCCTACAGGTTTTATTCTTCTAAAGGTGTTCATTTCGATATTTGGAAAAGAACGAAAACGATGTCAGAATCTATCTTCTATCCCTTCTTTCATGAATGTGAAAACCTATGTGTTGTTAATTGCATGAAGTGTTATGAAAATAAGATTTCAGTTTATAGACCTCCTGGATGTGATCAACTTCTTTTATCTTTTGTTAGACCTTTTAGACCAGTGTCATCAGCAACTTTAGCGAGATGGATACGCTTGATTATGCATGAAGCAGGTGTAGATCTGTCTAGGTTTGGTGCTCACTCTTCTAGAGGTGCAATGGCTAGCAAAGTCTTTTGGGCTGAAGTTTCTCTACCCGAAATACTTAAAGCTGCAGATTGGTCTAATGCAAGTACCTTCTCGAAGTTCTACTTGAGACCGATAGAGCATGTTAGTGGTGCAGCTTTGCATGGCTTTAAACATGCATAATGGTAGCCTCCGGTCTTGTAATGAAATGTCGATTCTCCAATTAACATGAGAGAATCTTGATTTCATTAAAGACATACGGAGGCTAACATTATCCCACCCTTCTCTCCCTGAGAGGTTTGGGTTGATTGATGTCAATGGTTTTCTTATTATATCTGAAAACATGATTTTTGTCTCTTATCTTTTTCACTATATGATATTTTTTTGTTCCTTCTCAGATAACAATCTTAAGGAATAATTGTTTCGATGAAATTTCTTCACTGTACTCCTGTGTCATCGCAGCCCACGAGATAGATAGGAGCCTGCTCATCCTAGTTGTTATGTGTTAAAGTTCTATTTATTGTGATGTAATAGTATCTTTAAAGGGCTGAATGTTTGGGCAGCAAATCAAAGTATTTGCATAATGTTAGCCTCCGTATGTCTTTAATGAAATCAAGATTCTCTCTTCATGTTAATTGGTGAATCGACATTCTTGCCTCAAAGTGAGTGAGAGGTCAGCTCAGGCCGCGAGGGACATAGAAACCCACCTCCTGTGTTGTTAAACTCTTCGGAGTCCGTAGGAGCTCGGGATCAGTAGACCGGTCAGCAGTGTTGTGGTGCCTACGAATGCAGGGGAGTAACTCCTTCACTTCAAGAGAGTTTATCTATAGGTGTCTTGGATGCTCCACAGGTCCTGCACAGATCCTGTATGGTGCACAGGCACAAATGATACAGCAGACTGAGAGGGAGACAAAGTCAGACCCAAACGAAGTCCAGAGTGATACAGCAGACTGAGAGGGAGACAAAGTCAGACCCAAAACGAAGTCCAGAGTGCCCAGATGGTCGAAGTGCAGAGGTTTCAGTTATGAATCTTGTCCACAACAAATCTAAGATCCTACATGCCAGGTAAGCTCTTAAGTACCCATGGGAGATGGTTGGAAAGATTCAGGGGACCCTCCCAGGGGAAGGTCTAGACAGGGGAAAGGTTACTGCCATGTCCTTTGTCCAGTTTTGCACCATAGTGGGAGCCAAAGTCTCCCAGAACTATTTTGAACTGGACTATGCACAGGGGCACCAAATGTGCAGAGTTTCAGGTGCTGGCAAGCACGCCCACCCAGTCCTAATACACTAAATCCTGTCTGGGAAGTGGTCACACCTCCCTGTGACAGGATGCCTATTGTTCTGCCTTCCCCTGCTTGAGCTTGGCTCAGCAGCAGGAGGGCAGAAATGTGTCTCTAGTCGGCAGCAACCATTTTGTGCTGTCCGGGGTTAGAAGGCTGGTACCGGGGTTCTTATTGGCAGGATCCCAGTCAGATTAGTCAAAACACAGCTTAGTACCAGGCAAAAAGTGGGGGTACCCATGCAGATGGATCCTACCTTCCTACAGTTAGTTTACCTGAGTTCATCCGGCCTCTGCTCACATTTTGCAGGCTCATCATCACTTGAGTATCATAGGGTGAGAGAAAGACAAGATGGACCCCAAACAAAAATAAAACTGCTTCCACACCTGTTTCTATCCACAGAATCTTAATTTATTTTTCTGATGCCGACACCTTCCTGTTCAAGCTTCCTCTTGCCCGAAATCAATGCTTTGATTATAATAGGGAAATTCCTTTATAGAACCAATCTACTTTATATGTTGTGCTCTGTATGTAGTTATATTATGCATCTTCATAATATACAAATTCAGACTATATATTTATATTGATTTTCCTGCTAATAAAACCTTCATGGTTTGGATTTCATCCTCTCTGTTGTTTTTGTGGAGCCGCATTGGTTTTACAGTAAGTGAAATGCTTTGCCAATGTTAGCTCCTTTCATATGCTTTCAGTCTACAATCAAAGGTCCATAAGTCAATTGGAGGATTTTGTACGACGGCCACACTAAATATTTAGGTACAGAGAAATACACTGTATCACTGTCATTGTTATAAGTATTGCTCTTCTCAGACAACAGGAAGACCTACTGGAACTGTCCTCACCCAGGGAAAGTTAAAACAAAGTGGCCTGTTATGTGAAGCATAACCATGCGCTTGGCTTTATAATGACTTCAGTGGAGGAGTGATGGGGTCATACCGGCAAAGGAATAGGAGAGTGTATTTCTGATTATCACTTAACATATGGCGCACCCTAAGACGTTTCAAATATACAGGGTCCCAACAGCCAAATATAATCTAGCCATCTGTTGATAAGTGCAGAATCAATTTGAACACCTCTCACAAGACTTATGATCCAGGTCTCCTGCACAGGAAAACACAATGGCTCAGTTAGTTTGAGAAAAGGAGGAGCAACGTGGCTACAGACATTTGACCCTATAGCAGCTATCTTTAAAGCCTCCAAAGAGAAAATTAAAACAGGACAGTGGGATCCTTAAACACAAAAATAAACTACTATTTTGTAAGTCATCGAAGGAAATAAATAAAGCTTAAGGAGACAAACTCACGGGGAAAAAATGGTGGTAGGGATCCCCTTCACTTATGTCCTGTGGGAAGTCGTGGTGTATATTCTAATTCAAGTTCATTGATGGCTTCAGTACGAAGTGGGAAATTGAAGAGTTGCATTTTATGGGGTAAATATGACAGGCAAGCTAACATTGTCATATTTGTTTGTTTACGAACTTAGATTCTATTACAGTAATTATTACCTTTGCTATCACTGTTATTTTATAATAAAGCAGAATCCCTGGGATCTGTATGGACATGGTCTATGGAGTTTCAGGAGGAAGTCCCTTACTGCTCATCATTCATAAAATTAAACAGTAAGCTTTTGTTTATACCTCAGATCTGTTTTACCAACATTTGAAACAAATGACTTTGCTTAGTGTTAGTATGAATTCTCTAAATATCTCGTTATGCAATTGAAACGTTGGCATATTTTACAGCTGTGAGGAATTGCGGGGGATTCGGAATAAACAGATGTACACACAAAATACACAATGTTAGCACAAGTCCTCATTTTTAAGTCTCACTAGAGAAAGATTTTTGTTTATCAGACACAAGGCATATGATAGAGAGACAACATGTTAGCCTCCTTTAGCTATCATTGCTATAAGAGTCATTAACCTACTGCTCAGTCCACATTCATCAGCAATTGGTTGATATGAGTCACTTACGATGTGCATAGTTACGTCATTTACCAACATTCACACATTTCATTGGTGGAGCAGACAGACGAATCTTCAGAGGGATGGGAGTCATTTTTAGGTCTCGCTCGAGTCAACCTGCATGCGCTGTCCTTGCGAGAAATTTAGTAGCTGTTTTGAAAAGTGCTACTCAGGCCGGCCACCAGCTTCCTAGAACACGCACAGGCACGCGCGAAGCGCACAGCACTTTTTCACGTCGGCCGCGCCCGAGAGCACCACTCAAGTCACCCTCGCGTTTTTAAAAAAATTTTTATTTTGCGCACGCCACACAAGTCCCGTCCGGGTCGCGCGGCCAATGCTTGTTACAGCTTATTGTCTCTCGTGTTGACGTATGTTTGTTTGCACTGCATGGCTTGATCACTTGCTGCGGCCAAGAGCCAGTATTGACGCAGCTCGCAAACAACAACTACAGTACAATAACAAGTCGCTTAAATGTCTGTGAACGTGGCTCGCGTCCTGCATTTTGTAACCTGTCCTGGACACCCCAATAAAAAAATACTCACAAAATAATAACAAGCGCTGATTGGTCTATTTGTGTCACCATCTCATTCCAGCATTTCCTTTCTATCAACCTTATCATGTAGCTATCCACATTTCTATGAAGAGCCCTTTCATGAGCACAGAACAAACCCCAGCTTGACGTGTAGCCAGGAAGCTCTGCAGACTTTTTGTCGTCATGACCGCACACCACTTTGCGTCCGCCGAGAGGGTGGAAGGGAGACGATCCCTAGACATGCATCTTCCAACGAACAGGTTTACGTCACACGAGTAAAGATACCTACCCGAGAACTATTTAAAACAGCGGCTTTATTTCAAAGCTCTTTATTCGTTTATTTGTGCTTAACTCGTGTAAACAGGAATAATGCACTGATTTCCACTTAAACCTAATATATGAAATCCTTTTACAAGAACCACTGTGAGGTAAACAAGCTCTGGGAGCGGTAGAGGAGTGACGCTTCTCAGGACAACTCCACTACCCCCTTCCCTGACCCCCTCTCCCCCAACAGGTCGAAGTCCCCTGCCTCGGTCACCACTCTGCGCGAGACTCCATCTCTTGAGCAGCTGGAATTGGAGCGGTTGATTCTGTTACCAAGAACAGTTGTTCATTTTACGTTTGCATCCATGCAATATGTAAGATGGCCAGCGTGTTAAAAAACACACACATTTTGCTATACTGGAAGGACCAAGTGCGGCTAGCTTATTTTTTTTAATTAAACTCACAGGAATCTTTTGTGCCATGGCAACTAACCCTATCTGTTTTATTAATCATTTAACTATTATTTAGACAGCTGAGCTCTCGAGCGATGTATTCATGTGGTTTGCTCTTCTAGGTTTAGATTTCAAAAGGTACAAAAATAACAGTTTGACCGCTATTCCCAATTTCTTTACAGACAGTAAATAACTGGGCCAGATGGCAACCCTAGTAACCTGAATGCATTCTTACTGAGGTATACAGGGGCAGTCCTAGAGCTTTTGTTGCCCTGGGTGAAAATTCCCAAGTAAATGTATCTTAAAAGGAAGGCCTATTATAATTTGAAGAAAAACAAAGACTAAATAGACTGCTCAAAATGACAAACATATTTATGCGACTGCCATTTATATTTCGAACCGGTGAGAAAGTGAATTATTATTTTGGGTGGATGGTAGCCCCACACCTAAAGGGACAGGGCACCATACACGACTTATAAAGTCAAAGAAATCAGTCATTCAATCATTCACACCTATCGTCTCCGTATCTCATTCAATCATACCCCAAATGCAGCCAAAATTCAGTGCCATAACCATATAGAATTGGTAAGAGCTTTAATATCGTATCTACCAAAAATACATCACAGTTAAACATTCCTATACCTACTTCATCAGATCATACTTAACCGGAAAGCACTAACCGTTTTTATGTAGCATCAATATAAAACCTCACAATATACAGTGCATTTAAAAACAAACACAAATAAAAACAAGCATTGGCATAGTCAATAGGTCTCGCTTTTGGGACCTTATAAGTGTTTAGTTATGCAGCACAATATCCTTGGTTCAACAACATAAACTGTTGCATGGCTAAACACTTATAAGGTCCCAAAGGCGAGACATATTGGCTATGCCAATGCTTGTTAAGTTTTGGCTTCCACTGTAATGCAGGTATATTTAATAAACTATGGAGCACAATCCTCCATGTTCCACAATGGTCTTGTGAATAGTAGCCGGAGTGTCCAAAAATGCATGAAATGTGGAGTTGCTGTTACAAAAACAGATGCTACAAGGTCCTTGAGATAACTTTTTCCACTTTTCCAGTTCACTCGCCTGCGTCCCATTCTTCCACATGTCTCATGCTACCAACTGCGTGCCCACCTCCCACCTAATAGCATGGACCCCAATTACCCAGCTTCCATCGCAGCCTCCCTGTACCCATCACCATTATGCTGTGAACAGCATCAGTGTAGAACAGTTTTGAAAAGCTACAGCCATGAAAGATTACGTGTCCTAGATCACACCATGCATGTGCCAGGTTTCAAACAGAACATTGGCCACCAGGTCAGGCATTCCGGAAAGGTGTTTATCGTCATCTTGGAGCCCATGTCGCAGTCTGAAGTACTCACTTGTTAGCGCCAGATCAAGGGAATCAACCCTGTACATCGCAGGGCTGGGTCGATCCCTTCCTCATAATATGCGATTATAAAATTAACTTAGAACACTGTAAACTGTTAAATAAGTATACTGGTATTTGTGGTCCCTTCATGCATTCTCACCGTCCTCCGTCCAGCAAGCATCTCTCTATGCACTCGTTCACACTCACTCATTCATCTACGCAGTCAATCACTTTACCAGCCACTACCATTCTTGCTTTCACCCACTCACCAAGCCTTAGACACAAACTCCACGATCGAGAACAACACGTTTACCTATAAAACAGTGTGACTTATTTACTTTTAGTCTGTTTGCTTCGCTGCAAATTTGCATAGTGTAATGTGTAACATTTTTACCCTTCCTTTTAGTCAACAATATTTTGTGTCAGATGGCTTCAAAACCCATCAGTGCTACAAAAAGATTAATAAAAAGTCAGAGAATTCAACCTGATGTTGGTTAAAAAGTTAGAAGTAGTTGACTTGGTCAATATAGCAGCTGTGTCTGCACAAGAATACGGCATGGTATATGTTAGACGGCCATCTTACCGGTCATAAACAGTCCTTCACCACGCAGGACAGTGTCATTGTTGTGCGTTATTTCCGCAGTCACTCGGATCTCAGACTGATTACCCGCAAGCAATGAAATTCCAAGGGTTATATTTCGGCCAGGACGAATTTCTGCAGGCGTCGTGATAAAGTACGTCGGCCTAAAAAGTAAAATATTAGACACAAATAAGTAAGTCAAGACTTGTAGATAAGCAGAGCAGCTAAGATTATCAGTGAATCCCCATTTCATATATAGAATGTATTTTAACTCTCACTCTGTTGCCTGTGAGAATTCACAAACAACCAGGTCAGCTCATGCAAGTTTGCATTTCTGCATCTTTTCAACATCCTTTTTCATTCTTTTCATGGCAGAGGTGTGCACCTCCTATCCTTTCAGTTTCTGTCATGTGTATTCTTCCGTGAAGTACATATGCAGAAAAGTCATAAAAAGTTACACAAATTGAAGGCAGCTTTAGATGCTCATAGCTAATGTATGGGGAAATGCTGATGCTTTGCCTAGTGATTTCACATTTTGCCTATTTTGCTGAATACAATTAGCAGAATTTATATAACCACATTTAAATGTCTGCCTCTTGAAACGAGAAATTTCTGCTTAGCTTACTCAACAGCAAGAGTTTATATTGCTGTATTTGCTTTAAGGTTATTTGCTTACTTTCTCATGGGTTCAGAATCCTACACCTCGGTCACTCCCATGTTTCAGTTTCATCACTTGATTTCCAATTAAGTACTGTATATAAGAAAGTCTATTATTTGTGTCTGTTTGTGCAACTTATGCTCATTGGTGATCCACTTGTTGCCCATCTCCGTGACTGACGGGCCTGTTTCTTTTGTACAATAATTAAAAAGAATAACTTCTAGTTGGCATGTGGGCAGATTTTTCTAAACAAACCGGACGCACGGACAGGGAAACAGTGGCAGAAAAGTTACAACTAGAGAAAGCCCCTGCTAAAGGGACTCCTGCCCAGGTGGTATCCCGCTAGTATGGACAAAGCATGTGCAGCCCAGGTCCATTGAGCAGCCAGTTACACTCATTAACGAGGGTGGGAAGAACTCCAAAAGCACATGCTGGGGGGAAAGAGATGACATATGACTTCTCCTACTACCTAGCCATACCTTCTCCTTTTTTTTCTTTTCTTTTTCCCTGTTTATTCTGCGCCTGTATCACCGGTTTTATTGGTTGTGAGGGGTGGGGGCTGGGCGGGGGGGATCTTGATTCATTAATCTTTATGTGACTTGACATTGTTTTGTGGAATACATTTTTTTTAAAAATTTTAAAAATGAAATTCGTCAGTTAAGAACTATCTCCATTCCAAATCATGAAAATATCATCTATATAGCGACATGAAAACTCCACATGAAGTTTAAATGGGTTGGTGCCGCTATATATCCACTTCAGTTCAAATTGTGACATAACCAGGTTGGCTATTTCTGGTGAAAAACTACACCCCATTGCCACTCCAGATATTTGGAGGAATAGATTGTTTTTAAAGTTAAAGAAATTATTCTTAAGACACAATTTGGCATGGGCTAGAATAAACCTTGTGGGAACTTGGTGTGGGTGATCTCTTGAATCTAGGACATGTTCCATTACTCCTAGTGCCTCATCCTGAGGTATGTTGGTCTATAATGATTCGATATCAAAAGGTGGTGAGTAGTTGTTTCTCTGGGTTGTATACTAAGCCCTCCCTTTGATATCAAATCCATTGTGTCATGGACAAATGCCGGTGTTTTCTTGACTAAAGGAAGCAAAAAGATGTCTACGTATTGTGCTAGTGGCTCTAAGATCGAGCCACAGGAAGCCACAATTGGTCTCCCTGGTGGGTTGGTAAGAGACTTATGTACTTTTGGAAGTACATAGATGTTCGGGATTTTATTTTTGTCACTATTCAAAAAATCTAGTTCATTTTTACATAACCATCCAGCATCTAGTCCTTCCTGGGTGATCGTTAAAATCTGTACTTTAAGTCTAGGAGTTTGATTGTTTTCTAATGGTCTATAATGTTGTAAATTGGACAGTTGATTGTTGACTTCTAAATCATATCTTGAAGTATCCCACAGGACAATTCCCCCTCTTTTGTCTGCCGGCTTTACTGTTATCGCTGGATTGTCAGAAAGATTTGTTAACGCTGTCATCTCTGTTTTACTACAATTAGCATTAAATAAACATCATTTATTTTGTAGTTCATCTAGTTCTCGTAACACGTGGTTTTAAAAAATTTGGACCACCTGTGGCAAAAGAATACTTTCGGGTTTAAACTTAGATTTATTTTTTAGACCACTAGTATTGTTCTGTTGGATACTATCCCGCTCTAGAAAGAAAGCCTTTAGTCTTACTTTTCTCAAAAAACCTAGCACCTCTGTTTTTTTATCAATCGGGTCTTGTAACCGAGCTGGAACAAAGGTCAGTCCTTTAGCCAAAATAGATAGTTCATCTTTAGTGGGGGTGTTGTTAGACAAGTTATAAATGGGAATAGTTTCTATTTGTCTTTGAGGGTTTTCACCTTGATTTACTGTCTGTAGGTCTTCTTTCGTGTGCGGAAGGGTTCTGCCTCTTGATTTTGGTATTGTTCCGTTTGTTGGTATAGGCCCTGTGGTGGAAACAGTCCCTCTGGGTAATTGTACCCTCTTCATCTTGGCCCCCCACCCCATGGTCTGAACCTTCCTCTGTGGGTATGGATAATATCCACTATTTGATCCCTGATTTGAATCTGAAGATGTATCGGAGAACGTAATGAATTTGTTCCTAGATCTTCCCCAAAATTGTACATTTAATGAATTAGGATTGTTATTTACAAAAAAGTTGTCTTTCAAAAAGGGATAAACCTCGTCCAATTTAAAGTTTTTGATGTCTCTAGCAACTTTAGTAATTTTTAAGTTGGTATTGTGGATTGCAAAATCCGCAATCGTTTTTTCTGCTGCTTCTAACACTTTTTTAGAATCTTTAATTGTAGTATCTCCAAGAATTTCTTGCTCCAATTTTTCTATTTCTCTTAGTTCTTCTTCATTCAATCGTAGCGCTGTCTCAACAGAGAGGGCCATCCAATCGATGGAGCATTTTGAACTGACTCCCCCGAATCGATTTAAATATGTTTTATTGGTTATGAAGATCACCGAAATATTTTTGACCTGTAGGCCAACCGGACTCGTATTATTTTTTAGGTGCTCTGAAAGTACTTGAGCATGCAACTGTGTTCTGATGTTCTTCTTTTTAAGCTGTTTTAATTTCTCTATTTTATCTACATTGGTAGCCTGGGCTACTACCTTATCCCCACTAAGCAGTGATGGGGTTTTGGATAGTAGTGCACTTATCTCTTCTTCGCTATAAGTAACCGAAATAGGTTCTGACATTTCTATTAAGTGATATTATTTCTCCAATTTGCTGTTGTATGTATTCACAATAGTATCCATATATAGTAAAAGACAACACTTGGGTTTTTCAAAAAAAGTGGATAGCTATACAGGAACAAAGTAAGACCAATCTTTAGATCCCAAAGGCGGATCTTCCAAATTAATATTAACCAAATAAACCCTCACACTTAACCAAGTGTAATGAAATTATCAATATAAACAGGGGGAACCCAATAACCCAAAGGCATCTGGGAATAAAACAAAAAGTAGGAACAATGATGCCCACGGTTCAGTTTTTATGTATATATTAATTGTAGGACAGATACCACTAATTATCTTTCCTTGATACAATATGTTATCTTCTGAATTAAATCAATTTTGAATTCTGAATAAACTTCATTCCTATACATGCATGTCCATCAAATTAATAACTCAAAAAAAGTATTGATTTGTATATTATATTTATCTTTCTCCTTTTTCTCTTATTTTTGAAAACACACACATATATATATATATATATATATATATATATATATATATACAAACGTATATTATATATACAAACATTTAACAAATATATATGCACATATATACAATATTTATACAAAATCACAAATTACAAACATAGAAAAAATTCAAGTAAGGGATGTTAACCTATCATTATGTCAATACATTCCCTGTACTTAGGTCACCAACAAAAAGTATAATGGAGCTTATGAAGGTCTTATCATTTCTCCCTCCATTTGTATCCAGCTCCTTTCCTGTAATTTCACATGTTTAATATCAATTATCTTATGTTGATGCCGTAAACAAGCAGTCGACGCGTTTCAGCCGCTCTTTTATTCCAGGCCTCTTCAGGACTTAGGGCAATTCAAACAAATACTTCCTAAGGAATCAAATATACCTAATTAATTGTACTGCCATTATTTAAATAACTATACAAACACATACAACACAACCAGAGACACAAATATATACAGCAATAGCAGTAGTGTATAGGACCTCGAGGTGTATGGCAACGAGATTTTTTTATCATCAATTCTAACACCCATTGTGACAAAAACCAATTAACTAAAGAAATGGTAAATATGTAATAAAGGAAGCGAGTGTCATCCATTATCACCTCTCTTCCGGCCGTTTTAACCAAAGGCCCTACTCAAGATCCCATGGCTACGGCAGAGGGTACCAGCAATACAACACGCCTCAAGTCTACCCCCAAAGAGGGAGAGGTCACCTCAGAAGAGGATTTAGATCCCGCGGAAGTTCTAACTCTAAGATCGCTACAAGTGAGTACTCTTTTCCACTCATCTTCCCCTTCTTTCTCCCAAAAAGTGGGTGGCAGACTCAAATATTTTATTCACAATTGGAGACAGATCACCCAAGACCCTTGGGTTCTGGATACCGTCAAGGGGTTTATGATAGATTTCACTCATACACCTATTCAAACCTCTTTTCCGAGAGACTTACCTCTCTCCCAAGATCACCAAAAATTTGAGGAGGAGGAGATGTCCTCCATGCTTCAGAAAGGACACTCTTTCTTGTGGAAAAAAAGGACAAGGGCTGGAGAACTGTCATAAACTTGAAGTGAACTAAACAAGTATTTGGTCTACAGGCATTTCAAGATGGAGGATATCCACCACCTGAGGGATCTCTTTCTGTCCTGTGGTACGGAGATTAAATAACTTTCAATTCAGGAAGCTCAATCGGAACTAACCTGGTGGCTCGAAAACCTATATGCATGGAAAGCAACCTTTGGGTCAAAACCAGAAGTTGTTTTAGAATCAGACGGCAGCCTTTATGGCTGGGGAACTTGCCTTCTCAATCAAAACACTGGTGGTATTTGGTCGCAAGAGGAATCCTCTCACCACATAAAGTATTTAGAACTAACAGCTGGACTTCACACCTTGATGAGCTTCAAACATTCTCTCCGAGACAGGTCTGTTATCCTAAAGATGGGCAACATGTCCGCGGTAGCCTATATAAATCGTCCGGGAAGCACCAAATCTGCGGACCTCTCAAATTTAGCCAAGAAACTTTGGATGTTCTGTCTGAAACTGAAGAACGTTCTCAAAGCAGAATACCTCCCCGAGAAATCTAACATCTCTGAGGACTGGAACTCCAGATTCTTGTTAGATCACAGCGACTGGAAACTCAATTCTCCCATTTTCAATTTCCTGAACAAGATTTGTGGTCCCCTAGAAATAGACTTATTTGCGAGCAGACTAACTTCTCAATTGAAGAAATACTTCAGTTGGATGCCCGACCCAGGTGCTCTAACAGTCAATGCCTTTCTTCAGTCTTGGAAAGGAGTCAACGAGTAAGCTTTCCCTCCCTTTGCCATGATTCAGAGAGTTCTTCAGAAAGTGAGACAGGATCAGTGCGTCCTTGTCCTGATATCTCCCTTTTGGTCATCTCAGGCAAGGTTCCCCACCACTCTGGAACTAGCTTGCAACCCCCCCTTTTTAATTCCTACCCTGGACAATCTTCTAACAGACGTAGACGGAGGACTTCACCCCTTAATTAAGAGCGGGAATATAACCCTTCTTGCCTGGAGAGTGTCAGGAGATCCAATGAAATCTCAGGCCTTTCGGCAATGGCTGCAACTCTCCTCGGAGAGTCTTGGGCCCCAGGCACTCACTACAGATATAACAACATATGGAGAACCTGGGTACTTTGGTGCCTGGAAAGGAACCTGGATTCCTTGGAAGCAAGCACCTATTGTCGATATAGTTAACTTCCTTGTCGAACAATTTGAAAGAGGTCTCAGCTATAGAACCATCAATTGCTATAGATCGGCTATCTCTGCTGGCCATGTCCTTGTCAATGGTAAAACGGTAGGTAAAAATGTCATAGTCTGAAAAGTGATGAAAAGCATTCATTTAAAACGGCCTCCTAAACGTAAATATGAAAGTCTCTGGAATGTCAAGCTAATCCTTGATCTTTTCAGTAACTGGCCTGTTAATACTCTCCTTAATAGAAAAAAACCTTTCGATTAAGTTGGCTACTCTATTACTCTTAATTTCATGCTTAAGGGTCTCTGATGTCAAAGACGTGGAGATTACCAATAGATCCTATAACATGTTTGGTGTCAAGTTTGACATTTATAGAAGAACAAAGACTATGGCATAGATTCATGAAGGTAAATTCTGCTCGCAAAGGGGCAGAGTCTCAGAATCTGCCCTTTTGCAACCAGTATTTTTGCATTTGGGATGCATCATCCCAAATGCAAAAATCGCAAATTAAGAATTCGCTAAATTGCGATTACTTGCATTTAAGGAATCTCAAATTGAGATTCCTTAAATGCAATGCATCAAAGTTAAAAAATTAGCAATTGCGCTAATAGGAGTAGCAAATTACCATGAAGTTCAACTTCATGGTAATTTGCAAAAACTTTGAAAAATGCACTTTTGTGCATTTTTCAAAGTTTCATTTTGCGCACACACATGCCCTAGTAGCTTGTGTGTGCGCAACATATGTGCACAGATCAATTTCAGGGATGCAACAGGGTGTCCTTTGGACACCCCTGCACCCTTGAAATAACATTCTCAATTTGCGATTCGCTAATTGCGATTCGCAAATTGAGAATGTCTTCCCATTCATTCCTTTGGGCCTCTATGCCCATAGGAATGAATGGGGAGGTATTCCTTAATTGCGACTCGCAATTTGCGGATAGCAATTAAGGAATTTTAAGAAATTGCTATTTTTTGAGCGAGTTCTTCTTGCATAGCATTTTGCTATTCCTTATTAGCGATTCCTTATTTTTCGCTAATAAGGAATCGCAAAATAGATGCTTGATGCATCTGGGGTATGTCTGATTCAATCTTTTATCCACGTTTTGATTTATGGCCAAAACTTTGCGTAGTGGACTGCATGAGAGAGTTCAATTGCAGAATGTTTGTTCTTCACCCCCAAGGCGAGAACCAATTACTTATATCCTTTGTTAAACCATACAAAGGCATAACATCGACCTCTATTGCTAGATGGGTTAAAACTGTTATGAGTTTAGCAGATATTGATGTAAAGAAATGTCAAGCTCACTCCCTTAGCGGTGCTATGGCCAGTAAATCTCTCTGGCCTGTAGGTAAGCTGGATTAAATTTTCAAAGCTGCTGATTGGTCTAATGCTAGTACATTTGCACGTCACTACTGTAACTTATGTCTGATGTGTAGTTTTACAAGGCTACCAACAAGCATAATGTAGCCTCCGTTCTTGCGAAGAAATTGTGATTCTCCTATTACCATGACCAGAGAATCTGGTTTTCATTAAAGACACGGAGTCTGACTTTATCCCACCCATCCCGCCCCTTGCTTGGTGGTCTTACAGTTAATAACAGTGTTTAAATGTTCTTTTGAATAACTGTGTTTAATTGTTCTTTATTTTAACAGTATTAGCTTTATCTCTTCCTCTCCTATAAACTTATTAAATTTTATAGTATTTGTTACTTTCTGGAGGTATTTACTTCTCTTTCTTTTCAGGTAACCCTTCTTAACTACGGGACGTCTGACCTTTGGTTTTATCCTCGTTGTTCCTTCTCCTTCATTTGGTTCACCCGAGGATCGTTTACTAGTTTGAAGTTTCAAGTTTCATGAACTTAATCTCTCCTCCACATTTAAAAGAGGCAGATTGTTAATGGCTCATGCCTTTTATATGTTGATAATGTTCTGGTCTGGAACCCTTATTATAGTGATGTATGCAGCTGCTTGGACAGCATTAAAAAGAATATGCATAATGTCAGCCTCCGTGTCTTTAATGAAATCCAGATTCTCTGGTCATGGTAATAGGAGAATCACAATTGTTCCACCCACATGAGCAGCCTGTAAATGTAACTCAGACCTGCCACTGCAGTATCTGTGCGCAGGTTGGTACTGCCATGTCGACCTGGCAGATGCGCCCATTTGCCAGGCCCTAACCTTCCCTTACATGTAAGACACCCCTAAGGTAGTCCAATGGGAGGGGTGCAATGTATGTGATAGGTAGGACATGTGCTGAGGTATGGGACATGTCCTCATAGTGAAATACAGTGCATTTCATGTTTCAATATTGAAAGGCATTCGGTCCCTTAGGATAGAATGAGATTTTATTTATATCATGCTATAAATACAACTTCCCATTGGGACAAGATAAGAAAATGGAGTTTAGTATGCCTGAACTCAGAATATAAAAATGCGTTCTTTTAGTAAAGAGGATTTTTATATTGTGTGTTTGAAAATACCACTTTTAGAAAGTGGATATTTCGTTGCAGAACCATCCTGTGTACCTCTGCTGGTTTGTGGATTGACTGCCTGGCTTTGGAGTGAGAGGGGCTGGGGATGTGCATTCTCCCAGGCAGCCACTAGGGGGGTTGATGTGTATCCTGCCTTTCCTGAATGAGTCAGGGCTGGCCTGAGTAGACCTAGGCTGCATTTAGAGGTGGAGATTTCCTTGCACCTGAATAGGCCTGTTGTGCCTTACAAAATGCTTTCTCCATCTCCTGCCAGGCAGATGCACCAGAGAGGACAGAACTGTATTTGGCTGGGCAAAGAGCTTCTCTGCCACCAGAGAACAAAGGAATGTGTGCTATAAAAAGTGGAGCCCAGACCACTGAACTTTAGATCATTTCTAGAATTCGCCAAGGAGAAGAGCTGGAGAAACTGAAGGAGAAGTACTGCCCCTTTGCTGTGTGCTTTCTGGGGTTGCCCTGCAAGGGCTGTTTCTGCCAAGGAAAGGACAGCGACTCTGCTGTGTGCTGTGTCCCCTGCTTGAGGAAGATCTCCAAGGGCTTGAGGTAGAGCTTGTCTCCTGTTCTGAAGTCTCAGGGACACAAAGACTTTACCCCCATCTCTCCTGAACTTCCTTGCTGGGAGTTCTGATCTGCCAAGAGAGGCCAGTTGCTATTCTTGGCCTCCAGAGGTTGTTCCTGCGGTTGGCAGCTGGAAAAGAGATACAATTAAGAGAAGGGCAATGCATTCGCACCCGTTTCCGTTGCATCGCTGCCATGGGGGAAGAAGTTCTACGCATCGTCATAGTGCCGCTGAAGAAACCAACACATCACCTGCCCGCGACTGGAGAAATCGCTGCATGCCACATCAAGTGCACTGATCTATGAAGTGCACGATCACAGCACTGATTCCAACGCAGGCCCTGCTGTAAGAACCAATGCATCATGGGACCTCACCTGGAGAAATCAACACAGAGTCCTTGCCCCTGCCACATTGAGAACCAAAGCATTGCACCAGGGCACCAAGTCTACAGGGACACCGGGGTGCTGTAAGAAACAGACGCATCGCCTCCCTGCTCACTAAGAAACTGAGGCATCACCTCTCCTTCAGTAAGGAATTGAAACATCACCTCCCCAGTGTGGGAGGAAGGAACAAACACATCACCTCCCCTGTAGTAAGGAACTGACGCATCACCTTCCCTGCACGTAAGGAACCGACGCTTCACCTTCCCCGTGGCTGTTCTTGCTTATGATTTTGACGCATCCAAGGGAATTTGTGTTGAAAGTGTTGCATCTATAGTTTGCTATGGACAGAACAGTTTTTACCTTCTAAGAAGTTCATTTTGATTACTGTATTTTGGATTTTTGTCATTTTGGCCTAGTTTGGTTTAGATGAAGATGATGTATTTTTCTAAACTGGTGTGGTGTTGATTTCTAGTGTTTTTACTGTATTACTGTACAAGTCAAGTCAAGTCAAGTCAGAAATTTATATAGCGCGCTACATACCCAGAGGGTCTCAAGGCGCTTGGGGAGGGGGAAGGGAGTTACTTGTCGAATATCCAGGTTTTAAGTTGCTTTCTGAATGCTAGGTGGTTCTGTGTGAGACGTAGGTGGGTGGGGAGAGAGTTCCAGGTTTTAGCTGCAAGGTAGGAGAAGGATCTACCTCCCATGGTGGTTTTATTGATGCGAGGAATGGTAGCAAGGGCTTGGTTGGAAGATCGGAGCTGGCGAGGGGGGCGTAGAAGGAAAGTCGTGTGTTGAGGCATTCGGGTCCAAGTTCGTAGAGTGCTTTGTGGGCGTGGGTTAGGAGTCGGAAAGTAATCCTCTTATTGACGGGGAGCCAGTGGAGGTTTTTCAGGTGGCTAGAGATATGGTCTTTGCGTGGGATGTCTAGTATGAGTCTGGCTGAAGCGTTCTGGATGCGTTGGAGTTTTTTCTGGAGTTTTGCGGTGATACCCGGCGTATAGGGTGTTTCCGTAGTCCAGGCGACTTGTAACCAGTGCATGGGTGACTGTCTTTCTGGTTTCGGTGGGGATCCAGCGAAATGTTTTTTTGAGCATGCGTAAGGATGTTGAAGCATGAAGATGAGACTGCGTTGACTTGTCTGTTCATCGAGAGAGAGGAGTCCTGGATGACACCCAGGTTGCGTGCGTGGTCCGTCGGGATGGGTGCTTTTCCGAGGGCCTCTGGCCACCAAGAGTCATCCCAAGCGGAGGGGGAGGTGCCTAAGATAAGGACTTCTGTTTTGTCCGAGTTCAGTTTCAGACGGCTGTGCTTCATCCACTCTGCTACTTCTTTCATGCCTTCATGTAGGTTGGTTTTGGCGGTGTTGGGGTCTTTGGTGAGTGAAAGGATCAGTTGGGTGTTGTCTGCATAGGAGATGATGTTGAGGTTGTGTTGGCGAGCGATGGTTGCGAGGGGGCTCATGTATACGTTGAAGAGGGTGGGGCTGATTGAGGAACCTTGGGGTACGCCGCAGATGACTTCAGTGGCCTCGGACTTGAAAGGTGGGAGGCGGACTCTCTGGGTTCTTCCGGTGAGGAATGAGGTGATCCATTCCAGTGCTTTTCCTTGGATCCCGATGTTGTTGAGGCGCTGTAGGAGAGTGCTATGGCAGACTGTGTCGAAGGCTGCGGAGAGGTCGAGGAGGATGAGGGCGACTGTGTCTCCGTTGTCTAGTAGAGTTCGAATGTCATCTGTTGCTGCGATGAGAGCGGTCTCCGTGCTGTGTTTGGCTCGGAAGCCGGACTGTGAGGAGTCGAGGGATTTGTTGCTTTCGAGGAAGGCAGCGAGCTGGTTGTTGACGGCTTTTTCGATGACTTTGGCCGGGAATGGTAGGAGCGAGATGGGGCGGTAGTTTTTGAGTTCGGTGGGATCCGCTGTGGGTTTTTTCAGAAGGGCGCTGAGTTCGGCGTGTTTCCAGTTTTCCGGGAAGGTGGCGGAGTTGAGGGAGCAGTTGATGACGTCTCGGAGGTGTGGTGCTATGATGGAGTCTGCTTTGTTGAAAATGTGGTGAGGACATGGGTCTGTGGGGGATCCTGAGTGGATGGAGTTCATCAGGCGGATGGTGTCCTCGGTGGAGATTGGGTTCCAGTTGTTAAGGATGTTCGAGGGGGGTGCAGGTACGGCAGAAGATTGGGTGGGATGGTTTCCGGGTTGGAGGTCGAAGCTGTTGAGGATGTCTGCAATTTTGTTGTGGAAGAATGAGGCTAGGGAGTCGCAGAGGGCTTGCGAGGGGGTGATGTCGTTGGAGTTGGCTGAGGGGTTGGTGAATTCTTTGACGATGTTGAATAGTTCCTTGCTGTTGTGGGCGTTGTTGTCTAGTCGGTCTTTGAATGCGGCTTTCTTGGCAGTCCGGATCAGTTGGTGGTGTATGCGGGTGGCGTTTTTGAAGGCGTCCCTGGTGCTGGAGTTTGGGCCTTTTTTCCATGCCTTCTCCAGGGAGCGACAGAGTTTCTTGGAATTCTTAAGATCATCATTGAACCAGGAGGCGTTTTTGCTGCCAAGTTTGATTTGACGTTTTTTCGGCGGTGCTAGGATGTCGGCGCTGTTAGATAGCCATTGGGTGAGGTTAAATGCTGCTTGGTCGGGGTTTGAGGAGTGGGTAGGTGGGTTTTGAAGAAGCGAAGAGGAGATCTGGTCGATGGTGATTTTGTTCCAGTTTCTTCGTAGAGTAGGTTGAAGTCGGTTGTGAGTGGTGGTTTTATTGTAGAAAAAGTGTACGCAGCTGTGATCCGTCCACTGGAGGGAAGTGGTGTGACTGAAGGAGACATGTTTGCTGGAGGTGAAGATGGGGTCAAGTGTGTGACCTGCGATGTGGGTGGGCGTAGAGACAAGTTGTTTGAGTCCGAGGTTCGCGAGGTTGTCCCGAAGGGAGGTGGTGTTGCTGTCGTTGCTCTTTTCCAGGTGAAAGTTGAGGTCTCCCAGTAGGATGTATTCCTCGGAGGGGAGGGCGTGTGGGGTGATGAAGTCGGTGATAACGTCGCTGAATTTTGCACAGGGTCCTGGAGGCCTGTAGAGGAGAGTGCCTCTGAGTGTAGTCTTGGGGTCGGTGTGGATCTGGAAGTGAAGGTGTTCGGCGCTAGCTAGGTTGACGTCTGAGCTGGTTGAGATGCGGATGGAGTTCTTATGGACGATAGCGATGCCTCCTCCTGTTTGATCGATGCGATCCTTACGGATGATCTTGTATCCTTCCGGGATGGCAATGGTGATGTCAGGGGCTGATGAGGCGTTCATCCATGTTTCTGTCAGGAAGGCGATGTCGGGAGAGATGGTGTCTAGTAGATTCCAAAGTTCGATGGCGTGTCTGTGGACTGAGCGGGTGTTGAGCAGGATGCATTTTAGATGGTTGGGGTCGGGTCTCTGCTTGGGGTCGGTGGATGTGGAGTTGGTTTTGGTGCCGTCAAACTTGCAGGAGTTGCATGAGAAGGGTCCATGGGTGTGTCCAGGAGCGGCTTGGACGCCGTTGGGGGAACGGCCGGGGTTAAGGGCTAGGAGGGTGGAGGCGTCGTAAGTAATGCGGGAGGGTTGGACATTACGAGGACCAGGGGCTCTGGCGCTGGGCGCGGTCCTGGCGCGGAAGGGCGTAGACGGGCTTACCTTTGGCGCACCTTCGGCGCGACTGGGGCGCGATCGCTGCGCGTGACCGCTGCACGGAAAGGCATCTGTCATATATGGGTAGCGGGAGGGGGAGGGGCGAGGGAGGATCCTATGGGAGGCGGTTGCGTGGTGGAGGGGGCGGTCTCAGGGCAACAACAACAACAGAGCAAATGGCGGCGGCAATAACAGGCGAGCAGACCGACTTACAGGCAACTTGGAGCGTAATAGAATAAAACACTATCTCAGCAGTGAGTAAAGCAGCTTTCATGCACAGGGTTAAAAAACATGAGTCTTGGCAGATACAATTGCGCACAACCCGGCAGGCACGTTCGAGCGCTAAGCGTGGGCAGCACCGCTTTGTGGGCTGAGTTTCAAAGTGAGGAGAGCAGCGTTAGCAAGGCTAGCAGCACAATGAAAACGAAACCAGGTAGCTGAGTCAGCGAGGGCAGGAGGGAGCGACCGTGCTCAACCAGGTCGAGGCAGAAATGTTTTACACACTTCCTCTGCTCATGCCAAGCTACCAAGGGGGTGAACAGGGGTTATTTTAGAAGTGTATCCCCCTTACCCTGACTAGGAATAAGGGTTCCTACTTTGACAAAGGTACAAACCATTGCCAACTAGAAACCCCCATTTCTAACATTGGTGGTCAGCGGGAAGGATCGGGTCTTGCATTTGTGCCTTATATACAGTGACTGGTGTGCACTAGTATAATGCAGACCATTACGCAACCACATACTACTTTTTCCAGCTGCCCTTTGGAATTTGGTTGTTGGATCTCTGGTTAATTTGTTGCACCTGTGGGGCCCTGGAAAAATGTAAGTTAACTTTTGGTACCTGCACATCTACAAGATGAGGAAACTAAAAGTCATTGGCCAAGAGAGAGGGCTACCTGTGAAGAGGAGATCTGCAAGACAGGATCTTGAGGCAGCCCTGCATAGCTATGAGGTGCTACACTGAGAGGCAGCAGTATCAGATGACTCAGAGGAGGAATATAAGGGGGAGGATCCCCAGCCATAATACCAAGAGGGCAGTGGCCCTGAGGAAGAAACATTATGGGAAAGATTGGCTCGTGGGGAGAGGAATCTGATTCATGCTTGTGACCGGAGGCTGAGGCAGCTAGACCGGGAGTTCGGGGAGATAGAACGAGCCTTAGCTGAATAGGAAATGTGTGTTGCTCAGAAGTGAGCTTGGCTGGGCTGAAGGTGGCGTCCAGCTCCGATGTGTTATCTAGTGATGAGGGAGCAGTATACACACCCAGAGATGTATCTCCTGACTTGAAGGAGGGGGTTGACACACACCAGAGAGTTCAGGTTTATGACGTAGCTCCAGTGGTGTGCAGTGTCCCCGAAGGGGATTGGGGAACAGGCACAGGGGATCATATTCCCAGTGGTGGGGGGATACTCTACTGACTCTAGATGAGAGGTGCAGGAAGAGGGGTTCCCCCATGGTAGAAGCACCTCTCTAGTTGGGAGAAGGCAGGAGTCCAAGAGAGATGGGTGAGGGAGGACGCAGACCCCATTGGAAGGACCAGTGTGTCAGGGGTTGCCAGCTCTGAGGTCAGAGCACCCCAGAACTGACCCTGGTGAGGTCACCTCTGGCATCTCCATGCTCTGTCAGATGGACAGGAGGCTGGAGAGCTGTGCCAGGCAGACTCTTGCATAACTCCAGAGGAGAGGGTTCCCCTTCGGAGGGATTAGTGTTCTCCCCCAGAAGTCCTGGTTGCCAGTCACAGGCCCAGCCCAAGGGTACAGACCCTGGGATAGAGGTCCATATTCAGGGTGTCTCCCATGACCTGGAGGAAGGGACAACTGCTAACAGTGCCCCTACCGGTTTGTTTTCTGGGGACACTGCTCCAGGTGGGAGGGTGCAGGGCCCTAGTAGGGTGGGTGGGTGGGGAGAGGGCAGCCTCACCCCTGCCCAGTCTAAGGGTACAGACGCTAGGCTGGGATCCCAGTTGCAGGATACAACCCCTGAATTGGTGGAAGAATTGGGCAGGACACCTGCCACAGGTGTCCTGACAATTCTGGAAGGGGGTACCGTTCCAGGTGGGAGGGTGCATAGCCCCAAGAAGGAGGACCGGGTGTGGGAGAGCCCACCCCAGTCCCCTGTTCAATCTCACGGTACAGATCCTGGGATGGTGGGTCAATGTCAGTATATCATCCCTGACCTGACAGGAGGGAGAGTGGACAAAGTGTTCCAGGCACCTGGGGCTACTGCCCCCACTCTTTGATGCCACATAGTTTCGAGAGCATTTATTGCTTGAGGTATGTACACTGTTGGACACCTTACTCACCTGTCCATCCTTACCACACTTGTACTGATATTCGCATATATCTACAGATAACCCCAGAAAGAAATCATTGTAAGGGTGTCGGCTGACACCCCGCCCTCACGGGCTACTGAAGAATCCTTCAGTCCTTCAAAGTCACCAGGTGAGCAGGCCAAACTGGCATTGCCTCCTTTTTTCTACCACATTACACACACCTACTTCTAAAAATCCTACCTTTTCGATTGCAGGTTGTCCTATATTCCCTTGTCCTGATGAAGACCCAATCCGGTTGCAATTAAGTCTGCACTATATCTTAGGGTCAAAACGTCGACGTTGTGTTATCAATCCGTCCACATTAAGTCACAACAGAAAAAAGAATAGTTGTGTTTGTTGAGACTATTAAATTCAAATAATGGACTGATGCCAATTCATGTTTTCATATGTTATCATGTCATCCTCCCTTATCACTGTATAGCACGGTCATCACTTGTCACTACCAGTCACTGAATCATTTCACTTTGTTTGTGATTCTATGTCACTGTTGTCTTGGACAGCCTCCTTCTAATTGATTTATTCATGCAAGATATCTATAATAAGAAAATTCTACTAAAATAAGAACTGTGTTGTGTGTTTTTGCATACTGTATTTTAATTATTGATGATGTGAAATACGTAAAGAATATCGAATATATTTTAGCATAACATAGAAATTGCCTTGTATCAGACAGAACCACTGTTTTTTGTCTAAACTTTACAACCCAGGTTCTAAGGGTCACTGGGTCACCCCATTATAATTAATGGAGTTCTGACTTGCCAAGAGGGGCCCGTTGCTATCCTGGTACTCGATTGGTTGTTCCTGTTTTTTGGGAGCTGGAAAAGAAACACAACTAAGAGAAGCCCGATGCATCTGATCCTGTTTCCAAAGCATCGCCGCCGTGTGGGAAGAATTTCCACACAACGTCATTGTGCCACTGAAGAACCTGATGCAGCACCTGCCCGCGGCTAGAGAAATCGCTGCACGCCGCATCAAGTGCACTTATCTACGGAGTACAAGATCACCACACCGATTCTGACACAGGCCCTGGTGTGTGGCTGCAAGAACCAACACATCATGGGACAGCGGCTGCAGAAACCAACACAACACCGTTGCCGCTGTTGCATCAAGAACCAACGCATCACCGATCCCCACGCATCGCACAGGGGCACCAAGTTACAAGGACACCGGGCCGCAATAAGAAACCAATACATCACCTCCCTGCGCAGTAAGAAACCAACGCATCACCACCCCTCCAGTAAGGAATCAACGCATTACCTCCCCTGCGTGGCAGCAAGGAACTAACGCATCACCTCCCCTGGAGTAAGGAACTGACGCATCACCTTCCCTGCATATAAGGAACCAAAGCACCACCTTCCCTGTGGCTGTTTTGTTTGGGATTGTGATGCATCCAGGGTCCTATGTGCTGAAAATCTTGCATCTATAGTCTGCTATGGACAGAACTATATCTACCTTTTAAAAGTCATATTTTCATTATGGTATTGGGGATTTTTCTTATTTTGGTCTAGTTTGGTTTAGATAAAGATTACTTATTTTTCTAACCTGGCGTGGTGTCCATTTGTAGTGTTTTCAGTGTATTACTGTATGTATACACAAATGCTTTACACTGCCTCTGAGATAAGCCTGCCTGCTTGTGCCAAGCTACCAAGGGTGTGAGCAGGGGTTATGTTAGAAGTGTATCCCCCTTACTAGGAAGAAGGGTCCCTACTTGGAAAAAGGTGCAAACCATGAATAACTAGAGACCTCCTTCTATTAGCACCAGTTGAGTTACACAAGGACACATTCATTTTTAGGTTGAGTCTGGGCAGCACATGCGCTGCTCTGCGAACCATGATGTATTGGAGTATACACATGAAACCCCGCTCACTCTCCGCTCATATTGGTCATTGATTTGTGTCGTTTTTGTTTGGAAATGCTGGCTTCTGATTGGTTATTAGGCTTGTTAGTCCCTCCTTAGTACCGCCTTTTCTTCATTTGTAACCTCCCATGAGGACTGGCCCTTTTACTTCATTTGTTACATGGTACATTTTCTTTAATCTGTAAGCACTATTTTATTTAATAAGTTTCTCTTACTGCAGGAGGGTCTCTCCTGCGCAGTTGTGACCACCAGCTTGTTTATTTAACTCGTACAAAATGGGGAGCTCTTCAGGGGCCATGGAAGACAGAAGGGGGCAACTCAGCTGATGCTTTCAAGCATTGAGTGCAGTAGGTCACACATTTGAGAGAGTTTAAGCTATTGGCATAGGAAATAACAATGCCTTTTATTTATGTTTTTAAAATCAAAACAAAAAAGGCATTGTCATTTACAATGCAAATAGCTCAAACACGCGTAAATGTGAGAACTATTGCATTGCAGATGCTTGTTTTTAAGGCAGGGGGAGATTAAGTGATTTGCCCAAATTCACAGGATGTTGAGCCTCGTTGCAGAGACTCGAGCCCGGTTCCTCAGATTTTAGGTTGACTGCCCTAGCTGTTAGGCCACATCCTATCTCCAATGGCATGTCAGCATTGCACAGGATTCAGAATAAGGCCATTCCTAGGGTGCGTATCACAGTTTTCTGGGCATCCCTCAAAAAGTAACATGGGGCCATATTAGATTACTGGGTCAGGAGGGCACTGTAGAAGATGCCCAATTTGGTCATGGAAGGGGATATGCAGCAGAAGTCATACAGGCATCAAAGAGAATATGAACTTCAGGGCATGTGGGTATCTGTAGGTTGCATGCAGTGCCAGGAATGTTAGAATAAATCAGTTCAATAATGCAATCATTCCGTAACCCGAAATGGCCCCTGTTAGACCTGACATCATTGGCTTGAGTCTCTCCTCCATTTTTTCTGTTTGCCTCCACTGTTTTTCGATGTTTTGCTGGTATATGCTTTGGGCGCCGTGCCACTGCTGATCAGTGCCACAACGCAAGTGCTCCCGATGTTAAATTGATGTATCGATTGTATCCATGTTTGGCTTATTTGGTTTACTGTCAGTCCCTAGTCTAGTGTACCAGGAGTACCGGGGCTTGTAAATACAAATGCCGCTCGGGGGCTTGCAGCACGTGTTGTGCCACCCACAAGAGCGGCCCCGTAAAAGAATGTCTACGGGTCGGTCATTGCGAGACCCACGTGCAGCCTAGTGCTGTCACGCCGGCTGTACAAGTATACCTACTTGCCAGCCCCTCAAACCTTCCCTTGACTTCATGTTAGTCACCCCTATGGTAGGCCTACGGGCAGGGTGCATTGTAAGTCTAAGGTAGGACATGCCTGACCAAGTTGGCATGTCCTAATAGTGAACTACAGCCATCTTCGTGCTTCACTATTGCAAGGTAACCTGCTCTCCGTTGGTTAGAATGGGCCGCCGGGATTATTAAAGCTATGATCCTAGCCGGCCTGGGGAGCATGGTGCAATGTCGAGTTTGGTATCCCTGAACTCGGGGTTTAATTACGCATCCGTTGGTGTGGATGGTTTTTGGACTCTGGGTTTGAAGATAGCACTTTTAGAACGTGTCTATTTTCTTGTCTAACCATAACTGGTTTCTGCTGGTCTTGCGTGTGTGTGACAGGAGCTGGGTGGCTCCAGCGGTCTGGATGAGTCAGTGTGGGATGAGTGGGACATTTGCGTTGAGAGTAGGGGGAGAGTAGTTGCTGATAGCCTGCCCTGCCTGATACAATGCTGGCTCCACCTCCTGCCAAGCGGCTGATGGCTCTGTGCCTGCCATGGACGATCCTAGCCCCACCTCCTGCCAGGAGGCCGATAGCTCTGCTCCTGCCAGTGTCAATGCTGGCTCCACCTCCTTCTGGGCGTCTGAGGACCCAGCCCTGCTCAGTGAATAAGCCAGGTGCTTCTGCCTGACTCCACCCACAACAGACCCAGGATGTTGGAAAAGTCCCCGGCATGGACAAAGGGATCAAAGCCGAAAAGGGGTATAAGAGAAGGACACCTGAACTGGGAAATCAGATCACTTCTGACAAGGAACCCTGTAACCAAGGACAAGAGGCCTGCTGATCTGAGGACTTGCCTACCCCTTCTGCCAGTGTGCTGTTTGCTGGGGGGAATCCTGCAGTGCTTCTTTATTTTTGCCAAGGAACCAGGAGAGAGGAACTGTGTGTGTCCTCTCACACTTGCTAAGAAAATCTCCAAGGACTGGAAGAGTGCCAGTCTCCTGCTGAAGTCACAGGGCTAAAGGACTTCATCTGCTTAAAGTGCTATTTGCTGGAACCTGCGAATCCAGCACCTCTGAAAGAACAAGCAATCTCGACGCCGACGGACGTCGCCGAATCCAGCTCGACGTAGTGGGTAACGGCCCCAGTGTCCTGCTTCCTCGACGACCGGCCGCCAGGCCCGATCGACGCCAGCAGCAACGCCAGTGAGTGGGAGTACGGCTCCAGCTCCAAGGGACCTCGTGTCTGCACCGCTGCTGATCGCATCGCCCTCGTGCCCTCTCGACGCCGTGAGCGCTGCTCACACTTTTCCACAGCATCATCGACATCGACGACTACGGAGGCCGGATCGACACCGAAGACGCGACGCCGGATTGCTCGACGCTGTTAATCATCGTGTGCTTCCTTTTCCAAGGTACTGTGTTGTTGGGGGTCCGTGTGACTCCGGGCTCGACGTAGCGCTCCTCGCGGTCGCCGCCGAACCTTTGGATTAACTTTGCCTCGACGTCGTGTAGCTCCCGTGTGGGTTACATTGTTGCTAAGAACTGTGTTTCCAAGAAGAAGATTTGCTTGATACGAAAGACTTTGTGCTTAAGAAGAAACTACCTTTGAACTATCCTTTTTCCTTCCCAAAGTATTTATTCAGATTGTGTACATTTTTGTCGTTATTTGGTCTTGTGCTAAGCCTTATATAAAAATACTTATTTTTATAATACTACTGTGTCGTGTCCATTTGTAGTGCATTCACTTTATTACTGTATGTGGTCATAAATGCTTAACGCACAGCCTCCGAGATAAGCCTATCTGCTCTGCCAAGCTACCGAGGGGGTGAGCAGGGGTTATCAAAGGGTGTGATCCCCTTGCCCTGACTAGAAAAGGTGTGTCCCTATTTGTCAGAAGTGTATACCTCTGCCAACTAGAGACAGCCGGTTCTAACATTGGTGGGTCAGCGGTGAGGATTTGAACTTTGCATTTATGACCCATGTGCAGTGATTAGTGTGCGCTACATAGTGAAAGCAGACCATAGCGCAGTCACAATCTAACTTGGAAGGATCCTATTTTTGGTTCTCCGCTTTTCTGAAACTGATTTTTTTTTTGAACACTGCCAGTTTTGACCATGAGTGACACCGGAGTCACTACCCCTGTTGTTGTTGAGGAGAAATTCGACAGAGCGAAGTTAAACGACTACGGCTTGAAGAAACTGAAATCCTTTTGCAAGCAGTTTAAAGTTCCTACCAAAGGCATCACAGTGAAGGAGGAATATCTCAAAGCATTGGAGGCCTGGTTGGAGGCCAGAGATCCCACTGATCCGGTGGTGGTACCGCCAGTGGAAGGGGAAGAGGAGGCGCCAGCGAATGGGCCTGAGTCCTCTCCCGGAAGCAGTGTTTCCTCCAAAGGTCTTTCCCCTGAAGAACGAGAAGAAAGGGCGAAGGAGCGTGCATACAACATGGAAATGGCAATGGCAAGGCTAAAGATAAATGGGCAGTTGGAGTTAGAGAATGCAAGAGGTAGAAGAGAAGCTGATTTGGAGACCAAAGGGTTAGATTTTGAAAGAGAGAAGTTAGCTTTGGAGTGTGATACCAAGTTGAGGGAGTTGGACATCCAAGCTAAGAAGTTAGAGTTGAATCCCTCTGGTGGCAGCATCCCATCTGTGCCTGCAGAAAGTAGGTTTTATTTCCCGAAAGATGTGATAAAAGATTATCATAGGAATGAAGATATTGGTCAATGGTTTAAAGCATATGAGTTAGCATTGTTGGCCCACCGGGTCCCTGAGAAGGATTGGGGAGCGGGGTTGTGGGGTTGCTTTGTGAATGAGGGGAGAGATACCCTGTTAGACATGCCTGTTGAGGATAGGATGTTGTATGCTCATATGAAAGATGCTTTAATGTTACGGTATGGTCTAACCCCCGAGAAGTACATACAAGCTTTTAGAGAATGTAAGAAGTTGCCTGGTACGACGTGGGTTGAATATGTGTCTTATTTTTGCAGAGCCATGGATGGTTGGGTAAAGGGCAGCAAAGTGGAAAGTTATGAAGCTCTTTATGATTTGTTTGCTTGGGAGCATTTGTCTAATAACTGTTTTCCAGAGCTGCGCCAGCACCTTATTGATAGCAAGATATCTAACCCTAGAAAACTTGCTGAGGAGGCGGACCGCTGGGTCAGTACCAGGG
Organism: Lissotriton vulgaris; assembly: GCF_964263255.1. Classification (NCBI taxonomy): domain Eukaryota; kingdom Metazoa; phylum Chordata; class Amphibia; order Caudata; family Salamandridae; genus Lissotriton; species Lissotriton vulgaris. The sequence goes on from NC_141694.1 coordinate 502,282,596, forward strand.
TCCACAAGGGTCCAGTGGGAGACTCAGCCAAAGGTGGGCAGGGTCCCCAGCAGAAGAGTGGGGGGGACAAGGGTAAACAGAAGGAGTCTCAGAAAGGGCCCCAAAGTAATCCCCAAGGGAACCAAGGGAAAGGTTCCCAGCCTCCCCCTGAGAAGAAGCCAGGGGCCCCGACGGGTAAACCTGTTCATAGGTGCCCCCTAACCTGCTACGGTTGTGGGCAGGTGGGACACCGGTTTTATGACCCCCAGTGTCCCAAGAAGGATTCGAATGCACCGCCGCGTGCACCCCCGTCAGTTGGCGAGTGTAGCCCTGGGAGGGGAGGAGATGGTTGTCCATGGTGGGAGGGGTCCCGCAGAAATGTCCCTGGTCTCGCTAGGAGACATGCAATGGTCCCTCCACCCCCTCTGCCTAGTAACACTAGTAAATATAGGCAGTGGGTGACCATTAATGGCCATAGAGTGGAAGCTCTCAGAGACACCGGAGCGAGTGTGGCAGCTGTCAAGTGTCACTTAGTGTCCAGAGAGCAGGTTGTTCCCCACGCATTCTACCCTGTGATAGCTGCTGACAACTCCCAGAAAGAGTGTGAGGTGGCTCAGGTTTCCTTTGAATGGGGGGGAGTTTCAGGTACTCTTCAGGTTGCTGTGAGGCCCGCCATGCCTGTCGATTGTCTCCTGGGCAATGATTTAGAAGACTCCCCTTGGGCTAAGGTGGAGAGAGAGGCGCACTTGAAAATGTTGGGTGTGCCAGAGTGGGTGTGTGCAACCACTCGATCGATGACAGCGAGTAAGGGTGTTGATGGGGTCCCGGAGTCTGAAAGTACGGCCCAGGACCCAGCTGTGACGAGAAGAGGCAGGAGGCATGGGAAACCGGCCCCCGTAGTTCCCGTTGTCCAGGAGGAGGTAGACCCCGAGGGGGATGCCCTGGAGCCCACAGGGGAACAAATTGCCAAACTGGGAGACCTGCCCGAGCTGACCCATTGGCAGCAGGATGGTGGTCCCTCCAGGGAGGAATTCTGTGCGGAACAGAAAGTGTGCCCTTCTCTTGTGGGCATGAGGCAGCAGGCCTCAGCCCAATCCTCAGGTGATCAGTCAGGGTCACATTTTGTGTACTGGGAGAACGACCTCCTGTATAGCGAGCCTAAGGCTGCTGGGCCTGGGTCAGCCCGTGTGCTGGTGGTACCCCAGCGCTTCAGAGCCTTCCTACTGGGTTTGGCTCACGACGTTCCGTTAGCTGGACATTTGGGGCAGGACAAGACCTATGACAGGCTTGTCACCCATTTTTATTGGCCTCAGATGCGAAGGGATGTAGACATCCATTGCAAGACATGTCACACTTGCCAGGCAAGTAGGAAAAGCGGAAAGAAGCAGAAGGCTCCCCTCCAACCTTTTCCAGTGGTCAGCACCCCCTTTGACCGGGTGGGTATTGACATTGTTGGGCCCCTGGACCCCAAGACAGCCCTGGGCAACAGGTTTATCCTGGTCTTGGTGGACCATGCCACGCGGTACCCGGAAGCCATCCCTCTCCGAACAGTGTCGGCCCCCGTGGTGGGACGGGCACTGATGGGTGTTTTCTCCTGGATGGGGTGCCTCAGAGAGGTGGTGTCGGACCGAGGTACCAACTTCATTTCGAACTATATGAAGTCTCTGTGGAAGGAGTGTGGGGTAACCTACAAGTTCACCACTCCTTACCACCCTCAAGGAAATGGGCTGGTTGAGAGATTCAACCGGACCCTTAAAGGCATGATTATGGGTCTTGAAGAACCAATGAGGCGGAAATGGGACGTCCTCTTGCCATGCCTGTTGTTTGCTTACCGAGAGGTGCCGCAAAAGTCTCTAGGGTTCAGCCCCTTTGAGCTCTTGTACGGTCACCCGGTAAGAGGGCCTTTGAGTCTGGTCAAGGAAGGCTGGGAGCAATCTCCCAGGAAACCTCCCCAGGATGTATACAGCTACATGCTGGCCTTTCGGAACCAGACTCGGCGCTTCAGAGAACTTGCTCAGGCAAATCTGGAGGCCAGCCAGGAGGAGATGAAGCGTTGGTACGACCGGAATGCCACTCTGGTAGAGCTTCAGCCTGGTCAGGAAGTGTGGGTCATGTCCCCTGTGGAACCTTGTGCGCTCAAGGACAGGTGGACTGGACCGTTTAAGGTTGTGGAGAAGAAGAGCGATGTCACCTACTTTGTGGACTTGAAATCTCCCAGGAACCCCTTGCGGGTCCTGCATGTCAACCGTTTGAAGCCCCACTTAGAAAGGTCCGAAGTGGGCATGCTCCTAGCTACAGATGCTGGAATGGAGGAGGAAAGTGAGCCTCTTCCTGACCTCCTGTGTGCTAAAGAGCAAGACGGGTCAGTGGTTGGTGTGGTCCTCTCTGACACACTGACCCTTGAGCAGAAACAGGATTGTCGCCAACTGTTGGGACAATTCCCGGATCTGTTTTCCTTGGTTCCGGGTGTCACTCATTAGTCTGTCCATGACGTTGACACCGGAGACAGCCCTCGTGTGAAGCACAAGGCTTACAGGGTGACTGACAAGGTCCGAGCATACATTAAGGAGGAGGTCTCCAAGATGTTTGCGTTAGGGGTGATTGAGTCCTCTAGCAGTCCTTTGGCCAGCCCAGTGGTCTTGGTCCCGAAGGCTGCAGCGCCTGGTGCTTCACCAGAACTTCGGTTCTGCGTGGATTACCGAGGACTCAATTCAGTCACGAAGACTGACGCGCACCCCATCCCCAGAGCTGATGATCTCATAGATCGGTTGGGGGCTGCCCGGTACCTTAGTACGTTTGATCTAACGTCTGGGTACTGGCAGATCGCCTTGACTGATGGGGCAAAGGAGAGGTCAGCATTCTCCACACCAGATGGGCTATACCAGTTCCGGGTGATGCCCTTTGGGATGAAGAATGCCCCTGCCACCTTCCAGAGGTTGGTCAACCAGGTCTTGGCTGGACTGGAGGATTTCAGTGCCGCCTACCTGGACGACATTGCAGTGTTCAGCGCCAGCTGGGAGGAACACTTGCGCCACCTCCAGGAAGTGTTGTTGGCCCTGCGCGGAGCAGGCCTCACAATCAAAGCCAGTAAATGCCAGATTGGGCAGGGTTCTGTGGTGTACTTGGGGCACCAAGTAGGGAGCGGCAAGGTTGCCCCCCTGCAACTCAAGATTGATACCATCCTGGCTTGGGCGCCGCCCAAAACCCAAACTCAGGTGAGAGCCTTCTTAGGACTCACGGGTTATTACAGGAGGTTTGTCAAGGATTACGGTAACATTGTGCACCCCTTGACTTCGCTGACTTCCAGGAAGCAGCCACGAAACGTGATCTGGACTGATGCCTGTCAAACGGCCTTCGACACCCTGAAAACTGCAATGTGCACAGCACCTATACTCCAGGCACCCGACTTTTCAAAAGAATTTATTGTCCAGACAGACGCTTCAGAGCATGGCGTGGGGGCTGTTCTAGTTCAGGTGAATGAAGAGGGCCGAGACTTGCCTGTAGCCTTCATCAGTAGGAGGTTACTTCCCAGGGAAACGAGGTGGAGTGCGATAGAGAGAGAAGCATTTGCTGTGGTCTGGGCGCTGAAGAAGCTAAGACCCTACCTGTTTGGGACTCACTTCCGGGTTCAGACAGACCACAGGCCCCTCAGATGGTTGATGCAAATGAGGGGTGAGAATCCGAAACTGTTGAGGTGGTCCATTTCTCTACAGGGGATGGACTTTACGGTGGAACACCGCCCTGGTACAGATCACGCCAATGATGATGGTCTGTCCAGATTTTTCCGCCTTAGTGATGAGGACTCCCTAGGTCAAGTTCTCCCCACATTTCAGCTGGAGGGGACACGTGTTAGACCTGACATCATTGGCTTGAGTCTCTCCTCCATTTTTTCTGTTTGCCTCCACTGTTTTTCGATGTTTTGCTGGTATATGCTTTGGGCGCCGTGCCACTGCTGATCAGTGCCACAACGCAAGTGCTCCCGATGTTAAATTGATGTATCGATTGTATCCATGTTTGGCTTATTTGGTTTACTGTCAGTCCCTAGTCTAGTGTACCAGGAGTACCGGGGCTTGTAAATACAAATGCCGCTCGGGGGCTTGCAGCACGTGTTCTGCCACCCACAAGAGCGGCCCCGTAAAAGAATGTCTACGGGTCGGTCATTGCGAGACCCACGTGCAGCCTAGTGCTGTCACGCCGGCTGTACAAGTATACCTACTTGCCAGCCCCTCAAACCTTCCCTTGACTTCATGTTAGTCACCCCTATGGTAGGCCTACGGGCAGGGTGCATTGTAAGTCTAAGGTAGGACACGCCTGACCAAGTTGGCATGTCCTAATAGTGAACTACAGCCATCTTCGTGCTTCACTATTGCAAGGTAACCTGCTCTCCGTTGGTTAGAATGGGCCGCCGGGATTATTAAAGCTATGATCCTAGCCGGCCTGGGGAGCATGGTGCAATGTCGAGTTTGGTATCCCTGAACTCGGGGTTTAATTACTCATCCGTTGGTGTGGATGGTTTTTGGACTCTGGGTTTGAAGATAGCACTTTTAGAACGTGTCTATTTTCTTGTCTAACCATAACTAGTTTCTGCTGGTCTTGCGTGTGTGTGACAGGAGCTGGGTGGCTCCAGCGGTCTGGATGAGTCAGTGTGGGATGAGTGGGACATTTGCGTTGAGAGTAGGGGGAGAGTAGTTGCTGATAGCCTGCCCTGCCTGATACAATGCTGGCTCCACCTCCTGCCAAGCGGCTGATGGCTCTGTGCCTGCCATGGACGATCCTAGCCCCACCTCCTGCCATGAGGCCGATAGCTCTGCTCCTGCCAGTGTCAATGCTGGCTCCACCTCCTGCTGGGCGTCTGAGGACCCAGCCCTGCTCAGTGAATAAGCCAGGTGCTTCTGCCTGACTCCACCCACAACAGACCCAGGATGTTGGGAAAGTCCCCGGCATGGCAAAGGGATCAAAGCCGAAAAGGGGTATAAGAGAAGGACCCCTGAACTAGGAAATCAGATCACTTCTGACAAGGAACCCTGTAACCAAGGACAAGAGGCCTGCTGATCTGAGGACTTGCCTACCCCTTCTGCCAGTGTGCTGTTTGCTGGGGGGAATCCTGCAGTGCTTCTTTATTTTTGCCAAGGAACCAGGAGAGAGGAACTGTGTGTGTACTCTCACGCTTGCTAAGAAAATCTCCAAGGACTGGAAGAGTGCCAGTCTCCTGCTGAAGTCACAGGGCTAAAGGACTTCATCTGCTTAAAGTGCTATTTGCTGGAACCTGCGAATCCAGCACCTCTGAAAGAACCAGCAATCTAAGCCAACTAGAGACAGCCGGTTCTAACAGCCCCATGTTCATAGCAGAGTGTAGGGTATGTGAACAGTGTCTTCTAAACAGCAAATATACACAACTATGAATGTCTGGGAACAAAAAACCAGGATGAGAAAAGAGGGATACGCAGGGGGACATCTGTGGAGAAGTGTGGCTCAGGGGTTAGAGGCGGCAGACCCGGAAGCTGAGATCGGCCCTGGACCAGGGTTCAATTCCCCGCCTCGGCGGGTCTTGGGCTCAAAAAAAAAAATTCCACGGACTCGATAATTCTCGCTCCGGTGCCTTCTCAACTCACGGGTTCACACTCTGCGACTCTGGGCAATAGCTTGCTTAATCTCCACAACGGCCCCTCGCGGCGGGATGCCTGGCTTTCACCTTGTGGATACCCTGCCGGGGTTATCTCACAGGGGAATACCAGGACGGGTTCCCTAAGCAAGCGCCGGGAAACCCTTTGTGGGTAGCTGTGCGCTATATAAGCTCAAATACATTTACATTTACATTTACATTGAGTCCTTCCGGGGTCACACCAGAAAATGAAAGCAAAGTGTTTCCTATCAGGTCACTTGTATCTCCAGGGCAGAAAAATACTCATTCCCACATAATTTTAAGTGGAGTGTGTTTGTATGTTTACTATCTTCCATTACACCGTCACTTGGGAATCAGGCAGACCCCTCCTGATGTGTGCTGTTTGCGGCTGCTTGAGGGCATGTGGCAGGCTCAAAACCTCGGATGCAGGTGCCTGCAAACTCCAACCCAGGTGCTAAACTCCTGCTGGTGAGATGCACCCGCACTCTGGGACCCTGACTTGCCAGCCTGAAATGACCAACAATGTTAAAGGGTAGGCAGTTGTCAGAGTTCCTGCCAGTCCAGGGCTTTCATTCTTTTTTATCATCTAGTGGCCTCTGGAAAATAGCAGCCAGGCAGGAACAGATGCTATTATAGGACTGTTCCACACACACACTGACACACACACGCACACACACACATACACACCCACACACACACACACACACACACATATGCAGCACGAGAAATGTTATTACAGAGAAAAAGAGAAAGTCACTGAATTGCCTTGCGCTTGACACAAGAGGCAGGAATAGGCAAATCGTAGCGTGACCCGTCTAATCATGTGAACCAGCCTGGGAGAGGCAGGGACAATATCACAAGAAATACGGCAGATTACAGAACGCTTGAGCTACCAGTGATGAAAAAGCTGCCTCTCTGCTGTGCCTTGTTTCTGTACAGCTAAGGCACTGCTTTAGAAAACAATAGTTGGCCTCTTCTGCGGCTTTAGCACTAGAGTGAATCCCTGCTTTGGCCCTAGGGCACTGGTGAGTGTGCGTTGCCCCTGGGGGCTGGTACGTGCCGTTGCGATCGAAGTGTGCAGCTCCTGGTCTCAGAGTGGCTTTTACTCTAGTGCAGCCACGGGGAGATTATGAGGGCTGAACAAACAGGATGTGTTATGCAGTCGAGGTGCACACTGGAAAGCAAAAACTCTAGAACACTGACCTTTGTCAACATCAAGAAAGCAGCCTCACAAAGAATTTCGGTAGATGAAAACGCGTGCTTGGGACTTGGAACACTGATAAGAGCAATCACACATGGAACAACAGGAAATAGTGTGCAACGATAATGGAAATGGTGGAAAAGTAAGTGGCAAGTGTAATGGCTAACAATCCATGTTCTCTATGTCTGTGCTTCTATTTAGAATACAGATTTCTGTGTAACTAAGGTTCTTGGCATCGAGAATGTAGAACCTTGCATCGAGAATGTTTTATGTAAATTGATGTCAGTTGGAGTTGGAGCTGTTTGTGGATGAGGCGAATAAACCTTATCTGTACCACATCGTAACTTGTTCTCTTTTCTTCGTGTGGTAAACACCACATTTAATTGGCGACGATCGACTAACCTCTTCCACCTCAACACAAAGCCTGATCTCCTGACCCGTCACTCCTCCAGCGGCAGAAAAATGATTTTAGGAAGCGTTGTCTTCCCAGCGGCAGAAGTGCTTCATTACCCGATTCAACAAACTATGCGGTGATGAGTATGGCGGGAGGACAAAAAAGAAAAAAGGATTTAATGATTAAATCAATTTGAACGCAGCGCGTGCTCATAATGTTAAAGGAGCACTCGCGCATACGTAGAAAGAACTCTGACGCATAGCCTGTCATAACGTATGCGTGTCAGTGACGCATTGCATGCGTGTCAGTGACGTGCTACGCTATACTTTAGTTGACGTCCTCCAGTTCTAACAGAACGAACCAGTTTAAGGATCTAGAATCAGATTCACCACGTCATTTCCTCTCAAGCTTTATGACGTAGACTAATAGGAAAAGTAGGCAGAAGGAAAAAGAAGACATTAATCACAATATACAATCGAATTTTTTATAAGAAAAAATTCTTTGTGACAATTCTTCTTGAAAGAAAGTTCTTTCTCTTTATTTTTGTATGTGGAGCATTCTAATTGTTCATTAAAGTCATTACATCAACAAGGATTAAATAAAATAAAAGAATATATTTATATACAAAAATATATATATTAATTAAGCAGAAATATACAAGAAGAAACATAAGAAGGTGAAAAAGGAATATTCATATAAAAAAATATAATAAACAATATGCAGAACGTAACCCAGCCAGCATTTTTTTTAACAAGCCCTGGCGAGCCAAATGTAAAGTGGCAAAAATGGAAAAAAATATTTGCTAACTATGCGAGGATATGTGGCGCAAACTTGAATGCAGAAAGAAAACACTCTTTATTATTACATTGCTTAGGAGGAGAAGGCCAAGACGTTTTAGAACATTTACCGGAACTCACTGCCTCTGAACAAAGGAACTTAAATGAGTATGAAATTGCTATTGAACAGTTAGATCGACATTATCTTCCCAGACTAAGCACTATAATGGAAAGATACCATTTTGGTTTAAGAGTTCAAAAAATGGATGAGTCCGTAGAAGAGTATGTTTCCGCATTAAAAAAATTGGCATCATCTTGTAAATTTGGTCAGACCTTGGAAGAAAGGATAAGGGATCAATTTGTTTTAAAATATGCACATGACAGTATTCGAAAAGAACTGTGGCTAAAGAATGAACCACCTTTGGAAGAAGTATTGGTAATAGCAAAACAGGTTGAACATATGACAAAGTGTGTGGATGAATTAAAAGGAGAAAAAGGAAAGATGACGGAAACGGAAAAGAAGAATGAACCTAAAGTTGAAGAAGTAGTCTGTCAAGTAAAAAAAGAAGAGAAAACAGCTATGGAAAAAATGATACTGGAATGAACAGTTTCAATGCAAATCTCAACAATGTTAATGCATTTTCTTGTTTTAGATGTGGGAATATTGGTCATCTGGCTAACTCTCCCAATTGTCCTGCTCTAAAATCCATATGTAATAATTGTGGTAGGAGGGGACATTTTTCAAAATGCTGTAGAACTAAAATTAATAAGAGGGAGAATATGAATAGGAAATGGTCTCAACCCCAGGTGAAGACTGTGACTTTCCAAATCGATGGAGGTCTATTGGAACATCCTTCACATTTAGTAAAGGTTGATAATAGTATGATTGAATTCAAATTTGATTCATGCTCCCAGATCACCAGGATTGATGAGGCATTGTTACATAAGAATTTTGGAAAAAATGTTAAACTGTTTAAAAGTGATATTTTACCCTTAGGTTATGGAAAGAAACCTATAAAAATATTAGGTTACTTTATGGCTACTATTGAGTTGGGAAGTCGCATCATTCCAGGTAAAATATATGTGACTAAACAAGGTGATTCTTTACTTAGTTGGAGACATCAAAGTGATCTTGGTGTTAAGCTCAATCCCAATGCGTCACCTCAAGTAGAGATACAAGAGGTAGGAGATTTGTCAGAAATGTTTACAGAGAAATTTCCGAGTGTATTTAATGAAAAGTTGGGTTGTCTAAAAGGTTACAAACACTGTATAAGATTGAAGAAAAATGCTGTTCCCATAATAGCTAAAGTAAGAAGAGTTCCTTTAGCTGAACAAGAAAAAGTGCAAAAAGAGATTGACAAGCTTATAGAGAACAAGATTATAGAACCTGTAGAGGCCACTGAATGGTTAGCACCCATTGTTATAGCTAGGAAGCCCACTGGCGAAATTCGCGTATGTATTGATTTAAGAGCCCTGAATAAGGAGGTGGTGGTTGACAGATTTCCTTTACCCAATATTGATGAAATAGTAGGAACTTTGGAAGGTGCTAGGTACTTTACCACCTTAGACTTAGCTTCTGCCTACCGCCAGGTTGAACTAGATACATCTTGCCAAGATTTGACAGCTTTTATAACCCCCATGGGAACATTTAAATTTAAAAGGATGCCTTTTGGATTAATATCAGCTGCTTCTGTATTTCAACGCATAATGGCTTCTATTCTTAAAGGTCTTCGAGGTGTAAAATGTTATCAGGATGATTTTTTAATTTATGGAGCTAACATGCCACAGCCTAATGAACGTGTGTGTTCTGTGTTGAAAAGGTTAAGTGAAGCTGGTCTCTCACTTAAGAAAGAGAAGTGTAAATTTGGTTTAGAGGAGGTGAACTACTTTGGACACTGTATAAGGAGTGAAGGTGTTTTTCCGAAATTGGATTTAGTTACATGTATTGACAATATGGCTGAGCCAATTAATAAAGAGGAGTTGCTCTCATTTCTTGGCAAGGTGGAGTTTTACGGAACATTTATTTTACAATTTGCAGAAAAAACTAAAAATATGAGAAGACTTACTGCAAAGAGTGTTATTTTTGAGTGGTCAAATGAGTGTAGGAAGGAATTTGAAAAGATTAAAGAGGAATTAAAAAAAGCTCCATGTCTTCAGGCATTTGTTCCAGGTTTGCCTACGTATGTATTTACTGATGCGAGTGATAAAGGCCTTGGGGCGATTTTAGTACAAAATAAGCATGGTAAGGATTCGCTTATTGCTTGTGCTTCAAGTTGTCTTAGAGGACCAGAAATTAATTATTCAGTTATTGAGAAAGAGTCGTTGGCTATTTTCTGGGCTCTAAAAAAGTTTAAAAATCTAATTTGGGGGACCAAATTTACTGTAAAGTCAGATCATAAACCATTGAAGGAGGTTTTTTGCAAGAAGGGTTTAGATTCTATCTCTTCTAGGATTAGGAGATGGATTATCTCTTTGCAGGAGTTTGATTTTGAGGTACAGTACTTACCAGGTGTTTCTAATAAGGCTGCAGATTGTTTTTCAAGACTAGTGAAAAGTGATAATCTATCTTCTGAGAATGTGTTTGTAGAGGAGGAGGATTTTCTCAACGTTTGTGAAGTTACAGAGGGTGTTGTTGGAAAAGATGAGTGGAAGAATGAACTACTGAAGGATGTTAAGTTGGTTAAAGTGATGTCCATGCTGAGGGAAAACAAGCGTTTGGATAAGCCTTGGTCTCTTGTCTCTGAGGAATTATCTATAACTGATGACATGCTGACACAAGGTTTGAGACTTATACCACCCTCTACTTTAAGGGAAAAATGAACAGTACATGCACACACTGGTCATTTAGGAATTGTAAAAACTAAGGAGATGTTACGTACTCAATTTTGGTGGCCTGGAATGGACTTGGAGATTGAACGTATGGTCAGAGATTGTGCTGAATGTTGTGCCAGTGACAAGATTCTTAAAACCAAACAAATGCCCATGGTTTGCAGAGGACTACCAAATCATCCGTGGGATGAGTTAGCTATTGATATTTTGGGTCCACTTACCGGTGTCTCTGACACCCCTTTTTTGATTGTATTGATTGATTTATATTCACGTTGGATTGAAGTGAGTGCTGTATGTGACATAACATCAGATTCTGTTATAAAGTTCTTGTCTGAAATTTTCAAGAGGGGAAGCTTTCCCAACAGTATTTTATCGGACAATGGTCCTCAATTTTGTTCTGGTGTATTTGACTCATATCTTAGTAAATGTGGCATTGTCCACAAGCGTTCCTCGTTATATCATCCAGAAACTAATGGTGCTGTTGAGAGGGTCAATAGAACGTTAAAAGAGTGTATTCAGCTTGCAAGAGCAAATGGTTTAAATTGGAAAGAAGCTCTCAAGGAAAGGATTGATGCTTATCGATGTTCCCCTCACTCTACCACTGGAAGATCTCCCTTTGAATTATTTAAGGGCAGAATTCCGAACACCATGTGGTGCCCTGGTTGGATGAATTTGAATAAAGGGTTCGTGGATAACCACATTGGTGCTTGGAGGGAGAGGGAACTAGAAAAACAAGTTTGCAGGAAAATGTATTTTGATGACAAAAAATGTGTTCAGTTTCAGGAAGTTAGGGTAGGTGATTTGGTCAAAATAAAAGCACCTGTTGGAAGGAAATCTTGGTCTAAATACACCAATGTTAGACCTGTCATCAAAGTTTTTGGTAATGCTATAAAAACACAAGATGGGAGGATTTGGAATAAAAGTCGGGTGGTTGTTGTTAAATCGAAGAAGTTTGTTCAAAATGATTTAGACACTGATGGGGATATCTCTGGCACTGTCAATATCCCTATTTCTCATTCTAGCAATCCTTCCACTGTTCGTGTGAGGAGTCAAAGGTTACGCAGGGCTCCTTCTTATATGAAAGACTATGTCTAAACTTTCCATATTTTTGTTTTCTTAGTGACATTAAATTCTTCTCTTATTTCTTTTCTTGTTTTTTTATTTTCGTTCTCTGCAGTTGTAAAGAAGGGAGATATGTAATGGCTAACAATCCATGTTCTCTATGTCTGTGCTTCTATTTAGAATACAGATTTCTGTGTAACTAAGGTTCTTGGCATCGAGAATGTAGAACCTTGCATCGAGAATGTTTTATGTAAATTGATGTCAGTTGGATTTGGAGCTGTTTGTGGATGAGGCGAATAAACCTTATCTGAACCACATCGTAACTTGTTCTCTTTTCTTCGTGTGGTAAACACCACAGCAAGCACATAAACCAATAAAAAGTAAGGGCGGGATGTAAGTCCCTTTTAAGATTGATATTAAACACAATAAATTTCACAAGCACAGTGCAAGCAAAACCTAAAAGTGATATTGAATAACAGGTTCTTTGAGCATTGAAACCCTCCCTTCAAAGAAAAACAATAAAACATACATAATTTGTGCAGGTAAAGAACAAAATGAGTCAAATACAAACAAAAGAGTCACACATAGTCACGAGTGTGGTGCTTCATGCACTTGCACGTCATTTATGCACGCTATATGATAATAATACTTCAATAATAATAGGTGGCTGTCTCTACTTAATTCTAGTGCGAGCCACACATATATTGAACATGTAATTAATATTGTTTAATTAGGCTAACTGTATTTGCCTGGAAGCCATGTTTTCTAAATGTTGCCTAAATTGAAAGGCCCGAGTTGCATGCATTTCACATTTCTAAGATGTTCTGTAAGTGTCCTGTTTTTCCCTCCTCTGCAGGTGCCTTATCTGCACACTTGTCAGCTAGAATAGGCTCATTGTTTATTGTCTTGGAATAATAGGTAGCTGTAATGTGTAGAAGTTGGCTTCGGAAACAGAGATTGAGATAGTGGGAGAGATTCTCCTGTCCCTGGCAGAACAGACTGCGGTTACATCAAAAGTCACACAGATGTGTACTGAAGTGTCCAGCAATAGAAAACTAGGGAGCTTGTCTGCTCGCAGAGAATGATTGTGCTTGATTGATCCATTTGGTGGAAACTGATATGGAAAAGCCTTCTAGAATCTTCTTTCATGTTTAATTATGTGTACTTTAAAATAGTTTTGCCGACCCTGTCCTGACTTTGGTGAGAGAAGACCTCTTGAATTCTACTGATTTTCACTGCCAGAGTGCTTAACTTCATGATTATTGTCTTATATTTTGCCCTGAACCTTAAAAGTGGTTCATCTGATACAGTCACCTTCCTGCTAGAATTTCCCCTTACCACTTCTGATGCTTTATTTAGAATAGGGAAGACTCTTAATGGATTGTGCCTTCATGATATTTTTTGTGCTTTGTGTATTTTTATTTAGCATTTTATTCCTTATAAGATACAAAATAAGATTGCAATATCGTATTAATATGCAACCTTCTACAATATAATTGCTACAAGTTTACTGATTGATTTAACTTTTACCTTTTATTAAATAATTATTTTAATTAGTTTTAAACAAAAAGTACAAAAGAAAAGAACTTCAAATTAAGTAACAGGAAAAAATTAATACAATCAGTACATACACGTGCATTGCACTTATACATTGGAATTACTATAATGGTAGAAAGAGAGAAGAGAGACAAACAACAAATAGTGATAAAGAAAAATAAATCAGTTTTAAGTCTTAATCTAGTATATAGAATCAAACTAATCTGTTCCATATGCGGTCCAATTTCAGAGGTGAACGCGTACCTCTGGTTTTAGCTAATGCATGCTCCTTCATTATTGCCCACCATTCTAAAGCAATAGGAGCATTCGGCAGGATACATGCTCTTGCAATACAGAGGCGGGCTGCCACTAAAATAAACCCCTGTCTTTGTGACCTAGCATAATTTCTTTGGGAGTGAGAGAGGAATCAAACCCCAAACGACTAATTTGAGTAAGTTCCCACCAAAAAGTATTAATCTTAGAGCAGGTGCAAAACATATGTACGATATTAGCTGCAGCCATTCCGCATTTAGGGCAGAACGTCCCATCTCCCCATACCGTTGGTGCCCATTTCGTGATCTTTTCAGGAGTATAATACAACATACAGATAGCGCTAAATTGCTGCAATTTAAACTGGCAGAGTCAATGGCCCCATCCAAAGTATCTAAAGTGGAAGTTATTTCTACAGGAGTAATGGCTATGTCTAAAGCTTGACTCCAGTTGCTGGCCAGTTGCTGACTATCATCCCTCCTATATTGGCAAAGGTGTAGATACATTGTACTAATTCGTGATTTTTGATAGGTATGTAATACGCATTCCATTAAGTCAGAATTATGCAGTATTCGAATCATTTGTCATCTTAAAAAATAGTCTCTTAACTGTAAGTACTTTAAAAAAAATTGTTGCTGGAGATTATGCACAGATTGTAAACCCACGAAAGTACGGAAACTGTTAAAATCGTATAGTTGCCCAAGGTGTTCAATCCCATAGCCTGCCCAATGTCATCCAACAGAATCATGGAATACTTCCAGGAAGATAGAATTATCCCATAGAGGGAGGTTAGAGTTGCACATTCAGTCATTTGAGGGCAGCCAGCAATAGTTTAAAATGTTCATGCCATATACGCACTACATCGCTAATTGTCTTGAATCGAACTCTTTAAAATAGTTCAGGTCATTAATTTTGTACAAAAACATATTGGTATCGAACCCAAGGTCAAGATAAAAACAAAAATAGTGATTCTTAGTAAACAAAAGGTTTTGGAGGCGTCCAGTGAATGCCGCCCAATAATATCATTTAAAATCAGGACGTTGAATCCCTCCTTGATTATAGGGAAACTTAAGTGATCAAATAGCTCGGCATGCCTGCTTATATCCCCATAAAAAGCTATTAATCGCTCCTTCCAATTTCGTAAAATAAAAGTTGGGAATGCGTAAGGGGATAGTATAAAATAAATATACACACTTAGGTAGAATAGTCATTTTAATAATATTACATCTGCCAATTATTGTAATTGGAAGTTTATTCCAATTTTTTAAGCTTCGGATGACAGACTGCAACAATGGCTCATAATTAAGCCTCCATATCTGTTCAGCCTGAGACAAGATACGTACCCCAAGATAAGTTGTGGTTGTGCAACCTCCTGCTATTGGTGCAGCCGGGTGAAAGTTAAGAAGAACTTGGGTATTATGAGCATTACGTTTGAAACCTGAAAAGTGGCTGAATTTTCCCGCCTCCTCTTGAATTGAAGCAAGTGCCATCGCCGGGTCAGATGAGAAAACTGCGATGTCGTCAGCATAGGTGGGAACCTTTAATTCATGTGACCCAACAATAAATAGAGGAATGCAGATATTTAGGTTGAGTAGATCACAGCTTGATATACAGTGCAAATAGCAATGGGGAAATGGGCACCCCTGCTGAGTGCTGCAGTGTATGTGAAAAAGAGCAGAACGCTGGTTGGTATATATTTATTTGGCTTGTGAGCTACTGTATAAAGCACAAACCCATTTGCTATATCGGCCATCAACCCGTTAGCCATTAGTGTGGCCCATAAACTTTCCCATACCACACGGTCAAATGCTTTCTCAGCATCTAGTAACACCATCCCTAAGTGTGGTCTTATTGGCAACATCAAAGGCAGTAATTGGTGTATTAACATCGGCAGTAGTATCTCTACCCATTTTAAAACCATGTTGCTGATCCAAAACTAAGCCTGTTATAAGAGAGGCTAGCCGATTAGCCAAAACTTTAGGAAAACTTTTAGCATCAGAGTTGATAAGAGATATAGGGTGGTATGACCTGCAGACATCAGCTGGTTTCCTCTTTTTTTTTTAAAGAAAACTCTGACAGTCATATGCCAATAGGTAGGCACTTCCATTAGAATCCCAATCTGGTGTATTACCTTACTAATCAGCAGTAAGATAATGTTCTAGAAAGTTTTATAAAACACAGTTGACAAAGTATCATCCCCTGCAGGTTTGCCCAAGGGCAGGGCGGCCAAGGCTGTCAAAATCTCTTCATATGTGATATCGCTATGAAGAAGAGCAGCTTCTTCATCATTCAAGCATAGAAGATTGCAGCTTTTTAAATAGATATCGAGCTCTGTTTTATCAGGTGAGCAGGACGGAGTATAAAGTCTCTAATAGAATTGGGAGAATTGATCTATTATTAGATGAGGGAATGTATACACATTTCCATCCTCTGCTCTTATGACTTTTATCTGTCCTTTAGATTTCTTATCTGCTAATTGGTATGCCAATACTTTCCCAACCCGATTCCTGTATTGATATTGCATTGAACGATTTTTATTAAAAACAACTGCAATCCTTTCTTTTTTTGCGTCCTGCTTATAAGTGAGCGTTTATCTATTAATGATACGTATAACTGCTCTCGATTTGGGCCCCCAAGCCTGATCTCCCCAGCATGAAGAATTTCTAGCTGTGATAATGTCTGGCAAGCTACCTTCATATCGTTCTTGTTTATTTTATTTTGATGGAAAATGTACTGCTGGGTAACACCTCGCAAATAGGCCTTCATTGTATGCCAAACAACAAAGGAAGAGGCAGAACCTATGTTAGAGCGGAAAGACTCAGTTAAAGAGGTTCGAATAAACAAGTTAACCCCCCCTCCGTCAATCAGCAAGTCCCTGGGAAATGAGAAGGGCCGTTTGCTCTTATCTACCGTCCCCAGTTCAAATAGTTTTGCAGACCCTGTTCTGACTTTGCTGGGAGAAGACATCTTTTGAATTCTACGGATTCTCACTACCAGAGTGCTGAACTTCATGGTTGAACACTTATATTTTGCCCTGAACCTTAAAAGTGGGTTATTTGATACAAACACCTTCCTTCTGGAATTTCCCCTTGCCACTATTGATACTTTATTTAGAATAGGGAAGACTCTTCATGCAACATGCCTTCATGATATGTTGTCTGCTTTATTTAGTTTTATTTTTGCCTTTCTTGTCTTTTCTGTGAACTCCTTATTTTCTGTTTGGGGCGAGGGAGTGTTGCTGAAGCCCTGCCCTTCTACCACGTAGGAACCTCTTGACATTTTCTGGATTTACACCTACTCCTCGCGGCCCCCGCTCCACAGGAGCCGCTCGTGCTCATTCCAGGGAGGGAGTGCTTCTCTCATCAGCTTTTCACGGAGCAGCGCCGAACCTCGGACCAGAACATCGTCAACTAGGCTCAAAGCGGGACTTCGAGGACCTGCGTGCAGTGCGGCTTGATCTGCCGCAGCTGGTCCACTTCCCACCCCCACCCTCCACTTCTCCTGATTAGACTTACCCGCGCACTCGGGACGCGCGCGGGTGGGCGGCGGGCGAAGCCCGGGCCAAGGGTGGGCCCGTTTTAGCATGTTAGAGACCGATTGAGAACGGACCGGGCCCCCCCTCTAAGCTCTGTAAGTGTGAGATTTGCATGTATGTACGACTTCCCCTGAAACTATTTTTTTTAACTATTAATTTATTAACAGTTCTGTTGTATGTTTGTATATAGTGTTAAATATATCATTATGACCACTCGAGGAAGTCGGAGTAAAACAGCTGCGGGAGGGGGATCTTTAATTGGCCCATTAGATAATTTTATCTTAAGGGCAAATTCGGTCATAGACCAAGGGATTTCCCTCATGGAACGCAGAGTGTCCCAAGATTTAGCGTTAACAAAAAGATCGTCCTTGGGACTCCTTGCATCCGCTAAAACCCCTGAGCAGGCCAGGAAAATAGGCTCTTCGGAAGTACGTGCTGATGTGCACAGTGTCCCTAATGTGGTAGACCTCTCAGCATCTCAACTTGTAACTGACTCACAACTAAGCCTGGCACTGGAAAAGTCCCCTGAACTGGTCTTGAATCTAACACCAGATGACCGTAATAGAAGACAGTCTAGGGGTAGGAGGGAGGGCGCCATTCCGAAACAAACGACTGATATTAAAAGACATAAGGTCGGGGAGCCTCAAGAACCATCTAATAAGCAAAGGGAGGAACTCGATCAACACTCACATAAAGGGTTTAGACAATCATACGCAGATGTGATAACTGGGGCCCAGAATTTTATTAATGTTGAGGACTCCGCCATTCTAGTTGGAGATACTAACGATGAAGAAGCCGACGGGCTACTCCTGACAAGAATGGGGGAGCTTTTCAAAACTCACTTCTCCCTGATACTGATTAGACTAGAAAATATAGAAAAACAGTTAGCTGAACTGAGTGTTGTCCCCAAAAATCCATTGAACCACACGGTTCCTAAAGCCGGGGCTAGCAAACCTAATAAATCAAATAATATTAAACTTGTAGGCGCTCCAGCCAAAAAAGCCCCCTATAGCCCCAGAGAGGAGAACGCTAGATAAATCTAAAAATCCCAGCGCCCGGCCCAGACAGGAAGATAAATCTTTTAGGGCTCCCATTCTGCCCCTCACAAGGGAATGGAACAGGGGAGCAACAGAGGGTAGACTCGCTGTTAATCTGCCCCCTGAGGCAAGCCCTTATGTGGTGGTTATGACGGGGGTTCCGGAATCTGTAGATCATATAGAGGAACTGTGGAATTTTAGTTTGTGAGCTAAACATTATCTGCGCCAGCTTGTCACCCACGTACAACGTGCACGATCGCCATTTTAGGCATCATGGTCTCCCTGTCCACAATCAGTTGCCAGCGCGCCCCTCTGACCCAGCAAGCACCCTCCGCGCACCCTGGCTCCCCCTCCCTCCCCCTTATGAGCATAACCCTTCTGCATGACCCTGTCCTTAGGAGTCACGCCTGACCAGCATCTCCTCTCCTCCCTTGAATGCCCCTCTGTTGATAAACCCTCCCTCCGCGCTCGATTGTCCACGCGGCATGAATACCACTCCTTTGATGACCCCTTCCCCCGTGTCCAGCTGTCCACACAGGTCCGAGGCCATCGCCTAAGCCGGGAGATATCATTTACTGCCCCTTATTGTATGAGGTCGCTCTCCTTCAAAGGACCCTCTATTGATCCAGGCCTCCCCGCCCCCCATGTGATATGATCAGGCGCACACATCCTAAGACTCGACGGAACACTCAGCTGCGTGATGACCCCCTCCTCTTATCAGCAGGTTGAGGACCTCTATTGTGGAAGTATATGGGGGGGTGGGATTGACACGAGGATTACATGTCTTTTCCTTGCTTTACAAAGTTCTGATTGTAATAAAGAAAGGTCACATGCCATAAACCAGTGTATAAGAGGCCAGGCCTCGGAGAGGCTGTTAGAGCACCTCGAGACGATACCTTGTTGTCTGATCTGATGTGTTCTGCTCCGTCGGAATAAACTTCTGTTTTCCTGCCTTCTGGTCTCCGGCGCCTGCCTCATTGCTTGGTAATCTGAATGGTACAAGGGCGGTTAGCGCCGGGCAAATCTTGAGAAAGGTCCTAGCCCTACCTTTTTCTACAATTGGCGTCCCAAAACGTGGGGCCCATCAGCGACACGTGGATCCAGTGGGAGAGGTCCCGACGACAGAGTGAACGACTGCAACGATCGGGAAGAGCTCGTGTCTGATAGACCCTCGTCTGACAGCCGATCATCCGACCTTCACTAGTTCTGAACAGACCTCTCTCGAGTGATCTACGGTCCTGACTGGGAACCATCAGGAGTGCCACGGGCATCACGAAGAAGAGAGGACGATCGGGCGCTGGATCCAGAAGACAGGAAACCGTCCATGCGGTCCGGGTAAGGTCGTGTAAACACGACAAATTGAGAAAAGATTGTTTTGTTTGGATAATACTAGTATTACGCTTTGTTGAAACCTCTGGAGATTCACTGTCTGCAAACGGGGAAAAACAAACAGGCTCTCTCTTTGCAAGCAGTGAAGGATAGGTAACGCAGACTTTTGTCCCCGTTGTAATCCGTCGTGCCTATCTTCCTCCCCCACTGTTTCCCGAACTGTCGTTCGTGGATTATTGTCTGGAGATTCTCTGTCTGCAAACAGGGAAGAACAAGGTCTCTCTTTGCAGGAAGAGAAAGAGTGGGTAACGATAACTTTTCGTGCCCACTTATTCTCCCCACTGAATTGTTTGATTGGCCGATTATTCGGTATTGGTTCGTTTGAGGTATTCACCGCCGGCAAACAACGGAGAATAGAAATATTCTGTCTAGTCTTTGCCCGCCGTGATAAGATAGGTAGTGCAGACTTTTGTCCCCGTTGTAATCCGTCATGCCTATCTTCTCCCCACTGGTTGGTAGCCTGTTTAGCCCGGACCGCTTATTAGAGATGAACCATCCAGCTCCACTGGAGGGCACCCCTAATAAGGACATGTTCACTAAGCATGGACTAGTCGCTATAGCTTATACTAAGTTATGGCATAAATATACAAAAAAGAACCCTGAAAGTCAGTGGCCACTGATAGGTTCCTTTAATGAAAATAAAATAAAAACATTAGAAATCGCGCTCCAGAAGAATAAGACCACGCCCACTATGCTCGACAGTATCGGCATGTGGCGCAAAGAAACGGAACAACGAAAGAAAAGAGAAGAAGCAAAAATAGGGAAAGAATTACGAAAGGCAGCCCACCTAGCCGCAAAGCAACTGGAAGAGGAAATAAAAGAAAGAAAGGAAGCTACGCAAACCCAAGAATTAGGGTCGACAGGCCAATGTCCTGTTAGGACCCCCTCTGCACTCTACCCTGAATTGCCCTCCAAACAACGGGCGAACGATGAGTTACTGCTAGGTCCCCCAATCATCTACATGCCACCTCCATATGCTCCCAGCCAACAACGCTTGCAAGCCCCGAGTACGAATGAAAGTGATCCTAGCGCTAGTGCACCGGCCCTCACGGCCTCCGCACCAGCCACATTAATAACTTCGTCAGACGATCCCGAGGCTAGCAAACAATCACCAGCCAGACTAAATAGGTTGAGCAAAGATGAGCGGGATGGGATCGACAAAATAGCAAAGACATTAGTAGAACGAAGGGAGAGCGAAGACTATACAATGAGCGTATATAATTCACATGCCGACAGCCATAGACGGCATTTCATCTTGCGATTCAGCTACTACACCCTGAACGCGTATGAAGATAGGTATCAAAGTAAGGGTCCCGCTAAACTAACAACACTGTATAGGAAAATTGATGTTGGAGATGGGACTGAACGTGAGGCGACGGAGCTCTTCATGCAGATGCTTGAGGTCTTCCGCCACCTCACGGAACAAAAACCAGAAGCCAAGGCTACAGTCCCTGAAACGACCTCGGTAGAAGTAGCCAATACTATGATGCCTATCAGAGAAGCGGCCCCTTACTGGATCCCGCCACGGGGCCAGGGAACGAGCGATGATATTAATAATGAAAATGCAAAGGGAAGGGTTGTGTACAATTGGGTTTACCAACCATGGGACCGACAAGATATCCTAACCTTTAAGCAAACCCTGCCCGATTTAAGAAAGAACCCGACAGCATTTTATACCGAATTAGGCACAGCCTTGGGTTCGACAATAATGACTTTAGCAGATATTGACTTGTTCTTTGGGTTATGCCTGCCAGCTGATGTGTGGAAGCAAATCCGGAAGGCTGACCACACGGATCTGTTTGGACATACCTGGGACCAACTCGGTAAATTAGATAGACAACGAGAACCTGGAAGGAAGCCAGTAAAAGACATACTGGAACTCCCAGACAAAATAGTTCAGAAATTAAAGACACTGATCCCAGAAAGAAAGGTAGACTGGTCGATAGTCACGGCCTGTCGACAGAAACCGCAGGAAGATGTGTCAGAATACTTCTCCCGATTCGAGACAGTGTTCTCCGACTACAGTGGCCAAGACATGACCACTGCAACCGGACAGCACCTGTTTGTACAAAATTACGTAAAGGGCCTAACACAAGAGGTCTCCCAAAAGCTGCAGACGAGTGAGAGTAGTTGGGGGGCCTCCAAACCTGCAGCTATCCTTCAGATGGCTCAGTATTACGAGCACCAAAAGAATGAGAATGATAGGGCGTCCGAGAAAAAGAAGAAAGATTTAAAAGAAAGGGTAATGATAGCCCAGATACAAGGTATAACGGTAGGACGGGAACATCAAAGGGGGAACTACCAATCAGCCACCCCCAGAGATCTACCTCCTAAAGATCACACTCCCACACCCCACACTGGACGTAGAGACATTAGCAACGACCAATGCGCCTTCTGCAAAGGGTTCGGCCATTGGAAATACCAGTGTCCGGTTATGCTAGAGATGAATAGAAATAGGGACTCCAGGGATGTGGCAAGTGGTCCGAGAAATGGGGTACAAGGACGAGGGCACGCCAACGGCACCAACAATGACAGATCAGGGAGACTGAACACATTTGACCGTCCCCGGCAGAACCAATATCAGCTGTCCGAAGGTGAACATGCCCCCGACTTTGCATAGGACTGCCAGGGGCAAGGGAGGGATCCAGTCGAGCTCTGTGTTGACCAGCAAGGTCCTTATGTCACCGCTAAGGTCCTGGGTACAGAGTCTCCATTCTTGGTAGACACTGGGGCGACACGTAGTGTGTTATCAAAACGACTGATTCCAAGGGCACCCTTGTCTGGCTCACACATAACGTCGATAGGTTTCGATGGAACGCCCTCCACTAACCCCCTGTCCGTACCTATTACCTTTGACCTAGAAAACAACACCACTGATGCAACATTCCTGCTTTCCTCCAACTCCCCTGACGCCATTATGGGCATTGACTTACTGAAACATTTTCGAGCTACCATTAGGTGTTCCCCAGATGGAATACGAGTCATCCTGTACGACAACCCAGACTTGCCCAGATCCCGTCCCCCACGACACATGTGCTCCATAACTGACGCTGACATGTCCTTGCTTGACACCCTGCCTCCGTACCTGTGGGCCAAAAATGACTCTGATGTGGGGCGAATGATGATTGATCCTATTCACATAACTGTACGACAGGACGCTATGCTCCCGAAACTCCCGCAATATCGGATATCGCCAGAGGGTGAGAAGGCACTGGTAGCGATCATTCAGTCCCTGGTAGATGCAGGAGTGGTTGAAGAGGTGGTTAGCAACGTCTGCAACAGCCCAATCCTACCTATTGTTAAGAAGCAAGGTGAAGGAGATGAGAAAGCGTACCGCTTCATCATCGACTTACGAGAGATTAACAAAGTGGTTGTACCCCAATATCCTGTAGTCTCTGATATCACCACCATTTTGACCCTCATCCCGTCCACTGCCACCACCTTCACTGTCATCGACCTTAAGAACGTGTTTTTCTCTATCCCCATCCATCCAGACAGCCGTTATCTCTTCGGCTTCACTTTAAAATCCCGCTCGTACCGATTTTGTAGAGCTCCCCAGGGGTACACTGAAAGTCCCAGCATTTACAGCCAGGCCCTCAAAAGACAGCTGGATGCCTTCCAGCTACCAGAGGGAGTGGTGTTGATCCAATATGTCGATGATATCCTTTTGGCGGCCGACACCACCCCACTCGCAACGACAGCCACCGTCCAACTCCTACACTTTCTTGCAGAAAATGGCCATAAAGTCTCCAAAAAGAAGTTACAGTTCTGCCAGCCCCAAGTGACTTACCTAGGCCATCTCCTGTCCAAGGAAGGGAGGAAACTTACACCCGACCGAATCCAAACCATCCTAGACACCCCCATCCCAAAAACACAAAAACAGGTCCGCTCTTTGGTTGGCCGAACCTCTTTTTGCAGACAGTGGTTGCCTAATTACAGCCTCATTGTGAAACCATTACTTGCCCTGCTGACCAAAGATGTCCCCTCCCCGCTTCCTTGGACCACTGAGTGTCAAGCCTCCTTTAAGGAATTACGGGATGCACTCTGCTCAGCGCCTGTCCTAGGTACCCCGGATTACTCCAAACCCTTCTCCCTCTTCGCTCACGAAAGGGAGGGGTGTGCATTGTCTGTCCTAACTCAATCAATTGGTCCTAAGCAGCGCCCTTGTGCCTACTTCTCCGCCACTCTTGATCCTGTAGCCAGAGCCTTACCTGCCTGCCTTCGAGCGGTAGCTGCCGCTGCTGTCTCTATCCGTCAGAGCGAGGGAATCGTACTTTCCAACTCCCTCACAGTGCTAGTACCCCATGCAGTCGACACCCTCTTGAACCAGACAAAGACCCAACACCTGACTAGCGCACGACTGACAGGGTACGAGTTGACTCTGCTTGCACCCCACATCACACTAAAGAGATGCACGACTTTGAATCCCGCCACATTGTTACCCCTGCCTGAAAATGACCCCGACATTCCTCCCATCCACGACTGTGTGACCCTCACGGACGAACAAACTAGGAGTAGGGTTGACCTCCGAGACACTGCTTTTCCTGACCCCGATGGAGAGCTATGGGTAGACGGCTCATGCATCAAACTCCCAGATGGCACCACTTCAGCTGCCTATGCAGTAACGACAGCCCGAACAGTAGTTGAGACAGCCTGCATCACACAACGATCTGCCCAGGCAGCAGAGCTGATAGCCCTCACCCGAGCATGCATCATAGCCGCAGGGACCACCGCGAACGTATATACGGACAGCCAGTATGCCTTCGGAGTGGTCCACCATTTTGGGCTCCTGTGGAGGGAGAGGGGATTCCTGACGTCCCACGGCACCCCTATCCTCCACGGAGATCTAGTCTCCGCCCTGATTGAAGCAGTTCTCCTCCCCAAACGGTTAGCAGTGATCAAATGTCAGGCACACAAAAGGGTAACAGACTTAGTCGGACAAGGGAATGCATTGGCCGACATCACTGCACGAACCACAGCTGAGAATAGGACGGCAACACGCATGTATGTGACCAGGTCACAAGCAGAGAGATGGACTGACGCAAGGGAAATGATCAGAGACATCCAGTCGGCCAGCACCCCTCACGAACTGACTAAGTGGGCAGGGGTGGGTTTGAAGGACGAAGAGGGCTGCTGGCGAACAAAAGATGCAAACAGATGGTTACTACCCGACTCATATCTGATCCCCATACTGACGATGGCACATTCCCCCGCACACATAGGATCTGCACCCATGATCGAACTCATTTCCAAAGTCTGGCACAACGACAAAATCCCTGACTCCGCCAGACGCCTAGTTCAGCAGTGCCTTATCTGTCTGCAACACAACCCCGGGAAAGGAACTGTAGTACCCCGGGGAGGGTTTGGGACCCCCAATCACCCCTTTGAGGTCCTTCAGATGGACTACATCCAACTAGAGAGATGCCAAAACCTGAAGTATGTACTAGTCATCGTGTGTGCCTTCAGCAAATGGGTAGAAGCCTATCCAACTCGTGACAACACTGCCATGACTACTGCCAAAGTACTACTGAAGGAATTCTTCCCTCGCTATGGCCTTTGTCGAATTTTATGGAGCGACAATGGCCCCCACTTCATAGCTGAGGTTATCCAACTAATCCTAAAGGGGTTGGGGGTGAAGCAACGGTTTCATGCGGTCTTCCACCCCCAATCCGCCGGTCTAGTGGAACGCCATAATGCCACACTGAAGCTGAAACTGGCAAAAATAGTGGCCACCACTGGACTTAACTGGCCGGATGCCCTCCCACTGGCCTTGTTATCGATGCGCTCCACTCCCACCAAGCACCATTTGACCCCCTACGAGGTCGTGTTTGGGCGACCGATGAACCTCTGGACTGCTCCCAAACCGACCTCCATTCATGACGTCCCAGACGTCCTACTATCTGATTATTTGTGCAAGTTAACTAAAACGTTGTCTGTCATTCATCAACAGGTGCAGCAGGCCATCCCCGATGCTTCCAGGGGCCCCGGCCATGACATCCAACCGGGAGATTTCGTGTTGATACGAAATTTCCAACGGACCAAAAGTCTGGAACCACGGTGGATGGGCCCCTGGCAAGTGCTGATTACCACCCGAACGGCACTTCGAGTGGAGGGGAAGAAGCACTGGCTGCACCCACATCATTGCCGGAAGGTCTCTGCGAACCTGGCCACGACAGAAAACGTCAGCACCCAAGAAGAGCTCCTGAGCAAAGACCGACCGATATTGGACTGTTATCCCGATACTGAGGCACTCGAACTTGCAAAATTCTCTGATCCCACTGTGCCATCCAGAGAAGGGTATTTCCTGCGTCGAAAGGAGGGAGTTTCGGCTAAGTAGGCCACGGACTAAGTTAAATCTCAGAACGGTGACCTAAGCACAATCAAGGGTTACCGGGAGAGAAGCTAAACGAAGTCTGTGGTTCTGCCCACTACCGAGCCCCCTTGAAGGTGATGGAAGCGCCAGATAAGAAGATGATGGAAGCGCCAGAAAAGAAGATGATGGAAGCAACAGGAAATACCCAGTATAGAAATCCAAAGACTGACAACTTGCACAAATCAAAGACAATCGCACTCTTCATTGTCTTCCTCTTCTGCCTCCTCCTCATGACCTCCTTCTGGATTCTGGAGGAAAGCACGCCGGCTCATGAGGCATTGCTACCTACTGCACAGCCAACACCCCTGAAAGAGCATCACCTAATCTCTCTGTCGCCTCAGCTCCGAGAAAGGCGCAGGGAATTTTGGAACAACTCTTTCGTGCAACTGTTACACCAACACAACCTTGCTGCAAATGCTACGAACTGCTGGATCTGCGGGTTGCTCCCGCATGCTACAGGACACTCCATCCCCTTCATCCCTTCTCCTTTCTCAGTTCACGGCTCCTGCCTCGCCTGGCTGATCCTCATGCAAGAGAGCCACAAGGACAATGCCACCTCCAGCCGGACAGTGTCGCACTTCTACTCTGGGTTCTGGCTGAACAAAACCGAAAAGACCTCTGTTGCTCTGTGTCCTGCGCTCACGGGCGCCACCTTCCTTAAAGACATTCCTGCCAAAGAACGAGTCGAAGTGCAGGTGCTCCACAATCCAGCCAGGACCACCTTCTCTCATCTGCAAAAACAAACTACCGCTACTCTGACTGTGGCCCTGTCTGTTATCAATGTCACAGGTCTCGTGTGTCTCGAAGGCCATGGAACGCAGCTGGTGGGTCACAGCGCCTGCCGAATCACCAGAACATTGGACTCAGTTGACCCCCCTTCCTTCGTTGCTTCTCCAAATATGTACTTTGTGTGTGGCACCAAAGCTTACACCTGGCTTCCGAGAGGTTGGAGGGGTGCCTGTTACATTGCCTTTGTTCTTCCACCCACATATGTAGCCCCTGCCGACCATCACCGACAGAGGCGTGCAGATGACATTGGACAAGCCGACTCCACCGGAGCACAGTTCCTAGATGCAGCAAAGGGACTTGTTCCTCTGTGGGGCCCAATGGCAAACAGCCGTGCCATCCGACACCTGACCCAGGCAGTAGAAACAACGATCAACATCACGGCTGGCATCCTCGCCAACAACACTGCGGAGCTTCAGGCGGTCCGCCTTGTGACCCTTCAAAATCGTCTTGTCCTAGACGTGGTCCTAGCCGACCGAGGAGGAGCATGCCGCATCATCGGATCCAGCTGCTGCACCTACGTGCCAGACAACTCGCCTTCAGTCTACAAAGCCATTGAACACCTCCACAGACTTTCCTCGGAGGTTCACCAGGAGCAGGAAGGATGGTCTCTTGGGAGCTGGTTTTGGGACACTTTGAGGAACTGGGGTTGGAGGTTGTTTTCCTTCGTGCTGATACCTGTTGTGATCTTATGTGGGTGTTGCTTAGGTATCCAATGTCTGCCATCTTTGTGCGGCCTTGTTTCCAACTGTATGTGCCCAAAGACTTTGGACTTCCGAAATGAGCACATGAGTCCCCTCTATGAAGTAGAAATACGTGGCCTTATGGGGATAAATCCAAACTGACAAGTTGGCGAGATATGTTAAAAGGGAGGACTGTGGAATTTTAGTTTGTGAGCTAAACATTATCTGCGCCAGCTTGTCACCCACGTACAACGTGCACGATTGCCATTTTAGGCATCATGGTCTCCCTGTCCACAATCAGTTGCCAGCGCGCCCCTCTGACCCAGCAAGCACCCTCCGCGCACCCTGGCTCCCCCTCCCTCCCCCTTATGAGCATAACCCTTCTGCATGACCCTGTCCTTAGGAGTCACGCCTGCGCCTGACCAGCATCTCCTCTCCTCCCATGAATGCCCCTCTGTTGATAAACCCTCCCTCCGCGCTCGATTGTCCACGCGGCATGAATACCACTCCTTTGATGACCCCTTCCCCCGTGTCCAGCTGTCCACACAGGTCCGACCCATAGCCTAAGCCGGGAGATATCATTTACTGCCCCTTATTGTATGAGGTCGCTCTCCTTCAAAGGACCCTCTATTGATCCAGGCCTCCCCGCCCCCCCTGTGATATGATCAGGCGCACACATCCTAAGACTCGACGGAACACTCAGCTGCGTGATGACCCCCTCCTCTTATCAGCAGGTTGAGGACCTCTATTGTGGAAGTATATGGGGGGGTGGGATTGACACGAGGATTACATGTCTTTTCCTTGCTTTACAAAGTTCTGATTGTAATAAAGAAAGGTCACATGCCATAAACCAGTGTATAAGAGGCCAGGCCTCGGAGAGGCTGTTAGAGCACCTCGAGACGATACCTTGTTGTCTGATCTGATGTGTTCTGCTCCGTCGGAATAAACTTCTGTTTTCCTGCCTTCTGGTCTCCGGCGCCTGCCTCATTGCTTGGTAATCTGAATGGTACAAGGGCGGTTAGCACCGGGCAAATCTTGAGAAAGGTCCTAGCCCTACCTTTTTCTACAGAACTGAGCTGGTCATTAAAGAATAAGGTGCAATACTGGCTCAATAAAAACAGACCACTCCCTCCAAATCGGTCTAGTAAGATTCTAACTGTGCGCAGGGTGCCTTGGGTAGGGTACGAGAGAAAAACAATTCAGGGCGACTGCATCCTGGTAAATTTTGAGGATCCCCGCACGGTTGACCATATTTGCTCATGGGGAATGCAAGGTAGCAATGAAGGCATTGAAACCAAAACGACTTTCCTTTTTCTACCCCTTTAGGAGTCGATCGGGCCCTGTTTTTGAGGGAAACTGGCGAACAGTAGGCCATTGCGATTGGGGTGGTGATTGGGGTGAAAACTTTGATAGGGATTTCATCCCCAGGGACATATGGAGAGGTATCCAGATTGCCAACAGGTACAGTTGCCTGGAGATGGTAGACTGACTGCCATCGACTATGGAACCCTTGAATAGATGCTGGGAGGGACACAGTAAGCCTAATAGGAGACTTAAACAGAAGCCCAATAGTAAGCCAAAAATTACTCCAAAGTTAAAGGATAACGATAAAGTTGCTATGCCCCAATACCCCACAGGTAAGGGGTTAATTAGGCCAGGAATCCTAGAGACTACACAGCTAGATGGTGGTGAAAACAGTGTGCGAAACAGACGGAGGTCAACAAGCGAGATAGTGGGGGATGTTAGAGATAGAATAATTTCCACACCCCAGCCAAGTCATACCTATGAT
The DNA here is from genome assembly GCF_964263255.1 of Lissotriton vulgaris. Lineage (NCBI taxonomy): Eukaryota > Metazoa > Chordata > Amphibia > Caudata > Salamandridae > Lissotriton > Lissotriton vulgaris. Next base: position 502,311,858 of record NC_141694.1, read on the forward strand.
GACATTGTACTACCTACAGGGACCTTCTCTAACGATCAAAGGGGCAGGTTGGGCCTTTTATCCTGGAACATAGCGGGTCTGTCAAACAAGGCAAAGGACCCTATATTCCTGGAATTTATAGATAAGTTTGACCTAATTTGCCTTCAGGAATGTTGGGAGAAGTCCGAGATACATCTAGACGGCTACCGCACTTTCTTCTCAGCAGCGCAGCTGACTAGTAGTGGCCGATTCTCTGGCGGTCTCCATACTTTTATATCTAACAAAGTTAATATGAATGCTAAATGCCTAACTATGGGGGGGGATCTAACTTCTATCAGGTACTCTCACTTAAAATGGGAGAAAATCAGTCCTTAATTCTGATTAACCTGTATAATAACATCCCAAAGACAGATCAAAACAGGGTTTTAGAAGAATAAAATGATGCCTTACGCAGGGGATCGGGACCTGAACAGAAGGATGCATCATAGTGACTGGTGATTTTAATTGCCACTTATGCCCCTATAGCGATACAGAGAAATGCGGCATGGTGAACCTTAAGGGGGACCCTTGTACCCACTTGGAGCATTCAATGCTCGGGAACTTGTTTAATAACTTACTATTTGAGTGGGACTTAGGTTTTGTAAATGAACTTTGTAATCCACAGGTCAACTTCCAATCTACCTTCTCGGGGCGTGGACTACGGTCAGTTTTCGACTTTACGCTGGTTTCTATAAGTTACCATCGAAGCGTCCTCTCATTTAAAACAGAGGATCTTGCGCTCAGTGATAATTTTCCTATCAGTTCAACTTTTGACACTGGGCCGCGCGGCAGGCAAATATCTAATGTTGCTGAAAATCTGTACTCCCACGGGATTTCATTGACTAGAACAAACGGATACGTAAATAAATGGAACAAGGTAAACCCTACAAATTTCCTGCAGAACCTAGTTGAAGGTCAGCTACAGGATTTTATGACTTGCCTCGAGGAAAATCCCAACCCAACTGAGGTTATCGAAGCATTTCATAAGATCTCTGCCCATATTAACAGTAAATTGACAGGTACCTCAGGAGAAGGGGATAGGCGTAAGGTCAATGGTTAGTTCAATTCTGAATGTAGTAAAGCACACTCTTAACTAATCCAAACCTTAAACAAGCATTTACAATGCAATGGTTTTGCCTTTGTTAAAGTTAGAGCTATTGGCATTGCTCTTGACATTATTTTTATTTATGTTTTTTTTAACATAAATAAATGGCATTGTCATTTACAATGCCAATAGCTTAATCTCTCGCAAATGCCACACACAAACACCCACAGAGAGCCCCCCACACACACACACAGCGCCCCCCCACACAACCACACAGCGCCCTCCACACATACACCCACACAGAGCCCCCCCCACACAGAGCAGAAGTATGCTACATTTAATGCGAGTCACAGGGCTTTAGATCTCATCCACAGAGGATACCAGACCCTTCTGGTGTGCATTAGTTATCATTCTGCGCAGTCTGTATTCGATCCATCAATCTCGGCGTCACTGGAGAGCGCGAGATACCCGGAAAAATAAACTGCGCGCGCATGACGCAGCCCCCACCTCCCAATCCTGACAGGAGCCGTTCAACACCCCCTTCGTACGCTGCGCTAGCCTCCAATTTTAAAGAGCAGTTTAGCTAAGAAATGGCACTTAAGTGAGGCACACTGATATATCCGCGGTAAACACAAGTACAATAACCGAGAATATGAAAATATTTTTTTTTTAAACCCAGCAATAGAAGCTAAAGAATTGAAGCACTGAACATACAAAGTAAACTGTCGTAGTAGGTGAATGCACAACAATACACAGTGGGCAAAACTGGACTGCAAACCACAGGAAGACTGTCACAGATTGGGACGTCCTCCAGGATGTGAACAGGAGATACCACGCCACCAACAGAGATAAGAACACCACTTGGCCGAGGACACAAAGCAAAACGCACTTTAATAAAAAGCTGGCAACAACAACATTACTGTTTAAGCCGGATTTGTTTATTTTTATTTGTGTGCCTGCCAAAAAAGCTGCATTTCTAGCGCGACTACCACGCCCCGGGTAAAATTATTCCCTATTCTGCTTAAAATAACGTTTCCCATTCAGTGAAGTAATTTTCGGGGGGGGGGGGGCGGTGGCCCCTCCACGCTGAATGTGTCCTTTTATCCATTTCAAAATTCAGATAAATGTACTAATAAACACGGTGACTCAAAGTGGAGCATTTCCAGAATAACAGTGAAAAACGCAGGCAACGCCTGATGACAGATCTCAAGTGGTCACGTCAGGTGTGTCAGTGGTATGAAGTATTGTAGAAATACAACTACTATACAATACTTAGTGTCCTAATGCATGTAGTCACTTGGTATCCATACTCTACATGACATTCATTTTGGAGCACATAACAGTCACGTAATCAATGCAATACAACGTTCAGCATCTCTCTACAGTTAGTACTACACAATCTGAGCTTCATAACCAGAGGTATGGTCAGGTATTAAAACTTAAAACTGACTCTTAAAATTGTCAGAAAGAAAACTGGGTCAGCTAACTTGTTTTAATACTCAGTTTAATATTGCATGCGACATCAAAAAGTGTGTCTTAGAAAGGACAGGCTGCAGAAACAGAAATACTACTTAACGTGTAAGGTAGGTGCTCGAAAAAGCCGGTTCTATTATTATTCCATGTGTTTCTAGTTTCGTTAACAGCAAATCGGTTCACGCCCAGGAGAGCTGATCATATCTCTTAAAACACTGGACTGAGTTACTGGAAAAGGGATCAATCCATTGCGGAACACAACAGGTGTAAATGTAAATGTAAATGTAAATGTGTAACACAGACTCATAAAGTGCATCGACTTTACACGGGGAGAGAGGGCCGTCACATGTCATGCTTCTTCAGTCGTTGGCCCTGCTGCAAACAGTGGCAGGCAGAGTGCCAATTATAACGAGTTTTACTTAAGTGGACGCCGGCATACTGTGTAATTGCGTGAGATCACCACCTCAATTCACAAAGGCCTCGGTGTGGGCTGGCATACGAAAGGACTTTCAGTGCCCGTCAATTAGCAATAACCCAATGGCCTAGAAAGGCGGAGACTCCTAAACGCTGGTCAAAAACGGGTGAACAATTCATCCATCACGCATACAATTCCAAAAAAGCACCTGCCTAAATAGCTCTTTTGAACTACAATTCTACACATGACAAATCGAAAGCTTCCCGAAGCAGACAAATTGTGTTGTCTTTTTTTATAATACTTAGATTAATCCAATCTGTTTTGAAAACACAACATATTGATGCAATTTGAAGAACAGTAATTTCGAGCACATTGGTCCAAAAGTGCGGCGAAATACAGTTGATTCATTCTGGGTAGTGGTAAAGCTTTCGCGGTTAAAGGGTGTCTCAAATCTGTGCCACCGTGTTATTATGCCCCTGGCGGCAACCAAAATCATGGGTTTGCAAAAAAAAAAAAAAAAAAAATCAGTAGGAGGCACGGGTTTAACAAAAAAAAAATATATATACCCAGTCGGCCGATCTGCGGTCTGAAAGACAAAAGAACCGAAGGGGTGTTCTGAGCCACAGCACCTTTGCCTACTGATCAAACACTGCACCATACAGCAATCCTGGGCTGGCACCGCAGACACAGCCAGTGCCAAACAAAGTCGCCTGCCTGCCTGCCTGCATGCAAGCAGCAGTCTCTTTCTTCCCTCCCAGGGCAAAGAAACCAATGCTCCCCAAACCCCTGCAACCCGGGTTAACACGTCCCCGTCATCTTTGTTTCCTGAAGGTGGTTTATTCAAAAACATAACCCAGAAAGAGGGTCGGGCCCCATGGTAAACCCCGTCTCTATTTGGATAGGGGTGCTATGTCTGGTCTGGGTCATAAAGCATTTCCCAGACAGCACAGGCTATGCTTAAAAACAAGAGACTGCAGTGTTAACAAGACGCGGCAGCAGACAACAGCATAGGGAGAGAGGCACAGCGGAGTGAAGGTAGGAGACAGGGGGAGAGAGGTTGGGGCAGGAAGGCAGGGGAAGAGACGAGGGGAAAAAAAAAACAAAGAAATCGACTCACCTGCACCTTGCGCCGGCGGCACTTCTCCGGTCTCCCTCTTCGGCATGGGAGACCGGCAACGTCGACGGCAGCGGTTCCCTCCAGGCCACGGGAGCCCCGCGGGCGCCGCCATACTGCTTGCCGTCTTCCTTCTTCCCTCGGGCTGCGGGGGGCGGGCACTTCCGGCCGGCCGCGCTAGGATTGGCCGGCCGGCCAGTCACGGGGCGGGAAACGGGGGAGAAGAGACGCAGTAGTGCCGGCAATGCCGGACCAGACACGGGGGCGTTCCCGGCGTCCCGTGACGTCGGCAAAAGCCAAAGAATGTCGGGAACGCCCCCGTGTCTGGTCCGGCATTGACGGACAGGCCCCTCGTCCAATGGCAAGGCTCCGTTTACGGAGCCAGCCAATCAATGACGAGGGCCGAACCAAGCCACACTACAGTTCTCATCAGGTTTTCGCCTGCGCCGAAAAGATGCGCAGAGCGCATCTTTGGCGAGGCAAAACCTAAAAAGGACCTTCCTCTGGTGGGCCGCGCCCCGGGAGAACAGGAATCCGCTGAAATATTAATACATTTATCTGGAGCGTGAGATGTATAGCTCAGCCGCCCCCCTCTCCAGCTCTGCCAATGAACCTCAATCCTGGGCCGTCGTAAAAACACCCCGCTATAATTCACATACTGGGATCTACTGAGCAGGGTCTGTGCACCTCAAACCTAAACTGCGGCTCGTCCTGGGACTCCGGACTTATGGGTGAGGCAGACTGGGCGAGGGGTGGGTGGAGAGAGTCTTCAGTTGCACTTGCTGCGAGAACCGCGCCATCTAAATAACTAAAACAAATATACACGCACAAACGCGCCCGGGACTACTGAAAAAGCACTCAGATAGATTACGGTCTCACACGAGGAAGTAACCAGGCTATTAAACTATCCCCCACTTCAACCATACCTACGACCAGGAGAAAGCCCGACTCAAGTCTTCGGACAGTTCTGTGCACCCGTTCACCCTACTTACAACTATCTTTCGCCCTTCTATCTGTTCATCCGTCCATCCCTTCACATCATCCACCTATGCATCCGTTCACCCTTTCACTTATACATCCACCCCTCCAGTCACCCACCCATCAGTTTACCCATGCATCCATCTATGCGTCCTTTCACTTCTCCCCATCTGTCCATTCGTCATCCTTCTACCCACCCAATCCCATTACTCTTCCACCCTTCTACCCTACCTTTCACATGTTCTTCTTCATTTCCTTTCAAATGTTCTTCTTTCTCTCTATCCTTCCTTACCCCCCCCCCATTCTTTCGCTTAATATCTCCCCCATCTTGCCTCTTACCTTTGTTTTTTCTTACCTTTCCATCTCATGCTCACTTTTCTGCATCCCTCTAGTATTTTCACTATTTTCATTCATTCTCTTAGTCGGTTTTCTTTTCTGTGCATGACAGCACCCACGCCCTCTGTTATGGTGTTCCTCAACGGTGTTATTCATGAGCATTTTGTCAGTAGACATAAGAGGCCCATAAATAACTAATTAAGGTTTAGTAGGGTCCAGTTATATAATCCTTAAAGCCCACTAGCTTCCCTGGTTTAAACTCCTTACGAGGGCAAGGTGGGGGGCACTACGCCACTGGGCTCTTACGTAGCGGTACACAAATATTCAAGCAAACGGAAACCATGGCCTATTTGCCCTTCCACTTCTCGGCCCCTCTAATGGCATCCCCTTTACAGGTGATACACATCCTCCGGGTTGACGGTCTTCTCTCTGTAGCAGCCGTGCTGGAACGTGTATTTAAACACAGGCCACGCTTTTCAACACTGTCCACGTCAATCGGGTCACTTCGTGGCCAACTCCTCTTGACTGCAGCAGTTGCATAGCCAGAGACACGAGGTCCCCCTGGGGCACAACTCAGGGACGGGGGGGGGGGGGGGGGGAATACAAAGGGACGGGCACAGACCGGGCTTGTTGGGCCGCGGCTGGGTTTAGAAGAGGAAATCTCCGACGGGAGAAACGAACGCAGAGTGTGGTGGGAGAGATCGAGCACGCAGGCATCTGAGGGGCAGAGGTTACTTACTCTCTGATGGACAACAGAGGTTTGGGCGAGAACGTGAGGAGAAGAGGTGGGGGCAGAGGCCTGTGAGAGAGAACGAACACCGAGACCTCGGAGGGGGGAGACACACACGGTAACAATGCAGTAACACAAAACGGTGGTGGCCCTCTGCCGAATGGGGTGCGGGCCGCTGTAACCCACAGCTAGTCACCCATAGGCAATAGACTGAATTACGCCCACCCACCCGCGCAACAGCCCTCTGCAGCACGATTCCAGAAGCATCCCCTTTACAGGTGATACACATCCTCCGGGTTGACGGTCTTCTCTCTGTAGCAGCCGTGCTGGAACGTGTATTTAAACACAGGCCACGCTTTTCAACACTGTCCACGTCAATCGGGTCACTTCGTGGCCAACTCCTCTTGACTGCAGCAGTTGCATAGCCAGAGACACGAGGTCCCCCTGGGGCACAACTCAGGGACGGGGGGGGGGGAATACAAAGGGACGGGCACAGACCGGGCTTGTTGGGCCGCGGCTGGGTTTAGAAGAGGAAATCTCCGACGGGAGAAACGAACGCAGAGTGTGGTGGGAGAGATCGAGCACGCAGGCATCTGAGGGGCAGAGGTTACTTACTCTCTGATGGACAACAGAGGTTTGGGCGAGAACGTGAGGAGAAGAGGTGGGGGCAGAGGCCTGTGAGAGAGAACGAACACCGAGACCTCGGAGGGGGGAGACACACACGGTAACAATGCAGTAACACAAAACGGTGGTGGCCCTCTGCCGAATGGGGTGCGGGCCGCTGTAACCCACAGCTAGTCACCCATAGGCAATAGACTGAATTACGCCCACCCACCCGCGCAACAGCCCTCTGCAGCACGATTCCAGAAGCACATTTTCCCCATTCAGGGATAGTGCCGGCAATGCCGGACCAGACACGGGGGCGTTCCCGGCGTCCCGTGACGTCGGCAAAAGCCAAAGAATGTCGGGAACGCCCCCGTGTCTGGTCCGGCATTGACGGACAGGCCCCTCGTCCAATGGCAAGGCTCCGTTTACGGAGCCAGCCAATCAATGACGAGGGCCGAACCAAGCCACACTACAGTTCTCATCAGGTTTTCGCCTGCGCCGAAAAGATGCGCAGAGCGCATCTTTGGCGAGGCAAAACCTAAAAAGGAACCAAAAAACATTGTAGATATTAGATTAGCCAGGGCATCCTATAAATCCACCCTACAGAAACGGAGAAGGGACTTGAAGAAGGCAGCCTGGGGAGCCTTAGTAAAGGCGTGTACTCTTAAAGATAATACCGCTTTCTGGAAATCAGTCAATGCCCCCTTCTTTGTTGAAAGGAATTCTGATCAGGTAGAGATTGCCATAGAGGAAGATGTCTGGGTTGAACATTTTACTGAGTTATACAAGAAAGATGACCTGACTAGATTAAAAAGTTCAACCCCTGACCAGTTGATAACAACAGAGCCTGTTTCTACAGACTTCTTCCCACAAGATGTAGTCTTTTCCTTACAAGAGGTGGAAATAGCATTACCAGAAAGCACTAATAGTAAAGCCCAAGGACCAGATGGGATACCAATAGACATGTTTAAGGACCAAGTCACCCTGTCGGCACCGCTACTGACCAATGTGCGTAATAGTTGCAACAATAAAGGCTTTCCAACAACATGGCAGGAAGCAATTGTAGTGCCCATATTTAAAAAGGGCGATCAAAATGACCCTAAATGCTGTAGGCCCATCTCATTCCTCGACTCTTTGATGAAGGTCGCAGGTAGAAGTATATTAAGTAGACTGCAGACATGGGCTGAGGATGAAGACATTCTCTCTAAATATCAGTATGGCTTCAGATCAGGGTTAGGCACCGTTGAACAAGGCCTAAATTTGGCCTTGCTTATAGGTAAATATACGGTGGCAAAGAAGGGAAATCTGTTCATTACGTTTGTAGACCTCAGCTTAGCTTTTGACTGCCTGAGTCATGATATCCTGTGGGACACCCTAGTAGACCTTGACATTGATCTTAACATCCTTAATTTCCTTAATGAGTTATATCGAGGTGCGGGGGCAAAGGTCCGTTATGGCAAGAAAGGTGAATGTACGTCCAAATTCCAATTATGAAGGGCGTTCGCCAGGGCTGCATCTTGGCACCATTCCTCTTCAATTTGTATATTAATAGTGTGGCAGACTATTTACTTAAAATAGAGGTGGACTCCCCCCAAATTGATGGAGAGGCAGTGCCTATTTTACTGTATGCCGACGACGCGGTTATAATGTCAAGAACCCAAGTCGGCCTACAGAAGGCGTTAACCTGCTTCTCAGTATATATGGGAGATAGGGGACTTAAGATTAACATTGGGAAAACCTTTACTATGTCTTGTTCATCACAGGTTAAGATCACTTGCCATACCTTTTTAGAAAAGTCAAAGATAGGTGTAACCGACACATTTTCATATCTTGGGATTGTTTTTAACAAAAGGGGAACCTGGACTACAGCTATTACGACCAGGACGTTAGCTTTCTCGCGCGCCATTGGCGCACTTAGGCAGTTCGCCAATAAACTAGGGGGCAGGCCTGTAGGCGTTTTGCTCGATATATATAGGGCCAAATGCGTATCCACTGCTACATATGGAGCTGGTATTTGGGGGTCGCGCAGATTGCCGTGAAATCCAAGTAAAGGAAAATGCTTTCCTTCGGTATCTGCTAGCTGTCCCCAAATCTACCTCCAGTTATGTCTGCCACAAGGAGCTGGCCCTAGTCTATATCTCAGACCTAATAAGATAAGCCCGGTGCTGTTATGGCACAAGATATGGACCTCAACCGAAACCGCTTATAATAGGGCGATTATTACGGATTGCATAAAACTCGAGGGGTCCAAACAGATTCAGTGGCTTTCCTTTGTACAGAATTTCTTTATAAACATAGGCTGCCCAGACTTTTATAATAAACCATCATTACTGTCTTCAATTTCAAGAAAAGCTTTAAAGGAATCTTGCCTTGCCTTCTTGGAAGAACAACGTTGGCATGTCGAGGGGCTGAAGGCTTCTGTCATCCAACATCAATCTTTGCTGCAGGGTCCTGGCTTACAGCTTTATTTATCCCCCGACCAGACAAGCTATAATAGAATGCTCCTAGCGCGCCTGAGAACAGGTAGCTTTTTCAGGATGGTAACTTTCCCTAAATCAAACGATTGGTCGAACAACCTAATCAAATGCACGTGTGATGACTCCTCCACACAATCTACAATTCACTGCATTCAGTTTTGTAAATATTATTCATGGGGGCGGAAGGCATTTTTATTACCTCTTTTGAAGTCCTGGAAATTGAGACAGTGCAGAATCGCTGTATTTAAATTAGTTACATTACCTGATGAAATAACCATTACTGCTGTATCAAAGTATTTGAAATCTGTAATCAGATGCAGATCTACAATGGACTAACTGCAACCAGGACTTGAACGTTAATGAACTCTCTATTTTATATTATAGTATGACAATTATGTTAACTGTTGTATAGAAATGCCCCTAGATGAAATCCCGGCATGAAATAACTATACTTGAATGTTTTTTATAATGTATAAAGTGAGTCTCTTTTAATTGAATGTATGTACCTTTTATGTGTTGCTTTTATGGTTTTATACTAAAATCGAATAAAGCTATCTTTGACACTTTGAACTCCTTATTTACACTTCAAGTCGAGAATTAAATGTCCACATTACCAGCAGAGGAAAAAGAGAGCCAGCATGAAGATGGTCTCCTATGTTGTGAGCTCCAACAGCCACAGAGACAAATAGCAGCTCCTGCGCCATTCTGCATGCAATCTGATCCCATCCACTACAGTTCTGATGCCAGAGTGGATCTGTGAGTCCTTTAAAACCTGAAACCTGTAAACTTGACACACAATTGCTAGTGCAGTCAGGAGTGCGACGCCGACTGAAACTGCGGCCTACTCTTCTCAAGGGGTGTGCTGGTGCCTGATTGCAGAATGGTGGTTCAGTGGACCTGGAGCAGCACAGATCCAAGAGGGTACACACCATTCACAGGGCGAATTGTATGCTGAGCTCTGAATGGGTGAAGATGAGAGCGCTGCTACCATACCTAACTAGGCCAAACAGCACCGCTTTCAGTGTCTGGGCCTTACATAGCTGTCAAATGGCAAGCTGACTGTGCACGCCTATACACCTTGATATCCCTGGTTTGGAGGACACATCAGTGGAAGCCTGGAGTGATCTCCAGTTTCCCTCTCTCCCTCAACCTCTATGAGGAGAATCTAGTACTTGACTTCCAGCACTAAGGAGGATCTCTTGGGCCCTTGAGGCTTGGGCCTGTTGAGGATGGTTACAGCTGTCATGGGGCTGGCTGGTCATCGCTGCCCTACCCCGAAGGGTACTACTGCAATTTCAGTACATGGCCCTTTGTTAGTGATGAAGAACCATTGCACTGTCATGATAAGAGGCAGGAGCTGTCGTGTGGAGCAAGGGAGCAACTAAATGCTCGTAATTGGTTGCTACTGGGCAATGCGCTGCTGTTGTGCAATTAGACAGGTGATAGGCCATTAAGATACATACGGGACCCCTGCTGCATAGATGTGCTGGAGTGGAGGTGGGCGGAGTGATGAGATTGCACTTCTGATGTCTCTGCCTATTGAAGAACCAAGGGAGCCTCTTTGTTGATCTGCAGGGTGGAGTGGCTATCTGAACTGATTTAGGAAATACACCTATTAAGCACTTTGCCGCTAGGTTTACTCACTGCTTTGCCGTTGCCCCAATGGGACTCTTGCAGAGACACATAGCAACACCTATACTGCAAATTACCCGTTATTAGCTGTGCACTTCCCCATTTGAAACCCTACAAAACTGGACATCGGCCACCACCCACCCCACGATGGGCAAGTCAAATCATCGGTAGATTAAATTTCAATTTGAGAAGAGGTACTCTATGGCAACAAGCCATCATCTAGTAGGCCCCTCCAGATACACTGGAAGCTAACGTAGCAACCATGTTTAAAAAGGCCCAAGAAATTCTTATGACTATTTATACTCAAATGGACTTGCTTACACTAGACTAGAAATCTTCCAGATGCTTGTTGATAAGCAACATATCTAACTGCGGTACCCTGAGGCTCACATCTCAGATTTTGAAGACACATAGAATGTGATTTGGTGTCGTTTAAGTACTGTTATGTGCGAGTTGAAAGCAGTCAAAGCCAAAAATGAGGACCTTAAAGGTAGATCTCACCAGAAAAAAAATACAAATGTTGGAGGTGCCTGAAACAATCACAGGTAACAATATGGAAACCTTTGTAGAAAAGCTCCTAGACACCCTCTTTGGATGAAGCAACCTCTTCTTTGTATTTATTGTTGAGAGGGCACACCATATGATGGCACCTAAACCTAAGCTGGGTCAGTACCCTTGACCAATCATTGCATGGCTGCTTAACTACAGAGATAAAAACACCATACTAAGACTGAATAGAGAAATCCCGACCTGCAACTTGAAGGATCCCAAACCTCCATCTACCCAGACTTCAGCCCTTTGGAGCAGGAGACGATGATTCTTTGGAGATGTGAAGAAGGCCCTTCGAGCCAGAGCGGTGAAATACTCTATGCTGTTCCTGCCTCTTCAGCAGACTCAGTGACTGTTGACAAGATTGCTGGCAGAGACTGAAATAGGTTATGATTACTGCACAGGCGGTGGGCTCCTGTCCCTCTAACCTATCGTCCATGGTGTATGGTAAAAATTGCTATATTTTGTATATATCTTTGTGATTCCAGAGGTACAAGGCACTGTCGTCCTCCATGGTCTCCCGTGCGTAGATCGCACTTTTTCTGTTTGTGGGTTGCACAAGCCTGACTTAAGAATGCCAGACTGTGGTACGTGGGGTGTTCGCTAATGTTTGGGGATTGGCGGGTTGGTGGTGGGAGAGGAGTAATGTTTTATACTAATGTTCTTGTTTGTTGGAACAGTCATAGTTATCATTGGTATCATGATTAGACTATACACACTTTACCACTCACAAGTTACAACGCACAATTCCTGCTGGCACTCCATACTCAGGGGTCTACAACACTTAGTACCCTGGTTACCTTAATAATCTAGTCCGGGAATAGCATAACCTATGTAAGGATCATTAGGTACTCACGTACCGGGACTTGTATAAGATTGATGTAGCTATGCTTCACGAAACTCTGCTCTCCAATAAGTCACCCAGCATTTATATCGTCTTGGGGCACATATCGCTACTTTTCCTACCTATTCTTGGGGAGTATTTACAATGATTAGAAAATCTGTAAACTTCCTTTTGATAGAAAACATTGCAGAAGGGAGAGGGCTGGCTATGGTGGGTATAGTAAAGGGATAGTGTTATCTACTAATCAGTATATATGTGGCAAATGTAGTTGATCCAACTTTTTTTCATGACACCCTGCAGATGTGTGTCAAACATAAGGAATGGCCAGTGTTATGGGGTTGAGATTTTAATCTCATGTTACCGATGCAATATTATAGATTGTCGAAGGCAGCCTGATCGGTCCTAAAGGCCACTCCAGCGCTTCACCAAATAATGCAGCTCACTGATTTGAGACACGCTTGGAGAGAACTGAACAGTATTCAGTACATGACATGTTTCAGGCTGGATATTTAGCCAGTCTCGAGTAAATTGATGCAGCAGGTGGAAATACTAATGCGGTAACTAGAAGATCATTCCCCAGTTCAGATGATACTACAGGGTCCTGCACCCCCACCATCTTTTCGTAGCTGGAGACTATTGGGCACCGAACTGCATGATGCGGTGTTCTGGGGGGAGGTGCAGGAGGCCATACAAAAATACTACTGACTAAACGAACACACTGTTGATCAGGTCTTAACATTATGGAGGCCTCACAAAAGGCTCTGGGGTGCTTAAGTCAATTCGCACCCGTCTTTTTGTCTGGAAAGGGAGATTCAGCAACTAAAAACTAGCTATGCCGTCTCTAGTAGTGTGACCCTTCTGACCTGACTCCAAGAGGCTTTATTGGAATACGGAGTTGCATCTGAGTTGAGGAGCAGGTGCGCAAACATTTGTGGAGCAAGGCAGGCCGAGCAAAACATATGCCTGGATTGATAATAGTGAAAGCTCGTTCAGTCAAGTCACAAATCTTAACTGTGAAGGGGAGGGTATCACAACCGACCCAGTCTCTACCCTGGAAGAATTTAGGAAATATTATGAATGCCTATACACACCCAAGGTCCTTAGGGCAAGATCCAAGGTCCTTAGGGCGGGCTCCTAGTTATCAGAATATTTGGATAAAGTGGCACTGGCTTGGCTGGAAGGTGGGGCGTGAGAAATCCTAAACTCCAATATACCTTTAGAGCATATTACACCAGCTAGTATGAGCCTCCCTAGTGGCAAGGCTCCAGAGAGCGATAGCTACCAACCAAATTCTAGAAAACATATATTGATACCCTTGCTCCGAAATGCTTGGACATGCATAGTAAGGGAATTAGGATTGAGTAGCTTCCCCACCACCATATAGGCAGTTATTACATTTATATTAAAACCTCACAGGGAATATGCTAAATGCTCCTCCTGTAAACCTTTGTCTTTACTTAACACAGATGAAATATTTGCAAATTCTTGGCACAGCGTTTGCAGCCTCTAATTCACTATCTTGGACTCCTGGACCAATCTGGCTTTATACATCCTGTGCCACAACATTCAATCTTTGAACGTTAATGACTGTCCTTCATAGAGTGGACCCACAACCCCCATTGTTTCCTAGTCTTCATTGACACAGAGAAAGCATTTGATTTTTTGGAGTGGCCTGGCATGATGGAAGCACTTTGCAGAATCGGACTGGGAGAACTGCTTCCTGTCAATAATTAAACTGCTATATAATAATCCAACAGCTAGAGTCCGGGTGAATAGATATAATTACCAGGTATTTAAAATTGGCAGGTTTCCAGTTCTCGCAAACACCCCAAAGGAAGACGCGGGAGAGGGAGCCAGGTAAATTGCAGCTTTATTCTATCCCCGTCTCTGCACAACTCCCCTTCCTGTCCCAGCCTCTTCCTCTTCCTCCATAATGCCTGCCCTGTCTTGAAGCCAGGGTCAGGCAATGATGATTTGACATCTCCTCCTTTTGTATTTTAAGTGTCCACCTTACTTCAGATTTCTTCGATGAGCTGAACAGGCCTCCGAATTGTTCTTCGTGGTCCGCAGGCTTGTATCTGGTCTGGCTCTTGTTTCTCAGGTCGTCAGGCTCCAGTGCCCAGCGATGTTCACGGTCACTGCTTCTCTCTTGACTTGATGAGACTGTGTCGCAGTCAGGTTCTCAAACTCGAGTACGGGCAGATGGGTTGCACCTTTTGAAGTGTGATTTGTTTCTGGTTGTCCGCTTGCCTTCAGACTCTGCAGTGACCATGGTCCCTTTTCTTCTTGTGACTTGCAGCGGGTGTGCAAGGTAGCGACTGTCTGCTTTGGTTCTCCTGTCCTGCTTTACCAATACCCAGTCCCTTTCTCGGATGTCAGACATCTTGGCATGTCTGGGTGATCAGCATATTCCTTCATTTTGGCTTTCTTGGCGTGATCAAGTTCTACTAGAGAGTCATGGTCTGTGGTCACAGTTCAGGATTGCGTGATAGCATCTGTAGTTGGGAGCCGTGTACGTGGAACTCGCCCAAGCATTAGAGTGGCGGGGCATTGATTTGTGGTGCTGTGCGGTGTGGTCCAAAAGGCTCGCAGTACTTCATTTAGTGCCGGTTGAATGTCGCGGTGAGCCAGTTCAGCCTGCTACATGGCCTTTTTGATTGTTCCCATAAAACGTACTACCATCCCGTTAGCCTTGGGCCACAAAGGAGTGATCTTCCGATGTTTGAAGTTCAGGCGTTTTGCAAATTCTGCGAATTCTTGTCCATTGTATGGTGGCCCATTCTCTGTCTTCACCATCGTAGGTATTCCCCATGCTGCGAATGCTTAGTCGATGACAGGTATGACGGCCATCGCTTTAGTGGAAGAGATTTGATGAGCAATGGGAAACCGGGAGTATTCATCCATGATGACAACAATGTATTTCCCTGTTTTCAACGGGCCGAAGAAGTCAATGGCTACTTGTTGCCAAACGCTGTCTAGGAGGTCCGACATCTGCAGTGGCGCGGGTGGTTCCTCTCGTCCCACAAGTTGGCAGAATGTACAATCTTGGAGCGTGGCCTCTACCATCTGGTCGAGGGACGGGAACCAGATGCGTTCTCGTAACGCTTTCTTCGTGGCCACCACTCCTCGGTGTACTTCGTGTGCCAGGTTGACAATTCCTTGTCTTAACTTTTGAGGGATCACAAATCTTCTGTCTCTCAGTAGTAGTCCGTCCGTACTAATAGATAGTTCTTCCTGGATGTGTTTGAACGCGGCAAGTTCTTGAGTGTTGGCGGCGTCCTTTCTGTGAGCGGCGTTCAAGTGTCTCCACGAATTGGTGTGGATTCGTAGCATAATGTTTTGAATTGTGGGATCTTGAGCTGATGCTTCCTGGATGGTTTCCAACGGGACCGCGGGTGGACAGGCATGGTCGATGACAAAGTGGAGGTATTCCTCCGCCACAGAGCGTTGCACTTGTGTTTGGGTCTGTGGGTGTGGCGACATGTAGGCTGCTGGGTTTTCTGCCTTCCCCGGTTTCTGGATAATAGTGTAGGTGTAGTCTTGTAGGCGCATTTCCCCACCGTTCAATCTGTGGGGGCATCTTGGCCCGCAGGTTACCAAAGATGGTTGTCAGCGCCTTGTGGTACGTGATGAGCATAAAGTGTTATTACCGTAAATGAAAAGATGAAAGTGTTCACATGCCCACACAACCGCAAGGCTTTCCTTTTCTGGTTGAGAGTAAGCTTTTTCCGTGTCGGTGAGACTGTGACACGCGTATGCGACAATGTGGCGTTGGTCGGCTTCATCATCATACTGTGCCAGGATTGCACCGAATCCCACTGGGCTAGCATCCACAGTGATTTTGGTCTTCCGTTTGGTGTTGAAATAGGCTAGGTTGATCGCAGTGCTCACCGCCTCTTTGATTTTGTTGAAAGCATGTTCGCAATTATCGGACCACAGGAATTGCTGCCCTAGATGTGTCAGTTCTCTGAGTGGATAGCTGATGGTGGCATAATCTTTGATGTAACGCGCACAGTAGCTGGGCATCCCTAGAAATGATCGGAGGCCACTGACCTCTCGTGGTTGTGGAGTGTCCGAAAGGGTAGATACTTTCTCCGGGTCAGGTCTCATGCCGTCCTTAGAGAAGATGTGGCCGTAGAATTTAAGTGTTGACTTACAAAATTCACACTTATCTTGATTGAGTGTGAGGTTGGCATTAAGGAGGGCATGACATACCCGATCAAGTGCTTTGTCGTGTTCTTTCTGGTTTTCCCCAAAAACAAGGATGTCGTCGCTATAGTTGAAAGCGTTTGGAATGTCTTGAATCACTCGCCGTACGGCCTCCTGAAAGATCTCAGCTGCCGAGAAAATTCCAAAATTGAGACGTTTATATAGGAAGAGGCCTTGGTGAGTGGTGAATGTGGTGATGTACCTAGACTTCTCATGTAATTCTAGTTGGTGATAGCCCTTGTTAAGGTCCAATTTCGAGAAGACGGTCGCTCCGTTTAGACGCAGAATCATGTGGCTGATGTGTGGTTGTGGTCCAGGGTGCCATTCTCTCTCGATGGCTGTATTAGGGGCTCGCATGTCCACACACAGGCGTACCTTGTTGTCTTGACCTCTCTTGGGCACAACCACGGCCGGCGACACCCATGGGGTGGGTTCTGTCGACCGCACTATGATGTCAGCTCACAGTAAGTCTTGTAGCTCGTCATCCACCGCCTGTTGTAGGTGGAATGGTACCTTCCTGTGATGTTGCGCTGTCGGTGTTATTTGTTCGTTGATGTGTAACTTGACTTTAAAGTGTGTTAGTTTTCCTAGGCCGCTGAATAGTTTCGGGAATTTGTTGACAATGTCCGGTGAGTTTTCCACTTTGTATAAGATCTCGACCAGCTTCAGACGTTCTGCTGTTGGCAGGCTAAGGAGGCAGTCTGCTGCTTCAGGGCCTTCGATCACATGAATATGTGCTTGAATTTGTCAATCTTTGTTCGTCAGCGTGGTACGGGACTGCCCCAGGCACGGCAGTGGCTTCCTGGACACGTGTAGACTTTCACTGCTGCTGGTTCAAGTTTCGGTTTGGGATTCATGCTCTGGTATTCTGTGGTACAGATGTAATTAAGTGATACGCCTGTGTCTAGTACAAACTTGGCGGAATGGCTTCCTATTTGGATATCCAGTCGTAGATATTTCTTTAGTCTGTCGGAGTCTGCCACCATGCACACGTATTCATCACTGTCCTGGGATATAGGAGTGAGGGAAGATGATTCTCTGGATGTCAACCCCTGGGATTTGTAGGACTTTACTGATTGAGCGCTCGACCTTGATGAGCAATCTCTCCCTCCCTGTACAGCTCTGGCATGGCGACGTGATTCCGTGCTCTGTCTGGTCGGTTTCACTCTTCCGCATCAATGACACTGTTGACCAACTGCAGGGCATTGGCCCGTGTGAGGGTAGTCTTGGCCACACCGATAGCATTGCAATGATTTTCTCCTAGGTTGGCTGTTGTGGGTCCTGCTGCGAGGAGAGCTTACCCGATGTGTTCTTGCGGGCCTACCAGATTTGTGACGGTCAGGGCAATGCCTCGAGTCGGTGTGGGACTGTACCCGAAGAGCTTGTTCTCTTTTTTTAGTCTTGCTAGCTTCCATCTTTTTTGCGTGTTCTTCTGCTTGGTGATTGATGTGAGTGAGTTCTTCTATCTCCTCTAGAGTGGAATTTTTTTTAGCAGTCGTCGACGTAGTGATTCAGATTGGCAGCCTTTAATGATGCGCAGACGGAGTGCATCCTCAGTGTTGAAATTGTCGAATTTGCAGTATCGGGCGAGACATCTGATGCGTGCGATGAAGTCACTCATTGACTCCTCCTTTTCTTGCGCGGCGAGGTTGAACTTATAGCGTTCATATTCTAGGTTTCGTTTGTGTAAGAATTTCATATCTAGGGCTTCTTTCACATCTTCGTAGGATGCAGAGTTAGCGGCCGGTAGTTCCTTGATTATTTGCGCAATGTCTTTTCCCACTAAATTCCGCAAGGCTATGAGTTTCTGATTGGGATCACAAACTTGCGACCCCGTCATGAAATCCTCAAAATCTTCAGCCCAGCTTTTCCATTTGGGCCCCATGCTGTTCCCTGTCGTCAGTGTCAGGGACTCAGGGGGGTGCAGAAAAGGTACTCCAAGGAGCATCTGTCCCAGTTGCAGGGCATTTTGGGTGGACCCAGAGGGTGTGGGCTGCGAGGAGGTGGCTTCTCCAGACATGGTGGGCGGAAAAGTGTCTCCAGTAGACTGTGGGGGCCTCTAAATTCACGAATTGTGAGTTTTTATGCTGATTTTGGGATCTGCCTGACCCCAAGATGGCCACCGTGGTAGGGTACAGTATTTAAAATTGGCCACCGTGGTAGGGTACAGTATTTAAAATTGGCAGGTTTCCTGTTCTCACAAACCCCCCAAAGGAAGACGCGGGAGACGGAGCCAGGTAAATTACAGCTTTATTCTATCCCAGTCACTGCACAACTTCCCTTCCTGTCCCCGCCTCTTCCTCCATAATGCCTGCCCTGTCTTGAAGCCAGGGTCAGGCAATGACGATACGACAGCAGGGATGTGTGTCAGGGCTGGTGCCTTTCTCCACTTATTTTCGCGCTTGCCATAGAACCCCTGGCTCACTACAGAGGGAACTGCACTTGCACCATGGATTATTCCCTGCAGTGGAGTCCTGTCATCATGGGTTACCTGGAATTGTGGTTCACCTGTGAATATTATGATTTCATAATGAGCAACTTTGGCACAACGCTGGTAAAACGAAAACATGCACAGATTGCTGGGATCGCCTACTGCTCTCCTATGGCTAAGAGACAGGCTGCCCTGTTCTAAATGTAGAGGAGAACTCCAATGATAAAACATTGGCTCTGCGATGCTGCATATTGGCAGGATATGACTAAGAAGTACTCTGAGACGCTACATCTTTAAGCTCGCTTCAAAGACATCTGGGCTCCATTTTGGCCCTACCTCTGAGCTACGGACAATCCCTCCTCTCTTGTCCGCCAAGCTCTGTACTTACAAACGTAGCTTAGGGAGTGATGTAGTAATATAAACTAAACGTAGAATACTAACAGACTGATTGGAGGGTGGTGCGCCCATGCAATCATCTCAATAGTCCTCCCACTACATTTAGTTTATCATCTTTGTGTTGCAACTATTGTTAGGTTAATTAGCAAAGTCTATAAAAAAAAATGAAGTCTGCATTACTAGAAGGGTAGTCTTTTTGAAGATAAATACTAAAAGGTTGACGTTCAAGGAATCCCTCTTCAAGTGTGTAGTGAGCATGTCTGCCTTGCGCGCCCCGTGTGCGACGCGCGAGGCATAGGTCTCGTGCTGCCCGTTGGCACGTAAGGAGTGGTGACAGTTGGTGGCTCGGGGACACGCCATTTTGTATGTACCTGGCCAGGGCTATGACGTGCTGGCGGGAGCTGTGAATAAAGATTATTCTTTATCAATTGAATTGTGCCTTCGAGTCATTACAAAGTGCCTTACAGACAGAGGTTTTATGACATGAAGGAATTTTCATTCAGGTGTTTGGCAAGTGTGTGCGCACTTCAGGGGATGCACACAAAGGTGAAACTCATCTCTTGCAATGTGGGAATGCTGAACACACCCAGTAAAGAACGAAACACTAAGCCCTATAAAAGTTAGAAGGGGACTTATGATTTACCCTAAAACTCACCTAATACTTCAGGACAGCTGGAGACTCTGATCTTGCTAATTTCCTGTGCAATAGTTAGCCTCACAAGACCAAGTCTAAAGGAGTGGGAAAACAGCTTACGTATTATTATACAGAACACACACTCATAAGGAATGCAAGTAGCCAGACTCCCTTGAAACTGTATATGCCCCTAACCAAATCTTTCCTCTGTAAGACATTGTGCAGAATACTAGACAATGTCACAAAAATCCTGCCCTGCTGATAACCAAGACAAATTATTTGGGGTCAAAGACAACAAGTTTTCATGTGCATTTTGTCCTTGGGACAAGTAGGCCCAACCCCCTGCAGCAAAAACCCTTTGGCTGCTAGCTTTCAGTGCCACATTATGGATCAGGGAAGGGCATTGTTTTCTGTTAAGGTAATTTGTGTGTGCATATGTTAATGCTGTTTGAACTTGTATTTATGTTTAATTAATTCAAAGCCTTTATTAATAGGGTGAGCATTCTAAGGACATGTTGTAAACTCGGACTGCACTATTGACAGCTGTTCCAGTATAAACATGATTACACACGTTTTCAAAGTTTAGCAGTATAAGGCTGTGTATAATGCTCCGAGAATGCTCTCTGATCAGATACAAATATTTGTAGAAGCTTGAAAGCAATATGGATGATTTTTTGCTTTCAAAATAAAATGTTCACAAAAATGCAGCTGGGAAAACAAAACATTTTGCTAAACTGCTGTAAAATTTGACGTACCATTTCTTTGAAGTATCATTTAGAAAATGTGATGATGCATGCCAGTATTTCCCAAACCAATTCCGAATGGAAAAATCGGTGGAAACAGTTTTAACAAGATTATGGGAAACATAAAAATAAAAAGCATTGGCAAAGTTAGTATGTCTGAAATTGGTGGTCAGCCTTTTGGTTTTGTCAATGCACGTGTTGTTTTGGCATGGTTTTTGTAAATCCTTATTTGTGTAGGAGCTGCTGGGCCCTCATCATTATAACAAACATTTATAAAAAGAAGCAAAAACATTTTGTGGTCTCAAAAAATCACACATTGCCATATTAGTTCCTGGCAGTGAACAAAACTACTTTGTGTGCCGATATGCCCCTTATGAAAGAGATGAATGCTGTTGCTCATAGTGATGCCAGCCGATAGACGTAAAGAGAGACAGAATTTGAATACACACAAAAGGTCTTGGTTAATGCCAGGCCTAATTAGGGGTATCATTATTAAAGAAATATTAAAAGTGCACCCATGGTTTATGTCCTTGCATTAGTGCAGATTTATGGCTTTCATGGATTCACAAGAATTTACAGAAGTAGGTCAAGAAACCATAGTCCTAGAAAATATTTGTGAACTGCATTTTAGCACGTGCAAACATGCTTGTGTAGATTTGCTCATGTGAGAATCTGCTGAGCGTTTGCAAGTTCACTTTCCATCCAACCACTTTTTCCCAACCGCTGAAGAGGTTTTACGTCTGCCATTGTCAGGAGTACATTTCCAACTTTTCTCAGTATAGGAAAAGATTAGATAAGAGCTGGTGAAAACCCTTCAAACATGCACGTTAGTAGGTTTGCACAGACTCAAAAGGGCATTCCAATCCTGGAACTAATGCTTACCACTACCTTCAACCCCAATTTGTAGATCTGCTGAAAGGTGGCAAAATAGGAGAATTGCTAGTATTCCAACCCTATTATGGTATGAGCTCTGGCATAATCAAGAGAGGCTACATCAGAGTTCGTATATAGTGAGATTGCTGCCATCATTTGTCACTACACTACATGGCACGAAAGGGACAAGTGGACTTTGTTACATAGCAAGTAAATTAATGAGGAACCTGCCCCATGGACAAGTAGATACTTTATTAAATTCCATACCCCCTGGGACTACCTTAGGGGTGACTTATAGGAATGCTTATGCCTGGAAAACTAGGCCAAAATGGTAGTTTAAAACTACACTTCAGACTACAGTGGGAGTCCTGGGGCATTTTTAAAAGGCTACTTTAGAGGGTGGGACATGAGTGCTTCAGATCCACTAGTGGCATTTAATTTACAAGCCATGGGCACACATGGAGTGGCCTAACAGTGACTCCGGTAAATCCTACTCAGAGACAGAGTGGCTAGGAGGGCCATCCATAGTCAAATAAAAGAACAAATGCCAATCAATGACACAAGCGACTGCAGCCTAGAGATCGTCTGGGGCTCTCTAAAAGTGGTAGGTAGGAGACGTGAATCATAGAGGAATCTAGTGTATGCATCATCAGAGAACAAACATTGCAGACCCTTCAGGAAGGCATCCATTGATTGGAACTTGACATAAGTGAACTCTCTTTCGAAAGATCGAGAAGCAAATCCTAGCAATTAGAAAACAGGTATGTTTGTTGGAACTTAAAGTGCAATACTCACAAGCTAAATTCAAAATAATATCAAGGAGGAAACAGGGCCTGTAGATTATCGTCTGGCAAAGTAAAAAGAGACAAGCCCAATCACATATACGAATCATCAGTGTAGTGAGCCACTCGGCCATTATCGGGGTTGACTGCCAGGTATGTAACTTGCAATGCACCCTCTGGCCAGGCATGGCAAGATGCTATAAATAATAGAGCAAGGGACCGCACAAGGTCTTCCATCTTCACAGTGACGCCAGTGTAGTGTGCCTTATTTCCAGCTGGAACCAGGTCCAAGCATCAGCCACGTGTCGGCCTGCTGGTACATTTGGCGATGAGGAGTCACCCATGCAGAGGAGCCACTTTGCCACAGCAGTGTCGGCTGCTGTACTCCAGTGACCCACCCTGGTGTCCTGCTCTATTGCAGAGCTTTAATTATAGTAGCCAGCCTACACAACATGTCAGCACGTCATGCCTGGGAGATGTACTGATGCTGACTGCCTGTCTGGCTCCAATACAGGAAATTATTGGGATGCTTCCAGACCCCAGTGGCACCCTGCCACCACACCCTAATTATCAAAGGCTGTGCCTGGAATGAGGTGAGCTTGCCGAAGACCATGGCCCATCCCTGCGGCCCATATCAGCGTGCCTTAGTTGCTGGGCAGGCTGATCTGAAGCCAAGGAGGGCCCTGCTCTGCTCATAATGACAGAAGCACCCAGCATGTGGACTGCTTTGGGACAGTGAGGTACTTGATATACAGCACAAGCAATTACAGCGAGAGGCAGTGGCTATTTAGGTTTTTGGGGTGTGCTGGACAGGACCCACATCTTCAGTGCAATGGTAGATGACTCCAATACTGAGTGAGCCCAAGGCCTGCCTCTGTGGTCTGCGCCCCAACAACATACCCTTGTGAGAGTTCTTCAGCCACTTAGTGAATTGATTGATCCAGCCACGGCTCTACCCAGTTGGAAGACACAGATGGGAAGGCTGAACAACTACTTCATAGCCACCTCTCAAGAATGATGGTGCAGTCAAGCAATCCATGCTAGTCCATTATGTGGGAGAGGAGATCTATAAACCGTTTGAGTATCTCCCTAACAGAGGAGCAGAGGATGACTACAGTGCAGCGGTGCAGGCCCTCTATGCTCATTTTGACCAGCAGCTGAATCCCGAGTTCGAACACTTTAAGCTCCACTAGGCACGGGAATGTGAAGAAGACTCAATTGACACTTTCTATGCCTGCCTCCGTGAGATGGTCAGCACATGTACGGCGGATGATCAGCCCAAGGATATCAGGGTGCAGATCACCCAAGAGTGCCGGAACAAGACCCTGCTATCCTAACACTACAACAGCCCAAAATCAGTTTGGATGACATCCTAATCATAGCGAGGTCACATGACCTATTGTCCTCGAAGGAAACGGAGATGGACATGGCTATGATACAAACACCCGATAAGGCGCACTGTGTAAAAGTAGTTCATACCCAAGAAAAAACAATGTATACAAATTGTAATTATTTGCAACTTTGAATTGAAATTTTTATGTCATCTATTTGAATTACATAATGAGGTGTTTTGAGCTGTTGCTCCAAGGTAAGTGAAAAGGCAAGTGTTTGATAGAGTGCTCATGAACAGATGAAAAAATAAGAGGAGAGTAGGAATATAATGAATATATACAATTTGGTTATTTACAGACCATAGATATGAAATCTGTCTGAAGATATGGAACACATTTGATAATCGAGAATTCAAAAATACATTATAAAATTCTTGTTATCTAAATGTGGATATGATTCAAGTACTGGTCAGTGTGTTTTAGAAATGTTGAAGTTTTGACCCCTGGTTGTTGTAAAGGCCAATTGCTGCTTAGAATGGAGTATTCATCAAGAAGGAAGTAGTAGCACACTACAAGGTAAGTGGAAAGATACTAATGATTTACTAGCTAAGATGTGAGAGAAAGCTGGGTATAATTGGAGGCTGTGGTATAGCTCACATAGCGATCACTGTACTACGATCAGTCAAAAGGTATCAGAGAATGGGCCTGTAGGCTCCCGGTCAGGAAGTCTTCCTCATCTCATTCACGGACCATTTCAAACAGCACAGGATGCTGCAACCCACCTGCGTGGTCAGAATAGCCCTTGCTGACACGGGGCGACTGCTAATGTAAATAAATAAATAAATAAATAAATAAATAAATAAATAGGCACCCTGCTGGGGTGTCCCACATCAGAAGAAAGGGGTTTAGTCTTATTTTCCCAGAATGTGCAAGGATGCCATGTTGATGAACTGCTGGACCAATTCCCTGGACTGTTCAAGGGGTTAGGTTGCCTGCGAGGCCTGCCAATTTACCTACACATTGACAAGGCTGTCAAGCCAGTGGCACTATGTCATCAAAGGGTGCCATTTCCACCTGCGGCCACTGGTGGAAACATAGTTGGACAAACTGGAGAGTTTTGGGGGAGATCAAAAAGGTCTCCGGCCCAATACCATGGGTGTCACTAATGGTGATCGCAAAGAAGCTAAAATAAACCAGTAAGGTAAGCCTATGTATTGACATGCACCTCCCGAACAAGGCCATTAAGAGGGAGAGGCACATCACTTTCATAATGGACAGTATTATAGTGGATCTCAATGGGGCACGTGGTTATCAAAATTAGACCTAAACACTGGATATCACTTGCTCCAGCTGGAGGAGGGGAGTAAGTATAATACCATTTTATCCATGCTTCTGGGCCGGCCTGCAATGCTACAAGCCGCTATGTTTTGGAATATTGTCTGCCAAGGATGTATTTCAGAACTCAATCAGCAGTGTCAGGCTTCCAAGGCGCAATGAAGTTCAAGCGATTACATCTTAATATGCTAAGTGACAGCGGAGGAACGTCATCAGTGTCTGAGGGCCACCCTGTAGTGTTTGTGTGAGCGTGGAATCGCTCTTCATCAGGAGGAGTGCTCCCTCTTCCAGATGAGCATTGAGGTCTTTAGCTAGGTTTTCACATAGGATGGAGTGCGAGTGGACCCTAGGAAGTTGCATGCAATCAAACAAGCCTCAGCGCCATGCACTGCCTCAGAGGTGAGCAGTTTTTTTAGGGAGGGCCACCTACTGTGGCTGGTTCATCCCTAATCTGGTGACCATGAGGGCACTGATGACAACGGATGCTCGATGGGTGTGGGGCTCTAGTGAAGAGGAGGTATTCCAAAAAGTGAAGCTGGCACTTCTCAGTAAGGTGGCCATGCCCTACTTTGATACTAAGTAAAGAATGGAGCTGGATGTGCCCCGGTGGGCCTGGGGTGGTGTTCATGTAAGAAGTCAAGCCTCGAAGGTGGGCACCCCAGTCGTTCGCAAGCAGAGCATTAACGCCAATGGAAGAGAGATATGCCCAGATCGAGAGGGAGGCCCTCGTCATAAAGTGGGCATTTGGATATTTTCACCTATATCCCATATCTATGTGGGCATTCATTCCATGTGGTCACTGATCTGCTGCTGGTGCTGTTGTTCACCCCATCCACCACCCTGGATTGAACAGTAGGCCATAGAGCTGCAGCACTACCAGTTTGAAGTGGTATACAGGCAATGGTCCAAGAATCCTGCTGATTTCTTGTTATAGCACTCTCCCCAAGTAGATGGTGAGAAGAAATAGAAGACTAGGCACAGGGAGGAATATGTCTGACTAGGAAGACCAGGGGTCTGTCCAAGGGCATTAAATCCTCCAAATATTGGTGAATCAGCTGCTGGCGACGGTGCTCAAGAAGGTTTTGGAAACCCAGCAACAAGGATCACGGCGCTCGTTTCTGTAGGATGCGAACATTTGGTTAGGCTGGACAAAGAGTGGCTCACGCAATTTTGGAGCGTCCTGAATAAACTCAGTGCCACTCAAGAGGGCTTCGTCCTGTGGTGCCACAGACTGGTCATCCTGGAAAGACTGACATGGCAGGTGGCCTTACTCACCCTTAACAGACACCAGGGGACACCAAAAGCAATGTTTCGCCTGTGAGGGAATGTGTGGTTCCCAGGGTTGGAGGTGCAGGTGAATACCCTGGCATGACAATGTGAAGCATGTCAAGTCACCAGATGCCCTGAGGCACCTGCACTCATCCTAACGGAGGAGCCTTGCTACACTCCATGGTCAAAGTTAGCCTGGGTGTTGGCAGTTATCTGGATAGAAGAACTATCATGGTCCTCGTGGATAGCCACTCAAACTACCCCATCATAGAACTTATCGAGTCAACAGAGAAGGTAATGGCCCTGTTGTTCATTCCAGAAAAAAACAAGGAAGATAATGGGCCGCCGTTTCAGGGGAGGTAGTTCCAAGACCTGTTACACCAACTGGGAATACGGAACTGCTGAATTATACGGCAGTGGGCACAAGCAAACGATGAGGTTGAGCGGTTTATGCAGAAACTAAACAAGACCTTACAAATTGCCACACATGAAGGGGTAAACCCGGAGCTCAGTATCCTCAGTTTCTTGCGCGAGTACTGACTTGGTATTTAAGGCTGGACTGTCCCATGAGGAGCAGGGTCAAGACTGATTGATTATGACTGGGTTCAAACTGAGGAGACATGGTGAGGAAAAGAATAATGGTTGGGGTGGTACCCTGAGCAATTGCCTGTAGTTAGACTTATTGCAAGCAGACTCCCACCACCTTTGTGTGTTTCATGTACAGCCCTAAGTGGCATGGGTATGCCCAAACATGGGGCCCATGCTCACTGTGTCACTGGAACCAAACTGTACCCAGCTGATGAGCCCATAACTAGGGAGAAACCAGTCTTGGATTGCTTGTGTTCCGGTTCAGGGAGGACCTGGCTTGGCAGTTCAGGCTGGACTGTGTCCATGAGGAACAGTGTCAGACTGATTTACATAATGCTGGGTCCCAACTGAGGTGGCATGGGGAGCAAAGGTATAATGAGTTGGGATGCTAACCGAGCAATTGCCAGTGGTTAGACTTATTGCAAGCAGCCTGTCATCACGTTTTGTATGTTTCAAGGAACCTTAAAACCCTGCAGATTTCAGATGCTAAATCAATTGTGAGGTTCATTGAATCTTGGAGAAAATGAAACGGTGATAGAGAATATTTTACACCATCGTGAAGAGAGTCAAACATTGAATGGTGAGATTTCAGGTGCAGTCCTGCAACCATTTCCAAAATCAAGTGCCACCCCTGCCTTTAACATCATCATTCTGTTCCATGTTTCAAATAAAAGCCAAGCTACTCTGAATTATCATGCACTTTCTTCAACGCCCGATTTTTTCTTTTTTTTTTTAAACGTGAAGAAATGAAATGAATTGCAATCTAGGTAAAGCGGTGAAATAGCAGGTCTGACAGTGAAGAAAGGGCGGAGAGGAATGCACTGCAGCTCCTCCCAGACAAAATAATCTCTCGGACTACAAACAGAAGCAGGCCAGCTGCAGGTGGCATGCAGCCCAGTGCCAGAATATTCTTCTTCCAGATTACTTGCTGGATTTTGGGGAGGGGGGGTATTCTTTCAGAAGACAATGCTTTGCCCTGTACAGAAGGCAGGTGCAGGGATAACCAGATAAATGTCTTCTCAAGCCTCTCAAATCTCACATAAAGCACCCCATACATTATAAAGCAGACCGCCAAGGCTCACTGTTGTAGCAGTGTTTCCCTGCTTGCCTGACAGCAACCTGATCCTGGGTTGTTGCAAAAATCTCTCCACAGTACATTCACCCGCATTGCGATATTTTGCATGTGAAAAATTAATCTTACTTCCTAATAAAAGATTGCATTAGAGTTGTGCATAGTAGATTGCTTTTTTCGTTAAAGATGAGAAGTTCATGCTTAAGAACTATTTATTTTAATAGGAGATGTGTAGGGACTCGGAATATGGCTACATATGCACATTAAAAAAGAGCAGCTGCCTTATACGTTGATTGTAATACTAGCACAAACAATATTACAACATTACATTAGTGCATCATTTAGTTCACCTATGTGTGCAAACAGTAAAAGAGGTTGTTATGATCAATGAATGGAAAGCAGATCCCCGCCTTTCTACAAATCACTTTTCTAACTTTTCATCACCATCTTTGTGATGGAATGCATGCAAAAAAAGACTAATTTGAGGACATTAACCCCGTGAGAACAGCAGATGTTTGGACTGTTCTCTTCGCCTTCATTCTTCTAAGCACAAAGAACAGACGCGGAATTATGCTCCTTTCAAGCATGTAAACGTTCTGCACTGGGTAAAGTAGCTTTACCATATGTGCATCTGATGGTTTAGCTAAATTTACTTTTAGATTCATTTGCTCATAACGAAGGCGAAAAACGAATTAAGTAAATGTTTTCAAATTCCTACCTTAAATTACAGCAGATAGAAAAACTAAAATCTTAGCATCAGGTAATTTTGTAATATAATCTTCAACTTATTTGTACGTTAGCCTTTATAAATTCTACTTGCAGCATTCGCCTGGCATGTTATTTGGGAGGTATAATAAGAATAAAGGACATGGGTAGGGCTCCCTGCAATTGCGGACTTTGGGCCATATGTATCAACATTCCGTTTTGCGATTCCTAAACAGCGATTTTTAAGGAATCGCTATTTAGAAATCGCAAAATGGTATGTATGTAGAAATTAGCTTCTTTTTAGCAATTTCTTAAAATTCCTTAATTGCGATTAGCAAATTGGTAATCGCAATTAAGGAATAATTTCCCATTCATTTCTATGGGCCAGGAGGCCCATAGGGATGAAGGGGAAATTTGCGATTCGCAATTTGCTAATCGCAAATTGTGAATATTTTCAAGGGTGCAGGGGTGTCCAAAGGACACCCTGTTGCACCCCTGAAATCGGCATGGGTGGACATGTGGCGCACATACATGCCCTAAGGGCATGTATGTGCGTCAAATGGCACTTATAAAATAGAAAAAATATGCATTTTGAAAGGAATTCGCAACTTACCACCAACTAGAAGTTGGTGGTAAATTGCGATTCCTTAAGGCCAGTTTGCTTTTTTTCTGTCTTCTTACATTGCATTTAAGGAATCGCAAAATTTGCGATTCCTTAAATGCAATCACAAGATAAGGAATCGCATATTTTGCGATTCCTTATTTTGAAAAGATTTCCTTGATGCATACCAATCCTCCAAATTGCATTCGCAAACGCCGACATTCTGAGAATTTCGGCGTTTGCGAATTCAATTCGGCTTGATACATATGGCCCTTTGTGATTGCTTGAGAGAGAGGAACGGCAAGTGTCATGCTTTAGGAATGGAGTTTAGCTCTTTCAACATGGATGTGAGTGTTTCTCTGGTAAACCGCTAGAAAGAAATGCAGTCTGCACAGAAATCGTTTGTCATGTGGCGGAAAGCGCCAAGGGATTGTATGCAGGTAAGCCTGTGTGCCTATATTTGAGTTGTCTGCACGTGTATTCTTCTCTTTATTAGGTTTACATTGATGCAGGTAGAAAGCAGGAGTTTTAAAATTGGAGATATGCCTGCAATATGTTTCCTGCTTCCATAAGTAAAACAGTCAAATGTATTAGAAACAAAGTACAACAATCTAGGGCAAAGCCAACATATAGCGCCTATTATAACCAGGCCTGGGCGAACTAGTCAATTCCGGCGGAATCTGAGGTATTTGATAATTCCGCATTTATTCTGCAATGCGGAATTACTGAAATACTCTGCCCACAGAGTCGTGTCCACCATTGTACTTCACCCTGTGCCTATTGAAACTGAGTCTCATACAACATATAACTAAGTGCACCATATTTTTATTTATTTATTTAGAGTGTTTTATAAAGTGCGAACATCACCCAAGGATATCAGAGTGCTGTACATAGAGTCGATTGAAGAAAAAGATAGGTATACACCAGAACATCATAAGTAAAAAGGCACAATAGACTATTGCAACAGATATCACAATAAACATCTGTTATTCCATTAATATTTCATTAATAGGAACTGATTCAGCTTCTTGATAGTGGGTATTTTGCTGCTGCTCAGAAATTCAGATCCAGGTACCCAGCAGTGCAATGTTTTAGTTAGGTTCTCATGTAAAGGAAGTGCTTCTGACCAATATAGAAATTGCTGACAATGTGATGTTCGATGCTCAGAAGGGTCTCTCCAAAAGTCTATGAAAGGAATCTATTCATTGGGTTATTTTTCATCTCTTTTTTAAAACGTGGGTTAATGGGTTTGAACACACTTTGGGTGGTAAGGAGTTCCAGATCCTTTGGGCCAACCCAGAGAAGGAGCATGTGTCATAATCAGCACAGTCTTTTGTGCCATTACTGAACATAACCCAGTGGGCTGTATTGTACATCATACAGTGCTCTGATGGTAAACAGACCCAGTGCTCTTGTCATGCAAATGTTAGAATGTACCCCTGATGCAAATTACCTAGTGCTTTACTGATGTTCATCACTAATATTACCCAGAGTTATCCTAGCCTGTGCTTCCCTGATGAACCTTATTCTATAATTGACACCATTCCATAAAGTATGGATGCGCATCAACATACGTCACCTGATGGTCAGGGTTGTGTAGGACTTCATTGACGCCTATATGTTTGTTGGGATATCTGTAGACCTGTTGGATGTTATGAAAATAAATGTCTGAGGGGGGGCTCATCTGAGTGAAAGAGTGCATTATCGCTGTTAGTCTCAATGTTGTCCATCTGGGTCTTCATGAACTATACAAAAGCTGAACCTCGTATTACTCAGTTGTCCATACATTTCAAATTATCTTAAGCAATAAGCAGTCACATTTGAAAATAAATAAAAAAGTTAATCGTCTTGTAACTGCAAAATATCAGACTATAATACATAGATTACCCTAATCGCCTTTGAAATTCAAATGGATACTGGAGCTTGTGCCTTCTTGATATAACTACTTAGTTTTGGCTTGACAGTGCAACATTATGTGATCCACCTAAAAAGGGCTTTAAGAAGCACTACCAAGAGAGGGCATTTGGCTTCACCCATATGGTGGTAGCTAAGAGCATAAGTTTTGATTGAGCAGAAGTTGTGTGCTTCCACAAAAAAGTGCTTGCCCTCATTGTAGCGGTGATGATTTTGTTTATTCATCATGCGTCCTGAGGTTGAATTTTCAGGGGTACACATATGGCATTATAATTCTATTAGAGTGTCTTTGATAACTAAATAATGCAAATGTTTATATTTCTCTGGCAGCTTCATAGAAGGGGAGAGGAAAGTTATGGACTTTGGAGTTCAGAGTGCAATTTTGTGTTTGAGAGCCCAGGATTGCATTAATCCACATGGATTTTTAGGTCTGGCTTGACAGTGTATGTGTCGCCTGACCTTAAGTGATCAACAAAAAGAGCTTTCAGATTCCTACTGAGAGAAAGTCTTAGGCTCCAACTATATGTTGGTTCCACTGAATCCAGGTTTTGATTGAGCCAAATGTGTGTGCTGCCCTTAAAATTACTGCTTGTACTGCAGGTTTTGCCTTGTGAAAAGTTTTTCTTTAATTTATAGATCAGGACTAAGTAGGTTATAGTGGTGTTAGAAATGGGTCTCTAGGCCGAGGCATGTGCCCTGTTCAAGTAGGGATCACCACTCTAGTCAGGGTAAGTCAGATACAAAACCTAAATTAACCTGTACTCACCCTATGGTAGCTTGGCACAGAGCAGTCGGGCTTAACTTAAGATGCAATGTGTAAAGTATTTGTGCACACTTTAATTATAGCAACACAGTAAAAATACTATGAAAAGACTCTAGATCAGTTTAAAAACAGAGAATATTTGTCTGATTAAAACAAGACCAAAACAACAATAATACGATCAGTGGTGGCCAGTACAGTATGGGGGTGGAGGGGCGGGAGTGTGGGGACGGGAAAATAATTTCACTTACCTGATCGTCGCGTCTCTGCTCCATCTCTCGCACTTGTCTCTCCTCTGCTTCTTAACCATGAAGCACCCATGTTCCCCAAAGCCAATCACAAAGCTGCAATGCATTGTTGTAATTTGTCTGATTGCCATTGTTTGGCATACAGATGGGGAATGGGAGCCTGGGCATGTTCTCCACCCAGGCTGTAATGAAGCCTGGGTGGAGAACATCAAAGTGCGCATGATGGATTAGCCGGGCAAAGAGGGCCTGCCAAACCGGTATGCACACTTTAGAGTGCAGCAACCACTCCTCCACCCCATGTCACGGGAGCCAAGCCCCACCCTAACTTGGCGATACTAAAAAATAAAATGATATTAACTTCTAATGATCCATAACATTGGATTCAGTGGCAGCATAGCGCAGAGGCCACCACTGAATCGAATACGTAGAAGTCAAGATATGAATTTTTAGAGATTAAATTTAAAAAACAGTGCTTAGAAGTCAAAAGCACTAAAGGGTTACTTGAGGTCGCGTTAGATCGGGCCATATCTCAAGAGGTAAACCGACTGCAATGGTGTGCGGGTTGGATATAGTTCCATTTAGGTTCCGCTGAAGTTTTACCTTCTCAAGTTGAGCCAAGAGTCCTGTTCACAGGGAAAGAGTTTGCTGGGAGCATGGTGAGCATCACTGGTGATGGTCTGTGAAACGTGATGAGCTGGGAGGCATCGCAGACAGACGGCTAGGGCCTCGCGGTCACGATCGGCGATACTCCTGTGTAAAGAGACAAACTTGTGCACGTTCGCACTGATCCTTTGAGTAAACAACACTGTTCCAGATCAAATGGGCTCGTTCGTGAGGAGCTCAAAAGCTTGATTTAAT
Source organism: Lissotriton vulgaris (assembly GCF_964263255.1). Lineage (NCBI taxonomy): Eukaryota > Metazoa > Chordata > Amphibia > Caudata > Salamandridae > Lissotriton > Lissotriton vulgaris. The sequence goes on from NC_141694.1 coordinate 502,344,824, forward strand.
GGGACTGTAGAGCTGGAAACCCACTTCTGAGGCACAGGACTGGAAGGGGGCACCTCACGCAAGGGTAGGATTCACAGATGCCAGAGTCCAGCAGCACCAGCAGAGTTTCAAGACGTCTTTTGTGACCCTGAGGATTTAGAGAACAGGAGGCAAGCTAGCGAGCCCTTGGAGAATCTTGGAATCAAGGATGTAGAGAGCAGGTCCAGCCCATCTCATTATCAGGCAAGAAGCAGCAGGCATGAGGCAAACACAGCAGTGCAAGTTGCAAAGTGGCATTACCTCCTGTAGCACAGCAATCCGCAGGCCAACACAGCAGAGCAAGTGGCAAAGTTGCAGTCCCTCCAACAGTCCACAGCTCTTCTTCCAGGCAGAATGTCCTTGGTTCTAGTAGAGTTCTGATTTGGTGGTGTCAAGTGCCCAGTATTTATACCCAAATGTGCATTGAAGTGACGGAAACTCAAAGAGGCCTTTGAAGATCACAAGGTCACTACCTTTCCTGCCCTGGCTCCAGTCACACTACACGGGGGTGTGTAGCTCTTTGTGTGGGGACAAGCACAGCCCAATTCAGAAGCGTCAGCTCCTCCCTCCGAATCTACCTCAAGAAGGCCCATCAGCCTGATGATAGGCCATCAGGATGCAAATGTCACACCCATGCTCCATTTATATGACTGTCTAGAGGGAATGCACAAAGCCCAGCTATCACCCCACAAGAACACAGAAGTGTGGAACGCATCGGAGAAACGAGGCCGGTCCCCTGCCATATGGGCTCACAAGAAAGTATCCAAACAAGGGGTATCAAATAAGACATCCAATATTGGACCACGCTGGCCAATACATTTTCAGTGCTAATAAGACCAGTGCTCCAATCTGCAATCTTTTCCATAACAGAGTATAATCAAAGTTATACAATTAACACTTTTCCAACGTGGAATAACCAAGAGATCCATGGTTGGAGTAGAGATTGGCTAATCTCCCCCAAGCTTTGTTTCAGTTTGAGGTGCTGAAGAGAACCCCCCCCCACCCCCCGCCCCCCAAAAGGAATTTAGGGGTTCAAAATGTGTAGAGCTAATTTCATGTAATCTGTAGCAGTTTAGTCACTTCTTTTTGTATTCATGTTCTTAAATACATTGACAATTATCTAATTGAATTACCTAGGTTTAACTGGATACCACACTGTTTGGCTTTGCCCAGACGTGGGTTGTAGTAAAAAGGATACAGGTATTTTTGGAGAAAAAAAAACATCACAACCTCTCTGGTTGCGCTTGTTCTGATTATTTTTTTCACGTGTATGTCGTTATTATCATTTTCTAATTGTGTGTGGAATCCTAACTCCCAAATTGGTTTTGTATTTAATGTTGAATTTTGTTAAAATTTTATGTGTACACATTACATGTAATTGGTAACATGTGTGAGTTGAGTTGTGTTGTGGTCCATGAAATCATTGAATAGATTTGTTAAGAAAAATATTGTCAAAAAATGTTAAAATACGTTTTCAATTCTCTTTTCAGAATTCACTAAAAAAGGAAATAAACTAGCTCTTTTCAATCACAATGAGTGTCGAGTGTGGTTTGAAGAATTTAATTGATTATAAATTGTTGATTCAGTACTGGCATGCATGTTGTTGATAGTTTATAACTTTTTCAAAAGTGGCATTTTCAGACCTACAATTTAAAAACCAACTTAACTAAAAGATGTGTTTTTAAATTGTGAATCCAGAGGCATAAAACTCAAATGTTTTATCTACTCCCAATGGAAAATTACAATTTAAAGATGTTTACCTATTTGAGAAACAGGCCTTGCAGTAGTGAAAAACAAATGTACTTGTATTCGCCTCCATGACACATAAAACTAATGGGTACATGTCCTAACTTTTAAATACACTGCACTCTGCCCATGTGGCTACCTTTGGCCTACCCTAGGGGTGATTTACATGTAATAAAAAGGAAGGGTTGGGCCTGGCAAGTAAGTTAACTTGGCATGTCGAAATGGAATTTTAAAACTGCAAACACCTGCTGTGCAATGGCAGGCTGGATCATGTTTAAAGGGCTACTGAGAGGGTGGCACAATCAGTGCTGCAGGTCTACTAATAAACACAAGGAAATGATGGATAGAGTGCGGAAACTTTTCAGACTCTCACCCCAGCCACAGATCTGGGTTGAATCCATCATCATTCTTTAGCTCACTTTGCCACCCCAGTTCAGACCCAGCCATATGCAAATCAGTCTTGATCCTGTGCCTCGTGGGAACAGCCCAGACCGAACTGCCAAGCCAGGATGCTTGTTTCTGATCCAGGGAGAACCTGGACTGGCAGTTGGCTGGACTGTTCCCATGGGGGACAGGGTGAAGACTGATTTGTAGATGGCTAGGTTTAAACTGGAATTCCATGGGGAGCAAAAAAATTATGGATTTATGCACAGATCTCTGTACTGGGGTGAATGTTTGACATTGATCAGCATTCTGTTTATCAATTGTTCTTTTAACATTTGTCACCCGAGTGGGAAGGGTATGCCTAGATGTGACTCCTGTGCTCTCCATGCCACTGAATCAAGCTAGCCTGGCTGATGAGGGGTGAAACCCCGAAACCGGTCCTAGGATGCTTGTTTCTGGTCCAAGCAGAACCTGGCCTGGCAGTTCAGGCTGGACTCTTCCCATGGGGAATAGGGTAAAAACTGATTTGCATATGGCTGGGTTTCAACTGGAATGGCATGGGGAGCAAGAAACTGATGGATGTAGACTTAGATCTCTGTACTGGGGAGAAAGTTTGACATTGATCAGCATTCGGTCCGTCAATTGTTCTTTTTGCAGCAGGTCAAGTAGTAGCATTTAATTTATAGGCCCCGATTACATATAGAGCACTTTACTAGGGACGTATAAATAAATTAAATATGCCAACTGTGGATAAGCCAATGTTACTATGGTGAAAGCATAGAGCAAATGGACTTAACACTGGTTTGCAGAGGTAAAGTCCCCACAATCATAATGCCAGCAAAAACTTAGTTCAGCAAAAAGGAGAGGAAGAAGGCAAAAGGTATAGGGGTGACCCTGCTGAAAGGCCAATTTCCAACAGGTGTCAAGCCAATGACCATGGATCTAGGCCTGATCTTTTGACTGGGAAATGTTATGATAAAAGTGCTAGGCCCAATGTATTTATTAATTTATTAGGAAGCACATATGTTAAAGTTGATAGGTATTTAAGTGTGCAATATTATTACTCTATATGAAAGCCTAAATATTGGTATTTTGTTACATGGAATTTCACAGCTTACTGTAGCGGGCAATGATGTTGGTGTTGATCACCTGACATAGAAGGTTTGCTATGTGAGAATGATAGGTTGTTTTAGGAGAAACAGTATTTTGCCTCGCCAACTGTCAATTGTAGACCTTTCGAATGGTATGACTGTGTGTCTGATTGTTGCTGTAAGAAATTGGGTTCTTGGTTGACTTGGGGTGTGAGCCCTGGCCAAGCAGCAACCACATTCCTTGTCAGAGAGAGGCCCAAGCCAACCCAAAATTAGCCTCTGCTCAACCCTCTGGTGGCTTGGCACAGAGGGGCCAGGCTTAAATCAGAGGATATGTGTATAGTATTTGTACAACATTTCACACAGTAATAAAGTGAAAAATACCACATAAAAAGGATCCGAAACCAAGTATGAAATATTGATTGATTTTAAATAGATAGAACAAAAACAAAATGACAAAAATTAAAATTCACAAAAACAGAGGTATGTAATTTAAACGTTTTGGTGAAAATAGTTCCAAAAAGCACAAAGCCCCAACTGTCAATATCTGGTCACGCCGGACTGGGTCAAAGTCACAAGTTCAGGCTGGCTACAGGAACCCACTTAGGCCTGCTGAACAAAGTACCTTAAATCCTGGTTTACAGAAAGTTGGAAGGGTCTATGTCAAAGATGTGTCACTCTGCTGAATCGATGCATCAGTGCTGAGTTGCAGCGAGGCTGCAATGTGAGGTCTTGCATCGTCATCAAGGATCCCGGCGATGAGGGCTTACGAAGTCCAGCTTTGAGGATGCGTCAGTTCCAAGGAACTGTGAGGCTGCGATGCACAGTCTGACTTTGTCATCAAGGCTGCCGTCGATGAAGCATCCCAGGGCCTACACCGAGGATGTGTTGCGCAGTGCTGGTTCAAATGAGGCATTCGATTTGAATCTTTGCGACAGGGAAGACCGAAGCAGTGGCGGTGATATATTGGTTCTGCTTGGGACTGTGTCATGCAGCAGACAAGATGTTTCGGTTCTGCTGGATCCACAGAGGCTGGTACAGCACCTTAAGCCAGCTTCTAAGGAAATAGAACTGGGAAGGCACAACTGGGGAGGCACCACTTGGTAGAATAGGCTCACAGATGACAGAGTCCATGTGCTGAAGTTAAGGTTGTTGGAGCCTACTGTCTCTGATGCCCAAGTCAAGGGGCAAGCAAACTAGCCCTTAGAGTCACACTGGCGTCCTAGGTTCAACAGATCCAAGCCCAGCCCTTCCACCCAGGCAAGATGGCAACAAGGAACAGGCAAGCACAGCAGGGCAGCAGTCCTTCAGAGCAGCGGTCGAGCAAAGTGGCAGTCTTTTCAGCAGCACAGCTGTCCTTCCTGGCAGAGTATCCATAGGTCCAGAAGTATACTGAAGTGGGGGTGTCTGAGGTCCTTCTTTGTTTACACAGTTGAGCCTCTGGAGAGGGGAGGAGCTTCTAGAGGCTTGCCTTTGAAGTATATAGATGCCCTGCCTCTCTGGCCCTGGCTCCAGATTAACTACATAGGGTATGCAGTCTTTTGTGTGGAGACAGGATACAGCTTATTCAAGTCTAAGTGGGGTTCTGCCCAGGTCCTTTCTCCCATCCTGCCAGTGATGGCCCAAACAGACACACCTGAGCTCTCTATTTTGTGTTGCTGTCTAGGGGGAATACACAAAACCAAACTATCAACAACACCCAGTCATGTGACCCAGCGACAAGCTGCAGGCACCAAATGGCTACGGCAGGGTAAATCCAACTTTCTAAAAGTGATTGTTTCAAAATTGTAATTTAAAATGTGACTTTACCATAAGTCAGGATTTTTCATTACAGTTCCAAAGACACTAAATATGAACTGGTTACCTTTTCCATTTTGGAAATTACAGCTTATTAAATGTTATAATGTAACTCCAATGTTATCCTATGGGAGAAGTAGGCCTTGCAGTAGTGAAAAACGAATTTGAGAGTTTATCACTACCAGGATATTCAAAACTAAAAATGGCATGTCCTGCATTTTAAATACAGAACATCCTGCACTCTAGGATGTCCAGGGCCTGCCCTAGGGGTGTATGAATTAGAACGGAAGGGTTGGGCAGGCAAAAGTTTCATTTTACCAGGTTGAAATGGCAGTTTCAAACTGCATACACAGGAAGCATTGGCAGGCCTAAAATGTGCTTGAAGTGCTACTTAAGTGGATGGCATAATCAGGGCTGCAGGTGGTGTCCCAATGCAGATTTTGAAAGTGCCCAGATGTAGATTAATATATTTACCCGAGTTGTAGAGCGCATTGGTACTGGAGTGCTTTGGGTACAGAGAGAAATCCATTTAAGTGTTTCTTGATAAGCATTTTCCAAAACTGAGTCCTATGATGGTCTCGGGGACCCTGTGGCCATAAGAGACCGAAACTTTGACGGGTTCATCTCTATGAACAGAATTAAATTATTGCGTCACTCTACAGTTCACATAATTTCTGGAATTAATATACAATCATATGCAATTCAAGATTTACTAACCTAGCTGGATACGAGGACTTTACACTTTCCAATGATCCCTGGATTTAATTCATTCGAGTAATATTTGTGTAAACATGTGGGTGGCATCAGTATTGTTTTTGTCCATGTAATATGTTGTATTTACTGTGTACAATTCATTATATATTTAATACATAAGTAACTTTGTGATCGCAATACCCCGGTTTCTTACTTTGTTTTGTATGGTTTGATCAAGTGACCAACATATGTTGTAACTGAGCAGAGATAATTCCTCCAGAACAGATTTTTTCTGTGTTGTGATTATCTAGTTCCCTGGGGGAATATTGGGTTGCCCAGTTGTGTAAGTAGCAGGCCCACTAGTAGCATTTCATTTACAGGCCCTGTGCACAGGTATTGGAACTTTACTAGGGACTCACAATTAAATAAATATGCTGAATAGGTATAAGCCAAGTCTACCATGTTTTAATGATACAGCACAAACACTTTACCACTGGTTACCAAGTCCTAAGGCCAGCAAAAATGAAGTCAGCAAGGCAGGAGATCTGAAGTTAAAAAGTTAAGGGGTAAACCACACCAATGATGCCAGGTCTTACAGTTTCCTTGTGGAAAAGCTTACTCTCAAATCTGTTGGCCTAATTTTGATATTGTGACATGCTATAAGCCTGCTTGAAGTGCTGAAAACATTATGTCTGATGCAATAGGTCTGGTCTGCTAATAATCAAAGATTATAACATAGGTTTACTAACTGTAAAACACATATGTTAACACCAGTAAGCCTTTAACAGTAAACCTTTAACAGCTGGTTGTTGCCAATCTGTTTTAGAGGCTACATAAATGTTTCTGTTACATGTAATCTCACTCATTACTAGTTGGCAAGGGTTTTGGCATTGGCCAAAAACTCTTAAGACCCCTGGGGGTTTTCACTGTGGTTATTCTTGTTAGGCCCTGTTGAGATGGATTGTCTCTTGTTTTGCAAACTGTATTTTTCCATATATTGGTAGATGTATGCATTGTGGTTGCCAGTTTATGTGCATTTGAATAGGCTGGCGTTGGGTAAGGTATAAAGTCAATGCTAAAGCTTAAAGGCTTCTTTGGTTAATTTGGAAAAGTCATGCCAAATTTCATGGGTTTGATCTTTGTTATTATGAAACGTTATGACAAAGCCACTATGCACAGCCTAATTATTGTAAAAATCATGCATTTAATACAATAGACTTAAGAATGGATTGTAATTAAACTGTGCTACAGCCGGTAGGAAAGGATTTTGTTATATAGGATTTCACAGATTACGGTATTAGGCAAGGGTGTTGGTTTAGTGATTCACCTAAATAAATTATGGGGTAGAAGATTTGCATTACAATAATCCTTGTTAGGCTGTCTTAGGATAGGCAGTATTTTGTTTTGCCTACTGTAATGTTGTATACATTTGTACCATTATGACCATATGCCGATGGTTGCCATGTGGGAAGCTTGTGCTCAGTATGATTGGACTTAAATTGGTTATAGTAATAAGCCAATGATAAAGCCTATATTTCTAATTGTTTATTATGAAAAGTTATTATAAAGGCTACAAGTCTGACATATAGATTGTGAAAAGCATTTGGTAAAGCCATTTGGCATTTGCATGAATGAATGATTAAATGAATGAAGTATTTTGTAAAGCACACAGCAACTCCTAGGAGTGTAACACTGCTAAGGATTAATGGAAATTAACCAGGCCCAGCAACATCAAACAGAGAACAGTCATCTCTTCAGCTTCTTGTGAAACAAAGTTCGCCAAACCAAGGGTCCGTAGCTCTGGGGGGAGCTGCTTCCAAGCCTTGGCTGCCAGAAGTGAGAAGGAGCGTCCCCCTTTCTCACCCACATGGCCCTTGTTGTATTAGAGTGGATTGTTATTACTCTGAACTAAAGCTTAGAGATGGGTTGTTTGTTATATTGTATCTCACAGATTACTTAACCCCTTCGCTGCGGGGCTAATTTCCCCACAGCGCGGGGGAGGGGGGCCGCGCACGGCGCCGCTGTACTCATGACGAGCCCAGGCTCGTCATGCAGCACGGTGCTCGTGTGCTGGTGACGAGCCTGGGCTCGTCATGACCACGCCCGCGCAATGGAACGCTCAGCACAGCGGGGAAATTAGCCCCGCGTGTGAGCGTTCCACGGCTCATGACGAGCCTAGGCTCGTCACCAGCACACGAGCACCGTGCTGCATGACGAGCCTAGGCTCGTCATCAGCATAGAAGGGGTTAAATAGGCATAGAGCTTGGTGTTGGTTTCCCTGCTGACAAATCATGAGTATAGAAGATTTGTACTGTGAGAATCCTTGTTAAGCCCCGTTAGGAGAGTTAGTATTTTTCACTGCCAACTATACTTTTTTGTATACATTTGCAATTTTATGACTGTTTGCCTGATGGTTGCCTTGTGGGAAAACTTAAGCTCAGTACAGTAGGCCTAGGGTGGTGATGGTGACATGCCAATGATAACAGTTATAGGCTTGATTGGTGAGCAAGGAAATGTTATGCCTTATGTCATAGATATGGCCTGTTTATTATGAAATGTTATTTCAAAGGCAGTAGGCCTGGTTTATTTATTGTGAAAAGCATATGGTAAATCCAATGGACCTCTAACTTTAGAATGATGTCACATACTGTTTCAGTCATGAAGTCTCACAGATTACTATAGTAAGCAAGGATTTTGGTTGTCCACTCTGGCACACGAAGGGAGCAGAATTTCACCATGCTGATTCTTATAAAGTCCTATTAGAGGGATTGTATTTTTTTTTTACCAACTGTCATATTTTACATATGTGCAACTGTACGCCTGATTATTGCCAGTTTATGTATTTACCAGTAGTCCTGTGTTGTATATAATCTCCAGACATTGGTAAAGTCTAGTAGCCTTATCAGTTCACTGGGAAAAGGTTTGTCAGATTCCTTAGGTGGGATCTGTTTATGAGAAAAGTTATGACTATGCAAGTAGGACTTATTTATAGCAGAGAGCATGTGTTAAAAGCAATAGGCGATCGAGGGCAAATGGATATTACATTGTGCTAAAGAATATGGGCAAGGATTTTGTTACATAGGATTTTACAGATTATCATAGTAGGCAAGAGTTTTGATTTTGGTGATCCACCTAAACAAACTATGGGGATAGAAAATGTACACTACAATAATCCTTATTAAGCTCTCTTATCAGAGACAGTATTTTGCTTTGCCTAATATTTTGTATACATTTGTCCTTTTGTGATTTTGCTACATAGTTGCCATGTGGAAAACTTGTGCTCAGTACAACAGGCTTGAGTTGGCTATGCTGACAATCCACAATAAAGGCAATATGCAGGATTGTTTATTATGAAAAATGTATGATAAAGGCAGTTGCCCTGGCATTTGATTGTGTAAAGCATCAGTTAAAGTCATAACGCATTTGAATCAATCAATTAATGCATTTATTAGTTAGAGTGTTTTTTTAAGCAGAGAGCTATTCTCTTAAATATGCCAGTGTTAAGGATTTATGGAAATTAAACATGCCCAGCCATATCAAACATGAGGAGAACAGCCATGTTTTCCGTTTTTGCAAGATAAAGGTTCTGATCCAAGGAGCTGAAGTTCTAGAGGGACCTGTTTCCAAGCCTTGGCTTCCTGAAATAAGGAAGAGCTTGACCCCTTTCTCGCCAGCAAGACCATTGCCATTTAAGGGTGGATTATTATTACTCTGAATTATAGCCTACAGATAGGCTTTTTGTTATATTGAATCTCACATTACCTTAGTACTCAAATAGTTTGGTGTTGGTTACCCTCCCTGACAAATTATGAGTATACAATTCTTGCACTCAGAGAATACTTGGTAAGCCCTGTTTCAAGAGATAGTATTTTGCTTGGCTAGCTGTAATTTTGCATATTCATGACTGTGTGCCTGATGCTTGCCTTGTTTAAAACCGTATGCTCATTACAGAAAGCATGAGCTTGTTATTGTGACAAGCAATTTCAACAGCTTTATGCTTGCTTGGTAGGCATGGAAATGTTATGCCCAATGCCATAGGTATGGCCTGTTTAATATGAAAAGTTATCTGAATGTTAACTGATAATAATAACATATGTTCTATAATTGTGTATTCCTAAATGTCTTCAGATAAAAAGGGTACCTCACTTGTGTGGCTGGACCCATCGCCTGCAACAGGAAAAGCCCAAAAACCAACATGGAGATATCAAGATTTCGCTATGCAAAATGACACCTCTGACAATGTGAGTAGTTGCACTAACTGAACCTAGGCTCAGCTACCACCCAGCGAAACTTACCAAAGCCAGACATTTCTGAAAACACTGAACCCAAAGAGGTTTGACTTGTGTGGATGCCACTAGATCTTGTTACCCAGAATGTCCTAAAATATCAACCTTAGGCTAAAATCAGAGATTCCTTCACATTTTGGTGCAGGAAAGTTCCGTAATATGCGGAGATCCATAAAATTCCTACCATCCAACATTATCACACTACTTCTGAGAAAAATAGTACTCCATTGTGTGTCTGGGCATTTCGCCCACAGTAGAAGCCGGTCAGAAGCAGACTGTGTGAAGTCAATGTGGTGTCAATGAGGTCTTCACATGATTATGCTTTTGGTCCATTCCAATGTTGTGTGTTAGGTAAATGCACACATAGGAGGCAGTGTTTCATTGGGAAAAGTGTGGGAACATGGGGTGGTAAGCATTTGACCATTAGCTGGAAGTGCCTAAGTTTTATGTCACATAGTATGGAAAAAGTAACCTTTAGACCTATACTTTAACGTTTATAGAGTGCTCAAGGCAAGAAAACATGCTGGTACCCTTACTAGTTTTAACATATGGGATGGCACAGAGGAGGTAAAACCCCCATTCTGCCTCTACTTCGGGGCAGAAATATTGCCTGGTGTAGGGGGAGACCAATGCTAGGATGGAAGTGCAGCCCACTCAATAAATGTTCTCCCTTTTTATCCTCTGCTGGTCTGGTGCACTCTTAGCCAGAAAAAGAAGTTACAGTGAAGTTATGCCGGCTGTACATAGCCTATGGTTGTTTAGCACGATACGTCATGCACTCTGGTTCCAGATTCTACTGATCTCGAGTCATACGTTTCCTTTGTCAACCGTGACCTTCCTGAGAAATTAATCCTTTTCTGAGATCGGAGCTCCTTTATTTTACTGGGCGAATACCCTACAGGATTCTTTTGGATCATTACTCACCCTGAAGAAGCCCTCATGGGTGAAACGCTTTTGCTGTGTTGTACAATCTACCTGTATAAACCCAAATCATTGAATAAAAGGATGGATGACGACATTAAGATTGACTTGCCTCCGACATCGTGACCTCACTCTGGCTTATGAACTAACCAATGAATTGTGTCTGGATGTCTCCATATACGTGCCTCTCTTACTGTGTGTGCATTTATTTTATTAAGGACCACCAACAGTGGCTGGGCACGTCTTATGAGACCGATTAGGAAACATCGATTGAGTTTCCATTACAGTGTGTAGAACATAGGTTTTGGTGCGGCATTGCATACCCTGCCACCGTAAATCAGAGCGTCTGCACTCTTAGCCACCCTGGGTAGTCAGATTGAGGTGTTTACCACTTATCTGTCTGTTCAAGGAGGGTGAGGGGTCAGAAAGCCCAGCAGTCCATCAGGGGTGCAGGGTTGGGTTTAACCATATCTGTCATCCTCTATGAAGCCATTAGTGAAATATCAGCTAAGGGGACTAAGTTTAGGCCTAATTCCCCTGATGGCATATAAGCAAGGACGGAGGTGTAAGGCAGATATGCCTTCTCAGTGTCGTTTTTGCAGCAATGGGATGAAAATTTAATACACGTTTTGTGCATCTGTAGAATCCTACTCCTCTTTCGAATTTTCTGGTTGCGCCCCATCTGGAGAACTCTCAATGTGCGGACATGTCAAGAAGCCCTAGAGGAGTGCATGAAGGGGGACTTAGCTCAGATGGCTGCCCGATTTGTAAAATTCATGACCAAGATAAACTCAATTTTTCAGTAGTTGTCCCCCACGAACCTCTGCTGTGTTAGCTATGAACTTTTTTTTTTTAACATGAACTTTTTAATTGAGAGAGGAAAGTGCTTTTTATGTCCTTTTTGTATGAATTGCAATGATTTTAATGAATTGTGCAAATAAACATATCTATCTTACCAATTACAAATTTTGAAATTTTGACAGTGCACCATCCATCCTTGGATATATTAGTCTTACTGCCACCATAGATTGACTGAATGGGGTTCATATGTCAAAACTCACCCAAAAGAATCCACATTTCCTGCTTGACATGTGGATGCTCTAAGCCCCCAAAAGTAAACACTCCTGCTGCTTTCGGGATAGTGCAGCTCAATGCCATGAAAGGATGGCCCAACCTCATTTTTTTTTTTTTAATGTATCCTTGGCATCCAGCACACTTTCTGCTCCCCGGGGACTGTTCAAATGTAACTATACCTATCTGCATCCCTGGATGGTGCAGAAAGACTATTAAAGCCTTTCGGAGTGGGGTCAAGCATCCTGCTCATTCTTTTTGTCAAACAAAATAATCACTGGTGTTCTGCTGTGCTTTCTGCCCTACAAGGGACAGAAAATTGGGGTAACCCACCAATCTGTCCCCCCAGGGAAGGTGCTAAGACACATCCTGAGGACAATTACCCTCCCCAGAGGTGCGGAAAGGATGCATTTTTGGAAGGCGGGTGCGTGCCATCCTTATGGGCTAGGTTCCAACACAGGCTGGGGCTCAGAGCAGCAAGGCCAAGCCTCACTTAACTAACCAACAAAATAACTGCCAGTACTGCCTCTCTATTCAGTTTCTTTTAAAAGGGGGACGTATTGACCTCAAACAATATGTACCATAGCCTATTTTTCAATCTGGAATAAATCAATTACTTTCATTTATTTTTCACATATCAAAAACATTTTTTTCTTTTTGTATAAGCCCCTGAAAGGTGTTCAATGGGTGGATCCCTGCTTGCATATCACCCTGCTGCATGAACCCCAAGCAGGGATCCAATACGGGAGGTACCACTGGTGAGTTAATCTCCTCCCCTTCCTAACTGTACTATCCCCCTTTGATCAGTGCTCTGGGGGTGGTGGGATGAGATATGCACCGTGAGCGCTAATCAAAAGGAAAGCAGACAGCGCCTATTTTCACCAACTGAGCTCATTTTCACAACGTGTGATGTCAGCGCTGCTCGTGCGTGCTGCCTTCCAAACTGTGAGAAAACAAGTAAAAACAATCTCTGAACATGAGGGAAGCTTTTTACTGGCATCTCAAGATTTTAAAAAAAGAAAATTCATCTGATGCAAGCCTCGAAAGGAGTTTCACTGCACTGCAGAGATTATTCATGAGACATACAAGTTTCCTCCTCCGCATTCAACATTTTACGGACAAAGGGGTAGGTACCATGTTGGGAAAGAAAAGAAAAGGCCCTCCCCACATGGACTTTACCAATCCTTCTCACCTCCGCGAATCAGATTTACTGGGTATGGTAAATACCTCACTCCTATCCCGCCCACATGTAAATACTTTAAGTGGGGCGGGATCTGCCGAGTCTTATATCTGGCAGTATTAAAAACTAACTTTGAATCACGCCCCAATCAGACAGCAGTTCAGCTGACATGTTTAAGCCACCTTCTTAATAACATCGACCACGCCTCTTGGAAACGATCCTTAGTTCCAATGTTTGGCCACACCCCTTTTCTATACCTCTCCACTGCACCCCCTAATCCCACACCAAAGTTTTTAATTACATTTGAAGCACCTTCATTTATAATCTGGACCTTTCCAATATGTGAAACCCTGACCTGAACATAACTGGCGATGACAGCAGAGAGCGCTTTAAATAATTAGCCTATGTTTCCACGACTAACTTTTGTAGCAATACATCACAGGCGAGTCTTTCTTCGCTTCTTCCTAAATTTGGAGGACTTAATTAAAAGGATCCATATATCCCTCCCCCCCCTCTTCTTCTCTCTTCTTTTCTTCTCTCTCGGGCTCCACTAAGCCAACAGCACACATTTGTCGGAACTGCCAAGAAATATGACAAACGGTTTGTTTTTGTATATGTAACATTTATTTTCAATAAAAATATTTTGAAATAAAAAAAAAGGATCCATGTACATCAGAATACACACGTATGATGTGCGCTGTGCTTCTCGGTACGGACCCCAGCTATGCAAGATGCCAATAAACACAAGGATGCTGTTTACTTGAAAGGGCTATCTGAATACGACACAGATCAGTGTAACTGTCAGGAGGCAGAACTACTGAGAGAGGGCGTTTGCTCAGCTGTTGTGGATGATGAGAAGGGTTACGTCGCTGAGTACACCAGCGGGAAAGTGTTTAGAGACGTTATAACACCCGCTATTCACGTTCCCAAATATCTCCGATACACCCCTGAAGTCCCCATATTCTGGAGACCGAGCTGTGCCTACCGTGCTGCTGCAGCGGCAACCCAAGTTGCTAGCAAGAGGACGCGGTGGCCTGCGAGGGATGCCATCTTGCCAGAACAGTCCCTGTTCTTGACGAGTAGAATTGGACGGTAGAAATCTTCTTCCGCGATGCGGTCCCGTTGGGTAACGGCTGCAAGGATGGAGGCAGGGAACAGGCGCTTGGGGGAAAATGAGCGAGTCGTTTTGAGGCGCAGCCCGGAAACGTAGAAACGCTGTGCCCCTCAGCGCAGCTGCAACAGTCTGACGGGTCTGCAGAGGAGGGGTAGGAGGGAATACACTGTTTTTCCAAAGCACATATCGGCGACTGCCCCACCCCTCTCGGTCTTCTTGTGAATCATAACTGTAATCCCACCGAATAGAGGATACACTTTTCTCACATCCAACCGTATTTTAAAGCATGAAACTGATGTATTCTGGACAGATTACATGGTGAGGTGTTGAGCGGTGAGTTGTGTGCAGATACACGTCCTAGTTTCCCCCTACTTTGCATCATTTTTGACTGCTGTTTTTAAAGTATCTCTTGTTGGATTACGTTTTGTGATTCCCGAAAACCGTATTTTCAGCCTCATGTTCCACCAGAGCATTGGAGTTTTCCAAGGACCGGAATACAAAGAATAAACTTGGACGGCATGAGCTACTCATGCCGTCCAAGTTTATTCTTGGTATTCCGGGACTTGGTACAAACAGAACTGCAAACCCCAGAATACAAAGTAAAGATCTGGACAGGCTAAACTACTCACGCATGGACCTGGGGAGCTATGAATATAACTCACCTACCTCATAGTAATTGTCTTGGCATAAGGTAACACCATTTTTTGCAGTTTTATATAGCGCGAACTCGGTATTGCGGCGCTTTACATGAGCACCACTTACTTTACAGAAAGGCACACTCTCTGCTTTTATTTTTAAGGCACAGGGAAATTGTGATTTGACAGGAATCACAAGCCGTTGAGCCGACACCGAACCTGAACCCTGTTCCCCAGTTGGAAAGTCGGCAGTTTCAGACGGTCTTGGCTTTATAGCCAACAGCATTTGCATACAGATACTTTGGGGCTTATTTGCAAGCCCTTTGCACCACCCGTAGTCACTTTTCCCATGTTAAAAATGACGCGAAAGTGGCGCAAGGGGCTTGTAAATAAGGGGCAGATTTATGTTAACTGGCGTATCCCCAGGGATGCGCCAGTTAACGTGCGCCACAGTGCGCCACAGCAGGGGCGGCTGGTGACATTTGAAAGTGGTCAGGCGTAAACTAATTTGCATATTGCACCGCAGCGATCGAGCGCAGCGAGCGAGCCCGAACCACCTTGCATCCATCCATACATCATTCATGCATCCACCCATCTATCCACCCACCCACCCTGCATCCATCCATACATCATTCATGCATCCACCCATCTATCCACCCACCCACCCTGCATCCATACATCATTCATTCATGCATCCACCCATCCATCCATCATGCATCCACCCAGCAAGCATGCATGCATACATACATCATTCATACATCCACCCATACATCCACCCACCCATCCTGCATCCATACATCATTCATTCATGCACCCACCCACCCACCCATCCATCATGCATCCACCCATCATGCATGCATCCATGCATCCACCCATCCATCCACCCACCCACCCTGCATACATCATTAATTCATGCATCCACCCATCCATCCATCATGCATCCACCCATCATGCATGCATGCATCCATACATCATTCATGCATCCACCGATCCATCCACCCAACCATCCTGCATCCATACATCATTCATTCATGCACCCACCCATTCATCCATCCACCCATCCATCCATCATGCATCCACCCATCATGCATGCATCCATCCATACATCATTCATGCATCCACCCATCCATCCTGCATCCATACATCATTCATTCATGCACCCACCCATCCATCCACTCATCCTTCCATCCATCATGCATCCACCCATCATGCATGCATCCATGCATCCATCCATACATCATTCATGCATCCATCCATCCACCCATCCATCATGCATCCACCCATCATGCATGCATCCACCCATCCATCCACCCATCCTGCATCCATACATCATTCATTCATGCATCCACCCATCCATCCTGCATCCATCATTCATGCATCCATCCACCCATCATGCATGCATGCATCCATCCATGCACCCATCCACCCACCCATCCACCGAACAATCATTAATGCACCCACCCTGCATCCATCCATCATTCATGTATTTTTATGACCATATAAAAATAAAGTATGGACTCTTAACAAGCCTTTAGGATCGATGTTGAAGGATGCGCCAGTTTACATATTACATCACCCCTACCTTTTTATGCTGGAAACCTTCTACCGCCCATGTATTTGCCATCCTGTAAGCCCTAGGTATGTACTATACAAATTCACATACAAACATACACCAACATGCATGCAATAATAAATGCATATATCATGCTATTCCACCTCTACCGTTTGTTAACATTTTGACATTTTATAACCTTAGTTCAAAGAGTACTGTTGAAGGCTGTTGTTGCCACTATCAAAAAAGAAATTCTGAGAATTTTTACATTTCCAAAACCCCATGCCGTGAAATAAACGGGTGACCTGGAATAGACGCACACATTTCTGCAGCAGATGCTTTAACACACTGAACTATCTCAAGTCATTTGTGAAAGCTAGTTTACTGGAACACCGAAAAACACACACTCTTACCTTGCTGCCGGTCCCGCACAAGTCACAGGCTCACAGCGCCCCTGGCCAACCCTGGCGCCAGGGGCACAGGTACCCTCTCGCCCGCAGCACGCCCATTAGGGCTCCTGATGGGCATGCGCAACGCCGCCAAAACACAAGTGCCCATGCGTGGGTACGGGTAAAAATTCACCCTCCGTCCCCACGCATGCGTACTTGTGTTGCCGTCTGTACAATCATGTCAATGCATCAACATGACGCCCGCCCGGCGGTCTGACGTCATGTAGATTCATTGACATGATTGTCATGAGGAAGCTGCGGGCGGCGTCGGGCAGGGGGGGCAAAGCCCCCACGCCCCAATGGACGAACCGCGCCTGCGCCACAGCTCCGCCACCCATGGTGCGCCGCATTTATAATGCGGCACACCATGGTGCAAAAACGGCACAGATGCGTGACGCATCTGTGCCGGAAATGTGGTGCATTGCTGGAGTTGCGTCGCAAGCGCGACGCAGCTCCAGCAATGCTCGGGGGTACACCATCTGCACAATGCTGCGTCAAGACCTACGCCTGCTTCAAGCAGGCGCAGGGTTTTGACGCAGCATTGCCCTGAAAGTGACTGAGTGAAATCTCATAGATTTCACTCAGCCACTTTCAGGAGGCGTTCCTGCGCAGGAACGCCCCCCCCCCCCCCCCCCTGCGCAGGAACGCCTCCTTATGGCGCAGTGCTTTACAACGTGGCTCATCTCCTAGATGCGTTACGTTGTAAATAGGGCCTATTGTTTGCGCTGCAGTTGCGTCAAATAAAGTGACGCAATTGCGGCGCAAAGAGGCGCAACGGCCTCATAAATCTGCCCCTAAGTGTTTAACTTTTAACATTTCAACTACAAACCCAAAAATCTTAGCCGCAAAGCGTAGTTGGCTGAAACGTCAACATATTCTGAAGATGTTACAATTTCCTTGTTTCCCTGATGTTATGTCTACGGCAAACGTCTGTGATGAGATATTTGCGAAGTTTCGCATTTTCCCCAGTGAAGAATAAATCCTCTCTTTTCTGATCATTTCAGTGAGAGAGTGACAAAGCACTGCGCTGGATTAAATAGAATACACTGATCGAATGCAATTTTGGGCTAAAACTTGCGCCACATGACAAATTCGAAATCTACATTTTAGATCAGTCATTGTACACTGTGATGAAACAAGCATTGGAAATGCAATAGGTCTCGCAGCATTAGAGTTAGTGCTTTTAGAATTGTTTATGGGGTTTTTTGTAAATCTTTAGCATTTTTGTTTCCTGTAGCCAATGCTAAAGAATTAAAAAAAAAAAGCCATAAACATTTCTAAAAGCTCTAACTCAAATGCTCCGAGACCTATTGCACTGTGTGAGGGTGAGGGGTTGAGGGTGAGTGAGGGTGAGGGTGGGTGAGGGTGAGTGAGGGTGAGTGAGGGGTTGAGGGTGAGTGAGGGTGAGGGGTTGAGGGGTTGAGGGTGAGTGAGGGTGAGGGGTTGAGGGTGAGTGAGGGTGAGTGAGGGTGAGGGGGTGAGTGAGGGTGAGTGAGGGTGAGGGGTTGAGGGTGAGTGAGGGTGAGGGGTTGAGGGTGAGTGAGAGTGAGGGTGAGTGAGGGTGAGTGAGGGTGAGGGGTTGAGGGTGAGTGAGGGTGAGTGAGGGTGGGTGAGGGTGAGTGAGGGTGGGTGAGGGTGAGTGAGGGTGAGGGGTTGAGGGTGAGTGAGGGTGAGTGAGGGTGAGGGATTGAGGGTGAGTGAGGGGTTGAGGGTGAGTGAGGGTGAGGGATTGAGGGTGAGTGAGGGTGAGGGGTTGAGGGTGAGTGAGGGTGAGTGAGGGTGAGTGAGGGTGAGGGGTTGAGGGTGAGTGAGTGAGGGTGAGTGAGGGTGAGTGAGGGTGAGTGAGGGTGAGTGAGGGTGAGTGAGGGTGAGGGGTTGAGGGTGAGTGAGGGTGAGTGAGGGTGAGTGAGGGTGAGGGTGAGTGAGGGTGAGGGTGAGTGAGGGTGAGTGAGGGTGAGTGAGTGAGGGTGAGTGAGGGTGGGGGTGAGTGAGGGTGAGGGGTTGAGGGTGAGTGAGGGTGAGTGAGGGTGAGGGATTGAGGGTGAGTGAGGGTGAGGGGTTGAGGGTGAGTGAGGGTGAGGGATTGAGGGTGAGTGAGGGTGAGGGGTTGAGGGTGAGTGAGGGTGAGTGAGGGTGAGTGAGGGTGAGGGGTTGAGGGTGAGTGAGTGAGGGTGAGTGAGGGTGAGTGAGGGTGAGGGGTTGAGGGTGAGTGAGTGAGGGTGAGTGAGGGTGAGTGAGGGTGAGTGAGGGTGAGGGGTTGAGGGTGAGTGAGGGTGAGTGAGGGTGAGTGAGGGTGAGGGTGAGTGAGGGTGAGGGTGAGTGAGGGTGAGTGAGGGTGAGTGAGTGAGGGTGAGTGAGGGTGAGGGTGAGTGAGGGTGAGGGTGAGTGAGGGTGAGGGTGAGGGTGAGTGAGGGTGAGGGTGAGTGAGGGTGAGGGTGAGTGAGGGTGAGGGTGAGGGTGAGGGAGGGTGAGGGTGAGTGAGGGTGAGTGAGGGTGAGGGTGAGGGAGGGTGAGGGTGAGTGAGGGTGAGGGGTTGAGGGTGAGTGAGGATGAGTGAGAGTGAGGGGTTGAGGGTGAGGGGTTGAGGGTGAGGGGTTGAGGGTGAGTGAGGGTGAGTGAGGGTGAGGGTGAGTGAGGGTGGCTACGGTATGGGATGTCTCATATTAAAATTATGTGTGACCTGTGAAAACGTGAGTGAGATACCGGCATGCCATGTTCTATTGTACAAGCGCAATCGGGTGTTCAACAATGCCATAGTGGGCCGGTTCATGGCTACGTGTTCTATCATAAAAAGAGTGCAAATGCTCATGTTTAAAAACGTCAAAGCCAAAGGAAAGTGCGATTTAATTTTAAAGTCAAATAACTGATTATGGCGTGGTGACAGCGTGGCAGGAAAGTGAAAAGTCTGATTGAAGTGGATATTTTTTTAAAACCAAACAACTGTCTAACTAAAGGCAGCGGGTCAAGCGTGTCAGTCCCTGGAGCTTACCTCCTCTCAATGTCCGTGCGGCTCTGAAAGTGAGCCGGCGGGCAGAGCTCACGCCTAATGTAGTGAGTTTTTCCGGCATGCGTGCACCGCGTGATGCAGTAGCTGCTGTCATTGGTATGGGCTGGTAAACAACTGAGCTGTAGCTGGAGCGCGCTGACCTTCCCATTCCAACTTGGGGGGTTTGAAGAAACAGATATAAGTCTGTATTATCGGTGCGCTCAGGCACAGTTTGTGCATTTCTAGTTTTTCCCACTAAAATATCTGCCACATCTGGCGGTGGAGGGCATGGCACATCCAACACCCCTGACAGCTAGAATATTATATTATTGTGAGGGAAGCCATAGGAAGGAAATTAATCCAGTCAGTTGCATTGTCTGCGCGTGGAGCGCCCTTGCCTCTCGAGCTGGGAGAGACCTCGTATATGCATCAGACCCTCCGTATTGGTTCCCACCCGGGAATCTCGGAGCGCGGGGCATTGGAGATGCAGTCAGTAGGGATTATCAAGCTAGGGGATATGTACAGAAATGGCCCTTTTATAACTCTAAATGAATTTCAAGCAGAACAGCCATACTAAGCAATGTATGGGTTATATATGCCAGGCTGCGTGCGGCGGTGCACTTTTTAAGCCCGAATTTCCCGCAGGAACCAATTGGGTTAAAGGCGCTACAGGCTGTGTGACGCATGTGGCCGCGTCCATGAACGTCACGTCAGACTTGCACGACTGCCCCTGCTGCACCACGAGCTCTTGGTTTATTGAGTCACGTCGAAGATATAATGTTCTGTGCTGTTGTTTAAACCTGACCCAGGAGGGGGGAGGGGGGAGGAGAAATGCGACATGGCGGGGAGGGGGCGGAGCGGGGGAGAGGGTGTGTTGTGTTAGGAGGGCATTGCGAAATGTGAGACGGCGGGAAGGGGGCAGACATGGCGGGGAGGGGGCGGAGCGGGGGAGAGGGTCACGTCGAAGATATAATGTTCTGTGCTGTTGTTTAAACCTGACCCAGGAGGGGGGAGGGGGGAGGAGAAATGCGACATGGCGGGGAGGGGGCGGAGCGGGGGAGAGGGTGTGTGTGTTAGGAGGGCATTGCGAAATGCGAGACGGCGGGAAGGGGGCAGACATGGCGGGGAGGGGGCGGAGCGGGGGAGAGGGTGTGTGTGTTGTTAGGAGGGCATTGCGAAATGCGAGACGGCGGGAAAGGGAGGGGGCGGAGCGGGTAAACAAAGACGGACGTGCACGCGCTTTTAAGCTCAATGCGCATGCGCATTGAGCTTAAAAGTCACGGGCACTGCAAGGAATCGCCACGATTCCTTGCAGTGTGGATAAAGAGCGGATAAGTCCCAATACTCTCGCCTTGCTCGATGCGCATGCGCATCGACAGGCGAGACCTAAAACTGCCGTCAATCGCTATATTTTACCAATTAAAGGCACCCTGTACTCTAAGTAATCCAATTTCGGATTTACTCTTAGCACCATGATCACTCTCACTGGAGTGATCAGATGCTGGAAAGTCTGACATCTCCTAGTTGTTTGTTTAGGTTTGAATTTGTGGTGAATGAAGTAACTGTGGAAAAGCGACACACCCTTTGCATGCACACAGGGCTGCCCAGACGTGTTCAAGACGAATTAATGCTTACTTTTCCACTGGCAAGAAAAGCCCATAGGAATTAAAACCAAAAATACATCGCAGAGCACATGAGAAGCCAGCATTTATTGAGCTAATCAGTTTGACTTTTGTATAGTGTCTTAGGCAGTAATGCATTAATTACATTACGTTGAGTCCTACTCCTTCACTTCAGTTCCTTACATTATGAGAGGCACCCTTGTCTCTTCAGGCAACTCTTCAAACTCACCAGTTAAAAAAATGAAGAACCCCCCTCCCCCTCGAACCTTGTCCTATTAATGCCAATCTAGGCCACATTTAGGGGAACTGTCTCGCCTCTTAATTCAAAATACAATTGTCATGGGGGGATGGGGAAGTATGTTTCTCAGTTAATGTATAAAAACATTAACCTTTAATACTTTTCCAGGAAGAGATATCTTATAATCTGATGTACTATGGTGAAGCGACTCCATGTGGTAAATAAATACACTTCTTTTGAAAATGAATGACACAGTAGCATATTCTAACATGATCTCTGTCACATTATTTACATGCCAAATATTGCCTCGGCTCCTGCACAGGCTCCTAGAGCCAAACCATCCCGTGACTTGGCTCTGACTCGGCTCTCCCTGTTAAGTTGTTGGCTCGCCCACCTTAAGGCCAAAGTGCAAATCCTTCCTACTTACAGTGGGACACAGCACCACTCCTTCAATTAAAATAAATGAGCTCTTAAATAGCAAAACCTATAACACACACACACTTTATGGAAGCTTTCACAATAGCCCATTGATACCCACTATTTCCTAAATGTGCATGGTAGGAACCAGGAATACAATTCACCCAGTTTTTCCTGATACAAATTGGATCACAAGTGCTGAACAGAAGGCTCATGATATGACAGAACAGAAGTGCAAGAACTGCAGCTCGGGAGCACTGCAGACAGGGTGTCACTTAACTCCTTTTGTGCATGTATTGAGAGTAGTCTTAGGTATTGGACTTTCTCATCCTATCAATAATACATAAAGCAGAATCCTCCATACGGTAGCACTCAAAAAAGGACTGGCAGTTACTTACATCATTGAGCCGTGTTTTTTAAGTGAAACTCAACTTGGTAGCCTTCCCAGTGCATTCTGATCAATGTGGTCCCTCTTTTGCAAAGCTACTGTTCATCCAGTGAATCAAAACTTGATAACTCTTCATTTCTTCCAATATTTCATTTTCTAAGCTCCTGATATGTGTTTCACTCTTCATGAGCTCTTTGGTTGAACACCGGAGCGAATTAACAATGTTCATAAGGAACTCAATTATCAAAACAATACTGTTTCTGCAAGAGAGTATAACTTGCTTGAAAGAACCAAGGGCATAAACAATCAAAATGAGAACCTTAATGAGTCAGGTTAAGGAAATAATACCAAACATTGTAATAATAGTGTTTTATTAAAAATCTCTTAAAAAAGCCCACACAACAATTTTATCAAAGTAATGCTCACTTCAGCCGAAGTGAGTAGGTTTTATTTCGTAGTTGCATTAGTTACCACAAAAGTATTTCCTAATGTACGCAGTATTTACACTATACCTCAGAAACAAACTCCTTTGGGATTTCTCAATGGCATACCCAACTTCACACCATCACATTCACACTCACAATCATTCAGCCAAGGAAATGGTTAAAGCCAAAAATATATATATATATTTATACCAGTATACAAATGTTTATTCAATAGATCGATTCAATACATTAAAATCTGTTAAAATCTTTCCTATGACCAATACAAATGATAAGCTGTATTAGTTCATTGCATATCATACATATATTCAAGAAAGAACAACACAGTGTTCATTAACACATGATTATAATATTTCCAACCACTATTAACATTATGGTTTACCAAACCATATATTCTTTTTTCATGGAAACCTCTAAATAGTGGTAGGGCAACAATAAACCAAAAAGCGATGCGTTTCGGTTGTATCAAAGGGTCCAACCACCTTCTTCAGGCTCAAAAAGTGATGTCTCCCAGTAGTCTTTATCTAATTCAGAGACCAGGATATTGAAGTGGGGTGCCTGTTCCTCCACCTGATCTATCTTTGTGCTCCTCTCAATGCTTATTAGAGGAGGACTGGCATTGATTACTGATGCTACCCCTATTTTATATGAGTGTTAAAGGTGGACAGTCTCTCGAGGATACACTTATCTCCCACAAATCTTTAGAAACTATGGTGCTCACCTCCTGTTATCCCTACGCTCCGGAATAACTTCAGAAAATTTGCCATGCAGAGATATCCTGGTTAGATAAAATGACACTTCTGCACCTTCCAAGCGGTTCGCCTCCGATTCGGTGTCACCTGTGTATACAATAAAATACGTGCCCCTCAGGCTTCCTGCGGAGTTGGCCGTCAGGACTAATTAGTTTCCTGGCGTTCTCCGTTCACAGCTTGAATAATCTGAGGCAAACCCCTTGGAAGGTGAAGAAGAAAGACTATCCACCTTTAACACTCAAGAAAAATAGGGGTTACATCAGGAATCAATGTCAGACCTGCCCTAATAAGCATTGAGAGGAGCACAAAGATAGCTCGACAAAGATAGCTTATGGACGGACGTGGTGGTATATTTTTCAGAACGGCATGTGTTTGTAAGATATGTCAGTTGTTGTTAAATATCTGAACCAGTTCATTCGATCTCATATTGTATCTGGTAATCATCCGTTTGACCCCCCCTGAGTCTTTTTTCTGTTTCTCTTTTTCTGGTATATATATATATATATATATATATATATATATATATATATATATATATATATATATATATATATATTCAGCTCCACGGGGTGTCCATATTTCAAGCAGCACTCAGACGCGGTTCAGCTCTTTCCCCTTAAAGCTTTATTGGTATGCAGGCAGCTTTCCTCAGTATTTCAAAGCACACGACCAAAGCCTGACGCGTTTCATTTTCCAACTTCTTCAGAGGCACGGTCGAGAAGCATCGGGCCACACCCCCCTCCTCCTTTTAACCATATCATGCGCTGATATGCAGCTGCGCTAGATGAGCAAACATGTAGGTTTTGTGGGAGGTGTAGTCCATTTCAGTCCACAAATGGATGCCTCGTGTGATGATGCCAATTAAAAGCTCACCAGGAGCCCCAAGGAAAGGAGCACCGCTAAATCCAGGAACCGCCCTCCACACGTTGAGTCCCAGTTAGGACCCGTGGCCCCCTCAGGTTCGGGGGTGGTGCCCGCTTCGCGGCTGGACCGCCGCGTCTTATATTCAGCTCCACGGGGTGTCCATATTTCAAGCAGCACTCAGACGCGGTTCAGCTCTTTCCCCTTAAAGCTTTATTGGTATGCAGGCAGCTTTCCTCAGTATTTCAAAGCACACGACCAAAGCCTGACGCGTTTCATTTTCCAACTTCTTCAGAGGCACGGTCGAGAAGCATCGGGCCACACCCCCCTACTCCTATATATATATATATATATATATATATATATATTATTTTGGGCTTTAACCATTTCCTTTGCTGAATGATTGTGAGTTTGAATGTGATAGTGTGAAGTTGGGTATGCTATTGAGAAATCGCAAAGGGAATTCATTTTTTCCTGTCCCTTTGGCGAGAAGGACCCCTTTCACTTTTTTTGGTATTTACATTATAAACGTATCACAGTGATTTTGTGAGCCCCAGTGAAGTGACCATAACCTAACATGGTAAAACACTAAGTGAAAAAGGAAACAGGGAGAACAGGTTATTGGTAGTAATCAAAAGGCGGAGCTTTACACAATGGACATTGTTTGTTTTTTCAGGCTCTCTTTTATTAACGTTGACGATGTTTCGACCCTCTCCTGTTACGCGGTCACTTCAGGATAGCAATTCTGTGGACATTGTCAGCACAAGGCATGAATCTTCTAGGGAAATCCTGGCAGTGTGGATGGGTAACGGGTGCAATGAAGGTCATTAATAAATCAGAGCCTTTGATGATTTCCATGAGGATTAACCGGTGCAGCAGCCTCAATGGGACCGTGATTGGATGTGTTCGTTAGAATAGCGAGTTATATCATTATTCCAGGCAATGCAATCGGGGAACGATGGTAAGTAAATCAATTACTCAAATAAGTTCAGTGACAAATTTAGTATCGGGCAGCGGTGCGCCTATGGGGTCCGTCCATGTGGAACACAGCAGGTAATGAATGCTAAACTTGTATGCAGCGTAACAATTAAAGACCAGTGCCTTTTTAACTGTTAAGCAAAAAGCATGTTACAGCAGGGTTCATCTCCCTCTGGTGCACAGTCATTCCTTGGCCAGGGGAAATATTTTATACAAAAGAAGAAACCTCCATTTGGCAGCTCTCAAAACAGGACTGGCATGCACCAATAGCCTTCAGCTGTGGGCTTCAAGTGAAACACAACTCAGTGGTCCTCCAAGTGCATTCTGGTCAATATTTTGCAAATCTGAAGTTCATCCAGTTGAATATGTTTTTTAAATTTGTATTTTAAATTTGTAATATAACATTTGTATTATTTACATTTATTATTCTTTTTTCATATTGAACAGATACATGTCTTTTCCATATGTTTTAACTTATTTTTGGTTTAATGTTTTATTTTAAAAAATGATTAGGAATGGTAAATCTAACACAGCCGAATTCCAGAACTTTTCCTACTGTTCAGCTAGAGAGGGAATAGTAAATATAGCCCCTCCAAAGTACAACTTTTCCCCTACTTTTGTTTATGTTAGAGTGGGAATAGTAAACCTGCACCCCCAAAGTCCAACACTTTCTCAACTGTTGCAAAGATTGAAATGTGAATAGTAAATCTGACTCATGCAAAGTCCAACTCTTTTCCTGTTTTTGCCAAGATTGGAGCGAGAATAGTTAATCTGACTCCTTCAAACTCTGATGCTTTCCCTACTATTACTCAGTTGTGCTTTCTAACATTACATTGTATTTGCTTTTTAAATATATTTTAATTATCTATAAATGTAACTAATTTGTATTTTTTTATTTTATATTCTTTTGGGAATATTCCTCATTCAATTTTATTTTCTTATATAATTTCAGACATGTCTTTGTAAATGTTTACTATTTTTTCATATTGTTACTATTAGCAATTTTTGTGTAATTCATTTTTATTTTTTTTATTTAATTCCTTATATAATTTTTAGTTAATAAAATTGTTTTAAATGTTCTATTTACTTTTAACTATACTATTATTTAAACTTCAATTCTTGCATTCAAATAATATAAAGCTATTTAAAGTAAATTCAATATTTTTACATTTGTTTTTATTATATTCTGGTCCACAATATTTTCGTCTCAATATTTTTGTAGTTTACATACAAAGTATGTAACAACAATATTTTGGTGTTTATGGGAATAATTTAACATGTGTTTGAACCTGTTGCTTTATTGCAACGTTTCTAAGTAACCACACAATTAACTAATAAACATAAACATATTTTAGTATAAGTATTTAAAATGTGACAGTTTATGCCCATAATTCAAGCAGACTAGTGCTGTCTGGGAGCAAAAATGCATCCACTATTACTCGTATTGTGCTGTATTCATCAATTCAGTGACAACTTTCTCTCTCATCAATTAAGAGAGAGGAGTTCTTCCCAATGGTATCAGGAGGGAGATAATGTAATTGGAATCAGATTTTTGACCATCTCACTCTTAGCTCAACAATTAGTTGTAACCGTTTTCCCTACTGCTGATGTACTCTGTGCTCTGTGGGATAGTACTGTATGTTACCCACCATCTGCTACTTGCTCCTTCTAAACAATCAAATCTGGAAATTTGGTGAATGAACAAAATCAATGTATGGTGACATGGTTATGAGTTGCAAAGAAATACACATACAGATCCAGTACCACAAACCCTCCACTTGCTTCAATTCTTCCCATCAGATTTATGGATTCCCCAAATTAGAGGGATAATTATAGCCTGTAGAATGGAGTAGAAGGACTTGTTCAGTGGAATGGGAATATTAACAAAAAGATATAAAAGTTTTGACATAACTGCCATGACATGCAATTGTTCCACCATCTAAATGCCAACCTTAACCATCTATCCATCTGCCCACTAAGCTTTTCTATCAACAACCGTCATTCTATCTAATATCAATATAGCATGCTCTATGTACTTAGTTCCCAAGTATTTATTAGTTTCTGGGCACCACCGAAACAGACACTCATGACTCATGATGTACTGGAATGGTCTTTGGTGTAAGTGGTACGATTTCTTATTGCTCCCAATGTATGTGAATATAAGATATCCCAAAAAGCATATCATTTTCTGAATTATGGGGAAGTGGTTTAAAGTTGGACACTTGATAAAACGAAGGATATCATCCACAAACATAAACATAGGGATTGTATCTTTTGGAAATGTCAACGCTCCATGTATTTGATATTTTTCTATTCAACCAGCTAATGGCTTCATATAAATACTAAACATTTATGGGGAAGTGGGTTACCACTGCCTGATCCCTCTGTGAATATCAAAGGGATCTGTAATTAGACAATTAATCAGGACTCTGACCTTTGGGCTAGAATTAAGGAGCAATATCTCCTATCACCTCCAGCATAGATACCTAAACCAGGTCGGTGAATTGTGGTCACCAGTAGGGGCCATTCTTGGGGATCTACAGCTTCTTCAGCATCCAAGAACACCAAGGTTGCCTCAAACACTGGCGTCAGTGGATGTAGCAAAATGAGTAGCTCACATGTTTTTTTTGCAGTGGCTCTGTCTGGATAAACCACAATCTGTCTGGCAGGAACAGCTCCTTCTTCAGTGGGTTCAAGAGAGAAACAATTATTTTGGTTAGAATTGTGTTGTCTACATTTAGAGAGATAGAGCTGAATAGGACTAACATTATGCCCTGTCTCTGCCTGGTTCTTTTGGTGCTATTATGGTTAGTTTCCAATGAATAGATGGGATTCCGTCTTCTAGTGCTTCATTATAAATTTCAAGAAGCTGCGAGCCAGTACGTCCCCATAGCCCTTATAAAATTCATTTGGTGGCCATTTGCCGCAGTTTTACATCTACCCAGACTATCTATTGCAATCTTTATTTTAAATAGTAAGGGGGGCTGGCATTAAAATTCTGTCTGCATCCTCTAACCACGCAAGTGCAATTCCGTCTAAACATTGTTCAATTTATGTGTTTGAAAGGTTCTCTCTAAAGGCATACAATTCACATAATAAGTCGAAAATGGCTCTAATATTATATGACTAGCTAGGACGCTTGCATCTCAAATTTCTGTTACAATATTCTGGTCCTTGTGTAGTACCTTCAGTACCACTGTCAGTGCTTTGGCTGGGCTCTTGCTTTGTGTGCAGTATTGTTCTAGGAAGTATTTGTCTATATAGTTTACCTTTTTTTCTGCCATCGGTTGATAGCTCTAAGATAAGGAATTAATCTCAATTAGGCATTTACAATAAGCTGATTTCTGTGATGTTTTTTCAGCATTTCAATTTCTAAGTTAGGTTTTATATTTGTGTGAGCGCAGCTTTCTGAAACTTGGCTTGTTTGGAAATCGTCACTCCCCTTGTAAAAACGTTATGGTTTTCGCAGACAATGATATACTTGATTTCAGATCCTACATCAAAGAATTCTGCTGCGGATGAATGTTTTGTTACTAAATACAGAATCTAATAGCGCATCTGAGGGAACTCACCGGTATTCAGTCTGATGGTCTCAATATGGGATTTTCAGTTGTAGAATCACAGGATAAGGGCCAGAAAGGGCGCAGGATAAATATTCTACATGAGTGATGCAAGATATTATATCTCAAGAGAGAAACCAGTGGTCAATAAGTGAAAGAGTGTCCTGCATTGAAAAGAAAGTTAGGAACCCTTTCCCACAGCCATTTTTGAGTCTCCAAATATTGGCCATCCACAGCATCTCCATATATGCAAAATCCTTTCACATCTGACTCCTGACCCCCCAAAGTGCAGAAGATAAGGCTAAGGTCATCCTCCCCAGATAATAATGTTAGGACTCACCTTCCTGTATGCATCAAATAGCAATAGCAGTATTCTGACATATGTTTGGATAAGGTGAACTGGTATGTCCGCCCGCGTTTGTCCCTACCACATAACTGCCTTTATATGAATGAATGAATTAAATAAATTAATGAATAAAAGAAAAATGTATTGTTCAGTTAGTAAATACTTACAATTAAAAACACCTTTATACAATTCTTCTTACATTTCATGCATAATCAATTAAATATCCTTATTATAAGAACCACATAATTAAAAATACATAAAACAATCCTTATTGTCCACAGTTAATCAGTTTCTTCTCCACTATTTCTATAAACTTCAACAGTCTGCCCATGAATTGCAAACTTTCTCCTTGTAAACTGGCCATAACTGCTTGTCGGCATGTTCATATCATTTGACTATTAAAGTCCGACCTCAGCAGCCTCCTACGTTCAACTATTAAAGCGGGACAGGGACAAATGATATGACAGATATCTTCTCTCTTGTTGTTACAGAGGCGACACATCCTCTCATTACTCATCTTTTTCCAAGCTAGGGCATCTCCAAGAAATTGACTATTTCCAAATCAGAGATTCATAAACTTCAACTTTGCCCTTTGGCTATTTAAGTCTCCTAGATAGCTCTGAGGTTTTAACATACCTTAGGAAGCAATAACTGTGCACGCATGGGATCTCTTTGCCATTACTGCTTTATCCCATAACGAGGACAATTTTTTACTGTACCTATTTATTACTTTGTTGAAAGCCACCTGTGAGAGGGGTAAACCCATAATTCTTCCGCCTTAAACGTGTCTATAGCCACTGTCATAAGTGAGGAGTTATTATCCCTTTTAAGTTTATTGCAGAATTCTAAATATGCTCCGAAACTGTTTAGGTTCTGTCGATTGAGTCCGAACTCAAGTCGGATTTGCGCTGGTGAAGTTGCCTAGGAAGATTAAACAGGCGTCGGTAGATCCCTGTCACTAGTTTGTATATGGTGTTATCAGCACATCCTAGAGTCTCTACTCCATATGCAAGAGTTGGAACCTGTTTAACTGTCATGACTTGTAATAATGGATTGGGGGAAAGCCCGTTTAAATTCTTCTGGAGTTTGGCAAATGCTGCAATTAATGAATTGTTTCTTGTCTGTAGTGCAGCACACTCATTTCTACCTGTACCCCTAGCATCTATTATAACACCCAGGTATCTATACTCAGTAACAGATTCTAAGACAGTACCTTCCATTCTTGTAGCCAACCCCCCTTGTCACCAGAATTGTTTTTGTCTTTTTTAAGTTAATCTTTAACTCATGAGTAGAAGCATAATGAGCACTTTCACTAATTAATCTCTGCAACCCCACCTTTGTGTAACTTATTAATACAATATCATCGGCGAACAGTATGTGCAAAACCCTAAAACCTGCCACAGGCGGGGAGTGAGAATTAATATGATTCAGCCCTGATGAAATATCAGCTAAATACAAGTTAAATAAGGTAGGGGCCAAAACAGATCCTTGCTTCAACCCGTCCCTTATCTTTTTTTTTTTCCCTTATCATTTTTTTGACAGTACTGTAGCCTGTCCCAACCTACTCTCATCCAGGTATTGATATACAACAATTGTATCGCTCTCAGCAAACTAGGAGCGATCCCCATTTTCGATAATTTATTCCAAAGAATATTTCTTTGCACAGTGTCGAAAGCCAAACTAAAATCAGTAAAACACAAAGGAAGATTCACCCCACGGCGCCTGGCCATTTCCATTATGAGAACCAGCATTTGAATGTTAATAATTGTCCCCAGGCCTTTAATAAACCGTGTTTGATTCCTTGGCATAACTGCCTTATAGATCTGAGTGCATCTGCCCGAGTCCTAGTTTAATATTGTTTTATGGATTAATATGGATATCTCTCCAGCTGAATGATGTAAATAAACTATATGCCGCTCATTTTGTGTTGAATTGCATCAGTCTTCCTGGATGAAGGTGAATTTCAACCCTAAATGTTCAAAGATAGTAATGGAAGTTTTCGTCTAATTTTTATATTCAGAATCTAGCCATGCATTTGTGACAGGATAAAGTAACAAAACATAGGGTTTCCGTCTACCCCCTGACTAGATACGGGAGGCATACAATATTCTCATTGCAATTCTCTGTGGAAAAATGTGAATTAAATTGTAGTATAATCTGCCTATTATTTACAGATACGCAATACTATTATTTATTTGCTACCACATTTATAATAAAAAAATTCTCTTGGATGGACACTGTTGTGCTTTACAAAACTGCTATTATACTAAATAATATCCACAAAAAGCAAATTTTATTTGTCTGCAGTTCTGGACTCAATGACTTTTATCATACAAAATTAAAATCATAATTTTAATCACAAAAGAGGAAAATCCTTTATCTTGTTTTGTCCAGCTCTAATCTTAACATTTTGATTATAAGCTGCTGTATTGAGGCAAACACATTTAAGCAGCTTACACTTGTTTTATATGCTGATGTTCATCCATTGCCTGTATATATTATCTTATGACTTTCTTTCCTTGAATCACTGTCTCATGAAATCCATGGTTGGATGAACACCTCAGCACTGAAACTTAACGGGTCCAAGACCGAAATCTTGCTGCTTGGACAAAAAGGGCCCTCCTTGCCGCCCAACATCTGGCCCGCCTGCTTAGGTGATCCCCCTGCTCCCAAAGACGAGGTTAAGAGCCTAGGTGTATGGCTTGAGAAAGATCTGACCTTCAGAACCCAGGCAAAAAAAACAGCGGGAATATGCTTTGGACTTCTCAGGGCATGCAGGAAGGTTCTCCCGCTACTCCCCTCCACTTCCCGGAAACTGCTGATCCAGGGCCTTATTTTGTCTAGGCTGGATTACAGCAGTGCAATCTACTTGGGAGCCTCGGAAGCCACATTCAACACCTTACAGAGAATTCAGAACGTTGCTGCCCGACTTCTTACTCACACCCCGGCCAGATCATCAGCTAAGCCAGCATTGAAGCATCTTCACTGGCTCCCAGTCAGAGAGAGGGTGGTCTTTAAGGCCTTCTGCCTGGCACATACTCTCCTTCACAACAAAGGTCCTCCCATTCTCAAAAACTTCATCATTCCTTACAAAGCTACCAGGTCACTCCGATCAAACCACGAGAACTTCATCACCGTTCATAGAGTGAAAAAAGCCCAGTCCGGAGGCCGCCGCTTTTCAGTAAACATAGCAAAGCACTGGAATAGTCTCTCCCGGAAACTGAGAACTGAACCAAACCTCCTCCATTTTAGGAAAGCACTGAAAACTCTCCTCTTCCCCTGATCTTCCCGTCCCTTCCGCTGCTGCTCCCTCCTGATTCCAGGTTCTAACGCTGGGATGCTCACGGGTTACTACGCGGTCTACAAAAACCTTAAATAAATAATAATCATGTTAGTGTCAATGCATTCCGGCCTCTGTCATAGTAATTTAAAACGGCTTCTCAGGACAGAAACCGGAACCTATTTGCAATGTATCTGTCATGTAGTTGTTTATTCAGCATTTCTCTGTAAAGAACTAGTACCCCTTCACTTAGTATTGCAGGATTGGACAACATATACATCAATCTTATGTCTCACACATGAAGGCACAGTGGGTCAAAAGGAACTTATCTTCTTTGTGAGAAATTTGGGTCTGGATAGGCGAATGTGGCAATGATATTGCCAGAAGTCCATAAAGCTGTCATAGCGGTATTCTTTCCCATGTCATTTAGAGTGTGGTCGGCTTTTCATTTGCCAATTTTAAGATGGCCACATTCTTCAACGATGATTTCTAAAAGACTCAATCCTGGTTGGTGAAGCTGCATCCTCTGAGATATTTCTTCCTTTAGTTCTACTTTCAGTTAGGTAAACAATAAAAATGGAAGAACAAATCAGAATTGAACCGTAATGCTTTCAAAGACTTATTTTTTGTCCATTTTAGTGCCTCCAAATTGGTGTTTTTGTTCCTTGTTTCTGTACTTTTTCACTATTTAGTGCAACTTTCTTATGGATTTCCTCTGTATCCTTCCCCTGCGCAGCCCCATTCTTGTGTCTGTTCAAGTACTGGTTTCTCTCCAACAACACTCTTTTTGCCTGTAGGGTTTTCCAATTTTGCCCTTTCCCTCTATTGTGATCTTTTCTAGCAGTCAATTGTTATTTCCACATAAAGCTGAATCGCGGTTAGACTACCTGAAGTCCTTTTCTGGAGCCTGAGAAAGAAGAAAGGTTCAATTCTGGACTTTGCCTCTGTTGTGGAGATCCACGAGACTTTCTGAGACAATATCCAATAATGCACAGAAGATTTCAGGAAATGGCAGATGAGTCCACCCTGTCCAGGAGAGGACACAATAGGTGTATGACAGATTTCTGATGTGTACTCCTTTGAAAAAGATGGCAAAAGATTTTTTTCCATTGCATGTGTTACTCTTAAAGTTCTAGTAAGAACTTTTCTTTTGAGTTGATAATATTTTAGAATGTAGTGTCATCAAAATGTATATTAATAAGGCATGGGCCAAAATGCATGAAATACAACCCAAACAAACACCAGAACACTTGGAAAAGGTTGATGGAACATTTGGGACCCCATAAAGAATTCCTGTCCTTTGGTGTAATGGCAGCATTGAACTACGCCATAATGTTAGGATTACATTGGCTTGAGAGACATAACCCCTCCATCAATTGGACTACTCGTACCATGCCTCTAATTTCTTAGTGCTGTCTAGACCACTGATATACTTTTGGAGATTATAGCCCAAAAGTTTGTCAAAGTGAAAGTTCAATGGTGGCAGTGCTTGCCCTAATACCTAGCTATTATCCTGAGTATGCAGATGAATTCATGAAACCGGTAGTCCTCTGTCTACCTCCAAAATGAGAGATTACTGCATAATTCCTGTACTGTGGCTGGATGTTGCCATTCCCTTTTTTTACATGTAATCCTTGTCTGAACATGAAAAACAAAAATTGAAGGACTACCTAAAAGACAATCAGGAAAAGTATCTTATAGTTCATTTTGAACATCTATTTGGTACAACCATGTTTTTGTTACAAAGCAGACTCATGATTTATGACTAAAAACGGACTATTATGGACTAATTGACGTCACTATAGATCTACTACCTTGCATTGAGGATATCTTAAAGTCAGTTCACGAAGCAACCATTTTTAGAAAGTTGAGGCCTTTTTCACAAACTGCACTTTGTAGTAGGTTTTTTGGTATTACAAAACCCACTACAAAGTGTGCATTTTGCCTATGCTTCTATGTGAGGAGATCTCCACCCAGTTGTGGACTCTCTGCACATGTAAGTATAGATTTTATCCTGTGTCCATGCTAAATATAGCATGGACACAGGATAGTGGGTGGGAAAAGGGGTAGACGTCATACTAAAGGGATGCGATTAGGCAGAAGTCAGAGTGGTTCAGAGAGGGCAAAGGAGTGATTTTGGGAGGGACGTTACCCACCCACAAAAGACTAAGCCAATCGCATTACTCTGGGGGTGGACACATATAACTTTCACTTTTGTAATACGTTTTCTCTCGGAGTTTGTGTATACCGATAGTAATAAACTAACTACAAAGGGTACGGTTATCAAGGAAGGCGGGTTAATAGTACTGGAGTTAGTCTGACTAGTATTGCCTCATTGGTAGTATTCATTGTTTACCATATGAGGGCAACATCCCTATGCCCACAACAATGAAATATGTTTCACTCCTTGCATGTGGTCCGATCTGCATATGTGTGGAATTTTGCTGCACCGCGGCAAAATTCCGGCCGTGCCAAGGGGCTAAGTATGGTAGAGTAAGCAATTCTTAATAATAATAATAATAATAATAAACACGTGGTTTGGTATTCCTTGAGTAAAATGGTGCTCAGAGATTACACACTAATTGTCACATACCTTTGTTTTAATGCAGTTGAAACCAATTGAAAGCCTCTATTCCATTGCAAAGCAGCAGAGAACTTAGACCAGCAAACACATGTTTTGCCCCTAATGGTGTGCAGGACTGGTGCTTTTTCAAGGTTAAGATTGTTTGCATGTCAAAAAGAGCGTTAAGGTTGGTTTCACAAGGATTGTAGGTATGTTGGCTGGCCTAAACTCTCTGCTCCCGTCCAATGGAATAAACACTGTTATTTGTTTTCAACTACATTAAAATAAACACATGTGAATATTAGAATGTTATCTCTGACCATTATTTCACTCAAGGAATATCAAACCACACATTTAATATTATTATTATTGAGAACTATTTACTCTATCTTTCTTAAATAACCTCAAGGTGTAAACTTATTCAAAAGTGCAAATTACCTTTGTGAATCAGGTCTAAAAGTCTTAGAGGGACTCCTTCTCACTAGGCATCGAGATGACTGAAAGATAAAATTTAGCATACCCTCAACCAGTATGTGGTATTCTATATTAATGGTATCATTGTGTACTCTAAACACCTGGATGAACACTGAGGACATGTAGCTTCTTTAGTGGATTGGCTACACCAGCACAATAGATCTTACAAACCTAAGAAATGTGAATTTGAAAAATAAAACCTCATTTATCCGGGGTATCATCTGCCTGTGGCCATGGATTTCTAAAGGATCATGGGTATTCTAGATTTTCTCTACCCGACTATCATTGTCAGCTTCCTGAAAAATGTTCTCACAAAACTAGTTACAATTCTAATGTCATAAATAAGGAAAACCTTCAGATGGGTATCAATGGACTTTACTAGCTGAAAGAGAATTTCTAGAGTTGAAGGAAGAATTAACTCAAGCTCCCATTTCTAGGCACCTGGACCCACTAAAACATCCTAATGTAAAACCAGTGCCTCTGAAACAAACAGAATGAAAATGGTTCAGAACACTCATTTTTCTACCTGTCTCATATACTACATTCCAGTGAATGGTACCGTTCTGTTCTTAAAAACTTATATCCATGAAAAGTGACGAATGGAGACATATTTTAATGGATTTATTCACTCCCATTTGAATAGGAACCGTCATGACGTGTCGCCCACACTTACGTCCACACGCTGGTCTTCTGCGGAGGCATGATACTCCAAACTGCTTGACTGTGTACACCTTCAAAAGCTTGAAAGGCTGGCTGTATGCATGGCATTCAGGTACCACATTGAAAGAACATTTTCTTCTCTGATGAACACGCTACACAAGACACAAGTGAAGTCAAGGAACACTACATGTCCCATGAAGCCACAGAACTCTCACCAAATGGTGATGGCTGTGGTGTTGCCCATTGGTCCTCTGCCGCTCCTTGCTACTATTTAGAATGGCCTCATGAGAGAATGTGAAGGGTAGCGCCAGAGTGGTAGCACATAAGCATTGTGTGCGAGCGAGAGCAGGGAAGCAAGCAACGGCGGTTGATAAGAGCAGGAGGGGCGACACAGCACTGTTTATTTATTAATATAGACTCCAACTTTACCTGTACCATTTTCCACAGTCTTTTATGCCGATATCTCAATACTGGTGATGAGTAACATATGTGGAGCCCTGTGGTTGCTGAAATTCATTTGTGGACGGTTTACTTCACATGAAGTACGGTCCTTAATACAAATGGTCGTTTTGAGATGAGCATAGCAGTGGAAGCAGTAAACTTTCAGAGGAGGAGCTATGTTTTGTGCCTATTAGATATTACTGTCTTTCAAGTATTGCTAATACATCCTATAAAAATCCAAACCATTATTTAGAGGCCATTATGTCAATTTGGGATATCTCAGCACAGAACAGACTCAACCATAGAGGGAAAATGTGTGACTTTGCACAAGTGGCAGCCATTTTGCCAAACTGGCATTATCTAATTTCTTCTGAAGCAGAACTACGTGCTATTTCTTCTAACACATATTCTGTTGAGGGATATTAATACAGTTTAGTTACCAGCAGTGTCAGGCCACTTAGATATATAACAATGTCTTATTTTAAGGCACATTGCCCCACGATCAGAGACTCGCCACTATAGTTGTTATCCATGAAGACGGAAAACCAAAAGTGGACTGCTCCTCCTACCGCTCCATTTCCCTTCGCAATGCAGAGCCCAAATTTTAGCCAAGATTCTAGCTAACAGAATGATGAAATTAATTGAGGAGATAGTTCACCCTGACCAATCGGGTTTTATGTCGGGAAGGAACGCGGCCCTAAATCTGCGCAGACTGCACGGTGTGCTGGGCAGGGTCTCTACCATAAGGGAGGATGCAGTCATAGCCTCTTTAGATGCCACTATGGCATTTGATATGCTTGAGTGGCCTTACCTCTTCGCAGTGCTCGAGAAGATGGGATTCGGTCCGGTCTTCTGTCCGTGGGTGCGCCTACTATATAACAGACCTATGGCTCAAATTGTTTTTAACAACAAGAAGTCTGACACATTTGGGCTTAGCCGAGGTACCCGTGAGGGATGCCCCCTCTCCGTTGCTCTTTGCCCTTGCCCTCGAACCCCTTGCTGCATGGATCCGAAAGGACGTCATTATCCGAGGGATGCGATGGTCGGCGGACTGGGAAGACCGCATATCCTTGTACGCAGACAACATTCTTCTTTATCTGATGTCCCCTAAAAGATCTCTTATTGCCGTATTTGATATCCTTGCTGCCTTCGATAAGTGTTCCGGATTCCGTGTTAACTGGCGGATATCCCTCCTCTATGTTCTTCATGGAGGTCCCCCTCCTCTACCCCACAACTGTCCTATACTCATTGTCTCTGGTGGCTTTAAATACCTGGGTATATACATCTCACTAGACCCGCTGAATAGACAGGACCGTAACCTTGCCCCCCCTTGCAGTGTCTCTGCAGCGACATTGCACACTGGAAGACACCTCCTCTCTCTTTGTTGGGTAAGGTGGCCCTTTTTAAAATGATGTCCCTCCCTAGGTTTCTCTATGCCCTCCAAAACTCTGCTGATCCTGTCCCTAACACATATTTCAAGGAGATCGAGGGACTCCAGAGAGACCTTCTCTGGGCAGGGCGACCACACATAGCCATGAAAAAACGTACACTTAGCTGGTATGACGGCGGTATTGGACTGCCGGACATCAGGAAGTACTACTGGGCGTCACACCTCACAGCTATCAACCACTGCACCTACTGTCGCCCGATGATCACGGTTTTA
Organism: Lissotriton vulgaris; assembly: GCF_964263255.1. Lineage (NCBI taxonomy): Eukaryota > Metazoa > Chordata > Amphibia > Caudata > Salamandridae > Lissotriton > Lissotriton vulgaris. The sequence goes on from NC_141694.1 coordinate 502,383,433, forward strand.
ATATGGACCGGTGGATCCTCCCAAATAGATCCTTTGCTTGTGCATTATACTCCAAGCCGGATAGATTTCCACTTACCGGCCCTACACGACATACGGTCAAAATCTGGCATGCTGCAACCAAATTTCTTGGCTGGAATGATAGGTTGACTCTTGACACTCTGTTGTGGGACTCTCAAAAACTTGGAGACCTGCGACAAACCAGGGGTTTCGACAAATGGGATCTAATTATCTCCCATGTCAAAGACCTTTGGGGCACCGAGGGCGTGAAGTAATTTGACATACTGCAGAACCAATACTCCTTCACGAACTCTGAGCGCTTCCGCTACCTCCAAGTCCGACACGCACTAACCACAACACTACCCCGTGGTACAACTCCTCTGGACAGCTCCCCTTTAGAGGACAGACTATTAGACGGCCATCTGCCTGAGAAGCCATCTCCCTTACCTACCGTAAACTAATAAACAATATGGAAGACCCCCTACTGGTTTTCCGTGAAAAATGGACCAATGACTGGATCAAACAGGATGATGAGGACTGTGAAACGGCGGTATCGTCTCCCAGGACGGTCGCTATTCCGGCGCAACTCCGCCTAGTGCAACTAAAAATCCTTCACAGGATATATATGACGGGGCCCCAACTAGTGCACGTAAATGGACTGACTGATGACACATGTAGACATGGATTCACACACACAGGTACTTTTATGCACATGCTCTGGCACTGTGACCCGATCCAAGAATACTGGCGTGCAATCCATGCTGTCATGAGCGAAACATTGGGTGTCGAAATCAAACCGCTAGCATCCCGTTGCCTCCTCACTATCTGGCAGCCTACCGATCTCAACACATATACAACACAATGGGTCACTCTCACCTGCATGCTCGCTAAGAGAAACTTAGCTCAACTCTGGGGGGGCCACACATACGCATACTGTAACTGACTGGGAAAAAGACCTCGACTGGAGTATGTTGCGTGAAAAAACTGTATATGTAGCACGGGGATGTCCCCGGAAATGGTCTAAAATATGGGCCCATTGGAATGCTTACCGAGGTGATATCTGTTCCCCCCCTCAAGAATTAGATAATAAAGATTCTCCCTCCCCGTGATTTCCATCAAACTCGCTCACTGTAAATCTACGCTGTTTCATTTGTAACTTACTGTACCCTATCTACTGATTACTGTGACTATGTACCATCATGTCGAGATTGTTTAATAAAAAGATTTATAGAAAAAAATAATGACTTATTTAAGTTTATTATTTTAATTTGCGAACTGAAACCAGATAGACAATGATGACTACTTTAATTGTTGTAGTTTTTTTCTGCAACTATTTGTCATGCTAGAATCTAGATTCCACCATTTGTTTTATTATCACCTGGAGAACCATTAACTAGGTAGGCGATTTGGCCAAAGGAAATTGTCTCTTCTAAAGAACTCATTGGGTGGTGAATGCTTAAGGTAATTTAAGTTATTACCTCCTCTACAAAATGCATGTAATTGAAATGACTTGAGTATGCAGCAAAACAATTGGAGATAAGGTCTGGCAAGAAAACTAACACTTTATTTATTTATTTGAGTTTTATATTGCGCTGGCTAGACTCTGAGGTATCAGAGCGCTTTACATGAGGATCAGAGTTACAGGTTACAAGTTACATTTGTTACAAGAGCAAAATCAAACATAGGAAAAAAGAAAGCAAAGTTACGGAAATTTGTCAGGGGAGGGAAGGGGAAAAAACAGGGAGACGGGGAGAAACTGTGCCCAATGTCTGGCTGAGTTGGTGAAGGGTGAGGGAATGAACCAGCGCCGATCTCCTCAAATAGCTGTACCGAGTAGCTCCACCGGGCATCGGACAAAGCGCTTGTACTCCGCTGTCAGGATAATGATCAAGTGCAATCAGTGAAAGTCATAATAAAGCGGGGGAGTTGGAGAAATGAGATACCGCAGACCGAACAAAATCCAGACACCATCTTGAGGTCAGGCACTGTCCTGAGAGGGCTGTGTAAGGAATATTTCGGCTGAGAATAAAGTGTGTAGGGAGACCCCAGGCACCTCCATAGTGAGGCTGCTCCACCACTTCCCGGGGGCTGTTCCTACTTCTCCAAAAGAAACAATCATGTGCCCCTCCCCAACACCGGGGACCAGGTTCAGCACCTGCAAAATCCGAACTGCCCCCCATTCCCACCATTGCACCTCTCAATAACTTGTATCTTAGCCCGCTGTGCAGGGGGAGCACTGTTGTGTTCTCCTCTCATTGTTGTTAATGCCTCAGGTCAGGGAAATCCACTGGGGGGGTGTCTCAAGGACTCACACAAGTATTCAGCAAAACGTTATGGTATTGGCAGGCATGTCAAAGTCAGGCAGGTCAGGCAAAACCTCTGGTTGACCTCAACAGTCTTGCGTGGCCCAGATCATCAGTATTCAGGTTGCCCCGAATACCCTTTGGGTTACTATGTCCCATTAGGAGGCCTCCCCTGCTCACCGCTCAATGAGGGGTCCGCTTCTCTTGCTGCCTTCCTTTGTCCCACAGCGTTGCGGCTCCAGTCTCCTGGCAGCTCACTCTTCAACACTTCTAACTGCACTCCACCTCCCTTAATTGCGGTGGTGTTGAAGAGGGGATGGGCTCCCTGTACCACCCAAGCTGTAAGGGGAGGAGACCCCACTGCTCAGTGTTGTCTGTGCACCCCGCAGGTGGTTGCCTCCATTTTGTTGAGCTCTGCGATCGCGACTCTGGACCCTGGTGATCTTAGGCACGGCACTCTGCCATCTGCACACCACTTCAGCGGGAGGCATGAAGAGGGGGTAGGCACCCCTGCACCCCTCCAGCCGCAACACTGTTATAGAGAGGTACATATTTTGTTTGAGGAAACAAGAAACTGATGAAAGTATGGAGAAGTATGTAGCGGCACTAAGATCTTTAGCAGTAACGTATCAATTCAAGACCAACAATGACCAAGTGCTAAGGGACCAAATATTGATGAAAACGATTTAATAAGAAAATCCAGGAGAGGCTATAGGCCTCGCTCAATTTAATGGTAGAAGGTGCAGTTGATTTTGCCAAGAGTATACAGCAGTCAGAAAATCTGTAGAATAGATAAGGAGTAAACAAACTAAGGAGATACATTTTATCAGAAAATAGAATACTGGTGGAAGAGTCAATAAAAGAACAAGTTATAATTTTGACCAAACACCAAGGAAAGAATGGAATTGTTAGAGATGTGATAACCATCTAGGGAATTATAAACAGTCCTGCTATTGAGTAATTTTGCAATCATTGCAACAAAAGTGCATGTCAGCGGAATGTGCCAAGGAGGGAAAATCAACATGATCTCCAATGAGGTGGATGACTTAAAGGATGATCTTGACCCAAATGTAGTGTTGAGTATAGATTCTGATACAAAACTCAAAGGTTTACCTAAATATGTATTAGTGGCTGAATAAGTGGAAGTAATGGTGGACTTGTGTGCTTGGTTCACTTTAATAAGTCAAGAACTTTTCAAACAGTTGTGGAGTAAGAGAGAATTGTTCAAAACTGATATTAAACCAGGCAGACATACTGGTTATAAACTAAACAGCTTTGGATACTTTTACACAACAATTTTATTGATAAAGTCGGGCAGAGTAAATAGAGTGGCACCCCACAGTCAGTATGATACCACCAGACATTTTGGTACAAATGCAACAAAGGACCGAGTGTCCAAACGAGGAACCAATGCAAATCAAGGATACAAGGAAACATTCACCCCACCTTTATCCCTTTAGTTTTTCACCCACCCAACTCCCAGAACCCACCCTGGAACCCGCCCTAACCCCATGCATGTGTGTACGAACTGTGTTGATGTAGGTGCCCGATGTGGCAATTTTAGGCGCAAGATACGGGCTCGCCGGACAGCATTGGTCTAAAGGTCCTCCTCCTGCTCCGCCGGGGGGTCCAGCGTCAAGCCCCTGTAATCCGCCCACCTCTTCCATACCTTAAAGTGCTTGCGGGGGCATCCCCGTGCTTCAAAGATTGGGCGCTCCAGACCCATGCAGAAGTCTATGCCAGCCTTCCATGCACTCAGGGGGGGGGGGGGCTCACATCCTTCCACGCTCGGGCCAGGTCTCTTTTGGCTACCACCAGCCCCAGGAGGAGCAAGTGTCGCTTATAAATGTTTCCACCAACTCCCTCCAGGATGTGCAGCAGACCCAGACGATGGGTACGGGGGAGGGTCCAGCCCAGCACCTCCGACAGGCAACTCCATACACCTCTCCAGAAGCCAACCAGCCTGGGGCACGACCACACCGTGTGGAGTAGCGTGCCTACCTCCACCCCACAACGCAGACACTCCGGGGACTCAATCAGGCCCGCCTTCCACAGACGCTCACGGGTGTAGTAGGCCCTATGGAGAATCTTGAATTGTATTAAACGGAACCGTATTGCAATAGCCGCTCCCCTCGGGGATTCCAGGGCTTCCCGCCAATCATCCTCATCTAACAGGCCGACATCCGCATCCCAGGCTGTCTTTAGCGGAAGAAGTGCGGAGGAGCAGTGGGTGACCATTGTCTGGTAAATATGCGACACCTTTTTGTCCCCAAGGTCACCCATGAAGACCTTCGCCTCAATCGGGCTAAATTCAGGGAGCGAGTCAAGGTTGGTAATACTGGGCGTCAACGCGTGCCGGAATTGTAGGTACCGAAAGAATTGAGATTGGGGCATATCAAATTCGGTGCTAAGGGCCTGGAAGGACTTGAGTGTCGTCCCGGACATCACATGACCTAGCTGCGAGATACCGATTGCGTCCCAGCCATCGAAGCCCGATAGCTTAGACAGTTCAGGCAGCATGCCGTTACGCCACAGCCGCGTTTCTGCGGTCAGCCTGCCCCACCAGCCCATACGGCGCGAGGCCTGCCGCCACACGGCAAAGATGAGCCTGGTGACCCTTGGCAACGAACGGCGCAACCGGGGTGAGTAGAGAATGGTGTGAAGCGAGTTGTCGCCCATCAAAGTGCGTTCCAGGGCATAGGCCGGATCCCCACCGTCTCCATACCACCACTCGTTCAGAATGAGGAGATGAGCGGCCTGATAATAAGACTGTAAATCCGAGGTGGCCAAGCCCCCACAGTAGGTGGACAAAAAGCACGTACGCAGTGCCACCCTGGCCGCACCCCCAGCCCAAAGAAAGCGGCCCAAGAACGAGTTGACCTGTCTAAACCACTGGGGTGAGACCGGATAGGGATGATTCTGTAATTGGTAGAGTAGGTGCGGGAGTGCAACCATCTTGAAAATCGCAGATCTGCCAAAGATTGACAGGGGCATTCGAGACCAAGTTTTTACATCTGTCTGGACCCGCTCCCAGATGGGCAGTAGGTTTCGTTCCCAAGCAATGTCTGCAGAGTCGGAGAGAAACACCCCAAGATACTTCAGACCACCTGTAGCCACCCGCAGTCCCGACGCCCAGGGATCCGTCACCGCGCCTCCTCCCAGCACCCATAAAGTGGGTTTATGCAAGTTCAGGTACAGGCCCGAGACCTCCCCAAACAGTTGCATAACTTCCAGCACACGCGGGCCCGAGCGCTGCAAGTCGATAAGAAAGAAAAGGACATCGTCCGCGTATAGCGCAATTCTATCCGACAGGGTGGCATTCCAGACAAAACACCGTATCAGCGCATCAAGGCGCACCCTGGCGGCCAAAGGCTCCATGGCGAGAGCAAATAAATAGGGGGAGAGGGGGCACCCCTGTCTGGTCCCGCGGCCAATACGAAACGTCTCTGACGCCGCCCCTGCGACCCGCACCGAGGCCGTGATGTCCGTGTAGAGGAGCTTGACATATGACAAGAAAACCGGGCCCAGATTGAGACAGGGCAGGAGTGCGAATAGATACGACCAGCTAACAGAGTCGAAGGCCTTGTTAATATCGGCCAGCAATAATGCCGCCTGGTCCCCGGAGGCCCCAATGGCGTCGATCGCTGCCTGTGCGCGTCGGATGTTATGTCGCGTTGCCCTATGGGGCATGAATCCGGCTTGATCCGAGTGGACCAGATCCGTAATATGCGGAGACAGCCGGTTCGCCAGGGCCTTGGCTAATATCTTAGCCTCAATATTAATTAAGGAGATTGGCCTATACGAATCATGGCTATCGGGGGGTCTGCCAGGCTTCTGAAAGACCACTATTTCAGCATGGCGCCAGTCCGGGGGCAGTATGCCCCACGCACGTGCCACCTCGAGCGCCCGGCGATAGTGCGGCCCCAGCTGTACATGAAATTTTTGGAAAAATTCGCATGGGAAGCCACTCGGGCCAGGGGCCTTCCCAGCATTGAGTTGACCCAGGGTGTCGTCCAGCTCCTCCGCTGTGAGAGGTGCATCCAGGGTCCTTCTGGTCTCATCCGACACCTGCACAGGCGGCAACTCCGCAAGATACCGGGCCATCTCATCCACTGACAACCGGTCACACGGGGCGTACTGGGCTGTAAAGTATGTGGCGAAGCTCGCCGCCAACTCGTTTGGGTCGGTCAGGACCTCCCCGCTATCATTCGTGAGACCCGGCAGCGTGATGGATTGGAAGTTGTGCTGGCACAATCTATGGAGCATAGAGCATGACTTGTCTCCCCATTGGTACACCCTACTTCTCGTGGCCAGCCACGCCTGCTTGGCTTCATCCATCAACATGGATGCATACGATTGCTGTGCCTGTAGAAGCAGCCGCAGCCCGATGTCATCGCTCCCCTCACAGTTCTCCAGTTCCAGGGTCGCCACCCGCGCAGCCGCCTCTGTGGTCTGTTCTCGACGCCTCCGACGGGCCGCGGAGCACCACGCGATATCCACCCCCCGTATGGTAGGTTTCATAGCCTCCCACACCACTCCCACATCGACACCCTCCACCAGGTTTTCACGCCAATAGTGGTCTATGGTTTCACGGAGGTGTTTAGCATAGGCTGGTTGCAGGAGGTGCCACGAGGACATTCTCCATCTAAACGGCTGTCGTTTCCGAAGGAGATCTACTCTAACCGATACTGGGGAGTGATCGGACAGGCCCCTCGGCAAGATGTCAGCGCTCTTCACCCTGCACAAGCACACTCTGGGCACAAACACACAATCCAGCCGCGAGAAGGAGCTATGCACTGCTGATACATAGGTATACTCACACACTGCAGGGTGCATGTGCCGCCAAGCATCCACCCAGCCCAGCCCCTCAATCATAGCATGTAGTCTGGTGGGTGGGGGGGGGAGGGGGGGGGGTCTCGGTCACCACCTGGCGCCTCCGGCGATCCACACATACATCCATCACGTCGTTCCAATCTCCCCCAATCACCGCCAGTGACCCAGAGATGTCCTCCCACACTGCAAAAAACTTCTCAGCCAGGGCCCACTGCACGGGACTTGAGTGTCGTCCCGGACATCACATGACCTAGCTGCGAGATACCGATTGCGTCCCAGCCATCGAAGCCCGATAGCTTAGACAGTTCAGGCAGCATGCCGTTACGCCACAGCAGCGTTTCTGCGGTCAGCCTGCCCCACCAGCCCATACGGCGCGAGGCCTGCCGCCACACGGCAAAGATGAGCCTGGTGACCCTTGGCAACGAACGGCGCAACCGGGGTGAGTAGAGAATGGTGTGAAGCGAGTTGTCGCCCATCAAAGTGCGTTCCAGGGCATAGGCCGGATCCCCACCGTCTCCATACCACCACTCGTTCAGAATGAGGAGATGAGCGGCCTGATAATAAGACTGTAAATCCGAGGTGGCCAAGCCCCCACAGTAGGTGGACAAAAAGCACGTAGGCAGTGCCACCCTGGCCGCACCCCCAGCCCAAAGAAAGCGGCTCAAGAACGAGTTGACCTGTCTAAACCACTGGGGTGAGACCGGATAGGGATGATTCTGTAATTGGTAGAGTAGGTGCGGGAGTGCAACCATCTTGAAAATCGCAGATCTGCCAAAGATTGACAGGGGCATTCGAGACCAAGTTTTTACATCTGTCTGGACCCGCTCCCAGACGGGCAGTAGGTTGCGTTCCCAAGCAATGTCTGCAGAGTCGGAGAGAAACACCCCAAGATACTTCAGACCACCTGTAGCCACCCGCAGTCCCGACGCCCAGGGATCCGTCACCGCGCCTCCTCCCAGCACCCATAAAGTGGATTTATGCAAGTTCAGGTACAGGCCCGAGACCTCCCCAAACAGTTGCATAACTTCCAGCACACGCGGGCCCGAGCGCTGCAAGTCGATAAGAAAGAAAAGGACATCGTCCGCGTATAGCGCAATTCTATCCGACAGGGTGGCATTCCAAACAAAACCCGTATCAGCGCATCAAGGCGCACCCTGGCGGCCAAAGGCTCCATGGCGAGAGCAAATAAATAGGGGGAGAGGGGGCACCCCTGTCTGGTCCCGCGGCCAATACGAAACGTCTCTGACGCCGCCCCTGCGACCCGCACCGAGGCCGTGATGTCCGTGTAGAGGAGCTTGACATATGACAAGAAAACCGGGCCCAGATTGAGACAGGGCAGGAGTGCGAATAGATACGACCAGCTAACAGAGTCGAAGGCCTTGTTAATGTCGGCCAGCAATAATGCCGCCTGGTCCCCGGAGGCCCCAATGGCGTCGATCGCTGCCTGTGCGCGTCGGATGTTATGTCGCGTTGCCCTATGGGGCATGAATCCGGCTTGATCCGAGTGGACCAGATTCGTAATATGCGGAGACAGCCGGTTCGCCAGGGCCTTGGCTAATATCTTAGCCTCAATATTAATTAAGGAGATTGGCCTATACGAATCATGGCTATCGGGGGGTCTGCCAGGCTTCTGAAAGACCACTATTTCAGCATGGCGCCAGTCCGGGGGCAGTATGCCCCGCGCACGTGCCACCTCGAGCGCCCGGCGATAGTGCGGCCCCAGCTGTACATGAAATTTTTTGAAAAATTCGCATGGGAAGCCACTCGGGCCAGGGGCCTTCCCAGCATTGAGTTGACCCAGGGTGTCGCCCAGCTCCTCCGCTGTGAGAGGTGCATCCAGGGTCCTTCTGGTCTCATCCGACACCTGCACAGGCGGCAACTCCGCAAGATACCGGGCCATCTCATCCACTGACAACCGGTCACACGGGGCGTACTGGGCTGTAAAGTATGTGGCGAAGCTCGCCGCCAACTCGTTTGGGTCGGTCAGGACCTCCCCGCTATCATTCGTGAGACCCGGCAGCGTGATGGATTGGAAGTTGTGCTGGCACAATCTATGGAGCATAGAGCATGACTTGTCTCCCCATTGGTACACCCTACTTCTCGTGGCCAGCCACGCCTGCTTGGCTTCATCCATCAACATGGATGCATACGATTGCTGTGCCTGTAGAAGCAGCCGCAGCCCGATGTCATCGCTCCCCTCACAGTTCTCCAGTTCCAGGGTCGCCACCCGCGCAGCCGCCTCTGTGGTCTGTTCTCGACGCCTCCGACGGGCCGCGGAGCACCACGCAATATCCACCCCCCGTATGGTAGGTTTCATAGCCTCCCACACCACTCCCACATCGACACCCTCCACCAGGTTTTCACGCCAATAGTGGTCTATGGTTTCACTGAGGTGTTTAGCATAGGCTGGTTGCAGGAGGTGCCACGAGGACATTCTCCATCTAAACGGCTGTCGTTTCAGAAGGAGATCTACTCTAACCGATACTGGGGAGTGATCGGACAGGCCCCTCGGCAAGATGTCAGCGCTCTTCACCCTGCACAAGCACACTCTGGGCACAAACACACAATCCAGCCGCGAGAAGGAGCTATGCACTGCTGATACATAGGTATACTCACACACTGCAGGGTGCATGTGCCGCCAAGCATCCACCCAGCCCAGCCCCTCAATCATAGCATGTAGTCTGGTGGGTGGGGGGGAAGGGGGGGGGGGGGGGTCTCGGTCACCACCTGGCGCCTCCGGCGATCCACACATACATCCATCACGTCGTTCCAATCTCCCCCAATCACCGCCAGTGACCCAGAGATGTCCTCCCACACTGCAAACAACTTCTCAGCCAGGGCCCACTGCACGGGGGCATAGACACTCCCAAACACCACGGGCTCTGTGCCCACCATGCCCTTAACAAACAGGTAGCGACCCTGCGGATCCACCCATTGCTTCTCGTGGACGTACACCACCCTGCGGTGTATCAAAACGGCTACTCCCCTAGACCCCCTGGAAAACCCGGCGTGGAACACCTGTTGATAACCAAACCTCTGCAAGCCCAGAGCCTTCGTGCCCATCATGTGAGTTTCTTGAATCAAAAGCACATCTGCAACCTCCTTCTTCCCCCAGCGTAATACTGCCCCACGTTTTATTTTGTCCAGCAGACCCCTGACATTCCACGTAATCACCCGCAGAGAATCTACGGGGAGCCTATCAGTCCTTTCAGCCATAGTCAATTGGGATCCACCATGCGGGCCCCCTGCGCCAACGCCACCCATCGCACTCCGTAAAGAACATCATTGCGAAACACACATGCAGTCTCATACCCCTGCCCCAACACCCCAACCCGACTGGAACCTCCATCCCCCCCTCTCTACCATCTACCCCCAAAACACCCACCAACCCTCCAGTCTCACGGTCCCAAACAGTCCCCAGCCCCAACTCAGCAGCCACGTTCCCGGCCACCCGCGCCCCGCCTCCCCCCACCCTATACCTCAATGAACCATGAAGTACCTGTCGCGGCATGGCCAGTCCCGAGTCCAAAACAGAGGGCCCAGGCCCACCCTTACCAATGGATCCCAACATCCCAAAACAGTGAACTCACCCCCCCTCCCTTAGCGTCTATCCCACCGATGGGAGAGTGGTGGCCCCTACTATGTAGTCCCCAAGTCCCCCACCCCACAACTCCATCCAGGATCAGTAGACAGAAGCAGTGCAGCCCCAAGGCAGCGATGAGGCAATTAGTTCAATGAGCCCCAGGCGAACGGGCACGTCCAGCCCGGATTTGCAGCAGTAAAGCAGAAGAGGGAGCCGAAGCTCCAGTGTCCTTAGTGATCTGCTCCAGACTGATCCGAATCCTCGGTCCTACCACTGTCCTGCGTGCCATTGACTGAGGCCGAACGCTTGCGCGATTCGGAGCGCCTGTTTCGTCTGTCCTTGGCCGTCCGGTCTCCCCGTGCCTGCGGCGTTCCCTCGGGAGAGCCTGGATTAAACCCCGGTTGGGAATTCGGTCTGATTCGCACCGTTTCATCTGTCCACTTGAAGAGGTTCTCCGGAGTATCAAAGAACAGCGTCTGTGACTGGAAGATCACTCTCAGACGTGCCGGGTACAGCAGGGAATACTGGAGCTTAAGACCACGCAACTTCACCTTCGCGGCCAGAAATGAGTGGCGCTGCTGCTGTACAAGTTTGGTGTAGTCCGGGAAGATCATTATCTTTCGGTTCTCATAAAGGATGGCTTCCTTGGTTCTAGCTTCCCTCAGTATGGCGTCCCTGTCATGGTAATTCAACAGCTTAGAGATTACCGCCCTAGGCCGTTCACCCTCGGGTGGCCTCTGCGCCAAGGCGCGGTGTGCTCTTTCAACGACGAAACAGGCAGACAGAGTCCCTGGGGGCATCCATGTCTCCAGCCACTGCGTGAGAAATTGTTCCATGCTGCCCTTCTCACATCGTTCCGGAAAGCCAATGAAGCGGAGGTTGTTACGGCGTGCCCGCCCTTCGGCATCTTCCACACGGAGCGCTGTGTTCCGCTGCGCCGTTTCCATTGCCGCCATTTTCTTTTTAAGGGTACTCACATCGTCCTCCACCACTGACACCCTGGATTCGGCCTCTGTAATTCGTGCCACGGCATTTCTCAAGTCCTGGCGCAACAGGGTCACGTCTGCGCCAACTGCCCCAATTTTGGCATCCAGCATGTCCCTCGACTGGGTGATGGCCGCCATAAGGGCCGCGTTGTCCGGCCCCCCTCCGGGTTGGCCACCCCCGATGGTCCAGGGCACTGGGTTCTGTAAATTTATCGAGCGTTGCCTGCTTGGTGAGGCCCCCACGCCCTCTGGTCATGGCTGCCGAGGTTATAAGGGCCACGTTGAAGTGAAAATACACGTGGGACCCCAACTGCGTTCGTTAAAGTCCAACCAAAGGGACCAATACACAGGCACTGGCTCTCCGGAGGGTCCTGAAGGGGTCGCTCTGTTATGGCCCAAGTCCTGGTGCAGAGCAGGGCGGACCCCAAGAAGTGCCCCCAAGAGCTGCCCCCCCAGCCGCCGACAGGTAGGGCCCCCCGCAACCAGTGTCACTCTCCCTGAAGATGTGTCCTGCGCCTCTGCGCCAGTGTCTCCTCTGGTCTGCGGGTCGGTGGGGGGGGGGGGGGGGTGGGGGAGAGGGGGCCACTACTCACTGTTGCCGCTAGTCGCCCTGCAGGTCAGCTGTGCCCTGGTCCGTCCACCGCGGGTCAGGATCGCCAGGATGTCCGTCCCCCTCCGAGTCTGCAGGCCTCTGGTAGACGCGAAAATCGAGGTCCCGGCTGCGCCCGGGCCACCGGGCCGCTGCAGCTGTTCCAGGCTGTTCGCCGCACCCGCGTCCCCCTCAGGCCCAGCCGGGCCCTGGAAAAAGAATCGCCAGCAGTCCCTCGGCGTTCAGGATGGTGGAATGCCGCGGCCGCCACTGGGCTAGTCGACCCACTCCTCGGCTCCCCGGCCGGGGAGCGCCAAAATCGAGGCCCCGGCTGCTCCTCAGCGCTCCAGGCCGCACCCCTCGCCTCGCTGCCTGACCCGGTCCAGGAGCGCGGAATCCCCGCCAAGCACACCAGAGGGTCCCTGGCACTCCTGGCAGTATTCGCCCCTTTCTGGTTGTGGGTTTCGGGCTCGGGGCCAGGATTAATAGTCGGATTAATGGCGGGCCAGCGGGAGCTCTAGCAAGCTGTGACCGCCATCTCCGCTTGCGTAGCCATGCCCCCCAGCTTTGGATACTTTTGGAGTAATCAAAATTTTAAAAAAATGCAGAACCAGAGGTAAAATACGTGTGGTAGAGGAAGTTGATGCAATTTTAGGATGGCCACAAAAAGAGGAACTGGGACTTAAACTGGATCCCTGGGCAAGTCCTTCAGTCTATGTAATTAAATCAGAAAAGATGGAAAATAAACCTAATAACCCAGGTACGTGTAGAACAATTTTTTCAGATCTTGAAGGAGTATTTTGGTAACACGTTCAAAGATGTAATGGGGAAATACAAAGCATTTGAACATAAGATAATTTTGAAGGGAAAATGCTACTCCTGTAACACATAGTGTGAAAAATGTGCCATGGTCCTACAAAGGCAAACTGAAATGCATTTTGGACGAGTTGGTTAAAAAAAAAAAAAGATATCATTGAGCCTATTGAATCATCTTCTTGGGTGGCTCCTATAGTAATTTCTCTCAAAAGTTCTGGCGAATTAAGACATTTTGAAGATCTCCATAGTCTTAATGATGCTATATGGATTGAATGACATCACCTACCTAACATGCATGATTTGATCTCAACTTTGGAGGGAGCAGAAGTATTTTTGAAACTTTATCTTGCTAGCACCTATTGGGTGATTTTGGCACAGAGTTCGCAGCATTTTACTGCTTTTCTAACACCCGAAGAATGTATCAATGTAAAAGGAAGCCCTTTGGTCTGATGAGTGAGGCCTCTGTATTTCAATGTCCAATAAAGGAGACATTAAATGGTCTAGAAGGTGCGATAGCCTTTCAAGGCGATATTTTTGTGTTTGGTAAAGACTATTATCAACATGATATGACACTACGCTAAGTTCTTCATGCATTATCATTTACGTTTGACTCTCAAACTGAAGAAGTATCATTTCCGGTGTGATAGTGTAGAATATTTAGATCACAGAATATCCAAACAGGGAATCATACCCAAAAACTGTAATGTAAAGGTTATTTTGGAGGCTCCCGATCCTGAATCTAAAGAACAATTGGTTTCCTTCCTAGGTTTAGTAGAAATGTTATGCAAAATTTGTCGAGACCTATTCTGCATAAGTAGAACCTATGTGGCGGTTGCTGAAGAAGAATATTGTATCTGTGTGGGGTAACATGCTTACAAAAAAAAAAAAGACCTTTTCTGATTTAAAAAAAGATTTAGTCCAAGCATGTTTCTTCAAGCCTTTCATTGTAGGGAAACCTGTTTTGGCTTTAGATGCTAGTAAATTCGAAGATCTTTATTCAATTCACAAAATCATCAAAGCATTATTTAAATACAATAAAACATTTCTAAAAAACACATACAATACATTAATCGTCTTATTACTTACAATTAGCACCATAATAATTTTATGGTGGTACACTATAATTACACAATTGCAAATCTTCAATTCATTTTGTCTCTGAGACTTAGTTCCCTGTTTACAATTTTTTGTGAAACATCCAGAAAGTGCAAAGTGCAGATATACAGAGGCTTCTTTAAAAAATACACAATCAATAAAATATTACAAATACTTCAATGATATCGATGAATACATACTAATTAAAACTGCAATCAATTCTACTATGAGGGTTCACATTTTATATTACATATCCTTGTACCCAAATACAAATGCCACTAATGAAAAGATCAACCCCTATGTTAAGATGTTAAGATGATACATATATATATATATTAAATTTTTTTTATTTCGCCCTTTCTTTTTCTGTATGAAATTGGTGGCCAGTAGGAATCTTCTAACGCCGAATACAATGCGTTTAGAGCTATCCGTTTTAAATATTTGCAACATATCGTTGTATTTTGTGACATTCAAACTTCTGACCAATTGTTTTATCCATTTTCTTCTAGCAATTGCATATGCAGGGCATAATAATAAAACATGTGCAATATACTCCTCAACTCCTAAATGGCATGACATGCACTTACAATCTTTATCCCATTCTGTGGCATTCCCCATCTTGATGTCAAAGCCTCTATCTGAAGTGTACCGTATCTGAACTTCAGATATAATATCTTTGCTAGTGGGGGTTCAATTTCATCGAAAAATTACTCAAAACAAGAAGTTGTTTTAAACATTAGGAATAGTGTTGTAAGAGTTCCTGATGTGCTATTTAAAGTGACTTTGTGCCAAATAAAATTCCAGTAAATGATCTTAATATCACGCTTTGAGTCAGGCGTCAGCAGACTTGGATTTACCCAAAATCTGCTCAAACCTAAGTCAAAAAGCCACTTACATATAACAGCCAAACAAGGAAAAGTGGCATGTGTGTCAAGTGACAGCAACTCACTCAGTGTTTCTAGTTGTCTAGTTCCACAGTGGTCTAAGATTCTAACCCAGTATGACAGGGTCATCCAGATCGCCTTATGTTCTAGTCGTTTTATACCCAGGTAATACATTTAAGGGATCACAGGGGTGTTTTGGGGAAGGGCCACAAACCTTCTTAAAACCTTATTTTCCCCCACAATTAAAGGGAAAGAGTTTCCCCACCCCACAACTCTGAGCCATACAGAGCAGTAGTTTGGGCTCTGGACTTATAAACTTCCAGAGCCGGAGTAATAGCCTTTGTCATATTCGGGTATTGCTTCTTTACAATCGGTGCTGAATTTTGCAATAAAATAGATTTTGATCTCTTTGTCTGTGGGTTCCATGAGAGTTTTGAATCAATGGTTACCCCCAGATATACGAAGTTGGAGATGCACTCTAGAGTCAATTAGTTCAGTACTATATTGTTTTTAAAACATTTATGTGGTCTCATGGACATGTATTTTGTTTTAACAGGATTTATTTCCAAACCTTTTAGCTTACAGTACAAATTAAGAGTATTTAAAAGATTTTGCAAGCCCTTTGGGGTTTAGGACATCAAAATTGTATCGGCTACTAATAATAATAAGGAAGCTTATAAAGCGCCTGGTTACGCCCACCGGCGTGTCCCCGCGCTGTAGTAAGTGAGAGATCCTAGAGCCCCATGCCCAGACTAAGACACCCAGGCCTATCAATGAAGGAACTAGTATGTTTTTAGCTTTCGTCTAAACCTGGTCTCAGAGGGTTCCAACCAAAGCTCGAGAGGGAGTTTATTCCAGCTCCTGGCCGCCAAGATCCGGAAGGATCTGCCACCCATTCAGGCCCTCTTGACATTAGGGACAACCAGCAGGCCAGTCCCAGTAGATCTAAGGGACCGTATGGGCCTGTAGACAGTGAAGAGATTCTGCAGGTGCCTAGGAGCAGTGCCTTGGGTGATGCGGTGGCAAGTACAAAGGGCCTTAAACACATTTCTCTTCCTGACAGGGAGCCAGTGAAGAGCATCCAAGGCCCTTTTGGAAGCAGTCCTTATCGGTTGCCTAAGAACCAACTGAGCCGCCGCATTTAGCATCACCTGAAGCTGGTCAAGACTTTTGACCGTGGCACCCAGATACAGTAAATTACCATAATCTAAACGTGAGGTAACAAGTGCATGCACTAGCTTCTTCCTGGCTTCTATCGGAAGGAGGTCCATAGTTTTGCGTAGACCTTTCAGGACACCACAGCAAGTCCCCACCACACGTCTGATATGAGTTTCAAATGTGAGATCAGAATCCACCCATACGCCCAGGGTCTTAGCCTGGGAGCACGGCATAGGGGCTGGACCTAAGCAGGACGGCCACCATGCCGATGACCACACAGACGGGCCCCGCCCCCACCACGAGCACCTCTGTCTTGCTACAGTTTAACTTCAGGCAGTTGTTGGCCATCCAGGGGGCAAGCTGTTGCATGCACGCTCTGAAGTTGGATGCCCCAGACCCAGTGCCCGCGTTAGCGAGATAACAAGCTGCGTGTCATTGGCATATGACACAATCCTTATTCCAAAACCCTCCACTATACTCGCCACTGGAGATACATATAGGTTAAATAGGGTGGGGCCCAGGGCAGAGCCCTGAGGCCCACCCTGATCCAGTTTCATAGCTTTGGAGTAGTGGGCGCCCTGCCTGACCTGAAAGCTCCGTTCCATCAGAAATTATTGTATCTATTTTAGCGCCGCGCCTGAGACACCGCCCTTGTTCAGACACTGCAGCAAGGTGTAGTGTGCTACAGTGTCAAAGGCGGCGCTCCGGTCCAAAAGGATGAGAGCCATTGTTTGCCCCTCATCTGATCCCTGCCTAATGGCCTCCGTGGCCATTAGTAGTGCTGACTCCGTAGAGTGAAGTGACCGAAATCCAAATTGCGTGGGGTGGAGAAGATTGGTTTCTTCCACATAGGCCATGAGCTGTAAATTTACAGCCTTCTCTGCCACTTTCGCCAGATACGGTAACAGCAAGATAGGGCGGAGATTATCCAATTTCTCAGCGCTAATATTAGGTTTCTTCTGAAGTGGAAGAACCACAGCCTTTTTAGAGTTATCAGGCACCGTGTGCATACTAAATGATACATCTAAAAGATGCCTGAAATAAGGCTCAAGAATGGCAATACTCTCCCCAAGCAATTTTGGTGAAGCCGGATCCCTGTGTGAGCCAGACTTTATAGAACTGCAGATTTTGCAGAGCGACTCGGGGGGGGGGGGGGGGGTGATAAAACTATCCAGCCTCTGATTTCCACCAACATCTCCGATTGGTTCCACAAACTCTGCACCCGATTTTTTTTGGCTCAGAGAAAGGAAGAGTATATTTTCTCCACTTTCTCTGAGAAGAAAACCGCGATACGGTCGCAAGATTCCACTGAGCCTTCCGTGGGAATAACCGGCGCTGTTAGTGAGGAAATCTCCTTATAGATCTTAAATAATTCCTTAGAGGAGTTTCATGCTGCTCCAATTCTCTCTGCATAGTAAGCGGCCTTGGCCCGTCTGATAAGCCCATGGTACTTTCTCCGCTTTTTTGATATTCCAACTTGGCCTGACTAAGAAAGCCTTTCCTCCATTGTCTCTCCAGATGTTTACACTCTGTCCTAGCCAGGAGCAAATCTTTATTGTACCAAGGTGCAGATTTCTGTGGTCTATTCAACATTTTATTCTGACGTAGCGGGGCTACACTGTCTAGGGCTTCTCTTATGCGCCTTTCTAGATTAAAGCAGGCCGTTTCGACATCGGTGCCCCCCCCGGTGACCCTCCTCAGACCAGAGCTTCATTAAACTTCGCCTGTGAGAAGCCTGCCCATTTGCCACACGGGTGGTTTAGCACAGTTGCTCGGGGGCTCTAGGTTCAGGGATCTTTACCACAAAGGGAACAAAGAAGTAATCGGACCAGGGTATAGGGATGGGAGTGGTCACTTCAACTCCCTCCCAATTAGCGAATATTGGATCCAGAAGATGGCCATGCTGATGGGTAGGGGCATTGGAATTCAGACCTAATTGCAGTGACTGTAGTTCTTGACACAAGTCTACAGCCCCCCTATTGAGGGAATTCTCCAGATGAATATTAAGGTCCCCTAACAATAGGAATTTGTCATTCCATAGAGCTGAGTCCGTAGTTCCTTCCAACAGGCTAGACACAAACCGTGCATGTGGACCAGGAGGTCTATAGACCAGGAGTCCTTTCACCGTAAGGTGCGAGCTGACCCCAATAATAAATGAGCCTGCCTCACTATCAGCTATGGTTGTAGGTTCCAGTGAGCAGCTTAATGGATGTTTAAAAACAATGGCTACCCCACCGCCTCTACCAGACGTCCTATCCATCCTGACTATCATGTACCCAGGGGGGAGGACCTCGATAATTTCTGGCTCGGAATCGGAGTCCACCCATGTCTCCGTGAGGAACAAAATGTCAAGTTTTCTATCGGCGAGTAAATCAAAGATGTCCAATTTATGTTTACACATAGATCTACAATTCAGCAGACCGCAAGACAGCCCTGTCGCCCCTCGCTTTATCTTACCTACAGTGCTGTAGCTAAACAGGCAGTGATCACATCCAACATCCTGATAGACCTTCATACTGTGGCTACACGCGCTAGGTATCCTGGGGCGGAGATCGTAAAGTTGACCAAAACTCCACTGAACTCGAGCATTAATTTGGCCAGGGGTTATGTCCTCGGTGCCCGAACGGCCGCGGACGGGCGCAGATGGGCTTGCCTTTGGCACGCCGACGGCTCGCGCACGGCCGCTCACGCATGTACCTTTTATCCTGTGCTGCAACCACTAGAGCGCTGACCGCAACCGGAAGTGCTTGAGCTCTCCCTTCCACGCCGCGCCGGACCGGGGCGGGAAGGAGGGACAGTCGAGCAAAGGCCCCCGAAGCGTCCTGTCAGCCCCACCCTCCCACTGGCAAGCTTCTGGACCCAAGGTACGTTGTGGCAACACAATTTAAAACAGAGTATAGCAATTTAAAAACGAAGTGAGACGAGTGCAAAGTTTAAAAATATCACAAGTCTGAGGGTCTGAGCAGCAGCAGCCGCAGCTTGTGGGCTCTACCACCGCCCACTTACCACAGGCGACCGCTCACCCAGCTCCCTTTATCCTGTGCTGTAACCACTAGAGCACTGACTGCAACCGGAAGTGCCTGAGCTCTCCCTTCCACGCCCTCCGCGCAACGTGCTATTCGCCGTGTCGGACTGGGGTGGAAAGGAGGGACAGTCGAGCAAAGGCCCCCAAAGCGTCCTGTGAGCCCCACCCTCCCACTGGTAAGCTTCTGGACCCAAGGTACGTTGTGGCAACACAATCTAAAACAGAGTATAACAATTTAAAAACGAAGTGAGACAAGTGCAAGGTTTAAAAATATCACAAGTCTGAGGGTCTGAGCAGCAGCAGCAGCTTGTGGGCTCTACCACCGCCCACTTACCACCTGCAAATGTTAACACATAGATATGGGTCCCTCCAAGTTTTGGAGAATCGTGTTGGGATTTTTGGAGGAACTAAACCATGTCATTAACATATTAAAGGAACAAGGTTGGCGCCAGGACACAGACATGGCGCATGCCTCTCCTGACTGGTATCTCCTCCGTGAGTTCCCCCCCTTTGCCCCAGTGGACCTTTGCAAAATTGCCCTCATGCAGCCATATAAGTTGGGCTAGAAACTCTTTAGGTACCCCCTGATGCAGCAAGTTTATCCATAGTAGATACCTAGGATTTGAGTCAAATGCTGCCTTTAAATCAATAAAGGCAACATATAAATGGCCGTTTCTCAACCTTGTGTATTTCCAGGCTATAGTTACAAGTCTATACATTTGATCTATCATGCTAGTTTTCCTTCTGAAACCCGCCTGGCATGGTGAAAGTACATCCTTTTCAATCATCCAATAATTTAACTTATCCAAGATTTGCTTGGCATAAACCTTTTGCATTATATCTATCAGACTTATAGGTCTGTAATTAGCAGGATCATCCCGGCTACCCTTCTAATGAATCAAGACAATCCCCACAACCTTCCATGATTCTGGAATGGGTTGTCCCCTGGCAATTGCATTGCATAAAATATTTATATATGGTGCCCAAACCTCTGGAGCATGTTTAGAAGGGTCTACTGGTATCTTAGATGCCTTAATTGCAGCTATAGCAAGTGTGGTATTTTCCATGTTAAAGTATAAAGGCACAATCTCAGTTAATGTCCGGTTCCCCTCAATACTACTTAAGGGCTCTCTATCAAACACATTTGGGGGGGGCATATAGATTTGAAAAATGTCTTTGCCATGTGCAAGGGTCTCAATTGTAGTCTTGGACCGGGTTACTTACTTTCCACCCATGGGCTATAATCTGCCAAAACAAAGACTGGCTTTTGAAGCTATTACCAAGTCCTCCCAGCTAGCATCTTCCCAATTTCTGCAGGCTACTTTCAGGGCTTTATTGTATGAGTTTCTTTCATGTCTAATCATAATTATCTCTTTGGTTTTTATGGCCTTAATGAGATGTTGTTTAGCCACTACACATTCTTCATTGAACCAAGGACTAGACAGCCACATTTTATCACTCTGATTAGCTCTTCCTGTCTGGGATTTAGTTAGGTAGGGTTTCATATTTTCTACCAACCTCGGTGGGTCTGGGTTATAGGTATATTTTCAGGGCCTGACTCTAAAAAAGAGGCTAACAGTTCACTAAAGATGTTTTATATATCAGTGAGGGGTTCGACTTGATCCAATATAGATGGCCACTTTACTGCGCTCCGGTTATTACTCACTAAGGGCAGTATAATCTCCACATTCGGATTGGATTGTATAGTTGAATAGGTCAGGAACCAATTCCCTGTTAGATCTAAACACAGTAGGAAATGGTCACTTTCCCTTCTATCGTAAACCTTAAAATCCTGTACGTAGGCCCAATGGGCTGCAGTTATCATAACATAGTCTATTCAGGATGATGAATTACCTCTCGAAAAAGTATTTGAGCATTCAAGGTCTGAGAGAAACCTGCCATTACATGCCCTCAGGTGCAAAAACAACAGTTGATGGACAGAATGCAGAACAATGTCATACATTCACCCCAGTACAGAGATCTGGGCCTAAATCCATCATTTGTTTGCACTCCACAACACCCCAGTTCAGACATGGCCATGTGCAAATCAGTCTTGACCCTGTGCCTCATGGGAACAGTCCAGCCCGAACTGCCAAGCCATGTCTTTCCTCGACCGGAATCAAGCATCCTAGGACCAGTTTCTGGCTATCAGCCATCTTCAGCCAGGATAGCTTGACTCCAGTGGTGTGGAGAGCATGGGACTCACGTCTGAGCATACCCATCCCACTCGGGGTGACAAATGCAAAAACAACAGTTGATGGACAGAATGCAGAACAATGTCATACATTCACCCCAGTACAGAGATCTGGGCCTAGGATGCTTGATTCCGGTCCAGGACAGACATGGCTTGGCAGTTCGGGCTGGACTGTTCCCATGAGGCACAGGGTCAAGACTGATTTGCATATGGCCATGTCTGAACTGGGGTGGTGTGGAGTGCAAAAAATTGATGGTTTTAGGCCAAGATCTCTGTACTGGGGTGAATGTATGACATTGTTCTGCATTCTGTCCATCAACTGTTGTTTTTGCATTTGTCACCCGAGTGGGATGGGTATGCTCAGACGTGAGTCCCATGCTCTCCACACCACTGGAGTCAAGCTATCCTGGCTGAAGACGGCTGATAGCCAGAAACTGGTCCTAGGATGCTTGATTCCGGTCCAGGAAAGATATGGCTTGGCAGTTCGGGCTGGACTGTTCCCATGAGGCACATGGTCAAGGCTGATTTGCATATGGTCATGTCTGAACTGGGGTGGTGCGGAGTGCAAAAAAACTATGGATTTAGGCCCAGATCTCTGTACTGGGGTGAATGTATGACATTGTTCTGCATCATATCCATCAACGGTGGTTTTTGCATTTGTCACCCTGAGTGGGATGGGTATGCTTAGTTGTGAGTCCCATGCTCTTCACACCACTGGAGTCAAGCTATCCTGGCTGAAGACGGCTGATAGCCAGAAACTGGTCCTAGGATGCTTGATTCCGGTCCAGGAAAGACATGGCTTGGCAGTTCGGGCTGGACTGTTCCCATGAGGCACATGGTCAAGGCTGATTTGCATATGGTCATGTCTGAACTGGGGTGGTGCCGAGTGCAAAAAAACGATGGATTTAGGCCCAGATCTCTGTACTGGGGTGAATGTATGACATTGTTCTGCATTCTATCCATCAACTGTGGTTTTTGCATTTGTCACCCCGAGTGGGATGGGTATGCTCAGACGTGAGTCCCATGCTCTCCACACCACTGGAGTCAAGCTGTCCTGTCTGAAGACGGCTGATAGCCAGAAACCGGTCCTAGGATGCTTGATTCTGGTCCAGGAAAGACATGGCTTGGCAGTTCAGGCTGGACTGTTCCCATGAGGCACAGGGTCAAGGCTGATTTGCATAAGGTCATGTATGAACTGGGGTGGTGTGGAGTGCAAAAAAACAATGGATTTAGGCCCAGATCTCTGTACTGGGGTGAATGTATGACATTGTTCTGCATTCTATCAATCAAATGTGGTTTTTGCATTAGTCACCCCGAGTGGGATGGGTATGCTCAGACGTGAGTCCCATGCTCTCCACACCACTGGAGTCAAGCTATCCTGGCTGAAGACGGCTGATAGCCAGACACCGGTCCTAGGATGCTTGATTCCGGTCCAGGAAAGACATGGCTTGGCAGTTCGGGCTGGACTGTTCCCATGAGGCACAGGGTCAAGGCTGATTTGCATATGGTCATGTCTGAACTGGGGTGGTGTGGATTGCAAAAAAACAATGGATTTAGGCCCAGATCTCTGTACTGGGGTGAATGTATGACATTGTTCTGCATTCTATCCATCAACTGTGGTTTTTGCATTACATGCCCTCAGGCCTTTCTCTATGGTGAAGTGGAATAGTTGCATTGCTGAAACAGAACACCTCACCGTTTCTTCTACCCTGAGAAGCGGGATCCCCATTGCTAAATCTACTTTCTCAAAAATTGTATCTAATCCTGACAGGGGTTCGTAGCAACAATTAAAGTCACCCCAGTTATAATGGGCCCATTTGGTTCGATGGAATCAAGGACTTTTTCTAATTGTTGCATTAGCGGTGATTCTTTCGAACTCTCCCTTGGTCTTATATATATATTTAAAAGGTGCATCCGGGACATGTTTGGTACCCTACATTTTAAATCCAGGATATATTTTGATCCAGAGGGCACAATTTCTATAGTTGCATTAATATGGTTTTTCATCCAGATTAGAAGACCACCTGATGGTCGTCCTCTATTTGACTGGTGGGTCTCTATACTAAATGTTCTATAACCTACTTTGTATAATGGCTCCCTCACCCAGGTCTCCTGAAAGAGACAAAGATCGAAATTTCCAATATAATCCTGCCAATCTGATTCATTAAGTTTTTTAGCGCACCGGGCTATACTCCAAGAGACCATCTTCATACATTTTGGTGTTGGGTGTATTGGTGTGTTTGATGATCGATCAGGAATAGTTATACAATCAGGCCCCTCTGACTCATAAATATTAATTACCTCACTTCCTTCAAAGCCTTTTCTCTCTCAAAGTACATCCAGGATGTATTGAGCATCCAATTCGGTTATACCTTGGTTCCTAACTATTGGGCTCGATGTACCCCCGCTATTGGATTCAACTTGCTTGCTCATTCAGTCAATCTACGGCTTTTAGATTATTTGACCCCTCCAAAGCTTATGGGGCACTGTTGCATCTATCTGTACAGGTTTTATTCTGCCTAAAGCTAATATTAGAATCAAAGAAGGAGTGTGTTCGTAGATTCATAGCTATTACATTATCAGCAATAGTTTTTGAGTGCAATGTTAGTTTTATATCGTCCATGACCCCCTCTTCTTGCTGGATCCAATATAAAAAATGCTGAATGGATCTTATTATAGAGAGGCACTGTTGTTTGGTTCTAATCCAGTATGTTACTTTGTTTATTAGTGAGTCCTTGTCTTCTCTAATACCTTGCTTTAGTCTGGGAACATTTATAAAGAAGATATTATAAGAATTCGACTTCCCCAGGTTCAGATGGTGAAATAATAAGTGAGGTTCCTCTATCCGTTGGGGACCCCTATTCTCCCACCCAATTCTTGAATTCAAACCAAAATTTACTTGGGTAGCTTGTACAGGTCTATTTGTAGATTGGACATCTGGGTATGTGTTTTTATGTGACAAGTGATGTCACGGGAGGAACAATCCAGGATGGTCATGTGACTTAATCACATGATTCCCTGACCTAGATGGGAAATGAGATGTATAGGTGGTATGTTTACTCTGGTTTGCTACTTGGTTTGAAAAGTGTTTTGGTGCTTCTCTAGGTGGCATTCTAGCTAGAGTGTTCTCTGCCTGAGTATGATGAGGTTTCCTCCCTGTATGTTCTCTATTCTCCGATGCACTGGTCTCAGCTACTGGATTTATAGGTGATTGTGTTGTTAAAACCTCAATCATCGTTTTGAGTACCAAGCAAAGATCCAACACAAGTGTATGGGTATCCAAAGGTTGTGTTTGAGTGTCTGCTGCTCTCTTATTAACTGTAGACCGTCTGTTACATTCTATTTCTTTTATGTGCCCTTCCTGTGCTTCCTCCGGATTATCTGCTTGGGGTGAATATCTATTAGAGCACTTTATATTTGCAATCCCCCTATGTATAAAGCTTTCCTGGTTCCTATCTGTGTTATACAATCTAGGGGAAGCTAGCTTAGAGTGACTAGGCATTATCTGTGGTTGGGGTGTGGTTAATGATTGTGAAGTTGTCGTGTTATGAGCTAGATGGACAATAATTTTTGGGCTACTTGATCTTACACCAGTCGCTTAATCCTTTTTACTATAATAGGATGAGATTTTATTTTTACCCTTAGTTCTGAGTTCCTTGCCATTAGCCAACATAGTTTCCACTTCTTCCATTAAGTCATCAATAGCTGCTAGAGTACAGTTTTCAGCTGCGGATTCAGCTGGTTTATTAACCCTTTCCATGCTCATGACGAGCTCCGCTCGTCATGATGCACGGGTGAGCTGTGCTGATGACGAGCTGAGCTTGTCATAAAACAATGTAAATCTGAAGTCTTCAGCACCGGAGGGGAAAATGTGCAGCAGCGATGTGGTTAATCCTTGCTATGTCTTGACTTCCCATCATTGCCTCTGCTGCCTTCCTTTTCCACTTTATCACCAAAACAAGTTCTAGTGAAACAGATTGCTTATTGTTAAATCCATTGGTATTGGGGTGTGGGGGCGTATGCTGGAGTAAAGGCTTAAGTGAGCAAATGGTAAATATCAGCTATTATATACAACTTGTAGACCAAACTATAAACAATACTGATGCAACACAAGTCCTGTGCACACGTTATAATGAGTAAATCAAGCAAGTTTTTATCCTTTTGGATGAACAGAAAAGAGTGTTATTCTTAGGTAATGAGACAAGGTAGACACAAGTGGAAAGTTTCTTTCCAGGGTGGAGTAGAACCCCGGAAGCACACCGCGATCACCACACGGCTTATGCAAACAGATAGCCTTTCAAGACGGATGTACCCGCCCGTTTTATCCTTCCCTTTTGAGATCCTTCACTTACAACTTTTCTATTTTACCCATAAATGCCGGGTTGGAATTATCACCGGCCATACAATATTGGTTTACTCAAACCGCCCACAGCCCTGAGGAGTTACAAGCTTTTGGCTTGCTTAACGAAACACGTGTCGGCTGGTTTTTTGTGTTGATATCACCCTTCCAGAACAGAAAGGCTCAATACATCTGAAAGAAACTTTCCACTTGTGTCTACCTTGTCTCATTACCTAAGACTAACGCTCTTTTCTGTTCATCCAAAAGGATAAAAACGTGCTTGATTTACTCATTATAACGTGTGCACAGGACTTGTCTTGTATCTTTATTGTTGGGCCCTTGCCAACCCCTACAGAGGTTTTCGGGTCTCCTCTGCCCTTGTTGCACCGTTCCTACTTTGTTAATTTTACCCACACCTTCCACTACCAACACAGGCGCCAACATTTCTTGTACACTCCAAAACCCTGCATCGAACCTATAAACAATACTGTACATACAATGTACACCAAAGACCGGGACTCTTTCCATGTGTATTGGCCTCTAGCATTAAGGCCTGAGTTTTTCCTTTGTCTAGGTCGACAGGGCTTATGCAATGGGTCCGAGGGTCTCAGTGGACTCTTTAAAGTGATGACTCGCTATAGTACGTGATTTATAGAATATGTGAAGACAAGAATCAATTGCCAAATAGTGTCTAAAAAAGATCACGACCAGTCACTACAAACAAATAGGAGGTCTTACCACTATGACCCACCTCCGACAAGAATCAATGGGAGTGGCCCAGGCCAGCCTTTTCCGGGCTGAGACGGGCGCAGACAGGCCCGCCCTTGGCCCCGGCACGGCCCGGGCACACCCGCCTGTGCTGCAGGAATGACCGTTAGCTCATGACAGGGGCTCCGGGAGCAGGAAACAGCAGTGGCAGCAACTCTCAGCCGCTAGGCAGGCTGAGACTCGTAGTCCCCTGGTCCGGCTGGTCCTGGTGATAACAAGGGCTGCTAGTAATTATGGTCTAGGAGCTGTATTACAACAATCAGATGGGCATACTGAGTGGGTGATATCTTATAGATCAAGAGCTTTAAGTGAATAAGAGAACAATTACTCTGTTATAGAGAACGAGATTTTAGCTTGCACATGGGTTGTGGAACACTTTTGAATGTTTGTGTGGCATGACTGATTCCCTTTGAGGACAGATCATAAACTGCTAGTGAATATGCTTGCTCCAGGGGGTGGCAGGGTAACGACTGCAAGGTTGGTTATGCTGGCTGCAAAACTAAGATGTTATCAATTCAGAATAGAGCATGTTTCGGGAAAAATGAATGTTCAAGCTGAATGAATGTCTTGATTGCCATTACCTTCATTAAAGTATATGTTGGATGAGGAAGAAAAGGAAGTGGTCTTCACTGTAAATTATGTTTATGTTTTGGAGATGGGACGTGAGAAAATTTGCAGTGAGAAGTATTGGGAAGAAATGTGCAATAGTTACAATGTTTACAGATTGGTCAAGCATTACATAGAACAGGGTTTGGCATTAACCTACAGTTCTGCAATGAGAGGTTAATTCTTCTGCCATGTTCCAGGAAGAATTAGCATGGACGAAAATGTGTTCTTATGCATGGAGACAAGGTACATCTCCCTTTCAAGGCTAGACAGAAAATAATTGATTTGAGTCATTTAGGGTAGGTGGACATGTCTGCCACCAAAAGAAAAATCTGAGAATATTTTTGGTGGCCTGGATTGAATTACATGGTGGATGTAGGTATTTGTAAGAGTGAATTATGCAACAGAAGTGGCATGGGAAGTGCATTCTGACAAATTTGTGTTCAGATAATCATTCCAAACTGAGCAATAGGTTCCAAAACCACTGTGTCCCAAATCTTAGATGCAGTGACCAAGCTTCGACAGGAGGTCAGTTAGGTGAGATTAAAAAAAGTGAACCTTACAATTAGAGTGAATTCTAGTTAAACAAGAAATACGTTCCCTATCAACATCTGAAAAAGTTGTTAAATACCATTATCTTTGAAATAAAAAACCCCTGATCCCTGAGCTTACCACCTCCAATATGAGACTCTACAATAGGCATTTATGCACACATTTAATTTTATATAACCTCTAGCACCTCCTGATGAAGTTACTGTAGAACCTAAGAAACTCGCGTTATTCCTTAATAAGTGTCAAATGTATTTCCTATCTAAAATGAATATACTTCTGGATGACCAAACTAGACTACCCTTTGTTTAATCTCACTATTGGAGTTCTGGCAAATTGAGTATTCCATTAGTGGAACATAAATATCCATTACTGTTTAGTTTTTCTTACATTTGTGGACACATTCAGAATTTGTTTGATAAGGAAGTCACATACTGTCACCAAATAAACATTTCTTGAATTTAAAACATGGTCATAGACAACAATGGTGGGATTTGTTTGCGCCCAATTTATTTTATTCTGTACTTTGGTTCCAAACTTTCAGGCTCTTCCTAGATATTTCTTTTTATCTCCCCAGGGTTATAAATTCCTCCCAGAATAATTATCTCTCCCTTTTTATCAAAGAAATGGGGTATTTTCTAATTAATTCAGATGCCAAAATATACGCAAACATTTTAGCCAATCGCTTGGCACCTACAATACCTAACATAGTCTCCCCTCATCAACATGGGTTCATCCAAGGGAGGGACACTACAGCTCATATAAACATGGCCATATGTGCATTTGATTTTGCAAATGTCAGATCCACCCCACTTGGTATGATTTTATTAGATGCAGAGAAAGCATTTGACTGAGTGGGGTGGGAATTTTTGTGGGCCACGATAGTAGCTTTTGGGATGAAGGGCCAATTTTTAAAACTGATACACGCATTTTACGACAAACCATGTGCTAAACTGGATTATTTGGGGCTGCAGTCATCTATTTTTCCTGTGTTGTGTGGTACTCGTCAGGGATGCTCTCTTTCACCTTTATTATTTGCTCTATATATAGAGCAATTTATTTCAGTTTTGTAGAATGAGGTTCGAATAAGGGATTTTAAGTCAGGTGCGAATTCTCTGAAAGTTGTTGCTTATGCGGACGACATAGCGTTTTTTTCAACAGAACCAGGGGAAGCACTGAATATTATAATGGAAAAAGCAGGACAGTTTGACCTAATTTCAGGTTATAAATTAAATGCTAATAAGACGCAAGTTCTTCTTAACTATAAATCTGTGATACCAGTACCTGGAAATTGCCAAACGGCTATTTATTTGGGTGTTAAGTTAACAACGCGGGTCGATCGTATTATGTCACTAAATTATGAGGTATTAGTAGAAGAGACGAAAAGGATTCTGAAAAAATGGCATAAGCTACCGATTGGGATTATTGGCAGAGTCAATATTATTAAAATGAAAATTCTGCCTAAGTTTCTATATCTTTTCCGCTCCATTCCATTACATGTGTCAAATATATTTTTCAAAAAGTTAGATGGAATACTAAGTAGTTATTGGAAGGCACGACGAGCAATAGATCGTTTAAAACTTCCCCTCAGCCAAGGGGGCTTAGAGTTCCCAGATTTTAAAACATATTTTTGGGCAGCTTGTCTTACTCGTTTACATAGCCTTATTAACCCAGCCAGCACCATTTTCAGCCAAAAGTTTATATTGGGGGATGAGAGTTATTTGTTTTTGTACAGACTTAATGATCCTAATTACTTTAAAAGGGTTAAGTTTAAGACTATAAGAGATGATATATGTGTCTGGTGCGCAATTTTGTTAAGCAAAACATTTCTTGCCATCATAGGGAGTTACCTCTCTGGCACAATCCGGGATTACCCGAGATATTCCATGATTTGGTAGGGAGGAATTGGGCTAGAAATTGAGTTAATTGTCTGGGAGACTTTTATGACTATAGCAGCTTTGTCTCGTTTGAGAGCTTACAGAATAAAATATAAGCTACCAGGGTCTATGTTTTTTAAATACTATCAGATACAAGATTTCTTTTTGAGAAATATAAAACTGGAAAATATAAATGATTCAGAGATATGGGGTCTTCTTAATACAACTGATCCAAAATGTGTGATAAGCAGAGCTTATCAATGGCTTAGTATTGGGAGACCCGAAGATTGTGGTAGATTGGCGGAACGATGGAGTGGTGTAGTGGGGGCTCCAGTAGCGGCAGGTATTATATTGCATGCTTTGAGTGCTATAGGTAAAGCAGTACATGCAACTAATTTAAGATTGCAACAATATCGAATGATCTGCTTTTTATATTATCCTCCAGATGGAATTGTTAAATGGTCATCGGGTAATAATGTTAATAATGCTAACAATGAACGTACAAAATGTCCAAAATGTGGATTATATGCATTAAACACATGTTTTTAACATGCCCAGAACTATTAATATTCTGGCAGAAAGTTGTGGATGTTCTACATCAAAAACTGGGGATAGAACTACCTTTGTTGACTTTGGAGGTTATGATGGGATACAGCTCTAGGAATCCAAATGGTAATAATTTGTTTTCTATTTTATTAGTTGTAGAAAGATTCGTTATAGCTAGGGTGTGGACATCACCAAAACCTCCAACCGTGATGGATTGGTGGCTTGTAGTAAAACAAATTTATGATATTGAATCATCCCTGGCTGGGTCAAGAGGGACTCGCTCTATGGTAAAATGTACCGCAATTTGGGGACTTACTTTTTTCTTGAATGAAACTGTAGAATGCTACACTTTTACTCCATTAATTAGTGGCTTTTTGTAGTACTTTTTCTTATCGGATGATTGGTTTATTTGTTTCCATTATCATATGATATGTATTGTAAGATGCTTTTTCTTCGATCAATAAAAAATATTTTTAAAATAAAAGAAGAAATGGGGTATTTTCCTTATAAGTCTTTCCTTCCAAAAGTAAATCATCCATGGCTAAATTGGTGTCTTAGAATTGGCACTCCTCAGGAAAAAATACAGCAAGCAGTAGTCGGGAGAAAACCCCACACCTTCAAATTGTGAAGGAGGCTTTATAAATGACAGAAAGGAGACTAACTATCCTAGTAGCCCTACATCTCCTCTCCCGTTGGCTTGGTTGTCACTTTGGAGAAGTTTGGTTTTAACTTTTGGAATCAAATTGTATCTATGGATTGAGGCCTTGGTCCCTTCCCCAGTCTCAGCCATGTTGTTAATCCATCTTGGCCTGTTGAAGTCAGTTTCCCTTTCTGTCCCCCACCTTAATTCTGTTGAAACCATCTTTCCATAACAGGAAAGGTGTCAGCTCCCCTTATCTTCATTCATCTCCTCCTCTCCCCACACTCAGAGGCACATTAGGAGAGCTGCAACTCCAGTGGCGGCATGTACGGCGCTGATGCAGTGGTAAATCGCTTTAGGGTCTTTGACCTTTTGTGGAATGAATATAAGACCTGTGATTGTTTGTGTAGGAGGACCCCTAAAGGGCCTCAAGTGACCTATTCTAATCTGAAACACATGCCTGCATAGGTGTGACATTTGAGCAGGCTGCTGCTGGTATGTAGGAATTCTTTTGTTGACTTACATATCACTGAAAAAAAGGGAAAGGGCTAGCAACCATTGGAGCTCTCTTGAATTGGTGTATATATGTCTGGAGAACCAAATGAGGGTCCTTTGATCTTTGTATATCGTGAAATGTTGACCTAATAAATAGGACTGCAATGCCTTTGTAATAGGGTGCCAGATATGACTCGGAAGCAATGTGTAGTTAGACTATGAGGCAGTTTTATTGAGAACAGTCTTTTCAGGAGGAGATTAACACTACAGTGTGGTTTCTGAGTTTGTGAAGGTTTCTCTCCATCTGTTTTCTTCTCTGGTCTCGTCCTGTGGTTCCTAGACTCTTCTCCGGCTTGTGATTTCCCTTGGGGAAACAAAGACATGCCTTAGTGGTTAGGTCTCAATATGCGAGGCGGTCTGTCAGTGACACCCTGGTGAACAACCCTATAATGCATGGTGCCTAACACCTGTGGCTTTCAGCTTTACTGAGATACAAATTCCCTTCAAATGTGATTCTAGTGACATCGTTTTTTAGAATGGATAATTTACCATGTGATAATAAATCAGCCAGCAATCCTACATACATTCCCACTCGTAATGCATTCATATCTGGTTCTAGTAGTCAAGACAACCCATGCGTGCTCCCCATCACCATTTCACAGTCTCACAAGACACTCTTGTGTCCATGGCCGCCACACAACGGCTCAACGGACTCCTGAGGCGAAAAGCCGGGAGCTAGATTCTGCGTTATTTTAAAAATTTGCTGTGATATTGTGTTTTTACTACTTTGCTCACTTACCTACCTTCTGCTGACATCCTCAAACAGCGCTCCACGCTGCAACGACCCCCTCCTTCTGGCCGCCATTCACGAGGGCGAGGCGCGCCTCGAGACACGCCCCCTCAGTTGGCCACGCCCCCTCACCACGATATAAATAGCGCGCGCCAACGCTGGGCGCTGCACTAACAACGGACTCCTGAGGCGAAAAGCCGGGAGCTAGATTCTGCGTTATTTTAAAAATTTGCTGTGATATTGTGTTTTTACTACTTTGCTCACTTACCTACCTTCTGCTGACATCCTCTAAACAGCGCTCCACGCTGCAACGACCCCCTCCTTCTGGCCGCCATTCACGAGGGCGAGGCGTGCCTCGAGACACGCCCCCTCGGTTGGCCACGCCCCCTCACCACGATATAAATAGCGCGCGCCAACGCTGGGCACTGCACTAACAACGGACTCCTGAGGCGAAAAGCCGGGAGCTAGATTCTGCGTTATTTTAAAAATTTGCTGTGATATTGTGTTTTTACTACTTTGCTCACTTACCTACCTTCTGCTGACATCCTCTAAACAGCGCTCCACACTGCAACGACCCCCTCCTTCTGGCCGCCATTCACGAGGGCGAGGCGCGCCTCGAGACACGCTCCCTCGGTTGGCCACGCCCCCTCACCACGATATAAATAGCGCGCGCCAACGCTGGGCGCTGCACTAACAACGGACTCCTGAGGCGAAAAGCCGGGAGCTAGATTCTGCGTTATTTTAAAAATTTGCTGTGATATTGTGTTTTTACTACTTTGCTCACTTACCTACCTTCTGCTGACATCCTCTAAACAGCGCTCCACGCTGCAACGTCCCCCTCCTTCTGGCCGCCATTCACGAGGGCGAGGCGCGCCTCGAGACACGCCCCCTCGGTTGGCCACGCCCCCTCACCACGATATAAATAGCGCGTGCCAACGCTGGGCGCTGCACTAACAACGGACTCCTGAGGCGAAAAGCCGGGAGCTAGATTCTGCGTTATTTTAAAAATTTGCTGTGATATTGTGTTTTTACTACTTTGCTCACTTACCTACCTTCTGCTGACATCCTCTTAACAGCGCTCCACGCTGCAACGTCCCCCTCCTTCTGGCCGCCATTCACGAGGGCGAGGCGCGCCTCGAGACACGCCCCCTCGGTTGGCCACGCCCCCTCACCACGATATAAATAGCGCGCGCCAACGCTGGGCGCTGCACTAACAACGGACTCCTGAGGCGAAAAGCCGGGAGCTAGATTCTGCGTTATTTTAAAAATTTGCTGTGATATTGTGTTTTTACTACTTTGCTCACTTACCTACCTTCTGCTGACATCCTCTAAACAGCGCTCCACGCTGCAACGACCCCCTCCTTCTGGCCGCCATTCACGAGGGCGAGGCGCGCCTCGAGACACGCCCCCTCGGTTGGCCACGCCCCCTCACCACGATATAAATAGCGCGCGCCAACGCTGGGCGCTGCACTAACAACGGACTCCTGAGGCGAAAAGCCGGGAGCTAGATTCTGCGTTATTTTAAAAATTTGCTGTGATATTGTGTTTTTACTACTTTGCTCACTTACCTACCTTCTGCTGACATCCTCTAAACAGCGCTCCACACTGCAACGACCCCCTCCTTCTGGCCGCCATTCACGAGGGCGAGGCGCGCCTCGAGACACGTCCCCTCGGTTGGCCACGCCCCCTCACCACGATATAAATAGCGCGCGCCAACGCTGGGCGCTGCACTAACAACGGACTCCTGAGGCGAAAAGACGGGAGCTAGATTCTGCGTTATTTTAAAAATTTGCTGTGATATTGTGTTTTTACTACTTTGCTCACTTACCTACCTTCTGCTGACATCCTCTAAACAGCGCTCCACACTGCAACGACCCCCTCCTTCTGGCCGCCATTCACGAGGGCGAGGCGCGCCTCGAGACACGTCCCCTCGGTTGGCCACGCCCCCTCACCACGATATAAATAGCGCGCGCCAACGCTGGGCGCTGCACTAACAACGGACTCCTGAGGCGAAAAGACGGGAGCTAGATTCTGCGTTATTTTAAAAATTTGCTGTGATATTGTGTTTTTACTACTTTGCTCACTTACCTACCTTCTGCTGACATCCTCTAAACAGCGCTCCACGCTGCAACGACCCCCTCCTTCTGGCCGCCATTCACGAGGGCGAGGCGTGCCTCGAGACACGCCCCCTTGGTTGGCCACGCCCCCTCCAATTTCCTGATTCTTCACCATAAATCATGTGTCTTGGCAGGAAGCGCAGCGGACGAGCGCAGCGGGCGCGACGATTGCGCGCCGAAGGCGCGCCTAAGGCAAGCCCGTCTGCGCCCGTCCGCGACGGGCCGGGACTAGGGGCTCCTCACTCTGCCCCGCCTATCATTTATACCTCGGACCAACTTCGCTGCTGCCAGGGCCCCTGGCCCATCTCGGCCTCTATCTGCTCTCGCATCTCCTCCCTTGGTCTTTCTCCTGCTACTCCCTTTCTCTGTCCTTTCCCTACAGTTGACACCCCTCCCGCGTCTTGTAGCACCGCTCCCTCATCAACCCCCAAAGCCTTCACAGCCTTTTATCTCAACACCCGGTCTGCTGTTGCCCATGCACATGAACTCTCAGTCTTACTGGATCTCCATGCTCCCGACCTTCTTTTTTTAACCGAGACATGGTTCTGCGATGACTCCCTCCCTGCCCTACTATCCACCCTACCGGCCACCTACTATGCCCTCAGGGCGGACCGCCCTTCTGGCAGGGCCGGGGGTGGCGTGGCGGTCATCGCACGCACCAATCTCCCCTTCCAAATTTTATCTTTACCCGACATCGCGACAACTGAATTTCTGGTGATCCGCACAGTCTCCACCTCTCCCCCCCTGACCTGCTTCCTC
Organism: Lissotriton vulgaris; assembly: GCF_964263255.1. Classification (NCBI taxonomy): domain Eukaryota; kingdom Metazoa; phylum Chordata; class Amphibia; order Caudata; family Salamandridae; genus Lissotriton; species Lissotriton vulgaris. The sequence goes on from NC_141694.1 coordinate 502,418,382, forward strand.
ACCTACCGTCCCCCTCAGTCCCCCTCACAGTTTCTCCCCGACTTTTTGGAGGTCTTGGCCACCATCACAGTCAACAACTCCTCCATTCTGCTCCTTGGCGATTTTAATTTCTGGCCCTCCGACTCCGCTGAGTGCCCATCCTCCAAGGAATTCTCCGAAACCCTTCACTCCCTCAACTTCATTTCCCATGTCTATTCCCCCACCCACATCAAAGGTCATATACTCGATCAGATCTGGTCCCTGAACTGCCCTGTGGATTCACTCTCTATTACCCCTTGCTCCTGGTCGGATCACCACCTGATCTTTTTCCTTCTTCCCATCCACCCTCCAGCTAAGCCCCCCCGGCCTAAAAACACCTGAGTCTGATCATGGGGTCGTGTCAACCTGGAGAATCTCTCTTCCCTCCTTACCTCGTCCCTCCCCCCCCTACAGGGTCTTCCCACACTTTCCCAGGTCGACGCCATAGATCAGTGGCTCTCCTACGGACGTGACGCTTTTGCCCCGCTCAAGCGCATTACCTCCAAACGCGACAAGGACGCCAATCGGTGGTTCGCCGAAGAGCTTAAGACCACCAAATTAACAGTACGCCGCGCGGAGCGGGCATGGAGAAGAAATTACTGCCCCACTCTGAAACTGGATTACACTAACATCCTGAGCCAGTATAAAAAAGACATCTTGGAGGCAAAAACATCTTACTTCTCCTCCAAAATCTTAGCCGCGGAAAACCAGTCCAAGGAGATATTCACCATCGTCCACAACCTAGCGTTCTCGAACAGAACTACTCTTAAGTTCTTCTCTCAACAACTATTTCATTCACAAAATCATCACCATCAAGGCTAACATCCCGCCACCCTCCCCCTCTTTTGTTGACCCCCAATGCCCCCCCCCAAGGGCGAGCTTACCTCACTTCCCCCTATCACTCGGGAGAGCCTGATCACCTTGGTTCCCCTGGTCAAATCCGGCTCTCCTCTAGACTCCTGTCCCGCTCACATTCTCCGCCATATTTTTGTTTCCTACCCTGACCCTCCCCTTCATCTTCTTAACAGCTCTCTTGCCCAAGGCATCGTTCCTAAACCCTTGAAATCTGCGGTAATTGTGCCCATCCTAAAAAAACCCGGGGCAGATCCTTCTGTCCCCGCCAATTTCCGTCCTATCTCCCTCCTACCATTCCTGGCCAAGGTGCTCGAGCGCCACGTCACCTGCGCTCTGAGCTCTTTTGTGGAGAATCATGGTGCTCTTGCCCCCCGTCAAGCCGGTTTCCGCCCTGCACACTCTACGGAGTCCGTTGTCCTGTCGGTCTTGGACACCCTCAGGGAGGGCATGGACACTAATCAGCACCAGGCCCTTGTGCTCCTTGATCTCTCAGCCGCCTTCGATACGGTGGATCACACCATCCTCCTCTCCCGTATCGGAGCGGCGGGGATCGGGGGGACCGCCCTGGTCTGGTTGTCCTCCTTCCTGAGTGACCGCACCCAGGCTGTTCGCCTGGGTGACTTTACGTCGGACGTCCGGAAAGTTCAGTGCGGGGTTCCCCAAGGTTCCTCTCTTTCTCCCCTCTTGTTCAATCTGTATATTGCTCCCCTAATCTTCTCTCTTCAACAGATGGAGGTCGGCGTATTTAATTATGCGGACGACCTCCAGCTTGTCTTCAATCTATCTTCTCCTTCCTCTGTTCTAAACTTTCAATCTGTTATGCTTCACATCAGGGACTGGATGAACCACAACCACCTTAAACTCAACCCCGACAAAACCGAGTTGGTGTTGACGGGTGGTTCATCCAGCCCCTGGTCCCCTCTTTTCTGGCCCCCTTCTCTTGGCCCCCCTCCTACCCCCGCTTCCTCAGTCAAAACACTTGGTATAAAACTTAATTCTCAACTCACCCTTCACTCCCAGGTTAGCTCTGTGGTATCTTCTTCTTTTCTTTCACTGCGCACTATACGCAGGGTGTCCCGTTTCTTCACTTTCTCTGCTCTAAAGCTCATCATCTTGGCCATGGTGGTATCCCGCCTGGACTATGGCAACGCCCTGTATGCCGGCATCCCCGCCTACAGTTTGCGTCGCCTACAACAGATCCAAAACCAGGCGGCCCGCCTGGTTTTCAAACTCCCCAAATTTCACCACTCTACCCCGCTCCTGAAATCACTTCACTGGCTCCCTGTGCGAGCCAGAATTCAATTCAAGCTTGCTTCCATCACTTTCCGGGCCTGACACGGACTCGCACCTGCGTTCATCTCCTCCGAGATTGTCTCCTATGTTCCCACCAGGGAACTTCGTTCGTCCTCCCAGTCCCTCCTCACCATCCCACGCTACCGGAGAAAGAAGTGGGGAGGCTCTAAATTTGCCACCCTCGCCCCTACCCTCTGGAACTCCCTTCCCCTTGAACTCCGCACCATCTCTCTCTACCCACAATTCCGTAAACAACTCAAGACCTATCTATTCACGAAATCTTTCGTATAATAACTTTCCTGTTCCCCCAGCTTTTTAATTTAGGATCCTGTTAGTAATAGCGCCAAGAAACCGCAGGTATACGTGCGCTCTATAAGAAATTTTAAATTCAAATTCAAATTCAAATTCAAGAGCTTTGTTCAGCAGTTGACCGGAAGCTGCGACTCTGGAGTAGAGCCACAGTGGGCTGGTTCTTAGCGCCTTTCCTGGGGCTAGAGCACACTGGCTGGCTCCGTCAATGTCAGTGGGCTGGTGTTGTTTCTCTCCCATAGCTGCATCGTCTCCTCCACTGCTTGGTTGTTCCCACCACAGTTCACTGCTCCGTATTCTCTGTACTCCTTCTTCAGGTCTGGCCGTACGCCACCTTCATCTGGCTGTGCAGTCGCCTCCTATAGGTTTCCCCTTGGCGTAACAAAACTTGAGGGGACCTCCCTGCAAGGCACATCTAGGGGCCCCATCAAGGCTCAATCAGGAGCTTTGCAGCCAGAGTGCTGTGCTGAGGGCCCCCCGCATCCCAGGGGCTGCGTAGGGGCCTGTGCTACACCCTGAGTCATATTAACGGGTCCGGCTGCATCACAGGGTGTGTCCGTATTGATGACTGGAATGCTAATCGGTGAATCAGAAGAACCCCTTTGTCCTGGCCAGGCATTTACCTGTGCCGTCTCCACAACAGTCCACTCACAGCATTTAATAGCCGCCTTAAAGCCATACAATCTTTATCAACTGTGGCATGAGCAATTTGATGGGTCAACAATTTTATCCTGATATAAAGGATAGGATGAATCCCATCTTCAAATTCGTCTAAATGAACTGCACCTAATTATGTATGTCCCAGAGGCAACCATTTATAGGATGAAAGGAGAGTGGAAATCTAGGCTACTAAGTACAGGTTGAATAGCCAGGGCACTTGTAGTTTCTTAGGATTGCCTTTTGAAAGAGACTTCCAAGGGGAGCAGCAAGGGTTGAAAAAAAATAAAGCAAATTTGCCATAGTATCTTATAAAACTCCAGGAAAGCCTGTATATCTACAGGTACAGACAATTGAGGCAAGGTTTCTATATTTTCCATTTGGGGCTTGATAACTCCATTCACCAACACATATTGCAGATACATTACTTGTTGTGTTGCTATTGTTTATTTCACTGAATTAGCAGTAAGAAAGGCCTGTCGTAGGGATGACAATATACCTTGCAAAAGTTTTAGATGGTCTGGCCAAGATGTTCTGAACACAATAATGTCATCCAGGTAAGCATCAGCATTGAGATTGAGATCACAACACGTTGTCCATAAGTCTGTGAACCATGGCTGGTTTTTCATGCTGTTGAGATGGAAGGATCTCGTACTGGAAGAGCCCTTTGGGAGTGGAGAATCTTGTTTTATTTTTATCTGCTGCTTTCAACAGTGCTTATCAGTATCCCTTTGGAAAGTCTGTGTGCTGAAGTGAGCGGCTTTCTCTAATCTCCCAATGAGTTCATCAATCAGAGGTATGGAGTATGGGTTAAAATCTGAAACACTGTTTACTTAACAAATATCCATACAGAATAAAATAATCGATCAGTCATCCATGGGAATCAGAACTATAAGTGATGACTAATCATTGTGCAATGGTTAAATTATATTCAAGGCTAGCATAGTCCTGTTCTAGAGCTTTTCTCCGTGAGTTCCAGAGTGCCATGGGGTGTACCTTTGACACATGTTTATTTCCTTAGACACAAGAGATGAATTTATGGTTATTACCATCCGATTCTAACGATTTTCTCAGAGTTCGCCCACCCCCTTTTGCAGCACTAACTCTTTGTTATGTTGTACAATTAACCAGGAAATAGTGAAACTCAGCTGCCATGATGCAGCTCCTAAACCACTCCCCTAAATAAAGGATAGATTTATATTCACTGTGAGTAACACACTCCGCTTACCCTTCACAAAGTAACAGGCACATGCATCAAGCGATTTAGGAATCGCAAACGGTGCGAATCGCAAAATTTGGCCGTTTGCGATTCCCAAATCACTATTTGGGATGCATCAACCTAAAAGTGAAGAAATCGCTATTTTAGCGATTTTTTAAAGTGCGATTGCTTTTAAGGAATCGCAATTTTGCGATTCCTTAAAAGCAATGCATGAAACTTAAAAAAATTGCGATTTCGCAATTAGAGAGAAAAAATTACCATGAGGTTGGACCTCATGGTAATTTTGCGAAAAGTTAGAAATATGCAATTTTGTTCATATTTTTAACTTTCATGTTGTGCACACACATGCCCTTAGGGCATGTGTGTACACAACATATGTGCATTGTTTGATTTCAGGGGTGCAACAGGGTGTCCTTTGGACACCCCTGCACCCTTGAAATCGCAATCTCAATTTGCGATTAGCTAATTGCGATTCGCAAATTGAGATTGTCTTCCCATTCATTCCTATGGGCCTCTAGGCCCATAGGAAAGAATGGGAAGGGATTCCTTTATTGCGATTCGCAAAATGCTAATCGCAAATAAGGAATTCTAAGGAATCGCAATTTATTTAGCGATTTCTTGATGCATAGGCATTTGCGATTCCTTAATTGCGATTCCTTAAAAATCGCAATTAAGGAATCGCAAATGCCGAGATTGATGCATGTACCTGATAGACTTCCCGTTTACTCTTCAAACACTACAGGTAAATCCCTTCCTCTTACCTTTCACTCAAGCTCAGAAGAACTTGCTACTCCTTTGGACTTATCCTTCAGGATATATCTTAGGCCAAAGTTTCACCAGCGAACCCTTTTGCTGTCAATCAAGCTCAGAAGAACCTGCTACTCCTTTAGTGTGACCCTTTCTAGGTGATATCAGACTAAAGTTTCACCAGCGAACTCTTTGCTATCAATCACTCATACAGAAAATAGTCCCTAATTTAACACTGCCAGCCCTACCTAGTTTCTCAGTGTTATTCCAACAGACGAGTAACCTCAGTGTAGTGTGGCTTCCATTTACCACCCGCTATTCCTTCCCGGGATTCCACAGGTATGCATACCTGCGTGTTCAGACAACATAGAACAAGACACCTACTTAACATAAAAAGAGTTAAAACATGTAATCAATAACCAAAAAATTATGTCCTATGAAATTACCAATATAATCAATAACACCATCAATTCAAAATGAGCAAAATGTCACCAACAGTAAAAATCCTTACTATTTTCAACACTTCAAAAATACATCCTAGCATATTAACAACATTTCACAACCCTATTGATACTCACACCACTTCTTGCATCACCTTCCAGTACTGCTTTGCCAGTGTTCAGGTTCTGAGCATTGGAGTCAGGAATCAGGACTTGGACATTTATCTAACTTGGGCAATTATTTTATTTCCCTTCTTAAGGTCAATGATCCGTTAGTTGAGTAGTTGATGGTGAAATCAATATTCATTAATCACCAAACTGATCAATAATGACCATCCTCTGCTTACCAAAAACTGATGGAGCGGTAATTTCTTCTGGTAGTTTCTCAATGCAAACCCTTCATGCTACCTTTAATTTACCGCTCAAAAGGTGTTGGGCCCTTCACACCATGTATTACCTTCAGGAGACTTTAAATAAAGATGAACAGTCAAAATGCAATTATTATTTTAAGCCAATAAAGCGAGTTGTTGAGTATTTAAAGGGTTTTATTTTCTAGTCAAAAGTGAATTTTTCTCTAACCCTTTATTCATTAGTAAAATATCAATCGGGTTACAGAATTTGGAAAACAGGAAAAATAGCATTAATACAGAACTTATTACTGTCTGCATATAAGCATTACATATAGGAATGTGGCGCAAAATGTCATTCAAAACTCTTAAAGAGTTTCTAAGAAAAATAAAGTCTTGCAAGGCTAATCAAAAATCAAATAGTTTGCAAAAATCTCCATTAAGAGAAATAAATGCATAAGTCAAGTAAATCTTTTCAGACCTAATTAATTAGTCAAAGCATAACTGAACGTTTAGCATCTAAATCTAAAAAAACCTTTCTATCTGTTGCAGTTCTTCTGCATCTGTCTGTATCTAAAGAGCAAGCAGGGAGGGAGACAGCCCGCCCTTCACCAGACCTCAAAGGAATGTGGCCTGCAGTGCCAAAATATGATGTGGAAGCAAGAAACCTCCCCCTGACACTCCTCGGACGCCACTCCTCCCTTCAGCAATCTCCCGGGACGTTTCTCGTACCTAATGTTGTAATGAGGCTCAAGGAAACCAAGTAGAAGTTAGGAGATTTATTCCACAGACAGCTTGTACAACCACCTCCAGCAGGAGCCCAGCATAGAGTGGCTCAAGGTGCATAGAATGTTGCAGAGCAAGTGTACAATAACAATTCCAACTGAGAATGCTGAACGTGAATTACATGGATACTACACACCTTCCCCCTTTGAAAGAAAAAAAAAATAAATAAAAAAAAAGAAGGGCTGGAGGGGAAAGGCAAGGAAAGAGAGGGGAAATAATATTCAACAACAATAGTCAAGCAACTTTACAGGAATTTGTTTAACACGAGAACTTTTCCTGGGACCAGGTTCAGGAAGAACATTCCCATGGGCAGTAGGACCTTGAGGTGCAGGTACATCCGCTTGAACACCGGAATTGTCAACATTGCTAACAATGGGAGAGGGAACTACATAGCTCTCATTGACGGGTGTGACAGGAACAGATGTGGGAGGAACACACTGAGAGGAAAAGTCGCTCACAGGCACAGGCACACTAGTATTCTGACTCACAGGCACAGACACACTAGTATTCTGACCCACCGGTATGAAAGTGTCAAACATAGGAGAATAAGATGCAGGATCCTCCAAAATGGGATCAATAGGTGGAGGAGAAGACAAGAGATTCGGGTTCTTGCACAGAGAGATTCTCCTGAAATTCCATACTTTCCCCCCTTCAACGCGAACAGCTTTGGAGAAAATTTCAATAACTTTGCAGGGATCAGACCATTTGTTCCACCTGTTCCCAATAGATCTGCCAAACTTGACACGAACAAAATCACCTACACTGATTTTCTTACTGCAATTGCCAGAAGATAAGGCACAACCTTTCATTTTCTGTTGATATCTCAGCACTCTATCCTTAACTACATCACGGTCAAAGGGAGAGCCAATAGGAAGTTTAACTTTCATCCACCAGGGAAGAAGTTTCGAACCAGGTTTCCTACCTCTAAGCATTTCAAAAGGCGAAAGACCTGTAACAGAGTTAGGCGAGGTGCGGTAAGATAAGAGGGTAGCACCTAAGGTCTTCTTCCAGTCAAGGTTACTCTTGACCGCCAACTGGATAGACTCCTTGATAACCCTGTTAAAGCGTTCTGTCTGGCCATTGGCCTGGGGATTATAATTGGACACTCTTTTGTGGACAATGCCACATCTCTGAAGAAAAGACACAAACTCCTTACTGACGAACTGAGGACCATTATCAGACACGATCTCGGCTGGAATACCTTCTCTACAAAAGACTTCGTCTAGAAATTGGACCACCTGTGTAGAGCCAATCTTATCAACAATCTTAAGCTCGGGCCATTTGGAAAAATAATCGATTAGGACTAAAGCAAAAACTTCTTTGTTCGGAGACAAAGAAAGGGGTCCAACGATATCAATGCCCAACTTCTTCCAGGGATAGTCAACAAACTCAATAGGAGAAATATCAGTAGACAAAGGTTTTACAGTTTTGTCACTATTGGCACAAGGAGAGCAGGAGTTTACCCACCTATCAACCATCCGGTCAATGCCCGGCCACCAGTAGAATTCGCGGATACGCCTTTTGGTACTGGACATGCCCATGTGACCCTCATGTGCCATTGAGACAATTTTTTCTCTTAGGGAGGAAGGAGGAACAATTTTGTCACTGCGAGACACAAAACCCTGGTTAAACATGAGTTCGTCTTTAACTTTAAAGAAAGACAGAATGTCACCAGATAAGTACCTTTCTTGAGGCCAACCATACTGTAAATAATCTACAACACCAGATAAACAGGTGTCATTGCACATTGCCTCTCGCCAAGCAAGCTCAGAAATACCAGTAGATAAGCTAGTATTGTTGCATTCATTGACATCACCAATGTTAAAAACCACATCAGAGTCAGAGTCAGAGGAAAGAGGCCAAACAGAATTGACAAGAGGTAACCTAGACATGCAGTCGGCATGTACATTTAAGCGACCAGGGATATATTCTACAATGCACTGGAACTCTTGAAGTTTGGCAGCCAAGCGGGCCAAACGCGCAGTCAAAGTTCTGCCACCACCGGCTGCCAACATATGTATTAAAGGCTTGTGGTCGGTTCTTAATCGAAAACTGGTACCCCAAATGAACTGTCTAAAGTGCTCGCACGCCCAGGTACAAGCCAGAAGTTCCTTTTCTATGGTGGAATAATTGTATTCAGCACCACGCAGTGTCCTGGAGGCATAAGAAACTACACTTTCTGCACCATCATCTTTCTGGATTAGAACAGCACCCAAACCAGTATTGCTAGCATCCACACATACTATGCATTCTTTACCCAGGTTAAAAGGTTTGAGGAAAGGAGCATTAGCTACTTCTTGTTTCATAGTGTCAAAAGCAAACTGCTGGTCCTTGCACCAGTTGAATTTTACATCTTTCTTTAGTAAAGACCTTAAAGAGTGTACTTTTGAAGCATAGTTCTGAACAAACTTGCTATAGAATTCAGTTAAGCCTAAAAATGAGACTAGTTGTTCCTTATTAGACGGTGCAGGAGCTTTTAGAATACTCTGTATATGGTTGAACTTGGGTTTAATGCCTTCCGAAGAAATCTCATGGCCAAGATACTCTACTTTGCACTGTCTGAACTTGCATTTAGATAATTTCAGTGTTAAACCTTTTTCTTGAACAGACTTGAGGACTCTCTCTAGATTAACATCATGCTCCTCGTGATTCTTACCATAAATGAGGATATCATCCTGAAATGCAATTGCACCCAAACAACCCTCTAGCACAGTTTTCATCAGCCTTTGGAACACCGAGGCTGCGCTAGCTAAGCCGAAAGGCATGCGGCAATACTGGAACATGCCTTCCGGCGTGATAAAGGTTGTTAGAAATTTTGATTCTTCGTGTAGCAATACTTGATGGTATGCACTAGTTAAATCCAGAGTGGAGAATACTGATGCTCCAGATAGAGTGGAAATAAGTTCATGGATGTGGGGTAGGGGATGTCTGTCAATCCAAATTTCCTTATTTAAACTCCGTAGGTCGACACACAGGCGGAGTTCGCCATTGCTTTTAAGTGACAAAACCACTGGCGAAACCCATGGAGAGGACTCAACAGGTTCAATAATCTTTTTATCAACTAAGTCAGAAAGAATATCTTTCAGCTTTTCACGATAAGCCAGGGGAACGTTCCTTACTCTATGGCGAACGGGTATAGCTGAGTCCTTAAGAATGATGCGGTGTTTGAAATTCACAAAGGTCCCCAAATTATCTGAAAAAATGGATGAAAACTTGTTTTTTAATTGTGTGGTGAAATCATTTTCAGGGGAGACTACATATACCGGAGGTGAAGCATTGGGGTCAAGTTTTATACCTAGGTCGAACTGATGGGGCCAACATAAGATGGAAGCTCCTTTGGAAGATACATAAACTTTCCCTTTAATGGATCTATCTTTGAATTTGATTTCAGCCCACATGTAACCCTCAATATTAATCTTCTTACCGGTGTACCCACCAGGATTTATGTCTGATGGTAATAACTTGGTAGCATGCCAATGTCGATCAAAAATATTTTTCCCAATGATGGTGTACCAGGCACACGAGTCGATTAACATTGAGATTTCTCTACCATCAATGGTGATGATATCAGTGGGAAAACCTTTACATTCAGAGTCACCTACGCATAACAGAGTGTTAATTTCAGAAGGTTGTTCAGTATCATCGAATTCATCATTGGACAAGAAATTTACCTTTTGAGGGGATCTGCACATTTTGCTAAAGTGGCCGGACTTTTTGCACTTTATGCACACCTTATTCCAAGCTGGACAACCTCTGTAATTACCAACGTGATCATTGGCACCACACCTATAACAAATGATCTGGGATTTTCTAACAGGAAATCTACTTTCTCTGGTAGAGAAATCTTTTCTGGGAGGAAAAGAACTTTTCTTAAAATTGTTAAAATTTTTAACTAAAGAAACTTCAGGGATGACAACTTTAGTTTTGGTGTCCTGGCCTCTGATCTCGTTCACAAAGAGTTCGGACTGTTCAATGCCTTTGGCAATGTTCAGTACAGCACTAAGAGAGGAATCAGTACCCATCCAGAGGCGTTCTTGGATTTTTTTACTTTTGGTACGCATCATGATTTGGTCTCTCAAAACCTGTTCAAAATTGATGGTGTCAAAAGCACAAGAGCCAGCCAGGGTGCGTAAAGCAGCTACGTAATTTTCAATTGACTCATCTTCTTTTTGTATTCTTGAATAAAACTTAAACCTTTCCATTACAATGTTAATTTTTCTGCCAAACCTAGAGCTTAATTGTTTAATAACAATATCAAAAACATTTAGATCCCCAGCACCAGTACTCTCTATGGGAGGTAAACTTTGTAACTCTTTTAGACCAGCACCACCCAGACAATTTTTTAACAGTGCTAGCTTCCTTTTAGGAGAACAACCATCCTCTTCAACGACGTCTACATAAGCCAAAAATGTAGGGAACCAAAGATCCCATTCCACTTTGGGATCACCTGCTGTAGGTAAGAAATGTGGAGGGGAAAGAATGTTGTTAGACATTGTGAATAATTCCAATACTAATTCCACAAAACAAGAAAAAGTCCAAAAGGGATAAAAGGACCAATGACTAAAGACTAATGACTAATTATTGAAAATAAAAAAAAGTAGTCACCGTTGTCAGAGAATGTCAGTTGCAGTCTGAATCTTGTTGTCAGAAGTCTTTCTTCAAAATGTCTTTCCTTTTCTTGATAAAATGAAGAAAAGTGTGAAGGAAGCGCTGTAAATGGCTTTAAATGAACTGTAAACGAAGCGAATTATGCAGAAAACGATCGTAAAAGTTGCAAGTAAACGATCGTAGTTGTTACCATGGTTACGCTGGAAACAAAATGGTAGCTGAAACGCAAGCGCATACACGTGATGCGTGCGTGATGACGACGAGGAAGTGACGTGTGAAGAGTCACCGACAGGAACACAGCTTTGCGGAGATCAAAACAATGGAAGGGAGACGCTCGCGTAGGAGCAGCGCTCGTGTAGGTCGATGCCGGTGTAACCAAGAGTGCTCGAGGAAACAGAGAGCGCTCGTTAGGTGAGTTTCGAAAAATGCAGAAGTAAACAGTTGTTTTGAAGTACAAATAAAGTCACAAAACTGTAACGCGTTGGAATATGAAGATCGCGTTAAGGTGAAAAACGAGGTAAATGAATGTCAATAAATTTTTTAAATATATACGTCCGGTTAAACAAGGAGAAAGTCCATAAATATATGAATTAAACCCCCGCTGGTGCAATCAAAACACTTAAGGAAGAAAACAGCCGCTGGTGCAATCTTTTTACACTAAAGTTTCAGAAATACCTTAATCTTCTTTGAACTGCATAGGTGAACGCTGTCAGGAATGTCTTGGCTACTTCTTTAGGAGGAATCCTTGAATGTGGGTTCTTTTCTTTTCTTGAGGAAAAAAAAAATAAAAAGAACTGAAATTTTGACAGTTCTTGAGTGTAGAAGAAGATCCCGGTCGTCGCCAAATTTATGTTGTAATGAGGCTCAAGGAAACCAAGTAGAAGTTAGGAGATTTATTCCACAGACAGCTTGTACAACCACCTCCAGCAGGAGCCCAGCATAGAGTGGCTCAAGGTGCATAGAATGTTGCAGAGCAAGTGTACAATAACAATTCCAACTGAGAATGCTGAACGTGAATTACATGGATACTACACCTAACCCATAGAATGTCTGGCCTAATCTGTTCCTTCTCTCAAGAGCTCACACCCCCCCCCTAATGAGCCTAGAAGCCAGCTGAGCTGAGAAAGCCAGCCCCTCCTCCGGAGAGGTCAGAATTTATACACAAAATTTTGGCAGACTACACAAAATGTTTCAACTTCAGGAAAACCTGTATGTGATTGGTCAGTCATGATGGCATGAGTTCTCACAACCCTGACTCATTCTAAAAAACCTGACTTTACCAGTTTTAACAAAAGAAGCATACATGAATAATACATTTATAAACATTTGCAACATTTACTAGGAAAATGTTTTCTACAGTTCCTTCCTTCCTTTCACAGTGCAGTCAGATGGATACTTTTAACTAACTGGTACATTGGCACAGTCACAAGAATGTACAGTTCAAGATGTCCTTGACTCCTTCCGCAGTTTGAGTCAAGCTGCCACAGTCTGCGCATGCTCTCTTCTCTTTCAAAGCAAGCCATAGCCTTGCTGGTTTCACAGGCAGCCATTTAATGGTAGGCCCCAAAATAAAACAAACACAAAGATAATATTCATTTCATGTAAATCAGCCCATTATGTTTCCCAACTCCATACTAATACTCCTTATAAATGTTTACCTAGCCAAGCTACTAGTGTAAAGCAGCTTTTCTATTATTTATGACAACATGCAAAATAAAGGTGCAATGTGCAACAAAGAAAAAGAGGTGTTATTAGCTGAAAATATTTATCAAAATATGCAACAAGTCAAAGTCTCTTAAGACAGAAATAGTGGATTTAGGGATGAGCTGGGAAGAGAGAAACATATTCTATTAATCATCAAAGCTAAAAAGGCCACTTTTCTCTACATTGCAAAAACACATGTTAATTCAATTTAAATGCAGTCTGTCTGAAGCACAAAAATAAAACAATGCCTGACTGCAGATGAAATCTGCTCCATCAGTGTCATATATCCAAAGTCAGTAGAAAAGGGTTACATCACCCAATCCGAAGGTAAACAAAGCAACAGATAACCAAACGGCAAGATGTAGCCTCCTACTACTATCTTCCGCAGTATAAGTTCAGCACAATGTTCCTTAGTATTCAGAAACAAAAAATACTGTAAACATCAGACTCCAAATCCGGTAGAGTGTAGAGCATCCACTACTCCCCGTTTTGGCACTTGATAGGAACCTCCACACTCCCCCCCAGCTACTGTGGGGACTTCGTGACGGTAGCGCGTAGCAACGCCACTGCGCTCCGCTCACTAGACACACCAAAATAGAAAATAAACACGTCGTGGAATAGAGGCAAGCCCCACAACGGTGCAGTTTTAAATTATGTTCGGAACAAGCCGAAAGCGTTTTACTCACGCTTCCGATGACGGGGAAATCCTCCGCACACCCGCAGTACGCGTGCAAACGCCAGCTCCCCAGCCGACCTGGGAAACGAAGAGTGTCGACCCGGAAGCAAGGGGCCAAGAGGAAAGGCCGAGGCAACCACAGTGCTCGGGAAACCGAGCTGCTTCAGAGCGATACCAAGGAGTCTTCCAGACAAGACAGGACAACAGCAAGAAATCCTCCGCCAACACAGGAACTCAGGAAACCGGAATTGTTCTGAAATCACGCACACCTTCCCCTGGTCCCGCCATTATTTATACCCCAAGGACGTACACCAGCATTATGGGAATTGTAGTTCATCAGTCAGGTAGGCGCGGCTGCGTAATCCTGACACATGGTTATAACGCCAGCAAATAAAAATCCAGAAAAAGTCCCAAAATTTGAAGTCACAATACAGAAAAGGCAGATATTCAACACATACCCCTCCAGCTGAGAGCTAGTGTAGTCTAATCAATTCCTTGCTGAACTTTCCTACTCAGGAAATAGAACAAGGGCAATTAATTGACTCTGGAATGGCACTTATCTTCTCTATGCTGCTCTGAACCAACCAGTACTGCTTTGTCAAAATCTGAGTTAGCCACTAACACTGTCCATGGGGAGCCCTTCTCCTCATCTGGTGACCCCACCAGTGGATACACTAACCCTAGCCTACTCAGAGATACATCCAATTATGCAAAAGTACCATTTTGAGTAACAAAGTTATATAGATCATTCTGCCTCTCATCTCAGATTTCTGCTCCAAACCTAGGGCCAGTCCTGTCCAAAAGGCAAGCAAAGAGCAGATATCGGCCAGTTTATTGTACAAGACCATTGGCTTTCCACTTACAGGTGAATGCTCATATCCAGTCCTTATGTAGGCCCCACTTCCAGTCTCTGTTCTGGAAAGCAGTCACCTATGGGTCCTAGGGGAAACACACGCCTCAGTGCCAGCCTTCCTGACCAGAGTCAGGTGCAGGACCTAAGACTTCTTTCTTGCCTGTCACCTTCGGGCCTGCACAAGGCTCTCTGTGAATATTTTCCAGAAAGGCAATGCAGGTGATCCCTGACATCTCTTCCTTGGACATCTCTCCTGTCCCTAAGTCAGTGATAGTGGATCCTCCTTGAAACCTATCAGTCCTCCAAGGGCGTTCAGAGTAGGGGTAACAGCCTCAGCCTACAGAAACCCTCCTTCTACTCTCACTATCACTAACTCAGGTGTGACACCCTAAAACAGACCCTTCAGCTTGTAGAACCAAGAAAAGCCCCCCTCGAGGAGAAGTGGGGGCTTGGTGGTGCGGGAATCACCCGAGTCTACTCTTACCCTCCTTATATAATATTATATAATAAAGTAGACCCAGAAACCTTCGTCTGCAGAGAGAGCCACCTTTATTACAATAGACCGGGCTATGGAACAGAGTCCCAAGCTGGTCTGAGACAACACCCAGGAGGCTGCTGCTTTACTCCACAGGGAACAAGCCTTATATACATTTTTACTCCACTCTTTTGGCATTCAGTCCATTGTTCAATCAGGGCGGTGTTTGTAGTTGATGACCTGATCAAGGCAGTGTTTGTAGTTGACCTGATCAAGGCGGTGATTGTAGTTGATTACCTGATCAAGGTCGGCATTCAGACCATTGTTCAATCAGCTTGATCAAAGCTCGACATTCAGACCATTGTTCAATCAGCTTGATAAAGGCTCGGTCAGTCAGACCATTGTCCAGATAACCTGATCACGGTGTCAAGGATGTTTACCAAGCAGGGAGCAGAAGATGAAAAAACAAGCTGGTTTACACAAGGCGTTGGTGTCTCATGGCTTTCTGTGGATGAATTGGCTAACTGCAAAGAACAGGGGGGCTTGGGTATGTGATAGTTTTAAGCGTCAGCAAAAATGGAGGCTGTAGGCAGGGTTTTGCCACTAGATGGCAAGGAATGGAGGAATGTAAGGAAATTAATAGGACCTAGTGAAAACTCATTTTCCTCAAGCTCCTGGTCTATACACTGAGACTAAACACTTGCCTGGCAGTCCAGGACTTTCAGTGAGGGATACAAAGTCCACATCAAGGTTGGCATACTCTGTCTGTGTCATGTAGGGGTTTGCATGGCCCAGGGCTCCTTTCACCTTTCACTGTGATATTACAGGCAGCACCTCTAAGGACAGCGGTAGCTCCACCAGATCTAATGTTTGGGCCCTCTCTTGTCATAGCAGGTAACCTCTGGTCCACTGGTCCTCCCACATTGGGTGCCACCGCCTCTTACCCAGTGTTTTCCTCTGCGTTCCTGTACCCTACCCTTAGGGCCAGTACCATCAGATATTTGCAGTGGGGCAACATGGTAGCTCTCACTCACTGTTTATCATCCTGACTGTGGTAGTTCAAAGCCAATGTTGCTTTCTGTGAGCTAGCACAGACACACAGCTACCTTCCTCTGGGAAATTAACTCATCTACTCTAAGAAGAGGATGGCCATAAGTTGTTAATACCCCCATGGACATTTCTTAGCCTACAGGCCTCTCTCTGCAGATATTTTGTGACAACCAGCCTTTCCACCACCAGCTCTGGCTGGGGCAGGGATCCCACAGAACAGTGACAGAGCTCAATTCATTGTGACCTTCTGGAAGTGCTTCCTAGAACTCTCCGGATCACCAGAAATCTTTTCTGAGTCCACCTTCCAGACACTAGAGCATGCTCCACCCTCTCTGGCTGAGAATCACCTCTTAATGGCACTACACTAGCCATGCCTGCAGAATGTCCAATAGTAAGTGTGTTCCTGGGGCATGAGGAATATTCCTTGTTGTGCTCTGACTGATGACAGTCAATGGTTCTGCCTCTCTGAAATGGCTTCTTCCCCCCTGACTTACACTACCCTGCTTCTCTGAAATTTGCTAAGACTCTGTCTTGACACAGACATTTGGGGCCTAAATAAGTCTCATTTTTAACATTCTGTTGGGACCTGATCCACCCTTCTGTGGTAACCCTGCACCTTCTTTGGCCCTTTGATGCTGAGTAAAAAGTTGGTCCAGCCTCTTTCTCCAGCTCTCTGAGATCACTGAACGTAGAATCAATCAGGTGCTGGTGCAACTCGGTAAAACAATTACTTCTTAAGTGCTCCCACATAAATAAATTATACAACCCATCATAATCAGTTACTTTGCTGTCCTTAACCCAGGCCTCCATTGCTTTAATAGAAACATTGAGAAAAAAAACTTCCCAAGACTGCTATTGGACATCCTAAAACATAAAGTTATATTTCTGGGTTGTGAGAACAAACTTGCAAATGAGGGCAGGATTCATTAGTTGGAACAGAACCTGCTGTGCGGCCTCAAAGACTAATAGGGTAGCCCTCTCCTCAATTTGCATTGTGTCCTACAGGCTAACTCTAAAGTTTGTCAGGAGCTTTGTGTATGCACAAGGCAACCTCATAAGCAGCAAACAACCTATCTATTTCACAACACATGGCTAGGCACAAACATTTTGGGAAAATCGATTTTTGGAAGATGCCTCTGATGTACATCAGTAACACTGCCACCATCCCCAGTTGATTCTGATGCCTTCCTAAACCTCCAGTCCATCTTGTGCTGACTCCTCTCATGGGCAACATGGTATTCCACTCCTCCAAGTCCAACTTCTTCTCCTCCAGTGGAGGACCTACTGCTACCTGTTTCTGTATCAAAGGTGTCAGCTGGCTTTTTCACATCAGTTGCCATTGTTGAAGGATTTCCAACAAAAGCACACATAGGGTTACTGTCCCTTCCTAAAGATGGCAGGCTCAAAGAAAAAGAAGGTAGAAAGTGGATGGATGAGTTATTGTACCAAGGAGAGGCCCTGCCTTTAACTTCTTCTCAGTAAAGATAACAGCTATGAGCTAGAAACATGATCTTAAAACTGCTAGGCATTCCGAAATAGCTAAAACATTAGTGGCTGTTAAAAGGTATGTTTGGTGATCAATTCTGTTTGTAGATGCTAAACCATTTGTTCAGTCAAGTTCTATTTAAGCCCACATTAAGGTGTTCATATACTGAACATGTAGGTCTTTTGAGATCATTGCCCATTCCACCTAAACCTTACAGTACAATGTTCATGGATTTTAAAGTGCAGTTACCCCGGCCAAGGAGATACTCATATGCGATATATTCGACACCCCAGAATTTTCTCCTAGGGGGACCAATGGATTTGACAGTCTAGAACTAGTACTCTCGACATTAAAAGTTGGGATGGAGGAAAAAGATCACACTGGTGACTCCCCTATGGGAGTCTGATCTTGCGGACATGAGAAAGAGGCCGGGGTTCGACAAATGGGACTTGCTAGGGATCTCAAAGGTGGGAGATGTCTACTTATCGACAGAAATAAAGTCCTTCGCTGACCTACAGAAAGTGTATCATTTGGCACCCACAGAGACATTCAGATATCTGTAGCTTCGGCACACCCTGCATAATATAATACCTAAACAGGAAGATGTACCAGAATCCTCACCCCTAGAAAACAGATTGCTCGAGGAACACATAACCCAAAAGGCAATCTCGGTAACCTTGAAAAAGCTAGTAAATACCCCTGACTTGCTTAAAGACATGCATGAGGGCGATTGGCCTGACACACTATCCTCCCCTAGAGAAGTGGCCAATAGATCCCCTTATTGCCTCATACAACTTAAAGTCCTCCATAGAACTTCTATTTCATATACCACATTAGTGAAGATGGGCAAACGACCAGACTCACTTTGCCGTAGAGGATGCGGTCAAGAGGAAAAATCTTTCACATAATATGGGCGTTTCCCAGAATTCAGTCCTATTGGATTAAGATAACACAGTGTTTAAGTACATTATATGGAGTGGTAGTCCCCTTGTCGGCCAAGCTCTGCCTGCTTAATGTATGGGAGGGGTCGGATCTGGATGGGGGAGAGAACGGGAGTGACCTTAGCCCTGGCAATCGCCAAAAGAAACATAGCATGCGGCTGGGGAGCTGAAATACCACCAACACTCGTGAATGGAAAAAAGACATGGACTGGTGCATGCTGGCGGAAAAAACTAACTTATCAGAATAGGGGCTATGCCCAAAAGTAGGGACGGGTGTGGAATAAATTAAATGAGTATAGAGGCCCTACTGCCCAATTTAGACGAAGGGGACAAAAAGATGGTAACAACCACACATTAACCTTGGAGGGGTAAGTAGACTAAAAGTTGTGAAATAGCAATACAAACTGTGGATGTAATGTGCTGTTGTGTTCTCAAAAGGGCGTATAACCAATGATTGGTGTTTATGTAATTTTGTTGTAATCCGGTAAAAAAAAGCAGTTATAAAACAAAATGACTATTACCAAGCCATTCTTATAGGTTTGGGGGCCTGAAATAGTCTGAATTGTCACACTTGTAGAAGTGTGATGGTTAGTAGTTGTGTTGTTACTATCATTGGCAGCATGGTTGGGGCAAGGTGTCATGCAAGCTGCGGTGGCCTCCTGATGAGAGCCCTAGCACTTATTCTTTTTTTTTTACAAATTAAACACTGAGTAAGTCTTCATCACACTTCATGGTTTACTTATTTTCTTCATTACATCAGAAGCTAATTTGATCAAAATAGTGAAACCTGAACTGAATGAAACTTTAACTTAACTTTAGATAATTTCAGTGATGTCTGGAGAGTGTGTAGGTGTGTAACAGTAGGAGTTTTGTATAAGTGATCATGCTTGCTTATGTTAATATCTGAAATCTGTACAGAGTTATGTTTAATTTCGGGTCATAAAATTAAATTACATGCAAGCAAGCGACTTGCACTGAGTACCCCCAAAAAAGTGCAGTTACCCAAAAGTCAAAAATGTACTGTCTTTCTAGTAATTGAAGGTCATTTGACAACGACGTGGCATTTAAGTGCATCACCCGGTTTGACACCCCCTTCTAAAGAGTTATCTCAAATTTACATGCAATAGCACACGTTTTGATTACTCATGGGTTCCCAATTTGCCTCTAATCTGCATTGTATAAAGTACTAGACATGAAAGTTAATATACTTACAAGTTATCACCTTCAGACAGAAGGATACGCAATTATTAAGTCTTGCTGCTGCGGGGATGGGGTCCCAGGGGCTTACTAACAGCCTGGGGAGGGGGCTGCACACCCCTTCCCTTAAAATGTAATGTGGCCACATGTAATAGGGTTCTAGGAGCCTGTTATTGGCTCAAGAGTGGGGGCTGCCTTCCAGCTCCCCATAACATGGTAAGTTGGCCCGGGTCCTAGGGTCCACTGGTCCTTTTAATGGCTTCAGGAGGGGGCCTCATCCCACAATAAATACTATAAGCAGCTAAACCCTGGTCATGGCCCACCTGTGGGGTTCCTATTTAAAGGCTGTTTTATTTTTGTCTAAGCCACGTATCCACACACTGATAACAAATATTACATTGCGTTTTTGGCCCCATGGTTGGCCCCTCTGGGATCACCTCCAACCAGGCAGAGGGACAGGGTATCTCTACCCAGCACCCATATATGTTTTGGTTATAGTTTTTTTGCAGGATGGGGAACTGTGTCCCCGACTCCTAAAATGGCTGCCACCACATCTTTGTTAACGTGGTGGCAGCCAATCAGACCTTATTTTTAGATCTATTGGCTCTGCAGATCCTCTGCAGCATGAAATATACAAATATTTTAAACCTTAATTGCTCTAAAACTACTGAAAATATTTAACCGAATCTCAAAAAGCACACTTTCTGAAATAAAATCTAGGTTTAAGCCAAATTTGATGTAATTCTGTTCAAAAGTTTTTGTGGTAACACTGTTCATTTTTCCAATTGAAAATTGTGTGGAGAAATGCGCTGTGGGACCTCCCATTTTTACTCAAACCCCACTTCCCAGATCACCCAAAAACGTTCCAGGAAGAAACTGAGGTGGATGAACTTTTTTTCTTAGAAGGTTTTGAGAAGATTCAGCAAACAGTGTCAAAGGGATTAGCAAACCAAAAAATGCTCTTCCTATGGAAACGTGGTTCTAACTATGACAACCCATTGGCCACCATCTCTGAGAAACACATATATGTGGTGAAGTTTAACAGGACCCGTGCACAAAAGCATCTGTTTTACAAATCCAAGAATAAACATGACATCTTTTTACACACTGATATTTTACATGCTTTACACGTATAAGATAACATACTCAAAAAGTGTGCTGTTTGCAAATGCATTTCTTAAAAAGCATTTTTATCACATCAATGTATATTTTGTTCAAGGATAAAGTACACCCTAGCATTTTGTTGTCCGTTTCGAGACAGCTCTGAATCAGAAATACAAACAATGAATTAGCAAAGGACTTCAGACACGGTGCAAACAGAACCAGTTATTATTATATAAACTGCTTCTGAAACTTAATTTGTCAGAGGAGCACTTCAATGGATTATCAAGCCCTGCTGACTTCTATCACTATCCTGCAAAATATGGTGGCCTGTTGTACACCAGACTGGCTTCCTGATTCATCACACACAGGTAAATGGGGGGATCGGCTGTTCTAAGAGTTCTGGCAGAAATCACTCCTTGCTTTGCTTTCTAAAGCATCGTTAGTGTTGGGTAGGATTATCATTATAATGTATGGTGTATATCCGATACATAGGCTTTTAATACATTCCCAGGTTTAAAGCATGTTGTAAATCTGGTAAAGTGTCAAATGCCAAGGGTGTTATATGGGAACACCCACCATAATGCCCATTGCGCGCCTCCCCATCGCAGTGTCAGGCAATGTAATGACTTGTGCTGCCCTGCCTCACACCATATCTACAAGGCAGTGAAAAGCCATGTAGGGTGGCCTTACGTGGCCTCGTAGATATGACTTTGCAGTGTGCACTGCCAGAGTATCATTAAAAGTGACGTTCCGGCAGTGCCTAGGTCTTGTAAATGAGCCCCTGAGTATCTAAGCACAAATTAAATCCAGGATCGTGTCTCCCGGATAGCAATGACTGCTTGAGACCCAGTAGGACCTCCTTGTTTTTAAATCCTTCGTTTTGAGTTTCTTGTGAATATGTCTTAGAACATTGAAGAGTAATCATTATTCTCCACTTGTAATGATTGTAATTGTAAAGAAAAAAAAGAAAAGAAAAGGAAACCGTAAGGAAGGGGTTTTTCCTTCTACAAACGTCACGTTAGCAAGGGGTGCAGGGAGGCTTTCACCGCTACCGTCACCAGTGACTTTCATGCAGAGGACATCTTTTTGTAAGGGAGCCCAGTTACGGTGTCAAGGGTTTCCCTCCTTTACACCCCCTCCCTTCGGGTCATCACATACGCGCCCCCAGTGGAAACCAAGGCGCCCGTGTACCTTGTAAAGCCATGACCCTCTGGGGACGTGGCGAGAGTCTCTGCATTGCCAGGTATGGTCTGGCTGCCCCTCTGTTACTTCCTTGATCACGTTGGGACTCAGGCGTTCTTCAGCGCGTCCGGTGTCTTCCTCCTGGTCTTGTTGGTGTCCGGGTTCCTTCCAGGGCCTCAGACTGAAGGTCTCTACAAGCTTCTCCTCCGAACTCGTGGTTTTGCGGGGTCCGAAAGAATGACCTCTTCCTCTGGCGTCTTCCGTCTTCAAGGGCTCGAAGTCATGTGACGCCGTCACATGATCTGGAAAGCCAAGCGACTTAAAGGGATAGTAGTCCTCAGCGGCGGGCTAAAAACATAGAAGGGAAGAGGGAGAGAAATAATGGGGAAAATGTTCTATCGGGGCCTCCAAGGACTGCGCATCCTCACACACCCCTACCCCAGTCTATTCACGTTCGGGAAACAAGAGAAGACGGGAAAGGAAATTAGCGTTCCCATTGTCAGTACCTTTCTGATGGACAACCTCAAAGGAGAAAGGTTGGAGAGAAAGGAACCATCGTAGTATTCTCGGATTGCTGTTGCGGCTCATCCAAAGTAATGGGGCGTGGTCAGTATAAAGGAGAAAGTGGGCGCCTACCAAATAGTGTCTCAGTTTGTCTATCTCCCACTTAATGGCCAAGCATTCCTTCTCAATTATGGGATACCTCTGCTCCCGAGGAACAAGCTTACAGCTAATGAAAAGGATTGGATGTTCTATGCCTTCAGGTGAGGTTTGAGATAACGCCGTCCCTAACCCGTGTTCGGAAGCATCTGTGTGTAACAGGAAGGGCTTTGAAAAGTCGGGAGAGCATAGAACAGGAGCAGAAGTTATAGCAGTTTTTAAATCCACAAAGGCTTTCCTGGCTTGTGGACTGGGTGGTTGGAGATCCTTGGTTTTAACATTCTTCTGTAGTAGATCAGTAAGTGGTGCAGCCATCTCCGAATACTGGGGTATAAATCTTCTATAGTAACCAAGGAGCCCCAAGAACGCCCTGACTTCTTTTTTTGTTGATGGGAAAGGGGCTTCTACTATAGCATTTACTTTTTCGGATTGGGGTTCGATAATCCCATTACCCAGAAGATACCCCAAGTATTTTACTTTTCTAAATCCTGTCCTGGATTTTTTTGCATTAACATGTAACCCTGCTTCTTGAAGGGATGTTAGGACCTGGGTACAGTGCTGGTGATGGGTTTCCCAATCAGGGCTAAATATGACTATATCATCAAGGTATGCTGAGCAATAGTCCTGATGTTGTCGCAATATCTTGTTCATGAGGTGCTGGAACGTGGCAGGTGCCCCATGCAACCCAAAGGGAAAACAGTAAATTCATATAAACCCGTGGGTGTAGCAAAGGCGGTCTTCTCCTGGTCTTCTGGTTTGATGGGCACCTGCCAGTAGCCCTTTGTCAAATCCAGGGTAGTGATCTACTGTGCCTCCCCTAACTTTTCTATTAGCTCATCAACCCTTGTAATCGGGTAAGAGTCGCACTTTGAGATGGAGTTAACTGCGCGGAAGTCAATACAAAAGCGGACTAACCCATCCGGTTTTGGCACAAGAATGATAGGGGAGGACCAGTCGCTTTTGGATGGCTTTATGACGCCAAGGTATAACATACTTTTCACCTCTTGCTCTATTGCTTGCCTTCTGGCTGCTGGTATACGGTAGGGTTTTTGTTTCACTATTTTCCCTGCTTGTGTTTCGATAGCATGTTCTGCAAGGGTGGTTCTCCCTGGTATGTTCGAAAAAAGACCTGTAAAGGGGATCAGAGTATCTTGAAGTGTTCTCCCCTGGTCTTTGGTTAAATCTGGGTTGATGACTAGTTCTTCCAGGGTTGTTTCATTCGGGAACAATCCTTCCACATTATTTATATCTTGGGGAGGCGGAAACAACCACTTTTTAAGGAGATTTATATGGTAGAGTTGGGTCTTCCTTGGGTTGATCTGAAGTCTCTAGGAGGTTATCCCGACTTTTTCTGTGATTTTGTATGGTCCCTGCCAATCTGCTTTTACTTTGCCCATGGCCGAAGGTAGAAGAACCAACACCCAATCACCTACACTGAGATGACGCCACTTCTTCCCCTTGTTATATACCAATTGTTGCTTTACTTGTGCTTTCTCTAAATTGGAGTTAGCAAATTCCCGTAGGTTGTGTAACCGGGAGCGAAGGCCATGGGTATAATCAAGAAAGGATTTTGTTTCTTCCTCTTTTCCTGTTCCCACACTTCTTTAGTGATCTCTAGAAGACTCTGTTGTTCTCTCCCATATAGGAGTTGGAACTGGGAGCATCCCAGGCTGGTTTGAACCTGGCTTCCTACCACATATAATGCTAGGGGCAGAAATATGTCCCACTCTTTGCCTTCAACGGTTAGAAGTTTTTTCAATGTCAATTTAAAGTGGCATTGTAATGCTCACAGAGACCATCCGTCTGGGGATGGTAAACAGACATTTTAATATGTGAGATATCCAGGGACTTGCATATTTGCCCCATTAATTTGGAAACAAAGGGAGTCCCCTGGTCAGTAAGTATCTCACAAGGAAACCCAACCCGAGAGAACAGTTCAAGCAGCTTCTCAGAGATGTTTTGGGTTGTGGGGGTCTGCAAAGGAAAGGCTTCTGGATATCGAGTGGCATAATTAACCACGACCATGACATAGATGTGGCCCTTCTTGATACGTGGAAGAGATTCAATGAGGTCCATACTGACCTTCTCGAAAGTGTTGCCCACAACCGGGACAGGCTGTAACGGAAGGGCTGGTGGCTTGTAAGGGTTCTATCTCTGGCACACCTCACATTCCTGACAGAACCGGGTGACCTGTGAAAAGATACCAGGCCAGTAAAAATGTTGTAGTAGCATTTGGATGGTCTTTTGGGCCCCCCTATGTCCGGCCAACAGATGCGAGTGAGCAAAGAAAAGACCCTGGTCTCGAAATGTTTGTGGTACTAATAGTTGAGGGTCATCCCCTTGCTTCCCAATTCAATATAATAGGTTGTTTTTTATTTGGAAGGAAGGATAATTATGGGATGTTGACTGAGACATTTGTTGGGCTTGGTTCCAGGCTCGCTGGAGAGTCGGATAGTTTTTTTGAGCAAACCTAAAGCTTTTATCTATTAGCCAGGGAGCTTGGGTTATGAGAGTAGATTGTGTGGACGGGGAGGCCCTGGTCCCCTGGAGCCTGTCTTTTAGCATATATAAAAAAGAGGGGTTATCCTGTCCTAAAATCATCCGTTCGGGCAGGGTAGGAACAACCCCAAGCCTAACATCTATAGTCTACCCACTGGGAAGAGTTACAGGAATCTGTATAAGTGGGTAAACCTTGATGTCACCATGCACACACCTTATAGGCACAGTTTCTTTGGTCCTACCTGGGAGTGGGGATACAATTGACTGGAGGACTGCAGACTGTTTGCACCCCGAGTAAAGTAGTGCCTTCACCTGTACCCCCTTTATCTGTACACTTACGTGGAAGCTGGGACCTACTTCCGCAGTGTACAGAATGGAACGGGGAACGCATCCAATATTTATAGGTTCTTCTTGGGGCTTTTTCCTGGGACAGTTCCGTGCAATATGTCCCCACTCGCCACATTCAAAACACTATGGATTACGAAGCGGAGGTGGTTCTAGGCGGAATTGTGTAGGTTTCGCTACCTCTAAGGAAGGTTTTATGGGCTTCTTCTCTGGTTTCACTACCCAACCCATCTGCTTTGGAGTGTTGTCGGTGTCCCACGGTAAGGCCCTAGGTTGTGCCCTATAGAATGTAGTGGCCATTTCTACCGCTTGTTCAGGGCTTAGATGGTGATGTTGCTTAAGCCACCTCTGAACAGGGTATGGAAGAGCCTCCAAGAGCTGTTTTAAATAGATCATTGCCATCATTTCGTCTTTTGAGTGGGACTGTGGCTTTAGCCACTTGTTGGCTGCAGCTTTTAACTTGAAGTACAGGGTCTTAGAATTGTCTGGTGTGTTCCCCCACTCTTTTCTAAACTTCACCCTGTATACCTCTGCATCCATACCCATGTGGTCTAATCGTTTAGTTCTTTTATCTCAGAGTAGGGAGTGTTGCCGTTAGGGTTGGCCACTTAGTAAGCGGCTTGAGCTTCCTCGGTGAGGAGGGGGGCTAAGAAAAAAGGCCACTTGGCTTCGGACTACCCAGAGGCCCTTGCTGCCCTTTCAAAATTAAGGAGAAAAGCATCTGGATCTTCTCCTGTAACATACTTTTGGAGGGAGACATTATGGCCGGTACCCGCGCGTATTTGTAGTTGCGCCGTTAGTTTCCAACTGTCATCTGCCACTTTCAACATTTGGTCGGCATGATATGCTAAACTGTCCTTCAGAATTTCCCGGTCTGCCTGGGCGGAGGTCATTTGTTTTTGGACTGCCCATTCCAGTTTCTCCTGCCCTCGTACCAACTGCTGGATTAGGTTTTCCATGGTGAGGCGAATAGATCCCACTTCTGACACCACGTGTGGCGCGGTGGAGAAGCAGACCAGGAAAAGGCGTAGTGTCAGTAACTTGTGTTTATTTAACAGAATATGTAACACAAAGAATTCTGAAGTTGTAGTCCTGTCCTTAGTTACCTTTACTGGTGGAGTCAAGATCCTGGTTGGCTTCAGCAACTCGTTAATGGACAGGAGTGTGTAAATAAAAATAAAAAAAGAAAAGGAAACTGTAAGGAAGGTGTTTTTCCTTCTACAAACGTTGCGGGGAGCAAGGGGTGCAGGGAGGCTTTCACCGCTATGGTCACCAGTGACTTTTGTGCAGAGGACGTCTTTTTGTAAGGGAGCCCAGTTACAGTGTCAATGGTTTCCCTCCTTTACACTCCCTCCCTTCGGGTCCTCACTTACGCGCCTCCAGTTGAAACCAAGGCGCCTCCGTACCTTGTAAAGCCACGACCCTCTGGGACCGTGGCGGAAGTCTCCGCGTTGCCAGGTAGGGTCTGGCTGCCCCTCTGACTCAGGCATTCTTGAGCGCGTCCCGTGTCCTCCTCCTGGTCCGGTCGGTGCCTGGGTTCCTTCCAGGGCCTCACAACGAAGGACTCTACGAGCTTCTCCTCCTGCCTCGTGGTTTCGCGGGGTCCAAAAGAACGACCTCCTCTGGCGTCTTCCGTCTTCAAGGGCTCGAAGTCATGTGACGCCGTCACATGATCTGGAAAGCCGAGAGACTTAAAGGGATAGTATTGCTCGGCTGCGGGCTGAAAACATAGAAGGGAAGATGGAAAGAAATAATGGGGAAAATGTTCTATCGGGGCCCCCAAGGACTGCGCATCCTCACACACATATATACCAGGTCTATCACTGAACCTGTTGAATGTAGATGTGAAAGAAAGTTGAACAACAATTTAACACCTATGACCAAAAGAGGCCTTTATCCAAAATCATTCCCTTTTGTCACACGTTATTTATTCAAATTAGCCAAAAAAATAAGACCACCAGATAACTATATAACATAGACAGGTGCGTGATCGGAATGCAATAAGATAGCTGCCTGAGCTTCATCCTCCCACCTGCTCAGTCCTCCTTCATGGATTTACGGGCATAAAAAGGCTTCCTGGTGGTGAAGGACGCTCGCAGCAGTGTCAGAGTATCGGGGGTAATGGAAAGGTAAGTTCTCAGACCTTTTAAGTCTGTGAAAGACACCTAACTTTCTTTGTGATTCCCCATTCACAGGCCTACTGCGGCCACCATTTCATGAACTCTACAATTTCCTCATGTGATTCAGGTCATATGAGGAGATATTGCCCTCACTTCTGTTCCTTGAGTATTGAATGGAATTTATTGGATAACCCCAGATCTTGCACAGCCTAATCGCCAGTACTTCTTAATTTTATTTGTATTCTATGTTAATCTCTCAAGCATGTAATACCAAATGCGACCAGGCTTTTGTGACAAGAAATGTCAATGTCCTTGAACAGATGTAATGAGAGGCTGCAGTTATCATGCATTTGTTTGAGTAACATTATCTCCTCCAGCTCCTCTTTTATTTTAATCAATTACTGCTGACTGTAACTCGTATAACTTTCCTCTTTGTTGTCAACTGACCCTCTGCCACATAGCTCTCCTTCTCATTAATATAATGACCAAATAATGCTAATTCTGTACTTATCCAAATTATTGCATTGTCAGTACATTCTTCAAAAATGGATATGCCATTGACATCTAAATCATTTGCCACTCCTCCTTACTCGTCTATACCACGCAAAGGCTTAATAGGCAATACCAGCAAAAGGGAAAAGAAGGTTACGATTTTCAATCACAAAACTTTCAGTTTTGGGATTATTTTCCAAAATTGCTATGCTATTGTCCTATTGAGAATTTGATTGTAGGTAAGGATTGTAACCAAACGATGGACCCTTTTATAGATAGAACCTCCCAGTAAAAGAACATACCAAATAAAATGCAGAAAAACTATCAAAAACCTCCATTCCTTCAAGGAGTTTAGTCAATGCATGAAGGATTATAAATCTGATGTTTTAGAATTCACTTTTCATTCCCAAATTCAGATCTAGGGTTAGTTATATGTTTGTAACTCAGCATATTTTAAAATTCCTAGTCAAGGCAGAGATTGCCCGATATTAAATTCTGATACTCCAGACAAGATTGATATAGATCTCTTGTCGAATGTTACCCATTCTAAATACTGGCGATTTAACAATACCTTCTTAAAAGATCCTATATTTGTGAAACATTTTTAGCAACTTACTCAAAATATTTTGATATTAACCAAACTACAGATACAGATATGAATCTTATGTGGGATTCCAGTAAATCAACGGATTGAGGCTTCATGATTGATTATGTGGAATCAAAAAAAAAGATAGCATTAAAGGAACCTTCTAATTTGTTACAACATATGAAAGACCTTAAGCACAAATATTTCTCTTCTAATTATAAAAATGTTCTAGTTCATTTAACTAAGGCCAGGGCTGGACTGACTACCAGGTGTTTTGGAATGCTACCGAGCTGGGGGCTAATTTTTCTGTGGTGGGGGCTGATTTTGTTAATGGAGACCTGCGTGTGCTTCGAAATAATGAAAGCAAAACGAATTTTGTTCAGTACACACAGGTCCCCATCAACAAAATCAGCCCCCAGCTCAGCAGCATTCCAAAATGCCCGGTAGCCAGTCCGGCCCTGACTAAGGACAAAATAGAATTTAATAGAAAATCTACTGTAAGTGATTGTGGGGCCTTACAACAAATGAATTCCAAATACTACGGCAGATGCACAAGTGTGGATAAATTACTGGAAAATTACCTGAAAGTCAAAAAGGAAAAATCTAAAATAACTATGATTCAAGCCCAGCTGAGTAATAGATACCTTACAGACCACGGAATTTTGGATTGTTTCACAAATTATTACACCTAACTTTATGCTCCAGATTTCTTCCCATCAGCAGAGGCCCGTAATGACTTTTTTGACTCCATCCCTAAATCCCAGTGCATCTTAGTCAATCTCTCTTCACTTACAGCAGATATTTCGATTTCAGAAATTAAAGCTTCCCTCCATATTTACCCAGTGACAAGGTACATGGCCTGGATAGTTTTTCTTTTGAATTTTACTCTCAATTTTCTGCCCTTTTTATTCTAAAACTGTTGTTAATATTTCAATATTTTCTGTCAGTAAACAAGGTACATGGTAAATTTTCGGAAACTATGCCCTGTTTAATCCCAGAAAAAATGCAAGGATTTATCTCAGTGTGGGAATTACCAGCCTATTTCATTAGTCAATACTGATTGTAACATTTTTGCTAAGGTTTTCGCTTCGAGCCTTAGCATAATTTTTCCTGAACTAACTGGCATAGAACAACTGGGATTTGTTAAAGATAGAAAAATGACTGACAACTCTAGAACAGTTCTGAATGTCATCCACCTAGTCTCTGCTTCTACAGATCATGCTGCTGCAATTACCATAGATGCTGGGAAGGCTTTTGACCATGTTCACTGGGATTATATGTTTCGAGCTCTACAATGGCATGCAATTGGTCCTCAAATCCGAAAAAATATTAGTTTGCTTCATTCCTCTCCCACCACCTCTATTTTTGTCAATGGAAGCAAACTTCATATTTTCTGTTACACAGAGATACTTGATAAGGATTTCCTTTATCCCCATTATTGTATATTTGATCTCTAGAACATTTCCTATAAAAGATACACAGTTCCCTTACATTCTTAGGTTATAAAAACAAGAATATTGAGGTTAAATCTACAGCATATGCAGATGATATTTTATTATTCATCTCGGTACACACAATCCCTGCATTCTTTTTGTTATTGTCAGAATATTCTTCAGTTTCTGGATATAGACCAAGGGCCAGATGTGCGACCATTGGCAATTGCGACTTGCAAATTGCGCCAAGTTGCGAGTCACAATTTGCGAGGCTCAATTGCCAATGTACAACATTGTCTGAGATACTGTTTCCGATTTCCAATGGGGTCACAAATTGCATCATTAATCACAATAAAGGGGATAGGATCAAAATATTTAAGCCACTCCACCACCCCGAACCCCCAAAGCACAATTTTACACACAAGAAAGGGGTATGGAAACTAGAATACACGTATGACAGCACGAGACAGAAAAAAACATTTGTTTTGAAAAACTGCCCTCAGTCACACACCTAAGTGTGTGACATGCTTCATCATCGGGTCTGCTTACAAAACGCCCTGGTTTAGCCACACTCAGGGCGGGGCATAAGGGAAGGGGTAGAAAATAAAAAATCACAAAACACAACACAAAACAAATATACCAAGGACAGTGATGGAACAGTGAAAACCACCTTGTGACTGGGAATGGTGATATGACAAAGTGTAGTTAATGGAAAGTGCTCTAAAACTGGTTTGAGGTTACCAATCAAGACTTTATTTATTGATTTCTCCACCAGGATTAAAAGAGAATAAGGTAGGTCGTGTTTAAGTGAGACAGTTAGGTTCTCAAAACACCCCTCCTAATACTGCATGTTTCGACCCACTTACTGCGTCTTCTTCAGGACGTCTATAATTCCCATTCCCGGTAAAGGCCCGACCGTAATTCGGTCAAAAAGCGCCCAAGTAAACTAGTCTCTTGTGATCATAGCTTAGTCGTCACGTGAAGAGGATATTCCCGACAACACGGAATCCAAGTACTAAAAGAGAGCATAATAGTATATGCACTCACATTTATGTGCCAAAGTAGGGAATACCATTTCAAGTATCCAAATCTATTGTGTCTACCATGTACCCCTTTCATGATTACTTGTAGCGACAGCTTATACACTACAAAGCCCTACTGGTGATTGCAATTATCACCACGGGTATTAATGAAAATGGAAGGCTAATTAAGCATATAACACTGCTAAAAAACAAATTATTATTATAAACACACCTTATTATATGTACAACCTCTCTCAGACTCATCATATTTACGAGAGGGCGTACATGCAACACGAAAATATATGGTCACTGTGAGCTAGTCCCAGCCATATACTCACTGAGTTTACCAATAGTACAAACTCGAAATGACGTCCGACAGGGGAAGTTTCCCAAGAACACAACCTGTGTTTGGGAACAAGGAGAAATTGAGCATACGCCATGCCCCATTGTATGCGAAGTCGATATAATCAAAACCCCTCCAGGGGTCATCCATTCTCAGTAATATCGTTTATAAGCATGCACAATCTCTAAAGGGTCTTGCAGAACTAGCAGGAGACAGATGTAAAAATAAATCCCACACAGTCCCCCACCAACAACACTCCTTACTGTTGCAAGGGAATGACCCCTCGTGACTGCCTGCTTCCGTAAAGCTGCGTAGTCTGAAGCGGCTCCGGAGGCTCGGGATTTTATGCTGCCATTATCATCAGCAACCGGTCTGACCCCTCACGTGACACGCGTCTGGCCCGTGATGACGTTGCAACGTCACCACGTAATACACGTGAGTATGACGGGAAGTGTAGTCCCTCACAATCGTGTAAGTCAGGCTGTTCCTGCGAGTCGCTTTATGTAAAAAATGTGCGGTCAAAGCTGAGATTCCAATAAAAGTGGGAATCAGCCTCCCGACCATACAACGAGGCTGGTGTCTGCCCTAGTAATGGTTTAAATATCTCAGACACCCTCGTCGACAGTAATGTGAAAAAAGCCCCACACACAGACCAGCACTGGGGCGGGCATGGGGCAACAAGCAATCTATTCAGAATTTGTTTTCCTTCAGTTGGTAAAATGTTTTTTTTTTTTTTAGCATTAGCGGGTGGAGAATCCTCAGCCCCAAGGGCTAGAATCAGATCCATACGTTCTGTTTCAGTGTTTATATCCCCCTAAAGTGTATCAGCAGGAGGGTAGTCTGCGGACTCAAATTCCACCCAAACAGCTTTAGCGAGTGAGAAATCCCCAACCCCAAAGAATGATAGCAAAACTAAATCCAAACGTCCTGTTTCAGTGTATGTACCCCACTAAGGTATATCAACAGGAGGGCAGTCTGTCGAAACATGTTGACACAAGCAGTATTAGGAGGGGTGTTTTGAGAACCTAACTGTCTCACTTAAACAAGACCTACCTTATTCTCTTTTAATCCTGGTGGAGGAACCTATAAATAAAGTCTTGATTGGTATCCTCAAACCAGTTTTAGAGCACTTTCCATTAACTGCACTTTGTCGTATCACCATTCCCAGTCACAGGGTGGTTTTCACTGTTCCATCACTCTCCTTGGTATATTTGTTTTGTGTTGTGTCTTGTGATTTTTTATTTTCTACCCCTTCCCTTATGCTCCGCCCTGAGTGTGGCTACACCAGGGCATTTTGTAAGCAGACCCGATGATGAAGCATGTCACACACTTCGGTGTGTGAGTGAGGGCAGTTTTTCAAAACAAATGTTTATTTCTGTCTCGTGCTGTTATACATGTATTCTAGTCTCCATACCCCTTTCTTGTGTCACAAATTGGATGCCTCATGCATATTAATGAGGCTGTCGCAATTTGCGACCCCATTGGGAATGGTAGGCATTCCCAGAGATGGTGGCATGCTGGGGTCAGCAGACCTCCACATCTGGGACTGTTTTTAAATCAAACAATTTTTTTTAAAACGCATCCCGTTTTCTTGAAAGGAAAACGGAATGCACTTTAAAAAAAAATGAAACAATTTTGTTTCATTTTTTAAGGGCAGTTAGTGGTCCCTGGGACCACTCCCTGCTCTGAAAAATGTTTGTGCACCTATTCACAAAGGGGAAGGGGTCCCCTGGGGACCTCTTCCCGTTTGCAAATGGTTTACCGCCCTCTTGAAGAAGGTGGTAAACTGCGAGGGTTTTGCAACCGCAATTGCGGTCACAAAACATTTTTACATAGGGTTTAGGCTCACAATTAGGAAGGGACGCCCTTGGTACGCCCCTTCCTAATAGCGAGTCGCAAACCCTATTTTGTTACCCTATTTAGCGATTGGCAAAATAGGGTTAGTACATGGGCCATAGGTTTTTTTGCATGGATAAACGGGTCTAAAACTCATTTGCGCATGCAAAAATCCATTGTACACCTGGCCCCAAATGTTGAAAAATTAGAGGGATTATCGCTAAATCACTACTGTCTTAAAAATATGTTTCATACTCCTGGCTTTACATGGAATTCCAAATACATAAAATACTAAGGTATAAGATATTCTAATACAATACAAGACACAATTTCTATTAACATGGAGACATTAAAATAAAACATACTTAGTTTGTCTGAAAAATGGTCGCCTTTATTGTTTGTCTAGGTGGGGTTGGCTGCACACCATTAAAATGATGATGCTGCCAATTATCAAGTTTCATCTCTCTGTGCTCCCAGTGAAACTTCCTCAAAAATGTTTTAAATCAATCAATAAAATGTTGATATGTTTCTTATGGAATACAAAGAGAGCATGCATACCGTTGAAAAGACTTCCTGAAATTCAAGGTGGAGAAAAGTTTCCAAATATACATAAAACCCACTCTGCCTTTACCCTTAAACAGGGCTGGACTTCCTTGTTTGCTAACTGTATATCTTCACACACTTAATGGAACAAGGTAGATCAAACCATCTTCGCATTAAAAGTAGATAGTTCCTACCAGGTCCACCTAGACATTTTATGTCCCCTACTGTTCTTTTTCTGTTTTTCTGGCAAAACCTCTACTTGCAAAATTATTTACCACTTCAACCATTTAGACTTTCTCCTATGTGGTACAATAAGAATATGTAATTTAAAAAAACAATAATTTTCTGGAAAGAATGGATACAAAAGGGTACCATTACAATTGGTCAGTTCCTCTCAGAAAACAGGTTCATTTCCTTTTCTGAACTCCACATGAATTTTCATTTATCCCTTAGAATACAGTCAAATATAACCAATTTTAAGATATAGTAACACAATCTCTAACTTCTCTCCAATCTCCTGGTCAACTCCCTCAAGATATCACTTACCTTACGTTCTCCACTGAAATGAAAAATATATATATATATATATATATATATTCACTGAAAAAACCATAGGTTTCACACCAGTTATAGTTAGGAATTAGCATTTAAAAAACCTATTAAATTCACTGAAAAAAATCATAGGTTTCACACCAGTTATAGTTAGCTGGAAATTTTACTGACATAAAACCATTGAAATTCCAACGTTATAGTTAGTTGGACTCACTATAACTTGCGCGCCTGCAATGCACTGCTGATGACATCACATATTACATCACTCATGACATGGTCAGTGACATCACTCATGACATCACTGATGACACCATCCAGTGAATGTGTGTCTTTCTGAAAAATAAATATGTTTTATATATGTATTTGTAAAGGACGATGGAAGAATAAATGGTTAAATAAGTGTGTAAATGGATGTTTTTTTTTTAAATAATTGATTGGTTAACTGCCTTATTAAGTGTATCTTAGTGAATACATATATTAGCGAGTAACTTTTAAATATTGTAATATATGTATCAGTGTTTTACTTTGTGTATAAGTGGCTGCATGGGTTGGTGACTGACTCACTGTTTGTATGTGTTTTGAAGACAGAATATGTACAGGACTGTATAGGTGGATGAGTGTGTATATGTATGTGTTAGTGAGTGAATGACTGTCTCACTAGTGTCCTTATCAGTAACAAGATATGTTTTAATCTAGTATATGTGAGTATTGATGTATATAAGTGAGTATATGAGAGAGTGAGAGATTGTAAGAGTTCCTGTTTAAATAAGTATGTGTTTCTATAAGTGATTGTTTAAGTGAGTAAGTATGTGTAAGTTTCCTTAGAAGTAAGGTGGTAGTGTGTGTATAGTTGTATATGCAAATAAATGGATGTTCAATAGTTTATTTGCATGTGTGAATATGTGTGTGAGCAACTTTTGGAAGACTTTCGGTGTGTTAACGGATGTATAGGTGTCTCACTACATATGATGAGTGAGTATATGTATGACTGACTATATAGAACTGTTGGTGAATGAGTGGATGTATATGTAAATGGTAGAATTACTGAATTGGTTGTTGTAACTGGTATAGGTATCTCCACTTTTTTGAAAATGTTAGTTTCTATTTTTGAATATGTGTTTCACGGGTTACTTTACAGTGAAAGGAGGTCAGTCTCTCTGTCACAAGGATGGTGTCATCAGTGATGTCATGAGTGATGTCACTGACCATGTCATGAGTGATGTAATATGTGACGTCATCAGCAGTGCATTGCAGGCGCGCAAGTTATAGTGAGTCCAACTAACTATAACGTTGGAATTGCAATGGTTTTATGTCAGTAACATTTCCAGCTAACTATAACTGGTGTGAAACCTATGTTTTTTTCAGTGAATTTCAAAGGTTTTTTTAATGCTAATTCCTAACTAAAAGTCTCACTTTATAAGTAAGACTGTTAGCGCTCTAGTTGTTCTTTAGAACACTCTGGAACATACTATCATTGGGCTATAGTTGCGCTACATCTGGCTGATATTTGGGCTACATTTGTATTTTTTTGTCTCTGGTGGCCATCTTTGGGCTACATTGGGCTACATTTGGGCTACATTTGGGCTCTAACATATATATAGCCCAATGTAGCCCAATTTATATTTTTTAAAAGTAAATTTTCTTAAAAACAACTGGAGCATATATCTTGAGACATAGCAAACGCACATCGGGCTACCAGTTTTTACAATTTTTCATTTTTTTTTATTTTGCCCTGGAGCGCTCCCGGTGCGCGCCCCGGTGAGCACCCCGGAAAGCGTAGTATTTTGAAGCGCCCCGGTGCGCGAACCGGGAAGCGCCCCGCTAGCGCCAATGTCGCGTAAGCGTGACGTATTGCGTAGCCGCGTGATGCGTCTTATGGCGTGTCGCGTAAGCGTGACGTATCGCGTAGCCGCGCGATGTGTTTTTTGACGCGCTGCGTAAACGCACCCGGAAGTGCTCCACGACGCGGCCCGGAGCGCGTAACATAAGCGCGCCGGAGCGCGTAACGTAAGCGCATCGGGTCATGTGACTTGAAAATAACACTTTTCATTGGTTCTCATCATTTTTTCTCTCCAAATAATGAAAGCCCCCTCCTTTTTTCCTCATTCTTACTTTCTTCATTGAGAGAGCAAGAGATATTTTGGAGGAAACAATGGCATCACTTGTTGCTGCAGCTGGTGCACCCCCACCACCCAGAAAAGAAGGTCCATCACCACAGTTCCTTGTTGGACAAGAAGAAGAGGAGGAAGAAGAGGAGGAGGATCAATATCAAAGGACCTTCCTCCCAGAACAACCAAGACAAAGGCACGTTAAAGTGCACTTCATTTGGCAATTTTTTTCTTTTCCAGATGACCAAAAAAAGGTGAACGCCCCAAAAAGTCACCTGTCTTATTTGTGACAAAGTTCTCTCCAGGGGCAATCCCTCAAATAAATATTCTTTTGGTAACTATACCATGATCCGCCACATGGAGAGGTGGCATCCAGATAATTTAGCCCGGGCTGAAGTCGAGGAACTTCGAAACAACCCACCCCCTGTGGCCAGCACTTCCTCTTCAGTACCCTCACTTTCTGGACCAGAAGAACGCCAAATGGTTCCAAATATTCAGCCAAAATTTGGCAAGGTCAAATTTCTTTGCATTTTGTGCGGCAAAACTTTATGCTATGGTGAACTTAGCGTCACATTAATAAATACTGCTATAGACAACCACAAATACAGCAAGGAAAGAAAACAGTAATTCTTTTCTTTTTTTTGCTCCTGTTGAGCCATTTCCAATTCCCTGTTTTTTGTTTGTTCCCTTAAAAAACCCAAAAAATGTTCGGAAAAATAATAAAAAAAAATAAAACAACAAAAAGAATAAAAAAAAGTTCTTTTCAGAACTACCTCCCATTTATAAAATATTGCCAACATTTTTTAAACTCTGGCATTCTTTTATCTCTGTTGTGCACTTCCTGGTGCGCTCCTCGGTGCGCGTACCGGGCGCTCCCTCCACGACAATCGAAAAAAAAGTGTTTTTTTTTTGCCCCGCAAGGCCTTTTTATAGCCCCCACATCAAACCTAGGGGGTCGGGGGGGTCTACCCTGCCCCCTTATGGTCATTTTCCCCTTTGCTTTGACCACCTCTTGTGTCTGGATCCTACCGAGACACAAGATGGTGGCCACACCGGACTGTTTTGAATGTTTACAGACACCCAAGAACCAATCAGCTTTCTGAGCGCAAGTCGCGAGGCGCGCCCGGAGCGCACCCCGGTGCGCGTACCGGGGCGCTGTCATAGATATATATTTTTTTTTGAACCAAAATTACTCAAAATCCACTGAAGCACATATCTTGAGACATAGCAAAGGCACATCGGGGTACCAGTCCCTACAATTTTGCCAAGTTTGGTGGAAATCCATTCAGCCGTTCGGGCTAAAAGTGAGGTTGACCGCACTATGGAAATTAACATGGAGCAAACACGTTTTGGGACCCCCTTTTATCTCGGCCCCCGCTTGACGAATCCCCCCCACATTTTCAGGGAAGGACCAGGGCGCCGCGAGGCCATTTTGAGGAAAATTTCAGGCAGATTCGTCAACCGGCGCCAAAGTTACTCCAAATAGAATTTTGAGATTTAACATTGAAAAAAATCCTAACTATAACTACCTACTGGCGACCACCAGTAGGTAATATATATATATATATATATATATATATATATATATATATGGCAAAGCAAGGGTGGTTACAGCTGGAGCGCTCTGCAGCGGGTGCAAGCGAGGGACCAACCACAGGTCCAGGAATCTTTTTTCCGCAAAATTAGAACGCTGCACTCGGGAATTGTAAGTAGCTAGTTTTTATTCAGCACACTCCACCATAAGTCTGTCACACCGACGCGTTTTGGGCATGCGCCCTTTCTCACGGTAGGTGACATTACTCTTTCCACAGTTTTTAAGGCTATGCATTTTGACCTTCCCCCATAGAATTCTGGGATTGGTAGTTTTTTAAGGTAGCAACGGAAAACACCTTAAGTGACAGTATTTTGATTATTTCAGAATATTTACATGACACATTAACACAATACTTAGGCAAACCAAATGAAAATTAGGAAAACCAAGGCAGGTGAGAACCTTTTTGGTTACATTCTAGGTATAGTACCTTTTTATCCTAAGTTGTTTGGTAGTTATGCTTGCAGTATGTGTTTCTGATTATTCAGCATATATATATATATATCTCACAGTCTGAAATTATAGGTATAGTACCAAAGAGGATAAAAAGGTACCATTGGAGGGCCAATATTTTTAAGTGGGAGGTGTGGTCCTATGCCAAAATGACTGTCGCGCCACTGAAGAGTGCAATGAGCATGAAACGCCTCCGGCGTGAATCGACATGCATGCTGTAAACTGAATCCGCTCGCCGATCCGGCGTTTACCTTATGAAGGTTGCTGCAGAGGATGTCAGAGTGCGTCTCTATATATATTTGTTTGGGATATATATCCAGAACAAATGGTACCCATTTAGAAGAGCCACATCCAGGTAGGTATTAGTCTTGTTTTATTCAAGGAAGCTGCAACTCGTGAAACAGGGATTCATGTCAAAGTCTTGAGTGCCTTTGGACAACTTCAGTGAGTGGCTGCAATGAAGTGAAAATGTCAAAAATAAACCCACAGTGGGTCTGAAAACAATCTCCGCTCCCACGGGCTGCACTGTATTTCTTCCAAGAAACGACCTTCCTGATTATGCCGCTCACGTTGTAAACAGCACATCCACTCAATCATGGCAGGGCTTTTCAAACGACCGGGTCAGCCGTTTCAAAATGCAGAACAAATGGTACCCATTTAGAAGAGCCACATCCAGGTAGGTATTAATCTCTATTTATTCAAGGAAGCTGCAACTCATAAAACAGGGATTCATTTCAAAATCTTGAGTGCCTGGCGCGTTTCATGCGCTCCCGCATTTCTTCAGAGGCACATAAATGAAATCACAGCATGCAGCTTAAGGCAGTCCTTGTGTATTTGCCACCATAGGCCCCACATTCTGGAACTCCCTGCCTCTGGAGATCAGATCCTGCAAGGACCTCATAAGTTTTCATAGACTCCTGAAAACTTGGCTATTCAAACTGGCATACTAGTAACACCTTAGTACAATTCCCTTAGAGCAGCGCCAAGAAACCAACCTGCTGTACGTGCGCTCTACAAATAAATTTTAACATAACATAACATAACCTGTCTCAGTTGGCGTCGGCTCACGCTGAGCCTGCTGGTCATGGTAGTGCCTTGATACAACTTCCGTGAGTGGCTGCCATGAAGTGAAAATGTCATAAATAAAACCACAGTGGGAGTGAAAACAATCTATGCTGTTACAGGCTGCACTGTAGTTCTTCCGAGAAACGCCCTTCCTGCTTATGCCGCTCACATTGTAAACAGCACATCCACTCAATCGTGGCAGGGCTCTTCAAACGACCGGGTCAGCCGTTTCAAAATCCAGAACAAATGGTACCCATTTAGAAGAGAGCCACATCCAGGTAGGTATTAATCTTGTTTTATTCCAGAAAGCTGCAACTCTTGAAACAGGGATTCATTTCAAAGTCTTGAGTGCCTGATGCGTTTCATGCGCTCCCATATTTCTTCAGAGGCACATACATTAAATAACAGCATGTATCCTAAGGCGGTCCTTATGTATTACAACCACCTGCCTCAGTGGGCGTCGGCTCACGCTGATCATGGTAGTGCCTTGATACAACTTCCGTGAGTGGCCACCATGAAGTGAAAATGTCAAAAATAAAACCACAGTGGGTCTGAAAACAGTCTCTGTTTCCTCAGGCTGCAAAGTATTTCTTCCAAGAAACGACCTTCCTGCTTATGCCGCTCACATTGTAAACAGCACATCCACTCAATCGTGGCAGAGCTCTTCAAACGACCGGGTCAGCCGTTTCAAAATCCAGAACAAATGGTACCCATTTAGAAGAGCCACATCCAGGTAGGTATAAATCTTGTTTTATTCAAGGAAGCTGCAACTTGTGAAACAGGGATTCGTTTCAAAGTCTCGAGTGCCTGGGGCGTTTCATGCTTCATTGAATAAAACGAGATTGATACCTACCTGGATGTGAACAGTTTGCTCTATGGTCTGTCGAGTCATAAAATGTGTGGTCTGAGCATGGATACATTTGAATGTCAATGTTCAACTAGACTGTCAGAATTCTAAGTTAGAGATTGAGCTTCTGCTGCTGGGCTATACTGGAGAGGCATTGGGGATGAAATGTAATAAAGTTATTTTTTTTAAAAATGCTTTATTGAGTATTACAGTAAAATACATCATAATATAGAATTGAATAACACTATTGTATTTGAGTGCATTAGAAAAAAAGATATGCTAAAAAATATCAATATATAAAGCAGTAAACAAGTAGTCAATTCAAATCATGCACAAATAACTTTAAATAAGAAGAAAGAAAAAGAGATCAATGGCATTTTTGAAGTGCTGTAATGAGGAAGAAAGTGGAAAGGAAAGAAGAAAAAAAGAGGAGAAAGATAGGATATAGCTTCTGAACAGGGAGAAAAAGGTCAATGCAAACCATCTAATAAAATGTTCAGCTTGTACATGGGAAACAAGGAAAATCAAGAAGGTTTAAACGTCACAAATGCATCATAAGATTTAGCATGTTGGTTAGATAGGAAATTAGAAAATGACAACCAGAACAGATCTCTTTTAATAAGTTGTTGAATGGAGTGTACATTTGCTCTTTCTAAATGATGTGTATAACTTAACAGATACCACCATCTAAGGTAATGTTGCTTGTATCTTTCCAACTTGACAAAATGATTTGTAGTGCAATAACAATCAACAATTCAACAAATTTACCAACCATGACGTTGTTGTTCGCCCTAAATTGGCATGGTATGCCCAGATGTGGGTCCCTTGCTCACTTTGGCACTGGATTCAAGCTAGCCTGGCTGAGGAGGAGGTTACCCCGAAACCGGTCCCAGGATGATTATTTCCGGTCCAGGGAAGACCTGTCACTTCGGGCTGGATTGTTTCAATGAGGTACAGGGTCAAGGCTGATTTGCATATGGCTGGGTCTGAACTGGTGTGGCAAAGTGAGCTAAAGAACGATGATGGATTCAACCTAGATCTTTGACTGGGGGGAGTGTCTGAAACGTTTCAGCGCTCCGTCCATCATTTCCATGTGTTTCCTTTGTTCCGCCTAACTTAACATATGCTAACATCTAAGGTAATGTTGCTAGTATCTTTCCAACTAGACAAAATGATTTGTTATGCAATATTAATCAATAAATCAAGAAATTTCCCAACCATGACATTGTTGTGCCAAATATCTGATGTACCTCCTAAAAAGTTGTGTTTTTTTATGAAATGGAAATGTGGCGGAACAGAAATTTGCAAGCTTGTCCTAAATCTGAGGCCAAAATAGACTAAAATCCGAGCTTTCAAAAAACATATGAAAGAGGTCACTGTGCTCAACATTACAGGTCCAGCATTTAGTAGCAGTTACAACTTTAGATTTAAAAAGTAAAGTAGGGGTAATGAGTTATTAGTAGTAGTAAATATAATTACCACTGGCAATGAGGCCACTAACAAAATATAGGGCTCAGTACAGGTCTTAGAAAATGATTCCCACGCTCAACCCAAGGTAGTTTGGCTGTTAGTAGGGAGGCTTAACTTCAAAGACAGGTACTTAAAGCATTTAAAAACACCAAACAGTAAATAATGTGCACACAATACACAATAAAAATCCACCACCAGTTTATATAAATAGGACATATTTTTATCTTCAAAATGACACCAAAACAAAAAGAATCCAATGTAGGAAACCAGAGATATGATTTGTTTTTTTAAAGCTTTAGCACTAAAAAGCACATAGAAACCTATTGTGCCTATTGGGACATCGCGCTAGACTGGGACAAATGGAGCCCTTGCACTGCTACCCCTCCCCGTAGGTCTCGTCAAAGTTTTTACCTTCTGACTTAGAAACTTTTCTGGAGCTTTTCTTTCCAGGGTCCCTCGAATCTCTCAGCCAGTCCTGATACAGTGAGGGTTCACTGGCTTGCCTTGCGAGAAGCTCCTGGTCAAACATGTGGAAGTCCCACCTACAGAGCTTCCCCGCAGAATGAACCAGGGACCCAGGCCTGCTCACCCTTGAAGGTGGGCGTATTGGCTCTTGTGATTGTTCCCGATCACCTCTCATACGTTCAGACTTAGAAACTTTTACATAGCTTTTTCTTCAGGGGTCCCTAGCTGCTATTTACCAAGCCAACTTCAGTGAGGGTTCACCGGCTTGGGTTTCAGCTTACTCCCGGTCAAACTCTGGAAGTCTGACCTATGGAGCTTTTCAGCAGGATGAACCTGGATGGCAGCCCGGCTCATGGCTGAGGGTCGCCGGCTTGGTTGGCCAGTTGGAGTTGGTCCACTTATGGAGCAATTTTACAAAGTTGCTCTAAACTTCTGGAACATCAGGAAGAAGTTCCACAAAGGGTCTCAAAGTGTCCAAAATTTACTCCAAGGGCCTGGAAGCTCCAAGATGGTCTTTGAAAGTTTGAGACTTCATTTTCCATAATCCACTTTGACAAAACCCTGAAAAATCCACTGGTAGTACTCCAGGCTGAGGATTCTTGGTGGTGATGTTCCAGGTGAGCTCTGTTAACCTGAAGCTTGCAGGGGGTCCACTTGTTAGTCGTCTTAAAGCAAGGCAGTCCACAGCGCTGTAGTTCTGGATTGTGCAGAGGGCTCAATCTTCAGAGTGCAGGTCCTGGTAATGTACATCAAACTCTTCAGTGTGGGCCCATCTTGCTCTCTTAGGTTTCAAGCAGCAAGTCTGAGAGGCTCTGTCCCTCTCAGATACTTATTCCAAGTTCTTTAGTTCTCTGGGTCAAGCAGGGGATACTCTTGTCCAACAAGATGCAGGGTAACACCCCATGTTATGACCACATCCTCCAAGGTGGGGCACTATTTTCTCCCAGGGAGGACCATTCTCCAAAAGTCATCACAGCTGATTATCCAGCAAGGAGAGATGAGCTGGCTAAACATACCCCCAGGAAGGCTAATCTCCATAGTCTCTCCCCCTTTCATCTGCTCATCCCTGCATTAATCCTATCATCTGGCTGTGTTCAAAGAGGAGAGGTGTAAATAAAACTGACTTCTTTTGCCTGTCTCCTCCTTCCATTGAAAAATATTGTTTATGCCCCTTCTGGCATTCCTGTCTCCCAGAAGAGCTGTCTAACCCCAGGGCTATTTATCGCCTCATCAAAGGAGCCAAGCGAATCCACTTAACTCTGATCAATCAGTACAGACCAATGGAAGGCTCACTTTTGGCTTACAGACAAGAAAGTCTTATAACTTCTTGTTTGTACACTTTAAGGGAAAATCAAAAATACCATATTGTTGGAGTTATCAATACCATTCTAGGAATTCCTTGTATGGTATTTTTATGATTCTCCCAATGGGAATTATTAGGTAATAACTTCCCGCTATGTTAACCTATGTGGCAGGGGATTTCCATTGGGAAAAATTTCTTTGGCCATTTTTCCATCACCAGGGCATGTAAAAATATATTTTGTAAGGGCCCTATCTATATCTACAGGACCCAGACCCCTGGAACACCTAGGGGAAATTTTAAGGGTTCTGAATATGATAAAATAGCAGATCCTCATTCCACAGTGCTTCTAGTACAAAAGCCAATTTTTAAGCGTCCTTCTCATAAATACCTGATCCCCTACACCTGGGACTCCTAGGGGGAGACCCTAGGGGTACCTAATATGCCCAAACGTTGTAGTTTATCAATTTTCAAGTGTCCTAAACACCAAAGTCGAATTCGGGGACAATTAGCATTTTAAAAGCAGTCCTGCAACCCAGGAGTGCACACATGCAAGTGCATAAAGGGCTGCTGGCCTCTAAACTGCTATGTGCTC
Organism: Lissotriton vulgaris; assembly: GCF_964263255.1. Classification (NCBI taxonomy): domain Eukaryota; kingdom Metazoa; phylum Chordata; class Amphibia; order Caudata; family Salamandridae; genus Lissotriton; species Lissotriton vulgaris. Next base: position 502,462,654 of record NC_141694.1, read on the forward strand.
TTATACACTAGGGACTAAACTGTAGTTTCAATCGCCTGTCCTAATATGTACTAGGGCCTTATAGGGGAGGTCATGCTAATCATAAGGGTACCCTAACCCATAGAGTACCCTAGTGTATGAAAGTGTTTTCACTGTATTCTAAGTGTCTCTGTCGGCATAGCACTGGCCCCGGGCCTGGTAAGGCAGAGCCCAGGGTCAGTCAGAGTCAGTTCCCACCAGTATCAGTCAGCAAAAAATGTTAGGGGGTGCCCAGGGCACATGATGACTTTGCAGCAATAAATCAGTGTGACTTTTTGACTACTTTGCCATAAATCGTGCTCCAGAACAATGTGTTTTCCCTTTCCAGTGTAGCTATCACTGACCTACCATAAATAAAATGTTTATATTATTGTGCAGTAGGCTCTAATGAACTTTATTACTCTTGCTAATTATTTACTTAGTTACTTGACCAGAACAAACTCTGCCTACTTATACTTCTTGATCTCTCCTCTGCATTTGACAAGGTTAAACATGACAACTTAATGTATCTCCTCGAAAAAAAGGATGGGGCTTTAACTTAGTTGCCTCATTCCTACATAACTGAACGAAAAGAATCGAAATCAACCATTCCCTGTCTAACAGTACTTCGGTCTCAATTGGAGTGCATCAAGGTTCCATACTCTCACCCATACTTTTCAACGCCTTCATGGAACACCTCACCGAAATTCTGAACTGCTCAAACATACAACATCAAAGTAAAAGACAATTTTATTTAGGCTATACAGTTATAAAAGCATGTAAAAATATAGCATACATTCAGAGCACCTTCTGATATACAATTTAAGATAATAAAAACAAAGGTAATTTTTTTTTTAAAAGGGTACTAATTGTGCAGTTTTATACAATGTTCTCTGACTCATCAACCGGATACATTACAAACTTAATTGGAATTCTTTAGCTGATAGTTTTAGAGCATATACATGATTCAATAAATACTAGATAAAAACGATCAAGATACTATTAAAAGTTAAGTTTCTACTGTTTGTCCTTATTTGGGAGAATTTGCAGGGTTAGCATAACAGATAATGAATGGGGAAGCAATATACAGTATGGATTTTCCATCGGGATCAGTGGTCAAGTAGGGTTTATTTATTAACAGGCACATTTTCCTTTATGATGCTCCTACGTATACACCACATCATAAATAGAAACCTGGAGGTGGCAAACACATATAGTGGGTCAGTTTCATACTTTAGTAATCTGAAGGCCACAGAGTGGTGTCTATTTCCCACATTTCTGCATAGCTGGCCAATCCATTTTGACCTGAGTCTACTATACGCAGGGCAAAAAAAGAGGACACAGGGCTCTGTTTCTTCAGACACAGAGCACCCAGGAAATCCTAGTTTAGTGTCTCCCTTCCATTTGTTGGTAAATGCTCTGAGCGGAAGCACCCCATGCCTAAATTGAAAATACAATTTCTTTGCAGTAAAAGGCTGAATACTATCCAGGGCCAGCTCCAGTTTATACTGCTGCTTGACTTCCAGAAACCTGAGTCAAACTACATGAGTTAGCACACTGCGATAGTTGGGCAAATTTGTATTCTTTTTAGGCAGAGGGTAGGGACTTTTAAGAGATGGAGGGGAAGGTTTCTTCTGGCATCAGCTACATATTCATCCTGCCCAATACCTGGGAACTATTCCTAATGTGGGACAGCCAGGGTATGTTCACTGCACCCAGAATGTTCATAACGTCCCTAAGTTCCTCCCTATAATAGACCAACTCGGGCGTGCTCCAGATACGACGCTAGAATAGAAGTGGGCGGGAGGCGATTAGATCAGCAATGGGTACAATGCCCAGGTCCATCGGTAATGGTGTCAACTGAGTACTTTTCGGGAGAGCCAGTAACTGCCTTAGAAAGGTATTCTGTGTAATAGATAGAATGTTAGTTGGGCAGTGTCCCCAGAGCTCCGTTCCATATAGCGACACTCCCCTTGCCTGCACTTTATACATTTCTGCCGGTGGACCTACCACTTTCTGGGTACAACTTTTATATACATTCAAGATTCCCCCTATGGACTGAGTGAGTTTCAAGTTGGATTTCTTTATCTGGTTCCCCCAGTCCATCTTGTCATTAAGTGTCAGACCTAGGTAGTCGAAAATGGACACCCTCTCTAGGGCCATGCCTTCCATTTGGGGGTGTGGGCAATTGGTGGTGTTTACATGGAAGACCATATGTTTTGTCTTTTGGAGATTTATCTCCAGGTCCCTCTTCCTGCAGAATGAGCAGAACTCTTCCAGAACCCGCTGTATACCCATTGGTGTTTTGGAGAGTAGCAGGGTATCGTCCGCAAACATTAAATCTGGTATTTTGCGGTTACCTAACCTCTGGGAATATATATCTTTTACAGCTAGTAGTGTTTCAATAAGGCCATTCAAAAAGAGGGAGAACAGGATCGGGGCTAAGACATATCCCTGTCTCTATCCTTTCTCTACAGGGAAGGGGGCCGTCAGTTCCCCTTTTTTACTGTGCCTTATTCTCGCATACATATCATGGTGCAGATGCTTAAGCAAGTTGCATAAATATGCTGGTACTCCCATATCCTGGAGTATACCCCATAATTGATCCCGCTGCACCTTGTCGAATGCGTATCTAAGGTCCACAAAGGTTAGATAAAGGCTGCCACCCTCCAAAGAAACAGTTTTCCAATAGATCAATTGCAATCTAAAGATCTGATCTATGGTTGAGGTTTTAGTCCTAACCCCAGCTTGTAAAGGCGTTCATACGTTCATTTCCTCTATCCATGATTGCAATCGATCAAGAACAACCCTAGCAAATATCTTTTGGGTGACATCAGTAAGGCTTATTGGGCGATAATTTGCCGGGTTGAGCGGGGAACCTTTTTTATAAATAAGAATTATTTCTGCCGCTGCCCAAGTCGGGGCATTGCCATACCTTGTAAGATAGCGTTGAACAAGGTGCATATGTAGGATGTCCACACTGCTTGCTCATTTTTAAATAGGTCACCAGGGATTCTATCAAGGCCTAGTGCCTTAGCCGGCAGGATTCTTCCCAGAGCCGCAGTGACCTCTTTCAATGTGCAGGGGGTGCATCACTAGTTAGATTTATTTCTTTTGATGGAGCTTTGGTGGGAGCCACTTCACCATCAACTGTCCTCATGTTTAAGGTTTTAAAATGGGATTGCCAGACTTCTGTTCCCAAATTTGGCTCGATTGCAGAGTTGCCTTCAGATTTGCCAGTTTTCACCAGGTTTCAAAAGCCTCTCATATCCTGATTTTCTAAGGCATTTCTGATTGCTTCCCATTTGTCTAACTACCAAATTGCTTTAGCTTCAGTCATAGTTTTTTTGTAGTGTGTCCTGTTCACCTTGGTGGATTGGTTGTCATTATTTTTTATCCCAAGTAATAGAGCACTCTTAGCATCCTTGCATTGTTTGTTGTACCAGGGGTGTTTAGGTTTGGAGTTAGCTCTATTGCTACATTCTTTCTTATAAAAATACTCAGCCAATTTTAAAAACAAGTCCTGTTGGTTTGTAGTTAGTAGCAACAGGAGTTCTAAGCCTTGGCTATTGTCAGGTGCTTGAAAAGCTATTTCTAAAAAAGGAATGACTTGTTTATAGAGGGTGTCCACTTTCTCCGGTGACTGCACAAAGGTTCCCCACCGCACTCTTCTGCCCCCTTCAGTTGTAATTAAGTTTGAAACTACTTGTGGGTATGTGCTCTGTAGAACATTAGGCTGGGGGAGAGCAATTTCAAGTGCCAACGGGTTGTGGTCACTTTCAGATCAGGGCTCAACGGAGAAATCAATAGCTTTGTGCCATAGATCGACATCAACCAAAATATAGTCGATTAAAGAGGCCTGCCCTATAATGTTAAAAGTAAATTTTCCGGGGCTATCGGACGGGAAGCGACCGTTACATGCCCTGAGTGATTGACTGCAAATTAATGAATTCATCTGAAGCACTAAGGGGGTTCACCCCCTGACTGGATAGCTGTTACAGTCGGGGATTGACTGGGCCGCATCTTCATCACTCGTAATAGCGTTGTCAATACAGTTTAAAGGTTCAAAATCACAATTAAAGTCCCCACCAATAATTACATGTGTACAGTCTAATAGCATGTGCAAAAAAGAGTCGAGACAGTCTATTGTCGGGGAAGTTTGCCCCATCCTCACTGGATGAGAATAGATGTTGATAATTGCAATCCTCAGGGTATTTGTAAAAGAAAGAAGAATGCACAGAATGTCGGGGGAGGGAGTATCCACCATTTTAATACTACATCCCATGTATGTTCCAACCCATATCCGTGAACCCCCTGAGGGTTTCCCCCCTAAGCCCCTGGACGGCTGGGATGCTATATTTGACATAGCCCACTCTATGTAAGTCTACCCTAGACCAAGTTTCCTGGAAGAGGCATAATTGGTGTCTATCAGTATACTCTCCCCAATCAGGGAGGTCCATTTTGGCACTGAACCCTGCTGTGTTCCATGATAAGATCTTAGGGTACTGGGGCTCCTCTTGGCCTGGAGTTTCGTGTCGTAGTTGTCTCCCTTCCCTTGATGTTAGCTGGTGCGGGGTATTGACCTGTTCAGGGGTTTCTACCTTAGAGGAGATGCTTTCAGGAACCCTGCTTGTCTCAGTGGGGCCGCCAGAGTTAATGCAGGTTATTATGGGTTTATAGGTCTTTCCAGCCAAAGCACCCCATCTCTTAATTTTTCCACAATTGTCTAACTCAACTGCCCGGTCATTAAGCCATGTTGAGCTATTGGATGTAGGATTTTGTCAGACGACTAAGTCCAGGGAGCTATATCTATTACTCACTGGGATATTAAAAAGTGTGGTGTCCTTCCATCCGTGACTCATATTACGAGTTGTGGGACTCTAAGTTTTCAATTCCCATTTTCTATAGACCCTTCCCATTTCATCAATCAGCTGGCTTGGAGGATAGAAATAATCCAAGGAAAGTGTTTGAATGACTCCCATCTCCTCTGAAGATCTCCATCCCAGGATGTGCTGGACCGCCCTCCTGTCCCTAAAGTTAATCAAAACACAGTCTCCTAGAATTTCCTTACGGCTCTGTCCCAGCCAGCTAACCCTTCGTACAAATAGAATTTCACTATGTGTTGAGAGGGGGAGTGGTCTGTGTTTATTAAGCCAATATGTAACTTTATTTTTCAGTTCTGGGTAGGGCCCCCACTGGCCGTTTTCCAGCTCTGGCACTCCAGCTAATATAACAACATAAGGTGCAGATGCTGGGGGCTGGTCTATATAAGGGAGTGTTGAGCTCTTGTCTCTCACCCTTGGATTATATGTAACCAGAGTAGCTGTAGTAGAGGTTCTTTATGGCTGGTATCCTGTTGTAAGATCTGGAGTAGTTGCCATAGGCCTAAACTCTTGCCTGTGATCTATTGAGTGGGGCGGCCTATTTTGGGGAATAGCTAAGACCTGGTTTTGTTGGGCGGGGGGGGGTGAGGGGGGGCAGTCCCTGTACGCTCTTGCATATTGGCAGGTTTTTCCTGTTCCCCTGGAGGGGGTAGAATTAGAGAGGTAGATGGAATTTCCAGGGTTCGTAGGGAGGCTGTACTAGGATTTGGTGGTTGACGCGTTGTTTGACAGATAACATCAATTTTTGACCCCCACGAGAAAGACCATCAATGTAGTTGACTTATTGATGCGTCTCATTGCCACTTCAAACTCTGATTTTATGAGATGCTTGAAGTGGTCCTTTAGCTCTGTAGCCAGGTATTGTATCCATACTGGGGGCTCTAGAGATTTTGGGCTACTTTCAGCGACATCTTGACCTCCCGCCAGGTTATCTGGAGCCACCACAAGTGTAATTGTCACCTGTTTACCTCTTTTTTGAACAGTTTGTTTCCTTGGTCCTCCTCTCTTTTTCACACCCCCACCCATGCCAGTCCTATCGTTAATTTCCCTAACTGGGGGTTCTTGAGTACAGGATAATTCTGGCATGGTAGGAACCACCAGTATTTGAGGGGAGTGGGATAGCTCTGAGTCCTTAGTTGGGGAAGTGCTTAATATCACCGGGGTCAATAAAAGGCGTCTCTCAGTGCGTTCAATTCCACTTGAGACGGCTCCTATTGCCTGCTGCAACATTTTATCAATAGCAGTTTGTTTGGCAATTGGCGTGGGTAGTGCAGCTTTCTGCCTAGTTGTTGGCCTAGAGGGCGGGGGGTGGGGGATTTGCTTTCCCATAGTTATTCGCTTACTAAACCACCCCAACCCGCAATAGTTCCTAAGGCATCTGCTGTTAGTTTGGGGGGGAGTATTAGAATTTAGTAAGACTGGGAACTACAACTTTTACTCTGCGGTGACCCCCAGCCTTGTATGTATGCCTTGTATACATATGGCATTAATAGTACCTTTAGTCATCAGCCAAAAGAGATGGCCCAGCCCAGCCTCATATAGCCTCATCCAGACGAGCCCACCCTTGGTCCGGGCTTTGCCCGCACGCGTCCCATGCCACGTGGGTGTTGCACGGCTCTTATCGCGCCTCCTAGTGCGCGTCGTGCTGGGCCTTGTGGGGGATGTAAATGTAAATGTACAGGAATTTATATAGCGCAAATCACCGAGCGGTTTCTAAGCGCTTGCTTAGGGAACCCGTCCTGGTATTCCCCTGTGAGATAACCCCGGCAGGGTATCCGCAAGGTGAAAGCCAGGCATCCCGCCGCGAGGGGCCGTTGTGGAGATTAAGCAAGCTATTGCCCAGAGTCGCAGAGTGTGAACCCGTGAATCGAGTAGGCACCAGAGCGAGAATTGTCGAGTCCATGGACATTTTAGGACTCAAGACCCCGCCGAGCCGGGAATTGAACCCTGATCCCAGGCTGACCTCTGCTTCCAGGTATGCCTCCTCTAACCAGTGAGCCACACTTCTCCACCTGAAGTTCAAAGTGTGGCCGCTCCACTCACGGCGCAATTTGGCAGAGCAAGTGGCAGTGGCTGGCCGTTTCCCTCACGGCAGAGAGCAGGTGGAGCAACAGATGAGCTTTGTTGGCCGTTTCCTTCACGGCAGCAGTTGTTACTGCTGACAGGCTTCCCAAGGCCACTGGGGGGCTGCACTGCTCTTATCGCTCCTCCAGGCAAGCTGTCAGCGTCACTAGTGTGCGACGCGCTGGACTTGTGGGGGATGAAGTTCCAAGTGTAGTCGTTCCCCTCACAGCATGATTTGGCAGAGCAAGTGGCGGTGGCTGTCCGTTCCCCTCATGGCAGAGAGCAGGTGGAGCAACAGGTGTGCTTTTTTGGCCATTTCCCTCACAGCGGCAGTCGTTACTGCTGGCAGGTTTCCCCTTACAATATCACATGAATGACGATGATGCTCAACTATACAAAAAAATCTCATCACCGAATGATTTCAAAACCCTTAGCTCTGCTCCTTTGAAGAATCAACATTGGCTAACTCATGATCATCTTATGCTAAATATGCTCAAGACGGAATTCCTCCTGATTGCTCCCCCAAATCAATCTACCCTCATTCAAGACTGCCTCAAACAACTAACGGCGCTCAACTGCGCTCCTGGCGTTGTGGACTCAAACTACCTCATTAGGCATAACTCTGGGCAAACACCTGAATAGACAAGACCACATCAGTGCAACCCCAGAGGAGCCAATCGTCAACTCAACACATTAAGGAATTTCAAACCATTTCTGCCCCCTGGAGATATACAGCAAGCAATCCAATTCCTAGTTATTTCCTGCCTAGACTGTGGAATTATGACCTTGGCTGGGCTACCAGAAGCCCGATTGGCCCCTCTAAGGGCTATTCTGAACTCATTGGCCTGACTCGTCACAGGGTCAAGAAAACGTGATCACATCATACCGGATCTAGGCCAACTCAGTTGGTTCTCTCTCAAAGCACGGATCCGGACCAAGATAGCCTGCCAGATGCACAAAGCGCTTCATTATAACACTCCAAATGATGTGACAAAAAACACGAACTATATGGTTTGAACCGGACTCTTAAAAGATCTAACACTCAACTATTGAAGCTACAAAAGTTCAAGAAGAAGAAAGCCGTGCCTTCTTTGGCCTTGCTCCAAGAATATAGAACGCTCTTCCTCCTGAAATCAGAGCTAACCCTTCAAACACCTCATTCAAGAAAGAAGTCAAAGGGTTGTTCATGAAAAGCTTCCTGCAACTATAGATTTGAAGTCACCAAACTTTTATTTCATGTTTACATCACAGATCTACATTTCAAATATGCAATGCTTTGACTCTTTATATCTAATATGATCACCTAATGTTTGTTTAACTTCTTTTATGGTTTGGTTATATGTACAGCACTCTGATACCCTGTTCGCGCTTTATAGAATATAAATGAAATACATTTATAGTACTACATCATTTAAGGATTCGATGTTAGGACAGTGCATTGTTTGAGCTTGTACAATAATACATTATCACCACCTTATTATAACCAGATGACTACCATGTGTGATTGTCTTTTATGGGTAGAAATTAGTTCTTACAAATGTAGTGGCTTATGAGTATTCAAGTTGAGATATTAAGTATGGAAAGCTGAGATGTTAAACTGTAGAAGTAGTGGGCATATATATAAAAAAAAAAAATCCGGAGTTTCAGCACAAACTTGATCTGAAGGTATCAGGTATCAGAGTGCTTTACATCAGCACCAGTTTCATTACAGACAGACAGGTTTATTTTTGTTAGGCACAGGGAGATTAAGTGATTTACCCAGAATTATAGGATGTTGAGGGGAGTTACCAAAACTCGAAACCTGTTCCCCAGATTTGAGCTCGACCGCCCTAACCGTTAGGCTACATTCACTCCCTAATTAAATGTTAAAATTAAAAAAGAATGAAATGTTCTCTAGCTCTTTTAGGGATAGGAGGGTGTCCGTGGCTGCTGTGAGAAAAAAAGAGTACATTTTCTCTTGAGCTTCGTCCGATCCCATATCTCATGGCTTTCTCAAAAAAAATGAAACTCATTTATTAGATCCCCTTAACTTAATACATTTCTGTTTTATTTTATTTTTGCTCCATTGTTGTTGTGCTAACTTCTAATGTGCCAAGAAATCCTGATGTACTTATACTATTAAAATAATCAATAACATGATGAATGTTAGCTTTGAGATATCACCAAGCTCAATGAACTACATGTGATGCAACACACATTGTCAAAAATATAAAATCTTCAGAAGTAAGCTGTATGCTAATGTCTGAAGAAATCATATATAATTAGAATAATCAATGCTTTTGATAAGGATTGGATTGATTTATTGATAAACCACTCGAAGCATTAGGGTTCATGGTAGTAACTAAGGAAATGTTGCTCATGACCTAAATCGCCTTTTGCCTCCGCCATTTGCATTCAACAAGTTGGACAGAGCTCACGTATAGGGAAATGTACAATAACTGGATGATAAATGCTGTCTTCTAAATGTTGTAGTGGAATAATTACTCATAGCGCAAGTATGAATGGTTTAGCAATGAAAATATCTTATCACAGAAAAAAAATATTTACATACAATAGCCATCATTATAAACCAGTTGGGAATGGTTTTGAGAAGGACTAACGGACAATAATCAGTTTACAGAAATGTTTCCTACTCCACATCAATAACAAACATTATGCATATCACCAGACAAAGCAATGGTCATAACGGGTGATGACCTAAGTGAAACTGTGCGTCTTCCAAAAATTTCAGAGTTGTGTCTAGGAGCTTTTTGCTGCTAAAGTAGCTGTGCGGTAATGATAAGCAGAAACAATGTTCCAACAGTTACTGCCTTCTTGACCGTCTTCCTGCCACAGTCCATAGTTACCTCGGTTACAGAGAATAACATTACCTCGCCCAATTCGAAAAAAATTCCTCTGAGATGGTCCCCATTTCCCATCATGCCAAAAAGGAGGATTTTGGTATGACCCTTCCTTTATTTTCCCCTTCAGCTATTTCGACTCCAAATCGGAATTCTTTACCTAGTGAAAATGAGTGTTTTTACATGTTTCTGTTTCTATGTATTTATTTATTTGCATATATTTATTTATTTATTTCACTTCTATAGCGCTACAGCTACCCAACAAAGGGTTTCCCGGCGCTGATGATTCAGTGCATTGAGATATTCAGGTTTTTTAGATGTTGAACAGCCAGGTTTTTAAGGCCTTCCTGAATTTCAAGTGATTGGTTTCCTGCCTAAGGGTCAATGGAATAGTGTTCCAGAGGGAGGGTCCAAGATATGAAAAAGATTTACCGCCCATTCTCGCCAGCCTGATTTTGGGGATCACAAATTGGTTGGCTGTAGCTGAGCGAAGGGTACGGGATGGACGGTAGGGATGTATAAGATTTTGTAGGTACTTGGGTGCCTTGTTAGTTGAAATCCTGTGCATAAGACATAAGGATTTTAATTTTACCCGGTTCTCGATTTTCAGCCAATGCAATTCACGGATGTACTTGGTGGTGGGTGTGGAGATGGGAATTTTCCACAGTAATCTTGCGGCAGCATTTTGCACTGTCTGCAGTCGTCGGGTTGTGGCCTTGTTGGCCCCCAGGTATAGCACGTTGGCGTAATCGAGCCTGGAGGTTATCAGAGGTTATGAAACTTGCTTTAGTAGTCTCTAAACATAACCTAAGGCCTTGCTCAACAGGCTGAGGCTGGTTAGAAACTAAGCCTTAGTATAGTGCTCGATATTGAAATGATTATGCGTTCCACTTTGATTACCAAGCGAAAGTCCAATGCGCTTGCAGGCGAGCTGGATATTTTATTTACAAAGCACAGAGAGCTCATATAGTTACTCTCCCTTCTGAAAGCCGAATCAGGACTCCAGCGAGAATCCAGGAGCTGCTGTGTTCATTCTCTCAGTAACAGGGAGAAGAAAGAAATGGCAGTGCCCTGTGATACTTTGCTGTCTAAGTGAATATCGAGGAGCAAGTGGGTCCTTTTTTTTAATTATTAACTAGGTGATGGTGCAAATTTGATTATGCACAGAGGATTCCGGAGTGATGAGAAACAATGAAAAACACTAAGAACCAGGCTTCCAACGCCTAGAGGGCAGAGAGGCCTTCAGTTCCCAGTCAGCTGCCATGGTGTGGCCAGCCTCAAGTTCAGTTACACCCAAAGTATTCTGTTAATTCTCCGGTAACACTTCTAGCTGGACCGAACCTCCGTTTGTATTGTAGGTCTTGCACAGCCTCCACATTTTGTGAAAAATACACAGAGAATGTGCATTGAGTCAGCCCCTTTTAGCTATTGGCTTGTTTGGGCCAGCCCCTTCAGCCAATGCTTATTTGAAAAGTATTGGATGTTATTAGGCTGTGGGGTTTTAGGTTTAAACCTATAATAACTGATACAAACCCACTGAAAGAGAAATAACCCTCAACAGTGAAAACATAAAAACACTGAAAAAACACCTGCACAACCACAAACTAAATGCCATTCAAAGAAAGGAAAAAGAGTGAAAGAGTCAAGTCAAGTCAAGTCAAAATATATGTTTATTATGACCATAGTCTTTAAACAATGCAATGAGAATAGCACAGTATGGAGTATGACTTATTATTTTTAAAACTTTGTCCATTTAAGAGGTTCGTACACAAAAGAGTGAAAGAGTCATTTTTTTCTTCCTAAATGGTCCAATACAATGTAACTTTGTTATACAAGCTAGCAGTAAGAAAGACTGGCTAACATTATTCTGCTTGAGTTTTGATGCTTAGGGATGCCACTAAAATATTGTTTCTTCTTCCTTTTGTTTGTTTCAGTTTTTGTGGTCTTTGGTCTAAAGATGCAGGGTTTAGAAGCATGTTTTAAGTTTTGTTTAATTAATTTATAAACTGTTGAGCATCAGGAAATATCAAAACCATATTTGATATTTTGTCTGCGTTTGATTCTTTCACTGATAGGTAAAATGGCTGGTTTCATAAGAATCTTTCCAAATATGTGTCCTCACATTTATCCACAAAGAATAGGTAAAAACCCTTAATACATCAGCCCACAGTTTCTAGTGGGTCAGTATTGACAATAGGAGAATTGCCAACACCTCAGGCTTTAAACATTCAACGCAAGGTATAGTGACAAGTATATGTATAAAGAGCGCTATCACCAAGCATCTGGGATAGTGGTGAAAAAATGACACTAGACTTTTGGAAAACATGAAATGCAGTGTCACTTGTAATGCTCTTCAAAAAAAGGTTCTTTCCAAGTTCAACAAAGATTTGAGTTGTATTTCCAGTTATTCAGCTACGTATATGAAAAAGTTGTGTGATGACCTGCCAAAATTGATACCCGAGCTGAACTAATTCCCAGTAGAAGATCCTTGCCACTTGTTAGATGGTATGCTGAAAGCATCTTTACATTCTTCAGTTAATGAGGGATGCGGTTTACTTTTTAGTCCATTCTGGAATACTGTTTTCTTATGCACAGGAACTAAAAAGCAAATATTTATCATTTCTTGCTTTGTGTGGCATCAAAGAGTCATCCCAACTGTGTCCTTTACTGATTGTTCTCAGTTCAAGGGGCTATGAAAGCTATGTTATCCATGTGGCAACCGTTTCCAGAATTTTGGCTGAGTGATGATGCCAAAGGCAAGCAATGTGAGGATCTTTGGTCGCATATTGATAGAGATATAAAAAAAAAGTACACTCTACTGTATTATTAGATTTCTACAGGAAAACATAACTGCTGTAGTGGACATGATAAACTATAGTCTGAAAAAACCCTTGTCTGACAAGTGTTCAGCATAATTGTTGTAGATGTGAAACATCTTCTAGAGAGTATGCTGGGCAGCACCTTTAGTGACTTTGGCACTGCAACATGTTCCATGTTAAAGTGCTTGCCAGTTGGTAAGCAAAGCAATGTTGAAGAACAATTCAGGAACGTTTATTTTACAATGTATGAGAAATGGCTTGCAATGATGCATAGAAATGTCCCTTCACCACCAATGGCATTTGAAGTCAATGACATCTAACTGTGGTACTCTGTACAAGTTCTAGATCCCTTAGGTAAAGGGGACAAGTGCCAGCTCAATGCAAATGTTGCAGAACCTGCAATGAGAATCGAAATGTTCAAGTGCACCAGTATTGGCATGGAAAGCTATGTCAGTGGCCAGAGTTAACAAATTGTGTACTGGCTGTTTTGGCGTTGCCCATCTCAGGTGCCAATGTTGAGAGGGCCTTTTCACAGAAGTTTACATGGGAAGGAAAGAGCGAGCACACATGACCAAAGACTCACTTAAGAAGTATTGTATGGTGTACTACAATAAGTTTAATTGCAAAAATCTATTTGGACCTCATATACACTATACATACACTGTCTATATACCGTGTTCTATCAGTGCAGAATGCAAGCAATAATAAAAGCAAAACTTCCCATAAACACCGGAAAAACACATTTTTTGTTGTTTTTAGTGGCACGCAAATATGTAACCACTGATAACAACTGTTTTTTAAGGTATTGAAATCACTGAAAAAACCACACCAGAATTTACCAAAAATAGAAACTGAAAACAGGAAAGCCTAGATGTTATGTATAGGCCCACAGGAATAGTGCACAGTTTTACATTATGGAGAGGTTGGCAAACCAAATTAGTCCGTCTCTGGAACAGTGGCAGAGCACCTCAACGGCCCCTGATGTTAGTGAAGCTGTAATGCTTTGGCAGCTGAACACTACCCTACCTACGTTCTGCTGCTGGTTCAGGGGAGCAGAGAGCAGTCAGTGGCGAAAGGCTGCCTGCATCCATGCAACCTGGTGATGCAAGCTATATACGGTAAAGAAAACCCCACCTAAGATGAGCACTATTTACCCATCTAACTATAGATCATCAACAGTGCCAGGTTGCAAGGAGACATGCGACCTCCAACCCCCATTGGTAAAGAAGCTGAGGGCTTCTTTTCAATGCTTTGCCTGCAAATGCCCCGGTTACTTACCGGTAATCTTCAATACTCTGAGTATAGTCTTCCTCGCCACATGACTTACATAGTGAGCTTCAGCTCCACACCAGAACCCTCCAAAGCAAAAAGTTAGCCTACCATGCCTCCCATCCCTTCCCAAGATGGCCGACCCATTACCACCTGACCTCTATAAGAGGCGGGCCGGCCCAACCCATCAGCCTGAAACCACCAAGCACAAACATGAAGCCGATAGCCAGACAGGGAGGGAGGGATGGGAACTCATGTGGCGAGGAAGACTATACTCGGAGTAATGAAGAATACCGGTAAGTAACCGGGGCATTACCTCCTCGTTAGTCTTCCTCGCCACATGACTTACATAGTGAGCACATACCAAAGCCAAGCGGCTTCATGGAAACTCACAAGAAACCAACAGACCAGGGGATGACCACGAAGGAGGCCAAACCCAACAGACCAGTACGAGCGGAAGGACCACCCAGGAGAGAGGCAACCACGAGTAGCAGAACCAACCCGGGACCGAAGACACCAGGAAGGCCAAAAAACAAACCGGACCCCAGAAACACCAAGAGTCGCCAGGAAAACCGCCCCAACCGAAGGAAGGCAGAGAAAGGCACAGGACCGTACCACACGGAGCCAAAAAGGCAGCAGCAACCAGGGCCAGAACAGAAATGAGCAGGCCCGAACAACACACCAGGGCAGCCCAACAGGCAGCACAAAGCGAGAGGGGAGCAAAAACGAACAGAGGACATCCCCACCACAGCGACCCAACAAAAATAAAAAAAATCACCAGTGGAAAGAGACAACCAGTCCGCACAACACAGCAACACCGCAAGGGCGACCACAACCCACGAGGGAGCCGAACCAGAAAAACTGGGAAGCGGCACCAGAGCCATCCAACAGACAGGCAAGAGCCGGAAGAATGGAAAAGGGAGCCGAAAAGAAACAGAAAGGGGACAAACCCCCGTCAAACAAAGGACCCCCCGAAGGGACCGCGACCCCAAGGAGAGAACCCAGGCAGGCACCAGGGAAAACAAACCCAGGAAAGGAGCCGGAAACGACACCGAGGGGACCCGGAGGAGAACCAACCAGGCAAAGGCGAAAAAACAGAAAAACCCACAGGCCCGCCCACGGCCAGAAGGGAGAAGAAGAGGCAGAAAGAAGCCAATCGGTCAGGCACGGGAACACCCCGCACAGGGACCAAGCAACCGGCCCAGGAAGAAACACAAGAAGGGAGCAAGCCGCCGAAGAGAGCACCCAGGCGGGCAAACAGACAGCCAGCCCACAACCAGGCCCAGCCCAGCGAGAAAAAGAAGAACCAACAGGCACAGGAGCGCGGCAGCAACACACCAAAGGCGTGAAGGACAGAAGGGCAGGGCGAAGACGAGCCCGAGCCATGACAAAATAACCAGGGAGCCAACAGGACCCGGGACCCCAAAACCAGGGCAAAGAAACGAGGACACACCCACACCGGAAGCGCAGGACCCCGCCAGCAGGAAAAGGGACCCCAGGAAGCGAAAAGCCGGGAGCCCAAACAAGAAGGCCAAAGAGCCCAAAAAAACGGAGATCCAAAGGAAGCAGACAGGGCCAGACGGACCCAGGAGACTCCCGAACCAGGCACAAAGAGAGGCCCGACCCACAAACCACCGGAGGAGAGGCGAAGAGAACATGAGCACCCAGGGCCAGAAAAGCCGCAGCCAAAAATGACCCAGGCAAGGACAGTACTAATGCGCCAAAGAAACAAAAGGGGCGAAGCCCGCACACACCCCGGAGCACGAGGCAGGGGAAAAACTCATCACAGGGACCAACAAGCCCCAGCAAGGCAGGGGAAAACCCCAGAGAAACCAAGGAACGGCAAAACAGAAGCCAGATGGGAAAAACGACCAAAGGGAACCCACCGACCCAGCACAGACCGGGAACCCAAGCATGGCCAGAGGAAGGTACCACCAACACACGGGCAGGAGGAACCCAGAACCCCCAGGAGACAGAGCGGGTAGAGGCGAGGGAAAAAAGAACCAAGGAAGGGCCAGAGGCACCGAGACCAACAGGAAGGGGAGGATCCGCAAAGAAAAAACAGGGGCGATAAAACACCGCCAGTCCACAAGACCCAAACCACGACCAGAGGAAAGCCCCACCAAGGCAGACAACCCCAACCGGAAAACCCACGAACAGGACCCGGAGAGAAAGGTGCAGCGAAACCGTCAAAAGCGACCCCGCAACAAAAAGGAAGAACGCACACCCCACCAGAGGCAGGGGTCAAATTCCACGCCCGACCAGGCAGGCATCACCCAAAGGAAGCAGAGCCACCAAACGGCCATAGCCCCAAGGGCAACGTAGGCCCGGAAGAGAAGGATCGCAACAAAGACCTGACCTCCAGGGGGCAAGGAGAAGCACAGTGACAGCAGAAAGCCGGTAGGGAAAGGGAGCAAGAGCCACCTGCCGAGTCCCTACAAGACCAGGAGAGCACTCCAGGAGCAGAAACAGCCAGCAAGAAAACACTGACGCAGCCCAGAGACGGACGGACAGACCCCAACAGCAGGAAGACCAACACAGACAAGCCGTAGCCCACAGCCCCCGGAAAAAACCCCGGAGCACGGCCAACAAGGAACCAACCGGGACCGACCCCACACAAAAACAGCGGGGACAGGAGTCCACAGGACAAAAGGACCACAGGCCCAAAGCCCGGAAGGTAACACAGCGAATCATGAAGCAGAGGCCTCACAATCCAACGCCACAGGTGCCGTAAAACAAGCAATCCAAAAAAGCACCACACACGGATACAAAAACAACGGCCGGAAAAGAACCCCGGCCTGAGACGGGCGGGCACCACCAAAGGGACAAGACATATCATGGACCCAAGCCAAAGCAAGGAACCCTGCGATAAAAGCAGAGAGAGCAACCCATCGGGAGACGCTGAGGTGACAAAGGAACGTCACACGAATAAGCGTGACAACCACCGGCAAACCGGCAACCCCAGAGCCCGCAGGAGGCAGCCGAAGCAAACAAAGCATGTGAACCACACACGAGGAAGGCGAGCACTGGAGCAGGAGGAGGGGAATCCACCGCCAAGGACCAAGGAGGAAAATCCGACCCAAAAGCCAACCCGGAGACCACAGAAGCAGCCCGAGAAGAAGAACAGGAGCAACAGCCCCCGGAAACCCCAAAGGCCACACCAAGCAGGACCAGGAACAACTGCGGAGGGCACAGAAATGTCCAAAAAACACAGCCCTACAAGAGGAACTGAGAACCACCATGTCGACAGTACCAGGCAAACTCAGGAGGAGACCCACCCAGGCACTAGCCCCGACCACGCCCAACGACTGAAAACAGACAAGAAGAGGAGCACAAAGACCCAAAATGGCCGGACCTGACCCCGACACCCGAGGGCAGGACAGAGTACAGAGACACGGAACGTGGGAAACCAGTCACCCAGCGACCACCAATACGTGTAAAATAAGAAGAAAAACAACGTATGACAAGGAACAGCCCGAGGGTATGGCCCCAGCAATGCAGGACTCCAACCCTGGGCCGCAAGAGTAGGCGTCAAAAAAGTAAACCACTTGCAGAGCCAAAGCCCCATCCAAGAGCGAGGCACAGCCACAGAAAATGAGCGCAGGAACCGGGCATGGAAAACAGCCACCCAGCAAATGTAAAATGAAATACTAGAACACTGAGCCACAGCACCCGTAATTAAAAAAAAACAAATACTGATTGAAAATATTCCACCTCGGGAAATTTCTACAGCAACGGCAGGAACTGAACCCTGGTCCACGAGGGCTGTCCACACCAAAGGCACAAGACACACCCATGAGCAATAGCCCCCTGGCCGAGACACGAGAGCGACAGAGAAACCACTCTAAAACATGCATCAGCAGGGCCCACGGCACACAGGCACAGCCACCAAACCGGTGGCAGAAGAGCGGGGCACCGTACATAAGAGACCCACAAAAAAATAAAAAAACAAAACGCGAATACTAATCCGCCCGCAAACAAACATAAACAGAATGCCAAACCAGGGATCGAACCAGGGACCACCAAAACCGCAGTCCAACGCACTCCCAACGGAGCTAACCTGGCCTGCCTGCCGCACCACGTGAGCGAAGTCAGGGAAACCTGGACCCGCCCACCAACGGAGCCCAGGGGGAGGAGCAGAACGCCACAGCCTCCCAGGCCGAAAAATGCGGGAAGAAGGACACCCACCGGACCGAACACAGGCAGCGGAAGAGAGGACCGGCCAAGGACCGCACCCGCCCGGACGGCAAAGGTTATTCCGACATTGAATCAGGCTGTCAGGTCCAAACAGTAAACACGACCGGAAGACACTGGAGCGCTCACAAGAGCACCATGCAAAACAAGGCACACTCGGCAGGCACAGGGGGAAAAGCACAGAACCACAGGAGGACGAGAACCAGATTCCACAGCGCCCTAAGACGGCAGCTAGCCTACAGCACCGGGTATTCCCAGGCGGTCTACAGACCGTCACAACTCCTCAAACCGGAGCGCAGCAAAGCAGGAAACAGGCGGAGCGGGCACAATGAGGTGGAACAGGCCGCCCCCCAACCCCCCCCGAATGGCAGGGAAAAAACGGAGAAAACGCCACCGCACCCGAACCAAGCGGGGAAACTGCATAAAAATGCGCCCTCGACACATGGGAAGGAAGGGGACCCGGGAAAAGATTACAAGAAACAACAGGTCCGTGGATTATTGAGCCCAAGACCCGTAGACAAACACGGGCCCCTTACAGATACCGGTGCCGGCAGTAACAAACAGTTACAGGCAGCGCGAGGGGCCAGAAGGGCTCAGAAACAGCGTAGCCCCAGACCAACCCCCCTGGCCCCCCTATTGACCCTTGGCCCGCTAAGGCAGAGCCTAACCAGCCCCAGAGAGACGGGGGAAGGAAGGGGAGAGGTCCAAAAGCCCCAGAGTCCGCTAGCGCAGGACCACCAACCAAGGACCCATGTTCCCGCAACAGCAGGAACCACTTACCTGAAGACGCATCTGGAGAGTAATGACGCACAGAACAAAAAAAACAGGCTAATGGGTTGGGCCGGCCCGCCTCTTATAGAGGTCAGGTGGTAATGGGTCGGCCATCTTGGGAAGGGATGGGAGGCATGGGAGGCTAACTTTTTGCTTTGGAGGGTTCTGGTGTGGAGCTGAAGCTCACTATGTAAGTCATGTGGCGAGGAAGACTAACGAGGAGGTAATCAATGTACACAGCGCAGGTATAGTGTGGTTCCGCCCACTACTGCTTGCATTATTGGAGTGAAGCAATGAAGAGGGTGGAAACTGGTGGACACTGGAGGAACACTCATCAGTCATTTCTTGCTTTTCTATGATGTTTAGCAATCTGCTATAAAAATCCTCGTCAAAGCATGGTAGCACGCTATGCCCCCATTCATTGTATGTTTTTATGGCTTCCATTGTGTGCCTACCCTTGATGCTGCTGCCAGTAGAGGCGTGGTGAGGCCAGAGATACTATTGCATTAGTAAAAAACACTGCCCCGCATGGGTAGTCGCAGCCTTGATGATGTGCTTTGCTGTTGATAGTCCATATTAAACTGGTGGCAACTGCAAAGCCAATAGGTACAGCTTTAATATAACACAGACAGTCTTTACTGAAAACATAGACAGCCACAAATGCTGGTTTGTGCATTAGCAAATTAAAGCCAAACCTATAGGCTTTGCCAATGCTTCTGTAGCCTCTCAATCTGCCTCAACATTCTACTTCTAAGATAACAGTGACTTAACTACTTAAAATACTCAGGGGGCTGGTGGGAAAATATCAAAGGTGAATGCTGCTGTTTTTACACCCCTCACCAACTACAAATAAACAGGTTGTTTCTGCAACATTCCTACTACTGTGAAAAAAGAATAATGCCCAATCACAACACAATTGAAAGAGAAAGCGATTTGCACTAATAATTCTATGCACCATATTGCGTTAGAACTGTGTATATTACGATGCACATCTTGGTAGTGATTTGTTTTATCTTCTTAGTGCTGTGAGACCACTAGTAATATGGGTGCTAATTGAGTCTAAACTGCACAAAGGAAATACTGCATCCTAACACTAGAGTAATTAAATAATGTTTTATTGATCATTCGAGCTAAAGTACACGATCTGCATCTGAAAAAAGGTGTGCACATGATTTGTCTTTGGGAACATATGTGCAACTTACTTTTGAAATCTATCAAGGGCATTTGAGCCATTCACCCTACGGTTACAGATAAAATGGGTTTCACTGAGTAAAGTACAAGCAGTTAAACTGGTGCCAAAAACTCGCCACTCGTGGGATATAAAGAACATTTCATCCCAGCACAAAAGGAGGCATGGCACGGTGGGGCAAAAGGAGGGCTATCAATCTTTATATCCACCGACTTCCTTTGGAGAGATGTCTGTATTGATTTAGATTCAACATGGATGCAATGTATCAAGGTCGAAATCTCTCCTACCATGGGTCTATTAATTCGGAATTGATATATGCACCCAGCGGGAAAACATAAAGGGAAAATAATTAAGCAACTAAAAGCTGCAATTACGGCGCTGAAAACCACCCACCCAAGTGATAATATGATAATAACAGGCGACGTCAACATGAACCTAATCCAAGGACATGAGAGAAATTTAGCGACCTTTATACAGCCACAACTGGGCAATCGAAGCAGACAAGATGCAACGGGGAAGAAATGTGCAGCAAATTTGGAAGCCCTCTTACTGCACACGGTAAATGGAAGGGGTCCCTTGGACAGACCTGCAGCCCTAACGAGGGTCACCAGGAATACAGGCTCAACAATAGATTTTACATTAGCCGACCCTGATCTATTTCCTTACATTAAAGATTTCCATATCTTGGAACGGGTTAAAAGTGACCACTATCCCCAGATCTTTACATTATCTATCAATCCAAAAGAGTTGGAGCAGGCGCATCCCCTAACATTGAACACTCAGCTCTTTAACTTACAACTATTAAATTGGAACAAAGACAACATCTCCAATCTAATGGAGACATGTCGCTCATTGCTCTCACTGTCAGTAGAAGCTCAAGATATAGTAATGGCCTGGGAGTCCTTGGAAGGAAACATCAACAAAAAAATACCAAAACAAGTGCAGAGGACACATAATAACAAGAAACGGAGGAGGGAAGTGCTACACGCCAAAAATGCGTTCAATAAAAACACGGATGAATACATACCTAAGGTCATTTCGAAACAAGTACCCCCAATTATCCCAACAAACTCTCACATCAATAGAACATTTAAAAAAGGAGCTTAAACGTGAAACCAAGGTGGCCAAGCAAAAGTATAAGGAAACCTCGAGACCACCATACTCCATGCCAGCAAGCTGCGAAATTCCAAACAGTTCTGGGCAAAAATTACCTTATGCTTAACGGTAAACAGTGGCAGTTCAACTCTGGCATGGCAGATCAAATCTGGAGCGCTCACATTGATGCAACATACAATACCACACTGGACAAGTGCATAGACAATACAGCTGATATCCCAACAGAGCTCAATATGACTCCCAATTTGAGAACAACCCCAGAAGCTGGGAATCCCAGCAAGCAAAAAGATTCACCTCATGCGCTCAGTCTGGTACTGATGGAAGCTTCAGCTCTGGACCCAATAAAGTCATTCCAAATCAAAGAAAGCAGTAAGCCAGCCTTTCTGGAGCATAAAGGAGAAACAGAGCAGATAACTCAAAAGCAGGTTCTGAAGAATATAAATCACCTAAGAGCAGACGGGGCTCCCAGACCAAATGGCCTACCCAACGGTCTATTAAGTCAAGATCCAGCGTTTTGGTCTAGGCTCCTATCCCCCTTGTTTTGTAACAGCTTAAAGACCGGGAATTTTCCTGACTCCTGGAGGGACAGCATCCTTCAACCAATTCATAAATCGGGGACACGCTCAGACCCTAACACCTACACATTAATAGCCCTAATAGACGTTGAGGCCAAGATCTACGCATCTAACTTATTGGCAGATCTGGAGACTTGGATCAGAAGCAAAAACCTGACCCCAATGACACAAACAGGATTCCGGGCCGGCATGGGCACCCTAACAAACTTATCAGCACTAACTCTCCGAGCTAAGAAAGCAATCGATAACTCTAACATCCTATATACATGCTTTCTAGACCTCGAAGCTGCCTTTGATAAAGTGCCAAGATCTAAACTATGGGCTAAAATGAAAGCTTGGGGTGCCCCTCCCAACTTATTGGGAGCAATCATCAACTTATATTCACATACCTGGGTCCAAATAAAAAAAGGGGACGGTTGGCGTCTAACAAAGACATTTCCAATAATAAATGGGCTAAAGCAAGGATGTGTGCTGGCCCCTAGCCTATTTAACATCTATACCGCCGACCTAGAGAGCGACCTACGCACAATCCAGGATGACCCACCGAAATTGGGACAGACACCCATGGCGAGTCTGCAATACGCGGGTGATATTGTGCTCCTCTCTCAAACTCCTCTTGGTTTACAACGGCTGATCTCACAACTGCATTTGCACATCTCAAACGCACAATTAACAACAAACCTCAACAAGCATTTACAATGCAATAGGTCTCGCAGCATTAAAGTTTGAGTTATTGGCATTATGTATGACAATGCCAATAGCTACAACATTTGCAAATGTGACACCTATAGCATTTGTAATGCAATATGAGTTGTATTTACATGACTTAGATGTATTGATATTACAAATAACAATGGCTTTTCATTTTTTTAATACTTAAATAAAAGTTATTGTAATTGAGTTGGTGGAAGGGTGAAGTGGGTCGTGTCCCCGAGGGATGTGGTGGCGTCCCGAGTGATGTGGTGGTGTCCCCGAGTGATGCCCCCGAGTGATGTGGTGGTGTCCCCGAGTGACGAGTGGTGCCCCTGAGTGATGTGGTGGTGACCCAGAGTGGTGTCCCCGAGTGAAGTGGTGGTGTCCCCGAGTGAAGTGGTGGTGTCCCCGAGTGAAGTGGTGGTGTCCCCGAGTGATGTGGTGGTGTCCCCGAGTGATGTGGTGGTGTCCCCGAGTGATGTGGTGGTGTCCCCGAGTGATGTGGTGGTGCCCCCAGAGTGATGTGGTGGTGCCCCCAGAGTGATGTGGCGGTGCCACTGAGTGATATGGCGGTGCCCCTGAGTGATGTGGTGCATGGTAGTGGTGGTGTCCGTGTGTGCATGGCAGTGGTGGTGTCCGTGTCAGTTCTGTATGTTTGGACTGCAGCACTGACTCCAGCACAGTGACAACATCTGATAAGGTTTGCATTATGGACCCTACAGAAAACAGATACATTGTGGAGACAGTACACATACAGCACGTCGAAGCAAGTCCAACATCCGTTTACTTCTGAAGGAGTATACCATCCTTAGGGATGTGTTTACACGTTTGCATCTTCTATAATTTGAGCTGGAGACAAGCTCTCAGAGGAAGCCACTTGGGGAACTGTTTCAGCACTTCAAATAGCCCCCCACATGTGAAATTAAACCTGCCAAGCGCCAGGAGGCCATTCAAAACATACACACTGAAAGAAAAGATAGGACGAGTGTGCAACCACAGCAGATGACGCCTAACTCCTAGAGTTGGGTGACACAGTACGAGTCTGTGGGGGATGAGGACTAACATTTGAATGTAATCTTCTCCAAAGGAAGGGCAGACCAAAACTTTAAATTGAGACATGGAAGCAACAACGCAAGTTAACCGGGGTACAGCTGGAAGCTGCTAGGGGCCGTAGGTAGGAATGTTATGTCTTTGAGATAACCATTAACTATGGGTAAGGTTCATTAAGGTTGGTGCTGTCGGTCTCTAGGACAGGTCTGTGGGGTGGAAGTCTGTCTGTCAGAGGGTGGTTGCCAGCTGTGGAAGGGGCTCTGTCTGTGAGCAGGTGCCATCTCCCTCTGAGCAGGGATGTCGGTGAGGGTACACGTGAGGCGAGGCCTGTAGTGAGGGACGGGGTCCGGTGTGGCAGGAGTGATGCGTCTGGGTATCTTTGGTGAGACAGGAGTGATTTGCAGTCTGCGAAGGTGTTCGGGGACATGTCTGTGGTGTGGCAGCTGTCAGTTGGGACAATACCCGTGCTGGTACATTGGTGCTGCGGAGTGCTGCTATCTTTGGAAGAGATTTGTTGTCTGAGAGCAGAGGCTGCTGTTTGTTTGGGGTCCTGGTGGTGGTGTCTGTGCTGTGGGACGGTCTATCTATGGACAGTCGCTGTCTGCAAGAGACTGCTGCCAGAGGCGGACAGGGCGGCTGTCTGCAGCAAAGAGGGTGCTTCTTGCACCCCATGTATTCACTTTGTCCGGCAAGGCACGCCAGTTAAGTACTGTGTATAGTTTATATAGGAGTGTCTTGGCTGGGTTCTGCGGGCTTACTGCAGGTCGGGGGGGGCAGTTGTATAGGAAGAGGTTGGGTCACTGCGTGAAGGGTTACAGGGCTGAAGGGGGAGAAGGTGTTTGTTCTAAGTGGAAATGTTGTTTTGGTAGAAGTGTAGGTGGAAATTAAGGGGACTCAGCGCTCCGGGGTGTACGGTGCGTTAGTACTAGGAGGCGCTATGTTTGCTGGGCGCAGACACATTGAGGGGTCAGCGCACCCTGCTCCCTCCCACCCACCTCACCCCTTCATTCTCGGTCCTACCTGCTCCGGCCCCCGCTTTTCCCCCCAGTCTGGCGGGCTCGGGGGGCGGCTGTGCGGGCTGAGTGCGGCTCCGTCCTTGGAGGGTCTCCGGTGGGGGCTCGCGGCTGGTCCCGGGGGCGGGGAGGGTTGAGTGAAACGCCTTGCAAAGAAAACCCCTCCAGTGTCGTGGTGATCTGGACACCCTGCTGCCCAAGGCGTGTGACACCGATCTGTAAGGAGACTCCTGGTATGCAGTTAATAATGCGCATGTAAGTGGATATGGCAGTGCTGTGTGACACTATCTTGAAGTGTTTATAACTTTAAGTTTGTGAAGAGCAAAGAGCTGCTGGAAGCGGATGCACTGAAGTAATCTGCGGTGCAATATTGAGTGGCACAACAGAGAAAGTGTGCACAGTGCCGTATGTGCGGAGAAATTGGAATTGCCTTGCGGGTGAAAAGTTAAGAGCTGCAGCCGTTTCTCTTTGACAGGGAGAGGAACATGTTTATTTTGATGGGAAAAGCGGATGCACAGAAGTAATCTGCGATGCCAAGTGCCAATTTATAAAGCACTTGTTATTACAAAAGGCAGCGCATTAAAGAGTCTTCCGGTAATCTGTTATTAATGCACATGTAATTGAAAAGGCAGCGCTGTGTTTTTCTACACTGAGGAGTTTTAACATTAAGATCGTGTGTTAAGCTAAGAGCTGCAACCGCTTTTGTAGGTGAGGAGTGCAACACGTTTATTGTGTGTAGAAAAGTGGCTGAGGAGAGCAACACGTTTCATATTTGTGAAAAGCAGAAGCGTAGAGTTAATTTCGCGGTGCAATACTGATTGGCACCACAAGTGCTGGAAAATGAAACTGCGATGAAGTATTACTTTTGGGACTGCCTTGCGGGTTGTTTAAAATGTATTTCTTGGAAGTGTAGGAAGACTGGCAAAACCAAACGGTTAATTTTATATTTTTGAAAAAGGAAAAAACAACACGCGCTACTCACTGGTTCACGAGTTTCTGCTGTCTACCTTCTGTGACGTTAAAGGGCTGCTTAAAGATGTTTCCCTGCACTGGCGTGCCGTGAGCCACCCAGTGCGGCGTGTAATACAACATAATATAGCTGCTGCCTGTCTCTCGTAGCGAATGCCCCCGGAATCCCGCCGCGGCCGCCCCGGAAGTCAGGCACGGTCGCCTGTGACGGGGGCGGGGCCACGTCCAGACCGGAAGAGGAGGCAGGCGGAGTCAATGAGTCTCGCGGCCCGGGGCTCCTGTGAGCGGTGTAGAGCCCGGGGCCGCGCCAGCAGGAGGTTGGGCGCCGCGTGCTGAGAGCAGAGTCCCCGACATTGGCAAGGTAAGTTCCAAAAGGCTGGGGCGGGTTTGGTGCACGTGTGTGTGTGTGTGTATGTATGTGTATGTGTGTGTGCGACGGTGATGGCGGGGGAGGGGGGCCTCGGTGCACTTGTGTGTGTGTGCGCGCGTGTGTGTGTGTGAGGGGGGGTGTCTCTGTATGTATGTATGTGCGTGCGTGCATGGGCGCTTGTGTGTGTGTCTGCGCATGCGTGTGTGGGGCTTGAGCTTCCCAGGAGACAGCGCCTGGCCACAGCACGCGTTCCAGTTTCAAAACGCCTCCAAGGCGATGCGCGCGGCCGGGACTGTCTCCTGGGAAGCACAGTCGGCAACAATAGATCTCTAGCGAGACACAGCGCTGACGCGCTGTGTTTTCGCTACGAGACCTAAAAAATCTAATGTCCTATGTTTCTCCAGCACTCGTAAAAACGACCAAAATTTGTTAGGAGGATAAATTCTGGTATTCTAACCCAGGTGGATGAATACAAACATCTGGGCATCCTAGTAGATCGCCAATTATACTACAAACATCATTTAGACCATGGGAGTGCAAAATCAAAACAACTTCAATTTGCTTTCAAAACATTAAAACATTAAAAAAAAAACTAAGCAGAAGTTCATCCGGTCACCTGCTAAAGGTTGTAGCGGCAACATTTCTGCCTTCAATCACATATGGCTCAGAAATGATGGCCACCAAGGACTCTAGAATGCTAAACCTTGCCCAATCAAGATTGTTAAAAAACTCTTCACAATTCCGCGACATATTTTCCAAGCGCAAATACCCTTGGAATATGGATTAACAAACCAGATACTGGCCAGACAAGGGGTCCTGGCCAAATATTACTGGCGCATAAGGGATGCTGAAGACAACACGCTTGCCCATCTCTGTTGGGAAGAGGTCGAAAAACAGGCTAGGCATACCAATTCCACTTGCAAGACTCTTAGGCAAGCGCTTCTATCACTAAATCTGGAAGAAGCTTGGCATTCACCAATGTCATATCTTGTTTTTAAACAAACCACCAACAAAGCTGTCAAACGAGCATCATTGCTAATAGACAAAGCATTAGTGGCTGGCAAAAGTCATGCCTGGATCGTGATGCCAACATATAAACAACTGAAACAACTGAAACAACAATCCTATTCACAAGAATGTTTCAGGGATCACTATAAGAGAAAACTAAGCTTATTGAGGTTGGGGTAGTTTCCAAGTAAAGACCTCACCCCAAAATGGTTACGGACCTGGCAAACTCCGGATTGTCGCCTATGTGATAAGGGAGTAGAGTCGTTATTGCATTTATTAAGTGTCTATCTGGCCTTACAAAATTGAAGGAAGATCCTTCTGAGGCCACTCCTAAGAGAAACACAAGTCAGGACATGCAGGGCGGCTTTGATAAAATGCCTCAGTGGGTCTTCGATACAACTTTCCTGCAAAACAATAACATTCCTGACATTTGCTGCTCAAGAGCTCAAAAAAAAGGAAGGAGCAAAAGAGGACCCAGATCATCTTTCATCCTCTTTACAGTCACCTTCCCCTCCTCTTCTTCTCTTTTATTTTAAGACACTGCAAGCATTTTATTCAAGGTAAGAGGGGACAGTTACATCTAATCAAATATAATCCCTTATGTGTGCAGCACCCCTTGTTATAACTGGTATTTGCTGGCCCCAATCTTTTAATGAGAGGGCCACTGCCTTATAAAAGTACTACCCCTGTTTCCTTTTATCTTCGCATATTCAAAAACGTTCTCCCTGTTTTTACTTATCGTGCATATCTGTCCGAAGTCGCCAAGGACACGGGGCATGTTTTATGCTGTTTTACGCTGATTCAATATGTTGATGTTTATCACATGGTGGTAAGATCCACCCTTTTAAGATTTTAACAAATCAAATAAAAGTATTATATATATATACTGATGCAGAACTGCAAAAACTGCTTTAGCAAGTGCTGGAGATAACACCATTTTTTTAATGAAAATAAAACAAAACAAAGGATTCAATGAAAGTTCCACATTATTATATATACCAACACATAAAATAAGGCATCAAGTGAAATGAAAAAAAAACCTAGTTAACGTCCTGTTTAAAGTCATCGCACTGAACAAATATATGAACTCATTCTGAATAATGCATAGAGTAGTGTTATGTGCTGTAGAGTAATGCCGGTGATTCAGAAATAGCTAAGGGTTCTGTTTAGTACGATTGTGTTTTATTCAAAAGCACTACAAGTGATGCATTCCAAACATTTGTGATGTGTAGTTTGTTGGTGTTGTTGACTACAACCAGTCTACCCTTAGCTCTTGTTGAAAATTGTGGTATACGTGCTTTTCAGTGGATTCTGTTTATGTGGATTCACTGGTCTAAAAATGCATTCAATGGCGAGATTGCACATTAATCAGTTCAAATGTAGTTTGTTGATTCAAATGTCCATTGGTTAGAATGTGTTTGCATTCCTTTGACTTAATGTACAAATGCAGATCTAATTAGGTTCCTTTCAGCATGTTACAGAGTGCATGCATTGTATTGTATTGGTTGCTTTTGTTATAAATTGTATTGCATTGCTCTGGTAAATACCCTAATATCCGTGACGATACCTCAAAGCGTTCCAATGAATCGGCAGCTTTCTACAACACTACTTGTTTTTTGTGGAACAGCATGGGTTTATATTATGGCCATGTAGCAAAAGTATGGGTGTCACCCATGAAGACTGAGGGGTGCTCTTATATTGACGTCGGGTATGTATAGTGCTTAAATATGGAGAGGAATGGGGGCGTGGCCTCAGGTGTCAAAATGGTGGTTGCACTCTAAGGGCCAGATGTAGGTAATCTCAATTTACAGATTCTTAAATACCGAATTTTACCGATTCGGTATTTAAGAATAGGTAAATGGGATGTAGATTATTTTTCAGTAACAATTACCGAATTGGTAAGATTCGGTATTTACCGAATCAGTATTTACCGATTCAGTAATTGCCATTTATTCCTATGGGCCTGGAGGCCCATAGGACTGAATGGCAATTACCGAATCGGTAAATACCGATTCAGTAAAATGGGGGACACATTCAAGGGTGCCAGGGTGTCACTTTGACACCCTGTTGCACCCCTGAATCGTGCTTGTGTGCAGATGTGGCACACATACATGCCACACGGCACAGTTGAAAATGCACTGATTTGCATTTTCAAAGGTATTCCTTATTTACCTCCAACTTATAGTTGGTGGTAAATAACGAATCCTAAAATACGAAAAGCACTTACCGTATTTTCCGGCGTATAAGACGACTTTTTAACCCCTTAACATTTTCTGGAAAGTCGGGGGTCGTCTTATACGCCGGGTACAAAATTTTATGGTATGTTTTCATGCGCTTTTTCATTGCGAGGACTTCACTCGAAGGTGTCAGACCGCTTCACAATAGGAAATAACAAGAAACAACACACCTTATGTTAAAAAATACAGCCACCGGCCCTGGCAACGTCCACACCCAGCCCCCGCGCCATGAATTGTGCAAGTATCGAAAGCGAGCGTTTTTTTTTCATAGCGAGGACTTCACTCGAAGGTGTCAGACCGCTTCACAATAGGAAATAACAAGAAACAACACACCTTATGTTAGAAAATACAGCCACCGGCCCTGGCAACGTCCACACCCAGCCCCCGCGCCATGAATTGTGCAAGTATCGAAAGCGAGCGTTTTTTTTCATAGCGAGGACTTCACTCGAAGGTGTCAGACCGCTTCACAATAGGAAATAACAAGAAACAACACACCTTATGTTAAAAAATACAGCCACCGGCCCTGGCAACGTCCACACCCAGGCCCTGCGCCATGAAGTATCGAAAGCGAGCGTTTTTTTCATAGCGAGGACTTCACTCGAAGGTGTCAGACCGCTTCACAATAGGAAATAACAAGAAACAACACACCTTATGTTAAAAAATACAGCCACCGGCCCTGGCAACGTCCACACCCAGGCCCCGCGCCATGAAGTATCGAAAGCGAGCGTTTTTTTCATAGCGAGGACTTCACTCGAAGGTGTCAGACCGCTTCACAATAGGAAATAACAAGAAACAACACACCTTATGTTAAAAAATACAGCCACCGGCCCTGGCAACGTCCACACCCAGGCCCCGCGCCATGAAGTATCGAAAGCGAGCGTTTTTTTCATAGCAAGGACTTCACTCGAAGGTGTCAAACCGCTTCACAAGCGAGCAAATGGCGCCATGAGTCTTACCTCGACTGCCGCTGCCGCTGTACACGCGCCTCCAACCGCTTGCACATCCCCAGGCAGACGAGGCAGCTGGACGAGGCAGCAGGACGTCCGAAATACGGTATATGGTAACGGGCAGCCAGCGCCGAAGATGGCAGCGCCCGGTGTGTTGACACGTTTGGCACGTTTTGGCACGCGCCCCTCTCTCCTTGACATGGGCGTGGGCATAGAAAGGGGACTGTAGAATGTTCCCGAATGTTACCGAAGGCAGTAGAGCACTTGCCATGATTGGCTGGTTGTTGCGAAGAGGAAAGGCAGTCTGGTGAGCAGATACCGTATTTGCCGTACCGTACGTGTGGTGTTGAAGACAGTCTCTGCACCTGTTCATACTGTACAGCACCAGTACATCCAGTGCAAATGGCTGACAGTCAAGAACCCGGCAAGGCTCCAGCAGCACATTCTGTGCAAATGGCAGACAGTGAAGAACCCGGCAAGGCTCCAGCAGCGCATCCAGTGCAAATGGCTGGCAGTCAAGAACCCAGCAAGGCTCCAGCAGTGGCAAGAAGAAGGAAATATGAAGCCAGTTACAAACTTAAAGTTGTGGATTTTGCCACGGAACATAATAACTGTGCTGCTGCTAGACAATATGGAGTGACAGAAAAGATGGTTCGGGCCTGGAGAGCAAATGAGAAAGCATTACGGAGTATGCCAAGGGGCAAGTGTGCACTAAGAAGAGGCACCCCACATTGGCCAGAACTCGAAAAGCATATAGCAGACATGGTGGCCGAGCATCGGCAAAGCGGTTATGTTGTGACCCGAAATAAAATCCGATTGGTTGCACTTCAGTGGGCCAAATCTAATCCAGATCTCAGCCACAGATTTAAGGCCACTGTATCCTGGTGTACCAGATTCTTGGGAAGGCATAATCTGGTATTGCGGCAAAAGACAAAAATTGCCCAGAAATTACCTGCGGATCTTGATGCCAAAATGCATAGCTTCCATCGCTACGTTATTAGGCTGCGCAATGAACATGGCTATGCGCTAAGTAGCATCGGAAATATGGATGAAACTCCAATGAATTTCGATATGATTGCCAACAAAACTGTCCATCAAAAAGGCGAAAAGACAATTTTAATAAAAACAACAGGACATGAGAAGTCCAGTTTCACAGTGGTACTTGCATGCACAGCTGATGGTGGCAAACTGAGACCAATGGTTATTTTTAAAAGAAAAACAATTTCGAAACTCAAGTTTCCTGTTGGTTGTTTTGTGCATGTGAATGAGAAAGGATGGATGGATGAAGAAGGGGTAAAGCTATGGCTTGATAATGTATGGAGCAGGCGACCAGGTGGACTTCTACAAAGACGTAGTCTACTGGTGTGGGATATGTTCAGGGCTCATTTAACTCCCAGCACCAAGCAAAGGCTGGCAAGACTAAAAACAGATGCTGCAGTTATACCTGGAGGATTGGCATCGTTGGTGCAGCCACTGGATGTGTGCCTAAACAAGCCATTTAAAGATCGCATCCGAGAACAGTGGAATGAGTGGATGGTTAGCGGTGAAAAAACATTCACAAAAGGAGGAAACATGCGTGCTCCACAGTTGGATGTTTTGTGCACCTTTGTTATAAAGGCCTGGAACGACATTGATGCAGAAACTGTAATAAAGTCTTTCAAGAAGTGGGGCCTATCAAATTCATTAGATGGTATGGAGGACAACTATTTGTGGGAAGGTGAAGAGGATGCCGAAGAAGAGACCACATCATCTGATACGGAATTGGTACCAGATCCATACGATGACTGCCTTACAGATGTACCACAAGATCTCATTGACTTACTTATGAGATCAGATGACGAAGAGGAGGATTTTGAAGGCTTTTAAAGGGAACGTTGTAAATCCTGTAGAAATCGCTTGGATTTATGGAAAGTTATGGAAAGTTTAATCCACTTGCACTGTTTCATGCACTAATTTATGTTTACCGTACCGTACCGGTATATTCAGAAGTGACAGTTTTTCATATGGTTCTAAATAAAAATATTGCGAGTAAAGCAAGATTGTTTATACAACCAATTTGTTTGAGTTCAGTCTTTGAGTTTGTAAAATAAACGCTTAGGTACCCACTGTCCACTGATAAAGCCTTACTGCTCACCCACAGGGAGGAGGACTAGACTAATACGGTAAGTTCAAAATACCGGTACATTCTCGGAATGGCTATGCAGGACTGCGTTGGACTGCGCTGGAAGTGGGGGTCGTCTTATACGGCGAGTATAGCACAAAACCTAAATTTTTTCAGGCAAAGTAGGGGGTCGTCTCATACGCCTGGTCGTCTTATACGCCGGAAAATCCGGTATTTGAATGCTCCCTATATTGCAAATTCGGTAATTTACCGATTCAGTATTTTAAGGAATCGGTAATTTACAGATTCCTTAAAATACCAAATCAGTAAATTACCGAATTTGCAATTTAGGCCACCTACATACCAAATGCCCAATACCGGTTGGTAACGGACGAAATTCGGTAATTTCGCCCGTTACCGACCAGTATTGGGGTACCTACATCTGGCCCTAACAGTGCTCTGGACCCCTCTGTCATCCGCCTTGAATCCAGCGCTCATCGACTCCCATCCGGACCTCCTACCTGACCGCTGTGGTTCCCCCGACTGGTTGTGCCCTCCATCCTGTGTTTTGATGACAAATTGCGGCTATAGTGGCTTCCTCTGCCTCGTGGCCTGTTGCGGGCTGCTGTCCCACGTCATCAGGCTGAGGCACCGGGTGATCCGCGGTGCTGAGGGTGGCTGGATGGCTGTTGGCATCTGCGGAGGCCGTGCAGCACCTGCAGCTCTTGTCCTGTGGGAGGCCTGCTACCGGGAGCTTGATCAGCCCTGCAAGCCTTTGAGGGCCCCAGTTTGTGGTGGGCCGGCATATCGGCTGGCGCTGGGGCAGCGGTGGTGAGGGCGGCGAGGACGGCCTTCTGTCAGAAGGCTTCCAGAATCTTCGCAGGAGCAGTCCAGATGCCCCGCCCTCCAGTACCACCGCTGCAAGAGCAATGTCACTAGTAGGCGGGGAAAGGGGAGTTGGACAGAGAAGAGACACCTTGTAATTAGCGACACCTGGTACCCTCTTGGTTGTCGCGAGAAGAGATGCTTCTCAGCCTCCGCACCTCGTGGATACCTAATGCACAGAACAGGGATACATAAGACCTCACCTCTACTGTATATCGGCTCTAATATATAGAATCAAAATTGGTCCTACCAGGTATTCCCCAAGGCAATGCGTCTCTTCTATGGAATCTTTCACTCTGCAGGGAGAGTTCTTTCTAGGAAGGGTGAATAGAAAGTGAATTAATACTTAAACTACTTCTCTACTTAGTTCCTCTCTATGGATTTCTATGTAATCTCCTATACCTGTTACTCTCTTGCAGAGGTATTAATCTGGGGGTCTGATGTAGAATGTAAATCCAGCACTACACAGGTTCAGTCTCCAATATCCTCAAGCGTGCAAAAAGGGAAAAGGAAGGCAAAGGGGTAAGGAAAGAATTAGGGCAAGCGCAATGAAGAAGGGAGCGAGGGGGGATAACGCTGCTGGTTAGTGCTTGACCTTCTTACTGTCTTTATTATGACGAAAGTTCTGTTTCCTACTTCTGAAAGGCAGGCTGGACGAAGTTTCTCTCACTGAGTTCAACTGCTATTTCTCTTATGCCAATGTCGAGAAGCTGACTGAGTCCAAACTCTGAAACACTGAGTTGTTTTAAGTTCTGTAATTCTTTGTGCTGCTTCGACTCGTTACTTCACTAGCTGGTCCTGACTTCTATGTCTGTTCACAACAAACACTCGGGCTGAGCAACAGCAAGAACTCTCACCTGCTACTGCTGGAGTCACTTCAGGAAAAGGCGAGTTGCGGTCAAGGGAGTTCGGAAGCCTCGAACTTCACTGGAAATACAGCTCGGGACTCTGACTAAAACTGAGCGTGTCTGACGCAGGAAACACTGCACCCGACTCGCTCCTCAGAAAGTCTGCACTCTCCCGTCACGACTATTGACGCGGAGATGCAGAAAACACTTCTACTCAGCTCAGGGTCGTGATTGAAGTGCGCAGTTACAAACGCGCACAAGACCCAGATACACTAAACTGCAACCTCACTGAGGGGGAAGACGGCCACTGCGGCGGCCATCTTGGGGGAGGTTTTTCTCACTGCTACAAGGGAACCAAATGCTAACATTACTAGGCTTAACCACAGGACATCTTTTAGCTGGTACTACAGTACTACACACAGTGGCTATCCTAAGGTTCCTGACACCTACGAGGAGTGAGGCTGGGTAGGCCTATGGTCGTGGATATCACAGCAAAATCCATGAGGTGAGCGGGGGAGTTGGCTGTTGGCTGTCGGTCCGGGCAGCGGCGAGGGTGCGGATCACTAGCCCGCTCCGCCCCGTGTACAACCTCGTGGCCTCCTGGGGCTTGCGGCCTGTCGTGGCCTAGATGTCCCCATGTGCCCGGCCCTAGTCAGAGAGGTGGAGGCACTGGAGATTGAGGGCGGAGGAGGTGTTGGGGGTGAGAAGGGCCTTCAGGGCCTGCAGCTGGAGGGGACGCGGGCGGTGCAGTGGATCCGTACGGTGAGTGGGGACCGGCTGTCAGTTGAGCAGCAGCATGGGGGCTGGATTTCGCCCTCCCCCCACTCCACTTCCCTTCTTTGCACTCTGTGGAGCCCTCTCCCCTTATGCTCTGTGCTGGGACTGACTGAGAGACCCGATGGTGGTGCCCTGGGTGACGGGGCCCGGTGGCACTGGTTCGAGCCCCCCACCGCTACCTGGGCACCACTTTGGCACTGTCCGGGGGTGATTCTCCCCACTCCTGGTGTCTGAGGTGGGTGTCTGGGGCCCCCCCTTCCTCCGCTTGTTGTGGACTTGTGTGGGGTCCCCCTTTCCTGGCTTTGGAGTGCCTGGTTCCCTGCGGCCTGGTTGGCGTTTGGCAAAGCGGTTTGGGCCAGAGCTCCTCCGTGGGCGAGATCGGTCATCTCCTTGGGTGGCCGAGGGTGCTCTCTGCACATTGGTCCCTGAAGGATTGTTTTTCCAATACTTGGCCATCTGAGTGAAACTCGGCGGAGCGCGCCGTGTGCTTCCCCTGCCTTGCTCGCGGATGGCCTTTGCCTCTGCATGTCTGTGGCCCCCACTCCGGCCTTCCGTCTCCCCAGGTTCCCTGCGGCCTCAGTGACATTGCACACTAACCCGTCCATGGGGAGGGACAGGGTTCCCAAGCCTACACCCGCCCCTACACAAAGTAAAATGGACCGGTGTACCACCTCTGGGCATGAGCCTCCTGTGGGACCACCCCCCCTCCCTCCAGACAAAGACCTTGACACCATCTTTCAGGCTATTAGGGCCTCACAGGTGTCTGTTGAACGGAAGATTGGAGAAATCAAGATAGACGTGTCTATCCTCCGGCAGGACCTTCGCAACGCCACCCCACGGCTGTAGGAAGCAGAGTCCCGCATATCCATGGCCGAGGACGACATCGCACAGCTCAAAGAGCAGGTTGCCCACCTTCGCACTCACACCAAGGTGCTCCACAGGCGGGCTAAAGATGCGGGAAACCTGGCACGTCCCAACAACCTCCGCCCTGGTGGGGTTTTCCAAGGGGGGGAGGCGAGCCAGGCCGCCACCTTTGTTGAAGATTGGTTCTGGGCATGGGTGCCGGGAGAGGCCCTCTCGACGTGGTTTGTAATAGAAAGGGCCCACAGGTCCCTGGCACCTAACCCTCCTCCCAGTGCCGCACCACCCCATTATCCTCCAAGTTCTCAATTTCAAGGACTGAGAGTCCATCTTGCGAGCGGCTCGGGCGGCTGGGCCCCTCAAGATTCAAAACTTTATCATGATATTCCCCAACTACACCAGGGAGGTCCAGGTC
The DNA here is from genome assembly GCF_964263255.1 of Lissotriton vulgaris. Lineage (NCBI taxonomy): Eukaryota > Metazoa > Chordata > Amphibia > Caudata > Salamandridae > Lissotriton > Lissotriton vulgaris. The sequence continues at coordinate 502,498,545 of NC_141694.1, forward strand.
CTCCGGCGCTCCTACACGGAAGTCAAGAAAAAGCTGCGCACCATGGGCCGACAATGCCAGCTCCAATTTCTGGCACGCCTTTGAGTCATTTTCCAAGGCAAGACACAATTCTTTGACTCACCCCAGATGGCATGGACATGCCTGACGGAGGAGCGCCCCCTCCACCAACAGCGCATGACCTCCCCGGACTATGGGGAGTCGCAGCCCGAGGGGCGGAGATTGCCGGGACGCCAGTGCCGGCGTTGGATGTGGTCACGCAGGGGGCACCAATCACAAACACCGGTACTCAGATCCTTCATTGTGGCAGCTCCAGAGCCTCTGGACTCCTGCAGCCAGTCGGGCTCTCCGCACCGCAACAGACATCGCTCCTCCGAGACCTTAACAGGTATTTCTCTACCGATGGCCCAGACTGACTCAGACCTTTCCTGTACACCTACTCTTTAATGGCAACGTAGTTACACTCAAACGTATGTCCACCATTGAGGGAGGAAGCAGTCATTAGACTTTTGGTATGTCCTTATGTTCATTTACAATGTTAAAGCTGATGCACTGACTATACGTTCTTTTGGAGGGGTCCTCCACGCAACCAATACGAAAGTTTTAGATCCAAGGGGGTCGACAGATGCTTTCGTTCTCAAAGTACAGGGTGGGGAGAGGGGGAAGGGGTTGTGTTTGGATGGGGAGGTTCTTTGTTGTTGTTGGGGGCCAGTAATGTGTGCTCCCAAGGTTTAGTATTGTTTTTTGTTGTTTTGCTGCACCAACGCTCACTCAACACTTGGACTCTGTGTTATATGCGGCCAATACGCATGGTCCCTCCCACCAGTGCGCTTTAACATCTACTCCAGACCCCACATTTTCTTATGGCTCTCCAAGGTCCAATGAACCACAGGAACGACCTCCAGCCCCCATGAATGATACACCATCTCCAAAAGCAGTCCTCCATATTTTATCCTGGAACATAAATGGCCTCTTAGACCACCACAAACGAACGGCCGTATTGCGCTATGCACAACGCCTCAACGTAGATGCGCTTTTGCCTCAAGAGACACACCTGGTGGGTAACCACTGCCCCTTTCTAGCGCGTTATGGCTATGACAGGGTTTGGCACTCAGGATTCACCCGAGGTTCTCGTGGCGTGGCCATAATACTGAAGCGCACCCTTCCCTTTGTGTTGATGCAAGTTATTCATGACCCACAAGGCACATTTGTGATTGTTTGTGGTACTCACAGGGGCACCCCCCTTAACCTTATATCCATGTACTCTCCCCCTTCGATGCTCGTCGTAACTCTAAAATAATCCACCGCTTTTCTGCCCACCCTCTCCTTGGATCCACCATCATTGGGGGTAACTTTAAAGCGGTCTCCTCCCCGCTTCTTGATTTGACAGGCACGTCTACTTCCAGGCTGGCACAGGCGAAACAGTTACCAAACTGAGCTGAATCCCTGGGCCACTGCGATGCATGGCGAATCTGGCATCCATGTGCTAAACAGTTCACGCACACCTCCGCTGCACACCACGCGCAATCGCACATAGACTCAATTTTGATTCCATCTATAGACTGCACCATAATCCAAGATGTCTGCATACTTCCGAGAGGCATCTCCGACCATTCCCCGCTGCTCCTTAGTACAAGGACTCCTCCCCCCCACTCCCGCCCAATGTGGCAGTTGAATGCTTGGTTTCTTCAAGACAAAGAACTCAAGAAGGCAGTGCGACTGAAGCTGAAGCATTACTTCATCACCAATGCGGGTTCATCTCCTTTCCCGTGTACCCTGCGGGAGGCGGGCAAGGCCACTATTCGTGGCTTTGGCCAAGGTCATGTCCTACGGCAGCGACAGGCCCAACTATTGCAGATCACCTCACTGGAGGCACCGGCACTACGCCTTGAGCACTCCCCCACCACGGATGGCGCCGCGGCTCAAGAGCGGTGCCTCACAAGAATTCAGAATGAAATTAAGCAACTCTTGCTCGAGGCAGCCAAGATCCTCTGGAGATCTTCTGTGGCCAGAGGTATGGCTGGGGTGACAAAAACAGCATGATCTAAATAGGCTTGCCACATACCCCAGAGCGAGCTGCATTATTCAAGAGACACTGGATCAGGTGGGGTTGATGCAGCAGTCCCCGGTGGCTATGGGCGGCGCATTCGCCGCCTTCTACCGTCAACTCTATGCCAAACGGACCCCGATGCGACACTGTGAGCTGATGGGCGAGAAGGGTGCCCACCTCCTTCAGCTGGACTCTATTGCTCAGCCGACCTTGATCGCCCAATCTTGCACAACGAGATTAACAAGGCTATTACTTCCACCTTGTTGGGTAAGACTCCTGGCCCAGAAGGTCTCCCCCAGCAATACTATGCAACTAAATGCGAGGCCCTTGTGCCCCGCCTCGCCGACCTGTATGCCGAGGCCCTGGAGAGAGGTTCCTTCCCGCCTGAGACAGTTATGGCCACCATCGTCGTCCTTCCGAAGTCACAACCGCCATCTCCCCAATGTGCTGACTATTGTCCCATCTCCCTTATTAACAGGGACGTTAAATTGTACCTGCAATTCTTGCCCAACGGCTGAAGCCCTAACTTACCACTGTGGTCCATCCGGACCAGTGCGGTTTCATGCCCCAGCAAGGCACCAGACATTGCATCTGACGGTTGCACCTGGCCCTGGCTCACCGCCAAGTGCTTTACCCTTATTTGGCACTCCTTCTCATCAATTTTGAGAAGGCGTTCAACTCCGTGGACTGGACGTACTTGGATGATGTGCTAGCGGCGATGGGTTTTGGCCCTCGCTTCCGTCAGCTTGTGGTGGTACTGTACACCCGGCCCCAAGCACGCGTCTTGGTCAATGGGGTTCTTTCTGACGCCTTCCCCATTCGAAGGGGAACGAGACAGGGATGCCCTCTCTCGCCCCTTCTCTTCGCCTTGACAATGGAGCCTCTAGCGGCCTTGATTCGGTCCGAGAGTCTTGTTCGGGGGTGCGAGTGGCCCAACTCTGCAGTGGATAAGATCGCTCTTTATGCAGATGATGTCTTGGCTTTCTGAACCGACCCCGCCCACTCTGGTCCTCGCTATCTCCAGATCCTGCATTCTTTTGGACAAACTTGCGGCCTCTACATGAATGCAAATAAGTCAATCCTGGTCCAGCTCCATCTCTCCAGAGAATGTTTCGACTGGCAGTCCATGATACCGCTTTGGCGTCAGTCCTTTAAATATCTTGGGATATGAGTCACTCTCTTCCCAGAAATGGGATGGTCACTTAATATCACCCCGCTTGTGAAAAAGCTTAAGGCAGAGCTCCACAGGTGGCAGACATTGCCTTTAAACCCCTTGGGGAGGGTCTCATTGTTTAAAATGATGATTCTTCCCATATTTATCTATGTCGTCCAAAATACCCCCTTCTGCTTTCCACTGGTGTGGGTTCGGGTGATAGACACTATGGCTACTAAATTCCTATGGGGGGAGGGAGGGCCCGGTTGGCGTTAAGTACCTGTCAGATTCCACCATTCGATGGGGGCATTGTGATGACACACTAATACCTCTATTACTTGGCAACTCATCTATTGAGTATACATGACTGGTTCAATGGGGGGTGATCTGATCCAGCCTATAGGCTTGAACTAAGTAAACTTGGCCTGCCCCAAATCCAATCCCTAATGTACGGGGAATCCATCCCGGCCACCCTACCTGACGTCACACACTCCGTGCTCCTAGCCTGGCAAGCTGCTTTACGGCATACCAAATGGACACACAAACTCACTCAGCACATGCCTCTAGTGCACGCTACATGGCTCGGGGAGGTCAGTGGGCTACATGGGTTCCGACAGTGGGATCTTATTGGGATCTCCCAGCTTGGCCATGTGTGGGCAAGTGGCCACATGCGCTCCTTTAAAGACCTCCAATCCAGATATTCCCTGCATCCATCACAATTTTACAAATACCTACAACTGCGACACGCCCTCCGCTTACATATACTGGATGACACTAGGATCGCTGAATACAGTCCCCCGAGGCACAGACCATGTTGGATGACCTTGGGAAAGGTGGCATTTCCCGCATTTACAAGACGCTGGTCAACAATACCCCGACTTCGCTAGATCAACTCAGGGGCCAATAGTGGGGTGGGTGGGTCCCCTGGACAAGGAGGACTGTCGAGATGCCCTCATGTCGCCCAAGACGTTTACCACATCCACCTGATCCAATTATACACACGGCCTACCTAACACCATAGCGCTTACATCGAGCTGGCCCTATCTCCATCCGCCTTATGCACAAGATGCGGTCAAGACCTGGCCGACTTCTTCCACATGGTATGGCATGCTACCGACTGGCTCAGTTCTGGGGAGAAATTGAAAGTGAGCTGTCCGAGGTCCTGGGGTGGGAGGTTCCTCATGACCCATGTCACTCTTTTTTAGGGATTACAGATGGACTAGACAGGTCCAGCAACCAGAAGTTATTTTACAATACAGCCATGATCTTGGAAAAACAGGATATAGCCGCCTCCAGGAAACTCGCTACACCACCAAGTTCTGAGAAATGGTGAAAAGGGGTGGATTGGTGTGCGGCACAAGAAAAACCCATGTACGAGGCACGGGGGTGTCCTAAGAAATACCAAAGGGTGTGGGGCAAATGGCTGGGTGCCGAGGAGTAGCATGTACCTTCTACAGAACGTTTGTATTCACTGCAGGAGGGTGGGGTTTGAATGCAATGTCTGTGTTTCTTCAACTGCATTGCGTCAATATTGGTACTATGCAATGTCGTATCAATGGTGTTTGCATTCTGTAAAACAATAAAGTTGTTTATCAAAAAAAATATGTAGAGGAATAAGATGGTGGCCTATAGTGACGTGGGGTATATGCAGTTGTGTTTAAATGTGGAGTAGATCCCAGAGGCAATCTTCAGCATCTACAATTTTGTGTTGAGCCGAAACTCCTTGGTTAGTGGTTCGGTAATGAGGAGACCTTGAAGGGTATCAGTGTGTTGAAGCCATTGGAAAGCCAGTGATAGAGTGCTTCCCTTTTCTTATGTGCTTGGGAGGGGAGGAGATGGAGAAGGAGGACATGAGCGTGAGAAAGTTGGGTCTGTTCCATTGTCTGGGAATGTCTTGCTGCTCTTTAATATCAAAGAAGTGGTACTTTTGTGCAGGGTAACACTGAAGGAGATGAGGTGGTAGCTGGTCAGATGATGTGATTTTCATTAACAGTGATGAGTCCCAGTGGGAAAAGGTTGTGTCCTAAATGCTGACGTTGTTGTGAGTTACATTAAAGTCCATGATGTTGTTGAGGAAAGTCTTTGATGGTTAGGCTTGTGTATCAGTAGGAAAGAGCAAGTCATGTTTGGGATAAAGGAAGTGAACGGAAATGCGGCATTGTTGCATAAATACTTTCCACACTCATCTGGCGATTGTATTGTTACCAAGCATTGGTCACAGGAAGCCGTGGGCAGGTGGTCGTACGGAGATGTCTCTGTACCTGATCCAACAAGGCAACGCTTCTAATCTGTGCACCTGTCCACCTAATGATAAAATGTTAAACCAGCTTCCTTATATAATGCACAAACAAATGATCAATTGAAATTTCAGAATTATACTAAAAGGGCACTTAGATTATTAAAGTGTTTTATGCCATCCTAGTAGTTGAAGGCTCTACACTAATGCCGATAACATTTCAATGAATCTTTACTGGTTTTGAACAAGACCTACACAACTCGCATTCATGAAGTTCTTGTGGATTACTGTGCACCAATGTTGTAGATAAAAAATAATACATGCAACATGTTTTTCCTTAAATTCCTGAGTCAACTGTTTCCATTTGGAAATGTACACATGAGCCTGGTAGATTATATGATCATGTAAAAGTTGTTAAAAATGGATACAGTTTTCAAAATGTTGGGCTTTAAAGAACTGTAAAAACACTTTAAAATAGTGCTCATGATAACACCAAGTACAGTATAAACTCTTTCATTTCTGATACAGTATAAGTGAAGAGGGAGGGCTTTTTCGTGGACTATAATGGGGAAGAGTGTAATAGAGATCACATATGCCTAGTCAATTTCTTCCTGTGAATTAATCTCTCTTTTTCAACTGTTCTACAGTGCTACAGGAACACATTGACAAACAAGAGTGAGAACCAGAGAGAGAGAGAGAGAGAGAGAGAGAAAGAGAGAGTGGTGATAGGGAACACGAGCGAGTACCAGAGAGACAGAGAAGAAAGAGTAACAGAGATAGAGCTCGATCAAGAGAGAAGCAGAAAGAGAGAGAGACTTGAAAAGAGAGACATTTGAGAGTGACCCAGAAAGAGCATAAGAGACAGAGAGAGAGAGAGAGATCATAAGAAATGCAGTAGTGTTTTGACATAAAGAGAGTGCTGGTTTATGACTATATTGCAAACGTACTTTAATTGCAGGTTCAGACTTTCGGGAGAAGCTATGTTGTCGCCTCAAAGTATTGTGGGAGGGACATGGAAAAAAGTAGAAGGGGAGACAATGGAGAAGAATCCTTGGGATTGAGTATGCCTTCTTCTAGTCAGACCAGCAGTGCTATATGGTTAGCCAGCCATAGAAATCTGACCATCAAGTAGGGACAGAAGAAAACATGGAAATAATCGGGTGGGAGTGATGAGGAGTTGAAAGAACTAAGCAGTTAGGGTAAGCTGTGGTAATGAGCAGGATGAGGAAAAATCACAGAATTAGAAAAAGGGTGAACTGATCGACACATACTTGTACATGCCTGCAGTCAGACCCCTCTTATATTTAGCCTTGTGCCCACAGCTGAACAGGGAGATGGAGAGAGGATGCTGGAGGGGAGGCCATCAGTTTGATGAGATGTCAGTGATTGAGTTGCTTTAGGGAATGGGGGAGATGGTAACGCTACCAGGAGCTTCATTACTTGAAAAGGTATTCATTTAATATCATTTACTCCTTCTGGTTAATAAATTAAGATTAGTTTGGGATTAGGATGGGAGGGCATATCCATCATGCCCTATTTCTTGCCTGGTGCATAAATTTAGACACTAGTTTGTCTGTAACCCAAACATTTTCCAACTCTCAAAATATCTTTCAATTGTTCTAATTTAGCACCATTAGTACTGTAAGAGCCATGCATTTGCCAATGTGTTTACAAGTACTTACTATACTACAGAACATTCCTCCAAGAAGTCTTATTTCAGCTGCCTTCTATCACTAGAATTCCACTGAAACGTACTCACTATGCCCTGTTAAAACATATCCAGAAACCCCACTGACAGCAATGGACTGTAATGACAGTCTGCAATGGTATCTAATATTTGACAAATCCTAATACTATTTAATAATCTGCTGTTGCTCCTTGTTCCCTGATAATTATTATTGAGTGACGGGACACACGTGCATAATAGTGCTAATCCCTAACGCACAGTGGGCACTCCTGGCACAATGTTTCACTCTCGTATAATGCTTGCACTTGACTAATGATGTTAAATCTGGGTCTTTGTTATAATAATATCAGCCTCCTTCCTGTTCGAGCCCAGCCAGTAGGATTCCATCCATGCATGCACCCAACCATCCCTGCACTCACTTATTCAGCTAGTCATCCATGTGCTCACAACATCATCTGTCCATCCGTTATCACATTCACCCACTCACTCATCAGTCAATAAAGACTCGATTTTGCTAATAAAATAGCCAGACAAATTGTCGTTGTCAATGCTTGCTTGTGTATGATATTGTAACTGTTTCATATAACTACATACTAAGCGTCTATTTTTGATTGTTGAGTCGGTACTCACATACCTTGGTGTTTTGTGCATTCATTGGGTTTGCCTTTGCATCTCCACTGTATCCTCTACAAATTCTAAACCTAGGCCCAGGCCTGGTGTTTTAGAAAGCGCGCCAGTGGGTGCATATGCGAAGCTCGTTGCTTCCCACAGCCCTGAGACCGCAAGAATTTGCTGAAACGGAACCAGGGCGTTGTTAATGTCTGTTTTGACAACAGATCATTAACATTGAGAGTGCTGTTAATTGTGCCAGTAATGGCGATCCCTGGAGGGAGACGAAAGAAACGCACTGCTCAAAATAGGATGTTTGGAATGGATCCAAACGTCCCGGCAAATTGTGAAGCTCTCCTTGAAGGGTGTGGGAATAGGATGCCATTGCATAGTCCAGAGACATCCTTTTCCGTATACATTAATGACTAAATAAAGCACTGAAAACTTATGGTAAAAGATTCTGTTCTTGTTTAAAGGAAGGCATGGAGAATTTGCTCAAGTTACTCACGCACTTTTGAAAGTGCAGGAACATATTTTAATGACTATCTTAATTGTAGAAGCCTCTCCCTTGCACAGAGTCACCCAGGAGACACACGATGTAATTGACAAGGTGCCCCTTATTGCTTGTCACATATACAGCCATTCCTTGCTTTTTAGCCAACAAAATGTGCATGCTGAGACTTTTAAATGGGATTTTAAATATTAAAAGCGAAACTCCAAGTTCCAGAAGGCAACCTAGTGTTAGTTAAAGAACCAGTTCTGATCAGGACCAGCCTGTAAAGGGGTGAGTTACCATGTGCTTGGTAATAAGTAAATAAGTGCGACACATACACACACTGTGGAGGGTTGGTCGGACCGGAAGTCCCGAGCGACCTCCGACCATTTATTTATACCCTTCTGGCCACGTCTGGCCAGAAGGTGATACATTTTGCACACGTAGTTCCGGTGTTCTGAGAACCATTGTATCCCCGTGAGTGGCTGCCCCCCTACGTCACGGGCGGAGAAGGGCAGAGAGCGGCTGCGGGGTCCTTGTGCCAACATTGTTCAGAGCCTCGAGCCGCCAGCAGCCCGAGGCGGTGTACGAGGCTGGAACACTTCAAAATTCATTTTAATTAATGCCAATTTAATCACCATCTATCTGATGGAGATTTGATTACAGAAGGAAAGGGAGAGGGGTCTGAGAAGAAGTCCGAGTGAGGCCGATCAGATGGACATAGCAAGGAAAGGCTAAAGAATTGAGGACACTTACTGGGGATACGCTGAGAGCTGTCAGAAATGTATTGTGTTTAACATGTACATTTTTAATAAATATGTACCAGCTTTAATGCGGGGCAATACCGGCCTGCAGGTGGGGTGTACGGAGACGGGCTGTGTATAGAGGTCGGCACAAGGACCCCGCGGGCGCTTTCTGCCCGAGACGCGAGCCATGTTCGAATAGAGCATGCGCAATGGTGATGTCACGGAATGATGGTGGGCGTGGTACCACGTCATCAGCCGTAATATGCGCATGCGTGCGCATGCGCAAAACAGGGGGGGCACTGCCTCACGGGGGGCAGCGGATTATGGAACACCGGCCAAGGCTGGTGCTACCAAAACACTAGAGCGCTACATTCCTTCCCAAGTTAGTCCTTGAAACAAATTAGCTTAGCATACAAAGTCTGCGAGTCTTTGACTGGGCCTCGGGTTAGGCCTGTACTGCCTTCTTCCTCTTACCGGAGTGTTCTCGGGGCAGGTTCTCGGGGACCGCGTCGGTGATTCAGGGATCAAGGTGGGTTAGGTGGATACCGGACTGCCCAGCGTAGATCCCGGCGGCTCACTGACGGTGTCATGCCTCTCCGGTGTATCGATCTGATGTTCTGTGTTGGCAGGTGTTGATGGGATTCGCTTAAACCACAATACGTTTCTTGTCACCTCTTCACGTTCGCGTCGGGCTGTCACTGCAGTGCCTCTGCTTGCTCTGACGGTCCACGGTTCAACCTCATACGGTGTTCTGAACTTTCCCCCAGGTCTTCGGGCTCGAATGAGCACACGATCCCCTGGGATCAGTGCTCGGTCTTGGGCGCCTCTTTTCTTGCTTGCCTTGTCATTGGTCCTTTTCCGCCAGGCTTGGGCGCTCTCCGGATGATATGGCTCAGGCCTCCAGCCTTCTGCCATGGGAAGCAAATCATGTCTGGGTCCTGAAAACATGAGACCAAGGAGATCTCTGTGTAGTGCTGTGAGGAGTGCTTCTGTACTCCCGTAGGAAGCTTTGAAGAGCATCTTCAGGGTTGGTTCCTTCTACTGCGGATATCCTCAGCACCTTGTTTATAGTTCTCATGAATCTTTCTACTTCGCCGTTGGCTTGAGGCCATTGTGGCATTATGCTGCGATGGTGAATTCCTAGTCTTTGCATGAACTCCTTGAACTCACTCCCCTGAAAGGGAGGCCCGTTGTCTGTTTTCAGTTGTTGAGGAATCCCAAACATGGCAAATGTTTTGCTCAAGATCGGTTGCACGTTCGTGAAGCTTGTAGACTGGGCTACCTCTACTATTGGATACTTCGTGTAGCTGTCAACTAGAACAACTGTGATTCTCCCATCTGGAAAACTGCCATAATCCAGACTAACCCATGACCACGGTGCTGGTGCGTGTTCCTCTGTGATGATCGGTGCAGGTGCTTCAGTCCACCCTGTTAGCTGGCACGCTCGACAGTTTTGTACTATTGTGTCAACAGTGTTCTCCAAGTTCGGGAACCAAACTTTCTCCCGCATTCAGGCCTTCATTCTCCTGGTGCCTTGGTGGCCTTCATGGGCTAACACCGTCGCCTGTTCTTGCAGACTTATTGGGATTATTACTCTTGAGCCTCTCAGGATGAGACCATTTTCCGCAATGCTGATCTCGTTGTGTATCTTCCAGAACTGGTTTAACCGTATGCGGTCATCTTCACTCCATCCGTGCACATCTCGCAGGAAGCCTTCCCATGATCCTGTGTGTACAGCATTCTCCACTCTCTTCAGGACTGCATCGTTGGCATATTGTTCTATGATTTTTTCTGCTGACATGGCTTGGGGGCGTGCTCCTTGTGACACCATGTTCACGAACTCTTCGGTTTGTCTTTCAGGCTCTTCTTCAGGTGCCTCCTCCTTGGCTGGGTGTCACGACAAGAAGTCTGCCGGGTTTTTAGCTCCTGGTCTGTACACAAGGTCCATTTGGTACTGTTGAATTTGGATCGCCCACCTCTCAATTCGCGATGGCGGGTGAGGTGCTGTGCCTGTGAACAGTGGAATGAGTGGTTGGTGATCATTCACCATTCTGAATGGGTGTCCAGTTATTTAGAGGTGAAAGTGGTTACACGCCCATTTTACAGCTAGAGCTTCTCTTTCAATCTGAGAGTATCTCGCTTCAGTGGCGGTGAGAGCTTTGCTCGCGAACGCTAATGGCGCCCATACCCCTGGTTCTGTTTCCTGAGTGAGAAGGGCTCCTAATCCGACCGGGCTGGCGTCTACTAGTATTTCGGTGTGCTTGGACTTGTTGAAATAGGCCATTATTGTTTCATCTAGTAGTGCATTTTTGATCTTCTTGAATGCCTCTTCCTCGGTTTCCGTCCACTTCCACGGATTCTCTTTTTTGGTTAGGTTTTGCAGAGGCTCGGCAATGGTGACCAGGTTCGGTATGAATTTTGTACAGTATTGTGCCATGCCCAGGAAGCTCCTCAATTCTGAGGCTGTGGTCGGCGCTGGGGCATGCTTTATGGCTTGTGACTTCCTGGGATCGACTTGAACTCCATCGGAATTAAACACGTAGCCGAAGAATTCTATTGATTTTTTAAAGAACTTGCATTTATCCTTGTGCAATGTTACTCCATGTTCGGCTAATCTCTTGAGCGTGGACCTCAAACGCTGATGATGTTCCTCACTGGTCTTGGAGTGTATCAGGATGTCATCGCTTACGTTTAACACTCCTTATAGGCCAGATAGTATTTCCCGGATGGTATTTTGAAATATTTCCGCCGCCGAGGAAATTCCGAAGTTTAGTCTCTTATACCTTCTAAGGCCGAGGTGGGTTGAGAATGTCGTTATATACCTGCTTTCTTCAGCTAGTCGTAGCTGGTGGTATCCAGCGTTTAGGTCTAACTGGGAGAACCACTGGGCTCCATTTAGGTCCGTGAGTATATCATCTACAGTAGGTGTTATATGTCTTTCTCGCTTTATTGCCTTGTTGGGCATCCGCATGTCGATGCAAATCCTGATTTTCCCTGTTTGCCGGGATTTCTCCGCTATCACCATGGGCGACACCCACGGCGTCGGTCCAGTGACTTTCTCTATTACTCCTTGTTTCTCAAGTTGTGTCAGTTCTTGTTCAACTGCGGCTCGTAGGTGAAACAGAACCCTCCGGTGTTTCAGAGCTATTGGCTGGATAGCTTTGTCAATATGTAGCTTGACCGGTTGTCGTTTGATTGTGCCTAGGCCTTTGAATAGTGACGGAAACAGTTGTTGTATATCTTCTGTTTGGAGTGTTTTGACGGCGTTGGCGAATGCGACCAGGTTTAGGTCTTCTGCCGTGTGGCTCCCTACTAGAAGGTCTGCTTCATTATTGATCACGTGAAATGCCGTTGTTACTTCACGGTCTTCCGCCTTAACTTGTACTTGCATTTTTCCGCGTAGAGGAAGCGGAGTTTGGCTGCCATATGTCATTATCTTAATTTTAGATGGTGTTAACTGTGGTCTAGGGTTGAGGCTTTTGTAGTGCTGTATACCCATCACATTCACTGTTGCACCGGTATCTATGACCCTGGTGACTTCCGACCCGTCAATTTGGATTTGGCATTTCGGTTGCGGTCTTCGCCTTCTCTTCAGGTCTTTCGTTAAAGACACAAAGTAGCACTCGCCCTCATCATCTGTAGAGGAGTCATCCAGCCGTGCGTGGCGGTGTTGTCTGGACGTCATGGGTCTTGGTTGCTGAGTTTCTTCCAGACTAAGCTGTCTGACTGCCCCTGTTATGGTTCGTCTTCCTGCTGTGTTTCTTCCGCGGAGTCCTCCTCTGCATACGCTGGCAAAATGGTTCGGTATTCCGCACTTAGAACATGTCTTTCCTCTCGCAGGACAGCCATCTTGGCTATGTTTGTCACGTCCGCAGTAGCCGCAGGGTGTCAGTCTCGGTGTTCTGGTCGGCCATCTTCCTCATCCGCCCCTACTTGAGGCGCGGACGGCATCCACCCTTTCTGTTTTTACGATGGCACCTGCTTCTGCTTGAGGGGTCATGGCGGCCTCCATTGCTGTAGACCGGACATCAGATAGTTTGTGTGACCGTGCGAGCATTTCTTCTTGTGTGATGTTGGGTTGGCGCAGTATTAGTGTTCTTAGAGTCTTATTCCGGCATCCTTGAATGATCTGCGCCGTGACTTCCTTTGTGTGTTCATCTTCGGTACATGTGCTCACTAGTTGCCTTAGTCGGGCATGGAAGGCATCCATCATCTCACCTTCTCTTTGTCTAGATTGTCTAAATTTGAACCGTTCATAGTGTGGGTTAAGCTGGGGGTCAAAGTGCGCATTGAGCTCTCGCACTGCGGCATCATAATCATTAGCATTGCTGGTATCTGGAAGGTGAGAGAAGAGTTTGTAGATCTCAGTACCCCCGAAGTGCAGTAACAGGGAACGTTTGACTGTGTTATCGGTTTCACGGGTAGCTACGAAGTAGTTCTTCAGTTGTCCAATCCAAACTGCCCATCTCGGTGCCGCTGTGGATGGGTCGATCAGCTCACTGAATGGTGGGAGTGCTTGAATCTGTGAGTGAGCTGACGGGTGTGTTGGCTGGACTGGGGGTACTGCTTGCTGTTGTGCTGCTGGTTGTTGTACCACCTGCTGTGGCGCTGCTTGCTATGGTACTGGACGTTGTGGCGCTGCTTGCTGGTTCTGATTGCCTCCTACGTTGCCCGGTGGGTTTGACATTGTGCTTGAGTAAATGCACTACTTGCTGTGCATCTGGGGTGTTGGTGAACTTCTGTGTGGTTGTTTCACTTGTTCCCAATTTGTTGCACAGTATTTGGTGTTATTGTGTCTTTATTATTTATTATTTTTTCCCCTTGAATTTGCCAGTGCTTGTTTATTTTTTTCTTCTCTGCTTGTGTCCCCCACTTCTCTGGCGGCCTGGCGCGTCTTCGGCATTTGTTGTGCGCTGTTCCCGGCCGGTGCAGGGTCGATTTGGCGTATATCATTGCTTTGTGCAGCTCTCGCGCTCAAACGCGTCTATCCCCGACGCTCTTGCCGGGCCTTCCACTCCTGCGCATGCGCGCTCGATGCGCCTAGGCATCTTCGCACGCACGCGTGCAGACGGTGCTTCTGGCCTTCTCTCGCTCGCATTTCGCCTCGCCGGTGCCCCTATGCAGCTCAGGGCTCACGCTGCTCACCGGTGTGGTTGGAGACGTCGCCGGACCTCTGGATCCTGCCTGGCTCTCACGTCGGGCGATTTGCTCGGCGCTGGTCTTTCTTGTTTCTTCGTGTAGTGCTCCGCTACGCCTGGTGCTTCTTTGGACGGCGTCTTGACTGGGATGGCGTCATTGGCTGTATCTCACCCTCGTCGCCAGTGTAAAGGGGTGAGTTACCATGTGCTTGGTAATAAGTAAATAAGTGCGACACATACACACACTGTGGAGGGTTGGTCGGACCGGAAGTCCCGAGCGACCTCCGACCATTTATTTATACCCTTCTGGCCACGCCTGGCCAGAAGGTGATACATTTTGCACACGTAGTTCCGGCCGAAGCCAGAGCTACCAAAACACTAGAGCGCTACACAGCCCATCCCGCTTCAGGTCAAACAAAACCATGCTGCTCCGTCTGCACTGGCAGATATAAAGGGAAGTAGGTTAGTGGGCGCTCTTACTGAGCCCAGGAGGGACTTAATGGACACCACCTACTCACGTCCTGACTTTGGCGCTGCTATACATGGTGCAGCCAGTGAAGTGGCACCGGGGCCCAGGGGCATGAAGGTGGCTCTGCACTCCTATTATTGGCTGTGTTTCCCTGCCTGGCCTAGGGGCACACTGTCCATAGTCTTTTCCTGCATGAGGGATCCATAAAATCCTTTTTCAACCACTGTTTTCTGACCCTGAATGCACTAAACTCCAAGAGGCATATTATCAAGGGCTGGCGATAACATTATTGCCGCTTTAGCGCCCGTTTTTTGGCGAAAAGCTGTGATCATCTTATCGCCTTATTAACAAGGACACGCTAGAGTGTGTTTCCTTGCCTCAGCGCCTGGTTTCTTTACGCCTCGCCTTGCATTGCTAATGAGATGCAAGTTAGGCATGCCTCGTAAAACCTCATTGTAAAATATCGCTAACGGGGCTTCGTGATATTTACAACGAGGCCCTGTCTGGTGTAGCGCTGAACTTTTTTACGCTAACTCTGCCTTAACGCAGGAATTTAACATCTGTTAAATTCCTGACTAAGGCATACCTAACATGGGAGGTGGATTGTGGGGCTAAGGCCACAGGTCCCTATCATCAAGCATAATGCTGTTTTCCATGGAGCATTGCTGGAAAACTAGCGTTGTTCCATGGAAAATGGCGATATCCCCGCTATCGCTGGAATTTTTATCACCTCAGTGATACGAGTTGTTAATAGCGCGCTAACCAGGCGAGAAACTCCAGCGATAGACGGCGATAAATAAAAAACCGCTAATCGCGCTATGCAATATTTATCACTGTCTATTGATAATATGCCCCCAAACCTCTACTTTTTGGCTATGGCTCACGAGACAATATTTTTAATTAATATATTCTTAACTGCTTGATCTCGGCGCAAATTCTGCTGCGGTGCTGGCAGAATAATGAGTGGGTGGGGTTCAGACCGCCCCCGTCCGTCCTCCGCACACGCCCACTGTGACGTCGGTCGGCCGAGGGCCGTCCGACGCATGGAAGGGGTTAAGAGAAAACAGATTTTACAACGGTGAAGAAAAATATCTCAAATAGCAGAACCAGTTCAACGAAGAATGTCTTTGTAAATTAAAGCAGCCAAACAGTGATGTATAGTTTTAAGGACAATAATTGGAAATAAACTTGATTTATTGAACATAAATTGCCACCTTTAGCGTCCACTATTCGAATCTCATTTCTGATAAGCTTTTTGAATTCATAAGTGTAAGGCACATGAAGTAAAAGAAAATGAGGAGTCATTGAAGTCTCTGGTAAAAACATGCTCTTCTATGGAAATGAAATACACATTTCTGACGTTCAGAAAGGGGCTGATCTGGGTGCTAGTTGCTAAAAATCGCCGGAAAACGTGACATTATGTTTAAACTTGGGAAGACTTGTTCCTGGATTGGTAGATCATGCACACATAATCCGGTTACCAAATGAGCAATGACATGTATGTTCCTCCTCTTAGGGGTGCTTGCCTTGGCCGTCTGGTGCTTCTGAGGAGCCACGATCTCTTCTATTTCGAAAGTGCTGCAAGGTTTTTATCATCTCCGAGTATGAATGACGAAAATCGAAGTGATGTCTTCAGATCCTGTATCATTTTGATCACAGCTGTAAATTCTTTCCAGATGCAGCATTTTTTGTGCATAGGCTCTGGAAGAAGGGATGCAGGATTTTACTACACCGCCCCCAGGAAATAATCATGATAGAGTTGGGAAGGTGAATGAGCAATACAGATGCCTTGAAATGTGTATTTATCTTGTTTCACTTGCTGTGCATTCATAGCCGAAGGTCACATATCCAGTGATGTCCTCTGACAAATTGCTGCTTATTCATTGAACATAGATGGACATATTTACAAGGGAAGTGGTGGAGTGAGGTGTTAGCTTTCCTCGCTGCACCATATTTACAAGAATATTGTGCAGTGAGGTGCCGGGTTTTTAGGAACCCGGTGGTGCCAGGGGATAACACCCGAAGACCTCTGAGTTCTCCCTGTTCCGGACCACAGAAACCAAGAGTCTTCTAGGTGAAGTCAGAGATCGAGTTTTATTGGCTGCAACCAAGTAACAAGCATCCTAGAAGTACAACAGCACGGGTCGTAAGTTCTCAGGAGACTGTTCGTTTTTACAGAACCAGCCTTCTCCTTTTATACAAAAATAACAGCTGCAGGCAAGAATTCTTCAGTTTACAATACGGTCATATACATATTTCCACAATAAATCAAAAAGGAAAGTCATGTCGGTCAACCCATATTTTAGATGTCCAGTTGGTGATAGATGGCCCAGCCAGGCCGAGAACTCCCATCAGATAGCGATGAAACCCCAATAAAATCGGGCACCTCCTCATCGTAAAACCGGGCATAAACAAGAAACATGGACAGGTGTATGTGTGTAGAAAACAGGGTCTGTATGTAGTGAATGGTTTATGGCATGTTGTGCCTTGATGCTATCTTACTCGGCCACTGGGCGAGGAACTGCCCGAACAGGTTTGGCTGGAGGCAGTGGAGTCAGCTCGGCCATGTCATGGGGAAGTCAGCTAAGGTGGACGTGTCCTTTCAGATCAAGCTCAGCCTCAATCAATTGACTATATGAGGGCAAGCCATAAGATGGATGCCGTTCACAAAATGGAGTCCAAGGGTTCGGAATGGAAACCACGATTTAAGGGTGTTAGCATCACTCAATCACAACGCAAATGCATAGGGATAATGTCCTACTCATTACTGGTCTGCCGACACCAAATTCGTCATGGTACGATGATATATTGTGACACGAGGGTTGGGCCTCCGTACCATATTACAGCAGGGTCCAGAATTTCAGAACCACAGACCCTCCTTTTGCCCTCATATTAGGCAATAACTCATGCTAATCTAAGTCCAAATCTGTATTCATGAATTCATGGAGATGCTGCTGTAGCATCATTCTGTTGCTCAATTCGTCCCTTGACACAGGCTTCCTTACACATGAAGTAGCACAGAGAGGCCACATATTGCAGGAGCGCACTGCACAAACAGGCAGAACGTAAACAGAATGGTTAAGATCATCCCAATGAAGATCAGAGTTTTCCATCCCCAGGCAAAGATCAGTTCCTAGAACCACCCTAGCAGGGACCAATCCCCTTTATCCACGTGCAGGGAATCAGAGATTTTGTGCAGTTTGGAGATGGCCTGGTACACTGTCGGAGCATTGTCAGGGACGAAAATGCAGCAACTGGATTGGATCACTCTACATACACCACCACGGTCTGCAAGTATGACATCTAGGGCAACCCTGTTCTGAAGAGTCATAAGTCGGTCCGACTGGAGCTCAGCTGTCAAGTTACTAAGGGCACCGGCCGTTTCGGTCACGGCGGATTCAACTACCCTCGTTAACTTGCGAATGTTCCTGCTGTTCACCATAGGCCCCCAAAACGGCAGAAAACCCTTTGCGAAGTCTCCAAACTCTTGACCCGCAGTGTCGTCTTGACTCACGACACCCCTAACTGTGCTTGTCCGATGGTAATCTGCCTCGGCCGTGTAGGTGGGTGGCAGCAGAAACGAGATAAAACATGTGCCCGAGAAGTCAGGGGGAAACCATGTGTATGCTTTGTCATGGCAGACGAAGTAGGTACCCTTAGCCGCTAAGAATGGAGGGGAAGTTCGGGATGCAAACACATACGTTTCCGTGCATACGCTCTTCCCCAACTGTGCTTTGGGATCCCTGCCAATACCTTGCAGACATAGGTGACCTCGGTGGGGTACTATCCAAACCGGGGAGGATTTCTTTGTTTTCTGGCTCTCACTCAAGGAAATCCCATACTTAGTGATGTTCCATCTACTGTATGGGGTAAACTCATCTTTGGGAATCGTTCGATACGTGTCAATATCCCTGCTCATATTCCTTATTCCTGCCACTAGTGCCTTGTTGCTGGAATTGCTCCCGGTGGGACGCGGGGGATATGGTTCTATGGCAAACAGGAAGATTGTCTAGAAAGCCCACAGAGAACCATAGTAACTGAATGGCAGGACGAAGTAAGGGATGCCCTTATCTGTTGTGTGCGGCATAAGTCCACATATCCAACAGTTCGATGTGTTCATTATAGACTGGTGCTGGTGTAGGAGCTGGATGAATGAGTTATTTACAAATTCTAGTCTTCTGGCAGACTCGTGTTCAGGTAGAGGGTGAAAGGAGTGTGGAGAAACAGTATGAGGAGGTGTGGGTTGAGTGTTATTTACAAAGGTAACTCGAAATGTGAATAAAGCATAGCCAATAAAAACCATTATTATGCTACACAACATTAAAATGCATATGACTAAAAATCTTTTTCTTGCCATCACAGCGCAAACTCTCTTTTCAAAGTTCGTAGATCTAGCAGGCCTCTCTACCCTCGGAAACTCCATCCTCTAGTTGCTGCCCGCGGTGGGAGATTGATTCTGCCAATGAGTGCTTTCTGTTCAGCCCAGGGTAATTCCCTTGGACCAACCAGAACCGTTGACCTAAACGTCTCCAGCTGCACTCCCCAGACTGTCAACCGCGACCCTAGCAGCAGAACCAGATGGCGGTTCGAAAATCAAAAATGAGCAAGTTCCCTGGGCGAGAGAGCTGTAAAATCAAAAATAGTTCTGGGGGGGGGGAAACCTCACAAGCTTGCTTTTATTAGTTCGTGTTTCTTGACCTTAGATTATACCGTTGTTTCCCAGGTATGGTGTGGTCTTCAAACAATGTTTCAGGTTCTGTAGTGTCCAACTGCATTGACGGTGGCACAAATCCTTGCAGAATTTGATCACTCTCCTTTTCGGTACCAGTTCCTTTCAATCGTGCATCGCTGAAGGGTGCAAAGCATGGTACGGACTCGGTCTCAGAGTCAGCAATTCCCTCCTGGACCCATCGGTCATATGGAAGGGGCAGCGGGACCCGTTTACAGTGGGCGCCGTGCACCCAATGTTTTTTTCCGTGGACACGTACTGCAGAGCGGGTAGTTAGCAGGACTTGGAAGGGTCCGGTCCAACGAGGCTCCTCGTTCTTGGTTCGCCTGAAGTTCCGTACCAGGAACCAGGAACCAGGTTCGATGGCGTGGCCTGGATCGTCAGACGCCGGTGGAGAGGAGCTGTGGACCTGTTGGTGTAAAACACACAATTTAGTTGTCAATTCGTGCAAATAGTCAAGCAGTACAGGGTGCTCGATCTCGCTGAGTTTCTTGGGCCTTGGCACGCCCCATATTTTAGCTGGGCGGCCGAACACTATCTTGTGAGGGCTAAGTCCCAGTCTAGAATGGACAGTCGTTCTGGTAGATAGGAGTGCTAAAGGCAAGGCGTCAGGCCATTTAAGACCTGTGCTGGCTTGGATCTTGGCCAATTTTAACTTTAACCTGCAGTTGTAGCACTCTACTAATCCTGCTGATTGGGGACGATTTGCAGCGTGGAACTTCTGGTGTATGCCTAGACATTTGCACACTCTCTTCATCACTCGTCCCACAAATTCACTTCCATTATCACTCCAGACCATTCTAGGCATACCAAATCTAGGGAAGAATTCTTTGACAAGGGCTTTGGCAGTTGACAAGGCAGTGTTGTCCTTAAGGGGATACGCTTCCACCCACCTGGAGAAGGCGCAAACAACAGCAAGTACGTATTTCAGATTGTTGCATCTTTCCATGTGGATGAAATCGAGCTGCAAAACCTCGAACGGATACGTTGGAGCCGCAAAATGACCAGCTGGAGTTGGGGTTCCCCTACCGGGATTGTACTTCAAGCACACCATACAGTTCCTGACCAAATTCTCTGCGCATTTCGGGAATACCACTATTCTGCCATACTGGGGCCAACAACTTACAGATTCCTTTCGCACTAATGTGAGCCATTCCATGGGCCATTGTCACCACTGCAGGCACATATGCATCGGGTAACAGCCATCTTCGATGTTCTGATAATTCGACCCAACAACCATTCGCATCCAATCTACCCTTGCTTTCTCTCCATTCATCCACCTCTTTTTCAGTGGCATCAGATTGTATAGACTTCACACTTTCAATAGTGTCCTCACACATACCCACATCGACAATCCATCTCGCAGGACCTACAACATACATTCGACTCATCGTGTTCCTTGCAGTCTCTTTCGCAACTTCATCTGCAAATGCATTCCCGCAACCAACATCATCTTGAATCTTTCTGTGTGCACTGCATTTCACAATCGCGACTTGTAGTGGCAAGGTAAGTGACTGGAGAAGCTCGTTCACTAGCTGACCATGTTGGATTCTTGCACCATTTGACGTCAGGAATCCACGTTCACGCCACAATCTTCCAAAGCTGTGAGCCACGCCGAAGGCGTATTGGCTATCTGTATACACATTCACTCGCTTTCCTTTTGCCAACACACACGCTCTTGTAAGTGCAACTAACTCGGCTGCTTGTGCGGAATTATGGGGAATGCGCGCAGTCTCTACAATCGTGTGCAATGTTGTTACAGCGTATGCTGCAGTCGTATCACCTTTTGGCAACTTGAAGCATGAACCATCAACCCATAAAGTATCATTACATTCAGGAAGGGGAGTGTCCTGCAGGTCTACCTTTTGTCTCTTCTTCTGTCCTAAAGCAGCAATCATGTTTTTCAACCTCATCTGTCTCTGCCGGAATAGGCAATAACGTAGCGGGGTTGAGTGTATCACACCTCTTTATGTGTATGTGACTTGCTAATAGTGTCAGCTCATAACTGGACAGTCGAGCACTAGTTAAATGCTGCGTCTTCGTTCTGTTTAGTAAAATGTCCACTGCATGTGGGACCATAACGATCAGTGTGTTATTCATCACTAACCCAGCAGACTGTCGAATACAGACAGCTGCTGCAGCAGTGGCCCTCAAGCAACTTGGTAATGCCTTGGCTACAGGGTCTAGAGTCGCTGAAAAATACGCGCATGGGCGCTGTTTGTCCCCAAAGTATTGTGTCAGGACTGATAATGCGCAACCTTCCTTCTCATGGACATATAATGTAAAAGGCTTACTGTAGTCGAGGTTGCCCAACACAGGAGCCGAACACAATGCATCACGCAACTCGTGGAAACTTGTCTGACAATCTTCAGACCAAGGCATAGGATCGGGTGTGTCTTTACAGATTAGTGCCAGCAAAGGTTTAGCCAATAGTGAAAAATTCGGTATCCATTGTCTACAGTACGATGTAATGCCCAAGAAAGCACGCACTTCTCTTTGTGTCCTTGGGACACTCAATCTTGCAATTGCCTGTATTCTCTCTGGGGTCAGCTTCCTTCCCTCCTTCGATAAGATGTGACCTAAGTAGGTCACTTCTTGTCGACAAAATTGCAGTTTTGAAAGAGAGACTTTGTGCTTCATGTCACATAAATGACGCAACAACGACAATGTGGCTTGCTTGCAAATCTCTTCAGTATCTGCAGCGATCAGTAGATTGTCTACATACTGAATCAAAGTCGCACCATCAGGTAGGACAATCGTGTCAAGTTGTGTTTTCAGAGCCTGACTGAATATCGATGGACTTTCACAATAGCCCTGAGGAGCGCGTTTGAAGCGGAAGCTTCGTCCTCCTAAATTGAAGCCAAAAATATCTCTGCTCTCCTCAGCAATCGGGATGCTGAAGAAAGCGTTCTTCAGGTCAATCACCGAGAACCAAGTGGCTGAAGCTGGAACCATAGTCAATAGGGCAGTAATGTCAGGGACAACTGGAAACTGTGGTACAACAATTTTATTCACTTCTCTGAGATCAATCACAAATCTATACACAGGGGGCTGTGAAGGATCAGTACGCTTTAAGACTGGCAAAACAGGACTGTTACAAATGTTGCCTGTTGTCTCTTCAATGACATCTTTCTCGATCAGATCGTAAATTATCGCTAACAACGCCTTTTCACATTCGCTAGAGATTTTGTATTGGGGAATACGTGGCAACCTAACATTGCCTTTCAATGTTATGACATACGGCGCTATCTCCAAAAGACCCACATCATTCGAACCACTAGCCCAAAGTATATCTGGAAGAGATGACAATTCAGTTGGAATATTCTACTGTGCCAAATACATTGGAGAAATCACTTTCTTACCTAGTGTAAGTTGTACTCCCGAAGGAGAACAGTACAAAGTAGCATATAATCTCTTTAACAAATCCAAACCTAACAAATTTTCACCACAATCTGTTGTAAGAATGAGGGGTGCTTCTAATTCACATGGGCCAACAGAAAGGGGCATAGGACTAGAGATCGGGTTTCTAACCGGGGCGCCAGAAAAACCTACTGAAACATTCATTTCGCCAGACAAAGGTGCGCCAGGAAGTTTTGAGTGCATGATCGAACTTTTTGTAGCACCAGTATCCAGCAGAAAAGGTTCTGACACTCCTGATGCAATCACCTCAACATAAGGTCCATTCTGATCTACTGGAACTGATACAACTCCCTCTCTTTGTCCATGGCTGTCCTAGCAATTATTACCCTCATTCTCGTTTTCTGCGTAATAGTCATCAGCATAGTACTGAGCCGACCTAGAAGACGCATTATTCTGTTGATCAAAGCTATTCATAGAATTCTGAGGCGGAAAAGAAGTGGTATTCTGGGGGAAATTTCCACGGCCCCTACCCCTAGGAGCCTGTTGAACACCTCTACCTCTTGCACCAGAAACACCATTTAAACGTCGCAATAAAGCTGGACAATTATTCTTGAAATGACCCTCTTCCTTGCAATACGCACACTGATTCGGACCATACAGTAAACGCTGATGAGAAAACTCGTTTCCTTGTGAGTTTCTCGAATACTGCTGTGGTTGCTGATAATTGGGCTGACTAAGAGTGCGAGGCGGATAGGCTTGCTGGAGAAGAACTTTAGTTTTTAAATCTTTAGTCTTTTTGTCTGCCTTATCTAGCTCGTCTTTGCGCCTATTTTCGTAGTACTGGGCTGTGGCTAAAATCTGCGCTGACGTGGAAACAGCCCAAGCACTCTCTGAATCTTTCAATTTATTACATAGTTCAGGAAGCAAATTATGTACGAATTTATCTACAAACAATCTTTGGCCACCCTCGGTAGCCATATCCTGACCACTGTGGTCGACGAAAGCCTCTTCAAACCTTGTGAAAAAGTCAGACACATTCTCATCTTTCTTCTGCTTGCACGCAGACAACTTGTCCCAATTCACACGCAATTCAGGCATTAAAGTCTTCATATAGGTAATGATCCTACCAGGAAGTTCAGCTACTAAAGGCTCGGGTTTAGAACCACCAACTTGTCTAGCATCAGCAGCGGCAATATTAGCCCATGTGTCACCTAGTTCTTGATCATGATTTGCATGACGAATCTTGCTCCATAACGGTTGTGGGACAACATTCCCGAACAACATGTCTACATCTGCTAAATTCATTATACATGAGCTTGCAGTCTGTGATAACTCCTTATAATACCCTGCAGGATTTTTACGAGGATCAGGCAATGTCTGTTTTAGAGCTAAAACTTCAGATCTTTTCCATGGAACATGTACCCATACACGTTGGAAATGCGGCGGAATCGGTGGATTTGCATTCGCATCACCTTCCCTCCAAACTGGAGGAACTTCTCTCATAGGGTACTGTCGCGCCTTTTTCCTACAAGACATGTCGTCCTCATACAATGATCTAGAGACGTTTCCCTTACTCCTATAAGACAACAACAAATCTATTGCTCTTTCAACATCGGCACCTACAATCATGCCTTCATAGAATTTGAATCGCATACGGAATAATGCCTGCATTTTGCGTTTGGGATCATTTGTCTCCAAATCTTCGCAAAGATATACACATTTCTTCAAATACGTATCTCTGAGTGGGTGCATCCCACTGACGGAAAACTTCCATAACAGACTGAACATCATATTTTACAGTGTCTGTAACCCATTTGCGTGCTAACTCATTCAGCACTTCTCTTTCCTCATAATCAGGCAGTTGACTACGCAACTGTCTACGTCCTGTTTTAGGGGTCGTTTTAGGCGACCCAAAGAAAGGTGAGAACAGACCAGTGACAGTACTTGCCACTCTCTGTCGAACAGAAGGAGAAGCTTGCGGAGAGGCAGATGTGCCAGAAAAGACAGGCTGATGTAAAGAGGAAGTCGAGGCAATAGCAGAGGAAGTCGAGGCAGTAGCAGAAGTAGCATCATGATAAACAGTTGGAGCCGTAGGTAAAGTCGCAGGAACAGTAGAGGTAGTATGTAGCAAAGGCGGCGGCCCTTGAGAAGGCTGCGCCGGAGAAGTAGGAACCAGCTGAAGAGGAGCTGGTGCTTGTGCAAGAGCTGCATTTCGTGCGCCAGGGCGCGGTATAACAAAACGCTTCGGGGGTCCAGTAATACTCAATGAATATGGGGGTGGTGAATTCAATAAATGGGACATTAATGGATCTTTCTCGGATGTTCCCTTTGAACCTTGTCCTTCATGGGGCAACATTGGGTAGCATTTATCTACTGCTAATTTCTTGCCTCTGAGCATTTGTTCACTTTCCTGCTCTTCCTCATTATCCCTGTATGCAATGGCAGCCTGCACCATTGACATACCTCTTTTATTTTTCTTAGCTAGTTTTATTTCTTTCTGTTTGGCTTCTTTGCGCCACAAGCGAAAAGAGTCAAACATCGCCGGCCGGGCTTTCTTCTTGAAGAGTTTGACCTCGAGGTTATCTAAAATTTCTGCGTCAAAGCTACCATATTGGGGCCATTTTAAAACACCATCTTTTCTGGTGTACTTTATCCATACCTCATTATATGTGATAGGGCCTACTCCGTGCTTTATGTAGAGCTCATATGTTGGAGTTCCAATCGGAGGAACCGGACACGAATCCTCTAATCGGGAGTCCTTACTACAACCAAGACAAAACAAGTTTCCAAGTCTGCTAAGACCAGGCATCTTTGCTCACTAGTCTAGCTTCAAACTTCAAGGGATTATCGAGTTATGATATTCCAGTGAATACACGAATCCCTCGGTTTTGGCGCTTGCAAGTTCCAAACAAGGTGTATCTCAAAGATACCAAAAGTAAGAACAAAACTAAGGACTGGGAGACGCTCCACTTATACTTAACTGAAGTATTGAAGATTGATGACGTCACTAGAAGACTCGTCTATCGTTTCGCTCTACCAAGGATCACTAGGTCCAAAACAGGGCGATGGTCAGGGCAGCAGTCCTTCGTAGCCGTCGGGATGCGGGGACCTCGCAGCAAAGACCTTCGGAACCACGTCGACATACAGGGGTCGCTGAAGTGGCTGGCCGTCCTCTGGAATTTTCACACGAAGCTCCTCACGAACATCTGGCTTGGACCGATACCGCTTGATACCGCCCCGAGTTGGACGCCAACTGAGGTGCCGGGTTTTTAGGAACCCGGTGGCGCCAGGGGATAACACCCGAAGACCTCTGAGTTCTCCCTGTTCCGGACCACAGAAACCAAGAGTCTTCTAGGTGAAGTCAGAGATCGAGTTTTATTGGCTGCAACCAAGTAACAAGCATCCTAGAAGTACAACAGCACGGGTCGTAAGTTCTCAGGAGACTGTTCGTTTTTACAGAACCAGCCTTCTCCTTTTATACAAAAATAACAGCTGCAGGCAAGATTCTTCAGTTTACAATACGGTCATATACATATTTCCACAATAAAGCAAAAAGCAAAGTCATGTCGGTCAACCCATATTTTAGATGTCCAGTTGGTGATAGATGGCCCAGCCAGGCCCAGAACTCCCATCAGATATCGATGAAACCCCAATAAAATCGGGCACCTCCTCATCGTAAAACCGGCCATAAACAAGAAACATGGACAGGTGTATGTGTGTAGAAAACAGGGTCTGTATGTAGTGAATGGTTTATGGCATGTTGTGCCTTGATGCTATCTTACTCGGCGGCCACTGGGCGAGGAACTGCCCGAACAGGTTTGGCTGGAGGCAGTGGAGTCAGCTCGGCCAGGTCATGGGGAAGTCAGCTAAGGTGGACGTGTCCTTTCAGATCAAGCTCGGCCTCAATCAATTGACTATATGAGGGCAAGCCATACAATGGATGCCGTTCACAAAATGGAGTCCGAGGGTTCGGAACGGAAACCACGATTTAAGGGTGTTAGCATCACTCAATCACGACGCAAATGCATAGGGATAATGTCCTACTCATTACCGGTCTGCCGACACCAAATTCGTCATGGTACGATGATATTTTGTGACACGAGGGTTGGGCCTCGGTACCATATTACAGCAGGGTCCAGAATTTCAGAACCACAGCAGCCCTGTGTTTCTCCCCATGCTGGCACTACACTTAGCAGCCTAGCGCCAACGCAGGCACCCTTGCACCGTAATGCAAGGGTATCTGCGTGCAGGGAAAGATTGTTTATGTACTGGAAGGTTCCCCTTCCGGCACATAAACAATCTTGAAATGCAGTTTTGTAACTTTACTAAGCAGCACACATAGAAGTTGCAAAACGGCATTTAAAAAAAATTATTGTTATGTGTCACTTGATGGTTCACTTTCCTACTCTATCATTTGTTATCTAGTCAATCCTGAGAGCCTGCTGCCTCTTGTCCTTCAATTTTACGGTCCACCCTTGATTTGGAATTATTTTTCCATACCGCACTGTATAAATATTGTAAGGCGCGTCTGGACCATGCCCAGCAACAGACCCGATGGCCCTTTCGAGAGCCACGACACCCGACAACGCCAGCTTCCTTCACGGACTCATTGGCGGATCATCAAACTGCTTCCAGGCCAGCCCAATACTCACCCATGGACCCTTTACCTGCTGTAGCTGCAGCTTCACTAGCAGCCGACCACCTGCACGCCCTACCCCACCCGCCAGAGCAGAATGCAACCACCTCAGATGCATACTACTCAACACCCGCTCCGTCCACAAGTACGCCGTCGAACTCTGGGAGCTACTCGACTCAGCCTCCCCAGTTGTCGCCTTCCTAACAGAGACATGGATGAATCCCTTGTCGGCACCTGACATCACCATAGTCATTCCAGATGGATACAAGATCACAAGAAGGGACCGCACCAACAGATCAGAAGGAGGAATCGCCATCGTCTACAGGAATACCCTCAGAGTCTCGACCGGGAAGACAGACACCTCCAGCACCGCCAAACACCTGCACTTCCAGATACACACCGACCCCAACACCACACTCAGAGGAACACTCGTTTAAGACCCCTGGGCCCTGGCCACAGTTCATCAACACCATCTCCGACATCGTCAGAACGCACGCTCTTGCTTCCACAGACTACATCCTCCTCAGAGACCTGAAGGTCCACCTCGAGAACGCCGACAACAGCAACTCTGTCGCTCAGCTCGATAACCTCGCCAACCTTGGACTCAAACAGCTCGTCACAACCCCCACCCACACCACCGGACACACGCTTGACCCCATCCTCTCCCCAGCAACCATGTCACCTTCAGTCACACCACCGAACTCCACTGGACCGACCACCACTGCGTCCACTTCACCTTCAAGAAACCCACCGGGCACCACCACCCGCTACGAATCCCCTACCGCAGCTGGAACAAGGTCACCGAAGACCAGCTCATCACCACCCTAGCCGAGACCCACCGACAGACACCACTGACACAGTCACCAGCAACTTCAGGCAATGGATCGACGACTGCGCCAACACTATCTCCCCGATCAAAAAACCCTCAAACAGATGCACCAACAGAAAGGCCAGCTGGTTCACCACTGAACTCCAGGAATCCAAGCAGTCCCACGAAGACTTGAGAAAAAGTGGCGCCATGAAAAGACACCGGAAAACCATGCAGCCCTAAAGAACGCCAGCCACAAGCACCACCAACTCATCTGAGCCACCAAAAGTACCTCCTTCAAGGAACGCATCGACAATAACGCACACAACAGCAAAGAGCTTTTCAACATTGTGAAGGAGCTCTCCAACCCCAGCTCCAGCTCCAACGACATACCGCCGTCACAATACCTATGTGACTCCCTAGCCACCTTCTTTCACCACAAGACATCCTGACAGCTTCAACACCCGGACCCTCCATTCAGCCGCCAACACTGCAGACTAATTGCCCCCTAGCCTCACCAACCACCTGCTCTCCTGGACCCACATCAACAATGACGACACCATCAAGACCATGAACACCATCCACTCAGGCTCACCATCCAACCCCTGCCTTCTCCACATCTTCAACAAAGTAAACAGCATTATTGCACCCCAACTTCGGAAGATCATCAACAGCTCCTTCGAGACTGCCATCTTCCTGGAGAGTTGGAAGCACACTGAGATCAGCGCCCTACTCAAGAAACCCACAGTGGACCCAAAAGACCTCAGAACTTCTGGCCCATCTCCCTTCCGCCGTTCCCGGCGAAAATCATCGAAAAGGGAACTGACCCACTTCCTTGAGGAGAACAACATCTTGGACCCATCCCAATCCGGATTCTGCAGCAATCACAGCACTGAAACCCCCCTCATCGCTGCCACAGACGACATCAGGACCCTACTGTACAATGGCAAAACCATGGCCCTCATCCTCCTGGACCTCTCGGCCGCCTTTGACACGGTCTTCCACCACATCTATACACACCCCTATGCGACGCAGGAATACATGACAAAGCCCTGGACTGGATCACCGTATTCCTCACTGACAGACCCAGAGGGTCTGCATCCCCCATTTCCTCTCCGAAGCCTCCAAGAACATCTGCGGCGTGCCCCAAGGATCATCCCTCCGCCCTACCCTCTTCAACGTCTACATGGCACCGCTCGCCAAAATCGTCCGCTCGCACAACCTCAACATCGTCTCCTACGCCGACGACACTCAACTGATCCTCTCACTCACCACAAACCCCACCACTGCCAAAACAAACCTCCACGAAGGAATGAAGGCCGTGGCCAGCTGGATGCAGACCAGCCGCCTGAAACTTAACTCAGACAAGACAGAGGTCCTCATCCTCGGATCCACTCCCTCTGCCTGGGAAGACTCTTGGTGGCCAGCCACCTTGATTTCCGCTCCCACAGCCACTGACCACACACGCAACCTGGGGTTTATCCTGGGCTCATCGCTTGACCCAGCAAGTCAACGCCAACTCCTCCTCATGCTTCATCACCCTCCGCGTACTGCGCAGGATCTACAGATTGATCCCCACCGGGACCAGAAGGACAGTCACACAGGCCCTCGTCAGCAGCAGACTGGACTACGGCAATGCCCTCTATGCAGGAACCACAGCCAAACTTCAGAAAAAACGTCAACGCATACAGAACGCCTCTGTCCACCTCATCCTTGACATCCCCTGCCACACTCACATCACTGCCCACCTGAGAGACCTGCACTGGCTCCCAGTCAACAAGAGGATCACCTTCAAGCTTCTCACCCATGCCCACAAATCACTACCAAACGCCGGATCAGCATACCTCAACAAGCGTCTCACCTTCTATACCCCGAAACTCTAGCTTTGCTCCGCCGCCCTTGCCACCATCCCACGCATCCACAGGACCTTCACCAGCGGCAGATCCTTCTCCTACCTCACTGCCAAGACATGGAACACCCTCCCTACACAGCGGCGACAGTCCCAGGATCTACTGACCTTCAGGAGACTTCTCAAGACCTGGCTGTTTGAGCAGTAGCTGCACCCCGCACCCCCCACTCAGCGCCTTGAGACCCTCACAGGAGATTGACTGATTTAAAAAAAAAAAAGTTTATAAACTTTATTTTCAGGTATGAAACACATACAGAGTTTGCAAATAATTCACCTTGTTCATCCTTTCGTACAAATTCACTAAACAAGTTCTACATAGCAATCTTGATAATTCAATGACATTTGCAGTGAGAACGTCCAGTATAATGAAGCAACGTATCCACAATTACCCTGCTCAAGAAGGCGTGACTCCAGCCCAATCCTATGTCACGTCTCATACTCATATCCCATCACCCTTAGATGACTTTCAGCATATAAACATGATAATACAACAGCACAAATTATCGCAGTCAGTGCAGATGTAAGTCTGACACAATCATCCCACCCCCTTCGGCACAATGCTGTTTTCTGACTGAGAGTTTGAGGTTTGTGTATTTGCTGCTACATGTGTCCGAAATCGGCCCCAGATATCCTTGGGGCGCGAGGTTGATGGCATGATACTGGCATAGGTTTCTGCATTGATATTACAATAAGCTAAGCTACGCAGCCAGTCCTGTACTTTGGGAGCCGTCTTCCTACCCCAGTGTATGGCTACTTCTCTTTTTGCCAATAGAAGTCCCAGTGCTGCAAAGCGTCTGACCCCCCTTTGGGAAGTTCACTGTGTACCCCAGCAGTGCAATCTCTGGAATAGGATTGAGAGACAAACCAACTATTTTCCCAAGTGTAGCGTGGATGTCAACCCAGTAACTCTGTATCCGGGGGCACGTCCATGCCAGGTGGATGAAGTCAGCATGAGGTGCAGTGCATTTTAAACATGTATGTGGCCTAGCTGCATCTATCCTGTGCGCCTTGGCGGGTGTAAAATAGGAGCAGCAAAGAATTTTAAAATGAAGCAACTTATGTGTGGAGAAGTGTGGCTCAATGGTTAGAGCGGCAGACCCTGATGCAGAGGTCTAGCCTGGGACCAGGGTTCAATTCCCCGCCTTGGCGGGTCTTGGGCTCAAAATTCCACGGACCTGATAATTCTCGCCTCGTGCCTATTCTAATCATAGAGTCCCACTCTGCAACTCTGGGCAATAGCTTGCTTAATCTCCACAACGCTAAGGATGCCTGGCCTCCACCCTGGGGGTGCCCAGGAGAGGACGCCTCACAGGGAAAGCCAGGACGGGTTCCACAGCGGTATTCGTACAAGCGCCGTGAGACCCTTGCGGGTGAATAGTGCGCTATACAAGTGTCAATTTACATTTATGTCTGCTGTTCAGGGATATGTCTTTGGTGGCGGCACCACATTTGGACCATTATTTGTCTGTTATTTCCCCGCCTATATCCGCCTCCCAGTCTTGTTGTAGCTTAGTGTCACATACTGGTCTCATATTGGCGCTGCCGTTGTACATTTTAGAAATGAGATGCGCACCGTTAGGGTTCTCTATCACTAGTGTGAGTGGGGAATAAAACTCTGGTTCAATTGAAAATGTGGGGAGCATAGCCCGTAGAGCCCATCTTATTCGAGTCATAATAAATCTGGTCATAAAACTGCTGTCTCTGTACCGTGCGTCGTCCGCAGGTGAAAAGACATGCCCCCGAGTATACAGATCCCCTATTTTTTCAACGTCCAATGCAGCCAGTGTGCGCTAAACCAGGCTTTCCCCTGAAATTGGGAGCCACCTAGTGTTCGGCAGAGAAAGGGAGGAGGAGTATAAGGTCTTGGCACTGGTGAGTTTTCTCAATTTTTCCCACGCCCAGCTGGTTGAGGATACCATTTGTATGTCTCGTGGGTCGCGGGGAAAGCCCCTGGGAAGCACCCTGGACAGTTTGTCAGTAAGAACAAGATCCGCCTCTGGTCGCAGAAAGAGTATTCTTGCGTCGGGGTGGAACCAAGCGTTCGCATAGCGACATTGTGCCACTAAATAATATAATTGAAAGTAGGGAACGTTGAACCCTCCTCTTTCATATAGCAGCGTAAGGATGGACCAATGGACACGAGGCTGTTTACCCCCCCCCCCCAGATCAGTCTAGTGATATGTGATCATAATGTTCGAAAGAAACCATCAGTGAGGGGTATGGGTATATTATTGAAGAGATATTAAAATTTGGGGAGAACGACCATCTTTAGAATTGCTACCTGACCAGCTAGTGATAATGGTAACCTTTGGCATTTTTCAACCTGTCTTTCTAAAATAAGGACTGCCTGCCCGTAATTTAAGCGTATGATTTGTGTGGTGTCGAGGTGGACGTGGATCCCGAGATATTTTGCCAAATCGGAGCACCACTCGAGGGGGTATTCACATTCTCAAGGTGCAGTCCTCGTGGTTAAGGGAAAAATGATGGACTTGTGCCAGTTTATGCCTAGCCCAGAGAATCTGCCAAAGCGAAGAATTTCCCTGATGAGGGTTGCTAAGTTGGTCCAAGGTATAGATGGTGTCGTCGGCATAGAGGGAAACAAGGAGAGGGGCAGTGTTAAACTGCTACCCTCTGTGCAAGTGGCGTTCTTGAAAATGTCTGATCAGCGGGTCCATTGCCAATATGAATAGGAGAGGGGATAGGGGACAGCCCTGCCGGGTTCCACAGAAAAGCCCAAAAGGTCTGGAAAGTGTGCCATTTAAACAGAGCCTCGCCGTGGGGCAGTCGTAGAGTAAAGCAGTTGTGGTGATGAAGCTGAATGGCATATCCATTCGCTTCATCACTTCAAGGATAAATGGCCACTCCAGGGAATCGAAGGCTTTCTCCACATCTAGTATTATCGCGGCCGCGGGATGTCTGGATTTATCCTGTGAAGTACTGTGAACAGTATCCGAAGGTTCAGGGAGGTGGACCGGTGAGCTACAAACTGGATTGCACCAGGGAGATAATATATTTCATTAATTGAGACAGCCGATTCGCGATAACTTTGGCCAAAATTTTGTTATCCAAATTTAACAGGGATAGTGGGCAATAGGACCCGCATTGCCTAGGGTCTTTACCAGGTTTTGGGAGAAGAATAATGATGGGCTCGCGTAGCGTGGGTGGGAGTACCTGTTTTTCCAATGCCTCCGCATAGACCTCGATTAGCTGCGGGGCTAGTAGGTCCTTATATTCTTTGTAAAAATCCCCTTTAAAGCTGTCTAACCTAGGGGCTGTGGAGCCCTGGAGAGTGTTGATGGCAAGAGTGACATCGGCCACTGAGATGGGGCCCGCCAAGAAGTCCTGCATATATCTCTCAAGGTACACCAGTGCGATCTCGGAGAGGTATTCATTCTGGGCTGTACTGTCCGGCCCAATCCTGGAAGTGTACAGTGAGGTATAATAGTCTAGGAACTCGTCGCGAATGCCGGAGGTCCTGGTAAGTGTGCTGCCAGTGGTGGAGTGGAGTTCAGTGATTTATGATTTATTGTAAGATGGCCTCAACATTTGTGCCAGTACTCTCCCAGGTCGTTCTCCCTCCCATAACGCCTGGCAGTGTAGTATTTCCCAAAGTATAGTATCTCCCGTTCGGCTGCGTCTCTATACTCAGACAGCAGGGCTAACCACTTTGCCAGTTCTGTTGGGTCCAGGGTCCCCGTGGTTTTGGAGTCTAGTGTGATGATGTCCCGTTCAATGTGAGTCATAGTGTTGCGGAGGTCCCTGAGCACCCCAGCATGTTTAGAGATACAGACACCCCTAATAACTGCCTTGAAACCCTCCCACAGTATTGCCCAGGAGCTTCCTGAGCCAGTGTTGATCTCAAATTAGTCTTCGATGGCTTCTCGTACTTCAGCTTTGAATAGTTCATCCTACAGTGCTCAACCTGGGAAACGCCACTGCCGTTCATATCCCTCTGGTCGTAGAAGTTTCAGATGTAACTTTTTCGGGGAGTGGTCAGAGTATGTCCTAGGAAGTGTCATAATGGAGTCGAACCAGTCTGTAAATTCAGGGGAGAGCAGCCAATAGTTTATCCTGGTCCAGGTGTTGTGTTGACCAGAATAATGAGTGTACTCAGTTAGCGTAGGGTTTCGGCTCCGCCATATATCTGATAGTGTGAACTGATCGCAGAGCTCCTTCAGAGCTTGTCTTGCTGGGGGTTTGGTGTCAGGTGCCCGTGAGGGTTCAATATTAAGGTAAGGTCCCCACCCAACAATAATTTTTGAGGCATTTGTTTTGCAAGTTGTGCGCCTAGTGCCTGGAAGAACTCAGGGTAATCCATATTTGGGGCATAGACGTTAACCAGTGAGACCCAGTGGCCACTGAGTGAGCCAATGACTATGAGGTATCTGCCTTGCGGATCTCGGACCAAGTCATTGAGACTAAAGGGGACTCTTTTGAGTATTAAAATAGCTGTGCCTCTAGCATAACTGCTGTAGTTGGCAAAGTACCAGTGTGCACCCCAGCTGACACCGAATCGGCCTGCATCCTTCGGGGGATGTGTGTTTCCTGTAGATAGGCTACGTCTACCTTCTGTCAGAGCAGGTAATGTTTCACCTGTCGATGTTTACGATTATCGTTGAGGCCTCTGACATTCCAAGAAATCAGGGTGAGTGCCAAGGGGCCCTCAATGTTCCCTAGATGTGTCATCAGTGCAAGGTGTACAGTCTAATCTGACAGAACTGCGGTGAGTGGTGAACATAGCTACTGATCGGGAAACAAAGATGCATAAAATAACTACTTAATCGTATAACCCCATTAGCCCCACTCATTCCCCCATCCAGCCACCTTTGAACCCAAAGGAGGCCAACCCTATGTAAGCCGTCTGACAAAAAGTACAAACCTACTTCAAGCCTAACTGATGTAGCCCAAGCAAAGTACCCCAGTGTAAAGAGAAACAAATTAAACGGATACACCATGGGGATTAGCAACGCCGAGTTGAACCAGCAAAATGATACAATAATGTAAGATATAAAACATTTTCCCAATTGGATAAATTAGGATGAAGTTCAGCGAATGTGTTAACCAGTGCCAGAACTGGAAAAGAATTCTGCACTAGCATCTGAGCCGCTATGAGGCGGGAAAGAGTGGGACCTTTCCGCAGATGGCTGATTGTCCAGCTGTTTATATGTCCAACAGAATTCTTGAGCCTCCGTTGGTGTGTCAAATATGCTGATCCTGCCTCCAACATCAATTCTCAGCCTTGCAGGGTTTAGCATGCCATATTTGAGACCTATGTTCCACAGAGTGGCCTTCACCCCGTTAAATTTGCATCGGGCTTCCTGGACCATTGATGTAAAGTCCGGATAAAAGGACAATTTAGACCCCTTCCAGTCCACATCGCCACGCTTTCTTGCCAGCCTCAGTGTTGTGTCACGATCTCTAAAGTTCATGAGGCATGCTATTATGTGCCTTGGAGGAAGGCCAGGGTTAGGTCTGGGGCCCAGCGACCAATGGACCCTTTCCACCACATAGCAAGCATTGAATGCCTCTTTACCAAAGAGGTCAGTGAGCAAATTCTCAACAAAAAGGTGGCTGTTGACTCCGAAACCCCCATGATGCAAAAATTGTTGTGGCAACTGCGGGCCTCCAAATCTTGTTTTTTTTATGACAACTTATTTGAGAATGCGTTCCGCTCGCTCCAGTCTCTTGAGGGACTGCGCGGTCCCATTCTCAAATCTGAGATGCGGGCTTCGGCAACATCTAGTCGCCGATCGTTAACTTGGATTTTGGCCCCTAGCCCTGCGATGTTCCTGTCTAAGGCATCGAAGTGAGAGTATAGGCCTTTGAATCCTGCCCTCAATTTCTTGCATCATGGAAGCAACGGTTAACTCTGTAGTCGCAGAGAGGGCCATGGCGTGTGTGTTGTCGACCATTTCTGGGGATTCTGAGGGTGCTTATTTGCCACTTTCTCGACTAGTAGGGTTCTCTGTTTGGGATCCTTGCGGCCCATACCGCACTAGAGGTGACTGGAACTAATATGGTGCAAGATCGTAGCAAGGAACAGCATGCACGAGAGCCAGGTCAGTCGTCATGGGCCATTTGCCGTGGGGGCCTAAGGACCTCAGTTGTGCCGGGCAATAACGTATAGCTCCATCCGCAAAAACACAGGAAGGCAACCGGGTGAGCTCCATCAAAATGGCATCACCAGCATCTTTATCTGAACCCTCAAAGGTGAAATGAGGAATAGCCCTAAAGACCAGTATTGGAGGGACTCTGAAATTGTGATCACAAGAATGTTCAGTTAGAGGGTATAGAATGCTAGCGCCGGTTGTTTGCGCTGCCCTCTATGTGCAGGTTCCGAAATCGTGCGTGTTCACTGTGTTCTAGATGCTGCAGCGCAGGGCGGCCATCTATGGAGCGCTTTATGCAGTTGAGGAGCTGTGGGTCCAGGGGTGTTCATGGATGCTCTCGGTGCGGGGGAGGCAAAGGGCTGATCGGCAATGGCCGATGTCAAAGCCGCCTACCCCTCCCACGTGGCAGGTCTCGCGGTCGGCGGTCCCCCCATCCGGACAGCACCACACAGCCGCCCACTCCCCCGCCGCCTGCAGCACGCGGACCCAGTCCCCGCGCACTTTGTGGAGACGTAGGGGGGATGCAAGGCTGGGACGAATGGCCGGGATAGTCCCGGACGGAATAGCAGGTGGAGGGTGGAGGGGTGACGAAGACACTGCCAATGCACGGGTCTCAGCAACTCACCGCACTAAGGCCGGGCTCTTTCCTTCACTTCTGCAGGGCGTCAGGATTCGCTCTAGCTACGACTCGAAGAAGGCGTCAGGCCGCCCAGCCGCAGGCTCCTCCCAGGACACTTATTAGGGCTGTTTCTCCAAAGTGCCGATCTTTCAGTGGCACGAGAATGGCTCCATTGGTTCAGGGCATCTTCCGGTGCCTGGAACTGTGGCTTTATGGCGAGATTAGTGCGCAATTAGTGGAGAAAAAGATGATGCGCTGGTTTTCCCTCCGGAGCTTTTTTGCCATGCTGCCATCTTAGCCCCCTACAAATGACTGATTGAACCTGGTCCTGATGATGGCCTGAAATCTTCACTGGCCGAAACGCTGTTGACTTTGCAGCGCAATTCAAGCTGCCACTCTCGTGGTCTGTCCAAAAAACTGTTTCTGTTCATTAATGTATAATGTATGAGTACCAAAAATAATTAACTGTATGTATTTCTCTGCACCATTTCCTGCTGTTTTTATCCCTTAACTTGTCACTCATGCCGTTGACCTTTTCACGAGCACTTGTGCACAGTTTTGTACAGGTTACATGACATTTAAAGTAACATAGTGCTTTTGGTTTGAACTTCAATCAAAATATATGTAAAAGTGTTTTTCGCATTTATTGTTTCCTGATTTCTTGTCTCCATTTGGGTTTTCCCCCCAACCACCCTTCTTTCCCCTTTTCTTGCCACTGGAGTCAAGCTATCCTGGCTGAAGACGGCTGATAGCCAGAAACCGGTCCTAGGATGCTTGATTCCGGTCCAGGGAAGACATGGCTTGGCAGTTCGGGCTGGACTGTTCCCATGAGGCACAGGGTCAAGACTGATTTGCATATGGCCATGTCTGAACTGGTGTGGCTTGGTGAGCAAAATAATGATGGATTAAACCCAGATCTGTGACTGGGGGTGAATGTTTTGCCATTGTGCAACATTCCGTCCATCATCTTGTGTATTTTGGTATTTAGTCTGTAAGCACTATTTTCTTTAATGAGTTTTGTCCTACTGCAGACATGATGTGCTTTCCTGCAATATTCAGAGAGCCATGCGCTCTTTCACTTTCCAAGCAGCCGGGGACAGTGGCAGCTGCTTCTTTGCAATGCAATCGGTCTTGCATTAACGAGAGCTTGAGCTATTAGCATTTAAAATGACAATGCCTCATATTTATGTGTTAATTTTCAAAACAGATAAATAAAAGGAATTGCCATTTGCAATGCCAATAGCATAAACTATCGCAAATGCAAGACCTATTACGGTGCAAATGCGTGTTTAAAAGCAGGCAGTGGTCACACAATCCACTGCTGTGACCACTGCCTACTCTTAAAAAATGAAACTTCAATGTTTCCCTTTTTCAAATTTTAAATACATCACATTTTCCCTTAAGGATAACGGGCTACATTAAAAAAATGGCTTTATTAAAAAGCTATCACAGACATGGTGGTCTGCTGACCTCATCAGGCCACCATCTCTGTGATGGTTGTAATTCCTAGTGGGTCGCATACTGCGCCATATCTCATTAATATTCATGCGGTACGTCGATTTGCGACCCACAAGGAATCCCTAAATTAAACTCAATTAGTTTCCTATATTAGTAATGCCAATTTCCTAATCGTGATTTGGAGAGAATCACAATTAGGAAATTGGTATTCCTAAAATTTGCATATTAGGCTCATTCTTTTTTGGTTGAAAATATGCATTGGAGTTGGTTTGTGGATTCTGGGTCTATAAATAAATAATCTGTGTGTACTATATATGGAGAGGTCTGTATTCATGGGAGTCGGGGTTAAAAGGTTAAAAAGGACCTGTTCACTCCTACTAATTAACCCTGGACGTAGTTCGCATAGTAGCGCTACGCATAGCTACGCGAAGTGCACTGCGCACTACGTGAGCTAAGCGTAGCTACGAGAACTGCGTAGTGCACTGTGCAAAATGCTGTTTGCACTGATTGCACAGTGCCGGATGCTTGTCTGCACTGTGCAATCAGTGCAAACTGCATCTTGCACAGTGCAAGCTGTAGTTTCCTGCCGCTCAAGTTGATTTCTACTGGAGCGGCAGCTTTCTCAACGCGGACTGGTAGTTTCTCATCGCAAGTGATCGCGAGCATAGGCGACTACTTGCAATGAGAAACCTGACCTCCCCACGTTGAGAATCTCGCCGGGAGGTTTATTTTCCACGCTCGCGATCGGCAAATTGATGTTACTGATCGCGAACGAGGTAAAAGTCTCGCCAGGATGTCATTTTACTCGCTCTCGGTCGCCAACTTGATGCTGAGGACTGCGAGCAAGCAAAAAAATACTGCTACGCGTGTTTGTACTGTGCTACATGCAATTCACGTAGTGCGAAATAGCGTAAACTTCGCAAACTATGCGAGCGTAGTATAGTACTTCGCCCAGGGTTAGTACTGCTCACTACCCAGTATGTGCCACCACCACACTTATGGGTGCCTCTCCCCGTCCAGCAAGACTGCAATCCACGAGACAAACCTATTTCTTGGCACACATATATGCTCCGTATTCGCTTATGACAACAAAAATCAGCATTAGGGATCAATACGTCAGTACATTTGGGCACTTAGGGCAGGGGTGCACATCTGTTATCATGTAGAGGAGTTTTCCATCTCAACATATGTTATATCTTTTTAGTATGAAAATGTGTGACGAATTCAGGAGCCCTGACTTATTTATTGGGAAACTCACTCAATGATGCCTATAGGCCTTTAAGAGTAGATTGTTAAACTGTCTAACAGCCAATAGAGATGTATTACTTTACATGGATTCTCACAGGTTACTGTAGTAAGCAAGGTTTTTGGTGTTGGTTTCCCTCTGTAACAAACCCTGCAGGTAAGTCATTTGCACTTTGATAATATTTATTTACCTTTATAAGATGGGTTAAACATTGTTTTTTGTGTATATTTATAAATGTGTAAATGGATTCCTGCAGCTTGCCTTGTGAACAAGCTTGTTCGGAATTCAGTAGGCCTCAGCTGAGTATACTTACAAGCCAATGATAAAGGCTTTTGAAAGAAAATATTTCAGATTCCATAGGTCTCATTATGAAAATTGACAAATGTAGTAGGAACATATTCCACTGCAGAACAAATAATTGATCTTACACACGTTTACCATTAAATCTGTGGTTCCCAAACTGTGCGCCGTGGCTCCCTGGGGAGCCATCAAACCTAGTCAGGGGAGCCGCACACCAAGCACTTTAATGCGTTTAATGTTGAAGTGTCTGTTGGCTTTAGTTACACTAATTAGTCTTAAACGTACAATGTCGATGATTTGTAAGTGACATGCCTAAGGCAGTAAACATAGTGATGGCTTGTTGATGGAGATGACCTCCATATTTCACTGGATCCCCAAGTTCCAACACTCCTTAAGTAAGCAGAAGATGTCTGATTTATCTTGTTAGACTCGTTAATTATTTTGTTTTTTTCCAAATGCATTTTATAGCAATGCATGTTATCAAGAAAGTACAGTTGTCTTGTCTATTAAACACACTAATCATTATTAAGTACTGACATTTTTACTTGAACCATAGGTACTTCCAGTACTCTTTTCTTTCAGCACACACACACATTTAGAGACAGGCATGCTCTCTCTTTGAGCATAGGGAAGTAAAACACCATATATGGCAAATAAGAGGCAATTATGTGGCCTGCATTGATTTGGAGTCAATTTTAGGGAGGATACAGCAAAAAAAAGCTGTATGTTATTTAAAAAACTCATGAGTCACCCTGCTGAGAGAGGTGTGTTGGCACATATGACATGGGTAGAAATGGAAGTGCACGCAAATATTCTTCAAGCGCAGGAACACTTTGCCAATGGAGCCTACATGCATAGGGGTGCTATCTAGCACTATAAATAGGATAAAAATCTTTTAGAGGGTAGTCTAAAAAAGGCATGGGCAAAGGAGTGTAACTAGGAATATTTTTTTGGAGGCGCCACCTTAGTAATACGAAACACCCTGCGTATATGATTATAATACCTTCTTCAACTGCAGCCAATTATTTTCAGGGAGAGAAATGCAAGTACTCCTGAGGCCGGGCTTACAACCCCTCACCTCCTAAAAAAGTAACAGTGGGGAACCATGGGCAATGGCCAATGGGTCAAGGGAGCCAGGGGTAGAAAAAGCTTGGGAACCAATGCATTAAATGCTGCTTCAGTAATGGGAAGGACTCTGTGGTTGTCTATGCCACTTAGGGAAATCAGATGCAATAAAGCAGTGCCTTCAGGGTGTGCCCTCCAGTGCATTAATTCGAACAGGTGATTGCAGTTGGGGCCCACTTGATTTCTCCTAATTAGACTTTGACTCAGAGCAAGAGAGTAAAAAATACACAAGTGGGAAAGAAGGAGGAAGGCAAAGACATAAAATATGACAATTGGAGAAAACAGGAACCTGCAAAAGTGAAGTAAAGATGCAGGGAGTATCTGGTGGTGGATTAAATAGGCATGAGGTAGAATCAAGACCCTATGCCCTTTGTATTTAGCACGCTGACATACAAAAGTGATAGTTGCAGGATTCTGAGCAAAACTTTGGGCCCCAGCACTTTTTCTTTTACAAATTAATCACTGGTTGCACCAGTGGTATAGCAGGGTTGCAGTGGGCCCTAATGCAATCATGAAAAATGGGCCTCCTCTATATCCATTGATCAACATCACAAAATTACAGATGCCCACAACTGCATGTCATAAACCTTACTCATTTACTCAACATAATCCAACACACGGTTGTGTTAAAGAGTTAAATGCACAAGGTGAACAGGGTAAAACAATAAAGAACATTGGTTTGCCTTTGCACTGCTTAATTCTGCATTAGTGTGGTCGCCACAGGGTCTTTATGTAGATCTACTGCCATTTCATTTTCCTAATTTATTGGTGTTAATATTCTTACTGACAATGAATTGTGGAGACTGCTAAGGTTTTCTTTTCAACGCCTGCAGTTGTCTGCCACCTTCCTTGAGCAACATTTTTTGTTGAACCAGATGGATGTAGATATTGCGCTTCCTGGGCAGTAATATTCTCAAGTTTCTTGTCCAGGCTCATCAGCATTACATAAAAAGACACATACTGAGAAAAATACCTCATATCAAGGACATAATTACAAGGTAGCCCAAAATATAAGTTGTGTTCCAAAATCTAAACCCGTTTCCAAATACCTCACTTCTAAAAGGAACAATCAGTCTAATGCTTGACAATAGCCACCTGAAACCAACTTCATGCAGAGCTTGATTTGATTGATTGATTTGATTTGTCAAGTTATAGAGCGCAACGATTGCCCATGGGCGTCTTGGCGTTAAGATAAATCCTTTCCAGCTCTGTAACAGTGTCTGATGTTTATTCGGAGAATAGCCATGTTTTTACTTCCTTTCTAAAGGTTTCCAGAGATGGGCAGGTTTTTATGTTAAGAGGCAGTTGATTCCATGCACGTGCTGCATGTATCAGGAAACTTCTCCCTCCCCAGTTAGCTCTTTTAAATCTGGGGACAGCAATTAGTTTCATCTGGCCCGATCTCAGAGGTCTCATGGGTTCATAATGTTTCAAATGATACCTCAAAAATTGTGATCCTTTTCCCTGTAGTGCCTTATAGGTTAGACAGAGTGATTTAAATTTCACCCTCTTTTCAATTGGCAGCCAATGCAGATTTTTCAGTCTGTGTCTGATTGGCTCAAACCTGGGTATGTCTAGAACCAGTCTAGCTGCTGCATTTTGCAGACTTTGTAATTTATCTATGATCTTTTTCCTGGCTCTGGCATATAGACCATTTCCATAGTCCAATCTTGCTAATGCTAATGCTGTTACTACTGTTTTGCGAGAATCCTGTGGTAAATATGGAAATAGTTTTTTTTATCATTTTTAAAATGTACCAGAGTGATGACAGTTTATTGGCTTGAGCTCCAAATGATAAATTCATATCAAGGGTGAAACCCAGATTCTTCACTTTTTCTGATGATCTAGGACATCTGCCCATATCCTTAGGCCACCATGCGGGGGACCAGATGTTTGTGTCACCCCCTAATATCATCACTTCACTCTTGTCTCCATTGAGCTTCAGGCAATTCCTTTCCATCCATTTCCATACAATGCCACAGTCTATTCCTCTTGCTACTGTTCATAAAACAGTTTAAACATTACTCAGGTTGAAATCCAGTCCGCCATACCACTCTAGCCGGAGATCAGGTAAATACATATTACTCTGATTAACACATAGTCATGGTGTGCTCTTCAGAGATTCCATAATTACCCACCCACAGCAAACAACGAGCCTTCCTCGCACTTTAAAAGCGCTACATAATGCAAACCTTTAGGATACTCCATCTGTACACAGCGCCTGCACAGGATTAGCCCTCTAAAGCAAGGTGGGAGTTTCCATCAGATATGTAGACGACACAACTCAATAAACCTGTTTATTATTTTTATTGGAACTTTTATTCATTATGTTAGCAGAAAAAACGAATTTAGGGATTCAGTGTCTATTAGATGCTCACTTTAACCATAACCAGTTAATTGCGTTTTAGAGAGAAGGACAAACTTTCTAAATGAATGAATTAATATATC
Source organism: Lissotriton vulgaris (assembly GCF_964263255.1). Classification (NCBI taxonomy): domain Eukaryota; kingdom Metazoa; phylum Chordata; class Amphibia; order Caudata; family Salamandridae; genus Lissotriton; species Lissotriton vulgaris. The sequence continues at coordinate 502,541,871 of NC_141694.1, forward strand.
TTCGAACTGTGCAATATGGCGCAAGAGCATTTAAACCAAGAATATGAAGACAAAATTAGTAAAAGTCGAATTTACATGGTAAAACGTATATATTTACACAGCAACTTTGTATGCATATATAGATTTTGCTGCCCCCTGTAATCCTCTTCAGAAAAGAAGCCAGCCTTCTGAGTTGTTCAAACAATTGTTTTGTTTTTGGAATGTCTGAATAAATTATACTTAGGATTTTAAACTACATCTTTAAAACAATTTAAATGGACCATTATACATGTAGCAGGCTTGTCAGAAGCTTGTGCAGCCTAGGTCACAAACTTCATGGAGGGCCCTTCTGTGGCATTTAGTTCAAACTGCAACAATGTTCAGGGAAACATTTGGCTAAAGCTCCAACTCATGGCGTTTTCTGGTGTTAGCTGCCCATACCCGCCTCATCGAAAATTGATCAGAAAAGGAGGCAGGCCTGTTATATGAAATATTCATATATTTTCTTTGGGTGCGCAGGTCCGGAAAAGCCCAGAAATGTGCAGACCATGGGGCAAACAGCTTTAACTGGCCTACCACACTCCCCCCCTCATTCTCGCATCCCTATTTAGTAGGCCGTGAGCAATCATTTTCCAGCACATGAAGCACGCTATTCGTAGGCCATAGTAATATATGAGATGAAGTTCCTTAATTATAAAAATCTAACAGGTAGTTGAATTTATTTATTGTGAAATTGTAAAAACATGAATCAAACAGAACTCGAGAACAGTGTTCTCGAATATCAGTAATGAGCGAGAGCTGGATTAAAACCACGAGAACTTTGCCCAGTGATTCTCAAGGAAACACAATTTATAAAGTCCTAGCAGGGCAAATGGAGAGAAAATACACCAAAGACCTCATTAAGAATATGCTGTTAATCCGGCAGAGCAGCAAAACTACATTTTAAATAATGACACACCATTTTACCTCTCTGGTTGTGACTGAGTGAATTGCTACATCATTTTTCAGTAATACCATCAAGCGTTAGCGGTACCTAAAAGATGGTGTTGCAAAAATATACCATTTACCAGCAGTAATCACGTTAACTGGAAGTTATTGCCCAGCTTTTCCGACAAACCTTTAAATACGATAGTAATTTTGCTGCTGGCAATTACCCTTGTATTTAACAGCAAGTTATAAATCAAAGTTTGGTTGAAGGGATAAAAAAAGCCATCAGGGCATGACAATAGTTAGGAACATCCGCTGCTATCACCGGGAGTCTGCATAAAACAATCTGTGTGCTCACTAACCCTTAGATGCATCATTGTAACATTTTGCGATTTCTTAATTGCGAAAATTAAGGAATCGCAATTAAGAAATCGCAAAATGCTATGCATCAAAAATTTGCAAATTATTTAGCGATTCGGTCATTTTCCTTAATTGCGATTCACAATTTGCGAATCGCAATTAAGGAAAACCCTTCCCATTGATTCCTATGGGCCAAAAGGCCCATAGGAATCAATGGGAAGGCATTCACATTTTGCGAATTTCAAATTGCGATTCGCAAAATGTGAATGCAATTTCAAGGGTGCAGGGGGGGTTCAAAGAACCCCTCCCTGCACCCCTGAAATTGAACTGTAAGTGAAATTTACACACACACACATGACCCAGGGACATGTGTGTGTGTAAATTAAAACTTTCAAATATGAAACTAGTGCATGTTTGAAAGTGTTCTATAAATTAGCATGAAGTTCAACTTCATGCTCATTTACCCCTTCCAAATTGCGAATTCGCAATTCTAAAGTAATCATGCATTGCATTTAAGAAATCGCAAAATTAATATTTCTTAAATGCAATCGCAATTTTAGAAATCGCAATAAAATTGCGATTTCTAAAATTGCGAAAATACCAAAATGCTTGATGCATCCCAAAAACGGGATTTGCATTCGCAAACGGCCGAATTTTGTGATTCGCACCGTTTGCGAATGCAAAAACCCTTGATGCATCTAGGCATACATGCTCGAGCAGAGACCGTGGATCTGTGACGCAGACAACTCAAAGCTGTGCCAGAAACCCCGGCGCTTGGCTCATATGTACAAACGACGTGGCACGGTGTTCTAAAGGTTTCATTTGTTAACTACAGAGATAGATGTGCCAAAGTCACGACCAGGACACACATGTAAGCTGTAAAGTGCAAAACAACAGCCGAGGCAGCATTGTTCCCATTGTTGTTGCCGCCTCCTCCAGCAGCAGTTGTAACGCTTGCATTGTTCCCGCCTCCTCCACCAGCCGTTGTAACGTTTGGGAGACATAAACTGCAGTTCATCCCGCAGAAAGAGCAAGATGATATGGATTTCATGACACTCGAAGAGTACAGTCTCGCTACTTGGGTTCCTGCAAGAGAAAAGTGTGTAAAAACACATAAGCACCCACAGCAAAGTGCAGAAAATGAGCAATTAACAGCAGGTCAAACAGATGCTCATACTAAGCATGCAACCGCATGTTTAAAACATGCCCCTCAGCATTAAGGTAGAAATGTTATTTAGGTTATTATGATACATATAGTGGACCAACATTGCAGCATTTAACAACGGAAAAGGAGTTAGGAATAATTAATGCGCGTGAACTGGACAAAACAATATCCGGAGGACTATTTCACAAGTCAGAAGCTTAGACAGAGAATGCACTACCAAGCATCATAAAGATGGAGGATGTCGTCAGAGGAGGGCACACTTGTTTGAGTAGGTTGGATACACGTCATTAGGACCATTGCTGGTAACTGAACTCTACAATCTCTGCATAGTATTGGATGTTAAGATGACAGATAGCGCAGAGTCAAACAGTTAGTGAGACATGCTCCAAAATAAGGAATCCAGAAAAGAACAGTGTTTATCTAAAATGCATTATAATAATTTAAACTAAGGTCATCATGGCTGAGACTGACAAATAAGGGTTAACCATATTAACACATAGAACACTGGGAGAAAGCCAGCTCAAGTAAGAAACCTGCACTGCTTTTATGAGTACCACAAACAGACTCGTTCCCATAGATTTAGCCATAATTGGTCAGCACAAATGTCAAGACAATTTTGTATGATCATTGCCTAGACCTTGACTAACATGTTTTATCACTAAGTGGCACATCCATATATAGCTAGACTGAAGTCATGATTTTAATATAGATGCTGAGCCCACTGCATTGTACAAGCCGAGACTGATCTGGTTATCATCATCAGAAATATAGAATGAGTAACAAAGGGGCATATTATCAAGGCAGGCGATAAAATTATCGCTGCTTTAGCTGCAGAAAACTGCTCTTAAAACGGCGATAATAGGCTTGATAATATGCTCTATGGTATTCCAATTGAAGCTCAGGTTAGATGTCCTTCACATCTAACATGGGCTTCAATTGGAATTCCATAGAGCATATTATGAAGCCTATTATCGCCGTTTTAGCTGCAGTTTTCTGCCGCTAAAGCGGCAATAATTTTATCGCCTGTCTTGATAATATGCCCCCCAATTCCTGGACAAGGAAGACAAAAGAATGTCTTCCTTGGAGTAGTGAATCACAAAGGATTCATGTGTATCTTTTCACAAAATGGAGTCAGTCTTTCACATAAAAGTGGACCATGGATTGGGTTGGGAGTGTCAATCACACAAAAGCTAGCTAATAAATTATTTTAGCACCACTACATCACAATCTCCCTACCTCGGAAACTCTTGTAACGCTGAACTTCCAATGATATATGGTGCTGAGCAGTGGCGGCTGGCCGAGGAAGTGCTGTGAGGCGGTGAGGCGGGGCGGGAGAGGGGCAGGGTGGGGGGTAGTGGACTCCGGCATATGGTGGAACGAAGAAACTAAGTAAATCAATAAATACAACTACCTTGCGTGCGCTGCATCGCCAACTCAGCGATGCAGCGCAAGCAAGGTAAATTGTTTTATTTATTTATTTACTTAGTTTACTCCATTCCGCCATCTGTCAGAGTACATTACCCCCACACCCGGCCCCTCCCCCACCCCACTGCCCGCATCACTCCCTTGACGAGCCCCCACTGGTACTGCGTGCATCTGCAATAATGTGCATGTGTTTAAGGGGCCTCAGTTGGGCCTTGAGGGACTAAGCGTGTCAATTTATAATTCATTGAGCTGGAGGATAGAAAGAATGCAGTCTGTAATCTTTTGGATAAGAAGTTGCTTCGCCAGAAGAGGGCATTATCTTGTATACTTCATTTATCAAGCCTAAAATAAAGGGGACAGTGTTCAGCAGGTCAAAGGCTGTGGACAGATCTATCAGTAATAGGATTCATTTACAAGTGTCCTCCCACCCCCATTTAATGCCAGTAGCAGAGTGGATGCGCAGCAGCTGCTCAATGAAGCCGCTCCACAGGCTCATCAAAAGCAAGCCAGTCTGTGCCCATCCACTACCGGATCGCCACCAGTGCCAGCCATCCTCACTATTTCCAATCCAACAGTGAGGGGAGAATTACATATCTTAAAGAGGACTTAATGGCATGGCAAAGGCACAAATGTTGCCGTCTCTCCTTTAATTTGGCCAATAACCACAATATTTTCAGATGCGTTGCATGTCAATTGCTTCAGCCAGGTCGAAGATCGAAATTTCATACTGAGAGAGAAGTCAGGTAGTGTTTGCCCAAGTTGGATAGACCAGTTTCACATAAGAGGATCAATGAGTTAAAGGCCTGCCTAATCAATGTAGGATCCTTACTTAAACATACTTTGGATATTTGGGGCCTTTTGAATGATAATGTTTGGGATATGGTGTTTTTAACTGAAACTTAAATAATAATTCAGTACTGGACTTGGCTCTATCCATACGGTGATGTACCACTCAAAATTCCTTTGAACTTTAAACACATTAGAGGAACTGGGTCAGACTGAGGGTCTAATTTTCTGTTAAAGAGTCAGACAATTTCTCACTTTCTGTAGCACTTATCTACTGCCCAACCACCTATTCTACCAATTTTGGAGAACTGCTCACTAGGGCTGTAGCTTCGTTTTACTTGCACTGCTCAAATTTTAAAGCCCCTGGTGACAATAATCGTCATGTTGATGACCCCAATTGAAAAGAGGCAGAGAAAATAGTGGCTGCATTGGCAGGGCTCAACTTCCTGGAAAACCCTCATTTTCTCTAACAAACCCTCTTCCATTAACATGGTTCAATCAGTTTAGTCCATTTCTCCCTGTAGACTCCCATTGAGCGACATAAGGCCAACAGGTTGATACGATCAACACGACCATCATATTTTATCATGGACATAATCTTAACTGAAATGTACAAGCAAATTTAGCCCCAGTTAACAGATGGTATGGACAAGGGTGTCTGCTCCTTTAAATTAGCCCTTGACCAAGGGTTAGACAAACTGACTCCTTTAAAGCGTAGTATAGCAAAAAGCAACTCCCTCTCAGCGGCCTGCTTTATGTCTGCTCTACAAGCAAAGAAAAGTAAATGGAAACATCTGAAAGGCTTTTGGAGATAGTCTTACTTGCAGGAAGATAAGCTATCCAATAAAGTAACTCTCAAGGACTTTCGCAAAAACACTAAAAAGGCAGAAGCTGATGTCTTTTCTAAGGAAATAGCAGCCGTTAACAATGCCACCAGAGCAATTTATCAGATAGTGTGGTCTTTTTTAAAGTCTGAAGTTGACCAACAAATTTTTACAGCTTCCCAATTTGTTTGAGACAATCTATCTCTATTTTGTTCAAGACAAGGTGGAAAAAATATATTTTAACTTTGATAAGGAGAAGAGTTGGATACATTCCAGGGTGGTCCTGGGCAAAAAGACCATGCGCACTGGGTCTGAGTTAGAGCAATTTGAAAAGATCTCTTGTAGATTCTGAATCGAATTTTTAAAAAGTTAGATCAGTTTCCCCCTTATATCCCTATTCTCCTTAGATTTTGGTTCGGGCTCCCTCTTCCATTAATGTACTGGTGAACACATTATTTAATCCGCCATTGGAGGGGGGAGATGTGCCTTCAGCTTGGAAAAATGCTTTGGTGTTGCCCCTATTAAAAAAAATAAAATGCAGACCCATGCTGCCTGTGTAATTACATACTGATTTGTTTACTCTCAGCAGTCGTGAAAATGCTGGAAAAATTGATTAACAGTCAGATTACTAGGTTTATTAAAAATAAGGGAGTCCTTCACCCCTCTCAGTCAGGCTTTCGTTCAGGCTTCAGTACAGAAATAGCTTTTTTAGAGGTCACTGAATTCATCAGAACCTTTCTCGACCAGGGGAAAAAAACAGCAGTGGTCATTCTGATAGATCTCTTGGCCGCATTTGAATAGATTTTAAACAGTTTAAAATGAAAATTAACCGACAAGGTTAGTGATCCAATGAGCGGTGCACAGACATAATATCGAGTCCAAAATATCGTTTGGACATAATATCGAGTAAATAATATAGACTGGACAAAATATCGACTGGACAGAATATCGACTACAAATATATCGTTTTTAAGGTAAGTGAAGTAATATCGACTGTATAAAATATAGATAGCAAAAATATCGAATTTTTAATAATATATCATATTTTATAGTGTATTTTTATGTAATAATATGTGTGAAAAGTGTGTATTAATGTTATAAATAATTTTATTAAATGGATTTTATTTTTATAATAATTGCGTAATGTAATTCTGTAGCGGGTTGTGGGTTTATAGGGGAATAGGGTGGGAAGTAATTTAATTATAATTAATTAAATATGTAAATTAATTAATTGATATTAATTTAAAATGAATTGTTAATTAATTTATATGTGTTAATTAATTTAATAGTAATTGCAAAATAATTAATAATAATTGATTAATTGGTAAATATGTACATTTTACTAATTTAATGCAGTAGCGGGTTGTGGGATTATAGGGGGATAGGGTGGGAAGTAATTTAATTAATAATAATTAAATATGTTAATATTTTTTTATTTGTAGTAATTAGTAAATAATTGATAATTAATTTATATGTGTTAAATAATTTAATAGTAATTGTTAATAAATCTATATTAATTGATTAATTGGTTAATATGTGATTTTTACTCATTTAATTATTACAACTACGCTTACCAACGCTTTCCTTACTGTTGCATCCAATGGAGTTGGAATAGTAATTTTAACCCCTATGCTATCCAACGCTTTCCCTACTGTTGCACCCACTGGAGTGGGAATAGTAATTTTAACCCCTACGCTATCCAACACTTTTCCTACTGTTGCACCCACTGGAGTGGGAATAGTAATTTTTACCCCTACGCTATCCAACGCTTTCCCTACTGTTGCACCCACTGGAGTGGGAATAGTAATTTTAACCCCTATGCTATCCAACACTTTCCCTACTGTTGCACCCACTGGAGTGGGAATAGTAATTTTAACCCCTACGCTATCCAATGCTTTCCCTACTGTTGCACCCACTGGAGTTGGAATAGTAATTTTAACCCCTACGCTATCCAACGCTTTCCCTACTGTTGCACCCACTGGAGTGGGAATAGTAATTTTAACCCCTACGCTATCCAACACTTTCCCTACTGTTGCACCCACTGGAGTGGGAATAGTAATTTTAACCCCTACGCTATGCAACGCTTTCCCTACTGTTGCACCCACTGGAGTTGGAATAGTAATTTTAACCCCTACGCTATCCAACGCTTTCCCTACTGTTGCACCCACTGGAGTGGGAATAGTAATTTTAACCCCTACGCTATCCAACTCTTTCCCTACTGTTGCACCCACTGGAGTGGGAATAGTAATTTTAACCCCTACGCTATCCAACGCTTTCCCTACTGTTGCACCCACTGGAGTTGGAATAGTAATTTTAACCCCTACGCTGTCCAACGCTTTCCCTACTGTTGCACCCACTGGAGTGGGAATAGTAATTTTTACTCTATTGTTATTGTATATTAATAATATTGGCTATTATTTAATTATATTTTGTTACTATATATATATGTTTTAAGAAATATGATAAAAAAAAATTTTTTGTACTTCCATTAATTATTTAATTATCATTAGTTAATTTAAGTATTCTTAAGTATATTTTAGTACTTAGTTTTTAATATTAATTTAATTTAATAGTGTTTTTATTAAAGTCGATATTTTTTACAACTATATTTTTGTAAACGATATTTTTAACTCGATATTTTTGTACTTACCTGTTTGTAGATAGAAACTCGATATTTTGTCAGTCGATATTTTTGACACGATATTCTTGCAGGTCGATATTTTGGAATTCAATATTATTTCAGTGATCCCCAATGAGCCACACAGGCATGTAAATCCACATAAGTGCATAAAACCAGGTGACAATATAACAACTTGTACTATGCACTTCATTTTATAATAGCTCTTTTTGTGCAACCTTGTGAATTAATTTTGAGGTTATATTTGCACGTTTGTTTTAATGTATTCTCATGAGAAGTGTCAATTACTGTCTGCACTTTTTCTCTTGAATGATGCCGCGTTTTCTGTCTCCTCATGATCAACCCACTTGCTCTTCAGCTGCACATCCTTCCACTAGTCAGTCTTTCATCATTCAACACATCTTGCAACCCCTCACTGTTCACCTCATGATATTTTTGCATTTAGCCAATTAATTTTGTCCATCTTACTCCAGGGGTTTTTAACTTTGTATACATCTGGTGAATATGAAAACAGCGTAAGAATGTAAGACTTTCCATTGATCACCGAAGGAGCCTACCGTTATGTGTGTAACTAAATAAGTCCATTTGATCACATGTGGTGGTCATATTTTCTAGATCCACTATAGGAATCAGATTTTAGATAAAACTTAGGGGCATATTCACGAGTAAGTCTCGGTGAGAGGCGTTAGCCTCCTTGGCTTAACGCCTCTAACCGCCACTTGGCGTTTCCCCTGCAACGGCACTAAGTCTCACGACTTAAAGCCAAAGCAGGCACCCTTGCACCAGAGTGCAAGTTTGTCTGCGAGCAGGGAGGTTTTTTTACGTACAGGAAGGTGTCCCTCCCTGCACATAAACAAACCTAAAATGCTGTTTTGTAACTTACATGTGTGCTGCTTCATGCAGCACACATGTAAGTTACAAAACAGCATTTTAAAAGGTTTGTTTATGTACAGGAAGGGACACCTTCCTGTACATAAAGAAACCGTGGCATTTTGCTATTTCCATGTGTGCTGCACAAGGCAGCACACATGGAAATAGAACAAACGAGGAGAAATTAAGCATTTCTCCTCATTTCGCCACCTTAAGACCAGGATTTTTCTGGTCTTAAGTTCGGCGCTGCCACCTATCACCACCCTTAATAATAAGTGGCAGCGTCAAATTCAATGGGTGTTGCGGTGAAACGCCCACCGCAACACCCACTGCACGCCCCCTTTCAGGCTAGGTTTAGCCTGAAAGAGGCCCTATTCTCAAGGCAGCTTTAAACTTTAAGCCAAGTTAAGTGGGGTAACGCTGCCTTTAGAATAAGGCGCTAGCCTTATCACCACGGAAAAGTAAAAAATAAGTGACGTTCCCGTGGCGATAGGGGCTTGAGAATATGCCCCTTAGTTTTAAATTCATATGAGGACGTTGATTCCCATAAAAAAGGACAGGTGCATTGTATTGTTAATCTAAAGACAATTTTACAGAAGGCTTTACGAAATGTACATAATTCGAATTTGTGTTTCTGCTTGAAAGCCTCACATTACTCCAGACAGCAGCCAGGCTGTCCTGGGAGAATCTTAAACTGGAGATCTAACCCCAAGTATGTGTCAACATGGCGAAAATAAGTGCAGCGAGGCTTAGAGCAGTGCCTCACGATGCAGCTATTGATGTGAGATGTTGGGATAAATGTGGTTAGAAGATGTGACTTTGCTCTTTTCCATGTTCTGCTACTCCGGGGAAGATACTGGACTTGAATGAACAGTTTATGAAACCGGATGAAATGCACCACTAGTAAACAATTTTGGACAGTCAAAAACACCTAGAGAAGTGTGACGTTATGGAAACTCGAGCGTTCTTTCTGTTTCTTTCATGTCACTCAGAACGCCTTGGTGAAAACATTCCAGCTATTCATAGTCCTCCAGATATAACATAGTTTATGTTCAGACATTGCAAACAATATTTAGCGTTCATTTTATAGCAGTATACATAGGGAGGGTTCCAACACTATGGGGAATTGACGTGCCAGGATAAGCGAAGAAACACATGCTGGGTTTATGTAAACATTTATGAATTCCTCGAAAACTTACTTGGCTTATAATAATCCACGATTGTAATCATGGCCTCTTGGGAACTTGATACTTTGGCATCCCGAAGCATTGGAACTCCTACGCAAACTGGCGTCCCACTGATCTGTAAGAGACCATCAATATTAACAGTAACATTGTTTTTTTTAAAAATGTTTTAAATCTTTTTGCTTGTTTAATAAACAAAAAACTAATTCAGGTGGTGGTAAACCCTTGACATGATTTAGAGTGCGTGTATTATAGCTGACATTCATACTGGATTTCTGTGGTAAACAGCGTTTACAACACTGTCATTACGTTGCATTCCTAGTACAACGCAGTTGTTATAACGACCACGCTGTTGGTACACAATGCATTTACATCGCAAGTCATTACAACGACTTGCTGTAGGGGGCGTTGAGGTATTGTAAATTAATTCCAAACCTTTCCTACTGTTGCGCAAACTGGAGTAGGAATAGTAAATAATACTGTTCCTAATTCCAGCGTGCCCCCTACTGCAAGTCGTTGTAATGACTTGCGATGTAAATGCATTGCGTACCAACAACGCGGGCATTGTAAAAGCACACAATGTAATACATCGTGTAGTAATGTGCTATATTCTTTCTGTAGCTTCACTTGCTTATACTTATGTCTGTTGGTTTGTTCCACCCCCTGAAAATGGTCCCACCGCGAACCTCAAATCTCACTGTTCTTCTTTGAGCACACCCCGGTCCTGTACACATTCTTTTTTTGACCTGACACAGTAGTTCCCTCCCCTGAGCCAATGATTAATAGTAAGAGCTATGTCTCTCCTCCAGTGTCATGCAATGGCACATTTTGCCACAAGCGGACCTAGTCTTTCCAGAGTGTGCTTGAATCCAAGGCCTCTCCAGTCGTACATCATCCCTAGCAATGTCGTCTTAGGATGCCTCAACATGTGTTGCCCTATCCCTTTCTCCAGGATGTGACAGATCCATGTCCAGTATTGTACAAGCTCAGAGCAATCCCATACCATCTGCATGAATGGGCCCACCTATGTGCTGCATCGAAGACATTTAGGGTTTTGATGAATCAGTAACATTGTTACCTATACAAAAATCAGATGCCTTTACAAAAGTGAGTAAACAAAATCCGAAATCCCAGGGTAATGATATTTGATTGAAGACAAAAAACAAGTGTTATAAGAAGGCTGTTAAATCTAGAAAAGTGAGGCAATGGTCAAAAACGATTGGTACAAACCTAGAGCTTTACTATACTATATTAAGTCCATTCCATTTCTGTACTTTATTTCGGTCCGTAGACCATAAAAGTGCATTTACAAGAAACATAGAGTACATAAAATAGATTAAAAAGCTAAAACCCGAGGAGCCACGGCGGCGACTAAGATGGCCGCCTAAGCGCTCGGCTCCGCCGCTCGCCCTCGCCTTCCCTATCATCCTGACGCCCATCCTGCATTTCAACCGCACCCCCATACAGCTAAGATGGTGCGGTGCCTGGCCGTGTAACTCCGGGCTGGCGGCCGCCCCGGACGACTGAGAAACGTCGTCGCGAAGATCGCGGCCTGAGCCGGTCATAAGCCGGGACCCCGAGTGTTGGCGCGGCCGGCGAGGAGGTGATCAACAGCGGCCCTGGCTGGACAAAGAGGACCGGTGCATCTGGACGAAAATCACAGCTCCCCGATTTGAAGGGCGGACACAGGCTGTGCACGGCGCAATAACCCGGATCCTTGCCGCATTCATTTTGCTGACTCCCTCTGTAGTGGCTGTCCCGGAGATCGAAGATAAGCCCTCCGCCTGTGACGGACATTCTTTGCGGGCTGTCCGGGGGTGACCTGGGCCTCGGAGTGATCGCTCATCAGCTATACCAGGCGTCTAGATGTGTTCCTTCTCCTGGATACGTATCCCGTCTACATGATCCGATGTACTCAATTCCGTCCGAGGGGTCCCCAGAGACAACGAGCTCGGCTTATACCGGCAGCGCAGCAATGGAGCTCACGCTGAGAGATGTCCTTCTGGCTATCCACGACTTTCGCTCCTCCCTGACCCACCGAGGACTGACTGTCCATGACTCACTTGCGGCCATTGCTCCTGAAATGAGACCTGGAAGAACATATGAGGATACTCTCGACCTGGCGCATGGCTATGCCCACTCCTTTGACACCGGAGACTCCCAGGGGCACACAGTGTTGGATGATGTGGCTAATGAACTCATCGTTTGCGCGATTGCTGATCTCTATATTCTCACCTATAGTGTGCCACATATCACACAACAACGCCATGTACTTCCGATGATGGAAAGCGTACCCTGGAGTAGAGGTGACGATACTGTGTTGCTTCCTTTGCTGAGCGCCTGGGTGGCTCTTACAAGGCAGAATTGCTCACCAGGCTTATCTGCTTCTGGAACTATTGGGTCGGGGAGCTTGTTTACTTCTGACTTCTGTTCGAACTGGCCAGGGATGAACGCTGACTGATTCTTGTACTGTGTAAATGGTCCCGGTGGAGATGCAGGACTCGGCTACTGTGTGATCTTGGGGGGGTTGAAATGGACGTATATTGATGCCCGCTTCCCATCCTGGTGGGCTTACATTTATTTTTGTGACGCGATGGAGTGGGGGGGGGGGGGGATTGGGGGCCGGCGCGAAGGCCCTCCTCCTTTTCCCATATTCGGGGTTCTTTTTCTGGGGCGACAGGCATGCCTATGGGGGTGGGGGGGTAGGCCGTAGCCTTCCGCTGGTATGCAGGGTGGGGGGTTGGGGGCTGGGGCTTGATTTTCGTTTCCTCTTGTTTCTATGGCCTTTTTCTTTTTCTTTCTCTTGTATCTCTTTCTTTCTTTCTTTCTTATATATCTTGGGTCAGACGGGGGGTCAGGGTTTTGTTTTTTCTGGGACGAATGTTGCGCTTTGTGCTCATGTTCTTTCACATTGTTTATTGATTCTATGGATAAGATATCGATTTTACTACATAGCCACTGAATGATTACATATACTGCTTTTTCCTTCCCACCCATACTTCTATTTGAGGGCGAATATCCTGTTTACGACTCGTTCCACGTAAGACTTGCTTCATTGTATGTCACTGGATCCTTCCATTTATGCTATAGAATGAACCCTCTCACATCCTGCTATACCATTGACAAGCTAGACTGTAACTCCTGAGGTGATATACCAATTGGGCGGGCACTGACTGGGGCGAAATGCAATTCCGCGCTTGTGTATCCTGCTTGCAATATCTTACGCCAGTATCCCGATTATTGCTGTTCCACTAGTGGATATCCTGTTATGTGGCTCGCCCTCTCAGCTACCTGGCCTGACTATATGACACTTCAACAAAATTACAAAATGAAACCCACGTTATCCTTTTCCTGAAGTTCCGTGCCAATACACCGTAGTGTTGTTATTTCTGACTTTTTCCGCAGCGCAAGGTGGCCTGGAATTTTGTTCGTTGTCATAGCGGCCGGCCCGCAGTGGTTGTAGGCAGACGCTGTGTACTATGCATACGATAAATAAAGGTTTTCAAAAAAAAAAAATGCTAAAACCCATCTAAAAACGTAGTAAAATGTGTATGGGACAGATCACAGGTAAACAATTAAATCCATTAATGAATTTCTAAAACTGACTTGGCGTCCACCACATAGAAATTCAAAAACACGATACAGCAAATACAATTGGCATTTGGGTGTTATATTTCAGGAGTATATATGCTTCTTCACAACGCCTTGAACCGAGATTCCTACACAACTGTCCCATCTTTGTCTAGCTTTTCTATATACAGGACAGAAAAAAAATATGTTGAGTTCAGTCTATTCTTCACTACTGCATGCTGGACACAGTAGGGTGGGACTACCAGACCATTTGCTGGAAAATGCACGCAGAGGAAGAGACCCATGCCTTTATTGCATATATAATTTCTTGGCTGATGCTCGTTGTATTTTATCCAAACAGGCCTCTAGGTTACATTTATCCTTTATTTTAGGAAGTCAAGTGTTAGAGAGCCAGTGGCAGAGATCTCAGATAATTGGGCAAGTTTACCCCCTTATAACTCCTGACTAGTTGATTACGAGATATTGCAAGGCAGGTTACCTCCGAGTTGCTCCATAGGCTCTCTCTACCTATACTATGAAGACCTTCCATGTTGTATGCAAACCATACCAATTTTCCTATGCCCCGAAGTTCCAGAAACTCCTTTAGCTCTGTCCTGTATTCAGCCAGTTCAGGAGTCGCCCATAGTCACTGCCAAAATGTTAAGGGTCTGCAGCCAATTTCCTCCACTATCAGTCTCACCCCTAGCTCCAAGCACAATGGAGAGAGTGGGGAGTTCAATGGGAGGTCAAATAGCTGTCTGATAAAGTGTTTCTCTGACTTAATGATGTTTTTTAGATGACAGTGCCCCCAGAGATCAGCCCCATACATAACAGCACCTCTTAATTGGATTTTGAATATCTCCATAACTCGTCCTACGGGCTTGTGGAATGAGTTCCTGAATAGCTTGGTCAGTCCTCCTGCTGTCTGCGCTAACTTATGACTTGATTTATCTATTTGTGACCCCCAGTCTATTTTTTCTGTTAAAGTAAGAACCAAATAATCAAAAAATGGTACCCTCTACAGATGGATGCCATTCATGTGCAGATTGGGACGGGTTGAACTAGCTGGGTTTAAGACCATATATTTAGTCTTCTGTATATTGATCTTCACTCCCCTCTCTGAATGCACATCAGTGATTTGGAGAGCAAGAGAGTGTCGTCAGCCAACAACATTGCCAGCACTTTTCTGTGGCTAGCTTCGGAGTGTCTATGTCTTTCATCCCATTTAGTACATCAACCAGTGCATTGATGTATAAACAGAACAAAGTAGGGGCGAGCACACAACCTTGCTTGACTCCGCTATTGACTGCAATTGGTGCTGTGAGTTCCTCATGCTTTCCAGACCTAATTTGGGGCATAGTTGTCTTCATGTAACCTCTTTATTAGCATGTTCAGAAGATAAATGGAAACTACAGGATCACTTAATACCACTTAATACCACCCAGAGTACACCCCTTAGTACCAAATCAAAAGCAGTTTTTAGATCCACAAAGACCAAATAAAGACAACCATCTTCCAAGTTCACCATTTTCCAGTAGAGGAGTTGGAGCCTAAATATTTGGTCAACAGTGGATATTTTTTTCTGCAGCCTGCTTGGAGTGGGCTCATGCTGTTGTATTCTTCCATCCAAACTTAAAGATGATCCCACATTACCCGAGCAAAATATTTCTGGGTTACATCAATTAGACTGATGGGTCTATAGTTAATATGCAATATTAGAGACCCTTTTTTATACACTGGAAAAATCTCGGCTCCATCCCATAGTGCGGGGATTGTCATCCCTTGCAATATGGCATTGAATAGCACCCATAAATATGACCCTCAGATTTTTGGCTGAGCACGAAAAAGGTTCCCTGATACCTTATCCAATCCTGGAGCTTTGCAAGGAGCTGTTTCACTTATGGCACTGATTACTTCAGTCAAGGTCAGCATGGGAGACTTTAAATGAAGGTTTTGTGGTGGCTTCGATGCTGGTGCCACAGTGGGGGCCTCAGCCTCCTGCAGAGAATGTAGGGCCTGGAAGTGTTCTTTTCAGCTGTCATCCACTATATTAGGCTCTGTGGCCTGCTTCCAATCTCTACAGCCTGTACAAATTATATTCCAAAAAGCTTTCATGTCATTGGCTGATAGAGACTGTTTCAGAGAGACCCATTGGTCCATTTCATTTTTTTATTTGAATTCTGTTCTTGGTTTTTATGGCCTCTATCAGAGCCCTCTTGCCCTTCCGACAGCTGCTATGTGAAACAGGGTCAGAGCTTTTTTAAGAAATTCCAGCACTAATCATCACTACTGTATATGCCTATGTTGTTAGATCCTACCCTCGGTGCATTGGGTTTGCGATGTGACAAACATACACCCCACTTTGGCAGATAGCATCTACTGTTACTAAATTCTAAAATGACCCAGCACCCGAGAAAATCGTATTCTTATGTATATGACTAGTATAGTGCAAGTAATGTTTAACAATGGAAACAAATTTCACGAACAGAAAAGACTTTCCAAACAAAATTATTAATCAGTCAGATGTCTTGATTGTAGTCAAATCAAATCCTTTATTATTATGCATCTATCCTCCTTAATCTTTTTTTTTAAACACCACACAATTGCTTGCCGCCAACGCGTTTCATCCCTTATGGATGGGACTTCTTCAGGGCTAAAGGCAATTACAATAACACTATTTACAAGTGGCAGCTATTCTATATGCCGCAGACCCCATGCATGACCCCTCCTCCATTGCCCAAGTTTCCTGGAACATACACATGTCAAAGAGGTCTACAAAAGTCCCCCAGTCGGGACAGCTCTATTTACTTTTGAGGTCTGTGCCGTTCCAGGATAATTTCCTCAGCTTGGTTGTTCTGTTTTGTCTAACTGGAATGCCAGCATGGATATCAGTATTGGGTAGCAGTTCTTCCCTGGTGTGATTACTGGGGCTCTTTCCCATTGGCTAAATTAGAGCTCCCTCCTGGGACATCCTATTAAAATCGAACCTTGGGGTTTCTGATGTTCCTAATGTATTGGCCTGGGCATAGAGATCGGGGGATTCGGGATGTACACTCATAGGATTATCACTGGGGTTCAGACTCATAGCCCTAGACCATTCCTTTATGGCTCCCTGATCCCAATCACTTGAGATCTTTTGCATTTGCGCCTTTGCTTTTTCTATCCCTATCCCGGATATAATACCCATATTGCAGTTTGTGCCATACAGTGTACCCTTCTCCAATTGGTCCCTTTGGTGAATGGTCGCCTGGTCGGGATCATGTTTTCATGTAAGTGAATCTACCTCTTCCAGGACCCCAAATTTATTTGCCACGGGTAGATTAAATTATAGTGGTCTCAGTTTTGGTGCCACTGACCTGATTGTAGGTGGTTAGTGTACCACTTATCCTGTGTTGGACTTTTATCTACCCTGATTTGGATCATATGGCTTGGTGTATAGAAATAAGTGAGCAAAAAGGGTCTATTCATACTGCCTGTATCATGGACAAAACAATTAATATGCAAAAGATGCTGTACAATCATGGTTTTATTAAAGTTAATTACTACACAGTCCCCACGTAAATCATTTGGTTTATTGCCAACCCAACTAACCCTATGGGTCATGAGGATTTTACCTGCATTCTTGTAGGCAAACTGGCCATGTCTGGCCACCCCTTCCGGACATTTGTTTTTTAGTTATAGCTGGATTTCCCTTTGCCCCACTCTGATTTCAGGAACACCTGCCAGTACAATAACATACAGGGATTTATGCTGAAGGGAGTTTTATCATCGGCAGGTTGCCCCTTAAATCCCTGCCCCTAGAAACATTCCCATGCCAATCCTCATCCCCTTTATTCTGGGGCCTGTTACTGTATGTGCTGTTCTTAATGGTGACCTTGACTGCTGGTGCCAACTCCTCCTGCTTTACTTCACAATTCATTCTACCTTCAGCCAGGACCCCTGAGGGTACATTGGGCCTTTCTATGGCCCGACAATGTCAGTCTGACAGAGAAGAGTCAGTTCCTCTTGCTCTGGCTAGAGCGGGCCTTTCATTGCCTTTTCCATCCCTGTTGTCACACATATTGGCCATCTTTTCAAGGCAGGCTACCTGGGGGCGGATCATTCCTCACAATGGTTCTGATCTGGCCCTGTAGATCCTCCATCAGTGGTGGGAATATGGCGGGAATATCGCACCCAATTGTGAGCTACATCTAATGTCCAGGACCTGATTACTCAGTGACTTTGAGCTTACAAGTGACCCATCATTAGACATTTTCATTTTACTTCTACCCTTGTTGTTTGTTTGGCTTATTGATCTTAAAAAAGCCTTTACTCTCGCCCCCTTCTGCGTATTTGGTCTAGTTGCGGCTCCCATTTCTGTACCAGCAGCTTGCAGGGGCAACAAGGAAGTATTTTCCAATATGGCACTAACTATAGGTGTAGGCAGGGCCAAACTAGTCGGGGAGTATCAAAGATCTGGGGTTAAGGACAACCGTCTTTCTGTAAGTTCTATCTTGTTAGCCACCACACCTATAGCCCTCTGAAGCAGCCGATCGATTTAGGTTTGCGGTAGGGATAGAGGTAGTGTCTGGGACTCCGCTTGCTGTTTGTCATGATTAGGTCACTTCCCCATTCTTGCTTGTCAATTAAAAAGAATTCAATTGGGCCTCTCTCCAATATTGGCCACTAAAAAAACAGACCACAAGAAGTGGAATACAAGATAACAGTTCAATAAGAAGTTAAAATATCATGGCCACATACTGTCCAGCGTTGTCGTCTTTTCACACAGGTACTGCCAAGTAAAGGTCTTATTTTGGTCCTGGATGTGTTAGTTTGTGTCTGTGGGATATATCAGATCAGTGGGATTAACCTTGTTATGGTGAGTAGACAAAAAAGATGAAAGGGACCCACAAAAAGCAAAGCCAAGAGAGGAGGACCAGCCCAGCCTCTTCTGGTGTCAGACAGGCTAAGACGGGCCCGTCTTGGCCTGGTCTTGGCCCGGGCGAGCGACAGGGCGCGTCCCGCACAGCGGGACCCCCTAACCACTAAGGTAGAGGCCTCTGGCCACGGAGTGGCTGGCGTGGCTGCGGGAGTTTCACTGGGCGCTGACGGTGCTGAGGCGTGTAGTCCTGCCTCCACCTCTGACTGCATTATGGGCGTCCCGCGCAGCGGGAGCCCCTGGCCACTAAAGTAGGTGCCCCTGGGTACAGAGTGGCTGTGGTGGCGTTACTGGCTGCTGATGGTGCTGGGGCATGTAGTACTGCCCCCATCTGTTGTTGCAGTATGGGCGACCTGCACAGTGGGAGCCTCTTGCCGCTAAAGTAGGTGCCACCGTACACGGAGTGGATGGCGTGGCTGCAGTAGCGCTACTGGCTGTTGATGGTGCTGGGGTGTTTAGTCCTGCCCCCACCTCCTGCTGCAGTATGGGTGTCCCACGCCACAGGAGCCCCTGGACGCTAAAGTAGGCGCCTCTGGGCTCGGAGTGGCTGGTGTGGCTGCGGCTGCACCACTGGCCACTGCTGGTGGTGTGTGTTGTCCTGCCAAGGCAATTTAAAGAAACTAACTTGTCTATATATACTATAACATGTGCTAGTAAGGGTCACTCAATAATCAACAAAACAGGGCTAACAGACAGCAACTTTTTAACAATATATATAGATTTTTATTTTCATTGTGAACACCTCCTGTTGCAGTATGGGCAATTGAGTTCAATTCAATAAATTAGAACAGAGGGGAAGAGGGCGTGCAATGGTTTATAATGGGGAGTTATTTTCTGAACTGATTTAATCGAGACAGATTCTCAAATGTACTGGCACATCTAAATTGACAGAACCTGAAGTGGATTCACTCACAAAGGAAATTACCATCAGTTGATAATTTTCCCTGTGAGTAAATCTTCTCCCAGTTGTAGCTTGTTAGCATCTCAGGAAGAGGACACTTGTCAAAGCATGCCAATTGAATTGCAAATAATTGACCGCTGTGTTTGTTTATAGTTTACCTACCCTTTTTATAGACGTCTGGTGGGTCAATTTTTTCCAGAAACTAACACGTATATTTCCAGACTAAGAGGGTCATTACAATGGCGAAAGGCCCGCTACCACCAGCCATGCAGTGGTGGGCCCTCTGCCATTGTACAGCAATTGTCACCACGCCATATTATGATGTCGGGGGAATCATCCAGGGACTGTGGCGGTCATAAAGACCACACAACACCATTCCGCCGATTGCCGGGCGGAGCGGTCAGCATGTTTAAAATGGTGGCGGTGCATAACAGGCACCGTCCGCCATGTTACGATGCTGGCCGCAGCAAGCCTTTCGGTGGCGGGTAAACTGCCATTGAAAGGCTGGTGGAGAATGCATTTGGGAGCCCGTTGCAGGCCCCTCTTGTGTTGGGGGAGGTGGTCGTGCACTAGGCATTTCCCTGTAGTAAGTGCCTTCCACGTAGTGCAGGGAAACGCACTACATGCATGTTTTGCATTGCGGCGGGTGCTGCAACCAGCAGCACCCGCCGCAATGGTAAAGATGCAAGATGCTACGACCACAGTGGCGGTCGATCGTGATTCTACTTATGGGACCGCCACCATACAGGCTGGTGGTCCCAAGCACCACCACAATGTCCACCCGCCATCGTAATGACCCCCTAAAGGATAAAAAGTATTTATGCTATTGCATGATAAAATTACCAGAGAGTTTTCCATAAATTCCGTCATTGCAAGCATATGTTGGAACATCAGAGGAATTAGGCCCACTTGATACTAGACATAAAAAAGAAAGGTGGGCCAGGGCCGAGCTTTCAGCCATCTGCTGGTTAATAATTTTGGGAATACCTTTACCTCCAATTTGATTAGGGAGATATGCCAGCATCCATTGTATGTATCCATTAGCCCCCCTATTAATTTGTTTATTTTTAGTGAAACTCTTAAACTGTTGGTGAGGTTGATGGTCGATTTTGTCCCCACAATCCTTATGTATTCTCAATACACACAATTCCATTCCCCCTACCATGCGTGAACAGTGCTGATGGTATTGTGGACCGGGGGATATTCTCAGCTGCATTTAATGCAGGGTGCATTATTTGGTATGCTTTCTCCGATACTTCGATTTTAACACTTGAAAATCATTTTGGTGGTAAATCTCACAGGAACCACAGTTTATAATTTATATAAAATAATCCCAGAATAATTAGTCAGTTGCATTCAATAAATACATCAGCTCTCAGAACAGGGTTCTATTCATGGTTATAAACTGAGGCCCTTCATCTTATTGAACTCAACCAGCGGTTTACCGGCCTTGTTCAGAAATAAATACAGATGCCTAAATTCACCAATATACGCTCTTTTTCCGATTTAGTATCCTGTAACCAGAGGATCTCATTTCCTTTCAATCTTTCTCCACATTTCTTCTCTAGGTTACCCTTATGGTTATTGAGCAAGGTAGCCTTAAGGTGTTTCAGAATGTTTACAAGCCACAAACCTGGCTCAGCTGCCAGACCGAGGCAACGACGGAAAGTGCGTGGCCTCTTTTTCCTGAGCGAGTGCCAGGTGAGGTGAGGCAATTCCTCCCTACAAATTTGGGAGAAGGTTGAAAAATAAAGACATGCGACTACTTCACATGGGGTATGTCTACACAATGAAAATTATCTATCACAGCACGTGGTAAGTGTTGCAGTAGTGAACATCATAGGTCCTGACGAAAGCCCTTAAGGGCTGAAACATGTGGACCAATTATCATTTATGGTGAATAGTAATTCTTTTCATACTATTTCCACTCTGCTTTTAAATCATACCGTCTTGATGGGCGCACCTAATAAAGTTTCTTGAGACATCAAGACAGGTATTTTTAGATCACCACTCTATTCTTCTTTGTTTACACCTTTCACATTTTTGAGCACTGCAATTTGCCCCTTCAGCCTCAAAACTCTCATCCTTTTCGGTTGATGGTTCAACCGGCGGGTCCAAGTCTAGCTAGCCTCAGGAGTTCTCCTGCGGAAGAGCTTACTGGACACCAATTGCTAACAAGAACCCAGATGACGAAGTTCCGCTACTATGTGGGCTGATGGGTGCACTTTTCTTTTATTTTCAAACTCTCATTCTCTTCTCTTCTCCTTTATAATCTCTAAGATAACCTCTTGGTATGTGTGATTTGGGATACTACAAATAGGTTCCAACCACTGACAGACCCTTGGTATCTTTCGTGTGGTATACAAACAGAATATCACCTGAAACTGTGTTTAAAACTGATTTTGTTTTTCTTGGATGAGAATTTTAGATGAGAATTGTTTCAATGCCACTAAAGTAGGGCTCCGAGCACAGGGAACGGCCTGGTCTGCCTGGAGTATATGGGAGTAGGGAGGTAGACCTTGTCATGTGTGTCTGTGATACGGTAGGGAAGTATCTGTTTAGTGTGTTGGCAATGCAAAATTGTGTTTGTCCATTAAGGGATGTGTGCAACATTCACAGAACCTTGAACAAAATATATTGCTGTATTGAGAATCAATAAAAGGTGTTCAGGATGAGCTTAGGGTGCACAACACTAGGTGCACCAACTACCATCCACACAGATTCTTTTGGATAAACTTCAAGTGTAGTACCAAGGACTGCTTTATGCCCACGTAAAGACTGTTTCTATAGTCCAATCTAGCAACATTCCAAGCTGAAACACAGGCCAGTGTTTCCTCAATATAAAACAGTAGGTAGTATAGATCACAGATTTCCTGTGTGAAAGACACACAAAATATGGCTGAGGATCAATAGTTGTCCATCAGTAGAATGGTGTCATTTTAACTGCCAAACGACTGATCTGCTTGGCAGGAGGTAGAAAGGGATTAAATTCTATTGACTGGGGGTGGAGTGCAAGGAATTACAGAAGCCTCCAATTATCAAATTCTCTGCTTTGTTTGTTTGTAGTTTGAGCCAGTGGAGCCCATCCAGTTCAGCACTGAAGTAAGGCTATCTTGTGTTGGAAAGTTACGTTATTAGTAGTGGTAAATATGCATCTACCACTGGCAATAAGGCCACTAACACTGTCTAGTGCTCAGAATAGGTCTCAGTAAATTATTTCCATGCTCAACCCTTGGTAGCTTGGCTACGAGCAGGCAGACTTAACTTAAGAGACAGGTATGTAAAGCATTTAAAAACACCAAGTCAATAAGAATTTAAGATAAAACACACAATAAAAAACCCCACACCAATTTATAAAAATAGGAAATATTTGTATCTTTAAAATTACACCAAAGCTACAAAAAACCAATGTAGGGAACCTGAGATATGAATTTTAAAATATTTAGCACTCTATAGCACTTAGAAACCTATAGCGCCACATTGGGACATCTGTTCGTGCTTAGCCGGGACAAAGTAATAGTTTCAGGCTGACTGTGAGGGATCCCTGCTTAGATATCTCTCCTGGTAGGCCTCGGTTGAGATTTTACCTTCAGACTTAGAAACTTTTCTGGATCTTTTTCTGCAGGGCTCCCTTGATGCTCTTAACCAGTCTGGGAGCAGTGAGGGTTTGTTGGCTTGCTTTCCAGTCAAACGCTGGAAGTCGATCTCCAGAGCTTTTCAGTGGGATGAACCAGCAGGGCAGGCCGGTTCACGGTTGAAGGTCACCGGCTTAACACTCGCGGCTGAGCCGGTCCCCCTGTGGAGCTTTTCTCCACAAATGCTCCAAACTTCTGCAACTTCTTCCTAAAGTTCCTCTGGGGGTTCCAAAGTGTCCAAAACACAATCCAAGGCTCAGAAATCTCCAAGAAAGACCTTGAAAGTTTGGGACTTTAGTTCCCACAATCCACTTGGACAAACCCCTTACAAATCCACTGGACCCACTCCAGGCTGTGGATTCTTGGTGGTGATGGTCCATGTGAGCTCTGTTAACCTGTAGCTTGCAGGGAGTCCACTCTGTATTCCACTTGAAGCAAGGTACATCCAAAGGACTGTAGTTCCAGTTAAAGCAGCAGGTGCAGTCTGTCAGAATACAGGGCCTGATGGTGCAAATCAAGATTCCAACTTGGAAACCCTTCTTCTCTTAGTTTCAAGCAGCAGATCTGAGATGCTCTGTACCTCTCACATATTTATTCAGCAGTATCTGGGGTCAAGCAGGAGAGCACTCCTGTCCAATGAGGCATCACCCCAGAGCATGACCACGTCCTCCAAAGTATGACATATTATTCTCCCATAAAGCACTATTTCTTCAAAATTCAATATGGCTGAACAGCAGAGGATCTAGAACTAGTTAAACCAATTCCAGTATGGCTCATTTCCATAGCTCTCCTCCCCCTACCATCTGCAAATTCCTGCCTTAAGCCTGCTATCTGGCTAGGTCAGAGGGCTGGGGGTAGATGGACCTGGTATTCTATGCCTGTCCTATCCCCCTTTGAAGCTCCATGGGTTATGACCCCTTCCTCCTGCTTTGGCATGCCTGTGTAGCACAGCCCTCTCTAACAGATAGCCTTTCAATGGGTGAGTCACTTATCACTTCATCAAGCAGCCTGGCTAATCCTGTTTACTCAGGGGAGGGCACAGAAAGGCTAAATTCTGCCTTACAGACAAGAAATTCTTATATTTTCTTTTCTTTATATGTTAGAATAAATTCAACAATAGCATATTGTTGGATTAATCAATACCATTCTCCTAAGTCCTTGTTTAATATTTTTTGTGAATTCCTAGCGATAGTTATTCATTAATAAATGATTGCCATGTTAACCTGTAAGGCTGGGGTTCTCCAATGGGGAAAATAAAATGGGCAATTTCTCCAACACCAGAGAATATAAAACATCTTTTATAAGGACCCTGCTTATAACTTCATGACCTTCCCCCCACCTCTGGGGCACCTAGGGAAGACTTTAGGGTTCCTGACTATATAAAAATAGTATAAATCCTCTCTCCACCGTGCTCCTAGCACAAACGTCAATTTTGGGAAGCACTTTACTACAATGGGGGAAGTGAAATGTGTAATTTCTCTATCTGCATATAAAGGATCTTTTGTAAGGTTTTGGGGGGGGGGTACATAATATGCCACAATAGTGTATTTATCACTTTTTAAGTGCCTCTACCACCAAAGTCGAGTTTGGGCACAATTTACATTTTAAGGCAGTGCTGCAACTCAGGGCTGCTTTTAAAATGACCTCAGGCTTGCACTCAGCCTTCCACACATGCAAGTGCAGAAAATGTGGCTGGCCTCTAAACTGCCATGCCCTATTATATACTAGGGTCTTAAAGGTAGTTTTAATGCCCCATGCCCTATTATGTACTAGGAACGTATAGGGTAGGTCATGCCAATTATAATTGTACCCTAATATATAGTGTACCCTCATGCATGTGTGTGTTTTCACACTGTTATCGCCATAGCCCTGGCCCTAGACTTCGTTAGGCAGAGCTCAGGGACAGTCAGAGTCAGTTACCAACAGTACCAGTCAGAAAACAAAATGGAGGTGCCCAGGTCACAGGATGACTTTGTAACACCTTGCAATAAGGAAACATCAATAGGTGTGTTACTAAATCTGAATAAAAGCTGTATCATCAGCATAGAAAGCAATGTTGAGGCCAAAGGAACTAATAATAGCACATGGAGGTCTCATATAGATATTAAAAAGGAAAAGGGGACAAGGTTGAGCCTTGAGGGACACTACAGGAAAATGAAATAGGAAAGGAACAGAATTGTCCTAGCATCAACTTTTGACTTGTCTTGGATAAAAAAAGAGGTGAACCTAGGACATTTTCCTTTATACCCACTAAGTGCACCTGATTGATCGGAATCTCATGTGCACAGTATCGAATTCTGCTGAAAGAACAAGTAAAATAAGGGCACTCGACTGACCATTAATTGCTAATAGTATAAGATTGTTCAACATGACAGGCATTGTTAGTTCATTGCTGCAGTGCTGGCAGAATCCTTTTTGAGCATCATCCAAGTATTCCATTAAATTCTAAGTATCACCTAGTAATTTAGCTGAAAACATTCTGAAAATAATAAACATAAACAGGGGAGATAAGAGCTCTCTAATTATAAGGATATCAGACCTCTAAAAACTGATATAACACTCAATCCCATTTTGTTATGAAAATGTTGGACAGGCTACTGTATGAAGAAATATGGAATATGTAAAGGGTCCTAATCACCTTCCTTTTCTTTTCTCTGTATCTGCACAACCAACTTAGATGAGCACTTCTATCACTAAAATCTTTCTGGAGCTAAGAATGTAATTGTAATTTAAATGTATATCATAGTTTGAGAATACATTTTCAGAACTTCTAGAGCAACATTTTTGTGTGTGTGTGGATTCTTTTGACCTCAATTCTCTGCGATTAATCTGAGTGGGGTTGTTCAAAGTAACTAAGAAGGAGGTATCAAGTTTGGCACTCCACCTTTTAAATAATTTACATTTCTCCTCTGATAGGACCATTGTATCAGAGTTTACCTAGGTCCTTTAAGTTATGATTTTGGGTCACCCCATTGTTTTATAATAGAACTTTCTAAAAGTGGCATTTTCAGACTTTCAATGTAAAATCCAACTTCACTATAAATTGGGATAATAAATTGTGAGACCAGGGTAACCGAACTTCCAATGTCAATCTTTTCCTAACTGGAAATTACACTTAAAAAATGTAACAAGGTATTCCCAATGTAAACCTATAGGAGAGGTAGGCCTTGCAGTAGTGATAAACGAATTGAAGAGTATTTCACTACCAGGCATGCAAAATTGAAAATAAGTTGTCCTATGTTTTAAATACACTGCATCTGCTCTTATAGCTGTCAAGCCCCTACCTTGGGGTGACTTACATGTAATAAAAAAGAAAGTTTAGGGCTGGCATGTAGGTTAACTTGCCAGGGTTAAAATGGCAGTTTAAAACTGCACTCATGGGCTCTGCAGTGGCAGGCCTGCAACATGTTTAAAGAGCTACTGAAGTGGGTGGCACAATCAGTGCTGCAGGACCACTAGTAGCACTTAATTTACAGACCTGGGGCACATTAAATGTGCAAATTGGGTGTTAGCCAATTGTACCATGTTTGATGGAGAGAGAACAAGCACTTTAGCTCTTCTAAGCAGTGGTAAAGTGTACAGAGCTGTAAAAGCCAACAAAAACAGGTTCAGAAAACAGAATGGGGAAGGCATACAGTTTGGGGGTGGCCCTGTAGAGATCAACAATCAGATTTCACATTCAAGAACATATTCGCAATGTTATTGTTTAATTATGCATATTATGGTCCCTATTGTGGTTATCTCTTTAATGGTGGTATCATGTATAACCTTTGTCATCTTTGTCGTGTAGTGTTTCTGTGCAGGTTCTGTACTAGACAGCAGTTTAGAAAACAGCAGCAGTTGGTGCACTTGGTGCTTTAATGATATGAGAATCAAGTTGAAATATTACTCTAAGAGTTAAGCAAGTGGTCTCACACCGGAAACTAGCAGTGAAGTCAATGGAGGTTAACCTGAATTAGTGTAATTCCTAATCACTTGTAACAGCCATCGACATGTAGGTCGGTTGGATATTCATCTATTGTGATTTTGACAGTTATCTATGAGAGAACCATACCATGTTGCTTAGAGTGGCTTCACAATTTCTTATGGGCAGTACCAAAACAGGGATCCCTGTCTCCTCTGTTTTTAGCTCCTGCGACAATCCACACATATAGTAAGACTGTTTACCACCCAAATGCCTGCCGAAATCTCTGTGGTCTCCCAAATATTATTAATACAGGAGGTTGCTGAGCATCTCTTTCATGGGGCAATGTTTCTCAGAAGGAACTCATTTTGCATGTCTAGCTATTTCTGTACTACAATGACTGTTTCTGGTATCTTCATTAAGCTTTTGTCCCAAGAATCCTGTGTTTTGCCTCTTAAGTATCACTTCCAGAGTTCAGTAGACTGCTGTACTGGACATGACAGTGTCAGGAAAGACCTTTGCAGGTTAACACGCCACACAACTCATTGGGTTTGTGGTATCAACAGCCGACTATTATGAAACAGCCCTCTGCTATGAAAGACTGGTGAGAGATGCTTTCTAATGTAAGTGTGGAATTAGGAGCAGTTTGGAAAACTGCCACTGTATGACAAGATATTATCTAAGTCCACAGAGAAAATTGGTTCTTTGCCATGCATACATGCAACATGTGAATTGAGGGTTCAGTGGGCTTCTTGGGCCCGTTTTACTGTTATGGGCTTATTACTGTGTTCCAATTACTTTGGAGGCCAGAGTTCAGAAATGGGCCAATAACTCCAAAACTTTGTAGCTTATAGTAATGACTTCCTACAGAGGGTTAGAGTAAGAAATGATTGAAGGTTTCAGGAATGTGTTAGGAAAGGCCTGGGCAGGCTGAGGGGGGCATGTGTTTGGTTAGCAAAAAAAGAGGCGACAGAAATGGTGACTGATAGTTGGATGAAAATGTTAGATAGAAGTTCATGTTATTTTTGATTTCTGATACTTTATCAAAGTACATTGGAAGAGAATGTCATGGTCAATGTAGCTGAGGTTCTGGAGGTTTCACATGGTTTGGAACTGTTACATTTGTTTTGTAAGGGTGTTTATTTTATTGGTTGCAAGGACATTTTGTCAGCAGTGAATATACAATATACTATTGCAGTCCTGTGATGATAGAAGGCAAAATGATCCCCTTAATATTTCAATATGAAAAATTAAATAATGCACTGGCTTTGGGACAGCACAGGCATGCAGCATAAATGACTTGAGCTTAGTGATTTCGATTTTTTCCTGGTATCAAGTTGAATCAGGTTCCAAGGAGGTTACCTAAGAGTCCCCCTTAACATCAAGTTGTACATCTTGCCATTCTGTGGCAACTGATCCAATCATGCCAATGATAGATTCAATGATAGATTCAAAAACTGGTAACTTATTTTTCATACAGTTTACTCTATGGTCTAAACTTTACAAATATGCCATTCCGGTTTAGAAGTCAAGCACTGACGATTCAATAATTTGCTTTACAGGCTTTTACGTAGCTGCACTTTTATGGTACTCAAGGATCTCTTGAAGCTAGTCTGAATGCACTGCTTAACCAAAGGGGACAATCTTGAGGTTCTTACTCAAAATTTCAGGCAAGTGGAACATTTAACAACCAATGAAAGGGAGTTTCAAATGCACAAAGTGACAGGAACTGTATAGTGAAAGAACGGATATTTATGATGCAGAAATTTTGATGGTATTATAAGCAGGGTCAGATTTATGTTATGCAGGGTCTGGATAGGTGTGTGGAAGATACTGTAGGAGTAAAAAACTCAGGCTCCAGGTGGTGAAGCTGCCAAAATGTTCCGCTGTAGGAAGCAAATGTAGTGGATCTCTATTCTGATTCAAAATACTTGTTTTCAAATGGTTGTCATCTTTGCCCTCCCAGACCATGGACCATTCTTTCTGTAATAATGGGTATATATTTCTTATGAGATATGCAAAGTATATGTCTTATGAGATGTATTTGGAAACGTTGCAAGTATATTAAAGGAGCTATATTGGTAATATGTACCGAATCATAGTTCTGTGGCGCCCATTGCTGGAATCCTCATGAGCCCACTTCTTGCATAGGTATTACTCTATTTGCTCTTCGATTTAATATGATTTGATTTAATTTGGTTTAATTTGATTTTCTTCTCCTTCCCCCTTGTTCCTTCTACTGCTCATTACCCCTTTACCAATCTTGTACATGTGATTTGTCTACCGATATTCCATATTTCGCCACGTATTAGCCATAGAATTTTTCTTTTGTTCTTTTTGTGGAAAACCCCAATAAACTTTTTTGAAATAAAAAAGAATCGGTCAGCAATACAAGCTAATTCCATTAAACTCAAGCACAATAAGCAAGGAAATATAGGTGTTTAGGAAAATACAACATACTTAGAAACTATAACTATGTTGTCATCAGTCTGAGAGAAATTAATTCATTTCAGGTCTGTTCTCAAAAAACAAATTGATTTAGAAAACAAATACCAATGATCTGACGAATTGGAAACATTTTATGGGCATACATTGTTCAATTGCAGCTCCCAAACACAAAAAAACAGGGTAATAAAAGTAAAACTTACCGAATCAAAGTAAAGATTCACTTTGCCGTTATCCGGTTCAACCTTTCTGAGCAGATTATTCTCTATGGAGATTGAGTTATCTAGTGAGAAACCACTTAAGTAGTGTACTTCCATTAGAGCCATCCCACTCTCGTTACCATACATTGAAGGGATATACCTGCACACAAACATATGAACATTTTATACATCCACACAGTAAGGAGTCAATTGTGTGATAATGCAGGTTAAGTCTTGTAATTAAAATTTTGTCAACAAGACGAAACATTTAAACAAAATACATTGTGTCATGATTTATCTTGACATATTTAGCCGATCGGTCCCTTTTAACCTTGTGAGATACTCTAGTGGCTTGTTTGACCTCTGAGCACAGGCAGAGAATGTGTCCTCTCAGTAAAGTGGAGTTTCTTTGGAAATAAGTACACAGAGCAATCTCTTGATTATGTTCATAAGGCACAGTCCTGAGAGAGATCATGCAGGATTGTCCTGTTACACCCACGGTAAGACTCTCACAGGTGGTTAAAAACAATGTGTGAATTAACATTTCAACCTCACCACATTCAAAATGAGGATGCCACTCTGATTCAGTTGGACCCTGTTCATTGTCTGCTGCACCCACTGTTACAGATGGCTAATTTCCTTTATGTTTATGTTTCAAGTTCTCTGGAAATCTACATGGCAGAGTGTTATGATATTTTACAGTTTTCATCATTCAGAACCATTTACAATTTGTGGTGAAAAATCAAAAGGGGGTCAGGCCTGTCTGTAGGGCTATCCTACAAGATCCCCCACAGTATGTAGTTAATGGATATATTTCTTCATTAAGCACTTAATGAAAAGTATTTTTTTTCAAATTAGGAAGGCCGACATTCAGAAAACTTTGGGTTAGCCATTTTTTAGCCCTTTTTCTTACAAGAATGTTCAAAGAGAATTTCTGGACAGATAGAGGTTGTAGGAAAAGGAGGGACAACAAGTCATGAGATTTAAATGTTTTCTAATTAATCATTTCTATGATGTGATTGTCTGAAGCTCAACTAATTAATCCTAATGGTGCCTCAATTTCCAGTGACGGACACACACAGTATATATGTATGGACTCATGATTTGTTTGTATGGAGTCACATAAACAGAAGTAGCCGGCTTTACCCATCTAGTGTCTTGCTTATGTGTAAAATGTTTTTGGAGTGCCCTTGTGAACTCATACAAGTAATATCAATGGTTGGTAGTACATTAAGGCCTTTGAAGGCTTCTTCATTTCACTACCACAAATGGCCAGCACAAGGGTCTGAGAATGTAACGAATGTCCTAAAAGCCCTTATTAGTATTGACAAAGAGGTTACCTTACTAGATATAATGTAGTTTAGCATGCAACCTTGACAAATCGTGGACAAGATCTGAGACTGGTTACGCTGTACTACCTGGCACAAGCCCCTGTCTGCCAGTGACTACTTTCATGCTTTTCCTTCCTAAGTTAATTCACTCAGTGATCACTTTGGCAAACTGAAAGCAAATAATCTCTTATCTACATTTCTTTGTTAAATGTATGTAGTCTTTGGCTTGTGATTTTAATAATCAATGATATTACTAACACTAGTATGTTCTTCACAGTGGCATACTACTTGAGATCCACCTAATGATAATACTGTTAAATACTCAAATTATGTGGTTAGGCTTTTAATCCTTATGCAATTTTACATACCTTTACATTCTAGTATAAATATTTCCAAAATAAATGTAAGTACAAAACATATTAAAGGGTTACTTGCCAGATTTATGAATATAATTGTTAATATTTATGTAAGTAAACTAATGCATTATATTTCACATTTTGGAGGAGGCTGCATCTTCCTTCTCAAATTTTGAGTTCCGGGCTCACTGGGCCACTGGATTCAAGCTAGCCCGTCTGATGAGGGGTGATGTCCCGTAACTAGTCCCAGGATGCTTGCTTCCTGTCCAGGGAGGACCTAGGTTGGCAGTTCGGGCTGGACTGTTCCCATGAGGCAAAGGGTCAAGACTGATTTGCACATGGCTGGGCCTAAACTGGGGTGGCATGGTGAGCTAAAGAACTATGGATTTAACTCAGATCTCTTGACTGGGAGTGAATATTTGATTTGCTCAGCATCCCGTCCATCATCTGTGTGTCTTTCAGATTCTAATGCCTGGCATGTATGGTTGCAAGGATGACTAAGGAAAATATAGAAAAGTTCATCGATTTCTTGAATGCGATTGCCTTCATTGACACCATTTTATTACTTTTTACCAAAAAAAACTTCGGAAAAGGAAAATATTATATGTTTAAAAGTTTGGGGTTTCAGTTGGCGGTTGCAGCAACCCAACAAACCGGGAACCGGCAGCACTACTCTTGGAAGACATGGACAGGGCGTTTGAATCCCTGATCTGGGTTTACCTGTATGCTCTGCTCCATAGACTCAACCTGGGCCCACGCATCCTTTCCCATGTGAAACTCCTTCATAGGGGTCTGATGGCGTCAGTGTGGTACGCGGGCGCCGCCTCCTTCACCTTCTCTATTAAGAGGGGCACGCAGCAGGGATGTCCCCTGTCTCCATATCTCTTCGCCCTGGCCATGGAGCCCTTGGCGGCCTGGGTGCGCATAGATGCCCAGGTACGGGGATTTGAATGGGCCACGGGCCTTTCCAATAGAATTGCACTGTATGCAGACGACGTTCTCTTCTTTCTGATGGGGATTGACAGGACGGGGCCACAACTTTTGCGTATCATGTAGAGTTTCAGGGAAATGTCGGGTGTGTACATGAATCCCCGCAAATCTACACTGCGGTCGCTGGGAGATCGGACAAGAGTGGGCTCGTGGGCAACTACGGTCCAGTCGGCTATAGGTGGTTTGAAATATCTAGGCGTGGTGCTCTCAGACGTACCGGCCTTTGCCTGGGAACGTAACCTGACACCTGTGTGGGAGTGGGTTCGTGCAGACCTTAAGTCTCGCTCCCTCATGCCCCTGACACTGTATGGCAGATTGGCAATCTTCAAAATGGTAGCACTCCCCTGACTTCTCTACCAGCGGCAGAATCACCCGTACCCGATCCAACCTAAATTGTTCAGGCTGGGGAATCCTGTGCTGGGTACTTTCTGTGGAAAGGGGGAAAGGTGCGCGTGGCTATACGTACATGCTTTCTATCCACTTATTGTGGAGGTCTGGCATCCCCGGATCTCCTTTCGTATTATCAGGCCTTGCATCTGCTGGTCCTCAATGAATGGTGGTATGGCAATAGGGGGGACCCGGCGTACGCACTGGAACGTTGCCTAATGGGACATCACACACTTCATACACTTTTGTATTCGGCGTGGTTAAGTAGTACGCTGCCGTCAGTACGCGGGTGGTGTTTATGGTTTGGAGGCAGGCACTGCGGCGCATGGGCTGGTGGAATGTTCTGACTCGGGTGACCCCATTGTGGAATAATGGGAGCCTGCCCCACTTGGCGGCCCTTCCGGGGTTTCGGATGGGACTTTATTGGTATCTCCACCCTGGGAGATGTTCTGAGGGGCACAACACTAAAATCCTTCCAGGATCTTCAGGAGGCGTTTCATATGCCCCAGAGACAATTTTATCGATATTTGCAGTTACGCCATGCGCTGCCCCCTAGTCTGCAGGGCATGGAGCCCATACCCCAATTTAGCCCCATTGAAGCTAAAGTTTTTATGGGGGATCTGCAGGAAAAGAAGATTTCTCTTATTTATCAGTCCCAAACACTGCTCTCCTACACTTCAGAAACTCCAAGGGGGCTGGGAGGTGGATGTGGGTGGACTGGAAGAGGAGGATTGGACGGAGACCCTAGCAGCCCTGCGGGGGGCGACCATAGCGATACAGCTCCGCCTAGTCCAATTCAAATACCTTCACAGGGTCTATTTTGCTAGGACACATCTGTGGCGGGCAGGGTTGATTGCTTTCCCAGAGTGTCTTCGCTGTGGTTGGGCTGAGGGTACGTTTATACATACGGTTTGGCAGTGCATCCCGTTGATCGCTTCTGGAGGGGGGTATTTGCCTGTCTCGCTGAGGTCCTGGGTTGGGAGCTGACATGCACACCACAGCTGGCACTGCTCCATGCCATGGAGGGGGTGGGTGGCAATGCCTATAAACAACATCTCATGCCCCTAGGCCTTACACTGGCAAAACGAGACATTGCTAAAGCATGGAAGGAGACGAGGGCCCCCTCAGTGGCTGCCTGGAAAAATGGTCTGGACTTTTGCATGGGACTGGAACAACCCATCTTTGTAGCTAGGGGGTGCCCGCGCAAACACTATAAAATATGGAAATGATGGGCAGAGTACCGGGGCCTCTGGCTGGAGCCTCCGGCGATGGTGGAGCCTTTGTTACCGGATTAAGCCATGGGGCCAGTATAGGGGGAGGGTAGGGAGGGAGCAGGGAGGGTGTAAGTGCCTGGATTAGGACTATTTGATTTCCTTTCCCCATTGCGGACAAGACTGTATGGATTTAGTGCGATCTTTAGGGGGGAGTGGGAGGGAGGGAGTTGGGGGAGCAGTGCAATATAGTTAAATGCTCATGTGTATTGTATTGTCGATTCTGCAAAAAGTTGTTTGGTGTCATGGTTATATTTGGTTTGCTTAGGCAGATGACTTTGGTGTACAGAGCCCTATGCAACATATTCGAATTGACTAATAGAATATGTATTTTTTTTAAATAATAGTCTGGGGTTTCGGCATTGTCTCTACACAATAACTAACCCCTTTTGAGAGGGTTTAAAAAATCCAAGATACTAGTTCGACTACCAAGTTTACGATGAAAAACATAACTATAGAGAACCACAAATATTTTGAAAAGTGAAACATCCTCAAAATAATACTTCTGGGCAACTCCTTCTGCTTACTAAGTCACACAAAGCTTTTCTAGATTTCATGAACAGCCAATTATTTTATTTTAAAATGTTACCACATTTTTGGGTGCGTCACAGTCTCTCGAATCTCACCCACAAACTACAGGTAAAACACCTATTTAATATTCTGAACACCAAAAAAATCACCAAATCAATCCACACCAAAGGTTAAAGCATCATCCAAATAGTTGACTTCATGCTTGGAGACAACCTCCATTTGAAAACTTCCCCGGACAAGACTAATTACTTTACCATCCCTATCTCATTGACATGCCAATATATAACCACAGTCAACCTTAACCCAAAAAGTAATTACACTCCAAAGACATACATTTCTCAGCCCAGCAAATCAGAACTAAAAATGAAACCTAAGGCACAGCCCTTTTACACCGACAGTCAGCATTCAGTTTCAGTTCAACAAAGCTAGGGGGGACTGTGTCCTGGTTAATTTTAAAGATCTTAGGACAGTGGGACACATCTGTAGCTGGAAACAATTTACTTCAGGTACTTCCATAGTTTCTTTCCCTCTGTCCTACTTTTACCCCCCGGGTTACACTTCACCTAAAGGTGATGGTTGGTCAATATCACAGCGGAAAGGGAGGAGACCGTATACTGGAGGTTGGCTTGAGCCCTTGTCAACCCCGAATCCAATCCTCTGTTACAACCGGTTTAGTGGTCTAGAGTCTGTCGATTGACTTCAAGCACAAGTAAGGGCCCCCTCTCCTCCATTTGATCCATCAAGATCTTGTTGTAATACTCTCTCTTGGTCTCGGCAGCCCCTAGCCCCTGATCTACCAGTCTTAGCCTTAACCAGTCAGGTGGTTGAGTTTGATAAAGATGTGGGCCCCATTCCCCCTATTGATGGGTCGATCTCCTGTAGTGTTTCCTCCAGGAACCTCAAAATCATCTCATGGAATGTAGCGGGTTTGTATAAAAACCTATCTCTACCGGACTGGAATATTTTTATTGATGATTATGATCTGTGTATATTCCAGGAAACCTTGAGCCTTTGTATAAGCCTGGTTTTTATTGTTTTCATGTTCCAGCTATCTCTTCTGGGCGCGGTCGTCCATCTGGTGGGCTGATAATATGGGTTAAAGCCGCACTCAATTGCAAAATTGTTCACCATATGAATGTTTCACCGGATCTCTTGAGACTGACTATCAAGGACTCAAAGGACAGTGTCATTTTGGAACTTTTAAACATCTATGTCAAAGGCTTGCAAGGGGGGCGAAATCCCCAACTATTTCCATTTTGTCCGAGATACTCACATCTTGCCCCCCTGACAACTTATTTGTGATCGCTGGAGATTTTAATTGTACTTTTGAACCATTGGCATCAAATGATGACCTAGGAATAGAGGATGATGATGTTAGATGGGGCACACCGCTCCTGCAGATCCCGCCAGTGAAGAAATGGTCACCGATTGTCTTGCAAATAAATGCACTAAATTTGGAACGCGGTTTAAAAGCTGTTAATGGGCGCACGCCCTCGGATTTTCTGGGAGCCAACACGTTTAATAGGGTGTCCTGTCCAAGCAGAATAGACTACATTTTGGTGGACAAAAGGTTGTGGAAAAATGTTATTGACATGTCAATTATTCCATCTATTCATAGCGACCACAATCCATTGTCACTTTGCATGCGGGAACTGTTACAAAACACGGAGCATCGGACTGGTATTAGACCTCAGATGCCTACAAAGGTATTAATCCCCTCCAATTGTAAAAGGTTTATTAAATGGCAAAAATTCTCTCTGATTGATCAGAAAATTAGTGCCCTGGAGGAGATTATAAGCAACCAGACCTCTGAACTTTCCGTAGCTTGTACGAATGTGGGGGGTTCTCCTGAGGAGGAGATAATTTACACAAAAACAATTGACTTGATAGGCTCTCTCTCTTTCTCGAGACCCAGGCCCCAAAACAGTATTCCACCAATACGAAACAAGTAGAGCATTGGTTTAACAAGAACTGTAAGAGGAAAAAGTCTACCCTAATCCTTGCCATAAAAACCCAAAATCCTACTGAGATACGCCTTGCACGTCATCAGTATAGGCAAGCCATTTCTGAAGCAAAAAAGGAGTGGGAGGAAAACCATTGGGCCAGCCTGAAAACAGCTAGTAAGTCTAAGAATAGCGAACTTTTTTGGGCTTTGGTAAGGAAATCTAATGGTTGTGACCCTGACCAAATTCCCAATCATATCACCGACAGGGAGTGGTTTGTACATTTCAGTAGCCTCTTTGCAGGAGACGAGGCCACAGAGAGTAGCGGGCACTCTGGTCACCCAACGGCATTCCCGCTGAGTCCACCAGTCTCTTTTGACCCTGTAGGGAAAAATGAGGTGGTGGTGGCTATAAACAAAATTGTATCCACCAAGGCTCCGGGACAGGATGGTATACCAGGTGATCTGTTCTGAGCTAATGTCGACCAATGGGCCACCTTTTTTGTATTACTAAATCATGCACTCCTAGAGGGCTCACCAGTACCAAGTTCTTGGAAAGGGGCCGAGGTGATCCCCATCTACAAAAAGGGCCCCAGGGAGAACCCTGCCAACTTCCGCCCAATAAGTCTTATTGACGCTGGTCAAAAGGTAGTCGGTAGGGTTCTACTGGAGAGGATCCTTCTGTGGGCGAAAGAGAATAACATCCTATTGCAATACCAGACGGGTTTCAGGCCTTGTACGAGCACAATTGACCAGGCTTTTAGGCTGGTACTACTGCACTGGAAGGTTGTAACCATTGGCAAGGGCGGTCTTTACTTGACATTTATAGACTTGAAGACTGCCTTTGACTTGGTTCCTTGCAAGCGGCTCTGGTCGGTCTTGCGGGATATGGGGTTTCCCCCTCTTTTCTGAACCTTCTGGTCCGCATGCACGATGGTAATTATGCGCGGATTAGGTGGGGTTCCCAGATCCAAAAAACTGACAAAATCCCTGTGACAGAGGTGTTCACCAAGGATGCGTCCTGGCCCCAACCCTCTTCTCACTGTTTGTAAATGGGTGGTCTCTTTTCTATCTGAAATTAACGCCGATGCCCCTGTCCTGGCTGGTGTTAAGATCCCCACACTACTATTTGCAGAGGATACGTTGCTGGTATCGAAAACTCCGGAAGGTCTACAGAAGATGCTCAATCGGTTCAGTTTGTTCTGGACTTTAAGGGGCCTAGTAATCAACACCACTAAAACAAAGCTTCTTTATTTTAATCCAAGCAGATTGGCCAATTCCACGCTCATGCTCGACAGGGAGCCCTCAGAGTGTGTTAAAGTCTTTGATTACCTGGGGATTAGAATTGCAGACAATTTAAAATGGCAGCCGCACATCAAAAAAATGGCCTTAAGCCATAAGCGGGTTATGGGTGTCATTGGGAGGGAAAATTGAGCCTCCATCTCCAGACCTATTGCGCCCGCCCTGGAGATCTATGCCGCAAAAGCAATAGGTTTGGCAATATATGGAGCCGAGCTCTGGGACTTCAATAATGTAGATGCCCTTGTAACAGCTGAAAACAAATTCTTTAGGGAGCTTGTTTCACTTCCCAGGGGAACCCCTAGCCAACCCCTTTTGAGCGATCTGGGCCGCTGCTCAATCAAAGATCTAATAGGCTTACGCCCTCTTCTCTACTGGGGTCGCCTTTGGCGTTCCCCAGAGCTTCCCAGCTATGTCGATGGACTAAAGGAAGCACAAGGCATAAACCTTTGTAGGCAGATTACCAAACAAATGAAATATGTTATTTTTGCAGAAACCAATGGAGCCTACTTCAAGTAAATCATCAACCTCAAAAAGCTAACAATACTCATGGAAATGACAGACAATAACAGATCCCCTATCAACAGCAAAAACCAACCATCAAAGCCTCTCTCATCTAACCATGCAACATTCACAAAAGCATCATATTCAAGTGCTCAAATCACAGACCTCTGACATCCTTACTCCTCTGAAAGTATTACCTTTCAAATAGGAAATTGAGGGATCAGCAATTGCAAAGCTCTCATCGGAATAAAACAGAATCCACTTAATAGACTAAATGCATCATTTACTGAAAACATCTTTGTATACACACTCACAATAGGATATTTTCTCCTGGGCAGAAGCAAGGCAATCACTGACCCTCAAAATATCACTGGCCAGCAAGTACATTCTTGAGAAAGAGAGTTGATAAAACAGTGGCTAACAAAATTCAGGGCCACATCAATATTCCAGGGCATGCTGAAGTACCATACTACCCTTTGCATTCTGTCTACACTTGTAATTCTCAAGAACCTTTAAAACCATTGGCCATGAAGTGCAGATCAACAATATGTCATCACGCATGAAAATGATACATGGTGATCTCCTTAATGACCTTAGCTCATTCAGATGAAGCTCTCCCAATCTCACTAGCTACCAATTACATGCATTGTACCTCTAGGGTCAATACAGACGCTCTCAATGTCATCCTTTACATAGAGCTTACAACAAAAGAACCATTAATCACCAAGATGCATAAGAAATAACCATATCTGAACATCATCACAATTAAGGACCTCTATAAATATAGACTACATCAAGAGTCCATATCTTAATGAATTAGACTAAATCAAAAAATCATTCTCATCAAAACAATAGACAAACTCAGATGCAGGAGAGGCTAACCAGCAACTAGAAAGCTTCACTCTTCAAAATTGGTAAATCAATCACACTCACAGATTTCAAACTCTCCTTCAAGACATATCGAAAACCAATACAATTGTGTATCATCATACACTTCAGTGAATACTAGCCGATTGTCAAAACCAAGCCCAAGCTTTTTGCTCACTCTCCCCTGAATGATGGCAACTCCAATGTTGGACTCAAAAAGCACATTCCAAGTGGGATCCTTTAACTCAAAAGACTTAAGAAATACAATAACACCCCAGTCACATTGCAGGGGCTGCATTAGCTGCTACAGGTAACATTATCTTGAAGAAACTCGATGTCACAACAAGGGTAGTGATGCCTGGTGTATCAGCCTAACTGGCCAACAGGTAACCACCTCAGAAGACCAGTGCAACAAAATGAGTAATGACACAGTTAACATAAAGAAATGTGAGAAGGAAAGGACCAGGAATACACATTTATTTTCATTTCATGTGCCCAGTATCTGGAACAACAACCCTCTGCATAGCAGATTTGCTGCAACATTCCCAAATTACAGCAATGGCATTAAAAGCCCATCCAATCACCTGATAGTCGACCCTGTTTCTCTGGCCTCCCAAATTCTTTGTCCTATAAACCAATCACTGAAAAACATCCGTGACCCAGGCTCCCCATTGTGTATGATACTAAATAGGTCTCTACCCCAATCTATGTGCTTTATACGAGCCATGTATACATAGATATTTGTCCAATCTGAAAACCTTAGTAACTGCTTACAAAATTCAGTCAATGAAATAAATCAAAACAGTTGTGAGGAAGAGGCTTTAAGAATTGGAAGCAATTTAATACATGAACCAATGAATGAAGGAGGAATTTAGTGGCGCTGTCATCGCAAATTTGTCTCGCGATGCTTTCTGGTCACTGGAGTGGATGCCCATGGTATATACAAAACATGAACAGTCAGAAGAATGAACGTTTGGCAAAAACGAAGTTAGCAGAAATAATTTTACCTTGTGCATGCTTGAACTGTAACTTTGTTTAAATCATTTTTGTCGTCTTCTACTGTGATGTCCAATGCAAAGGTTTCTGTTCCATCTACGCTTCTTCTGCCCCTCGCGGAAGGCATAATGTTGTAAGCCACGTTCATCTGAAGGATAAACAATCTACATGTGAGAACTCGTTGGAGAACACAGAAATCCTAAGTGGCACTCTTCCAGCTACGTCCATGTATTCTAAAATTAATATTAGAATTGTAGTGCATTGAAATAAGGGAGAGGCTGTCTTTTGAACACTTTTCCCAACTCAAGGATTCATTTACAGCATAAATCGGCATGGCAACATAGATTAAACTGTCATTATAGATTAGGTCACGTCACATCCAATCCAGACATCGAATGAATAATTCATTGGTAAAATGGACGGTTCAGAAAATAAATTATTGACCATTAATCTGACTCAACATTAAATAACTTACTTCTGTCCCAGACAGTAGATCCCCCTCTGGAAGAAGATTGGTACTACACATAGAAGGTGGAATGAGTTTAATGGAAAGATGAAAGTGCTAACTTTAATCCTGAAATAAATGTGCATTAATTTTTTCTTTCAGAACAGACTTTATTGTTATATCAAGGAAGATTGCAAAAACATTCCACAGTACTCCGAACCCGGGAGAAGCCATGAGCATAAAATCAAAATACAGAGATAAGCAATCAATTTAGAAATCAACACTAATCAGTTTTGTCGAATAACCCCCCATTCCCCCCCCACATGAACTACCCCCCATCGGGTCCCCCCCTAACCCCATTCACAATGCCAGTCCACATACGATAAAGCAGTCCGTATGAAAAAGGCAATACACTCCTATCCACTCCCTGGTTCATCAAACATTTGTTCATTGACAGCATCCTGGTGCGCCGGCGGCTCCAGCCACAGTCCCCCATAGTCCGCCCACCTCTTCCAAATTTTGAAATGCTTTTTAGGGCAGCCTCAGGCCTCGAACACTGGACGTTTTAGACCCATATAGTAGTCCAAGCCCTGTTTCCAGGTCTCTATCGGGGGAGCTCGAGGGTTTTTCCAAGCACGGGCCACGTCCCTTTTAGCCACCACTAGGCCCAGGAGTAATAAGTGTCTTTTATAGATGTTGCCCCCTACCTGCTCCAGAACATGTAAGAGACCCAGCTGTGATGTACGGGGGAGTGTCCAACCCAGCGCCTCATCCAGACAATCCCAAAATCGCTTCCAATATCTTTCCAATGCCCCGCAGGACCACACCGTGTGTACAAACGTGCCCACCTCATGGCCACACCTCAGACAGTCAGGGGAGGCGATCAGACCAGCCCTATGCAGTCGTTCACTTGTGTAATATGCCCTGTGCAGGTATTTAAACTGAATGAATCGCAATCTCACTGCGATGGCCGTCTCCCTTGGGGCCGCCAGGGCCTCTCTCCAGCTCTCCTCATCTAATTCTCCTACATCTCGCTCCCATGTAGACCGCAAGTTATCTAGGGAGGAGGAGCACTGGGTAACGAGTGATTGATAGATGCGGGATATTTTCCTATCTTCTAGTTCCCCCATGAACACCTTGGCTTCGAGGGGGCTGAACTCTGGCAGGGACTCCAGACCCTCTAAGGCAGCGGAGATAGCGTGTTTAAACTGTAGGTATTGAAAGAATTGGGTGTTCGGCATATCATATTCGTACCTCAGACCCTGGAACGATTTAAGGGTCGTCCCCTTCATAACATGACCCAGACCTGTTGCGTCCCAGCCTCGGAACCCCCGCAAGGCCGTCAGAGCCGGTAAACGGCCATTGTGCCACAGCGGAGTCTCCTGCGTCAGTGTATTCCACCATCCCATGCGGCTTAGCGCTCGACGCCACACATGGAACACCACCTGTGTAACCATCGGAAGTCTCTTCCTCTTTGCTGCTGAGTACAGCAGCTCATGAAGGGTATCTGGGTCCATCAAATACCGTTCCCGGCATAGGCCGGGTTGCTGCGGTCACCATACCACCATTTGTTTAACACTAACTGATGAGATGCTTGGTAGTAAGATAAGATATCTGACGATGCTAGGCCGCCACAATATAAGGACAAGAAGCAGGTGCGAAGCGCCACCCGGACAGCGCCCCTAGCCCAGAGAAAACGGCCCAGCGCCGAGTTGACCTGGCGGAACCACTGCGGCGAGACAGGGTAAGGGTGGTTTTGTAACTGATAGAGCAGACGAGGGAGGGCCACCATCTTAAATATTGCGGAGCGGCCATAGAGATTGAGGGGCATGCAGGACCACGTCTTCATATCAGATCGAACCTTGTCCCACACCGGAACGATGTTACGTTCCCACGAGACTCCCGGTATATCCGACAGGAATACTCCAAGGTATTTAAGGCCCCCTACAGACTCCTGTAGGGCTGACGCCCAGTCATCCAGCGCCGCACCATCTCCCAAGGTCCATAAAGTAGATTTCTGTACGTTAAGTCAAAGCCCCGAGACCTCACCGAATATCCTCGTCATTTCAAGAACTCTTGGGCCCGACCTATTAAGGTCAGTGAGAAAGAACAGCACGTCGTCTGCATACAGAGTGATCCTATCGGTCGGCCCAGAGTCCCACTCAAATCCCCTCATCTGCGCATCTATGCAGACCCACGCCGCTAGTGGTTCCATGGCGAGAGCAAATAAATATGGCGAGAGAGGGCAGCCCTGGCTGGTACCCCGTCCAATAGGGAAGGCCTCCGAGACCGCACCCGCCACCCGAACCGATGCCGTTAAGTCAGTATATAGCAGCCAAACGTACGAAAGAAAGTCGGGTCCAAGATTTAGCCGCGACAGGAGCGCCTGCAGGTAAACCCAGCTCAGGGAGTCGAATGCTCGATCTATATCCGCTAGTAGTAGCGCCGCATGGGTTCCGGTAGCTTTCATCATTTCCAGTGCAGCCTGGGCTCGCCTGATATTATGCATGGTGGCCCTGTGTGGCATAAAGC
This sequence comes from Lissotriton vulgaris, assembly GCF_964263255.1. NCBI lineage: Eukaryota > Metazoa > Chordata > Amphibia > Caudata > Salamandridae > Lissotriton > Lissotriton vulgaris. The sequence continues at coordinate 502,585,053 of NC_141694.1, forward strand.
CAGCCTGGTCTGAGTGGACCATGGTGGTAATTAATGGGAGGAGACGGTTGGCGAGGGTCTTAGCAAGAATCTTTGCCTCGGTATTCAATAATGAGATAGGGCGATAGGATTCATGACGGTCTCGGGGTCTCCCCGGTTTGCAGAAGACCACTATCTCAGCGTGCCTCCAGTCTCCCGGCAGGCGGCCAGACTCCCTAGCAGCATCCAAGGCCCTATTATAGGGTGCTCCTAACTGAGTGTGATACTTCCGAAAGAACTCACACGGGAACCCATTGGGTCTGGGGGCCTTCCCTGCGTTCAATTCTCCAAGGACCGCTCCTAGCTCCTCCGCAGATAGAGGGAGCTCAAGGCTATCACGCTCATCATCGGTGACCCACCGCAGTGGGAGATCCGCCAGAAACTATAAATGTGCATTATTGAACCATATTAATCTTTGATTGTATAAACAGAGGCTTTTCCTCAAATGCATTTGTAAAAGCGAAGTGCTTTGGGCTCTGCCTGCTGACCGCCGCTCCCGGAGTGGCATCAGGAAGCTGTGAGCATGGCAGGGAAGGTTTTTGTTTTTTGTTTCTTTTAAAGTTTCTAAACGGTCTGTAAGTTTTATAAATTGCCACAGGAGCAATTCATTTCGTTCTGATCCTGAATTGAAACATGATCCATTTCAATCATTAATCTACTTTACTGTCAATCTGTTTTTTTATCCTCTCTGTACGGCGTTCACTCAATTTCTTTGATGAGCTGAACTGTTATGTAGATGGGCTGAAAAGGAAATCCATCACCAATTTATTTGGCTAAAAAAACCTGTTATCGCCTATTTATGAGGTGCCTGTAGAAGGGCGATAAAGGTTCGGGCTTAGATTTAGACAGTGTGTGTAGATTAAAATCACAACCTCTTTTCCAGTTGTTTAACCGAATGCTGCGAATGCTGCACATCTTATAACAGTTACAGCTTTTATTGGCATCAAGAGCATCTCTACAGGAAATGCGGTACAAAAGGGCAGTATCCAATGGTAAATATATAAATGACTGAGTGGGACAGAAAATCTTCTGATTCTTAGCTTTTTCCCCCCAACCCGGCGAACCCTTCGGGAGGACTCCGTCTCAGCAATAAGGGTAAGGATCCTAAACCTTAATTTCTGTAATCTGCACCACCACGTGTGGAGACTGCAGGGCGGCAGCTGAACTCCTTTGAGTTGCCACCTGAGGCAGTGGATGCCATTCTTGTAGTAAGACATCCGTCAGCAAAATCTATTTATACAGGAATCTGGAAGACATTCGTGTTCCGGTGTTGTCTCTGTTAGCTTGTTCCTCTGCAGGCCGAGCATTTTGAAAGCTTGTTGTATGTCCTGTCATAGACCCTACAAGGCCTTGCATTGGGCACAGTTAATGTTTACATGTTGGCCCTTTCAGCCTTCTTTTTTTTAAATTACCTGTTGTGATGCATTTCCTAAGAAGACCTCTCATGTTTTATCCAAGGCTGTTCGTTATGCTATAATGGGACCTACTATTGGTCCTGACATTCGTTCTGTGCACACCATTTCAGCCCATGAGAAGTTTGCTTGTAACGACTCCTGCCTATTATGACCGTCTTTCCCATTACCATTACTTCTGTACACTGAGTGAGTGAACAACAGGTACTTTCTGTGGTCCCTCCCTACACCACTTTTTTCCCAGATAAATAGTCCTGAGGACGTATACTTCCTTCTTGCCAAAAGGTGTATCACACTTTCATTATCAAAAAATATTCCCCCTTGACCTCTATAATTCTAACGATACACATCCAACACTTTAGTTTTTGTATTTTAATACATAAGGGCAGACATCAACATTTTTTTTGAGCTTTATAGTTTTATTATTTTTTTCACTTTAGTTATATTTCTTAGTACAAAAATTTCTCATTTATCAGTGTGTCACATCAATTTCTATATTTCAAAAAACACATAATATAAAACACATAATACTACAATACAATCCTTAAAAAGCCATTCCATGCAGAGAAGACAATATATGAAAAATTGAACATTCTCACAAATACATGCACCCCATTCTTATCATACATACTGCATTCATTCTTAATTCTGCGTCTGAGGGATCGCAGATAGAAGTGCGAATTAATACGCAAGGTCGACGCGTTTCGGCAGTATAGAACCGCCTTCCTCAGGACCTTTCTTGCAGAATACTCATATATTCACAAACGATATTTTATAGCCCCTGCATGGTTGGGTATCTTCAATTTTATCAATGGACTCCTATCCAACTTCAAGCACAGACTTCAGGGCTTATTTTTATGTAGCTTCCAATTATATCAGGTATTGACTTTTCCACTAGTTATAGATGCGAAGGATTGTTGTGTTCATTTATTTTTAAGACCAATGTTTATCTTACATCCAAAACGCCTAACCCTTAGATCATGTAGCGACTCTTTCAGTAATCGAAAATGCGAGGGATTGTTGTGTTTCTGTGTTTTGAAACCGATGTATATCTTGTTAGTGGGTAATTTAAATTCCTCCCGCAAAACGTCTTCTAACGGTGGATGGTTAGCGCGGCCTAAGACATGACCGCGCCCTTCAATGTTTAATCCCGGGGAGATATGAATTTAAATAATTTTTGTTCCTCTCCCGTCAGGTCAATATTCTTCCAAACAAACCCGCACTCGTGCTACTCCGGTAGGCTAATTCATATTAGAGAGCTGGGACAGGAACGTGAGGGGACCTGCTGCAAGGTGTGACCACCACTTGGGCCTGTGTGCTGGGCCCTGCCACCATTCAACCCCCCTCTACTGTCCCCAGGGCCCCTGACGAAGGAGGGTCCCCCCTAAGTCCCTGACACTGTTGGACCTTGAACCACGCCAGCGCCGCGCTAAAGAAGCGCCCAGAAGGGGAAGGAGTGCATTGGATTCCCCCCCAGGCGGTGAGGAGTGTGCCCCTGGGGCCTGTTGTGGGACTGTCCGCCCTCCTTGTGAAGCTGTGGCCCTTTGAAAGCGCTGGGCTGTGAGGAGCTGCCTGTGAAGCGCTGCATGGGGAATATTATGCCCAGAGGAACTGTTGCTGGCTGAAGTGCTGTGAGGCCCCTTGAGCGCCAGGGCCCCGAAGCGCTGTGAAGCCCTGAGCACCATAATTTGCGAGGTGCCACACTGCCACCGGAAGTGATGTGCCTGGAAGCGATGAAGCACAGCGTGGCCTGAGGGAACTGTGTTTAGTGCAAAGCGCCGCAGGTGCCTGCCCCGCGTTTTGGTGCCAGTATGCCCGTTTAAATTGGAGCGAGTGCCTACCTCGCGTGGCGTCATCCGAATCGGAGGGAGCCTACCCCTCATTCCGGCTGTCATCGCCGCCAAGGAATCACCGCCTCGGCCCGGGGTGCTGACGCTGCCCCGCGCCGCCTGAGGCGCCTGGCGAAGCTGATCTTTGTGCCTGTGGCTCCAGCGCCGTCGATTGTGCCCCTGCGGTGGCCCTCGGTGTCAGGAGAGGGCCGCCGGAATCCTCAACAGGCTGCGTTAGCCCCGAAGTCACCCTGCCTGCATCACGTGGCTGGGGTGCCAGTGACGTCACCGACCGCGCCCCCAGCCACGCCGCGCACCGATTGGTTGGCGCTGCCGCACCCCCGGGAGCCGCGGCCCGATTGGCTCCTGGGCCGAGACAGGCCCCAGAAGCAGGGAGAGGCCGCTTTGGAAGTCCCGGGCCCCAGTGAGGAAGAGGTGCTCGGGTGAAGACGAAGGAGGTGCTGTGGGCCCCCAGTGAGCTGAGGGGACCCCGGTATAGGGAACACGTCGGCCGCCTTGCGGAGGCTGCATCGAAGCCCTGGGCCCCAGATGCGTTCCCGGGTGAAGCACGAAGAGCGAGTGCCCCCAGGAGAGCCCGAGGAGGCCGACGGAAGCCTCGGGTCCCCATGGGAGAGAGAGGGACCCGGGGGAGGAGCTGAGCTGTTGGCAGGGCTCCCACAAGGAGGAGGGAAGCCCCGCTGTGCCCACTAATACGGAGCGAGAGGGAGGGGGGCGTCAAGGCACGTGTCGGTGCCTGCCCTCCCCCCCGCCTTGTGTGAGAGCCCCCAAGGAACCCCGAAGAAGAGGGTCCAAGCCCACAGAAGAAGACCGCGTGGAGACAGAAGGACATCCCAAGGAGCCCAGTGAGTGGGGGCTCAGCTGCGTGGTGGTTGGGGCTGGAGTCAGGGCACAGGGTCGGTGCCCGCCCCCTTTCCTTGGGAGACTGTTGTTGGGCCCTGGTGGCCCCCGTAAGGCGACTGAACTGGGCCAGAGCCCACCGGTTAAGTACTGAGCGATCATCCATTGTGGGTCTATGGCTCCTCTAAGGAAAGGTTGTTCACATGATGAGAGGTTTGGGGTTACCCTAAGGAAATATTTATTCCGGCACTGTGACCGGGTTATAAGAAATGTTTGGTTATCCCTGCCCACGAGCGGAGGTGTCCGTCCTGGGGTTCCCATGCTACCTTGGTTGCCTAGTGTGTATGCCTAAGGTTTTATTGAATCCAAGGTGCCTACTTACCTGACAAGATGGTTATCTCCCTGGCCTAAGGTGATGTTGCCGATTGCTAATGTTACAGATGCCAAGGTACACGGATGTTTTCCACCTGATGGTTGATGTGTTGCTTGCGTGTCCCCAGTGCAGGTGGATGTGCACTTTTCTTACAGGTTGGCGCCCGGAGTGCCCCTATGGTGGCCGGACGTGTTATCCCTGGCCCATTGTTTTGCCCCATGTGAATGAGCCAGATTTGCTGATTTATTATAGGTGCTCCTGTCTGCTATCATGCGCTGTAATGCCATGAAGTTATTCCTTTACAGGGGTCATGTTGGAGGTGTAGTGCATGGTGTGTACTAATGCTAATGTTGTATTTTGCAATTACCGCCTACTACTAAGGATTAGGGCCTGAGTTGGCCCCGCCATATTGACCCCAGGTTTCATGACAATTTGATCACATTCTTTTCATTTCAGCCATGGACTTACGGACTGAACCCTTTTTCCCATTGTTCCCCTTGTAAATAATCCCCCCTGATATACTTGGCTCTGGTGCCAGTTGGCGCCCTGTTGTGATTACCACTGTTTTGCATTTTTGCCTTGCAGGTTGGAGATATACTAAACTACTTCTTTTTCCAACCAGAGGCGGTGTCCTGTCTCTTTTGTGGTGTGCCTGGTGTGTTGTCTGTGGGTACTGCGTGAGTTCTTCACATGTCCTCCGAAGTTTGGCCTGCCCGCTCTGCTCCATGCTACCCCCTGGAGATTTGGTAACCCCATTTCTTACAGTGTGTGCTTATATAGACTGAGTGGGTGAATGTGAGAATAGGAGCAAAGGTGGATAACTGAGTAAATTAACTAAGTGCAAGGCTAAATAATGAGAAATTAAGAGCATGGATGGATGAGTGCGTGAAGGCTGAGTTTAATTGCTTTATGAGTGGGTGAAAGTGAGTGCATGGCTAGATGCAGATGGGCTACACCAATTTTGAGAGCATAGGACTCGGACTGTAGTAGTCATGGTATAACCATGTAATTGCCTATATTACACCACTGAAAGCAGTATACCGGGTTAGGCACCATTGCATCAACAGTGCTAGCAGAGTTTCAAGAATGACCCATTATGCCAGTTCAGGAATTTCAGAGTAGGCAAGTTTGTGCCAAGAATAGCCACAATATCTCAAGAGTCACCGCCTTTACTCATGCGCTATTTCTTGTGTAATACTATTCATGGTATTTTGTGCTTCTTTAAAACACTCGAGAAATCAGATGGCTGACCTGAGCACTAAAAAAACACTTCAACTATTTACACATCTTAGATGCCTTGTGGTGGGTTTGAGGGAGGAGGATGGCCGGAGAAATCTTATAAAAAGCTATGAAATCTGCAAGTACTTTGCAAAAGGTAATGGTCTCCGCTAAGGGTGTAATATATATGACGACCAGGATACCAATTACCCAGCAGAGAGAATTCTAGCAACAAATTATGATTTGTATGCATCTTTACCTGGAATATAGCAAGTCCATTTCCCACAGCTGTAACGTTGATTGCAAATGGCTGAAACACGGGTATCTAAAATATAAACACAAATATGGTCAGAGTCACTTTTAAGACATTTTCTTGCTATAGTTAAGCTAGACGATAGTGACATATTTTACCGCTGCTCTTTGTAGCACCAAGCGATTAGCAGAATTAATTTGAAACGATTTTGGGACAAAGGTTCCAGGCCCAGTGACAGTAACGCTGAGAGAAGAGTCGCTCGATGCATACAGCGCCGCAAACTCAGATAATGCCTGCAGAGCCATTATGGTATCCTGTAAAAAAATATAAAAACCCATGATCATTAAATATTAACACTATCTTACCAGATAACTGTTCATTTTAAATGTTGCAATTCACATTTCCACTGACCCCCAACATTTAATTTTCTCAGCTTTTCTGACAACTTTTATATGAAATCCTCATAGATCACTTGTGACTTACCACTTCGATCGAAGTTATGTTTAACAGTCACCCTAAGAATGACTGTTTTAGACCGACTGAGGCAATACAAGATTATGTACTTGCAGTACTCCATTAAACATCATTTTTTTCTTTTTAAAGAATTGACAAAGAGCGTTTGTTTTGTGTTATGAAGTGTAAATGCAGTGACCATTTTAACACAGCCATTTGATGAGGATGCCATTTTTAGGTCTCACCTAGGTAGCGCTTGCGCTGTCTCTTTGAGACATGCAGTATATACTATAGCGTGGTAGCTTTCTTGAAGCTCCGCCCACTCTCCTCCCATCCTTTTGATTGGCTTGCATCCTAAATGCTTCCTTCTGATTGGGTTTAGGCATCAGGAGGAGTCCCTCCTCCTGATGACCATCTTGTCATTTGTATCCTGGTTATTGGCACCTTTACTCAAACACTATTTTATGCCCTGTGTCCCCCCACCCCTTCCCGCTGTTCATCACTTCTCGCCCCCATCACCCCTTCCACTCCCGTTTGTGCCTTCTTAAACACCAGCACTCCCATTTGTAATGCAATACGTCTCGTGTAAATGTGAGTGGTATTGCATTGCAAATGCTTGTTTTAAAGTAGTGCGCAGTCACAAGCATGCAACTCCATGAGTGGGAGCCCACCCCGCATTATGGTTTAGAGGGTGCCCACCCCACATTCTGTGTTCCTTGAGATGGGAGCCCACCCCGCAGTTGTGCTCAGTTAAAGGCGGGAGCCTACTGCGCACTTCGCCAGAGAAAGCAGCTCGACCAGGAAGTCAGGCATCCATGCCTGGTTGTAAGCTAGCCCTTGCGCTGTACTATATCACCCACATTCACTGGCATCTAGCCTCCTACCTACAGGGGTGCCTGCTGTATACTTGTGGCCACAGCATTGCAACATGGCCAGCGAAGCCGGAGTGTGCCTCCCCCTCCTTCTAGTATAGCCGGCACTTGCAGCGGGGGGTAACATCCAGCAGTATCACCACAACATGCGCCGGATTGCCTGCTCGCCATCTTGCCTCGGAGCTGAGGGGCTTAGGGTGGCTCACTGTTCTAGCGGGTGCCACAGAGGGGGAACAGGTTCACCCTGGCAACGTCCGCTGCCACCTGGTGGGAAGTGGCAGTTACGTTTTCTGTGGCATGGGCCGCCAGGACCCTAAACAGGATACTCCCTTTCGGAAAACTTGCGGACACTACCCAGGAGCAAACCTCCACCTTGGCGGAATCTGTGCAAGGCCCGTGCTAGGTGACGGATCCACTGACACTGCTCACTCACTGCTCCAAGAGATGTGTGTGGGCTTTACACCGCTAGACAGTCGCTTTGATTCCCTTAACAACACCATCGCCAGCCTTGGTGCTAAGGTTCAAGCGCATGATCGAAGGTTGGATGTGGCGGAGGACTGCATCTCAGATATCAAAGATGTAATGGCACAGTCGGCCCAATGCCTGGCGTCAGTCGAGCGCATTCTTAAGGAAGTGGCGATCCAAAAATGAAGACTTAGAAGTGCGCAGTCGCCTAAACAACGTGCACATCCTAGGCGTCCCCGAGACAACTCCCACTGGCCGCATGAATCTGTTTGTTGAAACCATGCTGTTGGGTCTGTTTGGCAAAGAGGCTTTCACCCCTGGCTCCGTCATAGAGAGGGCGCATAGATCACTGGGCCCTCATCCCAACCCCGGTCTTCCTCCAAGACCCATCGCAGCATGCGTCATGAACTTTCATGACAGGGACACAATTCTCCGCCTGGCACGAAGAAAAAAAGAGATGTGGACTGGCATGGCTCCAAACTGTCCTTCTATCCTGACTTTACTGCCATGGTACAAGAAGCTAGGAGGAAATTCAACGGTGTCAAGGCCGCCCTGAGAAATTTGGGTCTATGATATGGTATGCTGTATCCTAACAGGCTGAAAGTTGTGTAGATGGCAGGGCTCGCATATTTGATAACCTGACGGAGGCGCAGGAGTTTTGCCGGATATACAAACAGAAAAACATTCCTGCGAGCAGGGCTGGGTCGAGACCTTCTCCCCCACACAGTGGCTCAGATGCAAGCGCGGAACTGTTCTCGAGTCCTGGCAAAGGATGATCAGACTATCTTCCATTGCATGATCTTATGTTTCATTTAGCAGGAACACGTTACATAATTTTGTTTTGATATTTCAGTCTTTTATAGACTGACCAGGGCGTTGCTGCCCCCCCATGGTGTATCCTTTGTGTATGGTTTGTTCCACCTTGGGGTACTGTTTATTGGGAACGTAATTTCTGTGTAAAAATATCTGGTATCCCACATGTATTTTCATTTGGGGTATGGCCCTTCACTGGGTGGGGATTCGTCTGGGTGGTGGGTGGGTAACTTCATTAATAAGTTAGTCCTTATTGTTCGGTTGCAGCACTCCAGGCCAATCACTGATTTTAGTAGTAAACTGTCTACACTTACAGAATCATCACACCAGTTAGATGACCAAGTTTGGAAATGTTGAGGGTCCATCGGGCGTCACTCTGCTCTCATGAAATGTGAGTGGCTTAAATAACACTCGAAAACGGAGGCAGGTTCTTCATTATTTAATGCGACACAAGGTAGATGTCACCTTTTTTACAGTAAACTCACCTCCCCAAGAATGAAAAGGCGCATCTTGGGTATAGCTGGGGAGTGAATAGATAGTTTGCTAATTATAGTAACTACGCCAGGGGGAAATCCATTTAATACGCACTACAGTTCCATTCTGCTTAAGCGCCTGTCAACAAGATTATGAAGGACGCTATTTAATAGTTGCTGGGACCCCGTTTGGTAGGAAACTTACACTATTATGCACATATGCCGCTAATGTAGATGCCCCAGACTTTTTTCATGATTTGTCTTCACAGCTCGACAAACTTGACCCACAGAATTTGATAGTTGGTAGGGATTTTAACATACTACCAAACCCAATTGCTGACAGTACCTCAGGTACACAAGACACTAAACCCAGAGCTAGACGTGCTCTCCTGGAGCTCTGCGATCGGTTCTCCCTATTGGACATATGGAGTAAACGGAACCCAAACACGACTGAATACACACACTATTCAGGCCAATACAACACATGGACATGGATTGACTTTTGGCTGCTATCGCCGGACATTTACGGCTGGTGCTCGCAGGTGGAGTATCTCCCTCGGACCTATTCTGACCATTCCCCGGTGAAATTGCAGTTACAGTTCCCCCGCCCAGATGCCTTTGAGTGCCAATGGCGGTTCCCTAACCACGCATTGCAGGATGAGGTATTCCAGGCTGAGTTTTACGATGTCATCAAAGACTACTTTGATATAAACACTGGCTCTGTAGATTCATGGGCGGTCCTGTGGGAGGGGTTCAAGGCGGTTCTCAGGGGCACATGCATTGCGAAACATGCCAGTGTACTTAAAGATCTACATAACAAATTGGCGAGGCTTGAACAAGACCTCAAAACGCTAGATGAGGACAATGCACAACAATCTACCCCTACATATGAACAGAGGCGATTGGTGCTATTAGAAGACTTCGGAAACACGGCAGATAGGGAAATTTTATTTCTAGGAAAATTCCAGACGGACAGATGATACGGAGAGGGAGAGAGACCTGGTAAAGTGCTTGCTCAACTGATGCGCCCACCTTATCACAAGACATACATTACTGAACTGCAAGCCTCTGATACACACAATCACACCACCACAATAGACATTCGGAGTAGCTTTCTGAGGTTCTTCACCAAACTCTACTCATCTACTATTGAAGATGATAAAGCAGCGCACGTTAGCTACTTGGACGAAGTCGCATTGGTATATCTTGAAAAATACATGCAGGACTTTTTAGCTGAACCCATTTCTGTTGCTGATGTGCTCCTTGCCATAGACACTATTCGGGGCTCTTCGGCGCCAGGGCTTGATGGACTTATGGGGGAATTCTAAAAAACGTTAGTAGATATCTTAGCTCCCGAACTCATTGAAGTCTATGCAGAGGCCCTTGAACGGCAGACTCTAGCCCCTACTCTACGCGAGGCGGTCATAATTCTGCTTTCTAAGCCGGGCAAAGACCCTACACAGTGCGGCTCTTATCGTCCATTATCCCTTCTAAACTTAGATTATAAAATATTAGCAAAGGTTATCTCCAACAGACTGTCCCAATTGATGCAATTTATAATCTCCCCAGCTCAATCCAGGTTTGTGCCACATCACTCCACCTCCCTGAATCTCCACACACTGTTATCGGTCATCCACCGGATTGACACTTCCATCCTGTCCACTGCCATATTGTTGGACACAGAAAAGGCATTCGACTCCCTAGAATGGTCTTTTTTTCTCTCTATAATGCACCGCATGGGCATGCCCATGGCCTTTACCGCCACAACAGCTCTATTATTTAATAAACCGACTGCCCGGTTGCTTTTAAATGGTACTCTTTCTTTTCCATTTGCGCTAACATGAGGAACCAGACAGGGCTATCCACTGTCTGCTTTATTGTTCATATTAGCCATGGACCCCCCATACATAATTTCCAAGTGAAGCATCTCCATAGGGTATTACAATTCAACACCGACCTCCTATTGGTATCACTATATGTAGACAACACGATATTAAATGTTAGACACCCCCAGGATAACTTAAATGAATTCCTTCGAGAAATCATCAGGTTTGGCAGTTTCTCGGGACTGGGCATAAATTGGCACAAATCGGTCATATTTCCATTGGCAACTAGCACACAACCATGGGAACTTGAGTTCTCCCTTGAATGGTGCACATAATTGGTAAAGTATTTAGGCATACACGTTCACCTAGACACAGCCCAGATTCTCAGTCTTAATTATGGTAGGGCAATGGACACGCTCACTGCTCAAATTGAGAAATGGTTAAAATTGCCCTCGTCAATGTCAGGCTGAGTTGCCATTACTAAAATGGTTGTCCTCCCCAAATTTTTATATTTATTCAACAACATACTGATTCCTCTCACTAATCACTTTTTCAGCACACTTCCCTGAGTCGTTCAGTTTGGGGTGGTAAACATGCACAAGTTCGATGGGCAGTCTTCACATTGTCATATGAGAGAGGGGGTTATAATGTTCCAGATTTTCAGCTTTATTATTTGGTGGCACAGTGTAGCTGTGCATATCACTGGTATCATCCGGATGCCCGTATCCCATATCTGAGACCTGAGATGGACCTGGTACTTCCCGGACACCTCTCTGCTGTACTGCCCGTGGGTCTTCCAAGAACCCGCTAGAAATTCAGACTGTATCCTCCACGACCTGGGCATGGCATAAACTGTACCGGATCACTGGAACGGAGAGGTTATGTTCCTCTCCCCTACCAGTCATTAATCATTGGTTATTTCCCATCACGTCGGCGCCACTGGTGCAGCGCACCTTGGCGAAGTAAGACTTAACAACACTGGGGAACTTGCACCCTGATGGCCACATATTTTCACCCTCGGAAGACACACGCTTTAATACAGTAGATTTTATGGACAAATTTGTATTAAACCGCCTACATTCCGCACTGCGCTCCGTTTTCCCGACATTCCCAATAGAAACAGCTTCTTTCCCTCCCCTGATGATACTTATAGAGAAAGTAGATGGTACGCACATGATATCGAAACTTTACAGGGCATGCACCTCACTGAAGCCTGTACAAGACAGCCAGATTCGCATTGCTTGGGAAGATGACCTGGGTATTACAATTACTGACGAGCAATGGGCTCAATGCTGCTCGGTCATGAAAGACATTTCGCTTAACAGCAGACATAAACTCCTACATTTAAAATGTTTACGCCGCATCTATTTTACCCCGGCACTAGCACATAAAATTTAACCCTCTACTCCACATAACTGCCGCAAATGTTCGGCTCCACATGCAGACTTTCTCACATCTCACTTGGACATGCCCGAAACTACAAGACTGTTGGATGCAAGTCCATCTCACACTTGGGCAAATGTTAACCATCCCTTTGACGCCAAATCCAGAGGTTGCCCTGTTAGGCTACACTGTAACTTCTCCCCAAATATCCATAGGTTTGCAGCATTAGAACTTTTATTAGCTAAGGTGGGAGGTTGCACTGCACTGGGGGCGAAAAACTGCCCAGAATGTTAGAGGTTGGATGTGTAGTATTGCGTACTGCAATGTAAACAGTGAGCTCTATGCAAGTATGATGCCAAGCATGTCACGCCCCAAAGATGTCTGGGTACACTATAAGACGTATATCGAGACCCTTAGACAGGCAACTGAGTCTCAGCTAGAGCAGGTGATTGTCCCAGGTGGAGTGGGATGAATCCTTCACACTGTTTAGCCTAATTAATCTTTGTAAATGCACAAAGTAAAGTATACAACACTGAATAGCGGGTTCATTGTGTGGGGGAAGAGAAGTACCTGTTGGAGGTGTATCACCATTTCATTTGTTACCTCGAGTGGTTTATGGACCCTATTGTTATTAGCAATTATTTGTGCCATCGGTCTTCTCATTTGATGCTGCTTCGAACATCCTATCATGTTACTTATCACACCAATTTTATATGATGAGACAGCCTGTGACTGTGGACTGCTGCACACATTAAAGTATGTTTTTTGTATTGATGAAAATGCTAAATAAAGTTTAAAAAAAAATAACAAGGCAACTCCAAAGTTAACCTATGGGAAAAATAGGCCTTGCTGTAGTGAAAACCAAATTTACTAGTATTTCCCTACTAGGACATGCAAAACATAAACGTACATGTCCCAGGACTGAGGCCGGTGCTTAAATTTTTCGATGCCCCGACGAGACAGTTGGTCATCCAAGCGACGATCATCTCCCGGCTGGACTACGCCAGTTCGCTCCTGCTGGGAGCTAACCAAGCTGAGATCGTCCGCCTGCAGCGCGTCCAGAACGCGGCTGCGAGAGCAGTGGTGGGCCTGCCGAGGTCCTGTCCCACGTCCAATACTCTGCGGTCCCTACACTGGTTACCAGTGAAAAGCCGAATCCATTTTAAGGTACTCAGCCTCGCTTTTAAAATTTTAAAAGGATCGGCACCTGAGATCCTCTATAACCTCCTATTCCCGTATGTCCCGACTCGCTCCCTCAGATCTCTTGGGCAATCCCTTGTGGTTACCCCGCGTTTCAGGCTTAGCCGGATGGGCGGGCGCTCCTTCCGTGTGAGAGCTGCGGCTCTCTGGAATTCTCTTCCTTTGGAAATCCGCCTTTTAGAGGATCTACTAGCATTCCGCAGAGCCGTGAAAACCTACCTGTTTTAAACTTTTTATGTTGACTCTCACTTTTTTCCTCACGTTGTGTTATGTTCACCTTTTCCATGCGCCAGGACGCTCCTTCGCTGGAGCAGCTGCGCGCAAAATAAATGTAGCTAACATAACATAACATAACATAACATAACTTTTAAAGTACACGGCACCCTGCCCATGGGCTGTCCAGGGCCTACTCTAGGGTTGATCTCTGTGCAATGAAAAGGAAGGTTTAGGCATGACAAGTAGATTAACTTATCAGGTCAAAATGAATAGTTTAAAACTCTCCACACAGGCTATGCAGTGGCAGGCCTGGACATGTTTGAAGGGCTACTCATGTGGGAGGCACACTCATTGCTGCAGACCCAATCGTAGCATTTTAGTTACAGGCCCTGGGCACATCGGAGAAACAAATTGTCATTACATTTTTGACATAGCATACCTGCATTTAGCGCTGGTCAGCAGCTAGAAAGAGCAGAGTCCTAAAGCAATCAAAACAGCACTCAGTCAAAACAGATCAGAAGATAAAAGTCTGGGTAAACCATGCTAAGAGATGCTGGGTCTAACAGGCAGAAACAATTGGAAGATTTAGGCCATGTTATTAGTGCAGATGCAGGGGCGTCTCTAGGCTTCTGGCGGCCCTGGGCAGGGAGCGTAGGTAGGGGGCCCCGGAAGAGGTGGTCCGGGCGAGCGGAGTAAGGGTGTTTGGAAGTGGAACACAGCCGGAGTCCACCAAATCTCTGCCAGGGGCCGCCACACAAATATGTATCAATACTCAGAGGATTATTATATTAAGGATATATATTGGCGTCGTGGCCCCTGGGGTTTGGTGGCCCTGTGCATGGGGCACAGCTTGCACATGCCAAAGGCCGCCCCTGGCAGATGAAGTTAATCACAGGTCAGGATTGGTTAGGTACATGGAGGAGTCTCCTTTCCTCACAAGCAAAGAAGTGATTTCCTTTGTAGGACTTTGTGAATTCTATACAAAAGTCCTGCTGAACTTTGTCTCTATGGATGAACCCATCACACTTTTACTAATAAAGAAAAAATAGCTTCTCTGGGGAAAATGGTAGATGGGTGCATTCTTGCATATCAATATATATTTGTTGAATCTGCCTCTCTTAAAGCTCTTTGTTCCTGGTTTACTTGTCTGTGCCACTGTTGAGGCAAGTGAAAGGCGGTTAGGTGCCATTGTTAAGCAGATAATTGCAAAAGGAGAACATACAGTTGCTTTTGAATCCCAGGTATTGAAAGATGCTGAAAATTCCTGTTTAGTAATTGAGAAGGAAATTCTAGCCGATATATGCGGAGTTCAGAAATTTAGGAGCTATCTCTGGGATACCCATTTGTATCATTGGACAGACCACAAACCCCCTGTACTTATATTCAGTAGGCCTGGTGTACACTCAGACTTAATGGCAATCTTAGCTAGGCTTAGTACAAAGTTGCTAGAGTCCAGAGAAACATATTCCTGAACTGACTAACAGGAGAGCTCATTTTTTTTCTCAAGCATGTCTGTGAAAGATGAATATGCTGTGGAATTGGAAAGTGAACATATGACATGCATCATTGCTTTGGTTTTTTTTAAGCCCAGGCATCCCTATCTGCAGAATCAAGGAGGTTGGCTTTATGGGAAGATGCTGCTCTGCAAAAAGTATTACAATGGGTTACTAAGGGTTAGCCTAGAGAAAGATGTTTGGCTGGAAACCTTTAGTCTTTTGCCAAAGTCTCATCTGAATCATCTGTTGAAAAGGGTCTGTTAATGGGGGGAGATAAGCTAGCACCAGTTGGAGGAAACTGGTGGATTTGGAATACAATGGACATTTAGGTATGGTTCTACAAAACCTATTGGTGGCCCAGACTGGATTCCAATACTGAATTCAAGGTTAAAGCTAGCAATGTCTCTAAGGCAGCTAACACACATCTAGTCACGAAGAATTCCTCTAGGAAAATGATGAATTTTCCTGAGCACGTGTGGGAGAAAGCTGCTTTGGATTTTCTGGGATCATTTGTAGACTATGGAAACAAGTGTGCACTTCTACGTATTAGTTACAAATCAAAATGGATCGAAGTGCAGTTTCTTAAACAATAGAAAACTGCATGCCTTACTGACATTTCTGAGTACTATTTTTGGTATTCGCACTTAAACGACAAGTCTGTCTCATCTCCAAGGCAAGAAACTTGCGGAGAGAGCTAATTGACTCGTTTGTGGGTGTGTCAGATTAGATCTTTCTAAAAGGTTGAACGTTGAAAAGGTGATCGACCCACACATCACATCACACTCCATGACAGCTGACACTTTTGTTCAAGCTCCTAGAACATGCCAACCTTTTACATTGTTGGAGAGGTAATGAATCAATTACTCCAGCAGCAAGGAGAGTTGGTAATTGTTTAAGGAAGGAACATGTGTTGTAATGTTAAACCAATATAAAGGTTGATCCCGAGATGATTTACTGAAATGTGTGCCGGTTAGGTACTTCAAAGTAGGTGACCCAGTTAGGGTCAAGCTGGCTAGAGAGGTCAACTAAGGGAAACCCACGTTTAGTCCTGAGCATTTAAGTTTCTAGTTCAGCACTATGCCTGGGAGTAGGAAAGTGATGAAATAATTGCTATGTGGCTGGCACCTGTTTTCTTTAATGTTTGCAATGATGTGTGTCACCATGGTGCTGAAGTAAATGGCAGTTCTGGGCTTTACATGTCCTCAGCTCTTAAAATCCGCTCTTCTCTCTTTGGAAGCGCCTATCACAGAAGTCCCAAATTCTGATCAAAGGATGCTCCGACGATACAGATTGTCATGGATGAAAGATTATGCTTGGTGTCTGTCTCTGCTGTGTTTCCTCCTTTGTCTATGCCAATACCTGCTACTGGTATGGGTTACTGTTACTGGTATAGGTTTGTGTGCAAATGTGTACATCCAGTGTCATTCTTATTTTGTCATTTATTCTATTCCTTGTTCAATGTAGGGGCTCAAGCATTTCTGTTTTCTGACGTTGCTGTACCAACTCTCTTTAAAAAGAGATAGGTGTGTTGTGTCTTGGTGGGACCCTATTCTTTCTTGTTGCATGGTCATCTCGACCATCTCTTCCTGCATTTTAGAATGGTGGGATTTAAATCTGTAGGCCGTTACAACTGAAAACTCCTTGTTAACTGGAGAGTTTCATTTCAACAGTGTCACATAGGTAGAAATCACAGCAGGATGAGCTAGGTTAATAAAAATAGGAAAAAAAGAGTCTCCAAAGTGGAATTTTTACAGGTGAAATTCCTTACGAACGTACTTGGGTCTAGGTGTACCTCAAGTTTTTGAATACGCATAGCTCCACATTCAAGATGGTGGGGTCCGTTCAGAGTTCCAGACTAGCCCCGGCACAAAATTGGCCTTTCTTTTGTTCCCGGACACCTGAGGTCTGCACCAATGGTACATGTCTGGCTGTGGAGTCCGACACCCGCTGGGGGGCATCCCATGGCATATGGTGACCCACAGCAACCTTCCTGGCAGAGCAGCTCCTTATGCTGCAGCCGCACACCTGCCTCTGAACCAATGCCAGGACTACCAAACTCTCAGGGTTAGAACCTGCCAACTCTGACACATGTCATACCCTGCTATGAGAGACCCGGGAAGTCAAGTAGGCCTGCACAATGACATGGCAGCCTCCTACCTCCACCCTTTTTTGGCTCACTCACCTCCCCACCCCTCGTGCACTGGAACATGGCGGCCCGCTAAGAGAGACCCGAAGAGGCAGTGGTGCCCTGACTGCATACCTCCAGCATTGCCATCCAGCCTTCTCCCAGCTGCCTCTCTTCAGTGCCCCACCCTTGCTGCCCTCACCTCCTGACTGCTCAAGGTGCAAATGTCACCTGGATGACATCACTGACCATCGCAGTGGTAAACTAAGGATGCTGTGACTTTGCGGTGGGGCTTATTGTGACAATAATGCCCCACCTCCAATTCCTGCCACCAACGTCTGGGAGAGTGTCCTTGCTTCTGGACTCTGGTGTTTCTCTGCCCATATTTTGATGACCACTTCCTTCCCCTTAACTCCAGTGCAGAGATGTCCAAATGTGACACAGCAACTCCTCTTTTCAGAAGCAGTGGCTGGCTTCTTAACTATTGATGCACCAGTTCCTCCAACATTATGCTGGAGACCCTGATGAGTGGACTCACCTCCGTTAAGGTGATGAAGGACTTGGTACAGGAAGACACAACATCCACTGTCAGTGAACTTAAGTCTAATGTGGGCAGAATCAGGAAGACACAAAATCGACTGTCAGTGAACTTACGTCCATTTGGGCAGAACTTTACTAGTTTCCAACCCAACTGGCCATGACTGATCGCAAAGTGATGGCCTTTGAAGATCATATGACCACCCAGGACAGAAAACGGGATGTCGGATGTGAACTTTGGTTCCTGCATTAAAACCCTTTCCGATTACATAACCGCAGCAGGATGAACAATATAATTTTCCTAGGGCTCACTTGGGGCTGAGGCAGAGGACATAGAAAGATTTCTATTCATCTTCTTGCCCAAACTATCTGGACTGGTGTTTTTACCACTGATAGAGTTCCAGAGACCCCACAAAATCTGCTCTTGCTCAGACAAAGCCAGAGTGACTCCAGGTCCAATAATTGCTTGTATCCTACGTCACCAGCAGGACTTGCAACTCATATCTGCAGCTAAAAAGTGGAGTAAACCTTTCCTCTACACGAACTAAAAGATATTTATAGCTGCTGACCTCTCCTAAGAAACAATGGCTAATAGGAAAAAGTTCCTTGCCCTGCGGCCACACCTTTGTACTCTGGAAATTCGCTATGGATACTAGAACCAGCCACCATCAACAGGAACAACAAAAAATTTGCTGACCCAGAGGACTAGGACCATCTCCTCACTGCCCTGGAGAATGGTGACATGGACAGGTCCAATCCGGGGTCCTAGCAGGTGTCGGCCTCTGGCCAACTTGACTTGATATAATTTGATTTGTCAATTTATAAAGCGCGCGAATGCCCGAAGGCGTCTTTGCGCTTGTCTCCCCAAACACTACAGGTGACCTGCAGGACCTCATCAGAGCGATGACGACTGGAGGCGGTGATAGAAAATACGAGGCCTGGTACCTTTTGGGTTCCTCCCAAACAGTTGATAAGGACAAGAGCAGAGAAAGAAGCAGAGGCAAGTCCCACTCACCTTTGAGTGAGGCCTGGGGCCTGCACTACACCTTTTTTTTTACTTTTTGGGGGACTGTGCTCAGTCCCATGACACCTTGCCAATCACACAGCGGGTAAGTTCCACCCATGTCTGAGGGATTGTACTGTTGTGGGGGCTGGGAGAGGATTTCGTTGCCCACCTCTGGAGTAAAATGTCAGTGGGTATGGGGGAGTCCTCAGTGCCAGCCACAGTGGCCTCACTGGTAACCCCACCAACCTGTAGATTCAGGGAAAGCATCCTAAACAAAAGGTGGTGGCCATACTCTTTAGGTAGTCCCTTCAATGCAGTATATTTAAGGCCTGGGTGGACAACTGTGGATGCCACATTTTTGCCAAGATCAGCATAATGGATGGGGGCACTGGGGCTATGGCTCAGTATATGAGCCTAATAAAGATAGGGCTGTGTCCGTCTCCTCCCTGTCCCAACTCTTCACGGAATTCGGACATTCCACAATTGTGGTGGGTGGTGACTGGAACTTGGCATTTGAACCGCGTACCGACAGTATGAGAGGTACAAACCAACCAAATGCTAACCACCATGCAATGCTGACTGATGTCATAATGGATTTTGGTCTGACGGACTGTGGCGCTTACTCCACCCGCAAGACAAAGAATTCACCTATATCGCTAGCGCTCATGATTCATGTTCGAGGATCAATTACTTCTTGCTAAGACAGCCCATGCTGACTACATTGCAAGACTGAACTATCCTAGATGGAGGTTTGTCTATTCATGCTTCGGTTCTGTTGGCCGTAGACCCCAATGACCAAATGATGGATAATGAACATGACACATTTTAAACTGCCTACAGAGAAACATCTCTCACTTAAGCTTGTAACCTGGCAGACAATGAGAGCTCAGTTGTAATTGTATTGTATTGTAATTGCATTTATATAGTGCTTACTACCCCTGACGAGGCGTCAAAACGTTTTTTCGGCGATTAGCACGCTACTCCGACACCCATAGAGGATTAGTGTTGAATTAGTATAGTGAAACATGCAAGTACATTTTAAGTGGTGGATAGGTTAGTCAGTTATTTGGATTTGGAATGATAGCAGAAGGATAGAGGAGGACAAAGGTTTGCATTTATATAGCGCTTATTGACTCACACTATTCAGGAAGCCTACAAAGGATTAGTGGTGAATTAATATGGTGAAATATGAAGTAATTTCAGTGGTGGATATTAGTCAGTTACTTGGAGTGAGAAGGATAGTGGAGGGATAAAAGGGGAAGAAAGATGTTCATTCATATAGCACTTGTTACCCCTGATGGGTGTTGAACTGCTTTTCTGGTGAGTAGCACGCCACTCCGGTACCCATAAAGGATTACTGTTGAAAATTAGTATTGTAAAAAAATATGAAGTAATTTGAGTAGTGAATATGTTATTCAGTTATTTGGGTAGTATATTAGTATAGTTTAATATGGAATTTGAGAAGTGAACATGTTAGTCTGTTAATTTCGATTGAAAAGGATAGTGGAGGGATAAAAGAGTGAAAGATTTGTTTTGTTTTTTTGTTTAGGTTTTAGCAATAGGAGGAGGTTTTTGGATGAGTAAAAAGGAGTTTTGGAGGGGAGGACTCAGAGGAAAGAGTTAAGAAAGGTTTGTTTTAGGGGATCGGTATAGTAAAAGAGGTGTCGGATGATACAAGGAGGGGTAGAGTAGGAGAGAGTCTAGAAAGGGTTATTTTGGCAATCATAGTAGTGGTATGGGGTTTGGGATAAATGAGAGAGTGGATGTAGAGGATATATTGATAGATGTATAGGATGAGAGATAGGTTAGTGCATTGGAAGGAGTAGTAGAAGAAGTTTGCGATGAGTCAGAAGGTTGGGCTAGAAGATAGATTGAGCGAAGTATAGGCTGAGAAATAGGGTAGTGCATTGGAAATGCTAAATTAGAAGAAAGTGATAAATATGTAGATCCATAATTACATTGAAAGTATATGTGTTGCAAGGGTTACAAAGTGTGGTGGTGTGCAGTGTGTGTGTTGTGTGTTAGTGTTAATATGGTAGAAAGGAGAGGAGGGTGTTTGTTGGACAGCTGACGGATGGTCTGTTAGGTGTAATTACAGCAGGGAAAGTGCGTCTGAATGGGATATAGTTATGTGTGGTGTTGATTGGTGTTGTGTTAGTGATGAGTGTATTGGTTAGTGGTATAGGATAGAGTTGTGTACTGTTTGTAGGTGATGGTGGATATGTGTGGTAGTTGGGATAGTAGGGTGTGTAGATGTGGTTTGGTTGGGTTTGTAGTGCAGGCTGGTATATTAATCTGTGCATAGTGTTGTGCGTGGTGTACATTTGGTGTGAGTGTGTTGCTCTGTTTGTGGACGTGGATGGTGTGGGCTGGGTATTGCTAAATGAGAAAAAGGGCAGCATTTCTGGCCCTAGTCCCGACCAGTCTCGAACAGGCTCAAACAGGAAACTGCCCTTGTCCTCTCTGCCCTTAACAGGCTCAAGGAGGAAACTGCCCTTGTCCTTTCCCCCCTTAACAGAGTCAAACAGGAAACTGCCCTTGTCCTCTCCACCCTTAGCCTCGAAGCCCGGGCTGAGATGCCCTAAGCCTGGCCTTTTTTACAGCCCTAGTAATCAGGTGACCCCTTCAGCCAATGGGAACCCTAGCCCTAACACTATCCAATCACAACACTAGCCCTAAAATCTAGGAACCAATAGGAGACCAGGACCTTACAGCCAATTTTAGCCCTAGTCCAAGCACCCAATCAGTTAAAAAACCCTGATCTCTAATTCCAATAAAGGCCTTAGCCCTACCAGTAGTCCCAAAACAAGTCCATGCAACCAATGGCTCAGGTAGCCCTAGTCCCTACTTTCAACAGAAAGCCTAACCCTACTGTAAGTCCCACACATAGTCCAGCAACCAATCTCACCAGAAGCCCTAATTGTTACTTCCAATTAAAGGTCTAACCCTAGGCTTAGTCCCACCCTACTCCAAACAACCATTAATATAGGAAGCCCCAGGGCCCGATGTAGGTAAATCCCATTTACCGAATTTGAAATACCGAATTTTACCGATTCGGTATTTCAAAATCGGTAAATGGGATGTAGGTCCCAACATCTGGAATCGTTACCGATTCCTTACAAATTCGGTATTTACCGATTCGGTAAATACCGAATCGGTATTTGCTATTGAATCCTATGGGCCTTTGAAGCCCAGAGGATTAAAGTCAAATACCGAATCGGTATTTTCCGAATCGGTAAATACCGAATTTGGCAAGGGTGCAGGGGGTGTCACTTTGACACCCTCTAGCACCCCCAAAACGGGCATGTGTGCAATGTGGCACACAGACATGCCCTAAGGGCACGTCTGTCTGTCACATGGCACATGTGTACATGCACAGATGTGCATGTACACAGGAATCGGTATTTTACCATGGATTTGTATTCCATGGTAAAATACCGATTCTGTAAGCCATGTGCCAAAGGAAAATTGGCTTCCCACATTGCATATTCAGTAATTTTACCGAATCGGTAAATATTACCGAATCGGTAATAACGATTCGGTAAAATTACAGAATATGTGCACCTACATCTCCCTAGCCCTTTACCGATCGGAAACGGCCGAAAATCGGTATTTTCAGCCGATTCCGATCGGTAAAGGGCTACCTACATCTGGCCCCTAGTCCCTACTTCCAATAGAAATACTAACCCTAGCCCTAGTCCCAACCCTACAATGATTGAATCACAGACCCAGAAACCAATCAGAACCCTCAAATACCCAACCAATGAGGACATTAACCCTAATCCAATTGAAACACCAGATACAACCACCAATCGCTGTAGACATGTACCAACCACTAGCAGACCATATAAGGTCCCAGCGACCTCAGACAAGGTTTGCTGGGCAGGGTGTTGGAAGCACCTTCTCCTGTTCGGAATCTCCTAGGAGACAGCCAGACTCAATCCACACTTTAGACTTCAGCAGGTAAGGTCCTCACTAACTTGAAATCTAACAATACTGTTTGAATAAAAATTAACTCCCCCTGCTGGCCAAAAAACAAAGTGGACAGGCCCTAGTAAAACACAGTTTAAACAGCTCACAGAAGCACCCTCTGATGTAGAAAAAATCCCTGTTGCTGGGGGGGGGGGCAGGATTCACTGGCTTGTGAACACAAAATGGTGGCTTGGAGTGCACCTATTTTAACATACAGGTCTTAGCACAGAGCAAAGGAGAAATTTGGAGGGAAAACAGAATTGCCACCAAGGAATGAGAGGGAAAAACTACAGAGGTTGGACTGCAAACCCCACAATTCAACACGTTAAATGGAGGCAATCATCGGCAGAGAAAACCACAAATTTAAAACACAACACAGGTGATAAAATATGCAATTACTGGCAGGCCAAAACTACAATTTTTACCTGTAACAACCACAGGCATAGACAGTAAACACAGACAGTGAAAATCGTTTTTTAAACACCTTTCTGTCTTGGGAAGAGACAGCACTAGTCTGTCTCCTTACCACTTCCTGGACTCTGCTCACTGCAATCTGGGGCACAGGTAGGCTGCAACTTACAAGATGAAGGAGAATGATTTGTGGTGCACCCAGCAAGGCCTTAAGGGGCCTGGCCAGGTGTAAGAGGAGGGCTCAGACTTGCCTGGTAGCTGAATAGCCAATGGTCTGCTGCCCTGGGGGTGGGGGCTGGGCAGCTGCTTCTCCTGTTCAGAATCTCCTAAGAGACAGACAGACTCAATCCACACTTTGGACTTCCTCACTAACTTGAAATCTAACAATACTGTTTGAATAAAACTTTACTTCCCCTGCTGACCAAAAAACGAAGTGCACAGGCCCTAGTGAAACACAATTTAAACAGCTCACAGGAGCACCCTCTGTTGTAGAAAAAAATCCCTGTTGCGTTGGGTGGAGGCAGGGGGGCTGGTTTCACTGGCTTGTGAACACAAAATGTTGGCTGGGAGTGCACTGTTTTAACATACAAGTCTTAAAACACAGAGCAAAGGAGAAATTTGGAGGGAAAACAGAATTGTCACCAAGGAATGAGAGGGACAAACTACAGAGGTTGGACTGCAAATCCCACAATTCAACACACTAAATGGAGGCAATCATGGGTAGGGAAAACCACAAATTTAAAACACAACACAGATGATAACATATGCAATTACAGGCAGGCTAAAACTACAGTGTTTAACTGTAACAACCACAGGTATAGACAGTAAACACAGAAAGTGAAATAGTTTTTTAAACAACTTTTTTTCTTAGGAAGAGACAGCACTAGTCTGTCTCCTTATCAAATGTGGACAAACAAAAACAACTAGAATCAGAGATACAGGCATTGACCAAACAATACACTGATCCTACTCCCACTTCTGCTCCAATTTGAGTGAGCTAAAATGCACGTTAACGTTCTATTCACCTCCTAGGTGGAATATTCCCTGCTTTACTTGAAATGGTGACACCATGAGCAGGGACAAAAGGTGGAAGGCTGATAGCAGCAAAG
Source organism: Lissotriton vulgaris (assembly GCF_964263255.1). Taxonomy (NCBI): domain Eukaryota; kingdom Metazoa; phylum Chordata; class Amphibia; order Caudata; family Salamandridae; genus Lissotriton; species Lissotriton vulgaris. Next base: position 502,609,371 of record NC_141694.1, read on the forward strand.
CTCCATCAGTGAGAAGCCCACCTAGCTATACCGGCAATCAGGGATGGTTCTGGTGCACCGGTCACACAACCGCTGCAGATAGCTGTCCTTTAAAGTGAAAAACCACCTGATCACCCTGCCAGGGCGGGAAGATGCATTTCTGGAACATGTCCGCCTTCCCACCCTGTCGAAGGCAGACAGATAGATTCTAGAGGGGGAAATATTGTTTGATAAGATACTCTTGACTGACTGACAGACAGACTACTCGGACATGCCCTATAACAAAGCCCTGGGAGAAGATTGATTCCCTACATAATTCTGCAAACTGAATTAGCAAACAATAACACCGGTTCTTTGTGCCAGGCCGCTCATCCAAAGACCACATGCGAATGCTGACAAATCTACTTTGGAGGTTTGAAAGGACACAGATGATAAAATGCGCCTATCGCGCGATGCTGAAAAGGCATTTGGGGTCATCTCTTCCCTACTGTGGATCGGGCTGATTTTGGCCCGGCATTCCTGATCACTCTAATCTCACAATCTCAATAGATTGCAGTAGTTTCATGTCCTGCACCTTCCCATTTAGGCAGCAAATGGGGTGTCCGTTGTCCCTCCTCCTGTTCCTGCTGGCGCTGGAGCCTCTATCCTCTGTTATCAGGCATCAGGATAGCATGAACGATATAGCTAACCCTAACAGAGTGTGCAAACTTATGCTGATGTCATTCTCCTGCCTCAGTTCCTGCCCTTATGTCATGGCTGGATGCTTTCTGTGAATTCTTAGGATATAAGATCAACTGGTGGAAGAGTGAGATCCTCCCCATCACTAAATGCTGAGACAAATGCGCAGACAATGCTTTAGCTTCACTTGGAAAACAACGGAACTAAAGTACTTAGGGATCGTGGTCAATAGAGGCCTGGACAGAATGGTTGTGGATAACTTACAACCACTGATGTCCAAAAATTGACGACGACTTTCTTAGTTTGGTTTTCACTGCAACTTTCGCTTTGTGGTTGAGTGCAAGGGATCCAGATGGTGACATTTTTGGTACGTAACTGATTCGGATTTTCATAGATCAATGCTATAATAAATCAGGTCAATATTTGCCAGAAAATTCCATTTGGTGACGTTGAAATAATGTATTTATTAATTCCACATCCCATATTGAAAGAGTGATTTTTCAGAGTCATAATCGCTACTATTCCGTTAACCAGCCTAAGAGGTAAAAGAAAATTATTTGTGTGAGCAGGCAGTAAACCCCAACTCAAACCATCGAAAATGCATGCTGGCAAAATTATTACAACGCCTCCTCCAGGGTAGTAAGCGTATATAAATGCTATTTATGTTGTGCAAATACTGGGAAAGATCAACACATCTGACGTTCAACAGTGCATGCAGATCTCCTAAACAGAGCCTGAACAAAGTGAAAGGTTGCCATTCTTAAGTGTGTGTGAAGTGCTAACAAGGTGCTAGCCTTTGTTTCCCCTCTGCTGCATTTGCACCAGTAATGAGACTCCTGACTGCTGCCAGCCAGGAAAGTCCAATAAAAGGAGGCCTGATGACCCCTGAGACTCGGCCTTTGTTAAGGGCCAGCAGGAGTCAGAAATAAGAGAGTCCTGTCCCCACCTTCACGTTGTTGTGATCGAAAGCAGACAACAACATGCAGGCGCTGCTGAATGTGTCCCGGTGTTTGGAAATTACACTGGGACGAATTCAGCATCTTTTTTATTGGGGTCCAACTTCTTGGCAGGGTGGATGGCATCCACCCTGTGAAAGAAGTGGGGGGATGTAGTCTTCCCACGTGGACCCCAGACTCGTGCCCTGCTCGGCACACCTTGTAAAATTCACAGGAGTGTTACCCATATACCAATACAGGACTGGGTAGGTAAGGTGCAACAAAGAAACAATGTCCTGAGAGGTAAAGATCTGTAGACAATTAAAACATGCATGCACATAGCATTACTTGTAAAGAAAGAAGGAGAATATTCGTTGGTATGACAAAAGATAGTTAATCATCTTTATATTGTAACATTAATTTCATGGTCAGATTTTATACAGTTAAAAACAGCACTACATAAATTCAATTGGTGACAACCATATAAAACTTGGTGCAAAAAAGTTTACAAAGTGCAGATGGCGACGCAAGTGAAGGTGAACAGCGTGGACGGCGCACTGTGAATAAAGTGCAGATAATTTACTGTGAGTGGCTAAAAAGTAGATGTGACAACGTGATATCACAATTGGTACAGGTTCTTTCAATTAGATGTAGAGCCACAAAAGAGGAGTGCGCCTGTTATTCACACTGTTAGGTCGACGGCGTTTCGATCCTTGTAAATTCGGATCGTCATCAGGACTAGATTGTCTGACTTGGGGCGTGCTGTACTCGGGTCCAGATAGCATGAATCGGCTATCTAGCAGTTAATCCTCGGAGGGAAAGGGCAGTCTGTGGCAACTTGTTCAGACCGAATCATAGTTGGTTTGAGGATTGCAGGTGGGCACTTGTCTGATCTGTGCCTTGTTCGTCTGTCTTTATCGAGCCGTGTGGAAGCGCGAACGCTGAGTAAATCGGCGTGTCCGGCGGCTTCACTGGATGCGAGCGGCACACCAGCTCTCACACCTTATGCACCTATGGGCGGGGACACTGAGCAACGGCCGCACTGGGTTTCATGGAGAGGAATCTCATGTAAGTGACACCAGAGCTAGCCATTCTTTATATGGAAAAAGCCTTTCCTCCGGGGGTGTGCCCACAACCATTACAGGCAATGTGGAGGGCATGGAAGGACTCATAGAATGGTAGGAGTAGATGGTACACTGCACCTAAAGGTGCCACTATGGTCCAAAGCAGAGCTAAAGGTTGGAGGGAAGTCTATAAGATGGACGATATGGAGGACTGCAGTCTACGAGATATAGATTACCTGTATGACATCAGAATCTTTAAACCCTCCCCTGTGCTCTGTATGGTATTTGCCTTTTCTGGCTCACAAGCATGGCGATGTAGACAACTGCGACGCTATGTGAGGGATGCACTAGGACCCGCCCCCAGCCGATTAAGGACTATCCGATCAGGAAATACCTTAATACCTGGGGACAATCCAAGGCACGGTTGCGAACCTATGTATGATTTTGATAGACTCTGCACACTCTTGAGTACTCAAACCACCGCTAAAATACATTGGCAGGAACGGCTGTTTACTCACTGCTCAGACAAAAACTGGATGGACCTCATAGATACGCACAAACATCCATTTTAGGAGGTCAGATGAAGGTTTGCATACTTCAAAGTGCTTCATGACAGATATTTGAATCTCCGCAAATTGCACAGGGCCCGGTTTGCTACCAACGATCACTGCTGGCACTGCACACTGAACTGCGATTTATACCATATACTGTGGTCTTGTCCCTGGCTCCACATTACTGGGAGGAGGTCTGGCGTACATTGCATAATACAAGCTTGTACCCTTTTGTAGAACCTGCAAAACTGGCCATACTTCATTATACTACAGACATTGAGGTTACCAGCTCTCCTTAGAGACGGAGGATATTGACTGTCCTAATGAAAGCTATAATATGCATCCTTATGCACTGGCCCTCCTCGACTTCACCTACCCACCCGAAATGAATGACCAAATTGTTCTGCCAGGCTACTTTTGAATCTACTTCAAATGTTTAAGTCCATCTAGGGACGTTTCTTTAAATGATTGACCCATAAGCACCAGTATACACTCACCCCTCCCTTTCCTCGATACACAGCTGCTGGGTTAGCTCAATGAACAAGGGGAGTTCAGGATGTAGACTAGCCCTGAGTGACAGCTTCAAGTACAGGGCATATGCATCATTCCTCCCCTCCTCCTCTCTAAGCTCTCTTACCACATTGCTCCAACATCAGCGCCGGCACCCCAGAGCCCGATGACACTGCAGCCTGACCTGGGTGATGGCTAAAGCCTCCCACCACCCCTCTCCTCCATATGACTGGACTATTCGACCACTGGGGTGACATGGGAGAGGGGATGCTGATCGGTCTAGGTCCGTGGCTGCCACCAGACCTAGGCCACTCACTTATATTTCATCTGGTTGCAGTCAACGCAATCCCATTTCAGGACTACCCTCCATAGTATGGAGGGGTGGGCTTGCTGTGAAGGGACTATGACTGCTGATATATTTCCACTTTACGGGGCCCCATGGGGAGCCTAATAGCTTATAGGTATCTGGACGACCTGGGTGCATCGTGGACAGTCTGACTTTGTGGTATTATTGGTGTGAGTGTGTAGTGTTGTGGCCAGCTTAACTCTAGAACATTGTACCAGCACATCGAGTTCCTTCTTAGGGTTCTTAATGTGCTGACATTCTATAGAATGTTGGTAGATTTTGAATACTGAAGGGGAGTTGAAACAGTTTTGGACAAGGTGCCTGCGAGTAGATTGGGGTGGTTCAGCTTTGTGTATTACTCACTGAATGAACCTCATTTTCGCTCCACTTTGCCTCCGCTTCATCACTATAGAGTGGTAAACCTGTGAATCATTCTGTGCACACTGCTTATATATACTTATATATTTGAACCTAGCGTTGAGTCCCATTCAGTGAGACAGATCGTAAACCTGGCTTCCCTGACTATGGTACTCATCACAGACTATTATGTGATGATGACCGACATATGTGCCGATGGAACTGTCACTGCATGATTGTATGTTTCAATTTGTGTGTTTCCTTGTCCTTAGACGTGTGGGTCCCGGGGATGTGTATTACTGAGAAATCTAATAAATAAATCTTACCCAAAAATACATGCATAGCTCCTATGTATATGAATCAGTATTTATTAATTTGCAACAATGCTTGTGTCTGGATACCATGGATTGGAGAAAACTAGTTATTATAAGCAGTCACGGATGAGCTCGTAAAGGGGTTGCTCAAAATATTCGTAATTGTTATGGTCCTAGAATGTGCTATTTTATTTCTAGCTACAGAGATGCGCAGTTGCAGTGCCAGAACCAGTGGAGCTTCTCAGCAAGTGTTTGAGAGTCACGAGCTTGAACTACTGTAAAATGTGTCATTCTGCATGAACACAGTACTGTGAAAGGGGCAATGCAACAGAAATAAAACATAAAATCTATCTCCACATTTAGGAACAGCACAAACCATTAGCCTGCGTCATGTTTAAAGCATGTGCAGGATTAATATTATGGATTGTGATGGGAGTGTTTTCAATTCTGGACACTTTAAAATATGTCTCACCTGCGTAGTCGAATAACCACCCAGACGGCTTCTCTGTTGACTCAGCCACTTCATGATAGGAATGCCTTCATTGATTCTCTTCAGTTGTCCACACGCGAGTAATGCATATGCTGCCATTTCAATCTCTGTCGAGCGGGGCTGCCAGTAGCTGGCTGTACCAGCTGCTGGGGACAACCAAAACATCAATCCACCTGAAAGGAAAATGGATGAGACAGGTAACCCTTGCAAACATCATCAATCTAACTCTTTGTAGCAATCTAGCTTTTTCAATGCATAACCTTCCAGTGTCCACATTGTGGATGTCTCACACTGTCCAACTGTGCACTGTGGCGCACACTTCGTTCAGTGCACTGGGCGTAGACTGGGACAGCGCAGTGTATCACAGCAAATGCGCTGCTCCCAGTGCAGGCATGGATTTGTGCTTGGACAGAGATCAGCGTGTTAGCTGTGATACAATGCACAGTACATTCGTGAAAAGCAGACCAGATTTTCAAAGAAGCTGGTCCACTTTTCACTGTGCAGTTGACAACTGGCCTGAATTTCAAAGGGAGAGGGATAAGGGATCTCCTTACAGGTGACATTGAGTGACTTCATTGCCGCCCCCCCCCTCCAAGGGGCACTGTTCGGAGGGCGTACTAACTGATCACCACCCCTATGTTAACTCACAGTGCATGCTGAAGAGCCTTGCTGTCTCTGCTCCAGTGTCTGTAATGGGGCATGGATGCCGACACAAAGACAGTATTTCCCCTCATTAGTATGGTGGAAAATCCTCTTGAGATCACAACATTTATTACAGAAAGGGACACACCAGGGCCTGCCACTCCTGCTGTGCAAAAGGCTGTTGGATCCCCAGGACAGTACCTCTAATGCAGTCACAGAAACTGCATCCTTTCAGTTTTCTGTATTCTATTGAAAGGCCACTGCTAGTAATAAATCAACAATTTGTATTTGGGCTTTCTTTGTATTCCAACCTGTAGACAGGCTGCCAAGGAAAATATTGGCAGGTGAAAGGAAAACGTTGGCGTGAAATATGGTATTAATCTGCGACCAGACTTGTTGCCAAAAGTTAACTACGTCTGGGCATGTGAATAATAGGTGCTTTAAATCAGCGTGTGCAAGGGAGCATGGCCAACAGCTATCAGGAATTCCGATATGCATTTTATGTAGGGTGGTTGGTGAAAAGAGAAGTCTATATTATATGAAAAGAAGTCAGAGAAACTGAAGGGTTAAGATTACGGCTTGGCTTACGCATCGGTGAAGATGGCGGCGTGATTCCGGAGCTCCGGAGCCGACCTTCACTACGACGCTTCTTTCGGCGGCATCTGGAGTCGCCCAGCCCTGCCGCACACATTGCTAATCTCCGGAATGTGAGGTGAGCCCAGCGCCCCCACTATTTTGGAGATTGGAAGCGTTTTGGCGGAATTGCTCATTTTGGTCGGGACATTTCGTCCCGGCCTCCATTTTATGCGCAACGCGCATTTCTCTGCCCGAGGTATCTGCGCTAATAAATATGCTTATGGACACGTCGCACAATTGGGAAAACCCCGTTTATTCCTGTGGTGAGTCTTCCATTCTATGAGCTGTCAAGTGATGCCGCATTTCCTCCTCTTTCAACTTTGACATTGAGCCTGCTCTTTTGGCCGCCATTTTGTGAGGAGTTGTTGCTTTATACCTCTAGTAATGCCATCTTCTCATGGATATTCTTGACTCTGGCCTTTTGTTTAACCTCAAGTGTTGAATGTTGATCAGGCTCGTTTCTACATCACTCTATTTACTCCTGAATGCTTTTACTTCATCTCACTCTGGTCCATGCAGCTGTCTCACCTTTCTCTCAGCGCCTGCTGCTGCTACTGCCATTCGGTCTTCATCGTTTTCGGAATATACCACATGACTTGACTTTTCGCTTTCAATCCTCCTCTCGGTAAGGCAGGTTGGTTGCTCTTGAAAGCGCACTCATGGCTTTTTGCCCACCTTGAGTTTCTCTTCTGGATTGGAGTGCTTTCCTCTCAGCAATTAGTCCCCCTGGCTATATTTTTCTATGCTTGCTGGAGCATTTACGTCCTTTTAGGTACTTCATTGGGTGCGTGCATCCAGCTCATCCCATGCACGTCCATTGCTGAACATTCTGCCTCGTCTTTTTGCGCCAGCACCCCTTTTTCATTTGCTGCTCTGAGTTCTTATATGGGGAAACTACGTAACTTGAAGCTTGCCACGGTCTCTAAGTTGCCTTCCGGCTCAGATTCTGATTCTCCCCTTCAGGATCTGGAAGAGGGCAAAATGTTGAAGTCTGACGTAACACATGGAGCCATTCCTAAGTCTCAAAATGGCGTGAAAGCACCCTTAGCTTCCGGCAAACGTCTCAAGAAAGACCCTCCTGCTCCTGAGAATGGCACATCTCCTTTGTCCATGGATATCATCTTAGAGGAAATCCGTGCTCTCAAGCCCTTCATGGAAGCTACCACTAAAAACATGCAAGCCATGCAAGACATATGGTCCTCTTTGGAATCCCGTGTTCTTATACTGGAACAATCAACGGATTCTCGCATCCCCTCATTAGAGGCTGAGGATCTTCTGCTTAAGAAGCAGACAGAGGATTTGGAAAACAGGAATCGTAGGAACAACCTCTGCCTCTACGGACTTCCTGAGCTCACGGAGGGGTCCAATCCTACTACTTTCTTTCAAACTTTCCTCTCAAAAATTTTGGATGCTCCAGCCCTAGCCTCCATCAACATCCAGAGAGCTCACCGCCTTGGTCTAGAGTATCTACTAAACCTAGAGGTGTCATCATGCTATTCCTTCAGTACACTGATCTCCTGCAGGTTCTATCAGCCGCAAAACTCAAGAAACAAATCTTATGGCAAGGTCACCGCCTTTATTTGTCTCAAGATGTCTCCAAGGCCACAGCGGACAGACGAAAGAGGTTTATAGACTTGCGCCACAGCTCAGGGCCCTCAATGCACAATATGGACTCCTTCACCCATGTCTCTTCAAGGCTACTTTCAAGGATAAAACCACCACTTATGAAGATTCTGCCGTCCTTCAAGAATTCCTCCGTCAACAGGGCCCTGATGTTATGGATGTTTCCAGACCGTTCTGAATGAGGTTGCAGCCTCTTCCAATTTAATACTGTTATTTGTACTTCCCTCTTGTTATTGTTGTCAATTTACTCTTCTATATTCTACCTTTGTTGGCTCCTGCCTTGCGTCATATCTCCCTCATACCTCATGCATTTACCCTTTTCTCCTCTTATATTTACAGATGCCGTTCTCTCTCTTCTTTTCCTCCCCGATATATTCATAGTGTTTGTACTCTGCCTTTGGGTCTGTGATTTTTAAGGTCTGGCGTCTGCTCTTGGTGTTGTCGCTGTCATCTTTTCGATGCCTCCACCCCCGTCTTCGTTTGCGTTTCTCATGCTCGTAAGTTTGTTTCTCAGTCGTTCGTTATGGACATGTACTGTCTTCTTGATCTCTTTTGTTCCTGTCCTTTTTCTTCCTTTCTTATTCTTAGTACATTTTCAGTCACTTTCTTCCTTCTCTTATCTGTCCTTTCCCATTCTCTCTCTTTTCTTTGCCTTCTGGTCTACTACAATCTTTGCGATGTCCCCTATCCTCTTTGCTTTTCTCTCTTCTTTTTTTCTAAGTCTTCTTTAATATCATCTAATTTATCTCAATTCACTTATTTTTTGTATTTGAATTTAATGAGCATGTTGTTGCTAGTTGTTTTCTCTAATCGTTCCATTCCTTGTTACGACATGGAACATTAAGGGATTGAACAATCCCATTAAAAGGCAAAGGGTGTTATCACACTTGGCAAGACTTCATACTGATGTTGCCCTCCTTTAGGAGTCTCATCTCCCGGAGGCAGAGGCTTTAAAGCTTAAACGTGGTTGGGTGGGTCATGTTTCTTGCTCCCCCACTGTTGATAAGAAAAATGGTGTTGTGATTTTATTGCACAAAAAATTAAATGTTTCTTCATTCTCTCATGAATGTGATGCTAATGGTCGTTGGGTCATTGTTAATTTGCTTGTTGACAATATTCCTCTTACTCTCTTTAATGTGTATGCCCCTACTGGAGTTGATAAATCCTTTTGGCCCTCTGTTTCTGACAAACTGGCCTCCTTCTGTGGAGATTACATCCTTTTTGGTGGGGACTGTAATAAAATTATGGATCCCTTCCTTGACCGTCGCTCAAAAGCTAAATTTGTACCCTCCAAAATGCATTCCCAATTTGTTAAAACCATTCAGAACAATGCTTTAGTTGATATCTGGAGATTGTGCAATCCTGACCTTAGAGAGTATAGCTTTTTCTCTCCTCCTCAGCAATCCCAATCCCGCATTGCCTTAGCAAATCCCTTTGCCAACATGCCATCCATTCCGAAATAGGCTCCTTTTTACTTTCTGACCACGCCCCTGTTTTTGTGGATTTAGATCTCCTTCCCTTTTCCCCTCACTCAGGCAGATGGCGTTTCAATAATGGCCTACTACATGATCCTGTTTTTGGTTCAGAATTTTCTATTTTTGCCACTGAATTTTTCCTTCTCAATCACACCCCGACTCTTCCTTTGTTATGGTTTGGGATTCTTTCAAAGCAGCCTCTAGGGGTTTTTAGCATCAATTTTGTGGCGAGACGGAAAAAAATCAGAGAGGCCAAATCTACTCAAATTCTGGCTGACATCAAGCGTCTGGAGCTTGACTATCACTCTTCCAATTCAGATTCCTCTCTTAAAAAACTTATCGAGGCGGAAATTTCTTTTAATAAATTCACAACCGAAGCCGCTTCTAACCTTTTATTAAAATGCAACTCCAGATATTATGGTGATAAAAATAAGATGGGGAAGCTCCTTGCTAACTATTTGAAAATTAGGAAGGAGCGCACGAAGATTGAATCCATTCGGACTTCCTCTGGCGAATCTCAATTCAAGGATAAGGAAATTCTTACTGAATTTGTCAAATTCTATGATACTCTCTATACCCCTGAACACATTCCGACCTTCACTGAACTTCTCTCCTATTTCCAGTCTCTTCCATCTCCTCTGACTTCTCATGTCAATCTGAACTCTTTGGATGTAGACTTTTCGCTTTCCGAAATATCCCATGCTGTGTCTAAGGTCAGACATGGGAAAGCTCCTGGCCCTGATGGCTTCACCATTGAATTCTACTGTCACTTTGCCTCCCTTCTACTCCCCAAACTTCTTCTTTTATTTCAATCTTTTCTTGCAGCAGGATCTTCGAGTGGTTCCTTTCAACAGGCCTTAATTTGCTTGATTCCCAAAGAGGACAAGGACGATTCACTATGCAAGAATTACCGCCCAATCTCCCTGGTCAACACAGACTACAAGATACTAGCCAAGATTGTAGCCTCGCGTTTGGACCCTCTTTTGCCAGATTTAATCTGTCCCGAACAACCTGGCTTTGTTAAGGGCCGTCTTTCTTCCGATAATTCGCGAGTCTTCCCTAATATTCTCAGCAGAGCTTCTTCGTTGGACCTTCCTTTAGCAGCTATCTCCCTTGATGCTGAGAAAGCTTTTGATAGGATTGGATGGGATTTCATGTTCCAGGCTCTCCGTTGGTTTGGCATCCCCTCCAACTTTATTTCTATGATTTCTTTACTTTACTCTAACCCCCAAGCCTCCATTTTTGTTAATGGTATGACTTCAGATTATTTTCCCTTACACAGAGGTGTCCGTCAGGGTTTCCCCTTATCCCCACTATTATTTGTTTTAGCTCTAGAACCCTTTCTTACCAAGATTCGTCAGGATGACAGTATCTTTAGTTTTCAATTTGGTCCTCAACAGGTTAAGCTTTCAGTTTATGCTGATGACATTCTTTTTTATTGTTCCGATCCTTCTTCTTCTCTGCCCCATTTTTTGCAGCAAGTCTCTTCTTTCTCCGAGGTTTCTGGTTACGGCCTCAACGTTGACAAATGTGAAATCCTTCCTTTGTACTCTCTTTGCCAGAAACATCTTTTCGCACAATCTGGATTCTCTTGGCAACCCTCTAAAATCAAATATTTAGGAGTTTGGTTCGCCCAGCTTTTACCCGATACCCTCAAGTTGAATTTTGAATATATTTCTAAGAAAATGGAGACATCTATTACACGTTGGCACCCACTCTTTTTGTGCTGGTGGGGATGACTTAACTCTATAAAGATGATGCTTTCTCCCCTTCTTCTCTATACTATTTCTATGCTCCCTATAGGTATCCCGGTCTCTCTCTTCAAAAGGATTGACTCTTTACTACTAAAATTCCTATGGCATGGTAAACGCCCACAGATCGCTCTAGCCTCCTTGCGAAAGGACAAGGCTCAGGCCGGTGTCCGTTTCCCTGACTTTCGAGAGTATCATCGAGCTTTCTCTCTGAAACAAACTACTCGATGGCTCTCCTCCGATCTCCCTTTCTATCCCCCCATCTGGTTACTTATGGAATCCTCATTTATCTCTCCCTTTAATTTCCGGGACCTTTTGTACTTCTCGTCTTATCCGGCGCATCATCATACTCCTATCATCTCCCATTGCCTCGTCTTATCCCTCTCTTCATTCCCTCCACGAACAACCTATCTGGCATAATTCACTTCTTAAAATTCGCAATCGCACTTTCTATCGGAAAGTTTGGCACTCTCGAGGTCTATGTTGGATCTCTCAATTGCTCTCACATGGTGTCCCTCTCTCTTTCTCGGCTCTCCAGTCCTCTTTCTCCTTACCATCTAGGGCCCGCTCTCAATATGATCTGCTCTATCCTGCTCTTACACTTTTTCTCCAATCGATGCCACCCTTCAGTGATATTCCTCTAGACCGTAAACCTACGTCTTCGCTATTGGAATCTACTCCCTCTGCATCTTCCCTTTATAACTCTTTCCGCTACACGGTTGATAGAGTGAAGTCCAAGATTGAAGTCGCTTGGGAATCGGATCTCTCTCAAGATTGGCCGGTTCATCTATGGGATAAAATCTGGTCCAAACTTCATAAGACCTCTAGAGCTGCTAATAACACCTAAACTTTGTATTTCTGAATTCTGTTTCCCCCACTTGCCCTGTCCCGTTTTTCGTCAGAGATCGTTCCTTCATGTTGGTCTTTCCCCTGTCCTTCTGCTGACCTCAAACATATGTTATTTGATTGCCCTCCTATATCCATGTTTTGGAATTCAGTTTGGGCCCAAATACAAAAGATTTTTCAATTTCAAATCCCCTTCTCCCCCGCACTTATTTTTCTAGGTTCTCTCTCCCCAGCCCTCCCTCAATCCCCAAGCCATTATCAGCTCCTAGATCTTTTGATAGCTGTCGCTTTCCACATTATCACTTCTAATTGGAACCACGCTACAGATAATTCGTATCGCTCGTGGTGGAATGCTGTTTGTTTTGAACACCGACTTGACACCAATTTTGTTTCCCCTATTTCCCTGGCAATTAAGCGGGATCTTCTCTGGCTACCTTTGGTAACCTATCTCTCCTCCGTTGCTCCTGTGCATCCCCCTTTAGTCCATGTTGCAGCTGATGTACACAAACCCCCAAGAACATCCTTCTGCCCGTTCCCTCAAATGTTTTGTTCTACAATGTTATCTTACAGTGCATTTACCTTTTGAGTATTTACTTTATTCATGCTATTTTCATGCTCGTTATATTTGCTTTTTTCTGAAATGTTGAGGACTTGTTTACTTTCTCTTATGTATTTAACATTTACTCATGTTTTCTCCTTAAGTTGTATTTTATTGCCTTATACATTTTCCTGTTTCTTCATTTATACCCCCTTACCCCCTTGTTCATTCCTTCAATAAAATCTAACTTAAAAAAAAAGATTAAGGCTTTGGCAGTCAAATTTGCTAACGATCCCAGCTTTTGAAAAAAACGTGTCTCAGTCCATGATCAATGGTCATCGCAACATGAAGATCTCTTAGAATCTGCTTTACTTCCTTTGCCCCATTTCTGTGCAGTTTGCCAACAATCATTGTAAGTAATTTAGAGACCACGGAGACCGATATAATACAGGCTTCCAGACTCTTGAGGGCTTTCCACCCTCCTGCTTCCATGCTACGACTCATTTCTAGGACAGTCTGCTTTGTGCACTTAAGAACATTCCTTCATTGAGTTGGTGGGTTTACTCCTGACCACAGCAGAGCTTAAATGTAACTTTAAGCAGTTCACCATTTCAGGAAGAGACTTACCAATAACCAAGGTTAATGCGCACTAAAGACAATAGGAGATATATCGAAACAAATCACCAATTGCATGCCTTATGTCATCACACCTTTGAGATTGTTTGCAAATATAGCAGCCCAGCAGCCATAACTTAATATCATTGATCTCTTCTTCGGGATTTACTGATGTTACTCTGAAAGATTGATGCCCCATAGGAAGTTATGACTAGGTGGGGTAAGATGGAGGAAGGCCCTCAGAAAACACCTGCTTAACGATTGTGCTCAACAACAATCTCAAATGTTAGTTTTCCATCTTAGGAATTCTAAAAAGTATGTAATAATCACTGGCAAAGCCAATCAGTCATGTTGCATGAAGATGCAGTTATTGAATTTGTCAATGCGTCTAATATTGTAATTTACGCATTTGCCAAACCAATAACTGCAACCAGCCATTTTGGAACATTAGTGTATATACTTCCAAGATGGCCTCCTTGTTGCCTCTTGTCATAATGTGGCAATGTCTTTGAAGCAATTTGGTGGCCTTTCAAGATGACCACCACACTGTGTTTCTATGCAGCTGGACAGCCATCTTTTAAAAATACAAAATATCATTCAAAGGTCGCTGGTCACAGCAAATGGCTTTGCTAATGCCAGCACAATGGAGTGAAGAATAATGTAAGGTGTGGTGAGGAATAATGGAGCAGGTGGGGATTAGTTGCAGGGGCAAGAATGGGAACCAAGGAAGATTTCACGTGAACAGGAGGATGGGAAGCGAGACACGGGTGGGAGAGTGTAAAGAAATGCAAAGCATGCAAGAGCGATAAAGTTGTGCCATTGCATTGAGTGTTGAAACATGAATGACACAGAAAAAACGATCTCTGATAACAGCAGTGGAAGGATACACTCATCCAACAAAAACAAGGGTGAAACCCAAATGCTCAAAGGTTAGGATAAACACAAGGATAGGGAGCAAAGCCTTGAACCAAGAGAGGGATAAAATAGACAATCCAACCATTAGCAAGGGGAAGACCAAGTTCACTCGAATCATATTTTAAAGTATTGGTTACAGTGCTGTCTGCAAATGGCTGCTAAATCTCTCTGTAGTGAGACCGCAAAATGTCCACAGAATGACCGGGGTGGCTTTAGACACATATAATAATAAAAATTACTCGTTGCTGCACCACAAGTATACAAATACATTCACCTACAGTCTTATGAAAACTTAAAGTATGAGTTTATACTGTTTATCTACGAGATGAAAGATGTGGGTTATTTCGTTTATGATGTCACAGAAATATTTTTCTAAAATTTTTCCCACAAAACATGGACAAACGTTGTCAAATGCAGAAAATATCAAATGATCAGGTTTCATAATGCAGAAACTATTCCGAATACCATAAATATGTGAAATGCATATAACTCAAGTAATGGCTCACTGCTATGTGCTGACTGCTATATAAAGACAATAACAGTTATGAAAAAGCACACAGCAATTGAGGAAAGAGTTCTGTTTACAAGTCAACAAAAATGTTTTTCATTATTTTATTTATGATCAATAAATATGACTTCATACCTGATCTCTCTGCTCTTCCGTTCAGCTGGTCAAGAGCCAGGCTTGCGTTGGTGCTGTTGACCAATGATAAGGCGTATGTAACCACTGCCAGAGTGTAGTTGCTGGCAATTCCTTCCTGAAACTTCTTCTCAAGAAATCCTATGGCTTTAACAACTTGGTTTCTGTAGATTCTCTAAAAAGAATGTGTTCTAGAATGTAGTCAGTTGTAAGTACATCATCCGCATCAAGCCCTATGTGATTCTGGCAATTAAGCCTTAATAACATTTCACATTTTTAGCGTTACATTTTAATGCTTAATTTTAAAGCAATAAAGTTAAAAGCTAAAGCAATAGTTTAATCGTGGCACACAGTTATACTTTCATATTTGTAATCATTCAAACCGAACCAATAGATTCCAAAAATGCTTCAATGAACCACACAGTGCTGGTCATAGTTCACAATCAGCATGGTGCAAGGCTTGGGGATATCTAGAGTAGGCATCATCAGCAGCGATTCAAATAACACTTAATTTATGTGCTCATTTAACAAACTCTTTTGTAGAAGAGTTCAACATCCTGAATAGTGCCTAAACTTGTAATTAGAATACTCTCTTGGAATAGGGAAACACAGAACTAGTGAGACATCTTGGTTAAAGTCTGCTATACTATGCTATTTTGGTCTAGCAATTTGTTTATGAACATCCTTTACGTTTTGCTCAAAGAAAGCAGTAACTTTCTAGCGTCCAAGCACAGGAGGGACATCGACAAAATCAAATTTCTTCTAATTGTTCCTTTTCTTTTACACTAAAAAACATTTTTACAGTAGCAAGATAGTTTGCTCATGATTTGTGAGGGGCCTTTTTAGGTTAATCAAATGAATTGCAGTGGAACGTCTCACATTAATTACTGGGAATCAGTAAACAGTTGTGAATATAGGTTGCTTTTGTGCACAGTTTCTAAAACAATGGTTCAGGCACATTCAGCTGTTTAACTTGAAACCAAAGCAAGGGGAACCTAGTTCAAACAGACGTTGTTTCATAACACATTGAATATGTTGCATCATTTCCCTGGCTTGGTTGTAATTACAAAGCTGAGAATAGTTTTTAGGACTACCGGTCACAGCTTGAGGTCTAAGACCAAAAGAGGAAACTTTAAAGTTCCTCTTAGGCTTCCATAATGTAAAATGGTGTTTTAGCAACCTTCAGGTCATGATTGTGTTCACCACTGAGTTTAGGGGTTAGATGTCGACTACTGGTCATTTGGGCGCATACTGGAAAGGTAGCTACAGCGACTGTGTTAGATCACCGGAAGGCACTTTCCTTGAGTGTCTGAAATTTCCTTAACTCTTGTGATGTAGAGTCAATCTTACACCTTATATAGAGCCTATGTCTGATAGACTGGAGTTCCTTGTGGTCGCACAATGGAAATTCTAATTGCCTAGAGTCGTCCACCATACAGGCTCAGCAGCTTGTCATCCAGGTAAGATATAATAGCAAGGTCTTGAAGGAGCAAGGGCTCATTAAAAAGAGACTTGCTCGGAATCAATCCTCTCATTTAACTTCTACTATTGTATTAACCACGTATTGTGTAAATTAATACGCACAACATTGAACATAAAAGACAGAGAAGCTTGCCTACATATTTTACTAATAAGTAACTCGAGCGAAATTCTAAAATGGATGGTAACGGGAAATCTTTATTGCGCATGCGTCAACTGTACCTATGCAGTAGGACGAGCAATTGCTTGGAGGGAATTTCATGCACCTATGCAGACGCTATTAAAATGGCTGTTTGAGCACTCATATGCTTAGCATCTGCTTTGCTGACTAACAAGAGCTATTTTACTAATGCCAATGCAGGGAATTCATTAATAAAGGAATGGGATTAGAGTAGAGATAGGTGGTATACACTGAAACCATTGTATTTTATAAATTAATATTTCTCTTTCTGACTTTCCTAACAGTATGCATTTGGGCCTCTCCTACAAATCCAGAGCCTATACCCACCTGACCTCCGCCAATGCGTGGTGTTATTGAGCCAGAAGAAATGATGTGACTTTTGAACACAGTCCAAGGACGCAAAAGATACATACCCTGGGAACCAGCTCCAAAGTCGTCTGAATGAATGGGAATACATGAAAATTATACTTTTGTGTCTAATAAGATGTGAATATGGGTGGGAATAAAGACTTGTGAATAAAAATTAAGGGGTGGGATCTTTGACTGATAGACTAAGATGAAAAATAAGCATGGTGTGATGATCATCCCCCCTTGCCTGTCCAATCAGAGTGAATAGTTTCACGATATTGAAACATTAATGGGGGGAACATGAATATTGTGGGGTATAATTGAGGTAGTCTTTAGTTAGTTAGAGAGACAGAGATTTGCTGAATGCTAAAGAGCTCGGGATGCTGTCGGAGTGACAAGAGATGCTGATGAAGAATCGAATGCAGAACCACTCTATCTTAAATTAATTTACTTAAAAGAAGATAGCTGAAGAATGTCGAGGAGGAAGAGAGTGTCAGAGAGGGGTGCTACGCAAGTGTCAGTGGTAAAGAGGTCATCTATCCTGTCCTGATTCTTGTCCTGAAGCCTTTTCTGCCTGATCTTTCCCGGGGGACCCTTTCTAGCTCCTTGGCCTGGGGGTTGGTTTTCACACCATCGTAGGTAATTATATTTCTGTGTATGTGCCAATGTTCTTTTCTTTCTATCCTCTCCTTCCTGAGCATGTCATTGCAAGATATAAAGTATGAGTTTGATGATTGATTAATTGAATCTTCCTTCCTATGAGTGACAGAGACTGTACTGTACTTTGTAAGTGGTTCACATGAAATTGATTAGATAAAGATTTAAAATATTTCCCGAGTCTGTGGTCTTTTCATAAATGTAAAAAGATTATTTTATGTCATTTCACCATCAACTAGTTCAACTAATGGTCCATTGACCAGAGGAAATAACTTTTTGATCAGTGAAAGATTAGCCGAGAATACGAAGTGACTAATCTTGAAATACTAGAAAATCATAAACTTTGACTCCAGCGGTTATTGCCAGGTTTTGTGATTGTGTTTATGGGCCAAGGTGACTATATGGTATTGGATTACCTGTTGCTGGTGAGCCGATGGATCAGTTTTCTGTTAGCAGAGCTATGGGTATTATTGACTAGTTTGGTGATAAATATTGATTTTTGATTATTGATTCATGTTTAACAAAAGAGTTAGTGTTCTGTTTAAGTTGTCTGGAAAATTCCCCGGGGAAAAATAAATAGCGGGTGGTGATAGAAGCCATACTGTAGGTTCCACTACAACCACCTCAAACTCAATCCAAAAAAGACTGAAATCATTCTTTTCTTCCCTAAGAACAACTCGCTCCCCATTCTATCCTGGATCTCTGACCTAACTGCACTCAACTGCTCTCTCACTATATCAAACTCGGTTAAATCCCTCGGATTTAACATTGACCAGAACCTTACTCTTATCCCCCACATAGAAAATTTGGCCAAAAGTGCTCTCTTCACTCTCCATCACCTCAAGAAAATAAAACCCTTCATTCCTGCAGACAACTTTAAATTAGTCGTCCAATAGCTGGTCTTGTCAAAAGTCGACTATGGTAACTCAATCCTCTCTGGAACCCCTAAAGTCTACCTAGCCCCAATCAAATCTGTTCTGAACCTGGCTGCTAGGCTCATTAGTGACCTCAAACGGTTCGATCACATCTCCCCTGCCCTTGAAGCCCTCAATTGGCTTCCTGTCAAAGGAAGAACTTCCTACAAGAAAGCTTGCATTACGCACAAAGCCCTGCATCAATGCTCCCCGCAGTACCTGTCAGATAAAGTTCACAAAGCTGGCTGCTCTGGAGCATTAAGGAGCTCCAACACTCTCTCTCTTGTCACTCTTCTTTTAAACAAGAAATCCACAAAATCGCGCTCCTTTACCGGAAACGCGCCTAACATCTGGAACTCCCTCCCTAAAGAACTTCATTGTAACCCCTCTTACGTCAGCTTCCAAAAAGACCTCAAACTTTTCCTCCTCAACAAATACTGGGGTCACTAATTCTTCCGCGGGCACTCATCCCACCCCGACCTACTGCTTTTTAAGGTCTTTCCCCCCTTTTTTTTTATCCCTCACTCCCTCTCTCCTCCCCCTCTCACATCTCCCTTCACCCATTAACTTCTACCACTAGCCTTTCCCATGGGACCTGCTTCGTCCCACTTGGTATTGCCTTAACCTCCCCCCCTTCTCAGCCTCTCCCCATTCCCATGCAAGTCTAATCTCTCAGGACTTGCTGTAGCCCATTGCAATATATTTAATTAGATTTTGTAAAACTGGAGCTGTTTTTTACTGTCTGTATTGGTTTTGAGTACTACCTCATTGTAATTCTGTTACATTACAATTAATTACCCGTGTACAGCGGTATGATATTGCCTTATTTATTTATTTATTTAAGGAGTTTTATGTAGCGCTGGCTAGACCCGTAGGTATCAGAGCGCTTTACATAAGGTAACACACTGTTAAAGAAAATGATAACAATTACACATTATATCAAAAATAAGCAACATAGTGAGAGAGAAAAGAAAGGTGAAACAAATAGAGCGGAGGGGGGAAGGGGAAGTGTGAGTGGGAGGATGAGGGAAAGGACGGCAGGAGAGATGAAAGGAAGTCTACCCAAAGACCGACTGGGTAGGTGACGTCCAAGGAGGGAATCCACAGTCCGTCTCCCATTCAGCTAAACAAGGTAGCTCCATCTGGCTTCAGTCAAATAGCTAGATCCCAACTGATGAGGGAAAGTTCACAGAAGAAAGTCCAGTTAATAAACAGGGAAGCAACTATGGGCAAGGACAGGTGAGGGCAAAGGTCAATAGCTGGAAAGTGGGGAAGAGTAGAGCGGAAAGGGTAAGGGGTAGGGTGAAGGGGAAGGAGGGAGATAAGGTCAGGAGAGACGCAGGAGAGTTTGTCTAAAGACCGGCTGGGTAGGTGATCTCCAAGGAGGGAATCCATAGTCCATCTCCCCTTTATCTCACGAGGTAGCTCCACCGGGCATCAGTCCAAATGGGTACGTCTTAACAGTCTAGGGAAAGTTCTCAGAGTAAATGTCCTGGTGGATGAGTAGGAACAGGGTCGGATGAGGACAGGTGAGCGTCAGGACGATGACCAATGATTTTAGACCAGGAGAGATAGAGCATTGAGGAGGGTCCCACTGAGGCGGCCATCCTGAGGTCAAGCAAGGGGATGAGTCCTTGATGTTCGAATTCAGACGGTCCCCATTATTCTCTGTTAGAGGCAGAGCGGGGGGATGAGGGAACCACCAGTTTTGTGGACCCATTGGCAGAATATCATCGACAGAGGCTTAAATGCTGAACATAATGACGTTTATACCTGATACTGGCACATTGCAAGATAAGCTGGTCTCAGAGAGTATTGGCAGATAGTTATAAAGGGAATGGATGAATTGAGCTTAACATTGCAGCAATTTCAGTTGGCTGTATTGCTGATTTGATTTTGCCAAGGTCTAAGTCCCGGGCGCCATCTTAGGGTCAGGCACCGCACTGAGGGGGATCGCCTAGCTTAGAAGATCAATTTTCGTGCAGAAATGTTCCCCATAAACAGCAGACCCAGCCTTATCACAGTAAATACTCAAAATTGCCAGTAGTCTGCAACGCAGCTCCTCAGGAGAAGATTATGCGCATTCTGTACCTTTCAAACAGCCGCCATCTTAGGGTCAGACTGCTTTAGTTAAAAGTCACTTGTAGTGCAAATTTTCTTTAGTGTAGTAACAAAGGTTGATGTACCTTGTCGAGAGATGAGGTCATTCACATCACCTGAAACGGGTACTCAGGAGGGCAATCCGGTTCCTTTCTGAACCTTCTGTAATGATTTTAACAATGTTCCTCATCATCTGCCATTTTGTTCCTGCATGTTGCTTCGGATGGCAGACTAGCAGTGGTAATTTTGCTTCAACTGGTGCCTTTCCTAAAATCTCGATGTCACCCGCAGGACAGCGCTCCATCAGAGACCTAAGCCTGGTGCTCTCGGGACCTCCGGAACCCAAGCATGATGCCCCGAGGGCGATTGCCTTAAACCTCCCCCTCCCCAGCCTCTCCCCATTCCTATACCCTACCTCCCTCTTCTCCATCCTTTCCCTCCCACACTAGTCTAATCTCTCATGAATTGCTGTAGCCCATTGCAACTTATGTAATTAGATCGTATAAAATTTGAGCTATTTTTTACTGTTTGTATTGGTTTTAAATACTACCTAATTGTACTTTTGTTATATTGCAATTAATACCCATGTACAGCGCTCTGATACCCTTGGGTCCAGCCAGCGCTATATAAAACCTTTTTAAATAAAATAAAAAGAAATACTGCAGTGAGGTTACCTGTCTGTTGGAATAGCATTGAGAAGCTACGCAGGGCTGACAGTTTTAAACTAGGGACTGTTTTGCATATAAGTTGAGTGTGAGTGAAAGCAAACGGGTTTGCTGGTGAAACTTATATCACCTAGAAAGGGTAACACTGAAGGAGTAACAGGATCTCTTGAGCTTGAATGAAGGGTAAATGGAAGGTTTGACTCGTAGAGTAAGAGGAGCAATTCTGAATTTATCCTTTGTTTAGTGGAACAGGCAGAGTGGCAAATGTTTTAACATTGTTAATAACGGAATTTAGTTAAAGGAAGAGTAAAAGAAATTTGTTTTCGTATTGCCTTGTGAAGGGAGGGTCAGTTGCCCGAGTTGCACTGACGTCACAGTGAGCCGCACTGGGATAGGTTGAAACAGCGGGCATGGAACTGACGCGAATTGTAAAGGAGGGTTCAGAAGTAAGGAGCAGAACTGACGACATTGAAAAGGCTGCGCTGGCATTGATCAGATCACAAGCACAAGACGCAATCTGTTTGGATGATTGAGTGAAAGCTGCTTTTAGATTGGTTGGTGAAAATCTGTATGCTTGATTCCCATTACCTTTTTGTGCGAGTCGCCCCCTGACAGAAAATCTCAAGGATTTGTGGATTATTGTTTCATGTATCGAGTGTCTATTATGTATGGAGAAAAGAAGAACATTTCATTTATAAAGAAAATTAAGAATTTCTTTAAGAAAGATAAACCTGTATTGACTAGAGAAGGAATTCCTATTCTGCCACCTAAAACGCCTGCTTCATTTATGATGATGGAGAGAGGATATCTATCATGTGCATGGATGTTGACTTGGATGGAAAACACAAAAGATGATGGTGTTTTAGCTTTTCCTGTGCATGGTACCTTTAATGGAAGAATTTTGCAGGATTTGAGGATGCGTATGAATGATTTAGATCCGAGACCTTGGTTAACGCAGAATGAGGCATTAGAAGAAATAGAGACTGAGTCGTATGAACAAGAGAAAAATCGGAGTGGAAGATATATGGGTCATTTTCCTAGGTACTTGCGGGAGACACGTGAAGGTCAGATGAAGCAATGGAGAAAAGCAATGGTATCAGAAGGTTTATACCCAGTATTAGTGCCGGAGGAAAAGTCAGGGAGGAAGTGTAAAGAAAAATTGAAACACATGAACACGGCAGGATATGGTGAATCAGAAGATGAGTTGCTAGAGGACATTTTAACTAAAAAAAGAACACTGTACCAAGAAGGACCAAGTAGAGTTACCCCAAATGCACCTGTATATGGAACACCATTGATTCCACAAATTTTACATGACCCAACAGTTAATAGGGTACTTCAAGATAGGGAAAAAAAGTGTTAAATGAAAACAGAGAAGAATTAATACACAAAAAATGTCAATTGAATTTTAACCCTGAAGCATTGACGATGTTAGTAACTATAGGTCCTGTTGTTCCATTGAATGGAGACAAAGCAAATTGCCTTAAACCACCAGCTGTAACAGCTCCCTTAAGTAACCCCAGAAAAGAAATTCTGATAATAGCTGATCAAGTCATTGAGTTCGATTCAGTCATTTCATTAATGGATCTACCGATAAGAGACTCAGTAAGTGAAACCCCAAAAAGAGTTACGCCCAGTAGTTCAAAGGAAGGAAGATCATTAGTATCCTCTGGAGCCAAAAGTGCAATAGCAGTAACTCCAGAAGATTTGGCGAGATGGGCACAGGGAATAGAAAAACAGAGTACACCCCCTAAAATATTTGATATTTACAAACTGAAAGTAGATTTGGAAGAGATGATAGCTGGAAATGTGGGAATAGAAGGATTGAATATATATAATGAGGAAGAGTTGTTGTTTATTTGTAGGAGTATAACCAGGAATGCAAGACTATTTCATGAGAAATTGACAGAACTTGCCTCTGAGATGGGGACTGAGATAGAGAGATCAAACGTGCTACAGAAACCATATTGAATGGAATTTACTGACAAAGATTTAGAAAATATGAATGTGTCTGGAAAGAAGTTACAGGTATAGGATTTGTTGAATATTTTGCAAAAGTGGGGAGATATTGACAGGTGGAGAGCGAGGTAGACAAGGAAAAAGGAGGAAGCCCAGGCAAAGAAAGCCTCAACTGCATATCTGTTAAAAGAGACAGGAAAGGTTGAAAGATTGTGTCCTTTGAGAGAGGTACCTGGTAGTGGATATGTTCATGTTCCATGGAGTCAACAAGATATTTGGTCATTTACAAATGATTTCCCTAAATTGAGAGAGAAACCAGTTGAATGGTACAAACAGGTTGAGAGGTTTCTGAAGGTTTTGCTGAAAGACTTGGATGGTCTGTTTGAAATAGTAGTACCTGCTGATTTATGGACAGATGTAAGATCACAGTTGATTGGCCAAGTGAAGAGTACCCAAGAGATGCAAAAACAGGAGCACCTTCAGATGATGTGGTGAAGAAATATCACCAAGTAATTACTTTCCTAAAAGGAAAAATTCCTCCTAAGGAAACAGATTGGGTAAAGATAGACAGAACGACCCAAGCGCCAAAATAATCTGTTCATGCATATTATGAACGACTGCTGCAAGTGTTTAAACAGTATAGTGGTTTTGAGAACATTGGAGATAAGGATATGGGTCATTTTGCGTATCGGTTTGGGAACGGTTTGAAGCCAGATATTAGTCAGATGATTCAACAGCACATGTTGTGTTGGCAGGGAAAGTCAATTGACGACATTTAAAATACGCACAGGATTGTGTGGATGATATTGAGGCAAGGCATAAAAAGTTAAAAGAGAAAATGATGTGGGCACAAGTTAAATTGGCAGAACAACAGGAGATTAAATTAAATAGCCAGGCAGATGGTCAGATGAAAGAACAGAGTCAGGTTGATCATGCAGTGAATGGTGGTAAATCAAGAGGACGAATGAATGGAGAAGATGCAAAGAAGGAGTTTCCATGTCATGGGTGCGGAAAGATGGACATTGGAAAAACGAGTATAAGAATATTCAGAATAATAATGGGCCCTTCCAAAATTTAAATCCACAGACGCAGAATGAGGTGCTTATGAATCAGCCACAGCTGGTAGTTAATCAGCAGTGTCAGGTGCCACCTGCCCCTATTCCAAATTTTGCGAACCAGCCAAAGTACAGTGCAGACGCCGGATTTCAAGGAGGAAGTGGTAAGAAAAATTCTGTGATGTCACAATATCTTTTAGAATCATGAAAGTGAAGATGAGCAATGACGGTGCCTATGGGGGAGGAAGAGGAGTGCGCACTTTGTGCATCTTTGCAGGTACATCAGTCAGGTCCATTTACTTATGGGAAGGTGGAAGGCAATGATATCACTTTTCTGTTGGATTCTGGTGCTACCCGTTCCACTGTGAGAACAGCAGACCTCCCAAACCTACCCCTCTCGGGAGAAGCAATCCAAGTAGTCGGAGTTTTGAATCAACAGATTAGAACTCCAATTACCGAACCTATGGAGGTATATATATTGGAAATGTTAAAGACATGCATAAATTTGTGGTCTGCAATTCTAGTCCAGTAAATTTATTGGGAAGAGATTTACTGTGCAAAATGAATTGCACAATTTATTGTACTCCGGATGGTGTTGCTCTTCAAACCCCTGATGAAGCTATGGTATACAAGATAATGTTAGCTAAACAAGGCACAGAAATAGAAATGTATTCTTTGATGACTAAAAATGACTTACCAGAAGAGCAGAAAACAACTGTGAATCTGGAAGTATGGGATTTCACGGGAAAAGAAATAGGGCTAATGGCAAATGTAGAAAGAAGGTGCAGTTTACCCCAACACCAGACAATACAAAATGAGTTCAGAAGTGAAAGCAGGAGTGGCTTTTGTGAAATTGACCGTATGATTAAACAGGGCATTTTAAAAGAAATAATGACTAGTCCTTGTAATTCACCTATAATAGGACGTAAAAGGCCTAGTGGAAAATGCAGGATATGCAGATTTGAGAAAAATTAATAAAATTGTAGTGCCTTGCTGTCCTGTGGTGCCAAATCCAGCAGTGATTCTTTATCAGATCCCTTGGAATGCTGGCTGGTTTACCGTAATTGATTTGTGCCAAGCCTTTTTCTCAATTCCCTTACATCCAGACAGCCAGTATCTTTTTTCATTTAAATTTGAAGATCGTATCTTGGCCTGGAACCAAGTTCCTCAAGGGTATACAGAAAGTCCCTCAATTTTTAATCAAATACTGAAAAAGTGTTTAGAGAAGGTATTATGCCCAGAGATTCAGTTTTAGTGCAATATATCAATGACTTACTTGTAGCATCAAAATCCAGAGAAGACTGTGTTACTGATTCCATTGCGTTATTAAATCATTTGGCTGAGGGAGCTCACAAAGTGTCCTCAGAAAAATTTCAATTTTTCCGAACAGGACTAAAAGACTTGGATCACCAAATAGAAAGAGGAGTGAGGAAAGTGACTACTGAGAGAATAAAAATAATTAAGCAAATGCAGATGCACTGTTCTGTTGTGAAAGAGAAGGTTGTGCACTCTCAGTTCTAAATTAACTGAGTTGGGTGTGAAGGGTAATCAGGCACTCATATAGTATTCACACTATTATAAAATAAACAAATTGATTCCCAGTGTCTTATGATGCATTCACCATGGAGAGAAACACCCTAAATCCCCAAAACTCAATCTAAGATTGATCCAACTGTTTACAATTATTGAACCACACGTATCTTATAATTAGGGCTCCCGGTTTTCCGTATTTACGGATTTTTACATATAAATACAGACGGAAAAGTATTTTTCCTTTGTCTGTATTTATATGTAAAAGCGGAAAAATACGAGTAAACAAGTCAATTTTGCCGCGCTGCTGCCTTTGTTCAGAGTTGCCGTGCCCTGCTCAGATCTGGGAATTCCTTTGCAGTGACGTACTGTGGACCTATTGGCTCAGGGTCTTCAAGTGACCCTGAGCCAATCCCGGTTGTTTAGAAGAGTCAGTGTGGGCGTGCTAATACCTCCAGCCTTCCAGGGATCCAGGACTCCGCCGCCGGAGTTAGCCTGCGCCAGCCCGCCGCCATTTGCACTTTCAAGGCACCTGTATGTGCCCTATTATGTGGACAGATCAATAGCCTTAAATGCCGCTCCTGCCTCTCTCTCTCCCTCTGCAGCCTCGGGCTCCTGCCCTACCGCCCCCACCCACGCAGGAGCAGCTGTTTGCATCCCCGGTGTTCGTTTTGGTTTTTCTTGTGATTGCATTTTTAATCTTAAAAGATATGACTTTGTTACTTTTCTAAGACTAATAAAAATGCAATCACAAGAAAAACCCAAATGAACACCGGGGATGCAAACAGCTGGTTCTGCCTACGTGGTGTGGGGGAGGGAGGGCAGTAGCCCGAGGCTGCAGAGGGACGGAGAGAAGCAGCTTAGAGAGGCCAGTGATTAAGCCCCAGAATTGGGGGGGGGGGGGGGGGGGGGGTTCATGTTGGTCTATGCACAATGCAACAATTAAGTAAAAAGGCACCTTTTTACCCACATTTTTTCCATTGACATACACGTAAGTCACAACGTAACCTCTTTTGTTAAATCTACATTTTTGTATTCTAAATTCACATACTAATTGCTGCCACAATGCATTGCAAATGTTCACCAAACCTAGGCCTCTGAATAATCCACAACCAGTCAGGAGCAACTCTCGCAATACAATGCAGCTCAATATGCTCTCCTACAGATGTTGTGCCAAGCCAGCTTTTGAAGCAAAAACATTCGGTCCTTAAAAAATTAATTCCAGAAATCAGGGATTCTTTTCTCCTGAAAAAGCGCAATGCTTAGTAGCAAAAGGATGCTGCCTTTTGATCCACAAAGTCCATACTGCAGAGCATGAGAGGTGCATAGGCCATAACCGCCAGCTTATAGCGACCGAATTGCTAACTAGGCGAGAAATTGCAAAAGGCCCGCAATGCCGGAAATTTCAATTTAACAAGCAGACACAGCCCCCTCATGGTGGTTGCTTCCTTGTTCTTTTGCAGAGAGAGACTGTTTACGTTTTCTTTTCCTATGGGCAAGAGCATTCAGATTGTTCTCTTGCTATGCGCCATCTATCTCCCCGACAGACTCCTCAATTCCCAGACATTACAAACTCTATTCTCGTTGGAAGGGTGCATAAAGAAAAAGGAAGAACCCCCTGATTGGAAGTGCTCGGCACTACACACTGGCACAATATTCTGCCTGCGATTGGAGCACTGTGTGCTCCATTTGGGCAATCTGCAGTGCATGACTGAAGTAACTCACCCAGTTGAAATTAGAGCACTCCCCAAACGATTAGTTTTCTTCCTGTCCCACACTGTAACCCAGTATAAATTGGAATTAAAAACCTGTAGTAGCTTGTAAAGACGTACAATGTACTCTTGTCCAGAGAACAAACACCAACCCCCTTGAGTGAACCAAAAAACACAGATTCACCTCTGCATGAACTTGGCAAACAGCAAGTTCCTCAATTCGTCAACTTTTTTTGAGGACATTTCCATTGACAGCTGCAAATCAGCACAGGTATTTTCCCTCTATTTCCCCATCTCTGCTTTGGGAATTGCTCTGGAGAGTCTGCTACGTGCAGGGCATTGGAATTATGTGACAAGGTAGACTAAATTATGTAGCAAGAAAGGGCAAATTATGAGGCATAATGTGGCATCTTTTGTGATAGTATTACCTATTGTTTTGGTCATTTGTACGCATTTTAATACTGTCTGGGGAGTAGTTTCACCTCATTAGTGCAAGCAGTCCCTCCCATAGCCATCAGTTGTTAGCAGGGCTCGGAGGAGCCCTTCCAGTGTCATCAGTAAAAATTGAACTGGTTTTCAGTGGTCTTCATTTCATTAACAAACCAGAAAGAGCCTCAATGTCTGCAAAGTCTCTGGAAATGCACATGTGCTTGTACTACAATGGCAAAGTTTTCAGATGAATGTATTGTGTTGACCAATAACAACCCGGCGCTGGTGTGCATTGTCAATTTAAATAAATGCAGAAAAATACTAGATGTAGTGGCGTCTTTTGCGTGTGGCAAAAATAAATGTGGATAAATACAGAAAAAATGCCCAAAAAATAAATATGGATAAATACAGACGGAAATGGTCAAAAAATAAATACCATAAAACCGGGAGCCCTACTTATAATACAGTGAGTACAGAAACGTAAGGAAATAAAGCAGTAGTAGATTGGACTTTTTGTTTCTTCTTTATTTTAACGGGGTCTTCCCTCCCTTACGCCAACAAGTTTTGTTGTTATTGGATATGACCGAATTACTTTCTAAGGGCTTATGACTTCTTCCAACCAAATATTTTAAAGTGGTAATATACAAAATCTAATCAATTTCATTCAATAGCATCCAGTATTCAATGTTTAAAATTCAATGTCAATCAACAATCCTCCACAATGACGCTGTTGTATTGACAAATATAAACAATATTCCTCTTTTATTACAGTGGAGACAATTACACCGAAAATTACAACAGGTCCCTGAAGTACGGGGCACCTCAACATAAAGTTGTTATTTTGACAAATATAACGATATTCCTCTTTTACCGTGGAGACAATCACTCCAAGAATTACAACCGGTCCCTGAAGTACGGGGCACCTCCGACCGTATCAGCCGCACTTGGATGCAGGTAAAGGTGTAGGAGTTCTAAAATGATTTCACTATAACAGAGCCCAGGTTGTAGATAACATCCGGGTGGGAGTATGACCATTTATAGATGTTCACCCTTAGCATCAAGGGTTTATCTGAAAAGGTATGTAGGGCGCCCCTACATATGGGCAGTCTGTTTCCACCTCGGTTATGGCACAATTTACTGCTAGTGAGATTAACTACACAGGCCGGCCTTGGCTCACCCAGCTAGAGAAGATATTGCTAGCTGGAAAAAATGGGCAAAACCATCCTAGAAAGCGGTGGTTTTAAGAGACCAAGGGTCTTCTTTAGAGCTCGGCAGATGGGTTATTCCATCACAATGGTGACAAATATCCCGTCCACCAAAATATAAATCGCATAGGATATAACTGGAATTATATTTCAGCGGACAGAGTAACCCACCCGCTGAGATCTAAATAAGGCCCCAATTTTCCTGGAGGGCAAATATATGAAAAGATTTAATATAATTTAGCCAATTGGGTCCTTGATCTTAGCTGCCAACCCTGCTATGTTCCCAGAAAGAAACTCAAGATGATCACTAGTGTGGGACACTGAGGGATGAGACACAGCCTCCTTGCCAAGCTTTACTGAGTCATCCCCAGGCTTTTAATTGACGTAGGCAATTTACCCCCTCAAGAGAAATAGGGATCTCAAAACCTGTTGATAGAGGTCAAAGGGACAATGTTCTCCCTGAGAGGCTTACTATGAGACACTTGAGGATCTGGAGAAGCCAGGGGATGATGGGGACCACTCACTTCAGGGCCAGAGGAGGTAAAAGGCATGGGCTGCTCCTTGGTGGGATTAATGTGTGTACCTTGGGGATCTTGGAACTAATGGCAATGGTGGTAGCCATTCGCCCCAAGCCCAATCCTTGGCTTGTGGAAAAATCCCAACAGCTGCAAGCCAATTCATGAGCCTTCTATACCTTTGGGAAGAAGCTAACTTTCTGCCGGCAGCCTACCTGTTATTGCAGTTCAGTACAATGCAATCACCGCTGCACAACTTGGGCCCGACCAACCCACCCCACTCTTCAGAATATATTTATCTATGTGTGGATACTGGCATCGGCCCCTGCCCTTGTGGAAAACTGATGAATAACTTTATTGTTAAGCTGTAGGAACCCCTCATGAATATTTGATTTGAGTGGGGACAAATCTACTAAAAATCACCAAATAGGGAGTACAATTGGGCGTAAGGTCTAGAAAGTCATCCCGAGGGGGAAAAAACCAGGGCTCATCCAGGACGAAGGTTCGATGTGGACTCTAGTATGAATAGACCAGGTAGGAGCATGTTTTGATATGAAAGGGTGAGACAGAAAGATCCATTAGGAATGCCAGTATTAGATTTATCAAAACTGATGTTCCTAGCCACTTGGGTACCCCCTTGTCTTATATGTAAGAGAGTAGAGGCAGGACACATGGGGATCATCTGTGTGAGCATGAGTGCAGTGTGAATAGGAGGGGGCAGGCAATTCCCATTGGCAAGGGCATCATGTATTAAAGCCTGCGGGACCGAGGAGCTGGCCGTATGAGAGGGCTGGGCGTTCACACAGGTGTGATTAATACAAGAACCTCTGAACAAAAGCTTTTATATTAGGCCATTCATTTTTGTGTAAAATTTCTTAATTGGTTTTTCACATACAAATGGCTAATCAAGCCGATGCTGTTATTCGATTAGACCATTATTGATTGCAATAAGATCCAACACCCTTGTATTTAAAGAAAGGATAACATCTTTAACGGTCCTAAGTTCAGTTCTAAGATGCACAACCATGCTCTTGATGTCATCCCAACGATCAATGCCAGCAACCACAGTATCCAAACTAGCTTTAAACCGGGCTTTGGATCCATTCAAATTGGTTGGTTTAGTGGCACAATTAGTTAGAGGTAAAGGGAAAACGAGTGAGTTGTGATCAGACGAGGCCACATCAGATACGGAACCATTAACAATAGAGAGTGAGTGTAAAACAGGTGCAATAACAGTGTCCAAGAGACTTGGCTCTTTCTCCAAGTTGGTATCAGCATTCAAAAGGTCTTTCTCACTTGGAAAGATCCTCGATGAATTATGCTTCTCCTTGTAAAACTGAGTAATCTTAGTTTTTGCTCTCCAGGGTATGGGTGTGACATGGATGGATCTTCCACTACTAAGCATGTCCTCAACCTCAAGAGATAAGTTAATCTATTACTTGAAGGCCACAGTTCTCTGCTGCATGATGTAGGTTCCTTCTCAACATCCAGAGAGTTATCGGTCACTTTTCATTTGCCCATGACACTTAAGAGAGGTGTGTCACAAGGCACCAACCATTCAATCAGACAGGCTAGGGTCACTGGAGGTGAAAACAAACCCTAAACAGAGAGACAGTGCCACAAAAATAGGCTTACCAGTCAATTTGTGGCCAATGTCACGTGAAGAGCCTCTTCCTGGAGCCGACTGGCGCAGGACAGATCTGGCCTTAGCCCAGGCTTGGCCCGTTTGTGGCTCACGCTATCCCCTGCAGCAATGTAATGGGGCTGCTCTAAATAGAGCTGTGCAGTCTGCCCCCTCGTTGCAGGTGAATTACCTCCTGACGCGAAGCACACTGGCACATGAAGTCACCAAAAGCACACTGACTAAGCTTCCTGCACCATGGGTAATGGGGCTATGCTAAATAGCACTGTGCAGGTTCCGCCCTCTCGTTGCATGCCAGGCACCTCCTGCCACAAAGCAAACTGGGACCTGGAGTCCCCAAAAGCACACCAACGTGGTGTCCCGAGCCGCGGGTAATGGGGCTGCGCTCTATAGCGCTGTGCAGAGTCTGACATCTCGTTGCAGGTGATGCGCCTCCAGCTGTGAAGCACACCGGGGCCTGAAGTCCCCAAAAGCAAACTGATTCAGCGTCCCTTGCTTCGGGTAATGGGGCTGCGCTACATAGCTCTGTGCAGTTTCCCCTACTTGCAGGTGAAGCGTTTCCTGGGGCAAAGCACACTGGGACCTGGAGTCCCTAAAAGCACACTGAGTCATCATGTATCACAGCACATGTTAGGTGCACCCCCTGCTGAGCAGTGCCTTATGCTTTGCACAAGAGTAAAAAAACATGTGCTTCACCTCCAGTTGTGTCTGATGTCAAATTCACTGGGTGGGGAGGAGGCAAGCTCAGCTAGACGATAATTTGTGCTGTACAGCAAACACTTTCAGGCCCTAGGTAATAGAAGGGGAAAGGTAAAGCTAATGATTTCAAGTTCTGATTATGCAACCCTAGTTTGTATTTGAGGATGTTTTTTGGAATAAGGAGTGAGAATATTTCCTCTCATTTTTAAGAGATAATCTGGCAAGGTATATAATTTAGAAAGCTGCAAAAATGGCAATAACAGTAAGATGTATTGTTCATTATTTGACATTTCTCTAAGAACTCAAATATTGTTACTAAACCAGACAATACAATGTTTACAGAAACAAACGTAAATAGAGACATACTATACTGATTGTCCTTTCGTGGTGCCAGACGAGGACAGATTCCAAGAAAACTAAATCCCTCATCTTCACGCACACCTCCAGACAAATTACTTCTGATTCCTAACTAATGCCATAAGTAATGCAGTCTTCACAAGGCACGTGCCATTGATGGTGGATCCTTGGTGAATGCATGGCATACTGGAGCCAGGGATCATCAGTCTGACGTTAGGTTCTAACCGACGAATCTCCTCGACACATAGCTGCTACTACATTGGCTCGCACCTCCAAACTGAAACATTTAACTTTTAGCACTTAATTTACCTTTTATCATGGTAGGAACACTACTTTTTTATTTGTGCAGAATTTTAACTACATTAAAATTGTTTTACTGCAGTGAAGACGA
This sequence comes from Lissotriton vulgaris, assembly GCF_964263255.1. Lineage (NCBI taxonomy): Eukaryota > Metazoa > Chordata > Amphibia > Caudata > Salamandridae > Lissotriton > Lissotriton vulgaris. The sequence continues at coordinate 502,642,114 of NC_141694.1, forward strand.
ACATTTACTTTGTCACGTTCCCAAAAGACCTACCCTGTACTCCACATCTTCTGAAAGAGCAGTCAATATGTAAGCTGTGAGGGTGATGGCACCATTCTGTCCTCCTTGGAGTTCAGTATGTATCACACGTCCTGGTTCAGTGAATTGTCCTGTATTTGTATTCTGGAACTGTATGAGCCATTGTATAACCATTTCCAGGACTGCTTGATCAATGGAAATGAAGGGCCTGGCCTGCAGGAAACACCGAAGTACAAAGGAAGACAACCTGTGGAGGAACAAGAAACCAAAGTGTAAATGAGAGAATAGTGAAATCTGCCCATATGTGTGGGCTGTCTGAGTCTTCATAAAACTAATCCCTATGCCACTGAATGAAAACTTCACAAGACAAGAATTCATATCAAGACCATGAGGGTTTATTCCAAATGAAGGTAAATACAGAAGGAAATATTTTTTTGGTTAAATCTTGGGGAATCAGCAATTAAAACGTCAATTAATATCAAAATAAAAATATGGAAGATTACAATAAGGGCAATCTAAAACAAGTATTGGCCAGATCAAAGTACAGTTACGCAGGAGGACTAAAGATTGCTTTCCAAGCAAGTGCCAATATCTCTAAGTATAAATCAAATGACAGACTAGTCCAGAGCTTGCTCGGTTATAAAGCAACAGACAGTTTCGCACATCCCTTATCGAGTTTAGGCAAAAAACCCACACACTCCATATTGTGATGCATGGCACAACAGGGCTGGATTAACAAAGACACATTCATTAAAGCTAATTACTTTTGAAATACACAAGAAACATCAAATAAAATACATCTAGTATACATATGAATGAACGAGCTGTGCATTGGACATGAAGGAGATGGCGGTATAGTTATGCAACTTAACATTAACAAAGTCAGTGAATGAAAGGCTCTTTCTTTCGAACCTAGGAAAAGGGACTTGGATGTCACAAAGACAAGAACATCCTGGATATATCTTCCTATGAGGAACACACATTAATACAATTATTTGTACCACAAATGAAGCTTCTATTTTGCAGATTTTCTGAAATGATAAGCAAATATAGAAACACATGCATGTGTAGAATGCTTGTTCACATAAAATAAAGGTGCACTTTCTTTCTAAAAATGTGAAATTATGTCAGTGCACGCTGTTTGAGGCCTAAAGGCTTTAAATATTATTTTCTGGTTGTTAAAAACGTCCACATATGTGTAACCATAGTTTCCCTTCCACCAGTTTGTGTTTAGGTGAGCGGCGGGGAAGGGTAACAAAACCTATTTGACGCCATTGAGCCAAAGCACTGTACAGGTGTTTCTTCACAGTTTTATCAAAGTATCAGGTGTGTGCCCGATGCCTTTTGAATAAATGGGCTTCAATAAATCAAGTGGCAAAGGAATCAGGAGCAAGATTACATCAGCATTTCCTCTGTCAAAGTTTGATGTAGACAGCTTTGCCATCTCATTTATTCTTCACCTGATCCTAACCTAGTATGTAGGGATGAAGGAGAGATGTTCTTCATATTAGCTTTGCTACATTTTTGGCACTAAATAGTGTTTATCTTTAGGGGTCAATTATAGAAATGTGGTAGAGATGATTTTAGCACAGTACATAAAAATCAGCCAAATGAAATATAAATTCAATACAGACAGTTTTGTAGTGGACAAGTAAGGTTCTGTGGGCTTGAGATGCATTGGTGCCACTCAAGCCATTTTCTTCCTTTGGAGTTGCCTTAAACTCCTAACGCACATAGTTTCAAATTCACGAATCTGAAACCTCAGGAAATGCATGAGATGAAAAGTAGGAAGATTTGGAAAATCAACACTTGTCAAACCTGCCTAGAAAGAGACTCACACTTGCCCAAATTCTCCACTGCCCCCCAAAGTAGGGGGCATAATATCAAGAACGGCTTAAAAAATTATCGCCAGTTTAGCGGCAGAAAACTGCCGCTAAAGCAACCATAATGCGCTTAATAATATGCCCTTGTGAATTCCAATAGAAGTCAATGTTCTGGTGCGAACATGGGCTTCTATTGGAATTGTCCAGGACATATTATGAAGCCCAATATCGCCACTTTAGCTGCAGTTTTCTGCCGCTAAACCGGAGATAATTTCAACGCTGTCCTTGATAATATGTCCCCATGTGCGTTAGGAGTTTAAGGCAACTCTGCTAGCCCATGCTTAAATATGCTGTATTTGAAATATTTTAAGTATATTATATTGTGCTACTGTTACACCAGCACACAAAAAACTCTTGGTCTACCTAACTTTCTTCTTTCTCGTCGCAAGTCCCTTGCATGTCAGCTAGCAACATAGGGCCAGATGCACAAAGATTAGGAATAGCAATTTCCAAATAGCGCTTCTATTTCCATCACTATTTGGAAATTGCTATCCCTTATGTATGAAACCTTTTGTTTCATACTGATGATTCCTAACGGGTCGCAAAGAGATCTAACTCATGAATATTCATGATGTAGGTCGCAATTTGTGAATGCCTGCCATCACAGGGATGGTGGCCTGCTGAGGTGGGCAGACCATCATGCCTTAAAGGAAAACGGGATGTGTGTCAACAAAAAAATATAAAATTTGTTGTTTTTTCATTTTTTAAGAGCAGGCAATGGTACTTGCGACCACTGCCTGCTCTAAAAAGTTTTTTTTCAACAATCACCCCTTCCTTTTTGTGAATACATTACCACCAACTTTGAGCACATTTCGGTTGCTAAACATTGATACATAACCCTAGAAATTGCTATTTAGAAGGGACACCCTAAACGTGCCCTTTCCAAATAGCTATTTCTACACCCATCGTTTGGATGTTTGTACATTAGGAAAAGCATTTTCACCGTAACAAACGGCCTGATTTTGTGAATCGGGCTGTTTGCGACAGCGAAAATGCTTCGGACATATAGTCCTAAATGTTGCATTCTGTTCCAAGTTAGAAATTGCTAATTTTAAAGGAAATAGTTAATATTTCTAAATATGTTATGGTATTGAGTAATTTAGATAACGTAAAGCATGGGACAGAGAAAAACTTATAAGCTTTCACATGCTGACGTATTCACTGAATATAAATATAAAATCATAAATAGACTAAGAAATACATAAAATTACAAAGTTCATGAAAAACTTTTATATAAAAACTGGAAATGATGAATCTCGTAATTGCGTTTTTCTGACTTACCAACTACTTCCTGACAAATCGCTGTTCCCAAAAGCACTGAAAGAACCATCATCCCTCTTGTAAGTCAATTCCCTCTGATAACCTATGAAGAGAAACAATGTTCAAAATGTGACATCAAGCAAAAGGAAAATGTAAAATGGGTCTACTTTCTAGTAGTGTGAAGAAGGTAGCTGTCTTTCCAGCCATTCTCTGATTACTAATGAAACAACTGAGGGTAAGATCATGATGCACACTTTTACCTCAACATTTAGGAGATCACTGAACATGGTTGGTAATGCTCTGGAGAGGAACATTTCTCAAAACCAGTTCATCCACATTTCTCGCCACACTGTCCAGCTCCAGCTTTCCAAAACATTGACACTACCATATTCATCCTGCGTGATCTAGGCCCCGATTATGAGTGAGCTGTTAAAGGGTGAGCCATTTATTGCATCCAGTAAAAATAGATAAACTGAGTCAGGTACTTGCTCTGTGTGGTAGTGCAAGTGTTTTACTCCGTATTTTCCCTGATGAATTTGATAAAGTTTGGCCTGCTGAAATTTGAAATAATTAGGGCCGTAGGAAGCAGATTGTTAGGAACAAAACTAACAATTATGGGGTAGATTTAAGTACAAGTCACCCTGCTGTGCTGCACTGCATGACAGGGAAAGGGCATGAATGCATCCTATTTAAGTCAATATGGTGCATTTCTGCCTTTTCCCCTCCACTGGTGCCCTTTTGGGAGGCTAGGGCCAACGCAGGCACCCTTGAACAATGATGCAAGGGTGCCTTCTTTGCATGCAGGATTGTTTTTGTGCAGGAAGGGGTGCCTTCCTGCATAAAAACACTCCTGGGAGACATATTCTTCTATCTATGTGTGTTGCAGAATGCAGCACACATAGAAGGATGAAGTAACGAAGAGAAATAAATATATTTTATCCTCGTTAATCCTCTCCTGGGAAGGTGTATTCCCAGGTTTACCAATTCTGGTAAATCTTGGAATGTGTCAAAATCAATGGGAGTTACATTGAAATGCCCAGCCAAAGCTCATGGAATGCCTTTGCAGGGCAGAGGAAGGCAATGCAGTGATGTGCGCTGTGTTGCTTTGCTCCAGATTTATGGAACCACTAAGGGCCATGCAGAGGGGCTTTGTGTGGCTTCATTAATCTCACTTAAGGTTTGCATCACGTAGGTACAACGTTGCGTGGTACAAACGCGATGCTAACTGAGTCTTAAATATGGCCCTGAGATCCTGCAAATATTCCTGTGTTTGCAGGGATCAGAATTTTTCTGCCAACTCAGGATCCAGATCACTGTTGACGACCACTGCCCTTCTATTCTCCAATGACCTCAGAACATATTCTAAGACTCTCCTGTGTTACAATCTTGATCATTTTTATATAGTTAACTAGAAACTGCCACCTCTCTATTCTCTGCTCTCTCAACTCTCCTCTAGTGGATAAATGTATAGTCTGGTGTCCAGAGATGGCCTGCAACTATGCATATTTACTTGGGACTTTCCGATAAGCACACACACTTGAACAACTGCATTTACCATAATGCTCAGGGGTATACCCGCTGGTGGGTGGAGCAGTGTGCGACCCTTGGATTTTTGTTTATTAGCTCCCTTGAGCCGCTGAGCTGACGAGCTCCGGATACGCACCTGCGCGCCGTGAGAGGTACAAGAACCCGATAACACTTGGCAGCCTACGCAGCAAACCCCGAAGATAAGCCTACACTCTGCTGATGAAGGATAACAATCCTGAAACACCGGTGTCCAGAGATGGCCTGCAACTATGCACATTTACTTGGGACTTTCCGAAAAGCACACACGCTTGAACAACTGCATTTACCAGAATGCTCAGTGGTGTACCTGCTGGTGGGTGGAGCAGTGTGCGACCCTTGGATTTTTGTTTATTGGCTCCCTTGAGCCGCTGAGCTGACGAGCTCCGGTTACGCACCTGCGCGCCGTGAGAGGTACAAGAACCCGATAACACTTGGTAGCCTACGCAGCAAAACCCGAAGATAAGCCTAAACTCTGCTGATGAAGGATAACAATCCTGAAACACCGGTGTCCAGAGATGGCCTGCAACTATGCATATTTACTTGGGACTTTCCGATAAGCACACACGCTTGAACGACTGCATTTACCAGAATGCTCATGGGTATACCCGCTGGTGGGTGAAGCAGTGTGCAACCCTTGGATTTTTGTTTATTGGCTCCCTTGAGCCGCTGAGCTGGCGAGCTCCGGTTACGCACCTGCATGCCGGGAGAGGTACAAGAACCCGATAACACTTGGCAGGCTGTGCAGCAAACCCCGAAGATAAGCCTAAACTCTGCTGATGAAGGATAACAATCCTGAAACACCGGTGTCCAGAGATGGCCTGCAACTATGCATATTTACTTGGGACTTTCCGATAAGCACACATGCTTGAACAACTGCATTTACCAGAATGCTCAGGGGTATACCCGCTGGTGGTTGGAGCAGTGTGCGACTCTTGGATTTTTATAGTCTATTATCACATCTAACTAACATTACACTCTCTACTCTGTTCTAGCTCTCATCTTAAGGAGAAATTTAGGAAAAGCTAATTGAATAACTTAATATTTTGCTCTGGCCACTCACTCCTTTACCCCCTCCCTTGCTCAAACTGGGCTTACAACAGTTAGATAGGATCAACACACAATCAAGAAGATCAAAATGTGAAACCCCATGGTAGTAAATGCAACACAAAAATATGTTCTTCATGGCTGAAAGATGCTTTTCCTATTCTGATTACGAAAGACAATTTTATTGCATTTTATCATTTTGTGGCACTTACTATCCATATGTATGGAACCGAAGTGCTTACTGACATGGATAGCAAGTTACACCCTGTATGATTGGAAGTGCGTTGTTTTTGTTTGAAGCCTATGGGGGAATTGTTTTCATGTCATGCGTGAGAACCAACAAAGTGCAGATATAATGCTTTGGGATACCTGGTGGTGTGATGGGTGAGAGAATGTAAGGTACAGATATGTAAATTATAATTACAATAAGAAGTAAAACATGTAGGAAGCTACATAGTACCAGCCCGGTCATAAGGGCAGCAGGATTCTTAATTTAATGTATGTACATAAAAAAGAGATTGTAATCAAAAGAAGGCCCAGTAATTCATATGGTAATATGCACCAAGTAGAGACTGCATCAAGTGAGTCAAAGGATGCCAAAAGGTCAAGAATTGGAATTGGTGACACAAAGCGTCAGCTGGGATGTTTTAAATCCAAGGATACTTCCAACTGGTGACCAAATACATCCATTGCAACTGTTCTTTATGCATTGTTTGTGGAGAAGTGTCTTATTTGCCAAATGGCTGGGCATGGCAGAGTGTGTGGGGGCAGGTACTGGTTCGGGGCTAACGTAGGGCATGAGGTTACTGGCCCAACTGGCCGTCCACTACTCGAGTTTCTTCCGCGGAACGTCAAGGGTCTCAATGATTGTAGGAAGATACAAAAGGTGGTGGCATATCTCAAGTTGTATAGAATAGAGGTAGCAATATTGGCCTTGGAGAGCAGTGTATTGATGCAGCGTAGAATCCAGGGCCTTTGCTACGCAGCATTTCCTATGCACCCGAGAGTAGTCATCTATTTTAGCAACGGATCTGGGGTTTGCTTAAAAGAGACGTATATGGACCCAGGGGGTTGGTATGTAGTAGCTCGTTGCTACAAAGGGGACTTGGCAGTGTTGCTTGTCGGGTGTTCTGACCCAGTTATGAAGACCCACAGTTTTGGGGTGGGGACTTTCATTGAGTTTTGAATCCTGCTTGTGATTTCTCCAGGCCCTCCCATGACCCTTGGTGGCAGCACGAGCTCTCATAGATATTGCAAATAGAGAGTGCCTCCTCAACGTAAAGTGCAATGTGTCTCCCACTGGGATAAGATACACTCACTCCTCCACAGTGCATGACATCCACACATGTGTTGATTTGGCTTATATCAAGAAGGTTGTTGCCCCGGGTCGATTAATATGAGCCATTTCTATGGCCTCTGGCATTAGAACTGTAGCTCTGTGCCCGGAGAGCTTTTGCATTCACTTAGCCCTTTCCCCCCTAACTCCTTATTAAACTCAGTTTTCAGGGCAGGGCTGGCCCAGGCAATTGAGGAGTTTTTCCACATTATTGTGGGGACAGTGGATACGTTTGTGACAGTTTGGGAGGCATTCAAGGTCTATATAAGAGGTGTCACACTGTCTAAGCATGTAGGAGTCCTCAAGTCGCTGCGGAAACGATTGACACTCCTTGAGGGGGAAATTGCAGAGTTTGAGCTGAGACATCAAAGCTCGGCTGACGGCTGCCTCCGGGGTGATATTAAAGCAAATGTGGACAGCTCAGAGGAAAGTTTATCACTTGGGAAAATATGCTATTGCGCGCAATTATGGGGAGGGGAAGCGACTCAGTGGTACTTTAGCTGTATTGCTGCACCCCAGCAGGTAGTCTGCCATAATCTTAGAAATACAAGATGAGCAAGGACAACCTTTAAGCAATACTGACCAGACCGCAGGAAGATTTCATAGATTTTACACTGAACTGTACAGTCATGACTTCCGCACAATAATACCATTGATGATTTCTTTACTACTGATTATTGTGCACTTATAGCTATGACCTGGTTTACCACTGAGCATATGGAGCATTTGATGGCACTGCAGTAACCAGCAGAGATACACGTAGCGTTTAGGGCCATGCAGTCTGGTAAAGTGCCAGGCATGGATGGGATTACTCTAGCCTCCTATAAGGCCTACCAGGGGCTGCTGGTTCCTCACCTGGTCACACTATATGAGGAGATGGCACCATGCCCGCCTCCATGTGCAAGGCCTTAATAGTGACGCTCCTGAAACCTGACAAACTGTTGACTCACTGTTCATCTGTGCAGACCATTGTTCGTATTAAATTTGGACACTAAGCTTTACTCCAAGGTATTGGCCATTGGCCAATAGATTGGCCCTATTACTACCCGAAGTATTGGGTTCAGAACAGGTCAGATTTGTCCTGGGATGTAGTCTCCCCTTCAATCTTAGAACACTGTTTGGCACTATTCAGTGCATTAATCTGAAGGTATATACATCTGTTATTTCAGCGCCAAGATGCCCCGTTGCTGGGTGAACGTGCGCTTTACAAATACATATGTTATGTTATGTAAGGGCTGCCGCTGTTTTCCTGGATGCAGAAAAAACGTTACATTCCATGGAGTGGGGATTTATGTTAGCTGTGCTGCATCACATTGGGGTTTGAGAGCTGTTTCAGCACCTGGTGACTGTGCTCTTTCTTTACTAACTGCTCGCCCCCATCGCCATCACTGAAGGCACCAGGCAGGGTTGCCCCTTGCCTCCCTTGCTTTATTCATAAGTGGCAGAACAATTACAAAGCACGCTTCATGAATACCATGGACATAGAGGTTTGCACTTCTCAGGGAACAACCAGATAATCTTGGTGTATGCGAAGGACACACAGCAGTATGTATGTCAGCTGGAACTTAGTCTCAAACTTGTATTGTGCAAGGTTGTTCAATTTGGATGATTCTCTGGCCTTCGCATGAATTTGGACAAATCCATCATATTTTCACGAACATTTGCCATGACACCAATAACATTAGACTAGCCATTGCAATGGTCAACAGATTTATTGTGTTACCTGGGGATAACGGTGCACACGGATCCAGAGGTGTGTGCTACTTGATAATAATGGTACGGCCACACAAAAGCTCTTGGAGGCGGTCAACCGCCGGATTAAACTACTATTATACCTAACTGGGTGCATAGCTATCAAGAAGATGGTAGTGCTGCCCAGATTTTTATTCCTGTTTCAGAATATTCCAATATTGCTGCCTCAAGCGGTGTTCAATAACTCATGATAAAATTGGCATGGGCGGAAAACAAACAAGAGTACGTTGGGAAACACTTACCCTGCCTTATGATATGAGAGACCTAAATGCCCCAGACTTGGAGATATATTATAAAGCGGCACAGAGTATGTTTGCCCACTATTGTCTTTTTACGCCCAAGTGACTTGCCACACCTGCAGCGCGAAATATGCTGCAGACCCCCACACATTAACCCAAACGCTGTTTAGTAACCTGTTAGATATGGGATTTTTGGTAGGCTAGGGCGTTGGCCAAAGTCAGGCAAAAACTACCACTCTATTCAGGATAAGGGAGTTACACTTCTAAAATAACCCCTGCTCACCCCCTTGGTAGCTTGGCACGAGCAGCCAGGCTTATCTTAGAGGCAGTGTGTAAAGCATTGGCACATAACCAATAGTGAGACAGTGTACGCATCACAAAAGGACATCACACCAGTTTAGAAAAATATCCAATATTTTCATATAATTAAAATAAGACCAACAACTATCGAAATCCACAATACTATACTTAAAAGTTCACAGTTCAAAATACATTGAATGAAAATAGTTCCTTGTGTGGATAGAGCCGTCCGGGCTTCCAAAGCGTTGTGAGCACACAAATCCAAAAACAGTTCCGGCTGCAGGGCGCTGGAGCCCTTGAAGTCACTCACGTTGCAGGTCGAGCTCCTTTCTGATGGGATCCCAAGCGCTGGAGCCAATGGGCACAGGTGCTGCGGTGTGAAGTGCAGCAGGCCGGCGTGCTGTGACCCCAGGTCGTGGTGCGAGCAGCAGCTTGATGGCAGCATCAGATGGCGTCGTCGGTGAGACCAGGGTCGCAGTGCGAGATAGAGGCGGTGCACGTCATGGTGCTAGCAGGTCATGGTGCAAGCAGCGGCGTTGTCATTGCTGAAGCACTGTACTAGGCTTAGGAACTTGAGTCGATGACACAGCTGTCAGTGGGCAAAGGCTGTGGTGTGGGATGAAGGCAGTGCATCCAGTAACTTACAGGTGGTGCCCCCGAACCACGGTGCAAGCAGCGACGTCGATTGTGGTGGGAAGTGGAGGCGTAAGGAAGGCCAAAGCCTCGTCGTGTAGCGAGGCGGTGCAGAATGCGGGCCCACAGGTCGTGGTGCAAGCAGCGGCTCGGGGATGGCATCAGCAGGCGTCATTAGTGAGACCAGGGTCACGGTGCGGCGTGGCAGCGGTGCCCTCTGCGGTGCCAAAGCTTTGGCGTGAAGCAAGGCGGTGCAGAGTGCAGTGCCCACAGGTCACGGTGCAAGCAGCAGCTCAGTGATGGCGTCAGCAGGCATCGTCGTTGAGACCAGGGTCACAGGGCAGTGTTGTGGTGGTGCCCTCTCTGGTACTTTCAGGACACGGGCTCGGCAGGGTCGTCGTAGACGTCGTTGAGTGGCGTTCTTCGGGTTGCAGCACAAAACACACAGACCCAAGTGCTGCGGGTCGAAGAACCTGAAGTCTTTGCTGTTCCTGAGACTTCGTGAACAGGGAGCAAGCTCTACCACAAGCCCTTGGAGAGTCTCACCATTTAGGTTGCAGAAAGTCCTGTCCAGGCCTTTCACTGCCTAAGACAGAAGCAGCCACTGCAGGTCAGCCCAGCAAAGCGGTCGTTCCTTTTAGCAGCTTCTCCAGCTCTCCTTCTGTGCAGTCTCCTTGGTCCAGATGATTTCTAAAGTTCAGGGGTCTGGGACCCAGTATTTGTACACAAAAATCCTTCGATCTTCCAGGCAGAGGGTGTTGGTGTACGGCCAGAACCAGTTGGGCCTTCTCTGGTGTTAATTCCTGGCAGGAGGTGGAGACGGCTTTGTCAGAGGCAGACCATGCCCTTTGAGGTACAAGGAAATCTCCTCCCTCTTCCCGCCCATCGTAACCCAGGTCTGTTTAGTCCTTTCCTGAACTACCTAGACTATCGGGAGACACCCTGCTTCCTAGCCATCTGTCGTCCAAAAAATAGACAGGCAATCCACATTCCAGCTGAGGCATACGGGATGACTGAGCAAAATAATACTCACTTTCTAAAAGTGGCCTCTATGAACTCAGAATGAAAAGGGTACCGTTGCTAAAGGCTGCGTCTTTAGACGCTGAGTTCAGGCACACCAAACTTCATTCACTTATACCTTTTTCAGGCTACGTACCTGGGTGGCACAATCCGTGCTGCAGGCCCACAAGTAGCGGTTGACTCACAAGCCCCGGCACCCGCAGTGCTCTTTACTGGGCACTGACAAGTAAGTCACACATCAAAACATAACACAATTTACCACTGAAGCACCAGCGCTTTACCACTGATCAACAGTGCGAAAAGCGTGCAGGAACGTTATGCTAGCAAAAACAGAGTCAAAACCAGGAGAGCAGATAGCAAAAACTCGGGGGAAACATGGCAAAAGATTCGGTGGCGTGGTGTTTTGCTTTTCCTTAATTGTTGCAATCCACACCTGGTACAGTCTCCTGGCACGTCAGGCCAGTTGCAAACTGTGTTCACCGAATCTCTGACAGAATATCAACGGACATAATATCGACCTACAAAACATCGACGCTGGAATATCGAAGGCAAGTATATCGACACCCTATCTAAAACATGGTAAGTACAAAAATATCGAAACCAAAAGATAGATGTTAAAAATATCGTAATTAAAAATATCGTTTTTTTTCTTTAAAATAAAAAAGTAAAATAAAGTAAATAATACTTATAAATAAAATAAACATATTTGAACATATTTAATAATGTTTAAAATTAATAAATAATACATATTGAATAATAAAACTTTAAAAATAAACATAACATATAATATATACTTACTTAATAATACATTTTATTAATTATTTTAATTACTTATAAATTATTAAATATACTATAAATTACCAAAATATCTACAAATAAAATAATAACATTAATAAAAAGAAACAATTATATTTAAGAAATGTAAAAAAAATATATATACTTTCAATATTTTTAAACTTAATTAAATACAACATTATCTAAAATAATAAAAAAAATATTAAAGACATAAATAAATAAAACTACTATTTAAAGTCCAAACAAAACTACAGTAATGAAAACATTGGATAGCGTAGAATGTAAAATTACTTTTCCCACTCCACAGAGTTCAACAGTAGGGAAAGCGTTGGAAAGCGTAGGGGTAAAAATTACTATTCCCACTCAAGAGAGTGCAACAGCAGGGAAAGCGTTGGATAGCGTAAGGGTAAAAATTACTATTCCCACCCCAGAGAGTGCAACAATAGGGAAAGCATTGGATAGCGTAGGGGTAAAAATTACTATTCCCACTCCAGAGAGTGCAACAGTAGGGAAAGCGTTGGATAGCGTAGGGGTAAAAAATTACTATTCCCACTCCAGAGAGTGCAACAGTAGGAAAAGCGTTGGATAGCGGGTGGGTACAAATTACTAATCCAACTCCATAGAGTGAAACAGTAGGGAAACGGTGGATAGCGTAGGGGTAAAAATTACTATTCCCACTCCAGAGAGTGCAACAGTAGGGAAAGCGTTGGATAGCGGGTGGGTACAAATTACTATTCCAACTCCACAGACTGAAACAGTAGGGAAAGCGTTGGATAGCGTAGAGGTAAAAATTACTATTCCAACTCCAGAGGGTGCAACAGTAGGGAAAGCGTTGGATAGCGTAGGGGTAAAAATTACTATTCCCACTCCAGAGAGTGCAACAGTAGGGAAAGCATTGGATAGCGGGTGGGTAAAAACAACTATTCCCACTCCAGAGAGTGCAACAGTAGGGAAAGCGTTGGATAGCGTAGGGGTAAAAATTACTATTCCAACTCCAGAGAGTGCAATAGTAGGGAAAGCGTTGGATAGTGTAGGGGTAAAAATTACTATTCCAACTCCAGAGGGTGCAACAGTAGGGAAAGTGTTGGACAGCGTAAGGGTAAAAATTACTATTCCAAATCCAGAGGGTGCAACAGTAGGGAAAGCGTTGGATAGCCTAGGGGTAAAAATTACTATTCCCACTCCAGAGAGTGCAACAGTAGGGAAAACGTTGGATAGCGGGTGGGTAAAAATTACTATTCCAACTCTATAGAGTGCAATAGTAGGGAAAGCGTTGGATAGTGTAGGGGTAAAAATTACTATTCCAACTCCAGAGGGTGCAACAGTAGGGAAAGTGTTGGACAGCGTAAGGGTAAAAATTACTATTCCAAATCCAGAGGGTGCAACAGTAGGGAAAGCGTTGGATAGCCTAGGGGTAAAAATTACTATTCCCACTCCAGAGAGTGCAACAGTAGGGAAAGCGTTGGATAGCGGGTGGGTAAAAATTACTATTCCAACTCTATAGAGTGAAACAGTATCGAAAATGTTGGATAGCGTAGAATTTAAATATAACATACTTATAAATAATTTTTATATTTAAAATAATGTGTAATTACATTTTTAAATAAATCTACATCATTTACAAACAATTAATAATTATTCAAAGCAATTAAATGTGAATAATTACTTAACAATAAATTAACAACAAATACCAATACAAAGTAATTAATAAATATTACTCACCAAATAATAAATATTGAAAAATAAAATATTTTTCATTACAAAAAAATATTTTTTTTAATTAATTCACATTTAAAAATTATTAAACAATAAAAATATTTTTTTATACCAAATAATACTTTTTATAAAACATTGATTACCAATTAATTACAAATATTTTTCAATTAACAAAAATAATTACCAATTAAAAATATGAATTGCCAATTAACAAAATTATTAACCAATTAAATAATTAATTACCAACTAAAAAATGCATTTCCCAATTACAAACATGAATTACCAATTAAAAAAATAAATAACAATTAAAAACATTAATTACCATTTAAAAATATTAAATAACAATTAAATTAAAAACATTATTACTAATTAAAAAATAAATTATCAATTTAAATAATTAATTGCCAATTAATAATTAGTTATAAATAAAATCATTATCCATAACAAAAAATATATAAATCATTAATTAATTACAATTAAATTACTTCCCACCCATTTCCCCTATAAACCCACAACCTGCTACAGAAATAAAAACAAAAATTAATTAAAATGAATTTATAATTCCTAAAAATTACTAATTAATTTACTATATTTAAATTACTTCCCACCCTATTCCCCTATAAATCCGCAACCCGCTCCGGTACTAAAACATAAAATTTACTTAAAAATAACATTATTAATATATACAAATAATACACATATAATTTAAAAAAATTAAAATACTTAACAAAAACATATTACACATACATAATTAAATACATAAAAATAATACAAATATCGATATTAGTAACATCGAAATTAGTTTCATCGATATATATGCTTTCGATATTACTATCCTCGATATTACTTACATCGATATAAATAAATTCGATATTACTTACCTTAGGGTCGATATTCTGTCCAACGATATTCTTGACATCGAAATTCTGTACCTTCGATATTTCCAACTTGATATTTGTGTAGGTCGACAATTAGGAATCGATATTTAGACTGTGTACCGTGTTCACCACATATTCCACTTATTTGGTGTTCCTGGTTTTCTATGGGTAGGCAGCAAGGAGAAGTGCAGGCCATACAAAAACTCGGAATCAGCACAATGGGAGACTTGTTTCAAGATGGCACAATGTGTGAGCAGGAGGTGGTTCAGGAAAGGAGCAGCAGGCCAACCGCTCTCACTTTTACAGAGCAAGACATGCATTACAGGTACTGTTGGCTGATGATCTACTGGAACTCGCTGACATGCTGGCACTGCCGTCGCTGCTACAGGGTGATTCTCCTATCAGATTAGAGACAAGATTGCATGCGTATGCACAAGAAGCTTGGACTGGCTAAGGCTTGGCTTCAATGGCAAAGGGATTTAGGTATAGCTAGAAGTGACAAACTCTGGCAATGTTGGTGTTCCGTAGTTAAGGACATCTTATTGAATACCAGCAAAAACAGAGTCAAAACCGGGAGGGCAGCAAGCAAAAACTCGGGGGAAACGCGCCAAAAGATGCCAAGTCTAATACACGTCGCCGCCATCTGAAAGTAGGGGGAACTACCCACACTCCTGAACCGTAGACACATATTGGTACATTTTAAGTATATTAACCGGGTGTATTACACCCCAGAGGGACTATTTAGATATTGGCAATGGTATACCACAGACTGCCCGCGATGTGGAGAGAGTGAGGCTCAATTTGTACATGTTGCTTGGTTCTGCCATGGGGTACAATGTTCTGGCAATTGGTGTTCCATGAACTAGAAGTCATCACTGGTATTTCATTAGAGTTTCCTCTGTTGTTGGGAATGTTGGGATACGAAAAAGATATTGATGAGGTTCGGCGACTGTTCGGCATCAGTCTACTGCTTTCACGACATCGGGTGGCTATTCTGGGGGCTCGCGGTTCACTTCTGACCCTCAAGGATCGTCATGCTGACATTTTATACTGTAGTAACACACAATCTCACTCCCACCCCAGAACTGACCTAGTAACCATTGAGGACCTTATAAGACTTACAGGGTAAGCAGGGAGACAGGAGAGGTGGAGGGCGAAGATGTTTCTGCTGTAGGGGATGAGTGATGGATGCTGTGTGTACTGTCCCTGGGTTGCCCCGCTATGCAGGTACACATTGATACATTAGTTTTTATGATCATTGCTAATGTATATCTGTGTTCCAGTGGATGCTTGCTTTCTTCTATTACTGTAATGTAAGCTATGCTTTTTATGGTATTGAATTACTTGTTGATTAGGCAGTCACCCTAATGTGTGATGTAATGCCTTATTGTTTCCATCAATACTTTGCACTTATGACTGTAACCTAATGTTAGTTGCTATGCCCAGTCAAACTGTATGTTTTTAAACAATCTTTTCAATAAAAAGAATTTAATAAAATAAAAAATGTAATAAATAAGTGCACTCAGATCCCACTAGGGCAAACCTGTGGAGCATTCAATGATTTACCTCTTTGGGTAGCACAATAAGTGCTGTAGAACCACAGAGGAGCATTCGAGTTACATGCCCTGGGTATATGTCTTACCCTGTGACAATGGATTTACAGCCAACCCAAATCAGCCAAAACATGTATATGACAAGCACAGTGCTTTGGCACTGAATGGCAGTGTCAAAGGCACTCAAAGTCCTAAGGCTAGCATCTTCCGTAGTGGAAAACCTGGAGGGACAATAGCAAAAGATTGCGAGAAAGTACCCTGGAAAAAAGTGGTTTCCAAAGAAAAGCACATTAGAAAGGGCCATTTCCAACAGCAGGGCTCTTTGGAACACTGATACAGTGGATACTAAGCCATAGGGCATATTTTTGAATTTGTAGGCACCTATGGGTGTGATATGGGTGTGATAAATTTAGTGGGGTCCAGTGATTTGGGTGTAGACGCACTTGGTAATAGGATGATGTTAAGCCTAAAGTGGAAAAAAGGTGGGCCCCTTGGAGTGATGCGAACATTTAAAAAATGGCCGGTAAGGCAAATCAATCAACAACACCTCTCAATCAACAACTACCTCTTTATTAAGGGCCTTCATGTCCACTCAAAGTCTCACTTTGCCGTCTTCCTCATGCACTGCCACAATGGGTGCTTAGCTAACTCTGTTGAGGGAGGGGTGAATCCTCTCATGAGCACTTGAGCTCTTACAATAATGTTGCAGGGAGGCTTGTGACCCTCCAATGGCATGTGCTGATCCATATGAGAAGACACATGAGCAATTCGCTCTAAAGCGACGAAATTCACTTCACAGGTGCCGATCAGGGATACACAACTGAGTCGGGCGCTGAGCTAGGCATAACAAAGCTGCATACATTGTCTCCTTTTCTCACAGGCACTCATTAGGGGTAACTCACTGAGTCAGACTCTGCAAAGGGCAGAACAAGATGTAATACGCAGATCCTTCAGTACTTCCGCACAATATTTCCTTTGTCACCCACTGAAAGTGCTCGCACAACTTTCACATCCACTGTAAGTGTACAGGGTTGATAGTCACTCTATCCTGCAAAAATGTTTCCTCTCAGCCAACTAGGGTATATTACATACACAAAGAAGTGAAAGACTTCAGTGCTTTAAACTGTTACGATCCCACCGGTAACTTGATGGAGGGCGTCTCTGGAAGTTCTATTACAGAGTTTCGCTTCAGCGCTCAATTCAATAAAGCTGCGATGATGGTACCCCAAGTTCTCTGAAGGACTGAGAATGACCAGTGTATTGGGGTGTCATTCAGCAGTAGGATCCCATCCTCGTCGCCAGTGTCAAAAACAGTAAACCAAACATCACAGAAATCCAATGTATGGGGAAATAAGCTTTATTACAAACACCCCAGCCACAACTTTGAAAAGAGTCAACTCAGGTGACAGTTGAAAGCTGGGGGAATCCCGTAATGCGGAAAATTCCAATACCAAAGGGAGAAGGAGGGTGAGGCATAATGTGAAATACAATGGAAGATACCACAGAAGGCTTCATGCATGTCTATTGTTTAACATAGTATAGCAGCCTTGCACAGATATTTTAGTTTTCGTTTTCTAAAATCTTAGCCAAATACTTCTTTAACAACTGAGGCCTACAAAACACACCTTCTGTATATGTCACCAAAAGGTAACTTTCCTTCCGATCTGCCCTGTCTGGTCTCTTACCATTCTCCCTTACCTCCACACTAACTCTGCTCTCACCATTAGGAAGAGGCCTTTCATCTGAGATAACAGTAGCCAGTAGATGTAATTTCCCGCCCTAGAAACTTCTAAGACAACTTCTCTGAATACTGTCTTCAGCCAGCAGTCTGTTGATTACGCCTGTTGGACACAGCAGCTCAAGTCTGTCACGTGAGAGCAGAGCTTTTGCTTACTTTGTTCATCCACAAACTCTGCGCTTGGGACCTGAACGCACATGTTATGCAAAAATTAAAATGCTCTAACTGATTAAGGGTGATGGCAGTGTCTTGGACTACCCTTGCGGATTCCTGAGCACTTTCACTCTACTCATGTTTCGTATTGGAAATATTTCTCAATTTGCTTTTATGGTTTAGAAAATACCATTGGAACAAAATGACAAAAAATGAATACGGAAGCACTGAGAATCGAACAGGGGCTTGTGGCTGAGAAGCATACAGGTTGCCATGAAGCTCCATACCAGTAATTTGCTCACATGGTAGAAATACAGCTTGAAGATGAACTCATTTGCGTGTCTGATGGATATTGAGATGCCTCTTTGTGCGGCTGAAAGGTGCAACTACTTTAATGTTTGAAAATAGAACACAAACACATTGTCCTCCCAGCCCGGCCCTGTAAGGGGCGTTTTTTTGTGGTATGTTTACTTTTGAGCATGAGCAAAACTTCAACACATCCTTACAGAGGAACCAGTCGCTGGAGCAGACTCACACCCTTTGGCCCGGCATGTATTCTGAATGAAGATCACTAACCAAAAACCTTTACTTGTCTGTTCAGTATATATTACTTGGTTAAGAAATATAGTCTGGCTTGTTGCCTGAAGCCACACCTAAAACCGCCTCAGATAAGGAACAGATTGTCAGAAATACATATGGCACTGAGAGATATAGCTTTCATTTGAACGGTAAGAAAATATCTACTGTCCCAAAGAAAGCTGAACAACATAAGTTGTCAAACAACGTTTTCAAAACCAACATGATGACACAATTTATCAAAGCAATGGAATTTTACTTGAAAAAAAGCTTCGATGTTACTTAGAACTATTGTCTGACTTGCAACTCAATATTGGCGTTATCAGAACTCTTACTAACTGTTGCTTAACTTAAACATTAGCAAATGAATGCACACACAGCTGCATCTTGTGTTCATTCTGTCTTTGTTTAATATTACATCATTTTCAAGTGCAAGAGTAATTAAGATATATTTGAAGAAAAATTAAATATACAAACCAGCGATCATATAACTGATGGCTTTGTCCTTTATTTTGGGCGTTGTTTGGCCTGTTGCTTCCAGGTATTTCAGGATGTAAATATTGGGACAAAAGTTGATCATATTCTGTTCGCCACACCCATAAGGCATCTGAATAAGTGACTCCAGTCCATCGATGGTGGGGCCAAGGACGTCACCTTTGGAAAACAGAAAGGCAGCCATTACAAATCCGTATTTCAAGATGCTATCTATGAATATACCTAGTGCGTATAGACATGCATTAAGTAGAATACGTTCTGAGAATGTATTCCCTTTGTTCCCTAAATCACCTCATTGCTAGAGTTGAAACTCCATGTGCTTCTATCCTGCTATTAAAAACTGTAAACCGAATTGAGGTACAAAGTAACCCCTGCACTCTGATACACATGCATAATATGTGCACAATTTGATCACTCTTGTGATTCGACAACACAAAACCATCTGTACATTTGCAAACTAAATGGAGCATTTGTGGTGAAGAAACAATTCAGAGTACATTACAAAGACATACAAGCCCTTTTTTAAGCATAGTGCAAGGGTATGTCTGTGATGTCTAGCATAGATTTTGTAATAGGAGGGTATCTTTCTCGCACAAAATACAATGCTTGGACATAGTTTAAACCTTGCCCGGTTCCAGAACAGCACTCATGCAAAGTTGGAAAAGTATGCTGGAAAAAAACCTTTTGCAACGTTATGCATGCCTCAAGTAAGTGTACATTTTTTAGTGCAAAGCCCTGCCTGTTTTTTATTTGTAGATACGGTTTTGCCTCAAAAACCATGGATGGTTGCATGGGAATCCCCACTTATCACGGATGATATGCAAACCTTGCTTTACTTTTGGCTACGTTACCCTAGGGTCCATCATTAAACATGTTTTACGCCTGGAAAACTACATTTCGATTAAACACTTCTCGCTAGTTTGACTCATTTTTGTGATGCAAACCCAGCATCAAGTGTTCGTAAATCTACGTCAAAAATGTCTACGTGTCAAGCACGGTAAATCACTATTCCTAATAAGGAAATCGATTACGTTGTACTAAAGGTCACAGGTGTGAACTGTTACGTTTCAGCATTGTCCATCTCTGGCCTCAGGCCATGTTGCAAGAAAATATGTCCATATTACCATAGAATTTGAGCATGCTTCTTCAGATTATATTTTTTTCTCTCATGTCTAGTTCGCTTTTTAAATGGTCAGACGCACACTATACTATTCAGTTGGTGGATTGTGCACAAGGAAACACCATCAGAAAGGCTACTTTAAGTGGCTTCATGTCATTGCAATTGTGGATGTACCCTCTCACGGCTTTTATGGGACTGACACTATGGACAAGACCCAAGTCACTGGCTTCCACACATATTCTATAATATATCGGGCAAGCACCTTGTAAATGCCTTCTTACACTGGTTTCAGAATGTTGAATCGAATGCTTCTGTACTGTTTGCTGACATCTGTTTGAACTTTCCAAGATCATGTAAGAATCTGTAGAACAGCTTTTCAATGTCACCCAGGGGTGACAATAAGGCGCTGTTGTAGGCGCACATACACTGCAGATCTGAAGCTACAGAAGCCATCACTCTTCCCCTCTCTCCTCAATCGAAAAAGAGCCGGGAGCCCCTGATGGGAAGGTGAAAAGACAAAGGAAGCGGAAAGGACGCAATAAAATGAGAAGGGGCAAACAAGATCTAAGCCTGTACCCGATGTTTAAAACCTTTAGACGTCCAGCAGCCACAGGGGATATTGACCCAAAAAACTCTTCCGAGCCAATAACCGTAGGGGAAGATCAACCAATCACGCAGGACAGTGAAAAAAGGAAGAGGGGCATCTCCCTAGCGACAACAGAAACTAAATCCGTAATGGCACCTCTAGGAAAAAGGGAGCATAGTGGGACAAATGAGCAATCCATGACTCCCCACACGGCCCCCTCCAAACCCACTTAACACTCAGAACCATAAGACCCAGAGCCTAATTTCCTGCCACAAGACAAGTCAACTCGGCGGTACTACGACCTCAAATCAGGCATTCACAGTTAGCGGTGCCAATAACACACAGGGCGTAACTCCAGCGAGCAACAAAGGATCCGTGGGACATGGAAAAAATGAAAGGCTTGTCGGTGTGCCAATCGAGGATCGCTCCATGGGCCCCTTGGCAAAAACAGTATACAGGTCAAGTGTGCAACCAACCGAGGTAACTCCAAGGGCGCTCAGTGCATCACTGAGTGGGGTTGCCCTCTTCACCTACTTCTACCCAGAATACAAGTCTAAAGACGGCCATGACGTGTTAAATCGGGGGAATATCATAAAGCTGACCCAAGCAGCAGGACTGACAAATGTAATAACCACACAAGACATAACATCAATTGAATTTATCGCATCGAGTCAAGGCCAAATAAATGAAACCACAAAGGTCACCTGAAGTTCGGTAGAGGCAATGAACATCATCTTAGGGCAAACCGACACCTTCAAACAATGGGGCATACAGATACAACCGGGTAGGGAAGCGGGCTACCCACACGTTCTGCGGGCAAGCCAGAATGATGAACACAGACGAGCACGGAGGGGAGCAGTATATTCAGTCCTTAGGGGGGCACGCAATAAATCCCCCACTCCCGACCACAAACAGAGGAAATCAAGAGAAGACGGGACCAAATCAACCAGGGTCCCGGAAGAGGCCGGTACATGGTCATGGTTGGCCGGCACTTTGAATACAACTCGACTACTACGATGACAGCCCAATAGGGAACATCGACACGAAACACCACTCCTAAAGATCTGTTCATGACCATCAACGGTCTTACAAGTAAACTCGAGGACAACGCCACCATCACCTATCTTAGAGAATTCGACATAATACTTCTTCAGGAGACATGGCTCTTCGAACCACAGCACATAGAAGGCTTCAAAACCCATCATATTCCAGCCTAGAAACTGAATCACTCAGGTAGAGGGAGCGGCAGCCTAGCAATCTACATATCAACAAAAAACGCAGTCGCCTCTTGGGACCTTTTGGGCTCATCACACTGTCTACAGTGCGTAAGAATTTCTCACACTTCCAGTAAAGGTCCACGCTGGACAGTGATCCTAATGAACGTCTATGTCCGTCCAACCACAGAATCAAGGCAATCCTTTGTAGAAGAAGCTATAGCGACAGTAGTGAGAGTGAAAACTGGACCACTCTATGCAGAAATCCTACTATCAGGTGACTTCAACATGTGGTTAATGTCGGATCTACCAAAAAATGAGGTCACCAATTCACATGACAACATCTGGGAGATACCATCGCAGGACCGGGCAGGATGGCATAAGGACGACCCAAAGGGACGTTCCCTACAAGGCAACTTTGAAAACCTGGGCCTTAGAGCCCTTAATGGGCGTTTTCCCACAGATAAGCCTCCTCGCTTCTCCTATCTATCAAAAAAAGGCACTTCATTAATTGATTACACCTTTGTCAGCCTTTCCCTCCTCCAGCAAACAACAGGTTACAGTCTTGGGAGCAGAACAGAAAGTGACCATTCTCCCCAAGAAATACTGCTGAGGATTAGTCTCACGCAACACGACGCAGAAAGGGCATTGCCATTCGAGAGCTTCACAATCAACTTAAAACAAATTAAATGCTCCTTTAGAAATTTCCAACAAGTAGCAACAGAGGCCAAACAAATTATCGAGGGTCAAAGTGGGTGCCCGGACGATATAATAACCAACTGGTCAATATTTGCAACCGAACTCACCGACAAATATGCAAAACCAATAAAGCTCGGAAACCAGACTGTGCAAAAGCTGACGCCCAGCTCGAATCGTGATATTCAATCTGCAACAAGATCTATGAATCGGACATGGCGGGCATTAAAAACTGATCCAACTGATCCTACAAAAATAACGAAATTGAGAGAGGCCCGCAGTCACCTTAAGAAAGTCAAAAGTGAGCTACGCAGAAATCAATGGAACTCGTTCTGGGCCAAATTACAGCAAGATATAATAACGAACAACTCTGCCAGGTTTTGGCGCACAATCAATAGCATATCTGGTGGCGTACCCAAAGTTGCTTCCTCATGTATACTGGAGTCAGAGTGGGTTGATTTCCTCCAGCATCACTTCAACCACAGGGAAGCAATTTCTCCGTACCAGAGCTTCCCCTCCAAAGACAAAGCGGCTCAAAAAGGGGCTGATTGGGCACCTGACCCGAACATTTTAAATCCCCCAATGAAGGAATGTTTTAACGATGCTAAAAAAAAAAATAATGGAAACAACAAATGAGAGTTTCTCGACCCCAAGCAGCACTGAACTTACAACAATTCAGAAGGCAGAAATTGAAAAATTGATCAAAAAGGGACGGATGGACGGTGCCCCAGGTCCAGGAGGAATCCCTCAAGCCTTGTTTAAGGAAGATGCAACAATCTGGGCTGCGAAGCTAAGCACCTTATTTAATTCAGTCATGCAGAATAACATCATACCGGCCTCTTGGCGGGGATCAATCCTTGCACCAATCTTCAAAGGCGGGGACAAAAATTCCCTAAAGAATTACCGCCTCATCGCCCTTATCGACAATGAAGCAAAGTACTTTGTGGGAGTGTTGCTCAATTCACTCAGAGCATGGGCAGACGACAACTCTGTAATTCCTCCAAATCAAACTGGTTTTACAAGGAATACTGGCACCTCGGTCAATCTCATGACCCTCTCCTGTCTGATTGACCAAGCGAAGTTCAGGTCCTGCCCACTCTATATGGGATTCATTGACTTCCAAGCGGCCTTTGATAATGTGAACAGAGCTAAGCTCTGGCAAAAGCTGTCCAGACTAAACATTCCAGCGCACCTCCTAAGAGCGATACAACTCCTACATCAGGATACATGGGTCAGGATCAAGATCGGGGACGGCTCACGACTATCCCTCCCAATTCCGACGGAAAAAGGCTTAAAACAGGGTTGCGTCCTGGCCCGACACTTTTCAACTCATTTCTATCTGACCTTCCCGAAGCCCTTAACAAGGTCAATTCTCATGCTCCCAAAGTATCTGGCTTGCTGCTGTCAAATCTTTTATATGCTGACGACGTGGTTCTCCTCAGCAAAACTAAGATCGGAATGCAAGGCTCCTGGACGCTACCTCTGAATATTCGGAGAAGAACAAGCTCCTGATCAACAACAAGAAGACCAAAATCTTGGTGGCTCACCCAGGGAAATCAAAGGAATTGTCTCGGACGCCGAACAAGGAAAGTATCATAGAATCAAAAAGTCAAAAGTACCTTGGAGTTATTTTTAATAATAATGACAAATACAAATCTTACTTAGAGGAACAAAAAAGGAAAGGTGCCGCACTTGCTTTCGCAATTGGTTCAATTCAAAAGAAACTACAAGGCCCAACTTTTGCACCGACAATACAGGTCGCCCAGGCAAAAATTATTCCAACCCTAACCTATGGCAGTGAAGTCCTAAAAGGGTTGGACAGTGGCCAACTGGACAAAATCATCACAAAGATCTATAGATCAGTGTTCAAGGTACCAACACAAACATCACCGGCCCAAATTAGGTTGGAACTGGGAATTTGCCACCAACCACTCGCTAGAGCCATGACATTTCTCGTGTGCTGCCACAAATTGAGGTCATCGAAGGAAGGAAGCTTAGGACACCACCTGTGGGCAAGTCTTGATAGGAACTCATGGCGAGCAGGACATGACTATTGGGCAAAAAGCTTAACAACCCTGTGCCTAAATGACCTCTGGAGCATGTATGCAAGCCAGAAGGAATTCAAACGGCTGGCGAAAATAAGCACAAAACAACTTTCAATAGTGGAAGATAAGGCTCGTCTAGCAAAAAGAAGTCATGGTTGGTTGACTTTGCAATCTTACACCCTGTTGACCCCACAGCAGTACTTAACCGTACCTTTTACTGCACGAACAAAACTAAGTTTCTTAAAATTGAGACTGGGTGTCATCAACCTGCTGGTACACTTGCCAAAATGGAAAAAAGAGCACGGCCGAGACTTATGCCGCCTTTGTGGGTCTCACAAAGAAGACATCATACACATCACATGCCTTTGCCCAAAACTGCTGATTGAAAGACGGGCCCTTCTAAAGCACCTCTGGAATACAAAAACCATCAGAACCTGTAGAGCAGCTGTCTTGGCCTGCTTTGACCCTAGGAACCCCAAACTAAACTGCGCTCTAGTTAGGTTTATGGATCATGCAGTGACTTTGGTCTTTATATAAAATCATTGCAATGACGTTCATGAAGCGCAATCTCAGATGGCTGCCTTGAAAACTTGTTTACAGCATCTTACGGAGCTCAATGGCATAAACCGACTCTCCTGCACCAGATCCCCACAAACAGAAAATGAAATAATGACCCATAACAGTGCAAAGCATCTGCACATTACATCCACAATAGCTGCAGTAGTAGGTATGTGGGAGGTGCTAGAACTAGCCCTATCCATGATTCATTTCCCCACAAGTGTCCATCATGCCCAGTGCCTTTTTTCAAAAACTGAAATAATATTGATGCCAGTGCAGATACAATTAACAGTAAGAAAAGGACAAACAAAATAGGAGAACACTTGTATTCTGTTGCATAGTCCTTTATTTATTGACTGAGATCCTTCTGACCTCTTGTCTTTGTCAAATATTAAGGCCACCTTTATTTATTTTTAATTATTTGCAATTAGAATGTGTTGTCTGAATAACAATGAAGGGCAATTTATCTTAACATTCACAACTACAGATTAGCTCACTGATACATTTATTGAATAATTTTGTTCTGGTTTATTGCATTTTGTTTGTACGAATGTTTCACAAAAGAATTAGTACCCTGATAAAATGTTTCTGTAACATGCTATAATAAAACACAGAAGTGAAAGTCTGCTGGCTGTAATGAATTCAGTTATATCTCACAACAAAAATGTTATTGTACGTTGAACAAACATTGGCAAGACCAATACGTCTCAGCTATTTTATAAGTGAAAGTGCTCCTTCATCGATGGTATATTTTTGTGTACGTGACTCGGAATCTTATGGGTGAATGTAAGAAAGTCTCAACAACTGAATGAGTGAATAGATGAATGTATGAGTGAGGACTAAGTGCTTGGATGATTAATGGTATGGTTGTGTGAGTACATAGAGGATTAAAAGAATGACTGGATGAGTGTATTAATTCAGACAGTTTACACTGATCACTGGCCTACGAGAGATGTTATTAAAAATGTCAAGGATTACCAATATTATGCCAACGTACATTATACACCAGATCTACTGTATAGCATCATATTGCATTGTATAGTAGATTTGTTTAGAACTGTGTGGCATTGAAGTGTATAGTTTTTTGCGTTGTTGTACACTATTGCTTTGAATATTGTTACTATATTGCTTAATGTTGTTTCATTGTATAGAATTCCACTTCATAACTTGTGGCATTGTAAATTATAGCATTGTTCTATAGCACAACTATTGCTTTGCATAACATGTTGCATTGCAATGTAATGCATTTTTTTACACAGTGCTGCCTTCACTGCACTATCAGTCATCAACATGTCCAGAGAGGAGAAGAAGCAGGGAAGGGCAGCAGGAGACACCTGCCAAAAACTAGCAAACTCTACAAGTAGCAGAGGTTGCTAAGATGGGGCAAAGACCAAGACCAGAAAAGAACAGGCTGAGCGATGAATGCACAATACACTGTAGACTGATACCGAGTCTGCCCCTGTGATTACTTGTGACCCCTCCACACGCAAGTGAATGAAACGAAACAGAAACGGTAAATCGAAGATATGTATTCGTACCACAGTACTTACAGCTCCACCCAATTGGGGGTTGTCTACTGGTCTATGTCGATTTTGCATGAAAAAGGGTCCCCCAATCTTTCAGGTACCAAAATGTTCAGTGGTTGGAGCTTTTCAATGTTTTTTGGTTGGAGAAACTCTAAACTAAGCTAAATAAATGACATTAAAAACGTCACTACATATGCAACAGAAATTTTACAGGCAGTAAATAAATACATTTGCTACTTACCAACAACTGTCACATATGCCTGTTGACTACCAGGAACCACATTGCTGGGAAAGGTGAAGGATATATTTTTCGTCACTGTTTGCGTTGTACTCCCAGATAGCTGAAGCAGAACGGATTCTGTATAAAACTGTTGGATTCCTTCAGCCTGTTAAAGGAACAGATGTAGACTTGTTCTCATTTTCTAGAACATAATGCATTACATAACTGCATAACAAAACACCCGGAAGCCTTATTCATTTATAGAAATTGTTTTGGATGAATTAATGAACATTTTCACCTAACTGATTCCAATGAATTTACAACTTAAGCTTGATAAGAAAAGAGGATTTGTAGCACAAAGTATTACAGAAAAATTCTTTAGTTCTGTAAACGATTTGACTGCTTCCGGGATATATTGGTGGAAATGTTTTACCACCAAGCCAAAAGGGCACCAGGTAGATTGATTACAGTGGAAACTACACTCTAAACAGATCAACGTGAAAAAGAGCTGACCAACCAATTTTACTAGTATCAAAAAATGGTGGGGACTGGGAGCAGAAAATGCTCCAGTGCCCGTGCTCCACAACTATAACCCCTAGGGATGTGTGAGGGCAACAAGAAACAGGCTTGTTGATTGTTCCACTTCTGACGTCTGAAACCTACACTCCTTTTTCAGGAACAATGTCTCCCCGAACCAATTTTACTGCCTGTCCATTCCACATTTGGCTCATTCTCCACTGTAAAGCCAGACGGACGTGACACGGCCCACTGAAAGGGGCAAAGTGATGTTTAACCTTGGAGAAGGTCAGAGGGACCCTTTGATTGATCGTTATATGAACAGAAAGTACTTCATTCGGTGCCTAATGAGCAATCATGTATTGGGCGGCAATGGCAGTACCAGCTCACTACAATTGGATTGCCACCACAGGAACTTGTTTTTAGTCTTCCTTACTAAACACTCTCAAAGTTGTTTGTTGTCGATAATATAGGACATGTTTCGGTATTCAACAAGGATTGATTAAGCTACTCTTGTTGAAAGTAAAGGATGAAAGCTTGTTCGAGAATTACATACTTAACAGTCAATACTTCTATTCATAATTAGAAATTCGACTGTTTACAACATCAAGACCTAGATCAATGTGTTCTCCCCTATCCTAATAAACATGGTGCCATCCAACTAACTCATTTTGTTTCAAAACCTGGCATATTGCACGAGTGTTAGAGTTAGAATAGGTTTTAAGTGAGTTATGGGTCCGCTCATGCTGAAGAATAAATATTCTTAACGCAATTTCTGATTCCTTTTCATATTTTACATTTGTAATTTATTACAACTGAACTTCACACAGCTGCACCATTTTCTATTTGTTTCTCCCTTGTGACCATATCTTTGTATTTTTTTTAAAACACTTACAAAATCTACCTACCCTTTTCAGCCTGAGCACCGAGAGTGATGAATAACTATGCTCGTCTGTGTAAATGACCGACCAGGCCAGCTTGGTTTGCTGGCTTGGCACCACTAAAGCATTTGTTTTTTTTGTTTTTTTTATTTAATGAGAGTTCATACCGGTAAATACATATTTCTAACTGGATACATAGATACATAGATAGAAGCATAGAATTATATCGTCATGCGAAATAACAGAAAGAATAATAAACAATACAAATCAATTAACATATTAAATATCTTCACGACCAATAAATCATTCATTTATAGTTAATTTTGCTGTCCTCCAGGTAGCCACTGGGGCCCAAAGTCGCTTGCCCACATCCCTTAGCTTCGCTCCCTTTAAATCATATAATGCTTCCTCAATATTATGTATACCCAACATTCTGCACAACCACATTTGAAAAGTTGGGGCTTCTGTATCCTTCCAGGCTGCGCTAATTAAAATCCTAAGAACTGCTACGGAAATGAAAACCAGAGCTTCGGCCTCAATACTCATATTTAATTTCGCATCACAGCCAATTATTATCAAGGTTGGGGATAGGTTAATTTTGACATCCAGAAGCCCCTCTAAAAACCGTCTTATTTCAACTTTAATAGTTTTTAATTTTTCACAGCCATAGAACATGTGTATAAGATCAGCTATACCCTTTCCACATCTGGGGCAGTTGTTATCTGTCGCTTTCCCCCAAGAGAATAATTTTTCGGGCGTATAGTATAAATTAAATAGAGTTTTGTAATGTTGGGCTCTGAGATTCGAGGAGCGCAGAAACCTCTTATCCATAGCTAACGCCTTATCAAGGTCTACTTCGGGATCTCCCAATTTTTTGGACCATGCGGTTTCAATTTTTCCAATATCGTCAATTGATGCGTCGTTAAATATTTTATATATATCTCTAATTCTATGGCCCCCTGACTTCAGATTCTCAATTAGTTCGAATTTTCTAAGCAAAGTGGTACGTGGCCTGATTGATTTAATTCTATTTACAATCTGTATGTATTTGAACTCTTGATAACCTTGTAGTGAATAGTTTTGTGTAATTTCTTCAAGTGTTCTGCATTGATCTCTGATCATTATTTGCCCCAACTCCACAATACCATGACTCTCCCAATGGCGCCACGTTCCATCCCTACTAAGATTTGGAAAGAGTGTTGAATTCCAAAGTGGTGTTCGATGATGGATAGTAGGTATATCTAGAACTTTTTTAACCGTTTTCCATATATACCATAGACCTTCAAGCGTCTTGTATCCTAATTCCTTGTAATAGCTCCTCTGAGTTCTCCTTAATAAAAGCCCTACGGCTTCACTTCCCACCAGTAGCTCAAAAATTGATGGTATCTCCGTCTGCCTAAGGGTTGGGCCCCCTGGATGGAATGGAATAGCCATGTCTGTGAGGAGACATGCAAGATGATAGCTCTTAATATCTGGCAGTCCCAACCCACCTCTATCTTGTGGTAATGACATATATCTATTTGACCGCCTTATTTTTCCATATTGCCATAAGAATTTCATAAAAGTGGCCTCAATCTTCTTAATAATTTTCTCGTCAATTTTAAATGGGATTGATCTTAATTTGTAAAGCACCTTAGGAAACATTGTCATTTTTATAACGTTTGCCCTCCCAATCAGTGATAGCTGTAGTGAATCCATTCTTTTTAGATCTGTTTCCATAGATTTGATAAGAGGGGTATAATTATCGTCAATTGTTTTACCTGGTTCTGCATTTATTGTTATACCCAGGTAAACTACAGATCCTACATATCTTCCGTCCACCTTGGCTATTTTTTTAGAACATAATATCTGTGTTTTATCCACATTTAGTCGGTAGCCCGACACGTCTCCAAACTGGCCAGTTATGCTAACTACCTCCCTCATAGCTAGCTCTGGATCTTTTGTAATGACTGCTAAATCATCCGCGTAAGCGAGAAGTTTAGTATGAAACCCATTTGATACTACTGGTTTAATAAGCGCGCTGTTCATTAATTGTGTGATTAGGGGGTCTATGTAGAGCGCAAACAAGATTGGAGAGCATGGGCAGCCCTGTCTCGTACCCCTTGTGATATTGATCCTATCTGATCTTTCCCCCATTGATTGAATTCTTGCAGTAGGTGATGAATACATAGCTTGAATGGCTTGACAAAATCTAGGGCCAAATCCCCTTGCCTCCATAACCTTCCATAGAAAACTCCATCTGACGCGATCAAATGCCTTTTCTGCATCGAGGAGGATCATTGCGACCTCCTCATCCCTAGCAGCACCGATGTCAAATAAGGTGATAGCTCTCCTAATATGGTTTGTGGTTCCTCTTCCTGGGATAAACCCATGCTGCCAGGGGGAAACCAAGGACGCAATGATCCTTCCCATGCGCGTGGCCATGATTTTGGCATATAGCTTGTTATCACTGTTAATCAATGATATTGGTCTGTAGGAGCCCGGGTTGGTCTTTGGTTTCCCTTTTTTATGAAAGATTACTATATTAGTTTCTTGCCAGGACTCAGGTATTATTCCGGTATTCATAACACCATTGAATAGATCTAAGAGCATTGGTGTTGTTTCCTCCCTTAGACTTTTTTATAGTTCTACCGATATAGCATCTGGGCCCGCCGCCTTTCCGCTTGCAAGATCTTGCAGAGCTTCCAATACCTCAGACATTGTAATATCTTGTTCCAGTGATTCGATCTGGCCTGATTTTAACTTACTACCCATGTCTAACCAGCTTGTATTTGGGGGCTCTCCAGCTGCTTCTTCCTAATATAATTCTTGATAAAGCATTTGTGTTGCTATGTTTAGAATGCTAGGTGAAAATCGTGGGATCGCAGATGACTAAAGAAACTTTAGAAAGGTGGATATAGTACTTCACTACAGTTAAAATAACTGGTCCCACAAAACACATAAAAATTGTAACGCTGACCGGCTCCAAATATCAATGGAGGACTGAAATAGCGAAAGAAACAATATTGGGTGCCATTCAGCATTTCCTAGACATGGCGAAGCCTGTTTCCTTGCCCCTTTAGATCTTTCAGCAGCTTCTGGCAGTTGATCATAGGTGGCTTATTATTATCCTTGGACCCGTTCAGAGCTTGCTGACCTCCTTTCTAAGCAGGCTTGAACAGCCTGTCAGGTTGGGGGACATCTGTTCTCACCCAAAAAGGGAATCCCATCCCCTTTTTGCGTGTGAGAAAGCCAAAACTGGATTGCAGTGGCCTCTCAGACCCTGGCCCTAGTGCCACTAGGCACTTTAACTCGTCGCTTTCCTCAAAGAGTCTCGCCGAGGAAGCTGTCTCTGTCCATTTATAAATGTAACAAGCATTGGCAATGCAATAGGTCTCGCATTTGCAAGAGTTTCAGTTATTGGCATTGTATATGACAATGCCTTTTATTTATGTGTTTTTAAAACCTACAAGCCATGTGCAAAATAGTCCTTGCTTATAAGAAGCAAGGCTGGCAGTAAAAGAGGTGCTGTTACTGCCAACCTTGCTTCCTGTAAGCAAGGACTATAAGTACAAAGTACGTGTTTACGCACCACTTACAGGTTTTCAAAACACATAAATAAAAGACATTGTCATCTACAATGCAAATAGCTCAAACTCTCGCAAATGCGAGACCTATTGCATTGCAAATGTTTGTTGAGCTCTGAGACAGAGGCTGCAGCAGTCATAGGAAGGCAGGGACCGTGACATCAGGCCGTGCATTTTAAAAGAAGGAGAGAGGAGGCAGTAGCAGCAGCCAAAACATACCTCAGTCCTTCAATGCACAACAAATGTGGCAAGATAAGAGCAAGATTTACAGCTCTATTTACAACAGAGCTCTGTGAACCATGATCACTGGTCTCTAGTGCTCCATCTTAAAGAAAGAAATAGTGCTCACAATGGGGAAGTCCTTGAGAATGGGTGGAGCCTTTGAAGCCTATTATCCTGAATACAGCATATCTCACAGAGACAGCGCAACGTCAAAACGTGACAGGCACCGAGCGGTGCCTGCCACGTTGTACATTGATATGCAGGGAGGTACCATAGGTAAACCCCATGTGCACCCCCCACCCCCCAGAGTCCCTGGGGGCCCAAAACAGGCCCCCGCAAGAGATTCCCGCATGCCTTATTGCCGCCACGGAAAGGCATGTCATCTGTCTCCATCATAATATGGATAGCGGTGTTTAGCAGACACTGCCACAATATTAAACTCTTTTCCACCCGGTCGACTTGTCGACCAGGCGGAAAAGCGGAGGATGGTCTTTTTGTCCGCCGTGGTCCCCACCGCCATAGTAATATGACGGGTAAAATGGTTGGCGGGCGGGGACGGATCTCGGGCAGATCGCCACTGCCATGCAAGCGGTGGCGATCTGCCTGAGATCCTAATGACCCCCTAAATCTTCAAAAAACAAAAATGCATTCTTCTTTCCTGTCAAAGAAATTGCAAATTTAAACATGGCTGACCGAATGAACTTTAGATTGAAGGTTTCACCCTTTTGCTTGCTCAGGATGTCAAATTCCTAGCCTTCTGGCTCTAG
Source organism: Lissotriton vulgaris (assembly GCF_964263255.1). Lineage (NCBI taxonomy): Eukaryota > Metazoa > Chordata > Amphibia > Caudata > Salamandridae > Lissotriton > Lissotriton vulgaris. Next base: position 502,674,986 of record NC_141694.1, read on the forward strand.
TATAATTTCCGTGGATGGCCCAAAATGGAGGAAGATGGAACAGCGCTATCCACCTAGAGGGTTTGAGGATGAACAGAACTGGGTGGAGCAACAGTTAGATGCCATAGGTTGTATCACAGGCTTGCTACATACCACAATGTGTGTACAGAGGGAATCTCTTGGGTGCATTACAGGTGCCATCCGATAGTAAAAGCTAGGAAATGCTGCAGATTTATTGGGCTGCAATTTAAATTCTGGGAATGGCACGAAGTACCAGTATAGTGTAGTTGAGTTAAAAATCAAGCAGTCACATAAGGGTTGTATTGGCGTGTGGCTTCTCTCTTCAGTAGAGGAGGAGCACAACATCGCTTTGGTCAGAGTTGAGGGTTGGGGTCCCATACTGGAGAAATGCTGCAGACGTGGGATGGGAATCAGGAGTGATCACATAGAGATTTGGAAAATGTATATGAAAGGTTTAAGGAATCATCACCGCACACCAGGGAAACATCGAAAGTGGCACACACCAAGACTGGAGCGCAACAGAGGTTAGAATTGGTGAAGACTCTGCTGTCATCATAAGGTACAGGCAAAGAAGATGCATCCTTGATACTGAATCAAGGTAAGGGAGAAGTCAAACAGGGTCTAAGTTTAGAACATAATGCTAATCAGTGAAAGAATATGAGCATCCAGCCCCACCAATCACAGAGAATGAAGGTAACCGGGAGAGGGCAGTAAGTTGGAAAGCGAGGAAATTGTATAGCCAGCAATTGACCTTGCAGATTTGGAAACATCCAAGGGTGTCAAGACTTGGGGCCGAGGATCTACAGAGAATGTGTCAGTTGAGAAGTCCATGGTATATATTTTGCACATTGTGATGGACTTGGCCCTGGTGTATGAATAGGTGCAAAAGCATGGGGTAAGCTATGGGTAAATGGCATGATCAGATGGCATCCCTCAAGCAGTATGGTACAGGGTAGTGATGCTTGAGACAAAGCTTCTTCCAATGGGCAGAGGCTGCAAGACAGGGAATCCAAGGACAAGGGCACATGCCTGAGGGGGAAGACAGTGAATTTCAGAAGGAAGGTATATAAGTGGTGGCTGGAAGAGGACAGAACACAGCTTGGAAGAAGCCGGCCAGTTAGGTAAAGAAACACAGGGTGGTAGAGATTCTGCCTGTAACAAATGTAGGGGAGGATGGCAGGACATTTAAGACAAAACTGAGTGTGGAGAGGAGCCATGGAGAACTTCCAGAAGGCTTGGTGTTCATCATGGAAAAAGTACTTTGTTAATTGGGAGACAAAATGTGCCTTAGCTGTACACAACAACAATTACCACTATGCTATATAAGTTTGTTTTTAGTTGTATAATTCATAGAAGCAATTTGCGCTCAAGTTCATTGAATCAGCAACAGTGAAATACTATAGTGAGGAAAGAAACTTTCCAAAAAAGAACACCTAATTTAATGCAATTTAAATGCAGGCATTTGGAAGATGACAAAGGAGGATGGAAGAAGAAAGAGTATATCTGTTTACCTTTACTAAGACCACTCCGGTGGCTACATCTGATGCTGCTGGCGAGGTAGCTTTCACGGTAAAGGTAATCTCACCCAGCCACTTTGGTTTTATGGGAAACAGAACAATTCGTCCTGACTGGCTTGGTACAGATGATTTCCTTAGATTTGGTTCAGCTCCGGCAGTATACGTGCCTGTTATTGCAAAAGAATCACTGAGGTCTAGTGTAACTGTAACCTGCAATGAGAAAGTACAAGCTGCCCTTCAAAATCACTATAACAAAGTGAGAAACACTCATGTGCTTGCCAACACCACTGTTTCTTACATCTCTGAGTCCTGAACATGCACCAGTAGATCAAAAACTGTTTTAAAAATCAATTAAACTTATATAGTGTTCAGCGGTTGTACGTGTTTTGAAAAAGTTTAGCAATGGAATGGAATGCACAAGATATGTTCACATATTTGTTACATATTGCATTGTATAAAGTACTCTTTGCTGTACGTTGTAAGGATATTGCAAGCTACTGGGGAAATCACCACCTTATAAAGGAACGAGGCTAATGGTAAACTTCCTTTATAACCCCATGAAACACCGAAGTCACTAGCTATATCCTTTTAATATACAACAGTATATGTTAGCTTTTAGAATATATGGCCCAATTTCCCAAAAATATAACTTCTTCATATGAGCAAATGTTGCTCTGACACAATGCGCGCAGCAGGCGCACCAATGGCGCGCCGAAGGTGCGCCAAAGGTAAGCCCGTCTGCGCCCGTCCGCGCTTTAGTCGCGCCTAGGGCCAGAGGGGCTGCCGGCTATGCTAAAACCAAGGGATACAGTAGGCAAGAACTGTTGATATTACAGTCTGATTCTCGCAGTTGCAGGCATCAATTAGATCTTTCCCTCTGGAAGGGCCCGGTGAGTTGCCGGGGATGCCGGAAAACCTTCTCCTGGTCGCAAATTTGCACTTATGACAGGGACAAATATCCTAAAGGCAGGGCTAATGAATGCTAGATCCTATGCCAAACATGCTCAGCATATAAATGATTTATTAACTGATGATAATTTAGACTGCTTATTTTTAACTGAAACATGGCTTAAACCATGGTGCACCCCTGATGTAGTGCACGCTCTGCCACCGGGATATTGCATACAAAGGGTGGACAGAGAAAAAAAACGGGGGGGAGTGGCCATTATTCATAAAGACTCACTCAAATGCTCTGTGGTAGAACTCCAAGATCTGAGGGAAGCAGAAGGGATGGGTTTTCGTATTAAGATCAGCGGCACCTTCACTTTTGCCAGGGCATTGATATATCGCCCCCCAGTGCCCTGCAAGGGCTTCCTTGAGAGTATTGGGGAGGTTCTGAGTCCCCTGGCACTTAGGTTCTCAAATTCTACGATGTTAGGGGACGTTAACATGCATCTAGAGTCTCCCACAGATACGTCAGCAGTTTCTTTTAGGGACACCATGGATGTGTTAGGGTTAGCCATTTGCACCACACAGGCCACTCATGAAGCAGGCCATACTATTGATTGCATTGCCACCAACCTCATTACACTTAATACCAACCATCCCATACCCCAAACCTGGACAGATCATGTGTTGGTACCTTTTACTGTACCCCTAGAAGAGACAAGAAAAGGCAAGAAATTGGAAATATGCCATCAGGCTAGCCAGGTGGAATGGAAAGCTGCAATGGGTCACCCAGAACTGATAAGGATGGCCAAGGAGTGTGGGCCTCATTTGACAGGACTTCCAGATAAGGACAATAATACTTTTAGGGAATGGATGATGGAACTGAAAGGTATGGCAGGGCACGGGAGAAGTAGAACCAGGCCTGGTCAAAGGAGAAAATCAGCCCCGTGGTATGAGAGAGTGCTTAAAGACAAACAAGGGGAACTACGGAGAGCTGAGCGTAGGTGGCGGAGAAGCTACTGCAGTGTGGAGCGTGGTAAATATAAATTAGCTAAGAGCGCATACCATGCACTGATCAAACAGGTGAAAAAGAAGTTCTACATAGCAGCGATTGAAACTGCCAATAACAAGCATAAAGCCATTTTTAAGATCGTAAACGATTTTAATAAACCCAAATTTTTAATGCAGGAAATCCCGCCCTCGGTGAGTCTCTGTGATACTATCGCAGATTTTTTCGAGGAAAAAGTACAAGGACTTTTGAAGGATTTCACAGTCCCTGTTTTAGAGTCAGGAGAGGGAAACAGGAAGGGGGGCCAGGCTGCAGATCAGCTGGCGACCTTCCAGCCAATTAGTCTTGATGAAACACATCGGGTAATATTGGCTACCAAGTCGGGTTCACCTTTCGACCCATGCCCACCTAGGCTCTTGCACTTGATTGTGGAGGTAGCCAATCCTGTAATCAATGAAATTGTAAACACCTCATTGGCGACAGCCGATATCCCCCCCAATGGAAATTAGCGGCAGTTAAGTCGTTGCAAAAAAAACAACTCACCGACCCTACTATTCTATCCAATTTAAGGCCAATCTCATTACTACCAGTATTGTGTAAGATCACAGAGTCATTGGTTAACAAACAGCTCACCAAGTTCTTGGAAGACAGGGAAGCATGGCACCCTAATCAGGCAGGCTTTAGAGCCCAACACTCCACTGAGTTGGCTCTCCTGTTCACTACTGATACCATCCGCTTGGCTCTGGACCAAGGGAAGAAGGCCGTCTTGATTTTATTAGATCTGTCGGCGGCCTTCGACACGGTCTCACATGTCATCTTGATAGACCGGCTAATAACATCTGGCATTACAGGTACAGTCCTAGAGTGGATTAAGAACTTTCTGAGTGGCAGGAGACAAGACAAGGTTACCTTGGGTGAATTTCACTCCAAGGAGAAACCGCTGACGATGGGAGTGCCTCAAGGGTCCAGTCTCTGCCCGACTTTGTTTAATGTCTATACCTCACCTCTGATCAGGTTGATATCATCTTTTGGCATCGATGTGGTGGCATATGCCGACGATACTCAACTGATCTTGACCCTGGATAGAGAAAATCAGGTCTGGGAGGAAAAGCTCAAATGTTGCCTGACGGCTACATTTGATTGGATGCAGAGAAACCATCTTAAATGCAAAACGGGCAAGACTGAGATCATGCCAATTGGCCCAAAAACGATTTTATCCCCAGATTATGGTGGCCAGAGGAAGCAGAAATACCACCTCATACCACCTACTCGGCCCGTAATCTGGGGGTCAATTTCGACTCTGCACTGTCTTTTAAGCAACAGGCATCAAAAGTAGCAGGGACATGCTTTAGTGTCATAAGAGGACTTAGGAAGTTTTTTTACCTCTGCTGCCACTGGAGGCAAGAAAGACTGTTACGGTAGCCCTGGTGACATCACGGATAGACTACTGTAACAGTCTTTACGCAGGCACCAACAAAGGTGTAACTCATAGGCTCCAGATGGTGCAACATGCAGCGGCCAGGTTGGTGCTGAAATGGCCGAAGAGATCATCCGCAACGGACGCACTGAAAATCTTACATTGGCTTCCAATAATAAAAAGGGTCCTTTTTAAGATACTGATTATTACCTTCAGAGCAGTCCACTCCATAGGGCCAACATATCTACGGAAGAAGTTCTCTAGGTACCATCTAACACGAACACTACGTTCCTCAAACGCCGATCTATTGGCTGTCCCAGGGTTCAGACTTAGGACGCGAGGGGGTAAGTCATTGTCAGTGTTGGGCTCGAAAGCATGGAACACTCTCCCACCTCACCTAAGGGCCTTAGAGAGAGAAACAGAATTCCGTAAAGAGTTAAAAACCTGGATACTTAAGCTACAAGATACCACTGTTAGAGCATTAGTGTAATAATTGGACTGGCGAAAACTAAGCAGCTTGACCATTTTACATCTCTTGGTCATTCATGGGCGCCTAGATGCTCCTTGGATCGATAGTTGTGCAGTACAAATGAGCCATCAAATCACATCACATCACACGTTGTCTATAGATGAAATTGTTCCCTGTGTTTATAAACTGCTCCTCACCTTTCCATTGGTTGGTAGAGAAAAATTATGGCAAAGTGAGGGATCTATTGTTAAATCATATATAAACATTATTATGGCTCTGTGTTCGGAGACCCAAGTGAAGTAAGAATGCCCTTATGGGAGACTGACAAATATATTTATAACACAGGGATCAAACAAAGTTGTTTGCTAGCTCTCACCTTCTTCTGACCATTTTGCATTGCAGTGTTATGATTGGCTCAGGGGGGCCTGGGTACTTCCTGTTCTGGCCAGATGAACGTGACAAAGAGAACACGGTAAGGAAGACCCTGTGAGGAGGTAACTTTTTTTTTTGCGGAAAAGGTGATGGTGTGACCATATAGCATAAAGAATAAAGTACCCCCTACCATACTTGCTAAGGATATTGAAAGTCACCTTAGAGTTCCATAACCTTATAAAGGAACTCTTTAGTTACCTGCAATATCCCAATAAGGTACAACAGGGGTTACTTTATCCTCTAGACAAACTGTGGTGTTGCCTCCTGTGTTACTAAAGATGGACTCGAGGCCTGAATCTAGTCTGGCCTTCTGAAATGGGTTCTGTCTCATATAAAAACTCTATAACATGCAGTTGCACTGCTGTTAGCGGGCACCAGCTATTGTAATATTTCTTTAGTCTGGATATCTTTACACTAGCTCCACATAAAAGAATGCTTTACTTGCAAATACTTTTATCTCTAATCTCTTACTGAAATAATTCTCAATCTTTGGAGCCAGCCACACTTTGCAGGACAAATACGAAGCATTAAGAAACCAGCACTTAGGACCTTTAGAAATGAACAGGGTGAGATGATGCCACCGGGCTGCGGTTTGTTTTGCACATGTATATTGGGTGACACTGACAATGTGGATTGTCATAACAGCACAATTCACGTTTCAATTGGTTTAGATCTCAAAATGTTTCTTCAGCAGTGGTATCTGCTCTGATTTCGACTTTCTATAAGACATTAAACAAAGTAAGCATAGGTGGTCAAGAGTTGAGGTTCCGTGACAATTGTAAGTGATGTTTTCGACTCGCACGAATATGGTCGAGTCTGGTATCTATGAACCGCAAATGACGAGTTTAGTGGGTGTACGCAGTTTCGCGGAGCTAACCTAAACCGTTTGTCTGTTACGTGGGTTTTTCTATCTGTACCCACGGGTTCCATCTTAGATACGGCATCCATTTTGTCTCTTGCCCTCAAGTAGCCAGCGAACGGACGTTGTCCGTTTCGCGACCCTGGGATTCCCAAGATATCTGCGGAAGACACATGTCCTTTGAAAATGTCTTTATGACGAGGAGGATGATACTGTAAGGCAGATGGCCTCGCTCGAGGCTCATCTCGTCGTGCCGGTTTATTGTCTCAGCCGTGCATCTCATTAGGCACGTCCCTTTGATGCCTGTAGCTCGTGTTTCCCGATACCTCCCCTTTTACACCCTTTCCGATTTCCCCACTGTCTCCATCTTCCTCTGCACCTGTCCTTGTTCCTTCTTCGATCTGTTTTACTGCTGATTGGAATGTACTAATGGTGGGAAGATGGGTTTTTACAGTTGGGAACCGCCAAATGTTTCCACACTTATGTTCCGGACCTTGAATGTATCAAAGTGACCAAAGCGACCCCTCTCGGGGATAATTATGGGAACCGAGTCGTAAACCTTTGTGTACCATGTAAACTTATGGGAGAAATATGTATAAAAGGAGCGATCCACAGTAGCAATTCGAAGCAGTCTCCCCAAGTTGCACGTGTTGTACTTGCTGTGACTTCTGTGTTCCCTGCAGTAATAAAACTCGAATCTTTGACGCCGAAGGAAGTGTCCCGTGTCTCTGTCATTCGTACGCCGGAGCAGGTTACCCACGAAGGTTTCAGGTGTTGTCCCCTGGCACCGCTGGGTCTTAAATAACCCAGTCCTTCAGTTGGCGCCCAACGTGGGGCTGCATCAGTGGTACCGGTCCAAGCCCGACGATCGTGAGGAACTTCGTGTGAAATCTCAGAGGGAAGGTGCACTCCGCTTCATCGATCCTGTTGTCGAAATAAGTGGCCCGAAGACTTTCCCCGCGAAGATTCCCGCCTCCTGACGGCTGCGACGGACTGCTGCCCTGACTGTAGACCTGTTTTGGCGCCTGGCGTAGACCTTGGTATAGCGAGACGATTGACGGGCCTTCCTGGTGACGCCATCGATCTTTGAGTTAAGTATTTGTGGGTCGCTCCCAGAGTTCTTGGTTGTGGTTACTTAGTTGTTGCATGGTTCCATTGCATTTGTGGTTCTTGGTACTTTGTTGTGATATTTGACGACTGCAGCCGCCAAAAACCGAGGGTTTTTGCTCTTTGCTGGGACTTGGTAAATCCCGTAACCCTTGACGTTTGTGAAACTCGGCTAGTGTGCAAGATGCCTGGTCGCAGTACTTTGTTTCGTTGTTTTAGACGTTGTGGTACGGATTCCCGACTGGAGGATTCGTGTCCGATACCTCCGGTTGGAACTCCAACTTATGAGCTATACAGCAAACACGGGCTGGGCCCGATTACTTTTAATGACTATTGGATTCGCTACACTAAAAAAGACGGTGTCCTTAGTTGGCCACCTCATGGTAGCTTTGAGACTCCGATCTTAGATAATCTAGAGGCTAAATTGTTTGCGAAAAAGTCAAGGCCGGCCATGTTTGATGCCTTTCGGTTGTGGCGTAAAGAAGCCCGACAGAAGGAGATCAGACAGGCTAAACGTAATCAGCGAGATGGTGTTGCTACCATTGTAAAGAAAGCAGAGCAGTTTCAGCGTGATAAGGAGGATAAGGAAAAGGAAGTGTTTGATAGGCTACAGCGTATGTCCATAGATAAATGCTACCCTGCTTTGCCTACGGAATCGGATAAGAAGGAAGAATCAGTTGAGGACCCCTTAATGTCTTATCTCATGAAGTCGCCACCTCCGTATGTACAGGGTACCGCAGCTCCTGTGGTCCCCCCTGTACCTGTTCCTGTACCTATTCCTCAGCCTGTTCGTCAACCTGCACCCGTTCTTCCGACTGTTCCTGCTCCCTTGCCTATTGCTATTCCTACTGCTCCTCCGCTTCCACATACTCCTGCTCCCGCTACTGCTCCTGCTCTATTAACTCCTGTTGTTGCTTCTGTCTCTACTCCTTCTCTTGTTAGTCCCTTGTGCTATACTTCTCCATCTACTCGTAGTCGTACTTCTCCTGTTGCGGCTAGCTTCCTTCATTCTCTCGGACCTGTTCTTGGGTCCGCTGGTTCGGATGGTCCTCAGAGACGTAGTCAGCTTCCCGGTAACAGGGAACGTGCTTCGCTATATAATATGGCGATGGGTTGGATGACGCACCCTCTTAGAAATCCTCCACGTGCGGTACTTAATACGTTTTGTCAATTCAATGTACCGACACAAAGATACGTGTTCGAAGAAATGTGCAAGGTTCTGCGCGATCAGATATCGGCCGATGCACCTGACGAGGTGTTGATCTACAGCTTCAGTTCTCGAACGGACTGATAGTGGATACTAACGTTCGACGTGCTGTTGAGCGGTTGTTATCTTTCCGTCCCACTCCTATACCTCAAGCCTTGTTTGTTGAGGACGTTGAGAGGCAGTTAGATGCGTCTGGTCAGTTTCCCATGCGGGAAGTTCCACCAGTGTGGATGCCAGCCGATCCTAATGCTAACCCCATTATTCCACCCTATTTCCAGAGAGTGTGGATACATCTCCCATGGAAACGATCAGAAGTGTTACTGGTGAAGCAATCTTTGCCTGACCCTCGCAAAAATCCTGCAGGGTATTATAAAGAATTGTCGCAGCTTGTAGATGCTACGGTGATGAATCTTGCCGATATTGATATGCTGTTTGGCAATGTCGTACCGCAACCGGTATGGGCTAAGATTCGTCAGGAAAATCACGCAAACGAATTAGGTGGTGATTGGGCGGCCATTATAGCAGCGGATGGGTTGCAAACTGGTGGTGCTAAACCCGAACAGTTGATTGCTGCTCTCCCTCAGAGAATAATTACGCTAATGAAAACTCTTATGCCAGCTATGAGGGTAAATTGGGACAAATTGTCAGCTTGTAAGCAGAAAAAGGATGAGAGTGTCTCTGATTTCTTTACGAGATTTGAGGAAGCATTCATCGATCATAGTGGGCAGGATATGGGCACTGAGGGTGGTCAACGGTTGTTCGTGGACAAATTTGTCTCTAACTTATTGCTTGACTTGAGCAACAAGTTGAAAAATTCTGAAAGTGCGTGGGCCGTTTCTACCTCGGCTCAAATATTGGCTACAGCACAGTATTATGAGAACAGAGAGAAAGAGGAGAACGACCGCGCTGATAAAAAGACGAAAGAACTTAAAACTAAAGTGTTGTTACAGCAAGCGTACCCTCCGCGTTCTAATCAGAATGCTTCACAGCAAAATAGATCGCAGTCGCAATCTAATCGATCACATTCTCGAAATGACTCCTCTTCTCAAAGATCTTTGTTAGGGTACAATCAGTGTGCCTATTGTAGACAGGAGGGTCATTTAAAGTTCAATTGTCCTGTTCTAAACGATCGTGATAGTGGTAACTCATCTAGAGGAGGTCGTGGTGGTTCGCAGCAGGCATCACGCGGTAGAGGTCGTGGTGCTCAAAATGACCGATCAGATAACTCATCAAATTCCACTAACTGTTTCGATCAGCGTGGATCATCGCAAGGACGATCTGCGCAGTACAATGTAGACGATTATTACGTCGATCAAGGAACTGACGACAGTAATTACTAGGACAGCCGTAGACAAGGAGAGGGAGTGGTATCAGTTCCGGTTGATCAGAGAGGGCCTTACGTCGCAGTTGCTACATCGGGCATCGTTGAGCCTTTTCTGTTGGACACTGGTGCAGCGAAAAGTTCCATAATGCATTCGAAACTCCCTGGCGCACCTTTGTCTGGCTTAACAAATGTTTCCGTTGGATTCTCTGGCGCCCCCGTTAGCAATCCAGTTTCACGCCCTTTGCCCCTTACAATTGGGCCACGTGAGCTTGAAGCTCCGTTGATTTTGACTACTGGTTGTGGTGAAAATCTTTTGGGCCTGGATTTGCTAAAACGTTTGTATGCAACTCTGTATTGTTCTCCTGCGGGTGTAAAGCTTACGTTAGGAGAGAGGGTTGTCTCTCCTATGTACTTGTCTCTCGATAAGCTTCCACCGGAATTGAGTTCTCTTCCTGCATCTCTGTGGGCAACAGGTCCCAATGATGTGGGCCTGCTTGACATCTCCCCTTACGTTGTTCAGCTGAAATCTAATGTGCGATTGCCACGTATTCCCCAGTATCGTATCTCTCTTGATGGTGAACGAGCACTGTTAGCGATCATCTATGATTTGATCGAGAAAGACGTTATTGAAGAAACTCGGGGAAACGTGTGCAACAGCCCTGTACTGCCCATTCTAAAACGTACTGACCCTTCGAAACCACCTGTTTATCGTTTTGTTATCGATTTACGGGAGGTAAATAAAATTGTGATTCCTCAGTTCCCCGTTGTGCCTGACATCACGGCGCTACTGACTCTGATTCCAGCTTCTGCATCTTGGTTTTCGGTGATCGATTTGAAGAATGCGTTTTTCAGCATTCCGATTGCAGAAGAGAGCAGAGACCTTTTCGGTTTCTCTATTGGTGGACGTAGCTTCCGGTTTAAACGCGCTCCTCAGGGCTACTGTGAGAGTCCATCGATTTACAGTCAAGCCTTGAAGGGTCAACTGGATGCGTTTACGTTGCCGGCCGGTGCAGCTTTAATCCAATATGTCGATGACTTATTGGTAGCTGCAGATACTCAGGACATTTGCAAAATTGCTACGGTGTCGTTGCTGCAACATCTCTGTGACTTACATCACAAGGTGTCACCTTCTAAACTCCAATATTGCTGTCAAGAAGTAACCTACCTAGGTCACTTATTGTCAAAGGAGGGAAGGCGGTTGACCCCAGAGAGAATTGCAGCAATTGCGCGAATGACTGTGCCAACAACCCAAAGAGATGTGCGTGCCTTTTTAGGTATCACGTCATACTGTAGGCAATGGATTCCAAATTTTTCATTGCTAGCGAAACCATTGGTGGCTCTACGTGCAAGGATGTTTCAACTCCTTTACCATGGACGGAAGAATGTCAGAAGAGTTTTTCTGAATTGCGTGATTCATTGTGTTCGGCTCCTGTGTTAGGTACTCCTGACTACAGTAAGCCGTTCACATTATATGTTCACGAGAGGGAAGGTTGTGCTTTGAGTGTTTTAACGCAACCTTTTGGTGGTAAGCAACGTCCATGTGCATATTTTTCCTCGACCTTGGACCCGGTAGCCAGAGCATTGCCGAGTTGTTTGAGAGCAACAGCGGCAGCTACGGTGTCCATCCGACAATCAGCAAGATTGGTCATGGATAATATGCTTACGGTGATGGTTCCGCATGCAGTCGACACTCTTTTAAATCGTACGAAAACTCAGCACTTGACGAGTGCGAGGTTGTCTGGATACGAGTTGACGCTGTTGGCAAGTCATATTCAGATAAAACGTTGCAATGTTCTGAACCCGGCAACTTTGTTACCAATTAGCATGGAGTCAGATGAAATAGCAGAACATGACTGTTATTTGAGGACTGAGGAAGAAACAAAAGGGCGAGTAGACCTTAAAAACACTCCTTTGGAAGATCCAGATGGAACATTGTATGTGGATGGTTCATGTTTTAAATTGCCGAATGGTGATGTAACTACTGCATATGCTGTTGTAACTTTGAATACTGTTGTGGAAGCTGCGAGATTGAATCAGAACTCTGCCCAGGCTGCGGAACTGATTGCTCTCACTAGAGCGTGTGTGTTAGCGAAAGGGAAACGTGTGAATGTGTTTACCGACAGCCAATATGCATTTGGCGTCGCCCATAGCTTTGGACGGGTGTGGAGAGAGAGAGGTTTTATGACGTTTCATGGTACGAAGATTCAGCATGGTCAGCTTGTGAATGATCTTTCGGATGCACTTACGTTGCCTAAGCAGGTAGCGATTGTCAAATGTAGTGCGCATCGTAAGGTGACGGATGATGTTGGACGTGGTAATGCGTTTGCAGGTGAGACTGCTAAGGAGACTGCCCGGAACCTTGACACTCAAATGTATGTGACGAGTTCGGTTAGGTGGCCTACAGAATCGAGTATGTGTGAGGACACTATCGAGAGTGTGAAAGCAATTCAGAATGAGGCCACGAGACTGAAAAGACCAAGTGGAAAGAAAGTACGGGAAAGTTGGATGCGAGTGGTTGTTGGGTTGATTTGTCGGAACATAAGAGATGGATGTTGCCAGATGCGTATGTGCTGGCTGTTGTGACAATGGCACATGGGTTAGCACATATTAGCGTGAAAGGTATTTGTAAGTTGCTGTCTCCTGTGTGGAAGAATGATGGTATCACGAAATGTGCTGAACGATTGGTTAAGAATTGTATGGTATGTATGTTATACAATCCTGGTAAGGGAACCCCAACTCCTCCTGGTAGTTTTGCTCCCCCTTCATGTCCCTTTGAAGTGATTCAATTAGACTTCATCCATATGGAGCGATGCAATAACCTGAAATACGTTTTAGTTGTGGTTTGCGCCTTCTCCCGATGGATTGAAGCCTATCCTCTCAAAGACAACACTGCTTTGTCAACTGCGAAAATACTACTGAAGGAATACTTTCCTCGGTATGGAATGCCTCGGGTTGTATGGTCTGAAAATGGAAGTGAGTTTGTGGGGAGTGTGATGAAGAGTGTGTGTAAGGGCCTTGGAATTAATCAAAAATTCCACAGCTCCAATCATCCCCAGTCAGCTGGTTTGGTTGAAGGGTATAACGGCACCCTCAAACTAAAGCTAGCGAAGATTCAGGCTACGAATGGTCTTTCGTGGCCTGACGCTTTACCCTTAGCTTTACTGTCAACAAGGGCAACCGTACACTCCCGAGTAGGGCTTAGTCCCTATGAAATAGTGTTCGGTCGTCCTGCGAATGTTTGGGGGGTCCCTAGACCGGGTGTGTTCTGCGATCTTGAGTACCCAATGTTGATTGACTATCTTCATGATCTGACTGCTAAACTGAGGTTAATTCACCAACAGGTTTACGAAGCATTGCCGACGCAGACGGAGGGTCCAGGCCACCAGCTCCAGCCCGGAGACTGGGTGGTAACCAGAAACTTTGCCCGTAAGAAGAATTTGGAGCCCAGGTTCACTGGACCCTACCAGGTCCTCCTTGCCACGAGAACTGCCGTTCGTCTAGAGGGCCGGAAAAATTGGGTGCATGCCACCCATACGAAGAAAGTTCCTATACCGTTACCGGCAGACTCGTGGGTGAGGAGGGGCATTGCTTCAGCTGAATCCGAAGGATTGCCGGCGTTTGTACCTTTTAGCGACGCACAACCTGTCGGAGAATCCTCAGTGCAGCAGAAAGACACTGTTGAACATTTGTCATCAAAAGACTCAAGACCAGAACATTCGACTGATCAACAGAACTCTGTTCCTTCAACGGATCCTTTGTTTGACGAACAGACACGTCCTGGGAAAACGCGATACTTTTTGCGATCCAGCACTAAGGACAAATAAAAAGATTTCGTTCTGTCCCTTGACAATTGCATTATCCCGTTTTCCACAATCAGTCTGAACACCCGTATCATTGTAATTATTTTTGTATATATTGAGTTTCGTTCTACATGCATTTTTGCTTCCACAGCTGAGAGACATTTTTGCATATACATTGTAAATAAAGGCCGTAGGGCCGCGCGTGTACTTCCTTCTGGTTAGTAGGTCTTGACGCTAGGTTAAAGACCGTCGGTTCCTGGGAACTCCTAGGGATTGACTACTGCTACACAGAACGAAGTGCGTCAAGAAACGTTGCGGACGGTCGTAGGGGATGGCGTTTTCAAAGCTGATGGACTTGGAAGAAGCTCAGGCGCAAAGGTTCAAGCTCAAACAACTTAGTCATACCAAATGTTTTATGTTTCAAATATTCGTATTGCTTTTGACTGTTTCTGCACTATTGGCGGGTGGGGTGTATTACACGATGTCTTACTTCTTACCTTCTGCCATACCTACTCCTACTTCTGACCCTAAACTTACCTCCACTGCATCTCCTCATTCTTTCCATATCTTACCCGAACACGAGCAGGCTAGACGTGCAGAATTCCGCAATAATTCCTTTATTCAGCTCCTTCACCAGCACCAGTTAGTGGTTAACACTACTAATTGTTGGGTGTGTGGGTTGATGCCACAAAACAACGGATAAGGGAATTCCATATCTGGTTTTACCGTATAGTTCCCAGGGTTCCGCTCGAGCATTTCAAACAATGTTTCGAAGCGCACTAGATTCTTACCCCAGTCGAGAGCCACGTTCTCCCTACTTTGGCCCTGGCTCGTATCACAAGCCTTTGTCTATAGCGATAGAAGACTTAGATAGAGATATCTACGAGCCGTCGCTCATCCCGGAGGAAGAGGTACAAGCCTATAGGGTCCTGAGTAAGGTCGAGTATAGTGTGCTCACGAGTGATAAACAGCTTAAAAGCTCGCCTCCCATATGGGTCGTACCCCACATTGGTAATTTTTGTTTAATGGGTCGTGGCCGAAGATCAAAAGCCCGACTTGGAGAGAGTGCTTGCACCGAGAATTACATTCTGCCGATGGTCTCGTCCCCTGTGTTTCTGGCTGCCAAGGGTACATACTTTGTCTGCCATGATCGTGCGTATGCATGGTTGCCCTCCGACTTTGTGGGCTCATGTTTTATCGCAAATCTGTTGCCTCCGACGTTCACTGTAGACGCAGACTATCACAAGACTAGAGTTGTGAGAGGCGTAATTAGCGAAGAGGACACTGCCGGTCAAGAGGCAGGAGACTTTTTCAAGGGTTTCCTCCCGTTTTGGGGGCCTATGGCTAATAGTAGGAACCTGAGACAGTTGACTCGAGTGGTAGAATCGACAGCTAATATTACTGCCAGTGCCCTTGGTAATATCACCACAGAACTTCAGGCGGATAGACTTATGACGTTACAAAACCGTATGGTTTTAGACGTGATCTTAGCAGATCGAGGTGGGGTATGTAAGGTGATCCATTCGAGCTTCTGTATTTTCATTCCAGATAACGCTCCGACTGTCTATCAAGCCATCTCAAAGTTGCATAAAATCTCTGAATCCATACACGTGGATGCAGGGGATTGGACGCTACTGGGGTGGTTTTGGGGCCTGATGTCGACTTGGGGTTGGAAGATTCTGATGATTATCAGAGTTATTGTGGCATTCCTGTTCACGTGTTGCCTTTGTGTGCAGTGTGGTCCTGCCTTATGTGGCCTCTGTGCTACAACGTGTATAAGACAGCCGCCTGTTACCAAAGGAGCTCGATTGGACAGAGCTATGTTACAGCAACATCTAGATGGTCTGATGAATATCGAGTATGATTCCGACTAGTGCTTGCCTACATGAGGGCAAAAGGAGCGTCTGAGGTTCCGTGACAATTGTAAGTGATGTTTTCGACTCGCACGAATATGGTCGAGTCTGGTATCTATGAACCGCAAATGACGAGTTTAGTGGGTGTACGCAGTTTCGCGGAGCTAACCTAAACCGTTTGTCTGTTACGTGGGTTTTTCTATCTGTACCCACGGGTTCCATCTTAGATACGGCATCCATTTTGTCTCTTGCCCTCAAGTAGCCAGCGAACGGACGTTGTCCGTTTCGCGACCCTGGGATTCCCAAGATATCTGCGGAAGACACATGTCCTTTGAAAATGTCTTTATGACGAGGGGGATGATACTGTAAGGCAGATGGCCTCGCTCGAGGCTCATCTCGTTGTGCCGGTTTATTGTCTCAGCCGTGCATCTCATTAGGCACGTCCCTTTGATGCCTGTAGCTCGTGTTTCCCGATACCTCCCCTTTTACACCCTTTCCGATTTCCCCACTGTCTCCATCTTCCTCTGCACCTGTCCTTGTTCCTTCTTCGATCTGTTTTACTGCTGATTGGAATGTACTAATGGTGGGAAGATGGGTTTTTACAGTTGGGAACCGCCAAATGTTTCCACACTTATGTTCCGGACCTTGAATGTATCAAAGTGACCAAAGCGACCCCGCTCGGGGATAATTATGGGAACCGAGTCGTAAACCTTTGTGTACCATGTAAACTTATGGGAGAAATATGTATAAAAGGAGCGATCCACAGTAGCAATTCGAAGCAGTCTCCCCAAGTTGCACGTGTTGTACTTGCTGTGACTTCTGTGTTCCCTGCAGTAATAAAACTCGAATCTTTGACGCCGAAGGAAGTGTCCCGTGTCTCTGTCATTCGTACGCCGGAGCAGGTTACCCACGAAGGTTTCAGGTGTTGTCCCCTGGCACCGCTGGGTCTTAAATAACCCAGTCCTTCAGAGTCAAATTTGTTTTAATACACCCAGCAATATCCTTCACACTTTTAGGATTATCATGAGTTACCTTGTGGATTGGCACCTCTTTTCTTGTCCGTTCTGGTAAGGACAACTTATGTATAGTGTAAGTCATGGGAATATGAGAAAACCAAAGATAGTTAAATTGCCATCTCCCTCAAAGTGGTAGGACTATGATTTCAAAATATTAACCAATTTGCCCATGCTAATGAATTAGATTCACACACACACGAACACATTATGGTAAGTTGAGACTTTAACAGTCTAAGACGGATGTGCTAATCAAGGTCAAATTCTAGCTACTTGATGAATTTTCTAACTTAGGTTTTCATTGAAGACTTCCAGTATATGAAATGATTAATATAATTTGTCGTCATTCCTGTTTGGTCAATGCCATTGTGGTTCTTTTCTATTTTTTTGGACACAGAGCCATAAAGCGATCATTCAATGGTTTTTGAAGTTCTCTTTTACATCCTTGTTTGTGACCTCTGGACTTGACTGGAAACATTTCCCTCTCTTTTTGCTGAAGAGGTTGAAACACTTAAGCTGGTACACATTTGGAACACCAAGCCTATCAGGCACAGGTTCCCAGGGCTGTTGGCACCTGATTAGGACTGGATATTTAAGTGTATTTGCTCCACCAAAAAAGCATATCAATCGGCTATCCTAAACTATCCAATCTCATCATTGATTCTTTCTAAACCCTCCCATGGAGGAATTGCAACAAGCCTCTTTTACTACAGCACTCCATATCACAGCACACAAATATCCAGAAAGTGCATAGCTTTGCTGCAAAAATGATATGCAAGGCTTTGACATTTTATCAGGACCCTATTAAATACAATGATTGTTATACTGTGAGATGTGGATGACGGGTACCTTCATTTACTGTTTTCTACAACTAGTAAACAGTGTTCCCACTTTTTGCTAGCAGCTAAATTAATAAAAAGTCTGGAAACTCCCAAATACTGGGCTACGTAGACAAAGGTTTAGCAATTATATGCACTAGAGAAACCAACTGCCCCATGGAAGAAGGTACAAACTCCGTTGTCACTTGTGACACTAATCAGTCTTTGATCATGTGATCATATCAGTGCTCAGTCATGCGTTCGTATCCCTCCCTATTGTGGCTACTCTGCTGGTTGAATGTCTGCAGTTGATGGTCTAAAAGACCCCTCATAACATTAAGTAAATGTTGTCTGTTGGAATGAAATCTATCTGATACATCAAATTTAGAGGCTGGAGAAACTTATATCCTGATTCTGGTATACAGACATAATAGCGATTTTTTATTAGCGACCTACACTAATATCGAGTTTTATATATCGCAGGGACAGACTATCGATGTCAACAATATCGGTGACCAGAATATCGACCTTAAGGTAAGTAATATTGGGTTTTTTAATATCGAAGTATGTAATATCGAAGTAAGTAATATCGGTTGCAAAATTATTGTTGTTAATAATATCGATATTTATATTAGTATTATGTATTTTAGAATGTATTTTGTATGTGTTTAACATTTTTTGTAATGTTTTTTAATTATTTTTAATTATATGTATTAAATGTTTAGAAATTAGTTTGCATTTTAGTATCAGAGCCGGTTGTGGGTTTATAGGGGAATAGGGTGGGAACTAATTTAATTATAATTAATAATTAATACTTGTATTTATTGTTATTGATTATTAATTCATTGTTACGTATGAATTGTTAATTCATTTTTATTCGTTGATCAATTTATTATTATATTAATTATAAATACTTTATTATACATGTTCATTTATTATTATTGTTAATTAATTTATTGTTAATTAATTATTTATTGATAATATATTTTTATTAATTGATTTATTGGCAATTAAATTAAATGTGTTATTTTTTTATGTGTAGCAGGTTTTGGGTTTATAGGGGAATAGCGTTGGAAGTAATTTATTATAATTAAGTACATTCTAATTTTTATTAATTGGTATTGATTATTAATTTATTGTTAATTATTTATTATTTGGCAATACATTTTTATCAATTGATAATTAGATTGATTGGTTTATTTTTTATGTGTAGTGGGTTGTGAGTTTATAGGGGAATAGGGTCGGAGGTAATTTATTATAATTAAGTAATTATACATTTTTCTTAATTGGCATTGCTTATTAATTTAGTGTTAGTTCATTTTTCATGCATACATATTTTTTATTAATTAATAATAACATTCATTATGTTTTGTTTATGTGTAGCGGGTTGTGCGTTTATAGGGGAATAGGGTGGGAAGTAATTTAATGATATTTAAGTATATATTCATTTAATTTTATTGGTATTTATTTAATTAAATATTAATATGTTATTTATTTTACAAAAAAATATTTAATTAATAATAATAATAATAATAATCAAGTTTGTAAAGCGCCTGGTTACACTAGTGACAGTGTGTCCCCGCGCTGTGTAGACTCATAGGATCCGGCTCACACATCAAGCAAATAGAGATAGCCGCATGTGGCACTAGAACAGTTCTAATAATCAGGGAAAAGAAGCATTTTTAGTTTCAGCCTAAATCTCATCTCTGATGGTTCCATACGGAGTTCCAGAGGCAGCTCATTCCAGTACTTACTGGCCAAGTACCTAAAGGAGCGCCCCCCCTCATCCTTACTCGATGGATTCGGGGCACCTGGAAGAGCATACAACCAAGAGACCATAGCTGGGGTTTAGGCTGGTTCAAGGATAGCAAGTTTCGGAGGTAGACAAGGCCCTTCCCCTGTGCAATGCGGTGGGCTAAGCAGAGAGTTTTGAACCTGACGCATTCATGGCCTGGATGCCAGTAAAGTTTAGCTAGAGCACGGCACCCGGAAGACTTTCTTGAAAGATTCAGCGCCAATCTGGCCGCTGCATTTTGAACACATTGCAAGCGGTGGAGCCCCTTTTGACTCAGGCCCACATACAATGAGTTGCCATAGTCAAGATGGGGTATGACCAGAGTATGGATCAGGATTTTCCTGCTGGTCGATGGAAGAAGATCCAGCGTTTTGCGCAGGCATTTTAAAATGCCATAGCATTTGCCTGCTACCCCTCTAGTGTGGCATTCGAAAGAGAGGTTGGCATCAAGTCTAACCCCCAGGTTCTTCACCTGCTCCGCGGGGCACGGGGAGGGCCCCAATTCCGGTGGCCACCATGCCGGGGACCAACTGGAGGGAGCCTTTCCAACCACGAGGAGTTCCGTTTTGTTAGCGTTAAGGCGCAGGCAGTTATTGTTCATCCATTCAGCCAATTTCCCTAAGCACACCGAGAAATTAGCTGCCGCCTCTTCGGGGGGTTGAGACAGTGTCACCACCAGTTGGGTATCGTCCGCGTAGGACACTATCTCCACCCCGAACGCTTCTACTAACTTGGCCAAGGGCTCCATGTACAGATTAAATAAGGTCGGGCTCAGTATAGAGCCCTGAGGGACCCCTTGCTTAAGTGCCCGTACTTCTGATTTGTAGGGCGGGCAGTGTACCTGGAATTTTCTGTCAGTGAGGAACGCCTTCACCCATTCGTAGGCCGAACCTATAATCCCTGCCTCCCCGAGGCAGGAGAGCAACATGAGGTGTGAGACGGTATCACATGCCGCACTGAGATCTAATAGCAGTAGTGCGGCCGTCCGTCCCTCATCCACTCTCTTGCGTAATAGTTCGGTCAAGAAGAGCAGAGTCGATTCCGTTGAATGGTTAGCTCTAAAACCCGATTGAGATGGGTCAAGGAGTTGGAAGTCCTCCATAAATTTCACCAGTTGTGCATTAACAATTTTCTCTACCACTTTCACACAGAAGGGGAGGAGCGAAATGGTTCGGAAATTGTCCAAATGCTCTATGCCCAGGTTGGCTTTCTTCTTGATGAGTATGACCTGATTAGTCTTTAAATCTTGTGGCACATAGCAGGCCTTAAACGACAGCCCAGCCATATGACCAATATGGTTTATGAGGAGTTCCGCCGAATTCCTAAAGATCTTCGGTTGTGCTGCGTCTCTAGGAGAGCCGGACTTAATTCTCTGGACTATTTTCATCATCTCAGGGTTACTCGGGACTACAAACTGGCATAAGCCGGGGTTACCTGTCCCTCTCCCTTCCCTCCTTTGTTCCATGGCAGGTCCAATGGGTCCTATGCAAAGAAATGATATATCATTTCTACTTTTTGGACAAAAAAGTCTGCAATCGCCTCACAGGTCTCTCTCGTGTCGGTTTCTGTAGCTGATGTCCTCTCCAGAGATGTTAGTTCCTTGTATATTTCAAAGAGCTCCTTAGTCGGGTTCTCTGCTGTCACAATTCAATTATACAGAAAGTCCCTTTTGGTCTTCCTAAGTAACCAGTGATATTCTTTCATACCATTCTTGTATATTTGTTTAGCTGTTTCCTCATAATTTTTCTGCCAGGCCCGTTCTAAGCCTTTGCACATGGATTTGGTCGCTTTTAACTCAGCATTAAACCAATCCGCTGATTTAGCACCCCTAAAAGGGTCCTTGGTTGTCCATGGAGCTGTTTTGTCAAGAGCTCCTGTCAGCCAGTTCTCATAGTCTGCCCAAGCCTCGTCCAGATTGTCTCTCAATGGCGGACTGCTTGTTCTCAAAGCAAGATCTAAATCAACTTGTTTAAGTTTACCCCATTGCCTGCGCTTATGTGACCTAGGCTTGTTAGGAGGGAGCTTTTAAGTCAGGCCTGATACCGTAAATTGGACCAGATAGTGGTCTGACCAGGTCACCGGCCTTGGGCACCGAACCTCTATCTCCTCCCAATTTGCAAAAATAGGGTCTAGAAGGTGGCCCGCCTGGTGAGTCGGTAGCCGTGATTGCAGCTTCAGCTCGAGTAGTTCTAGGGAGGTGAGAGCGCCTAAGGCCTCCCTGTTATCTTCCTCCTCTAAATGTAGATTAAGATCTCCCAAGATGAGGAGTCGGCTGTAGCATAGTTCTGGCTGAGTAATCACCTCCATCAGGCTCCCCACAAATTCCGAGGGCGGCCCTGGTGGACGGTATATCAAGTAGCCATGGTCACATTCGGCCCCCATTTGATTGAAAAAGAGCCTGCTTCGCAGTCTTTGATATTAGTTGCTTCGAAGGTGCATTTAAGCTCTAATTTGTGCACCAGAGCAATCCCCCTTCACGCTGCCTTCCGCGATCTAGCCTAATCATTTCGTATTCGGTTTGAAGAGCCTGCAGAATGTCTGGTGCAGACTCTTCGTCTAACCAGGTCTCCGTAAAAAGAGTACCTCTGGCTGATGGTCCGTTAGGAGGTCATATATTTCTAGCTTGTGTTTCCTAAGGGATCGGCAGTTGATCATAGACTCTCCTCTATGCGTGCGCCCACCATCCCCCCTGGGATCGAATTGACAAGCCATACCGGTCAGGGGCTGCCTATCCGCTCGCATTGCATATAAGCAAGTCTTCGCTGTAGGCGGACGTAACTGTTCCAGTCGTTCTTTCGAGTATACAATTCTTCCATCGTGCTCAGAGGATATTTGAGCAGGGGTCCGTGCCCCTGCCCCCGACCGGCCGCGGACGGGCGCAGACGGGCTTGCCTTTGGCACGCCTTCGGCGCACGCCGGTGCGCCAGCTGCGCGTGTCCGCTGCGCAGCCGCTGACCAGGCCTCATTAAATGGGGTAAGGACGGCAATCTACTGGAGCACTACCCCTCTTTCCAGGCAAGCCGGAAGTGTGATAAGTATGATAATTTCACCCCTACACTGTCCTACATTTCCCACACTGTTACATGCACTGGAGTGGGAATAGTAATGTTTACCTCTACGCTATCCAACACTTTCCCTACTGTTGCACTCACTGGAGTGGGAATAGTAATTTTTACAACTACACTATCCAACAATTTCCCTACTGTTGCACTCACTGGAGTGGGAATAGTATTTTTAACCCGTACGGTATCTAACACTTTCCCTACGGTTGCACTCACTGGAGTGGGAATAGTAATTTCTACCCCTACGCTATCCAACATTTTCCCTACTGTTGCACTGTTTGGAGTTGGAATAGTAATTTTATTCTCTCCGCTATCTAATATTTTTTGTATTATTTTAAATAATGTAGTATATAATTAATTTTTAAAAAGATTAAAAAAAATTGTTATATATATTTTTAACAATTTATTTATATTATTGTTTTGTGTATAGATGTATTTGTAATTAATAATATATGTTTAAACAATGTATAAGTTATTAAAATAAATATTACAAAATATTATTAAGTAAGTACATATATTATATATTATATATTATATGTATATGTTTAATTTATTTTTACATTATATATTAGTTATAATTTTTTAACATTTTGAAATATTTTTTAACTATGTTTATTTTAATTATATGTATTATTTACTTTATTTTACATAATTTTTGTAACTTTAAAAAAATGCTATTTTTAACAATATTTTTGACATCAATATTTTTTTTGTTGATATTTTTGTACTTACCATAATGTAGATAGGACTTCGATAATCTTGACTTCGATATTTTTGCATTGTTATTGCTGTAGGTCGATATTCTGACTCGATATTCTGTCAGTGAATCCTTGATTCTATCAAAACTTATTGAATCTGATGACATCAAATGACTTTCATCTGCATCATGGTATGTAAATTAACTTTGTTTAAAAAAATGCTATGCTTCACCCATTCCCATTACAGAATCTTTCTCCAACTGAAGAGGAGGAAGGCTTCTCAGCATGCTGTTGCACTGAAGAATGCCTGTCAAAATATACAGAGTTGCCACCATCTCGGTCTCAAACTCCTGCAATAGCATTTGCTTCAGGACCTGCGATCAGCGTTATGCTAAAACTGATGACAAAGTTGGACAAACCTCTTTGCTAGGGTGGAACTTCACATCTGTGGTTGAAGGAAACCATCTAGCAACTGAGAATGGTGACTTTTATTCAAAGTAGCAATTCTATTAGAACAATGGCTGATAATTACAATGTCATTACTTGAGACCAGGGCAATTTGCCAAGCTTGCATCAAAAAACACAACCTCACAGGCTTCATAATAGCAAATTTTCTCCATTCCAGCTTTTGCGGGGACGTTTGAGGGACCATAGAGGCCACAATGCATTTCAATGGCTGCAGTACTCTGCAGTTATGTACTCTTGTCTTGTCCTATGGAAGATCTTTAACCTTAATTAGAACATTGGAAAATTGGTAGCTCCATTGAAAATAATGGAGTAGCTCCGGGCTTATAATGGCTGGTATAAGCCCGGAGGGCCAACATTCCAATGCTTCTTTGTAGCTGTGAACAAAGGCTTCAGGGAGCCTGAGTGGATTTCAATGCCCTTGCACACCCTGAAACCTTTGTTTAATTTGTTAGAACATTCTGCTCTCTAGTGGCAGAATGTTCCAATAGCCTTATAGCCCTTCATAGCAGGGCTATACCGGCTATTAAAGTCCTGCTGCCTTGTTTAGTCCTTCGCCTTCGGCTCGGGCCTTTAACGATGCAGCAGGCCTTTAATATCTGGTATTGCCAGCTACGGTGGGCTATAAGACTATAGAAATGTTTTCAAGTCCGACGATAGAAACATTCAACAGGGTGTCAGTCACATAATTGTAGTTAATCTCAATGTTTTTGTATTTATCATAAAATAACGCTGAACACCATTTTTAAATTATTTCTTATGGGGTGCCTGTTTTCTTTATAAACTTTGATCCATATACCTGTTTGTCCTTCAGGTTGGTAACAGTTCTCATTAGATTTGACTTTTCAAACTAAAGTGGCTTGGAACCTGTGAGACACGGACAGTGTAACTGTATCACAGTCTGGCTAATTGCTGCACATATATCACATGGATCTATCTTACCTGACTAAGATGTTGCTTGTTGTGCTGAGCAACCAAGTTCGAGCAAGATTTCTTCACAGAAAGTAGCTCATCTTTGTAGGTCACAAAGTTTTGACTTTGTGGGTGTTTGTGGGCAGTAACAGTTAAATCAAGTCCTGCTTTCCCCCATTTCTTAGCAATTACTTACATCCTTTGACAAGGCTCTCTACACCAATATATTTTTTATGGATAGTCCCTCACTTACGAGTACAATGTAGCGCTATAGTAACTGAAAAGGAAAGTTTGGAATCACTACTGAACAGAATATAGTGTTACTCTACCTCCAGTGTCTGTCCAAGTTGGTTGTAAATGACCACTTCAAGAATAAACTCTTCCCCTCTCGTTACAGAATAAGGAAGATTCTGTGAAATATAGAATTCCTGGAAAACTTGCAGCTGTAAAGAGAAGAACAGGATAGAGGTTTACTTTATAGAAAAAATACCACTGCTCAGTCATCCATCTACTTGTTTTTGACAGCTAGAAGCAGTTCATTTTACGCTGCATAGTTTGCAGCGTCAATATATTTGCTAAAAGCTGTGCAGAACTGTGTTAACAGATTTAAACCACTGAAAATCAACATGTTTAGTCTATCCAAGGTGTGTAATGCATACGATTAAATGTGTTGTCATGTACAGGCGCCTACCAATACTGCAATTAGAGCTCTTTCAAAGGTTAAAGTGTCAGATTTAAAAATAAATAGTAAATGTGCGCTCAAGAGACTGCTGCTACAGCTCTGTACTTGGGGCATCATTACAGTGGTGGGCGGACTTTTTCCGCCGGCGATCCTGACGTAAAAAGGGACCGCCCGCCATAGGTGCGGCAGTCCCGTGGGGGTGATTAGGATGCGCCCACCACACTGACGGGCACATCCTGTATTTTTAACATTGCGGCCGGCGATGCACTCAGCATCACCCACCGCAATGGCAAAAATGCATGTTGTACATGCACATGCAGGGGGGTATCATAGGTACCCCCCCCCATGTGCCCTCTTACCCCCCTAACATCCTGGGTGCCCCTAACTTCAAAATCGGTACAAAAGGGGGTGGTGATGGACGGAGCATCTGAATCAATCAAACACTCACACCTAGTCAAAAGATCTGGGTTTAATCCATCACCATTCTTTAGCCCACTCTGCCACCCCAGTTCAGACATGGCTATATGCAAATCAGTCTGACCCTGTGCCTCATGGGAACAGTCCAGCCCGAACTGCCAAACCATGTCTTCCCTGGACCGGAATAAGTGTGGCAGAGTATGCTCAGACGTGAGTCCCTTGCTCACTTTGCCACTGGATTCTAGCAAGCCAGGCTGAAGACGGCTGGAATGCCAGAAACCGGTCCTCGGAAGCTTGTTTCCGTTCCAGGGAAGACATGGTTTGGCAGTTCGGGCTGGACTGTTCCCATGAGGCACAGGGTCAGAATGATTTGCATATAGCCATATCTGAACTGGGGTGGCAGAGTGGGCTAAAGAACGGTGATGGATTAAACCCAGATCTTTTGACTGGGTGTGAGTGTTTGATTGATTCAGATGCTCCGTCCATCACCACCCCCTTTTGTACCGCTTTTGGCCACCATAGGTGTGGCAGGGTATGCTCAGACGTGAGTTCCTTGCTCACTTCACCACTGGATTCAAGCAAGCCGGGCTGAAGATGGCTGGAATGCCAGAAATCGGTCCTCGGAAGCTTGTTTCCGGTCCAGGGAAGACATGGTTTAGCAGTTCGGGCTAGACTATTCCCATGAGGCACAGGGTCAGACTGATTTGCATATAGCCATGTCTGAACTGGGGTGGCAGAGTGGGCTAAAGAACGGTGATGGATTAAACCCAGATCTTTTGACTGGGTGTGAGTGTTTGATTTATTCAGATGCTCCGTCCATCACCACCCCCTTTTGTACCCCTAACTTTAAAATCTGCATGGCTTTCCATGGCGGCGGCTGACACTGCCACCATATTAAACCCTTTTGCGGCAGACGGTCTTCCCGTCCACTGTGGTACCCCCTGCCATACTAAAATGGCGGGGGAAATGGGTGACGGGCAGGGAAGAGTGTAGGGCGGATCACCAACGCCATGGGGGCAGTGGCGATCTGCTCTGAATCCTAATGGACCCCATGGTTACTACTTTTGGCAAATTCACAAACATTGGCAGTAGTGCGCTTGGAACTTTGCGCTACTCACAAGTTTCAAGATATTTCCTCATCGCATGCACCTTATCATTGCATATTCCTCCTCATGAGTAAAATGTTTTCCATGCAAAGAAACCCTTTTCCCTATGCCTGCTCACATTTTGCGGCTGTTCCGTTACATTCCCTCCCTTGAAGGCAGGGCCGGACTGGGAACACAAACCAGCCCTGGCCATACAGCTGGTCCGGCCCCGGGAGGGGTTGGGGGATTAGGTGCTAGTGAGAGGCACGGATTTTCCGCTTTAGCACTGCTGCTGCTTTTGTTACAGGAGGCCAATATTGCAGCACTGCTGAAAAACCATCCCACACCACTCCAAAACTGGCCCCCACCCTTCCGGCCCACCTGGAAAACACCTGGTTCCCATAACGGCCAGTCCTGCCTTGCTTGAAGGGGATATACTTCAGACCTTTACTAGAGCAAATCTCAGAGTAATATCTAGGGTGGGACAGTGTGAACAAGAGCTTGTGAACCACTGACCTGGCCAGTGTGACTGCTCTATCCTCGTGCGGCTCCACCACTAAGTGCTGCCCTCTGAGCTCTGTTGCAGGATGTTCAAGGCCCTTCTCCACCCGCACGCTCCTGCTTGCGCCTCATCCCTTTTGTGGGCCTTTTCCTTTTTCCTTTGTTCTGTCCTTCTGTCACTTTTCACCTTTTCACTTCTCACGCTAACCTTCATTTTCCTTCGTTCCAGCAGTTTCAAATTATATCTGAACACGTGTCATCCATTTCTTAAATTTACCTATGATACGAACAAAGGAAACAGGCCAGTCCTAGATCTGGAAATCAAGAGCAAAGATAATCTGCTTATTGTGAGCCTATACTGGAAACTCATGGAACAGAACACACTCTTACAACACAGAAGTTTCCACCCCTGTGCTCTAAAAGATGGACTTCACATGACCATTTCCTTAGACTACGTTGGAACTGCACTCAAAAAGAAGATTTTTTCGGTGAGGGTTCTATTAGTGGCAAATTAAGAGAAAGAGGGTACTCTAAGAGACCTAAGAGACTAGTCAAAACCTCTATGAAAAGAGCTTGGTACAGCCAGGGAGAAGAAATACTCAAACCAAAACAAGGGACCCTGTGTAATAAAATCATTTGTGTCACCACTTTCTGTCTACCCAGTACAAGAATTGTTAAAATGATCAAGCGACACTGGCTAACCTTGAATTCTATGAGTATATTCAAGGAACTATTGAAAGATGTATTGCCTTTCAATATACTACCAATACCAAAGAATTCATACAAGGAAACATAAAGATATCTCTTCAACAACATACAAATTGTTCCTGTTCCAATGTAATTTATTGCATTTTGTGCCCATGCAACGTAATGCCTGCAGATTGCTCCGGGGGCAAGAGGGAGCACGGACCACATTGCCCAGCAACCCCAGCAGCAGGAGGACTTCCACTGCTTCAATGTCATGCCTGGAGGCGCTGAAAAGCCGCGCCTGGCTCCCGCAGCGTGGGATGCCTGCAGATTTCCTCGGGGGCAAGAGGGAGCCCGGACCACATCGTGCAGCAGCCCCAGCGGCAGGAGGGCCGCCACTGCTTCACCGTCACACCTGTAGTCGCTGAAAAGTCATGCCTGACTCCCGCAGCACAGGACTCCTGCAGATTGCTCCGGGGGCAAGAGGGAGCACGGAGCACATCGCCCAGCAGTCCCAGTGATAGGAGGGCCGCCACTGCTTTACTGTTGCACCAGGAGGTGCTGAAAAGGCACGCCTGACTCCTGCATCATGGGGCGCACGTGGGCCTGCCTGGGCCATGCCCAGGCAAAGCCCAGGCCAAGGGCGGCCCTGTCTGTTCCCGTCCGCGGCTTGATGAGGCTGGGCTAGGCCTATTCTCTTGGCCGCATACCCTGGGTTATGGCTGGGTTTGAATAAAAGCTTGCACCAACGGCCCCCAACACTAGCCAACTGGAGGGGACAACCTAGGAATCCAGGAAGTCAGGTCACAGACCCACCTGTGATTATGTTTTTCAGTTTGTTAGTCATTTTGTGGACTGAGGAATCTTGTGTGGACCTTAAGCAAAATTGAACAAATCACTCCTAGGCACCTTGTTACCTTCCTTGTGTTTTGTAGGCTATTGGATTCTTTGTTGTTAGGTTGTTGTTGGGCTATGTCCAATCGAGCATAATGGGAAAAAGGAAGGCTCAGCTCGTGACTCATACTGGTCAGCTGTGCCGCACTATTAATACATTTCTGGCAGAGGTAGTGGGTACCATCAACAAGGAGATAGTTCGGGCGGAGAGGTGGCTCTCACTAGACCCGGGGTGTTCAGGACTAGGTGCACCGTCTACCTTGTCAAGGACCCCCGTGGCCCAGGTCCTGCCTGCCCCTTCCCCTGCTTCAATCTTGGCACCCGTGGAGTCATCCTCACCCAAACTTTTAGCCCCGAGGCTTGAGCCTCCCCCTGTCCCGAACATCCCATCCCAGGACCCGGTGAGCTCTCCTGTTCCTAAACAGAAACGGAAGGCAAAGAAGATCTTGGAAGCTCCTGTGATTACACTCCATGGTCAGGCGAACGCTGCTAATGGGTTGCGTTATGGAGGAATTGTTGATTTATCTGGCACCAGCTCTACATAACATTATGGCAACTCTAACAGATCTTTTATCTCTGCTTTTGATCAGATTGGATAAACTGGAGCTAACATCAAGGGATTTGGCTAGCAATATGGACACTTTTTTGATTTCAGTGGAAAAACATCCACCTTCTCAAGTGCCCCTCATAAGCTGTCACCAATCCTTCTATTATTCCATTGAGTAACAGTGGTGCCCCTCACTTTAACGGCCCCCTAAAGCCCAAGTGTGTTATGGCCCAACATACAGTGCTAGGATCCGGTGGCCCTGGTGGTGCTCTTAGCGCTACATGGTACAATAGGGCCTTAGGCCACGAAGACACTCCTCATACAGGGGTGCAATTATCTGAGGCTCCACTGTCCCCTGTGATTGACCTTCCCCCAGCATGTGCTCCATATTCTGTTTTTTTCAAGGGGTGCCTGGTCTACTGGCTTGTAAAGAAGAATCCATGTCCAACTAATCAATAAAGTTTCCCATTGGTTGGCTTGGCACTCTGGGTATATTGTGTGGAGGAGAGGAAGCAGGGCAACGCGGTACCAGACCGGAGCGGGCCATGAAGGTAAGTTACATTTTTTACCCCCCCCGCACAACTCCCTACCCTTGCGACACCCCCACCCGAGAGTCATGCCTGTCAAGACTGAGCTTCACTGAAGGTGTGGCTATTCCAGGACTATAATAAATAACAGCATCTAACAATACAGCATGAGTAAATACCATGTGTGAAAATAAAGAAACCATTGTGGATGCATAGAGATCTCTTTGATGACGTCAATGGAAGTTTGTATGTTAATTATGTCATCTGGGAAGACGCTGTGTAGTTGCCTTGCTAGTCAAAACTGCTTCTTACCTTTCCCTTCCTGGAGAGATCTACAAGAGACTTTTATAGAAATAAAGAAAGAGCAGAAATGTATACATCAAAAATAATGTTATAGTGTAAGCAGTCTAGGGTGTCAGGCGCTACTGCACCTTCAAAATACCATACTGGAGTTTAGAAGGTGAACGAGTTATCTTGCCATATTTGGTGTGGATTCAGTAACGGAGGTCAAAAGTCAGCCATGTCTTCTGAAAATGTACTGTTTATTCTTTAAAGTTATTGGTGTTCTCTTTTCCTCCCCTGGCTGCAAATGGGGAGGATTTTGTAATGCTAATCAAATGACAATCTTGTTGAGGTACAGGGGGTGCGAAAGGAAAGGTTGTAGGATTTAAAACATTTTCTAACATACAACACAATATAAAGGTTTGTACATGAACTGTACAAATATTTTAAAATATAGCAGCAGCAAGCAAAGCAAAAATGAGGCACTTGGTTGGGAAGTGTAGTGAAAAAAAAGATTGTATTTGATCAAAACAAATCAATAAACTTTACGTGTGGTGTGCAAAGGCTAAATGTTTGCTGAAACCACATTTCCACACAATGTTTTGAGTTATATTGATATAGCAGTAACACCTTTTGTCTGATGCAAATTTAGTGGTCATTTCAAGAGGCCACTTTAGTGGAAAATCTATGGGAATACCCTAACTCACCATGCTTAAGTCATATATTTGCGACAATGTGCGCCTACACGTCCCACGGGACACATACTACACCCATATCACTCTCCTGCTGAATGGTCATTGTGCATTTACCACACTTTGTCCTTCTGTGACACATTGATTTTTCACAGTCCTTTGGACTATAGTCTGGTCCACTGGGATTATGTGATTATGTAGCTGTGGGGATTTTTCTGAAAAATTATAGATTTGCCTCATTTGCCACATAATCCATTATCTGCAGCATAATCTGCAGATTTCATAAAAAAATAGTTTCTAGACCAAACTAATCAAAAGTTACTAAAAACGCTGCAATGTGTTATCACATACCGGAGGGCCCTTCACTAAGGTTGACTGGTCGTCTTTTTATTGCTTATTTGTATTTGTGTATTTGGGTGTCAAAGTGTTATTAATGAGGTGAAACCTTTGCCCAGCAAATGTTAACATGTTTCAAAATGAAAAGAAAAAGGTAATACTGACACAAAATGTGCAGCATTACGGCTCACAATTTGCATTTTCCTGCTGCATGATTTAGTCAACCCTACCGCATTTTTTGCCCCCCCCTATTTTTAGTGACCCCGACAATTGTGATGTAACATTGATGTCAGCACTCCCACTCTGAAAATGTATTCCAGCACCATTGTAAACAGGACGCATATTACCTCAGCAGTTACACTTGTTAGTCCAAAGCCAAGTTCTTCACTAATAACAAAGGCACTGGCGAACCAGGTGGTGATACTTTTCGGCACCGTTGCTTGTAGGTTGGCATTTTTTCCAAAGCTAGACAATAAAAAGAAAGGCCTTTAAGAAGGATTTCAAAGTTTAACTCGTTATAAACACATATCAATAAAGCTCTGAGTTTGTTACTTAGATTCAATTAACATCAGCAAATCCTGCGATAGTCAATACTTACAGCCAGATTCATGAAGGTAAAATCGGCTCGCAAAGGGCAAGATTCTGTGAATCTGGCCTTTTGCGGGCGCTTTTATTGCATTTGGGATTCATCATCCCAAATGTAATATTCGCAAAATCTGAAATCGCTAAATTGCGATGAATTGCATTTAAGGAATCTCTATTTGAGATTCCTTAAATGCAATTCATGAACCATTTCAGAATTCCCAATTCGCAATTTTTGGCCGCTATTTACCGCGATGTCTGACTTCATGGTAAATAGCGAAAACTTAGAAAAATGCACTTTAGTGCATTTTTCTAAGTTTGATGTTACACACACACATGTCCTTTGGACATGTGTGTGCGCAACACCAGTGTAAATCACCATTTCAGGGGTGCTACAGGGTGTCTGTACAACCCGACTCACCTTATTAACCTATCCTTTGGCGAGACAAGATACGCGCCCAATTTGAATTTTATTATGTTTTTGACTTCTTTTCTCTAATCTCTTTCTGAAAAAAGCTTGTGGTGCTGGGGGAAGTAAGCTAAATGGTTGTCACACAGCGCATTTTATGTGTGACATCCTTATACAGTTCTGGATTTTAATAAACAGTACTTAGTATGCTTGTATTTATGAATCCATACTGCTAATGGGAAAAGCAATACTACTAATCAGAGGGAAATAGCTGCAGGCTTCAAAGCTATGGCTGGCAGAAGGTGGGTACATGGCATGGGGAAATATGGGGAACTGAGTTGGTCATATTTAAGACCTTTCGCTCTGAATCCTTGGTAGATTTGGTTGGTTTATCATATAACAAAAAATATTGCTGCCTGAAAATGCAGTTGGGTGTGAGAAAAACTCAGTCACATGTGAATTTGCCGCTGAAAAGGACAGTAGAGTTGGGTCAATCGGTGACACGCAAGACATCCAAACACGTAACTGTATTAGTGCCACGGCTGAGCATTACTTTCTGAAAATAAAGTATGCAATCAGTTTGACAAACTAAACCCATGGTTTGAAATTCTAAGATTCATCACCTAAAAATAAATGTTGCTCTCAATTAAAATTATAAATGGAGAAATACATTCTCACATATTTTCAAATGTATTTGTGCTTGCACGTAAAACGTCGAAATGCAAACAGACTTATTAAGAAGGTCAAAACGACTTTTCTACTTCAGAAACTGTTTTTGTATTTGTAAATGACTTGCAAATAACTAAAATACACAAAGCTTTTCATGTGGGTGACCCTACAACCAGGCGTAAGGGGTAGGGTAGAGTGCGCTGCAGGTTGGTAATGCCTTGTAAGTACCCAATAACTTGTATGTCTCCATGTGGCATCCTGGGATATTTTGTATCATGGGCTCTAGGCCCACCAAGACAAGTGGTAAAGTATTTTTATTAGGAGATCAGTGGTAATGCTGGGTGGCACACAATTTGTGGTTCCTTGCAAATTCTGTAACTTTCCCTCACAGAAAAACATGTGTTTCAACCAAAGTTTGAAGGTTGCATGAACTTTTTGGTTACATAAACAAAATAAAACCTAGTAAGATCCACACAGGTCACACCACCCTGAACTTCCTCAGGTGTCTCATTTTTAGGAACACCTGAGTTTTCGTAGGTATCCCGAAATGCCCGCTAAGCTTAGGGCCAAAACCCACATCTACCCACATTGAAAAACAAAAGGGTTAGTTATGAGTAGAAGCATTTGAGCATCCAATGTTGCGATGTTAGGTTTTCCCTGTGGTGGGGGTTAGGCCCACCCACACAGGTTGGGTAGATATTGTATTCTGAGATCAGTGGTAAATCCTGGTTGATAAGTAAACTGTGGATCCCCACAGATGCCAGACCTTTCCCTCATGAACATTTGAGGTTTTTTCCAAAGTTTGGGGTTCGCAAGTCCAAATTCATGGGACCCTTTCAAATCATACCATCTGGACTGCCCTGAGTGTATAGTGTACAGAAACGCCTGGGTTTGGTAGGTTTTCCTGGGGGGCAGCACAGCCCGGGCCAAGATTCCACCATTTCGTACATCAACAAATAGTGTTGTTTTTGTCCCAGAGTTTCTTATATCTCCACTTTGTGTTTTGGGGCATTTTTGACCACAAGTGCTAGGCCCAGCCACACAGGTGACATACCTTTTGTAATGAAAGAAGTGTGGGAACACTAGGTGGTAGACATTTTGTGGATCCCTCCAAATTCCTAAACTTTCTCACTGGAATATGAGAAAAGGCAAGTTTTTGGCCAACGTTTTTGCAACGCCTTAAGGGTATGAAAACATCATGGGGTCCACACAAATCACACCACCCTAAAATCTCCTGTGTGTCTAGTTTTCAAAAAATGTCTAGGTTTGGTAGACTTTCATGTGAGACGGCTAATCTTGGGCCCAGATTAAGCAGATATCCACAGTGTTAAAAAACATTGATTTTGCTTGGTGAAATGTGATATCAACAGAGTGTATTTTGGGCTGTTTTGTATCTCAGGTGCTAGGCTCAACCACACAAGTAGGGTGCCGTTTTCAACTCGGGAGACGTGTGGCAACACAGAATAGTAGACCATGTGTTATTACCCATTGGATTTCTCTGCATGTTTGGCTCCTAAATGTAAGGCAGTTTGCAAGAAAAGCATTTTGCAAAATGCCAACTGAATAACATGATAGTAGGGTTAACCCCACATTCAGAGGTTTACAAATAACAAAGGTCATAAGCTCATTACCTTGTGCACATTTCATGGATACATTGGTTTCCTTCACACCAATTTTTCATTCATTAGATTGTACTATATAAATAGCTACAAGGTCGGTACATGATGATAAATGATTAAAAGCTCTCATATGCTTGTGGAAAACCTACAAACGTTACATATTCTTGTGAACCGAAGGGTTCTGTAGATCACAATCATTACAAGAAAAATGACAGATGAAAACATTGTTACCAATTGCAATTTTGTTATCGATTCTTTATTTCAACAATTAATTTCTATAAAAATCTTTCATGGATATACACAAATGATAAGATGTTGACTTCAGAGTTTTGCCTAAATTTCAGAAATGTATAGGTTATAGGGTCACTCATAGTGTTCAAGCTGGTTTCTGCCAGAAACATCACGCAGGATGAAAACACAAAACATAGGGAAAATGGACTACCTCTTAGAAAATGCAAAATCTCTTGTAAAAAATGTTCTTAGAAGTAGCTTTGCTTGTTCATGAAAGCTGAGAAGATGGTTATCTTAGCACAGAAAACTTTTTATGGATTCAATTTTTTGAACAAAGCATAAACTTGTATAAACAACACGTTTTCCCCCACTTCCCCTCCAGAAATGAAATGTAGGTATATTTTGACTATCTTCTCTGTACTCTACAAGGGAATGTACAAACCATAGTTCTATTGGAATCCCCAGGATGTTGGAAAAAAATAGGATGTACACATTTAGCATTGATCCCTTATGTGGAAATAAAATTATGAAGGCGCAAGAAAGAAGTATCCTAAATGTAAGCAAGCATCAGCACAGCCAATAGTTCTTGCCTATGCAAGAGCTATTTGCTTTGCCAATTTGTTTTAGCCATGTTGTACACCAGTGTGGCTGCTGTTCAGCATAGCTCAATGTTAATGGGGTAAAGGAGAGTGGCGTGGAATGGAGTATCGTAGAGTGGAGAGTTTTGGAGTGGTGTGGATTTGCGTACAGTGGTGTAGAGTAGAGTTGAGTGTCATGGAGTGGAGTGTCATGGAGTGTTGTGCAGTGGAGCAGAGTGTTGTAAAGTGTCGTGGAGGGAGTAGAGTCTCAGAGTGTCGTAGAGGGTGTGGTATTGAGTGTCGTGGAGTGGTGTTGAGCAGAGTGGAGTAGAGTGTTTTACAGTTGATTGGTGTAGAGCACAGTAGATTGTCGTAGAGTAGAGTGGAGTAGAGTAGAGTAGAGTAGGAGAGTAAAAAGGGCATAGTGGGGAGTAGAGTGTTGTAGAGTGGGGTGGCTTATGGTAGAGTGGAGTGGCATAGAGTAGAGTAGTGCAGGAGAGTGAAATGGCATTGAGTGGAGTAGAGTGTTATAGAATCGAGTGGCTTAGAGAAGAGTGGAGTGGCACAGAGTGTCATAGTGAAGTGGCATGGAGTTGAGTAGAGTGGAATAGTGTGTTGTAGAATACAGTGGAGTAAAGTGGCATGGAGTGGCAAAGAGAGAGTTGCGTAAGCGCATATAGTTAAGTGTTGTTGTAGAGTGACATAGAGTGGAGTATAATGTTATAGAGTGGAATACAGTTTAATGGAGTAGAGCCTCATAGAATGGAGTATCAGAGAATGGAGTGCTGCAGAGAGGTGTAGAGTAGATTGCAGTGGAGTAGAGTACAGTGGCATAGAATGCGGTGGTGCAGAGTAGATTGTTTCAGAGTAGAGTCAAGTGGCATAGAGTGGAGTGGTGCAGAGTGGATTGGAGTGGTGCAGGGTAGAGTGGAGTGGTGTGTCATAGAGTGGCATAGGGTGCAGTGGCATAGAGTAGAGTGGTGTAGAGAGCAGTGGTGCTGAATTTATTACAGTGGCGTGGAGTGATGCAGAGTGTAGTTGCATAGAGTGCTTTGGTGTGGTGTACAGTAGAGTGGAATGCAGTTGAGTTGTGCAGTGGCGTATGGTGCAGTGCAGCCTTTCTTGCAGAGTAGAGTGTTGTAGCGTGCAGTGATGTATTGTTAAGTGGCATAGAAAGTTGCAGTGTAGAGCGTAGTGAAGTAGAGTGCAGTGGTGCAGAGTAGTTACTGTAGAGTGCA
The DNA here is from genome assembly GCF_964263255.1 of Lissotriton vulgaris. Taxonomy (NCBI): domain Eukaryota; kingdom Metazoa; phylum Chordata; class Amphibia; order Caudata; family Salamandridae; genus Lissotriton; species Lissotriton vulgaris. The sequence continues at coordinate 502,711,607 of NC_141694.1, forward strand.
TTGGTTTTGAGTAAAGTGGCGTCGAGTGCAATGGTAAGAGTGTAATGGTTTAAAGTACAGTGGTGTAGAGCGTAGTGGAATAGACTAGAGCGGTGTAGAGTAGGGAGGCATTGAGTGGTGCAGTGTAGAGTCCAGGGCAGAGTGCAGTGGTGCAGAGTGGCATACAGTGCAGTGGTGAAGAGTGTAGTGGGATATAATAGATTGTTCAGACTAGAGTGAAGAGGCATCAAGAGTAGTGGTGCAGAGTAGAGTTGAGTGGTTCAGATTAGAGTGCAGGGGCATAGAGTAGTGGTGTGCAGTGCAGAGGCGTAGACTAGAGTGTTGCAGAGTCGAGTAGAGTGGAGTGCGCAGAATGGAGTAGAGTGTTGTAGAGTGCAGTGGCTTAGAGTAAATTGTTTAAGAGTAGAGTGGAGTGATGCAGGGTAGAGTGAAGTGGTGAAGTGTAGAGGACAGTGGCATAGAGTAGTGGTGTAGGGTGCATTGGCATAGAGTGCAGCGCTGCAGCGGTTTAGAGTGGAATGGTGCAGAGTAGAGTGGAGAGCCTGGACTGGAGTGGTGTAGATGATGAAGAGTGCAGTGGGGAATAGAGAATGTGAAAGAGTGCACTGGCACAGAGTAGTGTGATGCTGAGTAGAAAGGCATTGAGTGAAGTTGCGTAGAGTGCAGTGTCATAGAGTGCAGTGGTACACAGTATCTTAGAGTGGCATAACATGTGGTGGTGTAGACTGTAGTGGCGTAGAGTGCTTTGGCGCAGAGTGCATTAGAGATGTGATGTGTGGAGGAGAGTGGCGCAGAGTAGAGTGGCACAGAATAGAGTGGTGCAGAGTAGAGTGTTGCAGTGGTGCAGAATGCAATAGAGCAGGGTAGCCTGGTGCAGAGTAGAGTGAAGTAGAGTTGAGTGGCAGAGAGTTCAGTGTTGCATAGTGGAGTGTTAAAGAGTGGAGTATTGAAGAGTGCAGAGGTGTAGAGCTGAGTGGCGTAGAGTGCATTGATGTAGAGTGCAGTGGTGTAGAGTGGTGCAGAGTAAAGTGACATAGAGTACAATGGTGTCGAGTAAAGTGGCGGAGAGTGCAGTGGTGTAGAGTAGAGTGTTGTAGAGTAGAGTATAGTGGTTTACAGTGCAGTAGTGCAGAGTAGATTGGCGTAGAGAGAAGTGCATAGAATGTATTGGTTTTAAGTAAAGTGGTGTAGATTGGATTGGCGACCCTTGACCCTGCTCCAGGCAGGTCGCTCTCCATGCCGCACAGCACCACCTGTGTGTCGCTGACCCATAGCCAGTTGCTGACGCTAATCTGTGGGATCGTGTCCCGTGGCTGTGCTGCTTGATAGTTTTTTCAATATTGCACTGTTGTGTATTTAACCTTTCCTTTTCCTGGTAACTGTCTGCACTCTGCTTGTGATTGTATTCTTTTGTGGCTGTTCCCCGCCTTTTTTGTGCCCTTTTTCTGTCCGCTTGCCCCGCTCGCTTTGCCCTCAGTATCCCCGCTGCTGCATCCCCTGCGGCTCCACACACCTCGTCGCCCATTTGCCTCGCCGTTCCAGCCTCCCAGCTGCTCCTCCCTCCCACCTCCCCTTATATGGTGGCCGCTGCGCAGCTGTGCCTAAGGCAAGCCCATCTGTGCCAGTCCGCGCCTGGACCAGCGCCAGAACACCTGCCCCCGCGAGCGCCATGACACCCGACTCCGCTATGATGGCAGCACCCTCCATGCACTCAACACCGGACGAGAACACAACTGCTTCCAGGCCTCCCCAAGGCGCACCCAAGACTCTTCTCCTGCCAGAACTGCAGCTTCACCAGCACCAGAGTCGTCAATACGCCTACCAGGACAGGACTCAACCACCTCTGTTGCATACTCCTGAACACCCGCTCCGCAAGCAAACACGCCGACGAAATCTGAGACCTGCTCGACACATCCTCCCCGGACGTCGCCTTCCTGACAGAAACCTGGTTGAACAACTCCTCAGCACCAGACATCGCCAAAGCCATTCCGGACAGCTACAAGATCACCCACAGAGACCATAATCCACAAGTCCACCCTCAAGGTCTCTACCAACTCCGATGACACCCTCAGCACAGCTGAACCCCTGCACATTCAGATCCACACCGATCCCAACACCACCCTCAGAGAAACTCTGATCTACAGACCCCCCAGACCCTGGCCACAGTTCAGCAACTCCATTGCCGACTTCATCAGCATGCACGTCCTCCCCTCCATGGACTACATCCTCCTAGGAGACCTGAACTTCCACCTCGATAACAACAAAGACACCAACTCCATTACCCTGTTTGACAACCTCGGACTAAGACAGCTCGTAATGACGCCCACCCACTCTACCACCCACTCTACCACCACACGCTGGATCCCATCTTCTCTGCAAGCTCCCATGTCTCCTTCAACCACACCTCCGAACTCCACTGGACTGACCACCGCTGCATGCACTTCACCTTCTGGAAACCCACCACGCACCACCGCACCCAACAGATCCCCCGCTGCTGCTGGAACAAAATCACTGAAGACCAGCTAACCACCACCCTCACCCGGAGCCCACCCCCGACCCCACTGACCCTGACTCCGCCCCCAGCAACCTCAGATGCTGAATCAACAACTGCACCAACACCCTCGCCAGTCAAGAATCCCTCCAGCAGATGCACCAACAGGAACGTCAGCTGGTTCACCCCGGACCTCCAGAACTCCAAACAGAAAATGCCAAAAATCATAGAAGAAATGATGCCACGAACAGACACTGGAGAACCAAGCAGCCTACAAGAACGCCATGCAGCAACACCATCATCTCATCAGATCTGTCAAAACGACCACCTTCAAGGACCGCCTCGACAACAACGCACACAACAGCAAAGAGCTCTTCAACATTGTGAAGGAACTCTCCAACCCCAGCATCAACACCAACGACATTCCACCATCGCAAGACCTGTGCAACTCCCTTGCCCCCTCCACCGCAAGATCGCAGACATCCACAACAGCTTTGACAAACAGACGACCATGGCATCTGACGACACCCGGACCTCAGGGCCACCACCCACAGTGACCCCCTGCTCTCATGGACAAACATCAACAACGACAACAGTATCAAAATCATGAACACTATCCACTCCAGCTCCCTGTCAGACCCATGCCCTCACCACATCTTTAACAAAGCCAGCGCCACCATCGCAACCCACCTCCGCAAGGCCATCAACATCTCCTTCGAGACCGCAACCTTCCCAGAGAGCTGGAAGCATGCCAAAATCAACGCCCTGCTCAAGAAACCCAAGGCAGACCCAAGGGACCTCAAGAACTTCCGGCCCATCTCCCTGCTCCCATTCCCGGTGAAGGTCATCAAGAAGACCGTCAACAAACAGCTGACCAACTACCTCGAGGAGAACAACATCCTGGACCCATCTCAGTCCGGTTTCCGCAGCAACTACAGCATCGAAACAGCCCTCTTCGCTCCCACTGATGACATCAGGGCCCTGCTGAACAATGGCAAGTCCGCGGCCCTCATCCTCCTGGACCTCTCAGCCGCTTTCGACACAGTCTGCCACCGGACCCTACGCACTCGCCTCCACGACGCAGGAATCCATGGCAAAGTACTGGACTGGACCACCTCCTTCCTCTCCGACAGAACCCAGAGAGTCCGCCTCCCCCTTCCGAACCCAACCCTCCAAGATCATCTGTGGCATACCCCAAGGATCATCCCTCAGCCCGACTCTGTTCAACATCTACACGGCCCGCTCGCCCGCGTCGCCAGACTGCACGACATCAACATCATCTCCTACGCCGACGACAAACAGCTGATCCTCTCCCTCACTAAAAACCCTCTCACCGCCAAAACGAACCTCCATGAAGGAATGAAAGTCGTCGCCAAATGGATGAAGAACAGCCATCTGAAACTGAACTCTGACAAGACAAGGTCCCCATACTCAGCTCCACCCCCTCAACCTGGGACGTCTCCCGGTGGCCGACTGTGCTGGGTGCATCTCCGACACCCACTGACCATGCACGCAACCTGGAATTCATCCTCGACTCAACACTCTCCATGACCAAGCAAATCAACGCCATCTCATCCTCTGCGTCAACACCCTCCGCATGCTCCGAAAGATCTACAGGTGGATCCCCACTGACACAAGAAAAACGGTCACCCAGGCCCTTGTCAGCAGCAGCCTGGACTACGGAAATGACCTCTACCCTGGAGCCCCGGCCAAACTACTGAAACGACTGAAACACATACAGAACGCCTCCACACGCCTGATCCTCGACATCCCTCGCCACAACCACATCACACCCCACCTGAGACACCTGCACTGGCTTCCCATCAACAAGAGGAACACCTTCAAGCTCCTCACCCACGCACTCAAGGAAGGCACTCCACAACACCGGACCAACCTACCTCAAAAGACGTCTCACCTTCTACAACCCAAATCGCCAGCTCCGCTCCACCAACCTCACCCTCACCACCGTCCCCCGCATCCGAAGAAGGACCACCGGCGGCTGATCGTTCTCCTACCTCTCCGCCAAGTCCTGGAACACCCTCCCCATCCTCCTGCAGCAGACCAAAGACCTTCTGAGGTCTTGAGGCTACTCAAGACCTGGCTGTTCTAGCAGTAGCAGCACCACCTGCCCCCCAACACCTTGAGACCCTTACTGGTGAGTAGCGTGCTCTACAATTGATTGATTGATTGATTGATTGATTGAGTACAGGGATTTAGAGCGCAGATGTGTAGAATAGGGTGGTGTGGGGTGGCATGGGGTAGGTTTCAGTGGCGTGGAGTGGAGTGGCATAGAGTATATTGGTGCAGAGTGGAATAGAGTCATGTAGAGTGCAGAGTAAATTGTTTCAGAGTGGAGTGCAGTGGCAAAGAGTGCAGTGACAGAGTGCAGTGTTGTGGAGTCCAGTGTCATAGAATGCAGTGTCATAGAGTGCAGCGGTGCAGAGTAGATTACAGTGGCTTTGAGAGGCTTGGTTAAGAGTGGCACAAAAAGGAGCAATGCAGAGTAGACTGGTGTAGATTGCATTGATGTACAGTACATTGGCATAGTGTAGAGTGGTGCAGAGTAGAGTGCAGTGGCATAAACTGCAGTGTTACAGAGTAGAGTAGAGTACAGTGAAGTGAAGTGGAACAGAGTAGAGTGGTGCAGAGTGCAGTGGGGCGGTGCAGGGTAGAGTGCAGTACCATAGAGTGGGGTGATGCTAAGTGTCATGGAGTAGAGTGCATTGGCATAGAGTGGTGTGGAGTTGTTCAAAGTAGAGTGCAGTGGTGTACAGTTAAGTTGCAGAAAGTGCAGTGTTGCAGAGTACAATGTCATAGAGTGCAATGATGTATAGTAGAGTAGTGTAAAGTACATTGTCATGGAGTTCAGAGGCAAAGAACGGTGCACAGTAGACTTGCGTAGAGTACAATAGTGCATTGGTGTACAGTGCAGTGGTGCAGAGCAGGATGCAGTGGCATAGAGTAGAGTGGCGCAGTGTGGTCTAGGGTGGTGCGCAGAGGAGTGCCACAGAGTGGAGTTGCAAAGATTTCAGTGGCATTGAGGGCAGTGGCACTGACTGCATCGGCGTACAGTAGATTGTTTCAGAGTAGAGGGGAGTGGGGCGCCAGAGGCGGCTCCTCCACTAAGGCAGAGAAGCGTAGCCCGACTGCACAAAAAGGAAAAAGGAAATGACAATAACACATCATTATTGTCTTTTTTTTTTCCTATTGCATGCAGTCAGTGGCCTATTTCCAGTGTGGGACTGACCAGGGGAGTAGTGGTTTGCCCTCTTGGTCTGACCAAACAGCCTGATTAGGATCACGCACATGAGCCTGTTCCAGTCGGAGCGCCGCTCTACGGCACTCAGACCAATCAAAACACTGCATTGCAGCGTTGTTATTGGCTTAAGGGAGCCTGTGTGATGAGTGATTCCTGCTGCTGGCCAGACTGCAGAAATAAAGACAGAAGAGGACACAGGAATGGTGGCGGCCGGTTGGCCGGATGCTTTGAGGTAAGTTTTATTTGGGATAATTAACCCCCCCCCGCTTTACCATCCCTGTGGTGCAAAGTAGAGTACATTGGTGTTGAGTAGAGGGGACTGATTTTTGTAAACATTTTTAATAGTCTCCCGTTTGTCCCAATACCTGCGACCTGGTCCACGAGCATAATTGTGCCCATTTATAAAAAGGGCGAAAGATCTGACCCTGCAAATTATAGGCCCATTTCGCTCCTGGACAACACACTGAAGATCTTGGGTAGGGTATTGTATAATAGAGTTAACGACTGGGCCGAGGAAATGGGGGTACTAGACCGTTGTCAAATGGGTTTTAGATGTAAGGTTGGGACTATCGAACAATGCCTAAATTTAAATCTTTTAATAAGCAAATATAACATAGCCAAGGCATCGCCCATTTACCTTGCATCCATGGATTTATCGTCCGCATTTGACCTGGTAAATAGGTCAAAATTGTGGTCGACTCTTTTGTCCTACGGCCTAGATGCCCCCTTGGTACACTTCCTTGCCTACCTGCACAAAGATACAAAGGCGCAGGTACGGATTGATATGGAGGGCACAGTTTCCGGGCCAATTAATGTTGAAAGAGGTGTGAGGCAGGTGTGCGTTTTAGCACCCCTGTTATTTATTATCTACATAAATGGCCTGAGTAATTCCCTGAAGAGGGCCACCACAGATGTTCCCAAAATCAAAGGAGGCTTACTACCCTGTGCTCATGGGATTAACACCTAATGCCCTACGCGCACTAGTCAGGGATTTTTCTTATTATATGGGGAACCTGGACCTTAAGGTAAATTTTAATAAATCATTTATTATGTCCTGTGGGCTGGGCGCCAAACAACTAAATTCCATCACGGTAGGAGCTGATAAGTTGCTCTCAACTAAGACTTTTCTATATTTAGGTATGGTCTTTGCTGCGAACGGCCTGTGGAGTGGGCATATTGCCCACACCACAGGCAAGTTCTCAAAGGCCATAAACTCAATTTTATCCCTTCCCAGACCGAGGAGAATTGGAGCAACTAAAGCAATCCTAAAGATATACAGTCTACAATGCACTCCTGTGGCAACCTACGGCGCCAAAATCTGGGGGTTAGTAAAAACCCCTACATTACAAAGAGAAGAGAATCGGCTCTGTAGGAAACTGCTGGGGGCCCCCATTTCATCATCGGGGTACATCTGTCACTCAGAGTTGAATATACCGTATATCAGTGATTTTATTGCTGCAAGGCCTGCACTATTCTGGCTGGCCATTTGGGCAAATGACTATGCTAGTTTAACACAGGATATCCTGAGGGAGTGCCTAGCCTGTGATAAATGGAACAGGATCCCATGGCTTTGTGGTATACAGGAAGGTTTGTCTAGCATAGGCAGAGGTGATCTCTTTGATAACCCATCTCATATCAAGAGTAATGATAAAAAGGAAGTCAAATTTGAACTATATGCCACCTATAATGAAAAGAGACTGTCAGATGAGATGCGGAAACAAACTGTTGTGTCCTATACTAACAATGGCTTATCTATTCAGCAACTTACATTGTATTTGATACTGCCAATGTCTAATTGGGAAAGATCCTTACTCTTCAGAATGAGAGCCGGAACTATTAAGTTTTCACTCTGTTTTCCTTTGGGACACAGCACACCTGGAAATACTCTGTGTCCTTGCGACGGAGTTAGTAAACAAAATGATTTACACTTCTTTTTTATTTGTAAGTTCTATATGAAATATATTAAATGGTTTTTAGCCCCATATTTTAAAAAACATAGACCGCTCTCCTGGAATCAGTCCTATTTAATGCTCCTAAAATTAGAGGATGATGATATTCCGCACAAGCACTTTCTTAAAAGTTATTTTTAATGTACGTAAAACAATGGAATGCCCCTGATTTATTTACACTATCTCTGACTGCTGACCTCTTTTGCACTTTATATAATGAGAAATATGTTACTTTGTAATTGTATTGATATGTATTTTATTACATCTATTACATTTATTGTAACTTCTAAAAAATGTTGAATTGTATTTTAACTGTGCTTTTATGGATTTGTTGGAATCCGAATAAAGATTTTGAATCGAATCGAGTAGAGGGGTGTAGAGTGCAGAGTAGATTAGAGTGGCATAGAATGGATTGCTACAAAGTGCAATGGTGTAGACTGGAGTGGTACAGAGCAGAGTACATTGGTGTTAAGTGCAGCGGCATAGAGTGTAGTGTTGCAAAATAGAGTGGCATAGAGTGGAATGGGGACGAGTGGTGTGGTGTAGAATACCGAGGTGAAGAGTGCAGTGATGCATAGTAGAAAAGTGTTGGGTAAAATGCATTGCTGTAGAGTGGTGTAGAGTAGAGAGGCGAAGAGTAAAGTGGGGCAGAGTAGAGTGAAGTGGTGTGGAGTGATGCAGAGTAGAGTGGAGTGAGGTAAAATGAAGTATGCATGATGGGGTAGTGCACTGCCCTTACAGACCACACATCTTCAAGTGAAATGCCCATTACATTTGTGCAGACATACAGTTTTACTGATAAAAGTATACAGTGCACAAACAATAATGTGGGGAAATGTCAATAACGATTATATTGATTTTTTTATCTTAGTAAAATATTTGTTTTCCCCAAACTTTGGAATTACCAAAAAATGTGCTTCATTTGTGATTTTCTAATTCTGATATATTCTGAAATATCTGTAGTTAATTTACAGACATTTAAATTTTGTTGTGTGCTAGAAAACAAATACGATTGTACAACCCTCCTCAAGCACACCCACAGCAGTCAGCATGCTAGTCACATAAATCCTCGCATTTTGAAGTCAGATGAGGAAAAGTAAACACCAAGCTACCAGTAAGACAGAGCCTGACCCTCGACCTCTGTCTTTGAATATACAGAATATGTGACAAGAAAAGATGTAGATTTAAAGTCCTGTTTACAGAAATCTAGCACTGGTGGAAGAATAGAGTGAATCGGTTTTGGGAAACGGCAGGGACAAACTCAAGCTGAAGAGCCTAAAATAAACTGTGCCACCAAATAGAATGCAAGCGAATGGGAGTTGCAAACCACAAAGCCCATGATAAGCAATGGGCAGAATGCATTTCCATGGAAACTTTCTGAATGTCCCTAAGGCATCGTTAGCGAACCAGGCAGCTTGTCTGTCTGGTAGGCTTCGACCAAAAAAAAGAGCTCAGCACTGCGGTGGAAAATTATCAGCAGTTGAGGGGTTAAACACAGCTCTGTATTAAATAAGGAAAATGGGCTGCATTTTAAAAAAAAGTTCGCTTTATTATAATGTAATCACAAACATGGTAGCCTGCTGACCCAGCAATTGACTCTCCTTGTAAAGGCCTCCAATTTTAATGAGCTGCGATTTGAAACCTACCTCATCAATATTCATAAGCTAGGTCGAATTGTGACCTACCACAATTGTGAATTTTAAGAACCGACCCATTAGTCATAAAATGTTTTGCTTGTTGCACAAACATTGATCAAAACATTTCAACCAGTATTTGCGATCAGTTATTTGTACATCTGACCTCTAACATCTGACCTCAGCTTAAGCATCAAATGTGCACGTAAACGCCCAATAAAATTACTCAGTGTCTCAAAGAAACAGGTTTATTAAAGAGTGCATGTCTGCTCCATGCCAATATTACAAACTAAAAGTAGGCTCAGTTTGATTTTAACCAAGAAAACCAATAGAACTAGTTTTAATAAGATGAAAACATTATTATTATACCTTATGTTCGACTCCAACCAAATCCATGTATTGGAAACATTGTTCCCACGAAGTAGGCTTAGTGGAAGAGCAAACCAATTTTCTAAAAAATAAATAGATAAGTGTCCATCAATAACATGTAGCTTCATTAGTTTGGTAAAAATATATGATAATACCTGCAGTATGTTCAACAAAATCATAATACCATTGCAATCAGGTGCAGCAAATGGATCGTTTTTGTTAGAAGAAAGATGATGAAAATCAAAAGCAATCAGAGCAACATACCTCCACTTTCCAATGGATAGAATACAAGGTAGGCATCGGTTATGCTCTGGCCGTCAACTTCCTGCAAGTGTGAAACAAAAAGTAAGGGCTATACCACAAGCATTGTAGCCTGTCACAAGAAACTTGCATTTAGAGTGAGCACTGAAAGAAGGGACAACCTTAGTATTACTTCAGTACAAGAGACAAATATATCCTCTTTTCAAATCTAATATCATATCAAAGTATTTATATTTCAAGATAAGCCTTAAACCTGGAGCTGGCTAGCTTTCTTCCCAATATGTTCACCCTGAATAGTTAAGCGGTCTTAGGGTCCACATTTAATGAGGTGGGTCCACTGAGTTCTGTGGGCAGCGAGTTTCATCAGTTATTTACATAATTGTCTGCCCGGACTAATACCTGAAGGGAAAATAAGTGTCCTCACTTCAATAAATCAATTAGAGTGACTCTGTATAGTATTCCACTATGTAATAAAGAACACTACGCAGCTATGTCACTTATACTAAAATAGTTATTATATATAGAACCTCTTCGCTTGTTGGGAATCACTGCAGTTGTACCTGTTTCTTTGAAGAGTGTTTTCCCTCAGTTACCTATGAGGCACTTTTTGACCCTTACAGCTTCACCTAGGGGATAGTTACAAACACTCAATGTTTGGAAACCCAAACTGCGCCCAATCAACGTTAGAGACACATGGGAACGTAGAAGTGAGCCTAAAGTATTGCCCTTGGTGACCTAACCATTCAATGGGTTCTCCAGCATATGGAGAGTGGTAGTACACATGTTTTACATCAAGTTACTAGGTAAGTAACTAGGTAAGTACAACTTGAAATAAGGATACAAGGAAGACAAGCCAGAAGAAATGACACCAGCACCTCAACTACTCTAGGTAGGTAAAAAACAAATGTCTGAAGCTCTTCCAAGCAAAAGCTCCCAGCAGAAAATGTCCTCTCTCAACAGAGCATCTATATCTACGTGCAGTTCAATCATAAATATATTTATTTCACATTTTTGATAATATTAAGGAATTTCAGAAATGAGGCATGCAAAAATATCTCAACGCAGAAGTTGCTGTTGTCCACCAGCAAAATACTACAGTATACAGGGGCAGTGATCCTGGAATATCCCTCCATGCTGTCTCTCAAACAGATGACCGTAGATTAAATTGACCCCAGCAATTATGGTTAAATCACGAATAAGGCTCAGGTGCAGTTTTAGTGCTCAACATGGCAACCAGTTTATTTATTTAACATAGTTCGTACCCCTAGAGGTGTAGCAAGTAGGCATTCAAATATCAGAACCTGATAGCAGGTGGGCAATGTATCTATATTAGTAAGCAGTTAGGCTTGGACTAACTGTGTAATGTGATGTTCTTTCCTACAACCATCATGAACAATCCTCGACTGTTGACTTCACTACTAAACATCAAAGACCCAAACAGGACGTATTGGTGTATCCATGATCTCACCGCAATGTAAACTATGATATACAATGGCAGTATTTGTTACCACGGATTATCTACTGAAACAGAGTTACAGACACATATGCAAAAGGGCGAAAGGAAAGATGCTGGTTGAAAGGAATTAGTTGGAGTGAAATTACATGAAAGAGAGAGCTGTAGAATAGGACAGGAGGTGAGTAATAAACAAAGTGGAGAACGAGTGACTGCAGGAGGAGAATTGGGCAAGAGAAAAGAACGCTGCAAGGGGATAGGCTAGGTTCAAGGAAAAACTGCACAGAGACAGCCGACAGGAAGAAAGCTGCTGGAGGAGAGGCATGAGAGAGAATGACATCCTGCATGAGGATATTAGCAGGAAGAGAAAGCGTCAGACAGTGCATTCAGAAGAGTATAAAGCTGCAGACAGACATATTTGCTATTGGAGGGAAGGGTTTGAAAAAATGTGGGACACATGACTGTGAGACTAACTGGGATGGTGTTATTTTGTAGGAGACCGGGGTGATTAAGAGACATGAAAATGTTGTAATTTATGGCACATTTGATAAGGTGTTAGTCTTGCTGCTATTGGCGCTGTGTTACTGTGTAGTTGGGGTTGGAGGAGTTGTGAAGTGTTAGTACGAGAGGTATTGAGAGGTATCAATCACTTTAGGAGAACTATTGCCTTAAGGGTTTAACTAAGCTGTTACTGTGAAGTTCTGGGAGGTAATACTGTAACAGGTGTTGTGAGCTCTTGGAAGACTTTATCCTTTTCAGGGCGAGCCCTCGTGATGCACTGCGCAGCAGTGCACTTGCTGGCGAGCAGTTTTGTATGGGTTTTCAAAAGGGACCTGGAAATTCCACACGCTTGTGCGTGTTAATTTCCTAGGTCCATTTTGATTGGGCTTTGCGTGCATGTTGTTTTCTAACAGAACATGCAATAGGCCATGGGCGGTCCATAGCTCCGCCCATGGCCTATTGATGTCGGTTACCAGCACCAAAGCCCATGTTTTCAATTATAGTGCTCAAACATGGGCGCGATAATTGAAAACATATGCTCGCAGTGGCGCGCGCTCAGGCACCACTTGCGGGGGTATTTTTTTTTATGTCTCGTTTTACAATAGCGATCATGAAAGCGATCGCTTTCAGTGCTGCTTGTTGTAGTTTAGTAAGGTGTTGGGGCATTTCCCTGCACTTACCAGGCAAGCATGCCTTTCCACAATGCATGTCATATTAGCACATCGGCGAGTCAAAAAATATAAAGCAATATTGTATAAATACATTTGGCTCCAAGTTAACTTTAATGCACCACTTCGTTTACAGTACCGCAACGCGTTCAGGAACCATGACAGCTTTACTCCGCTTGCATTACCTGTACAAATCCTCCCAACACTTCTATTACATGATTATGTCACTTGTACTGTATTACAGTCGAGCATTCAGAAAACTGCAGCACAGAGACGTAACTCCATTAACCTCCAGTGGGGCAGGTTCCAGAATGCTGAGGGGTGCAGGAGGTGTGCTTTATTGCATAAAGAGCTAATACATTTTTTATGGGTACACTGAATTAGTATGTACAAGACATCCTATATTCAGTTTCCATCAATAAATGACCTTCCCCGCGACAGGCGCATGATTCATTGCTGTCTTCTCTGAGCTTTGCCATTGGGCTGAATTATCTTCATGATTGTGTTAACCCTCCTTTGCCGCATTCTCCCATTTATGGCTGACTAGCGTCCCCTCCTTCGCGGCTGTACACTTTCTATTTTCGGCTCATCTGAAAGCTGTTTTTTTTCTAATAAAACGTGCATATCATGCAATGGAACTGGCTGAAAATGTCAGTGGCAGTTATGCTGAGATCGATTAAGGCACCTCTTCTTTTAAGCGGAACATATGAATATAGTCGTGCTTGTTTTCTCTTGCAAGAGATTTTGTATTAGTTTAATAGTCCCTAAAATCTTCACAGGTAATATGAATTAAACCGTGTGATTTACGCAAAATTAATATATGCTAGAGTGATGCCAAGACTTAAATGACATTGTCAGCAACAATGTAAAACATTTTCCACATTTCAGGTTTATGGAAAGAAAACTGATTTACTACTCTACAGAAAGAAGCTTGAAGAGTCACAGCATTGTTTGCATTCCTTACGGGCCACGTCACACCCTGTTGCTTCACTCCCCTCTGCCCGCCCGCCCGACCTCCCTGGACGTTCAAGCTGCAGGGGAGGGGGCTCTCTGCCCCTGCAGGCTTCTGCTGTCTCCCGGTCCCTTTCTCCAGTGCTTTCAATGGAGAATTCGCAGTGTATGTACCTGCTGTAAGCTCAACCGCTCGCAGTGCTTGCCTTATCAATAACATTGCTGTGCTCCTTAGAAATGCCAGTCCCCTTTCCCTGCATTGAAGTCGGGTAGGCACTACGCATTTCCAGATGCTTACTCCCCAGAATATATGGAACTATCTGTCCCATTGAAGCTATAAAAGCGGCGGTGGCTTTAAAGCGTCAGTACTTGTTTCATCTGAAGTATCGCTGATACTGCCCAACTGAAAGACACCTTTTGAAGCACTTCGCAAAATGTGCATTAACATCAAAACACATCGCCCAAACATAAACACCAGAGCAATTAACTATATTTTATTGCCTTGTACTGTATTTAAACACAGAGGGGCAACATATTCACAGCTGTGGGAGTAAGGGGTGGGGATACAGTTAAACACAACTGTAAACATAAGGTTAAGCACAAGCCCCTGTAGCAGATGCTTTAGCCCATTTAGTTACCAAACTATCGTTTTTTTGTGTCAGTATCTGTGTGTCTGTGATTCTCTGAGTGTCTCAGTCTGTGTCTGAGTGTCTGTCTCTGTGTGTGCATGTCTCTTTATGTATACGCCTCTATCTCTGTGTGTGCGTTTCTGTGTCTGTGTGCATGTCTCTGTCTTGTGTGCATATCTCTGTCTGCGTGTGTTTTTTGCTGTGTGCGCGTTTCTGTATCTGTGTGTGCATCTCTATGTGCATGTTTCTGTCTCTCAGTGCACATCTCTGTCTCGGTGTGCATGTCTCTATCTGCGTGCATTTTTCTGTGTGTGCGTCTCTATATGTGCATTTGTCTCTGTAAGTACGTCTCTTCTCTGTGTGTGCATCTTTGTTTCTATCTGTGTCTCTGTCTGTGTGTGCGTTTCCATAGGTGTGTCAGTCTCTCTGTGTGCGTGACTGTGCTTCTCTGTGTGTATGTTTCTATGTGCGTGTTTGTCTCTCTGTGTGCATTTGTGTGTGTTTGTCTCTATGTGTGTATCGGTGCATGTGTCTCTCTGTATGTTTGTCTCTGTGTATATGTCTACTGTTAGCCTCACTGGCATTGTAAACATGGCATGGGAACGCTATAATACACATACTTACTCCACATATACATACACACCTCCCAGTCTCTAACACACACAGTACACAGACCAGCAAAGATATCCAGCTAAATATAAACAATGCCAAATTCTCTAACTCTAACTAATACTAGACCTGTTGCATTGCAAATGCTTGTTATGGGAGGTACTTGTTTGTACAATGAGGCATTTTTAGGTCTCGCCTACGCAGTGCGCATGCGCTGTATAGGCAAAAATACCTTTTCCAATCGTCATGGCTTTTCAGCCAAACACGTGCACGCGTCCCATTGCCTTCAATGACAACAGATGCATGTGAGGAGATTTACTTGCGGGAGCGAGTGCCGCCATATGGTAGCAATTATTGCTTCCGCAAGTAAATCCCACAGGCCCCCCTTCTCCCCCCTACTTCTAGTGCACGCGCACACACAACTCCAGGGCTTGTTTTTTTTAAATTTATTTGTTTACTTTACGCGCGAGGCGCGCATGTGGCCAATGCTTGTTTGAAGATGTTACTGATAGAATTATTAAGGGAGGCATTGGGAGTGGTATTAAGGTGATGTAGTTGTGTTATATTAAATGTTTCTTTTATTTATGAAGCGCACAAATCACACAAGAAGGTATCCCGGTGTTGAAGCAATAGCAGTATGGGCCGAGGCAGGGTGGAGGTTAATGGGAGAGCCAAGTCTTAGGGTTCTTGCAGAATTCAAGGAGTGAGGAGGTGGCTCTGATGTGCAGGGGCAGATCATTCCAGGCTTTATGAGCAAGGTATGAGAAGGCATAACCACTAAATATGATACTGTGAATGCAGGAATGAGTGTGAATAGGAGTACAGCTGAGCGAAGGTGTCCTGTAGGGGTGTGGGAGGTTATGTGGCTGTTGAAGTATGTAGAGCCAATGCTATGTAAGGTTTTGCACATGTGTGCTTGAGGAGCTTGAAGAGTGCTCCTTTGTGGAGTTGGAACCAGTGGAGCTCTTTGAGGTGCGAGGTGATGTGAAGAGGTGGGGAGGTAGGGGTTTGAGCCAAAAAGAATCTTTGCCCGTGGCAACAATAATCTACTCACTGAGGCACATGTCATATGACTACAATTAACAGATGCTTTCTACATCTTCTAGATGACCCATTAGTTGATTTATGTCAACTTCTTAGCCACTGGACATTACAAAAAAGAGAACAATTTGGTTCTAACCGACTAACTGCATCAATAGCGCAGCATGGTATCTTCATGAGATGAAATGACAATGCACCTTACATGAACAGATGATTTACATTTTCAGAGGGAAGGAAAGCATTTTATTTGTACTATCTACTTTGCCATTGTAGAGAATAGGCTGCGTGTAAAGGCTTACACAATAGAAAGAACAAACAAATCCTACCTGGCCAGCCATTAGCTCATTTGACACCTACGGAAAGAAAAGGAAAACAGTCAATCTCAATAACTGCCATTATAGCATAATGCAATAGTTTGACAATTGAACTATTTTCAATAGGAAATATAAAGAAGGGAAAGTACATCTCAACACTTTTCCACAGGTTAAGCAGTAAAGTATGTTGATTATTTTCATATCCACGCTCCCTCATCGTTTGCTCCCCCTGCAGTATTTAATTCCACCAGCATTACTTTGTATATGTTTTAATATATACAAACCCCAGCATAAGTTTGAACAAAACTTATGAGGTAGCTAACTTTTAAAACACATTAGCAGGTCATATAAACAACATGTGTGATAATGAAAGGTTTAGTCGACTTCGACCAGACTCTGCCACCTGAAGGCTGCATACAAGAGCAGGCTAGCATTTAGCATGCTGTAGTGCTGGAAGAGACACTTGTATATATGGTGACATTGGCCACTAGTGGACTACTGGGCTTAGGTTGGGACCCACTAAAGGGCCTGTTCCACAGTCCATTTGTGCTAAACGCACAGCTATTCACAGGGTTGAAAGGGGCAAACCTGGGAACTCGCACTATGCAAAAGTGAGATATCTTAAGAGGAACTTGGGTTACTTATGCCCTTCAGCCACCACTAGCAACTCTGAGCTTTCTGCTGCCAAACACCAAGTCTCAGTTTATTGGTAATCATGTAATACTGTAGTGCTAATCGACAACTTGCAATGTAGATATTCATGTATTTGCTTTTACGTATGCATTCATTGCTTCTAAAGAGCAAACCTAGCCAAACGGCAGAGAAGGACTGCAATGATCAAAGACACATGCAGGAAAATACGTCCGAATTTCAAGCATTGGAAAAGTGAAAGAGAAATTCATTTTCCGATTCACAAAATCACATTTGTTGGAATTTTAGTCTTAAATTGCCTTTCTGAATAGGAATATTTATTCGGCATTGTAGATTTTCTTAAATTATAATTCACATCAGGGGCAGAACTCTGAGAACTGAAATATTTTGGTGACAATTTCCACCCAGGAGGTTCTGGGAAATCCGCTCCTGTGAAATGCCGGAGGAATTGCTTTCCTGTGATGGGACAGTGATGGTAACAATCCAATATTTCGAGAGAGTACAGGGTGAGGGGGTTTTACACAATGCAAAATACGTTCCCTGAAAAGAAATGTGTGCATATGCACATGTTAACAATTAGTGATTCAGAATTTTTCATCTTTTGGAAATTCCACATGAATACATTTTACAAATTGAAGCTGCTGGAAATGGCCCTTTTTTCAGGGTTATCCCCAAACTTTTTGCTTCTTCCTCCTATTTTTCGTGACCTATATTTGTTGGCTTCAGAACAATGGGGACTTTACCACCGCTGATCAGTGCTAAAGTGCATATGCACTCTGTGTAAACTGTTATAAATGGTTATCCACGACTGGCATGTTTGAATTATTGGTAAGTCCCTAGTAAAGTGCACTAAGTGTGCCAAGGCCTGTAAATCAAATGCTATGAGTGGGTTTGCATCACTGGTTGTGCCACTCACCAGGCTAGCCCTGTAAATGTGTTTCAGACCTACCACTGCAGTGTCTGCATGCAGTTTGTAACTGCATGTTGACCTGGCAAGGGCACCCACTTGCCAGGCCCTAACCATCCCTTTTCGTACATGTAAGACACCCCTAAGGTAGGCCCATGGTACACCCATGGGCAAGATGCAGTGTATGTGAAAGGAAGGACCTGTACTGTGGTGTGTGACGTCCTGATAGTAAAATAACTCCAAATTCGTTTTTCCACTATTGAAAGGCTATCTGTCCCATAGAATAGCATGGGAGATAGTTTGTAACATCTTACAAGTATAACGTTCCATGGGGACAAGATGGAGGAATAAAGTTTAGGCTCTCTGAATTTAATAACACATGGTTTAATAAAGATGGTTTTTAAATTGTGTGTTTGAAAATGCCACTTTTAGAAAGTAGGCATTTTCTTGTTTAACCATTCTGTGTGCCTCTGCCTCGTTGCATATTGACTGTCTGGTTTTGGAGAGACAGGGGCTGGAGATGTGCAGTCACTGTAGACAGCCATTGGGGGGTTGAGGTGTGCCTGGCCTGTCCTGATTGACTCAGAGCTGAGTTGAATAGACCATGGCTGCATTTAGAGTAATGGGAGGAGTTTCCCTTGCACCTAAATAGGACCTGTCTCGCTTGCACAATTCTGTCTTCACCCCATGTGGTAATACTGCACCAGTGAGGACATAACTGGTTTGGACTGGGCTCAAAGAAGAAAATAGACCTAAAACCCCAGAATTTTAGATCACTTCTGGACTCAAGAGGAACCTTTGCCAAGGAGAAGAGCTGGAGAGCTGTGAGGAGGAGTACGGCCTCTTTGCTCTGTGGGGTTGGCCTGCCTTTGCTGCTTCTGCCAAGGAAAGGACAAAGACTGGAACTTTGCTGAGAAACCTGCTTGAAGAAGAATCTCCAAGGGCTTGTGTGTGCTGGCCTCCTGTTCTGAAGTCTCCAGGACACAAAGACTTCACCCCCAGCTGCCCTGAACTCTACTGCTGAGAGTTATAAACTGCTAAGAGGTGCCTGCTCCAGTGTCAGACCTCTGGAGGTTGTTTGTGCTGTTGGCAGCTAGAAGAAAGCTAAGAGAAGCAAGAAAAGCCATCTTCGACGCCGTCAGCGATGCGGTGATGCGATGACCTGCACCGAGGCCAGGGGCACCGTTTGTGAAGTACACAACCCACCCCCTGGTCTGCGCCACAGCTCTGACACCCTTCGATGCTTGCCGTTATCGTCATTCCTGACGCCAGTGTTGGCACCCACTCCATCACAGCCAGTGTTTCCATCCTGTTATCGCGCCACTGATAACTGCCAAGGGTGATTTCACACACTCGCCGACTTGGTATTGCCTCACCGGAACCGACCCCCTCACTGCCAATGCAACCCACTTCCCCTGTCCTGGATTTGACACGCCGCCACCTCCCAGTCACGATGCCTCGCCTCCCCCGTGGCAGCCAGGGAGCCGGCCTCGACCTCAGCACCAACGCCTCACCTCCACGACACCAGGCATGGAAATACACTTTTTTTAAAAACTTTTTTTTCATTTTCTCACATATCAAAATATACAGGAATGATGGTTCACTGTCAAATACAGCATCCTAAAGTTAAGAATATGGACAGCAGATTGAAGTACTGGAAGATATCAAAACAATGGGCATCAGAGTATCAGACGTTGCAGACCATTATAATCACAATCCCCTCATTTGCTCCCATTTCACCCTTTAGTCTCTCTTCGGAAATCGCAACAGCCCTGGATCCCCGGACCTATCATACAGAAAAAGCCAAACAGTGTATAGATTGGATGGACAAATGGGTAGCTCTAGAATCCATTGGTAGCTCTAACCCCACACCCTCCGGGACTATGCCTCGTTCCAGTTGGGCGTTTGTGGTCTGCCGTAAAGTCTCTACATAGGATCAATAGGGGACCCATATGTGTTAGGGCAGGATGTGCAGGCATAATGCTTGCATAAACCTCACAGTTAGTATTACAGTAGGCAAGGCTGAGTAACCAACACTGCAGAGTAGGAACCGACCTACGGCCCCACAGTATAGCAATTTCCCTTTTGGCCAGCCGCAGATCGAGGGATGCAAATCTTCTGACCTTTTCTGGGGAAGTTAACTGTATAGCATAGTAAAGCCATTTCCGGTGTAGGAATAAGGGTCAAGTTAGTCATGGTTCCTAATGTACTGTGTACCTCCTCCCAGTGGCCCTGCAGTTTAGGACATGTCCATATGAGGTGTGGTCAGGTACAATTGAATAATTAGGCAGTGTGTCGCGCAGAGCCGAACGGATTTGGCCTAGAACGAAACTGTCCATGAAGGAGACATCTTGGAAATGGGCATTGCCCGACACTGAGAAGATATGCCCCTCCAGGTATTAATCTCTCATTTTGGTGATTTCTAAGCATGGGCGAATTTAGCGAATTCGGGATCCGCGAATTTGCGGATTTGCGAATTTGCGATCCGCAAAATTCGCGAATTCGTGCGAATTTGCGGATTTGTTTATTTTTGCATGTTCGTGGGTGTTCGCAGGGCGCTTTGCGTGTTTGCGGGTGTTCGCGGGGCGCTTTGAGTGTTCGCAGGTTTTTTTTTTGCCTGGTTAATCACTGCCACCCTCTGGTTTATTATGCCCTTCTGCCCTCTGTACCACTCGTTTCTGTGCCCTTCTGCCCTCTGCCCCACTCATTTTTTGTCCCCTTCTGCCCTCTGTCCCACTTTTGTGCCCTTTTGCCCTTTTGCCCTCAGCCCCACTTAGAATGGCGCCGGCAAGCTGCCAGCGCCATTCTAAAATAGCAACAAAGAGCTTCAACAGGAAGCACTAATAGATAAAGTAAAGCAGGTGCTCGAGTTGAAGGTCAAATTAAGTTACACAATCATTAATCACCCCAAGTTCGGGGTGATTAATGATTGTGTAACTGAATTTGAGCTTCAACTCGAGCACCTGCTTTTCTTTATCTATTAGAGCTTCCTGTTGAAGCTGACTTTTGTAACTATTTTAGAATGGCTCTGGCAGCTTGCCGGCGCCATTCTAAAAGAGTTACAAAAGTCAGCTTGAACTTTTGACCCAATCCGTTCAGCTCGCGGATTTTGCGGGAAATTCGCGAATCTCGCGGATTGCGAATTTACCGAAAATCCGCAAAATCCACGAGCGGAACGGATTTTCCGCCCATGCTTAGTGATTTCGAATTTGGCTAAGGTACGTTGGACCAGTTTTTCTCCCTTTATTGGCAGCCAGGGGGCATTGGGCAGGGGCAGTGCAGAGGAATATAATGCGGTGGCACCAGAGAGCCGCTTTAGCCTATCCCAAGCCCAACAGGTGGTGGAGACTGTCTGTATGTCATTACGGTCTCTGGGAAAGCCCTTGGGCAGGACAGTGGACAGCCGTTCCGGCAGAACAAAGTCAGCCTCCAGGCCCAGAAATGGGGTCCTGCCATTAGGATGGAACCATGCATAGGCAGAGCAGCACTGGGCCACCAAATACTAAAAAAAGGGGACCCAGGACGCCATATCCCCAATGTCATACGGAAGGGACGGGCGCTTGCTTGCCTCCCCAAACCAGCCTGATGAGGTGTGTGCACAATGTTTAAAAAAAAACATTTGTGAGGGGTATGGGAATATTGTTAAAAAAATACAAAAATTTCAGGAGCACTACCATCTTAAGTATCGCAACTCTACCGGCAATTGACAGCGGTAAGCGTAGCCCCCTTTCCACTTGTGCTGCTAGGGTGCAGACTGCTTGTCCATAATTCAAGCAGAGGATCTGGGCAGAGTCCAGGTGGATATGAATGCCCAGATATTTAACCGAGTTCTTGCACCAGTCAAGAGGAAATTTGCATTCCCACAGAACTGTACTTGTTGTTAAAGGGAAGATCACCGACTAGTGCCAGTTTATGCCTAGGCCTGAAAAGCAGCCAAATCTGAGTATTTCTCTAATGAGAAGCTCCATATTTACCTGTGGATCTCTAACATACAGAACGGTGTCATCTGCATAGAGCGAAAACAGAAGGGGACCGGTGTTGAATTGCACGCCTCTATGCATATGTTGTTCCTGGAAATGGGCAGTGGGTAGCCTTGTTGTGTGCCACGTGAGAGTGAAAAGGGTCAGGATAGCGTGCTGTTCAATCGAAGTCTCACCGTGGGCCGGATGTTTAGCAATGCAGTGGTGGCTATAAATCCCAAGGGCATGCCCATGCGGCACATAACCGAGATGAGAAAGGGCCATTCTAAGGAATCAAAAGCTTTTTCCACATCTAATAGGATTGCAGCGGCTGGGACATCTGCGTTGATTCTGTGGATAACAGAGAAGAGCGTTCTGAGATTTAGGGCCCGATGTAGGTAGCCAAATACCGGTCGGTAACGGCCGAAATTACCGAATTTCGACCGTTACCGACTAGTATTGGGCTTTCCGGATGTCGGTGGCAATTTCTAAAGATTCGGTATTTTACTGAATCGCTAATTATAAGGATTCGGTAAAATACTGAATTCTTAACATACCAATTCGGTAAAATACCAAATCCAGGATGTAAGAAGCCCTCAAGTTAGTGCATTCCTCAGTAAAGGATTCGTTATTTACCACCAACTAGAAGTTGGGGTAAATAATGAAAACCCTTGAAAAAGCATTTTTTTGCTTTTCCAACAGTGCCATGTTGCAGACATACATGCCCTTAGGGCATGTATGTCTGCAACATGTGCACCCATACACAATTGAGGGGTGCAACAGGGTGTCAAAGTGACACCCTGCCACCCTTCAATATTTCCCCCAATTACCAAATCGGTATTTACCGATTCGGTAATTGACATTCATTCCTATGGGCCTCCAGGCGGGGAAGATGGCGGCCGACTAAGATGTCCGGTCGCGAGCTCCCGAGTCGCCAGCGCTGCTAACTGATGCCTACACTTCTCCAAAGATATGGATGACCGGCTCTATAATCATTAAACGACCTAACTAAGGTGAGGGCTACATAACCGCTAGTCCCTGTTACCCGATATGTTATAACTCGCTCACTACATTTAATTAGCCGACAGAAAAGAAGCATTTCTCCCGAAGTAATCACCTTAGCAGCAGTAGCTAAAAAGTGTTCACCTCCGAGAGTCGCGTAAGGAAAAACTGACTCACCGAGAAATCACCGAGACACGGCGGTGCGGAGCACAGCTTGACGGTCACCGGGGGGGGGGGCTGCAGTCGAAGGAAACCGTATGCTGGAGCGAGGAGCGCAGGGTGAGCACGGCGCCCAGGCAGCGGTGACGGAGCTCTGGGTGAGAGCGAGAAACGCCGCTCGGTGCCGCAGAAGGGCACTGGGAGGAATCACTTTCCTCTTCCGGGGGATAGGAAACAGAGTCAGCGAGGTCAACAGCGTTGCTTTCGGAGGCAGCCTGAAAACATTCTGTCACGAAGAAGGTGAGAACAATAGTACTGCACAAGGAAGTGAAAGTGACATTTCAAACATTATAAATCACCATTACTGTAATAAAGCTAGTAAAGCAAATCCTCAGCACTTCCTAAACGTGAAAATAAGCGTGAAATCGAATAAAAACCAGAAACACCAAAAAGACCCACAAATATCAGATGACTGTTACTTGATGATTAGAAAGGGAAAATTGGCTGTTTCTGAGGACAAAATTTCGACTGTACTTAATTTACCATATTCTACCTCGCAAGGGGAGGAGAAAAACAAGCAGCATTACCAGAACGCCGTAGAACATAGCCCTGTGGAGGAAGGCGGTGTACAAGAACTGGGGGCAAAAAATATACAAGAATTTACCCCCGCTTTGCCCTACACCACTAGGTCAAAAAAGACACTGGTAGAAAAAACAATACTCCCAGATTCACCGGACAAAAAAGAAAAGGTGACTGGAAGATCAGTCTATTCTCTAAGAAGTCGTAATTTACCTAAACAAAATATTTCGCTAGTCGAGAAGAAAAAGAATATCACCCCAAGAAGCACAAAGAAGAGAAATCTACCGCGACTGGATGTACTATCAGAAAGTATTAAAGGTAGAGTCTCAAAAACGAAAGCCAGTGGGAAAACAGTTAAAATCACTCCATCTCTAAGATCATATTTTAAAGTGCAACAAGTACTGCAGATACGAGGCGGACAGCCCACCGTGGGGACTATAGCAGAGAATAGTTTAATATTCACATCCTCCTCAGCCACGTCGACCATATGTGAAGCTGGTAGCAAGGGTAAAAAACGCATTGGTGAAGACGAGGAAGAAGAGATACCTGCTTTAGAGTACTTAGAGGTAAGCACGGAAGGAGAAGAGGAGGAGGAGATCATACAGCGTAAAGTCCCCCTAATCTCAGTTGAATTACCACAGACACTACACCAACCAACGCTAAAAACAACAATGAGTAATTCAGTGACACAACCTAAAGGCAAAGAAACTGAATCTGATATAACCCCACAAGAACAGCAAGGGGGAGCAACTGGGCTACAAGTTGAAAAAGAGATGGATGGTGATTTGCATGAATCTCTGCCAGGGGAGCGAGACATGGAACAGGATATGGATCATACGGTTGCAAGTAAGATGGAAGATTTAATGGGAGCTCGCTTAGACAAAATGATGGACAAAATCCTGGGAGAGATGAGAGAGAAATTCTCAATATCAGAAGGGAATCAAACTAAAATTCAAGAAGTAGTCGAAAACCTTGACCAGAAATTAAACGATTTAGGAGTACGAGTAACGGCTGTGGAAAATGAGATTGGCTCCTTAACTAAAAAAGTAGATGCAAACCAAAGAGAAATACGACAGATAAGAGATAGTGAGAGAGCCATCAAAGAAAAACTTGAGTCCTTGGAAAATCAAGGAAGACGCAATAACCTCAGACTACTGAACATTCCTGAAAACCTGGAAGGATCAGATATAAAAGCATATGTTATATCTCTGCTAGAGGAGTTCTTTCCCTGGGTAAAGGACTGTGAGCTATCAACAGATATTCAGCGGGTACATAGGGATCCTTTCAGAAAAAGTAAAGATCGTAAAGCCCCAAGGAAAATACGAATAAATTTCAGGACTTATTCTCTGAAAGAAAGATTACTCAATGAGGGACTAAAAAACGGATCTTTTAACAAAGATAACTGGTCATTTCGCGTCAGGTCTGATATATGTAAAGCCACACAAGACAGACAATGGGAGCTGGGGCAATACATGCAAGAATTAAAAAGTCTGGGGGCAAATGTTCAACTGAAATTCCCAGCTGCCTTAAGAATAATGTGGAGAAACAAAATGCACAACTTAAGAGAGCCAAAAGAGGTAGAAAACCTCATCCAGCTGATAAAAGATCAAATTGAAATTGACAAGATGAATCAAGTTTAATGAAATGGTAGGAGAAACTGAAATAACTCTTTGGTTAGCAAAAGACGAAACTGATTTAAAAGCCAAACAGTTAAATGAAAGGGGAAAGCGAAGGCATAACAACCACTTATTATTCAATAAAAAGGCTGGCGCAGCGGAGCCCGAAAAGGGTGGAAAATACCACCTGAAAGAAGAAGGGAGGCTTCCTCAGGGTGGGACGATTTGATTACACTGTACAGTAAACATGTAAGATATAACCATAAGTGGGTGGGGAGCAAAATAGGGAAAAAAACAAAAAAAATAACCTCAAATTTGGTAAACAAAGGTTTTCAATGGGGACAAGATGGTCCTTTTTTTCTCTTTAATTTTTTCAATCTTTCAACTAAATTTTTCTTTACAAAAACGGAATGGCAAAAGAAAAGACGATAAAAAGATGGAATGTTAACGGTTTGAGGACTCCCAAGAGAAGAAGAAGAATTTTGGAGTATTTGAAAGAGGTAGAAAGTGAGATAATTATTCTTCAAGAAACTCACTTAATAAAATCAGAGTGGTCTCAAATTGTGAAAAACTTACACTGGATTGGCTCAAGCACTCATACTTCACAAGACTGCAATATAAAAGGAGTAGCAATTATCATAAAAAAATCACTGAATGCTAAACTGGAATCAGAAGAGGTTGATAAAAAGGGAAGATGGGCAATGGCCAAAATTAGAATATTAGGCTCCACACTTATGATAGCAGGATATTATGGCCCAAATATTGACGACCCGGCGACACTTAAGAAATTATACTCAGAATTAATAACATCCACTGTCCCAGTAATCTTAGGAGGAGACTATAATATAATATTAGACCCGACCGTAGATAGGCAACCTCCGTCTAAACAAAGGAATTCACCGAAGATGAGGGAATGGTTGGGGATTTTCAAAAGAGATCTAAACATGGACGACATGTAGAAACAAAAAGGGGAAAAAACATATCCGTTTACATTCCACAATAAAAAATTAGGACATAAATCCAGGATAGATTTTTTCTTAATAAGCAACTCACTTCGAGATAAGGTTAAAAGCATCGAGCATCATCCAGCTCACTTATCGGATCATTCGGCTGTCCAATTAAAAATCTTATTTACACAAAGTCTAACACCGATGGACCCTGGATCGGTCAATCCTAACAACGGATGAAAGTGTGGTTCAACTGCTAAGATCGACAACTAATTACTTTGCAGATAATGGTGAAGAATCCTCTGAAAGAATTAAATGGGACACGTACAAAGCAGTGATAAGAGGACACTTACTTAGTCAGCCCTTCACCAACTTCTAAAGAAAAACTAACTGAGAGGCTATGTAAGTTAAAAGAGACCCTAACAGATTACTTGGAGAATATAGTACAAGAGAAATGGGAGAACAGTAAATTGGCTAAACACGAATATGGGGAAGGATGCGGGAAAATGCTAGCGTGGAAGTTGAAAACAGACCAGACAAGGAATACTATACTATCCGTGTATACCAAAGACCAATCAGCATTATGTGAAGACGACTCTGAAATTAGACAAGAATGTGCAGATTTCTTTTCAACAATATATAAAGAGGATATAAATCCATCAACTGAGTCAATTAAGGAATATCTAGAAGGAATAATAATGCCAAATCTAACAGAAGAGGAAATCGTTTCCTTAAATATCGATATAACATCTGAAGAAGTTAGATCTGCAATAGGAAGCCTAAAGAAGGGTAAAGCGGCAGGTCCTGATGCCCTACCCAATGAATTCTACATTGCTTTAATAGAACCTTTAACTGAGCACTTGACAAAAGTCATGAATAAGATATACATGGAGCATGAAAAAATCCCTGATTCATGGAATGACGCCACAATAAGTCTCATATTAAAACCGGGGAAAAATCCAAAAACCTGTGAGTCTTACAGACCAATATCTCTACTGAATTGTGACTATAAATTATTTATGAACATAATAGAAAAAAGATTATCAAAGCTAATGCCGAACTTGATCGATCGGGACCAGAAGGGTTTCATAAAGGGCAGACAAATTCAAGAAATAACACATGAATTAATTGCGACAATAGATGTAGCTATATCAGAACAGTTACCCCTCATGATCATCACTTATGATGCGGCAAAAGCCTTTGATCGCGTAAACTGGCAATTTTTAAACAATGTCATAGAAAAAAATAACTTGGGAAGTAATTTTAGTCACATGGTGAAGGAAATTTACTCAAACCCTAGAGCAAATATATTAGTGAACGGGAGTTTGACAAGTAACATCACTATTCAGAGGGGTACGAGGCAAGGCTGCCCCTTGTCGCCACTACTTTTCAATTTATATATTGAACCGTTAGCTTGCTCAATTAGAAACCATATTAAAATAACACCTTTTAAATACAAAAATTGGGAAAAAAAAGTGGCCTTATATGCAGATGACCTTATGGTGTTCACAGATAACTACAATAACTCAGAATTACCAATTAAGGAATTAATGGATAACTTTGGCAGGGTCTCAGGCTACTCAATAAATATTAATAAAACAGAGGCAATGAGTTGGAACTGTACGACAAAACCTACCTTCTCAAAGGAAAAAATAAGATACTTAGGGATTATGCTAACTGAAGATCTGAATAAAATTCCCCAACTAAATTTAAATATAGTAGCAAAAGAAATGAGAAGTCTTCTTAAAACATGGTCTGGTCTACCACTAAACTTTTTGGGTAAATCAAACGCAGTAAAAATGACCATCATCCCCAAATTTACATACCTTTTTAATACAATTCCGTTGGAGTTTAATAAAGCTGCCCTAAAGAAAATACAAGGAGAATTATCCAGTTTTATTTGGTCGAAAAAAAGCACAAGAATTGCTTGGAACAAACTCAGGAGAAGGAAGAATCAAGGGGGCAT
Source organism: Lissotriton vulgaris (assembly GCF_964263255.1). Taxonomy (NCBI): domain Eukaryota; kingdom Metazoa; phylum Chordata; class Amphibia; order Caudata; family Salamandridae; genus Lissotriton; species Lissotriton vulgaris. The sequence goes on from NC_141694.1 coordinate 502,739,522, forward strand.
TGCAAGTCCAGACATTATTGAGTATTGCAGGGCTTTTCAGTTTAAAAATTTCAGAACGTTACTAATGAAACACAGTAATTTCCCAAGTTTCCTTCAACATATCACAAATGGAGAAGACTATTTCCTTTTCAAATTTGGCCATCCAAAATTTTTTAAGAAAGTAAAATTGAAGCTATTAACTAATGCGGTCAAACTATGGACGCAATTTAGAAGTATTTTGAGGATCCCATATTACAGCAATATGGCCCCAATTTGGGACTCACCTGGAACACCAGAATGCCTCAAAGACGCATTATCCAGTGTAATTAGACAGCTAGGTTTTGAAAAATGGGGTCAACTTTTATGTGAAAATGAATTAATATCATGGGAATATCTACATACAATAACGGAAGGGAAAGTGTCGAAGTTTAAATATTTCCAACTGAAGAGTTGGGCTAATGCTATCCCGAGAGAAACAACAGACCCAGGAAACTTTGAAAAGGAAATGACAAAGGAAGCCATAATAACAAAAGAAATATCAAAATGGTATTGGGCGTTAATTGAAGCTGGAGAAGAAGATCAATCAATATCGGAAAAAATATGGAGAAGAGAGTTTACCAACGAAGAAATAGATTTGAAGATGATGTGGAAAAAATCCTCTGAACTATGTTGGGAGTGTGTAAAACCCGCTGCTCTAAAAAGAAATCATCTGTTCTCAATACATAGAGCGTATTGGACTCCAAAGAGATTATCAAGGTTCAAAGGCGCATCAATAAAGGCCTGCAGTAAATGTGGCGAAGAAAAGGCAGATGATACCCATATGTTTCAACATTGCCCGGGGCTTGCGCAATTTTGGCAAGAAATTGGTAAGACACTCTCGGCTCTAATGAGAACCCCAGTAACTGTAAGTACCTCTTTAATTATTTTCGGGATCGCTTCAAACACCATTAGATTAAGTAAACCTCAGGAAAAGCTAATGTTTACACTGATATTATTGGCACGTAGAGAGATCTGTATAAACTGGATAAAACCGACACCTCCAACATATGAGGACTGGTTAAACTCTGTAATCAGGGTATGCAGGCTGGATAGGAAAGGGAATAATATAAAAAGAATGCAGTATTGGGATATATGGGTAAATTTTTTTACACCTGAGTAATCATCAAGACCCTCATTCTTGTGTCTTGATCAGTGCTTCTCTTTTTTTCTTTTTTTTTCTTCTTTTTTCTTTTTTTTTTTTTTCCCTTTTTTTTTTTTGTTTACCAATGATTAAAGCGGAGACAATAATCTCCTGGCAGAAATGGATTTCTGCCGAGTAGCTCTAGGGCTAGCTCATCACAGATCCTTGGAATTATTGTGTTGGATAAAGGTGAAATGGTGAAGTTTGACGGGTCTTGAGAAAAAGCTGGGAAACTCCCCTTGGGATACTTAACAGAGTTCTGGGGCAGTGAAGGCATATAATTCGAACAGACCGTCAATTCCCCCGAACACCTTATTATTCACATTCTTACCGCAATATGAGGTTATAAAAAATAAAAAAAAAAACATGTGCACCCATACACAATTGAGAGGTGCAACAGGGTGTCAAAGTGACACCCTGCCACCCTTCAATATTTCCCCCAATTACCAAATCGGTATTTACCGATTCGGTAATTGACATTCATTCCTATGGGCCTCCAGGCCCATAGCAATGAATGTCAATTACCGAATCGATAAATACCGATTCGGTAATTACCGAAACTTACCGATTCAGTAATTTTTTCAGTAAAATTACCTACATCCCATTTGCCTGTTCTTAAATACCGAATCGGTATGATTCGGTATTTAAGAATCGGTAATCTGGGATTACCTACATCGGGCCCTCAATGAGGTGGGCATGGTCATAGACTTCATTTTCCAAGGTACTGTTTGTTTGGAGGTCTGTGTGACTCCATGCCCGACACAACGCACCTCACACTTGGTGCCGTACTTTGAATTTATTGGTGTCACAACATCATAACAGGTGGAGCTATTTGTTTTCTACAAGCTTCATTTTGGAAAAAACAGTTTTTGAGTGCCATTTTACTACATGTGTGTTGGATTTTTGTCATTTTGGTCTTGTTGACTTTAGATAAAGATACTTTATTTTTCTAAACTGCTGTGGTGTCACTTTGTGGTGTTATCACTATATTACTGTGTATTTTGAGTACAAATACTTTACACACTGCCTTAAGGATAAGCCTGTCTGCTCGTGCCAGGCTACCAAGGGGGTGAGCAGAGGTTATCTAGAGTGTGAATCCCCCTTGCCCTGAATAGAATCAAGGGTCCTTACTTGGGCAAAGGTCATTACCCCTGCCAATTAGAACCCCCCATGTTGTATGGCGTTTTAGATTCCGAATGGATTTTCCCGATTCATGCCCTTATATAGGCATAAAAATTAAGCCCTTATTTAGGCATAGCCCATGCAGCCCAAATACAGGCATGGCTCCTTCCATCCAATCTCCAAACGTCACAACGATTTCTTGGAAAACCAGCTTAAGCCGTTAGGGTCTTCCCCTTGCTTGAATATTGATTTCTCCAAGAACTCAGTTAGTTTACAATGAACATCTATTCCTTAGGGGTTCATTCATGACATTCATATGCCCGACTTTATGTCAAATATGGCATTCCTAAATACCTTCAAGGTATAAATATACATTCACTTGCTATAGCAAAGCACGGTGGTTCGGTGCAGTTCGACGACCTACTTGCCCAACGCAGCTCGCTACAGCAAGTGCCGAAGGAAGCCGACTCTCCAGCTGACGCACTGATCAGAAAGCTGCCCTCCTCTGCCGAGATTCCAGCTCCAGTGTTTCTGACTCCACTTGCAGGGTGTTGGGAAATCAAGTCCCGACACAGAGATACCAGACCTCCTTCATTCTAAGGTATGGAGCTGATTAGAACCTAGAGAAACCTTTGGTAGAATCTTGGCAAAACTAAACCTATGCTACAGGCCATACTTACTTCCTCCCTCGTACTAGACTTAGGTTAGATACATTGGTGGTAGGCGTATTTTAGAAGCACCAGTTGAGTATTTTAGCCTGTGTTATTTATGTATGTATTTTTATAAGCTTAGAAACCATACAATGCTCTTACAGTATTATTTCATATTACTGTTTACATTGTATGCATTATACTTTGCATTCTGCCTAACTATTGTAGCAGTTCACCTCTCTTTCATGAGAAAGAAGACTGTTCAATAAACCCTTTTTATTGAAACGCCCGTCTCTCTATTTCTGGGCAAAACTCTGTGGAAACAAAGCATGCTCGATTGACTGAGTGACATACTTATCTATTGTTTCCATGACTCTGAAGATAGTTATTCTAGTCCTAGGGAAACAAAGTTGCCATTTTTATGTGGTTGTCAGAAACTAATCCCACCTTGTGTATTCGAGAAAGTTTCTAGTGACCTCTGAGCTAGCTGGCACTCACTATTAAGTTTAGTATATTCGATAGAGACCTCCTGACCTAAGTCCTACTTTATATCTATAGGATATACTATCCCAATGAGCAGAGCCTATTGGGAATATAGGAACAACACTACATGGCGTCCAACGTTTGGGACGGCACTCATTTACCGCTAGATACTAAAGTAATTCAGTCATGCTTTTCTCAGAGACCCCTTTTTCCATAATACTCCAATAGACGTCTGGAGTGTGGAGCGGGATAATATCCGCCATAGCTGAGTAGGACAAAAAATCTCATGTATTAGCTTTTTGGTTTATTCAACGTTGAAGGATACAGTGTTCCAAAATATTGTGCACCTTATCTTTGTTTCCTTGAAACTTGCTTTGCAAACTTTCAGTCAATAAAATGCCAGAAGCTACAACAGCACCGAGAACGGTAGAGCTGTGGCTGATCCAGCAGCTTTTAATATAACAGGTTTCAAAGAAACCAACAAGGATGCTATAATTATTACTCCAAATTTAAGGAGAACCATCACTATAAAACTTATAAAAAAATGGCCTATCAGCAAAAGGTGGTAGGGCAGTTTTTGTGATAGAGACACATGAATATCACCAGACAGAGGTATTCTATTCATAGATAGTCTTCCCTGAAGCAGATCCAAGAACAAATGTGTTTCACTTCTATAAAGAAGATAAACCATCAATGGAATACATTCCTTTCAAGGATATTGAAATTCCACTAACATACCAGGAGCATGCGCTCTGGTTTAAAGGCGCGCTAAAACATATAAATCATATTACCAGGCTCGGTCCCCTAGGTAGACCAGGAGCAACATGGCTGGTCTTAGCCAGCTATACACCACAAGCTGAAATTAATGAAATGTCAGATGTGGAACTACGAGCTCAACTCAAAGAGCTAATCAAAATCTATAGACAATTGGTTCAATATGTCATGCGTACTTTTACAGTCCAGCCGGCAAAAATGATTCCACAACACCCCCCTCACCAGGGGATCACATATAAAATTACACCACAGACTTTACATTCAGTCGTTCGTAAATTACCTGCAAAACGGAAACAAATTCCATTCTGGATAGCTCAAAAAATTACTCAAATCAAAGCAGTATTTCAAAGCAATACTACCCCTCATTAGAAACACAGAATTTTAACTATCTGTTTACCAATGGGGAACGCACCACATCTAGAGGACTGCGACACTTGGGGTACAGTCTTTGCTGCAATTTACACTAAAACACATGTTGTTCCGTCTATGCTGGTAATACCAGACATCCTGAAACAGATTCAAAATGAATACGGTGCAGAGCCCGCTATAAATCTAGGTATGACAATACTGAAAGATTTCAAACAGGTTTCAACAATAATATTAGCTAATATTAAAGATGGAGCAGCATCCGTGGCGATCCGCTAGAAGTTAAGGGAAGGCAAAAGCTTGGCAGACAACTTTTTAGAAAAGTGTGCGCTGCTCGAACCTCCAAAAACGCAGAACAACTTACAGTCAATTCTAGGTTTCCTAAATTTCGGAAGAACATACATTCTAAATTACGCAGAAAGGGTTAAACCTCTCTACGAATTAATCAAACCTGATTTAAAACTGTTAATTGAACACAAAAACACACTGAATATTTGTGTTCATTACAAACAGACATGTTAGCAACTAAACATTTGCAAACACTCGTAGTGATCCGAATCATTCCAGGATGATGCGGATTCACGTACTTAACTTTTAACGAAGGTGAAAAAGTACCAAAAGCTTACAAATCACACTTGTATACACAAGCAGAAATGAAGTTTACTTCAACAGAAAAAATTCTGACAGCGGTTCAGACTGCTGTAGAAAAAGAGAGAGCCCTCGCACAAGGTAAGGCATTATGGTTGTTACACCTGTACCTGCTTTAGAAGCAGTAACGAAAGCGAGCATTCCGAATGATAAAGCTTTACATCCGAGATGGATACAATGGGTTAATTCTCTTGCTGCAACAGACATTGAATATGTTTTTGATCCATATCTGAAAACACAAGAATTTCTACAATATGAACAAGAATGTCCTCTGCCTACTGAAATTCTGCCTCTAGAGCAGTATGAATGCATAATTTATACTGTTGTATTAGCACAGCCCGCTACGGGGGGTAAACAAGCATATAGTGCGTAATCGTTAAAGGTTGTTGGCGAGATGGCAAATTCCGACCAATGGTCACTAAAACTCAATCTCTAGGAGATTGTACAGCTCAGTGAGCTGAACTACAAGCATTCAAGATGGCGCTTGAGAATACGACCGCGAATTCCCCGCACTCATAGTGTGCAATTCGTATTATTGTGTTCAATCTTACAATGAATACTTGCAGAACTGGATTCAAAAAGGTTACAAAGATGCAAAAGGTGGCACGATCAAGCATAAGTTGCTTTGAGAACAAGTAGTTCAGTTACGACAAGGACTACAAAACACTCACATGATACATACACTGAGTCATCAACGTGATGGCGTTCACATTGCAGGGAATTCATGTGGCAAACGGCTTCCGTAGCTGCAATCACTCGTTCAAAAACGAAAATAGACAGCAAAATAATGCTAGCTGTCGATGCCACAAGCAAAGGCAGCGGTGCAGCGTTACCGAATAAGTTTCCACTCGAATATTCATATATAATTGATGCATACTCTGTTCCTTTTGCTTGAATACCTGGAGTAAGGGGGTAGAGTGATTCCAAACAGGAAACGTAGATTAGCTTTGATATACGAAGCACATTTGGGAGAGGGTCTGATACATCAAGGGATCTCTAAAACAATATTAACTGTTAAAGAGACCTACTGGTGGCCAGGAATGAATGCTCACATTCATATGTTTGTCATTGACTGCATAGACTGCAATAGAGATCGCAGCAAAGAACGCCGCCAGATACCTGACTATAACATAGTCAGCCCAGTACAGACACCATTCTTAGACAGCATTAAACTTTCTACGCGCAGACGTCCTTGTGGACAAATGCGGTCCCACAACTATTAAATCAAGGTTCATTTGGATGTGGCCTCAGCGCTCGGCTGAAGCTCGAACTGTTATAAAAGATTTGCGAGTCTTTATCGGCACATACGCAGTCGGCAAGCTACATTCTGACCAGGGTCCTGCGTTTAGCTCTCAAGCTTACAAGGAGGCCATGGCCAATCTGGGCGTTGCATTGAGGTATTTTAGTCCATTCCATCCTGAGGGAAATTCAGTATTGGAGAGAGAAAAACGGGACATAAAGCAATCTATAATAGCTAGGGTATTAGGTTCGGGTGACGGGTGGGTCAAACATCTAATAAGTGTCCAACGTAGTCTTACCAATTTGCCAAGAGGTTCTCTAGGGGGTATCACTCCATATGAAGTCGTTTTTGGGACCAGAATGATAGTAGCGGACCTTGATTGTCAGACTTCCGTGGTTGACCAAAAACCCTTTGATATCAAAGACCGTTTGGCTGTTTTACAGGACTTAAATGAGATCAGAACGAAGCAAAGTAACGTGTTTCTGAAGCCAATCACCACTGAAGAGAAACCGACCGTGCCAGCAAGGCCTGTCTGGATCCCAAAGCTTGGTAATCTAGTCAGAGAAAAGATCGCGGACAGGAAGGAATTTGGGCCTTCTTACAGACAAAAAGTACCTGTCTTAGCAATCAACGGATCAAGAACAATATTACTACCGTCCCTTGCTGGTAAAAAGGAGAACAGGTTTGTGACCATCGACCTGGTCAAACCACCTGATGTGGCTGATCATAAGCAGTAGGCCAAGTGGACTCCACCAATGTAGCAGATGCCCAGCTCTGGCTATTATCCAAGAGGTTCAAACTGAGAGACTCATCACATTTGAAGAAGCTGCAGTGCGAAATGAAGTACTAAGCAACAAAGCTATGGAACTTGTTTCTCTTGAAACCCAAATAACAGTTTGTCAAGAAACGTCTGTCTACAAAGAAGTAGCATCTGACTACACAAATGTAACAAGTGATCCTGTGGTTCCAGCGATGTCAACGAATCCTGATGCAATCCCAACAATTGACAGACCTGCCTCTGGCTATTTCATTAACTTTGATACGTTTTCCGAGGAACCCAGTGAGCCTGAAACAACTCCCGTAAAAATAACTTTTAAAGAACAAGCAACAGAACTTTTTCATCACCTGGAAAAGACTTATCTGGTTTCACCATGGATTGAACTTTGGATTGTGTTGGATGTGCTTTTTCTTCTACTTTGGTTGACTCTGGTAATAACTTTGGGAATGCTGATAAATGGAAGATATGTCAAAATGGACACAGCCAGTAAGAACATCAACGTACTCCTCAAGTCACACAAATCATCTCATCATGAACAAAAGAGACTTGTCATCAGTGAACATCACAACCGTTCCTATACCTGGGGGTATGGCTTGGGACAGAACTGATTATGTCACTTTTGGCCCTGCGGAGCTGTTGAAGATTCCAAACCAGTTCAAGATTTCATTAAATGACTTTGTTTCATCTAGTACCTTTTCTGATGATTGGGACTTTCAGACTGTTAATAATATGATGTCAGACATAGAAATGTCTGCTGAATTTACAAATCATGAATACTTAGAAGGTTCATCAGATTATGAACAAATGTATTGTTATAATCATTATGGTAATCATTTCTTGCACAAATCTGCAAACCCTTAAACTGTATTGAAGTATAACCAATGGGAACATTGTCCTATGCCACCAAAGGGTAGCTCAAAAACATTTAATCGAAAATTTCCATACTTTTCAGGTTTTAATGTATCCAATCCAGATTCATTTTACTTAACCCCTTCGAATCTCATGACGAGCTCGTGTGCTCATGACGAGCTCGTCATGACCTTTAGAACGCTCGCACGCTGGGCTAATTCCCCTGCTGTGCGAACGTTCTAAAGAAACGGGTGTGGTCATGACGAGCTAAGCTCGTCATGAGCACACGACCAACGTGGCTCATGACGAGTTGACCTCGTCATGAGCACAGGGGCGCTGTGCGTGCTCCCCCCACCCCGCCCCCCAGCACAGCATGGGAATTTTCCGAGCTGCGAAGGGGTTAAAAAACGTTAGTAGTTGTATTGGCAGGTCATTAAATATTCTCTGGGACCCTCTTTCTGTGGTATAATTTGTTAAAAAATGTTAACAAGACAGGATTGAAAAGTATGTTGACAAATACCAAATAAATTTATTCTGCAGCCTTTTATGCTCAGCTATCTACACTAGGTTCCGACTTTTGGAAAGAACAACATTGAGACAAAAACTGTTTGGGGCACAAAAGATTGGCAAGTGCAGGGGATAGAAGCTTTATTTAGAGCCTGTATCATCCCTGAGCAAATTATGTTTCTGAATGACACTGTCCAACAGACATCTTGTCTTGGGTTAGCCAAGATAAAAGATCTAAACAAACCGTCCATACCTACACCTACACAAGTTAGTGATAACACTTCAGAGGGGGAGGTCGACGTACATACTATTTTGCATCACAACAGAACAGATCCAGATTGGAATAAATGGTTAATCTGGCCCACAGACACAAACAACTGTCAAGATAGGTTACTGAACAAAACACAGGGATTCAAATTCAATAGGCCAAATCCAACATATTTTCAAAGACAGCATCCAGAAATAGTAACAACATACAGTGTAGGGAAGCTATGCCTTGAATGTATATTCGATAGAGACCTACTGACCTAAGTCCTACGCCATATCTATCGGATATACTATTCCGTTGTGCAGAGCCTATTGGAAATATAGGAACTACACTACACCCAGTTCTAACAGAACGACTCTTGGAAATCACTCTAAGACCGTCTTAGATTACAGAGAGTACTTCTGAGATTTTCATTACGGTTGATGTCATAAAGTTCAGAGATTTTGCAATGCAAGGAAATTAGGGCCCTATATATCAACATCCTGATTTGCGATTCTCAAATAGCGATTTATTATAAATCGCTATTTGAGAATTGCAAATAGGGATGTATGTAAAAAAAATCACAATTTTATAACGATTTCTTAATATTCCTTAATTGCGATTAGCAAATTGCGAATCGCAATTAAGGAATACTTTCACATTCATTTGAGAATCGCAAATTGAGAATAATTTCAAGGGTGCAGGGGTGTCAAAAGGACACCCTGATGCACCCCTGAAATAAGCATGGGTGCACATGTGGCGCACATACATGCCCTAAGGGCATGTATGTGCTTCACATTGCACTTTAAAAAATGAAAAAAAAGTGCATTTTTCAAAGAAATCGCAAATTACCACCAACTTGAAGTTGGTGGTAATTTGCGATTCCTTAAGGCCAAATTGCACTTTTTTGGTGCTTCTTAAATTGCATTTAAGGAATCGCAAAATTTGCGATTCCTTAAATGCAATTTCAAAATAAGGAATCGCAAATTTTGCGATTCCTTATTTTGCCTTAATACATACCATTTGGCAAAATTGCATTCGCAAATGCAGAGATTCATGCGAATTTCGGCGTTTGCGAATGCAATTTTGCTTGATACATAAGGCCCCCTGCAGTTGGGTAGTAAAACAGCCATGAGTGGGGTCCAGTTGCCGATTCACGATACTTCAACCCGGCTGCCACTGCACTATTGATAGCTACTCCCCAGAACATGACTGGAGTAGATTTTAGACTTTTACAACCTATGCCCAGTGAATAAAGTCAAAAAAGAATGACGTACAAATGTCAAGGAGCATTTCGATCTAATGAAGTGGTGGGCATGTATTGAGAGTCAAAACAAACGTTTCAGGAAGAATAAAACATGCCCTAGGAATACAGGTCAAATATTTTGTACATTGAAAATGTTTCAGCCTACAATATTGGCAAAAACATGATTTACAATGACGAGAATCCACTTCCTAAAGGTTTGTGGCTAATACTTTAGTTTCACAATCCATTGAACAACCAAATTATCTTGTTTTTTTAAAAACACTGACCTGAGATTCTGTAATCCAGTCTCCATCTGCACCTTTCTCGCCCACTCTTAGTCCAACTAACGACCCAGGCTCTGTTACAGTGATGCTCAGTGACACATTTTCAGCTGGTTTTGCCTGTGCTTTACTCCAAGATAAAGCAACCTATTGGATAAAATACATACTAAGTATGAGTGTCATCACATATCATTTCTCATCATGTCATCAAAGATCAAGTGAATTTGCACAAAGTCCATGCAGTGGCGGCTGGTGACATTTAAAAGTGGCAAGACATACAAGTTGAATTGACAAATATGGAGTACAGATTTTATTTATTGAAAAAAGATTGGCAAATGGTGCATTTTAAAGCAAATGAATTTAGTGATAAAGGAATGTTTATAAAGCAGTGGGAACGAATAGTTTTGAAATATTAAACACATTAAAAACTGCCTCATATCTTACTGCATTAATATGTTCGACAGTTACTGTAATATCCATATTGTACAGCAGAACAAGTTCAGGCCTTTTAAAGTGTGTGCTTGCCCAGTTTCTTGCACTGCATGCAGTATCGACTTCGGAAAAAAAAAATCTAACCAGGCTTCGGGAATCACCCACAGCTGCTGGTTGCAATCAGTCATCTAGAAATATGTGAAGACAGGTCTTTCAATGGGATAAAAAATGTGGGGGCTCTCTAAAATGGAAAATGGAAAATACATTTCTGTAATTCCCATAGTGAGCCACCTGACCGGTATTTTGGTTTCTTTCTGAAATGTTATTTCATCCAGATATATAACAGAACAACTGGCATACACATAAACCCTTCCAGCTCTACTGGCTTTGTCAGTTGCTGTTAGCTGTTTAAGATACATGACTAACCACAATGCTTTGATATAACTAATTAACATGGGAAATGTTTCAATTCTGAAATTTTGAGACTGTGACTTAAATATTATTGAGGCCTCCTCTAGAAGGAGTATTGGCCTTCAGTTATGTGTGCTTTAGTTAGATATGTATGCCCTTTTTCTCAGCACAACTCTCCATCTTCACATCTTCAACCTCATTCCTTTCGTCTTCAGCGCCCTCTTTTTATTCTCCCAACGAATACACACCTTGCATCTCTGTCACTTCACCACCCCCAAACATATACTACACTCATTCAAATTTGACACTTTATTTTCTTTTACTTTGGCCTTGTAAATATTTTGACATCTGTATACCCACCTCACACACATTTACATAGAATGTTAATTTCAACTGGAATACATGATCAATGTTCTGTGTGCTCGGCAGAGGGACAACCTACTAACAGGCACTTTGCTTTGCCTTTACCGCCGAGCTCTCATTCAAAACCCTCTATAAACATCCGGCTCAACCCATGCACTAAACAAGAGTAATAAGCTGCATAAAAAATACAGAAACGCAACATGATGAAATAGCTAACACTCTTGGGGGATGCAAGGTTAAGTGAAATAAAAGAGGAACTAAATTGCTGTCATGCATTACCTTAACATTTTTAACATTCACTGTTGGTACATCAATTCATGTTTTTGGTATAAATGTTAAGGGCATGAAGATAGGGCCAGTTTTAACGCCATAAGTCATGTAACAAGTCAAAGGGTTACTCCTGAATAACCAGTTGCAACAATCGACCTGACTACAACAACATAACTTACTTTTGTTTCTTGTCGACAACATGGGTATCTCATGCAATGATGCAATTTGTGTTAATTTACATGTACCACATGTTTGGTTTGCTCTTATTGTACCTGTGCTTGTTAACTTACCTTATGTTTATTATGTACGCCTTTACTTGCCAATCTTATCTGCTTCTTAGTACAGTGCTCTGATACCCTTACGCGTCATATTTGCGCTATATATATAAAAATAAATGTAATTGTCTTTACTATAAGCACACATTTCTCTCTTTGTGCTTGACTCAGATATTTGGATCAACAAATACCCTGTTGATCTTTTGGATCAATTTTGCGGGGGAAAAAAACAGCAGCTTGACTTTTGAAGGGGCAGTGACCTGCAGCCAGGGCCTGGGGTGTCACGGTGGGAGAGGTTAGCGTTCCAGGTGTCTCGGCACAATATATATAAAACAAGATTAGCATTATAATACTTGCTATTACTGAGGACAAGGAGCCACATCACATGTGCTTGCATCCAGTCCTACTATGTGACGAATGGGAAAGGGTGAGATGTATGCCTGTGAATGATGAATGTCTGTTCTCACACAGGGATGCAGACTCAGATGTCCGAAAACCATGATTCTGACAGCATCATTGGCCTACAGAGTATACTACCATAGACTACAATGGCTATGAAGGGCTATAGAAAAGTAAGCCCTGTTTTGTGTATCTCATTGCAGAAAGTTGATTTGCAGCCTGGCTTCCGTCTCCTGAGTGAGGCGGTGCAGGCAACCTGGGACAGACAGCACACACTTAAATGCCTCCATTTGTTTAGAGATTCGATTGCATCTCTAAATAAATCGATCTATTTATTATTTTTTGAGGTAAACGTAGGAATTTCAGTGGGGTCCAGCCCCAGAGCCCTAACGGAGAAACCACCCGAGTCCATACGTTTTTTCATCACTTAAAGGATCTTTTTTTCAACAAATTGGGCATTCTCTTTTGATTCCCAGTAAGAAGTGGTCACTTTCCAGTTACCTCAGATTATATTCTCCTGCACATTGCTTGAAGTTTCAAATTACATTGCGCATTAGCTGCCAAATAACATGGTTCAGGACTCTGAGAATCTCTGAAACAGGGTGCAACTCTCTATCCAAGATTCCATTCTTACTCTCTGACAGAACTAAAGCATTTTAGATGCAGCCTTTACCATAGGAAAACCAGGTACCGCCCAACACCAATGTAGAAATGTACATTAAGTTCTTTGAAGCTTTATGAGAATTGCCTTCACTATTCAACCATATAAAAATAGCAAATATGTTTTGTTCACATTGCCAAAGAAATGTTTGACTGTGTTTTGTTTATACCAGGATTTTTCAGTATGGCACGCCGTCCTAATACAAGTTGTGCTTCTTAACCTTTCATTTACCAATAGCAGCTTTTTAACCCAGGTTGTAAAACAAGTCATAAAGCATGTCTGATTTGTGAATTAAAAGGAAATACAGTCTATTTCTCCTGACTGACTCACTGGCATCAATAAAGAGTACCTAAGTGCCAATTACCTAATGCTATGACACTAGGTAAGACCACATTTCCTGCGCTATTTATGTTGAAAGAAGAGACCCATGCTGTCTCCAGATCCTGCACGTACAAATGTCTAAAGTTCTTCTGATTCAGAATACAGACAGACACTTCCAAATGCTTCTCATCATGCAAGAGAAACTCATCCGTCCCACCCAAAGAGAATAGGCAGAATCCACAAGCTTTTCCAACAAGGGCCAGAAACCACCTGGAACCCATTACTGCAGCTCCAATTTACTATACCGCTCCCTCCCTTCAAATAACATCTCCACAGGCAAAAAACACATTTCCAATGTGACTACTCACGCCGAAACTTCCTCCTCACCCACACATTATAGGAACCCTTCCCCTGTCTCATAGTGCCCTCCATCCACTAGAGGGATCAACATTCCAGTCCTCAGCCAGAAGGCAGAGGCACCCAAACACCTCACACACCACCATTCTTTTGACTCCCCGGCACACTTTAGAAACAGTCAACCTGACCTTTAACCATCTAAGTTGATTCTCAGCCAGCTGGATACCCACACCCTCACCGAGAAAAGACTGTCTTGTGAAAAACCTGAGATTTCGCACAAATGATCTTTATCGATCCAACACCATCGCAGACACCCCTAGCCTTTCTCTCAAAACTCAGAAAACCTATTGTGTACGAAACCTGATTATTGCTCATACACCTTCCCATACACGGGCAGGACCACTCTCAAACAAGGCCATTCATGACCTACTCAATCACTACAACCCCGTGCCCAAGTCCCATCAAAAAACCTGCACCAGTCCCCTGAAAATCTCCAAAATAACAAGACTAAGAAAACAACGAACAAGCGTATAGAAGTGACTACAATCTCTACACCCTCAAGCAAAATGCGTATGTCCTCACTGAAATGCATTTTGCACTATTGTAGACCTGCAGCTAAAAACGACATCATTATGGCAGATTTGATTTTTGTAAGCATTTTGTAAGTTTTGCATGTAGATTTTTTCGTAGCTGTCATGATGAAACTGACTCCACTCTGTTAAGCACTTCGAAACCCTGTAGGTATCGTACGTGCTCTACAAAACCAGTAAATAAATGCATTGTCATTGCTTCTGGAGCTCTGTCCTACAGTTTTCTTGACATTTCATGAACTAACCACAGATGAACTGTTATTTACAAAATGTTTATGGACCTACGTTGCTGGTGGGGGCATCTTTTCAAAGAGATTTGGAGCACACAATGTCTTCCTGGACTGAGATGTCAAAATTAGAATATCCAGTAGGACCCACCGTGTGAGAAAGTCCACTTAAATGGACATGCAGTCTATCAAACATTCAGTAGAGCTTTTCAAGACAATAAAAAAAATGTGCTGTGATAGTCATGTTTGATCACTGACACTGATGTGGACTATCTTACAGACATCAAAGTTGTCAGAAAGTGAAGGAAGTGCGAAAGACACAAAGCTACAGGGCCAAATTAGTAATTGATTCTTTGTTGAAGATTTAAAATTAAGAAAACATGTAGAAACTGTAGCAATTCCTCAATATTTGTTCTGGTTTGGATAGAGAGAAGATAGACGATGAAAAAAAGTGAAATAGAGAAAAAATTGTTTTCAAAGGTGTATAAATATATGTAGTCTTATTTTGAGGTCTTTATTAAAAGTGCCCTGGAGAGAGTGGAGATAATATCCCCCCTGATAAAATCTTTAGACCTTCAAAGTTTGTGAAAAATATACACAATTTTGTGCTTTCTGTACAGAACTGGCATTTTCCTGCCAATATGTACTAGGGGAGAACTGAGGAGCTTCAACATTCATGTAACCAGTTGTTGGACTTGGCCCTTTTTGCAAGGTTAGCCCAAAACGTTTTGCTTCTTCCTCCTATTTTTTCCTGATCTGTTAATCTGTTGTTGGTTTTAGGACTCTGGGCACTTCACCACTGCTGATCAGTGCTAAACTGCATATGCTGTCTGTGTAAATTGTTATTATGATTGGTTCTCCCAGATTGGCATATTTGATTTACTAGTCAATCACTAGTAAAGTGCACTGAGTGTGCCGGGGCTGGTAAATCAAATACTACTAGCGGGCCTGCAGCACTGATTGTGCCACCCACATGAGTAGATCTGAAACGGTAACTTAGACCTGTCACTGCAGTGTCTGTATGAAGTTGTTAACTGCCATGTCGACTTGGCAAGTACAACCACTTGCCAGGTCCTAACCTTCCCTTTTCTTACATGTCAGTCACCCCTAAGGTAGGCCCAAGGTACCCTTGTGGGCAGGGTATAGTGTAGGTGAAAGGTGGGACATGCCCTGATGTGGGTGGCATGTCCTGATAGTGAAATACTACCAGTTTCGTTTTTCACTATTGTAAGGCTATCTGTCCCCATAGAAAAGCATGGGAGTTAATTTATAACATCTTATAAATATAACGTACCATTGGGACCAGGCAGGAAAATAAGTTTTAGTATGCCTGATCTCAGAATCTAAAGCTGCATCTTTTAGGAAAGGTGATTTGTACATTTTGTGTTTGAAAATACCACTTTTAGAAAGTAGGTATTTTCTTGCTTAGCCATCCTGTGTTACTGACTGGCTTTGGAATGACAGGGGCTGGGGAGGTGCATTCTCTCAGACAGCCACCGGGGGGGGGGGGGGTTGATGTGTGTCCTGCCCTTCCTGAATGGGTCAAAAATAGGTTGAATAGGCCTTTGGACTGGTGGGAGAAGTTGCACCTGTACCTGAATAGGGATGTGCCTGCCTTCCACAATGCTGGCTCCGCCCCCTGTGAAATGTCTGGAGTCATGTCTCACACTGACAATGGATGTTGTTGTGCACTTGCAGAGTGCCCCCCACAACTGGTTTGAACTGGGCTCAGTGCCCCTTGCACAAAGAGGACAAAGACATTTTGGGGTATAAGTATCAGACCCAAAACCCCTGAACTTTAGACTACTTCTGGAATCAAGAGGAACCTTTGCTGAGGGGAAGAGCTGGAGAAACGGAGGAGAAGTACTACCCTTGCTGTGTGTTTTCTGTTGGCCTGCAGTTGCTGTTGCTGCCAAAGAGAGGAGAAGGACTTTGCTGTGTGCTGTGTTCCCTGCTTGAGGAAAGTCTTCAAGGACTTGTGTAGAGCTTGCCTCCTGTTTTGAAGTCTCAGGATCACAAAGATTTCACCCCCAGCTCCCCTGAACTTCCTTGCTGGGAGTTCTGACCTACCAGGTGTGCCTGTGGGGCCTCTGGAGATTGTTTCTGCTGCTGGGAGCTGGAAAGCAATGCACCAAACAAGGGAGTTGACGCATCGCTCTTCTGGCGACAGTTTTCCAGCACAATGGCGTGGTGCGAGAAGAATCTACCCTCACTGCTGTGCCGCTGCTGAAACCGACGCAGTGCCTGTCGCCGCTGCAAGAATAGACGCATCGAGGGATTGCGGCTGAAAAGGTCGACGCAGCTCCGCTCGCCGCCGCCGCATCGTTCGCTGACACATCCTGGATTTCCACACATCATCATCCCTGTGCTGCAAGTTTTCCCCGACACATCACACGCGGATCAGAGCCATCTCAGAACCAACGCATCTCTTCCCCCTCAGACCGGACCTGACGCATTGCTCCCCTGTGTACAGCGGAACTGTCGCATCGCATCCACGAAGGTCTCAGGAACGACGCATCTCTTTGTTTTTCTACGCTTCTCATCGCTGCAGCTGTTTGGCTTGGTAAACTTTGTCACAACAACAGGTACTATGCAGGGTATCACGCATCAATAGTTTTCTATGGACTCAGTTGCAAAGACCTTTTGAAAGTCATTTTTGTTAATATTTGTATGTTGGATTTTTGTTGTTTTGATCTTGTTAAGATAAAGATACTTTATTTTTCCATACCGGTGTGGTGTCCATTTGTGGTGTTATAACTGGGTTACTGTGAGTGTTGGTACAAATACTTTACACATTGCTTTTGGGATAAGCCTGTCTGCTCGTACCAAGCTACCAAGGGGGTGAGAAGTGGTTATCTAAAGTGACTACCCTGACTAGAAGCAAGGGTCTCTATCTGGACAAAGGTACCTACCGCTGCCAACTATACACCCCCATTCCGAACAGTTAATTACTAAGAGCGGTAAATTCCACCCAATTCATAATTTCAAACTCAGCGAAATTAGGTGTAGATGCAGAGGGTGAGATAGTGGCAGAAGCCATAGTAGCAGGCTTGTCATTATGTTCACCCACTGTACCGCCCCCACACGCAAGCCCATTAAGAAACGAAGGTAAAGTAAATGGTTGTATTTTGGACATTTCTGATCATATCTCGGGTGGTGAGCAGGATAGTGTGACTCAGCCCCCAGATAAACGTCCAAGGAATGCCAAAGCTACTGCTGTTCCTTCCAAGAAACCTGTACCATCAAATCTTAGACATAAATCTTCTAAAAAAACAGCTAAGAAAGCAGAGATTCAGCCAAAAACTGAACAAAGGCCCAGGTGTATTTCGGTTCGGGAAAGTGGGAATTCATTGAATAGTGAATTAGAATCCGTGAAATTTACACTGGATGCGTTAGATAAGTTTATTAGAGAATTTATGTCTACCATTGCCAGTAAGCTAGACGTCTTAGTTTCTTCAATGTCTAAGCAAACAGAGTCCCCTGATGACGTGGGTCCCCTAAAGAACTCTGTAATATTAGAGAGGACTACGGCTAAGAGGGCTACCATAGGTAACAGCAGATCAAATGATAGCTTTGCACAGTCTGATCCTTTTTTAACATCTCACACACCTGTACAAGCACCCCTGTTTAATTGTCAGAGCTCTGGCGCGATAAATTCATATCAAAGGTATCCACCATTAAGAAGATCGGACCATGGATCACGACCCCTGGCAGTTGCTGATAAGGGTAACTCTGGACAGCTTTCTAAATGGGCCAACCAGGTTACTCTCCATAAAGCTAGCATACTGGACCTTCCATCGGCAGTTACGCCTTATACGGTGCTCTTAGCAAATGTACCAACACTTTCACAGGGGACTGAAGAATCCTGGGTGTCATTGAGAAATAAAAGTCTAGGCTGGCTAGGTACAAAGTTAGGCTGCACCGAGAAATTATTCACAGAATTTAAGATGGTAAGAAGGATAAGTTGGGTAGGGCATGGACAATAAAAGGTTAAGTGGTGACTGTGTGGTTTTAACATTCGCCAACCTGTGGGTTTGTACAAATGATTCTGTCTAGAGGTGTCGAGCAGGCCTTTTCACAAGCCAGCATAAATATCCTCTCCTTAGGCTACTTTTATCCACCATCAAATTATTTTTATCCAATGGTACACTCAGCCCCATACCCAGCAAACTATAAACAACAGTGCAATGTTCAGGTTTATAATAGATTTGAGGCTCTACATAATTTAGAAGAGGTAGATTGACTCTCCACACATATCCTCAGGAACCATGTCCCCCTGCCTGTTTCCATCAGTTTTAGCCATGGAAGGTCTCTTGAACTTCAATTAGTTAACAACAAAAAAGACTTAAATAGGGATAGTATTGGACAGAATCACGGCAATAATGAGGATGCCGTGGAGGGAGTGGGAACCTTCAGTCCCACCAACAGAGAATTATTCACTGTTCCTTCGCATGTACAGCTCATACAGCCGGCCGCAGGAGTGCCGATAATCTCAGAGAGTGAAGAGGAGTAATTGTCATAAGCTATGTTTCTGTAACGTGGCCGGGCTTAATGCAAAGGTGACAGATCATACCTGGATAGATTTTATTAAGGAGTTTGATGTTTTAGCTGTATAAGTGATCTGGATCCGTGACCCTATATATTTAAATGGTTTCAGAACTTTTCATACCCCTGCTATTCGTTCAGTCCATGGGAGAGCCAAAGGGGGGTCTATGTCTTTATGTTTCCAATCTTTTGAATTTGGAAAAATCTGTTTTAATGGGCAGTGATGTTTACTATCAGGTTTTGTCGCCTTTCTTCCTGGTATGAATCGACCTTGGTCCCCATCTTTAAAAAAGGGAACAGGTCGGACCGTGCCTGTTATAGGCCGATATCTTTACTTGATTCAACTATTAAGATTATCGGCAGAGTTTTGTTATCAAGGTTACAAGACTGGGCGGAAGACCATTCGATACCTAGCGACCTCCAGTACGGTTTCCACAAAGGCATGGGTAAAATTGACCAGGGGTTAAACTTGAACATGATGATTGGCAAATACACTAAAGCCAAACGGAGTAGCCTGTACTTAACGTTCGTAGATTTAACTGCTGCGTTTGATTCTGTAATCAACGAGGAACTCTGAAGAATTTTAACTAATATGGGGGTGGATAATTCGATAGTTATATTTCTGAGACAATTATATGCAGGAGCAAATGCCAGGATTCGTTATGGGAGGGGAGGAGAGTGCACTAAGCACTTTAGGGTGAAAAGAAGTGTGAGACAGAGATGCGTCCTGGCCCCCTTCCTATTTATATTATACATTAATGACTTGGGATCCAAGCTTGGGAAAGAGTGTCAGGACCTCCCACAAATGGGCAAGAGACCGATTCCTACATTAATGTATGCCGATGATGCGGTCTTGATGTCACGTACCCCAGTAGGGATGCAGAAGGTAGTTTACTGCTTTGCTGATTACATGGTCAAATTAGGTTTAGAAGTGAATATCTCTAAAACCTTTGTGCTGAATTGTGGGGTAGGGAAGTGGCATTTCAGAGCCATTTCAATAGGTAAGAAACCGATCGACTGTTGTAAAACTTTCTCTTACCTCGGTATACTATTTGATAAGAGGGGGACTTGGAGCCAGGCCATTAGGACTAGGAGGCTACTGTTTTCTAAAGCGGTAGGCGCACTTTTTAACTTTAGTAAGAATTTGGGAAAACAGGCGCCAGAGGTCCTATTACGGATATATAAGGTGAAATGCATTTCAATAGCTACCTATGGGGCAGGTATTTGGGGTCACGAGAATGTTAATTCACTCCAATGTATTGAGAACAGGTTTTTAAGATTTTTATTGATTGTCCCGAACAGCACCTCTACATATATCTGCCACACTGAACTGGGCCTGTCATACATAACGGACATATGTAAAATTCAACCAGTACTCCTGTCCTGTGGCATAGAATATGGACTTCTGATTCACTGGAACTCAATAGACAGTTACTTACAGACTGTGGCAAATTGGATGGGGCACAAAAGATTAACTGGTTAGAATACATTTAAAATGTTGTTGGTCACCTTGGCCACCCCGAATGCTTTTTGGACCCCTTTAGTCTGCTAAATGTAAAAAAGGAAAGAATTAAAAAGAGCAATAGAATCCCAAAAGGTTTCTGTTCAGGCACATCAGCTAATTATGATTACCGATATACTGCAGCCCTACCTAAGCAGGTTTACAAGAGAGCACGATAGATTTTTGTTGACCCGTTTGAGACTGAATATTTTCCACAGGCTTGTCTCTTTTCCCACTGAAAACAACTGGTCGAAGGAGCTATGTAAATGCCCATGTGATGACGTGTCTTTTCAATCGACTATTTTATTTTAAAAAATAAGGGCCTAAGACAATGTCGTCCTGCTTTTCTGTTTCTACAATCGTTAGGAGAAGAACAATTGTCTGTATCAATTTTAATATTTTTAAAACTAGTTTTAAAATGTAGAAATTCAATCATGATGTAATTCATTTTCTTAATCTTCTTTGGAATTGTCTTGTTATTTTATGAAGTGATAAGTGAATACTTGCATTGTTTACGTCCATAATTGTAGTGTGCTTTTATGATTATCTCTTTTAATCGAATAAAGCTGATTGAATTGAACGGAGGTGTAGATGCAGCGGCTGATATTATCTGCCTCTCTTTTAATTAAGGCCTACGTCTTTCCTGCAATTTGATGGAGTGTTCCAAGCAGTTCATGACAATATCTAGTGCAGTGTTTTCTCAGAATGCGAAGATCTGCCCATTCAATGCATGCTCCATCAAAGGTCAAAGTGCGGTTTTAATGCCCAAGTGAGGTCACAAATGATGACAAGGTCTACTAGTGTGTGTGACACTATCTAGCAAACACTTTGGCCACGGCTGTTGAATCTTCATTTGTGTTGCCTTCCCTGTTGACAACAGAGACCAGCGTAAAGTATACCAAAGGAAATAGGTTCATTTACGTCTTATGAAAGTCTGTCACTAACAGTTCATAAATGAAAGCATATTTTTAATTTGCTTGTATTCGAAGTCGAATAAAATACAAAACAGGGACCAATATCATATGATCTCCCAAAGGGACAGTGATTTAAAAAAAATGCTCAGTAATTATGTGAGCAATAAAATATTGTTTGATGGAAGCAAGGAAGTTATTGATAAGACAATGTAAGCAATACACAGGCATAGGAATGACCTAAAAGGAATTATCCTGAAAAAGATCAATATTTGTTCTGGTGTGTATTTTTAAATTAATCATTTCGCCATCATTTGATGCACCTTGTATCTGAGAGAAAAGACTCAGAAAACAAATATTTTACTTTGTTGCTGCTGGTTAACCTGCCAGGTGGTAGACCTAAATAATTCCGAGTTCAGAAATAGGGGTGGAGGGAAGGAAGAGGTAAACAGCATATGCAGTTTGAAAATATATTTGAGAGAAGTCTGTTCACTTCAAGACAGTAATATCTTTAATCTCCCAGATAGAGGTAATGGCATCCCTAGCCTGTTATCCTGCTGTGATGGACAAAACTTACAAAGGTAACCTAGTGCTAACAAGTTAAGAATTGCAGAGATCTTTTCACCAAGTGCGTTAGATAATTTCCGCCCGCTCCCGATTGTTCACAATAGTAACAGTCACACATTTGGAAGAAGAAAAATCGCAAAATATGTGGAACAACTCCTCTGCAGGATTGTAAGCCATCAGAAGTTTGTTGCTATAGAATGTTGTCAAATACGTTCTTTATATGCTCTGAAGGCCTTCCTAAATTTTTCTATTGCAGGCAATGAATATTAGCGTAGACAAAACGTTTCTGCCTTTTGCATCCCATCTTAGCTTCCTTAAGTAAGGGGGCATACCACAGAGCTATAGGCGTGGCCCGTTTGAGGTCTGGGAGGGAAAGGTACAAGAATGTAATATTACGACTGCATGATGGGTCGACAACATTTCATTGACAGTAATATGAGACACATACCTTGTTTTTAAGCATTCCTTTGACAGTAAATGACTTTCTGTCAGATATTATATAACCGCTGATGTGAATGTAGTATACGTTGATCACTGCTAGAGGAGCCCATGACACTTCTGGTGTTAAAGTGAAGGTTTGAGTGTTCTTTTTTCCGACAGCTACCACTTGCCCTTTTGCTAATACCTAAACAGACAAAATAATATCAATGAGATTCACAAAAATATTCATAGTTGACAAATGATCTTGATCCATATTGAGCAGGAACAAACAATACCCCATTTGCTCCAGACAACTGCAACTGTCTCTTTGGCACATTCACATTAATCTCATACAGAAATTCAGGAACTTAACATTTGGATTACTCATCTATAGATTAATTTAGTGCATTTTAGGCCCTAATTGCAATGTCGGGAGTACTTGAGTTGACGTTTCGGTGTGGGAACTGACAGAAATGGGAGTCCCTATAAATCCCTGCCCTGCGTCACAGGCACCTCACAGTGCCTGCCACACGGTGCAGAATTGTACGGGGGGGACCATAGGTTCACCACAGGCCCGCAACCGGAGGCTGCGGAGGCATGGGGGCTTTGCTAGGGGCCCCCAAAGTCACTTCTGACAGGCTTTTAATGTTGGAAAGCCCAACATGAAAAGCCTGTAGGAAACTAACATCATAATCTTGATGGCGGGAATGCCATCTGTAAGGGATTATGTTGCGGTTTCCGGATGGCCAATGGGCTCCTTGAGCCTGTCGGAAGCTAGCCGAAATAAACCGCCGGTATGACTTCCGACCGTTGTAATCATAATATGATGGTCAGAAGTCCAACCAAGGATGTCGGTTGGAAAAGGCTTTCTGACCGACATCCTAATGAGGCCCTCAGTCCCGTTGCCCAAAGCAGGGCCAGCAAAGAATCTGGGCATCTTGCTCAGCGAGGAACTCCGTTTTAGCGACCACATGAAAAAAATAACAGGAATCTGTTTTGGCACCCTTAAAACTCTTAGGAAATGTTTTCCTTCTCTCCCAAGGGCACCGAAAGAGGCAATCACCCTCGCACTGATCTTGTCGGGATGGGATTATGCTAATGCCTTGTTCCTGGGGCTGCCAGATTATCTGCTGCGCAGGCTCCAAATTATTCAAAACGCTGTAGCTAGGCTTCTCTTTAATGCCCCAATGCGATCCAGCGCGCGTCAGTACCTACGTGAGCTACACTGGCTTCCGGTAGCTCAGAGGGTGCAATTTAAAGCAATCGCTCTGGCCCACAGAGCGCTTCACGGTCTGGGCCCCATATATCTTAGGAAGCGTTTTGCTTTCTATGTGCCAAACCCCATCTGCGTTCAGCGGCACAACGCCGGATGGTTGTCCCTCGCTTCCGCAGAGTCCGACTGGGAGGCAAGTCTATCTCTGTCAAAGCGGCGGAAGCTTGGAATTCACTCACTGCTGGTCTCCAACATATCTCGGAGTTTCAGATCTTTAAGAAGCAGCTAAAAACACACCTGTTCAGCATGACCTACTAACTCGTTTTCTGCTCCAACCTTTGCTCTTTTTCGCGCCAGGAATCTCCACAGTAACAGTGCGCGCTACAAATCCAATATAACATAACATATAACAGTGGCACTTTCTATGCATCTAACTGGTATCATGACTGATCTAAATATTGGAATTCTGCCAATTTACAACACACATAATTTGGTACACTAAGAGACAGACCACAACAATGCAAAGTATTTTTCCTGATAGCTGGATACAACACAGGAATCATGATTCTGAGCTGGGTTGTTTTAGAAAATCCTGATGTTCGAAGACATCCTAAATATCTAAGATATCAAAGAGTTTAATTACAGAAGAAATCCTGCTACTGACCTTTAGATTCAGCCCTTGTTCCAAATAGAGATTTTTCTAGTATTGCTCTTCTCTACAAACAGACCCTAAGTCCTTCACTCCCGTATATCGGCAATGTTTACAGTGAACTGATATCTTATCTCAAGGCTGCAACCTTTGACAAAACAATCTTTCACGGCCATGTGATAAAAGTTCAAGGCAAAGTTCTGCATACAAAGATGGAATGTGGAGTATTGGTTTAAATCGTTTCTATCTTGTTTTTTATCAAATATTTTCAAATGAAGCAGCACCAGATGAGTCTCCTGGATCTAGAAAGTAAGAGAACTTAAACTCCTAGAAAATTGCAGGATGGTATAAGTAGAATGTAGACCAACATATGTGCTAGATATAAGTTCAATGACCAGTTTTAGATTAAGTTTCAAATATGATCCCTATACAGGTATTTTCTTCATGTATTTATAGAGTACTTTTCACATGACCAGAACAAGAGATCTGTAGAAAAAGGAAGGGAGTTAAAAGACTTAGAAAAGGAAGGACTAGAGGAAAGGATAAGGGTTGACTTTGAACTGAAAAGACTCCTGCTCTCAAATATTGGGAAGCTTTGCACAGTGCACTTATGCCAGTTACTTTGACTTTTGCCACTTTGATGTACAGAGTTGGGCTGTTGTATATTTTCCCCATCGGTCCTTCGTTGGGAGGAAATGAGGCTGGAGAGGTAATGATTAATCCTGCCTGTGCATAATGTGTGAGCATTTTCACATAGCATGGAAGGATTACGCTTTACACATTGCATCACTTGTGACATGTTAAATAACATCATTGATGGCACCACTGATAACCTCTCAAATGACATCAGTGATGGCATGACTGATGAGATCATCTAAATAAGCAAAAGGAGATGAACTATTATTTGGAAAGCTATGTGCAGATTTATCAGCTGGTGCCAATATTATTAAAGAAACAACAATTCTCTTATCAATCAATCAATCAATCAATCATTTGTAAAGCGCACTACATACCCGCGAGGGTCTCAGTGCGCTGGGGAGGTGGGGGGCACTACTGATCAAACAGCCAGGTCTTGAGTAGCGTCCTGAAGGTCAGCAGGTCTTGGGTCTGTCGTAGGCTCAGTGGGAGGGTGTTCCATGTCTTGGCGGTGAGGTGGGAAAGGATAGAGTGCGGTGGCAAACTGTGTCAAAGGCAGCGGAGAGGTCTAGGGGGATGAGTGCTGCGATCTCACCGTTGTATGGCGGCGGTCGTCGGGGTAGGTGAGAGGGCCAGGGGTTCTGGAGCTGGACACGGTCCAGGGACGGGTGGGCGCAATCCGGCTTGCCTTAGGCGCGCCTTCAGCGCGCCAGCGGCGCGCCCGCTGCACACGAACGGCAGCAGCCGGCATATATGGGGAGGTGGGAGCGAGGAGCAGCTGGGAGGCGGGTGTCGGGGGCAGCAAGTGGCAGTCAGGAGGGCAGGGGCGCAAGGGATTCAGTGGCGGGGTCGATGAGGGACGATGAAGGGAACAGAAGGCAAAATGGCACAAAAAAATGAGGGAAAACAAGTGTCACAGAAGGCACAAGGGCACAAAAATACAGGGAAAAAACGAGTGGCATAGAAGGCAAAAAGGGCACAAGAATTCAGGGGCAGCTGAGAAACAGAAGACAAAAACGGGCAGAGAGGCACGGCGGCAGCGAGGGGAACAGAAGGGAAAACCGGGCAGAAACACGTGGGCAGCGAGGGGTACAGAAGAAAAAACCGGGCTGGGGATACATGGGGACAGCGAGGGGAACAGAGGGAGGAAAACGGGCACAGACCAAGAACAGGCAGCGGGGGAAGACAGAACAACAGCAGTCACAGACACAAGAATAAAATACAGGCAATACAATAAAACAATAAAGCGGAAGATGAATAAACCTAGGGCCTACCACTGGCCACCATGGATGAGGCGCAGGTGGTAGCCTGCGGGTGGTGGAGGGCCTCGAGCTTCATCAGCAGCGGCGGCGGCAGCTGGGGCTTGGACTGTGCGGAAGGGGAGCAACCTACCTGGTGGGGTCAAGTGTCGCTCTCCTCACTGCGCAGTGGCCGGCCTATATGGGGAGGTGGGAGGGAGGAGCAGCTGGGAGGCAGGAGACAGGGGCAGCGAATGGGCAGTGGGCAGTCAGGGCTGTGGGGCGATGAAGAGAATAGAAGGCAAAATGGCACAAAAAACAAAGGAAAGCAAGTGGCATAGAGGCAGAAAGGGCACAAGATCGAGGGAAAACGAGTGTCACAGAAGGCAAGAGGGCACAGAAATTCAGGGAAAAAACGAGTGTCACAGAAGGCAAGAGGGCACAGAAATACAGGGGAAAAACGAGTGTCACAGAAGGCAAGAGGGCACAGAAAAACAGTGAAAAATGAGTGGCACAGAAATCCAGGAAAAACGAGTGGCAGAGAAGGCAAAAAGGGCACAGAAATACAGGGGAAAACGAGTGTCACAGAGGCAAGAGGCCACAGAAATAGAGGGAAAAAACGAGTGTCACAGAGGCAAGAGGGCACAGAAATACAGGGGGGAAACGAGTGTCACAGAAGGAAAGAGGGCACAGAAATACAGGGAAAAATGACGAGTGGTACAGAGGCAGAGGGCACAGAAATACAGGGGGAAACAAGTGGCACAGAGGCAAGAGGGCACAGAAACACAGGGAAAAACGAGTGTCACATCACATCAGTTTGATCTAACTATAACTACTCTGGTGCTGGCACAGCCAGTGCAATATATTAATATAAGCATACACATATAAACAGTTACGGTTATGTGGATTTATTAAACTGTAGAGCACTAAATTATGTTTAATACATTTGTAAGCCTAAGTATGTGTAATTAAATAATTAAAGGTTTGTGAAAATTAAAATAGATTAAATTGAACATAGAATAATTTTGATGAGGGCAAATTGCATTTTTGGAGGGCTTGTGATCATGTAGGATTTTTAGGGTTCAGGGATTAGCTTTCTTAAAGGGCTGTAATGTGTTTTTAGGGTTCAGGGATTGGTCGATTTTAGGAATGTAAGTAGATTATAGTATTCAGGGGTTGTTAGTTTTTAGGGATGATAAGAGGTTTTAAAGCCTCAGGAATAGGTAGTTTTTAGGAGTTGTAATCAGTTTTAAAGGTTTAGGGTTGGGTGTTTTTAGGGTTGGTAAGGTATTTTTAGGGTTCAAGGATCTGTAGTTTTTATCTATAACATACGGCTTAATGAAAAGGTAAATAATGAATATGTGTATTATTGTGTGCGTGATCAGCAGTTTCATCTATAATGAAGCCTGCTTTTTGCACTATTTCTGTTAAATGTATTGTTTCAATGGAGAGTACAAATTTAGAGGAGGCTGAAAAGGGTGAACTCAATAATCCAAATAAATCTTCCAAATGTTATAGTCAATATCAGGTTTTTAAATCATGATTGCTTTGGCATTAATTTATAAATGTTCGATCAATATTTTATAAAATTAACAAAATACTTTACGAGTATAAATGTGAGCTTTGCACTAGGTAACACATTTGCTGACATCTCATATTCATTCACGCTAATTTAAAAAAAAAACTTTTTGAAATAAATGGGTTATTTATATTTCAAGCCTCCTTTTCTTGAAGTGGAGCTTATTTGAAATTTGAGATAATGAGGTATAACACAGAACGCTGAATTAATCGGGACCCGAGTTTTCACCTGGATTTGTTCCTTTTGGTAACATTAAACTACATTTAAGCATGTCTCCTCATGATTTTAAAGCAGATTTTGTTAAATTAAAATCAATTTTAAAGTATACAAGAGATTCTCATGTGACTTTAAGTTTATCCGTTTAGAAAACCTTTTAAAGGTGGTTTACATTTTTCTTGTTAGTATTACTTGATAAGATATTGTTATATGTGGAAATTAGGAGTTAAGACATATTGCAAAACAGTTTATCTTAGAAACTTGCACAATTAAATATCCATAACCAAGAAGTGAAAGAATTTGACATTTATGAAGTGATATGCACTAACAAAAACAATATGTGAGAATTACCATATTTAAGAAAATGATTCATCTTTCGATAGAGATGGATAAAGGTGGATTTTCCTCCACACATGCTTAACATTGTCACATGAAATTGTATCATGTAGGTATTTTTGAGAAATGCTGGCCACCTTTTAACCAGAGTATTTTTGCGGTTTTAGCATTCAAGAATATGATTCTTTTCATCTCAGTCATTTTTCCTTTACTGGCCCTAATTTTAAGAGATATAGATGGTAATTACAGACCACCTGTATACATTGATATTTCATTTATTAGCGATTGACCGGAACCAGCTGCTCTATTGTAATAAACAAAGGCTCATGTTGAGAATTCACAGGGATAAAAAGACAAAAAACACTCTACTTACAGGAAGAAGGGGCTGCTACCCCAATTAAGAATCAGTATTCTTGAGTAGACTCTTCTAATCAAGGGTATCAGCCAGTGCTTAATTTGTGCTGGTGCTTTGGTGCTCATCACCAGTACTTATTTTGCAAGGCCGGGTCTATTGAATTTTGGACCTGCTGTTCTTGTTCTTCGGTCCTGATGCCTGTGTAGTATGTCTGCATGGGCGGACCTACCCAGGTCCAGGCACTATGACTGAGTCACGTTAGTGACGTCAGCAGTGCACGTCTGCCTTTCCCCAATGCACGTCCTCATTTTCAAACTCCATTGGATATATGTGGTTGAGGGCGGGCTGATCGCTGTGTTGGCGTGGGGGAGGCAGGCAGAGAAAGTTAAGGACGTCATTGAGAAAATGAAAAGTGTGTAGCGTACACCAACTGCAGTCACTGTGAAACCACGGTGTGCAGAGATAAGGGTTTAAATGATGGAAACATTGTCTTATCTCTTGGGTATTGGGAGTTCTGAAAGGTCATAGCGTGAAATGGGCATGCGTCGAGTTACAAGGTGAGTGTCTTATGAAGATTATCATAGTATAGGTGAGAGATTCCAGTTTTTTCACTGCCTGTCTCCTCTCTCCTTGCCTGCCCCCCCGGCTCACTTCTCCTATAGCAATGTTTAATTTATGTTTGCACATACAAAACATTACATGAAATGCAGCACAAAACAGAACAGTGTCAAGCAAAATTATCATTAAAAGAAAAGTTCCATACAGCGCCTTCCCCTTCCATTTTATTTTCTTGCATTTCTTTCATCCTTTCCAGAAAATAACGTGCTCGTTTTGTGTCAAGAGGCCTCTTAATGAGAAAACAAATTATTTGATTTTCTGTTATAGTTTATATTCGAATCATTTTGGTGTGCATCAGAGGCTTTGCAAAGAAGTCCTTATATGTCAGTTTCAGTTTCAACAAGCTTTATTCGGTTGAGACAAAGCAACCATAAAAGCACAATACAAAATTAAAATACATTTAAATACAGTAAAAAGATTCAACACCAATAAAAACAAAAATTACATTGAGATATCGTGCATAACTCATTAAATATAAAGGAGAAGCACCCCTCAATTCTCTAGACAATCTACTCCTAGCAGCTTTTCAGTACTAAAAATGCCCCCACTTCAGTTCTCCTGAAGTAAACAATAAACTCACAGCAGCATTACATATAGTATTGTTTGGCTTGGACGATTTGTAGTGACAAGATTAAAAACAAATAGGCTTCAGAATGTGCAAAAGAGCAAAGTGCATAAATGCTTACTTTAGTTAGGACGATCCCGGGGCTTAGGGTGGGAGGTTGTCATTATCATTATTAACAAACCATTCAGAAATCGGTTTAGCAAGTGAGTACACCAAATCTATACCAGAGAATACAGAAAATCGGTTGTGAATGGGTATATTGTAGCTACTAAGTACAGGGCCTCTGCTACCCATACAGTGGTTCTTTTCTACATTTGATCTTACAGGTGGCAGGTATGTGGTTCTAGGGTAAAAGTCGCACAGTTCCCAAGTTACTATAGGGCCGTCTCCCACTTGTGGCTGCCAACTTTGCAGATAAGGGACGACATGGGTATCCCTAAAGTTTATTATAACCAGTTCTCCAGCTATATCCTTCGGGAGGGATCCTAACCACCCCACCCTTGTGACATTTAAGATTTTTCCATCAATGTTAGGTAGAAGGGGTCTATTTTTGGTTAGCCAGAAAGATATCTTATTTACCAATTCCGATTGTCCTTCGATTTTGCCATTGGTAAGTTCAGGCACGCCTGAGAGGATGCTACATATGGTGCGGCCTCCGGCGGTAGGTCTATTTGGTTAATCTTTCTTTGCATGTTGCCATAGTTGAAAGATATCCCCTCTGTGGATGTGGATTTTTTGGTCAGCCCTACACTGATGGCGGAGCTCTGGAGTATTGGGGGGTTTGTTGTTAGATGCTGAGTATTTGATGTTAATGATGTTTTTGGGGCAATTGGGTGAATTTGGGCAGTATTACTTTGTGCAAAGATATTGGGGACGTCAGTAGCAACTAGGGACTCTACTTGCTTATATCCTGCCATTCTTTTTATAAGTATCGCATTTGCCTTGGTTGTTTCCTCTATACTTGTGACCTTTTCTCCTATTACCTTGATTCTTTTTGCTTGCGGGGATATTAAGGATTTGATCAGAAGTTCCATCTGGACCAGTAGGTCAGATGATATAGTGGATATAGGGGATTCCAGAATTGAACATACCTTAGATGTTTTTGGGGTGTTGCTAATGACCGAAGGGGGGCTTAAATGCAATTCTTGTTTTTTTGCTAGTCTTCCCCTTTGTTTAGCACCTTTGCACTTTCTATCAACAAAAGGGGCCTGAAGGTTCGCTATCGATTGGGTATTGTCTTTAGCTGATAGTGAAAGGGGGATACCCAGATGGCTTACATTTAGTTGGGATAGTGTGCTAAGCTGGGGACTTGTGTTTCTCATTACACATGTAGGAGCACTGGTTTGCTCGTTTCCCTCTTCGACATTAGTAAATATAGTTTTGAAGATCTGATTTAATTCCTCTAGTAATGTAGAATTTTGAATTTGGTATGCTGCCGCCAGCGGAGATTGGATACTAGATGTAGATTCTATGGAAAGACTTTGTTCTGCTCTCTCTATTTCGCGTTCAATTGCCGATGTTACCCTGGTTAAATAATTGTCCAACGTCCCCTTCCGTGGCCCCCCCTGGGAGATAATATAATTTGGAACCCCGTTATCAGTCATAGTGTTGCTTTCTTTTGAGTGTGTAGCAGTGTAGGTATAACAACAACAGACACCTATGGTGGTCGGGCGCGTAACTGAATAACCAAAAAGTAGTCCTTTAGGGTGAGCCAAAGTGTAGATGGGGGCAGTCACTGTTGTGAGTTAAATCGGTTTACCTCCTTTTTTCAGCAAAAATCAGGCGAGCGTCAAGTGGGGTGGCCCTGCCCAGCCTCCGAAAGCCACAGAGGGCCTGCCCTTGTCCCGGGCTTCTCCCGGCTACGCCCGCGCACGTCCCGCGTTGCGGGAGGCATTCCTCTGCCTTAAATGCACCTCCGGGCGCGTAGCTGACGTCACGTGTGCTGCGCCGGACCCCCTAGGGCAGCTGGGAGTTGGAATTTGCTGCACGGGGTCCGGCGTGTGGGGGACTGCCGCCGTAGTCCTCACGACTATGGAAGGGGCAAGGTGAGGGAGAGGTGAGATGGAAATTATGAATGAATGAAAAGCGTTTTATAACGCGCAAAACGTAGCCCCAAGGGGCATCAAGACGCAAAAACAGACAGACAAAAGTCCAAAACTACCAACTGCAAGATCAAAATACCGCTAGGAGCAGAGCCTCTAGTATGCCTGAGAGAAGAGCCAAGTCTTCAGGCGTTTCCTAAAAACCACCAAAGAAGACTGACTGGAGAGCTCCAGAGGGAGGGAGTTCCAAAGTTTTGGAACCAGGGTGGAAAATGCTCTACCTCCCCATTTAGCCTTCACAAATCTGGGAACCGAAAGCATGTTCTTAGATGCTGAGCGGAGAGTTTTTGGGGGGTGTAAACGCGTAGGAGGGATCTAATACCCTCTGAGCCTGAGCCATGAATTGCACCATGGGCCAGACACAGGAGTTTGAAGGAGATCCGAGAGGAGATCGGAAGCCAATGAAGATCTCTTCTAGCCATGGTTACAGAAGCAAGCCTAGGGAGATTCAAGACCATCCTGGCCGCGGCATTCTGCACCATTTGAAGGCGGTGGATGGAGCTTTTGTTAATGCCACTATAAAGGGCATTACAATAATCTAGCCTAGATGAAACTAAGGCAACAGTAGATTGTTTCCGGGCTGCTTGAGATAGATACGGGGCAATCTTCCTCAGTGTTCTAATGATGGCACAACTGGTAGACACCGTTCTATTTACCTGAAGATCAAATGAGAGAACGGGGTCAATTAGGACACCAAGGTTCCTGGCGGAAAGAGTAGGAAGAGGGCAGTCCCCCAATGAAGAGGGCCACCAGTCCTTTGACCACAGATCTTGGCTGCCTCCAAAGACAATAATTTAGTTTTTTTCACCGTTCAGTTTTAAGAAATTACGCACCATCCACTGTGAGACAGCCTCCATACATGATCTAAAATTGGACGCAGCGTCGCTAGCCGACTGGGTAATAGATACCAAGATCTGGGTATCATCGGCGTATGACAATACATCAAGACCAAAAGATCTCAACACCTTGGCAAGTGGGGTAACATAGATGTTAAATAATAATGGGCTCAGCGAGGAGCCCTGTGGAACCCCACATTGCACTTCTTGGGAGGCGGAGAGAAAATTGCCCATTTTGACTCTTTGCTCCCTATAGTGTAAAAAGGAGGAGAGTAAGCTAAGGGCAGTACCCTCTACTCCGATGTCCATGAGCCTGGAGATCAGTATTGACGGGGACAGAGTATCAAACACTGCTGTGAGATCTAATAACACTAGCAGAGTAGGATGTCCCCTATCAACCTCCATATGGATGTTGTTAATCACAACCGTTAGGGCAGATTCGGTGCTATGAGCTGCCCGAAATCCATGTTGGGAGGTGTCTAACAATTCGGAACTCTCAATAAAAGTAGAGAGGTTTCGATTTATATGGGACTCCAGTATCTTATCTGGAGCTGGGAGCAGGGAAATGGGACGATAATTTTTTTAAACTTCAGGGTCCAAAGAGGGCTTTTTAAGCAGTGGTTTAACCACAGCAGTCTTCCAGGATGAGGGGAAAATACCCTCACTGATGGCCATATTCATAACTTCCAAAAGGGGAGGGAGGACCAACCCTCTGCAAGTCTTCAGAGTTCTTAGGGGGCACGGATCAGGAGGCGAGCAAGACTTGGTGGCATCAAGAAGAAGGTCAAGCTCTTCTAGAGTCAAGAGAGGGAAGCAGGTACGCTGCAATTTAGGAAAAGCATTAACATTCTCAGTAGGGGAAGAGGCAGGCAGAAAAGGGGAACCTGCTGCGTTGGCATCCAACTCATGATTGCGGATTTCAAGGGAGGTGTAGATGTCAGCGATCTTAGAATGAAAGAAACTCGCAATATTATTACAGAGTTCCTGTGTTTCACGGTTAAGATCAACTGTTTTAGGTGCCGACAGTGAGTCAATTATATTAAAAAGGTCCCTTGATGATTTAAGGGAGGCCGTAAGGTTAGTGAAATGGCTCCTTTTTTCCTCAATGATGGCTTTCTTATAATCTCTAAGTAGAGCTTTATGAAGAGCTTTTCCCCGTGGGTCAGGATGAGCATGCCAAGACCGCTCCTGTTTCCTGCACTTCTGCCGCAGCAGTCTTAAGCGATCAGAAAACCAGGGCTGAGAGGGACTCTTTCGAGCTGATTAGTGCCGTTTAGCCGGGGCAAGGGTGTCTATAGCGCCGGCAAGGACATTGGAGAGATTGAGGGCAGCCATGTTGGGATCGGATGGAGAGATATAGCTAAGAGTATCCAAAAAGGGTGCTAGAGTTTCATCATTGATCTCTCTATAATTCCTTCTGGTCTCCCATACATTACTCTTAGGTACATTAAGTAAGATAGGATTATTTTTACAGTAGAAGGGACCTGCCAGATGGTCGGACCAAGAAAGAGGGATGGGTGTACAAGTCATAATTCTGGCATCATTGGTAAAGATGCCGTCCAACGTGTGGCCAGCAGAGTGCGTAGGATCCGCGACCAATTG
Organism: Lissotriton vulgaris; assembly: GCF_964263255.1. Lineage (NCBI taxonomy): Eukaryota > Metazoa > Chordata > Amphibia > Caudata > Salamandridae > Lissotriton > Lissotriton vulgaris. Next base: position 502,774,067 of record NC_141694.1, read on the forward strand.
GCACAAACCACATGCGGCTAAACCATCTATTAGTGCCATAGTGTCCTTGGCATCTGTAGACTCTAAATGAAAGTTAAAATCTCCCAAGATACTAAAATGGGGCTTGTCAACAAAAGGCTCTATGAGTTTAAGAATATCCTGAAGAAAAGTAGTTCTTGGGCCGGGAGGTCTGTAGCAGAGAATACCGGAGAAGGAAGCTGAGGGAAGAAAATTTAAAGTAAAATGCAGGGCTTTGAATTTATCTGAGGGCAGAGAAAGAGGTTTGGTACGACATGTGAAAGTATCTCTAAAAAGGATTCCCAGCCCACCCCCCCTACGCCCAATCCTGTCCATCCTAGATAGAGTGTAGCCTTCGGGGACTGCCTCCATCAGATCCGGGCCAGAAGAATCAGAGCACCAAGTTTCAGTAATTAAAACCCAAGGAGGCTTTTTTTGGGAGACGGAATCTCTAAATGCCACATTTTTTCGAACTAGGGACCTAGCGTTTATGAGCAGGCCATCCTCATTTAGGAAGTTAGATTCGGGCAATATACTCCTATATTTAGCCTGATTTTTGGGGTGGTATCGGGAGCATGTAGGTCTAACACCGCCTTTACAACATTGAATTTCAATAAGATTTTCAGGGGATGATGTAAAGTGACAAGTCCTGAAAAAAGGTCTAAGTGAGAGAAGTGTAGAATGGTTATATAACTCACAAATTGCTGGGAGTATGTAATGTGGCCCAGCCCGCCTGGCCCCTGGCGCGTCCTCAGCGCGGACGGGCGCAGACGGGCTTAACTTTGGCGCTACTTCGGCGCACGTCCGCTGTGCGCGTCCGCTGACCGCGGAGGAAGACATCTCCTTAGGTGTATCCGGCCCCAAGTCTGGCATCCCACCTGACCAGGATCAGCCAATGGGAGTGAGACCAGCGAGACCAGCTGTTTGCCAGACGCGCCCTCCACGAAACGGGAACACCCGCGGTGGAACGGGGCACAGGGCAAAGAGAGGCAACAAGTAAACAAGCTGCAAACTACAATATTGTGCAGGTAAGATAAAACACGGCTCGATTTTTAAAAGCACAATGTTAGGGATACCGTAGGCAAGAAGGAACATACAATTAAAATCATAGCGCTAGCAGCCAGAGCATATTAATCATGAACTGGTAGTGAGACCAACAGAACGATTCTAGTAGCCCCCTTAAATGTATCCGGCCCCAAGTCTGGCGTCCCACCTGACCAGGATCAGCCAATGGGAGCGAGACCAGCGAGACCAGCTGTTTGCCAGACGCACCCTCCACGAAACGGGAACACCCGCGGTGGAACAGGGCACAGGGCAAGCAGAGGCAACAAGTAAACAAGCTGCAAACTACAATATTGTGCAGGTAAGATAAAACACGGCTCGATTTTTAAAAGCACAATGTTAGGGATATCGTAGGCAAGAAGGAACATACAATTAAAATCATAGCGCTAGCAGCCAGAGCATATTAATCATGCACTGGTAGTGAGACCAGCCGTTCCCCTCACGGCTGGGCTCTTTGCTCTGCTGCAACACTCCCGGTTTGCTTCCCAACACATCTGGCGCTCCTTCGCCTTAAAGCGCCTCCGGGAGCGTTACTGACGTCACGTGTGCTGCGCCGGACCCCCTTGGGAAGCTGGGAGTTGGAGTTTGCTGCACGGGGTCCGGCGTAAGGGGGAATGCCGCCGTAGTCCTCACTCCCCCGGTCTGCTTTGTTCTCAGTATTGCCTTCTTTAATCCCTTCCCTCTCTTTTTCCCCTCTCTTCTCAGCAGTACCTTCTTTCTATCCTAGCCATTCTCCTCGCTCTGAAGTTTTTCTCTGCTTTGAAAAAAAGAGAGTGTTTTACTTTCCTTGGTGAGATTGACCACAGTCACAGCCAAATCGTGGTGCAGTGTATAAACAAGAAGAAAGTCAAATGATAGCGGTGCAAAATTGGGTTGTTGATTGAGGGGGGAGGCTGTGAGCCCTTCAGAAGCAACAGTCTCAGTCCCTGTCAGGGTTAACCTTAACCCCTTCGATGCTCATGACGGAACGGTTCCGTCATGAGCATTGGTTGAGCTGTGCTCATGACGGAACCGTTCCGTCATGACCACGCCCGTTTTCGTTAGGGCTCAGCACCGGCGGTAAATCTTACCCGCACGGATGTGGTTAAAACATACTAATTTATTTGTGCTTAACCCTCTGATAGCTTGGGACAAAACCAGGCAGGCTTAAATTACAGGCAATGTGTAAAGTATTTATGCAGCACACAAATATTAATATTTGAAAACACAACACAAGAAATATTCCACACCAATTTAGAAAAAGAATAACATGTAATAGACTATTTGACACTAAAAGGACAAAAATCACATTATTAGAACCGTGGATGAGGAATTTAAAAGATTTAAGGTAAGCCTAACACGCCACCCGTGGTCATCTGGCTGTGCAAGAACGGCGGAAATGCACATGTTCAGGCTGACTGCTATGATACAGGGACCAGGATATAACCCAGTATTCTCCTTTCCCCAAATCGGCACATAGAGTACTGGAAATCCCTTTCAGTGCATTACTATTAGAAAATGTATGCCAAATGAGTGCTTCAGTTCAAATGCACTTTTTGATTTAATTTTATTTCAAAACTCTCTCTTTTCTCGTGGAAGTGGGTCCCCTATCAAAACCTTATTTGGGGAAGGCCCGCTGACTGAAACTCTGATCAGGTATTGCATCTTGCTTTCAGCAGTGCCAGATGTGGGGGTGGACAGAGCATATTGAGAAGTAGGTTGAGCCAGTGGATGGAGTTAGTGTAGTCGGAGGAAGTGGGTGTGGCCACCTAAAAAACTTTGAGAACCTGCACTTAATATTATACAAATTAAGCACTGGCAGCTATCAAATTTCCACTCAGCTAAGAGTTCTTCTGTGCAACTGTAGGCTTCAGATGAAAGAACTGGAGCACATACACCTCAAAGGACTTAGTTGAGAGTAAAGTATTCAAAACCCCTTCGGCATGACTATATCCAAGCATCTTGTAGGACAATACTAATGTGAATCGTTATACTATTTACTAAGATCACAAAGCCTCCCTTTAGAACATTAGTTGATCAAATACAGCCCTTGGTCTGAAGAGAATGCGCTAAAACTATATGGAAGAAATGTTTGTGAAGCTATGAAGTAATGAATAAATCCTTGTGTGAAAGTGCATTGTTTTGCATGGCTTTCTCACCTTACTGGCATATTTGGAATGATAAACCCCCCACAGCGTTTGTGCTCTGATCCCTTAAAACATGAGCACATTGGTAACCCCAACTGGCATAAGTAACATAGGTAATGCCTAAATTAAGTTACACAAAAAACATGCAAGTGGTATAATATTCAGATGTTCAATTTGGAATTTAGTGTGCTGATACCACCCATTTGAGGACTCTTAAAATATCATTAGGGCTGTTCTTGCAACCTTGAATTATTTTAAGGCAAGCTGCATATTATTAAATGTGCTTTAATGCACACAAGAGAGAAGTGCAGGGTTAAGAAGCGAGATATGGTATGAAGTATGTATCGGCAGTAAAATAATTTGAATGTTCTACTTTCTCCATGGGCGAAAACACCATTCCGGTTGTTAAATGCTGCAAATGATTAAAACTAAGAAAAGCATATGTTGATCAAGAAAATCCTAGAATTTTCATGTGTACAGTATTTTGTCAGCTAGTTAAAAAATGTAATTTAATAGAGGACTGAGGTATTTGGTACAACTGTCATACAGAACATTTTTAGCAAAGGTTTTTATCTCTGTCCGAGACCTGGCAGCCCTTAACTGGTATTTCCATCTCCTACTCCTACAGCAACTATAATCAGATTCACGAAGTCAAGAGCTGCCTAGAAAGTGGTTTAACTCATCCTTGTGAGAATTTTCCTGCAGAAAAATGTTGCTTTCTGGTGCCGCTGTCCTGCTTCGACATTTTGACATCATAACATAAGGCTTCAGCATGAACCCTTATTAAAAGTATCTGGCCTTGCCTTTTCCCACGATGGCATAGCAAATTGTTTTACTCACTGCTGGATTTCGGCTATTATTTAAAAGACTGAAGGTTTCATTTAAAGTTCTCAGGAAACTGAAAATTATCTAACTTCTGAAGAAAACTAAATTCAGAATGGGACTGAACCTCCTCTGCCTGAGTGATATTGAGGTGGAAATTTAGCCAGTAGATTATACCCTGTATTTAGAGTTTCCTCTGGAAAGAGGACTTTCATTCCCTCGAAACTCTACATGAAGCTCCAAGTTATAAGATACAAATGTTGAATGGAAAGCAACGCCAATAAAAAGAAGCAAGATGGCGGCCGCTACTGCTGCCGAGTGAGGAACTGTGGCATCCTGTCCGAGGTCTGACCGGATCGCTGTTTGATGCCGTTGCTGCGCTGAGTCGAGCCCCTTCGGAGTCTCCTCGTTTTGCTGCCGGGATGCTGTAACATTTGTCCCGGATTTGTTTTGGTCCCGTGTACTTCGAGCGGTGCCGGCGTGCACACAGCTGAGTGGCATTCGAAGCTGTGGAGCCGTCAAGAACCGCGGAGTGTTGGCGAGAGGCGGGGGGAGACGGCGGCGGGAGCCGCGGAGAGCTGTGGATCACAGCGGCGAGAGTGAAAGCCGCGGAGAGTTCCACTCCGAGGTAGAGGTGGAGGTGAAAGGCGAAGAGCAGAGGCGTGTGAAGTAAAAAAAAAAACGCTGAAGACGCCGGTAGGAATTTTCATCTCGAGCTGCAAGACTGCAACGGGGAGTCTTTAAGTCAGCAGAAGTTACAGTAGCTGTATGAACTGCAAGACGGAGATGCTGGGATACATTGTAACAAATACCGAGGCGGTATCGCTAAATGAGCAGGACTGCTCTTATTCTTTGCATTGAAGGGATACCAGTTCAGGACCTTTCTAGCGGCAGTAAGTAGGTGCAACAAAATTCAAGTAATTCAAGTAATTTACTGTTACTGCCCATTTTTTTGCCTTGACTGTTGATACTTCCATAAACTGTTATATATGCAAGCAGGCAGCAAGAAACTTAAAACCTTTAAGGCTTCATAGCTTGTCGAAATAGGAATTTACAACAAATTCATTCTGATTGCCGGTATCAGCATAAGGACATCTGCTATTGCTACTTACATGCCAGCTATCAAATTATTTAGCACTGTTATTGGATTATTATTTAAGTGACAATTATGGCGCCTAAAGGCAGAGGGACAAAAAAAGCTGTAATTAATTCAGCCAATGCTGCTAACATTACGCCTAGTGCTGCGGAAAACACTGTAATAGTGTCAACGGCAGAGCCCAGTTCGCTTAATAAAGATGTTTCTGAGACCCGAACTCGTCAGCAGAATGGGGTCATTAAGGAGCCAGTAATACCTGATTTATTTAGGAAGAAGAATGCAGCTGCTTCCTCTAAGAATAGTAATCAGACGCCTGGGGGTCACATCCAAGGAAGCGCGCAAGGATTTGTCACTGAATTGCGTGGTGCTATTCCCAAGAATCATGGCACAATTCTTTCAGCTCAGACCTCTCCAAACCTGACTTCGCCCACAGCCGGAGACGGAGTTGGAGTTGGAGGGAGCGATGATGACTTAGCCGAACTCTGTCAAGCGGTGGAGGATGTCAGGGTCTCGCCACGGGTGAATGATCAACCTTCAAATGATGCAGAATCCATTGAATCGGGGGGTCAATTTTACTCCATGTCCGATGTGTCGGTAACATCTGATGGGGAACTTGATGAGGAGTTAATTAATGATGGTCATCTGCTTGTAAAAGATTGGGCTGATGACTGCAATCAAACTTCAGAGGAAGAACTTCTTGGCTCTGACTTCCTGGCGAATGAACGAGCTCCTAACACAGTTCGCAGGGTTGCAGAGGTACAAAACCCCCTCACAGGTGAAAACTTAGTCTTAATAAATCAACCGCAGTGGGAAAGGGCTGGAGCGGCTCCAGAAACCAAAGCTGAATTCCCAGAACTAATGGAGGAAGATGAAGAGATCACATTAAAATCAATCTATAAGTTGCAGACCTCCATGTATAGATTGATCATGGCTCATAGAGAAGAGACCAAAGCAGAGGGGCTCCGTACCCAAGGAGCTGTTCGCAAATTGCAGAATGTTGTTCGTCGTCTAGCTAAATCTAGCACTGAAACTAATTTGAGAGTACAGGAGACTGAAGCTCAGATTTCTGTTGTGGAAGATGAACTTTCTACACAAAAAACGTCAATTAAGGACTTGGAGAGTACTAGACAAGACATTGATTGGAAGCTGACCGATCTGGAAAACCATGCACGGCGTAATAACTTACGCATATTGGGGATAGCCGAACAATCAGAGGGAAGAGACATTCGTCGTTTTGTTGTGGAGATGCTTTCGGATGCTTTTCCAGATCTCAAAGGATGGGACAGGGATAGAGAAATTATAAGAGCCCATCGCTTTCCCTTTAATCAAAAACGTGATCAGGGGGGAAACAAGAATCCAAGAGCTATCCTCATATTCCTACAGAACTACTTACTTCGTGAGATTTTGTATCATTTGGCTAGGCCTTCAAATACTAGAAAGGGCTTAGGGCATGAGTTTTTTGTACAACCTGATTTTGCCCGGTAACAGTGCAGCAACGCTGGAGGCTTAAACAGCTAATGGCACCAATTCAGCCTAAGGGGGGGCAAGTCTTTCTTCTAAATCCTGCAAAGCTTAAGGTTGTGCATAAGGGAAAAACTATTTTTTTTGTATCCGAGGTCAAAGCACAGCAATTCTTAGATGCAATGTAGTAGAGATTGGATAAGGATAAGGATAAGGATTATATACTTTTTTCTATGCTCTAGTGGTTTGCCCCTCTATCTTTCTTTTTTTTCTCCTTTTTTCTTTGCTGAGGTTAAGGTACTATTTGGGTCTGGTCGGCCCGGGCAGAATCACATAGTTCATACTCACTTTCCATCAATGAGGGCATTTGCCCTTAAGCTTCTGATGGGGGGGTGTTGGGAAGAGGGTGGGTTGGGGGGGTGTGCTGGGGGGGTGTGGGTGGGAGAGGGTTCACTTTTGGGTGCAAGGAAATACAGCTGAAGGATGCTTTGTTCTTAAGTTTAGGATTTTTGTGTGATTGGTGCCAATTTTGGGAATTTTCTGTTATTGCAAGTTTAACTGCAAAACTGTATTAATACAAGAAAATGGTTAAATTGACGATTTGCTCCATCAATGTTTGTGGTTTAAATGATAAAAGAAAAAAGGGTATAATGGCTCAGATGTTAAAAACTATACGGACAGATTTAATCTGTATACAGGAGACTCATGTCTCTTGGGCAAATAGGGGGTGGCTTAGTGATCTTGGATTTGAGGTTGTGGGGTGCTCTCGTCAAAGTTCCACAATAAGAGGGGTGGCCATTTTAAAGAGGTTTGGACTAGGTGAAGTTAAAAGAATCAAAGAAGATCCACTGGGACGATGGGTTATTGCTGAACTCAAACGTGGGGGATCGATCATTACTATTTGTTCGGTCTATGCTTCTACTGTCGACGACCCCATAGTATTACATCAATTAAGTGTGGAGTTAGCTTTATGGTCACCTAATTTAATATTATGCGGGGACTTTAACTTGAATTTGGATGAAACATTTGATATTTGCGAAAATACTCAATATGCAGGGAGAAAGAAGAATGTATTTAAAGCAGTTAAGGGATTGTTCAAGAATATAGATTGATAGATGTGGGGTATGAAAAAAGGGGGGGAACTTTTGGCTGTACTTTTTTTTCTGCCCCCCATCAAAGACACTTTAGGCTGGACTATTTTTTTGTTGCTAAGACTTTACATAATGAACTTGCTCAAATGGAATATAGGGTGTTACCAAAAATTATATCGGACCATAACCCCATCACTCTTAGCTTTGACTTAAACATTCCACCCACCCCTCGGCCATGGTCTTTTGATCGAAAGCTCCTGTTTGATTTATCCTACGTTGAGTATATGAATACCTGGATTCCTGAGTTTTTTTCTAATAACAAGGGATCAGCTTCTGCAGAAGTAGTTTGGGATACATTTAAGTGTGGGTTTCGAGGAGAAACATTGAGCTATTCAATAAGAAAACAGAGGGAGACTAGAAAGAAAGAGGAAACAGAAATGAATAATCTAAGACTGTTGGAGATTCGGCTTATGCAGGCTTGTAACAAGGGACTAACTACAGATATTATTATTAAGGAACTACTGGCTCTTACGGTTAAGATTCATCAAGGATTTGCTTTAAAGTTTGCTCAGCAAATTGCTGCGTTCCGAACGGAGGTTTACGAAGTAGGAGAAAATTCAGGAAAACATTTGGCCAAGAGGGCAAGGCAGAAAGCGGTGTTTGCTAGCATCGATAAAATTGATAATACTGCAGGGGCGACTGTTAACAAAATTGATGATATACTCAAAGTGTTTTGTGACTTCTATTCCAAACTATACGCTGAGGATGTTGTGGGAGACTGTTCAGACCAGATTACTCAATTCATTGAATCTGTTTTGAATGATATCTTACCTACACAGGAGAGTGAGAAGCTGGACCTGCCAATTACTTGGGAGGAGATTGAGCTGTCTCTGATGTCCTTAACCTCTGGAAAAGCTGCAGGACCGGATGCTATTCCCTTGGAGTTTTTTAAGCATTTTCGTGGTATCTTAAAATCAGAACTGGTGGATTTATGTTTAAGAGCCCAACAAGGTATAGCCCCTCAATCATTGCATGATTCTATAATAACTGTATTTCTTAAAAAGGGTAAACCTCCCTTGTTATCGTCATCCTTTCGGCCCATTTCACTTATAAATGCCGACAGTAAAATTTTCTCTAAAATTCTTGCCTCACGATTATCTAATATTATTTCTCCGCTAGTTTCTAAATACCAACATGGCTTCATCCTGCCTGAGACACTGCGGATCATATTTGACAGGTGATCACGTTTCTCGACTGGCCCTAAGCAACTCGGTCTAATGTTGGACTTGTATTTTTAGATGCTGAAAAAGCCTTTGACCGGGTTGCCTGGGGCTATCTGTGGGACATGTTAGCCAGGAAGGGACTAGGTCCAGGTTTTTTGAAAGCACTAAAAGCCATGTATACTGCTCCAAAAGCTTGTATCTGAATTAATGGTCAAGTTTCCCCTTCTTTTTCAATCACCAGGGGCACCCGTTAAGGATGTCCCTGTTCGCCTTTACTTTTTGCACTTTATATTGACCCTCTAATTAATCGCTTTATTTTGGAACAAAAAATTAGACCTATTTATTTGGCTAATACCAACTACTGAGCATTGGCTTACGCTGATGATATTGTGATAACTACCACCGACGTCCAGACAGCTCTTCCGGCAATTAATGATCTTGCTAAACAATTCGGATCATTCTCTGGTTATAAACTTAATCTGGAGAAAACTGAGATCCTTTGCTCTGGGGATAACCCACCTTCGAATATTTCCACTACTCCAGAGGTTACATATTTGGGAATTAAGATTTCTTTGCCTATAGAGAAAATACCGGAACTTAATATAAACCCCGTGATAGCGCAAATCAATACTATGTTACAGCGTTTAGATCACTTACACCTATCATTGTATGGCAGACTTAATATCTGAAAAATGCTGATCCTTCCAAAAGTGTTGTATATGTACCGTACTATACCGTTAGAATTTCACTCTCTCTCTTTTAAAAATTTAGAAAGGACTACCTCCCGGTTTTTGTGGGGCTATAAACGCCATTGTAAAGCCCTCAAGAAAATGATACTTAGTAATGAGTGTGGGGGTTGGAATGTCCCTTACTTCTTATTTTACTATTTTGTGGCTACACTACAATTTATTAGCCCTCTTATAATGGGAGATAGAGTAAATATACCCATTTGTCAAACGCCAATGAAATTTGAAATGATTATTGGCGAGAAAGTGAAAGGCAGTTTTCTTAAGGTTGTTGAGCCTAGTTACCATAAAAAAACAAAGTATTAGACATTGAAGGCAGCTTTCGGAGCCTGGCAAAAAGTTCGAAAGCATTTAGGCCTATCCAAATTAAATTTTTATACCCCCATAGCTTCGTTTGGTCTTTTGCCAGCTATTTTCTGTGAATTAACGACTTATAGGTGGGAGCAGAAAGGACTACGATATTTGGGTGATTTATTGTTTAATGGCCAAATTGCTTCATTTCAGGAACTAGAGAACAACTTCTCTTTGACAAGAAATGATTTTTTTAAATGTCTTCAACTTGGAAGTTTTTTACAGAGTTATCTATCCACCACCTCAGTTAGAATGCTGAAAATTCCTTTATTAGAACTTTCGCAGAAAAAACCTTGTATATGATCTCTTTACTTAAGTTTGATTCAAGAATGTGGTGATGATCTGGAACAATGCCAGTCGAAATGGGCTAATAAATTAGGCATCCCTGATATTGATGTTTTGCTTTCTATTAAATGTGTTTCAGATTGTTTGATTACAGGGATGATGAAATCTCAGCATTTTATGTGTATACATAACCTTTATTATACTCCAAGTAAGGTTGCTAAGTGGAGTACGACCACTGGAACGAATTGCAGTTGCTGTGGTTTATTTGCAGCTGATGATTTGCACATGTTTTTTTTCTTGCCCCAAACTTAGGGCGTTTTTTCAACAAATTGAAAGCTTTCTTTCTGTCGTTCTTAAATGTGATATTACGGTAACCATGGATATGGTGTTATTGCGTATTGAGCATACTCCTTCTAGATTAAAGCCAGTATCTTACTTCTTATTTATATGTATGGCGGTGGCCAGGGCCTGTATTACCAGGGAATGGATTAACCCAGATCCTCCTTCATTCTTTACTGGGCTTGAAAAATTATTGTTTATGTATAATATCGAGTCCGCAATCTATAACTTAAAAGGGATTAAAAGAAGAGCTTTGGGGGAGAAAATTTGGGCACCTATTGCTGAATGGATTTAATCATATTGCTTGAATTGCATAAGTTTTGTATATTGTATGTATTTAAGGTGGACTTCTTTTTATTTTTGTATTGCTGTATTTCCTTGCAAGACAACAATAAAACCGTAAAAAGAAAAAAAAAAGGAAAGCAACGCCAAGGTATACTAGACCTGCACTCATTTGCTGTTGGCTAGAAAGTGCATCTTGGACCCAGTCATTTAGGCCTGAAGACCGACTTTGATATGGCCCATTGTTTAATGTTTGCTGTGTTTATTAGGTCGAGCCTATACAGCGCTTGCCTTGTAGGCGATCTGTTGTCTGTACTTTGTGGGGTCCCACTCCTACCATGCTTTGGATTGGCTTGTGTGTATGTCAGTGTACTAGACAGCACTTAGAAGTGCACGGACCACATGTTTGATAGACCTAGAAGATGGAGGAAATTTCACCCAAGCAGGTGGAATGTCAGAAATTCGAAGGTATTAGCACGGCAGATGTGCACTGGGACTCATTCAGTCCCTGCTATTTCCGTTCTCACTACGCAGGTTTCATGACTTTCCAGAACTTTTCTGTAGCATTAGTAAGGATCTTAGGCTTGTGTGTTGGTTGCTCCATAGACTGGATCCAAGGCATTCAAGGTTCTTTCTCTTTTTTAGGTCGAGGACCTAAAGGCTGCGCTTGCGCAGTCTCCGGTCGGAGAATTAATGTTTTTTAGACGGGGCTTGGACCCGCCTCTCTCCTTCATCTCTCCTCCATTGGCTGGCTCCCTAAACGGAGGCCAGCCATTGGAGGAGAGGGGCGTCACTCCAATCGAGCCCCGTCTCTTTCGGATTCGGGCGTGTTTTTGGCGTTCTTTCCGTCTGGTCTTGTGCCTACACGGTCGCTCCCCATGTCTCCTGACTCCGCTCAGAGTGAATTTTCCTCGAAGCGCTTCCCGCTCTCCACTCCTGCAACTCCAGAAGCGCTTTGCCCTGTGACCAGCGCTTGGTATCGTAACGTGCTGCATTTGCTTATTTTTCTCAATTTGTAAGCTGATATCTGCGCGTTTGACCGTAGCGCCGCACCTTAGGATTGATTGGCGACTGCTTTAAGGCATTAGATCAGCCTGCTGCTTTGCTTGTTATTGTTTACTCGCCTTTATTTACATCGCCTCAGTTTCGGTTTTGTATCCCGACCACCATCTTGCCATTACGTTTCCCTTGGCCCGCCTACCCTCCCCGCTACCGCCTCCCAGCTGCCCCTCCCACGCTCCGCCCCCTCCACTATCCATTTATGACCAATGTTCCAACGCGCAGCGTTCACGCGCAGCGATCGCGCCCCAGTCGTGCCGAAGGTATGCCAAAGGTAAGCCCGTCTACGCCCGTCCGCGCCTGGACCGCGCCCAGCGCCAGACCCCCTGGTTCCCGTAATGCCCAGCCCTCTCGCATCACTTACGATGCCGCCACCCTCCTAGCCCTTAACCCCGGCCGACTCTCCAACTGCGCCCAAGCCGCCCCTGGCCACACTCATGGACCCTTCTCTTGCTCTACCTGCAAGTTCGACGGCACCAAGACCAACTCCTCATCCATGAACACCAAACAGAGCTCCGACACTAACCACCTAAAATGCATCCTGCTCAACACCCGATCGGTCCACAGGCACGCCATCGATCTCTGGAATTTACTAGACACCATTTCTCCCGACGTCGCCTTCCTAACAGAAACATGGATGAATGCCTCATCAGCTCCAGACATCACCATCGCCATCCCGGAAGGATACAAGATCATCCGTAAGGACCGCATCGACCAAACAGGAGGAGGCATCGCCATCGTCCATAAGAACTCCATCCACATCTCAACCAGCTCAGACGTCAACCTTACCAGCGCCGAACACCTTCACTTCCAAATCCACATCGACCCCAAGACCACACTCAGAGGCACACTCCTCTACCGACCTCCAGGACCCCGCGCACAATTCAGCGACGTTATCACTGACTTTATCACCCCACACGCCCTCCCCTCCGAGGAATACATTTTGCTGGGAGACCTCAACTTTCATCTGGATAAGAGCAATGACAGCAACACCACCTCCCTCCTGGACAATCTCGCCATCCTTGGACTCAAACAACTTGTCACTACGCCCGCCCACCCACATCGCAGGTCACACACTCGACCCTATCTTCACCTCCAGCAAACATGTCTCCTTCAGTCACACCTCTACTCTCCACTGGACGGATCACAGCTGCGTACACTTTTTCTACAACAAGACCACAACTCACAACCACCCTCAACCTACTCTACGAAGAAACTGGAACAAAATCACTATCGATCAGATCTCCTCATAGCTTCTTCAAAACCCCCCTACCCACTCCTCTAACCCCGACCAAGCAGCCATTAACCTCACCCAATGGCTATCCAACAGCGCCGACATCCTAGCACCACTGAAAAAACGTCAAATCAAACTAGGCAGCAAAAACGCCTCCTGGTTCAATGATGATCTTAAGAAATCGAAGAACCTCTGTCACTTCCTCGAGAAGGCCTGGAAAAAAGACCCAAACACCAGCACTAAGTACGCCTTCAAAAACGCCATTCGCATACACCACCAACTAATTCGATCTGCCAAGAAAACCGCATTCAAAGACCGACTAGACAACAACGCCCACAACAGCAAGGAATTATTCAACATTGTCAAAGAATTTACCAACCCCTCAGCCAACTCCAACGACATCACCCCCTCTCAAGCCCTCTGCGACTCCCTAGCTTCTTTCTTCCATAACAAAATCGCAGACATCCACAACAGCTTCGACAACCATCCCGGAGACCAACCCACCCAACCTTCTGCAGGACCTTCATCCCCCTTGAACATCCTTAATGACTGGAACCCAATCTCCACTGAGGACACCATCCGCCTGATGAACTCCATCCACTCAGGATCCCCCACAGACCCCTGCCCTCACCACATCTTCAACAAAGCAGACTCCATCATAGCACCACACCTCCGAGACGTCATCAACTGCTCCCTCAACACCGCCACCTTCCCGGATAGCTGGAAACACGCCGAACTCAGCGCCCTCCTGAAAAAACCCACAGCTGACCCCACCGAACTCAAAAACTACCGCCCCATCTCACTCCTCCCATTCCCGGCCAAAGTCATCGAAAAAGCCGTCAACAACCAGCTCGCCGCCTTCCTCGAAACCAACAAATCCCTCGACTCCTCACAGTCCAGCTTCCGAGCCAAACACAGCACGGAAACCGCCCTAATCGCAGCAACAGACGACATCCGAACTCTACTGGACAATGGAGACACAGTCGCCCTCATCCTCCTCGACCTCTCCGCGGCCTTCGACACAGTCTGCCATAGCACCCTTCTACAGCGCCTCAGTAACATCGGAATCCAAGGAAAAGCACTGGAATGGATCACCTCGTTCCTCACCGGAAGAACCCAGAGAGTCCGCCTCCCACCATTCAACTCAGAGGCCACTGAAGTCATCTGCGGCGTACCCCAAGGGTCCTCACTCAGTCCTACCCTCTTCAACGTATACATGAGCCCCCTCGCGGCCATCGCTCGCCAACACAACCTCAACATCATCTCCTACACGGTTGACACTCAACTGATCCTATCACTCACCAAAGACCCTGACACCGCCAAAAGCAACCTACATGAAGGAATGAAAGAAGTAGCCGAGTGGATGAAGCACAGCCGTCTGAAACTGAACTCAGACAAAACAGAAGTCCTTATCTTAGGTACCTCCCCCTTCGCATGGGACGACTCTTGGTGGCCAGAGGCCCTTGGAAAGGCACCCATCCCGACGGACCACGCACGGAACCTGGGCGTCATTCTGGACTCCTCACTCTCTATGAACAGACAAGTCAACGCCGTTTCATCATCTTGCTTCAACATTCTTCGCATGCTCAAAAAAACATTTCGCTGGATCCCCACCGACACCAGAAAAACGGTCACCCATGCTCTGGTTACAAGCCGCCTGGACTACGGAAACACCCTATACGCCGGTATCACCGCAAAACTCCAGAAAAAAGTCCAATGCATCCAGAATGCATCAGCTAGACTCATACTAGACATCCCGCGTAAAGACCACATCTCTAGCCACCTGAAAAACCTCCACAGGCTCCCCGTCAATAAGAGGATTACTTTTCGCCTCCTAACCCACGCACACAAAGCACTCTACGAACTTGGACCCGAATGCCTCAACACACGAATTTCCTTCTACACCCCCTCCCGCCAGCAACGATCCTCCAACCAAGCCTTTGCTACAGTACCCCGCATCAATAAAACCACCATGGGAGGTAGATCCTTCTCCTACCTCGCAGCTAAAACCTGAACTCACTCCCCACTCACCTTCGTCTCACTCAGAACCACCTAGCATTCAGAAAGCAACTTAAAACTTGGATATTCGACAAGCAACTCCCCACCCTTCCTCAAGCGCCTTGAGACCCTCCGGGTATGTAGTGCGCTATATAAATCCTTGACTTGACTTGACTTGACGTCATCCGTCACTCAGAAGCCAAAAACACGCCCCTGAATGCGAAAATGACGTGTGTTTCTTCGAGGCATTTCCGCCTCGCCTCGGAGAAACATGGTCGCCGTGCTCCCCCTCCCTCCCTCCAGCCACTCGCTATTTCAGCCCAGGCTGTTTTTCGGGGATCCTTGAGGTCACGCGGGCTCAGTGCAGTTTCCGGAGCAGGGGTAATATATAGGCGGCATGTCTTTGTAAAAGTGCGTCTCTTGAGAGCTCTTTTAACTCCTGTATGCCCCTGCCTTTCTTTTCTTAGGCGCTCACCTGTGGCATACACTGCCGTGCTGTGTTCAAGTGTCTAGAGGTTAGCGCTAATAAGAACAGTGCTGCCTCCCTTCGGAGAGGGAGTTCGCGTCGCATGTCCCACCTCTGCCTCCCCCACACTCTACAATTGTGTTCCGGTGGTAGAACAAGCACTATGACGCAATGCACAGGAACGGGGATGCCGAGTGCAATGGTACTGGGGACCGGGTCAGTGAGTCCTTTTACCGTCAGTGAATTTACAAGCGTGGGTAACCTTTCTGCTTATGTGTATCATTCGTAGCAAGGGTCACAAACCCTTGGATGTTAAAAAGGTGCCAAGATTCTGGCGGAAGCCAAGGCATTCCGAACGCGTTTATGGCCGGGCGATAGGCGCGTCTGGCAGCGTCAGTCACTTTAATTTACTTAGGGAAACTGCGTTTTTCTTTTAAACATGAGCGCTGCTGGTCCATTCCATTTTTTCATGATTTTGACAGTGGAATCCATGCACGGGCCAGAATACAGAATGAGGGTGTAATATATGCCCCTCCGGTCATGCAGAAATTCAGAGGCAGGCTCAGGGACGACCATACTCCCAAGAGGCATACTGACTGCACAACATTAGAAGTGGGGCAGCATGCATAAAGGGTAGATGCGGTTTTCACTTTGCCTCCACAGGGCTGCGATATATCGACCAGATATGTCGCAGGACACATGATTTAGATAGACCGCAGGCAGCTTACTGAGGAGCAGGACTTTCAAAATGTACAGGAGGCACTCGGGCCTCACCTCCCTCCTCTCCCCCCACAGTTGTCACGTGTGGACTGCTGCAAATGTCGCCTGCAGTTTCGCAACCCCCCCTGTGCTCCTTCCCGTCACGCCATTTGTCCACTCTGGTCAGGGACAGCATTCAGCAACCAGGGGAGAGGGCTATAGGTAAATGGAGGCCACGTACACCGGGACAGCATGCACAGGCTAGGTCCCGACCTTGCAGTGCACAGTGCGCGATCCCGAGTGCAATGGTACTGGGGACAGGGTCAGTGAGTGCTTTTACCATCAGTGAATTTACAGGCGTGGGTAACCTTTCTGCTTATGTGTATCATTCGTGGCTAGGGGCACAAACACTTGGATGTTAAAAAGGTGCCAAGATTCTGGCGGAAGCCAAGGCATTCCGAACGCGTTTATGGCCAGGCGATTGGCGCATCTGGCAGCGTCAGTCACTTTAATTTACTTAGGGAAACTGCGTTTTTCTTTTAAAAATGAGCGCTGCTGGTCCATTCCATATTTTAATGATTTTGACAATGGAATCCGTGCACGGGCTAGAATACAGAAGCGCCCATGAGGCACTTCCATATAGAAGATGGGACCAAATATCCTTGTGCAACTCCATCTGCAGTACACCATGTGCAGACGCACATTTACCACTAATGCGTTTCAAAGGAGGCCCCCTCCTCTAATCTGTATGAGGGTGTAATATATGCCCCTCGGGTCATGCAGGAATTCAGAGTCAGGCTCGGGGACGATCAAACTCCCAATAGGCATACTGACTGTAACACATTAGAAGTGGGGCAGCATGCATAAAGGGTAGATGCGGTTTTCACTTTGCCTCAACAGGGCTGCGACATATCGACCAGATATGTCGCAGGACACAAGAAATTTAGATAGACCGCAGGCAGCCTACTGAGGAGCAGGACCTTCAAAATGCACAGGAGGCACCCGGGCCTCACCTCCCCCCTCTCCTCCCACAGTTGTCACGTGTGGACTGCTGCAAATGTCGCCTGCAGTTTCGCAACCCCCCTTTGCTCCTTTCCGTCACGCCGTTTGGCCACTCTGGTCGGGGACAGCATTCAGCAACCAGGGGAGAGGGCTATGGTTAAATGGAGGCCACGTACACCGGGACAGCATGCACAGGCTAGGCCCCGACCTTGCAGTGCACAGTGCGCGTTGGGGCCGGTTATGCAAAGTGTCGAGAGACAGAGGAGCACAATGCTAAAAAAGGCGTTCGGTGTGCATTTTAAAGGTGTTACCATACCAGCCTCGGGGCCAGGAGCGCACCCTTCCACATCACGCTGGAGGCCGGGCGCATTCGCCCTAGGCTGGGGTGTTTGGGAATACTGGCCTAGCAACATTTCGGGGCCGGCCAAGGAGTTAGCTGGGACATGTTTGTTTACCAGAAGTTTAATTAACTCAATTTAATGCCCCAGAGTGAGCATGGGATCACGTCGGAAGGTTACTCAGTACAAGGTCCTGGAGTTATCAAACATTCACTCTTCTTTTGGGTAGTAAACAGGCGTCTTTTGCTAGCTAGCAGAGACAGCGTGCGTCTTAATAGGATCAGAGGCCAGCTGGCAGTGGGTTGTTTCACATTTCTGGTAATAGTTAGAAGGGTCTGGCGGCGGTTGATTGATATTCCGGCATGCGCTCAGGTTGAGGTACAACTCCGTGAGTTCTGCTTTTCCCCCCCTGCTGCTGCTATACTTATGGGGCAGTGTATGTGAGGTCGCCAAGAAACATAGAGCCCTGTCAACACAAATGGTAAACTCACATTGACACGGAGCAGCCTATCCTGTTAAGGCAGCTGGCAGGCAGGCTGCAGGCCAGCCTGTCAATATTGGGTGTAACAGCATCAGGCGAGCCTCCTTGATAATTGAAATGGAATGTGGTTTTAAACGGCGGACGGCTTGACTGGAAGGCGTCATGCAGTGCTGGTCCTAGGCCTTCTGAGGCCCTGGGCAAAAGGGAAGATGTGAGGCCCCTCTAAGTGACATCACAGAAAGTGACTTCGCAAATTAATTGGTGAGAATGTACGGCAAATCACCAACATACTCAAGCATCACGTAGCACACACTGTCATCTTTTTCCTCACACACCTAAAGCTACAAGCAAAGAGGTGTATTTATGACATTAGTGGCCTTGAGACACGTGCTTAGTACTCATCATGTTCCACAGTCAACTCTTACTCTACTTCATCTGCAAAGGATACACCATTCAAAACATCCAGTTGGTATATCATGCTAATCTATACATCATGCCCTACTCTACATACTTCTGGGGTTTAGGACATGAGACAACCAACCATCCTGGGCAACAGTCAGATTTAGACCATACACGTTGCAGCATCGATTAGGCCACTTAGGAGCTGACAGTGATATTTCATTTGCCAAAACAAAACCAGCCTATATAGTCTGATTTACAAAGGATATTCACAGAACAGCTGGGCCACTGAATCCTACAGTGTCTACTTAGCACAGCACACTCTGAACATTGTCATGTGGGAATTGAGATTTCTGTACCAGCACTCAGTCATAAAACAGAGAAACATAAATACCAATGCAGTGACCTCTTTTCCCATGCAGCAAAAATAGCCTACAAAAAAACTAATATCCTGTATTATGTAATTTTCTGTAATAATGTACAGCTCCTTTCAGAAAAGCTTCCCCTTGCATTAATGAAAAAGAAATACATTTTGAAGAACAGATTGCTGGTTCCCGCTGCAAACATGTCAGTGTAGTGTAGCTGAAAATCCAAAATAATCCGAAACAGTGCCTTAAAGGCCTCTAAAGTATATAACACAGACAAGCAAATAAAGCCTAATTTCTCCCGGTAGTGCTGGCGATGCCAGTTAGCATTTGTTGAAAGACATGGATAAACTTCAACTAGAATTAAAGACAAAGGCTCGTTGGCAGAAAAAAATGCATAAACTGGCACTGAATTTAAAGACACCGACAAGAGGGCAGCAAGACACTTTACTCAACCACGAAAGTTTCCAGTTTAGTATTCCAGTAGCCTTAAAGATGAAGTAGTGTCAAAACCTGCCATTTGTGGTGATTAACCCATTTTCTTATGAAGCACGGTGTAGTGGCAAATAGTGCTTACAGGTGTGCAGAATATAAAATTAAAAAGCTGAAATAAAAGACAATATTTATAAACACATGGTGCTCAGATGCACCCAGTATGGTAGGGAAAGGGCTATTTGCACTCTACATAAAACACTACTAACAAGCATTCACTTGCAGAAGATGCATCATGCATCCTAGGGGAATATATAAATGTGCGTGTGAATTATGAAACTATCAGCCACTTCCTTCCCATCAAACAAAAAATGATTGATATCGTTAGATAAAAAACGAAAGTACAATCAACAGCTGCAATCTTTCCAATTTCTTTTTTGAGCTTCAGCTTACCTGATATTGAGTCAACGCAGGTCAAAATTAGGTCCCCTCGCTCCTAAAACATGCCCACCACGCTGCCCTAAATCTAATGTGTAATGTGTGCTGTTTCCAAGGTGGTTCTGCATATTTATATAGCTAAATGAATAATTAAAACAGACCCTCCCACTGAACACCTGTGTCCCAAAAGCATTCCACTCCAGAGCACCATCACAATATTTGATATTCTGCTCAGCTCCATTTTGAAGTACAGCATGGCTCATAAATACCAGTTTATTTCTCAGCTGTGCATCGTAGTTGATTGAGAAGACAACAGCCTCCTTGGCTATCAGAGCTGAGTATGATAATTCACAAAACCACAGCAGAGTTTGCCCGGCAGAGCAGAGTGCGAGTCTCAAACTAAAATCCAGGGGACATTTGGCAAAGAGTCTCGGGTGGGGGTTGGTGGAGGGCGATATGGGCAGATGGGAGGGTCAAAGGAAAGGACATTGAGGGGGACAACCCCCCTCTAGGTCAGTGCAACACTTTTTTACCGTCCTGGATGTTTTTTGTGTGATAGCCTTATGCATTATGTATTGTAGTACTAGTTTCGTTTTGTTACCAATACACTATTAAGGCTAACACACCTAAAATCAATGGCCAGGGCTGGAGGCAGTGACCGTAACGAGTGACAGTGCCCCTATCGAGTGAGGGAGTTACCCTATCTTAGAGTCACCAAATTGGTATTATATCTTGACTTTGAACGCTGGTATTTGGTGATGATGGTGGATTGGCACCCCAGGAGTTGAGTCAAATGTGTGGGGTGACTCTGAAGTGGCTGAACTCATGCACCTCAGTATCTGAAGGTAAACACCTTTGCCCAAAATATGACATTCACGACCAGGCTGTGATTAGAACAAGCAAGCAATACTATTCAGATCAGATGTATTCATGTGGTTTACGTTGAAGTGAAGAAATAGTCCCTTTTGTATACTTTGGTGAGCCATGCTTACCATCGGGAGTGATATAGAGAAGTGATCTATGCTACACATGTGATTTTGTAGTGTGAACGAGTTTTTGCTGCTGGCGAAGTGTTGTGAAGATTCCCATTTTCACCTTTCATGAATCCTGGTAGATTACCCAGTTTACTCTCACCTGTGCAACTGTTTTCTATGTGTGTTACCACGAAGTGAGACGATTTTCACTGGAACTGAACCAGCTAAAATGGTTAAATGTGTGTGGCCTTTTTACTCTGCAAGTTTACTTTTCCAGAGCTTTCCTAAGTGGTATTGTGCAAGAGAAGAAGAACACTGAACACGACTTTATATCCTCATAGAACTTCCACGTCAAAGACTTTGGAGTTTTAGGGGGTGGGCAGAAGGCCCTACCCCTGGGATTTTTGGGTGGGTGGTAGGCTTTGCGGGCAAGTGGCAGCCCTGATTGGTTGGGGGGCTCTTGGTTTTGACTACCTAACTACCTGTCAATGGTTTTGAGTAGTTAGAGCCAAAATAACGGCCATCGGGTGCCATTTTAGTTTTACAGGCACCTTCGGCTGACAGAGATAGTAAGAAATAAGTTTTTTCAAGATATTTAGGTTTCCTGTTTTGCCACGTCTTTGCTCATAAATGAAGAGGTCCACCAAGCACTGATAATTTTGAAATGTGCTGACGGTGTCTTGTCTGAAACTGAAACATTTTAGTATAATATAATATATACGTTTGAAGCAGGTGACGAAGGTCTCTTACCTTAACGTACAGAACTCAACAACGCGACGACCGACTCCTGCCTGCAGCATTCCTACCCACGTGGCCCGCCCGATCCGAGTAGTGACTGACTGCTGCCTCACGTATGGCATGTACGCATGCTGAGTGCAGCACACTGAGTGGGGGCTGGCCATAAAATCATGTCCAGGGCCGTCATTGGTAGCGCTTTCGCGCACTACCAGATTGACGGCCCTGAGACCCACTGTCACCCGTATCATGGCAAGGCCGGCGTCACATCATCACCACTAAGGCATCACCACCACCACCACCAAGCTAGGTGGTGGGGTGCGTGCAGGCGTCACGATCAGGTTTGCGTGCGTGCGCAGACAGTGTTCAGTTCCTGCCTTACTTACTATTACTTACTGCCTGCGGCCCGGCCCGGCCCCTGCGCGAGCGTTGTGCGCACTGCGCAGGTTTTTCCCCATGATTATCAGTTTTATTCCCGCAACTGCAGGGCCGGCGGTGGGGCCCCCCGGAGCGCGAGGCCCTGGGCAGCTGCCCATACCGCCCATGGCTAGGACCGGCCCTGGCGTCATGTGTCAATGTGCTGCAAGGGAAAGTTTCCAATTTACTCACAAGCTACAGTTGCTGCTTATTACCATATGCAACCAACTTTGTGACAAAGCCACAACCCAGGGTCAGGGAATGAGTCTCTACATTAGTCTTGGATGCAGTGACACTCCAACCTCATTGTGCGTGCGGCGCCTCGAGGTGCTTCGTATTTACTGCATGTGAGTCGTGGAAAGCGTTGGAGGGCGACGGTAAACATTCCTAAACAAACGGTAGGGATACACTGCATTTGGAAAGGAAGCCATGCTGTGGAAACAGGGGGCAGGAAGGCGTGAGAGATGTGCTAAAAAATAACTTATGTGTGTAAATTATGCATTCGGATGTTCCAGCAGAACAGCCACTGATAGGCAGGGGTCTGCATAAGGGCCTGCCCATCTTACTTTTTCCTCCTGTGTAGATAGCTTTTTTCGTAGGTGGCACTATGTGTGGGTGGCTCTGTCTGTGTGAGGGTGGCTCTGTGTAGATGGCTCTGTGTGTGTGGGTGGCTCTATGTGAATGGCTCTGTGTGGGTGGCTCTGTATGTGTATGTGTGTGGCTCGGTGTGGGTGTAAATGCAATAGGTCATGCATATGCGAGCGATTAAGCTATTGGCATTGTAAATGACAATGCCATTTTTTTAATGATTAAACTATTGGTAGTGTAAATGACAATGTCATTTATTTATGATTTAAAAAAAAAAAAAGGTCATGAGCAATGCCAATAGCTCTACCTTTAATAATGCAGAGACCATTGCATTGTAAATGCTTGTTCTGTTTTGTCGTGCAGTGGCCGTTGATTCGTGCATTTGAGGTTTCAGGATGGCATGCTATGAATGGCCAGAATGTGAAGATAGGAGAGCCTCCATCACACAAGGCACTGTGCATGTAGTACATTATTTTGAACTGGGTCTTGTGATATACCTGGAATGAGTAGTGTCTTCGAGGCAATGGGAACATTATCCCATATCTTTACATTTGGGGCAGAGTATGCAGTTACTTGCAGATGCGTGCGCATGTAAACAAACATTTGCAATGCAGTAAGTCTCACATTTGTGAGAGTTTAAGCGATTAGCATTGTAAATGACAATGACTGTAATATATGTTTTAAAAACCAAAACATAAATGATAATTTACAATGCCAATAGTTCAAGCTCGCGTAAATGTGAGACCTATTGCATTGCAAATGCTTGTTTTAATTTGAGACTCATGCTCCACCTCACTATTTCGTATTTTTTTTATTATTTAATCATTTTCAAGAAATTAGTTTTGGAATTTCACTTTTGCAATTACATAACTTTAATGTTGTTTTGTTGTTGATGAAATATTACATGTACGTTCACTATGAGAGAGGCCTGTTGCTTTAAGTGAGAACTACTAAGGGTGAGCCCAGAACTCCTCATTGAAAGATTTATTACAATAAAGCTCTATATTATGAACTGTGGGAGATTGTACACTGCTCTCCAATTTAATCCCTAAAATCACAATACTTAATGGCGAAATGTTCTCTACTTATTTACAGTGGCAACTGGAGGTGCAGCACCTTTAGATGATAAAGAGCTTTTTAACAGAAAAGGAACAATATTGAGGTCATTCAAATCAGGTTCTAGTACAGCTTTTTTGTGTATCAAGACAGGCAATGGTTAGATGAAATTCAGTTAAGAACACATTGACTTTTAAAATTACTTCTTATTCTTTTTCTTGCACATCTGTGTTTACATGCATCGTGTGGTAAACTGAGGTCATTATGAAACCTGATCTTTAGTGACAAGAGTACGAACCAGGTAAGAGTGTGAAAACAAAAAGACAAGTGACAACAATTTCGTATACATGGCAGATGTAAAATAAAGAAATGGTAAGCTACTTTCCTAAAGTTTTCCAATATATATTATTCCTAAATATATTATCTACAAGTGTGTGCAAAAAGACACATTATGTGTTAATGCTAACATGTAAGGAGAACGAATAATTTAAGGATGGTAAAACAACAAGCCTAAATAATATTTTTTTGTGATGTACACAATACTTAAGGCACTTATTTAAATGACTTTTTCAGGTACAAAGGACAATGGTATGTTCTTACAAATAAGCAAATTGTATGCCACCAGAGTTATTTTGTGATGTAAAGCTGACTGTAATGTGTGGTAATTATCTTTTACTCAGCTATAGGTGTTCAGGTGTTTGCCAAACAGTGGATGAATCCTCTAAACTATCAATCTATGAATGATCACTTAATATGCAAGCACGAGGAGCAGACTTTTAGCTAGCAGCTACATCTAAAAACAAACTTTATAAATGTGTTTTTCAAGAAAGAAAATCACTGCATGCGTTGGATGAACATAACATGGCACCACACAGAAAACTTGAGTGCCCTCAGAGAAGACGCTATGGCAGCAGCTCCTTTGAGGGCACTGAGATCTCCCCATTCAGGTGGAGATCTCTAAACTTGGAAAGACCTTTCTTTGCTAGGGCTGCACCGTACACAACTCTCTAGTCTCTAATATTTGGTTAGGGACCCAGTTAGAGGGGCCTTTTCCTCTACTTTGGGATTTGTGGTGTATGTGCAGCACATAAATGAGCCCATTGATCTTCTACACCTGGGGCCGTATTATACATGTGGTGCATTTTCCTTCATTGCACTGGGTGCATCGTTTAAAAGGTGTGCCCTGCGCAATGAAGGAAAATGTGCCTAATTCTTGTGAATGCGCTGCCCCAGGGCAGCCACAAACTTGTGCTGCTGCCACCAGAGCCTCATTTTGTGGCTCTGGAGCCAGCAGTGTTGGGTGATCTGGGGTATTGAGATATCCCTCATTGGTGGCTCTGAACCTACAGGGGTCCCTCTTTGTTGTACTCTCCGCAGGTGCCTGATTAGCCACTGGCAGGGTAGCCTGAGTGCCGGCTTGCCACTTGGACAGCCCCTCCATCACTACCTGAAGGCCTCTGCACTAGCTTCTTGTGCTGTCCTCCAAGGATAAGCGGGCCATGGAATACATGCCTTCATAGTCACTCCCTGGTGCAGTTATGGGGAGAGACAAATTTCCACCACCGGTGCAGGCACAGATGAAGATCGACTAGTATGTGACCACTGCCATAAGCGGTGCTAGGTCCATAGGCTGTACTTCAGTGTCACAGCAGTATCTTGACACACCAACAGGCCCCTTGGTGTCATGCTTCATCATCGGGGCCTTCGCACCCCTCTACGGGATGCGGCGTGCTACGACTCGCGAATACGCAGGAGCACTTGAAGTGAACTATGTGTGGGGGTGTGTGTTTAATACCAAGATGTGAGTGAGGTGAGGTGAAAAAAGTGAGTGATTTAAAAAATACCTGGCACGTGGGAAGAAAAAAACTTTATTAAATCCCCGGCTGGTATTATTAAAATAAAAGTGCAAGGCGTGGTTTTTAGAAAGATACGTATTAGGGTATCAAACCACTGTGTTAAAAGTCAACATGTTTCGGAGGTCAAAGCCCCCTTCTTCAGGACAAGGGTGAATGCACTTACCCTCCCCTTACTCACATGTAAGATGTAAAAGTGAAAAATAAAAATTACCACAATGTGTAATGTTCCTCACAATGTTATATGTAAGTGAGTGTAGTTGCGCCCAGTTGGCGTAAGAACTTAAAGTTCCCAAATACAGGACTTCATGAGCCTTTAACGTATATTGGGGAATCCTTCCTTTCTAATCAGAAACGGTTACAGCAACAGCTAATGGCCTGCCTTCCCTCAACGCGGCTCCGATGAAGTCACTCATCGGAGCCGCGTTGAGGGAAGGCAGGCGATTAGCTGTTGCTGTAACCGTTTCTGATTAGAAAGGAAGGATTCCCCAATATACGTTAAAGGCTCATGAAGTCCTGTATTTGGGAACTTTAAGTTCTTACGCCAACTGGGCGCAACTACACTCACTTACATATAACATTGTGAGGAACATTACACATTGTGGTAATTTTTATTTTTCACTTTTACATCTTACATGTGAGTAAGGGGAGGGTAAGTGCATTCACCCTTGTCCTGAAGAAGGGGGCTTTGACCTCCGAAACATGTTGACTTTTAACACAGTGGTTTGATACCCTAATACGTATCTTTCTAAAAACCACGCCTTGCACTTTTATTTTAATAATACCAGCCGGGGATTTAATAAAGTTGTTTTCTTCCCACGTGCCAGGTATTTTTTAAATCACTCACTTTTTTCACCTCACCTCACTCACATCTTGGTATTAAACACACACCCCCACACATAGTTCACTTCAAGTGCTCCTGCGTATTCGCGAGTCGTAGCACGCCGCATCCCGTAGAGGGGTGCGAAGGCCCCGATGATGAAGCATGACACCAAGGGGCCTGTTGGTGTGTGAGGGGCATTTAAACAACACTGTGTGTTCCCCATCACTCTAGGGATCACTATCACTTGAGTGGATTCCACTTTGTTTATTTAGATGACTCGGGAGACTGAATCCACTGACTCTCTCTCTCCCCCCTCCTGTTAGAATTTACAGCAGTATCTTGAGCACTTCAACCGTGCTACAATTCTCCAAGTCATCCAAGAATCATGAGATGCGAGGGAGACCAAACTGGGAGAAGTCAAGGTAGACATTTCGCTTCTATGCCAAGACCTTAGAAATGTAACCAGATGCGTCGGGGAGGGCTGGGTGTCCTCAGTGGAGGACCACATGGCCACCCACAAAAAACAGGTCTCCAAACTGCTCTCGATGCTGGCAGCCCTTGAGGAATGCACTGAAGACTCCAAAAACAGATCACATAGAAAAAGCTTTGATTTTTTAGTGTCCCTGAGAACTCGGACTCTTCTGAAGTGGAGCTCATTGTGGAGCTCCGAGTAAAGTTCTGGACACCTGAGGATAGCCTGTCACAGATGTTTGTGTAGGAGAGGGCCCACCAGTCCTTGGCCCAGAGACCCCTGGGGCCCCAACATGCCTATTGACGACATCTAACAGAAACTCCAAGCCCCCAATCTTCGGTAAAGGCTTGTCTCCCCTGTGAAGCTGAAAGTGATCTTTAACCAGAGCAGGCCTGGGAGTGGGCAGCCAAGATGAATGAGACTCCTCTGATGGTACAGACAGGAGTACTTGGGGCAAAGCACCTTGGGAGCTCCCTCTGGCCAACCCAGCAGCCTGTGTGGAGGAAATAAACATGATCCCGCAAATGTTGCACCCACTCGCTCAGCCAGGTTACTCCGGCTTAGGAACAGACCATATAGCTGCTGGTGATGACATCAGAGACGGGAACCCTACAACCACCCTGAAGCCCTCTGACTCATTAGCTGGGAACCCCCATGACTATTCTACGGATCCATGCCATCCATGGTCATTGCTCAGTGGTGAAATGCTCCTCCTTGTGGAGGGCAGTACCCTACTTCAAACACGAGTGGTTGGCTGCAATCCAATAAAGGAGGAGATTCTTATTACATGTTATAGTTGAATGCTGTGTTGTGTTATGCACTGGGGTAGGGCAACAGATACTTCAAGGGTACATGTATGGCAGGGGTTTTTGGGGGGGAGTTATGTTAGTCCAAGTTTGTTTTTCTGTAGGGACAATACATCACAGACACCGCTACCACCTATCCAGTACCTTTGTTCCTACAGGTTCCTACAGCTGGCAGAACCAATGCACTGGTGTGTCCTTAGCGAAGCTGTCCAATGCCAGATCCCATCTACCAGACATGCTATCCCCATGACAGAGGACTAGGTCATGTCCTGGAATGTAAATGGCTTGCAAGATCACACAAAACTTGCAGCAGTCCTTTTTTTATGCCAAACGCTTTAAGCCAGTCGTTCTCATGTTACAGGAGACACACTTGGTGAGGGACCCTTTCCCATCCCTACAGTGGTATGACTATGACATGGTTTACCATTCAGGCTTCACACTAGGGTCCCAAGGTGTTGCCATCCTACTTTGTAGAGGGTTCCCCCTGGCGGTGACCAACAAACATAAAGACCCCCACAGGAGATATGTCCGAATCAAGGGCCCGCTTGAGGGTAAACAATATAAATTCCTAACAGTCTACGTGCTGCTATATATACATACTTACAGTGGGGCGAGAGGTGCCATCCTTCCATTTGTCCTCTCTCAGTGCACTTGTAGCACACACCAAAGAAAAGGAAGAGGAAAATCATAACAGCCTCACTTCAACATGAAAAGCCCTCTATGGTATCAAAACTACCCTCACACACTAAATAGTGTCATGCCTTATCATATGGCGTGCTACAACACTCTGGCACAGACCAACGCAAAACATATCCGTGTAACAACTGGAATCCTCCTAACACAAAAAAGATTTAAAACTGCCTAAGACAGTGCCCACCTAATTTTATTCTGGGCCCCTCTTGGTAGGGTTAAAAGATGTCAGCCGGGGGTATAGCTGGATGATGCAAAGTCATCCAGTGCCCTGGGCACCTCCTTTTTTGCTGACTGGTACAGGTGGTAACTCATTCTGACTGCCCCTGGGTTCTACCCAACCAGGCCTAGGGCTAGTGTATGCTGAAAACAAAAAACAAACTAAGAAAACTGTGAAAACACCTACATACACTAGGGTACACTATGGGTTAGGGTATTCCTATGATTTGCAGGATCTTCCCTATAAGGCTCTAATACATAATAGTGCAGGGGGATTAAAACTACCTTTAAGTCCCTAGTATGTAATAGGGCATGGCATTTTAGAGGCCAGCAGCCCTTTCTGCGCTAGCATGCATGCACCGCTGAGAGCCTGAGGTCAGTTCAAAAGAAGCCCTGTGTTGCAGGACTGCTTTTAAAATTGTGCACATGATCGACTTTATTGTTTGGGGCACTTAACAATTTATCAACTACAATATTTTGGCATATTAGGTACCTCCAGGGTCTCACCTAGATGTCCCAGGGGTGGGCGGTCAGGTACTTATAAAGTGGTGTTATATGCCCTGGGGATAAAGGAATACCACATATCCCTGTAGTAAAGTGGAGGGTCGCCCTGGAATGCGACCCCTTCACTAACACCTAGTGGGAACTCTCCTGACAAGTGAAACTGGCAAGAGAATCAGTGAGCCAAATCTCTCTGAAAGAGGCACGTCAGTGCTGAAGGGGGATGCCCCAACGGGTGCATGAGCACAGAGCTAAATCCAGGATGCTCCTTTATTGGCTGGCCACCAGGGAGATTACCTCCAAGGTAGTCCCCTGAGCCACTGTTACTGAGGACTTGCCCAGGGTCTGCACTCCAGACATTGTACAGGTGTTTGCTAACTACTATCGTGCACTGTGTGTCCACAGGCTCAGACCCTCACAGGAGATGGCCCACCAATTGCTGGCTGAGATATCCCTGCCCTCCATCCTTCAGGCGCTGGCCCAGGACTTGAACCAGTGAATCACGGCGGATGAAATTGAGGCAGAACTATTGGATATACCCTCCGGTAAAACTCCAGGCCCTTATGGCCTCCCTGTTGAGTAGTATCACAAGTTCTGCACCATGGTGGTCCCCCACCTACTGGCCATGTACACTGAAGTGGCGGAGACAGACCCGTTTCCCTCTGAGCTGGAAATGGCCACAATTTTGGTTACTCCCTAAGTGAATCAGGTCCTGGATAGCTGCATTCGTATAGGCCCATCTCAATTAGTAACTCCAAAACTAGACTATTCGGAAAGGTGCTGGCCAACCGGCGATGGCGCACGGTGGATTATCTTGTCCACCCTAACCAGTGTGGTTCTATGCCAGCTCGCAGCACTCGCCATTGCATTCGCAGAGACTAAGTAGTTCTTTCCCATGCCCATCACCTGCTTCACTCTTTTGTCCTGTTCTTAAAAGATTTCAAGAAGACATTTGATACAGTCGGCTGGTCCTTTCATGCATGCTTCTAGAATGCGCAGGACTGGGGGACTTACTTTGGCAAACGTACCAAACATTTGTACTCTCACCCTTGGGCATAGATCCAAATAAAGAGATTGTTTTCCCCACCCTTTCCTATCCACAGAGGTATTCAATAGGGATGCCCTCTCTCCCCTCTTCTCTTTGCCTTGGTTACGGAGCCTCTGCCATGGTTCATGAACTGCGAAAGCCTGGTATAGGGATGGTCCTGAGAACGTGGACTAGAGGAAAGAATTTTACTGTACGTCAATGACATCTTGCTTTTTCTAGACAACCCAAAGTCCTCGGGCCCAGTTAACTGGAGCTCCTGAACATATACAGGGAGACTTCAGGACTCTGGGTCAACAAAGCAGAGTCATTGCTTGTCCCGGTCAAGGGCAATTTCAGTGTTTGCTCCTGGCAATTCGTGATTCGGGTGCGCTGCTTATCCTTCCAATATTTAGGAATCCATGTCTCTCTTCTCCAGGACCTGGCATGGAGTCTTAACTTGATGCCCTTGGTGACATATATGAAAAAGGACTTGCATAACTGGGTGTACCTCCACCTCCTTTAGTGAGTCACCCTCTTTAAGATGATGGTGCGACCAGAATTGTCCCCCTCCCAATTTCACATAAATGATTCAAGACCATCAACTCTGGAATATGTCCCTTCCTCTGACCTTGTTTTCACTCCCGGATTACGTTTGTTAACTGTTGTCATTCCCCGTATGACAGGAGACTGGGAATGGCAGACCTGCACTGCTACTGGCCTGCATCACATGTGGTTGTGCTCAACTGGTGACCTATTGAGCAGAGCTGGCCCTTTTAGGACTTAGTCGAATAATGGCAATTCTATATTGTGCCCCAAGTCACTGGTCCCTTCCGGGGGCCACCGAGTGGTCCTCTTCAATTGGAGGGCAGTGCTCTGACTCACAGGGTGGGACCGCAGTTTGACGGTCATGACTCCCTTTGCACAGGGACATCGCTGCACCATTCAGTGGGCTGGAGGGGTTTGCATAATGGGACCGGACAGGAATCTCCCTATTGTAGGGACATCTGGTCGGAGACTCATATTCATTAATTTCAAGAGATGCAGGAGCAGTATCAACTTTCCCACACTCATTTCCACATGTACCTGCCGCTACAACATGCTCTCTCAGACAACATTCCCTTAGAGGTCACCATTCCTGAGTTCAGCCCCCTTGAGTCCAAGCTGTTGACTGGAAAGTTTGCCAAAGGCGCAATCTCACAAGCATACCACTACCTGGTCATTAATGCTCCCCACAAGCTCCAGCGACTGAGACAGCAATGGGAGGTATCGATGGGGAGCTTGATGATGTAGAGTGAGGGAAGCCAAGATTGCCCCTCCGGAACCTGCTATCTCCACATGCCTCAAATTATTCCAACTTAATTATCTCCACCTTACTAATATTATCCTCCAATGACTCCAACGGGTTGACAGGACTCCCCACACCGACTGCTTTAGATGTTCCTCACCTGATGCAGACTTTTCCACATGGTTTGGTCCTGCCTTGTGCTAGCCCTGTACTGTTAGAATGTGTAATGTTGTTGGTATTGGGCCAGCCACTGGAGCTTTCACCCAGAGTTGCTATGTTGGGACTCCTAGCAGACGTGGGTGTACTGAGGCTGGAGCGTAGATTCCTGGGGGATGCCACGCTGATTGCCAAGAGAGACATTGCCCGGAATGGGACCAGCAAGCACCCCCCTTCACTGGTTTGGTGGAGGACAGGGGCGGTCTGCAGTGCACAAGAGCATCTGAATTATCTTGCATGGGGCTGCTGCGAATGCACAGGAAGATATGGGGCAAGTGGTGGTAATCTCATGGTCTGGGTTCCAATGAATGATCATTGTGCACAAGAGCATCATTGTGCTCTCTTGACAGGGAAACTTGAACTGTACTTTCGCTGTGTTTTCTCTAGTCAAATCAATAAAAACATGGTTATAAAAATAAATAGCATGGCTTCTAATATCTGTTTTTTTAAACAACCTTTAATGGAATGCCTTCTAAAAAAACAAGGGTGCATTCTTGGAAAACCAAACAATCACTCTACATTAGGTCTTCAATAGAACATTGTAGTCAGAAAAACGACATATTGCATAATCAAGCTAAAAAACTGTAAAATAAAGTTTTTGAATGCCGGCCAAGGCAGGACTGTGGAAGCAAAAACAGCCCTGACAAAAATGCTTAAGCCAGTCCAGCTTCCATTGTCTCCTGTGCAATTTCTCTCTTCACATCCTTCCATTCTCTCTTCTTCTCTTCACTCCTTTCTCTTCTTCCTCTCTCATCGCTTCCTCCCTACCTCCCTCCTTGCTCCCTCTTTCTCTCTTGAAGTCTCCCCATGCCCCCTGAAATTAACCTCTTGCCGAGGGGAAAGTGTCAGAGGCACACCGAGAGGCCCTAGGCTTTCAAAATCAGCCTCCAGGAGCTGCAGCTCACCGGTGAAATACCCGATGGAATCAAAGGCCTATCCAGCCCTGAAACAAGCTAGATTGGGCATTTTCTCATAATTAATTACATTCAATGTGAAATACGCTGCCTACCCTCTCCCTCCACAA
This sequence comes from Lissotriton vulgaris, assembly GCF_964263255.1. Taxonomy (NCBI): domain Eukaryota; kingdom Metazoa; phylum Chordata; class Amphibia; order Caudata; family Salamandridae; genus Lissotriton; species Lissotriton vulgaris. Next base: position 502,806,545 of record NC_141694.1, read on the forward strand.
TACTTTAATTAAGAGTTGTCAATCCTAGGATTTGGAGAATTTTCTAAATCACTTCCCGTCTTCTAAATAATTTTCGCAACAGCATATGGGAAATAAATTCCCTTTCAAAGGAGAAAGGAATTATTTGGGAATACGTTTCTTGAATCACTACTCATAATACATGAAACTTTGATCATGTCTTAGAGCTTGGCTGGAGCAAGACACTGGCCTTATATAGACAACTACATGCTCTACATAGGGCGAATGGGACTGCCATAGCTTGGTCATGGGTGTGCTGCATCCACCAAACTCTAAACGTGGTTGAAAATCACCACCTCCATTAACAATTTCTTGCTAAACTATTAATGTGATGTTTTAGAAACAAGTGCCGAGCACTGGTCAAGAGGTTTGGATCACTGCTAAATCTGAATAAAAGCCATATAAAATACATTTACATACTATTAATACAGATGTGATACATCTCAAAGTTAATGGTTATCAGAAAACTCAGGCTTCCATCTAGCCTTCCTGAACCTTTGTTAACTATACCTAATTGGATAGGTGTGTGGATCCTGCCGGGGTATACCTTCATGAATAACTGACAGAAATAGAGAGGTGCAGATGGAGTTCCCTGTTCGATGCCTCTGCCAGCTGTGAAGCCCTGTGGTGTGCTGGTGCTAGCAGCATGTCCTGAACGGTGGATGCCGACGTGCTGCCAGCATGCGTGGAGGAGGAGGGAAGTCCCTTCCTGAAGACTGCCTCGTGCACAGTTAGCAGCCCCCGGATCGGCAAGGTTGTGGTCTAACAGCAGAGCCCTTACTTTTCCGGACCTCCAGGCAATTAATTAACATAGAGCTGACCCTTCCAAAAGCCCTGGAATTCTAATTTGAGAATGTGTTGGTAATTACGTCTTCATGCCACCTAAGGAAGATAAAGTGAAGGGGAGGAAGTGGAAAGTCTCAAACCTAAAACCTATGAAATTGTTTCTAATGGCAGTCAAAAGGTTCCTTATATTAATGAGGGCAGACAGAAAAAGAGACGCCCCAGGAGGAGTCCGTTATGATTGCTGCCACCAGGGAGCTCCAGCATGGTTTAGCAACAGAAGGTGCTATTTATACGTGTTGCAGACATGCTTCTTCAGATTTAATAAACAGATTGGGCAGAGGTAAAAAGGGAATTATGTGAGCTCTACTCCTTTGGGATCTGGATGTTGGCCTGTAAAAATGTTGGAAAGCTTCACGTTGGTGTTTTGTTCGCTTCAAGGTGAACAACAAATGGCGATCTTGCTCACACTCTCAAGGTTTTTTCCAGCTAGCTGTGTGTACTTAATGCCGAGAATAATACTGCGCTAACTTGAGTTTTGAAAACCTACTTGGAAGGGAGCATTGTTGTCTGTTTGTTAAATCAGAGGTTGTGAATATTCAAAAAGATAAACAATCTGAGAAGGTTTTAGATAATACCCAGGATCAATGAACTATAGGAAAAAATAGACCAGCACTTACCATGTAGTTTATCTCCTTCAAATATTCACTGCTTTGAACTGAGATCTCAAATGGAGTGCCAACCTAAAATTCAAATGACATTTTCATCATTAATCTGATAAACTCGAAACTCCTATTTCCATTTAAAGAAGTAGCAATTTTAACTTACCTGCATAGAAGAACTGGATTTCATTATCTGTATGGAAGCAGGTACCATCTGCCAATCAACGCTTCTCCAAAGGGTCTGGGTGAAGTTCTGGTATTGCACCTATCATGAAACAGCGTCGTTGTGAATAACAGGCACTTTTAAAACCCTCAGTTACAAGTTAAGTGCGGTACCAACATAACATTGAGTGTTATCCACCCCACGAAGAGTGCAAGGATGCTAGATTTTTCATACCAATGCAACTCTACCTATGTTAACGCGTACATTTTGTATCCAAAGTTCTTAATGTGTCCCTGCGTTATGGGAGTCTAAACTGTGACTTGAGGCGCCTCATAGTGTGGAGGGTGCGCTGCCATGAGGTAACCTGTAGCTGGAAGGAAAGAGCTGGAAGCCACCAGGTGGCTTCTTTGAGGATGTCAGCCATCTTTTTCCAGCTGGAGAGGGCTCACTTTACATCAGCCTGACAGACTCCATGTGTAAAGGTAACCTCAGGACGTCAGGGGAAATGGGCGAGTCCTAGTAGAAAACGCTGGCATATGAGAAGTGACCTTCACTTAGGGCATCCAGTAGAAGTTAGTTTTAATATCCTAGCTGCCTATTTTGTGTTTAGACAATTAAAACGTGGGCGTAGGTATTCTGTGATCTGAATCAGCAATGACTGCATGCTAGTTATATCCTTCATACCGGCCAGGTATTGGTGATCACCTAGAATGGTGAGAGAGCGGGTGGCACATCAAATAAATTGAGACATTATCCGTATACAAAGAAATTGAGACATTCGTATACAAAGCAATTGAAACATTATTCGTATACAAAGACATTTAGACAGTATTTGCATACAGTTTGCACCTGACATTTGATTTTTTATGGGAAGAACAGAGGGGGTACATAACTTTTCAAAGGTTGTACACTTGAGGTTACAGCTTGTCATCAGTGCTAGGCTTTGGCACTGAGGAGAAGTGTTCAATCCTCTTGAGTGTGAGTGATTGGAATTAGTGTGGGTGTTTCTCAACCTGCATGGTGCTGAGAGATTCTACTGAATGCCTAGTTTGACAACACTCCCTTTGATTCCTCAATTAGCTCAATCTTCACTGCAGTGCAAGGCCAGCGCAGGAGCCTTTACACTTGCCGTGACCAGAGTAATGCATTGCTGTTATCCATAAACACCATATCTGTCAGGAACCCAGAAAATAACTGGGCCCACAAGAGCCAGTGACAAGACTACTTATAAGCAAGGGACTTGTGCAGGTGCCATTCTTACCTTGCCAACTGCATGAGCTCAAGCCGCAGTGTCAACAACCACTGGCAAATAAATCAAGGGTGTTAACTGCCTTACTGGGCAACGTCCTACTGAGCAAGTAACTGTTTAATAAAGCTTGCAACTGCCTCTTCAATCAGACATGGCTTCTGTAGTTCCAAAAGCCATACCCCCTTGAAGTCACTCACTGGAACTCAGCTGATTAAGAAACTGACATAATCAGGTGCAGTTCTAGTATTTTGTTAAGAATCCTAATTGCTCCCACTTGATAAATCATCTACTACCCCACTAATGCAATTACCTACCTCAATTACTAAGCAATGCTCTGCTGCGGTAACCTCAATCAAAACCCCCAGTCAGGCAGGCGGCCACTGCAGAGACCCTTATCCAAGCCCCACTCTCTTGCGCTCCTGAACTACAACTAATAACCCACCCCCAATTGCGTGCTTTAGTTGGTCTGCAATGGTCGGACTGTTACCCCACGCTGCCTCACTAACATCTGGGAAGTCAAAAATATTTGCCCTATTTCTCCCATCCAAGCCATCTGAAATTTTCTGGATTTCCGGCTTTAATGATTTGTAGAGAACATACTCTACAATGAATATCTAATCACTCAAAAAAAGGGCAATAGAATAGCCATTGGTTCTTTGACGTATTTAAGAGTGGAACTGAGATGGTTTTTCAGATTTGCTGAATGAGATGAAGACTCGTGGACTGGAAATGTGACCCGAGTTATAATAGCTTATGATGTGACTTGAGGCAGCTACATCTGGAAATGTACAGATTGGAACATTTTGCTCCCCTGCTTTGAACAGAAATCTAGTTGCCCCATTTTGAAGGAGGTTGGCAGCGTTAAGATATTCTTGAACCTGTTAAATGTTCTAATCGCTATGGCCACATTGCCAACATTTTGTTGGACCAACTTGAAGGCTTGCTAAGAGGAAACGCTACACTCAGGACCTTTATTGCATTATATCACATTTAATGACTTACTAGGTGGTCTATTAATGTTACAGGTAAAGAGGAAAACAAGTGCAAAGTAATATTGCAAGTAATCATCAAAATAATTTATTTGAGCAATCAGCCCATAAATGTCCCTAAGCTTGTACAATATATAAATGTACAATTTGACAATATAAAAAGACACTCTAAAACATATAAATAAAACATTTCACAAGTCATTATTAGGAACGGCTATGAGATATAATTGTTGTTAATCCAATGTATCCCCATATGCTTTGCCAGTTATAAAAATTCATGAATACCCTAAAAGTACAGTAATTAATACAATATAAAAAACCATAAAAGATCAACTATGGTTGTCATACGATGGCCTGGCTTCTAATAGAACAACTCCAGTATATATATTTGAAACAGCACAGACAACTACCTGTGAAGATTCTGTGCGGAGGAGCCATAGGATGATCTCAAACTTTCGACAACCTAGTTGTCTGCATATAGGTATAATCCGTGTACTCCTGGAGCAGGTATAACCTGAACAGAACAAAATAAAGTGCAATAGTGATTCATCAGCTTGTTGGCAAACTGGGCGTAGGGCACTTGTTTCAATCTGATGGTTCCAGTTTACCAGTAAGGGCATTAGAGGTAAGGTACTCTAGGAAAAGTTAAGAAATAGGGTTTTTGCTGGTAGAGGGTTAATACAATCCAAAAAAGGCTCCCATCGGGTGTTAGGTTTAAAAATTAGAAAAAGTGAAGTGAGAGAGCCCTCCGTTACATTCTGGAATTCTCAGTCATGGACATGAGCCCAATATGCATCTATAAGTGCAGACCTAGAAAAATTAGTTGCTGCAACCGGGGTGGACCAATATTCCCCAACCCCAATCTGTGCGAGCAGCTTTTGAACATAAACTAGCCATTTAGTTATCGGACAACCAGCCATTGATAATATTGCAAGTACTAATCACACTCTGGGTGATGTAGAAAGCTGGCTCCATATATACTATACCAAAGTAAGGTATAGTTTGTACAGAGTCCAGTGAATCCCCAAAGGCCTACTAAGCCTCAAGTAAATAATAGTAAAAGCACTATTTGTGGTAGTGTGGTCGAGCAGTTAGGCTTATTAGAGAAGCAGTGGGAATGCATTTGTTGTACATATTCATACAAGGAAGGAACACACAGTCGATGTCTGACTCCAGGGCAAAATTTTGTAAAAGCATTACTTTAGTTACTATTATTTTTAGGAACCAAGTTGAACTCAGTTATAGGTAAGTAGACTTTCAATTTTGCAAAACTTTCAAGGGTTATATGACTTTACAAAGTATGCTTATACCCCATATGCCGTTGCAATGCAATCTTTTACCCTGACTTGCTGTCGGGGTGACCTGGATGTTGGAATAGTATAATTTACTATTCCAACTTCAGTCTGTAAAACAGTAGGGAAGGGGTTGGAGTTAAATCCAACACCTTCTACCCCCTACAGCAAGCCATTTTCGTTGCAGCGGCATGCAGGGTAAAATCTTGTGTTGTAATGAATGCGGTGTAACGGTTGTTTCACCTTTCAAGTTATTACTAGCAAAAGATTTGTATAGACTCAATACAATACTTTACATGTGCATGTAAAGCTTTTCACAGTGGAAAAAGATACTTGGCGGTCTATTTAGAAGCCCTTTGCGCCACCTGTGTGTCTCTTTTTCCCATATTAAAAGTGATGCAGTGGCGGTGCAAGGGGCTTGTAAATAAGCCCCTTTGTATTCCGGATCACACTTAGTACAATACAGTGCGAGACCAATGCAATCATATGAGAGGAAAATACAAGTGAGTAACTTACAGGTAAGTAAACGGTTGTCAGATTCATTCTCCGGGGGGTTTAGTCAACACAAGGCAAGGGTCAGAACAAGGTAGGTACTGCACCACCAGGGGCACTGAGGCAGCTGGGTGCAGGGGTCACTGGGACCAATGTTATCCTAGGGGGACTGAGGGCACCTCAAAGAGGCACCAATTGCAGGTAAGTACCTGAGGTTCGGGGACACAGGTCCTGGGGGTTGAGGTCAGCACGGAGGGGCCACCAGAGAGCACAGAGACTGCACCACCAGCGGCACAGGGGCGGCCGGGTGCAGAGTGCAAAGTAGGCATCAGGAGCCTTGTAGAAACCAATGGAGATCCTTGGTTGAAGTAAATGGCTACAGGCTTGATCCAGAAGGCTGGCTGAAGGAATCCCATGGCTGAAGAGGTAAGTTGGATAGTGGGGGATGCCGAGACACCATCAGTTTGGTACTCGTAGGCCTTGGGGCTGCGGTGCAAGGGTGTCTCTAGGAATCAGCTTTCTCTAACCGGCTCCAGTTACAGTTGGTGGGGACCCTTCAAGTTGAGGCTGCTGGCGTCTTGGGGAAGCTCAGTGTCCAATGCTGGATCCCAGGTCAGGATCGCTGGGGAGACATCACTGGATCAGTGGGCCACTTGGCTTTGGGCCTTGGGTGACGGGTGCAGAGTGGTGAAGGGGTCACCGATCCGCCTGGATATGAAGTCCTGGGGTTAGGTTCTTGTTGGACAAATTTGATACCCACAGGAGAAAAGAGTCTTTGTTGAAGACAGCACAGATCCCATGGGTTCTTGGAGGTTGCTGGATGCAAGTCACACCGGTTTCTTGGAGCAGGGTCACTGGATAAGGAGAAATGAAAATGAAATGAAATGAAAATAAATTTGTTAAGCGCGGTTGCTGCCCACGGGCGTCCAAGCGCTGAGTTGAAGCAGAGATGTGACGGAGCCGAGGAGTTAGAACTCGGAGGATTGAGCAAACAGTAGTGTTTTAAGCTTTTTACGGAACGAGAGCAGATCTGGGTTGGACCGAAGTGGGAGGGGGAGAGCATTCCAAAGCTTAGCTTAGAAAGGCTAGTAGGGCTTGGGCCAAGTCAGGTATTGTCTTCTTCTCCACTTGTCTTCTTCTCCACTGCTGCACGGCTCTTTAGTCCTTCCTCTTCGTAGGTCATCGAATCTCAGAAACAAGGTTCAGGGAACCCTTAAATACTCAATTTAAGGGCGTTACTGAAGTTGGAGGCCAGCCTACTGTCCCTTTTGGTGACAACACTCTTCAGGTGCCCCCTCCCTTTGGGCAGAGATGCACATCCTTGTTCCTATTGGGCCTAATTCTCCAAACCAAGATGGAGAATTTTGAAGAGAGGGGTTCACCGCAGCTACTGGTCACCCTAGCGGTGTGCCAAGCTAAGGTGGACACTCCTCCTCTGCTTAATAGTTTTCCCACCTGTACCCCAGCCAAAGGTGGAGCTGGGACAGGGGGGCAGGCATCTTCACTAGTTGAAGCTGCCCAAATCAGCATAATACAAGTAGAGAGCCTTTTAGGCTCACTGGCCCTTGTTTCTGTTCCTGCAAGGGGGAGGATGGAAGTACCTCCACCCAGAGCAGGCTTTGTTCCTGACCTCCGAGAGCATCAAGGCTCTCACCCCATGAGGTCAGAAACATGTCTGTTAGTGGCTGGTTGGCAGGGACCAGTGAGCCAATAAACTAGTAGTTGGTTGTTTTTCAGGTGGCATCTCTAAGATGCCCTCTGAGCGCAATTTATAATAAATCTAACACTGGCATCAAGGTGGGTCAATATGCTGAGAAGTTTGATACCAAAATTCTCAGCCTAATGTAAAGCCATCATGGATCTGTAGTTTGTATTGACAAACTACCTGCCCATGTACTCAAAATGGCTTCACTGCACTTAGAGTGTCCAAGAATGGACTCGGACACTGCAGGGGCACATTTGCTCAGGCAGCTATGCCCTCACTTTTGGTATAGTGCACCATGCCTTAGGGGTGACTTACCTATGCCACAGGCAGAGGGGTGTAGGCCTTGCACTCGTGTTGGTGTGTCATGTTGACTCTTTTAGTGATGGCAGTGTGTAAGTGTTTGGAGTGCTGGGCCCTTTAGGGGGCACAATACATGCTGCAGGCCTAAAGGACCCTCTCTGGTCACAAGGCTGTTGGTACCACAGGTACCTTTTAAAGGAGACGGATGTGTGGTCCAAAGGTCTGCCAATTGTGGAAGCAATGGTACAGATTAGGGAAAGAACACAGGCACTGGGAACCTGATTGGAAGGGATACAGTGCACACTCAGTCAAAGTGCATCAGAAATCTGGCAAAAGGTTGGGGTGTTACTGAAACAGAAACCCACTTTCTTACAGGTGACAGGTAATTAAATTGACTGTTAAGCCAGTTTCCCCTTTAGACTGTCTGGCAGAAATGGAAGGTAATTTAACTGCGGGAGGCAAGAAGGCTTTATGACGTTCAACTTGATGAGCCGTCCAATCTCAGCCAGGAAATAGGCAAAGCCTCTAGTATAGCTTATAAACTACAGTAACTCAGTTAAGAGTCAGACCATCAAAATCGATGTAGCCTTTTCTTAAATGCACTAAAAAATCTGGTATTTGCTTTGCATCTATTAGGCATATGTACATCAACATAATTTAGGGGTCAGTTGCGACCCTGGCAATGCCTTTGTAACCCATGGCATCAAAAGTGGAAAGATCAGTGCCAAGAACACAGGGGTATCTAGTATTATCAGAGGCAGGTTATAACCTGGTTTTCTGCTCATTTGTAATGCATTAATAGTGAATAATAGTTATATTTTTCACTATTAGGGTAATAAAAAATGGAGCAGCAAGATCTGGACCTTCACTGGGATCTTAGATAAGAAATATAAAATGGTTTTAATGTTTGTAGTGTGCGTGCATGTGGGTGAGAGTGAGTTTGGGTGTGAGGGCGTGTTTATGTGTGAGCATGTATGTTTATATATGAGATTGTGGATGTGTGTGTGTCTAAATCAGTGTGTAATTATAAATGAGTCAGAGTAAGAGTTTATTGAGAGTTTGCGAAGGAGTGATTCAGGGTGTGTTTGAGTGCACAAAAGTAGGTGAAAATGAATGAATGCAAGTCAGTGCTAATGATCGAATAAGTGAATGTAAGTGTGCATGTGATGTTATGCTTGCAGATCTGCTGTTGGACCTGGCATGCTTCATGTCTTATAGAAGCACCCTTGACAAAATGTTGGCACTGGAATACTGGAGACAATACTTGCATATGGGATACCCTCAGCAAAATGCTACTTCTGCCACTCTGTAGGAAAATTTAGGCACGTAGCACCCATGAAAAAATTACATCACTGGCCTCCTGGATGAAATTCTTGGCATAGTTGGCTCCTGTGGCTTATTGCTGGTAATGGCACATTAAAATAGGTTTTTGGCATATAGAAGACAACTGTGGAAACCGCTACTCACTTCATTTGCACAGGACGCCGCCACCGCCAAGAGTCTACAGGGCCATATCCCACGCCGCCACCGGCCAAGAGTCAGCCACATCATTCTTCGCACCGCCGCGCCAGGACCACAACTCCCGGCAGGCACAGCGGCGGTGCACATCGCTGACGACGAGCCCGCACCAGGAGGTGCTTAAAGCAGGCGCAGAGCCCGGCGGAGGGGGGGAAACCGCTACTCACTTCATTTGCAGAGGAATTCGCTACCGCCAAGAGTCTACAGGGCCATATCCCACGCCGCCACCGGCCAAGAGTCAGTCACATCATTCTTCGCGCCGCCGCCCCAGGACCACAACTGACGGCAGGCACAGCAGCGGCGCGCACCGCTGACGACGCGCCCACACCAGGAGGTGCTTAAAGCAGGCACAGAGCCCCGCTTCGCGGGATGCGCGGGGCGAAGCCCAGGCCAAGGGCGAGCCTGTTTTAGCCCGTTCGAGACCGTTGGAGACCGGACCGGGCCATCCCTCTTTCATTCGGCGTCTCGCACATTCTTGCTATCAAGTTAAATTGTAAGTACCAGCTTGATTGTTCACTTGATTTGTACAGCAAGATGTCAGCATGCGAAAGCAGAAGCAAGGGGGTGAATCCAAGGGGGAACCTAACAGGAACATTAGACAATTTTATAACTCGGGCCAATTCAGTTATTGATCAGGGGATTATCTTAATGGAGCGACGGGTTTCCCAAGATCTCACTCTAGCTAAGAGATCCTCCATGGGACACCTTGCTAATGCACGTACCCCTGAGCCAGCACCCGAGTTAACACCATAAATGCCCCTGTGACTATACATAACCCCCCCTCCGTCGCAAGTTCATGATTTTATCTCACTACCTGATCAGCTTCAAATATCCTTGGCTGCAGAAACATCTATAGCGTCTAACTATAATTCACCTGAGAGACCAAACACCAGGCAATTGTGAGGTAGGCGCGAGGGTGCGATACCGAAGAGGAAGCGGGGGGCAAATGATGCTGCTGGAGGCAGAAAGCCCAAACTTGCTAAACAAGCTTGCAACAGCAATTCTTCTTCATCAGGTCCGGGCACTGTGACTGTAAATCTTTCAGAGACAACTGGACCTTTATTGCCACCAGTATCCACTACTGGTGTGCCTATTCCTGATGGAACAGCGTTGCCAATGGAGGATTTTGATCTCGCCAATCTTGGTTCTTTAATGAAGGCCTCATTTAAATCATTTGAAGACAGACTTCAACAAATCGAACTTCGGCTGGCCAAGATTGAGGACACAATAGTCAATATTGCGGACAATATAAATCCACCCGGGTTGTCTTTGGGTACTGAACAACAGAATACTGTACAAGGGGGGATGTGCCGCATGTCACTGTCCCAACTTCAGTACCACCTTTATCAAAAGTAACTATAGCTAACTCGCATGCTCCTGCGATATCACCTGCTTCTTTAACTACAGGGGTGAAAGCTCAAAGGCCTAGTGAAACCCCCCGGGTCGTACTTGATCCAGTACCCTCCAGGAAGTTAAGACTTGATTTACCACCAGAATCAAGCCCTTACATGGTAGTTCTAACTGGGGTACCCGAGTTAAGCAACCCAAACAGAGAGTCCTTCATGTCACTGAAAAATAAGGCAGCAGAATGGCTCAATAGAAACAGACCACTTCCCCGTCATGTCTCCAGTGAAATCCTGATGGTGCGTAGGGTGCCCTGGGTTGGGCAAAGGCCAAAAGATATACAAGGCGATTGTGTGCTCATGAACTTCAGGGAACCCCGCACTGTGGGACATATCTGTAACTGGCTATACCTCAGTAATGGGTCAACGATTCAACCTCTCCCTCTGACATATTTTTATCCCGTGCCCCACCATTTAGACACGGAGGGGGATTTGGACTTTAGTAAGGCACCGAGGCAAAGGGAGGAGGCTGGCAAATACAACCATATACACCCAGTCAAATACCCACAAATGATAGATATAGCGGACTAGAGATGGTCGACTGACTCTATAATCCAGATGACAACTCTCCCGGAGAATCTGACACTGGGAGAACTGTACAACACGAGGGAGTGATTGAGGCACGAAGTAGCCAAACACCCCGTTCCCATCTACCAGCAGTGAGGGTTAGTACTGTAGCCAATAATGTTGACCCCATAGAGAGTACGTCAGGAGCTCAGGCTCCGCTTACAGCTGAGGTTGAGGACTCGGCATACAATGTCGTTTCCTGGAATATTGCCGGATTGGAAGGAAAGGTGGTTGATCCAACTTGGTTGCCTATATAAAATCCTTCTCGGTGATCTGCTTGCAAGAGACCTGGTTGGTAGAGAGTGATATATATTTATAGAAGGTTATAAAAGCTTTTTTGTACCGGCAGAGCCGTCACGAAGTGGTAGAGCCAAAGGGGGATTGGCCGTGTACATTGACCTAGCCTTGTTTTGTTCCGTAAAAACAATACTTACCCACAATACCGACATTCAAGTAGTGATGTTTCAAAGAGGGAAGGAAAAGGTATCCCTGATTAATTTTTATAATGCCGTAAACCCAAGAGGGGAGAGTAAACTTGATGATCTTGGTACTTTGTTAGGCATCATTGTGCAAGCTTCTCCCACCGGATGTTTATCTTGGGGGATTTTAATGTACATCCTTGTGGGAATCCTAAGACCACTGTAATCGGATCGTTGGGCTGTCACAGGATGGGGGCCTCCACTTCGAGCATTCTAGCCGGGGGGATGGGTTGAATGATCTCATGAACGAATTTGACCTAATCTCCGCCATGTCATTGGTGGATGATTGTCGCCATCAATTAGTTCCCACATTCAAGGGCTGCTCGAAGGGGTCTTACATTGACCATATCTTACTCTCTAGTGGCCTCCACACAACCATATTAGGCTTTAAAATCCAGGAGAATGCACACAGTGACCATAATCCCGTCTGTATCTCACTGGGTGGCAACCTTCTAAAAATACGGGAAAAGACACCAAATTGTGGTGACCTTAAATGTACCGATGGAAGGCGCCGTCTTAAATGGGTCAAGGTGGACCAACTTTATGACAAGATTCACAAATCTTGTGCTACAGAGTTATCCCTGTGTGTGTCCTCTGTATCTCTCCCTTCAGATATCCTCCTTGCATTCGATGGTATTGTATTAAAAGTAGACGAAATGCTAACTGTACCATCATCGGGCCCTGTTTGTAGGGATCCCAAATGGTTTGATCATTCATGCTCAAAGGCAGGCTGTGACCTGAAGGCGGCTCTGAAACTAAAACCTAGGGACCCCATACTAATCAGGGCATCACGACTATCTTATAAAAATGCCTTGGCAAAGCGCAAGGGAGAAGTGAGGGATAACATCTGGCATGATCTGTTAGACCCCATCACCCTAGGCAATAGTGAAAAATTCTGGGGTAATATTAACAAGCCTATATTTGATACGGTAGGTGATACCTCAGTTGGGACGAATATCACTGAAGAGGAGTGGGTATCCCATTTCAGCCTTATTTTTGACAGTAATAACTCACAGCTAGAATATGATAGAGGTGAACAAAGTGTAAGTCCACTACTCTTTACTAATAATGAAGTCGAAAAAGGCATTATGGGGTTATCAAGCAATAAAGCGCCAGGGCGCGATGGCATGCCCCCTGACTTATTTAAATCAAGGGTATTTCTCTGGGCGCCAGTCCTTACTGCTGTGCTTTAGGCAGCTGCAGAACATGGCTGTCCTAGATCTTGGGGGACATCAACGATAGTACCAGTATTTAAGAAAGGGGACGAAGCAGCAACTCCTGTTATAGGCCGATATCCCTAATTGACTCTGTGGTCAAGGTAGTGGGTGGAGTGATTCTGAATAGATTAACAGCATGGGCGGAAGAACAATGGGTAATCTCCAAAATCCAATATGGCTTTTGGCCCGGTCATTCCACAATAGCGCAGTGCCTCAACCTCTACATGGTTCTAGGTAAATACACCTTAGCGCGACAGGGCACCATCCACATGGCGTTAATGGACCTCTCTTCAGCTTTCGACTGCTTTAACCGGGAAAAGCTCTGGGAGGCCATGGGCGCAATGGGGGTGGAGCCTAATCTGGTTAACCTCCTGATGGACCTGCATCAGGTTACTAGGGCTTGGCTGTTTAACATCTAGTCAGTTGTCCAAACTTCCTCCTCTGAATCACAAGCGCCGGGAAACCCTTTGTTGGGTAGCTGTTTGCGCTATACAAACTAAACAAAGTAAACTAAACTAAACTAGTGCCAACGTGAGGTATTTACAGGACTTTAAGGTGTCTAGGGATTTTAAAGTCCTCAGGGGTGTTAGACTGGGCTGTACTTTGGCCCCCTTTCTTTTTAATTTATACATTAATGACCTGGAGGAGTTTTTATTAAACACTGGTGCTGATTACCCCTATGTCGGTCGTAAGGGTCTGCCTGTCCTATTATATGCGGACGACGCCGTTTTGCTAGCTAGGACCGCAAGAGGTCTCCAAACCCTACTAAATGCTTTTCACAGCTTTATGAAAGACCGAGACTTATCCATTAATAACACCAAATCCTTTGTAATGCAGGTAGGGCAGCGTAATAAGAAGCCGTTTTCATTTAGGGTTAACGATTAGAAGGTCCCTACAACAAGAACTTTCTCATATCTGGGCGTCCTGTTTGATGACCAGTTAAAATGGAACCAATCATTTCAGAGAAAAAGGGGAGAGATAACTCGGGCCAACGCTGCTATCTTTAATTTTGCAAGGAAAATGGGCAAACGTCCTATTGCTGCACTGTTAAAAATCTATCAGGCAAAGAGTGTAGCAATAGGAAGCTACGGTAGCAAACTCTGGGGGTATGTGGCAGCTAATGACATTGCCGTGGCAGAGAATAACTTTTTAAAACAACTGCTGGGGTTCCGGAAGGGGACTTCCAACTTGATAGTGCATGAAGAAACGGGCACTCCGTTTATAAGTGATACTTTAGCACTACGGCCACTAATTTGCTGGTTAAAATGCTGGCTAAATAAAGATCTGATTTTAAACCACCTACTCCTGAGAGAGGCCTTAACCCTGGATAATATGCCTAAAATACCATGGCTAAAATATTTGAAATATTGTTTCTTTGGTATGGGGCATCCAGAAATCTTTTTAAATCCTGACTCCATTAGGATCGCTGATGTGGAGTTTGTGAGGAAAACTTTTTAACTCTCACAACGCATGCATTGCGAAGAGGTAGAACTAAACAAACCTAGTGTTCGGAAATATGCTAGCCTGAAGACTACATCTTCTATGGGGCCTTATTTATCTTGGCAGATGTCGGGTTTTGATCGACACCTGCTTCCACCACATGTCAACCGTCCCAAAGGGTTCCCACCGAGGACAAGTGCTACCTCCCTGCGGCTGCGACAACAAGTCTCCGCAGGACTTGGTGCACTTTTTATTTATCTGCCCTTTTTACGATTTACCTCGGAGGTTTTACCTAAAGCCCCGTCTAAAAAAACTGAACTTCACTCAGGTTAGACCTGCATTGTACTATCTGCAATTGTTAAACCCCGAGAGTACCTTATTTGTAATTGGATTTTTAAAATCTGCCCTAAAATTCAGAAATAGTATGGAGGGTTAATCACTTAGTACTGTTATTACTGTCATTATTAGTACATCCGCTAAACTGTGGTTGCAGATTTTAACATATGTTTTTTTACGTGGTTTGAATTTTTATCATGTGTATAACAAGTTTTATTGTTATTTTTTAACTATTTTGTGCTTTTATGGTTGTTTCTGCTTGAATAACCAAATAAAGATTTTGATAGTGATAGTGAACTGTGGCAAGGTCATGGGGCCATCTATGACAAAAGTGGTCCCTGACATATCAGACACAACCTTTGAGATAAGGGAACTTCATAGTGCAAGAGAAGCAGTATTAGGAAAAATCTGGCACTCGCATATTGTATGTAATGTTTGGGCAAAAGGGGCCACCATGGTAAAACAGTGGTCCTAGCAATGGAAGTCATTTTTGACATAAGGGCACACCCATAGGACATTTCAAAAACATAATTGGGTGAACTTATGCGAACTGACAGATTTCAGTAGCTTGTGAATGTAGGTGGATCTGCACTCCTGTATTATCTTATTGTGTGTGAATGATTTAGAGTAGTGTAATCACTCTTAGCGTGCAGAGCTGTAGGGAGAGAGTACCAACCCCCCGGCAAAAAATGGTTGTGAATGAGTCAAGGGGGAGCCCCTGACTGGTGAGCAATGCACAGCAATAAGGCACTAGGGCTGAAGTTTTAAACACGACGTTTTTTCAATTTATTGAACATATATATACATTTCCAAAGTAAACACAAATCTCCAACTTAATCATGAAACATGTTGAAGGATCAAAGAAGCTATGAAATGAAAAGTTTCTGACATCTAGTTAATTTTCCAACATTGGGACATCAATCAAAAACAACAATCAAAAACAACAGCAAGTGTTCATAACCAATTCGTGAACAACCCAATGCATTTCGGGTTCATCCCGAACCCTTTATCAAGGGAAACTTATGTACAAATATCCATATATATAGATGAAACTTCACGGAGTCAGTCAGGTAGCGAATCTCCAGTTTTCAGTTAAAAACAGAATATTCTCTGAATGGTTCAAACTAATGTCGTCATGCAGGCTTCCTGAAGTGCCGGATTCAACGTAAAGTTGAAAGCGCTGTTAACCACAGGTTCTCTGCCAAAGATGCTCCTAATACTCCCTTGCTGTTGCTAGTGGGTTTTCTTTCAGGTGCCGTAAACACTCTAAACCAAGCTGCTTCCCGTGTGCTAGTTTCAGTAGCTTGCCACACTATGAAAGGACTTGAATATGTAGTGATTGTTTATTACAGCCTATGGCTTTTTTAGTAAAAGTATGTGAAAATTGTGCACTAACATGCACTAGTAAAGTAAAAACAAAATCAACTTTTCTCAGGGAAGAGAACCCCCCACCCTTTGTTCTCCCCTAGATGAATATATAATATTAATTATGCAAGTATTTAACTTCAGCATTGTTCATTTTTTTTAGGTCATGTGACATCACTTCTTGGACGATGCATGGTAAAAGGTCATAAGATGTCACTTCCTGTGACATCATTAAGGTCAAAGGATATATGATATCTCTTCGCTACCTCTGGCATTTTATTGAATCGATATCCATGCCTATGTGCCTAGACAGTATATGTATCACATTCATTTTGTGATAAAAAATAAGCTGTACATCCAAAAACATGGTATCACACCAGCAAACAAGTAAAGGTGCAAAAATGATTAGTGACGAGCCTATAATAACGAGACAGTGCTAAGACATCCAAATAACAGCACATCCTTAACAAATGCGATACATTAGTAATTAAACTGGCATCATATTAGCCAAATACATCCATCAAAGAACACACACTGGGTCTCAATTACAAGCTACACATCATCATGTTACAGCTGCAGTCTAACAAAAGGGACCATTAGATGCCCCATCAGCAATACCAAATTCGTTATATAGAAATGTTTTACTTACTTGAATTCCTAAATTGGTAGTTGACGGTAGTACTTGAATGTTGATGGTTACTTCCCCGTTTTCTTGAATAACATATTGCTTATAAGCCGGCACGGTCATTGGTGTAGTCATTAGTGTAGTTGACAAAGTGAGATCATCGACACTTCTTTTTGAAATGCGTCCGAAGTTGTATTGAGATACCAACACAGATACATTTTTCTCCCTTTCAGTTTTAGTCAATGGTTGCAGATCAACTCTTACCACCCTTATCTAAAATAAAGATGAGGAGGACACACTGAAATAAGTCACATGTGAATAAATACGTTTGGAAAACTCCACACAACTCAAATAAATATTCGTGTAACTCTCAAAATGCAGAACGTTTACAAAGTTACATGATTGAGAAAGAGGATATAAATAGGTATAGGCAGGGGCAGTTAGTCTACAGTCAGAGAAACACACTGACAAAAGAGAAAAAGAGCCGCACTGGAGAGTGGCACCGTATGCAACACAACAATTCCTGAAATGTTCTTTAAAATGAAACTAGAATGAAACCTCAGAAAAAAAGCTTGGGAAGCAAATTTGGATACCTTGATAACTTTTCTATAATTGGTACATTCTTATGCAACACATTTCGATGGATTGTTACCTGCATGTTGGCATCATTTGATCTCTTTCCATCTATAGCTCATCAGGCTTACGAATCTGTTTCCGTATTCCAGTGACCATTCTTCTTAAGTACCAACCACATTTGTTATATATTTCACAAATCTTGAGCGGTGTATTTTTACTCTGTTTGCTTTAAACTTCGCAAATTATGCACTGTCAAAATGTATTTAACCTTGACAGACCTAATTCTCTGTGCTATTGCACATTCCCTTTCCAATTTCTGCGTGTTCTTTGCACACCTTTCCTTTTTAACCATCCAGGTTAAAAACTGGGCTTACTTAAGTGGCCCATTTCATGAGTCACAAGTAGCTCACTGGTTAGTCTCACATGAATATTTGACTGCTGCTCGATGATACCCAGACAGATGCCAAAACTAATAAATGGAATGTATATCACTACATTCACAACCACTAAACAGTCAACATTTAAATTGTCAACTACACATCTTAATACCACCACATCTTTCCTATATGCTTTACTACATATTACCGCCACAATGACAGTTACCATCAAACCCTGTTCGGGTGGCCACATGCCAAACAGGGGATACTAGGCCCAAACATGATGGTCAAGCTCCTTTGCCTTCTATGACCCTACAACCAGGACCAAACACAACTATGATTCCTCTTGAATCTCAGGGGAGCAATGGCTAGTAGTCATAGGCTTCCCAGAAAGATAGTGTTGAGGATCAACAGCTTAGAAATCAACAACCATTCAACACACAAAGTAAAGTATTTTTCAATCCTGTAAGGGTATTTTAGGTAAACAAAAGCACTTTTAATCATACAGCATTACAAAATACACAACATTTCAAAAGGGTGGGTCGGTTACAGGGTTGTATGCACTTTGAGGGAATCTAATAATCACTCCACCCATCTCTCTTGAGTTAGTCACACATAGACAGGGAGCAGGCTTCAGCGAGGGACGGGTGCAACTGACTAATGATAAGCCCGTAGGTCAGTTCCTTGTCGAGAAGAATCATGCTGGGTTAGTGTTTTTAGAGTATTTCTTTCCAAGAAAGGTTAACGTTAGTCACAGTTCCTCTCTGCTTGTGCTGAGCACCATCCTAATGACCAAGTTACTTACCTTCAGTAATGCCTTATCTAGTAGAAACTCTCTCTATTCCTTACCTTAGAATCATCCCCGGCGTCAGACTAGATTTGTGAATTCTTCAGCAGTACCACTGCCTGCTGGTCGGTGGCGTCATTCGGCTCCATGTGGCATTGTACACGAGAATGCATATCAGTTTCTTTTAATGACTTTCCATGCCAGGAGCGCGGAGCCAAGAAGAAATCTGACCAGTGATGTGGAAATCTAGGGCCCTGAAAGGGGGAAAGCCTTGTTCCTAGAAATCCGTTCACAAAGCAGGGAGGATGGGTGGGTCTGTAAGGAATCTACAGCTAGAAAGAGTCTCCACCAGATAAGTCATTACTGAAGATAAGTAACTTGTTCATCAGTTTGAGACTTCTACCCGCGATTCCTTACCTTATAATAGATACTCAAGCACTACCTCTCTGGAGGTGAGCCTGTGAAACTGTTGCACAATAGAAAGTCCTGTGGTACTGAACAAGCGTAGTGCCAGTCCCAAATGACCTGACTGTCCAGGCAGTAATGCTTTGTGAATGTGTTTAGAGAAGCCCATGTTGCTGCCTGGCAGATATCCAGGACCAGAACGCCGAGTGTTAACACAGTGGTTGCAGCCTTAGCTCTGGTGGTATGAGCATGCAAACCCTCAGGGGATTGCTCCTTGGCCAATGCATAGCAGATCTTAAGGCAGAGCATAATCCATCGGGAGATGGTCTGTTTCTACACGGCCTTTCCGTTTTTCATTCCGACATACCCCATAAATAGTTGGTCATCCACCTGGAACTCTTTCGTGCAGCACTTTCTGGGTCCAGTCAGTGTAGTTTCTCCTCTTCCTTAGAGGGAGGTGATGGAGAATAAAAGGTATACAGGGTGATGGACTGGCCTATATGAAAGGGAGTGACTATTTTCAGCAGACAGGAAGATCTAGTGTAAAGAACCAGTTTGTCTTAGTAGATGTTCAGGTACAGAGGGTTGGGTGACAAAGCGACTAGGAAGGTCGTCTTCGTGGTAAGGAGCCTGGGAAAACAGTTGTGTAGTGGCTTAAAGGGATGCACATCAGAAATGCGAGCATGAGATTGAGGTCCACTGAGGCATGATGAAGGGCTAAGGTGGAAACGTGTTACAAACCTTTCAACAAACTAATTTCAACAGGGGATTTGAAAAGGGATAGCAGGTCTGGCAACCACAGAAAGGCTGAGATGGCAGACAGGCAGCTCTTTAAGGTGCCCAACGCAGAGCCCTGCAAGACAACAGAAAGGATAAAGAGAAGGACCTCAGAGGGGGGAACAGAAAAAGGGTCAATCTGTTTCTCTGCAGACAAGGCCACAAACTTGCCCCAACGGCAGGTTACACAGTCTTGGTAGCGGGGTGCTTGGCTGCCAAGATAATATTGCAGGCTTGAACAGAAGGTCAAAAGCTGTCAACTGTTCACCGCTCAATCTCCACACAAGAAGGTAGAACATTGACAGGTTCAGGTGGAGAAACCTACCCTGCTGCTGCGACAGAAGATTCTTCTGAAGGGGCAGCCTGATCAGAGGACTGATGGCCGTGCTCAACAGCTCGGAATGCCAAACTCTTCGAGCCCAGTCTGAAGCTACAAGTATGAATTGGGCCTGGTCAACCCTGATCTTATTGAGAACTCTGGCAGGAATAGTATGGGCAGAAAGGCATAGAGGAGGCCTGAGCTCCACTCAAGATAAAAAGCGTTTCCACCTTTGAAACTGCAGTGTGCAAAACATCTGACACTGCATGTTCTCAGCGGTGGCAAACAGATCTAACCAAGGCTCTCCCCACTGCTGAAAGGGACTTTGCACAATCTCTGGATGGAGATACCACTTGTGATCTGCCAGGCATCTGCAGCTGAGTTCTTCTGCCACGGCGTTCAGAGAGCCTTTTAGGTGTTGAACCATCAGGGATATGCCCTGACGTTACAACCATGTCCAGCGATGCAGAGCTTCTTGACAAAGGTTCCCTGGCTCAACCCCTCCCTATATGTTACAGTATCACATAGTGGTGGTGTTGTCAGTGAACACCTGCACCAGCCTTCTCTTGACGGATGATTGAAAGGCTTACAATGTCAAAAGGATCACCTGGAGCTCCAGTAGGTTGATGTAGAATCTGGATTACTCCAGAGACCTGAGCACTCTAATCTCAACGTCTCCCAGATAGCCTCCCCATCCCAGGATTGATGAATCTTTCAACACTGTCAGATCTGGTTGGAGAAGGGGGAGGCATCTGTCGCTGACCTAACCACCACTGCAGATTTATTTGCAGTTCCCTCTGAGATCCGGATCATGTTAGAGAGATTCCCCTGATTCTGTGCCCCTAGAACTTCTGGTCACACTACAAAGCCCACATATGCCAGCGGGCATGTGTCACATGCCGTAGGCACGAGGCCATGAGGCCCAGCAGCCTCATAGTCAACCAACCAAACAATCAGTCAATCAATCAATCAGGATTTGTAGAGCACGGCTACTTCACCTGTGAGGCTCTCAAGACACTGATGGATAATTCTGCCTGTTCTATTGATTGAACATCCATGTCTTGAGGTCCTTCCTGAATTGTTGGAGTGATGGTGAGGTTCTGAGGTGCAGCAGGAGGTCATGACCACAAGATGAGAGAAGGAGCGGCCTCCGCTGTTTGTCCGGCAGATGTAACGGGTGGCGGCGAGTGATCCAGATCTGAGTTTCCTGGTGGACTGGTGAAAGGTCATACTTTAGTTGAGGTAGACATGTGTTTCATTGTGTAGTGTCTTGTATGCATGGGTGAGTAGCTTGTTCTGGCATGTCTTCATGACTGGTAGCCAGTGGATTTTCCTGAGTTGAAGGGTTATGTGCGTCCATCTGGGGTGGTTGAGGATGATCCTGGCCTCTGTGCTCTGGATTGTCTGGAGCTTCTTCTAGAGTTGGTATGTAATTCCTACGTAGAGGGGATTGCAATAGTTGAGTCTGCTGGTGACCAAAGCCAGAGAAACGGTTTGCCTGGTGTTGGTCGGGAGCCATCTGAAATCCTTCCTTAGCATACGAAGCATGAGGAAGCAGGCCATGGAGACTTGTGCTGATTTGCTTCTTCATGGATAGCTGGCTGTCAAAGATGATGCCAAGGTTGCAGGTGTGTTTGGTGGATATCGGGTTGGGCCCAGCTCAAGGGGGCCACCATTTGATGTTCCAGTGTGTGTACCTGCCTTTCCTGAAGATAAGTGCTTCTGCCTTTTCGATGTTGAGTTTGAGAAAGTTGTTTTTCATCCAGTCAGCAACACCTTTCATGCATCTTTGAAACGTGTCTTTAATGGTTCTTGGATTGTTAGTAAGAGAGAGGATGAGTTGGGTGTATTTGGCATAGGAGATGATGTTGAAACAATGGCTTGCGACAATGTTATCTAGGGGAGCCATGTATGTGTTTTAAAGAGTTGCGTTGAACGATGAACTTTGAGGTACACTGCTGGTGATGTTCTTAGGGATCGAGGAGTAGGGAGGGAGGATGATTTTTTGCATTCTACCTGTGAGATAAGATGCAATCCATGTGAGGGCTTCTCCTTGGACTCTGATATGGTAGAGTCTGTTGATCAGTGTTCAGTGGGATATGGTGTTGAAAGCTGCTGAGAGGTTGAAGAGGATGAGGGCTGCTGTATCTTCCTGGTATAGCAGCATTCGGATGACAGTCTCACCGGTATCCATATTGGAGGCAGAAACATCGGTATTATAGCCTGAATTTATTTATTTAAGAAGTTTTATATAGCGCTAGCCTGACGGGAAGGTATTGGAGCGCTTCACAACATATACAGAGCATTGCAAAATTAAGCAAACATAATACAGTAAAGCAAGTATCCCAAGCTCACCATTTGGGTGGATAGTCACGAAACTGCACCGTATCCAGAACAGGAAGCATCTGAGATGGAGTCATGTGTGACTTAGGCACATTGAGAGTGAACCCCAGCGAGAAAAGGAGGTCTGCCATAGTCTGGAAGTGGGAGATGACAACATGGCAGAAGTATGAATCCTGCAAGTCCAACACTACCATCCAGTCTCTCAGTTGCAGGGTAGACAGGACTTGAGCAAAAGTGAGCATTTAGAATTTCTTTTTATTGAGAAAGAAATTGAGACAGTGCAAGTCTAGGATAGGACAATGACCTCCCTCCTTTTTGGGCACCAGAAAGTAGCAGAAATAACGATCACGACTCACTTCTGCTATCAGAACCCTCTCTATGGCTCGCTTGGCCAAGAGAGCCACCACTTCCTGGCAGAGCAAGGATAGATACCCTCCACTGTCAGCCTGTCGCAAGTGGGTGGCATGAGAGGAGGGGACGTTACAAAGGGGAAGTAGTAGTCCCTTCGGACAAGATGAAGAACCAAGCAGTCTGATGTTATCAACCTCTAGTGGGGCAGGAAATTGTGTATCCTGCCTTCCACTAGATGTCCATGATGGTAGGAGGGCAAACTAAATGGGTTTGGAGGATGCGGTTGCAAGTGAGAGTTGGACAGGCCAAACCTCTGGCAGCCCGACCCATAGGGTTTGTGAGTACCACGTCGTCAGCCCTGCAGAGGCTGGGAAGCTTCAATCAATCAATCAGGAGTTTGTTAAAGTGCGACTACTCACCCGTAAGGGTCTCAAGGCGCTAGGGGTGGGGGGGTGGGGGGGTGCAGGTTCCATTCCATCAAGGAGGGGGTCTGTGGAAGAGCCAGGTTTTGAGGTTTCTTGCGAAGATGGGGAGCGATGTTGTCTGTCTGAGGTGGAGCGGAAGGGCGTTCCATGCTTTGGCCGCGAGGAAGGAGAAGGAGCGGCCTCCCGATCTGGTCTTTCTGGTGCGGGGGACCACGGCGTAGGAAAGCTGGGCTGATCGTAGGGTCCTTTAGGGTGCGTGGAATTTGAGTCGGCTGTTCAGGTATGCTGGTCCGGTGCCGTGGAGGGCCTTGTGTGCGTGGGTGAGCATCTTAAAGGTGATTCTCGCCTCGACGGGGAGCCAGTGGAGTGTGCGCAGGTGCTGGGAGATGTTGCAGTGTTTTGGCAGGTTGAGGACCAGTCTTGCGGCGGCGTTCTGGATGTTCTGTAGCTTGCGGATGAGGTTTTTGTTTATTCCGGCGTAGAGTGCGTTGCCGTAGTCGAGTCTGCTGGTGACCAGGGCGTGAGTGACTGTCTTTCGGTGTTCGAGGGGGATCCATTTGAAGGTCTTACGAAGGAGGCGGAGGGTGTGGAAGCAGGAAGATGAGACAGAGTTGATCTGGCGGTCCATTTTGAGTTCGGAGTCCAGGATGATTCCCAGGTTGCGTGCGTGGTCTGTGGGGATTGGCGGGTTTCCGAGGGCGGTGGGCCACCAGGTGTCACTCCAGGCGTCGGGGTTTGGGCCCATGATGAGTACTTCTGTTTTGTTGGTGTTTAGTTGAAGGCAGCTGTTTTTCATCCATTTGGCGACGGCTTCCATGCCTTCTTGAAAGTTGCGTCTGGCGGTGTTGGGCTCGTTGGATAGGGAGAGGATGAGCTGGGTGTCGTCTGCATATGACACGATGTTGAGTCCGTAGGTTCTGACGATGGGGGCAAGTGGAGCCATGTAGACGTTGAAGAGCGTCGGGCTGAGGGAGGAGCCCTGGGGGACTCCGCAGGTGATTGGTGTGGGGTCCGAGAGGAAAGGGCGGAGTCTGACCCGCTGCGTCCTGCCGGAGAGGAAGGAGCAGATCCAGTTGAGGGCCTTGTCCTGGATTCCTGCATCGTAGAGTCTGCGTATTAGGGTGCGTTGGGAGACTGTGTCGAACGGCGCTGATAGGTCGAGGAGGATGAGGGCTACTGTTTCTCCTTTGTCCAGTAAGGTGCGGATGTCGTCTGTTGCAGTGAGGAGGGCGGTTTCCGTACTGTAGTTTTTTCTGAAGCCGGATTGGGAGGAGTCGAGGATGTTGTGTTCTTCAATGAATGTGGCGAGTTGGCTGTTGATGGCTTTCTCAATGACTTTCGCTGGGAACGGGATCAGGGAGATGGGTCTGTAGTTTTTGAGGTCGGTGGGGTCCGCTGAGGGTTTCTTTTGGAGGGGGTTGACCTCGGCGTGTTTCCAGTCGTCAGGGAACGAGGCGGTCGCCAGGGAGCGGTTGATGGTTTGGCGGAGCATGGGTGCGATGGTGTTGGCGGCTCTGTTGAAGATGTGGTGGGGGCAGGGGTCCGTGGGGGCCCCTGAGTGGATTGACTTCATTGTCTTCAGTGTGTCTTCGGTGGTGAGGGCTGTCCAGTCATCAATCGCTGGTTTCCGGGTGTCGGGGGTGGTTGGTGAGGGTTCAGTGTGTTGGTTGTCTTCGTCGAAGTTGTCATAGATGCTCTTGATTTTGTGGTGGAAAAAGATGCTGAGTTTGTCGCAGAGGTCTTGTGAGGGAGGGATGTCGGTAGACTCGCTGGTGGGTTGGGCGAACTCCTTGATGATGCTGAAGAGTTCCTTGCTGTTGTGTGCGTGGGTGGAGATTCTGTCTTCAATCGCTTTTTTCCTCGTTTCTCTGATGAGTTGATGGTGGGCGTTGGTGGCGGCTCTGAAGTTGTTGTGGGCTTCTGTGGATTTGGTGTTTCTCCAGGCCTTTTCAAGGCGGCGGCATGTGCGCCTGGACTCTCGAAGTTCGGTGGTAAACCATCTGGCTTTCTTGGCAACGGTATTGTTTTTCTTGAGGGGGGCTATGGTGTTGGTGCTGTCCGAGATCCATCTATGCAGGGTTCTGGCTGCGGTGTTGGGGTCGTCGTTTTCCGCGATGGTTGGGGTGGAGTTGTTGAGTGAGGAGGTGAGCTGGTCATCGGTGATTTTGGTCCAGTTTCTTTGTGGAAGCAGGTGCTGGTGTCTGTGGATGGTGGGTGTTCTGAAGGTGAAGTGGACGCAACGATGGTCGGTCCATGGGAGTTTGGTGGTGTGGCTGAAGGTGATGGAGTTTCCTGTAGTGAAGAGGGGGTCGAGGGTGTGTCCTGCTGAGTGCGTGGGCTCGGTCACGATCTGGCAGAGTCCAATGTTGTGGAGGTTGTCCAGGAGGGATGTGGTGTTGGGGTCCAGTTGATTGTCGAGGTGGAAGTTGAGGTCTCCCAGCAGGGTGTAGTTGGTGGATGCGATGGCCTGCGGGGAGATAATGTCCGTGATGGAGTTGGCGAAGGGTCCGCAGGGTCCAGGGGGTCGGTAGATGAGGGTTCCTCGGAGGGCGGCAGTGGGGCTGGCCGGTATCTTGAAGTGAAGGTGTTCCATCAGTTCTGTGGACTCGTCAGGGAGTGTGCTCAGGCGGAGGCTGGATTTGTGGACGATGGCGATTCCTCCTCCTGGGTGGATGGGGCGGTCCTTCCTGGAGATCTTGTATCCTTGGGGGATGGCGATGGCGATGTCCGATCCCGAGGTGGTGTTGGTCCAGGTTTCGGTGAAGAATGCTACGTCTGGGGTGGTGCTGTCGAGGAGGTCCCAGATTTCTGTTGCGTGTTTGTGGAGGGATCAGACGTTGAGGAGGATGCATTGCAGGGTCTTCGGTTCGGTTGTGTTCTTGTGGGCGGGTTGTGCTGGATCCGTGTTCTTGGCGGTGCTGCAGGTGTGCCGGCAGCAGTGACAGCTGAAGGGTCCATGGGTGTCGGCTGGTGATGCTAGCTTGTAGTTGTTGTTGCAGCCTGGGTTGAGTGCGTGGAGTGCTGCTGGGTCGTAGCGTTGGTGGGGAGGAGGTCCAGGGTTCCTGGTGCTGGTTGCGGACGGGTCGCAGACGGGCGCAGACGTGCTTGCCTTTGACGCGCCTTCGGTGCACCAGCGGCGCGCCCGCAGCCCGCGGCCGCCATTAAGTAGGGGTCGGGGAGGGCTGGACAGCTGGGAGGCGGGGAGGGGAGCTGGATTGGGCAGGTCGTGCTGGGGGGGGCCGCGGGGGCAGCAGCGGCGGGAAAAGGTAAAGGGAGGAAAGAAGGGATAAAGAAAAAAGGGAAAATAAGCAGAGATAAGGCACAAAAGAGCAGAGATGCAGAAAAGAGCAGAAAGGTGAAAGATAGAAAGGGTAAAAAAAAAACGAGTGAAAACGAGTGAAGGAGCAGAGGGAGAGAAAGGGAAAATGGGCAGAAATAAGGCACAAAAGAGCAGAGGTGCACAAAGGTGAAAGATAGAAAGGGGAAAAAAACGAGTGAAGGAGCAGAGGGAGAGAATGGGGGAATGGGCAGAAATAAGGCGCAAAAGAGCAGAGGTGCAGAAAGGTGAAAGATAGAAAGGGGAGAAAAACGAGTGAAGAAGCAGAAAGAAAGAAAGGAGACAGAGGTCCACTGGACCACCAGGGATGAGGCGCAGGGAAACCTGCGGGTGGAGGAGGGCCTCGATCACCAACACTGAAGAGTGCAGGGGCAGGGGCACCTCACTTAATGGTGGAGCTGCGAGGGTGGGAGAGCAATTTCACTGACAATGAGTCAGTGGTCTTGCTCGCCTGTCCCCGCAGTGGCCGCCATTAAGTAGGGGTCGGGGAGGGTTGGACAGCTGGGAGGCGGGGAGGGGAGCTGGATTGGGCCGGTCGTGCTGGGGGGGAGGGGCCGCGGGGGCAGCAGCGGCGGGGAAAGGTAAAGGGAGGAAAGAAGGGATAAAGAAAAAAGAGAAAATAAGCAGAGATAAGGCACAAAAGAGCAGAGATGCAGAAAAGAGCAGAAAGGTGAAAGATAGAAAGGGTAAAAAAACGAGTGAAGGAGCAGAGGGAGAGAAAGGGAAAATGGGCAGAAATAAGGCACAAAAGAGCAGAGGTGCAGAAAGGTGAAAGATAGAAAGGGGGAAAAAACGAGTGAAAACGAGTGAAGGAGCAGAGGGAGAGAAAGGGAGAATGGGCAGAAATAAGGCGCAAAAGAGCAGAGGTGCAGAAAGGTGAAAGATAGAAAGGGGAGAAAAACGAGTGAAGGAGCAGAAAGAAAGAAAGGAGACAGAGGTCCACTGGACCACCAGGAATGAGGCGCAGGGAAACCTGCGGGTGGAGGAGGGCCTCGATCACCAACACTGAAGAGTGCAGGGGCAGGGGCACCTCACTTAATGGTGGAGCTGCGAGGGTGGGAGAGCAATTTCACTGGCAATGAGTCAGTGGTCTTGCTCACCTTACTGGCTGAGAGGGTAAAGATGCATCTGTAAGCCCCTCCTATGGCCACCACAGGAACGAAAGGCAGACTGGGGAGGGCAAATTGCCATGGAAAGGCCCAAGTACCTGGCTGTAGCTCTTCTATCCTTGAAACACTCCAGCACTAAGTCCACCATCGTCTCTGAAGAGAAGGAAGCCATCAAAGGGCATGTCTATTAGTGATGCTTGGACATCCCTGGAAGAAACAGTTGTCCTCAGCCAGGTGTGGCGCCATAAGTCTAATGAAGAAGACACTGATCTGCCCAGCTAGTAAGTCTTGTCCAGCGCACATTGGATTGGGAACTTCTCTATATCTTTCTCATCTGTGATTGCTTGGGTAAGTAAGGACTGGGTTTCTTACTGAACCACGAGCAGCACCTGCACAACCGAGTCCCATGGCGTATGGGAGTAACAGCCCAAAAGGCAAGCTGTGTTCACAGACCGCAGTGGTAGGCTTGTGGAAGATAATATTTTCTTGTCTAATGTGTCCAGCCTCTTGTATTCCCTATCTGGAGGGGTGGTAGGGAATGCATCAGGATTTACTAAGGATATGGAGACTTGGACCATGAAGGTCTCCAGGGTAGAGTGTTGAGTAAGGAAATTGGGGTCCCCTGAGGCAGGGCAGTGGCGGCGGCCAAATGTCCTGTTCACAGAAGCCCCTGTGTAGGGTTTGGGCCAGTTCCCAAGCAGGACATCTGTAAGTGCTTCATTAAATGTAGTGGCAGTTCAGAGGGCATCACTCCTAAATGAAGCACATCTGTCAAGTTAGTCTTGACTACCACTAAGCGTAGGCTAAGGTCCAGGACTTAACCTCCCTTCTCACCACCAAAGCTCCCTCCTCCATCACCTTGGTAGGGGGGGAAAACTTGCCAGTATCTGGAGAGGTGTCTAGTACACTAGCTTCCGCCGATTCCTCATGCCAGTCCATATTGGGGCCTAGGAGCTGGTATTCGTCAGCGTCCTTCGACCCCTTCCTAAATCAGGCCCTAATTCAGAAGTGTTGCAAGTCAAAGTTTTCCAGTACTGCAAGGTTCGAGCCTGAAGCTGGCTGGCTGAAGTTGAATACATAAGCATCAAGCTCCCTTGAAAGCAGTTTGTTTTGGTGCCAAAGATTCAAAGCAAGATAAAGCTGGATTTCATACCACCCTAGTTTGCCCAACACTGGGACAGATTTGCCCTCATGCCACAGTCCAACATTTTACCATTGCAATTATGTTTTTGGTTCTCAATACAAAACCACATTAGACATTTCCAATGGAAGTTTCTGCCAAAACATAGTGCATGAAAGTAGGTACTTGACCGCATTAGTGTGCTAGGCTGTCAAAAACAGTTCTGTTGATTGCCTCAGGGGTACAGTCCAGGGTTGTTTTCAGCCCAGGTTACAGAACTTTTACAAGAATTTGATGACTAGGCATTTTCCTATGTTGATGACATATGCTTAACAAATGATGACCTTTCAACACAATTGGCTAGAGTAGATCGAATAGTTTTAGGATTTGCTCACATGGGCTACATATTTAGATTTAAAAAAGTAACAATTGCCCATCTCAATGTCCTGTTTTTAGGATACGAGCTGTCAAGTGAAGGCAGATTCCCAGTGACAGATTTCCTATATAAGTGTGCCCTTCTACAACCAACAAACACACTGAAGAAACTCCAACATGTTGGGTTTCCTAAACTTTGGCAGAACTCACATTCCAGACTGCGCAGAGCGGGTAAAACAGTACTATGACCTGAGTCATCCAGAATTTTCAAGTACTCATTGGAAGACTGAACACACACAAATTCTACCTTCAGTACAAGCTGACATTCTAGCTTCTAAAAAGTTACACATAAATGTTAACACCACAAACCTGAGGATCCGTATCATTACGAGTGCATCAGGGTACACCTATGTCACATTCAATGAAGGAGACACTAAATCACATTTACACACCAATGCAGAGATGTGTTTCGCACCACCAGAAAAAAATCTGAGTGCAGTACAGACTGCTGTGGTGAGAGAGAGAGCTCACTGGCTCAGGGAAAACACATCATTGTCATTACGTCAGTACCAGCCCTAGAGGCTGTCACAAAAGCAAGCATTCAAAATGTGAAAGCACCACATCCATGATAGATACAATTGGCCAAATCTCTTACAGTAACAGATGTAGATTCCAGATTTGCCTCTACACTAAATACACATGCATATCTTCAATGCTGACATGAATATCCCCTCTCTAATGAAGTCAGGCCTCTAGGTCAGTATGATTGCATCACCTATACTGATGGTTCTGCACAGCCTGCTGTAGGAACAAAACACCAATACTTTGCAGCCTGCGCTACTGTGACGGTAGCATGGAGAATATGACCACAAAAAACATACACACCGTCACTTGGTGACTGCACAGCACATCTGGCTGCACTAAAAGCCCTATTTTTGGCACTTAAGAATACGGATTCTGGAATACCCACACTCATAGTTTGTGATTCATAGTATTGTGGCCAATTGTACAATTAGTACTTACACCATTTGGGGTCAGAAAGGATCAGGAATTCCAAAGGGTACACATTAAAGCACAAGATGCTTTGGGGACAAGTGACCAAATACAAAGGGTGTTTGCCACTGGCTCATGTAATTCATGCATTGAGCCACCAGAGTGTAGGAATACAAGCTGTAGGGAATTCTATATCTGACAAAGCCACAAAAAGCAGCAATGCAAATTTCTGCAGTCACTACAATTACTCATTCAAGTACGATTATAGATGGAGGCATCATAGCGACTATCAACGCTGCGCACATTGGCACACATCTGCGGAAAGGCTTTCTAACAAAATACTCCTACCAATTAAGTGCATAAAACATTCCATTTGCTCGGATACGCAGAATGGGGGATCAAGTAATACATAATTTGGACCACGGGCTAGGCTTAATCCTAGCTGCACACAAGGGACTAGCATCAGCACATGCAGGGGAGGCAGCTACAATTTCACTATTGCAGCAGCACTATTGGTGGCCAGGTTTTTACAAACAGGCCAAATACTTTGTCCTTAAATGTGACATCTGCCTTCAGTTGAAGGTCTCCACCATAACAGGGTCACTGTAAACAGCTCTGCTGATCTCAGACAAGCCTCTCGCTTGTGTTTATCTGGATCATGGCAGCTCTTTATATTCAGAAGAGGCTTACAAATACATTTTAGTAGCAGTGGATTTGTGCTCTAGATTCCTAGGGGTTTGGCCACAGCAATCGGATTAAGATGTGGGTTCCAGATCTCGACAGTCCCAGTACAGTGGCGGCTAAAACACCATTTAACATCAATGAACATTTGGATGTTTTACAAAACCGGAACGACTTCTGAGGCACCCAGAGTAATGTCAAGCAGAAACATACCACCACTGGAGAAGTGAAGGTCACACTAGCAACTCCTGGTTGGAAAGATCGGGGATCTATTCCGAGAGAAGATCGTGGACAAGAATGACTTTGGACCATCCTACACAGAGCCTGTACCTGTCCTGGCAGTTGAAGGTACCATAAATATATTTTTATTGCCCCTTGCTCGCTCAAAAATAAGAGATTTGTGTTAATAGATCTCATCAAACCACATCTTGTGGCCGGTTCAACACAGTAGACCAAGAGGGTTCCTGGGTTTTTACCTGCTTCCTCCAACTACCCTACAGGAAGTTCCATTGGGAGCTTAGGTCAGCAATGAAGCTTCTTCTCCCAGGCAGGGGACAGCTAACAGGGAGGTTTTGCATCTAACTGTTACCTCAACAACTATGTTACAAGCAAGTTGCACAGAAAGACATATTTCACTACTGCAAACTGACAAAGAGGGTCTTTACTGCAACGTACTACCCTTCCAGTCAACTCCAGGTTCTACAAAGCCTGCGGAGCCATCCAAAATAGATTAAACAGCCTTCCGCTACTTCATCGACTTTGATGACACCTTTTCAGATTCATCTTACCCACCACCATTAACGCCTTGAGATAGATTGTGTGTATTTTACATTTGGCTGAAAAAGACATGCTTTATCCATCTGTGGATATACATTTGGATTACGATTTCGGACAGTATCACCCAAAACGCTCTGCTATTGGACAGGGGAATTTGGTTTTAACACTCCATTCTTCATCACACAAAGAGCAAAGAGACCTTTCCCTAGTGAACATTTCTGTTGTTCCTGTCCCTGATGGAATTGTTTGGGATATGGTATCATTTGACATATTTGGACTGACTGAAATTATGCATATTCCATATGTGTTTAAAATGTCTTTGCATGACGTTATAACTCCTAGTACTATCTCTGATGATTGGGACATTGATCTAGTGCGGCGATACTCATAGTACGGCCCGCGGGCCACTTGCGGCCCCTCATGGAAAACAGCAGCAGTCAAGGACTCGGCGCCATTACTGCTGTTGTGATTCCTCGGGGTCGCATTTGCCGAGAAGAGGTCAAAGGGGCATGTGCAGACAAGTCGTGTCTCGCATGCCCACCTGCGGCCCCTGCCCTCATCTGCCACTGGGAGGTCATAGGCTTGGGTCACAGCAGGAGAGGATTTTAAAAGAAGGCACGCAAGTTGCTGCCTTTCTTTATCTGCCCCTATTTATTGCAAGTGGTTTTGCATATTCATTTACGTGAATGCGACAGTAGATGGCACTGTTGTGACCAATTGTGAATTACTCATCAGCTAAATTTACTTTTCATGCGAGTTTGTTCTCACAGAGTTAACTGGCAGGGCTTTTAGTGGGCCTGGTGTTTCAAAGCAGATGCTGAGGACGGGTAGCTATCGGGGGCTCCATTTTTGCCATCAGGGTGGGGAAAAAAAAGATATTGACTCAGTAGCAGCACTACTGCTCAGAAAGCCTGTGTCCGTTCAAATCGACATATTTTCATTCTTTCAGTCTCGTCATTTCAGACCTGAAGCATTTTCAATATTATATATAACAAAGCCATAGTTTTATTTATCTTATGCAACAGGAAGATAGGAATGTTGGGTTATGTTGCCTATATTCCTCAACCCGAGCTCCCCTGAAAGGTAAAGATCAGCCATGTCACTATATTCCAGGCTGCTAGCATTGGGGTCGTTTTTGAACCTAAACAGTCAGTGGTAAAATCTTCATTGGGGAGTTTTTCATCACTGTGCCTGTCCTGTCTGGTTGTTTATCCACAAACCCTGCAGGAGTCATCTTCGCCTAGCCATACACACTGTAAGACCGATTAATCCAGGGTCCTTGTCCCAACATGAAATAGTAGCACCAACACACTTTGCCAGTAGCTAACACAGTGCCAAAGGCCATGCAGATTTCAGTGTGTCACACTTCAAGAGTACTAAACACAAATGATATGCATGACTTGGACTGCTTACAGTACTCTTGCATCTATTGGAGTTCCAATGCTTCTGGGCAGTCCCCTTCTTATCCAACTCCATTGGTCACATTAGATACCCCTCTTACCTACATTACTACAGAGCACCGTAGAATACGATACCACGTCGCTAAAGAACTTGCATGCTTCGTTGCATTGAGCAGAAGCAACCACTTATTTTTAAAAATGAAGAAGAACACGCCCTCCAGTTCTCCTCACCACACAAAATATTCTTCGAGGAGAGAACTATTCATTTCCTAATTTGAAGGTCACTGATATTACTTCTGGATGGGCTGAGTGAACTCGAGTGATGAAGTAGAGGTGGGTGAGCCTCAAATTAACAGGAAGAGCGGAGATAAGAGAGGGCTCTGGCTTTAAGAGCCCATGCAAGGAGTCTTGAAAATA
Organism: Lissotriton vulgaris; assembly: GCF_964263255.1. Lineage (NCBI taxonomy): Eukaryota > Metazoa > Chordata > Amphibia > Caudata > Salamandridae > Lissotriton > Lissotriton vulgaris. The sequence goes on from NC_141694.1 coordinate 502,839,717, forward strand.
TATGGCTTGCAAATAATGCAACAAGCAGCAAGTTAGACTATAAGGTGCCTTCAAAATTAAAAAATGGCGCTGTTGTGACCATTTTTGCCTTCAGGGTGGAAAAAATATACATATATTAACTCGGTAGCAGCACTACTGCTCAGAAAGCTTTTGTCAGTTCAAATCACCCTGGTTTCTAAGGGTCAGAGAGAAGGTTTTTATCTTAGGTAAAGGGTGCTCTGCTATACGTTAACGCTAATTCTCAAAAAGGGTAGTGTTTCTCAGTGGAGTTGAGGTGCAAAAAGGGTAGGAGGAAAAACCCTATAACCCCCCAATGTACTGCTAACCTTGGCTAACACTGTATCTATAAAACAAACAGATACCCATGCACACTCCAAGATAAATACAAAAGTAAAGTCAGTGCAGACTTGAAGAACGTTATGGAGACAAAAGCATGGAAAAACATACAGCAATAGTTGTAATTATGAGACAAATTAGACTTTGATGTGCAGTGTCTTTTAATGTTCAGACACGGAAAGGACCAGCCGACACGTGTTTCGTCACATGTGGCACAGTCTGCCTGCAACTCTTCAGGGCTGTACAAGTTAGAATAGAAGTTGAAAGGTCGCTCTGTCTGTGATAATTCCGACCGAACAGGGCTCTGGACCGGAAAAATCGTCTGTTCGAAAGGATTGTTTCCCAGCACGAAGTGTCCTTATTGAGTAAATAGGTAAATTGTGATGGGGGTACACTTCAGGTCTTGTGTTCAATAGTGTTTTCTTAATCAGAGAATTCCCGTCGGATAGAGGGAAATGGAAAAAGTTTCAAGGCGAGGGTATGTGTTCTTGGACGGGTGCGTCAACGAAGAACATCCTCTTGCGTGTAAACCGCAAAACTTACTATTGACCACAAGACCTGAAGTGTACCGCCATCACAATTTACCTATTTACTCAATAAGGACACTTCATGCTGGGAAACAATCCTTTCGAACAGACGATTTTTCTGGTCCGGAGCCTTGTCGGGTCGGAATTATCACCGACAGAGCGACCTTTCAACTTCTATTCTATCTTGTACAGCCCTGAAGAGTCGCAGGCAGACTGTGCCACATGCGACGAAACACGTGTCGGCTGGTCCTTTCCGTGTCTGAACATTAAAAGACACTGCACATCAATGCCTAATTTGTCTCATAATTACAACTATTGCTGTATGATTTTCCATGCTTTTGTCTCCATAACGTTCTTCAAGTCTACACTGACTTTACTTCTGTATTTATCTTGGAGTGTGCATGGGTATCTGTTTGTTTTAGTTCAAATCAACATGTTTTCATTCTTTCAGTCTCATCATTTCAGACCCGAAGCATTTACAATATTATATACAACAAAGCCATAGTTTTATTTATCTTATGCAACTAACAACCACTTGGGTCTCCATTTTCGCCCTTAGATAAATCTCAACTCAACAGCAGCTCAAAGCCTTTGCTGTAATTCCAAATAGGCTGGTTTAAGTTCTTTCACAGTCTCATCTTTTCAGAACTGACACATTTTCAATATTATAATTTATTTACAACAAAGCCATAGTTGTTGCTTATTTATCTAATGCAACTAATAACTATTGGCAAAGCTAATAGTCCTGACTTGTTGCAGTTATAATGTTACTGGTTGTATCTGATTTATCTGGATTCAATGACAAACAGCAACATACCAGTAGGGTGGCACACTATGCTAAACAAAGATTTTTGTTTACATGTTTTTAAGCCAAGCCCTTAATTTTATCGGTCATGGCCCTTTGAGAGAACCCTCAGTTTTTTCATCCCACTAAAAGCCCTGTAACCAGGCACTCCATGTCAGTTATGTGTTAATATCGCTGTAGTTTGTTCTAAAAATCTATTTTTAGGTTCTGTTGCGCTTCTGTTAATAGTAGAGAAATACTGCTGTTTAAAGAGAGAGCGACTGACTAGAGATAGTCTGACTGAGAGGGATAGACTGACAGAGAGAGACTGGCTCAGGGTGAGAGACTGACTGACTGACTCAGGGAGAGAGACTGACTGACAGACAGAGAGAGAGACTGACAGAGAGTGACTGATTGAGAGAGAGAGAGACTGACAGAGAGCGACTTAATGACAGAGAGCGACTTACTGACAGAGAGAGACTGAATGAGAGAGAGAGACTGACTGAGAGAGAGAGACTCACTGACGGAGAGACTTACTGGCTGAGAGAGAGAGAGACACTGATGGAATTGGGGTCAAAGTGTGTATGGAGCTATGCAATGCCTCTTCAGATTGCTATTGTCTGCTAATACGAATATATTGTCAAAATGTGCTCTTTGTAGTTACATCTACTTTTGAAATATAGCATTGTCACATTGTCTAATGTTTTGAAACAGGTTAGATTTTTTTTACTTTAGCCCTGCCCCCCCACTGACCCTGCCCCCACTGACCCCGCCCCTACTGGTGTGGCCCTCGGCCACAACCCACACTGTAATTTTGTTCCCCGACAGAAAGTTTGTGAGTACCCATGATCTAGTGCATGAAATGCTAGATGATTACAGCATTCAACTGTATTTAATTCATAGGAAATGTATGAAGGTTCAGCTAATTATGATGAAATGTTCTGTTTTTATCATTATGGTCACCATTTCTTACTCCACGTGCAGTATTTACTTATTCACAATGGGAACAATGCCCTACATCACCACAGGGTAGCTCAAAAGCATTCAATCAATTAAACACTTCTTTGAAACAGTTTTGCCCTGACTTGAACACACGCGGATGTGATGACTGTTTAAAGATCTCTTTTAAAGACATATCCATTGGCCTCAACTCATTTAAATAAACGGATGATTAGCCGATAAAGTTTGCGCAGCAAGTCAATTATCGACATTGCTGATGCTGAGCATGTGCCGAACCTAAACCATTACGTTCCACGGTGACGATTATTGTAATTCCAGGATCTTCAGAAATTGTCCTTTGTCCTGAAGATGGTCTCAACAATGAATATATACAGGAGACCGAAACGTGGACTCACGCTTTTTCTTACCTGGATTTGTAGATCAATTGTATTAAGGAAGGAAAGCGCAGACACTTGTTTCAAAGAAGTGTTCAATTGATTGTTTATCATGTACTTCTTGCAACATTGTTGACATTGATTTTGTACCCTGTTTTTAATCAATGTTTAGAGTATTAAATACAAATTTCTCATATACACCCGCTACCTCTGTTCTTTCTCCCCTGATCACTCATTGTGACTGTTCTATAGTGAATGAGTAATTGTTGTTGCATCTCTGCACTTCTGACCTAAATTGTTTCTGGTCACGAATCACTATTATGAGCTTGAAGGTCTAACTAATATTAATAAAATCCCTTGAAGGTACGCTCACCTTTCTATATTGTTTGCCCGAACCCTCAAGGGTATATTGGGTTGCTCGCTCTTTTTGCTATCACTTAGAGTGGGTGACACAATAGGTGCTGCAGAACAACTAGTAGCCTTTCATTTACATGCTCTTGGTATATGTTATACTACTACACAAGGTACTTACAAGTAATTTGTGTATGCCAATTAGGTATAAGCCAATCAAACCATATTTCAGGAAGTGGGAACACGCACTTTAGAAATGGTTAGCAGTGGTAAAGCTCAGCGAGTCCTAAGTCCACCACAAACAAAATCTGCTAAATGTGGAGGGAAAATCAAAAAGGTTTGGAGGTGACCCTGCAGAGAGCGGTAGTTCAACTGTAACCTACTTTCACTGTCATAGATGTCCACTATTTTCAGCTTACAGCAAAACATGTGAAATGTATTTTCTAATTGTGAACATAACATGCATGTTACATTGTACAACACATTTTAACCATATACCTTTATAGTGGCATTTAAATGTGGTTTCAGATTGCTGCCATCATCCAAGATGATATATTCTGAATTTCCCAAATAGATCACACCACTTTCACTGACTTCAAAACCTGCAACACATTACAGAAAGAAGATGTAGTATCAGCAAATGCTAGGTGTTAAAGGTAATTACATTTTGCACTTTTGTCATATGATGTATTGACATCACTATTATGTAAATAATATTCACTGTATTCTGCAAAAAATAATTAAAAAGTCAGTGAAAAACATGCAACCGGAAAAATGTTGAATTGTTGGGGTCCCTTCTTTTTCCACATATCAAATGTGATATCTCTTACAGAAGGTAGTGACAAAGGTGGCTCTAGTTGAACCACACAAAACTTGAGTATAGTGAACTGCGAAGACTCTGCACTTGGGTTTCATCAGCCTTCTGGGATACCATTGAGGTGAGAAGCAAAGGGGCAGGCCATGCCTAGAAGATCCCCAATTTCTGGTGCTTTGTGGCAGTTTTAAGATCTTCTTAGAGTTTCCTGTTGCTTAAATGGGTGTAATTTCTGATATTTATATGTTTCCCTAGTCTTCATTGCTTGATTTTTCTCGTGAGAAAGTGTCACTCACAGTGGTTACTCATAATTTCACTGAAATTATGAAAATGTGACACATACGCTATCTGAATCCTTGGCAGCTAAGACAACATAAGGTGCTAAGCCACCTCCCCTGTCCCACTGTCAACTCAAATGTCAATGAGCAGGGAGAGATAATCATACAATCCCCACTAAGCGATCAACCGAGGGGTATATTTGTGAGAGGTTTGCGCCATGCTTGCATCGCCCATCATGGTACATGGATGACGCAGAACTCCAAGTCAGATTTTTTATGCCACGCTAAGCCATTTTGCATGGCTTTGAATGGCTTGAAAAATCTGGAGTAATGCAAAGCAGTGCACTGCATTGCATTACTTTGCACAAGGTAGGTGTTCCATGGGCGTTGCGTGGGTGTTCACATGCAACTCCCGTGATTTATGATGCATTTCCAGTTTTTCCAATCCTGATAAACCTGAGAATGCACCAAAAAGATGCGCCTTCACAGGAGAGGGGTAACATGGAGAAATATCTTTATTTCTTCTCATTACTTCCTCTTTCTATGTGTGCAGGAAGGTGTCCCTTCCTGCACAAAAACAATTCTACAGACAACACAGGCTCCCTTGCAAAATAAATCAAGGTTGCCTGTGTTGGTGCTAGGCAGCCCATTGTGTGCCAACGCAGGGGAAAGTATGCCTTAAATACAGCATATTCCTGCCCTTTCCCAGTGATGCAGTGCAGCACAGCAATGTTACTAGCTGCACTGAACCAATTTCTCATAGATATGGCCTGGTAATTAAAGCAGCCCTGTCTCCACCGTCCAACCCTTATTGGTCTAGGGCTACACTCTCTAGATCTCAAATGGAAGAAATACAAATCCACTGTCTGGAGCGCCTGTACCTCAACCTCTATCTTACGCTATGTTTTAGCAGAGGTATCCAACATGGATAACACTAGTCTCCGTGGCCACATGGTCACACTCAAACATTATGGTGTCCTGCTACCACTTACCAGTCATGCAAAATCCACTTGGGAATGTCAATGCTGGATCTGGCCATTCCATTAAAGCAAAACAATACATACAAGTGGCCTGTATGCACCACAGATATCACTGAGCAGGAAAAATGCCTGGTCACTACAATCAAGCAGAAAATTGGTATGCCACCACTTCTTAATGTAGACATGGACGATAGTCGACTACAGAGCATGCTTGGTGCATCACTATCGATCACAGAGGCTTTGGTTCTCAGAAGAATAAAAAAAATCTAGTCCTCAATGCAAATGCATGATTACTCTGGATGCTCAATCACAGGAATACCAAGCCACCAGATAAGCTACAAAGTGGATCACTCAGGACAGGGAGGCAAGCCTGTATAAGCACAAAGGAGACATTCCCACCCCAACACTTTCCATTTGTTTCTCTAGTACATTGGGTGACAAACACCAACACCATTCGATAGGTAAACATTCCCCAGGTTTTACAATCACCTAAAATCTTCGGCTCTTTTTACTGCTCAACTAAAAAAGGGAGAGCGATGCATGAAAGAGGAAGAAAAGTGCCAAGCCATTATATTTACATCCTTGTCCCCTTCCCTTCAGCCACTCTCTGTCAATCAAATACATAGGAAATAACTACAACAGGAGTGGCTGGAGTGTAAGCAACATCTCTCCCACTTTACATTTATTTTTCATTGTTTTACCCAGCCTGAAAGGGCGTCCAAGAGCTCCAAAGAGCAGTGAGTAGTATCAGAAACATTCATTTAATTACTTAGTGGACTTTTAGAGTAAAGAAGAGAAGTGAATAAAAAATACTAATACAATAGCGATTGATTACAGCGTAATATATAATAGCACAGAGTATGCCCTTGTATCTTCAGCATACTCATTCTTTGTACCTGACCTGCAACACACCTTGAAAAAAGAGAACAACCTTTCTTTTCCCATCAAATATGTTCATCGAAGACCATACATACCTGTGAGGGAATCCTTTACTGTGACAGTGAAGTTCATGTTTCCCAAATATAGGTTATCGATGTTTGCCCGAACACTTTTCTCTTCTCTTGGTAAATACAGAACGCCAATCAGTTGCAGTTCAGCATAACTAAAACTGAAATTAGCAGCACCAGAGATCTGCAAAAAAAACACACAAGTTATATTATGAACTACTTTCTTTGTTCTGAGAAGCGGTAATATGGCAAGTAATAGCTTCATTTAGACTTCTTCAAGTTTTGATGGCTAGATGAAAAGGTGTAGTCATTTTGATAGTTATAATGAATTAAAGAGAAGTTGCTTATTTGTTTCCTGAATTTTCATATTAGTGATGGTAGTTGGGTCAGATGGATTTCCGCACCAAGGGAGCAGGGACAAACACATATAAAAGCAAATGTCATGCGTGCAATTCCTAAAGTTTATGAATAGAATAAAAGAGAATCAGTTAACAACCTCAGTGTCTGCACAGAACGCCTGTTTAGGTTAAGCAAGCATGAATCAAGGAGAGTTATTACATCCTTTACTGTGACTGAGTATACGTTTATAGAGCCCATTCACAGAAACGTATGGGGAGGGTAGCTTCTAATGTACATTCTTAATACAATGTTCACACAATCTTATTTGTATCTCCCAATGTAATTCTTCAACAAGTTTGAGATCCTTAAAAAGTTGTTTGATAAACGCAATTATGTTGATGTGAAGCATTAAAAAAGCAACCCAAAGGTGTTTTGTAACATTTGCTTTTTCGCCGCTGTAACTGTAAGAAACAGGACATTAAGACTATGATAATATCAATTTGAATATCCCTCACATCATAGTAAATTGACACTCTGCTCCTAATGAACAAAATCATGTTGTACATAGAGTGCTAAACAAGAACATATTCTTAATGTAAATAATCGATCAAGAAATTTAGAAAAATATTAAACTAGAGCCATATAATAAAACTTCAAAAATCCCTTTGTGCAGCTGAAGACAGTAATATCATGAGAGACCTAGCTTACCCTAGTAAGCTTCTTTGTTAAATTTGTTTTTAACAATTCATAACAAAGCGTGCTGCCGAGGTCTATACAATTTTTAAAAAACCCAGACCCTAAGTTATAGGCCTGAGCTGAAGGCGGATTGGGCTTGCCCATGTTTCCCATTTCTATGCTGCAGCCCAACTGAGAATAACAATAGCGCGATCAAAGGCATAATCAGGGAAGAATTGGATTCACATGGACCATGCAATAGTATGTAGGCCCTTCAGCGACTTGGTTTGGATCGAAAAGAAGTATACACTTGAGGAATCATGCCAGTACCACCCTGCGGGTCTGGGATAGATTTATGCTAGCCAATGAATTTACGACATATATTCCACTTTAATTGGTATTTTTTGCCCTCACCACAGGGTCAGGGGTTTCAGTGTTTGAGGATTGGGAGATTCAGGATGATATCTGACATATCACTGATCCCGGTAAAACCTTTGACTAATGCAAAACAATATCATCTCACTGAGGGGAAATTACTGGGTTACCCACAGATTGGGAACTGGATCACTCACCACAGCATCCGGAAAGGAGCTACTGGGGAAAAGACAAACTTTGAGACACGTTTTCCTAAGTTTCCTAGGTTGCAGCTGTGGTTTTGCAATATCTATCGGTATTGGTTATGCAGGAGGCACCACAGGGTTGGAGACGCTATAAGGAGTGAGAACAAATAATGGACAAGCAGATTTAACATAATAGGCGTGACAGATTCGGTTTAGATACACATTCCTCGTCCACGTTTGTGGAAGGCAGGGCAATTCACTAGAAATTGTGGTTTGATTGGTATTACATTGCCCTCTTCGGATTTCCCTGTTGTTTGTAAGTCCCAGATTTTTGATGGGATGCAGCACCACAGAGGACTCTTCGAATGTGTGGTGGCAATGCCTGGTGATCCGACCCTTCTGGGAGGGTAGGTCTACTATGATCTGGAAGATCTTGGGATATTTGATACCAAAAAGGCTCCGGAGGCGATGCTCCTTGTCTCAAACCGGACATACTTCAGGCAATGGCTAGGTGGGAATGGACAGAGCCCCCCTGAATATTCTGCTTCCACCACGCTGGAGAGCTTTAGGGCTATTAGAATGATAATGACATCCCACTGCCTTGGATAATGACTTTGTTGAAGCCCCTTAATGAACAAAATAGTGCCGGGCTATTAGATAGGATTCCGCTGCAATATGAAACAGAGTGTATGAACAAGGGAATGCTCTTTCTCATACAGTGTGGAGGAGATGGTAAAGTTAGAGCAGTTTATGTACTGCTTTACATACGCGTGGAGCCCCACGGTGTGTTTTGAAAATGGTCTCAGTTGTATAATTGACAAACAGAATTTAAGTTGTAAATAAATGTAGATGAGATAAAGTATGTGTTCCTATGATCAGCTTTACCTCAAAGGTTTTATTGATTGATGATGTGTCATACGGCCATCCTGATAAAAATGTCAGAGTAACATTTCCACTCACAGGTTCTCCATGTCTGTACCTACAAAGGTGTAAAATAGATTTAAATTCTGATCATTATTTGCATGTAATACATACGATGTAGGTTTAACCAACGTTATAACATAATCTTCTACCACCTAAAAGCAGTCACAAATATCAGATCTGACATCAGGATAAACAACCTGGAATTGGGGACACTGAATTGAGGGTTGGAAAAAACATAGTGTCATTCAGCATGTCACAAAATGGTCAAAAGCTTTAGAATAAGATAATTTGTTACCCAAATGCACAAGAAAGACAGCACCACATAAAAGGCGTATATGCACAAACTGCTTTGATATGCGACTTAATTCCACCTTTTCTCAACATGGAAATATTTTTGCACGCCGTACTTTTTAAACAAAGTACCAACTTGAGCAAGAAACTGGAGTTGCACTAATATTGCTTAAGACAGTTCCGCATTATCATTAGCACACCTTCCCAATGCCAGCGTCATTAAAATGTATGGCACGCACAAGCACAAACCATGCAAAACACAAACAAATCCGTCCATGATATGGAAGACACGCACGCCCGGATGAAGTTAATCCGTGCACCGAAGTCGACTGTAAGTGGGCAGTCAGATCCTGGGGTTACACACAAACAGAATATTAATTCAATGTGCTGAATACATTTCAATACTGGGATTCCAAACTCTCGAACAAATCCCACACCCCTCTACTCATCTGTTCGTAGTGTCGTTGGAGGATACAATAGTTCATCCATCCGTCTCCCCAGCTGTAGTGGGCGTCATTTTGCCACATGAGTGATGCCCTTTAGTTTGTTCAGCACTGGCTGTTTATAAGAAGCTCACTTTTCGAGGTTAACTAGCCAGCTTGGGAGCAGGGGCGGAGTGTACATATCCGATGATGGGCCGTGTTTAGAATTGTACCTTTTGTTTGTTTTATTTCTGAGCTGTTCTATAAATATCGATGTACTGTGTGCGGAGCAATGTTACCGACCATGGCAGAGACTGGTCTGTGGCGTGCTGTCAGTCATCCTGTCCTACTTTGGGATCAGAAATCCTATAGATTAAGTCAGATCCACCATCATATGAAGATATCAGGTACCCTTTTGAAACGTATAGCTTCCATTTATGTAACAAAACTGTAGTCATGTATAGATTCTATGGAACATGCTTGGAAGGGGTAGTAAAATAAACGTAATATTACTAGAGGGTCTTACAACAGGGACATTGCCAGATTCTGAATTCAAGGATGCACTAGAAAATACCATCATCGTCTATTTCAAAGGGAGCTCCAGTAGTACAGGAGGCAGAGCTACAGAGGAAGGCTCTTTAGGGTGGGACACACAGAACGACAAAGTGTGTATGATTAGCTGGATGAAAAGCCCATCAACTGCTGGGGAAGACAATAAACAAATTAAAACAGTAATACCGCACCCAGAAATAGCAATACAGCGGGTCAGAGCAAATAAGTACATGATCTAAGTGCATTTGACTATTATGCATACATGGAAAGGCAACACGAGGAATGAATTGCCTATAAAAGGGCATAAAAGCAATAACTACATGACAACAATTATGGAATAAAAATAGCATAAACAACTCCAAAACTAACCACATAGTTCATGGCTATTTTCAAGTACCAGTCACTCAAACAACAACACTGAAGTAACGATAGTATCGTTCTCAAATCAGGAAAAATCTACAACCAAGTGAAACCACTCTTCACTTAGGTCCCTGTCTTAACTTCGATCCGAAAATATTGAGCAAAACACCCAGTGCACCCGAAGGTTCACCTCTGGAGTGATGCATAAGAACCAAACTGGATTTTATACTAGGCCACAACTCCTCAAAAGAAATCCAAGAAGCTCATTCCATATAATGAACTGAGTAAAAGACTGGAGTGTTCTCCCAAAGAAGTTTCATTAGACACTGATATGGCAGTTAACTACGTGATCTTTCAAACAGCAGAGAAGATTAATCTAAGTGCGGAGGTAGCTGGATGGATAGGCCTTATATAGCACAAGTCAGTGGCCAGCATCCACAAAGCTTACCTTGTCTTGGAGGCATGGGAAAACCAAACATACACATGTCAATAATACCAGCATATTTGCTTTGCCTGTAGAACGGCAGACATTACTACAAATGAAGAAATAGGAAGACTATGGTGGAGAATGTGGAACAGGCTATATGGCAGAAATCTGTGAAGATATACTGTTGTGTGTTAGGGAGCCAAGGGATATTACAAAAGCATCCATGGAAATTCTGCAAGAAATTGTTGACATTTCATTTGATGTTTGCATCGAAATTTCAGCAGGATACCTGAACAATCTGCATGCAACTAAATGGAATAGAACAATCCATTTCCCAATTAAAAATTCATGGAAGTGAAGAGCACTTATTGTACTTGGGGTTGTGACATTATTAGAGTATTGTCCCCCAGTAGTCTGGCCCAATGTTTGCCATTAAGGTGAGGCTTTGGCGAGATTAGCAAATATTCATTGGGCCAGAAGGAGTATAAGACATGTGTTTAAAAACAATTACTTAATTTCAATAAAGTGGTAATTTCCCGTCCCATTTTTCTGTGGCTCGTTCTCCCTCAGAAACCATGAAGCGCCTTCAGCATATTCATATAGGGGTCTTCCCTTCCACAACATCCCCTATCTGTTTCAAATAAATAACGACTAGTATTAGGAACTGCACCCATTGAGTGTGAACTCTAAATGTAATTAAATTAAACTTGGTTCTTCATCGACTAATGTTTATATACCTCAGTGTACCCATGATTTGAAGCAGTCAAAGCCTGTGCCTCCAAACATTGTTCAATGATGTGGTTTGTCAATGAATGTTCAAAACTCCATCATGCACAGCAAAGTGCCAATAAACGGGTGTCCCCTTTATCGAACATTGAGCATCCAACTGATGATTCGTTTCATAAAACTCAAGTAAGACTTGGCAAAAAGATTACAATTATATACGGTCCAATATTCTGGTAGTGGTTGTGCTCCCTTTATCGTCGTCCAATATTCTGGTAGTGGTTGTGCTCCCTTTATCGTCGTTCCCACCACTCCATTTCTCTTCTCCCTTATGTGGTCAGGCTGATTCACTCAGACTGATTTAGGATGCATTAAATAGGGATAGAACGTTAAAAGATGGAAACATATTTCTGAAATCAATGTCGTTACTAATTTCTAATAAAAATTAGTGACTTTCTGAAGCATAAGGCCAGACCTAGAACAAAGGTTTATTTATTTAAATGTGACTGAGATACTCTCTTAAAATACAACTGGACATTTTGCAGGTACAGTCCCGTTTGAAAATGTATTCCTCGATTTACTTACTTTGCAGTTATTTGACCAGTTAAATTTTCTTGTTTGTCCACAATGTAGACAATTGGTGTTTTCACTGCCACTTCGAATTTTGGTGCCACTAGAAAAATACAATTTACTGGTTAATATTGCAACTCTACCGAGCAATCTGTTTAATGGTCAACATTATTGGCATACTACAAAACTTTCTTTGCAATAATAAAAGCCACATTTGGCCATAAGAAAACGACAAGGACCCACTAGAAAATCACGTGTAAATCTTTGCTTTTACAAGAAGAAATCAGGTACCCTCATGGGTCCTTGGATTCTGATAGAGCAAATATTGAGACAACAAGTGGTGGTCAGAAGGTTCTTACAAAATTGTTGGCCTTAATTCGCTAGACCTATGGACACAGCAGCAGATTCAGATTCATACAACATTTTATTGAGATATTTGAATTAATCTCTCTCTATATATACATAGGCAGAAAGATCTGTACAGATAAGCATAACGTATAATAAATTCGTGTTTAAAAAACACTTTACCCTAATGTTTCTTAACCCTGCAATAGACAATTCAGAACACGTCCACATATCACACAACTAAACTATACACCTGTAGAAGTCATAGTTTGTGAAGCATTTGCCAGGTTCAAATTCAAACAAAGCAATTGATCTTTCATTCTTAACTATCTCAGTAGAGGCTATTTACACCAACCAAGAGTTCACTTAGCTATAGATAGACTTCATCTAGTCATCTACAATTTGGAAATGCCCCTTTTTGCAGTCAACACAGCTCTAGGAGCCTAACATTACCTCTACATCCCTCGTCCTCGACCCAGTCATCACTCATGAGGTATTCCACAGACAGGAAACAAAACAGGAAATGCTTTTAGGCTCCACCCCCCCTCCTGCCAGGTGCTATATCAGACCTAACCACTAGAAGCACATCTTGTCTTGTTTCCTGTCGGTGGTTTACTTGATGGGAGACGCTGGCGTGAGTGCCGGCAGCTTACCTGCTTCTTTGTTCTTTGTCCTGTGGATCCTCCTCTGCTGGGCTCTGGGAGGCTCCCATGGACCGTCGTGGGATACCTCGGAGTGGGACTGCTGGGCTTCGCTATCTCCTCCTGGGCTCTGGTGACCTGGGCTGCTTGGCTTCTCGGGTCTTCCTGGTTTTCTTCCTGCCCAGTTGCCTGTTCCGGATGCTGTTGCCCTGTGGTGCTGTGCGAGGGGTCCTTGGTGTTGCTGATCCAGCTTCCTTGTTCCGGTCGTCATGCAGGTGTGGGCGGGGAGCGCTTGGCTGTGGTGTGGCGCGCTCCTCCCCATGTCTCTCCTACTCGCAACTGGTCCTCTCTGGATGGGGGCCTGGGTGTCTCCTCCGGTGTCTGCGCATCACAGCCTCCTCTCTGCGGGGCCAGTGTTTGTTGCGGTTTTCTCACCGGGCTTCCTCTGGGTCTGTGGGCGGAAGCCCGGCTGCTCTCTGTGTCCGCGCATGCGCTGTGTTCCCGCATGCGCGGTGTTGGATTCTGGCTAGTTGCTGGTCGTGGTCGGGCGCCCGGGTGGGCTCCGGGCGCTCCGATGACCTGTGGGGGCATTTCCTACCGTCCGGTCCGGAGGTCGGTGGGTCGGTAGTCGGCTCGCAGGGTGAGTGACCTCTTCTTCCCTTCGGCGTGTTTTGCTGTTTCTGATTACCGCGCCGGCTGTTTGGCCGCGGTTTCATTTTGCCCGCCCCTCCCCCTTGTCCTCTGGCCTGGTTATGGTTGGCTGGTTGGCTGGGGGATCGGGGACTTGCCTCACTGCCTATTTTCTGTTCGCGGGGGGGGGCTAATTGCTGGGTGTGCCCTACACATATATATATATGTCGTCCCCTGGAGGGGTGTTGTTTTTCTTGTCTTCTCTATTGGCAACTTTGTGCTTGGGTGTGTTGGTCCCGGGGAAGCATCATCGTAAGAGGAAGCATTCCTCCCCTGTGCCTCCCTCTTCCCCTGGTTCCAGTGGGGACTCCTCACCTCCTGTGAAGCGTGCCAGGAAGGCTGATGAAGAGCGGATTAAGCGCCTTATCCTGGAGACTCTTTCTGATATCAAGGCGACCAGGAAAGATGCTGTTGGTCTTTCTGGTTCTGCTGTCCTTTATTCCAATATTTCCTCCTCTGCTGATTTTGATGAGTCTTCGCTGGCTGCTGTTGATCTTCAGGGCAAGTACATTTCCAGGGATTTCTTGCCTGACGTCCTTTCCCATGTTCGGGTTAACATGGGGTTTCCTGATGACACTACACCTTCTTGCTCTCAGGATTCGCTCTTGCCGCAGTTTCGGAAACCTGTTGCCTCTTCCTTGCCGGTGCATCCCTTTGTGTCTGATGTCCTATTGAAGAAGTGGAAGGGCCCGGATCATATTGCCATGCCCAGGTTTATGTCTAAACTTTATCCATTACGGGATATGGCGGACACTTTGCCTGATTCCAATCCTGTGGACTCTGTGGTGGCCAGTCTTGTGGGTCGTCCTTCCATGGCTGATGATAACATTCTGAAGGACGGGGTGGACAAGAAGGTGGATTCTGCCCTGAAGAAGTCCTATGCCGCTTCTCATCTGGCTATTCGTTCTGGCATTTATGGGGCGTACGTTGCCCAGTCTTTGCTGACCGATTTCAAGTCCCTGTTTTCGTCCATGTAGGAGGGTGCCAGTTGTCCGGAGTTGCTGGAGTCTATGGAGCGCCAGGCGGAATTCCTGTCGGACATCGCCTTTGATACTGTGAAGGCTTCTGCTATGTCCTGTGGTTTCTCTATTGCTGCCCGCCGTAACCTGTTGCTGCGGGATTGGAAGACGGACGCGGCCCAGCGTTCCATGGCTTTGAGGCTGCCTTTCACTGGTGCCCGTCTGTTTGGTGACTCGCTGGAGGAGAAGCTCCACAAGGTCTACAAGGAACACAAGCATTCTTTGTCTTTTCGTGATCTTCCGCCCCGTGGGGGTTCTTCCTTCTCTGGTGCCAGGACTTTCCGCCAGCCTTCCAGGTTTCAGAAGTCCTCCTTTCGGAATCAGCGTGGCACTGGCCGGTCTTTTCCCAGGAAGTTTCAGAAGAAGTCCCAGAGGGGTGCCGGGTCTGGTCCGCAGCGTTCCTGACTATGCCAGCCTGGGGGACGTTCTCACTGGTGGTCCGTCTCTGGTTGGTGGGAGGCTTCGCCAGTTCCTTCCTGCTTGGCTCCTGATGGCCTCCGACAGATGGGTGCTGGATGTCTTGTCGAGGGGCTACCGGATCGAGTTCCTGTCCTCCCCTCCCCCCTCCGGGTGGTGGTGACCCCTTCTCCTCGGGATGCCTCCCGCCTTCTGGCCTTGTCGGACGGGGTTCGTTCTTTGGTCCGCAAGCTTGTGATTGTCCCTGTTCCAATGGCGGAAAGGGGGTTGGGCATTTACTCCATCATATTTGTGGTGCAGAAGATCACGGGGGGCTTCCGAGTGGTCATCAACCTTCGGGGTCTGAACTTGTTCGTGAGGAAGATCCCGTTCAAGATGGAGACTCTCCAGAGGATTATCCCGCTGATCCAGTCCGGTTGGGTGTTCTCCACTCTGGACCTTCAGGATGCGTACCTACACGTCCCGGTGGCTGTGTCGGATCAGCGTTTCCTGCGCTTCTGCCTGGAGGGCCAGCACTGGCAGTTCTGCATCCTTCCCTTTGGTCTTCGGTCCGCCCCCAGGGTGTTCACCAAGGTGTTGGCTCCCTTGGTGGCCCATCTCCATCTCCTGGGGGTGTCGGTGTTCCCGTATCGAAATGACTGGATGGTTCAGGCTCCGTCCCGGGAGGTCATGTCTCACCACCTTCTCTTGACCATGACTACGCTCAGGGAACACGGGCTCTTGATCAACTTGCCGAAGTGCCACCTGGTGCCTGCCACTCGGAGGACCTTCATCGGAGCTGTGTTCGATTCTGTGTTGGGCAAGGTGTTCCTACCAGAGGCCCGGATTCGTCGCCTTCAGTCTTTGCTGAGGAAGTTGTTGTCACAAGCCTCGGCTCCCCTCCTTCAGTGGCTGGAGGTTCAGGGCCACATGGCTGCTTCTGTCTTCACCGTGCCCTGGGCCAGGGTTCATCTGCGCCCTCTGCTGTGGCATGTGTAGCGGTGGGTCCCCTTTCCTGTCCTGGATTATGCGGTCCCTGTGCCCGTGTCTCTGGAAATTTTGTCTGCTCTTCAGTGGTGGCTGGATCCTTTCCACCTTTCCGTGGGGATGTTGTTCCGTCTGCCTCCTTCTCTGGTAGTGGAGAAGAGTGGCTCAGTGGTTAGAGGCGGCAGACCCGGAAGCTGAGATCGGCCGTGGACCAGGGTTCGATTCCCCGCCTCGGTGGGTCTCGGGCTAAAAAATTCCACGGAGTCGACAATTCTCGCTCCGGTGCCTACTCGACTCACGGGGTCACACTCTGCGACTCTGGGCAATAGCTTGCTTAATCTCCACTACGGCCCCTCGCGGCGGGATGCCTGGCTTTCACCTTGTGGATACCCGGCCGGGGTATCTCACAGGAGAATACCAGGACGGGTTCCCTAAGCAAGCGCCTTGAGACCCCTGAGTTAAAGAGCGCTATATAAATCGAAACACATTTACATTTACATTTACATTGGTTGTGACCACGGATGCCAGCGCTTCCGGCTGGGGGGCGACTCTGGACCATTGGGCTGTGCAGGCTCGTTGGCTCCCGGTGGAGTCTCGCAGGTCGTCCAACTGGAGGGAGTTGTCTGCGGTGGAGAGGGCGCTCCACTTTTTCCATCTTCATCTGAGGGGTTGCCATGTCCTGGTGAGAACGCACAACACCGTGTCTGTGGCCTATATCAATCACCAGGGGGGGACCCGCAGTTCTTCTCTGAATATGGTGGTCTGCTCCATTTCGGACTGGGCGGAGAAGAATCTTCTGGCCCTGTCTGCTCAGCACATTCGAGGTGTGGACAACGTGGTGGCGGATTCGTTGAGCCGGAGGTTTCCTTCGTCTCTGTCCCTGTGCCTGGATCCCTGAACTTTTCGCTTGCTTTGCCTGAGGTTCGGGACTCCGGATCTGGACTTGTTCGCCTCCCGGTCAAATGTCCTGGTTCCCCTGTTCTGCTCCAGGTCTCCGGAGGTGGGCGCCTGGGGAGTGGATGCCTTGTCTCTCCGGTGGCCTCCTTGGCTTCCTTATGCCTTTACTCCCTTTCCTCTGATTCCTGCCTTCTTGCTGAAGGTTCAGCGGGAGGGGGCTCAGGTGGTTGCTGTTCTTCCGCACTGGCCGAGGAGGTCCTGGTTTCCTCTGCTGCTGGGCCTCGCGGTGGGCCCTCCTTGGCTTCGGCCCCGCTACTCGTCTCTCTGAGGTCCCCATCCCCTCTTCTGGTTCCCCTCTCCTTGGCGGTCTGGAGGTTGAACGGTTGTCTCTTGGGGTCCGTGGTCTGCCCGAACACATCATTTCTGTGATGCAGGCCTCTCGTAGGCCGTCTACTTTGTCTTCCTACTCGAAGCACTGGGCTTCCTTCTCGGGGTGGTGTTCCTCTTCTGGTTTGTCTCCTACCTCTTGCCCTGTGTCTTCTGCCCTTCAGTTTTTTCTGGATGGCTTTCAGAAGCGTTTTGCTGTTTCTACCTTAAGGGGCCAGTGGGCTGCTATCCGGGCCTTCCGGGACCCGGATTCTTTTCTTTCTTCAGATGGCCTGTTGGTTTCTCGTCTGTTTCGTAGTTTTTCTCTCTCTTCCTCTTCTATTCGTTCTCTGGTGCTTCCTTGGGATTTGTCTTTGCTGTTGGGTGTTTTGCAGTCTTCCCCCTTTGAGCCTTTGGAGACTGTGGACCTTAAGTTTCTGTCCTACAAAGTGGCTTTTCTGGTGGCCATCACTTCTGCGAGGCGGTTGGGGGAGCTTACGGCCTTGCGTTGTTCCCCGCCGTTTTTGCGTTTTTTGGATGATGCTGTGGTGCTCTCTTTGGATCCTAGTTTTGTCCCCGAAGTCCGCTCCCGTTTCCATTCGTCTCAGGAGCTGGTTCTTCCTTCTTTGTGTCCTTCTCCTTCTGAGCTGTTGCTTCATTCTTTGGACCTGAAGCGTGCCCTGTCCATTTATGTGGCTCGTTCTGGGGAGTTTCGTTCTTCTGACTCTCTCTTTGTGACCTTTGGTTTGGCTGGTAAGGGTAGGGCTGCTTCCAGGCTCACCTTGGGTCGTTGGATTAAGGCTGTCATCTCTCTTGCCTATCGTGGTGCTGGTTTGCCTTGTTCCACTCGGGGCGTGTCTGCCTCCTGGGCTGCTTTCCATGGAGTATCTCTTGATGAGATTTGTCGTGCTGGGACCTGGGCCTCCGAGTCCATGTTTGTGAGGCACTACAGGTTGAATTGTGCCCTGTCTGACCGGACCAATTTTGGTTGTGGGGTGTTGCAAGCTGTGGGGGTTGTCCCTCCGCTCTGAGTTCTGTTTGTGTATTAAAACTTTTTTCACTTGCTGCACTCCTTTGTGTGTCTGGTCTGTGTTTTGCTGTGTTTGGGTTGCCAAAGGCCTGTTTTGGCATTGCTTTGGTATGCCTCATGAGTGATGACTGGGTCGAGGACGAGGGACGTAGAGGTAATGCTATGATTACGTTCGGTAATCACCATTACTCTTAGTCCTACTCATCCTCGACCCAGTCATACTTCCCGCCCTCCCTCCCTGTCCAGGCCTTTGTTGCTTGGTGTGTCAGGATGTGCTTCTAGTGGTTAGGTCTGATGTAGCACCTGGCAGGAGGGGGGGGTGGAGCCTCAAAGTGTTTCCTGTTTTGTTTCCTGTCTGTGGAATACCTCATGAGTGATGACTGAGTGCAGGCTTCATGTATAGCACATAGCTTAAAAATGAAATAGCTGATAAATTTCCATTACCTCCTAATGTACGCATCTACGGAAGGACATCTTGTCAACCAATCGGGTACAATAGCAAAACATGTGGCACTTAAGACATCTTTACTTCTTCCACATACCAAACAGCAGTCAGAATCTACAATGACCAACGTATGCATCAGAGTACAAATTATGCACAATTTACTAATTTTGGAATGGCAACCTATGTACATCGAAGAGCACACATTGCATATGATAACTGCAGCCAAGTCATTTTGCAGTGCATAGTCTCTGAAACGATTTCAGCAAATTATTCCAAACACTTCAATTTGTCTTAATGCAACTTCAGAAGTGTGATTGCCAAGAGCGACCATTGTCTGCACGACTGCAACTGTGGAATGAATATATAAAGCTGTGATATCTATGTTATCTTCAGTGACCAAGACATACATCTACCAGTCCTAACAAATATATGTAGCCAATAGACGTTTACCACACATGCAGTAGCAATGTGTTACATTAGATCACAACAAGGGAAATGACTGCTAAAGGAAATTGTTTAACAAACTGTTGAGAAACTGATTAATAACACAGCAGTGTATTTCAAATAATTTACATTACCTATATGCACCTATCTCACTTTACACATGTAAAAATTCAGGCACACGGACATGACGTTATGTACTAGAATAACATGTTTGGCCAAATGTCAAACCTGGGACAAAAATATGTTGCCAGGTAGCAAGCTCTTGAACATGGCTGCAAGAAAACATCTCATCCCTTTCACATCTATGCCTCGGTATCAGTAGCAACTGCTACAACACGAAGGTGCTGGGGATGGGCAGAGGACAGAGGTGGATGGGGAAGGAAAAATAAGACTTTTTTCAAAACATACCTTTTACCGCAGCCTCCGACACTGACGGCCGCCTCGGAGCTCTTTCGGCACTCTCTGGGAAGGTAGAAGCTGCTCAGCCAATCCTGGCATTGCTCTCATATTGGGAGAGCAGGGCCAGGATTGGTCTACTGCTGTCCTGCTCTGCACGCATTTTAGAGACAGTCACAAAAAAATAAATAGTGTTTCATTACCATTTCATTTATTTCTTTGACTGTGACCAGTCGGGCGACACTCCTCCGCCATTACAAAGGAACCGACCCTGCTTGGTATCAGTTCAGGTAGGCAATAGTTACATTTCATGTTATTAAAGAAGCTTCTATCTGGGTTAACCTTTACGTAAAAATAAATGGCAGAGTTTCGAGTAGCATTAGTGATCTGACAAAGAAATAATGCAGATTCGACTCCATACATGTCATGCAGCTTATTATAAGTTCTATTAAGAACCTGCACTCTACACTCAGAAATGGCTCGCTGCCTCGTAATTCCTACATACAAGTAAAAACCCATAGATGGAACATCTTTCTCTGTTCAAGTAGACAGCAATCTCCACTTCAGAAGATTAGTCTAAAACTGTCTCTTGTCCACATGACGACTATTTAAACAACTTCACAATGCATACTACACTTTTCACGGTATGGGAAGGAGCTGTTGTTATTCAAGTATATGCCATTGAACTTTGAATTATGCCTCCTGTTATAAGCAGATAAATTTATATAAGGGGACACCAGTAGCTAACCAACTCCCTGTAAGAACCTTGCAGCCCCGGGATCCATTTTAGTGCCCCTTTTTACTGTGAACTAAAACTTAATGAGGCCTGTCATTGTTTTGTTTATTTGAGGCCTGCTGCAGTGTTTGCCCGCCCTCACCCAAAGCAGCTGCTTACAATGGCTGAATTGAGCTCAGCTGGGAAGTGGCTGGGTGGAGAGGGTGATGTGAGGGCCAAAAGCCAGGCACAAGCTATATTAGGTTGCCGAACTGCCACTTAGGTGCTTTAATCCTGTGCTGGCATATTGGCAGACATAATTTAAGGCCTGGGACTCTGGTTGGATTTGTTGTAGCGGCACACCGCACTGTAGATGGTGCAGCGCTTGGCAACTTGAGCCGAATAGTACGGTTCCTGACTCTGGTTTGTGGTAGAACTTACAAAAGTTACTTTGTTGAAAAAAGATGTTATTTGTTAAATGGGAGGAATTTAATATACAAGAGTTGGACGGTTGAGGAGCCGCAGTTGGTCAGTGAAGGATTCATCAGGGGGTGACTCTCAGAGGGCAGCATCAAGGTAACAAGGTGCATGGCTCTAGAGCTTCAGCAGCTCGGCCTCAGGGAGAGCAGGGCCCACAGTCTCTTCAAGGTCATCTTAGGTGTAGGTGAGGGTCCGCCATAGCCCGTCAAGCCACACGGTAGGCCGCGGCAGATATTTCGATGTTTACTCAGCTCCCGTTGTCATCTCCACCTCGCTAGTGGCGTCTCTAACTGCATTGCCAATAAGGGCATATCAGCAGGCCAAATGTGTGTTGGCTGGCACCCTGGCACCTCAGATAAATGGTGGATTGTGCAGTCATCTGGCAGAGCCTTGCTAAGCGACGGTCATCTTGCTGCGGGCTCTCTAGTGCCCCCTCCCTTATGTAATGAGCTTTACCAGTACTCATACGTTTCTTACAAGAGCATCTGTGTACACAGTTACGCTTCCTTTTTAATGTTAGCGGGCAGTTCCATGTTGAAAAAGCTGCAATGTGCTAATGATATTTGTTAGGAAAAAAAGTATCCTGCATGGCTCCCAAGAGCATTCACCTCTACTTCAAGTTCCCCATAGCAAGCATCTAGATATTTTATTGGTTTTTGACCTCAGCGTGCACAATAATTATGTTTGTATGCACAGGGCACACTGTTACACGAGTTGTGACCCACAGATGGTCTCTGTGTTCTAGAGTGGCACACTATGCACACCCTCATGTACTGTGCAGGAATACCATCATATCACTGTGCTGAGGACTGAGTGAAGTTGCATACGATTGTGCATGCAGCACAGTCAAAGTATTTATTGCTTGCATATAGTGAGCTACCTGCTGGTCTCTGTTGAAATCTGTGGCTTGTCGCTGACCTGCAACTTGGTCCTTTGCTTCATCCATGTGGTATATGGATGCAGTATATATGCTTACTTTATTATGTGTAGCAGGATCAGCATGGAGCTTGTGTGCTGTGCTCAGCTGTTGAAACACAGAAATCTAATTTGTAATCTCCTATGTATGAGTAATAGAGAAGGAGGAGGTTTGAGAAATCTTGCCAGATATCAATGCGAATTGCAGGACTCCTCCAAGGCATTCATGAGGCATTTTCCAGTCTGGGAGTGGGAGAGGCCCTACGGTGTGGAGACAATGAGAAAGAGGGACCTTGTCTCATTCCTGTTCAAGTCAGACTTAGAGGTGTCCCCCCCACACAACAGATTAATTGGTAGCACAGTGGGAAGCCTCTCTCTCTTATATTCATTTTGACAGTAGAAGACAGCCTATGGTTTACCCATCCCGGAAGCAATATAAAAAGTCAGGCTCGGGATAAAACCAGTCCCCAATATGCCAACTTTGCAAACTTGGTATATATATTGATCAGAAACCACCAGCCAAATGTGTCAGATTTCTCATTGTACAATGGGGCCTGGGAAATGCACTCTATGTTGGGGCTGCAAATTGCTAACTCCCCATTGACAGGGATATGGAAATCTACAACCTGCCGGGAAGAACTGCATTGACACCACCTTGAGGAAAGGAGTCTACTTACTGTTGAGAATGAGTATGGTTGGTGTCTTTGTACAAAGGACATGTGGCCTAAAAGAGGTGTGCCTGGAGGAGCTGTGCAGGAAGAAATTAATTTGGCCTGCTGAGGTCCATTGAAAGATCTGCACTGACAGGCCATGTAGTGAGGCATTGTGACCCTGGACCTCTCTCCAGTGTGTCGTAGAGTGACAATAGGGGCTTCCTGAAGCTGTGCTGGCATAAGAGCACTTGGACCTCTCCCCACATCCAGTGCCTGAATGACTACTCAAAAGCAGTCTGTGGAGTCCATCATGAACTATAAAGTACGGTTCTGAACAAAGATTGCCCAAGATAATGTAGTGCTAAGAATAATTGCAATGACATTTACAACTAGAGACTGGAAAAAACACCAAGGAAGGTTTGGGGCTACATAGAAATCGCTTCTGCAATCCGCAGTAACCGCTCCTTTTTGTTCAATAGTGTGACACAGGGTATGCTCTTCATTTTGTTTGGATGGTGGGGTTGCATTTGCAGCAGAGGAATACCTTAAGAAGGAGTTTACCCATCTCTGATTGGCAACCCACCTCCCCCCCAACTATAGGCATCTGTCTATATATTGCAGCAGAGACAAACGATAGTAGCATATTGGGGGGAGCGAGGCCAGTCCAGAATCAGCAAGGCTTTACCCATATTTCATGCACCGACACACACCAGCAGGTACGACATAGCCCAACCGCCCCCACCCCAGTCAGCGGAAACAGGTTTCACTCACTTGTCTCATACCTTTAGTTTATTTCATGAGTGAGACACTGTGTGGAGAATACTAGACGTTGGGGCATATTTTCCTTTCTAAACAACTAGCCCCGATCAATCTTTGATAGGGATAACTGTGAGCCTCATGTGGTATCAGTATAATGCACCTCACCACTCCACCCAGGGGCATAATATTCTTGCCTACATTGACTGTTTTTGAAACGTACTATTACCAATAGGTACATCCTAGATGAGAGTGGACGTGTTCCCTCATGCAGTGATTACTTGCCAGGGATACTGTGTGCATTGTTGTTGCCTTGTAATCACAACATACAACTTAATACTACATAGTCTAAAGTATATTGTTGCTTAAAAATAAAATCACTACTTGACAGTGATTCTTATTGATTGTTGTTCCGTGTTTTATTAAGTTCCTACCCCACATCACATACCCAACGCAACCATAGACTGCTCAGATCTAATACCTTGAGAGTGAGGTGCTAAGGGGGTGTATTTGGTGCTCAACTTTGGGTTCAACAGTAATTTAAACCCACAGGCCAAAACGGATTAACCACATTAACCTCTGATTGCCCTCAGCTCCATAAATAGTTGAAACAACTTACATCATTAATTGTACCTTGTTATCTACTGAGTAGAGTCTGTAATTCGTCATTTTAGATTTTGCACATTGAAATGAAAACACTATTATTAAACACCTGAACTAAAATAATTTTCCCCAAAAAGTTTTTGAGTCATATTCCTTTATCATTGGAATTATGTTACATAGGGATAAGAGTATACGGCAGTATGAAGACATATAATGTAAGCAGCCACTAGTACACAGTGGAATGTTAATTTGGAAAACGAGGCATGCATCGATGGGAATGAAATATCTTTATTAACAGATTCCCCCATTGTGCACTCTGCATCAACCTCGAGTTGCAAATATGCCAATAGGCAGGCCCTGAGACCTAGGCCATGGAACTGCAGATTGATAGGTCACAGGTGGGAGGGTGCGTAAATGGCAGGAGATCACTTGGGCAGGAAACTCTTGATCAATACCACAGGTAGGAGCAGCGAAACACAATGGTCAGGGGAGATTGCCGCACAAAGCACACATGGCCAGGGGGGCAGTACGTCGGCTTCTAAAAACACCATAAAGTCAGATGCCACATGAGTTAGGAACACACAGCCATTCAGAACCTGGCACACGTAGTGATCACGTGCTCTCCATGACAGACATTTAAACACATTCACCTCTGGCCAACACTGTGTCCATGTGGGGTCAAGACTCACCTATAGTAGCCATTGACCATTAATTTATACCTCTAATGGCAGCAACAAACATTGCTCACCATATATGGGATTGTTGAAACCTTTCATTTCCTATTGTATTTTGTATATATGAAGGACAGCAACCGAATGTAAATTGAGGCAGTCCTCAGACCTAGTGCTGAACTGTTTAATTAAACAACCTATTCCTGTTTTGCCAAAAGCCTCTTGTCTTCTGTTTTTTAAGGATTTCTACTTTGAGCAATAGGAAGATGCAAAAAAATACAATCTTTATTTGTGTTTGTATGCAAGTGCAAGACAAGATTATGGTGGCAGACATACCACACAAAGCGTTATTTAAAGAGTAAAAATATATTACACTTTACCAAACTTTATTAAATTGAATACTTCAGATATCATTTGAAGGTCCAAATAAAAAGTAAATAAAAGAAACACAGGTGACTTACAAGGCAAATGGTTTACACTTTTTCATTATTTGTACTTTGTATGTCATGTAGATATATATAGATTTAAAATTTAGGAGGAACGTTGTTATTGAAATCACGAGAATGCACTGCTCACATTCAAAGTCTTTACACAGGAAGTCAAAAACCAGAGTTGACCCAGAAACAACCCATTTGTACAATGTAGCGGATTCCGTTTCAAGATGAAAAAAAATAGGCAAAGAAAGGAATACTATTGAGATAATCATCATAGGATATGATAAAACACCACTGAGCTGAAAATATCACATTTATTATTGTGATGTTTGGATGTTTTTATGGAAAATAATGTTTAACTGTATGAAAAAAAACCATTAATTTTGTAATTAGACAGTGTTTGGGATGATCGCAAAAAAGAAGTTTAAAGTTCTAAACGACAAGAATTATTTGATAAATTCTTGGAAAGGTAGGTAAATATTCGAAGAATTTAATCTTCAGTTTTAATTAGAAAATAATTTAATAACAGAGTACCGATGATCGTTTGTGATACACTTTGAAGTGTAGTTCTATTAATTTTGGACAGCATCTGTTGCCATCCATTTGTGAAGGCGCTGTGAGTGATCATAAGTTTCATGAACAGATAAAATTAATATCTGAGCCCCTTACCAGTACGTTGGGAGAACTTCAATCATAAAATCACTTATATGAATGAATGGGACACCTAAAGAAGAGGGAGACAAGATATTATGTGACCTTAGAAAAGCTTAATTAAGGAGCCTATCTGTTGACCAATGGCCTTGAAGAAGTAGAGTCACACTCAAAACGTGCTGGGCTTCTAACACCGAACTTGGCTGCTAATATCGAAACTGGCTGCTTTTAAGTTCAAAATAAGCTTTATTGAAAGTTTTGAAAAAGTCATATAAACAATTTAAATACACGAATGCATAAAATTGATACAGAAACTGGCTGCTTTAATTGGCTACTAATATTGAAACTTGAAGGTTATACTATGTGATAATCATTACAGATGGCATACATTGTTTGATGATATGGACATTTCCCCCTGTCTGTGTAAATACATTATTAGAGATACATGCTGTTGTATCTTAATAGTAATTGTATGAAAGAAAAAAGATATGGGATAATAAATCAAAATTTTATGATACAAAGAATTTCCAGATTGTGTTTGTACTGAATCTTCGCTGAAACTATAGCAATATATCCTTTCAACCGTGGCCAGAGGGAAATTCTGGTATCTTTCAGGCAGAGGATAGCAGGGCCATCCAAGTTGACTTAAAATCCCACAATATATAGAAAACACCTATGTTTATGTTTGACCTTTCGAAAACATATAAGTATGCACCCTTTTCTCTTCCTCTCCCCAAGCATCATCTTGGATGATCAAATTAAGGAGTGAGTAGGACAGGCATGTAAGAGCTTTAAACAACTAGGCCTCAGTATTCCTCTTGTGGTAATGCCCTTATAGACAGGCCTCTTGATTCGCTGCCCAGCTCTCACTTTGTACTCACATTTTTATTTATTTTATTTATCTATACTACTATTATAAAGAGAGAACACAAACCTTTGAGCCAGGTAAACTCAAAAAGTACTGCACCGATCACTACACCCAATACACCATTTGAAAGGGGAGATGTAGCAGAAGGACATAGGCTATAGATGTGGACACCATATACATTAAAAAAGCAAAAACGCCAAAAGTGGGAAAGTAGTCCCTTGTGGGCATTAGCGTGGGCGTGGGCGTGTCAAAGAAAAGATGTGGACGGTTAGAGGGGCGTGTCAAACAAAAGATGTGGGCGTTTACAGTGGCATGGCCCAAAGTACAAACAATAAACACATGCCAAGCGATTTCACTGATTTCACTGTGCAAGGCACACACTTCACCACACACTTCAATGTGCATAGCGCAAATGCGATTTCAATGATTTCACTGTGCAAGGCACAAACTTAACTGTGCATCCTGTGCATTTGCAAAGGGCCGCCAATCACTCGCCTCGACATTCGCACATTCGTCGGCATTACCCTTCAAACATTAACCCCTTTGTGGAATGACATCCAAAAAGGGGTGCGCCTTCCATAATAATACAGTGCCACAGGGGGCAGGCTTACAAAAAGGGCCGCCTATCATTCGCTTTCCTTCGCACAGCCCACCAATCACGACACACAATGATTAACACACACACGAGTTGCGATACAAAAATATAACAAATGTTTAACCATTTGACAAACGACAACGTTGTCACAGGGGGAGGAACGTAAACAAAAGAGGCGCCCATTTCTTAGACAAGAAAGCTAATCGACGGAACATGAACAAGACTTTACTCACAAGGCTCCGAATAATTACGTATGCTGCATACAAAATGTAAAACTTACACAAACACTTCAGAATTTCAAACACTCTGCGTTATCAGTGGAACACTGCCAGTACTTGCGCCGATAAAAACAAAAAAAAAGACATTAGTAAAGGGATCGAAAACATAAACAAGGAAAGCCCCTTTCACAAACAAGCAATTTCAGGCAAAAACATCTGAGCGACCACTGTAACACTTGCTGCACTTGCGGCGCAAATTACAACATTTGGGAAAGGAAACAACACATTCGCACACAGGGGGAACACTCTTAACAAGGACAGCAAAACAAAATTAGGTGTGGCTCAATGAAAACCTGCGGATGAATTAAACACACATTACTAATGCAAACAAAAAGTAAAGGCAACACTGAACATCGGCCATCCCCGGACAACGTCGGGACTGGCTGCTAGTTTATTTATAAAGTTTTATATAGCGCGAACATGATCCCGAAGGATATCAGCGCGCTTTACAATTTTAGGGAGAGGAAGGTAATAGTTGCAGTGGAGTCAAAAGGAATACCAACCCAAACAAATCAAATATGCATATCAAACAAAAGGTTACGAACAAAAGTGACAACAAAGGGAAATATAATAATTGGACCATAGAGAACTGGGAGGGGAGCAAGTGACTAGTAAAGCAGAATAATAACAAAGGCAGGACTTACGGTCTAAGTTGGGAGCATTAGAGCAGATTATCCGAGACCCTTTTAAGGTAGGAACTTGTTCATGAGGAATGTTTTTACTTCCTATTTGAAGGCAACCTTGGAAGAGATTCTGCGTATTTCCAGTGGGAGAGAGTTCTTGATCTTCGGTGCAGAGCCAGAGAAAGCTTGTTGACACGTTCTCTTTTTGCAAAATATCTGTGGTTTCAGGAGGAGATAGTTAGCACTCCTTGAAAGTATACCCCCTCCGGATAATTCTAGCTTTTGCGCTAGGTAACTGGGGGTTTTGAAATGGAGGGCTTTGTGCGACACGCTGGCAATATTTAGTTGAATTCTTGCTTAATAGGGCAACCAATGTAGGGATTTTAAGACTGGGGAGAAGTGCTTGTTTCTTTGGTACCCATGACCAATCTTGCCGCCGCATTCAGAGAAGCCCTTAGTGGGGCCAAGGTATATTTGCTGAGGCCACAGAGCATAGCACTGCCATAGTCTAGCCTCAGCAAAACAAGTGCTTGGACCACTCGCTTCAAGTCTGCTTGTGGGAGGAAAGGTTTTAGATTCCAGAGTATCCTCATTAGGTGATTAGCTCCCTTGCACACATTGCTGACATGATTTTTCATGTTCAGATGCTTCTCTAGGGTGAGTCCTAGAGATTTGGCTGAGTCAACAATGAGGGGTGAGCAGTTCACAGGAGTAAGGTGGTTTATCCAAAGGTCTATTTTGGAGATGCGATTCGGGGCAGATATGAGAAGGAATTCTGTTTTGGTGGTGTTCAGCAAAAGGTGGTTCTAAGTTAATCAGTTTTGAGTAACTATTAGGGTAGAGTTGAGTGATGTTAGGTTATGCTTGGAGGAGATTTTCAGATAGAGTTGCATATCATCCGCATACATATGGAAGAGAATGTCCGCGGAATTTAGTGCATTAGCTTAGGGTTCCAAGAACAGATTGAAGAGTATGGGTTATAGGGCAGACCCTTGGGGGACCCCCTTGGATACTGGTGATGGCTGGGAGAGATAGTGGTTCTCCTTAATTCTTTGGGATCTGTGGTGGAGGAAGGACAAGAACCATTGCAGCACAGCACCAGAAAGGACCATCCTGTGCTTCAAAATGGATAGGAGGTTGTTGTGATTAACAGTATCAAACGCTGAGAAAAGGTCAAGTAGGATAAGGAGTCAAGATTCATTTTGGTCAATCATTTTTAAAATGTCATCCATATCATAAGTGAGAGCCGATTCGGTGCTGTGCCCACTCGGAAAGCCAGATTGGTGTTGGTCCAGGAGGTGGAAATGCTCAATGTGGGCAGAGTTGAGGTTGGGTGCATTTTTCTAGGAGTTTGGCTAGGGTGGGGATGTTAGAGATAGGGTGGAAGTTGTTAAGTTCTGCACTATCTGCTGTAGGCTTTCACAGGATAGGTGTTACCTGAGCAGCTTTTAGGCATTCCGGGATCGCACCTTGTGAGAGAGACACATTGACAATCTTTGTCCAGATGGGGGTGAAAACCTCCTTCAGTTCTTTGAAGATGAACGGTGGAAATGGGTTTGCTAAAATGATTAGATGGGTTGATGCTCTGAAGAATCTCGTAAGTGTCTCTTTTACTGATGGAAGTGAAGGGGCTCCATGAGGCATTGTTCTTGGTGTTCAGGCTAGTCGGTTTGATTTTCTCAGACAGGGCTTGGGGGGCGCAGACCTCTTAGATAGCAATAGCGTCTTCCTGGAGTCAAGATCTATATTGACGAGTCTGGATTTCTCAGCAAAGAAGCCAGCCAGATCATCGCATAAAGGTGGGCTGACTCCAGAGACCGAGCGGTTTGGTGTGTGTCGAGCGATTGTTGTTTCACCAGCTCAAAAAGTTTCTTGGGGCGAATAGCTGCTTGATTGAGTTCGGACCTGTAGTAGTCAGCCTTCGCGATCTTGATTTGTTTGTTATAGGAACTCCTTACCATTCTAAGTATTATTAGTTGGTCCGAAGATGGATTTGATTTCCAGGATCATTCGATTGCCCTAAGGTTGCAGCGCTCTGTCTTTAAGGTGTCGTTGAACCACGGTTTGGAAATTTTAATTGAGGCATTTTTTTGTAGGTCTCAGTCAAAGTTTTTACCTTCGGACTTAGGAGCTTTTCTGGAGCTTTTCCTCCGGGGGTACCTCTAAGCACCCCACCACTCCAGATTCGGTGAGTGTTCACCAGCTTGCCTTGCGACAAGCTCCCGGCTAAACTTATGGAAGTCAGACCTCCGGAGTTTTTCACCAGGATGAACATGAATTGCAGGCCGGCTCAATTGATGATGCCGGAAAGGTCGAGTAAGCCCACTTATGGTGCTTCTTTTCAAAGCTTTTTTCGAAAGTTTTTTCTGAAGTTCCTGTGAGGGTCCCAAAGTGTCCAAAACTTATTCCAAGGGTCTGGAAGCTCCAAGATCAGCCATGAAAGTTTGGAACTTAAACTCCCACAATCCACTTTGAAAACCCCCTTACAAATCCAATGGTGGTACACCAGGCTGAGGATTCTTAGTGGTGATGGTCCAGGTGAGCTCTGTTAACCTGTAGCTTGCAGGGAGTCCACTCTCTAGTCCTTTTGAATTAGGTTAGGTCCACAGAGTTGTAGTTCCTGAATGTGCAGCACTCTCAGTCAGTCAGAGTGCAGGGACTGATTGGTGCAAATCAAACTTCCAGCATGGACTCTTCTTCTTCCTCGAGTTTCAGGCAGCAGATCTGAGAGGCCCTGCCCCTCTCAGATTTGTATTCCAAGTTCTCTGGGCAGGGAGGGCACTCCTATCCAGTGAAGTGCAGGACAACACCCCAAGCATGACCGTTTCCTTCAAAGTGAGGCACAATGGTCTCCCAGAAAGCAACATTTCTCAAAAATTCTATATGGCTGAAGACACAAGCAAAGAGGCAAGAGCTGCCTAAACCAACCTGCAAAATGGCTCATCTCCTTAGACTGTCTCAACCTGGTATCTATATATTCCTTCCTTAAGCTTGTCATCTGGTTGGGTTCTTTAAAAAAAAAATATATATATTGTCCTCAAATGGGGCAAAAGATACATAATATACATTGGAAAAAATAATATAAGAAATACCACCTCTTGCTGATAGGCCATTTCTTATAAGTTTCATAGTGATAGCTTTCCTTAAAGTTTCTGGAATGCTTATAGCATCCGCGTCGGTCTCATGGAGACCTGTAAAGTTTAAAACTTGTACGGTATTGCCGCCTGTAGCTTCACCGTTCTCGGTGTCGCTATCCGACATTTTTGTTTTATGAATGCTTGCAGAGCAAGTTTCAAGGAAACAAAGATAAGGTCCACAATATTTTGGAACACTGTATCCTTCAACGTTGAAAAACCAAAATCTAATACATAGGATTTTCGTCCTGCTCAGCTATGGTGGATGTTATCCCTGTACCCACTCCAGACATCTATAGAAGTTTTTACAGAAAAAGGGGTCTCTGAGAAAAGCACGACTGAGTTACTTTAGTATCTAGCGTTAAATTAGTGCCTTACCAAACGTTGGGCGCCATGTAGTGTAGTTCCGATATTCCCAATGAGCTCTGCACATTGGAATATTATATCCTATAGATTAGACGTAGGACTGAGGTCGACTAGGTCTCTACCGAATATACTAAACTTAATAGTGAGTGCCAGCTAGCTAAGAGGTCACTAGAAACTCTTGAATTCACAAGAAGGGATCAGTTTCTGATAACCACATAAACATGGCAACTTTGTTTCCCAAGAATAAGAAATATATCTCTCAGAGTCGTAGACACAATATTTCACTCAGTCAATCATGCATGCTTCGTTTCAACAGAGTCATAGAGAAATAGAGAGAAGGGCATTTTCAATAAAAAAGGTTTATTGAACAGTCTTCTTTCTCATACAAGAGAAGTGAACAGCTACAATTGTTAAGCAGACTGCAAAGTATAATGCGTACAGCGAGAATAGTATTATAAAATAATATTGTAAAAGCATTGTACGGTTTCTAAGCCATATAAACATACATATATAAATAACATTGACTAAAAATACTGGTGCTGCTAAATATGTCTACCCCAATGCACCTAACCTAAGTCTAGTATGCGAGAAGAAGTAAGTATTGTGTAGCATAGCTTTAGTTGTTTTTGCCATAAATCTACCCAAGGTTTCTGTAGGTTCTAATCAGCTCCATATCTTAGTTAGAATGAAGGAGGTCTGGTATCTCTGTCTCTGGACTCGATTTGTCAACACCCCGCAAGGGGAGCTTGAAAACACTGGAGCTGGTTTCTCGGCGAGAGAAGAGCAGCCTCTTCTTCAGTGCGTCAGCTGGAGAGTCGGCTTCCTTCAGCGCTTGCTGTAGCGAGCTGCGTCGGGCAAGTAGATAGTCCAACTGCTCCGAACCAACGTAGTTTGCCATAGCAAGTGAAGGAATGTTTATACCTTGAAGGTATTTAGGAATGCCATAGTTTGACATAAAGTCGGGCATATGAACATCAGGAAAGAACCCCTAGGGAATAGTTGTTCTTTGCAAAGTACATGAGTTCTTGGATAAATCAATATTCAAGCAAGGGGAAGTTCCCTAACTGCATAAGCCGATTTTCCAGGAAATCGTTGTGACGTTTGGTACGGGTGGAAGTAGCCATGCCTGTATTTGGGTCGCATGGTCTATGCCTAAATAAGGGATTGATTTCTATGCCTATATAATGGCAATGTGAATTATACCTATATAAGGGTATGAATTGGGAAAATTCACTTGGAGCTCTAAACGCCACACAACAATATGACCTAGATGTTTCAAAACTATGACATGACATACAAATTTATATCATAAAAAGTTAAATAACCACTTTATTTGATTATAATGATGCCGCCATGTCCATGGGCCCCCAGATTGCTCTAATTTTGGCCATAGAGCGAATACCCCTAACTTTAGTCAAGGCAGTTTCGAAACAAAATGTTTCCCTAATAATAGTCCACCATTCACCAGCAGATGGCGGTGTCGGTGAAACCCATGCACGGGCAATAGCTAATCTAGCGGCAGCCATCAAAATTTAAAAAAGATGTGCTAAGACTGGTTTATCTGCCTTATAGCCTAGCATGATTTCTAAGACAGTTAACGTGGGACCCAATCCTAATTTAAGATAGAGCACTTGGCCTATCTTCTGCCAGAAAGTCTTTAATTCTGGACACTCCATGAACATATGAATTAAGGCTGGCAATGTAGGTCCCGCATTTGGGGTATTTTATTATCAAGGAATTTATCTCCGCTTTTTTTGGCTTTAAAAGACAAGAAAGCAGAGATAAAATTATCTCCCTATCAGCAACAGGGTGCTAACACGCAAATTTGCATGTTAGCACCCTTTTTCTCTACGCTTCCCCTTGCATCTCTAATGAGATGCAAAGGGGGCGTTCCAGAGAAAAATAATAGGAGAAATGCTGTTAAGCGACATTTCTCCTATTATCAAGGATTTCGCTAACCCTGTTAGTGATAAAAAAAAGCAGCGCTAACCGCGGTTCGCACTGCTTTTTTTACACCTGGTATTTTCCTGACTTAGCCATGATATCCTATGGAAGGTGGATATCATGGCTAAGTTTGTGAGCCTCTATCATCAAGCTAACGCCAAACTTCGAGAGATTATCGTTTGTTTTCCAGCGATAATCTCTCAATTGGCAGTTAGCGTGAGGATTTTTATCACTTCTGCGATAAACCTTGCTAATAGCAAGTTATCTCTGTGATAATTTCCGTTGCTAAGCATCGTTAGCGATAAATATTGCTAAACGTTGGTAATATGCCCCTTTGTCTTTTCTCCAAAGCTATTCCCTTCAGCCCATTTTGCTATTCTTTCAGACATATAGTAGAGCATACAAATTGTATGAAATTGCTGCAATTGTGGACTCACAGAGTGGACTGAATCCCCTATGTTATCCAGGGCCTGTTTAATCGTGAGAGGTGTTATAACTATGTTCAATGATTGACTCCAGCGTGTTGCTAATTTTTCACATCCATCCAGCTTAAAATTGGACAGATGTTTGTACATGTCACCAATTAAAATCTTAGTCGTTTCCCTGTATAGGCAGTCCCAGATCACAGAGTAAGTTATCACGTTAAACCCCATGTTTATTCCCAGGTAGTCCTTGATCTGCATATATTTAAATGAGAAATAAGCGGTTTATTTGTCATCTGGTTGGTTACAAATGGTAGGGTGGAAAATGAAACTGGTTTCTTCAGCTTGTCTTCTCCTCCATTTGAAGATCAGTGTTTATGACTCTTCCCCTTTGCTCTGGAATTCATATTCCCTTTCCTCCCATAATGGCTGTGTCTCCCCAGAGGCTACTTAGCACCTCATCAAAGCAGCCTTGCTAATCCACTTAACTCTGACCAAGCAGGGCAGATCTGAGGATGACTGAATTTTGGCTTCTAATTTGTCTGTACATGTTAGGATAACTTCAACAATACTATGTTGTTGGATTTATCAATGCCATTCCAGTGAGTCCTTGAATGATATTTTTCGTGTTTTCCTGGTGGGAATTATTAATCAATAACTTCTTGCCAGGTTAACCTATGAGGCTGGGGCAGGCAATGGAGAAAATTAACTAGGCAATTCCTCCCATTCCAGGTCAAATAAAAAATCTTTTATTAGGACTCTGCCCATACCTACAGGACCCCCATGCCTTGAACACCTAGAGGAGACCTTAGGGGTTCAGAAAATGTAAACATATTGCAGATCCTCACTTCACAAAGCGTCGAATTTTGGGAAGCACAATGTGGGAAGTGAAATGTGCAATTTCACTAAACCCAAGGCATATGAAACCGAATTGATAAGGGTCCATCTTATAACTACTTGACCCCCCAACCACAGGGGGAGACCCTGGGGGTACTAATATGCCAGGAAATTGTAGTTGAATGATTTTTAAGTGCCACAAACACCAAAGTCAAGTTTGGTGACAATTACATTTTAAAAGCATTCCTGCAACATAGGGCTGCTTTTAAATTGAACTCAGGCCTCAGCTGTGCACACATGTAAGTTGCAAGTGCAGAAAGGGCTTCTGGCCTGGTTAAGCAAAGCCCAGGGACAGATAGAGTCAGTTACCACCAAGCACCCAAAAAATGGGGTGTCCAGGGCACAGGATGATTTTGCAAAAGTAACTTTCTGGTGGATGATAACTTTTCATGCAAAATATTGTCATTAGACAAATTGTGTTTTGTTTGTTTCATGTCAAGAACGGTGGAAGGCAACAAGTGAAGGTAACTTTGTAGGATTCTGATTCTGTTGACAAACAAGGTAGATGTTACCTTTTTCCCCTACCAAAGGGACCAGGCTTGACATATGAACATGCACACAAAACTACAAAAGACAACCATTTGATAGGATTTGGAGAGAATGGCACCAGTGTTTCAAGGCATACACGTGACTAAGGGCACTATTACAATGGCGGATGGACATAGTCCGCCCGCACCAGAACGGTATGCGGAGCTGCCCGCCAGGGGTGCAGCGGTCCCACTGTGCACATTATGATGCGCCTGCCACACTGACGGCCGTATCCCACATATTTTACATTGCGGCGAGCGGTGCTGCAAGCAGCACCCACCGCAATGTAAAAACAGCATGTTGTGCATTTGCATGCACAACGTGACAGGCACCACGCGGTGCCTGCCACCTTGTGCATGCAAATGTCGGTGGATTCCATGGGTACCCCCAAGTGCACCCCCTAAGACCCCGGCGGCCGGCAACGGGCCCCCAACACAAAAGACTGCATGCCTTTCCGTGGCGGCATTGCCGACATGGAAAGGCCAATTGTCGCCATCATCGTAATATGGATGGCGGTGTCTTGCACACACTGTCACCATATTATGCATGTTTTCCGCCCGGCCGACGTGTCGACCGGCGGAAAAGCGACGGTCGGTCTTTCTGTCCACCGTGGAACCACCAGCCCTACTAATGTGGCAAAGAGTCTTTTAAGTATGGATGGCGGGCGGAGCGCCCCCGCCGGACCAGCGGTGGTTGCCGCCGTCCCGGCGGGGCGATCCGCCTACCATCCTAATGGGGCCTTAAGTGTCGATTTCCATGTCACACTGTCATCTGTGGTTGGCTTAAGGTTGTACTGAGGTGAAATATATTTCGGCTCAAATCACAATGTTTAAGGTTTGCCATGTAAACAACATCCATTTTCATGCACAGTCCAGTTAATTAAAGTACATTTTCACTTACCAAAATCAGAAACAATAAATGTCTTTGTGATCTGAAAGCCCTAAAAGTGAAAAAAGTAATCACATAAATGCGAGTCAAATTATTGAAATAGACACAATAAATGATTATGCATTAGTTATCTCAAGGTCAGTAGACATAATGTGCACAATCTGGAAATTCATACATTAATCTGTGTCTGTACCAGGTGCTTAACAACTAGCATCGGTCTAGATTGATAAGGCAGCATTTAAATAAGGTCTCTATCTTAAGTACTGTGAAATGTTGCCATGTACAAAAACAAGTGTAAGTATGATGTACCACCCTTGTTAGGCGCTGCATATGTGTGATAGTTGTTGCAAAATGGGCAGGTCTCCTTGCTCTTCACAGTAATGAAAAGGACTTTAGGACCTATAAACCATTGTTCCCAAGGCACTTCAAACGAAAACTGCCACCAATACAAGGAAACTTTTCTTCTACCGAATTACAAACAGCTTGATATATATTAGCAGCCGATGCATTTTAACAATAGTTCTCCAATAGTGTCCCGCATGGTAGCTGAAAAACAAACAGTTATGTCTATTTACTTTGGTATACCCCTTTTACAGCAAAACTTCCTACTTCAAGGAACACTACGATTTTACCAATTTATTTACCATGTAACCAAATGTGAGCAGTTTGAATTAAGGCTTTTTTATACTATACTCCAAAAACATGCCTTGTGTGTTTTTGTCCTTTAATGCAGTTGCAGTGCTTTGAAAGGTTTGCTATTTGTTATCTAGATTCATGTTTTTTTTATCCAGAAATTGACCTTGTTTATCTTGCAATGCTAACTAAACACCATCCAAAAATGAATGGTAATACTATAATATTCAATGCACGGTTTTGTAAATGATGCAATACCTGGAAAAAATTACTTCTAGACTATCAAGTGCTACAAATAAAGGTACTACTTTTACCTGCTTGCCTGGATTTCTGTTCCTGCCATCTTTGCTGCCCATTGCCTAGCTGCTCGAGGACTGCCTGGGACCCGCTCAAGGGATATTGCGCCGCCATCGCCACCTTTCCCGCTCCTGAGCGAGGCCGCAGACTGCCTGGAACTCCAACTCCCAGAAGGCAGTGCGGTCTTGCGCGAGGAGCCAGCCGGTCCATAAATTTCCCAGGGTGCTCCTGTGACGCGGGACGCCCTTACCTGCTTGCATGGATTGCTGTTTCTGCCATCTTTGTTGCCCATTGCTTTGCTGCTCGAGGACCGCTTGGTACCCGCGCACGGGATATTGCGGCGCCATCGCCACCTTTCTTGCTCCTGAGCGCGGACCGCAGACTGCCTCAAACTCCAACTCCCAGAAGGAAGTGTGGTCTCGCGTGAGGAGCCAGCCGGTCCATAAATTTCCCTGGGGGCTCCTGCAGTGCGGGACGTGCTCAGGCTCGCCTGGGCGAAGCCCGTGTCGAAGGCGGGCCTGTCCTTGCCTGTCTGTGTCTGTATGAGGCAGGGCTGGGCCCAATATCTTGGCCTACATGCAGAATATTCGGCCACAGACTGTTAGTAAGGATTAAACTGTACGATTGACTATTAATATCTACTGTACTATTAATTTAGGTCCTGTTTTTGTTTTTGTTAATGTTGTACTGAGCAGGCTATTCACTATTGTTATCTAATCTCGTCATCAGGTTTGTAATTGGCTACTGGTGGAAAGAAGTAGAACGTGGACTACTTTAAGTCTGCACAGATTGTATTAGGTGAAAGACAGCCAGGTTAGTAAAAAGGCAACCAATATTATAACTAGCAATGGGTAAAAGAAAGTTGCCAAGCCGTAAGTCTCGTATAGCAAAAGGAACTACTAATGACATACAGCAAACTCTACTGAGTTACCTCACAGGGGCTATGGGGGCTCTAGATAAACAAATATCTTACGTAGAAGAGTCACTGGAGGCAGGAACATCTTGCAGTATTCCCGAACCGGTACAAGTTGATGTTTTGGACTCTTTGAGGTCTGGGTCAAAATCTAATGCACCTTTAAATCCCTGAATTCAGCATATTTCTGAGGAGATTGTGCTGAGTGATTCTGATTCCTCTATACAACCCCCCCAGAAAAAGCAAAAGAATCGAGCCCCTTTAGATAAATCAAGTATAGAACCCGCATGGGGTGATGGCTGCATAAAAACATGTAAGGCCACCGTCCTTAACATGATTAAACAGGGCAACCAAGGGAAAAAAAGATCAGGGGCAAGAAAAGGTTCCTGTAAAAGCAAAGATGAAGTCTGCAGAAGACCCGACTCTCATGGTAGTGATCTTAAGAGCCTAACGACTACAGTTGAAAGGTTGGATCTTTACGTGAGAGTCACATTAGATCAATTGGGTGCTAGACTGACTCTCATCGAAGCCCTTATGTTCAATGATACCAACCGGGGCAACAATTTGAAACCAATAACTGTTGAATCTGGAATGGAGAATAGGGGAAAAAATATTCAACAGAGGCAATCATTTGCGACAGTAGCAAGTCCCCAAGTAACGAACAATACAAAGGTTGCAATGCCCAGTCAGGTCAACTTTAAAGATAGCGTAAACCCTCCGAGAAGAGATTTTCCCCCGCATATTAGGATGAGTAATTCAATGACTAGCATAGCTAATGGGGCTGGAAGGAGTGATACTATGATGAACCCAAGTGATATTGGGCCCAACTCCTTCTCCCGAGTTTCACCGGTCCATCAACAAGTAGGGGCACCTCTCTAAGATCAAACTAATAACAGATGGAACAGATCAACATCTTGATCTACCACCTGACGCAACCCCATACATAATCATTCTGGAAAATGTACCAAAAAAGGGGCCACTAGAAAGAGAAACTTGGGAAACATTAAGAAATAAATCACTGCATTGGCTGGCTAGGAGGACAGGATCAACTGACCGACTTTTCGCTGAGTTTAAGATGGCGAGAAGGGTCCAGTGGGTCGGTAAATGCAGAAAAATGCTGCCAGGAGATTGTATTGTTTTAACCTTCAAAACACCTCTCTTGTGAAAAAAATTCTATGGGGGAAAGGAAACAACCCATTAACATCAGAAGGAATCAACGTATTACCACTTGGTTTCTTTTATCCACCCTTACATTGGGATTCGAGGGAAAACAGGCCTAAAAATAGTGACGGAATCCAAACCTATTGCCTTAATGTTCCAACCTGCAATCGGTTTAACACTTTCTCCGGTCTGGTTGAAACAGACTGACTGATGAATCTGGATTGAAAGTATTCTGGGATACATGCAGAATATAAATCGGGAACATTTTCTCCAGAATAGTCCTTAATCCCAGTCCACGGGCGCCTAACATGGAAATTAGTCATCGATCTGATATCCAGATTTCCCACCATCTCTGTGAACCAGATAGTATTGGATTAGAGCCTTATACAAATACTGAGATGAAACAGAGTTGTTTAGGGAATATGAATGACGCTGAATCGGAATTGGAGCATTCCGAACAAGACATAACACAGACAGGAATTCTTAATGAATCCATCTTTAACATTGCCTATTGGAATGTACCAGGTTTGCGCTCTAAAATTACCAACGATGCGTGGCTTGACTTCGCGGGTAAATTTAATGTGCTATGCTTACAAGAGACTTGGGCCACTATGGCTATACATATTGAGGGTTTTAAGACTTATTTCTTGCCTGCGATTCCCTCTGTCTCAGGGAGAGCTAAGGGAGGTCTGATAATATTTATTTCCAATCTTTTAGGGATTAAAGAAATAATTTGTCTGAAATTCGAAGTTAATTTTCAGATCATAACCCTTAAAACAAATAAACACAATATGTACGTGCTGGTCAATTTTTTTAATAATATGCATAAGAACCAGCTAATCCTAACCCTAAAAGAAGTTCGCTTTCCACTGCAGGATATTAAAAGCAAGTTTCTCAACAATGGATTTGTAATATGGGGGCGTGATTTTAACTTAACTCCATGCAGGCATAACAGCAATTTAACTTGTGGTTTGATGGATGAAAACAAAAATAATTTAACGCATTTCCCTCACACTACATGTGGCGATTATTTGAATGAGACTTTATTTATCTTAGAACTTAGCTTGGCTAATGAACTGGTGACACCCCCAATTCCACTCACGCAGACGTTTAACGGTAGAGGAGCAACTACTATTATAGATTTTATCTTCGTATCAAGCAGCGTCATGTCCCATTTATTGAATTTTAAAACTCATGACAATGCTACCAGCGACCATTTTCCAAATAGTGTTTCAATATTATGCCCAACTAAACCTTACAGAAGCAATTTAGAGAGATTGTATGGATAAAAAAAGTTGATCATGGATAGGATGAATGGGTACTCTCTTAAGTGGGACAAAGTAGACCCACACGAGACCACAACAGTGGTAGTAAAGAATTCCCTTAAATCTATAAATAATTGCCTGGATATTTCAACCCCATATCAAGAGGTTTTAAGTAGCTTCATGTCAATAACAAAGGTAGTAAAAGAAGCCCTTTGTGTCCAACGTAAGCGAAGGAAAGGTTTGAGTAATAGATGGTTTAATAAGGCCTGCACAAAAGCATATTCTGACCTAAAAATCCCCCTACATAAAGTAGAAAGGGATAGGCAAGAAATCGTCCAGCTTAGAAAAGCATATAATCAGGCCAAAAAATTAAGGAAAGCTGAATTGAAAAAGGAAATTTGAGACAAATTGAATAAGAGCTGTATGATTAAGGACAGCGCTGCTTTCTGGAAGGCCATTAAATCTCCCTTTATCTCTGAATCTAGGGATAACCCAAAAATAGAAATTGCCATGGATGAAACTCAATGGGTAGAACATTTCTCACAAATATTTAGATTAACTACCTAGGAAGATCGTCTGTTAATAGAAAAAGAGAAGATAAGTCTCAATTTTAACTCTGTAACGCATCCTATACCCCTATGTATTACTCAGATGGAAGTTGAACATGCCCTATTGGCGAGTAAAGGCGGAAAGGCGCCAGGCCCTGATGGGGTCCCAGTAGATCTTTATTAGTATAATATGGACCTGTGGACCACAATATTGACCAGAGTACTAAAAGCCGCTTGTGCTGTGGGGCTTGCTGACTCGTGGTCAGAATCAATCCTGGTCCCAATATTTAAGAAAGGAGACCGACAGAATCCATCCTGTTACCGCCCTATTTCTTTACTAGACTCCTTGGGCAAAGTGGCAGGACGTATTGTCCTTAATCGCTTACAGAAATGGGCAGATGACAATAAAATACTGTCTGATCCAATTCGGTTTCAGGGAAGGCCCGGGCACTATGGAGCAAGGTCTCAACAAGATCCTTTTAATGGGCAAATATGTTAACGCTAAGGGGGGGAAACTCTATATGGCATATGTAGATTTAAATGCAGCCGTTGACTGCGTAAGCCATTCTAAATTATGGAGTATCTTAACAGAGATGGGTGTAGAAATCACCTTGGTAAATTTCCTACGAGAACTTTGTGCCAATGCAACGGCAAGGGTGCGGTTTGGTATTAGTGGAGAGCTCACAGCACCGTTTAGAGTGGAGAAGGGAGTAAGGCAGGACTGTGTCCTGGCACCCTTCTTTTTTACACTCTATACAAATGGCTTTGAACAAGCCATGAAGGGTGCCAGGACTTACCCCATCTACATAAACGCCCAATACCAGCCTTTCTGTACATATACTTATCTAGGAATTTTAATCGACGATAAGTGTTCATGGAGACAAGCAATAGAGGCTAGGAAACTGCTGTTCATGAGGGAAACCACTGCGGTAGTTAACTTCGCGCAGAGGTTAGGCAAAAGACCTCCGGTAGAGATGCTTCAAATTTACGAAGCCAAATGTATCAGCACAATGATTTTTGGAGCTGGGGTGTGGGGATATGGAACGGTAGAAGCCCTATAAAAAGTTGAAAATGCCTTTCTGAGGGTCTTATTGGCTGTTCCACGATGTACCTCGACTTTTAATTGTCACGCAGAATTAGGGTTACCATATATCATTGAAATAGTGAAATCACAACCGATTTTACTGTGGCATTGTATATGGACATGGAGCTCCTTAACGATTGTCTTGGCCTTGAAAATGTTCACAAGATCGGATGGCTCTCATATGTGAAAGATTTGGATGATCTGGGATTGATAAGGTATTATTACAACCCCTTATAGATATCAGAGGTCTCCAGAACAAGGCTGAAAAAACTGTGTCTGACTCACTTGGAAGATTTGTAAAGGAGGTAAATGCAGGTTCGGTGCAACAGATCTTATCGATTCAAACCACTTAACAATCCAGCCTTACCTAACATTTAATTTGAGTGGCTTCGATAGGTTTGTTTTGGTGCGTTTTAGGATGAACATATTCCACCATTTCATAAGTTTTCCTAAAACGAAAGATTGGTCTAAAATTTTGTCAACCTGTCCCTGTGATGAAGTTTCAATACAATCATCAATTCATGTGGTTTTCTTTTGCAAATTATATCAGGAACCGAGGAAACACTGGATAATACCTATAATAAAAATTCTGGGCCTGCGACAATGCTGCCCAGCTTACCTCGTGATGCAATTCCTGGAAGTAGAGAGCTTCGCAAAAAATATAGCCCACTTTCTGAAACTCTGTGTTAGACACCGGACAAATCTAGCATAGGACTAGTGCCGTAGATTTTGGGTAAGCCCACAGTGGTTTTCCTTTTGCACTGATGTCGTTTAAAATTGACCTGGTATTTTGGCACTTTATATCGTTGGTATGCACTGTCACTGATAGTTTTTAAATGTATTTATTATAGACAGAGGATGAATTTTTTTAAAACTACTTTTTATAAATGTTTTATAAAAAGATGTACTTTTATGGT
This sequence comes from Lissotriton vulgaris, assembly GCF_964263255.1. Lineage (NCBI taxonomy): Eukaryota > Metazoa > Chordata > Amphibia > Caudata > Salamandridae > Lissotriton > Lissotriton vulgaris. The sequence continues at coordinate 502,882,806 of NC_141694.1, forward strand.
TTTTGTAACTTCATGAAAACTGAATAAAGGAATTGAATTGAATAACAGTGGTGTTAAAGGTGAACCCAAGCAGAGCAGCGCTGTCATTGTCAGCTTCCCAGGATGCATGGTTAAGTAGTTGCTGTGCAATCCTCAATTCCAAATGTGGCTCAACCACTTTGATCTTGTGAAACATATAATTGGCAGAATAAGTCTAAAGACTGCTTCACATCCCAGACTCATGCCAGATAGGCAAATCCAGAGCTGCATTGTGTCGCTCATTTTCTCTTTTGGGTACAAGCAGTGATAAGATTAAGGAGGCCTCAGTTATGTTAACGTATGACCATTATTCCCTCCAAGGTGCGTGTCTGCGAGCACTCATACTACCCTAAGCGTGCTGTGTCTCATGTGAAGCACTCTCACACTTCACGCAAGAGACTGTTTCACACCACTGCTTTTAAAACGTGAGAGACACGAAAAACTGTCATTTGATTGAGAGAGCCTGGCCTATCCAACACTACTTGCAGTGATACTAGTCAAACTCATAAATGGCCATCACAATGGTGTCAATATCAACAGATGACGGTCAGATTGTCATGAAGCCCCTTTGGGGTCAGAAAGCCACTTCTGTTGGATGCCACACAGCAAAGCAACAGTGCTCCTAACAGCTCCTCCGGTACGAACAGGTGCCTAAGTGCCCCGAATGGAATTTGGCCTTAAACAGGAGAATCATGATTTTTAGTGCCTACTGGTGCTTTCTGCACTCCCTGATTTCATGACAAAGGCAAGAACAGTGTTTGCAAGACCCACCTTGAACGGCCGTGTGGGGTTTCCCTGGCTGAGAAATTTAGAACAGGTATTTATTATGCGTAGATCATCACAAAGAAAACATGTGTATCTGGAAGTGACCAGCAGGGGGGAAAACCAAATAAGTGGAAGCCCCTGAACTGTCAAGTACCCTGTCACTATTCTCACACTGCAAGGTACTGGAGGCTGTAACAACAAATGATATAGAATATATATCGTTTACTCAATCTAAATCAGAGAGAGAGGTAACAAAGGTTTGCTTTACATTACCTGTATTTGTTGAACTTGTCCTAGAAGCAAGTGACGAGTTAAACAACTAAGGCCTTAGACTAGGAAGCGTAGGTGGAAACTTACAGCTCAAAACTACAATTTTTGTCAAACCATGCAGGCCTAAGCTAAGCACAACAAGATCTGGTAACTGGGAGAGAAATTAACCATCCACGGAGGGTGGGGGGATAAACTGTGGATCCCTAAAAGTTACTATCTCATCCCAGGAAACAGTGCTTTCTGATCCGATCCCAGTACACAAAGGGTTTGCACACATAAATGTTAATGAGAAGTCTACTCTCTCCTAGGAGGAAGATATAGACTAGGGAATAGACGCATCTGCCGGCCTGGGGGTGGTCTCCTGGAATGTACATGGACTAAAGAATTTATTAAGAACAGCTGATCTTGCAGAATTACGGGAGAGGAACGAGATAATTTGCTTCCAGGAGACATGGCTGGCGGGTGAGGATTTCCATCAGAAAGGTTTCATGAACTTTAGGAAAGACGGAACCGAATTGGGTACGAGGAGGGCGAAAGGAGGTCTAATGACTAGAATATATCTAATAAGGGGGCCCAAAAAATTGAAACAAGAAGTGATTGGGTCTTGGCATGTCCATTGGATCTTTATGCCTGGGTCCCGCAACAAAATAATCTGATAGTTGTGAATGTCTATATAAATCAAAAATACATAAGAAAAGAGGAATGGGAATGGTTCCAGAGAGATCTAGTAAATCTAATAGAGCTTCAGGGGGACTACCCTATATTGTTATTAGAAGATTCCCATCTGCATTTAGATCCAAGGAAGGCTGACTCTGCAATCCCAGATATCCTAGAGTGTTACGGTATTTCGGCCACAAACTTCCCAAAATGTGTTCAGTTGAAGCTTGATAGGACTTTGGTGAACTTTTTGGCACAACTAGGGTGTGTATGCCTCACTGGCCGTTTTAAAGAGGATGACCTGGCAGACCAAACGTTTTTATATGGGAAACAAGAATGCCCCATTGACTACATGTTTATACAGACATGGTACTTTAACCTCTGCAGGGGATTTACGGTGCTAATACTAAAGGGAAGCAATCATTGGGGGCTAAAATTAGTTATAGCGATAGCTATATTAGTGAGAGGTCAAGCTAACTTAATGGCACTGGATATCCCCAAACATTTGATTACAAGAATTGATGGGATATATATTGAGCAGTTAATGCATTTTCCATCAATTAATGATATGAACCTGGATAGGCCCATGGGAGACCCTAATAGCGCTTGGTATGCAACTATTATTGCAGAGGTTGTAAAGAGATTGATACCAGTTGTAAGGGTAGGTAATAAGAGGGGGAAAATGGATCAGCTGGGCCAAACCTCAAACCAACAATGGTTTGATAGAGAGTATGCTGTAGCCAAGAAGGAGTTTAGGAAAATAGGAAGGGCAAGGCAATAAAATGATCAAGTAAAGCTGGCTGAAATTTACTGTTGTAAGAAAAGAGAATATGAAGCTCTGACGAGGAGGAAGAAGTGGGCTTTATTTGAGTTGAATAGGGATGTGATGATCAGGACATTCCGGGAAAAGGATATGAGAACATTCTGAAAATTGGTCCAGGAGGGATGTGGCATGTCTGTCCCTCCAGCAAGATGCATGGTGCCAGAAGTAGATTGGGTACCCTTCTTAACCAATATTCATGAGCCAAGTGGTCCAGTGGTAAAGAAGGACTGGCCAACTGTGGGTGTGGAGGCCTTGGCGTCATTCTCTATTCAATCAATAGATAAGTTGATAACTTCCTTAAAATTAACGAAGGCAGTGGGTCCAGATAACCTGCTAGCAAATATAATTAGGTTAAATCACATGTGGTGGGCTGGATTCTTCTCCAAAGTTTTCACCCTCATAACTAAGACTGGGATAATGCCTCTGGGTTGGAAGGGTGAAATAATTAAATCCATAAACACAATAAAGGTGTGAAGGAAGACCTAGGGAATTACCGGTTAATAAGCGTGCTGGATGTAGGTGCAAAGTTGTACTCCAAAGTAAGACTAAGAACTTTAAAGAACTGGATAGAAGGAAATAGTATTATCCCATTGAAGCAGGGAGGCTTTAAAGCTGGATACTCCACAATAGATCACTGCTTAAGTTTATGGGCTTTGGGGAAAAAGGCAAAAGAAACAACAGGGACTCTATTTTGTTGCTTTGTTGATTTCACCTTAGCATTCGGTTTAGTAGATCGTAGATTACTTTGGGCAAAATTAATATGATTGGGTATTCCTTTTCCATTAACAGAAATTCTGCAAGAATATCATTCTGGGAACTGGCCCAAGTAGAACTTGACTTAGATGGGGCACTCTCTGAGAAAATACCCGTGGGAAATGGTTTAAGGCAGGGCTGTGTCCTGGGTCCCACTTTGTTCTCCCTATTTTTAGCTGACCTACCGGTGGAGTTGGTAGCGACACATTCGTTCTCCCCGAAAATAGGAGGAAGACATGTGTCGTGCCTTCTCTATGCAGATGATTAGGAAATTTTGGATGTGACGCAAGTAGCCTGCAGAGGAAGCTAAAAAAATTCAATCACTATTGCGTGGCTAACAAACTGAAGATAAACAAGGAAAAAAACAAAGATAATTATGTTTGGGGAAAAAAATTTAAATGTATAAATGGCAGCTAGGCAATAGTTGAATAGAGGTTGTACCATCCTATAAGTATCTGGGCCTGACATTTACCAGTCAGCTGAGTTGGACCTTACATACAGAATACAGAATCAGTGGAGGCAAGGGCATTAGCTATGACAGGGGACTTGTCCGCTTCAAAAAGTCTTATGGCGGCCCCTCCTGGTCTCCCCTCTTAACTGCTTATAGAGCAATGGTCCCTACAGAACTCCTCTATGGGGCTGAGCTGTTAGCCATCAGTACAGAAGGAAGTTGGGATAGGTACGAAAACAAATGTTTAAAACAAATATTGGCCCTCCCCAAAGGTGCAATGTCCCAGGCAATAAGATGCTAATTTGCATGCCTGGAACTTCCTAGCATATAAATCAACTCTGCACTTTTGGGATAATTTATTGGCCCCAAATACTCAGAAGACATCAGCCTGTTGTGCCACTGAAACAGAAAGAAGTGAATTACAGTGGGCAAGGAAGGTAAAGAAAAGATTGGAAGTCATTGAAGGAACCTTAAAACAAGAAATAAAAATAGGTGAAGCCCCAATCAGTAAAGCAGATTTAAAATCAGCATGTAAAAGAGAATCTAGACTGGTGGATTTAGAATTTGTAAGGAACAAACCTCAGCAAAGTTCATGTTAGATTCATGGGAAAATATGAATGTATTCCTGTATCTATCGGCATTACCAAATGCTCGGCTACGTTCATTACTTTTACAGTTCCGGGCTGGACTAAATGTACATTATATAAGAGTTCAACAAAAGATTGTTGAATCAAGGTGCCCTCTGAGGTCATCATTTACTATGCTTTAAAAAGAAATACCATTGAATATATAAAGGAAATTGTGCTGTAGAATATGACATTTGTGTCCAAATTGTTTTGGGGGGAGAATGTCCTCAAACCTTCCTTGTAATGATCAGACTTGCTCACTGCGCTCACTATGCACCGTAGAGGGGCTGGTCTGACAACATTTACCAGGGCTGAATTTGGTTTCCATTCCGGCCCTGTGTAGGATGCATCTTATAATGGTACAAACGCTGGAGTCTTGTGCTTTTCATAAACCCAGAGTGTACTTGCCTGTGTAAACCTTTCATGTCATGGTGTGTGTATCTATATTGCAAACCTCTCTTAAGACGCCTCATGTGGTGCTGCATGTGTGGAAATGCACCTTCTTTTCACTTTATAAAGCAAAAATTTGGACTGGTATTTGCACTGATATTTGTTGCTGCACTCGTATGCATGGTCGGGTTCTTAGCGCACATAGCCTTGACTGCAGCACACAGAGACCTTACACAGAGGAAAAAAAGTGTTTGTGACCAGTACATATTCACACAACTGTTCTAATCATTTGAGGCAGGAAATGTTAGACTCATAAAGTAGTAGTGGCTAGTCTTGAAGTGCTCTTGCACCTCACCTCAACCTTGATGCCCACACATAGCTCTGAAACATTGATAGTTTTTCCAAAAAGACATGATGGCACCACCAAACCAACATGAATATATGAACACAATCATATTTGGTATCTGTCATATGATAACAAATGCTATCAAACTGTTGCTCATACCAGAATCTGCTGGATTGCCCTCACACACCCCGAAGGATGTCATGCTTCATCATTGGGCTGTGCTGCTCGTCAGGTCGGCGCTGCAGTGCAGACGGCACCCGCGAAGGAGCTTTGCCGGAGATATTTTAAGAGACAGCTGTAGAGTGTGTGAGGGTATGTGGTCAGGGTAGTGATTTGAGTGTGAATCATAGATTAAAATTGGTTTAGTAGTGCCCCGTATGGAACAACATTTTTATTTTGGGGGTGTACTAACCAAACTAAAAATGCATGAGCCCTGTCTGGAGCCAATGATCCTAAAGGGCCTAGTAATGTAAATGGTCCTATGTTTCTCGCCTTCTGCCCCTAACTGGTCAATCTGCAATTCTTCAGGACCGGTGTGAGGTAATGAGGTCATGTACAGTTGGGATTGCTAAAAGAGCACCTTGTTGCTCGATTATTAGGGTGGTGCGCAACTAGCGGTCATCCTAACCCTGCTCTGGGTCACAACAAGTCCAGGCCCTTAGTCCTGGTACAGCTAAAGCAACACTGGTGACAATACGGTACTCAGTGCCGGCTTTGCGGTAGTGTTAGAGTTAGGATAATCATACTCCTTTTTAGACACCAGTCCTGCTGAAATTGCGGGTAGCCTAATTGTACACAACAGTCATATTTTAGGGTTGCCACCTTTCCAAGGGAAAATACAGCCATTTGTGTTGTTTTAACAGTACGCAAAGGCCTGGCAAAATATTAAAGAGGACTTCAAACAAAATGGAACGTGTTCATTAGTGAACATTACTTTCCTGCCTTTGTTTTCTATCATTATTAGTCACCTTTAGAACATGTTTAAAAGTGCCTGCTATTTATATTTGCTGTTTAAAGTAGGTACAATACGTGCTGAAGGGTGTGAGGAAAGAGTCGCTAGAAGCAGTTGATGAATGGGGTATAGGGGTAGCAGTATGGATGAAAGCAAAAGAGAAAGGCTAGGTGGATGGTGAAGAGCATGCATTAAAAAAATCATAGATGGATGAAGAAGTAAAGAAGGTTTACGAGGAGAGTACTGAAGGAACCAGCTATAAAACACAAAGTGCAGGAGAGTTCCATGAGTATGGGTGTCTTGCAAGCGAGTAACTAGAAAATTTAAATACCCCTACTTTGATCCTTACCTCTAAACCCATCAGGTGAGCAAAACAAATAAGATGTGCCCATCCTAGATTAGCTCCCTTCATCCCACCTTCGTTCCATCTATCACTCCATCCTTTAAGACTTTTCATGCATCCATCCATCTATCCATCTTTCCATGTTTCCATCCAACTATCCTTTCACCATTCCATCCTTCATTTACCATTCGGTCTATCCATTCTTTCATTATTACTCTCTTCCTTCAATCATTCTGTCCATCCACTCCCACTTACAGTCATTCATCCATATCCCATCTATACATCCATTTGTTTCCATACATACCATTCCCCCATCCATCCAGACTTCCATTTGTCCATCCAATTATTGCTCCAGCCTTTCATAATTCCATCCATTCGTTCACCCATCCATGCAAATATTGATTTCAACTACCATTAGTCCTTTCACCATTGCATCCATCTTCTTATGTGTATTGGCCTTCCTTCTTGTCAGTTTCTTTCTTCGTTTTATATTCCATTCATGTCAGTGTTCCTTCTAGCTCTCTCTCTCACAGTCTGAGTAGCATATCAGTGTATTGTGGGCCTTAGTGCAAGGAAAGAAATGCCCCCAGAGCTGGGCAGTGAAAGTCAGCGATCAGTAGGCCAACAAAGCCTCTTGGCTTGGGTGGCACTGCACCTGCTGCACCTATTAAAGATATGCCTCTGCAAACTCTTTTACTCTCTTGGCCTCATCATTTCACCTTTTGGACCTCTTTCAGTTTCCTTTACACTGTGTTATTAAGAGCTTCTGTCTGCAGAGGTGCAGACAGACAAGGCTCGTAAATAATGATGTGTCAACACGACCCCCACTTTAGCTGAGAAAGTGGGGGTTCACTACACCACTAGTGTTTTGGAAAGGATGATTTGTACAAATCAATGAAACAGGAATATTTCACCGAAAATAGGATATAGAATGAGAGTAAACAGAAGGTTAATCAAAACTAGATACAGCCAGAGCGGTCCCAATAAAGGGTTTAAAGCAGTGTGTTTGAAGTGCACACATCAGAAACTTTACTTCCTTCACCTGTCCCCTCCAGTCACAAGCCAGACATTGTGAGATTGGTTTGGCTCTGGAACTGAATCTCTATGAACACATGAATGACACTTTGCACACCCAGGCCCTGCAGCTCCAAGCAGTGGTTGCCAACAAGCTACACACACGCTGGGATAGGTGTGTTCTCCCGCAGAGTGGGAACCATCCCAAGCAGGAACAATCCCAGGCGTGCTCTGAGGCCTACCTCAGCTGATGCTCTTTGTTACACTAGGCAGCTTGTTTGGTTGGTTGGTGAGCTTCGGGCTGTCACAGCCTTTCCCAAGCTCCCTTTGGAGCTATACAGAATGAGGCAGCAGTCATTCTCTAGGGATAACAAAGCAATTCCCTTTTTGAAGCTTCACCTATTTCACCGATTTGCAATTGGAATTCATGTAATCCACGGCTCCGTGTTTTCAGCCCCTGACCTTAAAATTATTACAAGATGCATTTGGGAGTTGTAGTGTAGGTTCAGAACAATATGACAGAAGTACTAGATTATAAGTGTTTGTGAAAGGAAATCTGTAGACTGGAAATATAATGTCTCTGGTGAAATGTAGTTAAAAGTACACAGCAGCAAGTTCAGTTGCCCCGCAGGTCTTGTTTACTTCTGGTAGTTGCAAGCAAACTTCTACACAGCCCTAAGCAACTGTCTGTGTATGATAAATCCATATATTGTATTGTATTGTATTGTAATTGCATTTATATAGCGCTTACTACCCCTGACGAGGTGTCAAAGCGCTTTTTCGGCGAGTAGCACGCTACTCCGGGACCCACAGAGGGTTATTGTTGAATTAGTATAGTGAAACATGCAAGTACATTTTAAGTGGTGGATAGGTTAGTCAGTTATTTGGATTTGGAATGATAGGAGAAGAATAGAGGAGGAAAAAAGGTTTGTATTTATATAGCGCTTGTTACACCTGATGGGATGTTAAAGCACGCTATTCAGGAAGCCCATAAAGGATTAGTGGTGAATTAATATGGTGAAATATGAAAGTAATTTCAGTCGTGGATATTAGTCAGTTATTTGGAGTGAGAAGGATAGCAGATGGATAAAAGGGGAAGAAAGGTTTGCACTCATATAGCATTTGTTATCCCTGATGAATGTTGAAGCGCTTTTCTGGCGAGTAGCACGCCACTTTCGAACCCATCAGGATTAGTGTTGAATTAGTATTGTGAAATATGAAAGTAATTTTAGTGGTGGATATGTTAGTCAGTTATTTGGAACTAGCAGCCCGTCCCGACGTTGTCCGGGAGCAATTAAGCTTCAGGGCCCCCGCCCGCCCCAACGTTGTCCGTGGGTCCCCCGGAGCCTTCCTCCATATATTGCAGTATTATACCTCTATGTTTACTTTGTACGCTTTTGTAACCTGCACACGTCACTTTTTCCTCCTGTAATGCAGTATTATATCTCTATGTTTACTTTGTACGCTTTTGTAACATGCACACGTAACTTTTTCCTCCTGTAATGCACCGTTTGGCTTACTTTTGTAATGCTCCGTTTGCTTCCTCTTGCTCACGATGTACGCTTTTGTAACCTGCACACGTAACTTTTTCCTCCTGTAATGCACCGTTTGGCTTACTTTTGTAATGCTCCGTTTACTTCCTCTTGCTCACGATAGTAATTTTTGCTCATTTTTCCTCCGTTCACCGCTCCTAAATAAATAAATAAATAACCTACCTCATCCGCTGCTCACCGCTCCTCCCCGCCTGTCCGCTGCTCCTCACTAAGCATGGGCGAATTTTGCGAATTGGCAGTTCGCGAATTTGCAGATTTGCGAATTGGCAATCCGCAACATTTGCGAATTCGCAGATTTTTTTATTTTTGCGTGTTTGCGGGTGTTCGCGAGGCGCTTTGCGTGTTCACGGGTGCCCGCGAGGCGCTTTGCAATTTCGATTTTTTTTTTTTGCCTGCTTAATCACTGCCACCCTCTCGTTTTTTATGCCCATCTGCCCTCTGTACCACTTGTTTCTGTGCCCTTCTGCCCTCTGCCCCACTCATTTTTTGTCCCCTTCTGCCCTCTGTCCCACTTTTGTGCCCTTCTGCCCTCAGCCCCACTTAGAATGGCGCCGGCAAGCTGCCAGCGCCATTCTAAAATAGCTAGAAATAGCTTCAACAGGAAGCACTAATAGATAAAGTAAAGCAGGTGCTCCAGTTTAAGGTCAAATTAAGTTACACAATCATTAATCACCCCAAGTTTGGGGAGATTAATGATTGTGTTACTGAAATTGAGCAGCACCTGCTTTACTTTATCTATTAGAGCTTCCTGTTGAAGCTGACTTTTTAAACTATTTCAGAATGGCTCTGGCAGCTTGCCGGCGCCATTCTAAAAGAGTTACAAAAGTCAGCTTGAACTTTTGACCCAATCCCTTCCGTTCGCGGATTTTCGTTCGCGGATTTTGCGGGAAATTCGCGAATCTCGTGGATTGCGAATTTACCGAAAATCTGCGAAATACGCATGCGGAACGGATTTTCCGCTCATGCTTACTCCTCACCGCCTGTCCGCCGCTCCTCACTGCTCCTCCCCGCGCCATGTCTGCCGGTCCTCCTCGCGCTCCTGGACGCTGTTCCTCCCCGCGCTCCTCACGTCAGCATGCACGTCGCGGCTGGCGCTTCTTTCAAGGGACTACTTTTTTTTCTGTACATTTTTTAAATAAGGTATATTTATTACGTTTATATAGCCTATGTCCATCTGCACACCCTCACGATTACAACAATGTATCGGGTATGTGGATTGGCACTGTGGTTCCCGAGTTTACCCGCCGCAAAGGTTCAAAGTTCTTCATTTATAATAGTAGTATAGATGAGAAGGGTTGGGGAGTGGTAGAAAAGAGGGAAGAGTTTAGAAAGGTTTGTTTTGGAAGATCAGTATAGTAAAAGAGGTGTCAGATGATGCAAGGAGGGGAGAGTAGGAGAGAGTCTAGAAAGGGTTATTTTGGGGATCATAGTAGTGGTATGGGGTTTGGGATAAATGAGAGAGTGGATGTAGAGGATATATTGAGCGAAGTATAGGCGGAGAAATAGGGAAGTGCATTGTAAATGCTAAGTTAGAAGAAAGTGATAAATATATAGATTCATAAGTACTTTGAAAGTATATAGATGCATAAAGGATGTATGTATATTGGGCAGCATTTCTGGCCCTGGTCAGTCTCAAACAGGCTCAAACAGGCAACTTCCCCTTGTCCTCTCCGCCCTTAGCCTCAACGCCCATGCTGAGATGCCCTAACCCTGGCATTTTATAGCCCTAGTAATCAGATGACCCTGTCAGCCAATGGGAACCCTAGCCCTAACACTATCCAATCACAACACTAGCCCTAAAAATCTAGAACCAATAGGAGAACAGGACCTTATAGCCAATTTTAGCCCTAGTCCAAGCACCCAATCAGTTAAAAAACCCGGAACTCTTCGTCCAATAGAGGCCCTAGCCCTACCAGTAGTCCCAACCCAAGTCCAAGCAACCAATGGCACAGGAAGCCCTAGTCCCTACTTCCTATAGAAAGCCTAACCCTACTCTTAGTCCCACAACTAGTCCAGCAACCAATCACACCAGAAGCCCTAATCGCTACTTCCAATTAAAGATCTAACCCTAGCCCTAGTCCAACGCTAGTCCCAACAAACATTAACACAGGAAACCCTAGTCCCTACTTCCAATAGAAACCTTAATCCTAGCCCTAGTCACAACCCTTCATTGATTGAATCACAGACCCATAAATCAATCAGAACACTCAAATGCCCAACAAATGAGGACACTAACCCTAATCCAATAGAAACATCAGATACAACCACCAAACAGTGTATAGATGTACCAGCCACTATCAGACAATATAATGTCCCAGCGACTTCAGACAAGGTTTGCTGGCCAGGGAGTTGGAAGCTGCTTTTCCAATTCAGAATCTCCTAGGAGACAGACATGCTCAATCCACACTTTGGACTTCTGCAGGTAAAGGCCTCCCTAACTTGAAATCTAACAATACTGTTTGAATAAAACTTTACTCCCTCTTCTGGCCAAAAAAGGTAGTGCACAGTCCCTAGTAAACACAGTTTAAACAGCTCACAAAAGCACCCCCTGATGTAGAATATCCCTGTTGCTGTGGGGGCGGGGGGGCTGGTTTCACTGGCTTGTGAACACAAAATGGTGGCCTGGGGGTGCACTCCTTTAACATACCGGTCTTATCACAGAGCAAAGGAGAAATTTGGAGGGAAAACTTAATCCTCACTAAGAATGAGAGAGAAAACTACAGAGTTTGGACTACAAATCCCAAAATTCAACACGTTAGATGGAAGCAATCATGGGCAGGAAAAACTACATGTTTAAAACACAAAACAGGTGATAAAATATGCAATAACAGGCAGGTTAAGATTACAATTTTAAACTGTAACAACCACAGGCAAAGACATAAACACAGAAAGGGAAAATCTTTTTTTTTTAAACTTTTGTTTTGGGGAAGAGACAGCACTAGTCTGCCTCCTTACCCCTTCCTGGACTCTGCTCACTGCAATCTGGGGCACAGGTAGGCTGCAACTCACAAGATGGAGGAGAATGATTTGGGGTGCACCCAGAAAGGCCTTAAGGGGCCTGTGCAAGTGTGAGGGGACGGCTCAGAATTGCCTGGTAGTTGAATAGCCAATCCCCAGTCCTGGGTCTGATGGCCTGGGGGTGAGGGGGTGGCTGGGGAGCTGCTTTTCCTTTTCAGAATCTCCTAGGAAACAGACAGGCTCAATCCACACTTTGGACTTCTGCAGGTAAAGGCCTCACTAACTTGAAATCTAACAATACTGTTCGAATAAAACTTTACTCCCTCTTCTGGCCATAAAACGAAGTTTAAACACAGTTTAAACAGCTCAGAGATGCACCCCCTGATGAAGAATATCCCTGTTGCTGGGGGGTGGGGGAGGGGGGCTGGTTTCATTGGCTTGTAAACACAAAATGGTGGCTGGGGGTGCACTGTTTTGACATACAGGTCTTAGCACAGAGCAAAGGAGAAATTTGGAGGGAAAACTGAATCGTCACCAGGAATGAGAGAGACAAACTACAGAGTTAGGACTGCAAATCCCACAATTCGACACGTTAAATGGAAGCAATCATGGGCAGGAAAACCCACAAGTTTAAAACACAAAACAGGTGATAAAATATGCAATCACAGGCAGGTTAAAACTACAATTTTGAACTGCTCGCGGTCGCGAACATGGCGTTTAGGACCGCGAACAAGCAAAAAATGACCGCTGCACTATGCTACGCTGCACTACGCGTGTTCGCACTGTGCTACGTGCAGCCCGCGTAGTGCGAAGTTGCGCAAACTTCGCAAACTCCGCGAGCGTAGCATAGTGCTTCGCCCAGGGTTAATAATTTGTCTTTTCTTGCTGCATAAACTAGTTACCCCGCCACATGGGGAATAGCTGTACTATAGCCCCTGCACTGACGCTGTAGTGTCAACAGCTGACGCCATTTATGCTTCTGTTACATGGTGCACCATTACTTTACCTCCCTCTAATAAAAATCCCTAGCTTCAACCCCCACCTGTTCTCACAAGCTGCTGGGGATTAATGAAAGACACATCAACAGTTCGATTTTGATTGTGCGTCTTCTCTTCACTTTAATGATTGCACACTTAATTAAGCTTGCAATAAGAAAAGCACGCAGCCACCAATTAATTACTTCCCTTCCTGCTTAATTTTCGTAATTAACGACTGCCTCCCGTTAATCCTGAAAGATTTGTCCGTATTCCAATGCCTCTATCTGCTCCCTTTAAATCAACCTTGCTCACCTCGAGATTTTTAGTCACCAGGGGTGTGAAAGTGCATTACTAATACCAATAGGGTGCAATCTTGTCCTCAGTCTCCCGGTTCCTCCTACACCACCCTCTGCTCTCTTCTTTCTTTCACATTCCAATCTTAGATGGATTTGGATATTGGCTTTTTCCCTTTTCCCTTTAACCCACAAAGGAAGAGTGATGTTTACCTCTACTCCCACCTCACTTTGCTTAACATCGAAGTTTAAAAAATTGCGTCAGCCTTTGTTGGGAAAATATTTTTTCGTAGAGAATTCTCCTGCTACTTTTATTGCAAGTTTTGTCATGATTAATTTTTCCAAAACTCTGGATATTAAAATTGGCAAAAATTGAAAAGTTTTTAATTAAAGTTTCATGAAGTGGCTGGTGAAATACCAACACATATGGTCGTCCACTCCATTCTTTGCTTTCCAAATTAATTATTTTTGTTGTCTATAAAATAAATGTTTCCTGTCCCCTTTCCTTATGTTTTTTTTTGTTTGTTTTTTTACCCTACGGGCCTTGCCAAAGCCATGCCTTCATATTGCAGCATGTGTTGCTTTGTTCATAGAGAGAAGTTTTACATCAGCTAAAGGAAAAGAAAATTAGCAAAATGTCATCACTGTTTACGATTGTACCCGCCCCACTCCATGTCATCAATAACACCATTCCCAGTCATGCCTTCTCACCTAGAAATCACTTCTTTCAGATGTGCTATCTGATGTGCTAGACCAATAATTAAAAAAAAATTCAAATGAAAACTACAGCACAGAGAATGCCTTACATTGCACCCGAAAGCCTTGGATTGAAACCCATATCAATTTCCGAGGATTTAGCACCTTCGCTAAAACCCTGCCAGTCAACCATGCTCTAATATACACTTTAGTTTGTTAGTTTCCACATTTTTCATTGTTGCTTAGGAAAACATGCATTGGCAAAGTCAGAAGGACTGGGTTTGTGTTTGAGGAAGTGTTTTGCAATAGTTGGGCAGATGTATTAAAGATATGAAAATGAATATAGGTCACATATGCACAACACACTTTCAGAATATTTCTCGCTCAATGTTGGATCGCCTGTGGTTGTGTGGGAGGCGGTGAAGCCTACACTGCGAAGGGTAAATGTCTTTTACTGCACGGCACACCTCAAAGTATGTCGGGAAAGGCTGATGCTCCAGGAGGCCCAGATAATGGATGTGGAGCACGCGGGCCGAGAGGCGAACGGGCACGATTCGCGTAGACAACTACTTTATACCCAGCGTGTCTACGCCAGGGAACTGATGGATGAGGCTTGGGCGGCCTGGCTGGCTACACGAAGCAGAATATACCAGTGGAGCAACAAGTAGAGCGCCTTGCCGCACCGCTTGTGTCAAAGGGCACTCTGTCCCATCTCCATTCTTTGCCTGTGCAATCCCGATGGGAGTGTTCTCACAGACCCTCGTCAGATAGCCACAAGTTTTGCAAATTATTATGCAGAGCTGAATGCCCCTCCCGAGACTATCTTGCCACAATTAGTCCAGCAATTCATTGATTATTTGCCCCATGACCCCTCACGGACCTGACAAGGGATGCCATTGATGCACCAATAACAGCTGAGGAAGTCCACGAGGCACTGTCTGGGATGCACTCAAGCAAGGCTCCTGGCCCAAATGGTTTTCCATGCAAATTGTATACAAAATATCAATCCCTACTCACTGTTCCCTATCTCACTGCACTTCAGGCTGCACTTGACGACTGGTCTATTCCAGCGGATTGGCAACATGCTGAGATAGTAATATTTCCAAACCCGGGCCGACCCCCTGAACTTCACTCATTTTATCATCCAATATCTCTCCGCAGTGTTGAGGCAAACTCTTTGCCAAGATCAAAGCTATTTGCATAGTTCCACACATATCTGATCTGCCCCACTTGGACCAGGCGGGCTTCATGCCAGGCTGCGCCACATGACATAATATCTGTTGTTGGCAGACATAGGCACGGCCTTTGACTCTTTGAGCTTGACGTATCTATTTGCGTTACTTCGTCGTCTTAATTTCGGTCCCCAGGTCCGGAGGTATATCGAACTGTTATATATGGATATCATGGCTTCTGTGTGGCAGACACCGTGCGGATGAATGCCAGTTCTGGGGGTTTGAGTGGCAGGGGAAATGTCAGATCGCTTATCTTTATATGCTGATGATGTGTTATTTTTTCTTACGCGACCGGACTGTTCAGGACCCAGACTGCTCAGGATCATGCAGATCTTTGGCAAAACATCTGGGCTATATATGAACCCCCGTAAATACTACTTATGGCCTATGGGTAATGTAGGCCCTATGGGCTGATGGTCCGAAGTGGTTACGGTGGTGCAGGCTGGCTTTAAGTACCTCGGGGTCTTTCTGGCCCCTTCACTGCCCTTGTCATGGGAAAGAAACCTAGCTCCACTGTGGATGCAAATATAGGAGCAGACTTGCACCTGGTCGCATCTACCGATATCCCTATTTGGTAGGTCTGCCATTTTCAAGATGGTCTACCTACCCCGTTTATTATATCAACTCCAAAACCAACCATATTTGATATTACCTAGTTGGTTTACGCAACTAAATGGTACCCTTCGGCATTTCCTTTAGGGGTGCGGCTCGGCTTGGGTCGCAATGAGGACATGTTTTCAGGCAACCTATTGCGTGGGTAGGAAACCCCTGATATTCAGGCATACTATGCGGCATTGCACCTTCTCATCTTAAATGATTGGAGGTACAGCAATAGGTCTGACCCTGCCTATGTGGTCGAGCGGTGGCTGATGGGTACCACACCTTTACACTCAGTCCTTTATGCTGGCCCGACCCTGAGGGCCTTGCAACTAGCGACTGCCACGTTTTTTTGGCTTTGGATCTCACAATCCGGGCCCGACGCTTTATTCGTCGGACCCGCTATTGTGGTCGTTACCGGCTCTTGCTGTTTGTTGCACAGAGGCACTGAAGGAATTCAATTTACCTAAGAGTGGAAGCCTAAAATCTTTTGGCACACTCACGTTCCGCTGGCATTTTGGAAGTAGCCGCCCCCCTCTTCCCAGTCACGGACCAACTCCGGTCGTAAATCGAGCTTCTCAGAGATTTACTCTCTAACTACCTTTGATGTTTGTAGACACAAGCTTTCCTCCCGATTAGTTTCTTGGCCTCAAATATCATTGAAGACGTGTCCTAGGATTCCAGACCTGGAATCTGCCTATTTACCTGAAAGAGCACAGGACCCCATCTATGTAACCATTGTCCTGATGATGACTCAAGTCATAGAGGTTGAAACACCGTCCACCCTGCAACATCAATTGCGGCCTCTGTTTGGTCCAATTTACAAATAATAAATAGAATTTGTACATAATTGTAAATACTGTATTTTGACCCTCACATACTATTGGTCTACCTTGCGCTGCCTCACGGTGTTATATAATCACTTGTGTCACTGCGCCGTTTATTCACTCTCAGCTTGCCTGTACACTCTTGGTTGTTTTTGGTTACTACAATTTATTTGTTCTTGTGCTTTCTACATGCAAATAACAACCTGTATTATCTTTCGGTCTCCTGTGTCCCTTTTCCTGGTGCTATGTGATTTATTTACTTTTGAATTGCCTGTTTGAAAGATATTCCAGTTGAGACATTGTACTATTGTTATCACTATTACCCGGTCTCATTTGGGTTAACGGGTCTACTCCTGTTGTATGATTTTTGTAACGAGAGAGCGACAGAATTAAATCCTGGTTGGAGCAGTGGAGAAAAGTGTATTGTGCACGCTTAGTGCTAAGATGTCTCTTTAGGTGACAGAGAGCGCTGTGAATATTTGAGTCACATTTTAAGCTTGCATCATTACAAGCTGTATATGATAGGGTGAGACAAAATGCTCAAAAAAGGTTTAATATAAAAAAGTGCTTTCAAAATGTAGAATTTAGAAATACCCAGACTTACATGGTGTAATTTCCTTTATAACTGTTCTTTAAAAGCACACACTTCACAGCTCAGTTAGTAACTTCTTTGCAATGCTACTGAAATAATATTAATTTATGTCATCAGGAAACTTTAAACAATTCCATCAATTAAAGCCAATACTGGCTCCTGAGCAGTTTTTACATTTGCAGATTGACTAGTTGAGCACATTTACATTTCTGTTAGGCAAGCAGGCACCCTGGCAAGAAGGCTTGTTTAGTTGTCTGCCCCTCCCTCTGTTTCACAGCAAAGGAGACTTCCTGCCACACACTGCAGCTGAAGCATTTCAGCTTTCGGAATTAACTGTTGGTTATTTTTTGACAACAAGTAGGGAACTATGTTTTCTTAATTTACAAATAGAATGGGCACGACGCGCCCTTGCCGACTTCCACCACAGGATTAATCTAATCTAATCAGTTCTTGCTCAGTTCATTGACCAATGCAAATCGTTACTAAAAAAGGTAAGCAAAGCCATAAATGGTGACTGACTCCAAAAGCACTACAATACCATATACATGGGCAATTCGCCAAATTAGTGCAATTCAAATGGTCTAAACATGCTATAAAACTACTGTATGAATAACAAGACTAGACAATATAGCATTTTTAATGAAGATTCACGGGCCCCAGTAAGCTGAGTGTGGCATGTAAAGTTATGCCACAGTGGTGTAATTTTATGCATAAATATTATTTTGTGACTACAAAATGTGAAGTTACACTGGTAAAGCATGACCATTGCGCACCACAGTTTAACATGGATGAACAACTGGCTTTGAGAATCGGGCCGTAGTCGTTTTGCATGCATCACTGGCCGTATTAATTAAATTAAGGTAGAAGGGGCAACCTGAAACAAATGTCAGTAGAGGTTCAAACAATATCAGGCTTCACCCAAACAACTTATATCATACGTACTTCGGCACCCACGGCTACAGTCCAAATGCCAAAAGGAGGCATGTCAGATAGGAGAAGTTCTTGAGAAGCAACACCCAGATTAGTCTGGAGATCCAACCATTGCTGGATCAGATTATTTGAAGGATCCTGCATAAAAAGAACAGATAGATACAGTCAGCATTTTATGAGCAGTTACTGATTGTAAAGTGAAGAGGGTGAAATAGGATTTTCTCAGCACAGTCTCCCAATTATGGTAAAAATGTGTTGTATTTGACCACTTAATGGTGGAAGTCAATGCAAGGAGGCACTGGAATCACAAACTGCAACCACATTTAAGAGAGGCTGGTCACTTCTTTTACAACATAATTCATTTTATATACAACCTCCAATAATCAGATAATCTGATAACCTCTAAAGCAGTTTTGGTGTCGATTACTCCTCATGGCAGAGACTTGTACACACAGACCTGTTTTGCCACCCCATCAGAAGCACAACGCACAAGTGTATGGAGACACCTTCCTGATGGGAAATCCTGAACTGAGCCTTTTCTGTGGCGTTACATGCTGCAATTTTCCAAAAAGGACACATTTTTCAAGTGTGCTAACAGAAGTGTTAACCTTCAAAGGTGAGAATGTGATTTCGAGAAGCAGAATATTTTATGCACTTAGCGCCACGTAATTTCCAGGTTAGATTTACAGTAATAAATAAAAGTGCTTAGAAGTTTTTTTTGTTCCTGGGAAACCTTTGGAAAGAGAAAGTGGGCATTGCATGTTTTCCCCCACAAGACTACTGTTTTGATATTTTGTGATAAGAACATTCACTGGGTACTACTTACTGCCGGCAATATACTATACTGCTCGTAACAAGGAAACATCTGTTTCGGGCCTTCTATCCTTGATCAATAAGTTTGGATATGTTGGGATGGGAAAGTCCTCTGCATGGTAAGAGATGTATACCCTTGCCCTGAGTGCCCAACTGCACTGTTGTCTGGATCCCTTATGCTGATTTGTTTGTCACAGGTGAACATGGATTATGCATGTGTGCCATGACATAGGCCTGTCTCATGGATTGCTGGTTGTTGGACTGGGAGGGGAGCCCTCATAGTGGTGGAAGGCCACAGACTTCACTAAGAGTTAAGCAGCTCAATTGCATTGGTGGCAGCATACCGCGTTGTGGTCAGTAGTAATGAACATGATCTCTTTAGCCTCTATCACCAGAGTGAGTCCTACAGACTTCCTACCCTTTTAAAACTGCAAACTGCACTGAAGGAAGCCTGAGTATCAAAGGACATTGCCAGAGTCCCTTTGAAACTCCCCCTGCGAAGAATGGAGTGACTTACGGTGCGATCACTGGAACGTGAATGACTTAGATCGCTAGAAAAAGCCGGTAGCACGGCTCGAAGGTGAAAGCCTGCGCCTGCCGGCTGCTGCCACTTGTGACTGCACGCAGCCCAACTTTACTGAACCAGAACCAGACTGAGAAGTTCCATACCATTGGAGTGGGTAAGCCATGTGCTGGGCTTTAGGGGCTCAGGGGGACAACTGCAATCCGTACTGTGACCCTATAGACTTTTGTCACTGAACTTCAGAAAGTAGTGAGGGGGAAGAACTCTTGAGTAGAGCCTAATAGTTTACATTTCCTGGATGTGGCCAACAGTGAATGGAGGATACCTTTGAATCCTTTGTATTAAAGATAGTGGGATAGGGAGTGGTCTAACAACTACAAGAACTCTAACTTCAAGAGGGATTGTATTATTGCTTTTGAATATCGAATACCTTTGTCTATGTGGTATTAGAATTAAAATACTTATTTTTGTATAAAAACAATTATTTGACCTGACATTGACTTATTGTTCTGGCTGCTTGCATGTTGAGTTATGAGTCGTGTTCACTAATCTGTATGTGTGCTTCCCCCAAGGAACCTTGACTGCTAGTCCGACATTACCTAACTGAGAGTTAGGCGCAGAAGGCGTGCTTGGCTCATTTGAGCAGGATCCATAGCAGGTCAGGCCATGGGACAGCAGAAGTAAAAGGCCAGACACCATGGGTGGGCCCAGTAATAACTGCTTGCCCTGTGGCCCACTAAAAAGGATTCTGGCAGGATGCATCTCTTTGTATAAAATAAATTGGGATTTAGTGGGGTACCACTCAATAGATATACTCACTCAGAGTCACTGCGATGTTCAAAATGCCACTGATCAACCACTACTATTAAGTACTTGGGGATACTGGCTGGGCATGAACTGTTTACTGCTGCCAAAGAAAACATGGAACTTTCTTATTAGCGCAACAGTGGTAGATTTTGTGAGATGGTGCCACCTGAAACTATCTCTATGGGGAAGAATTCAAACTATGAAAATGGTAACTGCATCCCACTTCAGTGATTTATTCGGGATGATCACAATAGGTGTACCCAGGCAAATGTCCCTCAAATTGAACAAACTGATTACAGACTACTTTTGGGGTAAGGTAGGTAGTAGTGGTATGTGAATCGTACCTCCTGTATACATACAATTCGTAGGGATAGTACTGAAAGCACAGAAGGGTCAGTTGGTGCTCACTTGGTATCATATATCCTACTTTCCATGGGCACAAACCAGCAGCGGCCGCTGCACGTAAGAGCTGTGTGGCGGTAGGGCCTGGTGGGGGTGATTTCGGGAGACGACCACAAGGGAAAAGTAATTATTTATTTAATTTTCCATCGTGGCATCTCTCGAAATACTCGGCCAACCCGGCCCCACCGCCGTCACCGCTGGTACAAACCACAATAAACCCAATGGGTCCACTGTACAATCTGAAGTTATACAAAGATGCTGAAAGCACTCACAAAAGTCCATTAAATCAAGTCCACAAAGTAAGGTGTATAGAAAGTCCAATCCCAAGGGGATTTATTCACATAAATGTGCAGCAAATTCAATGATCCCTGCAACTATGCCAAAAAACACCAGGCAACACGTGTCTTATCAGGAGGCATGTGATGTGGTGTATGTAGTAAATACTATGTTACATACATGGCCCGATATATGCTCATATATCGGGTGCCATACTAACCATGATACAGATCATAGCATATGAGTGGGCGCTCCTTATGGGCTCCTGAACTACGCACCCGCAATTATCAAGTGAGCAGTCTCTCAGCTTACTTAATGGAGTGAACATTTTGACACTGGATATCGTTTGAATCTATATTACAAACATACTTACACCCTTATGTGTACTATTCCCTAATATACTGGATGAACTAATGATTTCAAGATTTTTAACATAGACTTTACCACATACACCACATTGAGTGCCTTGAAAATGACACTGCTCGTGATGAAACACGTCGGCTGTTGTTTAAATGACATATTCACAAGGATCATTGAATATCCAGAATATTTAAGTGAATAAATACCCTACGGGTTAAATTTTCTACACACCCTACCTTGCGGGCTTGATTTGTTGGACTTCTTTTATGAGTGCTTTGGAATCTTTGAATTATTTCAATTTTGATCAAAGTTTACGTTTGGGGTTGCCAAAAGCCTCACATCAAGTTACCAAAGATGCATGCAGACAAAACCTCCGGAGGCATGCAACCACCGGATATGTCCTTGTACTACAGTGTGCACTAATTATCATACTTAGCTTACCTGTTCACACCGATCTAAGGCCGGATGAATACTTATTGAGAAGAAACTGACTGGAGGACTAGTTGACCCTGGGTTATTGTTTGGAGCCATGGCATCAGCTGATGGACAGATGAATCTTCCAGCTGAAGCTATGGTGTAAGTGTAGTAAGCAACGCATAATGAAGTGCACGTACATGCCTACCTACATTAACATGCCCCTATTTGGAATAATAAAGCCATTCCAATAAACAGGATGCACAATTTGCTGGGAGGCATTGTCTGACTGTGGCATTCTAACAATGGATCAATTGCTGCATGATATGGAAATCAAACCATTCATGTCCTTGCAAGAAGAATTTCACTAAAGTCCTTAAGCACTGTCTAACCAAAGCTCACCATTTATTCCCATGACCCCTCCCACATTCTAAAGTCCATGACTACCTTCACATCTGAAGCTCATACACAGGTGTTGTAACCTGTCCAGGCAAAACTTTGCTGGAGGAGATCCACTCCCTCCCCTTAGGCTCAACTAGCAAGTAATGGGCTTGGAAGATGGGGACGACCTACTCTGAGGCAGTCTGTGATGAGCTGCTTGAAACACACCTGACAAAGCCCTAAATGAGGCTAGACTCAAGTGTTGCTTTTTTAAGCTTTTGCATGACAGGCATTGGTTCCCGCAAAGATTACACCAGGCCTACCCTACCCTGGAAACGGCCTGCTGGAGATGTGGCTACTCAAAGGGGGATAAAATCCATTTGGTACGCTCTTGTTCTTCTATCAACCTATTCTGGCAGAAGGTAATCAACATTATGAACATGTCTAACAACAATCCTGAAGCCTACAGCAGAATTGACCTTTTTCCCTGACCCTTTAAACATTCCTTGTATTAAATGTCACACAAAGTGGATGTTTGAAAAGCCACTGGCTGTTGCAAGAATGATACTCTCATGGTGCTAGAAGCAAAAGAAAACCTCCAACACAAATGATCTTGATAAAAGTGTTCTTGGTAACAGCTTCTTTTGAACAAATGATATCTTGAATGTTGGACAAGACAAGTACCTTTGAGAATATTTAGCTTTCTGTTCTTAGTTTGATCCCAAATGCTCAGAGAGGAAGCTCATAATCCGTTCAAGATTCTCAAAATCACATTTTATGCAATGGAACTTTGTTGTCCATCTTTTGGTGGGGATCAGTTGGTTTGGCTAATATTTTTGTTGATAATGTTCATAATATTTTTGAAGCATGACAACCCATGGCGGCTAAGCTTGAGCATTCAAACTTTGTGGCTCTAATGTCCTTGTGAATTCTTTTCCATTTATAAATGTAGTTGCATGTAGGCATTCGTCAATCTCTGTATTAAAAGCCTGCCTCTAATTGCTTTATAAATTGGCAGGTCAGTGATGGAGCATAATTAAAGCAGGTGTTTAAAACGTGAAAAAACAAGCTAAGCTTTTCATTCTTCTGCTGTTTTTTAAGCAGCACTATGATAATACGAAATGGGAGAATTACTACAACATGTTTATTGTTACTATCCTAAGGTAGTTCTAGGAAATTTAGAATCCTTCTGTATGTTTCTACATTGCAATTTTTCAAATGACTTGTATTAAACTGATTTTAATATCTTTTTTAACAATTACCTATCAGCTTTTTTTTTACAATTTTGAAATAGGGGTTCTATAATTATATATTATTCTCCATGTTTGCAACATTCTGCTCTCTCTTTCATGTAAAAACTAGGCACCAAAGAAAAATGTTGTTTTTGGGAAAGGTGATGGTGTAACCATGTTTTATAGGTAATAAAGTACCCCCTGCAGTACATTACAAGTATATTGCAAGTCACCTAGGAGTTCCCTAACCTTATAAATAAACTCAGCCTTTGACTTTGTTTCTCTATATGGTCATGGAACTGCCTGGTGACTTGCAATTTCCTTATAATGTAGGGCAGGTAGTACTTTACCCATATATAGAATTCATTGTATAATATGTCGTACTTTTTATAATTTTACGTTTCGGAGTTTATTAATGTGTTAATTTTAGTTGTTTGTAATTTTTTAAATAATTGTTATATTGTTTTGTTAATACTTTTCAATAATAATTTTTACGTTTCTTTTATTTTTTAATTGCAGGTAGGTTTTTGGGATTGTTGGGGAGTACGGTAGGAAGTCAATTAAATATATATTTGAATTTGTTTCTTTATATTTTTTTACAATTTGTAAAATTGAATTGGATAGTTATATTTAAAAATATGAACATTCTGTCATCTTCACATTAAATGATAAAAACATTTGCTTTGGTATGGGTTTATGTTGTAATGGTTAATTCCCCTCTTCTTTCTTCACATCAATGCTCTCTCTGTTCAGCCTGCATGACAGGAGACTAATGTATGATTTTTTGGAATGTTGGTGTGTGGACTAGTGGAGAGTGTCAGTTGGAGGATGAGAGGCTGAGCAGAGGGAGACTGCTCCTGGTGGGGCTGCTGTACATACTCTACATCTTTACTTCTATCTTAATTACCATCCTACCTTCATCTTCTACAACTACTACTGAAACTAATAAAGGAACTACTCTGGAACTACCACTCGGCTTACACCTTGGACTATTTATTTACAACATTTTGGCGACGAGGGTGGGATGGTAATTAAGATAGAAGTAAAGATGTAGAGTATGTACAGCAGCCAACATTTTGGCGACGTTTGGACTCTTGAACCTACTTATATCTTCTACAAGGAACATTGAAACATCAACTAAAGAATCTACTAAAGGATCTGCAACGTACGTATTACAAACTTTAAGCTTATACATGAATATTTAACTACTTTCTATTGGAACTGGCAGCTTCAGCCCCACCAGTGGCCTTTCACACCGGCCAGCCTTAAACAACCCTGCCAGATTCTATCTGCTTCTAATTGCTCTGGGATTACATGTTACTTTCCATTTTTAAAGAAGAGAAAGGCTAAATAGCGCTTTAATAGAAGCATTTTCAAACTGTTCCTGTAACATGTTAAGATTACTCCTGTGGCAGTGAGGGTACCTGCTTGTCTATGCTGATACAAATACGTTTCCTGTTTTACCTTACAAATGACTCGTGTCAAGTGAAATTTTCATTTTCTGAAAGGAGCCAATTTCATTTGGATATGTGTTTATTTTGTGACTTGGCAGTTATACTTTTATTTCCTGGAATAGCGCTTTTTACCTGTTCAAGTCTGCTTGCCAACTGCCTTCTCCTTGCCAGCTTTTCCGTTGGTCAGGAGCTCCTGTCTCCTCCACTGCCTCTGTGTACTGGTGACGCAATGGAACCTTGCTATTGGGTTCTCTAGTGAATGTCACATCGTCATGGCTGTTTGTTTCCTTGGTGCCGCCGTGAGCCATCCGGAGCAACGTGATGTGCGTGCAGGCTACCGCTACCATGGCAACGCTGTCAGCTCCTTCTAATGTGACGGAAGGCTCCCTTTCTGTTGCGCATCACGATTTTTGTGAAAGAGGCTGTGCGCACTCAACGAGCGAGCATACATGGAGTTAATGCTCAGCCTCTCAAAAGCCTTTTTGAGCCTTTCGTGTTTGGGATATGCTGAAATGAAATGAATGAAGATCGAGCATGACATCAGCTGCGCCCTTCTCATGAAGATCGAGCATGACATCAGCTGCGCCCTTCTTGTCACCAAACTTCTGTTTCTTGCCCGCAGTAAGTTACTGTTATAATATTCAAGTTTAAGCCAAGTTCACGTGTGGAAAATGTACCACAGACAGACTCCTTCAGAATTACAGACAGACTCCTTCAGAATTACGTTGCAGTTCGTGTCTTCCTGTGAACTGTTCCCTCTCCGTGGATCTGTGTGAAAATGCTTTTAAATTACAAGGAGTTACTTCTTCGTTTTGCCAACTGGTTATTTTTACACTCCTTTCTGTTTCCTGATTTGCTGTTTGGCACAGATAAGATTTTGGATTTTTCGAATAAACTTTCATTATTTTGCCTTTATTCCTTTTAATATACACTGTGCGCCATCTTCTGGCTTGTTTTGGAATCGCTCATGCCAAGCTGAGTACTGTTTCTTATTCTTTTTAAAAATGTTATTTCATTCTAATGATTTTTCAATGTTCTTCCTTATATGCTGAGTATTATGAAACGTCTACATTTACTTTACAAAGTTAAAATTGCATTTTGGTGAGTGTTCCTCATTGCTTGAATGTTTGGGTGAGTGTTTCTCATTACTTGAATGATATTATTTACGAGTTAGTGCTTATTTATACAGGTCCTTGTAATTTACTTTTACGTGACAAGGTTAATATTGCAGTTTGGTGAGTGTATCTCATTACTTGTATGTTTCGGTGAGTGTATCTCATTGCTTGATATCTTATTGCTTGATGCTTTAATTTTACGGCTGAGTGTATCCCGGTAGTCCGATTATATCCCATTACTTGTTATTTATGTGAGGTGTATTCTTTCATTGGTGTCTTCTTTGTTGAGTACTACTTGTCACGCATGCATTCTCTTACATTCTGGTTATGGTCCAGTCCAGTTTCAGCGCTGGTTCGCTGTTTACTCAACGGCTCTTGTTTATCCATCTTTCCTTTTGTTGCCGATGATTGGATCTTTTACACATAGGCGTGCCTAAGACGTCAGGTTCACTTATATTGTGCGCGTGTTTCTCTTCTTCTTTCGTATTGCCTCTTTCAGTGTGGGATTCAGTGTGGGATTTCGTGGCACAGGTTTTGTTTTGCCTTCCTTTGAGAGAAATGGGGATGGTGTGCGTGCCATTAGGTTGCTTATATTTCGTTGTGCATTCATTGCTTGCATTTTCATTATTATTACATTGCATTTCTAAGTTGCTTATATTTCGTTGTGCATTCATTGCTTGTATTTTCATTATTATTACATTGTATTTCATGGTTTTGCATTATTGCACTGTGTTCCATTTTAATTAATCGCTTTATTGCATTCCATTATTGCAATCACTTTGTATTCCTTCTGTTTCTTTACTTCTTATTCTTCTA
The DNA here is from genome assembly GCF_964263255.1 of Lissotriton vulgaris. Lineage (NCBI taxonomy): Eukaryota > Metazoa > Chordata > Amphibia > Caudata > Salamandridae > Lissotriton > Lissotriton vulgaris. Next base: position 502,909,462 of record NC_141694.1, read on the forward strand.
TTTCCTTTTGTTGTGAAGAGAGAGGATATGTTGTAATGGTTAATTCCCCTCTTCTTTCTTCACATCAATGCTCTCTCTGTTCAGCCTGCATGACAGGAGACTAATGTATGATGTCATGGAATGTTGGTGTGTGGACTAGTGGAGAGCGTCAGTTGGAGGATGAGAGGCTGAGCAGAGGGAGACTGCTCCTGGTGGGGCTGCTGTACATACTCTACATCTTTACTTCTATCTTAATTACCATCCTACCTTCATCTTCTACAACTACTACTGAAACTAATAAAGGAACTACTCTGGAACTACCACTCGGCTTACACCTTGGACTATTTATTTACAACAGTTATCTATATTATTAGTGATGTAATATTTTAAATTAACTGCTTTCCTTTTAATTGTTATCAGTTTTTCATTGGATAACCTGGTTAATAAATATGTAAATTATTTATTTGGCCACTTTCATTTAGTTCCTTTTTTAAGGTGTATTTTTTAAAAGATTTACTTTTCTTTGTTTTTGTTTTTATTGATTTCATGTTGTTTACCTCATTCCACATTTTTTGTGGGTTGTTTGTATTGTAATATGAGAAGTGTTTTATTATACTCTTTAGTGTTTTCACTTGGGAAATACTGTTTAAATTACTCGTTGTTTTTGGCTGTTATAAAAGAGTTTTCAAATAAAAATGTTACTTTTATGAATTTTTTTAAAATTTGTTTTGAATTGATCTTTAATGTTGGGATTTTTTAAATATACTTTACAATAATTATTATATACTTTTTTCATCGCTTTCCCTACTGTTGTTTAGGTTGAAGTGTGAATAGTTATTCTACACCCCTACACCCAAATGCCAATGCTTTCCGACTCTTGGTTAGATGGATGGGAGTGGAAATAGTAAATCTGACGTCTTCAAACAACAACACTTTCCAATCTGCAGATGAGGTTGGACTGGGAATAATACTTTTCCACCGTGCAATAGTTTCCCTACTGTTTTGTAGGTCGAAGAAGAGTGCTAAATTTTATTTTGCAAAATGTAATTCTTTTTGGGGGGGGAACGTAATTTTGTTTTATTTTGTCTTTTTATTTAACTTTTGATTTATTGGAGTTTGTTTTATATTTGTAATTATTGTGTATTACTTTAGGAAATGTATTTAAAATATTTTTCCTTTTGGTTGGAGATAGATCAATTTTATTTTTTATTTCGAAAAATAATTTTTTGCTAATGTTTTCATATTTACGGTTGTTGTTTTATATTTTTCAGGATTTTGTTTTCCGACAGCTTCCTATTGTAATTTCATTAATTTCCTAACATTTTAATATTGATGTTAATATCTTTTAAATATATTTTAATGAGCTATTAAGCTGTATATTGTTATTTTTTCTTGTTTTATTATAAAATGTACACTATGTACATTTTTTATTCTTAGTTATTAGTATTTAAGTTTCTTTAAAGAAAGATTACAGAGAATTATATGGTACTGTCTTTATTTATAAATGTATTCACTTTATTTTTACGTTTGCTTTGTGTGTGTGTATATATATATATATATATATATATATATATATATATATATATATATATATATATATATATATATATATATATATATGTATTACCTACTGGCGTTCGCCAGTAGGTAGTTGTAGTTAGGACCTAGTTTCCATAAGAAATCTGCAAAATTCTATTTGGAATAACTTTGGCGCTGGTCGACCAATACACACAAAATTCTCCAGGAAAATGGCCTGGTCTGCTCCGCTCCTTCCCTGAAAGTTTGGGGGTGATTCGTGAAGCGGGGGCTGAGAAAAAAGGGGGTCCCAAAACGTGTTTTCCCCATGCAATTTTCCATAGGGACCTTTAGCCAGGGCTACAGCCCAAACGGTTCGCAGATTACCTTTTTGTTTTAAATGGTGTAAATCCGTTCAGTAGTTCCTGAGAAAATCAAACGAAAAATCATAGTTATATCTATCGATGAAGTAACGTATTCTGTACTGTACTCTGTACCTTCCCGAGCTCGAGCTTCATGCTACTTGGCTGTCAACACTCCAACCCAGGAAGTGTTGGCAGCCATCTTGTGCCTCGGTAGAACACAGGCACAATAAAACAGTGAAACAAACATGCAAAACATGCAAAGGGGGCAGGGTAGAAACACCCTGACCCCCTAGGCCTGCTCAGGGGGTCCCACAAGGACACCCAAGGCCTCAAAATGTTTTTTATTTTATTTTAAAAATTGCGGTGTACGAAGTACAGTACTCTGTACCTTACTCTGTACTGTACTCTGTACTTTCCCGAACGCATACTGGAGATTCCTGGTGGGCTAGTTGGCCCCCAGGGACCTCCAGTATGCAAGGGGAATGAGTTCCCCCTGTGCAAACACACCAGGGGGCTGCGTTACAGATTAGTGTTAAAAACGGCATGTCCTCATTACACCTCTCTGCAATGCAGTCCCCCAACGCATACTGGAGGTTCCTACTGGGCTAGTTGGCCCCTAGGGACCACCAGTATGCAAAGGAAATTAGTTCCCCCTCTGCAAATGTGCCAGGGGGCTGCGTTGCAGAGAGGTGTAATGAGGCCACGCCCCTTTTTACACCTCTCTACAACAGAGCCCCCTGGTGCAAACTGGAGGTTCCTGGTTGGCTAGTTGGCCCCCATGGACCCCCAGTATGCAAGGGGACTTAATCCCCCAATTTAGAACGAGCTACGGGGTGTGTTTGCACAGTGGTTAAGGTAGGGGGTGGGGCTTGAGGTGATATGTGTGCAAACATGCCCTGTGGCATGTTTTAAGTTGGGAAATTAATTCCTCTTTAATCCAGAGGTCCCCTAGGGGCCAACTAGTCCAACAGGTACCTCCAGTAAGCGCCACAGAGCTGCGTTGCAGAGTGTTGTAAAAAGGGGACGTGCCCTTTGAACACCTCTCTGCAACACAGCTCCCTGGCGCATGATGGAGGTACCTGGTGAGCTAGTTGGCTCACAGGGGACCCCAGGATTGAAGAGGAATTAATTCTCCAAACTAAAATGCGCCACAGGGCTTGTTTGCACACATGTCACCTCAGGACCCGCCCCCTTCCTTCACTATTGAGCGAAATATTCCTCTAAAATCAGCCAAACTATGAATTCCGATTTACTCACCTGCTATCAGGAGAGACCTCAGTGCTGCATCGTTCAGCCCACTACTGATACTGAAAAGTAATTCTAACCATACTTACAGTAACTTGAATTTCCTTCCATAGGCTAACATTGACTGGTTTCACTTGGAAATTTTTCTAACTGTGGAGTTTTGGAACTTTAAAAAATTCTTCTAAAATCAGCCGAACTATGAATTCCGGTTTACTCACCTGTTATCAGGAGAGACCTCAGTGCTGTATCTTTCAGCCCACTACTGATCCTGAAAAGTAATTCTAACCATACTTACAGTAACTTGAATTTCCTTCAATAGGCTAACATTGAATGGTTTTACTTGGAAATACTTTTTAGTGTGGAGTTTTGGAACTTAAAAAAATTCCTAAAAAATCAGCCAAACTATGAATTCCGATTCACTCACCTGTTATCTGGAGAGACCTCATCTTTCAGCTCACTACCATTCCTATAAATTAAATTTAACTGAACTTACCAGTAACTTGAATTTCTTTCCATAGATATCATATATATAAATATATTTAAATTAAAAAAATATAAAATAAAAAAATTACAATTTCATATTTTTAAATAAAAGTATTTTATTGTTATTGCAAGAGAAAGTTTAAGCACAAACATTACTAATGCATACCAAAAATAAATATAATTTGCCCCGTCATAACTATAACAGAGGAGTACAGTACATAATTAAATAATAAAAGGAAGACAGAGCATTTGAAAAACAATGAGTGTTGAGCTGGTCTCAACAATTCCATAAATCAAATGAATGTTCCCCAAATCTTTTCCCTTCTTATCAATGACCTACATCCTCTTAAATTAGCTAACGCGATTCCTTTGTGTGAATTTCCTTGACCAGAGCCCACCACTCCGTAACATGTGGAGGCTCGATAGAGATCCAAGACCTAGCTACAACTAGCCTTGCACAGGCTAGTTGTATCAAATCTTTATGTATGCTATTAGTATCCTGTATATCAAGTAGAATCAAATGAGCGGAAAGCTGCGGGGATACAATTTGTTTCATCCTTAAAACATCAGTTATGCCTTTCCAGAACAGGGCAAGTGCAGAACAAGAAAAAAGCATGTGCTCTATGCCAGCCGCTTCCAAATTCAATTTATGACACTTGGGGCCAGATGTAGGTCAGCAAATACCGGTCGGTAACAGACGATTTCGGCCGTTACCGACCGGTATTTGCTAATGGAGATGTAGGGGCCTTAAAACATACAGAATCGGTATATTTACCGATTCAGTAAATTTACCGATTCTGTAAAATACTGAATCGGTAAATTTACGATGTAGGTGGCACTGGAAACAGTGCCACAGGCCTTTACCGATTCGTTATTTACCATGTAATACTATTACATGGTAAATAACGAATTCCAGTGTACATGCACATCTGTGCATGTACACCTGTGCCATGTGGCACACAGACATGCCCTAAGGGCATGTATGTGTGTCACATGGCACACATGCCAGTAACAGTGGTGCAACAGGGTGTCAAAAGGAAACCCTGTCCCCCTTGTAAAATCGGTAAATTTACTGATTCGGTAGTTACCGAATCGGTATTTGCTATTAAATCCTATGGGCGTCAAGGCCCATAGGAATCAATGGCAAATACTGATTCGGTAATTACAGATTTTTTTACCTACATAGCAATTACCGAATAGTAAATACCGAATCGATAAAATTCGGTATTTACCATTCGGTAATTTGCTATTACCTACATCTATGCCCAAGTGCGCTCATTAGATTGATTGCCTAATGACCAGCTAGAGATTCTTTGGGGAGTAAAGTATAGTTGTCAGATGGTTCTATATAGTTGTAGCCTTAAGTTTGAAGATTGGACTACCTTATTAATTTGACAAAGTGAAGCGGAGATCTGATTAGAGCTAATGTTGATTCCCAATCTATTTGACCATTTACCTGCCATTTTTCCACAGTCCTCGATCTTACCTAGGATTAGATAACCATAACTCTTACTTATAAGTGACTTAGTACGATCTGAGTACAAACATTTTAAAGATTCTGAGTGCCAGACTTCATCAATTTTCATTTTCCGAACTAGGAAGTCCCGAATTTGAATATATTTGAAATACCTACCATCGTTTATATTATATAAAAGCTTCAGTGAGGTAAATTCTAATAGACCCATAAAGATCCCCCAGAGTGTTAATGCCGTGCCCTGCCCATAGAATCCCCGCTCTGTCTGAGAAAAATTCAGGCAATCTGGGATTTCCCCATATTTGTAATTCAGAATAAAAAAAGAGATCTTATCCAAGATCATGATTTGGTTCCAAATCTTTATAATATGTCTGGCGGTCTTGAATTTGACTCGTTTGAAGTAATTTGGGTCATGGACACGCAACAGGAATTGTTTGCAATCTGGTCCCAACATAAATTGATGAACAAATAAAGAGCTTTCATTTTTCAAGAGACTACGTATTCAACGAAAGAAGATTGCAAAAAAATATAATCTAAAATCTGGGAAAATTAAACTTCCTTTTTCAATGGGCCTTTTCATAGCTCCATACAAAACTGCTACAGATACCGTCTAGTTTTTTTAAAAAGAAATTTTTAGGTTGCAGTGGAATAGATCTAAAAAAATAGAGAAATTTAGGCACGATTTTCATTTTAATCAAGTTTATACGCCCTACCAAACTGAGTGGTATCTTATGCCAATTTTTTAAGGAAAGCGTTACTTCCTTCAACAGCGAGACATAATTCAATGTTAATATTTCATCAACGTTTGCTGTTATTTTTATTCCTAAATAAATAGCATTTGAGCATAACCCAAGAACCGGTACTACCGGTTTGTAGTTAACAATAACTTGAATTTTGCTTACATTCAATTTGTAACCTGAAACATCACTGAATTTTTTTGCTTCCTCAATAATCCCCCAAATAGCCTTAGCTACTTCTGTGGTGAAAATCGCAATATCATCCGCAAATGCGGTTATTTTTAAGCTATTCCCACCATGTTGCATAGGGATGATATCATCTTGAGCCACCAATGAGTTAAGAAACGGCTCCATAGAAAGGGCGAACAGCAAGGGTGACAGAGGGCAACCTTGCCTTGTTCCCCTTTCTACGGGAAAATTAGAAGAATTCAAACCTGCGTAGCTAATCTTAGCCATTGGTTGATCATAAAGCGAGCGAATCCATCCTAGATATTGTCCATGCATACCATAAGCCCTTAGGACTGCCCATAAATACTCCCACCCCACTCGATCAAATGTGGTTTTTCAGCATTGAGCATAACCATTCCGAGTGGGGTGAGATTAGTTGCGGCTACATCAAACGCTGTGATAGCCATGTTGATATGGGCAGTAGTGTCTCTCCCTACTACTAACCCATGTTGTTGACTGCTAATCAATTCAGGCATCAGAGGAGCTAACCGATTGGCCAACATTTTTGCGAAGACTTTTGAGTCTGAATTAATCAACGCAATCGGCCTGTATGACCCACATTCTTCCGGCGGCTTATTTTTTTAAAGAATAAATATGATTTTAGAAGTTTTCCATGACGAAGGGGCCTTTCCAGTTTCTCCAATAGAATCTATTACTAATTCAAAAAGAGGAAGCAATTCCTGAATAAATATCTTATAAAGTTCTATGGGTAATAAATCATCACCAGCTGCCTTACCCGAGGGCAAAGAGAGAATAGCAGATTTTATTTCAATGGATGTTATCTTTGAACTCAATTGTCTAACTGCTTCAGTATCTCTTTGATTAGACATATGTGAATTAAGATATTGAGAAATATTCTCCTAAGTAGGATTATTTTCTGGAGTATATGAATTACGGTAGTATTTAGCGAATTGATCGAGAATCTCATCAGCCTGGTTATAAATGAGAGAATCTGAGCCCTACATTGTTTTAAAAATTGTTCTAGATTTTTTATCTGCCACTTTATAAGCCTATTCTGTCTCCACTTTCATATTGTGACAGCTGGTATTTGTGAATCTTTGCACTATATCTCTCTATTAACATCTTCAACTTCTGATTGTAACTTCACTAGCTCAAATTTTAGTTCCTCAATATTTGATTTTTATTTTATTTATTTTATACAACTTGTTAAGCGCACGATTACCCGAGGGTGTCTTGGCGCTGGACAGAAGATCGAAAAAAGAACTAGGGTTGTAAGTGAAAAGGCTTAAACGTATTGATTAAATAACCATGTTTTTAGCTGTTTCCTAAAAAGGGTTAATGTGGGAATGCTCTTAAGTTGATTGGGAAGGGGCATTCCATAGTTTAGCCGTGGCAATTGCAAAGGATCTGTCTCCCCATGTAGCCTTTCTTGTTTTAGCTATCTCCAAGAGATTTGCTTTTGAGGATCTGAGAGAGCGACATGGTCTATAAGGACAGAGAGAGTGTTTTAAAACAGTTGGGCCTTTTTGATGGATGGATTTGAAGGATATGCACAGAGCCTTAAATTTAATTCTTTGCCTCACAGGTAGCCAGTGAAGTTTTCGGATAACATTTGAAATGGGTTTGAATTTAGGTGTTCCAGTGGCAAGCCTAGCGGCTGCATTCTGTACCAGCTGGAGTTTGTTTAACACCTGTTCTTGTGCATTAAGCAGGAGAGCATTGCAGTAATCAACTCGGGACATGAGTAGTGTGGAAATCAAGGTTTTCGTAGTATTTACAGGGAGATAAGGTTGTAGTTTTTTGATCATTTTTAATATAAAAAATGAGGCAGAGACTATGGAAGTTGCTTGATGTATGTAAGAAAGGTTATTATCAAAGATCACTCCTAGGTTCCTGACCTTGGTGACAGGGACGGGCGAAGGTCCGAGTTCTTGGGGCCACCAGGTAGGGGACCAACTAGGAGTGAGCTTACCAAATACCATGACTTCGGTTTTGTCTGAATTGAGCTTTAAACAATTTTTGCTCATCCAATTACTAATGGCCAGCATACCCCCTTGGAAGTTATTGGCTACTTCCAGTCCGTTGTTGTTAATGGCCAGGACAAGCTGCGTATCGTCAGCATAAGATGTAACTGCTAGACGATGAGCTTTAATGATCCTTGCTAAGTCTGCCACATAAATGTTGAAAAGTGTTGGACTCAGCGAGGATCCCTGGGGGACACCACAGGGAAGAGAAAAGGAGCAAGATGAATATCCGCCCATGGTCATCAATTGTTCCCGGTTAGATACAAAAGAGAAAAGAAGGGAAGTGGCGGTATCAGATACTTCTGATTTTTTGACACGGTCGAACAAGATGGAGTGATCGACCGTGTCAAAGGCTGCGGAGAGATCGAGCATTATAAGTACCGCTGCACCTCGTTTATCCAAGATCATTCTGATCTCATCGGACGCTTTTATAAGCGCCGTCTCAGTGCCATGACCCTTTCTGAATCCAAACTGCGAATCATCAAGACAGTTGTTATTGTCGATGAATTCTGAAATCTGAATATTCATGATTTTTTCTATGATTTTGGAGGGAAAGGGAATACATGCTATTGGCCTGTAGTTTGTTACCTTAGAGGGATCTAGAGTAGATTTTTTAAATAAAGGTTTTATTACTGTTCTTTTCCATATAGAAGGATAAACACCTGAGGTAAACATGACATTGTAAATGTCAGAGAGTGTTTAGGATAGAATAGCGGGATCCAATTTAAGTATTGAGGTGGGACAGGGATCATTGGGAGAGCCAGAATTGATAGTCATCATAAGCTTGTGCACCAGTTCTGGTGAGACTTGATCAAACGAGAAAATGGGCAGAGTAGTAACAGTAGGGTCCGAGGTGAAGTAGGAGATAGTAGTGTCATGGTTAAGATCATTGATTTTTGAATGGATATCACAGACTTTGTCTTGGAAATATGTTGACAAGGCATCACACATAGGTTGAGAGGCCTCTATAGAAGTAGGTTTGTCCTGACCTGTGAGATGTGATACCACCTGGAAAAGTTGTTTAACTGAGTCTTGAGCTGACTCTATTTGGTTGTTAAAAAACAAAACTTTTCTGAGTAATGATCATATGTTTGTAGTGAGTTAATTTCTCTTTATAGCAGATCTTTTCAAGAGGGTCATATTTTTGACGCCATTTACGTTCTTGTCGTCTGCAACTTTGATTTTCTAGCCTGAGAGACTCAGTAAACCATCAGGCAGAGTTGGATTTTCTATTGGTAGACCTTTTTTTAATGGGAACCGTGGTGTCTACCAGGCTTTGAAGACAATTTGAATAAGTGATGGCTGCAGTTTCAGGATTGGAGGTGTTAATATCCTGCATCGCGTCTAGTTTATTCTTAAAGTCATCAATATTGATGCTTTTCCAAGATTTGAAAGTGTTAGAATTATAGGATTTAGAAGAGGGAGACGTAGTGGGGGAAATATTGAAACATACAGCTGAGTGATCGGTCCAAGTAAGGGGCAATATTTTCTCTATAGAGAGAGATGTAAGATTGGAAAAGATTCCATCTAATGTGTGTCCTGCTTTATGGGTAGGAGAGTGGATAAATTGGTTTAATCCAACAGCCTCCATTTCAGTACAGAGGGTGATGGTATCAGGAACATCACAGAGATCGAGATGGAAATTAAAATCACCTATAATGGTGAAATTGTTTTCACCTTCTACCGGTTCAAGGAAGTGGCTTAAAGAGGAAAGAAATGCTGAGCGAGAGCCAGGTAGACGATAGAGGAGGACGCCTCGAACGGAGCTAGAATGTGGGGTGAAAAAAGTGAAGTTTATAGCCTCACATGTGTTGATACTTATTGGCTCTGTTCGTAAATTAAAGGTGTTGCTGTATATTATTGCTATCCCACCACCTTTTCTTAAGGGCCTATTGTGTCTGATATTTGCATAACCCTCCGGCGTAGCAGTGGTAAAATCAGGGTCAGAGGCCTGGTCACTCCAGGTTTCGGTTAGAAATACAATATCTAAGTCCCTGTTGTCGATAAAGTCAGCTATTTCATATCTGTGTTTGGGGAGAGATCGTACATTTAAAAAGTGCCACTTGAATGAGAGCCTCTACTAATTGTTGTTCCATAGATAGAATATTAAAAGTTATTAGCTTTGTATCTTTCCGACTCTCAGTGTTCTTTTTTAAGACATATTGTTGAGCAAAACCTCTTATACTACATTTACAGGCATCCCAAACGGAAATTATTGCTGCGGAATTCAAATTAATTACAATAAATTCCTTGATGTGTTTTTTTAATTGCCAAATAAATAGTGCATCTGAGAACACATATCTAGGAAATGTAAATTGCCTGACCTTTCGCCTCTTGTCAAAAATGTTGAATTCTATAAAAATGGGGTTGTGGTCCGATGTTACTCTCGGGCAAAGTTCTATATTACAATTTTCCAAAATTCGATTTGATGCTCAAACCATATCTATCCGGGAGCATACTTTGTGAGGCGCTGAGTAGTACGTAAAACCTGCTATATTAGGGTGTTTGGAACGCCAGACATCCTTCAAGCTATGGAGCCGGCTTAATTCTAAAATAGCGAATCTAACTTTGCGCATCTTTAGTGAAGTACCTTGCCTCGTGGAGTCTAACTTATTAATTCAATTACACAATTGAAATCCCCCATGATAAGCAATTCGCCCTCCCATTCCAATAATTCTGTGTTTAGCTGGTCATACATCATGGGTTCATCAATTTTAGGCCCATACACCAGACAGAATACATATTTACTATGTTCAAGTTGTACTTGAGTAATCGCCCATCTCCCCCTCGGGTCCGCCTCAGTTCTAATAATTTCCATCATTAAATGCTTCTGTTTCAGTATTGCCACCCCCGGATAGAAGCATTAAGAGTCGAGCAAACAATAAGCTCAGAGCCTAGTTGTCCAAGGAGTTTTCTATCATGGAACCCAATGTGAGTTTCTGAAATTAGCGCTAGATGGGGTTTATACATGTTTAGTTCTTCCTGCACATGTCTCTTTTTATGTTTACTATTGAGACCAGCTACGTTCCAGACTAAACATCGAAACAAAGACATGTCTTATAATTTGTATACTTAGCTTTCCTCTGTATATAGAAACTAAGAAAAACATGCTTCATTTTATTTCGATTGAAAATCTCTCCCTCTTGCAATACATTTTTCCCCCTTATTAACCCACCTGGCTCAAGCACACCCACCCCCCCCCTTAAGTCCCTGAAGGGAGAACACCCCTCTATACCCTGCTGCCGCTGTAGTGGCAGCGTCGCAAAGTAACAGGCAAGGAGGCTTCCACCGACTATCCCCAAAAGAAAAATCATCTTTTTTTTTCTTCCCCTCATGAGGAGAGAGTGAACAAACAACAGTATCAAATCATACGTCAAACATTTCTTTTGCTATTCCCTATTGACTGATAAGTAAGCAATTTTCCCCAGAAAAAGACAAAAAAAACAGATTATGTATCACATTATCCAATCTCCAGCACCCACTTCGAGAACAAAATTTAGCTAATGCCTGCTCAGCTTCTTTTATATCTATAAAGAAATACACTTGGCCATTTTTGATCACCTTGAGACGACCAATTTATATTAAAAATATGTAATGTAATTTAAAAAATAAAATATCTAAAAATAAATACTTTAAAACAATGTAGTACATTAGTATAAAACAATATAACAATTAATACATTTAGAAATTATCATTTACAAAACCTTTGAAATCCACTGAAAAAACCATAGGTTTCAGCCACGTTATAGTTAGGAATTAGCATTTAAAAAACCTTAGAAATTCACTGAAAAAACCATAGGTTTCAGCCACATTATAGTTAGGAATTAGCATTTAAAAAACCTTAGAAATTCACTGAAAAAAACATAGGTTTCAGCCACGCTATAGTTATGAATTGGCATATAAAAAAACCTTAGAAATTCACTGAATAAACCATAGGTTTCACACATGCTATAGTTATCTGGACATTTCACTCATTCAAAACCATTGAAATTCCCCCGTTATTAGTTCAGCTAACTATAACTTGCACGCCTGCAATGCACTGCTGATGACGTCACATATTACATTACTCATGACATGGTCAGTGACATCACTCATGACATCACTGATGACATCTCAAATGACGTAAATGGAGTTAATTCTTTAAAAGTTTTTCTGATCATTGTTAATATTAAGTGTATATATATATATATATATATATATATATATAAAATATATATATATATATATATATATATATATATATATATATATATATATATATATATATATATATATATACATATATATATATATATATATATATATATATACAAACCACCATTTCCCGGCTGTTCCTGGTCTCTGAAGTTACGGCGAGCCTGCGTGGGTGCCGGACACCCTTAATTAATTCGAACAAAATTCTTCCTTCAAGAAGAAAGACGCAGGCTGCTTCTGGATGCTTCAGTATTCTTTTATTAAAGGCACAAAATCTGGTAGCTGCCTACCGACGCGTTTCGCCACTAAGGCTTGGTCTTATATATATAGCGTTTTTTGTTTTCCCAATAACTCTGGCGCCGGTTGACAAATCTTTGCCGAATTTTCAAAACTAGTGGGGCGATTCGGCAAACGGGGGCTGAGAAAAAAGGGGGATCCCACAACGTGTTTTCTCCATCTTAATTCCCGTAGAAATCTTTAGACACGGCTACAGCCTGAACTGCTGAGAGAAATTACACCAAATTTGGCAAAAAGATAGCTCTTGGTTCAGAAAGAACTCTTTTTGTTAAATGTTGTAAATACGTTCAGTAGTTCCTGAGAAATTTAAAAAAAGAGGTCAAAAACGGCATTTCCGATAGCAAACTCTAGACACAGCTTCAGCTTGAACTGTTGAACGGAATTACACCAAATTTGGCATAAAGGTAGCCCTTGCCTTAGGAAGAACTCTTTTTCCTAAATGGTGTAAATACGTTCAGTAGTTTCTGAGAAAATCCCAAAATAAAAATATTGATATATAGAGGCGCGGTGGACCCGTGCACCCTGCCGATCACGAGCATTTTAATTGGCTGTCAACACTCCAAACCAGGAAGTGTTGGCAGCCATCTTGTGCCTCGGTAGAACCGAGGCACAAGAAAACAGAAAAAGAAAAGCGCAAAACAGGAAAAGAGGGCAGAGTAGAAACACCCTGACCCCCTCGGCCTGCTCAGGGGTTCCAACAAGGACCGCAGGGCCAAAAAAAGCATTAAAAAAAAATGAAAAATCCGCGGAGGATCCGTGGATCCGGGCGAAAATAAAAAACAACAAAAGGACTCCCACACTTTGTCAATATTTAGCCCACGACCCCCCATAGCCCAGGGACCACCACCCCCAGGGCTTTTTTTCATAAAGTTGGGGGGCCTCTAAGGCCCCCCCAAGCCCCGGGGACTGGCACCCCCTGGGGCTCTGATTAATTATGATAGCGGGGGCACAATGCGGGTCTTCTTTTTTTTAAAAACAAATATACCTGTGTGGGGGGCTCGAGCCCCCACATTCCCCGGGGACCCCAGGGACCCTCAGGATTCAAGGGAATTTATCCTCAACTCAAAATGCACAATGGGGTGCGTTTGCACGGCGGTGAAGGGAGGGGTGGAGCCTGAGGTGACATGTGTGCAAACACACCATGTGGCGCGTTTTAAGTTGGGGAATTAATCCTGAGGGTTCCTGGGGGCCAACTAGCCCACCACTTACCTCCAGTAAGCTCCACTGCACTGCGTTGCTGCGATGTAATTTGAGATGTCATGAGTGATGTCATGAGTGATATCACTGACCATGTCATGAGTGGTGTAATCTGTGACATCATCAGCAGTGCACGAGTTATAGTTATCTGAACTAACTATAACGGGGAATTTCCATCGGTTTGTATGAATGAAATGTCCAACTAACTATAACGCCCCTGAAACCTATGGTTTTTTTCAGTGAATATATAGATATATATACACAGAGAGATCGATAGTTAGATAGATAGATAGATAGATAGATAGTTAGATAGATAGATAGATAGATAGATAGATAGATAGATAGATAGATAGATAGATAGATAGATAGATAGATAGATAGATAGATAGATAGATAGATCTAAATCGCTATTTCTTTCTAAAGTTATTATATTTTTTTATTATATGCTTACCTATATAATTTTGATATTTAGTGCTACCACACTTTGTAAACAATATTTTTATAGCTCACCAGGGAAATATGTAACTTGCTATTTAATACCATTATATTTTTGCCACAATATTTGTGTATCACATGATTTTCGACAATGATATTAAGACATAGAAGACTAATTCATGTTTTTACAAAGAATATATGTTTTAGTTGCTTAAGCTTGTATAGGTAGAAACTTGCTGCTCAAGCCTTGACATGTGTAGATTTTCATACAAGAGGAAATCAAAGAATTTAGTGACATGTATACAAGTGAAAGAAATTCAGATTTTGACAAATTGAACTTTAGGCAAATCTTCTCCTTTCATTTAGATATAATTGGTAGCACTGGTCTGATTTTGGAAATTCAATCCATGGAGTCTAATTTACGGCAAATGTGACTGGCATTGGTCTACAGGTGATAAGATACACCCAGACACTCGAACATTAGCAATTGGTTCAACAGAAATGAATGAGCGTAGGTAGCACAATATAGCCCTGAGTAGTCTATTTGGCATAGGAGCTGGAAGTGGAAGAGGAAATAAACATTTTTTATTGTCTTGAAGTTAAAACGTTCTGTTCTAAATAGGATGACAGTTGGAGAATAACAGGCAATTAGTTCATCCGAATTCTTTACATCCAACAGAACAGAAATTGCTGTATCGAGACTTAATTTCATAGAGATTTTAGAAAAGTTTTTAGTCAAGTGATTTAGGAATCTAGACAGGATATATCAGCATAAAGGATAGAAATTTTAAACAAAGATTTCATAGCCTGCACTGGGAAGAGAAGTGAGAAGACACAAAAAAATCGTAAATGAATGCAATATCATAGTTCTGGAGAAAGGAATCAAAGGCAGAACCTCTCATGGAAGAGAGGAGGTTTGTTCCTATTCCTGAGATGGGGCTGATGGAACCCAGATTCCACCTAGATTTAGGCATTGCTCTGCTTTGAATTTCAGACACAAACTGCTTTTTAAAAATGGCATTCAGAGTTTTGGTGCCAGTAAAAACATGAATGAGGCCTGACCAGATGCTTTCAGTCTAATGAAATCATGTAACAGAATGCTCAATTATTTAATTCATGGTTGTTTGATTGTGTTTATTTTAGATTTAACCTCACTATGGAATGTACATTTTTTTTAGAAAATGTGTTTTGAACTTTCAAAGTAGCATATATTTGAGCTGAATTAACACGCATTTTACAGTGTAAAAAGGCTGAATTTGCTTTGGCAGGCTCAGCTCACTGCGGCCTTTGGCCTTGAAGATAAGAAACGGAATGTGCTCTTTCCTCCCAGCTTTCATGAAAAGACCTTTCTTATAATTCACGCCTCCTGTTTCAGTTTATTTCATGAAAAGACCTGCACTTGTTGCATACTTTTATCTCCATGCAGTTGTTTAAACAAAGCTTTATTCACTTCATCACGTAGAGAGAAAACTGCAAAGCACACATTGTTTTCTTGATTATTATAATATGTATTCTCTCTTTCCGCATGATTAATACTTTTTGTGGGAGAAAATGTAATTGATTTCAAGATGTGAAGTCATTTAGCACAAGACTCAAATGTGTTACAAGAATTCGCCTTATTGACAACGTGTCCAGTCAGCCCATGGGGTGTTGATGTTTTCTGAAGCTCCTATTGGACAAGCTACAAAGACCAAGTCACGTGTATGTGTATTTTGAATATTGGTTGGTAGCTGAGAGGTGTATGCTTTGTTCATTATTTGTTTAGTAGGACCCGAGGCAGAACACAATTTGTTTTCAGATCTGCAGAGAGAGAAGAGAAAGGTGGGGCCATGTGCAGCTCCTGAGAGGCAGAGCAAGGACAGCTGAAGAGGGACAGGGCAGGCTTAGATGCTAAAACTCCAAGTTTTATGCTTTGACTAACTTGCTTTGAAAATATTTATTTATCTTATGCATTTATTTCTCCTTATGGGAGATTTTTGCCAATTATTGACTAGCCTTGCAAAACTCACTCTAGAATTATAGTTTACTGAACTCTTTAAGAGATCCTGATTGACTTGTATGCCTCATTTTTCCTTAGCAATAGGGATCTTCCTTTATGGAGTGCTTTGTATGCAATCTATATTATGTTCTGTATTTATTCTACATTTCCTATTTTTCAATTCTGTATCCTGATTGATATTTGACTAATGAATAAAGAGTCAGAGAACCTTTACTTTTGACTAGAAAATAAAACCGTTTAAAACTACTCACAATTCTCATTATTGCCTTAAATTGTATCTGCATTTGATTTTTCATGTTTATGCAAAGTCTCCAGATGGTGATCACACGGTGGCAAATGTCCATCTCCTTTAAGCGGTAAACAAGAGGTAATGATGTTTTGTATTGAGAAATTACAGTGAAATTACCGCTACATCAGGGTGAACTGGCCACCTAGTATTAGCTGCACAGCAGCAAGCAATTTTGAGGCAATGTGGATCTGTTGTATTCATCTGACTCATCTTAAGAGAAGACTTGTAATAATAAAAATCATTGGCATGAGAAGACCTCTGTCAATTCCAGCCATTTCCATTAACTTCCATAAATCGCAAATTGGTATGCCAGCTAGTGTCACTGACCTGTAGGGAACCACATAGAGTTAAGCATGCACTTCTACAAAATGGTACTGGCTGGAGTACAGTTTACCTTATTGCTGAGTAGGGGAACTGTTCCACAACAATCCTGCTTACCTATGACATGGCTCAGACAAGCTTATCAGTTGTGCCTGCAATTGCAACTCTCTTTCTCCTACATGAATAACAAACACCCAGATGTGTACATTTCCATAAATATTCATTCGAATACAGCCTTTCTAAGCAGTCATTATTTCTTTAGCATCAGCCTATGCATGCAAGGTATGCATTTGTATACAGGTTAGTCTACATTGGCCAACAGCCAATCGTAGTATGTTCGTTTGACAATTTGTTCTTAAAGGGACAGTGATTTTAATTTTATGTACACCAGTCCAGAAAAAGAGTGACTTGGAAAATGCCTGCTGGGTTTTAGGATGTAGAGTAAGGGGTGATATAGTTATCACGGGCATATTATCCAGAACGGCGTTAAAAATGATCTCCGGTTTAGCGGCAGAAAACTGCCGCTTAAGCATCGATAATGGGCTTGATAATATACCCTTCAGAATTCCAATAGAATTCCATGTTCTGGTGTGAACATGGGCTTCTATTGGAATTCTCCACAGCATAATATCAAGCCCATTATTGCTGCTTTAGCTGCAGCTTTCTGTCGCTAAACCGGCGATAATTTTAACGCCGTCCTTGATAATATGCCCCGTGGAGTGCTGTCTAAGCGCAAGTGTTTTACCTGAGGTTTTCATCTCATTTAACAGCATTATGTTCTCACTACGTTGACATTAAACCGAATGACAGAGCACAGAACATGTTCCCACAAAATGAGGGTGCCAGTTGACAGATGAGAGAGGCAAAAACGCAGGTAATTAACTAATAAAGAGAGCAAAGTGAAAATCAGTAAGAAGCCGCAGTTAAGGAAAGGAGAACTGACAGGTCAGACAAAATGTGATGCTCTGATGGTCAAGATATTGTCAATAAAAGGAAATAAATGTTACATATTTTCAAAATACAACTTTGTTAATTACTTCCCAATTATTTCTACCAAAGGTATTGGTAGTAAAACTGGATTCACAGATCTTCTGGATAGCATGATTTGGCCAAATGATAGACAGAAATGGCCAGACTGGGTACCAAACTGCTCTGAGATTAAACACATCAATCTATACATGGATTTCCTTTCTATGGATAGAACTGCAAACAGAGTCATATGAAATGTACGCTACACCAAGATCTAGATATTGACGTTAGGGCCTGATTTAAAGTTTGGTGATCATAAAAAATCAACAGACTTGAAGAAGCACTAAACCTAAATTCACTGCTGGAATTTTCTACACCAGAAGGATAGTAATGAGGAAAATTCCAGTGGTGAAATTTCTTCCGGATTAAGTACTTCCTCGTGAAGTCAGAAGGGAGTCCATCATTAGGGAGAGTAAACCAAGCTTGAATATAGAATAATTAATTAAATAGGGCGAAGATTTGACAACATTTGGAATGAACACAACTACTTGTAAAAAAAACATACTTACTCGAATATACACTTGTATTTTTCCATGAAAAGGGTTTAGATCAGAATGGAGTCCGACAACTCTAATCTTAACTGCCTCCCTGGGCTTGTATGAGGATTTGTCCAGCTCAATAAAAAAATGTGTTCTTTTTGGTTGAAGGTTAATTCTAAATGCATTGGTGAAAAGCTGTTTATTTTGTGCTGATCCATTCACCACCAAGTCAAATACAGCCTTTTCTGCATTCTGGGTAATCTGAAAAAAGAAAACCAAATCAAATGTTAACATAAAAAAATATTTCCGGGCTAGACTGTGAAATACCAATATATGAAATCGAAAATAACAAACCTTCGATGTTAGCTAGCCCTATACAAAATATTTGACTGAGAAAAAATTTGTTATTCTGAAAACAGCAAGGTGTTGAGGAGTATTCTACTACCTCTGAAGAATTTGTATCCTCTCTCCTTTCAAAAGTACAGAAACTACAGACCTAAAATGCTAGGCATGGTCAGAAAGTCACTTTATCTATATCAATTGCTTATTCACTTTCATTCACTCTAATTTTAAAGGAATGGTAAGTTTATGGATAGGGGTGCACAAAATGCGCGCAAATTGCCTGTTTGCTTTTGAAAATTATGTGATTTAGAAGTATATTTTAGCACAAAATGTGTCCTCACATCCATTTATTACACAAAAATGCATTTCGCACAAAAGAAACAGTGCAAAAAGCACACGTTTTTGTGAACAGAAGCCGCATACTTTCTACTTGTTCGCATTGTTCTTGTGTAATATTGTTGCATGAACAGCAGTGTAATTGGCATAATGGTGTAATTTCAGGAGTTGCACATAACATGTACAATGCAAAATTACTCAAATTACGCCAGCGTAATTTAAATTTGCCTAGGCTTATTTATGAATTCAAAGAAAATGCTCATGACTCTATGAGGAGTAGCAAAACAAAAGGAAAAATCTTATATAAGAATATACATCACCTCAATGATTATCCTAAAAAGCAATATGGTTTGCAGTGAGGCTTGACTAATAAACTAATTAGTCTAGCTGAACCCGTGGTGGGGGTCCCTGGACTGCCAGATTGGCGGTTCACCTGCTGTATTGCGAATACAGCTGGGGGACCAGCACAGGACTGGCACAACAGACAGGGATCATGGATCCAGCGACGGTGGCAAGGTATTCAAAGGCCCTAATATGCTGGTGGTGCTGCTGCGGCACAGCCAAGCATATTAGGAGCCCTACAGGACCCCCTATTGCCTCAGGGCCAAAGGATGCGTGCATGGGGGTACATGTTGCACCCCACTGTATGCTGTAAGCATCAACTTTAAATTCCATGCCATGCAGGAAAGGGCTTTGGCGTTCCCTTTGCTGTGCCTTTTTAATAGGCACTGACGTGGAAACCCTAAAGAACCATGAGATTGCTTGTAATCTGATGGGCGGCCAGTGGTCAAGTTTGGCTGTCCTTGAGCGGGGCGCTGGCATTGTGGCCAGGATCAACAGACTCGTAATCTGCCTATCTCTAGCTCTCTCCTGTGTATATGCATCTCCCTGTATGTGCATCTCTCTGCCTTTGCGTCTGTCCATCTGCACGGCTCTCTCAATCTGTGTGTCTCTCTCCATCTGTGTGTCTCTCTCCATCTGCATGTGTCTCCATCTCTGAATGTGTCTGCAGGTGTGTCTCTGTCCATTTGTGTTTGTCTGTCCATATGTGCGTGTGCTTTTGTCTGCCCCTCTCCCACTATCTACCCACACTCTCCTTCCCTCTCTTCTCTTCCTTCCTTCCTCACTAACTCTGCCACCTCTCTCCCTCCATCTGATCGCTCTCTCCCTCCTCCTAATCCATTCCTCTATACCTTCCATCTCCCTGTTTCCTCTGTCCTTCCCCCTTTCTGTTTGTGAGTGCCATGGTCCTGGTGAATAGTGTAACTGCAAAAAATGATGGACGGAATGTTGAATGATTCAAACATTCTCCTCAAGTAAAGAGATCTGGGTTAAATCTATTGTTATTTTGCCCACTACGCCACTCCAGTTTGGACCCAGTCATATGCAAATCAGTCTTGATTCTGTGCCTCATGGGAACAGTACAGACCAAACTGCCCAGCCAGGTCCTCCCTGGACCGGAAACAAGCATCCTGGGACCGGTTTCGGTGTATGTCACCCTTTATCAGCCAGGCTAGCTTCAATCCAGTGGCACAGTGAGCAGGGGACCCACGTCTGGGCATACCCATCCCCCTTAGGGCGAAAAGTGTAACTGCAACAAATAATGGACGGAATGCTGAATGACTCAAATATTCTCACCCAGTCAAGAGATCTACGTTAAATCCATTGTTCTTTTGCCTACTACCCACCCCAATTTGGACCCAGCCATACGCAAATCAGTCTTGACCCTTTGCCTCATGGGAACAGTCCAAACCAAACTGTCGAGCCAGGTTCTCCCTGGACTGGAAACAAGCATCCTGGGACCAGTTTCGGGGTATGTCACTCTTCATCAGCCAGGCTAGCTTGAATCCAGTGGAAAAGTGA
This sequence comes from Lissotriton vulgaris, assembly GCF_964263255.1. Classification (NCBI taxonomy): domain Eukaryota; kingdom Metazoa; phylum Chordata; class Amphibia; order Caudata; family Salamandridae; genus Lissotriton; species Lissotriton vulgaris. The sequence goes on from NC_141694.1 coordinate 502,930,254, forward strand.
GCAAGGTACCAACGTCTGGGCATACTCATCCCACTTAGAGCGAAAAGTGTAACTGCAACAAATGGTGGACGGAATGCTGAAAGATTCAAACATTCTCCCCTAGTAAAGAGATCTGGGTTAAATCAATTGATCTATTGCCCACTACACCACCCCAGTTTGGACCCAGCCATTTGCAAATCAGTCTTGACCCTGTACCTCATGAGAATAGTCCAGACCGAACTGCCAAGTCAGGTTCTCCCTGGACCGGAAATAAGCATCCTGGGACCGGTTTAGGGGTATATCACCCTTCATCAGACAGGCTAGCTTGAATCCAGTGGCACAGTGAGCAAGGGACCCATGTCTGGGCATACCCATCCCACTTAGGGTGAAAAGTGTAACTGTAACAAATGATGGACGGAATGCCGAATGATTCAAACATTCTCCCCCAGTAAAGTTAAATCCATTGTTCTTTTGACCACTATGCCCCCCCAGATTGGACCCAGCCATTTGCAAATCAGGCTTGACCCTGTGCCTCATAAGAAAAGTCCAGACAGAACTAGCTGTGAGAAGTTGGCCTGGTATATGGTGTTCACTATTCTAGTGATCACCTTGCACCAGTCCAAACAACCCTTATGGTCATGGTTGTAAGTCAACCTTATAGACCAGCTATCCTAGTGGTGGCGTGGACAGAACAGTCTTAGGCTAAAAGACTCTTGAGGGCGTGTAAAAGCCAGCTGTTTTACCATATGTAACCCCTTAAATATCAAATGAAAGGACACCACACAGGATATATATAATATATATATGTATTTATTTCTAACACACTCCTCTGAACTCTTTATGAGGCCAGAGGCCAAAGCACATAACAAGACACTCAGTTATTATACTTTAAGTTGCAGAATTTACTGTTAGGCCCTAGGGGCGAAGCAAACCATATACTAAGAAAGTGGTATGAGTACCACGTCACGAGAAAAGAAAAGGCCTGGGGAATCGCTGGGGCTACACTATCTCAACAATAGGTTAGAAGTAGGGGGCCCACAGGCGGCGCGTGCAGTGTCTTTACACACACAAGGGATTCAATGCAAAGCCAATGGGAACTTAGAAGTTAGATATAGAAGGATTTAGGACACTTCTGGTTGAGCTAGGAGGAAACAACTAGAGACTTAGACACTTGGATAGTCAATACCCTTGGGAGCACCGAAGTACTCGCGTTACCTCACCTATGGACGGCGGGTGCATAGGTGTGAAGATGTGTCAGGTTTCACCGTTGAAGCCTATGGAGACCTGAAGAAGGATGCTGCAAGCTACCAGGAGGAAGATGTCCGGGTGGATCCAAGGGTGGATCGAGGATGAAGAGGACCTGAAAGCAGAAGGGACAGAGTCTGGGTCACTAGCCAGTGACCGGGTGGAGCCAGGAAGGAACCAGACGACGTCGAGGAGCAATCAGGTGCTGTCTTGAAGCTTGTATTGGCATCCATGTGGACCATGAGGCGTCGACGACGACCAAGTGCTGGAGACGGGCTGTCCCACGAAGGATCTCGCAGATGGAGGGGTCGACTTCTGGATTGGAGTCGACAAGCCTTGGCAAAGGCAATCCACGCAGGATACACAAAAGGCTTCTGATGCAGACCAGCAAGGTCTGGGGTTCCTCATCTTTGCAGGGAGGCAAGGGCCAGTCTGGAGCATTCAGACCAGTGAGGTTATTCAAGAGGATTGTCGTCACAGAGGCTGCTAGCCAACGGGCCAGCAACCGGACAATGCGTCGAGCAGAACAAATGCAGAAGGGCCCCACACTACTCGTGGAGTTTGGGGGGCTGATCTTCGTCGCAGATGGAGCTCGGGACGGGGGCTTCTCAATCCCCAGTGCACAGCTTGAGGAGGCCTCAGGAGCTGCACAGGTAGCAAGTTGCCGGCTTTTCAAGATGTCCGGTCCCACGTGTCTCGTCGCCTCCACGGATCTCAGTCGCGAAGAGAGGGTCAGAGAGGTCTGGAAGTCTGGGTCTTGTCAGGCTCTGTGCTCGGGTTCCGGCGGGAACGTCGACAAAGCAAGCCGTTGATTTGCTGGATGGTGCCTGGTTGCCCAGGGTGATTCAGAAAAGGGGGTGGTGATGAACAGAGTGTCTGAATTAAGCAGACCACTCTTACCCAGTCCAAAGATCAGGGCTTGATCCATCACCGTTTTTTAGCTCACTGCACCATCCCAGCTCAGAACTTGGCTATATGCAAATTAGTCTGACCCTGGCCCAGTGCATCATGGGAACAGGGCAGACCAAACTACCAAGCCAATCCTTATACTGGGAAGGAAACAAGCTACCGGGAACCGGTTTCTGGCATTTCAGCCGTCTTCGGCCCAGCTTGCTTGAATCCTGATGGTGCAATGAGCTAGGGACTCACATCTGAGTATACCCTTCCACGCTTATGGTGGACAAAAATGATTCAGAAAAGAGGGTGGTGATGAACAGAGTGTCTGAATTAAGCAGACCACTCTTACCCAGTCCAAAGATCAGGGCTTGATCCATCACCGTTTTTTAGCTCACTGCACAATCCCAGCTCATAACTTGGCTATATGCAAATTAGTCTGACCCTGGCCCAGTGCATCATGGGAACAGGGCAGACCAAACTACCAAGCCAATCCTTATACTGGGAAGGAAACAAGCTACCGGGGACCGGTTTCTGGCATTTCAGCCGTCTTCGGCCCGGCTTGCTTGAATCCTGATGGTGCAATGAGCTAGGGACTCACATCTGAGTATACCCTTCCACGCTTATGGTGGACAAAAATGATTCATCACCACCCCCTTTTCTGAATCGTTTTTGGCCACTATAGGTGTGGCAGGGTATACTCAGACATGAGTCCCTTTCTCACTGCACCATCAGGATTCAAGCAAGCCGGGCCGACGACGGCTGAAATTCCAGAAACTGGTCCCCGGAAGCTTGTCTCCTTTCTGGTGAAGAATTGGCTTGGTAGTTTGGTCTGCCCTGTTCCCATGATGCACTGGGCCAGGGACAGATTAATTTGCATATAGCCAGGTTCTGAGCTGGGATGGTGCAGTGAGATAAATAACGGTGATGGATCAAGCCCTGATCTTTGGACTGGGTAAGAGTGGTCTGCTTAATTCAGACACTCTGTTCATCACCACCCCCTTTTCTGAATCGTGGTTGCCCAGGGTGGTCACTCCTTGGCCACAAGGGAGATTCTTCAGTCTTCAGCTTCAGCAGAATATCGAAGGTCCAGAGTTTTGTTTCGGGTTTCAGTCAGGATCTAATCTAAAGTCTCAGGACTCAGCTCCTACCTTTATACAACTAAAAGGGGCTGGATTACTGACTAGGTCCCTCCTGTGGGTGGGACCAGGAAGGGGGTGGTTACACCCCCTCTCCTTTGTCCAGTTTCACGCCAGGTCTGGCATATGCAAATCAGTCTTTACCCAGTGACTCATGGGAACAGTCCAGACCGAACTGCCAAACTAGGTCCTCCCTGGATTGGAAAGAAGCATCCTGGGACCGGTTTCAGGGTATGCCACCCTTCATCAGCCAGGCTAGCTTGAATCCAGTGGAACAGTGAGCAAGAGACCCACATCTGGGCATACCCATCCCGCTCAGGGATGGTATCTTACCTTCAGGGACATAGCTTCCAAGTTGAACAATCTGCATACACCTCTAAAAGCACCACTCTAGCACAGGGGGTGCCGCAGGGTTCAATTATGAGTTCAACTCTTTTTAATCTACACTTAGCCCCCTTAGCTGAAATTGTTGAAACACATGGAGTGTCAATTGTGTCGTATGCTGACGATACCCAGCTGGTGGTCACGCTGATACCCAACTCACCGCAAGCAGCCAACAGCTTTGCAGCCTGTCTAAAAGATCTGGCTGGGTGGATGTCAGATAACTGCTTAAGTCTAAATGGCAATAAGACGGAGGAGATGATAGTAGGAAATGCTCCATCAATATGGTCGCCAACATGGTGGCCAACTATGTTGGGCCCAGTCCCAACCCCAAAGTCTGAGGTAAAAAACCTGGGAATATGGATGGGTTCAAAACTATCCTTTGAGGCTCAGATCAATAGAACAAGATGGAAATGCTTCGGAATCTTGAAAATACTAAGGAAAATACTAGACATTCTTCCTATATCATCAGGAAAAACCCTGATCCATGCTCTGGTTACACAAGACTGGATTATGGGAATGTGCTGTTGCTGGGAGCAGCAAAAAGAGGATTGCAGAAGTTGCATTCCATCCAGAATGCAGCCACACATCTTACCCTGAACCTACCAAGAAGGGCACCCTCTGAAAACGCTCTAAGACATTACACTGGCTACCTGTAAAAACGTATTACATTTAAGGCACTATGTTTTAGCCATCGTACCTTACAGGGGGAAAGGCCCTACCTATTTGCATAATCTACTCTCTATATACGAACCAGACGTCAGTTAAGATCTACCGGAACACATCTGGTAAAAGTCCCTAGGATAAAAAGAGCTCGTATGGGCGCAAGATCGTTTAGCTATCTGGCAGCTAAGAGCTGGAATGAGCTACTCATTTCTCTCCAGAAAGAATGTTTAGAGAAGATCTTCAGAAAGAAGCTGAAAACATGGCTTTTTTCACAATAGATACACAACTACCTATGAACTATAGATCAATAATAGTTCTAAGAATTATCAGTGGTAATCAACAGCGTGGGGACACACCAGCTGGTGTAACCAGGTGCTCTCTAAATCTAAACTGAACTAAACTAACTGCAACAAATGTTAGACGGAATGCTCAATGGTTCAAGCATTCTCCCCCAGTAAAGAGATTTGGGCTAAATTCATTGTTCTTTTGCCCACTACACCACCCAGTTTGGACACAGCCATTTGCAAATCAGTCTTGACTCTGTGCCTCATGGGAACAGTCCAGACCGAACTACCCAGCCAGATCCTCCCTGGAACGGAAACAAGCATCCTGGGACTGGTTTTGGGTTATGTCACCCTTTATCAGCCTGGCTAGCTTGAATCCATTGGCACTGTGAGCAAGGGACCCACATCTGGGCATACCCATCCCACTTAGGGCAAATAGTGTAACTGCAACAAATTGATGGACGGAATGCTGAATGATTCATTCATTCTCCCCTAGACAAGAAATCTGGGTTAAATCGTTCTTTTGCCCACAATGCCGCCGCAATTTGGACCCAGCCATATGCAAATCAGTCTTGAGCGTGTGCCTCATAGGAACAATCCAGACAAACTGCCAAGCCAGGTCCTCTTTGGATGGGAAACAAGCATCCTGGGACCGGTTTAGGGGTATGTCACTCTTCATCAGCCAGGATAGCTTGAATCCCGTGGCACAGTGAACAAGAAACCCACATCTGGGCAAACCCATCCAACTTAGGGCAGCCTGGCCGTTTAGGCTTGACTGCTCCAATTGGGCGTAGGGTCAAGACTGATTTGCATACGTCTGGGTCCAGACTGGAATGGCATGGTGAGCAAAAACACAATGGATTTAAGCCCATATCACCATACTGGGGTGAATGTATGACATTGTTCAGCATTCTGTCCATCATTTGTTCTTTTTGCATTTGTCACCACCGAGTGAGACGGGTATGACTAGACGTGAATCCCGTGCTCTCCATGCCACTGGAGTCAAGCTATCCTGGCTGATGAGGGCTGAAAGCACAAAACCGGTCCTAGGAAGCTTGTTTCCAGTCCAGGGAGGACCTGGCCTGGCAGTTTGGGCTGGACTGTTCCCATTGGGCCCAGGGTCAAGACTGATTAGCATTTGGCTGGTTCCAGACTAGAATGACATGGTGAGCAAAAAAACAATGGATTTAGGCCCAGATCTCTGCATTGGGGTGAATGTATGACATTGTTCTGCATTCTGTCCATCAATTTTTCTTATTGCATTTGTCACCCCGAGAGTGACGGGTATGCCCAGACGTGTGTCCCATGCTGTCCATGCCACTGGAGTCAAGCTATCCTAGCGGATTAGGGCGGAAAGCCCGAAACCGGTCCTAGGATGCTTGTTTCCAGTCCAGGGAAAACCTGGCATGGCAGTTCGGGCTGGACTGTTCCAATTGGGCGCCGGGTCAAGACTTATTTGCATATGGCTGGATCCAGACTAGAATGGCATGGTGAGCAAAAAAACTATGGCTTTAGGACGCGATCTCTGTAGTAGTGTTGTATGGTATTTTAGGACCCTATTGTAATTTTCCCCATTCATGCCCTTATATAGGTATAAATCACCATAGCTTGATATAGGCATAGAAATCATAACCATATTTATACATAGCTCATACAGTCCAAATACGGCAGGGCTACTTCCACTAGTTCTGAAAATCCACAAAGATTTCTTGGAAAACTCGGCTTCAGCAGCTAGGGACTTCCCCTTGCTCGAATACTGACTTGTCCAAGAACTCATGGAGTTTTCAAAGAACTGAGACTCTTTGATGACGTTATTATGTCCACCTTTACGTCAAGCTCGGCACCTTCAAGGTATAAATATGCCCACACTTGCCATAGCAAAGACGCGGTGGTTTGGAGCAGTTCAACTATCTACTTGCCCGACGCATCCAGCTACAGCAAGTACCGAAGGAAGCCGACCCTCCAGCATACGCACTGAGAGAGACGCTGTATTTTCTCCTGCCGAGAAATCCAGCTCCAGTGTTTCCAAGCTACCCTTGCTGGTTGTTGGGAAATCGTGTCCTGAGATTGACCTTCTTCATTCTAAGCCAAGGTACGGAGCTGATTAGACCCTAAGAGAAATCTTGGATAGATTCTTGGCAAAGGAATACTAAATTTATGCTACACCTTACTTACTTCTTCCTTCGTACTAAGCATAGGTTAGGTACATCGGGTAAGCGTATTTTAGAAGCACCAGTTGAGTACTTTCTAGCCTTTGTTATTTATGTATGTATGTATCTATGGTTTAGGGACCATACAATGCTCTTACAGTATTATTTTATTTGACTCTTTTTACTGTATGCATTATATTTTGCAACCAGTTTTACGATTGTAGAAGTAAATTTTTTATGCTTGAGAAAGAAGACTGTTCAATAAAACCTTTTATTGAAAACGCCTGTCAATCTATTTTTCTGCACCTCTGGTGGAACGAAGCATGCACGATTGCCTGAGTAAAATATCTATCTATTGTTTCCATGACTCTGAAGATCAGTTTTATCTTGGGAAACAAAGTTGTCATGATTATGCGGTTGTCAGAAACTAAATTCGTTCTTTTGAATTCGAGAAAGTTTCTAGTGACCTCTGAGCTAGCCGGCACTCACAATTAAGTCTAATATATTTCGATAGAGACCTAGTAGACATAAGTCCTACATCACATCTATAGGTTATAATATTCCCATGCGCAGAGCCAATTGGGATTATAGGAACTACACTACATGGCGCCCACGTTTGGTAAGGCACTAATGTAACACTAGATACTAGAGTAACTCAGTTGTGCTTTTCACAGAGACCCCTTTATACCGTAAAATTCTCCAAAAGACGTCTGGGGTGGGTTAAAGGATAAAATATCCGCCAAAACTGAGTAGGACAAAAAAAATACTATTTATTAGTTTTTGGTTTTGTTCAACGATGAAGGATACATGGTTCCAAAATATTGTGCACCTTATCTTTATTTCCTTGAAACTTGCTCTGCAAGACATTCAACAAAATGTTGAATAGTGACGAAGAAAACAGTAGAGATACAGTAAATGCAAACCAACCAGGTTTTGACGTTACAGGTTTCCGACAAGACGACCTGGATGCGATAAACATCCCGGAAAATGTGCGGAAAACCAAAGCTGTAAAGCTCATAGAAAATGGCCTATCAGCAAGAGGTGGTAGGGTAATTTTCGTAATAGAGGCACATGAATATCGGCAGACAGAGGTATTCTATTCATGGATTATCTTTCCGCAAGCAAATCCAACAACACATGTGTTCCACTTCTATAAGATAGAGGAACACCCAGCGGAATACGTTCCATTCGAGGACATTGAAATTCCACTAACTTACCAAGAGCATCAGCTCTGGTTTAAAGGCGCCCTACAACATCAAAATCACATTACCAGACTCGGTCCACTAGGTAAACCAGGAGCAACATGGCTGGTACTAGCCAGCTATACACCACATCCTGCCATTGAACAAATGACAGGTCCAGAACTATTAGCTCAGCTAAAACAATTTATTAAAATACATAGGCAATTGGTTCAATATGTCATGCAGACTTTAACAGTCCAACCTGCTAGCTATAAGGATTCCACAGCACACTGTTGTATCTTGAGTCTTCCTGCTGCTCAGCTAGATTGCATGTGATGTGAAATGTTGGATGAATGGAATGTTAGTGGTTTGTGAATGTCAGTTGGGTGAGGGCTGAGCAGCAGGACAGCTGCTCCTGATGGGGTTATCGTTCTATCTTATTAACTTCTTAACTTAAATAAAGTAACTTGAATAATCTATCCTGAAGTATCAATCTTCTTTCTGATTACATAATTTGGCGATTGTTGAGAAGGAGAATCTACGCGTGCAACTTTAAAGAAAAAAGAGTGAAATGGTGAACAGAGGTCCAAGTTGAAGGAAGTGAACTGGACTGTAACTGAAAAATGAAGAAAAGATAACTTGGAGGTAAATGACTTTTAGGATTTATCATATGAATTGCTTAAACGTTGTCTGGCACATAAGGAACAAAAAAAATCAGTGACCCTGCCATCGGTCGCCCTAATACCCAGGGGTGCCAGACAGCGTTAATTAAGGGCTTAAAATCAGCTGAATTGTAGATTATATGAAGTTCGGGGGCAAGGATAAGTCGAGCCTCGGTGGAGAGTGAAGGATTAATAACTGCCGCTCTGTTGTTTATTTGTGATCGGGGGCAAAAATCGGGCCTCACAGAGAAGTGCGAGCATATGGAGAGTGTAGGATTAATGACTCCCACTCTGCTGTTTATTTGTGGTCGGGGGCAAAAATCGGGCCTCAGAGAGAAGTGCGAACATATTACCTGCCATTGTTGGGTCAGATGTTTAGGAGCAAAGATCGAGCCATGATTTGAAATATGAAGTGCCAGTAACACCAGATAACCCAGGGGCGAAAGACCTTCTAGCGTTTGCATGAGTTTAACTACAGCTGAACTGTAATTGCCTTGCGGTTCGGGGGCTGAAAATCGAGTGGAAAGTGCAAAGGGTTGTTATGTTCCACATATGATTGTACACAAGTGGGAATTGCGCTTTTGTGATACCTATGCTGCTCATGTGATGTACTGGAAGGGAGCAGTGAAGTGATACGACGCTGTGGTGACATTTTAAGTTTTAAGTGAATGTTGAGGAAACGATCCGGGGGAAAATTAACTGGAAAGATCAGCATTGGAATAAAGTAAAGTACATTTTATTGTTATGACCGTTAGCATAAGCAAGGAGAAGTAACGGTTACCGTTTCCATTTCAAAATCTGCACGAGACAGGTTTTCCTTCACAGCGAGGATCGGCGTCATCGTCTGTGATGACTTATCACCTCACAAAATGATTTGGTCCATGTGCGTGCTGTGAACCACCCAACTTTACGTTGTTGTGCGTGCCTCCATTTTGATGGTGGCAAAACAAGGCATACATCGTAGGGGAAAGGTATTGCCAAGGGTGTTATCAGAGGGTTGTTTTCGAGAACCAGGTACTGTCATCTCTGTTATGCTTATTTTGACAACTGAATTTTGGGAAGTTAAGCAAGGAAAAAAAAGGAAAAAGAATGGCAAAGTGGACGGAAGAAAACCGTTTTGAAGGGTTATATAGGTTTAAGATTTGGAACTGGTTTCAGGGCCCAGCAGTTACAAGAATTGCTCCAAGGTCTTAAGAATAGAAGCGGGTAGGCGTACACAGAGGAAGATGTGGAAAATCATAGGTCGCAGTTACAAGATGATGGTCCCAGTAATAGTGGCGGCTGAGAGAGACCATGATTGGGGCAATGTCCAGGGACAAGAATTTCTATGGGAGCATGAAGACGGGGTGGAAGAGCCAACGTCAGCAACATGTGAGGCATCCCTGAGTGTTGTTTTTGAGTGGAGACAAGTTGTTTGTCCACTCTTGTTTGTGTTATATATGAGGTGACTGCGGTATGGTCTCTCAGTTTTGGTGTAGTCTTGTAGCAGGTGAATAAGTCACCAAGAGCTGTCCCACAACAAGTGTTGTATGTGAGTTGTATAAAATTGTTAGGCAACTCATTAGTTTCTGTATGAGGGGGCTATGTTGTATGTGGTCACCCTGTATAGGTGATGACTATGCTGTATATGGTCAGTCTTTATTAGGTATTGTGTAGTGTTATTGGCACAAGAATGAGCTGTGTGAGTGCTTGTTCTTTGTCTTAGGTGTGCACGTTGATACCCGGCGCATGAATGAGTTATGTGGAAGCTTGTTCTTGGTCTGAGGTGTGCACGTTGTTTCCCGGCGCATGAATGAGTTATGTGAGTGCTTGTTCTTGGTCTGAGGTGTGCACGTTGTTTCCCGGCGAATGAATGAGTTTTGTGAGTGCTTGTTCTTGGTCTGAGGTGTGCACTTTGTTTCCTGGCGCATGAAGGAGTTATGTGAGTGCTTGTTCTTGGTCTGAGGTGTGCACGTTGTTTCCCGGCGCATGAATGAGTTATGTGAGTGCTTGTTCTTGGTCTGAGGTGTGCACATTGTTTCCCGGCGCATGAATGAGTTATGTGAGTACTTGTTCTTGGTCTGAGGTGTGCATGTTGTTTCTCGGTGCAAGAATGAGTTATGTGAGTGCTTGTTCTTGGTCTGAGGTGTGCACGTTATTTCCTGATGTATATATATGGCGTTAAGGTTTGTTTCTGTGTGTCTTTCTTGTTGTACTGGTCTGGCCAACTGGTATGATTTGTGGCATATGTATGTAGAATGTAGGTTTGTTGTTTATTTCAGGAAGTAATGTGATGCCTGTTCAGACTGAAGAGCGCGAGATGAGATAGATTTGTTGAGTGTGGTGTTTTACATTTATTGGCTATATGTATCATCTATTTGGTCTTTATCTTGATTGTTTTAAGATGGTCTTTATCTTGATTGTTTTATCCATTTTATTGCACAACGCAGTTGTTCCCCAAACGAAGGGAGATATGTTGTATCTTCAGTCTTCCTGCTGCCCAGCTAGATGGCATGTGATGTGGAATGTTGGATGAATGGAATGTTTGTGGTTTGTGAATGTCAGTTGGGTGAGGGCTGAGCAGCAGGACAGCTGCTCCAGATGGGGTTATCGTTCTATCTTATTAACTTCTTAACTTAAATAAAGTAACTTGAATATTCTATCCTGAAGTATCCATCTTCTTTCTGATTACATCACACACCCCTCATCAGGGGAATACAAACAAAATTACACCACAGACTATACAATCAGTCATCGGTAAATTACCCACAAAAAGGGAAGAAATTCCATTCTGGTTAGCTCAAAAAACTACTCAAATTGAGGTAGTATTTCCTGATAGTACACCTCATGAGAAACACATGATTCTAACAATCTGTTTACCAATGGGGATCGCACCACACCTGGAGGACTGTGACACTCGGGGTACAATCTACACAAAAACACATGGTGTTCCGTCCATGGCGGTAATACTTGACGTCCTGAAACTGTTTCAAAATGAATAAGGGGCAGAGCCTGCTTTAAATCTCGGTATGAAGTTACTGAAGGATTTCATCAGGTCTCAGCTATAATATTAGCTAATATTAAAGGTGAAGCAGCATCCGTGGCAATAGGCCAAAAACTACAAGAACTTGATGTAACTGAGCAACCATATGAACTGGCCAGAATAATAGAAAAATCCTATGAACTAGGAAGGGATAGTTTGGGTGGGAAACCAGTAAAACCTGAACTAACAGAAAATCCTGAAAAAGTTTTTATTAAAAACACTCATTACTCCTAAAAAGAAGTGGGAAAATACTAGACAGACACTTCCTAGAGAGAGACTTTCTCAATCAAGAGGTAGATCTCCTCAAAAGGAGCCCTCTGAAAAGAGGTATAACCTCAGAAACAGGGATAACTTGAGAAAGCCTGATAGATATCAAGATACTCATACACTTTCCTCTCGCACCTTTCAGACTTCCTCGCAGAAATCCAAAAGAAGAGGACGAACAGAAAAAAAGGAAGAACGCGTGCAGTCCAAAGACAATCAACACGTTGCGAAAAATAAGAAAACTTAATTCACCAAAAAGAAGGTAGCAAGTCTTAAAATCAGACATGCCGAGGATCTTGAGGACACAACTCAAGAACAGGGAGTGGGCCCAGGCAATCCTGGACAGCGCAGCAGAGGTTACCATAGCTCGCAAGATCCTGAAGGATCATCTGGAGACAGTGGACCAGAATAAATGCATTCAGGTTGAAACTGCGGATATCAGCCTTAGTGTACCACATACGTTATACAAAGTAACACTCCGAATGGAGGGGTTTATAACTAGGAAAATAAAAGCACTCTTTTGGGAAAAACTATCTAAGGGTTATGACATCCTTCTGGCTGAAAAAGACTGGCCACCTGAATTTGTCAGGGAGTGCCCACATGGCGAAGAGATCATTATGCCAGCCTTCTCAAATCATATTCCTATTTATAAAAAATACACCTATGTCAGAAAATGGGTTGTGGCCCAGGCTCCAGCATTATATAAGAATCATGTGGGATGGGATGAGGATTCACTTCACCACAAGATCCAGTTAAAAAATCAACCAACTGCTCAGAAGCAGTATCCAGTTAAAGAAGAATCTAAAAAGCAGGTCAGGGAGATCCTAGATCAACTTGAATACCAAGGGGTGATTGAAACATGCACCTCGTCCATGAACAATCCTTTGTTTCCTTTCTCCAAACTAGACAATGCATATCATCTAGTTTTGGACTACAGACATTTAAATTCCTGTTGCAAAACGTTTGCAGTACAAAATGCACATAGTGCAACACTGATGAATAAAAATACAAAACAACATTAGATATTTCGAACGGTTTCTTCTGTCAAAACATTGCACCTGAAAGCAGGTACTTGACCGCTTTCTAGATAATGGGGACAAAACAACACTTTTGACGTCTCACCCAGGGATTCAAGAATATTCCTGGGTTATTTTCAGCCAGAGTAACAGAGTCACTACAAACATACGATGATGAGGCATTATCTTATGTCGATGACACTTATCTTACAGATGATGGTTTGGACAGGCACTTGATACTTGGTTTTGCCTCTGAAGGGTACAAATTCAATTTAAAAAAATCAAGAATTGCCCACCTCAACCTCCTATTCTTAGGATATGAACTTTGAAGTGAAGACAAAAGCCTGGCAGCAAACTTTTTTAGAAAAATGTGCGCTGTTCCAACCTCCAAACACACTGAAAAACTTACAGTCAGTTCTAGGATTCATGATTTTTGGAAGAAGGGGTTAAACCTCTCTACAAATGAATCAAACCTGATTTCAAACGTACTAATTAGACACAAAAACACACAGAAATTTTGCGTTCAGTGCAAACAGACATGTTGGCAACAACACATTTACAGACACACGTAAATGAACGCAACCTTGTAATCCGAATCATTCCAGGGAGATGCGGATTCACATACCTAACCTTTAATGAAGGTGAAAAGGTACCAATAGCTTACAAATCACACTTGTACACACAAGCTGAAATGAAATTCACTTCAACAGAAAAAATTCTGACAGCGATTCAAACTGCGGTAGCAAAAGAGAGAGCACTCGCACAGGTAAAGTCGTTACTCCTGTACCTGCCTTAGAAGCAGTGACAAAAGCAAGCATTCCAAATGCAAAAGCGCTACATATGAGATGGATACAATGGGTTAATTCTCTTGCTGCAACAGACGTTGAATACGTTTTTGACCCTTACTTGAAGGCACAAGAATTTTTCCAATACGAACAAGAATGTCCTCTGCCCACTGAAATCCTGCCTCTAGAACATTGCGGATGTATAATATATACAGACAGATCAGCACAGCCCGCAATTGGGGGTAAACAAGCTTATAGTGCTGCGTGCGCGATTGTTAAAGGTCGCTTGTGCGATGGTAAATTCAGATCTATGGTCACAAAAACTCAATCTCTCGGAGACTGCACAGCTCAGCGTGCTGAACTACAGGCTTTCAAGATGGCGCTTGAAAATACTGAATACCGAATACCATACTCATAGTGTGCGATTCGTATTACTGCGTCCAGTCTTACAATGAATATCTGCAGAACTGGGTTCAAAATGGTTTTAAAGATGCAAAAGGTGCCACAATCAAGCATAAAAGGCTTAGCGAACAAGTAGTTCTTTTACAGAAAGAACTACAAAAGACTCACATGATCCATACACTGAGTCATCTGTGTGATGGCGTTCATGTTGAAGGGAATTTATTGGCTGATGAAGCCGCAAAGGCAGCTGTGCAAATGGCTTCTGTTGCTGCAATCACTTGTTCAAAAACAAGAATAGATGGTGAAACAATTCTAGCTGTCAATGCCACAAGCAAAGGCAGCGGAGCTGCGTTACCTAAATACTATCCACTCGAGTATACATACATAATTGATGCAAACTCCATTCCTTTTGCTCGAATCCCTGGAGTGGGGATAGGATAATCCCAAACATGAATCAGAGAGGTGCTTTGATTCAAGAAGCACATATGGGAGAGGGTCTAATACATCAAGGGATCTCTAAATCTCTACTAGAATTACAAGAGATGTATTGGTGGCCAGGGATGAGCACTCACATTTACGAATTTGGAATTAATTGTGATGTCTGCTACAGAGATCACAGCTTGGAGTGCCACCAGATTCCTGACTACAGTGTAGCAAGACCAGTACAGACACCATTGTTAGATAGCATTAGACTACCACGCTCAGACGTCCCTATGGACAAAAGCGGTCCCACAAAAAATTAGAACAAGATTCATTTGGATGTGGCCTCAGCGCTCGGCTGACGCGCGAACGGTTATAAAAGATTTGCGAGTCTTTATCGGCACATACACAATTGGCACGCTACATTCTGACCAGGATCCTGCGTTTAGCTCTAGGACTTACAAGGAGGCCATGGCTAGCTTGGGCGTTGCATTGCGGTACTCAAGTCCATTCCATCCTGAGGGAAATTCGGTTGTGGAAAGAAAAAAACGTGACATAAAGCAATCTATAACAGCTAGGGTATTAGGCTTGGGTGACGGATGGGTCAAACATCTAATCAGTGTCCAACGTAGTCTTATTAACCTGCCAAGAAATTCTCTGGGTGGAATCACTCCATATGAAATCCTTTTTGGTACTAGAATGATGGTTGAAGATCTCGATTGTCATACTTCAGTGGTGGAACAAAAACCCTTTGATATCAAAGATCGTTTGGCTTTTTTACAGGACTTAAATTAAGCAAGAAGAAGTCTAAGAAACACCATACAAAAGCCAACGACCACTGAAGAAAAACCACCTGTCCCAGAAAGACCTGTCTGGATTCCAAAGATTGAGGATCTGATCAGAGAGAAAGTAGCGGATAAGAAGGAATTTGGGCCTTCTTACAGAAAACCAGTACCTGTACTAGCAGTCCACGGATCAAGAACAGTGTTACTGCCGCCCATTGCTGGAAGAAAGGAGAAACGGTCCGTATCAATTGACCTGCTGAAACCACACCATGTGGCCGATAATAAGTAGTAGGCCCAGTGGACTCCAAAGATGTAGCAGACGACCAAATCTTGCTACTATCCAAGAGGTTCAAACTGAAAGACTCATCACCTTAGAAGAATCTGCAGTAAGAAAAGAAGGACTATGCAACAAAGCCATGGAACTTGTGCCTCTTGAAACCCAAATATAAATTTGTCAAAAAACTCCCGTCTACAATGAAGTAGCATCTGACTATACTACTATGTCAAGGGAACAAGCATCTCTAGCAATTTCAAATAATCCGGATGCGATACCAACTATTGACAGACTGCCTCTGGCTATTTCATCAACTTTGATATCATTTCTGAGGATCCCATTGAACCTGAAACTACTCCAACGAACAAAACTTTCAAGGAACAATTAACAGAACTTGGTCACCAGCTTGCAAATACATATCTGGTTTCACCATGGGTTGAATTTTGGATTGTGTTAGGTGTAATTTTTCACCTACTATGGCTTATTCTTGTTTTAAGTTTGGGAAAGCTGATAGATGGAAAATATAGTAAAATGGACACAGCAAGTAAGAACATCAACTTGCTCCTGAAGCCACACAAATCATCTCATCGTGAACAAAGAGACCTGTCATCAGTGAACATCACAGCTGTTCCTCTACCTGATGGTATAGCTTGGGACAGAACTGATTAGGACATTTATGGCCCTGTTAAGCTGCTGAAGGTTCCACATCAATTTATGGTTTCCTTGAGTGATTTTGTTTCAACGGGTACATTTACTGATGATTGGGACTTTGAGACTTTTAATAACATGATGGCAAAATGTACAAAACGTGAATACTTAAAAGGTTCATCAAATTATGAAGAAATGTATTGTTTTAATCATTTTGGTCAATATTATTTGCACAAATATGCAAACCCTAGAAATGTTTTTACTTATAATCAATGGGAACATTATCCAACACCTCCAAAGGGTAGCTCTAAAACATTTTTTTTTTAAATTCCATATTTCTCAGGCTTTAATGTCACAAATGATAGGAAGTAATCACCTCTCTCATTTCCCCTCTTTTAAACTAAAAGCTAATACTCTTACATTTATGATGATGCAATTATCTAACGACCTTTCTGAGCTTCTTTTAAATCTCCCTTAGGAGTAATTTAGTCAAAATGTATGTCTTGTTTCACACATAGTTGTAAAGCCTTCCTGGGATGAATGTCATAGCCTAGTGTGATATTCTTAAAAGATGGTGTGATTTCATCTGCCCAACAATTCTTCCCAGGTGCAAATTCATTTAATAATACAATCATTGGATCAAGATGCTTGCGTTTTCACTTTTGCCTTTGTTGTATACTAGCCAAATTGGCTCCTTCAAAGCAATGCTTTGGCAAGAGATGCAGAATTCAAGCACAAACAAAAACATGTATGGGATGCACATCTCTCTAGATGGTTATGTGATCTCAGGGCCCGATTCTGATCTGGGTCAGAAAGCACTCCGACCGAGCCGGATAAGGGGTGTTTTCCAACCGATCTGGACTCCTGCAGTCTGACCGAGCAAGTACGATGCAGCCGTATGCTGTCAGACTCGGTTTCGTCGGACTCCTATAGAAGTCAAAGGGAGCTGGTCGTACTGAATGGGTACGACGCGGACAAGTGCACCTTCTACAGTGGGTATGTGTCGCTGCCATCCGCACCGTATATGCCTGTGTTGGGGAGACTCAGGGGTCTCCCCCTGTGTCCAAGTCGTTAGGCTGCAGGTTACAGGGGGTCCGTCATGGACCCCTGTAGTCCATCTCCGGGAGCTATTGTGAGCCGGACGCTCTGACTCAATCTGGCTGTTCGAATCGAGCATCGTACTAACTCTGTCATGAAACGTCTCCATTGCGAGCCACGGTTTGCTTTTGACTGAGTCATACGGAGCGGTTTGGACCCAGAAACGATTCGGACGGAGATTACGCGCTTGTTCGCATTGTACTTCGCCGTCCGGTCCCGTGTACGACTCGGACGGAAATTGAGACTCTGAATCAGATCCACAAATGCCGAACCCGATTCGATGCCCTACCAACCGAGATCGGAAACAGCCCGTTAATATGAAAAATGTCTTAGATGAGGTAACCTCCAAATGTATTTAAACAAAATTCAAGATAGATCTACAAGCAAAATTTACTTTTCAGAAAACTGACTACATAGAAAAGAAAAAGTGCATAGAAGTAATTCAGGTTGTACATCCCACATGCTCATCTAGACTATACTTTGCTTTCAATAGGACATGTGTGCACTCCAATCACGATTTTTAATACATTGAAGCTTGAGCAATCGTGGGAACTCAAACCCAGTTCCAAAAGATGCAGGCTCTGTGGTTAGGTGCAACAAGGACCGACTCACATTTTTTGTTGTTGACCAGCCCTTTAAGAAGATCAAAATGAATTTGTAAATCCCTCTTCTTACAAAATGGGTCTGGACTTGCCAAGAAGTCTTTCAAAATTCTTCTAATTTACTTGATAAGCTGTTGGTGAATAGGCTTGTGAAGTTTATGGGGATGATACAAAGCAGAATAGCAGTTGTGGTATGTGAATCTTGATTGACACAGTTTTAACTTTTTGTAAAAACTGTGGGTTCGGCATCCCTTTAAATTTCAATTATGTTTTACATCAGAGATTTTAAAAGTGTGATAAATAAATACATATATCAGTATTGTATTCACAGATCTAAGCTGATGTTGTTTTATTGTATTGGTAATTGTTTTTATCAACCAAACAAAGTTATTTGTAATCCTGTTATTCTTTCCAGGACCTGTCACCACCACAGGAAAGACACGTGTCAAAGAACTGGCTCAGTAACTAAATAGGCCAGTGAGGAGGCACCTATTTTGAGGAATAGTATTGAATCTGGTGCCGAGGCCTAAGGAGATGAAAAGAAAATCTCACTTGAAATGATTTTTATAAATTGGGTTTCTGGTTGGCAGAGGTAAGCACCCTGTCTAAGCAGGTACAACAACCCTAGTCACGGTAAGTCCCAATCACACCCTAAGTCAGAGGTCTTCAAACTTTTTGATGCCGAGACCCCCTTGTAAAACCTTTTTAGGGGTAAGGACCCCCTTCCGACAAAAGTTTCTAGAAACTGGTACTCCTCATCATCATCTTTTGACAACCATAAATGCGCCTGTTAGACCTCATCACATCCATCCATCATTCATCCACCCACACTTTCACACATCCATCCATCCTTCCATCCATCCATCCTTCATCCATCCACCCTTTCATCTTTCCATCCATACATCCATCCTTTACCCATCCACCCTTCCATCCATCCACCCATCTTTCAATCACCCACCTTTTCACACATCCATCCATCATTCATCCATGCAACCATGTATCCATCCATCCATTCATCCACCTTTTCATCCATCCATTCATCCTTCATCCATCCACCCTTTCATCCTTACATCCATACATCTATCCTTCATCCATCTATCCTTCACCCATCCACCCTTTCATCCTTCCATCCATACATCCATCCTTCATCCATCCTTTCATCCATCCATTCACTCATTATTCATCCACCCATCTTTTCACACATCCATCCATCCATCCATCATTCATGCATGCAACCTTTTATCCATCCATACATCCTTCATCCTTCTACCCTTTCATCCTTCCATCCATCCATCCTTTCATCCATCCATCCTTTCATCCATCCATCCACCCTTTCATCCATCCGTCCACCCTTTCATCCATCCATTCATCATTCATCCACCCACCTTTTCACACATCCATCCATCCTTCATCCTTATATCCATCCATCCATCCACCCATCATTCATTCATTCACCCACCTTTTCTGTGCCTCTCTCATGGGGGGTGGGGCAGTATCTCTCTGCGTTTTCTTCCTTCTTTCCCGATCATGGGAGGGCATCTCTGTGCCTCCCTGCTGGGGGCGGGGGACGTGTCACGGGACCCACAGCTCCAGCCGCGCAATATCCATTGACCACAAAGGGCTACACTATAGCCTGCTC
This sequence comes from Lissotriton vulgaris, assembly GCF_964263255.1. Classification (NCBI taxonomy): domain Eukaryota; kingdom Metazoa; phylum Chordata; class Amphibia; order Caudata; family Salamandridae; genus Lissotriton; species Lissotriton vulgaris. Next base: position 502,949,790 of record NC_141694.1, read on the forward strand.
CCCCAGCCCCCCTTCCCCCCCACCCCCCCCACTTCCCCTCCTCCCCCAGCTCGAAACGGCTTCAGGGACACACACCCACAGCCACACCCGAGTACTTGACAGGTCTTTAAAAGACCTTTTAATTAGGCCTCCACCGTGAAGTAAATGCAAAATTCAAATGTAAGGAATAGGCAGAGTTGGGGCCCAGGGGGTACTGGAACTAGAAAAAGAGCATTGGCATAGCCAATAGGTCTCGCCTTTGGGACCTTATAAGTTTTTAGCCATGCAACAGTTGATGTTATTGCACCAAGGATATTGTGCTGCATAACTAAATACTTATAAGGTCCCAAAAGCGAGACCTATTGGCTATGCCATGCCAATGCTTGTTGATCCTCCATGCAGGAAATAAAGTAATGGTGGGGAACAGGTCTTTAATATTGAGACCAGGGTGATCTCTTTTACTAAAGCGTCAGAAGGATAACTCAAAGCAGTTTTAAATAATTACGCAATATTTTCTCACAAAATGAATAAATTAACACAATTAGTGTTTGTATTTAGGATTCAAGGCCAAGTTATGCAGTCGGTGATAGGTTACAATTTGCTAATGTCGTGAACAATTTGTTTTGTACAAAGCTGTTTTGAAAGCCCACTAATATTCTTAACGCTGCAACATGTTTCATAGCAGCACGTATTTCATTTCGGGACACTGCTTTCTGATATTCTGAATGCCCACAGTAGATAAAGGGCTATTAGCTTAACATATGGCGAAAACTCATCCATTGTGGCATAAACCCTTAGTCTCTGCCTGATAATTATAATGTAAACATTATATATTAAGTGGTGTAATGTCTTGCATTCTAATCATGCATCTTCGAGAGGAAAAAACATCTTCAACTTGGTTGTGTTTTTTTTTTTGCCGATATCCAGTTCAGGTTTTCCATTAAGGAACTTTGGGAAGGTCGGGCTCTAAAGCAGCATTTCAGAATGGCCACTAGTCAAAAGATAGCTCAGCGGGCAGTGCCTACACTTTTACAGCACATATGTAAATCTATAAATGGTCTTTAACGACCTGTGAAAAACACTGGCGTGCCAGGCTGTGCTGGAGATAAGACTGCAGACACAGCCCAGCGGAGGTCACAGCAGCTCGAACTGAGACACACTACGGGGGAGGAGGGGGGCTGGATCCCTTGTTGTCCGATGGGCAGAAGTGTGACCGGCAATGCGCGACCCCCATTAAATCACTCCACGGCCCCCCTGGGGGTCGCGCCCCACACTTTGAAGACCCCTGCCCTAAGTTAACCTTTGCTCGCCCCCCTTGTGAGCGTGGCACAGAGCAGTCAGACTTAACTTAAGAGGCAATGTGTAAAGTATTTGTGCAACGCATCAAATATTAAAACTGTGAAAACGCCACACAGGAGGAGGAGACAAGATGGCGGATTGACGTTGTCTCTAGGAACAGCCTGCGGAGGCTCCTGAGATCAGATCTCCCTGCTAGCCTATGCACGATTCAGTTAATAGGAGAAATGCTATCTGAAAAACGCTTGTGAAAACGCTACATTTGATAGAAGAGAAGAGGGAAAATAAACGGTGAAGGGGCTTACTGATGCAGACGATACTCTGGCTCTGCTCCAGTTGCTTATCGAGGTGCTCGTCATCATCATACGTGGCTGTGTGGCTCCTGGTTTGGCGTTCCCCTTTCCGCTATCACATCGGCTCCATCGGCTTCTCAAACATTGCCTCGCCAGTGGACATGGCGCCATCAAAGAGCTTGACCCGAGGGGCACGCGGAGCAAGTTGCCAGCCAGTGAGTTTAGCCGCGAGCGTGATTGCTAGTGCGGGGGCAGCAGCTTCAAGGGCAGTTCCAGAAAACTGCCAGGCGGAGAGAGCAGCTGATATGGTGGGGAGTGCGAATGCCGCGGCCGCTCATTAATCTAATACGAGACTGGGGAAACCCATAGTTCAGTTTTTACAGTTGAGTAAACTAACAGACCTTGCTGAGATTGCTACAGAGTTTCCAAACAGCAATCACTTGGTGGAGACTATTACAAATGCTATTTCAAATGAGCAACAAAGTTTCAGCTCGCCCGCATTCCCGAGCCCCAGAGAGGTAATTCAGCTTCAGATGCAGCTCTCTTATGACGAAGTACAGATCTCAGAAAAAGGAGGCAATATGACCAAGTCAATTATTGAGATGGAGGAAGTGAAAGCTCCAGGGACGGAGAGTGAGTCTGGGATGACTGAAAATCACGGCTACATGCTGGACGGCGAAAATTTCATGAATGGTGGGAATGGTGAAAACCTCGTCAATGCTCTGGAAATGCGCAGCGCTGATATCTTTATAGAGGATTCAGAGGGCTTTGTTTACCGTGATAAAGATGCCAGTGGCCTAAACACTCCTGAGGGGGCTCAGGATGAGAGACAGCACTCCAGAGACTCACCAAGGGACCAACGATCCCAAAGGGAGGCATAAAAGGAGGCGCTGGTACCAGTAACCCCCTCAAAAAAGACCACTAAGGCTAAAATATCAAAAGATACAAAGAAGATAACCACCAATAATAAAGGGTCTGGGAAAAGTAAGAAAATACTGGCTAAAGATCCATCAGACAACAGTCCTATGAGGAAATGGGTCCAGGCTAAAGGTGGAATAAAGACAATGATTGCCAGGCTTTCGGATGTGGTTTTGACTGACGGAGGGATCGAAAGGGGGGTCTAACAGAACTTCGGCGGCAAAAGTCCCAGATCATTCGATATCTCAATTAGATCCAAAGGCGACAAAATCATTTGGTGGGCCTGGAGAAGTTAGCCACGTCGAGCCATCCCCAGTATCCCCAGCGCCTGGTCCTCTTCTTCCCCCATTTGCATTACCTTCAATGTCTCCTCTTTCACATATGCTCCATTCAGCAGAGGAGCCGCAGAATAATGGGATTCAAGGCAACAAAGGTGCAATACTTTTAATGATACTGCAAGCCCTGAAGGATCAGAGAGAGGAAACAAGAGAACTATTTGCCCAAGTTAGGGGGGACAATCATAACATCCAACTAGCTCTGAAGGATGCAACGGAGAAAGTCGGGGTCATGAAGGAAGAGCTAACAAAGCTACAGCAGAGAGTTTTGTGTACAGAAGAGGCTGCTTCTAGAACTGCAAGCTCGGTCCTACAACACGAAGATCAACTTAAGAGCAGCAACTCAAATTGAAGGACATTGAAAGAAGACAGAGGAGACAGACCCTAAAGCTATTTGGAATACCTGAAGGGCAATAGGGAGCTGTTCTTAGAGCTTACATAGTCCAGATTCTACATAAAGCTATTCCCGATCTCGGCGATTGGGACTGGGATTGCCAGATCCAAAGGGCCCATAGACTGCCAATCGTACAACGTCAGCAGGATCCTCGCCATCCCAGACCTTTATTTCGGCAACTTTCTGATGCGACAAGCAGTCGGATTAAAAGCTGGTCCTACATCTCCGATAGCTGTTGACTCTTTTTCTATATTTTTCCGCTCAGATTTCTGCAAAGCTACTATGGACAGAAGGTGGCAATTGAGACAGATAATTGATCCGCTAAAGGAAATGGGGGCTCAAGTCTCTTTGCAGGAGCCTGATCGAGTAAAGATTATGAGAGGGGGCCAAACTAATTTTCTATATTGGAGGTGAAAGAAATGATGTACAAATGGCAAAACAAAGGGGCTGCTTAGATCTGGAGTATTTGTTCTAAGCAATCTCTCTCTCTTTTTTTCTCTTTTCTTCTGATATAAAGCGGTGAGGTCTTGTCTAGGGTGGCAAATGTGGAAACTGGGCTCTAGATGGCTGCCACACCATCGGCAGCTGAAACAAGGGATGAGTCCTCCTCCTTCTAGAAGCAGAGTGAGAAGGTGTGGGGTGGTGGGTTTAGGTGCTAGGTGCGTTCACAGGTGGGGGGAAAAAGCAAAGAAATTAACATGAGGCTATTACAAAATAAAGGGACAAAAAGCAAGATGACTTCAGATCTAACTAACAGGGAAGGAAGTAAAAAACTACTAGTAAGATGGAACGGGTGAGATGTCTAGCCTGGAATGTGGCAGGCTTGAACAATAGGAACAAGAGGCGGCTAGTTTTGGAAGAACTTAGGATGTACAACCCACAAATAGCTTTGTCATCAGAAACGCATATCTCTCATAAAGAGCGAGGCTTATTAAAGCAACTTGGCCATGATGTAGTTGTTAGTTCGGACTTGAACACTTCAATACGAGGAGTTGCAATTTAAAAACATAAGCGATTTAAAGCTGATATTAGTAAAATAGCTTCAGATAAAGAGGGCAGATGAGCCATAGCACAAATAGGAATAGAAGGCTGTAAATATACTTTCTGTGTACTATATGGTACGAATATAGATGACTCCTCAGTTATAGACCGGGTAAATATAGAGTTGCTGAGCTGGGAAGGGGAACGGGTGGTAATGGGGGATTTTAACTGCATTATGAATTATGAGATCGACACTACTAGACGATGGGCCTTTCAGAGGATGTGGAAGACATGGGCCGCAATCAGGGAAATGGGCCGAATACATGTTAGAAGGGATGCGTGGCGGATATTACATCCAAATGTAGCAGGCTATACTTACTACTCGGCCGCACATAAACTATGCTCGCGAAAAGATATGGCCTGGGTGTCAGATAAAATCTTAAAATCAAGCACTATGGAGATCTGCCCAAGGGTTACCTCTGACCACAACCCCATTCTTCTGTCTTTTAAAATATCAGGGGAGAGGAAGAGACCTAGGCTGTTCTGGTTCCCCAGATATCTATTGTCAGATGCAGATTTCTTAATGCAGATTAAGGGACATCTGAAGGAATTCCTGGAAATAAATATTGACTCAGCCTCGTCCACTGTAGTATGGGATGCTTGCAAGGCCAGTATCAGGGGATTTTCCCAGCAATTTATTTGGAGACAGAATGACAACGTAAGAAGGAAACAGAAAAAACTATTGCAAATATACTTACAGAAGAGAATCAAATGGCTGAGGCGTTACTCCAGGGCTCTACAAGTGTAGAGGATTTGGGATATGCTTTGATCGACCTAAAGTCTGCACTAAAAAACACATTCAGGGAAAAAAGTGTAGCTAAATTAAACAAATATCGGTTATCTCAATATGAGAGGGGGGAACAATAGGGAAGATCATAGCATATAAGGTAGCAGATGTTAAGGCTAAGACTCTTATAAAGATAATTAAGGGGCCTAATAAGTCGGTCTATGATCGCCCAAATCAGATATTAGAACAATTTGCTAACTATTATGAGAACTTTATACCCCAGAGAACTGGCCTGAACTGGGGGATATACATAGATATTTACAAACTAGTCCACTGAAACGTATGGGTGATGAAACATCTGACTCACTAATAGTGGATATTACGACGGCAGAAATTAAACTTACAATGGCTGGCTTGCCGTTGGGTAAAGCATCAGGAGAAGACTCTATACTCCTGGAATTATATAAGACATGTATGGAAGAGCTACTCTCACTCTTCCGCCAGGTAGTTAGATTCATTGGAGCAAAAGGAAAGGCCCCGGTTCACAGATGATTACACAGATTGTCTTTTTAAAAAAAAATAAACCAGCGGAAGAATGTGGGTCATTCTGACCAATATCGCTTATAAACACAGACGCAAAAATATTTGCTAAATTTCTGGTGATCCGTCTTGCCCCGATAATGTCTGGCTTGGTGTCTCCTCGGCAACATGGGTTTATCTCAGGAAGGGATACTACGGCCCATGTAAACATGGCTGTGACAGCATTTGATGTTGCCAGGACTAAGTCAACCCCACCTGGTATGATATTATTAGACGCTGAAAAAGCTTTTGACCAAGTGGGGTGGGACGTTCTCTGGGCTACATTATTAGCATTCGGTTTTAAAGGCCAGTTTTTACAATGGGTACAAGCTTTATACGACCATCCTAGTGCCAAAATCACATATGCTGGATTGCAATCTCCCATTTTCTCAATTTCTCGTGACACTTGTTAAGGGTCCCTTTATCCCCTTTATTATTTGCACTGTCCATGGAGCCATTTATTTTGGCCTCCCAAAATCAATCTCGAATAAGCCCTTTTATATCTGGGACAAACTCTCTCAAAATCACTGCATATGCAGATGATATCGCAATATACTCAACAGACGTCAGAGAAGCAATGAAGGGGATAGTCGAGGAGGCAAAGAGATGCAGGGCTATCTCCGATTACAGTCTAAACACCAATAAAACTCAAGTGTTGCTAAATTATAAACCTCCGGCTTTAGTTCAGGGAGTTTGTAGTGTTGCTAACTATTTAGGGTTTAGAGTGTCTGCTAAAATAGATAAGATGGTTGATTTAAATTACAGGGCATTGATGAAAGAAAAAGTCAAATCACTTAAAAAGTGACACAAGGTGCCTATGGGTATTAGTGGGTGGATAAATTTGATAAAAATGAAGATTTTGCCCAAATTTCTTTACTTGTTCCGGTCCTTTCCTCTACGAGTGAGTAACTCCTTCTTTAAGCATCTAGATGGGATTTTTAGCAGTTTTATCTGGGGCTATAAGAAAGCGCACCAAGCAATCGATCTATTAAAGCTCCCGTTTAATCAGGGGGGTCTGGTCTTTCCAGATTTCAAATTTTTGTCAGCCTTTCTGGGCCGTCTTTGCAGTCGAATAAATCCTAGGAATAACTTTTTTTTCATGAATTTATGCTGGGGGGAGGTTATAATATGTTTTTTTTTTAGAACTAACGATCCAAACTACTATAAGAGGGTTACATTTAAGAACGCACGTGTCAGCGTACTCATTTGGTGTGCTATTCTGACTAAAAGCAATACACTGTTCTATCATGCCAAACGTTCCCTGTGGGATAATCCAGGCCTTCCAGAAATTTTTCATGATGTGGTGGGAAAGCGATGGTCCAGTTCTGGTATCAAATTCCTTGGGGATCTGTATGATTATAGTGGGTTTATGACATTCAAAAGATTGAAGATCTTATATAAACTTCCAGAAAGCATGCAGTTTAAGAACTATCAGATTTGTGATTATCTTATACGCAGTCTGAATCTCATAAATGTTTTGGATTCTGATATATGGAACTGCTTGTACGCTGTAAATGATAAATCGCTGATCAGTATTGAGTATAAAAGCTTTAATACTTACTAGAAGGATGACTGTGTTAGATTGGCTGAATGCTGGAGTCAAAGAATGAGGATCTCTATCACGGCTAATACTATCTCGTTCGCTGTCAGCAATATCAGCAGGTCTGTACACTAATCCAACTTAAGTCTGCAGCAGTATAGAACAATATGTTCATTATATTATACACCTGAAAGGATAGCATAATGTCTTCTAATAAACCTGCTAGCGACCGGACAAAGTACCCAAAATGCGACCTACCGGCAGCTGATTTAAGACATATGTTTTTTCTTTGTCCTGAGCTAGCAGAGTTCAGGCGGAGGATTGCTCTAATTCTGTCCCAGAAACTAGGGAGATCATTCACAGCATTAGATGTAATGATGGGTGGGCAGAATATGAACTCTAGTCAGAAAGATTTAATCACTATATTATTAGCATGGGCTAGACTGACAACAGCTCGGTTCTGAATCTCACGGGGGCCACCAGTGGCTTTGGAATGGTGGGGATTGGTCAAAGAAACATATGATATGGAATATGCACTGGCTAAAACGAGGGGAACTCGCTCACTATGTGAACTTTAAATAATCTGGGGATCGTTGTTCTAAAATTTATGGAGTATTACTGTATAGTCAAAATGACTTCGGGCTACAATCTTATTTATATAATTGAGCTTTTTGAAATGTGTTTGCGTTTGTCACTGTCGATGCTATTTATTTGTCTATTGTCATTTCCTCATGTTGATAACAAAAATTAAAAAAAATAAAACGCCACACAAAAAGATACCACAATTGGTTAGAAAAATATAGCTTAATCTTCTATATAAATAAAAATGTAAATGTTTGTTTAAAATCGCAAATCTCCAAAAGTTCTTCACCAATTGCTTTGAAATTTTGACACAATGTTGGATTCGAACAGGCGGGTATTTTTATATACACAACGTTGGATTCCAATACGCGCGTGTCGAATACGCGTGTGTTTTTAATCGAAAGACCGAACAGACACATAAAAATGTCAATGTTCGTTTGTTCGAAATCCTAAATCTCCGAAAGTTCTTCACCGATTGCTTTTAAATTTTGACGCAACATTGGATTCAATTAAGTGTGTGTTTATATATACACAACGTTGGATTCGAATACACGCGTGTCCAATAGGTGCGTATTTTTAATCGAAAGGCCAAACACACCCTATTTATTTGGTAGCTGCGCAACAACTACAAGGGCCGCATAGAGACAATAGTCTACATATATTAGGATGGACAGTTGGTGTTAGGATGGTAGATCAGGAAGTGGGCGGAGGGAGGGGGGAGGAGTTGGTTCAATTTGTAACATTAGGAAAAGAAGCATAGAGATAATTGTCTACATATATTAGGATGGACAGTTGCTGTCAGGATGGCAGACTGGGAAGTGGGTGGAGGGAGCCGGAAGAATTTGGTTCACTTTGCAACATTAGCGCGTGTTTATATATACACAACGTTGGATTAGAATGCGCGCGTGTACAATACATGCGTGTTTTTAATCGAAAGGCCGAACAGAACCTATTGATTTGCTAGCTGCGCAACAACTACAAGGGACGCATATAGACAATAGTCACAAAAACATATTGTGTACCCACAAACATTGTGAAATTAAACATATTAGAAACGTGAAATAGAAAAGTTCTTCTCGCCACACAAACGATCCCACTCAAAGGTAAATGACGATGAACAAACCCTTGTACTGGTGCAATTTCTTCAGTGCTTTATTGTGCATGTATTCTCGCCCAGCAAGCCCGCCATGACGCGTTTCGCCTCCTCCAAGTGGCTTGATCACATAACATGTCATCGACATAAAGGAGGGTATTTGAAGTGCAAAAGTGCACGAACATGGCTCCATTCAATGTAAACAATATATGAAAACTGAGGACATACTCTTTTATACTGCCCTTTGATTAAATAAAAGACATAGTGTCTAAAATCAGTCATCAATCACAGTACAAAAATTCCAAATATATAAATAACATTAAATACATATGTGAAAAATATATCAGAAGTTATTTACATAAGAATAAATAAATACATATATATAAATATTTAAATATTCATACATAAAATACAATGTTAAAAATCATTATATTCAGATTCATAAATAGTTCATCTAATTTATATCTGATAAAAAAGTATATCGTCTTTCCAAAGAATGAAGCCCAAGTGGGCCAATACAGACATTGAGCCATCCAACTATAAATCCTGAATTAGGAACTCATTAGATACCCTCCTTAAGGTACTGCAAGCAAAATGAATAGATTGGTGCCTGTGCTTAATAACCGTAAAATCTTAAAGTGCTACATCGTGTAAACATATAAAAATAAACTTATACATGTAATAAAATCAGGGAATGATGGTGTCACACTTTCCTTGTTGTTATTCATTTCTGTAACGACCTTCATTCTAAACACATCAATGTGCCAATCTGCAATCATATTGTAGAGAGGTGGGCTACCTAGTCAATGCTATAGAAAGGCATACATGTCCTCACTGGCGTTCAATCCCCCTGGATTTTTACTTTCTAATTCCAATATGTAACGTGTCTCTAAGAGACTCAGTATGGCTTCTCTGTCTCCTCCACGTTTTAGGGGCAACACTGTATCAATTAAAAAGTATTGGAGGAACTTGGGATCACTGTTATGTCTTAGCTCGAAATGGCCTGCCACTGGATAAGCCTGATCCTTTCCTGTGATAGCCCAATATGCTGTAGGATCCTTGTGTGGGCGGGCAGTCAGTGCTGCTCACATATTGTAACCCACATGGACACTGCAGCACATAGACCGCATAGTCAGTTTTACAGGTTAATTTCTTGTTAATAGGTACTGGTTCAGATCTAAACGGACTGGTAAAATGGGTCTTATTGCAGCCGTGTCTACAAGCTTTGCAGATTGAGTATTTTTTAAACCTCTGATTAGCCCCATCCATGTACTAGAGATGGAAACCTCTGGGCTGTTGCTTACCAGAACATTGCCCATGGAGGGAGATTTTCTAAGGGTTAATTCAGGCTTGTTAGGAACCAAACTGCCTATAACAGGGTCTCCCTTCACCAGATTCTAATTTTTATAGAAGATTTTCCTGATCTCAGAGTGCTGCTTATTAAAAGTTAAAATGACTCTGGGCTGTATCTTTGGTTGTCTGATGTTCGGCTTAACCACTGCATTTTTGGAAATTAGCGCCTGATGTCTAGTTAAGATTTTGGTGCGTACAATAGCCTTATTGAGAATCTCTTTAGAGTATCCTCTCGCCAAAAAACGCTTTTTGCTAGCTTCCTGTGCTTTAATGCATTCTGAATCAGAACTACAAATTCTTCTGATGTGCAGCATCTTCCCGTAGGGGATACTGCATATCAGATGATGCAGATGTTGACTAGCCGCATGCAGCATAGTATTTCCCGCAGTTGGTTTTCTGTGTAATTTTGTAGCCAAACTAGTGTCTTCCACATACACTTCAACGTCAAGAAAACAAATTGACTTTTCCATCAATCATAGATGTAAATTGTAGATTCAAGTTGTTATCATTCAATTAATTTACAAATGCGGCAGCCTTACTTTGTGGGCCTCTCCAAACCATAAACAAGTCATCAATATATCTTAGATATAATACAACAGGTTCCTCCATAATAGCTCGGTGCTCACCCATGAGAACCAGCTCCTCCCACAGCCCCATGAGCAAACATGCAAAGCTGGGGGAGAAGCAGGCTCCCATGTCCACACCCCTTATTTGTTGAAATACCTGATTATTGAAAATGAAAGAATTCTGCTCTAGGCATACTTGTAACATAGTTAAAATCATCTTGTTGTGGTTTGAAAAGTTCATTGGGCGTTTGTTTAGATAGTGTTCCACAGCTTTTAATCCGTCGCAATGTCTAATTGACGTATATAGTGAAGTGACGTCCAAAGTCATTAATAGACAATCTGCATTCCAGGTCACATCCTCCAATTTGTGAATGAAATCTGTGGTGTCTTGGACAAAGGAAGTCAAGCCTTTTACCCACTCCTGCAAGAAAAAAATCAATGTACTTGGAAATATTTTCAGTTGAACTGTTTATGGCTGAAATTATCAGCCTGGCAGGTGGTGTGTCGATGTTTTTATCTTCTTTTGGTATCAAATAAAATGTAGGAATAACCGGATGTTCTTTCTTAAGAAAACAAAATTCGTCATTTGAAATTAGGTTGCTGCTCCTCCATGCTACCAGCTTTGAATTTTGGTCGAACCATTCTGCCTTGATAGCTAATATATTGCTCTTTCTATATCACATTGGGTCCCCCAATTGGGATTCCACTTCCTTTATGTACATAGAGCGTGGCCATAAAACGATGGTCCCACCTTTATCTGTTGTCTCACGATAATGTTCCGATCAGATTCCAGCTTTTTAATCATATGTTTGTAGCATTGATTTTGTTCGTTAATAGCAAAATGCTTTTTATTTGTGTCAACATACAATTTTTTCAGATCTTGAGCGATCAGTTCTTGGTAAACATCCAGGTTATCATGTGTCATGACAGTTTGAAACACTGATTTTGGTTTAAACAGAGTCCTACAAATACCCAAGTCCTCCACTGATGTTGAGACTGTCATGTCTGTGAAATTGTTACCTTAATTTTGAAGTGACCAAATGTCCTCAAACATCGGGCGCTCTCCTGCAGTTAGTAGGGATGGGCTACTGGGTATTTCACTTTGAGTCTTTCTATATGGCTGTAGGTGATGGAATTTGTTGAGTTTCAACTTTCCTACAAATCTATATGCGTCCATACAAGTGTTGGCATAATTGAAGTTAAACGGCGGACAATATGACAGCCCTAATCCGAGGACTGCTTCATCTTTCTGTGTTAGCTTCATGTTTGTAAGGTTGATTACTGTGTTGGTGCCGATGGTTGGATCGGGGTTTGATTTTTGTATTGATTCCATTTGCCCCTTGTCGCTTTCTTTCCTCCGCTTTTCTTTTCTTTTGCAGGATATGCGTCTTTGGTGCCGCTTGCGATTGGCCCTTTGCTGTTTAGTTTGCTGCCTGTTTGTATTCTGGGTCTCAGCGTGTCCCGGCGATCTTGGCAATGGAAGCTTACCTCCTGCACCAAGGACAGCTTTGTAAACTTCATCCTGTGTGTTATGCCCTGATCTTCGAACTCAAGCTTTAACGGTGTCATACCTACGGGCAAATGTGAACAACTGTCCGTTGTGGTAATCTAGCCGGTCACCCTCGAATTTGAACGTCTTTCTTTTCTTTATTACATGCTCATCCTTCCCCAACTTTATCATCATATCATCTCTAATTTTTTTCCTTTTTTTTCATTTAGTCATTTACTTCCATCCTACTTATTTCTACTTCCAACATTTTCGATTTCCATTTGGAGTTTCACGCAGTCACTCGCCGCTTACTTGACTAAAATGTCCATTAGTTTGCTCGAAGACTCCAGATTAGTCTCTGCCCATTCGGCCAACATGGCCGGATCCGGATTATCGTAGCTCGGTGCCAAGGTAATGCGGAGACCTCTCGGCATTCTCTCCACTTGAAGATATCGGGACAACGATTTGTTCTCCCAGCGCTTTGCTTGTTCCTTTCGCATAAATTTTTCCAGTTTTCTAAACATTTCCCTTGCATTAGGATTGCCAATGCCTGCATCAATATGCCTAGAAGTGGTCGGCTCCCCTGCTGGGGAGTCTATGGACATGGACTAGGCAGCCTCCTCCCTATGTCGTAACACATCTGCGGACATGCTTGCTACTTATTTATGGCGTTTTTAGGCACAGCACTGAGAACGTGCGCTTACTCTTTTCTTTCTCTTCTATTTAACCAGACTGAGCCACAGCAACGCATGGCCGGGTACAGCTAGTCTATATAAATAAAAATGTAAATGTTATTTTGTTCAAAATCGTGAATCTCTAAGAGTTCTTCATCGATTGCTTTGAAATTTTGACACAACTTGGGATTCGAATACGCACGTGTTTTCATATACACAACGTTGGATTCCAATACGCGCGTGTCGAATATGCACGTGTGTTTATCAAAAGCCCGGACAGACACATAAAAATGTCAATGTTCATTTGTTCAAAATCTTAAATCTCCGAAAGTTCATCACCGATTGCTTTGAAATTTTGACACAACGTTGGATTCGATTAATCGCCTGTTTATAGATACACAACGTAGGATTCGAATACGCGCATGTCCAATACGCACGTGTTTTTAATCGAAAGGCCGAACAGACCCTATCGATTTGGTTGCTGCGCAACAACTACAAGGGACGCATAGAGACAATAGTCTACATATATTAGGATGGACAGTTGGTGTCAGGATAGCAGACCGGGAAGTGGGTGGAGTGAGGGGGGAGGAGTTGGTTCACTTTGTAACATTAAGAAAGGACGCATAGAGACAATAGTCTACATATATTAGGATGGACAGTTGGTGTCAGAATGGCAGACCGGAAAGTGGGTGGAGGGAGCGGGGAGGAGTTGGTTCACTTTGCAACATTAGCCTGTGTTTATATATACACAACGTTGGATTAGAATACGCGTGTGTACAATACCCGCGTGCTTTTAATCAAAAGGCCGAACAGACCCTATTGATATGCTTGCTGCGCAACAACTACAAGGGACGCATAGAGACAATAGTCACAAAAACATATAGGGCCCGATTCACAGAATGAACTTAAGACTAAATCCTAAACTTACTACTATTTGGTATTCACAGAATGCACTTACTACTTTCGGGATTCACAGAGTGAACTTACTACTTTCGGGATTCACAGAAGGAACTTACTACTTTCGGTATTCACAGAATAGATTTAAGACTACTAACTTTACGTCTGCACTCGGGCCGTAAATTCCGTCCCGGAGGCGGAGTTTCCGGATTGGGGGCGGAGCGTACGGCCCGGAGGCGGAGCTTCCGGGCCAGAGGCGGAGTTTGCAGCTTGGAGGCGGAGCTTCCGGCCCAGAGGTGGAGATTTCAGCCATGGCTAAATACCCACCTCTGTGCCCTGGAGTGCAATTACCTGGCTAAATACTCCTGCAGATCATTGAAAAACAGAAAACCTAGTGAATAATTAAAGGGGCATATACTTGATTTTTTCAGATGTAGTGAGGTGTTCATGGCTTCCATGTCCTGTTGTTGTTTCCTTTTGAAAGGGTCATCAGAAAATGTGTTTTATTTCTGAGAAATGCATTTTAAGAAACTAAAAAATATATACATTGCCACTTTATTTTATAAGTTTTCAGAAATAAGAAATTGGATTATGAAAATGTATTGTGTAATATCAAACACAGGCAGAAATAACATTTCACATGATCAGTGGGAATGTAAAAAGGAATACTAAATTATATGGCAGTGTAAAGGACATAGCACAATCTTCACATTAAATTCCCAATTACTATACAAGCATATGGATACATGCATAACTCAGCACTTGTAACTTTTGAGTGACTATTATACAAAAAAAAAGATGTATCCCACTTAAGGGGTCATAATCCTGAATGGAGCAGTCAACCTTAGCTAACTGAACACTTTGAATTTTTTAGCAATTTTTATCATAACCCATAACAAGATAAATCAGCCAAACACACAATATTTATTGAAATATTCTAAAACATTGAACACAACCTTCTGTACTTACAGCTGGGAGGGTGAGCATTCCAATAGAATCTGCAAAGAAAAGAAGAATGATGTGTAAGTCATGCTATATGTTTATTATACAGAGGATATACACCAGAGTGGTTTAAATATGCTAGTGAGAGTTAAAGGAACAGCATTCCATACCTTGATAAAAGATAAGATTTTAAATAACGGTAGTAGATCATCAGTGAAGGAATAAGAATGGCACAAATGGAGAGAGCAAGAGGTGGTAAGGATGAGCTTGGAAAAACATTGACTACCACTGCTGAATCATGGAACAGTGAGGAGAGCAGTAATTCCTGAAACGTTATGGCTGACAGAATTTATGTATTAAGATTAAGAATAATAGAGTGCATATAATCACTGCATCTTCAATATTACCAAAAAACGATTTAGGACAGACCGTAACACATTAAAAGAATGTTGAGCCATTGACGTTTCTATCCCTCCCTGGCTTTCTCCTTCCTTCAGATGATGATATATATTTTAAACAGTGAGCCTCTTGAGAGATATAAATTGTGCACCTTACTACTAAACATCCATGATTCAAAAGTCAATCATAGAATGAGGAAAATCACTACCATTTTCAGCTTCCTGTCAAGTCCACAATACTTAGCTTCACAACTATCGGTCCAAAAAGTTGATGCTGTTATGTGTATGACAAGTGAGTCTTCAGCCGGAAGTGTCTCTAACCACCATGGTATGCTACCAGATTATTTTAGACTAAATATCATCTGATATAAATAATGTGTCCTATCTATTGTTACTATGTGGTAAACATCACATCTACACTCAGTGGAATAATATTTTGGTCATACAACTTCCACCATGAATGTGATATTAGCAGTTTCTGATATTGCTTGCTTGGCATAGCATGTATCCTGCATTTTGGGCTCAGTCTATATTGTATTACCAATAAATGTGTGCTAACGGGGTTCACGTACAATACAGAGTAGTTCCAAGTTACTGTATTTGTGGTGTAGCCCACTCATACCAGCCACTGCCACCATCCTCTGTCTCCCAGAATTGTGGAATACCTGAGAAGACCTCCTGGTGATGGTAAGGCACCAGGCCTATCATTATCATAGCACCAGCTAGTAAACTGAGAATTCTACTTCAGTTATGGCTACTATCACCAAGGAAACCCCACTTCCTTTTGCAGCAATTTCTTTCACAACTTATGCAAACCTTCCCAAAGTCTGTCTTAAGAGGACACGAGCCTTCCCCTCGACAAATGGCTGGAGTATGTGTCCTTTTCTGGTATTCTGATCTATAGGCCCTCGGGCCCTAGGTCTACTTTTAGCCATGAGCTACTGACAATTTTAGAACCTTACATTGACAGGCCTAATATGACCATTTTGGGAGACTTCAATTTCCATTTGGAAAATTCAACCTCTGGCGACACCTCTATCCTGCTAGACTCCCTGGCCTCTTGTGGACTGCTGCAAGAAGTAAGAAGTCCCACCCATTTAGCTGGACATATCTTGGACGGGGTTTTACCAATGACCAGAGGCTAGAAACAGGTTCCCCCTTCCCTTGTCCTGGTCAGATCATATGGCTATCCAACTTGAAGTTACTCTTCAATATCCTTCCGTGTCCTTATTGGACACCAGTAAGTGGGTGATGAAAAGGAATTATAGGGGAATGAACAATGAGACGCTTGCCCCTTTGATGTCTAGTCTTAGGCCCCTTGCGATGAGGGACACTGACCCAGCTGCCCTTGACCTTTATAACACTATTGCAAGTGCAGTGGATACTCTGGCTCTGGCTAAGCAGCGCTACTCTGCCAGAAAGCGAGCTTCGGCTCCCTGGTACTGTGACTCCCTCAGACTTCTGAGACAGGGCTGCAGGAAACAAGAGAGACTTTGGAGATCTCACCTTGATCCGAAGGAAAGAGAAAAACACAAAAATTTGCTTACGGGGTACAAAACCGCGGTATTGACGGAAAAGAAGGCCCACTTTGCCAAGCTGACTGCCTCACTTAGCTCCCCTAGGGATTTGTTCAAAATCATAGATTCCCTGTCCATCCTCCAGTCACCCATCCCATAGTGGCATCCCAGGAACTGTGTGATCAGATTGCTACTTTCTTTCATTCTAAGATAGTGGACATCCACACAGCCTTAGAAGTCCTCAATTTAGATTCAGAGGCTTCATCTTCTTCTTTGGTGGCACCCCCACTGGAAGATCCGGTGACTGGACCTTGTAGCAATTTTTCAAACTTCCCCTCCCTCACATTGGACCAACTGGGCAGCCTTCTGGATAAGCTTAAATCTGGGTCCCCTTTGGACCCCTGACCCCTGAAGATTCTCAAAGAGTGTAGAGAGGTAGTGCTGCCTTCACTCTTGGAAGTGATGAATCTGGCAATCTCCGAAGGGGCCTTCCCTACTTCGTGGAAAATGGCGATTGTCAAGCCCCTCCTAAAGAAAGCCACCTTAGATCCTGGAATCTTGAAGAACTTTCGCTCCATATCCCTGCTTCCTGCCCCCGCCAAAATGCTCGAGGCTCATCTCAACCATCATCTGAGTACCTTCCTGGATAACTCTAGCCTGCTGGATTCTTCTCAGCATGGCTTCCGGAAGGCATACAGCACTGAGTCCGCCCTTACAGTGGCTATCAATAACATCCGGGCTAAGGTCGACAGTGGTCAGACTACCCTTCTGATCCTGCTCGACCTGACAGCTGCATTTGATACCTTGTCCCCCTCCATTATGGCTACCCGCCTTAGTGAGATGGGAGTGGACGGATCAGCACTGCGCCTCCTGACATCCTTTCTCAACCAGCGAACTCAAAGGGTTAAGCTGGGTAACTACCTCTCGCCAGTTAAGCCTGTGCAGTGTGGGGTCCCTCAGGGTTCATCTTTGAGCCCCACACTTTTTAATATCTACGTGGCCCCACTTGCCAGGCTTGTAAGATCGTTTGGTCTGGAAGTTCTATCATATGCTGATGACACCCAGATTATGGTCTCCCTTTCTCAATCGGTGAACGCCACTGCGCTTAACTTCAGGAACTGCATGGAAGCAGTTGCGGGCTGGATGATTAAGAACTTCCTAAAATTAAATGGGGAAAAAACGAAGTTCCTATCTTTGGTGGCAAACAGGAGATCTGGTCAATGGACTGGTGGCCTTCTGCTCTTGGCGCCTGCCCCTTGCCCTCCCAATCTGCCCGCAACTTGGGTGTTATTCTGGACACCACGTTATCTTTTGACAAGCAAGTTAGCAGGACTGTTTCAACCTGCTGTGGTGTTCTAAGAATCTTGAAAAAGATTACACACTACTTTACCCCTGAAGCACGAAAACAGGTTACGGTTGCTCTCATTTCCTCTAGGCTGGATTACTGCAGCGCACTGTATCTCAGCATAAATAAAAGACTGGTTCAACGCCTACAAATAGTACAGAATGCGGCAGCCAGGTTCGTTGTCGATGCCCCTAGACACGCATCAGGCTCCCTTATTAGGAAAGATCTGCACTGGTTACCTATTCATGCCAGGATACATTTCAAGGTACTATGCATCACCTATAGTGCTCTGCATGGGTCTGGAGCTGAAGATATGTCCTTTTATGCTCCGGGTAGGGCCCTACGCTCCGCCAATAAGAACCTTCTGTCCTTCCCTCGAGTTCATAAGGCCAGATGGGGAGGGAGGGCCTTTCTTGCCCTCGCTCCCAGATTGTGGAACACTCTTCCTGCCGAGCTCAAAGGGCAAACTTCGCTTGCATCTTTCCGCAAAGCATTAAAGACCTGGCTCTTCTTAGCAGCCTACCTGTAGTTGGCGCATCTTTACACCTCAAACAGCTGTGCCATCTTGTATGCGCCCTGATGCCCTTGGGCTAAGTTGCGCTTTACAAATCCCTCCTCACTCGCTCACTCACTCAGTTCCATTTCAGGCACATCCCTGGTGTAATCACCCCTCTCCCAGTTCAAGAACTGGTTTTCCACCCTGCTGGCAGCCCAGACAGATTATATGAGGTGACTTTGGGATTGAATGGTTTCACCTCTTGAGACCTCCCCATTTGGGATCTACATTTAATATAACAATTGGCTACTATTTCACTGGTGCGTTTTATGGGCCACGTTATTGGGAAGTTGTATGAACCTATTAAAGGTAGTCATTCAGTTCAAGTCTTGTCACAATCCAATCGAATGGCAAATGTCACTATTCAATCCATGTATAAAAATCCAAGTCTTCAAATTCTTAGTTCATCTGTTTTTGTTTTCATTTTCTTCACACGTCATGGGTTCTCAGTACATCAGCCAACACGTGTTTTGTCGTGCAGCTATCTAACACTTTGACTTCCTCGGAGCTATAAGTATTAGATTTGGCTCCCATATGTTCAAATCCTAGAGTCGATCATTTTTTTTCAATTCCCGTCCATATATAATTCCAGGTACAGGAGGGTGAAATCTTCAAATCAGTTCCTTTTATCGCTTATGGCGAAGGCATTCATCGGAGAATTGGAGGGATCTACTGCTTGATAAGAGCGGATTTGCGAAGCGGTAGAAAAATGGAAATCTAGTACCCAGGATTACGTTAAAGCAGGAATCTAAGCAATAGAAGGAACTGATTTGAAGATTTGAAGAACAACGGCCAACAGCAAATATGTGAAGAAACCCTGAGTGAAATGTCAGGACTCAACTATTACACCTTTCCAGAGATTTTAACTTCTATAAATTGTGATAGGATTTTTACACAAATGAGCTTGAAATTATGCGATGTGGCATATTGTTGCATGACAAGTGTAATGCAAAATGCCAAAAATTATGCAATATTGCAATGGCCTACTTATCAGAGCTGTGTGTTGATCTCTGTAAGACTGCCTTTAACCACTGCCAACTCACTTGCAGAAGAATTTGGGGCTAGTGGATGCTGACTAAGGCATTCTAAGGACTGTACCAGGGATGTGAGCAGGATGAGCAATGGCGGTCTGGCTGCTGTTCAACAGCAATAAGGATGCTTCTTGGACTTAAATGGATACAGTAAGCCCAACCCAAGTATGATCTGGAGTGGCTGCAAAGGTGGTAGCGGTGATGTACTTCTCCGAACAACTGGTACCATGGTGTTATTACCAGTTCAGCCAGTATGACATCATGGAAGCTAGAATCAGTTCCTGGCTGGTTTGGGTAGAGACATTTTTGTCATAAGACACCCACATGGCAAAGTCACAAGTGGATGTAACAGTAACGACTATCAACTTTAATAGTTATAGATTTCTCTGCAGTTGATGGCTTGTTTGTGTATTTTCAGTAGTTATTCCACGTGGGGTCTAGTTTTCTAATGCATTTGAACTCTATAATTCTACTTCTAGTCAACTGTGGGTAGTGGTCAAAGTGATGGGATCAGAGGGGCATGATGTGTCCAAACGTTTTTAATTTAAGAAAAACAGTTCACCTACTTTTTATGAAAAGGCAACTGTCCTGGGACAGTTCATTTTGAGAGCTGAAATGCTTAGCTGAAGTGTAAGGCAGTATGTCTCCTGTGCTGTGAAATCAAAGGTGGTGCAGATGTAGAAAAAGGGGTTCTGCTGCAGTACCCCCTACTTTTTGCCTGGTGTCTGATGCAACTTTGACAAAGTGTGTACTGGGGTGCTGCTAATCAGGCCTAGTACCTGTGTTCTTTTCTGTAAACGGTATCATTGTTTCCACAATTGGCACACCTCTGGCTCACATATTATTCCCTTGTAAAAGGTACCAGTTGTACCAAGGACATTGTGAACATAGAGGTTCTGTAAGGGCTGCAGCATGCATTATGCCACCATAAGTGGCCCCTCACCTAACACCTACACACTGCCATTGCAGACTGTGTGTTTAGATGCAGGTAATACTGAAGAGTCAACATGGCACACATCCAAACTGTGGCATAAGTAAGTCACCCCTCTAGCAAGACTCACCACGATAGAGCAGGGTGCACTATACCACAGATGAGGGCATAGCTGCATGAGCAATATGTCCCTACAGTGTCTAAGTCCATTCTTAGACACTGTAAGTGCAGTGGGGCCACATTGAGTACACAGGCTGGGAATTTGTCATTACGAACTCCACAGCTCCATGATGGCTTTACTGAATGCTGGGAAGCTTGATATCAATCTTCTCTCCACAATAAACCCACACTGATGCCAGTGTTGGGTTTCTTGTAAAATGCACTCAGATGGCATCTTAGAGATGCACCCTGAAATAAAACCAACTCTCTGGTGTCTAGCTAACTGGTCTGCATCAGTATGACACTTCCAGACATGTTTCTGACCCCTTGAGGTGGGAGGCTTGTGCTCTTGTGGGTCAGAAAAAAAGTTGGAGCTGGGTGGAGGTGCTTCACACCTACCACCAAGCAAGAACAGCCTTCAGGGTGGTGATACTCAAAGGTTTTCTGAAATTTGTTAGGATAGTCAGGGCCTCTCCAGCTAGGGGAGATGCCTGCCTCCTGACCATGCCCTAGTCCCTAAGTAGAGCAGAAGAACCCTTGCCACCATAGCAAACCAGACATCTGTAGACAGGTCCCTGCCTTCTAGAACTGAAGTAGCTCTTAAATGATGTTTTGACACCGCTCCAGCAACCACCAAAATCCTAGTTAGTGCTTACATCCTTATATTCTAATACCACAGGGCTACAATAAACTGCTTACGGTGTTAGACACTTCCTACATAGCTGACAAGGATAGAGCACCTGTTAATGCACAAGAATCCTACACTCCCTTTAAGCTTTGTCTGAATACGCAGAGGGTTAATATACCTTCTCCAAAGAACATGTACCATGCAGATCACAGAACTGTATTTATCCTGATTGCTCAGTAGAATATTTTTTTGTCACAGAGACCCCTTTGTTACTTGCAGTTCATTAGTTACAATTCTAATACAGCACAGTGACCTTTGAACAGTCATTAGAGCTGCATGCAACCTGCATGGTATAGGATAGAACCTTTATGTATATATATATAAATAAAAAACAATCTCCAATGCGTACTTCCTAGGACGTAGTGTTGACTGAATAAACCACACTTGGAATAGAAGCCACGTCTCCAGTGGTTTTTGTCGCCTTCAAAAGGAGGAAGTATGCTTTGGTACTCGTTTTTGATTTATGGGGGTGGCTAGCCCTGCCTTGAGCCCGCCCTGGAAGAGGCTCGGGATCCAGCCGACTAGAGTATATATATATGTTTTTAGATGTTCAGATACAGGTAACAAGTAACAAATTAACCACCACTGCGTATAGAAAACCTACAGCAGGGAATGCGACCCTCCATGCGTGAAGCGCACATCCAAAACATCTAATAGCCAGTATACCCTATGGGGAAGTATTGCGACTTAAGCGTATATGCAGCACCCCCGAAGAATATGAAAGATGCAAGACTGAAAGTCTAGAAAGGTTGTGAGCTAGGGGTTACACTGATGATATACTCACCAGAGCCACGACCAAAGCTGATAAGAGACCCCGAATAGAATTGTTACCATTAGATACTGATACAGATGACGAAAATGTAAATAATGAAGAGGCACCAAGATTGATCACCACGTTCAGCAGGCAGGAACGTAAAATAAGCGCTATACTGAATAAAAATAGGCCAATTGTTTTAACTGACAGCATTTTAAAAGAGGGCCTTCCGGATAAACCCCAGGTAACTTTTAGAAAATGCAAGAACATGGCCGCCTATGTATCACAACCACTGGCAGCAGGGGCTCCTGCGTCTATGTGGTTGCCAGTTAAACAAGGTTTCTACAAATGCACCACCTGCCGGGCGTGTAATTCTGGCGTAAACACTACTAAATATAACACCCCTTTTAGTAAGTGTGAGTATAAGATTAAAGGCAACTATGGCTGTCGCACAGAATTCGCTGTATATATACTCACGTGCACGTGCGGACTCAGATACGTGGGAAGCACCATAAAACCAGTGCACGTGAGAATTTTACAACACATACGAGCGATTATTAACAGTGATCCCACCTATCCGGTAGCAAGACATTTTAAGGCAATGCATGGAAAAAATATCAATTGTCTATCTTATTATGTCATTGACTCGGTACCGGTACCCAAAAGAGGTGGTGATAGAGAGAAGTTATTAAGGCAGTTGGAGACAAAATACATATTAAATCTTAACAGCAAGTCTCCACATGGATTAAATAACATAGAGGACATGAATACATTCTTGTAACATGAGTCCCAAGTCTAAAGTAAAATACAGTGAAAGATGAATCAAGTATTAATGCAAATACTAAAGCAAATCTCTTATTCCTATTTTTAAATATCACTTATATTTTTTCATATTTTACATGCACTGAGCACTTTCTTTGACAATGTAGAGATTATATCTAATGAACAAGGCTGGTTTTTTGCCCGGGCTTGGACTCTTAACCATAGAACTTAGTAAAACTCTTAAGATGCAAGTGGTGTATAATACATCAAATTATCGGTTTTTAAAGGACAGTCACTTTTTGCAATATTTGCACATATGTAGGAAGGATTTCCTTTTTTGTACTGTTATTGCGTAATTTTGCACATAATTGGTTTTATAGGCATTTATGGCGATATTTGTTTTAACTCTAAAGTTTTATTTCTTTAGGAGTTTTAGCACAAACCAATGTATAATGTTGCACAAATGCGGGCTGATTTTTAAGCATTCATGCTGGTATACATAAATTCTAAAATGTGATGAATTTTAGAGTTTTTAATTATTTGATGGAAATACTGCATACATAACTGGCTGGAAACATTGTCAGGAATAGTATGTCTTCACTTTTTAGCACCACGTGGTGAGAATGGTTGAAAAAAATAAGTATTTAATGTGGAAGGATACTGCATGGTCGCCATGTGATCAAGGTTACTAGTTAACCGAAACGCGTCATGCCAGAGAAGAACCGTGGGAAGAGAAAATAAATCTTCCTGAAATACCTACCTGCTGCTTGGTGGTCCGTTATTCTGTGGTACAAAGTACGCAGTTTGCAGGAGTTGCAAAGATATATATAGACGAAGGCAAGTGCTGAAACGCGTCTGATTTCATTTCTTTTGCGCCAATAAACCTACTTCGTTTATACCTGCTGTGAGTGCCGTCTTGTTGCTTTCTGCTGCCGGTCCCCGGTAGCAGAGTTGCGGAGCTTGAAATATATATATATATATATATATATATATATATATATATATATATATATATATATATATATATATATATATATATATATATATATATATATATATATATATATATATATATTATATATACAGTCCATGCTCTCTTCCAAGTAAGTAGACAGCGCGACACAACTTTGGGGAATAAAAAAATGGCTTTAATGGTTTTTCCATGCGCAAAGAGATTCAGTCCCTGAAACGCTCGGCATACACTTTTCAGCCTTCAAACGGCTTCTTGATGATCCTGGGGGGCCAAGTGATGTCATGCTATTCCCGAGACCATTCCCAGTCAGGGGGTCTCTCGCCCTTCCTCCTCTCAATGATGTTCAGCTGCTTTGCTTACAGT
The DNA here is from genome assembly GCF_964263255.1 of Lissotriton vulgaris. NCBI lineage: Eukaryota > Metazoa > Chordata > Amphibia > Caudata > Salamandridae > Lissotriton > Lissotriton vulgaris. The sequence continues at coordinate 502,973,965 of NC_141694.1, forward strand.
CCCCAGGGCATTCCTTGCACCATGTTGTACCTCAATAACAATTGGCTGCGGATATCAACACCACCCCTGGTTACTGGGACGTCCGGCCATTCCTTTATCCTCTTTTCAGGCACACATTGTTTCCTCCTCTCTCCCCTCGCATCCAGAATCACACCAAGTGGTTCTGACATGCTGGGGGGCTCTGCATAAACATAAACACTCCAAGTGCAGGCTCACCCCATTGCTCCAGAACGAGAGGTCGCATCACCACCCAGTCCATGCTCTCTTCCAAGTAAGTAGACAGCGGGACTCAATTCCAAGGAACAAACAAATGGCTTTAATGGTTTTTCCATGCGCAAAGGGATTTACTTGCTGGGGATTGTAAGGAAAGCAGCTGAACATCAGAGCCGGCAATGATGCGTATGAGTGGTGCAGACAGAGCACACTGGAGCAATGTTTTTTCCTACAGGACTCCATCATCTACAATACCGACTTAATGTCAAATGTGAACACTGAAGTCTGCAGTATAGGCCCGAGAGAGCGTTCAGCAGGGGCCCACGGCCACATGGCATTGACTTGAGCTCTACTGTTAGCAATACGCAAAACAAAAAAATTGTGTGCAGAGCCTGCAATGATACATATGAGTGGTGCAGACAGAGCGCACTGGTGCAATGTCTTTTTCCTACAGGACTGCATCATCCACAATACCGAATCAATGTCAAATGTGAACACTGAAGTCTGCAGTATAGGCCCGAGAGAGCATTGAGCAAGGGCCCACAGCCACGTGGCATTACATTGAGCTGTACGGTTTGCAATAGACGAAGCAAAAGAATGTGTGCAGAGCCTGCAATTATGCGTATGAGTGGTGCAGACAGAGCACACTGGAGCAATGTCTTTTCCTACGGGACTGCATCATCTACAATACTGACTCAATGTCAAAAGTGAACACTGAAGTCTGCAGTATAGTCCAGAGTGAGCATTCAGCAAGGGCCCACAGCCACGTGGCATTGACTTGAGCTCTACAGTTTGCAATATGCGAAGCAAAGAAAACGTATGCGGAGCCTGCAATGATGCGTATGAGTGGTGCAGACAGAGCACACTTCAGCAATCTCTTCTCTTACAGGACTGCATCATCTACAATAGCAACTTGATCTAAATTGTGAACACTACTGTCTGCATTGTTAATTGAAGGCAGTATTCACACACACAAGCATCCATACGTTTACTCACTCCCTCTTTACAAAATATAAAAACATACATTACAGAGAACTGTACAATAAATAAATCTAAACAATTCGAATTGGGGTTTCATCTGTCCACAGTCTACACTATTGACTGTTCCTTTGGACTTGCAAGATGAATTTGGTCAATTTAATAAACCTATAACTTATCTAAAAAAACTTCTTCAAGCAAGTATACTACAGCCTTATACCCCGCCATAGCAGGCTAGACCGACTATTAAACCAGTCTAGACCAGATGCAGTGGTCATTAACACCTCACAGCCACATACTGTTGGATTCAAAAGCACAGAGTTGGCTGCGCCTGATCAGAGGGGGTACACAGAAATCATCACAGAATTTAACTAATGACTTTCTCAATCATAGGCTCAAGACCCCACTTCACTGTTTGCACCTGCTGTACCACAGTATACTCCACCGACTAGTGTCAACCAAGCCCAATAATCATGTGCAGCAGTTAGCTATGGAAGCACAGAGTGTGATGCATCTCAACACACGAACTTCTGAGAAAAGCAAGCAGTAGGTAATATCGGACATCATCCATTGTGGGATCAAGACAAAGTTACACTGTTGGGACCTAGAGTTTGTTGCACCTGATCGAAGAGAGTACCTTCATCTCCACTCTCAAATGCAGTTCTAACATCATCCATTGTGGAATCAACACACTGTTGGAACCTAGAGTTGGTTGCAGCTGGTTGAAGGGACCTTCATCTCCACTCTCAAATGCAGTTCTAACATCGTCCATTGTGGGATCAAGACACCATTCCACTGTTTGGACCTAGAGTTGCTTGCACCTCATCGGAGGGGGTACACAGAAATCATCACTAACTTTAACTTCTGACATCCTCAGTCATAGAATTAAGACCCCGTGTCACTGTTTGGACCTGCTGTACCACAGTGTATTCCAGCGAAAGCAGTCAACTAAGCAAAATAACCATGTGTAATAGTTAACTACAGAAGCACAGAGTCTGATGCTCCTCAACAGAGGGAGTTCTGTGAAAAACCAGCAACAGGTAATATCGGACATCGTCCATTGTATGATCAAAACAATGTTCCACTGTTGGGACCTAGAGTTTCTTGCACCTAGTTGAAGAGAGTACCTTCATCTCCACTCTCATATCCAGTTCAAACACAGTCCATTGAGGGATCAAGACACTGTTCCACTGTTGGTACCTAGAGTTGGTTGCGCCTCATCAGAAGGTGTACAAAACAATCATCACCCACTTTAACTTTTGACATCCTCATTCATAGAATTAAGACCTTGTTTCACTCTTCCGACCTGCTGTATGGCTGTGTACTCCAGCAACTGCAGTAAACCATGCCTAATAATCATGAGCAGCAGTTAACTACAGAAGCACAGAGTCTAATCCACCTCAACGTAAGGAGTTCTGTAAAAATCAAGCAGAATGTAATATCGGACATCTTCCATTGTGGAATCAAGACACCGTTCCACTGTTGTAACCCAGAGTTGGTTCCACCTGGTCAAAGGGAGTACCTTCATCTCCACTCTCAGATGCAGTTCTAACAGCATCCATTGTGGGATCAAGACACCGTTCCACTGTTGGGACCCAGAGTTGGTTGCAGCTGGTCAAAGGGAGTACCTCTATCTCCACTCTCATATGCAGTTCTAACATTGTCCACTCTGGGATCAATACACCATTCCACTATTGGGACCTAGAGTTAGTTGCACCTGATCGGAGGGGGTACACCGAAATCATCACAGACTTTAACTTCTGACATCCTCAATCATAGAATCAAGACCCCGCTTCATTGTTCGGACATGCTGTACCACGCTGTAGTCCAGCGACTACAGTCAACAAAGCCAAATAATCCGGTACAGGAGTTAGCTATGGAAGTGCAGACTGTGAGGCACCTCAACGGAGAGAGTCCTATCAAAACCAAGCTGCAGATAATATCGGACATCGTCCATTGTGGGATCAAGACACCGTTCCGCTATTGGAACCTAGAGGTTGCACATGGTCGAAGGGAGTACCTTCATTTCCACTCTCAGATGCAGTTCTAACATCGTCCATTGTGGGATCAAGACACCGTTCCACTATTGGGACCTAGAGTTGGTTACACCTGTTTGAAAGGAGTACCTTCATCTCGGGTACAGTTCTAGCATCGCCAACTATAGTATCAAAAAATGTTGGTACCTGTCGGACTACTGTGTTAGTAGTATACAGAGCACTCCACGGTGCTTGTTAATCTCAGGAGCCTTCCGAGCTCACACACCTTGGCCTAGGAGCTTCCGCCAGCACGTGGTGGGCCCTCTTTCACATACGGCGGGGTCAAAAGGTGAACTGTGGAGCATATATGCGTCACAGCGGCCATGACGCTTTTTAGATACCAGGACACTGAAAGCATTATTCACGCAGCCACCTCCGCTTACGGCATCAGCCTCGAGGCGGTGTAAGCTGCGCAGACCAGGCAAACACAATAGCCAATCCGGAAGAGAACCACACCCAGAGAAACGTGCCTCTTCTTCATACTCCTGCGCGAGCGTTGCTTACGCTGAGCCAGCCCACCACCCTAAACATTTACGGGGGAGGGAGGCACATACGTGCTCCCATTCTGTAATCTTCCCTACTGATTGTACTATCATGGTTGCGTCCACTGTCCACTTCACTCAATGGACCATCAGTGTATGTTGACATGTACATGCCTGTGCTCTGCATACTCAACTCTGTCCGGCACATCCCCTGAAGACTTTGCATTATATACTTTTATAATTGATAGATACTTGCCACCTTTGCACATACTTTGCTCCCATCTCTCCCCGCATTCTGCATTGTGAGGCAGAGGTGCCATGCCATGTTTAGTTTGTGTACATGGCTAGCCTCGGTTCCCACAGTATGTAGTGTTGTTGTATCTGCTACGTGCACATGTTGTTTGTCATGTTGAATGTGATTATGTAAGGTAGGGCGTTGTTGGACCTGACCCTTTTTGCAGGGTCATCCCTGAACTTTTTGCTTTCCTCCTCTATTTTTTCTGACCTGTTGTTGGCCGTTTTATGATTCTGGGCACTTTACCACTGCTGATCAGTGCTAAAGTGCATATGCTATCCCTATTGTAAATTGATGTACGGATTAGTGATTCCATGATTGGCTTGTTTGGTTGTACTTGTCAGACCCTAGAACAGTGCCCTGAGTGTGTCCAGGGCTTGTAAACCAAATGCTGCTAGTGGGATTGCAGCACTGGTTGTGCCACCCCCAGTAGCAGCCTGTAAAACTGTGTCTAAGGCCTGCCATTGCAGAGCCTGTGTGCAGTCTGGTACTGCCATGTTGACTGGGAAAGTGCATCCACTTGCAAGTCCCTAAACCTTCCCTTTTCTTTATATAAGACCCCCCCATGGTAGGCCCAAGGGCAGGGTGCATTGTAAGTATAAGGTAGGACAAGCCCTGGTGTGTATGTGGCATGTCCTAATAGTGAATAACATCCATTTTTGTTTTTCATTATTGCAAGGCGACCTGTTCTCCATAGGCCAGAATGGGCAGTTAGATTAGTACATTTTATAATCCTAACTGACTCAGAGAACATGGTAGACATTCGAGTTTAGAATGCCTGAACTCAGCATAATAAAATACATCTTTTAGTGAAGTTGATTTTAACATTCTCTGTTTGAAAATGCCACTTTTAGAAAGTAGGTATTTTCTTGTCTAATTATCCAAACCGGCCTCTGCTAGTTTGTGTATTCCTTGTCTGGAGTTTGAGTGACAGGGTTGGGGGATTCCAGGAGACAGAATGAGTCAGCCCAGTGGTGAATAGAGAGATCTGCATCTAGATGGGAGGGAGGAGTTGCACCTGGGACCTAAATAGGGCTGTGCCTGCCTTCCACAATTCCGGCTCCACCCCCTGTGGTGCGTCTGATGCCTCTGCCCTGCACTGTGAAAGAAGAGAAGGAATCATGTCAACAAAGTGCTCCAGGGTTGTGCTTTCCCTCCACAATGCTGGCTCCACCTCCTGTGGGGCGTCTGATGTTTCTACCCTGCACTGTGAAAAGAAAAAAGGAGTCATGTAAACAAAGTACCCCAGAACTGGTTTGGACTGGGCAAAGGCACCTCTGCCCTCAGAGGGCAAAGGATTTTGGGGTGGAAATATTGGGACCCTGATCCCAAGAAATTAGATCACTTTTGGACTTCAATAAGAAACCTTTGCTGGGGAGGGGAACCTGAAGAAACTGAGGAGAGACTATCCCTGAAGTGCTGCTTGGGGGAGTGGCCTGTAGTGGTTGCCTGACTGCCAAAGAAAAGAAGAAAGAACTTTGTGTGCTTTATATTTAACTTGTGAATGATCTCCAAGGGCTTGAAAGAGAGCTTGTCCCCTGACCGAAGTCTCAGGACCAGTAGACCAGTAGACTTCACCAGCCTTTATGGATTGCAGCTGGAAACACTGTTTCAGTGGCTGCAGAGGCAGGGAGCTGTGACCGACTCTCACGACCGGTCTGGTGTCCTGTAGGCACAGCATCGAACAACATCCACATCGAACAACGCAAGCTCTGAGCTCCACGACGCCGTCACCGAGCCGTTGCCTGCACCGCGACTTGTGGATACAGTGACGTGCAACTCCTGGCTCCACTGAATAGAACTGGTCTGACCGATGCGGTCACTGCAGCTGACTTCGAGTCCTGTGAATGCATCGGAGTTTGGCAAAGCCTCACACGCTTCACGACGCACCGCCCGACTTGTACCGCTGTCCGGACTGATCAACGTCAGCTCCCGAACTCTGGCTCTGTTGCCGCACTGCAAGCTGAAAGCACCATAACGAACGTCTCGTCCTGCAACGTATGCCTTGGACCCACCAACTCCATTAACAGGCCGTTGCCTGCACCACATCGAGGGACAACGCGACCTGCAACGCTTTCTTCTCTGCAACACAACAAATGCCGAACACCGGCTCGCATGCCCGTGCCTGCTGCATCAAGTAAAGGTACTGTGGCCGAGTCTGTCGACACTCGAGTGGGCCCATACCGACGTGGTCCATGGGATTTGTTAGACTCTGTGGTATTTTAGCAACGCTGTAGCCTGAAAGGGCTACCGACTTGCACAGAACTGTGATTTAAGTCTTTTTACCAAGAACTCTTGATTTCTAATAGTATTGTGGATTACTTTTGCCGTTTATGGTCTTGTGGTAAATCTATTTAAAAGATACTTATTTTTATAACGATACAACCTGTGTGGTGTCCATTTGTAGTGTTGTCACTTGATTACTGTATGTGTTCACAAATGCTTTACACACTGCCTCTGAGATAAGCCTGTCTGCTTGTGCCAAGCTACCAAGAGGGTGAGCAGGGGTTATTTTAGGAGTGTACCCCCTTACCCTGACTAGAGGAGAGGGTCCCTACTTGTCACAAGTGCCTACCTGTGCCAACTAGAGACCCCCAATTCTATACTTGAGCAGTAGTTTATCCCGTTTACATATCGCTGTCTTAAAGAGCATACAGAAGTTTTTCTCACAGGTGAATAGTGCGACAACAATGTCAGTCAATCAATACTATCCAAGAATGTCCAACTACACGGCACTTCTAAAATTACAGCCCCCAATATTGCGCCCTTTCTTAAAAGGATGCCAACTCCCACAAACACACCAACATTCACACAGCTTTCTAATGACAGTTATCTGCTTTTCAATAACGTGCACTCCTACGGAATCTGAGCAGGCATACTGCATGTCCTTACTGTTTCAAACACAGTAACTTCCTGTGGCAATGTCTATTTTCACTCACATAAACTAACTCTTAAACTTCAACTTGGCCTTCAATTCCTAGTTTGAAAACAGATTTCAAGAAACAAACCAAACTAAAAGCGCCTTTGTTCAGAACTGAAGTCTCCCTCACTTCTGCAAAAGAAAATTATCGACTGCAGATACCACAACCTTCAAATAAAATACACTCCCTTTTAAATATGAACCGCCAATTACACTTTGTGAATGGTTACACAATTTTCAACACATGTCACGCTCAAGGTCTAGCACACTTTTTTAACAGGGTCTCCTAAAGCCTTCTAACACGCTTCTTCTTTTAATACCATACTACATTCTGACATTCATTCAATCATCTCTGAAATAACAGGAACAGTGCCCATAATTCTTGCCCTCTTTACGGCCCCCCTACTACTAATTCTACTTCTACAAATTGCTACGCTCTCTGTAGTAACAACTATGTCCGACTGAATATGCCTCTATGCCAAGCTACATCAATACTGTAAAAAACTGAAAAACTTTTTGGTTACCTGCCTCCATCTATTATCGGGGCTAGCTACAACAACATTTATCTATACTTATGCAATATGCGTACAACCATCGTTTGATTGCAAAACTTGCCCATTTGACTGGCAAATAGATGTATGCCTTGCCAATATCCCAACAATTGCTCCCGATATCCAGCAGGTAATGCAGTATTTCAAAAACCATGAACGTCATTTTTCTGGCATTGGAGCAATGGTGAATGCAATGCAAAAAGGTATTGTGGCGGAATGGAATTTCTGCGCTGCTGCGAAAGATCTCCTGTAAGGTGCGACCTTTCACAACATGGACTGCGGAAGAAGCCCATGAGCTTCTTCCGCATCCACAACATGCACCGCGGAAGAAGCCCATCAGCGAGCTCAGACCTGCGCATTGCCAAACCTGGTGGTGCGGTTACGGGAACAGGTGCTGCTTGAGGGGGCATAAAGAGACTGTGGCTGGGAAGAGTGATGCCACACAACCCACATGGGAATCATTGTTTGTTACTGTTGGCGTGAGGCACGCAACCCACTGTGGTGAGATGAGGACACTACAAGTTTCAGAAGGCCGTAGTTCATGGCCAAGCCCACCTGGGTAGGGACTGATATTTTCCAGGTGCTTCAAAAACTGCTTTGCCGTCCCGCCTTTAAATGTCTGCAGCCCATGAATAAGTGCAGTCCATGCACGAAACGCGTCGGGGATAAGAACTTATTTTGCATGTCTCATCATGTTCAGCCCACCTTTAGCAGCCTCCATTAAAGAAATTCAAGCCTACTAACCTGTGTGTGGCTCTTCCATATCAGGCACCTCGTTGTTTTGGATTTGTACGGTCCCGCCTGGACCGCGGAAGAAGCCCATCTGCCAGCTCAGACCTGCGCATTGCCAAACCTGGCGGTGCGGTTACGGGAACCGGTGCTGCTTGTGGGGGTATAAAGAGAAAGTGGCTGGGAATAGTGATGCCACACAACCCACATGGAATCATTGTTTGTTACTGTTGGCATGACGGCATGCAACCCGCAGTGGTGAGATGAGGACACTACAAGTTTCAGAAGGCCGCAGTTCGTGGCCCCCCCACCTGGATGGGGACTAATATTTTCCAGGTGCTTCAAAAACTGCTTTGCCGTCCCGCCTTTAAATGTCTGCAGCCCATGATTAAGTGCAGTCCATGCATGAAACGCATCGGGGATAAGGACTTATTTTGCGTGTCTCATCATGTTCAGCGCGCTTTCGGCAGCCTCCATTAAAGAAATTCAAGCCTACTAACCTGCATGTGGCTCTTCCATATCAGGCACATTGTTGTTTTGGATATATATATATATATATATATATATATATATATAGCTATGCAAAAAATAAGCAGAGAACTCTGGGTGAACCAGCCTCTGGCTAGAGGCGAAACGCGTCATGCGGGCTTGCTGGGTTTTATTTTGGAAACTGGATTAAAATCACTGCACCATATACTGGGTCTGACTTATTCGTTTGGAGAACAGTCTAGAATTGACTGTGATGCTGCGTGAGTGGTGTTGAACGAAGAGAAAGCATATATATATATATATATGATATATATATATATATATATATATATATATATATATATATATATATATATATATATATATATATATATATATATATATTCGACAAACCTCTACTTAAGATTTATTTACACAAGTCGGCTGTTGGGACACCAGGCTTGTTCACCACACCGACTTGTGTAAATAAATCTTTTGAAAAGCATGGCGTCGTCTTCCTGTGCTTTTAAGTAGAGGATTGTCGAATAAATTAAGGACGTGGTCGAGTCAGTCCTTGTTTGACGACGCACTCTTCGTTCAGGAGCCGCGGTGGTTGGTGACTCGGCGATTGGAACCGTATATATATATATATATATATATATATATATATATATATATATATTACCTACTGGCGATAGCCAGTAGGTATATATAGTTAGGATTTTTTTCCTATGGGATTTTTGAAAATTCTATGTCGAATAACTTTGGCTTATGAGGACAGAATTGGCTGAAATTTTCAGGAAAATGGAACATTTTGTTTCTGAGCAGCCCCTGAAAATTTGGGGGGGTTTCGTCAAGGGGGGGCCGAGAAAAAAGGGGGGTCCCAAAACGTGTTTTTCCCATGCAATTTTCCATAGGGCGGTTGGCCTCACTTTTAGCCTGAACGGCTGAATGGATTTACACCAAACTTGCCAAAATTGTAGGGACTGGTAGCCCGATGTGCCTTTGCTATGTCTCAAGATATAGGCTCCAGTGGTTTTTACGAAAATTAACTTTGAAAAATATATATTGGGCTACATTGGGCTATATATATGTTGGAGCCCAAATGTAGCCCAATGTAGCCCAATGTAGCCCAATGCAGCCCAAAGATGGCCGCCAGAGACGAAAAAAAACAAATGTAGCCCAAATATCAGCCAGATGTAGCCCAACTATAGCCCAATGACAGATTGTCCCAGAGTGTTCTAAAGAACAACTAGAGTGCTAACAGTCCTACTTATTACAAAGGTATGGCACACCTGAAGCCATCTTGATTGGAATAAAGTGGTAACTCTTAAAACATTTAATTTAAAAAGGAACAAAATGAGGGGGTTCATTTTGCCATAGAAAGTATGATTAGCGAATATATGACGAAATCCCGCATACCATCAGTCCGCAAAAAAAATCCCGCATGTACTATTAGGCCGCAAATTAAAATAACAAAAACTTTTAGAACGAATATGCCTTTAGCATACACTAAACAACTAAACTACCCTAAACCCTAAAACACTACCCCCAGCATGACCCTACACTACACAAACAGTACAACATTACCCTAAACCCTAAAACACTACCCCCAGCATGACCCTACACTACACAAACACTACAACACTACCCTAAACCCTAAAACACTACCCCCAGCATGACCCTACACTACACAAACACTACAACACTACCCTAAACACTAAAACACTACCCCCAGCATGACCCTACACTACCTAAACACTACAACACTACCCTAAACCCTAAAACACTACCCCCAGCATGACCCTACACTACGCAAACACTACAACACTACCCAAAACCCTAAAACACTACACCCCAGCATGACCCTACACTACGCAAACACTACAACACTACCCTAAACCCTAAAACACTACCCCAGCATGACCCTACACTACACAAACACTACAACACAACCCTAAACCCTAAAACACTACCCCCAGCATGACCCTACACTACGCAAACACTACAACACAACCCTAAACCCTAAAACACTACCCCCAGCATGACCCTACACTACGCAAACACTACAACACTAACCTAAATCCTAAAACACTACCCCCAGCATGACCCTACACTATGCAAACACTACAACACTACCCAAAACCCTAAAACACTACACCCCAGCATGACCCTACACTACGCAAACACTACAACACTACCCTAAACCCTAAAACACTACCCCCAGCATGACCCTACACTACGCAAACACTACAACACTACCCAAAACCCTAAAACACTACACCCCAGCATGACCCTACACTACGCAAACACTACAACACTACCCTAAACCCTAAAACACTACCCCCAGCATGACCCTACACTACACAAACACTACAACACTACCCTAAACCCTAAAACACTACCCCCAGCATGACCCTACACTACGCAAACACAACAACACTACCCTAAACCCTAAAACACTACCCCCAGCATGACCCTACACTACGCAAACACTACAACACTACCCTAAACCCTAAAACACGACCCCCAGCATGACCCTACACTACGCAAACACTACAACACTACCCTAAACCCTAAAACACTACCCTCAGCATGACCCTACACTACGCAAACACTACAACACTACCCAAAACCCTAAAACACTACCCCCAGCATGACCCTACACTACACAAACACTACAACACTACCCAAAACCCTAAAACACTACCCCCCAGCATCACCCAACACTACGCAAACACTACAACACTACCCAAAACCCTAAAACACTACCCCCAGCATGACCCTACACTACGCAAACACTACAACACTACCCTAAATCCTAAAACACTACCCCCAGCATGACCCTACACTACGCAAACACTACAACACTACCCAAAACCCTAAAACACTACACCCCAGCATGACCCTACACTACGCAAACACTACAACACTACCCTAAACCCTAAAACACTACCCCCAGCATGACCCTACACTACGCAAACACTACAACACTACCCAAAACCCTAAAACACTACACCCCAGCATGACCCTACACTACGCAAACACTACAACACTACCCTAAACCCTAAAACACTACCCCCAGCATGACCCTACACTACGCAAACACTACAACACTACCCTAAACCCTAAAACACTACCCCCAGCATGACCCTACACTACACAAACACTACAACACTACCCTAAACCCTAAAACACTACCCTCAGCATGACCCTACACTACGCAAACACTACAACACTACCCAAAACCCTAAAACACTACCCCCAGCATGACCCTACACTACGCAAACACTACAACACTACCCAAAACCCTAAAACACTACCCCCCAGCATGACCCTACACTACGCAAACACTACAACACTACCCAAAACCCTAAAACACTACCCCCAGCATGACCCTACACTACGCAAACACTACAACACTACCCAAAACCCTAAAACACTACCCCCAGCATGACCTTACACTACGCAAACACTACAACACTACCCAAAACCCTAAAACACTACACCCCAGCATGACCCTACACTACGCAAACACTACAACACTACCCAAAACCCTAAAACACTACACCCCAGCATGACCCTACACTACGCAAACACTACAACACTACCCAAAACCCTAAAACACTACCCCCAGCATGACCCTACACTACGCAAACACTACAACACTACCCAAAACCCTAAAACACTACCCCCAGCATGACCCTACACTACGCAAACACTACAACACTACCCTAAACCCTAAAACACTACACCCCAGCATGACCCTACACTACGCAAACACTACAACACTACCCAAAACCCTAAAACACTACCCCCAGCATGACCCTACACTACGCAAACACTACAACACTATCCTAAACCCTAAAACACTACGCCCAGCATGACCCTACACTACGCAAACACTACAACACTACCCTAAAGCCTAAAACACTAGCTCCAGCATGACCCTACACTACGCAAACACTACAACACAACCCTAAACCCTAAAACACTACCCCCAGCATGACCCTACACTACGCAAACACTACAACACTACCCTGAACCCTAAAACACTACCCCCAGCATGACCCTACACTACGCAAACACTACAACACAACCCTAAACCCTAAAACACTACGCCCAGCATGACCCTACACTAAACAACCACCACAACTCTACACTACACTAACACAACACTACACTACACAACACTACACTACACTACACAATCACTAACCCACGAAAAAATTAACACAAACTCACTTACCTCTCTCGTCATCGTGGTTTTCACAACGCAAATGCATTTACCATACATGCCTTTAAAACGTAATTCTTTGTAAAGGCATGCGCGATAAATGCACATGCGTTTTGAAAAAATGCGGGATAATGGTATGCGAGCTCAATGACCTTGCGGGATAATGGTATGCGGACTGAAAGTCTGCGGGATAAAAAATGCGGGAAAATGGCTGCAAACCATGATTAGCAGCAGACTTCCCTGGTGAGCACTAGCTTTACTACAGCGATCTAATGAGCAACTAGAGTGCTAACATTCAGAATTTATGGCAAATGTGTGACACATCTGAATGCCTTCTTGATAGAACCAAAGTAAACAAGCATTGAAAATGCAATAGATCTCGCCCTCGTTTAAGTTAAAGCCATTCTGTTTGTAATGAGGTGGCTTTTTAGCTTTGCTTTTATTAGTGTTTTTAAAACTTTCATGTAAATAACATGCATATGTATGCATATATGTATATGTATGCATGCATTTATATTTATATAGATATGCAGATTACATATGTTTATATATGTATATTACCTACTGGCGATAGCCAGTGGGTATATATAGTTAGGATTTTTTCTCTATGGGATTTCTGAAAATTCTATGTCTAATAACTTTGGCGTTTGTGGACGGAATTGGCTGAAATTTTTTCAGGAAAATGGCACATTTTTTTTCTGAGCAGCCCCTAAAAATTTGGTGGGGTTTCGTCAAGGGGGGGCCGAGAACAAAGGGGGGTCCCAAAACGCGTTTTTCCCCTTCATTTTTCCATAGGGCGGTTGGACTCACTTTTAGCTCGAACGGCTGAATAGATTTACATGAAACTTGGCAAAATTGTAGATATGGTTTGCCCGACGTGCCTTTGCTATGTCTCAATATATGTGCTCCAGTGGATTTTGAGAAATTAACGTTTAAAAAAATATATATATCTGTGACAGCGCTCCGGTTAGCGCCCCGGTTCGCGTACCTGACGCGTAACGGAACTTCGCGAAGCGAATCTGATTGGCTCTCCGGTGTCTGTCAACATTCTAAACAAACCGGAGTGGCCGCCATCTTGTCTCTCGGTACGATCGAGAGACAAGATGTGGTGAAAAACGAAGGGGGAAATGAAGGAAAGGGGGCAAGGTAGACCACTCCTGACCCCCTAGGATTGATGAGGGGATATTAAAGTGCCCCGCGGGGCAAAAAATTTTGCGATTTTACGCCGTAGAGGCGCGTCCCGGTACGCGAACCGGGCAGCTCACCGGGCAGCTAACCGGGCAGCTAACCGGCAGCGTAGCTGTCAACATTGTAAACAGTCCGGAGCGGCCGCCATCTTGTCTCTCGGTAGGTTCGAGAGACAAGATGTGGTGAAAAAAGAAGGGGGAAATGAAGGAAAGGGGGCAAGGTAAACCCCTCCTGACCCCCTAGGATTGATGAGGGGGATATTAAAGTCCCCCGCGATTTTTCGCGGTAGAGGCGCTTCCCGGTACGCGAACCGGGCAGCTAACCGGCAGCGTAACGGGAGTCCGCCATCTTGTGTTTTTGGAGCGTCCGGTTCGCGTACCGGGTAGCGTCCCGGTAAGCGTAACAAGGGGAAAACCAAGAGAAACAGTAAAAAGAAAATTAAGGGAATAGATTTCCAGCAAACTTGGCAAAATTGTAGGGACTGTTTGTTTGATGTGCCTTTGCAAGGCCTCAAGATATGTGCACGTGTGGATTTTGTCTAATTAAGGTTAAAAAAATATATATATCTGTAAGCGTGCTCCGGCACGCTTACGTTACGGGTTTTGTTTGCGCTGCAGAACCAATACGTCACGGTTATGCGACGCGTCATGAGGCGTCTCACGTGGCTACGTGATACGTCACGTAATAAAGAATATATTTTACAGCTATAGATATTAGCTTTTAAAAAACCAATGAAATTCACTGAAAAAACCATAGGTTATAGACCATATATAGTTAGGAATTTGCATTTACAAAACCTTGAAAATTCACTGAAAAAACCATAGGTTAGAGACCATATATAGTTAGCTGGACATTTTATTGACATAAAACCAATGAAATTCCATATATAGTTAGTTGCACTAACTATATATCGCGCACCCGCAATCCACTGCTGATGATGTCACATATTACATCATTCATGACATGGTCAGTGACATCACTGATGACATCACTGATGACATCTCAAATGACATCACTGATGACATCACTGATGACATCTCAAATGACATCAGTGATGACATCATGACACACCAATACCAGTTACTACATACGCACTCACTGATTCCTACGTCTACACACACATTCACTCATTCACCCATACAATCACTCATACATACAGTCACTCATTATTACAACACTATCATATGCACTCATACACCTATGCAGACACTCACACACTGCCACTCATCCATGGAGTTACTCACACACCTAGTCAGTCCTGTAAAGAATCAATCACACTTCCATTTCCTCATCTATACAGTTAAACACAGAACACCATACTTCAGTGACATCACTGATGACATCACTGATGACATCTCAAATGACATCACTGATGACATCTCAAATGACATCACTGATGACATCATGACACACCAATACCAGTTACTACATACGCACTCACTGATTCCTACGTCTACACACACATTCACTCATTCACTCATACAATCACTCATACATACAGTCACTCATTATTACAACACTATCATATGCACTCATACACCTAGTCAGTCCTGTGAAGAATCAATCACACTTCGATTTCCTCATCTATACAGTTAAACACAGAACACCATACTTCTCACACATATACTAACACATACTTACTCTCTTATACAATCACTGATACAAGTACACATTGATATGCACAGTCACACACCTCCCAGCCAGCCACACACACACTCAGTCTTCCATACATCCACTCATTCTTCAATATGTAAAACATATTTAAACTTTACAAAAACACACAGACACTAGATGATGTCATCAGTGATGTCATTTGAGATGTCATCAGTGATGTCATCAGTGATGTCATTTGAGATGTCATCAGTGATGTCATCAGTGATGTCACTGACCATGTCATGAATGATGTAATATGTGACATCATCAGCAGTGGATTGCGGGTGCGCGATATATAGTTAGTGCAACTAACTATATATGGAATTTCATTGGTTTTATGTCAATAAAATGTCCAGCTAACTATATATGGTCTCTAACCTATGGTTTTTTCAGTGAATATATATATATATATATTTACATAGAAAGCTATGCAAAAAAGAAGCAGGGAACTCTGGGTAGTTCTCAAGTTTAGGTGGACAGCAGCTCCTATATGGAGCACCCTCAACACCTACGACACTTTAGATCTGTCCACCTTGAATGCCTGCTTTTCTATCAAAGTCTTTAAGCATAGGATTAGCACAGAGCCATCCATGCCGAGATAGAAAGAAACAAAGTCTTTTGCACCTCAGCGAGGATTGCATCTATCCCAGAAGGAGGAGCAGGCAACATCAGCAGTAGCAGCAGCAGACAGTGTGTGCATCAGCTCACCAAGGACGCCACCGACATCGACAGGTTCGCATTTACCACCACACTAATGACTAGCAAAAGAAAAAAGGACTCTAAGAATACGCATGAATACTATATGAAAATTCTTGATCTGAACAATTGTACGTTGGTCATAATAAGACCAAATACAAAGCCCTGACGAAGTCTGCTGTGATTGGAACAGCAATAGACGAAACACGTGTTGGCAAAGGGGCATGTCTAATATGATTGAATAAAATACAATTGAAATCATGACATCAACATTGGATTTCTGTGTGCTTGGCGACATTGTTTTTTGTGTGTATATGTGTATACATATATATATATATATATATATGTGTATATATATATATTTTTTAATTCTTTGATTCTATTTAATCAAGCACTTACATTCAGTCCTGCACACATCGCCAATCAAAGCTAGCTGAATTCCCCCATCTCCGTGGACAGCTTCCCATTGCAACTTCATTTCAACACAATTAACATTATCTCACCATTAGTGAAGATTTTCTGACCAAACGCCAGCTGTTGGTTTGAACCACTAGGCCGGATTTCAGCAGACACATTGACAGTGGAATAGTTGGCACCAAACCAGTGTACCGCAAGAGTTGCATTAACTCCAGGTTGAAGGAAGGCGGGAGCTGTGATGTAGTACGACGGCCTGAAAAAAAGAGCCTGACAGTTAGCGTCACCGGTCTTTACAGGACTGCAAAGCGCACCAAGGCAGAATTAACACTCATTCAAAAGGTCCAGGGTTCTCCAACCTTTTCTGTAACAAGAGCTACTTATTTTCCAATGAAACACATAGAGACCTACCATTATTATTAGTGTTGTAATACTGGCAAGTTAGACAAGTTTACATTAGTGGCCACCATATGCAAGATTACCACCAATGATCATCTAAGTTGATCAGAATGCCAGTAGTAATGTAAAAAGGGCTTCGGCAATTTGCAATGCCTCTACATAAGTAATACATAACAGCCACAGCTGCAAGGCCTCTGGTACCAAGGTAATAACTTTTGTAAAATGTCTCCCCAAAACTACAGTTTTTACAATATATTTACTACAATGCCAAATATATTTTTTAAGTCAGCCATTTTTCTCCTGATATCAGCGTGAGTTCTAGAAAAAGCACATTATCATCTTAAATATACACTGTCAATTTTGATATAGGTATATTAATTCAACCAAGCAAAAGTTTCTAATTTAGCAGGTTGCAAACAGAAAAGCTACCTACAGGTAGCTGTATAGCTACCAGTAGCTGACAATCTACTTGTTTTAGATGCCTGATCAATCAATCAGGTGAATTGTAATTGCGCTACTCACCCGTGAGGGTCCCAAGGCCAGGGGGGGGGGGTTGAGGTTTGTGTAGCTTCGATCAGTCGAAGAGCCAGGTTTTGAGTGTCTTCCTAAAAATTTTCAGGGAGGGGGCGTGTCTGATGTAGATTGGGAGATTGTTCCAGGTCTTGGCCGTGAGGTATGAGAAGGCCTTTCCATCTGTTCCGGCTTTCCGGATTTGTGGGGTTTCGTCGAGGTCGGCGGAACGGAGGTTTCTTTTGGATACGTGGAAAGAGATTCTTTTTTTTGAGGTATTGGGGTCCGGTGTTGTGGAGGCATTTGTAGGTGTGGGTGAAACTCTTGAAAGTGATTCTCTTCTCGACGGGGAGCTAGTGGAGGTTACGTAGGTGCTGGGTGATGTGTTTGTGTCGGGGGATGCAGAGGGCTAGCCTGATCTGGTCTATGTCATTGGAGAGCTTTATTCTGATCAAAACAGAACCCACTGGATTCTCGCTTAGGCTTGTTCAGTAAATAACAGGGCACACAAAACCGTCTGGAATGGTATTTCAGCTCACAGCGTAAATAAAAAAAACTCAATAACATCATGCCTGGCTTTTAGGCAGTAATGTATGGAGATGCTTAATTTACTGAGATGTATGACACGCACCGTAGGAAAATACTGACACCAATAAGGTGCTTGCCAAGTCTCCACCCCACCACCAGATGCAGAGAAAAGACGTCCAGCCCTCCCTTGAGGCAACCAAATAGTAGCAGAAGAGGAGGCTGCAGAAAAAGAGTGGTGGGTGGGGCCAGTGAGAAAGAGCAGTTAGCCACGGATCGATCCTCGGAGTCTTGCTGACTGAACACAGGAAACCGAGGTTAAGGGCTCCTCCTATACGTCTGTTGCTTGTTGCTTCTCGGGGGCCGGGTCTGTTGACAAAGTGTATCCCCTCTCAAATCACGAAAAATAACCTTAGCAACGTTTGAAAGTATGGGTCTACGTTGTTAACTGATAAAGGAGGGTGCACATTTTACAGGTCAAGTAGCTCTTTCAGTCAGCATTGCATTCAGTATTTGGAGTCGGCAATGCGTATGAGGAAAGAGAAAACTGCAAGGCCCAGAATGGCAATTAATACTTGGGCTGGGCGAGTCTCTTGTCATGTGCATGGTGGACATGATAAACTTAAATCTGAAGAAACTCGTTGTAACTACTGCACCTTCTGGGTTCCACGTACTACAGTATTCACCCCAAGCCACATGGTGCGGACAGCTGTGGAGCCACAAATATCATTCCTTTATTGTTTTATTTTAAAGAGCTATTCCCAGAGATTCTTTAAGGGATATCAAGAGCACCAGCATATGCCTGTCAGAAATAGTGTGTGCCTAGATGGTGCTTGCTGGCTTTGTGTGTGTGTGTGTATGTTTGTGGTGCATATGTGCATGTGCGGCGAGTGTATATGAATGTGGGTCTGTGGTGTGTATATGGGTGTGTGTCTACTTTGAGTTCGATATCCATGTGTTGCTGAACACCCTGAAAACAGATCCTTTTCCAGAGGCCTAGCCAAGAATAAGAGTTTAAAGCACGATAGATGCACGTCGTCTACAGTATCTTTCATTTAACATCAAAAGTACATTTCGAGTTTCCATAACAGTCAGAGTCTGAAACATCCGTCTGCAGTTGAAGAGTTAGTGTACCTCACTTGTGCAGTGGCCTCCACCGCACTGGGTGGTCTGGAAGGTGTACAGTGAACTGAGAATCGTGCACGATCTTTCCCATGCTACACATCTTGTGGTTGTACCTTTGCTACCTGAGTAAAACACACTGTCATCTGACTTCTCCCAAGCTGGTTGGTAAAAAGGCTCTGTGAGTTAAAAACTCACTGACATTTGACGGGTCATGCTAGCCGTAATATTTAACTCGACCTTTTTAACTTTGTTATGTTAATGCATAACCGTTCTGTTTTTTAATAATTTACACATGGCAACATATTTATGCACAACTAGTATCCGTGCAGTTAAATGGTTTAGTGACTCTGTAGTTTCACCACTCCGCCTGCCCTTATAGCTGAATGTATTCTTGGAGTTGTATATACTTTGCAGAACACAACTCGTGTCTGATATTAAAGGGGGCACACCCATGCTACATTTATGATAGCAAGGTAGCTCGGGGCTTAAATCCATGCTGCAGCGAAGAAAACTTAACCGCAAATTAAAGAAGTAAACACCATGAGGATGGTGGCCAGTCAGCTTTCCAATGTAGGTAAAATGAGCGCCATTAAGTTTTAATAAAATTGCAAGGCTGCCTGATATGTCAAGTGCTGGCTGAAGGCGTGTATGTGGCATGTGAAATGTTTGTCTGAAACTGAAAAAGGCAGGTTTGTGCCACACGTTTCCAACAACAGGGAACTTTTGAAATGTGTTTCCATTTTTAAAAGCTATGGGACCAGAGAGGCAGGATGGTGGATGATGAACAGCAATGCAGGGATCCTCACATGCCCAATGGGTGATCTTGGGGAAACCCCTCACCTAATGCAGCCGCTGCATCATACTGGTGTCATGGCTGGGATTGCACTTGCATTCAAATGAGGGTCACCTGCCATTCGTGTTCTAGATGATGCCATCTAATAAATTAAATAACACCACCACATGCACAATTAAAACTTTTAAACCTGGAGACCATTTTTGACCTCCAGTAATTCAGGCCAAGGGTAGCAATATGTCATAAACACTGCCATTTCTTTTAACAATGACACTGGAAACTATACTTTAGAGTACTAAAACTCCACTCTAGTAAATGGACACTCAGTCCCTGCACTGCAATGGACTATATTAAGTAAAACAATAACAACTGAGTGATGATCAATCAAATGCCTGTATAACAAACAACACTAGGGGTTCAGCTCCAATTAGCTTCCTTTGAAGAAAAACAAGGGAAACCCTACTCACATGGATCCAGGGTATTATATACACAGAAACAAAGGTTCCTGTGGACAATGTAAATAATAGCAATGGAAATATGAACAATGGCAATAGGTACAGGTACAGGTTAAGTAGATGTCCAAAAGAGAAGAAAAGACGATATACCATACAATGTTTGTAATCTCAGCTTTTTTTTTATATGAAACATCAGATTGTATTAAAAAAAGGTGCATGGTGTCCCCAGTGAACGTGGAACCTACAAAGAATGTGACAAATTGTGGTATAGAAAAAGTGGGAATTGCTGTCTGAGTGACAATAGTGCACCACAAGGAAGTGAAAGTATAGGAAGGGTACTCACATGTGACCCAGACGGGCGTCCAGTAAGGTGGAAGGGGCTGACATGCTTGTCATTCTACAACTGGAGACAGACTTTTGGGGTTCCCCACAGAAACATTTGTTTCTGTTTATATAGTACCCTGGTTCCGGGGGCGTGGCTTGCACGCCGCTGCAGCATGGCGTGTCGCGCTTGAGCTCCGAGGCGAGAGTGTCCCGTCGGATTATTTCCTCCGCTTCCTGACTGCCCCTTCGTGCAGAAACGGCATTCTTCTGCGGCGGAATATGCAGGGAGTTGTTTGACGGCGTTTTTGGAGAATTCTGCCACCAGCTGAATGTCTTCTCTGTCAGGCTCCTGTGACGCTCGATTCCCTCACGGGCGACCGCCATTTTCCCGCTTCTGACGCAGCTGGCATTTCTCTTCAGAAGTGCCGCCTTGGATACATTATTGCCGGCTGTGGTGGCTGTCCAGGTCATTTCTTCTACGATGCCTGAAGTTGGTAACATTTCTTTCTTTTTTCTGCTATTTTTTTGCTGCTTGGCTGGATATTAAGTTGCCCACGCTCTGTTTTTTCTCAGTGCAGCTGTCTATTACTGGTGTCGCTCTTTTTCTTGCGATGTCTTTGCTGTGACCTCCTGCTGTATTTGAGGCTCTATCATTCAATTTGGTGCCTGTCCTGCATATAAGTCCGCCGCTATTATTTAATTGACGTCCATTACGCTCAGTGTGCTGTATTTCTCTTTTTGGGTGCAGACTACGCAGTTTTTATTCTCCTCTTTTCCTCAAGTGGCTGTGTATTTTTTCTTGAAGACTGTTCCTTCATGGCTGCAAATATGGGCCGTTCCTCGAATAACAAAGACTCTAAGGATGTTGGCACTTCGCTTAAAAGACTTAAGTCATTGTCCCCTACGCCTGAGTCTGCTCAGTCAGACACTAACTCCACTCTGGGCACAATATTAACGCGCCTTAATGAAGTGCATGATATTGCGCAGTCAACAAAAACTAATACAGATCTACTGCAAGTGGAGGTGTCTGCTATTAGAAGTGATTTCAAAGCCCTCTCTCTTCGTGTATCGGCTACGGAGTCACGTATCAGTTGTGCAGAGGATGGTATGCAGAAACAATCCAGGTCCCTAAGCCACTTGGAGCGCTCAATGGCGGCCTTGCGACGAGATCTCACTGAGCAGGAGGACCGTAATCGTAGATCTAACCTACGCATTTTTGGTCTGCCGGAAGATGCAGAGAAATCATCTTCGTCTATGATTGAGTTCTTATATCAGTGGCTTCCTGACACCTTACAAATCTCATTCCAGAGAGAATTTGAGATAGAAAGAGCACATCGTGTTCCAACGTTTCGGTCTAAATCGGCAACCCAGCCAAGAGCAATAATTTTTAAGCCACTGCGACATCAACATACAGAACAGATTCTTTCTCATATGCGGAAGGCTTAACATGTCGTCTGGGAAGGACATCGAATCTCAATTTCTCAGGACTTTGCCAGAGATACAGTCATAAGGAGAAAGGGCTTCCTTAATCTTCGGAAACGTCTTTCTGAGATGAACATTCCCTTTTCGTTTTCTGGTCCGTCGAAGTTCCGCATTACTTACAAAGGACGTTCCAGAATTTTCGATGAGCCGGCTGACTTAGCTACATTCCTGGACAACCAGTTGGAGATAGAGATGGAGATTCAAAGAGCGACATCGCAGGATCCTGGTGCCTCGGGCACGTGAACTGTCTCCTTGTGGCTCCTTGATGGTGGTTTTCTGTATGCCTAGATTATCTCATCTCTCTCCTGTTGATCTAATATTTCGGTATTAATCTCCAACTACGTCACTTGAGTTTTTCCTCTCTCCTTATGTCCGCACTGTCTTCTCTATGTATCTCTCTTCTTTGGATTTCTCCTTTTTAGATTTCTTATCTGTTTCTCTTTCCACTATTGTTGCTATTTATTTTTCTTTAGGTTTCTCGATCTTCTATTTCACTCTTCTCCTTAACATATCTCCTTTCCATATTCTTTTTTTCTTTCAGAGTCATGTTGTTTACTCTACTTATCTATTTCATTTTCTCCTCTTTGTACTCTTTCTTACATATCTCTTTTGCTGGTTTTTTAGTCTGTCATTCTTTCAGTTTCATTATCTTCTCTTCAGCCCTAGTAGTCTGTATTCCATTTCAATATTCATTTCAGGTCAGTTTTTCTTTCCTTGATTCTTGTCTATTACTAATAGTTACCTTTCTTTTTCTCATATGTGTCATTTCTTCTCTTTCTTCTTCGTTTCTATTCTCCTATTTCCTTCCTTTCTTTTCTTATATGTCTATATGTTTCTACATTTTCAATTTCAATTACATATTGTTAACGTTATGCAGTTAAGGATTGCTCATTAATTGAATATTTATTTTTAGGATATACATAATTATCTTCATGTATTTATCTATTTTTCATGCTTTACCATATTGTTTTGTTTCCTAATCAGATTGTCTGATATTAATACATAGTATAGGTATAACTCTTGATATTGGATTATTAACTTAGTGTGATTGTACAAATTTACTGGTTACTTTGTGCTTATTTATAATATTAGGTTGATATTCGTTGCTAGTTTGGTTGTTCCCATTTTCTATTTTAATGCCATCAATTGGATATATTCTTGGGGCTATTGATAACAATTAATATTCCTCCTTGTACGGGTCCCTTGCTCGCCTTTCCACGTTCTCCCTAGTATGAATTTGGTCTTTTTTAGGCCTCCCCTACTGGTTCCTCTCTCTCTTCTCTCTTTTCTCTTTTCTTCTTTTCTGTCTTTTTTTCTATTTCGGATTACCCACGTGGATACTCCCTTTTCGTTCCTTATGTTTGCTGGTTGGTTCCTTGTCTCTGTGAGGTTGGTTGTTTCTCTGTCATCCATGGTGTCTTTTTTTCTTTTTTTATGTACTTCCATGCCAGGTTTGAATGTATTATCCCTTAATGTTAAGGGTTTAAATCATCCGGTGAAGAGGTCAACAATCTTAGATTATTGTAAATCTCTTTCTTCTGACCTGGTCCTTTTTCAAGAGACCAAGGTCTCTACCAGAGAGGCGCTGTTTTTGAAGAAGGAATGGGTTTCGGATGTTTGCTGCTCTGATGCCTCTGGCAAACGAAATGGGGTCGTTACATTAATTTCAAAGAATTCTGGCTTATCTATAATTTCTTCTGATCATGATTCTGAGGGTCGTTGGTTGTTAACTAAATTGTCGGATGGACATAATGATCTTTATGTGATGAATATCTATGCTCCTAACATTGATGATCCGACCTTTTGGAAATCGATTACCAAAAAATTAAATGATACCCCGCATTCTGGAAATCTTATTGTTGGCGGAGATTTTAATTTACCAATGGACCCTATTTTAGATAGGAATTCAGCATTTCAGTTTCGCCCTCCTAAATCCCACAAACAAATGCTTAACATGTGTTCCTTCACTCAGCTTCAAGATATATGGCGTCTTCACAATCCCACTGGTAGTGACTTTTCTTTCTTTTCTTCACCTCATTCTTCCTTTTCTCGTATTGACTATCTCCTTGTTCATTCTTCTCTTGTTTCGTCCTCCTCTTCTCCGCTTATACATCCTATTTTGATTTCTGATCACGCTGCGGTTACTTTTACGCTGTCATCCTTTGCACCTAAATCACGTGCTCGTTCCTGGAGATTGAATACAGAAGTTTTGCATGATGCTACTCAGGTTACTGAATTCTCTAAGGCTATGGAAACTTTTTTCCATGAGAATGAAGGTTCTGTCTCTTCCCCAATCGTCCTCTGGGATTCGTTTAAATGCACTTTCCGTGGTCAAGTTATTAAATGTATGTCCAAACGAAATTCTGACATTAAAAAAGAACTTACAGATTTATCATCTGAAATTAAAACTCTGGAGGCCACCTTTAGGCAATCTAAGGATGCATCCTGTTTACAGTTAATAAAACAACTAAAATACAAATATATTACTATTGTTACTAAAAGAGCCCATATTGGAGTACAAGCGCAGAAATCCAAAAAATTACTGTTAAAAAATCGAGCTGGGAAGATTCTTGCAGCTACATTAAAATTTCAAGATTTCTCCTTTAAGTCCTCGCAAATTTCTTCTATCACTGACCACTCGGGATCTAAAAAATTCCAAACTGGGGAAATTCTTGAAGTTTTTCGTGATTTATATAATAAATTATATACTCCTTCTAATCAATCCTCTTTTGACCAGTGTCAGGACTTTTTAAAATCGGTTCCGGTTCAGTCGGTCTCTGAGGATGATCGTATTTTTTTAAATAAGCCGATTTCCCCTGAGGAAACTGTTTCCGCAATTAAAGCTACTCGATCTGGCAAGGCCCCGGGCCCTGATGGTTATCCTATTTTATTTTATAAAACCTTTCTCCCTGCGCTTGTTCCCAAATTGCAATCTGTCTTTGATTCTTTTGTTAAAGATGGGTCTGTTTCTGGTACTGCGGCTGAAGCTACTATAGTAGTGATCCCAAAAGAAGGGAAAGGCCATTCGAATCCCAAAAACTTCCGTCCTAATTCTCTTCTCAACATGGAAGCTAAGATTTTTGCCAAAATCCTGGCCAAAAGATTGGAATCGTTTATCCCTCATCTTGTTCATCCCTCTCAAACCGGTTTTGTGAAAGGACGTCTTGCGCGAGACAATATACGCACTTTTTGTCATATTCTTGGTGCTGCTAAACTGTCTCAACTTCCTGCCGCGGCCTGGCCCTTGACGCTGAAAAGGCCTTCGACAAGGTCTCTTGGCCGTTTCTTCGTGCTGTTTTATGTGCACACAACCTTGGCGACTCCTTCATTAATATGGTAATGTCCTTATATTCTCAACCTAGAGCTAACATTAGAGTTATTGGTGCTACGTCGTTATTTTTTAATCTTCGTCAGGGCACTAGACAAGATTGTCCTTTATCTCCGCTTTTATTTTTACTATCTATTGATCCTCTTCTAAGACTAATTGAGTTACATCCAGACATTAAAAGTTTTTCTTTTGGGCCTCACTGTATTAAAACTGCTGCCTACGCGGATGATGTTCTTATTTTTTCAGACGATATCGCCTTGGGAATACCTGCTATTTCAAATACCATTTCCCTCTTCTCAACGGTTTCAGGTTATACCCTAAATAAAGATAAGACGGAAATGTTCCCTTTGAATGCCTACTGTTCCCCTTCTCATATGGGTTCTGCGGGCTTTAAATGGCAGTCTACACATCTGAAATACTTAGGTATTTATTTCTGTTCTACCCTTTATGCCACTACTGCCTATAACGAATCCCAGACTCTTCTTAAAGTGCATTGTCTTTTGGATACATGGTCCCCGAAACATATTTCCTGGTGGGGTCGCCTCCAGACTTTTTAAATGATGATCACACCCATTATTAATTTTGTTTCATCCATGCTTCCGGTTAAGTTGTCAGATTCCTTTTTTCATGAAATTGATGTTCTGACATCTAAATTTCTGTGGAATGACAAACGAGCTAGACTTGCATACAAATCCTTGCGACGACCTTGTGATATGGGAGGTTGCAATTTTCCTGATTGGGAAAAGTACCAAACTGCCTTTTTGGCCTCTCAATGTGCTTTATGGTTCTCTCTTCCATCTCTTCATGTTCCTTCTTGGCTACTAATAAAACAGGACTTAGCATCTCCTTTGCCTACTGCCTCTTTTTGCACCACATCTACTTTGCATATCCTGTTTTCTCATTCTATAATTCTTGATACAATTGCTGCGGTCAGGAGAATAGATAAGAAAGTGGCAATCCCATCACATAAAACTAGGTGGTCGTCTATTTGGCGGAATTCTAAAATTAAACTCAACATTACTCCCACCCTCATGTCATATTGGGCGGCTAAAGGGATTTCTCTTGTTAAACATCTTTATGGTGCTTCTGATGAGCCGTTACCCTTTTCCACCTTGGCTCAAAAGCATTCTTTAACATACCTTGATTTTTATACTTTTCTTAAAATTAAAGTGGCCCTTGCTAAGGTACGTCTTCATCCTACCTCTTCTACCATTTCTCTTTTTCATATTTGGATTAAATCTGGTCACGTAGCCT
Source organism: Lissotriton vulgaris (assembly GCF_964263255.1). Taxonomy (NCBI): domain Eukaryota; kingdom Metazoa; phylum Chordata; class Amphibia; order Caudata; family Salamandridae; genus Lissotriton; species Lissotriton vulgaris. Next base: position 503,001,020 of record NC_141694.1, read on the forward strand.
CCAAGATTTATAAATTTTTATCATCTGCCTCATTACCTGCACATACGGTTGCTCAACAAAAATGGTTACACCATTTTGATCATGACGTTACGGATCATATTTCCTCAGATACTTGGCAATTGATTGGTAAACTCTCTCTTCGCAATAAAATCGCCCCATCTTTAATGCAGTCTAAATTTTTCTCTGTCAACCTCCTTCATTGGACGCCTGTTCACCTACATTCGCTCAATCTTAAAGATGACAATTTATGTTGGAGTTGTGGATTATTGGCGGGCGATTTTCAGCATATGTTTTTTTAATGTTCCCTGCTTCAGCCTTTTTGGAACCTCATTCATAAACATCTCTCTCTTATCTTTGGTATTGAGTTCCAACTCTCTTTTCCTTTAATTTTATTGGGTCCATTGGCTGCCCCTAATCCTCTCCCCTTAGATCCAATGGAATTACAGTTGATGGATCTCCTTCTGACTGTTGCGGTGAAAGTCATACTTATGGAGTGGAAATCCTTTTCTGCGGTTTCTTACCATACATGGTGGGCTTGGGTCTCCTTTTTGCGCAGCGCTCACACTTCGGTTGATCAAGCTCATCTCTCTCCATCTATCTCTAGTGGGGTTTGGAAAGCTTTGGATGATTATATGGAGTTGTCGTCAAAAGGGTTGGTTGCTCAGTTTCCTTTTATTTTGTCTGTCTAATTGGTGTCTTATGATTTTTCGTGTTGGGTTAGTCCGGTGGGAATCCTTCCTCTTTTTTCTTCTTCTTCTTTCTCTTTCCTGTCCTCTATCCCTTTTCATCTTTTCTATCGCTCTCTCTTTCTTTCTTCTTTCTTTTATTCTATTTCCTCCCCTGTCCCCGCTTCTAAAATCTGATAGTGATACTTTTGTTTATTGCTTTGATGATAGCCTTTACCTAGTTAGTTCCTTTATTTATAACAGGCTATTTTTATTTTTGAACGCATTTACTTTGCTTACACCTCAATTTTAGCCTCTGATTGTGTGTTTATCTTGACTCAATTGTATCACTTGTATTGTTTTTTGTACCTTCTATTCTTTGTCACTTCTTTATAAATAAAATACTTTGAAATCAAAAAAAAAATATAGTACCCTGGTTCCATTTGAGTAGGGTTTCCCTTGTTTTTCTTCACAGGAAGCTAATTGGAGCAGAACCCCTAGTGTTGTTTGTTATACAGGCATTTGATTGATCATCGGTTGTTATTGTATTACTTAACCCATTCCTATTGCCATTGTGCATATTTGCATTGCTAATAATTACATTGTCCACTGGAACCATTATCTCCGGTTAGCGTTCTGACACCGCAATTTCAATGTGACTGCACAAGTTCCCACCTGCAAAAAGGAGTATCTGTTCATCCCTACACTGCATGGCAGGCTCTTCAGAGTACCTGCCACATGGTGCAGGGATTACCAGGGGGGACCTTAGGTGCCCCCTCAGTCCCTAACCGGAGGACACAGGGTGAAATTGGCCCTGCTAAGGAGCCCCAATGTCGCTTCCTGACAGGCTTTCCATGTCAGAAAGCCTGACATGAAATGCCTGTTGGAAACCAACACCGTAATCGCTATGGCGGAAACGCCGTCCATCAGGATTACGGGCCAGTCTCCAACTGCCCGACGGGTAACTTGAGCCCATCGGAATCCAACCAGATTGACCGTCCGGTTTGAAATCCAACCACCATATTCATAATATGGCAGTCGAAATTTAAACCGCGGATGTCGGTCGGAGGCTTTCCGACCGACATTCAATTCGGCCCCTAAGTGACTATTCTGCACTTACCAAATAACCTGCATCCGTGGGGCAACTGTGCAGCTATTGGAGCATGCACACAGGGCAGGAGGTGGACCTATTTGGGGTGTTGCATGTGGTAGATGTATAAGGGGCACTGATGGAGTTATTGTAGAGATTATCAAACATCCGCTGATTTCCAGTGCTCTAAGAGAAGGTCTATCTGCGTTGTCAGCACATAACTAAGTCTTTAGATCTTTTGTTTTGCAAAGGACTGCCTAGCTCCTGTATATATATATATATATTTATTTATATTAAAGAAGTTAAAGATTCATGCTATATGGGTCATTTTATACTTGTAACAGGAGAACGAATAGATCCTGCGTTCAATCAGTGGAAAAAGCAAACAATATACTATGCAGTCATTATCCCCCTGGATGAAATAGCCAACTCCGAATTTGTTGAAGACTGTTGGAGAGCAAGCTGGCTTCAGGGAAGTTACTGACACGCTTATCAATGGGGTCAATATATAGTGTAATTCTTTGAAATAGGTTCACCTTCATTAGGATTTGGGACTTTACCTTGCTTTATTATTTAATTGGATTCAGCACTCTTCACAGGCACTTCTTTTCTTCAATTGAGATCAGTCTTTAAGACTTAAGTGAGTCATAATTGTAATGAGAACCAGATGGGTAACGAGGCAAAAATGAGTAAACAACGGTCAGGTGTACAAGAGAGTTGAAAAAAAGACACCATGCTCGCTCCAAGATGTCATATAGTAATTGCCTGTTTTCTCCAAAATTGTCAGAGGGATGTCCTTCATCATGACAACAAGTAATCCAAGTGCTTCTACTGGCAAACACTTACAATAGTCTGGTAAGTCTTCTAGGATTATTCTAGAAATAATGCAGACATAGGAATTAATGCTGAATGCCACTTAATGAGAAGTGCTGGCCAAAGCACTAACAAACTTAAATTGTACTTGAAGGGAATAAATAAAAAAAAGAGACTCTGTATCGGTACCAACAGATCCTATGAAGTACTGTAGAGTTACAACCTCAAAGTTTGTATTAGGTTTTGATGACACTTATCTATCAAGTTTGGAGAGGCACCGTCCAGCAAAAGCCAGATTACCTGCACATATAAACTCAAATCTCTGCCCCATATAACACCAGTGGTATTTTCTTCCCTCTAAATAACCTTAATAATGGAGTTGGAGAGCCCTCCAAAGCTGCTGTCAAACCTATGAAGCCTATTAACTGAGCTCATGGAACCAAATTTCATTCTGGCTTTAAAATGGAGGAAAATAATAAGCTTAACCATGCATACTAAGGTACCTGTTTGAGCTTAGAACTTGCAAGTCACCACTGGCGACATTCAGCTACAGATGTGGTGAGGGCAGTCCATCGTGGTTGGAGCAGTCATGCCCAAATGGCTGCTTTCAAGCAGTCAATGCCACCAGAAAGCAGGTACAGGCTCACAGGAGCGGGGCTCTTTCTATAGTTGGTCACCGATACTGTGAGGATCCCTCTGGCTGTTGGGTGCGTTGAAGGGGTCGGTTACCAGACTGGCAATCAACAAGCCTTGGCTGTTGCAATGTTAGGTTGACAAGGTGAATCACGTCGACACAGTCCGTGCCGGTCTTCAACTTGTGGTGGTCTTTATTGGCTGCGTGCCCAGGACTAGTACCACTAGTCCAAAGGGAGTTTTCAGGCAATTGCCCAAGGCAGGCATGGTTCCAGGGTTCTTGGAGGCTGCACAGGTTCCAGGTAGGGATGGAAGACCACAGCTGTTGAGTCATTTCACAGCAGACAGGAAGTGGCTACAGTTTCTTCAGCAGCAGAGATCAGTTCTTGGATCAGCAGCACATCTTCTTCATTTTCCTTCTTTAGATCAGTAGAATCTGCAGTCAAAGTCCTGGAAGCCACCTAAATACTAAAGTTGTGGGCCATTGCGTGGGATCTAGGTAGTAGCCAAAGGGCTGCTTATCTGTGGGGTGACTACACCCTCTATGTGCTCACCCCATGTAGGGGTAGGCATATCCCTGACACTGATAGGCTACTTTCCCCATCTTCAGGGTGGTGGAAAGTGAAAGGTTTCAACCATCGCCTGCCCATCCTTAGGGGTGGTGCAGACTGAGGGTAGGCACACCTACTAGTGTCACTAGTTTCCCCACCTTTCCTCTTGGCAAAAGTGGAGCAGATAAGGAGGGTTTTGGCCTCCCTCACTATCTGGAGGTTCCTGGTTTGGATCAAAAAGGCGGCATGGCCTTTGAAGCTTTCCCGCCAAGGAAAGCCATCCTGTTCTGGAGGGGTGAAATACCTCTTCGCAGAGGAGGCTCTGTCTCTGTCCTCACAAAAGCCCAGGGTCTCACCCCATGAACTCAGATACAAGTTGGTGGTTACAGACTGATGAAAACCAGTCAATAACCACACCAGAGCATGGTAGGTTTTCAGGGGACTCTCTAAAAGGGTCTCCTGTGTGAATTTATTAATACATCTATCATTGGCAACAGTGAGGATTTATTAAGACAAGATCTTTGGTAGCAAACAATTTAGAAACCAGTGAAGCCATCATGGAGCTAGGAAACCCATGTTGACTAGTTTCCCGACAATGTAATATTTATGGCTTCCCTGTTTACTTACATCACAGAGTAGACTGGATATTGTAAGGGCTTATCTGCTCATGCAGATATGCCTACACATAGGTTATCGTGCAGAAGGGCTGAAGGCCTGCAGTAGGGGTGGCTTACCTATATCTTATGCAGTGCATGGGAGGCATGGCCATGTCGACTCTATAGATTTTCTTGCACTGAGACTTGCAGCCTGCAGTGGCAGAGTTCATTGTCCCAGTGAGAGGGTGCTGGGGTGGCACAATCAATGCTTTCACCCCAGAGAACCCACCTTAGTACCCGTGCCATACGTCCCAGGTGTACCATTTACTAGGGACTTATAGGAGTAACTGAAGTTGTCCCTATTGTGGTACAGTTCTGGGGAAAGAGATCTGGCACTGGGAACTGGTTAGCCGGGACCCAGTGCACTTACAGTTCAAGATCACATCAGGCAAAAAGCGGGAGCTAAACATGCAATATGGGTTGCAGTCTGTGCATTTACCACAAACGACCAACAGGTGTGCTGAATCAATTATTGGATGTGGGAGGAGATTATAGGGCATGCAAGTTTAAAACTGAACAGCAGGACTTGGGAAAAACGAGGAATGGCTCCATGCAGTGCAAGGCTCTGAGGAAGGCTTATCGCCGAAATGCATTCGCCACCACTGGGAAGTGTTAAATAAAGCTGTCATTCTCCATGGACTCCCCTCTGGCCTCTGATTTCTCTGTTGGAGAGATGTGGCGTTATATACTCTGCGCCGGCCAGGGGTGCAGTACAGATTGCCCTGCTATAACAAGTGTCCCGGATTTTTACTGGCACCATGCTGTTTACAGTGTCTACTTGACTCGAGGTATCGAGAAGTCTGGAGACCACCAATCTACCAAGGCCAACACGAGCGGAGTGAGGTATTCTACCTCCGTTAGGGCGCTATGCTGTCGCGTGACTGCCCCCGCTCAATTGCGGTCTTGGGTGCATTGGTTGCAGCAGTCCGAGGGGACCCAAGGAGGTGGCCGTGGACTTTGGTATTTGCTGTGGAGAAATTTGTACCAGCTACCTGCACCGCATCACCATGCCCGCACCAACGTGTTTTGCTCACTTTCCACTATGCCGCCAGCCCAGATGCATAAACATAATGCATTCTGGGAGTTTCGGTCTGTGCATTTACCGCAAACGACCAACAGATGTGCTGAATCAATCATTGGATGTTGGAGGAGATTATAGGGCATGCAAGATTAAAACTGAACAGCAGGACTTGGGAAAAACGAGGAATGGCTCCATGCAGTGTAGGGCGCTTAGGAAGGCTTATTGCCGAAATACATTCGCTGCCACTGGGAAGTGTTAAATAAAGCTGTCATTTTCTATGGACTCCCCTCTGGCCTCTGATTTCTTCTGTTGGAGAGATTTGGCGTTATATATATATATATATATATATATATACATACATATATATCCTAAAACGCGTCTGGCAAAGAAATAAAACGAAGAAGCCTGGAGCTTTGTGCAATGACTGCTGGCAAGTGTTTGATTTATTAAATGAACTTTACCAAGCTTCCTGTGGCCTTCCTTTCAGTGCTTCCTGGAGTGTTTGATATATATACATATATATACATATATATATATATAAATACACACACATTCACACAAACATACACACACAAATACGTAATTAAAATGTTTAAATAGGACTTTGTATGTAGATATGGTGAGATAACGATCGAACCTTAATGTGGGACTGCAGAGATGAATAAAGGTGATTTCTGAATGCTGGGGCCTTCTCGAAGACCTAAAACAGTTAATTAAGTGTGCAGCCATCATGGATTAATGAGGCACTACTATTACCAGCAAGCACTGCACAGTTTCATACAGACAGCCCATCTGGGGGCGCGCGATGTACTAATTGAATGCTGGATCGACCCGTAATTGCACTCACCAGCCACGCCTCTGAAGAAGAAAGTATTTTGAAACGAGTTAGGCACGTCAGAGTGGCTACAATAGCAGCATATGGACTTTACCTGTATCAAATAAATGCTGTAAGCAGACTCTGCCGTCTGAGTGCTTCTTAACTAGAGGAGCAACCTTGGAGCTGGATATAAAAGGTAATCTTATGGTGTAGAAAGCCGCCTTTCTACACCATAAGATTACCTTTTATTAGACAATCATTGATGTGTTTAAAAATCACTAAATCAATCAAAAAGTATCTCTGGTGTAAACTAATTGTTTTTTTGCGCTATTCAATTGTAAATATTGACATGTGTATGTGTGGTAAGTTTGAGAATGTGAGATTGGATTGTTAATGTTGATCAACAATGTATGAAAGCTATTGAGGTAGTGTGTATTTTATGAAATTGTCTTTTTTATGAAATTGTTCCTTTGTATTGTTTGTTCTATAATATTTGTGCAATTTGGTGAATCATAACCAACAAAAATTACAAGAAAATATATGAAAAATACAAGTGATTTATTCTAACTGATCTTTCAGTCTACAACTCACGCCTAGTTTAACTCTTTCTGTGTAGAAACCAAAGGTCTGTTAATTAGAAGTCACAGTATTGGCTTTTGTTCAGTTGTTTTTGCAGGAGAAAGGCATAGCAGTGTTCTGTCATCCTTTCTATTTCCCCTGTCACTGCCATTTTCTTGCATCTTAAGGCTGTTGTTAAGATTACCAAGTGGCTTGCCTCATTGTTGGACTTAGCATTTTTTGCAGGGTCATCCCAGTCCTTTTTGCCTTCCTCCTGTATTTTTTCTGTCCTGTTGTTGGTGGTTATCTGACTGCTAATCAGTGCTAAAGTGCATGTGCTCTCTATGGTAAACTAGGAAAGATTTTTCTACACTTGTTTGGCATATTTAATTTACCTGCCAGTCTCTTGCACCACGGTATCTCATATACCTAGGGTCAGCAAACTAAATGCTACTGGTGGGCTTGCAGCGCTGCTTGCGCCACCCACCATAGTAGCCTTTCTAACCTGTCTCAGGCCGCTGCAAGGCCTGCACGTGCTGTTTACTGCCGCTGTGACATGGCACCTAAAGTAGTTGCCAGGTCTGTGACTTCCCCTTTACTACATATTAGTCACCCCTAGCTAGCCCTATGAGCAGGGTGCGGTGTAGGTAAAACTTAGGGCATGTGCCTTAACTGGGTGGCATGTCCTGGTAGTGACAAACAGCCTATTTGGTTCCTAACTGCTGTGTGGCTGCCCTCTCTTAGGAATGCATTGGGGGTTCCCTGATATGTACTTCAGTGGTTTTTGCCCTCTGAATCCAGCGCGTGGTGAGTGCTCTACCTTTGGTGTCTGGGAGGGGCATTGTCCCAGAGCAGCTCAGGAAGAAAACTGAAGAGCGCAGTTTGCCCTACAGCAGGGGAGGGGAAAGTGCTGCCCTCTCGTCTGTTGCCAGACGTTTGGTTCTGCAGCCAGGGCTCAGCTACATGGCCACTGGCTGCAAGGAAGCGCAGAATCAGCACAGAAACACCTTCCGGGTATTTCCCTGGAGACCTGGGAGGAGAGGCCACCCAGCCAGAAGCCTGCGAAGCACCTGGAAGCCAGGCAGAGGCGAAGCTTGGTTGTGGGCGGGGCCACCCTCCGAGAGTGAAACTGCCAAATACTCCGCTCCGGGTCCTGTTCCTCCTTCGCAGGGAGCTGTTGCAGTTGACCAAGGGATGGTTTAGAATGAGGGGGGAGTGGACCAAGCGGAGTCCCATTCCTTCCCCCTGAGAGGATCCAGTGGAGGCATCGGGCTGCCGCATAGCCCACTGCTGGGCTGGTCTGACTGGGAGAGACAGTTTCTTTTTGGCGGCACCATATCCCCACGTGGTCTTGGGGTGAATGCTGCTTGTGGTCCGGCAACTGCGCCGCACAATCCAGAGCGGCTGCCTCTTGTGGCATATTTGTGAGGAAATACCTGTGCAGGGCAGAACAGGATGCTGGGAGATAAGAGCGCAGGTGAGCTTGTGATGTTGTAATGTGTTCCTGCCCCCTCTAATTTCCTCATACAGGGCCCTGAAATTCGGTTGTGTTGCTGGTGCTCATACTGGGCCCTTATCAGGAACGGGTGCCCCATGTGTGCAGGGGTAATGGTATGTGCCCTGCGGCAAATGTTTGCAATGGCGCACTACTAAGTATGATTATGCATAATGTCTTGTGCTAAGGGCGATCCTACCAATAGTTATTGGTTTTCCCCAACTGTAATGGTCATGACCGTGGCCTGATTGGCCTTGTGATGTATGCAATGTTATGACAGTGGCCCAATTGGACTATTGATGTATATAATACCTGTGAAGTCATGACAAGTACCTGTTGGCACAGTGTATATATGTGATGGTGTTTGAATGTGTTTTATGGATAATGCAAAGGCTATTTTTTATATAACCTTGTGTAGAGTTTCTTTTGTGGGTTGTAAATTGTGAGGCTGCAGCACGTCTTGGCTCCCGAGGGCTCGCAGCTCCCAATGCCAAAAGTCTGATTAATGGATTAATGGAGAAAAAGCACTAGAGGCTGCGAGGGGGAGAAGTGCAGTAAAAACGGCAGAGCGGTGAAAAACGGCAACGCGGCAAGCAGTTTTCCGAAGTACTGCAGACGCCGCTCCTGCTTCATTACATGGCTGCAAGCAGCGCTCCGGCTCCTGCTCAATCACGGTCAGCAGAAGTTTGAAGTACCGGCAAAAGCAATAAAAGCGGCAAAGTGGAAAGCAGTTTTTCCGAAGTACTGCAGACACCACCGTCTGCTTGGGGGGTCCGGCATCTGCTTGTGAAGAGGGACCGGTGTTTACCAGTGCTCCTGCTCAATTATGTGGTGGCAAGCAGAATTTTGAAGCACCGCAGACGCCACCACTCACTACTTGTGGGACTCGGGAGGAAGGTGTTAGAGTGTGGCCTAGGGCGCTCTGACCTGTTATCCTGCACATACCTGCTGGGGTCGATTCTCCTTTGCTTACGCTTGGTCCCCCAGTTGTCTTGGGGCCAGTAACTTGCCGGGTCCGCCGAGAGCCATGAAGGGAACGGCCGCCGACCACCAGAAGCAGAAAACTACCACTCCCAGAAGCCCCAGTCCTAGCCCAGGCGCCTGCCATTGGAGTCATCAGGCAGAGCCAGGCCTCCTCAAAATGTCAAACGGTGCTCCGCAGCACGGGACGCGCTGACCTGTTATCCTGCACATACCTGCTGGGGTCGATTTTCCTTTGCTGGTGCTTGGCCCCCCAGTTGTCTTGGGGCCAGTAACTTGCCGGGTCCGCCGAGTGCCGTGAGGGGAATGGCCGCCGACCACCGGAAGCAGAACACTACCACTCCCAGAAGTCCCAGTACTAGTTCAGGCGCCTGCCATTGGAGTCATCAGGCAGTGCCAGGGCTCCTCAAAAGTTATAAGGAAACAAGGGTTACTTAGCGTATTTGAGATTAGAACTGATATAGTATAGGAACACAATGGAAGCTATACGAAGAAACAAATTTCCAAACCCAGCCGGGAAAGGAGTTTATTTTCTGGAGGCAATATCCAATCTTACAATATGAACAGTATAACTTGACACAAGCCTGTGCCGTACAAATCAGAAGGGAAGAAACAAGGATAGCGTAAAAGTGAAAGGGGTGTTTTTCAGGCAAAGGAAAAAGAGCAAGGACAGGGTACTGTAAAGAGTTAACAATTAATCACAGTATCGCCTGAGAGTTGGGTGTACACAGTCACAATTGAAAATAATCTAAGTGTGACCCCACTCATGGGTGTCGACGTTTCGATCCCTTAGCTCAAATGAATACATGGGATCATCATCAGGACTTTTGTAATAGACAAAAACATGCCTGAATGTAGTCAATAACGCCTGTTAGGAGAGAACGAAAAGAGCAGACATTTTTCAGAGACTCAAGAGCGTTTTGCAAAAATGCCAACCTTTGTAACACTTTCTCAGTAAGTGACCACGTGCACAGTGTTTGTGTCCTACTTAAAAAACAACAACAATATTTACATGTTCCTCGGATTCGCAGTGTCATGCGTGAATTATTACGTCAACAAACGCTGTGTGGTGAGGGTGCTTAGTCGCGGGGGGAAAAAATATTGTGGAGTGAAAATTGCCAGTCTAGTGTGACTAGGGGCGGTGCAACTAGCAAGTAACCTGACGGCTTAGTGATAATGGAGGGAATGGTCATACCTCATTGAGGTCTAGAGCATAATATGTAATGGTAAGGCGTCCTTCACTTCAAGGTGTGGTACTGGCTCTGCAATAGGAGCAAAGCATGCAAAGGATTAAGGGTCGGAGTACCAGGGGGGACATGAGCATGGTGAGGAGTAGGATAGGAATACACCTACCACGTAGATAACGTGATTGAGAGCCTTAATGGGGGATCCGGTGGAAGGTTCTTGCGATACCAAGTACCTCGAAGTCCGTTTTCAACTGCGCGGGGTAGCAGCTCTGAAAACAAAGTAGAACTTAGCTTGGTCGTGAGGAGATGGGGGGCGTTTCCCACCGAGGGTTAGGAATATAGTTGTCATACCTTAGTTCACTCTGTATGTGAACACGAATCCGTTTTTAGTAATGCAGGCTGCGATGGCCGTGCATATCGGAAGCCAACAATGTGGCGGTAGTGACGCTGTGAGGAAAAATGGGAAAGGGACATCCCATTACTGAGAAGTCGAGCTGTGAACGAGTAGGCAGCGAAGCCAACAAATGTCACTTACCACGTCTGAATGCGGGCGCGTCTCTCGTGGGCTGCTCGGTCAGTGCCTGATGCTTAGCAAACGTCACAGAATGAAGGCGGACTTGATAGAGCCTTGCCGGTCACGTGACGAGGGGTTGCAAGCGTCATGCGGGAAGGAAAAGGCGGGGGCCATCTTGGAATGGATGGTGGTACATGCACCGTGGGGGAGTGCTCGGAATTATCATGAGTGCCAGGAGTGAAAGATTAAAAATTAAATAAATTTGTGACAAACGGTGAATTATGGATTTCTTAGAAAAACAAAGCAGTAGTCAGGTGACAATATGATTGCAATACTTTTCACCATCGATTTTTTAAATATAAATATTTAAATATCAGAACCTATATCAGGTGCAAATATAATTCCCTGTTTTCCTGTGTGAATCCAAGGAAGTATGTCATTATGGTAACAATCTCTTCGAGAGTCCCAGATTGTTAAAAGTACACAGTTAAACCAGTTTGTCATCGAGGTGATAAAGTTCAATTAAAGCAGCGTAGTCCAGTCCTCGCTCCGGTTAAGTCCTTTTTGGATGGTGTTGAACTGAATGATTGATTTCAGCTCCTCACGATTCATTATCTGTTGTAGGTTGCCACCTCTCTGGGGTAATTTGATGGCCTTTAGAACAGTCCAGCGGAGATCGTCTGCCGTGTGGTTCAAGTGGCCAAAATGTTCGACCAGGGGTGCGTTGGGCGTTCCACATCTTATGCGACTACGATGCTGACTTATTCTTGTTTTTACTTTTTGTGCTCTTGTACACACACCACTATACCCCTAGGATCACTTTTTCCTCTTACTTTCCGTCTTAGGAGATGTCAGACCATGCCCCTTTGTACACAGTAGACCACATTAAACATCTTTGCACATTACCGTCACTTCTATCAGAAACCCCAGATGCTCCAATACCCACAGAGTCCAGCTTACCAGAGCAGTTAGAGAAATTAAAGAAAAAACAGGTCAGGCTCCAATTAATGATATTAATGCTAACTGATTATCTGAAATCAGGAGTAATCCCTCTTGGACTACAAGTACGCAATATCCCTGGTATCTTCACGGACAATCCTAGATATATAACAAATTTCAGTCACATCGGAACTACATGTTCAAGACAGTGGTTGGCATTGGGCATAGACATTGCCACAGAAACGTTGAAAACCCTTGAGACAGAAATTGCCGATTTGCTTAAACAGATTAATGATTCCGACCCCACAGCTGAGTGTAAGAAATTACTAGAACAAGTAGACAAAACTATTGCAGATTATTATCGTATTGAACAGAACAAAAAATCCAACAAAATTAAAAAGGACATTAAAAACTATAGTGCTGAGTCCACTTATCCATATTTAAATAAAGATTTCTACACTAACAGACCCTACTTTAACCCTCAGAATAGACCTTGGGGCCGCTTTAACAAACGCCAGAATATAGTAGGCTTTTCTGATACCTCAGAGGAGTCATCTGACAACTCAGATCCAGGTGAGGGAGGCAGCAACCGAGGTAGGGGGCGTGGAGGAGCACAAAGCAATTTTTTACCCAGGGGCCAGCCAGGCACCCCTTTGAGAGGGAGGGCCAAGAAACCCAGGAAATGGTTCAACGCTCCAGGCGAACGGAGAACCCGCAACAACTTTTACCAGTGGTGACACCCACACCACAAGACATGACAGAAATACTGCCCATCTTTAACCTGTCTAACCACATTTTACAACATTCTGAGCTTGAACTCTTGAAGAAGGGTCTCTCTTTTGTCCCCACTGTACGTCCTAATTATATGGAACTTCAAACAGAGCTACTTCGTTTTTTCAGATTGGTACGACTGAAAGCATTTTTTCAGTTACACCCAGCACCCGAATCAAACAGAAATACCCCTTTTTGCCCCCCCTCCACTTTCTTACCTACATCTAGCATGATTCCGCCAGAGGTAATTACATTTGAGAAACTTATTCTCAAAGAGCTGGAGATTTGTGAAAGAAGAAATTGTATATTCCCTACAACATCCCCAAAAGTGAAAAGGAGGCAATAGACTCACTCAAATCCAATAGTGACTTAGTTATTAAAAGTGCGGATAAGGGTGGGGGCATTGTCCTTCAGAATATTGACAACTATAAGAACGAAATCTTCCGCCAACTGGCTAACAGGGAACATTACATGAGACTCGGCCGGAATCCCACGGCTGAAATCCAAGCCCTCATCAAGAAGATTACTACGGATGCCAGAGACGAGGGCTTTCTTAGCAAGAAGGAATTTGCCTTCCTAAATGTTAAAAGTCCCCGCCTCCCTGTTATTTATACCCTCCCAAAAGTTCACAAAAGCATTGAGAATCCGCCGGGACGTCCAATTGTCTCGTCCTGTGGTTCCATTTTGGAGCCATTAGGGTCTTACGTGGACTTTTTTATTAAAGACTTCGTGCCTGCCACATGCTGTTACGTCCGTGACAGCATGCAAATGATTAACCTCGTTGAACATCAGCCCTATGACCCCAACACCCAGACACTGTGTACACTAGACGTAGAGTCGCTCTACACCAATATTCCCCAGGGAGCGGCTCTACGTGTAGTAGAGGGGATACTCGACTCTAGACCAAGACCTCATAGAGTACCGACGCTGTTTATACTGCAGCTACTTGAACTTTGCCTCACGAAAAATTACTTCGTGTTTGAAGGGACCTTCTACCAGCAGATCAAAGGCACAGCGATGGGGGCGATTTTTGCTCCTCATCTGGCGGTGCTGTATATGGACGCCCTAGAGACAGGCACCATCTTGACCGACACTAACCCTTTCATAGCCAGCATAGGTGTCTGGCGCAGGTACATAGACGATATCTTTTTGATATGGAACTCAGAGAGCGAAATGCTTAATTCATTCCTACACTGGTTGAACAATAATTGCGACAACTTGCAGTTCACGCTCACACACCACAAGACAGAAATACCATTTCTAGATCTTTTGATCTACCACGAGTCAGGTGAACTTCTCACTCGCCTCTACAGAAAACCCACTGAGCGTAATACTCTTCTGAGGTACGATAGCAACCATCCTAAGGCCCTGAAGGACTCTCTCCCCTACTCACAGTTCCTGCGTATCAGACGCAATTGCTCTTCAAAAATTGATTATTTTAGGGAAGCAGGCTTCTTATGCTCCAAACTTAAGGCACGAGGATATCCCAGCAGAATAGTAAGGAACGCGTCCAAGCGGGCCTGGTACTGCCCCAGGGAGGCCCTGCTCCAACCCAAGACCAGGCCAAGTACGGAAAGAATAGCGTGTGTCACGACTTTCTCACCTATCTCGAACAAAATCCGTAAAACAATTCTAAGACATTGGCCTACCTTAAACGCAGGGCAGCTAACTTTTGATAGACCATTATTTGCTTTCAAAAAAAGTAGGAATATAAAAGACCACCTTGTTCGAGCCGCCTTACCGGCACCACCACCTATGAACACAATTGAGTCAAACTGGGGCCTACCCCCACTGAGGGGCCACGTGAAATGTGGGCAATGTATTGTATGCAATCTGGCACTAGAGGGACGCACATTCAGTCACAATAACATCACGGTTGACATGAGGGACTTCACGAATTGTAACAGTCACAATGTTATCTATGCGATTGTATGTCCTTGCCCCTTGATGTATGTAGGCCAGACTACACAAAAAGTAAAAACAAGAATAAGTCAGCATCGTAGTCGCATAAGATGTGGAACGCCCAACGCACCCCTGGTCGAACATTTTGGCCACTTGAACCACACGGCAGACGATCTCCGCTGGACTGTTCTAAAGGCCATCAAATTACCCCAGAGAGGTGGCAACCTACAACAGATAATGAATCGTGAGGAGCTGAAATCAATCATTCAGTTCAACACCATCCAAAAAGGACTTAACCGGAGCGAGGACTGGACTACGCTGCTTTAATTGAACTTTATCACCTCGATGACAAACTGGTTTAACTGTGTACTTTTAACAATCTGGGACTCTCGAAGAGATTGTTACCATAATGACATACTTCCTTGGATTCACACAGGAAAACAGGGAATTATATTTGCACCTGATATAGGTTCTGATATTTAAATATTTATATTTAAAAAATCGATGGTGAAAAGTATTGCAATCATATTGTCACCTGACTACTGCTTTGTTTTTCTAAGAAATCCATAATTCACCGTTTGTCACAAATTTATTTAATTTTTAATCTTTCACTCCTGGCACTCATGATAATTCCGAGCACTCCCCCACGGTGCATGTACCACCATCCATTCCAAGATGGCCCCCGCCTTTTCCTTCCCGCATGACGCTTGCAACCCCTCGTCACGTGACCGGCAAGGCTCTATCAAGTCCGCCTTCATTCTGTGACGTTTGCTAAGCATCAGGCACTGACCGAGCAGCCCACGAGAGACGCGCCCGCATTCAGACGTGGTAAGTGACATTTGTTGGCTTCGCTGCCTACTCGTTCACAGCTCGACTTCTCAGTAATGGGATGTCCCTTTCCCATTTTTCCTCACAGCGTCACTACCGCCACATTGTTGGCTTCCGATATGCACGGCCATCGCAGCCTGCATTACTAAAAACGGATTCGTGTTCACATACAGAGTGAACTAAGGTATGACAACTATATTCCTAACCCTCGGTGGGAAACGCCCCCCATCTCCTCACGACCAAGCTAAGTTCTACTTTGTTTTCAGAGCTGCTACCCCGCGCAGTTGAAAACGGACTTCGAGGTACTTGGTATCGCAAGAACCTTCCACCGGATCCCCCATTAAGGCTCTCAATCACGTTATCTACGTGGTAGGTGTATTCCTATCCTACTCCTCACCATGCTCATGTCCCCCCTGGTACTCCGACCCTTAATCCTTTGCATGCTTTGCTCCTATTGCAGAGCCAGTACCACACCTTGAAGTGAAGGACGCCTTACCATTACATATTATGCTCTAGACCTCAATGAGGTATGACCATTCCCTCCATTATCACTAAGCCGTCAGGTTACTTGCTAGTTGCACCGCCCCTAGTCACACTAGACTGGCAATTTTCACTCCACAATATTTTTTCCCCCCGCGACTAAGCACCCTCACCACACAGCGTTTGTTGACGTAATAATTCACGCATGACACTGCGAATCCGAGGAACATGTAAATATTGTTGTTGTTTTTTAAGTAGGACACAAACACTGTGCACGTGGTCACTTACTGAGAAAGTGTTACAAAGGTTGGCATTTTTGCAAAACGCTCTTGAGTCTCTGAAAAATTTCTGCTCTTTTCTTTCTCTCCTAACAGGCGTTATTGACTACATTCAGGCATGTTTTTGTCTATTACAAAAGTCCTGATGATGATCCCATGTATTCATTTGAGCTAAGGGATCGAAACGTCGACACCCATGAGTGGGGTCACACTTAGATTATTTTCAATTGTGACTGTGTACACCCAACTCTCAGGCGATACTGTGATTAATTGTTAACTCTTTACAGTACCCTGTCCTTGCTCTTTTTCCTTTGCCTGAAAAACACCCCTTTCACTTTTACGCTATCCTTGTTTCTTCCCTTCTGATTTGTACGGCACAGGCTTGTGTCAAGTTATACTGTTCATATTGTAAGATTGGATATTGCCTCCAGAAAATAAACTCCTTTCCCGGCTGGGTTTGGAAATTTGTTTCTTCGTATAGCTTCCATTGTGTTCCTATACTATATCAGTTCTAATCTCAAATACGCTAAGTAACCCTTGTTTCCTTATAACGTAGTTATACCCATGGTACTTAGCTACCCGTTGGGTCCCCTTGTACTTTAAAAAGGGCTCCTCAAAAGGGCAAACGGTGCCCCGCAGCGCAGGACTCGCGTGGGCGGCGTTGGTATTAATTCCCTAATAATGGGTAGGAAGAGACTTGATGGACTTAAACAAAATGAGGGGGGGTGCTACACTGGACTCATATCTAGTAAAGGTCACCAGCCTGATAAATGAGGAGATTGAACGAACTGAGAGACGCCTCTCAATAGATCCGGCCCAAACGATTGTAGCTATTGTACATGACGTTCCAGGGGGTGCTGCATCCCAGCAACAAATATTAACACCTGGGATCCCTCGAGATCTAGTAGATTCAGCTCAGATGCCCAGTCCTCTATCAAACTGTCAAGACCAGCCCCAAAATGTATGTACAACAGGTTCTATTGACGAAGTTATAGCTTCCAACCCTCCATCACCTGTGCAGAATAGCAGGAGATGTACTAGAGCTGGGGGCCAGGCACAATCTACTAAAGTGAAACAACAGAGGGTGGTAAGGAATCTGAGATATAAGGCTAAATCTACTAAATTACCCCCTAATAATCAGCCATCCATGGAGTATTTGCCCTACTTACGTTGGGAATCATTCAAAGAAAAATTGGATCTAAGCTTGGGTCCGATTATTACCAGGCTTACTTCTAAGGGTTATGGTTCTAGAGCAAAATAGTGGCCTAGCATGCCCAAATACTCTTACTATAATATATAATTAAGTGTCTACTGAGAAAAACATCCATGACCCGAAAATCTTTCTATTGCCTCACTCAAACTCCACCATTAATCCTGGTCTTGGGAGTAGGACTTTAGCTCTTGCTTCTGATATCACAGAACCCCCCACTCTTATTGTTCCACGGTTGACATCAGACAGTGTGACTGCGATCCCACCAGACAAAACAAGATTAAGTAATGGCATGACATCCCTCATGTCGATGGAGAATTTGTCAATATTATCTTGGAATATTGCGGGGATTGGTAATAAACTTCTTTCCCCTGATTGGTGCACATTTATAGACCAATATGACAGATGTCTTTTTCAAGAGTCTTGGGCAGTGTCCCCTGTTTTCCGGGTGGGCTTTCTAAATGTCTATATTCCAGCAATTAAAAAACCCAAAGGTCGTCCCGTAGGTGGATTGGTGGTATGGATACGTCAGAATTTATGTTGCAAAATTCAGCAAATATGGTCCCCAAACAATGATATCATGATGGTCAAATTAGGATGGAGTAATGACTATTGGGTGGCCATTTTTAATGTTTATGCTAGAGGGGTAAATCGGGGACACAGTTCTGAAGTTATATCGTCCCTTGATTCCTAGTTAGAAGATCTTCCACACCAAATAGCTACTATTGTGGCTGGAGATTTTAACACTACTTTTGAACCGCTTGGCCAAGAAGACCAGGAATTATCGGCTGATCAAGACATTAGCTGGGGCATCCCTAAACTTGAAATTACTGTTGTTAAAAAGTGGACAGCAGCTGCCATCCAGCTAAAAGCTATGTGTCTAGAAAGAGGCCTCAGAGCGGTAAATGGGCGAACCCCCTCAGATCAGTGGGGAGGAAATACATTTCATAACGGGCGTAATAGTAGCCGTATTGACTACCTGCTGGTTGATCTAAGGATATGGCATAGCTTAGTCAATATGGCCATTTTACCTAGACTGGAAGTGACCATAACCCTCTTTGCTCATCCTTCTCACTACAAAAAGGGGTTAGAAAGGGCCCGCCACAGGGTGGGGTTGTGACACTTGACATTGTCACTTCAAATGATATGCGTCATGTCAAGTGGAACAAATTTATTGAAAATCTTGAGGAATTGGCAGCACTCAAAGTAAAGGTGATGCATGAACTGAACTACTTAGCTAATCAAACTAAATGCCCAGATTTTTCTCTTATCGTTGTAGAAGTTCACTTCCGTCTCTTTTCTAGCCTTAGAAGATTTTTTTATAAAAGGAACAAAAAAAACGAGGACTCAGGGCACAATATCTACTGAGACTAGGTGGTACAACGAGGATTTCAGATTAGCACGCCGTAATTTGAGTGTAGAATTAAGATCAAAAAATCCCATCAAGGTAAGAGAGGCAAGGGATTCACATAGGCGCACCCAGAAGATGGCAAAAAGAGAGTGGGATGAGGAATGTTGGAGAGATTTGAAGCATACTGGTGATGCTAAAGATTCAAAAAAACATTGGAAAATTGTCAAATGGGATAGAGGAGGACAGCCGGAGCCACCCCAAAATAACGTAGCTGAATCTCAGTAGATAGATTTTTTCAAGCCACAGTATGCCTGCAATCTGGCAGGCGATGACCACCCTACACCCCGCATATTTTCTATAAGAATGTGGTATTTTCTGAAAAAGACGTCAGTCTAGTAATAGACTGTCTCTCAAGTGGTAGAGCCCCAGGTATGGATCTCATTCCTGCAGATATTTTCTTAAGTGACAGACCGACTTGGTGCCAGTATTTTGCACTTTTGGTCAATGCAGTGGCTAAGGGCGCTCCAATATTATTTTCTTGAAAGAGAGCAGAAATAATTCCCGTATTTAAAAAGGGTGACAAATAACTTCCCAGCCACTATAGGCCCATTAGCCTAATAGATTGTGCACAAAAGCTAGTAGGTCGACGGGTCCAAAATAAAGTACAGCTCTGGATAGAGGAATTTAACATACTATCCCCATTTCAAGCGGGGTTTCGTCCCTGTACCAGCTCTGTAGACCAGGTCTTCCGCTTTATCACAATCTACTGGAGAAAGGTGGTCTTGACAAGAGGTACTCTCTACGCAGTGTTTGTCGACCTAAGGTCTGCTTTCGACTTGGTTCCCCACAGCAAACTCTGGAGAGTCCTTGGTGAACTGGGGATTGCACCTGAGTTACTAACATTCCTCGTCCGCTTGCATGAGAACAACTTTGCGAGGATCAGATGGGGGCACAGGGTGAGGTTACGGATTCATTTCCTGTCGAACGTGGTGTTCGACAGGGATGTGTCCTGTCTCCCACCCTGTTTTCCTTATACATCAATGGAATTATCGACCATCTCTCCAGTTCCCCCACTGATGCCCCAGTCCTTGCTGGGGCCCGCATACCTGTTCTCATGTTTGCGGACAATACCCTGATCATCCCTCGGACCCCGAGTGGCCTCCAGAAGGCTGTTAATGCATTTGGGGAATTCTGCTCCATTCGTGGGCTTGAAGTAAACACTACAAAAACAAAGTTTATGTCCTTTAACTATAATAAACCACCTGAATAATATTCCGTTAGAACAGGTGGATGCCTTTACCTACCTAGGTATTTTGCTACAGACCAACATGGGGTGGAAAAGCCACAAGGATTCGACTATTCTACAATATCATCAGTTAGTAGGTGTACTAAACTCTAAATATAAATCCTCCTTCACTAAACCAATAACACCAGCATTGGAAATATGCAACATGAAAGTGATTAGCTCTGCCCTTTATGGGGCAGAGCTCTGGGGATTTAGCAATTTAAGTCACCTCCAAAAAGCCGAAAGCAAATTCCTACGTGGCTTAGTTGGGGTTCCTCAAAGTACCCCGATGGTCCCCCTCCGCCTAGACCTAGGCAGGAAAAATGTGATGGATATGGCAAGATTACGCCCACTGTTGTATTGGAGGCTAATCTGGACCACCCCAGGACGTTTACACTATGCCCAGGGTTTGAAGGACTTGATTTTTGTAGATCGTTTCCATAAAATCCAGTGGCTAAAAGAGTTAAGGTCTCTCTTGGCTAAGTTGGATTTAAGTTTTTTATGGGAGGACCCAGAAACTGCAACTTTCCCCTCAAAGCGCCAGTTGAAAGATAGATATTGGGAAATGGTACTGTCTTCCTCCCAGCTCGGAGGTATGAATACCAACCCGACAGGCCGCTTTTCGGTCCATAAGTCATGGCCGTCTTATGAAGCATATTGGGACGTAATAGAGAGGCCTATGGATCGAAAACTGTACTTTCAATTTAGAACAGGAACCTTGCCTATAAAAGCTTTTATCCATAAATGGGCTCCTGTATCAGAAGACAAATGTCATAATTGTATGGACATGGTGGAAAGTACTGCCCATCTTTTATTTGTATGCCCCCTTTATTCAGCCCCACGTTCCAAATGGTTGAGACCTGTTTGTTCTTCTCTTGGTACTCAGTGGAGCGCAGAAGCTTTGAGGAAACTTGAATCAGATTGCTCGCTCCACTTGGCCATTGGTCTAGCTAAATTTTTAAGGTGGGCCTGGATTATTCGATCACGCACTTTATTGCCAAGTACTGTTAATCTGTCATAAGGGTTTTTTGTAGTTTCATGTTTTCAATATGGAATTTTAATACATCATGGATGAATATTTTTATATTTTTTGTAAATCGGCAGTATAAATCAGAATTTAATACAATTTTAATTATATGTAGTTTATATGTTCTATTTATTGTGTATTGTCTAGTTTTGTGTGCTGTATGTGCTTTTATGACTCACTGTCGAATAAAGCTTTTTGAAATTAAATTAAATGTTTCTTTTGTGGTGTGCCTAGTGTGTGGCGCTGTGTGAGTGTGTTGCACAAACGCTTTACTTTTACATAAGTTCTGCCAAGCTACCAACGGGGTGAGTGTGTTACTCCCTTACGCTGACTAGAGTGGTGGTTTCTGCCTGGCTTAGGCATGTGCCCTAGCCAAATAGAAATCCCATTTCTAACAATCATGTAAAAATTATAATTGCTCCCCATAATTATTCATTGTCAAGACTGCTGTGTTAGAGGTTAATTTTCAAAAAGATAGTCAGATATTTCAGTAAGTTCAAGGTAAAGCATTAGATCTGTCACTTATTAAAACAACTTTAGTATGCACATATTTAAAATAAGTGTGTAGGTAGGATTAAATAAATAAAATCATCTTGGCAAACAAACAGTATTGGTTTATTTAGGAAGGGCGACTAGACCAGCCAAGGAGTGGGAGATGGGCAGGAGCGAAGATGGCGTGCTTTAAATGTTTGTCCTTCTTCTGTATCAATGGGTGCTGTGTAACAGAGGCTTGGAAGAAGGGCATGTCTACATAAGTTTAGTTTCGGCTGCTACTGAATTTAGATGAGCGATTGAAGTAAGTCAACAGGAGTAGAAGGTGGGATGGATAGTGCACAGGGCCAGCTAAAATAAAGTTGGAAGAGCTACTAATGGGATACACATGAAGGATATGAAATATGTAATGAAAGAAGGGATGACCCTTGGTGTGGTGACATAAACAGCGAGCATGCTCAATGATAAGAGACAAAAGGGAAATGGTCCCCAGTAACACAAAAGGTGTGGGGTAAGAAGGCTTGGGCAAGATCACAGATATCAGAAGGTGGGAGGGAGTCACAAAAGCCACAGACAGCGGGGGAGGGTGGATGAACTGCAGACACATACACTCTTAGAGAGTGTGGGCCCGATTCACAGAACTAACTTAAGACAAAATCCCAAACTTACTACTTTTGGTATTCACAGAAGTTAGGATTTTGTCTTAAGTTTGTCTTAAGACAGACTTAAGAGAAAATCCTAAGTTAAGTCTGTCTTAAGACAAATTCCTAACTTCTGTGAATACCAAAAGTAGTTAGTTTAGGATTTTGTCTTAAGTTAGTTCTGTGAATCAGGCCCAGTGTGTCTAAAAGTAAAACAAGAACGCTTGAAATGCTTGCTGCCAATGGAGTGTGCAGCCTTAACCTAATAAAAAAGTTTCGCCCACCAAAGCAGATGAGAATGAGTAATTGGGCCACGGGACACTGATAAGAGAAGCCCACAAGAAACAACAGGAAAGAGAATGCTACAACCAATAGAAATCGAGGAAAAGTGAGGTGGCAAGCAGACGGGCCGATAAGAAGTAAGCCAATTTAAGAGTTTTTACATTCAATTGATTTCACAAGCACAATGCAAGCACTTTGCAGGTGAAACCTAAAAAGTGCCGAAAACATGTATTATTGATTAAAACAACAGTTTTTGCACATCTACATTGAAGCAACATTCTCGCAGTCACTGGTGTAATAAGTTAAACAGCTGACTAATAAGGAGATCGATATTGTTTGTCGGTGAGAAAAAAAGTTTACCTGATTTAGTTTTTCATTTTCGATTCATGAAATTAAAGGGCCAAGTGCTTTATTAATTTGAAGGAGAATATATAAAGAAGGTGCACCCGGTATAACTGGAACTATTACTAAAAAATAATAAGGATGACAATGAGCCAATTAAAAAAAAAAAAATGATACTGAAATTGCACACAATCAAATTCAATCGAATACAAATACCCTAACATGGTGCATTCATTTTTGAGTAATTATCAAAGGTCAAGACACATTTTGTAATTTACCCACATTTCCACAAACTTTCTGTTGACTTTAGATTTTCTAAAATGGAGTAAATAATTAATGAACGCTGAAAGATTTATGTTTGCATGCCCTTTCACTTGGCACTCACTAACAGTCTGGGCACCGTTCGGCTCCCTTTAACCACAAGGGATATATCAAATTATCTGGGGCATTTCATTGAAAAGGAAAAGGCCATCTGACAGTAACCCAAACAGGGTGTGGCCGATAAAGTAAACATTTCTATGTGAAAATTGGATCCTGCAATCTATTCAAAATGTTGGGGGAGGAGAAACGTGAGACCTTGCATGGAGAGGCCAAGTCTGTCACAATTCCAGTTCCATTTAACATAAAAACATACCAATTAAAAGTTATCGTCAACATGTCAAACCTGAACATCTGTACTGTGCGTCTGGGTAATTTAAGCTTTAAAGGAAAGTTTAAAAAAATTATCAGACGACTTCCTTACAGTCGACACTACTTCTCCTGCCTGTGGCTTCCCACCACGGTTCCCTAGCTCTGCTCTGCATTGTGTCACATTATGATCTTTTCCATACCCCATACAAGGATAATCACTATCTTCTAGGACTCGCCAGTGTAGCTGGGCTCAATCTCCCCTTCTGAAGGTTCACTGGGCTCAATTCAAATCCTTGTTTTTTAAGGATAACTTCACCAGACGTATTCTTATTCTGTACAAGACCAGTTGTTTTAATGTTTAGTATACTGAGATTAATCGTATTTGATCATATCCCTATTTTTAATAACTTCATAACTTTATATGCCAGGTTTTCCCTTTGGTGCTAGTCAGTAACACAATAGGCCTAATTATTATAGTATTAACATCGTTGCTCTTGTAAAGTACTCAGGCACACACAGACTTTGTATGTACTGTAGAAACAGCCAAATCAATTAATAGAACCCAACAGGTTATATAATGCATTGAAAAATAAAACATTATGCATGTCAAAATATACGAAAAGGTTTTCCCGAACCACTCTCTAAACTGTTCCAAAAACGCCAACATATCTTTCATTTTCAGCTTCTCCAATTCTTTACGTTCGCTTTATGCTTTTTTCTGCAGCTTTTGAGGAATAGAACTTACTGACCAATTGCTTTGTGTGATTGCCCCTCTTTCTTAGAATTTTTATTGGAAACCAACACACTACTACAACAAGCATTGGCAAATGCATGCAGTCTCTCCTTTCAACTGTGTTACACCACCTTTTTGGATTTGCCAAAGCTTTTTTCCGATGCTATTCTGCATCAGCAAAGAAAAAAAAGCAGCAACTACCAACCCCGCCCCCGCAAAAATAATACAACTAAACCTTAAAGAGCCGTACATACACGAATCGTTACACAACTTTATACCTAGGTTTTTTGTGAATTACAGATATGAGTACATTTTCTAAAATTCTATATTTGTGAATTATTGTTGTCAATCATTTTGAAAAAATACACCAAAATGAGATGATATACAGCACAGAAACCTGAGTTCATATCCCAGTGTGTGCCCTACAACACACATTGTAGGATGCAGTGCAACTGGTATTATTACTCTGAGCGTCACTTCTACTGTCTTCTAAGAACACGGCACTCCCAGAAACAAAACAAAAAAACCGCCAGTTTTGCAAAATATAGGGAAATCTGTCATTTATTTCTTTGTTTATTTTTCTGGGAAAATAAATGAACCAGAAGACTGTAATTTGGTGCCAATGCTTCTCCTTAAAAACCATAACCGACAGTTTAAAAAATGCATCACTCCCTTTGGTGACTTCAAACAAGGAAACAAAATGATGTGTTAAAAACATCCTCCGGTTCGCACATGTGTCAATAACTTGCGAAGAGGGAGTGACTAGCCTGGAAGCGCAGTAGGTATGCTATTGGATGTTCCCCATCAAAACTGACCAATACAAAATCGACTCTACAAAAGCCTCTCCCAGAACAGGAATGAGTAGGAGGATAATAGGAATCGATAACAGATCCTGATCAGTCCATCAACAGTCATATTGGTAGAGCAGCAACATGAAGAAATGGGCAGCAATTACTGGCTCCCTACTTTAATAGGAAAAGCAATGCATCTGAAACATAACAGCAATATGTACAGATAAATAATTGGTTTTCAAGGACAACTTTACCAGACTTCTCCTTATTCTGTACAAGACCAGTTGGTGTAATGTTTAATATACCGTGAGTAATCGTATTTGTACATATTCTTTTTTAATAACTTCATATCTCTGCAGCCCAGGTTTTTCCTCTAGTGCTGGTCAGTAACAATAGGCTTAATTCTCATAGTATCAATATCCTTACTCTAGTAAAGTACTCAGGCACCCACAGACTTTGTATGCCCTGTAGAAAACTGCTAAATAAATTAATAGAACCCGAGAGGTTATATAATGTATTGAAAAATAAAACATTATGCATGTCAAAATATATGAAAAGGTGTTCCCGAACCACTCTCTAAATTGCTCCAAAAGAGCAAACAAATTTTCCCCTTTTCAGTTTCTACAAGATGTCCACTCCCCACTAAGAAATAAGGGCACCCAATACTGGATGTTACTGTAAAATCCTGTCTAGCTACAGCCAGAGCACAAATCCACAACCACTATCATGTAGTGCGGTTTCACCTTTGCTGGTTATGTGATACAGAAAGGGTCTCGAGAAGAAATAATATTGCTTGACTCCTCCAAAGGGCAAAATAAAAGGATCATTTCACCAATTAAGTCACTTTGTAGGATGTGTTTTGAGCGACCCGACCCTCAGTCTTGTGGAATGTTCTAGTAATTTTCAATAAATCACAATTGATGTGCAACTAGTTAAAGATTCTACGCTGAGTTGTGTAACATTTACAATTCACAAGCATGCCTGCTTCTCACAGCAACTGGGAAAACAGGAAAGTCGAACTGCAGGTATGCGATGCACAAGATCACACAACTTGTGCAGGGGTGTAGGAGACACACAATTTCTGGCCGGGACAAGGATAACCTTTTGGACTTTCCAGTGACCCTGTAAAAATCGCCCATTGTCTGAGAGCTGTACACTCTGTTAAACGAATGCAAATGCATAGCTTTATAGTGAATGATTGATAAAGGCAGGCATGTGGTCACAGTTAGCAAGTATGCTTCAATTATTATTTACATTCACATAGTAATTAGACCAACTGCGTTAAAACATGTTTTTGAATATTGCATCTTCGAGCACCAAGCTAACAAAGTTGAGACAAAAAAGGAAGAATATACTGAATGCTCTTTGCAACATTCCTAGGCCTCAAAATGCAATTGGACTAATATTGGAGACAGGCTGCAGGCACACTGAGCTGTAAGAGCAGAGAAATGTGTTCACTTTCTAAAAGTGCCACACCTAAAATAATAATGGTAAATCCAACCTTACCAGTTAAGAGGATTTATCAATGCCAGTCTAAAGGTATGAAACAATATGCAGCTGCTCCTTTCTAAGCAGAAGTTACAGCTTAAAAGAGTGTATTAAGGAATTCCCAATGTTAATCTATGAGAGAAAGTATGTCTCACAGTAGTGACAAATGAATGTAGGAGTTTTTCACTACAAGGACATGTACCTAAAAGTACATGTTCTACCTTTTAGTAACATATCACCCTGACCGATGGGCTACCTAGGGCCTACCTTAGGGGTGACTTCTATATAATGAAAGGGAAGTTTAAGGCTTGGCAAGACGTTTTCAATGCCAAGTCGACATGGCAGTATAACTGCACAGACACAGGCTTTGCAGTGGCAGGACTGAGACATGCTTAAAGGGCTACTTATTAAGTATGGGCAATCAAATTCTCAATCCGCAAAACCCGCGAATTCGTGCAAATTTGTGGATTTTTGTTTTTTTGCGTGTTCGTGGTTTTTTTTGCGTGTTCGCTGGGTTTTTAGAGTGTTCGCGGGGCTTTTTGCGTGTTCGCGGGCCGCTTGCATGGCGAAGTTACCCATGCGGTCGTGTATGGGCCCAGCACCCTCTGGTTCACCACTGCCACCCTCTGGTTCATCACTGCCACCCTCTGGTTCAGCACTGTCACCCTCTGGTTCACCCCTGCCACCCTCTGGTTCATCACTGTCACCCTCTGGTTCATCACTGCCACCCTCTGGTTCACCACTTCCACCCTCTACCGAGACCTGTTGTGACGCAGCAGCAGCACAAAAGATGCGCCATGGTGCTGGGTGTTAACAACATGACGCATCTGAGAGATGCGTCACGTTGTAAAGCCCTGCGCCATCAGGAGGCCTTCCGGCGCAAGGGAGGGCGTTCCTGCGCAGGAACGCCTCCTAAAAGTGGCTGAGTGAAATCTACAAGATTTCACTCAGTCACTTTTAGGCCAATGCTGCGTCAAAATCCTGCACCTGCTTGAGGCAGGCGCAAGGCTTGATGCAGCATTGGGGAGATAGGGCCTCCCAGAGCATTGCTGGAGCTGTGTCGCAAGCGCGACGCAGCTCCAGCAATGCGCTGCTTTTATGGCACATTGACGCATCTGTGCCATTTTTGCCACATGGTGCGCCGCATTGTAAATGCAGCGCACCATGTGTGGCGGAGCTGCGGCGCACAATTACTGGCGCATCCCTGGGGATGCGCCAGTTATTGTAAATCTGCCCCTATACATTTAGCCAACGAGGGAGCACTTACTGATTAGACAGTAGAAAGTACTCCGGTTGAGTAGAGGTATTTCACAAAAAGGTGGCATCTTCATGGACAAACACGCAGGGCGGGATTCATTCTGCCCCCTGTTAGACTCATTTTTTGTGCCCTTCTGCCCTCTGTTAGACTAGTTTTTCCCTTGTTTTTCTGCTCTTCTGCCCCCTGTTAGACTCGTTTTTTGTGCCCTTCTGCCCTCTGTTAGACTCAATATTCCCTTATTTTTCTGCCCTTCTGCCCTCTGTTAGACTCGTTTTTTCTGCCTTTCTGCCCTCTGTTATTCCCTTGTTTTTGTACCCTTCTGCCCTCTGTTAGACTCGTTTTTTATGTCTGTCTGCCCTCTGTTAGACTCGTTTTTGTGCCTTTCTGCCCCGTTAGACTCGTTTTTTGTGCCCTTCTGCCCTCTGTTAGACTCGTTTTTCCCTTGTTTTTCTACTCTTCTGTCCTCTGTTAGACTGGTTTTTTGTGCCCTTCTGCCCTCAGTTAGACTCGTTTTTCCCTTGTTTTTCTGCCCTTCTGCCCTTTGTTAGACTGCTTTTTGTGCCTTTCTGCCCTCTGCATCACCACATCATCACTCAGCGCTACCCCAGCATCACTCAGCACCACCACATTATCACTCAGCACCACCACATTATCACTCAGCACCACCACAGCACCACTCAGCACCACCACAGCATCACTCAGCACCACCACAGCATCACTCAGCACCACAACAGCACCACTCAGCACCACTACAGCATCACTCAGCACCACCACAGCATCACTCAGCACCACCACAGCACCACTCAGCTCCACCACAGCATCACTCAGCGCAACCACATTATCACTCAGCACCACCACAGCACCACTCAGCAGCACTACAGCATCACTCAGCACCACCACAGCATCACTCAGCACCACCACATTATCACTCAGCACCACCACAGCACCACTCAGCACCACCACAGTATCACTCAGCACCACTCCAGCATCACTCAGCACCATTCCAGTATCACTCAGCACTACCACAGCACCACTCAGCGTCACTACAGCACCACTCAGCACCACCACAGCACCACTCAGCACCACTCCAGCATCAATCTGCGCAACCATTCAACAACAACTGGTTCAAATATGTTCTCTCAATGTTTCAAACTTTATTACAAATGTCACAAAAATATGTTAATATTTCACTTCTGTTCTTAGATTTTCATCACAATAAAATACACTGAACACAATCTTCACAAAAGTTATTTACAAAAGTTTAGGCTATTGCCATTATAAATTAAATCACTTTTATTTAAGTATTAATTATTTAAAAAAATTAAAAGCCATTGTAATTTGTAATATCAATACAGCTAAGTCACGTAAATACAAAACATGTTGCATTACAAATGCAATAGGTGTCACATTTGCGAAAGTTATAACTATTGGCATTGTAAATGACAAAGCTATTAATTTGGCTATTTTCAAAACCAACACATAAATGAAAAAAATTGTCATTTACAAGACCAATAGCTCAAACTTTCCTAATGCGAGACCTATTGCATTGCAAATACTTGTTTTTATATCTGTCAGTGCTTCCTGTTGAGGTTTTATTTTCGTGACAGGCTCATTACCTACTTGTAACTATTCTCTGACCCTGCTTCAAGGGTCAGAGCAGGGTCAGAGAATAGTTGCAAGTAGGTAACGAGGCGCCAGGAAGCACTTACAGGCTTACAGCAGCAGGTGCCCAAGTTGAAGTTAATTTCTTTGTAACCCTTTTGTAAAAGGTTACAAAAAATTAGCTTCAACTTTTGCACCTGCTGCTGTAACCCTGTAAGTGCTTGGCTGAAAATTCGTCCCCGCTGATTCGCGGATTTTACCGCGATTTCGCAAGATCCGTGAATCGCGAAATCGCGGAAAGTCCGCAAATTCCGCAAGCGAAACGAATTTTCAGCCCATGCTTACTACTTATGTGGGTGGCACAATCAGTGCTGCAGGATCACTAGTAGCATTTAATTTACAGACTCTGGGTATATAGAATACCACTGTACAAAGTACTTACAAGTACATTTAGCATGGCAATTGTGTATACACCAATGTTACCATGTTTAGGGGAGAAGCACATGCACTTTAGCACTGGTCAGCAGTGGTAAAGTGCTCTAAGTCCTAAGGCCAGAAAGAAAAATCAGCAACAAGAGGAGGTAAGCAGGCAAAATATTCAGTCAAAGACCACCCTAAGGTTGGCAGGTCTAATAGTATGGTATAGGATTCTTTGTGTGTTTGAGTATTGAAGTCAGTCAGATCCCTTTTGGAAGCGCCTGGTTTAGCAGGACACAAGAAGGAGAGCAAAAATAGTTTCTCAAACACTGGAAGTTTATCACCTGCATTCCTGTGGATGGAGGGTGGAGAAACTCTAAATGTATCGCAAAGTACACAAAACAATACAGAAACTTGTGTTGTCTAATCTATGAGAAACGTTATTGCAGGTGGATGATATGAGTTCAGAGTGCACTCAAATCGCATTATCTTGCACACAAATGTAAGCAACACTATGAGATACATTTGCAATAAGTATTAGCCTTGTGAAGGATGCTCACAAAAATGAAATGTACAGTGTTTGTGTTGAAGAGATTCTTACCAATGTAAAATTGCCTGCTTTGTGAAACACAGATGAGATGCTCACAGAAGATAGGTATAGTGAGAAATGCAGAATTAGATGTGTGGGAAAAGCTCCGATATGAAGGGTTAGTTATGAACACCAGAAACGTAATGTTTGTGTGTGAAGCTTACGAATGAATACAGTGGTGTAAGGTCACAAATGAGTAGTGCGTGGGATGCACTAAAGAACAAAAGCTTTGTTATATTTGAATTTCACAATAACTATAAAATGCCCCAAACTAACCAATATGCCTTGTGCTAGGATTATTTGAGCCATAATATTGAGCATTTAATCGAAACAATGATTGAAGGTGTAGAGGCCTTGCTCAAGACTATGATGATTTATTTACAAGTGACATTTGGAGAGTTGATTATTAACAGTGAAGTAATATTTGGGGAATAGTTATTGCTATCAGGAAAATGAGTGACCTGGTTTGGTAGCTCTGGTATGGACATCATTTCCCTGAAGCATATGTGTGGTTAGTGTATTTGCTTTTATCTTAAGAAGCTCAGAGGAAAAACATACCCTTTGTATGTTAACATTGACAATATTGAGATGTGAGGGGGAGGATTATTGGTGACTTGCTACTTTGAGGACAATATTTGCCTAAAAGTTACAGAATTTAGAGATGCATGTTTTGATTTCTCGGAGAAGCTTGAGTGAAGATGCCCTTGATCTGGAAGACTGGAAAATATAGAGCCATGGAGGGTTACTTGTTCACTAGCCTCATTTGTGGCTGCGATACTTGATGGCCTCGTGTATTTGACCACCTCTTTGTAGAACTGTGTGTGCTGCACTTAGGCTCATGATTTGTGTCTTGTGCGGCAAATAATGTACATCAAGTTTACTATGAGTAAATCCCACATATATTTAAACCTGCAACTTTTGGGAAGTGTGAAGAGGGAGATCAAGCAGGGAAGAGAAAGAATTGTATTTGCCTTTTGGCCAGCTTTGTAGTACATGAAAATTGTTTGTATAGGAAGCTGGGATTATAAGACATTGAGAAACAGTACTTGGGTCATGCATCAGGGAAGAAAACAAAAACATGGAGACAATGTGAACCCGGCATGCGTAGAGATGCACTCATCAATTAAAAGGGTGAAAAACGATTGATAAGAAAGCCAACCAACAGTAAGTAAGGGGGTTAAAAGACACTTTATATGTGCCTCTTAGTCCCACTTTCTACTAGTTTAGCAGGGCCTGAAGCTAAGTTAGATTGAACGAGATATCCAGGATCACTCTACGTTGACTGGAGGTGGAGGGGGAATTAGATTTAAAAATTATGCCCATACACTGGCTGTAGTGAAGACCTTGTCTTTTCCTTTCATTAAACATATCATTATTGAGGCAAACAGTAATGAGTAAGGGAAACTCGCAGAAGTGTCAAGGGAAACTACTTCCATTGTCTTGGAAGTGAGCAGCTAAAATATGAGTTTGTCTGAGGAGGAGCTATTGCACAACACAATGTATTGTTTTTAAACATACATATACTTCTTCTAAAGTGTGAAGATAACTGAATGATGGTAAAAAATGGGAAGTTTCACCTACATAAGGAAAAAGCGATGAAGAACACAACAAAAGGTTAACCGACACTCGTAAATGTGAACTTTACAGTATCACTGTGGAAAATGGAACATACGTGCATTACAGCGTCACTGTCAAGACTGGGAAAAAAAGTATCCTACTATTCGCCTTTGGATAGTGTAAACTTAGGCAGGTGATCATTCATATAGGATACTAGTAACATAGCACAAACGTGATATGGTGGGGTAGTCTGTTCAGACTTTGTCGAGAATGTAAAATTATGTTTTAATAAAGGGGCTTATATTTATTATGGTCTTGTGCTAAGTTCAGCCATCATGAACATTAATAGCACAGACAATGTGATGTGCGGACAGTGACATCTTTTATATCTCATCTTAAATGAGGTAAGGCATATCACTGCAGTCACCTTCTGTGACAGACAGACTTGTGTGGAAAATTCTTAAGAAGGTTAAAGAGTGAAGGTGTTCGAGGACTTAGGGCAGCTAACTGGTGGAGAGGGGTCACATTTAACATGTTTGCATTAGGGCTCATGGCCTCCAAGTTATAACTGGTGGAAAGAGATATCTCCATCCAACAATACCTAGACGACACCCTAATCTACCTTAACACGTCTTTACCAAGGGACATGCTTGTTCTGTACTTGTAAACATTTACAACATTTAAAGAACTTTTTTATTCTACATCCGAAAACAAAATAATTCATCCTGTTCCCATCCAAGGACAACAATTCTTTCAACCCTAATCCGGTGAAGCAATTACACATTAATATTATTATTTAAAGACTTGTAAAGCTTAACAGCTACTCAATAGAGTGTCCTAGGGGTAAGTAGCTAGTTTGATTCCTAAATAACAGCTGTACCAAAAGGCAGAGCCAGGTCTTAAGAAGTCTCTTAAAGGTCAGACTGTCCCTGGAAGCAGGGAGCTGAACTGGGAGGGCATTTCAGTTCCTGGTGGCCATTCCACTTTTTCCGTCTGAAATGAGGAATTACTATTACCAGGCATTGTATGATTGGAGAGACCGAGCTGGTTGGTAAGGAGCGAATCTGTTGACAAATCCGGAGGGCCTTTGTGGTAAAAAAGCTCTGTATGCCAGAACCAAAACTTTGAGCCTCACACATTATTTTATAGGCAACAATTGCAGTTCCCTTAGGCCTGGCTGAATGTGGGCTCTCCTTGGTAAGTGTAGTAGAAGCCTGGTGGCAGCATTCTGCACCAGCTGTAATCTCTTCAGGAGATAGGCTGATAAGCCCCAGTACAGAGAGTTGGCATAATCCAGCCTTGAGGTTGAAGTTTCTGCTGCAGGGCGAGTTAGAGGAACTTTCATGTTTTTAGCATGCCCAAGCAGGTGCCTACTGCCCCCACCCACACCTGGGTGTTGAAAGAAGCAGTAGTATTGAATTTTACCCCAAGATTGCATGCTACCATGGTAGGGAGAGATGGCGGGGGACATCCTTGGCCAAAGGTCATTGTCCCTGCTGGGCGGGGGGACCCCAAAGAGCAGAATTGCTACCTTGTTAGTATTACATTGGAAGTTACTATCAGTGAATTTCTGTCAAGGGTGAGGAGCAGTTAGTTATCATCTGTATAAAATATTGTCTGTCTGCCAAAGGATTCAATTAGAGGTTGCAAAGTGGTTGCATACACATTGAAAACAATGTGGAGCTTAGTGCAGCCTCCCGAGGGACCCCATAACCAAATGGTTTAGGATCAGAGGCAAATGGGACAATCCAGCCTGACTGGGACCTGTCTGTCAAAAAGGAACTGAGAGATGCCAAAGCAGAACTGCAGGCACCTAAGGCTTCGAGATGCTGCAGGAGTGTAGAATGAGAGACCAGGTCAAAAGCCGCTGAAAAATCAAGGAAAATCAGTGCCACCTACTTCCCTTGATCTACTGCTAGCCCAATTGTATCTGAGACCTCTAACAGTGTGCCTACTACCCCCACCACACCTAGGTGTTGAAGGAAGCAGTAGTATTGAATTTTACCCCAAGATTGCATGCTACCATGGTAGGGAGAGACAGCAGGGGGACATCCTTGGCCAAAGGTCATTGTCCCAGCTGGGCGGGAAGACCCCAAAGAGCAGAATTTCTACCTTCTTAGTATTACATTGGAAGTCACTATCAGTTAATTTCTGTCAAGGGTGAGGAGCAGTTAGTTATCATCTGCATAAGATATTGTCTGTCTGCCAAAGGATTCAATTAGGGGTGGCAAAGTGGTTGCATACACATTGAAAACAATGTGGCGCTTAGTGCAGCCTCCTGAGGGACCCCATAACCAAATGGTTTAGGATCAGAGGTATATGGGATAATCCAGCCTGACTGGGACCTGTCTGTCAAAAAGGAACTGAGACATTTCAAAGCAGAACTGCAGGCACCTATGGCTTCGAGATGCTGCAGGAGTATAAAATGAGAGACCAGGTCAAAAGCCTCTGAAAAATCAAGGAAAATCAGTGGCACCTGCTTCCCTTGATCTACTGCTAGCCCAATTGTATATGAGACCTCTAACAGTGTGGTCTCGGTGCTGAAACCCGGTTGGTAGCCGACTGGGTATAACATTTTGTTCTAAAAAATCAGAGAGCAGCTTGTTTATAAGATTCTCTAAAAACTTGGTAAAGGATGGCAGCAGAGAAATGGGATGGAAATTGGCAAGACTGGTCTTGTCTGCAGAGGGGTTGTTTAACACCATCAATGCTGATGGTTTTCCCCTCCTGTGCTGAACATTATTTATTCCCATTGTTCATGACGAGCTCAGCTCGGCATGAGTGTACGAGAGGTGTACCTCATGACGAGCTGAGCTTGTCATGAGCGTCGAAGGTGTTAAAAGAGAAATCAACTTGGCCTTCTTCCAACCACTGGGCACTGTGGCAAAATGAACTGGCTGATTTAGAAGCTTGTTTAGAACAGGGTTGATGGCCTTACAATTGACATCAAGAATGTGAGGAGGACGGGGGTCTTTTGGCGACTCTGATTTGTAGGCACTCAAGGCCTGAGCGGTCTCCTCAATTGAAATCAAGGCATATTCTTGTAGCAATTACAGTGCTTAATTTGAGCCGGTGGTTTCCGGTGCTGTGCACCGCTACTTAATTCTCAACACTGGTGCTTGTAGCAGTGTGCCACAAGGTGTCATGGTCTGAGATACCACAACAGTCAATTATTAATTAATTATACATTAAAAATGACTATTAACTGCAGCCTATGGTTGTATGCTGGAACGAGTTCCTCAACCCTGCATACCTAAACAATGGGGTCTGTACAACAACCACATCTTAACCATGCATTGCTTTACCACGCGTGCCTTTACCATGATTTTTCAGGGTAATGCATGCATGGTGAAGGGGAGTGCATGGCTAAGTTTACCACCCCCTCCCCCTGAGCCCTAAAAACGACCCTGCCTTCCCCTAATCCCTAAAAACTACCACCACCCCTCATTGAGCCCTAAAAACATACACTAAAACAATACCCCTACCCCTCCTGAAAACTATCCCTCAGCCCCTCCATCCCTGAAAACATCCCCAAACCCGCAAATGCCTGAAAACTACCCTAAATCCCACCACCCCTGAAAAACTACCCTGAACCCCCACACCTGAAAACTACCCTGAACCCCCACCACCACTGAAAACTACCCCGAACCCCCACCCCTGAAAACTACCCTGAACCCCACCACCCTTGAAAACTACTCCGAACCCCCCTCCACCTCTGATAACAACCCAAAAAAAAACACCGCCAAAAGCTACCCTGCATCCCCACCCCTAACTACCCCAAACCCCCACACCTAAAAGCTACCCCGAACCCCCACCAGCCCTTAAAATTACCCCAAACACCACCACCCCTCACCACTACCCCAAACCCCTACCACCCCATAAAACTATCTTGAAACCCCACCAAGACTGAAGACTACTACAAACCAATCCCAGGCACTGCCCCAGCCCCACTTACCTGTCCATGTCTGCTTACCGATTCTCCTCTTTCCCCGTCCATCCCGATCACTAGAATGCATTTGCCTGAACCATGCATGTGCATGGTTAAGGCAAAGTCGTTGTTCGGGCAAGCATGGTTACACTTGCGGGCTTCCGGAATTCGTGGCTCTGGCCTCATTGTTCCAGATGTTTCCCACCATCCAAGCCATTCTTATAGATTTGGGGGCCTGAAATAACCTGAATTGACGCACTTGTAAGAGTGTGATAGTTAGTAGTTGTGATGCTACTAATATTGGCAGCGCAGAAAGGGTCAATGTGTGTTACTAGCTGCAGTGCCCTCCTGACGGGAGTTTTGGCACTTTTTTTTTTTACAAATCAAGCACTGAGTGGATCCCACCACCCAGGGTGAGCAGGAAGTTACCAGCATGCATGTTGTGCCTGCCACAGAGCCATCTTTGGGAATTAGCTGCTGAATTTCTAATGCCCTTTTCCTGGCCCCCTATTTCTTCACTACACTCACACTTACTATCAACGAACTCAAAAGTGTCAGTGTTACCGGAGAGCCATCAAGACAGATCGAGAACGGAGCATTTCTCTTGTGTGCTGGACACGCTGACTCATGTCATGCTTCGTTCATACCAGGTCGGGCTATTGGTAAGCGAGAGGTGTTGACTAAATCCCGTTTTGGTACAATCGTGCACCTTATCAGACTGGTTATTCTTAGAATCCCCAAAAGCAAAAATCACCCTGATATGCCTCCGCAGAAGGAAATTGGTTCTTCGAGGGAAATGGAAAAGGTTAAAACACAGGTTAAGGCAAACATATGCACCTCTCTCATTATCCCCATACACAAAGGACTCCAGCATTTACAAAATTCAAAATCTTCCGTATCTACAAAACAATAAAAAAAATCACAATGTTAAGTTGTTAAACATGTACAATGTTAATTTCATAATGGCAACTACAACCTCCAATGGCTTCCCAATAGCTGTTCTGATCTTTTTGTAGCCCCCAGATATCCCTTTTGTACCCCACTACCCACTCCTCTGTGTGTGGATCTGGTTGGTACTAACCCATACAGGAACAGGCACATTCACCAGTCTGTGTGCTTGTTAGAACTTCACTTGATCCAGTAGTTGCAGGTGGCCCTGCCAGTGCTCATTTTTAGAGACCAGTGCTTATTTTTTCTCAACAATGTTTGATCCAGAGCAAGAGAGAAAACGCAAATGGGGAAGAGAAGGAGGAAATGAAAGGCGGAAAACATTGACAAAGAGAGAAAGCAGGAATTAAAAAGAGCCTGCAAGAGTGAGATGAAGTGGCATTTGGCACCTAAACTTCTATAGCACCAGTCAAGGCCACCAAGCAAAACGTTGATCCTGGCTCTTGTTCTTTTATAAATTAGGTACTGAGCAATTGGCCACGAGAAGACACTAATCTACCTGCAGTGCCGTATGGTCACTCATCCTCATTAAAGCGGCATCCGTGACATGAAAAGCATCCACATTGATTTGAATTTTAGTGTCAAAGAACTTGGTCAATTGGGTACATAAATTAAAAGACAGTTTTAAAGGCTGAAGCATGGCTTCTAGGTGCATAACCATTTTGATGATTTTAAATATGTCCCATTCTTGTTTTGTGACACGTCAATCTGATCTTTAACAAATTAGATATTGCATCAGAGTTGTGCCAAAAAAGTGATGCAACCCCAGCGCTAGATCTAGGCCTCCACTTATACAATTATTTATTAAAACTCTGCCAGTAAAAAATGGCAACAAGGAGAAAAGTGGCAACATATCTGTTCTGCTTAATTGGTTGAAAGTCTGCATTTTAAAATATGGTATGAGGTTAAGGCACCTGCTGCATAGATCTTTATGTACCCAGTAAATCTCAGGAAATAATAATGATGGTAAAATAACTCTGGGGGTTAATGCACTTGCTGGAGAGACAGATGTGTTATCTAGTCCTAGTTTTGAATCCAAGTAGTATATAGGATCAATATGTCTCCCGCAAAGCATATTATGTGTCACACAGATGATGGGCTTTTATTTTATGTAGATGGGTAAGTGGGTTATTCCTTTATCACAGAGAGCCTTTAGTTACTTGCAGTTCATACATTGTAATTCTTTTAATATAGCACAGTGAACTGAGAAGGAAAGGACATGTCACTCCAACACCTTGTAACCCTCACTATCTTATGTAACACATCCTGTAAATTGATTTACACACATAGGATTTATTGTCAATTTAAAATGTGTATGTGTGATGTAATTGCTCCAATGCCCTGGATTGGGTTGAGTAGCACTAAGAAAGATATAAGACAAAATAGTGATATTTTAAATGTCATTTGTGGAACTATTAGGCCAGACCAACCCATCTGACACACAATGTAATGCAAGATGTGTGCTTAGACTATGTCTGATACTAATTGTCCCTATTTTCAGGAGCGAGGTTCAACTGCTCAAAATAAACATTTCAACAAAATATTAGCCTTTGAGTTTCTGAATTGTAGTGTGAAACTGTCCAATATGGTAGGGCTGGGAATGAGGAGGGGCAGAATGCAGACAACAATCATCAAACAACTGCTCTTCCTTTGTCCTGGAAGTGCAGACTGCAGGCAACGCTGGTGGCGAGGGCGAGGTGAGAAAAAATTCCTGGATGTGTGCAGTACAACAGGTGAGGTGCAAGGCCATTGTAGGTAGTGCTTTGATGTGCCAATGGCATTGCGAAGGCAGAATAGAGAGGGGAAATTATTTTGTCTATTCGTCCTGCCCACCCTTGTCCTCCATGTCTCCCCCACTACAAAATATAGGGTGCATTTATCCCCTGCGTCCCCCATTCTTCCTACGCCCATGAATTTGTGTGATCGGTATTGAGGATGATCACAGGTTTGATAGAGTCTATCATGAAGTGAGTAGCCTGTAGCTGGCAAATGGTGGGATACATTAGGTGTGCTGAACAGGGAAAGTCAATTACTCAATTTTACTGGCTTTCTATTGAGAGAGGTCAGCGGGGCCTGGAAGAATAGTAGTGATGCAATAAAGCCCAGGGATTTTTGAAGCAATAGGAACAGTCCAGCCAGAAGTGCAAGGCAAGGTCCTCCCTGAACTGCAACTTAACCGCATCGCTGCGGCGGCTTTTCCCGCTGTGCACGGCGCTTTTGTAAATACCGCGTTACATGACGAGCTCAGCTCCTCATGAGCGCACAGCAGGTAAGCCTCATGACGAGCTGAGCTCGTCATCACCACGGAAGGGGTTAAGACCTGATCGGGGCTCTGCAGTTGGGTGTAGCTTGGATCCAGTGGCACAGTGAGCATGGGACTCATGTTTGGGCATAGTCTTAGCCACTTAGGGCGTTAGAGCATTCACATTCCAGGTGATAAGAGGAATGCTTGCAATAATCCTAACCACTGTCAATTACTCAGGATAGCATTCCAACCGATAGCTGCAGAGTATTGATTCCTGATGGCAGGATTACAGTTGGAAGAATGACTTCCCAGTACTGATCATAAGCGATTTGCCCAATAATGATAACTGATACACATCTTTCCTGGTTATTTTGATGCAGACGTTTGGTAGAGCCAGCGGCTGTTACACCATCTCCTATGCTTCTATGTTCGGAAGCTTTCAAACGTCTGGGGTAGGTTGGAGCCTCCATAAAACCACAAGGATCTACAATGAAGAGTTCCGTTTGTTTGAATTGGATTGCATGTATTTTCCAAAAGCAATCTGGCCCATCGGTTTATAGACCAGCACCTGTAATCAGTTATTCACAATGTTATCTGGTCTAGTGGGAGGACCATGGGTATTCAGAATCTGTGCTGAGGACAGTTGGGGGTGTTTAGAATTTAAGGGCCAGATGTATGTAATCCCAGATTACCGATTCTTAAATACCGAATCATACCGATTCGGTATTTAAGAACTGGCAATCGGGATGTAGGTATTTTTACCGATTCAATTACCGAATTGGTAAGATTTGGTAATTACCGAATCGGTATTTACCGATTTTGTAATTGCCATTGATTCCTATGGGCATTGAGGCCCACAGGAATCAATGTCAATTACCGAATCGGTAAATACCGATTCGGTAAAATTACCAAATTTACAAGGGGGACAGGGTGTCACTTTGACACCCTGTTGCACCCCTGATTCTGGCTAGTGTGCAATGTGACACACATACATGCCCTTAGGGCATGTATGTGTGCAGCATGGCACTGGTGTACATGCACAGATGTGCATGTACACAGAAATTCATTATTTACCACCAAGTATTATTTGGTGGTAAATAAAGCATTCCTAAGGGCCTGTGGCACTGTTTTCAGTGCCACCTACATCTTGATTTTCAGAATCTGTAAATTTACTGAGTCGGTATTTTACCAAACCGGTAAATATACTAAATCTGTAACTTTACCAATTCTGTAAAGTCAGGATCCCTACATCTCAATATCCAAATTCCGGTCGGTAACGGCCGAAATCGGCCGTTACCGACCGGTATTTGGCGACCTATATCTGGCCCTAAGTTTTTTATATGCCGTATTTTTATTATTACTTCTGTGACTAGAAATAGAATCACTATTGGTAGCATGTTCACAATACCCAAGGAAATTCATTTTGCAAGGTAATTTATTGACTTGCAGCTTGCACGAAAGGCATGCAACTGTGGTGGAGTATCTCACGCCCAGATTCCTATCATTATTCTTCCATTCATGCGAAACCATACAGGCCACAGGGCTCTGAGGTACGTGAGTACCTCACCTAGTCCGCGTTTTTATTTTCTGTCTGCTACTGGGTCCAGTTATGATTTTGGAACTACAAGTGCCACAAAAGGCAAAGAAAAGTAAAGGAACGTATACTGCGTGCACGAGCAGAATGGGCTATAGGCAGACTCACTTTATAATAATGCAGCCTCTCTCAGGTCTCAGCAGTTGGGAGTGTATATACTGCCTGCAATTGCCCCGCCTACTAACTTTAGGACTTCCGCCCCCTACTCTGTAAACCAGTGTGAACGCTTCCAAATCAAACTCTGTTATGGGAGCTGTGCTGTGCTAGGGGCCAGATGTAATACCCGTTTTGCATGCGCAAACAGGTGTGTGAATCCGTTTGCTGATGTAAAATCATATTGGGCCATGTACATAGCCTCTTTAGTGAGTCACAATTTGTTTACGACTCGCTAAATAGGTTTTGCAACTCTATATTTGGAAGGGGCGTTCCTTTCCAAATAACAAGCCTCAAAACAATGTACTAATGTTTTGCGACCGCAATCGCAGCTGCAAAAAACACTCACAAATACCGTAGGTGGTAATGCATTGCGAAAAAATAATTTTGCATGCCTATGCAAAGGGGAAGGGATCCCCTGGGGACCCTTTCCCCTTTGCAAACGCATGCAAAATATTTTTTCAAGGCAGGCAGTGGTCCCAGGGACTACTGCCTGCCCTCATAAAATGAAAAGAAAAAGTTTCAGTTTTCTTTTTTTTTTAATGCACTCCGTTTTCCTTTAAGGAAAACAGGCTGCATTTGAAAAAACAGAAGCTGCTTGATTCAAAAGCAGCCCCAGACATGGTGGTCCGCTGAGCCCAGAAGGCCACCATCCCTGGGAGGGCTGGCATTCACAATGAGCCTCGCAATTTGCGACCCCATTGGGAATCGCAAAACAGCGTAAACATACTGTTGTACATTTAATTTAACGCCTCGCTATTTGCGACTTGCAATGTGTCACGAATTGCGAGGTGCTAAATGAAAGGGTCGTATATCTGGCCCTAGGTGCGTACACCACTGATTCATAAGGGGATCCAGGTGGAGGGGGGGAGAAAAAGGGCCCACCCGGGAGGACAGACCTTCCTCTGTCCGACCAGGTGGCTTACCGGTTTAGCCCTCGCTCTCTCTCATTCTGATCATCATTTCTGGGTCCCCTCCGTGTCACGTCTTGGGCTGTTGCCCCCCAGGGGAACTGAGCTCGCACATGAAGGTGAAAACTCAAGGTCTTCCGCCTCGACCCGATTGCCAGAGGAGGCCTTCCTACACCAGCCTCTGAAAGCCACAGCTTTGAATGGCTAGGGTTAGGGTGCCTCTCCGGGTTATCTACTTCTCGGGCATGCCCTGCAACCACAGCCCCCGCTGCTCAGGGCCGCGGGGCCTAGCTCTACCTGTAGATCTCCACTCAGCTCATCTACGGCCACAAGGGTACCACGGCGCCCAGCACGAAAAGCCAAGACAGAAACCTTCTCCTATTGCTGCAGGGAGTCAGGTTCACTGGGTCTGCGTCAGTACTGTCCACCTGCAAACCCTTGAGCAGAATGATGCAGGCCACGAAGAGCGTCCGCCAGCTTGCCCAAGCCCTGGTTTGTCCCGTTGGAAAAAAACAAAAGAATCAAGCCGGCAACTGCCAGAATACAAAGTAAACAAGCACTGACAAAGGCAATAGGTCTGGCGTTCATCACCAACCATTAGGCTTTGTCAATGCCTGTCCTCTTTTGTCTTGGTTTTTGCAATACTTTTTGAACGTGAAAGCTGCAGACCTCTCATCAATCTAAGAAAACTGGCTGATGGCAAAAATATAAATTTTAGTTTCAAAAAGCACATATTTCTGTAGTAGACCTTGGCACTTAAGAAAACGTTTACGGTGAGGACGTGCTCTAAATTAGATTAGCTGAATTGGGCTGCCCCACGGCCCCATGCTATA
Organism: Lissotriton vulgaris; assembly: GCF_964263255.1. Classification (NCBI taxonomy): domain Eukaryota; kingdom Metazoa; phylum Chordata; class Amphibia; order Caudata; family Salamandridae; genus Lissotriton; species Lissotriton vulgaris. Next base: position 503,043,506 of record NC_141694.1, read on the forward strand.
GGCTACAGTGGAGAGTAGGGTATGAATGACCCAATAACAGACCAATGGATGAGTAAGGCCGGTTGAAACCCCAATTAGGTATAATATGCATATCATTTTAGTAAAATCAAAAGTTCGTGGCTACGCCGGACCTAAAAAAACACAGATGAGTTATGTATCCATCAGCACGACATATTTTAGAGCTTTCCCTAACACGTGAGAAGCTAAACAATCTTTTTATACAGCATTCACCCCAAGTACTGAGACTGGAGGAAGGCTACTGTAGGTGTGAGACAGAAGAGTGCGATTTCTGTTAGCTGCTGCGCTGGCTTCTTTCTGACAACGAGAGTAATAGTATTGCTAAACCGTTAACTTTAAAGAAAGCTGTAAAATGATAATACTCACGTTTGAATGTTATAAAGATAGCTCATGCATGGATGCGTGTGGTCCTACGGCTTAAACATGGCAAGGGGGGGTTAAGCATACGTGATGTGAACAAGAAAACAACAGAGCAGACAGGAGCTTACCAGGAAGTGCAGGCCTGAACAAGGACCATGAACAGGAGGCAATGCTTCACAGAGTCGGCCCATGGCTGATGCATCATGTTACGCTCTGAGGAGCTTGTCGGGGAATGAAAACGCGGTGCATTCCAGGAAGCCTTTTATATCCTTCATTCTGCGCGCCCTGCCCTCAGGGGGCTGGCAGGAAGGGAGTAATGGACCTCACATTACGTGGGATGTAATCAGACTGAATGGGAAATTCGCGTCTTGTGCAATGTATTTACTTTGTCTACTACTGCCCTAACATCCTCGAGGCTAAACGTGTCCCGCCCAGGTACCCTCCTAATTCTATTGTTCTTCGATCTCTTAAGAACAAGCTCCCCGGACGTTTCAGAAGACGGAAACGTCGAAAGCACAAACAGTTGAAGGACAAACTTCAACTACTTGCACAAGAGGATGCAGCAGGCTAGACGTTGAATCGTTGACAGAATGCAGCGATGGGAAATGGTTTGCAATTGTGCTTATAATCACCAGGCCTTCCTTGCATGCATCATGCAGCTTTCGTGTACTGTGAGAAATTGGCAGAAATACTAAAATGCATTTCAGATATTTGGATATTTTATTTCTAATCGCGTATTAGATTTGCTCTTGCTAAATTCAACCATATGCAATTCATGGTTGCGGTGAGTTCCGAGAATAACGATTTCTGTATATTTGTTCAGTAAATGCGCATGGCCTTGAAAACTCAAGTTGTCGGCATTCTGAATAATTCAGACCAATGTTTTTACCCATGTCTTTCAAAATTACATTTTGCCCTAGGGAAATAAACAGCGATAACAGTGATACGTCTGTCTAGTTAAAAAGTGAAAGTTATTCTCCCCAATTTAGCAAGTATGTGTGGTTGTGACAGAGCTCTCCACATTCCACGATACACCTGTGAGTCGTATATCCGACCTATGTTGCGCTTGGCATTCTGGGACTTGGTGTTCTGTTTATCACCGTTTTAAAAGTATGCATACATGTATGCATTATCTGTACAGGGCTGTATTTATTTATTTATTTATTTTATATTCTTATAAAGCGCCAGACTAGACCCCCGAAGGGGTATCTCCGCGCTATTGCTGCAGCAAAGAGAGTTCTAATTTCAATTGTGTGTCCAAACTGAAGGTAGAAAGCTACAGGGCATTATTTGCTAGGGTACAGATAGGTTTTTAAAATTTTCCGGAAAGTCAGGTGACTAGAGAGAGATCTTAATTCCGGGGGCAGAGAATTCCAGAGTATTGGTCCGGCATGGGCTAGTGCACGGCCGCCTTGTCTGGTCTTTTTTACTCTGGGTACTTGCAGTAACTGCTGATGACTGGAGCGCAAAAGGCGCCCTGGAGTGTAGGGCTGGAAGATTTTGGTCATGTATTTTGGGCCCTCCCCCATCATACTCTTATGGATAGTACATAGAGTTTTAAACTGGACTCGTTTCCTCACTGGAAGCCAGTGGAGTCTCATCAGCAGGGGACATGAGGGTGTCCTTGGAGGGGCATTCAGGATAATCCTTGCAGCTGTATTTTGGATTACCTGTAGTTTACTGAGTTGCTCCTCGTTAGCTCCAAGGAGCAAACCATTGCAATAATCAACCCTGCTGATGACAAGAGCCTGTACAAGCGTATTTCTGTGATGGTCCGGTATGTAGGGGAAGACACGTCTTAACATACCAATAGCCCGAAAGCAGGTTCCAGCAACTTGATTGACGTGGCCCTTGAAAGTAAGTTGCTGATCAAAAAGCACTCCCAAATTCCTGACTGTACTCTTGGGAATAGGGACAGGGCCCAGCTCTAAGGGACACCAGTCGGATGCCCAGTGTGTCGCCGCTTGCCCAAAACACATGACCCCCCGTCTTCCATACATTACACTGCAGACAGTTTGATGACATCCACTCTGCAATGGCTCTCATGCCATCTGCAAAAGATCTTTTTATTGCAGGTGTAAGGTTTTTCAAGGGAAAAAGGAGTTGGGTGTCGTCGGCATACGACACCGGGGTGAAGCCGAAAGATCTTGCTAAGTTGGCTAAGGGGGCCACATACACATTAAAGAGTGTAGGACTCAAGCTCATCAACTCATCCAGCCATCCATCAATGAACTCACTTATGGCGTCAGAAGCACACACAATTCAACAACTGATTGGAAAGATAGCTGGGACTTGATAGACAGATTCGTCTTGTTGTATTGTGATGTACTGTTCTTTGAAGAAGTGCGTGTTCAGCATCAGCAGGGCAAGGCCCAAATGAAAAGCAAAAAACTGGACTCACTAATGAACCTAGAAGAGGTAAAAGCTCTGCTGTAGGATAAATGTGAAAATGAGTCGATGTTTGGATGGGCAATAGCGGACATGGATGAATGAGTAAAGGACTGAATATATGGAAAACTATTGGGTGAGTGAGTCATTAGAGGGATGAATGGTTGAATAAGTGAGTTCATTGATGGATGGCTGGATGAGTTGATGAGCGCAGGAATGGATTAGTGAGTGAGTGTATGACTCAAGCCCTAAAGTAACTATCACTCGCACTCTCGCCATACACTATTATGATGTCAAGTATTGCATCACTGATGACCTGTTGTATGACTAACTGATAACATGAATGTAATATTTGAAATGACATACTTGATGACAAGACTGTGCATGACTAGTTATAGTTACCGTAGGGCTCAAATTACAGTTGCTTGAAATAACTCTAATTGGTGAATTTAAGTGGTTTTGTTTAAAATAGTATGTTTTAACTGACATTTTCAGCGAATATATATCTATATCTATATATCTATAAAAATATTCACTGAATAAAACATAGGTTTCAGGGGCATTATAGTTAGTTTAACATTTCACTCGTACAAAACCATAGAAATTTCCCCGTTATAGTCACTTCAGCTAACTATAACTCGCGCGGCAGCAATGCACTGCTGATTACATCACTTATTACGGATGTATGACGTTAGCACGCATACTATTACCACGCATACCTTTACAACGCGGTATTTACAACGAATACCGTTACAACGCATAGAGCTTTGAGGTGCTGGATAGTGGTAAGTATAATTTTATATTCCAACTCCAGTCCCCGTGGACACTAGGGAAGGTGTTGGATATAAAATTAAACTTATTCCCTATCCTAGAGCGCCCCCCAGCGCAATGCGTTGTAATGGTATGCGTGGTAAGGCATGCGTTGTAATGGTAGTGCGTTGTAACAAATGCGTGCTAAACGTTGTATACCCTTATTACATCACTCATGACATGGTCAGTGAATGTGTGTTCTTCTGAAAATTAAGTATGTTTTATATATGTATATCTCAAGGCCGATGGAAGAATAAATGGGTATATAAGTGTCTAAATGGATGATTTTTTTTGGTAAAATTGATTGTATAACTGACTGATTAAGTGTATCTTAGTGAATACATGGGTTAGTGAGTAATGTTTAAATATGTAAATATCTGTATCAGTCTCTCACTTTGTGTATAAGCGGCTGCATGGGTTGGTGAGTAGCTACATGAGTGTCTATATCGGTTATTAGTTGGTTTTTTGAGTATCAGTATGAGTATCTGAGTGTCTGTATGGTTCGGTGGGGGGTATTACTTAGTGCATAGATGCATGAATGAGTGACTCACTGTATGTGTTGAAGACAACATGTGTGCAGGGCTGTATGGGTGGATGAGTGTGTATTTGGGTGTGTTAGTGAGTGAATGACTGTTTCAATAGTGTCTTTGTGAGTAACTACATATGTTTTAAACTAGTATATGTGAGTATTGGTGTATATAAGTGAGTATATGTGAGAATGAGAGATTGAAAGAGTTCCTGTATAAATAAGTACGTGTTTCTATAAGTGATTGTTTAAGGGAGTAAGTATGTGTAAGTTTCTATAGAAGTGTGGTTGTGTGTATAACTGTATATGCAAGTAAATAGATGTTTGATACTTTGTTTGCATGTGTGACTATTTGTGTGAGTAACTCTATGGATGAGTGGCGGTGTGTAACAGGATGTATAGGTGTGTGAGTACATATGATGAGTGAGTACATGTATGAGTGACTGTATAGGACTGTTGGTGAATGAGTGGATGTGTGTGTAGATCTTGGAATTACTGAATAGGTGTGTTGTAACTTGTATTGGCATGTGCATTGTTTTGAAAATGTTAGTTTCTATTTTTGTGTGTGTATGAAAGGTTATCTTAGGGTGAGAGGAGGTCTGCCACTCTATCACAAGGATGATGTCATCAGTGATGTCATTTGAGATGTCATGAGTGATGTAATGTGTGACGTCATCAGCAGTGCATTGCGGGCGTGCAAGTTATAGTTAGCTGAAGTAACTATAACGGGGGATTTTCTATGGTTTTGTACGTGTGAAATCTCCAACTAACTATAACACCCCAGAAACCTATGATTTTTTCAGTTAATTTCTAAGGATTATTAAATGCTAATTTCTAACTATAACGTGCCTAAAACCTATGGTTTTTCCAGTGAATTATAAAGGTTTTTTAAATGCTAATTTCAAACTATAACGTGCCTGAAACCTATGTTTTTTTAACTGCATTTCTAAGGTTTTTTAAATGCTAGTTTCTAACTATGCCTACAGAGGTAGTACATGTGAAGAAAGAAGAAAAAACGCACAGAAAGAAGCAAAAGAAATGCAGAAAGAAGCAACAGAAGTCCTCAAAGATGAAGAAAAGTGCTGGAAGAAACAAGACATGCAGAAAGAACAAACAGAGGAGCAGAAAGAGGTCTTGTTGCAAAATCATCATGTGCCCTCAAACTTTTCAGATCGTTACTGGTGGTAACTGACTCTGAGTAATCAGGCCTAAAGCCAGTGCTATGCTAAAAGATACTTAGAATACAGTTAAAACACCTACATACACTAGGGAACATTATGCGTTGGGGTACCCCTGTGATTAGCATGACCTCCTCTATAAGGCCCTAGTACATAATAGGCCAGGGGGATTAAAACTACCTCTAGGTCAGAGGTGCAGAAAGGCCCTGCCCCCTCCCTTCCCCACTATGCAAACGCGCCCCGTGGCACATTTTACGTTGGGTGATTAAGTCCCCTTGAATCCTAAGGGTCCCAGGGGGCTAATTATCCCACCAGGTACCTCCAGTAAGCGCCATAGAGCTGCGTTGCAGAGAGGTGTAAAAAGGTGCAACGCAGGCAGAAACTGGAGGTATCTTCCCTGAAAGAAACACAGGTTTCAGGGAAATATAGTTAGTTGAATATTTCACTCGCACAAAACCAGAGACATTTAGCCAATATAGTTAGTTGAGCTAACTATAACTCGCGCTCCCGCAATGCACTGCTAATGACGTCACATATACTACAACATTCATGACAGGGTCAGTGGCATCACTGATGACATCTAAAATGACATCACTGATGACATCATCCAGCGACTCTGTGTTTCTGTAAAGTTTAAATATGTTTTCACACACATATATATATATATATATATATATATATATATATATATATATATATATATATATATATATATATATATATATATATACACCACTTCACCAAATCCAGTTAAAGATTCGGCCAGGCAGATTTGCAGGCGGTCCAGGTTAAGGCTACCGGAAGCCCACAATCTCTTTCCAACACTCCTTCGTGTATACACTGAAGAAAAACCTGGACTCTTGGATATGCTGTGCAAAAAGGATTTAATCGTCCAGCATAACACTAGACACCAAAATGACCTGGCACATACATTTGGAAAAAATAAAGACTATCCTGAGTCAAAACTCCATACCAATAATAAAAAAGCACAGGAACAGCATGACAAAGACAGTTTCCCCCGCACTTGAAGTATATAAATACGGGGCACAAGCAGCACCCCTAGGTGCTATGCAAGAAAATACATTTTTTAGGTTGCTGCTACACCTTCCGGTGTGAACACCTATCATACCCATTGTTAAGGACCTGGACATAAAATGCATTGACCATCAGGCCATTTTGAGACCTTTGTTGTTTTGGGTACGAATATGGACTACAACAGAGCTAGTTAGTTACAAGGAAGGTTTAGAGCAGATCCTAGAGTTTGACAAAAGTAACAATCTCCAGTGGGCTTAGCATGTGCATACATGATTTGATAAACTCTGGCTAAAGCACTTTTGGGAAACTCCTATTCTTTTGACAGCAACAGCCAAAAAGAAATTGAAAACTGCGTTCTGGGCGTTTATTTAGAATAGTGCTTCCCACAACCAAGACACAGGCAGATTAACGTCTCAGTTCCTGCTTATAAAACCATTCCGAGTTTTTGAACGATATCTGGATGAGGTACAGCCCCAGTTGGCAAAAACTTTGTATATTAAATTTTGCTATGGTATAGTGCAAACTAATTCAAACACAGCGAAATGGGGTCAAAGGTCCGATGTGACTAATAATGATGACTGCTGTATCTTATGTCAACATAATTAATCAGAAAATGAGATACATATCTTATTCTTGTTCCCTATATATGTCAAGCCAAGGCAAAAATGGATTAAATCAACTTGTCGAAACCTGAGAATCAGGTCTTGTTCTAAAACGTTTAGAATACTAAAATCTAATACCTTATAGAAAATTGTTTTTAGTTTCAGTAGATACTTATTTGCTGTGGGTATATTAAGAGAGAAAAAAGGCCTAAAATGTTAATGTTTTAATGTGTAGTTGCAATTTCCAGCCTGTATTTTTTTATTTTTGCACTTGCACTTTGTAAATGGGTCGTGGTCTGAACGAACTTCTCTTGTTTTGTTCCATTTTGTCTGTATGCACTTTCAAAAGCACCTGCACTTTGGTTGCTGTCTTGACTATTAAACTTATTGTTCTGTGGTTTTACCTATATAGGATTAGAAGCTTGGCATCTTTTTATTACATTTCAATTGTAACATTTTCATTGCCCGTGTTACTGTTAATATCAAAAGAATGTCTTGAATCTTAAAACATGTTTTTAAAATCAAACATGTACAAACTGTTTATTATGTATCTTTTATGGTTTTATAAATCGAAATAAAGATTTATTAACTGAATGAATAAACGTGTCTTATTGAATGCATGGGTTAATGACTAAACTGTGTGAATATCTGTATCAGTCTGTCAGTTGATGTGTAAGCAGCTGCATGGGTTGGTGTGTAGCTACATGAGTGTCTATATAGGTTATTGATTGGTTGTCTGAGTATCTGTATGGGTGCCTAAGTGTCTGTTGGTGGGGGTATGTGACTGTGCTTAGATGTGTGAGTGTGTGATTCGCTGGGTGTATGGGTTCAAGAGTGCACCTGTGAAGGGCTGTATGTGTGGGTGAGTGTGTGTATGGGTGTGTTGATGAGTGAATGTATGTCGCAGTGGTACATGTGTGAGTAACTACATTAGTGGAAGGCAGTATATGTGAGTGTTGGACTATATAAATGACTTCATGTGAGAGTGAGTGATTGTGAGAGTGGCTGTATGGATGAGCATGTGCTTGTATCAATGATTGTATAAGAGTAAGTATGAATAAGTGAAGTGGTGTGTGTATAACTGTATAGGTGAGTAAATGGGAGTCTGATTGATTCTTTGCATGACTGACTAGGTGTGTGAGTAACTCTATGGATGAGTGGCAGTGTGAGTGTCTGTATAGATGTTGGAGTGCATTTGATAGTGCTGTATTAATGAGTGACTGAATGTATGAGTGACTGAATGGGTGAATGAGTGGATGTGTGTGTAGAAATAGGAATCAGATAATGGGTATGTAGTAACTGGTATTAGTGTGTCTATGGTTTCGAAAATGGTAGTCTGTATTTTAGAGTGGGTGTATCAAAGGTTTTATTAGGGTGTGAGGAGGTGCATCAGATTATCATGTGGATGATGTCATCAGTGATGTCATTTAAGATGTCATCAGGGATGTCATTAGGGATGTCACTGACCATGTCATGAATGATGTAATATGTGGCGTCATCAGCAGTGCATTGCGGGGGCACAAGTTATAGTTAGCTCAACTAACTATAACGGCCGAATTTCTCTGGATCTGTACAAGTGAAATGTCCAATTAACTATAACGTCCCTGAAACCTGTGTTTTTTTCAGTGAAACTCTAATGTATTTTAAATGCTGATTTGTACCCATACCGTCCCTGAAACCTATGTTTTTTTCAGTGAATTTCAGAGGTTTTATAAATGCTAATTTCTAACAATAACGTCCCTGAATACTTTTGTCATGGCTTGCAGATTAAAACCCCCTTTCAGCACACAGTGGTTGAAAAGTACAGGAAGTTGCTGGTTAAACCCTGGAATCGGCTTCACCGATTCACTTCTAGGTAGAAATTTTCTAGGTTAGTGTAGTACTCTAATGGTGGCTACGGTGACCGTCCCAAGTCAGGGATTAGGCATTCTAATGGAGGGGGGCTAATTACAGGAGCCAGGTGCAGCACGTGTGACTTCACCTCAATGCGTACTTCATCTGTCGTTTCTCAGCGAACGGAGCGTTTCTATTCCGCGTGTTCGTGAAAAGTTTCAGTCAGGTCAGTTTTTCCTTCTCCTTCGCATCTTCACCTGACATCTCTATGCAGTTTTGGGCAGCAAGCTGGAAGTCCTGATTTCACCGGCGGGGGAACAGTTCTTCTTGTTTCCAGCATAATTCAGACTTTGTGAGTAAAGGGTGTGAGAGTATCCCCTCTCACATTAAGTACGTCCGTGGTCTTGACAGCAGCTGAATAACTATTCTGGGCTTGCAGAATAGTTTCGTACCATTTAGCGTCCACCTTTCTGGCTCTCAGAGTCTTACAGCAGCTGGAATATTCCTTCATCAGCGCGCAGACAAGTCCGAACTTTAAACACAAGGCTGCAATATTCTTTCCACTGAGCAATAGTTTCCTTTATTGTTACAGCGCTTTACCTTCTGTGAATTCACCAGGGCTGGCATTGAGTTTACGTTTCTGAGCAACAGAGTTATTTCCTAGCGCTAATTCCTAGTGAAAGACTTCCATGAAAATTCTCTAACTCTAGGATTCTTTGATATGTTATTTGCTACAATGAAAGCCTGAAATTCAGTGGTGAATTATCATTGTGATCTATAGAACCACCCTTCTCTTCATTTGTACTTATAGTATGTAGCAATATATATTGTGAAGAAGTGTGGCTCAGGGGTTAGAGGCGGCAGACCCGGAAGCTGAGATCGGCCCTGGACCAGGGTTCAATTCCCCGCCTCGACGGGGCTTGGGCTCAATAATTCCACGGACTTGTTAATTCTCGCTCCGGTGCCTACTCGACTCACGGGTTCACACTCTGCGACTCTGGGCAATAGCTTGCTTAATCTCCACAACGGCCCCTCGCGGCGGGATGCCTGGCTTTCACCTTGTGGATACCCTGCCGGGGTTATCTCACAGGGGAATACCAGGACGGGCTCCCTAAGCAAGCGCTTAGATGCCTGCGATGTGGGTGGTTTGCGCTATATAAATACCTGTACATTTACATTTACATTTATATATATATATAAAACGCTGAAACGCGTATGCATTTAGTTTCATGGACCACAAACACCGTGCATTTTAATCTGAAATAAAGCCTTGAACGATCCCGGAGTGTGACCAGCCTCTTTCCTTCTGGAAGCAGGTGTGTTTTGATGTGTAGTCAGCAGGCTGGTCGCTGACATATGGCACACCCTCTCGATCAGGAGCACTGTGGAAGGTCAGCATTGTGGGGACTGGCTTTGTTGGCAGAAACACGGAGCCCCCCAGCAGGCACATTGCCACCTGGTCTTATGGTTGTTTGGGGAAAGAGGAGGCAACACGGCTTGCCTGAAGAAAGGATCTGCCGAGGACTTTGTTTTCTTCTCCTCCCCGGGCACTCGAGCTGGTGAGTGGGCCGTGCCCACTACTGTGGGAGCATCACTGTATGTTTGGCGTGTTCTTGTCATTGCACAGTCGCCCACTCAGACTACAAGTACCAGCATGCATCTGTCTGTGGAGGTGTTAGCACGGTGTAAGTACACCTATATTTGGAGGAGGGGGTGGAGAGTATTTTTTATGGAAGGGCGGAGCAAATATCAGCTGTATCCTGTTTTGACCCCCTGACACAGCATGAAACCCGTGAAACTGGCACTGATATAGTCAACTTAATGCTGAAACACATATGCACTTACGTTTCATGGACTGCAAACACTGTGCATTTTAATTTGAAATAAAGCCTTGAAAGATCCCGGAGTGTGGCAAGCCTCATTCCTTCTGGAAGCAGGTGTGGCTTGGTGTGTAGTCAGCAGGCTGGTCGCTGACATACGGCACACCCTCTCGATCAGGAGCACCGTGGAAGGCCAGCATTGTGGGGACTGGCTTTGCTGGCAGAAGCACAGAGCCTGCCCCATAAGACATATTGCCACCTGGTTGTATGGTTATATGGGGAGAGAGGAGGCAACACGGCTTGCCTGAAGAAGGAATCTGCAGAGGACTTTTTTTTCTTCACCTCCCCGGGAACTCGAGCTGGTGAGTGGCCGTGCCCACTACTGTGGGAGCATCACTGTATGTTTGGCACGTTCTTGTCACTGCACAGTCGCCCACTCGGACTGCAAGTACCAGCATGCATCTGTCCGTGGAGGTGTTAGCACGGTGTAAGTACACCTTGTTTTGGAGGAGGGGCGTAGAGGATATTTAGGCAAGGACAGAGCAAATATCAGTTGTATCCTGTTTTGACCCCCTGACACAGTGTGGAGCCTGTGAAACTGGCACTGATGAAGGCAACTTAATGCTGAAACTCACTTACATTTCATGAACTGCAAACACCGTGCATTTTAATCTGAAATAAAGCCTTGAATGATCCCGGAGTGTGTCGAGCCTCTTTCCTGGAAGCAGGTGTGGTTTGATATATATATATATATATATATATATATATATATATATATATATATATATATATATATATATATATATATATATAATATATATAAGCTGCAGGAGACTCGTTGGAGGAAATAAGTGCACGGCTGCTCCTGGCCGTGGAGAGAAGCACCACCTGCGAGGCGAACGCCGAGAAAGCGGGGGCTGTGGAGGCAGGCAACGTCCTGCCTTGACCGGCGCAGCAGGGGCCAATCACTAATGAGGGAGCCGTCTCATCCGGGGCGCAATGGAGTGCCTTTTATGTAGAGGTTTCAGACAGAGCCTTCGAACCCCTTTATAATGTTTGGTGCATTGAAGAACCCACTAAAGGTCATAACTACAAGCAGACAGAAACTACAAGTCCCAAAATACCTGAAAGCTACTACAGCAGAAATGGGATTCGTTCGTTACAAAACGCAATGAATCATGGGAAATGACTGAGAACTGCTAATCAGCTTTGCATCACAAGCCCAAGAAGAAGAAGCGGACAGCTTTGAAACGCGTTGGCTGAAGGGATGCAATTACGGATAAAATGTATTCCTCATCGTGGCAATAAAGTGTTCTGACACTTACCTGGATGTCTGTGTGCTCTTTCAAGCTGCAGGAGACTCATTGGAGGAAATAAGTGCACGGCTGCTCCTGGCCGTGGAGAGAAGCACCACCTGCGAGGCGAACGCCGAGAAAGCGGGGGCTGTGGAGGCAGGCAACGTCCTGCCTTGACCGGCGCAGCAGGGGCCAATCACTAATGAGGGAGCCGTCTCATCCGGGGCGCAATGGAGTGCCTTTTATGTAGAGGTTTCAGACAGAGCCTCCGAACCCCTTTATAATGTTTGGTGCATTGAAGAACCCACTAAAGGTCATAACTACAAGCAGACAGAAACTACAAGTCCCAAAATACCTGAAAGCTACTACAGCAGAAACGGGATTCGTTCGTTACAAAACGCAATGAATCATGGGAAATGACCGAGAACTGCTAATCAGCTTTGCATCACAAGCCCAAGAAGAAGAAGCGGACAGCTTTGAAACGCGTTGGCTGAAGGGATGCAATTACGGATAAAATGTATTCCTCATCGTGGCAATAAAGTGTTCTGACACTTACCTGGATGTCCGTGTGCTCTTTCAAGCTGCAGGAGACTCGTTGGAGGAATATATATATATATATATATATATATATATATATATATATATATATATATATATATATATATATATATATATATATATATATATATATACCAACGTAGCTCCTCCTCAAATTTCTAGGCGTCTCAGGTCACAGACTCGCACACCAGCAAACAAGGGAGATGGACCACAAACGAATCAGCATAAGTAGTTTATTATATCCACAGAGATCAGCTACGCGTTTCTGGCAAGTTATGCCCTTGATCACACTGTAACATGGAGATAGACGAAATGCTTTTTTATACAGTGTTAAAGAGACACCCCCTCACAGTGACGTCATGTATCATGTGATAAGTAAACAGTGAGAAAATACTACCACTGAATGTTAATGCACTATGATCAGCACAAAATCGTATTTCTGGATAAATCCAAATATTAGGCATAAATCCTACAATGGTATTAATGATATATATATATACATCATAAAACTCAAAAGAAATTAACTGTATAAATACAGAATCAATAATATGAAATACCTTAGATGTAAACAATGTGCCAATTAATACAGTCTCATTGTAGTAAGCCTGTTGCAATTCATAGGCTTAACATTATGTGCAAATCTAGCTCAAAACAGTAGTAGACAATAAAGTGCTAAGTGAGAGTAAAATATATGCGCAAAGAGTGCGAGAAATAAAGTGCAATACCATTCATCATAAAAGAGATAAAAACATCACGATATAAGAAACTTCTCAGATCCCTGGGATCAGTAGACTTCATATCATCCATGAGTATAATTCATCTCAACAATAAATATTATAAAAATATCAAAAAGTTGTTAGAAGCCCAATAAATACACCTAGAAAAATATATATACATATACAATAAGATATATACATATATACCTAAGAATAAAATTTAATAAATATTCACGAATTCATCCCATCAATAAATATACAGTCAATAGAAAGATATCAAGGAATAAATACGAACCATTAACCCAAGTCTCATTTCATATTGCAATATATATATGTATAAAAATACATACAATTATATACAAATATACATATATTTAGCTAAAAATACACCGATAGAGGAATAAATACACGATAAACAAAGATACAAAAAATACTGTATGTATTAAATGTAGGAGTAGGAGGACAGAAGTAAATGTAAGAGCATCCAGACACCAACTCAACCTCGAAATAGGGAACCTAACTAAGAGGAATTGAGTAATTCATGTAGTGTGCTTATCTCTTATAAGGAAAGAACAACATAGTAAGACAAAGCATCATAAACATTTTCATTTCCTCAATGTTGTTCAGTCCATTGGGACAACGACTATCCAATTCAAGAATCATTTTGGTTTCAAGCTGTCTTAATAGTAATTCCTGGTCCCCACCTCTTTTAAGAGGAGGTATGGCTCCAACCACAAAATATTTCAAACAGGAGAGATCATTGTTGTGAATTCTCTTGAAATGGCGAGCCACTGGGTAGGCCGGGTCATTGTGCAAAATGGCGCGTAGATGCTGCAGAATCCTGACATGCACCTGGAGCTTGGTACTCCCCACATATCTTAACCCACAGGTGCACGTCAGGACATACACAGCATGGTTGGTCTTGCAATTAAAATTGCCAGTGATCGGTCTAGGCTCCACAGCAAAAAGAGTGGAGTCGTGCGAAGTATTAATGCCGAACCTACACGCACGACAGCTAGAACACTTGAAAAAACCCCTAGACGGTTTTAACCCAGGAATTTTAGATTTTAATTCAGGGGCGGCTTTATCCAAAGCAGAGCCCATGTTTCTGGCCCGTCTGAAAGTGATAGTGGGGATGGCCGGTAACCTAGTGTTCAAAACATGGTCACTTAGAACAATAGGCCAGTTCTTTTTTAATATTGCTTTCAATTTTCTGTTCTCACTACTAAAGGCAGTAATCATACGTGGGCAATCTTCTCAAGATCCAGGGCTAATCTCTTGATCTAATTCAGACCGAGTTTCGGGAAAGAGACTCTGTCTGAATCTGAGTTTGGACTTCTCAACTGCCTGGTTCAATATATATATATATATATATCTATTCCAACCAAACCCGATTTACTAACTTAGAAATCGGACACCGACACAGGAGCAGAATTAGCCATCCAGTAAAGGGTTTATTTGTTAAACAGCATGACGCGTTTCGGCGCACCTGCCTCGTTCACATGGGCAGCCATTAAAATAAACAGACCTTATAGCAGAGGAAAAAGTCACATGGTCACTATTTTCAATAGACATGGACAACAGACTATACAAAAATTGCGACATTATTACAAAATAAATTCTTTCATAAACATTCTATCAGTGAAAGGCATATTCAATAAAAAAACATATCCAATATAAAAATACTCTGCAATTAAATAAATATCCATTTAAAACCAATTGATAAAATTGTCTCAATTCATTTTATGCTATCATTTCATGCATTGCTTCATGCATGACTAATACTTGTCTCAGTGCATTGTTTCATAAGCCTTTTTTATGTGCAATATTAGCTGCAGATTATTCAAAATATTATGGATATCATTTTGCCACCAGTTAGGTCTGTGTCCATCTTTTCACCACTCGGAGAATACTGGGCAAGCGCCCTAAAACGAAATCCAATATCCTCAGTAGAATTTATCACATCACATTTTACTCGCCATTCTGCCAAGAAATATATAAATCGATTAATGATTAGTGTATGGAATTTTTTTGGGGGGAGAGTTACTACACAAAAAATACATTCTTACTTTTACAATTCCAATAAATTATTTACACTGTTAAAAACTTGGCAGTGCAAAACAAGCAACATAAAGTGCTTTATTGCTACAGTACTGAAGATGTTTTATTATGTGTGCAAAGACACATTGTTCAAGTAAAGTGCAAGTGCTTAAATATTCTTAACCGATACGATATACCACATTTAAACAATTTATCACATTCAAATACATTCATGTATTTCATTTTGACTGTAACCTCCAACATGCATATATAAAATAATATACCATACAGCGATTTCCATATATAGTAGATTTTGTTCTCCATTTCTAAAGTCCATTGGAATTCCCATGTTATAACTTATTTAAAAACAATTAAAACAGATATTGAAATGGATTGTTTTATCTTTCAAACTAGATGTACATGCAGATCTTCTTCAACATTTAAACCATAGGGAAATTTTGTGTTGAATAGGAGTATATACCTGGATTCCAATTTTCTTAGTTTTCTCTCACTGTCACCTCCTCTCTGATCTTTCGGGACTTGGTCTATTGCATAGTACACCAGGTCATTGCAATTTCCTTTATGCATTTCATTGATATGTCTCGCAACTACATAATTCTTATTGTTGTTCTTTACTGCTCGGAAATGCTGCAAGATTCGCACATGCACCATGTGGATTGTGCTCCCTATATACATTTTAGGGCATGAACACCTAAGAACATAAATAACATATTCACTTTTACAGTTTAAGGGCAATCTTATTTTCCACGGGCTATTTAGCAAGGGAGACACAACAAGCTGTTAATTTTTTCCATGTTGACATGCCTTGCATTCATAGCATTTATGAAAACCCGGACTATCTTTTAACCATCCACTTTTCTCTTCCACTTCTGGGTTTGTTTTAAATAAGTCATCCCTCATTGACTTAGCTCTGTTATATGTTATCATGGTTCTTCTAGAGATTTGCCCTTGTAATACTGGGTCTTGCTTCATGAGGTACCAATGTCTGCATAGTCAAGTCAAGTCAAAATTTAACTTTATTTGGTTTATCACAACCTTAAAGTATACATATAAAAATAACAATCAATATAAAAACAAGATAAAGTTCTTTAAAAATTTACGCATTCCTAAAAAGAAGATCACCCGAAGTTTAATCTGTTTCGATTTTCGAGAGCAGCGTCTCTACTAGAGTCATGAATTTTACTCCGCTGCATATTAGGATGTTCGATGATGCACCCATCCATCTAGTCACCGCCTGCCTGCAGGTGCGAATTCTTAAAGCGTTTAAAACTGATTTCAACAAAGATCTTCTTTCATCTTTTACTGTCTCGCACGTGCACATTAGATGGTACAAACTTTCTGTATGGTACCCACAAAGGCAGCATGTCTTTTCTTGCTGTTTACTTTTCCAAGTTGGAATTAGGTATTTTGAGCAATGATCGCCCAGTCTCTATGCCATGAATTTCATTTTTAGCGATAGCCGGAAGTGAGCTTCAAGATAAAATTGTGGTTTTAATCTTTTATATGAATTGATTACTGACCAGGCGTGACGGCGTGACGGACAAAATCCTTTTGCCTTCCACCAAGGATAGTGACTTTGCATTTAGTTTACAAATTTCATAGAAAGATGTTCGTTCCAAGTGGCTGTTCCAAACTTCCTCGATGTTTAGTGACTCCAGGGCAGTTCGCAAATAGGAGCCCCAAGAGTTTCGTTCTTTTTTGTCATATTGTTTCTTGATTTCCAGCCAACATAGGTTATTCAGCGATCCTATTTCTGATGCTCTGAGTTTCCAGCACCATTTTGCAAAGATAGCTTTCGTCTGGTAGACTTGGTTTTGTAGGCCAAAATCCAGGCGTATTTGCACTGGGGATGATCCTTTAAAAAGATTAAACACAGATTTGTATTCTCTTGTCTGTAATTTATTTAGGATGTCAATTTCTTTCCCGTGCCATATTTCCAACCCATAAGACAAGGTAGGTAACAGTTGAGCTGCCATTACTTTTAAAAGGTAACCATATGAGGGGCCTTGTAGTTTCTTTTGGAGCAGTTTGCAGGCGAATGTGAGCGATTGTGCTTTGGCTTTGATATCACGTTTTTGGTCCACCATGGACATGTTTCTGCACAGTTTAATACCCAAATATTTATACGTGGTTGTCTCCTCAATTTGAGTATTCTTTGCATACCATTTAAATGTTCCTCGGCTTGGGCCCGCCAATCTCACAACCTTTGTTTTTTTATTGTTAAGTTCCAAACCTACTAGGTCGAAGTACTCTGTTAATTTATTTATGAACCTTTGCTGGCCTATCAGTGTATGGTTTAAAACCACGATGTCATCTGCGTATTGCAGAAACTGAATTGATTTGTTTGCCAGCTTGGGTGGATGTCCGTTTACCTGTTGCAGGTAGATGTTTAAGTACTCTAGATATACGTTAAATAGGCTTGGAGAGAGCACACAGCCCTGTTTTAGGCCATTTCTTATGTTTGTTTGTTGTGATATCATTCTCCCATCTCCAAGTTTTACTTTGGCCCATGTTTCGCTATATAAGGCAATTATTATATCTGTTAGTTTCTGTGGGAGGCCCCAAGATTCTAGCTTTTTCCACAACCGGTCTCTTGGTACTCTATCGAACGCGGATTTTAAATCGATATAGCATGCCAATAATCCTACCTTCTTTTTCTCGGCTCTTTCTATTAACAGCGCCAGAACGGAAAGATTTGTGGTGCCTCCCATGCCTTCTCTAAAACCCGTTTGGAACTTCAGGACTATTTGGTTTTTCTTTATCCATTCCTGTAGCTGACGTAATATTCAAGATGAGAAAAGTTTTGCCTCTACATCGATGAGGGCTATCAGCCTGTAGTTCCGGGGTTCGATTGCGCTCCCATTTTTATAAATAGGGTAGAAGAGGTTGCCATACCAGGACCGTGGTATCTCTTTGTCAATGAACAGTTGGTTGAAAAGTGGGGTGAGATAGTTTGCCCAGAAGTCAGGGTCTTGTTTAAATAGGGCATTTGGTAGGCCGTTGGGGCCTGCTGCGCCTTCAGCTTTTAATTTTTTTATCAACAAAGGTATTTGTTTCACTGTTGTCAATGGGGATCGATCCCTAGGTGCCCCGCTTGGTGTTTCTTTTGCCCATTTGGCTTTTTCGTGTTTTGTTACTACATTTCCTAAATCTTTTCCCTTAGTTGTTTCCTTCTTTAATTGTATGCACAGGAGTTGCAACGTATGGGTATTGTATAAGGTGTCTATATATTGTAGCCAAGAGGTTTCACTTATTCCTATGTTGCTGCTCACCAGTTTCTTTTGATAATTTATTAATTACGCCCCAGAATTCACTGCTATTTGGTAGTTTACTTGTCCTTAGCAGGTCTACCCATATTTTCCCAGTATGTAGCCTTTTTGCCTTTCCGCAGTCTTCTTTATATTCTTTTCTCATTTTCTGTATCTCACCATTGTCTATATACTTTCCCTGTCTGTTTATTGCAGCCTTTTGTCTTAGTTTTTTAGCAATTTCCCTTTTTTTGTCTCCTAGCTTTGTAGTATACCATGGCAGTTTGTAGGCCTCATATGCTGGTTTCACTACTGACTTTGCCGGGAATTTTTCTAGCAAAAGTGTGTATAAATTCTCCCAATTTTTTGCAAGCAAGTGGAGTTCCAGGGCCGCTGTATTTTCTACGTACGTGTACACCGTTTACATTATCGCATTTGTTATGGCGCCTCTACATTTGAGTTTCCTTAGGTTGTACACTTCCGGGATTGTAGCTAGCGACGCAATACTTGCTTTTTGTTGGATGTTTAAGCTCAGTATAGTATCTTGCGGGAAATGATCACTTTCTGGTCGAGCTATGATGACGAAATGGTTAACGAGCTGTATTAGCTCTTTGCTGATTAATGTGTAGTCTATTGTGGATTTTTTATTTCCGCACATTTAGGTAGTTTTTGCAGGTTGGTCGCCCTTTATGTTTCCATTTACCGTCATTAATCCCAGTGATTCCAGATCGTTCCTTATTGTTTGGATTTTGCTATTGTTTCCCTTGGATCTTGTCAGGTTACTGTTGAAATCCCCTGTGATCAGCATCCCGTGGAATTGGTGAGTTATTTGTAAGGTTTTTTATTAAATTTGTTAGTTCTAACAGTTTTTGATTTTTGTAGACTTCTCAGGGTGAATGTAAACATTTAAGATCAGTAACTTCCACCCGACTTCTTTAATAGCATGTTTATTTTCTAGCTTTATGATTTATATCCAATTTACCACTGAATCCATCATCTCTGACTTCCAGTTGAAATCATTTGTTATATATATGGACAGACCCCCTCTTGGGTGACCATATTTAGCGATTTTTTCAGCCATCACATGATGTTCTTCATATCCCGTGATTTGTCTGGGGGTGACATTCCATGTTTCTTGCAGGACAATTATGTCGAATGTACCTAGGAAAGCAATTGTCTCTTGATCTTGTTCCATGTTTTTAAAACCGTGGACATTCCAAGAGCAAATTCTTATTTTTCTTTCCATTTTCTTACGTTCCTTGATGTTTCGTACATGCTCTTTGCTGTCTGAAATACTTCCATCAGAATCAATGAGAATTCAATACTTGTGGGATCCAAGACCAATCTTGGTCTTCCTCCGGTCCGTGCTTTAGTTGTCCTGTTTTTATACTATTAGAAACGGGTTCCCTTCTTACTTGTCGGGTGATTGTCTCTTTTCTTGCTCCTCTTAAAATGGAAGATGTTTTTCCTTTTATGTTTGTTACTAGGGGGGTCACGCTATTTAATAGTGGGTATGGATATTTTATTGGAGTAGGATATACCAGTGTTATGCCCCATGCAGCAAAGTCTACTCTTGTGGAAAAGATGAGGTCCGTTATCTCCTTTGATGCCCATGTGGTGCTACTCATTTCCCAGTCTGTGTCCTTATTCATTTGAACAAACTCTACTGCTATGAGGTCATTTGATGTTATTTCCCTTAATTTCGGAATCTCTCTAAATAGTCGCAGTATGTTTCCCCTGTTCAGCGTGTCCATTTTTCCTTTTGTCAAGTATTCAGGCCTGAATAGTAATTTATGACCTGTCTCTATGGAAACCGTTTGGGGTTTCTGATTCTGACCGAGTTCACTTCTTTCCTCTGT
Source organism: Lissotriton vulgaris (assembly GCF_964263255.1). Lineage (NCBI taxonomy): Eukaryota > Metazoa > Chordata > Amphibia > Caudata > Salamandridae > Lissotriton > Lissotriton vulgaris. The sequence continues at coordinate 503,063,813 of NC_141694.1, forward strand.
TTGGTCTCGGTGGATATCTTGCCCTAGGTGTTGAACTGTGGATACTTCTAATGGACAGGACTTTAATAATAACGCTGCTTCTTTGTGGCACCATGTAGCTGATTCAACTGATCTGAGAGTCGAGGTCGGCCTCTCAAAATCCCTTTGTGTTGCTCCATGGGGGACATTATATATCCCTCCTTTGTTGCCTATCGTGATTATCAATTGGGTGTTCATGCTCAATGATTGTTCTGTTTGGGCTTTGTGACTGATTTCTTTTTTGAATTGATTTGATTGCTTTTCATCGCATTCCCCTACAGTCAATTTTAAAAGTTCTTGCGCCTTAAATTCACGTGGACTTTCTTGTATATGCACTTTTTCCTCTGGTATTTGCTGTTTGTTTCCTGATCCTCCTTGTGTTTTTGCTGGATCGTCCACTATTCTTTTTGTTTTGTTTATTGATTTTATTTCTGTATTCGCTTCATTTTTTAGGTTCCGTTGGGTATTTGACGTTGTCGTTATATGCTTTGAATTTTTCGACGGCTCAGTATTTTCTTCTGTGTTTGCGTCTTGGTTTTTTGCTTCTATTAGCGAGAAGGGTACAGTGGATCGGGGATAGGGTGAAAAAGTTTAAAGGGGAGTGTGTCGTCCTCCACTTCTCTGACCCTGGGGTCTTGCCCAACATCCTACCAAACATCTTACCACCTCAAAGGCGAACGACTTCAATTGTTCCATTGACTTTGGACTTCTTCTATCCAAGAAAGGGAAGCGGACCAAACTCAAGTATTTTAAGAACCAAATGGAACATTGTGTCTAAGAGGGGGAGGAAGGACGTTGCTTCAGTGGACTGGGGTCTGGGTTTGGAAAATCGTTTCTCTTCATTATCTAACCTAAGCGAATGCGACTGACAACCATTTACCTGTAATATTGTGACCGTGCCTGTTTGTGCCAAAAGTACACCAGATTTAGCTTGTAATTTTCCAACAACTAGCTCTCTGGGACTTTTGAGTGGTAATTTACCTGGGGCATCTAATATAACAACCATAGACCAGGTTACAGGGGGTATTCCTATGACACCTATTTCAGGGAATTTTTTGTCATGGAATGTGGCTGGTATATCTTCCAAAATGGACAGCGCAGATTGGTTTGAATTTATAAATAGTTATGACCTTTGTATTTTCCAAGAGACTTGGGCGTGTGAACCTACTTTTGCATTGGGGTATGTAAACTTTCATGTTCCTGCTGTCAAGGGCCCAAAAGGGCGGCCTATGGGGGGCCTTACTATATGGGTTAGGCAGTCCTTAAAAATCGCTGTAAAATGTGTGGAACTTGTCCAAAAAGATATCCAGCTTATAAGACTGACCAGTGATTTACCCCTCTCCATGGATATATATAATATCTATGTCAGAGGTGGTAGCAAAGGTAGATCCGAGGTTCTTATGTGCCTTTCTACAATTCTTGAGTCTGAATCTGCGGGAAAAAACATCATAATTGCAGGTGACTTGAATCGGACATTCGAACCTCTCATCACTGATGATTCTCCTCTGGGATCGGAGGAAGATAAGCTATGGGGCATTCCCACACTAGAGTCCCCCCCGATAACTCGGTGGACGGCTGACATCTTAGGTTTAAATGCCATGTGCTTGGAGCATGGGTTACGAGCTCTGAACGGCCGAACCCAATCAGACCGTGTTCCCGCCATGACGTTTAACAACGGGCAAAGCAAAAGCCGTATTGACTATGTCATCTGTAGTACATCGCTATGGCCATCTCTCAGTGATATGGTAGTTACTCCCAGGATAGAAAGTGACCACGACCCGCTATGCGTTACGCATAATTGGTGGACATCTAATGTAATCACTCCAATTTATTGTAATTTACTTGTGCCGCCGGCGATCACGCAATCCAATAATATGCGTAGGTTAAGATGGTCTGGTGTTAAGACGGACCAGCAGGCCCTGGAAAAGATAGGAGCAGCGGCAGACAAAGCCATCCTGGCATTGGAAAATATCACTGTTTTTGCACAAGGACAAGAAGATGTTAATAAAATTCATACAACTCTTTTTGACGAAGTCAAAAACTTTTTCTTAAAACCCGTACGAAACAACAGGGCTTGTCCATTTAAACCAGCAAAGTGGTATAACCAAGATTGCAGGACAGCAAGATCTAAATTAGGAGCTGCAATCAAAAATAATAATCTGAGTGAGACTCGGTCTGCTAGGAAGCACTACAAAAACTGTATCGCCAGGGCAAAAAGAGACTGGGACGAAGACCATTGGCAGAAATTGAGATGTGCTGATGAAAGTAAAAATTCTAGACAATTCTGGCATATTGTCAAATGGGGCCATGATAGATCCTCAGAGCCTCCCAACAATAATGTCCCTCATGACGCCTGGGTTAAGTTTTTCAGTGAGCAGTACTCTTCCAGGGATCAGCCCGCTAGCAATTCTAACCTTACTTATCTGTTCGCAGATGATGATATTTTTATGCTAAGCGAGATCCTAACTGCCCTGAAATCAGTTCATCGGGGCAGAGCCCCGGGTATTGACGGCGTTCCGGTGGATGTCTTCTTAGAGGACACCGTCAGGTGGAGTAAGTACATCTGCCTTTTATTAAACCAGATAGCCAGGGGGGCTGAAATCCCGGTATCCTGGCGGGGTGCCGTCATTACACCAGTATATAAAAAGGGGGATCGTGCCCAACCCTGTAATTATCGCCCAATCAGCCTAATAGACACGGTCCAAAAAGTGGTAGGACGTGTAATTATTAATAATCTGCTTGATTGGGCTGAGGAGCAGAACGTCCTATCCCCTTTTCAGGCGGGTTTTCGCAGAGCAACTAGCACTGTAGACCAGGTCTTTCGTTTCCAACTAATTCAATGGCGGACAGTGGTTCTGGGCGGATGCAGTCTCTACGCAGCTTTTGTTGACTTAAGGGCTGCATTCGACCTGGTGCCGAGGGCTAAATTGTGGGAGGTGTTGGCAGCCCTGGGGGTCCCGATGATTATTTTAACCTTGATCATGAGACTTCACGAGGGCACTTATGCTAAGATGCAATGGGGTGGCTACGGTAACGATACTATTGACTTCCCTGTCGAGCGGGGGGTTCGGCAGGGTTGCTCAATGGCACCAACACTGTTTACTCTTTTTATAAACGGAATTGTTCCCCTTATGCAAGCTGAGCCCGTAGACGCTCCCTCTCTCGCTGGTGCAAAAGTTCCAATTTTAATGTTCGCAGACGACACCTTAATTTTATCAAAATCCCCAAGTGGTCTGCAAAAGGCACTGGCAATTTTTGACAAATTTTGTTGTGATCATGGGTTGGAGGTAAATGCAGCTAAAACAAAACTCATGGCTTTTAATCCTTGTAGGAATTATAAATCTAAAATTACCATGAGTGGGCGCTGCCTTGAAGTGGTGAATTCCTTTACTTATCTGGGGATACATATCTCAAATGACAACAGATGGAACCACCACTTGAATTTGGCAATATTAAGACACAAACAACTGGCTGGTACCATCATTAAGGAGCACACGAAATCTTTAACTAAGCCAATCAAACCGCCACTAATCATATACGAGGCTAAAGCAATAGGGTCTGCACTATACGGGGCAGAGCTGTGGGGGCAAGAAAACCTCCAGGAGCTACAGAGGTCAGAGAATAGCTTCCTCTGAAAATTAACTGGCACCCCGCAGAGCAGTCCCCTCTTGCCACTCAGATATGATCTTGGTAGGAAGGAAATTTCGGCTATGTGTAAACTTCGACCGATATTATATTGGCGTAGAATCTGGACCACCCCCGAGTTGTCACAATATGCAGAAGGATTTGCTGATGTGATCAAAGCAGATCGATTTCATGAAATTAAATGGTTCAGATCTTTGAGAACTGCACTAAGTGAACTAGGGTTGAGTGAATTGTGGTCGGATCCAACAGGGTCATCCTTTCCACCAAAGTTGTTCATAAAAAACCTTTATTGGGAACAGGTTGAAAATAAGAGTCTCCTTAACAACAATAATGGGTCTATGACGACTGCCTTCCTTGAAGCTAAACTGTTTCCAATGTTTGAAATGTATTGGGATATTATAACTAAACCCATGGATAGGAAACTGTTTTTCCAAATGAGGGCTGGCTCTCTACCTCTTGGTAATTTAACATCTAAATGGAAAAATAGAGGTCCAGCAACTTGCTTAGTTTGTGGGGAAGGCAATGAGACTCTGGGACACTTCTTGTTTGTTTGTCATGCATATTCTGTTCCTAGACGTGTGTGGTTGGCTCCCATGTGCAGAAATTTGGGTACTAAAAGCTCCTCGGTAGCTCTACGCATTGTTAAAACTACCTCCTTAAACTGGATTATCATAGCGACCGCTAAGTACTTGGGGTGGGCGTGGGTAATTAGGAAGAGATTGCTAGTAGGGTGACTACTCTCTGCCTAGATGATCAGAGACTGCTAGTTTATCTACTCTCTGTTCCCATGCCAGGTGTCTATCTGACGAAAACATTTTTTAAACCAATTTTAACTATGTAATTGGATTGTTCTTTTAACACGATTTTATAATATGAACTTTGCACCTCGATGGTATATAACTTGATGAAATGTGTTTTAAAAACTTCTTTTTAATGTGTATTGTGCTTAAAGTCATGCTGACTTAGTAATTTAATTGTATTTTATTATGTGTTTGTTTGTCTGCTTTTATGAGTAAATACTCGAATAAAGCACTTTTGAATTGCTTCTATTATGTCAGATTCTTCTCTCTGATCAATTAAACTCTTATTCCTCCTTTTTTGTGCAAATATAGGGTAATTTTGACTTTCATATTTGATTTTGGTGGCATTCTTCCTTGCTTTCCGTGCTCGTTTACGTTGTCTTTTGGTTTGAGTTTCAATTGTGACCGATGACGCATGCCTTACTTTCGCCTTGTCTTCTTTCGATTGTTTCCCTTTCTTCAGCTAAGTTTATGACTGTTTCTTTCTCAGTGGATGATCTTTTACCCTTTTGCTTTTCGATCTTTAAGACTTCGCCCTTTGTTTCCTGGTAGGAGGTTTCTCCAAGTGTCCTTGTTGTACGTGTTACACGTAGGATTTCTGACAAAATTGCTGGTAAAGTGGCCAGTTTATCTATTATCTTCACACAATCGCAGTTTGGTACCATTGTTTTACCCTTTGTTTGAAATTCTTTTTTGTTTCTTTTGCGATGTGTTCTGAAATTGTATCCAATTTGGTATTTATTCCCGCTATATGTGTTGCAATTAGATTCATTAAATCCACCTGAACATCCAGCTTGTAAGACTGGAAATTTAGGACATCGATTGTTTGCTGTAAAGTTTTTAATAAAGATTCACTCCAGGGGACCACCTGTGTGTTTATTGGTTGCATCGGGCCCCTGACGTAGACTCAAAACCACTGGCGGAGGAAATAGTTATGTGCAAGTGTTTTTTTGCGTTTCCTTGTGGAAGGCCACTTTTCTCAGTTTTATGTTCCTTCCATCGGGTAGGGCTAGATATAGATTTTTTGGGGGTTGAGGTAATTTCCCGTTTTTCTCCCTTTTCTATTATTATCGCCCGCTCTATATTTTTATCTTCCACTTGCTTTTTTCCCCCTGATTCCTCTGCATTTTGTGTGTTTACTTCTAGCATCTTCAGAAGTTAGTCTTCCTCAAAAATTTAGAAAGATCTTGTCCAGTCTATCTTTTGTGTATTCCCTTGGGATTTTGTTTGACATCCAATTTGACTTTGGTCATTTTTAAAAGTTAGGCTTTTTCCATTTTCTTCAATGTTTGTCTTGTCCAGTGTGGACATAAGTTGGCAAATGGGTGCATGGAATTGTGCTGCTGTTTTTAACAACTAGTTTTTGATCGTTGGTTTTTCTCGGGGCAGTGTACCCGTGCTGCCTTCCAGTTCATTTCTTTGTTTTGACTGTTTTTCTCGCTGTACCTGACCTTTTCCTTCCTCTTTACTCGATGTAGTTAAGTTTATTGGTTTTAATGGGCTCTGTAAATTTTGTTATTCTTCTGTTGTCGCATAGATTGCCGCCATTTGGTCTTTTAGAAAATGAAATCTGTGCCTTAGGTTTTTCTCTCCAAACTTAAAAAGTTCTGGAGTGGGGACTGGAATCAGGCTCTTTTGCTCCTTACCGGCAAACTCCTTTGTTTTGTTTTTGCGTACTTGCTTGATTTGGTGTTTTGTAGCTGCTCTTTTCTTATGTTTATTTAACGGTACTTGTCGAATTTTTCCTGACCTCATGGTCCTATTACAGTTATTCGAAATGATTTCCTACTAGTTGGCTGACTTGGGTTCCTAATTTCGAAATGTATGCGTGTTATGAATTTTCTCGAGATGTTAAAAAAGCCTCCTTCCAGTGTAAATGATATTTCGGCTAACTCTGGCGTACAGGCAGTCTGGCAGTCTGGCTTATAATTTTCTTCAGTGTCTCTCTATTTGACTACTTTTTCTGATACCTCCTGATAATAAGGGGATTTTAAACCTTGCTATTGACTTACTCTGACCCACTGGCGCTAAAGCAGATTCACACTGCCCCTACTCTTGCTTCCACTCCACTCCTTCTTCCAATTTTGCAATGGCTCCTGTGACTCCCCAAATATGTTCTTTTCCCTTGTCACTTTTCCCTACGCCCTGTTCTCTATGTTCTTCTCGAGGTGACCTTTCCCCCCCCTCTCCGCCGCGCCAACAATCACAGCAGACAAAACACCACGGCTTACCTCCAAGCCTGTCTGCTCTTCAGGATACCCGCCCGACCGCCTATCACAGGCTAGGTGATAGTTTGGCAGTGGGTCCGTGGCAATGTGGCGGGCCGGAGACGTGGCGGTGATCAGTTTGAGCAGCAGCCGTCAGGAAAGGCAGCCGTTTAGGTGACGGTGGCGGCCGTGACAGAGGTGGAGGGGTATTAGAAACTTTCGACAAAGCAAAAAGTCAAACCTCAGTGGCCAGCCTCGGTGGTCGGGCGGTTTGGAAAGCAGGGATAACGTGGGTGGCGGTGCAGCCAGCTCTGGATGTGTACCTCCATGAGGAAAAGAGGCGATCCTTCCCACTAGATTTTCTCCTTGTGTTTGGTTTATTATTGGCTGGAACTTGACTAATGGCAATTCTGGCAAGGATTGGGGGATAGTCGTTCCAAATTCGAGCCTCTGGCTCCTGCCTCCCAAACCTTGACAGCGTGTTCTCACTTTCTCAATAGTGCTTTCTCTACGGTACTTTTGGTGTCTCAGCGTCTCTGCTCCTTTAAACCCAATAGCATACTGCAGCTTTCCTTTGTGACCCCACTTCTGTCCCACTGAAGTGGCGTCTCCAGCAGCAGTGTAAGAGGTACACACGGGGCTCTGGGCTCTCGAGCCTTGGTCTCCGAGCTCCGCAGTGGCTGCAAACCACTCTACTGGAACCAAAACTGATTCCAAACTGATTCCAAACTTCAAACTCAGACTCCAAAACTCATAGACTCCTCATAGACTCCTAAGCTCCTGCAACTCCTCAGATCAGGCAGGCTGCCTCAGATCCGCAATCATCGTTCGTTGCTGCTCTGCCCTCTTTCGTTTGCCTCCTCATGGGGCCTCTCAGCGGGAGCGGGAGCGGTCGCTGCTGAGGCCGAAAACAGCTCGGCTCACACGATTCTCGACTGCTCTGGGCTGCTTCCGTGGGCTCTGTCTTAACTCCACGGGTACGCTGCACCGCCCACTTGTTCACCAGCGCTCGAACCCGCTCAAACCCGCTGTCCTCCCGCCGTGATCTGCAGCTCCGCCGCCACAAATCCTCCACGAGCTACGCAGCTCAGCTTAGCCACGGAGCCGAGCACAGCACAGCAGAAAAAATAGCCAGGCAAGCAGGCAAGGGGGGGGCCAGGCGGGGGGTGCTTCAGCGGGCTTCAGCCGGACTTCAAACGGGGCTTCCATGGCAAGGGCAGATACTGCTAGGGTAGACAGCGAGCCGGTAATTCGGCAGCAGCCCACTCGGCCCGTTCAGAATGGTGTTCTGGCGTTCTGGCGACTTCACAGCTCTCTGGCACACTCTAGCGTCCAAAATGTCTGCATAGGCTTTGTCTTACTTTCTTTTGATATGCATTACAGCCCGTGATCATCCTTATCTGACCTTTGGAATCTTTGAATTTTGTTGCAGCCTTATCTTTATCTGGTTTCAATAGATCATTTCTTTGTATACCTTTCACCTTCTCTTTTACTTGACCTAGGGTCCCTTTCCTGTATCCCCTTTGTAGGAATCTATTAGTTAGATTAGTTTGAGCCTCGCTTAAAGAAACCTCATCACTGCAGTTTCTCTTCATCCTTAGGTTCTCTGCATAGGGGATACTCATTTTCAATCTAGGAGGATGAAAGCTCGCCGCGTGCAAAATTGTATTGCCTGTGGTCGGCTTTCTGTATGTTCATTTATGAATTACTCCAGCAGAAACGTAGACCTCTAAATCAAGATAGGTTACACTTTTTGCACTTACGTTCTCAGGGATGTATGACGTTACAACGCATACTTTAACCACGCATACCATTACAACACAATTTTTACAACGCAGGATCTTTTACAACGAATACCTTTACAACGCATGACATTACATCGCAGAAGCTATTACAACGCATGCCATTACAACGTTAGTATAGGTAAGTATATAATAAAAAAAAGGAATTAATAAATATTTAATTAATTTTATTTATTAAAATAATTTTTTATTAATGTATTTGTAAATATATATATATTTTTTTTAAATAGTGTAGGTGTTTTAAATATATATATATATATATTTTAAAAATAGTGTAGGTGTTTTAAAATAATATTCTAACTCCAGGGGGGAGTAATAGTAGGGTAAGTGCAGGATAATGTAGGGGTAAAAATTACTATTCTAACTCCAGGGGGGTGTAATAGTAGGGTAAGCGCTGGATAGTGTAGGGGTAAAATTTTTTATTTTTTTATTTTTTAGGAACTTTTTTAATAAATATTAAAATTACTTAAATTAATTTATTTAATTTATTTAAAGTACTATTTTTAAAACTGAACCCTTAAAATACCCCTGTACCCCAAAACCCAAACCTATCCCTAAACCCTAAAGCTACCCCTGTACCCCAAAACCCAAACCTATCCCTGAACCCTAAAAATACCCCTGTACCCCATAACCCAAACCTAGCCCTGAACCCTAAAAATACACCTGTACCCCAAAACCCAAACCTATCCCTGAACCCTAAAAATACCCCTGTACCCCAAAACCCAAACCTAGCCCTGAACCCTAAAAATACCCCTGTACCCCAAAACCCAAACCTAGCCCTGAACCCTAAAAATACCCCTGTACCCCATAACCCAAACCTAGCCCTGAACCCTAAAAAAACCCCTGTACCCCAAAACCCAAACCTAGCCCTGAACCCTAAAAATACCCCTGTACCCCAAAACCCAAACCTAGCCCTGAACCCTAAAAATACCCCTGTACCCCAAAACCCATACCTATCCCTAAACCCTAAAACTACCCCTGTACCCCATAACCCAAAACTATATCTGAACCCTTAAAATACCCAAACACCCCAAAACATATACCTCAGTACCCCAAAACATATACTCCTATACTCATACTTACTTTTTAAATTTACTTAAATTAATTTATTTAATTTATTTTTAATATTTTTAAAATTAATTAAATAATTTTTTTTAAATTAAATAAATGTTGAAAAAAAAGATAAACTTACCTATACTTACGTTGTAATGGCATGCGTTGTAATAGCATCTGCGAAGTAATGTCAAGCGTTGTAAAGGCATTCGTTGTAATGGATCCTGCGTTGTAGTAGTTGCGTTGTAAAAGTAGTTCGTTGTAATAGTTGCGTTGTAACGGTTGTTTCCCCGTTCTCAGTGAATCTCAAATTTAAATTGTCATTAATGTTGTCAATAAATAATTGAGCTGCCTCTCTTGATCCGTTCCATACAATGAACAGATCGTCAATGAACCTGATCCACTTTATGACATGGTTTGTCCAATCCCTGCCATGTTCGACTTTGAGCACCTGCTCCTCCTACCAGCCCATATGCAAATTAGCATAGCTGGGGGCGAAGCAGGTGCCCATCGCCGTCCCTTTCAGTTGTTTATACGTGTCACCTCCAAAGATGAAATGGTTGTTGATGAGGCATAACCTACACATTTCCATCAGCATATTAGTGTGCTGATATAGGTTAATGGGCCTCTTATTCACAAAATGTCTTGTGGCTCTCATCCCATCTTCATGATCAATGCTTGTATACAAGCTTACGACATCTAACGTGAATAGAAGGTAAGATTCCTCCCATTTCACTTCTGCAATCTTATTCATAACATCCCTGATGTCTTGGATATAAGCTGGCAATTATTTCACGAAAGGCTGCAAAAATTAATCTAAAAACCTTGAAGCTGGTTCAAAAATACTCCCTATGGCGGAAATGATGGGTCGCCCTGGGGGTTTGTCCACCCGCTTATGAATTTTCAGAATTAGGTACAGGATTGGCAACACTGGGTTCTCAACTGTAAGAAAGGAGAATTGAGTTTGACTAATCAACCCCAAACCTCGCCATCTGGATAGATCTTTCACAAATTTGTGTTTTATTTCCATTAGGTTAATTTGAGGTACTCTTTGATAAAACTCCTTATTATGTAATTGTAACATTGCCTCATGATTGTAAGCATCCAAAGGCCACAGAACCAAGTTCCCGCCTTTGTCTGCTTGCCTCACAACTATGTCCTGCGGACCCTGAATCTTCAAAATTACATCATTATATTTCTTCTCAAAAGCAGATTAATTTGCCAAAAATTCCCTGGATGATGTTTCTGACAACTTCTTTAGATCTTGTATAACTAAATCAGAAAACATGTCAATTGCATCTTTAGGAGTATTGGGGGTGAAGGTTGACTTGGGTCTAAATTCAGGAGCAGACCTATCAAATATATTCAAGAGAGCGTCAAATCACTGCAGAGACAAAGGTATGAGATGCGATCGGGTAGGCTTACTTTAAGGGAGTTAGTTAGGTATCTGAAAGGTTTTGAAGTGTATTAACGCTTTCATTTGTGTTTCAGGTGCTGGTATAGCTAGAATTCTCGAGAGAGAAGGAAAAGGCATAGCAGTGGAGTCTCTCTTCGTCCCATGCCCTTTTCCCCCTCTCTACTGACAGTTGAATTCAGTCTGCTGGCAGTGGGGTTTGGGATTGGAGGAATAGTCATCTGCTCCTGTGGAAGTCCTAGTTTATCAGGTGTGTGGTACTCGACACCTATGTTTCAGAGAATTATAAAGAACTAGCAGCCCGTCCGACGTTGTCCGGGTATGAATTGCTGCCGGCCAGTAGTATATTGTTTCTTAGGATTTCGTTTTGAAAGCATTTCTTATCTGTGACATGCCTGTGAAACGCTCTGATTCACAGTGCACTGCTGATGCACTTAAGAGTGCGCGTTCAGTAGTGTGTGAACTCGAGTTTCCCTACTTTATTTTTCTTTGCAATATTATATAGCGTGAACTTGACAACATGGCATGAGCACAATTTACATTACAGAAGAACACATTCATTTGTGGTAGGCACAGGGAGACAAAGTGATTTGCCTGGAATCACCGGATGTTGAGATGATGCCGAGATTCGAACGTAGCTCCCCAGCTCTAAAGTTCGCTATTCTGTAACTTGTGGCGGGCGGTGTGTCTAAAAGTGTATGTCGGTGCTGGCCATCAATGAGAGGGACCTGTGCATTTTTCAAATCAGTGGTGAAAAAATATGAGTATGTTGCTGGAGATGTGGGTCACCGTGCCACCAACGTACTTACTGGGGAAGGGTAAACACCCATTATTCCGCAACTTTCTTTCCGCATACCATCACTCTGCATACTTTCATTACGAAAGTACCATGACTCCGCAATGCCATTATAACGCATGGCATTACATTTTATATGCTTTTACCACGCATACATTTACAACGAAATTTGTTGTAAATGCAATAATGGTAAAAGCATGTTTTTTTTAATGTTTGGAAAAGGTAAGTATGGGTATAGGGGTATATGTTTTGGGGTACTGAGGTACATGTTTTGGGGTGTTTGGGTTTTTTAAGGGTTCAGATATAGTTTTGGGTTATGGGGTACAGGGGTAGTTTTAGGGTTCAGGGGTAGGTTTGAGTTTTGGGGTACAGGGGTATTTTAGAGTTCAGGGGTATATTTGGGTTTTGGGGTACAGGGGTATTTTTAGGGTTCAGGGCTAGGTTTGGGTTTTGGGGTGCAGGGGTATTTTTAGGGTTCAGGGGTTGGTTTCGGTTTTGAGGTACAGGGGTATTTATAGTGTTCAGGGCTAGGTTTGGGTTTTGGGGTACAGGGGTACAGGGGTATTTTTAGGGTTTAGGGATAGGTTTGGGTTTTGGGGTACAGGGTATATTTATAGGATTAAGATGGGTTAGTGTTTAAAAGTGTTGGGGTATTTTAAGGAGTAAGGGTGGGTTATGATTATGGGGTGCAGGGGTATTTAAAGGGAGGTGGACACCCGGAGCTGGAATGTAGAGAACCTGGGAAGAAAAAACAATGAAATATTGGGCACAACGCTCGCTTTTTGTTCCCGTAATCTCGCGCCCCGCACACGCCCATGCCCCCAGCACACGCCCACAGAACACGATATGAGACATGGCATGAAGGGCGGAACGTACCACACGCCCCCAGCATTTGTCACGCCCCCAGCACACGCCCACAGCACAACGCAGACACACCCACAAGGGACTACTTCGCTGGCACTGTTCTTTTACCTTTTAAATGTATATGGTGGGCGTCTGCATAGCCTATGTCCTTCTGCTGCAACTGACCTTTCCAACGCTGTATTGGGTGTTGTGATTGGTGCTGGGGTACCTGAGATTACCAGCCTCAAAGGTTTGGGCTCTCTCTTTATTATATTAGTATAGATTTTCAAATTATAATTTCTAACTATAACGTCCCTGAAACCTATGATTTTTCAGTGAATTTCTAAGGTATTTTAAATGAAAATTGCTACCTATAACATCCCTGAAACCTGTGTTTTTTTCAGTGAATTTTAAAGGTTTTTTAAATGCTAATTTCTCACTATAACGTCCCTGAAACCTATTATTTTTTCAGTGAATTTATAAGGTTTTTTAAATGGTAATTTCTAACTATGCCTACATAGGTAGCACATGTGCAGAAAGAGGATGAAAGGCGCCAAAAGAAGCAAGACAAATGCAGAAAGAGGCAACAGAACTCCAGAAAGAGGAAGAGCGGTGCAGAAAGAAGCACAAGATGTGCAGAAAGTACCAACAGAGGTGAAGACAGAGTCCTTTTTGCAAAGTCATCCCCCAACTTTTTACTGACTGGTACTGGTAGTAACTGACTCTGACTGACCCTGGGCTCTGCGTAACCAGGCCCGGAGCCAGTGCTATGGTGAAAGACACATAGAATACAGTGACACTTAGAATACATACACTAGGGTATACTATGGGTTGGGGTACCACTGTGATTGGCATGACCTCCCCTGTAATGCCCTAGTAAATAATAGGGCAGGGGGATTAAAACTACCTCTAAGTCCATATCATATAATAGGGCATGGCAGTTTAGAGGCCAGCAGCCCTTTTCTGCACTTGCGTGTATGCACTGCTGAGCCTGAGGTCAGTTTAAAAGTAGCCCTGTATGTTCACAAAAGAGGCAAGAGAGGTGCAGAAAAAAGCAAGTGAGGTGTTGAAAGAAGCAAGAGCAGTGCAGAAAGAGCCAACAGAGATGCAGAAAGAGGCAAGAGGGGTGCAGAAAGAAGCAAGAGAAGTACAGAAAGAAGCAAAGGAAGTGCAGATAGAGGCAAGAGGTGTGCAGAAACAGGCAATAGTAGTGCAGAAATAACCAAGAGATGTGCAGGAAAAGGGAAGAAGGTTGCAGAAAGAGGCACAAGGGTTACAGAAAGATGCAAGAGAGGTGTGGAAAGAAGCAAGAGAAGTGCAGGATTTTTTTAAACAAAAGTGCAGAAAGAGACAAGAGAAGTGCAGAAGGAAGCAACAGAGGTACAGAAAGAGGCAAGAAAAGTGCAGAAAATGGCAGGAGGGTTGCAGAACCAGGCAAAAGAGGTGCAGATAGAAGCAAGAGAAGTGCAGAAAGAACCAACAGTTGTGCAGAAAGAGGCAAGAGGGGTGCAGAAAGAGGCAAGAGATAAGCAGAAAAAAGCAAAAGAGTTGCAGAAAGAGGCAAGAGGGGTTCAGAAAGAGGCAAGAGAGGATCTGAAAAAGGCAAGAGAGGTACACACAGAGGCATGAGGGGTGCAGAAATTTGCAAGAAAGTTGCAGAAAAAAGGAAGATAATACGGGACAAGGTAGTTCACATAGCATTGCTCGTGTTAATTGTTCCCTTCCAACATCATGCCATTTTTAGCCTGTGCTTTTAACAAATTGTGCTTTTAAAAATGTATATTTTGAACTGTGCTTTTAACTTTGGCTTGCTTTGAATTCTGCCTACTTTGCACTCTATAAACGCTCACCATGCCTTTCACGTTCTCCTGTCTCTCCTTCTTCCCGGTCCACCACAGCAGGTAGGCTGCTGATTGAGTGGAGGGAGGATTTTTTTTTTGGAAGAGTGCTCTTCACCCACTTCCTTTGGGCCATTATATGGTGGCCATCTTGAAGGTGAGACGCTCTAGTCAATTATGGCTTCTGGCTTTATCAGAGGCAATGGCACAGACGCGCGAAGCAGGTGCGCCGGCGGCACTACAAAGGCAAGCCCGTCCACGCCCGATCTGGGCCAGGGACAAACCTCCCTGTCCGTTTTAACACAAATCAACTTACTTACTCCTGAGAGCAACTCTGGAGATTAAGGAGCTCTCCTAACAAGAATTGTCTACATCCATTTGTAGTTATGGATGTTTTGAGCTGCCCACACCATTCTTACACACCACTACCTAATCCTAAACACCGCCTGGCCTCTGCAACCACCTCAGTTTATGAAATCCTGTCCTTAAACTGCAGATCCTTACCCAAACACGGCACTCAAATCTCTATTCTGCTTCAAGAGGAGTGCCCTGATGTGCTGTTTCATACAGAAACGTGGCTCAATAATAAGTCAGAACCAGACCTGGTGCAATGGTCCTACTATATCCTGAGGAGACATCAGGAGCAGGAGAAGAGAGGAGGCATTACCATTATTTTAAAAGTGTTTTAAATGTTGCATTGTCCCTAACATCCTACCAGATTGTGAAAACTTTTCCTTCTTCATCACGTTTTTTCCCACCCATACCTTTTCGGGTATTCTTATAGGCTCCCCTGGAGCCTATGGACAACTGCTCAAAGTCTTACCAGAAATTGTCACTAACCTGGGAATCTCCCCCTTCAATTTTACTGTACTAGTGGATCTCAACTTGCATTTTGATGATCCCTCTGACTCAGTAATGGCTGACCTAATTCAGAATCTCCTAGCTATTCAGATGAAGCAAAATTCACTAGCCCCATCCATGAAAAAGGACACCTCCTAGACCCCATCTTTTCCAGTTGAAGGGAACTTTCAGTCAGAGAGTCGGTCCCAGTGCCATGGTCAGACCACTTTCTGGCCCCCTTCTCCTAGGATTTGCAGAAACCCCCTCTTATCATCAGCATGACAAGTAGCTTGAAACACTCTTGGTCCAACCTTCAGTTGGGCTCATGGAAATCAGCTCTGAAAAACTCCATACCTACTTTAGATTCCTATTCCAGTGCCTCGAATGACAAATATAACCATTGGATCGATTCCTCCCTGGACCTAGTCATTCCTAGGAAATACATTAATAAAAAAGTTAGGAATTACCCCTCTCCATTTTACTCACCCAAGATGCATGAGTACAAACAAACTGCAAGAGACCTGAGAGGAAATGGAGAAGAAATTATGATGCATCAAGTAAACAGAAATACAGGGACTCTATAAAAAGTTATCAATCCAAAGTGAAGGATGCACAAGTATCCTACTATGAGGAAACAATTAGTTCAGTCTCAAACTCCCCCACAAAGTGTCATGAATGGGCAGAGTTATTTTCGAATAAAATCAAGGATATCTATGATTCCTTTTCCCTCCTCCTCCAAAATGAACCCGCCGTTAATCGAGGACTCTGCGCCCGGTTAGCATTCTCTCAAGGAAATTCCCCTGATGGGTATGGACACTCTAGAGAACATCTGTGCCTCATTCAAATCCGGCTCTTCCAGTAACCCGGCATCCCCGCAATTTCTAAGTAAGGCTGGGGAAGTAGTCCTCCTGGTGTTACTGAAGGTGATTAACTCCTCCATCTCAACCGCGAACTAGTACTGCCACTGTGAAAACATGCCATGGTGACGGCGCTATTGAAGAAACCCCGCATTAATCCTGAAATTCTTGGAAATTACCTCCCTATCTCCCTCCTTGCTTGGATCAGTAAATTGATAGGAAAAGCATGTAAATTCAGTCATTTCTACCTTCCTCAAATCTCACAACATACTTCACCACTCACAAACCGGATGCCGCCCCCAATATGAGCCTGAATCTGCATTGTTTGCAGTGGTAGAAAAGGCAAAAAAGATTATCAACCAAGTTGGATCGACAGCTATTATCCTTTTGGACCTCAGTGCTGCTTTTGTCACTGTTCATTTTGACATCCTGATCCATTGGCTAAGGAATGTCAGACTATCGGGCGGTGTTATCAGCTGGCTGCAGTCCTTCCTCGAGGACAGGACATTCCAAGTCTTTGAAGTAGACAACTTTTCAAAATGGATCCCACTTAGCTGTGGCGTCCCTCAGGGCTCATCTAAGATCCCAACGCTGTTTAATGTCTATATGACCCCCCCTGGCACAGATTGTCCTCCCTTTCAGGATTGAAATTGTCACCTACGCCAATGACACCCAATTAGTGATGGCCTTAAATCACCCAGAAGACACCTCACCATGCCTAGGCCCCTGCCTGGAAAGAGTTGCAAAATGGAATCCTTGTTCCTCAAATTGAATGGAAATAAAATGGAGCTTATGCTGCTGGGTAACTCACCCATCTTTGATATGGATCAGCATGGCCAAGCTGTCTCGGCTCCCTGCCCATGTCCAAATATGAGATTAAAAGTCTTGGCATGTGACTAGATCGGTCACTCACGTTTGATAATCGGCTGATAAAACTGGCCGCTTCCTTCTATGGCATCCTTTGAATGCTCCACCAAGTTCTCCCGCTCCTCCCCTTCTCAGCAAGAAGACTCATGGTCCATGCCTTGATCCTCTCCAGCCTCGATTGTGCTGTGTGTCTGCCTGCCTGATGTGAACTGCATGTCTGGCTTGTTATTGACAGGAGCTGAGAAATGTGGGTAGGTCCATGAGGGGCATTGTGAGTCAGCCAGGCTGAATGGGACACCTGGGCTAAGAGTAGTGGGAGGGGTAATCCCCTGACTCTGAATAGGACCATGCCCAGGCTGTATAATGCTGGCCCCGCCCCCTGTGGTGTGTCCGATCACTGAGGCCCCACCAGACAAAGGGGGAGAGGAGCTGCGAAAACAAAGGGCTCCAAATCCTCCCTACGCCAGTTCTGACTGGTATCCCCAATCCCTGTGCTCTGACATAAAGGGATTTTATGATTATAAATATAGGGGCTGTGACGCCATGAAAATGTTCAGTTCAGTCTTGGTGTGCTGTTCCTGCCGGGGCGTGCTGCTGCTGAGGCCATGAGGGCTTGCCTCCCTGGGCCCTGCATTGCCCCTTCACCTCTAAGGACTTTTTTGGGACATTTCTGCTTGTCTTTGTGTCTTGATCTCTAGGACCTTAAAATGACTTTTTTCAGCATTTTTGCGCCCTGTGAGCGCAGTGCTTGTTTTATTTCAAACTCCAAAGAGAAGGAACACAAGGGCTCCCCCACACTGATCTGCCCGTGAAGAAGGAAATCCCCAGCATACTAATTCCCCCGCATTCTTCTCATGCATTCCTGTCATGCTGAGTGGGAGCCCACCCCGCTTTATAGATTTTTCCAATGGCGGGTGCCCACATCGCATCGTGGTGCCTATTTGCGGGTGCCCACCCCGCTTGTGCGTGATTTCAAATGCGGGTGTCCACCCACATTTAGGAAAAGCAAAATCACCGCCGCGGCCCGGACCCAGAAGTTAGGCAGTGCTGCCTGGTGTGGGGCGGATTAGAGAGAGGAAGTCCCGCCCCACCGCCGGAGATCCGTCAGGCTCCATGGTGAAGTCGTGGGTCCCATAAAGGGGCCCTGTTGAAGAGAGTGATGCCGTCCAGCGGGGCTCTCATAATAAAGAGAAATCCCCGCGTAGTGAGAGCACAAGGAGGAGTCTGTGGTGATGGAGGTGGAAGGGATCTGAGGTACATTGTTGGTGCCTGCCCCGGCTGCACAAGTGGAAGTGCCGCCTCCCGAGTCAAGCCTGGCGACCGGACAAGTCCTGCTGCGGAGTAGTTCCGGTGAGTGGAGGCCGCAGAGGTCACAAAAGGGGGACAGAGTGTTTTGTGCCCAGGAGAAGCCAGTTGGACTGGGCGCCTCAGGCACTCTGAGTGCCAGTGCAAAGTTCATTGGTTGGCACTTTTGGTTTCAGAGCCCGTGTGGCTCCAACAATGGGGGCATGTGTTTAATGCCACATGGGGCCCCAGAGGGCACAGAGTTGCCAGGCCCCCCTTTTAGGAAAGTGCCACCAACTGGGCACAATTGAGAGATAGTCCCTGAGTGGGACGGGAGGCACAGAGGAGCGGGACCTTCACTTGATCCACAGCTGTGCAGCACTTTGTGCCAGCTGCAACGTTTAGGCCACAGTTCTTTGGGGGCATTAGGAGAGATAGGAGTGAGTTGCACTCCTCTGCTCCAGCGCAATGGCGCTCTTGCAAACTATGCTGCACAGGCAGCAGCCCTGACATTTCGGACACAGGGCATTTGAGCCTCTTTGAGAAGGCCAGTTGGCCAGGGGGACTGTGAGGGTAATAGGGCGCCAGGCCCTAACGTGATTTATGTGGTGCTGGGAAATGTGATTCATGTACTATGATTTACGCACCCAGTTTTATGCATAATGTGTTTATGTGTAAGGTTATTGTCTAATGCTTTTAGACTTATGTGGTTATTGCAAATGTGTTTATGCTGGTGAGGTTGGCGCAGAATGTAATTTGCGCCTAATATGATACTGTGCATAATTTTTTTTATGTTACATGCTGATTATGAGTACAGTGGCTACCAGTGATTACTGGTTGTATGTTTACGATATGTCTTACTTTTACTAAGTTTGCTTTTTGATGGTTCTGACAGTGGTCCAGTGGGCCCTGCCAGGTGTAAATAATCCCATGTAAACATGACCTAGTGCCAGGTGGCACGATGTATATTAGGTGTTTGCTATTTTAATGTGTTATGAGAATACAAAGGCTATTTTTTATATAACCTTGTGTGGAGTTCCTTTTGTGGTGTACCTGGGATGCTGTGTGTGAGTGCAAATGCTTTACACATGACCTCCGGGATAAGCCTGACTGCTCGTGCCAAGCTACCAAGGGGGTGAGCTGGGGTTGTCTTTGGCGTGTAACTCCCTTGCTCTGACTAGAGTGATGGTCTCTGCCTGGCTTTGGCGCAAGCCTTAGCCAACCAGAGATCCCATTTCTAACAGCCTTGTAGTAGTGTACAATTCAATCAATCAAAGACATTTATAGAGCGCACTACCTACCCGTAGGGTCTCAAGGCGCTTGGGGGGGGGAGGGGGGGCCGCTACTGCTCGAACAGCCAGGTCTTGAGCTTCTTCCTGAAGGAGAGGTGGTCTTGGGTCAGGTGCAGGTCGGCCGGGAGGGAGTTCCAGGTCTTGGAGGCCAGGTAGGAGAAGGACCTTCCTCCTGTAGTGGCTCTGCGGATGCGTGGGACGGCGGCGAGGGCGTGGCTGGCAGATCGGAGGTGGCGTTTGGGAGCGTAGAAGTTGACGCGGTTGTTGAGGTAGCTCGGGCCTTGATCGTGGAGAGCTTTGTGTGCGTGGGTAAGGAGGCGGAAGGTGATTCTCTTGTTGACCGGGAGCCAGTGCAGGTCTCTTAGGTGTCCGGAGATGTGGCTGTGTCGTGGGATGTCGAGTATGAGTCTGGCTGAGGCGTTCTGGATGCGCTGGAGTCTCTTCTGGATCTTGGCGGTGGTTCCGGCGTAGAGTGCGTTGCCGTAGTCCAGTCGGCTGGTGACGAGGGCCTGGGTGACAGTCTTCCTGGTCTCTGTGGGGATCCACCAGAAGATCTTCCGAAGCATGCGCAGGATGTTGAAGCACGACGAGGAGACGGCGTTGACTTGCCTGGTCATGGAGAGGGAGGAGTCCAGGATGAAACCCAGGTTGCGTGCGTGGTCCGTCGGTTTGGGTGCGGTGCCCAGGGCGGGGGGCCACCAGGAGCCGTCCCAGGCGGAGGGCGAGGAGCCCAGGATGAGGACCTCCGTCTTATCTGAGTTCAGTTTCAGGCGGCTCGTCGTCATCCACTCGGCTACCTCTTTCATCCCTTCATGCAGGTTGGCTCTGGCGGCGGCGGGGTCGTTGGTCAGGGAGAGGATCAGCTGGGTGTCGTCGGCGTAGGAGATTATGTTGAGGTTGTGTTGGCGTGCGATGGCCACGAGGGGGCTCATGTAGACATTGAAGAGAGTAGGGCTCAGCGAGGATCCTTGAGGGACGCCGCAGATGACTTCGGTGGCCTCTGACTTGTACGGTGGTAGGCGGACTCTTTGTGTTCTTCCGTCGAGGAAGGAGACGATCCATTCCAGTGCCTTCTCCTGGATTCCGACGTTGCTGAGGCGTTGCACTAGGGTGCGGTGGCAGACCGTGTCGAA
Source organism: Lissotriton vulgaris (assembly GCF_964263255.1). Classification (NCBI taxonomy): domain Eukaryota; kingdom Metazoa; phylum Chordata; class Amphibia; order Caudata; family Salamandridae; genus Lissotriton; species Lissotriton vulgaris. The sequence goes on from NC_141694.1 coordinate 503,084,502, forward strand.
AGCCGCGGAGAGGTCTAGGAGGATGAGGGCCGCTGTTTCTCCGTTGTCCATCAGGGCTCGGATGTCGTCAGTGGCGGCGATGAGGGCGGTCTCGGTGCTGTGGTTGGCACGGAATCCGGACTGCGATGGGTCGAGAGATCCATTCGTCTCGAGGAAGGCGGCCAGCTGTTTGTTGACGGTCTTTTCGATGACTTTGGCTGGAAACGGGAGTAGAGAGATGGGGCGGTAATTCTTGAGTTCGGTGGGGTCTGCTGTAGGTTTCTTGAGTAGAGCGCTGAGTTCGGCGTGCTTCCAGCTCTCGGGGAAGGTGACGGTGTCGAATGAGGTGTTGATGATGTCCCGCAGGTGGGGTGCGATGACAGCGTCAGCTTTGTTGAAGACGTGGTGAGGGCAGGGGTCGGTCGGAGATCAAGAGTGGACGGAGTTCATCATGTGGACGGTGTCTTCGGTGTTGACCGGGGTCCAGGCGCGGAGGGTGGTGGTGGGTGGTGTTGCTGCGGTCGTGGCGTGCGTCGGTTGAGTGCTGAAGCTGTTGTGTATGTCCGCGATCTTTTTGTGGAAGTAGGAGGCGAGGGAGTTGCAGAGGTCTTGCGATGGGGTGATGTCGTTGTTTCCGGCGTTGGGGTTGGAGAGCTCTTTCACGATGTTGAAGAGTTCCTTGCAGTTGTGTGCGTTGTTGTCCAGTCGGTTCTTGAATGCAGTTTTCTTGGTGGTGCGGATCAATTGGTGGTGTTTCCGGGTGGCGAGCTTGAGGGTGGTCCTGTTGTCCGGCGTGGGTTCCTTTCTCCAGGCTTTCTCGAGGGCTCGGCAGTTCTTCTTGGAGCTCTTGAGTTCGTCAGTGAACCATGGGGCTCTCTTATTGCCGGGTCTGCTGGGCGGGATCCTCAGAGGGGCGAGTTCGTCTGCGCATTTGCTGATCCACTTCGAGAGGTTGTCGGCGGCCTGGTTGGGGTTCGCTGAGCTGGCCGGAGGGTGCTGGCTCAGGGAAGCGGGGAGCTGGTCGGCTGTGATCTTGTTCCAGCTTCTTCGGGCAACCTGTTGCTGGTGGTGGTGGATCGTCGTTCTTCTGAAGGTGAAGTGGATGCATCTGTGGTCCGTCCAGTGGAGTTCTGTGGCGTGGCTGAAGGCGATGTCTTTGCTGGATGAGAAGATGGCATCGAGTGTGTGTCCGGCGAGGTGGGTGGGGGTGGACACCAGCTGCTTGAGTCCAAGGTTGGCGAGGTTGTCGAGCAGGGTGCTGGTGTTGCAGTCGTTGTTGTTCTCCAGGTGGAAGTTGAAGTCCCCCAGGAGGATGTAGTCAGCGGAGGGGAGGGCGTGCGGGCTGACGAAGTCGGCGATGTCCTCGCTGAATTGAGTGCGTGGTCCCGGAGGTCGGTAGACCAGGGTGCCTCTGAGGGTGGTCTTCGGGTCGATGTGAATCTGGAAATGCAGGTGTTCGGCGGAGGGTGGGGTGTTTTCGGTGCTGGTCGTGATGCGGACGGTGTTCTTGTGGATGATGGCGATGCCTCCTCCCACCTGGTTGGCGTTGCGGTCCCTCCGGGTGATCTTGTAGCCTTCTGGGATGGCGATGGCGATGTCGGGCGCTGAGGAGGCGTTCATCCAGGTCTCCGTGATGAAGGCAACGTCAGGGGCTGTGGCGTCTAGGAGGTTCCAGAGTTCGATGGCGTGTCTGTGGACGGAGCGGGTGTTGAGCAGGATGCACTTGAGGTGGTTGCTGCTGATGTTCGGCTTGGCAGGTGCTGGTGTCGGGCAGGTCCGGATGCAGGTGAACTTGCAGGTGTTGCAGCTGAAGGGTCCGTGGACGCGTCGTGGGGTGGCTCTGCAGCATACCGGGACTCGGCCGGTGTTGAGTGCGATGAGGGTGGCGGCGGTGTACGTCAGGCGGGTCGGTCGGGGTCCTCGAGGGCCAGGGGTCCTGGCACTGGGTGCGGTCCAGGCGCAGACGGGCGTAGACGGGCTTACCTTTGGCGCGCCTTCGACGCACAATCGGCGCGCCCGCTGCGCGTTCGCACGGTCGCCATATATGGCGAAGTGCGCGGGTGGGCGGAGCAGCTGGGAGGCGGGAGCGGGGAGGGAACAGAAGGAAAAAGGGGTGGGGTCAACGGTGGTGGCGGGAAGCGGGGAGCGGGGAGGGCGGCAACAGGCGGGAAAATACAATCACTACGGCGGAAAAAACACTAATGATCACAAATACAGTTCAACAGGCAATACAGCGGAAATACAAACAATAAGCACAAGTAAGCACAAATGCAAGTCTGCACAGTGAACCAGGGGCACAGGGAGAGGAGCGCTGATCACGGACCACGCCGCTCGAAGGAGGGGGCGTGGTCACGAGCCGGCAGTCGGGCAGCGAGGCACAAAGGAAGGGGGAGCACACGCAGCAGCTGGTGGCCGTGCGGCGCGGGGGTGTCCTAAAACTAGGTCACACTCACCTGCGTCGCACGGTCGCCATATATGGCCAAGTGCGCGGGTGGGCGGAGCAGCTGGGAGGCGGGAGCGGGGAGGGAACAGAAGGAAAAAGGGGCGGGGTCAACGGTGGTGGCGGGAAGCGGGGAGCGGGGAGGGCGGCAACAGGCGGGAAAATACAATCACTACGGCGGAAAAAACACTAATGATCACAAATACAGTTCAACAGGCAATACGGCGGAAATACAAACAATAAGCACAAGTAAGCACAAATGCAAGTCTGCACAGTGAACCAGGGGCACAGGGAGAGGAGCGCTGATCACGGACCACGCCGCTCGAAGGAGGGGGCGTGGTCACGCGCCGGCAGTCGGGCAGCGAGGCACAAAGGAAGGGGGAGCACACGCAGCAGCTGGTGGCCGTGCGGCGCGGGGGTGTCCTAAAACTAGGTCACAATTGATGTAAGAGTGTTTTACTACCAGGACATGTAAAACTTAAAAGTACATGTCCAAAGTTTTAAATACACTGCAGTTGCCCTTGGTCTGTCCCTGGCCTACCTTAGGGGCAACCTAAAGGTATTAAAAAGGAAGGTCTGGGCCTGGCAAGAGGCTTATCTTCTTGCTGGCTGGTACCCAAATAGGACACCAGACCCAAGATGCACTGCAAGCCCGCATAAGCCAGTAAATAAACAATATTAATTGTGTCTTTTCACATTTTTGTCCAGTTAATCCATGTTTTCTGCAATATTTCCATCAATACCTTTTGGAGACATGATGTTTCCAATATACAAGTTCATATAAAATGCCCCTCCGGGTATATTGTTGCAGCATATAACGGTTCATAAATCATTACAAGCAAGCATGATGACATAAACCCAATGCATTTCGGGACTGCGCCTTTCGTCAGGGGTAACTGTGATAAAAGTTTGAAAAAGGACACGTCAGAACCAGCAATAGACTACGTCTTCAATCAACAATAACTGATTTCATTATATCCATTCCACTGTCACTTGCGTAACGCGTCCATTGCAAAATGTCAACAAAAACACACTCCACCATGACATTCAATTGGCATGATAAGCTTGAGTTCAGTGCCAATTTAACCTGAAATAAACAGACTACCGCTAACAATTTACCCATTAGTGAATGCTTCACCAACCAAAGGCAATTGTGCTGAATGCTTCTAATGTGTGACTCGAAGTGAATTTGTGTCACATAACCCGGAACTAGCCTAAAATAAAATAAACAAAACACTCTAACGTGGCGTGCACACCACACCTCGAAATGGATGAAAAAAGTTAAATACGCATGATTAATAATTTGCTAATATTGCAAAATACTTGGTGGCCAATTTCTGAAACATCATAATTACCTGATCATGCCGCAGGTGTTGCATGGTTAACAATGACATCTATTATGCGATATTAAAAGTTCAGGCAATCTTAACCATTTGTGATGCGATACATATGCTTCTGTTTGCTTGATCATCAACAGGTTTGTCATTTGTGTAAAGATGATCCCGCAGTGATACTGCTGGTGTACCTAACAACTACTTCTTACTGCTTGTCGAAAAGATCTTCCTCTCTCATCGGAGATTGTGGAGATGGCAAGTGCTGATCTGGCCAAACAGGATCAACTTGAGGCTGATATGATGGACTTTGATTCCCCCTTTAGCCCTAGTGAGATGGTTACCTCAAGGGTGGATTCACCAATTCCTGCCGCTTCGACTAAAGAAATGCTGACTCCCGGAAAGGCAGCGAGTGAATCTTTAGAGGCTAGAAAGTACCCTTTTTCTTTTTTTTGTTTGTTTATTGTTTTAAATCAAACACAGAGCATTTTTAGCAGCATCACAAACATTATACAGCACAGTGTCGGTTTGTCTGCATCCACAGTTTACACATCATCGATTTCAATGATGTAACATATCCAGTTAGATCAGTCCATCAGTGGAACATCAAGAGGCAGTTGGACGTACATTAAGATAATTGACAATTGCACTTATAACTCAAGAGCACCATACTGCTGTTGTCTTTTTGAGATCTATTGTTTGTACAGTTGGTATGCTTGCCCATATTGGGTAACAGAGTATTCAGAAGCGCACTGGCATTTCTATGCGAAATGAGTGATCTCAACTCCCATCATTCGTGTTCCTGATCCTCTAGTGTGTGACCTTACTGTGCCAAGCGCCAAGGCCTCCTGTGGGTGGTCGAGTAGGTAGTAGGTCAAGGGGGCCAAGATATCCTGGGGTCTAGAGGCACTTGGTAGCAGTTCTGCATATGTTGCGAGCTGCTCCTGCCGTCACCAAATCAGCAATCCAGTCCTTGAATTTAAGAGCTCGTCCTCTGCCCCATTGACAGGCCACCCTTCTCTTAGCCAATAATAGTGCAATGGCAACATACTTACGGTGTGCCACCTGAAGCGTTTTGACATAGCTGAGCAAGGCCATCAGTGGTGTGGGTTCTATGTGTGTTTTTGTAATACGTGTCAGAGCCCTAAATACTTGCATCCAATAGTCATTCACCCCCAGGCACTCCCAAGCCAGATGCAGAAAATCTGCTCCAGGAGCTCGGCACCTGGCACATCTGTCGGAATCTCTCAGTTGGTACCTGTACATCCTAGCTAGTGTGTAGTATAATCTGTGCAGGAACTTATAATGTATCATATGAAATCTGCTGCTAGCTGATACTCTCCCAGTCTGCAAGCAACAATATTCCCACTGATCATCAGTCAGGGCAAAGCCTAGCTCCTCACCCCATCGTGTGCGGGAAGGCGTATCCAGCATCTCCCTCTGTGTGTGTACTGTCCTATGTATCAAGGAGACTTGTTGCTTAGCTGTCTCACACATAAGCATCAATTGTAGTGGGGCTAACTCCTGTGGTTCATCTGGGAAGTTTGGGGTAAGAGTCCGGATCCCCTGTCTGAGACGGACGTATAGAAAAATGTCAAGTGGGGTTTGTTGCATACCTTGTAACATATGTTCAGCAGAATGGAACTGCCCATCATGATATAAGTCCCCCCATGTACAAATGTGCGTACGTTCTCTAAATTTGTGAAATAGTGTTTCCTGAAGTAGAGGCCTGTCCGGGTGACACGTAAGTGGTAAGGAGGAAGCATATAACATGGGAGCATTTAACATGCGCCCTATGCGTTGCCAAGCTGTTATCATGCATGTAGTGGTGGTTGTCATCTTGTCTCTAGGAGTAGTTGGGTCATATAGCACTCCGTCTATTGGAATCGGGTGCGCAAACCTATGTTAGGCCGCAACCTGCGGCATATACCTCGGCTGTTCCACCCAGTACCATGCATAGTGGGCTTGTGCGCTAGTGTAGTATAGCTCGAAGTTTGGTACACCAAACCCACCTTGCGAGTATGGTCTAGAAGTATATTCCATTGCAACCTCGGCTGCCTACCCCCCACCCCACACATGACGCGTCAGTTCCGACCTGAGTGTCTCAAAGAAATACCTCCCAGGATAAAACAGAATATTTAAAAATAGGTAGAGCAATTGAGGAAGGATCACCATTTTAATCAAGGAAACCCGGCCTGCCATGGATTAGGGTAGAGCAATCCAGCGGGTAACACAATCCGCTATACGGGTCATTGCAGTGCCATAATTCAAACGCATGAGTTCTTCCCTGTTCCTAGTTACCCGTATTCCATAGTATCGCAGCTCCTCGTCACACTAAGGGGTACGGCAATGGAAATCGTGTTGCTGTCGTCAACAGGAAAATATAAGACTTCCCCCAGTTGATTTGCACCCCGACAGTTTCCCAAAGACTATAAACTCCCGGAGGATCGGATTTAAGTTTTCCTGTGGGTTTCGAATATACAGGGTGATATCGTATGCATAGAGGGTGTTAGACCTAGCACCTTGGCGTGAGTCTCCCTTTCACGTTTTGCTGATGTACCTCAGATGTTTTGCTGGTATTCGCTGCTCAGGGCACTGCACCATGGCCAATCCATGCTGCAGTGTAAGTGCTCCCAATGTAAAGTGTATATGTAATTGATTTCCATGATTGGTTTATTGCATTTACTGTCAGTCCCCAGTAAAGTGCACCAGGAGTGCCAGGGCTTGTAAATACCGATACGGCTCGTGGGCCTGCAGTGCAGGTTGCGCCACCCACAGAAGCCGCCTTGTAAAATGTGTCTAAAGTCTGCCATTGCAGAACCTGCATGCAGTCTGGTACTGTCATGCCGGCTGGGTAAGTGCACACACTTACCAGCCTCTAACGCTTCCCTTTACTTCATAACAGTCACCCCTATGGTAGGCCCACGGGCAGGGTGCATTGTAAGCATAAGGTAGGACAAGCCCTGATGTGCGTGGCATGTCCTAATAGTGAATTACAGCCATTCTCGTTTTCACTGTTGCAAGGCTACTGGTTCTCGTAGGCCAGAATGGGCTGCTAGATTATTACACCCCAGTAGACCAAGGGAACATAGTAGGTAGTCAAGTTTATTATGCCTGAACTCAGAATAATAAAATACTTCTTTTAGTAAAGTTTATTTTAATATCCTGTGTTTGCAAATGCTACTTTTAGAAAGTTAGCATTTGCTTGCCTAACCATCTCGGCCCGCCTCTGCTCTTATGTGTATTTGCTGTCTGGTTTGTGTGAGTGACAGGGCTGGGGGAAGACAGGTGGTGAATAGAAAGATTACACCAGGATGGGTGGGGGGAGTGCCCCTTGACTCTGAATAGGCCTGTGCTCTGCCACCTCAATGCCGGCTCCGCCCCCTGGGGAGCGGCTGATGACTCTGCCCTACACCTTCTAAGGAGAGAGGGGAAGACCGTCAACAGTGTACTCCTGGACTGTACTTGTCTTCAAAATGTTGGCTCCACCTCCTGCAGAGAGTGTGCGGGGCCTGCCCTGCTCAGTGAAAGGAAAACCCAGACTTCGCAAAACAAAGTACTCAAGAGCTGTGATGGGCTATGCAAAGGCCCCCCTGGCCGGGAAAGACAAAAGAAACAGTGTATAAAAAGAGGAGCTCCGCTCCTACCAAATCAGATCCTGTTTTGACCACGACGATCCTCTGTCTGCCTAGAAGGACCAAGAGAAGCTGAGGAAAGGAAACCTGCAGTGGTGCCTTGCTGAGAACGGAGAAGAAAAGACCAGAGAGGACTTTGAAGACTTGTGCCTGAAACGATCTCCAAGTTCTTGATCTTGAGCTAGCCCCCTGACCTTAACCCCAGGACCATTGGGTTCAATTCTGCCTATGCCCGTCTGCTGCTGGGCCCTTAAGTTCTTTTCCCTCGCTGGAGTGGTGACTCGGGTGCCTTCACCCTCCTAAGGTGATGACAGCTCGGAGCCTGGCCGCACCGCCGCAGAGAGCCCCGCTCAAGCTTGAGTCGCTCTCCGCGTCAGTGCCTCCTGACACCTCGCCTGCTACGGAGCGCATTGTGCGCCTCTCATCTTCTCCCGCCGGAATCTGCACGGAGTGCATCTAATAGCCTCGGACGGTTTGTACGTCGATACGTACCTGAATGTCTCGCTTTGCCCTCCTGCATACCAAGGCCCGTGCCGCACCTCAAGAAGTCCTTCCGTACTTGGTACCGGAGGCCCTGTGCTGCACCCGTCTACCTGAGAACGCGACGACCCATGCAGATACACAGGTACGACCCGGCGTATTAAGAAGAAGTACATCCAGCAGGCCTGAACGGCGCCTCGCCCCGTGAGTTGCTCTAGACCCCGGATTGCCGCAACCCTCCACCGTCCCGCTCACCCGCCTCGCACCTCGAGGGGGCTCCAAGCCGGATAAATCCCCGGAGAACCGCTGGCCTCGTCCTGAGTCCGCCCTCACCTGAGGCCGCGCCTGAAATGCCTCGGACACTCGCAACAAGGTACACTGGAACTCGATCCTGAGTTCACATCGGATACAGGGTCCGCAATGCTTGTTTTCCCTGTCGTCCATCATTCATCAACGGGTCACTTCACCAGCGCGAAGCGCGCATCGACCCCCAGCGTACCTTGCTGAAAAGAACACTAAGAACTATTGCCTATTTAAATCAGGTGGCCTCAATCGCTAAACGTTATATGGTCTTGCGATAATTCTGCAACTAAGTATTTTTATATAAAGTCTATGTTTTTGATACAACCTTACGACTGGTGTCCGTTTGTGGTGAGTCATTATATTTACAGTGTGTGATCATAAATGCTTAACTAACTATCGCCCTGAAGATTAGCCCTGTCTGCTCGCGCCACACTACCTAGAGGGTGAGCAAGGGTTATTTCTAAGGAGTAGTTCTCTTACCCTGACTAGAGGAGAGGGTCCCTGTTAGTTACAAGTGCATACCTGTGCCAACCAGAGACCCCCCGAATCTAACAGAGGGATATGAGTATTTGTCGCAGATTGCACCATAAAGCCTTATCATTATGATGTTGCTGTAGTTTCGCTTTTAGTGGCTCCACTGCTATAGCAAATAGCAAGGGGGAAAGCGGGCACCCCTGACAGGTATCCCTAGTAATTGAAAATGTGTGGGATTTATGACCATTAATGAGCACCTTGGCCACCGGCAGGTGATATAAGAGCCTAATCCATGAAAGAAAGAGGGGTGGGAATCCCATACGCAACATCACTCCAAAAATATAGTCCCACTCTATCGAATCAAAAGCCTTAGTGGCATCTGAAAAAACAGCTGCCAGGGGCAGGTCAGGCGAAACATTGTTAAGAACAGTAAAGAGAGTCCTCAAATTATAGGAGGTGACCCTTCCGGGCACAAAGCCCTACTGATCAGGAAGGATAACATTTTCCATCAACAGGCTCAAGCGGGGAGCAACTAGTTTGGCCAGTATTTTGGCATCACAGTTGAGCAGGGAAAGCGGCCTATAGGAGTCACACTGCTGGGGCGGTTATCCTCCCGCAGCTCTTCCTGATAGACCGTGTCCAACAACACAGTGGCCTGCAACAGCCAGCTGCCGTGCGGCACACCAAGGTCCGATGAGGACAGTGTGAACTGTACCGGGGCATGATCCGAGTACGTTCAGGCTAGGTGTCACACTTGGTAAATTGCAGGACCCAATCCCTGGGACACCAGCCAATAATCGAGTCTCGCCCAGGAAGCAGCCTGCGCTCTGTAATGCGTTCCCTCTTGTGCATGTGGGTGGTCATGCCTCCAAGCGTCAATAAATTGATAGGTGGTGATGGTGTCACTGAGAATTGCGCGCGCCTTGGTGTAGTGATTAGGGGCATGATGCAATCTGTCCAGGCTTGGGTTATATGTAACGTTGAAGTCGCCACCCCAAATAACGTGATTGGAGCCTACCTCTAGTATCTTGTAGAATGTCGGGTCATCGACATTAGGCCCATAGCAACAGGCCAGAGTAACAGATACAGACCCCAGCCGCCCCCATGCCCAGCAGTAACGACCCTGTGAGTCTCATGCGGTCCCCGCCAGGTGGAAGGGCACTTGTTTCTTAATAAGTATCACTGTTCCCCTTTCATTGGAGGAATAAGAGGAAAAAACTCTGTGCTCCGCCCATTTTCTCGTGAAACTACGGGGTTTCCGGGGAGTGAAGTGCGTTTCCTGTAGCAAAATTTGCTGTTTCTTCCTTGCATCTCCCAGATATTCCTGGTCATCTGCCATCACCTGGTGTATTTTCCAACAATTGCAGTTCAACCAATGCACTGTGTTACAGCGTACTACGTCAGATATCCTAGGATGCTCAACTTCCAACCTGCCCATCCCCTTCCTGGAACCATATAGTATAGTATCCTGCTTTGAGATTGGCATATACAGAACAAAACATATCCCGCACTCTCCCTCCCCCTCCCACTGAAGCAGCCCCAACTTGCCAGCAATATACTCCCTACTGCCCCCCAACACCAACACAAACAGTATAAGCCCTACAGTCCCCACAAAGGGTATGCAGTGAACAAACCCAGGGTGATACCGGTCGGGGCCTGTTCTAGGCGGCAACACAGGTACCTCACGCCCTAAGGGCTCACTGCTAAGCGTGGGCGGAAAATCCGTTCCGCTCGCGGATTTTGCGGATTTTCGGGAAATCCGCAATCCGCGAGATTTGCGGATTTCCCGCAAAATCCGCAAATTCGCACGCAGCGGATTTTTTTGGCGGCGCGCGGCGTTGGTGATACAATTTTTGCGGCGCGCGGCGTTTATCATCGTTTGCCGAGTTGTTTTTTTCGATAGTTTGCGAGTGCTGCGCCATTTTGGATCTTGCTGTGTGATCCCGCGGGAATTGGCGAGCGCGATTACGTCATCGCGGCTTGCCAGCGATAGTTTGTCAACGCGAGTACGGCGAGATCACGTCTCGCGGTACTTCGCAATTGCGAGATTTGAGATGCGGCGAGCGAAAATATAAATTTGCAATTCTGCACAAGAAATCCACCAGCAAGCAGCATAAACCTTCTAGAAATGATGATTTTTATGTGAATAACTCCTTAGTTTGACATTTGCCTGCACTTTTTTAGCGAGGAGTCCATTTTGGGGAGGGGGGCAGGGGGGTGGGAGGAAGGAAGTGCCCCATAGTCTTCAACTTCCTGTTCCTGTTCAGCAGGCTCCTCCCAGTGCTTTGTCCATCTCCTGGTCACTTTTCATTTGGATGTGGACCTGGAAGGATTACTTTTTGTGGATGCTGCTGGATCTTTGGATTTGAGGCCTTTTTGACTTTCTTTGGATCACTGTTGGATTAGAAATTTTACAAGTAAGTTTGTTTGGGGCATTACAGTTGCTGCAACTAAAATTTTGGGATTTTCGATTTTTGGGCTGTTTTGGGGCCTTTTGCCCAGGGGTACTCAGTGGTGGGTGGACTGATTCTTTCTGTGGGTTGTCTTGAACTTAAACATCATGGAGGCCATAGATGAATTGGGATTGTGCTGATTTTTCTGTGTTTTTCGATTTTTTTTTTTTGTAAAATTTTGTGTTTTTCGATTTTTGACCTGTTGTTGGGGCCTTGACCAGGGGTAGTGAGTGGTGCATGGGCCTAGTCTTTCTGTGGGCTGTCTTGAATTTAAACATCATGGAGGCCATGGATGGAATGGGATTGTGCTGATTTTGCAGTGTTTTTCGATTTTTGGGCCTGTACTTGTGGCCTTTTCACCAGGGGTATTTGAGTCTAGCATGGGCCTAGTCTTTCTGTGGGCTGTCTTGAATTTAAACATCATGGAGGCCATGGATGGAATGGGATTGTGCTGATTTTGCAGTGTTTTTCGATTTTTGGGGGTGTTCATGGGGAGGGACATGCCATGTGGCTGGTGGCCATTTTGAGTGCAGCTACAGGCACTGGCCATGTGCTGGCAGGCAAGTGGCCATTTTGAATGCAGGCTTTGTTGTTAGGCCTCCAACCATTTTGCCTACTTTTCAACCTTTATTTATGCCCAGGGGTAGTGAGTCTTGCATGGGCCTAGTATTTCTGTGGGTTGTCTTGAATTTAAACATCATGGAGGCCATGGATTGAATGGGATTGTGCTGATTTTGCAGTGTTTTTCGATTTTTGGGTGTGTTCATGGGGAGGGACATGCCATGTGGCTGGTGGCCATTTTGAGTGCAGCTACAGGCACTGGCCATGTGCTGGCAGGCAAGTGGCCATTTTGAATGCAGGCTTTGTTGTTAGGCCTCCAACCATTTTGCCTACTTTTCAACCTTTATTTATGCCCAGGGGTAGTGAGTCTTGCATGGGCCTAGTATTTCTGTGGGTTGTCTTGAATTTAAACATCATGGAGGCCATGGATTGAATGGGATTGTGCTGATTTTGCAGTGTTTTTCGATTTTTGGGCCTGTACTTGTGGCCTTTTCACCAGGGGTATTTGAGTCTAGCATGGGCCTAGTCTTTCTGTGGGCTGTCTTGAATTTAAACATCATGGAGGCCATGGATGGAATGGGATTGTGCTGATTTTGCAGTGTTTTTCGATTTTTGGGCCTGTACTTGTGGCCTTTTCACCAGGGGTATTTGAGTCTAGCATGGGCCTAGTCTTTCTGTGGGCTGTCTTGAATTTAAACATCATGGAGGCCATGGATGGAATGGGATTGTGCTGATTTTGCAGTGTTTTTCGATTTCTGGGGGTGTTCATGGGGAGGGACATGCCATGTGGCTGGTGGCCATTTTGAGTGCAGCTACAGGCACTGGCCATGTGCTGGCAGGCAAGTGGCCATTTTGAATGCAGGCTTTGTTGTTAGGCCTCCAACCATTTTGCCTACTTTTCAACCTTTATTTATGCCCAGGGGTAGTGAGTCTTGCATGGGCCTAGTATTTCTGTGGGTTGTCTTGAATTTAAACATCATGGAGGCCATGGATTGAATGGGATTGTGCTGATTTTGCAGTGTTTTTCGATTTTTGGGCCTGTACTTGTGGCCTTTTCACCAGGGGTATTTGAGTCTAGCATGGGCCTAGTCTTTCTGTGGGCTGTCTTGAATTTAAACATCATGGAGGCCATGGATGGAATGGGATTGTGCTGATTTTGCGGTGTTTTTCGATTTTTGGGCCTGTACTTGTGGCCTTTTCACCAGGGGTATTTGAGTCTAGCATGGGCCTAGTCTTTCTGTGGGCTGTCTTGAATTTAAACATCATGGAGGCCATGGATGGAATGGGATTGTGCTGATTTTGCAGTGTTTTTCGATTTTTGGGGGTGTTCATGGGGAGGGACATGCCATGTGGCTGGTGGCCATTTTGAGTGCAGCTACAGGCACTGGCCATGTGCTGGCAGGCAAGTGGCCATTTTGAATGCAGGCTTTGTTGTTAGGCCTCCAACCATTTTGCCTACTTTTCAACCTTTATTTATGCCCAGGGGTAGTGAGTCTTGCATGGGCCTAGTCTTTCTGTGGGTTGTCTTGAATTTAAACATCATGGAGGCCATGGATTGAATGGGATTGTGCTGATTTTGCAGTGTTTTTCGATTTTTGGGTGTGTTCATGGGGAGGGACATGCCATGTGGCTGGTGGCCATTTTGAGTGCAGCTACAGGCACTGGCCATGTGCTGGCAGGCAAGTGGCCATTTTGAATGCAGGCTTTGTTGTTAGGCCTCCAACCATTTTGCCTACTTTTCAACCTTTATTTATGCCCAGGGGTAGTGAGTCTTGCATGGGCCTAGTATTTCTGTGGGTTGTCTTGAATTTAAACATCATGGAGGCCATGGATTGAATGGGATTGTGCTGATTTTGCAGTGTTTTTCGATTTTTGGGCCTGTACTTGTGGCCTTTTCACCAGGGGTATTTGAGTCTAGCATGGGCCTAGTCTTTCTGTGGGCTGTCTTGAATTTAAACATCATGGAGGCCATGGATGGAATGGGATTGTGCTGATTTTGCAGTGTTTTTCGATTTTTGGGCCTGTACTTGTGGCCTTTTCACCAGGGGTATTTGAGTCTAGCATGGGCCTAGTCTTTCTGTGGGCTGTCTTGAATTTAAACATCATGGAGGCCATGGATGGAATGGGATTGTGCTGATTTTGCAGTGTTTTTCGATTTTTGGGGTGTTCATGGGGAGGGACATGCCATGTGGCTGGTGGCCATTTTGAGTGCAGCTACAGGCACTGGCCATGTGCTGGCAGGCAAGTGGCCATTTTGAATGCAGGCTTTGTTGTTAGGCCTCCAACCATTTTGCCTACTTTTCAACCTTTATTTATGCCCAGGGGTAGTGAGTCTTGCATGGGCCTAGTCTTTCTGTGGGTTGTCTTGAATTTAAACATCATGGAGGCCATGAATTGAATGGGATTGTGCTGATTTTGCAGTGTTTTTCGATTTTTGGGGGTGTTCATGGGGAGGGACATGCCATGTGGCTGGTGGCCATTTTGAGTGCAGCTACAGGCACTGGCCATGTGCTGGCAGGCAAGTGGCCATTTTAAATGCAGGCTTTGTTGTTAGGCCTCCAACCATTTTGCCTACTTTTCAACCTTTATTTATGCCCAGGGGTAGTGAGTCTTGCATGGGCCTAGTCTTTCTGTGGGTTGTCTTGAATTTAAACATTATGGAGGGCATGGATGGATTGGGATTGTGCTGATTTTGCAGTGTTTTTCGATTTTTTTGTGCTCTATAACTGAACTGATGTTCCTCTGTCTTCCATTTTTTTTAGGTGCACAAGACTCAAGAGAACCACCAGTGCCAGGAAGAAGTCCTGCAGCGGTGTGTGTGTGCAGCATAACGTCACGCGACGTCACGTCTGGCCTCAGACAACTCTACAATTCGTGCAACTGCGGCCTGCTGTCTGACCTGCTCTGAAGAAGATGGCCCCGCCCCCAAAGAAAGTTCTCCGTAGCTCCTCTAGCAAGAAAGTTGCTAGTAAGGAGCAGAAGAAGCAAGTTACCAAGGAGGCTGGTGTGCCACCCGCCACTTTTTTTGGGAGCAAAAAAAAAAGTACGCCTGCAGCAGCAGGATCTGCTGGGGACCAAGCTGAGAGCAGCACCCCTGCTCCATTGGGTTCAGTGCCTCCACCACCACGCCAACTTAAGTCAAAGCCCTTGAGTGCTTCAGAGGCAGTCAGTGTACTTCTCCAATCACCATCAACCAGTGATGTTGGCTCATCGCAAGAAAGTAGCAGCAATGTCCCTGAATCAACACAGGTTGTTGTAACTCATCTGACAAGTGTTGAACAACCACAGCCGCAACAACAACACCATGTGCAAGTACACGCCCAAGTACATGTGGAAGGAGAGGCAGCAAAAGGAGATGCGCAAGCAAAGGTGCATGGAGGTTCACAAGTGCCCACAATAGTTGTTCCTCCCGAAGTAGGGGCACATTTGGAAATCGACAATGAAGCCGAGGTATCATTGGAAGCCACTCCTCCTGATGATCATTCATTGTCTTCCACATCCCTAGCAAGGAAAAGATCAAGGGGGGTGTCTACATCTTCTTCAAGCCCACCTCGTTCTGATGCAAGTGATCTGTCTTGGGAACCACAACTGCGGTCTGACAGTGAGGCACACCATGATCTGACACCGGTACCTAAGCGTAAAAGGAAGGTCGTCCAAAAACTCAAACCTATGGAGTGTGATGAGGCTCAACAAGAAGTGACAGATACTGCTGGTGATGAAGCCTCTCACGATGACGACGAGCCAGTCATCACAAAGGTCACTGCAGCCCCACCGGGCATGCAGCAAAGAGACATTTTGACCCTATCCCGAGAAGCTGCTGAGCGTGATGATGATGTCGGCGAGGAGGCAATGGAAATGGAATCATTAGATTTGGAGTTAAGTAGTACACCAAAACCTACCGCTTCCATATTTCTTCGCAAGAAGGTACCCACCTCGTCCTCGACCTCAATTCGTGGTGGTGAAAGTGCAAAACGTACTGAAGTTCGGCAATCCACATCCTCCACTTCATCTGTCATTAGCAGCAGGACCACCACCACCAGTATCGCCGCCTCCTCCGGCCCCGGAAGACATTTCAAGTCTCCAGTTTGGGACTTCTTTAGTGTTTGCCCAAAAAAGGAAAACGTAGCCATTTGTAGCCTTTGTAAGCTTCGATTTAGTCGTGGTAAGCTTGGTTCTAACTATGGTACCGGAGGCCAGAGAGGTCATCTTGAGAGAAGGCACGCTGTCCAATGGTTTCCGCACCTAGAGGCGGTCAAGAAAGCCGGAATTGCACGTAATGAAAACGTTGATTTGTCATCTGCTGATGACGAGGAGGTAGAAGAAGACGATTCAAACACTTCACTTACACCCAGTTCCCATGTCAGCAGCACACCCCATGGGAGCCACACTAAGAGTGTGGGAGAGAGTGAGACATCAATGCGGAAAAGTTCATCAGCGAGCGTAACTGGGTCGAAGAGATCATCATCATCCTGTAAATCATTGGTCCAGGGCAACATTAAAAAGATGTTGTTTACAGAAGCGCAATATGAACGCAACCACCCAATGACCCGTCTGTATAACACTAAGCTGGCTAAAATGCTAGCTCTGGACCTTCTCCCTTTTTCTTTTGTAGAAGGGGTTGGTTTTCTAGAATTAGTGACAGCGCTCTGCCCTAAATGGAAGGTTCCTAGCCGGTTCTATTTTGCCCGAGTTGCGGTTCCAGCACTACATGAAGATGTTCTGGAGGTGATTGGGGCAGCTTTGCAGAAGAGCGCTGTTCACACTATACATCTGACAACAGACATGTGGACCAGTGGCGCAGGCGCTGATTACATGTGCATCACTGCACACTGGGTCTCTTTTTCAGGGGCTAAAGCAAAGCTAAACTCAGGTGTTGACACTAACATTGTTTTTAAAGGTGCTCGGAAACATGCAACACTAGCCATGTTTGGTTTGGAGAAACGTCACACAGCAGAAAACATTTTGGATGTCTTTAACACAAAGGTCCTTAACTGGCTGTCCCCACTAAAACGCAAGGTTGGTTATGTTTCCACGGACAATGGCTCCAATATAGTTAAGGCCATGAGGGACGGTTACTATTTCAGAGTGCCGTGTTTGGCGCACTGTATAAACCTGGTTGTCCAAAAATTCTTGGGTAATAAACGCAGTGCAGCGTACAGTGTATTGGAGAACTGCCGAAAAATTTGCAAGCATTTCAGGCATTCTTTTAAGGCCCGGAAGCAGCTGAGGAGCATGCTATATCAATGTCAAATGCCAGTGAAAGCACTCATCCAGGAGGTGGTAACACGTTGGAACTCAACCTTCTACATGCTTGAGCGTCTGTATGAGCAGTATACGCAACTCGATCAATATTTCTTGAAAGAGGGTATAGAGGAGCTGAGGATGGGTGGGCCGCAATGGAACATAGTTGAAAGCCTAACACGCATGCTTCGTCCTTTTGAGGTCTTCACGCGTGCAGTCAGCAAGGAGGACTCTAATTTGGGAAAAGCTATCCCATTGTTGTACATGCTGGAGGACCAACTGAAGGAGGTGTGTTCTGTGTTTGGAAAAGATGACAAAAAGAAAGACTCTTTGCTTCTGGCTGAGCAATTATTAGAGCTCCTACAAGGTGATGAACGTCTTAAAAAGATCCACTCAGAACAGCATTACATTTGTGCTACTATTCTGGATCCACGCTACAAAAAGGCGCTGGCAGGCAGAGCATTCTTTCCTTTTGGTGATGAAGATGTTACAAAGTACAAACGTTGGCTAGCCTTGTCAGCCAAGAAGTTTGAAACAGAACGGCTGGAAATTGAAGGAAATGGCAGTACATCAGCAGGCCATCCCCAGTCAAAACAATCCACTTCTGCACCTGTGGCTGTGGCACAAGTGACCTCTCAGCCGTTAAAGACACCGGCAACCGGATCATCTGCACGAAAGACAACAGAAACATTGGAGGCTGAAGAGGATTGGCTAGCTCTGCGTGGGTTTGGTTCTCAAAAGGTCAGAGGCACAGCAAGAGCTACGCAAAGTGGAGGAACCTTGGAGGAGGACCTTGAGTCGATGGTGAAGGACTATCTGAATGACTCCACAGAGGTCTATGTTAATTCTGACCCATTGGCGTATTGGCATGGGAAAAAAGAATTGTGGCCACAGCTCACCAACCTGGCTTTAAACTACTTGTCTTGCCCACTCGCAAGTGTGTCTTCTGAACGGGTTTTCAGTGCGGCTGGTGGGATTGTAACTCCCAAACGGAGCCGCCTCTCGCCCAAAAATGTGGAGAGGTTAACAATGATCAAGATGAATCAGCACCTCATACCACCAGATTTCAGAGTACGAGAGAGCGTGCCGGATGAAGAGGAGGTGGCCAGCAACATAGATGAGGGAATTTCTACTCTGTCAGGTGGCACTGACCTCACCCTGGCTGAATTCGCAGAGTATGATGACGAAGCCTTATTCTTATTCCTGGACCGTGATACCGACTTCGAGCCCTGAAAATGAGACAACGAATCAATAACTTTCTTTTTCATCCTTATTCACTTTTATTCCTGTGTGTCTGTCTTTCTTTGTTGTGCACAGTTAATATAATTCAAACTTTAATCAGATAATCACAAAAACAAGCCCATCAGCAGAACTGTCTTCACTTGTTTGCTAATTTATTTGAAGGTGCCGCAGTCTGCATTCCTCAGGTTCACAAGTTCAGAAGAACATGCTCCTCTATCCTCCTCCTCAGACTCCTATTTCCATCAAAGCAGAGGGCTGGTTTACGCCCAATGAAGAAAGACTCAGCACTTGTGGGGGTGTTGTTCTACCTCTTTGCAGGTGAGTTGACGGGTCTGGGGCCATTGCTGGGAAGCACTAAAAGTGGTTTGGACCAAATCCGAGGCGGAAAAATTTTTGTGTTTTTGATGACTTGCTTGCCTTTGAGGTGCTATTAGGGGGGGTTCCGTCTGTTTGTGGGTGAGTTTCGTGGTCTGAGAGCATTGCTGGGACACTCTAATCTTGATTGCATTTGCTTTTCAGGAAATCCGTCGTGCCAACCCCGACTTATGGCCTAGCTACGCAGCGCGTTTGGACCGAAGGCCCAGAAATATTGCAAGTATGAGATTTTGCTTTTGGCCTGTTTGGGGGTGTTATGCTTCTTGGCGGGTGGGTTGCCGGGTCTTGGGGCATTCCTGGGAAGGTCTAATACCGGGTAGAAGTGGTTGGGACAAAATCCAGGCCGATTTTTTTTTGGGCTATTTCTGACATTTTGCTCTATGTAGCGTTTTCGGGGGCCTGTTTGGGGGGCTTCCTGGTGTTTGTGGGTGAGTTTCGTGGTCTGGGAGCACTGCTGGGACACTCTAATCTTGATTGCATTTGCTTTTCAGGAAATCCGTCGTGCCAACCCCGACTTATGGCCTAGCTACGCAGCGCGTTTGGACCGAAGGCCCAGAAATATTGCAAGTATGAGATTTTGCTTTTGGCCTGTTTGGGGGTGTTATGCTTCTTGGCGGGTGGGTTGACGGGTCTTGGGGCATTCCTGGGAAGGTCTAATACCGGGTAGAAGTGGTTGGGACAAAATCCAGGCCGATTTTTTTTTTGGCTATTTCTGACATTTTGCTCTATGTAGCGTTTTCGGGGGCCTGTTTGGGGGGCTTCCTGGTGTTTGCGGGTGAGTTTCGTGGTCTGGGAGCACTGCTGGGACACTCTAATCTTGATTGCATTTGCTTTTCAGGAAATCCGTCGTGCCAACCCCGACTTATGGCCTAGCTACGCAGCGCGTTTGGACCGAAGGCCCAGAAATATTGCAAGTATGAGATTTTGCTTTTGGCCTGTTTGGGGCTGTTATGCTTCTTGGCGGGTGGGTTGACGGGTCTTGGGGCATTCCTGGGAAGGTCTAATACCGGGTAGAAGTGGTTGGGACAAAATCCAGGCCAATTTTTTTTTTGGCTATTTCTGACATTTTGCTCTATGTAGCGTTTTCGGGGGCCTGTTTGGGGGGCTTCCTGGTGTTTGTGGGTGAGTTTCGTGGTCTGGGAGCACTGCTGGCTATATATACTTTACTTTGCAAGAGGTTTGAAGCAAATCCATGGTGGCAGAGGGGACTTAGGGCCTAGCTGCAGAGCGCGCGCGGAGTGATTTGGGAAATTTGTGAAAAATTGACTAAGTCCCCATTTTTGTACTTTTGCTCTTTGGCTGTTTGGGGGTCTTCTACTCGTCTTCTCCTGGGTTGACGGCTCTGGGGCCATTGCTGGGAAGCTCTAATACCGGATAAAAGTGTTTTGGACCAAATCCCAGGCGGAATTTTTTTTGTGTTTTTGATGACTTGCTTGCCTTTGAGGTGCTCTTAGGGGGGGTTCCGTCTGTTTGCGGGTGAGTTTCGTGGTCTGGGAGCACTGCTGGGACACTCTAATCTTGATTGCATTTGCTTTTCAGGAAATCCGTCGTGCCAACCCCGACTTATGGCCTAGCTACGCAGCGCGTTTGGACCGAAGGCCCAGAAATATTGCAAGTATGAGATTTTGCTTTTGGCCTGTTTGGGGGTGTTATGCTTCTTGGCGGGTGGGTTGACGGGTCTTGGGGCATTCCTTGGAAGGTCTAATACCGGGTAGAAGTGGTTGGGACAAAATCCAGGCCGATTTTTTTTTTGGCTATTTCTGACATTTTGCTCTATGTAGCGTTTTCGGGGGCCTGTTTGGGGGGCTTCCTGGTGTTTGCGGGTGAGTTTCGTGGTCTGGGAGCACTGCTAGGACACTCTAATCTTGATTGCATTTGCTTTTCAGGAAATCCGTCGTGCCAACCCCGACTTATGGCCTAGCTACGCAGCGCGTTTGGACCGAAGGCCCAGAAATATTGCAAGTATGAGATTTTGCTTTTGGCCTGTTTGGGGGTGTTATGCTTCTTGGCGGGTGGGTTGACGGGTCTTGGGGCATTCCTGGGAAGGTCTAATACCGGGTAGAAGTGGTTGGGACAAAATCCAGGCCGATTTTTTTTTTGGCTATTTCTGACATTTTGCTCTATGTAGCGTTTTCGGGGGCCTGTTTGGGGGGCTTCCTGGTGTTTGTGGGTGAGTTTCGTGGTCTGGGAGCACTGCTGGCTATATATACTTTACTTTGCAAGAGGTTTGAAGCAAATCCATGGTGGCAGAGGGGACTTAGGGCCTAGCTGCAGAGCGCGCGCGGAGTGATTTGGGAAATTTGTGAAAAATTGACTAAGTCCCCATTTTTGCACTTTTGCTCTTTGGCTGTTTGGGGGTCTTCTACTCGTCTTCTCCTGGGTTGACGGCTCTGGGGCCATTGCTGGGAAGCTCTAATACCGGATAAAAGTGTTTTGGACCAAATCCCAGGCGGAATTTTTTTTGTGTTTTTGATGACTTGCTTGCCTTTGAGGTGCTCTTAGGGGGGGTTCCGTCTGTTTGCGGGTGAGTTTCGTGGTCTGGGAGCACTGCTGGGACACTCTAATCTTGATTGCATTTGCTTTTCAGGAAATCCGTCGTGCCAACCCCGACTTATGGCCTAGCTACGCAGCGCGTTTGGACCGAAGGCCCAGAAATATTGCAAGTATGAGATTTTGCTTTTGGCCTGTTTGGGGGTGTTACGCTTCTTGGCGGGTGGGTTGCCGGGTCTTGGGGCATTCCTGGGAAGGTCTAATACCGGGTAGAAGTGGTTGGGACAAAATCCGCGCGGAAAAGCCTTTAGTTTTGGCACTTTTTGTAACTTAGGGTTCGTTAGGGTTAGCCCTAGCAGCAGGATTGCATGTGTTTCGGGGTGTTCTAGATTTTTCAAACTGAGTTCTGGGGTCTTAGAGCACTCGTGAGAATGTGTAATTTTGGTTGCAAGTCATTTGAAGAAAATCCATGGTGGGAAAGGGGGGATGTGGCATAGTTAAAGAAAGCCTTTGCCACTATTCTTAACTTAGGGTTCGTTAGGGTTAGCAGTATTTCTATTGCATGTGTTTGAGTGGGGGGGATTTCGAGTCTTGGAGCGATGCTGGCTATGGCTACTTTTGCTTGGTTGCTTGCAAGTGGTTTGAATGCAATCCACGGTGGGTAATGGGTAATTAGGGTACTTCGGCCTACTTTTACTTTCAAAGTAAGTTTTGTCACCAGTTTTCTGCTAGGCCTCGTTTTTTGAGATTTGATTGGGGGTCTTCTACATTTTTGCGACTGGCTTTAGTAAGGGTCTGGGTGGGAGCACTGCTAGGAAGATCTAATTTTGTTCTAAAACACAGTTTACAGTACACCTAGCTTGAGGGGCAAGATCCGCTACATTAATTTGCCCATACTTATTTATCCTTCAAAAGGTGACTCAGAGTACGCACTTTCAAAAACATTGTACTGTCTACTAGGAAAAACAAATTGTGACTTTTTGCACTCCACAGCCTACATACCTTATATTTATTTATCAGTGGTGTTGTAATATTATATCACTTCCTGTTTTTCGTTGAATAATTACAGGCCGGGTTTCAGTCTCTGCAATGGGGAAAAAAGGATGGAGTCAGGCTTCACAGTAGCGAGCCACAATTCAGCATCAGGCAGGCAGTGGACAGGGTGTCTTCTGGTGACCAACATCGGTGGACGAAGCGTCGGCTGCAATGGAGGAGTGCCGCTAATAGGAGGATTTTTTTTCTGCGGGCAACTTACTTACCACTTCCAACAGGACCACTACAACCACATAGATACAGTATCCCTTGCCTTTTTCTCTGACTGTGACTGCATTTCTTGGCTCTCTCTCGGCTTCTACATTGATCCCTTAACACATCACTTAGTCCACTCCACTATCTGCACCACACATAGTCATTTGTAAGTGCTCCTACGTAATTCGCAAGTCGCAGCACGCCCCAGGCCGTAGAGGACTGGGATGGCCCCAATGATGAAGCATGTCACCAAGGGGCAACCCTGGTGAGTGAGGGGACACCTAGAAAAAAAGCAATTTCTCCTTTTCTATCTACTATACCTTCTGTCAGGTTACGCAGCCCCTAAGCGCCTACCGTACTATGAAACTACATTTCCCATGAGTAGGCGGGAGACTTGCAGACTATTTAGTGAGACTATATGAGAGTACCCTTGTATGTTAGGACAGCACTTCACTGATGCCTGTCTTGTCTTCTGTTACAGGTATCCTTTCCCTGCTGACCCTACCTTTACCCATCCCACATTTTTTATTTTAGTTTGTTATTTTTCTCCCCCGCCTAATGCCTCGAACACCCTGTGTTTACACTTCTGGGTGTTGGTGACATTTGGAGGTGGAACCATATTTGCATCGACTGGATCACGGGGAGTAAACCTGACACCTTCCAGACCAACCCCATTGAGTGTTGTTGTGAATGGATTTATAGTGACCAGCAAGGCTCTCGGGTATCTGGCTACAGAGACCTTATGTTGAATATCGTTATCAATAATTCCACACAGGCCCTGTACTGTCGCATTCTTTCTTTCCACAGTTGTCGATGATATATTCTTACTCTGCTTGACAAAGAACCATTGCTAATGTGAAAGAACTTCAACCGAATTAGTAGTTATACTTTACCATTTGTTAGGCTACAATGTGGCACTGCTCTACTGTACTTCTGTCACCTGCTATATTCTCAGTTGTACCGTTGAATTGCTCAGGAGGACAAACCAGATTTCATTTTCTTTTTTTTCATAGGCATGCAACTGCCACTGTGTCACACCACTAGTACCACCGCTATGAGGAAATTTTATCCGACCAAGATTGCCAACGTTATTCGGTGTTTCCCGTGGAGCCAGCCCTGGGTCTAGCCGTACTTTCAAACACAAATTACAGGTAAGATAAGCGTTTGGTGGTTTGGGGGTATAATGGAGTATTAGTACGAGAGACGAGAGACTGAAGGTAGTACTACTAAAGTCCTAGGACTCTTGGATTCACTTCACTTAGTCTGTGAGAGGCACTTAGTGTTGAAAACATTTGGGCATTTACACTTAAAGGAAGAAAATGGAACTAAACTTTCAGGAAAACAGTCAACGTTAAACCCCCACCCACCAGGCAAGCAGTAAAAAACAGGTATGCTCAGATAAAGTTTGAAAAAGTATATTTATATCCCTAACAAAATAATCTCCCGCAAGACCCTCCCTAACCCCAACGATTGTCCTTCAAAAGTCCCCAAAAACCCAACTCCCAATTCCCACCCCCCAAAAGTCTCTAAAAAAGGGGCAAGGGACACTATGGGTGGATGCTGTTAACTTTTTGGGCCAGGGCATCATGCTCCTCGCGGAGCAAGGCGAGCTCCTGCTGAAGGCGGGACACCATCAGGGTAGTGCGGCGCAGGCGTGCCTTCACTGCCTTGCAGGTGCAAGGCCTGTGAGAGGCAGCTGTTGGCCTTGCTGCTCGGCGGTGGCGTTTGCCTTTGGCAGCCCGGCTCAGTCTCGGTGGACCACTGTGCTGGGTGGCAGCCCGTGGGGCCACGGAGGCCGATGCAGACGACGTTGTTGTAGTTGTCGACTGCACACTTTCCACGTCCTCCAGGGCCACCAGCCGCCGATATTCCGCAACAGTGGCCTCGATCCTCCGTTGCCGGGCCGCTCTAGCCAGCTCCTTCCTCCTTGTTCGTTTGGAAGGAGAACCTATATGAAGAAAGAAAGACATAGTCTGTAACCAATGCTCTTTAAGATTAACTCAATCATTCAGCAGAAATTTGTGCTGCAGTACAACTAGCAACTTGCAAGCGCATTACATAACTATTGAGGCCAGTATCTATCTAACCTCACACTTCTTCATCCTTGCTCTAACATTAGTGGGAGTTTAAGGAACAAATTCTACGAGCACTGTGGACTTCCATTGGAGTCGACTATGAAAGTACACCAGTCTTATTCTTCTTCTTATCTCTTGTTTTGGAAAATTGGTACGTTATTTTCTGCAAGCCGGCATAATGCCAGCGCGGTAAACTGGCACCCGAGAAAAAGAGACGCACGCCATGAGGAGTGACCTAGACTTGCATTGCCGTTGCGTTACTGTACCCGTCCAGTACATGCAGGTGGTGAATCTCTTACTTTTCTATTACGGGTGGCACTGAGAATACTCTGTTACAACTCAAGGGCTACTGCTTAATTAATTTAACTTTCACCCTACAGTGGAAATGAGTACTAGAAATGGAAAATTGAAGAAGATAAATAATCTGATTATCTATCACTTCACATGGGATGTTTTTGCTTATATATGGGATGACTTTAGGTGCTTTGCTTTTTATTGAGTGACCAGTGATACATCCACACATGAATGACTGAGTACTACTAAACTTATTAAGAGAGGTAGGGAGTGGCCACCATAATAACCGGATCTATGCAGTGCTTGCAATACAAACTACTGCTACTATTTATGGTAGTATTTGGACAAAATTAAAAGTTCTTTTCCTTGCCTTTCCTACACTGGAACGGACGTGCGGGTGCAGTGTTACATGCTCTTCAAAGTTACACTTAGTTCATCCACTGACCATCTACTCTCTCTAGATCATGGGTACTCACAAACTTTCTCTCAGGGGCTACATTTACAGTGTAGTTTGGGGCCGAGGGCCGCACTGGTGGGGGCGGAGTCAGAGGGGGCGGGGCTAAAGCAAAACGATAACTTGTGACCATGAGGTTGCACACAGGTCCCTGCAGCAGATGCCCTCATCCACTGAGCCACCAGACCCAGCATTTACATACATCTCTCCCCCTCCTGCTCTCCCTCCTGCCCTCCCTCCATCTCTCTCTCCCTCCTGCCCTCCCTCTCCCTCCCCCTCTGTCATCTCACTGTGTGTGTGTCTATCTGTGTCAGCCTTCAGCCCGGGTTGAGACCGCTTCCTCAACGCGCACACACAGACAACAACACCAAAGTACTTAACAGGTCTTTAAAAGACCATTAACATATTATTGAGGCTTTGTTTGTTTTAGCGCCCCTGCTTCTCCACCCTGACAATCACTGCTTGCCCGGCCCCACAGAGCAGAGGCTTTGTTCTATTTCACCTCTTTGTGGCCTTGCATCTCCACTCTGCTCTGTGGGGGCCGGGGGAGCAGTGATTGTCAGAGTGGAGATGCAGGGGCGCTAACAGGTGAAATACAAAAAAGCCTCTGCTCTGTGGGGGCCGGGGGAGCAGTGATTGTCTGCAAGGTCTGCGCACCGCCAACGAAGGCTTGCCGGGCCACCACCGGCCCGCGGGCCGTACTAGGAGTACCCCTGCTCTAGATACACATATGCTATCTAAGAGTCAGATAGTAGCATGATCCAGGTATATGGACACATACAGTTTCTGTGTCACCCACCCAGGCTGTTGTCCTTCCACCCATCATTGCTTCATCATTCACCCAGCCATGCATCTCATATTCTTGCCTTCCCAGCTAGTCTTCAATCTCAATAAGTAAGGAATATATAAGAGCTTACCTCTGGCCGCCACCACCACCGTCTCAACTCTCACAGCTGCCGCCTCCTCCCCTGAAGAATCGCCCTCCGCCTCCGTGTCGAGCACCACCACCTCCACACTGGCCCCGCCACCAGATGTTCCACCTACAAAGTACATTTAAGAATGTTAGAATAAAGCACTCACTAGTCACTAGTATTTGGTCTAGGAATGAAGACATGTGAAAACAATGTAATTTGTGACTGTCTACGTTAAAGTTAAAAAAAATGTCCCTTTTTCCAGGGAAGGTTGTCTTGCTGCACTTTTTGGCACAACTGATGAAGGCTGTTTTTTTAACACGCACCATTTTTCTCCACACAGACAGAAGATGGACTTCTAACAACAAGATCAAGTTGAAACCAGGTGAGAGCTCGGCTCGACCACAAGAAATGTCTTCAATTAATCGTCAGCACTAACCACTTTTCCATTATCAGTTAAACGTTTAGTTTTATTATGACTTCATTTTAATAAATGTGTTTACTTTTAATAAAGCTTTTAAACTTAAATACAATCTGTGTTTTTTGGTCCAGACTAGAGTGACTGAGCGAAAGGTTTTGCAATTTTTGCAAGCATGAGTCCAGATAGAACACTTCAAAAGACATTATGGACAATCCCAGAGGACTGCACTAAGTTGATAGAGCTATTGCTGACTAGAATCATGGGAGTTTCGCCAACCGTGCAATCTTAGTTAGCTACACAGACAGACTAATAAGAATAATCTAGTAATACCACAGGGAGTCATAGTAGAGGCAGGATAAGAATTTAGATACAGTCTACAAGAAGAGCAAAGACAATTTTGAAAAAAGTCAAATGAGGAACGCTAGGAAAAATAGGTACTAGTCTAAAATGAAAACTTACTGGGGCCAGCAGAGGAGCCCTCGCCTGCCCGATCCTGGCCCTGTTGATGAACAGCATCCGCCGCCTGCTGCTCCTGTGTCCTCCTCTCGCCCCTGGGGGGAGCTGACGTACAACATGAAAGAAAGAACAGAAAACATGGATGATTGTTGCTTGTCAATGTCAACCAAATCAAACATTTCAAAAGAACAATAACAAAATATTTCTGCGAAATTATATTGATTATGGTTACTTTTCATTTATTTGCGGACCTGTGACTTCGAAAGTCACGTAACTCACTAAACAAAGTACTGAAACGTTCACCTAGGACTGGCAGGCAGCAGTCCGCAGGCAAGACGCAAAGTGACAGACAAACTCCATTGTGATTTCAGTCAGATCAGTGACAACACTAACAGTTGCCTGCTACATTACCAGTCATTTAAATAGTCAAACTATCAATCCACCGCCACTATTTTTCTTATTGTCAGGGTTACAAAGGAAGGGGCAGATTTAAGCCCTTGCGGCTCTTTTGCGCCGTTCTTGCGTGACTTTTGTGACGCAGCAGCTAAACAAAAAAGGGCGCCATGGTGCGGCGTATAATATTATAACAACGTGACGCATTTGGGAGATGCATCCCGTTATAAAGCCCTGCGCCATCAGGGGGCGTTCCGGCGCAAGGGAGGGCATTCCTGCGCTGGAACACATCCTAATAGTGGCTGAGGGAAATCTACAAAATATCAATCAGTCACCTTTAGGACAATGATGCGTCACACAAACCCTGCACCTGCTTGAAGCAGACGTACGGCTTGACCCAGCATTGGGGAGATAGGGTACCCCAGAGCATTGATGGAGCTGCGCCATCGTTGCGACGCAACTCCAGCAGTAAAGCTTCGGTGACGTTTTGGGCCCATGGTGCGCCGCATTGCAAATACGGCGCACCATGTTTGGTGGTGGTAGCGGGCCGCACAATTAATGGCGCATCCCTGCTACTTTGCAGGGATGCGACGGTAATTGCAATTCTGCCCCTTAGGGGCATACTTACTTACGCGTTCTGGCGCATCTCCAGAGATGCGCCAGATCAAATGCGTCACGCAAAACTACCCTTGCGACACGGCAGATGTGCCTCATTTACAATGCGGCGCGCCCTGGCGCAAGGGTAGGCACTTGCGTGAGGCATCTCGTCACGTAAGAGCGGCGCATCGCTGGAGTCACGTCGCCAACGCAATGCAACTCCAGTAATGCTCAGGGCCACCCAATACTTAACATGCTGTGTCAGTCCTTTCGCCTGCTTCGAGCAGACATAAGGAATTGAATTGACGTAGCAGCGTCGCAGAAGTGCCTGCGTTAAATCTTGTACATTTCACACAGGCAATTTTGCGAGGCGCACAGCCGCTGGACCGCGGCGCCCACCCTGCGTACTAGGAACGCACCCATTGTGGTGCAGGCCCATGGCTTTATAACATGACGCATCTCCCTAGATGCGTCATGCTGTAAATGACTCGCAGGGATGCGGCACGTTTACGCCGCTGTTGCGTCACGCAAGGCAACGTAAACGTGGCGCAAGGGACTTGTAAATGTAATCTGCCCCCTAGTGTCTAGCATTACGCAGTTCTGTAAAGTACACTCATACATAATAGTTACTCAGGCCAATGAGACCACGAAATAGAAAACAAATAAGCATAGTAGCAACGCCACTGAGAAGGAGAGCAGTGCACCTGAAATGCACAGAAGATTTTGAAATATAATTTAACTACAATGTAATCGTCATCAGCGGCATTATTGGCTTGCTCCATGTAAAAAACAAATATTTGCAATACAACAACACAGAGCAGGAGAAAACATCATAGTAGTGAGTGATTAAATGGCTACTACTACTCACCAAGCCCGGGGATCTCCAAGCCGAGCTGGTCCAGCAGGTCGCGCTCGCGGTCCAGGAGGTCCGTCCAGCGATGGGTGACCTGGCTGTAGGTGCGCTGGACCCCGTAGAGGTGGGATATGGCCCAGCACACCTTCTCCCACCGCTTCCGGCGCTCCCGCATGTTGTAGCCGCCGGCCGCGATCCTGCCGCCTCCCGCGATGGTCCTGGGCAGGCGGCGCTGGACGAAGTAGACCAGCGCGCCCACTTCCTCCGGGCTGAAGATCTCCCGTCGCGTCACCTGCTCCCCCCTCAATCTCCCGCATGCTGTCCTGCCACTGGGTCCAGCACTACTCCCCGCCGCCGCTGCGGCCCTCAAGTGCCTGGGCAGCTTCACGGCGCCTGGCTTGACCATGGTCTGGGCAGGTAAGGTAGGAAGAAGTAGAAAATTAAGAAAGAATAGGATAGGGAAGAAGAAAAGAAAAGAGTTTAAAAAAGTAGTTTAAAAGTAAAGAAAAATAGCAGAAAAGACAAAAATATACAGCTAGGAAAAGAGAGGGATAGATAAGAAGCAAAATCGTAAAAAAAAAACTGAAAACAAGCAAAGGATGGCAAAGATACCAAGAGGATTAAACACCATGCCCAGACACAGGAAATGAATGAAAAACAAGATGGCCGGCGCCCGTTCACGAGCGCAAAAGTAAGTTCGCGCGAGATTTTCCTCGCGATCTCGTGCGAACCTCTAGATTTCCCGCGCGATCTCGTGCGAACCTCTACTCGCAATGCGCTTACTGCGCGAGATTATACATAGCGGGCGGAAACGGAAATACGTCACGCAAACAAAATGGCCGCGCCCGTACTCGACCTTGGGGTAAATTCGCGTGTTGCGCTGCAAGCGGCTCGCGAATACTGCAAAAAAACTCGCGAAACAACAAGCCGCAAAAAAATAAAATGCTCATTCGCACGAATTGGCGGCTTCCGCGGTCGGTTTCGCACGACGCCGCGCCCCGCGAATAGCGCGAAAAAAACCGAAAAACGATTTCAGCAAAAGCAAAAGCAATGAGCAGGTGCAAAAGGTCAACCTCATGATTTGTAACGATTCTTTGTAGTGCTTCCTGAGGGGGCCCTCCAGAATTCGGTTGCCTGCTTGCAACTATTGTGTGACCCTGCTCTGACCTTAACTGTATGCCACAAAGGTCCTGATTTACAGCTAAAGGAGCAGACAAGCAGGTGCCAGGCTGGAACTTTAAATTCTTTCAGTGACACATTAATTAGCCCCTAATTCATTATTGTCAGTTGGGGCAGGGCAGGTGTTGTTAATAAACTAACCCCAAATTAATTCATGTCAGTTCAAGCAGGGCAGGTGGGCTTGCTTTTCCCCCCCATCTTCTACAGTGATGATGAACCAGAGGGTGGCATTGATGTAACAGAGGGTGGCATGGGTCAAAGAGAGGGTGCCAGTGGTAAAACAGAGGGTGCTGGGAGGCTGTGATGATGAACCAGACGTAGAAACAACATAGTCGCGACCGTTGCGAGCCGACAAGTAAGTTCGCAATTGCGAACTAGTACCAAATCCTCGCGAACTGGCAGAAACAATTGCGAACACAAAAAAAAAAAATCCGCAAATTCGCGGGAATTCGCGGATTTTGCGGATTGCGAATCCGCAAATCCGCAAAATTCGCGGATTGCCAATCCGCAAAATCCGCTCATGCTTACTCACTGCAGAGGGTGCCCGGTGGGCGATATCATTAGCTCAAAATGGTTCATCATTCAACTATATCATGTGACCCCAGAATTAAAGTCTGCTATTAAAGGAGTATTGTGCCTCAAGTCACTATGAACACAGACATAAACAGCAAGTAGCATCTCACTGCAAGTCGTTTTCTGCCCCCGTCGACAAAGATTGCTGCGAAGCTGCTGCAGCTCCTTCAGGGCAATTCGCTTACTTCACTTGTTTGAGAAAATCTTCCACCTGCTGCAGCTTGAAGAAACGCTGCCTACCCTGGTGCGTCACTCTGAGGTGTGCCAGATATAGTAGCGCATAGTCTATTTGCGCCTTCCGCAGTTTAGTCTTGACGTCCATAAACTTACGCCTCTCCTCCTGCATCGTAGGCGTAAAGTCCGGATAGATTGAGAACGTGTTCCCATCGTACGCTAGGGACTGTTTTCCTCTTGCAGCAAGTAGATCCACGTCGCGATCTCTATAGTTCAAAAGCCTCCCTATTATGGGACGAGGAGTACTGCCAGGCAATGGACTCGGTCCAAGGGACCTAAGGGCTCGTTCAACAATGAATTGGCTGGAGAAGGCTTATGCTCCAATCGTGGACAGTAGCATTTTCTCTACATTTTCCTCCATCTTTCGAATATTGGTTGATTCAGGTTTTTCTGGTATGCAAATATTATTGCGCCTACTGCGCGCTTCTAAGTCTTCGTTCTTTGCGGCAATAACCCTCAGAAGGTAATCCATACAAGCAATTTGCGTGGTATGCTTGGAAGTTGTGTCCCCCGAGTCTGTTATGCTCCTTTCCTTTTCTTTTATTCGCTCCTAGTGCTTTTCTAGTTTAGGAGCTAAAGCATCCATTCTTGACGACATTTTGTACACCTTGTCCACAATGGTGGCAAAGCCCCGCCGGACCTCCTGTAGGTTACTTTGCACATCAGTAGCATGCACAGTGAACCCCCCTTGGTACTAATTTTGCCAGTCATGGTCCTGTTCGTCCTGCGGGGTCCGAGCACCTCCCCTTGCTGCCTCAAAGTTTGACTTTGGCTGTCTTGTATCCAGCTTGCCCATGATGTCTTAAGAGTGCAGCGCAGGTGCGTATTCCCACCGCCTATATCCATCTAACAGCCAGATTCATCAATGTCCCGATTTGCGAGTCCTTAATAGCGATTATTAAGGAATCGCTATTAAGGACTCGCAAATCGGGATTCATGTAGAAATTGCAAAATAAATTGCGATTCCTACAGCCTCCTTATTTGCGATTAGCAATTTGTTAATCGCAAATAAGAATGCGATTCCAAAGGTGCCAGGGGTGTCCAAAGGACACCCTGTAGCAGCCCTGAAATGGAAATGTAGTCTGATGTTGCGCACACACATGTCCAAAGGACATGTGTGTGTGTAACTTACCACTTAGAAAAATGCACTAAAGAGCATTTTTCTAAGTTTTCGCTATTTACCACGAAGTCAGACTTCGCGGTAGATAGCGGCCAGAAATTGAGAATTCGCAAATTTTAAAAGGTTCAGGAATAGCATTTAAGGAATCTCAAATTGAGATTCCTTAAATGCGATCGCAATTTGATAATTCGCAATTATTTGCGATTTGTCAAATTGCGAGTTCATGAACCATTGATGCCATTTTTGCGGGCGCAAACGGCCGAATTTTGCGATTCGCACAGTTTACGCTCACAAAAATGCTTGATGAATCTACCTGTAAGACTATAGTTATGCAGCTCCCGCTTCGCTGCCAGTCAGACCTCACCAATATCACCCAGCCAGTGGATCAGAAGCACTCCAGGCAGCTCGTCACGGAACAGCCCTACCAACTCAATAGCCGCCACTGATGCAATGCCCTGATATATAGTCCCATCAGGCCATCACTCCGATCTGCCACCAACACAGCTGCCTCTCAACTTTTCAATGCTAAAGCGCACCAGTAGCCTCAATCACAGCCAGGTCCTTCAGTCTTGTGCTGCGTCGTGGTAGGAAGATTCAATGAGCTAATCAAAGGGGTGCGCTATCATGAAAAAAATAGGATACTAGTCTTCCAGATCTTATTTTTAGCTATGCATAGATCCCCTTGGCCATAGGGAGGTAGACACGATGGTGACTCAGTCCCAGTTCTTCATCATCTCCCTTAGCATCATGGCAGCCAGCAGCACCCCATCACAGTCAGGCACATCAGCTTTCAGCTTTTCAGCTGGGTAGGTTTGCGCCGCCAAACAAGCAGATAGGGCCCCTCACCACCTCAGTGCTGGGTCACGGGCATTTAACTGGTCTGCCACCGATGTTCAGGGCCCCAATGGTGATGCAAGCCTAATTCAACAGTAGCCGGATACCTCTATGCCCCGATGCGGCAAGGCGACGATACCGGTGCCGGACCACACCGCAGGCTCGCACACTGAATGCGGCGGGGGCGACGTGTTGTCCCAAGTGCCTCTCCCGCTCGCCAAGCTTTGCACCAGGTCGGCGGCAGCGACGGACCCCCGCCTTTGTGAGGCCCGGTCCACCCCCCACCCTGAAATCGTCCCTCCGCTCACCGTCTCCATCATCGGGAGTGCAGGCAGCACCGCTCTTTCTCAGCCTCAAGGGCAAATAGCCTTCCGCATCCAGTGTCTGCAAACTGCGCCCTTCGTGCCGGGACCAGTGGGTGAATCTCTCACCTCCGCAGCCAAGCCCCGCCTCTTGGCCCTGTCACCTCGTGTGCAGCCGCAGTCTCGATTAGGGTGAGAGCTTTCTGCTTAATTCAGAGACTCTGTCCCTCACCACCCCTTGTTGTAAATATTTTTGTCCACCCTAAGCGTGGAAGGGTATTCTCAGATGTGAGACCCTTGCTCATTGCACCATCATGATTCAAGCAAACCGGGCCGAAGACGGCTGTAATGCCAGAAACCGGTCCCCGGGAGCTTGTTTCCTTCCCAGTGTAAGAATTGGCTTTTGTAGTTTGGTTTGCCCTGTTCCCATCATGCACTGGGACAGGAACAGACTAATTTGCATACAGCCAGGTTCTGAAACTGGGATGGTGCAGTGAGCTAAAAAACGGTGTTGGATCTAGCCCTGATCTCTTGACTGGATGAGAGCTTTCTGCTTAATTCAGAGACTCTGTCCCTCACCACCCCTTGTTGTAAATATTTTTGTCCACCCTAAGCGTGGAAGGGTATTCTCAGATGTGAGACCCTTGCTCATTGCACCATCAGGATTCAAGCAAACCGGGCCGAAGACGGCTGTAATGCCAGAAACCGGTCCCCGGGAGCTTGTTTCCTTCCCAGTGTAAGAATTGGCTTTTGTAGTTTGTTTTGCCCTGTTCCCATCATGCACTGGGACAGGAACAGACTAATTTGCATACAGCCAGGTTCTGAAACTGGGATGGTGCAGTGAGCTAAAAAACGGTGTTGGATCTAGCCCTGATCTCTTGACTGGGTGAGAGCTTTCTGCTTAATTCAGAGACTCTGTCCCTAAACCACCCCTTGTTGTAAATATATATGCAGTCTCGATTAGTGGCAGGGGCCGCGCCAGGCCAACACAGGCCTCCACTCCCTCTTCTGGGCAAATCTTTAGAACGTCAGACCGGGGGCAAACTTGGCTCAATTCTCACAAGACTTACAGAGATTCGGCAGAAAGTCCGGGTCTGTAGTTTAGTGGTGGTACGAGCCGTCTCTGATACCATTTCGCAGGATAAAGTCACTGGGCTGCAGAAGCCTCACTCTAGTGCAGCCATCTTGCGAGTGCGCCACCTAGCGCCCCCACCCCCCAAGGCAGCGGGTTCTTCCTATGCAATGGGACGCTAAGAGACTCCTTAATTTGATTCTGGAAGGAATGTGGGATTTAAAAACCTCCCAAACTACTACGATCGCTGCAATAAATGTTTGATGAAGATTGAGGAATCCATGGCTCGGATCCCGTCACGAAACCAGGATCTCCCAATTGGAGGATCAAATATCATCTCTGAATCGTAAAGTGACTACCTTCCAGTCGCAGAGAGTCTCACTGGAAATGAAGCTGGAGGAGTTGGAGAACCATTCCCGACGTTCAAATCTTCGAATCCTGGGCATTCAAGAGGGCTTGGAGGGCCAGCAGATGCTACCATGTATTGACTCCTTCATAAAGAAAAATATTCTTCCATAAATTAATGGGGATCTGACTATAATGAGAGCCCATCGGGTCCCTGCATATCTCCCTCCTAATGCTTAGTTCCCCATGACAATTCTGGTCAACTTTGGAGACTTTAGGGTCAAGGAACAGATTTTGTCAAGAGCAATCAGGCAAAGACAGTTTTCCTCAGCAGAAGTGCCATTATGTCGTATTTTTTCAGATTTGTCAGCCTCCGCAGCAAAAAGGAGGAAAGAATTTGTTAAAATGCTTAATTTGTTTAGGGCTCAAGGGGCACAAGCCATGATAGCTCAGCAGAGTAAGCTCAAGGTGTTATTAAGACCAAATTTCATATCTTCTGTAGTGTCACAGAGACACAGGAATTACTACAAGATATTTCTGCAGATAAACCCTAGTGATTTGAAGCTAGTCCTTGGTTGGCAGGCTGGGGGGCAACTCATCATGGGAGTGCAATGAGTTATTCATCCTTTGAGGACTGTAACACTGTATTTTTTTTTGGCCTGAGTCTGTCTCGGTCAAATGAGAATAGCGGGTGAAAAGATAAGGTCACAGCAAATGGCAAAGAAGGTTAATGATGGTTTAAGGCGGTTTAACTGCAGCTTTTGTAGTTCAGTAAAGGGAAGTGCGAGTGGGGGTCGTCATTTAGCTGCACTAGGCACCAAGTCAGTGGGCCTGTAGTAGGGTGGGTGGGTCGGACAGGTTATCGGTCTCTGAGCAGGGGCGGCCATCTGCTCGGGCGACAATGGGTCAAGGGTTGGGACACGGGCTGAGCATGGGAGAAAAAATTAAATCCATATCTTGAGTTCATACTCATTTGTTTATTGTTATGCAAAAGTAAAAAAGCAGTGCCTGTTATTTATTTTAGAATCGGGTTGGAGGCGTCTCTCAGAGTTAGTTAATGGAATATCTTCAGAATATGGGGACATTCAGACTGTAATAAGTAATAAGGAAACTGTGAGAGTCATTTCGTTTAATGTGAACAGTCCTAATAATAAAAGGAAAATGCTGGCCATTGAGGCCTGGATTAAAACAGACAATCCCTTGGTCATCCTAATACAAGAGACCCATATTCCAGCGGGGAAAATCCTAGATTTTGCAATGTTCAGAGCTTGGGCAGCCTATAGGGGCATTTCTTCTTCTGTGGTAGAACATAGGGGGACGGCGATTTTTTTTAAATAAACAATTCCAGGCTGAGGTGGTTAATTCTGCAAGCAACCAAAGTGGTAGATGGTGTTGGGTTACTTGTAAGGTAGAAAATCAGCCCTTGACGTTTGCGAGCATATATGCCCCAGCCGAGGACAATCCCCTCCCATATGAGGAACCCTTTCAATCATTAATCCAAGTTCCGGGAGAGCTGATTCTGGGGGGCGATTTTAATTTGCTAATGAATCCAAAGATCGATTCCTCATCTACGTAAAAAAACCAGTTAAAATGAAAAACTCTTCAAATAGTACGTAGCTATAATGCAGTGTTTGATATTATCGACCCTTGGCTAACTGCATTTCCTATGGAAACTGCTTACAATTGCTTTTCAGGGAGATTCCACACTTTTTCGCGTATTGACTTCTTTCTCATCTCCAGGAAATTGGTCTTTCTACAGCAGAACATTCTTCAAAATAGAATTTCAGACCATGCACTTGTAATTTTAGAGTTAGCATTGGGTAATGGCAGTACATTTTCTAAAAGGTAGTTGTTAAATCGGCAATATTTGCTAGAAGAAAACTGGGTGTTTTTTAGAGTTTTTGGAGCAAAACCTCCGCTTCATCTCACGTAGTATGGGATTCATTCAAAGCCTTTTTTAGAGACCTAGCTATAGGTAAAGAAGCAGAGAACTCAAGGAAAATGAAGGGAGAAAAACAGTCACTATAGAAAAAAGTGCAAGAATCCTTTGATAGATATCTTTCTAATCCCTCGGCCTTAAATAAATGTCAATGAACTCAGGCACTCAGGCTAAGCGGAACCTGACTGAAGATTATATTGCTAAGAATTGTACCCTTTTCCAAAAGGATAGACAAAAGATCTATGCAGAAAGCAATTTTTGGGCTGGTAGGCTAGGGAACGGGCGGCAAGAAATCAAATATTGGCATTGGAATGCCCCATCTCCGGTTCTCGTACTGAGGATTCAGGAGAGATGGGGCGATAATGGTCCAACATTATAGGAATATCTATGGCCAGCAATTCCTAATTGATATGTCATCGTTGGAAGATTTTTTTCAGGAATATCAATTACCTGGACTATCTGTGGAGGATAAAGGGCATATGATGAGCCCGTTTACAAAAGAGAAAATAGGGGAGGTCATTAAAAACATTCTAAATGGTAAAGCTTGCGGACCAGATGGTCTGTTAGCTGATTTTTTAAAAACATTTGTAGATGCAATTGGGGATCATCTATTATTAGTTATAAATTAAATATTTGAGGGTGGGCCTATCCCTCTGTCATTTAGAGAAGGAAGTATAGTCACTTAATTTTTTTTTTTTTAAATTGTGAAGATCCTAACCCATATCACCCCATTACACTTTAAAACTCTGACTACAAAATACTAACTAAACTTTTAGCTAATCATTTTAACGGATTTGCTTCACATTTAATTCATCAGGATCAAAATTGTTTTATTGCAGGAAGGCAACTAGGCACCAACACACACTTTTTAGTGGAGGCACTTGACTATTTTGATACCCAGAACATACCAGCTTTAGTGCTTTTTTTAGACGCCGAAAAGGCATTGGATCGGGTGATATGGGAATCTTTATATTGTATTTTGGCTAAATTTGGCACCTCTAAAATCACGGGGTTGGTTGAAAAGGTATACTTGAATGCTGAGGCCAACAATATTATCAATGCAGCTAAAGTCGGCCAAGTAAAAGTCATAAGAGGGACCAGAGAGGGATGTCCGTTGTCCCCAGTGCTATTTGCCTTTATTATTGAAACTTTCGCGATAGCCATTAGGAGTAATATGGATATCTGCTCCCCGCTTCCAAATATGGATAAAATAAAATTATACGCTGATGATATTATTCCTATTATAAAACCAGAGAAGGAAGTGCAGGCATAGACCTTCCAGATTTTTTAACAGTATAAGGCATTCAGAGGGTATAAAATTAATTTTAAAAAAAACAGAATTACTGCTTTGTGGGGGTGGGGCATCTAGGGATTTGCACCCCGATATTATCTCATGTTTAAACACAAATCCGAAGAGATATTTAGGGATTTATTTTTAACCATTGATTTCGGAATTATAAGATTTAAATTTTGTCCCTTTAGTACATAAAGTTTAAGATCTGCTTACCCAATGGCATTCTCTCCCATTATCTATTTTAGGTGGGGTGACTCTGATTAAAATGTCAGTGCTTCTTCTTTTTAACTTTCTCTTTTCCGCAATGTATTTATTTATTTATAAAGTTTTATGTAGCGCAAACTTGATCCCGAAGGATATCAGAGCGCTTTACAATTTGAGGCAATTAAATAACTTCCCACCCTATTTCCCTATAAACCCACATCCCACTATGGAACTAAAAATGCAAAATTAGAATAAAAAAATGTAATAACTACAAAAAAGTTTACACAGATAATAAAACAAATCTTACACCAAAAATACATGCATTACACACATACAAAATAAATACAAACATAATTACATTAATACAAAATAGACATTTTTAACATCTATGTTTTTGCAAATGATATTAAACACTTCGATATTTTTCACATCAATAATACTTACCCAAAGTCGATATTCTGCACCACGATATTTTGTCTGTCAATATTAATGAGCCACGATATTGTTGCAACGATATTCAGCTAAATCGATATTTGTGATTTGATATTTAGGGGCTCATTATGATGGCGGTTAGATGTCGACAGAACTCTCCCTAAAACATTTAATTTGAATCTAACCACAGATATTAGGTAACTAGGAGGCTCCGGGGTCAGTGGCTGACTTGTTAA
This sequence comes from Lissotriton vulgaris, assembly GCF_964263255.1. Taxonomy (NCBI): domain Eukaryota; kingdom Metazoa; phylum Chordata; class Amphibia; order Caudata; family Salamandridae; genus Lissotriton; species Lissotriton vulgaris. The sequence goes on from NC_141694.1 coordinate 503,122,972, forward strand.
GATTTACTTAAATCTATTATCTTTGGTAAAGCCTGACTGGGGCACCATTTAATTTGTTCAGTGATCTCATCTGCTCTGTGGTCATGTGTGAACATCTAGTAATTACTATTGCACCTTCATCTGAAGCGCTAGTATGGCGTGCAAATCCTCAGTATCTGACCTGATTGTGTCTCACAGAAACTAGAGTCTATGTTTACATCTTTCCTCTGGGGCAAAAAGGTTCCCCGAAGAGCACTGAATACCTTATATGAAGAACAGACAGAGGGGGGGTTAGCTCTCCCCAATTTAAAGGAATATTACTACGCATACTTTGCACAATATCTGTCTAGATTTAAGCAGGATTTACATTCGGGCTGTTTTGTTAATTTTGTTATGAATTTAATTTGTAAAGAAAACCAAATCCATTCCCCACTATCAATTTTCAGATCTCCTAAATTTGTACGTTATAAGTATTTACATTGGTTTTATCATAAACGTCAGGCTTTCTATAGAAGATATTCTATCCTAGCAATTAATAGCTCAACTCCTATAGCGGGTATTATTTCCTCTGTAGGAATTAAAGATCCATCTACAATTATTCAAAATTGGAGTAAGGCAGGGTTCCGGAAACTTTTGGATTTCTTGCAGAACGACAGGTGGTTGAATATTGATGAATTGTCTCATTTAATTCCTCGCAATTGTCTTCTCCTGGGGTCTTATAAGTTTCTTAGAAAGTTTTTTAGTAATCTGGACTTGGTCAAAATTATTAATCAGAAGAGTCTCGTTTATAACTTGTTAGAAGATACGGTTTCCAAAAAAATAGGAGAATGGAAAAAATACCTAGCCTCAGTCAAGGGGATAGATGTAGAGGCTAAGGCTATAACTAAAAGGGGAAAATGTGAGGAGTTGGAAATTACTGAAAATATTTGGTCTTCAATAAATAAATTAAAGTTCAGCACGGTCAGAGGGGCGAATTGATGAAGGATGTTATTCTTTAGTGAGTGGCTACTGTATAGCACTCCGAGCTTTATAGCAAAGACCTACACAAATCAATCGGGCAGTGTTTTCGGTGCAATATTCACCCTTCTGCCAACTAGACACATATAATTTTACAATGCCCCCTGATCGAGAAATTTTGGATCGATATTTTTGATTATTTAATATCAGAAGGTATATTAACAAGTGGGCCCAATGCTCTGCTGATAGTGATTGGTTATGATCCAGCCCTCAACCTACCTGATAAAATGATTAAACTCCTTTATATTGGAATGGCTGTCGCCAGATCACTTCCACTTCTACTGGCGATCGGATTTAATTGCATCAAAATATGAATCGGTCTGGAAAATGCCACAGGTCAAAAGAAGTGAACGTGTGTATGCCTTACAAACGGGTGGGCTGCAAAAGTTCTATAAGATCTGAGTGGAGTTTTTTAATGATGAGATTTAGTTTGACAGAATGGCTATTGGAATCTATTATTGATGGTATACTGGCGTCTATGATTTTTAGGAAAAAGGTACTAGCACTATATTTCGTTTAGATTAGTCTTCGGGATCTAAGTAAACTATATAGGATCAAGTTACACTCTTTAAATATGTTTTTACTAGGTTCATATTTTAGAAATGGTAGATCCGAGAATATGTTTAAAGTCGATGAGAGCATGGGGCAATGGACGATAATTTAAGACAATAGGTGTTTTATCTTGTTGGTCTTATAATTAACCTTTTGATTGGTTAGCCGGTTGAACTTTTGATTAAGTATTATATGTTAAAATATAATTCCTGCTAATGTAATGATATTGATGAATTTTTTTTATGTATGCATATTAAGATGCTAATGTATGTAATATATGGATTTCAATAAAAAAACAAAAAAAAACTAGTTCTTACTACAGAGCTGAGTGACCTATAACCTTTAAACAAGGGATGAAAAATTAACCTCCAGGGCGCCTGCTGACATTTATGTTACGATGTCTCCTTCCATTTTCATTGTGTATGCTTTTTCGTCCAACATTATTCTAGGGTGCAAACTAACATAAAGCTGGAATGTAAATATCAATTTTAAAAGCGTTAGAAAGCCCTTCACTTTTTCAACAACTTTTACCAGTGCTCAAAGACAGAATTTTGGTGTACAACCCTGGTGAGTGCTCTGCCCACAAACACACAAACGCACTATGTCACTAGATGGTCCCCAAACAGTGCACTGGGGTGAGTCAGGAAAATCAACAAAATTAATACAGTGTTTTCAAATTTTTGTCCATTTAATAAATATAATCTGCTATATTTCCATCTATAATTTTTGGGAGTGTCTTGCAGTTCCCAATAATCCTTAGGACCTGTGCATTTGTTGTATAACATAAACTTTGGACGAGGTGCTTAGACTAATTCCAGTCACCCCCCCCCCTCCCCCCCAGGAGATGTTGGCCTAGAGACCAGCTAGCTCACAGTGCCACCATAAGTCCCCCTAACCTTACCAGTGAGCAAATGTTTTCTGGCAACCACTGAACATGACAACCCTGACCCCCTCAGGGATCGTGGAAACAAATCAGGACCTTTTGCTCAGTCACTTGTGCTTACTTGTGCTCAGAGAAATATACATAGCGTACACAGTGGGACATTTTCAATATATGTATTAAACCAATGTTATTCTTGTATAGAATACATGTGCTGTGATAATCAGTAGACAGAAGCAGATTACAAGCACCAAAAGTGCTAAAACAGTGTGTATATATGCAGCCATATGATACAAGGCAGTAATCAGGCGTACTCATACTATGCAGACCCTAATCTGATTGTTACTAGAGTGTGTGTAGGTGTGTAGCCAAGAATCCACCCAGGTTATGATCCAACCCCATTGCCTGGCGGGAGAGAATGAAGGACCCCATCTTGGGCACAAACTGGACACCCCTCACGATATGTCAGACCGCTGCGTGGCGAAGTCTCAGCATCCAGAGGCCCTTAGTATCAGGTGAAATGCCTCCTCTGCTAATCTATTCGGATGATCTTTATTTATAATAGAAAGGAGCCTTGTGATGTGCGTATACATTAGTGATGGTATGGATATGTAGCTAGCCCTGTCGCCACATGGATGAAGATAGAATGACAATTGTACATAGCGTGCAGAAGGGTCTTATACATGATGTTTGCAGCAGTGTGATAAAGTTCTGCAAAGCTAGATGTGTCAACAAAGTAGTTACATGAAAACGAATCCAACACTGTTGTGCACACAAATATGTGCAAAAGGTCATGGTAGAAAATGTTAATTTGAAAAATAGGACAATGCAAGAAATGTGCAGCTTTGCTACATGGGCCTAGCTTGGTCATATAACACCCACTCTTCATACTAAGGGTTAATATACAAAAGCTATCTAAAAGCCTACAGGCCACAATGTAATTGAACTAAAAGGACGACATTCACTTTTGAAACCATCTTAAAGCAAGCTTCCCTTTAAAATATTCAAAAAAGCCTTAAAAAGTCATAATATTTGAAATCCCAAGCACTCAGAAAGCCATGGTGCCTATAAAGCAACAGCTGATTTGATTAATTTTGTTTAGAAAACAGACCAAATTATTCCTACCACACGGAAAAGCCAATTGTTTATGTGTTTTGAGTGGTAGACGCAACTTTTTTGTTGCCCACAACTGCAGATGACAGTCCCAGAGGCGCATATCAAAGCAGGTTTATGGATCAAAGGCAATACCACCCAGTTCCCACTGCAGAAACTGAGGGAGGGACTGCATCCTGTAAGTCTATTGTTGAGCCGGTGCCTGGTTCACTAGGAGCCAATGCATCCCGGGGTGGCTTGAAGAATGTATTTATCAGCAATGGAATACGCTGGGAACAACAATACCCATGGGCCTTTAAGAGGTCCATCAGTACCTCAATGTGCAGTGGCGCAACCAACTGTGATCTGAGGCATACATTCATCACACATTTGTGGCTGCGAAGCAGGCAGTGGAATACAGGTTGTACGCAGTGAATCCAAACAGGCCTGCAGGACAAGAACCAGTGCTCATTCAATTCTCGATTGTGAGGTGTGCGAAAGCAGTGTACCATGAGCTCACTGCATCGCTGCACAAGCATTGCCGTCTCTTTTCTTAGTTGAATTGGGACATCCACTGCAGAGCTGAAAAATCTAAACCAGGATTTCCGCCACAAGTAGCAGGACATGCGGGAACCCTGCAAAAACGCTTCCCAACAAGGAGTGTATGAAAGATGGTATAACTCTGAAAATCGTCTGAAAGGTGCTAACAAGTCCAGAGCGGATACATTTGACTTATTGCACTATTCCATTCATATCAGACATATTAAAGGTATGGTGAACCAGCTCCCCAAAATGCAGTGGGAAGTTAGTCTGGAGTAGTGTCTGTATCTCAGATGAGGACCTTGTAACCTGGAGATCAAATGTCTCTCTGGCTGAAGTTAAGGCAACATCTTTTGGAACAATCATTGCTTTAAGTTTGCTCAGGGAATCAAAGGGTATGTTGGGAACATTTATTGAAGGCCATAGCATTGCCTCCATAAGTGTGCGGGCAGCTGGAAATAGTACTTGTGTGCAACAGGTGACTATGGAATTAACAGTCAACAGATAAGCGGTTCTATTTCACAGCAACCTTGATCATTCAGCATCAAATAGCTCCCACTTGAGATCAGTCTGAAAACTGGATGAATCACAGCAGCCAGGGGAACCTTCAGATAACAGGACAAGTTTGCCACTGAAGCATTGCATGCTCCATGAAGAGAAATATCCTTGAAAACTAGGGACCCGCTTAAAGCATCCTCACAGTCGGACCGACTTAGTAAAACGCCTGTGCCCCCATTCCTGCCTCTAAACAAGAATGGTAACTCCCAGTACTCATGCACATAACCTTCCCTAATGCTTCATAACTGCTGGTATTAGAGACAATATTGGAATTGGAAAGTTGTGACCGTTAGGGTTATGTAACCATGGATTATCCAATCTGTGGATGGTGTCTCAGCCACTTTTAATTGGTCTAATTTTTTAATGTGCAACATGGTATATTTTGCATCTCTGCGTACCATTACTACCTGTCTTTCCGTTAGATCGTATGCCGAAAACAGACTTGTGCTATTGATGTAACGCCATGGCACGTGGCCAGGACATAGTGTTTTCAATGTCCAGCTCAGTATTGGGCGTAGTTGTGACTGTCCATGCTGTAGTATGTCAATAGCAGAAGATAATATTTTGTCCAGTAAAATAAAATAATGGATGTTAATGTGGTTATACCATTATCAACCACAGCCAAAGCCTTTTCTATGTTAACCCTATTGATCTCGCACAATCTCTCAGCAGTTTCCACAGCTTGTTGTATATTCCGTTCAAGAAGTGCTTTTGACGTGGGTTTCAGGGACCTAATGAGAAATCCTGAGATCCATGTCATCAGAAAGAAGGAACAAGTGTTGCTTCATCTGAGAGTGCGCTAAGGTTGAGTTTTAGCCACTAAAGGCACAACTTCCCAACTCTTTATGATGTCACCACCCCTGAATGTTCAGACTGTACATACCGCTGATCAGCTCTATTAATCCTAAACTCTTTGGTGTCACCCAGGAATCTAGACTGACACCCATTTGTGTCCACAGGCCAAACAACCATCCCTTTCAATTGGGGTTTGTTGAATTAAAAGAACCCTTTCGTATCTTGGTATCTAGTGTATCCTCACTATAGAATGTGGGAATATGAGGTGTGTACAAATCCTTCATCTTGGCTATTCCAAGGCAGGAAGTCTGTTGCACTGTTTATTCAGGAAAATAATCTGATGTGGTATGAGGCATGCCCTGAACAAAGCCTCAATTCCCTGAACCTGCCAACCTTTTGTCCACCAGACAGGTTTTGTCTATATGGTGTCCTTTCAAAAGTCGAAACTCTGTATGGACAGTTGGCAAATAAAGGAAGCAGAGTATCAGCTTGGTGTTTGTCAGCATATTTTGTCTTTGCAGGTGTAGGTGCAAGCCTATAATAATAGGAGGATGGGTCTGATGTATCGAAGCCATTAAAATAAGCAAATGTTTGTGCAAATGTTCGCTTAACCACTTTTTGATGGTGTTGTGCAGTGTTCCCATTAAGTGTAATTGTAAACAGCGCATGGGATACTAGCATTATGTAATGTAAAATGTAATGTAATGGGACATTTGTAGAGCGCAACTGTCACTCCGAGGACCATCATGGCCCTAAACGGAACCCAGAGATGGAAGGAAAAGGCCTGGTTGGCTGCTAATGGTAAGAACAGGGAATCAAATCAGAGTTTTGCAGAGAGTGTCCGATGCACTGAAGATCCAGGTTTTTAGGATCTTCCTAAACCGGGTCTCAGATGTGATCTGGCAGAGCTGTTGGGGAAGTTTGTTCCATGCCTTTGAGTCTATCACTGGGAGTGATTTTCCTCCCTTCGATGCCAGTCTGAAAGCTGGTATTTTTAACAGATTGACATTTACTGATCTTAAACTTCGGGAGGGAAGGTAACTCTTGAAACGTGTTCGGAAATATTGAGGGCACAAGGAGTGGAAGGCCCCTAAAAGTGATGATGAGGGCCTTGAACAGGACGCGTTTATAGATTGGCAGACAGTGAAGTATATCTAGCGCAGATGATGCAGATGACCTCCTAGGCCACTTCAGTACTAACCGTGCTGCAGCATGCTGGACCATTCGTAGCCTATATGGGACCAACTTATTGGTACCTGCGTAGAGGCTATTATAATAATCTAGCCTAGCAGTAATTAGGGCTACGGCAACTGTTTGCCTTGCTGAAAAGAGAATTAGATTGAAAGAATTCTTTAGGCTTTTTATGATGTGAAAGAAGGTGCCGGCAACTGCCTAAGATTGCTGTTTAAATTATATAGTAGTATCACATTTTATTCCCAAGTTCCTGACCACATTTACTGTGTTTGGAGGAGGGATGGTGTTTGCTGGCCACCAGAGTTTGGGCAAGAAAGTGTTTTCTTGGCCTAAGGGTAAAATTTCAATTTTTTTCGGAATTACACTTCAGGTGGTTAGTTTTCATCCAACTGAAAGTTGCAGTAAGGCATTGGTGGAGATTGTCTTCCGCCTGGGTGGTGTTATTAGCCAGGACTAGTATTAGCTGCATATCGTCCGCTTATGAGATGGTATCTATATTAAAGGACGATATCAGCTTGATCAGTGGAGCCTTATAAGCATCAAAGAGGGTCGTGCTAAGACTCGAACCCTGGGGTACCGCTGAGAGAAGTGCCTTTTCTTGTGAGTTGTATTGGCCTAGTGTGATCACTTGTCTGCGATTCTGCAGGAAGTTCTTTATCCATGCTAGGACAATACCAGAGATACCAAAGGATGTGATACGGTCTAAAAGAATGGCGTGTGAGACCATGTCGAAAGCAGCCGGCAGGTCTAACAGCACCAGGACTGCTCTTTTTCCCTGATCCATGGCTGCTCTTTCAGCCGTACACAATAGGGCAGATTCTGTGGCGTGTTGGGCTCTGAAACCGGATTGGTTAGAATGGAGCAGATTTGCTTTCCCCAGATATGTTGTAAGTTGACTATTGACACATATTTATGTCATCTTACACAAACTTGGTAGGAGAGAGATTGGATGTAGATTGGAAAGAGTAGCAGGATCCTAAAGTTGTTTCTTTTGGAGAGGTGTTACAGCTGCAATTTTCCAATCTGCCAGAAATTTGGCTGTAGAAAGAGAAGAGTTTATTACATTATTTACATTGTGGTTCACAATATCAATGAGAGCGTGCAATAGTATGGAAGGACAGGGATCAAAAGGGGAGCCAGATTTAATAGTCAGGATTAATTCTTCCAAGGAAATTGGTTTAAAGAATTGCATACAGGCTCTGTCATGATCTGCAGGAGATTCATTATTAATGAGAGAAAGAATAGGAGGGGGGAAATCTTTTTGCAGTATCCAAACTATCTCTTCAAAAAATTCAGCAATATTATTACAAAGACTCTGAGAAGGGGGAATCTCTTGTTGTAAACTTGTAGGATTCATTAATTGATTGACTATTTTGAAGATCGCATTATGATTTGTGTTGTTGTTTTTAATTGCCTCGGTATAATAGGCTTTGTGGTAGTTTTAATCAGGGCATGATATTTCCTAAGGGCTGCTTTGAAATTGTTTAGCTCTATCACATCATAATTTCGACGCCATCTGTGTTCTAAAGACCTGCGTAGCTTTGCAATTCTTTCAGGGCTTGCGAGTAACATGGGGCAGAGGGCTTCTTGTTTGGTCGGCTGTGATGTGGAACCGGAGGTACCAGCCAATCTCTTAGGGCTTGTATCCACTGCCCAAAAAGCTGGGTGTCTGCTATAGGATCTCCTAACGAGTTAGGTCTGCATGCCAGTGCATCTGGGAGTAGATCTGGATGTGCTATTAATTCCTTCCATCCAGGTTTGTCCTGTTGAGGGACTTTGGTGCTATCCCTAAAGAGAGGTCTATTTGTGATCGGTCCATGTTTGCTTGACTGGGGGCTTAACTTTAAGGGTTTGCCAATTGGAACAAATACAGTCCAGAGTATGGCTTGCACTATGTGTGGCAGATATGGAGCATTGTTCTAGGCCAAGCATGTCCATTATCTCCTTGAAACATGAAGCCCCTGAGTCATTTGGTGAGTCAAGATAGATATTGACTTCACCTAGCAGCATAGAATTAGAAAATCTGAGTGCTAATGCGCTGATCACCTCACCAATATTATCTAAAAAGTCCTTATGAGGTCCCGGTGGGCGGTAAATAAGTATTCTCGCAAATGAAAAGGAATCATGTAGCTGGAGGCGGAAACTGATGCCCTCCACTCCTTTTAAGTCGGGTAATTGAGCTGTAGAGCACCTAAAAGTGCTGCAATAAATAGTTGCAAGGCCTCCCCCACGTTGTTCTGATCTGTCTAATCTCTGAATGTGATATCCGGAGGAAAGGGCATTCACAATGTCTGAATTGCACCAGGCCTTTGGCCATGTTTAGGTCACAAAAAGGTAATCAATATTGTCATTAGTTTTTAGTTCATTAATATGAAGAGAATGCTTACACATTAACGTTGCATTTATAAGGCCACCACGGAGGCTGCTCAACATGGCCTTCTTTTTAACTACAGGGACCTGTGTGGGCTTGTGAACCTTTTTACAGTTCTTGCAACTAATAAGTCCCTCCCATTTCGCGGCGTCTAAATAGTTTTCAAGAGCCACAGAGACAGAGCAAATTTACCAACCCAATTTGGGTGGATAGGAAAGCCCTCACACACCGACCTAGTCAGTGTCATACTTCATCATAGGGCCCCACCTCGGAGGCCGAGTGCCTCCTCGGTGTGCTACGACGCCAGAAGACTGCGGAGCTGGTTGTGTGAAAGGGCGTGCAGTGAAGAATATTAAAAGGTGTCTAAAGGGTATCTCAAAAAATCTTTATTGATAGATCCCTGCAACACAGTTAAAAATTGGTCTTATGTGTCTGAATCTACAGCCAAGGGTAATGAATTGGTTTAATTCTGAATATTAATCAGTCAACATGTTTCAGCCTTTTAAGTGGTTTTATTTACCTAGGCATTCCTCAGGACTAATGTAACCCCGGCAGTATGGACTCTGTAATCGTCCACCCTGACCTGAGGATGTGAAAGTGAAAAAATAAAAATAGTGAAAAAGTGCAAAAAGATAAACAAAGGGGAGAGCTGATAGCCCAGTCCCAACACTCCTGATTTAGGATGTTATCTGCACCTGTGAAAGAAACACAGACAAACACAAACAAACACAAAATATAGACATATAGTCTATGATAAGTGTGAGTCCGATAGTTTGTCCATAGTGCTCCAAACTGTGGCAAACTGGTGTCAGATGATAAACACTAATATTATCACCATCCATATAACCCAATAGGATTATACCACTAGCTCTGGGAAGTGGGGTGCATAAGAGTGCTTAAAAGTGCTAAATAGCAAAAAGGGGGAGTTAAAATCATAGTGGAAGTACTCCATAGGAAGGATCAATGGACCCAAGGTCAGTGACCTCCCCACGAACAGTTCGTAATCTAAGATCGAAATCTCACTTTAAGATATGGGCCTAGCTGCACCGTGGGTCTCGGGAGGGGGGTAGGAGCGTACCTGGCACATCCTGCGAGGAAAAAAGAAGAAGAAGCAGACGTTTGAATGCAATTGCTAGCATTTCTACTTAGCTTTGTAGTCTCAGTAGCGCGATGTGAAGTCAAGGCGGGAAACTCACGCCCTCAACGCTCGCCACCCATTTCAGCACCTAGCTTCTCCTCTGAACCGGACCCCGATGATAATGAGCCGGTCGGTCAGAGTGTTTTTAAGGAAAATAGGCGCTGATCGGTAAACTTCCGGGTGGGTGTAATTGATTCCAAAGAGAGGCGTGGAACGCAAAGGTCGCGTCACCAGTGGGCGTGGATCCTATCGACATCGAGTCTTGGATACAATAACCAATCCACGTCTTGAATCGGATGTGGTTATGGAGACCGATGTTTACAATCGGCTAAGCACTGCTGGATGCTATATACGAATATCTCGTAAATTAAAGCCAAGTGGTTGGGTAAATCTTTGTTGTGCTCAGGAGTGGAGAGAGTAATAAGGGGCAAGTTATAAAGTGTTTTGCCCTATCTTTAGTTACAGATATTAGAAATTTCGAAGAGCCATTTTTCTGACCCACATATTCGTAATGGTTCCCAATACATACATTGCCATAAGTGTTTAGGGGCAAGGACATCACACGTTGATAGATTTTATAACGAGAGGTAAAGGATGGAATTATTTCTGCAGTCTGATTTAGGAGTTGATAGAGCTATGCTGGCAAAGAGTTTAAATTTCATTGGTAGTTCACTTTGAGAGGTGCAAATTGGAACTCTCTCTGCAGAGGTGTTAAGTTCACCAACAGTTCACTTAGGAAAGTGATAAATGGAACTCTTTCTGCAGATAAGTTTTGGGGGTAGGCACTACTCGGTTGACATAGGGTGTTGATTTTCACAATAATTCATTAGGAGAATGAAGTTATTATAACAGACTGGTCGGAGGACAGTATAAGTCTTCCATCTTAGTGCTGTGTTCCACGGGAATACAATAAAACATTATAAGAATGGAATTATCAACGCAGATTGGTTAGAGGACAGAATAGGCCTCTCATCTCAGTACTGTGTTCCATGGGATATGATCGTTCAGTCCTACCATATTCGTACCCAAACGATAAATCCACCGTTGTTCCTTCTCAAACAACCTGCTTGTGATGTTATTAGTGCCAGTGATTGTCTCTATAATCGTCCATCTCATATCATTGGCCGTATGATTGTTAGGTAGAAAATGTCTGCTTAGTTTCGTGGTAGTCTTCTTGCACCTGATATTGCTCCGGTGCTCGCAAATACGTTGTTTAATTTTGCGAGTCGTCATGCCTATATACCGTAGGGCACACGGACAAGTGATCAAGTACACAACATTAGTTGAATTGCAATTCGTGTGCGACATCTGAGTCCAGGTCTTCCCTTGCTCCAGATTGAGAGTTTTAGTTGCTTCCGTCAAATGGCAGACACTACAGTCTGTGCAGGGGTAATGTCCCATGACTTGAGGTAATCCCCATGCCTCTGTAACTGAGGGAGTTCTTGGGGGAATTCTTTCTTTAGGGCGAGTGTGGACCAGAGCGTCTTTGAGACTCCGACCTTTCTTAAATGAAAAGAGGGGTTTTTCCCAGTCTTTTTTGGTAGATTTGATGATATTCCAGTGTTTATTGATTGTCTTTTTCATGACGTTTGATAGACTGTTAAAAGTAGTCACACATGTGAGTGGAATTTCAACTTGGGTGTTCGGTTTTCCATCCAACAGTGCACTTCTCGGCTGATTCCGCGCTCTCTTGAACCCCTTATTGAGAATTGAGGTTGGATAACCTCTATCTCTAAGTTTGTCAGTGAGTTCAGAGGCTTGCTCCTTGAAGTCTTCAAGGGTGCTACAATTTCGTCTCAGTCTTAAATATTGCCTGTATGGAAGATTCTCCTTGAGAGGGCGAGGGTGGAAGCTGGTGAACTCAAGTAAATTGTTTTTTGCAGTTGGTTTGCAATGGGTTCTTGTAACCAAACTTGTCCCGGAGACAGAAATTACGACATCCAGAAAGACAATTTCAGTTTTACTGGTGGCATGGGTAAACCTAAGGTTGTGATCCGGAGTGTTGATCCAGACTAAGAAAGATTGAAGGTCTTGGTCACTTCCTGTCCACAGTAACAGAATGTCATCGATATAGCGCTTCCATAACAATATGGAAGCAGCAAAGTCTGTGGATGCAGGTAAGATGTGTTTGGACTCAAAATTTGCCACATAGAGTCCAGCCACACTAGGGGCAAATGTACTGCCCATCGATGTACCTGAGCATTGGAGGAATAATTGGTTCTTGAAAGAAAAGAAGTTCTCCTTAAGCGCTATGGTCGCGCACTGGATTATGAATGATTTCGGTGTTTGGTAATCCCAATCAATGGAGTTGAGTGAATCCTCCAGGACCCTGATGGTATCGTCCTGGGGGATGCTGGTGTAGAGACTCTCAACATCCAACGTTACCAGTGTGACGGAATTCCGGAGGTCCTGGAAAAAGGCCTGGGGTTTGTCCCAACAGCCAGACCTGATAAATTTAAACTGCATAGTGAACTTGCAGGCTTTTTCCAGAAATTAAAGCTAAAGGCCTTTTTTGAAGGTAAATCAGATCCTAATGAGTCATCCCGTAAAGGTGATACTGGCCTCAAACTGAACTCTAATTTCATGCCTCCCCCACACACAGTACCAGCGCTATTATCGCCTTTGAAGAGGCGGTATTTAAAGATCTAGAATCCTGCCAAAATCCAAAAACCTTTGGTAACTTCACCAGTGCAGAATACCAAGCCTTACAAGAACTACAAAATGACACAGCCATCACCATTAAACCGGCTGACAAGGGCGGTGGCATTGTGTTACAGAATACCACAGACTATGAAAAGGTTTGTGAGGATCTACTTCGAGACAACAGGAATTACACTCCTCTAACTACAGACCCGACCATCAACCTTACTAGGAAGATCACCACCCTAGTAAGACAGGCAGAAGAAAACGGTCATATCTCTAAGAATGAGGCAGATTTTATGGATAGTAGCAGTGATGTGATCCCCTATTTTTACACATTGCCAAAGATGCATAAAAACAAACTTCCACCTCCTGGACATCCCATAGTTTCAGGAATAGGTTCCCTTTGGGAACCCCTGTCAAGGTTCTGTGATCAGTTTCTCAAACCTATTGTGCAATCAACTCCAACCTATCTCAGAGATACCAAAAGCCTGTTACAACTCCTGCTTGATGTCACCTTTGTAGAGAATTTTGTCACACTGGTAACGTTGGATGTTGAGAGTCTCTACACCAGCATCCCCCAGGACGATACCATCAGGGTCCTGGAGGAATCACTCAACTCCATTGATTGGGATTACCAAACACCAAAATCATTCATAATCCAGTGCGCGACCATAGCGCTTAAGGAGAACTTCTTTTCTTTCAAGAACCAATTATTCCTCCAATGCTCAGGTACATCGATGGGCAGTACATTTGCCCCTAGTGTGGCTAGACTCTATGTGGCAGATTTTGAGTCCAAACACATCTTACCTGCATCCACAGACTTTGCTGCTTCCATATTGTTATGGAAGCGCTATATTGATGACATTCTGTTACTGTGGACAGGAAGTGACCAAGACCTTCAATCTTTCTTAGTCTGGATCAACACTCTGGATCACAACCTTAGGTTTACCCATGCCACCAGTAAAACTGAAATTGTCTTTCTGGATGTCGTAATTTCTGTCTCCGGGACAAGTTTGTTTACAAGAACCCATTGCAAACCAACTGCAAAAAACAATTTACTTGAGTTCACCAGCTTCCACCCTCGCCCTCTCAAGGAAAATCTTCCATACGGGCAATATTTAAGACTGAGACGAAATTGTAGCTCCCGTGAAGACTTCAAGGAGCAAGCCTCTGAACTCACTGACAAACTTAGAGATAGAGGTTATCCAACCTCAATTCTCAATAAGGTGTTCAAGAGAGCGCGGAATCAGCCGAGAAGTGCACTGTTGGATGACAAACCAAACACCCAAGTTGAAATTCCACTCACATGTGTGACTACTTTTAACAGTCTATCCAACGTCATGAAAAAGACAATCAATAAACACTGGAACATCATCAAATCTACCAAAAAAGACTGGGAAAAACCCCTCTTTTCATTTTAGAAAGGTCGGAGTCTCAAAGACGCTCTGGTCCACACTCGCCCTAAAGAAAGAATTCCCCCAAGCACTCCCTCAGATACAGAGGCATGGGGATTACCTCAAGTCATGGGACATTACCCCTGCACAGACTGTAGTGTCTGCCATTTGACGGAAGCAACTAAAACTCTCAATCTGGAACAAGGGAAGACCTGGACTCAGATGTCGCACACAAATTACAATTCAACGAATGTTGTGTACTTGATCACTTGTCCGTGTGCCCTACGGTATATAGGCATGACGACTCGCAAAATTAAACAACGTATTTGCGAGCACCGGAGCAATATCAGGTGCAAGAAGACTACCATGAAACTAAGCAGACATTTTCTATCTAACAATCATACGGCCAATGATATGAGATGGACGAGTATAGAGACAATCACTGGCACTAATAACATCACAAGCAGGTTGTTTGAGAAGGAACAGCGGTGGATTTATCGTTTGGGTACGAATATGGTAGGACTGAACGATGATATCCCGTGGAACACAGTACTGAGATGAGAGGCCTATTCTGTCCTCTAACCAATCTTCGTTGATAATTCCATTCTTATAATGTTTTATTGTATTCCCGTGTAACACAGCACTAAGATGGAAGACTTATACTGTCCTCCGACCAGCCTGTTATAATAACTTCATTCTCCTAATGAATTATTGTGAAAATCAACACCCTATGTCAACCGAGTAGTGCCTACCCCCAAAACTTATCTGCAGAAAGAGTTCCATTTATCACTTTCCCAGGTGAACGGTTAGTGAACTTAACACCTCTGCAGAGAGAGTTCCAATTTGCACCTCTCAAAGTGAACTACGAATGAACTTTAAACTCTTTGCCAGCATAGCTCTATCAACTCCTAAATCAGACTGCAGAATTAATTCCATCCTTTACCTCTCGTTATAAAATCTATCAACGTGTGATGTCCTTGCCCCTAAACACTTATGGCAATGTATGTATTGGGAACCATTACGAATATGTGGGTCAGAAAAATGGCTCTTCGAAATTTCTAATATCTGTAGCTAAAGATAGGGCAAAACACTTTATAACTTGCCCCTTATTACTCTCTCCACTCCTGAGCACAACGAAGCTTTACCCAACCACTTGGCTTTAATTTACAAGATATTCGTATATAGCATCCAGCAGTGCTTAGCCGATTGTCAACATCGGTCTCCATAACGACATCCGATTCAAGACGTGGATTGTTTATTGTATCCAAGCCTCGATGTCGATAGGATCCGCGCCCACTGGTGACGCGAACTTTGCGTTCCATGCCTCTCTTTGGAATCAATTACGCCCACCCGGAAGTTTACCGATCAGCGCCTATTTTCCTTAAAAACACTCTGACCGATCCGGCTCATTATCATCGGGGTCCGGTTCAGGGGAGAAGCTAGGTGCTGAAACGGGTGGCGAGCGTTGAGGGCATGAGTTTCCCGCCTTGACTTCACATCGCGCTACTGAGACTACAGAGGTAAGTAGAAATGCTAGCAATTGCATTCAAACGTCTGCTTCTTCTTCTTTTTTCCTCGCAGGATGTGCCAGGTACGCTCCTACCCCCTCCCGAGACCCATGGTGCAGCTAGCGCCATATCTTAAAGTGAGATTTCGATCTTAGATTACGAACTGTTCGTGTGGAGGTCACTGACCTTTGGTCCATTGATCCTTCTTATGGAGTACTTCCACTATGATTTTAACTCCCCCTTTTTGCTATTTAGCACTTTTAAGCACCCTTATGCACCCCACTTCCCAGAGCTAGTGGTATAATCCTATTGGGTTATATGGATGGTGATAATATTAGTGTTTATCATCTGACACCAGTTTGCCACAGTTTGGAGCACTATGGACAAACTATCGGACTCACACTTATCATTGACTATATGTCTATCTTCTGTGTTTGTTTGTGTTTGTCTGTGTTTCTTTCACAGGTGCAGATAACATCCTAAATCAGGAGTGTTGGGACTGGGCTATCAGCTCTCCCCTTTGTTTATCTTTTTGCACTTTTTCACAATTTTATTTTTTTCACTTTCACGTCCTCAGGTCAGGGTGGATGATTACAGAGTACATACCGCCGGGGTTACACTAGTCCCGATGAATGCCTAGGTAATTAAAACCACTTAAAAGGCTGAAACATGTTGACTGATTAATACTCTGAATTAAACCAATTCATTACCTTTTGCTCTAGATTCAGACACATAAGACCAATTTTTAACTGTGTTGCAGGGATCTATCAATAAAGATTTTTTGAGATAACCTTTAGACACCTTTTAATATTCTTCACTGCACGCCCTTTCACACAACCAGCTCCGCAGTCTTCTGGCGTCGTAGCACACCGAGGAGGTACTCGGCCTCCGAGGTGGGGCCCTATGATGAAGCATGACACTGACTAGGTCGGTGTGTGAGGCCTTTCCTATCCACCCAAATTGGGTTGGTAAATTTGCTCCGTCTCTGTGGCTCTTGAGACATTTGTAACCTCTCTTTTCTCGTTATGTATCTAAAAACCAGGGACTAAGAGAGTGTTCTTCAATCTCCCTGCCTCTCCCTTTGTTTCTTTGTCTAAATAGTTTTGACAGTTAGGTAGAACTGTATTTAAAGATAGTATAAACTCCCTTGTAAGAGATTGTTCTGGTAGCAGAGAGGTAGCATTTCTGACCCTGGGCCCGGTCCAGGCACGAATGGGCGCAGACGGGCTTGCGCACGGCTGCTGCACATCGGCACCATCTCCGGTTTATATTGTTGATTGGCAGCAGGCAAAACCAAGAGACTAAACCATCTCTTCATCAAAATGGACCCCGCAAAATGTGCAACAGGAAATAAGGAAATACATTTCCTAAAAACAGCATCTAGAGCAAGAAGTGTTTTAAAAATAACAGCAATCAAGAGAACAGTTGACATTCATGCACGCAATCGCATTAGGTGGGTTAAAAAGATTATAAAATTGGCATAATACGTGTCCCCGCAGCGCGAGCTCTGCAGTTCACCAAATACCGACTAAGCAGCTATTCCGTAAAAAATTAATATTTAAAAAATTGTGACCATAATGTTGATAACAGAACATTTTTAGGAAACAATAAATCAAAAATCAAAAATCAAAAATCAAAATGCTTGCATTAATTTCTTTGTATTCGTCTCCCCAAATTTACATTTGATGCATCATCACTAAATACAAATTTTCTCTGAATATAACTCACTTCCTCCGTGTGTTCTCTTTTCCTTCCTTTGATTTATTCCAGCTAATTACAAAGTGTGATATCCTGTGGACACACTGGAGTGTGTTACGTGTGTACGACTCACAACTGAGATTTATTGTTTCCTAAAACAAGTCCCTTGTAGCATACTTTGACCTTAAATATCCAGTGCCCAAGCCTACAAGGGTTTATTGGGTTTCCCCTGCTTATATCACGATAACAGAACATGTCACCAAAATTAGATGTATCATCATACAATTCATCATTTTAAAATTCAGCTGATTGCTCTAGATCTGCAAGCAAATTGTGGACAGTTTCAATGTACCAATCATAAGAAAAGTATTAAAGGGGATGATATCATGTAAGGAAATTTTAAACAAATATGTAATTTGTAAATGTTCAGTAGGACCATACACATCATACGATACCCTATCTCAAACTATTACTTCCAGAACTAGAATTGCAATAATGTTCACCAGGGCCAGGTCCCTTAGTTCACGGTGCGATGATGCATGTGGTTTCAGAACCAAGTTCACAAGTTGAACTGCAGAGCGTACTGGGAGATAGTGTTCTTTCAGAAGCAGGAAAAAGACAGTCACCAAACCAATCCAGAGGACCAGGAATAGTAATCCGATTGTAATTCAAATATGTATCGTAGGAGCAACAAAGTATGTCTTTTTTTCAGCCAAGAGTGTACACTTGTAGCCTGAAAGGAAGAAGCGGTGATGGCAGCCCAGGTTCACTTGAATCTGATTAGAAGCTGTCATAATGCGCGAAGACACCGTCCGGTCCATTTTTTGCAGCTCAGCAGGGCTTGTAGAACTGGGAGATGACTCGATCTGCGGTATATTCACATAGATGTCATTCATTTTTCAAATTGAAAATTCTGTACTGGTTGACTGTACAGTTGTAGTTGTTTCAACACTAAGAAGTATCACTTAATTGTTGTTTATAGCTTCTCTTTGTAGAGGGGAATCTTCTTTAGTTATTAAAGCTTCCATCTGAACTTCCTGAATGGTAGCTAAAGGAGTGCAGTGGTTACCCAGGAGCCCATATGGCCTACAGTTGAGGATCAGCCACATTGATCAGATCAATGGAGACAAACTTTTTGCCTCTGTGACCAGCAAGGGCCGGAAGAACTTTCAGTTCTAGAACCATTGACAGCCAAGACAAGCACAGGTCCTCTGTAAGATGGCCCAAATTATTTCTTGTCCACAATTTTTTCCTCTGACTGGGTTCCTAATCTTCAGGACTCAGGCTTGTCTTGCCGGTACGGCCATCACTTTTCAGTGAAGGTGAGTTGTACTTCGATGTTGCTTTGTGTGCCCCGGATTTCATTGTGTTACTGTAAAACAGCTAAACATTCATTGATGTCAAACAGTGTTTCCGTTGCCACTGTGCTGATATTATGGAAGTCTGGCACCCGCATACTCATACCGGAGTTCATAAGGAGTCCGGCCCCCTAGAGATTTTCTTGCCAGTGGTATTGAGTACCCTCTAGACCCCATATAGGTGATTGACTCAACTGCCACCCAAGCCTAATACCCTTGCTGTTAAGGACTGTTTTAAGTCACGGTTTTCACTCTCAACTACTGATTTCCCTCAGGATGGTAGGGCGAGGAGTACAGCAAGGCCAGACCCAAACTTCCTATAGACTCTTTATAGGTCCAAGAGCTAAAAGCCAGGCCCTGGTCGGAATGTCGTGTGCCAAGTGAGTATGTCCTGATAAAGACTCTCAAATCCATTATAACAGCGAGCACTGTGGCCAAACCCACAGGAATCTGGAGCATGAATCCACTGCCACAAAGATGTACTTGTAAGCCCCATCTGAGTGTAAGGGGCTGCAGTGATCCAAATAAACAATTGCTAGAGCTTGTCTGAAATCAATAGAGGTGTATTTGGAGGACATGCTATGGTGGAACCCTTCATCTGCTGGTAGGTGTCACATTTGAGGACGAAGTACTTGTCTGTTTTGTAAAACCAGGCCACTAATAACGATGCTTCAGTAATGAAACTGTAGCAGTGACCCCTGTGAATACTGCCCCAGATCCTCATGTGCAGCTAATATTAAACCCAATCTGCGATTAGTGTCTGGTATTACTTTATCCCCACTCCTTGAATCTGAGCATACAGAATATTCTGTGCATCTAATTTATAGGAGTACTTCAGTGGAAAGCCCTTCAACAGGTGGCTGTTGCAAGTAGCATTGACAGACACTATGATGTCTCTATCTATTTTTGTACTCAATCAAGTGATTGCAGCAACAGTAGCAGTGTGGACTGTTGCCTTTGTGGCTTTATCAGCCTTTATATCATCTTCAATGTGAATGCAAAAACCTTGATAACTCAATGTGTAGATAACGTGAGCCTGTGCAAAGCATTCTTTCATCTTTGACACTTGTTCCCAAAGCAGCCTGATTGCTGCTTTGGGAACCCCTGGAGTCTCAAAATCCATTTTGGCCCCATAACAGAAGATATTAATTATAGGACTGGACATTGTAGTATGAATCACACACTATAAGTGTGGGTAATTTGTCATCCATACTTTGTAGTGCCATAATTATTGTGTTCTGCTAGCTGTGCTGTACAGTCTCCTAGGGACTTAGTGTGTGTTTATTGAGGACAGACCTTTCTGTCATGCATGCGTCCCTTTAAGACTGTGCATGCCTCAGAATATTGGGGTTGTGTCCCTACGGCAGGCTGACCAGATCCATTGGTTTAAATTATGCATTCATTTAGATCTAGAGGCATTAGTTCATTCAGCAGAGGATATTCTTGTTCGTACTGCAGGAATGCTTGTATTTGTATTGTATAATTGAATATGTAGTCTACATCTGTTGCAGTGAGAGAGTTAGCCCATTGAATCCATTGTGGATGTAATGCTTTGGCCTTCGGAATGCTTACTCTAGTAACGTCCTCTAAGGTCGGTACAGTGGTAATGACAATTACTCTCTTACCCCGAGTCAGTCTCTACTCCTGTGAGAATTGTCTCAGCTAGTGCAAAACGCTTTTCAGTGTGAAAGTGATATAGTTGTACCCGGTTGGTTCAGCGACTACACGGTCCACCAGGTTAGTGTGAGGTAATAGAAATTTTCAGGTAGCCAAAGTGTTCCCCAACTCGCACCCTATCCATGCACCCATGTTCCTTGTATGTCGTGTAACTTCCGTTCTGTTCATGCTAGAGAGACGCAAATACATTTGCGTCCATCCTTAACATGTTAGCTATCCATTCATGCCAAGAAATCCCGTTAATTATGTTCCTAAGCATACGGTGCCACCGTCTTTATATGGTGCACTTCTAAAATTCGCACACGTTTTCTTCATGTTTCCTGGCCCAGTTGAGCTAGGCCCTTAACGAGGCCTCTCTGCCTCATCTCTCCTGCCTCCGAAAGCTGCACGCATCCCTGACCCCTGCCTTACTTCCTGCCAGCGCGGCGGTGCCCTGCTCAGCCTGGACTGCCTGCCAAATACATGTTTTGCCTACCGATATCTGCTCAGCCTCCTCGAAAACACATTCCAGTCTAGTGAAATGGGTAAACATATTCCCGGCTGCAGAGCCAAGGGCCCGGCCTTCCTGTCCTCCTTGCAAGTGATTTACTGAACCCGTTACCATGGTAGGCCCATGGCTCCGCGCATTGCACCAAGACACGTATGCATGCACTAGCATTCGGTATTGAATGGCCCCTGCCCGAGAGACCTTTACTTCAGACACTACATCCTCCAAACAACAGATATCAGATATGCTATAGGTACAGGTTGCCCTGACACTCCAGACATCAGTCTCCTCCACTAGTGCTAAAGTCAAAGCCCTCAGTTTCACGTCATACTAGTTGCGCGCGCATATAGGCGAAGGGTTTCTGCTGATTCTGCAACTTTTCACTTTGCTTCCACCCACATGTGACGTATCTTGTGACGTTTCTCTGACATGTACAGTGCACGCCCATGTGTACGCCTCTTTTCACGCCTCCTCTTACGCACAAGTGTTCTTATCTCTCTCTTTTCACCTGTTACGCCTACTGTATTGGATTCAAGTGTAACGATTTACTATATATAATGTGTAATGTTAATAAAACGTTGAATGTCCCTTCCTGAACCTGCGTGGTGATGGAACCCGATATCCTTTGCTTCGAAGCATAATATTAAAGCCCGTATGACTCAGATACCACGGACTCTGCCTCTCATTTTAATGAGCTGTCTTGTATTGATAATTATATGGAAAAATTGATTAGGTAAAACTTATTTACCACATAATTTGGCGCCCGAACAGGGACTCCCCCTTCCCCACACGCCGGTGAAGTCACGTGGCCTTTGACCCCTTCCACAACCCCGACGGAAACCGCGCACGTTTGCGGGTTTTTCCCGCTATCTTCCCTCGGGTCCACGAGGGAGACGGAGACTGCGGTCCGGCGTCCAGACGAGGCGGTGAGGAATGCGGAGGATCCCGACCAGAGCCCTAGTCGAGAGAGCAAGGTCCGAGGTGTCCGGAGGCCCACCTGTTCCGAAGCGCATGCGTAGGAGAATCGTCACCTGACGCAGTCCAGTCCAGTCCAGATTCCGTTCAGAGGCCTTCAGTTTCTTGCTTCCCGGTGAGTACCGTTGTTGGGAACGCATCTAGACGGGTTCATTAATTTGTGCTCGGTAAAGACAGGTCTGGGTACACAGGCCTGGTCCGTACGTGTTCACTTAGGTGGATACGGTCCGACGTGTCTCTTTATGGGACCGGTCTGTAGTGTTTTAGCAGTGCATCTAGTCTAGTAATTCAGTGATCCAGTATCTAGTGTTGCGACTCAAGTCTTCAGTTCGGCTCTTATGTGTTTTCTATGTATCAGATAACATGTTTTCAATATGTTTTAATGTTGTGGTATGAGTGACTGTTTTGCTATTCATTACTGTGTTTTATTGTGTCCACGTTTGAAGTGATCCGACCATGCCGCTGTTTTCAAAATTACGTCAGATAGGTACTAGGAAAGGGATACTAGAGGAAGCAGTTCCTGTCCCCCCTAGGGACACTCCATGATATTTTATGTACCACAAACACGGCTTAGATGCTGTGCTGTATTTAGACTTATGGGTGGAGTACACCAAGAATCTGGAAGAGAAGTTTAGATGGCCTGCCTCAGGGACATGGGATGCCGAGTGCATCATGAGAGTAGAAGAAGCGTTATGGAAAAAGAAAGCCAGACAATCCCAGAAAGATGCCATAGAATTGTGGCGTAAAGAATCGCATAGACGAACAGAAAAAGAATTCAGGAAAGCCGAGAGAAGTAGAGAAGAATCCGAAAAAGCCAGAGAAAAAGAGTTACTAGAAGAAGGAGAACAGGTCAGATTAGAACAACTAGACCGCCAAAGAAATGCACTCATTACAGGCATGTATCCAGTTTTAACCGAGGGCCTGCCCAAGGCGACCCCGGAAGTACCCCGTGACTTGCCACCACCATTGGTCCCGACCCAACTTCGTCACAAAAAGACCGCAGCAGACATTTTCCTTTCTTCCTATTTAGATGATGTAGCTCCAGAGTATACCAATGTACCCATACAACCAGCTAATAATGTACCGCAGCGTTTTCCAGCTGCTCTAGCCACGACCCCTCCACGCCATGATTCACTTCCCACACTTACTGTCACTTCCCCTGCTATTGGTCCCCCTACTATTGGCCCTCACAATCCTTTTTCAACAGACGCGACCCAGTCCCCTGTACATGTACCTCTCCCACACACCATGACATCAAGTCATGCTCATGGTTCTGCTTCAGGAGGTGCCGTAGGAGGCCAATTTCACACCCCGCCACAAGTACATCGAGTGACAATGAGAGAATTAGCATCACAGCGTACTCCGAAAGCGATGCCTCAAGAAAAACTTAAACAGTATCTCACTGATTGTAGATATGATCCAGTACCTGGGAAGACAAAAGACATGATGTTAGCTTTGTTACGTCTACGACGTGTTACAGATTATCTGATGTTATTACCAGAAATGCCAGAACATCTAGACAATATATATCATTTCATTAGGACAGGTGAAAGACCAGAATGTATTCGTGAAGCCATGGGATATCAGAAAGTTGAGACACAGGGTTTTATATTACGATTCTTGATTAATTGTTTGATTAGGGAACAAGATAATGAAGGTGTTGTTCAGGAAGAGATGGATGTACTGACAAAATAGAGTCAAAATATTGCAGACTGTAAACACGATAAACAAACGTGTATAGATGCCATGTCCAGAAAGATTCGCAAGGAAATAGTAGCAATACATACCAGACAGAAGGCTGAAAAGGAAGCCGAGTCAGACAAGAATGAATCCTCAGAGGAGGAAGAAATAGAAACACCAGTAGAGAATCAGACTCCGGGTACAATAGCGTACGTAGGTAGAGTGAAACTCCCTAAACAGTATCCTTCTGATAGAACTTTTGACAGATCCGTTCGTTCAGAAAACAAAAAACGATTCCTTTCCCCGATACCAGAGCAATGTTCTCTTGAACATGTTTTTCAAGTTACTGATAAAATACTGAAAGAAAGAATAGGTTATCATGAACTCAATACCTTACATGATCAAGAACTAGCCCGGTCAGCAGTCCAATGGGCCGGGGATGACAGTATATATAATGATGATTTAGTAGTGCAAACATTCCTAAGCCTTACTCCAGAAGAACAGCGACTAGCTGGTATATACATGACCCAACATCTCATTACTCTATATGAAAATCAGCAATCCGATCCAGGTCCATTGTATAATCTATTGCAAGACTTACTCCTGAGAAGATGGAGAGGCCTAGGTACTGATTTAATTGATATTATTCTAGAACAACGTCACAAATATAGAACTTTCCTGACTTCACGTCTTGTTTCCGTTCCACCCCCAGTAAGACAGCCATATCACCTAGATAGACAGAACCCCTTACGAGAAGTACATCCAATCCGGAAGCCAGATAATACTTTTGAACGTGTATTCGTATACACTCCTTTGACTAAAATGGAATTATTGGAAATAAAGAAAATTGTACCTTGTCACGATAAAGATCCTGCAGGCTTCCACCGTGAATTAAAAGACATGTTACTTATGGGAGATTATACGTATCCCGATACTCTTAAAATGCTAAAAGTATTGTTGCCAGCAGGGATTTACGAAAAACTGAAAGAAAAAGAATGGGAGGTGGGAGATAAAAAGATTATTTGGACTGAATTAGAAGACGAGGAAAATAGACGTACCCCAGGTCTAGGTCTTGGGGATCAAGCTAAAGCATTACCAGGATTACTAGTACAGGTTTTGCCTAGATTATTGACAATTAAAAAGGAAGACTGGGATGCAATCTCAGCCTGCAAACAAAAGCAAGACGAAGACACTAGTGATTTTTATTCGAGATTCGAGAAATGTTTCATTATCAATAGTGGCCTGAAAACAAGTAGCGAGTCATTCCCACATCTTTTTGTGACCAAACTAGTCGAGAATTCTTTACCCCAGGTTAAAAACAGAGTATTGAAAGTAGAAAGTACATGGCAAGCTAACACGCCTTCCCAAATTTTACAGATGTTACAGTACCACCAGAACAGAATTAGAGAGGAACACGATCATGAACAGAGACGCATGAAAGATACGAAAATAAAATGAAAGTACTAGTTGCCCAGTCTGTACCAGCAAATGGTCAGAAGGGTGGTAACACGCAGAACACACAGACTAGTCATTCTACAGGTCCAGTTAAAGGTAATTGCAATTATTGCAAGCAGCCAGGTCACTTCATAAGTGATTGTGCCGTTCTCAGACACAATATTTCTACAGGCAAAACTAAAGAAAGACCACGTCCACCTAGACCAGAACACGTTCAACAGAATATTCCACAGAATCCGCAACCTCCACAGCATGTACAGCAACAGACAGTAGCTGTACCCCAACCCCAACCTATTGCTGCAACTCAACATGTCACGTCACAGATGTACCAGTATGCACAGTCAGATTACCCCGATTATCAGCAGTACACATGAAACAGCCTAGAGAGGGAGGTTGGCTTGCCCCTTATCGAGGTTCCTGTAGATCAAGATGGTCCCTATGTACATAGTCAGGTATTAGGGAAAGACAGAAAATTTTTGATTGACACGGGGGCGAGCAGAACTACCATTAGTCATGACGAGGTTCCAGGGGCACCCCTCTCAGGCTCACAGAATGTTTCCCTTGGATTTTCAGGAAAACCTATTGTTAACGAAGTATCACAGCCAGTCCCCCTTGCAGTTGGTCCATTGTCCCGTACTACAGATTTATTGCTTACAAAATCATGTCCTGAAAACCTGCTTGGTATTAAAACACTGAAAGCTCTAGGAGCTGTTATATGTTGTTCTCCGGAAGGAGTGAGATTGTTCCTACGTGACTTTAAGGGTCACTATGTTTTGAGAGATTTTGATGTTAGATTGCAAAATGTTCCACCGCATTTGTGGGCGCAAGGTCCAACTGATGTAGGTTGTATGCACATTACTCCCTATCGTGTCACACTCAAGCAAGGTGTTGTACTACCCCGTATCCGACAATACAAATTGCCCCCCGAGGCTGTAACAGCCTTACTGAAAATAATTGACGACCTCATTGCCCAGGGAGTAGTCGTAGAAACTGACTCCAATGTATGTAATTCTCCAATCATTCCGATTCCTAAACGAACTGACCCAAATGCACCTCCAGTCTATAGGCTGGTGATCGATCTCCGAGAACTCAACAAATGCATAGTACCACAGTACCCAGTGGTCCCAGATATTTCGTCACTACTGACTGCCATTGATTCCGAAGCAGCGTTCTTTACTGTAATTGATCTTAAGGACGCTTTCTTTAGTGTCCCCATTCATCCGGAAAGCCAATATTTGTTCGGATTCTCATTAAATGGCCGAAGTTTTAAATTTGCACGTGCACCTCAAGGGTTCACAGAAAGTCCTAGTATTTACAGCCAAGCCCTGAAAGGACAACTAGACAGTATTCACATGCCTACTGACACTGCTCTGCTTCAATATGTTGATGATCTACTGATCACAGCACGGACCGAACGTGACTGCGAGAGCGCGTCACTGACAGTCTTGTTTTTCCTTGCCGACAAGGGGCACAAGGTGTCCCCTTCAAAGCTCCAATTCTGTGCCCAGCAGGTGGTATACCTTGGGCACTTGCTGTCCAAGGAGGGTAGACAGTTGACACCAGATCGTATTCAGTTAATAGCACATCTGCCACAACCCAAGACTCAAAAGGAAGTGCGGGCCTTTATTGGCCTCACTTCGTACTGCAGACAATGGATTCCCCAATACGCATTTCTAGCCAAGCCACTTATTCAGTTGACAACACAGGAGGCAGCGACTTCGACTGTCCTCCCTTGGACACAGGAACATACACAAGCTTTTAATGACTTGAAGAAAGCTTTATGTCAAGCACCAGTTCTAGCGACACCATGTTACAGCAAACCTTTTACACTTTTTGTCACAGAACGCGATGGCACAGCGTTGTCCGTTCTCACACAAGATCAAGCAGGACACCATAAGCCTTGTGCTTATTTTTCCAGTACACTGGATCCAGTAGCCCAGGCTCTGCCTGCATGCTTAAAATCAGTTGCAGCAACAGCTCTAGCTATCAGACAAAGCGATTCAATAGTGTTAGGACATCCCTTGACAGTACAGGTTCCACATTCCGTGGAAGTACTTCTGAACCGAACCCAGACTTAGCACTTGACCATAGCACGACTGACAGGTTATGAATTGACACTGTTCTAGCCACACATAGAAATGAGACGCTGCAACATACTTAATCCTGCCACATTGTTACCCTCGAATACAACAGATCCCGCACCACATGACTGTGTAGAAGTCATTAATACAGTAACTAAGCCCCGACAAGACTTGACAGACATTGCACTACCCGATCCAGACCTGACACTTTACGTGGATGGTTCATGTATGAGAGCAAACACAGGAGAGTTAGTGGCCGCCTATGCAGTGACCACTGAAACTGAAGTTTTAGATACGCATCGTATTGACACACTATCTGCTCAAGCTGCAGAACTTATAGCTCTGACCCAAGCATGTATATTAGCCAAGAACAAGAAAGTAAACATATACACTGATTCACAATATGCATTCGGAGTCGTTCACGACTTCGGAGTCCTTTGGGAAGAGAGAGGTTTCCTAACTTCTCACGGTACCAAGATCCAGCATGGTCCCCTCATTCAAGCCCTGTTAGACGCTATACACTTGCCTACAGCCATAGCCATTATTAAATGCAAAGCACATACCAAAGTCACTGACAGAATTTCCCAGGGTAACGACCTGGCAGATCGTACAGCCAAACTCACAGCTCAGACAGTTATCCCGACTGACATGACAAAGACTACACTGACACATTGCCTGACAGTTAAGGATCCCATTCTAGATGTACTCGACATACAAACACATGCTACACCAGACAAAATCAAGAAATGGACTGAACAAGGAGGGATCCACACAGATCAGGGATGGATGACGAAGGGAAGGGCCACATGGTTCCTCCCCGACTCTATGGTTCAAATCATCATTAACACAGCACATAGTCCAGCACACTTAGGAGAGAAAGCCATGTTAGTCAGCTTACAGAATCTCTGGTATAACAAACATTTACGAGCAGCAGCAAAACAGAAAGTACGTACTTGCATGATCTGTTGTCAGTTCAATCCCGGAAAAGGTGTCCCCGTGGAACAGGGTGGATTTCATCCTCCTGACCATCCTTTTGAAGTCCTCCAGATGGATTATATCCAGATGGACCGATGTCGAGGATTCAAGTATGTCCTTGTAATCGTATGTGCTTATTCCCGATGGACGGAAGCATATCCAGTTCCAGATTACACTGCCCCGACCTCTGCCAAGCAGCTGGTTCGTGAATTTTTCCCACGATACGGCTTGCCCCGTGTCGTGTACTCTGATAATGGACAGCCATTCTCGTCCGAGCTCATGAAACAGGTTTCACTTTTGTTAGGTTACCAATGGAAGTTCCACTGTGTCCGACATCCTGAAGCCGCAGGTCTCGTAGAGAGACACAATCAGACCCTGAAAACTCGTCTTGCAAAAATTTGTGCCGAGAAAGGAGTAGATTGGATAGTTGCCTTGCCAGTTGCACTCTTTTACATGCGAATGGTAGCTCATTCCAGGACAGGGCTATCCCCGTATGAGGTGGTCTTTGGGAGGCCTCCGAATATGTGGGGGACGCCTATGCCCCGTAGAATCACTGATGTTGACAGTTGTATGCTGACAGATTACCTGGCCTCCTTGATGTCTGCACTACAATCTTGTCGTTCACAGGTCGCGGCTGCCTTTCCGGACAACACCCAAGTAAAGCCACATGAAGTCCGCCCGGGAGATCCTGTGCTGATTCGGAATTTTGATCGGAAGAGTCCGCTAGAACCCAGATGGAAGCAGCCGAAATTGGTTTTATTATCTACAAGAACTGCAGTTAAAATTGAGGGGAGAAAGGGATGGCTTCATTCGAGCCATGTGAAAAAAGTTCACGGACTGTGTCCAGACCTGCCTATTAAGGACTGCCCCTTTTCAGAGACTGATACTAAACTCCCCCTGCTAGAGAAAACTCCTCAAGAGGAGTATCGAGAGAAGCTGAGGTCTAGTAAGTCAGACAGAGTTTAATTGTTTAAGTCCCCCTGGGTGAAGCGGTTAGACCGGTTTCTGACATGTATGGAATAGACCCCAGTAGTCAGAGAGATAGACGAAACGAGAAATGGAAAAAACACTGTAAAGTTTTGCACAGCGGATGCATCATTGCCTTGATCTCAATGTTTCTTCTGAGTCTTACGATAATCTGTATAAGTTTAATGTTACACATTTTTTTCCCTCTTGATTCACATGTACATGTTTCCTCTAATGACACTATGGAGCACACTTTCAGCGACCTGCCTCCCCACGAGTTATCCTATCGATTAGCAATGCGCAATAATACATTCATTCGTATGTTACATCACACTCACCAGACCAGCAATGCCACCAATTGCTGGATATGTGGCTGACTCCCTCCCTATCAGAAGTACAAGGGAGCTCTGCCTCTCTTTCCTTATCCGTTCACACATAATGGTTCGTGTGGTGCATGGTTTACTTTGATGTCCTCCCTAGATAGTAAATCCAAAGTTTCCCAAGGCAATTGGATATGGGGGAACCTGAATACAGTCATGAATAAATCATGTTTCCCAGATGCAGACGGTCTCCCACAAAGGACTGGGACCGATCTAGAAAATGAAGTGTATGCATTAGGTAATTTCTCCCTCAACCTCATGATTCTGAATGTGCATTCTGAGACTAATTTGGACTTGCGGTCTATAACAGTTTTACCAGTGAAAGGAGAATTGTGCGTCAGAAAGAATGGTTCAGTACATCTAGGACACAGTGATTGTGATACTGTTGTCGAATTCAGTGATAAAGGAAAGTCTACTTTCAAGGCTTCTCGTCATTCTTATTTCATATGTGGTCAGACAGCCTATGTACGTCTGCCATTGGATTGGGATGGGACGTGCTATATTGCGTTCCTGTTGCCACCTATTTTCCTAGCCTCGCCTGATTTTCACAGAAATCCACATCTCGTTCATGTAAGACATAGAAGGGAGATCAAGATCCCGATTGTCGATCAGACTGAAACTACATTAGAACAATATATAGATTTCAATAAAGGATTCTTTCCATTCATAGGCACTGTCTCAAATAGTAAACTAATTCGAAAACTGACCAGAACATTGGAAGCGGTAGTGAACGAGACTGCCTCTGCTTTAGGTAACCTGACCGAGGAACAGTCTGCTATGAGACTTGTTGTTCTTCAAAATCGCCTTGTCCTTGACGTCATCCTGGCAGATAGGGGCGGGACTTGTAGAGTCATCGGATCCAGTTGTTGTGTTTTTATTCCAAATAACGCGCCATCCGTGTATAAGGCCATAACTCGGCTTCATGAAATAGCCCATCAGATGCATCAGAATCCAGGCTCCTGGACTTGGTCCAGTTGGTTCTGGAGTGTGGTCTCTGCCTGGGGATGGAAATTGTTGTCGTTCCTAGGAATAATATTGGCCATAGTATTCAGTTGTTGTCTCTGTCTGCAATGTGGGCCAGCGATTTGCGTCTTGTGCGCCACAGCCTGTATTCCCCGTCCAAGTACACGTTCCCGTTCTCGAATAAAGAAAGATGAACAAATGATGCTCTGTGAACACATAGATGGTCTCATGAATATAGATATATCCTGAAGGGTGTAGTAGGGTCCAAGGAGGGAATGAGGTAATAGAAATTTTCAGGTAGCCAAAGTGTCCCCCAACTCGCACCCTATCCATGCACCCATGTTCCTTGTATGTCGTGTAACTTCCGTTCTGTTCATGCTAGAGAGACGCAAATACATTTGCGTCCATCCTTAACATGTTAGCTATCCATTCATGCCAAGAAATCCCGTTAATTATGTTCCTAAGCATACGGTGCCACCGTCTTTATATGGTGCACTTCTGAAATTCGCACATGTTTTCTTCATGTTTCCTGGCCCAGTTGAGCTAGGCCCTTAACGAGGCCTCTCTGCCTCATCTCTCCTGTCTCCGAAAGCTGCACGCATCCCTGACCCCTGCCTTACTTCCTGCCAGCGCGGCGGTGCCCGGCTCAGCCTGGACTGCCTGCCAAATACATGTTTTGCCTCCCGATATCTGCTCAGCCTCCTCGAAAACACATTCCAGTCTAGTGAAATGGGTAAACATATTCCCGGCTGCAGAGCCAAGGGCCCGGCCTTCCTGTCCTCCTTGCAAGTGATTTACTGAACCCGTTACCATGGTAGGCCCATGGCTCCGCGCATTGCACCAAGACACGTATGCATGCACTAGCATTCGGTATTGAATGGCCCCTGCCCGAGAGACCTTTACTTCAGACACTACATCCTCCAAACAACAGATATCAGATATGCTATAGGTACAGGTTGCTCTGACACTCCAGACATCAGTCTCCTCCACTAGTGCTAAAGTCAAAGCCCTCAGTTTCACGTCATACTAGTTGCGCGCGCATATAGGCGAAGGGTTTCTGCTGATTCTGCAACTTTTCACTTTGCTTCCACCCACATGTGACGTATCTTGTGACGTTTCTCTGACATGTACAGTGCACGCCCATGTGTACGCCTCTTTTCACGCCTCCTCTTACGCACATGTGTTCTTATCTCTCTCTTTTCACCTGTTACGCCTACTGTATTGGATTCAAGTGTAACGATTTACTATATATAATGTGTAATGTTAATAAAACGTTGAATGTCCCTTCCTGAACCTGCGTGGTGATGGAACCCGATATCCTTTGCTTCGAAGCATAATATTAAAGCCCGTATGACTCAGATACCACGGACTCTGCCTCTCATTTTAATGAGCTGTCTTGTATTGATAATTATATGGAAAAATTGATTAGGTAAAACTTATTTACCACAAGTGGCTTACGCTTGTCTGTAAGTGTTTGGAAGATATCATATCAGCTTGTATGGAACATAAAATGTTTGCATGTTCCTCTGTCCAATGGTTGATTACAAAATCAGGTCTAATTTAATTGTAGAATGGTTTGACTCGTGCGGAATCCAATATGTATGTTCCGCCAAAATTAAAAAAATGGATTGTATTCTTTTCAGATTGGTTGGAGATTGAAGCAATGCACATTTTTCTAAAAAATGTCCTGCCCGGCTTTTGCCTTCACTTGACAACTCATATCCCAGAAATAGGACATTAAGGTGGGCAATTTCTGATTTTTAAAAATTAAATTTATAACCCAGGTGAGCAAACCCCGCATGGACAACTATGATCACAGTAATTCATGAGATCGGTTAGAAACCAAATATATATATAAAATAAGGAAGGCCCACTAAATGTTGTCACTTTCAACAAGCTTAATACTTATAATGTGATTAATTTAGTGATAGCATGCTCCACTAAAAACATTGATGCCACATCGACACACTCTAAAAATAGCATTTCTGTTGTCAGTAATCATCATCATTTCTGTGGGCATTTCCTTACTGATCAAATGTCTCAATATATGCATACAATCATTACCTTATTCCATTTTCTTAAATCCATATCCATAAAGTGACTGCATGCTTATTTCATCATATTATACTAAAGTATTAAAACCACATTTTTATAAAAATGTTACCGATGCCCATTATATTTAATATGAAATGTTTAAAGTGCCTCTGAGCACTTAAGTGCCTACTTACAGTGACTTGATGCTAACCCAAACTGTAAAAATTATGTTTCTATCAGCAGGCAATATTTTATTAAAGTGCTTCTGATTGTTCCAGTCATTCCTTTTCTCCATTTGATTCTGAATTACAGTTTTTTATCTGCTATCATGATAAACTTGAAAAATTGTCTGATTAGATAGTTTGAAAGGCGTAAGATTGACGACATGTTCTCACCCCTTGTTCATTAGAGGTGGGTTTCAACAATGTTTGCCTTTCCAGTAGTAGACAAGGGCACATAATATATAATATTAGCATTTCATTGACGAGCTCACAGAGTCTACAGTTTGGCGTTGGCCAATTACATATGCATCTCGGGGGTTCTATTCTTTGTCAGATATTGACCAAATCTTAATTTTAAAAATGCATCTCTAGTAAATGGCTGTAGATTGAAAAGTAAATAGGGTTAGGGCTCCATTTTATGAAAAGAATTAATGAGTGACCAGGCATGTGTTTTTGCTGAAATAGCCTCCTTATCCAGCATCAGGGGTAAAATACTTGTTTTTTAAAAGATGTTTGAAGAGATTTTTATTTCTGTCCTGGTATTCGAAAGGCTGGAGGTTAAAATTGTTTAGAATCTCATGATTTCATGAATTCTTGCCAACACAGGTTTGCAAGACTGCCAGGATCGGATAAAAATAAGGAGTGTAAGCTTTTTAGAAATGTTGATTGTCTTACTAGGGATTGGCTCAACATGCAAAACCCCAGTTGGATATTTGCATTTCCAATATTTCTGGGGATCCTGAAACTGGATTTAAAAACCTTAATTTGTAAATTATCTCAAATGTTTAAATCCTTGTCTCTGAAGATTCCAGAACCCTAGGCTAAGGCGGGAATCATCTTGGCTTTCATTATTAAACTAAGTGATCATGGCTAGGGCATAAGCGTTTTTCTCGAGAAGTCTAAAAGCAAATGCGAGGAATGTAGCTTTGACCTTGAAATTATTAAAATGATGTTTAAAGGATACCCTATCATCAAATGTGATTCTTAAGTAGTTGTAGAATGTTACTGTTTCAAATATTGTTCCATTAGCTATCCATACTTGCCTACCAGGTGTAGCTAGCCCGATCGTCATAATTGTGTTTTTTTTACTACTCAATTGAAAGATGTTTGCTAAAATATAGTTGTTAAATGAACCTATTAGTCACTGTAAGCCTACTGGAGGGTGGCTAAGCAATACTGTGTCATTGGCATACTGCAGGTAGTGTATGTTCAATCCTGAAAGATTTGGTGAATGGGCATTAACATTCTGCAAATAAATCGGTAAATCCACTATAAAACAATCAAAAAGACAAGGTGCTCATACGCATTCTTGCTTCAAACCACTATATTTTTTATACAGCAAGTAGTGCAGGTACCATCACTTATTTTCACTTGGACCAATGTATTTGATTGTAACAAAAAAATCATGTCCAGTATTTTCATTTTAGTATACCCCATCCTGTCAGCTTTTTCCAAAGTAGATTGCAGGGAACAGAGTCAAAGGCAACTTTCAAGTTTACAAAGCAAATGTGTAACTTCTGTTTTTTTTTGTCTTGCTTTCTCAGCTAACAGCATGAGTTTTTATTAAGTCAGAGATCGTTGACTGACCTCTTCTGAATCCAATTTGGTAAATCAGTGTTATCTTTAATGAGTCAACCCACTCTTCCAGGTACTTAAGTAAACATGTCGCAAAGATTTTTTCCTACACATCAGTTAGGGATATGAGGCGATAATTGAAATTTTTATTAGGGAGACAACTCTTGTAAATAGATTGGATAATGCTCCCCTGCCTGGAGTCTGGAATTACTTTGAGTTTGACTGCTTCTTTAAACAGTGGTGTAATAATTATTGCCCACAGATATGTTTTGGCCCTAAACACAGCATTGGGACCAGGAGCGCTGTTTGATTTGATCCTACATACCATCTTCATAGTCTCCTCCTCTTGGATTCACTCCAATAGAAGTTGACATTCATGGTGTGGTGGTTCTTTGAGTTTTTGTTCATCTTATCCCCTCAAAAGTCTGGCATTTTTTGTTGAACAATATTTTCAATATTTATTGCCGGTGGATCCCCATGCACTTTGGAGAGGTAAAAAACGGAACTTGATTTAGAGATGTTCCCGATATTTGCTCACCTACTACCATGCTCTAGCTCATTAATTGTTCCCCACAAACCTTTTAGGTTGTTAGATTTGTTAGCATAGTGCAGCTTTATCCATATTTGTTCTTGGTAAGCCCTTTTTGCCTTCCAGACCTCATTCTTATATGCTCTTCTCAGGTTTGCCAACAGTTGATTTTTAAGATCTTTATCAACACAGTTTGGTTGTTTATATATTGCCCTTGTAGCTTTGTTGAGGGCCTTCTTTTGAAGGTACAATTTGTGCAAGTACCACCTGTTATTTTTTTGGCCCCATTGGGTTGCACCTGGCAGTTATTTTGAGGGAGGGAAGAGTTCTGTTAGTGAAGAGCATAGGCTAGGAAAGGTCCGTTTTCCATCATCGGCTTTCCTGATTGGAAATCTCTGAGTGCCAATTCTATTTTAGTTTCTGCAAAGACCAAGATCTCAGATTGGTTGTCTGCATGCCATGTCATTCTTCTTAAGTTGAATGCAGTTGGTAATTGTTTGAGATTTTTCATCTTTGGTTGGTATTCAGCTGTTAGGGCTAAAGATATCATATGTGGATTATGGCCACTCACCACTCGGGCTGCAACATGATACCCCTCATATCCAGATGTTAATCATCTAGAGACAATCTGTTGTCAATTATAGAATTTTGCCTGGAGTTTTTAAACATTGGCATACCTACTTTATAAGTTAATGATCTTCTTGTAACAACATAAGGTCAGATTTGTGAAGATGATAAAAGCAACTCTGAGTGATTTCTTTACTGTCAGACCAGGTTCCTCAGGAGCAGTACCCCCAAGAAGCCGACCTTCAGCCAACCTTGGCTCTGAGCTTAAAAAACACCAGCATATAAAAGTGGCAAGACGAGGGCAAGGGAATTAGGGAGCGTACTGCGGGGAGGGAGATCTGGAACAGAAGTAATCAACAGTTGACTGTGTGTTCTTCTGTCTACATCTGGATACATATAAACTATTTATATATTAGGTAATACCAATTTGTCTGTTGCTATGATCAATAAAAATAAGCAGGTTGAATATGTCCCAACACATCTTTGTCTCTGTAAAAATTTAGGAGTCTCACTATAACAAGCTGACACTGCCTGTAATCAGCTATTTCAGAATTGCAGTACTTAGAGATTAATAATTAGATCTCACAGTTTTGGGTTTGTGTACTTATGAGCCTTAAGAATTCACACATGAGCATTGATTCACAAACACGCTTTTGGTTGTGCGCCTACTTGTTGATTGTCAGAACCCCAAGACTCCAAGTGAGTGTGATTGCGCATAGGAGAGGAAGTTACAACGCGGGACGAGCAGGGAAAAAATCATGGACTGACTTGACTTGAAAATGGCACTGGCAGATGGCCACCAGTTCCAAGCCTAGGTTAGCGGTCTAGTTTGCCGGCCGCGATCGCGGTGGAATCCAGGTGAAGCGCGCGATTGTTAGGAGCTGCGCACTTCACCAGAGACCCGACCGGAGGAGGAGGGTTTCTTGACAGAGTCGAAGTGTAAAATTCCAGAGAGCTACATCGAGTGTAAATATCCCCCAGAAGATATTAAAGACGGTGGGCGGGCAAGATGGCGGCGTCAGGCTAGACGCCGGTAGCAGCCTCTGACCGGAGCAGCGGAGCATGCCGCTAAACTAAACCGAGTTATCACCTAGCTGCAAAAAAGAAAAGATGGGAAGAGAAACTTGTCGCTAAGATCAATACAGCACTACACCATTGTAAGGAGATGTCGAAATCAGGCCAAATCACACAGGCTGCTAACTCTAGAATTGTACCTTCCAACTGCCTGATCCCTGCAAGGCCGTTGCTCTCTCTGCTAGCCTCAGCAATCGGATACGCAGTCCTGCGGTTGCTGGTCGGTAACCGCCCCTCATCAGGTGATCAACATTTCCTGTGGCGACTGAACTCCGTAAACTCCGTAAACAGCACGGACCACGAAGCGCCAGCGAATTTCGCCAACACACAGTGCTCAATGGCCCCGATAAATGCAGCCGCCATAGCTTCTGCAGCAGCCAAGACAAGGGCAGCACGTCAAGCTTTGCAGGACCAGGAAGCAGGCAATAGGCGCGGCACTACGCGCGGAGAACTACATGATACAACAGCTGCAGCGACAGCGACAGCGGAGAAAACACCGGCCCGGAGAGGCGTTACCTCCAGCAAAACTCCTGTAGCACCCTTGTCTGCCAAAACCTCAGTGCAGGCTGCCCCAACGGTGATCACAATGTTTCAACGTGCCGCCAGTCAGAAACAATTGACTAAAACGGCGCAACAAAGTAATCAGAAGAAACAATCAACTATTACTATTGAAGGAGCTACAATGTCAGCAGCTGAGGGGGGCGAAGAAAATAATGCAGTTATTGCAGAGCTGACGGAGATAACTGACGATCAGAGTGCTCCTGAACCGCCTGAAGCGTCTGAAGGACAAGAGACTGTCCCTACTTTTGAGAGATCTGATGCTACTGATACCACGACCACGGAGGTAAGCCACACACTTCACCCTGCTTCTGCCCCCTTTGATAGACTTGTTATGCATAAACAGGGGGTTAGTGGTATCTCCACTGATACAATAGTGAATTTAGACCCTCCAGAGATGCAAGCAAAAACTCCTAATGGTACTGATACTACTGAGCTTACTGGGTCAGCTAACACTCCCACTTGTAGTAATAGCAATAACGACACTAACCATACTTTTGAACCGAGCTTGGAGCCGAATAGTGAGATGTTGATAAACACTTCGCCTTTGAATATGATACCTGAGTTAAATGCAGACTTAAACACAGACTTACAATTGTGGGCTACTAAGACACAATTAACTGCTAAGGAGAAAGAGGTCGCAGAGGCTGCAAAATCAGACGTAGGAGCATCAAAAGCTAGTTCGGCGATAAAAGATCACCCCATAGACTCTATTGAGGCTCTGGAAGCAGATAAGGACATAACTGATTTCTACTCCTTCTCGGAAGATATTAGCTGGTCTGGGGATACTGAGGATGAGCTTGATGAAGCAGATGAAGTTGAGAATGACACAGACTCCAACATAAGCTCAGAATCGGACCTTAACCCCCCAAAAGAGCAACGCGACAGGAGGAGAACTATACTTAAAAAGAAAAAGGCTGGACACCATGGAGCTAATGAATTGTCATGGGATTATACTCCGACCGTTTTGACCCTAAATCAGAATCAGATCCCTATCACAAAATCTCAAGCATCATCCTCAGATCAGGCCCCAAACAGAGAGCAATCTGATCCACCGGGAGCTACACTGACACAAGTAATGGAAACAGTTTTACAAGCTATAGCATCTCACCGGGAGGAGACCTCAAAAGACAGTCATAAAGCCCGAGCGGGACTACAGAAGGTGCAAGGTGTAGTTCGCAAACTCTCTAAGACAATGGGTGCCTTCACAGAAAGATTAAATGACATTGAAGACCGGATTGTAGTAAACGAAACAGAAGCTGCTGCAACAAATGAGCGAGTTGAAGCACACGAAACACAGTTCCAGGATATTAGATGGAAACTAGAAGACTATGAAAATAGACTTCGTAGAAATAACCTGCGCGTTCTTTATCGTACAACTCTTTCGTGATACCCTTCCCGAACTTAACACCTGGGACTGGAGCTATGAGGTACAGCGAGCACATAGGGTTCCCTTGTCTATAAAACCTACGGCACCCATAGGCAAATATCCACGTGCAATCCTAGTATACTTTGGGAACTTTTTGCTTCGACAAGCTATATCAGAAAAAGCTACACCGGATAAACACCGCAGCAAGGATTCTATATCCTATTTTGTACGTCCTGACTTCTGCCATTGGACAGTTGAAAGGAGATGGCGACTCAGACGGCTTATCAAGCCTTTTCAAGAAAAGAAGGCTGTAGTATACTTGAACAATCCAGCCAAGCTAAAAGTAATTTATGAGGGTCAAACAAAATTTTTCACATCCGAGATCAAGGCTAAAGAATACCTAGAGAGCTCATGATAGATTCTTAAACAATACATGAAGCCCTATTAGCCAATGATGTGAAGATATTACTGGATTTCTGTATTTTTGGGTGGACTCAAGTAGCTACTTATGAACTACTTAAGAATTGGTATACAATACTATGTTTTCTCTTCTCTTTCTTTTGGTATACTTTTCCTTTCTCTCTATTTGTTGTGTTGTTCTCTTTTGCTATGCACTTAGGATTGCATGCTTCGCTGGTTCTGGTTAGAATATGCTAATCCATCACTATAGACTCTTATGGAGTCTTCTTGCCTTTTTTGGGGTGTTGGGGGGTGCAGGGGGGGGTCAGGGGAGGGTGTTGGGTGGGAATCAGGGCAGACAGGGTGGGGAAAAAAATGCAGTGAAAAATGAGCAGGCTCGAGATTACTAAAGGAATATTGAGGAACAACAGAACACTATGCAAGGTTCATGAATACTGTCTAAAACATAAAACAATTAAATGGGGAAGCTAAACTTAGGATGCTGGAATGTGGCAGGTCTTAATGACAGAGGAAAGAGGGCCCAATTTACTCAACTAATGGCTCATAGCTCCTGGGATATCATTTGTATACAGGAAACTCATATTCCTATAGGAGAGATAAGTCAACTAAAAATTCCAGGTTTTAATTTATTGGTAACAACTACACAAACCTCGAAAACTAGAGGAGTTACAACCTTAGCGAGAACAAGACTAGGTACCCCAACACGTAAAAAAGCTGATACCCATGGTAGATGGGCCATTGCTAAATTAGATATGGGCATTACTATTTGTTCAATCTATGGTCCTAATCTTGATGATCCTGCACTATATATCGAACTAGAATTAGAATTAGCATCATGGTCAGGCACTTTAATTCTCTGTGGAGACCTTAATTTAACATGTAATCAACTACAATGCCATCAGAGTCATTACAACTATACAGGCCGAAAACCAAGAGTATTCAGGGCAGTACTAAACTTGATTCGTAGTTTTATTCTTCGAGACATATGGTCTTTAAAAAATACACGCGATCCGGGATACACTTACTTCTCGTATCCTCATAGAAAATATGTACGCATAGATTATATATTTACAACCATGGATATTGCCCTGAATGCTCTTATTTTTAAAGCCCCCAAGACAATTTCAGATCATAACTCTCTCTATATTACATTTGAGGTTCCTGGATATAACCGGGTTTACCCACAATGGACATTTGACCGAAAACTACTGGTTAATCAAGAATACATAGTACATATTACACAATGGACCAAAGAATTCTTCGATATAAATCAATATAGTGCTTCACGCATGATTGTATGGGATAGTTTCAATGCTGCGTTAAGGGGTGAGACTGCCACTTTTGTTGCCAGTCGTAAAAAAGAACGGGAAAAGATACATACCCAGTTAACAAACAGACTAATAAACTTAGAACACTTACATGCCAAACAACTACATCATGGTGATCAGGCTGATGATACTCTGAGGAAGATCTTAGTACTTAAAGCCGAGATAAATAATGATTTAACTCAAAAAGCAGCGGAAACTCTCCAAGCTAACCGAAATAAAATCTACGAGACAGGAGAAAATGTAGGGAGACACCTTGCTCTAAGAACTCGGCAAACTCAATCTCGTAACTTCATACAAGGTATTGACTATGGCGGTCAGAAATATAACACCCAGGAGGATATAGCTATATGCTTTCATGATTATTACCAAAAACTATATCACAACAAAGATAAGCGATCGATCGATGAAACCAAAGAGTTTTTAG
The DNA here is from genome assembly GCF_964263255.1 of Lissotriton vulgaris. NCBI lineage: Eukaryota > Metazoa > Chordata > Amphibia > Caudata > Salamandridae > Lissotriton > Lissotriton vulgaris. The sequence goes on from NC_141694.1 coordinate 503,163,427, forward strand.
TCAACTGGCTCAGAGAGACAAACATGGCAGAAACCATAGATGAAGATACAAAGAGAGAGTTAGATAAAGAAATTTCCCGAATAGAAGTAGAGTTGGCCTTATCTGAATGAGCCGCAGGGAAAGCAGCGGGACCAGACAAGATACCCCTAGACCTGTATAAAATACTGGGTAAAGTAATTATCCCATTCCTGCATGATCTCTTCTTAGGGATTCAGTGGCATGGAAAACCCCCTGAATCGTGGAAGCAAACGAATATAGCTATTTTCAGGAAAAAGGATAAACCACCCGAACTAACAACATCATATCGGCCAATTTCATTGATCAATTCAGATTCCAAAACATACGCCAAAATTTTTGCTAACCGTCTGGGCAAGATCGTCGAACATCTAGTGTCTCCCTGGCAACACGGCTTCATACCAGGCAAGAGCACCACAGATCATACACGCAGAGTAATATCTCTTTTTGACATCATGAAAGTAGAGAGGGGTCAGATGTCGATGATCTTGCTGGATGCCGAAAAGGCTTTTGACCGGGTTTCCTGGCAGTTTCTCTGGGAAATATTAGCCATTAATAACATCGGCCCGGTATTCATAAAATCAATAAAAGCCCTTTATGTTGATCCAAAAGCAAGAATTCTGACTGGTGGCTGCGAATCTGAAAATATAAACATTCAGAGAGGCACGCCACAGGGGTGCCCGTGATCTCCATTATTATTCGCACTCTATATCAATCCCTTAATTATCAAACTATTAACAGCACGGGCGATCGCACCAATTAAAGTCGGCATCTACAACACTAAAGTCCTTGCTTATGCCGATGACGTTGCGGTTGTAACAACTAACCCTACAGAGGCCATAATCGAAATAGAAGAAACCACCAAATCTTTCGGGCTCTATTCTGGATACTCTCTAAACCAAGACAAAACTATGGTTATATGCACCGAGAATACACCATTTATAAGTCAATACAGAGTAAAAAATGCAAAATACCTAGGAGTGAATATCTCGTCAAATACCAATGATATTAATGCACTAAATTACGATCCTCTAATTAAAAAAATAAAAGCAGATCTACTCAGAGTAAACAACCTTCATCTGTCCATAATTGGTAGAAGTAACTATGTCAAAATGACAATATTCCCAAAGATTCTATATTTGTTTCGAGCAATTCCCCTTTTAATCAATAATGCTTCTATGAAAACGCTGGACCAAGCAATATCCTCGTTTATTTGGAATTATGGGAAGATAAGAAGAGCCCTACCTAAGTTAGTATTACCAGTTTCCAGAGGTGGCCTAGCGGTCCCAAATTTAACATACTATTTATGGGCAACCATCTTACAGCAAATGATATTCCTGCTTACACCCAGCTGCAATGACTATAACGATTCACAACAACCCATACCATCCATTTATGAATTAACACTGGGAAGTAAAGCCAGAGGTCTACTATTAAAACAAATCGAACCTTCCTATTTTAAAAAGATTACATTCAAAATGATCACAGACGCCTTTAAAATTTGGAATAGAATTACTAAAATACTGATAATTCCTAAATATACCAAATATACACCTCTATGGTACAGTTCAGTAATACCCCATTACCTTAACGACAATATAACTAAACGTAGGGAGAATTTAGGCCTAATCACTATTGGCGACTTCTTAAATCAAGACGGCAGAACAACATTTGACGAATTATATGCCAAATATCACATCTACTCTACAGATTACCTAAAGTTTATCCAAATTTATACATCACTGAGACAATATATTTCAAATATAGACTTAAAATCCATACCATTCATAGATCTCATACAAAAACAAACAACCAGAATAAGTGATATATACGATATTCTCTTGAGTAACCACCCCGATGACCTAGAAACTATAGAAACTAGCTGGGCCAATGAATTGAATAATCCTAATGTCGACATAGATATGTCTTTACAATTATCTTCTAAAGTTTTACTAGCGAGTAACCTAAAAGCCCAAATTTACAAAACTATATACAACTTATATTATACACCCTCCAAACTGTTTACCTGGGGTAAGATTGCTCAAGATAAATGCCCCAGATGTACACTTGGACCTGCAAATTTGATACATATGTTCTCTGACTGCCCCAAATTAGATCAAATTAAGAAAAGCATTACAAAATACTGGGCTGAGATTTTTGGCCATGAAATTAGAACATCAACAACTTTGTTCCTGCTAGGCTATGATAGTTCTTTAGATCTTAGTAACCCAGAAATTTTTCCTATTATATAGGTACTGCTATCTATAGAATTATCCTAGCAGCCAGATGGAAGGCCTCTGAGGCTCCAGCATTTCAGGGATGGCTCAATAGACTTCTAGCAATATATAAACAAGAAGTAGCCATCTATAGAACTCGAGGGAAAAAATCTCGATCATATGGGGAACTAATTTGGTCGCCAGTAGCCAATTGGTATGAACAACAAAGGGATTAAAATGAGTTTACGTTAGTATAACACATGTAAATAGAAGACCTCTAGTTTAAGGTTATGCTTCATTTCATAATATGTTATGGTTTTAAAGACTTGAGAAATTAATGTACTCTTTGCTGAATTTTATATATTCGCCATTATGAATTTTACAAGCTTCTTGCCTTCTGTTATGTATAATACAATATCACATTTTTGTTATGTATCTAATTATGTGTTGCTATTTGTATTTCTCGAACCTGCTCAATAAAAAATAAAAATAATAAAGAAGATATTAAAGACGTGAATTGGAGCAGTCATTAATAACATCAGTGATAACATTTTGAGGAAAATTTCAAAGTCTAAGTCAGCTTACCTGAAGTACATTGAAGGCCCGTGTTGACAGCTCAGGTGCACCTGACGATAGAAGACAGCAAGAACAAAGCTAAGTGACTAATGAATATTATGAACTGTATATATTTTTTGACAAGAATGTAAATTTATTCGTAAAAGGTTACCAGTAAGGCAAAGGCTTACCAAAAGGAAGTAAAGAGTCCAGAGTCCTGACGGGCGAGCATCAATCGTACGCCAGCTCGTTAATACTCTGTAACAAAAGAAAGGGAGAATTACAAATAGTCAAAACGGAAGAAGATAAACGAAAAAGGTATAAAGATAAAACAGATAAGTGAGTACGAGAGACAGATACACATAATAGTAACTAGGGTAAAGGAGAGAGCAGAGTAAGACTAACCAATTTGTACATGTTATAGGAGAACAAGAGAAAAACAGGCAGAAGAAAAAAAAAGGAAACTGGGAGAGAGAACAGATACCACAGAAGTAGAATAGGAAGAGTTCAAACCTAGCGAAGTGAGTAATAATCTACAGAGAGGAAGATAGAATAAAAGGGTATTACAGTGACTTAAGTTCTGTTTGTTAAGTAGAGTTCTTGGGTTTTGTTATCTCCCCAACAGGCATCCTCATGGACAAAAAAAAAATAGAAGGCAGTGATAGATTGGAAGTCCCTGAGAGCGTCAAGGAAGTTCAAAGCTTTATTGGATTCGCAAATTTTTATCGGAGATTCATCAGCGAATTCTCACGCAAAATTCTACCACTCACCCGACTGCTTAAGAAAGGACACAAGTTTGAGTGGTCAAACAAAGCCGAAGAAGCCTTCCAATCCTTAAAAAGGGATTTTACTACCGCCCGATTTTTCAGCATGCAGATCCAACTGAACCTTTCTGTGTCGAAACTGACGCTTCAGATCAGGCTGTAGGAGGAGTCTTATCCCAACGGAATAAGTTTACTGGCCAATTGCATCTAGTCACCTACAGATCAAGGAAATTGACCCCTGCAGAAGTTAATTATACCATCACGGAGAAAGAACTGTTGGCAATAAAAGACGCCTTCAAAGAGTGGCGACATTATCTAATGGGAGCGCAACACCAAGTAACAGTGTTCACAGACCATCGTAACTTGAAATTTTTGAAAACAGCCCAAACTCTTACTCCAAGACAACTACGTTGGTCATTGTATTTGGCTGATTACGATTTTGTAATAACTTATTGGCCTGGAGCACAAAATGGAAAGGCGGATGCCTTATCCAGATTAGATACGGAAAATCAGAAGACTCCTTTGGAGAACCAATCTATTATTCCAAGTGCAAAGATAATCGGAGTGACAACTTCAATCAATCTTGAACATAGCATTATGGAAGCGATGGATCTCGAAGCCATGCAGAAGTGGGTAAAAGAGAAAGAGGGTAGAAGGATCTTTCATCAACTGCCATATTTTCGAGAAGCTTTATACATACCCACCAGAGAATTACAGCAGCAAATTATGAAAGAATGTCAAGATGCAAAATTAGCAGGACATAAAGGAGAGATGAAAACCAATGAACTAATCAAACAACACTATTGGTGGCCAGAAATGACTAAGGACATTGAAGAGTACATGAAGACTTGTGAGATTTGCGCTCAGGGGAAATCTGAACGGCAGGCCCCCAAGGGTTTGCCTATGCCATTGCCCACTCCACCTTACCCATGGCATAGAGTCACCTTAGATCTCATTACTGATTTTCCACTCAATCAAGGTAACAACACTATTCTCATAGTTGTAGACTCCCTCTCATAGATGGCACACTTCACAGATCTAAAATGGGTACCAACGGCTAAGCAGTTGGCCACTCATTTTAGCACACAAATAGTGAAAATCCATGGAATCCCCAAGACAGTTATTTCGGACAGAGGCCCACAGTTCATTTCACATTTTTGGAAGTCCTTTATGGAGGGTTTAGGAACTGAGGTTCAGTTCTCTACTAGTTATCACCCTGAAACAGATGGCCAGACAGAGAGGGTTAATCAGGAGCTAGAACAGTATTTAAGATTTTTCCTTTAAAAACAAGACGGAAACTGGTTGGATTATCTGTGGGCAGCAGAATTTGCCCACAATAATTCCAAGAACATTTCCACTGAGTTTTCCCCTTTCTATATGAACTATGGAAGACATTCAAACTCAACAATTAGACAAACTGAAATATCTGTCCCAGCAGTCGAGGAAATAGAGTCCCATCTACAGCAGATACATCAAAGTGCTATAGAGAACTTGGAACTGGCTAAAGAAAAATATAAGACTTATGCAGAAAAGAGGAGACAAGAAGGCCCTCCATTAGAAATAGGAGATCATGTTTGGTTAAGTACAAAGAATCTGAGACTGAAGGGAAATCGGAAGTTCCAGCCCAGGTTTATTGGCCCTTATTTGATAGAGGAAAAGATTATTCCTGTGACGTTTCGAATAAAATTGCCACCCAAATTGAAGATCCATCCAGTCTTTCACGTCTCCTTGTTGAAAAAGGCTCCAGTTAATTTGCGAGTTAAACTGCCAACAAAACCACTTCAACTGGAGACAGGTACCGAATTTGAAGTCAAAGAGATACTAGACTCTAAAGAGCAAAAGGGACAGTTGTACTATCTAGTGGACTGGAAAAGTTATGGTCTGGAAGAAAGGTCATGGGAGCGGGACGAAGATGTCCATGCTCCAAGATTAGTAAAGTAATTTCAACCGCGTTTTTCTACCAAACCAAGAAGGAGAGAATCTACCTTGTTGGAGGGTACTGTCAGAACCCCAAGACTCCAAGTGAGTGTGATTGCGCATAGGAGAGGAAGTTACAACGCGGGACGAGCAGGGAAAAAATCATGGACTGACTTGACTCGAAAATGGCACCGTCAGATGGCCGCCAGTTTCGAGCCTAGGTTAGCGGTCTAGTTTGCCGGCCGCGATCGAGGTGGAATCCAGGTGAAGCGCGGGATTGTTAGGAGCTGCGCACTTCACCAGAGACCCGACCGGAGGACGAGCGTTTCTTGACGGAGTCGAAGTGTAAAATTCCAGAGAGCTAACCCGAGTGTAAAAATCCCCCAGAAGATATTAAAGACGTGAATTGTAGCAGTCATTAATAACGTCAGTGATAACATTTTGAGGAAAATTTCAAAGTCTAAGTCAGCTTACCTGAAGTACATTGAAGGCCCGTGTTGACAGCTCAGGTGCACCTGACGATAGAAGACAGCAAGAACAAAGCTAAGTGACTAATGAATATTATGAACTGTATATATTTTTTGACAAGAATGTAAATTTAATCGTAAAAGGTTACCAGTAAGGCAACGGCTTACCGAAAGGAAGTAAAGAGTCCAGAGTCCTGACGGGCGAGCATCAATCGTACGCCAACTCGTTAATACTCTGTAACAAAAGAAAAGGAGAATTACAAATAGTCAAAACGGAAGAAGATGAACGAAAAAGGAATAAAGATAAAACAGATAAGTGAGTAAGAGAGACAGATACACATAATAGTAACTAGGGTAAAGGAGGGAGCAGAGTAAGACTAACCAATTTGTATATGTTATAGGAGAACAAGAGAAAAACAGGCAGAGGAAAAAAAAGGAAACTGGGAGAGAGAACAGACACCACAGAAGTAGAATAGGAAGAGTTCAAACCTAGCGAAGTGAGTAATAATCTACAGAGAGGTAGATAGGATAAAAGGGTATTAGAGTGACTAAAGTTCTGTTTGTGAATTGCAGAAGAAAAAAAGGCTAGTTGGAACCAGATAGCAAACCTCTACCTAATAAGAAGATAGAAGAGAAGCAGAGTTCTGGGAAGCAAATGGTAAGGAAGGAAGGCTCAGCTTAAAGCTAGTATAGAATTAGAGTAGAAGAGCAATTGTTGATGTTGTCCTTTCCCTTCAGGTTCACCGTCCGTTGAAAGTCTGCGAGACGAACTACAGGAAGAACAGACCAGAACAGTCTCTTCTTTTTTGTTGTTATTTTATCCACCTTTCCCCCTTCCCCCAAGGTAGCACACTTAGAGACTTGTTCAACCAAGCTCTGGGTTGCTGTCAGGGTGGATTAGGGATTGAGCATCTCTGTTCCCGTGTAGTAAGAACGACAAGTATTTTTTGAGTCTGACATTGATTCTTCAATTGTACAATATTCACATAGGAGCATTAGTTTACAAAACACACCTTTACTTGTACGCATACTTGTTGACTCATCAAATGTACATATAGTCTTAAACACACACACCAATATTATTATCCTAGCCATAATGATTAATTGTCTCTGAAATGCAGATAAAATGATATAATTATGCCTTTTCACGCAAAATTTTTGTCAAGTAATATTGCCTATAGTTTTTATACTATAATGTGCTCAGCGAGTTTTGCATACTGTACTGCGCTCTGCTAATCTTTTCAATGCGATATGGTATTAGTTGTCAGTTTCAAGATACAAGTGAAAACTTGAGTGCTCAAGGAATCCGGAATGTTAAAGTGTTAAAGAAACATAGCCTCCTACCTGAGGATGTTTGTCCAAGAAAGAAACCAAGTCAGAAACTCTTACTGGAACAGGAAAAAACTTTACCGGCAAGACGCGGGACAGAGAACTATTCGGGGAAGCCGCTGGAATAATCTGCAGGGAGCGGCTGGGAGTGGCTGCTATAAACAGCAGAGGAAAGGAGTACGGTGGCCGCCGAGGAGCATAACGATAGCTTATACAAATCGGCTTGTGAACAGAAGTTCTATAATAACGTAGGAAAGAAAATGTAAAACAAACAAATAAAAAATACATGGCAAATTGTTTTCAATGTCTCTGTGAGTATGCTGACCTTAGTAATCCAGAACGGGCATTATGATTCTAATGTCACTTAGCAACATTTCAAAGATAGTCATATGTAAAGCAGATTAGAAAGAACGAGGACAATGTGCTATAGTTAGCCGTAAATCCATATCTAGGTGCGCCAGCAGAAGGACATATACACTGTAAACCAGGCACTGAAACTAGAGAGACCTAGAGAGTCTGGAGAATCATGACAGTCCTCCCCATCGAAAGCTGACATACCTCTCATGAACGAGGTGCACCTCGGTGTTTTTTTGTGAAAGAGGCGAATTAGTCTTGGAGCATGAGCTGCTTCCTTGGGTTCCCATGAATCTTCTTCAGGACCGTATCCTTACAAGGAGGTCAAATACCAGATTTTATGATTTTTATGTTTACTATTTGTAATTTGTTGTACCTCATACTCGAGTTGATCTCCAACAACCACGGGAGGGGATTTCGAGCAGATAGCAGGCATGCTGGCTTTTTTTTATGCAAGGAAAAAAAGTGGTACAGAAATGATGTAAATTAAACAGGGACAATCGAGTGGGAACAGATATGATACATAATTCTGCGTAGGAAAAGAAATACAACAGTAAGAACAGAAGGGAGAATGCGATTAATATTCACAGAACGGACAAAAACAAAGATTAATTCAGCAAAAACAAGAATAGAATGCAAAGACACAGCCGAGGGAATACAATAACACAAAGATGACCAACAAAGGCAATACAGTTCAGCGCATACGAAGAAACTCCAACTGTAATTCATAAATGCTTAAATCCATTCTGTTATAGAGGCCCATATTTTTTGCCCTCTCATTCTCTTTTGGTTATTCTTGGTCTTATAAATTGCAGACTCAAGATTATACATAACCAACAGCTGCGCCCTCCAGGAAGAAAATAACAGAGGATCTGGAGAGATCCAGTCCTTAGTAATGCAAGCATGAAAAACAGCCATAGAAATTAAAATAAATGATATCATTGATTTGGATCTGATTTGCACATTAGAATCAACTCCTAACAACACCAGCACCCCTGTAATACAAATTGGTATGCCCAATAGTTATACCAAAAAATGTTGAATTGACGAAAGCAGGTCTATCAATTTAGGACAGGAGTAAAACATATGCACAGCATCTGCTTCAAAAGAGCCACATCTACTACAGTTGGCTCCAGTGCTCCATTTAGAAATTTTCCGGGGGATATAATATAAATCATAAATAACCATATAATGTTGTGCCCGCATACGTCCTGTAATCAACACTTCATTTGGATGACTAACAGAAGTATTTAAATCAATTCTTTCTGTATTTAAATTGCTTTCCCACTTATCTTGACATTGCTCTATATCATCAGGCAATAACTGTATTAAATTGGAGTAAAAGAAACCTATCGGCGCTCCTTTTCCGTTCCCCTCTATTAAAGCAAGTTTCCTAAACTGATTAACATTATTACCTAGATTATTTAAAAAACTGCGAATTTGCAAAAATTAAAAAAAATCCTGCTTTGGTAAGCCACATTTGGATTGTAACTCTGCAGGCTGGCTTTACTAATGATTTATGGAACACTGGATAAATTATCATTGAGTGAGGAAGTTGTAATTTGAAAGACACTGGATTAATACATTTAAGCACTTTAAAAGGTCTTATGAAACGTGGATGAAAAGGTTACTTTTATTTAAAGTGTAAATTCTTGTAATTTAATTTGTCTTTGTTTACATTTTGTTGGAGTGACAACATTAGTTTCTTCATTTGTTGTAATGTGGACCTTCTGTTCTAATTTGCTCTATTAAAGGCAAAGACCTTGGATTCCATCCATGCGTGTCGATGAATGGTGATATTTTGGTTGAGGTATACATTAGGTTGTTATAAGCAAACTCAGCTTCCCACAACAGATCCACTCAAGAAGTTTGTGTGTGAGCTAAATAACACCAAAGATATTGTTTCAGTATTTGATTGATTCACTCGGTTTGTCAGTCTGATTTGGGATGTAAACTGGTGGATAGGCTGTGTTGAATTTGTAAGGCATTACACCATTCTTTCCATAACCCAGAAGTGAATTTTGAATCACGATTGGTTGTTATGGATCGTGGTGGGCCATGTATCCGCAAATGTGATATAATAGCAAGTCCACTAGAGTCGCTGCTATTGGTAGGTTGCCACAAAATGTGCAATTTTGGATAAATGATCAACAATGCCTAAGATGAGAGTTTTTTCATGATCTTTTGGTAAATTAGTAATGAAATCTAATGAAATGTCTTCCCAAACATGTTTTGGTGTTGGTAAACGTAACAAATAACCTTTCTTGGATGAGTGATCAGCTTTTGCTCTTATGCAAGCATCAGTGATTACGTCCGTTTTCCAACTGGGCCACCATAAATTATGACTTACCAAGTCTAAAGTTTTAGTACATCCAGGATGACCTGCTAATAGATGAGTGTGACATCAAAGTAATACTTATTTTTGTCATTTTTTCTCTAGGACATAAAGCAGACCTTGAAATGGAAGTCCATCAAGCATCAATCTTTGTCTAGTTTTTTCCAAGACATTATCTTATGAATAGGCATGATATTTCTAATACAGTTCAAAAATTGTCCGGACATAGTTACTCCAAATATGTGATCATGTGGTACCATGTATCTTACTTCCTGTTCCTAATTGAAATTTGTTGTTTTGTGATAGCAAGAAAGGGAATCTGCCTTCTTATTGGTACTGCCAGGTCTAAATGTTAAGGTAAAATCAAACTCAGCAAAGAAAAGGGTCCATTGTAATTGCCGAGGAGTTAACGCTTTTGCAACATCGCTTAAACTGCAAATCACGATAATATGTATACACAGTAATTGGATGATGTGCTCTTAACAAATAATGTCGCCATTCTTTAAATGCTAGTCTAATGGCCAACAATTCCTTTTTCGCTATAGTATAATTTACTTCTTCTGGTAGATATATTTTTGATATAAATGCTACTGGATGAAGAGAATTGGTACCTACTTCTCGTTGCAATAGTATTGCTCCTAGGGCAGTATTTGAAGCGTTGGCTTCCACAATGAAGGGTTTTTTAAGATACGGATATTTCAATACTGGGGCATTCATGAAGGGGGCTTTCATGAAGGCATTTTTTAGGTCTTGAAAAGTATTTTGTGCATCAGGAGTCCATTGAAAATTATGTCCTTTTTGCAATAATCCTGTTAATGGAGTGGCCCTGGAAAAAAAAATCTTGAATAAATCGCCGGTAAAGAGGGGCGCTAGGTGGCGCATATCCAAGATTGCCGCAGACCCGTAAGGCTCTGGAGGCTTTGTGAGTTAAATCCGTCATTTATCCTGTGTTGTCACTGTAAACGGGAGCCTAAGTCGGATTTTCATTGCCCCTGAGTGCTTTGGAAGATGCAGTGCATGTATCAGGACTCACTAATGAGGAGGAGGCACTGCTGGAGCGGAGCGTTGATTACAGGGGACTGAGGCACGGCTTCCCTGGTCCCGGAGAACGGCGTGTTGCATCTACGCGGTCCCGGGGATCCTATGTGGCAGTGGGCCCGGCGCCGAACTCTTGTCACCCAGGTTCCGCCAGAGACTCGCTGCTGACGGCGGAGGGAAGTCTACTGCTCGGGCAGGTGAGGAGACAAATCGGAGGAGTGACATGCGGGCACAGGCGGCGGATTCCCTACTATTGTCAGGATGCGTGCCTGGCAATGCGGAGGACATAGAATCTATATCGCACCTGGTGGCAGATTAATTAAGAGCATACCCCGGGTGATCGGCGCTATCAGCGATTATTGAGCAGAGTGTGGGGAGGGGCGCAGCGGAGGTGTCCCGAGTGCGCTGTCGCTGTTACGGATGCGCAGTCAGCTTGCACAGGGCTCTGCAGTCTGGGAGATAGCGGCCGTGCGGGAGGGGGTCTGTACCTTTCCCTGCCGTTACTGAACAAGTGCCGGCCTGCTCACCTTCGCAGAAGTGTTGTGGTTGGATACTGAGGCGGCCAAATCGGAACTCCCTGGAGGGGCGAGACTGCAGCTGAATGGCTGTTCAACTGCCAATTTCTAATTAAGATAAGTTTAGACATATGCTTCAGGTCCCGGTAGAACAACTGCCTACGGGCTGGCATTGACTGCACCTATCCTGATGAAGTACTGGCGAAGTCCTGACAAGTTATACTGGGTCCTCCCCACTGCCCCTTCACTAACAGCCTGGGGCCCTGTGCTGTTGTGACACAGCGCGAAAGCAACTTGGGTCTGCAGCGCAGAGGACCCTGTTGTGTAGACGCACTCCTCGTGCTGCGGCCTCCAAGGAACTTTTGCCCAGCTTGCACTGCAGTAGACGCAGCTGAGGACTGAAGTGCCATAAGAGTCTAGGCGAACCTGGTGCACGGGTTCCACAGATAAACACTGTAGTGGCAAATCCTTAGCCTCCAAGTGGGAGATCTCTATCCCCACTAAAGACTCTACACGCTTCGGGCCTCTGGGGGATCGCTTGGGCACAGAACCGCGGAGTATTGGATAGAAGCAGCGGAAGACAGCAGAGAGTACATATGAGGTGAAAGTAGGGCAAACCAAACACAAACCTGAGAAACAGGGTAAAACGCTGCAGTGAACAGGCATACGGCAGAAGCAATTTCAGCACGTGCTGACAAGGGACGCCAGCTAACACGTCTGTCAGTCTAATTCATAATGGGGAAGCCTGACGGTCGCCAGCCCCATCTCACCTTTGAAAACAAGAAGACCTATACCAGATCTACATCAGCGGACTCTGGGCAAACTAGCAAGGAACAGACCTGCACCTCCTCGCCAGCCCTGGAAGACGATGTCAAAACACTTCTACTGACTATGAACCACAGCCATAGTGACCTATCCAGGAAGATGGACACTTTGAATAATAGGCTGGATTTCCTGGTGCAGAAAGTTGACATGCATGATGGATAAATAAAGGAGGCAGAAAGAAGAATATCAGAAACCGAGGATGCCATATCCCACATGCAGTCACAGATGGCACAGATGGACAAATTCTTGAACGTCATAGCGGCCAAGAATGAAGATTTAGAAGCCAGAAGCCGCCGTAACAACATTCGCATAATTGGAATACCGAAAATTACCAACACCGGACGTATGGAGGATTATATAGAGCACATACTGATAACCACATTCGGAGCGGAGTTCTTGTCGGCGCATATGGTAGTGGAGAGAGCTCATCGCTCCCTTGACCCCAGCCCCCCCCTTGGAAGCACTCCACGCCCCACAATAGCCTGGCTGCTAAACTATTGGGATCGGGATGTCAGGAAGGCACGCAGACTTAAAAGTATACACTTTGAAGGCAATGAGTATACTCTCTAGTCTCTACCCAGACTTTACGACGGCCGTGCAAGAAGCAAGACGGAAATTTTTGCTGGTAAATCTGAAACTACGGAAAGCTCAGATCGACTATGCCCTTATATATCCTGCACAACTCCGTATTACACACAACGGTAAACCAATCATCTGCAATAATCAGCAGCAAGTGGAGGATTTCCTGAAGTTATCACCGCAGCATGAACAGCCATCCAGATCTCTATCCCCAACATCAGACTAATTAGAATATGTACTGCTTTCTCTACTAGAGGAGGGAGGATGGTTGAATGCCTAGAGCATGTGGGACAATTGGTGGTATTAACTATCATAACATGTTACCTCTATGTTGATCCACACTGGGTGGATACCGAGATCACCCAATATAATTGGCCGTACTGCGGAATCTTCCAGATGGACGTGAACAGCTAAGTACCCTGATGGGCTTTGCATGACAATATTATGATATATGATAGCAACGCAGGGGTTGCACCCATTGTGCTAATAATTTCATTTTTGTATCTTCCTTTCTTTGCTCCTCATGTTGAGTTGGTTTAGGCAATGGCAATATTGAAATAAACTTCGCCAAGCACCCTTCCCTGGTCACTCTACCCCCCTCCCCCCTATATGTTGGTGTTTTGAGGGAGCTGCTATGCAGGAGAGTTGGCATGTGGGAAGGGCTGTTGTAGCCCACTGGCACCCCCCCCTTATGGGCCATCCCCCCTACTGGTATTATTTTAATTTCTCTGAGTTCTAGAGACTTACTCTTATTAGGAGTAATATGGGTTTGAAGTTTGGGTCGAGGGTTTGCACTTGTATACCGGCAAGATTGAGGTGCTGTTGTGCGAGGGGGGTGAATGGGAATTTGGATGTAGCTTCATTGAAATGCAAAAAGTTGTGGGGGATAGAGGGATAGGGAAAGGGACGTTCATGTATGATACTATGCTTAGGAGACAGCGAATGGTCACCATGTTTGAATACTGTGGAACATGTTTACACAGTGCGCTCATAGACGCAACCAGCACTACACAACACTGACAATTTTCGGAAAATTAAATCAGTAATGTCTTCAAATAATGAAGATCTCAAAATCAACTTCCTCACGTGGAATGTATGAGGCCTTGGGGAACACCGCAAACATCATCATATATTGGCATATCTAGATAGACATAATATACAAATAGCGATGCTTCAGGAAACACATATGGACCCGCGACGTGACTCATGCTTTAGCTGTAAATGGGCATCAACTAGGGTATTTTTGTCTTACTCAACGTACTCACTGGGCACACTCATATGGATAAAAAGGAACACACCTTTTATAACGGGAGGCACATATAGCGACCCATATGGACGTAGCTGCCTAATATGGGGTACACTGGGTACTCGATCGGTCACACTAGCTTGTTGCTATGGGCCAAATACAGATGCCCCAGACCTCTTCACAGCTTTATGGGGACAGATAATCAAAATGCGATCGACTCATTTAATATATGGGAGACTTTAATGTCGCCCTACGCCCCTCCCTGGATAGTTTCAGTCCTCTCCCACAGCATTACAACAATGCACAGGAGGTCCTCTCACAATTATTTTTAGACCAAGGGCTTACAGATGCATTGCAGCATATCCTCCCAACCATTAGGGAAGGCACTTATTACACTGCTGGACACTTAACCTGGTCGCGCTTAGACTACTGGGTGTGTTCCAGAGGGGTCAGCAACTGGATCCAATCTGTCGAGCATATGGCTCGGACACACTCCGATCATGCGCATGTGTGTCTAACGATTGTGCCGCCTAATTTAATTCACGACTCCAAGAAATAGGAGGCTTGTGCCAGAAGCATTGTTGGATGCGGTCTTACAGGCGGAGATAGGAGAGGGAATCGCTGACTTCTTTGCCAGGAACGAAGGATCGGTCCAACATGTTGGAACGGTATGGGAGGCCTTCAAGGTCACCATGCTGTGTAGCTGCATATCAAAAAGTTTCGGTGTGCTCCGAGATGTACGGTGCACCCTACTGGTTTGAAAACTGACATTAGGAACTTAGAGCACAAAATGTTGAATGAGACATCGGGCGCACCACAAGCACCGCTGCGGGAAAAATTAACTGATTACACAGAGACAGCGGAACGGGAAGCTAAATTTAGGGGCAAATACTACACAGCTCGAAGGTACGGGGAGGGGGAAAGACCAGGTAGACCACTGGCGTCAGAGGTGAGACCACCCCGATTTTCAAACTATGTCTTAGAAGTGGTGGGAGACGATGGGATAAGATACAGAGATAGCAGGGATGTTTTACATACTTCTACTGAGTTTTACCAAGATATCTATAGCTCGCGGCACACCACTCCTCCAGACTTATCTAACTAACTATATCAATGACAAAGCGCTGGATAGCTCCCCATGGAGAAATTAGTGTTGCCCAACCAGGCCAGCTTCATACCTGGAAGGGCTACCTCACACAACCTGCAGACACTTTTTTCCCTACTTCAAACGGTAGACCCCAAGCTGGCACTTGTGGCGGTATTTCTGGATGAAACGAAGGCCTTTGACTTGGTTGAATGGGACTACCTATTCACTATACTTCAGTGCATGGGGATCCCTAATAGTTTCATGGCCTATATCAGACTTCTCTACACAGCACAGATTGCTAAGACTCAAATTATTGGACACATCCCATCCCTGATTACTCTGACGAGAGGCACACAATAGGGATGCCCACTATCTTCCCTGTTCGCCCTCGACAACATCACCAAGAGAAAGGGATCAAATGTCTACGGTGTCCCATACTAATATTCTTATACGCAGACGACGTCACACTTTATATCAAAGACCCTCACCGAAATTTAAATCCACTGCTCAGAGAGTTCGTCAGGTTTGGTGGCCAAATGTTTCCACTTACAGTAGCAGCCACACCTTGTGACATAGATTACCCAATAGAATGGTGTACTGGCGAAGTGCGATATCTAGGGATCTCTATTACGGCGGACAGGGAGGAATGAATGTGGCAGAATTATGGGCGTACAATGAATCATATCAACGGTTGCATAACACGGTGGACTGCACTACCATTAACCATGGCGGGCCGAGCCTCCCTAATCAAAATGGTAATTCTACCTACATTTTTGTATTTGTTTTTAAATATTCCATACGACCCGGGGAGATATTTTTTCTATAGCCTCCAAGCAGAGCTGACCAGACGGGTCTGGGGAGGAAAACAGTCACGGATAAGCTGGGACACTCTAATGTGACCATATGCACAGGGAGGATTCAACATACCCAACTTCGAACTATACTACCTATGTGCCCTAGCACACTTTCCCAGTTTTGGTTCAACCCACCACGGTATACACCTCACGGAGCTACCGAACATTGACTTGCAGATCCTATCCCACTACCGGGGGTAATATTCTCAACACTTAAACCCCCCGGACTCACAACCCACCTCAGTGGAATGCACGCTTAAGGCCAAGCAGCGTATTGCTGCACGTTCACAAGCATCACAGTTGTACTCACCTTTGCTTCCACTTACATACCATCCACGAATGCCCCTTCTACAAGAAGGGATTTTTAAGAAAATGGCCAGGTTCCGTAATATATGTCACTGGGGCGATTTATACATAAATGGCAAATTTCGCACCATACACCAACTTCTAAAGGATCCTCCGCCCACGACAAGGGAAACATTTGTATATACTTGCTTGCGACAAGGGATGGGAGATGCTCACCAGGGTATCCAATGGAGCCTGAGGTGCTTGCGCTGCTACACTGAGTACTATGAGCGCCTACAGCCTCACATCTAGTGTCCACACTATATTGATCCGCGTATACCGATGCTACATATCTTGGGTGTGGGGCCAGGTCTAAATGGTCAGCGGAACTGGAACAGCCGCTCACAGATGGGCAATGGGAGTTTAGCTGTAAACAAATGGAGCAAATCTCATTGAATACCTGCTTGCGCATCACCTACCTTCAATGTTTGCAGCGTAGCTACTACACTCCTTTAAAATTACATACATTCGGTCTCCGAGATACGAGTAGATGTGACTGGTGTAAAGTAGAAGCTGCTGACTTCCTTCACCTTGCATGGGATTGTCCAGACATGCATGACTACTGGCACACAGTACTCACTGCTCTGGAACATATGGTTTCTAAATGTATCCCGAACACCCCCTTGGTGACACTACTAGGATATACTGAACAGATCCAGGCAAAGCACCATAAATTTGTGTCCTTTGGCCTTATGCTGGCCAAAAGGAGGGTTGCATGTGGATAGGGCCGTGGGCGTGCACCCACATTTAAATACTGGATTGGGGATATGATTCTATGGCAAGATCAGCCATACTTATTTGCTGAACTGCTCCTGACTACTTCATGCCTGAGGGATATATGGGCCCCACTCCAGACATACTTGCTGACACACCCACTTACTACTGAGCAAGAACTAAGCGAATTCATAGTTTAAATGAGGGAAATACTTCATGCAAGCTAGGAATATATCTGTAATGGCACTGAATGAACCTCATTCATGGTCGATGAACCTTGCGCGTTGGAATGTACAACTGATGTGAGCCTACTGGGATATTGTACATAAGGATGTTATTTCAAAACAAACACTGCCGAAAGGGGAAAAGGGTCCGTGTTTTAGGTTCTGCGATACTGCGGCAAATATGAGAATATTTTGATATTTCATGGTCTTGTATTCAATGCTATATGTCTCCTAAATGATATTGTGACTGTATGATGATTCGCACTGATGAAATGTTAAAAATTAATGAATAAATCGCCGGTAATAATTGGCAAATTCCAAGAACCTTTGTATATCCTTGATAGACTTTGGTTTAGGCCAATCCTAAATGGCTTGCACCTTTCGGCCTGCCATTGTGATTCCATGAGGTGAGATGAAAAAACCTAAGAATTCCACTCTGTTAACGTGAAACTCACATTTAGGTAGTTTGCCATAGGGACCATGTTTCCTAAGTGTGGTCAAGATGTTTTTTACATGGAGTTCATGATCTGTATGTGAGTTAGAATAAATCAATATGTTGTCAATGTAGACGATTACGAAACTGTCCAGGTATTCTCATAATACATCATTTAAGAAAAATTGAAATGCTGTAGGGTCATTGCATTATTCAAACGGCATTACACAATATTCAAAAAGACCATACCTAGTATGGGAGGCCATCTTCCATTCATCTCCTGGACGAACTCTTACTAGATGGTAAGCTCCTCTTAAGTCTAATATAGTGTACACTTGAGCTGTTCGAACTTGATCATGAAGTACTGAAATGAGCGGCAGAGGATATCTGTTTTTTTACTGTGATGTTATTGAACGCTCTATAATCATTACAAGCGCGTACTTCACCATTCGCTTTTGGCACGAAGAAGAGAGGAGAGGCAGCAGGAGATTTAGAAGGTCTGTTGAACTCATTTTTTAGATATTTATCTAAGTAATCTCGCAGGTGCTGGTTTTCCAATTCTGTAAGGGCATATATCCTACAGCATGGTATTTTTACCCCAGGAATTAACTCAATTTGACTATCATAAGCATGATGTGGTGGTAAAGTATCTGCACTCTTCCCACAGAAAATATCACAATAAGAATCAGATTGTGAAGGCAATTCAATGTCTTGTTCCACTACAGTGGCTATGCAATGTGCTCCAGTCATTTCTTCTTTTTTACTTTGTACTTCCTGTTTCTGAGTTGTCAAAGATGAAAGACACTCTTGATGACACCACTCGGAATCAAAGGTAATGCTTCTTTTTGCCCAATCTATTATAGGGCTGTGTTGGGTTAGGAAGGGCATTCCGAGAATTACTCTAAACTGCGGTGCATCTATCAAGTCAAAATGAAGGTCCTCTGAATGTTTATATTCAGTTGAATGAATAATCATAGTTAAGGTAACAGTGGTATGCATAATCAGGCCTGAGGCAAGTACCGTAACATCGATTGCAAGCACAGATTCTGGTTTGTTTGTTTTGATGGTAGGTATATGTAGTTTTGAACAGAAGGTAACATCAATAATATTTCAGGTGGCTCCGGAGTCGACCATAGCCATTACCTCTTCCTCAAGTAAATCTGATATCATGAATAATACATTTTGAGTTAAATGTGGGGCCGAAACTTGAAGAGTGTTGGCTATTATTTGACCAGGGGAATCGTGAGACCTACTCGAGGAAATCCCCTATTTGTTGCTCAAGCCTCCTAGTTTTCCTGTTTAGAAGAAGCCATATTTATTGACTTATATCCTTTGGTTTTGATTGGACACTCTTTGACAAAATTTCCCTTTTTTTGGCAATCCAAACACAAGCCTGATTTGCGTCGTGCATCCTTCTCTTTCTGAGCAAGTGGTTTTCTCAAACCTCCACTCTCCATTGGTTCACTATGATCAGGGATAGTTGGAGTAATTCTGTCTCTTGGGCGTATTGAGTGTCTTAAATCTAGTTTCTTTCTATCACCCTCTCTTTCCGTTAACACCTTAGCTGCGTGTAAACATTTTTCCCCAGTGCTGCGCTGTCCATTAGAACTAGTGCTGAATGGACATTCAATGGTCGTGCGCAGCACTGGGGAGGTAGCGCTGCTGACGACCATTGGCCGTCAGCAGCACTTAAGGGGTTAAACGATGATCTAACCGCAAGGTGAGAGCTATTCATTCCGCACAATCTCGTGGTTGAGGACCTATTGAGGCTAATAAGTCTTTGAGATCATTTTTAAGGTCTTGATAAAAGAGTGCAGTCCTTTTATCCTCTGACCAATTGGTTTCGGCGATTAAACTGTGGTAAGTAACTAATTAAATCTTTATTTCCTTGCTTGAGTTCGCGGAGTTCCATGTCGGCTGGCCCGATACTTGTACATCTATCAAAAAAAATATGTCTTATTCAGTTTTAAAGGCTGACTAGTTATAAAGTAAGGGATCATCTGAATTTACTAAGGGTACAGCCGACATGACCACATCACCACTAAGGTAAGAAATGAGGAAGGCTATGCGTTATTGCCCATCTGGGAAGGACGCCGGTTTTACCATAAAATTTTATTGATTTGCATCAAGAAGGTCTGAAATTTACTTGGGTCTCCTGTGAATCTTTCTGGTGAAGCAAGAGGTACTGTTGAAGGAACAGTTACTGAAACTGTTGGAGTAGGTCCTGAGGATACCACCCCAGTTGTAGAGGATATCTTTGTTTTTTTTATTAACTTTATTTCGGTTTTTGTTCAAACCATAAAAGTACATATACAGTAACATCAAAATTCAAAACTCATTAGTTATAAACACATATCTGACAAAGTGCAAAGGGTGCAGAAATGTGCTGTCTTCATTACATTGAAATCACAAAGAATTAATGCATTCATCACAAAGGTCCACTACTGGTCCAAACAATTTCTCAACTTAACAGTCAATTTTAAAAATTCCGTAATTTGGAGAATGCTGTCACTGTGTAAAAGTTGTAAATACAGCAATGCAGGTCTGATCTGAGTAAAATTAAGTATTTTTAAAAGAGTCACCAGATAGCACTTGCGTGGATATTTATAAAACCTACATAAAAATATAAAGTGCAGCATGTCCTGCGGAGACTTTCCGTCGCAGCCGCAGGATGCTGCAGACCTGTTAAAAATATCAGTTTTTGGCCTAATCAGCAGATGATGAAAAAGATTCAACCTAAACCTAGTTAGCAGGAACTTTTCATGCGAGCTTAGTGAGCCCAATAAATATGGCTCAGTGGTTTTGCATGACAAATTTTCTCACACTTTGTTTCTGGAGCTCAACTCCTTCCCTCTGGATCTTCCTATCCTCAAGGAAGGCCAGTTTCAGTACCTCAAGATCCCCCTTGACAATGCAGTTTGGGTGTTCGAGCAGGTCAGGATGACCAAGCCTAGTAAAGCTGGATTTCAGGTATTTTATCCAAGGAAAGTCCAATACCTATCCTGTGTCAGACAGTCCCTCACAATCAGATGTGTCAGTGGTATGTCCTGATTCAACCATAGTTTTATCCAGCATGTCAGGGGGCGTGAGGAGAAAGTGTCACTTAAATATTGCGCCCGCAGTTCTTCGTGAACTGCAAGATTGGACGTACCTGCAGGTACACACAGGAGACGTTTTTAAAAGAATTCTCGGCAGTCTGCAGCTGTTCACCACCGACATACCCCCATATTTCACTACCATATGTGGCAGTTGCCACTGATTTAGCATTATAAAGTTTCAACATGGCACCAGTAGTTTTTTTCCCCAATTTTGATGCAAAGTTAAAAATGGAGGCATTCACTCTGACTAATTCTCCTTTATTTTTTGCAAGATGTGGACCCAATTTAATTTAGTATCAAAAAGAACCCCAAGATAGCAGAACGTTTTTGATAGAGGGATAACTGCTTCGTCAATTTTAAATGAGAAGTTCCTGCTAGGTTGTTGGCCTACCTGCATGACAAATGATTTCGAATTGTTAACCAAAAGGTCTCTATCCGTCATGAATGATTTAAAAGCATTTAATAAAGCTTGAAGTCCCCTCTCAGTTCTAGATACTAAAACCGCATCATCTGCGTATAAAAGAACAGGAATACATCGCCTGCCGACTCTAGGGCAGTCAGCCGCTACCTTCTGTAAGACGCTATCTAGATCATTATTATAAAAATTAAAAAGAAAGGGGGCCAAGATACATCCTTGATGGACACCCTTTCTAATATTAAAATTGTTTGTTACGCTCATATCTTGGGAATATCTGACATTTGCATATTACTATGGAGATCAACAAGAAAATCAACAATTCCACTGTCTACACCCTTCGCCCTCATGGACTGCCACAACCTTCCCCTGTTCACACAGTTGAAGGCTGAGGACAAGTCCATGAAGGCGAGATGGATGGTATCCCTTTGAGCCACAGTGTACTTACTTAATATTAGGAATAAGTTAAGGCATTGAGTTATTGTTGAACGACCACTGCAGGAACCATACTGAGAGATGGACATGATGTTATTTTCCATCACCCAGTCTGAGAGTCTCTGCAGTAGTATCCTTCCTATTATTTTAACCATAGAGTCTATGAGTGAAATGGGTCTATAACAATGGGGGCTACCCTTGTCCCCCTTTTTAAAAACCGGGACAATCGTAGAGACCCCCCATGATTGTGGGCAACCACTTTTTATGGCAGCATTAAAAACAGACTCTAATATTGGTGCCCAAAAGGTTGGCTCATACTTAAATAAGTCAGGAGGAATTCCATCAGGGCCGGGTGCTTTCCCGGCTGTTAGCCCCACAATACCTCACTTCTATCTATACTAATCAGTTCAGCACTGGTAAAGGGTACATGGTTGGAATCTTCATCCATCGGGCAACAATATACTTGTTTGAAGTATTCTTCCCACTCCCCCTTTGGTATGTGGCATTCCAAACCATCACCCGGCTCTTGAACCAGGAAAGGTTTGTTCATAACAGCCCAGAATCTAGAGCTACACCGCAAAGTGGTGGGATCAAGAATGTCATTCCAGGCCTCTTCCCTTAGGGATTCCTTACGTTGGCAATAATAGATTTATATTCCTTTCGGCATAGTTGGACTGCAGCCTTTACTCTTGGTTTTGCTACTAATGCCATCCTTAGATTCCTTGCTGCTTTAGAACAGTCATGATTAAACCATTTTGGTCCCAAGTTCTCTAATTTTTTTGATGGTGCCGACAGCAGCTGAGAGACCTTGTCCGAAAGATTTTGGAACGCATTGAGGACCTCGCTCGGCTGTGTGTCGTCTTGAGTACATGCCCTAATTTCGTCTGCGCAAGTGACTTTAATATCTGTATACAGCATATCTGGCGTGATCTTCTACCATCTCAATCGGCGTCTCCCATCAGTTGTGCTCACCCTGCCCGTAATGTGGATTGGTCCTTCCTTGGCTATCCACGGGCCCCTCAAGTGAACAGTCAGCGGATTGTGATCACTAAATTCACTATCTTCAATGCTAAAAGAGTCCACAAAGGGCTGCATTGCTAATGAAATTAATACATAGTCAATAAAAGTCCCCTTTCCATGCCCCTTAAAAGTGGGGATCTCAAAACTCTTGGCGGGACCCATCAATGCCATAGTCGGTTTCACATTCAGATCATTCAGTAAATCATTAAGGAGTTCCCCCTCAGTCGTGTGTTCTAGATGCAGACCCTCAGATCATGCACAGTTCATATCCTGAATACTTTTCAATAGGGGGTCACCACAGGGGTGAACATTAAAGTCACCCATGATCATAAAATTGTGAAGGCACTGTTTCATGGACACACAAATAAAAACATTCAACATTGATATCTGACTAGAGGCTGAGCATAAATTTACAGCATTATAAAAGTTGACCAGACCAGCTATGCAGTTTTCTCCAGTTAAAATCAGACCAATAATACCGGGATTAGCAGATGAAACTCTGCGTACTTTGCAAGACAATGCAACAGAGATGTACGTGACCATCCCCCCCTTAGGTCTTCCCCTGGTGGATACAGTTGCGGGGACATAGAATGCCTTATAGCCTTCTAAGAAATAGTTACATTCAACAGACCAGGTCTCCTGCAAACAGATTATCTGATACTGCTTTATATACCTGATCCAATTACAATCCTCAAACTTAGCACCCAGTCCCGCAATGTTCCAAGAGATGACATTATTATGACTCATTTTTACTTGTGTGGGTTTCATACATCCCAGGACAGCCAATCTCTCCCCTCCCTGTCCCTCAGAGTCCTCACGTCAGTCACACGCCTCTAGGCCCGAGAGTAAATCAAATCTATTTTGTGTCAGAACATTGGGCACATTCCTACAGTAATTGTCAACATTATAGAATTGTGGTACTACAGGGGCCCGAGGCTCAGTAGGAGTAAGTGGTCTAAATCTCCTGAGATTAGGAGGAGCTTTGATCAAATGCGTGTAAAAATAACCAAGTGGGCTCACACAAACAGTGTTTACGTCATAGACCAGAGAGGCTGCCCTTAACAAAACTGTTGCAACATGTTGGGGAGGGGTTTAAAATTAGCAGTGATACAATCCCCACTACATGTCTTTCTGGACTGGCCAATCCAGTTTGCCCTTCTAGTGGACAATATTTGATCAGAATATTTTATTGGGAAGCCACATCTCCTATTCAGCTATGACACTGTTTTATTTTTTAGTGATTCGTGTGATTCCTCATGGGACTGAGTAGGGTGGTGATCAAAAGGCAGGACATTGGTTAAGACAACCACATAGGGTGCACAGTCAGGGGGAAGATTTATGAAGCGACTTTTCTTTACCTGTCTAAAGCCCGAGGGGCCATCTGGTCCTAAGAAAGGCTGTTTGGTTGGACAGGTTATTGGTGTAGGATCAGGAGAAGCAGTTTCAGATACAGTTATTTGCTGGCTTGGTTGCTGCAAATTATCTTTACTATTTCCCTGCCCCACTCCAGCAGCACCCTTTGCGACAGCCTTAGCTCTTTCGACCAGGGCCAAGTGTGTTGCTAACAAACCTCCTAGCCTCTTTACTTCTGAGGTGACAGTATCAAATTTGAGCACTAGGGGTTTAATGATCTCTTCTATCTTAGCCTCTATCTTAGCTTCTATGGTGCAGACCAGTAATGCAAATTGCTCCGGGGTTATGTCAATACTGGCTGCACTATTTCCTTCCTGTAGGTCGGTTCCAGCAGCGAGACCGTTTTGAACTAATTGGGAAGTTTCTACTCTTTTTTTGCTATACTTCCCCCTGGGTTTAATTTGTTCTCACTGGTCTAGGGGCTGGCGGGACCTCCTCTATTGCCTCAATGGATATATCAGGTAATTCCTCCTGCAGCTCAGAATGGACCTGCTCTTCAGCCATTATGACCACCCGATTTCCCAAATCAAGAATATCATCAGCTGGAAGTTCCACCGGAGGGTTAGGAGTATCTTGGTGTGGAACAGGAGGGCTCTCTCGTCCTAGCGAGGCTCTCCGGTCAATATTAATTTTGTTAACCCCTTTTACCAAGTAATTGTCAATTGTACCTGCCCCAAATACAAACTTATCAGTTTTAGCTTTGGACATGGTCAGAACTTAGAAATTATACTTTGGTACTGGTTGAAAGGACCTAAAACAAGCATTAAGAGTGATATACCCTAATACTAGGGTTACGAGTATGTTAGCTAAGATAATAACTACAACAAAACCCTAACCAGAGTCAAAAGAAATATAAAGTTTCACTTGGGCAAATTTGTCTTGTGTTGCAGAACCAAGGTCCGTGGCCCGGCCTGGCCTCCTCCGGCCCTGGACGCCACAGACGGCCCGCCTTGTCCCGGGCTTCTCCCGGCGACTCCCGTGCGGGGTCCCGCGTTGCGGAAGGAGCAGCGTCCTCTTGTGCGCCTCCGGGCGCGAAAAGCAGCTGATGGGTGGCGTCCCGGTCCAGCAAGGGCTGCTGGATGTTGTAAACCAGCTCTCCATGCTCGGCAGCCGTGATGACCAGAGCGGCAGCGGGGGAGAGCAGCGGTGTCTGTGGGGCCCAGGTGGATCAATGTGCAGAGTTGGTTTTTGCCCCCACGGTTACAAGGAGCTCCCGCTCCACCGAAGGAACAGCGTCCTCTTGTGCGGCTGTGGGCGTGAAAAGCAACTGATGGGCGGCGTCCCGGTCCAGCAAGGGCTGCTGGATGTTGAAGTCCAGCTCTCTCCACTCGGTGGCCGCGATGACCAGAGCGGCAGCGGGGGAGAGCAGCGGTGTCTGTGGGACCCAGGTGGGTCAATGTGCAGCGTTGGTTTTTGCCCCCAAGGTTACAAGGCAATTCAATGTCTTGTTCCACTGCAGTGGCTATGCAATGTGCTCCAGTCATTTCTTCTTTTTTACTTTGTACTTCCTGTTTCTGAGTTGTCAAAGATGAAAGACACTCTTGATGACACCACTCGGAATCAAAGGTAATGCTTCTTTTTGCCCAATCTATTATGGGGTTGTGTTGGGTTAGCAAGGGCATTCCGAGAATTACTCTAAACTGCGGTGCATCTATCAAGTCAAAATGAGTGTCCTCTGAATGTTTATATTCAGTTGAATGAATAATCATAGTTAAGGTAACAGTGGTATGCTTAATCAGGCCTGAGGCAAGTACTGTAACATCGACCGCAAGCACAGATTCTGGTTTGTTTGTTTTGATGGTAGGTATATGTAGTTTTGAACAGAAGGTAACATCAATAATATTTCCTGTGGCTCCGGAGTCGACCATAGCCATTACCTCTTCCTCAAGTAAATCTGATATGATGAATAATACATTTTGACTTAAATGTGGGGCCGAAACTTGAAGAGTGTTGGCTATTATTTGACCAGGGGAATCATGAGACCTACTCGAGGAAATCCCCTATTTGTTGCTCAAGCCTCCTAGTTTTCCTGTTTAGAAGAAACATATTTATTGACTTATATCATTTGGGTTTGATTGGACACTATTTGACAAAATGTCCCTATTTTCCGCAATCCAAACACAAGCCTAATTTACGTCATGCATCCTTCTCTTCCTGAGCAAGTGGTTTTCTCAAACCTCCAGTCTCCATTGGTTCACTATGATCAGGGACAGTTGGAGTAATTCTGTCTCTTGGGCGTATTGAGTGTCTTAAATCTAGTTTCTTTCTATCACCCTTTCTTTCCGTTAAACGATGATCTAACCGCAAGGTGAGAGCTATTAATTCCGCACAATCTCGTCGTTGAGGACCTATTGAGGCTAATAAGTCTTTGAGATCATTTTTAAGGCCTTGATAAAAGAGCACAGTCCTTTAATCCTCAGACCAATTGGTTTCGGCGATTAAACTGTGGTAAGTAACTAATTAAATCTTTATTTCCTTGATTGAGTTTGCGGTGTTCCATGTCGGCTGACCCGGTACTTGTACGTCTATCAAAAAAAAAAACGTCTAATTCAGTTTTAAAGGCTGACTAGTTATAAAGCAGGGGGTCATCTGAATTTACCAAGGGTACAGCCGACATGACCACATCACCACTAAGGTAAGAAATGAGGAAGGCTATGCGTTATTGCCCATCTGGGAATGACGCCGGTTTTACCATAAAATTTAATTGAATTTGCATCAAGAAGGTCTGAAATTTACTTGGGTCTCCTGTGAATCTTTCTGGTGAAGCAAGAGGTACTGTTGAAGGAACAGTTACTGAAACTGTTGGAGTAGGTCCTGAGGATACCACCCCAGTTGTAGAGGATATCTTTTTTTTTTTTAATTAACTTTATTTCGGTTTTTGTTCAAACCATAAAAGTACATATACAGTAACATCACAATTCAAAACTCATTAGTTATAAACACATATCTGACAAAGTGCAAAGGGTGCAGGGATGTGCTGTCTTCATTACATTGAAATCAAAAAGAATTAATGCATTCATCACAAAGGTCCACTACTGGTCCAAACAATTTCTCAACTTAACAGTCAATTTTAAAAATTCCGTAATTTGGAGAATGCTGTCACTGTGTAAAAGTTGTAAATACAGCAATGCAGGTCTGATCTGAGTAAAATTAAGTATTTTTAAAAGAGTCACCAGATAGCACTTGCGTGGATATTTATAAAACCTACATAAAAATATAAAGTGCAGCATGTCCTGCGGAGACTTTCCGTCGCAGCCGCAGGATGCTGCAGACCTGTTAAAAATATCAGTTTTTGGCCTAATCAGCAGATGATGAAAAAGATTCAACCTAAACCTAGTTAGCAGGAACTTTTCATGCGAGCTTAGTGAGCCCAATAAATATGGCTCAGTGGTTTTGCATGACAAATTTTCTCACACTTTGTTTCTGGAGCTCAACTCCTTCCCTCTGGATCTTCCTATCCTCAAGGAAGGCCAGTTTCAGTACCTCAAGATCCCCCTTGACAATGCAGTTTGGGTGTTCGAGCAGGTCAGGATGACCAAGCCTAGTAAAGCTGGATTTCAGGTATTTTATCCAAGGAAAGTCCAATACCTATCCTGTGTCAGACAGTCCCTCACAATCAGATGTGTCAGTGGTATGTCCTGATTCAACCATAGTTTTATCCAGCATGTCAGGGGGCGTGAGGAGAAAGTGTCACTTAAATATTGCGCCCGCAGTTCTTCGTGAACTGCAAGATTGGACGTACCTGCAGGTACACACAGGAGACGTTTTTAAAAGAATTCTCGGCAGTCTGCAGCTGTTCACCACCGACATACCCCCATATTTCACTACCATATGTGGCAGTTGCCACTGATTTAGCATTATAAAGTTTCAACATGGCACCAGTAGTTTTTTTCCCCAATTTTGATGCAAAGTTAAAAATGGAGGCATTCACTCTGACTAATTCTCCTTTATTTTTTGCAAGATGTGGACCCAATTTAATTTAGTATCAAAAAGAACCCCAAGATAGCAGAACGTTTTTGATAGAGGGATAACTGCTTCGTCAATTTTAAATGAGAAGTTCCTGCTAGGTTGTTGGCCTACCTGCATGACAAATGATTTCGAATTGTTAACCAAAAGGTCTCTATCCGTCATGAATGATTTAAAAGCATTTAATAAAGCTTGAAGTCCCCTCTCAGTTCTAGATACTAAAACCGCATCATCTGCGTATAAAAGAACAGGAATACATCGCCTGCCGACTCTAGGGCAGTCAGCCGCTACCTTCTGTAAGACGCTATCTAGATCATTATTATAAAAATTAAAAAGAAAGGGGGCCAAGATACATCCTTGATGGACACCCTTTCTAATATTAAAATTGTTTGTTACGCTCATATCTTGGGAATATCTGACATTTGCATATTACTATGGAGATCAACAAGAAAATCAACAATTCCACTGTCTACACCCTTCGCCCTCATGGACTGCCACAACCTTCCCCTGTTCACACAGTTGAAGGCTGAGGACAAGTCCATGAAGGCGAGATGGATGGTATCCCTTTGAGCCACAGTGTACTTACTTAATATTAGGAATAAGTTAAGGCATTGAGTTATTGTTGAACGACCACTGCAGGAACCATACTGAGAGATGGACATGATGTTATTTTCCATCACCCAGTCTGAGAGTCTCTGCAGTAGTATCCTTCCTATTATTTTAACCATAGAGTCTATGAGTGAAATGGGTCTATAACAATGGGGGCTACCCTTGTCCCCCTTTTTAAAAACCGGGACAATCGTAGAGACCCCCCATGATTGTGGGCAACCACTTTTTATGGCAGCATTAAAAACAGACTCTAATATTGGTGCCCAAAAGGTTGGCTCATACTTAAATAAGTCAGGAGGAATTCCATCAGGGCCGGGTGCTTTCCCGGCTGTTAGCCCCACAATACCTCACTTCTATCTATACTAATCAGTTCAGCACTGGTAAAGGGTACATGGTTGGAATCTTCATCCATCGGGCAACAATATACTTGTTTGAAGTATTCTTCCCACTCCCCCTTTGGTATGTGGCATTCCAAACCATCACCCGGCTCTTGAACCAGGAAAGGTTTGTTCATAACAGCCCAGAATCTAGAGCTACACCGCAAAGTGGTGGGATCAAGAATGTCATTCCAGGCCTCTTCCCTTAGGGATTCCTTACGTTGGCAATAATAGATTTATATTCCTTTCGGCATAGTTGGACTGCAGCCTTTACTCTTGGTTTTGCTACTAATGCCATCCTTAGATTCCTTGCTGCTTTAGAACAGTCATGATTAAACCATTTTGGTCCCAAGTTCTCTAATTTTTTTGATGGTGCCGACAGCAGCTGAGAGACCTTGTCCGAAAGATTTTGGAACGCATTGAGGACCTCGCTCGGCTGTGTGTCGTCTTGAGTACATGCCCTAATTTCGTCTGCGCAAGTGACTTTAATATCTGTATACAGCATATCTGGCGTGATCTTCTACCATCTCAATCGGCGTCTCCCATCAGTTGTGCTCACCCTGCCCGTAATGTGGATTGGTCCTTCCTTGGCTATCCACGGGCCCCTCAAGTGAACAGTCAGCGGATTGTGATCACTAAATTCACTATCTTCAATGCTAAAAGAGTCCACAAAGGGCTGCATTGCTAATGAAATTAATACATAGTCAATAAAAGTCCCCTTTCCATGCCCCTTAAAAGTGGGGATCTCAAAACTCTTGGCGGGACCCATCAATGCCATAGTCGGTTTCACATCCAGATCATTCAGTAAATCATTAAGGAGTTCCCCCTCAGTCGTGTGTTCTAGATGCAGACCCTCAGATCATGCACAGTTCATATCCTGAATACTTTTCAATAGGGGGTCACCACAGGGGTGAACATTAAAGTCACCCATGATCATAAAATTGTGAAGGCACTGTTTCATGGACACACAAATAAAAACATTCAACATTGATATCTGACTAGAGGCTGAGCATAAATTTACAGCATTATAAAAGTTGACCAGACCAGCTATGCAGTTTTCTCCAGTTAAAATCAGACCAATAATACCGGGATTAGCAGATGAAACTCTGCGTACTTTGCAAGACAATGCAACAGAGATGTACGTGACCATCCCCCCCTTAGGTCTTCCCCTGGTGGATACAGTTGCGGGGACATAGAATGCCTTATAGCCTTCTAAGAAATAGTTACATTCAACAGACCAGGTCTCCTGCAAACAGATTATCTGATACTGCTTTATATACCTGATCCAATTACAATCCTCAAACTTAGCACCCAGTCCCGCAATGTTCCAAGAGATGACATTATTATGACTCATTTTTACTTGTGTGGGTTTCATACATCCCAGGACAGCCAATCTCTCCCCTCCCTGTCCCTCAGAGTCCTCACGTCAGTCACACGCCTCTAGGCCCGAGAGTAAATCAAATCTATTTTGTGTCAGAACATTGGGCACATTCCTACAGTAATTGTCAACATTATAGAATTGTGGTACTACAGGGGCCCGAGGCTCAGTAGGAGTAAGTGGTCTAAATCTCCTGAGATTAGGAGGAGCTTTGATCAAATGCGTGTAAAAATAACCAAGTGGGCTCACACAAACAGTGTTTACGTCATAGACCAGAGAGGCTGCCCTTAACAAAACTGTTGCAACATGTTGGGGAGGGGTTTAAAATTAGCAATGATACAATCCCCACTACATGTCTTTCTGGACTGGCCAATCCAGTTTGCCCTTCTAGTGGACAATATTTGATCAGAATATTTTATTGGGAAGCCACATCTCCTATTCAGCTATGACACTGTTTTATTTTTTAGTGATTCGTGTGATTCCTCATGGGACTGAGTAGGGTGGTGATCAAAAGGCAGGACATTGGTTAAGACAACCACATAGGGTGCACAGTCAGGGGGAAGATTTATGAAGCGACTTTTCTTTACCTGTCTAAAGCCCGAGGGGCCATCTGGTCCTAAGAAAGGCTGTTTGGTTGGACAGGTTATTGGTGTAGGATCAGGAGAAGCAGTTTCAGATACAGTTATTTGCTGGCTTGGTTGCTGCAAATTATCTTTACTATTTCCCTGCCCCACTCCAGCAGCACCCTTTGCGACAGCCTTAGCTCTTTCGACCAGGGCCAAGTGTGTTGCTAACAAACCTCCTAGCCTCTTTACTTCTGAGGTGACAGTATCAAATTTGAGCACTAGGGGTTTAATGATCTCTTCTATCTTAGCCTCTATCTTAGCTTCTATGGTGCAGACCAGTAATGCAAATTGCTCCGGGGTTATGTCAATACTGGCTGCACTATTTCCTTCCTGTAGGTCGGTTCCAGCAGCGAGACCGTTTTGAACTAATTGGGAAGTTTCTACTCTTTTTTTGCTATACTTCCCCCTGGGTTTAATTTGTTCTCACTGGTCTAGGGGCTGGCGGGACCTCCTCTATTGCCTCAATGGATATATCAGGTAATTCCTCCTGCAGCTCAGAATGGACCTGCTCTTCAGCCATTATGACCACCCGATTTCCCAAATCAAGAATATCATCAGCTGGAAGTTCCACCGGAGGGTTAGGAGTATCTTGGTGTGGAACAGGAGGGCTCTCTCGTCCTAGCGAGGCTCTCCGGTCAATATTAATTTTGTTAACCCCTTTTACCAAGTAATTGTCAATTGTACCTGCCCCAAATACAAACTTATCAGTTTTAGCTTTGGACATGGTCAGAACTTAGAAATTATACTTTGGTACTGGTTGAAAGGACCTAAAACAAGCATTAAGAGTGATATACCCTAATACTAGGGTTACGAGTATGTTAGCTAAGATAATAACTACAACAAAACCCTAACCAGAGTCAAAAGAAATATAAAGTTTCACTTGGGCAAATTTGTCTTGTGTTGCAGAACCAAGGTCCGTGGCCCGGCCTGGCCTCCTCCGGCCCTGGACGCCACAGACGGCCCGCCTTGTCCCGGGCTTCTCCCGGCGACTCCCGTGCGGGGTCCCGCGTTGCGGAAGGAGCAGCGTCCTCTTGTGCGCCTCCGGGCGCGAAAAGCAGCTGATGGGTGGCGTCCCGGTCCAGCAAGGGCTGCTGGATGTTGTAAACCAGCTCTCCATGCTCGGCAGCCGTGATGACCAGAGCGGCAGCGGGGGAGAGCAGCGGTGTCTGTGGGGCCCAGGTGGATCAATGTGCAGAGTTGGTTTTTGCCCCCACGGTTACAAGGAGCTCCCGCTCCACCGAAGGAACAGCGTCCTCTTGTGCGGCTGTGGGCGTGAAAAGCAACTGATGGGCGGCGTCCCGGTCCAGCAAGGGCTGCTGGATGTTGAAGTCCAGCTCTCTCCACTCGGTGGCCGCGATGACCAGAGCGGCAGCGGGGGAGAGCAGCGGTGTCTGTGGGACCCAGGTGGGTCAATGTGCAGCGTTGGTTTTTGCCCCCAAGGTTACAAGGCAATTCAATGTCTTGTTCCACTGCAGTGGCTATGCAATGTGCTCCAGTCATTTCTTCTTTTTTACTTTGTACTTCCTGTTTCTGAGTTGTCAAAGATGAAAGACACTCTTGATGACACCACTCGGAATCAAAGGTAATGCTTCTTTTTGCCCAATCTATTATGGGGTTGTGTTGGGTTAGCAAGGGCATTCCGAGAATTACTCTAAACTGCGGTGCATCTATCAAGTCAAAATGAGTGTCCTCTGAATGTTTATATTCAGTTGAATGAATAATCATAGTTAAGGTAACAGTGGTATGCTTAATCAGGCCTGAGGCAAGTACTGTAACATCGACCGCAAGCACAGATTCTGGTTTGTTTGTTTTGATGGTAGGTATATGTAGTTTTGAACAGAAGGTAACATCAATAATATTTCCTGTGGCTCCGGAGTCGACCATAGCCATTACCTCTTCCTCAAGTAAATCTGATATGATGAATAATACATTTTGACTTAAATGTGGGGCCGAAACTTGAAGAGTGTTGGCTATTATTTGACCAGGGGAATCATGAGACCTACTCGAGGAAATCCCCTATTTGTTGCTCAAGCCTCCTAGTTTTCCTGTTTAGAAGAAACATATTTATTGACTTATATCATTTGGGTTTGATTGGACACTATTTGACAAAATGTCCCTATTTTCCGCAATCCAAACACAAGCCTAATTTACGTCATGCATCCTTCTCTTCCTGAGCAAGTGGTTTTCTCAAACCTCCAGTCTCCATTGGTTCACTATGATCAGGGACAGTTGGAGTAATTCTGTCTCTTGGGCGTATTGAGTGTCTTAAATCTAGTTTCTTTCTATCACCCTTTCTTTCCGTTAAACGATGATCTAACCGCAAGGTGAGAGCTATTAATTCCGCACAATCTCGTCGTTGAGGACCTATTGAGGCTAATAAGTCTTTGAGATCATTTTTAAGGCCTTGATAAAAGAGCACAGTCCTTTAATCCTCAGACCAATTGGTTTCGGCGATTAAACTGTGGTAAGTAACTAATTAAATCTTTATTTCCTTGATTGAGTTTGCGGTGTTCCATGTCGGCTGACCCGGTACTTGTACGTCTATCAAAAAAAAAAACGTCTAATTCAGTTTTAAAGGCTGACTAGTTATAAAGCAGGGGGTCATCTGAATTTACCAAGGGTACAGCCGACATGACCACATCACCACTAAGGTAAGAAATGAGGAAGGCTATGCGTTATTGCCCATCTGGGAATGACGCCGGTTTTACCATAAAATTTAATTGAATTTGCATCAAGAAGGTCTGAAATTTACTTGGGTCTCCTGTGAATCTTTCTGGTGAAGCAAGAGGTACTGTTGAAGGAACAGTTACTGAAACTGTTGGAGTAGGTCCTGAGGATACCACCCCAGTTGTAGAGGATATCTTTTTTTTTTTTAATTAACTTTATTTCGGTTTTTGTTCAAACCATAAAAGTACATATACAGTAACATCACAATTCAAAACTCATTAGTTATAAACACATATCTGACAAAGTGCAAAGGGTGCAGGGATGTGCTGTCTTCATTACATTGAAATCAAAAAGAATTAATGCATTCATCACAAAGGTCCACTACTGGTCCAAACAATTTCTCAACTTAACAGTCAATTTTAAAAATTCCGTAATTTGGAGAATGCTGTCACTGTGTAAAAGTTGTAAATACAGCAATGCAGGTCTGATCTGAGTAAAATTAAGTACTTTTAAAAGAGTCACCAAATAGCGCTTGCGTGGATATTCATAAAACCTACATAAAAATATAAAATGCAGCATGTCCTGCTGAGAGTTTCCGTCGCAGCCGCAAGGTGCTGCGGACCTGTTAAAAATATCAGTTTTTGGCCTAATCAGCAGATGATGAAAAAGATTCAACCTAAACCTAGTTAGCAGGAACTTTTCATGCGAGCTTAGTGAGCCCAATAAATATGGCTCAGTGGTTTTGCACGTTTTAAGCATGACAAATTTTCTCACACTTTGTTGATGGCGGAGAGCAGCCGTGGAGCTCCGCCGAGGTCGTTCTGCTCGAGGGCTACTCGGAGGTAAGCTGGGTTGCGGTGGGGGTGTGTGGCAGCTGTTGCAGCAGACTCCCTCGAGGGAGGATTATAGCTTCCGTGGGAGAGAAAGAGGTTTTGAAAGACTGAAATTAGAGAGAAAAGCTGGTTGTACTCCTGCCATGACAGTGGATCCCACAGAGGTGTTTGAGGGAGTTGATGGGGGCACGGAGTCAGTTAAAATAAAAGAAAAAAAAACCTCTAATAGGAAAATAAACTCTAAGAGCACGAGTGAGAAACGGGAAAGAATCAGAAGTCTGGAAGGAAACTACAAGTCCCAGAATCCCCCATTACAGAGGAAGCTGAATCAGCGGAACCTTCTACATCAGCTATAGAAAGTGCCAGGCTCAACCAAAGGGCAATTGGTAGTAAGGCTACAGCTAAGGGTAAAAAAGGTAAAAAAATAATAAGGGTGGTCCTCAAGGGGGGTCTAATATCCTAAGCTTGACTAGTGCCACTGGTAAGATTACCCCCTCATTGCGCTCATACTTCAAAGTTATGCCTCCAGTGTTGGACTTGCTACCTGCTAAAACCCCAGACAAGGGTACTCAATCACCTACACCTCTCCTGAATACACCCACATTCCTGGACATTCTTATTGATAATAGCGAGATTAAAACTCCCGCATTGGCCCCAGACATGGCTGAGTCACCGCCTCTCCCTGCAATGAGTGTTGAAGATAATGTTGGGTGCGTGCAAGTCCCAACAGGTCGAGAGAAGTCATCCAATCTAGAGGAGGGAGCTGATGATGAAGGAGCCAAAAGTGATAGGTTCACCTCTACTGAGAGCGCTTTGGAAGCCCTCGCAGCCTCAATAGCATCAATGAGAGAATAAATTAGAAATGATTTCTTGATTTCTAAGGCGAACCATAATGACATTCGGACATCCTGTGAGGTGTTGGAGAGGAAAGTAGATGGGTTAAGTGAAAGGACAGAAATACTTGAGGGTTCCGTAGGGGTGTTGAAGGCAAGCCTGGAAGTAGCCGAGTTAAAGATCCAAAATTTACGGAGGGAAGGAGATGCCACGAAAGAGAGAGTTGAATCATTGGAAAACTATTCACGACGAAACAACCTGCGACTCCTGAAGATACCTGAGGGGAAGGAAGGAGGGGACCTTAAGACCTTTGTAATTAAAATACTGAAGGACTCCCTTAATCTTGAAGAGTCGGTTGAGGAGCTGGACAAAGATATACAACGAATTCACCGCAACCCCTTTCGCTTGAATTCTGGAAGAACAAAGCCTAGGAAGATATTGATAAATTTTCTAACGTATTCTTTGAAAGAAATTTTTTTTAAATCTCTCACTAAAATTAAAATCGCTAAAGGGTCCGGATTTTTCTTTCGAAGTACGTTCTGACCTCTCCAAGCCTACGTTGGATAGACAGTGGGAACTCGGTCAGAGGATGGACAAGTTTAGGTCTGCCGGTGCAACTGTTCAGATGAGGTTCCCCACATTTTTGCGGGTTATGTACAATAACAAAATGCAAAACGTCAGATCCCCTTTGGAGGCCGATGAAGTATTGGAATCCATCAGTAATCACTCCCAGGGTCGAGTTTAACTTCGGAGTAATTGAAGCGGATTGGGGTTTTTGCACATACTTTCCACCTACAGTTAAGATATATATTAGTGGATTACACCATTATTTCTCTCTTCACATGTTATCTAACGTCCCGACCTGTAATGTGATATGCAATGTGATTTGAGCATGCTAGGGCCGAATATAGAGGCTGAGTGGGTGAAAAGGGAGAGAAGTGTAAAAAAAAGGGGTAAACACATAAAAGAAACAGAAAAGATGAGGGGAAAAAAAAAGTTTTAAGGGTGAAAACAAGAAACAGAAAAAAAAGGAATAACAAAAGTTAATTGAAAAGGAGAAAAAACTTTAGCTCCAGAGGGGGTTTGAGGGGCATTTAGCGGTGCAGGAGGAGATGGTGTTGTAAGACGCAAATCCGGCCTCACATCTGGTCGGAGTAAGTATGGGAGGATTCTTTAAGGGGGGGAGGAGGGAGTGGGGGGAGGGGAAAAGAATAAAAAGTTCAAAAAATCCTCAGGAGTCAGGCCTTCCAAGACTTGTTTTGTGCCCAAGTAGGGTATACTGCCATCTTCGGGAAAATAAAATAACTTTGAGGAGGAAGGGAATGGGAATGAAGATAGACACCAGACGATGACATCTGCCCAATTCTTATCATGGAATGTCAATGGTCTGCGCGTGTGGGGTAGAAGAGAACGTATTCTACAATACTTAGGAGATTCCGCCGCACAGATCATTGTCATCCAGGAATCACATCTCTTAAAAGCTGAGGCCAATGCAATTCTAAAAAAGCAGAGATGGATAGACAAATTTATCAATACTGATCATAATGCCAACATAAGAGGAATACTCCTTTTATGCAAAAAATCAGCAAAGGTTCAGATCCTAGAATACAAGGATGATCAGAGCGGAAGATGGCTTTTGGTGAATATGTCCATTGACGGTTGGGTGTGTAACCTAGTCGGATATTATGGACCAAATATTGATGATCTGTCTTACTTAGAGACAATAAGGAACCATCTGATGACCTCCCAAGTTCCAATTATTTGGGCCGGAAATTTAAAACATTGTACTAAACCCAAAATTAGACAAATCTACTAACTCAAGAGCCCACATGCCTTCCAAATCCAGACAGTCCCTTAAAGGAATAATGGTACAGCTGAGTCTGGCAGACTTATGGAGAGAAAAGTCGGGTAATAAATTAGGGGTATCCTATAGGAACCTAAAATACAAACATAAGTCAAGAATTGACTTCGCGCTATTTAGTTACTGTCTTAAAAATTCCCTTTCTGGGATAAATTGTCTTCCCTCTCACCTATCGGACCCTTCAGCTCTTTCGTTTTCTCTAAAACTTATAGCTCAAACTAAACATCCATCTTGGTCATTCGATCGCATCATCCTGTTAGAACAAGAGGAAGTTAGATATCTGGTGAGCGAAACAATTTCGTTCCTGGATATAAATCTAGATTCAACAACACTTGACACGGTATGGGAGACTCTGAAAGCATTTCTGAGAGGATGCATAACAAGCAGAGCCTACCACCGGCATAATATGTATCGAAGTAAGATTACAAATCTTGAGCAGGAATTAGAGAAGATTGAGCAGAGGCTTGGGGCATCAATTGGTTCACCTGAAGACCAAAAAAACTTAGGTGAACTGAAAATTCAATTAGAGAGTATACTACAAGAAAGAGTCTCGAAGAGATGGGAGGTGAGTAAAATCTCTCATTTTGAATTCGGAGAGGCAGCGGGCAAGATATTAGCATGGAAGGTTAAGGCAGACCAAGCCCAAAATTTCATCAGAGAAATTAAGGTTGAAGGTGAGAGCGCAGCCAGGATTTCTAATCAGGAAATAGGTACTGCCTTCAGGGAGTTCTTTGAGGGGATATATAGGGAAGATACCCCGGATGATCAGTTGGCAAGGGATACATGGTTGGATCAAATCTCTCTACCGTCCCTCTCATCAATACAGAGCAAAGGTATGGAGATGGAAATATCTGAGGCCGAAGTTAGGAAAGCTATTCTGCTACTTAAGCATGGAAAGGCGGCAGGTCCTGACGGGGTACCAGGTGAACTATACCGCGCCTTGGGAGATGTTATCGCCCCTATTCTAACGGCCCTCTTCAATGGAATCTTAAGGAAGGGGCAATATCCCCCAAGATCTTGGGGCGAGGCGACCATAGTATTGATCCCCAAACCAGGAAAGGACCCAACCTTGTGTGGGTCCTATCGCCCGATATCATTACTGAACAGCGATTATAAGATTTTTGCTTCCATTATGTCATCTAGATTGGGTTCAGTAATAGGGGAAATCGTACATCAGGATCAGAAGGGATTTATCAAAGGGCTTAAAGCTATCTGACCTGACGTGCGATTTGGTGGGGGCAATAGATATTGCTTCGACCTTTTCACTTCCATTGGCTACACTCACTCTAGGCGCGACTAAAGCCTTTGATAGGGTCAATTGGCCCTATCTAGGTGCAGTTCTGAAGAAGTTTAACTTCGGGGAGAATTTTTGTCGGACCGTATCACTCATGTACAATGCTCCAACAGCAAGGCTACTAATTAATGGTGCATTGTCGGACTCTTTTAAAATTTTGAGGGGTACGAGACAGGGCTGCCCGCTCTCTCCCCTCCTCTTCAATCTGTACTTCGAACCGTTTGCAGAAATTTTAAGGGGAGATGAAAATATTCCATCATCAGAGGCGGGTTGCACTCTTTGCTGACGACATTCTTATTTTAACATCTGACCCGGAGACATCATTCCCGGTGGTTATTAAGAGGGCTGAAGAGTTTGGTCGCATCTCGGGGTATGAGATAAATGCTAGTAAAACTGACATCATGGCATGGAACATCCCCAACTTACAGCTGGATGTGACAAACTCAATGCGATATCTGGGTATCTGGGTGGTTCAAGATGTTGGAGACATCGCTCAAGTCAACTTAGAGAGAGTGTACAACGAGTGTAGGAAACTGTTAAAATCTTGGTCCAATCTTCCATTAACTATACTAGGTAGAGTGAGTCTGATAAAGATGTCTATCCTTCCTAAATTTACATTCATTTTTAACACCATTCCCCTGGCCTTTGATAGTAAAACCTTAGATAAGTGTCAGAGAGAGATAAATTCCTTCATTTGGAATTATAAATCGGCGAGAGTGGCATGGAGGAAGTTAAGGAGGAGGAGGGAAAAGGGGGGGCTGTCCTTGCCCGATTTGCAGTATTATGCATGGGCTTTTCTGTTGTCCCATTCCAGAATGCTTTTAAAATCACCATCTAATACATCTGCTGGGGCAATGTTTAAAGCCATGCTGGTTGGTGCTACATTACCAACTGACAAATTTTTGTTTAAATTTGGAGACCAAAAATACTTTAAAAAAGTCAAGTTAAAAATCCTTGTGTCCCAGGCAAAAGCCTGGCTACAGATAAGGAAAAGACTAGGTTTGCCGTATTTTTTAAACTATGCACCTATCTAGGACTCCCTGGGCTTGGCGCCATGTCTGAAAGACAGACTAGCAATCCCGGTGAGGGATGGAGGAATAACAAGATGGGGAGAACTGCTGGCAGGAGAGACCCTGAGGTCTTGGGAGGAGCTACGGGAACAGCTGGGCCCCGAGTTTTCGAGATTTAAGCTTATCCAATCAAATAGTTGGGTCAAAGATCTGAGTAGGTCAGGGGTATCATTGGGGAAGTATAGTACCATAGAAAAACTGTTGGTGGAACGACAAGGGGGGGGGGGGTAAAGAGGTGACGCAGTGGTACTGGAATTTGTTGGAGGAGGTAGATGGAGAGTTTACTCTCCCGGAGGAATTGTAGGAAGAAGAACTGGGTGCCCAAAGTATAGAAATCTGGAAGAAATCTAGTACCCTGCTATACAAAACCGTTAAACCTGCATTGCTGAGACGTAATCATTTCTTTACGATACATCGAGCCTACCTTTCCCCTTTAAAATTGTCTACATTTATCCCAGGCAAGAAATGTAACAAGTGCAACTACATCGAGGCCTCGGACGTTCATATGTTTAAGGACTGTCCTTATATAGCCCAGTTTTGGGATGAAGTGAAAGCAACCCTAGACTCTATCCTTAACATATCTGTGTCC
Organism: Lissotriton vulgaris; assembly: GCF_964263255.1. NCBI lineage: Eukaryota > Metazoa > Chordata > Amphibia > Caudata > Salamandridae > Lissotriton > Lissotriton vulgaris. The sequence goes on from NC_141694.1 coordinate 503,203,724, forward strand.
ATCACACTACCCCTTATTATGTTTGGATGGGATAGCAGTATAACCAGCCATGCAAGGTCTTTTTTGTTCTATGCAGTTTTGCTGGCTAGAAGACAGATATGTAAAGTCTGGATAGAAAATACAGCGCCATCACACGCAAACTGGTTGTCATCCATGTATGAAACATCTAAGATGGATATGACGAGATCTTGCAGTACACGTAACTTGGCTTTTTGGGACCTTTTGGTTCAGTGGAAATAGCAGCCGGGGTTTTTTTTTTCCCCGGTCCTATGATTATGCCATATCACTCCAAGAACTAGGCCCCCCCCTCTGTCCATGGCTGGTTCTACAGGTTATTAACACCAAGATGGAGTCAGTGCAGGCATGATCCTGTTCACTCCCTGTACTTCTTAAGGTCATCTACTGCCAATTTTCAGAAATCATGTCGCCGAGTGGGTAACAGCAAACACTACGTATCTCGAGGCATGACACGCATGGCGGTTGGCGGCTAATTAAGAGGAGGGCAAGGCAAACGAGGACAAAAAATAAATAAAAATAAGAAAAAAAAAAAAAGATGTACTGTTGAAGGAACAGTTACTGAAACTGTTGGAGTAGGTCCTGAGGATACCACCCCAGTTGTAGAGGACATCATATAACTTGTCGTAAGCTGGTTCTGTATCTGAGATACTCGACTGGCCAATGTAGCTGTCTTTAGCCTTGCTGCCGTTAAACTCTTTCTGCATGCTCCCTAACATTTTACAAATATCTTCCAATGTGGCCATCTTGGTGATACTGCTCAGGAGGAACAACATTTTGGGGGCAGATTATTCTATCAGATCAGGTTCTTCAGGAGCAGCACCCCCAAGAAGCCCATCTTCAGGCTGCCTTGACTCGGAGTTTAAAAAACATCAGAGTATCAAAGTGGCCAGACAGGGGGAAGGGAATTAGGGAGGGTACTGCAGGAAGGAAGATCTGGAACAGAAGTAATTGACAGTTGAGCTTGTGTTCTTCCGTCGACATCTGGATGTATGTAAACTATATATAGGGAAGCTATGAACCACTATTAGCTGTAAGGAAAAATACCAACATATCTTTGTCTCTGTAAAAATTCTGGAGTCTCACTTTACCAAGCTGACGCTGCATGTAATCAGCTATTTCAGAATGGCAGTTCTAAGAGATTAATAATTGATCTCACAATTTTGGGTTTGTGTACTTATAAGCCATAAGAATTCACACATGAGCATTAATTCATAAACACTCTTCTGGTTGTGCACCTGCTTCTTGATTCTTCAATTATACAATATTCACATATGAGCATTAGTTCACAAAACACACCTTTTCTTGTGCGCATACTTGTTGACTCATCAAAAGTACATATAGTTAGTTCTTAAACATGCACACCAATATCATTATTATAGCCATAATGAGTAATTGTCTCCGACATGCGGGTAAAATGAAATAATTATGCCATTTAACACAAAATGTTTGTCAAGAAATATTGCCTTTAGTTTTTATACTGTAATGCATCCAGCAAGTTTTGTATATTGTATTGCACTCTTCGGGTCTTTTCAATGCGATATGGTATTAGTTGTCAGTTTCAAGATACGAGCGAAAACTCGAGTGCTCAAGGAATCCGGAATGCCGCTGAAGCATTAAAGAAAGATAGGGGTATATTACCAACAAGTAGCGATATTTATCGCTAAATAGGCTTAGCGGCGATTTTTTTTTAACGCTGCCTATCGCTGGATATGTTAGCGGAGAAAACATGCTATTAGCAACGTTTTTCTATATTGTGCTAAAATATCCAGTGATAGCGGCGTAATGCGTGAATATCACTGAGAATACAGCGATATTCACGCATTAGCGACAAAATGTTCTTAGCCATGTTATCCACCTCCCATTGGATAACATGGCTAAGAACTGGTCTGAGCAGGTGTTAGTTTTTGGCGAGAGCAGGAATATTTCCATCGCTACGCCTGCCTTGCTAATAGGCGATAGCAACGTTAGCGACTGCTTTCAGTCGCTAACAGGTTGGGTACGCCCACTTTGCATGTCATTAGCTATAAATATCGCTGACATGCAAAGCGGGCTAACATCAGTTGGCGACACCTTGCTAATAGAGCAATAACGGCCACTAAATCGGCGATACTTGCCTATCGCCCCCCTTGGTAATATGCCCCATAGTCTCCTACATGAAGATGTTTGTCCAAGAAAGAAACCAAGGTAGGGAACTCTTACCGGAACAGAAAAATCATTACTGGCAAGCAGAGGAAACGAGTACAGTGGCTGCCAATAGCTTATGCAAATTGGCTCGTGAATAGAAGTTCTTTAATAACGTAAAAAATGTAAAAAAATAAAAAAACAGCAGTGTAAAGAAGGGTCACAGCCATATGTAGATGAAGCAGGTTTAATGCAGGAAGGTAATTAATACAGGTGAGGGCCAGGGAGCAGCCATCAAGCAAGTCCAACTCCTCTGCAACTGCCCCACTCTTTTAAAGATGCATTCATGACATTCCATGAGCATCATAGCATTCCTACCACGAGGCACCTGTCTTAAAGGTGAATACAAGAATACAACATAACACATCCCCCCCCTTCAAACAAGAAAAAGAATAAACAAAAACAAAATTTAAAAAAAACAAAAGATAAATAAAAAAACATAAGTACATGCGATAATCAATTCATGACATAGTCCTTGAACCAAAAAGGTAAAGTAGAAGTCCTTTTACTATTGCCTCGTTGGACAGAACCAGGATCACAAGAATCACCAGTGGACTCATTGGAATCACCATTGACACCACCAGTAACTCTTCCCCCCTCTCCACAAAAGGATTGAGCCATAGGAAATACATCCTGTAAATTTGCATCAGTGTTCTCCTCAGTACCAGCAAATTGTGCTTGTAGACAACTGTTCTCAAAATGATCTTCCATCCAATCATACATGTTTTGACTATCCGTGACATCTACCTCACCATCCTCAATTTTACTGCGACTGAAGGCAATGCTTTTCATATTTCATACCTTCCCATCACTTAATCTAACAGCATTTCTTAAAACTTCAGTCACCTGTTTCTGTAGTTCCAAACGACTTTCACCTTTTGGCACCTTGAAAGGTTTCTTGACTCGTACCCAATCACCCACATTAACTTCCACATTCTTTGTGCCATGGTGTCTGTCGAAAAATTCCTTACTTTTAGAATGAAGAAAGACTAAGTCATTCTTCACCTCAGCTGGAGACCACTGCTTAACTTCCCCATTCAACAACCAACCAGGATTGATTTTGCTCCTTGGTAACCTCCCTCTCATCATAACAAAAGGTGATAAACCTGTCCCCGTTTGTGCTGTGATTCTGTAAGACCACACAGCCTTTTGTACCTGGACTTTCCAATCCAATTTCTTGTTGACCGCGGCTTGAATAACCCCCTTGATAACCCTATTGAATCTCTCAACCGTGCCATTGCCACTGGGATTGTACAATGCGGTTGTCTTGTGTCTAACACCACATTTCTTGAAATAATTGTTAGCCATGTGTGACAGGAACTGTACTCCGTTATCCGTAAGGACACAAACAGGTAAACCCTCCATTACAAAACTTTTGTCCAAAAATTTCAACACGCTACACGTGTCAGCTTTCTCCACAAATCTTACAATAGGCCATTTAGAGAACAAATCAATAGCCACCAATCCAAATTCTTTCCTCTCACCAATAGGCCCAATAATGTCCACAGCAATAGTTTCCCATGGAAGTTCTGGAATAAGTCCTTCACTCATGCAGGGTTTTAAAGTTTTAAGAGACTTATCTGCAGAACTACAAACTTCACAGTTCTTGACAAAAAATTCTGTGTCCTTATCCACACCTGGCCACCAGAACATGCTTTTCACAACAGTCTTGCTTCTCCCAATACCAAAATGTCCCTCATGGCACAACTCCAAAACTTTTTTCCTTAAAGAGACCGGAGGAATCACTTACTTCCCAATAAGCTCTAAATTTTCCTTCCAAGAAACATTGCAAATATATTTCTTAACTTCCTTGAGATCTGCGTCTTTGTCAAGTTCTTCTAACCACTCAATATTACTAATGGCATGGACACCTGAATCATGGATAAGAGCAATATTGACATTACCCCAAGGATCATCCTCACACTCTTCCAGTGGTGGCGGCAATCTAGATAAACAATCTGCAATTATATTATCTCTTCCAGGCAAATAAACCATCTCATAAATAAACTCTTTCATTCGCATAGATAATCTCGCCATCCTAGCTGAAGCTCCAGAAATGCCGTCAGACGACAACATTTTCACTAACGGACGATGATCAGTCCTGATAGTCACTGGTTTACCCCACACAAAAGCTCTAAAATGTTCCAGCGCCCACGTGCATGCTAACGCCTCCCTTTCAATAATGGGGTACCTAACCTCTGCTGGGGAAAGTGCCCTAGATGCAAAAAGAATTATTACCTCTTTTCCCATAGAATCCTTCTGTGATAAAACCGCACCAATACCCTTGCCACTCGCATCTGTAGTTAATAGACATTCCACATTTGGATCAAAACTAGCCAAAGCGTTAACACTCTTTAAATCTACCTTGATCTTATCAAATTCCTTCTGGCACACTTCCGTCCAAACAAACTTTACATTCTTCTTAAGCAACCCCCGAATATTAAACACCTTTAACGCAAAATTCTTTACGAATTTTGCGCAATATTCTGCCATTCCTAGAAATGCCCTTACTTCTTCCTTAGTACTCGGTGCCCGAGAATTCACAATGTTATCAATTAAAGCTGGTTTGGGTTTCACTCCCTCCTCACTTATAATGTGTCCTAAGTAAGACACACTTCTTTTGCCAAACTTACATTTTCACAATTCTATTGTTAGTCCTGCCTTTTCAAGAACACTAAGAACCTGTCTCAACTTGGAGTCATGCTCCACTTTGTCTCTAGCTGCCACCAAAATGTCATCTTGGAAAAATCCAATCATTTCCATGTTCCCCAATAGTCTATACATTAACCTCTGAAATACAGCCGCAGCTGACGCTAACCCAAAAGGCATTCGTCTAAATTGATAACACCCGAAGGGTGTGATAAATGCCGTTAAAAATTTAGACTCAGTTTCCAATTCCACTTGATGGTAAGCAGCAGATAAATCTATGGTTGAATACCATGTTGCACCTTTAAATGATGAAACCATCTCATTGATCTTGGGCAAGGGAAACTTTTCTATTACAATATTTTTGTTAAGATGGCGTAAATCAATACACAAACGAATCTTCCCATTGGGTTTACGTGCGACGACTATTGGACTGATCCGTTCAGAGGCTTCTACCTCCTCAATGATCCTTTTATTCAAAAGTCCTTGTATTTCTCCCTTCACTTCTTCTCTGATTAACATCGGAACAGGTCTAACTTTGTGTACTTTAGGTTGTGCATTGGCTTTGAGTTGTATTTTGTGTTCAAAACCTCTCAATTTCCCCAACACAGTACCAAACACTCCCGGAAATTCCTTGTACAAACTTTCACTCAATTTGCTCTCCTCATCCATAACCAGCACTTTTTCCTCACTGTTGGGATCCAGAATAATACTCAAATTTTTCTGATCCCACCATCCTAAAACTGATGGTCCTGTCTTGGACACATACAATTTCCCCCTTGTGTCTCTCCCTTTAAATAAGAATGTGAGCCACCTGTAGCCCAACATTTCAATTATTTTTCCAGTATATCCAACCGGACAAATATCTGATTGTCTCAATTGATCTCCAATCTTTCCTACAAAATATTTTTTTCCAAACCTCCTCATTTACAATGGTATAAGGAGATCCTGAATCTGCGTAAACTTCCACCACCACACCACCAAAGGATACCTTACATAAGGGTTTTCCTTCTAAAGCTCCATCCGATATGTTGATGACATAATTACCCCTTACATTCTTTACCTATTCCAAATTCTCATCATCCTCCTCAACGACCACTTCTTCTTCATCCCAAACATACTTTACATTGCTGCGTTTGCACACATTTTTGAAAAGTGACCAACCAACCCACAAATTCCACATTTCTTATTAATAGCAGGGCAGGTCCTAATAAAAGCTAAATGTTCCTTGCTATCACAACGATAACATCTTCTTTCTTCACCACCATTGTCTCTCTTTTGAAATCTCATAGGTTGACCATTCCATCTTCCTTGTGGATTTTGCCGATAACTTGTTGGTCCTCTTTGACCTTGTTGGTACCTTGTCTGGGTTTTGTTCTGTTGAAGAATTTTGCAAACTGCACTTGGGGATTTTTCCTGTTCCGTTTCCTTAATCACCGTAGAACATCTACCTGACATTTCTGCCTTCCTTATAATAGCTAATATATCATCCAGTGGCGCATCACCATTCACCCAAAGTCTATCTTGTAAGGTCGTGTTATTATTGTGAATGACTAGTTGGTCCCGAATTAGCTCATCGTTAATAGCGCCAAATTTACAATCAATTGCTAATTTTTTTAAGTCGTCAATCCACTCATCAACAGTTTCTGTTTTGCTCTGTTTCCTTTGAAATAACTTGTGTCTGATTACTCTCATACACACTTTAGGTGTGAAATATTTATCCATGTTTTTAATGCAGTTCTCAAAAAAACTTAAATTAACATCTTCTACTTTACTCATGCGAGAATGAGTTTTCAACCCAATTGCTCCTAAGGAGTGTAACAAAATCCTTTTTTTCTGTTCTGGTTTCATTTTCTTTTCTTCATCAATTGCCTCAATGTAGTTTATGAAATACTCCTTCCACTCAATCCATTTAATTTCTGGTTGAGTACCAGTAGCCCACAATGGTTGTGGCGCACTAATGGTAAAATTTTGTTGTGCCATCCTGTGCTCTATATTCTCACTACTCACACTAGCGATGTTCTCAACAGAGTCTCCTCTCTCCATAAACTTCTACTACTTTACAAGATCTTTCTTTTTATTTTACATTAAAAAATAAAAATATAGTCTTTCTTTCATGTGTAAAAATAATTACTCCCCGACCGCCTCACCTGTATTTTCCTTTTAATCCAGTAAATATAATTGGTGTGGTCACAGCGTTATCCATGTAGTCACAGTATGTGCAGCGCTGCGTTAACTTCAATCTCAACTACTTAACCAATATGGCCGTCGCGCACGCACGCAACGTTGCGTGAGCCTGCGCTACCGTGTCATTTCCTCCTTGACACAGAACAGCTTCCACGCGTCACACTCACGCGCTTCCAACTTGATTGTAGACTCACGCGCTTCCTTCTCGCACACCAACGTGGAATCCCGCAGCTGTTTAAAAGATGCAGAGCTTCAAGCATTCAGCCGGCAACATGGAAATAGCACAAAATCCTCCACAATACGAGGTACGCCGCTTTAAAGTTATCCGCTTACCACCTTTCATTAAAGATGTCTTTTTCACGGAGTAAATTAAATCACAGTCAGTATCACAGTTCACGGTGATTCTTCTCCGGATAGCAGGACACGAAAAATAATTTATCCACGGGTTCTTTAATTAGTCCATCATCGCCAATTGTAAAGAAGGGTCACAGCCATATGTAGATGAAGCAGGTTTAATGCAGGAAGGTAATTAATGCAGGTGAGGGCCAGGGAGCAGCCACCAAGCAGTCCAACTCCTCTGCAACTGCCCCACTCTTCTAAAGATGCATTCATGACATTCCATGAGCATCATAGAATTCCTACCACGAGGCACCTGTCTTAAAGGTGAATACAAGAATACAACATAACAAGCAGCGTGTTTTTAATGTCTCCATGAGTATGCTGACCTCAGTAATCCAGAACAGGCATTATGATTCTAATGTCACTTAGCAACGTTTCCAAGATAGTCATATGCTACTACAGAATAGACAGAACGAGGACAATGAGCTATAGTTAGCAGTAAATCCATATCTAGTCGTGCCAACAGAAAGACATATACACTGTAAACCAGGCGCTGGATCTAGAGAGACCTAGAGAGTCTGGATAATCATGACATTTACTTAGTTTATAAAAAGAGGTCCTAGTGACCATATGCATGTTGAAATCGTCCAAGATGATTTGGCCAGTAGTAGGGTATTAGTGGATCAAAGTATCAATTATTTCCCAGACAGTTATGAGCTGAGTTATTTTGATCGAATTTTTCGTGCACATTTAAAATGAAAATTGGTAAATGAAGGTGTATTTTAATACATTGTAACCATGTAAATAAATTGAAAGTCAATTTCCTTATGCTTAGTGCCTATTTGTAATGAAATATAAGTAGACAGGCCGCTTTTTGCTCGGCCAAAGGTGGATGTGCGAGTTGCAATGGTGGAATATTCGTGGTAACCAAAAGTCGCCTCATTATGCATTTTTCATGTTTCTTGGAACAAAATAATAAAACAATTCTGAAAAAGGTTATTGTTTCTTGGTCTTGTAGTAGTCTTGAGAGGCCTTGTACATTCCAGGAACAAATGATGATGGACCTTTGCAGTTTATCCAGACTATTTAGCCTTCAACCACTCACTATAGATGTTCTTTTGGTAATAATAGTCAATAGCCAAGCCCAATACCTGACTTCTTCTGTATTGATTTGCTGGTAGGAGAGCTCGAAACACCACTTGTAATAATACCTGATGATGATGCTAAATTGAATAATGGTCCAATATCTCATTTTAGAATATTAACTTGATTTCCAGGTGGTATATTATTTATCTGAGTGCTCTTTTTTGCCTCTGGCATTGGGATCAATAGGGTTGGATATTTGCTATCTCTACATTTCCTGACCTCAAACCCCCATTCTTCAAAAAGGGACATATTTTCCATGATTTTACTTACCGACTCTTCGTTATGCCAAATGGTACATGCTATTCGAGGGGAGATGGTGAGATCATTTTTAAATTGGACAGAGTCTAAGGCATCAGTTGTTAAGTTGTTAAGTGCTGGGATAGCTGTAAGTAGTTTTAATATATTACTATGGTTTAAAATATAATGTGCACCTCTTGAGTTGTATTCTGGGTTAACCAGAGTTTTGTGGAAGTGAATGGGCACTTATCCGGACTTTTATTTAAAACTTTAGTTTCAGGAGGATTGTGATTTGTTATTGGGCATTGTGTCCCAGATCGCCTGGAACAACCTTCTTTTGGTATGGTATGCTCTGGATGTCTTGGTTTGCTCTGGGATAAACTAGCGATTGTTGGAGACTTTTTGCCAAGGAAGTGGAAGGGGGCAGCACTGGGCATGGTGATTATAATGCTGAAGATTTGAAGTTTGCCAAGCCTCGTCCAATTCAATCCCGGGTGCCTTCATGTCTTTGCTGTCTCGACACTGCCCTTCAATGCTCTTTATATCTTGGGAGTAACTGTTTGCAGTGATTTTGCAATGATATTTTCTTTTGGTTGGCTGATCCTGCATGTTTTCACAAATAATAGCTGAGTCTTGCTCGATTCATTCCTCAGTCTACTCTTTCTGTACTACTTTCGCCTGGTCAGAAGCTGTTATGAAAATTTTGAAAATAAGGTAACTTTTTCTTTTGGTCTTTCAATCATACTTGTCCTGGCTTTGCTTTTTATTTTATTATGTGCTTTTCTTTGCGTTTTCCTTGCTTTTATGGTTAGCACTGTTTTGAGGTAAAAGATATATTTGAGGCATGTATTGCTAGGTTGACTCTACCGTTCTTGGACTTGTAATATTTGAGTGACTTCAAATTCCTGTGAAGCTAGAGCTCTATGTTATGATGTAGGAGTTTTATCATTTCCAGCTTGCAAGGTGGGATACGATGTTATTTCCCCTTCGACCTTTTGACTAAATATTCGAGTTGTTGATTTTTTTGGATCAAGGCTTTGGTTTTGACTTTCTTCCATTGCAGGCGCTGGCTCCTTATTTTTTTGTTCATACATTTGCTTAATTTCATCAATTGTGGACCGGACCAAACTTGAGAGTTCTGTAATTTTATCTGTAATGTGAGTGTATGTGTACATAATCATTTGGTTGTCTCTTTCAGATTGTGCTTTTATGACTAAGTTTATCAAGTTTGGTCATTTTGAATAAATTCCGGGTACATATATGGCAAGGGTGTTAAGCAACTCTACATATATGTTCAGTTTATCTGAATGGTAGTTGAGGGCCATAGTTACCGCATCCATTAAGTTTAGTATACTATCCCAAATTACTGTTTGGGTCTGTTTACAATCTACTTAAGAGCTTGACCATGTAGAAAAGTTTTCATCATATTTCGCCAGAAGAGAAAATTCGGCCAACGTTAATGAATCATTCATGAAATATGCATTTTCTGCATCGCCTTGTTCCTGCAATGCAGGTATAATCTCAATATATATTTTCTTCTCAGGGGTCATAATCTATGGTTAATCATATCAGATCTTCCTATAACTGGGATTGGGCTGAAAGGATCCATTTCTCGTCTATCCTTTGGATCGTTAGGACTTTAAATTTCATGAGGCTTTTTGTATGCAAAATTTGTTCTTTAATCTGATTTACATGACCATTTGAGGGAGGGCAGAAACATTGCTTGACCTACATAGAGTCAGTACCAGATGTTAAATTAAGCAATGGGTACTTAAATTTTAATCCAGAGTCTAGAACCATATTATCAAGATGAGTCTCAATATTGTTGTCTATAGATTCCCCCTCTTTAAACGCAACATTTGATAGTACCATCGTTGGTAAGTTAGGTACTGTTGCTGCTCCCTTCAGAGCTTTCAAAGCTCCTTCCATACTAGGTACCTCACTCGGCTGAGCCCCAGAAGTTGAGTGGCAAGGGGCATGCACTTGTGCTTATACAATTGGAGTCGAACTTACGCTAATATCATTGAGTATTGTTGTAGTTTTGGTCCAATTGGTTTTTATTACAGGTTCCTTCTTGGTCTTTGCAGAGAAGTTAAAGTAGTCTGCAATAGTCGGTTGGGAGGTGCCCATGCTATGGAGATTTATACAACCCTCTGCAGAGTGAGTGCGAGTGAGAATTCAAAGATATTTTCCTCCTAGTTACCCCTTCAACAAGGGGGAGGTTCAGATCGATGTCTACTGCCTCTAGCAACATTTTAGTTGTAATTACCTTTTTTTCCCCGTTGTTTTGGTTGCTGTTGTGTGGTCACACGCAAACCGCCGGATCTCCTAATTGTCTTATATGTATTGAGCAAATCCTTATCTCCTGAAGGTAACGATGATAGAACGAGAGAATGTGATACAATATATGGAGATAAAATGTGATACAACAGGTCTGCTGCTACTGCTGCCATACTAAAACAATATTAATGCTGCAAGCCACACCTGATCGAAGATAGGCCACATCTGCAGCTAGTGCAGGGAGACTTCCTAGCATCTATGAATTGTTGTTGTCTTGTTACTTGAGTCTCTATGGATCTTATGGCTCTATCAGCCTATATGAATGTAGATGAGCATAGGAGGTCCTGGGAACTGCAGGGGACACAAACCAGCAAGCCCCTGAACAGTGAGGTCCCACATTCTCAATACACTTCACCAGGTGTTGTCTCCAGGCCTCCAGGTAGACACCTAGCCAAGTGTTCCATTAACTCATCGTCCGCCTGATAAATATCGTCTACATAGGACAATGCCTCCTCATCAAAATTTTGAAGTAACTTTGGTACTCTGGTTGAAAATAGTCCAGGCTGTTCTTATACCCTTGAGGTAAAACCGCAAAAGTGACCATGTGAACCGAGCGCTGAAAATGCTGTCAAATATCTGCTTTCAAGTGCTATATTCTGGCAAAACAATCCATTTGAGATATTTAGTATTGTTTTGTATTCCTGACGCACAATGTTATTCATTAGTGAGGCACTATGTGCATGTGGAAGTGTTCAAATGTCTGTAGTCTACAACTAGATGATATGAATTGTCCAGTTTCGTTACGGGACACAAGGGATTATTCATTGATGAGGTGCAATTTTCTATTACACCCTGGTATTCAAGTTGTTTAAGATTTCCCTAACTTGTTTTTTAGCTTAATGTTTTATTGGGTACTGTCTCTGGGGATGAGGAGTTGATTTTAATGGAATCTCGTGGTGAGGTGACTCATTGACCACCCAACATGATTGCAGTAAAGTGCAGGAGCTAGCGCTAATACCCACTTCTGCGCGTATGTATGTTTAACTGATTCCGGACGAGGTCGGAGAAAGCAGGTAAAATGACCATTTCTCCCAGTGGGCATTCCATGTCAAACTCAGGTAGCCAATCCTTTTCTGTCAAAAGAATATGTCAGGTTCTCCCAAAAGAGAGCCTTGATGTTTCTGGGTATGTCCCCCTCCAATTGGAGGATTATTTTGTATAAACGATGTGGGACACTTACCCTTGCCTCCGATGTTTCCACAGTGATATGCTCATTCAATGCTACTACCACCATATAAAACAACAGGTTCTGGCAAGCTATTGTGACTCCTGCCACGCTGTCCAGTATCGTCACTGCCTACTCTTCATTCAGAAGCAGCATCCTCAGTAGCCTGGGCATGTCTTATTTTAATTTCTGCTACCTTCATTTTTAATTGAGGTTTAAGAGTCTTTTGTTTGTCCTCTTTAAGGATGTAGGATGTTTCTCTTTTTGGCTCCACGCGCTCTTCTGATCTTTGCTCTGACCGGCTACCCCTATCCGAACATGTATCGGATGAATCTTGAAAGGAATGAGAGAAACATGTATCAGTATCCTGAAACCAGTCAGGCTTTCTAATTATCACAGTTTCTCAAGTTGTATTTTTTCTCAGTGGTTTCCTGTTGAGGAGACCCATCCCGAGATTGTGTTTTATTTTGTTTATTTCTTTTTACTGTCCCATTTAATCTTTGCAGAATTAGGTGCTTGTTTATATTTATCCTTTTCAGAATTACTCTAAATCTGTGGTTTTCCAGGTCTGGCTCCCAAATTATCTCTACCTAGCGTAGATTAGGTTTCTTCGATAATTCTAGGCAATTCCTGCTCCTGCTGTGAATGAGTGAACTCCCTCTGGCATTGGTGTACAGCCAATGATGCTGCTTTCCCTTAAGTTACTGATTATAATGGTTGATACCGCAGCAAAATTGCCCATCAGTTTCATCCCCAAGTCCAGGGCAGTTCTTGCCCGATACCAATTCTGTACTTGTTTCAGGAAGTACATTAGGTAAAACTGCTATTGAACGGGTGCCAAGATTTCTGGTGCAGACTGCAGCACAGACTGTACCCAAAGTGGCACAATCTTTCACTGAGGGGACCATCCCCATTGGCAAGCATATTGTTATTATTCTGTGTTTGTCCTGTGGACCCATATGGGACAATACCACTTCAAGCTGGCTTGTTTTCTGTGTTATCCATAAAGGAATTTGAACCTGACTGGTGGGAACCTTTCCCATAACAGCATTCAGAGTTTGAGGGCTGATACCCATAGCAGCCAGTTGTGGTTGTGCAGCCTGAGCCGTATGTGTATTATTAACAGTCAGTGTTCGCATAACGTATTGCATGAGGTTTCTGTAAAGTTTTACTAAATATTTGCATAGTGTTATTATTTGCACTGCTTTTAAATCATTAAGATTGGGATGTGGTGTATAAGCAGCTAGGACTGGCCAAGCTGCTCCTTATTTACTGAGCGAACCGAGCCGCACATTTTCTACTGCATGCAGCTTTAAACTAATTTATGTGTTCATGGTAATTTAACGGAATTTCTATATCCACATATGGAAAATATTCCTCTGGTGTTTCATCTTTGATATAAGTGTGAAACAATTTTGTGTGAGAATCCGCAGGCAGGCATGTAACTCAAGAGTAGGATACCTCTGTTCTGAATCCTTCGTGTGCCTCAACCAAGAAGGTAACATCACCACCCGTTACCAGTAGGTTGTATTATACTAATGTCATAGTGACTGTATTTTTTCAATTTTTGTTCTTCAACGTCCTCAGCTTCTTCGGTCATTGTTAAAGAAAAAGGTAATTAATTAAATGAATTCATTGAGATAGGATTAGCACAATGTGGGAAAAATTGTATCCTACAAGCTTGAATAACCTACAGCCAATACATAGGGTATACCTACTCAGCTGAGGCGGATTTCCCTTAATAAACATGGACATCTTCGGTTTGGAGGTGAGTAGGAGTCTCTGAGAAAAGCACAACTGAGCTACTCAGATAGACCATTAAATAAGAAAACAACCACCGTTGACAGTGTCATGTAGTTCCGACTAATCAATAGGACCTGCATGTTAGCTGGACAACATAAACTTTGGGTGAGGGACCTAGACTGACTCCGGGCACGCCCGCAGGAGAAGTTGCCCTAGAGACCAGCTATCTCACAGTGCCACCATCAGCACCCTAACCTTACCAGGGAGCAAATGGTTTCTGGCAACCACTGAACATGACAATCCTGACCCCTCAAGGATCGGGGAAACAAATCAGGACCCTTTGCTCAGTCACTCGCGCTTACTTGTGCTCAGAGAAATATTATATACAGAGAATACACAGTGAGATATTTTAAGTATATTTATTGAATCAACGTTATTCTTGTATAGAATACATCTGCTGTGATAATCAGTAGTCAGAAGCAGATGAAAGTGATTTAAAGCACCAAAAGTGTAAATAGTTGATACAGATCTACCATGGTGCTAAAACAGTGTACATTTGCAGGAAAATGATAAAAAGCAGTAATCAGGCGTACTCCAAGTATGCAAACCCTACTCTGAGTGTACCTAGGGTGTGCAGCCAAGAATGCCCCCCAAGGGACATTTCAACCCGATTACCGGGCGGGAGAGAATGAAGAACCCCATCTTGTTCACGAACTGGACACCTCTCACGAGATGTCAGACCGCTTTGTGGTGAAGTCTAAGAATGCAGGGACCCTCTGTGTCAGCTGAAGTGCCTCCTCTGCTAATCTATTTGGATGCTCTTTATTTATCATAAAAAGCAGCATAGTGATGTGCATTTATGAAGATAGAATGATATTTGTACATAGTGCGTAGAAAGACCTTGTACATGATGTTCGAGGAATTGTGATGAAGTTCTGCGAAGTGAGTTGTGTAAACACAGTAGTTTCAGGGAAACGAATCCAACATTGTTGTGCACGCAAATATTTGGAAAATTCACGGTAGAAAAAGTTAATGTGAAAAATAGGGCCCTGTAAGAAACGCGCAGCTTTGCTATTTGGGCCTATCCAGGGCACATAACAGGAAACATGATGGTTCCAAAATTAAAGTTTATATAAGACGTCACTCCAGGTATATTGTTGCAGGATATAACTGTTCATAATTTGTTACAAGTAATCATGACGTTATAAACCCAATACATTTTAGGACTGGGCCCTTCATCAGTGGTAACTGTAATATTAAAAGTTTGAATAAGGACACGTCAGAACCAGCAATACACTGCATGTATTCAATCAACGTTAAGTAATAGGTTGCTCAATTATACCCATTCCAGTGTCACTTGCGTAACGTCCATTGGAAAATGTCAACACGTACACCTTCCACCAAAACATTCAGTTGTTATGATAAACTCGAGTTCAGTAAATGCTGATATTGAACAACTATCAAAATAAATATTAAATCTAACATGAACAAGAAACCTGAATGACTTGTGATAGATGATTGTGCCTAAATCCCCATGTAAAATAAATTAAGAATGTGCCCCATGCGTCCTCCAAACCAAAAATCCGAGTGGAAAAGAAGCTCTGTAAAGAGTAAACAAACACTAAACTCACTGTATATTCTTCATAAAAGAACCGGTACTTGAACTCCATAGCTCAATAAAGCTCAGAACATGTTTGCCCTGTACAATACCAATGTATCGAACAAGGTTCTATAAATCAACGATGTAACAATTGAACTGTTGCTCTGGACTCCAAAACAGTTGTGTAAATAACGATAAAAGTGTTCAGTTTACCTAAAATAAACTTACTGACAACTAACGATTAGCCCATCAGTGAATGCTCCCCAACAAAGACAAGTTGGCCAAATGCTTTTAATGTGTGCCCTGAGTTAATCCGTGTCAAATGACCCGGAACTAGCCCAAAAGAAATAAACAAAACACTCTAACGTGGCGTGCACACCACGCCTCGAAATGGATTACAAAAGTGAAATACGCATGATTGACAATTTGCTTAAATTGCAAAATTTATAGCGGCCTATATCTGAATCATCATAATTTTCTTGATCATGGTGCAGGCGTTGTATGATTATTAATGACATCTATTATGTGATATTAAACGTGTAGACAATCTTAACCATTTGTGATGAAATGCATATGCTGCTGTTTGCTTGATCGTCAACAGGTTTGTCATATGTGTAAAGATGATCCCGCAGTGATTACTGATGGTGTACCTAACAATGAGTCAATTCTTACTGCTGAGTTGAGTGGCACAAAGCCTTCAAACAAGGGATGAAAATGAACCTCCAGGGCTCCTGATGACATTGATGTTATGATGTCTCCTTCCTTTTTTATTGTGCATGATGTTTCGCCCAACATTTTCTAGGGTGCAGACTAACATAGGGCAGACATGTAAATATCAATTATATAAGGCATAGAATGCACTCCACTTTTTCAACAAGTGCTACCAGTGCTCAAAGGAAGAATTTTGGGGTACGACCCTGGTGAGTGCTCTGTGCCACAAACACACAGATGTGCTATGTCGCTAGCTGGTGCCCAAACAGTGCACCAGACCCAAGATGGACTTTCAACTGGGGTGATCCAGTAAAATCAAAAATATTAATCTAGTCTTTTCAAATATTTGTCCACTTAATCAATTCCAATATTCAAGTTAGTTCAAACAAAACACTACTCCAGGCTTATTTTTGCAGCATATAACGGTTAATAATTCGATGCAAGTAACCATGATGACATAAACTCAATGTATTTTGGGACTGCGCCCTTTGCCTGGGGTAACTGTAATATTAAAAGTTTGAAAAGGGACATGTCAGAACCAGCAATAGACTAAATGTCTTCACTCAACTATAAGTAATAGGTTGCTCAATTATACCGATTCCAGTGTCACTTGTGTAACGTCCATTGCAAAATGTCAACACATGCACCCTCCACCAAAACAACCAGTTGTTATGATAAACTCGAGTTCAGTAAGCTTTGGGCATCAGCTAGTGACATAGCACGCTTGCGTGTTTGTGGGCAGAGCACTCACCGGGGTTGCACACCAAAATTCTACCTTTGAGTATTGATAAAACGTGTTGAAAAAGTGGGGTGCATTCTATCACATATATATTTAAGAGACTTATCTTGCCAGGTCGACATGGCAGTTTAAAGCTGCAAATACAGACTGATACATGTTTAAAGGGCTACCTAACTGAGTAGCACAACCAGTGCTGCAGAGCCCTAGTAGCCAAGTCAAATATATCTTTATTCACCATATTTCTGTGGCATAAAAGAATAAACACAATAAAATAAAACAAAATACATAACAATCCATCACGTTGCAAAAATACAGTTTCTTACAGTCAGCAAATTGCAATATTTCACATTTCCAAATTTTTATTATATGCCAAATAAAAGAGGCCAACGAGCCGCATAACAGTGGGGTATATAACTGCTGTAAAAATAACAAAGCTGGTTAACATTGATGACATTTAAAATCTTTAAAAATGTGCTTCTTTCTAGTCACTTTATAAAAAGAGCAAAAGAACAGAATATGTAGGGTCAACTGAAAAGACTTCTCATCGCAGGGGCATAAACACAATTCGGATAAAGTGCAACTATTGACAGGAAACCACACCAGGAGAGGTAGTAAATTGAGATGAAACTGGTAAGGACAAAACATTGTTGTCTATTGAGAATAAAAGAGAGATACTGTTGGAGACCATCATGGGTGTGCACTAGGTTGTACGAATGCTCAGTGTGTTTAAGATTATCTTGAGAATCTCTCTTTAACTAGGCATTCTCATAAAACACTTGCTGAAAAGTGCCGTTTGTGAAGTGACGGAATGAGTCCGGGGGCGGAAAAAAGGCCTGGTTCACCAATCATCTGTTGGACCGACTTCACATATGCGAGCCACGGAATATGTTGGGCAGACTGGAGAGGTAAGCAATCCTTTATGCCAAGCTTGTTAAATACATTCTCCTCCCTTACCCATATAGAATGTCACAGTAAGAGGGGGAAAGTTTAATTCTGCCCTCTCTATATGAGGGATACCTAATTCTGCGTGACAGATATCATGAGCCAACTGCAAGGGGACGCTAATATATTTATCAAAAAAGAGCTTTCTACTTGTTGGATCAATTTTACATCTATCATGCCCCAGATGTCAGCCCCAGAAAATGCAATGGCCACACATTTACTTTCGTAGGTCACCAAAATCTCTTTCACTGGTTTTGAGACCATTTTTTTTTTTACAAAAACCGTAAAGGCCCATGATAGATGTTTCATAGAGTGCTTTCCCGTTAGATTACATTGGTTTCCATTTATATTTGTCAAACAGGATGCCTAAATAAGAAAAAGTGGCCACATTCTTTTGGCCGGTCTTGCCACACTAGTCATGGTAAAAAATCCTTTCCTTGCTAACTTTCAGGTCAAGATCCTTCATAAAAATCATTGATTACATTTTGAAGCACTCTCCCTGTTCTAGCCACTAAGACCACATCGTC
Source organism: Lissotriton vulgaris (assembly GCF_964263255.1). Taxonomy (NCBI): domain Eukaryota; kingdom Metazoa; phylum Chordata; class Amphibia; order Caudata; family Salamandridae; genus Lissotriton; species Lissotriton vulgaris. The sequence continues at coordinate 503,222,245 of NC_141694.1, forward strand.
AGCATATAAAGGAATAGGGAGAGGGTGGGCCCCAACGTAGGGTGTGTCATTTGCTCGCAATTTACATTTTTTTTTCAACTCTATTGATATAGAGAGAAAATAAAAACGGGGTATTGACATATCCTTCTCTTACTCCCCATCTGATACTAAACGTGTCCGTGCATTCACCATCTTTACCATAGCAGGCACAAGCAGCAGCAGCATCCTTATACAGTTGTTTACTAAATGTAACTTCACCTTGTTCCTAATTCAGGCATAATGGACCATAATTTCGAGTCTGGAACACAGCCAAACGCTACTGAAAGGTCCATAAAAGACAAACATATCATTCCCTTCTTAGCTGCTGTATACTTGCCAATTAATAAACGTAGGCATTGATCTGTAGTGCCCATCCCTTTCTTAAAACCGTATTGGGTATCGGTTAAGATCTTGTTTTCGGCCTCCTAGTACTCAAGACTATGTAGTAAAATAAGGCCCATCACTTTTACAGTGGAATCTAATAAAGATATTGGCCTATAATTATTTGGCTGGACTTTATCCTCTTTTTAATAGATGGGTATAATTAATTAAGTATTCCATGTCGCAGGAGGACATACCTTAGCTACTGCGTTAAACACTTGGTCAGCATAGGGGCCCATAGATCTGGCCTATCAGAGAAAACATCTAGAGGGACTTTCTGTGCCTGGGGCCTTCCCCTTCTCACTTTCATCCAATGTCATACAGACCTTAGTAAACTCAATGACCAGGGGGATTCATGTGGTCTGTTGTTTCCCTTTGCCCTTCCTCAACTTGATACTCCAACTAGTTGCTCCTGGCAGCGGCTCTATCATCCTCACGCTAGGACCTTTGGTACATTCCAGCACTCTTGCTTGGCAGCTTTCATCTCTGATCAAGGATGTGCAGCGTATTCCATTCCATTCTTGCCTGATGCCTGCTTTCCAGCATTGGCTCTCACTCCAGGCCTTGGTCCCTGACTTGGCCGCTTCGGCTCAGTATGTCTTGGCAATGAGGGCTGCCCTCTCCTGTCAGTGAAGTGTTTCGGATACTTTGAGGAAGTTTGCGTTTCGCAGACTCCGTTTATGTGGCTTCATTTTGTTCTTGGGCGAAACGAGCCCTGGGCATTGCTGTTTTTTCGGGCACACAACTTGAGTGCTCACATGGCTCCGCCTCGAGTTAACATCAGTCGTGCTGCTAAAGAAGCTCGCAACTGCAGTAAAGCCCTCCCTGTGGTGGATTTAGACTTTGACAATGACAAGGTGGAGAAACCCTCTAAAACACAGAATGCTACTGCCACTGCCATTGGGCGGCCAATCTTGAAACCTCTTAAGACTGTGGATGCTGCCTCGATACTGCAGGCATATTTTAAAGACTCTCCTTGAGGGGAGACTTCCCTCGCTGATATGCTGATAGATGCTGCACCATATGGAAATATGGATACTCTGTAAACAGCTCTGGAAGGAAACAGTACTGCAGGAGGACAGGAGCTGGTTACATCGCTCCCATGTGGCAGCCAGCCATCCAACGACAGCAACACCACTGGAATCCTGAGTAGCGATGGCATATTTAGGAGATCTGATCCTGTGGAAGGGGGAGGCTGCCAGGCTCTAGGTGTTTGCAGTATGGCACATGGTCCCTATACTGCTAAAACTACAATAGTATCAGCAGTTGGTCTTAGCTCACCTCCTGGCTTACTGACGTCAACTACATATAAGGAATTGCCCACAGAGGAGATCAATATTATGGGACTAAATAACCCATGCAAGAGCAAGACAGAGGTGGGATCAATGGAGGATGTGCGGGCTAATAAAACCTTGGTTAATGGTGCCAGGAGAGACAAGAAAGCACAAACACATTCACCAAGGAACAAGTGGGGCAATAGTTTTGCCTTTTCTCATGGTAAGACTCAGGTTAGACACCAGCCTGCTAATGGCAGTCCACTGTGAAACTGAGTTGTATCCAAAGGAGATGTTAAAGCAATAAAGCAATAATATCACGTTTGTCTACTGCCTCAAGTGAATCCCAAAATCCACACAAGGGAGAGAAGAAGCGTAACCAAGGTTCAGTAGAGCTTATAACCTCACTCATCGATACTCCGGAGACTTCCGCTTCACCTGATACTAGCCCCCCTCACCTAGTGGTGTTACTGCTGCTGGCTCTCCACCTAAAGTCATGTCCGACCCCCTCTTATCTGACAGTGAGCATGAGCCAACACTGTTAATTATTCAGCAAATGTTACAGACTCAGTGAGCTGAAGCACAACAGCACTATGTGCAAGTTAGAGCCGATAACATCGCCATACAGTGCTCATTGTCAGAAGCTACCAGTAAAATCACCAATCGTACTGTAGAGATGTGGGAACTCCAACAATGGGTCTCAGATATAGAGGATGGAGATGTTGTCACCCAAAAAACCATAGAGCAGCATTTATTTATTTTGAAAATTTTAAAAAGCGCGAACAAGATCCTAGGGAATATCAGAGTGCTGTACATACAGTAAATGTTACTTATACCGAAAATAAGAGCAGATCAAAACATATGTACAAGGCATATAGTACAACAGCATAATTAGGTGTAACATCAAAGGAAAGAAAGTGTCTTGAGGGTGGGGGCGCATGTGCGTTTTGACACAGAATTTCAGTAGATTTTAATCATGTGAACTTGGCCATGAGGATGGCTTTAACTTCCTTTTTAAAAAAGGTAGTGGATGGGTTGAGTCTGGTTTCTGGGGGAAGGGCATTCCAAATTCTGGGTGCCATCCCAGAGAAGGATCTGTTGTTCGTTTTTTTCTTATGGAATTTTTGTGGTTTCAGTAGTAGTTTTGCTACACTTCTTGAGGATCTGGACCCACCCGAGATCGTCAATTTCTGTGCCAGATAGCTGGGCGACTTGTGATGCATGGCTCTGTGTGTCAATTCGGTCTTTAGGGCATTCCGTTTGAGATGATTTTCTGCAAGCCAAGTTTGGGTGTTTCTAAGTCCTGTATTAAGTAGTTTGACGTCCTCTAGGGTGTGTATCTTGAGGTATAGTTGTGTATTATCTGCATACATGTGGTATTGCACATTAGAGGCTTGTAGGATTTCAGTGAGAGGTTCTAGGAAGAGATTAAACAGGGTTGGGGATAGTGCGGATCCTTGCGGGACACCTAAAGATACTGAAAGAGGTTTGGATAGGGTGTTATTGACTTTGAATTATTGTGTCCGATTTTGGAGAAATGAAGTGAATCAACTAAGCACTGTCCCAGACAAACCCATTCTGTGTTTCAGGAGGTCTAACAAGTTCTCATGTTTGACCGTATCAAAGGCCGAGGAGAGGTCCAGTAGGATGAGTAACAGGATCTATTTTGGTCGAGTATTTGCAGCGCGTCGTTAATGATGTCTGTCATGGCTGATTCTGTGCTGTGGCCTGCACGGAAGCCTGATTGGTGTTTGTTGAGAAGATTAAAGTGGTGATCAATACATTTCGTTAGCTGTAGGTGCGCACATGTTTCCAGCAGCTTGGCTAAGGTAGGGATATTGGGTAAGGTCCGTGGGGTCTGGCTTGGGCTTCTTTAGAATGGGTGAGACCTGGCCTACTTTGAGGGTATCTGGAATGCATCCTTGTTAAAGTGAGCTGTTTATGATCTTGGACCAGAGAGGTAAAAGCAGTGGAGTGAGGTCTTTAACTGCGCTTGCCGAAAGCGGGTCAGAGAGGTGGTTAGCTGGCTTCAATGCCCTGAGTATTTTGCCAATGGCATCTTCAGAGTAGGAGGTAAATGATGACCAGGCTGCATTATTTTTTGGGTTGGACTTTGATAGGAGTTGGAATGGCGCAGTTTGGGGAGCCGGAGGGGTTTGTTTATTGGGTCTTGTGTATAAGGATAGATCCTTTAGGAGGTCTTTCTTGATGGTGTCAGACTTCAAGGTGAAGAAGGTGGAGAATTCTTCACAGTTTGGCTGCCGGCATTCTACCTCTTGCGGACAATGAGGAGCCTCCTTAGTTTGAATTTTGATCAGTTCAAATAGTTTTTGGGGACGATTTCTTGCCTGATCAAGTTGAAGTCTGAAAAAGTCGGCTTTGGTGCGCTTGATCTTTCGGAAATATGCATTTCTTTCTGTCCTGAGGATCTTGAGGTGGTTGGCGGATGGTATTGATCTCCAGGCCCGTTCCGATGTTCTGAGCGAACGCCTGTCCTCGTTGAGTATACCGTTGTACCAAGGTTTTGAGTCTTTCAAAAAGACGTTTTTTAGTTGCAGAGGTGCCACCTCTTCTAATATCGATGTCATGGTAGAGAGGTAGTGGTTGGTGAGATTGTGTACTTTGGACGATCCTACAGGAGGTAGCAGAAGGTTGGAGCAGGAGGAAGGCAGGGTGTTGGGGTTGAGTTTTCTCAGGTCTCTTTTCCACACTTTTGGTCTTGTGGATTGCACTGAGATCAATTTCACCTGTTCCTTAATGGAGAAAGTGATGATATGATGGTCTGACCAGTCGCATGGTTGGATCGACTCTAGCTGTATGGAGTCAGTTTTAGAGATTACCAAGTCCATAATAGAACCTTTGTCGTGTGTTGGGATGTTGCAGAATTGCGTTAAGTCAAGGTCCATAAGGAAATTCTTGAGACATTTTATTGCTGTATCATTAAGATCGCCCCAATGGAGATTGAAGTCTCCAAGGAATATTTGGGTATTTTTTCGCCCTTGTTTGAAGATACCATGTCCATGAAATGTTCAATGAAGATGAGGTTTTCACCTGGTGGGTGATAGATGATGTGCAGAGAACAGACAGGTTTGCCCTTTCTAGTGATGTTGAGATGCATGTATTCACATGACTGGAAAGAAGGGGAAATGGCTCTATTTACTGAAATACTCATATGATGTATGCAGGCTATACCTCCCCCAGACTTATCAGATCTGTCTCTATCTAGTCTGATGATGTTGTAATTAGGTGGGACTAAGATGTCAATGATTGGTGTGGAGGATTCTTTTAGCCAGGTTTCGGTTAGCATTTTCAGATCTGGCTCATGTGTGAGGATGAGGTCAGCTATGTCCACTGCATATCTGGCAGCCGATCTACAGTTTAAGAGTATACATTTGAGTTTGGGCGTACTGATGATAGCCATCTGCATCTCGTACAGGCTAAGCTTGAAGATCTGGAAAATCGCCAAAGATGAAATTACTTACAACATATTTGGAATACCAATGGGAAAGAAGGAGAGGATCCATGGCAGTTCATTGTGCAGCTGTTTAGAAAAGCATTTCCGAAGCTATCATACTGGGATATGACATTTAAAATACACGGGGTGGACAGACTTCCCATCAATTGCCCTGCCAGATCTAATACCGTGGCTCTAATGGGGGCCTAAATGCACGCCCAGTTTTGGTGTACATCAGTAACTTTCTTTTAAGGCAAGCCATTTCCATTAAAGCACAACCAACTTCTCCAGTATTAATAGACTCAGGGTCAATACTGGTCTGCTCAGATTTATGTAAGCCCACAATGGACAGGTGGTCGAAACTTCGACAATTTATAGATCTTCTAAAGTCTGCTGAGGCACAGGTTTTTCTACAGGAGCCTGCAAGACTTAAAATTGTTAAAGAGGGTCAAAGATGGTTCTGAAATACAGAGCAAGAGGCTGCTCAGATTTTGGCTAATATAAGGGGGGGCTGCGGAACATAAGCTATCTGAATCCTTCTTTTTGTGATCTGAATACTTATTCTTTAGGGAGGGTTGTTAGTCTGTCCTTTTTAGGTCTAGCCTAGGCAGCGCTTGCGCTGTCTCGCTGAGACATGCAGTATATACTATAGCGTGGAAGCTTTCTGGAAGCTCCACCTACTCTCTGGCCATCTTTTTAATTGGCTTACATCCTAAATACCGCCATCTTATTGGTTTTAGGCTTGGTATTTCCTCCTCCTGATGGACATGTTGTCATTTAAAACCCCACTACAATAAAAACACCAGCAGCTCCACCTTGAAGCACCTCCCCCGACCCTCCTTGTCCCAAAGCCCCTTAAGATGAATTGAGCTTCTGGCTATGATTACACAATTCAGAGTGGACACAGGTGTGCAGGGCATCTGCCGGTGATTTGCTTTGCCTGCCCGCTGTCGCTGTTGACCGTTCAAGCGCGACAATCTCAGCCTCTCACTCTTGAAGTCTAGAATGTTTGCGACATAATTAATTCATCCAAGAGTGCACCTAAGAACGCCTCAAGGTGGCCACTGGATGCAAGGCTGGTCCTGGCGGAGCAGAGGAATGATAATGTCGCCCTCACAACTCATCGTAGAGAAGGTGCCACACGGACAGAATGATAATTTAAACAATTAGCTAGAACTCTGGATCTGAAACTTTTCAGAACGTGACCCAAAAATTAAGGAACAGTTTCTAAATGCCCAGACTATATGCAGATTTATGCCAAGGCATTTTACTTATTGTATGTTACAGGGTTGTGTTGCTCGCGTTTTTGAACAGCAGGGCGCTTGTGATGTGTTTAACACTAAGTCCCTTTTAGAGTATGTCTTCAATTCCAGTGGACTGGCATTCATTTCCCCATCTTAAGACCTCGCAGAGCGATCGGACATCTTCTCCAGGAGGTCGATGAACATTTGCTGCCCTCTTCCTTCAAATTTTCGTCAATTTCACCACAGAAGTGTGTCTTTCTGAACCAAACACGAAACATGCCGGAAGTGAATGCAGTTCTGCCTATGTGCATGTACACAAAAGGGTGATCAGTTAGGTGGGCTCTGCAAGAGTATTCCAGAGACACCTTACAAATAAAAGTGTGCAGCCTTACAAGATGTGATGGAAGATGATGTCTCATTATTGAAATATGCATTGTATGCCGATCCACTCTTTAATACCAATTCACATTGCCAGCATTCTTCACTAGTTCTTCCCTCAGATCTGCCACTGATACCTACTCAATTACCTAATCACGGTTACGTTTGCTAGTCTCTCATTATAGTTGTGTTTCTCTGACACCGCCCAATAATTTCACCTCCTCTGCCCCGCCATTGTTCTACTCCCAACACCAAGATGCTGTAGGAAATAAACCACACCAGTCAGGTTGGTATCCTGGGCACCTGTTCTGATTGTTTATGTCAAACTAGGAACAATCACATGATTGATTGTCGGTCATTATTTCTGTTACTTTTGACCAGTGCTATGCGTGGTATAAAAAAAGTGGCAGGGCCCTAATTAGTGCGTTGCCTGAGAAGCCTCCCCTGCAGTTATGGTCTATGTAGCTAGTGCATGTGAAAGAGTTCCCTGTGTTTGACAAATTCATAAATGCGGCCTTCCCAGACAAAGCATAATCAAAATCAGCAATATATTTTATTTTAACAGTTTATGTAGTACCTTTATCGAGAGTCATAATCAGTAAAATAACTGGACAAGGTAACTTTAAAAGTAAGTGGTAATACATTATTCAGTTGAAATGAAATAACTCTGAAAGCCCCATGGTTACCAATGGTAAATGACATTTGCCACCTGTCACCTGGTCCCTCTGTCACCAAAGGGACTTCCTGTGACGTTGCGTTGCAGCACTAGCAAGCAACAGACTGGAAGGAAGTTGCTTTTCATCCAGCTGGTGAATACCAGACATAGAGGGCACCGGAGGACCCAGGCTCATGTCCGTTTTTTGACTTTGCCAGGGCCCAGCTCTGGCAGGCCTTGGTTCACTTAGGGCACTGCCTTTGACACCTCCCCCCCTTATGACAAATAGCTCAGATATAGAATCATTTCCAGTGTCATTGACTCAATTCAGTTCAGTAAATTACATGCCCATGTGACAATATCAGTGAAAGAGTAAACATATGTACACATTTTACTGGCCTCAATTTCGTTTTATGTGAAAAGAGCCAGAATATTGGTGCAGGCTTGATGGCAGAAGTGGGTTTGTGCTTGATCACCAACCTGTCAGGTCACAACAGATTCTTGAATGGAAGCTCAGTGGCTGCACATTTTGTATTTGGGTCTATACATCCACCATGGGCCTGATGGAGGGCACTGTCAGCCTCTTCGTGGGGCAACGGTTACTCAGCGCTTCCTCCGAGAGGAGACTGGAGCTGGGGCAGTTCGTCAGTTGGCCCTGGGAGTCCGGTACTATCCAAGCAGTGTCCCACAAGGAGTTGAGTGAACTGGGGCTTCGGGTGAGTATGGGGAAGCCGCTGCAGTCACTGTCCTTTGTATCGCCCACTGGACTTTGGAGGCAGCTGGGCCCAGCTTATGGGTGAGGGCTTTAACATGAGTTGTACGTCAGGTGAGTTGAAGGACTGCATGCTTTTAGGGGAAGCTGCAGCTTTAGGGTAAGTCTGTCTCTTAAGAGTCCTCAGCAGTTCCCATTCTTGTGAATCAGTGGACTGTTCTTCTGTGGAGTCCTGTCAGCGGAAGCGGTCTGAACAAAAAAGTCGCTGCAGTTCATGACCCCTCTTTACTTCTGCCCCTCGCAGGGGGATGATGGAGATCAGAGCCTCATTACATGCTCGGCCATCATGCCACACAATTCAATAGCATACCATGTACCTAAACATAACAACATACCACTGCACCACATACAATGCTATTGCACATAATTACACTCTGACACACAGTCCCACTTCACATAATTCCAATACACTCAATGCCACATTATTACTATCTACATATTTCCATTACACACCATGCCACATAATTCCACTACACAAATCCAACACACAGAATTCCACAACCAACAATTCCAAACCAAAAAATTCCACTCCACATCACATACATACACTCCAATTCAAAACACAAGAGTAAAACACATTCTCATTGACCGCGCCAATAGCTCTAACTCTCACAAATGCGAGACAAATTTGCATTGCGAATGCTTGTTCTTTTTCTCTCCTCTTTACTCTTGTGAGGTGTAAATTACTATTTTTTTGCCCTCCGCTTCGTTTATATGGAAGGGGCAGGTCATGGTCAGGTGGTGCAGGAGGGGTTGAGCATGGTGTGTGAGAACTCTTGGGCTGTCGAGCAGACAGTCCAGGTATCCGGGTGACTCCTTCAGATATAGAGTAGGGGAGGGTGGATTCATGATGAGAGGGCTGAGGTTTCAGAAGTAGGGACGGGGTGCAAATGGGGTCAAAAGTCAAATTGGTCAGGGTCTATTTTTTGGGGGGTAACTAAGGATAAAGTGGGAAATGTGATAAAGGTCATTATTTTAATTTTACGATCTTCTATGATGAAGAACTCAAGGTATGGTGTGGGGTGTATTTTTTCTTTTATGTTCATGTTAAGGACTAGGGTAAGCCAAGAAACAACTAAGCCGAAATGGGGTTAACACGTTGTATATGTTGGAATGTCTCCAGTCTCAACATCACTAATAAACATCAATTAGTTTGGGAAGAACTTAAAATGTATAAACCAAATATAGTATGCCTTACTAAACTCATTTGGCTTATAAGGACAGGTTTTTATTGAAGCAGCTGGGTTTTTTTTTGTGTTTCAATTTTTATTGAAATTTATAAATAGAAAAAATACATATATTATGATAACTGTATGTATTATCAAACAATAAATATATAAGAACATTGTTATATATAAGCATATAGTAAAAAAAAAATTGAATAATAATCATATTATATAATGTAATAAATACATAAACATATAAGCGCAAGGACAAATATTTGGATTTATATTGAGGCCATAAAAAATGGAATTAATGGAAGGGGGAAGAGAGAGGAAAGGAAAGGAGGGATCACAAAAGAAATTGGTAAGTGAAAAAAGTACAAATATGAAGCATAATACAATATGAGTATGTTCCAAGGAGAAAAAGACAATAGACAAAAGACAATGCGAATAGGTATGAGGTGAATATACGAGTTAAGTAATTTCATTTAAGGTATATATATATATATATATATATATATATATATATATATATAAATGTATGAGAGGACATTCTAAAAGATAGATAAGATTAGATAAAGTAAGATAAAATACGATACGATACAATAAATACTTACGATAACAGATTAATTAGGCTGATTCGAAGAAAGAGAAAAATATATATATAAAAATATTCTGTGACTTAAACAAAATTAAATAAATTACATTATATTACAGGTATATGAATATTTTGTTACGGAACCATGGGAGATGAGGTAGAAAAATGAAATACGAGATGAAGATGAAAAAAGAGAGTGAAATGAATAATATAGAGAAATTTACGAACAATAAATGCAGCTGGGTTTTGATATTATTGTCTGTATATCCCAGACGGCTTCTATCAGGAGGTTGCTATTCTACTAGATAGAAGAATGGAATACAATCTCCAGAGGGCAACAGCTGCCCCATGGGGGAGATGGTCAATTGTGCAACTAGCAATGAATGGTATTAAATATGTTCTGTGTGTATTATACATGCCTAACTTAGAGGAGCTCGCTATTTTTGATATACTAACTTTAGAACTATTGGAATGACGGGGAGAACTGCTTGGTATTGGCGATTTTAATTGTTCCTTGGATATGCATATGTTAAAGATTCAACTAATCAATATGCTTCTTTAAGTATGAGGAAAGTTAGGACTTCTATTCTTGAATTAGCATGCTTACCTGGTCTTAGGGATGTATGGAGGTAATTACATCCAATGTCACCTGGTTATATGTACCACTCTATACCCTATAAGCAGTATTCCAGGACTGATTTTGCTTTTGTAAATAATACAATTCTACCGTCTGCTGATCTAGAAGTGTGTCCTAAAGTAACATCGGATCATAAGCATATTTTGTTATCTTTTTGTAGTCAGGCTGTGAAAAATAAGAGGCCTTCTATTTCCTTCCCTTGTCATTTACTCTGGGAGAAGGAATATTTAAGTAAGGTACAAAAAGAATTAGTGGAATTCATAGAGAATAATGCTGGGTCCACATCTCCACAGACTGTATGGGACACCATGAATGCCTTTATAAGAGGCATCACCCAGCAGTATATATACCAGCAAAATAATAATAAGGAACTCTGCATGAGGGCAACTCAACAGTCTGCAACACAGTTAGAAATTTCACATGCTAGTGCAATTCAAGAGGGGAGACAAGATCAACAGGATTTATATCTCTCCTTGATTGAGAAATGATTACACTTGGAAAGTATACTAAGGAGAAGGTAGCGGTCAGCTACAATAAATACTGGTCTCTTCAGTATAAATATGGTGAGCAGGTAGGGAAAGTGCTGTCGCACTAACTTGCTGACAAAAGGGCAAAGACTCAGATTAAGGCGATTAAAGTTGAGGATGGTGTCCTACACACACACAGACTCAGGCAATATTGCAACAATTCAGTGAATTTTACCAGAAGCTATACGGCCAAGGCAGAGGGTTTGATACAATGGGCTTTCGCCAATACTTATCTGGGTGCACCCTTCCAAGGCTTAGCGCTGAACAAGTGGAGACTCTTCAAAATGAAATTAACAGCAAAGAAGTATTAGAGGCCTTGGCTGCATTGCATAGTGGCAAAGCAGCAGGCGAGGATTCAATATCCCTAGAGTTCTATAAAGTTTTTAAGGACTATACTGTGCCTCTTCTAAGAGATGTTCTACGATCTAGAGGGGATAGTGGGGATCTCTCTAGCTCCTTGAATTTGACAAATATCATATTTTTCTTAAATAAGGAAAAAACACCAGAGGAGTGTGGGTCATACCAACCTATCTCCCTTATAAATGAGGATGCCAACATTTTTGCTAAGATTTTGGCTACCTGATTGGCTCCTCTCATGCCAGGACTACTATCTAGCCAGCAGCACTGCTTTATACTGGGTAGGGATCCTGCAGCCCATGTTAACATGGCAATTGTGGCTTTCGATGTGGCAAAAAAACTAGACATGAATATGGAGATGATACTGTTGGGCACCAAAAAGGCTTTTGATCGTGTAATTTGGGATTGTCTCAGGTCCACTCTCTCGGCCAATGCAATGAGTGGCCGTTACTGTAATTGGGTACAGGCTTTATATAAAAATCCATGGGCTCAGCTGACATATGGGGGTTTGGTATCTTCTCCTTTTTGGATACAGTGGGGAACTCGGTAGAGTGCCCACTGTCCCCTCTTTTATTTGCCTTATATTGTGAGCCTTTCTTGCGCTCTTTATGTAACAATAATAACATCTTACCAGTTAAGGGAGGAATATGCAAGCTGAAAGTCACTGTCTATCCTGATGATGTGGCTGTGTATCTGTCTGATTCTGTATCCACACTTGAACATATTAGAGATGGAGCTAACAGATTTGTCACCTTCTCAGGATACAAACTAAATGCCAGTAAAACGCAAGTTCTTCTCAATTTTCGATTTACTAGACCAGTCCCTGGCATCTGTTCATCAGCTTTATACTTAGGGGGCAGATATTCACTCAAATTGAACGGATTGTTGATTTGAATTATGAGACTCTCTTACAGCATGTGGTTCAAAACTTTAGAAGTTGGCATAAGCTACCCATCAGTATCATAGGTAGTGCAACATTATTAAAGTGAATATCTTACCCAAATGTTTATATTTTTTTGCACAATACCTTTACGGATGCCAAATATTTTTTAAAGAAACTTGACGGGGCTCTCAGGAGTTTTATAAGACAGCATGGTGCGCAATTCGGCATATTACGTTTTCATATAAACAGGGTGGGCTAAGCTTCTGGATTTTTTTTATATTGCTTTTTATTAAACCGTTCGACCAAAGCACATCAATTGGTTACAAGCAGTTGACTTCATCATTTCTCAGTGACATTGTATACTTACAAAATATTTTACAGTCATTATATTAAGTAGATCAAGGGGTTTCAAGCGCATCGGTATCAATCTGTCGAACAGGCGGGAAACAAACATCGCCCCTGTAACGGTTCCATGCTTCCGACACCTTATTCCATTTCCCAGGGCATCCCCTAGCTATGTAGACTGATCTCTCCCTGTAAATGCACCAGTCTAGATCCTCCTTCCACCTCCACACTTGAGGCGGTTGACTGGCGCCCCACTGCTGAGCGATGTTTTGTTTTGCAATCATATATGTTAACGTTACCCATTGCGTGGTGTGGGTGTTAAGATCCGTGGGTTCCCAGACATTTAGTATGCACCTCCAAGACTCTGGCGGCATGTCAATCCTCAGGACTGCCCACAATGTGTGATGGACATCCCTCCAATATGATTGCATATGTTGACAGTGCCACAGTATATGTATGAATGTTCCCAGTTCCCCACACCCCCTTCTGCACTCTCCGCTTTCCGTCTGACCCATTTGAACCAGGCAGGGTCCCGTTACATAAGCCTATGCAATATTTTAAGCTGCACTAACTGCAGCCTGGATTGCAACCACTCGTGGGGAAGAGACCACCTCCTGCCAGTCTTCTTCATCAAGTTCTAGGTCATCTTGGTTCCATTTTCCTTAAAGGGTCAGTAACGGATCTTCCATGTTGTTAATCAATTTCCTAGTTATGAGGGAAATGGTCTTCTCTGGGAGATGCCCGTCTAGCACCCTATCTTCCAGGGGGGAGGCTTCTGGGAGTGTCGTGCCACTAGGGATCTGGGTGAGTAACGCGTGACGAACCTGTAGTTAACGGAAATACTCAGTGTCTGTCAAGCTGTACTGTGTTTTGAGTGACTGAAATGTGTGAATCGTACCCTCTCCCAGACATCTTTGATTGCAAGATCCCTATGAGGTCCCACTTATCAAAACCCTTGGATTTCCAGAGTTTTCCCAGTTTTTCCGAGTTCCACAGTGGTGTGGCTAGTGTGAGTTTGTTCTCTCACTTCAGGTGTCTATTGACTGCATGCCATATCTGGATGGCGTGTGCTGTTGGGCCAGTCAGCAGGAATCTACGGGGTCTAGCGTATAATGCTCTAGTATAATCGCCCCCTGGAGCAGCCACCTATCCATGGCATATCTGGGATCATTTGGGTGGCGATAGATCCCGTGGTTAATAGCTGCAAGCTGGGATGCCCAGTAGTATTTCTTTAGGTCGGGCAGACTAATTCCCCCATCGTACCAGTTGAGAGTTAACTTCGAGAACGCTATCCGGGCCCTGCCATCCCAGAGAAGCTGTCTCTGAATTTCTCTGAAGTAGGATGCCAGGACTGGATCCATCGTATTTTGGAGTGCATACAAGAAGCGAGGCAAAGTCATCATTTTAAAAAGGACCTCTCTACCCAGCATGGAGAGAGGAAGGGATCTCCAATGGGTGACGTCATTCTTAAGTTTCTGCTTGGGTGGGTCCGGATTATGGGCATAGAGGAGTTTCGAATCTAGTGTTACGTAGATACAGAGATATCTAAAACCGTCAAGTGCAATCTGGATCGGGCAATTACTCGGAATGACAGGCGGGGCACCCTGAAGGACGTAAACTACAGATGTGGACCAGTTTACCGTGAATCCAGAGTATCGTCCGAAGATTGCTAGCTCGTCCAGAAGGCAGATTAATGATGCTCTCGGATTAGTGAGATAGAGCAGAATGTAGTCCGCATATAGGGATATCTTGTCTTCCCACTCCAATGACCACTGCAGTCCACGTATGGATCGGTCTTGCCTGATCCATACCGCCAGCACCTCTAGTGCCAGTGCGAAAAGGAGTGTAGACAGGGGACAACCCTGTTGAGTGCCCCTGCTCAGCTGGAATTCCGGGGATTTGCGGTTATTTACCACCACCCGGGCCATCTGGTTGGAGTACAGGAGGCAAATCCAGCCCGTGAATTCCAGACCGAAGCCCAATTTGCCTAGAACCGCAAATAAATAGGACCACTCAAGCATGTCAAATGCCATAGTGGCATCCAGTGATACTAGGGCTGCCGGCTCCTGTATGGTAGGAGTTCTACCCAGCACTCCATGTAATCGACGCAGGTTAAGGGCTGTATTACGATGAGGCATAATGCCCGACTGATCAGGGTGGACCAGGGTGGTAATTACTTTTATCAAACGTGTCACTAGCAATTTTGCAAGGACTTTGGGCTCCACATTCAGAAGTGATATTGGCCTATAGGATGTGCAGCTGGTTCTGGGTTTGCCATCTTTATATATAAAACCGGATGTATGGTCTTTCAGGCGCGCCAAGGGACTGCCCCGGCCTTCATCTCCTCCTTACTTAAAGAGTACATCCCTGTCCGCGAGCTCCGTTCATCCACACAATCACTCCTTCAGGTTCCCCGGTACAGACGCAAGAAATGGGGTGGAGCCAACTTTTCTTTTTTAGCACCCTCCTTTTGGAATTCCCTTCCCGATCACTTGCGCCTGGCCACACATTACTCCTCCTTTCGTAAAGATCTTAAGACCCTCCTTTTTACCCAGGCCTTTCTTAATGTAAATTGATCTTTTTTACTCTCTATTAGTCCTGGATTTTTACTGCTAATTGAGCCTCCAAAGCGCCAAGAAACCGCATGGTGTACGCTGCGCTATATAAATATTTTAAATTCAAATTCATGACCTCTATATTGGCTACTCGTTGGTCATATGGGAGCATACCCCTCTCCTTACTCTCCGCTAACATAGAGCGGATGTAGGTGGCGAACTTATTAGACCTCAGTTTATAGAGCTCAATGGGGATACCATTGGACCCTGTAGCTTTCCCTGAATGCATGCCTCTGATGGCCTGCGCCACCTCATCATCCGTCAGTGGGGATTCCAGGTATTCCCTGTTTTCATTCTATAGCATGGGTAGTTTGATATCTCTAATCATCTTTCTGTTTTCTTCTTCAGTGAACCTGCTGGTCGTACTATGCACAGTTCGATAGTAGTCTGCAAACGTGTCTGCTATGGCCTGCGGGTCTGTAATAGTACTGGAATCTTTTCCTGCACATCCAGCACCAGTCTCGACTCCCACTCCCATCTGTCTAGCCACGCAATCAGCTTTCCGGCCTTGTCTCCGTGCTCGTAGATTCTACCCTGGACCTCTCTACTCTGCGCCCTGGCTCTATCCCTGGCGATGATATTGAACTCATCTTGCCTTAACCTAAGGAGGTGAAGGCCTTCAGGGGTTACCGCTCGGGCTATTTCCTCTTCTGATTTTAACACATCCTCCTCTGCTTTTTCAAGTTCAGCTTGTCTTTCCCTCTTTTTCCCCGCTATCAGGGAGAGCGTCTCTCCACAGATAACCGTTTTGTACGCCTCCCATAGGGTCTGTGCGGAGTCGACCGTACCCTAATTTTCTTGGAAGTATCTATCAGTGGCTTTTGCAATGTTCTTCCGTGTGGTCAGATCTTTCAAGTACCGCGGATAAATGGGGTCTACTCTACCTATATTAGCTTGGTCGAATTCCATCTTCAACCACACAGGGGAATGATCTGAAGTGCCCGCCCCAGATGACGTACCTCCCTTAGAGCATGGGCCTGCGCCCCCGGGACAAGGATATAGTCTATGCGTGACAAACTGTGGTGTGCACCAGATGGGTGCGTGTATTATGTTCTGCAGGGGTTGTGTGTCCGTCAGCCATCCACCAGTCCCAATGTGTCTAGAAAGTCAGGTAGCCACCTCTGAGTGGGTCTGATTGCTCAAGGCTGTTGTCGCTCTAGGTCCCCGGCCATCACCGCATTGAATTCTCTGCCTAGCATCAGGAGTCCCAGTGGAAATGTCAAGAAAATCGAGCTCAGGTCTTTGAATGTTTCCGTCTGCAGGCCTTGCGGGACATATATTGAGACATACGTAGCTGTCTTTCCTTCCCATTGGCCCGAAACCCCTATATATCTACCACACTTGTTTGACCATGTGGCCTGTATTGTGAAAGGGAATTAATATTTGATCAGTATGCCCCCCCCCTGGTGACCCAGAGGTGAATCTAGTGTGTGCCACCAGTTTATACCCTCCCCTGTGTAAGGCCATGCACTTGTTTCCAATTAGGTGTGTTCCCTGCAAAAGGATCACATCTGGGACGTGTCTTCTGATGAACTGGTTTGACCATTCCTCGCTTTATTTTTCCCCCCAGCCCATTCACATTCCAACTGAGGACACTGGACCCCGAATTCTGCCTACCGCTTATCATTATGTCTCTGTGAAAGTCGCTCTAGCACTGCTTTTTCCTTTGATGGTGTCGAAAGAATCAAAACTATTAACAATAGAAACATTAAACACCCCTCCCAACTCCCCCCCTTCTTACACCCCTGCTCGCGGTGTCCGCCCATTACAAACTGGCAGAGTGCCTGTCGCCCTACACACAAACACTAATTGATAACTAAAGTTAGTAAAGAAGAGGTAGGCCGGCACTCCGTCTCCCCATCCCTAAGTCCGGTTCTACACAAACAAATTGTTCCCTGAAGTTCTTACAAAGTTTATGTCCAATCGTGAAGCCCGTGAACCCTGTATCCGACCATTGTGCACCAAACCTCTTCGCCGGATCTCAATCTTGTTCCTGTGTCGCCCCCTCCCCTCCACAATCACGCGTCTCAAAGCCATTGGGAAGACGACTGTCCAGCCAGTCAGATGCCACTTCTGGATTATCGAAAAAAGATGCTCTACCCTCATCCTCTACCCGCAGTCTCGTCGGGAACATCATGGCATATTTCAGTCCTTTGTCCCTAAGTTTCTTCTTGACGGCGAGGAAATTCCTGCGTTGTCTCTGCCCCAGCTGCGTGAAATCGGGAAAGAAAGAGAGGGTGGCATTCTCACCGCGCAAGGGGGGTGCCTCAAGGGCGGCCTGCAGTATAGTGTCTCTGTCGCTAAAGTTTAGGCCCCGTGCAATCATCGGCTTTGGGGCGCCCCGGGCTTAGGTCATCCACCTGGGACCCTATGTGCATGTTCAATAGTGAAGAATTTACCAAGGCCCTTGGGCTCAAGCTGCGTTAAGATAAGCTCCTCCACGAACAGATCAGGGGCCAGTCCTTTTGATTTTTCGGGCACTCCCAGGATGCTGATTTTATCACGCCTAGATCTTCCTTCGTAGTCATCTAGCTTCCGTTCGCCGTTTCACAGAAAGAATTCAGGTCGTGCACCTCCTGCTGGAGCTGTGTCACATCCTCTGTCAAGCTGGCCATCTTTATGTCCAGAGATTTGACTTTTTCGTTGACCTTGGTAAGGTCAGCTTGAATAAGATTCACCTGTATGGAGACCGTGTCTAGTTTATGATCCAAAGACTCAATTTTGTGCCCTAAAGTCGGCCTGACCCCGTCTATGGCAGCCATAACATCCTGCAAGGTCAATTACAAAGCGTGGCTTGTGGAATCCACCCCCCGTAGGGCCGTGCCGTGAACCCGTCGGTGAGCCTTTGGGCAAAGTATAACGATCAAGTTTATTAGTCTGGACCTGCCGCATGCCCTTGGTCATTCTAGGCTGGTGCTTATCTGCATCAGCTTTGTTCGCCATGTGCAGACCGATACATAAGGCTCACCAGTGACACCTGCTCAGGGATCTCTGTTGCCACGCTCGGCTGCCTTCGAGAACACTGGGTGCCTTTCACGTGTAGATCAGCCCAGCGGAGGCAGTGAAACCGACAGCACTCGGATGACACAAGTAAATGCCAGTACCTCTGCAGAATGAAGGTGTCTCGGCCCACTTCGGCTCGTACAACAGATCTTCGGGTTCCCAGCATCTGTTGTCCCACCATCAGCCAGAGAGGCAGTGTTTTTATTCCAGATGAATATCTATGGGGGGGGGGGCTCAAAGATCCCCGCACTGGTCAGACACACATTTGGCAGGAATATTACTGACCGCTCCTCTGCATCACGCCTGGTGCCTTTTGCCCCTCACACTTGTGAGGATATCGCAGCCCCTCGACCCCGTGGGGTCACAGTCTCTCACTGGCACTGGTTCCAGCTCGCCACTCTATGCGATTGGGCAGTATGGCTGCCAGGCGGCCGGTACAGCGTTGCGGGAAAGGAAAGGTCTGCAATCACGGCCTTGGCTGCGTTCCAATGCTGCTCAAGGGAGGGGGGGACAACGAAAGCCACTCACCCCCACTCTGCATTTAGTCCCACTGATCTCTGGTCTTGCTGCTGCACTGCGGCAAGCACTGGCTAAGCGGCGTCACAGGAGCACTTTTTCAAACCCGGCCCGGAGGTGAGCGGGTGTCAGGAAGGGGGTATCGGGGGGCACGCCTATCTCTACACCGGCAACAACGGATGTTCCGCCACAGAGTTCAAGGCGTCGATGGATGGCGATTCTGGGCCGACCGGCGACTTCCGGTCCGGGCCACCGAGATCGTTCCCCTCTGTGGCGGCTCATACTTCACTCCAGTCCCCGTCTTTCTTCCTGCAGCTAGGCCCAACCTCGCGGGGTCCGCAGCTCCGATCCCCAACGACATTGGGAAACCGGGGTTCCGGCCTGCAGCACCACTATAGTTTCTTTCGGGGTTGCCGGTCTTGAGGGGCAGGATAATTGACAGGATATCAGGCTATGGGGATGGTGTTGACGGAGCCAAGTTCTCACGCGGCCATCTTGGTCTGGCGCTAGGCTCCTCCTCACAGCTTCTGAATTTTAAGTTATACTACTGGGCGGTTTTTGCCAGACGCCTTAGTAAACTATTTTTCCGAAGACAACTATGACTTTTCTTATAGGTTTGCGCTTGGCTTAGATAGCAGATTAGTTTTACATCGGATCAATGATCCCAATTACCTCAAACAAATAAGATTTAAGACTATAAGAGATATGTTTTATATTTGGGGGGAAATCTCTCCTGAATATTTCCTTTCACTTTTCCATGAGTATCTCCCTATGTGGGAAAACCTGATGCTCCCTGAAGTGTTTCATGACTCAACTTGTAAAATCTGGTCAAATTATGGCATTGGGTGTTTGGAACAGCTATACAATATGAATGGGTTTCACAGATTTGAAAATCTGCAAAGCTCATATGCTCTTCCTCATTGGCTCTTTTTAAAATACTTGCAAATCAAGATACGCCAGGGTATAAAAATGCTGAAGCACTCTGATCAGCCGAGAGATTTTTATCAGGTACCCAGGAAGTCACTAATGTGAACTATTTACCAGAGTCTTTATCAGCAAAGACTTAATGATAGTTCAAAACTTCCCTTGAAATCGAACAATCTCCTATCAGAAATTACTACCCCTTTAGAAATAACTGTGGCATTAGATACAATGGAGAGGTCAGTTCAATCCATAAACTTAAAATTACAACAATTCAGAACAGTTTGTATGTTATAATATATACCAGATAGAATAGCTAAATGGTCAGAGAATGAGGAGAGTGGTAGAGGGGAGAAAAGCAATTGCCCTAAATGCAGATTGAAGGCTACTGATTTGCTACATATGTTTGTAACTTGCCCAGAACTAAGGAAGTATTGGGAGGATGTGAGTATTTATATCAGGACTGGCCTCGGTTTGGAAACGTAGGCCTTAAAAGTCTTCTCTGTGTTATAATTGTTTCCGTCAGGTTGTGCATAGCCAGGGCATGGGTCTCGGCAACACCCCCCAGAGCAGCAGAATGGTGTGCAATCTTTCAGGGAGTATATGAGAGGGAATTTGCTTTAGCTAGAGTCAGGGGATCACACTCTATTATAAAATATGACAGAATTTTGCGTAGGGTTACTTGGGATCCAACTGGAGGGTCTTTACCCGAAGTAACTTGATTTATTTTACTTAGCCTTATTAATTATCTCATGCTTTTTGCTATGGCTTATAATTTTTATGATAAATAAGTGCTTGTAAAATTGTGTAGCTTTGTGAACTGTGTATGTATTATACTTAATGTATCTGTAGTTTGGAAATCCCTTTTTCCTTGTTTGTTTCCTGATCAATTTGACAATAAAAAGTAAATAATAAAAAAAGTAGTTGATGTGGTGGTGTTTGTGGGTGTGGTGGTGGCTGTGGTTCTGGTAGTGGTGGGTGTGGTGATGGTGGGTGGGGTGGAGGAGGTAGTGGTAGGGGTGGCTGAGGTGGTGGTGATGGTTGTGGTGGCAGTGTTAGTGTCTGTATGTTTAGGTTTGTGAGTTTGTTTCTGATGTATTGCATGACTGTCTGTGCAATTTTGTTTGGCAGAGTGGATGGATGTTAGTGTGGATGTACCGGGAGAAGAACAAATGGAGGTGGATTGTGGTGTTATAGTGCGTGTAAAAGAGTTTATGGCACAGGCAGGATCGATAACGGATGAGGCAGGGGTTGTTGAGTGGGAGGTAGGGAAGTCTTAGGGGGGTCTGAGACATGCCACGCCCCTTTGTATGGCAAACACTGCCAGTAACTGAGTCTTATGTTGACTGACCCTCTGGAGGACAACCAACAGCGCAGTCTGCCAACTGAAATACTGCACAAAACCTCCTCAGATGTCACTGCAGGATGTGACTGGAGTAGAGGTGTCTGGGTTGAAGAAGACTCCAGCCTTTTTAGGGGCTGGGCGTTGGCCAATATTTGAGGAAACAGTAGGGAGAGTGTGGATCTTCCTGGTGGTGATGGAGGGTGCTGCAGGTGCAGGAGATGTTGTTGGGTCCACCACCAGTTCGAGATGGCTTGGAGTTGAGGCCTCTGAGTCAGAAGATGTTGAGTCCTCGCCTCCAGCCCCATCACTCTCCACGCCAATGGGTCCTTCAGCTTCGAGTGTAACTTCTTAGGAGGCCCAATGGGCATCTGCTTTCCCACCTTCCTGTTAAATGTCTCCTTCATTTGTCATAAAGGATGGTGCTATGTGAATAAAACTCATGATTAGTCTATATGTAATAGTTGCTTATTTGGTCACAGATTCAATCCATTCAAAATAACATTTGTTACATTTAACTACTGTGCATATTAGTCCTGGACAATGATACCACGTGTCAGTCGATTGCATAACCACTGACCATTGAAATTGTCCTATATTAATGTCTGTTAAACCTGATAAAATACCTAAACGTGCTTCATCACAATATGATTATTGTTTCATCTTTTCACAATCCCTGACTACATGCTACAAATGCACCGGCAACACTTCAGATCCACTATACTTAATGGGCCAGATGTAGGTAGCCCTTTACCGGTCGGAAACGGCTGAAAATACCGATTTTCGGCCGTTTCCGACCGGTAAAGGGCTATGGAGATGTAGGGGCCAAAAAAACGTTCATTTTCGGTAATTTTACAGAATCGGTAAATTTACAGATTCTGTACATTTTACCGATTCGGTAAATTTACCATTCGGTAAAAATACCGAAAATGTATTTTGTGATGTAGGTAGCACTTCTAACAGTGCTACAGGGCCTATAGAATTCGGTATTTACCATGCAATACAATTGCATGGTAAATTACGAATTCTTGTGTACAGGCATGTCTGTGTGCCACATGGCGCAAAAGCCAGTTACAGGGGTGCAACAGGGTGTCAAAGTGACACCCTGTCCCCCTTAGTAATTCGGTATTTTTACAGATCCGGTAAATACCGAATCGGTATTTGCTATTGAATCCTATGGGCTTCAAGGCCCATAGGATTAAATAGCAAATACCGATTTGGTATTTACCGAATCGGTAAATACCGAATCTTACCGATTCGGTAAAAAATACCAAATTTTTACCTACATCTCATTTACAGATTCATAAATACTGAATCGGGAAAATTCGGTATTTATGAATCGGTAAATGAGATTTACCTACATCTGGCCCTATATGTTTTGCTATATATGTGTTTGAGCAAACATGCTCTCGGCTCTGTACAAGAATCATTTATTAATTTATCAGTTGCCAGAAAGATACAAAACCTTATGCTAATAAAATACTTACCATGCACCTTATTTGGTAAAAACAAACTCAGCAGCCCATAGTGAACATTCATGAATGATGCTATTCAAGCACATTTCTGAATGACTGTAAGGTTTAACTGGATGCAGCACTAATGAAATGGTCATGTATATTACAGCCACAGGTGAGACATACCCATGTGTTACCTGCAAGCCTTGCCTATAACAAATGACACACAACTGTAGGATATCTCTGGTATCTTCATTATATACATGAAGTTGGGGTTAATGCTGCATGGACGTGAGTCAAATGCCTTTCCTGGATAGGTATGTGCTTAAACTGTTAATTTGGCTATGATTCTTATATATTAAGGAAACACATTTTGGATACCATGTCAACAGTAAACTAACACTAAATTACTGGAACACATCTGAATACACCACTACTTCTTCTGAGTCCATATTGCATACTTACACATATGTCAAAGTACAGCTTTGTTGGGAAGTATAAAACAATTAAGAAACAATTATTATTTTCTATCTCTCAATAAAATGTTTTACTATAATACACAAAATGTGGAGCAATGAACTATAGCACTAATTTGTATATCAACGGTTGTATGCCAAAAGGCAATTCCTGGACATTTTCAAATACTGAAGTGATAAATAGCACAAAATGGAAAGGACCAACTACCCACGTTGATAGAATTCCTATACACCCCGTTCTCGAGTTTGTATGTATTTGGTCCCTGTAACCAAACAACCACTGATTGAGGTTCATCTTTTGCAAATGAGCGGATTCATAAAATATAGCTAATTAACAAACTTACAGATACAATTACTGCTGCATACATATTTGTTACCTCTATGTTGCTAATCCAGAATATATGCCCCTGTGTATGTATTTCACCTATTAGAAGAAGAGTCAAGTCAGACAACAAGCCATACTGTTAACAGCATACTGACCCCCTTGTTGCTGCTTTCTGGTATTTAGCACTCCATCAAAGAGTACATAGACCACCAGTATTATGCAGGCTATCTGAGGGGTCAGGGTGTGCCACACCCACTTCATCTGCTGGGGGGACTTGCCAAGCTGGACCTTTGCCACAATCTTGATCCAGCGCCAGAGGTCCTCTAAAAGCTTACAGCAATGCATGCCACAGCGCCTATGGACCCCCAAGGTCTTTACTTTAGCAGCAATGACCCACCCATTTCCTTCTTCATATGGGGGCTGACCTAAGAAATGGAACACATAAAATAATATGACAAACGGTTAGATAAATCAGCTTCTCAAATATCTAAACTTCCGAAGGTAATGCTGCTTACCTTTCTGAGAATCAGTTTCCAATTATCACCAAACATATGCATTGCACATGCTGTGCAATGTAATGTTTAGAGCACATTTTTGTGATATACACATCTTTTGTATATAACCTTTTCTTAAAGCACTGCCAGAATTCTTTTTCCATGGCATCATTCATGACCCATGTTCCAAAACATTTTATGTAGAAACATTTTATGTAGATACAGACCTCTTGTAAAAGTGCATAATGTGTTAGGAAACATAGTTGACCTAGAAAGTACCTGCGTATCTGAATGACTTATATACATTTCACCATCCTCATATTACCATATAGATAAACATGTGAACAATTGCAACTTCCAGAGCTACCAATGCTATCCAATCCTGCGTTTAAGTACATGGCACATCCAACACAGGCACTACAATGTTTGTCTGAATCTCATGGTTGACAAGACATTTCATACTCCCTAATGGAAGGAAGTACCAAGGTCCAAGTGTAAGAAACAGACAAAATGCAGTAAGAAAAACACACAACTTTTTTCTAGCATTATTATTTTTTTAACCTGTCTACATTATATAAATATTTGATTATAGACAAATCTATGAAATTAAAAAGAAGTTTCATTACTAACTATAAATTGCTTACCTGTTGCTGTGGCAACCCGTATACTGGGACAGGAAGTCAGTATGTCTAACTCATCGGGAGTGAAGTTAGGGGCCCTGTCACCAGTATGCTCTGCCATGGTTGCCAACAGTTCAGGCGGAGCATCTAACTCTCAGGAAGTCTGACCTGTACCAAAAGCTAGGAGGCAAATGAGAATCAGTTGGAAAACCATCAAGGCCATTGACATTTATACCTGCACCAATGGACGTATTCCAAAAACATTGGAAATGTTAGAACCAATCCCCCCATGTTAACAAAAAGGTGTGCCGTACTTTGCCTGAGTTTAAATGAATACTATTTCCGTTTGTTCTGATGCAGAGGTCAGGCACAGTAATTTAAAAGTTATAATAGTATAAAAATAATTAGTAAAGGTGTGCTGACAGCTAATATGCGCAAAATATAATTTTAGACACCGTGGAATCATAAGTAATAAAAATGATATTTGAATTTTTTTGTATGAGCAACAGCGGCAGTGGATTGTGAACATATACTATGCGTGGTATAAATTACACCCCCGTTGACGGATCTCAAAACAGAATTAAAACAAATATTGCCCATCCAGCCTTTAAATTTAATATTATAAATGTATTTGTCAGATGTAAAAATTAGGTTTCAATATACATATGCACATGAGTGAGTGTTAGTTGATACATTAACGGAGCACAGACATACATGTCAATAGCCCATTGAGAGGACCGTTTGTAGTAAGTTTAACACACGTAGTTGACTAATTGGTTAATTTATGTGTTTGCTTTAATCTTCATACATATAACGTAGTAGTATGTATTTGAATAATCAAATAATGTAAGGTCTTAAAATTTGTAATAAAGGTCCCTTTATAAATCTAATTTTTCACTTTCTATTTCAGAGATATCCTCCTAATGCAAGACATCCCGGCAAAGGTTCATAGAAGGCAACCAAGGATGCTCTGACCTGTCCCAGACCTTGCTACCATGCAAAAAAGAGAAATAATAAAACAAGACTACCTAAACAGACAGACAATAGTGAATTTAACCCATCAACTAAACCCAAAAATTCAGCCACATAACCAAAATCCAATTGCCATACCACCTATTGTGAAAATCATGTCAGTCCTACATTTTGCTGCCATTGGATCATTCCAGTACACTGAAGGTGATTACAATGGAATGTTCAAAGCTATTTTAGTGACGTGCTCAGTGAATTTCTGGAAGCGATGCTGATGCACCATAACAGTTTAATTTAATGTCCACGGACTGGTGAAGAATTGACTATTGTAAAGGGAGACATTTATGATTTGGGTGATATTTCACATGTCATAGGTGCCATTGATGGGACCCACATTGCACTGGTTCCACTACACAACAAAGAACAGACGTACCTCAACAGGAAAAATTGCATCAATGTTCAAGTGATGCGTCTACCTGATTTATACATCTCTAGTGCCTGTTCATGATTCCCTGGACCCACCCATGATTCTTTTGTTGTATGCAATAGCATCAATAAGCAGGAAATGGCAGAACTTAGAAATGTGAGGGCTGACCTTGTTGGTAAGTGTTATATCTACCTCCTTTAACTGGGTCTTAAGCTTCTATTACTTCTGTAATTGCACATTGCTGGCAGCATTTAAGGTGTTTCATATACATTTTTTAACATTGAGAAGTTTCATGCTTCAAATATGCTACATGCTACTTAATACCCCTCTGTAAGAACTGAACTACTATTAGGGCCACCAATTCTGTTGCCGCTCTAGTCTTTCTCTCTCGTGGCGAGGAGACTATTTTAGCTGGATGCAGACGGACAGGACCATGCTACCTTTAACCGGGTCTTAAGCTGCTAATACTTGCTTATTTGAACACTGTTGGCCACATTTAAGGTATTTCTTATAACGTTTTTAATACTGGATGGTTCTATGTTTTTAACATCCTACTCTGTACTCAAAACCTGCATGTGAGAGTGGGACTACTGTTACGGTCGCCAATTTTGTTGTTGCTACAGTCTTTATATTTTGTGGAGAAGAGACTATTTAGGCTGGATGTGCAGTCGCGCCAATGGCGCACCGAAGTTATGCCAAAGGCAAGCCGTCTGCACTTCTCTGTGCACCAACCTCACACTGAGCCAGTCATTCTGCTGGACCCATCAGTGAACCCCCAAGATCTCAAAAAGCAGATTGACCTATACCAGCGAGCAGTTGCTATTTCCCTGTAAGCGGGATGATAATTACACTCTGTCTATGGGGAGACAACTCTACCTGACCTTTGCACACTGGCTGGCTCTCTGAACTGTGGTTTGCTGAATGCAAAGCCCATAGTTAAACACTCAACTGCAATTAATTTGATGTTAGTGAGTGAAGACGGGACATATTGTTTATAACAGAAACCTGGACCACACAGACTCTATCACCGACCTTGTGCTGGCCTGCCCCTCGGGATATAATATCCTTCCTAAGCCACTCACTACAAAGAAGGGAGGGAGTAGGAATCATTATAAAAGTCAGCTGGAACTTGGTGTCCTTAACTCTTGATGAACTTTCCCAAACCCTGAAAAGGGACATCACTGAATCTCAGGAACTATTAAACAACCGTGCCTTGTTCTTTGAGGAAAAGCTAGACAACCTTCTGAGTGATATTAACGACTCCTCTCACCCTACAGGCTCACCCTTAGTTGGTGTACTCTCTGGTGGCAAATCAATCACCGAGTCTCCCCTCCACTCTGCCTGCACTTTACCCAAATCAGTCAATCTCTTGGATACTCTCAGGTGTAGGCTCGATAACTTTGAACATATTTCAGATGATTGTTTCTGCTCCCTAGCCAAATCCACATACGCTGCCTCACCACTTGATCCATTTCATCACAGGGTTTGGAAAGACCTGGTGAAAGAGTACTTTCTGCTGCTACGACAGATCTGTAATCCATCTCTGGACTCGGTCATAGTACCACAGACCTGATAAAAATCCATTGTCTCCCCCCTTTTGAAAAAACCTTCTTTGGACCTGGCTGTCCCTAGCAACTTAAGGTTAATATCACTGCTGCCTTTTCTGGTAAAATTACTGGAAAAATCTTTCCTATTACCTGGAACACCACACCCTGCTAGAAAAGGAACACATTCAGCTAGATTCATGAAAGAGCCATTTTGCGAGTCCTCAATAGCGATTATTAAGGAATCGCTATTAAGGACTTGCAATACGGGATTCATGTAGGAATCGCTAAATAAATTGCGATTCCTACACATTCCTTATTTGCGATTAGCAAATTGCTAATCGCAAATAAGGAATAACTCCCCATTCATTCCTATGGGCCTAAAGGCTCATAGGAATCAATGGGGAGTATTCCTTATTTGCGATTAGCAATTAGCTAATCGCCAATAAGATAGCGATTTCAAGGTTGCCAGGGGTGTCCAAAGGACACCCTGTAGCACCCCTGAAAAGCAAATTCACACAGGTGTTGAACACACACATGTCCAAAGGACATGTGTGTGTGTAACATGCAACTGAGAAAAATGCACTAAAGTGTTTTTTTCTATTTTTTCGCTATTTGCCACAAAGTCAGACTTCGTAGTAAATAGCGGCCAAATATTGCGAATTCGCAATTTAAAATTGGTTAATACATTGCATTTAAGGAATCTCTAATAGAGATTCCTTAAATACAATTCCTCGCAAATATTACATTTCTCAATTAGCGATTTTTGCATTTGGGATGATGAATCCCAAATGCAAAAATTGCGCTCGCAAAGGGCCAGATTCTCAGAATATGGCCCTTTGCGAGCGCAATTTCCTTTCATGAATCTGGCTGTTGGTCTTTAGACCAGGGCATGGAACTGAGTCGGTCTTAAATTCAGGGACAAGCTCAGGATGCTAGTCAATAGCGGTCAGTCAGCGATCCTGATTTTATTGGATCTATATGCCACCTTTGCCACAGTAAACCATAACATCCTTCTAGAGAGACTACCCTTGGGTGGAGTGGGCAGCAAAGCATTAAACTGGATGTGCTCCCATCTTTTGCAGCAATGTCAGGTCACTACTCTTCCTCCCTTCTGCTCTGCTTTCAGGGAAGTTAAATTATGCTGACAACACCCAGCTAATTTTGTCACTGGATAGTGACCACCAGACAGCAGGCAATATCTTTCACAACTGTATGACAGACGATACTTGGCAAAGCATCAACTTTCTTAAATTTAATGAAGACAAAATGGTGCTTTTGTGTTGCTCAGTTAATAAAGTCCCCCTAAGTCTCCCTGCCAATTTCTAGCTACTGTCAGCAAAGGATGGGCTACTTCATTCAGATTGTGTCCATAATCTAGAGGATGCCTTTGATAATAACATTTCCCTTGAAGGACTTGTCACCAAAGTAGCCAGGTTTCATTTCTTGCGTCATTGGGGTCTGCAGAAACTTCTTTTAAATCCCTGTGCATTGTTTTTAAAGACCTTCAGGGTCTAGACCCAATGCCCCTTTAAAATGGCCTTTGACGATACTCTCCGGGAAGATGCCTTCACTCCTCATCTGCCAATCTTATCTGCATTGCAAAATTCAAGAGGATAAGACAGGATGGGTGCACCTTCACAGTGACAGCTGCCAAGCTTTGGAATTAGCTCCCTGTCTCTTTCAGATTCTCAGCTGATCTTTTGCATTTTAGGAAAGACCAGAAAACGTGGCTCTTCCCTTATTAACTCTCCTGTTCTATCTCTTCACCATTAGTCTTTCTATCTTGGTTGGGAGCTTCAAGAGCCAGGATACTATTTTGGTGACAGTGAGCTTTATAAATACTAAAATAAATAAATATATGCAAATCACGTTTGATAGTTCATTAAACTGTGCTGCATCTCTATACTATAGATCAAATATGCTTTTTTACATATCCTAATAGATCATGTTTGTCACCTCCACTGAGAAATCCAACAATGCCAGGGTAAGTCTGCTTCAATGAAGCACATGTTAAAACTCATCAACCTGTGGAGATGGCTTTTGGGCTTCTGAAGGCAAGATTCTGGTGTCTGGACAAGTCTGGAGGAGGACTCCTCTACTCACCTGAGAAAGCGTGCACGATAACAATGCTCTGCTGTATGCTACACAACATTGCCATACTGCTAAACATTCCTTTCATCTAGGATGAATACTACAATGAGGAGGCCCTGGTATATTACCAAATTAAAATGACAGTGATGAAGAAGGACATGATTGACTTTTTTATTTAAGTCAATCCTTGTGTTTACGTACACTTCATTAAAGTTTGCTTAAATGCTATTATATACTGTAAATTCAAAAGAAGGACATACATACAGCAGGCATGAATGGGCAGACGAGAAATAATAACAGATAGCCAATAATTAATATACCAGAGAGAGCAGACCCTTACTATTGCACAATTTATAAGACCCCAGCCTGTGCCTCCCAATTAAACTGTGCCCACAGTTTTTCAAATCTGAATGATTGGATCACCCTTGTTTTCCTAGAGCAAGTTCAAGATCGTGAAGTTGCCAAATCATTGCCCAATACTCGGTTTCTCACAGGGGCTAACCAATGCCCATGATCTGGCTACACAGAGCCTGGCAGACTTTGTGAGTATGGCCAAAAGCTTTACCGTCTCCACATTAGGCTCCATTCTGCATCCTAGCATAACTTCCTTGGGGGTTAGGTATAGCGTGTATCCTTCTCCAAACAATACTATCCGGCCCACTTCTTCCCAAAATTGTGTTAAAACAGGGCAAGCACATAGCATATGTAAGATATTTGCGAATTGTAACTTGCATTTAGGACATTGAGTTGTCGGTGTATAGTATACCATACTAACTGTTTTAAGCTGTTGTAGTTTAGGTTTCACAGATTGTGCAGCCCCCTCAACTGTTTCTAGTGCCTTAAATACTTCAGAAAGTAGCACTTCCTGAGAGAGTACTCTGCTCCATTTAGCAGCCAGGCACATACCGTCGTCCTCTTTGTAATCACACAAACCCTGATATACAGTACTAATCAATAATTTCCATTCTGCCTTCAAAACACTATACAAAATAATGGGGGTACTCAACTCCATTAACGCCTTTAGATCATAAAAAAAATAATCCCTTAGCTGCAGATATCTGAAGAAGTGGTGCTGCGGGAGATCATACTCATTTTGTATATCAATTAAAGTGCGTAGCCCATTGGTATCCAACAGCTGCCCCACACTCGATATGCCATGTCTATCCCAAACTTTAAAGACCGAATCATGGAACACCCCAGGAAATACAGGGTTACCCCAAAGCAGCGTATGCATCCCTGTGTATTGGCTTTATAGACTAGTTAGGTAAATCTCTCGCCTTATGATAGCAATATCCTTGGCTGTCATAAACCTGACTCAGTTGTAATAGTTAGGATCTGTTATTGCATATAAAAAGACACTGCTCTCATCACCAAACGCCAAATATTAAATAGATTCAGCTATATCCGATTCTTTTGGGGCCAACAAGGTATGCAGCTGACCTGCAAAGGCTGCCAAAAAATATAACTTGAATCCAGGAACTGCAAACCCCCGTGTCGATATGGCAATTTTAATAAACGTAATGAACACCTCACCTGTCAGTAATCTCAAATAAAACCACTTAGTGTCCCCTCAAATGTCTATAAAAAACGAGTTTGTCACCCTCAATGGAATAGCCCGATAAATATAAAAGAATTTTTGAAGGACATTCATTTTTAGGTCTCGCCTCTAGATGGCTTGCATGCTCTGTATCGAACCAAGACTTCCTGTGTCTACTTCTTGGCTTAAAGCCTCACCCATAGGCTTTCCATAATCCAACACCATCATCGCTCCATTTTTAGATCTCCCCATTTGTCAAGGGTACGCATGGATCTTGCCTCTTCCGGTGTTTAGGTCTCCCCGAGTGGACTGCCCCAATTACTTTTTCTTGAAATGGGGAGTGATTCAGTTGTGGACTGTTGAGGCTGGAATCAATGCTTAAAGTATCTACATGAAGGAAATGCCTCCCAGACCATTGATCAAACAGCGATTTACATAGGGAACCCACGAATTGATCCTACAGTCGTTCATATTATTCCTGTTATTTGCAATTTATCTTCCAGGATATACACTCTTGTTTATCACACCTGTATTACTGTTTTTCTTTGAAAGAATTATTTATTGTGCAATGAATCATAAATCTTTTTTCTTCCATCATAGCATTTTTTTCTTTTTACAAATGTTTTGAATGAGCGTGCTATACATTTTACTTTTTCAGCCTACACAGAGGCAATTTACATCCATTTTTGGACTACTTTTTTAAATGGGTGACCGTGTTGTCACTTGGTTGCGGCTGCTTTCACCTGTGCGCACCGGTAAAAAATGCATTTTTGGGATTGCTCTAGTGCTATTGCATGGAATGCACTGAGTTTTGGCTATGTTCAGTTAATAATCAGATACTGCCCCAAACTTAGCAGCCTCCTCTCCTATAGCATGTATAGGTTTGCCAGGACCATCTGAATATATTGCCACATCATCTGCATCGGGACTGATCTTTAATTCACCATCACAAGACACACCTGGGCTAATCCCATAATTTCTAATTAAAGCTTGAAGGTAGGATTCTAAATATTGTACAAATAGCAGAGAGGAAAGCAGGCAGCACTGCCATACCCCGCGCTGTATCATAAAGGTGTTGGAGAAGGCATGACTGCATATACCAATTTTGCCAAAGGAGATTCGGCAATAGCCTGTACCTATTTTCAAAATCTTGTACCAAGCCCAAAGGCCTCCATTATCTTCGATACGAATGCCCATGTGACCTGATCAAAAGCCTTCTCGGCGTCCAATAAAATCAATGCAAGTTTACCCCACTCCTAGCTGCAACATCAAATCCACTATTGCTGTATTTATGTGACTTGTTGTGTCCCTACCAGGGATAAAAACATGTTGCTGCTTAGCTATCATATCTGGTAAGATTGGGGCAAGTCTTGTAGGAAGGTGGAATCTGACTGCATGGTTGCCCCCACTTTTTTCTGGTGTTTTGATGGTTTTCGACTTAGTTTGGTTGGGATACTGCTATTCAGGGCCCCAGCCTATCTGCTTTCTCTTTTAAATTGATTGCATGTACTTTAGGTGCACTCCAGATTGCATACTGTAGTAACCTTATGAGTCCCTAGTATATGGTACAATATGTACCCAGGGCATAGGTACCCCAAAAGCCTACCAGGGGCTGCAGCATGTATTATGCCACCCCTGGGCAGCCTTCCAAAATGACACCACAGGTCTGCTACAGCAGCCTGTCTAAGGTGGTATATGCACCCCTTACTTAGATATAGGTTCCGTATATCTACCTTATATCACTGTACATATAAACCTATCAGTGAGAGGGTGCCCATGCATAAGCAGGGCCTCTCTGCAGCCTTCGGAATCTATTTTCCGGGGTTGTTCTGTGATGCAGCCAGACCATATACTCTTAGGAGTATTATAACCTTGCGGTAAATGTTAACTTTGGAATGATTGCTAGGAAACATGTCGTGTGGTGTCAAACACCTTGGAATCATACCTCCCCGCCAGTACTGGCACGGAGGTATGATTCCACCCTCCTAGAGGGAGAAACATGGCCACACCGGTACACCCAATACCAGCTTAAGAGAACCCTGTTATCACAAAACGGATGCTGCAGCCACAGACACGAGTCTGGCCTCCTGCTGCTGGATGAAACTCTGGCAGGGGAGGCCTGGACAATAGGTTTCCTGTCACAGGGAGGTGTAACAACCTCCCAGACAGGCTTTAGTGTATTGGGGCTGGGTGGGTGCACTCCAAGAGTGCTTTAAAGTCTGCACTGGGGCACATTTGGTGTCCGTGTGAATAGCCCAGTTCAAACCAGTTGCAGGGGCTACCAGCCCCATCTCTGGTGCGAAAATGTACAAAGGAAATGGGTGCAGCCACCCCTCGTTCCAAACGCTCCAATAGGTGGGTCCCCAGAGTTTGTCCCACCCCTTCCTTGAGTATAAAGTAGGAACCCCTGACTACAGGACTTTAGAATTGTCTGGATGAAACTCGGATAGTGAATCCTGGAACTTCTACGATCTACAAGGCACTAGATAACTGAAGGATCTCCCTTGGAGTAAAGGAGTTACTCCTCTGCGTGGCAGGCACCAAAGAGGCATCTGACTGGTTTGCATCTCCGAAGCTCCCGCCGGACTCCGAAGAATTAGCAACACAAGAGGTGGGTTCCCAGAATTTCCAGAGGCTGACCCGAGCTCCCAGCAAAGCTGAGACCCGTAGTCTTCGTAGGGACCATGGAACCGGAACCCTGGATACTGTGCATATTTGCAAGTGCATATGCTTCTCGACAATCCTTGAGGCTGTGCATTGGGTCAGTTGTAGCCCAGACCCTGGGCAGCCATTCCACTGAAGATTGCCGGCCTACACTACACAAGTGTTCCATGAGCCGGCCCTTTGTGTTTTCTCTCGAGGTACCTTCTCAATCCCTGGTCCGTCAACCTGTGGGTCCCTGAGAAGGCAACTTTAAATTTCCTTGGGCTATCCTGGTTGCTGCAGATGTGCCCTGACTCTCCATCTCTTGGGGAGTCCCCTGGACCTTGCTGGTCTACACCGAAGCATCTTTTCTCTTCCTGCGTGGGTTGCTGTTGCCAAGGCTTGTTGCATTCAATCCGAGCTCTGACACTGCAGCACTGGACATTCTTTGTGGGACAGCTAAAATCCAGCTTCTGGTCATCGTTGACACCCCCTGGTCCTCGTGGCTGCAGAGTCAAGCTTCACCTCTACGCACCTGAAGCACCCGACATCGTCTGAGCATTCGTCTATCGTGCCCCTGGTCACTGGCAAGTGAGCCAGACTCTGCACCTCTGCTTTCCGGTTCTTCACATCTTCGATCTAGGCATGGATCACACTGGACACTTTCCTCCTTCACGGCAGCAGCACTTTGCAGAAAATCGCCATTGAAATCAACGACGATTCCCGACACCATTTGACACCTATGCACCCAGCTTCCGTGGATGAGGTAACTCAAATACTCCGGTGCTCCATTGATGTTGGCCCTAAAACCCCTGAAGTGGTTTACTCAAAGTCTTCTCCAAAGTGTCCTTAAACTTTAACATTCCAACCGCGATTTTCCCCATAGAAGCTACTGCCCTCGCGGCTGT
This sequence comes from Lissotriton vulgaris, assembly GCF_964263255.1. Taxonomy (NCBI): domain Eukaryota; kingdom Metazoa; phylum Chordata; class Amphibia; order Caudata; family Salamandridae; genus Lissotriton; species Lissotriton vulgaris. Next base: position 503,256,819 of record NC_141694.1, read on the forward strand.
GTTCACACACTGCACGTCCCCAGTGGGTCCCCTGTGTCACTACATTGGGTGGTTCCTTGGGGTACCAGCGATTCTACATGCTCTAGGCACTGTGTCTATTCAAGTCGTGGTTCTTATACCACTTTCTTATTATATGGTTTGGTCTCCCCCTGGGCCCAATTGTATGTTGTGCTATTTACTAAAGTTCTATTGTGTTTAAATTGTGTACTTTGTTCTGTAATCTCATAAAGAGATTACTAGAGAGTGTTTAGTAATAAATACATATATTTTATATATACCTTGGGTGGTCCTTCTTTCATTTAGACATTCCCCAGTGAGTATTCGAAAGAGAGACTGGAAAAAGTTGGACATTGGCTCTTTTGACAGAGTTCTTGCCACTCACTTATCCACCAGCCTACCAAATTCGGTTGACATGGAAATCGCTGCCAGAGCTGTCAACTCCTGGCTCCTTGAAGCTATTGACACCTGCCTTCCCTTTGTCCATAAGAAGATGAAAATCCATAAAACACCTGCCCCATGGTATAACGAGACATTAAATACTGACAAATCTTGATGTAAAAATTGGAACGCGCTTTGAGAAGGGATTACTCCCCTTCAGCTGGCCTTACCTATAAAAATGAGTTGAAGCGTTACAATAAAGCATGTGCCCTGACAAGGGCAAATTAGGCAAACAAAATGATCTCGGAAGCGGTTAATAAATCTAAAGTTCTTTTTAGTGTGGTTAAAGACCTGGCAGGTTCTCAGACTATAGCCAAACCTCCCTCATGTCAAGCAGCAAGTGCGATGAACTCGCTCAGTACTTTATCGCTAAAATAGAAAATATTTATCAGGATATCTCCGTTCAAAGAGACAGCAACATCTCGGCGACTTTGCCCCCTAATTTAGGGGAGGTCACTGACTCTCCTGCTTCGTCCCCGGCATTACTTCTGTCCTGGCCTGATCTTCACCCCTCAACTCTCTGGGAGATCCTGAGCAAGGTTAAGTCAGGCTCTCCAATTGATCCCTTGCCTATCCCTATACTGCGCCTTCGGGATACCCCTCAACTCTCTATGATTTGCACCTTACTTAATTAGTCACTCAACACTGCTGTCGTCCCTGGCTGTTGGAAGCACGCAATGGTTACCCCATTGTTGAAAAAACCTACTGCTGATCCCAAGGTTCCTTCCAACTCCCGTCCTATCTCTTTATTACCTGCATTTTCTAAAATCTTAGAGAGGCATATTCACCAGCGCCTGTCCCAGTTTGTGGCAACTAATAACTTGCTACATCCCTCTCAGTCAGGTTTCCGTCCTGGATTTTCCACCGAGACCACTCTTCTTGGCGTCACAGAAAATCTTCACCTGCTGCTGGACCGAGGTGATACAGTTGCTCTGAAATTACTCGATCTCAGTGCAGCTTTTGATACTGTATCCCACGACATACTCCTCAGATCCCTCGCGGCCATTGGCATCGGTGAACAAGCCTTTGACTGGCTTACATCTTTCCTGACGGGCCGGACTTTCCAAATCTTTTCTCATTCTTCCACTTCTAAAACGTATTCTTCCCCTCACGGTGTGCCCCAAGGTTCGATCCTCAGTCCCCTCCTTTTCAATCTTTACGTCACTCCCTTGGCAATTATTGCACAACGTTCTGGACTTAATCTATTTACCTATGCGGACGATTCTCAAATCGTCTTTTCTTTATCCCAAGTTGACCCAGCCTCGACCTCCCCTCTGCAGGCGGGTCTCAGCAAAATATCAAACTGGATGAACCACAACCGGCTTAAATTAAATGGTGGGAAGACCGAGGTTCTGGTACTTGGGAACAAACCCGACCTCTGGAGCCCTGGGCACTGGCCAGCTGCCTTGGGTTCTCTACCTTCCCCTTCCAAATATGGGCGTAATCTAGGGGTGATCATCGACAATGGTTTATCCATGAAAAGTCAGGCCAACAAAGTGGCAGCCACCTGCTTTACTATCTTGCGGTGGCTGAGAAAAATCTTTTGGATGCTACCATCCGACACGCAGAGGTCCGTAGTGGATGCCTTGGTGACCTCCAGGTTGGACTATGGCAACGTGCTCTACCAAGGCAGTCACACGTCGTCTTCAATTGGTCCAAAATGCTGCCGCTCGGCTTCTCTGTGGCTGTCGTAAAACTGATCACATCACAGAACGCCTTCGGGAGCTCCATTGACTCCGTTTTGAAAGTCGTGTAAAGTTCAAGGCTTTGAGCTACGTGCACAAGATCAAGGCGAGGGTAGCTCCCTTGTATCTTCAGTCCCTTGTCAAACCCTACACTCCTTCTCGTTCTCTTCGTTCTTCTTCTCAATATTTATTTTATGTACCCAAGTACAGACTTTCCAGAATTGGTGGCAGTTCTTTTTGCTAATCTTGGACCTAGACTTTGGAACTCCCTCCCCCTGGACATTCGCAAGGAGAACTGTCATGCTCGCTTCCGCAGAGCCGTTAAAACCTGGCTCTTTAACCAATAATCCTTCATTTGCTAGTGATATGCTGCTTCTGTACTTCAGCGCCGAGAAACCCTTGTGGGTAGCTGTCGCGCTATATAAACTCAATAAATAAATAAATTCAAGAGGTTATAATCTGGTAAACCAAGCTGCTTTGCACTCCTTCAAGTCTTAGCCTGAAGGCTGCTCTCTATAGCTACCACTAGGATAGCTTTTAATAAAGGTTCTCTTTAAACCTGTCATCAATAAGGGTTGTTTGGACTGGTGCAAGGTGCCCACTAGAACTAGTGTACAGCATATGCCAGGCCAACTTCTCACAAGTTGCATAGCCCAAACCATAGCAAAATCTTTGCATTAGTATAAATAAGTGAGATAGGCCTGTATGACCCTAGCTCTACAGGCGGTTTGTCTTTTTTTACAATTATTGTTACATTGTCAACTTTTTTATATCCTGAACTACCTTAAGTAGTGGTGAGATTATAACATCCTTGAATATTTTATGAAACTCTAGAGAGATGGAGTTTTCGCCTGCACCCTTTCCTGTAGGCAAAGGTAATAATAGCCAACTCTAGCTCCTTGGCCTGTATATCTCGGCCCAGCACCTCTGCCTGTGATTCTTCTATCACTGGCAGTTTGCCAACCCCTTACATACGCCATTATTTCCACCATGCTAGGCCTTGAAGATTGACTATATCGTTTTTGATAAAATATCGAGAATTGCTGAATAATAGCTTGAAGGACAGTCTGAATTATGCCGTCATTACTTTTAATGCTCTGTATCCGACTTCTAGCCTTCCTAACTGATATCTGATGGGTCTTTACTCAGCCCACCTTGTCCCCATATTCATACTGAAGGGCCTTATTCTTGGCATAGCTTGCTGCTGTCTTATCCTTAAAATCCTGACTAAGTTTAGATCGCTTGCTAATGAGCTGCATGCATTAAGTCTGCTCACCCACATGCCCTACTTTAATTACTGCAACATGGGATATTTCTAGCTGTAAGATCTCCTGGGTCAGCACGTGAGTACTGGTTCGAATCTCCATGTTCTGTGCATAGATCAATTGTTTGGTGATACCCTTGATATAAGCCTTAAGTGTATCCCAAACTACCAGATGCGATGCTGCCTCAAGATTTATCTCCAATAAACCATTTAGTGAGCTCTTTGCCATCTTGCAGGACTATATAAGTTACTAAGTAGATGTCTTGGGAATTAAAACTGGCATTGGCGGCCTCCTACCCCTGTTAGATTGACAACTAAAATAATTGGATTATGATCAGATTAAACTTTGGACAAACCCAATCTGACATATATCATATCAATCGGGGAATAGTGAAGGACATGAGTTACGCCAAGAAGTCATTGACAACTTCCTCCTTATATGGTAAATAACTAAACATACATGTGTTGCACATATTAATTTCGAGATCCACAGTTGGTAGACTACTACAATTGTTGTAATGTATACAGTTTATATAGGATCACAATTATAATGGTAATGTTTTTGATTGGGATGAGTACATGAGTGAATTGTTCTACTAGAAACTGATCTTGTCATAGCTTGATTAAGCATAGGAGCAGATAGTGTAACTGCCATAATGTTATTTTGCATGTACCCACTTTGTTGAATAATACTAAATATTATTATTTACATTCTTGTGTTTTCCAAAGATAAACATACTGTGCCATTTTCTGTAGAACAAAAGAATCATGAGTGACAAAGGAAATGCGAAAGGTAGCATACTTTGTGCATGCAGATGTTGTATGTACTTGAATCTTTTATCCTCGTGTAGTACTCAGTTTTGTGTGCAGAAGCACTGTCTCAATGCATTACACCATTAGTTTTTAGTATGAATGACTGTTAGTCCAGAGTGGGTACAATTATGTTATGTGAAAATAAAGCTCTCTGAATACTCTGATTTTCCTACATCTCCAATATTAGGTGACTAACATTACTTCTAAGTATTTAAACCTGAAACATGGTTTGTCTCTATTAATTGTGACTGTACTATTGTTTATAAAATTGTCTGTAGGCATGTTATAGCAGGTGGGACTTCACTATTAGTATAGGCATAAAGCGTTGCATGATGAGCATCCAGATATAGGAGAGAAGGTAAGATGTTTACTTACACAGCACAATGATCGCACAAAGGAGTTAATAAGACACAAGAATTTACATGTACTGCAAGAACAGTAGTGATTTATTAATTTTTTTTATATTTATTTGAAGTAGTTAAGTCTTTGTAAGTCAAATATCATCAACATTATATCAGACACAGCCATCGTGTGTGAGACATTTTTAACTTAAGCCGCAAATGTTTGGGGTCAAGTGTCTAATTTACATATAGTCATAATAAGGGAAATGCAAGATTTGAATTGTGCCAAGGGTCAATGTTGCCGCTGCACCTGATAAAGTTTTTGGCCCCTCTTGGTGGTGGTTCTATTGTGATCATCTGCCACTGGTCTGTATGAATATCCCCTCCTCGGAGTGAACGGTGGGTGAGCAGTTGTACGATTTCCAGAGATGGCAGTTGTCTCCTGGGTTTGCAGGGATCCCTCTCTGTGGAAAGAGGTGGTGTTACCAGGACTTTGTGTTGCATGAAAATCTGTTCTATATTTTGTGATTTCACTTAACATTTGATTAAAAAATCACTATACACTTCAACATTCTTCCACAGATTCACAAATTAGCAACAAACACGAAATAATTACATGTTTCTTTTTTTTTTTACAACATCACAATTATGTATCATGCCTAATCAGTGATATGGAGAGCTTTCACATTTCGAGAGCTCCTTCTGAACCAGAATTAGCATATGGCTTCTAAATGTACATCATACAAGTAAGCCATCGCCCTTTTACAATGAATGAGACCAAAATTACACGGCAAAGGAAATACTTGTATATGGTTGTACAGTTAAATGCACTATAGGCCCCTGGTAGCCATACAGGTGTCAAAGCTCGAAAATTCAGTGAAACCGCTTAGAAACGTTATCCATCAGAATGTTTCTATGTGGTGCAGCGTATGAACATGCATTATTTCAAGATATTGACTTTTTATTTTATATTTTCTGAGTCAAAGTTGGGCAATGATGGCAGTGAGACATGACAAGAAGTTATTGTGCCTCTTACAATTGTTTATGTGAGTTGTAGTAATTGGCCACTAAGAATGTAGCTGTTTTTGGTTCCAGCACCAATGGACAACTCCATGTTTACCTAATTGGTAAATTGAGAGTGCACTCTCGGCCACAACATGCTTAGATGTACACTAAAGTGTGAGTGAAATATAGTGCTGTTGTTACACTAGTAACTTTCTATGTCCAGGCCATAGGTACATCCAGTAAATGTTTTCAGAGTACAATACTGAAGCTTGTTTGTTCAAATTGTCTCATAGGTATTGTCACCATTTTAATAGACAAATACAGAAGCAATGTAGATGTGATTAGCAAGGGTATGTTGTACTTAGTCATAAGGGCCTACCCATACCAAGTCCTCCTATGAACTGAGTGAAAAAGGTGAGAGACTATTAATAATGATTTGACTACAACAGTTATGTCATGACTTACCTACTTACTTTTAAAGAGAAATGTTATATTGTTCTTTATAACAGTTATAATGTGTAGAAGGTATTTACCGAGTAGCTGGTCAACTTTACAGTAGTTTGTGCACGTTTATGGTAAATGCTAGGCCATACAATGGATACTTGTCAGACAAATGTCTGAAACATTACACATAAGATCTGTTATACTATCACTATGTACTCCATGTTAAAAATGCAAATGGCAGGTAACCTCACATAGCAATAGTGCAGTTTATTAAACTAGAGTGACCCTCACAGTGTGCTAACATTAGTATATCTACTGCATTTTTAAGATTTGCTGCATTTAATTCAGGACATCGAAGTTACAAGATGAAATCGATTTCTAGGGCATTTACAATTTACATATTAGTTTTCTGTGTACTGTTGTGTGCTTTTATTTACCTGTGTCCAATATACCTGGGATTCCTGCAAAGCCATTAGTGTCCAGGATCCCATACACCTTTTCCGACCAGGGCAAGAGGTGCATAGGCCTGGGAGAGCCACCACCAGTCTGCTGGCCCACTAGGTGGCCTTTGGAGGTCAGAGATTTGACTCTCCCCTGCAGATCTTTTTAGTGCTTCCTAATATCCTCCTGTGATTGCCTGGTGTTAGAAACATCTTTAACGTTTGAGAAAATTCGTTCCCACATTTGCGTTTTCTGGGAAATAGTAGTAGATTGGACCCAAACTAGTGGATTATACCCTAAGGATTTCATCAATTATGCCTTTCAATTGTGTGCCTATAAATCTGGACTTTCTTCTCTCAGTCATGGTTGAAAAGAAGTAAAAATATGGTATTTTAAAAAAGGGAAGAAAACTTTTGATATTAGGGGAAATAATAAAAAAATATAGCAAAAGGTGAATCTAACGGTCTACCCTCAAAACAACCATCTGATTCCGGCTGCTTTTAAGCAAAGGCAAAGGATGATGGCATAGCATGTGGTGTGCTTTAAAGTCTGCCTAGCAGGTGTGATTACTTAGGACTTTACAATAAGGTGTGTCTCTTCAGCGTCCGTCATTCAGATGCAACACTATACCACAGAAATTCCATTCTGTGACATATTTCCTCCAACGCTACACAGCCGCAAGTCCACTATGCTAACTGTAATATATACATTTGGTGGGCGGAATCCTGCCACACCAATGCCCATGGAGTGTTATACGACAGCAGAGGAATACTCACTGCATGCGTGGTATCGTTGCTTGGATGACATATCTCCCTCCTACAAGATGAATGGTGGTTTCACCACTCTATGTACAAATTGGACAGGACATACTCTGTAAGTCTGGCGGGCAGCATTGAACCTCTATCAAAGAGGATGGACGGATAGACCGCCAAGAAATCAATCGGGTCCTTGATTAAAAATATTCTGTGTCTTGTTGAATTTTTATAAAAAACAACAAGGGCACCCAATCGAGTCAGCACAGGACCTCGGGGAACATATGAGTAAAGACAACAGCGGTCCTATGCAAGGAGGGATATAGTCAAAAGGTAAATATAGACACAATGGAAACTATATTGTAAATTGACTTGCTCAGCCGGGCTGAGGTCTAATATTTAATTTAGAACCACAATATTAGGAGATACCTTCAACAATTTCTTGGAGATGGGCACAAGCCTGTGCCCAGACGTTTACAAATTGTAATGGTTAGCGGAGTGGATAGAAGGTAGAGAAAGGTTTTTAGGCAAAAACTATTGTTTTCTGTGCATATAGCAATAACAGAATTCACATTTACACCATTACTTGAAATATAGTAACAGATACACAACAGAGTATATGGTGTAGAAGTTGTCGACGGCGTTTTGATCCCATTACATAGTTACAGGGATCATCATCAGGACTGAGTAAAGCCTAATCATTCCTAGCCATGATAGCCTAAAGAAAAGGGGGGAGAAAAATAAGGAAGTTTGTCCAAGAGAGGACACATTTTAGTTATCGCTACACACTTACATTTGTAATTTAAACATAAGTGACATTCAGTGTTGCCTTAAGGGCCTATAACAAGGCTTTGTGCACGAGAAGTGAAGTAAAAGAATTTAAAAACTTTGCTTTAAAGCTAATGCATTCATTCAACGTCTGTGCTTTTTTCTTATTGTGCCTGACAGAGAATAATGACCTTCATACTGCTGTGTGCTAGTTGGTGCCCAGGCCGTGTGCTAAACACCAGAGTTTTGGCGAGATCCTGCAGTAGGGATGGGTGCGTGTCCTAAGGCGTGCATAACATGCATGTAACGCACAGGGACTTCTACTTCGGCGAAGAAAGAGCGGCACGTACTCTGTACTAAAGTAGTAACTAGGTTATCGGTGAGAATTGAGGGGTCGCGATCGCCTACCAAGCAATCTACAAGCTTACCGCATTGGGCGAGGCGCACACAGTGGGTGCCGGCCGGTGGCAGGGAGTAGGGGGCAGTCGTTATCTGCAAAGGGACCGGAGGGTCTATAAGTAATCAATTAGTTCTGAAAACAGGAATCAAAAATTGGACGCTGGCTAAATAACTCACCCGCGGAGGAACCCGATAGTCCCAATTTAAACGGGCAGCTTAAACGGTGATTACGTTTCTGGCAGGGTTGGGTTTCAGGCAGGTATGCCACGGAGATCAATCTCCTAAAATTACGAGAGGGAACATTAACAAGGTAATGGGAGTTCAGGTCGTTCGTGGTGAAGCGTGTAAGAAAAGAGCTTACCCCGTGGAGTGGTTGAGGCGCCAACAATGGGCTGATTCCTCACGAGCCTGAGGGAATCAAACAAGGGGGAATTTAGGCTTAGTAAGCAAAGGGGTACAAAATGCCTCAAGGAATTGGAGAGGGGGGTGGTGGGTAGCCATGCGCTTACCTTAACAGACGACTGCAAGTGCTTCCCGGGCCGGTGCACAGGCGAGCAACCAGGAAGTAAATTTATACCTTGGTGATTGGAGGGAACGGTCACATGATGGGAGTGGCGATAGGGGATGCACACTGATTGGGAAGGGCAGTCACATGGTCAAAATAAAAATAAAAGAAGGACAAGGGGGCAGCCATGATGGGTGGGAAGGGCAGTTACATGGTCAAAATAAAAATAAAAGAAGGACATGGGGGCGGCCATGAAGGGTGAGTGAAGGGTTCCTAGGATTACAGTGAACGTGAATAAAGTGAGAGTGTGATAGCATAACGTGACGCTAAAACCAGTGAAGGACAATTTAAACATGCACAGTTCAAAGTTCCACATATTCGACTTAGCAATTCATTAAGTTTGAATTTTGCACCTTCATACAACTGCAAATAAAATGCACGAACCTTAAATGCAAAATAGATGGAAGTTAAACTAATCAGTGGGAAATACAGTCTTTCACATTATCACAACTCTGTTGGTATTAAGTAATCACTTCAGATGTCTTTATGTTTGTTGAAGAGACAAAGAACTGAATCCAGATTGGCGCAGTGATGAATACGGACTTGTGTATTTATAGTGATGCGAGGACCCATCTTGTAACTAAAATATGTAAACCATTATTTTACAATTGTATTAGACGCAGATTAATAAAGGCTGCCGCAAAATGATTTAGTGTTTAAGATGAAACACGAGCTTTCAAAGTATATTTTTTAGTATTAGGTAAACTGTATATAGCACAGACATGTTGATAGTGTCCGTTAAAAGAATGATTACCAGAACTCAGCTGCCAACACTCTAACATTAATTCTAAAAAAACAAAGAATACAAGAAAATAATCCCTTGTCCTCATAGCAGTTCATATGCAAGAACGAACTCACATCTCTATTTTCGAATTATTCTCTCATGACCTCTCCATCAACCTGACTCAGAAATACGTGGTCAGGCAGGCTCTGAGACCTAGGCGTGAGGTTACTGATAATCAGGTCGCAGGTGGGGTGGCACGTAGCCAGCAGACAAATGTGCGATAAAGGAGATTCAAGTCAATCCCCTGAATATGCACGACAGGGCCACATTAGTCCAGGGAGATTGGAACATAAGTCTTCTAGCACAGGCATTATTATATAAACACAATTTTCTTGTATGCTTCGGTTTTTCTTTTTATTCGATTTCTTCTGCCAGCTAACAGGTGTTTCATCAATGGGTGTGTACCCCTATAACTTCCTCAGGGCTGAACAATCAAAATGTAATCTTTTTCACAATTCATTCCATTGCACGATTCTTCTGATTATTCATACATTATAACTCTCCGATTATTAACCAAGCACATTTGTGGAGGTGGCAATATTATAGAATATCTTAACATCAGAAAATCCTTATCACAAAACACATCGATTTGTGTACATATTCATTACCTTTGCATCATGCTTTTGTCATATTATCATCTGCATCTTTTGGTTGCCACTATACCCAGTGGAATGTATTAGAATGCATATATTATGAGCTGAATGAATATATGTTATATGAGTCATGCTAGTTGGACAAATGTCCTTAATTCTAATCAATATTGTGTCCATCACCAATATACCTTAAATACATGTAATCCATGAGTATTCTCTGTCAAAATAAGTGAAATATATTGATTGGTCATAAATTAATATTATACTGGATAGTTTCTCGTATAGACCTATTTGGATTCCACCTACCTCAAACATAAAGAAGAAAGAGGACAACATTCTATTTTAGTACAGATTTGTCACAATAGCATCTCCCTTGCCCAGTAACAGACTTGGAAGGTGTATAATCGCTGTCAACCTGACAAAGTGATAACAGGGCACCAAATTAGTCGAAAGGCCGGTAAATATCCACAATCTCACACTCTGGTCCACTAATGGGCACGGCGGCAACAAATGCCAAGGGCAAATCTGTAGTTGCTCTCATGTACAAAAATAGTTGTAACTTACCCGTGTGCGGGTTGGCTGGTCACCAGCTGTAGTATCGGCGCCTGTGTGTTTGTCTCTTTCCGTACTAGATGGGTGCCATCTTTGAATTCTATTTATAATGCTCCTGATGGGGCAACCGCCAACCAGACGAGAGTTTCTAAATGAACATCAGCGCCATGTTGGAACATGTTTATACATGCATAAAGAATATAGATAACATGTAATCAGGTTCCATATATCCGCACCAAAACTGCTCTGTACAAGAACATAATTCTAATCTCTCACCGACACACAATAACCGTATTTCATCCCACGTACGGGTCTATGTATGTATATTTTTCCCTCATCTAATTAATGGACACCATCATCAATTTTATATATAACGCACCGAATAAGGAACAGCCTAGTAACCAACAGTTTCTATGTGAACATTCACGCCATACCAGAACATCCTAAAAGCGTGCGCTAGATGTACAAAGAGTCTCTATAACGCTCTAATATGTTAATAGCCTACCAAGTGAAAATTTCTAAATGAACGTCAGAGTCATGTTGGACCATGTTTACACGTGTAAAAAGATACCATATATCCACACTAAATTGCTGTGTATGAGTACAAAGTTATAATCTCACACCCACACACAATAACTGTATCACATCATAGTGGAGAAGTGTGGCTCAATGGTTAGAGCGGCAGACCCTGATGCAGAGGTCTAGCCCGGGACCAGGGTTCAATTCCCCGCCTCGGCGGGTCTTGGGCTCAAAATTCCAGGGACCTGATAATTCTCTCCTTGGTGCCTATTCCAATCATTGAGTCCCACTCTGCAACTCTGGGCAATAGCTTGCTTAATCTCCACAATGGCCCCCACAACGCTAAGGAGGCCTGGCCTCCACCTTGGGGGTGCCCAGGAGTGGATGCCTCACAGGGAAAGCCAGGATGGGTTCCACAGCAGTATTTGTACAAGCGCCTTGAGACCCTTGCGGTGAGTAGTGCGCTATACAAGTATCAATTTACATTACATTTACATAGGTATGGATCGACGTAAGCATATTTGTTCGCGTACTAGATGGGGGCCCAGGAATCATCAATTCTATATAAAGCACACTGAATAAGGTAACAGTCTACTAACCCACAGGTAACGTCCACGCCATATCGAAACATGTTTATAAGCATGCTTTAGAAGTACAAAGAATCTATATAACGCTCTGACTAAGATAATAGCCTACTAACCGCCAAGTTCTATAAGAATGTCCACACCATATTGGAACTTGTTTATATGCATGCATTGAGAGTGCAGATGGTAAGATTTCATCTATAACAATTAAGACTACTTTGTTAGGTATATATCTATAAACGGTGCTATCACACATAGAGTGCCCATGTATGTGTACATAAAATCAACTAGTAATGTCATAATGGTCAATGACAATGAATAGCTCTATTTACTGCCTTATCGCTGCTCCAAGTACTGACTGATATGCCCATCATGGTCATTGTGGAACCGGGCGCCCTATCGGCACGTGGTTATTTGCAAGATGGACTTGTTAATGAACATTATCTATTTGTTAACCTCAGATGGTCCTTAGAGTAATATTACAGAAGGAGGCCTATGACTCTATGTTCCACCTTCGCACCGTTGTGTAATATGTATATATTATCAACAATGTGAATGTTGTGTATATATTATATGGTCTAATTATATTTTCTTACTGTATTCAGCATATTCCAATATGGTGTAGGTGTAAGCCTTGAAGGTAGCGACATCTAGGAAATCTATTAACCAAATCACTAATCTCGGTGTGTAGTGGCAAGCAATTGAAATTAATAAAGATGGCATCCATTTTGAATATCATAATGAAATGTCATCAAGAATACAATATTGGAAATAATATCATTCATTTATGTATTATCATCTCATTACATAACCAATAAAGGTGTACACTCTAATACTTTCTCCATACCTCGTCTCATGGTGGGATTACCATTGTTCTGTATGAATTTCTGTAAATAACACTTTATACATTTGCCAAGTGTCATGTCACATATTAGCTATGATCAGTTTCCTAAGAAATAGTGCAACTCATGATCAACATTTAAATCGTATTCCACAGGCTGTAATTTCAAGATCCACTTTGCCTTGCATCGTCTCAGGGATAGTTCCCTATTCCCTTCTCTTGGATCCCTCGGCACATGGTCTATACGATAAAACAAAAAGTTCCTATGTGACCTTTGTGATTGGCATTCATTCCCATGTACTGCCACTGGGAATCTTGTATCACATGTTTTTGTCACTCTGAAGTGCTCCCCCACTCTTTTTTAGATTATGTATTGTGCTACCCACGTACAGATGACCACACTTACATTCAATGACATAAACAACATACTTAGTCTGGCATGTGGTGTTTGAACATATTCTATACTCTCTTCCATTATGATCCGTAAATTACTTAGTTTTGTATTTGGTCCACCTGCACATTGTGTAGTTGCTGCATTTATAAAAGTCTAATGTCTGACGTGTGAACCAGTTGTCTTGTTCTTCTTTTCTAAGATAACTGGGACTCAGTAGGGGCTTCAGAGTATGCCTTCTTCGAAAAGGTAACACCTGGTCTTGAGGGATTGTGATCCCTCAAGGCCCCATGTTCTCTCAGGAGGTGCCAGTGTATATTTAGACATTTACGATACCTGTTTGCAAGAATATTGTAATCTGTAATGTGATGTATAAATGTACTGGTATCTCCCTTCCTAGTATTTGTGTCCATTGTGTTTTTTCTGTCCTTACCGCCCATCTTATCCTCGCAGCTCTCACTACATTGATACTATATCCTCTCTCCAAAAATCTATTTTCCATGTCCTATAAGCAAGCATTAAACTCCTGTTCCTCACTAAAAATCGTTCTTGCTCGCATCATTTCTCCAAACGGTATGGCATTAATTTGATAGGGTGGATGTGAGCTGGAGGCGTCTAAGGTAGCATTGCATGAGGTGGGCTTACGATAGAGTCTACTATGTAATTCACAGTCCTTCACATATAACTTCACATCAGAAAAATTCAATTGTTGTCTGACTGTATTTGGACGTGAATTCTATGTTTACCTCATTTTGATTAAGATATGTTATAAATTCTTGCAACAGTGCCTCACTGCTTGTCCAAATCATGAAGCAGTCATCGATAAACCAACCCCAGTATAGTATGTTTGCTATCCATTTGACTCCTTTTCTGCCCCAGATATGACCCTCCACCAATACCCCCATAAAAAGGTTAGCATACGGCGGAGTAACTCTGGAGTCCATGGCAGTCCCCTGTAACTGCTTATACCATGTATCTTCAAACAGGAAAACGTTGTTTTCTAGGATTATCCTCATTATGTGTAATAACATCTGTGTGTTCTGCAACAGCGTCACTGATCTTGAGTTCAATATACGGGTCATGCCGTATGCCATTATCATGTGTGATGCTAGTGTATAAAGATGTAACATCTAGAGTAACCAACCACATACCTGCTTCCCATTGTATATCATTCTGAATATTTAAGACATGTTTCGTATCACGAATATGCGAAGGCAAATTCCTCACGAACGGTTGTAAGAACAAATCTACCTATTCCAAAATTCTATCAACCCCCCTATGCCCAACTCTTTTGGACTCCCTGGTGGAAAGTCTAAGCCCTTGTGGACCTTCAGGAGTGTATACAAACAGGGGTACCTGGAGCTGTCTATATGTAAGTTATCATATTCATCCATCGTTAATAGACAGTCATCATGCCACTCTTTCAATTGTGCATTGATAGTTTTTGTTATGTTAAAGATAGGGTTGGTCTCCAATTTCTTGTAACATGAAGCTTTATCAAGTTGTGACTGAATTTCCTGGATATAGTCAGCACGGTCCATAATAACAATGCTGCCAACTTTATCCGCCTATTTAATAATCAGGTCATTGTTATCTTGCAACATCATAAGAGCCCGTCTTTCTCCTATATTTAGGTTGTATTTACCCTGACATTTCTCCAGACTTTATCCTTATTCCTTTTGTCCAGGCCTCCATTAACCAACTTATGGAACCTATCAAAGTTCCTACCTCTCCTTAGCTGTGGTGTCCAACGCAACTTGTGTTTTAGGCCACTAGCTATACTCACAATAGTCTGTAAAATAAAATCCTTAATTACATTAGATATATCAGCTAAGTCACCATCTATATCTGTAATTGAAAGCAATGACACTGTATCGTGTAAATCCAGTATACACATTGGTCTCTCGTATAGTCTCAGGTTTATTAGTACTTGGGTTTGAGTCCAAAAATCGTTGTACACTTTAAATGTCATACTGTTGGGTATCAGTAGCTCAAGAAAAGATGATGCCACTAACCTCGGAAGATCGTCAGCAGGAGCGATGACACTCAGAAAAGCCTCACTATTCCCCTGTGCGCAACCCCCACACAGAGTGAAGTAGACACTACTATGCACAAATTCACCCCTGGGAAAAGGGAAGGGGACAAAACAATAAATACTGCAGACCAAACAGCTCTTTCTAGTCCTGCTTCTCTCTTCTGAAATACAACGTCAGTACGGAAGCGTAGGAGTTCTTTTGAGGTAACTATATAGATACCGGAGAGAGGAAGCCAGGGATTAGAGAAGGACATAAACGAGACCACTCACACCAAACTGTTATATAACTCTCACAACTTACAAGCATGACACTGCAGTTCCTTGCATACTGGAAAGAGGTACTCTGAGGAAAGGAAATCCTGAAACTCCAAACCACACTCACAAGAGGCTAAATGTAGTTTTGCCTGGATTCAGGTTTGTCAAAGGAGGTAGCACAAACATACATAAATATATGCTGTTACTTCACAGCATAATCCATTAAGTGAAGAATCAAATCAGCAAAGGTGAAAATAGTAACCAAAGAAAAAGCGCTCCTGCGCTGTCCTTTCTGTAAGCACACCTAAATACCTGTAATTGTCGCACGTTGAAGGCGCCTTTAGAAATGCGAAATTATCTCACGCCCCTCTTAGTAGCACACTGGTAACGGGCGCTTCGGGCCCATCAGGTCACGAGGGTAGGAAAATGAAGAACGGATCCGTCCGCTTGATGGGGGCTGCGTTAAAATAGGAACACGGAGTTCCAGCGGGGAGTACCTTCCCCTATGCCGAGCTCTGCAACAGGAATCCACACGAAGGACGACAAAACGGGAAACATAACACAAAGGCTCATAGAGCAGCTTTCACACTGGAACACAGAGATTTCAGCAATCCGCGGGAAGCACCTTCCGCTTGCTGGAGCTCTGATCAGGAACGGGAAGTTTGTCAAGCTCCGATCCGCTCTGGAGGAGGGGCTTTGTAGCCTCTGCATGGTCGGTAACGACGGAGTCTGTATCCAGTGAGTCGAACACAAGGATTTTGGGAGTTGTAGTCCATTGTGTTCTGCGTGCCCCCAGTGGTCTCATTAATACTGCACATTCATACCCATGCATTCTTTTGGTAAGGAGGGAAGAGGGATGAGTGCCAAGCACTCTACGTCCGTGTACATGGCCTGTGAGTGCGACACGTACATATTTAAACAGATCTATCTTTAGATTATATATATATCTCCTACTGAGCTAGGGCAAAACCCATCCTCTTTTGGAGTAGATAGTGTAGTAAGTACATTAGACAGGTACTTATACACTTAGTTTATTGTCCTCAAAGAGATGAACAGCCACAGCAAACACGGCCAGAAATAACTGCTGCTTCCTCATATTCCAACACAGAACCTAGAATCACATAACATGAAGATTCTAACTACAGGTGCCTGGAAAGGCAAATATCACAGAATATTACATTATCCCCTTTTCCCCAAAACCAACAAAAGGAAAGAGGGAGAGGTGAAGGAAACAAAAAGGAAAACATATGAGATGCAGAAGAAAGAAAAGGACAGAAGAAGGAAAAGCAAGAAATAAAAACACATAATAAAACTGGCAAAAACAAAACTATCTAAACCTAAGAGGTTTTTTACAAACTCTTAAACTCCTACCAAGTTCAGGAACAACATCATTATTCTTGTCATTTCTTATCACAATCATTTTTTTTTAATCAGAAATAGAGTTTGGAGAGTTGGTATTAAAATCAACATTTCCCTCCTTTACTTTAACAATTTTACAAATGTTCCACCAAGGTTTATTGTTGACCCTCACAGCATTCCCACAAACTTTGTCAACAATTAAAGGATCTGAGAATTTACTTCGCCCCTTGAAAACATGAACAGAACTTTTAATTCTCACCACATCTCCAACACGAAAATTTTGATGAATAACCTTCTTCCTTTAATCAAAATAGATTTTTTGCTTATCTTGAGCTTTTACCAACATTACCTCTTGCAAAATCATCAACGTCATCCATCACATCCAATTTTACCCACTTTGACATCCAGCCTGGGCAAATTTTTGTGGATGGTTTCCTTCCTTTTAAAAGCCCAAAAGGAGAAACACTAGTTGACAAATGTGCAGTGGTACGATAGAACCATAGCATTGAACGCACTGCATTCTCCACAACACATTTACTAGCAATTGCCCACTGTACACAATTATTCAAAACTTGATTCATCCTCTCAACGAGGCCATTGGCCTGAGGATGATAAAAGGAACTCTTTTGATGTATGACACCACCCTGTTGCAGAAAAATTTCAAATTCAGAACGGACAAACTGTACTCCATTATCAGTCATTCTATAAGAAAGAAAACCTTCTCTTAAAAAAAATCTTTAAAAAAATTGATGACATTTGTTGTAGTTGTTTCATTAACAAACCTTACCTCTGGCCACTTGGAATAATAATCAATGGCCACAATAGCAAATCACGATGCAGAAGGAAGAAGATTAAATGGCCCTACCAAGTCAATCCCAATTTTTTCCCATGGTCTCCCTGGAAATTCAACTGGTTCTAAGGGCGTTGTCCTCACTTTGTAACTCTTGTCAGAAGATTTACAAACCACACAACCATCAACAAGTTCATCCACGCAAACATCCATGAGTGGCCACCAGAACACATCTCTCAATCTACGTTTGGTAAACGTTTTTCCCAAATGCCCCCCATGTGCACCAATCAACAAACGTTTTCTTAAACTCTCCGGAGGTATAAGTCTTCCACATCGTAGAAGAATGCCATCTTCCAACGTCAACTCTTCTGAAATTTTTACATAAGTTTGAAACTGACGAGGCACATTCTTATCTTTCGGCCAACTAGATTTCATGTATTTCATTACTTGTACAAGAGTCACATCCTAAAACAACTCTCTTTTCCACTCAACTTCGCTTATAGCACACAACCCTTCAACATCCAAGGCGGCAACAAAACAATCTTTTTGATCATCCTCCTTCTCCCAATCTATGCCATTTTCCGTAACGGGAAAACGTGACAGATAGTCCGCTCATACATTTTTCATGCCAGGTAAATAGACAATATCAAAATCATATTGCAATAATTTTGACGACAACCTAGCTATTCTTGGTGTGTGTTCTTTGATTTTGTCACCAGACAAAATAGATACTAATGGACTATGGTCCATCCTAATTACAAAATGACTTCCCCATATAAATGGATTGAACTTCCTGACTGCCCACCAACAGGCCAACAATTATTTTTCAATGACTGAAAAATTCAACTCAGCTCCTCTTAAAACTCTCGATGCATATGCTATAGTGTAATCCGAATGTCCGTTTTCTTGAGTAAGGACCGCTCCAAGTCCAAAACCACATGCATCTACAATAAAAGTACACCTTTGGTTGGGGTCAAATGGCTTCAAAATTCTGTCACTCACTAACTGCAACTTTATCCAATCAAACATTTCTTGGCAATCCTTATCCCATTTGAATGGGACATTTTTTTCTAACATATTTGTTAAAGGTTGAACCATAGAGGCATAATCTTTGATAAATCTTGAATAAAACTCACTGTCAAGAAACGCCCGGTCTCCGGTGGCACAAGTGTACTACCACGCAGAACGGCAGGAAAGTCCGGAAGGAACAAGCGGATCCCGAACTACCAATACCAGCATGCCTAGCGCGATCAGCACGCAAACCAAAAACGCCTAAATAAGGCGCACAGGAGCAAGGGACGGCGTCAGATATTGAGATCCTTGCCGGCCTCCTTGTTTCCTGTACAGACCTTGCTGTTCGTTGACGCTGGATCAGTGTCATTCTTGTTACCTAAGGACCTGATTTCAAGGCATCAGTTCCACGACGGAGGTAAGACTGAGCGGCTGCTCGTTTTCCCGTCACTCGAGAGGAATCTTGGTAGAGTGTTGGTTTCTACGCTCCCAAGACAGGATAGAGCAGAGACGCACACCACGGATGTGTTTGCCACGTCTCTGCTAGGGTTCAGATTCCGGTGTATCCGAGAGGCACTAGAGGGTGTAGGTGCTGTAACAGTGCACCCGCCGGAAAGACAAGTGGACGCCAGCCTACAGTGTGTAGTGGTTGAAGGTGAGTGGCTTCCGTACTCACTGTTCCATACGGTCGAGTGCCCGGCTAGGCATTCCCGGGGGCGTTCCAACACAGCGAATAAAGAAGTTATAACAGGCGCTATTGCACAGTGGAACGAGTCTACCCCATTAGTCTCTTTCAAACTGCATTTTCGGCCGTTGCTCTGCACAGTGCCCTCCCTTGGGGAATACCGGGACCGGTATTAATGCAGAGGACGGTTGGATCGAAGCACTGCTGAAGTAACAGGGCGGCTAATGGGTATCGTTATAATTCTTGTTTATTTCTTGGTCTACTACAGGGTGTGTGGTATTCCGCACACAGCGAGACTATACATCGCTATTTTACTTTGTCCACTATTCTTTTCTTATTAAAGGTTGCTGGGAAGCACACCTAAAACACTGTTGTTGTATGGTCATTTCTGTCTCCCCGATCCCGAGATCTTGGGAAGATTACACAATATCCGACTTCAACAATCCGTCTTCTCCTTGTCGGGGTGAAGGAAAATGGCCACAATGGATGACGTTTTGGCTGCCTTGGTGGCTGTCCAGGCTTAACTGAACACATCCAGACAAGAAACCGCGGATTTAAAGGCCAGATTCGATGCCGGTCAACGAAATCCCTTTGATGCTGGAAGCCAGGTCGTGTCCCCTCCTCCTGCGGTTGTGGTGGAGATGGCCGTCGCTGTACCCCTGCCACACCGGAGAGGTACAGTGGAGACCCTAATACAGTGCAAGTCTTCCTAACACAGGTGGCTTTGCACCTGTCCTGCAAACCCAAGGCATTCCCCACCAGCCAGGCAAGGGTAGCCTTTCTCATTTCATATCTAGCGGGGAACACAGCGCAATGGGCTGTTCCCTTGGTGGCCAGAGACGACCCTCTCCTCTGCGACTGGGGGGACTTTCGGGAAGAGTTCCTGAAAGTATTCGATAGGCGGGCGGATTCCTATACCGCAGACCGAGAATTGCTAGAGCTGCGTCAGGGCAGCAATGACCTGGTTCATTACTTGAACGCATTTAGGCGTTTGGTGGCAGAGACCAAATGGCCGGTCTCAAAGCAAACAGCGCTTTTCCACCAAGGATAAGCGATGAACTCAAAGACGTTGTAGCCCAGATTGACCCACAGCCCAAGACCTGTGAGGGTCTCATCAGCTTGGTTCTTCGCTTGGATCACTGCTTGGGCGAACGCAAAGGGGACCACAAGAGGAAAGGGAAATCGTTTCCATCCTACGTGTCGCAAGGAAACTCCGAATCCAACATCCCCGCTAAAGCAGAACTCATGATTATTGGAGCCATTCGGGCCAGCTTGACCGCCGCAGAAAAAGAAGCACGCCGCAAACATGGCCTCTGTTTATACTGCGGCAAGAAGGGGAACTATGTACGAGAATGCCCGGCCAAACCAAAGACCAGCCGATTCAGGGCCAACAGAACCGTGAATGCAGCAGTTGACATCCCGTCGGAAAACTAACGGACTCCCAGAACAGTGAAGGGGCCTCTCGGAGTCAATTATGTATCCCTTCTTTATCACGCCTTATTCGGGTACACCAGCAGCACCTGTATATCACCGTTTGTGTCTCCGTGGATACACGGTGGATTCCGGTTGAAGCCATGGTCGATTCAGGGGCCACAGGACTCTTCATGGATAAAGAGGAGGCTCTGCGATTGGGCATTGCCCTCATACCCAAAGAAACTCCGGAGGAGGTCTGTGCAGTGGACGGGAGGAGGCTGGTAACCGGACCTGTCGGATTTCATAGAGGGGTAATACCCGTGAGATTCGGCGAACAGCACCAAGAGAGGATAGACTTTAGTATCATCCGAGCGCCACAATACAGGGTCATACTGGGTCTACCGTGGCTCGAAAAACACAACCCCTCTGTCGATTGGGTAGCGCACACGGTTGTGATGACATCTCCGCATTGTCTTCAGCATTGTGGGGTGCAGACGGGTTCTACTACTGGACAAGGGTTGACTCACAGAGTAGCCACGGCGGCTGAGAAAGAGGTCGTCCTGCCTAGGGTATACAGAGAGTACACGGACGTCTTTGACGACGTGGGAGCAGAGGTCCTTCCTCCGCACAGGATGTACGATTGCCAAATAGACTTGGTTCCAGGCGCTAGTGTACCCAGTGGCAGGCTATACGCCTTAACGGAGCCGGAGAACATCCACCTCCGTTCCTACCTCGACAAACTCCTGGGGCTGGGATTCATCAGACCCTCCAAATCCCCAGCAGCCTCGCCCCTTTTCTTCATCCCTAAGGCCAATGGGGAATTGAGGGCTTGTGTGGACTTCAGGGCTTTGAACGCTATCACCGTAAAAAACAGGTACCCCTTGCCACTCATAAGTGTCTTGCTGGAACAAGTAAAGAAATCCAAGGTCTACACAAAGCTCGACCTCAAAGGGGCAAACCATCTCGTGCGCATGAGGGACGGCGACGAGTGGAAGACGGCGTTTAAGACCAGATTTGGCCTCTTCGAATACCTCGTCATGCCGTTCGGACTCTGCAATGCCCCTGCGGCCTTCCAGTACTTCTTGAACGAGGTATTCCGTGACATTCTGGATGTGTAAGTGGTGGTGTACATTGACGATATCTTCATCTATTCCAACACGGAGGAGGAACATGTACAACATGTGTCAACGGTACTCCAGAAACTCAGAGAGCACATGCTGTTCTGCAAACTAAGTAAATGTGACTTCCACGTCACGTCCGTGGAGTTTCTCGGGGTTATGCTGAGCCCGGAGGGACAAGAGATGGCCGAGCGTAAGGTAAGGGCTGTGGAGGAGTGGCCTACACCGCAGGGATGAAGGACGTACAATGCTTTATTGGGTTTGCCAATTTTTATCATCGTTTTATCGATGGGTTCTCCGAGCTGGTGGCCCCAATCACTCAGTTGTTGCGGAAATCGCAGTCCTTCGCGTGGACTCCGGAGGTGCAGGCCGCCTTTGTGGCGTTGAAGAAGGCGTTTGTTTCAGCACCCATCTTAGCTCATCCCAACCTGGTGTTGCCATATGTAGTGGTGACGGATGCCTCGGAAGTCGCCATGGGGGCCATACTGTCACAACGGCACCCACACACTGGAGCACTCCATCCAGTGGCCTTCATGTCCAGGAAGCTGAACGACACGGAACAAAACTTCCACATAGCGGAGAAGGAGCTGTTAGCCATCAAGGATGCCTTCGCGGAATGGAGACACCTGTTGATGGGAGCCAGGCATGTGGTAACCGTGTTCACGGATCACCGCAACCTGCAATTGATGACGGTGGCTATACACCTGTCGCCCAGACAGATGAGATGGATGCTTTTCTTCTCCGGCTTCCACTTCCACATCAAGTATCGGCCTGGCACAGAGAATAGGAAAGCGGGCGCACTCTCTCGTCAATCCTCTGTTACGGTACCACGGACTGCACCGGTGCACTCCATCATCCGTCTGGATGCGGTGCTAGGGGTGATACAACCTGACACGTTCTTAAAGGGGATTCAGAGGGGGATACGATCATTTACCTGGAGAAGCTGGCTTTTGAGACACAAAGAATGGCAGGTGAAGGACGGGATACCGGTGAATGGTTGCCGTTTGTTGATACCAGGTCCACGGCTCCGGAAACAAGCCTTCGATTGGTGTCACATTGCGCCTTGTGCGGGCCACCTTGGGTTCGAGAAGACTGTGGCCAGTCTGGGGAGGCATTTCTGGTGGCGGTCCTTGAGAGCGGATGTCGACGGTGGGGAGATGCCTGCACCATCTGTGCTGCCATGAAATCGGATCACAGACGCCCGCAAGGCTTACTACGGCCTCTTCCTACACCCAACAAACCATGGGAGAACATTTCCCTAGACTTTGTCGTGGGGTTGCCGGTGGACCAGGGATACACAGCAATTCTCGTCGTGGTGGACTACCTCACCAAGATGGGGCACTTCATAGCCTGTAAACAGGTGCCCTCCGCTGGCCAACTAGCATTGCTTCTGTTGAGGAACGTGGTGCGATTGCATGGTCTACCCAGCCTGATTGTGTCTGATAGGGGATCGCAGTTTACGGCCCAATTCTGGAGGACCTGGTGTTCAGCGTTGCACGTCACCTCGGCTATGTCTACAAGCTACCACCCTCAAACAGACGGCCAGACGGAACGTCTGAACCAGTCCCTTAAACAGTACCTGCGTTGCTTTGTGGATCAGGGGAAAGAGGAGTGGGTGGATCTCCAGTGGCTTGCAGAAATAGCCTATAACAATGCCACGCATAGTTCCACTAAGACATCTCCTTTTTATAGCAACTACGGCCATCACCCAAGGTTCTTGCCGTTTCTACACCCTGTCAGGGAACGGAAGATGTCGGAGAAATCCGAGAGAGTGGCACACATCAAGGAAACACTGATGATGTCGAAGAAATGTTTGGAAGCAGCTAATGCCGCATACAAAACATCGGCAGATAGGAGACGGCGGCCTGGGCCTCTGTATGCGGTAGGTGATTACGTATGGGCGTCCACTAGGAACCTGCGGTTTCACAGACACAGCGTGTTTCATCCCCGGTATATCGGACCTTATCGCATCAATCAGTGCATCAGCCCTGTGAATATGAAGCTGGGTCTTCCTGGACACATGCGGATCCATCCTGTGTTCCACGTTTCCCTGCTGAAGTCGTCGGCCCATGGTCGATGTGCGCCGCCCTTGCCTGTGGAGGTGGATGCAGATGTTGAGTATGAAGTGGCTGGCATACGGGATTCCAAGTGGAGGGGTGGCAAGCTGTGGTATCTCGTGGCTTGGAAAGGGTATGGCCCGGAGGAACAGTCGTGGGAACCGGCTTCTGGTGTTCATGCCCCTCGGCTGGTGTCTGGGTTCCATAGGAAACATCCTGCCTGCGCGGGCCCCGTGGGGAGGAGTTGATGGGAGGAGGATGTACTGTCAAGAAACTCCCGGTCTCCGGTGGCACAAGTGTACTACCGCGCAGAACGGCAGGAAAGTCCGGAATGAACAAGCGGATCCCGAACTACCAATACCAGCATGCCTAGCGCGATCAGCGCGCGAACCAGAAATGCCTACATAAGGCGCACAGGAGCAAGGGACGGCGTCGGATATTGAGATCCTTGCCGGCCTCCTTGGTTCCTGTACAGACCTTGCTGTTCGTTGACACTGGACCAGCGTCGTTCTTGTTACCTAAGGACCTGATTTCAAGGCATCAGTTCTGCGATGGAGGTAAGATTGAGCGGCTGCTCGTTTTCCCATCACTCGAGAGGAATCTTGGTAGAGTGTTGGTTTCTACGCTCCCAAGACAGGATAGAGCAGAGACGCACACCACGGAAGTGTTTGCCGCGTCTCTGCTGGGGTTCAGATTCCGGTGTATCCAAGAGGCACTAGAAGGTGTAGGTGCTGTAACAGTGCACCCCGCCGGAAAGACAAGTGGACGCCAGCCTACAGTGTGTAGTGGTTGAAGGTGAGCGGCTTCCGTACTCACTGTACCTTACGGTCGAGTGCCCGGCTGGGCATTCCCGGGGGCGTTCCAACACAGAGCATAAAGCAGTTATAACAGGCGCTATTGCACAGTGGAACGAGTCTACCCCATTAGCCTCTTTCGAACTGCATTTTCGGCCGTTGCCCTGCACAGTGCCCTCCGTTGGGTAATACCGGGACCGGTATTCATGCGGAGGACGGTTGGATCGAAGCCCTGCTGAAGTAACAGGGCGGCTAATGGGTATCGTTATAATTCTTGTTCATTTCTTGGTTTACTACAGGGTGTGTGGTATTCCGCACACCGCAAGACTATAAATCGCTATTTTACTTTGTCCACTATTCTTTTCTTATTAAAGGTTGCTGGGAAGCACACCTAAAACACTGTTGTTGTGTGGTTATTTCTGTCTCCCCGATCCCGAGATCTTGGGAAGATTACACTCACTGAGCCCAATGAAAGACTTCAGACCAGATTTATCAACAGGTGGACTAGCATCCACGATAGCCTTCACCAAACCAGGACCCAGTTCAACACCATCCTGTGAAACAGCATGACCAAGAAATTCCATCTTTTCTTTGAGAAAAACACACTTCTTGCTCTTAAGTACAATCCTTTTCTCCTGCATGATTTCCAAAACTTTATTCAAAGATCTGTCATGATCAATCCTATTCTCACCGAAAATCAAAACATCATCCTGGAAAATAATAACACCAGGAGTATCCTTAAACATTTGACTCATCAATCTTTGAAAAACCGCTGCCGCCGATGCAAGTCCAAACGGCATTCTGCAGTATTGATAACTGCCGAAAGGAGAGACAAATGCAGTCAAATGTCTAGAAAACTGACTTAACACGACCTGATGATATGCGGACGCTAAATCCAGCTTGGTAAACCATCTTGCACCTCTCGTATGGGACAACAATTCTGTGATCTTAGGCAACGGGTGCAAGTCAACCCATATATTTTTGTTAAGGCTGCGTAAGTCCACACATAAGTGTAAATCTCCATTTTTTTCCCTTGCAACCACAAGCGGAGTCAACCACAAGGACGGCTTTATTGGCTCAATGATCCCCTTCATACATAGTTCATTTAACTCCTTCTCCAGACAATCTCTTACACTAGATGGGACACTTCTCACCTTGTGCTTAATTGGAATAGCACCATCCTTAACCCTTATCTCATGAGTAAAACCTTTAATCATTCCAAGACCCTTTCCAAAGACTGTTGGAAATGTGAGACTCAACTTTTCTGTGAAATCAGAAGAATCTACTACATTAACTTGATGAAACCATCCCAAAATATTCAACCCCTTTATGGCCACATAAATCTTTCCAAGTATTTTCCTTCCTTTGAACTGTAGTACATCTTCAAAATAACCTGCCAGATCAATCCTATGCCCCTCATAATTAACAGGAGCCCTATCAGGAGGTTCTGAATTTCTGTCTGGCCAAGGTTCATTAAACATCTCATGAGTAATCATTGTTATTCTTGCACCTGAATCAACAAGAAGCATAAGAACTTTCTCACCAACACCAATTTCAACATAATGATCAACGCATTCTGATGAATCCGTAGTGATGATCTCATCATCATGTACTACAACAACCATCTCTCTCAGATCATCTTGTATGCTATTGATTGAATCACATTCCTTGCCAACAATATCAGAAACATCCGAAACATTACCCACACCACTAGTATTACCCTGACTTTGCAATTTATTCATGAATGCTGAATTTGCCTGCCTACTGTTATTTTGAAAGATTTTTGCAAAATGACCATATCTTCCACAGTTACGGCAATTGGAATTCCTTGCAGGGCAGAATTTGTTTCCCTTGTTGTGTGACAAATTACCACATCTGTAACAAATATCACAAGGTTTGTTAAAAACATTCCTATCAAAGCGTTGTGAACCAGACAATGTATTTTTCTCATATCGTTGGTTTCCCTGAGTAATTTTAGTCTCTTTCGCTCTGACTACAGAAACAGCTTCTTGGTTCTTTTTCTCTAGTTCTTTAACTTTTGGCAACTCAATGCTCTTGGCTGTGCGAATGGTTTCCTCCAAGGTAGGATTTCCTAAAGTAAGCAATTTCTGCTGAATTGACTTATCTGTACACTTGCAGATGTACTGATCTATAATTAATTGTTCTCTGAACGTCTCAAATTCACACTCAGCACTTAACTGCCTTAGTGTAGACACATATGTCTCTACATCTTCTCCAGGCAATTGTTCTCTTTTGAAACATTTATGTCTGATCAAAACAAGACTTGGTTTTATATCAAACCTCAATTCCAATTTCCTTCTAGTCTCCATGTACTCATCAATATCTTCCGCTGCATTGTCTCTTACTAAGGGAGGTCGATGCTTAAAAATTTCTCTTCCTTCAAATCCTAATGAGTGCAACAATAAATATTTATTTCTCTCAGCGTGGTACCTAGATGCACCTATAGCCCCTAAGTAAGTTTCGAATGCGTCATACCATTTTTTCCATGCTATTGGTGGATTTCCTGGTGTCTCAAGGAAAGGAGGTGGTGGTGAAACAGACTGCATATTGTTCTTAATATTTTTAAAACTGCAAACACAATTATATTATTCACCGCTATACTTGTACTCCAAACTGTTCTAAGTTTATTTTCCTTTCACCAGATTATATACTGCTGTGCTGTTCCCCTTGTTTCCTAGGTGCGCATAAACACAATTATTTTCTTCTTTGGCTGTGTAATTGTGAATTTTTCCACTTTGTCTGCATGAGTTTAACAATGTTTAGATTTTTTTTTTAATACTGTAAAGCTTTCTGATCTTGGCTGAACTTTATTTATAACAAACAGTATCTCCAGTTACAAGCAGACCACGCTCTTCACTTAGTTTAGCCAATAACATCAGACTGCCTTCTAGAAATATTTAAATTTCCCTCTTCGCGTTGCTAACCACGCGTACACCACAACGTTAGAATGCTATAAGCATACGTCTGCTATTCTTCACGCATTGCCAACCACAGTACGTCACAATGCTTGACTGCGTCCAGGGCATGCATCTGCTTTCTTCCTCGCGTAGCCAATCACGCGCACGAAGATGTCCGATATACGACAATGCGTTGCCAACCACTGCCAAAACATTGCCAATCACGTCTCGTGTCGCTTATTCAAAAATCGCTATCACACTTAAAGGCTGTTTTCCTCACTTTCGTTCACAACATCTGACCTGAACGAAAAACTTGTCAGTTTCTCAAAGTGTGCAGAAGCGACCCTTTCTTTTCAAGATGAGCACATCAACTCCGGCAGTCCGCAGCTCCGCAGCTTTTTCCTTCGATTTATCTTCTTTACGAGGTTCCACACGGGTTCTTTATGACTCTCTTGAGGAGCGTCGCCATGTAAAATGTAGTAAGTACATTAGACAGGTTCTTATAAACTTAGTTTATTGTCCTCAAAGAGATGAACAGCCACAGCAAACACGGCCAGAAATACCTGCCGCTTCCTCATATTCCAACACAGAACCTGGAATCACATAACATGAAGATTCTAACTACAGGTGCCTGGGGGCGCTAGAGGGCGCACAGCGGAATGGCTGGCTCCTGAGACAGCTCCGCCGGATGGGTGCCGTTAACCGCAAGAAAAACGGTGCTACAGCTGTCCACGGCGAGATCTGTTGATAGAAATCGAGATCGGAATGTGTCCTTAGTGCAGCGCGCAGACATTTGGCCCCGAAAATGGAATTATAAGGCACTTTTTGGCGGATGATCGTTACTCCTAGCCGGTGAGTCAAAATGACGGCGCCCATGATCGGGGTCCGATAGGCGCTCTTACCCAGTGAGCGAACTCGGAACTGCCCTGTTTCCATGAAGTGAGGCGGGGGATGATTGTGCCTGGCTGCGGCTGACAGTGGTGTGGAGCGGCTTTCCATACGGAGCTTCAGTGACCGCGTAATCTGTGCATTCCACACGGAGCGTGCAGAAACTAAAATGGCGGTGAGGCACTAATATACACGGACCGGGGGCCCTGCCTGATGTGTGGTGTGTGGAATGCGAGGCCGGACTGCATGCGGCGCCCGAAATCACGCGAATACGAATGTCGGTGCACCCAACGCTGCCACAACAATGACGGTGACTGGATATGAATGCTGCTGTGTAATCGCCACAGCATAAAAATCTCCCGCTACTCGCGCACCATCGAAACGTACCACAGGGTGAGTCAGATGCCATGGACATTGCACGCATAGCGGTAATAGTGACTGCCTCCCCCTCAGTGTTCCGCTCAACGCACTAATGCCTCCTTTAAGGTGTCTGTGATTTCTGGCGGCCCCTATCTGGCATGATAGCAACGGACCCACACAATATATGCCTGGCGGACCGTTGGTGCTGATACATGTGCCTCCGCAACATATCTAGATCAACATCCAGGCTGCCTGACGCTGCGCCAACTATACAAACTGAATTTGGCTTGCATAGAGGTGTTGGTTGAGCTGTCGACCGCAAGGCTATACTAGAAGATAGCGCACTATCAACCATCGACGGCCTTACTCCCCCCAGCTTGTCTGTGCCACTGTCCGCACCTAAACACTGTGGCTGAAACCTGTTGCACGGCACTGCGGAACCACAAAATATAAAGGTGACTGCTCTCCCACCAACACTCTTGCACCTTGACGCTGCAGCTCAGCTCCTCGTGACGCAGCGATAGCCAAGCCGGAGAAGCAACAGACAAAGCTCCAGTTTGAAGCAAGGAAACAACCCAAAAACACCAATACACCCTCGGAAACAGAGGGTGACAACGAAGTAGAAGGGGGGAGCGGAATGGAAGATGTCCTCCGGGCAATACAACATAGCCTGCAAGAAATGAATGGCAAACTGGACAATCTGGCGCTCAGAGTAGACAACATGGCTGCCAAGCTAGACAAACACGGCGAACGGCTAGTGGAAGCAGAGACCAGACTATCTGCGGTCCAAGACGAATCAAGAACCACAACTGCGACCATGAAGAAATCAATGGACACGCTTCGCTCCAAAATTGAGGACCAGGAAGCCAGATCTAGACGTAACAACGTCCGCATAGCGGGCCTGCCGGAATCGACCAACACTGTCAAAATGGAAAACTATGTGGAACAACTGATAAAGGACTTGTTCAGTGGAGAAAATCTGTCATTGGTGTTTCTGGTAGAACGGGCACACCGATCCCTCGCACCCTGGCCGAAGCCAGGAGCACCACCACGTGTGATAATAGCCCGATTGCTCAATTACAGGGACCGAGATACGATCTTGAGATTGGCACGCGAGAAAGGAGACATTACCCACCAAGGCAACAAACTCGAGTTCCATCCGGACCACACCATGGCAGTTCAATTGGCCCGGAAGGAGTACAGCCCGGTAAAGAAAAAAATGTGCGACCTGGGTATTGAATATGCCATGCTCTACCCGGCGAAACTCAAAGTCAGCAATGCAGGTAAATCCACAATACTACTGTCGCCACAAGCTGCACAGGAATATCTCAAGCAATTTGGCCGAATACGCAGGGCGAGTGGGCGTGAAACCTTGCACAGCGACACTGAATGAGCAGCTCTCCTAAGGTAAATCTATCATTTTACTTCATAAGGCAAAAGGAGCTACGGAACTACGCTCTGCCAATACTGGACTGCCTGTTAATGCAGTGGGTTATACTTCTGCTGCGGCCTACTATATATACATTTGCCTACTTACATCTTGTAAGGCCATGTAATCCGCTAAAAGCAGATGCTGTTATCCTACTATGGGACAATACTGCCCATCTATCACAGGGCATTACTAAGCAGACTTGTGAGATTGCACATTTGGACACTTGCCACCCCCCACGTAACTACTCGGACAGCGCCTCCATGTGCAACGGACTGTCCTGTGATCATATTTCCTTGTTAACAGTTCACACGTACTACGATCCTTAATGATAAACTCAAGAAATGCAAATGAATGCTTGTTGTATCAGAACTATCTATATCCGATCATACATTTGTATATTGCAATTGCATAGGTTGCCATGCGGCTTAAGACACCAATACAATGTTTTGTGTTTAATGTTTGGCACCCGTCCACATCCACACTGTGGATGGAGACGTGTGCACCTAGTGGACCCCCCAAAAGGGTGTTCCCCTACAGTGGTTTTCTCCGTTGTTTGGTTACCTCAGGGTCATGGCTTTGGCAAAGTTGGGATGCTGAAGTGGGAGGGGGTGGGGGGGGATTTGGTGTTTGTTTACTTTACATCACTGTACCTGAGAAGCATTGCAAACTCCGTAACTACAGAATTATTGCCAACTACTAACTATTATGCAAATGTCAGTACACTACATTGCAAGGTAGGGCTGGGGAGATTAGCTATCTTATCATATTACTACTCTGATGTCTACTGATGCATCAAGATCCACTCCCCTAAACTTTGTTACCTGGAATGTGAGGGGCCTGAGTAACCCTAAGAAAATCCGTCAAATGTTTGCATATTTTGACAGATTAAAGATTGACGTGGCGTTTCTCCAAGAAACACACATTGCGGCTAATGTTACAACTACTATAGGGGCTAGATGGGCTGAAGCGGCGCACCACTCACAATATTCCTCCTACTCCGGTGGTGTCAGCATTTTAATACGTAGAGGTGTGCACTTTAAGGTCACGAATGTCTTCAAAGACGCAGAAGGTAGAAGTGTAATTGTTGTAGGTAATGTACGCAACCAACACGTGGCATCAATCAACACATATGGGCCGAACACGGACGACCCCGAGTTCTTCACAAAATTGTGGCGCACCATCTCTGACTTACATGTCACAAACCTACTGTGGGGCAGAGACTTCAACGTTGCTCTGAGGGATGGGCTTGATCGCTCCCCTAACACTGCCGAACCACACAAACGGGCTAGAGTGGCACTGCAGGACACCATGGCGGATCTATATCTCAGCGACATCTGGAAGGTACGCCACCCTGCTCACACTGAGGCCACGCATGTTGCTGCAGCATACAACAGTTGGTCCAGGATAGACTATTGGCTGGGCACCAACAACATATCTTTATGGACCACCTCTATAAAACACCTACCACGCACGCTCTCTGATCATAACCCTGTATTACTGACTATGGAAATGCCATACTATATCCCGCCTCCTTTCACTTGGAGGTTTAACGCCAAGGCCCTACTAGACTCAGTGTACACGGACACCATCCATAAAGCGATTGTGGATTACTTCGACCTCAATCTTCCCACTACTGACGACCCGGGGTTGCTGTGGGAGGCATTCAAGGTGACAATAAGAGGCACATGTATAAGCACCCTAGCAGGCATACTTAAGGACATCAGACAACAAATATATAATCGAGAGACTGGACTACGCACACCAGAACAAAATTACGAGCACACACGTGACCCTGCCATCCTGGGGGCAATTCAAACTGTACTGACAGAACATCAACAATATGCCAAAGATGAACTAAATTACATATCTAAACGCAAAGTGGCGAGGGCGTATGGTGAGGCAGGCAGGCCTGGTAGAGCTCTGGCACAGAAAATATGCACTGGGCATGCGCCACAACACATAGATGCGATAAGAGACTCTGAGGGCACCCTTAAGCACGACATTAAGAACATATTAGACGAATTTGCATACACATATGGCAGCCTATATGAGTCACGACCAAATATGTCCACAGCGGACATACTACAATACATGGAAGACATTGAAGTTGCGTGGCTGGCTGACGCTCATAGAGAGTACCTATCCCGCCCTATAACGGTGGAGGAAATCACCCACGTAATTAAAAGTCTCCACAACGGCAAAGCACCTGGCCCTGACGGCTTCACAGGTGAATTTTATAAAGCGATTGCAGACCTGCTGGCCCCTCACCTTGTGAGACTGTACGGAGCATCACAAGCTGCACAAACGCTTCCCCCATCACTCCGAGTAGCAATGCTGATAGCCTTACTGAAACCAGGTAAAGAACAAGATCAGTGTGACTCTTACAGGCCATTGTCTCTCATCAACGTTGACACTAAAATCATTGCGTGTGCAATCGCAGCCCGTATTAAGCCCTTGATGCCCCTATTGGTGAGGCCTGATCAGTCAGGATTCATCCCAGAAAGATCCACAACACACAATAAGCGTACATTATTTGCATTAGCCCATTATCTAACACCAGAAACCAAAGCTGTGGCAGAATTATTGGACGCCGCTAAGGCTTTCGACATGATTGAATGGCCATTCCTCCATGCTGTACTAATACGCATGGGCTTCCCTGTTATATTCACGCAGTGGATCTCAATGCTATACTCTAACCTGACGGCTCGTATAAAGATAAACAATTATGTCTCGGACCCCATCCAGATCCGACGTGGCACCAGGCAGGGATGCCCTCTATCTCCCATGCTATTCGCTCTGATCTTAGAACCCCCAGCGTGTAAAATAAGACAACATCACCACCACTCAGCCCTCTAATTTCCGACACATCCTCTCCATATTTCCCTATATGCAGATGACATGGTGCTATATGTTAAAGATGCAGAACAACATCTCAATTCCCTGCTGTGGGAATATATAAAATTTGGACAATACTCTGGCCTGCATATCAACTGGACCAAGTCCATCGTAATTGCACTGACGAATAGTACACTCCCCATTACGTTAGACTACCCGTTAGAATGGCAAGAGGAACCTGCTCGGTACCTAGGAGTCTGGTTCCACAGAAATCCTGAGCTAGTTATCCGCACTAATTATGGCAGAGTCATCTCTGCATTGGAGGAAAAAGTGAATTGATGGAACAAACTACCACTTTCGCTGGCATATAGAACTGCCATAGTCAAACTTGTGCTTCTCCCAAAGCTACTCTATCTATTTAATAACATACCGATCAAACCACCTGCAGAAGTGTTCCGTAACATAAACAAACTAGTCCTTAATCTCATATGGGCAGGCAAACAGGCTAGATAAAAACTTACAGACGATGACTCTCCCATATGCTCAGGGGGGTTTCAGGGTGCCTGACTTTCTGCTCTACTATTTGTGTGCGCAGGCACAATTTGCTCACTACTGGTACCACAAAATACCCTTCATGTCCCATGTTGCAGTTGAGACAGGAGATGCTTTCCCAATCCTATTAACGGCCATACTGCCACACAAGAGACCTAAGTTACATGAGCACGATATCAACACTATCGATACCACTAATGAGGCATGGCAATTGATGGGCAAGAAAGCAGGTAAGCTACCGTTATACGCCCCGGCACTGCCACTACCGCACCACCCAGCGCTCTCGGTCACCCAGGAACAAGTAGGAATGGACCTACTCCGACAAGCGGGTATAGACAAAATGGGAGATTTATATGATAACGGGACCTATGTACAAATGGTAGACCTTAGTTATATTAGCAACCCTACACTGTTATTCACTTTCACGTACTACAGGTTACAACAAGCAATGACAGAGCTCTGTCCAAAATATCCTGCGAAGCCCCAACAAATGGCATCATTACAGTATATACTGACTACACCCACCGCAGCACACAGTATCCAGACTATACTCCAGATTGGAAGAGGATGTTGCGGGTAACACCGAGATCATGAGGTCCAAATGGAATTCTGTAATGCCAGAACCTTTAACTGAAATGGACTGGTCGACTACATGTATGCTGACCAACATGTTAACCCCAAATGGCAATCTAAGAATAATACACTATAAATATTTGCACCAAATGTATTATACACCACACAGGCTATTCAGATAAGGGTTGACAGTGGATTCTAGATGTAAGAGATGCAGACAGGTAGATGCAGATTTTATCTACCTGGCGTGGCAGTGCTCGAAAGTTGCGAACTATTGGGTACAGGTGGCAAATGCACTAAGTATTAT
Organism: Lissotriton vulgaris; assembly: GCF_964263255.1. Classification (NCBI taxonomy): domain Eukaryota; kingdom Metazoa; phylum Chordata; class Amphibia; order Caudata; family Salamandridae; genus Lissotriton; species Lissotriton vulgaris. The sequence continues at coordinate 503,291,380 of NC_141694.1, forward strand.
GTTAGAGACACAGATTGACTGTACATTACGTGTCTGTTTACTGGGCCTGGTGCCGCAAGTGAGGGCAAAAAAGCGAAAGTTTTGTGTCGCTCTAGCCAAGCTTAGAGTCTCACTTCACTGGAACAGCACACGATGCCCAATGGTACGATGTTGGTTGGAGGACCTGGTATATTGCCGCGATACACTAACAACATATGAGGAGGAGCTCCCACTCGGGTCTCGCCCTAAGGATTACTGGTAATATTTGCGTAACTACCTTACCACATATTTGCCAGAACAAAATATGCAGAGTACAGACGACATGCAGATTGTATTACAACCAAACTAATGTCATAATTGTACAAGTGATAGGAGGGAGAATGCTGTGGCGCAGTGAGTGTTGTTTCCTTTTTTTTCTTTCTTATTCAATTGTTCCCTTTTTTTAGTTTTTCCTAGCTGTTACAACATACTATGTCCAAAACAAAGTTTTTTGGGGGGAAAAAAACCCCAAAAAAACTGTAAGACCACAACTATGCTGTAATAAATACAACCAGTACATGTTATCATGATCATGTTGCCGCGCACCTGTTTATCAGACATGTTGCTGTGTCGCCCTGACCAGCACTGTATAACATCTGTATATATTGCAGCCGGCCTCCGAGGTTGTAGGCACAACATCACTATGCAATAAAGGTCTTACAACCAAAAAAAAAAAAACGACATGTGCCTGGAAAGGCAAATATCACAGAATACTACAGATAGATCATATCTGGGCTCAAAGACTTGTTAGAGAAGTTGATTGTAGAGATCACTGATGGCTGCTAATATGACTTCTGTTTTTGCTATCCCAACTTTTAACCATTTTTCTCCCCTAGAATATGTAGATTGACTGCATCCCTCTGCTTGGAGTTTCCTTGGGGTTAATTGCGGTTTACCACACACTTCACGAAACACCATGGTGTCAGGGAAGGATAAGTCATTACCACTAAATGTGGCCAAGACAGACAGTGCTGACCCCTTAGCATTCCCCAACCCCAGTCCTCAAGTTGAAGCGCATAATTCTCATGCATGCAGTGTGGATAACTTTGTTTCCTCTGTGAGTTCTAACTTAGTCAGTTGCACCTCACATGCACCATCAGAGAGCATTGCATCACTATGGAATGTTGCGCCGCACGGAGAGCTGGAACTCCCTGCGGCACTAAAGGATATGAGCCCCAAAGTGGGCCCTGCCTGACTCTCATCTTCCGTATTGGAAGGGCTTACTGGTCCAAAAAATATGACCACTTGTGGAATTCTATTTTGGAATATTACAGGCCTAACACACAAATTAGAACTCATGGAATGGGTTACTTTTATTACAAATTATAGCATAGTATGCCTTCAGGAAAAATGGCTGCGAGATATCGTACATATAAATGGTTTTTATTTGATTCACACACTGGCTGTTTCCTTGGGCGTCCACGCAAAAGGGGGTTTATTGGCAATTGTCTCAACGACAATGAATGGTAGATTGGGCAGGATTAAGTGTGATTCATCGCACTTTCAGAATATTAACACTTCCATTGGACGAAGCCTGACACTGGTACTTATAAACTTTTATCATAACAATTGTAATGCCACAAACATAAGCATTGCTCTAGAGTTAGAATATGCATTGTCAAATCATATAGAGGAATTAAAAAACGATTTTGTAGTACTATGGGGAGGCGATTTCAATTGTAAATTATGCCCACTTTCAAAACAGGGTGCTTGCCATTTGATACTGGGGAAACAGATGGCAGCTGTCATTTTATTCACAATCCTTGTGGGAATATTTTCAGTTCAATTCTGTCAAAAATTTCACTTATTCTTACTGTGGATCTTATCAATTTAGTAGGAACTGACTTAGTAACATACATTGGGAGAGGCCAGGCACTTTAATTGATTTTATTACTTTTTCAGACTATTTTAAATCCCATTCTTTGGTTTTTAATATACACAAAATTCATTATAGTGATCACTACCCTATCTCCTTAGAGATGGTGACCGAAACGGAAGCCCAAACCACATCAGTCAGTTCAGGCCCATTAACCTTTGACAAAAATTAATGGCTACTCCGGAACTGGTCTACTATAAATTCTGACCGGGTTTTACATCAAATTATAACAACTATTTTGACCCAAGTCTTAGATTGCCTGGAAGAAAGTATAAATCTCTTAACAATGGTAACCTCTTTTGAGGCGATAATAGAGACTATAAACGCTTCATTAATCAAGAAACACAGTTCTAGGCCACTGAGTACTAAAAGGTCATATAAACACAACAAAGAAGGGGCAATGGTGGCATATACAATAGCACTTCAATCCTATCATTCAACAAATATTCTCCTGCCAAAAACCGATTCCAACTCTTGGTGCCTCTCGAGAACACAAAGACATCCCACTGCCCAAGGATGTCGCTACACAGAAATTCCTCGGAGCTTCCGTGTCACTAGAACAACAAACAATGTGTCTCCGCACTCTTAATGTCCATATTTCAGTCTAAGCTGGTATGCAAAAATAGTTTAGACTTTGTCTTTGACACTGCCCACAATACATTGAAGATATCAATAAGTCATTCTTAGGCTCATTTATCAAAGCATTCAAATTTTTGTTATTATCTATTAATAATATTTCACATAATAGTCAAAAAGGTCTGAAAAAACAAGTTCTATAGAGCATAGTAACAAATATATACTGTCTGCGTCAATAATGGACGTGATCCCAATGTGTTCTCGATGTTTTTTTTGTTGATGGAAGATGGTAGCCGACACGTGTTTTGTTACACCCTGTAACTTTTTCAAGGTTTTAGACACCAGGGGGCATATGTATCATCCTTTTTTTTAGTCGCAAACGCTGCGATTCGCAAACAAGCAGCGTTTGCGACAAAAAAAACAGAAAATGCGATGTATGATTAAAATTGCATTGCAAAATTAAGGAATCGCTAAATTTGCAATTCCTTAATTTTGCATCAGCATTGAAGGAATTCCAAATTGTGATTCCTTAAATGCTATGTATGAAGCGCCCAAGTTGTGCGATTTCTCATTAAGAAATCGCAAATTACCACCAACTTGAAGTTGGTGGTAATTTGCGATTTCTTTCACAAATGCACTTTTTGGCATTTAGGGCATGTATGTGCACCATATGCGCACACATGTACATTTCATGGGTGCATCAGGGTGTCCTTATGACACCCTTGCACCCTTGAAATTATTCTCAATTTGAGATTCTCAAATTGCGAATCTCAAATTGAGAATAACTTCCCATTCATTCCTATGGGCCTCCTGGCCCTTAGAAATGAATGGGAAAGTATTCCTTAATTGTGATTCGCAATTTGCTAATCGCAATTAAGGAATATTAAGAAATCGCAAAAAAATTGCAATTTTTTACATAAATCGCTATTTGCAATTCTCAAATAGCGATCTCTAAAAAATCGCTATTTGAGAATCGCAAAGAAGGGTTTTCATATATATGCCCCTAGGTCCTTCCAATACTCCAAAAAAAAAACAGTGACACAAAGTTTGTCTCAAAAATTTATGAAAAATCTTTAGAAACACACTTAGGGTCATATGTATAAACATACCTTTTGTGATTCCTTAATAGCGATTTTTAAGGAATCGCTATTTAGTAATCGCAAAATGGTATGTATGAAGAAATTCGCTATTTTTAAGCGATTCCGTAAAATTCCTTAATTGCGATTAGCAAATTGCTAATCGCAATTAAGGAATAATTTCCCATTAATTTCCATGGGCCAGGAGGCCCATAGGAATGAATGGGAAATTATTCTCAATTTGCGATTCTCAATTTGCTAATCGCAAATTGAGAATAATTTCAAGGGTGCAGGGGTGTCTCAAGAACGCCCTGCTGCACCCCTGAAAATGACATGTGTGTGCATATGGCGCACATACATGCCCTAAGGGCATGTATAAGCTTCACATGGCACCATTGGATTTTTCAAAAAAATGCTTTTTTTACAGAATTCGCAACTTACCACCAACTAGAAGTTGGTGGTAATTTGCAATTCCTTAAGGGCATTAAAAAAAAAATCCTTGATACATTGCATTTAAGGAATCACAAATTTTGCGATTCCTTAAATGCAATCTCAAAATAAGCAATGGCAAATTTTGCGATTCCTTATTTTGCACCCAAATTGTTTGATACATACCATTTTGCGAAAATGGGTTCGCAAATGCCGAAATTCTGCGAATTTCAGCATTTGCGAACCCATTTGGCCTTGATACATATGGCCCTTAGTCCTTTCGCTACTCTGAGTTTCGCTACTAAAGTCTTAGCCATTGAACATACCTCCTTATGCAAAAAGAAATCTCATTTGAAAGAACTAGTGAACAGATAGTATCTCATAGGTCTAGTCCTGTCCCTATTAAAAGATCTTCTCAGCAATTTTCTAGGAAGAAATATCACAACTAATCTTGAGTCATACGTAGACCGGTCTTATACGTCAGAGCAGTTCCTGTTTCTATGTAATACAGTGATGATATGCCACTCAATATATGTTATTAGTGTGTTTTTTCAGACTTGGGTGAAACAGAAGCCATGATCTGTCTTGTTTCTTCCCAAGTGAAGAGGTAATTAAAAGAAAATTGTAGGGCATCAAATTACTGAAAGCAATAAGGAACGCAAACAAAAAGAAGAGATTTCCTCCAAGCCGGTTAAAGCTGTTTTCGCCATTTACGAGAAACCACATGAAACCCTTACAAAGTAAGAGACACAGAAACCAGTAATTGGCATTGTTTTTTCAGCAGGCTGAAAAGGAAAATGCTGATCTAAGAGCCCCCTTTCATTTTGTGACTCTATATTTGACAGATCTTTGAATTTATTAAACTTGCGCTACTTAAGGAAATTATAGCCCATATTGACTTTAGCGACACAGATATAGACACTCCAATTCTTTCATCGGGGCTTCAACTGTAAAAATCACTCAACATTTAATGGCCATCCCCACATTTGCAAAAAAACAAATATACCGGTTGTTCAGATGAAAACGAGGAGTCGCTGCGAAAACACAAAATAAACAAACAAAACACTTGGAGAAAAACTGTTTAACTTCCTTTTGTGAACTCGAAACGAGTCAGCTTACTGTATCAAATGCTGCAACCTTTGTGCAGGAAACCTCAATCGAGAGCCCAAGGGCATCAAAGGCGTTAGTAATATATGGCATTTAGCGAGCTGTATTTCACCACAGGTTTTTCATATCAGCAGCTGACTGTCTGCAGGGTGGGAACCCAGACCCACTGATGCCTTGTTGATGTTATACTGGAAACACCGCCTTGTGTGATGCAGGTAACACACGGGATTATCAGTTTTCTGAAGAAAATATCTGTATTCGCGCAAGAAATCACTGTCCACACTTCTTCAAGGAGCAAGAAAGGCCACTTTAATTTAAGACAGGTGCATAATACATTTCTTGAACACATTCATTATTTATTTATTTCATGACATTTCAATCTACACAGTATGCCTAAACTCCCTACCTAACAGAACCCGAAACTAACTCTTGCCTAATACCCCCAGGATTACCCAACGAGCTACCCTTCAGGATGGCCAACCCGCTCCAGGCTGCCCAACCCACTAGCAAAAACCGCCTCCTACAAGAACAGAGACACCTGTCTTAACAGTGGCAAAGCCTGAAGACCAGAGCAGCGCCCAGAGCACCGCAAGTAAAGCCTAACTAAAGGAATACAGGGAGGGTGGGTGGGGCAAAAAGGAAACCTCCCTTCCCCTGCCTCACTACGCACTACCCAATCCGCAGCCTGCCTTCCCTTTATGCCCTCCCCTATTCACCCCCACCTGCTCCCAGATCCCTCGCGCGAACGCACCCAGGGAAAGACCAGCTCGCGCCTGGCTCTCCCTGGGTCCCCCCTCGCGCAAGAAATCACTGTCCACACTTCTTCAAGGAGCAAGAAAGGCCACTTTAATTTAAGACAGGTGCATAATACATTTCTTGAACACATTCATTATTTATTTATTTCATGACATTTCAATCTACACAGTATGCCTAAACTCCCTACCTAACAGAACCCGAATCTAACTCTTGCCTAATACCCCCAGGATTACCCAACGAGCTACCCTTCAGGATGGCCAACCCGTTCCAGACTGCCCAACCCACTAGCAAAAACCGCCACCCAGGAAAACCTTTAGCGTTTTCCTGCCCCACCCAAAGGAGGAAGGGAAGGAGCACATCATAACTGCACCTGAAGAACTTTAGCAATCAAATCTCTGAGCTCCAGAAGGTAAAAAGAAATGCCTAAGGTAGACAGATGGACACCATCCTCACAGAATAAATGAGTCTCTGAAACTTTCAAATGATGATGAGCCAAACTGTATATACATAAATGGCTACAAAAAAGTCGCATTGTTCTATTCACTTTGCGTCTTGCCTTCTCCACGGCGGAATAGCTCCTCGCCCCATTCCATTGTAATCGAGGAACGAACTCAGTCCATATCACCATGGTGCTCACCCATGTGGTCTTGATGACTTCGAGATCTTGTTTCATTAACTTTAACAGAGTCAAACCTGAGAGTGAAACGAAGTCATTTTCCCCAAGATGCAGCACCAGTAAATCCGGAGGGCCCCCCCCAACCCTTTGAAACCAGAGAAGCCAAGGCGGGAAAGAGACCGCCCCAGCGCATGCTCCCTGTGCCATGCCAGGAGACTTCGTGCGTCAGACTGCTTAGACCAAGAGATCTCCCACAAAGCTGACGTGCAGCAGCCACAGCGGCCCGTTTAACAAAAGAGTGCCCCAGGATCCACACCCTCCATTTGCATCCAGCGACTGAGGGCCAAGGACCTAGGAGAAAAAGAAATGTTAGGCAAAGCAAAGGAGGACTACTTTCTCACATACTTCTCACAACATCTAGAGCGCCAGCGCCCAATGCGACGAATCTGAGACCAATCCCACCCCAACCTGGCGGCCTCTGTCGCCGCCCCAATCCTGAAAGAATGAGTGCCGAACTGAGAAGGATCCCTCCCCAGGCCCAACAAAACCTTGCGGAGGACAGCTAACAACTGAGAAACAAGGATGGGGCTGCCATCAGCATGACAAAAAATTGCCCCCGGAGCAAAATGGGGAGAAGACACAAAAACCTCCCATTCCCCCACAGGGCAGCAAGCAGACACACCACTCCTACCCAGAAACACCCACTTACCCCTCCCCATCTGATCAGTTTTGGACATCCTCAGCCACAAACGCACCCTATCATGCTCCACCACCACCTCGCTGCTGGTCATACCCACTCTACCCCTCAAACCCAGCAGTTCAGAGGCCCGGAATGCACCAAAAAATAACCACACAAAACACAAACGAAATTTGTGGCACTCAAAAGCATCATAGCAGCACACCTCCAACTGCGATAAAAGCAACTGAAGCAAATCAAAGGTCACCGGCTGCCGTAGCTTCTGACCACCTGCTTGGAGCCTACCCAACCCTTTTAAAACTTTACGAACCAACACCCCCCCAACAGGATCCCTCCCCCACCAAAGCTGGCCATAAAAAGACAACTCGGCTAACTTGCCCGAAATGGTCATGTGAGAGAGGCCTCTGTCCGCTAAATGCAAAACAAACTGCAATAAAAATTGTTCATCAGATAACCCAGCCCGGACCGTACCCCCCATCTCCTCACCAAACTGCAAAAACTCATGCCAGGCCTTCAAATAACTCCGCCGTGTAGAGACAGCCGCTGAATGTTCAACCAACTGGTGTACCCTCAATCCCCCAAGTCCCATACGTACTGTGGGATCGCCGTCGGTTCCAGGTCCGCCCCAGGAGCCAATTTGCAGAATTCGGACCACTGAAAGCGAGATAAAGAATCAGCGATGCAATTAGTGGCTCCAGGAACATGCCTAGCCTTAAAGACAATATTCAGTTGTAGACACCGCAACATGAAGGCGCGCAGGAGCCTCAAGACACGCAAATCGCGGGCCCTCTGTCTATTAACCAGGTCCACTACTGCCATATTGTCCACATGGAACAATACGGAGCGATTCTGAAATTCCTTTCCCCAGATAAACAGAGCAACCAACAATGGGAAGAGTTCCAAAAACGCAATGCTGCGACCCTGTTCCTTCCAATGCTTTGGCCAGCCGGCCGCGCACCAACGACCTTCCCAAAAAATGCCGAAGCCGTGAGCTCCCGATGCATCCGTGAAAAGCTGCACCTGCCACACAATGTCCTCATCCGCAAAAAACAAGGACACGCCATTGAAATCTTGCAGGAAACGCAACCAGATAGTCAAATCAGCACGGACAGCAGTTGTAATGCGCACCCGATGATGAGGAAGGCTGGCGCCGGACATCGAGAGGCCCAGACGTCGACAAAACGTCCTACCCGCCCGTACAACCCGACAAGCAAAATTGAGGTACCCCAAAAGCTACTGGACTTTACGCAGTTCTAATTTGCCTTCCCCCAACACCCATCTGAGGAAATCAGACATCTCCCGCACTTTAGCAGCAGGCAAGCGCGCCATCATAGTCGTAGTATCAATTTCAATCCCTAGGAAAGTCAGGGATGTACAAGGACCTTCGGTTTTATCCGCCGCCAAAGGGACGCCCAAATCCGTAGTCATAGCCTGAAAAATTGCCAAAGCCGACTGACACTGCCCAGACTGACCCTCACCAATGAAAAGAAAGTCATCAAGGTAATGGCAGACCAGAACGTGTCCGCTGACAAAAGTGAAGCGCCACTGCAGAAATGTACTGAAGGTCTCAAAGAGGGAACATGACACCGAGCAGCCCATGGGTAACACTTTATCGACATAAAAACAGCCACCAAAATGCATGCCCAGGAGACCAAAATCCCAAGGATGAATGGGCAGGAGCCGGAAAGCCGACTGAATGTCACTCTTTGCCAGCAAAGCCCCAACGCCTGCCGTGCGAACGAGCCGCAAGGCGTCATCCACGGAAGCATATGTCACGGTTGAGTCAGCTGGGTCAATGAAATCGTTGATGGATGCACCCTCAGGCCAAGACAGATGATGTATAAGGCGAAATTCCCCAACTGCCTTTTTTGGTACCACACCCAGCGGAGAGACGATCAAATCAGGGAGGGGACAACTCAGAAAAGGACCCGCAATCCGACCCGCTGCAAGCTCAGCATCCAGCTTCTTCTGCACAACCTGAGGGCACTCCTTCGCAGACTTCAGATTGTCAGACCACCGGCCCACCCGGGGACCCTGGTACCCAATCCGGAACCCAACTCTGAAGCCCCATGACAAAGTCTTAGCCGCCTCAACATCAGGGTAGTCCTCCAACCACAAATCCAGAACCTCCTGCTTAATAGGAGTAGGAGCCCTTATGTACAAATTGCGGAGGTTGTCCCCTGCCCCCTGAACCCCTCCCCTGGTCTCCAAAACGCTGTCCGGGAAAACACTGCGTGAGAGCATGCCGCCCCCCGCACTGTGCACACTCATGTTTATATCTGCATGCTGGCCGGTTACACGAACCCCTGTTAAAATGCCAGCACACTCCAGAGGAGGACTGCCCTCTGCCCCAACCCCCCGCCCCAGGGAGAGCGGGGCGAAACTGAAAGGGCCGATAATGCACCGGCTGCCCGCTAGCCGTGTGGGTCGTAGCAGGCGGTTGAGCAGACGCCATCCACTGTAGCCACAACTCCGCATCGACCTCACCCCAGGAACGCTCTGGGAAAACACTCATACGAGCCCGGAACTCCTCGTCGTACGACAACCATGCAAAGCCCCCAAAATAACTAAGTGCCTTACGGATGACGTCAGCATATTTGAACATGTCCACTGCCTTACTCGGATGACGCTGGCTATACACGCTGGCATAAATTAAAAAGGCCGAAGTCTAGTTCTCAATAGACCTCGAAACTCGAGGCCTCCGAGCCAACTCCAACTCCTCCTCTTTCGACCCCTCCTTAGCTTGTACATCTCTATGGAGAAGCCGAAAATTATCCACAAATTCACCACTCCAGATGCGAGTTTTGGTTTTTTCAGACAAGTGAGACCCCAAAGGCATCCCCACACCAGAATAAGGCAACTTCTTCGGCAGGATACTATCCTCCGTAGCTGGCTTGGGCACATCCACCCCATCCCCAACCTTAGAAACTTCCCCTGTAATTTGCACATCAGAAACATTCAGACTCACCGGCCGCTCAAGCCGCGGTGCCAGAGCGACTCGCTCATTAACAACCCCATTGATTGCAACCGATTGATCTGGTACACTTAGCCGGGAGACTCTCCCCTGGTTGCCACACCGCCCACCAACCATCCTTACCTCTTGGCAAGTGTGCCGAATTCTGCTGAAAATCAACATGAGCCCCTCGAGAAGGTCTACTCCTTGCTGTCTCACGTACCGCGCCCCAACATCAGAGCAACCTAAAGCCCCACCACCAGACAAAGGGGGTTGAGCCAGCCCCAGCCCAGCAGGCGCAGGGGACAGCAAATAACATTGCCCATTTACCCATAAGCAGGGTGGGGCCCCATCAAGCAACCCAGAACCCGGGATGTGGGGGCCCCCGGACACCTTGGCAGGAGCATTGGACCGAGGGAGGCTCCTAGGTTCGAGACTCCTCCCCCGTCGAGGACCAGGCCCCACCGGAGGCTTCTTAGCCTTCCCCGGGGGGGCCCCGCCTAAGCGCTGTGTTTGCCGGCCCACGGAGTGCCCCCGCCTCCCCCCGGGCGCCCCACGCAAGCCAGCACACTGTAACGGTAAAAGACATACCTGCTGGTGGGCGCCCGGGTCAACCGGCGGGGGCTCCAACACTGCGGGGACCAGGGCCGGCATGGGCTGCGCCGCCGGCATGGCAGCGTCTCCGTCTTGGTCCTCCTCCGGGCCGGGTGACTGACAAGCAGTCACCGCCCGCGACACGCCCATGGAAGCCTTGCGAGGGGGGGGGCCGGCCAACCCTACCCACGCCTCCGCCGGCACTCCAGGCTGCAGCAAGTCTTCGCGTCCTGCCGCACACAGCGTCTGGACAGCCCGTCGGACCTCCGCTGCCTCCTCCGTGTCCCCACTAAAGATACACGCGACGCCAGCAAAAAGGAAACCTCCCTTCCCCTGCCTCACTACGCACTACCCAATCCACAGCCTGCCTTCCCTTTATGCCCTCCCCTAATCACCCCCACCTGCTCCCAGATCCCTCGCGCGAACGCACCCAGGGAAAGACCAGCTTGCGCCTGGCTCTCCCTGGGTCCCCCCTTTTTAAATTGTTAAGTACCTCACTCAGGATACTTTTCAGAGTCTGCGATTGTACAATTAAATTTAAACAGCCAAAACTAACAGTTGAAATGCTTGCATGCCGAGCGAGGATCCTGTGTGGTTCTCAGCGGGGCAAGATGGCGGCCGAGAGTTGGGCCGAGTGAGCTGGTGTGTCTCGCCTGGACAACTCTCCCTTCGGAGCCGATATTCTCTGCTGAATCCCTCCACTGCTGTTACAGATCAAGCGCCTCCGTTCTAAATGTTAAGGGCTTCATTGTGTCCCTCGAGCGCTGGGTTTGGCATGTGCCTGCATTCTACCTACTAGGCGGCACTCCCACGCCGCATTGATTCTCCGTCCTGTCAATTCCACAGCGGGTCTCCCGGCGGCATGATGGCTCCCAAGGTTGTGGGGAAAACAGCGGTGGCAAAAGCTCGATCAGCTGCACCGGCTGGTCGGACGAACAGCTCAGAAGACTCCATAGAGGCTACTAAGAAACCCAGGGAACAAAAGTAAGGGAAAAAAACAGACTTTGCCGGCGTTGTTTAAAAATGTTATTACCAAAGCTAATACATTAACTAGCAAAGTGGGTAATAAGCAGCAACTTCATGCAATGTTCTAGGTTCACCCCCCCAATGAGGACAGAGAGACGATGAGTGCTTGAACAGGTTCCTTTAATAGTTTCTAGCAACCGCTATTCCAAAAGAGCTCCGAGCGTCTACTAAGGACTTGCTCCGGTCGCTTCTGCTGCAATCTGCCTTCGCGCGCTTTCGCCTTTGTGCCTGCGCATGCGTGCATGTTCCGCCCACGCTCCGGCGCACCACGTCATGTCGCTGGTGTGTCAGAGACTAGTGCGCAACACTACATATCTCCTCTTTTTCCAACAATTTAAACAACATTTCAAGTTCCAAGTTCAACAGCCATTCACTTCATAGTCTTTGAATCGAGAAGGCCGAATCACTGCCCTCCCTGCACAGGTGCGTCTTACCGGGGTGAATTCTTCCCTGGTGTCTTCATGTGCGGGACTCCTCACCATACTCTGTGTTCCACCTTCCTTCTCGGCAGCTGAGGTCTTGTTTTCAGCCGCCCTTTCTTCCGCATGTACTTCCTCACATTCTTCGTTATTTCCTTGAACTTGTCCTTCCTCCTGACTCTCCCTTCTTACAGTCACCTCTCCTGCCTCAATGGCTTGTCTCTGATCCTCAGTGTCTTCTTCCTTGCTGGCGGGCTACTGCATGATCCGGTTGATTTTCGCCATGTGGTCTTGGGACCACACTCTACCATCACTAAGTAAAGCCGCTCTTCCATACACTTCCTCCACCTGCAGGGGCTTGCTGTACTTGCTTTCTCCTTTTCTTTTGAGTGTGGCAAGTTTGACTCTAACCCACTCCCCTCTTTCTAGATCGGTGTCTTTAGTATTGTGCCTCCTGTTGTAATGCTCGGTGTACACCTTTTGAGATCTTTCCAGGTTGTGTTGTTACACAGCAGGTGACCATTTGCTCGTCACTGTCTTCTCTCTCCAGACAACATTGTCCCTCGTAAAGGGGAGTCTGCCCCTCAAGATCTGGAAGGGGCTGTAGCCTAGCGCTGTCAGGGTGATTCTCTAGGCTCATAGCATGCTCTGAACCTCTGTTTCCCAATCTCTACCTTGCATTATTGCGGCTTGTATGGACCCCATCAGGACACGGTTGAACCGTTCCACTTGTCCGTTGCATGCGGGATGGTACACCGCTGTGTGCTTGGACTTGATCCCGTTTCTCTCCATGTACTTAGTCCATTTCTCCGAGGTAAATTGTGGCCCGTTGTCACTCGGTATTCCTTCTGGTAAGAACACTGAGGTGAGAAATTTCAACACTGTTTCAGAGTCCATAACTTTTTGCACATCAACCTCCGGCCATTTGGAGTATTTGTCTACAACAACGCACAGGTACTTGGCCGTTCCTCTTGAGTCGAGCACTGGACCCAATATGTCCACCGCTATGTCTTCCCATGGGTTGCTGGGTTGCTCAAACGTACCCAAAGCTGGCCTTAACGGTCTCAAGATCTTGTCCGCTCCCTGGCACTGGACACATTCTCTCACTTGCCTCTCTATCTGATTGTCCATTCCCGGCCACCAGTACATTTGTTTCACACGCATCTTCGTCTTCACAATGCCGAGGTGTCCTTCATGAAGTTGTTTCATCAGTGGAGGGATCAATGTCGCTGGAGGGACTACTTTATCTCCTCGGTACATGAAGATTCCTGAATCACTTATAGACAACGCCTCACGTACTTCGTAGAATTTTCTCATGGTTTCTTTAAGATGTTTTTTTTCTGGCCACCCGGAAAGCAGATAGCGTTTTACTTCATACAATTCACAGTCTCCTTCATAGGCTTGGGCCCATTCTTGCCTGCTAATAGTCCTTTCCGAGTCAGCCATTTCAGCTACCATTTCATCTGTGCCTGGTGGGACTAATGGTGCATCTTCCATGGCTGAGGCCCTGCTCAGATAGTCTGCTACTTTATTACGAGTCCCTGGCAAGTACTCAACATCATAAGTGTAGTCTAGCAACTTGAGCGTCATTTTGGCAATACGCGGTGTAGCAGTATCATGCCAGCTGGAGGTTAGCACCTTGACCAGTGGCTTGTGGTCCGTTTGCAGTTTTAAGCGGGTCCCCCATAGGAACTGTCTGAATTTACTCATGGCCCATGTGACTGCCAGCATCTCCTTTTCAATGACACTGAATTTCTGTTCTGTGGGAAACAACGCCCGGGAGGCGAAGCTGAGTGTTTCTATTGGGTCATCGTCCCTCTCCTGTGCTAGCACTGCTCCCAGGCCTCTTTCACTGGCATCAGTTGTCAAGATTGTGCGGCCTGCTGGATCATATCCATGCAGGGGTACTGCCTGGCTTATGTTGCTTTTCAGTTCATCGAATTCACGCTGGGCTTCCCCGTCCCACTGGAACGTCGTCTTGTCTCTGATCAGTTATCTGAGCCTATGCGTCTTGGTGGCAAAATGTCTCACAAATTTGCTATAATACTACGCCATTCCCAGGAATGACCTCACCTCATCCTTATTGACTGGGGCTCTGGCATCACAAATATCTTTCACATTCTGTCTTTTGGGTGTGATCCCTTGACTACCTATCTCATGTCCAAGATAGGTGACTGCTGACATGCCCAGCTTGCACTTACTCCACTCAGTGGTGAGACCCCTCTCTTGTAGCACTGTCAGCACCTTGGTCAGTTTCTTATCGTGGTCTTCTCGGCTTTTCCCCATTATCAGGATGTCGTCCTGAAAGTACTGGACTCCTTGTTGGTCCTTGAAAAGGCGGTGCATTAGCTTTTGGAATACTGCAGCTGCAGATGCCATGCCGAACGGCATTCGGCAAAACTGATAACACCCAAATGGTGTGATGAAAGAGGTGAGCTTTCTGCTCGCAGGGTGCAAGGCTATTTGATGGTACGCAGAGGTGAGGTCGATGGTGGAAAACCATGTCACACCTCACGTTTTCGCCAATATTTCCTCAATTCTTGGTAGTGGGAACTTTTCAACTATCAGGCATTTGTTGAGTTCGCGCAGGTCCACGCATAGGCGTACCTTGCCATTGGGTTTCCTGGCCACGACCAAGGGGGCAAACCATTCCGAACTGTCAATAGGTTCGATTATACCTTGCTCTTCAAGTCTTTGGAGTTCTTGCTGGACAGCATCCTTAACGGCAATGGGAATGTTCCTGACTTTGTGGGACACTGGGCGAGCATCCTCTTTGAGAAGTATTTTGTGCACGAATTTGTCTAGTTTTCGGACCGTGCCTCCAAACACCTTGGGGAAGACTTGCTTCAATTTCTCCAGGTCTGGCCAAAGGCTATTTTCCATCAGAAGTATTTGTTCTTTGCCTCCTGGGTCTAGTTTTATCCCAAGATCACCCTGGTCTCTGCAGCACAGCACTGAGGGCCCTCTCTCTGCTACATATAGCTTGCACAGCGCTGATCTACCTCTGAATTCAAATTGCAGGGCGCGGAACCCAACCATCGGGATTGCATTTGCTGGTGTACGAAATCGGCCATATGTCTGGTGGATTTAACTGCGGGCCAAGGTTGGGCGCGAAGTCCTCCTCCCATACTGATCTTTGCACAATGGAGTACGGCGACCCAGAGTCTATCGCTATGTGAATTTTCACCCCTCCGATCAGCCTGTCTGTTCGCGGTTTATCTAAACGTTTGCCCGTCACCTCCAGCACCTGTTATTCGACACATAAGACCATGTCATCGTCTTCTATGTCGTCCTCCGTCTGATCCTCTGACTGGGGCTGCTCAATGCATTTCACTATGGACTTCTTCCCCTTCTTGCGGCACACTTTCTCATAATGGCCAACCAGCCCGCAGAACGAGCATCTGGCGTGAAATGCCGGGCACCGCTTGTCCTGTGCTGTGTGTGCTGTGCTCCCACACCTGTAGCATGAGAACCTGCTGTCCGTGGGCTGTTTTCCTGGTAGACCTGGCTTCCCTGCCCACCTGGGCCCATGTTTTCCTTCTCCAGTGGTTCTCCTTTGTCTGTTTGAAGATTGAGCTTCGTCTATCTTGTTGACCATTTGTCTTTGGGGGTTCTCCTTTTTTGCCGCTTCAGCACAGCGTTTTGAAAGCTCTGCCTTTTTTACCATCGCGATCACGTCCTTTAGCGTCACCTCTCCTTGTGCCCACAGCTTGTCTTGCACTGACTTGTTTGTGGTGTGCATTACTATCTGGTCCTTGATGTATTCGTCCTGGAGTTGTCCATATTTACACGCGATCGCTAGTCGTCTGAGTGCTGCTACGTAATCATCTATGGATTCTCCTTCTTCCTGCTTCCTTTGTTGGAAGTTGTACCTGTCAATCGAGACACATACTGCCGGGCGATAGTGATTGTCTGTCCTCAAGGGCATGCTTGAAGACGTCGTCGTCCGCAGCTTGTCTCATCGCCGGCACGATGTTTGCAAATACTCGTACACCTTCTGGGCCCAGGTTATGCAGCAGTAATCGTTTCTTCCTGGCGCTAGGAAATGGTTCCCCATTTTCATCTTCCAAGGCCTCCACATAATTTTTGAAGTATTCCCTCCAGTCCTCCCACTTCATCAGGGGCTCTCCTGGTCTGGTTAGGAAGGGGATGGGTGCAGTGAGTGATGTCATTTGGTTACTCCTGGGTACTATTCCTAGTTCCCCGCCTCGGTTTCCGGGGCTGCCTGGTGCGCTAGGGTTTTCCTGTCGGTCAGAGTCGTTTCCCTGGCTTTTAGGGCTGCCGGGCGCACTGGTGTTTTCACCTCGTGAGTTGCTGGGGAGGGGCTCCTTATCGTCCCCCGTGTCACTATCTCTGTTTTCCGCCAGGATCTCAGCTGCGTGTTCCCCCCGCTCTCTGATCGCCTTGGGGCTGCAGTTGGTAGGCCTCTAGCCACGTGGATCTAAGGCTGCTGGGGTCGTGCGCTGCTGCCACGCTCTCTTGTGAATAGCGCTTTTGCACCTTAGACGTGCTCTCTTCAATGGGATCCCCCCGCAACGATTTCTGACCTTCTTGCCTCGCTGGTGACGCTGTGCCGCAGGTCCGATCGTTGTCTTGCCGGGGTGGAGTTGGCGGGGCGATCCCAACCCTCGTCGCCACTGTAATGTTCTAGGTTCACCCCCCAATGAGGACAGAGAGACGATGAGTGCTTGAACAGGTTCCTTTAATAGTTTCTAGAAACCGCTATTCCAAAAGAGCGCCGAGCGTCTAACAAGGACTTGCTCCGGTCGCTTCTGCTGCAATCTGCCTTCGCGCGCTTTCGCCTTTGTCACTGCGCATGCGTGCATGTTCCGCCAACGCTCCGGCGCACCACATCATCTCGCTGGTGCGTCAGAGACTAGTGCGCAACACTTCACTTCAGAGCCCCTTACAAGCTCTTAATAGAACTGAGGACATATTAGTATCATTGGCTTCTCCACGATCTATGGAAGCGTGTCTTGTATACCCTCCTGTTGGGGCACTGGGGGACGCTGCTGCATGTTCGTGGGTGGTTGACCAGACAGCAAACTCTACAATCAAAGCTTCTCAATCGATATAAGGTCTGTCTTCGAACGGGATTCTGGGAGTTGTAGTGCAACAAGCAGATGACTTGTTAAATCCGGTCCCCACACTCTCATCTGATCTCATTACCTTACATAAGACTGAAGGTCACATTGATGGCATTATCGACAGTACTGCTGGCCCTGAATCTCTCAAAGAATCTGAAGGGGGCAAAAAATTCTACTCACTATCTGAGCACACTGGCTCTTCAGTTGATGAGGAGGAGGATGGTGAGTGGACCGATGATGGTAGAGTTGCAGGGGACTGGCGGCTTCATGAAGCTTTTAACGAGAGATCTCACCCAGTGCACCATGCACAGCCCCCAAAATTAACAGCCCAAAAATTCAGGCGGATTTGAGACAGGTTCCTGGGCTATCTGGATTATCTCTCAAGGACAGTCCTTTATTGAGGCAACCTGGTTAAGCAGGATCTGCATCAGGAAAAGGCCCTCTCTCATTAACTGATCAGGCTGAGTTGCCACCAGGCGAGATTATTCTTGCAGTTATCTATCAAACCATGATGGCGCATTGTGAGGAATCTCGTCAGGAGAATGCCCGTACACACGGGGCTTGTTGCAGAGTGCAGAACTCAATCCGCAGAGTTGCTAAAACCTGCTCGGACATTACAGGTAGAATCGGGGAGGCTAAGGAACGGACTTCTACTTTGGAGGACGCTTTAGCAACACAGAAGGCTACAACAGATACTATTAGTGCTCAAAAGGATGACATAGTATGGAAGCTGACTGACTTAGAAAATAGAGCGAGGAGGAATAATCTCAGAATTTTAGGAATACTGGAAGGTCGTGAAGGAGGCGACGCAAGGAAATTTGTTGTTGAACTTTTTAACGGAAGCATTCCCTGATGTGAAACAGTGGGACTGGGAGCTGGAGGTGCAACGCGGGCATCGATTTCTCTTCAAGCAGAGACAGAATGTGGGCAATTCAGGGGTCAAACCCGGAGCAATTTTGATATGTCTTTACAACTTTCTTGAAAGGGAGAAGATTTATTATTTAGCCAGACCCGATAGGAAAAGGTCGGGGAAGGAGTGCAAGTTATTTGTTCGCCCTGATGTTTGTCCAGCTACAGTTGAGCGGAGGTGGCAGCTCCGCAAACTGATTATACCATTTCAGTCTAAGGGTGCTCAAGCTTTCTTACTCTTTCCTTCTAAACTTAAGATTATTCATCAAGGTCAGACACAATTCTTTCTCTCTGAAATCCAGGCGAAGGAATTCCTTGCTACTATCTAGGTAAAAAGCTGTAAGCTTTCTTTTTGGTATTATATGTTATTCTCTCTATTTCTTTTTCTTTCTATTAAATATTTCTATTTTGGGAGGGTTTCCTGGAGTTGATTGGGGGTGAGGCGATTGCTAGGGGTAGTTTCCCCTAACTATTTTTTTATGTTTTTACTTCAAATCTCTTTTTGTCTTAGGGAAAGCAATCGTCTTTAGCCCTTAGGTTCTGCTTTGAGGGGTTGACGGGATCCAGGCGAGAATGGGTCATTGGCTCATCCCATCACAAGGACCAAGGTCATGTTGCCACTTAAGGGCAATGTAGGAGGGGGTGGGTAAGGGTGGGGGGGTCACGAGTGGGGAGGGTCTGGGGATTTGGGGAGGGTGATGGTCTATTGGTTGTATTAAGCAGCTGGTAGCGCAAACATGTCTGGGAAGGATAAAGCAGGTTCTAAGTTCTTTTTTTTCTGATGGGGCAGGGTAAACTCATTTTAAGTTCATGGAACATCTGTGGTCTCAATGATGCAAAAAAAGTGCACTTTTTTCTAAGATTGTTCATGTCATGAAGTTGGATATATTATGCATACAGGAGACCCATCTGCCTTGGGGGAGACGTGAGTGTTTGAGGTTGCCTGGATATGACTTAATCGCATGCTCCAAGCAGACATCTATAATTAGAGGTGTTGCTATTTTACTGAAGCGTGGAGTCGGGTCTGCACCGGGGTTCGGAAGGACAGAATGGGTAGATGGATTATCGCTGAAATTCTAGTTGATAATAGACCTCTAACTTTGTGTACCATTTATGGTCCAAATTTGGATGATCCGGAATGGTTTAAATATTTAAACGTAGAATTAGCTACCTGGCCGTTTCCTCTATTTGTTTGTGGCGATATGAATATCAATCTATCTGCTAATTTTAATTTAGTGGGTGATGATGAGTATGTCGGTAGGAAACCTAGAGTGTCTAAGGCCCTACAGACCTTAGTCCAAGAACATGCGGTGACTGACCTTTGGTATCGACACAACAGTATGTATGATGGGTACACATATTATTCTGGCCCCACAATAAAATGGTCAGATTAGATTATATTTTTTTTGTCCGACCAATTGGCAGAAATAGCTTCTATCTCTATTTCTCTTAGAGTCCTATCGGATCATAACTCGTTGCATGTGGAATGCCCTTGGTCCTGTTTGCGTAGAATCCCCCGGGTCTGGACATTTGAAAGAAATCTTTTGCTGGATGAGTCTTATCAGGCCCATATGAGAAAATGGTTAGCTGAATTTCTTGATATTAAAAGCGGAACAGCATCTGAGTCTGTGGTCTGGGATGCATTAAAAGCTGCAATTCGCAGCGAGACCAAGAGTTTTTCTTCTTTTCGGTGGAGGGCGGGGCAACAGTTGGTTAAGAGTCGCATCGAGGAGCATAGGCTCGCGGAATTAGAGTTAATATTGAAAATTAAGAACGGTCTCCCTATAGAAGAAAGTCAGCAGGAGATCGCTATATTAAAATCTAGACTATTGGAGTCATTTAGGCAGGACCTCGCTACCAAGTATCTCCAATATCGCACACAGATGTTCAAGTTTGGGGAGAATTCTGGGAGGGTACTTGCCATGAGGCTGCAACAGAAAGGTCTCCAGAACAGTCTCAACAGAATCCATGATGAAAATGGGGTGGTACAGGATACTCAGGAGGGAGTGGCTGATGTCTTCCAAAAATGTTATGCGGAGCTTTATACATAGGTTACTGGGAGTATGCGGGTGGAGTCAGAGACTGAGGACTTTCTCTCTGGGTTGGACACGTCTGAGATCTCCTCTGAACAGAACAAACTACTCTCGGCCCCTATTTCTCTCGAGGAGGTTGAGTTAGCAAATAAAACCTTAACTACTAGGAAGGCCTCTGGCCCGGACACTCTGCCTCTTGAGTTCTGTAAGATTTTCATCGAAGAGCTTCAACAGGATTTGTTGATGATTTTTAGATTAGCACAGAGAGGTATTGTTCCTGAATCATGGCGCCAGACTATAATAGTTCTGTTTAAAAAAAAGGGAAAACCGGTGTTGAATCCTTCATCCTTTCGACCTATCTCTCTCATAAATAGTGATAGCAAAATCTATTCTAAAATTTTAGCATCTAGATTGGTAGAGGTAATAACCCCATTGGTCTCCCTGCGCCAACACAGGTTTATCCCGGGCAGGGACACCGCAGATCATGTCCGCCGTGTCATCCCTATATTGGACTGGGCCTATGTCACAGTTTCTCCCCTCGGGTTGATCCTGTTGGACCCCGAGAAGGCGTTCAAACAGTGCCTCCTAGGGCTTTGGGAGTGAATTTATTCAGTCAATACAGACTCTCTATAGCTCTCCTAAAGCGGCATTGTGTATTTCAGGCCAGGAGTTAGGGTATTTTGTAGAGGCACAAGGCAAAGGTTCACCCTTGCTCTTTGCCTTATATATTGACCCATTCCTTGGTAAGATCGAAGGTCATTTAGATATATCCCCCATAAGGATCGAAGGTACAGAGTATTGTATCCTGGCTTATGCGGACGATATTGTGGTATTAACCTCAGATATCTCTTCCACATTTGCGGCCCTTAAGGCAACCTCTAAACAGTTTGGTTCAGTCTCAGGATATAAATTAAACGTGGCAAAAACCCGGTCATTGAAACATCTAATATGCCCCCCTCTGAAGCCCCTGTGGTTAGAGCAGCAACCTATTTAGGAGTTAAGATCTCGGCTGCAGTTGAAACTATTTCGGATTTGAATATTCTGCTGGTGGTAGACGCTGTAAACACTAAGCTGGAACGATTGGATCATCTACACCTTTCTTTATACGGTCGCTGCAGTGTTCTCAAAATGTTGGTACTTCCAAAGTTTTTATACCTCTTTAGGACAATTCCTTTAGAAATCTCTCAGAAAAGCTTGTTGAAGGCCGATAGGATTTGTTTTAGGCGTCTTTGGGGGTACAGCCGTGCTCGTAGAGCCGCTAAATGGCTGTGTCTCCCCCGTGATCGGGGTAGCTGGGCTGTGCCTAATTTGTTAATATATTATTGGGCCACTTTTGTTCAATCTTTGGGTGTACCACTTTTGGGGTCAAGTGCTGAGGTTCATTTATGTAATAGACCTACTATCTTTGAGATTGGTCTTGGCACGGCGGCCAAGGGTATATTGACTGAAGTGTTGGAGCCCAGCTACTTCAAGAAGACCAAGTTCAAGGTCATCATTGCCATGTTCCATATCTGGCAGAAAATAAGGCGTAGATTGGCATTCCTAATGTTAATATCTATACTCCATTTAAAGCTGCTCGTCTCCTCCCTTCCATTTTTCAGGATTATACAATTTTTAGATGGCAGGCATAATGTATTCAGACCATTGGGACTTAGTGTGTTCTGGTGAAATACTCTCCTTTTCGTTTCTTAAGGATAAGTTTAATTTGATGATTCATGATTTGTTTAAATATTTGCAGATCAGGAGTTGTATCCGTAAATGTCTCAATCAAATCCCCTCAACGTAGATAAGTTTGATATTTTTTAATTAATAAAAGGAAAAGCTAGAATAGGGACATTGTACCAAAACTTACTGGCTAGCTTCCCGGATGATTTAGAGGTGCAGAATTTGAAGTGGGAGGCAAAGAGAGAGATTAGGCAAAACCGGGATCGATCTCAGGCCCACTATGGAGCTAGCTAGTAAGTTTTTGGTTTCTGGCAGTTTAAGGACCCAAAGCATTATGGCTGCTTTCGATCTATACTATACGCCTTCAAAAATAGCGAAATGAGGTGTAAGGAAGGGGGATCACTGTGCTAGGTGTGGGCTATATGCAGCTGACTCTATGCATATGTTTTACTTGTGCCCAATCCTGCATGATTTTATGTTTGATGTGGAGCAATTTATTAATGGCACGCTTAATATCCCTTGCACATTATCCCCAGAGTTGGTTATAATGGGCTCGGAAGCCTCATCTCCGGCAAGCAATTCTTGTTACGACACTACTACTTTGTTTATAGCTATGTCCGTGATCCGTCTCTCTATCACCTCACCATGGTTATCTCCTGATCCTCCGGTATTTAGTTACTGGAGAGCTAGGCTGCTTGCTATTTATAATCTGGAGTTCTTGGTGTTTACACATTTCATTGTAAAGGCAAGCCGAGATACAATGGATTGTTGCAAGGGAAGATATGAGCTCCGCTATCATAGCTTATGAATCACTCAGATAAACCACGATGCATTCACACGTCCAGCAGTAGGCTTGTGTGTGTACTCGTAATTATGAATATGTGACATAACATCACAAGTGACATCATATATGACATGACTGGTGATGTCACAACATCGTTAGTGAAGTAATCTAATATATCACACACATGGTATTATTCCTAAGTCGAGGAGTTGCTGAAGTTGCAAGAATGCTCTTTACGCATACTCCTGACATCCACCTATGCATTCCATACAACTATCATTAGCTACACATTTGAAGCAACTCTATAGTCACTGATATCACCAAATAAGTGCGTGCACGGCAATTTACAATGATATGTTCTGCTTCATCAGAGCAGTGACTCCAAGGAGGAAAGAAAGGGTTAATCACCTGCACATGCCGCCACTGCAGGAGTAAACAGAGGCAGGCAGGGGGGAGTGCTGGAGGGGGATTCGCAGTGTGAGGTTTCTCTGCCATGCGAAACCCACCGCCGTGTCTGTGTTCTTGGAGGGCTGGGGAGGGCTCCGAGGAGTGAAGGGGGGGGGAGACACAAGCAGGCAGACAGAAGGGATATCAATGCCTTCATGAACCCGAGCGAAGGGAAAGGAATAGAGAGTGTGCATGCACAAACATTTATGAACAAGCCATGCAGTGGTGCGTGCGCATGCAGTCTTCACTTTTCAAGCACTAAACTCATGCTTGTGGCGTGCCGCTGCTCACTCCCGCAAGGTGGATGCCGCCACAAGCACAAATGTAGTTCTTCAAAAGTGAAGACCGATGGCTAAAGGCCCTCCTAGAGCAACGCATGTGCGCTGCCTAGGTGAGACCAAAAAAGAGTGACAGGGCAGACCCTAAATGTTATCGCCCTATATCCCTGATCGACTGCACCTGTAAGATCATGGGCAGAGTAATTCTAGAAAGGCTGGAGGACTTGGTAACAGAGACTGCCAAGCTCTCTGATATCCAATATGGCTTCAGGATTGGCCTGGGCACGGTAGAACAGTGCCTTAATCTGCACCTAGTCATAGGAAAATATACCTTAGCCAGAACGGGATCCCTATACTTAGGGTCCATGGTCCTGACGTCTGCCTTTGACTGGGTGCAGAGAGTAAAGCTCTGGGAGAAGATGTTGGTGTTGGGCATTGTACCAGTGATAGTACATTTCATAGCAGCTATGCATCGGGATGTCACCAGGAGGGTTTGTTATGGAGCAGGTGGGGAACTTACAACACAAATCAAAATGAGCCACGGGGTTTGCCATGGTTGTGTGCTTGCCCCTTTTTTATTTTGTCTGTATATAAATGATTTAGAAACTGTTATCACAAATGGGCGCGTGGATGTTCCATAGATAGAACAAAGGCTGTTACTGGCTTCATTATATGCAGATGATTGTGTTTTAATGTCTCAAACCGGGGTGGGGTTGCAACGGCTTTTAACGAGTTTTAATAATTTTATGAATTACCTTGGCCTCAAGACCAATGTCGCTAAATCCCATGTTATGGAGGTGGGTAAACACCCTACAATTGTAAAAACTTGTTTTCTAGGCAGTGAGAAATTGCTTTATGTGTCTATCTTCCCTTATTTAGGAATCCTTTTTGATTCAAAAGGCTTATGGCACTTAATCAAAATCTTGAGGCCATTTTTAGATTTGAAAAAAAGCTAGGCTCATGTCCAATAAAAGCAATCCTTGAAATATGTAATGCATATGCGTGTGCTGCTACTTTGTATGGCGCTGGAGCTTGGGGCACTTGTAACATCTCAGGCCTACAGAGAGCTGAAAATATTTTTTTTGAAACGCCTGTTGACTGTTCCTACAAGTACTTCTGTCGCAATGTGTCACAGTTAACTAGGCGTGATTCCCCTGTCCTTTCGCACACAATTAGCGCCTCTTTTATTGTGGTATAATATTTGGGCAAAAGTAGAACCAGTCTGAATTGTGCTGTCATCACAGACTGTTTAAAACTAGAGTGGGCAAACAAAATCCCTTGGATCTCTTATATCTGAGCCCAATTGAGGAATTTGGGATTATCAGAATGTCATGACAATCCAGGAAACATTCTCAAAATGTCAAGGGACAAGCTGAAGAAAGAATTTCTGGCGTACTCTTAATTGAAAAGAGATATGCAGGAGACAGGAAAAAAAGGGTCACTGAGCATTCTTTTAGTCTGCTCTTTAGGCACCGAACTTTACCTTTTCTTTTATTTTAGTCATACTAAATTATATTGTTTTATAAGGTTTAGGTTTGGAATTTCACATTTATTAGTCTCATACCCACGCAATGCATTCTCTGACTCTAGATTGGATGCTACCCATGTGATTCACAATCAAGGCAGAGCACGTTGCACTTTATGTTTTTTGCAAACTCTATTTCAACCTAATGTGTGCTTTTCTAATTTTTAAAATTTTTAATTATAAGGAAATGTCAGGCTGCACTGTATTATCTTCAGCTTTTACAGGACAAATTTATCTGTTCAATGGTCTATAAATACATCTCCTCTGCAGTTTGACTCTGGAACATTATTTGAAAATGAGCTCATGTTCCTGGTGACGATGATGTTGTGAAACTGTTGCTTTTAAGTATTGTGTATAAAGATTGTCCTTTGTCTCTATCATTATTTTTAACTTAAACATCGTCCTATTTAGATTTGTGATGTTTATTCTAAGAGTCTTTTTAAATGTGTATCAATTTCATGACGGTTTTATTCAGAAAGTCTTGTATTCTTGTATGACGTATACTTTTATGGCTTGGAATATAGCTGAATAAAGATTTCTGACTGACTGAGTGTCCCTGACTTCACTGTTCCTACTTTTTCTGGTCTCATGATCTCTTCTGCATGACTCTTCATGTGTTTCCTCTTGCTACCTCCTCTCTTTGTGGTGTTACTCTAATTAGGGTTAGATGTACCCTCACCTGTGCTGATGTCCCCATTACTGCTTCGATTGGTACTCAGCGATGTTGAACTAATGCTGGCAAGCGAGGCAGTACGTAAATTACTTGTCTCATCAGTTTTCATCAGATGATCAAAGAATTTTGCAAACGTAAATACCCTCCCATTGCTATAATCCACTTATTCTCATTTCAGTTTTCTTGCCTTTCTCTGTTTCACATCATTCTGATGTCTTTCTAAAATGTCATTCATAATTTTAGTTGCTTCCACAAAATTCATATTCTTAATCTTGTCTTCTAATGTCTGAATCTTTGTTAATAATCGGGAGACCTTTCTATCACAATTTTCTATTAATATCTCTATTAAGCGTGTGGAGATCGATGTTAGCTCTTTTTCCCTTACTGCCAACAGAGCCACATCTAGATCGTTAGAAGCAAGTATTGTGCCTCCCCTGGGCAGCCTTCCAAAATGACACCACAGGTCTCCTACAGCAACCAGTGTAAGGTGGTGTATACACCCCTTACTTAGATATAGGTTCCCCATATCTACCATATCAGTTACCCCTGTGGCATACTTTATCAATCCTGAACGCAGGGTGCTGGATTTTGTGTGAGAGGGTGCCCATGCATGAGCAGGGCCCCTCTGCAACCTTCGGAATCTATCCTTCTGGGTTGTTTTGTGATGCAGCCAGACCATATATTCCTAAGTGCATTATACCCTCGCTGTAAATGCTAACTTTGGAATGGCAGGCCAATACTGAACGTGTCTTTTAGGGAATACTCAAGCACCAGAACAAAGACAGTTCGTCAAAGCTGGGATATACTAATTAATAGCTTTTTATTATTCAAAACAATTACGGGTCCCTTTTTATTCTGAAAGGTGATCCATTCTCTGGATACTCTCCATAGTGAGCTACCTGGCCCTGATGAGAATCCCCCCCAACCTTTAGGGATTCGAAACGCGTAGGCCCCTTCATGTCTTGTGTCTGCTCCTTGTTTTTTCCTTGGTGTGACGACATGGTCACACTATTGGTTCATGATTGCTTGATATATATTTTGTTTGACCGTGTCATCTGACTCTGATAAATTGCACTGATTCAAACTTATATATATGAATTCACTGTATAAATTGTATGTATATAATTGTATATATTTGTAGCAGACCTATTACTCTACCCTCTTGTCTATTCGTATTCAATAGGGTACAGTATTTGTATGCACTTGTATGTATTTTGTGTATGAATGGAAGGTATGAATGAGATATGATTGAGTATGTAATGCTTGTTTTGATTTTAATGATTCACTGTTTTCTTTTTAAAATTGTTATTGTGGTTTCAAAAAATGTTCAACAGTATATGACTTAAACAAATATACTTTCTGGAAAATCCAGTTTTGAATAATAAAAAGCTATTAATTAGTATATCCCAGCTTTGACGAACTGTCTTTGTTCTGGTGCTTGAGTATTCCCTAAAAGACACGTTCAGTATTGGCATTTGTTCTTGTTTACCTTTGATTCCGGCTCAGCCATACTGACTATGAGCCAACCCCGGTTGTTCTAACTTTGGAATGGCTGCATGGAAACATGCTGTGTTTGGTGTCAAACACTTTGGAATCATACCCCCACACCAGCAACCGGTGTGGGAGTATGACCCCACCCTTCTAGAGGGAGAGATATGACTGCACCGGTATACCCGGTACTAGCTAACAGAGCCCTGGCATCACAAAATGGATTCTGCCAGCCACAGACACTTGTCTGGCCTCCTGATGCTGGATGAAACTGCGGCAGAGGAGGCCTAGGCAATAGGTTTCCTGTCACAGGGAGGTGTAACCACCTCCCAGACAGGCTTTAGTGTATTGGGGTTGGGTGGGTGCACTCCAAGAGTGCTTTGAAGTCTGCACTGGGGGCACATTTGGTATCCCTATGCATAGCCCAGTTCAAGTCAGTTGCAGGGGCTACAAGCCCCTGCTCTGGCATGAAACTGGACAAAGGAAATGGGTGTAGCCACCCCTCTTTCCAAACCCTCCCATAGGTGGTTGAGGCTGTGCATTGGGTAACTTGTAGTCCAGACCCGAGCAGCAATTCCACTGAAGATTGCCGGCCTATACTACACAGGTGTTTCGTGAGCCGCCCTTTGTGTTTTCTCTTGAGGTACCTTTGCAATCTCTGGTATGTCGACCTGTGGGTCCCTGAGAAGGCAACTTTAACTTTCCTTGGGCTTCCGTGGTTGCTCCAGATGTGCCCTTACTCTCCATCGCTTGGTGAGTCCTCTGGACCTTGCTGGTCCTCACCGAAGCATCTTATCTCTTCCTGCGTGGGTTGTTGTTGCCAAGGTTTGATGTGTTTAATCCGCAGCATTCAACATCCTTTGTGGGACAACTCAAATCCAGCTTCTGGTCATCATAGACTCCTCGTGGCTGCAGAGTCTAGCTTCACCTCCTCGCACCTGAAGCACTCGACATTGGTGGGTATTCGTCTATCGTGCCTCTGCTCACTGACAAGTGACCCAGACACTCTCTCCTCTGCTTTTTGGTTTTTCACATCTTCGATCACACCGGAAACTTTTCTTCCCCACGGCAGCAGCACTTTGCAGCAGGTCGTCATTGAAAACAACAACTATTCCGAACACCATTTGACACCTATGCACCCGGCTTCCCCGGTGCATAGGTTGTCACTAATTCAATTTACGCAGTGCTGTTCTCAACTTTATACTTCTGACCTTTGAACTAATGTTACAATATAAAGATGAATAACTATATTTTGTCATACCAACGAATATTCTCCTTCTTTCTTTCAAAGTAATGCTATGTGCATGTTTGTTTTAATTGTCTACTGACTCTTACCTCTCAGGACACTGTTTCTTTTTTGCATGTTTATCCCAGGCAATGACATGGACAACATGACTCTGAATTTTGCCTTCCAAGCATTGCATCATTTACAAAGAGACATGCGTGAGGAGGGAAGTGTCCCTATGCAGGAATGGTTTTTTAACTGTTTCTCCTAGTGCCCCCAGTGGTTGACCAGTCTGTGCATGTCATTGCTGCCCAATTTCATATTCCTATTGTTTTTATGTGGTTTTCTGCATGGAGGTTTCCTGATGTAAAGATGTAGTCCTCAAATTGGGTAGAATGCAAGTAACTAGGAAAACAGTAACAGTCAGAACTGAAGAACAATTAGCCCCATTATTCTGACTGTCATGAAGTATGGGTTAGATAATGTAGTTGAAAATTCAAATAGAGGTGGGAATGTTAATATTGATAAAATCGATGCCAATGTTTATAATGATACATTCATATGCAAGAACGAACTTGCATCCCTATTGAATTGTTCTGTCATGAACACTCTATCAACCCCAACTAAGAAATATATGGTCAGGCATGCTCTGAGACCTAGGCCTGAGGTTACTGATTGACAGATCACAGGTGAGGTGAAATGTTGCCACCAAACAAATGTGTGAACAGGAAACTCAGGTCGATCCCCCAGATAAGCACACCCACGCCACAATGGTCCAGGGAGATTGGCCCCAATAAGCACACAATGGTCAGAGGGATGCAAGCATTCCCAAAAACACTATAAAGTCAGATGCCACATGAAGTTAGGAACACACAACCAATCAAGACACAGCACACACAGTGCATGCAGTGATCACATGCCCCTCAGGCATGACATTTGGACACATTACCCACTTCCCCCATTGTGTCCATCCACGGTTGAAACCCACCTGCATTTGTTATTAGGGGTCTTATTTATAACTCCAAGGACAAGGCCTGCATTCTTTTTATCAATAAAGGATCGACAGAAACACTTTATGATACCCAAAGAAATGTGTAAAACCTTGTTCAGATAGATTGCACTCAGTGCTTAATTTGTAAAAAATGAAAAGTGCAAGGGCTCTCGTTATGAGGCCACTGCAGCTTCCACCACACATTGCCCCTGCCATTCTGCCAATAATAGTAGTACAAAACAACTACTAACCATCACACTACTACCCTTCAAACTATTCCAGCCCCCCGAAAGCTATCAGAAAGGCTTGGGCAGCAGGTAACAGTCATTCCTAATGCACATTGAATTCATAATTAACTTTTGTTGTGATCATCTCTAGATGAGGCAGACAGCACCACTTTTTGGCAGGCTGTCACAAGGGCCAGTGTTGACAATTAAGTGCAGGCACTGAGCACTGGAAACCACAGGCTCAAATTAATCACTGATTGTACTTTGAGCTATTCTTCAGACTCGCTTCTGTAACTGTGCTCCTGGCCGAAGTATTTAATTAAACCAACTGTTCTTGTTTTGCCAAATGCTTCTTGTTCTTTTCAATGTAAATTCATATTCGAGGAACTCCATTGACAACAGCCTAGATGGGCTCCCAAGCAGCCTTAGCATTTGGTGGTTAACCCATAGCACACATTTACATTTCTTTCAGGTGGCAGGCACCTTGGTTTGAAGGACTGTTTGTTATTTAGCACATTGTCCCTTCTTGGGCTTAAGTGCACAGGAAATTCCCAAACCCTGGCCCTCATGCCCTCCTTTCACTTTCACACAGAGGTCCGAATTGGGCATTAAGGGTTGTTTTTTTTAACAAAAAGCATGGAGACTGTTCTTGTAAAATTAAATATCATGGTTATGTCAGTCCCTATAGATCCCGTTATGGACCTCTGTCAAGATATCCCTTGAGGTGAATTGAGGGGAATGATGGCAGGGAGAAGGCCAGCAGTGCCACATTCCAACCAGAGCTCTGATACTCTGGAGCCCTGGGGCCTCAGTAATACTACTACTAATATTAATAATAATAATAATATTAAAAATAATTTCCAAGGAGAAAGAGGAAAAGAGACAGATCTATGCATAGTGTAACAGATGGCCCAGAAAAAGGGGTTGCTATATGGGGCAAACTGTTTTGCTTACAATAGACAACTGTAGCGTCCTCATAGGATTGACCTGAGGAAGGTGGGGAGATATTGGGACTGACTCTATGTAAAGGACAAGCACTGCAATTAGCGCATCAGGGCAGTGGCACTGAGGCCAAGGATTTTAGGGGCCACTGCACATAAATTATGACTGTTTTCCTAGCAAAGGATTGGGGGGGGGGGGCTCACAGTAGGGCCCAGATCACCTTAGCTGCCCAGAGAACAGAGTCCAAACAACAGGGGGGGGATGTTGGGCTTTCCCCTGTTTTTTTTCTTTACACAGTAGAGCCGGTAGCATGCTTTAGGCCCCAGGCTTTGGAGTGATGGAATTGGCAGAGGATACAGCCTGATTTGCCAAGCTGTAAGAATCATTGGATCTGTGGGTGAAGTGCCATTGGACTCCAGGAGGGCCAGGGGCCAACTAAACCTCACTAAGACTGTTTTACTATCTTTCCTTGCTTACATGATGGTCCAATGCACCTTTACTGTGCCAGGTCTGCTTTGGGTCTTACACCAATGTCCCAAGAAGGGGAAAAGTTGAAGCAGAGGAGACACCGTTCTTAGCAGGGAGTCAAAAAGGCCGGCAGAGATGGGGATGGAGCAAGAATGGGGTCCTTGTGGCAGAAGAGATTGCCCACTTTGTAAGTTAATTGCTATCATTCGTTAGGTAGGTACAGTGGCACTGGTGCCCAAGGGTGTGTAAAGCCCACTGCATTACAATTACGACTGCTGTCTAATTTCCCATGCAAGCATTAGGGCAGAGGGCACCCTTGCTGCCAAGAGGGAGCAACACGTATGAGCTCATTTTTTACTGGATGGAACACAGAGTCTGTTTTATGATTGGAGTGATGGTGTGGTATGGTGTGGAAGGGGAGAAAGAGGTATAGGAGACAACCTCATACTCAGGGCAGCAGCTATCATTAGTGCAGCAGGCAGTTTCATTTCGGCCCAGGAGAGTGACAGCTTAACAACACCCCATTTAGGGGGAGAGGTATTTTTGGTCAGTTATTATTATATACATTTGCTCTTTTATAAATCTCATATTTAGTGTGTATTATTAACTACAGAAAAGGGTCTCCTAAAATGATCTCATTAACCTTCGTTGTACCTTGCCTAAACTGCTCCCCTAATTCTTGGCATAAACCTTTGGAAAGGAGCCCGATTTCAAAATATTTTGCTCCTCATGTATTAAAGTCAGAGGGGCGTGGCTTGGCGCCCGTGGGTGACGGCGGCGTCCATGTGAAGCTCCGCTGCGAAGCCGAGGAAATCCCTCTTTACCACCACCTTTTCCTGCCCTAAGACAATGTTTTGCTGACGGAACACTCAGGGACAACTTTGAGATGATGGCAGGTCTCATATACCTTCCAGAAGACGCAGTATTCTGTCGGAGTGAGTTTTCGTGAGCCGCTGCAATCGTGGCCACCATTTTGTGCCCTTTCGCGAGCTGCCGCATCTTCTCCTTATTTCCCGAATACCGTGCCATAAGCTTATTGATGTTTACAGGAGCACCAGCGGAGGGTTGTACAGTTACCAGGAGCCTTCCACCTGCTCTACAACCCAGCTACATGTTGCAGTGAGTTTTTAGCGGTCTCGCTGTTTTGACGGCCGCCATTTTGTGCTCTCTGTTATGTTCGCATTTTCGTCTGCTCCCTACCTAACGGCCTTGCTTATATACAGCCTCTATACAGCTGCTTGCTCTTTCGTTTGCTCTTCCGAGGCCACATGAGCTTAAGACTTGTGTTCTAATGATGCATTTCAGCTTCAGCTACTTCTTTTTCTGAATACAGCAGATTACTTGTGGCTTTGGATTTTTGCAACTATCACCCTATCTCACCTCAAGAGTTCTCTCTCTCTATGACATTTGCCTCCTTGGGTGATGGAAGCTCTTTTCTTGTTTATCTCCTACTAGCTGTCATTGGGCTGGCTCTCCTGAGGACATTGTGATTCATGGCGCTGTCCTTCATTGCTCCATTATGTGGCTCCATGTGGGTCTTTGAGGCCGTGCCCGCTTCAATTTATGAGAGATGTGTTCTCCGCAACTTCCTTTTATCTCTCACTCTATTGTGTTGGCTGCCTGATGGTTGGTCTTTCCTACTCAAGGAACTTATAACCTACTCATTTGACGATTTCATTTGCATACAGTGATCTACCCCCTTGTGCAGATGTGCTTCTTATTGGCTCCTGCTTAACCAGCTGTAAGTTTTGGATCTTGTCCTCCCCGCCTTAGTTGTTTTACAAGGTCACCATAACTTGCAATATATGGGCAAACTCAAGTCCTTGTCCCGCTTGCCTACATCAACACAGACTGTTTTTGTCAAGAACTCTAAAGTCTTCTCTGCCTTTTCAAAGCTCAGAATTCTTCCACTTCTGCAAGCTCTGACATTGCTATGGAGCCCTCTCAACCTGTAACGGGGAAATCTACTACTAAGAGAATGAAAAAGGACCCTCCTTCGCCTAAACAGTCTACACCTGTCTCCATGGAAGTTTTACTAGACAAAATCAGATCTTTCCGCCCTTTTTTGGAGGAAATTAGAACCCTTCGCCCCTTTATGGAGGAAACTAATGTTAAACTTCAGGCTCTTGCGGATAATTGGTCACTAATGGAAACAAGGGTATCCTCAGTTGAGCAATCAGTTACATCTCTTCAGGAGACTTGTTCCACTGTCTCCCATCTTAATTCCCAAGTATCTGCTCTTCAGCGACAGGTGAAAGAGTTGGAAAATAGGAATAGGCGAAACAACCTACGCATTTATGGTCTGGTGGAGGGACTTGAGGGCTCAGACTCACTTTCCTTTTTCAAATCATTCTTGCCCAAGCTGCTCCATCTTCCAGAGGGTACAAATCTCAACATCCAAAGTGCACATCGCTTGGGCCGACCCTCTACCTCTGCCTCTCCTTCGCAGAGATCCAGAGGTGTTATTCTTTATTTTCTAGAGTACACGGATCTTCTGAAGGTCTTGACAGCTGCCAGATCTTCTCCAAAGTTGACATGGTCTGGATCCTCTTTGTTTTTTGCCCAAGATTATTCAAAGGCTACTGCTTACCGACGTAAGGCCTTCTTGGGTATGAGAAGCGATCTTCGTTCAATGGGAGCAAGATATGGCCTCTTCCATCCTTGTTTGTTTAGAGTCACCTATAACAACAAGACAACCACATATGAGGTTCCAGTTCGTCTACAGAGTTTCATTAATGCGCACCAGACTTCCACCATGAACTCCTCTGGACCATCGTCCTCTTTCCCTGTCTGAACTGCAGTTTTATCAGATGTTGCTTTGATGTTGCTCTGATGTTGCATTTCACTTGTTTCACTTTTTGAGCAGTTTTTCATTCTCCGATTTTGGTCTTCTTTGATTTCTGTTGTCGTTCATTGTTGTTTATTTCCCCAAATCATTTGTCTGTATCCTAACCCTTATTTTCCTTCTTCATCTTTGCAGGAATTCCTCCGTGTCTGATGTTTTTTCCCCGGATCCTCGCCTAGCTGACCTTGGATGTGCTGCCTTACCCGTGTGGTTCCATCCCTCCTCAGCTCCTTCTCATTTTCTCCTCTCGTAGGTATGTTTTCCTTTTGTTCTTACCTTTTGTTCTTCTTTTTATCTTGCATTTTCCCCTTCATGTTTTTCCTCCCTCACTTTTACCTATGTGATTGTTTTCTTCTCTCGGACTTTACTCGATTCTTTGTATTCATGATTTTCATCTTGGGCTTTTCTCGTCAATTTTGTTATGTTTCTCTTGGCTTACTTTGTATGATATGTCGCTGAACATAGTTACATGGAATGTTAGGGGTATTAATTCTCCCATTAAACGCATTTTGTCCCACTTTGCCAAACTGCATGTTGGTGTGGCTTTCTTGCAGGAAACCCACCTCTCTGATGTTGAATCTGAAAAACTTAAAAGGGGTCGGGTGGGTGAGGTTTTTTATTCACAATGCAATGGCAAACGAAATGGTGTAGCAATTTTATGTCGCAAATCTCTTCAATTTTCCATTATCTCCCAGGAATCCGATGATAATGGCAGATGGACTTTTGTTAGGTTATCTATCAGAGATGTTACAGTCTCTTTTCTCAATGTTCACGCTCCTACGGTAGGTGAGCCTCTTTTTTGGGCTGAATTTTCCCAACATGTTACTCGTCTTGCGGATGATAATTTCATCTTGGCGGGAGACTGCAACCACCCCTTGGATCCCTTTGTGGATAGGAACTCGGCTGCTCACTACATTCCTAACAAATCCCACAAGTTCTTCACTCACACCATTTCTAATCATAAGCTTATTGACGCATGGCGTTTGTGCAATCCGACTTTAAAGGAGTACACTTTTTACTCTCCATCTCATCGCTTCCAATCACGGATTGACTACATTTTTGTATCTCACCATGTCGCTCAAACTCTTAAAACTGCTGAAATTGGTCTGATTTTACTTTTGGGTCACGCCCCTGTTTTGATCAGTATAGACATCCTCCCTAAA
The DNA here is from genome assembly GCF_964263255.1 of Lissotriton vulgaris. Taxonomy (NCBI): domain Eukaryota; kingdom Metazoa; phylum Chordata; class Amphibia; order Caudata; family Salamandridae; genus Lissotriton; species Lissotriton vulgaris. The sequence goes on from NC_141694.1 coordinate 503,326,273, forward strand.
TCCGCCGGACCTAACAGGTGGCGCTTTAACAATGCTCTCCTTCTGGGTCCCAAATTTACTTCTTCTTTCACTGCCTTTTTTGATGAATTTTTCTTAATCAATGAGTCTCCCTCCATTTCAAAACACACTATTTGGGATGCCTTTATGGGTACAGCTCGAGATTTCATTATTAATTTTGTGGCAAAGAAGCGTAAGTTTGCTCGTAACATCACTAGAGATCTCCTTTGTGACATTAATAGACTGGAACATGCCTACTTCACCTCGCACTCGCGGGACAGCTTGACTGCTCTTGTGAATGCCAAAATGAAGTTTAACAAGAAATCCACGGAGGATGCCTCATTATATTTGCTGAAATCTAGTGCTAAGTTTCTATGGGGGACGAAATAAAGCTGGGAAGATTCTTGCCAACTACCTAAAGATAAAACATAATAAGTTGAACATTGAATCTATTTACGACACAGATTCTGCTCTCGAGCACAAGGATGTCGACATTCTCAATAAGTTTTCCCTTTTCTATAAAACTTTATATTCCTCTGAAACTCAACCCTCCCCACACTCGCTTACACATTTCTTCTCCACTATCCAAAAACCTGCACACTTCCCTATTGACCTTTCTCATTTAGAATCGGACATTTCTCAGAAGGACTTCAACATCTCAAATTGAACAAAGCCCCTGGGCCAGATGGTTTCACTGTTGAGTTTTACCTCCATTTTTCAAAGCTACTTATCCCAAAACCTCATTCTCTTCTAGACACGTTCACTACCCTCAGAAGTTCTTCTGGATCTTTTTCTGATGCTCACATTTGCTTGATACCTAAAGATGGGAAAGATGTTCAATATTGTAAGAACTATAGGCCCATATCCCTAGTGAATATTGATTATAATATATTTGTCAAGGCATTAGCGGTGCGCTTAGACCCTTTGTTGCCCGATCTTTTAGGGGAAGAGCAATCCGGTTTTGTGAAGGGCAGCTTTATAACTGATAATACCAGACTACTGTTTAACATTTTGTCGAAATCCCCACACCTACAGCTCCCCCTAGCAGCGATAGCCCTTGATGCCAAAAAGGCGTTTGACAGGGTTGAATGGTCCTATCTTTTCCATACTCTCGAATGGTTTGGCTTTGGCCTTCATTTTATCTCTTTAGTCTCCCTTTTGTACTCACGCCCCAGTGCGGCAGTTTGTGCCAATGGTCAGGTCTCCTCCTTTTTTGACCTTGGTAGGGGTGTACGCCAAGGGTGTCCCCTTTCTCCTTTTCTTTTCAATTTGGTTTTGGAACCCTTTTTATCTAAATTACGTCAAAACCCTAACATTCATGGTTTTCAGACCGCAAATGCTCACATTAAACTTGCTGCTTATGCAGATGAAATTTTACTCTTCCTTTCCAACCCCACAGTTTCAATCCCTGCTTTCCTGCAGGAGGTATGTTGCTTTTCCCTCATTTCTGGCTACAAACCTAATAATGATAAGTGCGAGATCCTGCCCCTAACGAAATTCACCTTCAAACCCAACTTTAATGCTTCTAATTTTACTTGGAGCCCCTCGCATATCAAGTATTTAGGCCTTCACATTACCCCATCTATTTCAAATACTGTTTCCCTTTGCCTGAATAATTGTATTAAAAAGATAACGGATTTAGTGACCAGATGGCACCCACTTTATTTGTCTTGGTGGGGCCGCCTTGACACCATTAAGATGATGTTATCGCCCATAGTCCTTTAAACAATCTCCAATATTCCTGTTCCTATTCCTTCCAAATTTTTAAAGAAAATTAACAGTCTTATCTTCTTTTTATGGAATAACAAAAAACCCCGGATGTCCCTTGCCATACTGATTCATCCTGTTTCAGAAGATGGAGTTAATTTCCCAGATTTCCCAGCTTACCACAAAGCCTTTCTGCTACGCCAAGCTTCCTTTTGGTTACAGGACCCGGTTTCTCCCTGTCCTCTATGGGTTAAGGTGGAGCGTCTTTTCCTCTCCCCCTTCTTGTTTGCGGAATATCTATCCTTTTCCCGTAAACCTTCCTCGATTCCCACTCATAAAATCACCACAAAGCTCCTCCTTTCCTCTAAGCCCTCTCCTCCTAATACTGTTGATGATTTCCTTTCTTCCACAATTTGGCATAATGCGTATATCTTCTAATCCACAACAAACCCTTTTACTGGAAGGCTTGGAGACAAAGAGGCTTAGTTTGGATATCGCAATTATTCTTACACTCTACCCTTCTGCCTTTCTCAACTCTGAAATGAAATGAAATAAAAATTATATTTATATAGCGCATAGACTACCCTGAGGCCTCGCAGCGCTGGTGTCTGAATCAGAGAAGAACAGGTTGGCGTGCTAGCAAGATGTTCAGAACAAATGGGGTTTTAAAGGCTTTCTAAATGCCAACAGGTTGTTATTCTTTCTCAGAGCGAGAGGAAGGGAGTTCCAGATTTTTGTGGCATTAAAAGAAAACGACCCCACACCTGAGTGGCTGCTTAACGGAGACAACCTCTCCCTCAAAGACCTGGAAGAAGCGCTCCTCCAGGAAGGAGGTCAGCCAAGTCAGTGCTGCGCCCGACACCCCCATGCCACTGGGACGATGTAATAAGATGGCATGGTTAACCGTGTCGAACGCAGCAATGAGATCTAACAAGATAATGGCCGCCTTCCCTCCCTGGTCCAGCACGGTCCTAGTCTCCTCTGTCACAGCCAGCAGAGCTGTCTCAGTCCCATGCTGGGGACGAAACCCCGTCTGGGATGTGGACAGCAGATTATTAGATTCCAGATACTCGACCAATATGTTGTTGATGTGCTTCTCAGCCAGTTTGCTCATCCAGGGCAAAAGGGAAATAGGGAGGTAGTCCAGATTGGGCTTCTTTAAAAGAGCCCTGACCATTGCACATTTCCATGATGTGGGAACTATGCCCGAAGCAATCGAGATGTTAAGAACATCAAGGATTACTGGACGAAGCAGATCAATGACTGAAGTGAGAAATTGGGGAGGCGCTTGATCCCTTGGAGAGCCCGAGGTGACCTTAGGAATTATTTTATCCAGGGAGACAGGATCCAGGGGTGTCAATTGTTCCAGCACGCAGGTGGCTGTGGAGTTAAAACTCACCGTTCCAGCTGCGTCTGCTTCATCGATGTCAGGAGCAAAGGATGCATAGATGGTCTGAATATTTTGGTGGAAGAAGGTTGCTAAATTATTACAGCGTGCCAGTGCTCCTTCTGAAGAGACTAATTCTTGGGAAGGGGAGATCAGTGATTTGGCTATCTGAAAGATTTCCCTGGCAGCTGTATTAATTTTTGTTTCATAGAAAAGAGCTTGTCCGGCTTTGATTTCGATCTTATAAAGTCTAATTGCCGTTCTGTATTCTGCTTTCCTGCACTGGGAATGATTATGTCTCCATGCCCTTTCTAGCCTACGACAGGATTGTTTCATGTCCCTCAGTTTGGATGTAAACCATGGGGCTACTTCTTGCCTCTTTTTAGACTGCAGGCGTTCCCTGGAAGGACTAGGTCAAGAGAGTTTTGGATCCAGTTATCAAAGTTACTACTGGCCAAGATGGGGTTGGGAACATGCATGGGCTTAAGGTCAACAAGAGCCGACTCCCATTGACTGGAGGAAAGTTTCGACCATTTCCTCCCCCATTGTTTTTTTGGCTCTTGGATAGATAGGGGGTTCCCAGTTACCCAACTCAGGGGAATTAGGTAGTGATCTGTCCAGGGCAGAGGGAGAGGTGTTTCAGTAGTTAAGGTGTCGATATTACTGAAAATAGAATCCAGTAAATGACCCTTGTTGTGTGTCGGGGCAAATCCTTTTTGCGCTAGATCAATCGCTTGAAGACTCAGCCGAAGATTGTTAGCTGAGGGATCAAGAGAACTATCCAGATGTAAATTTAGGTCGCCCAGTACCATAAAATTAGCCGATATAAGAGCTGAGTCAGCAACTAGGTCGACCATGTTGGAAATAAACTGACCTAGGGTTCCTGGTGGGCGATAAACCAGGATACCCGAAAGCTTTCTAAATGCCAACAGGTTGTTATTCTTTCTCAGAGCGAGAGGAAGGGAGTTCCAGATTTTTGTGGCATTAAAAGAAAACGAACGACCTCCCCAACAGGCCTTGTTTATCTTAGCAGGGTAGCCAGGTGTGATGAGCTAGAGCGTAAAGCTCTGTGGGGGAGATAGGGAGTGACTAAGGGATGCATTATAGCTGGACCGGTCCTCCAAATTGCTTTCTGAGTGAGACACATGGCTTTAAACTGTATCCTTGCTGCAATAGGAAGCCAGTGCAGCTTCTTGAGAGCAAATTTGGCGGATTGCCTACGTGGAATTTGGTAGAGCAGTCGAGCGGCACAATTCTGCGTGACCTGCAGCTTGTTGATTGCGGCCTTTGGAGCTCCCAAGTAGAGAGCATTGCCGTAATCCAGGCGAGAGAGTATCAAAGTCTGAAGCACGATTCTCCTCACCTGGGAGGGAAGCAGGGGAAGAATCTTCCGAAGCATTCTCATCAGACCATAGTAGGTAGATGAGGTCATAGTGGCCTGGACCTTGAAGTTAGATCAATCGCTTGAAGACTCAGCCGAAGATTGTTAGCTGAGGGATCAAGAGAACTATCCAGATGTAAATTTAGGTCGCCCAGTACCGTAAAATTAGCCGATGTAAGAGCTGAGTCAGCAACTAGGTCAACCATGTTGGAAATAAACTGACCTAGGGTTCCTGGTGGGCGATAAACCAGGATACCCGAAAAGGTATTTGTTGGCGCAAATTCTGGTGCAAAGGACATACTTTCGCAGTCTGAGAGTGTAGTGGGGATAATACGACATTGATATACATTTCTATAAATAATCGCCAGACCACCTCCTCTGCCAGTAGTACGATCAGCTCTTTTTATAGTATAACCTTGCGGAGTTGCCGACACAATGGCTGGGTCGGCTTCCAATTGGAGCCAGGTCTCCGTTAAAAAAAGAGCGTTGGGCTTAAATTCTTCTATTAGTAGGGCTAACTCGGTATAGTGTTTGGGCAGTGATCTACAATTAAGAAGAAACATCTTCCATAACCTGTGAGTAGTGTGTCTCCCGAAGGTATTAGGTGATGACTTCAAATTACAATGTTTACAGTAGGTCATCGAGTCAGGACGCAAGGAATGTAAACATTTAAGGTTAACAGCAGGTCTTAACTCACGTAAACGTGAGGGCTCATAGGTAATTGGGCTTACGGCTGTATGACCAGAGGTCTGGGGCTCTGGGCGCGGCTGGACCCGGACTGGCGCAGCTTGGCTTCTCTTAGGTGCCTCTTCGGCGCATCCGCGGCGCGCCCGCTGTGCGTGTTTGCTGCACAACAGCATCATATGCCCTGATATAGATTAGGTTCCTAGGAAAGCTAGAGCGTCACCTTGCCAAGATGGCCGCCCGCTAATGGCACCACCAGGAAGTGCTAGCACCAATTAGCTGCGGTGGAACGGGGAGTCAGCGCAGGATTACAGTGCCCAAAAACGATTTTAAAATGTAAGTGACAATTTTAAAAACAGTGGCAGCAGTGTAGCCTAATAATAGCCCCTAAGCGCTAGCGCAGCGAAGACCTGAGAACTCAGATTCAAACCTGGCGTCGGCGCTCTACAGCTCTAAATAGTCAAGGTTCCTAGGAAAGCTAGAGCGTCACCTTGCCAAGATGGCCGCCGCTAATGGCACCACCAGGAAGTGCTATGCACTGTGTTCTCCCTCCACAACAAACAGCACCAATTAGCTGCGGTGGAACGGGGAGTTAGTGCAGGATTACAAAGTGCCCAAAAACGATTTTAAAATGTAAGTGACAATTTTAAAAACAGTGGCAGCAGTGTAGCTTAATAATAGCCCCTAAGCACTAGCGCTGCGAAGACCTGAGAGCTCAGATTCAAACCTGCCCATCGGCGCTCTGCAGCATTAAATAATCATGGTTCCTAGGAAAGCTAGAGCGTCACCTTGCCAAGATGGCCGCCCGCTAATGGCACCACCAGGAAGTGCTATGCACTGTGTTCTCCCTCCACAACAAACAGCACCAATTAGCTGCGGTGGAACGGGGAGTCAGCGCAGGATTACAAAGTGCCCAAAAACGATTTTAAAATGTAAGTGACAATTTTAAAAACAGTGGCAGCAGTGTAGCTTAATAATAGCCCCTAAGCGCTAGCGCAGCGAAGACCTGAGAACTCAAATTCAAACCTGCGCGTCGGCGCTCTGCAGCTCTAAATAGTCAAGGTTCCTAGGAAAGCTAGAGCGTCACCTTGCCAAGATGGCCGCCCGCTAATGGCACCACCAGGAAGTGCTATGCACTGTGTTCTCCCTCCACAACAAACAGCACCAATTAGCTGCGGTGGAACGGGGAGTCAGCGCAGGATTTCAAAGTGCCCAAAAACAATTTTAAAATGGAAGTGACAATTTTAAAAACAGTGGCAGCAGTGTAGCTTAATAATAGCCCCTAAGCACTAGCGCAGCGAAGACCTGAGAACTCAGATTAAAAAAAACTCTCTGTTCTTCCTTCGATTTACCCGCATCTTTTGCCTCCAAGTATCTTTTACTTAAAACAGCTGTGATGGCTGTACATACTGGCTAATGAAAGCTCAGTTGCCTTCCTCTTCTCTCACTTGTGCTACACAACTTCATTATCTACTTTGCACTACCCCTAAGGCTGCTACTCTTTACAAATATCTTCATGCTCACGAATTCATTAGACCCAAGTCCAAGGTGGAGGAACAGTGGGAACAAGAATTTGGTACTACTTGGGCAATTTCATTGTGGGATAAAGTGTGGACCAAGATTCGTAAATCATCCAGGGTGGCGACCCTAACGCAATCTCTGTTTTTTTATTTACAATAGGCTACTCAACACACCCTTCACCCTTAATAAGAGGCTTCCCGCCACCCCGGATGCATGCTGGTCTTGTTCCTCCCCACGTGCTGACTTATTTCATATGCTGTTTCTCTGCAAATATGTACATGAATTTTGGTTGCAGGTGTGGGCTCAAATCAATGCAATTTTTTGCACTCGTATTCCCTTTTCTCATGCTTGCGTCTTCCTAGGAAACCTCTCACCTTGCTGGAAAGATGTTGACCTTGATGTACGCATTGTTGACTTATTGTTGGCTGTGGCGTTTCAACAGATTACCATTAATTGGAAAGCTTCATCTAACATTTCCTTTAAAGCATGGTGGTATAATGTTTGTCACAACCACAGGCTAGATACTACTTTTGTCTTTCCCATTAGCATGGCTACGAAACGTGCAGATTTATGGCTTCCTATCACATTGCACCTAGATAAATGTGCTCTGCGTTCTCATCATCCACAGCCTGACCACCAAGAATTCCTTAAACCACCTTGAATACCCCTTGCAGTTCCTTCTTCCTTCGTTCTCACCTGTTATTCTACTATTTCTACTTGATTACAAGTATAGCCATTATACTGTCTTTGTTCCATTTTAATGCCCATGACTTGTTTATGACATTGATTTTATTGTTATATATTTATTGAATGATTTTGTTTTCTTTTTCCTTCCCTTTGGTTTCCTTTAATTTTTCCTGTACTGTTGATGATACCATGTATTTTGACCAATAAACTTCTTTCTGAACTTAAAATGTATTAAAGTCAGCAAAATAGGTAGTAGCTTGTGTACTACGATTTATTGAAGATGTTGTATAAAGTATTTGAAATTAGCAATCAGCAATGAGAAGCTAAAGTAAAGGGATCCCTACCTGGTTTAAGGACTGATGCTAGAAGTGCTTTGCTGAACCAGGCAGATACCCATAATTGAATGCAGTTTCAACTAATTTGACCAGTTTGGAGGCTACAGCATATATACGTCTTGCACCATCTAAGGAGGTTATCAACTTGTACGCACCAGGATGGATTGCACAGATTACTGTATTACACCTCTTAGGGTGGTTGACAGTCCGTGAACAACTCTGGGTGACTCAAACAGGTTCCAAATAAAATGTTAAATCAACAATTTATAAATAATCCTTTAATCATACTTAATAAAAACAAAGAGACACAGTGCTTTCTCACGTGAGCGTAGCTAAGGTGATCAAAAATAGGGAATTTGCAGGCATTGCTTCAGCACCTCTCTGCCAATCACACTCTTTGTTCTTAGTTACAATTACTTCGTTTGCAAAGTTCGATATCATAGCAGTAACATATTCACTTGTATTCTGCCAAATAACCTTCATGCCATCAGAGATAACTGTTCTCCACTGATTTGCGAGTTTGCCCACATCATAGGGTCAATCAGACAGCCTTCTGCCCACCTGGGGACTAGAGTAAATGAGTCCCAGCTCAGGAACACAAGAGGCCACAGAGGGAGGTGTTACCTCTGCCTTGCAGGAAGCCAAAAAGGGTGTTATCCCAAAAGGCAAGCTTCAAAGGAGAAGGCGCCTTTGGTGAGAAATGGCAATAACACTAGTAGGGCTGCCACTTTGTTCAGGTAGAGGGGCTAATGGTAGGAAAAGAGAGGGAAATCCAGTTGCCATACCATTTTTTCCTTGGACGTGTAGACCACAGGTACCCACACTTCGAGGGTGGGCTACCACACTCCTAACATCCAAGGAACAGTTGACATATCTTTAGAGTGAGAACATAGTACACTCTGGAATTGCTAGAGGCCACACATAGTTGGAAGTCATCACAGGGCAGGAAGGATCCTGGTAGAACATTGGCTAGTGATGCATCATCCCCTTGGGTCATGCTAATCTGGTCCCAACCAATGAGATGACACTGGAGCCGATGCTGGACCTCTTATCCCTCTCAGGGCCTGGAGGGAAGGGGGTTGGGATAAAATACGAAAAGAAAGACTTGTGGACTTGATGTGCTCAGCAGCTGTGCAGTACTGCGTAACAGGATTTGTTGCTTCAGAGACCTTCTGTGTCTGCGATGTAGATATGCACAGGACCAGAACATCTGGTCTTACGATGACGGAAAACACTGGAAATAATCAGAGGAAGCAGTTACCATTGGTGTACTTCCAGGTCTTAGTATCAAAGATTCCCTTGAAGCAAAACTGAGAACAGGTGCACATAAACAAACCTCACAATATCACAAGTACAATATCATACAGAAGCTAAAGCCATACCCAAATTAGCATGGTCCAGCTCTTCTTTGTTCTTCGCCCAGGATTATGCCAAGGCAACTGCGAATCGTAGGAAAGCTTTTTAGGGCATGAGAGATGTTCTTCGCTCCATGGGTGCTCGCTATGGCTTGTATCATCCTTGCCTGTTTAAAGTCACCTACAACAACAGAACGACCTCCTATGAAGATCCAATCCAACTACAGAGCTTCATTAATGCACATAAGACTTCTGCTATGGACGCCTCTGGCCCTTCCTCTTCATGTCCTGGCTGAGATGGAGTTCGCATGTCTTTTCAATCTCCCTATTTTTAGTCACAGTTTCTAGTTTATAGTGTCTTACTTGTCTGATTGTTACCTCCCATACGTTATATTGTTATTGTCTGCTTCATAGTCTTCGTTGCACCAACGATTGTAACTGTTCTCGTTCTTTCCCTCTTGGTCTCCATAGTAGTAGTAGTAAAAACAAAGTTTATTTAGACAATAGTCTATAAACCAAACACAAGGTCATGGATCCACTTAGCAATAGAATATGTCCATAGGAATCCTTCCTTGTCTGATGATGTCTCCCTGGATCCTTGCCCGGCTGCGCTTGGTTGCGCTGCCTTACCCACGTGGTCCCTCCTCCCCTCGTTTCCTTCTCATCTTCTCTCTTTATAGGTATGTTTCCTTTTTGTTTTTACTCCTTTCTTGTTCTTTGTTTTTTACCATTCCCCCTTTCTTTTAGTTTCCATGCTTCAATTGTAAAGATGTTAAATGTCATGTTATGTTAAAACAGGTCTTTTATAGCGCACGGCTACTCCATGGAGTGTCCCGGCGCTTTGACAAAAACCCAAAAAAGAGACAAGGGCAAATGTAGGGCGAGAAACAGAGGGAATTACTGGGAGAAAAGCCATGTCTTCAGCTCCTTCCTGAAAACCAGTATATTGCTGATTTTCCTAAGAGAGACAGGCAGAGAATTCCAACATCGCGGTGCCAAGCATCGAAAGGAGCGTCCTCCAATTCTAGCCCGCCTAATGGAAGGAACAGAAGCCATTGCCAAGGAGGACGATCTCAGACTTCTAGAAGGGACATAGAAAAGATAACTTCTTTTTTTCAGGTTGTACTCATTTCTATGCCTTCTCATGTTTCCTTTTGCTCTTTTTCCAATTACCTTTCTTTATTACCTTTTTCTTCTTTTCTCAACCCGCACACTCTCTTATTACCACTGCTCTCTTTTTTCTTTTCCCTTCCCTTTCCTCTATTTTATACTTACCCTCTCTTTTATATCTCCCTCTTCTTTTATTTTTTCTCATTCCTTGTATGATTAGATTTATTTGGCTGTGCGGAAATCATATCATTTTTATCTCTAGTTCAAGTTTATATCTATCTTTACACCCTCTCTCTTTTTTATCTGACCTTACTACATTTATTTCCATTCTCTCCTTTATTTTTTCTTCCTGCATATTATCACACTCTACTTCGTTTCCTCCTTTCTTCTTTCTTTTTACTCTTCACTTCACACTTTTCTTCTTTTTATTTCTTCTTATTCATGGATCGATATTTTTGCTCTATTCACTTTGCAACTATTGAAACATTGTACCTGTTATGTCCTTGAACATAATTTCATAGAATGTCATGGGTATAAATTCCCCAATTAAGCGCCAACGCATTTTATCACACCTTGCCAAATTGAATGTTGATATTGCATTTCTCCAAGAAACTCATCTTTCTGATGTTGAGTCTGCTAAGCGTAGAAGAGGTTAGGTGGGTGAAGTTTTTTATTCGCAAGGTGATGGTAAACGCAATGGTGTTGCAATCCTATGCCGCAGATCACTCCCTTTCACAATCATTTCCCAAGAATCCGATACTAACGGTAGATGGACAAATGTCAGACTATCACTTAGAGGTGTTCCAATCTCTCTTCTTAATGTCTATGGGCCCACCAATGGTGAACCTATTTTTTGGGCTGAATTTTCTTCACGTATCACCCAATTTATGGATGATTATTTTATTCTTGCTGTGGATTTTATCAGCCCCTAGATCCGTTTATAGACAGAAACTCTAAGGTCACTTATGTCCCCACTAAAACACAAACTTTTTTCTCAAGCCATTTCTCAACATAAGCTTGTTGATTCTTGGCGTCTTTGCAATCCGACCTTGAGGGAGTTTACCTTCTACTCTCCGCTTCACCGATCCCAATCACGAATTGACTATATTTTTGTCTCCCATAATCTAGCTCAAACACTTACTACAGCTGCAATAGGTCCGATTTTACTCTCGGATCATGCCCCCGTTGTGGTGAGTCTTGACGTGATTCCCAAGGTTGATGGACCCAGGAGATGGCGTTTTTACAATGCTCTCCTCTTGGATCCCAAGTTCTCCACTTCCTTTACTGCCTTTTTTGATTAATTTTTTTTGTTAAATAATGTTCCACCCATTTCATAACACATCGTATGGGACGCTTTCAAAGCAGCGGCACGCGACTTCATTATCGGATACGTCGCAAAGAAACGCAGGGCTGCTCGCCATTTCACTGAAAACCTCCTCCATGACATTAAATGATTGGAACACGCCTATTTTACTTCGCATTCCCAAGATAGTCTGACAGCTCTGGTCGCGGCTAAGATTACATTTAATGAAAAGTCTACTGAAGAAGCTTCCTTATATTTGTTAAAGTCAAGCGCTAAGTTCTATGGTGGTAGGAACAAAGCTGGTAAAATCTTTGCCAATTATTTAAAGGTTAAACATAACAAGATGAATATTGAATCTGTTTTTGATACCAATGCCCACTTACAGCACAAAGATGCCGATATCCTTGCCACTTTTTCCGGCTTTTATGAGACCCTTTACACCTCTGATACATAACCCTCTCTCACACATTTCTTCTCGACCATCCAAAAAACCTGCACATTTCCCTCTTGATCTCTCCTCTTTGGAAATTGATATCTCACAGAAAGAATTGCTCAATGCCCTCCAACGTCTTAAACTCAATAAAGCCCCTGGACCTGACGGTTTTACCGTCGAGTTCTAACTTCATTTTTCCAAACTCTTGATTTGCAAATTACACTCCCTTCTCAAAACTTTCGTTGAATCTGGTGCCTCCTCAGGGACCTTTTCCGATGAACACATTTGTTTAATACCCAAACCCGGAAAAGATGTGCAGCATTGCAAGAATTACAGGCCAATATCCCTTGTTAATATTGACTATAAGCTTTTCGCTAAGTCATTGGCAATCAGGGTAGACCATCTACTCCCTGATATCTTAGGTGAAGAGCAATCTGGTTTTGTCAAAGGTCGTTACATTACCGATAATACAAGACTTCCATTTAATATTTTGTCGAAATCGTCTCATTTCCAACATTCTCTTGCAGCAATAGCCCTGGATGCCGAGAAGTCATATGATAGAGTCGAATGGCCCTACCTCTTTCACACTCTTGGATGATTTGGCTTTGGCCCTTAATTTATTTCCCTAATTTCATTGTTGTACTCTCATCCACGGGCCGCTGTATTTGAAAATGGACAAATCTCCTCCTATTTTGACCTTGGTAGAGGAGTCCGTCAAGGATGCCCCCTTTCACCTTTTCTTTTCAATCTTGCTCTAGAACCTTTCTTTTCCATACTCCGCCAGAACCCTAACATTCATGCCTTTCAAATTGCGGAGTCCTCTATTAAACTCGCGGCATATGCTGATGATATTTTACTTTTCATTTCTAATCCCACTATCTCCATCCCTGCTTTCTTAGAGGAAGTGCGGAACTATTCCTCAATTTCTGGTTATCGGCTCAATAATGATAAGTGTGAGATTTTACCCCTTACATAGTTTACCTTTAAATCTGATTTCACTGCCTCCAATTTTGCTTGGAGTCCCTCCCATATTAAATATTTAGGATTGCACATCACCCCTTCCATATCAAACACCGTCTCCCTATGCATGACTAAATGCACTCAGAAACTAACTGACCTTACAGCTAGGTGGCACCCTCTCTATCTGTCTTGGTGGGGTCGGTTGGACACAATTAAGATGATGTTGTCTCCCATTATTTCATACACAATCTCTAATATCCCTGTCCCAATCCCAGCTAAATTCTTTAAGAAAATCAAATCGATTTTAACCTCCTTCTTATAGCATAACAAAAAACCCAGAATGTCCCTTGCCAGGCTTATTTGCCCTGCTTCTGAAGGCGGAGTTAATTTTCCGGAATTCCCAGCATACCAGAAGGCCTTTTTATTACGTTAGGCCTCCTTTTGGTTGTTGGACCCTGTTTCCCCATGCCCTCTGTGGACTAAGGTTGAGCGCCTCTTTCTTTCCCCCTTCTCCTTTGCTGAGTACATTTCTTTTTCTCGCAAACCCTCCTCAATTCCTACTCCCATCCATAAATTCACTGTCAAACTCCTCTTATCCTCTAATCCTCCCCCTCCTGCGTCTATTGCTGATTTTCTCTCATCCACTATTTGGCATAACAAATACCTTTTAATTCATCGTAAACCCTTTTATTGGAGGTCTTGGAGGTCTAAGGAACTGCTCTGGTTTTCACAACTTTTTTCACATTCCACCTTTTTGCCCTTTCACACCTTGTGTTCTACCTTTGATTTGCCCTCATCCTTTGCTCCCAAATACCTCTTACTTAAAACAACGGTAATGGAAGTTTACACACATCTCATGCAGACGCCATTACCCTCTACCTCTCCTGACCTTACTCTCAGACTTCACTCCACCCTACGAACTCTCCCTACAGCTTCTATTCTCTGCAAGCACCTTCATGCTCATACCCTTCCTAGGACTAAATCTAAGGTGGAGGAGCAGTGGGAACTTGACCTTTCCACGTCATGGTCAGTTTCCTTCTGGGATAGAATTTGGATAAAGATCCGTAAATCATCAAGAGCGGCGTCTTTAAATCAATCCATGTTTTTCATTTACAATCGATTGCTCCACACTCCTTTTACCCTCAACAAATGATTCCCTACCACTCCAGATGTTTCTGGTCTTTCTCCTCACCTAATGCTACTTTGTTTCATATGTTATTTCTATGCAAGCATGTACATAATTTCTGGTTACAGGTTTGGGCTCAAATTAATGTTATTTTCCACACCCACATTCCCTTGTCTCCCACCCATCTCTTTTTAGGTAGTCTTTCCCCATGTTGGGATGGGATTGATCTTCATGTTCGTATTGTTGATTTGCTTTTGGCTGTTGCGTTTCAACAGATTACTATTAATTGGAAAACTTCTTCTGAATATTCTTTCAAAGCATGGTGGTATAATGTATGTCATAATCATAGACTTGATACTGCTTTTGTTTTCCCTGCCCAGTCAGCAGCCAAACATACAGATCTTTGGCTTCCCGTTATGATGTATTTAGATAATTGTAAGATTCGTTCATTTCGTCCACGACCTGCTCAGCAGGAAGTCTCTAAACGCCCCTGATACCCTTGTCATTTCCTTTCTTCTTCAACATTATTACTTGCAGATCCACCTTTGTATTTGCTTCATTGCTTAATCATTTTGTTCTTTATTTTTACTCATTCATGCCCATGATAAGTTTGTTGCTGTTTCCTTCATTATAAAGTTTACTTTGATTCCTTTTTTTTCCTCCCTTTTTTCCCCTTCCCTACCCGTTTTTCCCACATAATTCTTTTTGCTGTATTATGTATGCTACCTTATATATTATGATTAATAAACTTCTTTTGAACTTAAAAGACAAACAATGAGGCAGATGAAGCAGAACTCTGTCAAAGAAAAATAGACATGGAGCACACAAGCACACAACACGCGCTGGGCGAAAGGCTCGAACTCTGCTGCTGGGCTGGATGTGGCGGAAAACCTCTGGCGGAGCTGCAGGGGAGCGTGCTGTCTGGCCGAGCAATAAAAAAAGAATAGGATTTTCTGTCAGGAGGGTGCTATATGCTATTCGTATGCCTAATACACTTTACACTGCAAAGAGGTCATTAATTGATTTCTCCCAGCTAAAGGCCTATGCTGCAGAAAGAGGTGTGAGCTCCAAAATCTCCCTAAAAAGTCTTAACCTCCCGACATCTCGTTGCGGAAGTTAGAAATACTCGGAATGCAAAGTGCCTCTGGGTCGGATTTAGTGAATTAAGTAAAACAATGAATACCTTTTCCCTAATGTGCTGCCTGCACGCTCTGTGTGTGTTTTATATTGATACTAAAACACAAGGAAGTGCAAAAAGGATTGCTAGACAACAGGTTATCATAATATTAGTAGATGCTGCCAAACAGGGAAGCTTGCCCTTCTTCATGTTTGAGCAAGAACTTTTCTAAGAACTATTTAGAAATGGTAAGAACCGTGCATATAATTATAGGTCGTAGTTGTTCCATGCATGATGGGAAGCGCCTTGGGGGTGATTCATGCTTCAAACAGTCTTGAGTAGGTGGCTGGCAGTGTGTGCCCATCAGCCCGTGAAATCTCTAGCTAGATTACTAAAGTTAACCACACCTTAAGACATAGCTTTCCGCTCCTGTGTTCTATGTATCTTTTTTCAATCATAAGCGAGAAATGCTAGCACACTCACACTGAGAACAATCGAGGCCAAACCCTAATAAAAAAAAAACAACACACATGATACGAATTGGGGCGCGGTAGTGGAAAATCTAGTTTTCCCTGCAATGCAATGAATACACATCTGCATAACAGATTGTCTATTGTGAAAGCAGCTGGCAAGATCAAAATATGAGCATGGTTTCTATACATTGAAAAGATATGAATTGATGATTTCAAAGAACGAATGAAAAATACCAGAATTGAGGATTAAGGTAGTGCTACAAGACGGTCAAAAATTGTCTCTAAAGCAGAGTTGGTTATAATAACCATTAGACAGGTGTTCACAAAAGGTGAATTTGCACGAAATATACCAATGTGTAATGTAACACAAACATGCTGAAATATTGCACACGTGTAAATGTTGCTTCAGGAGCAAGGTGTGAACGTTTCAGTGAGGGGATAGCCGGGACAGTTTAATAAAAACTCACAAATCCACCACTTTGTGACTGTTTTCAAGATTGTTTCCAACCCATTCCCACTTAGTAAATATTACTCCGACCAACATTTGGCACACACAAAACGAAAAGAACAATATATACCTAACTACTAAAAAACATGCACAAAATGTTCATATGTACACTAAGACGAGAATAAGAATATTTTTCTTTTGTGTTGCCCAAGGTGACTTTTCAGCACTAATATGAGTTCTTGCAAGCAACAGTCAGCACAAATGCCTGGTGCCAGGGAACACGAATGTAGAAATCCTAGAAGGCGGAAAGACCAAGCTTTAATTGGGTATGATCAAAGGGAGAAGTTGGCGGACCAATAGTTTCCAAGTAGATACCTATTGTGTTTAAATGCCCGAGTGTAGCTTGGAGCCAGACAGGTTGTGCTTTGAAAGAAATGACCAGTAGCCCACTTCCTGGAGGTATGCCTGCTGACTTAGAGGCAGCAGGCGTTGGGGGAGTATGTTTGGGTGTAAAGTATACAATTTTCAAGTAGCAACGTATGACCTTGACTAGTGGTGTGAAGGAGTAATGGAAAAGTCCAGCTAAACTGAATAAAGAGTTCATTGGTGTCTTGGATGTATCGAATGATATCTGTGAGCTTTCCTTGAATCTGTTTCAGTCGTTGGAGTTGTGTGGGACTAAAATAACCACACGAGGTTTCTGGCCAATGGGACTATGTTAAATTGGTGGAGAGAAAGTGTATAGAGTCACTAAGAGTATGGTTGTTATTGGTGAAAATAAAGGACCTCAGTTTTAGAGGAGTACAGCATGAGCGACAGTAGTGCCGCCCAATGTCTATTAGCAATGAAACAGAAAAGATATGGATGTTGTTAGCATAAAAGTGATAAGAGAACCCACTTGAAGGGATTAAATGACCAAGGAAAAGGGTCTAGAGTCAGGAAAAGGGAGGTCCTAAAACAGAGTTTTAAGGTATGCCTACTGGTATAAGGGTGGGCGTTGAGGTCTTTGTGTTCCAGGTGCATGAGAAAGAACAGTTAGAAAGGTGTTAGGCGAGCCAGTTGTAAGCCATATTCTAGTGTGGGATTAGGGTGCGAGCACCCACAGATTTGGTGGGGGTAGGGGAAGGGGTTTCTCCATTCGGAAAAAAATGTTTCCCCATGTGGTAAAAAAAAGAAAAGGAAAAAATGTGAATTGCATAGATACAGGGTAATTTTTATATGCACACTTATACAGCATGTCCAGTTAAACACGCAGAACTGTCACCAACACAGATACACACTAATGCACAGAAATATTGAAGGAGGAGTCCTCGGCACATGCAACACTCGCAGGTTTGTAGGAGTACATTACAAAAAGTTCGCGAATTTCTGACATTCATAAATCGTATTGAAACTGCTGCTGCATATTTGCTGTTACTGTTTTCTATCTAAATATTATCTTATGAGATGTAGTTTTACCATGAAGGCTAGTATCACACTTGCTAACATAAGTAAAATTCATTTTGGATTCCTGTCCTCGTGTCGTTTCCCATAACTTCGGCCTCGTCTGGGCAACCAAGCAGAGTGCTCACACCTCAATGGGTCTAAGGAAGTCAGACCACATATAAGGGAGTACGAGAAGGGAAGGGCTATTAACAAGAAGAATAGAACTATGTGTAATTAGATTACTAGAAAATTAGCGAGGTATTACTTCCTCATTCGTCTTCCTCTTTATAATCTTTTCTCTATGAGGAAGAGATTCAGTAAAGATTATAATGAGTATGAACGTGCGTAATGGAATGAACCACATGTCTGGGGTACCTTTAAACATCTGAAGCGATGTTAAGGAGGGAGAGCAGCCAAAGAGGCAGGTTAAAGAGAGTATCAGTAAGCAAGAACAATCGTGTGTAATAAGTCTTGGTCTCAAACAGCACTCACAAGAGGTAAAAGCTCTTGGATATTTGAGGCACTAATCAACCAGGGGAATCAATCGTTCTGTGTCAGATTAACCTGGTTTAAGAAATCAGGTTACTGGTTGAGGGGCAAAAACCCTACAGTTAGACATGTCAGCCTTATGACGGTTTTCCCCTTAACTTTTTGCCTTCCTCCTTCACTTTTCTGATCTCTTTTGTGCTGGCCTTAGAACCACACACAATGCTAATGCTAAAGTGCATGTGCTCTTTCCTCTAAAACATGATAACACTGGCTTATCCCCAATTGACATATTTAATCAATTCAATTCAATTAAAAAATAGCTTTATTCGATTTTTGCAAAAGAAAATCATAAAAGCACATTTAATACAGCATAAAATTGAGTTCAAAGCTCAAACGTAAAAACATAAAAGGAAGAAATTAAAGAAATCTTTAGACTGTTCAAAAGTAACTATCAGAAATCAGAAAATAAATCAGTTCATGGACGCTCTGCAGCTTACTGCGAATTTAAAAAAACTGGCAGCTGCAGTAATCGTGAGTTCATCCTCGAGCATGTATAGCTTGAGTAAGGCTGGCCTGCACTGTCTTAAACCCCACAACTTCAGGAGTGGGAGTAGGTGTTTCTTTCTTCCCCAGACATAAAATTTGCAAACCAAAACGACATGTATGTTGGATTGCTTGGAGACGTTGTCGCAAGGACAGGAGACCAGGTTGGTAGACCAGTCGTTTATGGTGGGGAATGTTAGTAGACAGTAAAAGCAGTCCGTCCTCATCCTTGTTAGCAACATTCTCGTATAGGTTGAAAGAGTCGGGGAAAGATAAAAGGGAATGCCTGCATTGTGGAGTAAAAGGTTATGGCGGGCAATCGTTGATTTGTTTCCTTCAAGGTAGGAACGCCTGTCTTCGAGTAGACCTAAACAACGGGCCTTGAGGTCCTTTTTTGAGATTGTTAGACACAGAGTTGGGTTATCGTACAGATCAGCTAAATCCAATGATGTTAAAAATTTCTTGCCGTAGGCAAGCCAAGGTATTTTCCTTGAGTCAGCTAAAGCCATACAGTCCTTGATCACATCTCGGTTGAGGACTGTCTTTTCCGAGGTCCATATTTTGTGCCATAGCAAAATTGGTGTGGCTTTGATTATGTCCGAGATATGTGCCCGGGCAAGCTCGTTGTGGCAGACTGTAGTGGAGATGGAACGAGGGACTGCCAGCAAGTATCTCAGGAAAGCGTTCTCGCTGGTTTGTATCTCTCGGCAGTCCGCCACACCCCAGATTCCAGCACCATATGTTGCTGTGGAAACGCATTTGGCTGCATAAATGTCCAGCAAAATCCCAACCGGTTTCCCACCTAGTTTTGTAGCAAATTTTTTTAGGGCTCCAATTTGTCTGATAAAAGCCAGATTGCGAGTATGAATAGCAGTGTTCCATGACCCTTTATTGTTAAAAAGTACGCCCAGATAGCTGAAAGTTTTCGTAAGGCTAATCTTAGTTGCATTAATAAAGGTGTTACATGAAATGTTCTTTTTATTGCTGCAGCACATAGTGAAGGTTTTGCTCACGCTAATCTTAAGGCCTCTCGCGCCCATGAATGTTGAAAAGGCTGACAACGCTTTTTGTAGTCCTAGTTGGGTCCTGGACATGATAACAGCGTCGTCCGTGTATAAGAGAATTGGGACAGCATGGCCATTTATTTTAGGATAGTCAACGTCCAGTTTCGCCAGGCAGTCAGCAACACTGTTAATATAAAGGTTAAAAAGAAAGGGGGCGAGGATACAGTCCTGCCTGACCCCCTTTCTGATGGGAAATTTATTCGTACAGGTTCCGTCCTTTCCATAGCGAACCTTGGCCCCGGCTCCTCGATACAATTCCATTATAAAGGCAAGTATGTTAGGATCAACTCCCAGGTCGGTGATGGTAGACCAGAGTATGCTATGATTAAGACAATCAAAAGCAGAGCTTAAGTCTACGAAGGTCATATATATATTGCTCTTCTTTGCCATTAAGTATTTGTCAGTGATCAAGGCTAAATTAAGGCATTGCTCCACTGTCCCAAGGCCAGAAACAAAACCATATTGAAATTTAGACAGAACGTCATTTTCCTGAGCCCATGCTTGTAGTTGGTTCAGCAAGACTCTCCCAGCCACCTTCATCATAGAGTCCAGTAAGGAAATTGGTCTATAGCATTTTGGATCCATTCTTTCGCCTTTTTTAAAAATAGGTATTATTATAGCTTCTTGCCATGTTACGGGGAATCCTTCAAGGGCATATGAATTGAGAACATTTGTAATAATTGGTGCCCACAATTGAATATTATCTTTGAATAAGTCAATAGGAATTTCGTCCGGACCAGGAGCTTTAGCATTGGAGCTTTCAAGAATGGCCAATTCCACATCTGGATAGTTAAAATGAGTGAGAAGCGGAAAGGACTCTGTCTGGCTTCTTTGAGTGTCATTTCTCTCCACTGGTGGTGTTTCAAGGTCGGGAGGTTCAATCTGCTCGTCAAATTTATACAGTTCAGTGAAGTAGTTAGTCCAGACTTCCTCCGTAATGGCGATTTCTCTGAGGTCAGACGTCCTATCGTTAAAAAAGGGGGCGTTGACCTCCCTCCAAAAGGCCGTGTTGTCCCTTAGGGTGCTTGCTTTTAACAATGCCTCCCAGGCGGCATTTTTCAGTTCCTTTTTCCTGTTTTTGATTGCCTGTTTGTAAGCAGCACGAGCGGATCTTATTTCCAATAGGTTTTTTGGAGATTTGTTTTAGTGTGGCCTTTAGAATGTTATGTGTTTTTGAACATTCATGATCAAACCATCCAGGGCTCTTGTGCACAGTGCTTTTGTTTTGTTTTCTGATTAAGTTTTTCCTGATTTGTATTGCAATTTGATCAAAAGCAAGAATAATTGCTTGTGGGTTGGGAGGGTATTCAAGGCAGGTCTGGAATAGATCAGGGTCAAACATTATCAGTTTTTCCAGGAATTTAATTGTATCAATTTTAGCCCATTTTATGGTGTAACCGTTTCTCGATGATAGGGATATTGAGTGTGAATAAAGATTTCCTGTTATGCTCCCGAATTTATTACCACTGGAAGGAGTATGTATTTTGGCACTAATCGGGTAGTGATCGCTCATGACTAGGTCTTCTCTCCTGGTTTCTAGAGCGTCACCATGATGACTGTTGGACAGCAGGATGAAGTCTATTGTTGTGAACGACCCCCTTCCGTGAAATGTAGGTAAAAAGTCAGTCGAGGGCACAGTTAGGTCATTAAAGAAGCCCAGATTCCACTCGTGTAGTCGGTTGTTCAATTGGGAACCCACGGTTGTGTGCTCGAAATGGGAGGTGTAGTCGCCGTTGGGGGCTCTTAGATCACAGACCCTTGTTCCACTGTATGGGCATAGGTGGCAGTTAAAATCCCCTAGAATCACTATACGTCTATCCGAGCAGTACCCTCCCATGCCCTTCTTTATAAGTTTGGACAGAAGCTCTGTAAATTGTGATTGGTCATCTCTCGATGCATTGTTGTATAAGTTAATGATGAGGGAACTAACAACCTCTTTCCCAGTCATTCTGAAAGCCTGTAGGGAGAGACCAATATTATTTAGTCTGGGATCAGATGAGGCGAGCTCTACACATTCTAGAGATACATTGAGCCTATTTGAGACGTATAGACAAAGACCTCCCGAAGGTCTGCCTCTACTAGACTGAATGGCTGGAGTAAAGTGTGTGCTGTAGCCATCCAGGTTAGTAGGTAACAGAATCCCAGCATTCCTGGAGCGCTATTATATCAAAGGTGTTTATGAAATTCAGGAAGACTGGGTCATTTGCTTTATTTGAAAGGCCAGCGATGTTCCAAGTTAGAAAGGACATATATTGGTTTGGATCAGAGTAGTTTGATAGGGAGTTGGAGTAAATTTGATCAGGAACTGAGTGCGGAGGGGGGGCTGGAGATCCATCAGGTAGCACATTCGTGGACCCAGAAATGAACATGTTGGTAAGGGCCACAGTGGATGGTTCCGTAAAAGGTTCCCTGGCTTGACTTGGGGATGACCCTGAGCTTACAGATGGCAAAGGAGTTTAAGGCTTATTCTTAGAAGATGTTTGGTTGCTTGATGGTCAATCAACCATTTCTAAGACTGAGAAATGATTGCTGGTCGGTACCCCTCTCCAGCCCTCTATATAGGGTTGCTCTCTTCTTGGATTCCAAGGGTAATGTTCCCAGTCCCTTCTTCTACTACGTGTATCTACTTGGGACCAGCTCCACCCAGGGTATTGGTTCCAACTAGGGGGGTAGTCTTGTTCGTAAGGAAACCTTGGAGGATAAAAGAAGGACAGATGATTAGTATCTATACCTCCCTTTCTCTCCAAAGTTGTCCAAGAACATATATATCTAACTGTCTCTGGGTCATCGAAGTTGATGATGATGCAGTCCCCCTGTGTTCTTTTTCTTGTATCCCCAATCCAAGGGACCCTACGTACCATGGAGAATCTACTGTTCCAGTTTGAAGGAAGGGGTCTGTTTATGTTAAGCCATTGCATGACTTTGTTTTTTAAGGACCAGGTAGATTCACTCATGTTTTCCTCTAATTCTGGGACCCCGTGAGGATCACAGTGTAGGGGCTTGCCTCTGGGGGGAGGTGGATAGGCCTCTTTGGTCTTACTGGTTTTTTTGTAGTATCTCCAGCCTGTTGGAGATCTAGAGTTTTGGGGGGAAGAGGCTTTGGTTTAGTTTTGAGAGGGTCAGCGGGTATTGCTGTCTTTCCCTGTGCTTGCTGAGTGGTATCCTTGGTCTCTATTGGAATCACTTGCGTGTTGGTAGGGATCGTGGGAGTTTTGCCTGTTAGTGATGGAGTTTTGGATATTAGAGGTGGAGGTGCAGGTTTCTGTGCAGTAACTGCCTTGATGTTATTAGCATTAGTGGGAGCTGGAGGAGCTAGAGTGCTGCTAGTAGGTTTTTGGTGACTTGTAAGGTTGATAAGTCTGGCAATTTGTTTCTCGATGTTAATCAAGGATCGTTCGATTGGTATTAGTTGGGACTTTATAAGATCCTTGATAGTGGCTACCACTTGCGCGTTAAGTTCTAGGTGGTTTATATTGCCAGCAGCGGATCCCCTCTCAACAGCATCCAGGGATGCAGCTGCTGCAGAGAGATCATCCATATTAGCAGGTAGGAAGTTAGTAGAACTATTTTTTTGAGAGGTACGGGGAGATTTTCTAGACCTTTTATGCTTTGGAGGGCCGTTTTGTTTGTTTTTATCTGTTGGCCTGGTGCTATTTTGTTTAGGAATTGCTCCCTCCCTTGCCCCCTTGTCTGTTATGGTCGGGGAAACTACTAACGTTTGCGACTCTACCAAGGTTTGCGGGGCCGTTTGGGTGGGGCTAATCACCAAGGTCGGTGTTTTCTCCAAGTCTTCCAAGGTAACTTCGCCTAGAGATAGACGAGTGGCAGATAAATCAACACTCATTGGGATGGTATGTATGTCTGCACGAGCTTCATGCAATAGTGGGGCGTTTGTTCCTTGCTGGATAGGTGTTTTGGCTAGAGCCAGAAGGCCCATTGAAGATCTTTGCGCCGCAGCGAGGTCCTGGGAAACACGTCTTTCTAAGAGAACAATCCCCTGGTTGATTGCATCATTAGCTTTCGTGATGAATTTATCAATTGGGCCGGTGACCTGGCCCAAGCCTTGAGCCGTCTTGCTCCTGCTACCCCTTGTGGTCATGGTGTCGCTGTAGTTGCACGTTGGTAGGTGGAAATGAAGGAGATAGCGGAGGAACAACTACCAGGGTCGATGAGGGATGTCAAAAGGCAAAGTAAAGAGAGTGGGCCCAGACCAGACTTGCAC
Organism: Lissotriton vulgaris; assembly: GCF_964263255.1. Classification (NCBI taxonomy): domain Eukaryota; kingdom Metazoa; phylum Chordata; class Amphibia; order Caudata; family Salamandridae; genus Lissotriton; species Lissotriton vulgaris. The sequence goes on from NC_141694.1 coordinate 503,350,040, forward strand.
AGGCTTGAACGGGCTTAAACGGGCCCGCCCTTTGCCCGGGCTTCGCCCCGGCTGCGACCCGCACGCATCCCGCGATGCGCGTTAATGACCTTGCTTAAGTCCCTGTAGAGTGAGAGGGGGCGTGGCACTGGGAGGGGGCGCGGCTCACGCGGGAAGAGGAAACAGCTGATGGTATTGAACGCTGAACCTCGCAGTCCCGGGGCCGCGCCTCTCGCCTCCTCTGCGGCCTCGCAGGTGGTTTCCTCCTCACACCGAGGGCACAAGGGCTGGAACACTGGAACACTGACAAGCTACTCCTTTAGCGGCGGGCAAGAGTTCACACTGGAAACCTCAGAGCGAGCGAGAGGTTATGAGCACCTTGGTGGGGGCGTGGCACTGGGAGGGGGCGCGGCTCACGCGGGAAGAGGAAACAGCTGATGGTATTGAACGCTGAACCTCGCAGTCCCGGGGCCACGCCTCTAGCCTCCTCTGAGGCCTCGCAGGTGGTTTCCTCCTCACACCGAGGGCACAAGGGCTGGAACACTGGAACACTGACAAGCTACTCCTGTAGCGGCGGGCAAGAGTTCACACTGGAAACCTCAGAGCGAGCGGCACCCACGAAGCGGGGGCACGAGAGGTTATGAGCACCTTGGTGGGGGCGTGGCACTGGGAGGGGGCGCGGCTCACGCGGGAAGAGGAAACAGATGATGGTATTGAACGCTGAACCTCGCAGTCCCGGGGCCGCGCCTCTCGCCTCCTCTGCGGCCTCGCAGGTGGTTTCCTCCTCACACCGAGGGCACAAGGGCTGGAACACTGGAACACTGACAAGCTACTCCTGTAGCGGCGGGCAAGAGTTCACACTGGAAAGCTCAGAGCGAGCGAGAGGTTATGAGCACCTTGGTGGGGGCATGGCACTGGGAGGGGGCGCGGCTCACGCGGGAAGAGGAAACAGCTGATGGTATTGAACGCTGAACCCCGCAGTCCCGAGGCCGCGCCTCTCGCCTCCTCTGCGGCCTCGCAGGTGGTTTCCTCCTCACACCGAGGGCACAAGGGCTGGAACACTGGAACACTAACAAGCTACTCCTGTAGCGGCGGGCAAGAGTTCACACTGGAAACCTCAAAGCGAGCGGCTCCCGCGAAGCGGGGGCCGCGAGAGGTTATGAGCACCTTGGTGGGGGCGTGGCACTGGGAGGGGGCGCGACTCACGCGGGAAGAGGAAACAGCTGATGGTATTGAACGCTGAACCTCGCAGTCCCGGGGCCGCGCCTCTCGCCTCCTCTGCGGCCTCGCAGGTGGTTTCCTCCTCACACCGAGGGCACAAGGGCTGGAACACTGGAACACTGACAAGCTACTCCTGTAGCGGCGGGCAAGAGTTCACACTGGAAACCTCAGAGCGAGTGGCACAACATATTTAATCTTCTTATATTCCCCTAGTAAAAGGGTATTACATATTCCCAGGGCCTGTAAATTAAATCCTACTTGTGTGCCTGCAGCATTGATTGGGCCACCCACTTAAGTAACACTTTAAACATGTTTTAGGCCTGATTGCAGAGCCTGCCTTGTGCAGTGTTAACCTGCCATTTCGACCTGGCAAAATTGCCAGGCCCAAACCTTCCTTTTAATACATATAAGTCATCCCTAGCGCAGGCCCTGGACAGCCCTGATGTCAGAGTGCAATGTATTCAAAACGTGGGACATGTGCAATTATGTTTTATATGTCCTGGAAGAGAAAAACTCTTTTGTTTTCACTACAGCAAGGCCTATCTCTCCCAAAGGATACATTTGGAGTTGCCTTATTACATTTAAAAGTGTAATTTCCAAATGGGAAGATTTTAAAAATGGCGTTTATGGTTGGCTGAGGTAAATACCCTAGCCACGCAGAACCCACCACTCAAGTCAGGGTAAGCTAGATACACAAAGAAGATAACCTGTGCTCACCCTCTGGTAGCTTGGTGCGGAACAATCAGTTTTATCAACAGAGGCAGTGTATAAATTATTTGTACAACATACACACACAGTAACACAATGAATATACCACAAAAAGACTCCACACAGGATTATAAAACAGGTTTTGGTATTAGAATAAAAATAAGACCAACATTATATAAATTACTTAAGTACTTTTCAAGTTATCACATTAAATGCCTAGAGGGCACACTGTTTAGAAATTCACATCTCTTGGATGCTTTACAGTCACAAGAAATGCAGGCGTTAAAATTGCATTTAGTTCGGTTAGAGGCTTTCTGGTAGCAAAAGCAAGTTCCCAAAGTGAGATCACTCACGGAATACTCCCCAGCTTGCAGTGTTCCAGTCACCCTCCCGACTAACCAGGCAAGGAAGGCCAACAATTGGATCTTATGAGGGCACTGAAGGAAGAGATGCCCCACGGGTCCCTCAGGAACAGTGCCGGTGCCGGATTTGAGCCACCTACGAGTGCACCAGTCCCACTTACAGTACCTGGTCCTGTTGGGCACCTCAAAGGGCTGGGCTGAGTTGTCCTCGGTCCATTGGGACAGACTCAACTGTCTGATGCGATCAGGCAGGGAAGTGCAGCTGGAACCTATGAAGTCTCAGAGGGGCTGCTGCGATCAGGCAGTGCAGTGCAGGTGCAAGGTTTTATCTGGAGGCCGGCCCAGCATATGGGAGGATGGTGCGGGTCATCAAAGGCTTCTACATTGCAGGAGCAACCATGCAGGCTCACACTGAAGAGGGCCTCCCTCATTGCAGGGACAACTCCCCACCCTCGTAGAGTGCGATCATGGCTGTCACAAAATGCTCAGGCAAGCAATGTTGGTTGAAAGCAAGCAAGAAAGCTTTTGATCTTTACCCCTGGACAGACTGGTGTTGGCAGAGTCCCACGGCAGTGGTACAGGGATAAAATCTTTGATGGCCCTGAGATCTCAAAACAGGGCGCAAGACAAAAAGCCCTTGGAGAGCACCTTGGGAGCACAACAGAAAAGGTGGTAGGCAGCAGGCCAGCACAGCCAGGCAGGTTGCAAAGTGGCAATCCCTCCTGTAGCTCATCAAGCATCAGGCCAACACAGCAGAGCAAAAAGCAGAGTAGCAGTCCCTTCTGGCAGCACAGCAGTCATTCTTGCAATGTGCAAGTGTAGAGCAAGCGATGTCTGGATAGAGGTCGGAGAATGTCTGATTTTAGAGGGTCAGAGACCCAATTCTTAAACCCAAAAGTGCCTTTGATGTAGGGGGTGACATCAAAGGAGCTCTCTGAAGTGAACAAGAATTCCCGTTCAAACCAGTCCTGTCTGACAGGCAAACCCGGGGGGCGGGGGGGAGGGTAAATCAGTGCTTTGTGTGAGTACAGGACCCAGCCTATTCTGATATAAGTGTGAGAAAGCGCTCTCCCTTCCTGCCCAGGAATGATATCAGAATTCAGATGAATGAAGATGAGTCCTCTCTCACACCTAGACCTCCCTGTGATTGTTGTTTTCTAGATGGAATACACAAAAGGGTAGCTGTCACCCAACCCAGGCTTGATTGGAGACAGACTGTCCGGTGCAAAGAGCAGTAAGTACAGAGAAATGTCCACTTTCTAAAAGTGAGAAAAAAAGGGGGGTTGGGCCCAGTGGGAAAGAGGGTAGGTCGGGCCACAATATACTATAGAATTGGGAGTTTTACCTAAGCCTCAAATATAAATTCAGACAATAAATGCTGACTGAAGGATAAACACCACTTTATTAGTTTATCCTGACATTGATTTATGTCATTTTTCTTTTTACTCAATCATCAGATTGATTTTTTATCTATACAGAACAAAGATTGTCATCAACTTCATGTATTGCCATATATTTTGACACAATGAAAAACAAATCATGAATATTTACAGTGAAAAACACAGTAGTGAACATGTAATTATACATACAACAACAATGTGCTCGTGATTATGCTAAAACATGGAACAATTAATCAAGGACTCCGAAAGAATCACAATGGTCAGTACAAAACATGAGGTGTAAAGAACTTATCAAATATCACCCCAATTCCTGAAACAATATAAATCTATTCAAATCAGGAAATGAATGCCAATTACTGCACAAATATCACTGGCATTAAATTTCATTAAGGGGAGAAATGCCGACACGTTTTGAATCCCGCTAACTGATTCACAGGATTCTCATCAGGGCGGTGTGAGTCGGGTCCATGGGAACTATTTATAAAAAAGAGAAAGAAGGAAGTATTTTTTAAAAAGGGGGTCCTCAATCCATTGGATCTTTAAATTAATCGCATCAGTGAGATGCAGCATACCTTGTATTATTCGTGCCCAAGGGTGAGCTTGCTTTGGAGTATCGTCAATGCCGTGGGTGTCAACTGCAATAGAGTGGATTTTGGATCAGACATAATCCCCGAAAGGAGCAGACTAATGCTCGCGTTGGTAAGTGCGGGGAAAAGAAAAAAGCTTTACCTTCAATCTTCTTACTCCGGCGGCGTGTCTGCCGTTGTCCGTGTAAATTATTTTATTTCCAATTGAATCACATCTCTGAAAAATTATTGTTTGACATTGGTGAGAATTTTGTTTGTCCGCCAAACTGTTGAGACTGATTTACAGGAGGGTAAAGAACTTACTTGTGTAGGGACCTGGAAGGCACGGAAATTGATGCTGCTGCTGTTCCGAAGGGTTTCAGTTCTGTATAAATCAAAACAACGGGGGAGAATCACTCGGCTGATCTCGTTTTGCAAAACTGGGTGAAAACCGCCCTGTTCTATTTCTGAGGCTTACCGTTAAAATGCACGGTTGACACCACTAGTCGATTTCACTGCATCACGGAACCAGGAAAATGTCGGTGTCCGCGGAAGTGCCGGCTAGTTAATGAATAGATCATGTGATGTTCGTGTAGCCAATCAAAACGTGCGGGCCATGAGTTCGTTCTAGTGTCTTCTGGGATTTGTAGTTGGGCGAGGCTGTAAACAGACATGTGGCTCTCACGCCCTATTGATTTCACTTAAACAGTTGAGGCCTTTGTTGACACTATCAAATTTCATAATGAGGTATGCCTCTTTTCGCAATAACATGGTTTCCACGTTGGGCTGACATTAAATTTACGCTGGAATCCAGTAAACACAAAATGACCTTCCTTGACGTCACAGTAGGCACTAGTGAAGCAAAGCTGACAACCACCTTACACAAAAAAAGAAACGGACAGAAATACTATTCTCCATTATACAAGCTCACATCCACAATGCTTGAAAGAGAACTTGCCTTATGGGCAATTATTAAGGATAAGAGGCAATTGTACAAATGTGTCAGATTTTGAGTCACATGCAACAACATTCTGCAGTGAAATGGCGAAACGGGGTTACCCGAAAAAGTTACTAAAACATTCAAAGAAAAGGGCCAGATTTATCCCGAGAGAGACTCTTCTCCAGGTAAAAGAAAAAGGTGAGCTAGACAAATTGGTTTGCGTAACAACCTTTAGTCAACACACAAATCAATTCAAATGTATCATCTTAAAAAACTGGCATTTATTGGAAACGTTGGAATATCCCCTACAGAAACCAATTTTCGCCATTCGGAAAAACACCAGTATAGGCCAACAGCTAATAAAAGCAGACAGCCATATTGCCAAGCAGAAAAGTGACCTCATAGCAGAGTGGAATTTAAAACCTATATGTGGGCACCACAAATGTGGCAACTGCGTGTCCTGTTCAACAACACTGAAAGGAAATGTTTTTATCCATGATGGGGTTAAATGGAAACATGATGCATTCACAAATTGTAAGACCAAGAATGTGGTCTATGCGTTTGTTTGTCCGTGCAATAGAGTGTACATTGGTAAGACAAGTCAATCTATCAATGTAAGGATCACACAACATCGTTAGCGAATAAAGAAAAAAGTCTTGTCCGCACCAATGGTTGAACATTTTTTGAACAACAATCACAGTAAAAATGATTTTAAATGGACAACATTGGTCTGGATTGATTCCAAACATCAGCCCAACGTGGAAACCATGTTATTGCGAAAAGAGGCAAACCTCATTATGAAATTTGATAGTGTCAACAAAGGCCTCAACTGTTTAAGTGAAATCAATAGGGCGTGAGAGCCACATGTCTGTTTACAGCCTGGCCCAACTACAAATCCCAGAAGACACTACAACAAACTCATGGCCCGCACGTTTTGATTGGCTATACGAACATCACATGATCTATTCATTAACTAGCCGGCACTTCCGCGGACACCGACATTTTCCTGGTTCCGTGATGCAGTGAAATCGACTAGTGGTGTCAACCATGCATTTTAACGGTAAGCCTCAGAACTGGAACAGGGCGGCTTTTAACCCAGTTTTGTAAAACGAGATCAGCCGAGTGATTCTATGTCAGGACCGGAGGCTTCAGATTATGCTTTTTTCCTTCTTCGCTGTTTTATTTATCCAACACACAGCAGCCAAAAAGCAATAACACAAGCCCAAAACCTCCAAACAAAGGTAAAAGGGCTAAAACATTAACAAAAATGTCAGTTTAGAACTACAAGGCCCATGACAGTAATCCAGGCAGTCCATAGCTTAGTCCTTCCTCAATGTCTATACAGGATAGAAAGGACGTCCCCTCTGTGACTACTCCCTCTCTTTCTTCGCTGCTTCGCAGCCAGTTAAGTGTTTTCTCCTTATCTCCTCGTTGTGGGGAAGTGGGAGTTCAATGTACTAGTGTTTGCCTTTGTTGATAGTCATACGCGATTGTATGTCATTGCCTTTGCTCTGTTTTTCCTTTCAGAGTCCTTGTTGGTCGCGGGGACATTCGCGGTCCCTTACGCAACTTCTTTCCCAGTTCGCGGCCTCCTCCGGCCGCTAGGGGGCGCCGGGGTGTCTCGCTGGTCCCAGCGCGGTCTTTCTCCTCAGGGGAACCGCGCTGGGGAGAGCGAACCGCCGGAGCCCTGTGCCGCCTCACCGCTATGCCCGGGTTCGTCCTGGGTCTGTATTCTGTCCCCGTGCACGCTACTTTGACACCCCGCTGGGGTCTGTATAGCGGTTTTGACCGCGGTGCCGCCTACGGGCGTTTCTTTCCCTGGGGCACGTTTACAAATCCTGCTCCACATATCGCAAGCGCGCAGGGAGGTGGTTGGACCCGGTTCTAGCAAGGGTCGGCGCGCTTGGCGTCTGTGTCCCCCCCTACTCTGCCGGTTACACCGGGGTCAAAACACTGCAGATTCAGTCTGCTCCTAATTTTGCGCAGGTTCAACCTGCTATCCTGATCAATTTGTCTCACAGTTTTACCGATTGATAGAACCATGTATCAGGACGAATATTACGAGGAAGAATCCCATCAGTATTTAAATGATGAGGAATTCTATAACGCGGTTGACAGCTCTATTTACCGCTGTGTTCAGGAGATAGTGGGCCCCATGGAGGACCGTCTTTCTGCCCGCATAATTCAAGAGTGTGAGAGGGTCACTCAAGCCCATCTAGGGGTCGCAGACCCGTCAGTGGCCCCGTCTGGCAGTGCCCCGCCTGGCCCTAAGAAACAGTGTAAGGAAGGGGTTTCTGGGGCGGCGCAGGGTGTGGACAGGGACGCCTTTGAGCGTCTACGTGACGCTTTTTTAGCCAAGGCGACCGCGTCTACCCCTGCACCTCCACCAACCCCGGGCCCCTCGGGGTCCCTGACAACGGCTCCCTCGTCCCCGGGTGGTGTGTCACCGGTGGACACAGATGATGAGGAGGAATCTGTGCGCTCTTGGCGCCCTTCAGGCTCTGCCGCCGACTTGCCCCAGGACAGCTCGGGCATGCTAGACCCGGACGAAATAATGCATCCGCGGTCGGCTGCCTGGACCCTGGGGGAGAAAGTGGCGAAGTTTGTCGCAGGGCGCCTTCGCAAACCTCTGGCGAATGAGGCGAGGAGCTGTCTGAGGGGAGAGTGCCCTAGGCCTACGCTGGAGGGCAAGGTGGCCCAAACCCCAGAATTAGATCCAAAGATGGCCACCTTCCTTGCGAAATTCGTTAAAGATCCTTGCAAGGGAATTGATCGGTCCTGGCGCTCCTGCCAGGATAAGCATTTAGATGCCATAGGTCCCATCACGAAGATTCTAGATATGACAGAGGAGGCTAAAGAGTCAGGGACGGCCATTTCTCCAGACGTGTTGTCTAATTGGGCCCAGAGAGTGGTAGTTTTTCTGGGCAATGCCAATTGCGCCCTCTCGACTGAGCGTCGTAGGTCTCTGTTAATTAAACTGGACCCGAAGCTTGGCGACTTGGCCTCGTCTGAGGCGGTGGCCCAAGGGGGCCTCTTTGGAGACCCTTTTTTTAAAGAATTGGGGAAATTCGTGTCCACCTTTACGTCCCTTGACAGGGCCCAGACAAGCATTAAAAAGGTTTTTCAACAACGTTTCTCCCGAGGGGCTGGTCGTGGTGGGGGCCGCGCGACCGGCCGTGGCGGTCAGCAGCAGGCTGGCAACAGGACTCAAGGCTCCGGGCGAGGTCAATTTAATGCCTCCTCCAACTATAACACCTTCTACCCCACCAGGGGCCAGCGCTTCCGAGGCAGAGGTGGCTTCAAGAACTCCGCTGGAAACAGCTCAAACGGTGAGTGTCATCCCGGCGGCTCAGGTCCGCATTGGGGGGCGGTTGGCTCTGTTTCTGGAGGCCTGGGCCGCGGTCACATCGGACTCTTGGGTCTTACAGACCGTCCGAGGCTTTCACATAGACTTTTACGATCGGCCCTACCAACAAAGGCCCCCACATCCTATTGTTTTTTCCAGAGCAGATGCGCAGTTAGACGACAAAGAGGTCTCCGATTTACTGAACAAAGGGGCCATTTGTCTTTCGACACAGCACCCGCCCGGTTTTCTGAGCAACCTTTTCCAGGTGGAAAAGACGGATGGAGGGAAACGACCGGTAATCAACCTCAAGGAGTTCAATGGATGGTTGGTTTACCGGCATTTCAAGATGGAGGGAATCCATCTGTTGCGGGATGTGCTGCTCCCCGGCGATTGGATGGTCCGGCTGGACCTCAAAGACGCGTATTTGTTGGTACCCATTCACCCCCCACACCGTCGTTTTCTTCAATTCCGGTGGAGAGACCAGGTTTTCGAGTTTACCGCCCTTCCGTTCGGACTGTCCTCGGCGCCTTGGTGCTTCACCAAGCTTCTCAACCCTGTGGTGGAACACTTGCGGAGCCAAGGTATACGGATGATTGTCTATTTGGACGACATACTGTTAATGGCGCAATGCCCCAAGAAGCTTGGGCTTCAGCTTCAGCAGACAGTCTCCCTCCTCCAGGGGTTGGGGTTTGTCGTGAACGAGGAGAAGTCGGTTCTCTCCCCCTCGCAGTCGGTGGTGTTTCTGGGTTTTACGGTGGACTCGGTGCAGTGCACCCTGAGTTTACCGCCCAGGAAGATGGGGAAGATCCGTCATATCCTGCGCCAGACGATCTCAAGATCTCACACGTCCCTCTGCCAGATTGCCCGGGTGGTGGGGCTGCTTTCCTCGTCCATCCAGGCAATCTTCCCGGGTCCCCTACACTACAGAGCCCTTCAGCGCCTCAAAGCACACCATCTACGTTGGGGATTGACCTACGATCAGATGGTCCCTCTCTTCGCCGAAGTGAAGGAGGAAATGGCATGGTGGCTTGCTCATATGGAGGCCTGGAACGGTCTGGCGATTTTCGGGCCGGTTCCGGACTTGGTGATAGAGTCCGACGCCAGCAGGGCTGGTTGGGGCGCTCGTTGCGGGGAGTTCTCTACAGGCGGCGCCTGGTCGTCCGAGGAGCAGGAGCTGCATATCAACTGCTTAGAGCTGTTGGCGGGGTCCTTCGCAGTGCGCTGTTGGACCAAAGAGTCAGTTCGTTCCTGCGTCCTGCTCCGGATGGACAACATATCCGCTGTCCACTACGTCAACCATCTGGGCGGACCTTGCTCCAAAGCCCTCGCGGATTTGGCAAAGGATTTCTGGGATTATTGCCTGGCACACCACGTCTCGTGACAGCGAAATACTTGCCGGGCCAAGCCAACCAAGTGGCAGATTGGCATTCTCTGCACTTGAGGGACTCCAGTCAGTGGAATCTGGACCCTCAGGTCTTCGAGTGGCTGGACCGTTTTTGGGGCCAGTTCTCGGTGGATCTCTTTGCATCGTGCCTGGACCATCAGTTGCCGCGGTTCTTCAGCTGGAGGCCAGACCCTCTCGCGGAGGCCACGTATGCTTTCCTCCAGGACTGGGGTCCAGAGAGGTCGTACGCCTTTCCCCCGTTTTCAATGATCCTGAGGGCGGCTGCCCAACTTCGCCGCCAGCGAGCGGAGGTGATCATGGTGACCCCCTGGTGGAGATCTCAAGTGTGGTTTCCAGTTCTTCTGGAACTTTCTTGGGATTCTCCAATCCTACTCCCCCGGTTTTGCATCTTCTTCTCAACGCGGACGGGGACCCCCATCCTTTGGTGATGCAGAGCTCTCTCCACCTCATGGCGTGGAGGCTTTCGGGAGACGCTGGTCGCTCCCAGGCCTTTCGGGACCAGCTGAAGCTTTCCTTTCCAAGGCCGGTAGCACGGCGAAACGCTACCGCTCAACCTGGAATAAATGGTCTCGTTGCTGTCTTCGACGGGGTCTGGATCCCGTGGTCGCAGGCGTCGTGCCAGTTCTAAATTTTCTAGCAGACTCGGCTTCGGCCGGCCTGGCATATCGCACTATCAATGCAATGCGTTCGGCGATCTCGGCGGGCCACAGCCCGGTGGATGGTGCACCGATTGGGGCACATCCTTTCGTCTGTAGGCTCTTGAGGGGCATCCGCCTTTCCTTGCCCCCGGAACCGCGGTATTCGGTCCTATGGGACGTTAACCTAGTGTTGAATCTTTTCTTATCTTGGCAGCAGAATAGGTATCTGTCCTTGAAAGAGCTCTCAGCTAAATTGGCGATGCTTTTGTGCCTGGTTTCATGCAGGCGGGTTTCGGATGTGCGAGCTCTGGATGTTTCTGCGAGGGTTTTTTCCCCCGACGGGGTCGTCTTCACTTTGGGGCGCCGTACAAAATGTGGGACAAGGACGATTTCCTACCCATATTTCGTCGACGTTCCCAAACTCTGTGTCGTGCAATGCTTGAAGGCGTATGAGGAAGCGACCCTGGAACTTCGCCCTGCGGGCGAGCGACAGCTCCTGATTGCGTTGAGAAAACCGCACAAGGCTGTCTCATCACCCACCATTGCCAGATGGGTACGGTGGATCATGAGGAAGTAGGTATTGATACAAAGCAGTTTGGCGCTCATTCGGCCAGAGGAGCCATGGCTTCAAAAGCTTGAGGAGCCATGGCTTCAAAAGCTTTTTCGTTGGGAGCCCGCTTGGAGGACCTCATGCGCGCGCCGGACTGGTCCTCGGATTCCACCTTTAAAAGGTTTTACTTCAAACCTGTGGTGGATATCGCACGGTTGGTGGTAAGTAAGCTTTGAACTAGCATAATATGAAGCCTCCGGTCCTGACATAGAATAGAAATTTGCCTAGCATTGTAACGGTAAGTTTCAATTCTATTAAGGACACGGAGGCGAGGATTATCCCTCCCGGGCCTCCGGTGGAAGCAGTTCCCACCCGTACTACAGTAAGTAGTCTGTTTTCCTCTACTGTGCGATTGAAATCTTCACTGTCTAACAGTTATATGTTTTTCTCCTGATGGTGTACATAGGGATTTCTTTCCTTACCCCACTGACGCTTTGTATATTTTTCTTGCCAGGGAATGATGGTGCGAAACAAGACCAGTGATACTATGGCGTGACTCGCGCGAAGAAAGAGGAAGTAGTCACAGAGGGGACGTCCTTTCTATCCTGTATAGACATTGAGGAAGGACTAAGCTGTGGACTGCCTGGATTACTGTCATGGGACTTGTAGTTCTAAACTGAAGTTTTTGTTAATGTTTTAGCCCTTTTACCTTTGTTTGGAGGTTTTGGGCTTGTGTTATTGCTTTTTGGCTGCTGTGTGTTGGATAAATAAAATAGCGAAGAAGGAAAAAAGCATAATCCTCGCCTCCGTGTCCTTAATAGAATTGAAACTTACCGTTACAATGCTAGGCAAATTTCGATTCTCCCCCGTTGTTTTGATTTATACAGAACTGAAACCCTTCGGAACAGCAGCGGCATCAATTTCCGCGCCTTCCCGGTCCCTACACGAGTAAGTTCTTTACCCTCCTGTAAATCAGTCTCAACAGTTTGGCGGACAAACAAAATTCGCACCCATGTCAAACAATAATTTTTCAGAGATGTGATTCGATCGGAAATAAAATAATTTACCCGGACAACGGCAGACACGCCGCCGGAGTAAGAAGATTGAAGGTAAAGCTTTTTTCTTTCCCCCGCACTTACCAACGCCAGCATTAGTCTGCTCCTTTCGGGGATTATGTCTGATCCAAAATCCACTCTATTGCAGTTGACACCCACGGCATTGACGATACTCCAAAGCAAGCGCACCCTTGGGCACGAATAACACAAGGTATGCTGCATCTCACTGATGCGATTAATTTAAAGATCCAATGGATTGAGGACCCCTTTTTTAAAAAATACTTCCTTCTTTCTCTTTTTTGTAAATAGTTCCCATGGACCCGACTCACTCCGCCCTGATGAGAATCCTGTGAATCAGTTAGCGGGATTCAAAACGCGTCAGCATTTCTCCCCTTAATGACATTTAATGCCAGGGATATTTGTGCAGTAATTGGCATTCATTTCCTGATTTGAATAGATTTATATTGTTTCAGGAATTGGGGTGATATTTGATAAGTTCTTTACACCTCATGTTTTGTACTGACCATTGTGATTCTTTCGGAGTCCTTGATTAATTGTTCCATGTTTTAGCATAATCACGAGCACATTGGTGTTGTATGTATAATTACATGTTCACTACTGTGTTTTTCACTGTAAATATTCATGATTTGTTTTTCATTGTGGCAAAATATATGGCAATACATGAAGTTGATGACGATCTTTGTTCTGTATAGATAAAAAAACAATCTGATGATTGAGTAAAAAGAAAAATGACATAAATCAATGTCAGGATAAACTAATAAAGTTGTGTTTATCCTTCAGTCAGCATTTATTGTCTGAATTTATATTTGAGGCTTAGGTAAAACTCCCAATTCCATAACACTTTATAAAAGCGGCATTTCTAAAACAGTAATGTTAAATCCAACTTCGCCAGTTCAGAGGATTTATCATCACTATTCCAAACAAATCAAATATGAAAAAGCTACTCCTTTCTGATCAGGAATTACAGCTTAAATGTAAATGAAGGCATTCTCAATGCTGGTCTATGAGAGGGGTACCTCACAGTAGTGGAACACGAAATAGGCTGTTTGTCACTACCAGGACATGCAAAACATAAAGGTACAAGTCCTACCTTTTACTTACATAGCAGACTGCCCTTAGGGTTACTTAAGGCTTACCATAGGGGTGACATATGTATGGGAGTTTAAGGCAAGTAGTTTTGAATGCCAAGTTGAAGTGGTAATAAACTGCACCCACAGGCACCGCAGTGGCAGGCCAGATACAAGCTTAAAGAATATGCCTCCTTTTACAAATACCTTCTCTCCGTATGTAATTACAACTCGGTTGTTACAATGACCGTGTTGTAACAATGCATACCATTACCCCACAAGTCGTAACAACAACATGTGACGGGGGTGCTGGATGTTGGAATAATGTCATTTACTATTCCAACCCCAGTCGGTGCAACAGTAGGGAAGGTGTTGTATTTTAAATCCATCACCTTCTCCCCCCGCTGCAAGTCGTTGTTACGACTAGCAGGGTAATGGTATGCGTTGTTACAATGTGGTCATTGTAATTCCTGCTTTGTAATTGCATGCAGAGTGTAGGGCTTTTTATCAGGCTTAAAATGCTACTTATGTGGATGGCACAATGCTTACGCTTGTGCCCACACTTCTAGGAATTTCTTCCAGCTGAGTGTCTCGGGGGGATCCTTATGTTTCTATCTTTTACTAATTAATCGCTTCGCAGTTATTAGGCCCAGGTCACAAAATCTAGAGCTCATTCTGGTGGCTTTGTTGTGTTTATAAAATCCCAGAATACAGACCTCCCACTTGTTAGGTATTTGGGTACTAGTGCATTTTGTGAGCATTTTATTGACAGTGCACCAGTAGGGAAATAGCAAAGGACAGGACCACAGCATATGAAGGAAGTCGGAATCTATAAACCGACATCTTGGGCAGTCAGCAGTGGCGATGTTGAAATATTTGCCTATTTTGTCAAGTGAAAGGTACGCCCTGTGTAATATATATATGTCTGCATAAGTTTAAACCGTGAGTTGCATGGTATATGCGTGGCACTAGCCAAGACTTGTTCTCACTCCTTATCAGCCCAAGGTCTACCCCTATCCTCAGCCCAACGTGTTCAGAGTTTTTGCGGTGGTTTTAATGCATGGGCAAGTGAGGCCAGCACTAGCCAATGGACCACATGGGACCCTTCTCCCATGACATGCATATACTGCATCAGTTGATGTGTTGGTGGCTCGGTTGTTAGATCTCCCCATGCCAGCGACAACGTCCACACAATAGCCGCGTGAAGGAGAAACTGGCCCATCGGTATGCCACTGTCTGCTGTCAGGGCTGCAAAGGGCATAAGAGTACCATCCACATACAGGTCCAACTTCAGCTTCATTCCAGGCCAACAACTCCATGTACGTCACCGCGCCTCCACCTCTGGGCATCCCGACGAGTAGTAGTATCGGGGCATAAGGGATCGCGTCTTTGGTGAGCTGCAGGCTCCTTCGGAAACACCTATAAGCCAGCTCAATGTGGATCTGTTTTGGGCGGGGGGTTTTGCCAGTGGATGAAAACCAACGGTGTAATTGGGACTGTGTCCACGGAAGCACCTCAGTTGCTGTCTCAAACAGGTTCCTGCCCCTCAGCCACTTTGTGGCCATTGTAGCTGGGCAGCTAGGTAATAGAGCTCCAAGTGAGGAACCGCAAGTCCTCCCCACTCGGGTGGTGCATATAGTTTCTGCAGCACTATTCTGGGCCTTCCCATATTCCAAATTAGTCCGCGAATCAAGCCTTCCAGTTCGCGAAATATACGTACCGGAACATACACTGGCAGGTTCACATAATATTACAATAGTCTTAGTAGTACTATCATTTTGACTAATGTAATACGACCCATAACATTCAATGGGAGAGTTTTCCAGAACAGTATCTGTGCCTTAACAGAAAAGATGGAGCATACCAGATTACCGTCCAATATGTCCGCTGGGGATCTATATATGTAAACTCCTAGGTATCTAAATGTGATTGGATTCCAAGCCAGTGTAGTTCCGTTAATAATTACATCAGCTTCCATCATGTCATGTTGAAATGAGTAGACGCTCGAATTAGCATAGTTTACTCTAAGCCCGATACTACTTCAAACTTGCGAAACAGTGTAGATATAGCTGGTGGTATAGCGTGCAGATCTTTGATATATAGCAGCAGATCATCTGCGTATAGAGACCCTGTGTGGAGCCCAGCGCTGAGCGGAATGCCCCATTCCATATCACTCTCTCGGAGCAAAGCCGCCAGTGGTTTCATGGCGAGGGAGAAAAGCAGTGGGGACAGTTGGCACCCCTGGTGCCTCTCCGAACTCAGACCACATCAGAAATGAGCTTACCTATGCGAATCCGCACCGTAGGGCGCTGGTAAAGTAGTTGCACCATTTGCAGATGTATATCTCCAAGCTCATACTTGCGCAGAACCGCTGGAAGATAGGGCCACTCCAATGAGTCGAAGGCCTTTTCCAGGTACAGCACCAGACATCCTGAACGTGGCCAGCGCTCCGATGCATACTTCTGGATTACGAATAGACTACGTATATTGAGAAAGTTGTTTCTGATTAGGACAAATCCATTTTGATCATGGTGGATTAGAGTCTGTACAAATGGAGCTAATCTCTTAGCTAGGATGGAAGCAAATATCCTGTAATCTGTGTTTAACAAAGCCAGCTGATGGTAGGAGCCTAGGAGCTCAGGGACTCTGCCTGGCTTTGGGAGGCAGATCAGCAGCGCCTCGTTTTGCGTAGTAGTAAGTGCTGAGTCATCCAGCGCTGTCGCGTACACCCGCTGCAGTTCTCGTATTAAAATATCTGGGTAAGCTTTATAAAACTCAATCGGTAGTCTGTCCGGACCCGGAGATTTTTCATTAGAAAGAGAGTAAATACTATCCTTAATTTCCTCTGGCAGAATCGGAGCATCTAGCTCCTCTTGCTGGTTCGGTGCCCATCGCGGTAATTTGAGGGTGGAAAGAAAATCCTGAATGTGTGCGCCCGTCGTGCACAAATGGGTCTGGTACATTTTGGACTAGTGTTCCACAAAGGCATTATGTTTGCCCTGTTGTGTATGCACAGTGACGCCTCGTATGGTCTTGATAGACGTCACAGGCGTAGTAACTGCATCTTGTCATATCAGCTAGGACAGTAGTTTGCCCGGTTTGTCCCCCGTGTGATGGGTTTGTGCCAAATGCGCTGCATAGTTTAAAAGGCAGAGCCGATCCATCAGTCTGGAATGTTCTTCCCTGTCCCACGCCAGAGATGCTGCGTGGCCTCTGATCACCTCACCCTCTCTCGGAAGTAATCTGTTTTCAAGTCATGTGAGCTCACCCTCTAGTTGTCTCCGCATACCCACTTGGGCACCCAGACAATCGCCTTTGATCACCACCTTAAATGCATCCCATTCCACCTGCGGCATTGTGGCCCTGTCCATATTATTTTCAAAGTATTGAGTAATATTGGTGGCCATCAGGATACGAAAGGGTGCATCCAGCAGAACATCTGGTTGCAGTCGCCAGGTGGGGATTGGTGCTCTAGTGCATTTCCAGGCCATCTCCAGTACATGTGGATTGTGGTCTGAGTGCGTCCTACCTAGATAATAGGCCGCTGATACATGTGGCAGCAAGTTCTCCAAAAGCATGTAATGGTCCAGCCGCACATGCAATCCGTGTGCACCTAAATAATAGGAGTACACTTTATCATTTGGATTGAGGTATCTCCAGGTGTCTCACAGACGCCACTGTGTCGCCCAGCTTGTTAGCGCCTTCATGGCGTTGTATGTGTTCGTGCCCGGGAGAGGTGGGAAGGAGCGGTCCAGACAGACGTCCAACACGCTGTTGTAATCACCCCCAAAAACATGGGAATATCATGCCAGGACTCGTGAGAGATTATGAAAAAATGCAGCTTGCTCTGTTAGGGGCGTATAACGAAGCTATGACAACTTGCCGGCCATCTAGTGTGCTTTAACTACAACATATCTGCCTTCCATATCCACCAATGATTCTGTAATTTTAAAATGTACCCCCAGATGTACCCACCGAAGCACTCCTCGAGCGAAAGCCGAGTACCCCGTAGCATGCTCCAGCGACGGTGTAAGCGCTGAATTTCCGCTTTGGCTAAATGTGTCTCCTGGAGAAGAGCTACTTGTATGTGATGTCGCTTAAGATATGAATATATCTGATATCTGCGTGATGGTAAGTGCAAGCCTCTCACATTACATTTGCCTATTTTAATTGAAATCATGGCGTTCGCAATCTACTGTCGAGTAATGTGTTTTTGGCAGCCCGACAAACATGTGGCACAAATATCTTGATAATATATAACTCACCCAGCTTTCTATATCGTGGCATAGTGTGTTGCATAATCTGGCATTCAATAAATGATATTTCTGAAAAAAAAAACAATAACAATAACATCATGCATAATTCCATAAGGGTGGAAATGCAACTAGAAATCGACCAAGCTTTCAATAGAGACAACATTCAATACAATCAAGGGGGGTACGCTATGTTCTGCAGTGCAATAATTTGCCCAGCATGTGAACTATTTTGCAGAGGCTCCCCAACTTCAAGCTAAGTGCCATGAAAAAGAATAACTTGTTTGCAGTAACACAATGTGTCTCCCCAGTCTGGATGTGTGGGCAGGGATATAAATGTCAAAGGCAAAATATGCAATTGAACCCTCCCTCCCAGCTCAGATCAAATTGACACCGCCAGTCCCATGCTGGCACGAAAAGTACTGTCAATGACTCCAACTTGTATCAGGTCAACAAACAGCTGTGCTCTCTCCCAAACATCCCACAGTACCTTTAATGAGAGTGGAAGCAGCGATAAAGTTCCACAGCATTCATACAATGTTATCAGCCGTTTGTGGGGTGACATCCGGTTGCCTATTGGAGTCTTGTGAGAGCTGCAGGCCATATTCGCAAACATCATCACTGGTCTGTTCATGCTGGCTGGAGTTGGAAGCATCCTCGGCCACCAAGGAGCCTCTGATCTCTGCCACCGCCTGGAGAGCCGCCCGCTGTCCGCTAAGGATCAAGTCCGTGTGCAGCCCCATAGTAGGTGAAGATGGCGTTTTTTCCCTCGCGGCCCTCCGCTCTGTCCGACATCGACGGAATGGGGCCCTCGGTTTTGGCAGTGTCGTTGTTGAGGCAGAATCTTGAGGTCCCGCAGCAGAAAAGGTATCCATCCAATCCTCTGCTTCTTCCGATGTGGCGAAGAAATGCGTTTTGTCATTTGCGACCACTCGCTGGCACGCTGGAAAGAGTAGTGAGTATTTCAGGTTATTTTGCAAATACACCTCTTTACCGACATGAAGGAAAACCTCTGCCTCTGCACCTGTATGGTATAGTCCGGAAAAACATTACTTTATTGTTGTCAATTTGGACATCTTGCAGCTTCCTGGTTTCATGCAGAATGACATCCGTGTCTCTGTAGTTAAGAAGTTATATGAGTAGGGATCGTGGATTCGAGCCAGTGGGAGGGATCTCGCCGGGACTCTGTGTGCACGCTCGATGACAAAGTGGGGGGAGATGGTTCCCTCCGGCAGCAGGTCTCTGAGCCAATTCTCCACATGAGAATTAGGCTCCTTTCTTTTCCAGTTCTCCGGCACACCTACTATGCGCACGTTGTTTCGTCGTGCCCGTCCTTCAGCGTCCTCGGCCCTCTCCTCCAGAAACTCCACTCGATTCAATACGTTCTGCACGTGCTTATCCATTTGAGCCACTTGCGGTTTAACATCGGCAAGAGTGGTTTCTAAGATAGTGGTGCGATCCACCAGCTTACGTGATCCTCATGTAAGTGGGTAAGATTGATGGCTACATTGTCGATTTTGGACTCTAAGGAGGTGCGGGTTTGGTTTATAGTGTTCTCAAGCCTCTTAACCGTAGCGAGCACCGCATCCAGTTTTTTTGCGGTTTGGTGAGCGTGTCCCTGCTTCGCCATCTTGTCTTGGTCTTGGTCTTGGTGGAAGGCGGAGGGGCCTGCTCTCCTCCCGTTCCAGTCCGTGCGCTGGTACCACCTGACATGTGGCACAGAGTACGCTCACAGACGCCGCCTTTTACTCAAAATGGTCCTGATGTGAAATTTTGTGACTTGTCACTTTTCAAAGCCAATGAGGTACTCACAGCAGGTGTGAACAAATGAAGAACAAATCAAAACATTCCCCCCCAGTCAGGAGGTCTGGGGTAAATACACCATCCTTTTGCTCACCACAACACCCCAATTTGGACCCAGCCATATGCAAATCAGTCTTGACCCTGTGCCTTGTGGGAACAGTCCAGCCCGAACTGCCAAGCCAGGTCCTTCCTAAACCGCAAACAATCATCCTGGGACCGGTTTCAGAGCATCACCCTTCATCATCCAGGCTAGCTAGAATCCAGTGTTCGCAGGGTCAAGACTGATTTGCATATGGCTGGGTCTAAACTGGAATGGCATGGTGAGCAAAAAACTATGGATTTAGGCCCAGATCTCTGTACTGGGGTGTAAGTATGACATTGTTCTGCATTCTGTCCATCAATTGTGCTTTTTGCATTTGTCACCCCGAGTGGGACGGGTATGCCCAGACGTGGGTCCCCTGATCTCCATGCAACTGGAGTCAAGCTATCCTAACTGATGAGGGCTGAAAGCCCGAAACCGGTCATAGGCTGCTTGTTTCCACTCCAAGGAGGACCTGGCTTGGCAGTCCGGGCTGGAATGTTCCGATTGGGTGCAGGGTCAAGACTGATATGCATATTGCTGGGTCCAAACTGGAATGGCTTAATGAGTAAAAAAACGATGGATTTAAGCCCAGATCTCCGTACTGGGGTGCATCTAAGACATTGTTATGCATTCTGTCCATCAATTGTTCTTTTTGCATTTGTCAACCCAAGTGGGACGGGTATACCCAGACGTGGGTCCCGTGCTCTTCATGCCACTGGAGTCAAGCTATCCTGGCTGGTGAGGGCTGAAGACCCGAAACTGGTCCTTGGATGCTTGTTTCCAGTCCAGGGAGGACCTGGTTTAGAGTTCAGGCTGGACTGTTCCCATTGGGCGCAGAGTCAAGACTAATTGCATATGGCTGGGTCCAAACAGAAATGGCAGGGTGAGCAAAAAAATGATGGATTTAGACACAGATCTCTGTACTGGAGTGAATGTATGACATTGTTCTGCATTCGGTCCATCAATTTTTCTTTTGGCATTTGTCAGCCCGATTGGGACGGTGTTGGACTTGGTCCTTCTGGCAGGTTCACCCCTGAACTGTTTTCCTTTTAATATTACATAATTATAGTGATTTCTGGTCTTTTCGCACTTTGAAATTTCGTCCCAGTGTAAAGTGCACGCACTCCCTGAGTGCGTGTGGTGAGAGTGGCCTTCCCTCCCATAGGAATGCCTGGGGAATATGTGTGTTCATCGTTGTTCCTGATGCGTGGGAGTGCAAGGTTGAGTTTGGTATGTGCGTACTCGTGAGATTGAATGCTGCACGAAGATGTGTGCGGCTTTAATGTGTCTAGTGTGTGCCACTTCTAGAAGCCTGTGCAGTAAATGTAAATTGACTGTCTGGCTTGTGATTGGCTGGAGCTGGCTGGTGTGCCTGGCTCCAGAAGTCAGGATGGGTCTGCCCCGGTGGTGAATGGAGAGATCTGCATGTTGATGGCAGGGAGGAGTGCACCTGGGGCCTGAATGGGGCTGGGCTTTCCCTCCACAATGCTGGCTCCACCCTCTGTGGTGTGTCTGATGTCCCTGACCCATCCTGCCAATAGGGAGAGGGGCTGAGCAAAACAAAGTGCTCAAGAACCAGTTGCATCTGGTTCGCCCATTGCATGCACCTTTGTAGACAAAGGAATTCTCTGTATAAAAGAGGGGCTGTGACCCCATGAAAATGTTCTTGTGTCCTGATACTTGAATCTACCAGGGGCGTGTTGCTGCTGGGGCCCAGGGGAAGGCTTGCCTCCCTGGGCCCTGGCTAGCCCCAGGATTGCTGATGGACTTTGTTGCTGGGGGTCCTTTTCTTTCTTTAGGGGTCCTCCCTTGGGGGCTTGATGGTCTCTGTGCCCCCCTGGCGCCTGGGAAGCACTTTTTCCTAATTTGCCCTGTAACTGAGGGAGCCTACCCCTCATGGCTGCCTTTATTAATGGCAGCGCGGGTGCCCACCTCGCTTATTTTGATATTAGCAGGTGCCTACCCTGCATGTGTCCGCTTGAGTCTGTACCCTGCATCCTTGTTAATTATTGATATTACGGGTGCCCAACCTGCTCATTGATCTCTAGTGCGGGTGCCCACCCAGCTCCTACAGTCATTCTTGCTTGTGAGGGAGCCTACTCCTCGTTTTTGCACAAAGGAAGATCACAGCGGCGGCCCTAGTTCAGGCAGGGCGGAAGTCAGGCAGCGAGAAGCCTGATGGTGGACGGGACTTCCGGTTTTGAGAAGGAAGTCCCGCGCACGCAGCCGCTGCTGGAGAAGCCCCGCAAGTGACAGAGGCAGTGCCGGTAGCGAGGCGGAGCACCCCCGAGTGAGGGAGAGCCCCGCAGTGGCAGCCGCCGGCCAAGGAGATTCCCCGGTCCCAAGAGGGGGCCCGGGTGAAGAGGCGGGCAGCGCCAGCCTGCACCCCGCGGACCACCGGCCGTAAGAAGACAGCCCGGTAAGGAGAGCGGGGCATCCTGGGTGTTTCCCGAACGGCCCCACTTGGCAGCGGGCCCCTCCAACATTCGGGGCATATTGTTTGTGAGCAAAAAAATTATAGATTTAGGCCCATATACCTGTACTGGGGTGAATGTGTGACATTTTTCCGCATTCTGTCTATCAATTTTTCTTTTTGCATTTGTCACCCCGAGAGTGACGGGTATGCCCAGACGTGGATACCGTGCTCTCCATGCCACTGGAGTCAAGCTATCCTAACAGATGAGGGTTGAAAGCCTGAAACTGATCCTAGGATGCTTGTTTCCAGTCCATGGAGGATCTGGCTTGGCAGTCCCGGCTGGACTGTTACTATTGGTCGCAGGGCCAAGACTAATTTCCATATGGCTGGGTCCAAACTGGAATGGCATGGTGAGCAAAACAACAATGGATTTAGGCCCATATCTCTGTACTGGGGTGAATGTATGACATTCTTCTACATTCTGTCCATCAATTGTTCTTTTTGCATTTGTCACCCCGATTGGAACGGGTATACTCAGACGTGGGTACCGTCCTCTCCATGCCACTAGAGTCAAGCTATTCTGGCTGATGAGGGCTGAAAGCCTGAAACTGATCATAGGACGCTTGTTTACAGTTTAAGGAAGGATCTGGCTTTGCAGTCCGGGCTGGACTGTTCCCATTGGGCGCAGGGTCAAGACTAATTTGCTTATGGCTGGGTCCAAACTGCAATGGCATGGTGAGCAAAACAACAATGGATTTAGGCCCAGATCTCTGTACTGGGGTGAATGTATGACATTGCTTGGCATTCTGTCCTTCAATTGTTCTTTTTGCATTTGTCACCACGAGTGCGATGGGTATGCCCAGACGTGGGTCCCGTGCTCTCCATGCCACTGGAGAGAAGCTATCCTGGCTGATTAGGGCTGAAAGTCCGAAACCAGTCATAGGATTCTTGTTTCTTGTCCAGGGAGGACCTGGCTTGGCAGTTCGGGCTGGACTGTTTCCATTGGGCGCAGGGTCAAGACTGATTTGCTTATGGCTGGGTCCAAACTGGAATGGCATGGTGAGCAATGGCATGGTGAGCAAAATAATGATGCATTTAGGCCCAGATATCTGTACTGGGGTGAATGTATGACATTGTTCTACATTCTGTCCGTCAATTGTTTTTTTTGCATTTGTCACCCCGAATGGGACGGGTATGCCCAGACGTGAATCCCTTGCTCTCCATGCCCCTGCAGTCAAGCTTTCCTTTCTGATGAGGGGTGAAAGCCCTAAACAGGTCCTAGGATTCTTGTTTCGAGTCCAGGGAGGACCTGGCTTGGCAGTTCGGGCTGGACTGTTCCCATTGGGCGCAGGGTCAAGACTGATTTGCATATGGCTGGATCCAAACTGGTTAGGCATAGTTAGCAAAAAAACGATGGACTTAGGCCCAGATCTCTGTACTGGGGTGAATGTATGATATTGTTCTGCATTCTGTCCATCAATTGTTCGTTTTGTATCAGTCACCCGAGTGGGAAGGGTTTGCCCAGACATGGGTCCCGTGCTCTCCATACCACTGGAGTCAAGCTATCCTGGCTGATGAGGGCTTAAAGCCTGAGACCGGTCCTAGGATGCTTGTTTCCTGTCCAGGGAGGACCTGGCTTGGCTTTTCGGGCTGGACTGTTCCCATTGGGTGCAGGGTCAAGACTGATTTACATATGGCTGGGTCCAAACCGGAATGGCATGGTGAGCAAACAAATGATGGATTTAGGCCCATATCTCTGTACTGGGGTGAATGTGTGACATTGTTCTGCATTCTGTCCATCAATTTTTCTTTTTGCATTTGTCACTCCGAGTGGGATGGGTATGCCCAGACGTTGATCCAGTGCTCTCCATTCCACTGGAGTTAAGCTATCTTGGCTGATGAGGGCTGAAAGCCCGAAACTGATCCTAGGATGCTTGTTTCCAGTCCAGGGAGGATCTGGCTTTGCAGTCCGGGCTGGACTGTTCCCATTGGGTGCAGGGTCAAGACTAATTTGCATATGGCTAGGTCCAAACTGGAGTGGCATGGTGAGCAAAAAAAAAACAATGGATTTATGCCTAGACATCTGCCCTGGGGTGAATGTATGACATTGTTCTGCATTCTGTCCATCAATTGTTTTTTTTGCATCTGTTTTTTCAAGGGCATGTTCACAGCATCCTGTGAAATGAGTGACTAAAGCGAATCCAACTGATTGTCTTATGGAAATGGCCACGAGCATGACCATTCCTAGCAAGTCGGGCGGGCTCAAAAGACAGAAAGTGAAAACAAGCCATCTTGTGAACTTACAACACAAAACAGCATACAGCAATATATGTATCAAGCACTGGAGCCAAAGAAGAAAAACACTGTTTCAAGAGTAAGGCATTCAGAGTTAAGGCTCATGCACCGCATTTATGGTTTAAATCGTTTATTGAAATTTTCAAGAGACATTCAGCATTTCGAGGGCAGTGCCAAAGCCGTACATCAGTACCAGGGAATAGTTGTACCAGTACATTGTGCAGCATCAAACTTAAGGCAATGAGAAAAACATTACATAACTTCAAGGAACAATATGAGTCCCTCCCTCCCTCCCCCTCCCCAACCCTTTGTACACAAAAAAACAAACATTGGGAAGAAAAAAGAAAAGAGGAATGTCAATTCCAGCACTGTTCAAGCAAGGGAATATGTCAAGTCCCCTCAGATTGCCGGTCCGAGAGTCGCAAAAGGTACAGGTATCTAAGGCAGGTAACTTCCCTGAATTCAACGGAGAGGAGTGACAAGAATGGCTGCCAGAGATCGTTGAATGCTGACCCTTTCCCAGCTATGGTTAAGGTTAATTTCTACATTCCTAGTACATGCCGAGGCGGTGCAGCCAGGCTGTAAAAGTAGGGGTCTGGGGAGTACGCCCGTGTATCAAGATGTTCTGGATGGCTGAGCCCTGTGGTATTGCAATGAGGCGACCTCTACGGGATTTTAGATGGTACGTGAGTGGGTTCGGGAGGCCTAGGATGATATACGCCGGGAAGCGCGGTATCTGTGTATCGAAGTATTTGTCTACTTCATCAAGCACCTGGGTCCAGTAGGATTGAAGATGTGTGCAGTCCCACAATACGTGCACCAGAGTACCTGGGGCCCCACAACCATGCCAGCATTCCGCCCCCTTGGCAGGATCCATTGAATGTATGTGCTCTGTGGTATAATACCCGTAGATGAGCAGTTTTGTGAGAGTTTCGGTCAGTCCCATATGATATGCTGAATGACGGGCTCTATGGTATATCCCTTCCCATTCCTTACTACTAAGTGTTCTGCCTAGGTCTCTTTCCCGACATTCAAAGATTAATAAAAGAATATATAAAGACCAAAATTGGAATCTATAGTGTCTGTCCAGCTGGACAGGGTTTAATTACACAAATGTATAGATAGTCAGTATTTTCAATACAGTATCAAAGTGGGACACAGCCGTATCCTACTACAGTACAAAGACATCTGTGACATACATAAACAAGTAAGGCAAGAGTAGGCTATCTGCATCTATCTAAAATGTAGGCAGACAATATTTTGCAAAAAATATACTGTTGTGATTTAGTAAATAATAAAATCAAATCATCCAGTGTACGGTGTCGACGGCATTTCGATCCCTTTGTAAAATAATGGGATCATCATCAGGACATTAAACATTCATGCCTTCAATTACAGAAATTGTAGGTCATATTTAAATGTTGGTCATATTTAAATGGGGATTTTCGATCGTAGCCCCGTGGAGGTTACCGCAATGGGTTTCCACTTGCCAAGAAGCCGGTGCTTGTTTGGTCTTGCCTTACTTGTTTATGTATGTCACAGATGTCTTTGTACTGTAGTAGGATACAGCTGTGTCCCACTTTGATACTGTATTGAAAATACTGACTATCTATACATTTGTGTAATTAAACCCTGTCCGGCTGGACAGACACTATAGATTCCAATTTTGGTCTTTATATATTCTTTTATTAATCTTTGAATGTCGGGAAAGAGACCTAGGCAGAACACTTAGTATGAATGTCAGGGACCACTGTTCTTTGAAGTAATACTTGCACCCAAGGTCCCTTGCCTACTGCTCCTTTGGGTATCCCTTGTACTATATAAAAGTAGGTCTCTTTCCCAGCACTCTCGGCCAGCATTGTACATGTGTGTGTTCTTATGTAGCAACATTTTATACAGATCTGAAATGAGTTTTTCATCGAAGGAACGTGTGACGGGCCACTTTTCATAGGGGGTGAGAAGTCTGCTAGATAAGGGTCGAATTTGGCGGTCGATTTCAAGTAGCCCATAGTCTAGTTTAAGTTGCTGGAATGGTATAGCCCCATCTACGTCAAACAGGTGGCCGAGTGAGCGACAACCTGCAGATTTCTAATGCGCAGAAGTGTTTGTGTTTAAATCCGATTGAAAGTCAGGGTTGTCAAATATGGGGGTCATTGTTGAGGGGAAAGTGGTGTGGTTGTGCATTATATTCTGGCGGTCCCAATTGTCGAGAGTGGTTCGAGTGATTGAAGATGCGTAGAGATTAGGCTGTCTGAGTGCTTTACGGAGGAAAGGGATCCCTTGTAAGGGCCTACCAGCTATTGCTTGGTCCTAAAACAAGCAATGTTTCTCAGACTCTAGTTAGCTCCACTCTACCAAGTGCCGCAGCTGCGCCGCTTGGAAGTATAGCTGAAGATCGGGGATACCAAGACCCCCCCTCCTCCGGGGGTAGGACTGCTATCGCACCCTTTATCCGTGGTCTGCGCCTGCTCCATACAAATTGTACCAGTTCGTACTGGGTTCACTGTAACCACCCTATTAGGGGCCGGAGAGGCAAGGTTTGGAAGACATATCGGAGATGGGGCAAAATCATAATTTTTACAGCTGCTATTCTGCCGAGCCAATAGAGTGGGTAGTGCTTCCATTGGCTCAGTTCAGTGCGTATTTTCACCCATAGTTGTGCATAATCAATGGCCACCATGGCTGGCAAGGATGAAGCAAGCTGAATCCCGAGATAGGAAACCGAGCGTGTCGCCCAATGTGCCCAGGAGTTCCTGAGTGGAGGGAGAAAGTGAGAGGTCGAGTGCCATTGACTTACCCATATTCACCTTGAAACCCGAGTATTGGGTAGATGTCTCCAATTCTTTTAGGCAAGCCGGGAGAGCTAGTTTCGGATTCAACAGCAAGATTAGGACATCGTCTGCATATAGACTGATCTTGTGGGTGTCTCTCCCAAATGTGATTTCCATTATCTCTGATTTGTGTCTAAAGTGGGACGTCAGAGGCTCCATATAGAGCGTAAAGAGAAGGGGGGACAAGGGGCACCCCTGTCTCGTGCCTCTCTCCACCAAAACCTGGACGATGTGCAGCCGTTTACACGCACTGTAGCCATTGGGTATTTGTAGTTCAAGGACCCGTTCTAAATACGGCCAGTGGACCCTGTCAAAGGCATTTTCGGCGTCTATGGTTAGTAACATGTATTCTCCTGGGATTCTGGATGCTTTCTCGATAAGGTGCAGAGCCCTTTTAGTGTTATTACTGGTTTGGCGCTGGGGAATGAAGCCCGCTTGATCAGGTGCTATCAAGTCTGGCATATATGGTGCGAGGCGTGCAACCAGGATCCCGGTGTACAGCTTGAGGTCTACGTTGAGGAGGGATATAGGGCAGTAGGCTCCACATACCATTCTGTCTTTGCCCGGTTTTGGGATAACTACTACAGAGGCCTCCAGCATTTCTCAAGGTATCGCCCCGGGTTCCGAAAACGTGTTAAAGAGCTTCGTAAGAATTGGGGCTACCGACGTGCAGAAGGTCTTATGGAAAATTGCAGAGAAGCCGTCCGGTCCAGGGGCTTTTGCCGGCTTAAGGCGCGGTGTAGCTGCTACCACCTCCTAGATCCGTATGTCCCAGTCCTGCAGGTCAGCCTGCATTTTAGTCAGGGTGGACAGGTCGGTGGCTTTTAGGTATTCTACTCTGTCTGGCGAGGAGTGAGATGAGCCTGCGTAGAGGTGGGCGTAGAACTCACGAAACGCCTCAGCAATGTCTGAGTCATCTGTGACTCGACGACCGTCACTAGCGAGGATCTCTTGGACTCCCTGTCTCAATCTACGCTCTCACAGTTTATGTGCAAGGAGCCGGCGGCATCTGTCACCCCCAGAGTAGTAAGTGTGTCTCAATCGGAGGGACGCATATTCAGCTTTATCCTGATCTAGGGTTATCAGCTGCTGTCGCATGGCTTTCAGCTGACGCCAAATTTGTGGCGCCCCTATCCGCTGGTGCATTAGCTTGAGCCAGCAGTTTCCCTCAGATAACTGTTTTGAGCGCCTCCCATTGTGTGGCCCGGGATGTGTCATTATTATCGTTGTGGGAAAGATAGTCCTTTATCGTGCGCCGTATTTGGGTCATTACTGTTGTTCGATGTAAGAAAGTATTGCGCAAATGCCATTGTCGTGTGGGTCGCTGTATGGGAGGGAGAGTAAAGGTGGCCTCTATTGGAGCATGGTCCGACAGAGATGCAGCACCTATCTCTGCTGTGGTGGCCAGTGCGCGCATGGGGGCGGAGGTTAGCAGGTAGTCTAATCCAGCATATTTTTTATGTGCATTGGAGTAGTAGCATACTCCCTAGAACTGGGGTGAAAACTATGCCATAAGTC
Organism: Lissotriton vulgaris; assembly: GCF_964263255.1. Lineage (NCBI taxonomy): Eukaryota > Metazoa > Chordata > Amphibia > Caudata > Salamandridae > Lissotriton > Lissotriton vulgaris. Next base: position 503,378,496 of record NC_141694.1, read on the forward strand.
ATCAAACCCTAAATCTCGCAAGCGCTCTTTGCCCTTAGGCGTCAATGCTCCCGTCTGCCCTGCACGTTGGCACAATCTACCTCGTTGTCAAAAACTAGGTTCATGTCACCTCCTACCAGTATCCGCCTCTCAGCTGTGGCTGTTGCTTCCGTTAGCGCAGTGTGTAAAACTCTTTCTTGCCCCTCGTTCGGAGCGCACACCAAGCCTACGGTAAATGTAAGGCCACCTAAGGTAAAGCAATATGTAAGGAGTCTCCCCTTTATTTCTGCTTCCTTGTGAAAGACCTTCCCCTGGAATCCCTGAGTGACCAGAATGGTGACTCCTGCTGTTTTATTGGGACTAGAGGAAAATTGTTGGGTAGAGAATATACGTGACCGAGGCAGTGGCAGTCTTTGGAAAGGAGATGCGTTTCTTGGATTAGACAGATGTACGAGTGGTCAGCTTCAAGGCAGGACAGTACCGCTTTCAGTTTGACGGGATTATTGAGGCCCCTTACGTTCAAGGAGAGTATCTTAAGTGTAAGGGGCCATTTATTCTGGTGAGGATGACATGGGCCATAGGCAAAGACTGAAGCCTGGTGCTGTGGACCTAGGTAGCGCGTTATAGTACTGTGGAAGTCTACCGGCGCCGAGCTGTAGGGTGAATAAGGGAGAGTAGACAAGGGGCTTGAATCCTCAAAAAAAAAGAAGATCCCTTCACTGAACAATAAAGAGTGCCTCCACAAAAAGCAGAGGTAGGAAAGAAGAGTAAGGCTCCCAAGAGAACCCCATGGTAAGGAACTGAGAAATGTACGTGAAACGTAATGAAGTCCGTCATCGACTGATGAGTGGGAATGTCTGTCCATGGGGGAATGTTCGTGACAGGAGACTGTTTCTTCGTCCCCCACCGGCCGGATCCTGTTCAATCAAGTGGATTCTTGTGTTATTGTACAAGTGAGAGATATCAGCCTGGTAGGGTCTTCATGGTCTCTGTAGGTAGGGGCTCCAGTGCGGCCTTCTGTCCGTTGGTGATCTCTACTGAGGTTGGTCGTTTGATGCGGCAGCGCCTGCCCTGCTGCTTCCAGTGAGGCTTGGTGTCATCTGCGGTGGGTGGAGGCCCCTCATCGCTGCTGTCCATTGTCGGGGGATCTAAGCCCAGGCAAGCCTCTGTGAGGGAGCGGATTTGTAACAACTTCCCGTCCGTGCCTCCAGCTATAGGCGATATCAAGCTGGCGCAGGTAGGAGGTGACCGGCTTGAATGTCCTTTGCTTGTGGAGGGTCAGTGCGTCTAGGTCCTAAAAATAAAACTGGGTTCTGACCTCGAAATTAGATCGGGTGAATCTGTCGCGCCTTCCGCAGTATCTCCTCCTTGGGTCAAAGGTCCTGCACACAAACCAGTATTTCAGAGGGTGGGGCCGTGTCTGAACGTGGGGTTCCGACTCTATCTGCTCGGTCCAATTTAATGTCCGTACCTGGGGCATTGCCAAGGATGTGGTTGAAAAGGTCTCTCGTATATTCAAAAATGTCATTGGCCTCTTCCTTGGATCTGTTTTCCAGGTCCTCAAGATGGGATTGGAGGTCCACCTGCTGATCGTGGATGCGGATTACCTCTTGCTGTAGGGCAGATAGCTCTGTGTCCCGCTTGTAGGATTTGTCTTCCAACTCTGCCACCCTTTTGCCAATGCCATTGACATCTCTGCTTGCCTCTCTGAGATTTGCTGTGAGGTTGTGTCTAAGCATTTGGATGTCTTCCCAGAGGGCCACAAACAGGGACTCGGGGAAGACTTTAGTGGTCATTTCGCCCCATTCAATATTCATGGTGCAAGCCGCTTCTGAGTTCGTGAGGGTGGCTCCTGCTTGTTAACCAGATTTGGCCTTGGAGAACAGATCTTTGAGGGTCTTGTCTTTCCGCACCCTAGATGAAGACATAATAGATGCCTCCTTTTGCTCTATTCCAGCAGAGGTTTTGGGGCTGTTGGGGGGGGGGGGGGAGGCTGTGTCAGATTGTGTGGAGGGTAGAGCGTTGGTGGTGGCTGACTGTTGGTATTCAGCACCGGCTCGATCTATTGGGTAGCTCCGTGCCCCTGCCGCGGACTCCTCAGTAGCCTCCCCCTCAGGGAGATCACCTGGTCTGCCCCAGCCGGGTCTCAACATGGCTTCCGGCGAGAGCTCCTTGTGTCGGGCTCGGGGGTACCGCTAGCCCTGAATGGAGATCAGGGCCTCCTTGTGTAGCATCTGCGATGGGGTGGTTTGGGGTCTGCGGTTTTGGTTGCTTTTTGCCCAGCGGGCGCCCAGTCCTCAGGCACCACCCGACCCCTTCAGTGCCAAGCCCATCGTTGCCGTACTTCACAACCACCCCAAACACCTAGTGCCGACCATGTACTGCTACTTTCCCCGCTTTGCGCTCACTTGCCGGCTATTTCAACAGCGCCAGATGCCAGGTGCTCACTCCACTCCTGTCCTCAATACCGGGGTCCCAGTTCGCCGCCAGGCCTTGTCACAAAATGGCGGGCCTCTGCTGCATGTCCTGCAATCTGACCTTAATCTGTGGTCCTCTGGGCCCCCAAGGTCTCTGGGCTCCTTCCGATTTCTAGTCGCGGCCCGCTTTGGCTTGCTCCAGCATTCTGGCTGGCCGGGTAGAAGGACGGGGCCGCACCTTGCCTCCTGTGCAGCCCCCTTGGGTGTGCAGTCACCCACCCAAAATGATGGCTCCGTTGTTTCGTTTATGTAGGGCGCCCAGTCCGCTCAAACTGCTCTGGCTCCCCGGTCTTTGGGGGGGCCACTGAACATGGAGCGGCAACCGGAGGGGGCAGGTCGACAAGTCCTCCTCTGCCGCAGGGCTCCCTTCAGGGTCTAGATGCACCGTATTGCCAGCATTACTGGGCGGTGAGAGGCTGCCGGTCGGGACCTCAACGCGGCGGGACAATCCCCTCATTGCCGTTTGCCACCGCGGTTCTGTCATCCCACTGGCTCTCTGCTGGCTCCGGGTCATGAGGAGCCAGCCCACACCCTGTCACATGCTTCAATTGACGAAACGCCAGTGCTATAGCGGAGTGGCCGGCGGGAGAGAACAGAAAACACGTCTCAGCGAGTCGCCATCTTGGCCACGCCCCCATGCACCCCATTTAATGTGTTAGTTACCAAAGGAGCTAATCTCCTGCCCCCCTTCGACAGTAGGTGACCTAAGCAGGTGACCTCCTGTCGACAATACTTACCCCTTTTGTAGCTTGTCAGGAGCTGACAGATTATCCCAAAGGCAATGTATAAAGCAATTGTACCAATACTCACACCATAAAAAGACACCACACACATGTACATCCTCTTCCTCTGTCAGCACTGAAACGAGACAATCAATCCACAAGAAGAAGGAAACGCACAGAAATGCTGGACAAGAAAGTATCTGCATCCTAAAAGTGCTGTTTTCAAGCACAGACCTTAAAAACCATACTTACTCAAAGATGTTTTATCAAATTCTGAGCTCATTCCTATTCTCTATCTCACCCCTATGAAGGATATATGTTAAAAAATTCTCCATTCAGGCCTATCAGCAGGACAGCCCTTCAATAGTGTAAAACAAAAATTGTATATTTTTACCACCAGGACACGCCACACACATCAGCACACATTTGTGTTGCACATATACTGCACCTTGCCCAGGGGTGTACCCTGGGCATACCATAGGTATGTCCTATGTACAAACTGCACACAGGCACTGAGGTGGCAGGCCTAAGGCATATTTTCCAGGCTACCCATGTGGGTGGCACAATCAAAGCTGCAAGCCTACTAGTAGCTATTTATTTACCAGCTCTGACACAATCAGTGCACTTCACTAGGGATCTACTAATAAAACCACTTTGCCAATCAGGGGGAACCTAGCACAATATCAATTTATACAGAAAGCACTTGCACTGTGACACTGATCTGTAGTGGCAAAATACCCAAAGCATCTAAGCTAGCAAAAACGAAAACCAGGACAGCATCAAAACATAGTAGGTAGAGGCAAAAAGGTCAGGGGAAACCACGCCAAGGATGCCATGTCTAACACCATGCAACTGTACTGCCCTGCAACTTTACTGTGTCTAAAACGACGATCAAGTAACTACCTTGTCTTTTTAAACTTTTTATAGATGCCCTGTCTTTCTGCATGGTCCTAAAAGGTGCAGCAGAGCCTATATCTCTTATCAGCCAATGTTATTCCAAACAAAGACCTATCATATATTTTATAAGCAATACTTCCAAAGAATGCGCATTAGCTCAGCGACAGAAAAATATTGAGCAGCAGAAGAAGCATAAAAATAGCCAGAGCAGCAGACAACTGGAAGGCCACATTTTTATTTTTCCTTTAACTGCATACAGGTCAGTCACAAATTTTGAACACAATTGAAAGAGTGGTACTATTATAATGTACCAGCCTTCTCCTCACCAACACCTTTCTCAAACAAATCCGGAATCATACACAACAAGGCTTGTGAAATCCGCAGGACTCCCATCTCTACATCGCCTGTTGCCCACAAAGTGGGTGGCACATCCGCAAAACTCGGAGGGGGGAAACAAACACTACTCCCTACTTACATTAAGGCCCATCATCAGACATTCACCTACTTGAGAGCAGTAATAATAGAATGCCAAACCCATCACATGCTCACCACAACTAGACATCAACTGAAATGAAAAATTCACAATAAGAAGGCTCAATGATCGGACTGAGAGAGCACAAAACATGTGCTAAACTAATGCGTCTGAAACACCCACCAATACAGCATAGCACTGTACTATGTTTAATACATAACAAAAGAAAACAATACAGACCAATCACTTACCAATATCTACAATCAAATCACTATTGCAAAAAGTACAATACAACAGATCTGCAAATAAACAATCAAATTTCTCATTTAAGACACAAATACTGTCCACTAAAAACTAAATAACACCTTCACTCCCTCGACTTTCCTTTGACAGAAACAACCAGAACAGCCAGAACATCACAGCAGGAATAGAAACATCAGAAAGCATTTGCAAATTGATTTTTCTGAAAACTATGCTACAGATGATCCTGCTGGGCCTCTCTAAAATGTACATACGAATTTTAACTCTTTTTTTATCTCCTGCAAACAATGTCCCTGAACAAACCCTTTCTGTACCATCATATATTTTTTTTACTCTTTCTACTTCATTCCTTGTCCAGCACTATAGTACCCTTCATCCTTCAGAATACCATCTATCAACTTTCTTTGAAAACAAACCAATATTTACTGTACGTGCACACTAATCTGATCAGAAAACATTAATCCATACCCAATTGAGTCACAAAGAATCTCCTGCCACTGTCTCCAGGACATTCTATCCCACAGTGTTGTGGAAACTAAATACACACTTTCACAAAACTCAAGAACCAAATCTTTTAGCTCCTGCGTTGTTCTTTCAAGCTGTCCCCAACTAACATCTTTTGCTAGCACTCTGCCCTTCAGGAGCTGCGCATCTCTGCCTGTTCGTGAGAGGAGCTGGGCATGGCTCCCACCTTCTCTTGTCTGCTGCGTTGCTCTGATTCTCCCTGCAGGATGAACCCCCTCCTTGGGAATTCCTCCCTTTTCACCGAAGGCCATAGCAGACCTGCCATACACTGAATTGAAAAGCTCTGTATTTCAATTTTGAAAACCCTTTTATTCAACATAAATACACAATACACTGCCTTGAGTGCTTGCAACACTTTTTCCCAACTAAATACACTATTGTAGGCAAATCTAAATGAAACACACCCACTCAAATCAATCATATGTTAACTTCTGAGCATTGCACCGGATTTCTGCGTGCCAATTTTCAGAATGCAGTTTGTGTCTGAAGCTGGAAGGCTCTAAGTACCAACACACTGACCCCTTTAACTAATTCCTGCCCCCCCCCCTTTCATAGAGAGAGAACACATTCAGCGCCACTGAATTATGAGTGTGTATTTCACCTCTCCTTACTGCACCTTTAGAATACGTGTCTGTTCAGTGAGTGCTGAAAGCTTCAAGGATATCTCAACACAGTGGTTGTTGTGAGGTCTGATCTTCGCACGTACCTAGACATACATGCAGCTGCGGCCAAATTCAGGCTTTAGGCACATTTTATATGGCTTTGCACAGAGCATACACACACACTTGATGGTGCTTCGTATTGAGAGAGCTGGTGGAAGATGATGTGATCCCTTACCACTAGGATCTGAGTTATGGGACCGCCCTGCTAAAACCCAAAGAGACCTTCTTAGATATAAAATAATATACTAGCTAGGGAGGGTGAGAATAAGGTTATAGTGAACCCTATTTGTTTTAGCATTTTACCATGCTTTCACCTTTTGTGTTCTATGGACTAGTGACTATACTGATTACTTTGTTTCTTATAATATGTTTGCTTGTTTTATCTAAGATACTGCGCTTGAGAACACTGCATTAGTAAATAACCATTTCAAATGTGCACGCGTCCTCATTTACTCCTCGTTCTGGATTGAAATCATTGTATACCGAGAGAGTGTCCATGTGTTCCACAAAACCTGAGGTGTACTAAGTCCATGTTCTGGTTTGTCTAAGCATTGGGAGTCTATGATAATCAATGAGACACTGTAGCTAGTCTGGTAGGGGATTTTGGGTACTAAGGGGAGTTTTGGTACACCCTAATTCACTGAGGTTCCAAGTCTCTATGCACAGTTCTGTATGAGAACGGAATCCCTGCGACAGTGGGGTACCACGATCAACCCGACCGACCAGACGCACCCCGACCCTGCAAATTACCTTGCGAGGGCCCAGTTCAGATGCCATCTGAAGGATGTGGCCCTTAGATGCCATGTGGGTTAGTTACAACCACCTCCTATGGCTTCCAAAGAATGAAGAGTCAGTCAGACAGTAGAGAATACAAGCAGTTAGTTATGTTAGCTAAACTCTGCAGGGGAGTCCATCATGACCTGCACCCTAAGATGACTGCTGATGAACTGGCTTTCCCAGGCATAGAAGCAACAATTATACATTTCAGCAGGAACACAGGACACACCCCCACCCAGTAACTTTCAAAAGAAGGCAGCAAGAGACAAAGGGGACACACAAGGATGAGCTATGAGTCTGAAACCAGGCACACACTATCTTTCTCTGGCAAGGTCATTCTGTTTGTGCCTGCAGCTGAGCCAATAGGAGCAGGTTTCGTCTCATGGAAAAGGTATGCAGAAGTAAAAACAATATATTCATTAGTACAGCGAGGCCCAACCTTCGGAGAAAATGCACCCCAGCAGCTTTCAGCTGAAGCGAGCAGTACATATAATGAAACTTAGATCAGTCACAGTCTAATATGAATTGTGAAATACAAAATGGAGTCACAGGTGCTCACTTAAGCTTACATTCTATTAGGACAGCTCGGTGGCTTACCTACAAATGTGGCAGCGGCTACTAACTTAGCCTTATGATGCTAACCTAATATAGCACAGTGTGAGAATAACACAGCTAGGGGATTTTCAGACTAACACCCCCCACCAGCCAATTTAGGTCCTGGGGACCCCATCCTCAGGTCAAACTTGATCAAAAGGTGAGAGGGGTAAGACCCCCTTCTCTGAGCTAACACTGGCCATTTCCCCAGTGCCTAAAATAATTTAAAGGGTAGGAGGGCCTACTGCCCCTCCTGAAAAACACTAACCCCAGGGACCTCATTCCAGAGAACCTAAAAGAGGACGCCCTGATGCATACCTGTTGCACAGACAAGTGTGCTTTAGTTGGGGACTGCAGGAGGACCGCCAGAACCCTGAGTGCAACAGTAGCCAGCTTTGTTCCCGCCAGGCGGAAGCAGGTTTTTTTCACTGCTCCTGCCAGGTGGGAGCATTTCGCACCAGGTAAAAGTAAACATTTTATTCCCTGTCCATGCTCTTGCACCCAGGTAAACTATTTCCTGGGAGGGGGCTACCCAGACTACCCAGACTACTAGAACAGAGCTGGTCCTAGGGGATATACCTCAGGGGACTATGGAGGCAGTGATGGGTAATGTAGCAGATCTTGGCCTTTATCAGTGTATTTGCTGCATTTCCAAAGAACGAAAAAACTATGAGCTTTAAGTGCCCATCTATAAAAGTGTAATCTGCTACACCATGTATAAAATGTTTGTGCAGCGGAAGTTGCCACACATTCACGTGTTAATATATTTTACAAACATGCCCAAACTCGTATGAGAGCCCTGGGCTCAAATACAACAGACAGCGGACATATTTTTGTGGCGATGATTCTGGGTGTCTCAAACCACCTACATCACCCACCCCAGCAGCGCCCAAACTTCCTGGGTCCTCTTGCTCAAAACCAACTCTCGGCTCTCAATTCCTCCTGTGGGGGCATCGTCTCAAACGAGCAGACAACACACCCGCAGTCCCCGGCACATGTCTGCTGTCCCCGGCACATGTCTGCTGTCCCCAGCACATGTCTGCTGTCCGGATGTACACACTGCAGAGGAGCAAATAGCACAGTGTCACATACTCGGCAAGAGCCAAGTGGAAATCATAGAGCAGGCGATGCCTCTACCTGAAGGGCTGAGAGAAGGGGGGTTAAGAAAGAGGGCAGATATGAGTGTCCTCTACAGTGCTGAGACAAGGCGCCCGCTGCGGCACTATACTAGTAGTTGGTGCCTATGTATGTAAAAAATTTCTGAGTGTGGAAGTAAGACACCTTAGTTAAGGTGCAAATGTTCGGATCGCTGTTAAAACTAGCGCACAGGCGTGGTAGGCAGATGTGTCACTGGGGCAGACAAATTATCTCACATGAAAATTATTAACAGGGGGTGCAAGAGCATAGTACCATCATGGCACCATCATGGCAACACTCCCCACCCCCAAGCACATATCTTGCATACAAATAAGTACACACCGCCCAGATTTGTTTTGGGAAAAACTCCTGCAGGTGTATTACATACAACGTTATGTAATATGGTGGGTAATCTTCCGGCGATCCAAGGGCAGGCAGCATTCTCGCCACCTGCCCGCCTGATGAGCCAAGCAGTACTGGGGCAAACCCCCTCTGTGCTGCCCCTTCTGGTGATCCTCCTCCCGGATCACGTGACACCTGGTCCCTTATTACTTATGCCCCTTTCAGGGTGGAGCGTAGCAAGGCAAGCCCCCGGTTGTTCAGGCCCACAACTGCCCGAAGGACTAACAGGGCTCCGACACGGTTTCCAGGAACCTCCCAATCGGCTCCTGGGCTCTGGCACCCCTATGTGCCGTGCAGAGGTACCCTTCGGTACCCATTTGCTTCCCGATCGCCCTTTAATTGCACCACAGCTCTGGCAGCGGCCACCGTCGCCGACAGAGCCCCCACCAATCCACGGTCAGGAGACCCCATCTATATCCCAATAGCCCTTGACGTTAGACCGCCAGTGTCTCATGAAACCAAAAGTCCTTCATGCCTGTGAACTTGTGCCAAGAACTAATCCTCGTATGGGAAAGTTCCACTGCTTCACATGACTCTGTCCCATGCCAGCTCTGGGCAGGGCGGATTCAGCCACTATGTCTCACATGGCCCCCTGAATTTGCTGATCTCACCTAGCTGCCGTCCAACTAGTACAGTGTGTCCTGCATACCTTTGCCCCACATCTAAGAGACAGCAGCCCACTAGTTAGCTAACCCCTCCCATGCCCGCCAGCCTGCTTTAGGCTAAAGCGCGAGAAGGATTATACTTGAGCCTTTGCACAGTCCTTTTGCTTTCTGAATCCGGACGCACATGAGTGTCCATAACTAGAAATATGTGACAAAGACCATGGGAGGCCCTCCTGCCCTTGCCTGGCATCCCTTCATCCTTATGGGAAACGCCAGCTCAGTTCACTTCATGGCGAAACCCCATAGGCAAGCCTGCTCAGAGAATGTCTGATTGTATACAGTGCCCACTGCCGGTCATGGAGCCTAACATTAAGTATTGACCAAGTCCTACGTACCCCCACCCTAGCATATTCACGAATTTGGGGGGCTGGAGCTTCAACTGCCCATACTGAGCAGCTCCAGGAGTGGAAAAAAACCTGCCCCACTGATTAAATAGTTGAACACTGAACGTGATAGATTCTCTATTAAATAATCTTTTGTGCTTGACACCTTGGTCCCCCATATCCTGGGACGGCAGCACAGGATGACCTTAAACAATCGGCTTGGTGTGCTACCACAAACCGTAGGTCATGAGAACCTTGAGAAGCACACCATTTTCACATGGGCGTACCCTTCGATGAGACTGGCTCCACAGAGCTGTAAGACCGGAAAGACATATATTCAACCTATTTACTGGTTTCCCCACTTGGTATCCTGCTGGTTGCAGCTCTGTGTTTTTGTGGAGTGAGCGTGCCCCCGGGGCATGCTGATAACAGGTGTATGTTACCCATTCGCTGATGTATCGCTAACTGCTCTTATTTGGATTGAAGGAATGCTAGTGATTCCTGATGACTGGACTTAATACTCAAACCCAGTTTGACCCCAAAATTTGGGGCAGGCCAAGTAAACATGCCCTTTGAGGTAATGTACCCCTGCATTGACTATCAATTATACTTTCCCACCGTTGGGCTGGTGACCGGTAGCAAAGGCAGACGGAACCTGGGCATAAGATGACCGTTTCCTAGAGTAAAACAAAATTATCCCAGTCAGTGAGTGTGCCCCATGTGACACCCCCCCCCCCCGTTCTGTGTGCTTCAAGCCCTAGCGCACAGTGTGCCAGTATGTGCATATTATTCTAGGGTGACTAAGTCCTACTGTGCCCCCTTCCTGGATGAACCCCAGAACGGACTGCCAGAGTCCGTGCACCACTGCAGGGTGGCCTGCCAAGCTAAGCCCACCCAGACTTCGCCTGCCAATGTGAGAGGACCAAGCATTCATCGGATAAATTCACTGTTTGAAAATTTACCACCTGGGGATACTTTAACAGCATTGGAAGGATTTGAACCCTGGCCTGTGAGGCTGGCACCATTAAATGTACAAGACTTCCCTTTGAGCTATAGCTCCTACGCTTCTTAAGCCATCACCGTCAGTGGTAGGCAGGCCCACCCGGTGAAACCACTTTACATGGGCAACAGATGTCTCCCACAGGCCAGTGTTACCCCAGTCTCGGTCCTCCTGCGGCAGAGAGCCCAACAGGCAACCTCCTGGCTGTGCAGTGAAAATGCAATTTTGGCATGGCTGACCCGTTCGCTGGCATTTAGTGCTAGGCTTAGTGTGCACCCTGCTGGGATTTTGCTGCTTCCGTCATTGCCTCCGGATATATACTACAAAATCACACTACACCTACAACCCACCAGTACCTTTGGCTCTAACAATGCTCGTTAGTTGGATAAGATAACTGAAGCCACAATCCATGCTTCACTGTATAACATATTGAAAATGCTGCCCTTCTGAAATGGTGGGAATATCACCTTTATGTGTTGAACATTGCATAAAATGTCTCCTTACAATGCATAGCAAGCTCAACCGCAAATGGGACCATTACACTAAGCCACACCACCCCTCAACTGAAATCAACCCTACACTCCTGTAAACAAGCAAAATGTGAGTAAAATCAGCTGTAGCTCAACAAAACCATTAGAAGCAGTTTATCTGGGGCATTGTAGAGATGTATCAGATGTATCTGAAACTTGATACTCATTAACAGAATGCCAAGTGACTTCACAAGAGACATATTAACTCTAACAGGTCCACGCTGTGCAAAGGCTCTTGCCATATGAGGGACCGCAAAATATGTGCTTTCTTTATCTGCCTTCGCATAATCTGCAGTCATGCGACCTTGGCTTGGCTTGATATCATTAACAGAAAGCCAAGTGACTTAAAAGGAGGCCTATCACTGTAACAGCTCCACACGGATCAAAGGCTCTTGCTAAGAGAGAACCTCAAATAAGGTGCTGTCTCCACCTGCCTTCGCATAATCTGCAGTCATGTGACCTTGGCTGGTGGTAAGCCATACCTGCACATAACGGAAAATGAAAACTCTGGAACTGCAGGCGTGAAGGCTAATTAAAAAAAGAATCCCGTACCAAGGCAACTCCTCAGGAGTGTATCCTCGCAAAGCTGAAGTCATGGGACAATCCACACCTATAGGGGTACCAGAGCATGTTGAAATGGATCTCTTAGTAGCCTTCTTGAATGATTTAAACCTATGATGCATAAGGATGTTTTTACCACCTTTGGAATTGCCCACTATTATGAAAGGTCCCTAGATTTTCTGTTACCCACCCACAGGTTTGCCAACCCCATGTGCCTGCAAAGCACACAGTCCCTTGTCAAGTTGGAGCCAACCAGTTACAAGTCTCTTTTTATTCTCCTCAATCTGTGCGAGCACAACTAACACCAACGGTCGCACTACCGACCTACAGCGCTCCAATTCCTACCCCGGTATGCCTCCCTGCAAGCTTCACCATGAACCTCTTGGGCCATGCGTTCCACACCTACAACATCACTAAAAGGTTTCTTTTAGATCAAAACTGCACCTCCTATATGCTAAGTGGTAGACTCACCCATTATTTTCAGTAATATTAGTGACCTGCTCTGTGTTACTGTTTTGAAAAGCACTTCACCATCCCCAAATATTGTATGCAAACACAATTAGAAATTGGAATAGTGTGCCTGTGCACTGTCAGTAACTCTTCCCAAAGTGGGCATAAAAGCGCTGGACTGTATCAATTCTGGGCATGCAATGGGCGAGCCCTTCAGTCTCTTAAGCAATCGACGACCCCTGTGCCCCAGCCCGAATGACAAAGCTGCTGACTGCGGCGGAAGGGGCTGTTGTGGGCAGGAGCTGCCCCTGACCCTGAAAAGTAAAACTGACCAGGAACACGACAGCGCACCCGCGGGAGTCCGGTCTGGCACCACAACAACCGAGGCGGCAGCGCTGTCGCCAACACTATCCAGCCCCAAGACCTGTCTGCCCGACGTGCCCATATCTCCATCAATACAAAAGGGGGTGGTGATGGACGGAGCATCTGAACCAATCAAACACTCACACCCAGTCAACAGTCAACAGATCTGGGTTTAATCCATCACCGTTCTTTAGCCCACTCTGCTACCCCAGTTCAGACATGGCCATATGCAAATCAGTCTGACCCTTAACTCCATCAAGGCACGAGCACCCCACGGAAGATGCAATCCTGTCCCACCCACAGCCACGGGTGCTTAGAATAGTGTGCCTCCCGACTGGTATCTGGCTGGTTCGTTCGTCACAACCAGATATATAATATAGTAAGTAACATCATACCTAGAACAACCAGGACTGTCATCTTTGTCCATCGTTGTTAGTTGCCTAAGATAAATAAAGAGCGACCAGAGGTGGGCCACAAACCTGACTCCAGCTAGAGTTAACTTCCCTTTAATCAAATAAAATTCTCCAAACTTGGCTGCAATCCCATAGGTCGCTACTCTGGAACTCAAAGGAAAGTTGAAGGTGATGCCAGCCAATTCATGCAAACCCTAGTTGTGAAATGCGGCAGAGGATAGCCCTCCTCCAACCATAGCTCACCCTTCTACCATCCAGACTACCCGAGACCTCCGCTCCACGCTGGCATCCGCAAGTTTCGGGAAAAAGGCCCTGCAGCCTGCGCGATCCTCTGTGCGGCGGTAAACTGGACGTGACAAGCCTGCTGCACCATGCCTGGGGCACAAGAGAACTGGGGCAGCCCAGCTGGGTGAGAGGACCTGTTGGCGAGTGCCCTAATCAACGCGCTGTGGCCTCACCACATTCGTACCCCAGACCAGCGGCCTTGCCTCTCGATGTACAAACCAGGAAGCAGGGGTAGAAAGGCATGACTCCTCAGCATTGGCGCACGAGAACGGTAGAACATTTTCCTTTTAAATCCACTTATTTGGCCTGCCTCATCCTCTGGCGTAACACCCACCACGAGGTTTTCAATGATGCCGCTGCCGGCATGGTGTCCCCCTGTGGCACTGGCGCCCTTGTTTGGAGGAACAACTTCCCTATGCCCGCAACATGTGGTGATGAATGCATGCAGGTCTCAACTGACTGCACCACCCTCTGGCACTGTCCAGCATGAGCAGCATTCACCACCATGAAACACGAGAGATGACCCTGAATGGCCAGAGCCAGGAAACTATAGCACTAATACCTATTTTTGTCCGGCCCTGCTAGTCACAAACAAAAGCCACTTAGAGATTTCAGGTCAAGCTAAACCCAATCCTACGAAGCAAGGCCCAACCACAGCTGTTCCTAATCAACAACCACCCTGCATCAAACAGCACGACTGAAAGGCAGCAGGGACATCGCACTCCCTGCCTGTGCCCGCAGATTAACAGAAACAATGGCCTGTGCAGGGGCCTAGAGATAGTTATTTTAACAGACTTTGCGTTTTCATACAGCTCCTGTCCTATTTACAAAAATCAGAACCTTACTTGGGGGGAGGGTGGCAGGTCAAACTTTGTCTAAACGTAAAATATCGTTACTCACTGTTAACGAAAACAAATCCTCACACATCGGGTAATACTCCAAAAACTCTCAGTTCATAGAAGCAAAATGTCACCAAATCGCTTAAACAACCTAATGGACTGGTGTGTTGTGGCAATGACTTGGGGGCAATAACTGGTACTTTGTTTCAATCAGGCAACCCATCTCCTTACGCCTCTGGTCGTACACCTCAGCTGCTGAAACCTTATTAAAAGATGAAAAACTCCATATACTACTCGGGACCTCCAAGCAGCAAATTGGAATCGGACAGAAGGAACCACGGTGTGTTGTATAGTCACAAGATACGATGCAGACGGACATATTCATTTCCAGGCACCGGAAGATTAAGTGATCGCAGCCTCAGAACTGTATGAGCCTCCTGCCAGACTCCAACCCGGGTCCCCAGCCTCAAAGTTTGGCGCTCTCGCCACCAACTCTGTGTCTAAAGAGGGGAATGCCCCCAGCTGCGCGGCCTGTGCCACAGTTCCCTCGGTGGCTGGGTGCCGGTGACCCCCCAGCACGGGACGGTTTAAAGGGAAGGCGGCGCAGGCTCACTGCCCAATGTGCTTCCATGTAAGGCAAGGAGGAATTAAAGGCTGTCCAAGCATTGGCACGGAAAAAGAGAAAACAATGTTCTAGGAGGCAAGGAGCCGCCATCCCAGACCGGGATACTGTATGGGGGGACACTGCCGCCTCAACTTTTTTAATCGGGTGACGCGGAAACCCCATGCATGACTGTCCTGTCTGGAGGATGAGAGCCCACCGACCCAGCACCCATGGGGAAACCAGGTGCATCAAATACACTGTAGTGTCCTCCGGCCGGGTAGCGGGTAGCGGCGCAGTCTACCCGCGCTCGGAGGACTGCGTCTAGCGCCGGCGTGTGTCGTCATGCGCCGGCTATAAAATAAAGAGGCGTGGCCCGGCTCCGGCAGTCGGGACCACGCAAGTGATAACTGAAGCAGAGTCCCGTGTATAATGGCGGCTGCGGCTCTATTTGTAGCCACGTGCATGCCGCATAACACACTGTCGATGAGGCGGTGAAGAGTCTACGTGCACTGCTATGTGTGATTTAACCCCAACAGTGGTTTAGAGCCCTTGATGTGGGCCATATAACCACAGGGGAGCTGTTTCCTCTGCAGAAGCCTGCCGTGGTGCTCCGGGCTGTTGAAGACCCCCAGCCCCAGGGTGTACCTGGAGAGGAGTTGAAGTGTCCCTGCTTGCCCAGCCAGAGCCCTATCTCGAGGGCGCCCGCTCTTCAGGGAGAAAGGGATGTCACAGAGTACAGAGGGAGGATTCAGCCACGCGTTTCGTCACCCTCGGCTAGGCGATGGCTGCTGAGCCCAGGAGGTAGGCCGAGCACGTGCCGCGAAGAGTGACTGCGATGGCGGGAGGATGTTGCCAATACCGGCCATTGAGCCCTTTACAGTTGATGGGGCCCCCTCTTTCCTCGCCCTGCGGTGGAGGGACTGGACTGACCGTCTCCAGATCTACTTCGAAGGGGCAGGCATAGCCCAAGACAGGCTCAGAGCCCTACTCCTTGATTTGGGAGGCAAAGACATCCACCGTATATACAAATCCCTGGTAGAGATCTACACCCAAAACATACATGACGCTGCTTAACGCCCTAAACGCACATTTTGAACCGATGGCGAACAGAGACTACGAGAGATTTATATTTCGCCAGGCCAAACAAGAAGCGGAGGAGTCGTTAGATGCATTCCACGGGCGGTTGAAAGAACTGGCCAATATATACGGTTTTAGAGATGAACAGGAAGAAATCAGAGGTCAGATAATCCAAGGATGCTACTCGTCCAAACTCAGAGTGAACATCCTTCAGGAGGATGGCAAACCCTTGGCGGATAACCTCACCCTGGGTCGGTCGAAAGAGCTATCACAAGCCAGGGCATCCCACATGGAGGCAGCCCTCCACTGACCCATCAAGACGGAGCAGCTCAATGCAGTGGAAACGGCAAATATAGTGAGGCCCAAGGCGCGCCAAGCCTCAGGGAGGAGACCGCAAGAGAAGAAAAAGAGTATGGCTACCGCAGAGGCATGCCCCACCACATGCAGGACTGCCCAGTGAGAGGGAAGAAGTGCAGTTCTTGCGTGTGGATGAACCACTTCGCGGCAGTATGCCGGTCCACAAAACCACGGAAGGCAGCAACACAAGCCGTAGCAGAAGCACACGACAGTGAGCACATGGACGAAGACGCAGGTGACTACCCGGTCCACTGTGTGTTTGCAATAGACCAACCACGACGGAAGAGACAACGACTTCCAAAGTGCAGAATCAAAATTCACTAGCAGGATGTGAGAGCCACCATAGACCTTGGGGCCTCGATTGAACTAATGGCTGCTAATGTGTACAATCAATTAAGCCCCCGCCCACCATTGCAGGAAGCCAGAATCAGGGTGTTCGCGTACGGACGAAAGAAGTCCATCCCACTCAAGACTGAGCTAAAGCACCTGGACCTTAAAATTCCCACCACAGTGTATGTGACCCAGGAAGGAAGCGGGATGCTGCTGAGCGGGCAATCAGCAGAGGAGCTGCAGCTAATATCATTCGCCATGGCCGTACAAGAGGAGGAACTTGAGGTGTTGGAATGTAAAATTATATAAACATGATTGTCCCACTATGTACCATATAACCGCATATACGTATTCATAATCGTAAATAAACCAATATTGAATTACAGCCTAATGATCGGTTATGATGGTTCATTTTGTCCTATTAATGTAGTTAGGACTACTTTGTTTTATCTCCCTTCATTTATCTATAAAGTCTCAGACGTTACATGGTATAAACACAGGATACGAAAACAGGTTAAGATTGCTCAGTCTGCTTTTCTTACCATTCGAACATGACTCAGGGAAAACCAAGGTCATACTTGCCCTTCTCGTAGGATGCATACATGCTAGCAGGGTCCATTTCTGTACTCCACGGGTCTAAGATAGACCAGAAGGGCACCTCACTGACCTTCCCTCGGAATAGCTTTTAGCTTAGCTATTGACAAATGTGTAAGAACCTTAAAGGGGTATTCCTGTGGACTAATGGATGACCTGTGTACTTCCTTCTTGGGTGTTAACCAGAATATGTAAAACGTATATATATACTTTGTGTTATGTGTATTTCGTTAGTCTCCTCTGCGCACCTCCATGGGTCGTGTAGACCGAGGCTCCCCTGTCAGGGCTTGTATTTTGATTCAATAAACGATTCAACCTTCTCCATTGCCAACTGCCTTGTTATTCCTTGATCATAGATATATTGATGTATATATCCTAGGACTATTGGTAAGTATAGTCCGACCTTAAGAAATTTAGATCCTTCAGAGGTCATCATGGAGGAGTTCGAAGACGTCTTCAAAGGCATCGGATGTCTAAAAGGGAAGGAAGTCTCTGCCCACATTGACCCGTCAGTCCAACCAGTGGCGCTGAGACACAGGCGGATTGCGTTCCATCTGCGGAAGAAGGTCGAAGAAGAACTGGAGGCACTAGAGAAACAAGGGATTATCGAGAAGGTCAGTGGGCCCACCCCCGGGGTGTCCCCGATCGTAGTAGCATGGAAGCCGAAACAACCACGACAGGTCCGCATCTGCGTCGACATGCGCCTTCCAAACGCCGCAGTGAAAAGAGAACGTCACCTAACCCACACCATCGATAACATCCTGGGAGAGCTGAATGGCGCAAAATGGTTTTCGAAGATGGACCTACGGTCCGGCTATTACTAACTGCCACTGCACCCAAACTCTCGTTACATCACCACTTTTTCGACGCACGTCGGTCTCCGAAGATACCAGCACCTTAATTTCGGAATCTCGAGTGCCGCGGAGGTGTTCCAAAACACCATCCGTGAAGTTCTCAGTGGACTCCCAGGAGTCCTGAATGTGAACGACGACCTGCTGATATATGCTTCGTCGATGGAAGAACACCACCGCCGACTTTGCAGGGTTCTCCAAAGGATCAAAAAATCCGGGCTGACCCTTCACAGAGAAAAGTGTCAGTTCTTGAGGAACAAGATCAGATTTTTTGGCTACACCTTCTCTGACAAAGGAGTAGCCCCGGACCCCGACAAGGTCAAGGACATCCAGGCAGCCCCAGCACCTTCCAACATCTCGGAAATCAGAACTAGGAATTTTGAACTTCTGCGGGCGCTTTGTCCCATACTTGTCCAACCTCACAAAGCCCCTCAGGGAACTGACGAAATCCACCACCACGTGGCAATGGGTCCCCGAACAGGAGCAAGCCTTCAAAGACACCAAAGCAGCCCTGTCGGCAGACACAACACTATCATACTTTGACCCGACCCGACCCACCAACGTCGCTGTGGACGCCAGCCCCTATGAGCTAGGAGCCTTGCTCACTCAGCTACAAAGCAACGGAGAATGGGCCCCGATCGCATACGCGAGCCGCTCCCTGACAGACACGGAACAGAGATACTCGCAAATCGAGCAAGAGGCGATTGCCATCCACTGGGCCTGCCAGCACTTTCACGTGTTCATGTATGGCCATCCATTCACCGTATCCACAGATCACAAACACCTCATCCATCTGTTTCAAGGATCAGCATCCAAGCCTCCCCCGAGGATCGAAAAATGGATCCTCCAGCTGCAAGGGTATGACTACCAAGTAGAATACAAGCCAGGCTCCTCCAATCCGGTGGACTACCTGTTGCGACATCCCAGGGCCTCCACCAGAGTGGAAGAGGAAGATGCCGAGGACACTGAAGAATGTGTCCGGCTTGTGTCTGAAAGATCCGGGCCACTCCCCATGAGCCTTGAAACTATTGTAGAAGCTACCCTGACAGATGAATGCCTGCAACTAGCCATCGGAGCGTTCCAATCGAACAACTGGCGCCACATTCAGTCCACCATGACCAGGCGGACGCACAAGCAAAAACTGTCCTGGAGGCCGTTATGAAGGTAAAAGATGAGCTTTCGGTAGACAGCAGTGGTTGTCTACTCAGAGGCCCTCGACTGGTGATCCCCTCAAGTCTTGCTTAACAAGCGGTGGACCTCGCACACCGAGGACACCAAGGCATGGAGAAGACGAAGAGCAGGTTAAGAGCAAAAGTGTGGTTCCCAGGAATGGACCCCCTAGTTGAACTCACGGACAGAACGTGCTCATGGTGCCAGGCGTCGGGCCGGCCAGATCGCCCTCACCCCGTCATCACAGAAGACAACCCGCAGCGGCCATGGGAGTGCATCAGCGTAGACTACGGACACCTCCCAGATGGACACTATACCCTGGTGATCATTGATGACTCCACAAAATACCCCATGGTCAAGATTGTAGGGAGCCAGACAGCCACAGAAGTGATTACTAAACTCGAGAAGACCATCGACCCATGGCATATTCGAAGTGGTGAAAACAGACAACGGCCCACCCTTCCATGGACAAGACTTTGCGGATTACCTTAAGGCATGGGGCATCCAACACTGAAAAGTGACCCCATGCTGGCCTCAGGCAAATGGGGAAGTAGAAAGGTTCATGCGCACCCTCAACAAGGTAATACGCATTGCGAATGCTGACGAAGCACCACTTGAAAGAGCCATATACAGTTTTCTGAGGGAATATCGGCTGACACCCCATCTCACGACTGAAGCAGCTCCGGGGCGGCAAGCATGGGCCGAGTAGTACGAGACACCATCCCACATCCCCCGAGCGGGACCCTGTCTCGGACTGATGCCGGAAAAATACTAGCCAATAGGACCAATTCCAATAATCAAGCCCGCGCCAGCCGACGAGCCAGAGTGTCGAACATTCAAAGGGGGGACAGAGTCTACGTCAAGGACCGATACCCTGGGAGCAAGTTCCGGCTTCCTGTCCAAAACCAACCTTGGACAGTCACCCGCCGCACTGGCACCCTAGTAACAGCCCGAAAAAGGAGCAGAAGAAATTACACGCAATATCTCCTTCTTCAAAAGGGTACATGCTGGAACTCTGTAACAGCCGTCAGCGGACAACCTGGACGCCAGACTAATTCATCAACCAGAAGAGAGAGCAGGGCCGGACTGGGAACTGAAAGCAGCCCTGGCAAATTTTGCAAGACCAGCCCCCGTCCGGCGCGTAGCAGACCAGCCCCCGTCCAGCGCGTAGCGAGCGAGCGCAGCGAGCGAGCCTGACGGCCACTAGGGGAGTTTGGGGGGTTCTCCCCCCCAAAAAATTTTGAAAAACGACAGACCAAAATGGTGAATTTTACAGCATATTTTTCATTACATATTCAAATTGTATCAACTTTCAAAGCACAGTAAACAGTAGATGATGACCTTAAAGAACATCAGGTTACCCACCCAGTCATATGTATTCATAGGCATTCTTTCAGAGAGCACCAAAAATAGACACAAGTAGTGAATCAGAGAGAACAAAGTAAAAGGGAGATCAATCCCCACATGGTGTGTAGGGAGCAAGCGCTGTGAGCAACGACCAGGGGGAGCTTCAACCCCCCCAAGTCTCTATCAAGTGATTCTTCTTGGGGGCGGTGCTGTAACACATTGGGTGTGGTCCTAGATTCCGTAGATAGGTCAGCCTCTTGTATTCCTCACCAGAAGCACAAGTATGGAACACTCTCAGACTCCTTTAAAATCCACCAGGGCACTAGACAGGGCAGTCCTCCATCACTCCTCTTCACATTAGCGATTGAACCCCATGTCCGACTCATGTGCTGCGATTCTCAGCTGCATGAGTGGCACTGGAGCACAGACAAATGAAACAGATTCTCACTATACACAGATAATGTACTACCCTACATCCAGAACCCCCATGTAACAGCCCATGTAACAGCCCCCTGGATACTGCTGCTCCTGTCGCTAAACGAGGTACCTTCAGGTCTCCACACCAACTGGGCCAAATCTCCTCTAGTTCCTTTCTCATGGAGTTTGTATGCGAGTGCGTGGCAAGTTTCGAATCCCATCTAACTGCTTAGTTTTAAATACTTAGGTACCCATATAGCTGTGCTTCCAGAGCTTACTTAGTCTCTTACTATAACCCCCATGAAGGCCTGGATGGAACTGGATTTCCAGAACTGGAGATTGCACCCCCTACATTTCCTAGGCAGAGTGGAATAGTAAAAAATTATGATCCTCCCTGCTTTCTCTATATTCTTCAAAATGATCCATTGGAAATTCCCACTGGGTGGTTCCATACTCTCACTTTTCAAATCTGATCCTTCCGATGAGCAGAAAGGCCCACCCACATAGCGCTCAACAAGTTCTCTCAACAGCCATACAATGGTGGCATAGGTATGGCAGACATATGTCCTTCCCAACTTCTAGTAATCAACGACAGGCTCACAGGCAGCAGGGGAGACCCGGCATATAGACTAGATCTGCCTAATTTAGGATTAGACAACGTTCTACGTGTACTATCCGGGGGGTCCACTTCCCCAGTAGCTTCCAAAACCCACCAGGCTGGTGGTCAATGTGTGTCGTGCAGGATGAGGGATGGAAGAAGAAACTTACACAAACCCCACTCTGGATGCAGCATTGGCTAAACCAAGTTTCACAATAAGAAGGTGTTGCCAAATGGGATAAAACAGGGAATATTGGCGGGAGATCAGACATGAAATCCTTTCAGGAGCCCCATTCTCTAGTTTACTCTACTCAAGTCAATAAATACCTAAAAGTAAGACACACACTATCCAGCTTAACCCCTTGATGCCAGGCTCCTGCAAGGCACAACTGGGGACAAGGGGGGGGGGGGGGGGTGGATCTCTCAAATCTACATAACACTCATTCCGCCACTGCATTTGACTCTCATAAAGAAAATTCGAAATTCTGGGTCAGTACCCTTGAGGAGGCAAGCTGGGGACGCCCGTATGGCCCCTCGTATCCTAGCCATTCTAGCTCACCTGAGGCTGATCCAACTTTACTATCTACACATTAACTATCTCACACCCGTGCAGCTACGCAAGAACTAGCAAATGACACACATCTAACTTTCGCCGGTGCTCCTTCCCAGGGTCAGAGTTCTTCCACACAGTTTGGACATTCTCCTTAAAAAAAATACTGGAAACAAATAAGCGATAATGATAGAGGTCTTGGAGAAACCCATGGAGCGAACCCTGAAGGTGGCGTTGGTGGGCATTTTGAACGATTTGGGTCTCTCCTGATGCAAGTCCATTTACAGAGCCAGGGGATGCTTGCAGAAACATGATAAAATATTGGGACGATGGTGGGACTACTCGGGTATTCTAAACAGTCACTGATTCTGGGGTGGTTGGGGGGGGGGACTGCACATATCACTACAGTCGGGGCAGGTGGTGGGGGAAAAACCCAAAGAAAAAAGGTCTAAGGTTAAGGAGTGATGCCATGGTGTATTTTCAAATCAATAAGCTTGGTTATGAAAAGAGAAATACAACCAATGACTACAACGTAACCATGATATAGCTCTAGAACAATTGCATCTGAGAGAAATTTCACATGACCCTTTTAATTATATGTTTGTGTTGAACTAAAACATTATATTGGGATCCCCTAAACCAAATATGTGAAATAAGAATATTGCTGGAGACGTGCTTTTGAAATTCATTTGTTATCGGATGCTTGCTGCATCTGTTAATACCTTTTAAAATAAAGTGTGCATCGCTTGGAAAATAGAGGGCTGGACATAGCCTTAAATGCAAAGCTTTTTATTTGCCTGGCAGGCAAATAATGCAGCATGTCGTGTGTTTGCTAAAATTAGTGCTACTCCACTCAAAAGTGTTTGTACAGCATTCAATGTCCTAAATTTGGGCCCTACAGTAACTTATCCCACACAATAACATAGCTGCACAACAGTATTTTCCTATGGTGGATTTCAATATGGCACTTAAGGGCAAGCAAATGTGGTGGCCATCATTAAAGTGAACCAGATAAGCATTTGTGTACTGCGGAATAGTGCGGGAAAAACAGGTAAGGAATGGGCCACCCACCATGCTGCACATTAACCTAAATATGAAAGAAAACAAAGACCACCTATGATGAAGTTTAACTATAAACTCAACCGGAGGGGGCGGGGGTCTCTGGTTCTTCCCCTTACTTTTGTGAGCCGCACCTACTTTGAGAAGCACAGCTGGTAGCGCTGGACTCAGAAGAGTGGCACTTGCCAGTCACTGCTGCACCTTTACAACTCAGCTCCTACTTTCCACAGCAGCACATCCCTTTTTGAACATGTGTGGCCAGAGGGCGGTCTGACAGTGCTTCAGCTGATTCATACTCCATGTAATTAATCAAGATATAAGGAATGCTGCCGCCCCATCCCCATTGTATTTCTCTGCTAAGGCTCAATTTGATTGGACCAGAAAGGTCAGATCTGTAGACCCTGGCCCTGGAGCACGCGACTATACTACGCAACACACGAGAGCTGCGACTGAACATGTCTTTATTCTCCAACATTAATTCACACAGTGCACATTACTCATACTTTCCAGAACCACACCCTAACACCACCCCCACATATCACGCGACCCTTATAGTGCCAACAGGTTTCTGCCTACTCTACTGGCCAAACACAGTCCAAGGCATTTGTCAGAGCAGGATTGCTTTGCTAATACTTCCACATCTTTAAACATTAAATCAGGAATGCACTGAAACATTATTAGGCATACAGAGAATACTTGCACAATTAGAGGTACCCAGGGGGGTGCTCTTACAAGTCCCATGCGGAGTGGAGGAAGGCTGGCTCTGTAATCACACTTTTCTTTAAGTGTTCCTAACCATCCATATACCTACTGAGGTCCGCTTGTACCCGGCTCTTGTTTTAAGAAATACGTAAACAAGGGAGTATTGACACAGCAATCCTGCCTGGATTATTGACTCGGCTGAGCCAGTAGAGTAGACAGGAGCATAGGACCATTAAATCCCAATTGGCCTTTAACATAATTTATTTTAATTTTTACCACCCACCCTGTTAATAAAGGGAAATGTTAGGAGTGGAAGAGGTATTTTTAACGTTAGCTCGCCAGACTATTCATATTAAAAGAGCTCCCTGGAATACAATCAAGCTTACTGACGTTTAGGAGTCGGGGGAACCTGATGAGGAAGCATTTCACTACTAGAGTGAGTGAGGGTTGAAAATAAGAAAGGATTATGTTTAGATAAACGCTGGGCAGTGAAGATGCGTTAAGGTCTTTCTTCCACCAACAGAGAGACCGTCTTTATGCTTCGTCCTCCTACAACAGCTGTGCCCACTCTGCCCATGACATTCAATCCAGTGACGAGGTGCCCCTTGAGCATCGCAACCAGTGATATTTCAAGGACAAGCCACTGCACATCTTCCCCTCTATAAAATTAAGAAAATACCTTCCAAGGAAAAGATTCCCAAGGACAGGCTATTATGCAAACAAAAGCAACAAAAATAATAGTTCCGTAAAAACATGAAACCACAAATCACTAAAACAATGAATTTCTAAACACTTGTAAAATCCTTATAAGATGTCAGCGGTAACTAATAAGGGTAAGAATTACAAAAGCATTTACAGCTTTATGTCCAACCAACTGTTTGAACCCCAAATCATAGTCCATAAAATAGTAGGTGCTTTCTTTGGACGGAGACTGACGCCCATCTCCAGCAGTCTCCTCACTCCTTTTTACAGCTGAATTGAGATAGAGGTCACGTTGAACTCTACCGTCACACCTAGCCAGTCTGGACATACTCCAAACACTTCCATCACATAGAATAACTGCATTTTTCTTTACACAAACAATTCGCTTAGGACCGCAATAATCAGATTTCCATTTTGGGTGCCCATCCTGGCCTTTTCACAAAAACATAGTCCCCCGCATGGCATTCTCTGACACACACCCCCTTCACATCAAAACGCTGCTTTTATTTAAATTGATGTCCCTCCACCTCACTTGAATCAACCATGTTCATCCTCTCTTCACATTTCAATCCAACAGGATTAAGCTTAAAGCCCCCAAAAGCCTGCCCCTTTAACATTAGAACTGAGACAATTTGGTCACAACGTTAGATGTATTGCGGTGTGCCCACTGAGCGGAGTCCTCTCCAGTGCCTTCGCTCGTGACTCGGAGTGCCGGCCCTGCAG
This sequence comes from Lissotriton vulgaris, assembly GCF_964263255.1. Lineage (NCBI taxonomy): Eukaryota > Metazoa > Chordata > Amphibia > Caudata > Salamandridae > Lissotriton > Lissotriton vulgaris. Next base: position 503,403,911 of record NC_141694.1, read on the forward strand.
CCAGGCACTGCCCCCCTCATGCACTCCCACGGCCGGCATCGTGTCCCGAGCCTGCCTCTGCGTGAGAAAGAGCCGAGCAAGAGGAAAGTGAATTAACTCTTGCATCGCTGCAGGCCCCCAAGCATAGAGCTGAGGAGGGGCTGACACAGGAGACTGACCATAGATAGGCACCGAGGGCCTTTGTTTCTGTAAGGCAACGCGGCCTGTCTACGCTCGGTCTGGGAGAACCCTTCACCTCCCCACGGATGTGTGGTGATTTGGGGTTCACTGCGGCACCTCAACCCCCTATGGAAGGCAGCCAAGAACTGCCCTTTTAATGACACCAACTGCCCCGTACTGCCACTGCTGCTCACGTAAGACATTGTCAAGACAGAGATTCCCTTTGGGCACATTAATGAGAACACAATAGCAAGACGTACACCAACATTACAGACAGACTCAGAGCAATCCAATGGTGAACCAAATTCTGAAACAACAAATAAATTCAATATGCACAGTTTTATTATATAAATTAAAATTGGAGTTAAAAAACAAGTTTAAAACATATATCAATCAAGGGAAAACAGACAATATGTGGAAACAAATTATACTCTAAAGTTCATCAAATGAGTTCCTAAACCTAAACCAAGGGAGATACTCAAAAAGGTATATTCAGCCTAGTCAGAATAATCCTTTATTTGTTATAGAATGGATTCTCTCCCCCAATCCTCAACGCGTTTAGACGGACCAAGTATCATACAGCCGTCTTCATCAGGAAAAATATTAGCTGTCGATATTGCCGCCTTCCGCGTGTCGTCTTCGGAGTGTTCAGTATACGAACACTCCGAAGACGACACGCGGAAGGCGGCGATATCGATTCCTCAAGAAGCAGTGTTAGAGATCGGGAAGACGAAGGCATCCTGTTGAAGGCTTTTTCTTGAAGGCATTTTTCTTGAAGGCTTGATTAATAGTTATAATTGATACCCCGGTTTCGGATTGTAACAAATCGGAACCAAACTACCGCGTGTAAACGGCACAAACTGCCATTATCAGAGAGTGACAAACCTACTCGCTGCAGTGAATATATCGATTAATAGGATTGCACAAATAAGATTTATCTTGGGAAGACAGTTAATATTTTTCCTGATGAAGACGGCTGTATGATACTTGGTCCGTCGAAACGCGTTGAGGATTGGGGGAGAGAATCCATTCTATAACAAATAAAGGATTATTCTGACTAGGCTGAATATACCTTTTTGAGTATCTCCCTTGGTTTAGGTTTAGGAACTCATTTGATGAACTTTAGAGTATAATTTGTTTCCACATATTGTCTGTTTTCCCTTGATTGATATATGTTTTAAACTTGTTTTTTAACTCCAGTTTTAATTTATATAATAAAACTGTGCATATTGAATTTATTTGTTGTTTCAGAATTTGGTTTACCATTGGATTGCTCTGAGTCTGTCTGTAATGTTGGTGTACGTCTTGCTATTGTGTTCTCATTAATGTGCCCAAAGGGAATCTCTGTCTTGACAAAGTCATTAATCGGTACCCCATCCCTTTGGTAGAGGGTCCCTCTCTCTTTTATTAGAGCTCACGTAAGACAACCACAAGAGCCAAACATTAGTGACACGTTTGAAAGCACCCTTTCCAGACAGCCCACTTCACGAAGAGGCAACACACACATCCATCCACACGCGCACACACACGTTCATCGACACAAGAAGCCTGAACTCCAGCCACTTCGAATCACTGTTTGTTCTAAGTCGAGTCTCCCCTCAATATGAATCGCACGTCCAGACGCTGACTCCTTGCTGGCTGGGCCTAGCTAGTAAGTGTCATGTAGGGGCTGCCTAGGCCGTGGTAGGCCCGTCCGACACTATTGCGCAGGGGCAGGCGGGCGCAGAGCTGAAATGACGGGGCTGACACTAGGTGCACTGTCGGAAGAGACGACCCAACCCCGGACGACTAGTTGGCCCACCATCCATACCATGCAACCAGGCCTGCATGCAACAAACAACAAGTCCTGTGACTCTGTCCTGTCCACCTCCGTCGTCCACTGCCACCAGCCACCAGGGCCTGCCTGGTCAAGTTTAAGTTAGCGCTGGAGATTGGAGAAGCAAGCTGCTTGCTTCTTTACTTTCTCGGGGGGCTGCGCTGGGCGGGCAGAAATTAAAACTGCGTCAAAGCGTCATGATCATTGATCATCGTCGTCACTCACCTCACTCAGGCGGCGCCGGCGCCCGTCGGACGGTCAGTGAGGTCACGGTCGGACGGTGGGCGACACAGGGGGGTCGGGCTAGGCCTAGGTGGCGCCGGGCTAGTAGCCAGCCGGCCACTAGAATAAAGTTAATTTATGGGCCTGGCGGGACGTGTGCGCACCGACTGGCTGCAGGCTGCTCGCTCCTCTCGTCAGTCACGCGCACTAAATTGCCAATGCGCATGCGGGAGGAGGAGAAATTACACCAGCCGCACCCTAGTGAGGCGCGCCGCGCGCAGACGCGGCAGAGGAGGGAGGGGGCAGGCATAATTCTGCGCGCTGCGCACAGGCACCTCCCCCCTCCTCCTCTATTCTGTATTTGTTTATCCTGGTTACTACTACTAGGCGGCTAAGTAAAACGGTTACGGACAGGGTCCGTGACGGACCCGACTTAGTTACTGAGTGCGGGGGGGGCTTTCGTGCAGGCCTGCTGCCTGCAATGCAAATTATACGCGAGTGCGTGCCGGACTGCCGGCCGGCCCTGCCGCTTTCAACAAAGCCTGTGTGACCACACGCTGTGCCGCCGCGGGGGCAAAACCGGCCCCCAGACACAAAACCGGCCCCCTTTTCGGAAAAACCGGCCCCCAAAACCCTCCAGCCGACCGGGGGATTGCCCGGTGCCCGGAAGCGCCAGTCCGGGGCTGAGAGAGAGGACCGGATGATTACCATGGGATGATCCCCAAAGGGACTCCAGACATGTCTGGCCAAAGTACCCCTGTGCTGCTGGGAATGCCAGACAGAACCCAGCCAAGGCCTCCGGAGGGTGAAGACGGGGGGGACCCAGGGAGAGCCAGGCGCGAGCTGGTCTCTCCCTGGGTGCGTTCGCGCGAGAGTCAGGGTAGCAGGTGGGACTGATTAGGGGACTAGATAAGGGGAAGTCAGGCTGGCGGTTGGGAACTGCGTAGCGGGAGGCAAGGGAAGGGAGGTTTTGTTTTGCGACACTCGGTTTTACCTTGGAAGTTGGGTCCATGGAGGAAGCGGCGGAGGTGCGGAGGGCTGTGCAGACTCTCTGTGAGGCCGGGCGTGAGGACCTGCTGCGGCCTGGTGTGCCGGCGGAGGCGTGGGTCGGGCTGTCCCGCCCCCCTCGCAAGGCTGCGGAGGGTGTGTCCAGGGCGGTGTCAGCATGCTTGTCTCCGGGCCCAGCGGAGGAGGAAGACGGCGAGGCGGCCATGCCGGCGGCCGTGTCCATGCCGGTACCGCCTCCCGCAGCTGTGGAGCCCCCGCCGAGTGTCCCGGGCGCCCTCCAGCAGGTATGTGCGTTACCGTTATTGAGTGCTGGTTTGCGCGGGGCGCCCGGGGGGAGGCGGGGGCGCTCTGTGGGCCGGCAGGCTCCGCGTACAGGCGGTCTTGCTCCCGGGAAGTCTGGGAAGCCCCAGGCGGGTACCAAAGCAAAGCGGGGGCGGAGCCTGGATTTAAAGGGGCATGCTCGGTCTCCTTTTCCGGCTGCATTGTATGCGGACCCATCGCCTTCAGTGGCTGTATTGCCGGATGGGGTTTCCCCGTACCTGTGGGTAAATGGACAATGTTATCTCCTCTCCCCCGCCACGCCGGTGCCTGGCCCAGCCCCCTCCCTCATCCATGGTACCTCGCTACAGGGATGTGCCGACTTGGGGCCCCCCACTGCTGCGCTGCCTGCGTTTTCCCCCACTGGGGCTCCTACCCCGGCCACTGTTTTGGATTCTGCAGGTGCTGTTCCCGACACCCCGCCCCCCCTGGCCACCAGGTACATGGCCCATGGTGCAACTGGTTCTCATACTGTGCCCTTGCAGCCCCTGGCTACTGGTGGGTTTGGTCTGGATCACAGGGGGGCGCCCCCTGGTCATAGTCAGGCACTGTTCCCGGTCCCGCGGGGTCAGCCGGGTGTCCCCCAGGGTGGGCCTGCGACTGGGTCGGGTGGTGGCTCTGGTTTGGCGTCGGTTGTTCGGTCCTCGAAGGGTGCTTGCATTGCCGCTGTGGGGGGGGATGTTTTTGCGGATTCTTCATAGTCTGGCTTGAGCGGCCGCAGTTTTCAAGCTGTGCCTCCGGCTGGGCGGCTGTTGGCTGGTTCTACGGGCCCCGGAACTGTCCCTACGGTTGTTTCCAGTGGTGGGCTCACAGGGGAGTTATCTGGAGCGGATATCTCTTCTGCAGTTTTGCGTGAGCGCAGCTTTCAGGACATTGACTGGCAGTTTTATGATGGGGGAATTGGTGATGGGGCTCTGCCAAGTGGCAGTACACAAGTTGCATTTTCTGACGAAGCTTTCTATGCGAATTTTCATGATGATGATTTGGAAGAAGGGGAATTGAGAGATAAAGATGTTGGGCTTTTGGCAGCACGGGCCCAGAGGGGCGGGCTGGGGCAACCCCCTGTTTCTCGTATTTTGCAGGAGTCTCGTGCGGACCATGCAGCGGTGTGAGGGGCAGTGAGGTCTGGACCTTCTCATGGGGATCGAGTGGATGTTCAACCACAGTCGGCGCAGTTGCCAAGAGGTAAGGATGGGTGGTGGGCCGTGTGGAAACCAAGGGAGAGTCTCCCTGTTAAGAGTACAAGATCAATTGGTACGGGTGATGGGGTTGTTGGTGAGCGAGTCGCTCTGGCACCGAGGCTTGAGCGGCCGGTGATTTCGAATGTTTCTATTGTGCAATCTTCGAGGGAAGTTTCTACAGTGGGGAGTGGTGGGGCTGCTACCACACCTGTTACGGAGGATAGTATCCTGCCTAAAAAACTGCCTTATTCTGGGGTGGGGATGCCTTTGGGGTCCCATTTGTCTGGGAAAACAAAAAATCACATATGGTCTGGTGAATTTGTGGACGTGTTTCGGCTTCTACATAGAGATGTCCAGGCTAAGGAAGGGTCGAAGGAGGAGGAATTAGAATTGGCTCGGAGGCCTCGTGTCCCGAAGTCAATCGAGAACTGGACTTCAGCCTTTCTTATTTATGCCAGTGTTTACTGTCAACGTCATCCGGGTAAGGCGGTAGATATGTTTAAATATGCTGATGTCATACGCAAAGCTCACAGTTATTTTGGAGGCTTTGCCTAGTTGTCGTATGATGAGGAGTTCCGGGCCCGTATGAGTGCTTTTCCTGAGCGTTCATGGGGTGAGGTTGACTCTGAATTGTGGCTACAATGGATGGCATCGGCTCACCCGCCCGCTACGACCCACACGGCTAGCGGGCAACCGGTGCATTATCGGCCCTTTCCATTTCGCCCCGCTCTTACTGGGGCGGGGGTGTGGGGCTGAGGACAGTCATCCTCCTCTGGCACGTGCTGGCATTTTAACAGGGGTTCCTGTAACCGACCAGCTTGCAGATATAAACATGAGTGTACGCAGTGTGGGGGGCGTCATGCGCTCACCCAGTGTTTTCCCGGACAGCGCTTTGGAGATCAAGGGAGGGGTTCAGGGGGCAGGGGACAACCTCAGCACTCTGTATATAAGGGCTCCTACTCCTACTAAGCAGGATGTTCTGGATCTATGGTTGGTGGATTATCCTGATTTTGAGGCTGCTAAGATTTTGTCTTGGGGTTTCAGAGTTGGGTTCCGGATTGGTTATCAAGGTCCCAGGGTGGGTCGGTGGTCGGACAATCTGAAGTCTGCAAAGGAGAGCCCTCAGGTTGTGCGGAAGAAGCTGGATGCCGAACTTGCGGCGGGTCGGATTGCTGGTCCTTTCCTGAGTTGCCCTCTCCCTGACTTGATCATCTCTCCCCTGGGTGTGGTACCAAAAAAGGCGGTGGGGGAGTTTCGCCTTATCCATCACCTGTCATGGCCCGAGGGTGCATCCATTAACGATTTTATTGATCCAGCTGATTCAACTGTCACTTATGCTTCTGTGGATGATGCCTTGCGGCTCGTTCGCACGGCAGGTGTTGGGGCTTTGCTGGCGAAGAGTGACATTCAGTCGGCTTTCCGGCTCCTGCCCATCCATCCTTGGGATTTTAGTCTCTTGGGCATGCATTTTGATGGTCGTTTCTACGTTGATAAGGTGTTGCCCATGGGCTGCTCAGTGTCATGTTCCCTCTTTGAGACCTTCAGTACATTTCTGCAGTGGCGCTTCACTTTTGTCAGCGGCCACGTCCTGGTCTGCCATTACCTTGATGACTTTCTTTTCATTGGTGAGGGTCACTCTGGGCAGTGTCAGTCGGCTTTGGCAATCTTTCAGGCTCTGGCTGAGGAATTGGGCGTTCCTTTGGCGCCGGATAAGACCGAAGGTCCCTGTGCATCCCTGACTTTCTTAGGGATCGAAATTGATACAATGACTATGATGGCGTGATTGCCTGCGGCTAAAGTGCGAGAAATGTCTGATTTCATCCGACTGGTGTTGGGGGAGCGGAAAGTGGTTTTGAGGACCGTCCAGAAGCTTTTGGGGTACCTCAATTTTGCTTGCCGGGTTGTTCGGGTGGGTCGGACGTTTCGTAGACGTCTGGGCCTTTCCATGTCCGGCGCCAGCCTTCCTCATAATCGGGTGCGCATTACAACCGATGTGCGTGCCGATTTGACTGTCTGGCTCCGTTTCCTGCAAGATTTCAATGGCGTGTCCTTGTTTTTTGCGGACGAGGACATGGTGTGGCAAGTGCAGTTGTTCACGGACGCGGCGGGAGCTCACGGATTTGGTATATTTTGGGAAGGTCGTTGGTGCGCGGCTGGCTGGCCTGTGCACTGGAAGGAACAGGGTCGCAGCATTGCGTTTTTGGAGCTCTTCCCGCTGCTGGTTGCTTTGTGTATCTGGGGGGAGGAATTTCAGAATCGCTCAGTCTTGTTCCATGTGGACAATATGGCAGTAGTTCACCTTGTTAACAACCAAAAGGCTCGTGACTTGCGTGTTTTGAGGCTCTTGCGCGCATTCATGTTGCAGTGTCTACAACTGAATATTGTCTTTAAAGCCCGGCACGTTCCTGGAACATCTAATTGCATCGCTGATTCTTTGTCTCGCTTTCAGTGGTCCGAATTCCGCAAATTGGCTCCTGGGGCGGACATGGAAACAACGGCGATCCCACAGTACGTATGGGACCTGGGGGATTGAGGGTTCATCATTTGGTCGAAAATTCAGTGGCTGACTCCACACGGCGGGGTTATGTGAAGGCCTGGCATGAGTTTCTGCAGTTTGGTGAGGAGATGGCGGGGCCGGTCAGGGCCAGGTTATCTGATGAACAATTCCTATTACAGTTTGTTTTACATTTAGCGGACAAAGGCCTCTCCCACACCACCATTTCTGGCAAGTTGGCTGGGGTTTCTTTTTATGGGCAGCTTTGGTGGGGGAGGGATCCTGTTGGGGGGGTGTTGGTTCGTAAAGTTCTGAAAGGTTTGAGCAGGCTTCGGGCTGGTGGTCAGCAGCTTCGGCAGCCTGTGACTTTTGAGTTGCTTCAGTTGCTCTTACCACAATTGGAGGTGTGTTGCCATGATGCTTTTGAGTGTTGCAAATTTCGTTTGTGCTTTGTCTGGTTATTTTTTGGGGCATTTCGGGCCTCTGAATTGCTGGGTTTGCGGGGTAGAGTGGGTATGACCAGCGGTGAGGTGTTGTTGGAACATGACAGAGTGCGGCTGTGGCTGCGGATGTCCAAAACTGATCAGTTGGGGAGGGGTAAGTGGGTGTTCCTGGGTAGGAGTGGTGTCTCTGCATGTTGCCCGGTGGGAGAATGGGAAGTTTTTCTGTCCTCTCCACATTTTACCCCGGGGGCAATTTTTTATCATGCTGATGGTAGCCCTATAGTTGCACCTCAATTGTTGGCTGTATTACGCAAAGTTTTGTTGGGCCTGGGGAAGGATCCTTCTCAATTTGGTACCCATTCCTTCAGGATTGGGGCGGCGACGGAGGCCGCTAGGTTGGGGTGGGATTGGTCCCAAATTCGACGTATTGGACGTTGGCGCTCCAAATGTTGTGAAAAATATGTGCGAAAATAGTCCACTTTTGCTTGTCTAACATTTCTTTTTCTCCTAGGTCCTAGGTCCGCAGTCGCTGGATCCAAAAGGAGGGTGTGGATACTGGGGCACTCTTTTGTTAAACGGGCTGCTATAGCCGCTGCAAGTCAGCTTTGTGGGAGATCACTTGGTTTAAACAGCCTGACGCATGAAGTCTCCTGGCATGGCACGGGGGGCATGCGCTGGGGTGGTCTTTTCCCCGCCTTGGCTTCTTTGGTTTCGCAGTGTTTGGGGGGCCCTCCGGATCTACTGGTGCTGCATCTTGGGGAAAATGACTTAGTTTCTCTCTCTGGTTTGACTCTGTTAAAATTAATGAAACAAGACCTGGAAGTCATCAAGACCACATGGGTGAGCACCATGCTGATATGGACGGAGTTTGTGCCTCGTTTGCAATGGCGGGGGGCGAGGAGCCATTCCGCCCTGGAAAAAGCACGACGCAAAGTGAATAGAACAATGCGACTTTTTTGTCACCATTTATGTATCTACAGTTTGGATCATTACCATTTAAAAGTCTCAGAACCGCATTTATTCTGTGAGGGCGGTGTACATCTGTCTTCATTGGGCATTTCTTTTTACCTTCTGGAGCTCAGGGATTTGATTAGCAAAGTGCTTCAGGTGCAGTTGTGGTATGCTCCTTCCTTTCCGCTTTTAGGTGGGGCAGGAAAACGCTAAAGGTTTTCCTGGGTGGTGGGTTTTTGCTAGTGGGGTGGGCAGCCTGGAGCGGGTTGGCCATCCTGAAGGGTAGCTCGTTGGGTAGTACTAGGGGTAGTAGGCAAGAGTTAGTTTCGGGTTTCTGGGAGTTAGGATTTTGTAGGCTTACTGTAGAGTTGAATTTATGAAAATAAATAAATAATGAATGTGTTCAAGAAATTTATGATGCACCTGTCTTAAAATAAAGTGGCCTTTCTTGCTCCTTAAAGAGGTGTGGACAGTGATTTCTTGCGCGAGGGGGGACCCAGGGAGAGCCAGGCGCGAGCTGGTCTCTCCCTGGGTGCGTTCGCGCGAGAGTCAGGGTAGCAGGTGGGACTGATTAGGGGACTAGATAAGGGGAAGTCAGGCTGGCGGTTGGGAACTGCGTAGCGGGAGGCAAGGGAAGGGAGGTTTTGTTTTGCCCCACCCACCCTCCCCCTTTTATTTTATTTTGGGTTTTTTATTTTGCGGTGCTCTAGGCGCTGCTTGGGTCTTAGGTTTGCCACTGTTAGGACAGGTGTCTTTGTTCTTTTAGGAGGCGGGTTTTTGCTAGTGGGGTGGGCGGCCTGGAGCGGGTTGGCCATCCTGAAGGGTAGCTCGTTGGGTAGTACTAGGGGTAGTAGGCAAGAGTTAGTTTCGGGTTTCTGGGAGTTAGGATTTTGTAGGCTTACTGTAGAGTTGAATTTATGAAAATAAATAAATAATGAATGTGTTCAAGAAATTTATGATGCACCTGTCTTAAAATAAAGTGGCCTTTCTTGCTCCTTAAAGAGGTGTGGACAGTGATTTCTTGCGCGATAACAAGAAATGACCCCATCCTTGCCCTTTTTCCAGGGAGAACACTCTGGGTATGACCCGAGACGCAACCCGGTCCCCTCCTCCCACCTGGCAGGGTTCATGGTGTGATGAACTAAGGACTGGACTCTCCTAAGAACTGGTGACAAATCTGCACTGTCATTATGTTGTTTATTGTCTATTGCTTGATAAAGGTTGGAAGGAATGTAGTGTCCTCCGGCCGGGTAGCGGTGCAGTCTACCCGCGGTCGTAGGACTGCGTCTAGCGCCGGCAAGTGTCGTCATGTGCCGGCTATAAAATAAAGAGGCATGGCTCGGCTCCGGCAGTCGGGACCACGCGAGTGGTAACTGAAGCAGAGTCTCGTGTATAATGGCGGCGCTAATTGTAACCACGTGCGCACCGCATATCACATACACTTCGTCTCCGCAGACTAGTATCTCCAGTGGAGGGTGCAGTTTAGGCATTTCTATTTTGTCAATGTACAGTAAATTAACGCATTACAGAAACCCATTACACCACGATGCCACCAATGCAGGAACAATAATCAGCGCTGATGCCCGTTGGGAAGCGCTAAGCCCATCAGCACAACTTCAGCGCTGCTAAATTACTGAGGAGGCCAACGCAGCCCTTTGTCTACCCTTGGTGCAAACTACAAACGCAAATCCATGTGGAGATATTAACCCCTGCTGGGCCCATGTCACACGTTATCGACCGAGTCTGCAGCAGGGATGGCTACAAAGGTTGAGTGCACAATTTCTAACACTTCTGGCCCGAACCTCCCAGGGGACGACCGCCCCTTTGGGTCACAGTACCAAGCTTATCCCAAACCTCCCGGACCCCACACAGTGGTGTCATTTTGGGAACACGAAGGAAAACCCATTTGGCCATGAAATAAGGGACTAAACGTTCAATGAGGCATGAATCCCACTATTCCCAAAATTCAAAACAGCAATATGAACAATGAACCGAGATCGGTGAAGCGTTACAATGGTGAAATAATCTAAACTGTAGCAAAACGACCCTAACGATTGCTCGTGCTCAGCGTAAACCTTTCCTAAAATTACAACACTGTAGGCGAGAGGCTACACATTAGTATGCGCCTACTGCCATCTAGTGGCAGCAGTTGGTGTCTGGATACTGCAGGCTGCGCTGCAAAAGAAACTACAGCCATTAATTAGGCTGTCTTCCTTGTTTCCCATTAACAGAAACTGACCCGGACGGCGCCGCGCCCTATCCGACCGGACCCCCATGCTCTATTCGGTCCAAGTGCTCAACTCGCTTCAGGTCCGAAAGGGCAATCCTTCAGGCCCAGCCTGGACTAGCATGCAGGCTTGTGCTCAGTCCAAGCCCATAAACCTTTTTTAAGTCCATCCAGACTAGTCTTGGAGTAGGATTCTCCATGTGACTTTGCTAGCGGCATCAAACAAGGCTGTAAATTTGGGTGACGAACACTCCCATCCGTTGATATATCCCCGACCCCACACCGCAGCACACCTAGGTGCGGCTGCATCGATCGTCGTGCCGCGGGAGACCCCGCTGGCCCCGGGTGCAAAACGAGGGAGGGGGAATGTAACTAGCACTAGCCACTCACCGACTACCATCCTGCCTAACCAGTGCAAGAGATACAATCACGCCGACCTGGACCAAGGCCGACCCGACGACCAGCAGGCGGCGAGGCTGGCAAAGGAGGTTTGGGGGGGGGGCGGACGACCGAAGGGAGGTCCCCCCCTGGCAGTTTGGGAGGGGCGGGGGGGGGAGGGGGTTGGGAGCGCATGCGGGCATTTTTGTTTCGGGCTCCTTTTCATGTAGCCCAATTGTAGCCAAACGTTTAAATACGTTGGGCTACTGCTCCCAGCCACCATTTTGTCCTTTGTGACCTGGTGGCTGGAAGCGTTAGTTAGGGAATTTTTTGGGTTTCTGTCAGGTTTAGATTTATAATAGTTTATATCCTGGCTTTACCACAAAATTATTATTTAATGGAGTTAGCGATTAGTCAGGGTGTAGATGGAGTCGCTAGCTTTCTGGGCGGGATTATGGTGGCTGATGACTTCAGAGTGCTCGAGGCCAGGGGCGGATTGGCAAGGCGGGCATTCGTACATCGGCCGAAGGGCCGGTGTCTCAGTGCCCTCTGTGGGTCGGTTTTTTCTCCCCTTTCCCAGTCCACAGAGGGTGGACTAGGAAAGGGGAGGAAAAAAAAACGTCCCACAGAGGGCACTGAGACAGAGACAGAGAAATGAAAGCAATAATACAAAAGAATAGAGAGGTGCACTCAATGGAGTCAACAGCACAAAAAAGTTCATTAAGTGTGTGAATCTTCTGTTCTTTTCTTTAATGTATTCTTTATTTTCCTTTTAAAATACAACGGCACAGCCAACGCGTTTCATTCCCTTTAGTACCTAGGGAATTTCGTCAGGGCATATAATAGATGATGTTTCAAATACGATAGTCCTAGATATGATCGCACCCGAGAGGCTGCTGTAGATGAACGATCGCAAAATACCCCCAAAGTATTCCTGAGTAAGGTTGACGCACAATTCCAAGTGGAATGGATGTTCGAGTCTCCCAGGTTGGCTGCAGTGTTGAATTGAAGAAGTCAAAAAATATATTTGTCCTGGACCCCTTAAAGAAACGGCAATGTGAAGAGGGGTCAGCGTACACAGGGTAATGGAAGGCGTTATAACCGGTTACGATAAAGTTCGTGGGGTACCGGACCTGTAATGAAGTCTCTGTAGTCCCCTGCTCCTCCCCATGGATTATTGGAAGCCTTCCAATAATCAATGGGGAGGAGCAGGGGACTTCCATTACAGGTCGTGGTTGGCAGGAGGGGAGCAGCATGGCTGTGTGGAGCTTCCCTCTGGGTCTAGGGAGGTAGAGAGTTTGAGCATGTTGGAAGGAGGGGAGCCCCGAGGCCAGCTGGCATCCCCCTCAGTTAATGGGGGTACAGGCAGAGTCGGCAGGTAGCAGGGGGGGTGGAGTGGGCTACAGAGGCATTGGCACCGGCTGGGTTGTTGTCTAGTGAACAACAGCAGAGGAGCAGGGAGGTGGGGGGAGTCAGGGTGGGAAGGCGGGGGGGGCGAGGGAGTTAGTTAACCCCCCTTTTCTTTTTTCCCTCCCCCACCCGGCAGAGTGAGGGTTGCAGTTGGGGGCAGCTCCCCCGGGGTAGGGGAATGGGCGCAAGTTGGCGGGTGGGGCGGAGGGCGTTAGGGGCCTGGAATAAGGTGGACATAGTGAGCCGGCTGCCCACTCGCGGAGCCAGAGTGCATGGAGGGGCGGGGATGAGGTACAGGGTGTCTGCGGGGCTAGGTTGGAATCTCGGGGGTTTGTTGGGGGTACGAGGAGGGGTTTGCAAGTGGCGTCAGTTTCTGCACCGGCGGCGCAGACAGTGTTGGAATGGAGTGAGGGTTTGCTGGAGGGGGACCCCCCAGCCCCCAGCTTGCACACGGGTGAGTAAGGCGAGGCCGCCGGCTGTGGGTCGGGGTAGTGTGGAGGTGGCAGCAGGCACTTTTTGGGGCTGGCAGGAGAGTAGGCCAGCTAGTTTGTGGCGAGGTCCCACCACACAGTACAAAAAAAAAAATTTCGTCACAGGGTAGGGAACGTTGCGGGACGGCGGACTCGGTAGGGCGAGGCATGGCCCAATTGCGCCCAGGAGAAGGGAGAGTGGAGCCTAGTGCAGCACATACCGTACCGGCGAGGGATCCAGGCACGGCCAGCTTACGAAGGTCCGGCACGACCTCGCTGGCCCCAACGGCAGAAAAAAAGAGTTGGTCACCAGGGCCACTGGACAGGAATCCTCAGTACAGTCAATGTATGGGGGAGTACCGGCGGGTACAGTCGGCTCCCTCACCAAGAATGATTTCAGGTGGAAGCAATGTGGGTCGGTTAAGGCCCGCAGTGTTGGTTTTGGAACGGATCCTCTACAGTTAGAGGAAGCGAGGGTACTGGATTATCATGAGGACAGCCCCGAAGATGGGGAGTGGAGGGACGGTGAGGAGGGGGGTGCCTTCTCATGCGTCTTCTAGTGTTTTTACAGGCACCGGAGGTGGTGCAGCCCTGGAGGGTGGTGTCGTCGGGACCCAGAAGAGAGCAATGCCCATGGTGAGGGCTCCTCGGATGGTGTACCCTGTTGAGCAAGTGGTGTGGAGATAGGCGCCTGGTCGGGCAGCCTTGTTGGAGCCAGGTGAGAAAGTCGTCACACAGGCCAAACCAAAGATGGTGTCGGTGGGGACAAGAGGTGATGATGTTCGGGAGGAGCTGGGTGGTAAGCTCCACAAGGGTAAATATGTCAAAAAATAAGGGGTGGGGGCAGGTGATGTGGTGGCACCAGGCACTATGGTGGACAGTGGAATGAGTAGGGAACCTGAAGTGCCCAGTAAAGGGCCTTTACAGAGTACAAAGTTGAAGTTTAAAAGCTGGAGCCAGGTGAGAAAGTTGTCAAACGGGCCAAACCAAAGATGGTGTTGGGGGGACCAGAGGTGATGCGGTTTGGGAGGAGCTGGGTGGTAAGCTCCACCAGGGTAATATGTCAGAGAACAAAGGGTGGGGACTGGTGATGTGGTGGCACCAGGAAATACGGTGGTGAGTGGAATGAATACGGAACCTGAAGTGCCCGGTTAGGGCCTTCATAGAGTAAAGAGTTGAAGTTTTAAAAGCTGCCTTACAGGGGTTGTGACAAAGCCCCGCATTTAAAATTAGCCACTAAAGAACGCATCTGGAAGGGGGAATACATTGCAATTTTGAAGCTACTGCACAGGGAGGTGCGGTCTACAGAAGGGCCGTAGGAGGAGTATGAGCTGGCCAAACGGCCTAAGGTGCCGTTGACAATCAAAAACGGGACGGCGGCATTTTGATATATGCTAGCATCTATTGTGGAAAATTTCCTGAGCGCTGCATAGCTAATTTTCAATATATGGACGTCATTCGGAAGGCCCAACGGGGGGGGGGGGGGTAAAACTGTATTTACAGTGAGTAGTCTACCTTTAGCGTACCAGCCCTTTCAGGGGAAGCCCTCTATGGGAGGGGTGGGGAGTGCAACAGATACACAATCTGGGTCAGGAGCGTGCTGGGAGTTCAATACAGGCATGGGCACAAGAGAGTATTATTGCTTTCATTTCTCTGTCTCTGTCTCAGTGCCCTCTGTGGGTCGTTTTTTTCTCCCCTTTCCCAGTCCACAGAGGGTGGACTAGGAAAGGGGAGGAAAAAAAACGTCCCACAGAGGGCACTGAGACAGAGACAGAGAAATGAAAGCAATAATACAAAAGAATAGAGAGGTGCACTCAATGGAGTCAATAGCACAAAAAAGTTCATTAAGTGTGTGAATCTTCTGTTCTTTTCTTTAATGTATTCTTTATTTTCCTTTTCCGAGTGCTTTCAGTGAGGGAAGTCACACCCCTTGGTAAAATGCGGGGGAGTCAAGCAGCAAGGAAGGCAGCAGTGGCAGCAGTCGGGTCTAACACGGCTGGCCCATCACAGGAATTTAAGAGTGGTAGGGGAGGTAAAGGAGCACAGGGGCCTGGGGCCCAAGAGCGACTACGCCAGTTAGAGGGGCTGCATGGGAGTCAGGTATGAGGGATTACGTAGAGGTGGCAGAAACACAGGTACGGTGGAAAGTCTTGCAGGGGGTTTTCATGTGGGTTACAAGGGGCCTCGGCAGAGGCGGCTGGCGAAGATTTTAAAGTCAGCAGTGGAACATAAGTCGGTGATATAAGACAAGTTGGATAAAGAAGTTCGTGAAAGAAGGATGGCAGGTTCCTTTGATGACTGGCCTGGGGAGGATTTGATTGTTTCTCCAAGCAGGGAGATCCCCAGACAGAAGTTGGTCAGTACAGACTCATTACAACACCTATTGTGGCCTGAGGGGTTTTCAGTCGAAGATTTATTGTTGGGGAGGCAGCCTCAAAGTCATACTCCTCAGTTGACGTGGCTATGTCACTTGTTGGGACCATGGGTGCAACGGCAGAGATGGCGAAAGGCAACATAACTGCTGCATTTCGTTTGCTTCCGGTACATCCGGATGATTGGCTTTGGTCTGTACTGGCAGGGCAGATGGGGTGCGGAGAAGTGGCCTGAGCAGTTGGAAGATGGTGGGAGGAGCATTGCCTTTCTGGTTTTTTTTTCCCGGTGCTGGTTGCGCTGACGTTGGGGGGTGAGGGCTTACGGCCAGATTCATCAAAGTGAAATCGACTCGCAAAGGGCCAGATTCTGAGAATCTGGCCCTTTGCGAGTGCTATTTTTGCATTTGGGATTCATCATCCCAAATGCAAAAATCACAATTACAGAACTCGCTAAATTGCGAAGAATCGCATTTAAGGAATCTCCATTAGAGATTCCTTAAATGCTATTCATGAACCTTTTAAAAATTGCTAATTCGCAATATGGGTCCTCTATTTACTGCGAAGTGTAACTTCGTGGTAAATAGCGAAAACTTAAAAAAATGCACTTTAGTGCATTTTTCTAAGTTGTATGTTACACACACACACATGTCCTTTGGACATGTGTGTGCGCAACACCTGTGTACATTTGCATTTTAGGGGTGCTACAGGGTGTCCTTTGGACATCCTGGCACCCTCAAAATCACATCCTTATTTGCGATTCTCTAATTGCTAATTGCAAATATGGATTGACTCCCCATTCATTCCTATGGGCCTTTAGGCCCATAGGAATGAATGGGAAATCGCATCCTTATTTGCGATTAGCAATTTGCGATTCGCAAATAAGGAAGGAGTAGAAATTGCAAAAAATATTGCGATTTCTACATGGATCCTGTTTTGCGAGTCTGTAATAGCGATTCCTTAATAATCGCTAATACAGACTCGCAAAAGGGGACTTTGATGAATCTATATGTTAGCGCTTGAGAAGGTGTCGTTCAGGATTGTTAACATGGCAGTGGTTGACATCGAACAGTCAGTGGGCAAGAGACGAGCAGATTTTGAAGTTGATGCAGGTGTTTGTTCTTGGTTGCCGGACACATGATAGGGAGTTCAGGGCTCTGCATATCTTGGGTGTGTACAATGACATTGCGGATGCTTTGTCTGGTTTGCAGCGGGATAGATCCTGTGGGCTGGCCCTGGAGGCGGCCAGGACAATGCCGCCAATTCTGGTACATCTGTGGTATGTTGGCAATGTAGGTTGGTACAGCTTGGTAGGTTAGTTGTCAGCTTCTACTCGTGCAACATTTGCTCTTAGCATCAGATGCCCACTGGAGGGAGGAATCTTGGAGGCGTTCAGAGGATGTGATATAGTTTTTGCTAGATCCTATTGAAAGGGTTTTTCTAAGGTCACCATGGCAGGGAAATTGGCTGGCATTCCTTTTAGAGGAACATTTTTGTGGAGCTACTCCCCTTCCGCGGGAGAAGGTGGGAGGAGGATTTTGGAAGGTTGGGATAGAGAGCGGGGCAGTACACGTTGGCCCGTAGGCCGATGTATTGGCAAACTTTAGTGCGTTTATTGGCAGTTTTTACCTGTTGTTTGCAGCGGCGGTTTTGAAGCTTGTGGGTTTTTCTACTCTCATGGTCTGGATGTTTTTTGGGAGCTTTTATGGGCCCCGTGTTGTTAGGTTCTAGGTTAAGATTAGGTATCACTTGGCAGGAGGTTTTCTTCGCTGACAGAGGGATTCATATCTGACTGTCCAGGGATCACACTGACCAGAGAAGTTGTTGTAATGGGGTTTGGCTGGTGGCAGCTTCCCCGGTGTCGACATGCCTTTTACATGGGGCCAGGCGTTGGTGGACCATATATGGTGGGGAAGATGGTGTGAGGCCATTTTGTCCTTTGTGACCTGGTGGCTGGGAGCCTTAGTTAGGGAATTGTTTGTCCCTCCCTCCCACCCTTTAAATAGGATTTATTGGGTTTTTATTATTTCCTTTTCTTTTTTAGTATTTCTTAGCTTTTTATATTGGGGTCTCTTTGTTGTTTCCAATGCGCAGGGTAGGCGTGTAGTGTCGCAGGGAGCAGGTGCTGTGCAGTGCGGGGATTAGTGGAATTTTGCCAGGGTTTACAGAGTTTTTTGTTGGATAGTTGAAAGGTGGGTCATCGACAGGGATTGTGGGGGCAGATTGATTGCTGGGGCACTTACAGAGGTTGGGTGATCGTAAGTGGTGAAGGGCAGGCAGGGGAGTTTTGGTCTAATAGATGTTTAGTTTTATAAGCTTATTTGTTATGCATTGAATTATGATGTTGGATTTTTGTAATGATGCAATGCTCGGGGAGGCGGGTTTCGAATAACTGTTAAGGGCGGGGGAGGGGAGTAGGGGTTAGGTAAGTGTTTTATTTAGTGAGGTTTAGTTTTGTAAGGCATTTGGCCGAGGAGTTTTATGTGTTATGTGCACCTGTTCCAATAAAGCGGCCTTTTACACACAAGAAGTTGTTTGTGGTCTGTCCCCCCCACCCCTCCTTCCCAAGGACGGCGTGTCCCGCGAGGCAGCGGCTGTGGCATGTCCGGTGCGACAAAGAGGTCGTCAGCGTGGTGTGGGGGGACTCCCGTGGTATGCAGTGCCTAAAGCAGTTTGTGTATGATGGGTTCCTTCTCATCTGTTGCCAGTGTTTCCCAGGGGCGTAACACAGGGCCCCGCAGCCCACGCGGTGCGGGGGGGCCCTAGCTCCAAGGGGCCCCCTCGCCACTGAACTCTGGCTGGGGGAGCTCCTGATTGAGCCCAGAGGGGGCCCCCTAAGTACCGTGCAGGGAGGCCCCCTCACTTTTTGTTACGCCAGTGGTGTTTCCATACATATCGGATTCTGCTAGCATGGGTTAAAAAATGAGCTTTGGGGAGCCTGTTTGTATGCACAAAATCAGCATGCTACATCAACGTACCATCCTGAAACAGCAAACCCACTGTCAATACTCCCTCTTGATCCCAAGGACCTAGTCAGCATGTTGTCAATGGGCCGGAGGAAGTAGGTATATCGTACAGTGGTACATTCAGTGCGTATGGTGGGGTAGATGCAGTGTAGAACCTGTTTCCAGTAAGCCAGAACCACGAGCAAGAGTAGGAGAGTTGCCATCCGAGGGGCCACCCCCGGACACATCAATATATGGAGGTGGCCACAGTCTATCTGCTCTGTTGTATATCCTATCTCCAGTAGGTTGTGGCCAGCCAACCAATAAGACAGCCATTGCAGCTGACCCACAAGACAGTAGGCCTTATAGTCAAGGGCTCCCAATCCGCCTCCACTCATCGGGAGCTGCAATTTAGTGAGGCTGACCCTGCAACACCCAGACCCCCAGGAGAGCCCCCTTAGTAATGTACTTAATGGTTTGAACACCCATGCCGGCACCAACAGTGGAAGCTTCTAGAAATGGTACAGCAGATGTGGTAACAAAACCATCTTAGCTAAGGCAGATGGCATTCCACCGACAAAAGCAAAGTAATCCAGAAAGCCACCTGTGATTTCAGCAAGTTAATTGCTCTTACTAGGTTGCCTTAAAGTAAGTCTAGCGCATCACGATATCGATGGATGCCCAAATAGCAGACTGTATGGGAAGCCACAGGGATAGCCACATCACCAAACCATATAAGTGGCATAAAGCAGGAAGGGGCAATATTTGGCGATATTGATGTGGGGCCCAGAGAGTGCCCCGAAAGAGTTCAGCAGTTGAGCTAGCTCCACCGTTTCTGCTAGGTGGTCTTAGAGGTACAGGACCATATCATCTGCGTATAGAGACACCGAGTGGATTGTAGGACCAACTGGTATCCCCCAGTCTCCGGACTCTTGGCGATTACGTTGTGCTAGCGTCTCTATCACCATTACGCATAAAAGCAGCCATAGGGGGCATCCCTGCCAAGTCCCATACGTTACCTGATAAGTGTCTGAGATGTGAGGCCCCGTTCTAGCTCTGGCCATAGGGCTGCTTGAATATAAAAGCGTAACCCACCGGATATAGGCTCCGGGGATTCTGGACCAATGCCGACACCATAAAGTCCCACCCCAGGGTACAGAAGCCTTGGTGAATGTCTAACAATGCACAGGCTGCAAATGGCTATCAATCTCAGGCTGCGTCCATGATGTGAAATAGATGACAAATATTCAGCAAGGTATTGTGTCTGGGGACAAAACCACATTGGTCTCCCTAGTTGCTCTTGGGAGCAGTGGAAGAAATCTGTGCACAAGAATCTTACTCAAAATCCTAAATTCTGCATTTAGTAGTCAAAGAGGTGTATACGAAGAAGACTCTGCAGGTGACTTTCCGGGCTTTAGTAGGGAGGTTACCAGTGCTCTCTAGTAGAGGGAGGAAGCAAACCTTCCGATAAGGAGGAATTATATAACTTTTCCAGTCTTGGCAATAATCTGGTGGCAGATGTAGAGTAAAACTATATTGGAATCCCATCCGAATCTGATGTTTTGTTCCTAGAAAACTCTGTAATAGCTCCACGTATGTCTCCTGGGGATATGGGGCACCCAGAGCCTCTCTATCCTCCACTGGCACTCTAGGCAATGTCTCCCCCCAGTGCCAATATGTGCCCTACGATATGACATTACCATGTGTCCCTTGATTCAAACCCTACAAATTAATCCAACAATCAGGTTTAGCCATTTGTCAGTGATTTCAACACTCAAAGAGTACATGGACTGTGTCCTCCTCAAATAGTCATAAGCCCTATCTCATACCCTCTCCTGCCCTTATGCCCCTCATGCTCTGATCTTTCAGCTCCTCCAGATGTTGCTGTGCCTTCACCTTAGAAAAAAATATTTTAACCTGGCCCTTCGTGATCACCTTAAGCCTTGCAGGATACAACAGATATGCCTCTGACCAGAGACCCTGGACTGGAGCTACCATCTGCCTTAGCCTCCATCTTCTCTCCACGGTAGCATGGCAGAAGTCTGGGCGGGCAAAAAACGTGATTTGATTAAATGAGAGCTTTGCGTCAGGCTTTGCCTTATCCATAACGTCCTGCCTCAGGAGAAAATTACCCACATATACCAGGATTGCTCTTGGTCTATCTGACTGCGATGTCCTGTTTGCTCTTCTTAGGGTCAGAGGGTATCGGTGTGCTCTCTGTACCTCGGCCTCCCAATTTCAACAGGTCAGTTCGGGGAATGCTCCTTTACGTCAATTAATCACAAATTTCCTAGTATCCTGCCCCAAAACTCCTTCAACCACCCCCAGTAATCTTATATTGTTCCGCCTCTGCCGATTTTCAAACTCCTCAAGCTTCCACTGGACATCATCGGTCACTTTCTCCTGGGCCTATTTAAAAGTCTGCCAATTACTAACGTCGTCCTCAAGCCTTCCAGTCCTTTCCTTGACGTGGGCCACTCTGTCTGCCATATCTTCGTACAACTTATTCATCTTCCTGAGGGAAGCTTGGATTTTATTTGTTGCCTGTTTAGCCCTGCGGCTCTCCATCCTTGCTTCACCTTGCATCTGTTTCAGAGTGGCAAATAGCAGGTCCAGTGAGGCAGCCTGTGTTTGAGTCTTAGGAGGGGGATCAGTTTGGCCTTCTTGCTTGTTATCACTATCGCCATCTTGGTACAGCTGAGATGTGGCTGAGTAATCCCAAACTAATTTCCTGGTGGTGCTAGCAGGCTTCGCTACAACCCTTGTTTTGGATCTCCTTTTTTGTTGTGTGTCTCTTTGGGCAGATGAGGTGCTTGCTGAGCCTGAATCCCAGTTCTCGAGTGAGCTGCCCCCACTTGAGAATACTGGGCCCGATTCACAGAATGAACTTAAGACTCAATCCTAAACTTACTACTGTATTGGTATTCACAGATTGCACTTACTACTTTTGGTATTCACAGAATAAACTTACTACTTTTGGCATTCACAAAATGCACTTACTACTTTTGATATTCACAGAATAGTTGTGACTAACTTTACTACTAGTAAATTGAGAAAAATCGTAATTTTAGGCCTTTCGGTATTCACAGAAGGTATTTAGGAATCCTAAAGTTAGTAGTCCTAACTTTACTACTACTAAATTGAGAAAAATCCTAATTTTAAGACTTTCGGTATTCACAGAAGGCATTTAGGAGTCCTAAAGTTAGTAGTCCTAACTTTACTACTACTACTAACTTGAGAAAAATAATAATTTTAGGCCTTTCGGTATTCACAGAAGGCATTTAGGAGTCCTAAAGTTAGTAGCCCTAACTTTACTACTACTAAATTGAGAAAAATCCTAATTTTAAGACTTTCGGTATTCACAGAAGGCATTTAGGAGTCCTAAAGTTAGTAGTCCTAACTTTACTACTACTAAATTGAGAAAAATCGTAATTTTAGGCCTTTCGGTATTCACAGAAGGCATTAAGGAGTCCTAAAGTTAGTATTCCTAACTTACTACTACTAAATTGAGAAAAATCCTAATTTTAAGACTTTCGGTATTCACAGAAGGCATATAGGAGTCCTAAAGTTAGGAGTCCTAACTTCTGTGAATACCGAAATGAGTAAGTTCATTCTGTGAATACCAAAAGTAGTAAGTGCATTCTGTGAATACCAAAAGTAGTAAGTTCATTCTGTGAATACCAAAAGAAGTAAGTGCAATCTGTGAATACCAAAACAGTAGTAAGTTTAGGATTGAGTCTTAAGTTCATTCTGTGAATCGGGCCCACTGACTCAAAATCCTCATTTAGTGAAAAGAAACAATCTCCATCTGGTGAGCCTGGCCCCCCTCTTTCACGCGGTGGTTCATTCAAATCAGGCAGCATTGATCCATTTTGCAAAGTACTTACGATTCCCTAAGGGGTAGGCTCCTCTGCCCCCCCCCCCTTGAGAACTGCTTTGTTTCTCCGCCACTGGTGCTGGGCAGGTCTCTATGTTATCAGGATGCTCTTCGGGGTATTCCTCTTGCCTTTCTCCCGACCGCCCTGCAGCAGCGCTCGTGGAGCTCATGAGGTTTTCATCGGCGCTTTCCCCGCGTTGTCCGTATTCTCAGGAGCCTTCGATGATGGTGCCGGCTCCTGTATTTTGAGCGAGAAAGCTTCGTCCAGGGTAGGTTGGCGAAGGGATGGGTCTCTGGGTTTGGGACTTTCTTTTGTGTCACTCTAAGCCAGCGCTTTCTGCGAGCGGTCAGCAGCACCTTTTTTAACTATCATTTTAACGCCATTGCTGCTTGCTTGGAGGTTTGTCGCTTTCTTCACTAATTTTGCGGGGAGCCGTCTCGCTCCCCCCTTGGAGTGGAGCCCTGTGCTGCTTGACTGCAAGGTTGAGGTCTCTTTATGGCAATCCTTAACGTCATCCATAGAGCCCGTAGGGTCTTTCACCCCCTTTGGATCCTTTACTGACTTCGGCCCCCGGGGTGCCATTCTAGGGCTGCCCGGTCTGGGCTGGATAGAAACGCTGCAACTCTTGAGAGGCCGTGCCAGGCTCCCGCGATGATCAAGGCTGCCGAGTGAGACAGCCACTATATTTTAACGCCATCCTGCTGCTTGACAAATACGCCAGAATCCTGATTTGCAGGGAACCAAAACATTTTTTCCTAGGCCATCATGTAGCTACAGGAAGGGAGAAGGGGAAACCTGCGACTGTGCGCTACGGCCATCTTGCCTCCCATGACAAGAGGTCGAGAGGGAAGCCCAGGTATTCGGCCAGGTTTCAGGTTATGCCCTTAACAGGGCCAAAACACAGATAATTAAGAACAGTAGGACAGTGTGTGAAGATAAGAGGGTGACTGATTCAGCTGTCTGTCTTGGGATCAATATTTCAGCAGATCTTGACAAAGTAGTGGAAAGGAACATTGAGCCTATGATTGCTAAAACTAAGCTTGACCTTGACAGGATGCATAATCTGCATTTGTCACTTGTGGGACGCGCAAATGTGATTAAAATGATTTTCTTGCCCAAATTCCTGTACCTATTCAGGACAACTCCACTCTTTTTTTAGGCTAAATGGTTAGTGGCACTAGAAAAAACGCTCAATAGGTTTATATGGGCTCAAGGCAAGATAAGGAGAGCACTACGATGTATGACTCTTCCTCGGGATAGAGGGGGCTGGGCGATCCAGGATTTTAAAATGTATTACTAGGCGGTGGCGCTCCAGTATATGCGGGGGTTGGTAGGGGGACCTGCAGGGAACTCAAGAATACAGGATGGCTCTACGGAGGTATATGAGGGATGTCTAGGCGATGAAGCTGAGAACTGCCTCCTTAAATGTGCAGACTATAGCTATTATAAAAGAACAAGATTTAAAACACTACAGGCGGTTGGTAAAATATGGACCGCATTTTGTAAAAAATGTGGACTAGGTAGGTTTACTTATTATACACGTATGTTTAGGAATGTGTCCCTCCTAGGAGAAATATTTGCTGACACAGTAATGGCCGGTTGGGGAAGGAAGTGTATTTTGAAGTTGGGAGACATTATGGGGTCTGATGGGATCCTCCAATTTACTGAGTTGCAGGTGACTTATGGGATCGGTAGTAGGACTTTTTTTAAATACTTGCAGGTTCCGAGTTTTTTCTAGAAAAAACAGGGAGGCTATGCAGGATTTTCCAAGAATAAAATTCTTGAGGCTATAGAGAGTGGGGCGGACTTCTCCATTCGTAGATTTTATTCAGAGCTCTCGGCGGTAAAGTTGGATGATCTGGAGAAATATAGCATTAAGTTGGCAGACAAGTTGGGGATAGAGCAGGAATGTTTTCAGGAATCGCTTGATTTAGGAAAAACCTCACTGTGTTCAGCTGGGCTGCAGGTCCAACACTACAAGACAATATATTCTTTATATCACACACTGGCAATGATAGCCCAGTGGGGAGGAACCACAGGGATTACCTGCCCGCGCTGCAACTCCT
Source organism: Lissotriton vulgaris (assembly GCF_964263255.1). Taxonomy (NCBI): domain Eukaryota; kingdom Metazoa; phylum Chordata; class Amphibia; order Caudata; family Salamandridae; genus Lissotriton; species Lissotriton vulgaris. Next base: position 503,428,246 of record NC_141694.1, read on the forward strand.
TGGAAGCAGATATAGTGCATATATTCGCTGGCTATCCCCAGCTTTACACACTTCGAAGGGACATGGAAACCTTCCTACTTAGGTCCCTGGGAATTAAGATCCCACTCACACCGGCCTGGAATATTCTGGGGGTCAGAGGCGAGCCTGAGCAGGGGCCTGACGCTTTTTTTCTATTTATGGCTATGGCTGTCTTGCTAATGTGTATAGCGAGGGCTTGGTTGGATAGAGCTCCACCAACTCTACATCAGTGGTTGGCCTGCCTACTTGCTACGTTCAATCTAGAAAAGGGAACATATGCAAAAAAAGGCAAAAGCGGGAGATTGTTAGGGAGACGAATATGGAAACCTATTCAGAAATGGAAAGAACATGTAAAACATTCTCGGTAGGGTTTCAGCCATGAAGGTTCGTAATCTTTGTTTTTGATTCGTTCCCTATTCTCTTTCTTTCTTCTCCGCCCCCTACCTTTCTCTACTCTAGGTAGTTATTGTTTTTCCTTAAATTGTGATTAATTTATGCTGTCTGTACATGCTAGTAATATGATTAGGAATGTATTGTAATCGATGGAAATCTGATTTTTGCTGTGCTGTTGTGTTTTATCTAGGACCCCGATCAATATTGTGACCTCATGCCCCTATACGGCTATAATCAATACATATCCCTATAATGGCATAGCGATCAGAGCCATATTTCCGTAACTCGTCTCTGCAGTTCATGACAGTCCATGACACAGCAGAAGCCACTTCCTTAGATTCCTAGATAGCACACCGAGTTCTTTCGACATACCAAAACCCCAGCAACCTGGGAAAGCCCCGCTTGCTTTGTTTTGATTAGTAATAGAACTCCTGCGAGCACTGTAAGAACGACCAGTTCTTAGTGACATCTTTATTGACGTCTTATGTCCAAAAACTTACGTCAAACTCGGCACCTTTCAGGTATAAATATACCAACGTTGCCTTAAGCAAACACAGGGTGGTGGTGAATACTGGAGCAGATCGGCTGTCCCCTTGCAGAGCCCAGCAGATGCGAGAAGCCCACGGACGCCGCCCCTCCTCCTTGACGCGCTGAGAAAGACGCTGTCTTTTCTCCTGCCAAGAAAATCCAGCTCCGGCGTTTCCAGCCTATTCTTGCGGGTGACTGGGATATCGGGTCCTAAAGAGGGGATACCAGACCTCCTGCATTCTATTCCAGAGGTACGGTGCTGACTAAACCCTTAGAGAGAATTTTTGAAACAAACTCTTGGCAAAACCAACTTAACTTAAACTGCTACTTACTCCCTCCCTTGTATTAGGCTTAGGTCAGGTACACTGGGGTAGGCGTAGTTAGAAGCACCAGTTGAGGGCGTTAGCCAATGTATATATGAATGTATATATTTTTATTCATTTTAACTATCTTATGGCTAAGAAACCATATCAATGCTTTTACAGTATTATTTCGTAATACTCCTTTTACTGTACGCACTTTTCATAATAAAAAGTCTTGCAATTGTGGCAATTCATTTCTCTTGCATGAGAAGGAAGACTGCTCAATAAATAATATCTTTTATTGAAAACGCCCGTCTCTCTATTCTCTGCATTCTGGGGAAAGTAAATCTGCACAACTGACTGAGTGAAATAGCTGTCTATTGTTTCACACGACTCTAGAGATTGACTCTTATTCTGAGGAGCAAAGTTGTCATGTTTATGCGGTTGTCGGAAGCAGTAGTAGTAGCTTTATTCGATAAAAACATATCGGAAGCTGAATCCCTTCTTGTCTGAGCCAGGGAAGCTGATCACTTCCTATTCAGTCAAGAAAGTTTCCAGTGACCTCTGAGCTAGCTGGCGCAAACCTAAATTAAGTCTAACAAAGTCAGTAGAGACCTAGAAGACCGCAGTCCTACGTCTACACTGCTGTTTATGTTATTCTAATGCGCAGGGCCTATACGGAAAATAGGAACTACACTACATGGCGCCCAACATTTGGTAAGGTGATAAAACTAACGCAAGACGTTAGAGTAACTCAGTTGTGCTTTTTCACACAGACCCTTTCTCCCGTAAACACTCCAATAGACATCTGGAGTGGGTGAAAGGTTAAAGTCCGCCGGAACTTAGTAGGAAGAGATTCCTATGTAAAGTTTCTGGCTTAGTCAACGTTGAAGGATACAGTGTTCCAAAACATTGTGCACCTAATCTTTGTTTCCTTGGAAACCTGCTCTGCAAACCTTCATTAATACAATGTCAGAAAATGGCAATAACAACGGAACCAATGAAGTCGCAGTAGACGCAAATCAACAGGGTCCCGATGTTACAGGGATTAATGAACCGGGTGCAATTATCATCCCGGCAAACATAAGAAAATCTATAACTTCAAAACTTATAGAAAACGGACTGACATCACAAGGTGGTGCAGTCATTTTCGTGTTAGAGGCACACGAATATCGGCAGACAGAGGTATTCTATTCTTGGATAAACTTTCCAGCAGCAAACGCTACAACACACAAGTTTCACTATTACAAAATAGAGGAACCACCGGAAGAGTACGCTCCTTTCGAGGAGATTGAAATACCATTAAAATACCAAGAGCACCTGCTCTGGTTTAAAGGCGCCCTAAAACATAATGATCACATCACCAGGCTCGGTCCACTAGGTAGAAAAGGAGCAATGTGGCCGGTTCTAGCCAGCTACACACCACATCCAGACATTGAAAAAATGTCAAGGGAAGAACTTTTAGCACAGCAAAAATTACTGATTAAAATACATAGACAGTTAGTCCAATATGTAATGCGGACTGCAACAGTCCAAACAGCCGTTAATGTTCCACAGCTGACCCCTCATCAGGGGAACACAAATAAAATTACACCACAGAACATACAATCATGTCTAGGAAAAACTCCAGCAAAACGGGAACAAATTCCTTTCTGGTTAGCACAGAAAATGACTCAAATAGAGGCAGTATTCCCGAATACTACCCCTATTGAGGAACACACAATTTTGACTATCTGCCTTCCAATGGGGGTCGCACCACATATGGAGGACTGTGACACTTGGGGTACAGTCTTTGCTTCCATTTACACAAAAACACATGGTGTACCGTCCATGGCGGTAATACCGGATGTGCTAAAACAAATTCAGAATGAATACGGTCCAAAACCTGCTTTAATTCTTGGTATGAAATTACTGAAAGACTTCAAGCAGGTCTCGGCTATATTACTAGCCAACATAAAAGGAGAAGCAGCATCTGTGGCGATCTGCCAGAAATTGAAAGAAACAGATATAACAGATCAACCAATTGAGCTTGCCAGAATTATAGAAAAATGCTATGAAGAATTAGGTAGAGATAGTTTGGATGGGAAACCAGTAAAACCCCAACTACTCGAAAATCCTGAAAAATTATTTATTAAAAATAATCTAAACACTCCTAAAAAGAGCTGGGAAGGAAATAAACAATCCACTCCCAAAGAAAAAGTTTACCAGTCCAGAGGAAGGTCTCCTCGACGGAGGGAAAGAACTCCGACTCGAGAACACCAATCTCCCCAGAGGGAACACTCTGAGAAAAGATATAACCTTAGAAATAGGGATAACTTGAAAAAGCCTGATAGATATCAAAGTATTGATACACGTCCCTCTCAATATTTTTTGCAGAAATCGGAAAGAAGAGGATGGTCAGATCCAAGGGAAGAGCACACCAAGTCCAAAGACAAGGAACCTGCTCAAAGTAAAAAATTACAATTTCCAAGGAAGAAGGTAGCCAGTATTAAAGTAATCGAACATGCTGAGAATACTGAGGACACAACTGAAAAACGGAGAGTGGGCACAGACAATGCTAGACAGTGCAGCAGAAATCAGCTTAGCTCGCAAGATCCTGATGAGTCATCTGGAGACAGTGGACACAAATGAATACATTCAGGTAGAAACTGCAGACACCAGAGTTAGCGAACCTCATAAGATATACGAAATAACACTGCGTATAGAGGGAGATAAGACTAGAAAAATAAGGGGTCTATTTTGGGATAACCTCTCAAAAAGCTATGACATACTGTTAGCCGAGAAAGATTGGCCCCCAGAGTTTGTCAGGGAGTGCCCTCATGGCGAAAAATGATTATGCCTGCCTTCTCAAATCACATTCCAATTCACACTAAATATATATATGCAAGGAAATGGGCAGTAGCCCAGGCACCAGCATTATATAAGAATCATGTAGGATGGGATGAGGACTCTTCTCCTCACAAAATCCAGTTAAAAAGTCAACCAACTGCACAAAGGCAGTACCCAATTAAACAAGAAGCTAAAAATCAGGTCAGGGAGATTTTAGATCAACTTGAATACCAAGGGGTAATTGAAACATGCACCTCTCAAATGAGCAATCCTTTGTTTCCTGTCTCCAAACTGGACGATTCGTATCGTCTAGTCTTGGACTACAGACACCTTAATTCATGTTGCAAAACATTTGTGGTACAAAATTTGCATAGTGCGGCACTAATGAATAACATAGTTCGCAAAAAATATAAAACGACATTAGACATATCTAATGGGTTCTTTTGCCAAAACATTGCACCAGAAAGTAGTTACTTAACCGCTTTCTCAATAATGGGGTCAAAGAAAAATTTCTGTAGGCTCCCACAGGGATTCAAGAACAGCCCAGGACTATTCTCAGCAAGAGTAACGGAGTTACTACAAATATATGATGATGAGGCATTATCTTATGTCGATGACATCTATCTCACAGACGACGACTTGGATACTCACATGAAAAGAGTGAACACCATAATACTTGGGTTCGCAGCAGAGGGTTACAAATTCAACTTTAAAAAGTCAAGAATTGCCCATCTAACAGTCTTATTCTTAGGATACGAATTATCAAGTGAAGGAAAAAGCCTAGCGGACAACTTCTTAGAGAAGAGCGCTGTACTCCAAGCACCGAAGACGCTGAAGAACTTACAATCGATTCTAGGCTTCCTGAATTTCGGAAGAACTTACATTTTAAACTATGCAGAGAGGATTAAAAGCTCTCTACGAGAATTAATAAAACCTGATTTTAAACCAATCAACTGGACTCAAAAACACACAGAAATGTTGAGATTACTGCAAACAGACATGTTAGCAAAACCAAATTGAAACACTTGACAATACATGCAACCTTGTAATCCGGGTCATCCCAGGAAGATGCGGATTCACGTACCTGACCTCTAATGAGGGAGAAACGGTACCAATAGCTTACAAATCACATTTGTACACACAAGCAGAAAAAACATTCAGTCTCACAGAAAATACTGTAAAGGCAGTGCAAACTGCTATAGCGAAAGAACGAGCACTAGCACAAGGCAAAAGGATCACTGTTCTCACAGCAGAATCTCACAGCAGAATAGGCACTATTCAGCCCAGTAAACCTGCCTACAGTGTCATAAGATCCGAAATGGATACAGTGGGAAAACTCTCTTGCTGTAGAAGAATACTATTTCGCCCCGCACATGAAAAAACTGAATGATTTAAAATATGAAAAATAATATCCTCTGCCAATCGAAATTCTGCCCCTAGAACAGTACTCCTGTATAATCTATACAGACAGCTTTGTACAGCATTACAATGTAGAAGATAAATCCTACGATGCAACCTGCGCGATTGTTAAAGGTCGCTGGCTCTGCGGTAAATTCAGACCGAAAATAACAAAAACTGAATCACTGAGAAAATGTTCGGCTCAGCGAGCTGAAATAAGATCTTTAAAGATGGTGCTTGAAAATGCCGAACGTGAATTCCCGACACTAATCGTGTGCGATTCGCATTTTTGCGTCAATTCTTACAATAACGATTTGCAGAACTGGGTTCAAAATGATTACAAAGATGACACAGGTCAAGCACAATCAAGCATAAAATGCTCTGGAAACAGATAGTTCTTTTTCAGAAAGAACTACAGAAGACTCACGTGATACACACTCTGAGTCATCAACGTGATGGCGTTCACGTTGCAGGGAATTCATTGGCTGATGAAGTCGCGAAGGAAGCTGTGCAAACGGCTTCCGTAGCTGCTATCACCCGGTCAAAAACAAAAATAGACAGCGATACACTACAAGCTGTCAGTGCGTCAGTAAAAAATGATAGAAAAACACTCCCAAAAGGCTTTCCAGAAAAGTACTCATATTTAACAGATACGAATATTGTTCCTTTTGCTCGAATCCCTGGAGTGGGGTATAGAGTAATTCCAAACATGGAACACAGGTTAGGACTAATTACAGCGGCACACGAAGGGCTTGCTTCTGCACACGCTGGCGTTTCCGCAACAATATCATTATTAAAACAGAGATATTGGTGGCCTCGCATGAGATTACAAACTAAGAAATATGTACTAGAATGCGAAATATGCCAAAAAATGAAAGTATCAACAGTGAAACGACCAGCGCAGACACCCCTTCTCATCTCAGATAAACCATTAGCATGTGTTTACCTGGATCAATGTGGTCCCCTACAAAGCGATGGCAACTATAAATATATCATGGTCGCAGTGGATTCCTGTACGAGATTCATATGGATGTGGCCCCAGCGCTCGGCTGACGCCAGAACAGGTATAAAAGATTTGCGAGTCTTTATCGGCACATACGCAATTTTCATGCTTCATTCTGACCAGGGTCCTGCTTTTAGCTCTCGAGCTTATAAGGAGGCCATGACCAGCATGGGCATTGGATTGCGATTCTCTTGTCCCTTCCATCCTGAGGGAAACAACGTAGTGGAAAGAAAAAACCGAGACATAAAGCAATCTATAACAGCAAAGGTATTAGGTTCAGGTGATGGGTGGGTCAAACATTTAATAAGTGTCCAACGTAGTCTTAACAACTTGCCAAGAAATTCTTTAAAAGGTTTCAGCCCGTACGAACTATTGTTCGGAACTAGAATGCATGTTCAGGACTTAGATAGTCTTGCTTCAGTGGTAGAAGATAAGAATAAAGACTTTGACATCAAAGATCGTTTGGCTGTTTTACAGGACTTAAATGAAACAAGAAAAGCCCTGAGCAACATAAAGTTAAAACAACAGCCAATCACCACTGAAGACACACCACCTGTCCCAGCAAGACCTGTCTGGATTCCAAAGATTGGGGATCTGGTCAGAGAGAAAATAGCGGTGAAGAAGGAATTTGGGCCTTCTTACAGAAAAGCAGTACCTGTCTTAGCGATCAAGGAACAAGATCAGTAGTACTACCGCCCTTGCTGGTAAAAAGGAGAACAGAGTTGTATCAATCGACCTGGTAAAACCACAATCATGTGGCCTATAATCAATAGCAGGCCCAGTGGACTCCAAAAAGTAACAGAATACCCAAATTTGCAAGAATCCAAGAGGTTCAAACTGAAAGACTAATCACATTTGATAAACCTGCAGTGAATAAAAAAGGACTATGCAGAAATGCCATGGAACTAGTGCCTCTTGAAACACAAATTGAATTGGTTCGTCATGAAACACCAGTCTACAATGATGTGGCATCATAATGTGCTAATGAAAGCCAAATTTGAAAAACAATTCCAACAATCGACAGAACTGCATCTGGCTACTTCATTAACTTCAACAACTTTTCTGAAGATCAAAGCGACCCTGAAGTGACGCCAGAAACAAAGACTTTTAAAGAAAAAGCAATAGAACTCTTTCATCAACTCAAAGAAACCTATCTTATTTCTCCATGGTTAGAATTTTGGATTGGGCTAGGTGTATTTTTCCTCCTGCTTTGGCTCATCATGGTACTTTGTTTGGGAAAATTCATTGAGGGAAAATACAGTTCAATGGACGCAGCAAGTGAGAACATCAACTTAGTTCTGAAACCTCACAAATCATCTCACGTCAAGAAAAGAGAACTATCATCAGTAAATGTCACAGCCATTCCAATACCCGGCGGGGTAGTTTGGGACAGGACAGACTATGAAATATATGGCCCGGTCGAGATCTTGAAATATCCTCACCAGTTTAAGGTCTCATTAAGTGACTTTGTAAAACCAAGTACATTCTCTGATGATTGGGACTTTAAAAGTATAAATGATATGATGTCGGATTTGGTGTTGTCAGCAAAATGTACAGAACATGATTATTTACAAGGTTCATCTAATTATGAACAGATGTACTGTTTTTCACATTACACAGACCACTACTTACATAAATCTGCTCAACGTAGAAATGTTTTTAAATATAACCAATGGGAACATTGTGCTATTCCACCTAAAAGCAGTTCAAAAACATTCTATGAGAAATACCAATACTTCTCAGGGTTTAACATGAGTAATGCAGAAACATTTTATTATAAACTGTTGGATAAAACAGGGACGAAAACCATGCTGACAAATACTAAATTGATATATTCAGAAGCATTTTATGAAAAAATGATTACATTTGGTTTTGATTTCTGGAAAAATAACATTGAAACAAAAACCATCTGGGGTACAAAAGATTGGCAGGTACAAGGCCTAGAAGCATTATTTCGAGCCTGCATGATCCCAGAACAAATAATGTTCTTGAATGACACAATTCAACAAACAACCTGTCTTAGTCGAGCCAAGATTAAAGACCTTAACAAACCGTCTATTCCAAAGCCAATAACTGATAATGCAACCACAGCTATTGAATTAGACGTATCCCAAATTTTAAATGAAAACAGAACACATCCTGATTGGAAAAAGTGGTTAATCTGGCCTACAGACACGAATAACTGTCAAGATAGATTCCTGAACAAAATACAGGGGTTAAAAATGTCCAGACCAGACCCTAGATACTCCCAGAGACAACATCCAGGGATAGTAACAACATACAGTGTAGGGAAACGCTGCCTTGAATGGCTACAAACATCCACACTGGCACAAATTAAGCAACACTTGTCTTTACTTAAAGATGGTGCTGACTTGCGCAATTTCATTATGAGACCACGCAAACAGCATCAAAAACGTTTCATAGCGGCCAGCATATATGCGGCATACAACGAGGCTTGGAAAGAAACTCAAATTGAAACAGCCGAGAAAATACGAGAAATTGATCATATTAATTTGGAAAAATCACTTTCTGTTGTGGACAATGGGTTAATGACTCTGTCCTCCAGAATATATTCACTGGACAGTATTGTATCATCTGCTATTGATATAATAGACCAGGACTTGTTAATGTTACAACATGGCCAGTCCCAATTACGTTCTATTGTACAGCTGGGCTGGACGTTGCAAAATCTCCGTTCGGGCTATGTGCCATGGCGTTTAATCAACACAACGTCATTGTTTTCCATCTTTAACCTTACTGATAAACAAATCAGTTTGGCACAGAAAGGAGCAGACTATACAATCCTGAGCATCGAAAAACTTGAGAGATTGCCATTGACAATGTCAGAAAGACCTGTCATTGAATGGATAGTACACAGGATTATCACAATTCCGATAACAACTTTCCAATTTAAAAATTGCCTTGAGTATATACCGGCAGGCCAGTATGAAAAGTTGGGTAAAGGATACATTAAGTCGTCATGGAAATTACCTTATACACACACATGTTATAGTGACAACAACAAAAATGTATTTCTTAGTGGTAATGAATAAGCGGGATACTTTAGGCAACTTTCTAACGGGAGTTAGGTTCTAATAACGGATCACAGCTGTTGTGGCTTGGTGCCAGGGAAAGCATATCTCTTAAGCGTGAGTTCCATGGTCACTTGCTGTATGCAAGCATTGTATCCAAACGGCCCTGGAGACTTAGTGGCTTCGATTTGGCCTAATTTGAATATCTCTTCTATACAAATTGATACTTTAAGCAGAATGAAGTCTGTACTTTTGCAGACAACTGTGCCCATCTCGTCATCAAAAGAGACGTATGATCTCCAAGTTGCAAGGACGGCGGCAGAGATACATACACTTTCATCAACAAATTGCCCGGTGCATTTCACAGAAATGCTCAGCCAAATCCTAAATATGTCAAATGCCAGTGGTATCTCGAATGTATTTAAGACAGTTTTTTCAGGACTATTAACACCATTTGAAGCAGTCCTGGGTATCTTTCCAAATTTTGTACATTCGATTTTTGGCGGCGTACCACTTCTTTTGGGACTCGTAGCAGGTATTTTATTTTTGACTCTCCTGCTCCGATATGGCAACCCAAAACGCAGACATGACTCCGGCACGGATGGAAGAAACGAACCTAGCAATACTCTACCGGTACCGCATAACTGAAGTCCTTGGGATAGCCTGGCTATGAGATCTAAACATGACCTGGTTTCTTTTATTCAGACCTATATGGCAGACCTGCATCTTACCTGTGCTTCGATGTATGCTATGCGGAGAGGAATGCATGTTAGACACCTGTCTTGCACTACCATCAGCAATACCAATGGACGTCGATACTTTGCAAAGTCCAGTAACGGCTCACGCATCGTGTTGTCCCCAGCAGTTACCAATCCTGATGATGGCATTTGTTGAGACTCCTGCACTATGACTAGGTGGTGGCAGTGAAGCAAGAAATGAAAGCAACATCACCCAGGTACGGCTTTCTGTGAGCATTGCTGATCCTGAAATCGATGATAGCAATCATTCTCACAACTGCCAAGTTACAGCATTATCGAACTTGGTCGAACTGTCACCTGAATATGTAGACCAATTCTTTGCGAGCCTGTCTGAAATGATGTTCTCCCCTGAACAGAAACAATAACTTTTTGGAAAAACATTCCGGCACACAGCGTTCCCATGAACTCTGAATTCGGCCTTCAGCTTTGATAAACGAAAAGCTACTGAAAAACATTTTGAACTATTTTTTCCCCGCTCACCATGAAATTAATTTTTCAAAATATTTACCTTTTTTCTGGCACACGTCCTTTGCTTAAAGTAGAACTATTCATAAAGAACAGAGCTTCTATTTTTAGTAGATCTAGAGACAAAATTTTACCTTAGCCTCTAGCACACTTTTACAGCAATTGTATTTATATGTGATGAAATAGTCTTGCCCTTCTTTTCTGTATTTAGAGACTTTTTCATGTGTAAATTCTTCGCAGAATCGTTCAAATAATTACATGCAATGTTTTTGAATGATTACTATTCTTGATAACGTACAGTACCAATTCATTTCCATGTATTTCAAGTACACCATTTCAAATGCAAAATGTATTTTGGGGTGGGTAGGAATACACGTGCTTCTTATTGCTTAAGTTTTTAGTAATTTGATGGACATAAATTTGTGGAGTGGGTGTTGTGTTTTATCTAGGACCCGATCAATATTGTGACCTCATGCCCCTATACGGCTATAATCAATACATATCCCTATAATGGCATAGCGATCAGAGCCATATTTCAGTAACTCGTCTCTGCAGTTCATGACTGTCCATGACACAGCAGAAGCCACTTCCTTAGATTCCTATATAGCACACCGAGTTCTTTCGACATACCAAAACCCCAGCAACCTGGGAAAGCCCCGCCTGGTTTGTTTTGAATGATTAGTAATAGAACTCCTGCGAGCACTGCAAGAACGACCAGTTCTTAGTGACATCTTTATTGACGTCTTATGTCCTAAAACTTACGTCAAACTCGGCACCTTTCAGGTATAAATATACCAACGTTGCCTTAAGCAAACACACGGTGGTGGTGAATACTGGAGCAGATCGGCTGTCCCCTTGCAGAGCCCAGCAGATGCGAGAAGCCCACGGACACCGCCCCTCCTCCTTGACGCGCTGAGAAAGACGCTGTCTTTTCTCCTGCCGAGAAAATTCAGCTCCGGCGTTTCCAGCCTACCCTTGCGGGTGACTGGGATATCGGGTCCTAAAGAGGAGATACCAGACCTCCTGCATTCTATTCCAGAGGTACGGTGCTGACTAAACCCTTAGAGAGAATTCTTGAAACAAACTCTTGGCAAAACCAACTTAACTTAAACTGCTACTTACTCCCTCCCTTGTATTAGGCTTAGGTCAGGTACACTGGGGTAGGCGTAGTTAGAAGCGCCAGTTGAGGTCGTTAGCCAATGTATATATGAATGTATATATTTGTATTCATTTTAACTATCTTATGGCTAAGAAACCATATCAATGCTTTTACAGTATTATTTCGTAATACTCCTTTTACTGTACGCACTTTTCATAATAACAAGTCTTGCAATTGTGACAATTCATTTCTCTTGCATGAGAAGGAAGACTGCTCAATAAATAATATCTTTTATTGATAATGCCCATCTCTCTATTCTCTGCATTCTGGTGAAAGTAAATCTGCACAACTGACTGAGTGAAATAGCAGTCTATTGTTTCACACGACTCTAGAGATTGACTCTTATTCTGAGGAGCAAAGTTGTAATGTTTATGCGGTTGTCGGAAGCTGAATCCCTTCTTGTCTGAGCCAGGGAAGCTGATCACTTCCTATTCATTCAAGAAAGTTTCCAGTGACCTCTGAGCTAGCTGGCGCAAACCTAAATTAAGTCTAACATAGTCAGTAGAGACCTAGAAGACCGCAGTCCTACGCCTACACTGCTGTTTATGTTATTCCAATGCGCAGGGCCTATAGGGAAAATAGGAACTACACTACACTGTAACACTCAAAAAGTTTTAATAAAATATTCAATTACAAAAATAAACATTAAGATGCCGACTACAGAAGAAACATTAATTCAAGTAGTAACGCACGGAGTGTAGTGGTACAGGGAGCATAAAAATGACAACCATAAAATGGAAGTGTTGTATTGCAGCTATATTGTCAAATATGTAATCACAAGAACTGAGTTCTAATGCATGGCTTCTGTCCACTTCATCACACTCTGTGAGCCTGAGAAAATCAGTGGATCTCAGAACCTGTGCAAATGACTGGATCTCACTAAGCCTGGGTTCATAAAATCTGAAAATTAGGAACCGATTTAGGTATGGTTTGCAAACTTCATCGGACAAAATATTAATACACCGCCTTGGCAGTGTGACGGTGTTAAGTGAATAATTACACAGATGGTCCACAGTTCTTGGAAGTTCTGTTTTTTTTTTAAGACCGCTGTCATGAACGTCACATCAGCAGCTTACATTTTACGACCCTCAGCACCCTTGGTGGAAACCCCTCCTCAGAACATTCAGCAGCATTCTCATGTGGAAAAGCATGCTAACCAGCCATCGACCACCCTGACCCTGCTGCAGTGCCAGGGCCGGACCTCACACGTACACACCTGGCAGCCAATCACTGCTTCCAACTGAGGTTCTTGGCACAGAGAATACTTCAACACTGAGACTTGTTTATGGAGTCAGAGGTGAGCAGGCTTACCCGCACACACTCTCCTGTCAATCCTGTGTCATCTCGTGGGCAGGCCACGTCTTTGAGACCTTCCCATAAGTAAACGAGTAGATCGAAACCAGCATCAAAATATATGACTTTTGTATTTCAAGCAGAACAACTTTAAAAAGGGTTGGGATTGCATCAGTTGATTCCCTGGTCTTTCCATTACTGTATTGTATTGTATTATAGTTGCATTTATATAGTGCTTACTACCCCTGACGAGGCTTCAACGCGCTTTTTTGGAGAGCAGCATGCTACTCCGGGACCCATAGAGGATTAGTGTTGAATTAGTATAGTGAAACATGCAAGTGCACTTTAAGTGGTGGATAGATTAGTCAGTTATTTGGATTTGGAATGATAGCAGAAGGATAGAGGAGGAAAAAAGGTTTGTATTAATATAGTGCTTGTTACCCCTGATAGGATGTTGAAGCACGCTACTCCGTAAATCTATAAAGGATTAGTGGTGAATTAGTATGGTGAAATATGAAAGTAATCTCAGTGGTGGATATTAGTCAGTTATTTGGAGTGAGAAGGATAGCGGAAGAATGAAAGGGGAAGAAAGGTTTGCATTCTTATAGCACTTGTTACCCCTGATGGGGTGTTGAAGCACGCCACTCCAGAACCCATAAAGGATTAGTGGTGAATTACTATAGCTGAATATGGAATTTGAGAAATGAACATGTTAGTCTGTTAATTTTGATTGAAAAGGATAGTGGAGGGATAAAAGAGTGAAGGATTTTTTTTATTTTTTTGTTTTTAGGTCTTAGCAGTAGGAGGAGGCTTTTGGATGAGTAAAAAGTAGTTTTGGAGGGGAGGAGTCAGAGGGAAGAGTTTAGAAAGTTTTTTTGGGGGGATAGGTATAGTAGAGAGAGGTGTCAGATGATACAAGGAGGGGTAGAGTAGGAGAGAGTCAAGAAAGGGTTATTTTGGGGGTCATAGTAGTGGTATGGGGTTTGGGATAAATGAAAGAGGATATATTGATAGTTGTATGGGCTGAAAAACAGGGTAGTGCATTGGAAATGCTAAATTAGAAGAAAGTGATCCATAAGTACCTTAAATTTGTGGATGTGGATGGTGTGGGCTGGGTATTGCTAAATGGGAAAATGGTCAGTCTCGAACAGGCTCAAACAGGCAGCAGCCCTTGTCCTCTCTGCCCTAACAGGCTCAAACAGGCATCAGCCCTTGTCCTCTCCACCCTCAACAGGCTCAAACAGGATTCAGCCCTCGTCCTCTCCGCCCATAGCCTCGACACCCAGGCTAGGACGCACTAACTCTGGCCTTTTATAGCCCTAGTAATCAGGTGACCCTGTCAGCCAATGGGAACCCTAGCCCTAACACTATCCAATCACAACAAAGCCCTAAAATCTAGAACCAATAGGAGACCATGACCTTAAAACCAATTTTAGCCCTAGTCCAAGCACCCAATCAGTTCAAAAACCCTGATCTCTACGTCCAAGCAACCTAGTCCCTACTTCCAATAGAAAGCATAACCCTACTCTTAGTCCCACAACTAGTCCATCAACCAATCACACCAGAAGCCCTAATCGCTACTTCCCATTAAAGGTCTAACCCTAGCCCTAGTCCCAACCTACTCCCAACAACCAATAACATAGGAAGCCCTAGTCCCTACTTCCAATAGAAATCCTAACCCTAGCCCTAGTGCTAACCCTACATTGATTGAATCACAGACCCAGAAACCAATCAGAACCCTCAAATATCGAACCAATGAGGACACTAACCCTAATCCAATAGAAATACCAGATACAACGACCAATCAGTGTACACATGTACGAACCACTAGCAGACCATATAAGGTGCTAGCGACCTCAGACAAGGTTTGCTGGCCAGGGAGTTGGAAGCTGCTTCTCCTCCTCAGAATATCCTAGGAGACAGATATGCTCAATCCACACATTGGATTTCTGCAGGTAAAGGCCTCACTAACTTGAAATCTAACCATACTGTTTGAATAAAAGTTTACTCCCTCACCTTGCCAAAAAACGCAGTTTAAACAGCTCACAGAAGCACCCTCTGATGTAGAATATCCCTGTTGCTGGGGGGATGGCTGGATTCACTGGCTTGTGAACACGAAATGGTGGCTGGGGGTGCACTGTTTTACCATACAGGTCTTAGCACAGAGCAGAGGAGAAATTTGGAGGGAAAACTGAATTGTCAACAGGAATGAGAGGGATAAACTACAGAGTTTAGACTACAAATCCCACAATTCAACACGTTAAATGGAAGCAATCATGGGCAGGGAAAACCACAAGTTTAAAACACAAAACAGGTGATAAAATATGCAATCACAGGCCGGTTAAAACTACAATTTTAAACTGTAACAACCACAGGCAAAGACAGTAATCACAGAAAGGGAAAATCGTTATCCATCACCCAGGTGGATAGCTCAGCGGAAACCACACACAGCATGCCACAAGCCTTTCATTTTGTTATGTTTCTTGTGCCCAAACATTTCCCAGGCATCAGATTACTCGACAGAGTCCTACTCTGACCCGACATGTTTCTCTATGGCTGAAAGGAATATTTACTCTTCTTTCTTTCAAAAACTTTTATTCGATTGACATTTAGTAGATCATAAAAAGTACATCATAAAATTCCAGTGAATTATTTAAAACACAATATTATAATGCAGGTAAAAACTAAATGTTTGTTTAAAAACGCTTGATAAAACCGTTTTACAAGTTAATTCAGGTAAACATGGAATCATGGAGACGATAACCCAATTTTACAGCGTATTTTTAAACATGATTTTAAGTAAAGAGCTACACATTTAGCTACATGTTGTGAGTCTAGTAACTGAAGTGCAAGGTAAGCTGGCCGACAGGTTCTCAACCCCATTAGTCGAAGAAGTGGGATAATCCAGCGCTTGCGAGGTTGCTCATAGTAGTGGCAGAACAAAGTTACGTGGATGGTCGATTGAGATGATACACCATCACACGGACATTTGGTCAGGTCATGGGACCAATTTGACTCGATGGGGAAGGTAACAAGGCGGGAAAAAGAATTAAAACGAAACCTAGTTAGAACACATTTTTCGTGGTTAGATAGGAAAAAAGTTAAATAAGGCTAAATACCAGGGGACGTTTGGACCATTAAGATCTGCACATTTGTTGGCTTAGATACTTCGTGAGAGAGGCGCAACTCTCTGAGATGGTTTAGACAGAGGTTTTTCAGAGCGCTTCTACTAATATCAGATGTTGAGGAGGGCTCAGTGAAGTAAGATGTGCGGTTCAAATCCTTTAGAAAGTTGGAAACATACAGTAACCAAGGAATTTTTTTCCAACTCGCCAAGGATAAGCAATCAGATATTAGAGAACGGGTTAAATGGCATTGGGGTTTATTCCAAATACGGGGCCATAAAAGAATCGGCTGACATCTGATGTTGTCAGTTAGATAATCGATGCCTAGCTCGATGTGGCAACCGTATATTGGAGCACTTTGGGGAAGTGCCAATAAGTATTTTATAAACCCCTTTTGGACCTTTTGTGGATCGTCTACGGGAGCGTAGCCCCAGACGCCTGCACCATAAGTTGCTATGCTGTGACATTTTGCGTGATATATTTTAAGCAACTCGGTTGGGGCTGGTTTACCCAGTTTTCTTGAAAAGGAAACAAGAGCTTAAGTTGCTCTCTGATAGAGCAACTTTTTGCTTGCCACTGCTTGTTTCCACGATAACTGATCATCCATTAGAATGCCTAAATAAGGATATTCCCTGTCACGTTCCAGTCTAACTTGTTCTATAAAAATGGGTTTGGGGTTTTTTGCAACTGGATTAGCGTCCTTGCTAGAATGACGGAGTCATCCGCATAAAGTAAAGCGGGAATGGGGCGATGGTTGATGGATAGAAGGTCCTGGCTCCTTGCTAACATGGCCGATTCCAGCACGTTGGTATATAGATTAAACAAGAAAGGGGCCAGGACACAGCCCTGTCTGACTCCTTTGTTTACTGAGAATGACGGCGATAGTTCACCGCCGATCCCATATCTCACGCATGCTGTAGCGTCGGAGTAAAGCTCACGAAGGAATTTAATGAGAGGGGGGTCAACCCCCAGTTCGCTAAGAATGGACCACAGCCTAGAGTGTATCACGCAGTCAAAAGCTGCGCTGAGGTCGACATACACTTAGTACAAATTGCCTCCTTTTGCCCCAGCATACTTGCCTATTAAGAGGGTTAAGTTCAATGCCTGTTCAACAGTGCCAAGTCCCTCCTGGAATCCATACTGGAGATCAGTCAAGACGTTGTTCCCCGACGCCCAATCCTAGAGACGTTCCAGGATCAGTCGTCCTGTGACTTTCCCCAGGGAGTCCAGGAGAGAGATGGGCCTGTAACAGGCTGGGTTGTTACGTTCCCCCTTTTAGAAAATAGGGAGCAGGATGGAAGAGGACCAGGAGTCTATTAGGCCAATTTTGGAGACTGCAGCCATCACCTGGGCGACGATGGGGGACCATGCTTCTATATTATTTACAAAGAGATCGAGTGGGACTCCATCAGGACCGGGAGCCTTACCGGTTTTGGAGGACGTTAGGGCGTAAATGACCTCAGTTAAGCTAAAATGAAGTTTGATGGGATATACTTGTGCCTTGGTAAGATCACTTACCGGCTTGACCATTGTTGTGGCATCAACAGGGAAGCCGCCAAAAATCTTTGAGAAGTGGGTCACCCACTCGTCAGCCGTCACGGCCACATCTAAGTGCTGGGGAGTATTGGCATCAACCAAAAAGGGTGATTTAACTGTGCGCCAAAACTGGGAGCTGTATTTGCTTAGACAGCTCTCATGTAGTTGGGCCCATATGTTTTTCTTTAATTCATTTTTAGGGTTCTGTTGTGCCATTTTATACTCCTTTCTAAGTTTGGCTATCTCGACTGTGTCTCTATTTGGGTTATGTAACGCCTTTTTTTAGGGCGGATAACGCTTTACGACAGATTGTGTTAAATCATCGAGGAGATTCCTGATTACCAGGTTTATGATGGCGGTGTAATTCAGCCCACATAACTTTTAAAATCTCCAAGAAACTGGATAAAATCAGCTGAGGTGGGGACTCCTCTGCCAGACAGTTATTGATCCAGGGAAGGGCTTTGGATATGCCATTGCTAGTGATTACTACAGGATCAACTTTGGACAATTTCACGGAAAAGCCGTTGACTATGTCCATAGCCAAAGATTGCTGGGTTAGTAGGCTAGTCCTAGTAGGATGGAAAACATCGGTGTCAATTAACAAAGTGATACTATTTGGAAAATGGTCACTTGAAATATCGGAGCCTGTGTTAAACTGTTGGAGTTTGCCCTTTAGTATTTGTGAGCATAGAATATAATTAATGGTGCTTGACAAGCCCCTGCCATGAAATGTGGGTTTAAATTCAACTGGTGGGTCCACGAGGTCATTAGCATACTCCAATTCCAAGGTGAAGAGACTATCGTTCAGGGTATTGCTTAAATGCGTGTGCGTGAAATGAGTCAGAGGGCAGTCGTTTTCATCTAGAAGACCGCAAATGCCTTTCTTATGGTTGGTACACAGAGGAACGTTGAAATCCCCCCCCCCACAAATCACATAGCAAACAAGTGATGAGTGCTTATTTCGTTGTTCATTTATAAGGGAGGAGATTTCAGTTACAGTCTTTACACCTTCAGTGGGAAGGAGGTTATTATATAGATTAATAAAAAGGTGTAACATATGTTTGTTAAATACAACCATTATAATTTGAAAGTTCGTAGTGGTATGTAGAACAGTTATTTTCTTTGATGGTAAGTTATTTGAAATATACACTGCTAGACCTCCCTTAGATCTGCCATGTGTGGTGATGCTAGCTGGGGTATGGAATGTTTTGTAGCCCTGAATATGTATGGGCTCTATGGCCCAAGTTTCTTGTAAACAAACTATTTGGTGTATGTTCACTATGTCCAACCATGATTTAAGATTTGACTTTGAACGGAGACCCGCTACATTCCAAAATAGTACAGAAAGCGTTTGGAAAGAGGAAATTAAATTTCTGGTATTCAACAAGACGTCAGTAGATGAAGTTCCTGGACGAAGAGAGGTGTGTATTAATGGGGCAATAAGATCAGTTGCAATATGATCATCATTCTTAGAGAAGGTAGTTTGTGCTATTGAGGATATTGAGGTGGGTACTTCCGCTGTAGCTAGAGTACCGTCCGTAGTTAATAAGGTCGGGGAGCAGTAGAATAGTTTCGGTGGTTTGAACCCAGGGGTGGGGGTCTGTGCTTTCCTGATTACTATTGGGTGATGGTCAGTCCACCATTTCCAAGCAGTCATATCTGTTTGTCAATGGGACGCCTCTCCATCCAAAGATTGGAGCAGCGTCACTACCCCCGTGACCCGGCCAATCAGCCCAGTCACGTCTTCTATTCCAATTTCCGACCTGGGTCCAGTTCCATTCTGGACCAGTATTATAGTGATGTGTTGGAGGGTAGAAATACGAGAGTCTTTTGGTGTCTATCCCGTCAGATGTAGGTTGTGAACCCCAAGAGCAAATATGCTCGACCTTGTGGGGATCCTCGAAATTGACGATGACACAGTCACCCTGGATAGTTTTTGGCTCTTTACCTATCCAGGGGACCCTGCGGACCATTGTGACTCTGTTGTCGGAATAAGGGGGAAGAGCCCTATTGGTAGATAGCCAATGTAGTACTTTATTTCTTAAGGACCAGCCCTGTTCCTCCGAATTTGTGTTCAACTCAGGGACCCCGGTCATAATGACAACGTACGGAGTAGCTTCTGGAGGAAGGTGGATAGAATGACCACCCTTCCTCCTGATCTTATAGGTGGTATTTTGAAACCCTGGTGTCTTTGTTTGTAAAGGGGCCTGAGTGGATGGGGGAACAGGAGCTTTAGTTACAGCAGGGCCTTTCTTCACCACTGTAGGTGAAGGTTTTTGTTGTACAGCTGCTGCTGTGGTAGCCGGTCTTGTTGCTGCCACCTTCTTTTCTGTTTTTGCGGTCAGGTTTTTGGGCCGCGGTGTGACCGGGAACAAAACCCTTGTTGGTTTTTAGGGCTAAAGTCAACACTTCTACCTGCTTTTCGATTTTTAACAGGGTAAGTTCAATAGGTTGCACATAAGATTTAATTAATACCCCCAATCTGGTCAATAGTTGGTTATTTAAGCCGCAGGTTTCACACCCTCTTCCCACATTACTGTTAACACTAAGATTGGCCGTGGTAGTGGAGAGGTTTATTATTTCTACGGGTAAGGGATTTGGCTCTTGCTGAGGGGGAGCAGCTTGACTGGGGGACTGGGTAGTAGGTAGAGCTTGGTGGTTAAGTTGTGTCGTAGTTTGGGTCTGTTTGCGGGATTTTTTTTGTTGGGGTTTCTTTTTTTTCTTAGGTATCGCTCCCTCCCTTAAACCCCTGTTTGTAGTTGTGGTGGAGTGGTCCCTACTCAGGCTTGTAAAAAGAGCCGGGGTTCTCTCCAAAGACAAGGATGACTGTGATGGCTGTGAGGCTGATAGCTCTAGGGATACTGACAAGCTCACAGTACCTGGTACAGTATGAGAGTCAGCGTGTTCGTCCAATAGTGCACCAGTTTCTCAGGGGCGCAAGGGAGTTTTGACTGCGGCTAATAAGACCAGCGAGGAGCGTTTAGCCATAGCCAATTACTGTGAAACCCTCCGTTCCAGCAGGAGTACGCCTTGGTTAATAGCGTCATTTGCCCTGGAAATAAATTGATCGATTGGGCCGGTTGTCTGAGCAGCACGTAGTGCCTTGTTACTTCTAGTACCTCTGGGTGACATACTCAGGATATTAAAACCAAAGTATGGGGATTACAGAATGACAACGGGTGTACAACGATGGTAAAACAGTTAGAATGATACAATAATGCAAATGTCAATAGGGTGGCCCAGTCCAGTCTTACCCGGTCTTTAACGGGCTTAAACGGGCCCGCCCTTGGCCCGGGCTTCACCCGGCGTCCCGCGAGACGGTGGTAGTGACGCTTTAAAGCACCTCCTGGCGCTGACAGGTGACGCGGCTCACCGCTAGGGCTTCTGGAGATTGTAGTCCGCCCCTCGCTGGTCTCCGCTCGGCCGCCCCGCTCCAGATGGACAGAGAGCATCAGGGCAGCGGGAGACAAGCGGGCGGGTCCGCGATACGCACAGAGGGTCCGTAAAAGATTGGTGGCTTCTGGCAACAGCAAGGTCAAAGAAGAGTTCCCCTCTCAATGGTGGTAGTGACGCTTTTAAGCGCCTCCTGGCGCTGACAGGTGACGCGGCTCACCGCTAGGGCTTCTGGAGATTGTAGTCCGCCCCTCGCTGGTCTCCGCTTGGCGGCCCCGCTCCAGATGGACAGAGAGCGTCAGAGCAGCGGGAGACAAGCGGGCGGGTCCGCGATACGCATAGAGGGTCCGTAAAAGATTGGTGGCTTCTGGCAACAGCAAGGGCAAAGAAGAGTTCCCCGAAATATTTACTCACAAAAGGACTATATATTGAACAACTTGGCCCTAATCTGGTCCTGGATTCTAGAACACCCCCAAATTTTTTGCTTTTCACCCCCCTATTGTAGGATGTCTCCTCATGGTAAGAAAGCTGTATAGGCCATGTGTGTTGTGAGACGCCATGTTAAATACAATGCAATCGTGTGCAGTTATTAACCCCCCATTGTAGAAATGTACCCTGATGGAATGCTGCATTTAAAATGAATGCCATGTCTGTGCGTTGTGCCACCTGACTGCAGTAGGTTAGTGGTCTAGATGTTTGGCACCCAGCCACCCCAGCATTTGGAGGGAAAGCCTGCCACCAAGGGTGCTCTACTTCTCTCCCTGAGCCAGTTAGAACTAGTTCCCCTGAGAATTCTAGAAGCTTCTGGCACTGAATGGTAGGTGGGATGAGGGGCATATAAATAAGGGGGATGTGCCACCATGTGCTGAGATAGAGCAGGGACAGGAACGTGAGGGGACCTGCTACCAGGGGATACCGCCACTTGGGCCTGTGTGCTGGACCCTGCACCTATCTAGAACCCCTCTGCTGTCCCCAGGGCTAGTGAAAGCCCCACTGCAGGAGTTCAGGCTGCTGTGTAGGAGGATGGCCACGCTACAGTGGAGGATGGTGAAAGCCTACCGCCCTGTTTTGATGAGTTCCCACTAACTGCTGACCTGGCCCAGTAGGGCCTGCTGCTCTGATCCCTGGCCCCTGAAGAAGGAGTGCCATTCCAGGTCCCGGAGGCTGCTGGGACCTTGGACCACGTGAGCGCTGCACCTAAAAGCGCCTGGAAAGGAAGGAACACCTTGGTCTGGACCCCCCAGGAGGTGGGGAGCGTTACCCTGAAGCTTGCTGTTGGGACCATCTGTCCCCCTAAGCGCTATACCCCTAAAGCGCTGAGCTGATACCAGTGTCGTTGTCCTGCCTCAGCTATTTTGCCCCTGGACTGCCTGCCCTGAAGTCAGGAAGCGCTGTGCCTACTAAGCGCTGGGTGCTGGGAAGAGTTGCTGCCTGATGTGTACCTGCCTAAGCGCTGTGATCCCTAAAGCGCTCACCTGATGTTGCCCCTCAGAGCGCTGCACCTGTGAAAACGCTGGTGCCAAATCCTGAAGCGCTGTGCTGCCTGAGAGCACTGTATATTACCAAACCTCGCGGGATCCTACCCCGCGGGTTGTAGCCTTCATTGAGCGAGTGCCTACCTCGCGTGGCATCATCCCGATCGGAGGGAGCCAACCCCTCATTGCTGCCGTCATCACTGCCGCGGCCTGGGCATTGCTTGCTCTGCCTCGCTCCGGCCGGAAGCCTTCTGGACCCCCGCCGATACCGCCGCGGAACACGACCTGCTGGTATAGGCCCTGCTGCTGTTGGCATCATTGGGGCGGCCCCAGGAGCCAAGAGAGGGCCGCCGTAGTACAGGGAAGGCTGCGCTAGGCCCTGAAGCCCCCACCTACATCACGTGATGGGAGCGTTGTCACGGACTCTGCCCCTGCCAGTGCCGCGCTCCTATTGGGCCCTGCAATTGCGCCCCTCAGGCCACGCTGCCATTGGCGGGCGCGCCTTGTCACCAGCCTCACCGGATTGGTCCTGGGCCCCGGAGGCTGAAGGAGGCCAGGACTGTGACCAGAGAGAGGCGCAAGGGGCTGCCTGGGGTGGGAGACGTCACAGAGGCCTGCCATACCGGCATGGGGGCTCTGAAGAGAGCGCAGGCCCCCGCCTGCCCCTGCATCAGATTGTACCCCACCATAAGGGCCCTGGGAGGGCCAAAGAAGGAGGTAATACCCCGGGTGGGCGGAAGGTGGGCCTGGGACCGCCCCTCCCCCCCTCTCTTTGGAAACTGTGATTGGGCCCTGTTGGCCCCCATTGTATTAAGGAGGCCGGGAGGACCGCTAGGAGGAGGCTGAGAGCCCCCCTAACCCGAGCCAGAACACTACTTAGGCCCCTGGTGACTGCTAGTGAGTTAAGTTCAATCCCTGACTAGGGGAATAGTTAATACTGGGTGCCATACTGTTTTATTGACCTGGTTCAGACCAATGCTGAGGTTATGCTCAAAAGAGGTTCCTATGCTTAATGACTCTGAACCACTGCTTTATTGATCCTGCTGAGGTCCTATGTTGATATGGTTGAGCCTATTGTTCATTTTGCAGGAGATGCTACTGCAAGCCATGCTGTGTCTTTAAACCCTTCGATGCTGGTGACGGAACCATTCCGTCATCAGACACGGTTGAGCTGTGCTGATGACGGAATGGTTTCGTCATGACCACACCCATTATTATTATTAGGGCCCAGCACAGGGGGAAAATATCAATAGCAGCGATGAGGTTATACCTAATGTTTGATTTTATGCTGATGCCATGCATGATGGGCTTTCACGCCTAGTGTCTTATTTCATGCTGACATGCCCAAAGGCTGATGCCTAGAGTTTCTTCCCCTCACGTTATATTGCTAATGTTTCATGTCACTTGATAATACTTGTCTTTATTTCAGCGCTGGAACTAATGGACTTACCTTTTTCTTCTTTTTCCCATTTACTCTGTAAATAATTCCCCTGGCATACATTGCCCTGGTGCCAGTTGGCACCCCATTGTGATTACTGTGTTTTACGTTTGCATCTTTAGTACAATACTAAAGTTATTCTTGTTCATCCAAATCGGTGTTGTGTCTCTTTTTGTGGTGTGCCTGGTGTGTCGTCTGTGCATACTGCGTGGATGCTTCACACATGTCCTCAGGAGTTTGGCCTGCCCGCTCTGCACCATGCTACCCCATTAGAATTGGTCATCCCATTTCTAATAAGCAGCCTCAACCCTGATGTTAGCAGTCAGGTGGAACTGGAGCAAAAAAACAAATCTCGCTCCAAATATGTCCTGCTGGGTTAGTTTGCCCAATTTAGGATGCCTCCCTCCAACCTGCTCTGGAATGTAGCTCCTCGGGTGACTGCTCTGCCCACCGATGGCGAGAGCCACTGAGAGCAGTTCCGTCCACGCCGCCTGCCTCCTTTGCTGATTTCCGTGGCTACAGCACCAGTGGAGTAGGAAGCAGATGAACCTGCGGGGAGGCATCGGGGGCTCAGGAAACAGGAGGTGTCGTGACACAGCAGGCTTTCAAGATTAGCCCACTGAATCGAGATAGGGCCGGTCCTAGGATACGTGGGGCCCCGGGCAGAATAGGAACATGTGAGGCCCCTAAGCAGAGACAACGCGGGATCGGATCAGGCTGGATAAGGAAAGTTATTATTATTTTTTAATTAAAATTACCGCCCCCACAGTTAACAACTTACAACCATTAACAAAACCCAGTTGCCGCCAAGTCATGCCAGCTGCGACTGGGTTTTGTCAATATTTGTTAGCTGTTTAAGCTAAATGAGTAACAACAATACATTATTTTACTTTCACCTTGTTGTTTTGACCAATAAATAGCTCCTTCACACACATTTGCATGGAATCACAACTGGAATGCAGTACCATTGCTCTTTGTGCTCTGCAGAGAGGCCATATGTTGAATGATCATGTAATCTGAACACCTTTCTGACCCACAGACAGGCACAGTGTGAAAGTTGTACTGCCTGCATCCTCAACTCTAAAGTGCTCAACTGTAGCCTGTTATAAACACCTGGAGGCGACTCAGTACAAAGGGTGCATCATCCAAGAGTAATATGCTGTGAAATGAAATACAGAAACACACATGCTGGAAATAGCTAGCACTCTTGGGGAATGCAATATCAAGTAAAGAATAGGAAAAATAAACAGGAACAAAATCACTGCTATGGATTGCTCTAACATCAGGACCACTGGAATAATACAGCAGGAGAGGGCCAATCTATGTGGCAGGGTGGGTCAATTATGTGACAAGAAAAGGCAAATTATGCGGCATTATCCAGCACATTTTGAAATAGTATTACTTAATTTTTTTGCCATTTTAAAACTTGGTAACACTGTTTGGGCCCTGGTTGCAACCCATTAGTGCCAAGTTAACACCAAAATTTAGCAGTGGGAAACATAAAGTTGACTATCCCAGCTTATCAAAGAGCATTCCCATATGCGGCAAGACGTGTCGCTGCATTTTTAGTAACTTTTGAACTATTTGCGATAGAAGGCAACTTTGTAAATAAGTGAGGCATAGACCCATAAGTAGTGTACTAGAACTGGCCCAGGACATGTGCGCCTGGCCCCTTTTATTTGAAAGGACCCTGACTGGTGACGCCTGTGATGGGTGGGTGTTCAGAATGGGTACAGCAGTAAGCTGAACACTAGAACGTGTCCAGCAGGACACTATATCCCTCCCAAACTTTAATGGGAAAGAATCAAACAAAAGTCCAACCTATGAAAAAAACAAACAACAATACACAGCACCAATGAATCTCTTCAGGCCATCTGCCAGGCACTGCTGGAGCTCTGGATCCCAGGGTCAGGATGCTTTATTACATCTCAGTGATGTAGTCCTGACCATCCAGGTCTTGTGGTGTTGGAGTCTATTTACATAGTTCAAATAGCGGTGCACCTGGAGCAGTGGTGGAGTACACTTTGGAGATCTTCTTGCAGGCGCTCAGGCTCCGGTGGTTGGCAAACCTGCAAATACTGAGGATGACCTTGATGGATAAGGGCCTTCCTTGGAGGCGATGATGCTTCCCAGTCCTCGCTGGCAGAGCAGCTTCAGACTGACCTCTGCTGTCTGGATTCCCTTCTCACAGGAGTCTCCTGGAGGGCCTTCCTGCCGGGCTGCCATGGGACCGCGTGGACTCTGCGGGCATCTCGTAGGTCGTGCGAAGGCATCGCTGAGGAGCTGCCAACAGGACCACAAAGGATGGTGTGTCAAAGTCTGAGTGCTCTCGTCATTAGAACTCAGGTTCACATGCTCCATCAGATGGTCTTTAGGTTACCAGTCTCTGTCTGTGACCTCTATGCTTCCCAGTGCCTGTCGTGGGGCTGCTGTCGATGTATCTCTCCGGTTTGGACTCCCCTCTCACAGGAACTCCATTAAGGCCCTTGCTCCTGGATGGGCATGTGACCGTGAAGGCTGTGTGGGGCTTTCGTAGGCTGCGCTGAGGGGTCCCTGCAGAACTCCGAACAGGGCCAGTAGCCCCAAGGGTGGATAGTCCAATGGTCGGGTATGTTCTTCCTCGGCAGGCTTCAGGTTTATGGGGGCACACAGAAGGTTCCTGGGTGGCTAGCCTCCCACAGCGGCTGGAGTGCCTTGTTGAACTCCAGATGTCTGGATCCACTCCGGTAATGCTTCTTAGATGTTCTTGGTGATGATGCACCTGGCTAATGAATAAGATAATTTTTGTTTATTTTACACTTGGGCAACAGGCTCAGATCTATTGCTGTAGGTGACTTCGTGGAGTGAGGAGAACTGGAGGGACTTTGTGGCTACTTGAGGTTATCTTCTGGCAGATGCACTTGCTAGACATGATTCCAAGCAGCCAGTGACAGGTGAGTGGACGGTTGCACTTGAAGCGTGGAAGATGAATGCAGATCGCGCTTGCTAGCAGCTTACGATTGGTCCTCCTGCGAAGCTGCCTCCAGTGACATTTCTGCATCCCGGCAGCTGGCTTGTGTTGATGAACACCATCTCCTGTGCCCGCATGGGTCCTCTGTCCTATCGATCTTCTCCTTTTCCCTCTTGTACGCCTGTGGTCGTTGTTCACCCTGTGGCAACGGGGCAATCTCTTTCTCCTCCTTTGCAGTGTGGCGTCCTGCCACGCTCTTCTCCTTTCTTCCAAGCAGGTTCCTCACTCGGAGGTGGCGTCCTGCTGCCACATCTCGTTGGTCGTGTCCATTTCTTGGGACTCTCTTTACTTAGCTGCGGACCTGTCACAGAGCAAGTCCTGTCAGTAGGGCTTGCTTCTTCTACTTGAGGACTTTTTTCGGGCCCTATCCCCTGCTCAGGGATTTTCGCAGCATTCCTCTGCCAGGGTGGCAAGTTACCTCTGCGCTTGAGGGCGTCGTGCTTGCGCCTCGAGCCTGCGCCATTGTGGCACCTGCTTCTGCCTCTGATCAGGCATTTTTGGCAGGCTTGGTCACTTTGAGTGATGTGCTCCTTTTTTGCTGTGCAATGTGGCATCCAGCTGCGTGTTGCGTGTCTTTGGAGCACATGTTGCCGTGGCAGCTTGGCATGGGGAGTGTGCGACTCTCCTCTTGCCTGTCTTGGGCCACTGGCAACTCCGTCTTGAGGCAGTGTGAGGGAGGACCCTCTTTACTGTCTTCAGCATTGATTCTTCTCTGTGGAGAGGTCCCTCTCTCCCGGGTGCCTGCCCTTGCTGTCAGGTCTGTGGGTTTGGCCTTCTGCACACCTTTGGCTTTGTGAGCTCTGTCCTCTTCTTGGGCACCGTCTTCTGGTCATTTGCTCTCCTTTCTGACTTGCAGTGGCATCAGATAGCCACTGGGGGCCACCATCCAGCACATGTTCTCCTTACGCCTTCCATGAGAATTGCTTGGCTGACTCCTGTCCAATTACCCTGGTCCTCGCATTGACTCTTGGCTGGGCAGCTTCTGACAACGCGCTTGCCTCTTCCGGTGCACGGCTTGATGGGAGCCTAATGCCGCAGTGCGAAACTGGCTCAGCCCGTGCAACCTTTCCCTACATGCAGACTCTACTGGGGAGCTCCTCTCTCAATGTTTCCATTCTTTTCACAGACTAGTGAGTGATGATGGGCCTAGTGGGAAAATACTTTATGCCCATTCCTGACGGTCAGAGTTTGTGCAGGCTAGTATCCCCATGTGCATCAGGGTGGCTAGTGTTTTCGTTCAGGCTGCTGGACTTGTGGGCCTACTGCTCCTGGTTCTACTGAGTGCTGTCTCCCATTAATCTTTCAAGGATGTGGACTCTTTGGTGCAGTGGGGCCTCATCGCCAATCCTTGCTGTCTAGTTGGAGGTTGCTGGGCACTGTAGGCACTATCAAGCGGCTCAGGAGGCCGACCAGCCTGTCTTCTTCTGGCAGTGTGAGCTGGTGGCCACTGGGGTGGGGGGGCATATTGTGCACTCAGCATCCTTACTGGCTGTTCTTCATAGCCTCGCTGGGCAGGGTGTGGGGAGGATGGCTACTAGGTTGTGCTATAGCCACACGTTTTGCCAGTCCTCAGCTCTTGCAGGCAGGCTGTTTCGGCACCTTTGTAGTTGCCACTTACACTTGCAGGCAGGGCGACCTGCAGGCTCCTCAGCAGGTAGGGTGACTGCCCGCAGCTGTATTGTGACAGGGCTTTACTGTTGTAGTAGTGGGGCATTCAGGGCAGGAGGGCTGTCTTGGTGAGGGTTGCACCTCATCTCGCAAGCTTATACTCCTCCTCCCTTCAGAAATCACAACGTTCTTGACTTTTCTACCCTGTCTGGCACTAGCTCTCTGGGTGCCGCTCGTAGAATTGGCAGTTTCCGGGTTAGGGTTGGCATGCTTGCTTTGCCCAATGGAGCCCCAGGCCTCTGGCTCATGCAGTTATTGCGCATCTAGTCTCCAGGGTGGAGTAAGCGATGGGGCATTGTCTTACTTGTGTGCCACTCTCCTCCTGTCTCCACCTGGGACCGCCGAGCTCCACACCCTTCACTTAAAAGAGTAGCACTGAGTGGCTAGTGCTGCTGCAGGAACAAGATCAGGCATTTCATTTCTGGTGCACAGCTCTCACAAGTCCTAAGCTCTGCCACCCGGGGTCAGAAATGAAGCAGTGTTGTTCTGCTCCCCTCCACAGCATCAAGATGGTCCCCTCTACATAGGGAGATCTGACCCCCTCCTTAGGGCAGGCAATAGCTGCTGTACCATGGAAGAGCTATCGGCCCCTCTCGCAGAGGACCGCAGGTGAATGTATGACGTTACAACGCATACTTTTACAATGCATACCTTTACAATGCATTCTTTACAACACAACATCCATTACAACGCATTCCATTACAACGCATGCCATTACATTGAATTTTTAAAAACTACCTTTACAACGCATTCCATTACAACGCATACTACCTTTACAACACATACCATTACAATGCATACCATTACATTGCATGTATGGTAAGTATTGGATAGTGTAGGGGTAAAAATTACTATTCTAACTCAATGGGTGCAACAGTAGGGTAAGTGTTGGATAGTGTAGGGGTTAAAATTACTATTTTAACTCCAGGGGGTGCAACAGAAGGGTAAGTGTTGGATAGTGCAGGGGTTAAAATTACTATTCTAACTCCAGGAGGTGCAACAGTAGGGTAAGTGTTGGATAGTGTACGGGTACTATGCGTTGTGATGGTATGCGTTGTAATGGTATGCGTTGTAATGGTATGCATTGTAATGACATGTGTTGTAGTGGTATGCGTTGTAGTGTCATGCGTTGTAATGGCTGTGTTGTAATGGCATGCGTTGTAATGGATGTTGCGTTTTAAAAGTTTCGTTGTAATGGTAGTACGTTGTAAAATTTGTGTTGTAATGGTTGTTTCCCACCGCAGGCAGCACAGTGCTGGGGTTCTGCATTCCTCGTCGCCAATGTAATGTTGTGGGCTCTAGGCCCACATACTTTGTAAATAGCACAGACTCATTAGTAGTGTACTA
This sequence comes from Lissotriton vulgaris, assembly GCF_964263255.1. Classification (NCBI taxonomy): domain Eukaryota; kingdom Metazoa; phylum Chordata; class Amphibia; order Caudata; family Salamandridae; genus Lissotriton; species Lissotriton vulgaris. Next base: position 503,458,416 of record NC_141694.1, read on the forward strand.
GAACTTGCCCAGGGCACGTGCGCCTGGTCCCTTTTATTTGCAGGGTCACCTGACTGGTGACGCCTGAGATGGGGGGGGGGGTGTTCAGAGTAAGTACAGCAGGAAGCTGAACACTAGAAAGTATTCAGCAGGACACTACAAGTGGAAGGGGGCCACAGGAGCACAAACGGTTCAATCGTGGGTATGTCCACCATGGTGCCAAGAAGCCCTCCCTGGAACAGTAGGGGTGCACTCAGATAAAGAGTGCCCGAGACAAAGAGCTGTGAATTTTCGTGGTGGCCCCTTCCTGAAAGTGCATGGGATGCAATCCAGGAAAGGGGGCCAGTGATTTAGGGGATGCACCACATGTAAGAAAAGTTCACAAATAAGAGGTCGGATGAGATCATGCTCATGGGGATGAGGGGCGGCATGCAGGGCACCACCACACGAGGAGACAGTGGCTCCGCCTCATTCGCCAGGAAGGAATATGCCTCATTGCCGACGGGATCAGGAGTTGACCAGTGGCGTAACAATAGCCCCCGCAGACCCAGCGGAGGAGAGGGGGTATGGTCGAGCTCCAGGGGGGGTCCTTCTGCACTGTCAAAGAAACCCTGGCCTGAGAGCTACTGACTAGGGGGCATATGTATCAAATACTCCATTTGTGATTCTCAAATAGCGATTTTTTGAGAATCGTTATTTGAGAATCGCAAATGAGATGTATTTAAAAATTCGCACATTTTTTGCGATTTCTTGGTATTCCTAAATTGCGATTAGCAAATTGCGAAATTGCAAATAAGGAGGCCCATAGGAATGGATGGGAAGTCATTCTCAATTTGCGATTCGCAATTTGAGAATCGCAAATTGAGAATAATTTCAAGTGTGCAAGGGTGTCATAAGGACACCCTGATGCACCCCTGAAATGAGCATGTGTGCTCATATGGCGCACGTACATTCCATAAGGGCATGTATGTGCGCCACATGTCACCTTGAAAAATGCCAAAAAGTGAATTTTTGAAAGTAATCTCAAATTACCACCAACTTGAAGTCGGTGGTAATTTGCGATCTCTTAAGGAGAAATGGCACAACTTGGGTGCTTGTTACATTGCATTTAAGGTATTCCTTAAATGCTTTCGCAAAATATGGACTCGCAAATTTTGCGATTACCTTTTGGGATGATACATCCCAAAAGGCCTTTTCCGCCCCTAGGTCTGGTGCGTAGGGGGCCCCCTCCAGAGATCCATGGTACTTGGCAGGGCTGTCACATTTCAATATCTTTAAGGTATGAATCTGTCAATGACGTAACATTCCCTCCTCGTTTTAAACCTATTTCTTCTCGAGTGTAGTCATGTGAGGGATTTATTACACACCACCGACTTTCTATGATAGACTGTGCAAGAATGTCTTTCTGCTGTGCTTACAAATGCGGAAAGCCATGGTGAATGAACGCAGGTAGACGCATTTAAAAGAGACGCTCGAGCAACGGGCGATTCGGCTGCTGCATTTCGTCTTCAAACAGAGTCTACTCGGAATTAGAGTGCCATGCACATCGATCTTCATGCCAACGAAAAATGTCTATGTACATATGGATTAGTATATTTTAAACATTGTAAACAGATATTTACTCTAGTATTTGGACAGGTAATGAATACCGGTAACCCCAAATATCCACCAAACATTTCGATAAGTTTCTAATCAAAATTAGACAAAGCTGCAGCCGTAATACAAATGTGAAACATTTGTGCCACCTTGTGGCTATCCTTTAATTAACAGATGCTATTTTAAAATCTAAAGCTTTAGTTATGTTGTTACTAAAAAAGCAAATCTGGATATATTTATGAAGGTGTCACAGCGTTGACACCTGTATCACCAACAGGGCCGGTTCTTGGATTTTCGGGGCCCAGGGCAAAAGGAAAGGTGCGAGGCCCCTCTAACTTAAATAAGTGACACACCCAGGGCTCTGGAAGCTGCTTTGAGCAGAGTCCTCCTGGGCTGCTGCTCCTCTCAGCCACCTACAAGCACCTCTTACAGTTCAGCTCAGGCTGAAGGTGTGAGAATTCCTTGGGGGCTTAAACCTGTGTGGGCGCTAAAGTGCTGACAAGGGGTGTCCCGCAGTGTCCCTGAATGGGCAGCCCTAGAGGTGTCCTAGCCCCTAGGCCTTCTCACACCATCCGGTAGAGACTTGTGAGAGGGCCGCCTCCGATAGGCCCAATTGTAAAGAGACACCTTCATTTCAATTGGATCGGCAGGGGTACATGAGGACTGATGGGGTGTTTCCATTGTGCGGGCCCCATGCTGGTAGTGTGAGTGGGAGGCCTTGGGCAGCTGCCCACACTGTTCATTCCTAGCGCCGGCACTGATTACCGGCATTATTAATAAAGCCTCCTCCCCAGATCCTGTGCCCTGTGTTTAATAACCTTTTATGTCACTTCGATTTGGCATCTGGCATTTTCCTAATCTGCTTCCTTAGAGCCTGTAAAGCAGAATCATTGACTTTAGTAGTAGAACCCCATACCTTCTCCACTGATGTCCTACATTGGAGCGGAGGAGCAATGCACCCCACAAAGCCCCAGTGATAAAAAATAAAATGGTAATTGATTACCATTAGAGTTTTTATTGTCCTGTCCTGAATCGGGCGTCAAATGGGGTGGGGCCTTGTTAGAACTGGTACCATTGGTGTGAGTCTCCCTTCCATTTTTAGGTCTCGGCCTGCGTAGGCTGCGGTTGCGCAGTCTTGCTGGCGAGATTTTATGTTTTAGACTATGGGGCTTTAACCCGCCCCTCTTCTCCATTGGCTGGCTTCCTAAACGGAGGCCAGGCATTGGAGAAGAGGGACGTCTTTCCATTTAAGCCAAGACTTTTTCGGATTGAGGGGTGTGATTTTTAGTTTCTTTCTCTCCTATTCCCATTGGCTGGAATTTTACGTTCCAGCCAATGGGAAGAGGAGAGAAAGAAAAACACGCCCCCCAGTCTGAAAATGACGGGGCGTTTCTACGAGCCATTTCTGCATGACCTTGGAGGAAGATGGTGGTGTTCATGGCGTGGTCCGAGGTTCATGGCTGTGTAATGCCTCCTGAAACATAATGTTTGCTTTTCTATTTTGTTCACTTATAAATTCCTCCTCCTGTATCATTACTGTTCCTATTGTGAAATGCTCCGGCACCACCGGAACAGAACCCTGGTCTGTAGGGCTGCCGAGGCCGAGCACGCCCCGGTGAGCCACCGAGCCTCACCCGCCTAGCTATAGCCGTCCAAGCGTCCTCCAGAAAACACACATGGGCAGTTCGTACGGACCTGGTGCCCCAACTCCAAAGTCGGCAGCACTGACTGTACCGCCACCACCTCTCCTCCTCACGCCAGCCAAGGCAGCATCCGGATGAAGCGCAAGCTGCCTGTGCAGGCCCCTCTCTAAAAGGAGCGGAGACCGAGCTGGGGCGCGCCCACACCCGCAACAAGGCCATCTTCCGACGCCAAAGCTGGGGGGGCAAACAAAATTCACCCTGCCCGCCAGCTTTGGGTTTTGTAGCGGGGGAGGGGGTATACCGAGGTAGCTGCCCGCAGCCCGCCTGGCTGTTGGTTGTGCCTGCAGACAGACACGGAAGTGGGACCGATGGCCAGAGTGTTGCCGAGCTCCCCAAGGCAAGTGGGAGCCGCGCGGTAACCGCGCGGGAGGCACTGGGGCCCGCGAGGCCTTGGAAACAGCGAGGCCTCGCTGTGCCGCTTGCAAGGCTGCTCCACTGCTTGCAGAGCACTGAGTCTAGCTGTGGGTGATGTGTGTGTGTGGGGACGGGGGAGCGAGGTTGGGGTGATCTTCATGCTGCTAGTGCCTCTTATCCGGTCTCATTGCTTAAAGGCCAGCAGGCTCTGCCAGTCTCTGTACTCCTCTACTGCGGAGGGGGGCAGTTTTGATGGTCGGGAAGGGGATATTTGCGAAGACAAGAAAGCTGAGCGGATAGGGGCCCTGCTCAACAGTAAACCACAGCACCTGCTTTGTTGGGCTCGCCTCCCTACCATATATGCTACTACCCACTACCACACATTGGCATGGTCCGGCGGTACCTTCCCACCCTAGTGCACAGCAGCAGCGCTATCCTTCCCAAAGATATTTTATGTTATTCATGCATTTCACATCAGTAGGCTTTAAAGGCTGCTTATATATTACCCCAACAGTCTGAGAAGGCTGTGATAACAGTGTGACAGCGGCCGGACAAGTGGAGCCCGCTGACTCGAGCAACAGGGCTCCGGTTCCAGATTAAGAACTGCAGCCATCTTACAGCAAGGATCAGGCACTCAAATGACTCGAAATCATGAAATTAAAGCCTACGCCCGCCTCACGGTGTAAATAACCAATTAGTATCGGGGCCTAGGCCGAGGTCACCGAGATGCTGTTTAAAGCTTGGCACGCGCCATTGAACAATTATTCAGTGTTTCTGAGTCGGGCGCTGAAATCTGCATTCTTGTTACAGGATGAAGCTATACAAGGAAAGAGGCGCGAAAATAACTGGGGCACCCCTTCAAAGAAAGGCAGGGAGTGCCAGTCCCTCTCTCCATGTCAGGCTTACGGAGGAAATAAAATAAAACACGGCAAGACTTCTCTTTTATTGGTGAAAATATAGTCAATTATTAAAAAAAAAATGTTGGGGGGAAAAGGAAAAACCTGGCATCCCAAAGGTGAGCAGGCACCTGTTAGTATTTCTGAAGGGAGCCGCGTAGCTGTGCGTCTGTGGATCGTGTTGGTGCCAGAAGCACGTGCATCTAAACGCTTGATTCACTTTTCCTGTCAACATAATTTAGGGGCATATGTCTGATAAATGGGCCTCATTAATATTCTACTCTGTGGCTCAGAGCGGAGGGGGTTAGTCTTGGTGGGCAGATGGGGGGGGTTTGGGAGGGCTGGTGGACAATCGCACTCGCCTCCTTCGCCACTCCTGAGGGGAGGGAGAGAGTGCAGGATGAGATGATGCTCTTTTTTCACTAGCAGGACATGCACCTCAAGGCTGTTGTGCCGTGAAGTGAAAAAAAAATCTGCGCCAAGAGATATCGGTGAAGTTTAACGGGACTTTACATCTCACAAAAGGAGTGATGCCGTGAGGCTGGGTTTACCTCTGAATACTTTCACCCTGTACTTTTACTACCCACTTTTTCATCCCCCGCGAGGAGCCCCCGGAGAGACCAGTGAGTCAATCCTCTGTACCGTAATTCTGTGTTGGGTGGGGCACAGGGTTTAAGGGAGGGAAGGGGAGCCTCTGTATCTCCGCTGGACACGTCCATCTGCAACCATGGAAAACAACCTCCCTTGACAAACAACCTGGCACCCTCCCGATTTAGCCCATGTTAACCCAGCCGCTCAGGTTTTGTAAAGAGCCCCAGAGAAGGGCCTAAGTATTGTTAAAGGGCCCATAGGGGCCCATGTCTTCCTTCCCCGGTGCCCATTTCACAGTTGCCCTGCAAGTGCTCAGGCAACTCCAATGTTGAGGGCAAGTGTGTGTGTGTGTGTTTGTGTGTGAGTGGCTCTGTGTGTGTGTGTAGCTCTGAGTGTGTGTGTGTGGCTCTGAGTGTGTGTGTGGCTCTGAGTGTGTGTGTGGCTCTGAATGTGTGTGTGGCTCTGAGTGTGTGTGTGTGGCTCTGCGTGTGGCTCTGTGTGTAGCTCTGTGTGTAGCTCTGAGTGTGTGTGTGACTCTGACTGTGTGTGTGTGGCTCTGAGTGTGTGTGTGGCTCTGAGTGTGTGTTTGGTTCTGAGTGTGTGTGTGGCTCTGAGTGCGTGGCTCTGTGTGTGTGTGTTGGGCTCTGTGTGTGTGTGTTGGGCTCTGTGTGTGTGTCTCTGTGTGGCTGTGTGTGTGTGTGGCTCTGTGTGTGTGTGGCTATGTGTGTGTGGCTGTGTGTGTGGGTGGCTCTGTCTGTGTGTGTGGGTGGCTCTGTCTGTGGTGTGGGTGGCTCTGTCTGTGTGTGTGTGTGGCTCTGTCTGTGTGTGTGTGTGGCTCTGTCTGTGTGTGTGGCTCTGTGTGTGTGTAGCTCTGTGTGTGTGGCTCTGTGTGTGTGTGTGGCGCTGTGTGTGGCTCTGTGTGTGTGGCTTTGGCTCTGTGTGTGGGTGGGTACGTGTGGCTCTGTGTGTGTGGGTGTGTGTGTAGCTGTGTCTGTGTGTGTGGGTGCAAATGCAAAGGTCTCGCATTTGCGAGAGATTAAGCTATTGGCATTGTAAATGACAATGCCATTTATTTATAGGTTTTAAAAACAAAAATAATGTCATGAGCAATGCCAATAGCTCTAACTTTAACAAAGACGAGACCATTGCATTGCAAATGCTTGTTCACTGATTGCCTCCTCTGTTCTTGATATGTTTTCCTAGTTTAGATGCTTTGGGCACTGCACCACTGCGATTCAATGCCACAGTGCAAGTGCTCCCTATGGTAAATTGATGTATTTATTAGTGACTCCATGATTGGTTTATTTGATATTCTTGACAGACCTTAGTACAGTGCACCACGTGTGCCCAGGGCCTGTAAATCAAATGCTGCTGGTGGGCTTGCAGCACTGATTGTGCCACCCACAGAAGGAGCTAGTACAGTGGAACTCAGACCTGCCATTGCAGAGCCTGTGGGTAGTCTAGTACTGCCATGTCAACTTGGCAAGTGCACACACTTACCACTCCCTAAACCTTCCCTTTCCTACATATCAGACACCCCTAAGGTAGGCCAAAGGGAAGGGTGCATTATATGTAAGAGGTAGGAGATGCCCTGATGTGTGTGGCATGTCCTGATAGTGAATTACAGCCATTTTCGTTTTTCACTACTGCAAGGCTACCTGTCCCCATAGGCCAGAATGGGCAGGTTTGATTATAACATCTTATAATCCTAACTGACCCAGGGAACATGGAAGAAATTTGAGTTTAGTGTGCCTGAATTCAGAATGATAAAATACATATTTTAGTAAAGTTGGTTTTAACATCCTGTGTTTGAAAATACCACTTTTAGAAAGTAGGTATTTTATTACCTAACCATCCAGCCTGCCTCTGCTAGCTTGTGTATTGCATGTCTGGTTTGTGGGTGACAGGGGCTGGGAAGGCATCAGAAGACAGGGTGAGTCAGCACTGGACTGAATAGACCTATCTGCATGTAGAGTGGTGGGAGGAGTAGCACCTGGGCCTGAATAGGACTGTGCCTGCCTTCCACAATGCTGGTTCCACCTCCTGTGGTGTGTTTGAGGACCCCGGTCCACCCTGCCAAAGGAAAGAAGGAGTCCTGTAAACAAAGTGCTTCAGGACTGCACAGAACTGGTTTGGACTAGGTACAGGATCCTCTGCCTTCAGAGGACAAAGGATTTTGCAGTGTAAATATTGGGGCCCAGACCCCAGAACTTTAGATCACTTCTGGAACAACAAGAAAAACCTTTGCCAAGGACGGTATTGTTCGCCCTCTTTGAGCTCCCTACTTCGCCTAGTTTGCAAGTTTCACCTTTCTTGATTTTCTGTTACGGTCCGCAGGTGCTCCTTCATTTGTTCTAAAAAGGTTTCTACCTCTCTGGGATCCTTGATGTTGTGCATTTTGTTTCTCCACATGATTCTTAGAGCAGCGGGGGATTTCATTTGGACCGTGGCGCCAAGGGACTTTTATTCTTGCATACATTGCCCTAATTCCCACTGTCTGTCCTGGGTGGCTTTGGACATGTCTGAGCGAATTCTGAAGGACCAGTTGTCCTTATTTAGGGTGCCATGTTTTAAGCCCTCGCTTAAAATTCTCTCTTTCAGTGTGTAGGTTTTAAAATTTATTAGGATTTTCCTTGGTGACTTCCTCTCTTTGTTTTTTTCTGAAAGGATCCCGGTGCACCCTCTGTATGTCTTCCGCAAGATTAGCTTCTTTGGCCCAGGGGAAGTACTCCTCTAGGAGTGAGATAGTGAACTTCTTAATATCTGTCCCTTCCAGGTTCTCTGGCACGTTCAAAATCCTCAAATTGTTCTTTCTCGCTTGATTTTCTAGCGATTCGAGTTTTTCTTTCATGCTTCTATCGGAGTCTCTTAGCCTCCTTATCTCCCTCTGGTTAGTATCCACTTTTTCACTAAGAGTCTCTACCACCGACTCGACCGCTGTCACTCTATCTCCCAGTGCATTCAATTTTTGTTCCAGAGTCTCACATACCTCCTGAATCTTGGTTTGATTGGCTTCTGAGACTGTGAATTTTTCTCTCATTTCCCCCAACATTTTATCCATGAATTTTTCCATGAGCTTCTCCGTTTGTTCTACGAAGGGGTGAGGGCCTCCTGAGTTGACTGCCTGCGGCTCAGCTGAGTTTATCGTGGCGGAGCCTCTTGGTACCTCCATTTGTGGACCTGTGTGGGTAGCTTCATTTTGGCTCATTTTCCCGGATTTGTTGTTAGGTTCCGCCCAACAAAAAGAAGGGAGGCTTCCTCAGGGTGGGCAACAATAAACCTCACAAAAAAATAAAAACACTAAACAAGAAAAGAGCACGGGTGGGTAGCAAACTAGGGAAAAAATAGAAAAAATGTCCTCAGCAATTAAAGTAAAAGGAGTACACGGAGCCTGTAAACATGAAATAAGTTCAGTCACTCCCCAAAATAATATAAGAAAATGACGACAAACTCTAAAAAATTTAAAATCTCTCTTGGAAAGTCAATGGACTTAGAACAGTCAGCAGAAGGAGAAGGATCCTTGAATACCTGAAGGAAGCAGATAACGAAGTAATCATACTACAGGAGACGCATCTTCTAAGCGCGGAGTGGGACCAAATAATGAAAAGACTCAGTTGGGGCGAGGCCTATGTCTGCACCAACCAAGACTGCAACATCAAAGGCATTGCAATAATCTTCAAAAAATCACTCAAAGCCAAAATCGAACACAAGGTAGTAGACAACAAAGGAAGATGGGCTATAACCAAAGTAAGAATAAATGACAACATATTCACTATAGCAGGCTACTACGGCCCAAACTCTGATGACCCAACTTCCCTTCAAAGGCTTTACACAGAACTATTATCAACAACTGCACCAATAATATTAGGGGGCAATTATAACATTATATTAGACCCCAAACTGGATAGATCGCCCCCAGGAAGACAAGCAAACTTACCCAAAATGAGGGAGTGGCTAGGCAACTACAAAAATGATTTCGATCTGATGGACATGTGGATAGGAAAAGGTGACAAAAGACACCCTTTCAATTTCCATAACAAAAAACTGGGCCACCGATCTAGAATTGACTATTTTCTGATAAATAAGAGTCTACGAGGCAACGTTAGGAGCATAGAGCACCTACCAGCTCACTTGTCTGACTACTCGGTAGTCCAACTAACTCTACAAACAACAAAGAATAGCACACAACCTAGGTGGACAGTTGACCGCACTATATTATTAGATCCTCAGTCATTGGAAGAACTAGGGACTGACCCACTAATTTCTTTGAGGACAATCAATTTGGCACGTCAAAGCAAACCACCTGGGATACATATAAGGCAATTATTAAGGGGAAGCTACTAAGTATGGGAGCCTACAGATCCAAACTCACAAAGCAAGAAATTGGAGACATGGAAAAAGATATAAAAACACTTGACTCGCAAATAGCGACAGAGATTGCTCCAGACATTAAAGACGCACAAGAAAAAGAAAGTCTAGAACTAAAAGAGAAACTGGTTGATTTCCTTGAGAACAAAGTGAGGAAAAAGTGGGAAGCCAGCATGCTATCAAATCACGAGTATGGAGAAGGATGCGGTAAATTGCTGGCATGGAATACGAAGACAGATCAGACCAGAAATAAAATAGCCAGCATTAATCAGAATAACCAAAATGAACCAAACTCTGAGGACTCTGTAATAATGCAGGAGTTCACAAACTTCTTCTCCAACCTATACAAGGAAGACACAAATCCTACGGAGGAACAGATCGGAAACTATCTAGATCTACTATCACTCCCAATGCTATCGGAAGAGGAAAAAGAGGAGTTGAACGCTGAAATCACAATTGAAGAAGTAAGAACTGTGATAAAGGGACTGAAAAAAGGGAAAGCAGCCGGCCCTGACGCCTTACCTAACGAGCTCTACATAACCTTGAGGGAGACCCTGGCTCCACCAATAACAGAGCTACTAAATATAATCTATAAGGAACAAGATAAAATCCCCGATTCATGGAACGATGCAATCATCAGCATCATCCTAAAACCAGGAAAAAAAACAGCAATCTGTGAATCATACAGACCCATTTCATTGCTGAACTACGATTACAAAACCTTCATGCAGATCATGGCAAAGAGACTGTCCTCGGTAATGACAAAACTGATTAACCCTGACCAAAAGGGTTTTGTAAAGGGAAGACAAATACATACGATAACCCATGAACTCTTTGCTGCAATAGACATAGCCACCTGCGAAGAAATTCCTCTGACCATAATCACCTTCGATGCTGCTAAAGCTTTCGACAGAGTCAATTGGACATTCCTGAATAAAGTAAATACAACCTAGGGCAGAGCTTTAGCCACACGGTGGTTGAAACCTACAAAAGACCAAGAGCAAAGATACTACTTAATGGGAGCCTTACCAATAATATTGAAATACAAAGAGGAACAAGGCAAGGATGCCCGTTGTCACCCCTATTATTCAATCTCTATATTGAGCTGCTTGCATGTTCTCTCAGAAACCAAAGCTCAATAACACCTTTTAAACATCATGAATGGTCCAAAAAGGTGGCTCTATATGCAGATGACTTGATGATCTTCACAGACAACTTTCAAAACTTCACTGCGGCAATAGAAGACACAATAGCCAACTTTGGCTGGGTGTCAGGGTACTTGACAAATCAAGCAAAAACCGAGGCTATGAGCTGGAACACGCACCACAGTACCCCATACTCTAAAGACAAAATAAAATACCTGGGGATTAACCTGGTTAAGGATTTAGAAAAAGTGCCCCAAATAAATCTTAACAGAGTTGCTGGAGAAACTAAGAAACTCCGTAAAGTATGGGCTGGGCTACCTCTAAGCTTCCTGGGAAGATCTAATATTATAAAAATGTCCATTGTACCCAAATTCACCTACCTTTTTAACACCATACCTCTGGAATTCAAGAGAAACGATTTGAAGAAAATCCAGGAAGAAATTACTATTTTCATATGGTCATCTAATGGAACAAGAATCGCGTTAAACAAACTAAGGAGGAAAAAAGAACAAGGGGGTATAGCCAGTCCTGACCTCTTTGAATACTACAGGGCTTTCCAATTTAAAAACATGAGATCTCTGTTAAAGAACTATCAATTTTACCCGACTTCCTACAAAATATGACAGGTAGAACAGATAATTTCTTATTTAAATTCGGACACCCAAAATTCTTCAAAAAGATAAAACTAAAGATCTTAACCAATGCAGCAAAACTATGATATCAAGTCAGAAGCACACTAAACATACCATACTACAGTACTTTGGCCCCTATTTGGGAATCTCCGGGCACACCGGACTGCCTTAAAGACTCCATGGCCTCACCACTGAAAGCAGCAGGAATCAAAGAATGGGGCCAGCTGATGACAGAAAATTCCATAATCTCTTGGGATCAATTAGTCAAAATTACTAACTCATCTGTGTCTAAATTTAAGTATTACCAACTCACCAGCTGGGCTAGATCACTCACAGAAAAAAAAGGGGAAGGAGGATCTAGAGAAAGAAATGATGAAAATCACCCCCTTAAAAAAAGAAATATCTAGATGGTATTGGGCCTTAATTATAGCAGGGGAAGAAGATTTCCTGATCCCAGAAACAGTCTGGAAGAAAGATATACTGGAGTTGGATTTTTAAAACATATGGCAAAGATCCCTGGAAAAATGCTGGTCCATCATAAAACCGGCCGCCCTGAAGAGAAACCACCTATTTATATCACACAGGGGCCTACTAGACCCCCAAAAGGTTATCAAAATTCAAGGGAGCCAACATAAAGACGTGCCCCAAATGCGGATTGGAAAGGGCGAACGATCTGCAAATGTTTCAAGAATGTCCCCTCCTTGAATCCTTTTGGCAGAAAGTCGGTAAGACGATAAGCCGGGTATTGGGAAAACAACTAGAAGTAAGTACAACTCTCATTATCCTTGGGCTTGATGCCAATACTGTTCTGGCTAAGTTAACAAAAAAACAGGAGAAGCTGCTGTTTGTACTGATACTGCTTGCAAGAAGAGAGATATGCATAAACTGGGTTAAACCAGTTCCTCCACTACACGGGGACTGGCTGAACTCTTTAATAAAAATAAATAAAATTGATAGGAAAGGAAGGCCCAGTAGAAAGCTCAGTTTCTGGTAAATCTGGGAAAAGTACTACGAATCAGGCGCTTAACGCACTTATGTGGCCCCGGAAAACAAAATCCAATGATTAAAGCGGTGACAATAATTCAGACGGGAAACATTCCCGCTGAGTAGCCAGGAGGGATAGCTCCCCTACAAGGAATTATTGATTATGATAAAGGATATAGGAGATCCCGGACTGAAACATCCGTTAAAGGGAAACTCCCTGGATCCAGGTTGACCAAAATGGGGCAGTGAAGGCACAAATGTTGAAGTAACGGACTTCCGTCAAACTCCTTACACATATAATCGCAAAATGAGGATTAAAAAAAAACAAAAAAAAAAACCTTTGCCAAGGAGAAGAACCTAAGAAGCTGCAGGAATTTGGTCTGCCCCTCTGCCAGTGTGCTGTTTGCTGGGTTGGCCTGCAGTTGTGTCTTCATTGCCAAGGAAAGGAGAAGGAACTTTCATCATCTTGCAGAATATTTCTCCAAGGGCTTGAACTTGTGCTTGCCTCCTGCTGAAGTCCCAGGGCTACAAGACTTCACCACCAGCTCCCCTCTGAATTTCCTTGCTGGGAATTCTGTCTGCAGAAGCCTGCATGTCGCTCAGAGCTGAAAGCGCACCTCAACGAGAAGAAGCGTTTCGCCGTCACAGCTGTTGCTGTCGCATTGCTGGAGAAGCAAGTCGCCACTGCAGAGGCTTCCGCCACATCACCAGAGAAGTGTGTCTTCTTTGCAGCTGTTTGCCGTCGCATCACCGGAGATGCGTGTCGCCACCACAAGGGTCGCCGTTGCATCACCGGAGAAGCAGGTCACAGGAGTTATCGCGGCTCCAAAGTTACAGAGTTCACAGCACGGCCATTGGGCATGCACGCATCGTCTTTACATCCTTGCATTGCATCAAGGGCGCCATCTTTTCACATCGCACCGAATTGTTGCATCGCATCGAGGCGCCATCTTGCAGCAACGTAACCGGAACGCAGTACGAGAATCAACGTATCACCTCCTCTCCGGTATACGGAACAGACCCATCCCCTACTCTGTGCAAGCATTGAGGCGCGATGCATTGCCTCCCCCGAAGCAAGGAACCGACTCATCACCCTCCATGCGGACCTTTTGTTTGTTTTATGTTACGCATCCAAGGTACTGTTGTGAGAAACGTGTTGCATTTATCATCAATTTGAGCTAAGTTACTTCTACCATCTTTAAGTCTTTTTTGAGTACAGTATTATGGATTTTTGTTGTTTGTGGTCTCGTGTTAAGTTTATTTTTATAAAACCTGTGTGGTGTCCATTTGTAGAGTTTTCACTGCGTTATTGTATGTGTTCACAAATGCTTAACACACTGCCTCTGAAATAAGCCTGTCTGCACATGCCAAGCTACCAAGGGGGTGAGCAGGGGTTATCCAGAAGTGTAATCCCCTTTCCGTGACTTGAAGCAAGGGTCCAAATTTGGTCAAAGGTACCTACTTCTGCCAAACTAGAGACCCCCAGTTCTAACTGGCCTGCTGAGTGAGCAGGGATGAGTGGTGGGCTACCTTTGCACTTGTGTAAAGTGTGTATGTGTCTTTGGCCGGCCGCCCTGAGACGGCTAGCCACACATGTGCTCTTTAAACCTCTCAAACCAGCTGTCTGAAGACAACTAGGTCGAGAGCAAGTGCAGGCATCCAAGGCCCTCAGGAGCACTGAGAGAGGCTGCTTCCACCAATCATGGCACGGCTAAAATGCTCGTTAACAGCACGTGAGGAGGCCTGGATTGGTCAAGTGAGTTTGCTGGGGCCTGCATTACAGCTGCAGTAGACAAAGTCAGAGTGGAGAGGACGTTGTCAGGATCCTGTAAGTGCTATTCTTTTTTTAGATTTTTAACTTTTGTTTAACCCCCCCCCCCTTTCAATAGATGCCAGCTGCCTCTGGTCCAGAGGTCACAGGCAGCAAATCTGAGGGCAAATCAACAGTAAGAGCTGGCCCAGTAGACCTTAAAACAGGCTCATAAATAGCCACAAAACAATGGCCAACACATCGGGCCCGATTCACAGAACTAACTTAAGACAAAATCCTAAACTTACTACTTTTGGTATTCACAGAAGTTAGGATTTTGTCTTAAGTTTGTCTTAAGACAGACTTAAGACAGACTTATGACAAAATCCTAACTTAAGTCTGCCTTAAGTCTGTCTTAAGACAAACTTAAGACAAAATCCTAACTTCTGTGTATACCAAAAGCAGTAGGTTTAGGATTTCGTCTTAAGTTAGTTCTGTGAATCGGGCCCATCAAGAGCTGTTTGATTTCAGGAGAATTACTGGTCAGGTAGCAACCCTACGAATGTGCTTAAATTATGAGTTCAGATTGATTACAAAGAAGGCAATGAGCTCACTTTGAGGATAGATTAGGCAAAGAAGTGTTACTTTCCTGTTCCTTCATGTCCCTTCCTTTCTAGGAATAAGTCAGGGATACAAGGAAATCATGCCTGTAATTGGGCAATCAACTGATCTGCATGAAGTTTGGAAGTGGACTCCCAGGTACTCTCTGCAAGGTGGTGGCCATTAACGCTTGCTTAGCCTTCAGCGCACATGCTTGGAGTCTGAAAGGATTTTTTTCCTCAAACTTAGGACTTCATCCACCAAATTAGGATGTTGGAACCTGGGTATAGAAGGAGGCAGCATCAACTTGACAGGCTCAAGATTAATCGGAAACAACAGATAAAGACACAAAAGGATGAAACGTTTTCCTAGAATCTTTCAATGACAGGTGTAAAGCCAACCCTGCCAACATGAGTAAGATGAAGATAGCCACTAGAGTCACCTCAAAACAGATTGATGTTTAGAGGAAGCTTTTGTTCTGGCTAAGTATGTTCAATCATACTGCAAGGGATTGTGTACAAGTGTGTATGGCTGTAAGAAACCACACATACAAAAGAGGGGGGTGGCATTTCCATTACCTATAAAAACATGTTTCAGTGCAACACAAAGGAACCCTCCTCCTTGGCTGGTGAAGTGCTTCTCTTCTCTCTGAGTATCACCCCCAACTTCACTTTCCCTGGGGTTTTAATTTATCGCCCTCCAAGTTCTGCTGGAAATCGGTGCTCAACTTTCTCAATATAATCACTTCATATGTACTCAATATTCAATTGTTATGCTTCTGGGTTACCTGGACATGCATTTTGATAAGGAGTCATGTAGCCTGAGTCAAACCTTAATTGATGACCTGGTTTTACTCAACCTTGTCTTAATCAATACTGTCCCCACTCACATAGCCGGCCATTTGCTTGATCCTATTATTTCTTGTATCACTGGCCTCACTACAGCCCCATCCCATCTGGTATTTTGGAATGATCATTATGCGGTCCATGTTTTCCTATCATGCACTCCAGCTTCCCTGATCACAGCAACCAGACATTAAACAATGACCAGAAATTGGACCAAACTGGATATCACTGCTCAACACTAATCTATTGGATACCCTCCCTTCATTAGTATCGCAAGCCGCTGCTGACCTCCCTGTGGTCGACAAATGGGTATGAAACTCTCTGTGAGAAGTTGGCCTGGCATATGCTGTCCACTAGTTATAGTGGGCACCTTGCACCAGTCCAAACAATTATTATTGATGATAGGTTAATACAACCTTTATTGAAAGCTATCCTAGTGGTAGCTATGGAGAGCAGCCTTCAGGCTAAGTATTGAAGGAGTGTAAAGCAGCTTGGTTTACCAGATGATAACCTCTTGAATGTCTAAATGAAAGGAGAACCACACAAGGTATATATATATAAAGTATATGTATTTATTACTAAACACTCTCTAGTAATCTCTTCATGAGATTACAGAGCAAGGTACACAATTTAAACACAATAGAACTTCAGTAAATAGCACAATATACAATGGACCCCACGGGTAGACCAAACCATATATCAAGAAAGTGGTATAAGAACCATAACTTGACTAGACACAAGTCCTAGAGCCTGTAGAACTGTTGGGACCCCAGGGAAACACCCAAGGTAGTGACACAGGGGACCCACAGGGGACACATGCAGTTTGAGAACACAGCCGCGAGCGCCGTTAGCTTCTATGGGGAATGTCGTGGTTAGAATTTTAAAGTTTAAGGACACTTAGGAGAGGACTTTGAACAAACCCCTTTAGACTTAAGGGGCTCTAGGGCCAACACCCACGGGAGCACCAGAGCCCTCGAGTTACCTCACCCAGGGAAGCCGGTGCATAGGTGTCAAATGGTGTTTGGAATTGTCGTCGTTTTCAAATGCTGTAAAGTGCTGCTGCCTTGAAGAAGGAAAGTGTCCGGTGTGAGCCAAGCCTGGATCAAGAATGTGAAGAACCTGAAAGCAGAGGGGACAGAGTCTGAGTCACTAGCCAGTGACCAGGGGCACGATAGACAAATGCCCGCCGATGTCGGGTGATTCAGGTGTGAAGAAGTGGAGCTTGACTCTTCAACCACGAAGACCTGGAGGTGTCGATGATGACTAGGAACTGGATTCCAGCTGTCCCACAAAGTGTGTCAAGTGCTGCGGTGTCGGTGCTCGGATTGAACACAACACGCCTTGGCAACAGCAACCCACGCAGAAGGAGAAAAGATGCTTTGGTGTGGACCAGCAAGGTCTTGGGGACTCACCAAGGGATGGAGCATCAGGGCACGTCTGGAGCAACCAGGCAAACTCAAGGAAATTTAAAGTTGCCTTCTCAGGGACCCACAGGCCAACGGACCAGGGATCACAAAGGTACCTCGAGAGAAATCACAAGGAGTTGGCTCATGGAACACTTTTGGAGTGTAGGCCAACATTATTTGGTGGAAATGCTGCTCAGGGCCTGGGCTACAAGTAACCCATAGCACAGCGTCATGAATTGCCAAAAACCATATCCACTTGCAAATGTGCACAGTGTTCAGGGGTTCCAGTTCCACGGTCCCCAGGAGGGCTACAGGTCTCAGCTTTGCTGGGAGCTAGGGCTAACCTATGGGAAGTCTGGGAACCCACCTCTTGTGTTGCAAATTATTCGGAGTCCGGTGGGAGCTTCGGAGATACGAACCGGTCAGATGCGTCTTTGGTGCCTGCCACGCAGGGGAGTAACTCCTTTACTCCAAGGGAGATTCTTTAGTCATCCAGAGATGCGCAGATCGTCGAAGTTCCAGGATTCAGTATCAGAGTTTCATCCAGGTATATCTAAAATCCTGTAGCCAGGGGTTCTTACTCTATACCCAAGGAAGGGGTATGACAAACTCTGGGGACCCACCTATGGGAGGATTTGGAAAGAGGGGTGGCTACACCCATTTCCTTTGTCCAGTTTCACGCAGGGGCTAGTAGCCCCTGCAACCGGTTTGAACTGGGCTATGCACAGGGACATCAAATGTGCCCCCAGTGCAGACTTCAAATCACTCTTGGAGTGCACCCACCCAGCCACATTACACTAAAGCCTGTCGGGGAGGTGGTGACACCTCCCTCTGACAGGAAACCTATTGTCCAGGCCTCGCCTGCCGGAGTTTTGTCCAGCAGCAGGAAGCCAGGCTCGCATGTGTGGCTGCAGCATCCATTTTGAGACGCCAGGGTTCTGTTAAGCTGGTACCGGGTGTACCTGTGTGGTCATGTTTCTCCCTCTAGGAGGGTGGAATCATACCCCCGCCACCAGGACTGGCAGGGCAGGGGGGGTATGATTCCAAAGTGTTTGACACCAAACATGACATGTTTCCTTGCAGCCAAGGTTATACTGCACTTAAGAGTATATGGTCTGGCTGCATCACAGAACCACACCAGAGAATAGATTCCGAAGGCTGCAGAGGGGCCCTGCTCATGCATGGGCACCCTCACACAAAACCCAGCACTCTGCCTTCAGGATTGATAAGGCCAGCCATAGGGGTGACTGATAGGTTTATATGTGCAGTGATGTAAGGTAAATATAGGGAACCTATATCTAAGTAAGGGGTGCATACACCACCTTACACAGGCTGCAGTAGCAGACCTGTGGTGTCATTTTGGAAGGCTTTCCAGGGATGGCATAATACATGTTTCAGCCCCTGGTAGGCCTTTGGGGTACTTATGCCCTTGGTACCTAGTGTACCATATACTAGGGAATCATAAGGGTACCACAGTAACCAACCTGGAGTGTACCTAAAGTACATGCAATCATTTTAGAGAGTAAGCAGCTAGGCTGGGGTCCTGGTTAGCAGGGCCCCAGCCAGCCTAGGGTAACTATAAGAAGCAGATCTTACTCTCCTACACTCTCTCACCTTAATTTTGCCAGCTAAACCTGCAGCTGGGGACAGGAAGCATCCCCCTGCCCCATGGTATAACTAGACCCTGCAGGAAGAAAACAAATCCTGTAAAATACTGGAAAGAACATGGCAAAACCATTATGATAATGGCGCTAAATCAATCTGAAAGACAGCCCAGAATATATATCATGCTCACTGCAGGAGCGCTAGAGCTGCCTTTTACTCCTACCTAATATTAAAAACACAAAACTGTCAAAAGACTCTCTTCAAAGTTGTCAAAGCCTATCCAACCCCAGCAATATTGCAGCCTCTCATTCACTCTCGCAAGACCAATGCAAAGCCCTCACAGATTTGTATGTAATAAGGTAACTAATGTATGCCACATTCAGGACACGGGAGCTAAGGACTCTTCTCCACCTGAAAGTATTTGCCCTTACCCTACCCTCGACTTCGCACCTTACAAGGAAGAAATCAGATAGTGTGGTATCGCCATATCACTTACATTCTCTATCCCCTTTAAATGCTGCCCGATTCATGGACTTATTACGGTCCATTAAATCTGGTTCTCTGCTGGATCCCCTTCCTCCCTCTAAGCTGAGTCCCTTAAGTCCGCACATCCTGTACTCCTCACTATGAGAAGGCCACATACCCAAAACCTAGAAACACACCTTGGTACTCCTTTTGCTGAAAAAGCCCCATCAAGACCCCACTAACTGGGCAAATTACAGACCTATCTATCTTCTGCCTAGTCTGTTTAAAATTTTTGAAAAACATGTCAAGTCTCCACCCATGTAGAAACCCAAAATGCTCTTCACCTTTCTCAGGCAGGATTTCAAGCAGATCACAGCACAGACGTCACCTTGTTAGGAGTCACAGAACACCTGTGCTAACTGCTAGGCAGGGGTGGTGCGGCTGCACTGATCCTCCTAGACCTTAGCGCTGCCTTTGACAGGTGTCTCACGACAAGCTTATTGACAGACCGGCTCAACTCAGCCTAAAAAATGCAGAACTTACTTGGTTAAAATCCTTTCTGGCTGATCAAACTTTTCAGGTTTTTTCCACTGATACTGAGTCAAGTTCACACTCACTTACCTGGGGTGTCCCCCAGGGTTCTGCTCTCCGTCCCCTGCTCTTTAACTTTTGCGTTCGCCCTTTAGCAGATCTAGTGGAAAGCCATAGTTTAACTATTTTGTCCTATGCCGATGACACCCAGATCACTATCTCTCTGTCATTGGAATGAAAAGCTGGCCCCCAAGATCTAAAACCTTGCCTCATCCATGTTGCCAACTAGATGAACTCTAATTCCCTTAAACTGAATGGGGCTACGACTGAGGTGCTACTACTGGGCAAAAATCCTCAGCACTGGGGACCCCATCTTTAACCCTAAACTCTGGTTTCCCTCCCCATAATAGCAAACAAGATGAAAAGCCTGGTAATCTGGCTGGACTCTACCTTGTCCATGAAACCTCAAGTGGGAAAAATGACCTCTTCCTGTTCCGCCGCTATGAAATGCCTTAAAAAGATTCTCTGGATGCTCCCCATTTTAGTCCAAAGAACGGATATTCAGGCAATGTCCTTTCCAGACTAGATTATAGCAACATCTTTTACTTTGGTTGCTGATAAGGCAATAATCAGATGCCTTTGGATTGTTTGAAACTTGGCTACAAGGCTGCTTTTCTGACTTTCCAAACATTCTTCAGTGTCCGGCCTCCTTTAAGATCCCCACTGGTTTACCGTGGATAAACGCATCAACTTTAAGGCCCTCTGCTTCATGTACAAATCACGAGGCACATAGGCCCTGAATTTTTACAAAAGCCAGCTGTGCCCTATCTTCCCTCTCAAACACTGCGTTCTGGTAACCAGTCTCTTTTTTCAGTGCCTAAATTCAGACACTCACATATAGGTGGCCGGTAATTCTCCTATATTCCCAAACTGTGGAACACACTTCCTGAGTCAATCAGATGTTGCTACTCCCTGATCTTGTTCTGCAAACAGTTAAAAACCTCGCTATTCTAGGTAGTTCAAGTAGGATACTAACCAACGTCCTCCATTGCTGGCAAACCTCACCGGTAGCTACGCACTATTCAAGAATTAAATTAAATCTTCCAGGATCCAGCGTCAAAGAATTCAATTGGCTACATACTGGGAGACTAACTATTGATACAAAAAAATGGCGGAAGTTATTTTTAGAATCGTTAAAGCAGGTTCAGCAAATCCAACCACTCTTGTTTAGAAGCCTATTAAAACCATGAATTGAAATCCACAATCTTATCTAACCATCGGACGCTAACCAGCACTACATGTTTTTTGCCATTTTACTTTCCAGTGCAACACTTGTTTTGCATTGGAAAGTACCCTACAAGTAACACTTAGCGCCAAGGTGGCTCCGGCTTTTCTCCTCCCTTCCCGACCGCGTGTGGGTAGGTGCAGAGACGACGTCCATTCCACGGACAGGTGCCATCAGCCGTGGTGCCCACGCATTGGGAGAAGTCCATTGACGCCATACCTTATCCGTAGTAGGGTCCCACTAGGATACAGCAGGACCTCTTGGCCTGCCTTCGAGTCTCCTGTGGAAGGTAGTATAGTTCCCCGTCCACTCACGTGTAGTACAGTTGTCTTATTTAGGTCCTGATGAATTGCTAATGATGCATGAAACATGTCGACCAATCACTAGGTAGTACATACATCAATGTATCTTTGTACCAATATGTATGTTCTCCTTCCTGTTTTTAAGCAAGGCAGTTAACCACACCATTACATTTCTTGCAGATTATCTAACCTTTTTTATTATCACCACTTCTTTCCACACCCACACTCCACCTAGAGCCCTAATACCCACATGCACCAACTGGCAGGAACAATAGATCTCAGCTAAAGAGCCCCTTCACGGGTGCCCGTCAGACATTGCAGCGCCAGTCTGACGAGGAGCAGAACCCAGATGATGAAGCATGACACCTAGCTCGCTGGGTGTGTGAGGGTTTTAGTTCCGAAAGGAGGTTTCCCCTTCTTTTTCCATTTTTTGCTTGGTTCTTCTCATTCTTTACACTTTTTCTGGGGAACAGTGTATTATTTTTGTTGTATGGTACATGGACGTTACCATGCAACAACCCAATAAACCAAGCAGTGGCCATTGATGGGGCCTCTATGACACAATTTCCACACAGCATCTAGCAAGATTATCAAAACGCTTTAAGAGGAGCAAGGTGCCATGTACAAATAGTTGATGTTACAAGTTACATGGTGCAATGAGAGTCTTAAAGGGCTGCCTACATACATTAAAAAGGCAGGGTAATAAAGTTTAGCACTACGTGATGCTCTGGTGACCAGCCACGGCCTGTGGAGGGAGTTTTGGTGGGGCGGAGAGGCGGGGCGGGGGAGGGACAGGGTGGGGGGTGCTAAAAACTGGAGTATGGATAATTGAAGGTAAGTAAACAATTTAATAAATAAAACAAATTTCGTAGCGCACCCTGCATCTCATTTTGCGATGCAGGGCGCGCTACGAAATTCGTTTTATTAGATAAATTGTTTACTTACCTTCAATTATTCATACTCCAGTTTTTAGCACCCCCACCCTGCCCCTCCCCCACCCCGCCTCTCCGCCCCACAGAAACTCCCTCCACAGGCCGTGGCTGCTGGTGACTTTTGCAGGCAAAGACAAAAAGTGCTCCAGTTTAACATGCTGACTCATTTGGCACAGAAAAGAGATGACAAATGCAAAAACAACAGTTGAGGAAGAGAATGCAGAACAATGCCATACATTCACCCCAGTACAGAGATCTGGGCCTAAATCCATCGTTTTTTTGCACTCCACACCACCCCAGTTCAGACATGGCCATATGCAAATCAGCCTTGACCCTGTGCCTCATGGGAACAGTCCAGCCCGAACTGCCAAGCCATGT
This sequence comes from Lissotriton vulgaris, assembly GCF_964263255.1. Classification (NCBI taxonomy): domain Eukaryota; kingdom Metazoa; phylum Chordata; class Amphibia; order Caudata; family Salamandridae; genus Lissotriton; species Lissotriton vulgaris. Next base: position 503,480,763 of record NC_141694.1, read on the forward strand.
CTTTCCTGGACCGGAATCAAGCATGCTAGGACCGGTTTCTGGCTACCAGCCGTCTTCAACCAGGATATCTTGACTCCAGTGGTGTGGAGAGCATGGGACTCACGTCTGAGCATACCCATCCCACTCGGGGTGACAAATACAAAAACAACAGTTGATGGACAGAATGCCGAACAATGTCATACATTCACCCCGGTTCAGAGATCTGGGCCTAAATCTATTGTTTTATTGCACTCCACACCACCCCAGTTCAGACATGGCTATATGAAAATCAGCCTTGACCCTGCTGACTGTGTTTTTCGCTCTTTTTGCTCTATTGACTCTGTTCTCGTTCTGCCTACTGTTCACTTGCCCCTTGGTTTTTCATTTTGTGCCCGCTCTCGTTCCGCCTACTGCTCCCTTACCCCTTGCTTTCTTTTGTGCCCGCTGTGCCTGTTTCCGCCCGCCCCCTCTTGCCTTCTGTGTCACTCTCTCCTGCCGCTTATGTCCCATGAGGCCCTGCCTCCTCGCTACCCATTGGCTGCCCCGCTTCCACCTCCCAGCTGCTCCTCCCTCCCTCTCCCCCTCATATGGAGGCCGCGCAGCGGACGCGGGCAGAGGACGCACGCCGCTGGCGCACTGAAGGCGCGCCAAAGGCAAGCCCATCTACGCCTGTCCGCGCCTGGACCGAGACCAGCACCAGGTCCCCTGGCCCTTGACGATGCCAGCCCACCCGACGGATTTACGACGCAGCCACCCTCCACGCACTCAGCACCGGCCGGACCCGAGCCTGCCACCGAGCTACCCCGAAACGCACCCACGGACCCTTCACCTGCCAAGCTTGTAAATTCTCCTGCCTCCGGACCTGCACCGCTCCCGCCAGATCAGTTACCAGCAACAACCACCAAGTGTATCCTGCTCAACACCCACTCCGTCCACAAGCACGCCTTCGAACTCTGGAACCTCCTCGACACAACAGCACTGACATTGCCTTCCTCACAGAAACCTGGATGAACTCCTCCTCAGCCCCCGACATCGCTATAGACATCCCGGATGGCTACAAGATCACCCGGACCGACCACGTCAACCAAACCGGAGGAGGCATCGCCATCGTCCACAGAAACACCATCCGCATCACGACCAACTCCGACGACACCCTCGCCGCCGCCGAGCACCTTCACTTCCAGATGCACACTGACCCCAAGACCACCCTCAGAGGTACTCTCATCTACAGACCCCCAGGACCACGCACACAATTCAGCAAAGCCATCGTAGACTTCATCAGCCCGCTTGCCCTCACCTCCTCAGACTACATCCTCCTAGGGGACCTCAACTTCCACCTGGAAAACAACAATGACAACAACACCACCACCCTGCTGGACTACCTCGCCAACCTCGGACTCAAGCAACTGGTGAACACCCCCACCCACTACGCCGGCCACACGCTTGACTCAGTCTTCTCCTCCAGCAACCACATCTCCTTCAGCCACTCCACCGGACTACACTGGACAGATCACAGCTGCACCCACTTCAACTTCAGGAAAACATCGACCCACCACCACCCGCAACAGGCTCCCCGAAGATGCTGGAGCAAGATCACCACCGACCAGCTCACCACTTCCCTGAGCCAAAACCCCCCCCCACCAACACTACGGACTCCAACGAAGCAGCCCGTAACCTCACATAGCGGCTCACCAACTGTGCCGATGCCCTTGCACCGCTGAAGAATCCGCCCAGCAGACCTGGCAGCAAGGAAACCTCGTGGTTCTCCAATGACCTCAAAGACTCCAAGAAATCCTGCCGTACCCTTGAGAAACCTTGGCGCCACGACCAGTCAACAGAAATCATGGCAGCCCTCAAGAACGCCATCCGCCAACACCACCAGCTGACCCGCACCACCAAAAGGACAGCATTCAGAGAACGACTAGACAACAACATCCACAACAGCAAGGAACTCTTCAACATTGTTGAAGAGCTCTCCAACCCCAGCGCCAGCAACAACAACATCACGCCCTCGCAAGACCTCTGCGACGCACTCGCCTCGTTCTTCCACCACAAGATCGCCAACATACACAACAGCTTCGGCGCCCAGACCATGCACCCAACTACTGAACTAACGCCCCCCACCACCACCCTCTGCGCCTGGACCCCCGTCAGCACTGAAGACACCACCCAGGTGATGAACACCATCCACTCCGGCTCAACTGCTGACGCCTGTCCACACCACATCTTTAACAAAGCCGACTCCATCATCGCACCCCAACTCCGGAACATCCTTAACAACTCCTTCGCATCTGCCAAATTTCCGGAGAGCTGGAAGCATGCGGAGATCAGCGCCTTCCTGAAGAAACCCACCGCAGACCCCACCGACCTCAAGAACTTCCGCCCCATCTCGCTCCTCCCGTTCCCTGCTAAAGTCATCAAGAAGACCGTCAACAAACAGCTAACCACCTTACTCAAGACCAACCGCTCCCTCGACCCCTCGCAGTTCGGATTCCGAGCAAACCACAGCACGAGACCGCCCTCATCGCAGCCAACGACGACATCAGGTCCCTGTTTGACAATGTGGAAACTGCTGCCCTCATCCTCCTCGACCTATCGGCCGCATTCGACACAGTCTGCCACCGTACCCTAACACACCGGGATCCAAGGAATGGCCCGGGAATGGATCACCTCTTTCCTCTCCGACAGAACTCCGAGAGTCCGTCTCCCTCCCTTCCGCTCAGTGGCCACCAAGATCATCTGCGGCGTACCTTAAGGCTCCTCGTTCAGCCCCACCCTCTTCAACATCTACATGACCCCCCTCGCAGCCATCACACACCAACACAACCTAAACATCATCTCCTTCGCTGACGACACCCAGCTGATCCTCTCCCTCACCAACGACCCTGCCACCGCCAGAGCCAGCCTCCAGAAAGGAATGAAAAACGTCACAGAATGGATGAAGCTCAGCTGACTGAAACTGAACTCAGACAAGACAGAAGTCCTCATCCTGGGACCATCCCCCCTGCCTGGGATGACTCCTGGTGGCCCCCTGCACTGGGCACCACCCCCAAGCCCAAGGACCACGAACGCAACCTAGGTTTCATCCTGGACTCCTCCCTCATGATGACCAAGCAAGTCAACGCCGTCTCATCATCATGTTTCAACACCCTGCGCATGCTCCGAAAGATCTTCCGGTGGATCCCCACCAAAACCAGAAAGACAGTCACCCAGGCCCTCTTCACCAGCCGACTGGACTACGGGAACGCCCTCTACGCCGGAACCACAGCCAAACTACAGAAAAGACTCCAACGCATAGAGAACGCTTCTGCACGACTCATCCCGGACATCCCCCGACACAGCCACATCTCTGCCCACCTGAGAGACCAGCACTGGCTCCCCGTCAGCAAAAGGATCACGTTTAGGCTCCTCACCCATGATCACTAGGCACTCCATGACATGGGCCCCAAACACCTTAACAACTGCCTCATGTTCTACACACCCACCCGTCAGCTCCGATCCGCCAGCCTCGCCCTCGCCACTGTCCCACTGATTCGCAGAACCACCACCGGAGGGAGATCTTTCTCCTACTTGGCTGCCAAGACGTGGAACTCCCTCCCCACCCACCTACGACTGACCCAGGACCATCTCTCCTTCAGGAAGCAACTCAAGACCTGGCTCTTCAAGCAGTAGCAGCACCCCCACCCCCTCCCAGCGCCTTGAGACCCTTGAGGGTGAGTAGTGCGTTCTATAAATGTGCCTGATTGATTGATTGATTGATTGATTGCCTCATGGGAACAGTCCAGCCGAACTGCCAAGCCATGTCTTTCCTGGACCGGAATCAAGCATCCTAGGATCGGTTTCTGGCTATCAGCCATCTTCAACCAGGATATCTTGACTCCAGTGGTGTGGAGAGCATGGGACTCACGTCTGAGCATACCCATCCCACTCGGGGTGACAAATACAAAAACAACAGTTGATGGACAGAATGCAGAACAATGTCATACATTCACCCCGGTTCAGAGATCTGGGCCTAAATCTATTGTTTTATTGCACTCCACACCACCCCAGTTCAGACATGGCTATATGAAAATCAGCCTTGACCCTGCGGACTGTGTTTTTTGCTCTTTTTGCTCTATTGACTCTTTTCTCGTTCTGCCTACTGTTCACTTGTCCCTTGGTTTTTCATTTTGTGCCCGCTCTCGTTCCGCCTACTGCTCCCTTACCACTTGCTTTCTATTGTGCCCGCTGTGCCTGTTTCCGCCCGCCCCCTCTTGCCTTCTGTGTCACTCTCTCCTGCCGCTTATGTCCCATGAGGCCCTGCCTCCTCGCTACCCATTGGCTGCCCCGCTTCCACCTCCCAGCTGCTCCTCCCTCCCTCTCCCCCTCATATGGAGGCCGCGCAGCGGACGCGGGCAGAGGACGCACGCCGCTGGCGCACTGAAGGCGCGCCAAAGGCAAGCCCATCTACGCCTGTCCGCGCCTGGACCGAGACCAGCACCAGGTCCCCTGGCCCTTGACGATGCCAGCCCACCCGACGGATTTACGACGCAGCCACCCTCCACGCACTCAGCACCGGCCGGACCCGAGCCTGCCACCGAGCTACCCCGAAACGCACCCACGGACCCTTCACCTGCCAAGCTTGTAAATTCTCCTGCCTCCGGACCTGCACCGCTCCCGCCAGATCAGTTACCAGCAACAACCACCAAGTGTATCCTGCTCAACACCCACTCCGTCCACAAGCACGCCTTCGAACTCTGGAACCTCCTCGACACAACAGCACTGACATTGCCTTCCTCACAGAAACCTGGATGAACTCCTCCTCAGCCCCCGACATCGCTATAGACATCCCGGATGGCTACAAGATCACCCGGACGGACCACGTCAACCAAACCGGAGGAGGCATCGCCATCGTCCACAGAAATACCATCCGCATCACGACCAACTCCGACGACACCCTCGCCGCCGCCGAGCACCTTCACTTCCAGATACACACTGACCCCAAGACCACCCTCAGAGGTACTCTCATCTACAGACCCCCGGGACTACGCACACAATTCAGCAAAGCCATCGCAGACTTCATCAGCCCGCTTGCCCTCACCTCCTCAGACTACATCCTCCTAGGGGACCTCAACTTCCACCTGGAAAACAACAATGACAACAACACCACCACCCTGCTGGACTACCTCGCCAACCTCGGACTCAAGCAACTGTTGAACACCCCCACCCACTACGCCGGTCACACGCTTGACTCAGTCTTCTCCTCCAGCAACCACATCTCCTTCAGCCACTCCACCGGACTACACTGGACAGATCACAGCTGCACCCACTTCAACTTCAGGAAAACAACGACCCACCACCACCCGCAACAGGCTCCCCGAAGATGCTGGAGCAAGATCACCACCGACCAGCTCACCACTTCCCTGAGCCAAAACCCCCCTCCACCAACACTACGGACTCCAACGAAGCAGCCCGTAACCTCACATAGCGGCTCACCAACTGCGCCGATGCCCTTGCACCGCTGAAGAATCCTCCCAGCAGACCTGGCAGCAAGGAAACCTCGTGGTTCACCAATGACCTCAAAGACTCCAAGAAATCCTGCCGTACCCTTGAGAAACCCTGGTGCCACGACCAGTCAACAGAAATCATGGCAGCCCTCAAGAACGCCATCCGCCAACACCACCAGCTGACCCGCACCACCAAAAGGACAGCATTCAGAGAACGACTAGACAACAACATCCACAACAGCAAGGAACTCTTCAACATTGTTAAAAAGCTCTCCAACCCCAGCGCCAGCAACAACAACATCACGCCCTCGCAAGACCTCTGCGACGCACTCGCCTCGTTCTTCCACCACAAGATCGCCAACATACACAACAGCTTCGGCGCCCAGACCATGCACCCAACTACTGAACTAACGCCCCTCACCACCACCCTCTGCGCCTGGACCCCCGTCAGCACTGAAGACACCACCCAGGTGATGAACACCATCCACTCCGGCTCAACTGCTGACCCCTGTCCACACCACATCTTTAACAAAGCCGACTCCATCATCGCACCCCAACTCCGGAACATCCTTAACAACTCCTTCGCATCTGCCAACTTTCCGGAGAGCTGGAAGCATGCAGAGATCAGCGCCTTCCTGAAGAAACCCACCGCGGACCCCACCGACCTCAAGAACTTCCGCCCCATCTCGCTCCTCCCGTTCCCTGCTAAAGTCATCAAGAAGACCGTCAACAAACAGCTAACCACCTTACTCAAGACCAACAGCTCCCTCGACCCCTCGCAGTTCGGATTCCGAGCAAACCACAGAACGAGACCGCCCTCATCGCAGCCAACGACGACATCAGGTCCCTGTTTGACAATGTGGAAACTGCTGCCCTCATCCTCCTCGACCTATCGGCCGCATTCGACACAGTCTGCCACCGTACCCTAACACACCGCCTCCACCACGCCGGGATCCAAGGAATGGCCCGGGAATGGATCACCTCTTTCCTCTCCGACAGAACTCCGAGAGTCCGCCTCCCTCCCTTCCGCTCAGTGGCCATCAAGATCATCTGCGGCGTACCTTAAGGCTCCTCGTTCAGCCCCACCCTCTTCAACATCTACATGACCCCCCTCGCAGCCATCACACACCAACACAACCTAAACATCATCTCCTTCGCTGACGACACCCAGCTGATCCTCTCCCTCACCAACGACCCTGCCACCGCCAGAGCCAGCCTCCAGAAAGGAATGAAAAACGTCGCAGAATGGATGAAGCTCAGCTGACTGAAACTGAACTCAGACAAGACAGAAGTCCTCATCCTGGGACCATCCCCCCCTGCCTGGGATGACTCCTGGTGGCCCCCTGCACTGGGCACCACCCCCAAGCCCAAGGACCACGAACGCAACCTAGGTTTCATCCTGGACTCCTCCCTCATGATGACCAAGCAAGTCAACGCCGTCTCGTCATCATGTTTCAACACCCTGCGCATGCTCCGAAAGATCACCAGCCGACTGAACTACGGGAACGCCCTCTACGCCGGAACCACAGCCAAACTACAGAAAAGACTCCAACGCATAGAGAACGCTTCTGCACGACTCATCCCGGACATCCCCCGACACAGCCACATCTCTGCCCACCTGAGAGACCAGCACTGGCTCCCCGTCAGCAAAAGGATCACGTTTAGGCTCCTCACCCATGATCACTAGGCACTCCATGACATGGGCCCCAAACACCTTAACAACTGCCTCATGTTCTACACACCCACCCGTCAGCTCCGATCCGCCAGCCTCGCCCTCGCCACTGTCCCACTGATTCGCAGAACCACCACCGGAGGGAGATCTTTCTCCTACTTGGCTGCCAAGACGTGGAACTCCCTCCCCACCCACCTACGACTGACCCAGGACCATCTCTCCTTCAGGAAGCAACTCAAGACCTGGCTCTTCAAGCAGTAGCAGCACCCCCACCCCCTCCCAGCGCCTTGAGACCCTTGAGGGTGAGTAGTGCGTTCTATAAATGTGCCTGATTGATTGATTGATTGATTGATTGATTGATTGATTGCCTCATGGGAACAGTCCAGCCCGAACTGCCAAGCCATGTCTTTCCTGGACCGGAATCAAGCATCCTAGGACCGGTTTCTGGCTATCAGCCATCTTCAACCAGGATAGCTTGACTCCAGTGGTGTGGAGAGCATGGGACTCACGTCTGAGCATACCCATTCCACTCGGTGTGACAAATGCAAAAACAACAGTTGATGGACAGAATGCGGAAAAATGTCATACATTCACCCCAGTACAGAGATCTGGGCATAAATCCATTGTTTTTTGCACTCCACACCACACCAGTTCAGACATGGCCATATGCAAATCAGCCTTGACCCTGTGCCTCATGGGAGTCCAGCCCGAACTGCCAAGCCATGTCTTTCCCGGACCGGAATCAAGCATCTTAGGCCGGTTTCTGGGTATCAGCCAGAGTATCTTGTCTGAGGTATGCAACCTCTGAGTGGACATACTTTGTAGCAAATGATAGTGAGGTGGAATCTTATGGTTTAGACAATAGTAGTAAAATACCAGGTGCAACTCTGTGAATTTGAGTTTGACACTGAATGTTGCATGGACATGTCTCTACCATTGAATGTACTGACCCGGGCTACAACTGGCATGGTCTTTGAACTCAGCTTTGATCTTTATTTTCTTTGAAGACAATTAAATGAACTTTGCTTAAAAACAATTAAGAAGGTTCCATTGACCTGAGGCAGCAGATCGAGCATTTTGGTGTTATTTATAAGAAGATGAAGTAGGATTAGGGAAGACTCATGAAGACTGTGTGGATGACTTTATCATACAATCCACAAACTTGCTTTCGCCATATTCATTAGTAGAAACATACGGAAGAAATCCGTTTTCTGTTATTTGCTACTCAACAGTCTGATTCTACTGAGTTAATGGAAACTAATAATAATAATAGACACAAGTTTATCTTAGCTGGTGTATTAGTAGCTATCGTTGTACGATTTATGGTTATGCTTTTAGGATTATATTCACCTACAAATCAATTGTTTTAAACCAAAGTCTACACCTAGAGCTCTGATTACCACTGAGAGTAGTTTGCATATATTTAACTTTAAGGCACTGCATGTAGATTCACAGAGAGGAGATTTCTCCACCAATGCTTATTTTAAGTTGCATTATGAATATGCTGATATCATGGATGCTAAGGACTGCTATGTGTGTACACAGTTACCTGCTTTCCTGTATGTGGCAAGTATTAGGCTGGACACTTATTTGCTTTCCCAAGACTTCGACATTAGTCTATTTCATGCTGACACCTTCTAAGCTCCCTACACTTCAACCTGACTATTTGGCTCCTCAGGCTTTGCAGACAGCCAATTTTACCTTGTGTGGCAACCTTACCCTACATCTTGAGGATCTCAAGAATAAACCATATTTGACTTTCATAGATGAGTTGAGCTTATTGAACCTTTCTCTTTTCAACTCTGCTACCACCCACATTGCGGGCCACCTCCAAGACCCGACCCTTCTTGTTGACCCCCACTTTTACTTTGTTCAACTGATCATAAGGTAGTACCATTTATTATTCAGGTCCCTCGCCTTCTTGCTACTTGGCCAGCACAGCGGACCCGCATAAAGGCTGACATGGTGAATACAAGCAGTGCTCATATCGGAGGAGTGCCTGGGAAAGGGCTCCCTGTCTAGCCGTAACTGCTAAAATTGCACAAAGCTCAGTAGTTAACTGCACAAGGAGAGCGCCTGGGAAAGGGCTTTCCATTTCGTTGTAAGGCATATTGTATTTTTAAATTCATCGTATTGCACATGTAATTTTAAAAAACAGTTCAATCCTTTTAATTCAATCACCCTTGCATTTTACTTGGCGTCCTCCCCGGTCCAGCAGGGATTGTTCCGGTTGTCTAGCAGTGGCGGCTGGTGGAATTTGAAACTGGTGCGGCGTATGCAGCGCTGTCCCAATCGTTTTTTGAAGACTGGCCGTCCATATTGGGAGGAAGGGGGGAGGTAGTTACACAACATGATAACTGTCTAGCTGAGTGTTACATTTTAGGTTAATCCAGCTGGATATTCTCGCAACTCTACCCTTTCCTATTGGCTCCCTTGTGTACCTGTTAGCAGGATAGAGATGATTTTTCAATTAAGCCTCCCACTGCATTACATTCAATAATTTATTGGGGCTTTGTACTCTCGCCCCAAAAAAGAATGCCTCAAAGGTCCACTGACATTACAATATGCTTCCATCATGTCACGACACCACTCCCCTTGACCTTGACTCATTTGCAAGTTATAACGAAACGTGTCTTTTGTACGGAAAGCCTTCTACGTGCAAGATCTTGCTATAAGTGAGCAAAGCTTGGCCACTAATATACCCATGTGTTACAACAAGCCAGCCCAGCAGCCTTAAGCGAGTGAGACGGCAACCGATCAGTTCAAACCAAAAGCTAAAAATCAAACCGTGTTCGAAAATACCTTCAACTGAGAAAGCAAAGAGCATTTTAAAGATCGTGTTCTAGTAACTTCTTTCAGTATCCCATATTCTATTTCCTGTTCTAATTCGGATGTGGGCATAAACAAAAGTCTCTGTCTAAGTTGGAATTACAAAATGTGCGTTAAATCACAACTGTGATTTTTCTGGTGAAATGTAAATGTAGAAACCCGACCAGCATGGCGGGAATCCCTGCTGCAATTGGTGCGGAAACTAAATTTCATGAAGTTATTTCCGAGCGCATAATAGTGAATACAATAAAAAAAATAAACTTACCAGGCATCTCCATTCTCCTCCGGTCCCGTGTGTCTCCTCTGCAACGTGGAGCTAACTTCTCCCCGCTCTTTTCTTTTTCGTACTAAACTGCCAAATTGGGAGACTGTATGCGACGGGAGGCAGCTGACTCTTGTTTACCTACTTTGTATCCTGGCATTTCATAGGGCATGGGGCGACATTGCCAAAAAAGGCGTCACCGCCCAAGCAGTATCCTATTCATAAGCCTAGACGCTACACTAGGCATGCGCAGCATACCTAATGGTTTGTGAATGTGAGTGAGGAGCAACGCCCCTCACTCGCATGCGCAGTCTGACCACCATCTTCCGAACTCCTGCTCTGAGTGCTCCCCCCAGTCTCCCCCGCCTCCCCTGCATGCGCTGTGCATTGACGTTCGCACTTTCACTCGCCCGGCCGGAAATGTAAACAGCCAAATTGAAAACTGTCAATTTGTCTGCTTACATTCCGTTGCCTGAACTGCAGACAGTGGGCAGTTTCTTTTCTGGGGCGCCACCCTGGCGCCCCTATGGACCAGCCGCCACTGCTGTCTAGAGGGAGGCACCACAAACCCGATTTGAGGCTCAACCACTTCCCACAGAACTCAGAAGGGAGTCAGCAGTCTAGCTTACCTGGGCATAAAACTACATGCTGGGACTGACGTGCAGCGGACTTGCACAGCAGATGGGCGCAGCGGGCATGCCCAAGGCAAGCCCGTCTGCGCCCGGTGACGCACGGGCCGCTCACAGCACCAGCCATGCTGCTGGTTTTAGTATCACTACGACCAGGGAACCTAACCTCAGCTACTCTGGGAAGCAGCTACGGGATTTAGGTGAGCAGGAGAACGCAGTTGGTAAATTCACACTGGAGAAAACAGCTGGACCGGTCTCAGACTTCTTAAAGCAGGATATGTTAAACTGTCGCCTTCTGAATGTGAGATCACTTCTAAAGCATTCTACTAAGACACAAATACCTCTAAAGACACTTACATTAGATGCGCTGTTTATGTCAGAGACCTGGACAGATGTAGGGTCAGATCTGGAGCTGGGCCTGATATGTCCAGGAGGGTACAAAGCATTTTATAAACCCAGATCCAGCGGTAGAGGTGGTGGGGTTGGGGTTATCTACAAGAATTTCTGGGATATTACACCCATGGAGATCGATGAGGTGGTGGGTCTGGAAATACTGGGCTTCTCCATAAAAGACCCGGCAGGTCATGTGATGACACGCATGGTCTGCTATTGACCCCAGGGGTAGTTAGCGGTCATTTTCAACAAGGATTGATTGATATACTCAACAATATGGCACTCACCCGTACGCGGCTATTGATGTTGGGAGACTTCAATCTTTGAACCAATGGGAAAATGGATGCAGGCTATAACAATATCCTTCAATCATGTGCTAATTTGAACCTGCTACAATGGGTTACCGAACCAACCCATGTTGGAGGGCATGTACTGGAGCTAGTCTTTGCTGGGGAAGATTTGATTATAATGGACAAAGTTCTGCCGTTGGGTTGGTCGGACCACCACCTGGTTCAATTCAAAGTGATGTACACCAAGAGGACCAGGCCTGCCCCCAAGGGAGACAGAAGCTTTCTGGGGAGGGACTGGAAGGGACTATTGAGGAGAGCAAATAAGTCACCCATTTTTCATGTGGAGAACTCTTTTGATTCAAATTAACAGGTGGACGCGAACTATACAGCCCTCTGCGGATGTATAAACAGGAAGCTAGATCAGATTGCTCCTCTAAAAAATATTAGGTTATTCGGAAGACCATCCACCTTATGGTAAAATGAAAATTTGAGGAATCTTAAATTACCGTGTAAACACGCAGAAAGACAATGGAGGATGCAATATGCAGAAGATAAAAAAGCTGTCTGGAAGGAGAAAATAGCTGGTTATAAAAAAAAGCTATTGTCGCAGCCAAAGCAGAATATTTCTCCAATATTATTTCAAAGACAACTAACAGTACTAAAAGTATCTTTAAAATAGTAAAAGCATGCCTAGCCCTGAATGTGTAAAAAATAAGATCTTGCCAACACAGGAGTTATGCGACGACTTGGCTTCCTTCTTCCTGGAAAAGATAAGCAAGATTGTCGAAGGGCTGAAGGTAGAGGCCCCATCAGACAGTATAGCACAGAAGGATAGACAAATACCAAAGGCATTGGAGGTTAGGGACAGGGGGGTGATGCCATTGAAGCAGGACGCTATCCTGGACCACCTTGCGCTGCCCTCGGATGAGGAATTTATCAAAGTGGCCGCAGGAGTTTCATCAGGCTCGCCTTTGGACCCTCTCCCCCCTAAAATATGGAGAGAACTTCGTTCTGAATTCTTTCTGGTTCTTCGCCAGTTGTGCGACCATTCCTTTGGTAGCGGGCTGGTTCCATGTTGTTGGAAGCAGGCAATAGTAACCCTCCTGTTGAAAAATCCAACCGCAGACCCTAAATGACCGAAGAACTATAGACCCATCTCTCTTCTCCCATACCCATTGAAGATCATGGAGCGCCTGATGAGCAGGTCGTTCTCCCAATTCCTGGAGCTAACAACAAGCTGGAGGAGGAGCACTTTGGGTTCTGCCAAGGAAACTGCTCTGATAACCGTCCTGGACGACCTCTGAATGCGTGCAGACAAGGGTCAATTGACTATTTTAATCTTGCTAGACCTGTCTGCTGCTTTCAACACAGTTAATCATGAGATCCTTCTCGCTAGGCTGGAAGAAATGGGGATGGTGGGAACAGCCTTGCGATGGGTTCAGTCATATCTGTTCGCTAGACAGCAGGCAGTGGCACTCCCCCCCTTCCAATCGGACTTTGCTGACATCAAGCATGGGGTACCTCAGGGGTCCTCAATAAGCCCTATCCTATTCAATGCATAAATGCAGCCGCTGATAGGCATTGTCAACTCTTTTAACATTAGGTTGCTGAACTATGCTGATGACATCCAGCTGATTCTTTCTTTGGAAGGTGGCCCTGATGGGGCCCTGGAAAATTTCCATGCCTATATGAGGGAAATGACAAACTGTTTGAGAGACAACTCACTGCAATTCAACAATGATAAAACTGAGATCTTGCATTGTGGAGTGGGTAGAGTGCCGCCAGTTCTCCCAACCAACTTCTGGCCTATTCCCACAGAAACTCCTTTGGTACCCGTGGGGACGGTGCAAAACCTGGGGGTCAGCTTTAATGTTAAGCTGAACCTAGAAGTCTCATGTTAACAAGCTGGTGGGGAGCTGCTATACACTCATTAGAAAACTGCGGAAGGTACTGCCAGTATTACCATCTCAGGCCAGAGCTTTAGTAGTCAGAAGTATCATCATGAGCCACCTGGACTATTGTAACACCTTGCTACTGGAGTCCTCTAAATATCTGCTTGAGAGACTCCAGAGAATTCAGACATCAGTAGCAAAACTTGCACTTATGAGACCACGGCGGTCATCTTCATCTCAGGCTCTGGCAGAGTTGCACTGGCTCCCGGTGGCTAAGAGGGTACAGCTTAAATCCCTCTGTATCGTGTTTAGGGCCCTACATGGACCAGGCGCGGTGCGTCCAGTGGGGCGTGGGAGCATAGCCCCCCCCGCCGGCCCGCACCCGCAGCTTCCTCGACGTCTCTGAACTTAAGTAAACTGACTCAGTTTACTTAAGTTCACAGACACCGAGGGAGAACTGACAATCATGTCAGTCAGCATGGCGTCAGACCGCCCACCCCCTTCAGAGTCTAAAGGTGGTGGGCGGTACGGCATCATGTTGACTGACATGATTGTCACCAGGGGCAGCAGGCAGCAGCACAAGTGCGCATGAGTGGGGAAGGAGGGCACATTTTTAGCCCGTGCCCAGTCATGTGCACTTGTGTTTGTACTGCCTTGCTCATTCCCATTAGGAGCCCTTCGGCCTCCTAATGGGCAGGCGGCGGGCAAAGAGAATTCTGTGTCCCAAGCCAAATCCCAGCGCCAGGATTGGCTGAGGGGTTGCCACTCCAGTGCTGCTGTTCCTGTTTGAAGAGGCGCAGACCAGGAGAAGAGGCGGTCAGGTAAGTTTTATCAATTTTATTCAACCTCGGCCCCGGCCCCCGGCCCCCACGCGACCACTCTCCGCCCCCACCCGGACATCCCCCCCACCACCCGCGAGTACTGCGACGGAGCCGCGATTGTACAGGTCTCTTGACACATCTGAAGGCGGGATTCCTCAGTGGGTTATTTAGAAACCTAACTTCTGATGAGCCTTTGTGTGCGGTTTATCTTCGACCCCTCCGCCTGAAATTCGTGTACAGGACGTAAGGCTATTTCATTAAACATGCTTGTTTCTAATGCTCGCTAAATAATACTTTTAAAGTATTATTAAAAGCCTTAGCATGAAAAGTGCAAGTGCTGCACTCGTTTCTCGACCTGCGCTCTTTCACTGTCAACCCTGAACCTGAGGGGGTGGAGGTGGGGGCTGGGCAGAGGTACGAGTCCCTCCCCAAGACGTATTTATAGTTTGTGAATGTACAATGTAATTATATTTCAGAAACCGACACCCTTTATTTAGCTTGCCTTCCTTAAAAGTAGTGTGTGAAATGATTTTTAAAAGTTTTGCATAAAAATGAGCATGCTGGCTGAGATGGGCAATGTGTACCACAGCAAAGACAGAATAAAGTGTACTGAACAGAACCAGTGAAAAGGAAACTGCTATATTCAGGAATAGAAATCGATCCATCCTGTGGGCATGCATGCATTCATCCACCCATCTTTCACCCATCCATGCATACATCCACCCAATCATCCACTAGTCCATCCATATTCCCATCCAACTATCCATCTACCTATGTATTTACCCACCCGTTCATCCATACAACCAACCATCAATTCCTCCACTCTGGCATCCATTCAGTCACCCATCCATTCCAATGCCTCTAATCATACATCCACGTGGCCAGTCACCAGCCTACATACCCACATAGCCATCCATCCACACCATCAGTTCAGCCAGCCAAACATACCTTCATTCACCCATCAATTTCTTTTGTGTATACGAATATATAACGTGTACTCTGTATTTTGACCCTACTATACCTCTCAGATGCCCTGTTTATACCACAAAGTAGCAGACAGCTGGCCCACGACGGTACATTTCCCTAGAACCTCGGGGTGTTTTTAGGGAACAACAGATTTGCTCGCCTGGCCTTGTGTGTTTCATGCTGAATGTAACATCTTAAGGGTCCCATTTTTAAAAAAAAATATGCAAGTCGCTGAATTTATATATGTATTGTGGATTATAGAAAACAACTGCCTGGTGTGATATTGCTCCCGTGAATTTAGGTTCTGGCCTGGGTACGGTGCTGTGCGGGCGCAGTGATAAAGGTTATAAGAAATTACGTAATCATGTGCTGCGCCTTGATTGTGGGAGGGCGAGGGTCCTGGTCAGTGATACAATTTGTTAGCAACCTGGCAGCTTATGCAGGTGGTCAGAGATTAGTGCTCTAAGGACCCCGGAGACAGTTAAAAAGGCTATTGTGTATCACAACAGCAGCTTTTCACTGACCTATCTATGTGTGCAGCCACCCCTGGGTTGCAGGCTTGCCAGACTGTGCGTGTTTACCTCGCAGCTGCATCTGTTTAGATTTTGGAGCCGCTTGACCTGTGAAGTTGCAGCGTGTAGCTTGCACTGCCTGATGGAGAGGGTGTGACCTCTATCAGAGTCTCTTTAGAAAGAAGACCACTGGTGCTGGTGTTGCTGGAGGAGTGCAGTATTCCAGGGGTCTCTGAGCGTGGCGCTAGGCCGGAGGAATTTGTTTGCTTTTAAAATATGCTATGTAGCTTTACATTATTCACTTTTTTGCAGCTAGTTGTTTTGATCTTTAAACCTATTTTCTGTGTTTCGATAAAACTTATGTGGAGTCACGAGCCTTGTTTGAACTGACCACTATTAATATCTACTCTCTGTATGTATGTACTATTATTTGCAAGAGCCAGGCAGGCAGCTAAAATCAGGCCAGCCCTAAAAAAATTGATAAAAAGTCAAAGTAGCCTGAATGTTGTGTGTTGCTTTAAACCACTCTTAGCAGCGCAGTTTATTTGATTGCGCAGGTCCACTGAGTCCATTAGTGCAGGCTAATCCATTGCATGAACGTCCTGGCCACTTCCATTTATCAGGGTTTATTAATCTGCTCATTCCTGATAACTTGTGAGCCTCTGTTGATGACGTGGGATGGCTTTTCTACTGAGAATTTTGGGGAACAATAACATGGGAAGCCTTTGCTGTTCTATGCAGGAATATTTTACACAGAGTACTATTTGAAATGCATTCATATTTTCTGCACTTTATACTTTTTAAAATTGTGTTTCTTGCATGAAAACAGAAAATTAATGTAAGAAAATAGTGTCATCATATTGATGTACAGCACTGCACAGTCAATTAATGTATTTATTGTATAGTTAAAACCATTACAAGTGTATCAGTGTGTTCAAAAATAATATGGGTAAATGCTAACATCAGCATACGCGAAGATCGTCCTCTACAGCTCATAAAAATTGGCAATTTCTTAAATGATAAATACTAAATCATATTGCTTTATTAAACTTCCTGCTTCCTCAAATCTGCTTAAAATTGCACCATTTGTCCACCCTTTTTTCAAAACTTAGGTTTTCAGGCTCGCTCGCCAGGCTCGCTCGCTGCAGTGCAGTACGACAATACTTTTTTGCCTCACCAATTTCAAATGTCACCAGCCGCCCCTGACATGAACTTGGGCCCAAACCAATACAGAGGAGATTTGGATGGTATGTTCCTACACGTAACCTCCGCTCCTCACCAGCCAATCTCGCTATCATACCCGAAACAAAGAGAGCAACTTTGGAAGGTAGAGCGTTTGGCACAGCAGCTGCGCATCTTTGGAGCAACCTCCCCCTTGAATTGAGACAGACACAGGATCTATTGTTGTTCCCCAAAATAATCAAGACCTGGCTATTTCCCAGGACATAATCTCCACCCAGTATGATGGCAACATCCCTAGTCAGAAATTCAGGTGTCACAGCACCGGGATGCCCGTAGGGTTACAGTGCGCTCTATAAATGTTCATACATACATACAGCAACTTATGAATAGACACTGGGCCCAACTGGATATGCCTGAGCTCAATAATTGACTCTTTAACACTATCCCTACCCTTATTGCTAATCTTCAGGCTAATCAAATCATTGTGCATCAAAAGCTTAGGCATGCTACTGAAGGAATTTTGCCTCTTACACCTATAACGCAACGAAGAAAGCTTCCTCCTGCCCCGCGGTTCAATGACGCCCTTCAATGTGAAAAGAAACACTGTAAAATATTGGAAAAGGGCTGGAGGAGGCATTGTGCACCTGAGGCCAAAGCCAAATATACTAATGCCTTGCAAAAATATCATGCCTCCTGCAAAATGGCATGAGAATCCTATTATACTGTGAAGATCTCCAGCTTCCAACACAGTCCAAAAACCTTGTATAGAGTGGTGAAGGAATTCTTAGCAGTTAGCATTTTTACACTGCCGCCCGTACTTTCTCAACTACAGGGTCACTAGCTAGCAACCTTTTTCCTAAGTAAAGTTGAGCTAATCCACCAGCAACTAGCAGTAGATGCTCTCACACTAGTGAGTCCCTCTTCCGCAACCACTCAAAGTCTTGACTATTCAGCATTAAATTCTCTTGCTTATAAGCCCAAAGACAAGCCTGAAGAATACTTGGAAATTAAAGCCGGGCTCCTGTTGGATTTATCATTGTTGCATACTTTATTAGATACCATTAAGTCTGGCTCTCAGCTAGACTCTCTTCCCATGTCTAAACTTAGATTGATTGACAATGCTGCCCTTTCAATAATTTTTGATCTTCTCAACTCCTCTCTGAGTGTTGGCTATGTCCCCTAGAATTGAAAACATGCTGTAGGACACCCTCTGCTCAAAAAGCATGGCCTTGACCCCTTTTGTTGGGCCAATTTTCAGCCTATTTCTCTCCTCCCAGCCTTTTCTAAGATTCTTGAAAAGCATATCAACACTCAACGCTCCACCTTCGTTCCCTCCTGCAATCAGCTCTATCCGTCTGAGTCTGGCATTAGGGCAGGCCATAGTACGGAATCCGCCTTACTGGGAGTCACGGAGATCCTTCGGCAAGAGCTGGATTCCGGTGGGACAGCTACCCTTATCCATTTGGATTTAAGTGTAGCTTTTGATACAGTTCTACATTCTATATTACTGGACAGATTGGAAACGTGTGGACGTGGCACTAAGATGGATGTCCTCGTTCTTGAAAGATTGTATTTTTCAGGTATCCTCAACCAATAACGTATCCAATACCCTCTCGCTGCTCTTGGGGGTTCTGCGGGACTCCATTTTGAGTCCCCTGCCTTTTAACATTTACCTTCACCCTCTGATGGACGTGATTGAGGAGTCTGGTCTCAGTCTGTTTTCCTATGCTGATGACTCCCGGGTCATTTTCTCACTTTCTAATGCTCAGAACCTAGATGTGTCCCCACTTAGGCAAGGCCTGACTAATGTCGCCCACTGGATGAACAGAAATGCTTTAAAGCTTAATGGTAACAAAACAAAAGTTATGATTCTGGGCAATAATCCCGAACTCTGGGGAATTAAACTCTGACCGACCTCCCTGGAAGTAAAGCAGCACATTTAAAAATGATAACCTAGCACAAAAAATGTCTTGCTGTTATTTTCATATACACTTAAAGCAGCACATTTTCCCTAAAATGCATTCTAAAAGGATTCTTTTTTTTTACACATTTAAGCAAGCGAATGTTTAGTACTTGACATTCTCTATGTGAAAACATTTCTGCAGCAGTTTAAACGCATTCCAAAAGAGCAATTCTTATGTGGTCAGTAAGTCAAAATTAATTTTTAAAAATCCTTCCCTGCACTTGCTCCACGGTGCGCTCAACCACAAGACATATCCTGGGCCTATATCACCAGCTGGGCCCTGGGACATAACAGTAGTCTCTATTGCCTCATAAACTCCCTCTAAGAGCTTAGAAAAGCTTATTCATTAGCCAAAGTTCCCTCCAACTGCCAAGGAAGGTATGTCGACCACTTCATCACTTCTATTAGTGGTTGTGCACTAAGCTTTTCCTCTGGCGTTGCAGCATGTGCAGCTACCTTCACTGGGACATGCCTCCTACACCGCGGACCACGGACCTCGTCAGCAGGGCTAATCCTGGGCATAGGACTAAGCTACGCTCACGGAGAGTGCGTAGTTTGCGCTACTACGCGCTATGCGAATTGCACGTATCACAGTGCAAAAACTTTTAGCGTAGCGGGCATTTTTTGCTCGCTCGCGGTCCTCATTGTCAAGTTGGTAACCGCGAGCGAGCAAAATCAACATACCGGTGAGACTTTTTCCTTGTTCTCGATCAGCAACATCAATTTGCTGATCACAAGCGTGGAAAATAAACCTCCCAGCGAGATTCTCAACGCGGGGTCAGGTTTCTCATTGTGAGAGGTTGCATGTGCTTGCAACCGCTCGCGATGAGAAACTACTAGTCCGCGTTGAGAAAGCTGCTGCTCGAGTACAAATCTTCTCGAGCGGCAGAAAACGACCACTGGAACTGTGCAAGATGCCATTTGCAATGATTGCACAGTGCGGACAAACATCCGGCACTGTGCAATCAGTGCGAACAGCATTTTCCCTACCGCATGACGCAGTTCACGTAGCTACGCGTAGCTTGCGAAGTGCACTTCGCGTAGCTACGCGTAACGGTTCGACACAAACTACGCCCAGGGTTAAGGACACGACATCTGAGCCACAGCTACAGGATCCCTAGTCCTACCAAGTTGATGGCATAATTCTCATATAGCGGTCCTTTTTTGACTTCTCTAAACTAATTTACTGTCTGTCATGTGATTGTGTGCTCATCTAAGTTGCTCTCTTAAATACTCGTGATCTTCGGTCCATGTGCTTTTGAGAATGTAAAAACAGAATGATATCAAAACACTCTTTTCCATAAAGTGTAATTTTACAATAAATAACCAGAAATACAAGAGTAATATATAACTCATTCACCCTAAACGCATATTCGAGGATGAAATTAATTTGAATTGAAATAGCAATGTGTATTGCAGAGTGGCCGAAAGATGGCAGTGCATTACTGGGAAAAAGCAAAAAGCTAAAATAAAACTATCTTTTCTGTTTATGAGAAGAATGTTAGTAGACGGATATTTCCACTAAGCTGTCTTCGCTCAGAAACATTGCCAACAACTTCCCAACTGCTAAAAAATATTACCCTTGGTTTTCAGAAGGAGCAACGCATTCCACAAAATCACCGCAGTCAGATATTTTTCCACTACCGCATGTCACCTCGCACTGACCTTTTGTACACCTACCCTTTCGAATTTTATGACAGTCCCTGGAGGTATTATCCTGTTTTAAGCACGGAATCTCTAATGAGGCTTTATAACTCAGTTGCACATTCCCTTAGACCAATGTTTAGAGACCACTGTAACATTTACCTTGAGACTATCTGCCACAAAATGTGTTTTTCAGATTAAAAAGAAGTTCACTACAGTGTAACTTAAATAGAAGATTCCGGGCGCTTAATGATATTTTCTCTGCGCTTTTTATCAACAGCGGCAGAAATGGCTAAGAAAAGTTACATGTGTGTTGGCGTTAGAATTACGTGCGTTAAATATATATAGGGGCAGAATTACGAGCCCCTTGCACCACTTTTGCGTCACTTTTCCCCTGTTAAAAGTGACGCAGAAGTGGCGCAAGGGCTTGTAAAACTACCCCGTACTATTTTAGAATGTTTTATAGTCACACTTTTGATTTAATGGTGACTTCCGTAACAGAAATATGTATTCATTCGAGGCGATTCTGATTACCAGACATCTCACCTACCTTTTTTTTCTTTTTATAGATCTGCAGTGCGAAAAGTACCATGGGCCTTATTTATGAAAAGTGACGCATCGCTGCGTGAAAACAGCGATGCGTCACTTTTCACTGCGCACTCCTTGCGACACCAATGATGTGTCATATTTAATGTATGACGCATCATGTCGCAAGGAGTTACAGATACGTCAGTATTTCTGACGTATCTGTAAGCGCAAAAGTGACGCATTGCTGGAGTGTGTCACAAAAGTGACGCAACTCCAGCAATGCGTCCTTTCACATGGGGAAAGCCACATGGGAAAGGGCTTGCATCAGTCTTACGCCTGCTGTGAGGCAGGCGCAAGATTTTGACGCAACAGCGTCCTAAAAGTGACGCAGTGAAATCTCATAGATTTCACTGCGTCACTATTACGAGGCTTTTTGCGGGGGAACGCCCCCTCTGCATACATTATACCTGACACAGGTATAATGTGGCGCAGGGGTTTAAAAAGTGACGCATCTACCTAGATGCGTCACTTTTTAAATATGGCGCAACAAGGCGCATGTTTTACGCTGCCAATGCGTCACAAAAAGTGATGCATCAGCAGCGCAAAACTGACGCAAGGCCTCATAAATGAGGCCCCATGTTCGAATTGTGACTTTTCACATCGTGTTCCATAATAAAGAGTGAAGCAATTATAAATTAAATTGAATTCGTAAAGACATATTTGGATTTAAAATCAATATTAGCCCACAACATGAACTACACACAGGGCCCAAAGACATGGACGCCTCAGACTGTAAATAATTGGGCAATGTCAACCATCTTGCATCCACTGTAAAGCCTCGTGCAGATCAGCATATGTGACCCTTCATTCACTGTCCTGCCCAATACTACAAAGGCATAGAAGTGGTAGGGATACTCTTAAGTTAAAGCATTAAATATCAACACAAAGTAGACTGGTCCCTAAAACCGCTGCAATGCCACACAATGCATCTGGAGCAGCGTCATTTTGGCTTCACCCTTGAATATATGACCAGGCTACACACACACACACACACACACATATATATATATATATATATATATATATATATATATATATATATATATATATATCAAGCCATTCGCAGAACCAACTTTGGAAAGAGCCTTACGGAGACAACTTCATTTGCAGCAGTTTTAATCAAGAGTGACAGCGTGACAACAACGGAGTTTAGGACAGGCAAAAGCATCCAATATTAAAACCCAGACGCGTTTCAGGTAATGGGTCCTTTCATCAGTGGCTTATCTGAAAGGCAGTGGGAAAACGATTAAAGGCACCTCCTGTTCTTTAAGGGCTTTATGTATTGAGGGAGGGGGATGGCGTGGCCCCCCTCCTGGAGCACTCGAGGGCCCGTCACCCCCCGGGCTACAAAAAAACATGGTTGGAGGGGGCTGCAAGGTCTCCAAAGCCCCGGGGATTACCACTCCCAAGGGCTTTATGTATTGTGGGAGGGCCCACTCCTGCAGTGTCCCGGGGTGTACATCCCGCCCTCCCATAGCAAGGAAATATGTTCTCTCTTTCAAAATCTAAATCAGATTGCTTTTTCACATTGGAAGCTGCATGTTAGTAGCTCCCCATGTGGGAAAGCAATGTCAGCTCTCAAGCACGTAGAAGTTGGTCACCAAAGGCACTGGAGTCACGCACCGTACAGATTATGAGCATTCAGTGCAGGAACACCCGGGGGCCGCATTGAGCGCTGCACTGGGTGCATGACTTCTAATTTTACTGTAAAAAAAATAGCTCCTATCAGTAATTTCTAATATCCCCGGAGACCCTATCCCCCGGGTCTTATAAAAAATGTTGGGGACCGTGGGGGGAGCCACAATGCCCCCACGGTCCCGCCGGCTCCCCGCGTCCTTCAGGAGCCGGCAATCTGGTTTGGATTTTGAAAGTGAAATCCAAACCAAATTTGCTATGGGAGGGGCGGGAGCGCCAGACTCCCGCCCTCTCATAGCAAACAGCAGTGTCCTGGGGTAGGCACCCCGGGACACTGCGGGAGGCGGCCCTGGGGTGTGGCCGTCCCCAGGGCCCTCGAGGGCTCTAGGCCGAGGGCCACGCAGCCTGCCTCACACAATACACAAATCCCCAGGGGGTGGTGGTTCCTGGGGCTTGAGGGGGGTCGTTGAGGGCCACACACTTCTAATTTTGCAGGGGGGCCCTTGGACGCGAAAGTGGTGCAAGGGGGTTGTAAATCTGGTACACAGTGTTCTGTTTTACTTTGCTTTCCTTTATGTCATTTAGAGGATCCTGGGTACATATAAGGGTTTCGGTACAGCTAGTACTTTTCAACCCTACCTCTAAACTGCTTACTGCCTGTTACCATAGTAACAGTTTATGGAACACTTAAGTGAGCACAGAGGTTAGGAGTTCTCCACACAATTGGCCATATGTAGGTAAATCCCGAATACCGTTTCTTAAATACCGATTTTAAACGAATTTTACCGAATCGGTATTTAGAAATCGATATTTGGGATTTAGGTAATAATTCGGTAACAATTACCGATTAGGTACAATTCGGTAAATAAATACCGAATCCTCAACACCGATCAATAAATTCTGATTGGTAAATACCGAATCGGTAAATTCCAAATCGGTAAATAATAAATCGGCTATTCAAAATTGGAAAAAACCCAGGATTCAGCCAATCATGTGCAACCACACCTCCTCCCAACCAGGAAATGGCCACACCTATGCAGGTGCAAGCAATCTAAAGCTGCTGGAGAGGCTGTGAGAGCCGAGCAGAGCCCTTTAGCCACTGGAAAACATTACTCCTGGGAAATTGAAAAAATGGCAAGCAAAGACACAGAGAGTGAAGTTGCAGAGAGGAAGAGGAAGATCAAATTCAGCACCAAGGAGCTGCAGGTCCTGGTGGAGGATGTTGTAAAGGAGCACAATAAATTGTTTGGGAAGCAATCCCTGCTGGTGGAAGAATCTGCCAAAAGGAAGATTTGGTGGGCAATACAGTCAAAAGTAAATGCCCTCGGAGTCACCACACGGGAGATTGACGACCTGAAGAAGAGGTGGTACGACCACCAGAGCTTGACAAAGCGAAAGATGGCTGAGCTCCACAAACAGGTAAACCTGACTGGAGGAGGGAAGAACAGGGCACCTGCCCTGACTGAGATGGAGGAGCTGGTGGAGTCCACCATCGAACCAGACAGCGTCTGTGGAGTGGGAGATGCAGACAGCTCAGCCCGAGCTGCCACCAGAAAAGGTAAGAAGCATGCACAGCAATCACCCCCACCCCATCCCCTTCCCATTCCCCTTCCCCTATGTGGTAGTGTTAACCCCACTCCAGTACAGGTAGTAACATACACCAGCAATGCATTATGGGAGATGTAGTCAATGAAACATCTACCATGTCAGACAGCACACCAAAGAGCAAGGCATGCAACACACATCAGTGATTAGCAAGCTGAGGCAATAGCAACAGTGTTTCAGAGATCAGAATTTAATTGTATAAGCAGGGCTGCAGGACCGCAGAGCTAATGTACAAATTTCTGTCCACAGGCGAGACATCTTGCAGGCGTACCAAGGAGAAGGAAGGCAGTGCACCTAAGAGGGAAGACACACAGGAGGCAAGTACAAGTGCAGGGGATACCACCCAGGAAACTGCTGCACCACCAGCACAGCCAGCCTCCCAAGACCTTCCAGCATCACCACAGCTGCAGGACTCCCCAGAGCGTTTTGGCTCCCCTCTACTCCTGTCCTCACCTGAACTGCTTGCGTCACCGGCTGTGACAATACCTGCAGTCCAAAAAAGCAAGAGACATGTAGTTGCCACACTAATAGAAATGGAGTCATTAGCAGGAGACACAGTGGGGGGTGGAACATCAACTGTGGCCGGTGAGGACAGCACTGGCTATCTGCAGTCCTGCGCCGTGGGGGGCCCGTACTGGTGTCAGACGCTGCAGGGCCAGAGACAGCAGTGAATTGCAACATGTTGAGGGTCCCAGTGTCTTCTGTGGACTTGGGATTAGTATGGTGAAAGTACAGCGCATGCAAGGGAAGACCATCTAGTCAGTGCAAAGCCAGATGAGGAACCTGAATGAGAGGCGGAGGGGAGTAGAGAGATGGCAGCGGGTATGAGAGAGATGGCTGCGGGCATACGGGACATGTCCCAGTCTGTACTGCTCTTGTGCAGCAAGCTTGACCAGGACAGGGCAGCAAGGCAGAAGGAGAGGCAGCGGGCAGAACAACATACAAGGCAGTCAACCGCCTGGCCACTGCCACTTCCCTGCTTTGCAGGCGATGTGTAAACATGCCGGAGGGACTGGCACACAGCAGCAGTGAAGTCTCCAGGGGCCTTGTGAGGGTGACAAGGGCTGTTGAGGTGCTGCTGACTGCACAGTCAGCACATACTGTTGCTCTGGATGTGGGTGAGAGTGAGGAGAGCACCAGTAGGAGCAGCATGGCAACCCCCCTATTACTGACACGCACCCACTGAGAACAGCCAGCCAATGTCATCCGGCACCGCTAGGCGTGGCCGCAAAAACTGATGATGCCTACACTCTCTGACCTGCAATGGGTGAAGTAACCCAGGACTGCCAGAATGGATGGCTACAATTGGTCTTGCACATTTGTGCCTTTGTGTACTGGCGAGGTGTCAAAAAATAAAACTATGTTGTGTACATACTACACCTGGCTGTGTCTCTTTACTTACTTAGAAATAGTTGTGTGTGATCTCTGCCCATCTCTGTATCCCATCTGTTGCTGGCGCCACTCCTGCTGTGTTGGGCTCAGGCTGTGCACATTTATCATTGTGGTCCTCATAATCACTTTATTCAACTGCTGTACCTTTCTTTGTAGCAAGGTTGTGCAACATTGCGCAAGGTGCGATGATCTTACAGCAGATGAGGGGTCAGTACTGACGTGTGCCTCCACTTTTGTGGAGGTAGCAGAACCTGCTTTTTAACACCCCAAAGGTGCGCTCCACAACGTTGCGAGTTGATTTGTGTGCCACGTTGTATCGTCTCTCACTCGGGGTTGATGGGTTCAGGTAGGGTGTCAGGATGAACGAGCAGACGGCATATGTGCTATCAGTTATGTGGAAATAAGAGAGCCATTAATCACACGCGCAACAGAACCTACATCTGCAATATCTATCAGGGTGTGTCACAGTGTTTTACCTAGCAGGTATCCTTCTCCAAATTCCCCCGCTGTCAGGCGTGTGTAGATCCCACTGTTCTGACAGATGTAGGAGTCATGGGTGCTTTCTGGAAATTTGGCCAAAATGTCTGTGATTATGTTGTTGGCATCACAGATTACCTGCACATTTATTGAGTGGGTGGACTTTCTGCTCCTGTAAATGTATTCTGTGGCTGCAGGTGGGCATATTGGGATGTGTGTGTGCCATCAATGCAGCCGATCACATGTGGGAAGTTTGCCATTTGGTAGAAGTCAGTCTTAGTCTTTAACAGTTCCGCAAGTGTGTCAATGAAGCTGATGTAATGATACATTCTGTGCATCATGGCCTCCAGCAACTTCCTGAAGAAACAGGACAGGCAGCTCGGGACACCCCTCCTACCACAGCTATCACCCCCTGGTAACTGCCAGTTGTAAGCAGGTATAGGCTACATAGCACCTGCACTTGTAGTGGTATAGCGTGCACCCTTGGTGTCGGGTGCTCCAGGAGTGGGTGCAGGTCCCTTATCAAGTCCAGGATGGTGTGGGGGCGTAGCCTGTACCTTTCATGGATCTCTGCCTCAGTAAGTTTAAATAGTGTGATCTGCTGTCTGTAGACTTGCTCCTCCCAGCTCCAGATCCTCTCTCCTGCTCCCTGTAGCCGTAGCCGCCATGCTATCACATAGATTGCCGCCATTCTGGTCACACTGTTGCATTTTCGGGACTATTTCATGGCCTGCACCTGGTTACCACCTGCTTTCAATCCATGGTAATAACCGACTCTTAAATACCGAATTTCATGCAATTCGGTATTTTAGAAGTTACCTGCATCTCAAATCTCATCATTTCCGTTTCTTATTTACCGAATCGGTAAATAAGAATTCGGTATTTACCGATTCGGTATTTCTGGTTCGGTAACTATAAATCGGTATTTACCGATTCATATTAACCGAATCCTTTTTTTTGGCCTCCTACATCTCGAAGGCCTAAATACTGGTCGTAACTGCTATTTTACTGAATTTCGTCCGTTACTGACTGGTATTTAGCTACCTACATATGGCCCTATGTTCCTAATCGAAACAGTTACTGTGCTGGAGTTTTAAAAGTTTTCCATAGGAACCGTTAGTCGTACCTATAGACTCTTGTAAAGAGTTGGTTAAGAGTTAGCCTCAGTATTATACTTCAAGTTGTAGTGTAGTTCCTATATTCCCAATAGGCTCTGCGCATTGGAATAACATAAACAGCACTGTAGACATAGGACTGAGGTCATCTAGGTCTCTACTGACTATGTTAGACTTAATTAGTTTTGCCAGCTAGCTCAGAGGTCACTAGAAACTTTCTCGAATGTTCAGGAAAGGGTTAACCGTCCTGATTTAGACAAGAAGGGATTAGTTTCTGACAACCGCATAAACATGACAACTTTGCTCCCCTAGAATAAAGAGTGTATCTTCAGAGTCGTGTGAAACAATAGACAGCTATTTCACTGAGTCAGTCGTGCATGCTTAGTTCCACCAGATTGCAGAGAAATAGAGAGACAGGTGTTTTCAAAAAGGTGTTATTTTATTGAGCAGTCTTCTTTCTCATGCAAGTGAAATGAATTGCCACAATTGCAATACTTATTGTAAAGTAAAGTGCGTACAGTAAAAGTAGTATTATGAAATAATACTGTAAAAGCATTGATATGGTTTCTTAGCCATATGATACTTTAAAATGAATAAAATATATACATACATAAAAACATTGACTAACAAACTCGACTGGTGCTTCTAAGATACGCCTACCCCAGTGTACCTGTCCTAAGCCTAATACGTGGGAAGGAGTAAGTAAGTTTCAGTTTTAAGTTAAGTTAAGTTTTGCCAAGTATCGGAATCAAGAATTTTCTCTAAGGTTGTAATCAGCTCCGTACCTTGGTTATAGAATGAAGGAGGTCTTGTATCTCGCTTCTCAGGACTCGATCTCCCAGCACCCCGCGAGGGTGACTTGGGAACTCCGGAGCTGGATTTTCTCGGCTAGAGAAAAAGACAGCGTCTCTCTCAGTGCATCAAGGGGAGGGGCGGTTTCCATCGGCTCTCATAACAGCTGGGCTCCCGGGCAAGTAGAACGTCGCTCTGCTCCCAACCACCGTGTGTTTGCTTAAGGCAACGTTGGTATATTTATGCCTGAAAGGTGCCGGGTTTGACGTAAGGTTGGACATAAGAAGTCACTAAGAACTAACAGTTCTTTCTGGACTTCTTGTTCAAATCAAAACAAGAGCAGGGGGTTTTCCCGGGCTGCTGGAGGCTTGGTTTGTTTAAAGAACGCGTTGTACTTTCTAGGAGTCTATGGGAGTAGCCGTGCTGTGTTTTGGACTGCATGGGCTATTACTGAATATGGATATGATTCTTATGCCTTTATAAGGATATTAATAATTATTACCACATACGGGCATGAATCGGGAATATCGAATTAGGGTCATAGATAGAAATACAACACCCACTCCACGTATCAATGTCCATCATTACTAAATAATAAGCAATATAAACATATAACGATGCATGTGTTTTCCAACCCACCCCAAAATAAATAATCGCATTTGAAATGGTGTATGGTTTATACACGAAAATGAGTATTGGTACTGTACGCTTTTCAAGCAGGGTTATCATTCAGTTAAATACATATATATATCAGCTGAATGAGTTGCGAAAATTACACATGAAATGGCTCTGTTTACAGAAAAGAAGGTCGAGACCACTTCATCACATATTTATACGATATTGTACATGTGCTAGAGGCTGAGGTAAATATTGTCTCTAACGTCTCTAAAAATAGAAGCTCTGTTCTCTAAGAATAGTTCTGCTTTAAGCTGAGGGCCATGTGCCAGAAAAATGGTAAAGAAAAATAAAATTCACTTTCAGGGGAAGGGAGAAAAAAAATAGTCCCAAATGTTTTTAGTAGCATTGTTTAACAAAACTGAAGGCCGAATTCAGAGTTCAGGGAACGCTGTGTGATCATTGTTTTCAAATGTTATTCTCGTTGTTAGGAGAGCACATCATATGAGACAGACTCGCAAAAAATTAGTCTACAACATCAGGTGAAAGTTCGACCAAGTTCGAAAATGCTGTAACTGTGCAGTTTGGAGCATGATTGCTATCATCGATGTTTGGATCAGCAATGCTCACAGAAGGTTGTGCCTGTTTGGTGCTGCTTTCCTCTCGTACTTCCCCGCCACCTACCCGTAATGGTGAAGTCTCAACGAATGCCGTCATCAGAATAGGTAGCCGCTGGGGACAACACATTGCATGAGTCGTTACAGGACAAAGCAAAGCGTCGATATCCATTGGTACTGCTGATGGTAGTGTAAGACAAACGTCCAACACGCATTCTTCACCGCATAGCAGACATCGAAGTACAGGTAATATGCAATCTTGCCATATAGGTCTGAATGAAAGAAACCAGGCTGTACTCAGATCTCTTAGCCGGGCCAATCCGAGGACCTTAGTGATACGGTCTCGGTATCGTATTGCTAGGATTGTTTCTTCCATCGTTGCTGGAGTCTTGTCTGTGGATTGGCTTGCCATATCGGAGCAGAAGGAACAAAAATAAAATTCCTGCCACGAGTCCCAAGATTAAGGGTAGGCCGCCAAAGACAGAATGGACAAAATTCGGGAAGATGCCCAGAACTGTTTCAAAGGGTGCTAACAGTCCCGAAAATTGTCCTAAATACATGTGCCATGCCACTGGTATCAGACATGTTTAAGATTTGACTTAACATTTCTACAAAGTGCACGGGGCAATTTTTTGATAAAAGGGTATGTATCTCTGATGCCGTCCTTGCAACTTGCAGATCATACGTTTCTTTGGACGACGTCAGAGGCACAGTAGTCTGTCAAAGAATAGACTTCATTCTGCTTAAAGTATCAATTCGAATAGAAGAGACATTCACATGAGGCCATATTGCCGCCTCCACGTCTGGATTGCTGTTTGGATACAATACTTGCATACAGCAAACGACCCTGGAAGTAACAGTAACGAGATAACATTCTCCTGGCACCATTCCACAACAGCTATGGTCATTTATTAAAACGTAACTTTGGTTTGAAAGTTGTCTGAAGAATGGCTCTATCTGTTTTGCAGGAGTGCCTTGCAGGTGACAAGAAATGGTATTTGAAGACCCTTCGCAAGCTCCATGCAAGTTAATACCTTGACACAGAATTGTACCGCCTAGTGATTTTTTACAATTATTGTCACTAAGGAATACCTCCTTTTTGCCTTCACTATAACATTTGTGTGTGTAAGGTAAATCCCAGGTTGATTTGATGTATCCTTTACCCAACCTTTCATACTGGCCTGCTGGTATATATTCTTGGCAATTTTAAACTGGAAAGTTGTTATCGGAATTGTAAGTGTTCCGTGTATTATCCATTCAATGACAGGTCTCTCTGACATTGTCAATGGTAATCTCTCAAGTTTTTCAATGCTCAGAATCGTATAATCTGCTCCTTTTTGTGCTAAACTAATTTGTTTATCAGTCAGGGTAAAGATAGAAAATAATGACGTTTCATTGATTAGACGCCATGGCACGTAGCCTGAACGTAGGTTTTGTAACGTCCAGCCAAGCTGTACAATAGAACGCAATTGGGACTGACCATGTTGTAACATTAGTAAGTCCTGCTCTATTATATCAAAGGCAGATGATACAATACTGTCCAGTGAATACATTCTGGAAGACAGAGTCGTTAACCCATTGTCCACAACAGAAAGTGATTTTTCCAAATTTAAATGATCAATTTCTCGTATTTTTTCTGTTGTCTCAATTTGCATTACTTTCCAAGCTTCGTTGTATGCAGCGTATATACAGGCTGCTGTTTGCAAGGTCCCATTATGAAATCTCGCAAGTCAGCACCTTCTTTAAGTAAAGTCAAGTGTTGCTCAATTTCAGCCAGTGTGGATTTCTGTAGCCACTCAAGGCATAATTTCTCTACACTGTATGTTGTAACTATCCCTGGATGTTGTCTCTGGGAGTATCTTGGGTCTGGCCTGGTCATTTTTAACCCCTGTTTTTGTTCAGGAATCTATCATGACAGTTGTTTGTGTCTGTGGGTGAGCTAGATCAACCATTTTTTCCAATCAGGATTTGTTCTGTTTTGGTGAAAAATATGGGATACGTCTATTTCCACATCTGTAGTGCTATTGCTATCAGGTATGGGCTTCGGAATAGACGGTTTGTTTAAGTCTTTTATCTTAGCTAGGCCAAGACAAGTAGTTTGTTGAATGGTATCATTCAGGAATATTATTTGTTCTGGGATCATACAGGCTCTAAATAAGGTTCTAGACCTTGTACCTGCCAATCTTTTGTACCCCAGATGGTTTTTGTTTCAATGTTATTTTTCCAGAACTCAAAACCAAATGTAGACATTTTGTCATAACATTTTTCAGAATAAATCAATTTAGTATTTGTCAACATTGTTTTTATTCCTGTTCGGTTTAACAGTTTAAAATAAAACGTTTCTGGATCACTATTATTGAACCCTGAGAAGTATGGAAATTTCTCATAGAATGTCTTCGAGCTGCCTTTTGGCGGAGTTGGACAATGTTCCCATTGATTATAATTAAACACATTTCTAGGTTGTGCAGATTTATGCAAATAGTGATGACCATAGTGATTGTAACAGTATAACTCTTCATAATTTGATAAACCCTGTAAATATTCATGTTCTGTGAATTTAGCTGACATTACTAAATCTGACATCATATTATTAATATTTTCAAAGTCCCAATCATCAGAAAAAGAACTTGGTATCATAAAGTCAGTTAAGGAAACCTTAAACTGGTGTGGATACTCCAAGAGCTCAATCGCGCCATAAATATCATAGTCAGTACTGTCCCATGCTATACCACCAGGTATTGGATTGGCTGTGATGTTCACTGATGATAGTTCTCTTTTCTCGATGTTAGAGGATCTGTGAGACTTTAAGACCAAGTTGATGTTCTGACTTGCTGTGTCCATTGTACTATATTTTCCATCAATGAATCTACCTAAGCACAAAACCATGATGAGCCAAAGTAGGAGAAAAAGTACACCTAACACAGTCCAAAATTTAATCCATGGTAAAATCAGATATGTTTCTT
This sequence comes from Lissotriton vulgaris, assembly GCF_964263255.1. Lineage (NCBI taxonomy): Eukaryota > Metazoa > Chordata > Amphibia > Caudata > Salamandridae > Lissotriton > Lissotriton vulgaris. The sequence goes on from NC_141694.1 coordinate 503,513,082, forward strand.
TTAGTTGGTGTAAAAGCTCGGTCATTTTTTCTTTGAAACTTTTTGTTGCTGGCTTGTCTCCATGTTCACTTGGATCATCGGAAAAGTCATCAAAGTTGATAAAATAGCCAGATGCTGTTCTGTCGATTGGTGGGATTGCTTCCGGATTTCCATTGATCTTTTCAATTTCTTTTGTTTAAATTTGTACATTCTTATGCTACATCGTTGTAGATTGGTGTGTCATTATGAATTGTTGAAATTTGTGTTTCAAGAGGCACAAGTTCCATGGCTTTGTTGCATAGTCCCTTGTTATTTACTGCAGGTTTATCGAATGTGATTAGTCTCTCAGTTAGAACCTTTAGGATTGTAGCAAAGTTTGGTCTTCTGTTATTTCTTGGTAGTCCACTGGGCCTGCTATTTATTATCGGCCACATGTTTGTGGTTTCACCAGATCGATGGAAACAATTCTGTTTTCCTTTTTACCAGCAAGTGGCGGTAGTACTACTGATCTTGTTCCGCTGACAGCTAAGACAGGTACTGCTTTTCTGTAGGAAGGCCCAAATTCCATTTTTACAGCGATCTTTTCTCTGACCAGATCCCCAATCTTCGGAATGCAGACAGGTCTTTCTGGGACAGGTGGTTCTTCAATGGTTGTTGGCTTAAACTTTATGTTACTTAGACTCTTTCTTGTTTCATTCAAGTCCTGTAAAACAGCCAAACGATCTTTGATATCAAAGGTTTTTTCTTCTACCACTGAAGTCTGACGATCCAGATCCTGGATTATCATTCTAGTACCGAACAATAGTTTGTATGGACTGAAACCCCCTAGAGAATTTCTTGGTATGTTATTAAGACTATGTTGATAACTTATTAAATGTTTGACCCACCATCACCCGAACCTAATACCCTCGCCGTTATAGATTGCTTTATGTCACGGTTTTTTCTTTCCACTACCGCATTTCCCTCAGGATGGAAGGGAGAAGAGTACCGCAATGCGATGCCCATACTGTTCATGGTCTCTTTGTAAGCTCGATAGCTAAACGCAGGACCCTGATCAGAATGTAGCATGCCAATTGCGTATGTGCCGATAAAGACTCGCAAATCATTTTATAACAGTTATGGCGTCAGCCGAGTGCTGGTGGTCTACATGTTTAAGTTAATTTTGTCTTAGTAATTATGGGGACGCATTTCTCCGGTTGGATTTCTGCGTTATAGATTGACTGATGCTTTCTAATAAAGGTGTCCTGGCAGTAGTCTGGTCCAGTTCACAACTGCGATCTCTGTTGCAGTCTGGACAATCCATTGCAAATTTGTAGATTTGCAAGCTCATCCCCGGCCACCAGTATTCTGATTGTAATTCTATTAGAGATTTCAAGATCTGTTGGTGCCTCAGGCCCAGTCCCATGTGTGCGTCTTCAATCAAGAAAACTCCCCGGTTCGTGTTTGGAATTACTCTATCCCCGACTCCAGGGATTTGAGCAAAAGGAACAGAGTTTGCATCAATTATGTATGTATTACTGAGTGGATAGTTGAGAGGTAATGCTGCATAATCGCCTTTTAAAGAGGCTTTTTCTGCCAACATGGTTTCCACATCTATGTGTTTTTCTGAACGCTTTTTTGTGGCTATGGAAGCCAGTTGAACCGCTTCCGCTGTGGCTGTGTTAGCCAATGAATTCCCTGCAACATGAACGCCATCACGTTGATGACTCAGTGTATGGATCACGTGAGTCTTTTGTAGTTCTTTCTTTAAAAGAACTAATTGTTCCCAAAGCGTTTTATGCTTTATTGTGGCACCAGTGTCATCTTTGTAACCGTTTTTGCTCCATGTCTGCATGTCACTGTTGTATGACTTGACGCAGAAATGTAAATCGCACACTATCAGTGTGGGGAATTCGCGATCGGCATTTTCAAGCGCCATCTCTAAAGATCTTTTTTCAGCTCGCTGAGCTGAACAGTTTCTGAGTGATCCATTTTTGGTAATCATCAGTTTGAATTTACTAGAGCGCCAGCGACCTTTAACAATCGTGCACGCTGCATTGTAGGATTTTTTATCTACATCGTAGTGTTATGCGAATCTGTCTATATAGATTACGCAGGTATATTGTTCCAGAGGCAGAATTTCGATATACAGAGGGTATTCTTGTTCATATTCTAGATCATCTAGTTTTTTCAGTTTCGAGTCAAAATAGTATTTCACGTCTTCTGTAGCAAGAGAATTTTCCCATTGTATCCATTTTGGATCTAATGCCACTGTATTCAGATTGCGTGGACTTTTTAATGCCTCAAGGGCTGATTCTGCTGTATAAACAGTTATTCTCTTGCCTTGGGCTAGGGCTCTTTCTTTTGCTACAGCAGTTTGAACCGCTGTCAGAATTCTTTCTGTAGAGCTGAATTTCATTTCAGCTTGAGTGTACAAATGTGATTTGTAAGCTATAGGTACAGTTTCTCCCTCATTAGAGGTCAGGTATGTGAATCCGCATTTTCCTGGGATCACTCGGATTACAAGGTTGTGTACGTTTTCGCGAGTTTACAATTTTATTTTAGCTAACATGTCTGTTTGTAGTGATCTTAAAATTTCTGTGTGTTTTTGAGTCCAATGTATTGGTTTGAATTCAGGTTTTATTAATTCATAGAGAGGTTTAACCCTCTCTGCGTAATTTAGAATGTATGTTCTACCGAAATTCAGGAAGCCTAATATTGATTGCACATTTTTCAGCATTTTTGGTGCTTGGAGTACTGCACACTTCTCTAGGAAGGTGTCTGCCAGGCTTTTGCCTTCACTTGATAATTCATATCCTAAAAATAGGACTGTTAGATGGGCAATTCTTGACTTTTTTAAGTTGAATTTGTAACCCTCTGATGCGAACCCAAGTACTATGGTGTTCACTCTCTTTAAGTGAGTCTCCAGGTCATCGTCTGTAAGATAGATGTCATCGACATATGATAATGCCTCATCATCATATATTTGTAGTAACTCTGTTACCCTTGCTGAGAATAATCCTGGGCTATTCTTGAATCCCTGTGGGAGTCGGCAAAATGGTTTTTGCGACCCCATTATTGAAAAAGCGGTCAAATACCTGCTTTCAGGTGTAATGTTTTGACAGCAGAATCCATTAGAGATATCTAATTTCATTTTATATTTTTTGCGCACAATGTTATTCATTAGTGCTGCACTGTGTGAGTTTTTTACTGCAAACGTTTTGCAGCAGGAGTTTAAATGTCTGTAGTCCAAAACTAGGCGATATGAATCGTCTGGCTTGGAGACAGGAAACAAAGGATTGTTCATTTGTGAGGTGCATGTTTCAATCACTCCTTGATTTTCAAGTTGATCTAAGATCTCCCTGACTTGCTTTTTAGCTTCTTGTTTAACTGGGTACTGCCTTTGTGCAGTTGGTTGATTTTTTAACTGGATTTTGTTGGGAGGAGACTCCTCATCCCATCCTATATGAGTTTTGTATAGTGCAGGGGCTTGGGCCACTGCCCATTTTCTTGTCAATGTGTATTTTTTATGAATCGGAAGGTGATTCGAGAAGGCAGGCACAATCATTTCTTCGCCATGAGGGCACTCTTTGACAAACTCTGGTGGTTAGTCTTTTTCAGCTAACAGGATGTCATAGGCTTTTTGAAGTTTCTCCCAAAAGAGCCCTTTTATTTTCCTGGTTTAATCTCCCTCTATGCGTAATATTATTTCATATAGTTTATGGGGCACACTGACTCGTGTGTCTGCAGTTTCCACCTGAATGTATTCATCAGTGTCCGCTGTCTCCAGAAGATTCATCAGGATCTTGCGAGCTATTGTCACTTCTGCTGCGGTGTCTAGCATTGTCTGAGCCCACTCTCCGTTTTTCAGTTGTGTCCTCAGAATCCTCGGCATGTTTAATTTTAATACTTACTACCTTCTTCCTGGGAAATTGTGATTTATTACTTTGATGAGCAGGTTCTTTGTCTTTGGACTTGATGTGCTCTTCCTTGTGTTCTGACCATCCTCTTCTTTCCGATTTCTGTGAGGAAGTCTGAGAAGATCGAGAGGGATGTGTATAAATATCTTGATATCTATCAGGTTTTCTCAATTTATCCCTATCTCTAAGGTTATATCTTTTATCAGAGGGTTCCCTTTGGGGAGACTTGCCTCCTCGGCCTGGAGATCTTTTTCTCCGTTGAGGAGACCTTCCTCTGGACTGGAAACGTTTTTCCTTGGGAGTGGATTGTTTATTACCCTCCCAACCATTTTTTGGAGTATTTAAATTATTTTTAATAAATGTTTTTTCAGGATTTTCAGTTAGTTGGGGTTTCACCGGTTTCCCACCCAAACTATCTCTTCCTAGCTCTTTATAGGATTGTTCTATGATTCTGGCAAGTTCAAATGGTTGGTCTGTTATATCAGTTTCCTTCAATTTCTGCAGGTACTCTATATCGTCCCTTGCCAATTGAACTAATTCTCTATATGCCTGTGTTAATTATTTTAGTTTAACTAGGAGTTCTTTGCTTGACATTGTTTCAATGTCTGGGTGTGTTGCGTAGGTGGCTAGAACCGGCCACGTGGCTCCAGGTCTACCTAGTGGACCGTGCCTGGTGATGTGATTTTGATGTTTTAGGGCGCCTTTAAACCAGAGCAGGTGATCTTGGTACGTTAGTGGGATTTCAACGTCCTCAAAAGGAGTGTATATATCCGTAGGTTCCTCTATTTTGTAATAGTGGAAATCTTTTGTCAAAGCGTGTGCTGCTGGAAAATGTATCCATGTGTAGAATACCTCTGTCTGCCGAAACTCATGTCCCTCTATCACGAATATGACCATACCACCTCTGGATGATAGTCCATTTTCTATAAGTTTAAGAGTTATAGTTATTTTTATGTTGACCGGAATGATTATAGCATTCGGGTCACTTTGCTGGAGACTTGTGTCTTCCTCTAACAGTTGAGCTGCTAATGCTTCTCTTTCTTCTTCACTTTCCGTCATTTTATTGACTAAAAAATGTTTTGTTGCAGAGCGAGTTTCAAGGAAACAAAGATTAGGTGCACAATATTTTGGAACACTGTATCCTTCAACGTTGACTAAACCAAGAACTAATACATAGAATTCTCATCCTACTAAGTTCCGGCGGATATTAACCTTTCACCCACTCCAGACGTCTATTGGAGTTTTTACGGGAGAAAGGGGTCTGTGTGAAAAGCACGACTGAGTTACTTTAGTGTCTTGCGTTAGTTTTATCGCCTGACCAAACGATGGGCGCCATGTAGTGAAGTTCCTATATTCCCAATAGGCTCTTCGCATTGGAATAACATAAACAGCAGTGTAGACGTAGGACTGAGGTCATCTAGATCTCTACTGACTATGTTAGACTTAATTAGTTTTGCCAGCTATCTCAGAGGTCAATAGAAACGTTCTCGAATGTTCAGGAAAGGGTTAACCGTCCTGATTTAGACAAGAAAGGATTAGCTTCTGACAACCACATAAACATGACAACTTTGCTCCCCCAGAATAAAGAGTGTATCTTCAGAGTTGTGTGAAACAATAGACAGCTATTTCACTCAGTCAGTCGTGCATGCTTAGTTCCACCAGATTGCAGAGAAATAGTGAGACGGGCGTTTTCAAAAAGGTGTTATTTTATTGAGCAGTCTTCTTTCTCATGCAAGAGAAATGAATTGCCCACTTGCAATACTTATTGTAAAGTAAAGTGCGTACAGTTAAAGTAGTATTATGAAATAATACTGTAAAAGCATTGATATGGTTTCTTAGCCATATGATACTTTAAAATGGAGAAAATATATACATACATAAAAACATTGACTGTCGAACTCAACTGGTGCTTCTAAGATACGCCTACCCCAGTGTACCTGTCCTAAGCCTAATACGTGGGAAGGAGTAAGTAAGTTGCAGTTTTAAGTTAAGTTAATTTTTGCCAAGTATCGGAATCAAGAATTCTCTCTAAGGTTGCATTCAGATCCGTACCTTGGTTATAGAATGAAGGAGGTCTTGTATCTCGCTTCTCCGGACTCGATCTGCCAGCACCCCGCGAGGGTGACTTAGGAACACCGGAGCTGGATTTTCTCGGCTGGAGAAAAAGACAGCGTCTCTCTCAGTGTGTCAAGGGGAGGGGCAGTTTCCGTCGGCTCTCATAATAGCTGGGCTCCCGGGCAAGTAGAATGTCGCTCTGCTCCCAACCACTGTGTGTTTGCTTAAGGCAACGTTGGTATATTTATACCTGAAAGGTGCCGGGTTTGATGCAAGGTTGGACATAAGACGTCACTAAGAACTAACAGTTCTTTCTGGACTCTAGGAGTTCTTGTGCAAATCAAACAAGAGCAGGGGGATTTCCCGGGCTGCTGGAGGCTTGGTTTGTTTAAAGAACGTGTTGTGCTTTCTAGGAGTCTATGGGAGTAGCTGTGCTGTGTTTTGGACTGCATGGGCTATTACTGAATATGGATGTGATTCTTATGCCTTAATAAGGATATTATTCATTATAACCACATACTGGCATGAATCGGGAATATCGAATTAGGGTCCTAGATAGAAATACAACAAAGTTATAAATATCATTTCTATCTTTAAATGTTTTCTAACTGTATTATTATCACACTAAATAATAGTGAAATGTTGTCAGAAAAAGAAGACGTATATACTTTTTTATTAACTTTTATGAAAACAACAATAAATAACTGGAAACGTAACTTAAAGATAACAATGTGCAAATAACTAGAAACATACCTGTAAAAAAACAATTAAACAAAATGTGATATGGACTCCAATAGAAGTACTGTAGGTAATCTGTAAGTATGGGCGTAAAATCTGTTTCGCGGGCGAATTTGCGGATTTTTGGCAATTTCGCGATCCGCGTATTGCGTGAATTTGCCCAATTATTTTGCTTGGTCGCGCTTGAAAAATACAATATCGCGCGCGCGGCATTGACTTACCGTGATTCTGAGTCAGCCGAGTTGTTTTTCTCCCGGTTTGCATGTGCTGCGCCATTTTCGATCTTGCTGTGTGATCGCACAAGAGTTTTTCGAACGCAATTACGTCATTGTGGCTCGACATCTTGCACAGCGATAGACTGACAACGCGAGCACGTCATAAAGGCCCGCGATCACGCATTGCGGGAGTAAACAATGCCGAACACGTAGATGCGGCACGCAGCTGACTTCCGGCGGGAGATTTCAACCGCTCGCGTTCCCGAAATTGCAAAAATTGCAATTCTGCACAAGAAATCCACCGCAGGAAGCATAAGCCTTCTGAAAATGATGAGTTTGATCAGAATAACTCCTCAGATGACATTTGGCTGCACCTTTTGGTGAAGGGAGTCCATTTTTTTTGGGGGGGGAGGAAGGAAGTGCCCCTGAGTCTCCAAATTCCTGTTCCTGTCCAGCAGGCTCCTCCCAGTGCTTTGTCCATGTCCTGGTCACTTTTGATTTGGATCTGGAGCTGGAAGGATTACTTTTTGTGGCTGCTGCTGGATATTTGTATTTGAGGACTTTTTGGACTTTGGAGTTTGGATCACTTTTGGACTTGAGATTTTACAAGCAAGTTGGTGTTATTTGTTTGGGGAACTGCAGTTGAGGCAACTACAGTTTTAAAACTTTTTCCCAACTTAAAAAAAATATATATTGTGGGTAGCCACAGTATCCAGTAGGCCCAGGGTTAGTCATGGGTGCATGATACAACTGTTTCTGTGATTTTATTTTAACTTAATTCTCATTTATGTCATGGAATTTTTAGCTCACTGTTATATGTGGATTTTTTTTTAATGTTGGGGTGCCTGTAAAGCCTCACTAGCCAGTAGGCCCAGGTGTAGTGAGTAGTGCATGGACCTAGTCTTTCTGTGGGGTGTCTTGAATTTAAACATCATTGAGGGCATGGATGGCATTGGATTGTGGTGATTTTAGTGTGTTTCTCGACTTTTTGGGATGTTGATGGGGCCTGGCCATGTGGGTGGGCGCCATTTTGAGGCCTGGTACAGGCAGGGCCTGGCCATGTGATGGGGGTCTAGGGGCCATTTTGAAGCCAGGCGGTGTGCTCAGGCCTGCACCCAGTTTGCCTTGCTTTCAACCATTATGCCCAGGGGTATTCAGTGGTGCATGGACCTAGTCTTTCTGTGGGGTGCCTTGAATTTAAACATCATTGAGGGTATGGATGGCATTGGATTGTGGTGATTTGAGTGTGTTTTTTTACTTTTTGGGGTGTTGTTGGGGTCTGGCCATGTGGGTGGGGGCCATTTTGAGGCCTGGTACAGGCAGGGCCTGGCCATGTGGTGGGGGTCAAGGGGCCATTTTGAAGCCAGGCAGTGTGCTCAGGCCTGCACCCAGTTTGCCTTGCTTTCAACCATTATGCCCAGGTGTAGTGAGTGGTGCATGGACCTAGTCTTTCTGTGGGGTGTCTTGAATTTAAACATCATTGAGGGCATGGATGGCATTGGATTGTGGTGATATTTGTGTGTTTTTTTACTTTTTGGGGTATTGTTGGGGCCTGGCGATGTGGGTGGGGGCCATTTTGAGGCCTGGTACAGGCAGGGCCTGGCCATGTGGTGGGGGTCAAGGGGCCATTTTGAAGCCAGGCCATGTGCTCAGGCCTGCACCCAGTTTGCCTTGCTTTCAACCATTATGCCTAGGGGTACTCAGTGGTGCATGGACCTAGTCTTTCTGTGGGGTGTCTTGAATTTAAACATCATTCAGGGCATGGATGGCATTGGATCGTGGTGTTTTTTTGTGTTTTTCGACTTTTTGTGGTGTATAACTGATTTTCCTCTGGCTTCCATTGCTTTTAGGTGCACAAGAAAACCACCAGTGCCAGGAAGAAGTCCTCCAGCGGTGTGTGCAGCACAACGTCATGTGACGTCATGTGTGGCCACAGACAAGACAACTCTGCAACTCGTGCAACTGCGGTCTGCTGTTCTGACATCTGAAGAAGATGGCCCCAAAGAAAGGTGGCCGTAGTGCCTCAGCAAAAAAAGTTGCCAGTGCCACTGCCAGTAAGAAGGAGCAGAAGAAACAAGTGGCACCACCTACCAAGGAGACTGGTGTCCCCACCGACACCTTTTTGGGGGGAAAAAACCTACGCCTGCAGCAGCAGTGGTGTCCGCCGGGGACCAAGCTGGAAGCAGCACCTCTGCTTCATTGGGCTCAGTGTCACCATGCCAATTTAGGTCCAAGACCATGAGTGCTGCTGCGGCAGCCCCTTTGGTTGGTCAATCACCATTGACCAGTGATTTCGGCTCATCAAAAGAAAGTACCATCCAATCAACGCCGGGTGTAACTCAGCTGACGAGTGTTCAACAACCACAGCCGCAATGACAACCACAGGTGCAACTAGTACAAGCGCAAGTACATGGGCAAGGATAGGTGCAAGGAGAGGCGCAAGGAGAGGCGCAAGGAGAGGCGCAAGTAGAGGTGCAAGGAGAGGTGCATGGACAGGTGCATGGAGAGGTGTAAGTAGAGGTTCATGGAGCGGCACAACTGCCTACAACGCTTGTTCCTCCAGAAGTAGGGGCACATCAGGAAATTGATATTCAAGAGGAGGTATCATCCGAGGAAGCCACTCCTCCTGATGATGATCCATTGTCTTCCAGATCCCCAGCAAGAAAAAGGTCAAGGAGGGCTACTACTATTACTACAAGTTCTTCTTCAAGCCCCCTTCATTCTAATAACTTTGATCGTGATTGGAACCCAGCAATGCGGTCTGAGAGTGAGTCACGCCATGAGCCGCCAAAGGTAGCTAAGCCTAAAAGGAAGGCTCTGCAAGGCTTCGACTTATGGGTGATGACGACGAACAAGAAGTGGTGTCTTCTGCTGCTGATGAACACATAAGGAAGATCGAGGAAGGCAAAACGAAAACAAATCCAAATGTATCCCTTGATATTGCATCTGATGATGACGAGAGGCTGATCGTGCAGGGGGGAAGTGAAGAAGCGACAGCCATTTTTTCTGGTACACCCAGTACCGCTGGCAGCAGCACTGCGGTGGTATTGCCCACACCCTCTACCCCTGCAACATGTATGAGGCACACTAAGAGTCTGGGATAGACACCAATGCGAAAAACTATATCACTGGGCCTAACTGGTTTGAAGAAGTCATCATCATCATCACGTAAAAATATCCAGCCCACCATTCGCAGAATGTTGTGGTCTGAGGCACCATTTGAACGCAACCACCAAACAGTACATCTGTTTAACGCAAAGCTGGCTAAAATGCTAGCGCTGGACTGTCTCCCTTTTTCTTTCGTGGAAGGGGTGGGGTTTCTAGAATTAGTGGCAACAGTCTGCCCTAAATGGAAGGTTCCTAGCCGGTCCTATGTTGCGGTTCCAGCACTACATCAAGATGTGCTGGAGGTGATTGGGGCAGCTTTGCAGAAGAGTGCTGTTCACACTATCCACTTGACAACAGACATGTGGATCAGTTGCCAAGCCCTTGATTACATGTGCATCACTGCACACTGGGTCTCTTTTGCAGGGTTTAGAGACAAGACAAGTGCAGGTGTTGACCCGGACACACCTTTTTCAAGCTACTCGTAAACATGCAACATTAGCCATGTTTGCCGTGGAGAAATCTCATACTGCAGTAAACATTTTGGAGGAGTTTAACAGTAAGGTCTCTGAATGGCTGCATCCAAGAAATCACATGGTTAGTTATGTTTCCACAGATAATGGCAGTAATAGAGTTAAGGTCATGCAGCTAGGTGACTATTTCAGAGTGCCTTGTTTGGCACACAGTACTAACATCGTGGTGCAAGATTTCTTGAAATATGAAAACACAGTCAGCAAGTTACTGACCACCTGCCAAAGAATCTGCACACATTTCAGCCATTCTTTTAAGGCCCAGAAGCAGCTGAGGGGCATTCAACATGAACATAGACTGGCAGTCAAAGGACTCATCCAGGAGGTGGCAACACGTTGGAACTCAACCTTTTACATGCTTGAGCGTCCGTCTGAGCAGTGCATGTTAATCAATGAGTATGTCTTTCGATGGGGTTCTACTATGAAAGACATGAGACTACATTTGGAGGAATGGAAGGTAGTTAAAAGCCGGACAGACATGTTTCGTCCTTTTGAGGTCTTCACGCGTGAAGTCAGCAGGGAGGACTGTTCTTTGGGCAAACCTATCCCATTGTTGGTCATGCTAGAGCACCAACTGAAGGTGGTGTCTTCAACGTTCAGAGATGCTGCTGAAAAGCAAGACGCATATCAGTTGGCGGAGAGGTTATTAAGCCATCTAGTTGACAATGAAAGGCTTAAAAACATACATACAGAACAACTTTACATTTGTGCCACTATTCTGGATCCACGGTACAAAAAGGCAGTGGCAAGCAAAGCATTCATTCCTTTTGATAAAGCAGATGTTTCAAAGTACAAACATTAGCTAGCTGTGTCAGCCACTCGGTTCGGAAAAGATCGGCAGAAAGTTCAAGGAGTTGGCAGAAGTCCAACTGAATCAGCAGGCCATCCAGCGTCAAGTTCCACTTCTGAATCTGTGGGCGAAGGGAGTCACTTTCCCTCACAGCGATTAACTACTCCAGCAGCAACCGTATCATCATCCTCACCTGCACCAGGCCCAGCCATAATATTGTCGGAAGCGGATTGGCTAACTCATCAAGGGTTTGCTCGTTCCAGTGCTGCAAAGGCCACAGATGGTACGCAAAGTGGTGCAATCGTGGAGAACCTTGAGTCGATGGTGCAGGCCTATCTGGATGACCCAACAGAGGTCTTTGTTAATAACAACCCATTACTATATTGGTACAGGAAAATGCCTCTATGACCACTGATCATTAACCTGGCTCTAAATTATTTGTCTTGCCCACTCGCAAGCGTGTCTTCTGAACGTGTTTTCAGTGCTGCTGGTGCCATTGTAACTTCAAAAAGGACCCGCCTCGCGGCCAAAAATGTGGGGAGGTTAACAATGATCAAGATGAATCAGCACTTCATACCACCAGATTACAAAGTACGTGAATGCACACAGGAAGAAGTGGACACCGACTTAGGTGACGGAAGTTCTTCTCTGTTAGCTGACCTACTCCCGTCTCAATTCATGGAGTTTGAGGATGAGCTCTACTTCCCTGACACCGAGGCCTGAAAATGACTTCCTTTTTTTCGTCCTTATTCACTTTTATTCCTGCGTGTCTTTCTTTGTTTTGCAACTTTTACCACAACAAAACTCTAATCACCTAATCACAACAAGTCGATCAGCAGCACTGTCTTCTTCTTATATTCCTTATTGATTTGAAGGTACCACAGTCTGCATTCCTGAGGTTCACAAGTTCACAACTCAATCATACTCCTCTATACTCCTCCTCCAGACTCCCCCTATCCATTTCCCTCAAGGCAGATGGATGGATTACGACGAGTCCCCTCAAGTGGGCCTGAAATTACTGACTGACTACATGCTTTCTGATTGCTGACAGAGTTACTTCTGATATTGACATGAGAGGCTGCCCTGTGGGCCCTCACTTTCGGAAGAAGATGCGGACAAAAAGTAGAACAGGTAATGATTAATTGAGAAGATGGCATGCAGTGTACAGCAATGGCTGTCTGGCTCTGATGAAACCAATTGCTGTTTTTTTTTTTGCATGAAATGATGAATCATATGTCTTGTCTTAGTTATTATTTAATCTTTTACACAGTAATTGTAACTCATGTCAACTACTCTGTGTTTTTTTACCTTGTTTAATTCAAATTGTACTTCAAATTCAGGGGCCACTAAGTTGCATTTCACAATAGGCAAAATGTCCTTGGAGCGGACTCACTTGCCGATATACCATGATGATTGAATAAATACTATATCTTTTTTCTTTACAGTCACTCACTGTGATGGATGGATCATCAGCGTCGGTTTACGGAAGAACTATGGCCAATTCGTGAGTGGAAAACAGGTAAACCAGTCTACAACAACTACTACAGCAGAACTACATGTCTGTCTATTCGTGGTGTGTAGTGGTCAAGGACGAGGCAGTGTACTGTTGTTGTTATGCCAGGTAGAGTCCACTCCAGACATCAGTTCATGTAAAATAGGGGCTATGTGGCTTGCTGCATACAATCAGATATGCTTTGTCTGTCTGACAAAGAGCCTGCCTTGACCATCTGCATGGCACTGCCTGAAGCTTAGGCCAAACATCCGTTATGTTTGCAAAATGGGCTGTTTTTCGGTATTTCACAAATCTCGCGAAATTACCGAAAAATTGGAAATTCTTGAGCGGAACGGATTTTTGGCCCATGCTTGCGGCAGGGCCATGCAGACGGTCAAGGCAGGCACCACTGAGTGAAGCATCCTCCTGATGTAGCATACCTAGGCTCTTTGACACAGACAGACAAAGCATATCTAGGGTTTAGGGTTCAGTGTGATTAACTAGGGTTTTTGGGTTTTAGTTGGTATGGTTCACGCTGACTCTAGGGCTCGGGGCGCGATGCAGGCTCATTCATAATTATGTTGGCAAGGTTTTAGGGCGGTTTGGAGTTCTTTGGACCAGAAATGGAAGAATTTTGGCCTTTTTGGGTGTTTTGCGGGCGCGTGTGTTTGGGTGAAAACTAAGTGACAACTAGTCGTAGACCTTCTTCTTCTTCTTCTTCAAAGAGCGCAGTGGTTCGATTTAGTTCTGCCTTGCTGAGATTCTTGTGAATCACTGGAACAAGTGACTGTCCAGGTAAGTTTCAAGAGGATCGAAGTAGTGGAAGTGCTGAAAACAGCAATGTTTTGTGAACAGCGCAATTTGCCATGTTTTGAATATACCAGTATTGCATGTTTTTGGGGGGCTGTTTGGGGGTGTTCTAGATTTGTGGGGGTTGGTCGGGGGGCTGGGAGCGCTGCTGGGATAGCATAATTTTGATTGCAAGTGATTTGAAGCCTAGCTGCAGAGAGCGTTTGGACCGATGTTGACTGGTTGGCTGAACATTTTCTAAGTATGAGTTTTTGCATTTTTGCTTTTTGCCTGTTTGGGGGTGTTCTGCTTTTTTCCGAGTGGCTGCAGGGGTCTGGGAGCATAGCTGGGAAGGTCTAATATCAGAATCAAGTGGTTTTGACAAAATCCATGGTGAAAAAGTTTTTCAGTTTTTGCTCACTTCCTTGTTTTCGGAGGGCTCTTTGGGGGGTTCTAGGTTTTTGGAGGTGGGTTTTGGGGTCTGGGAGCACTGCTGGTACAGTCTAATTTTGATTGCATTTGTTTTTAAGGAAATCCATGGTGGAAAAGGCGAGTTATGGCCTAGCTGCAGAGCGTGTTTGGACTGAATCGAAGGTAGGCCCATTTTTGCTTTTTGCCTGTTTGGGGGTGTTCTGCTTTTTTGCGGGTGGTTGCAGGGGTCTGGGGGCATAGCTGGCAAGGTCTAATATCGGAATCAAGTGGTTTGGACAAAATCCATGGTGAAAAAGTTTTTCCGTTTTTGCTCACTTCCTTGTTTTCGGGGGCTGGTTAGGTGGGGTTCCTGGAGTTTGGGGGGGGGGGGGTTGGAAGGTCTTGGAGCAATGCTGGGAATGTCTAATTTTGGTTGCAAATGGTTTAGAGAAAATCCATGGTGGAAAAGGGGAGTTAGGGCCTAGCTGCAGAGCGCGCACGGAGTGATCTGGGAACTAGGCCTACATTTTCCTAAGTCCCCATTTCTGCATTTTTGCTTTTTGCCTGTTTGGGGGTGTTCTGCTTTTTTGCTGTTAGCTGCAGGGGTCTGGGGGCATAGCTGGGAAGGTCTAATATCGGAATCAAGTGGTTTGGACAAAATCCATGGTGAAAAAGTTTTTCAGTTTTCAGACTTTTCGATCACTTTCGTGTTTTCGGGGGGCTGTTGGGGGGAGTTCCTGGTGTTTGGCGGGGGTTGTGGGCTCTTGGAGCAATACTGGGCATGCCTAATTTTGGTTACAAGTGCTTTGGAGAAAATCCATGGTGGAAAAGGGGAGTTAGGGCCTAGCTGCAGAGCGCGCACGGAGTGATCTGGGAAGTAGGCCTACATTTTTCGAAGCCCCTGTTTTTGCATTTTTGCTTTTTGCCTGTTTGGGGGTGTTCTGTTTTTTTGCCGGTGGCTGCAGGGGTCTGGGGGCATAGCTGGGAAGGTCTAATATCGGGATCAAGTGGTTTGGACAAAATCCATGGTGAAAAAGTTTTTCAGTTTTTGCTCACTTCCTTGTTTTCGGGGGGCTCTTTGGGGGGGTTCTAGGTTTTTGGGGGTGGGTTTTGGGATATGGGAGCACAGTCTAATTTTGATTGCATTTGTTTTTAAGGAAATCCATGGTGGAAAAGGGGAGTTATGGCCTAGCTGCTGAGCGCGTTTGGACTGAATCGAAGGAAGGCCAAAAATATTCTAAGTGTGAGATTTTGCATTTTTGCTTTTTGCCTGTTTTGGGGGGTTCTACTTTTTTGTGGGTGGGTTGGCGGGTCTGGGGTCATTGCTGGGAAGGTCTAATATCGGGCACAACTGGTTTGGACAGAATCCTTGGTAAAAAAAGGGGGGTTAGGGCCTAGGGTTAGAGTTAGGGTTAGGGTTCTAAAATCGCTGTTAACACTTTACACATAGCTTGAGGGGAAAGATCCACAAATTTCGCCCACACTTATTTATCCTTGAAAAGGAGACTCAGAGTACGCACTTTCGAAATGATGCTTGTATGTTTTGTAATACTTCCGGAATCTGAAACTGCAAGTGTTATTTTTGCACTACACAGCGTACCCTATATTTTTTTCTCCGTGGTGTTTTAATATCACTTCCTTTTTTTCCATCAACAATTACAGGCCGGCTTTTACCCTGTGCAATGGCAAAAAGGATGACCTCAGGCTTAGCGACCTGCAATTCAGTATCTGCCAGGCAGGCAGTGGACAAGGTGTCTTCTGGTCCTTAACATTGATCGGCGTAGCGCCAGATGGAATGGAGGAGTACCACGAAAAAGAAGAATGGCTGGATGCATGCAACTTCCCAACTTCAACATGACAACTACAACAACATACAGTTACAGTATCCATCTTCATTTCTACTTATCTTTTAAGTAATGTTATTGCTGTGAACTTCTATGAGTGTGACCCTGTGCATTTGTTTGCTAATAATTCCACACACTTGCTGGGGAGGATAAGGTGCAAGCAACCTCCTCAACTCAATTTTAAGGCAGCTAGATGAATTCTAGGATATAGTAATTCTGGTTAAAAAAACAACAATGAGTATGTTAAAATAAATTCTGAATTTCATGCCCACCATCGATTGGATCCATCAGCAACATCATCCTTCTACATGTCAAGAAGACTTGTTGAGTTACGCTGCTGTGTCACTGTTCTTGCTGTAGCCATAATCATCCATGCAATTCTATTTTCCCCATACTTATCTTCAGCATTGCTTAGGCTACTGTTCCTTGTAATACTCCTCTCAGGCCACTCAATGTTTAATTTTTTTACTTTGTTTTTCATATGCTGCTACTGCTATTGTGGAACCACTCCTACTAACACCACAACAATGGAATTTCGGTCCGGGATGGTATAATTGCCATTTTCCATGCAGCCAGCGCTGTGGCTAGCTCTATTCTCAAACACGAATCACAGGTAAGATAAACATTTTGGGGAGGTAAAAAGATGGGCTAGGATGCGGAGGAGAGACTGATAGTAGTACAAGTAAAGTACTAGTAGACCAATTGAATTCACTAACTCTGTTAGTGGCACTTTTGAACTTTTTTGGACGTTTTAGATAATTCATGCTGGTAAGTTTAAGGAAAACCAAACATGCCGTAACTCCCGCCCACCACCCCACAAAATAAGATCAAAGCATACACTATGTTGAAGTATGTAAAATAAATAATTATGTATTTCCCCTAACAAAAATAAACTAGTCCCACCCCTCCCTAACACAAACAATAGTCCCAAAATAAATTATCCCCAACTCCCAATTCCCACCCCCCCAATAGTCTTTAAAAAAGGGGCAAGGGACACAGTCACTTCCGGCGGTCTTTGGGCAGGTGGTCCTTGTGGAGGTCCCAGAGCTTTTTTTCTAGGTCGTCCACCTTGCGCTCCAGGAAGTCCACTCATAACGTTAGGTGGCGCACGCGTGCCTTCCAGGCTCTGAGGAGGCCAGCTGCTGATGATTTTTTTGCAGCTGAGCGGCGGTGGGGGGCTGTCCCAGCACGGCGCTGGGATGGAGGCTGCTGGCTGATGGACACGGGGGCAGTGCTGGAGGAGGTTGTTGATGTTCCCTCCTCAGTTTCCCGAGCCCACAGCCGGCAATATTCAACACGAATGGCCTCCATCTTCCGGGCTCTGGCCCAGACAGCCATCTTCCCTCTGGTGAGCTTTTTGGGAGCATCCATATGAAGAGAGAAAGAAAAATAATGTAACCAATACTCTTTAACGATAACACGAAATAATTCAACAGAAAGTTGTCTCACAGTAACACTAGCAATTTGCAAGCACAGTATAACATTTTGGCATGTATCTTTCCGCCGTCTTTGTAGGCCTGTAACAGTGGGGGTTTCAGGAATTCTACTACCAGGCAGCACTATGGACTCAATACATAGTCAGAGAGTCAGAAAGTACACCAGTATTCGTCTTTTTTTTCTCTAATTTTGAGAAAGAAATTACTTGTACGTGAACTTGTGGTAGCCGGCATAATGCCAGCTCAGTCAGCTTGCACCCAAGAAAAAGAGACACAAGCCGATAACGCATAATTGCATGCATTACTTTAAGCAGTATATGCAGGTGGGGATAGGGAAGCTCTTACTTTTGTATAGGGGTGTCACTGGCCATACTCGGTCACATCAAGGGCTACTGCTCAATGTAATTTATATTTCGCACTGCCCCCCTGGGCCTTACGTACTACAAAAGGAAAATTAAGATTATTCATTTCTGATCATGTCTCCAGCCGATCACATGATCTCTTTGCTTATGTGATGCATGACTTTAGGTGCTTCATTCTGATAGATTGAGTGAACAACAGAGATAGTCCACCCACGATTAACACAGCAGAAAGAAAATTATGAACATAGGGAGTGAGTGTGGTAACCATAATTGCCGGAGGAAGGGACTTGACTGGATATAATTGTCAACTATACAATGCATACACAATATATGCTGTGCTTGCAAAGTAAACTACTGTACTGCTACTTTAGGCAAGGGAGAGTTTCAGAACAATGACAACTTGTAGTATTTGGATTTCCTCTGCTTTGCTACTCTGGCAAGGACATGCTGTTCGAACAAATTAACACTCTTCATGCACTGAGCGTCTGCTGTACATATACCTCTGCTATGTATGAGGAAGAAGATACCATCCAGGCTTCCAAAGTAAACGTCTAGCATTCTTCTTAATGTCTCAACTGTAACAACTTTACTTTTTCTCAACAACCAAATAACACCCTTTTCATTTTATTTGGTAAACTACCATCTTGACTTGCAATGCACACCACACATGAATTTTCTGATTGACCCACACAGGCAGTCATTTTTTCTTTCTCCTCCAACCATCCTTGCTTCAAGCAGCCATGCATCTGATTCTTTCCTATCAGCCACCTCTGCCTGCATACAAAAACACGTATCATTCTTTAGTCATAAATGTTACGACTCACTCGTCCTTCCATTGAACATAAGTTCTTTCCCTTTTCGTTCATCACATCCCTCAAGTTCATCTGATATGACTTGGCTTCACGATAAAAGTTTCCCAGCTGATTTGAAGTCAAATAGAGGGGGCCATTGCTTACTCGAGAACTACCGCCGCTAATGCTATTGTTAAGTCAAGGGTGACTGTCTTCTCCATGATTGGCTAAAAAAAAATGTAGTTTTAAATCAGTAACTGTTCTTAACAGTACAGTGTAATTGTAGTAGTGTACTTTCTACTGTACAGTACATCATACACTCCTTTGCGAGCCTACTCTAAAATGTCAATAAGTAAGGAGTATAATAATAACTCACCACCATCCGCCGCTGCTGAGCCATCCCCCTCAGCTCCTCCTGGTGGTGCCACCGCTTGAGTGGACCCCCCCGCGCTGCTGGCCCCGGCACTGGTGGTGGCAAGTGCTGCATCAGATGTTGTGACGCCTAGAAAAAACATGTAATATTTTTAGATGCCATACACCACCCCCTACTTCGTCTCGTAATGGAAGAGAAAATGTTAAACATTTGTTAATTATTGGGACTGAAAAGAAGTCGCAGTTTTGGGGAGGGTGTTAACTTATATGCTTAGCCATAACATACAACGGATGAATGCTTGCTCTTTAACGTGCAACATTTTTATTATTACAGACATAACCAACTGCTCCCCATCACCACCAGGAGAACTTGAAGTTCCAACAAGGTGAGGGCTCCCGAGTCCCGCACAGTTACAACTGACTGAGGTATGTGAAAGTCGTACTGCACCTATCATCAACAATGTCCTATTTCTCTTGTCCATACTTCTGTTTGTGCAGAATAGTCCCTGAAACACTAGCTGTATGGTATGTGCTACTATCAAATCAGAAAGACAACTACTAGCTTATTCTCAGTGGACATTGACATTTTGTTGTTGGAAATTGTCAAAGCACTAACATTAAGAAGACTGGAATAGACAGCAAGGGCAACCCAGAGGACTGCACTGAGTGCCTCTAGAGCTATTGCTGGATCCAAGTTTTGTTTAACACCGTTTGCCGACTAGGCAATCTTAGCTACCTACACAGACCGACTCGTAAATAATAGTAAAAGTAGTAGCACAGAGAGTGATGATGGAGAGGCAGGATAAGAATGTAGAAACAGTCTACAAGAAGATCAAGGACTATTTTGTAAAGAATAGAGTTAGGGAAGTATAATTATCTTAAAAATAGAACTACTTACTGGGGCCAGCAGAAGAGCCTGCAGGGGACCATTCCTCCTGCCCACTCTGTTCCGCCGGAGTCTGGGGTGGTGCTGTCCTCTTGCCCCTGGGAGGTGCTGATGATCATGAAATAAACACAAACATGGATGATTGTTTTTTGGAAATATTTGATCTCTTTGACCACAATCCTAAATTATCTCGGGAAAACAAATTAGTTACAATTGCACTACATGTATTGATTTGGTCAACTAGGCGGATACTAGTACAGTATTGCTGGATTCGCAGACCGTCTACTTGGAAAGTTATGTAAATCACTGACTAAACCAACAACAAAAAGGTTCTACTACAACTGCCAGTACTCAGCAGCACGCGACGTGACAGACACAGTCCATCATCATGATTGTAGAGCACTAAAAAATGTCCTACTACTACTACTTATAACAAGTCATAATATACTCAACCCGAACCTATCAATCCATCACTATCTCGTCTTAGTGGCAGCAGGAGTACAAAGGATGGACTAGACTTGAGTCTCTAGTCTCTCTAGCATTACGCAGTTCTGTAAAGTACTACACTCATATATATTCAGGCCAAATGAGCACAAAGTTGCAAACAAGTATGCATAGTAGCAACGCCACTGAGCAGGCAAGCACCTGCAATCACAGAAGCGATTTCAACGTTAATTTACCTGCAATGTAATCAAATTGGCAGCATTCTTGCTCTTCGGGAAAAACATATATTAGCAATATAACACAGAGCAGAAGAAAACAAAGTAGTTATTAAATAGCTACTCACCAAGGCCAGGGATCTCCACACCAAGCAGGTGGAGCAGGTCCTGCCCGCGGTCAAGGAGGTCCGACCACCGGTGCGTCGCTTGCTGGTAGGTGCGCCGGACCCCCGATTCCCTCCGCATGGCCCGACACACCTTTTCCCACAGCTGTCGCCGCTCCCAGGGGCCATACCCTGACACGAGCCTGCCCCCTGCTGCCACGGTCTTGGGGAGGTGGCGCTGCACATAAAAGGTCAGTGCGGCCCCCTCTGCTGCGCTGAATATCTCCCTGGCCATCACTTCCTCCCCTCATAACCGCCCACTAGGGAGCCGGGTACGGGGTGCGGGACCCTTCCCCTTCTCCTTCCCGGCTCCTTCCAGGCTCCCTTTGCCATGGTCCTGTACAGCAGAAAGAAGAAAAAGAAAAGAATAGGGAAAAAGTAAAGAAAAAAAAAGTTTTAACAAGTAGCTTTAAAAGTAACGAAAAGTTGAAAAAAAAACAAAATATAGATCTAGAAAAAAAGAGGGATAGATATAGAGTAGAAAAGATAAAAAAAGTCCAAAGAAACAAAGGATTGCACAGATGAAAGGAGGATTAGAAAGCATGCACAAAACCATAGCAATGAATGAAAAACAAGATGGCAGCGCCCATTGAGGACCGCGTGGGTAAGTTTGCGCGATATTTTCCTTGCGAGCACACGAAAACGCCTGCGAACACGTAATCGCGTGCTGCATATGACGCGAGCATGCAACTAGCACCCAGAAACGGAAACACGTCACGCAAACAAGATGGCAGTGCCCATACACGACCGCATGGGTAACTTCGCCGTGCAAGCGACCCGCGAACACGCAAAAAGCCCCGCGAACACGCAAAAAAACAAAAATCTGCAAATTCACACAAATTCGTGGATTTTGCGAATTGCGATTTCGATTTTGCGTGAATTCGCGGAATGCGAATTCGCAAATTTCGCCCATACTTAGTAATCTGCAAAAACAAATATGAAAATAAGTGTTCAAAATTAGATTGATGTGACTAAATGAGGTCAAACATTACAAGTTAAGGTAATACTTGGCGATATTTTGTAATTTGCACGTCTGCAGTGTGCCTGATACATTCCACCTCCCTTAAAGGCCCTCCTTCAAAAGGTGTCTGTACGGAAGTGCCTACTGCTTCAGATTTACAAGTCTTTAAAATGATTCAGAGAAGAGACAGAATTAGGTGAGAGATCAAGTCATTATGCAGGACAATATTCTTTAGGGCGTATTTACAAGCTGCTTGCGCCACTTGCGCCACTTTTACGTTATTTTTCCCATGTTAAAGGTGACGCAAAAGTGGGCAAGGGGTTTGTACATAAACTCTTTTATTTCTAATGCATTTAATCAGGGGCATTGTATATCTAGGCCACTCTGCTTACCTTGTGTAAACACTGTGACCAACAGAGTTCACAACTTCCACTCAGCTTTGTTTGTACATGGCAGAGTGGACAGCAGCGTCCATAACTGAGAAAGAGAAAGAGAAATGATGTGAGAGAGAGTGAGAGAGAGAAAAAACGACATTAAAACTGTAAGAGATACTGGAGAAAATACTCGTAGCTCACCTTTTGCCTCCATTGTGTGTAAAAGCACATGCTGGTTCATAGTGCAACCTCCAGTTTAGTGATCTGAAAGATAGTATATAGAGTTAGTAATAGCATTGTACATTTAACTGCACAAGTATATTTTTGGTTTATTTATTTGTAAACTTAGGATAATGTATTTCATCACCTTCCACTGTAAGGAGGTGTCTGTGTGCTGTTTTTCTTCCAAAGTAGTATTTCCCATGCACTCCCACTTCATAGCAGTAAGTTCTCAATATTGCGTATC
Organism: Lissotriton vulgaris; assembly: GCF_964263255.1. Lineage (NCBI taxonomy): Eukaryota > Metazoa > Chordata > Amphibia > Caudata > Salamandridae > Lissotriton > Lissotriton vulgaris. Next base: position 503,535,400 of record NC_141694.1, read on the forward strand.
CAGACAGCTGCACCCTATTGACTCGCAGAGACCGGAGGCGAGTGTTTTTCTTGGGAAGTCAGAGGCAGATTTAGAAGCTCCTTGCACCACTTTTCCCATGTTAAAAGTGACACAAAAGTGGTGCAAGGGACTTGTAGATCTGCCCCTCAGACTGATGTAACCTATCCTCACTGCTCGGAGGTAATTGTATATTCCTACGTAATGAAGCTGCTGCACACTACCCACTCTCTCCTTTCACAGATGACTTATTGTTTCGGAAACAAGCTTATTTGCACACCTTGTGCCTTTGGCGTGATTCAAAGAGGGTGTACCACGTTTCGAAGCAGCCTTCTCAGATGTTGTTACGATGGTCACGCATCATCGCAGAATCCACAAACGTAGAGCTTTGTAGGTGGTTTGGGGGGAGGGTGATGCCAATTTGTGAAACACAACCTGTAAGATAAAAAGGAAGTTAACATGGTGTGTTATTTCTTTATCAAAGGAGAGAGGAAGTGAGAGAGTGACTGAAAAGAATATTCGGAGCTCACCTTTCTGTCACCGGTGTGTTTTTCACCATGTTCCGGGAAAGAATGCACCCTGAAGCATATAAAAGATAGTAAAAGAATGATGTTATAATTGGTATTTGTTACTATCTTAATGTGGAGTTAAATAACATCGCCCTTTCACACACCTTCCTTCCCGCATTTAAAAAGAAATATTTGTATAGTTTATATTCCGGACGTTTGACCGATTATAAAAATGTTCCTGCTATTGGAAAAAATAAATACAAATGCAATAAGATACGGTATATAGGCTGTGTACGCCTAAATCGCTGTGTGAACTTTTTTTGTCCAGTCTTCTGCACCCCAGCTACTCCCTCCGCTGTGCATCCAGGCCTCACTACTCACCTTTTCGCGGACAGGGTACGTTCTACATCATGCAGTCCCGGTCTGCCACCAAGAAGTCTCACATTTGGTGCCGAGTCTTGATATCGGTATGGGTAACGGTATACTCATGCTCCTATCATGATTACATGTTCCTCACCCGCTCAGTCATTCTGGTACCACTAACTCAGTGACCAAACAGGCCACGCACATAGTGGTGGGCCCGTGTACTCGGTTGTTCGGGCCTACATGAGGCGTTCGACACACTAGGATGGACCATCGCAGCGCTTGCGATGGGAGCTACTCTAAAATGGCGTAGAACACATGCCCGTGTCTTTTTTATTGGTAGGGTCACGTGTGTAGTGACGTATGTTGTGGATGGTTGTGGTGTGGGCGTATACCAGCCATGAGGGAGTGTGTGTGTACCGTTCTGACAACTAAACCTGGAAATAAGAAATCAGTACAATGGAAATCTGGGCCATGTTTTGTTTTTGTTTTTTCCTAAGTGTAAGCGGAGTGGGCTGGACTGACATATGGCAGTTCTGCCCGAGGTTCTGAACCATGATTACGGATCTATGGGTGTGGTTCCATCATTAGCTATATGAAAAATCAAGTGAATCACCTGGGTCTTAAACATGAATGTATCATTATGTCTGTAAATTTCCACAACATGGCCAATATGAAAGGTACGCGGTATCACTGTGTTGTACCTTCTGTTATAGTACTCTCCCATATCTTTTACCTTATTGCCTTTATTGTTGTATTAGCACTGTTGCATTTCTTCCCTTTCTGTACTGCGACCATCATGTTATTATGAGTCACCATGGAACTCCCATTTGGTATAAATGTGTATGGGGTATCACTGACTCTATATTCATTCATAGTGACACACATAAAAGATGATGGACATAACGCATTTCTGTGATTATGAATTTTTGTGGTACATTCAGTGGAATGTTGTAGCTGTAGTAATGCAGGGCTGTGAAAAGTTTAAGCTGCAGTTTTTGGCACATGAAGGGCAGCAAATATATATATATATATATATATATATATATATATATATATATATATATATATATATATATATATATATATATATATATATATATATATATATATATATATACACGTATATGGTCATTCAGGTATACTGTCGAACTTGGTGCTGGAAATTAGTGTTCGTGGCTTGGCATTGCGTCCACATTCTGATATTGTAGACTAATGACGTAATCTACATGTGCCTGAAAATGTACTGTAAATACGGTGCTCATGTTAATTGCTGATATAGTTTTGGGTTGATTTTGTGCTATATGAATATGCTAAAAAAAAAAAAAAAGAAGGAATAGTCCACACTTACTGTCAGAGGTAAGATGGTTGCATATGCTATTAATAGCACAATATAATGTGGCAGAGCATAGAAGCAGCATTTTAGAAACATAATAAATACACAGACACAGATAGATGATTGAAGTGGGTACGGGCACATGCGCTCAACTCCATTTTATTACGTTGCTGTTGGTAACAAGTAGAATAGCAATAATGATATCATAAACAAATATTCAATCGTAAACGGTTTATGACTTGTGCTGTATTAAGGTAGGAGCACTATATGTGAAATAATACACAGAAGATTCTATCGTGAAGGGTTCATGAGTTGTGGTACACTGAGGTAGGGGCGGTTTATGTAGAGCCTTCGATGATCCATGGTTTAAGCAGACGGCACTAGTAATAATGTCTTTTGGTAACTGAATTTTGCCTTAATAGGGCCATGTGGCAATTATTTATGGTGCACTGAGTAAGTGGTACATGTGGTGCTCATCGTGTGCTCACCCTGGGATGATGCGTGGTTCGAGCGGTCTGTATTCAAAATATTGAGTGTTGCATAATGGTCTGCATCAATTTTGAGCTTAAAAAAAACTATCATCGATGGTTATCAACTGCTCTGCAAACTAGGTCTATTGATTGCTCCCCATAACAAATTAAACAATTGCATTTCACGCAGTGCATTCTAACTTTCTCAAAATTGGGACGTATGTCTGGTGGTGATGTTAAAGGTGATATCCCAGAGGTACTTGGTAATTACCAGTGGTGGAGGTACATTTTGGCTCTGTGTTCTACTTTCTTTGTAAACATAGTTGACATGATGTAGGGATTAAAGGTGCTTCTGCATACCAGCAGTGCCACAGGGGTATTTTTTGTCTGTGCCTTAAATAAATCAAGGCTAAATTCTCTACTGTCTGTAGTGTAGATACAAAGCTGAATTGAAGTTGTAAACCATGTTGTCCTCAGTGTAGATCTTAGGGTGGACTGTATCATCTGCACTCATGATTGAAGTGGGAGATAGAACATACATGCAGCATACATTTTATTATTTAACTAAATCTATAAGTGATATAAAATAAGTTTTTAAAGCAAGCATACTAAAGGGATATTGTGTAGGGTTTGATAGGTGTTATACTTGGTTTGGTTTGCACTGAGTTGGTGGTATCTGAAAAAACAAGGTTCTGTGGAGCCTGCAATCATGCGTGGTCCGGGCAGGCCAAACTGATAGTAATGTTTTTTGTCTTGTGAGTTCAACCTTAGTAAGGCCAAGTGATAATGATTTTTGGTGCACTAAGTTAGTAGTACCTTTGGCGCTTAGCATGTATGTATCCTCCAATGATGCGTGGTTGGGGGTACAGTAATTGGACTTATGTGTTTTTTCGATTGAATTTTGAATGAATTCCATTTAAAAGGAACAGTATGTCTCACTGTGACATAAAACGGTTCACCCTTCTTTGTGATGATTTATGGTGCACTGAGTTTTTAGTATCTTTGGCGCTGAGCTTGCACGTATTCTGTGATAATGCGTAGTGCAGGGGGGCCGCACTGGGAGCAATCATTTTGCCTAGTGAATTCTGCTTTATTAAGGCTAAGGGGAGATGACTTGTGGTGCAGTGAGTTAGTGGTACCGAAAGAACTCAGCGTGTGCGTACCCTGCGATGATTTGAGGTTTGGGGGGGTCACAGTGGTATAATATCTCTTATCTATTGGAATGCTTCATGTACAATCGCCATCATACCTTAATCGTGAGCCCTCACAATGTGGATCTAAGGTAGTAGTCATCATTGAAATTATTTTTGTCGTATCCTTTAATAAAACTGTCTCTGACTTACATAAATCAAGGCTAACTTGAAGGGTGTCCGTAGTGTAGATGAAAGCTGAATTTAAGTTGTGAACCCTGCTGTACACAGTGTAGTTTGAAGTCAGTAGTCACACAAACATCGGGGAATGCATTTTTGTCTCATACGTTAACGAAATCTGAGGACACAGTACAATTGTCTCAGCCTTAAAGAAATCTAGACGTAATTTAATGTTGTCTGTAGTGCTGATGCGCCACTGGTATCAAGTCGTAAACTCTGATGATCGCAGTGTGCATTTGAAAACAGTACTCAGTACACTAATTGAGGAATGTTTTTTGTGGCATCCTTTAACAAAATGGTCTCTGTCTTACATAAATCAAAGATAACTTGAATGCTATTCGTAGTATAGATGGAAAGCTGAATTCAAGTTGTGAACCCTGCTGTACACAGTGTAGATTGAAGGCAGTAGTGACACAAACATCGAGGAATGCTGTTTTGTCACATACGTTAACAAAATGTGAGGATACAGTACAATGGTCTCTGCCTTAAATAAATCTAGAATGAATGTAATGTTGTCTGTACTGCTTAAGCACTTCTGGTATCAAGTGGTGAACTCTGTTGATCGCAGTGTACATTTGAAGGCAGTACTCAGTACAGTCATTGAGGAATGCTTTTTGTCGCATCATTTAAGAAAATTGTGTCTCCCTTACATAAATCAAGGCTAACTTGAATGCTGTCGGTAATGTAGCTGGAAAGCTGAATTCAAGTTGTGAACCCTGCTGTCCGCAGTGAAGATCGAAGGCGGTAGTTGACACAGACATCAAGGAATACTTTTTGTCGCTTATTTTAATAAAATCTGAGGACATAGTACAATTGTCTCTGCCTTAAATAAATCGAGACTCAATTCAATGTTGTCTGTAGTACTTCTGCGCTTCTGGTATCAAGTGGTGAACTCTGTTAATCGGAGTGTACATTTGAAGGCAGTACTCGGTACAAACATTGAGACATGTTTTTTGTCGCATCATTTAACAAAATTATCTCTCTCTTACATAAATCAAGGCTAATTTCAATGCTGTCCATAGTGTGGATGCAAAGCTGAATTCAAGTTTTGAACCCTGCTGTCCGCAGTGTATATCGAAGGCAGTAGTTGACACAAACATTGCGGAATGCTTTTAGTCACATACTTTAATAAAATCTGAGGACATAGTATAATTGTCTGTACCTTAAATAAATTAGGACTAAATTCAATGTTGTCTGTAGTGCTTATCCGAAACTGGTATCAAGTTGTAAACTCTACTGACCGCACTGTAAATCGAAGGCAGTAGTGACCACAGATATCAACAAATAATTTTTGTCACTTATTTTAACAAAGTCTGAGGACATATAAATTAAGGATAACTTCAATGCTGTGCATAGTGTAGATCCAAAGCTGAATTCAAGTTGTGAACCCTGCTGTCCGCAGTGGAGATCGAAGGCAGTAGTTGATACAGACATAAGTCTGCGGTGTTCTGGCGCTGAGTTCGCAATAGGCCTGTATCTAGGTGGTACGTGGTCATGGTGGCAGCCACGTGGCAGGGTGAGGACCTTCGCTGTGGTGGAGTCTCTTCTCTTTGCAGAGGTAAACAACGCCCAAGGCGTAGCCTAATTATTTAAAGTCTTACTCTGATGTTGCGTACGTTGGACCAGCCCACTCCGCTCCTGCTTCAAAAGGGGGGGGAACACAGTTACATGACCGAAATATTCCCCAGTGTCTGAGATAATATGGTTGCGTCCACTGTGTAGTACATTATATGTCTCAATGGTATATGTACACACGGAAACGTTTTTGGTTTGTATAGTAAGTTTTGTGTAGCATATCACTGGTAGTATTAGCATAGTATAGTTGATTGCCACATCTCTGGACATTGAGCTAGTGTGCTGTTGAGGGGATATATTATTTTGGGAAGGTCCGTTGTCCTGTTTTGAGCTGCGTCTGAGGTAGTAGAGAGGGAGCAGTTCAGGAGGGGTGGTTCTTTTGGTGGTGGTAATAGAGGTAATTAGTACTTCTATTACATAGTTGTCTTTAGATATGGGTGTGAGTTGGATGTAATTCACAAAGTACATAGTCAACGTCCTTACACTAGTCAAATGTTGCTATTAATTTGTTAGTGGTAAATGGAACTATCGCCTTTTTTTTCGATAGCATTGTAGATTTGGTTTGTTTTTGAAAGTTTGAGAAGTGGTGTTTTTTTGTTCTTTTTCTACTAGAACACCTAGTTTGTATATTATTAACGTTAGTTGTGGTTCTGGTTTGTAGCAATTTTCTTGAAAGAAGAAATAAATTGAAGAGTGGTAATATTTGCAGCTTTTACTACGTTGGGAATTGGATGACAATTAAAAAAGATTAAAAAAAAGAGATATGCTTATTGAACATTATAAATAGGATTTATCATTTAAAAAACCTTGGAAATTCACTGAAAAAACCATAGGTTTCAGGCACGTTATAGTTTGGAATTAGCATTTTAAAAACCTTAGAAATTCACTGAAAAAAACATAGATTTCAGGGGCGTTATAGTTAGCTGGACATTTCTCGCATACAAAACCATTGAAATTCCCCCGTTATAGTTAGTTCAGCTAACTATAACTCGCACGCCCGAAATGCACTGCTGATGACGTCACATATTACATCACTCATGACATGGTCAGTGACATCAGTCGTGACATCATTGATGACATCTCAAATTACATCACTGATGACATCACTGATGACATCATCCTTGTGATAAATTTGCGGACTTCCACTTATCCTAATATAACCTTTGATACACACATTCAAAAACAGAAACTACAATTTTCAAAAAAATGGATATACCAATACCAGTTACAACAACCTATTTAGTGATTCCAAGATCTAAATACACATCCACTCATTCACCAACAGCCCTATTTTTTCACTCATACATGTATTCACTCATCATATGTACTCATACACCTATACATCCTGTTACACACCGCCACTCATCCATAGCGTTACTTACATACATAGTCAATCTTGTTAATAAAGAATCAAACATCCATTTACTTGCATATACAGTTATACACACACCACTACACTCACTTCTACAGAAACATACACATACTTTCCCCCACATGCATCAAGCACTTTTTCATTCGCAAACGGTGCGATTCCTTAAAATCGGCCGTTTGCGAATGCAAAAGTGCTTTTTGGGATGCATGAAGCAATTTTAGAAATTGCAACATTGTTGCGAGTTCTAAAATTGCGGGTGCTTTTAAGAAGTCGCAGATGTGCGACTTCTTAAAAGCAATGCATCATCACTTTTGACAAGTGAAAATTCGCACTTAGGGTTCCAAATTTACCGAGTGGTTGAACCACTCGGTAAATTTGGAAAAAGTGTTTAAAATGCTTTAAATGTTTTGTTTTCAACATTCATGTTACGGACACACATGTCCTTAGGACATGTGTGTGTGCAACATGATGCGAAAAATACATTTCAGGGGTGCATGGGGGGGTCCTTTGGACCCCCCCCTGCACCCATGAAATTTTCTAAGTGCCACTCGCAATTTGCAATGACTCCTATGGGCCTTTTGGCCCATAGGAATCAATGGAAATTGCGAAAATTAACTTAAGAATTCGGTATTTCTTTGGGATTCGGTAAAAAATGCGATTTTTACCGAATCACAAAGAAATACCGAAAAAAATGATGCATAGCATTTTGCATTTCCTAAATAGCGATTCCTTAATTTTCGCTATTTGAGAAATGCAAAATCCTAGATTGATGCATGTGGGGGTTACTCTCTTAAGCACTCACTTATATAAACACATACTTATTTATACATGAACTCTTCCAATCTCTCACTCTGACATATACTCACTTATTTACACCAATACTCTCATATACTAGTTTAAAACATATGTAGTTACTCATAAAGACACTATTGAGCCAGTCATTAATTCACTAATACACCCATACACACACTCATCCACCCATACAGTCCTGCACACATGCTGTCTTCAATACATACAAGCAGTAAGTCACTCATTCTTGGAACTATGCACTACGTAAGACCCCCCACTGAACCATACAGACACTCAGACACTCATACCGATGCTCAGAAAAACAACTAATAACCCATATAGACACTCATGTAGCTACTCACCAACCCATGCAGTCACTTATATACAAAGTGAGAGACTGATACATATAATTATATATTTAAACATTACTCACTAAACTATATATTCACTAAGATACTCTTAATCAATGCGTTATACAATCTATTTATCAGAAAAAAATCATCCATTAAGACACTTATATACCCATATATTCTTCCATCGACCTTTAGATATACATATATAAAACATATTTAATTTTAAAAAAAACACACATTCCCTGGATGATGTCATCAGCGATGTCATTTGAGATGTCATAAGTGATGTCATGATGATGTCACTGCCATGTCATGAATGATGTAATATGTGACGTCATCAGCAGTGCACTAGTGAGTTATAGTTAGCTGAACTAACTATAACGGGGGAATGTCAATGGTTTCGTGTGAGAGAAATGTCCAGCTAACTATAACGCCCCTGAAACCTATGGTTTTTTCAGTGAATTTATATATATATATATATATATATATATATATATATATATATATATATATATATATATATATATATATATATATATATACATATATATATATATATATATATATTCACTGAAAAAATCATAGGTTATAGACCATATATAGTTAGGGATTAGCATTTACAAAACCTTATTTTACTCGCACAAAACCATTGAAATTCGCATACATAGTTAGTTGCACTAACTATATATCGCGCACCCGCAATCCACTGCTGATCATGTCACATATTACATCATTCATGACATGGTCAGTGACATGTTATGTTATGTTATGTTATGTTATTATCATTTATTTTGCGCACGGATGCTACAGCTAAGGAGCGTCCTGGCGCATGGAAAAGGTGAACATAACACAACGCAAAAGAAAACAAAAAGTGCAGAGATCAGTGTGAGGGAAATTAAAACAAGTGAGTTTTCAGGGCCCTACGGAATGCTAATAAATCCTCTAACAGGCGGATTTCCAAAGGGGGGAGTTCCAGAGAGCCGCAGCTCTCACACGAAAGGAACGACCGCCCATCCGGCTAAGCCTAAAACGCGGAACAACCGCAAGAGATTGCCCAAGTGATCTAAGAGAGCGCGTCGGGACATAGGCGGATAAAAGGTTATTGAGGATCTCAGGTGCCGATCCTTTTAGAATTTTAAAAGCAAGGCTGAGGGCCTTAAAGTGGATCCGACTTTTAATCCGTAACCAGTGTAGGGACCGCAGGGTGTTGGAAGTAGGACAGGACCTCGGCAGACCCACCACTGCTCTCGCAGCCGCGTTCTGTACTCGCTGTAAGCGGACAATCTCAGATTGATTAACTCCCAGCAGGAGCGAGCTGGCATAGTCCAACCGGGAGATAATCGTCGCTTGGATGATCAACTGCCTCGTCGGGGCGTCAAAAAATTTGAGCACCGGCCTAAGCCCACGCAGGACACCCAAACAGCAAGCCGCCACTCTCTTGGTGTGGGTAGTGAAGCAGAGGGTGTGATCTAGCCACACTCCCAGGTTTCTTAGTTCCATTACTGGTGTAGGGGCCGGCCCTAACTCCAGAGGCCACCAAACGTCCCCCCAGCAATCCGCTCCCCTCCCAACGATCAGCACCTCAGTTTTTTTCGCGTTCAGCTGGAGACAGTTGTTATTCATCCAGCTGGCCACCTCTCTCAGCCCATCTCGGAACCTGGGGGCATCCTGTTCGGCATCCCCGCTGATCGTGACCGCTAGCTGCGTGTCGTCGGCATATGAGACCATGGTTAGGCCCCACTGCCTGGCGACATCAGCCAGCGGCCGCACGTACAGGTTAAAAAGCGTGGGACTCAACGAGGAGCCCTGAGGGACCCCCAGGTCCAGTTGATGGAATTTGGACTGAAAAGGAGGGGTGGCAACGCAGAAGGAGCGATCGCTAAGGAAGGAGCGGAACCACTGCAGAGCAAGGCCACAAATGCCAATGTCCTCCAAGCGGTGTAGAAGGATGCGATGGGACACCGCGTCAAAGGCAGCGCTGAGGTCTAATAAAATAAGCGCTGCCGTTTGACCTGCATCCAACACACTCCGCAGACGTTCTACCAATGCCAGAAGAGCAGTCCACGGAACCCATTCTGCGTGGGGTCGAGGACGTTTGCCTGGGCCATATGCTCAGATAGAGCCTGGTTGACGTGGGCCTCCATGACTTTGGCCGGCCAGGAAAGCAATGAAATCGGGCGGTAGTTTTCCGGTTTTAAAGGATCCAATGTTGTTTTTTTCAGGATCGGGTAAACCACCGCCTGCTTCCACTTAGCAGGAACCGTACCCGAAGTCAAGGAAAGATTGATCAGCGAACACACTACAGTACGCCCCTGAAAAGAAGAATCTCTAAAGAGGGCAGGTCTGAGCGGGTCCGCAGGAGAGCCAGACTTGACTCGTTGTGCCAACTTGACAAACCCATCCCAAGAAAGAGTAGGGAGAGAGTATAATGCCGGGCAGCTGCGAAGGCTGTTCAAAGGAATAAGTGGCAGCGTCATGCTGGGGAACGACTGATAGATGGTCTTAACTTTCTCCAAGAAGAAAGCGGCCAGAGTCTCACAATGGGAGGTAGAACCCTCTGCTTGCGGAACCGCTCTCTTAGCCATCAGATCTTTGAGGGCTTTGAAGATGGTCTTCGATGGATTGTGGCTATTACGAAATTCCGTCGCATAAAACGCCGCCCGGGCTCTACAAATAGCTCGTGGTAGAGCTTGACGGAGGCCAAATACGCGTTTTTTTTTACAACATCATACGTCTTACGCCACTCCCTTTCTGCCCGTCTACATAAGCCCTTTAGGGCACGGAGGGCACTGTCATACCAAGGACTCGACCGCCTGGCGCTGGATTTACTTGAGATGACAGGCACCAATTTATCGAGCGCTTTGGTAATCCAGCTACAGAATTGGTCGTAGCCTGAGGTGGCATCGAGCAGAGGGCCAAGTGGCTCTTCAGCCATGATGTAATGTAGGTCCTCTAGCCTGAGCTTATTCCAGTGCCGCCGAGGGATCCACTTAGGAGATGGAATAATGGGGATTTCGGGGAGAGGAAGCCAGACGGACACCAAAAAATGATCGGTCCAGCCCAGTGGAGAGATAGCCAAAACGTGGACATCCGGTAAGTTAGTAAAAAATGGGTCCAAGATATGACCAGCCACGTGTGTAGATTGAGTGACAAGTTGGGTCAGCTGAAGGGCCTCCAAATCCGCCAGGAAACCACTGATAGTCGAGGTCTGTAGATTGTCAAAATGGAGGTTGAGGTCACCTAAGATGCAGAAATTGGCGCAGTCACTTGCTAGCGTACTGACCGCCTCAGGGAAAGCTCCCCTGAATGCTACATCACTGCCTGGGGGGCGGTACACGACCATCCCAGACAGCGTGAACTGGGGACTGATGGTGATCTTAAACAGGGCGCTTTCGCACCCAGCGATATGTAGTCCCGTCCAAATGCATGCAAACGTAGATTTTATAGCTAAGGCGATACCTCCACCTCTAGACAGACGATTCCACGTAAAAAGTGAATATCCAGGAGGACAAGCCAGATTAATTACGGCTGCGTCTGTGTCCTGGAGCCAGGTCTCAGTGATGATAAACAGATCTGGCTCCTCGTCGGTGATAAGGTCCATGATAGACAGATGATGTTTTACCAGAGATCTGGTATTGAGATTGAATATTCGCAGACCATGAGCACGACACTTGCTCAGCTGAGGCACACTTATGTCTTCCGACGGAGCCACAGAGTTGTCATAGTTCCGAATACCCGCTGGCGGGTCGAGCGACCATCCCTTGCAGGCACAATGATAGGGGCCACACAGGGGATGGATCGGTGCAAAAGCGCACCGTGGGCGAGACTGCCCGATCGCCCGGAGCGATGCACTGGTGTATACAATCATCCCGCCTCCCAACAGGTACTAAAAGGGAGGGGCCCGCTGCGTCCAGCGCGTCCTTAGCGCGGACGGGCGCAGACGGGCAGGACTCTGGCAAGACTCCGGCAAGCGACGGCGTCCGGCTGCGCGTTCCCGCTGCGCGGGAGAGAGCGACTTTAAATAGGCGGAGAAATGGAGGGAGGAGTGCAAAGACGCTCCAAGATGGCGCCCGCCGAAAGACCAGCGTCCCAAGCCAAAATGGCGCCCAAAGTCGATCCCCACACCACCCACAGAGCCCGGACCCACCAAAACGGTGGTGTATTTTCCACAAATTAAATGCAGGTAGGAGGGGGGGGGGAGAAAGCCCAACCAGTTCTCAATTTAAAATTAGCAAAACGAAAATAAAGTAGCCAATCGTTCCAAAGCAGGTAAAGTTAAAACAAGCGCTTAGAAACCGCAGCGCGGTAATGAGGCACCTTTTCCAGGCTGCCCACTGCCTAAAAACGCCTTAAATAGGCGGAGAAATGGAGGGAGGAGCGCAAAGACGCTCCAAGATGGCGCCGCCGAAAGACCAGCGTCCCAAGCCAAAATGGCGCCCAAAGTCGTCTGATGACATCACTGATGACATCTCAAATGACATCACTGATGACATCACTGATGACATCTCAAATGACATCACTGATGACATCACTGATGACATCTCACATGACATCACTGATGATATCTCATTTGACATTACTGATCGCATCACTGATGATATCATTTATGTGATAATACAATGAACCTCTTCAGACTCTATTATAACCTTAGATAGAATCAGTGTAAACAGACACTCACAGACTGTCACTCATCCATGGAGTTACTCACACACCTAGACAGTCATGCAAAAAATCAATCACACCTCCATTCCCTCAACTATACAGTTATACACACCTTACTTATTCAAACATATACTAATACATATTTACTCTCTTATACAATCCCTGATACAAGTTTACAATGATCCATACAGCCACTCACACATTCACTGGCTCTTATGCACAGTTATTTATATATGTCAACTCTCACATGTACTGTGTTTTACATATGTACTTACTTTGACATGTAGCACTGAGATATCCTTTCACTCACCAATACAGTCATGCATACATTCAACCACCCATACAGCTGATTCCACATGCACTTTTGAACCCATACATCTAGTGAATCAACTGCTCACACATCTATGCACAGAGTCACACACCTCCCAGCCATCCACACACACACACTCACTCTCCCATACAAATACTTGGGCAACCAATCAATAACCCTTATAGTTACTCATATAGCTACTAATTAACACATGCAGCAGTTTACAGAACAACAGACATAATGATGCACAAATTAAGACAGTTTAGTCACGTACCCATGCACTCAGTGAGACACATTTAATCACTCACTCATACAGTCAGTCGTGCACCTACTAAATCTTTCATCCAGACACTTATACATCCACTCATTCTTCAATATGTAAGACATATTTTAACTCTACAGAAACATACAGTCACTGGATGTTGTCATCAGTGATGTCATCAGTGATGTCACTGACCATGTCATGAATGATGTAATATGTGACATGATCAGCAGTGGATTGCGGGTGCGCGATATATAGTTAGTGCAAATAACTATATATGCGAATTTCAATGGTTTTGTGCGAGTAAAATAAGGTTTTGTAAATGCTAATCCCTAACTATATATGGTCTATAACCTATGGTTTTTTCAGTGAATTTTCAAGGTTTTGTAAATGCTAATTCCTAACTATATATGGTCTATAACCTATGTTTTTTTCAGTGAATTTCAATGGTTTTTTAATAGCAAATATCAAAAGCTGTAAAATGTATTCTTATTCTAATTCAAAAATAAATTTTATATTTTTGTAAAATAATTTTTTTATTTATATTTTTTTTAATTATTTTTTTTTGTTTCGCTGCCGGTCCGCGAACCGGGCAGCTTCCCGTTAGCTTCATTTTGTTCCGCGACCCGGTCCGCGAACCGGTAAACGTTCCATTAGCGCAACTACCGCGTTAGAAAGCAACATCGTGAATTGGGCACTTTGACTGGGGTAGGTCTGGAAATGCTCTTAAAGGACACCTTTGAGCAATTAATGGCACTTTTCCCTCAAACTGCCTTGGTATATTCCAATATATGCCAAAGACAGAAATGGAGGTGGTCCAATCAAATTTCTCCACAAATTGAGAAAGCGAGGAAGCATGTAAATAAGTCTGTTTCAGCTTATATGAGAGACCATGGAATGGGTGCCATCTACAACAATAACTTGCATTATTACATGCAAGATATCTACAGAGGAGATGGTGTGCACTTCTCAGATGAGGGCAACAGAGTTTTCATACAAAATTTAAGACTGTGTATTGGTACCTACTTATAAGTACCTAGAACTTACACAGAACTTAAAAGCTCTTTTCAGAGCTACCTTAACTATAATTACTCTTTTAAAATTTCGAATGTACCTTTTTTCACTAATTTTAACTTATGTTCGCTTCCCGGTTCGCTACCCGGTTCGCGTACCGGCAGCTAACCGCGCGAAAAATTAAATTTTTTTTCCGACATATATGAGCCTCCTTAGCCACCCTCAGAAAACCTAGGGGGTCAGGATACATTTATTTATTTATTTATTTATTGACATTTGTAGAGCGCGGCGAATACCCGTGGGCGTCTCGGCGCTAAAGGGCTCATCTCCCGTGCCCCCTTATACTCATTTCCCCACATTGTTTTTCCGCCATCTTGTGATTAAATTCGACTGAAACACAAAATGGTGAACTCCCTCTACGCTACCGGTAAGCTACCCGGTTCGCGTACCGGGACGCGCCTCTACGGTGAAAAATCACAAACATTTTTATTTTTATTTTTTGCCCTGCGGGCACTTTAATATCCCCCTCATCAATCCTAGGGGGTCAGGAGGGGTCTACCTTGACCCCTTTCATTAAATTCCCCCTTAGTTTTTCTCCACCTCTTGTCTCTCGATCCTACCAAGAAACAAGATGGCGGCCGGCCCAGACTGTTTAGAATGTTGACAGACAACGGAGAGCCAATCAGCATCGCTTCGCGAAGTTCCGTTATGCGTCAGGTACGCGAACCGGAGCGCTAACCGGAGCGCTGTTACAGATATATCTGTTTTTTAAAACGTTAATTTCTCAAAATCCACTGGAGCACATATATTGAGACATAGCAAAGGCACGTCGGGCAAACCATATCTACAATTCTGCCAAGTTTCGTGTAAATCCATTCAGCCGTTCGAGCTAAAAGTGATTCCAACCGCCCTATAGAAAAATGAATGGGAAAAACACGTTTTGGGACCCCCTTTTTTCTCAGCCCCCCCTTGACGAAACCCCCCCAAATTTTCAGGGGCTGCTCAGAAACAAAATGTGCCATATTCCTGAAAATTTCAGCCAATTCCGTCCACAAACGCCAAAGTTATTCGACATAGAATTTTCAAAAATCCCATAGGAAAAAAATCCTAACTATATATACCTACTGGCGACTGCCAGTAGGTAATATATATATATATATATATATAATGCTCAACATCCTCCGAATAGCGCTGGGACAAACTAACAGCTGCGGTGCGCCTCCGGGTTCGAGGCCACCCGTACACAAATGCTGATCCACGTGCACTACATCACACGCGCACTCCTCACCTACTTAGACACCAACTCTGTATCATAGCTTCAGAGAGGTTTATTTCAGGTGCATCTTAAGCCAAAATAAAGTACCCAACGCGTTTCGGCGTAGCCCCCTTGCTCACGGCTACAGCCCAAATTTCTAAACAGAATTACACCAAATTTGGCAAAGTGGTAGTCCTTGGTTCAGACTCAGGCCTTTTGCTTAAATGGTGTAAATTTGTTTAGTAGTTCCTGAGAAAATTACAATTAAAAATACATATATATCTATGACCTCGGTGGATCCTCGCATCTTGCGCACACTCTAAGCGCACCGTCCTGATCATGCGCTGAATTGTAATTGGCTGTCAAGTGGTTGTTTACATTCGAAACCAGGAATTGTTGGCAGCCATTTTGTGCCTCGGTAAAAGCAAGGATCTAGTAAATAGTGGGACAAGTGTTCAACACGTTTAACCCCTTTGCTGCGGCCGAGATTTCGCAGCAGTGCGGCACTTCCGCAATATGGGCGGGGTCGCGTTGGCCGACGGCAGCACTAGCGAGGTAGTGCCGGCCGACGGCAGTACGCAAGGGGATAAAGGAGGCATGTAAGAAATATTTTGATCATCTAGACCTGCTTAGGGGGTCCCAAAAGGACGCCTAGGGTCCAAAAAAATTGTTTTTGGGGGGAAAAAACTGAGAAATGTGCATTGGGTGCATGGATCCGCCGTAATAAAAACAAAAACAAAAACGAAGCGGGGGCTCCGGTGCTTGTTTAAAAATTAGCTACCTGGGAGGCCAAATCCTAAATATTACATTTGATGGGGGTCCAGAGGGGCCCTGTAGCCTGGGGACCGCCATTCCTCAGTGCTACAAAACAAATGGGTGAGGGAGCTCAAAGGTCCATCTAAGCCCCGGCGATTACCACCCTCCGAGGCTTTTTATATGTTGAGAGAGGGGCCGCATGGTCACCATTCTGGAGCAGTCGAAAGCCTTGGGGAACACCACCCCCTAGGAGCGGCTACTGCTGTGTCTTGGGGTGTCTACCCCAGGGACACTGCTGTTTGCTATAGCCGGGCGGAAGTCGAGGTTCCCATTGTGTCATACCAAGCTTGAGGGCTTTTTAACAAGTGCCATTTCACTGTGATTTTTTTTCAAAAAGCCAAAAATTCAGTGAAAATTATATCACCCTGTTTACAAGGTGACGCTAAGCTGCATTAATGCATTTTACCAGCTGGTTTGGTAAGGGCTCACATCGTATCTCCAATGAGTTGCAATGTAAGCATTCTCAGTGGCAAGGTAGGTGTTTCTATGAGAACATAAAAAGGAAGAGGTAGGTATGACTATAGCGTTGTATTTACAAGGCGGCCCTGAATTTGAGGACCGATAGGAAAACTCTCGCTAATTGTGGTTTATATCGGATCCTAACATGTGTTCTGAAGTTGACTCAAGCATGTTTAATATGTGAGGTGGATTGATATGTTGAGTCCACAGTCTTATAATAATAAGCTTTTCACTTGCGAACATAAATTATCGCTGTATTTCTCGCGATATTGGGGGCATATTTACAAGGACAGCGTTAAAATTATCGTTGCTTTATTGTTAGGAAAGTGTCGTTAAAGCGGCCATAATGGCTTAATAATAGACTTTTGAGAATTTGTGAGAATTCAAATAGAAGCCCAGGTTTACATTAGAACATGTTAACACTGTCCTTGATAATATGCCCCCAAGTTTGCTATTGCAGGGTGAGATCCTCAGCTCTCACTCTTGCATAGCGAACAGCAATGTTGAAAAAATCTTCCGGTAAGATTACAACGGATTTTGAAGTCCATTATCGCCATTTTAGTTGTAGTTTGCTGCCATTAAAGCAGCCACAATTTTAACGCCGTCCTTGTAAATTTGCCCTAAGTTTTGTAATGTTGACAATCCTGTCTCCCATTTAAATAGGCACAAAGTATTTAGGAAGTGCATTGTGAATGGTGAAGCAACACTGTCTAATTGTGATTGATAAAGATTTCAAAGAGTTGTGTACTTCTTTTGCTCGTAATGTACATAGGGGCAGATTCACAAGTTCCTAGCGTAACTATTGCATCACTTTAAACATGGTAATAGTGACGCGAAAGTGGCGCAATGGACTTGTAAATGTGTTACACAGTGTTCTGTCTTAGTTTGCTTCCCTCTCTGTCATGTAGAGGATCCTGGGTAAATATAACAGTTTCTGTACAGCCAGTACCGTTAAACCCTACCCCAAACTGCTTACTGCATGTTACCATAGTAACAGTTCATAGAACACTTAAGTGAGAACACCGGTTACAAGTTCACCACACAATGTTGCTAACCCAAACAGTTACTGTGCTGGAGTTTTTAAAATTATGAACCGTTAAACGCAGCAACAGACTCTGGTAAAGAGCTGGTAAAGAGTTAGACTCAGTAATATACTTCTAGTTATAAGCATAATTTCTATTTTTAATTGTTTAATGTTTTCTAAGCATATGATTATCACACTAAATAATAGTGAACTGTTGTCAGAAAAAGAAGACGTATATACATTTTTTTGTCAACTTTTATTAAAACAACAATAACTAGAAACATAACTTTAACATAACTATATAATAAACAAAATGTGAAATGGTCTCCAATGGAAGGAGGGTAGGTAACCTGCAAAAAAAAAATGAAAATAAGTGTTTAAAATTAGATCAATGTAACTGAATGAGGTCAAAGATCACAAATTAAGGTATCACCTGGCAATATTTGTTAATTTGCACATCTGCAGTGTGCCTGATACATTCCACCTCTCCTATAGGCCCGCTTTGAAGAAGTGTCTGTACGGAAGTGCCTACTGCATCAGATATACAGAATGGACCAACAGGTCTTTAAAATGATTCAGAGATGAGACAGAATTAGGTGAGAGATCACGTCATTATGCAGGACAATATTGTTTATTTCGAACTCATTTAATTTGAGGGATTGTGTATCTAGTTCACTCTGCTTACCATGTGTAAACACTGTGGCGAACAGAGTTCACAACTTGAACTCTGCTTTGGTTCTACACTGCAGACTGTTTTAAATTCAGCCTTGATTTTTTTATCGACAGAGTGGACAGCAGCGTCCATAACTTTAACAGAGAAAGAGAAACAATGTGAGAGAGAGTGAGAGAGAGAAAGAGAGAAACAATGACATTAGAAAGTGTAAGAGAGAGAAAGTAATAGATGGAGCAGGAGAGGTAGTGTTAATACTGGTGAAATTCTTCGTAGCTCACCTTTTTGCCTCCGTTGTGCGTCCAAGCACGTGCCGGTTCATAGTGCATCCTCAGGTTTAGTGATCTGTAAGATAGTATAGAGTTAGTAATAGCAGAGTACATACAACTGCACAAGTATATTTCTGCTTTATGTCTTTGCACACTCAGAATACTGTATTTCATCAACTTCCACTGCAAGGAGGTGTCTGTATGCTCTTTTTCTCCCAAAGTACTATACCACATGCACTCCCACTGCATAGCGGTGAGTTCTCGTTACTGCGTACCCAGACTGTTGCACCCCATTGACTTCCAGAGTCCAGAGGTGAGTGCCTTTTCTTGCGCACTCAGGGGCAGATTTACAAGCTCCTTGTGCCACTTTTGCGTCACATTTCCCATGTTAAAAGTGACACAAAAGTGATGCAAAATTGGCGCAAGGGGCTTGTAAATCTTCCCCTCACACTGTTGAAACCTATCTATTCTCACTGCCCGGAGGTAATTGTACATTCCTACGCAGTCAAGCTGCTGCACTCTACCCACTCTCTCCGCCCACAGGTGACTTGTTGTTGCTTCTGAAACAAGCTTCTTTGCTCACCTTTTGCCATTGGCGTGATTCAAAGAGGGTCCACCACTTGTCGAAGCAACCTTCTCAGACGTTGTTACGATGGCCACGCATCATCGCAGAATCCTCAAACGTTGAGCTTTGGAGGGGTTGGGGGGGACACCAATTTGTGAAACACAACCTGTAAGATAAAAAGGAAGGTAACTTTGTGCGTCATTTCTTTATCAAAGGAGAGAGGAAGTGAAAGAGTGACTGAAAAGAATATTCGCAGTTCACCTTTCTGTCACCACGTGCCGGGACATAATGCACCCTGAAGCTTTACATCCAAAAGATAGTAAAAGAAAGATGTTATGATTGGTAATTGTTACTATCTTAATGTGGAGTAGAATTACATCGCCCTTTCACACACCTTCCCTCCCGCATTTAAAAAAACAACTATTTGTACAGTTCCAACTCGTTTAATAGGCTTCGATTTTTGTACAATTACTATAGTAGTAATGTTTTTTATCCTGTTGTGAAAGCAAGTGGTGCGCAGTGATACACGTGGTTTCGATCATCACAAGTGATGGACATTTGACAGATTATAAAAACTTTACTGCTATTGGAAAAAAATACAAATGCAATAGGATACAGTATATACGACTGAGTACGCCTAAATCGCTGCATCGCCTTTTTGTATCCAGCCTGCTGCACCCCATCTATTCCCTCCGCTGCCCACCCAGGCCTGACTGCTCACCTTTTCGGGGAGAGGGCACCTTCTACATCATGCAGTCCCGCTCTGCCACCAAGAAGTCTCACAAATGGTGCTGACTCTTGATATCGCTATGGTAAGGACATACTTGTGCTCCCATCATCATCGCAGGTTGCTCACACGCTAAGTCCTTGTGGTACCACTAACTCAGTGACCAAAGAGGCCACGCACGTGGTAGTGGACCCAGCTGCTCTGTGGTTCGGGCCTACATGAGGAGTCCGAACCACTAGGACGGTCCATCACAGTGCTTGGGATGGGAGTAATTCTAAAATGGCGTAGAGCACATGCGCACACCTTTTTTATTAGTAGGATCACGTGTGCAGTGGCGTATGTGCTGGATGGGTGTGGTGTGGGTTTATACCAGCCATGAGGGAGTGTGTGTGTGCCATTCTGGCAACTAGACCTGGAAGTAAGAAATCACTACAATGGAAATCCGGGCATTGTTGTGTTTTCGTGGAGGCGTAAGCGGAGTGGGCCGGACTAAAGTATGCCAGTGCTGAGCGAGGCTGTGAACGATGACTCCGGTGCTATGGGCATGGTTCCGTCGTGAGCAATATGAAAAATGTACTGATTTTGGTGTCCGGGTTGTAGTGCTACCGTCACCCGGGTCTTACAAGCAAATGTGTCATTATGTCTGTAAAGTCCCACAATATGGCTAACATGGAAGGTCCGGGGTATCACTGACACTATATTCATCCATAGATGCACACAGAAAAGATGGTGGACATGACGCATTTCTGTGAATATGAATGTTTGTTGTACATTCAGTGGAGTGTTGTATCTGTAGTAATACAGTGCTGTGAAAGGTTTAGGTTGCAGTTTTTGGCACATGAAGGACAGATAATATTTGTACGTAGGCGGTCATTCAGGTATACTGTTGAACTTGGTGCTGGAAATCAATGTTCGTGGATGGGAGTCGCATCCACATCCTGTTATTGTAGAGTAATGACGTAATCAACACGTGCCTGAAAATGTACTGTAAATACGGTGGTCATGTAAATGTATTGTAATGATCCACTTTGTATGTTCGTATTTGTAGAATGAGCAAGAGAAAGTTATATAATCAAAGTTTTTTTTATTGGCAGAGTTAAGATGGTTGCATACGCTGTTTACAGCACAATATAATATGGGAGGGCGCAGGAGCAGCATTTTACAAACATAATAAGTACGCAGACACAGATAGATAGTTGAAGTGGGTACGGGCACATGCGCTCACACGCTAAGTGCGCTCGACTTCATTTTATTACGTTGCTGTTGGTAACAAGTAGAATAGTAATCAAGATATCATACACAAATATTCATTCATAAACAGTTTATGACTTCTGCTGTACAAAGGTAGGAGCACTATATGTGAAATTATACGCAGAAGATTCCATCGTAAAGGGTTCATGAGTTGTGGTACACTGAGGTAGGGGCGGTTTGTGTGGAGCCTGTGATGATGCGTGGTTCAGGCAGAGCACACTGGTAAGAATGTCTTTTGGCAACAGAATTTTGCCTTAAGTCCACATGGCGACTATTTATGGTGCACTGAGTTAGTGGTACGTATGGTGCTCAGCGTGTTTCCTACTGGACTGCATCATTTGTAATCACAATTGAAATAAAACATGTAACATGGGTGGGTGTATCAAAGGTTATATTCAGGTGAGAGGAGGTGCATCAGATTTTCACGAGGATGATGTCATCAGTGATGTCATTTGAGATATCATCAGAGATGTTATCAGTGATGTCAAAGACCATGTCATGAATCATGTAATATGTGACGTCATCAGCAGTGCATTGCGGGGTGCAAGTTATAGTTAGCTGAACTAAGTACAACACCGGAATTTCTATGGTTTTGTATGAGTGAAATGTCCAACTAACTATAACGTGCCTGAAACCTATGGGTTTTCAGTGAATTTCAAAGGTTTTTTGAATGAAAATTAGTATGCCTAATGTACATCAATCCTATGTTTTTTTACAATATATATATCCCTTGTCTCTGGACCCGATGGAGTGGGTTGTTTACTTTGGGAGGTGCTGGGAGAAGATTGGGGAGGGTTTCTGGTCAGTTCTCTGACCTCTGCCGCAGCATAGTTGTCTGGGTGCCGGCGTTGCATGTGGCGAATCATAGTATTGTTGCCAAAAGAATACTTTTTGGCAGGGTTCCCCCTGGAAAGTACAGTGCCACAGATCAGACATGTAACTTTAGGAGCATTAACTTTCTTTAGGCCCCTTGTGATTTTAAAAAACTCCCAGACAATGTGCTCCTTTGGGGTATTATCTTCAGGCAGGAACCGCCTCTCCTCCTCCTCCTCCTCCTCCTCCTCTTCTTCTTCTCCACCACTGTGGTGTTGTGGTGGTCCTTGTGGTGGTGGTGGTGGTGGTTGAGATGCTCCTGCTGCTGCTGCTACTGTAGCCATTTCTCAGTACAAATAGGTCTGCAAACAGGTCTTCCTCAGTCAAAGTACAAAGTGAGAATGAGGAAAAAAGGTGGGGGCTTTCATCATTTGGAAAAAAAAACTGTTATGAACCAATGAAAAGTGTTATTTTTAGGTCACATGACCCGACGCGCTTACGCTACGCGCCCCGGGGTGCTTACGTAGCGCGATCGTATGCGCTCGGGTGCTTCCGTGTGCGCTTACGCCGTGCGTATCACGCGGACGCGGCTACGCGATACGTCACGATGATGTTTTCGTTCGTGGCAATAGCGCAAACGGGACGCTCACCGGTACGCGCACCGGGGCGCGCCGCAAGACTGCGCTTTCCGGTGCGCGAACCAGTACGCGCACCGGGAGCGCTCCAGGGCAAAAAAAATTAAAATAAATAAAATAAAATGCAGAATATACATAAAAAATAGTATTACATAAATATACAATATAGGGTTCATTATAAAAAATATTATATTTGATAGCAATAGAAATTTGCTATTAAAAAACCTTTGGAATTCACTGAAAAAAAAAGATTTGAGGCTCTATATATAGTTAGGAATTAGCATTTACAAAACCTATGAAATTCACAGAAAAAACCATAGGTTTCACACCAGTTATAGTTAGGAATTAGCATTTAAAAAACCTATTAAATTCACTGAAAAAACCATAGGTTTGACACCAGTTATAGTTAGCTGGAAATTTTACTGACATAAAACCATTGAAATTCCCACGTTATAGTTAGTTGGACTCACTATAACTTGCGCGCCTGCAATGCACTGCTGATGACGTCTCATATTACATCACTCATGACATGGTCAGTGACATCACTCATGACATCACTGATGACACCATCCTTGTGACAGAGTGACAGACCTCATTTCATTGTAATGTAACCCTTGAAACACATATTCAAAAATAGAAACTAAAATTTTCAAAAAAATAGAGATACCCATACCAGTTACAACAACCAATTTAGTAATACCACCATCTATATACACATCCACTCATTCACCAACAGTTCTATATAGTCACTCATACATATATTCACTCATCATATGTAGTGAAACACCTATACATCCTGTTACACACCGACAGTCATCCAAAAGTTACTCACACACATAATCACACATGCAAATAAACTATTGAACATCCATTTATTTGCATATACAGCTATACACACACTACCACCTTACTTCTAAGGAAACTGACACATACTTACTCTCTTAAACAATCACTTATAGAATCACATACTTATTTAAACAAGAAGTCTTTCAATCTCTCACTCTCACATATACTCACTTATATACATCAATACTCACATATACTAGATTAAAACATATGTAGTTACTGATAAAGACTCTAGTGAGACAGTCATTCACTCACTAACACACATATACACACTCATCCACCCATACAGTCCTGCATATATGCTGTCTTCAAAACACATACAAACAGTGAGTCAGTCATTGATGCATCTATGTGCTAAGTAACACCCCCACCATACCATACAGACACTCATACTGATACTAAAAAAATACATCTAATAACCCATATACACACACATGTAGCTACTCATACACAAAGTGAAACACTGATACAAACATTTAAATATTTAAACAATAATCGCTAATATAAGTATTCACTAAGATACACTTATTTAAACATTTATTCTTCCATCGACCTTTACATATACATATATAAAACATATGTATTTTTCAGAAAGACACACATTCACTGGATGGTGTCATCAGTGATGTCATGAGTGATGTCACTGACCATGCCATGAGTGATGTAATATGTGACGTCATCAGCCTTGCATTGCAGGCGCGCAAGTTATAGTGAGTCCAACTAACTATAACGTGGGAATTTCAATGGTTTTATGTCAGTAAAATTTCCAGCTAACTATAACTGGTGTGCAACCTATGGTTTTTTCAGTGAATTTAATAGGTTTTTTAAATGCTAATTCCTAACTATAACTGGTGTGAAACCTATGGTTTTTTCAGTGAATTTCATTAGTTTTTTAAATGCTAATTCTTAACTATATATAGGGCCTCAAACCTATGTTTTTTTCAGTGAATTTCAAAGGTTTTTTAATAGCAAATTTCTATAGGTATGAAATGATATATGTTTTATAATGAATCCTATATTGTATATTTATGTAATACTATTTTTTTTTGTATATTGTTCATGGTTTCTTTTTATTTTTTATTTTTTTGCCCTGGAGCGCTCCCGGTGCACGTCCCGGTGAGCGCACCGGTAAGCGCAGTCTTGCTGCGCGCCCCAGGGTGCGTACCGGTGAGCGTCCCATTAGCGCTTTTGCCGCAAAACGAAAACATCATCGTGACATATTGTGTAGGCGCGCCCGCGTGATACGCACGGCGTACGCTCACCTGGAAGCACTCAAGCGCATACGATCGCGCTATGTAACCATCCGACGCGCTTACGCGACGCGCCACGGGGCGCGTAGCGTAAGCGCGTCGGGTCATGTGACCTAAAAATAACACTTTTTATTGGTTCAGGACAGTTTTGGTTTCCAAATGATGAAAGCCCTGGTCATATGACCTGAAAATAACACTTTTCATTGGTTCAGGACAGTTTTTTTTCCTAATGATGAAAGCCCCCACCTTTTTTCCTCATTCTCACTTTGCTCTTTGAGTGAGGAAGACCTGTTTTCATTCATTGAGAAATGGCTACAGTAGCAGCAGCAGCAGGAGCATCTGCACCACCACCACCACCACCTCCAGCACAAGGACCACCACAACACCACATTAGTGGTGAAGAAGAGGAGGAGGAGGAGGAGGAGGAGGAGAGGACGTTCCCTTCCTGAAGACAATCCCCCTTATCTATTGTGGGACTACAATTACATATGGCGAAAAAAGTATAAACCTAATCAACCGTGCAGGAGATAACCATATCTGCAGAAAAAAACCTTAATTTTTTTCCTGATTTTTTTTGCTCCAGTTGAGTCGTTTACAATTCCCTGTTTTTTGTTTCTCCCCATAAAAATTACAAAAAAAATATAAAACTGTTCATAAAAGCCAAAAAAAGTAAAAAATGTTAAAAAAAATAAAAAAAATATAAAACAACAAAAAGAATTAAAAAAAACAGTTCTTTTTAGAACTACCTCCAATTTATAAAAAAATGCTTCATTTTAAAAAAAATCTGTCATTCTTTATTCCTTATGGTACGCTCCCCGGTACGCTCCCCGGTGCGTGTACCGGGCGCTCCCCCGCGCAAATCGAAAAAAAAATATTATTATTTTTTGCCCCGCAGGGCCATTTTATGGCCCCCACATCAAACCTAGGGGGTCAGGGGGGGTCTACCCTGCCCTCTTTTTGTCATTTCCCCCTTTTTTTTTGCCACCTCTTGTGTCTCGATCCTACCGAGACACAAGATGGCGGCCGCTCCGGACTGTTTGGAATGTTGACAGACACCCGAGAGCCAATCAGCTTTCCGCGCGCGAACTCGCGTAGCGCGCTGGTACGCGCCCCGGTGCGCGTACCGGGGCGCGCTTATAGATATATATATTTTTTTTAACCTAAATTACTCAAAATTCACTGGAGCACATATCTTGAGACATAGCAAAGGCACATCGGGCTACCAGTCCCTACAATTTTGCAAAGTTTGGTGGAAATCCATTCAGCCGTTTGGGCTAAAAGTGAGTTTGACAGCCCTATGGAAATTAACATGGGGAAAACACGTTTTGGGACCCCCCTTTTATCTCGGCCCCCGCTTGACGAATCCCACCCAAACTTTCAGGCAGATTCCTCAACCGGCGCCAAAGTTATTCCCAATAGAATGTTGCGAATTCCCTATACAAAATAATCCTAACTATAACTACCTACTGGCGACCGCCAGTAGGTAATATATATATAACTATAACTACCTACTGGCTAGACTGAGGCTAGACTGAGGCACAAGAAAGCAGAAAAACAAACAGGTAGAACTCAAAAAGGGGGCAGGGTAGAAGCACCCTGACCGCTAGGCCTGCTCAGGGGGTCCCATAAGGACCCCAAGTCCCCCCCCCCCAATTTTTTGGGAGGGAGAATCACGGGGTGCGTGTACCGAGCGTACAAGGGCCTGCGTACGTACGCTCACGTTGCGCGTAACGTCCGCGTACCTTTTCGAGAAAGCTGCATGCTCATTGGCTGTCAACACCGCAAACCAGGAAGTGTTGCAGCCATCTTGTGCTCAGTAGATCGAGGCACAAGAAAGCAGAATAACAAACGTGTAGAACACAAAAAGGGGGCAGGGTAGAAACACCCTGACCCCCTAGGCCTGCCCAGGTGGTCCCACAAGGACCCCCTAAGGCCCAATTATTTTTTTTAAACCCGGTAATTACCCCCCGGGGGACCAAATTGCGGGGGCATAGTGATAAAGAAGTGTGGGGGGTGCCCAATCCCCCCACACTGCCCCAGGGACCGCCGTCCCTGGGGCAAAGCAACGAAGCCCCCTGGCACATACTGGAGGCTCCTAGTAGGCTAGCTGGCCCCCAGAGACCCCCAGTATGCAAGGGGAATTAGTTCCCCCTCTGCAAACGTGCCCGGGGGCAGCGTTGCAGAGAGGTATAAAAAAGGGTGTGGCCTCATTACATCTTTCTGCAATGCAGCCCCCTGGTTCATACTGGAGGTTCCAGGTGGGCTACTTGGCCCCCTGGGACCCCCAGTATGCAAGGGGAATTAGTTCCCCCTCTGCAAACGCGCCAGGGGGCTGTTTTGCAGAGAGGTGTACAAACATATATTTTTTTTAATTTATATTAAAAATATGTAATGTAATTTAAAAAAGAATATATCTAAAAATAAATAATTTATAGCAATGTAGTAAATCAGTATAAAAAATATAACAATTATTTTATTTAAAAATTATCATTTACAAAACTATTGAAATTCTCTGAAAAAACCATAGGTTTCAGCCACGTTATAGTTAGGAATTAACATTTAAAAAACCTTTGAAATTCACTATAAAAAACATAGGTTTCAGCCACGTTATAGTTAGGAATTACCATTTAAAAAACCTTTGAAATTCTCTGAAAAAACCATAGGTTTCAGCCACGTTATAGTTAGGAATTAACATTTAAAAAACCTTTGAAATTCACTATAAAAAACATAGGTTTCACACATGTTATAGTTAGGAATTAACATTTGAAAAGCCTTTGAAATCCACTGAAAAAAACATAGGTTTCACACCAGTTATAGTTAGCTGGTCATTTTACTCATACAAAACCTTTGAAATTCCCCCGTTATAGTTAGTTCAGCTAACTATAACTCGCGCGCCCGCTGAAGGACTGGGCTATTCTAAGGCCCAGCGGTGCCAGGGAACAACACCTGAAACCTTCGTGGGTTACCTGTTCCGGCGTACAAATCACAGAGACACGGGACACTTCCTTCGGCGTCAAAGATCAGCGTTTATTTACTGCAGGGATACAGAAATCGCAAGAAGTACACAACGTGTAGGTTCTGAGAGACTGCTTCGAATTGCAAAAGTGGGTCGCTCCTTTTATACATATTTTCGTAATTGCACAACATGGCGAACAAAAGGTTACAACTCAGTTCCCGCAGTAAACTTCAAAAGGGTTGCTTTCATGTATTCAGGAGCCCGGAACATAATTACAGTAACATCGCCGGTTCCCAACTGTAAAAGTACGTTACCTCACCATTGGGCACATTCCATTCTGGCTGTAAACGAACTAAGAGAAGAGACAAAAACAGGTGCAAGAAAGACAAAGACAGACAACAGATTGAAAAAGCGTGTAGGGGGCAATATCGGAAACACGATTGCAGGATCAAAGGATTCGTGCTTAATGCATGCACGGCTGAAACAATAGACCAGCACGGCAAGATGAGCCTCGAGCGGAGCCATCTGCCTTTGCTGTGTCATCCCCCTCGTCATAAAGACACCCTCAAAGGAACACGTGTCTTCCGCAAGAGCTTGGGAATCCCAGGGTCACGAAGCGGACAGTGTCCGTTCGCTGATTACTTGAGGGCAAGAAACAAAATGGATGCCGTATCTAAAATGGAACCCGTGGGTTCAGATGGAGAAACCCACGAATAAGACGAACGGTGCAAAGTAGTGTAGCGAAAACGCGTACACCCACTAAACTCGTCATTTGCGGTTCATAGATACCGAACTCGTCCATATTCGAACAAGTCCAAAATGTCATTACGATTCTCACAGAACCTTAGACGCTCCTTTTGCCCTCATGTAGGCAAGCACTAGTCGATATCGGAATCAATCTCGATATTCATCAGATCGTTCAGATGTTGCTGCAACATTATTCTATCCATCAATGCTTCTTTGGTAACAGATGGCCGTCTTATACACGTTGTAGCACAGAGGCCACATAAGGCAGGACCACACTGCACGCAAAGACAACACGTGAACAGGAATGCCACAACAACCCCTACAATCATCAGAATTTTCCACCCCCACGTCGACATCAGGCCCCAAAACCATCCTAGTAGCGTCCAATCACCTACGTCCACGTGTATGGACTCGGAGATCTTATGCAACTTCGAGATGGCTTGATATACAGTTGGACATTGTCAGGAATGAAAATACAACAACTTGAATTGATCACCTTGCATACACCACCTCTAGCTGCAAGAAGAACGTCTAGAACCATACGGTTCTGCAACGTCATAAGCCTATCCGCCTGAAGCTCTGCTGTCAGATTACCAAGAGCACTTGCAGTTATGTTAGCAGTCGATTCTACCACACGAGTCAGCTGTCTCAGGTTCCTACTATTAACCATAGGTCCCCAAAACGGCAGGAAACCTTTAAAGAAGTCTCCTACCTCTTGACCGGCATTGTCCTCCTTGCTAATAACGCCTCTCACAACTCTAGTCTTGTGATAGTCCGACGCAACTGTGAAAGTCGGTGGCAAAAGATTCGCAATATAACAGGTGCCCGAAAAGTCACGGGGCAACCACATATATGCGCGATCATAACATACAAAGTAGGTACCCTTGGCAGTCAGGAAAACAGGGGAAGAGAGCATTGGTAAAACATACCTTTCAGTACAAGCACTCTTCCCGAGCTGAGCTCTCGGATTTCGACCAAGACCTTGCAAACAGAAATTACCGAGGTGGGGTACGATCCAGATCGGGGACAAGCTCTTAAGCTGTCTATCACCCACTGACATGCTATACTCAGCCTCACTCAGATCCTTGTATGCTCGCACCTCTTCCATCGGAATGAGCGATGCATCAAAAATTTCTCTATCTAAGTCAGCAATCGCTATTGCCAAAGTCTTGTGGTACGGGCCGGGACCAAGGCCTGCTGAGTGTGGCTCTCGATGGGGGTAGGAATCTAGTGCACTATGGAACATAGTTTGGAATGCTCGAGCTGACCCCTGGGAGCTGTAAGGAAGAACCAAATACGGAATACCCTTATCCATGGTATGTGGCATTAACCCACACATCCAACAGTTAGTAGTATTCATCACCAACTGATGCTGATGTAGGAGCTGGACAAAGGAGTTGTTCATGAATTCCGCACGTCTAACCTGTTCATGTTGGGGCAGAGGATGAAAAGAATGTGGAGAAACAGTGGGAATAGAATTCAGTTTAGGAGAAGAAGTAGGTGAAGTGAAAGGCAAAAATGACTGTATTCCAAAATACACTCCACCCACCAGTAGTATAGAAACAGTCAAAAACAGCAGGAATACCTGAAACAGAAAGCATTTTGTTCGTACAACCTTATGCAATTTTGATCTTTGCGCCGACATCCTCTCTATTTCCGACAGCTTGCAGAACTCCATCCTCTAAAAACCGTCCGTAACGTTTTTGACGCACTTCGTTCTGAGTGGCGATTATCAATTCCCAGGAGTTCCCAGGAGTCGACAAAAGTAACCGACCTAGTGTCAGGAACCTGCTAAACAGAAGGAAGTACCCGCACGGCCCTACGGTCAACCTGGATGAAAGGTTTTCTTAAAAAACATTCAATTTAATACAAGTGTCCTAGCTGTACAAAAAGAGGATTACACGTGAAAAAGAACTCAATAATCAATAAAAGATGCAATTTGTTCAAAATGCTTGTAGCAACAGTAAGGGGGGGTAATATGAATTCAAAAACGAAAAAGGGATTTTTTATTAGTCTTTGTCACTTGAACGAAGAAAATATCGACTTCTTCCAGGTCGAGTCTGCTCTTCAAATAATTGTTCAGATTGCAAAACAGTGTTCGATCGATCAGATGACAGTTCAGACCTCGAAGCTCCAATGCTGATGATTCAACAGATGTATCTGGCTGCGCTGAATTATTTCCTACAGGTTGAGCATCACTGAACGGCACAAAGCACAGAGGGGTCTCAGTCTCCGTTGCGGCGATTCCAGTTCTGACCCAGTTGTCTGCTGGCAAAGGGATTGGGACTTTCTTGGTATGGGTGGCATGCACCCAATTCTTTCTACCTTCCAACCGAACTGCAGTCCTTGTCGCCAGCAGGACTTGAAAGGGTCCCACAAATCTTGGCTCGAGATTACGCTTTCTCCCAAAGTTGCGGGTGACTACCCAGTCACCCGGTTGGAGCCGATGTCCAGGACCCTCTGTCTGTGCCGGTAGAGCTTCAAAGACCTGTTTATGAATTAACCTCAATTTAGCAGTCAGATCATAAAGATAATCAATCAACATTGGATATTCGAGACTATCAAATGCCTTTGGCCTCGGAACTCCCCAAATGTTCGCAGGACGACCGAACACAATCTCATATGGGCTAAGCCCTACTCGAGAGTGCACAGTCGCCCTGGTCGACAAGAGAGCTAGAGGCAGGGCATCGGGCCATGACAGACCAGTCGTAGCTTGAATCTTAACAAGTTTCAGTTTCAGAGTGCCATTGTACCCTTCCACTAAACCTGCTGACTGGGGATGATTGGCGCTATGGAATTTCTGTTGTATTCCAAGGCCCTTACACACACTCTTCATCACACTCCCCACAAACTCACTTCCGTTATCCGACCATACAATCCATGGCATTCCATACCGAGGAAAATACTCCTTCAGTAGGACTTTTGCTGTGGACAGGGCAGTATTATCTTTAAGAGGATAGGCCTCAATCCATCTGGAGAACGCGCAAACCACAACCAAAACATATTTCAGGTTATTGCATCTCTCCATATGGATGAAGTCCAATTGGATGACTTCAAAGGGACATGTAGGAGGAGCAAAATGACCAGGTGGAGTGGGGGTGCCCTTGCCAGGATTATACATCATACATACCATACAATTCTTAACCACTCTCTCAGCACATTTAGCAATACCATCATTCTTCCATACAGGAGACAACAACTTACATATGCCTTTCGCGCTAATATGTGACAAGCCGTGAGCCATAGTCACAACGGCTAGCACATATGCATCCGGTAACATCCACCTCTGACATTCTGACAAATCAACCCAACATCCATGCGCGTCTAACTTTCCCGTGCTTTCTTTCCACTTAGTCTTTTCAGTTTCGGTAGCCTCATTCTGAATCGCTTTCACGCTCTCAACAGTGTCCTCACACATACCAGTCTCCGTCGGCCACCTCACTGAACTCGTAACGTACATTCGGGTTGCAAGATTCTTAGCTGTTTCTTTAGCAATCTCATCCGCAAACACATTACCCCGACCAACATCATCCGTAACCTTTCGGTGCGCGCTGCATTTAATGATTGCCACCTGCTTAGGCAATGTAAGTGCATCCAAAAGATCGTTCCCGAGCTGTCCGTGTTGGATCTTCGTACCATGCGATGTCATAAATCCTCTTTCTCTCCACAATCGACCAAAGCTATGTGCAACGCCAAATGCATATTGACTATCAGTAAACACATTCACTCGCTTTCCTTTAGACAAAACACTCGCTCTTGTTAACGCAATCAACTCTGCCGATTGCGCTGAATTCTGACTCAATCTCGCAGTTTCCACAACCGTACTCAACGTCACCACAGCATACGCAGTCGTCACATCACCATTCGGCAACTTGAAACATGAACCATCAACATACAAAGTACCATCAGGATCTGCCAATGGAGTGTTTTTTAGGTCAACACGACCCTTCGTTTCTTCTTCAGTTCTTAAATAACAATCATGTGGTGGTACATAATCTGATTCCATATTAATCTGCAACAAGGTCGCCGGATTCAGCACATTACAACGCTTTATTTGTATATGACTTGCCAAAAGTGTCAACTCGTAACCAGACAACCTTGCGCTCGTCAAATGTTGGGTTTTCGTTCGATTCAAGAGAGTGTCAACTGCATGCGGAACCATTACCGTAAGCATATTATCCATGACCAGGCCTGCAGATTGCCGGATGGACACCGCAGCTGTTGCTGTCGCTCTTAGACAACTCGGCAATGCTCTAGCTACTGGGTCCAAGGTCGAGGAAAAATATGCACATGGACGCTGCTTACCGCCAAATTGTTGCGTTAGGACACTTAACGCACAACCTTCTCTCTCGTGAACGTATAGTGTAAACGGCTTACTGTAGTCAGGAGTACCTAACACAGGAGCCGAACACAACACATCACGCAATTCAGAAAAACTTTTCTGACACTCTTCAGTCCATGGCAAAGGAGTCGGAACATCCTTGCACGTGAGAGATAACAATGGCTTCGCTAGCAATGAAAAATTTGGAATCCATTGCCTGCAGTATGATGTGATACCTAGAAAGGCACGCACATCTCTCTGAGTTGTTGGCACAGTCATTAGCGCAATCGCTGCAATTCTTTCTGGGGTCAACCTTCTTCCCTCCTTTGACAATAAGTGACCGAGATAGGTTACTTCTTGACAACAATACTGTAGCTTAGAAGGTGACACCTTGTGATGTAAGTCACATAGATGCTGTAACAGACGATACCGTAGCAGTTTTGCAAATCTGCTTAGTGTCAGCAGCCACTAACAGATCATCGACGTACTGAATCAAGGCCGCACCAGCTGGTAACACAAATGCATCAAGTTGACTCTTAAGAGCTTGGCTGTAGATCGATGGACTCTCACAGTAGCCCTGAGGAGCGTGTTTAAACCAGAAGCTGCGACCACCTAATGAGAAGCCGAATAGATCTCTGCTTTCCTCAGCAATCGGAATGCTAAAGAAAGCATTCTTCAGATCGATTACCGAGAACCAAGAGGCAGAGGCTGGAATCAGAGTCAGTAAAGCTGTAATGTCAGGCACCACAGGAAATTGTGGAATCACAATTTTATTTACCTCTCTCAAATCAATAACAAAGCGGTACACAGGAGGCTTGGATGGATCAGTGCGTTTCAAAATAGGTAACACAGGGCTATTACACACATTTCTCTGAGTTTCCTCAATAACATCCTTTTTGATCAAGTCATAGATGATCGCTAATAGCGCTCGTTCACCATCAAGA
This sequence comes from Lissotriton vulgaris, assembly GCF_964263255.1. NCBI lineage: Eukaryota > Metazoa > Chordata > Amphibia > Caudata > Salamandridae > Lissotriton > Lissotriton vulgaris. The sequence continues at coordinate 503,569,330 of NC_141694.1, forward strand.
GAGATACGATACTGGGGGATACGTGGTAATCGCACATTCGATTTCAATTGGACAACATAAGGTGATATGTCCAACAGGCCCACGTCATTGGGACCGGTCACCCACAAAGACTCAGGAAGAGAACTCAATTCCGGTGGGAGCTTATCGGTTGACAAGTACATAGGAGAGATCACTCTCTGACCCAATGTAAGCTCCACTCCCGCAGGAGAACAATACAGAGTCGCATATAACTGTTTCAGCAAATCCAGGCCCAAAAGATTCTCACCACATCCAGTAGTTAAAATCAAGGGAGCCTCTAGCTCACATGGCCCAATTGTAAGGGGCAAAGGGCTGGAAACTGGATTGCTAAACGGGGCGCCAGAGAATCCAATGGAAACATTCGTTAAGCCAGACAAAGGTGTGCCAGGGAGTTTCGAATGCATGATGGAACTTTTCGCTGCACCAGTGTCTAACAGAAAAGGCTCAACTACGCCCGATGTGGCAACTGCGACGTAAGGCCCTCTCTGATCAACCGGAACTGATACTACTCCCTCTCTTTGTCTGTGGCTGTCCTAGTAGTTACCATCATCAATGTCATGCTCGACATAATAGTCGTCCACATGATACTGTGCAGATCTACCTGATGATGAATCGCGCTGATCAAATCAATTGTTCGAGTCTGACGAAGTAGTAGAACGCTCATTCTGATTTTGAGAGACACCGCAACCTCTACCACGAGATGCCTGCTGAGGACCACTACGACCTCCTCGAGCCAAAGCGCCATTATTTCGGTCACTTAAAACTGGACAATTAAACTTCAAATGGCCCTCACCCCTACAATATGCGCATTGATTATACCCCAGCATAGATCTAGGTGTAGAGGAGTCAGTATGCGACTGCGTCCTAGAAGACTGTGATTGCGATCAATTTTGCTGTTGTGAGTCGTTTTGATTCGAGCGCGGAGGATATGCTTGCTGCAACAAAACCTTAGTTTTAAGCTCCTTCGTTTTTTTATCTGCACAATCACTTTCTTCTTTTCCTCTATTTTCGTAATATTGAGCCGTGGCTAATATTTGGGCAGTGGTAGAAACAGCCCACAAACTTTCGGAATTTTTCAGTTTGTTGCTTAATTCAGGCAACAAATTTGACACAAATTTATCAACAAACAGTCGCTGACCTCCCTCAGTGCTCATGTCCTGACCACTATGATCGATAAATGCCTCCTCGAATCTGGTAAAGAAACGGAGACACTCTCGTCTTTCTTTTGCTTGCACGCAGACAGTTTATCCCAGTTAACTCTCATTGCTGGCATAAGTGTCTTCATAAGTGTAATGATCCTCTGGGGCAGATCCGTAATGAGCTGTTCAGGCTTAGCCCCACCAACTTGTCGTCCGTCTGCCGCCGCAAGAGCAGCCCAATCACCACCCAACTCAGCTACGTGATTCTCCTCTCGGATTTTTGCCCAAATTGGTTGAGGTACTACATTACCGAACAACATGTCGATATCGGCGAGGTTCATAATAGTAGCATCCACTAATTGGGATAACTCCTTATAATAACCTGCTGGATTTTTGCGGGGGTCAGGTTAAGATTGTTTCACCTGCAAAACTTCTGATCGTTTCCATGGAAGGTGTATCCAAACTCTCTGAAAGTGTGGCAAAATTGCGGGGTTAGCAGCGGGATTACCTGGCATCCACACCGGGGGAACTTCTCGCATGGGATACTGACCAGGTTGTGCCATCCACTCCTCAGTGTCGTCATTAAACAATACTCGAGGATGCACTGTAGATCTAAAAGATAACAGACGCTCTAAAGCACGTCGGACATTACCACCCACAATCATACCGTTCGAAAACTGATTCTGGAGTTCAGTCATTTCGGGCGGTACATTGTCTAACTCATCATTATCCCACTCCTCTCTTAAGGATTTACACATTTCCTCAAATACGAATCTTTGTGTGGGCTCATTAAACTGAGAGAACGTGTCAAAAACTATGCGCAGGGTGTACTTAGCAGGATGCCTAATCCATTTACGCGTCATTTTCACTAACGTCTCACTCTCCCTACCACCAGGAATTTGACTTCGTCTCTGAGAGACATCAGAAACATCGGACCCAAGTATCGGTCCGAATGGAGAGTAAAGATTAGCCACAGCATTAGGTATGCGACTACGAACAGAAGGAGAAGAGGAGAGAAGTACTGGGGCAACAACATGAGGACTGAAAGTAGGAGCAGTAGGAGCAGTAGGAGTAGCCAAGATAGCTGAAGTAGCAGGAACAACAGACTGAGAAGGTATAGGCAGTGGAGCAGTAGGAAGAAGGGTAGGCAAGGGAGCAGGGACAACTTGAGGAACAAGAGGATTCGGAAGAACAGGACCGACGGCAGGCTGACCAGCAGCTGCCGGAACAACAGGTTGAGGTACAGGAGGAACCACAGGGGCTGTAGTATCCTGTGCATATGGAGGTGGTAATTTCAGTAGATAGGACAACAAAGGGTCCTCTACCACTTCTTCTCCCTTCTTATCAGAACTTGACGGTAAACCCGGATAACATTTATCCACCGCCATATGATGCAGTCTAGCAAAAACTTCCTTTTCCTTCTCGTCTTTGTCTCGCTGATACTGTTCTGCATTTCGCATCACCGTAATAATACCTTCTCTCTTATTTTTCTTAAGCTGTTTGATTTCTTTCTGCTTGGCCTCTTTGCGACGTTACCGAAAGGAATCAAACATGGCCGGCCTAGCTTTCTTTTTAAACAATTTGGCTTCAAGATTATCTAGAATTGCAGTTTCGAAACTACCATGGGGTGGCCAACTAAGGACCCCATCATGTTTAGTGTAACGGATCCAATAATCATTATATACGATAGGGCCTACTCCGTGGCGACTATAGAACTCATAAATCGGAGTTCCAACTGGAGGTATCCGACATGAGTCCTCCAACCGGGAATCCGCACCGCAACATTTAAGGAAACCAAACAAAGTACTACGGCCAGGCATCGTGCACACTAACCGAATTTACAAACTTCAAGGGTTATCGAATTACGATGTCCTCGCAAAAATGCAAGACCCTCGGTTTTTGGCAATTGCAATCGTCAAATAAAAACTCAACAACTAAGAACCAACAACTAAGAACCACAAATGCAATGGAACCATGCAAACAACCAAGTTTCAACAACAACAACCAAGGTTTCTGGGAGCGACCCACAAATACTTAACTGAGTGAACAATAGCAGCACCAGGAAGGCCCGTCTATCGTCTCGCCGTACAAAGGACTACGCCAGGCGCCAAACAGGTTGACAGTCAGGGCATCAGTCCGTTGCAGCCGTCAGGAGGCGGGAATCTTTGCGGGAAAAGTCTTCGGGCCACTTATTTCGACAACAGGATCGATGAAGCGGGGTGCACCTTCCCTCGGAGATTTCACACGAAGTTCCTCACGATCGTCGGGCTTTGGACCGGTACCGCTGATGTCGCCCCACGCTGGGCGCCAACTGAAGGACTGGGCTATTCTAAGGCCCAGCGGTGCCAGGGAACAACACCTGAAACCTTCGTGGGTTACCTGTTCCGGCGTACAAATCACAGAGACACGGGACACTTCCTTCGGCGTCAAAAATCAGCGTTTATTTACTGCAGGGATACAGAAATCTCAAGAAGTACACAACGTGTAGGTTCTGAGAGACTGCTTCGAATTGCAAAAGTGGGTCGCTCCTTTTATACATATTTTCGTCATTGCACAACATGGCGAACAAAAGGTTACAACTCAGTTCTCGCAGTAAACTTCAAAAGGGTTGCTTTCATGTATTCAGGAGCCCGGAACATAATTACAGTAACATCGCCGGTTCCCAACTGTAAAAGTACGTTATCTCACCATTGGGCACATTCCATTCTGGCTGTAAACGAACTAAGAGAAGAGACTAAAACAGGTGCAAGAAAGACAAAGACAGACAACAGATTGAAAAAGAGTGTAGGGGGCAATATCGGAAACAGGATTGCAGGATAAAAGGATTCGTGCTTAATGCATGCACGGCTGAAACAATAGACCAGCACGGCAAGATGAGCATCGAGCGGAGCCATCTGCCTTTGCTGTGTCATCCCCCTCGTCATAAAGACACCCTCAAAGGAACACGTGTCTTCCACAAGAGCTTGGGAATTCCAGGGTCACGAAGCGGACAGTGTCCGTTCGCTGACTACTTGAGGGCAAGAAACAAAATGGATGCCGTATCTAAAATGGAACCCGTGGGTTCAGATGGAGAAACCCACGAATAAGACGAACGGTGCAAAGTAGTGTAGCGAAAACGCGTACACCCACTAAACTCGTCATTTGCGATTCATAGATACCGAACTCGTCCATATTCGAACAAGTCCAAAACGTCATTACAATTCTCACAGAACCTCACCGCAATGCACTGCTGTTGACGTCACATATTACATCACTCATGACATTGTCAGTGACATCACTTATGACATCACTGATGACATCTCAAATGACATCACTGATGACATCATCCTTGTGAAAGAGTGGCAGACCTCCTCTCACTCTAATATAACCTTTGATACACACATTCAAAAATAGAAACAACATTTTTCAAGAAAATGGAGATACCAATACCAGTTACAACAACCTATTCCAACATCTTCTTCCACATCCACTCATTCACCAACAGTTCTATATAGTCACTCATACATGTACTCAATCATCATATGTACTCATAAACCTATACATCCTGTAACACACCGATACTCATCCATAGAGTTACTTACACACATACTCACACATGTAAATAAACTATCAAACATCCATTTACTTGCATATACAGCTATACACACACACATACACATACTGACCCTCTTAAAAGATCACTTATAGATACACATACTTAGTTATACAGGAACTCTTCAAATCTCTAACTCTCATGTATACTCACTTATATACACCAATACTCACATATAGTAGTTTAACACATATGTAATTTGTCATAAAGACAGTATTGAGACAGTCATTCACTCACTAACACACCTATACACACACTCATCCACCCATACAGTCCTGCACACATGCTGTGTTCAAAACACATATAAACAGTGAGTCACTCATTAATGCATCTATGTGCTAAGTAATATCCCCCACCAAACCATGTAAACACTCAGATACTCATACTGGTACTCAAAAAACCAACTAATAACCTATATAGACACTCATGTAGCTACTAACCAACCCATGCAGCCACTCATTCAAAAGATGTGTGAGACAGATATTTATATATTTAAACATTACTCACTAACTCATGTATTCACTAACATACAATTAATCAGTCAGTTATACAATCAATTTTACAAAAAAGTCATCCATTAATACACTTACTTACCCATTTATTCTTCCATCGACCTTTAGATATACATATATAAAAAATATTTATTTTTCAGAAAGACACACATCCACTGGATGATGTCATCAGTGATGTCATTTGAGATGTCATCAGTGATGTCATGAGTGATGTCACTGACCATGCCATAAATGATGTAATATGTGACGTCATCAGCAGTGCATTGCGGGCGCACGAGTTATAGTTAGCTGAACTAACTATAACGGGGGAATTTCAAAGGTTTTGTATGAGTAAAATGACCAGCTAACTATAACTGGTGTGAAACCTATGGTTTTTTCAGTGAATATATATATATATATATATATATATATAAACAAGTCCTCGCCACACACCACAAGCGCTACCAACTTGCTGCTGGTTAAAATGACGATGAGCTAAAACCTAATCTGGTGCCAAACAAAGGTGCTTTATCCTTGCATCTTAACGCCCAGCATGTATGCCATATATTTATTTATTTATTTTATGTGGAAAAAAACAAAGGTTACAGGGAGGTTTTAGTTAGACTGATATTTCCCTCGTACAAAACCGGAGAAAATCAGTTGTTATAGTTAGCTGATCTAACTTACTTGTGCCCCCGCAATGCACTGCTTATTACCTCACATATTACATCACTAATGACATGGTCAGTGACATCACTGATGACATCTCAAATGACATCACTGATGTCAACAGTGATGATATCCAGTGACTGTGAGTTTTTTTTTTAAAAGTGTTAAAAATATATACCAAGGTGTATTGGTGAATCAGTGGGTGTATGAGTGACTGTATGGATGATTCAGTGGGTGCATGACTGACTGTATAAGTGAGTGATTAGGTTTCTCAGTGGATGTATGTGTGAGTGACTGGTTGTGTGAATGTGTGTATCTGTCTTTCAGTTGATTTTTAAATGTGTGTATTAGTGTGTTAGTGGGTACGTGAATGGCTATATGGGTGATTGATTGGTTGTCTGAAGACGTCTATGGTTGTCTGGGTGACTTAGTGTGTGGGTGAGGAGGTGTGTGACTGCCTATGTGGATCAGTGAGTGGGTGAGCCAGTGGCTGTATGGGGTACTGTTGCATGTGTGAAAAGTTGTATGGGTGAGTGAGTGTCTGTATGGCTGTGTCAGTGATTGAACGCCTGTGTCATTATGGGTTAGTGAGTATGTGAAAAGGCAGAATATGTGAGTGATGGGGTATATGAGTGACTGTATGCCTGAGTGAGTGAATGTGAGAGTGGCTATATAGATGAGTGCATGCTTCTGTCAGTGACTGTATATCTGAGTGTGTGTGTTTCTCTTTGTATGAGTAAGTAAGTGGAGGGGTGTGTAATTGTTTGGGTAAGTGGATGCATGATTGACTGTATGGGTGAGTGTCTAGGTGTGTGAGTAGTGCTATACGTTGCTCACTCAGTGTTTGAGCATCTGTATGGCTGTATGGAAGGATATGTCAATGGCTGTATTAGTGAGTGAGTGGGTCTATGAGTGGCAGTATGGGTGAGAGAGTGGATGTGTGTATAAATCAATGAATCAGTTAGTGGCGGTTTGGCTCTCTGAATGGTTGTGTGGGAGTCGCAGTGGGGCGTATAAATAATTCTATAGGGGTGTGAGTTGGTACGTCAGAGATGCTGTGGATGATGTCATCACTGATATCATCAATGATGTCATTTGAGATGTCGGCAGTGATGCCAATAGCCATGTCATGGGTGATGTAATATGTGAGGTCATAAGCTGTGCATTGTGGAGGCTCTATAACAGCTGAATTTTACTGGTTTTGTATGAGGGAAATGTCAGCCTAACTATAATGTCACTGTAACCTTTGTATTTTTCTGTGAATTTCTAAGGTTTTTTAAATACTAATTTCTAACTATAATGCTCCTGAAACCTGTGTTTTTTTCAGTGACTTTCTAAGGGTTTTTAAATGCTAATTTCTAACTATTATGTCCCTGAAACCTCTGTTTTTTTCAGTGAATTTCTATGCTTTTTTAGCTAGCAGGTTCGTTTGCAGAATGGTTGTGAAAGGGGGCTGGCCCTCCAACATGTGCTTAGGAATTCCACTGTGTAGGACTTACAGGAGGTACCAGGAGGGCTTCTTGGCCCCCAAGGGCCCCTAGGAATAAAGTAGACTTAATCCCCCAACCAATAGTGCGCCAGAAGGTGTGTTTGCAGAGTGGTGGAGAAAGGGGGAAGTGGCCTCTGAAGACCTCTTAGCATTCCCACTGTGTGAGACTTACTGGAGGTAACAGGAGGAGGAGTTGGTCCCCAAGGACATCCTTGGGGGCCAGCTAACCCTTCTCTTACCCCCAGTAGGTCCCACACTGCAGGATTGCTGAGTTCTGATGCAGGCTATGCCTTCTTTGTCCACCACTCTGCAAATGCACCTCCTGATGTGCTCTTGGATGGAGGATGAAGCCCCCTTCGATGCTGAGGGTCCTTAGGGCCAACTAGCTCAACTAGCCCAACTGTTACCTCCAGTAAGCCCCACACAGTGGGATTGCTGAGTTTTGGACAGAGCCCACACCCCCTTTCTCTACCACTCTATAAACACACCACCTGGTACACTTCTGCTTGGGGCATGAAGTTCACTTTAGTCCTGAAGTCCTCAGGACACAAAGGGAGCTCATCGCCCCACCACAGCAAAGTCTTTAAGAATACCTCTCTGTAGAGCTCTAAAGAGAGTGAAACAGTGTGTTAGGGGTTGCTTTTATTCATTTCAGGTTGGCTTGGTTGGTATTTTATCAATTCAAAGCTGTAATACTGTGCCTGGAGTGGTAAATGGCTTTCGTCATTTTAAAGCACGGCATGGACAGCGTTGGGCTAATCCTATGCTCAAAGATTTTGCTGTAGAAATTAAGCATGGGCGAAATTTGCGAATTCGTGTTTGGCGAATTCGCGGATTTCCCAGTGAAATCGCAAAACAATCCGCAAATTTGCGAATTTTCCCGCGAAATCGCAGATTTTTTGTGATTTGCCCTGGCTAAATTCTACTGGCTAACCCAGTAAGTGCTCCCTCGTTGGGTAAATGTATAGTGCTTTTACTACACTGCAGCTGCGTAAAGGGCCAGAAGATGTATCTCTAGTGACCATGTGTGCCTGTAACACAGGCACAGGCACACATGGTCACTGGAGACACATCTTCTGGCCCTTTACGCAGCTACAGTGTAGTAAAAGCACTATGGGGCAGATTTACAAGCCGCTTGCGCCTCTTTTGCGCCGCAGTTGTGTCACTTTTGACCTTGCTTGAAGCAGGCGCAAGGCTTGACGCAGCATTGGGGAGATAGAGCCCCCCAGAGCATTGCTGGAGCTGGGTCGCTCTTGCGACACAGCTCCAGCAATGCGCTGCTTTTACGGCACAGATGCGTGACGCATCTGTGCCGTTTTTGCAACATGGTGCACCGCATTGTAAATGCGGCGCATCATGGGTGGCGGAGCTGCGGCGCACAATAACTGGCGCATCCCTGGGGATCCGCCAGTTATTGTAAATCTGCCCTATACATTTAGCCAATGAGGGATCACTTACTGATTAGACAGTAGAAAGTACTCCAGTTGAGTAGAAGTATTGCACAAAAAGGTGACATCTTCGTGGACAAACACGCAGGGCGGGATTCATTCTGCCCCCTGTTAGACTTGTTTTTTGTGCCCTTCTGCCCTCTGTTAGACTCGTTTTTCCCTTGTTTTTGTGCCCATCTGCCCTCTGTTAGACTCGTTTTCCCCTTGTTTTTCTGCTCTTCTGCCCCCTGTTAGACTCGTTTTTTGTGCCCTTCTGCCCTCTGTTAGACTCATTTAACCCTTATTTTTCTGCCCTTCTGCCCTCTGTTAGACTCATTTTTTGTGCCCTTCTGCCCTTTGTTATTCCCTTGTTTTTGTGCCCTTCTGCCCTCTGTTAGACTTGTTTTTTGTGCCCTCCTGCCCTCTGTTAGACTCGTTTTTGTGCCTTTCTGCCCCCTGTTAGACTCGTTTTTTGTGCCCTTCTGCCCTCTGTTAGACTCGTTTTCCCTTGTTTTGCGGCCCTTCTGTCCTCTGTTAGACTGTTTTTTTGTGCCCTTCTGCCCTCTGTTAGACTCGTTTTTGTGCCTTTCTGCCCCCTGTTAGACTCGTTTTTTGTGCCCTTCTGCCCTCTGTTAGACTCGTTTTCCATTTTTTTTCTGCCCTTCTGTCCTCTGTTAGACTGGTTTTTTGTGCCCTTCTGCCCTCTGTTAGACTCATTTATCCCTTGTTTTTCTGCCCTTCTGCCCTTTGTTAGACTGCTTTTTGTGCCTTTCTGACCTCTGCATCACCACATCATCACTCAGCGCTACCCCAGCATCACTCAGCACCACCACACTATCACTCAGCACCACCACATTATCACTCAGCACCACCACAGCACCACTCAGCACCACCACAGCATCACCACCCCAGCTTCACTCAGCACCACCACAGCATCACTCAGCACCACCACAGCCCCACGCAGCGCCACCACAGCATCACTCAGCACCACCACAGCATCACTCAGCGCCACCACATTATCACTCAGCACCACCACAGCACCACTCAGCACCACCACAGCATCACTCAGCACCACCACAGCATCACTCAGCACCACAACAGCACCACTCAGCACCACCACAGCATCACTCAGCACCATCCCAGTATCACTCAGCACCACAGCATCACTCAGCACTGACACATTATCACTCAGCAGCACCACTCAGCACCACCACAGCATCACTTAGCACCACCATAGCATCACTCATCACCACCACAGCACCACTCAGCACCACCCCAGCATCACTCAGCACCATCCCAGTATCACTCAGCACCACCACAGCGCCACTCAGCATCACCACAGCACCACTCAGCACCACCACAGCACCACTCAGTGCCACTCCAGCATCAATCTGCGCAACCATTCAACAACAACAGGTTCAAATATGTTCTCTCAATGTTTCAAGCTTTATTACAAATGTCAGAAAAATATGTTAATATTTCACTTCTGTTCTTGGATTTTCGTCACAATAAAATACACTGAACATAATCTTCACAAAAGTAATTCACAACATTTTAAGCTATTGCCATTATAAATTAAAATCACTTTTATTTAAGTATTAATTATTTAAAAAAATGAAAAGCCATTGTAATTTGTAATATCAATACATCTAAGTCACGTAAATACAAAACGTGTTGCATTACAAATGCTATAGGTGTCACATTTGCGAAAGTTATAACTATTGGCATTGTAAATGACAAAGCTATTAATTTAGCTATTTTCAAAACCAACACATACATACAAAAAAGTTGCCATTTACAAGACCAATAGCTCAAACTTTCCTAATGCGAGACCTATTGCATTGCAAATGCTTGTTTTTATATCTGTCAGTGCTTCCTGTTGAGGTTTGATTTTCGTGACTGGCGCCTCATTGCCTACTTGTAACTATTCTCTGACCCTGCTTCAGGGGTCAGAGCAGGGTCAGAGAATAGTTGCAAGTAGGCGACGAGGCGCCAGGAAGCACTTACAGGCTTACAGCAGGAAGTGCCCAAGTTGAAGTTAATTTCTTTGTAACCCTTTTGTAAAACCGCTTAAGCAAACTTTTTTAAAATCTATTGACATCACCCACTGGAGGGTTCAAAAAGCACGGGGCAGAGAACCACAAGTACCAACATGCAAGGGAAGTGACCGGATGGTGCCCACTAGGGGGCGAACAGTACAAATAATCAGCAATTGACTTGTTCAGGTTCTCTGCTCAGCAAAGTTGATGTCAATGGCGCCCCTTTGAGAAAGGTCGCAGTGCGACCGAAACATGTAAGGACTGCCTATGCTGTGCGGTATTAAACCAAATTTTACCTGCGTTGTGGTGTGCGGCCTTGTGTCTCTTCTGATGGAGAGAGTTGTTGGATAAATAACGGCTTGGTTCTGCCGTAATGTGACGCACCACCAACAAGAGCGCCATGACTGCCCGGAAGGAACCATGTTGTTCAACGCGAAGGCGATTAAGGGCAATCGGCGCCACCAAAGATGAACTCTGGTATGGTCCACGGCATCCTCGAAAATAGGAATACCGAGGCGCAACGAGGAAACTGCTTAAGCAAACTTTTTTAAAATCTATTGACATCACCCACTGGAGGTTTCAAAAAGCACGGGGCAGAGAACCACACGTACCATCATGCAAGGGAAGTGACCGGATGGTGCCCACTAGGGGGCGAACAGTACAAATAATCAGAAATTGACTTGTTCAGGTTCTCTGCTCAGCAAATTTGATGTCAATGGCGCCCCTTTGAGAAAGGTCGCAGTGCGACCCAAACATGTAAGGACTGCCTATGCTGTGCGGTATTAAACCAAATTTTACCTGCGTTGTGGTGTGCGGATTTGTGTCTCTTCTGATGGAGAGAGTTGTTGGATATATATATATATATATATATATATATATATATATATATATAGATATAGATATAGATATATATATATATATGAACACATTCCACGCGCAGCATGCAGCAACATGAAACCGGCCACACAAGCGTACTTTCAAAAATCCTTTGTTCCGGGCATAATCAGCATTGCGCGTTTCGAGGTAACACACCTCTTATTCATATGCTTGCTTTCTTTGCAATGGTGTGTTCGTTAGCTTGTTTTAAATGTAACTAAAACATTGAAGAAGGACAATGTCCGTTCATTTAAAGAGGCAGTCCGTTTTTATGGCATTTTTCATTTTTCATATTTGAGATACGTTTTTTTGGTTAAGGGTTAAGAGTACTTATATTGTTCTTTAGTATTGCTAGTGCAAAGGTCTCATTGTGCTTAAATTGTTCACCTTAACTGTTTGTGCTGGCTTCACTCGGACTCCAATTACCACAATGCCTCTTGTCAATCCGATTTTCAGTGATACTTCAATGCTGATCTTGGCAAACTTCACATATGTCACCCCAACACTTTCCAAAGCCTTTCCTGGTGTAGTACCATGTTACAGCTGCATCCGATGGTCCGGGTGACAAAATGGTTTTTGCAACCTCCATTGTTTTAGCATGTTCATCCTTGCCATCTGAGAGTAAAGTTCCGTACGACGTGCTTCAGGAAAAAATCCTTTTTGCAAACTCTGGCAAATTCAAAAAGGTTCAGAGTTCAGATGAGGCGGGCCATTCTGTGTGGCCCTTCCATTCAGCCTAATGTCCGTTACAATTCTCTTCTGCCGGCAGGTGCTCCCAATATTTGTTTCTCACAAATGTCACCGAAGCCTGACAAGATGAAGCGCCACAGCCTTTCGAGTTAGGGCCGGTCCCAGGTGTGTCAGACACCTCAACAAATGAACACATTCCACGCGCAGCATGCAGCAACGTGAAACCGGACACACAAGCGTACTTTCAAAAATCCTTTATTCCGGGCAAAATCAGCATTACGCGCTTCGAGGTAACACACCTCTTATTCATATGCTTGCTTTCTTTGCAATGGTGGGTTCGTTAGCTTGTTTTAAACGTAACTAAAACATTGAAGAAGGACAATGTCCGTTCATTTAAAGAGGCAGTCCGTTTTTATGGCCTTTTTCATTTTTCATATTTGAGATACGTTTTTTTGGTTAAGGGTTAAGAGTACTTATATTGTTCTTTAGTATTGCTAGTGCAAAGGTCTCATTGTGCTTAAATTGTTCACCTTAACTGTTTGTGCTGGCTTCACTCGGACTCCAATTACCACAATGCCTCTTGTCAATCCGACTTTCAGTGATACTTCAATGCTGATCTTGGCAAACTTCACATATGTCACCCCAACACTTTCCAAAGTGTTATATATAACCTACTGGCGATCGCCAATGGGTAGTTATAGTTAGGACCTAGGTTCCATAGGTAATCCGCAACATTCTATTTGGAATAACTTTGGCGCCGGTGGACGAATCTACGTGAATTCCTCCAAGAAAATGGCCTGCCCTGAAAGCTTGGGGGTGATTTGTGAAGCAGGGGCCGAGAAAAAAAGGGGGGGCCCGAACGGATGAACGGCATTACATCAAATTTGGCAAAAAGGTAGAGTTTGGTTCGCAGATCACACCTTTTGTTAAATGGTGTAAATCCATTCAGTAGTTCCTGAGAAAATCATAAGTATATCTATAGAAGCTTACTGTACTCTGTACTGTACTCTGTACAGTGCACGTATCTTCCCTAACATGAGCTGCATGCTGAGTGGATGTCAACTGTCTGTCAACACTCCAAACCAGGAAGTGTTGGCAGCCATCTTGTGCCTCGGTAGAACGAGGCACATGAAAGCAGAAAAGAAATGCGCAAAACATGCAAAGGGGGCAGGGCAGGCACACCCTGACCCCCTAGGCCTGCTCAGGGGGTCCCACAAGGACCCCCAAGGCGAAAAAAGATATATATACTTTTTTTAATCACTGGGTACGCGTACGTATGCGTCCCCCGGGAAAAAAAAAACAACCCGGTCAGCTTTTTTTAAAATTAGCCCCCGGGGGGGACAGCATCCTGGGGGCATATTTTAAAAAAAGTGTGGGGGGGGCCCCAATCCTCCCCACACTGCCCCGGGGACTGCCATCCCCCGGGGCAAACTAATTATGCTAGTGGGGGCACACAGCCCCCCTGCAGCCCAGGGGACCACCACCCCCTGGGGCAAAGACATTAATGATGGAGAGCCTCTAAGGCCCCCCGAGCCCCAGGGACCGCCACCCCTGGGGCTTTGTTAGTAAGTATGCGGGGGTCTATGTTTCCTATGTCTATGTTTCCTATGTTTCTTTTCAGTGAATTTTGAAGGTTTTTTAAATGATAATTTCATATTTTAATGTTTTTAAAACCTATATTTTATCTTTTTTTTAAAATATTTTGGAACTCTATTTTACCTTTTTTTTTACTTTAAAAATTATGTAATGTTTTATATCTTCTCCCCAAAAATGTCAATTTTTTTTGGGGGGGGAGAAAACTGCACTCCCATACCAGTAGCGTACCAAGCTCCATCACCACACAAATCCAACCGCCATATTGCTAAACTCGTAAATAATGCACATTTCATATCCGACGACTTCCTGGAACCACGTCCTGCATAACATCATATACCCATGAAGTCACCCAGGTGCTACTTTGGTATCCGATGGGTACGCAGTACCAAGCCACGCGTTAGGTCATGTACGTATTGGGTGGCGCCCGCTGCACTTTGCGTATGCAAAAATACACGTTGCCAGGCCCTCAGTTAGGTAACAGATGTATAGTATTGCACCGGGTACGCCATTCCCTTTGTTTTTTGTCTCAAAAATACATCTAAATAACTTTAAACAGTATATGAGAGCAAGCGGTAATCTAAACTATTTTAAACATTTGTATATTTCTAACTGTTATAAACTTTATTATAATAAATATATTTTGTGAAAATAGTGTCAGGTGCGTCCTCCTTGTGTGCTTGGTGCGCAATTGCCATGTGACCCTAAAAAAAGCATTTGATTGCTTCATAACATTTCCCATTGCAATAGTTGGACGACCCCACCTATTTTACTCATTCTCTCTACAGCGTTTGATGAGAGACACCACTTCTGCTTAAAAAGCTTGTTTGAAAAGTGTTTTCCTGTATACACATATCTTATACATCACACAACATGCAACAATCATCTTGATCAATATTCATGCTCTGTACATTAGCCTTCCAGGTGTGATTGCCATGCGTCTCAAACGTTCCATCAAAAAACAGATATGTGTTACACGATGTGTGTGTGTGCACATTATTGTGCTGCCTTTCGGCCTGGGTATTGGTGGCTCTAAGGAGTATCATCAGCCACGAGCAGAGGGCACATCCTAGATCACATGTAACAAACAGTAAACAGTAATGTAAAGATTATATTACTGTACGCTCTGTTTCAAGCTTTGCCAGTGTAGTATTGTGTCATATGTGAGACTTTCAGATTCAAGTTTGACAAACATTGCTTGACGGTAATGAGCATTTCCACTGTGTATGATGTGGCCTCCCTTCTGATCCTCCCTCCATCTGAGCACATTCACATGTGTACACTTCGCAATAGCAACAATGTCAATAATACCGCACACCATTGACATGCGTGCCTCCGCCTATCCACACTTTGACAACGACATTTAATGTTCACCATCCAATGTTTTCAAACACCATTCCATTAACAATAGTTTCCGCCCTCCGGCCACATGCTACACTAATCTAAATTGCACACTCTGCGAGGTCAAAACTACAAAAGAAACACACATAAGTACACTTCCTGGTCAGACAGGAACTGAACAACGCCCAGGTCCCCGGAATAATTATTCACACCCCGATGCTGGCCTGGCGTATGCAAGCCCAGCCCACTTTGCGTACGTATAAATAGGATAACCACAACACCACACGTCCCTCTTCTTCCACACTACTTCAAGTCATATGCTGCATCCACCTCACATATCACAATGCGCAAAAAAAAAAAGAAATGAATCCATGAGGTGTACACTATCTTGGCAATCAACATGGGCTCTAAATTGTGAGACCTACTGCCCGTTGTCTACGAAAGGGATCCATCAGGTGTACACTCTCCTGCAATCAACACTCCATCTGAATTGTGAGCACTGCTGCACGTAGTGTTTGCTCACACAACAATGACAGCAGGTAAGCAGAGCGGCCCGGGTGCACAGGGCCTCCAATTGAGCGCTGTGCGGCAGGAGGGGTGGGGTGCTTCAGGCAGGTGCAAACAAACTATATTGCTGTGCGTAATGATGTGATATCTGACCTCATTCAGTCTCATCTCTGTCTCATTTTAAAGACCTGCTGGACCGTACTGTAGGCCTGAGCCAGCGGGCAGCGCTGCCCTACAGACACCTGTTGAGTGCGATGCTGTGGAAGGGGTGGGGTGCACCACCCTGAGTGCACACATGCGAAAAAGCGATGTTGCCGTGCATAATGATGTGATCTCTGACCTCATTCAGTACCATCGGTCTCATTTTAAGGGCCTGCTGGACCGTACTGTAGGCCTGAGCAAGCGGGCAGTGCTGCCCTACAGACACGTGGCATTGGCTTTTAGGGCACTGTTGTGAGCTCGTTACTAAGTGTACATACACAGGCTCCCACCACTGCATTACACACGCACATTATGCTTCTAGAATGCGCTCTGTTCCTTTGTATGTGAACGTTGGTATAACATATTAATATTTAACCTTGTGTATTCTCATGCACTCCAGCTCCTCTTTGAACCACGGTTACCACTAACATTTGGTAGATCGTACTTCAAAAATGAAGGATGCACTCAACTCCTATTTTCTATCAAGCTTGAAATAACCCTTCATTTACCTCCGGAAGTTTCCACCATTCAATTATTCCTCCCTTTTCAGACATTCCATTGATTGCCTCAAGAAGGGCAGAGCGGGAGCTGACCATGCAATGATGCCCTGGGCATTCTGACACCTTCCATCATGGTATCAAGACACCGTCCCAGTCCGGAGACCTGGTCTACTGTACAAACGTACCCCCGACTAGGAGCTTGCACTAACACGTTGTGGGACACACCAGTGTTGGCAGGTGAGCAGTAAAACCTCAGTGTGCAAGACCTACAATTGAGCACACTGCAAAGGAAAGTGGTTGAGGTGCAGCACCCTGGGTGCAGAGGTGCATGCAAGCGATTTTCCCGTAGATAGTAATGTAAGGCTATATTATCAAAGAACCGTGATAACATTATCACCGCTTTAGCGGCAGGAAACTTCCGTTAAATCGGCGATAAGGGGTTCATAATTTGCCCTTGGGAATTTCCATAGAATTTTCCTTTTTACTGAGACGGCTGATACAGGCTACCAGCACTTACATCCAAGATACCAAAAGCTTATTAATAATGTTCAGGGATATCACAATGCTGACTGAACCCTGTTTTCTGGTTTCATTAGACATTGAAAGTCTATATACTTGTATCCCACAGGATGCCACCATCAGGGTCATAGCGGAAACTCTGGAGCGATCCATATGGGATTTCACTACTTCCCGTGATTTTGTGGTTGATTGTGCTACTTTAGCACTCAAACGCAATTTTTTCGAATACCAAGGAGTGATCTACCTGCAGGTCACTGGCACTTTTATGGGCAGCCCTTTTGCCTCAAGTGTCACGGGCCTGTGCGTTCACAACTTCGAATGTAAACACATCCTATCGACTTGCAACCCTTTCTCATCACATGTAACCTTTTGGCAAAGGTAGATTGATGATGTGATAGTTATCTGGAGGGGCCTGAGGTGACAGTTCTTGCTTTCTTGGATTGGGTCAACACCTGTTACCCTCACCTGAGGTTCACATAGGAGTACAATAAAGAAGAAATCATTTTCCTGGATGTAACCATCAACAGAGTCGCAAACCATCTACGGACAAAAACCTATCACAAACCTACCGCGAAAAATAACCTCCTACATTTCTCAAGTTTTCACCAGTGTCCCTTGAGGGAGAATCTCCCCTTTGGCCAATATTTACGACTCCGAAGAAGTTGTAGTGAGTTGCCCAATTACAAAAAACAATCACGAGACCTAACAGACAAACTACAGAAACGAGGATACCCTGACCATATTTTAGGAAAAAGCTGCAAAAGGGCAAGGAATCAGCATAGAGATGCCCTAATCGAGGTTAATCCAGAAGACCCACTTGAGAACACCCCATTAACGTGTGTCACTACCTACAATCCCATTTCTAATGCCGTAAGTCATTGCATCAATAAGCATTGAAATATTCTAAAAAGCAACAAACATGATTGGGATAAACCACTTTTTTCTTATAAACGGGCGAGAAGCTTGAAAGACTCGCTGGTACATACACTCCTGAGGAACCAATGAAGGGAAGAGGATCAAACCGTACTGAATGTCTGGGGTCTCCCCCCAGTTACGGGGAATTTTCCATGTGGTGGTTGCAGTGTGTGTCACCTAACCACCCCCATAAAAGTCTTGGATTTGAAACCAGGGAAACTATGGCAGCAACGTCGACACACACATTTCAATTCATGTAATGTTATGTACTTGATCACTTGCCCCTGCGGACTTAAGTAAGTAGGAATGACCACAAGACGAATCAAGCAACATATCTGCGAACATCGCAGTAATATAAGATGTTCAAAGAACAGGACTAAACTGACGGCGCACTTCTTGCAAACTAACCATACCCCAAATGACATTAGATGGACTATTATTGAGCAACTCCATCAAAATGCGGGATCTCAAGGGGGGCTTTTTGAAAAGGAACAACAATGGATATATCGCCTTTCCAGCCACCTGTTTGGGCTCAATGATGACATCCCCTGGGCCACTGAATGCGATGTTGAGAAATTAGTAGTCATTTTTCAGCACTTTATACTTCTTGTGTGTCGGTCTTACAACATAATCATGGCCCCTCTAAGTACTCTTGACATCTAGCCACACTCAGCTTAAAGGTAGAGAAAACCTAATCTTGTCTCCTCTTGTACCCTTAACCGTTGGCTATACCTTGCCTTTATCCAGTGAACAAAGACAATCAACAATTGTTTAGCACATCCATGGGGGCTTTTCTGTTGGTAATGGCCGTTTTGGAGCTGCTTGGTACTATTTTCAAACTGACCACATTGCTCCGTGTATAGCCCTCACTTCCTATTCCATTATGTACTGAGAGCGCTGAGTGATTACTTTATTTCATGCTATTGCACCCCTTTCCCACACTATTATATGTAACGTTGTCCACTGCCCAGGGGTCGATAAAGTTACAATGCATGAATTTCAGACATTACCCTTTTAAATATAAAAAACCACACGCCATGCTGCCGCGTTGATGACGCACATATCACGTGATCCCCTCTCCGTACTTCTGTTTCTGCATTCTGCCCGTTTAGTATTATTCGGGCCGCAGATGTGCATGAAGTAGGTTGTTCGAGGGGAGTCACCAGGTCGAAAGTAAGTGTTCCATGCACCGCAATGTTTAAGGAGTCCCTTAGCCCTAACTTATGACCTGCTCACTGATAGCGTAATTGACGCGTTAACGCATTAAAAAACGAAGTGTGTTGTTCTACTTTCTTTTATGTTAAGAACTGCCTCGGCGTGAAGAATACCCCTGCCGCGGATCCCAAGAAGTAAAGCAAACTTAATTTATGAGTGAGTGCCTTACTCCGATGTCGATTTTCTCTTCCATGTTACGGTGGCCACTTTTTTCCTTTTGTGAGGAGAGTGGCGTTATTTTAATACATACGGGGTCAGCACTATTTTCATTTTACCTCAGATGAGGGGCACAGTTAAATCTAATTAGTGCAACCGATGAGTGTAATCATAGAACACACACACAGTAAGCACCCTTGAAATGTATGTGACTCAGATAAACTTTAATCTCTGGCACGACTACCGAGAAACAACTTTGTTCAACGAGTGCCAACGTTTATCTGGAAGCAGTGACAAGAGGTTGTCTCACCAGTGCCATTACTTAATCGTTACAGGCACGGATGGGTGTTAATGGTGTTAATGGTGTTTTGCTTATATAACCCACCTCGAATGGTTTTTGGTTGGCTAAACACCTTGGAATGTTTTCTGTTGAGGAAGTAACATAAATGTATTGATATTCTGGTGTTTGTTTACATTTTCTCTTTCAGATTCGGGGCCCTTGGAAATACTGGGAGAGACCAAACGGGTAGAACTATGAGTTTTACCGTTACATACACACATCCCCCAGGTTAGGGTACGCCTTAGCGTGCGTATACCGATGGGGGTTCTTTTGGTCCTGATGAAAGCTATGCGGAATTAGCAATCGAGAGCAGAAACATGTCAACCTTTTTTACATTTTAATTAGGATACACTTGGTTTAAGTTTATAATTATTTAGTGTCTGATTCACCTGTTTTTAATGATCGCTGGCTGTCCCTTTATTAAAATTGGTTCTTTGGAACAGCTCGCCATCTCTTTAAATCACTATTCACACTTCTGGGCACTAAAAAAAAAAAAAAACCCCCGCTCCGCTGTAATTGAGGCTCTGTACCACACCGGGGAGGCACCTGGGCCCCCCGGTGGGAACCCGAAGATGAAGCATGTCACCAACTAGGTTGGTGAGTGTGGGCCCTTTCAAAAGACAAAGGTTTTTTCTCTTAACGCACACCCCTTTTTCTCCTTTATTTTTTTTTCTCTGTTAGTTTTTGGGTTGGTTCAAAATTGTATTGATTCTACCGTATCATCCACTTTGTGCCACAAGTCACTCATTTGTTGTTTAACAGAATTCCCATAGAAGACCGGGTTCACAGCAGAACCTGGGCTTCTATGGGAATTGACAAGGGCATATTATTAACCCCTTATCGCCACTTTAGCGATAATGTTGTCGCCGTTCCTTGATAATATGGTCCATAATCTCTGGCCTCATGTGTTTCCTTTTAAGGACTTGTTGAACAACACTCTTTCTTGCAGACCCCAGAGTCCTAGACAAATGGGTGATGGAAGGGTAAACACTAAGGGATTGGTGCAGTAGGCTGACGCTCTGTCTCCTCCTCCCTCTCTTCTTTTGACTCTCCCTCCCTTCTCCCTTCTACCCACTCCCTCTCCCTTCCATTCTCACTCTGGTCCTTTCATTCGGACTACCTTTCTTTACCTCTTCCACATAGCACACATACTTATGTTTAATTTTTATCTTGCAGGGTTCCTATGCTGCTTCCACTGGAGTCCCACCCACATTTATTGTATGATACTGTTTCTTCTATTAAAGTTATGTTTCTATTTATTTGTGTTTTAATAAAGGTTACTTTTTTCCTAATAAATAACTGAGTGTATAGGTCTTCTTTTTCTGGCAACACTTATTTATTGTGAAAATCATCTGTTTATAGGAGATTTTAAGGGCAAACTTAATTAATATTAGAGTGCACCTACCAAACATAATCTAACTGACTATTAGACAAATGAAGCCTTGGTAATTGTACAACTGCAAGAGTTCTATGAGTGTATCACCATAAGTACTGCCCGTGTGATTACAGAACAAATAAGACACTGCCTAGGACCACCGAGGCTTCAGGGACTGCCGAGGCCCACCTTGCATATTTAAATAAAGCTCCGAAGTGTGGCGATCCCCGGACTTCAGTTGGCCTCGAACCCCTCGAACAATTAGTTAAAAATACCCGGGAAGGTGGCGCTCCCCTAGGCTGCAAAACGTCTCTGTGCCCTTCCGCGCCTAATTTACATGTGACATTAAGATCCCCAGTACTACAGAGACCCCGCAATTTAATAATTAGATTATCCACAGAACATTACCCATACATGCACCAAGACCTGGTCTCAGAAGCATCTATTTTTGATTTAGTACCTATAAAACGTGTGCACAATACTGTAGTTTTCTACATTATATCTACTCCTCTGTTTTCTTGCTTATGAGGTAGATGCAAAACGTTTTTCTGCCTCTCATTGAAAACACTTTTTTCAAAAGACAGTCTCCCAAAACAGGTAGTTACTGAAGTCTTGTTACTGAAATTCCAAGTACATTCAGTACCCAAATGATTTCCTGAACAAACAGAAAACCATAAAGAACACAACTATTGTGAAAAAAATGTGAAAGGACAAAATGACTCCTCAAGGGCGCACCACCATCAGGGTCACTGGTAGGTACTCACCAGACATGCCCACTTTTCTCATCATCGGTGGTCATTTTGTCCGAAAGAAAGAGTGTCCAAAGAAAGATAAAGTAAAGAAATATAGGTGCAGTGAAGTGACAAAAGATCACATTCCACGTTGTGATCAAATGTGATTAAAATTGTCAGGCACACTCTTATCGCAATCACTTAATTATTCACTAAGTGTGAACTGTCAAATTAAAATAGGCAGGTTGCTATTCATGCATACCATATCAAAATGCCAACATGTTTCTTTGCCACAAACATTTTTGGCAAATTCTTCAGGGCCAGACACTTCGCAAAAGCACCAGTGTTGGACACACCTTTCTGGTAGACCTCACTAACCTCTGTCTCTCATACCACCTTTTGTAGTAGAGGTCCAGTGGAAAAACTCATTAAGTGAGTCCTTCTATTGAATTGACCCTTCAGTCGTAATGTCAATCACCGGGGGCCTCACGGAGCATGTTGTCTCCTCCTGTTTTGGCGATGAAATTAGAAAAGTAAAAGTGTCAATATCTGGGCGGAGCCTAAGTCGCGTGCGGGAGCTTTACTGTGATTGTCTGCTAACACTCCAAACCAGGAAGTGTTGGCAGCCATCTTGTGACTCGGTAGAAGCGAGTCGCTAGAAAACAGAGAAACAAAGGTAGAAAACAAGAGCAGGGGGCAAAGTAAAAACACACTGACCCCCTAGGCCTAGTCAGTGGTCCCAGAAGGACCCCCAGGGCCCCCAAAAGGTTTTACAAAACAAAATATATAAAATCGACGTACTTCGCGCTGGAGTCGTGGGTTCTCGCGTTTTATTTTAATGACACCTCGGGGTGGGTAAGTCCCGGGGGCATTTATTAAAAAATAATAGCGGGGGCTCGCTGGGGCTGCGGGTGCCCGTTTGGCTCCCCGCAGTCTCGGGCTTGAATCATGTTGGGGGGGGTTACATGGCCTCCCTCCTGGAGCTCTCCATCTGTGTATAACTTTGGCGTCGTTTGATGATTCTTTATGAAATTTTCCAACAAGTTTCTCTTGTTTGGTCAGCTTCTATCTAAAAAATTTAGGGGTGATTGGTCAAGGGGGGCTGAGAAAAAGGGGGTGCGAAAATGTGTTTTCTCAGTGGATTTTTCATAGGAAACTTTAGACAAGGCTACAGGTCAAACTGCTGAACGGAATTATGCTAAATTTGGCAGGGAGAAAGGTCTTGGTCTAGAAAGTGCACTTTTGAAGAAATGGTGTAAATCTGGTAGGTAGTTTTTGAGATATTAAAGGAAAAAGTATATATATATCTGCTCGGTGCCTTACTTCTGAGCACGAGCTTGCCTCTGATTGGCTGCTAACTCTTCAAAGTAGGAAGTGTGCTCTGATTGGCTGCTAAGACTTGAAACCAGGAAGTATTAGCAGCCACCTTGCACCCCGCATCCATTGAAAATATAAAAGAAAGGTTCCGTGGGCAATTTAATATAGCGGAGCTCTGTGTAATGATGAGTTGGACGTAGTGAAGTTTTAAGATTTAATAACAGTAAAGGAGAAACAGGTGAGCGCCAGGTAGCACGACTTCCACTCCAGGACACTACCAGGAAGATAACCCTTTCATGCTTCCTGTGCCCAACATCACTATTTAGGAGGTATGTCTTTAGAAGCCAGTCCGCTGGCTCTTAGCTCTCTCTCTTTGTGAGCTAGTACGCTGCTGTGCCTGTATCTCTGTGAGCTACTACGCTGCTGTTCCTTTGGGAGCGGACGGCTCATAGTACTGCATCTGTGAGTTGAATGGACACACCCTCAACAACCTTCTTGGGCCTGCAAATCTCCCTCTGCGAACCACTGGTGGGCTTGCAGCTCTTCCGGTGTGACTTCTTGCGCCCACATTTTTACGAGCAGCCCGCCGGCTTGCAGGTCTCTGAGAAGAGATGCAATGGAAGAAACGGTGATGCAGGTCGGACATCCAACACTACTCCGACATCCCCAGCAACAGCTCCTTATCCGCCATCCCCGCTCACTCCCCACAAACAAATGTGACAGGAAAGTTTTCAAATGTGGAGCCTAACAAATCGGCTGGTGTTGTAGTTTTAATAAAATATATGCTTGTGAGGTTAGACAAATAAGAATCTTGGTCATGTATGGATTTACATATAAAACATTTTATTAAAACAAAACAACAACAAATAAAACTATGTATAGCCATGGCGTGTCATCCCTTGACAATTTGTGAATCACAGCCTGCAAGACAAAAAGAAAAATAAGATGATGCATTATGAGTCCAGCAAAGGAGAGAGAAAAAGAAAAAGAGTTAGATACAAGGAAGATAGAAAGAGAGAAGCAGTGGGAGAGAGAGGAAGAAAAAGAAAGAGTGACAAAGAGAGGACGAGAGAGAGCGAAAGAGAAAGAGAGAGAGGAAGACAGAAAGAAAGAGTAAGACAGAGAGGAAGACAGAGAAAGAGTGTGAGAGAGAAAGAGAGATACAAGGAAGAGAAAAAGAGAGAAACAGTGTGAGAGAGAAGATAGAGAGAGGAAGACAGAGAGAGAAAGAGTAAAACAGTGTGAAAGAGAGAGAGAGAGAGAGAAAGAGAGAGAGACGAAGAGAGGAAGAGGAAGAGAGAAAGATTAAGAAAGAAAGAAAGAGTGAGATACAAGGAAGAGAGACAAACAGTGTGAGAGAGAAGAAAAGAGGGAGAGAGAGGAAGTGAAAGAAAGAAAGAATGAGAGAGAGAGGAAGAGACAGAAAGAAATAAAGTGAGAGAGAGAGAGAGAGAGAGAGAGGAAGGAAGAGATGGAGAGGGAGTGTTGACACTGGAGACAATCTTTGTAGCTCACCTTTGTGTCACCGGTGTGTCTCCAACCACGTACCGGGACATACTGCACCCTCAAGTTTAGTTATCTGAAAGATACTATAGAATTAGTAATTACAGACTATGTACCTACTGCACACGCATAATTCACTGTTTCTGCTTTGGGCACCCAGGCTGCTGCATCCCATCCACTTCCACTGCTCAGAGGTGTCTAACTGTCACTGTGCACCCAGGGCCATATTATCAAGAACAGCGATAAAACTATCGACACTTTAACGGCGGGAAACTGCCTCAAAAGTGGCGATAAGGGGCTTGATAATATGCCCTTATGAATTCCCATAGAAACCCAGGTTCGATGTCCTTCACACCAGAACCTAGGCTTCTATGAGAATTCTCAAGGGCATATTATCAAGCCACTTATCGGGGCTTTACCAGCAGTTTTCTGTCGCTAAAGCGGTGATAATGTTATCGCCGTTCTTGATATTATGGTCCCCAGTCTGGTGTAGCCCATACACGTGCACTGCCCAGAGGTGTATAACAGTAGCTGAGCACCCAGGCTGCAGCACCCCATGCACTGTCACTATCCGGAGCTGAGTGCATGCCGCTGCACATTCAGGCTGTTCCCCCCGATCCACTCCCACTGGCCGGAGGTGAGTGCCCGTTGCTGCACAAACAAGCCTCTCTGCTTACCTTCCGCCACTGGCGTGTGTCGAAGAGAGTCAATCACGTGCCGAAGTAACCTCCTCAACCTCACTACATGTGGTGAACAGAGCTCACAATTCAGACTAGGTGTTGATTGCTCAGATGGCCACGCATCATCGAAGGTTCTACACGTGTTCATCTCTGGTGTGTTTGGGGGGTCGTCAATCTTTTAATTAGAGCCTGTTAGATAAAGAGCAAGATAAGATTGTGCTTCATGTGTCCATCAAAGAAGAGAGAGAGAGAGAAAGAGAGAAAAAGAGTGAGAGAGTGACACTGGAGAAAATATTCACAGCTCACCTTTCTGTCACCGGTGTGTCTCCAACCACGTGCCGGGACATAGTGCACCCTCAAGTTCCCACATCTGAAAGATAAGACAGAAATAGTAAGTGTAGTAAAGAGCAGTGTGCAGGAATGAAACGAAAAGACTGAGACAGTAATTCTCTTGATGTGGTTTAATCCTCAGAACATGTTTTGTAAGCCGCAAGTATAAAGCAAGAATGACTGAACCCCCGTTAACTTCTACATCCAACCTTTTCACATTCAAAACATAACATTCCCAAAGCGACGTGAGGCAGCCACAAGCTTTGAGAGCTCATAGCTGGAACCCTGCACCGGCTCCTCGGGCATTGCACCAGTGCTCGCGTTACCAATCCGACGCTGTGGCATAGTAAATATGAGTGCATATGCCTAAATCGCTCTGCCGTCTTTCTGCATTCAGGGTGCTGTACGCCATTCACTTCCGGCGCCCAGAGTTATCTGCCCGATGCTGCGCACCAAGGCCTCACTGCTCACTTTTTCGCGGTCACGGCACTCTCCACATTATGCAGCTCTGTTATGCAAGGTAATAGGTCTCACATTTACTAGTGAGTCTTGATATGGCCATGGCAGAGGATATACTAGTGCACCTTTCATCATCGCAGGTTGTACACCCATTCAGTGCTTGCGGTGCTACTAACTCAGTAAGAAGTGAGGCCATGTACTCTAAACTAAAATGGCGCAGAGCACGTGCGCCCAGTCTTTTGTATTAGCAGGGTCACGTGTCCTGTGACGCCTGTGCTGGATGGGTGTGGTGTGCGTGTATACCAGCCGTGAGGGAGTGGCTGTGGGGTCAGTGTTGTCAAGTTGGGCTAGATCACGCACAATTGGGCTATATTTGTCTGGTTGTGTGGTAACATTTTAGTTTCTGCTAGTTGCTGGATTATAAATATATATATATACAATGCTCCAGCAAAGTAGTATGTTAACGCGCTTCATTAGACATTAGGGCAGCATGTTGCATACATAATGAACACACGGACACAGATAGATAGTCGAACTGGGTACGGGCACGTGCTTTCGACTCCTTTTTATTACCAGGGCCACATATCCAGTGACGTCTGTGGTGGATGCGTGTGGGGTGATTGTAAGCATACCCTCCGGGAATGGTTGGTGCTGTCAAGAAGTACAACAGTAATCATTGGATCAGACACAGAGATTCAATCATAATATGACAATGATTTGTGCTGCACTAAGGTACTGGCATCAGATGTGAAATAATATGGAAAATAATCTATCGTAAAGGGTTCCTGACTTAAGGTACACTGAGGTAGGACAGCAGATGTGAAATTATTCACTAAGGGCCAGATGTAGGTAGGCCAATACCGGTCGGTAACGGCCGAAAATCGGTATTTTCGGCCGTTACCGACCGGTATTGAGCATTTGGGATGTAGGAGTCCGAAAATCCTCCGAATCGGTAAATTTACCGAATAGGTAAAGTTACCGAATTGGTAAAATACTGAATCGGAAAATTTACCTAATCGGTAAAGTTACCGAATCGGTAAAATACCGATTCGGAAAATATACCGAATCAGTATATTTACCGATTCGGAAAAGTTACCAAATCGGTAAAATTCCGAATCGGTAAATAAGAAGTGGTAAAATTGAATATTGAGATGTAGGTAAGCACTGAAATACCGAATTTGGCTCAAATTCGGTATTTAGGAGTTGGTATTTACCATGGATTGGAATCAGGTGGTAACCAGGTGCAACCCATAAAAATGGACCCAAAATGCAATTCTTCTTGCACAATGGCTGCATTTTATGTCATTGCAAGACGGCTATGGCTACAGGAGGAAGGAGAGAGGGAATGGCAGAGAGAGGAGCAGGTCTACAGAGAGAGGATCACCCTGTTCATGCTCACTGAGGCAGAGATTCTCCAGAGGTACAGGTTGGACTCATACACCATCTTGGACCTCATCAGGGACCTCCAACCACTGTTGGAGCACACTATCCCAAAGGCACACGCTATCCCACCACACGTGCAGGTGCTGTGCAGCCTACACCTGCTTGCGTCTGGTAGCTACCAGAGTGTGGTTGCTGCGGTAGGTGGGGTGACCCAGAGCAGCCTTTCAAGGTTTTTCCACAAATTCCTTGACGCCATGTTACAGAGGATGGACCATTACATATCTTTTCCTGCAACCCATGCGGAACTGGTCCAAACAAAATCAGACTTTTACCAGAAGGCACGATTCCCCAATATTATTGGCTGCATTGATGGCACGCACATTCCCATTTGTCCCCCTGCTGCCACCAAATACATATACAGGAATAGGAAGTCAACGCACACCATCAATGTGCAGGTGATTTGCAATGCAAAGTGCGCCATCACTGACCTTGTGGCAAAATTCCCTGGGAGTACCCACGACTCCTATATATTTCAAAACAGCGGCATCTATTCACGGCTGACTGCAGGGGAATTTGGTGAAGGATACCTCCTAGGTAAGACACAGTGTGCGACCCCCATAATGCCTATTGCATTTAGAAGTACATGTATACATGCAAGTAATGTGTTCCCATTTCCTTTTAGGAGACAGTGCATATGCCCTCCGCTCCTTCATACTCACCCCCTCAACACCTAGCCAAAGGAGATATAACCGGGCCCACAAGAGCACAAGAAATGTAGTGGAGCGCACGTTTGGTATCTGGAAAAGCAAGTTCAGGTGCTTGCACAAGAGTGGAGGTGCAAGGCAGTATACCCCCATCACCTGCTGGAAGATCATTGCTGCCTGTGAGATGTTGCACAACCTTGCTGTGAAGAAGGGTACTGAGGTGGAGTTGTCAGACTATGAGGATCATGACGACGACATTGCTGTGCCTGAAACACACCCTGCTGGAGTGGCAATACCAAGTGATGGCAGATACAGACGTGATGAGATCACACGCAACTATTTCTGAGTAAGTAATGAGACACAGACAGGTTGTGTATGGGAACAACGTAATTTAATGTTGCCACAACGTTCAAGCACGGAAGTGCAACAAAACAAACATTATAAACGTGCGGACTGTATGTCCCGGGTTAATTCACCCATGCCCGGTAAAGTCACTTGCGCCCGCGCTTCCCCGAGCCACAAGGATGTTTATCGCTCTGGTCGGCATTCCCTGCAGCCTCAGCTGGGCACCTGCTACTCCTCCGTGGCTCCAGAACAGCGCTTGCCATGCTGCTCCGGCTGCTACTGTCTTCATCCTATGCCACGTCCAGGGCTGGATTCTGTGCAGTGTGTGAAATGAGCATAGCCTCCAGTGCACTAGTGATTCTGGCCATGCCCCTGGTGAACTCAGCCGTGTTCTCGGTCAAGGCCTCCTGCATATTTATGCCCCTACGGCAAAGCAGGGATGTGGCAGTGGCCAGACGATTGATGGCCGTATTGTGGACACAGGCCTCCCTGCGCCTTGTGTGGGACAGACTGTCTAGTTTTGTCAGAGCTGTGTTATTGAGTTGGTCATCTGCTGCATCCCAGCTGCAATATCCGCATTTGTTTTTGCAACCTCCCTATTTGATGCAACAATGTCACTCATGCCCTTCCCCATGTCTCCTATTTTCTCATTCAGGACTCTGCATTGGCGATGGCAGGCTTGGATGGATCTGCCCTGCATTCATTGTATGCGCACCATGCTCCCCTCCAGCCCACGGAACACAGTGCCATCTCCATGTCCACCTGCACTGCTGGGAGTGCGTTGTGATCTGCGCGCTGTGACTGGCTCATTAGTGGACTGCAGTGCTGCAGAACCCACATGTACATTGGTATGAGCCTCACCCTCTGCTGACTCCATGACTGGTAGTGGGGCCACGACACGCCTACTGCCTGGTGGGGTTGCAGGAGTGGACAGGAACTGTGATGGGGAGGTTTCTGGTGAGAAAACCAGGGAAGGGGATTGTGACAGCTGTGGGGAGTGCAGCATCTCTGGGGTCTGTATTGTGTCATCTTCTTGGGAGATGCCAGTCGTGTCACCTTCCTCTTGCGAGGCCTGTACTTGGCTTGGCCCTCCTTCATCACTCTCCTCCCTCGCTGTTGCAGTCCCTTCTGTTGCTGTGGGTTGACTGGCTGATTTTGCACCTAGGTATAAATAAGCGTATATCAACTGTGTGCTACTGTGTCACAGTGACTGCAATAAATGCTTTACACATTTCACTTTCATTTATCTGCATTACTTTCAGTGACTTGCTGATGTCTGCGCAGTTACACACGGTCTGACATTAGCTGACTACATTTCCCATAATGCATTGCTCCTGTATAGTGCTAGCAGTAAATGGATTGGGGTTGGCTTGGCCACAAAGGATAAAGGGAAGCAGGTTGCTATGGGGTGTTATGCTGCGCATGCCTCTTACCTTTTTTTGTTGCTCTGGCTGAGCTGTCAACATCTCCAAGTCCCGAGATGCTCTCTGGCTCAATGGTTGAGGCCACCAACTCCTCCAGGTCAGTCAGGGGGGGCGCTGGGTTCCTGCCTCCACCGGTGACACCAGCCTGCTTCTGTATTTCAGATATCTTCTTCTTGGTGAGGCTCCTGATGTCATAAAATCGTTTTTTTAAATCCTCAATATTCCTGGGTGTGACTCCCACTGCATTGACTTTTTCTGAAATTGCCATCCAGATATTTTGTTTGGCAGACTCAGGAACAGTGATGGAGTGCCTGCCAAAAAGTTTGTTGTGCACTCTCACAACCTCCTCCGCCAGTACCTGCAGCTCCATGCTGCTGAACTTTCTTTTTCTCTTTCTTTCAGCCTTCTGACTTTCACTGCTGCTTGCCATTTTGACTTAGAAGTCGTTTCAACTACACTCTCCCTGCTGCTCTGTGTCTCTGCTCTGCTCTGACTGCCTCTCCAGAACCTTCTAATTAGTTGCAGCTGCCTGGGTAGCCACTTCCTGGTAGGGAGGGGGAGGATGGTAGCACCTGAATGGCTGTTTTCTTAAGTTTCACTTTTGCTTGCTTTCCGATTCAGTATTTACCGAATCGGTATTTACCGATTTGGTAATTTCCGATTCGGTATGTCCCATTCATTCCTATGGGCTTTTTGGCCCATAGCAATGAATGGGAAATACCGATTCGGAAGATACCGATTCGGTAATTACCGATTCGGTAAATTCCGAATGTCCGATACCGAATTTTACCGATTCAGTAAATAATACCGATTTTTCCCCTACAT
Source organism: Lissotriton vulgaris (assembly GCF_964263255.1). Classification (NCBI taxonomy): domain Eukaryota; kingdom Metazoa; phylum Chordata; class Amphibia; order Caudata; family Salamandridae; genus Lissotriton; species Lissotriton vulgaris. Next base: position 503,600,123 of record NC_141694.1, read on the forward strand.
CTAATTTACCGATTCTGGAATATCGATTCGGTAAAAATCGGTATTTAAGAATCGGTAAAATTAAGTTACCTACATCTGGCTCTAAATATTTTATCATAAAGGGTTGTTGTGACCACTTCACAGACGTATTTGCAATTTCAGTGATCATTTATTGGTAACTTCGTCCAGCTATAAAGAAAGGTGCAAGTACGATCTTTGGCACATCACATCTGGCATCGTAACATTCTCCACCTCTCGGGTGTAGTAGTCAGCACAGACATCGAGGAATGTTTTTAGTCACTTGCTCTTGAGAAAGTTTGAGGACATAGAGTACAATTCTCTCTGTAATAAATAAAACATGTCTTAATTTAAATTGTGAGCTTTTCTGACCGCAGTGTAGGTGTATGAAACAAAAGATGAAACATTTATGGAATACATTGTCGAAATATGTAGGTTTCAGCGTCGTGTGTAGGATCCAATTTCTCAATGTGAAAGCATCTTCAAGGTGAAGCTGTACAATTTTTTGCTAAGTGTTTTCTCCTGTGAAATTTACTCCTACATTTCTTTCAATTCTGTCTTCTCAGACTTGGTAATATATGACGTGACATAGCGAGCAACAGCAATTGAGTTATCTGCAACATATTGTATGCCCAGATCTTCAAAATCACTGGATTGTAATCATTAATGTACTTCGATTCTTCTGTTCTTTTTATATTACAAGTATTTTTGTGTGATTTTGGAGTGATAACATGCCTCACTGCTAACATAAAACTGTTCACTCTTCCTTGCGATGACTTATGGTGCACTGAGTTACTAGTGCCTTTGGCGCTCGGCATGCACGTACCCTGCGATGATGCGTGGTCCGGGGAGCCGCACTCGGATCAATGTCTTTTTGTCTATTGAATTTTGCCTCAATAGCGCTATGTGGCAATTACTTACGGTGCACTGAGTTAGTAGAACCTTTGGCGCTCAGCATGTATTACCGTTAGTTGTAGTTCACATTTATGATGATTTTTCACTAAGTTCATAATGAAGTGATAATTTAAAATCGCTGAAAAAACTATAGGTTTGAAGACTATTATAATTTGAAATTAGCATTAAAATAAACCATTGAAATTCACTGAAAAAACCATAGGTTTCAGGGACGTTATAGTTCCAAATTAGCATTTAAAAAACCTTCGAAATTCACTGAAATAAACTATAGGTTTTAGGGACATTATAGTTACAAATTAGCATTTAAAAAAACTTTGAAATTCACTGAAAAACCATAGGTTTCAGGGACGTTATAGTTAGTTGGACATTTCACTCATACAAAACCATAGAAATTGCACCCGTTATAGTTAGTTGAGCTAACTATAACTCGCGCCCCCACAATGCACTGCTGATGATGTCATATATTACATCATTCATGACATGGTCAGTGACATCACTGATGACATCTTAAATTACATCACTGATGACACCACTGATGACATCCACGTGAAAATGTGATGGACCTACTAACAGTCTAACATAACCTTTGATACACCCACTGCAAAATACAGACTACCACTTTTGAAACCATCGACACACCAATACCAGTTACTACATACGCACACACGGATTCCTAGGTCTACACACACATCCACTCATTCACCCATATGCACTCCTACACCTATACAGACACTCACACAGCGTCAATCATTTATGGAGTTACTCACACACCTAGTCAGTCATGCAAAGAATCAATCACACTTCCATTTACTGACCTATAGAGTTATACACATAACAGATCATTTATTCAAACAGAAAAACCACATAATTACTCTCTTATACAATCACTTATACAACTAAACACTCGTCTATACAGTCACTCTCACAATCACTGACTCTCACATAGAGTCATTTATATACTCCAACTCTCACATACACTGCCTTTTACATATGTAGTTACTTGGTCATGGACTACTGAGACATCCATTCACTCCCATACACATACTGACCCACCCATGCAGATGTTTCCACATTCGCTATTGAACCCATACAGCCAGTGAATCAATCACTCAAACATGTCTGCATAGAGTCACACACCTCCCACAAACCCCCACACACACTCAGGTACCCATACAAATACTTTGATAACCAATTGATAGCCCATATAGACACTCATGTAGGTACTAACCAACCCATGAAGCAGATTATACAAAACCAGACATACTGATACAGACATTCACATAGTTTAATCACCAACCTATGTATTCAGTTAGACACATGTAATAATTCAAAAAGAGTGTTCCACAGCGGATCAAGCAACCAGCACCTCTATTTTCCAACGTCCCTCAAAATGTTCAGTCTTTGTTGTGCTGACAACCTCCAGGACCTGCTGCAGTTTGGTCCCACTGGAAATCCAGATGAAGACTTTAGAGAAAGAATGGAGGCAGCACCAAGCCTGAAGTAAAACAGGACCACGTTGTATCAAAAAAGATATTTTCTTTTCTTTTTTCATTTTTAGGACAGCCAACGCGTTTCGCTCCCCAACCATGGGAGCTTCGTCAGGGCAAAGATGTTGGTAGATCTTGATGCGACGCAATAACGTAGACAAGAAAGCTGGCCAATAAAGTAGTAAAGATGCCAATATCAAGATTCCGATATTAGGATAAAGATGTAGACACACGTCACGGGCCTTTAGGTGGATAGCATCAGTAACCAAGGAGGTAATATTTCAATTGCATAACAGTATTGTCGACTTTAAAATGCGATGAGCATGTGTGCAGGCCTTGGTAAGCTGCTACCACAAGTGCTCCAAGCTTCGTTTTCAGCAATGGCCCATGGCGGATTTGGTCGAACGACCAAATCCGCCATGGGCCATTGCTGAAAAACGAAGCTTGATATTGGCATCTTTACTACTTTATTGGCCAGCTTTCTTGTCTACGTTATTGCGTCGCATCAAGATATACCAACATCTTTGCCCTGACAAAGCTCCCATGGTTGGGGAGCGAAACGCGTTGGCTGTCCTAAAAATGAAAAAATAAAAGAAAATATATTTTTTGATACAACGTGGTCCTGTTTTACTTCACGCTTGGTGCTGCCTCCATTCTTTCTCTAACATGTAATAATTCACTTAAACAGTTAGTGACGCACCTACTAAATCCTCCATTCAAACAATTATACACTCACTCATTCTTCAATACACCTTTGCATATATATAATACATATTTAAACTTTAAAGAAACACACAGTCACTGGAAGATGTCATCAGTGATGTCATCAGTGACGTGATTTGAGATGTCATCAGTGATATCATCAGTGATGTCACTGACCATGTCATGAATGATGTGATATGTGATGTCATCAGCAGTGCATCGCGTGGGCGTGAGTTATAGTTAGCTCAACTAACTATGCTGGTGAAATTTCTATGGTTTTGTACGAGTGAAATGTCCAACTTACTATAACGTCCCTGAAACCTATGGTTTTTGTTTAGTGAATTTCAAAAGGTTTTTCAAATGCTAATTTGTAATTATAACGTCCCTGACACCTATGTTTTTTCAGTGGCCCTCTCCGTTGGGGACCTTGGGGACAAGCAATCGGCTCTCTCTTCCAAAAACCAAAGCAGTTTGCTATGTCAGGGCGGGAGCGGCGAGGCTCCAACCCGGCTATAGCAAACAGCAGTGTCCCAGTAGTGGGCACCCTGGGACACTGCATGAGACAGCCCTGGGGGGTGGCAGTCCCAGGGTCCTTGTGGGCTCCAGGAGGGGGGTGCGTGGCCCCCGTTCCAACATTACCAAAGCCCCGGGGTGGTGGTCCCCAGGGCTGAGAGGTCTGTCATGGACCCCCTTATTATAATATTTAGAGCCCTGGGGAGGTGGGGTCCCCGGGGCGTGTGGGGGTGCACTAGCTCCCCCACACAGGTTATTTTAATTTTTTTTATAAAAACACAAGCCCCGGGGGTTGGTGGTCCCCAGGGCTGAGGGGGGCTGTGAGCCACCGCCTATATTGTCATAAAGCCTTGGGGTGGCAGTCTCCGGGGCTTGGTGGGCCTTTGAGGCACACACCCATATATTTTTAAAGCCCCAGGGGGTGGCAGTCCCTGGGGCTTGAGGAAGCTTTGAACCCCCTGCACATAATTTTATAAAGCCCCGGGTGTGGTGGTCCCTGGGGCTGGGGGCCCCCTCTGGGCCTCCTATTACATTTAACATATTGCCCCCTGGACTTGGCCTACCCGGAGGCTAAATAGCAACGAAGCGAGGACTTTTTTCTCTGCAGGATCCGTGCACACTGCGCGGATTTTGCCGATTTTTTATAAAACAAATAATTTATTTGGGGTCCCTGGGGGTCCTTGTGGGACCCTCTAAGCAGGCCTAGGAGGTCAGGGTGTTTCTACCCTGCCCTCTTTTTGCGTTTTGCGCACTTGTTTGACTGATTTCTTGTGCCTCTGTACTACCGAAGCACAAGATGGTTGCCAACACTTCCTGATTTGGAGTGTTGACAGCCCATTAGCATGAAGCTCGTGATCGGGAGGGTCCGCGTATACACCGTGGCCATAGATATCACTATCTCTATTCCTTAATTTCTCAAAAACTACTGAACGGATTTACACCATTTTTTAGAAGGTCGCTTTCTGAGCCAGGCAGTAGCTTTTTGCCAAATGTGGTGTAATTCCGTTCATCAGTGTTTGCTATAACTGTGTCTAAAGTTTCCTATGGAAAAATTATTTATTCACCACTATTTTTTGAATTTCTCAGGAACTACTGAACGGATTTACACCATTTAAAAGAAGGCCGTTTTCTGAACCAAGGGCTACATTTTTGCAAAATACGCTTGACGAATCACCCCCAAACTTTCAGGATAGGAGCTGACCGGAGCGCCCCACGAGTTCTGAAACTTTCATGAAGATTCGTCAACCTGCGCCAAAGTTATTGGGAGTAGAATGTTGCAGATTTCCTATGGAAAATAGGTCCTAACTATAACTACCCACTGGCAACCGCCAGTTGGTAATCTATATATGTATGTATATATATATATATATGTATATATATAAGTATATATATATATATATATATATATATATATATATATATATATATATATATATATATATATATATATATATCGGACCTCGTTTCAATAGGAATAGCCTTTTTTGGAATCGTTTGATGCATACTCTCGATATTTTCTAAACAAATACAATGCTCACTTCAGCTGCTGTCCTGTATGTTTTGTTGTGATCCGTAAAGTGGGGTCTAGGAAAAGGCGTCCCAATCACATTTTCCCAATGCAATTTTCTATAGGGAATTTAGACACAGCTACAGCCTGAACTGCTGAACAGAATTACACCAACTTTGCCACCAAAATAGATATGGGTCAATAGAAGTGCCTTTTTTAATTTGGTGTAAATCCGTTGTAGTTTTAGAAATATTAAAGGAGATCCAAATTTGTATATATTGGGACGCGGATACTCCAAGGATTCAAGAGACCTTGTGCTAAAATGAGTTAGGCTGCCAACACGTCAACCAGGAAGTGCTGGCAGACATCATCAGAAAAAAAGTTAGAAAAATGGAAGGGGGCAAGGTAGGAAAAACCTGACCCCCAGGGTTTCTTTGACAGCCCTGCAGGGATCCTAAAGGTCAAAAAAGGCATTAGAATTTTTTTTTGCGAGAGCCATGCAGAATCTGCTAAAAAAAGAATAAGACTTCTGTAATCTTCAGCTCCCAGGTGGGCCAGGTGTTCTGGGGACATGATCAGTTTAATAAATGAGGGGGGCACACAGTGCAGCCCTTATAGAGCTTATGAAAACCTCAAGGGTGCCACCTTCCCCGGGATCTTTAAAATGGTATGCAGGTGGTCGCTCTTGAACCACTGCACCCTGGGGACCACCTTCCCGGGGCAAATGAAGTTAAATTACTGCCAGGGTGTGCATCCCCCCACAGGCCCAGGGACCGCTACATCCCTGGGGCACTTAAATATATCAATGAGGACAGGCCCTCTGGGGAAAAACATATAAAATCAATGCTGGGCACCCGCACACCCCACTCACGGCCCCACGGACTGCCACCTCCCCAGGGCAATTAATTGGATTTAAGGGGGGTCATCATGGATCCCTGTCGCCAGAGCCCACCACTTCTCTGGGGCAAAATTGAAGCCATTTATAGCACTGGGGACCGCCACCCCCCATGGCGGGCTCCTGCTTCCTCCTGAGGTGCCCACCCTCAGGAGGTAGCTGTTTGCTTTTGCTTGTTGGGAGCTGACAACTCCTATGACGCAAAAGCAAACATAACTCCACTCTGCAAGCCAGAGCGGTCAAACAGTTTTAGCTTGCAGAAAGCAGAGTTTTCATCTGTTTCCCTACACGCAAACATGAGTGCAATGAAACAGATGAAAAGTAGGGGTGGGCGGAATGTGCATAGTCGCGCAACGCAAAGCTCAGAGAAACGGTAAAAAATCTCCACGAGCACGCAAAAGTTCTGCGTACACGCGCAATTGCTTGTTCCGCCCGTTTTGCAATGCTTTTTTTTCATGTTTGCTAATGCTGTTTGCGTGCTCGCTGTAAAATTTCTCACGAATATGCATTTTGAAACAACAAATTCTGCGATGCCGCGGATCGTGGAATGTTTGCCAATCCCGCGAAATTACCCAAATTACCCAAATTCTCTAAGCGAAAGGGAATTTACCGCCTAGGCCTTATGAAAAGATTGCTCCTGCATGCAGGAAGCTGTTATTTCAAGCAGGTCCCTGCTTGCTGGAGCAATGCCGGCTACCACAGGAGTTGGGAGCCAGCTGGGACCACGGGGCCTTTAGGGAAGAGGAGAAAGAGGGAAAATGAAGGTCAGAAATTAGCAGAAAGAAGGAGAATAAAGGGGAGAAACAAGCAGAAAGAGGCAGAATAAAGGTTGGCAATGAGCAGAAAGAGGCAAGATAGAGGTGAGAAACGAGCAGAAAGAGGCAAGATAAAGGTCAGAAATGAGCAGAAAGAGGGAAAACAAAGGTCAACAACGAGCAGAAAGAGACAGAAAACAAGCAGACCTAACTCAGGCACTCATGCACCCACTAAGAGACCAACTCAGACATTCTCACACCCACTCACAGACCCAGTCAGACACCTATGCACCCACTTATAGGATCACTCATACTGTCTCTTACCCACTCACAGATCTACTCAGAGACTCACACCCCAACTCACAGACCTATTCAGAGACTCACACACCCATTCACAGACTTACTCAGAGACTCCTCAGCCGTCTCACAGGCACACTACGACACTCATCTAGTCACTCACAGACTGACTGACACACTCATGAAGCCACTCACAGACCCACTCAGAGACTTATGCACCCACTTAAAGACCCACTCAGACACTCCTGCACCTATTCACACCCAGTGAGACACTCACACGCCCACTCACATACCCATTTAGACACTCATGCACTCATTCACACACTGATTCACACACACATCGAGGTACTCATAAACTCACTCAGACACTCATGCCCACTCACAGATACACTCATACAACCACTCAGATACACATGCAGAAAGCAGATAGAAAATAATTTACATTTTGTTTGTATTCATGCTGCACTTTATTGCTGGCATCCTAATATAGGAACATTGTACTTCAGCATGATGATGATATTTTTCATTAATAATGATTTGCTGTCAATACGACTTGAATTTGTCAATTTACCTATCATGCTGGGTTAGTGCACTGAACATAATGGAGGACTTCTTTGAAAAATATATATGTATTTAAAATATACACATATATATATACATATATATTTTGCATTTTTATTTTTAAAGTTGTTAATACATTTTTTAATATGTAGGTATGTTTGCCTTTTTTTTATTTGTCTCTTTCATGGTTTCGCGGTACATGCTAGTCAGCAGAACTGTATGGTTTTATAGTTCGATCACGCAATCGCAATGTACCTGCAGTTCCCAAACCACGAATTCACTGAAAATTTAAAAGATTACATTCTTCTCATATATGCTATTTTTGTTTTAGTCTGTAGCGTAGACATATTAGAGGTGGGCATTTTAAGAAAATATATTTATTTTTATGTATAACACTCGCAATTATTGTTTTTACTACACCACGGATCTCCCGACGGTCACTGCGGATTCACAGGAATGCCCGACAAAAGCTCCTCATTTGAATGGGGATAGAGGTACCACACCTCTTTTTTTCCATTATAACCCACCAAAAACTTGCTTTATGTATTTTGGGCCTCATTTATGAAAAGTGACGCATCGCTGCGTGAAAACAGCGATGCGTCACTTTTCATTGCGCCCTCCTTGCGACACCAATGATGCATCATATTTACAGTATGACGCATTATGTTGCAAGGAGTTACAGATACGTCAGCATTTCTGAGGTAACTGTAGGCGCAAAGGTGACGCATTGCTGGAGTGTGTCACAAAAGTGACGCAACTTCAGCAATGTGTCCTTTCACATGGGGCAAGCCCCATGTGAAAGGGCCTGCGTCAGTCTTACGCCTGCTGTGAGGCAGGCGTAAGGTTTTGACGCATTTGAGTCCTAGAAGTGGCGCAATGAAATCTCATAGATTTCACTGCGTCACTTCCATGACCGTTTCTTGCGTCAATACGCCCCCCCTTGCATACATTATACCTGGTGCAGGTATAATGTGGCGCAGGGGTTTACAAAGTGAAGCATCTACCTAGATGCGTCATTTTGTAAATATGGCGCAACAAGGCACATTTTTTACGCCACTGGTGCGTCACAAAAAGTGACGCACCGGCGGCGTAAAAGTGACGCACAGCCTCATAAATGAGGCCCTAGGAGAGCGAAAGCAGCACATAGCTTGGAACATTTGCGTTTTCTGTGTATTTCATCACTGAAAATAGATTACAATGGCTGCAGCATCAACACCTTCTCCTGCAGAAAATCCTGTTGTTTTAGAAGAGGAGGAGAATGAACAACATGCACGACCATAGAGGAAGGAAAGTCACTTCAGGCAATATTTCAGTATATGAACAAGTGAAAAAACGTTTCTGTGAAAATTGTGAAATGTAACGTCTGTGGCAAAGAACTTTCATGAGGAAGAAACAAACAACACAGCCACAGCACCTATTCTATGTGGAAGCATGTTAAAAAAAAATCCATGAAAAACGTATCACAGGAAGCTGCATGAGAAGGAAGCTGCTTTCCATCCTCCTGTTTCATTGGCGACTGTTGTGGCACCTTCCACCTCAGCAACCATAACGGTGGCAGGTGTGTGTCCCAATTTGGGGCATGTGACAACTCATTGTTTAATTTGTCATATGCCTGTTGGACTAAATATAATGTGTCTTGCTGAGTATTAACACATATGTAATACTCATTCTTGCTAAAAAAAAAAAGTAATACCATTCACATTTGTTTGTTCTATTTTTGAGCGTGATATCATGTCAGTTCACATGCATCTGGTTTTGTAACAATTCAGTACCAAGTTTTATTGGAGGAAATTAATCCTTTTTTAAAAAATAAATAAAAACAGTTATAACAAGTTGTTTTTAGAACCTAATCAATTAATCATAAAGATCTGTGTTTCTCCTTTTATTTCTTTATTGTACATATGGTGAATAATTGTGTGTGTATGGGTGTGGCTGTGTATGTATGAGTGTATACCTGGGTATCTCTGTTTGCATTTGAGTGATTGTCTGAGTGAGTCAGTGAGTGTATCAGTGTGTCCATGGGTGTGTCAGTGTATGTATCAGTGAGTCATAGGGTATCCCTGGTGTGTGTGAGTAAGTATGTGAGTGAATCCATTAGTATATGCAAGGGTGTGTCAATGTAACTATCAGTGAATCCTACAATGCTTAGGGTGTGTATGAACGAGTGAGTGAATATGTTAGTGAAAGGAGTGGTGTGTTTATGTGTGTGTCAGTGTATTTATAAGTGAGTTCCAGAGTGTCTCGGTGTAAGTATAATTGAGTGGGTGATTTTGTCAGTGAATGCATGAGAGTGTCCATGAGTGTATCAGTGTGTCCTAGGGTGTCTCAGAGTTTTTATAAGTGAGTGTCTAAGTATGTCAGTTAATGTATCAGTGTTTGTATGAGTGTGTTCCTGAGTGTCTCAGTGTGTGTGTGAGTGATTAGGTGAGTAAGTCAGTTAATGCATCAGCGTGTCATTGAGTATGTTGGTGTATGTATTAGTGAGTCCAAGGGTGTCTCAGGGTGTGCATGAGTAACTGTGTGATTATGTTAGTGAATCCATTAGTATATCCATGGGTGTGTCAGTGTATGTGTTAGTTAGTCCTAGGGTATCTGAGGGGGTGTATAAGTAACTGTATGAATGTCTCAGTGAATGGATTGGAATGTCCATAGGTGTGTCAGTGTATTTATCAGTTAATCCTAGTGTGTCTGAGGGGGTGTATATGTAACTGTATGAATGTCTCAGGGAATGGATTGGTGTGTCCATGGGTGTGTCAGTGTATGTAGGAGTGAGTCCCAGAGTGTCTCAGTGTGTGTATGAGTGATTGGGTGATGTTATCAAGGAATGACAAAGTGTGTCCAGTGGTGTGTTGCCATATGTATTAGTGAGCCCTAGGGTGTGCCAGAGGGTGCAAGAGTGAGTAAAAGATTATGGGCCCGATGTAGGTAGCCAAATACCGGTCGGTAACGGCCGAAAATCGGTAATTTCGGCCCTTACCGACCGGAATAAGAGTATCGAGATGTATGTGTAAAAAAAGTGTCCGAATCGGTAAAAACCAGTCGGTGAAATACCGAATCTGTATTTCAAGAATCGGAAAATACCAAATTCTTATTTTCCGAGTCGGTAAATAAGAAAATGGTATTTTCCGAATCGGAACAAACCGAATTCTTATTTACCGAATCGGTAAATAAGAAATGGTAAAAATCGCATATCTAGATGTAGTAAACCCCAAAAATACCAAATACCATGAAAATCGGTATTTAAGAGTCGGTATTTACCATAGATTGAAAGCAGGTGGTAACCAGGTATAGGATATAAAAGAAGGCCCCAAAATGCAACAGTGCAACCACAATGCCGGCTTTCTACGTAATGACAAGGCGGCTACGGATACAGGCAGCAGGAGAGAGGGTCTGGCTAAGGGAGGAGCAGGTGTATAGGCAGAGGATCACCCTCTTCCAACTGACTGAAGCTGAGATCCTGCAAAGGTACAGACTCCACCCCAGAACCATCCTGGACTTGATCAGGGACCTCCACCCATACCTGGAACACCCAACCCCAATAGCACATGCCATTCACCCCACGTGCAGGTGCTGTGCTGCCTACACCTTCTTGCTTCTGGGAGCTACCAGCATGTGATTGCTGCGGTAGGTGGGGTGTCCCAGAGCTGCCTGTCACGTTTCTTCCGGAAATTCCTTGACGCCATGATGCAGAGGATGGGACACTACATTGAGTTCCCTGACACACCTGCTGAAATAGCAAAGACCAAAACCGATTTCTACCAACTTGCACAGTTCCCGCACATCATAGGCTGTATCGATGAGACGCACATCCCACTATGCCCACCTGCAGCAACAGAACACATTTATAGAAAGCGGAAGTCTACGTATTGAATCAATGTGCAGGTGATCTGCAACGCTGCCAACATAATTACGGACATTGTTGCCAAATTTCAAGGGAGTAGCCACGACTCATACATCCTCCAGAATAGTGGGATATACAGACGCCTTGTGGCTGGTGATTTCAGGGATGGATACCTGCTAGGTAAATAAGTGTGAGACACCCTGATAATCAATGCAGAGGGATCAATCATGAGTATGTGACTAATCATAATTTTATTTTCCACCCAGGTGACAGTGCATATGCCCTGCGTTCATTTGTCCTGACCCCCTACCTGAATCCATCCACCAGGAGTGAAAGGACTTACAGCGTGGCACACAGAACAACACGTTGCGTGGTGGAACGCACTTTTGGAGTGTTTAAAAGCAGATTCAGGTTCCTCCATAAGAGTGAAGGTGCACGACAGTACACACCAATGATCTGTTGCAAAATTATTGCGACCTGCGCCATGCTGCACCATCTTGCCACCAAGGATGGCACAGAGGTAGAACTCACATATCATGAGGACATAGATGATGGGACAGAACAAGCCGATCACAATGCAGCAGGAGCAGCGCCAGCAACAGATGGGAGACTGAGACGCGCAGAAATCACAACCAGATATTTCTAATAGAGTGAGGAGACACAAGCATGTTTAGTTCTTGAAGCACTGAGGTTAATATGCACTACTGCACTTCACATATTCCAGACCACATGAACCAAATAAAATCCACTTTTCACACTGGGTGGCCAAAGTTACCAACACTTTGACCTGTCCTGTGTTCAGGATTATCTGTTAATGTTTGCGCTTACACATTATGTTGTGGGAGCTATGGGGCAGGGGGTCAACTTGCGCAGTGGTGCCAGGGTCATCTGCATGTAACCTGCTGCTCCGACGAACGTCCTGCACAGGCGTGCTGGATCCACTCCTGCTTGTGGACTCCTCTGTATCCCCGACACACGTGTTACCAGCAGTGTCTGTCTGCTGCGTTAGCAGTACCTCCATAGCAGAGGTCACTTTCTCCATCCCCCTGGACAAGTCACTGCAGCAGTGCACAATGTCAGTCTGCATGTTCACTGACCGGCGGCATAGCAGGGTGGTTGCAGTTGCCAGACGGTTGATGGACTTATTCAGCTGCTTAAGTTCGTGCCTATTCCTGCGCCTTTCTGTCTGGTCACTCTCCAGCCTGTCACAGAGGGAACCCATGCGCACACCCATTTCCCTCACCCCCTCTGCCATGGACTCCATTCCTTTTGCCATGGACTCCATTCCTAGGGCCATGGAGCATATCCCCGATCAATGTTTGACATCCTGCTGTTCAGGATGCGCACCTGTCTGTGCACTGCCATGATCGTTTTGGCCTGCATGCACTGGATCCTCACCATAGTGCTTTCCAAACCAGCAAAGACCCCCTGCATATCATGCCCCTCGTCTCGCTCATGTGCCCTACTACCACGGCCACTTACACGCACAGATCTTGATGACCCCTGTTGCCCTGCATTGCCAGCCAGTGGTGGAGTGCTAGGTGGATGAACCTCCACCTCTTCTTCATCAGAGCTTTCTAGGATCCTGAGTGGTGGAACGTTCTGCCTCCTTGGCCTCAAATGCACAGAGGACCCTGAGCTTGGTGTTGTGGCACCTGCAGGTGCTGCCTGAGTCTGTGTCTCAAACAGCAGGGGTGACAGTGGCTGTGCTGTGGTGTCTTCCTCAAATGCTGTGGGTGCCTGCACTGTGGAAGTGTCCTCAGGGACAGTGCTGGGTCCTGACGTGTCTGTAGGCTTCTCCCTCGCAGCCATTGCTGGTGCACTCGCCTCCCCTCCCTGCGCTGCACTGCCCAATGACTCTGTGGGCAGACATGGACAATGATCACCTGTGTGTCTTCATTACACTCATTCCTATCACACAATTTCCTAAGCCTCAACTGCTTGTGTATGGGGAGTGTGGCATGGCATGCAGAATTCTGTGTTGGCTGCTTTGATGAATGTTCCTATGACTACGACTACCATGATGCATTGCTGGTGAGTACTGACATGTGTTCTGGATTGTGATTGAGTCACCCACATTGGGGAAGAGGCCAGGGAATGGGTGGGGATTCATGTCCATGCATCTTACCTTTCTTTCTTGCAGCTCTGGCTGAGCTGTCAGCATCCCCAATCCCGTGCATGCATTCCGGCTCCATGGTGGATTCCACCAGCTGCTCCAGTTCAGTGAGTCTTGGTGCACGGCTCTTCCCTCCACCTGTGGCTGAGGATTCTTTCCTCTGGGTTGCAATCTTCTTTTTGGTGGTGATCCTCAGATCATACCACCTTTTTTTGATGTCTTCAATTTCACAATGTGTGACCCCTAGGGCATTTACTTTGCTCTGGATCGCCAGCCAGGTGTTTCTTTTGACAGACTCTGCTACTTGCAGGGACTGTCTCCCAAATAGCTGGCTGTAATGCTGCACTACCTCCTCCACCAGCACCTGGAGCTTAGTTGTGCTGAATTTTAGCTTTCTTTTTCTGTCACCTCCATCCTTCTGGCCTTCCAGGGGACTCCATGGTGATGCTCTGCTGGGCTCAGTGCAGCCTGCTCCTCTGTCTCCCCTCCAGCTCTCCAAACAGTTCTGTGGCTCTGCACCTGCATGGGTGTGGCCACCTCCAGGTACTGGGATGTGGTACTTGCATCTGATTGGTTGATTTCTCAGTTGCTTTGTTGTGGTGTGTGGTGGGTGTCCCTGATTGGTTGACTGGCTCACATGTCTTCTATTCGAATTTTTGAGATCGGATTTTACCGATTCGGTAAACACCGATTCGGTAAACTCAGATTCGGTATCTCCCATTCACTCCTATTGGCCTGGAGGCCCATAGGGTTGAATGGGTGATACCGATTCGGAGATTACCGATTCAGAGATTACCGAATCTGTATTTACCGAGTCAGGATTCCGGCTGTTACAGATTCTGTATTTTTATACGATTTTTTAGCTACATACAGTTTTCCAATTCATAAATACAGATTCGGTATGAATCGGTATTTAAGAACCGGTAATATGAAATTATCTACATCGGGCCCTAAGTCAGCTAATGTATTAGTGTGTCCATGGGTGTATCAGTGTATGTGTTAGTCAGTGCTACGGTGTGCCAGAGTGTTTATGAGTGAGTAAGTCAGTTAATGCATCAATGTGTACTTTGGTATCAGTATATATATAGTCTGTTTCAGGGTATCTGAGTGTATGTATGTGTAAGTGTATGAGTGGTTCAAGAAATGTATTAGTGTATTGTCTTGGCTGTGTCAGTATAGGTATGAGTGTGTCCAGGGGTGTTTTTGTGTATGTATCACTGAGGGTCTGCGTATGTCAGTGCATGCATCAGTGTGAACGTAGGCATGTCTGTATGTGTATGATTGTAACCCAGGGTGTCTGAGTGTATGTATCAGTGAGTGTCTGAGTTTATCAGTGAATGTGTTAGTGTGTCTTAGGGTAAGTCTGTATATATAGGGTTATGTTTCAGGATGCTTCAGTGAATGTATAAGTGAGTGTCTGAGTGAGATAATAAATGCATCATGTAGAAGAGTAGGATCTGCTTACTATGGTTACCCCCACTTTTTGCTGTGTTTCACTGATTTATCGACTTTAGGATGGCTGGGGCCCTGCTAATCAGGACCCCAACCTAGCTGCTTCCTCTCTAAACTGATTGCATGTACATTGGGTACACACCAAATTGGTTACTGGGTTACCCTTGTGAGTCCATAGTATATGGTACCTTAGGTACCAAGGGCATAGGTACCCCAGAGGCCTACCAGGGGCTGAAGCATGTATTATGCCACCCCTGGGAAGCCTTCCAAAAATTAAACCACCACAGGTCTGCTACTGCAGCCTGGGTAAGGTGGTGCTTGCACTCCTTACTTAGATATAATATACCTATATCTACCTTCTAAAACAGACACATATAGACCTATACATCACTCCTATGGCAGGCCTTGACAATCCTGGAGGCAGAGTGCTTGGTTTAGTGTCAGAGGGTGCCCTAGTATGAGCTGAGCTCCTCTGCAGCTTTCGAAATCCCTTCCTTTTAGCTCTTCTGTGATACAGACTTACCATATACTCTTAAGTGCATTATAAACCTCACGGTTAATGTCAACTTTAGAATGGCTGCATCAAACATGTTGTGTTTGGTGTCAAGCACTTTGAAATAATACCCCCCCCCCCCGCCAGTTCTGGCGGCGGGGGTAGCATTCCACCCTTCTACAGGGAGAATATATGGACACACTGGTTTACTCAGTAAAAGTTAAACAGAGCCCCAGTATCACAAAATGGATTCTGCTGCCACAAACACAAGTCTGACCTCCTGCTGCTGGATGAAACTCCGGCAGGGGAGGCCTGGACAATAGGTTTCCTATCACAGGGAGGTGTAATGACCTCCCCAGACAGGCTTTAGTATATTGGGCAGGGTGGGTGCATTCAGTGGATGTTTTACAGACAGTGCCTGGGGCACACAAAGTGCATTTCCCAGTTCAAACCAGTTGTTGCAGCACTCAGCCCCTTCTCTGGCACGAAACTGGACAAAGGAGAAGAGGTGTACCCACCCCCTCCCCAGGTCCTCCCATAGGTGGGACCTTAGAGTTAGTCCATCTCCTAAACTTAGTATAAGTATAGGAACCCAGGGGCATATTATCAAGGGGGTTTATCTCCGCTTTTTTGGCTTTAAAAGCCAAGAAAGCGGAGATAAAATTATCTCCCTATTACCAAGCTGTCGCTAACACCAGTTAGTGACAGCTAATAGGAGATAGCGACCATCTTGGGCCCCTCTTTGCATGTCAGTGATATTTATCACTAATGACATGCAAAGTGGGCGTGCCAAGATGTTAGCGACTGGAAACAGTCCCTAACATCGCTATCTCCTATTACCAACTTTTGGAGATATTCGCGCTAAGCGCGAATATCTCCAAAAGCTAACACCTGCCCTGAGCAGTTCTTAGCCATGTTATCCAATGGGAGGTGGATAACATGGCTAAGAGCATTTGCTCGATAATGCATGAATATCGCTGACTTTTCAGCGATATTCATGCATTGCGGCCGTTTTTTATCGCATTTGCGATAAACCTTGCTAATAGCAAGGTTTATCTGCGATAAAAATCGCCGATGTGCGGCGATAATTTTTGTCTCTAAACAAGTTAGAGACAAAAATTATCGCTAGTTGTTGGTAATATGCCCCCCAGTCCCTAGGACTTTAGATTATCCTGGATGAAACTCTGCAACATATATCTTGGACATTCAACATTCTATTTAGACTGAAGAAATCTCCCTTGGAGTCAAAGCGTGTCTCCCCTGTTCAAACAGGCACCATAGAAGCATCTTGCTGGTCAGCATTTTCAAGGCTCCTGCCGGAGCCTGAAGAATCTGCAACACAGGACACTGACTTCCAGACATCTCGGAGGCCAACACGAGTCCCCAGCAAAGCTGAGACCTGTAGCCATCATGAGAGACGTGGGACCAGAACTCCTGGACATCCAGCACATTTGCTAGTGCATTGACTTACCGAGCTTTCTCAAAGTTGTGCATTGGGCTACTTGTAGTCCAAGCTCTGAGCACCTTTTGCACTGAACCTTGTGGGCCTACACTCCACGAGTGTTCCGTGGGCCCGCTTCCTGCATTTCTGCTCAAGGCCCCTTTGTGATCACTGGTCTGTCAACTGGTGGATCCCCATGAAGGAATCTCTTTTGTTTCTTGGACTTTCCTGATTGCTCCAGACGTGCCCTGATGCCCCTGCAAAGGGTGAGTCCCTCGAGCCTTGCTGGTCTGCACTGAAGCTAATCTTTGTATTCTGCATGGGTTGCTGTTGCCAAGGCTTGTTGGGTCCAATCCGGATACCAACACTGCAGCACTCGACATCCGATGTGGAAAACCTCAAATCCAGCTCCTGGTTGTTGTCGATGCTTCCTGGTCCTCGTGGCTGAAGAGTCAAGCTTCACCTACATCACCTGAAATCACACAACATCGGCTGGCAACTTCTTGTTGCCTCCCTGGTCACTGGATAGTGACCCAGACTCTGTCCCCTCTGCTTTCAGGTTCATCAGATATCCGATCCACCCTTTGATCCATCCGGACACTCTTCATCTGGTCGCCTGCAGCACTTCTTTGCAGCTCTCCATAGGAAACGACAACGAAACACGACACGAAAAGACACCTATGCACCCGGCTTCCCTGGGTGAGGTAACACCAGTACTTGGGTGTTGACTCTCGAAGTGTTCATTACTGAAGGAGTTTGTTCCTAGTCCACTCCTAAGTGTCCTTTTTCTTAAAAGATCTAATTGCGACTTTCTACATAGAAGTCTATGGTGATTCGCGGCTGTGTGTAGACACTGCACGCGTCCCCTGTGGGTCTCCTGCATCCCTACCTTGGGTGGTTCCTGGTTCCCCAGCGGTTCTACAGGCCCTAGGCCTGGCTTCTATCTACCTCGTGGTTCTTATACCACTTTCTTAGTATATGGTTTGTGAGGCCCTTAGGGAAAAACGCATACTGTGCTAATTTACTGTGTGCTATTTAAGTAATTGTATTGTACTTTTGCCTCTAGCCTCATAAAGAGGCTAGGGGCGCGTGTTTAGAATAAATACATGTATGTTATATATATACCTGGTGTGGTTCTCCTTTCATTTCATCATTCATGAGATTATAGACTGGTAAATCAAGCTGCTTTACATTCCTTCAAGACTTAGCCTGAAGGCTGCTCTCCACAGCTACCACTAGGATAGATTTCTATATAGGTTGTCTTTAAACCTACCATCAATAAGGGTAATTTGGACGGATGCAAGGTGCCCACTAGAATATGACAGGCCAACTTCTCACACATCAGTGCATTTGTTGGGCTGTCTTACTATATTTATGAGTGTGTCCTCAGTGGCTGGGTGTATGTATCAGTGGGTGTGTAAGTGACTCGGTAACTGTACCAATGTGTGTATAGGTATGCTAGTGTGAAAGGAGTAACCAGTTTAGGGCCACCCGGGTCACTATTTACCACCTCTCAATCTTCCTTACTAAATAAAGGGTCGGTCTGATAGTAGAGAATGCAAACCAATAAATGTTTACTCTCAAGAAGAAGTTGAAAAATACATGGAATGCTCTGGCAAAATCTTGGATCCTCGGAATAGAATTGTGTTGACTGGTATTCAGCTGCTGGTATCTATGCAGGGCGCTCATCATAGCGGCCACCTGCTCCAGTGGGAAACAGTTGGGGAAAACAGCCAGCCTCTAAAGTTTTCTCCCACAAACTCACAGGATCTCCTTTTGCTTCTTCATTCGAAAGAGATCAATAGCATCACTGTCAATGTTTTTCAATGCAGGGGATGGATGCTATTGTTTTCATAAATTTGTTTTGATCTCAATTCATCCACCTTTTCAATCTGACCAATAGACGGTAATGTTTCTTCCGCCTCATGTGTTATATCTTGAACATCAGCATTTGTATAATAGATATTATTTTCTAACAGATATAATGTTGCTATTTTTACTTTCATAACATCGCTAACTCTCGCCATAATTTTCAGCCTTTTGTAGGTACACCATTTGCTAGAATAATAAGTGGCTCAACAAAATCTCCTGTACACCTATAGTTTCAATTTTATTTTGGAAATCTAATGTCAGGTATAAAACTCTGGGGCATATTATCAAGGGGGTTTATCTCCCCTTTTTTGGCTTTAAAAGCCAAGAAAGCAGAGATAAAATTATCTCCCTATTACCTAGCTGTCGCTAAACCAGTTAGTGACAGCAAGTAGGAGATAGCGACCATCTTGGGCCCCGCTTTGCATGTCAGTGATATTTATCACTAATGACATGCAAAGTGGGCGTGCCAAGATGTTTGCGACTGGAAACAGTCGCTAGCATCGCTATCTCCTGTTACCAACTTAAAAAGCTAACACCTGCCCCTGAGCAGTTCTTAGCCATGTTATCCAATGGTAGGTGGATAACATGGCTAAGAGCATTAGCTCGGTAATGCATGAATATCACTGACTTTTCAGCGATATTCATGCATTTCGGCTGATTTTTATCGCTTAGGAGATTTACCTTTATAATAGCAAGGTTCCTAAGCGATAAAAATCGCCGCAGCTCGGCGATAAAAAAATCGCCGCTAAAACAACATAGCGATAATTATCGCTAGTTGTTGGTAATATGCCTCTCTATCTTTAAGACCTTTTAGAAGCTCTGTTGGAGGTAATCTATTAGTATTAGGTTCCATACATACAATAGCTTGAAAAGGATGTATACATTTTATAAGAATGGATTTGCAAACATTCAAATCTCGAAGTACTTGTAAAAAAGAAACTAATTCTAACTTTTTATGCACAGCTCGAGCTGCCATTTTATTATTCTCTATCATAACAAAGC
Organism: Lissotriton vulgaris; assembly: GCF_964263255.1. NCBI lineage: Eukaryota > Metazoa > Chordata > Amphibia > Caudata > Salamandridae > Lissotriton > Lissotriton vulgaris. The sequence continues at coordinate 503,619,969 of NC_141694.1, forward strand.
AGTACTTACATATAATTTGCTGTGTGCTCAAATCAAACCACTCTTCTACAATTAAATATGCAGCAACTCTTGCCACTTATCGATGTTCTCCCGTTCAGTTTTTGAGTACACAATTACATTGCAAGTTTAGCTTTTGGTATGAGTACATTGACAAAAAAATCCAAACACGGTGTGGTTTTCAGAACAAACGCTGTCAAAGTTTGCTATCTCTTGTGCAAAGTTTCCAGTACTAATACCTGTATCCTGTTCCTATACACCTCCAGTAATCATCTCTTCGTTTTCCTTAGACTCCTCCTTAGCACAAAAAAATACAGAATATTATCACAACTTTTTCTAGCTCTGCTACTGTACTGTACAGTATATTTCTATTTATATCCAGTAAACATAAAGCAGGACTCTTTACATAGTGAATTCTTCTAACTAACATGTGCATTTTGGATGGTGAACAGCTAATATCCGAAAATGATGAAAGCAGCTTTGGCACACTTTTTTTTAATAGACATGCCGGTGAATTTCCTGGTAAATGAATATACTTCCTCACCTTGCATGAACCAAATTTTTTCAAAATGAAAATTTTCTATTTCAGACTTCTGCGTCGAAAATCAGATATATAAGTCCTTAATATCAATTGACTCCTAATGAACACTGCAAATACTACTACAGTTCCATTTGCATACTGGGACCTTCCTTGCACATGCTCAACTATTACTTCTTCTACATTCCTAGGAACCATCTCCTCTTTTGCAACAGGAGTGCCATCTTCTACCTCATAACAACGACCGGTTAAATCAACTGCATGCACTAGTGTGTTCTCTTGTAAGTAGCTTTCCTCATTAAAATAAGATTCTGTACTAGAGGTATGCATCCATTCAATTTTAAAAATCTTGTAAAAATGTGTTCTGTTAATAAGCCTTTCATGCAAGTTGTTTTTCTTCATACGCAGTACAATGTTGTGCAGTGTCCTCATTCTATTCAATATTAAGATAAATAGTTTCCTCTTCAAAGCAAACTCTTTCGCAGCGACGCTCTCAATATCTTGCTTTTGCTTAAATGCAGCACTACTCTGCTTATGTAGCTTCATCCTTTTTAGCAAATTCTATATTACTCTAGTCTGAAGCATTTTAGCTCTTAACTCCAAAATTGTTTCTGTTTCCTTAACAAACTTGCTGTTTGCTACTGTCAGAAATATGTACTCCTTCCGTTTTTCCACTGGATGTGTAAATTACTTTTTTATATTAGACTCCACACATATTGTCCATTGTACAACATTTTTTCATGAACTACTTAGTACTCTCACCAGCTTCTCTTTTTTTCCTGTAGACATTCTCCTCCTTGTTTTGTTTTTCTTTCTCAGTTTGAAGTTTTTAATACTGTTTCATTTGTTTCGTTCTTCTTTTACTTTTGTTAGGCATTGCAATTCTAACAATAGATGTCTTTAAAACACAAATTAACATCTACATTAGATGACACTATTACTAATTCACTAACTGGTTTATACATTGGTCTATGGTTTCTAAATAGTTATAAAAGATATAATTTCCTTAGGCCTGGGCGGTGAACTGTGCTCCATTCGCAGAGTTTGCAGTGTTTTCCTCACTCCGTGGAGCACGCAGAGTTTTGAAACCTTTCGCTCCGTGAACCAGAGCACAGTTTCTTCCCTGCTCGCTCTTGCCAATGGTAAACTGGTGAGCGCGAGCAAGGGTAATCTCAAACTAAACCACCTCCCAGCAAGATTTCTTAATGCTGGGGGTCGGGATTGGTCATAACCGCTCGGGCTGAGAAACCATCCGTTTGTGTTGCGGAAACTGCTGCTCGAGTTGAAAATCTACTTGAGTGGCAGAAAGAAGCAAGTCCCTCTTGCGCTGCACATGATGCCTTTTGTGCTGATTTTCCACCTTGTGCTAAAAATTAGCACAAACGGTGCGACCTAACTCATTCTGCCAGCGTAGCTTAATGGAGTTTTTTGGTCACTTTGCAGAGTTCTGCATAGCGAAACTCCACCCAGGCCTAACTTTCCTTTTATTCTTTGTTCTGCTTTTTACAATTGACACATATAACTATCATTCTCTCTACTACTCTTGAAAATAGGTATTAGTGATACACTTAGTATATTGCTGTAGGTTTTCATGTATACAAATGTGGACCCTTTCTTTGTTTATGTTTTCTTATTGCAACAACACAGAACATCATTGATAAAAGTTACACCTGTGTTGTTTTTACTAGTTGTTTACATTATTATCTTTTTATTGTCTGAGTGGATATTGCTCTGTCGATACAGTGATCAGCTCACATGTTCAGAGCCTCTTCACAGCCCTCAAACACCCTGCCATTGATCCCAGATTTTCTCCCATTTTTTCAGAACATCTCTTATTTTGGTATATTTTATGCTCCTCTAGCCAACAACAGCCCATGTCTGCTAGCCAGTCCCTCACTCTTGGGAGTGAACTTGCCCCCAGCACCTGGCCAGTATATGCTTTGCCACTACACCTGCCAAGGCCAGCAATATTTTGGTGTATTTAGGCCAGTCCTCCTCTCCATCTAGCCCCAGTAGGAACCATTGTGGCACCAGAGGGATATTCAGCCCAGTCACATGTGACGTGATGTCTCTGACTATGCCCCAATATTTCTGTATTTCTTGACATTCCCAGAGGAGATGATAGAATGTGCCCTCTTGACCACACCCCCTGAGGAACAGGGCTGAGTTTGCCCTGCCCAATTGGCACAGCAGCCCCGGAAAGCAGATTACTCTGTGCAGGACCTTCATTTGAATTAGGCAGAAACAGGAGCATATTGCATCTTCCCTAGGGCTCTGAAGGGCCTCCACCCAATCTGAATCTTCCATGGTGCCTATGTCACTCTCCCAAGCTGTTTGCAGCGATCCCATGAGGTTTGGGGCATTATTCTCTAGTTTTATTTTTATATATTAACAAGATAGTCTGCTCTACCAGGGGTTCTGTCAACAGTCTGTCCTCTAGAGGGGACGCTTCAAACCAGTTCCTCCCCTTCCCTGATATGTCTCTGTAACGCATGGACCAGCTGCAAGTAGCACAGCCATTCTCCAAGGCTAATTTCATTCTCTTGTTGGAGGACCGGGAATGTCAGGAAAGCCCGGTCTCTCCAAACATCTTGTAGATTTTCCAGCCCCATTAGTTCCCATTTGGTGAAACCCCTTAACTTGCTCACTTCCACCAATTGGTCACCTGTTTACAGGGGGGGGTCGTTTCTGTCAGTCTGTCTCTCCAGCCCAGGTATGTTGCCTCTTCCCACCATATTTTGGTCACTGTTCGCGTGTGTGCCAGCAAATCAGTGGTTCCCTTTTTATCATAAAGCAGGGAGCTTTATCCCCTGCTTCCCATATATAGTCTGTCCACTCTGTACGCTGGTTCTGTCCGATCCCCAAATGCCCAGCCATTTATCGCGACTAGCTGGGATGCCCAATAGTATAATTTCACATCTGGGATCGCAAGCCCCCATCGTAGGCGCCCCTTTGTATTTTACAGAGTGCTATTTGTGATGCCCCTCAGTTTAACAGCAGGGTGCAGCCTCTATTAAGCAAAATAACTGTGTCAGAATCTGATAGGCAGCATTCTGTTGAACCTATAACAGTCTTGGAGGTGTCCTCATTTTAAATAGTGCTGCATGGCCCATCAAAGTCAGTGGCAATACCTTCCATCTCTTGGCATCCTGTTGAAATCAGGTCAATTGGGGCAACAGGTTCTGGTCATAATAATTTTGTGGATTTCTCGTTACATGTATCCCAGGTATTTGGACCCCACTAACTCCAATGGGACTTTGCATATAGAATGTCAATTTAGGGATGCACCCTGCCAGTGGAAACAGTGAGGATTTATCCACATTGATACGATAGCCTGGGAAATCTCCAAAAATGCTAAATATTTTCAGAATTCTGTCTTGATTCTGGTGGGTGTTGTACAACCAGAGGAATATCGTCCGTATACAGGGATATAGGGTCTTCCCACTTGTCACTCACTGGAATACCCAAAATTAGGGGATCTAGGCTGATCCACACTGCCAATGAATCAAGGGCCTGGGCAAATAGAATCGGAGATAGAGGACTCGCCTGCCTTGTCCATTCTGTAGGGAGAATTCTCTTGAGACTGTTGAGCTAACTTTCACCCTGGCAAGTGGTTGTTGATATAGTAGCCTTATCTAACCAATAAACCTAGGTCCAAATCCCATGCTCTCCAGCACCACCCACAGTTAGTTCCACTCCACCCTATCAAACACCATTCTGGCTTCCAGCGGTGATGGGTTTACGTCCATTACATGAAGAATTCCAAATAATCTACAAATATTAAGGGCCAGATGTAGGTAATTTTTATTTTCCGACCTCTTAAATACCGAGTCATACCGACTCGGTATTTCAGAGGTCGGAAAATAAAAATACCGAGATGTAGGTAATTGCAGATGTGCAATTACCGAATCGGAAACAGTCGGTAATTTCCGATGCGGTAAATACCGACCAGTTGATGCCCATGCATTCCTATGGGCTTTGAAGCCCATAGGAATGAACGGGCATTTACCGGTCGGTATTTACCACATCGGTAAATACCGATAGCCACAAGGGTGCAGGGGGTGTCACTTTGACACCCTCTGGCACCCCCAAAAGAGGCTCGGGTGCCATGTGGCAGGCATACCTGCCCTAAGGGCAGGTCTGCCTGTCATATGGCATAGGTGTGCATGCACACATGTGCATGCACACCTGAAACGGTATTTTACCATCAAGTATTATTTGATGGTAAAATACCGATTTTGTACTGCTTGTGGGACTCAGAAGAGTCCCACCTACATACCAATTTACCGGTATCCATAATGTTACCGACTCGGTATTTTACATACTCGGTAAATTTACCTATCGGTAAATTTACCGAGTCTGTAAATTACAGGGACCTACATGTCAAATTGCTTTTACCGGGTGGTAACGGCCGAATTCGGCCATTACCACCCGGTAAAAGCCTACCTACATCTGGCCCTTAGGGCCAGATGTAGGTAATTTTTATTTTCCGACCTCTTAAATACCGAGTCATACCGACTCAGTATTTCAGAGGTCGGAAAATAAAAATACCGAGATGTAGGTAATTGCAGATGTGCAATTACCGAATCGGAAACAGTCGGTAATTTCCGATGCGGTAAATACCGACCAGTTGATGCCCATGCATTCCTATGGGCTTTGAAGCCCATAGGAATGAACGGGCATTTACCGGTCGGTATTTACCACATCGGTAAATACCGATAGCCACAAGGGTGCAGGGGGTGTCACTTTGACACCCTCTGGCACCCCCAAAAGAGGCTCGGGTGCCATGTGGCAGGCATACCTGCCCTAAGGGCAGGTCTGCCTGTCATATGGCATAGGTGTGCATGCACACATGTGCATGCACACCTGAAACGGTATTTTACCATCAAGTATTATTTGATGGTAAAATACCGATTTTGTACTGCTTGTGGGACTCAGAAGAGTCCCACCTACATACCAATTTACCGGTATCCATAATGTTACCGACTCGGTATTTTACATACTCGGTAAATTTACCTATCGGTAAATTTAATGAGTCTGTAAATTACAGGGACCTACATGTCAAATTGCTTTTACCGAGTGGTAACGGCCGAATTCGGCCGTTACCACCCGGTAAAAGCCTACCTACATCTGGCCCTAAGTGTGGTACCGCTCTGCAGCATAGAGCTCGATTTGTCAGAGTGTATCAGAGGTGCCAGTACCATATTCAGCCACGTCGCTAGCACCTTTGCCAACACCGTTACTTCAAAGTTAGGGAGTGATATTGGTCGATATGACCCACATCACTTTGGGGGCTTACCCTCTTTGGGTATCACAACTATCATTGCTGTCTGCTGGTCATGGGGAAGTATCCCTGTCTGTTCCACTACTTGAAACATCAATAGGAGGCGGGGCACCGTCTTGTGAAGCATTCATTTGTACAATTCTACTGGGAGACCATTTGGACCTGAGGCCTTCCACGAATATAGTGCAGAGGCGGCCACTTATCTCTTCCACTGTCAGAACTTCTTCTCAACTATCCTTTTCCACCATCCATAGATACGACACACTGGTGTCCCTAAGGAAGTCCAGGCAGTCTGCCTCGGTGTGTCCCATGTTGGAAGTATATATGCTTTCGTAGTATGAGGCAAACGCCTCAGCGGCTTCCCGTCCTATGACAGATCTACCTTCCCTGTCTCCCAGGATTTCTGGAAACCACCTCGCTGAAGACTCAGGTCTGTCAAGCCAGGCCAACAACTTGCTGTCCTTATCTCCTATTTCGCAGACCCTAAATCTCAAGGCTTTCCCCCGGGCCCTGGCTTCCCCTTCCAGCAATTCTCTCAGTTATTTTTGTATAAGGGAGAACTGCGGTGTGTCAACTCACTCAGTGTCCCCTCCTTGCCTATCCCCCGGGTCTCCAAATCCAGAATCTCCTTTTCAAGCTGTGTACTTTTTAGCTTCTGTTCTTTATCGGATGGCCCAATTTGTGCCTGAACATTTCCACTGAGGACTGTTTTGAATACTTCCCACAATGTTACCCCGAGTCAACTGATCCCTAGCTCTCTGCAAAGAAGTGGTCAGTGCATTCCCTAACAATGTCCTTAAATTGTGGTTCTCGAGGGTGCCAAGGGTCAATTCGTGGGGGCACAACATTCTCCTGGCTGGGACCCTCCAGTACTGCCATCACCGGAGAGTGATTGGATTTCCCCCGGGCCACATGCCTGGTGTCTTTAAACCAGCCCATGGTATACGTGTGTGTTATGAAATAGTCTAGTTTTGTGAAGCTGCCATGTGCAGTGGACTGATGAGTGTATTGTCGAAGCCCAGGATGGTGATGTCGCCAGACGTCGCCCAGCCCCATTGTCTGAAGGGAATCCCCCAATGCCCCGACCCTCCTCCCAGATGCCACACCTCCCAGGACATCCAGCTCCCCTGAAAGTAAGTCATTCATATACCCCCCCAGGGCAAGTATCCTTTGCAGGAGCTCTAACAGGAGTGATCCCAGTGCATTCAGCATGGCAGGCTGGAGTTTCTTCAGGGCATATACCGAGCATAAGTTAATGGTTTGGCCTTCCCACTGGCAACTTAGCACCACATATCTGCCCAGGGGGTCTGTCCAAGTCTTCTGAGGAATAAAAAGGAATGCTTTTCCTACATAGCACCCCTACCTCCCTGGAGCCTGTGGTGTATCCTGCATGCACCAGTAGAGCATAACCAAATCTATCCAGTGCTTTACATTTGTTTCCCGTAAGCTGTGTTTCTTGGAGTAGGATAATGTCAGGAGTATGACGGTTAATGAATTGTAGGGTGATTGTACGTTTCAACCTGCCGTTTAAGCCACTTACATTCTAAGACCATATCGTCATGGATTGAGTAAGGGTAATAGTCATTGGTGTTATTGTTCCGCACTTCCTTCCTGATGGGTCTCTTTGGCAGAGCGAGGGGATGAATCGCCCTCCCCAGCCCTTCCCATTTCAACCCGGTCCCAATTGTCACAGACCTACTGCATACTGCATTGACTGCTTAAAACATACAACAAAACAAACCCATAGACCCCATCCTCCCGCCTCTCTGCAACACTGCAAACCTGGGTGCTAATTTCCCAACTGTCCACTTGCAGAGCGCCTTTCACCCGTCTTCTAACATTTCAGAAGTTCAGCTGGGGAGGAACTCGCCCGCCAAGACAGGCAATAGGCAAACACAATTTCTCACCCTCGTGTCTGACCCCTGTAGTAAATAACAGTCTCTTGTGTCCCTTCGGGGATGGACGGACCGTTTAGGATCTATCCCTGTGGCATAGTTACATCGCCTTTCACCAGCACTCCTTAAGGGGCTAACCCCTGGCATACTCAGTCTTACCTCAGCAGTGCTCTCACACATGTACATTCCTTGGGACCCCCTTCGTGGGTGAGCTTTCAGCTCCTGAGTGCTGGCTTCCCCTGGCGTCATTCTCCTTAGCACCCATACTCACTCCTCGCTTACGATTCACATCTTTTCCTTTGTCCCGGCCGACAGTGCGCCATCCCATGAGCCATTCCCAGCCCTCCTCTGGGGATGCAAAGTGCCACGTTTTCCTGTCCGCCTTTACTTGAAGACATGCCTGGTAGAGCATCATGCAAGTTTCTGGATCTAAGTTAATTTTTAACTGGCTCAAAATGTCTCCTTTGTCTTTGAATAAATGAATGATGAAACATTTCTAAAGCGCGTGGTTACCCGGGGGCATCCTAGTGCTGTGGTGCCATTTATTATTTGAGCAGATAAGTGGAAGTGAAAGGTGTTCAGTTGCTTTCTAAAATTAAGATAGTTAGGCTCAGAGCGTATTTGGTAGGGAAGGTTGTTCCAGAGCCTGGCCGCAGTATATGTGAACAACCGGCCTCCACTTCGTGACCGATTGATCTTAGGAACTGGGATTAAAACCTTATTGTTGGATCTCAGGGTTCTATTGTAGAGTTGAATCCAGGGATGAATCAAGAGCAAGCCTTTTCCGGAGAGTGCTTTGTGTGTAATGCACAGTGCCTTGAATTGAATTCTTTCCTGAATAGGGAGCCAATGCAAGGTAGCAAGAGACGATTTCGCTGAAAGGCATCTGGGGATGTTCAGAAGCATGCAGGCCGCGCCGTCGCGTCATCTGCAATTTTATGGAGCTGAGTGTTCGCGTCAGCGTCAAAGACTAGAACGCTGACTTGCCAAGCGTTTGTGTAACACCCCAGAGCTATAAAAGAGCTCTTACGTACAATGCATGAAATACAGTTTTTTAAAAGAATCTCTAAAACATTTGTGAAAACTATCATGTATGTTAAAATCAAGAAGTTTCCTTAGGGCACAAGTAGATTCTGCCCTGTCACTGCTCGAGAACGGCAGAAAAGGTGCCACCTGCAGGGCGAAATCTGAAAAGATTCTGATCAAGGTGTTTTCGCAGTGAATGTCCCCCTTCACCCTGGCTACCTGGAGGATACAAAAAAAGAAACAAGGAGATCCTAAAAGTCTGACAGGACCAAGGGTGGATATTTATGTTAAGAAAAACAGTGGTTCCATACAAGGTAAAATGGTACAATATCACATTTTACAATCAAAACTATGAATACGATTGCGTCAAATGGAAAGGTAGAAACATTTATTAACAAATAAATTTGACGCACAAAATATTATACAGAAAGGTGAGTGAGCAGGATGTGACAGGGTAATGGGAAATCTGAAGATATCCTTACCGCAGGCAAGTGACTTAAAAAGTGACTTTTCAATTGGTGAAAATGTAAATAAACAAAAAGTCCCAATCCTGTTTACATCTCATACTCCACAATTAGATACAAATTTCAGTTTGGAGTTGAAGATGTATGTGTCAATGACGTTTCGATCCCTGCTAGTTATTCGGATCTCATCAGGACTAAGTGATGAAACAAGTGCCTGGGAAGTTGTTGTGAGATAGAGTAGCAAGGGATCCCGATGGTAGGAGAATTAAAACGGCTGGGGGCCAGAGGGGTGATCGCAGCTGGGTGGAACCTGGACAAGCGGCAGGCAGAGGTGATGTCCAATCTGGGACAGAATGGGCACAAATTGGCCAGTAGGGAAGTTAATAGGAAGCCTTAATGGGTCACAGATGAGAGGCGGAGAAGAGAGGGTGGTGTCCCGTCTGGGACCGAAGCAGCAAAATGCCGGTAGGGATAAATAGATCCAGACCTGAATGGGTGATGTGTAGTTGTCCCATGCACTCTGGCCATGAGGGGAGCAGTAATTGCTCCATGTAGTAACTGCACTCAATGAAACTCCCTGGCTGCCTGGAGGATGGCACGCCTGTCTTGGTGATCAAAGATACTCATAATAATTGGTTGGGGGGTTTCCTGTTTGATGGGCAGCACCAGAGGTCTGTGGGCCCTCCTGATAGTGAAGAACTTTGATACTCTTAAGGGCTGCAGGTTCTTAACCAGGAAGTCTTTCTAAAACAGCTGAGTGCTGGGGCCATTGTCCCCTTCCGAGACACCAACCGCTCTTATGTTGTTCCTACTGGGCCCTCCCTTCTTGGCCCTCTAGCCTTGCAGCCATTTGTGTGGACTGCTGTGTCAGCCTCTAGGCATTTGGATGTGGATTGGAGCTGGGCAATTTGGGTCTCAGCAGTAGACTTTCTCGCTTAATTTGGAGAGGTCTGCTCTGATCAGCGGGACCTCATTCGAAACCAAGTCTATTTTTGGCTCGAGGGAGCCCTTGACATGTCTGATCACCGCCATTATAGCCACCAATGAGTGCTCTCCATCCCCCCTTCCTCAACAGTTTTAACAGGTTTTTGGATAGCATAGTTATCCATCTTGTTTGCTTGGGAGGCACCTGCGCCCTTAGGCTTCACCATGTTCCCACCCATCCCTTCCAGGCTTGTCTTTCACTCTTTCCACATGAACGGGTCTAGGGGCCACCAAGCCCTCACAGCAGGAGTATCTGATGTCTGTCACACCCGAGTGCACATGGCCTTTAATTCCTAGCCCTTTCACTTCTTAATATTAGTACTTACTTATGCCCCTCTGCCACTTGACTCTCTTCTGGTTGTGTCAAACCCAGGTTGCTATCAATTCTCGTACCTTAGTCTTGTCGGCTGGGCACTCCCTCAGTGCCACCTCATCACCCCAGCGCGACCTCTGAATCTGGGGGCAGAGTATTCCCGGAACCCACGTTGTAACCTCAGACTGGTTCGGCTTGTTTCCAAGGAGGCCCGTGGCTGGGGACCTCCCCTTCCCCCACCAGGTAGTTTCCAACCTCCTAGCTGTTATGCGGCTGTTCTGCCACTCCACCCGGTCACTAGGATCTCTGCATCAGTGGGCCCTGCTCCGGCTGCGGTCTCGCCGCTCCATTGGTTCAGCATCTCGCCTTAGACCATGAGCGACTGCCTCACCCTGCAGGCTGAAACAATGGATCACTCACTCCAATGTCGCAGAGATTCCCAGGGGACCAGCAACAGGCCTCAGCAGCTGCCACAGCTCAGTGTCCCACCCTCTCCACTCTTTCATACCTAGCAGGCCAGGCCGCGATCCTGCACCAGAGATGCCAGACCCAAAAGGCAAGCTGCTTTAGCCATTGTGCCCGCCGGACCATGTCGGAAGTCAGCACCTGCCAGCGCTCCCACAGCTCCATCGCTGCTTCACCCAGGCACCCGGATCTCTCCGCCAGCAGGCCCTCCATTGGTAGTGCTCCTGCTGCTCCTCTTTCTACTGCCACGGGTACCACCCGCCCTGCCGGATGGTCTCCGGATCTTAAACTCCCGCGAGTCCAGCCACAGGCCCGGGAGCTACCGCGACTCAGTGCCCTGCCCGCTCCACTCCATGTGTCACCAGCCAGGCAGGCCATGATATAGTGATGCAGGGCTCACGAGGTATGTTGCCTCCTCCATCACATTCACTGGTCTTCTCCAGACTCCGGTACCCCAGTACACTGCAGGACCGGATTTGGGGGAGAGGTACCAGAAACCTACCCCACAACTCTTTCCACCACTTTAAGAGCAATTAGTGCCCCCTTCGGACCAGGATTCTGCTCGATATTTCGGGCTCAGACAGGAGCTCCATTACACTGTGGCCATCTTGGTCCATGGACAAGCCACGCCTGACCCTTAATCTTTTTAGAACCACCATTGAATCAAACAAAACAGCTGTGCCTGACTCTTTATTATTCCTGTGCATTTTTGTTTGTATATTTTTAGGTATATGAATAACTGTGTCTTTGGGAGTGTTAGTGTATGTATCAGTAAATTCCAGGGTGCTTTTTTGTATATGTGAATGAGTATGTGAGTGAGCCAGTGAGTGCATCAGTGTGTCCATAGGTGTCTCATGGTATGTATTACTGTGTGCCGGGGAGTCTGAGTGTGTGTATAAGTAAGTGTGCCAGTGTATCAGCAAATGCACCTATGTGTCAGTGTATTTATCATTATGTCCCAGGGTATCTCAGTGTGTGTATCAGTGAGTATGAGTGTGTCAGTAGATGTATTGATGTGTGTATGGGTATTTCGGTGTATGTATTATTGTGTCTCAAGGTGCCTCAGTGCCCACATGAGTAAGTTTCCGAGTGAGTCATTTAGTCTATCAGTGTGTCCACGGGTGTTACAGTTATGTTTTGATGTCTCTCATGGAGTCAAGGGGCCAGATGTAGGAGCCGAAATACCTGTCGGTAACGGCCGATTTCGGCCTTTACCGACCGGTATTTAGTATTTGGCATGTAGGGGCCCTATTTTACCGATTCTGTACATTTACCGAATCGGTAAATTTACCAAATCGGTAAAATACAGAATCGGTATTTTTACCGATTCGGGAACTTGCAGATGTAGGTGGGACTCTTCTGAGTCCCACAGGCCTTACCGAATCGGTATTTTACCACCCAATCCAATTGGGTGGTAAAATACCGATTCCAGGTGTGCATGCACATGTGTGCATGCACACCTATGCCATGTGACAGACAGACATGCCCTTAGGGCATATCTGTGTGCCACATGTCACACGTGCCTGAATTCGGGGTGCTAGAGGGTGTCAAAGTGACATCCCCTGCACCCTTGCAACATTCCGTATTTACCGATTCGGTAATGCCCATTGATTCCTATGGGCTTCAATGACGATTCTACCTAAATCTCCCCCCTTCTATTTTACCGATTCATAAATACCGAATCGGTAAAATTAGTTATTTATGAATCGGTAAAATATACTTACCTACATCTGGCCCTAAGTGCCTATATAAGTGAATGTGTACGTGTATTAGTGAATGCATAAGTGTGTGCATGGGTGTGTCTGTGTATCTATCACTTTGATCCAGGATGCCTGATTCCTGCTATGAATGAGTAACAGTGTAAGTCAGTGAGTCTATTAGTGTGTCTATGGCAGTTTCAGTGTATGTATTATGCTGTCCTGGGGTTAAAGTATTGTATGACTGAGTGTGAGAGTAAGTCACTGAGTCTATCACTGTGTTCATGGGTGTGTCAGTGTATGCATCATGTGTCCCAGCGTGTTTGAGTGTATGTGTAAGTGAGCGTGTTAGTGAATACATCAGTATGTCCATGGTTTTCCTATGGCTGTACTCAATGGTTTCTAAATCGTTATGGAAGGGATACTTTCCCGTTGTTCTTTACTCTGCTTTCTACAGGAGACACATTTAACTCTCTGTCCATCTACCTCTCATGGACATAGGTATTAGAGATATGCTGAATATATTTTTGTAGGTATTTATGTGTGGATATGTGTATAACTACACATATTACTTCGGTCGGGTGAAATTCCATCTCAATGGAAAGTTGCAGCCGTAAGACCACTTCAGAAGAAGATATTACAGGATCCCATGTTCCCTTATCTAATTTGCGCCCTATTTCGCTCCTTCCAGCCCTTTGCAAACTGGCAGAAACCTGTGTCAACAAGCAGCTCACAGCATTCCTAGAAGAGAATAACATTCTTCACACCAACCAAGCGGGCTTTAGAGCCCAACATTCGACGGAGTCTGCCGTGCTGTTTACAACAGAGACTATACGAGCTGCTTTGGATCAGGGCAAGTAGGCTGTCCTGATCCTTTTAGATCTATCTGCAGCGTTCGATACGGTGTCCCATGCTATTCTTTTAGACCGCCTGGCAATTGCGGGCATAGCAGGCACCGTATTAGAGTGGCTTAAAAACTTCCTGACGCCTAGGCGTCAAGCAATTACGTTGGGGCAGTTTTGTTCAGAGGAAAAGGTACTGAAGTCTGGGGTACCGCAGGGCTCAAGTTTGAGCCCAACACTTTTTAATCTCTACATGGTCGCCCTGATTAAATTAATCTCTTCATTTGACATTAGCATGATTGCTTACGCTGACGATACGCAGATAGTCCTTGTCCTGGATAAGGACTTGGCTAATGCGAAACAGACCTTGAAAGACTGCCTATCTGCGACATTCGCTTGGATGACCAATAATCATCTGAAGTGTAACTCCGCTAAAACTGAAATTTTGCCGTTCGCACTAAACAACTCATTCTCTCCCCAAAAGTGGTGGCCAGAGGACGCGGAAGCCCCGCCAAACACAATTAGTGCAGCACAAAATTTAGGGAACCAATTTGATGACACCCTATTGTTTAAACAGCAAACAGGGGCGGTAGCAGGCACCTGCTTTACCATCATAAAAGGCCTAAGGACATTTTTTGATCTGCTCCCCCTGGCAGCCAGACGCACGGTCACAGTAGCGTTAATTACATTAAGACTGGAATACTGTAACAGCCTGTATGCAGGGTCAAACAAATCGGCCCTGCACAGACTTCAGATGGTCCAGCATGCGTCCGCTAGACTGGTACTTAGATGGCCTAGAAAGTCCTCGGCCTCTGCCACATTGGATGCCCTTCACTGGCTCCCTATCCACAAACGCATTTTGTTTGAGATCCTAACTATTCCCTATAGGGACTTTCACATGCAGGGCCCGATGTACCTCCGGAAACGTTTTGCACAATACCACCCTTCTCGAAATCTCAAGTCCGCTACTGCCAACCTGCTTATTGTCCCTAAATTTAGACTTTCAACGAAGGGAGGTAAATCCCTTGCAGTGATTGGCGCAAGGGCATGGAATAAACTACCTTATCAGCTATGTGAGATCACATCCGAACAAGGGTTCAGGAAATCCCTAAAGACCTAGATATATAGTCTGTCGGAGCAGCATGCAAATTACTGATGTGAATTTTCTTTCTCTGGAGACAGTATAGCTGGAGACATCCTTATCAGCTTAGTTTAGTCATAGCTCCAAGATGCTCCTTGGAGTGATAGTGCGCTATAAAAATCCCGTATCATCATCATTACTGTTTCAACTAGTCTATTATTGTGTGTCTCACTGTATATTTGGGCCTCTAAATACCACTATTATTCTTTAGGTGGCTATCTTTCTAGAAATGTTAGTATCTACTTCATAATGTTTCCCCTACATTACTGTGTCTGATTTGGGTCTGTCAGTACATACCTGTATGTGCACAGCTGTACTAGCGCCCCATTACTATATACCTGTGTATATAAGTGTGTTACTGTATACATAATACTGTACTTTAATGTCTCACTTCATGTTTCAATATCTATGGATATCTTACTATATGCATCTGTTTGGGTACATCATCATACGGTTTACTATCTACCTAGTTGTCTTTCTGTTTTTCTGAGTGTCTCTCTGGGCGAGTTATTGCATACATCATTTTGAACCTGACTATGTAAATGTAAGCATGCGTGTAAGCTCTACTACTGTGTGAATAAGTATACCTTTTTGGTTGTTAGTGTATATATCAAACTACACCTGGCTGTCTTAGTAAAAGTATCAGTCTCAGCAGGTTATCCTAATCTTTATATCAGTGTAAAATTGATGGTCTAAATATATATATATATATATATATATATATATATATATATATATATATATATATATATGTATGTATATATATATATATATGTATATATATATATATATATATATATATATATATATATATATATATATATATATATATATATATATATATATATATATATATATATATATATATATATATATATATAAAATAATTCCTGGACATCTCACTGCCTACATGAGTGTTTCACTCCTTGTGTCAGTGCCTACATTAGTCTATACCTGTGTTTTGTTTCTCTTTACAACTTTTGACTCCTAATTCCTGATCACTGGAGTTTGCTTTCATTTCATCATATACTCTCTTTTAATGTTTACCTTTATATTTCCAAACATCCTACTCACTTTCATCTACCTTACTTGCAATCGTTCCTTCTCTATCAATTATTTGTTTATGATACAATTTAATTCACATACCTTTTCAATGTGATTGTTTGTCTGTATTTTTCTTTCTCAGTATCAGTTTGAAAATGTAGTTTTAGAAAGTACACACAAACCTAGTAGAAGAATGGCACACCACTCATACAAGGCAAGCATTGATTTCAAGGTTGCACAGGCAAATAGAAACACTGCATTCATATTTGACTAATAATACACCTCTTGTGAATGGTCAGATTTGTTAACCCTTTCTTACCCTTTCTTACCTTCTTCTAAAGAAAACCAAAATCAGTAGAGCTTTTGGAGGGGTCCCTGGATCCACGCGACAAATCTAAATATTTTGTTTAACTTTTCCTAAAGATTACCACTTATACACCACTTCCTATAAATGCCTACATTTAGACACAAACATTCTTTATTCATCATGTCTTCTATTAGCACACTCTCCTCAAATTTACATTGTAGGCTTTATTGTTCTTTTCCAAACTATGCTCCTGTAGCTGAGGTACTATGGTGACCAAAATTGTAACATGTTCTGCTAGCAGTAGGCCACATGTTCACAACAGTCTCTAAAGCAGCATGCTAACTCCTAAACCCAGTACAGAAGATGTGGTTGACTGTATATAATTAGAATCATATCCCTCCCACATAACTCAAACATGTACTTACTATAAAAAAAATTCCTAAAACCGAATTTTAATCACTGCTATAATTACACCATCCAATTACATGTGAACTTTAATATTTTACTTGCTAGGGACTATTTTAACTGACTTAATTCTCAAAAATGCCTTATGTGTGCTACTGCTCCATCATTTAAAATAGTTAGAGGCGTGGATTGTGAGACATAGCTTCGTATTCTGGACTAGAGATGGTGCTAGAAAGAGTGGTATTGACAGGGACCTAGGTTTGCCTAATGTGGATATGATTTGGGTTGACCAAAGAGGGTTAAAGTGGCAACAATTGCTTCCTTTGGTTGAACGCATTATGGATTGCCAACATTCATACCTCATGATTGTACACTGTGGTGGCAATGACCTGGGTACACTGACTGGGGTAGGACTGATAATCCTAAACAATACCTTTGAACAATTTTTCCCTCACACTGCCTTGGTGTTCTTTAACATATGTCAGAGGCAGAAATGGAAGTGATCATCTGAGTTTTGTCCGCAGATAGGCAAAGCCAGGAAACATGTTATTAAAACTTTTTCAGCATTCATAAGAGACCATAACATGGGCTCTATCTGCAATAATAACAGACTTTTTGGCCTCCTGTATTTGACCCTATTTTTGTTGGCTTTTGGACTCAGTGCATTTTATTGCTGCTATTCAGTGCTAAATTGTGTAAATTGTGTTTATGGATTGGTGATTCCATGATTGGCACATTTGAATTACTGGTACGTCCCTAATACAGTGCACAAAGGGTGCTAGTGGGCCTGCAGCACTGATTGGCCTACCCACATGAGCAGCCTCTAAATGTAACTCAGACATGCCACTGCAGTGTCTGTGTGAAGTTTGGTACTGCCATGTGGACCTGGAGAGTGCACCCACTTGCCAGGCCCTAACCTATCCTTTTCTTAAATGTAAGACACCCCTAAGGTAAGCCCAAGGTTGCCCATGGGCAGGGTGCAGTGTATGTGAAAGATAGAACATGTACTGAGGTGTGTAACTGATAGTGAAAAACAGTGTATTTCGTTTTTCACTATTGAAAGGCTATCTGTCCCATGGGACAGAATGGGAGTTTATTTATAACATCTTATAAATATAACTTCACTTTGGGACAAGATAGAACAATGGAGTTTAATATGCCAGAACTCAGTATATAAAAATGCATCTTTTAGTAAAGGTTATTTTTATATTGGCTGTTTGAAAATACAACTTTTAGAAAGTGTTTTTTTTGCTTAGCGTGCCTCTGCTTGTTTGTTGATTGACTGTCTGTCTTTGGAGGGGCAGGGGCTGGGGATGTGTATTCTCTCAGACAGCTACTGGGGGAGTTGATGTGTGCGCTGCCTTTCCTTAATGAGTCAGGACTGGGCCCAATAGACTTGAGGTGCATTCAGAGCAGTAGGAGGAATTTTCACTAGCACCTGAACAGGCCTGGTCTCCATTTAGAGTGGTGGGGGATTTCTACTTTTAATTGAATAGGCCCTGTCTGCCTTGGACAAGGCTGTCTTCACATCCCGCTGGGGAGCTGGATCAGAGAGGACAGAACTGGTTTGGGTTGAGCAGAGACATTCTCTGCCCAAAAGAACAAAGTGAAACTGAATATAAATATTGGGGCTCACAGCCCACAGTTTTAGATTACTGCTGAACTAAGGAAACTGTCAGGAAGAAGGGATGGAAAAGCTGTCAGCAGGAACTGCCAAGTTGTTGCATGCTCTGCTGTGTTGGCCTGCTATTTGCTGCTTCTGTCTTAGGCAGGGAAAGTACTGAATTTGTACTTTGATAATGCTGCTGTCAGTGCAACGATTGCCACAACCGTCCTGCACCAACATGATTGGCTGCACTGCGTTAGCACCAGACGGAGTTACCGACTTCAAGGAACTGTATTTTTAGGGTTATTCTTGTAAAGTGCATATTTTTAAGTACTGTATGGTGGAATATTATCATTTCGGTCTTTTTTTCGAATATACAAAGTATTAGATATTTTTCTTACCAAGTGGTGTCCTTTTGTAGTGTTTTCACTGTGTTACTGTTGGTTATGTGCAAATGCTTTACACATTGCCTCTGCCTGACTGCCAAGCTACTAGGGGGTGAGCAGGGGTTGTTTCAGTAGTGTATCCCCCTTATCCTGACTAGGAAGAAGGATACCTACTTGGGCAAAGGTAACATTGACATTTTGTGTTTCTGAGCCTTCCTGTCAGCAAAACATGCACTAGCTTGTACATATTTGGATTTAATGTATGAAATTAAGACGCCAAAAAGTAACGTACACACCAATTGTGCACTTGCACAGCACAGAAAACAGCATCATCCCATGGACCTCCCCAGACATCCCCTTGCAAGTGTGTGCAGTCACTCACTGCACCCACCTGCAAGAGGACCGCTAATTCCCTTTAAAAGTGCAGGTAGGTTGCCACCTGCACACTGAAACACTGAGCAACTTCAAAGCAGCTGCTCTGTTTTTCCACTGAATGCGCTGCCCCCAGGGCAGTGCGAGTTCGTGGCTGCCCCTAGGGCAGCGTATTCCATGTAGAAGGGTTCACTTTCCCTGTTTGTGCCTGGCACACTTGTTTTAAGGTGCGCTGGGAACAAACAGGGAAAGTGCGCCCTTTGCCTAATAGGGCCTCTGGTGTTTAATGGGATATCAGAATATTAGTAAACATGGCCTAAGATTCAACTTGAGTAGAGAATAATAAACAATTTTGCAACTCAAGAGATACTCCGAGTACAGTACATGTTTTAACTTGCAAGTCTGAATGTCAACCACATTTGTGCTCCATTTGTGAACCCTAGATCTACGTACAGTCTGTCTTGCAGGTGCAGTTCGTTTCAGATAACAAGATCAAACAATCAGGTGGAGACTGCCCTTGGAGTTATAGTACATGCCATAAAATGAACCAGGAGACCTGAACTGACTCCTCGGGCCGTCTTCAATTATTCACACGTTGGAACATATTTACGTCTAGCTTTTGGTATGCTTGCAACTTCTCTTACAGTCTTTGCAATGGAAGTATTTATTCTATATGGACGATCTCTGTAGCTAAAATCTCACAGTGGATTGTCCCCTATTTGTAAAAGCAAAGTGAAAGATGCAAGGAAGCAAAGTAATTTCCCAAGATAACGTGTTGGGACCTATTCACAAAGGAAAATGGGGCTAGAAATGTACAATTACGACTGAATTGATCTTTTTGTATTTGTGCCAAGAATTTATGAAGGGATTCCTGGCAGCCACAAACCCCTTTGCCAGTGTTGATATAACAGCTACCTGTGCAGAGATCTGTAAATCCCATTCAAGATGTGGGAAAATGTGCGCGCCAAGTTGTGGTTTGCTTGAAACTTTCGGATGACCATAAATGTGTGTGGTTATGGGCTTTCCCAAACTCCAATCTATCTCCTTTCGACCTTATGAGGGGTCGAAATTTACTCCAGCAATAAGACTGGTGTAAATTCCTATACAGGGTAGGAAGTAGAATGGATACTCCTCAAATTTGCTGAGGGTGTAGGGGTATAGTTATGAGGAAGAGGACAGCATCACAGACCAGTGGCACTAGGTTTCTGTGAAAAAGGCAGCTTTATTGAAGCAGGTGCACATCACAATTAACCTAGGCCCTTGCGTTGCAAAACTAAAACCTCACTGTACAAAGTTGTAAGCCTATTTTACTCCACCACTCACCCCTAAAGTATCCCTTCCCCTTCATAACAAATTAGTACATCAATATTGTAGATAATCAATGGCTTTTTGATTGTAGCTGGTACCTCTAAACTTCCTTCCCTCTTTCCCACATCTATTAACCTTTTAGCCCACTAAATTTCCCATCTAAGCTTAAACTTCCTATCTGTTCCCCTTTCAGTCTGAACTGCCGATTACAACAACAATAAACTTCCGTAAAGCATGGCAACTTCTCTTCCAACCACCAACACACCTGCCTCAATCAGGAACTTATCTTAACCGCATCAACCCCCTTTGCACACCTGTAGCAATAAAACGTGTCCATAAATGAAGAGAGAAACTTTAAGTCAAGACCAAAAAAAACAGGATAAAGGGACAAGTGGGAGGGGTAAAAACTGTCCTGTCAGCACTATGCCACCTGACAAAATGGTGGCGGATTCCTTATCGCTGCCTTGTTGGTCCACACAGCTAAGGAGGTGTCTGCAGTTGCCTTTTGTGGCTGCTGCCGCTCACGTCGCCACCATCGCCTTTTCTGCGCCACGCAGGAGAGGACTACAGCTCCCAGAAGCCTCCAGCGGCGCAGGTCCAACGTGTCACTGAGAGCACCAGGAGGTGCTCAAAAACTTTGGAGGACTCACACAGCGCGGGACGCGCTTGCCTTCTTGCTGCCACTTACCGGATTCCATATCGCTGCCCTGCTGGTCCACACAGCTAAGGAGGGGTCTGCTGTTGCCTTTTGCGGCTGCTGCCGCTCAGGTGGGGTCTGCTGTTGCCTTTTGCAGCTGCTGCCGCTCACGTCGCCACCATCACCATTTCCGTGCCACGCAGGGAAGAACTACAGCTCCAAGAAGCCTCCAGTGGCACAGGTCCAACGCGTCACTGAGAGGGCCAGGAGGTGCTCAAACACGTTGGAGGACTCACGCAGCGCTGGACTTGCTTGCCTTCTTGATGCCACTTATCGGATTCCTTATCGCTGCCCTGCTGGTCCACACAGCCAAGGAGGGGTCTGCAGTTGCCTTTTGCAGCTGCTGCAGCTCACGTCACCACCATCGCCATTTCCGTGCCACACAGAGAAGAACTACAGCTCCCAGAAGCCTCCAGTGGTGCAGGTCCAACGCGTCACTGAGAGAGCCAGGAGGTGCTCAAAACGTTGTGGGACTCACACAGCGCTGGACATGCTTGCCTTCTTGCTGCCACTTACCGGATTCCTTATCGCTGCCCTGCTGGTCCAGCTAACGAGGGGTCTGCTGTTGCCTTTTGCGGCTGCTGCGGCTCACGTTGCCACCATCGACATTCCCGCGCCAAGCAGGGGAGGACTACAGCTCCCAGAAGCCTCCAGTGGGGCAGGTCCAACGCGTCACTGAGAGCGCCAGGGGATGCTCAAAAACATTGGAGGACTCACGCAGCGCAGGACATGCTTGCCTTCTTGCTGCCACTTACCAGATTCCTTATCGCTGCCCTGCTGGTCCACACAGCTAAGGAGGGGTCTGCTGTTGCCTTTTGCGGCTGCTGCCGCTCACGTCGCCACCATCGCCATTTCCGTGCCACGCAGGGAAGAACTACAGCTCCCAGAAGCCTCCAGTGGCGTAGGTCCAACGCGTCACTAAGAGCACCAGGAGGTGCTCAAAAACGTTGGAGGACTCACGCAGCGCTGGACGTGCTTGCCTTCTTGCTGCCACTTACCGGATTCCTTATTGCTGCCCTGTTGGTCCACACAGCTAAGGAGGGGTCTGCTGTTGCCTTTTGTGGCTGGTGCCACTCACATCACCACCATCGCCATTTCCGCGCCACGCAGGGGAGGACTACAGCTCCCAGAAGCCTCCAGTGGCGCAGGTCCAACGCATCACTGAGAGCGCCAGGAGGTGCTCAAAAACATTGGAGGACTCACGCAGCGCGGGATGCACTTGCCTTCTTGCTGCCACTTACCGGATTCCATATCGCTGCCCTGCTGGTCCACACAGCTAAGGAGGGGTCTGCTGTTGCCTTTTGCGGCTGCTGCCGCTCAGGTGGGGTCTGCTGTTGCCTTTTGCAGCTGCTGCCGCTCACGTCGCCACCATCACCATTTCTGCGCCACGCAGGGAAGAACTACAGCTCCAAGAAGCCTCCAGTGGCACAGGTCCAACGTGTCACTGAGAGGGCCAGGAGGTGCTCAAACACGTTGGAGGACTCACGCAGCGCTGGACTTGCTTGCCTTCTTGCTGCCACTTATCGGATTCCTTATCGCTGCCCTGCTGGTCTACACAGCTAAGGAGGGGTCTGCAGTTGCCTTTTGCAGCTGCTGCAGCTCACGTCACCACATCGCCATTTCCGTGCCACACCGAGAAGAACTACAGCTCCCAGAAGCCTCCAGTGGTGCAGGTCCAACGCGTCACTGAGAGAGCCAGGAGGTGCTCAAAACGTTGAGGGACTCACACAGCGCTGGACGTGCTTGCCTTCTTGCTGCCACTTACCGGATTCCTTATCGCTGCCCTGCTGGTCCAGCTAACGAGGGGTCTGCTGTTGCCTTTTGCGGCTGCTGCGGCTCACGTTGCCACCATCGACATTCCCGCGCCAAGCAGGGGAGGACTACAGCTCCCAGAAGCCTCCAGTGGGGCAGGTCCAACGCGTCACTGAGAGCGCCGGGGGATGCTCAAAAACATTGGAGGACTCACGCAGCGCAGGACATGTTTGCCTTCTTGCTGCCACTTACCGGATTCCTTATCGCTGCCCTGCTGGTCCACACAGCTAAGGATGGGTCTGCTGTTGCCTTTTGCGGCTGCTGCCGCTCACGTCGCCACCATCGCCATTTCCGTGCCACGCAGGGAAGAACTACAGCTCCCAGAAGCCTCCAGTGGCGCAGGTCCAACGCGTCACTAAGAGCACCAGGAGGTGCTCAAAATCATTGGAGGACTCACGCAGCGCTGGACGTGCTTGCCTTCTTTCTGCCACTTACCGGATTCCTTATTGCTGCCCTGTTGGTCCACACAGCTAAGGAGGGGTCTGCTGTTGCCTTTTGTGGCTGGTGCCACTCACATCACCACCATCGCCATTTCCGCACCACGCAGGGGAGGACTACAGCTCCCAGAAGCCTTCAGTGGCGCAGGTCCAATGCATCACTGAGAGCGCCAGGGGGTGCTCAAAAACATTGGAGGACTCACGCAGCGCGGGATGCGCTTGCCTTCTTGCTGCCACTTACCGGATTCCTTATTGATGCCCTGCTGGTCCACACAGCTAAGGAGGGGTCTGCTGTTGTCTTTTGCGGCTGCTGCTGCTCACGTTGCCGCCATCGCCATTTCCGCGCCATGAAGGGGAGGACTAGAGCTTCCAGAAGCCTCCAGTGGCGCAGGTCCAATGCGTCACTGAGAGCACCAGGAGGTGCTAAAAAACTTTGGAGGACTCACGCAGCGCGGGACGCGCTTGCCTTCTTGCTGCCACTTACCAGATTCCTTATCACTGCCCTGCTGGTCCACACAGCTAAGGAGGGGCCTGCTGTTGCCTTTTGCGGCTGCTGCCGCTCACGTCGCCACCATCGCCATTTCCGTGCCACGCAGGGAAGAACTACAGCTCCCAGAAGCCTCCAGTGGCACAGGTCCAACGCGTCACTAAGAGCACCAGGAGGTGCTCAAAAACGTTGGAGGACTCACGCAGCGCTGGACGTGCTTGCCTTCTTGCTGCCACTTACCGGATTCCTTATTGCTGCCCTGTTGGTCCACACAGCTAAGGAGGGGTCTGCTGTTGCCTTTTGTGGCTGGTGCCACTCACATCACCACCATCGCCATTTCCGCGCCACGCAGGGGAGGACTGCAGCTCCCAGAAGCCTCCAGTGGCGCAGGTCCAACGCATCACTGAGAGCGCCAGGAGGTGCTCAAAAACATTGGAGGACTCACGCAGCGCGGGATGCACTTGCCTTCTTGCTGCCACTTACCGGATTCCATATCGCTGCCCTGCTGGTCCACACAGCTAAGGAGGGGTCTGCTGTTGCCTTTTGCGGCTGCTGCCGCTCAGGTGGGGTCTGCTGTTGCCTTTTGCAGCTGCTGCCGCTCACGTCGCCACCATCACCATTTCTGCGCCACGCAGGGAAGAACTACAGCTCCAAGAAGCCTCCAGTGGCACAGGTCCAACGTGTCACTGAGAGGGCCAGGAGGTGCTCAAACACGTTGGAGGACTCACGCAGCGCTGGACTTGCTTGCCTTCTTGCTGCCACTTATCGGATTCCTTATCGCTGCCCTGCTGGTCCACACAGCTAAGGAGGGGTCTGCAGTTGCGTTTTGCAGCTGCTGCAGCTCACGTCACCACATCGCCATTTCCGTGCCACACAGAGAAGAACTACAGCTCCCAGAAGCCTCCAGTGGTGCAGGTCCAACGCGTCACTGAGAGAGCCAGGAGGTGCTCAAAACGTTGTGGGACTCACACAGCGCTGGACGTGCTTGCCTTCTTGCTGCCACTTACCGGATTCCTTATCGCTGCCCTGCTGGTCCAGCTAACGAGGGGTCTGCTGTTGCCTTTTGCGGCTGCTGCGGCTCACTTTGCCACCATCGACATTCCCGCGCCAAGCAGGGGAGGACTACAGCTCCCAGAAGCCTCCAGTGGGGCAGGTCCAACGTGTCACTGAGAGCGCCAGGGGATGCTCAAAAACATTGGAGGACTCACGCAGCGCAGGACATGTTTGCCTTCTTGCTGCCACTTACCGGATTCCTTATCGCTGCCCTGCTGGTCCACACAGCTAAGGAGGGGTCTGCTGTTGCCTTTTGCGGCTGCTGCCGCTCACGTCGCCACCATCGCCATTTCCGTGCCACGCAGGGAAGAACTACAGCTCCCAGAAGCCTCCAGTGGCGCAGGTCCAACGCGTCACTAAGAGCACCAGGAGGTGCTCAAAAACGTTGGAGGACTCACGCAGCGCTGGACGTGCTTGCCTTCTTTCTGCCACTTACCGGATTCCTTATTGCTGCCCTGTTGGTCCACACAGCTAAGGAGGGGTCTGCTGTTGCCTTTTGTGGCTGGTGCCACTCACATCACCACCATCGCCATTTCCGCGCCACTCAGGGGAGGACTACAGCTCCCAGAAGCCTCCAGTGGCGCAGGTCCAATGCATCACTGAGAGCGCCAGGGGGTGCTCAAAAACATTGGAGGACTCACGCAGCGCGGGTTGCGCTTGCCTTCTTGCTGCCACTTACCGGATTCCTTATTGATGCCCTGCTGGTCCACACAGCTAAGGAGGGGTCTGCTGTTGTCTTTTGCGGCTGCTGCTGCTCACGTTGCCGCCATCGCCATTTCCGCGCCATGAAGGGGAGGACTAGAGCTCCCAGAAGCCTCCAGTGGCGCAGGTCCAATGCGTCACTGAGAGCACCAGGAGGTGCTCAAAAACTTTGGAGGACTCACGCAGTGCGGGACGCGCTTGCCTTCTTGCTGCCACTTACCAGATTCCTTATCACTGCCCTGCTGGTCCACACAGCTAAGGAGGGGCCTGCTGTTGCCTTTTGCGGCTGCTGCTGCTCACGCCGCCACAATCGCCATTTCTGCACCATAAATGGAAGAACTACAGCTTCCAGAAGCCTCCAGTGGCGCAGGTCCAACAGGTCGCTGAGAGCGCCAGGAGGTGCTAAAAAACGTTTGTGGACTCACGTAGCGCAGGACGCTTGCGGGCGTGCCTGGGCAAAGCCTGGGCCAAGGGCGGGCTCGTCCACGCCCGTCACAGACCGGAGGAGGCTGGACTGGGCCACCCCCCTTTCATCTGTGTATCTTGAGCTTTTAAGACCATTGAGGACCTGGTTAGTGACATTTAGTTAAATTCATTTTCTTCTGTGGACTTTGTTCCCCTTTGAATGGCCACTAAGCGTAAAATAATCGGGCAGAGGGTTGATGGTGACGTGGTTGGAACCTTGGATGCCTTCTTAAATAGGGCTGAATCTGTTTTGCAACATGAAATAATACTAACGGAAAAAAGACTTTCCTTGGGCACGTCTATGGGGCATAAAAGGTCATCTCTAGGGGCCATAAGCAAAGGTAAATCACCATTAGTAGCTTTCCAACCCATAGACTATGCTAGCATTGAGCTACAGGATGCAGGGATGGCTAACCCTGATACCATTGATTTAAATATGGAGGTGGACATAGCTGAGGCATCAATTTTGAGCAATTCCAGTGGCCAGGTTGCTGGCCAGTCATTAAAATTGATAGATACCTTGCATACAGTACCATTGAGTCCAACTGTCGTGTTCTAATCTAGGACCCTGATCAATACTGTGACCTTATGCCCCTATACGGCTATAATCCATTCATACCCCTATAATGGCATAAACGATCAAGAGCGATATTTCAGAAACTCGTCTCTGGCCTAACACGATCAGAGCCACATTTCAGAATCTATTCCTCTGCAGCTCATTAGAGCAAATGACACAGCAGAAGCCACTATCTAAGATTCCTAGATTACACTCCGAGTTCTTCAACAAGATAAAACTCAGCAACCTGGGAAAGCCCCGCTTGCTATGTTTTGATTAGTAATAGAACTCTAATGAGCACTGAGAGACGATCACTTCCTAGTGACATCTTTATTGACGTCTTACGTCCAAAAACTTACTTCAAACAAGGCACCTTTCAGGTATAAATATTACCAACGTTGCCTTAAGCAAACTCTGCCTCAACGACATCGATAATAGCGATGGTGTGGTGAATACAGGAGCAGAACAGCTGTCCCTTGCAGAGCCCAGCAGATACAAGCTGCCCACAGACGCTGCCCCTCCTCCTCCTTGACGCGCTGAGAGAGACGCTGTCTTTTCTCCTGCCGAGAAAATCCAGCTCTGGCGTTTCCAGCCTACTCTTGCGAGTGACTGGGATATCGAGTCCTGGAAGGAGATACAAGACCTCCAACATTCTATTCCAGAGGTATGGTGTTGACTAAACCCTTAGAGAGAATTCTTGAAGCAAACCTTGGCAAAACCAACTTAACTAAAACTGCTACTTACTTACTCCCTCCCAAGTATTAGGCTTAGGTCAGGTACACTGGGGTAGGTGTAGTTAGAAGCACCAGTTGAGTACGTTAGTCAAATGTATATATGCATGTATATATTTTATTCATTTAAACCATTGTATGGCTAAGAAACCATATCAATGCTTTTACAGTATTATTTCATAATCCTCATTTTACTGTACGCACTTTTTATAATAACTAGTCTCGCAATTGTGGCAATTCATTTCTCTTGCATGAGAAGAAAGACTGTTCAATAAATAATACCTTTTATTGAAAACGCCCGTCTCTCTATTTCTCTGCATCTTGGTGAAAGTAATCTGCACAACTGACTGAGTAAAATAACTGTCTATTGTTTCACACGACTCTAGAGATTGGCTCTTATTCTAAGGAGCAAAGTAGTCATGTTTATGCGGTTGTTGGAAAACTGAATCCCTTCTTGTCTGTACCATGGAAGCTGATCACTTCCTATTCAGTCAAGAAAGTTTCCAGTGACCTCTGAGCTAGTTGGTAACAAACCCAATTAAGTTTAGCATAGTCAGTAGAGACCTGGAAGACCGCACTTCTACGTTTATGCTACTGTTTATGTTATTCGAATGCGCAGGGCCTATAGGGAAAATAGGAACTACACTACATGGCGCCCAACGTTTGGTAAGGCGATAAAACTAACGCAAGACGTTAGAGTAACTCAGTCGTGCATTTTTCACACAGACCCCTTTCTACCGTAAATACTCCAATAGACGTCTGGAGTGGGTGAAAGGTTAAAATCCGCCCGAACTTAGTAGGAAGAGATTCCTATGTAAAGCTCTGGTTTATTCAACGTTGAAGGATACAGTGTTCCAAAATATTGTGCACCTAATCTTTGTCTCCTTGGAGACCTGCTCTGCAAAAAACCGGCATTTCAAAAAATGTCAGACTTAGAAAACGGAACCGCTGCACCCGCAGTAATTGCGACTGAACAGGGTCCCGACGGTGTTAATGAACCGGGTGCGATAATCATCCCGGTCAACATAAGAAAATCTATAACGTCAAAACTTATAGAAAATGGACTGACCACACAAGGTGGCACAGTTGTCTTCATGATAGAGGCACACGAATATCGGCAGACCGAGGTATTCTATTCTTGGATAAAATTTCCAGCGGCAAACACCGCAACACACGAGTTCCACTATTACAAAATAGGGGATCCACCGGAAGAGTACGCTCCTTTCGAGGAGATTGAAATCCCATTAAAATTCCAAGAGCACCTCCTCTGGTTTAAAGGCGCCCTAAAACACAATGATCATATTACCAGGCTCGGTCCACTAGGTAGACCAGGAGCAACGTGGCCGATTCTAGCCAGCTACACACCACATCCGGACATTGCAAAAATGTCTAGAGAAGAACTTTTAGCACAGCTAAAAACATTAATCAAAATACATAGACAATTAGTCCAATATGTATTGCGGACTGCAACAGTCCAAACAGCTGTTAATGTACCACAGATGACCCCTCATCAGGGGACCAGAAATAAAATTACACCACAGAACATACAATCATGTCTTGGTAAAACACCCATAAAACGGGAACAAATTCCTTTCTGGTTAGCGCAGAAAATTACTCAAATAGAGGCAGTATTTCCGAATACTACCCCTATTGAGAAACACAGAATCCTGACCATCTGCCTTCCAATGGGGGTCGCACCACACATGGAGGACTGGAACACTTGGGGTACAGTCTTTGCTTCCATTTACACAAAAACACATGGTGTTCCGTCAATGGCGGTAATACCAGAAGTGCTAAAACAGATTCAGAATGAATACGGTCCAGAACCTGCTTTAACTCTTGGTATGAAATTACTGAAAGACTTCAAGCAGGTCTCGGCTATATTACTAGCCAAAATAAAAGGGGAAGCAGCATCTGTGGCGATCCACCAGAAGTTGAAGGAAACAGATATAAAAGATCAACCAATTGAGCTTGCCAGAATTATAGAAAAATTTTATGAGGAACTAGGCAGAGACAGCTTGTGTGGAAAACCAGTAAAGCCCCAACTGCTCGAAAATCCTGAAAAATTATTTATTAAAAATAATTCAAATACTCCTAAAAAGAGCTGGGATGGAAATAAACAATCCACTCCCAAAGAAAAAGTTTTCCAGTCCAGAGGAAGGTCTCCTCGACGGAGGGAAAGAACTCTGACTCGAGAACACCAGTCTCCCCAGAGGGAGCCCTCTGAGAAGAGATATAACCTTAGAAATAGGGATAATTTGAAGAAGCCTGATAGATATCAAAGTATTGATACACGTCTCTCTCGATCTTTTTAGCAGAAATCGGAAAGAAGAGGACGGTCAGATCCAGGAGAGCACACCAAGTTCAAAGACAAGGAACCTGCTCAGAGTAAAAAATCTCAATTTCCAAGAAAGAAGGTAGCCAGTATTAGAGTAATCGAACATGCCGAGAATACTGAGGACACAGTTGAAAAACGGGGAGTGGGCACAGACAATGTTAGACAGTGCAGCAGAAATCACCATAGCTCACAAGATCATGATGAGTCATCTGGAGACAGTGGACACGAAGGAATACATTCAAGTAGAAACTGCCGACACCAGAGTTAGCGAGCCCCATAAGATATACAAAATAACACTGCGTATAGAGGGTGATAAGACTAGGAAAATAAGGGGTCTATTTTGGGATAAACTCTCAAAAGGCTATGACATTTTGTTAGCTGAAAAAGATTGGCCCCCAGAGTTTGTCAGGGAGTTCCCTCGTGGCGAAGAAATGATTATGCCTGCCTTCTCGAATCACATTCCGATTCACACTAAATATATATATGCAAGGAAATGGGCAGTAGCCCAGGCACCAGCATTATATAAAAATCATGTAGGATGGGATGAGGACTCTCCTCCTCACAAAATCCAGTTAAAAAGTCAACCGACTGCACAAAGGCAGTATCCCATTAAGCAAGAAGCTAAAAAACAAGTCAGGGAGATTTTAGATCAACTTGAATACCAGGGGGTGATTGAAACATGCACCTCTCAAATGAACAATCCTTTGTTTCCTGTCTCCAAACCAGACGATTCATATCATTTAGTTTTGGATTACAGACACCTTAACGCATGTTGCAAAACATTTGCAGTACAGAATTCGCATAGTGCTGCACTAATGAATAACATAGTTAGGAAAAAATATAAAACGACATTAGGCATATCAAATGGTTTCTTTTGTCAAAATATTGCACCAGAAATCAGATACTTGACCGCTTTCTCAGTAATGGGGTCTCAGGAAAATTTCTGTAGGCTCCCACACGGATTCAAGAACAGCCCAGGACTATTCTCAGCCAGAGTAACAGAGTTACTATAAATGTATGATGATGAGGCATTATCTTACGTCGATGACATCTATCTAACAGATGACGACTTGGAGACTCACTTGGAAAAGGTGAACACCATAATACTTGGTTTCGCAGCAGAGGGTTACAAATTCAACTTTAAAAAGTCCCGAATTGCCCATCTGACAGTATTATTTTTAGGATCAAATTATCAAGTGAAGGAAAAAGCCTAGCGGACAACTTCTTAGAGAAGTGCACTGTACTCCAAGCACCAAAAACGCTGAAGAACTTACAATCGATTCTAGGCTTCCTGAATTTCGGAAGAACTTACATCCTAAATTATGCGGAGAGGGTTAGACCTCTCTATGAACTAATTAAACCTGATTTTAAACCAATCACTTGGACTCAAAAACACACAGAAATTTTGAGATCACTGCAAACAGACATGTTAGCAAAAACAAAATTAGATACACGTGATAACACACGCAATCTTGTAATCAAAGTCATCCCAGGAAGATGCGGATTCACGTACCTGACCTCTAATGAGGGAGAAACTGTACCAATAGCTTACAAATCACATTTGTACACAAAGGCTGAAATAAAATTCAGTTCAACTGAGAAAATTCTAACTGCGGTCCGGACTGCTGTAGCAAAAGAAAGGGCCCTAGCACAAGGTAAACGAATAGAGAGTCAGAGTCAAAAATACTTTTTTCGATTAATTAAAATCATAAAAGTATACTACGCACACATTTAAAATAGAAAAAACATACATACATTTATAAGACAATACTGTTCAATACATACTGTTCAATACATAGCAAGCATTTATAAAAATGTTAAAAAACGGTTAAGAACATTTGTGCAGGGAAAAGTCAGGTTCAATTAATACTTTTTTCTTGTAAACAATAGATCATGTACCTTAATTAATCCATCACTTTTGGTTCAATAGATGATTACATTACCATTCCCATATTACTTTAATTCTTCCGGGAAAAACAGAAAAATACAAAATGAGTCAGATCATGGTCAGTAAAAGCATCGCGTTTGCATGGAGCATGATCCCTTGGCTTATTCCATTTCGGGTATTCACCCAAAAGGAGATGCATCTGATTGAAACGGAATTTTGTTAGAAGCCACCGGTGATATGGCCTATTCACTATCATCAAAAAAGGCTGGATGGACATGGTTGAGATTACAGTATAGTGAGCCCTTACAGTGTTTTTCTCTATTTCCTGGGCTTCACGGTGCATATTTCTAAATTTTAAAAATTGAGCTTTAATCCATGTAACATCCTCTTTACATAGCCTTTCCGGATTACTATACAATTCAATGCGGCCCATGGCTTCAGTAGGTTTCCCCCCCAATCTCTTTGCAAAGCCCAATATGGCTGCAAATGACCTTCTTATAGCCATTGCTTTATTTACAATCTGTGGGGTCCAGGTACCCAAATCATCAAAAATAACACCAAGGTATGTAAATGTTTTAACTTTGGTCAATATCACTCCATTACATCGCAGGGTTTTTGTAGTTTTCTTTACTTTCCCAATAGACATAACGTGCGACTTTTCCATATTTACAACCAGGTCTAATTTTTGCATAAAAGCCCCAAAAGAATCAAGAAGCGACTGTAAACCATTAGGGGTTCTGGCAATGAGGACCGTGTCATCGGCATACATCAGTACGGGCAGAGGGGACCCACCCATGTTAGGTATATCTGGGGTAGCTGTTGATAAAACTGAATACAGAGAGTTGATATACAATGAGAATAACATGGGGGCCAAAATGCACCCCTGTCTAACCCCTCTTGCTGATCTAAACCCAGCGGTGCATTTACCATCCATTGACATACGCACTGATGCAGTCAAGTCACTGTGCAGGTAGGCTAGAAAGTTTACCAATGCAGGGTCCAAACCCAACTCTGAGAGAATCGTCCACAGCTTCGACCTATTTACAAGGTCGAACGCTGTGGACAAGTCCATAAAAGCCAGATGGACCGACCCCCTAGCAGCGACAGTATATTTACAAATGGTCATATATAAATTGAGACACTGTTCCTCAGTACCCCTCCCCGTTCTGAATCCATATTGGGTATTGCATAAAATTTCATTTTCCTTTTCCCACATGTTAATTTTATTTAAAATGACCTTACCAAGAATCTTAAATGACGAATCAAGTAACGATATCGGTCTATAACACCTAGGATCACCCCTTTGCCCCTTCTTAAAAATTGGGATGATGACCGAGTGTGACCAAGAGATCGGTATGTCAGACATATTCATACAAGCTAAATTAAAAACATTTGCAAGTACTATGGACCACATATAAGGGTGTGCTTTATACATATCAGCGGGAACCCCATCCGGGCCGGGGGCTTTCCCGCCAGCAGTGTTTTCTATGGCATTTAGTACTTCTTTTACCGTTACTCTTAGTGGAGTGTCTGTGGTTAAGGAATCTATAGGGGTAAAAGGAGTAGTAGTAATCTTACTTCCATAGATGGTTTCAAAATGGTCTAACCATTGTTTCTCGGTGATATTCACCTCTAGTGCTTCATTCTCTCTACCGTTAAACAAAGGAGAGTTCACTATAGACCAAAATTTGGCACTATCCTTTAATGTAAGATTATCATATAGTGCTTCCCAGGCATTATCTTTTATTTCTCTTTTACGAGCCTCAGTCGTACTTTTATATTCTTTCCTTAATTTGGACACTTCTATTAAATTACGTGGCTTGCGTTTCAGGGCTTCTAGAAGGTTTTTATGTGCCTTAGTGCATTCTGCATTAAACCATCCTTGTGCTTTGCGTAACTTTTTGGTTGATTTGCATGTAAGTGTCAGTGCGACATTTTTGCATATAATTTCAAAAGCTTTAATGACATTCCCTCCTGTGGTCAAAGGATCCCTGCATATATTTAGTTCAACACTTAGTTTATCACACAAATCATTAAAAAAGTCTTCGGCGTTAATCCTAGACCATTTAACTCGTCTACCTTGGTCGTGAGCCCGGATTGCAGTTGGGTAGATTAACTGCTGACCAGTATTTATTATGGTAGGATTAATATTATTCAGTTCCATAGTAACCGGATTATGGTCACTAAATGCCGTCAAAGTGGCGTTATATGAGATGACATTTTTGAGAATGCTAGGTGACCCAAAGATAAAATCTATAATAGTATTACTACCTCTAGCACTATAAGTTACCACTCAGTCTTTTGGATTCACAAAAGCAGGTTCTGACATATCCAAATTTATCAGTAATTCTTCTAGGGCACCCCCTTTTGCAGAGTGTTCAAAGTGCGGGTGAGTCAAATATTCATCTTCTTGGGAACCACCATTATAACAATTTAGATTACAAAGGTGCGTGTTAAAATCACCAAAGAGTATATAGTGAACAAAAGTAGATTGACTCTTTTTATAATTGTTTAAAAAATCTGCCAACATTAGGATGTTTTCACTTCCTTGTGAACCTTCAGTTGAGTTATAAAAATTTACATAGAGGATTTTTTCCCCCGAATTCATCAGAACCTCAAGGATTAAACAGTTAGGAGAGTTCACATTTATAATTTTCATCACCCCCGTGTGACTTACCGAGATTAAGAGCGCTAAGCCTCCCTTACTTCTGCCCCTAATTGACTTTTGTGCTGCTACAAAGAATGATACATATCCTTCTACCCAAAAGTTACATTCAGTGTCCCAGGTTTTTTGTAATGCAACCACATCCTGTTGCTTAATAATTTCAAGCCATTGTGTATCGTTCCTTTTGGCTTGTAGGCCGGAGATATTCCATGTCATTAGTTTCACAGGTCTGTTGACCACATTATTTCCTGGCTGTTCCTCCACCCCCTCCTGAGTGATCAGTCAGATGTTAGTGTCAAGGTTTGTTAGGGCATCAAAGCGGTTTCTTAGCTCCAAACCTGGGGTCAAAGCCACAGGGTGTTTGTTGTCTAAGGTCAGTTGGGAGCTTAGTGGTTGAGTTGCCCAGTTAGCTAGTTGTACTTTATGTCTCGGGGTATTTTTCCTGTATGTTGCGTTGTGGGGAAATTGTTGTGTTGGACGGGGGTAGAAAAAGCCCAGTGGGACCGCACGTATTTGTCCTTGGATAATGTTAGTGGCGTCCCAGAAAAGCCTTGTGCAGACATGTGGATTTCTAAAGTTGATAATGACACAATCACCAGAGAAGCGTTTGGCCGTCGGGCCCAGCCAAGTAACTCTTCTCGCCAGGCTAATATGAGCTGAAACATCACTAGGGCCTGTGCAGTTTGTATCGCACCAGCTCTTAACATTTTCCATAAGAGTTAGCTGAGTTTCAGGTACTCCCGGAGTTAGCCTTGGAACGTTACCCAGTACTGCCACGAACGGGGTTGCCTCTGGGGGTAAATTTACCATAGGTTTAGGATATTGTCCATTACCCGTTCTGTTGTGAGAAGTGTTATCAGCAACCTCATCATTTGCCTCGTTAATGTGGTTAGTTTTAGAGTCCGAAGTGTTCTGTCGGATAGAATGTAATGTTTTATCGACAATTTTAGAATTGATTGCAGAACTCTCTGTCGGAATAAGTGGCAAGTGTACTGGGTTGGATATGATATCTGCGCTATTGGTCTCCTCCATAGGTTGGCTATGTTGTTCTGTGGTCTGTAGTGGGTCTTGAGCAAGGCGCTCTGTTACCTTCTGAAGCAACAAAGAGTTCATTCTCTCACATCTGCTTATAATACCTGATACACAATCTTTTAGGGTTTCTACTATATCACTTGAGATCTTAATCAGTGTAGATTCGATGGTATCTGTTAGGACCCTTTCTATCATATCTTTAATTGAGCCTTCGAGCTTGGTTGATGATTGTCGTGATTTAGTGTTGGCTCTATATTGAAAGGATTGTGTTTTCTGAGATCTTGCTCTTTTTCTACTTTTACATATTTTAGGATCTCCCTCCAATGTTTGGACACGCACAGGGGTGTCAGGTACCACTATAGGAAGCTCATGGTGTGCTGGGTTTTGGACTTCGGGTAAGATATCCTGGGCACTATTGATAACAATGTTAGGTTCTAGGGGTATCCTTGACTCATTGTGCTCGATAGATACACCCTCCAGGCCGAGTTCGCGTTCTTTCTCGGCGATTTCTTTATTAAGCTTCCCCACAGCAGATGTTAGGTAAGTCAAAATACTTTCAGGAGCATTGGTTTTGCGTGCTATTTTGACTTTACTAGTGCCCCCTGTGATCGAGGTCTGTAGTTTTCTCTTACCCATTTCCGAGCTGTAGATGTTAGGGGCCCGGCCTGTCCTCTGTCGTCCCCTGACGGCCACAGACGGCCCGCCCTCTGCCCGGGCTCCGCCCAGTCACCGCCCGCGCGCGTCCCGCGACGCGGAGGAAGCCTCCCGCTGAAGTACCGGCAAAAACCGGAAGTCCCCGCTAGGCTCCCTGGGAGCTGTAGTCTCCAGCCGCTGGCCGCCAGATGGAGCAATGCGGCGCGGCGAGACTGCAGCGGTAGGAACCCAGGAGCCTTGTAGCTGGTGGCAGGTAGCGTGTTGCGCGTTCTCCTCCTTCCTCAGCACCTCTGTGATTCGAGTGCCTCTCCCCCGCTCCACCGAGGAAGCCTCCCGCTGAAGTACCGGCAAAAACCGGAAGTCCCCGCTAGGCTCCCTGGGAGCTGTAGTCTCCAGCCGCTGGCCCCGAGATGGAGCAATGCGGCGCGGCAAGACTGCAGCGGTAGGAACCCAGGAGCCTTGTAGCTGGTGGCAGGTAGCGTGTTGCGCGTTCTCCTCCTTCCTCAGCACCTCTTACAGATACCGGCTTTAGAAGCGGTAACTAAAGCAAACATTCCTAATGCTAAAGCTTTACATCCGAGATGGATACAATGGGTTAATTCTCTTGCTGCAACAGACGTAGTATATGAATTTGATCCTAACCTAAAGACACAGGAATTTTTACAATATGAATATGAATGTCCTCTGCCAATTGAAATCTTGCCTCTGGAAGAATACGGAAGTATCATATATACAGACGGATCAGTACAACCCGCAGTTGGGGGTAAACAAGCTTACAGTGCTGCGTGCGCGATTGTTAAAGGTCGTTGGCACAAAGGTAAATTTAGACCACTGGTCACTAAAACACAATCTCTAGGAGATTGCTCAGCTCAACGAGCTGAACTGGTAGCATTTAAGATGGCGCTAGAAAATACTTATCGCGAATTCCCCACACTTATAGTGTGCGATTCATATTATTGCGTACAATCTTATAATGAATACTTGCAGAATTGGGTGGAAAATGGTTTCAAAGATGCAAAAGGTGGCACAATTAAGCATTAAATGCTTTGGGAACAAGTAGTTCTTTTACAGAAGGAACTACAAAAGACTCACGTGATACACACTCTGAGTCATCAACATGATGGCGTTCACATTGCAGGGAATTCATTGGCTGATGAAGCCGCGAAGGCAGCTGTGCAAACGGCTTCCGTAGCTGCAAATACTCGGTCACAAACAAAAATAGACAGCGACATTCTACAAGCTGTCAGTGCGTCAGTAAAAGATGATAAGAAAACACTCCCAAAAGGCTTTCCAGAAAAGTACTTATATTTAACAGATACAAATAATGTTCCTTTTGCTCGAATCCCTGGAGTGGGGGATAGAGTAATTCCAAGCATGGAACACAGGTTAGGACTAATCAAAGCGGCACACGAAGGGCTTGCTTCTGCACACGCTGGCGTTTCCGCAACAATATCACTATTAAAACAAAGATATTGGTGGCCTCGCATGAGAATACAAACTAAGAAGTATGTATTAGAATGTGAAATATGCCAAAGAATGAAAGTATCAACGGTAAAATGACCAGCGCAGACACCCCTTCTCATCTCAGATAAACCATTAGCATGTGTTTACCTGGACCACTGTGGTCCCCTACAAAGGGACGGCAACTATAAATATATCATGGTCGCAGTGGATTCCTGTACAAGATTCATATGGATGTGGCCCCAGCGCTCGGCTGACGCCAGAACGGTTATAAAAGATCTGCGAGTCTTTATCGGAACATACGCAATTGCCATGTTCCATTCTGACCAGGATCCTGCTTTTAGCTCTCGAGCTTATAAGGAGGCCATAGCCAGCATGGGCGTTGGCTTGCGATACTCTTGTCCATCACACCCCGAAGGGAACAGTGTAGTGGAAAGAAAAAACCAGGACATAAAGCAATCTATAACAGCGAAGGTATTAGGTTCGGGTGATGGGTGGGTCAAACATTTAATAAGTGTCCAGTTAAGTCTTAACAATTTGCCAAGAAATTCTCTAAAAGGTTTCAGCCCGTACGAACTATTGTTCAGAACTAGAATGTACATTCAGGACTTAGATAGTCAGGTATCTGTGGTAAAAGATAAGAATAAAGACTTTGATATCCAAGACCGTTTGGCTGTATTACAGGACTTGAATGAAACAAGAAAATCCTTAAGCAACATAAAGTTAAAGCAACAGCCAGCTACCACTGACGAGGCACCACCAGCCCCAGCAAGGCCTGTCTGGATTCCAAAGATTGGGGATCTAGTCAGAGAAAAAATAGCGGTGAAAAAGGAATTTGGGCCTTCTTACAGAAAAGCAGTACCTGTCTTGGAAATCAAGGGAACAAGATCAGTAGTACTACCGCCCCTTGCTGGTAAAAAGGAGAACAGAGTCGTATCAATCGACCTGGTAAAACCACAAGCATGTGGCCTATAATCAACAGTAGGCCCAGTGGACTCCCAAGAAAAAACAGAATACCCAAACTTGCAACAATTCAAGAGGTCCAAACTGAAAGACTAATCACATTTGATAAACCTGCAGTGCACAGAGAGGGACTACGCAATAATGCCATGGAACTCGTGCCTCTTGAAACACAGATTGAAACAGTTCGTCATGAAACACCAGTCTACAATGATGTGGCATCAGAATGTGCTACCGAAAGACAAATTGAAAGAACAGTTCCAACAATTGACAGAACTGCCTCTGGCTACTTCATCAACTTCGATAACTTTTCTGAGGATCAAAGCAACCCCGAAGTGATGCCGGAAACGAAGACTTTTAAAGAAAAAGCAACAGAACTCTTTCATCAACTCAAGGAAATTTACCTTGTTTCTCCATGGTTAGAGTTTTGGTTTGGTCTAGGTGTATTTTTCCTCCTGCTTTGGCTCATCATGGTACTTTGTTTGGGAAAATTCATTGAGGGAAAATACAGTTCAATGGACACAGCAAGTCAGAACATCAACTTAGTCCTAAAACCACACAAATCATCCCATGTGAAGAAAAGAGAACTGTCAACAGTAAATGTCACAGCCATTCCAATACCCGGCGGGGTAGTATGGGACAAAACTGACTAGGAAGTATATGGTCCGGTCGAAATCCTTAAATATCCTCACCAAGGTTTCCTTAAGTGACTTTGTAAAACCAAGTACATTTTCTGATGATTGGGATTTTGAAAGTATTAATAATATGATGTCTGATTTAGTGTTGTCAGCAAGATTTACAGAACATGATTATTTACAAGGTTCCTCTTGTTATGAACAGATGTACTGCTTCTCACATTACGGTGATCATTACTTGCATAAATCTGCACAACCTAGAAATGTTTTTAAATATAACCAATGGGAACATTGTGCTACTCCACCTAAAAGCAGTTCTAAAACATTCTATGAGAAATTCCAGTACTTCTCAGGGTTTAACACTAGTGATGCAGAAACGTTTTATTATAAACTGTTAGATAAAACAGGATTGAAAACTATGCTGACAAATACTAAATTGATATATTCAGAAGCATTTTATGAAAAAATGATGACATTTGGTTTTGATTATTGGAAAAATAACATTGAAACAAAAACAATCTGGGGTACAAAAGATTGGCAGGTACAAGGCATAGAAGCATTATTTCGAGCCTGCATGATCCCAGAACAATTAATGTTCTTAAATGACACAATTCACCAAACAACCTGTCTTGGCCTAGCTAAGATTAAAGACTTTAACAAACCGTCTATTCCAAAGCCAATACCTGATAATGCAGATATTGAAATAGACGTATCTAAAATTTTACATCTAAACAGAACACATCCTGATTGGAAAAAGTGGTTAATCTGGCCTACTGACACAAACAACTGTCAAGATAGATACCTGAATAAAACACAGGGGTTAGCAATTACCAGACCAGACCCTAGATACTCCCAGAGACAACATCCAGGGATAGTAACAACATACAGTGTAGGGAAGCTGTGCCTTGAATGGCTAGAATCATCCACACTGGCAGAAATTAAGCAACACTTATCTTTACTTAAAGATGGTGCTGATTTGCGCGATTTCATTCTGGGACCTCGCAAACGGCGTCAAAAGTGTTTCATAGCGACCAGTATATATGCGGCTTACAACGAGGCTTGGAAAGTAACACAAATTGAAACAGCTGAAAAAATACGAGAAATTGATCGCATTCATTTGGAAAAATCACTTTCTGTTGTGGACAATGGGTTAATGACTCTGTCCTCCAGAATATATTCACTGGACAATATTGTATCATCTGCCATAGATATAATAGAGAAAGACTTGCTAATGTTACAGCATGGCCAGTCACAATTGCGTTCTATTTTACAGTTAGGCTGGACGATGCAAAATCTTCGTTCAGGCTATCAACACAACGTCATTGTTTTCCATCTTTAACCTTACTGAACAAATCAGCTTGGCACAGAAAGGAGCAGACTATACAATCCTGAGCATCGAAAAACTTGAGAGATTACCCTTGACAATGTCAGAAAGTCCTGTCATTGAATGGATAATACACAGGATTATCACAATTCCGATAACAACTTTCCGATTTAAAAATTGCCTTGAATACATACCGACTGGCCAGTATGAACGTTTGGGTAAAGGATACATTAAGTCAGCATGGAAATTACCATACACACACACATGCTATAGTGACAACAACAAAAATGTATTTCTTAGTGGTGAAAACTGCAAACATTCACTAAGCGGGGTACTTTTGTGCCAAGGTTTTAATTTACACGGAGCCTGTGAAGGAAATTCAAAGAACCTTTCATGCCACCAACATGTCACACCTGCAACGCAGATAGAGCCTTTCTTTAAGCAACTCTCGAACGGGAGTTACATTCTAATAACGGATCGCAGCTGTTGTGGCCTTTTGCCAGGGAAAGCATATCTCATTCAAGTAACTTCCATGGTCAAATGCTGTATGCAAGCATTGTTTCCAAACGGCCCTGGAGACTCAGAGACTCCCATATGGCCTCGTTTGAATGTCTCTTCTATATGAATTGATACTTTAAGCAGAATGAAGTCTGTGCTTTTGCAGA
Organism: Lissotriton vulgaris; assembly: GCF_964263255.1. Classification (NCBI taxonomy): domain Eukaryota; kingdom Metazoa; phylum Chordata; class Amphibia; order Caudata; family Salamandridae; genus Lissotriton; species Lissotriton vulgaris. Next base: position 503,660,605 of record NC_141694.1, read on the forward strand.
CAACAGTGCCCATCACGTCATCAAAAGAGACGTATGATCTCCAAGTTGCAAGGACAACATCAGAGATTCATGACCTTTTTGTGAACAAATTGCCCCGTGCATTTCACAGAAATGCTTAGCCAAATTCTTAACACGTCGAGTGCCATAGGCATCCCAGGCGTATTTAAGACCATTTTTACGGGACTGTTAACACCATTCAAAGCAATTCTAGGAATCATTCCTAATTTTTTCCATTCAGTCTTTGGCGGCATACCCCTGATTTTGGGACTTGTAGCAGGCATTTTTTTTTTTACCCTCCTGCTCCGATATGGCAAGCCAAAACTCAGACATGACTCCGGCAGGAATGGAAGAAACGATCCTAGCAATACGCTACCGGGACCGAATAACTAGAGTCCTTGGATTGGCCAGGCTGAGAGATCTGAACATGACCTGGTTTCTTTCATTCAGACCTATATGGCAGACCTGCATCTTACCTGTGCTTCGATGTATGCTATGCGAAGATGAGTGCGTGTTGGACATCTGTCTTGCACTTCCATCAGCAGTACCAATGGATATCAATACTTTGCTAAGTCCTATAACGGCTCACGCATTGTGTTGTCCCCAGTGGCTACCAATCCTGATGACTGCATTCGTTGAGACTCCTGTGCTACGACTAGGTGGTAACAGTGGAGCGAGAAATAAAAGCAACATCACCCAGGTACGACCTTCTGTGAGCATTGCTGATCCAGACTTTGATGATAGCAATCATTCTCACACATGCCAAGTTACAGCATTATCGAACTTGGTCGAACTGTCACCTGATTTTGTAGACCAATTTTTAGAGAGCCTGTCTGATATGATGTTCTCCCCGAACAGAAACAATAATTTTTGAAAAGCATTCCGACACACAGCGTTCCCGTGAACTCTGAATTAGGCCTTCAGTTTTGATCAACAAAAACTACTGAAAAACGTTGGAACTCTATTCCCCCGTTCACCAAGAATTTTTTTTTTTGAATTGAACATTTTTCAAAATATTTACCTTTTTTCTGGCACAAAATTCTTTGCTTAAAGTAGACCTATTCATAAAGAACAGAACTTCTATTTTTAGGTACTTCTAGAGACATAATAACTTTACATCAGCCTCTAGCACATGTTACAGCAAATGCATTTTATGTGATGAAATTATCTCGCCCTTCTTTTCTGTATTAAGAGATTTTTCATGTGTAATTTTTTTTCGCAAAATCGTTCACTGATTACATATGCTATAATTTTGAATGATTTCTAAGCTTAAAGACGTACAGTACAAATTATTCCATGTATTTCAAATGCGCCATTTCAAATGCGAATATGTATTTTGGGGTGGGTAATGTTACACATGCATCTTTTGCTATAGTTTTTAGTAATTTGATGGACATAAATTCGTGCAGTGGGTGTCGTGTTCTAATCTAGGACCCCGATCAATACTGTGACCTTATGCCCCTATACGGCTATAATCCATTCATACCCCTATAACGGCATAAACGATCAAGAGGGATATTTCAGAAACTCGTCTCTGGCCTAACACGATCAGAGCCACATTTCAGAATCTCTTCCTCTGCAGCTCATTAGAGCAAATGACACAGCAGAAGCCACTATCTAAGATTCCTAGATTACACTCCGAGTTCTTCAACAAAATAAAACTCAGCAACCTGGGAAAGCCCCGCTTGCTATGTTTTGATTAGTAATAGAACTCTAATGAGCACTGAGAGACGATCACTTCCTAGTGACATCTTTATTGATGTCTTATGTCCAAAAACGTATGTCAAACAAGGCACCTTTCAGGTATAAATATTACCAACGTTGCCTTAAGCAAACGCTGCCTCAACGACATCGATGATAGCGATGGTGTGGTGAATACAGGAGCAGAACAGCTGTCCCTTGCAGAGCCCAGCAGATACAAGCTGCCCACGGGCGCTGCCCCTCCTCCTCCTTGACGCGCTGAGAGAGACGCTGTCTTTTCTCCTGCCGAGAAAATCCAGCTCCGGCGTTTCCAGCCTACTCTTGCTAGTGACTGGGATATCGAGTCCTGGAAGGAGATACAAGACCTCCAACATTCTATTCCAGAGGTATGGTGTTGACTAAACCCTTAGAGAGAATTCTAGAAGCAAACCTTGGCAAAACCAACTTAACTAAAACTGCTACTTACTTACTCCCTCCCAAGTATTAGGCTTGGGTCAGGTACACTGGGGTAGGCGTAGTTAGAAGCACCAGTTGAGTACGTTAGTCAAATGTATATATGAATGTATATATTTTATTCATTTAAACCATTGTATGGCTAAGAAACCATATCAATGCTTTTACAGTATTATTTCGCAATCCTCATTTCACTGTACGCACTTTTTATAATAACTAGTCTTGCAATTGTGGCAATTCATTTCTCTTGCATGAGAAGAAAGACTGTTCAATAAATAATACCTTTTATTGAAAACGCCCGTCTCTCTATTTCTCTGCATCTTGGTGAAAGTAATCTGCACAACTGACTGAGTAAAATAACTGTCTATTGTTTCACACGACTCTAGAGATTGACTCGTATTCTAAGGAGCAAAGCTGTCATGTTTATGCGGTTGTTGGAAAACTGAATCCCTTCTTGTCTGTACCAGGGAAGCTGATCACTTCCTATTCAGTCAAGAAAATTTCCAGTAACCTCTGAGCTAGTTGGTAACAAACCCAATTAAGTTTAGCATAGTCAGTAGTGACCTGGAAGACCGCACTTCTTCGTTTATACTACTGTTTATGTTATTCCAATGCGCAGGGCCTATAGGGAAAATAGGAACTACACCACACAACAATAATGGTTCCAAATGAACCACGGTTATCTAATACTCCCACAATCCTCCCATTAGATACACATGAAGATTTGAATAGCGCAACTAGTCCGGCTATGTTATCGAGCCTGCACAAACAAAGGCCAGCTTTGTGGAGCAAAGGTCAAGACTATTGGACAAAAAAGAAAGTCTAGGAAAACTGGGGGGGCAGTTCAAGAGAAAAAAACAGATTGTGAGATAGTAATTGAAACAGCGTTAAGAAAATCTGTGAGCACACAAACCGAGGTGGATTATGTACCTCACACTCCTTGGTTAGAGGAAATAGCTGGGAAGTTAGAGAATATGATAAATCTCTCCTTGGAAACTAGGATTAAGGCTATATTGGACGTAGTAGAAGATCGCATGAGGGCAAACGTTCACCAGTTAGATAATAAGATTGAGCAGTTGTGTAATTTAATGGGGAACTCTGGAAGGGGTAATGCCCCTGTTTGCTCAGCCGCTCAGGTGGGTGGTGTCCATACACAATCCCAACTTAAACTGCATTGGGAGGTTGGTATTCTTCTTGTTAAAGACAAAAGAGAGAGGATAGACACTGGGCATAGAGACGATTGTTCGATAAGATCAAATAATATCGTACATCATATGGATGGACACAATGAGGTCGGGCATCAGGGTACTCACGGTATTCAGGGGAGTCCAATAAGAAGATTGCAAACACAAATAGCCCCTGATAGTCTAAGTATTCACCCTGATAGGATAACAGTACACAGCCCAGAAGGCACTGATTTAATACCTAATACTGATGTCCTACAGTTACCACCCGCATCCTCCCCCTATGTAGTAATGTTAACTGGAGTCCTGACTCTAAGAAGAGCACAAAAAGAAACTTGGACCAATTTGCGAAATAAAAGAGTGGACTGTCTAACAAAATTTAAACGATTTCATCCAGTAAATACTCGTGATATTCTGATGGTTCGTAGAGTTGGGTTGTTGGGGGATTCCCCAAAGAATATTAGAGGAGACTGTGTGCTGATACATTTTAGACGCCCACAGTTAGCAAGGTGAATATTAGAGCTCCACGAAGAGACCTCCCCTCAGAATACGTGCATCGGTACCCTTCCACTGGGCTATTTTTATAAACCATCTGTTGGAAGTAATAGCAACAATTCGGTCCCTCATGTTCCATTAGCAAATATATTTGAAGGACTATCTTCCTTAGATGATCTAGACTGACTAAATGGTACAATTGCTTCTATAACTCCTCTGGTAAATCATTGTGAGGTACTACACCACTCCCAAAATGCACTGATAATATCTACCCAGCAGGGGACAAATAAGTCACTCAATGAGTGGGGCTTAGAGGTTGCCCTGCTCTCACAAGTTCTTAGTCCAGAACTACACTCAGGGTACCCGGAGGATACTAAAGTATCCATTGTTCTGGATGAGAATGCAGGTTTTGACAAATAGAACTGAGTAGGAATCTGGAAGTGAAGCTCACCTCCTGGAATACAGCAGGTTTTAACAAGAATTTAATGGAAATGCTATGGAGTGATTACATAGAAAAGAGTGGAGAAGTGTGGCTCACTGGTTAGAGCAGGCAGACCCTGAAGCAGAGGTCAGACCCGGGACCAGGGTTCAATTCCCGACGCGGCAGGGTCTTGAGCTCAAATGTCCATGGACTCGATAATTCTCGCTTCGGTGCCTGACCTAATCATGGGTTCACACTCTGCAACTCTGGGCATTAAGCTTGCTTAATCTCCACAAAGCCCCCCCGGCGGCGGGATGCCTAGCTTTCACCTTGGGGATGCCCTGTAGGGGCTATCTCACAGGGAAAAGCCAGGACGGGTTCCCCAGGCAAGCGCGGAGATACCCCTGCGGGGGTCGATTCTGGCGCTATATAAGAAACATAATAATAATAATAATAATAATAATAATAATCCTTCTACAGGAGACTTGGTCACTGGAAATCCCTCATTGATTGGGCTTTAAAACATTCAGTGCGAACGCCAGCCCCTCTGTTAGAGGAAGGCCATCAGGGGGTCTGGTAATCTGGGGTCTGGTAATCTGGGTAAGGATTACTCTTGAAATAGACATCATTCCATTGCATATCCAGTCTCAGGATCTGGTGGGTGTAAAAATTGTTACATGAGATGGCAAAGAATGATATTTAATTAACATCTATAATAGGCCAAGTGCAGCCAATAAAGAGTCGTTGGTAATAGAGCAACTTGATTCTTTCCTAGATACATTAGAGCCCATGTCGCAGATAATTGTTGGTGGCGACTTCAATTGTAAACTTGAACCAATATTGGGCTTCGATAATCTTTTTATAGAACATGACATGGCGAATAACATTTCGGCCATGGAAAGCAGCCGGGAGGTAAAGTGCACTGTCGATAGACCCACAGCATTTAAATTTTGCAGAGGCAGCTCACAGAGCCGGATAGATTTTATACTGGTCTCAATAAATTTTTGGCAGTATGGCATTGATTTTAAAATTGATCCCAGACCGGAGAGCGATCATTATCCCTTACAACTGCTATTAGAATCCCAGCTTTTTATGTCTACCTCAGCGGGGATCAAAGGGAATGATATAGCTGCCTGTGAGCTTACAATAAGTAATAAAAGACGAGCCCTAAAGTGGCCCTATATCCTAGCTCAAAATGCAGTGATGACAAACATTTATAATCCCTTTGCTGACATTATTACACCAGAATAACTGCATAATAATTTGGTAGATGCGCTGACTTAAGTAACATACATAAAGAGAGAAATGGAGGAGGGAATAATCAAAGTGAGGTGAGAAACCCTTGGTATAACAAAGATTGCACATTAGCTAAGACTACTCTAATTCAGGCAATCAAATGTAAAAATATATTAGAAATAATGGAAAAAGATATAACTACAATAGAACGCTTGTAGAAGCAAAAAATGTCTGGGAGGATGATATTTGGACTGACTTAATAAATGCAGCTAAGTCCAAAAACCAGGCTGCCTTCTGGAGTTTAATAGCGAGAGTAAATAAGACAGGAAGTACTGCTAAAGACCTTTTCCTAGATGAAAATACATGGGTTGAACATTTCTCTGGTCTGTATTCTGATAACACTGGGGATTCTGTTACAATAGAAAAAGACTTGGAAATTTCAGCAAAGGCCGTTGACATGCATTTTATCCTAGAAGAGACTATAAAAGGATTAGAGCATTAAATTGGGGAAAGCTCCTGGGCCTGATAAAATCCCAGGAGACGTATTGAAGCATGACATGGAAGTCTGGGGCCCGTATATAAATTTTTAATGTAATTTAATAGTTGCGGGTACTTCCATCCCTGACACGTGGAAAGGAGCAGAGATTGTGACAATCTTTAAAAAGGGTAACCGTTATGATCCGGCAAATTATCGCCTAATTAGTTTAATTGATATTTTACAAAAAGTTTTTGCTAGGCATATTTTAAATAGACTGTTAGAATGGATGGAAGAGGCAGATATACTATCAAAGTATCAAGCGGGTTTAGAATCAAAACAAGAACCATTGATCAAGTTTTTAGATTCACATGCATTTGTTGGAAATACATTATTTTAAGGAAGGGCAGTTTATATATTGCCTTCGTAGATTTAAGGGCAGCCTTTGATCTCGTCTCCCGGGTCCTATTGTGGGATTCGTTAAAACACACCCGGGTGCCAGAAGAATTACTTGTGCAATTAATTAGGCTTCATGAACGGAATTACGCAAGAGTAAGATGGGGGCTGAGGGGGGAACTATCTAAGGCAATACCAGTGAGAAGGGGCGTACGACAGGGGTGCGTGTTGGCACCCACACTCTTCACACTGTATGTAAACGACATCCCTTAATATCTGGAAAGCTGTATACATGATTCCCCACAGCTAGGGGGCGAAGTTATTCCAGCATTTTTATTTGCTGACGATACAATTCTAATTTTGCAAACTCCAAAGGGATTGCAATGCCTACTGGATTCCTTTAATACTTATTGCGCCATGAAGGGCCTTGAAATCAATTCAAGTGAAACTAAATACATGTCGATAAACCCACACAAATCGTTTAAGAACCATCTTGTTTTAAACAACCTAAAACTTGAATATGTGGAAAGTTTTAACTATTTAGGGATTACTTTGGATAGTAAACTGTCCTGGAAGGAGCAATTGGAAAAGAATAGGATAACGTTGCGCCAAAATTCATTGCCGATATTGAAAAAACACGGGTCTAGTGCTTTTAAGGCTGTTTCTCCTGCTTTGGAGGTTTTTAAGTTTAAAGCTCAATCAGCCGCGCTCTATGGAGCAGAGATTTGGGGGCCATATTGCAAAAAGAATTTTGAACGGGAAGAAAATAATTTCTTCCGGAAACTATTAAAACTTCCAACTAGAACGCCCTTAATCCCAGTAGTTAAGGATATTAACATCAAACGTACTGACTACTATGCAGTATTAAGACCATCACTATTCTGGGCCAGGACCTGGTCAACTCCTGAGCTGTCTCACTATAGAGAAGGCCTAGAGGAGATTATGAAGACTGACCACAGTAAGGACATTCCTTGGTTCAAACATGTGACATCGTGGATGAAGAAGTTAGGCCTATCCCATTATTGGGAGGATCCATCACAGTTGACGTCATCCTGTAAGCAACATTTAAAGTCCACTTTCTGGACCTACATAAACAACAATATGTTACATAGTTCTTCTGTTGGGTCCTTAACTTTGAAATTCATAGCCTTTAAAGATGTTGCTCAATTTGAGCCTTTTTAGATGAGGTACGTCCCCAGCTAGCGAAATCCTATTTCTGCAGTTTAGATATGGGGTTTTACAAACAAATGCAAACATATCTAGATGGGGCAAAAACAAGGAGGATAGTAGTCATGATTGGTGCTCCTTATGCACAAAAGAGGTTAAAGAAAATGATGCGCATATACTTTTTTTCTGTCCTGCATACAAATCAGCAAGGAAACAATGGATTAGGTCTCTCTGTAGGAACTTGGGCGTTAGAAGCTGCAGTGAGCCGAACGCATACTGAAGACTGATACATCACAACTGGTCGTCTTTTGCGTAAGCAGGTTTCTATTCAATGTATACCTGACAAGGCACAAAGTTGGGTTAAAGCTTTAGCGTTAAAAGCTTACACTCCTCTATCAAATGTTGTGTAGAAGAGTATTGCACTTACACTTTCCAAATTGGTTGTGTTAACTGTGATTAATGTCTCGTCTCCCTCTGACAGCATTTTTGTAGTTTTTGATTGGATACATTTTTAACATGGTTTATAATCCCTAGCTTTTAAATGTCTTTTTAAATGTATTTATGATTATAGATAGGTTTTACGGCGTATTTGGAATGCATAATATAAATTGTATATCAATTGATGCCCTTTTTGTTGTACCCCAACTCTTGGATTCATTTTGGATATTGTAAAAGTTGTATTTTAAAATGTATCTTTTATGGTTGTAATTGACTGAAATAAAGATTAATGATGATCAAATGGTGGCGGGATTACAAAATTCCCAGTTTTATACTCTTGGGCCAAAAAAGTAGTCCAAATAAAGCCCAAACCGTACGACTACTGCACTTCCCCAAATCTTCCGGGGGGTAGACCTCCCTCTCACGAGCTGCCCTCCAAATCCCCCTTTGGGAAAAGGGGAGCAGCACAGACAATTGACACCAGGTTTGCGCGAAAAACACTGCTTTATTGAAAAAGGTGCACATCACAATTAACCTAGGCTTTTGCTTTACAAAACTACAACATCACTAAGCAAAGTTACAAACCTATTTTACTCTACCCCCCTTAAGGCATCCCTCCCCCTTCATAATAACTTAATACATAAATATTTTATCTGATCAATGGCTGTTTGAATGCAACTGATACCTATAAAATCCCTTCCCTCTTTTCTGCATCTATTAGCCCACTAAATTTCCTATCCAAGCTTAAACTTCCTGTCTCGACTAGGTGTGAACTTGCATACCAGTTCCCCTTTCAGCCTGCAACTGCTGCTTTCAACAACAATAAACTCCAGTAAACCATTGCAACTTCTCTGCCAACCGCCACCCAAAAAAGGTGGGTAGCTGAGCCCCCTGCTCCTTCTCACCTTTTCCTGCCCCCCCCCTCGATCCCAGTGGGTTTGAGCCTAGGACTGACATTCAGTACCGTTTCCAGGACCAACTTAGTCTGTAACAAGTAAAGCTCCATGGCCAGGAATGGTAAATGGACCCCATCACTGCGGAAAAATTGTCATAAAGGAGGTCCGAATGGCTAATCGACCTACCCCTGAGTCTTTACAGAAAAAGTACATATCTTTATTTAGTTTCCTCCTCGCCTTGTCTATAGCTTCTGATGTTTTAGTCCCCTCCACACTCTACAAGGTACAAATCCTGTCCAGATCGCATGGCATCAGCCCACATGGAAAGCATCTCCCTTAGATCTGCCTTTGTGCATTTTATCAGTGCCAAACTTTTCTGTACCACCAAGTTGTTTTTGCCTATATAAATAAACAGGATGTCTGGGCAATGCCCCCATGCCCCGAGTGTGTTAAACAAGTAAGAAGCTTCCCAATCACAATCCCCCTTTACACATCAAAACACAAATTTGTCCCCTGCATTAATGGCCTCACTTGCCTTTCAGCCCATTTTACAAAGGAGTGGTCTTTGATCCATATCTTCAAACCTGCCGCACGGGAACCGTGAATGGAACCTGAAATTGAAATAAAATATGACAACCAGCACCATAACTTTAGCAAGACCCATCCCGCCCCTGACATCTCCCTTAAAGCAATTTGATGACCACCTGCTTATGTCTATGATGCCTTGAGGCTCCCAACCCCACCTACCTACCCCTTTAGACATGCCTATATGAAAGAATGGGTACCATAACCACGTGGATCTACTTTGACCTCGTTGAGCACCTTGAACATTACTGATAGCAGCTGGAAGGGGGTGACTGGTCTACTATTTATGTGTTGCAAACCCTTCCATTACCTGGCCCTGCCCCCTGTTGGATGGCTGTGCCCAACACTTGGGGCATGAATGTGATACATGTTACTCCCTAAGAAATATGCTCCTACCCTTGCCCCTCTGCTCCGTGTAGGACCTGCACAACCATATTTGCAGGCTACCATGATATCTACAGACTTCCTCCAAGATTACCTCTCTAGCTCCCTTACCTACCAGCAATTCTGACACACTAATGACCCCAAAGAACATCCAAGACATGAGTGCTAAAAATATTGCCAGCTTGCTATCTGATGTGCATACAGCTGAGAGGGCTCCCATCACCTATTCAAAAATTTCTAATGCCACCACCCTCCTCTTGGGACCTCAGCACCCTACCGATGTAACCCAACTCTCCAAAATCCTCATACCTAACTCACCCCCCGTCAAGGCATACCCCCAAAGGAGTTTACCCACAGATGCTATGCCCGGTAATTTTCCTGCAATAGTCACCCTCGACTGCCTTTTCTCTATGAATTGAACCACGTCCTCTGTCCTAAGCCAACTGTCCTGTCTCTGCCTGGCTCCTCCGGCTAAAAATTCAGACCAAGCCTGAGTATAAGCTCTCTGTGTCGATGGCACAATAGAACCTGCTACCAGCTGAAGTATCCTCTCTCTCCTACAGACCAAAGCTCCTGAAGGCATCCTGGTCCAGCCTCTGTACCCTTCCGTGACCAGCCCATGGAATCTCTCCCAATATGAACACCAGGCGCATGTTGAGCCCTAAATAGTATATCATGATGTAAGCACTGTATGTCAAAGACCCTCAATAATTTCAACAAATGGGAAGCCTATTGGCAACCTGCACCACAGACATAGTACATTCTTGTGAGACGGCTAATCCCTCCAGAGGTCCAGTGCTAACACTAGGAGGAAGAATTCCAGAAATGCAATGATGTGCCCCCTTGCTTACACTCCAGCGGCCACTCTTCTGCATCCCATTCTACATCTTGCAATGCTGCCATTGGGATCCTGCTAAAGGTGTGTAGGAATAACCTCCAAATCTTAAATTCCTCTTTAACCCCTGATGATAGTCTGACGTGGTGATGGGGTAGTGTTAAACCTGACAGAGACATACTCAGGGGGCGAAGAACGTCCTCCCTGCAAACACCACTCAGTAAGTAAAGTTCAGGTGTCCCATCAGGACCTGCACTTCTTTAACCATGACTTTAGCCTTAGCCTTGCCTAACATTCCATGTAGAAGTTGTTGCATTTTCATTTGTTTTCTACCGGCAGTCTGGTCACCAATGCCTGAGAACCAACCTCAATACCCAAAACTGAAAAGACCATGCTGGGACCGATTGTCTTCTTGGGTGCTAAGGGCATGCCTATTTCAGCCATGAGCTCCTTGAAACTGTCCGGTGTCCAGTGGCAGTCTGTGGATCCGGGCTTCCCTACAAAGAAGAAGTCATCCAAGTAGTGAGTTACCAAATCATTGCTGGTGTGCCATGGGAACATCCACTGACAAAAGGAGCTGAATCACTCAAAAAGAGAACAGGAAATCACGCAGCCCATTGGCAGTGCTTTATCAATGGACAAACTACCCTCAAGCTGCATGCCCAACATGTGAAAATCAGCATGGTGTACCATCAGCATATGCAAAGCCAACTTAACGTCAACCTTATCCATAAGCCCCCCTTGTCCCACTCTGTCCACAAATGCTAGGGCCACGTCCACCGAAAAATATGTGACTGAGACTTGTTCCGCGGGTATATAGTCATTGACTGACAGGCCCTCAGGCCAGAGAGATGTTGAATGAGACAAAACTGACTTGGCTCTTTTTTGGGTACTGTTCTGGTTGGTGAAATGATTAGGTGCTCCATCCGCCACTCATCGAATGGCCCTGTCATCCTCCCATCTTGAAACTTCTTTTTTCAGTTTTTCACTCACAATTTGTTTGTGGTCTGTTGCTGACATCAAATTGGCCTCCCAATGCAGCAGTTTCGGGCCCTCATATCTCAACCTAAAACCCCAAGTAAAACCTTACAACGTCAGCTCAAAATTGCCATGCTTATCGTACTGAGTGACACAAAGTTCTGGCCTGTCCAATTTACTAGGTGTATGAGCCTTTCCTGGAGGTTCCTGAGGTGTGTATTCCACTAGACTATCATATGTGCCCACTACTTTATCTTCTCCATATAAACCCTTCCAAAGGCTGGCCTTCCAGGTCTTATGAGGCTCTTTCACCACAATTCCCACAAATACCATGCAAGAGGGGTAATCACTGCTATGCAACATCTTACCTGGTGCCAAGGTCGGTGCCCTCTCTTGCTGCCAAGTTCACTACCATCTCTTGCTGCCAAGTTCCACTCTGACCTTCATGATGTAGCTGCGTGCCAGCCTCCTGAAAAACAGCAGTGCCATCATTCTTATATTTTTCCATTTTCTTGACAAATGTTCCAATTTAAATCCTTCTTCAAGTAGTCTTTCCTTGAGTTTATCCAAGAAGAGGTATAGACACATCCAACAAGGTTATTCCTTAGCAATTCCAATATTGATAATGTTTCACTCATACAGTTGGGTAGTCTGAAAGTACAGTCAAATAACAGAGTGTTCCCAAAATACGGCCGGTCCCAAAAGTGCAGCCAACACGTGTTTCGTCATGCACTCATTTGTGCAAACATGACTTCCTCAGGGCATCGATGAAAATGTGTTCCTAGTTCAATAAGTCCTGTATATATAGCCAGTGGTCCTCTCAATGGTATTAAAGCTTATCTATGAATCAGTCTTGCCCTTGGGCTAGTATATCAAAATCGGTATTTCTCCAATCTTCAAATATTTCTAAGCTCGTAATACTCTCCAAACGCTCATCGTATCACGATATGTGACCTTCCTGACGCGTCCGTCCTCCGGAGTAAATGCTCAATCCTCACGTCCAACTATATGAGTGAAATATTATCAATATTGGGATTGCTAAGGAATAACCTTGTTGGATGTCTCTATACCTCTTCTTGGATAAACTCAAGGAAATACTACTTGAAGAAGGATTTAATGTGAAACATTTGTCAAGAAAATTGAAAAATATGAGAATGAAAAAGACTATTTGAAGAAGGATTTAATTTGGAACATTTGTCATCTTTATTTCTTCTTAGTAGTTCCTTTTACCGTGTGTACTGAGTTCTAAGCACACATGGAAAAAAGCAAATGCACCTAAAGGCTTATTTTTGTACAGTAAGCCTTGTACCCACTTCTGTATCCAAACAATCCACCAGTAACGCAGGCAGCCTTGCACCATAGTGTAAAATTGCCTCATTGGGACTAGGCAGCACACAATATGCCAGCGCAGGAGAAAGCAGAAATGCTCCCTAGCTTTGTAAATATGTCTCATTTCTGCTCCCTCCCTTTCACTCAGCGCTGTGGAACACTGCGTGAATTATTAGTAAATGTACCTTTAGATTTGTAATTTCTCCCTATGAACAAACTACAATTTATCACAACTGTTTTAAAATATAATTGACTAGCGCTAAAAGACATGGAGATTATTAGCAAGCCTTTTCAATATGTAATGTGGCGGTAAACACCACTTTGGAGCAAATTAGTACTGCCTAGTACTTTATGTAATCCAGTCCAAGGGAAATGAATTGCCAGAAATAACATCTCCCCCTACTTAGTAGTTTGACTATGAATCTATTGACTCCAGTTTGGGACCTGCATTTTTATTGGTGCCAAGAACATTCTCCTGGCTGTGGAGTGCCTGGAGGCTCAGCAAAGATACACACCGCGCAGCTTTAAATGAAACATATTTGGAAGAAGACAGCCAAGTATTCAAGAGCCGAATACTTTAGTTTTCATGGCCCTGGCAAAATGCAGGGAGAGAAGAGCAGGTAACGTTCGATTTGTGCTCAAGGAATTAGACCACACTGACTCCGAACGTCCTGCTTTTTTTGGCTCCCTCCTATCGCTATCGGTTAGAAAACACGTTTCGGCGTTGCCAAGCTGCATCAGTGCGGGTGTGTGTATGCACTGTCAAGTGGAATTGCACATGTTGACACAAGCACATTAAGTCTTTCCGCTGGCTAAGCGTTGTGTGCTACTACTAAAAGGAGCATGTTTTAATGGTCCATGTATTGACGTTGGCAATCACAAAAAAGGAAATGAAAACTTGTTCTGAAAAGGCTCCTTCATGCAACATAAATCAACTTCTACTTTAAATGCCCCTTTTGTTCAAAAATATGCTCTGCAAGAGAGAGTCCGAGAAAGCATATAGAAATGAGTCAAAGGACGATCCTGCAGCATCCAAATTGTAAACTTCTTTTTAACACTGGCGCCAACTACAAACCGTATAGTGTAGACTGGAAGGAGTTGTGTCAGTACTGTCCAAAGTTCTGCAGCCTGGACAAAGGAGGCTATGCTATAATGGTGCATAAACGTCAGCTATTCTAAAAACGTCTAGACAAGGATGGCATTCATAAATCACTTTTAGTTAAAATATATATAGTTTGTAAACGTGCACAGAGTGTAGTATGCTATTTATTACCATTGATGATTGTGGGAAGGTGTCATGACTCGCCCAGGAGAGGAAGCATTGAGTGAATCATGATGCCCCTCTCTCAACAGTAATACAAAATATGACAGTATACTCTGCACATCTGCATATATGGTTTATTTCCCAACATGTTTTCATGCTTTTATGTTTTAACAAATGTACTTTACCAAAACCAGGATCCAAGAGGTTACATTTGTGCATCAAGTCAAAATGACTCTGAAGAGACATATTGACTACTATAGCTGATCCTGTGTGTAAAGTAATTGTTACATACAGTCTGTGACGCAGTAAAAAGTATTTTTCTCATCTCAATTTTTCTGTATTTTGGTATAAACTTGAATTTGACCTTTGACTGTAATAATTGCCAATTTATTAGTACAGTTTCCCCAAATAACATGAATATTGGCTTGCATTTACTTCCACTGCTATGTCATCTATCTATCTATCTATCTATCTATCTATCTATCTATCTATCTATCTATCTATCTATCTATCTATCTATCTATCTATCTATCTATCTATCTATCTATCTATCTATCTATCTATCTATCTATCTATCTGTCTGTCTGTCTGTCTGTCTGTCTGTCTGTCTGTCTCTCTCTCGATTTGTCTGTCTGTCTACCTATCGCCCCTACACAATACAAATACATTATCTGTTATGCTATGATGAACCAGCAACCTGAATTGAAAGAGGAAATCTCTGGTGAGGTTACGTTACTGATGCACTAGTTGACCTGACAAAACAAAGTAAATACTATGTAATGTTTGTGAACAGTTGTAATGAATGCAAAGGTCGATTAATTAAATATTTACATTGCCTCTAAATTTGTGAAAACACAGAACTCATGCAAGGATATGAACACATTGAGAGAAAGTTTATAAAAACAGCTAATGTTTGGAAAACATACAAATAAACAGGCTTTTAAGTAAAACAGAGGATTATAATTAGGGCTCCCGGTTTTATGGTATTTATTTTTTTGACATTTCCGTCTGTATTTATCCATATTTATTTTTGGGGCATTTTATCTGTATTTATCCACATTTATTTTTGCAGCAATCAAAAGGCAGCGCTGCAGCTAGTATTTTTCCACATTTATATGGACAATGTACACCTTTTCCCTTTCATTTCTGTTTAATATGGGTGATGTGTGAAAAGCTACAGACATTTCTCTTAGAATAAAAACAGAGCTCTATTAAAGATGGGCCGGTGTCACAGTGATTATTTGCAGTAAAATAAATAAGCTGCTGTTGTTGTGCACTCAGGTGGATTGTTCTTGCAGCCACATGTTGTTGGAGATTTAAATACCAGGACTTGGCACTGAGGTATTTGAGCGCTTTACCTTTCTGCACACATTTCATATTAGGGCACATTAATTTTTGTCAGTCACAGGGAGATTACGTGACAGTACACAGTATCCTGCACTGCAAGAGGCTCCGAGCAACCCAGCCACAAACACATAAAGATTCCAGCCCCAACCACGATTGGCCCAGGGGCACGGCAGCAGATGAAAAAAATCCCCTTATTAGAAGGAATCTCCAGCAAATCACAAGCCCTGCAGCCAGGGGCGCAATTAGAGCCAAATTTAGTGGGGGGGTGGGGGGCTGAGAAAACATTTGGGGGGGGGAGAGGGCTGATTCCAGGCCCGGACTGGGAACCCAAAGCAGCCCTGGCAATTTTGCCTCATGAAGCCTGAAACAACTACTGAACTTTCTCCTAGAGTGCGCAGTAAAAGAAAAAACACCAAAAGAAAGTTATAAATGTGTTTCTTTAGAGCTCACCCTGTATCTGAAGCACATTTCCAATGTGTTTGGGATGCTCAAAGAGTTCCTGGTACAGTCATGTAAATCTAGGCCAGTCGTTGATTTAATTGACTATTCTACACCTACAGCACAAATCTTTCTCTATTCAAAATTACAGAAGGTGTTTATGATTGTGTGCACGTAAATGCCACACAAAACGAATATGCTTTGTTTGCACTTGTTTAGTTTCTCACATGTGTAATCATTTTTTTTTCCACGATGAAAAGTTTCCCGGATCCCCCACCATTTTTGTGTGTTTTCTCTCCCCATTGTTGCAATGGAAGGGAAGCCTTTATCTGTAGTATACAATGTACATGCAAGTCCAGGATGGGTAACTGCTTGTGTAGGTAGCTTCTTACAAACATACACATTTGTGGGTATTCAATCATTTTCCCAAGTGAATCTATCCAGAAACTCCCACAAGTTGAACACAGGGGCTCACAGACCTTTAAGAATCGGGCCCACTGTGTGAATTCTCACCCCGTGCCCCCGTTTGTCCAGAAAGTGCCATTTGAGTCAACCATGACATTACCCTGTGACCTATCGGGGTAAAGTCTGTCATCCATTTTGGTTGCATTTGTTTTTGTATCGTTTTGTTCCACGTTCTTTTAACCACCCACCACGTGGGTATGTAATCGCACTTGTGCGCCATGTTTACTTTGTAAACTAGAAGTAAAATCAACAGACTCTACCCCCGCCGAAGTTCACTAAGGAATTTTATTGTAAGCCCACCGTAAAAAGAGGCGTCCCCAGTGTCCCAGCAGTTGAAGCCCCGCTACAGTGGCTGCGAGTTTCCATGGTGAGCCCAGCGTGTTTCGTCACGGTTCTTAATAGGTGTGAGTTGCTTTCCCTGGACATAAGGTACTAAGACGTGTAATTTGGGTTACCAATACCAAAATGCATTTCACGCTGGAGTTCTCTCAAATTAGAGTATTCGACTCTCCCAGCAATAGTTAGATTGGAGATACAGAGGCTCTAGAAGTGGTGACAAAACAACAAAGCCTCGTTAACAAGTTAGAGGTCTTTCAAAGACCTGTGAAGTACTCGGGTGCGGCTGTGCCCGGGAAGCTGACTCAGCTCAGGCAACCAAACACGAGGGGCGGGGGGCCTGTCTGCAGCTGAGGGAGGTGGCAAGTCACCTCTGCTGGAGCACGGCAGCACTCACAATTTACTAGTATTAGACTCTGTTCCTCACTCCCTATTGAATTAATTTCATTTGTAAAAACTGTTCCCCCCTCTGGGTCACCCCTCTTGCTTATGGACCTTTTAAGGACACACCTGAACCATTGTTCTTTGAAAATCTATTATCACCCCAGGTTCACATATTGTGGTACCCTTGTCTCCCAAAAACCAAGTTCTGGAGGAAGGCGTTTAAGACATGGAGCCAGCCAGGAAGTCATCATGCAATGGTATTACCAGATGGCTACCGTGGTGGAGTTTCAACCTATGTGGGCTATGGAGCCAGTGGAGCCTAGGGCATTCCAAGACTGTTGGACTGGCCCCTATTAGGCAGTTGATAGGAAGGAGGAGGACAATTACCTTGTTGACCTCAAGACACTCAGAAGCCTCGTAAGGCTACCCCATCTCAATCACCTCTAACCCCACTATGAGAGCTCTGAGGTCACCATGCTACTGGTGACAGATGATGGGGAGGAGGAGGAGGGTGAACCCCTCTCTGACCTCCTGTCATCCAAAGAGAAAGATGGGTCAGTGAAGGGTGTCAACATCTCCCATACCCTGACCCCAACAGATGGACTGTTGCCAAATTCTGGGTTAGTTTGCTTCACTGTTCTCCCTCATTCTTGGGCTTACACTTCTGTGTACCCAAGATATTGATAATGGAAACAGTATGCCTCTCAAAAATAAAATCTACAGGCTATCTGATAAAATGAGAGCCAGCATCAATGAAGTGGTCTCTAAGATGTTGGAATTGGGCATGGATGACCCCTCCAGTAGTCCCAAGTCCAGTCCAGTTGTGCTAGCAAAAAAGCCTGCCCAACCGGGCACACAACCCCCACCACTCTTGTTCTGTGTGGACTACAGGGGGTTCAACTCAGTCACCAAGTATGATGCTCACCCCATCCCCAGAAATGATGAGCTCATCGACAGATAAAGCTGCCAAATTTATGAATACTTATGATTTGACGTAATGGTACTGGCAGATCGTCCTGACAGAAGAAGCTAAAGAGAGGTCCGCATTTTCTACCCAAGAGGGCCACTTTTGATTGAAAAATGACCGTGCCACCTTTCATAGGCTGGTGAACAAGGTTTTGGCTGGTATGTAGGCCTTCAGTGCTGTTTGCCTGAATGACAGATATCCCTGTGAGAACCACCTCTTTCACCTGCAGGAAGTGCTTCAGGCCCTGCAAACAGGCAGGCCTGACTATCGAGGCCATTAAGTACAAGATAGGGCAGGCGTCTGTGGAGTACTTGGGACACCTTGTAGCTGAAGGTAAGGTGCAGACTCTCCAGGCCAAAATAGAGACTATCTTGACCTTGGAGCCCCCAAAAACATAAACAGAAGTTATGGCTTTCTTGGGCCTCACTGGTTATTACAAGAGGTTTGTCATGGGATATGGCACCATTGTTGCCCACTTGAATGAGCTGACTACCAAGAAGCTTCCCAACAAACTGATCTGGACAGAGGCCTGTCAGAAAGCCTTTGACTTTCTCAAACAGGCCATGTGCACAGCCTGTGTGCTCAAGGCCCTGAATTTTCCAAATAAATTCATTGTACAAAGAGATGACTCAGAGCATGGGTACTCACAAACATTTGCCCAGGTGCCACAAAGTATGGTCTGTGGTGTGAATGAGGGTCACTCTGATGCCACCAGGGTAGAGGTAGTAGGTCTGGGTGGGTCATGGATTGTGTAAGGAAGTCTAAAACGGGTTAAATAAATGGGAAAGCATTTATTTGCAGGTTATTAAATACTTGCCGATTTATTTAACATGTATGTCTGATCTCGGCAACTAGAGAGCAGCTTGTGCTGCTGTTCACCAGGGGTGCTGCATGTAAAGGTCAAGAGGGCTGCAAGTGGCCCCTGGGCTGTGCTTTGCATATCGCTGACTTAGAGCATTACATAGGGGTAATCTTATCACAGTTCCCTAAAGAGGGCTTAGCCATACCTGGAACAGCAGTGGAATGCAATTGAGATGGAAGCCTTTGCGGTGATCTGGGCACGGTAGAAGCTGATACCATATCTGTTTGCGTCTCACTTACGGGTTTAGACAGACCACAGGTCCCTCAGATGGCGCATTCAAATGAGGGTTGAAAATCCAAATTGTGGAGGTGATCCATCTCCCTTCAGGGAGTGGACTACATGGTCGAACACTGCCTAGGGTCAGAGCGCTCCAATACTGGTGTTCTATCCAGGTTCATCCATCTCAATGATGGGAACTCCCATGAGTTTGTGTATTTCTCCCCATTTTAAGCTGGGGGGAATGTGTTATACCTGTAAGTCTTAGGGTGGTCTTCCCCCAAACCTTTTGCCTGTTTCCCTCCATTTTAGCTGAAGTTTGTTTTTGTCGGCCTTAGGACACTGTTCTCTTTACCACAGCTAATAAGTGCTATAGTGCTTGCGCTTACTCCCCTAAACATGGTGAAATTGGTTTGCAACTGATTGATATTTGTAATTTACCTATACATGCCTTGTAGAGTGGTATACTCTATTCCCTGGTCCTGTAAATTAAATGCTACTAGTGGGCCTGGAGCAGTTATTGTGCTACACACTTTAGTAGCCTATTAAAACATGTCCCAAGCCTGCCTTTTCAGCCTGAATGTAGTTTTAAACTGCCCATTCAACTTGGTAATATAAACCCCTTACCCAGCCTTAAATATCCATTTTATTGCATACAAGTCACTGCTAAAGTAGGCCCTATATAACAATTAGGGCAGGGTGCATTGCAAGTAAAGGGTTGGGCATGTACTTTTAAGTTTTACATGTCCTATTAGTAAAAAATGTTGGGTTCCCTTATTATTCATAATAGCTAACTTCTGATTGCTGACAGATAGGTCTTTCATGTTTGGCATCTAAGAAATTTAAATTAATCAGTCAGTCAATCAGCATCTGGGGGTATCTGGCACCTGGAGTGCAAGGTCTCCGCAAAAAGCAAGGTCTTGAGGAAACAGTAAGAAAGGGGAAGAAACAAGCAGAAAACGGCAAAACAGAAGGCATAAAAGCAAGCAAGAAGAAAAGGCAATAAAGAGGGCATAAAAGCAAGCAGAAAAGGACAACTATAGGGGGGAAAAAGGCAAAGCAGAGGGAAATAAAATGAGCAGAAAAATGCAGAATACGGGACAGAAAAACAAGCAGAAGAGTCAAATCAGAACAGAAAAGGGTAAAACAGAGGGCAGAAAAAGGAGCAGATAAGGCAAAGAAGAGCAAATTGGGCAAAACAGAGGGCAGAAATACGAGCAGAAAAGGCAAAACAGAGAGCTCAAAAATTAGCAGAAAAAGGCAAAACAGAGCAAATAACTTGCAGAGGGGGCACCAATAGAGGGCAGCAGGTAGATCGGCAGCAGATGGTAGTGGACTGTGGGCAAGATGGACAAGAGAACTGTTGTGGGGGAGCTTGCCCAAGGACAGGCTCAATGGGGTTGTGCTGCGGCCTCCATTCAGCAGGCCTCAGGGGGAGGGCTGGGCGCTGGGTGGCGGTAGAAGTGAAACCAGATGAGGGAATCAGCGGGAAGAGGGAAATAACTAGCAGAAAAAGGCCAGAGGGCAGAAAAAACAGCAGAAAAGACAAAACAGAGGGTAGAAACATTAGCAGAAAAGGCCAAACACAGCTAGAAACGAGCAGAGGAGGCACCAATAAAGGGCAGAAGGTAGACAGACAGCAGAGGGAAGTAGATGTGGAAAAGCTGTACAGGAGAACTGTCCCCGGGAGAGTTGGCATTAAAAATCCTCTTTAATGGTAAACTACAATTTTTAAAATGTCACTGTTAGATAGCTGCCATTTTCCTGTCCATTGCCATTTGGTGTCTGCAACCCCCTGCATGCCAGGCGCTTTAAAAATGTTTTTTATTATTATTAACGCTCTTGCCCTTCTCTTCTCTCTTGGCCACTTCTCTTCCGCCTCTGACGAATTAGCAGTATTTAGCGCGGGGACACACTGTTTTTTGTGTAGCCAGGCACTTTAAAAATTGTTTTTATTATTATTATATTATTATAGTTGGCTGTTAGACTTTGGGAATTCCTCCCAGACTGTCAAAAAGGCTCAGAGAATGGGGCTCCTGGGACTTGGGGTAGGGGCTGCAAAACAGCTTGGAAGTAGGACCTGGCCACAAGCATGGCCTGCGGCCAACCCCACACCGAGTAAGGTCACAGGTTGTACATGGATTGGGGTTGACTGCCTGCGGTGGGGATCTACAGACTGGTTTGACACACTCCTTTTAGTTTGCAGTGCTCTTCAGATACATTCATCAACTGAAATCTGCACAGAAACTGTTTGCATACCACCACATACAGGTTGATTACAATGCCATCCGGAGACTCTTCTGACTGAATCAGTATTGGAATTGTTTCCGACTGACTTGGGTTCTGAGAGTCCAACTGATTACAATGTTTCCGTACATTGTTCGGTTGGACTTGCATTGACTTCAATGGAAGCCTGTGTTCCGAACAAGAACACAGGCTCCCATTGCAGAAAGGGGTGGATTGGGTAAACCACACTGTGCTTGGTTGGTAAGAGGGACCCCTTGTGTACCCCCCACGGACCCCAACTGTAATTGCTCATTCGGAAAATGTGTCCATAGAGCTATACGATTCGGCTCCGAACGACTCCGGCTCTCCGGATGCCATTCGGAACAGATTCAGACAGCCTCAGTGGTTTACTTGCATTGTAATTGGTCCTCCGAAAAGGTTTCCAATTCAGTCATAAACATAGGCTCCGAATAGGATTAGCTGAATCCGAATCACATTCAGAGCCTTTCCAGGACGCATCGCAATCGACCCCATAGATGCAATTACCACTGGTGGAGTACTGCTGTCCCTTAATCAAAACCAAAAAATTATCTAAATTTTCCCAGTTTTTGTGCTGGATGTGCCCAGAATTCAAATGAAAGCTTGAGGCAATTACATTGTTGGCCTGGTCTTCCAATCAGTCTGGCACTGCCAGATTGATATCACCAGTGTGGGCTGTTTTTTTGTATGGGTCCTAGGATCTCAAAACGGAAAACAATAGCCTTTTCCAGTTAGCCTTTCTAGCAGTGGCACTCCAACACCGGGCTGCCCTTTAAAAGAGCTGACAATTCCCCATCTGCAAGGAGGCACTGAACAGGATTTGCTGCTGCAGAAAAGTACATAGTGGGAGCTGCCACAAAGCCAGGTCAACCGATGGTGTACTTGGTGAGATTGGCAAGCAGATAGGTCACTGTTTTCTCAATTCTCTGAGCAAGTTTGGAATTTGGGCTATCTGAACACCTTTAGCATCACCTTCAAGGGTCGAGGATTGGAGGGGTGCTATTTGGACGGTCAGGTTTCTCTCAGGCTGCATCCAAATGCAGGTTCTAGATGGTTGGATCATTTTCTGATGAGGAGGCCAGCCAACTAGGCCTTGGTGATACTTTTCAAAAATCTTGGGTTCAAGCAGGAGAGCATGACTCAAACAGCAGGGCAGTCCTTTAAGGGCACACAACAGGTTTCAAACACAGGACATTCCTCTTTCTGCAGCAGGGCAGTCCTCTGTAGTATACAGTGGGCAGCAGGCCAGTACTCTGAGAGTCATTCTGCAGACCCAGGAGTAAACTGAAGAGTGGGTCTGAGAACCTTATTTGTATGACAAAAAGGGACTCAGTTGTTCCTAAAATTAGGTGAAGAGTAGTATGGTCAAGGAGGGAAGGAAATTAATAGGAGGGTAGTGCTCAGTAGAGGGCTACCCTGGGCATCCCATTAGTTGGAATTAATGGCCTCACACACTCTTGCAAGTGTCATGCTTCATCATCGGCCGTTGCTCCTCGTTGGACAGGCGGTGCAATGTCCAACGGGCTCACCTCTAAGAGGGGCTCTTTATCGGAGACCTTTTTTCCAACAGCCTGTGGGTGAAGTGCAAGTGAGGGGCCAGGTGAAAGGTGGATAGTGTAGGTGGGTGCGTTAAAATATAGCACGATGTACCGGAGATCAATTTATTCTGGTGGTTCCCATGCTATATGTTAAAACCAGTGGGTAGCCTATGATCGCCAGAGATAAAGGTTCCGTATCACGATCTAGGACTACAATGCGTTCTGTGAGGTCAACATGTTTCTCGCTTGTGCAATTATGCTGCGATTCTTCAGGACCTAATATAATTATACATCTATCACAAGGGAAGACCTATTAAAGTATCAACCTATAAAATATATTTTTTCTGTTGTACTACCTGGTTAAGACTGCTCTTGCCTGGAGGAGACAAAAGAAAGAGTTACCATAATACAGAGACAACAGTTTCCCATTCTTGACCGTGAACACACTGTGGTTGTGTGAAGAGAAGTGACTCCGTGGCAGTGACATTCTGTGTGCAGTGACCAATTAGTGTCAACTTTAATCACAATTATCATATGTCACCGCTATCATAATTCAAAAAATAAAATAAACTAAAATTAAAATTAAAACTAAAAACTGCAGCAGTTTCTTCATGTTGGCTAATTCGTTAATCCACTGTAGGCTACTTGGTTACTCAGTTACTCACCTACAGGTCAAGGAGTACAGGTGTCAACAGTGCCCGGTAGGTGTGACTTCAAGGGGGAGAGCCAATAGGGGTTTAATGGCTATAGGGGAGAAAAAGGTACGTAATACCAGTTTGTCAGTAGTCCCTAGACGCCAAAGTAACTCGAGGTTCTAGAAACGGAGAGGATGTTTGTAGGTCTCATGATTCACACTCATAGTGTTAGACATGCCGCTGTACGAACATTCATCTACATTCATTCATCCATTCCATAGTACACAACCGGTATGGTCAAATTATTGGGGAGCACCTCAGTAATGTTTAACCATGTTTTATTAGGTTAATATAAATCAAGTGCTCTCCAAGTCACTTTGCTAATGCTTAGCTGTGATTATAGGAACTATGTGGAAGTTTGCAAAGTGCCGCGTTTGGAGGTTACACACCAGATCTATATGCATACCTAGGTCACGGATTGTTGTTATAGCGTATAGACGCATCCGTGTCCTATTGGTAATGTTACCCGATCCCTTCTATGCCTTAATTTGGGGATACAACGGCAGCTGTGTACGTGCGTGTGTCAGCACGAGAAAGCAAACACAGAATGCCACAACATAAAGCAAGCGCACAAGTACCCTGGTGTCGAGGCGAGAGATTAAATCTCAGTGAGCCCCCAACAGAAGGGAGTTCACACGCGCCATTCACTTACTTCTCGAGGCCTTGGTCCGCTCTGTTTTGCCTACCCATCGCTACCGGGTCCCGGATAGTAACGGGTTCCCGGCTTTCGGATGGATATATCGTACGTTTGGGGCGTTGCCAAAGCGTCGGGTGTGTCACATGACTAGTGGCGCTAGCGTGGGCGCCATCTTAGAAGGTGCAATCCATTTGTATAACCTACCAAACTTGGATGGATAAATATAAAGTGCGTTAGTACATTTACACTGATAAAAATGATGGTCAGCAGTGTAAGAGACAATTGGGATTGTAGTAAGCACCCATTATATTGGAAGTTGCCAAAGCGCCTGGAATGTCGCGTGGTGAGTGTCGCTCGCGTGGGCGCCATCTTGGAATGGGGAATCCAACATATTGAGTCGATGGTGAATTAATATGCAGTCGTATATATATCCCAATCGAGCTCATTGTATATTTAAACAATGTTTGTAGGAGCGTTGTCAGCGGGTGTCTCTACACATTGAGGGGCACATTGTTTTTATAATGGTCGAACTGTCTAGTGGAGCTTGTTATAAACTAGAGGTTGGAGAAGTAAGATAGGATGCAAACAGTGGGGCATGGAAAAAATTCTTTTTGGATTTTATAAACCATGCCTTAGCCATTGAGATGTGGTTATGCATCAATGCCATCATAGGCTGCTCCATGGGATATCCTCATTGAGTCCCTGCTTATCTGAGGATAGCCTGTGTATCCATCGCTGTTCCTTTTGGAATAGATCCTGTTTAGATCTTTTGTTTGGGATTTCAAGGATGAGCCACCTTATGGAGTCGGCAGTGTGGTTGTGTTCCAGAAAGTGCTGACACATCTTGGTGTTGGATTTCTTGCATCATATATTGCTTCGGTGTTCCGATATACGAATCTTGACTGGTCGGGTGGTCATGCCCACGTATTGTAACTCGCAAGGGCACCTAATTAAGTAGATGCAATTAGAGGAGTTACAATTGGTATGGTTTCGAATTTCCCAAGTGAATGTCTCTGTTAGGTTGATGGACTTAGTGACATTGGTGAAGGGGCAGACACTGCAGGAACCACATGGGTAGTGTCCCTTGACTGGAGGGAGTTGCCACAGTGTGTTCTGTCTGTGAACTTTACTTTGTTTCGGTCTGGTGTGAACCAAAATGTCTTTTATGTTGCTGGACCTTTTAAAGGCAAACCTAGGGGTCTCGAGAGTTAGTTCTCCTGTGTTGAGGATCTGCCAGTGTCTCTTGACAATTCTCTTAATGTCATTAGAGAAAGGTGTAAAAGTTGTCACACAGGTCAGTGGATTGTCATCTTGTGTGCTCCTGACATTATCCTCCAGAAGTGCCTCTCTATTATTGTTCTGTGCCCGCTTCCGTGCTTTGTAGATCTCCCTTGTGGGGTAACCTCTTTCTTTCAGATTTCGTGAAAGAATACTAGACTCATTCCTGTAGTCTGTGAGGTTGGTGCAATTGCGCCTAACCCGCAAAAATTGCCCAAAGGGCAAGTTCAATCTTAAGGCTCTTGGATGATGGCTCGAGAAGAGTAATAAACTGTTCCGGTCCGTGGGCTTCCGATACATAGTGGTGTTGATCTTTCCCCCTTCCAATCTGATGGTAAGGTCCAGAAATGCTATCCTGGAGTCTGAGGCAGTGATTGTGAAGGTAAGGAATTCATTCAAGGTATTCAACCACGTGAAAAACTCAAGGTACAGGTGTGATGTCCCTGTCCAGAGTATGAGGATGTCATCAATGAACCTCCTCCATAGTATGATATTGGAATGATAGGGATTCATTGGTCCATTGATGTATTGTTCCTCAAAATCTGCCATGTACAGGCAGGCCACCGAAGGGGCAAAAGTACTGCCCATGGACGTGCCCTGGGTCTGTTGATAATACTGTCCTTTGAACTCAAAAAAGTTCTCTGTCAGGGCAAGATCAGCACATTCCATGATGAATGAAGGTGGTGTTGCTGATGTCCATACTTCCATGTTGAGAGTCCTCTCTATCACCCCGAGTGTGGCCCTCTGTGGGATGTTGGTATAGAGGGCCTCCACATCTAGGGTGATGAGGAAGTTAATTTGGATGTCCTCCTGTAGGGTATTAAGGAGGCGTAAGACATCTTTAGTGTCTTGAACATAGGAAGGGATTCTCTTCACTAACGGCTTCAGGAAGTAGTCACAAAATTGTGATAAAGGCTCCAAAACAGAGCCTATCCCTGAGACAATCGGGCGTCCGGGTACTGGTGTTGTCTCCTTGTGAATTTTAGGGAGGGTGTAAAAATATGGTACCCTTGGATCTTTTGTCACAAGAAATTCCGCCTCTTTTTTGGTGATCCATTCTTGGCACTCTGCAGACTCCACCAATCCTGTTATAGTGGTTTTGAGTCGTTCAGTGGGGTCAGTTGGGATAGGAGTGTAATAGCGTCTATCCCCGAGTTGTCTTAGACATTCAATTTCATAGTCTTTAGTGTCCATTAAGACTGTGGCTCCACCTTTGTCTGCCTGTTTGATAGTGATGGTTTCATCATTGCACAATGAATTGAGTATCTGTGTCTCCATATTGGACAGATTATGGTATTTCTTACATGGTCTCAGGGCCCCAATGTCCTTGAGCACAGCCTGCTCATATGTTAGGATTTCATTGGGTATCATTCCACTGTGTGGCGTAAAAGTCGATGGATTGTGGAGACCTGAGTCAGAACGTATCTCGACGGGTCTACCGTCGAAGAATGCTCTCAGTCTGACTTTCCTGAAGAATTTCTGGATTTCACAGGTCAATTCAAAGTTGTCTATTTTTGGGGTGGGAACAAAGCCCAATCCTTTCTGGAGCACTTTTTCTTCTGGTAATGTGAGTTGGCGTGATGATAAGTTCACAACCAAACTCACTTCCTTCCTGTCCTGCTCCTCGTTTCCATCCCTAGGGTTTGTGTGTCCTCCCACTGGACCCTTTTGTCCAGAGCGTTTCCTCGCCTGCGCCCGCGCCCTCTGCCCCAACCTCTGTCTAAAAAAGGCTGCTGATTCATGCTTTGTGGGGCAAACTGAGGGGGGTACTGAGGTCCAAAGGGGGTCATGGGATGTTGAAAATGTGGAAAATGCCACATTCGCGGACCTTGATAGAGTGGGTGTTGATAAAAGGGTTGTGCCCGTCTCCCTCCTCTATTCCCTCTACGGGGTCTGGATTGCCACTCGTCTCCACTCGAGTTGTTATCGCTATCGGAACCTCGCCTTGATGAGGTAGCGCTCGAGTCGGAGAGATATCCTGTCCCTGTCGGGACAAAGTCGTCCTTGAGATATGGATACACTTTCTCTTTGGAGAAACGTTCAATATCTTTTTGTAGTTGGCCACTTTTTGTTTCATTAAGAAATCTTTATGTTCTGTGATTTCTTTGTTGAGCTCCGTTAGCTTAGTCTTAAAACCGGTATTCTGTCCAGAATTTTTGAGGGCACTTTCTGCTGCCTGAATTTTAGTAAGGAGCTCATCAGCCAGACGTTTGGCTATATTCACCAGAAGAATAAGTAAGTCATGTGTACACTTCCAAGAAATGAGGGACCATTCTATCTTGAATTGGCCGTCCTCCCAGAGAATCCTGGGGAAGTTCTTTACAATGAGGCCATTAGGTGCTATTTTGGCCTTAAAGTATTCGGCCATTAATGCTCCATGTAGAGTGATTCTGACCCACTCTCTTTTCATATCAGAGAGTGCTTTCCAATCTATGGAATTGCTCCCTGTTGCAATTTCTAGGTCCAAGCCCAACATAGAAGGAAGCCTATGAATAGCTGCTGCGTCATCATCACCAAAACTAAGTCCCTGTCCGTCCATATTGAGATGGTAAGGGGTTGTTGGTGATATGAGAGGTAAGATCAAAGGAAGTTGAGGGGATAATGCTGAATAGTATATCAACCCAGTCCGTGATATATTAGTCAGGGACTCAAAGAGGTGTGGGGGATAGAGGAACACTTACCCACCAAAAAGGTATATTCCCCACGGTGGTTAGCCGTGCAAGGTATGTAGCAAAAGAGGGGTAAAGAGAATTGGATCAATTGTTGATATAAAGGCTCAAATTACCATTCCTGGAAAGTAGAATGGAAGGTCTAACTTGAGTCAGAGCCCCAAGTAGCAATGACTGACAAAAAGGGACTCAGTTGTTCCTAAAATTAGGTGAAGAGTAGTATGGTCAAGGAGGGAAGGAAATTAATAGGAGGGTAGTGCTCAGTAGAGGGCTACCCTGGGCATCCCATTAGTTGGAATTAATGGCCTCACACACTCTTGCAAGTGTCATGCTTCATCATCGGCCGTTACTCCTCGTTGGACAGGCGGTGCAATGTCCAACGGGCTCACCTCTAAGAGGGGCTCTTTATCGGAGATCTTTTTTCCAACAGCCTGTGGGTGAAGTGCAAGTGAGGGGCCAGGTGAAAGGTGGATAGTGTAGGTGGGTGCGTTAAAATATAGTACGAGGTACCGGAGATCAATTTATTCTGGTGGTTCCCATGCTATATGTTAAAACCAGTGGGTAGCCTATGATCGCCAGAGATAAAGGTTCCGTATCACGATCTAGGACTACAATGCGTTCTGTGAGGTCAACATGTTTCTCGCTTTTGCAATTATGCTGCGATTCTTCAGGACCTAATTTAATTATACATCTATCACAAGGGAAGACCTATTAAAGTATCAACCTATAAAATATATTTTTTCTGTTGTACTACCTGGTTAAGACTGCTCTTGCCTGGAGGAGACAAAAGAAAGAGTTACCATAATACAGAGACAACAGTTTCCCATTCTTGACCGTGAACACACTGTGGTTGTGTGAAGAGAAGTGACTCCGTGGCAGTGACATTCTGTGTGCAGTGACCAATTAGTATCAACTTTAATCACAATTATCATATGTCACCTCTATCATAATTCAAAAAATAAAATAAACTAAAATTAAAATTAAAACTAAAAACGGCAGCCGTTTCTTCATGTTGGCTAATTCGTCAATCCACTGTAGGCTACTTGGTTACTCAGTTACTCACCTACAGGTCAAGGAGTACAGGTGTCAACAGTGCCCGGTAGGTGTGACTTCAAGGGGGAGAGCCAATAGGGGTTTAATGGCTATAGGGGAGAAAAAGGTACGTAATACCAGTTTGTCAGTAGTCCCTAGACGCCAAAGTAACTCGAGGTTCTAGAAACGGAGAGGATGTTTGTAGGTCTCATGATTCACACTCATAGTGTTAGACATGCCGCTGTAAAAACATTCATCTACATTCATTCATCCATTCCATAGTACACAACCGGTATGGTCAAATTATTGGGGAGCACCTCAGTAATGTTTACTTTCTGAAATTTATTTCTTCTTTAGATGCTAATGAAATATTATCCTCTTGGCTATTGAGGCTATTTACCTAAAGGCCTGTGACGCGTGTTTACATCTTTATCCTGATATCGGAATCTTGATATTGGGTAAGGAATCCGGATACTTATTAGGGCTTGACCTCCACATATTTCTTCATACAAATAATTTTTTCTTACAATGTTTACTCTGTCATTTTAGCATCTGTACTACCTCATTGGCCAGTTTTCTTGACTTCGTTATTGCGTCGCATCAAGATCTACTAACATCTTTGGTGAGAACGGTATCATACATATTTTTGACTTCTGGGATCGGTCACTTGTGCGTGGGGGTATGTGTGTATCTTTCACATCGGGTATAGGCCTATCTAAGTGCCATCACACCCCCCTCCTTTCCATCACAACCCCCTCCCCCACTTCCTGAATCACTCCCCCGTTTTCTTCCCACTATTCTATTCATTTGCTTTACCTTAAACACTTTATATTGGGATGCATCCTGCCCTATATATCAATGTTTTTTTCTTAAGTCACCATGTTGCTTCATTCTTGTGTATGCATGTTCAGTTTGAAGGTAAAATGTTCCTTAAGACATAGGTTTTGATATTATGGCCCTCTCAGGTTCTGCCATCTCGTCTTTTTAAAGCTTGGCTCAATGTATTTCAATATTGTTTGTCTTTTTGTCGTAATTGTAATGTGAGTATGTGTTATTAATTTTGGTGTATCACTTTTATGTTGTTTTCAGCCCTGACGAAGCTCCCATGGTTGGGGAGCGAAACGCGTTGGCTGTCTGAAAAAATGAAAAAATAAAGGAAAACATATATTTTTTTGATACAACGTGGTCTTGTTTTACTTTACGCTTGGTGCTGCCTCCATTCTTTCTTTAAAGTCTTCATCTGGATTTCCAGTGGGACCAAACCGCAGCAGGTCCTGGAGGTTGTCAGCACAACAAAAACTGAATAATCAGAGGGACGTTGGAAAATAGAGGTGCTGGTGGCTTGATCCGCTGTGGAACTTTCTTTTTTGGACTTAAATTGGATCATATAGCACTCTTTCCGCCCATGACACTTGTTGATATTACATCATGTCTAGATACAATGATGGACGTGAAGAGATGGCACTTAATCTGTTTGGACCCATCAATCCTACTATACCACCTGCTCCGGAACAACCTGGCAAAAAAAGTTTAAAGAGCCTTTTTTTTAAACTAGAGAGATTACGTAAAATGGAGTTAAGTAGATGGTGGGATGGGGTAACCCTGACACAATATCTTGAGAATGGGAAAGTACCTAGAGGACTTAGGATACTTATTTTCCCTACCTTTGAGGACTTAAGCAAAAATCTACTCAAGGAATGGGAGAGCAATTTAGAGGGAGCATCATCTATTATGATGAAAATCTTGGTCAAACACTCGTTAGAAAAGGGTGAAAAACTACAGGCCGAGATTGAACAAGTAGAGAAAGAGATTGGTGAGTTGGGAGAGAAGGATCTAATTGAAATTTTTTTTGCCATTTTGAAGAAAGTAATGGATAATCACCAAATCTACCTTAAGGATAAAAAACTACGTAAAATAAAGAGGGATGACCGTGATTACAGGGACGGTCGAATCTATACTTTTGCTAAAAAATTCGACAATCTCCCAGTGGCTGAGGATAAAAAAAGATCTAGAGAAGACAGGGATGATGGTGAGGATAATCAGTCTGTCAGCAACATTTCTATTTCATCAACTAGTAGTGTTGCCTCTTCCATCACTACACCTGAGGTCCCATTAGGCGAGGGCGCCTCGTCGTTCCAGAAGGAACTGGCAAAGTTGAGAATGTCAAGCCGCCTGCAACAAAAAAGGGAACAGCCAGAACCAGGAGGGGCGGTAGGAGGTGGAAAAGAAGTAGGAAAAACCGACAAATTTGTAAAAACAAAGAAATAGTTAATACTGCTGATTTGTCAAATGTCATTGATGGTATACAAGATTTGAAAGTTGTGAATTTATCGAATAAAACTCTTGATATTACTGAGATGCAAGTTTTGAGTAAAGGATTGAATTTTTGCCCGACACAAATGGGTGACCTTGCTGATGTACATGTTGATCTGTTTAAATTCACTAGGCTTCTTAAATTGAAGGATTTCTTTTCTAATAGAGCTGTGTGCAGTACTGTTCCTACAAACCGGATGAATGAGAGCGAACACACTGTTGCCTCTATCCGTGCTGTTCATTGCCTCATGACCTTAGATGAGGAGGAACAGACTAACATACCAGCCCTAATGACAGAATTTGGTATCGACCAAGAAATCACTGATGATAGTGGTCTCCATCCCAGATCTAAATTTATTCCCACATTTGGTTACCATTCCAATATAGACGCCTTTCACAAAAAAGTCACTGAAGACTTATACAAACTTGACACTTCCAATCAGCGATATATTGGAACCAGGTCCAATATAACTGACTCTGAAAGAAAAGCACTTAAAAACCTTAAAGATGACCCCTCTATCGTCATACGGGAGGCCGATAAGGGCGGAAGTGTGGTGATCATGAATCGGTAGACTACTTTGGTGAAATCAAACGGCAACTAGCAGATGGCAAGAACTATAGGGAGATAAAGAGCAACCCTATACCATTTGTAGTGAATGCCATCAATGAGAGACTGTGTGAATGGAAGGATTCATGTCTACTGACGGAGGATGAATTTAGATTTCTACACGTATCCAACCCTTCCTACCCTTGTTTATACATCCTCCCTAAAATTCATAAGGGGGGGAGGGTTTCCGCCTGGTAGACCTATTATCTCGGGGGTGGGCTCACCCACCGAAGGCCTCTCTCACTATGTGGACCTTAAGTTGCAGAAATAGGTGTTGAGCCTTCCCTCCTATGTTCAGGACAGTAAGGACGTCCTGATCAAACTCAATGACTTTGAGTGGTCGGATGACCTTAGCTTTGTGACAATAGATGTCACCAGTCTCTACACATGTATTGACAGAGTGTATGGGAAAACAGCAATTCAATCTTTTCTAGATAGAGAAGATGCCCAGCTCTATTCTCAGAATGAAATGATCCTGCAGATGATAGACCTTATTCTGCTCAACAACTACTTCCTCTTCGATGATCGCTGGTACCAGCAGACCAGTGGTACAGCGATGGGTTCCAGGTTTGCTCCTTCGTACGCCTGCCTCTTTATGGGGTGGTACGAGAAGGAGCATGCCTGGGCCTGATGTGCCTCCCCCTGGACCAATCACATCGTATTCTGGGGGAGGTACATCGATGATGTGATATGTCTATGGTCTGGGACTGATGAGGAACTTACCAACTATCTTGTGTATCTTAATGACAACCCCTACAATGTGAAGTTCACCATGTCACATAACAGGAGCAGTATTAACTTCTTGGACATCACGTTCTATGTACAGAACGGTCGGGTCCAAAGTAAACTATACCGGAAGGAAACTTACTGTAATTCTGTACTACACGCTTCCAGTGCACATGCCAGTTCGGTAATTAGAAACATTCCGTTTGGCGAACTCGTTAGAGTTCGTAGAACTTGCAGTGAAGAAGACACATTTAGGGACAATGTAAATGTGACCAAACAGAGATTCTTAAAACGAGGTTATGACCAACAAACTGTGGATAGAGCGGTATGTAGAATTGAGACTGTTGACAGGGAATCAACTTTGGCCAGTAAGAATGAAAGAGCTAAACTTGACAAGGGAGCCAGCAGAGTAAGATTTGTCACCCAATATACATCCCACAGTGACAAAATCTTTAATATATTCAGGAAGAATTGGCACTTGCTAACTGAAATTGAGGGCTTGAAAAATCATGTAGGTGAAAAGCCTTCGATCACCTACAGGAGAGGTACCTCCCTAAGAAAAGAACTATGCCCGAGTTATGTGACTACACCACCCAATAATAAAAATTGGCTAGCTCCTAAACCTTCAGGCTTCTTTATATGTGGAACCTGCAATGTCTGTGAGATGGGTAGAAATAAGACCATCACCTTCTCATATAACAATGACCGTCAATTCAGGATTACCCACTTCTGTAACTGCAATACCCCTTATACAGTTTATGTCCTAGGATGTCCCTGCGGTCGCATATATGTAGGTAGTAGCATACGACCATTAAAACTAAGAATCCAAGAGCATCGCAGGGCAATCATCAATAGGGACATCAGGCATCCGATAATGGAACACTATAACTTGGTACATGCCCATGACAACACCTTTTGGTTCCATGCAATTCAACATATTCCACCCAATAAAAGAGGTGGCAATAGAGAGCTTACCTTAAGGAGAGAGGAAGCAAAATGGATATGTCGCCTTCGAGCCATCAATCAGGGACATAATTCCGACAACGAAATGCACTATTTTTTATAATGTATGAGTTAACCAATTCTCTAATGACATTCCTTTGATCCTATGCCCCCATGATTGTCAATTCTTAAATTCTATACCAACTATCTGTATTGCTTTATCTTGACCTTAGCTTGGGTATAAATGTGATAATTCCACCTTAGTGTAACCCAAAATGGCCCTATGACATCTGTCCGAAGGATATGTGACATGTTATTTTGATCTCCTTGTATGCTGTCTCCTTTGCTGATTTTACCTTTGTGGTTTCACCTGGAAATGTTCTTGTTGACCTACTTGGTCTTTCCGTCAATGTTCCAGAACTGTGCTTGTTGCAAAACAATATTTACTTGTAATTGGCGTAGATATTATTTCATCCTGTTACTAATTTGTCGAAGTACTTTCTATAAGTAGTCCTCTCCATGATTCCTGGAGCTTGAATTGATATTTTATATTGTTCTACTGTATATATGTGTATTTTCGTTTCCTTCACGTTCTCACCCTCCACCTTTAAATTTATATTACCAGGTGATTTGGCTTTTCTGTTGGGTGTCGGTTTTTAATTTATATTCTTTCTTTTTGTTTGTCATAAGTTGTTTGTTCAATTGTGACCATTCTAATATGGCCGTAATTCTAGCTGGTATATTTTGTTTTTTCCTACTTATTATTTAGGTCT
This sequence comes from Lissotriton vulgaris, assembly GCF_964263255.1. Taxonomy (NCBI): domain Eukaryota; kingdom Metazoa; phylum Chordata; class Amphibia; order Caudata; family Salamandridae; genus Lissotriton; species Lissotriton vulgaris. Next base: position 503,695,329 of record NC_141694.1, read on the forward strand.
CCGAATGTATTTCTTTGCTTGCTGTATTTTTATTTGGCTTATTCACTTTTTCTTTTCGGTAAATCATGTATGGTTTCGAGAACCCAACGTTTTCTTTATCAGATTAACCGTGAACCCGATAGTTTAATATGGCCGCCCTACTCGGAGGTGCCGTTGTCCTTTCTCTAGCTTCAATCCGGCGCTAGGTCTAGTCAGTTTTCTCTTTCTTTTGGAAACACACATGTGTTTATAATCAAACATCACGTGACTGGCGCGCTGGGTCTTTAAAACACATCCGACCGGATCGAATCTTTTCGACTAAATCCGTCACGGGCCATTATCGGAAAACGAACCATGGAGGTAAGAGTATACCGCGACTTAACGCCCGAGACTCACTCGGCTTTGTGGAGTTGTTCTTTAATTTTTACATTGCGGCGGCGGGCTCGATGCGTGCCCATTTCCCTAAACTCTCCGTAGGTCTAGTTAAAATTTACCGTTTGCATTTTGCTGGAAGGTCAACCCTTTGTATACATTTATTTTAAGAAATTTGTTTTCTTTTTTGGTTCATGTGTTCCTAAGACGGCACTATAATAGGAATGCGCCCGTCTTTGCTAAGGGAACCTACCTTATCTATTGGTATGCATTGTTCTGGGGAAGCATGAGATAATATGTTATACATAAGTTATGTTACACTGGCCGAAATTTGATACCAGACTGCTAGGGATTATTACTTTAGCTTACCCAATTCGTAATGAAAGGCATGATTCTTTCATTAAATCTCATTCAATTGACTTTCCTGATTTTATATATGTTGTTTCTTTCTGTAGCATCTGTGATAGCATTTTTGCTAAAGGATTGTACACATGGCAATTTATTCTATATCCAGTCTTTCCCTTATATCATTATGAGGTTTCTTTGGACTCGTTGTACTCCAATTACACCTTGCTAATATGTATCTTTTATAGGACCAGCATTTTAGTAGAAGCTCTTTGACTTTCAGTGATTAATAATTTTGTTTTTTCTGGAAAAAAAAATTTATAGGACAGACACCCACTTTAGTATCAACTAATAATTATTGTATGTGGGCGTAATTTATATGCCTGTTGATTTTATTAATTTTTACTCTTTATTGCAGCACTTGTGGTAGCAGCTTACCAAGGCCTGCACACTTGCTCATCACTTTCCACAAAGTCAACAATACTGTTGTGAGTCATTTTGGACCATCTTTTACATTTGAGATCTGTGACCAATCAGAACGCCTTTCCTTACTATGTGCATATAATAGGATTTTCTTTGTTATTAACTGCCTTCCTGTGACTGCGTGTACATAATAGGACCAAATCAGACCCCCTTCCTTTCTATGTGCATACAATAGGATTTGCTCTGTGATTAACAGCCGTCCTTGTACATAATAGGACCAAAACCATTTTAGGTTGGTGACAATTGGGACTGAAGCCATACTTTTTAACAGTTTTTTCTTTGCCAAACTTTCTGACATTTATTTCTTCTTTAGATGCTAATGAAATATTATCCTCTTGGCTATTGAGGCTATTTACCTAAAGGCCCGTGACGCGTGTTTACATCTTTATCCTGATATCGGAATCTTGATATTGGGTAAGGAATCCGGATACTTATTAGGGCTTGACCTCCACATATTTCTTCATACAAATAATTTTTTCTTACAATGTGTACTCTGTCATTTTAGCATCTGTACTACCTCATTGGCCAGTTTTCTTGACTACGTTATTGCGTCGCATCAAGATCTACTAACATCTTTGGTGAGAACGGTATCATACATATTTTTGACTTCTGGGATCGGTCACTTGTGCGTGGGGGTATGTGTGTATCTTTCACATCGGGTATAGGCCTATCTAAGTGCCATCACACCCCCCTCCTTTCCATCACAACCCCCTCCCCCACTTCCTGAATCACTCCCCCTTTTTCTTCCCACTATTCTATTCATTTGCTTTACCTTAAACACTTTATATTGGGATGCATCCTGCCCCATATATCAATGTGTTTTTCTTAAGTCACCATGTTGCTTCATTCTTGTGTATGCATGTTCAGTTTGAAGGTAAAATGTTCCTTAAGACATAGGTTTTGATATTATGGCCCTCTCAGGTTCTGCCATCTCATCTTTTTAAAGCTTGACTCAATGTATTTCAATATTGTTTGTCTTTTTGTCGTAATTGTAATGTGAGTATGTGTTATTAATTTTGGTGTATCACTTTTATGTTGTTTTCAGCCCTGACGAAGCTCCCATGGTTGGGGAGCGAAACGCGTTGGCTGTCTGAAAAAATGAAAAAATAAAGGAAAACATATATTTTTTTGATACAACGTGGTCCTGTTTTACTTTACGCTTGGTGCTGCCTCCATTCTTTCTTTAAAGACCTCACAGAATGCATTGTAGTCCTAGATCGTGATACGGAACCTTTATCTCTGGCGATCATAGGCTACCCACTGGTTTTAACATATAGCATGGGAACCACCAGAATAAATTGATCTCCGGTACCTCGTGCTATATTTTAACGCACCCACCTACACTATCCACCTTTCACCTGGCCCCTCACTTGCACTTCACCCACAGGCTGTTGGAAAAAAGATCTCCGATAAAGAGCCCCTCTTAGAGGTGAGCCCGTTGGACATTGCACCGCCTGTCCAACGAGGAGCAACGGCCGATGATGAAGCATGACACTTGCAAGAGTGTGTGAGGCCATTAATTCCAACTAATGGGATGCCCAGGGTAGCCCTCTACTGAGCACTACCCTCTTATTAATTTCCTTCCCTCCTTGACCATACTACTCTTCACCTAATTTTAGGAACAACTGAGTCCCTTTTTGTCAGTCATTGCTACTTGGGGCTCTGACTCAGGTTGGACCTTCCATTCTACTTTCCAGGAATGGTAATTTGAGCCTTTAGATCAACAATTGATCCAATTCTCTTTACCCCTCTTTTGCTACAAACCTTATTTGTATACCTGATGCCCCCTTTGAAGTGGAAGAAAGTTCTGAAATTTCTCCCCCACAGAAGTGTCTGGAATTTCCGGCCTCCCTACCCTGGTTCTGTCTGTTTGCAGGCACACTAGTATATTGTGATGTTCTGTGTGTGGGTGCTGCAGCAATGTCTTTGAAATGAGCACAAGCACTTTAGTACTTTTCAGAAGTGGTAAAGTGCACAGAGCACTAAGGTCAACAAAAACTGATTCAGCAAATCAGGAAGGGAGAAAGAAAAGGGTGTGGGTGTGACCCTGCAACTCATATATTACGAATAGGATGTAAAAGACAAATTTAACTTATTCAAAGCAATACTTTATTTATTTTATGGTTTCTGTAATGTAGGCATTTATGGCAACTTTAAAGTCTAACTCTTTCCCCAATTTAGGTTACATTGGAGTGGGAATAGTAGTTCTACCCCTTTTAATGTTCAACACCTTCCCCAAGGTAGCTTTCATTGGAGTGGAAATAATACATGTATCGCATTCAATGTCCAACATTTCCCCAAGCTAGATTAGATTGGAATGGGAATTGCAAATCTACTCCTTTTAATGGCCAACACTTTCCCAGCTTTAGCTTAGATTGGAGAGAGAATGGTAAATACAACCTTTTTAAAATCCAACACCTTCCCCAGTGTACGATGGATGGGAGTGGGAGTACTAATCTACTCTTCTTGCAGTCCAGTGCCTTCTCCAAGGTACCTTAAATTGGAGTGAAAATAATAGATGTAACTCTTTCAATCTCTACCAGTTTCCCAAATCGGCTTATGGTGGAGTGGGAATAGTAAACCTACCTCTTTTATTGTCCAACATCTTTAACAATCTAGTTTAGATTGATGTGGGATTATTAAATCTACCCCTTTTAATGTCAATCACCTTTAACCATTACAATGCCAATCATTTTTCCCTATGTAGTTTAGATTGTTTAAAGAAATTATATTTTTATTGATTTTTAAGTCATGGGGGATGATACATGATCAAATTCCGCAGATTGGTGCTAAGCGCAGGATATTTACAGAACTGTGCAAAAAGGCAAACTTGAAATTTCATGCATTAAGGGTTTTGATCCTCCTACAGCACTGAGTCAGCACTGGTGGAGGTTTCCGAGGCCGTTCGTAAGTGTCTGGATGCCAGTGGGAGAGCAGCTTTAGTAATGCTCGACCTATCGGCAGTGTTTGACACGGTTCCACACTCACTGCTGCTTGCCCAGCTTACTGAGGTTGGCATCTTGGGCTCTGCCTGGGGCTTGCTTAGGTCCATCCTGGAAGAGCGGCTGCAACAGGTCTGGCTGCCGCCAGCCGCGTCAGCCCCGCAGCTGGTCGCCACAGGGTTCCCGCAGGGGTCTACACTTAGCCCCCTTCTTTTTAACATATATGTCACTCCTCTGGTCTACTTGGCCAAGAACCTGGGGTCCAAGGTTATTGACTATTCAGATGATACCCAGATCCTCTTTACCTGGGAAAAGGATGCAGACTCTGTATCATCTGTCCAGCACTGCTTGTCTTTGGTTTTCAAGTGGCTTGCCGCCACGCAACTCAAGTGTAACGAAGACGAGTCGGAGATTCTCCTTTTTGGCAATTTCCCCCCCAGTTTCAGGGACACGAGCTTTAATTCTGGGTTTCCCTGCCAACTTCTAATGGGAAATCCGCTAAGAATCTGGGAGTGTGGTTCGAGGACAACTTATCATTTTCCACCCAGATTAAGAAGCTCTCAGGCAGCTGCTTTTGCCTCCTCAAAACCTTAAGGAGATTCTTCCCCCTTCTTCTTAGGCCTGCTAAAGAGACGGTCATCTGCGCCTTGATACTCTCCCGCTTGGACTACGCAAAAGCTTTGTATGTGGACATCCCGGGTTACGCATTGAATAAACTTCGGGTCGTCCAAAAATGCGGCTGCCAGGCTTCTCCTTGGAATTTCCAACAGGAGTAGCGTGTGCGAACATCTACGCTCATTGCACTGGCTTCCTGTAGCTTAACGGGTTAAATGTAAATCACTTGTAATTGCCCATTGCGCCCTCCATGGTCATGGGCCCATATGTTTATGGAAGCGGTTTTCCTTCTATGTCTCGCTGAGACAACTACGCTCATCAGCATTTCTTGGAGCTAAACTACCCCTCTTCACTCACTGTAGTCTGGGAGGATGTTCCCTTGCTGTGAAAGCCGCCCAGGCTTGGAATGCCCTTCCTTTTGCACTTTGCAACATCCAAGACCCCCTGGCCTTAAAGAAACATCTAAAAACCTACCTCTTTGCCTAGTGTTAGTCTGGTGACTCATATTGGTTTTGCGCCGGAACACTCCTTGGAGTAGCTGCGCGGGTTATAAAACTATAAAACATAACATAACATTTTAGAGTCAGATGATCTTAGCAACAGAATAATATAAAATACAGTACATAATGATAGAGTAGTATAATATACTGCCCAAAGAGGTACAAATAACAATACATATAGTTCCTCACATTACCTAAAAAGTTTCTGTACAGTGTAGAGTGACCCTTGACCCGGTCACTCTACTACCGCACGGCCCCTGTGTGCCCGGATTCTGCTGCCGCTGCCTGCTTGGCCCTCTTGCTGCCGCCTCTCCTTAGGGCCCCTGCTCTCCAGGATTGCCCTCGCTCCCCAGGCTTGCCCAGGCTTGCTCTCGCTCTCCAGGCTTGCCCAGGCTTGCCCTCGCTGTCCCCGCTCCGCTTTCTCGCTCTTTCCAACCCCCCCTGCTCCCTGCCGCTGCTCTCCTGCGGCCCACCCCCTTCTCCTGTCTCCTGCTCCCCATTCGCCGCCCCGCTACCAGCTGCTCCTCCCACCCACTTTGCCATAAATGGTGGGGACCGCGCGTACGCGCAGCGGCCATGCGCAGCGGGCACGCCAATTGCGCGCCAAAGTCGTGCCAGAGGCAAGCCCGTCTACGCCCATCCGCGCCTGGACCCTTCACCTGCCAAGACTGCCAATTCACCGGCCTCCAAACCTGCACCGCACCCGCCAAGACCAGCACCAGCAACAATCATCTCAGGTGCATCCTGCTCAACACCCGCTCCGTCCACAGGCACACCGTCGAACTCTGGAACCTCCTTGACACAACAGCATCAGACGTCGCCTTCCTCACAGAAACCTGGATGAACGCCTCCTCAGCCCCCGACATCGCCATAGCCATCCCAGATGGCTACAAGATCACCTGGAGGGACCGCATTAACCAAACCGAAGGAGGCATCACCATCTTCCACAGAAACACCATCCGCATCACGACCAACTCCGACGACACCCTCCCCACCGCCGAGCACCTTCACTTCCAGATACACACCAACCCCAAGACCACCCTCAGAGGCACTCTCATTTACAGACCCCCGGGACCACGCACACAATTCATCGAAGCCATCCCAGACTTCATCAGCCCCCACGCCCTCACCTCCTCAGACTACATCCTCGTAGGGGACCTCAACTTCCACCTGGAGAACAACAATGACAACAACACCACCACCCTGCTGGATAACCTCGCCACCCTCGGACTCAAGCAACTGGTGGACACCCCCACCCACTACGCCAGCCACACGCTTGACCCTATCTTCCCCTCCAGCAAGCACATCTCCTTCAGCTACTCCACTAGACTACACTGGACTGACCACAGCTGCGTCCACTTCGACTTCAGGAAAACAACGACCCACAACCACCCACAACAGGTTCCCCGCAGAAGTTTGAGCAAGATCACCCCCGACCAGCTCACCACCTCCCTCAGCCAGAACCCTCCCACCAACATGACGGACCCCAACGAAGCAGCCCACAACCTCACACAGTGGCTCACCATCTGCGCTGACAACCTCGCACCACTGAAGAACCCACCCAGTAGACCCGGCAGCAAGAAAGCCTCATGGTTTACCAACGACCTCAAAAACTCCAAGAAAACCTGGCGCACCCTCGAGAAAGTCTGGCGCCACGACCAAACTACAGAAAACATGACAGCCCTCAAGAACGCCACACGCAAACACCACCAGTTGATTCGCATCACCAAAAGGACAACATTCAAAGAACGACTGGACAACAACACCCACAACAGCAAGGAACTCTTCAGCATCGTCAAAGAACTCACCAACCCCAGCGCCTGCAACAACGACATCACACCCTCACTAGACCTCTGCGACTCACTCGCCTCGTTCTTTCACCACAAGATCGCCGACATACACAACAGCTTCAGCGCACAGACCTCGCCCCCAACTGCCGAACCAGTGCACCCAACCACCACCCTCTGCGCCTGGACCTCAGTCAGCACCGAAGACACCACCCGCAGGATGAACACCATCCACTCCGGCTCCCCTACCGACCCATGTCCCCACCACATCTTTAACAAAGCCGACTCCATCATCGCACCCCAACTCCGGGACATCATCAACAGCTCCTTCGCATCCACCACCTTCCTGGAGAGCTGGAAACATGCCGAGCTGAGTGCCCTCCTGAAGAAACCCACTGCAGACCCCACGGACCTCAAGAACTTCCGCCCCATCTCGCTCCTCCCTTTTCCTGCCAAAGTCATCGAGAAGACCATCAACAAACAAGTCTCCCCCTTCCTCGAGACTAACGGTTCCCTCGACCCCTCGCAGTCCGGTTTCCGAGCAAACCACAGCACCGAGACCGCCCTCATCGCAGCAACCGACGACATCAGGTCCCTGCTCGACAACGGGGAAACAGCTGCCCTCATCCTCCTGGACCTCTCAGCAGCCTTCAACACCATATGCCACCGCACCCTGATACAGCGCCTCAGCAACACCGGATCATCTCGTTTCTCGCCGGAAGAACCCAGAGAGTCCGCCTCCCACCATTCCGATGCGTGGCCACCGAAATCATCTGCGGCGTCCCGCAAGGATCATCGCACATCCCCACCCTCATCCCCACCCTCTTCAACGTCTACATTAGCCCCCTCGCAGCCATCGCACACCAACACAACCTTAACATCATCACCTACGCCAACGACACCCAGCTGATGCTCTCCCTCATCAACAACCCCGCCAGAGCCAGCCTCCAGAAAGGAATGAAAGACGTCGCTGAATGGATGAAACTCAGCCGTCTGAAACTGAACTCAGATAAGAGGGAAGTCCTCATTCTGGGACCATCCCCTTCTGCCTGGGACGACTCCTGGTGGCCCCCTGCCCTGGGCACCGCATCCAAGCCAACGGACCAGGCAACAACCTGGACTCCTACCTCACGATGACCAAGCAAGTCAACGCCATCTCGTCTTCCTGCTTCAACACCCTGCGAATGCTCTGAAAGATCTTCCTGTGGATCCCCACCGAAACCAGGAAGACGGTCACCCAGGCCCTTGTCACCAGCCGTCTGGAATTACGGGAACACCCTCTACTCTGCAACCACAGCCAAACTCCAGAAAAGACTCCAACGCATACAGAACGCCTTGGCAAGACTTATCCTGGACATCCCCTGTCAAAGCCACATCTCCTCCCATTTGAAAGACCTGCACTGGCTCCCTGTCAGCAAGAGGATCAGGTTCAGACTTCTCACCCACGCACACAAGGCTCTCCACGACATGGGACCCAAATACCTCAACAGCCGCCTCACATTCTACACACCCACCCGCCAGCTCCGATCCGCCAGCCTCGCCTTGGCACCGTCTCACGAATTCGCAAAGCCACCGCCGGAGGAAGATCCTTCTCTTACCTGGCGGCCAAGACCTGGAACTCCCTCCCCACCCACCTACAGCTGACCCAGGACCATCTCTCCTTCAAGAAACAACTCAAGACCTGGCTGTTTGAGCAGTAGCGACTCCCCCCCCCCTCCCAGCGCCTTGAGACCCTTACGGGTGAGTAGCTTGCTTTACAAGTTTGTTTGATTGATTGATTGATTGAAATTACAGGGTCAGACAAGGACATCCCAGATATTAAAGTGCATACATGCGTCATCAGTAGAGTGAGAGGACTAATTGGACATTCTGCTATTAAATTATAAAAGCAGTATAGGAAATTTTCTGAAAATGGTTGAAAGATCAGTTTTTCATCTGAGTAAATGATCGAACTGGATTTTAGAGTACAAAAGTTATTCTTTGGACTTCAGTACTCACATCTAAGCTAATTTCCCATGCCATCTGGGGAAGGTCCAGGTCAGTGTGTGGTATGTGCCCACCTGCTTTAATAGTATAGCGGCTCTGTATTGGGCAGGATGTTTTGGTAGAGGAAGGAAAGGAGTGAGGAAACCAATTGGACCTCTTTAATCTATGATTGCACCGTAGAAAACTCTTTGCAAATGGTCACGAAGATCTCATTCTTTTCTAATTGAGATTTTTAACAAATAGGATTTTATCTTATTTTACCAAGTAAAAATGGAAGATTTAGTCTTATATTTTTATCTGAATGTATTATATGTCTTTATGGCCGTGGCTGAAATGAAGAGGTACTAACTGAGGTGCACAGAAATGTTTTAGAAAACATGGTTTTAGAATTACTACCGCTTGACCACGGACTACATCGAGTTCTGTTCAAGCAGGTGAGTCGAACATAAATTACTTTTTTACACTTTTTAATCTCGATGTACATAAAGAGAATCACACTCAGAGAGGAGACATTTTTAATCTGTACAAAGCTGGTTTCAACCACATAAAAGCAGGCTGTTTATATCAAACAATCACGAGTACCAAGATTAAGTTATCCCTAGATATCCGTGGACTAGACATCCAATTTAGCAGACCCCTTTAGTCCAGTTTTTTGGATTTTGGAGGGTTTATGTTGTTTTGAGTTCATTGCCTCTTCAGAGGATCTTATAAAATGCTTGAATGGACATTTATTTGCAATGGGAATGTTCACTTAAAATGGTGGCTATTTTTATGTGGCACATGTATTTATTGCTTTGCACTTTTATGGTCTATGACCGAAATAAAGTATTTTGATGATGATGGTACTTATCCATCCTGAGGCCATGCACATGCGGGCCACCGCCGTAGTCACAAATAATAAATACTTTTTGCCTTTGAAGAGCCTGTGATCCTCACTAAGCCCTAGCAATATTATTAGAGGGGTAACCTTGATCCGTTTCTTAATAATCTTGTCAATGAGGATCTGACCTCTTAAAGATAGTTAGATGAGCAAGGACATGCACTCAACATATGAACAATTTTCGCTTGCTCTGCTCCACACCTATGACATTTGGAGTCTGTCACCAAAGGGGATGATGTTCTTTTACCCCATTTAAAAAACTTATCGGGCATATAATACATGTCAATAGCTGTTTTAAAGCGCTGGCTTTTCAATCGGGCAGTCAAAGGAGTCCCTCTACAGATCTCCAAGGAGCACTCAAGCAATGGCCCTTCCACCCCCAATTACGATTCCCATCTGGCATTCTGGGGTTCTAAATTGTCTGGGAGGCCCTGCATTAGTAAATTATAGATTTGCCTCGTTCTGGTTCCCCACTCCACCGCTTTTATAACTGGATATTTTGCAAGAGAGATTTGGTTCTTATCTGGTTTGCTGATAAAATCACAGATCTGCAAATATTTAACAAAAAAACCATCTCCTTTGACAAACCAAACTTGTGCTGTATCTTACCGAAGGGGCATAATTGATCACCAGTATGAAGGTCCCCTATTCTTGAAAAACCGCTCATCTCAAATGTATTACCCATGCCATCATGAAATACACCCGGAAAGGCAGGAAAACCTCAAAATGGTGATTAGCTGTTAAATTTAGTCATATTGATTTTCCTTTTGACCTTCCGCCAGACCTTGAATGCCCCATCCACTTAAACCCAGTCTTTGTATAATAGTACTGCCAATCCTCCCGACTTCTGGGAAGAATCCTAAATCTTGATGCCCTTCTTGGTTTTTTAAACTGCCACTGAAAACTAAAACACTAGGGGCCCCATTAGGATGGCGGGCGGATCAACCCCGCCAGGCCGGCAGTAGCCAACGCCGGTCTGGCGGGGGTGATCCGCCCACCATCCGTGCAGGAATGACCCCGCCATATTATAATGTCTGGGGGGTCCCCGGCGGATGGAAAGACCCTCCGCCGCTTCTCCGCCCGCTCGACATGTCGACTGGGTGGAAAAGGGTTCTACATGGTGGCGGTGTCTTTCAGACACCACCAGCCATATTACAATGTGCTCTTGTGAATGCCTTTCCTTGGCGGCATTGCCGCCACGGAAAGGCATGCAGAGTCTGCTTTGGGACCCCCTGCCGGCCTCCATGGCCTCGGGGGGTAGGGGTTGCCCATGGGGGGTAGTACCCCCTTGACTTTCAAAGAACAACATAACAAGCACCACGCGGTGCCTGTCATGTTGTACTTTGAAATGCACAACATGTATTTTTAGCATTGCGGCGGGTGGTGCTAAAAGCACCACCCGCCGCAATGTTAAAAAAAAAGGGATGCGCCAGCCACTGTGGCGAGCGCATCCTAATTGCCCACAGGGGATCCCCGCACTTATGGCGGGTGGTCACCTTTCACCATGAGTATGGCGGGTGGACAAAGTCCACCCACCATCCTAATGGGGCCCTAGATGTCTAGCTCGTATTGGCCTCCAGTGGGATGGCTCTAAACATACAGTGCACTTTCGGCAGGATAAGCATTTTTAAAACATCACATCTCATCTTTTTGCGGTTCTGGCGAAGCTGGGTTTCGGAAAGGAGTTTATTGGCTGGGTGCGGCTCCTATACGTTATTCCCCTTGCTGGAGTGGTGGTTAATAACTGCCGATCAACCGATTTTATACTGGAGAGGGGTACGAGACAGGGCTGCCCGCTGTCCCCGCTGCTGTTCGCACTGGCGATAGAGCCACTGGTGGCATGGGTTAGATGGAACAGATCGATACGGGGGCCTGCGGTGGACGCCAGGCTGGGAGGATAACATTTCTTTATATGCCGATGATATTTTATTGTACCTTACTAACCCCAGGGCGTCTTTGATTTGTTTTCTTGATGTGCTATACATTTTTGGTAGATATTCTGGTGTCCCTATAAATTGGTCTAAGTCGGTGCTTTTTGTCATTACTGGTGGGCCCCCTCTGGTCCCACAGTCGTGCCTCATCCAGATAGAATCAACAAGGTTTAAGTACCTGGGTATCTATATAACACTGGACCCAAAACTTAGGTACACAAATAATTTGGTTTCTCACCTGAGCAGGCTTCGGAAAGACGTGGAGCGCTGGAAAGCCCTGCCCCTTTTGTTGCTCGGAAGGGCACCATTATTTAAGATGATGGCCTTGCCTAGATTTTTATACGCACTACAGAACTCGATGGACCCGGTGCCAGTCTCCTATTTTAAGCAGATCAAAACGCTCCAGAGACAAATCCTCTGGGACGGTCGGCCCCGAATAGCGTTTGCGAAATTAACCCTCCCCGTGGTACGACAGGGGAATTGGACTCCCGGATATACGAAAGTATGTTTGGGCGTCACAGTTGGCAGCGGTGAACCAAGTGGTCTAAGGTCCCCCGGGAGACCCGGGATACGCCATGGACCGCGGGCTGGTGCCAGGAGGTGATATTAATAGAGCTCTGTACGCCAAGCCAGGGCAATTAGAGTTGACAGGTCCAACGGCTCATGCGGTGGAAGTGTGGCACGCAGCTAATCGATTTATGGGTTGGGAGGGCAGGCTGACTCTAGCAACTCCTCTGTTCAGCTCAGAGAAACTTGGTAGCTTATGGAAAACCAAGGGATTTGACAAGTGGGAACTTATTGGGATTGCTCAGATAAAGGATATATGGGGAAGAGGGGAGATACATACGTTTGACTTTCTTAAACAACAGCACTGCATGCATGATACTGACCACTTTAGATATCTACAGGTGAGACATGCCCTCCTTGCTCATGTGCCTAGGAGAGCCTCGCTTCCGGAGGCCTCTCCGCTCGAGGACCGGATACTTGACGGGCACCTTCCGGAGAAGACTGTCTGCTTAATATATAGGAAATTAATCAATAATATGGAGGACCCGCTCTGCCGAATCAGAGGACAGTGGAGTGAAGACGGGTTGGAATTGGATGATGAGGATTGGGTGGCGGCTATTTCCTCCCCGAGGGTGAGACTTCGCTTAGTGCAACTAAAGATTTTGCATAAATCATATATTACGGGACCCCGATTGGTGCGTATGGGGCGAGTGGAGAGTTAAGATTGTAGGAGGAAATGCGGAGAACCCAGCACTTTTATGCATATCCTCTGGCATTGTGAGGTGATCCAGATTTATTGGAAGGAAATCGATGACGAGATGAAATAGGTTTTGAGGGGAGACATGCATCCGGAGGCTCGCAGGTGTCTGTTGAATATGTGGGAACCTACTGATTTGAATGAGAGCCAGAAGCAATGGGCTACACTAGCGTATATGGTGGCGAAACGCAATAAAGCTCAACTATGGGGTGTGGATCAGCCGCCTCAAGTTTCTAGATTGGCCGTAGACTTGGACTGGTGTATGTTCAGGGAAAAATCTGTATATGTGGCCAGGGGGTGCCCAGAGAAATGGGGGAAGGTCTGGGGGGCTTGGAATAGCCACCGGGGTGATATTTGTGAACCGCCAACGCCACGTTCAGTTTCAGAGGCGCGAGATTCCTCAAGTTCCCACAGTAGGTAAATGATTGCAATTAACTAGGCAAACGTGACAATCGGACAAATGTGATGAAAATGAACTCACCTGATGCTTGTTTAAGTAATTGAGTAATGTTGTTTTTCTTTTGTTAATAAAAAGATTTTACAAAAAAACATCACATCTCTTCACCAGTGATAAGTGCAAAGTGTTGATTTGAACTAGATCCTTTTTGATTTTCATGATCAGTGGTGCTAGATTTAACTCTACCAATTTCTCAAGGGTAGCTGCTATACTCACTTGTAAGTAGGTTGCATCCTTCACCCAGCGCTGATCCCCAGAAAGAATTCCTTTGGTGCAAACTGCCTTGGTCTTACTCTCATTAAGGTGGTATCTCACTATGGCCCCAAAAGTACTAACTTCATTTTCAATTGCCGTCAGTCCATTACAGTGATCAGGTGTTAGTACTTCTATATCATCAGCATAAGCCAATACTTTATAATCCATTGCTTTATTGAAACAGACTGGATCCTGCAGTTATTCTCCAATCATGCAATAAAGGAGTCTATTTACAAGGCAAGTCATAGAGGTGAGCACAGGCATCCCTGTCTTGTTCATCTGGTAATGATAACTTTCTCCAACCCCTTACCCATGATCTGAAGTCTGGCCTTAGGAGATAGGTATAGAACCCTGATGGCTTTGGTAAAGCCCAAATGATTCTCTTCCACCTTAAAAGCTCCCACAGATACGTGAGTACTGCAGCACAAGGCTGAACCACCCCTCGCTTTCCTAACAGATATTGAGCCCACCAATATAGGCATGGGGGCACAAGATAGTCCTGTTCTACCGGAGGGATCTATTATGACAATAAACAAGGAGTGAAACCACAGAGAGCTAATAGGGGATACTCACAGGTTATCTGTGGAAGTGCTCCTGCTCCCATCTAGATACAAATGCCTATCAGGTGCTAGGGCATACTACTTCTGGGAAGGCCAGAGAGTGAAAGAAAAAGGTGCAAGCCAGGAGTAAATGCACATCGGTCAATGCAGGTGGAGAGACTGGCATGGTAGAGCATTTCTTCTTCTTTTCAGACCAGTCTGATTGGACTGGGGAGGGCATGACTGGGGGCTGAGAGAAAGCTTGAGAGGAAGCTTTGAAAGTTGCTCTAATGATCTAAGTGAAAGAGGGGACAGCCCAGGGATGAAAGACTCCTGGCGAACCATCAAAAAGGTAATCTCATTACATAATGTATTGAGGAATCAGACGTCGAGTTTGGATTAAAATAGGACTCTTTGGCGCTGCCAAGTCTAGAAGGATGCACTTCATGTGCAAACAAAGAGGGGGTGAGGCAACTCAACCTGATCTGATAACTCTGGAGGCTGTATACCAGGGGATCATGGCCCATTGTGAGGAAACCAGAGCAGACAGCCTTAGCGCACAGGCTGCTTATCGGAAGTTAGACGGAGCCATGTGAAAAGTGGCAAAGACCTGTTCAGAATTTTTGGACAAAATGTCTGAGATGAAGAATACAGTGGCCTCCTTAGAGACCAATATGCTTGCAAACAGAAAAGTAGGAACAGAGCACAAACCTTGCCTCACCGGTACTCAATGGAAAGTCGAGGAGTTGGAAAATAGATTGAGACGCAATAACCTCAGGGTCTAGGGGGTCAGCAGAAGGAGTCGAGAAAGATGACCCCCGAAAGTTTATTTTAGGCTTGTTTAAGAACGTGTTCCCAGAGCTGGCAGAATGGAATTGGGACCTGGAGACACGGAGAACACAAAGATTCCCTTTCAGGCAGCATTGGCACCAGGGACACGATGAGGGCAATCACAGAGTCATTT
This sequence comes from Lissotriton vulgaris, assembly GCF_964263255.1. Taxonomy (NCBI): domain Eukaryota; kingdom Metazoa; phylum Chordata; class Amphibia; order Caudata; family Salamandridae; genus Lissotriton; species Lissotriton vulgaris. The sequence continues at coordinate 503,710,628 of NC_141694.1, forward strand.
TATTATTCTTTGACAATTTTCTTTTACTACAGTCCATTTTCAAAAAAGCTCACCCTGATTCAAAGCGGGTGGCTAATGGCTGCATTTATTTTTGTGAGGCCAGACGTCTGGCACACTACAGTTGAAAGACAATGGTGCTTCAGGCAGGTGATACCGCCTCCACAGTCTAAGGGTGCCCAAGCACTTTTGATCAATCCAGCAAAGCTGAAAGTTATTCCTCAAGACAAAACATATTTTTTCTTTTGAGGTTAAAGCAAAGGAATTTCTGGACTAGGAGAGTATAGGGCTTTAGGCGCCGATATTTAGGGGCCTGATTCCGATTTGGGAAAAAAAGCGTCCGTTCGAATCCTATCCGGATCTCTCTCCGTACGAATCATACACATCCGTTGGAATTGCGTAGTATGATCCGTATCTGGTCAATCCGTCCGAATCGTCGCGAACTGTAGGAATTGCAAGGGTGAAACCGTACGACATGGACCCTCACAGTGAACCATACAATTCGTAAACATGCTGTACGCCCCGATGAGTACGATCCGGGCGCGATTCATACGGTCCACGTCAGGTAAGGGCGATTTGTACGGACAACCACAAAATCACATACACACCGTATTGTGCGTACACCCCAGGATCGCAAGAGTACGGTGCGTATCCCTGCGAATATGGGGTGTACGCACCGTACCCCATGATCGCAGGGTGTATGTACCATACAACCTGCAATCATGGGGTACGGTGCGTACACCCTGCAATCATGGGGTACGGTGCGTACACCCCATGATCACAGGGGTACGGTGCATACCCCTGCAGACATGGGGTGTATGCACCGTACCCGGGGGGGCCATACCGTACCTGTTTCGAGGCGAACTCTGCTTCTTCGGACGTTTTGGGCTCCCATAAATGAAGCGTCATACAGTGCATACCCGACATGAATCGTACTTGCAGGGTCGGGAAAACCTGCTTCGAACCGTATGGATGTCGCATACAGAGGGTTCCGAGTGAGAATCGTGCGGAGATTAGAGATGTACTGTCTTTGTATGATTCTTACGGAGTCATGCTCCTGGTACGAATCATACTTCATCGTACATATGGGGACGTTGTAGGGTACGATTCGTATGGGAAAAACGCTCCGAACGGCTATTCGGAGTGGTTTTTCCCGAATCGGAATCAGCCCCTTAATGTTTATGGTGTTGAGACAATGATATGGGACAGATTTGTTTCCTTAATATGCAGGGGGGGGGGGGGGAAATGTCTGCTGTACTTCGAAGGGTGATCACTGAATCTGCTTCTTCAGTCTGTGAGTGGGACAAGAAATGCTTTACTGCACTGGGGGTATTGACTATTTTTGGTGGAGATTTTCATCTTAAGGATGTCGTTTGTATGACGTGTCCATGTAAATTGTTGGGATGATGGTGTGCAGATGCACATTTTAATATTTTTTAGATGAAGCAGGAGTTTTCTTTGTTTAGGGAGTAAGTCTGGGAGGGGTACATCTCCATCAATGGACCATGGCCAATTGCCACAGCTAAGTGTAGGTGGATGGGGATTGTGATGGGGGTGGTGGTGCTGAGAGGTGGCGAGAGGAGGGAGGGAGGAGATATGGAGTAGGGAGGTAGGGAGGTAGAGAGGGAGGGTGGGGGCAACAATGGTGTCATTAGCCACCTAAATGGGTCCCAAGAGATTCCAATGGGGCTGTGAAGCAAGTTCCCGAATCCTCTCGTGACTTGCCCTCAGTTTACAAAAAGAGGCACTGCTCTGGTGACAAATACCAGGGGTTATGACGTTGGGATGAAGAGAGCATGTGGAGTCAAAAGATGTTGTGGCTCATCTACTCAACAGCAACACTGCAGCAGGCATTCATACCAGTCTGATGAATGGTACCGGCAGGTATGTTATCTATAAACAACTAATTAGGCTTTATTCTAGTTATTAGCTATATCTTTGAAGGTATCACCTCATGAAAGCTTTTTATATCTCAACCAGCCTTTAGTTTTCTTGTCAGTTGTATTTAGATAGTCCATAGAGGCTCCTTCATCAAATTTTCGAAACTGTAGTGAGTATGATTAAAGCATCAAACCCACAAACTAATTTGGATGGAGTTAGCTTCACCCGAGTACTTTCTTTCAGAGCCCTGTCAACAGTATGTACAAGCTGCACAAAAACACTGGCTACCTTGTCTGCAAGCGCAGTGTTGCGACTGAGATAAGCACATAGCGAAATTAAGTCTGTTAATGCATCTCTCCTTTTCTTCTATTTTTTCATCAAGGTGAAAGGCTGATGTACGATATCCTCTGCAAGAGGTCGAAGTGGAAGGAACCATGGAGCTGGCAAGACAGAGTGTTGGAAGCTGGGAAACATGTAAGTGGTAGGCAAGGAGGAGGAGTGTAAATGGTCTTTAAAAAGACAGATTCTCTTTGTTCTGCTAATGAGTGTTAACTGCACTGCTTTAGAATATTCACAAAGGTCATATACTAATTGTTGGGAACAGGTGCAGATAATTAAATTGATGAGACTGCCTTATAGAAGATGTTTTAGAATGTTTAAAAAGGTTGCGTTTTAATTGTTTATAGCAAGGAACAGGTAGGTACAGGTGGATATTTTGATGAGGCTGTCTTCTAGGAGTGTCAGAACTAGTACCAACAAATCAAACCTTCCACTGGAGCCGAATGGCTGAAGATCCCTGATGAACATTTCCCAACTCCCCTACACCCCGGAACCGGAATCTCTCCGATATCAGAAGCATGGGGGAAAAGGGAATTGGACAGAAAAGAGAGACTGCCACACTGGTTTCGTCACTGGACTCCGTCTAGAGCACACCTGACTGCACCTGTAAGGGAAGCACAATATTCAGCCTACAATTCTAACATCAAGGTTAAGAATGTTTGTGCCCCAATGAAAACCCATGTACCTTAAATAGTGTGGACTGTAGCCTCTCTCCTATGATTCAATAACTCAAAACAAAGTTTCTTTCTCTTTACAATACAATGCGTCAGAGATAAATAGTTAACTTCCTTCTTGACTGCAGAAAATGAAGTTCCATAAAGCTAGCAATTGTTCGTGAAGACACTAATGGAGGTAAGTACAAATATATATATATATTTCTGCCTACTTGTAGAATGCAGAGATGGAATGCAGTCGTTTTTGTAATGGAGTTGGTATAAGTCTTATGAACAGTCTCAAACAGAAATAATAAAGTTAGGCAATTGAACCCTAACTCTCGGATTCGGTACTGATGAAATAAGAGCTTGCTGTATTCTTCCAAGCAAGCAAACTCAAAAGGGGTGAAATGAACTGCAGGAACTCAAGAACGTAGTAACGCCAAAGCAACGGACAAATTCTCAGTACATTGCCTTTGGAACAGCTTGATGCGAAGGTTCTCTGACTGACGACTAAACAGAGAATTTACAACACCTCACCCGAAAGTTGTCTCAGCTGACTGACGCAGGAATTACTTGGGTCTCAATGCTCGGGAATGCAGAACTCTGGAAATTAACTTTAGAGAAACTCAGAAACGCTGCTATCCGGAGAATTCTTCAGTTGAAGTGCGCCGTTGCTAATTAGCGCATGCACAATGGAGCTGCGCTGTCAAACAGGAGTGCTACACTAGAGCGTCAACCTACAAGTAAACGGCCATGTTGGAGAGAGAGAAAACTATTGGTAACTACACACTATTCCAACGATGACTGTCTAGCCTGCGCCACTAGTTGACTCCACCAAATTGGGAAATGAAACTGGGAGATTGCCTGTCGTAATTTGAGAAATGGACCCCGAAACTTAGATTGATGATAATTTTGCCGAATCCTGACAAGGAGACACCTTAGAATGTTCACAAAGGTCGCGTTCTAATTGTTTTGTAAGAAGGAACAGTTGCTGATGGTTAACTTGATGAGGGTTGACTTCTGGAAGGTTCAGGTTGAGGCCACCTATGCTTGTTGATTAATACTTATTATGGTGGATTTTCTGGATGTTTCTGTGGTGCCTGAATCCTGACATTACATTTGGATGGTAACACATTTGTAAAAGCTATTAAGCCTTTTCAAATAAACTGGGGAACACGCTGCAGCTAGCTAATAACAGAGCATGTAATATGCTCTAAAGTCAGGATACAAGATGTTTGTTCATTCATAAGTGTTGGGAGGAATGATAGGAACCATGTCAGTATATTTTGTAATAGTCAAGAGAGGTGGGCTGTGGCAGGAATCCTGACAATTGGTATGGGCTACGAAGGAAACACAGCAGGGGAGGATGCAAAAGACAGGGCAAGCTATGTCTAGGGGAGCCTCAGGTCACGGCTCTAAAAGGCACACCTGAAAGGTTAAGAGAGATATTGAACCTAACTCAGGGCAAAGTCAGATTAAACAGGGACACCGAATCATATATGCATTTACAGTCTAAATGCATTTGGCCTGAATAATACATTTAAAAGGGGTAGCCTTTTAAATCTGGTCCTTAGTGCAATGAATCCAGATATCATTTGGGGTTCCATGTTAAAATATTGATGTTAAAAATATCAATGAAAAAAATATTGATGTAAAATATCAATAACTAAAATATCGACTCCCTATACGTAATCAGATAAGTACATCAATATCGACACAAAAAATAAAATTAATTAAATAATATTAATATTATTAACAAAATAAATTAAATATAATATATATTTTAACTAATTATAACAAATAAACTTAATTTAATAAATATAAACACAAAGAAATGTGTACATGTACATATATTTACTTAAATACATCTTATTAACTATTATCTTTATTAAATTTATCAACATTTTAAACTATAAAAAAATAAAATATACACATATATAAATAATTACAAATTAAATGAAATATTCTATATTTAATTAACACATTAAACTATTTAAAAGAGAATAAAACACACATTTAAGAACAAAATAAACACAATAATAGTGAAAACATGGGATAGCGAGGGGGTAGAAATTACTATTCCTTCTCCAGTGAGTGCAACAGTAGGGAAAGCCTTGTATAGCGTAGGGGTAAAAATTAGTATTCCCACTCCTGTGGAGTGCAGCACTAGGGAAAGTTCTGTTTAGTGGAGGGGTAAAAATGATTATTACCACTCGAGTGAGTGCAACACTAGGGAAAGCGCAAGATAGCGGAGGGGTAAAATTACTATTCCCACTCCAGTGAGTGCAACACTATGGAAAGTGCTGGATCCCACAACAATAAAAAAAAAATCAACATTTTCTTACATTTAATTTCCAATATTAACATAATTAATATATACATTTTAATATATTATTATTAACAAAGACAATAAAAAAACATTAATTACACATTAATTAACACTAGAGTATACACAACACACTACTAAAATTAATTACACAATTACAATTAATAATTACTAATTAAATAATGAAAATAAATTTAGAAAAATGTACTAATTCATCAATAAAAATGAATTACTTACCACCCTTCACACCATGTACACATATAAACACCACAACACACACCTAAAATTAATTACAAAAATAACATAATTAATTATTAAATGATTCATTAAAATTAATTAACAGCTAACTATCAAACAATTATTATTTAATCAATGAACACATTAATTATTCAACACATTTTATATAATCAAATTACTTCCCACCCTATTCCCCTGTCAACCCACAACCCGTTACAGAAATAAAAACGAAAAATTCAATTAAAAAAGAACATGTTATCTACTATAAATAATTATTTAAATCTATATAATTAAATTACTTCCCACCCTATTCCCCTATAAACCCCCAACCCGCCACGGAACCTAGAACACACAATTAAACTTACAATAAATTAATAACTAGTAAAATGTTAAAACATATAATAAAATTACAAACAATTCTCATTAAAAACACTAAAATACATAACATTATTATTAATTCGATATTTTTGTCAACTATATTTTTGTAAACGATATTTAAGACGTCGATATTTTTTAAATGGATATTACTTACCTGTCAGTAGATTTTCTCGTCAACAATATTTTTGTTGTCAATATTTCTTCCCCACGATATTTTTGCGGCGATATTTATGTCTCTCAATATTTCTCCATCGATATTCCTGCTCTGCACCATCATTTCTATCCAGGAGACACATGTGCTGTGGAGGGAAAGGAAAATACTAGGAGATATGGAGTATTCACTGCTGTGTTGTACTATGGAGGGGATGACCTCTAGGGGAGTATCCATTGTAGCCAGGAAGATTTCGGGAACAGTAGTCAGGGGCCAGGCTGATAAAATTGTGAGGTCAGCCATTGTGCTGTTATGAGAAGCTTCACCTTGTGCTCTGTATATGGCCCTAACCCGGATGACCCGGATGTTATTAAACAGTTCAATCTGGAACTTGCAACCTGGACAGCCCTCCTCATATTTTGTGGGGACCTCAATCTGCGTATAGCTGTGGGAGGTAAAGTTGGGGGTTGTTACCCACATATCGGTCGGAAACCACTCAACTAGTTAGAGTGCATGTGCTGATTGATGTATGGGATACATTAAAAGATCCTGACCCTAGGTATACGTTCTTCTCCTTCCTTCACAAAAAAAAGTGGTGCATCGGGATTACTTTTTCGTATCTGCATCTCAAACAGGACAGGTAGGAATTGAACAATTTTTCCGGGTACTGTCGGATCATAATCCGTTAGTGCTTGAATACACAATAACTGACTTTGTGAAGCCATATGGGACCTGGAAATTTTTTAGGAAGCTTCTGCTGGAAGAATAATATAAAGACTGTATGTGTAAATGGCTGAAGGAGGTTCTTACCGTCAACCAGGGCACCACTGCCTCCAAGGTGGTCTGTGACTCCCTTAAGGCAGGGATAAGGGAGGAAACACTTTGTTATAGCCTTTTTAAGCAGAGGCAGAAGAGCAGCCAAATACAAGGGCTGTATGGTGGTCTCTTCCATCAAGAGGCAGAATTGGCTATGCTTATAATGAAAAGGCGGGCTTATGGTGAGACTAAACAGAACATGATGGTGCTCATAGCCAGAATTAACCAGTATTACTGCAAAGGGGTGGCTGGTAAATTTCAAAGTTTTAAGACATATTACTATGAATATGGGGAGAATACAGGCAGGTTAATTTCACACCGTATCAGACAATGGGAGGCAGAAGGGGGGGGGGATTAGCTATTTCAGATAAACAGGCAGAAGACTTAAATTCTATAAGAGATCCTCAGGGTATTTAAAGACTATTATGAGGAACTGTACTTGCAGGATATTTACCCTCAGCCAGACAGCTATGCCAGCTTCCTCAGTACAGTAAGCAAGAACGCCCTGAGTGAAAGAAAAATGGCTTCTCTTGAACAGGCAATCTCCACTGAGGAAGTGGTGGGGCGGTGTGTTTTCTGGATATGGGGAAAGCCACAGTACCAAACAAGATTCCTCTGGAATTCTATAGGACTTTTCTCCTTGGGCTTCTGGAAGTTACGACGACTACTCCACTATAAGCTCAGTTGGAAGGACACCCTTCTTTGGAGGATACTAATATTGTGATATTCAGGAAGAAGAGCAAACTCCCTTTACACCTAGGGTCTTATAAGCCCATATCTCTGGCAAATGCAGATACTAAGGGCATCATTAAGAAAGTCCGCCCGCCATCCTTTCGTATAATGGGACTGCCCGCCATTGGTGCGGGGGTTCCGTTGGTGACATTAGGATGCACCCACCACACTGGTGGGGGCATCCTGCTTTCTTGACATTGCGGCGGGCGTGGCTCTCAGCACCACCCGCCGCAATGCTATGAAGACATGTCATGCACTTCCATGTACAACATGGAAGGCACCGCGTGGTGCCTGTTATGTTGTGCATGGATTTTCAGGGGGGTACCATAGGTACCCCCCATGTGCACCCTCCACCCCCTAGAATCTCTGAGGGCCTGCTATGGGCCCCCAATGGCAAAAACCACCTGCCTTTTTGTGGCAGCATTGCTGCCATGGAAAGGCATGCCCGCGCTATTATGCTAATATGGATGGTGGTGTCTCCCAGACACCACCACCATGTTAGCAGCTTTTCCTCCTTGTAGACTCTTCGACCCGGAAGAAAACCGGCGGACGGTCTTTTCGTCCGCCGTGGTCCCCCCGCAATTGTAATGTGGCGGGGGAAATTCAGAGCGGGCGGAGCTTTTTAGTGGGAGGATCGCCACCGCCATACGGGTGGTGGCCATCCGCCCGCAATCCTAATGAACCCCTTGACATCTATGTAGCTTAGATTGGAACAGTAATAGTTCAATTAGTGTAATTAACCCTTTCAATGTTCAACACTTTCCCAAATGTAGCTTAGATGGTAGTGGGAATAGTAAATGTAGCCCTTTAAAATCCAACGCCTTCCCCAATGTAGGTATTGATTGGAGCAGGAATAGTAAATATACCCCTCTTATAGTCCAACATCTTCCTCAATGTACTTTAGATTGAAGTGGAGATTGTACAATTTACCTTTTAAATGCCTAACAGTTTCCGCAATGTAGTTTACATTGGAGTGGAAATAATAAATCCATCCATTTTAAAGACCAACACCTTCTCCTATGTAGCTTAGGTTGGAGTGGGAAATAGTACACATAATTAAGGGTGAGCGTAGTCCGCGTAGTGGGGCTACGCGAAGCTCTGCAAAGTGGGGTGGGCACTACGCCCACACACACTTCGCGTAGCCCCACTACTGCGCATTCGTTTGAAGAAGTCAGCGCGTCTACAGGATGAGGGAGCCCCGGGACGCCGCATCCAAGGTAAGTTAATTTCCTTTTATTTTACTGTATGTAATATGAAAAATAGGGTTGTAGAAGAGGGCGGGAGGGAGGCAGGTGGCGGGCAACTTACTTTGTGAAGCGCGAAGTAGGCAACACTACGCCCACTCCGTGGGTGGAGCGAAGGGCTATGCCCACGGTTACACATAGCCACTTCAAATCCACCACTTTCCCAAATCCAGCTATATTAGAGTGAGAATAGGCAGGATCCAATCCACCAGATGCAGAAGCAACCCAGGGAAGCTTTATAATGCAGCCAGGAGCAATTGAATCCACAGGGGACAGCTATACAAATGGGCATTTAGTGAGTCCATCAGTGCATGTATGTCTGAAGGTTCAAAAAATTACAACCCCAAGCACAAATCTAGGGCATACTCATAAGTGCAGATGTGATGGTGTAACACAGGCTGCACAAAGTTAAGCCATACAGGCCAAAATTACAGGAACATAGGTTGCTCATCCTGTTCCCAAAGCATTGGTGCGCCAAAGTAATGCACCATGTGCTCACCGCATAACAGGACATGAGGCAGTGTTAGCTCCATGCAATCTTGTCTGTCTGGAAGGTGCCAAACAACCCAGATGCTTTTTAAAAACATGGTATTCCTCTCATTTGGGACATTTTAAAACTACAATGCACCGATTCTCCAAAATACTATGAGAAGTTAGAGCAGAGAAGCGCCTATGTCTCTGAAGATGACCTTGCCCCCTGAAGATCAAATTTCTCCGTAGCAGAAGTTAAGGCCACATCCTTTTTCAAATCTTAAGGCATTCAGTTTGCTCAGGGAGCCAAAATGCACGCTGGTAGGATTAATCGAATGCCATAGCCTTATCCTCCCTATCTGTGTGAGCTGGTGGAAACAATTTGTGTACAACAAGTAACAATTGAAGACACAGTCACCAAGTAGACCACCCCTGGTTTTATCCACAGCAGCCATGACTGTTCAATATCAGGTAACTCCCATTCAAGAGTACTCTGAAAGTTGAAGGTATCATGGCTGCCGGGGAGCCTTTCAAATAGCAAGACAGGTTTTCCACAGAGGCATTGCATGCTCCGTGCAACAAAACATCTTTGCATACTAAGGACCCACTCAAAGTATTCTTGCAGTCAGACCGCTGAGAAAAAGTTCAGTAGCCATATTCTGACACCGGAATTTGAAGGGAAGCAACCAATGTTGATGTATGAACCCTACTCTTAACACTTCACATCTGCTGACTTGATGGTGTTATAGAGAGTACTGAAAGTGGAAAGTCAAAATTGGTAGTGTAGTTTACCCATGGATTATCCAATCCGAGAATAGGATGTTATTTCAGCAATGGTAAAAGGTCATTGCTCTAGTCTCCTAATATATAACATTGTATATTTTCCAGCTTTACATGCCATAATTATCTCTTGTTCTGTAAGGTGCTATGGTGAAAACAGATTTGTGATGCTAATGTGTTGCCACAGTACATGACCAGGCAGTAGTGTCTGTAATGTCCAGCTCAGCAATATAATAGACCTAAATTGAGCCTTTCTGTGTTACCATATTCTATTTCGGGCCTATATGCTGCCAATCCCTTGCTGTTACCTAGGAACTGAGCCTGACATTTGTTTGTGTCTTGGGGTCTAATGAGATATGCTTACGCACAATGGTTTCTATGGTATCCTCATTGTATGATGTTAATTACTGCCAATTCTTGATTCATGAAAGAGTGGGAAACCGTGTTGTGCTCATATCTTTTATCTTGACGAGGCCAAGGCATGCTGTCTGTTGCACAGTTTTAGGGAAGAAAATTATTTGTTGCGTGGTATTAGGCAGGCTCTAAATAAGGCCTCATTTGTCTGAACTTGCCAATCTTTAGTCCCCCAGATAGACTTCACTCTATTGTGTCCCTCCAAAAGTCAAGACCTTGTACAGAGAGCTGGTAAAGGAAAGAAGCACAGTAAATCACTTTTGTGTCAGTTAACATATTTTTCTTTGCAGGTGAAGATGAAAGTCTATAATAGAAAGAGGCCGAGTCAGAGATGTCATACCCAGAAAAAGCACCAAACTTTTGTGCAAATGACTTTGAACTACCCCGTGGTGGTGCGGGGCAATGGTCCCATTATGTAAAGGTAAGAGCTTCACGAGGATTACTAGCTTTGTGTAGAAAATTATGCCTGTAATGTTGGAAACAAAGCATCTCATAGCTGTACCATCATCTAACTCAGAAGAAAACACAGGTGAATGTGCTGGATCTTCTAGCCTTTCATAAACTGTATCAATGTCCCAATCATCAAACACAGTACTAGGGATGAAGGTATGATTTAAAGAAATGTTAAACAAACATAGAATTTGCAAATGTTTAGTGGGCAGTACACATAAAATTATACCTTATCCCAAACAATCTAATCTGGAACTGGACCAGCTGAAATGTTCACCAGGGAAAGGTCTCTTTGTTCATGGTGTGATGATGCATGTGGTTTCAGAATAAAATTTACAATTTTTTTCTGGAGAGCATTCTGGGATAAAATGTCCATTCAAAAGCAGGAAGAACACTGTGACAAAACCAATCCAAAAGACCAGGAAAAGTAATGAAATTGTAATCCAAAGTTGTACTTTTTAAAACAAAATCTTTTTATTGGCATTGCGTTATTATGCAAGGTCCATACTTTATGACATCAACATCACAGGTGGTTAATGCATTTATTGCAAGCCATTCCATTCCCGGGTTTTATAACATTGAGTGGGAACATGATCCATTATACAATATTCATCTTTGTATCTAGGGGCGACGTACTTGTACAGCCCATGCGAACATATGTTATTTTCTGGAGGACATACTATTACTCTTGTGTGGACCTGTTAGACTGGTGTTTGGTAACACAGTCTAATTCAAAAGTGTACTTAATGGGAGACAAAGTATGTTCTTTACAGCCAAATAAAGAAAATGCACACCTTCAGTTCAACAGGTAGGGGTGGTGCAGGTTGCTCTGATGTGTCGGAGGAAAAGTTGCCAAAGTCGACAAAGTAGTGAGAAGCAGGCTGGCCTATCCTTGGCAGCTCAGCAGGTTGTGTTGAACTTGATGGAGACCGGATTTATGGTACGTTGACGTTGATCTTGTTTGTTTCAGTATTTCAAATTGAAATGTGTGTTTCTGTACTTATAGTCTGTACAGTTGTAGTGGTTTTTGCAAAAGGTTGAAGACATAATTCGTGGTTACTAAGTGTAGTCTCTCGAGAACAAGCTTCATTTGTAATTCATGTTTCTACGTGAATCTACTGTGGAGTAAGAAGAGGAGACTGGTAGCAACCCAGGAGCCTATGTGGCTTACATGATGTAGTTTTATCAGATCAATGGAGACAAACCTTTTGTCTTGACAGCCGGCAAGGTGTGGAAGAAGCACAGTTCTTGTACCTTTAATGGCCTGGACAGGCATTGGCACTCTGTATGATGTCCTAAACTCATTCTTCTTCACATTTTTTTCTCTGACCAGATCCCCAACCTTTGCGATCCAGCCAGGCCTTGCCAGAACTACCTTCACTTCTACAGCGGCAATGCATTTTACTTGAATGTTGCTTTGCTCATCCTGGAAATCATTCAGTTCCAGTAAAACAGTCAAACGTTTATCAATGTCAAATGGTGTTTCTGTCTCCACTGTGCGGGCATTGTGGAGGTCTGGGACCCACATCCTAACCTCAAACAGGATTTCATAAGGAGTCCGACCATCCAAGGATCTTATTGGCATGTTATTCAAAGCTCTCTGGACCCCATAAAGGTTATGGACTCAACTTCCACCTGAGCCTTTGACCCTTGCTGTTAAAAACTGCTTTAAGTCACGATTTTTCATCTCCACTACCATGTTTCCGTTGGGATGGTATGGAGACGAGAATTGGAGGGTCACAACCAAACTTCCCATCACCTTTTTGTAAGCACTATAGCTAGACACTGGAATGTTATGTATTAGCTGCATATTTCCCAATAAAGACTCACAGAACCTTTATAACAGTTTGGGAGTCACCCTCTTGCTGTGGCCACAACCTCAGGAATCAAGAGCAGGAATCCACTGCCACCAACATATACTTGAAAACCCTGGGTGATGATAGAGTGCTGCAATGGTCCAAGTAAACACAAGCCAATGGTTTGGTTGAAATGAGTAGGGGCGTCTGGGTTGGACGCTCCAGGGTGGAACTCTCATCGGCTGGCAGATATTGCATCTATGGACAAAGTCCTTAGTCTGTTTGTAAAGACCTGACCACCATTAGCACTGCTGCAATAATGAAATTGTAGCAGCCACCCCTGCATGTGCAGAAACAAGACTCTCATGTGCAACTAGAATTCGCCCCTATATGCGATCATTGTTTGGTACTAATCTGTCCCCACTCTTGGATTCTGTCCAGAAGGTGTGTTTTGTGCATCTAACTTGAAGGAGTAATTGAGTGGAACCTACTTCGGCAGGTGTGTGTCATTGCGAGCAGCTTTGACAGCCACCATGATGTCTCTGTCTATCCTTGTACTGAAAACGAGTATTTGCAGTAATGCAGCCACGCAAACTGACGCTTTCGTGGCTTCATCAGCCATTGAATTCCCTGCAATGTGAACGGCATATGTTGATGGCTCAGTGTGTGAATGACATGGGCCTGTGGTAAGCATTCTTTCAGCTTTGCCACTTGTTCCCAAAGCAGCGTGCTCTTTTCTGGGCATCCTTTTGAGTCTCTGAATCCATTCTCGGTCCAATAATGTAGATATTCATTATATGGCTGCACACAATGACACGAATAACACAATATAAGTGTGGGGAATCCAGTATCTGCATTCTGCAATGCCAGTACCAGAGCCTTTAATTCTGTCACTTGTGCTGTTCAAAAACCTAGTGACTGCATGTAGCTTTTCTCTTGATAGAATTCTCCATCATGCATACACCCTTTCCCTATTGCGCCTGCCTCTGTGTATTAGTGCTTTGTCTCTGTGGCTGGTTGAGCAGAACCATCAGTGTAGATTATATAATCCTAGTGATCTAGAAGTTTTGGTTTTTTCAGTGAATTTGCAAGGTTTTTTTAATGTTAATTCGCAACTATTTAAGGCCTGAGACCTATGTTTTTTTCAGGGAATTTCAATGTTTTTTTAAATGCTAATTCCTAACTATATCAGGCCTGAAACTTATGGTTTTCTCATTGTATTTTGAAGGTTTTTTGAATGCTAATTCGTAACTATAACGTGTGTTATACCTATGTTTTTTTCAGTGAATTTCAAAGGTTTTTCAAATGCTAAATCTTAACTATGACGTGTGTAAAAGCTATGATTTTCAAGTGAATTTTCAAAATTTTTAAAATGCTAATTTGTAATCATTATTTATTTATAAATGTTTTTTTCAACACACTGCCTTTGTATATTGTAATATATTGACTGTATCATGTAATATGCAACAGCACATGTATTTTTTATGGTTTACATAAAGTTGAACAGTATACTCTACATCTTCAATCCACATGTAATCAGTCAAATTTGTTTATAATTTTTTTTTGTGTTTTTTCAGGGGTGCGCGCTACATGCGCGCACCTCGCGTTTTTTTTCCCCAAAAAATGTTTGTTTTGGCCGTCGGGGTCCTTAAGGGACCCCCTGAGAAAACCTAGGGGTTTAGGGAGTCTCTTCGTTGCCTCCTTTCCACGTTCTCCACTATAGTTTTTCCCAGTCTTGTGCCTCGGAGGTGCGCGCTACATGTGCGCACCTCGCAATTTTTTTACAAAAAAAAATGTTTTTTTGGGCCGTCGGAGTCCTTAGGGACCCTCTGAGAAAGCCTAGGGGGTCAGGAAAACTCTTCCTTGCCTCCTATTTACGTTTTGAAACTGTAATGAAAATCGGGTAAAACGCCATTTTGATGCAACGGTCGTGCTCCGTGCGCGCATGCGTGACGTTGCGCGCACGTCAAGTCATGTGATTCGAAAACAACACTTTTGATTGGATAATATTAGTTTCTGTTCTAGAATCTTCAAAAACCCCACCCTATTCCCTCACTATCTGTTTTATTTTTGTGGGAGAAGGAGCCTTTCCAGCTTTCCAGAGAAATGTCTTAATAATGGCAGAAAGACAGGATTCTTCTTCAGAATCAGAGCAGGAATATCAGCTACCTGCAAGGAAGAAGAAGGTATCATTTATATGGAAATTTTTCACTTCTCCAGAAGGGTTGAAAAAAGTGAATGTCCCAAAAGTCACATGCAATATATGTGGATCTGTCCTCTCGAGGGGAAACCCTCATAAGAAATATTCGTTTTCGATACATATGATGATCAGGCACGTCAGAAATGTGCACCCTGTGCAGTTTGCACAACCTGCGACAAGAGCCATGGCCTCACAAATTCCACCTGCTGTGGCCAGCACATCGTCAGCACCACCACCTGCATCTCCATCTACCTCAGAATTGGACTGAAGGCCATACTTGAGTTCTGTGCACATGAGATGCAACAAGTGCTACGAAATTATCATGTACGGGGAGCAGAGCCTCACTCTGATTGAGCACAGAATTCAAGACCACCAATGCTCCCAGAGGAGATGATTTTTTTTTTATTTACTTTGTTCCTGTTGAACAGTTTTGCCGTTCCAGTTTCCTATTCCTGTTTGAAAAAAAATATATATATAAAACTTTCAAAAAAGATAAAAAAAATATAAAACAACAAATCAAGAAAAAAGATCTTTTCAGAACGAACTCACTTCCCCAAAAAGAGCTGTATTTCTTACACACTGTGTCATTATTTTTTTTAATGAATGTGTAGTGTATAAATGAATGACTGAAATGACTGAGTGAAGGGGAGGAAGAGACTGAAGGAATGAGTGAGGAAAGGGGAGTATGTTGAGTGTGGAAAAGGGAATCAAAGAGTGAATGATAGAAGAGGACTAAGGGTAGGGGAGTGAGTTAAGGGGAGTGAAAAAGGAAGGAAAGGGCACTAAGGAAAAGAGAGTGAGGGAGGGGGAGTGAGAGAAGGGGAACGGGGCGGAGACAGGGAAGGGGAGTAAGGGACGGAGAGAGGGAAATAGAGTAGGGTATGGGGAGTGAAGGTAAGAGAAGTGGAGTGATGGTGAGGGAAGGGGTATGAGGATGATAAAAGGGAGGTAAGTGAAAGTGAGAAGTGGGGGGTGAAGGAGAGTGAAGGAATGAAGGGACTTAGGAAAGCATAGAGAGGGAAGGGGACTGAGGATTTAAATGAGTGAAGGAGAGTGAGGGAGAGTGAGGGAAAGAGAGCGGAAAAGACAAGAGGGGTCAGATATAGACAGGAGGAAAGACAAGTGAGACACAGCGAGAGAGGGAGAGAAAAATGTAGAGAAGATGAGTGAGAGACTAAAGGAATGGGAGTTAGCAAAAGGAAATGAGGAAAGGGAAATAAGGGAAGAGGATTGACAGATGGAGTGAGCGAAAGAGGCTAAGTGGGACTGAGGGAATGGAAGCAGGAGAAAGGGAATGGGAGTGATGCACAGAGATGACAACATGAAGTGGGAGAAAAGGAGTGAGTTTGAGTGAAGGGCAGTGACAGTGAGGGAAGGGATATAAGAGTGAGGGGAGAGGAGTGATAGAAAAAGAAGCATATTAAGAGAAAGACTGGTGGATAGAGAGGGAGACAATGAGAGAGACAAACAGAGGGAGAGTCAGGAAGTGTGAAGTAGTAAAACAATTATAGTGACTAAGACAGAGGAAGAGATTTAGACATGGATGGAGGAAAGGGGAGTGAAGGAGGGAGTAAAGGAAGGGGAGTGAGCAAAAAGGAGTGAAGGAGTGAAAGAAGTGGAGTGACTGAAGGTCAGTGTGAGATTATGTAATGGAAAGAGAGTAAGGGGGGAGTGAGAAGAGATTGAGCGATACAGCAACACAAGGTAATGATTGAGGAAGATATGAAAGAGAAGTGAGAGACAGACAGTGGAAAGAGAGAGTTAGACAAGGTCAGTTATGGTGATGGAAGAGTACTTTTGGTGAGAAAAGTAGTGTAGAGGTGAATGAAAGGCAGTAATCACAATGAGAAAAGGTGAGTAAGATGAGAAAGGAAGGTTTGTAAGAGAGGGATTGAAGAATGGAAAAGACACAAAGAAAAGTAGGAGAGTGATAAAAAAGTTTTTTTTGTTTGTCAAACTTACCTTAAAAATAATGACAACTTTATAGTATATTTTTATATATTTTTTTAAATATACTATCTGTGGAAGAAAAGAAAAAATTTAGTTATGATATATATTTCGTAATAGAAAAAAAAGTAGAATTGAAGGAAACAGAAACAGAAAGAGAGGAAGGGTGAGGGAGAGAGAAAGAGAGAGATAGAGTGAGAGAGAAAGAGAGGGAAAGCAAGTGAAATGATTACTACATTCTACAGAGACAGTTGCTATAGCATATCTACAACACAGCCAGGATCTTCAGTACACAGCATGGAGACTATTTGCAAATTAGGAGGCCTGACAGACATACTGCATAGCAGTTTCTAGTACTACATACCCCAAACCGTAACACACTTCATCAGAATATGCATTCCCATATTTTTTAAACACATCAACAATCCAAATTATTACAATAGTACAAAAAGACTCACTCAAATAATTTTTAATGATAAATTATACATTTATTCATTAAACATTTTGTTTTGCAATAAAACCTCCAACATCACTTCATCCGGTACTTCATTTAGATTTTCCCCAATTTCCAAATTTTGATCTTCAAATACAATATCTTCCACTGCTTCCAGAAATTCACTGTCCAAAGTCTCATCAAAGAAATCTGTATTTTCATTATTAATTTCCTCTGCAAAAGGTCCATTTAACTCCTCTATTAGTTCGTTTGAGATGTCAAAAATTAAATCAAAATTCTCCTGATGCTGCTCCATTTCACCAAAATGAAAATGTTGTTGCACCTTGCAAAAAAATATAAACACTTAATTATATAATTTTCACTAATAGATAATAAAAAACTACCTTAATCAATGTTATAAGTACATGTATTCCCATATTTATAAACACACTAACTACGCAAATTATTCTGCAACATTCCTCTTAAATGAAAACAGACTCACACTGTGATCTTACACACATAACACTATCCCTTCTAATTCAGTAAAATGAATACTACAATGAAAGGGAGTCTTGCTGAGAATATTCTTTCAGGGTTTACAACACTGCAGTTGTGTTGCAAAAGTTTACAATATTTTTCTAAGAATGGAGTTTCAGGATTTTGGACAATGAAGTGAATTTAAAGCAGTGTAGTGAGTCATGGTGTGACTGAGAATGTACAAATGAAATTCACTGAAATGATTACTACATGCTACAGACACAGTTGATTTTGCATTTCAACAGCACACCAAGGATCTAAATTGCACAGCTTAAACACAATTTGAAAATTAAGAGCCCTGAAACACATACTGCATAGGACGTTCTACAACTACATCCCCTCTGTGTCTCTGCTTCAACTATTTCACCCTCTCTCTGCACCATCTTTTCTCTGACTGCACCATCTGTCCCTCTGCCTACAGCCCTGCACCATCTATCCTCTAATTGTAACAGTTTACTCTCTGCCTGCATTATCTCATTTTCTGTTTGCACCAACCCTCTCCCACTGCCTGCACCCTCTCATGCGCATCCACAGAGTCCTATTATGATATGCCTGCTGGTATGTATTTCACAGCGCTGCCATGTTAAATCTTTCCCATCACTGCCTGTAGTCTCACACCATGTCTGTGTCTGCTTGCACTATCTGTGTCTCCGCTTGAACCATCTCACCCTCTCTCTGCAACATATTTTCTGTGACTGCACCATATGTCCCTCTGCCTGCAGCCCTGCACCATCTATCCTTTGATTGTACCATGTCTGTGTCTACTTGCACTATCCATGTCTCTGCCTGCAGCCCTCCACCATCTATCCTCTGTGTGTACCATATCTGTATTTGCTTGCACTATCTGTCCCTCTGCCTGCAGACCTACACCATCTATCCTCAGTATGTACCAATTCTGTGTCTGCTTGCACTATCTGTGTCTCTGCTTGAAGCATCTCACCCTTTCTCTGAAACATCTTTTCTATGACTGCACCGTCTGTCCCTCTGCCTGCAGCCCTGCACCATCTATCCTCTGATTGTACCATGTCTGAGTCTGCTTGCATTATCTGTGTCTCTGCCTGAAGCCCTGCACCATCTATCCTCTGTGTGTACCATATCTGTATCTGCTTGCACTATCTGTCCCTCTGCCTGCACCCTTACACCATCTATCCTCTGTGTGTACCATGTCTGTGTCGGCTTGCACTATCTGTCCCTCTGCCAGCAGCTCTGCACCATCTATCCTCTGTGTGTACCATGTCTGTGTCTGCTTGCACTATCTGTGTCTCTGTTTGAACCATTTCACCCTCTCTCTCCACCATCTTTTCTGTGACTGCACCATCTGTCCCTCTGGCTGCAGCCTTGCACCATAAATCCTCTGATTGTACCAGTTTAATCTCTGCCTGCATGATCTCATTTTTTTTTGTCTGCACCAACTCTCTCCCAATGCCTGCACCCTCTCATCTGCATCTGCACAGGCCTATTAAGATATGGCTGCTGGTGTTTATTACACAGCACTACCATGTTAAATCCTTTCCTTTTCTGCCTGTAGTCTCACACCCCCTGCGTGTACCATTTTATCACGGTCTTCACTATCCCCCCCCGTGTGCTCATTAAGCCTCCGAATGTAACATTTCTCAAACTGTTTCCAGTATTTCTTCTCTGTTGGACCATTCTATAGTCTGTGTGTACCATGTCTGTGTCTGCTTGCACTATCGGTGTCTCTGTTTGAACCATCTCATCCTCTCTCTGCAACATCTTTTCTGTGACTGCACCACCTGTCCCTCTGCCTGCAGCCCTGCACCATCTATCCTCTGATTGTACAAGTTTAGTCTCTGCCTGCATTATCTCATTTTTTGTCTGCACCAACCCTCTCCCACTGCCTGCACCCTCTCATGTGCATCTGCACAGGCCTATTAAGATATGGCTCCTGGTGTGTTTTACACAGCACTACCATGTTAAATCGTTTCCTTCTCTGCCTGTAGTCTCACACCATGTCTCTGTCTGCTTGCACTATCTGTGTCTCTGCTTGACCTATTTCACTCTCTCTCTGCACCATCTTTTCACTAACTGCACCATCTGTCCCTCTGCCTGCAGCCCTGCACCATCTATCCTCTGATTGTACCAGTTTACTCTTTGCCTGAAATATCTAATTTTCTTTGCAGAAACCTGAGTCATTTTCAAAATACATTTCCAATTTACAGCATTACTTTTTTGCCAGCATTGCATCCAAACATGAGACACAATATCAGAAGAAAGAAGACAGTATATGCAGAGAGAGGTACACTGTGAAGAGAGACAGGGGAGATTATAGAAAAAGGTGCAAATATAATTCTATAATTTACACAGACACTCAGTGTGATCCTGCACAAAAACTTTAAAACCATACATTTTACCAAAACACATTTACCACACTAAAACGATTAAGAGACTACATTACAGTGCAGAAACCTGAGTCATTTTCAAAATACATTTCCAATTTGCAGCATTACTTTTTTCCCAGCATTACATCCAAATATGAGACTCACACTGTGACCTTAGACACATAACAGAAATCCTTCAATTCAGTCAAATGATTACTACAGAGAAAGAGAGAGACAATGAGAGGGAAAAAATAAACAAAAATAAGTAAATCACATGGAGAGAGGGAGTTAGAAAACAGGAGTAAAGGAAAGGAATAATGACAGTGAGGAAAAAGATATGAAAGTAAGGAAAGGAGACTGATAAAAAAAAGCATATTAAGAAAAAGGAAAAAGGAGTAAGTGAAACAGAAGGATTTATAGAAAAAGAGAGGAAGGAAAAAGAACAGTGGTGGAGAGAAAGGAAGCCAGTGAGACAGAGTGACCTGTGCACTTTGACTGGGGTAGGTCTGGAAATGCTTTTAAAGGGCACCTTTGGGCAATTGATGTCACTTTTTCCACAAACTGCCTTGGTATATTCTAATATATGCCAAATGCAAAAATGGAACTGGTCCAACCAATATTGTCCGCAGATTGAGAAAGCAAGGAAACATATGAATAAGTCTGTTTCTGCTTTCCTCAGAGACTATGGTATGGGTTCTATATACCACAACAACTTGCGTTACAACATGCAAGGCATCTATAGGAGAGAGGATGTACATTTCACAGATGACGGGAACAGAATCTTCCTTTTAAACTTTAGACTCTGCATCGGTACTTACTTGTAGGTACAAAAAACACTCAATGAACACAACGGCTCTTTTGAGACCAACCAACATCTAAACACTCAAACTTATTATTTGACAGTCTTTTTTTGTTGTTTTTTTCCACCATGCACGCACTGTGCGCGCACCTTGCAAGTTTTAAAAAAATATATATTTTTTTGCCCTTTGGGGTCTTTCAGGGACCCCATGAGAAGGCCTAAGGGGTCAGAGAGTCTCTAACCTGCCTCATTTTCACGTTCTCCACTATTATTTTTGAGTGACTTCTGCCTCGAGGGTGCGAGCACTGTGCGCGCACCTCGGGATTTTATTTGAAACAAACTAAATGTTTTTTTTGCCCTTCATGGACCTTTAGGGATCCTCTGAGAAGGCCTAGGGGGTCAGGGAGACTCTACCCTGCCCCCTTTTCAAATTCTTGACTTTTGCTTTTCACTCTCTTCTGCCTCATACACAAAATGGCGGCTGTAGGTTGCGTGCATCTTGCGCGCACCTCACGATTTTTGAAAAAAAATGTTTTTTTGTTTTTGCCTTGGGGGTCCCTGTGGGACCCCCTGAGCAGGCCTAGGGGGTCAGGGTGCTTCTACCCTGCCCCCTTTTTGAGTTCTACACGTTTGTTTTTCTGCTTTCTTGTGCCTCAGTCTACCGAGGCACAAGATGGCTGCCATCAATTTCTGTTTGGAGTGTTGACAGACAGTGGCAGCCAATCAGCATGCAGCTCGTGCACAGGAAGGTGCTCGCACGGTGCGCGCACGGTGCACTCTTATAGATATATACATTTTTTCAAATTCAATTTTCTCAACAACTACTGGAGGGATTTACACCATTTAAACAAAAGGGCGATCTGTGAATCAGACTGCCATTTTGCCAGATTTCTTGTAATTCCGTTCAGCCGTTCGGGCTGTAGCCGTGTCTAATCGTCCTATGGAAAATTACATGGGGAAAAGACGTTTTGGGACCCCTCTTTTTTCTCTGCCCCCACTTGACGAATCTACCTGAGACTTTCAGGGAAGAAGCGGAGCGGAACGGGCCATCTTCTTTGAGAAATTCGCGAAGATTCATCCACCAGCGCCAAAGTTATTCCCAATAGAATGTTACGGATTTCCTATGGAAACTAGGTCCTAACTAGATATACCTACTGGCGCCATTTCTTGTGCAAAATTACTGCCTCAATGCAGTCACATATTTGTAAATATGTATATATCCCAAACACCAGCTCCAGTTAGTTATGAGGCTGTCAGGCGGTCGGTCTGGATTTGGGTTACCGGATAACCCTATTATGCAGTAAGTCTTCCTCACGGTCAGCAGGAAATACCCAGACACTCCAATATGCTTAAAGTAAGTTTAATGGCACCACACTGTCATCAGTGATGTCATTTGAGTTGTCATCAGCGATGTCACTGTCCATGTCATAAGTAATGTAATATGTGATGTCATCAGCAGTGCATTGCGGGGGTGCGAGTTATAGTTAGCTCTACTAATTATAACTGCCAAATTTCTCTGGTTTTGTACGAGTGAAATGTCCAACTAACTATAACGTCCCTGAAACCTGTGGTTTTCAGTGAATTTCTAAGGTTTTTTAAATGCTAATTTCTAAATATAACGTACCTGAAACTTGTGTTTTTTTCTGTGAATTTCTAAGGTTTTTTAAATGCTAATTTCTAACTATAATGTTCCTGAAACCTGTTTTTTTACTAAATGTTAATTTTTTTTAATGCTAATATCTAAGTATAATCTGTGAGAAATATTTTTTTAGTTTTTAATATTTATGTAATATGTATATATTTTTTATTTTCTAAAATTAAAATATATATTTTTTTAATACAAAATAAAAAAAAGATGCGCACACCCATCATGCGCCTGTCTCGATTTGTGCGTGAATTTAACTAATTTGCCGCCATATTGGTTAAGTCGTGCACGTTCTGTGTATCATTAGTGAGCTGTGTGCAGTGCTGGCCCCGCGTTACATCACGTACGTGAGTTGCGATGTCGGGCTGGGTATGCGATTCCACCGCAAATTTTTAACCTTCAAAATTATGTATATATAACTTTATTGTATATATTACACCAAGATATGGTTTAAGAAAATTATAAATGTTATGTATTTGTAACTGGAATAAAGATATAATATTTTAATTATATTTTTGTGGAACCGCATCAGGAGCGCTCAAGTTCCGCGCTGCAGTGGCCGCCCTGCGTGAATCCCAGTGACTTCAAAAGAAAGGTTTTCATTGGCTCACAGGCTTTTTATTCTAGAAGTTGAAGAACCCCACCCATTTTTCTTTCATTCTTCCAGGACCATCTGTTATGTTATGGTATGGTGGATTTATACCGCCCACAAATACTCAAGAGTGTCCTTGCGCGAAGAGTTACCGTGACCTCGTGGAGCGAAGAGTTTAAATCAGCTGATTAAAAAGAAAGGTTATAAGTTTTTTTTTTTAAAAAGTCTAAAGTCCTGAATATACCATAATTCCAAGGGAAGGGACTTCCATGCTGTAGCTGCTTTAACAGAGAGGGACTGATCCCCCAGCCGCATCCTGCGGATTCGGGGATCGCCATCCCTCGTTGGGTGGCTGAGCGCAAAGATCTGCTGGGGACAAAGAAAGCAAAACGCTTCCTGGTATACATTGGACCAAGACCGTGCAGGGCTCTATGGGCCAGAGTGAGGGATATAAATTGCACTCTCTGGGCCACAGTAAGCCAATGTATATATCGTAAATACTGTCTTACGCTTGATCTTCCGGAGGTGTTAAACAGAAGTCTGGCCAGGCTGTAGTGAAGTTCCTATTTTTCCAATAGGCTCTGCGCATTGGAATAACATAAACAGCAGTGTAGACGTAGGATGGAGGCCATCTAGGTCTCTACTGACTATGTTAAACTTAATTTAGGTTTGCGAAAGCTAACTCAGAGGTCACTGGAAACTTTATGGAATGAATAGGGAGGGACACACTTTCCTTTTCTCAGACAAGAAGGGATTCAGTTTCCGACAACCGCATAAACATGACAACTTTGCTCCCTCAGAATAAGAGTGTATCTCTAGAGTCGTGTGAAAACAAAAGGCAGCTATTTCACCAAGTCAGCAGTGCATACTTAGTTTCACCAGAGTGCAGAGAAATAGAGAGACAAGCGTTTTCAATAAAAGGTGTTATTTATTGAGCAGTCTTCTTTCTCATGCAAGAGAAATATATTGCCACAATTGCAATACTTATCATAAAGTAAAGTGCGTACAGTAAAAGTAGCACTATGAAATAATACTGTAAAAGCATTGATATGGTTTCTTATCCATATGATACTTTAAAATGGAATGGATAAAATATATACATACATAAAGACATTGACTAACGTACTCAACTGGTGCTTCTAACTACGCCTACCCCAGTGTACCTGACCTAAGCCTGATACTTGGGAAGGAGTAGGTAAGTAGCAGTTTAAGTTAAGTTGGTTAAGATTGTTTTGCTAAGAATCTGCATCAAGAATTCTCTTAAGGGTTTAGTCAGCTCCGTACCTTGGTAATAGAATGTTGGAGGTCTGGTATCTCTTTCCTCAGGACTCGATATCCTAGCAACCCGCAAGGGTAGGCTGGAAACACTGGAGCTAGATTTTCTCGGCTGGAGAAAAAGACAGCGTCTCTCTCAGTGCGTCAAACAGGAGGGGCGGCTTCCGTGGGATCTTGAATCAGCTGGGCTCTCGGGCAAGTAGATGACCGCTCTGCTCCCAACCACTGTGTGTTTGCTTAATGCAACTGTTGGTATTTTATACCTGGAAGGTGCCGGGTTTGACGTAAGGTTAGACATAAGACGTCACTAAGAACTAACAGTTATTTCTGGACTTCAGGAGTTCTTGTTCAAATCAAAACAAAAGCAGGGGGGATTTTCCCGGGCTGCTGGAGGCATGGTTTGTTTAAAGAACGCGTTGTGCTTTCTAGGAGTCGATGGGAGTAGCCGTGCTGTGCTTTGGACTCCATGGGCTATTACTGAATATGGATCTGATTCTTATGCCTTTATCAGGATATTATTGATTATAACCTCACAAGGGCATATATCGGGAATATTGAATTAGGGTCCAAGATATAAACACGACAGGGCATTCTGTATGGTCTGCAATTTTTTTAACAGATATCCAGGGATGCCAATGTACAAGGCATTGGCATAACCAATGCAGGAGAGCATGAAAGCATGGGTGACCATTTCCTTGGCTGGCCTTGAAAGCATGGAGAAGAACCTTCTCAATATTTTAAGAGTGCCAAAGCAAACTCCAGTGAGTTTCTTCATTTGCACCGAAAACCGAAGGTCTTCTCCAAACCAGACCCCCAAGTTTTTTGCTGGATCACCCTCTGAGTTGGTCGAGGGAAGTCTGGTGGCCACAAGGTTTCTCTAAAAGCAGGCGGAAACTGACTATACAGAAGGACCTCAGACTTGTCCTCATTGCACTTCAGTTGGGCATTTGCAAGCCACTGAAACACAGACGAGAGACATTGCTGGGTAGTTCCTGTCGACAAGTCAGAGTCCTTCCAGGTAAATAGGAGCTGGGCGTCATCGGCATAAGCTATTATTTTTGCTCCCAGATCCCCTGCCAGCAAAATCAAAGGAGTAAGATAGATATTAAAGAGCAAAGGGCTCAAGGTTGAACCCTGTGGGACTCCAGTAGACATTTTCCTGGCAGCTGATGAAAAAGGTGGCATCCAGACCTGCTGAGTGAGTTCTTCCAGAAAGGATTTCATCCAATCCCAGGCAGGGCCAACGAGGCCAATATTTGAGAGTTGAGTGAGAAGTAATTGATGGGGCACCGTATTGAAGGCGGCAGAGAGGTCAAGCAAAATCAAGGGCGCCCTGCCGCCCGCATCCAGGTATTCCCTAATCACCTCAGCCATTTCTACCAGTGTGGTCTCGGCGCTATGTAACGCCCTAAAACCGGATTGCGCTAGGTGGAGCACACCGGATGCTTCAACATAGGCCTCAAGCTGTCGAAAAACCACCTTTTCACAAACCTTAGTCAGTGCCGGGAGGAGAGAGATGGGGTGATAACTAGCAAGTTTAAATAGATCTAAAGAAGGTTTTTTTTAAAGATGCAGAAGCTTTGCCTGTTTCCAATTCAGAGGTACAGTAGAAGTAATAATAATAATAATAATAAAGCGTTTTATAAAGCGCATGGCTGCACAACTGTGTATCCCTGCGCTAATTGCTAACAAGACTCCCTACGGCCCGCCGGAACAGAGTACAGAAAAGTATTAATGGGGGAAGAGATGAGTTTTTAGTTTAGCTCTAAAAAGGGTTTCTGACGGCTCCATTCTCAGATGAACTGGGAGGGCATTCCAATGTTTTGCTTCAAGGAATCGAAAGGAGCGGCCACCCAGTTTTGCTCTGTAGATCCGGGGAAGTTTAAATTGTGACATACCCGAGGATCTGAGGTTTCTGGTAGGACGATGGATGGTGAGAAGAGATAAATTGATAATCGTATTTACCTCTGGATAGACCACCTCCGCAACCCCAGCCAGAATTCTAGCTGGACATGGGTCTGTCGGGGAACCCGACTTAAGTGATTTGAGGATGGCCAATGTATCAGACCCAGCTATGGGCAGAAACTTCATAAATGGAGAAGCCGAAGGGGTGGGAACTGGAAGGGGCAAAGGAGAGGGATCCCTCGGCACCCGGGAGTCCGTCCCCAAGCTATCTTGAATATTCTGTATTTTTTCAATAAAGAAAGAAGCCAGCTCATCACACCATTGTGTTGAAACTGGCAGGGCCGATTGTTCAGCGCAAGGTGTCAAAAAGCTTCTAACAAAGGAGAAAATCTGCTTACTATTGTTATTAGCTTTGGAAATCCACTCCGCATAGAAGCTACTTTTTGCCTCCCCAATGGCTGCATAGTAGTCTCTCTGGGCCATGCGAAGAGCAATTTTGTCCAAGGGACAATACTCCTGATGCCAACCTCGTTCCAGTTTTTTTACAACGCAATTTAAGCTCTCTAAGAGTGCCAGAATACCAAGGTTTAGGTGGAATCAGTCTTGATCGCCTATTGGAAAGAAGTTTAGAAGCGGAGCCAACTCCTTGACTGATCAAGGTGGTAAAACTATCTACCGCTCCTTCAAGATCATGGGCTGCCAACAGGCGTGAAAGTAGAAGGGCCTTAGAAAGGGCCGGGATATCAATCTTCTGTACCTGCTTGCTTTGGGCTGAGGCTAAAGAAGAAGGGGGCTTCCCTATAGTCCAGGAAAACCAGACCAAATAGTGATCTGACCAGGTGACCTGAAGGGGGTCTGTAACGGACAAGGCAAAGTTGGAACTCACCAAGTTGATCGTATGTCCTCTCTTGTGAGAGGGAGACTGGATCCACTGGGTCAATTGTGCCAGATCAAACAGATTCATTAATTCCCTGGAGTCACAAGTGGATGTTGAAGTCGCCGAAAAGGAGGAAATTTGAGAAACGAAGGGCACGGGGGACAATGACATCATCCAGGGCTTCCAGAAACGCTCTGGGAGGGCCAGGTGGATAGTAAACCAGAGTGCCACCCAGCGTGTAATGGGGCGACATAACAATGGTAAAGTCAAGAGCCTCCCCATCCACTAGCCCCACAGATACCTTGCTAGAGAAAACCCAAGTGTCCCTGAACACCACTGCAATCCCGCCCCCTCTCCCAATTTTACTGTCCACTCTTGCAATTTTGTAGACTGGGGGGCTGGCCAGCTCAACCACAGGGGTGCAGGACTCCTTGAGCCAAGTTTCAGATATAAATAAAGCATCTAAATGTTCGTCAGCGAGAAGCCCATTGATATCAAGGGCATGTTTAACCATAGAACAGGAGTTAATAAGCGCAGCACGAATCCTGTTCTCCCTCTCAATTCGAGGAGCAGGGGATATCTGCTTGGTACGTGGGGCATGTCCTAGAAAGGCTATGAAGGACTGCCCACTGATCCCCCCCCATTGCACTTAGCATTATCAAGCACCAAAAGTTCCTTACAACTGAAGGACCTCCGACCACCTCTGACCATCCATCTATAGAGACAGACCTGTTCTCTCTTAGGT
Organism: Lissotriton vulgaris; assembly: GCF_964263255.1. NCBI lineage: Eukaryota > Metazoa > Chordata > Amphibia > Caudata > Salamandridae > Lissotriton > Lissotriton vulgaris. The sequence goes on from NC_141694.1 coordinate 503,738,590, forward strand.
GTTTAATTACATCTTTTTGGGGTTTATTTTACTTTTCTTTGAAAGGGCTGCTGCACCACCATCACAGCAACTTGCACCAGAGGAAGAGGAAGACCTGGAAGAACCTCGGAAGAAGATGTATGAAAGTGTCATGTGGGCATTTTTCACCATACCTCCTGGTGTAAACAAGGTTAATGCGAGGAAGGTCACTTGCAAAATTTGCATGCTTTCACGTGGATCGGACAAGAAATATTCTTCTGGTACATATTAGATGCTAAAGCATCTCCAAACGATCCACCCAAGACGGTTTGTCTGACAGCAACTAAGGCGGCAACAATAAAAAGAAGCACATGATGGGCTCAGTACTTCTTCAAAGAGTACAACACCTGCCACAATCAGCATTCATCATGATTTGGCTCTAGTAGAGCAGGTCTGCATTAAATGCAGAAAGACTCTGTGCGTTGGGGAGCAGTCGATGGATGCAATCCTGATTGCTATCCAGTGTTATTTTTTTTCCTGTTCCTTTATGCAATGACGTTAAATTGCATATTTTCTGCCATGTTTTTGTTGTTGGCTCTGGTTTCTCTTCCGTTTTTCAATAAAATAAATACCAAACAAATTTTTCAAAAAATGTTTAAAAATGCAAAAAAAACAAGAAAACAACAAAAGAAGAAAATAATGGTTCTTTTCAGAACCGCCTATTTGGTTTAAAGAAGAAAAATATTCTGAGTGTTGTATGAATTGTTGCCTGACTGATTGAAGGACTACATGGATAGAATCTGAGTGATTTTGTAAGTGCTTCATTAATGTGTGGGTGATTGTATAAGTGCAAGGATAGGATCTGGATGATTGAAGGAGTGCATGGATAATGCGTGGTTTATTGTATGAGTGGATAAGTTGTGCCTGAGTGATTGGAGGAGTATATGGATAGTGAATGGATGATTTTAAAAGTGCTTGGGTATTGTTTGAATAATTGCTTGAGTGTATAGGCACTGCTTGGGTGATTGAAGGAGTGCATGGGTAAAGCCTGGGTGATTGCATGAGTGCATAGGTACTGCTTGAGTGATTGGAGAAGTGCATGGGTAGTACCTGGGTGATTGCATGACTGTATGGGTAGTGGCTGGATGATTGGAGGAGTAAAAGCATAGTGTATGGTAGTGCCTGGGTAATTGCAGGAGTGCATCAGTAGTGCATGGGTGAATAGAGTAGTGTTTAAGTAATGCCTAGGTGATTCCATGAGTGCATGGGTAGTGCTTGGGGGATTGGAGGAGCGCATGAGTAGTGACAGGGTGATTGCTGGAGTGCATGGGTAGAGACAGGGTGATTGCTGCAGCCTTTAGGTACTACCTGGGTAATTGAAGGAGTGAATGAGTAGTGTCTAGGTGATTAGAGGATTGCATATGTAGTGCACTGGGGATTGCAGCAGTGCATGTGTTAGAGCCTGGGTCATTGCATGAGTACATGGGTACTGACTGGATGATTAGTGTACCGCAAGGGTAGTGCAAGGTGAATTTATAAGTGCTTGAGTATTGGTGGAGTGATTGGATAAGTGCATGGTACTGGTTGGGTGACTGGAGGAGTACATGGGTAGTGACAGGGTGATTGCTGGACTGCATGGATATTACATGGGTAACTGAAGGTGTGAATGTGCAGTGTCTAGGTGATTAGAGGATTGCATGGGTAGTGTACAGGTGATTACAGCAATGAATGTATTAGTGCCTGGGTCACTGCATGGGTACATGGGTACTGACTGGATGATTAGATTACTAAAAAAAGAGTGCATGGTGTATTTATAAGTGCGTTTGTACTGACTGTGTGATTGGAGGAGTGCATGGGTGTTTGGGTACTACCTGGGTAATTTAAGGAGTGAATGAGTAGTGTCTAGGTTATTAGAGGCCTGCATGGGTAATGCACAGGTAATTGTAGCAGTGCATGGTTAGTGTTAACCTTCACTCAACTGAATTCCAGGTTATTCAACTTGAGATATTTTGACGATATTTTCCCTACGCCCCAAAAACCTATGCCAGCCTAAACTCTATTAGGATATCCAACTGGGAGGAGTCTGGGATGGTGTTCTCTTTGACAAAGGTGGTCAGCTGGGCATTTACTAATCTCTCAGTGACTTTGGCCGCAAAGGGGATGGGTTTATTGAGAAGGGGTTTCACCTCCGCCTGTTTCCAATCAACTGGGCAGATGCCTAATGTGAGGGAGGTGTTGATGATGTGACCAAGTTCGGGTGCGAAGGCGGCGGTGGCCGTGTGGAATATGTGAGGTGGGCAGGGATCCGTAGGTGCTCCTGAGTGGGTTTTGTTCATGTTGTGGTAATGAGTTTGATGGTAGCGGGACCCTAAGACGTGATGGTCGACTTGTCAGTGGTGATGTGTAGGGGGTGGTGCCTGGGGGTGGTTTGCTGAAATTGTCGTAGAAGTCTTTGATCTTCCGGTGCAAGTAGGAGCTAAACTTGTCACAGAGTTCCTGGGAGGGTGTTATGTCCGTGGCGTCGCAGGCGTGTCTTGTGAACTGCTGTATGACATTGAACAGTTCTCTGGCCTCTGTCGCGTTGGTCTGGACTTTGTCTCTAATGAAGGTCCATTTGGTGTCTCTTTCGCGCTGGTGGTATTCCTTCAGGGTGCTCTTGTGGTTTTTCCCAGTCTGTCCAGGGGGGCTGAGTAGTGTGGCTGAAGCGTATTTTAGTTCTACCAACGAAGATGGGGTCGAGGGTGTGACCCGCTCTGTGGGTGGGTGTGTTGACAAGTTGTTTCAGTCCTAGGATGGCGAGGTTGTCGATGAGAATGTTGGAATCCGTGTGGAAGTTCAGGTTCCGAGTAGGATGTAGTCTGTTGAGGTGATGGCGTGGGGTACGGCCAGCTCGGCGATGGTCGTTTCGGGCTGATTGCTAGGTCCTGGAGGTCTGTAGATGAGGGTGCTGCATAGTGTGGTCCTAGGTCTGGTCTGGATCTGGAAGTGGAGGTGTTCCATGTTGGACCAGTGGTTACTCGAGCTGGTGAGTCGGAGGGAGGTCTTTTGTGCGATGGCGAGTCCCCCTCCTGGGCGGTGCGTGCGGTCCTTTCTTTAGATCTTGTATCCGTCAGGGATGACGGTTGCGATGTCAGGACCGGAGGTGGCATTGGTCCAGGTCTCTGTGAACAATGCAACATCTGGTGAGAGGGTGTCGATCAGGCCTAAGATTTCTACGGCATGTTGGTGCAGGGAACGTACGTCGAGGAGGATTCAGGTCAGGTTCTTGGTGGTGCTTGCATCGGGTGGGCAGTCTGAGGTCGTGGGTGCTTTGTCAACGGTGACGGATCTGCGACAGGGTTTGCAAGAGAACTAGCCGTGGGTGGTATTAGGCAAGGATCTTGCGCAGTCGGTGTGTCTTCCAAGGTTGAGTTTGTGGAGGGTGGTTGAGTCATAGCGGAGGGGTCTCCCCAATTAATTATCCATTTCCAGACATAGATGTAATTTAGTGTCATAGTCGTTGAGGTTTGTGCTGTGGGGGTTTGTCTCCTTTGAAGTGCCCACTCCTTCTCTCCTGCCCTTTGTCACGGAAGTAATCTGTCAGAGCAGGCGTGACTCCAAGCTTAATAGCCCAGCACAGAGGTCATTGCATAGACTCACACCTGGAAGTTAGCCTCACTGATCTATGCCTATCAAAAGGTTACCAAGCTCCCCAGCTCTATTCTTTATGATTCCCTTATCAGCTCAATTTACTTCCTGAGATGTGGCAGGACCTCACTGAGCAGTAACCTTTTTAAAATCAAAAAACAGTTTTCAAGTGCACAAGAGAGTCTGGCTCTCACTTCCTCCACTGTTTGCTAGCCCCAGCAACTCTGTAATGCATGCATTCCGCAAATCTATCTGGGACGGCTATTCCACCTTCATATGCCTTTCCATTACCTTGAGCTTAAACTATGGAATCCAGAGGCCTCCATGCATTGTAGACCACACACAAGTACACATACATTACTAAACGTACACACAACCATACACAGTAGCGGTCGGCAGTAGGTGTTTCTATAGGGCGGTGACGTGGGCAGGAGGAGGGGCAGGGTGGGGGGAAATAATGTATGGATTACGGAGTTTTACAGGTAAGTAAACATTTAAATACATAAAACGAATTTCGTTGCGCACACTGCATCACCAAATGTGATGCAGTGCGCGCAACGAAATTCGTTTTATTTATTTAAATGTTTACTTGCCTGTAAAACTCCGTAATCCATACATTATTTCCCCCCACCCTGCCCCTCCTCCTGCCCACGTCACCGCCCTATAGAAACACCTACTGCCGACCGCTACTGATGGACTGTATTTAACTCATGGTTTCGAACCCAGCATTTGCAACATCGTTTAGGGGGAAAAAGGGAGGGATTGGGAAATAGTTTGGAGGATTAATTAATGGCGGACATGCAGTCATTTTATTTATCCTTAAAGCATTGCATAGGCTACAAACCAACATGTCTTTAGTTTAGGATTAAGTGATTCTATTTTGTTAATGTAAACTAGGCTTGAGAGTTCTTTTTAGGTCTGAGAAATAGGATGTGTTACTCATAGTTTATGTAATTTATACGAAGGGGCATTGATTCCCTCGTCCCTACCACTGGTTGATAACAAATGTTATTAATGATACATGGAGTTTTGTCAAAGCACAGTCAAATCGCTATTTCATTGGTGCATCAGTGAGGTAAGTCCACAATGGGAGGGCGTACTCTTCTTATTGTTTTGTGCAGCTCTTTTTTTGTCTTCTGGAAACTTTTTTTAGAAGTGGACGTGGATTGTAGCTATGGTAACATTTGTATTTGAGCAATCTATGTGATTTTTTTTGATATGACAAAATGTACTGTAATAATCTAGAATTTCCATTTATGTTAAATAATTTACAAGGACGCCCAGTCCCTTTCAGAATTGTGAACGATAAAGGTTTTAGATTTGACATTTAACAGTACGGAGCCATAATATATTGTGCAATCTCAAGAGTGCTTAAGAATCTGACAATAGCTTGGTAGGCAAGTAGTGATGCATATACGGCTGGCATCTCCGGGATTGAGTTCCTAAAAATGATGTCCTCTCAAAATGATTGTTATTTTTTTATATATTTTTATTGAGAGTTTATAAAAATAGAAATTATCTTACAAGACACAGTTGGAGATAGAATTAATACAGTACAGGACTCATAAATACAAAGACATTCAGAGTTCATCATTTCAAAAAATTACTTATAAAGTGCAATGTGAATAAATATAAACAATCTGGCAGACTAAAACATAAAAGAAGAGTTTACAGTAGAATATCGAAAGACAACAAATTAGATTTCAAATACACTCCAAAACTTTTCATATTTCTTAAGGGCCCCTGATCTCAGTGCATATTTTCTTTCCCTGCCCTGGATTTGTAATAATTTTTGCCTTCCATGCCTGGAAAGTTGGCACAGAATCTCTTTTCCAGGACTGCAAAATAAGGGATTTAGCTATTAAAGAAGCAATAAAAGGGGCTCGTCGTGTGTAGTATAACTCGAGGAGCAGCCTAGAATAGGTATTAAATCATCGAATATTATAGTGCCTTTGAGCTCAATGAAGAGATATTTTTCAATTTCCTTCCAGAATGGCTGAATTTTTGAGCACTCACAGACAATATGTTTCCAGGTACCTTTTTCTTCGCATCGAAAACATTTGTCGGTAACTTGGGGAAAGATATTGTGGAGGAAGGAGGGGGTTCTGTAGATTAGCCATTTATTATAGAATTTCATACGTTTAAAATTTGCGCCACTGGAAATGGTTTAATTACATTTATTTGACTTGTCCCATAACTGCTGGTCAATTTCAATGTCTTCCCTTTTTTTCCACCTCTCAATGATCTTTGTAGAAGATTCCTCCCCTTTATTTTCTTTTAATATTTTAATATTTTAATCCAGATACTGATCTTCTTTTGTATTTGCTTATTGAGAGCTGAAGAGATATTCTCTTTGTTTAATAAATTTTCTATATCAAGCTCTGAGTTTTGGAATAAGCAAAAAAGTTGTGTGGGAGTGACATATCTGTCTAGAGATTTCATCCCAAGACTTCCACCTGTTAGCCATGAGGAAGTCTTCAATTTTCTCAAAACAATTCTCCTTCCTGATATGTAATATATTATTGACCATACAGCCCTCCTCTCCTATACTAAGGTTAATTAAGTCAGTTGTGTTACTTATTTTGGGAATATTATAAAAATTAAGAAACTGAGTTTTCTGTTTAAAAATCCACTGTAGGGACTTATAGCGAACTTTCTTTGGATCTTTCGTAATTCTAACCGGATCAGTGATTTTGAATTCTGACAACATCTTATTCATAAAAAAAATGTCTACCTCGTGTGTTTCTGAAAAAAACCCACAAAACTATGATGTGAAAAAGACGCAAAATAATATTCTCGAATATTTGGGAGGGATAATCCTCCTTGCGCAACTGGGAGATTTAAAGTGCTGAGTGCAAGCCTAGTATATTTTTTTGCCTAAAGAAAAGAAGAGATCAGGGCATCTACTTTTTTTAAAAAGCAAACCTGGATTGCGCAGGGACCGGCGCTAAAAAGGAAAATGAAAAGAGGTAGTATTGACATACGTACTGGCGCTGCTCGTCCCATTAGAGACAAGGGTAATAAATTCCAACGATTTAAAAGAGACCCAACTTTTTTTAACAGAGGTATAAAATTCAGTGAGTGCAGGTCTTCCAGGTTATCTGATAGGAATATTCCCAGATATCTTTTTAGGCGTGTGTTGTATAGCCGCCTAAATTCCGGTACTAAAGTGTCTACAGTGCAGTTTGCTAAAATAATTTCCGTTTTGTTAATATTGATCTTGTAGCCCCCTAATTTTTGAAAAGTCAGAGAAATTTTTTTACATTTTCAATTGGTTGAGGGTTTGGAATCTAGTTGATCTTGTAGCCCCCTAATTTTTGAAAAGTCAGAGAAATTTATTTAAATTTTCAATTGGTTGAGGGTTTGGAATCTAGAAAAAGAGCAATATCATCCGCATATAATTTATATTTGTCATTCCAACTACTAGGACAGTGTCAGTTCTTATATTTCTAATTGAGATTGCCAACGGTTCAATAAATAACGCAAATAAAACTGGCGACAAGGGGCAACCTTGTTTTGTGCCCCTGGTGACCTGGCATGTCCCAATATTGGTGTTATTAATGTTAATCTGTGCCCTAGAGTTCCTATAAAGTTGTTTTAAAAGAGAGATAAAAACAATCGGGAAATTAAAACTGTGCAAAATAGCAAAAAGTCAATCCCACGACACTAGATCGAAGGCTTTCTCCGCGTCTAAGAGTCAGATTTGAGCCTTCACCCTATTAATCTTAAAATAATCTAGTGCCTCCAATAAAAATGTTGTATTTGAATGGAGGTGCCTACCTGCAATAAAACCACACTGATCATGGGCTACCAAAGACCCCACTACTTTATTTAATCTGTTGGCTAAAAGTTTTGTAAAGATTTTATAATCTGTATTTAAAAGACTTATGGGTCTATATGAATTTAAATTTTCCTTGTCCTTCCCCTTTTTTAAAATACTAACCACAACCGCTGAATGAAAAGAGTCTGGTGGAGGGCCCCCTTGAAGTAAGTAGTTGACTAAAAGCAGAAGTTCCTCCAAATTTAAAAAAAAATTCAATAGGGAGACCATCGTCGCCATTTGCCTTACCATTGGGGAAGGAGCCAATCATCTCATCTGATTCCCGCATTGAAAAGTCCTCTCTGAGGTAATTCTTGGCCTCAACATCTAATTTAGGTATTGAGAGTGACTCTAAAAATTCCCTAATGGAATGAGATGTAGCCCCTTCGTTTGCTTGATAGACTCCCTCGTAGTGTCTCAAAAACAATTCACCAATGGTGGTAGTGGTCTTAACATGTAATTTAGTGATGGGATCAGTTAGTTGGTCTATCCTATTTCGGGCCTGCTTTTCCTTGGCTTGCCAAGCCAAGAGCTACCCTGTATATTCGCTCTCCTCATATATCTTTTGGGCATAAAGATTGCTGTTAGTCTTGCCTAGGTCATAATAAAAATCCTTCATCCTACGCTTTGCCTCGGACAACTTTTGCCCAGAGAGCGATGATTTAACCCTGTGGTGTTCATGGGTTGCCTGCGTGAGTTTACTTTGTAAATTAACTCTCTCCTCCCTTCTTGCCTTCTGCTTTGGTATCTCTTTAGACGTAATTAGCCCCCGCAGGGTGGCCTTGAATGCATCCCAGGTCGTATTTAATGGGGCTGTGCCTCTATTCTGTGTAAAAAACTGCTCAATCTTTTCTTCTATTTCTATGCACCATTGAGGGTATAGAAGGTTTACTTTATTAAAGAACCATCTTCTTATAGGCCTTGCGTTGTGTATCCCCAATTTTACCTCCATATAAATTCCAGCATGATATGAGAAGGTATTTGGTAGATGGACATAGTTATAAAACTCTAAATCATGCGATGTTAAAAAGAAGTCCAACCAAAAGAAGTGGAGTGGTGTGGCTCACTGGTTAGAGGTGGCAGACCTGTAAAGCAGAGAACGGCCTGGGACCAGGGTTCAATTCCCGACTCGGCAGGGTCGTGGACCAGGGTCAAACGGACTCGATAATTCTCGCCTCGGTGTCTACTCTAACCAGGGAACACACTCGGCAACTCTGGGCATTAAGCTTGCCTCATCTCTACAACGGCCCCCCACAGACGCCGGGGATGCCTGGTTTCACCTTGGAGATACCCAGAAAGGAACCATCTTACAGGGAAAACCAGGACGGGTTCCCCAGCGGTCTTCAGCGCCAGGATACTCCTAGGAGTCACAGTGTGCTTTACAAGTACACCCACATTTACATTTACCTAGATGCAGATTTATACTTTGCTGAATGGCATGAGTATTCTTGTTTGAGGGGATTAGAGAATCTCCAATTATCAATAACGTCAAGGTCTATTTTACAGCTTTGGATGGCCATAGCAACTTGGGGTTTGTTCTGACGACGATTTTTTTGGGGTGAGTCCAATAGAGGATTTTGTAGAAAATTAAAATCTCGCCCCCATATTATTGGTCCGGGAAGACCGGTTATAGCATGTTTTAACTGTAAAATTGGCAAAGAGTTGTCTAAAACTGGAGCGTAGATTGTGGCAAGGATTATACTTGCATTATTAAATTTACCATGTGCAACTGCCCATCCACCTCTAGGATCTAATAATGTACCTTCCAGTGTAAAACCAACGTGTCTTCCTATTAATATACATACTCTTCTCTGTGCCAGCCCAGCTGTTGAGAATATCTTGTGGCCAACCCAGCCCTTTAAAGATTTTATCTGACTCAGCCTGATCTCTGTGATGGGTATCTTGTAAGTAGATAACATCTGGTAGAAAGTTTTTTAACCAACACTCAATGGCGTTTTTTTTGCGAACATTATTCAGGCTGTTTACATTAAATGAGATACATTTCAACATGCTATTTGTTCTTAAGAATATAAAAAACCCCGTCTATAAACAACAACAACAAGTAATAGATAAATGTATCCAAGGGGATTCTTAAAAACCTCAACCTGTGCAAAAAAGCAATAAGAAGCACAGATATATTATAGCAGCAAGTAGTCATAGAAAACATACAACACATTTTTTGTTCTACACCTCTCTTGTGCAAGATGGGCAAAATGAGCAGCATACATGTGCAATGGAGCAAAAGAGCTAAAACTCTTTTTTGTGCAAAAATGCAGATAAACAGCACAGTTATATAATAGCAGCAAAACACATTGGACTAAATCTCCCCTTCTGCAAATACGCAAATGGACCCAACACATATTTTTTTTATTTTTTTTAAAACCTCACCTGTGCAGAATAGGCAAAAAAAAGTAGCATATGTGTGTAATAGACCAAAAAGAACTGAGACTCTCTTTTGTGCAAAAATGCAGATAAGCAGCACAGTTATAATATAGCAGCAGAACGAATTGGTTTAAACCACTCCTTGTGCAAATACGCAAACAGGCAAATGGACAGCATAAATATGTAATAGAAACAGAAAATCGCAAAAGAGAAAAAAGAAAGAGAGAAAAGAAAAAAGAAGCATCATGATGCTCTAAACCATTCCCTATACCGATAAGCATATAGATAGATAAGGAGATAATCAGCGCAGATATATAATAGAGGGATAGCATATTAGTCTGGACCTCTCCTTGTGCGAATACGCAGATAGGAAGAAATATTAAATTAACACCAGAGCTAGAGAAAGAGGAGCAAAAACATATTATATGAACTTTAAAGTGACTGGTGCAGAATTTCAGATATTGAATTGCCCTTTTGTGTAAAAAGAAGTCTTTTAAATGTAACATTGTCCGCACCCTGGCTGTGTCTGTATTAAAACAAATAGAGCAGATAATATTTCAGTATATGAACTCTCTTTTTTTCCCCTTGCAACACCCCCCTCCACCCCCCTTCCCTCCCCCCCGAAGAGTGGATGGAAACCCCCAGTGTCCCACTTCCATCCTTCTCTGGTTTTTCTTCTTTGTGGATGCCATTACATTGCATCCTTGTGTGCTTCCTGACGCAACCGTGGACCCACCCTTAGGATAATTGAAAGCAGTAGCGGTCGGCAGTAGGTGTTTCTATAGGGCGGTGACGTGGGCAGGAGGAGGGGCAGGGTGGGGGGAAATAATGTATGGATTACGGAGTTTTACAGGTAAGTAAACATTTAAATACATAAAACGAATTTCGTTGCGCACACTGCTTCACCAAATGTGATGCAGTGCGCGCAACAAAATTCGTTTTATGTATTTAAATGTTTACTTGCCTGTAAAACTCCGTAATCCATACATTATTTCCCCCCACCCTGCACCTCCTCCTGCCCACGTCACCGCCCTATAGAAACACCTACTGCCGACCGCTACTGATTGAAAGACTCAACAGTGACTTATGCTCCAAGACTTTCAAGGAGGGACTGAGCTTCATGGAGATCCGTAAAGATAAAGAATTTCCCTTTGGCCAGGACTTTAAGTTTCGATTGCTGCACGATCATGGCTTGAGCTCCCTTGGTCTTAAAAGAATCAATCTTTTTAACAAAGTCCCTGCGTCTGTGTGCAGATGCCGCCGACATATCAGAGAAAATCTGAAAGTTATTCGCCCCCTCCTCATTAAATGTTCTCTTAGAAAATGCAGTGTTTAGAATTTTCTCTTTTACCCTAAAATCAGTGAAGTTAAGCAAAATTGTGCGGGGGTATTTCAGGTTATTAGGTTTATACGCAGAGGACTCTGTGGGCCCTTGTGATCATTAGGTCACCTTCAAGCTCAGGTACTGCTTTTTTCAAGAGGGACTCTGACCATTTAACTACGTCCTTATCCTCCAGTCCTTCCAGTATGCCTACTAGTCGGAGGTTGGACCTCCTGTTGTAATTTTCAAGGTCCTGCATTTTTTCCGTTAGCTGAATTTTCTCTTTCTTGGACATTTGAAGATTTTTCTGCATTGCTGTGAGAGAATCCTCCAAGGTCGAAATCCAAGCTTCAGCTTCAGAGACACTTAGGGGGAGATTGCTAAGACATTCCTCCAATTTTATGAGCCTACCGTGCAGCTTAGAGATTTCCTGAGCTTGAAAATCTTTTAAGTCTCTTAGTTCATGAAGAATAGTTGCAAGCATGTCTTCAATGGAATCTGCTTTTGTAACATTCGGAAGAGAAGACAATCAGCCCTCTTGGTAAACCTGCGGTGCATGTTGGCTTGAGACTTGGCTTTGAGCTTTTGTAGTTAGCTTGTAGCTTGGGCTAGTAGTCAGCTGAGTCGGAGGATTGGAGAGGATCTTGGAAAGCGCGACGGAGGGAGAAACTCTGGTTGATACCATTAAAGCTGCTGTGGCTGCTTCTTCTGAGCCTTCTTCTAAGCCTACCACGGCCACTTGCACTGTCACTGATGGGTCAGGTGTTATAAAGCTGTTTATATTCCCTCCAGCGTCCCCTCCAGCGTTAGAGATATCCCGGTCCGGCATATCATTAATCCCTTCTTTACTGAACTCACCCCGTGCAGGGGTGCTCGAGAGCTGCGCCTGCTGCCCCTGTTGACAAAGGGGTTTCGAGAAGAGAGGGTATTGCTTGGGGGTTGATTGACTCTCAGAACCCTTAGCCAGAGGCGCGTTAACAGCTTTGACCACTTTGCCAGCCACTCTGTCCACCTGGCCCGTCTTTGTTCCCATGACCTTCCCTTCCTCCTCTTCCCTCTCGCCGACAGCGAGTAGACTCAATTCTGCTGAGATCTCAGACAGAGTCAAACTTTCCGCATCTTCGTCATCCTCGCCCTCCTCCTGAACATCTTCATTATCCTCATTATCTTCGTCCATTTGTTTTCTTAAGACATTGTATCTATTATTTCTGCATATCCCGGCAGTCTCCGTTGCCTTTTGTTTCAGGGCGTTTTTCTGTTGAGTTTTCCTTCTACTTTTTTTCTCCCCCTTGGCTGTTGCTGCTACTGCCGTAGTTGGAAGTGTAAGAGCAATCAGTGACTTTAGTAGCTCCCTCCGCAGCTCTGGTTTGGTCTGCTTGCCTTTTAATCTTGCTGCCATATCTACGTGTAATATGTTAAGGTTAAGATTTAGCTCACGGTGTTGTCAAATACCAAATTGCGCTGGTTCCCACAGATTTTCTCAGACCATAGAGAAACACCCCCCTCCCCCCCACCACAGCTTATTATCTGATTTTTTTTTTTTAACATGCAAGAGGAGTGTTAAGTCCAAAAAAAGCTCTGCCAAATCTTGTTCAGCTCAGACACTCTTTAACCGCTCAGATAAGCTCTCTTCTCCTCACACTAGTATCCGTGGCAAGGGACAGTTCTTAATGCGTGGAACTTAAGTGCAGAGCTTGTAATGGAGTAAGTGCAGAGCTTGTAACCACTATGGAGTTTATCAATCCACTACGCGAGGCAAGGCAAGCAGGAGAGTTAGGCGAGTCAAAGAGGAGCGTGCGCACAAACACAAGAGTGTGGAAGTATGAACAAAGTACCTCAGCTCTCAAGTCATGAAACCCAGCAAAACGGCATATCAGAGAGTTGCAGTCATGGGTGGGGGCAGACGGGAGCAATCCAGCAAACAACGCGGGAGCAGCACGGTCACAATCCAGCAAGACGGAAATTTTACAAAAGTCTGACTTATTACCTCTGAAGCAACCGTTGCTACAGGACCGATGCGGGCAGCAAGATCCCCCCCCCCCTCGGAGGCAGGAGCAGCAGGGCGTTTTGCTAATAGAACCAGAGTTTTTTCCCCCAGCGGCACCCCAGCGAGGAACGCGAGTCATGTCCTCTTAAAATTGAATAGAGTGAGTAAGAGTCAGTCACATGCCATGTGTGACTGCCCTGGCGCTGGGGCAGAGACTGCGATGCGCCCGAAGTGTATCTATTGTTTAATGGTGTAAGGGCAGAGCCAAGCACAAGTCAGACACAAATCTGAGAGTGCAATAGAGCTGAAACATATATCTGTGTGAAGGACTTGGTGCTAATAAGATGTTTTGAGTTCCCTTCTTTAAGGAAGAATGATGTTGTGTTATTGAAAACAGAAACAGCTTCAACGCTGAAGCAGGTATCACAGTAAGCTTCATTCAGTAACACTCCAACCAGCTACCGGTCTAACCCAAAGTCTCCCCACATCCTCGAATCCTGATTACACCATACAGAATGTTGGCAGTGCTGCATTGAAGTAAACATGCTTACTTGAGGCCATCACACTTCTCCTTCCTCAATAAATAGTCCAACACAAATGGTAAAATAAACATTTAAATGCAAATGGTCATACTAACCAAAATTAAAAAAGATCCAAGGATTGCTTTGAAAGGCTAACCTTAAAATTACACACAATAAAAACAGTTCAATTGTCTCAACAGACTCATTCTAAAAGTATGAATTTATTGTTGATGACATAGTCTTGAAGATAAGATGGAGTTCTGTGCATTGTGTAATCAATTCTTCTGTCAAGCACACCTCTGCTCTTCTGATTTGGGTGAAGAATCACATCATGCTCAGGTGGGATATCCTGTGCCACCTTCATTTCTACTGTCCTATTCAAATTCCAAACTCTACCGTCATGTGTTTTGATGGCATTCTTGAAAACCTTGCTTACCTTCCTCTCCTGCCTGATTTTGGACCATTGAGCACATCCTACAGGCACTCTTGTCTTCAATATGTCACCAACTTGAATAAAATGTACTTTTTATATTTATCTAAATTTTCTTTTCTTTTCTATAGTTTTGCAAGTTCTTTATCCCACCACATACTTGGTCCATTGAATTTTACCCCTTTGCCCCACACCACCCAACTTGGGCATAGCTTGTGCTTCGAGATCAACCCTGGAACAACTCAAAAGGTGAATTCTTAGTGGAGTGTGGAGTCATATGATATGCTGTTATCCGACCTTGTAAAACCCTCCTCCAATCTAAATAATTTACTTTTGCCAACTGTATGCTGTCTCTCTGAGTTTTATTAAGCGTCACCACAGCTTCATTTGTTTTAAGATGGATATTGAATGTTTCTTGTATTCTACCACACACTCACCCAAAAAATCCTCAAACTCACTTGAGCAAAATTGAGGACCAATATCAGCCAAAAGTGACTTGTAGAAACTCTCCCTTTTGAATAGTTCACACAAAAATGATATCATGCTTGTCGAAGAAATATCCAGGACACAGCAAACCTCTACCCACTGAGAATAAAGATCTAGTAGCTCAATCAGAATCAGGATTGATGTTCACTTCGAAGTGGGCCAACAATATCCATTGCTACCTCCTGCCATGGATGTACCGACAATTTTCTGCACATCATTGGAATTTGTCTCTTAACCAGGCTTTTATCACTGTTGCAACATTCTGTACAATCTCGCACACATCTTTCAACCTATGGTCCATATTCAAGCCATTCATTCCAACCCACACAGGGAACCATCCTACAACTGCAGACCCATAAATAGCCACAACCTCAAGCAAGTGAACTTCACTCAGTCTTCCACATCACACTTGCCTATATGTCGTAAATGTGCACTACTCAATTGTAGATCAGCCTGCAAACATGCCTCTGATATCTTTGACTTCATGAAAAAAAATGAATTAGATATCATCATCCTTACGGAAACTTGGCTAACTAGTTTCTCCACCCCGATCCTAGACCTCTTAGTACCGCCTAACCATGATCTAATCCATCTAGAAAGATCTACAAAGCAGGTCGGTGGATTAGCTTGTAAACACCGGAATACACTATCTGTTTCCCACATGGAGACCTCCAACCCATGCGCAGTTGAATACCTTTGTCTCAACATCACTAGTAATCACATCCGGTTTGCATACTTCATACCTTCTACCATCCCCCTGGTGATAACCTCCTCTTCATTGAACAATTAATGGAAATCATCTCTTACAACAACAACCCCTCATCCCAAATCTACTTCTGTGATTTCAACCTTCACTGGTCTAATCCTCACGACCAAGCGGTGATCTGTCTAAAATCATTCTTAGAGGATCTCGACCTTACCCAATTTTGCAACCCACCAAACCTCAACAAAGGGGAAATTCTGGACCTCATCATTTCAAAAGGTAATACCATCACATTGGAGGACATTACCCCTTGTAATTGGTACGATCACTACAGCATCTTCTTCTTTATTAGCAGGGAGGTGATCAGGAATAGTGATCAACCAAAGAAAATTAAACAGTGGAAAAGGGACCTCAGGAATATTAACATGGAAGGTTTATCTATCGGATGCAAATGTGACTTTTCTTCCTTAGGTGACATGACTGATGTAGGGGATCTCACTGACCTCTATAATTCCACTATTTCTGGTAACATGGATACCATAGCACCTCTACCACAAAAAAATGCCTCCTCCAAAATCTCCAAACCATGGTTCAATGACAACCTAAATTCTGAACGCTGCAACTTAAGGGCAGCTGAACGTTTATCGAGATCAAAACCTTCTGTGGATCATCTAAAAGTCCTTAGATCGGTAATGAGCTCATTTAATAAAAAAATCAAGACTGCTAAGGCTGACTACTTCAGATTCCAACTTACTCAAGCCTCAAATCGTCCTAAAAAACTTTTTGAAATTGTCAAACAACAATCAGCGAAAGCACCCAACCACCTTGTCTCAGGAAACAACTCTCCTTCATGCAACGATCTGGCTGCTTTCTTTACGGAGAAATCTAAACTCATCAGTATTGACCTAGAATTTAAGAAAGCCCTTCTTACAACATATGAGTTTGTGGCTCATCCTACACTTTCCGAGAGGTTGAAGCCTCTACCAGCACCAAGAACAAGGCCAGTTGGGGCTCTTTCACTCCCCTCAGTGAAAATGAAATCTACACAACGCTTCTTAGTATCAATCCTTCAAATCACTTCAGCGATCCGTTGCCCCCGTCTGTCTTCAAAGAAATGAAGGATGCCTTCTTCCCCTTCGGACAAAGATTGTCAAAGTCTCTCTATAACAATGCAAGATCCCTGATTGTCTAAAAGCAGCTCAGGTATCACCCATTCTTAAAAAAACCTAATGCTGACAGATCTGATTTCAACAACTTTCGTTCCATCTCCAACATCCCCACTTTGGATAAGGTCCTAGAAAAATGTGTGCAATCGCAATTCTGCACGCACATTGAGAATTTCAAACTCTGGGATCAACATCAATCTGATTTTCGGAGCGGTCACAGCACGGAATCGGCGCTCACTTACATTATTGGTGATATTTAAAAAATGTTAGACCATAACAAATCTAGCCTCCTAATCCTCTATTCGACACGATTAGTCACGACAACCTCTTAGACATTTTGGAGCACAGGATGGGCTTTTCCGGGCTGGTATCTCAATGGTTCTCGTCCTTCCTTCACAATAGTTCCCAAAGAGTCAAATTGAATCAATCCCTATCCCAGCCTCTACTGTCTCCAAGGGGGTCCCTCAAAGATCTACCCTTTCTCCCATACTCTTTAATATTTTCCTTGAACCACTTGCAAATGCTTTAACCTCCATGAACATTATTTTTCATATATATGTGGCCGATGCACAAATTTATACTCCCCCTGAAGGCTTCACCTCACTCAACTCCATCCTGACAAATACCCAAAACTGACTAACTGAGAATCACCTCCTAATCAACAGCACAAAAACCTAATTCCTTCTCATATCTCCTCCTAATCATACCCCTAAGTTAGACCACTGGATGAAACACCTCACTGCCTTCAACTGCTCCTTTCATATCATTAACTCAGCCAAATCTCTCAGACTCACCCTGTACTCACAATTGAACCTGAAGAATCATATCTGCAAGATGTGCAAGGGTGCTAACCACCAAATGAGGATTCTTATAAATCTAAAACCATTCCTCCCTCAAGCGGACCTCAAGCAGGTGGTTCAATCGATTGCCCTGCCGAGCCTAGACTACGGTATCGCTACACTCTGTGGCCTCCCCAAATACACCTTGGCCCCACTCAGTGCTCCTTGAATGCCTCTGCTAGGCTGATTATGGGGACAAAACAGAATGAACATATATCTCCAGCACTAAGATCTCTAAATTGGTTACCTTATGAAGCAAGAGTACAGCTAAAGATTGCTTATTTGAAACATAAAGCCATCCATTTAAAAAACCCTGGTTACCTGGCTCAAAGCTTGAACTATCAGGAGGAGGTGGTAGATCATCAAGAAGTGTGAATTGTCTCCTATTGAAACCTTGGACCTTTCGCAAAAAGAGAACGAGGCTCAGGGCATTCTCTGGCTCGGCAATGAAGATCCTGAGCTCCCTCCCACCGGAAGTCTGCAGAATCCACCACTCGGCTGCCTTAAAACATGAAGTAAAAATTATCCTAATGAACAAGTTCTTGCTTTAAATGATCATAGATAGTCTGCTTTCTCAAAGATCCATACTGCACTCCTTTTGGCCTAACAATTGTAAAACCCAGGGTTGTATGTTATACCCTCTTATGCATTATTTGTTCTCATCCGGGTACATTGTTATCATTCAATTCTGTTATTCTCTGATACCCCCTCGTAATCTCCCCTCTTACTATGTTCTTCCCTAACATGATGTGAAGCGCTCTGATACCTTTTGAGGTCATGGTCACGCTGTACAAAACATTATGAATAAGTAAGTAAATCCTCGGTCATAACAATATCCATGTACCCCTCATGTGCCAGGGAAATAAGTCTACTCGTTCACCCCATGGGTGGCATGAGCCTTGTACCGCATAAGAGAATGCCTTTGTCAACTGCTAATTCTTCCTTTAACATTGACCATGGTTTGCCAAGGACATGGGGTGTGTTCATCTTAATGGCATTTGAAACTTTAATCAATCCACAATCTCTCTTCAATTCAGTTAAGCATTCTTCTTCAGAAATAGCAGCTAGAAAAACTTCACACACACAAGACTCCTCAAATAATTCATATTTTGCCTCACCATATTCATCACTGGAGGTTTGTACCAGATGTGAAAGGCAATTTGATTAATCATTTTTGGCACCTGGCATGTATTCTACTGCAAAGCTGAAATCTTTCAGGGAAAAAATCCACTTCCTTATGCTGGGCAGAAATCACATTCAGGCCTTTTCTCTTAAAAACTTCCTTCAAATGTTTTTGATCTCACCTAACCTTGAATTAAGTACCCCACACACAATTTCTGAATTTGTTCAACACCCAGTATATTACAAAGAGCTTCTCATAGGATTACTGTAAACTCCTCTTTGCCTCTTTCTGACCTCTGGAGGTGCACTCAATTAGCTCCTCCATTTCATTCCTTTTCTGAATTAAATCAGCTCCCAAATATTTAGGCTTGCATCCTTCACTATGATCATCTCATTACCTGGAACAAACACTTTTAAACTCAGAGCATTTCTAATTCATTTTTCACCTCCTCAAATTCCCTCTTAAACTCATCATTCCACGGAAACTCAGCTTTCTTACTTAAGAACAATCTTAAACCGTTTTCTTTGCATAATTCTGAACCAACTAGTTGTAATAGGCCGTCATTCCTAGAAATGAAAAAAAACTCTTCTTCATTCTTGGCTCCTCCAGTTTCATTATGGTCTTTACAACTTCTCTTTTTGGCAAAATGCAAGGACCTGTAATGAGATGAACCACATAGTATAACTCATGCACACAAAACCTACACTTTCACTCTTTCATCATGTTCTTTTTAATTGTTTCCATATTTCAACCAGTCATCTTGGTAACACCTAGACATTACACTTTGGAAAACAGAGGCTGTTAATATTAGACCGAAAGGCAGCCTTTCAAATGTAAAGGCACCCAACGGTGTTATGAACGAAGTAAGATATTGTGAGACCAGGTCTAATTGCACTTGATGATTTAGCCAATGATGATTAGCCAATATCATGTCAAGTGTGTTGAACACTTTTGCTTCTGTCATTGTCGTTACAAACTCTTCAATATTCAGAAGGGTAAATGTATCCACCACAACTTCATGATTGAGTGTCCTCAATTGACACAATTACGATTATACCCATACTGTTTTTTGACCACAATGGGTGCTAGCCACTAAGTTACATTAACAGGTTCAATCACACTCATATAAATCAGTTTTTGTATTTCATTAACCACAATCTCTGAATGAGTGGTAATTTAGCTACCATGGTTACAACATTCTTTTTTAGTTTTATATATTGCCTATATACTTTAAAAAATCTTGTTTTTTCTTGAAACACTTGAGGAAACTTTTTGAGATAGTTTGTGGTGAGCTGCTGAATATCCTGTACAATCACTTAATGGACAGAATTGCGTTCCAACTTGACACCAAATAATTTCTGATGGGATCATCCCTTCAGACTATCACACTTAACGGATATATAGACTTTTTCTTCACAGCTATGACCCCCAAATTCCATGTTAGCTGTAAAACAACCTAACATTTTAATGGATACACCACCGTAACCTCCTGGATGAATATGTACCTCACCCAGTTATGCATAATGTTAGCCCCTGTGTCTTTAATAAAATCCAGATTCTCTAGTCATGGTAATAGGAGAATAGTCATTTTCATTCACCTGAAACACAAGAGATTGAACAGCTTCAAGTACCACTTTTCTCTTGTTGTTTTTTTTCCTACAACATTTCTCGAAATTCCCTCTCGTTCCACATAGATGACATGTGATGTATTCTCCTTTGAACTTACATTCCTCACTCTTTTTATCATTACTGCCTTCGCTTATCACACACACTGACTCATCAGATTTAGTACCAATCCCTTCTTGTTTTGAGTTGCTTAGTTCCTTTAGCACTACCCTCCTCCAAGACCCGCCCTGCGCCACGACCAACACCAACTCCGCAGCCAAAGAATTTCACTGCTGGGTCGCCTGCTGCGCTGACAAGCTTGCACCCCTCCGCCACCCAGCCAAAACACTCATCCTGAAGGCCCCTAGTTCACCACAGAACTACAAGAAGCCAGACACTCCTGCAGACACCTATAGAAAACCTGGCAAAACCAGAAAACCAGGGAAGCACTGAACAACCACAGGAGCACCCTGAAGGAATACCAGCAGCGCATAAGAGACACCAAACAGACCTTCAGCAGGAACAAGATCCACCCCAATGCAACCAACACCAAAGGACTGTTCAATGTGTTACAGCATCTCACCAAACCCCCCAGCAAAACCACAGACGTCACACCTTCCCAGGAACTCTGCAACAAACTCAGCTCCTACTTCCATTGGAAGATCAAGGCCCTTTATGACAGCTTCAGAGAACAGATGCCAGACAGCACCCCCCTCCCCTCCCCCGCTGATAAGCCTACCATCATGACCCAGAACCTCACCACCGTCAAACACATCACTAAGACCATGAATCAGTCCCACGCTCTTCAACATCTACATGGCCCCCTCGCCGCCATCATCAGACAGCATGGGTTCAGGATTGTATCCTACGCCAATGACACCCAGCTCATCCTCTCGCTCACGACGAATCTCGAGAACACCAGACTTTGCTTACAGGAAGGAATGAAGGACATCATTGCCTGGATGTAGGACAGCTGCCTGAAGCTCAACTCTGAAAAGACTGAGGTCATCATCCACTGCCCCTCCACCTCCGCCAGGGACAACACCTGGTGGCCCACCACCCTGGGGCGTCCTCCCACCCCTACTGACCATGCATGAAACCTCTGCATCATCCTCGACTCCTCCTTCTTCATTGCCCACCAGATCAACGCCGTCACTTCCACAACCTTCAACTGCCTGCGCATCCTCTGTAAGAACTTCAAATGGATCCTCCCTGAATGCAGAAAGTCCGTCACCCACGCACTCATAACCAGCAGACTCTACTACGGCAACGACCTCTATGCCGGAATCAATAGAACTCTCCTACACAAACTCCAAACCATCCAGAACTCCGCGCACAGACTCATCTTTGGGACTCCGCTGTATGAACACATGATCCAACACCTACGCGACCTCCAGTGGCTCCCCGTCGAAAAGAGGGTTACCTTCAAGCTCCTCACCCACGCCTACAAATCCCTCCACAACATAGGACCCAAATACCTCAACGAGAGAGTCTCCTTCCACATGCCCAGGAGGAACCTCCACCAACCTCACCCCGGCAGAGATCCCCTGCATCCGCTGAAAAACAATAGGCAGGAGAGCCTTCTCCTACATCGCAGCCAAGACCTGGAACGAGCTCCCAGTGAACGTCAGATGCTCCGCGACCCATGCACACCTTCTGGAAGGCCCTCAAGACCTGGCTCTTTGACGGATCCGGATCTGCACCCCCCCCCCTCCACCCCCCCAGCACCTTGAGATCCTCACGGGTGAGTAGTGCGCTTATAAACCCCTGGTTGATTGATTGATTTACACATTTCATCATAAACTCAACTCTCTTAGCTTTGCGTATGACTTCAATTAAGGGTTGCTCGTCCTTTAGCCACAACTCCTCCCTGATCTTGTCACAGCTACATTTTAAAACCAATTAATCTCTGATACTCTCATCAGTTGCAACCCCACATTTGCATGTGGCAGATAGTTTAATCAGACTTGTAACATATTCTACTGGTTCTGTATGGCCTTGTTCCCTCATACCGAAATGGTATCTCTCCAATATTGTGCTAACACGTGGTAAATAATGCCGATCTAGTTTCTCTCTCAAATCTCATACTCATTTACATTTCTTTCTTCTTCAGCACTTAAATAAGGGAGTTCCACAAAGGGTAGGTGGTGGCAGCTCCTACTCGACCCCGTTTGCAATACAGTGACTGTCTGTGGTTTGGATAGTTCTACTTTTACTCTGTCTCTATTATTGCTGCTTTTTTAACTGTTCTTGAGACACGCGCTTTCTGGTGTAAGAGGTGTGCCTCCCCTGCCCCGTTCCACTGCGGCTTGCTATGCCGATTGTGTGGAGGGCAGGCGACCATCTTGGGGGAAGGCCCAGATCCCGGCTCGACTGGTGGTTGTGGTCTAGCTGGGGGAGAGAGGGTTTTGCATAAATTGCACATGGTCTCCCGTCTGCGTGCAGAAGGCGCGCCACTGGCCCGCCAAAGGCAAGCCTGTCTGCGCCCGTCCATGCCCCAGGTGCGCCCAGCGCCAGCCATGCTGCCCGATCTTCTGCTGAGTTGTCGGGAAGTAAGGTGGTGTATAATCGTGAGGAGCTTATGGCACTTAATGCCGTGGACTTTTAAGAGTGACATGCAGTGGGACGTTCTGGGCAGCTTTTCGAAAGTGTGTCCCTTTTGCAACATCTGTTTTCAGCAAAAGACTGCTGCTGCTCCCGCCCACCAAGCTAGCAACAAGACCATGATTTCTGCGGCACTTATAAATGCCTGGTCCATGGTCAAACATGCTTTCGATATTTTTGAGCTTCTGTCGGATGATAGACTTTGGTATTTTATTTATCACTGAGACATGGCTAAATAATTCTTGTGCCCGGTGGTGGAGCTTGCTATTCCTAGAGGCTTCAAAATCCTCTGGGCTGCTCGCCTAGCTGGGAGAAGAGGGGGAACGGCGGTGGTGTTCAGGGACACCTGGTCCTTCTCTAGTGAGGTGTCAGAGGAACTGGGGGAGGGTGACGCTTTGCATTTTACTCTCATTCTTTCCCCCCATTTCATGTTAGGAGGCACGCTGGTGTATCGTCCCCCTGGTCTGTTGGCACTTTTCTCAATGCCTTGGAGATTGTTATCATACTGCACGCCCCCGGCGCTTTCCAAAGTTTTTACTGCTGGGGTACTTTAATGTCCACCTTGATGCCTATGATGCCCTTGACTCTAGAACTTTGCTGGACTCTTTAAACGTAGCTCAGCTTACCCAGTGGGTTAAGATGCCAACACACTCAGGGGGTCACCTGCTGGATTTAGTCTGCTCTAACTTCGATTTATTCTTAACTGATCCAGAGTATGTTACTTGGTCCGATCACCATCTGATTAGGTTTTCCTGGTATTTAGGGAAGCCTTCTTGTACTTCTGTCTTTTCTCCTGGCATTAGTCCCCAGAAGATTAGTCTCCCAGCACTCTCTGATGCTTTACTTCAGGCCCGTCCAATATTGGGATCTGATCTGATAGGGCAGTGCATAGCTTTAACTCCTGGATTGGCTGTGGGGTTAGTTCCTCTGTCAAACCAGCTGCTAGTGTTAAACAGCGCCCGCCCCCTCCTAGCCCTGGTTTTCAAACGCACTGAAAGAACTTAAACAGGGCTGTAAAAATTGGAGCGCAGCTGGAGGTGCGAATATTGCCCCTCTGCCAAGGCAGCACTTTGTGCTTCCCAGAGGGAATACTATACTGCCATCAAGATAGCTAAAAGTAATTATTATGCTGGGAGGATCACTAAGGCCAATAACAACAACAAAAAGATTTTTGCCATTGTTAAGAGCATTCTTTCCTCCTGTGCTGAGCAAACAACGCTACCTTCCTCGGATCAGTGGTGTGAGGACTTGTCTTCCTTTTTATTGACAAAATAGCTGTGATTCAGGACAGCCTGTGTGCTGTCCTTTCCGATCAGCCAACCAGTTCCGGCATTTTTTATCGGCAGCTGAGCCTGATATTCTAGCTGTTTTGAAATCATTGGCTCACCCACTGATCCTTGCCTGGCTCGTGTTTTAGGTGAGATAGCAGAGCTGGTTAGCTTAGAGGCAACTGTTCCTACGTGCTGGAAGCAGGGCAAACTACTACCCCTTCTCAAAAAATCGGGGCTTGATCCATTGGTTCCATCTAACTATCGTCCCATTTCTTTCCTGACAGTGCTGGCAAATGTTTGTGAGAAGGTGGTATTTCGCCTTTGTGGAAACATCAAACGCTTTGCACCCTTCTCAATCTGGGTTCTGTGTACAGCACTGATGCAGCACTGGTTGAAATGTCTGAGGCTATCAGGGAGTGCCTATATGGAGGCGGCAGGGCAGCTCTGATTTTGTTGGACCTCTCTGCCACCTTCGAGACGGTTCCCCATCAACTTCTTCTTGCCCGGCTGTCATCCATCGGTATCACCAGCTCTGCTCTTGAATGGTTAACATCGTTCTTGGACAACCGGACTCAGCAGGTCTGGGTGCCCCCCTATTCGTCCTCGTCAGGAAACTCTCTACTGGAGTGCCTCAGGGGTCAACTTTAAGTTCCCTGCTGTTTAACATCTACCTGACCCCCTTGATCTTTTTAGTGGAGGAACTGGGTGCGAAAATTATAGCCTATGCGGATGACACCCAGTTAATATTTACTTGGCAGGGTTCGGATCTGGACACCAAGACTGCTCAAACCTGTCTATCATCGGTCTTCTGCTGGCTCACACTTGCCCAACTTAAGTGCAATGGGGAAAAATCGGAAGTACTCCTCTATGGCGAGTTTCCTGCCACCTTTAGAGAATCGTTGTCGCCTCCCAATGTGCCTCACCCCAACTCTGTGGAAGATCCGGCAAAAACTTGGGGGTTTGGTTTGGTGAAAAATTAAGGTTTGAAGAACACATTAAAAAACTTACCGGAGTATGCTTTGGTACCCTCAAGGCTCTTGGAAGGTTTTTTTCCTTTGCTTCTGAGGGAGGCCAGAGAAATGGTAGTGCCTCCAAATGGTATTTAGTTCAATTCCCGGGGTGAAGAAACACTTTTTGAGACATCAGAGTGAGTGAATTGACCATTTTCATGCACTTTTAACCATTCCACAAATCTTGCATTTATGGCCCCTGGAAACATGAAAATCACTCTAAAGACGCTCATTTTAGCTCTAAAAGTGATGATCCACATACAAATATGAGATGACGTTCAAAAATGCAACACTTGACAACGAACCATTTTTCACCTTTCTGAAGCATGACGTAATGGGGGTGTTATCTCGTGTGTAAAAATCAGCCGTTTTTGCTTGAACATTAAATGCCTCCAAATTATATTTAGTTCACTTCCCGAGGTGAAGAAACACTTTTTGAGACCCCAGAGTGAGTAAATTGGCCATTTTCATGCACTTTTAACCATTCCACAAATCTTGCGTTTATGGCCCCTGGAAGCATGAAAATCACTTAAAAGATGCTCATTTTAGCTCTAAAAGCGAGGATCCACCTACAAATGTGAGATGACGTTCAAAAATGCAACATTTGAAAACGGACCATATTTCACCTTTCTGAAGCATGATGTAATGGGGCGGGTGTTATCTCTTTTGTAAAAAATCAGCTGTTTTTGCTTGAACATTAAATGCCTCCAAATGGTATTAAATTCACCTCCCGGTGTGAAGAAACACTTTTTGATACCTCAGAGTGAGTAAATTGGCCATTTTCATGCACTTTTAACCATCCCACAAATCTTGCGTTTGGGGCCCCTGGATGCATGAAACTCACTTTAAACATGCTCATTTTAGCTATAAAAGTGATGATCTACCTACAAATGTGAACTGACATTCAAAAATGTAACATTTGAAAACGGACCATTTTTCACCTTTCTGAAGCCTGACGTAATGGGGGGGGGGGGGGTGTTATCTCTTTTGTCAAAAATCAGCCATTTTTGCTTGAACATTAAATGCCTCCAAATGGTATCCTCTCTCGCCTTGACTATGCCAATGCTTTGCTCATTGGCATCCCGGCTTATCTGGTCAGGCGACTCCATATCATACAGAATGCTGTTGCTAGACTCCTATTTAACATCTTGCGGTGTCCGGCAGTATCCGCGTGATCTGCACTGGCTCCCAGTGGCCCAGCGGGTGCTATTTAAGGCTCTCATTTTATCTCATTTCATGGTCAAAGGCCAGAGCATTTGAGGAGACGCTTTGTCTTGTATATGCCGAACCGCCTCCTTCGCTCTGCCACTGAGTGTCAGCTTGTCATCCCACGGTTTCGAAGGATGCGTTTAGGTGGCAAGTCTATCTCTGCCTGGAAGGCCCTTCCTGTGGAGCTTCAGCACACTCAGGAATACAAGCAATTTAAAAAAAACACTTAAAACTCACCTTTTCAAAATGGTTAAGTAATTTTCTTCTTGTTCTGCCAACTTTCTCACTGACTGTGCACACGCCAGGACGCTCTTGAGTATTTGAGCGCTCTACAAAACCCTCTATAACATAAACCCTCTATAACAAATCCTCTTGACCTTTTCCCCAAAACAGTGCAATGACACAGTTTATTATCTCTCCGCGCTTAGGTCCGTTCCACATACTCTAGCATAATCCCCCCCTAATTTGTTTCATAGGCAGATTTCCTGGGCTACTAAGGAAGAATTGAGGCGGTGTAACATTCTGCATTTCCCCCCAGTCACTAAAAATAACCTATTTGCATACAAATATTCTTATGACAGTGCCTGCTAGGATTCATAGTGCATTAACACACCCAGTATGAGTCACTTACATAGGATTTAACTACTATCACAATAGTCTAGGGAGAAATGATCCAGTTATGACGTGTAGGCCCAATCTCTCCGTTTCAACAGCAGGTGAGCCTATCATCGAGTTTTGTTGATCAGGAATCTAAGTATGTCAGTCACAATAGATTTTATTTTTTTCCTCTTTAAAAAAATTTCACTCACCCGGAAGTGTACTGTGATGTAATTGTTGCAGACTACTTTGTTAACCTTTGTGTCTATGCACTTTCAGTGCAGGCTGACTGAATAAATGTTCTATATTGGTGAGCCTGTCACCGTCGTGTAAGCAATTTCATTGCGGACTGACTGAAACTCTGGAAACAAAGTGCAGAAAGCACTGAAGAATGAAAGGGTTGTGAAACCCTTTAATATCTATTACCATCTTCCCAGACATCTAAGATGGTCACCATACATGAGATGTGTAAGGTGCATTTGTGCTCCTTAATAGGAATTTCTAACGTGTACCATACACCTAAAATGGCCACTGTGCATACCGTTCATACTTTTCTCTCCTGTTCTTTACAGCCAATGCTCTTTTATTCCACCTCAGATTAATTGGAGAAGCACCTACAAGATGGCAGCTGTACGTTTTTATTGCGAGGCCACTATACATTAACGCAAAACTACATGCGTACTGAAGAAATCCCATGCACACTTACTTGTTCTGTCCTGACACCAGATATGCTCCTTCAAGCCCCTCTTTACTCAAGTGAGGACAAAGACACGTGTCTCATTGCCATTTGAGGTTAGGGATACTGGACTCCACACAAAAGAAAAGCAAGTATTTGAAGGGTAAGAGCCAGCCAATCAAAAGGGATGGTAAAGAGACTAAGATCCATGAGAGAGGCAGACACTAGACTGACAAGCTGGGACACAAATAAGAAGCAGACAAATAAGAGTGACAGGAAAGCCAACGAATGGTAAGTAGTGAAGGAATTCCAAGCCCCTGTATCTTCTAAGTAAGCTCACTGTATGTCTTGCAACAGATAGAGCATGCACTGTGTAGTAGGCCAGACCTAAAAAGCAAATAGTAGCAAAGGGATGATGAAAGTGAAGGAAAATAAAGGAACAAATGCATTGCAACCCACCCTTCACTTGTAAATGCCACCTTTTATATTGTGCTAATAGGAGCTGACACCACCTGTAAACACTTTGCCTTGTTTTGGATTGGGAATCTGTGTTAACAAGTAATGGGCAACTCGCTAGCTTGGGAAGGAGCATGTTACTGGGCTTGTCCATACCCATGTATGAAAATCATGGGGCCAGATTCACAAATTGCATACTGTAGTACGTAAAGTAGCATTACAGTAGTGCTACTCATTGCCAACAAAATGCTCTTCTCAAACCTCCGACTAGAGGCCTCCGTTCCTCCTCTCTTTTCCTCTGCAGAAATATGTGCCATACACATCTAGGTTACGTTTTTGTAGTAAATGTTGGAGGGGCCGGGAGAAGTGACTGAAAAATGGGGAATACTTACTACTAAATGGGAGTGGCCTAAGGGAATTTAAGGAGGGGTTTAGTGATGAGCATACAAAAATGAACACATACAAAAGAGTAAGACAATTTAATTTGACAGATTACGCTTCTAAAATTTCTATAGCCAGAAAGGTGCTTAAACAGGATCAAATGTACTGCAGCCAAACCTAAGAATCTGTCATGCCCCACAGTAGGGGTGATTAAAAATTTTGTAACTGGCTTTTGTGTAATTACCCAGAATTATGTGAAGTTACATATAATTAAACAAAATGCAGATCCCTCACGTCACGCTATTTTTTTTAGCTCAAAATGCATCTGAGCGTCAATTCTTAGAGGAAGGATGCATTTAAACAAAATCATGGCAATAGACACTTTTTCAGTTGTTTCTATGCATTCGCGATCAATAAATTTTTACTGCAAATTACACAGCCACAGTATATTTTCACAGCAAATGGTGCTTAATTTCACAAAGTGGCAAAATGGTATAATTCCCAAAATTTTACATAACAAGAATAACGCAAAGTTACCCAAATTACTGCCCGGGCCTAGCCCGTATGAGACCTCTGTTCTTCTGGCAGATATCTCTAGCTCCCACAACAATCAGGAAATTGCATACAGGAACAGGAAGTCAACCATTTTCTTGTCATTCTGAGCCATCATCTTATCACCACACCATCCTCCTCCATCCCATTGCTCCTTTGCTGAACCCTTAACATGCCTGAAGGATATGAAGAAGTGACACACTGCTTCATTGTGGAAAAAATGAATATCATCTGTGATGGGGTCCTCATAGCTACCCTCAGTTTTATCTGGGTCATGAGACCCAGCTGTTCACAACAGCACAGGCCCAAATATGGCAATACATTGGCACATGCACCAGTGTAGTGGGTTTCCATACCTACAAAAGTTAAGGAGTATTGTCTAGGAGCCTTCGTCACTGGGCCATTATATAGGGTTAGAAGCTACATTTGCAGAACCCTAGGATTATACCACTGTACAGGAGGATCTTAAAACCGTATGGACGACACTCCACACTCAGATGAAACTTTTGAGCTGTAGAGGGAGTAAGTGTCATACGTGCGTATTACACTAATAATGAATGCCTTTTCAAGGTGATATCCAGGCATGTTTCTAGTCTAATGTTTGATTTTAACTTGCATGATTTCTGTAAAAAGCTATTTTGCTTTAAGGACAGATTGTATTTTTTTTAATATGTTCTTATATAGTCAGTTCTTCTATGTACAATTATTCACCTTAAATCCAGTGGCTTTGTAGGAAAATGACATGCCTGACACAGTTTACACCTTCCTTACGAAACATTTCCATTTGGCAACATATGTGTATGTACGTCTGGCATTTTTGAACTTTAACTGGCTTTCATAAATTCTATAATATATTGTTGATAAAATTTATAACACACCTATAACATTTTTTTGCAGGAAAATAAATATTTTCTTTTATTTTTTCAAAGTTTACTGATTTGAATAACAATAATGAGTCTTCGAAAACAGCACCTAATACTTGGATGGAATAATGTCACATATTTTTCAGTTCCTCAGGATTATTTACTCCAATTCAACTTTCTTCGATCTTTTTTGTTCAGATCATAAAATTACATATAAAATCATACGACAACACTTTTAAAATACAGCTTTTAAAATACAACCATACACAATTCCAATTCTTTCCTTAAACAAGCTATCCCTATTTTTCCAATTCCAATTCCAATCAACTTTATTCGATCTTTTTTGTTCAGATCATGAAAGTACATAAAAAAGCCTACTACAAAAATTTTAAAATACAGCTTTTAAAATATAGATTTATTTATTTACTCTATTTATCTCTGTAATCAGAAACAAAATGCCCTACACTGAAAGTCTGGTGTTACAGAAAAAAAATCTACCTTATTTTAGAAATTAGTGCAAACATTTTTGTGATCTTTAACTTTGACTCACACATTACCATGGAAAAAGTTCAAGAAAGTTCACACAAAGTAATTCGGTCTCTTTATTTAGTGCTATAACAACCTTGAAAAGTATGTTTATTTATAAACTAATGGGTATATTTACTCAACATTGCTTTATTTTGTACTCCTTTCTTTTCGGCAAACAAAGTTAGGCAAGGACAATTTCGGCAGGGCCCGAGGTAAACAACCAGCTCCTCAGCTGCATCGTGGGTATTACAACTGTCAACATCCAGTGAGGAGGAGGAAACCGCTACTTGAAGGGCTGAACTGGGAACCAAAAGCAGCGCGAGCAAAAATAATAAAACCTATCCCACTCTCCTGCTCTCTTTTTCGTTCTATTAATGTTCTCCCTTTCTCTCCACACACACCATCTCCCTTTTTTAACTCCACTGTGCCTGGTGCCATAAACCCAAGAGGGTGATGGGTATAGAGGCAGGACCCATTGACCTCCAAAAACTGGCCTTTATAAGTATGAATGGCTTGTTCTATCTAGCTACTAGCAAGGAGAGTGAGTCTTCATAGAGATAAAAATGATCAATTACATCTACAGGTAGAGCCTATGAAGCCCACTGTGGGGGTGGAGGAATTGGGCACCACGGTCCTGAAAGCAGTGGATAATGCAGCTCTACTTACCCTGACTAAGACATTTCAGTGGTGTCTGAAGAGCAGGCCTCACCCAATTCTGAGCTCCAGAGCCCCTATACCATTGGGACCTCCAGTTGCACTACCTCCTCAACTTTCTCCTCCCTTTCCAGTTGCCCAACCAGAACATCACCAGCACAGTTCAGAGACACCTGGCCCCACACTACCCTGAGTCCTCCAATGTTGCCCACTTCCCTCACCCTGATCATGAACCTGTGACAGCTCTTGAGGCCCAAAGAAGAGGTTTAGTTCACAATCTCTTGAGATGTCTGGAAGTTGATAGGTGTGCTGCAGGCATTTTCAGAGTAATTCACGGAATAGCTTTGTTCTTTCCGTAGCCATATCTCCCCCTTGATTGCATGCAATATGTCTCATCTGCCTCCCCAACCCAACTCACCTCCTGTAGTTCCGTCTCCAACTAAATCCATGTTGCTTATGTCCCTGACGACTCGTGTGTATCACATTTCCCACCCAAGGGGTATGTGACCTTGAACAGCCTGCCATCAAACAACCACCTCAAAGGAAGATATTAATATTGAAGTGGTAAAGAGCGGGTCTAACAATGGCCAGGAACGTTTGCTCACAAGCCAAGACAGTTGTCTCATATCCCATCTGACTTGGAGGACTGACTTTAAGATTCATTTGGACATTGAACATTTTACTTTCCTTTAATGATGTGACACTTTTTAAGACACTAGAAGTTAAAAGTTGTCTTCTTAAGAAAGATACAATTTTATTTCTGTTTTCCCAATTCCATTTACTGGATACAATTTTTTTTCAAATTCGACTATATGATATATTTTCTTTAATGAAAATAAAACATTACTTGTCCTTAACACAATTTTGCATTATAATATAATGTATAGATAAATAGATGTTGTTTAACATTAACTTCATAAAGACATATTATCAACACTTAGAATGTCTACAAATTTGAGAAAAGATCTAATATTTTAATTTACTCTTTATCATGTTTTATTTTCAACTTCAGTGTGTACGCTGTGGATAGAGTAGAGAATGTTAACAATGTAAATATTATTATGCGGGCTTAGTCTACAGCTCTCTATGGAATACAAGAAGTGGAGATTGTTGTGAGTCTTTTTGTGATTGTCCATATGTTGGTGGTGCTTGAGTTGGTGGTTGAGTTGTTAGTGGCTGTATTGTTGGGGAGGGAGGGAAGTGTTGGTGTTTGTGGATGTTACAACGGGATTGAATACAATAGCTGCGAGTGGTGTGGGCCTCATACATTGTGGTGCATCCACAGAATTGTATGCATGCCCTGGCCATGAAGAGTGACATGTTGCCTCTATCTTCCCTCAGACTATGAAAACGTGCATGGTGCGTTTTTGCAATGTCTTGAGAAAATTTCTCAACTTTAGCCAAGTTAGTCAGTCATCCAAAGGAGTATTTTAAGGTAGTCTGCATCCCCTAAAAAGTTGCCCCTATACATAAATATACCTCTTCACAATAGACTGCTGTCTGAAAATTGTTCCTCCCAGAGACCAAATACCTATCTGCATATGTTACCATCTAACTCGGCAAGCAGATATCCATCACGGAGAGGGTTGCCAAATGCAAGGTGGTCTGGGTGAGGAATGGATGAAGGATGAGAGCTGTTCCTCACCAGGGCTGTTCTCTCCCTTGGATGATTCTGCAGAAGACCAGAGATGTTTTTGAATGTGATTTGTATGCTGGCTACTCCACAGCAGGAGGTTGAGGGCTGTTTGAGGGTGAGTTTTTCTCAGGCATAATAAGAATCGGTAGGTGCTTAGCTAATGGCGGCCCAAACATCAAGAAGAAGTTGATTGCTTTAACCTCTGGCTTCAGGGGTCGTCCCACTGAGTTTTACGATTTTAAAAAGTATATTGTTGTAATGTGCTTATTGCCAATGCAGTCTCGCCACTATGGTTCTCTGCCTGTCTGCTCAGCATGTGGTGATGTCACATGGAATGTTGAGGTTGCTTTGTATGAAGAGAGTTTCAGTTGGTGTGATGGGCTGAGCAGAGAGGACCCTGCTCCTGGTGGGGCATTAACATGGATCTGAACATCTTCTTGTAACTGAGAACCTCTAAGATTAATACAAGAATACATCTACTATCACAATCTACAAGAGATGTCTGTGAGCTTCCATACTTCGTTTTAACACTGGCGACGATTGAAAAAGAACCTACTTGAGCTACCTTGGATGGACTTGACTTATGAAACTGAAGAAGAGGAAGCATGCAGTTACAAGAAGATGTTCAGATCCATGGTAATGCCCCACCAGGAGCATTACCAAGTGTCTGAACATCTTCTTGTAACTGAGAACCTCTAAGATTAATACAAGAATAAATCTACTATCACAATCTACAAGAGATGTCTGTGAGCTTCCATACTTCGTTTTAACATATATCCACCTTATGAAGAGGGCAACTTAAAAGGTCTGCCGTCCAACTTTACTTCAGTGTTGTACAACTAAGATTCTCGCATCACTATGGGTCGAGGCAGGCTTTGATCTTTCTACCAGGGGGCACTGACTCCAAAGACCCGTCTGTGTCTCCCCCGGATATGCACACTATCACCAGCTACTCTCCTTGCCGCTAGCCAGGAAAGGATTAGAAGTATTATGATATAAGACTGGCACCTGCTGAGGGTTTCCAGACTTTATATGGTGCAGTCTGTCAAACCATAATACAACAGGCTTCTTCGGACATGAACTTATTATGGGGCTCCCAAACAGTGGTTTACAACACAGGCTGCAATCCCACGGCATATATATAATATGGGACCTGGCCCAAATGGCGCTTCTTTCATGCTTTGACCGTTCAGCTGAATTCTATATGTTCTTATTCATCCCTCGCTCGTTCCCGCATGGCCCTATTAAGCCAGGTAGTCCTCACTCTTGCCATGGGTACTTACAGCGTTATACATGAATACTTCTTTTTAATGAATACACGTCTAGCAATGAATTGTTTATTATTTTTTTATTTCACCCAGCTACCAAAAATGCTACTAGTAAACCAGTTTGTCCCATAGTCACCAATGAGCATTCACCGGCAGAAGAAGGCCCTACAGCCTTTGGAATTCAAAGGGAAATAAAATTACGCAAGAGATGTTTCAAGGATAAAAAGGAAACCGTTCAAGGCGGAGCAGTGAGAGTGTAGGGAATCAGCAGACGTTTCTTGGGGCGGAGGCAGTTTAGTTACCGACTCGCTGTACCCACTGTACGTGCGTGTCCGCTCCTGCACCCTCGCTCCCAGCCTCGGTCTGAACTCAGTTTGGCAAACCCAAGTGTGTACACATTTGCCAATAACGTGCTTAGTGCTGTGCGTCAGGGTGACCGCCTGCCCTGACTGCGGGATGAATCCTCGTGGTCCTCCTCCCTCTGGAGATGTCCCCTCTCTCCTTGCAGAATATGCCATCTCATCCTGATGCTTCACTGCAGCAGTGCGGCTCCCAAGCAGGTAGAACAGGCTGAGCAGTGGGATACGCCGCGTGCGCTCTGCAGTGCCTGGCTGAGAACACCGGGGTTGGAACCATGTAACCGGTCCGTGACGGTGCAAGTCTAGACTGTCAAGTGTGAATTCACTCCCACCTGCCGCATTCCTCCCCAAATATCTACCCAGTGCAAACTATAGAGCAGAGCGCTTCCATTTGTTTTGCTCTGAGCCCCTACAAAGCAAAATGTTTTGAGTTGGGCCCCCTCTAAAACGGTATGGGTCGGATTTTGGAATTGGGCGGTGCAGGGCTCGTTGCAGGAGGAAGAGATTTTCAGATCGTTTCAGGGGTGCTTTTCTAATCCACAGGAAATGTGAGACTAACAAAAGTGCAGTGGCATCAACCAAAAGCAGAAAAACACTAGCAGTCACACTGAGAAACAAGGTCCCCTCTGCATTTCTCACACAAGGACTCAAACTTACAAAAAAAGCGGCACTTCAACCGATCGCGAAAGCGATCCAATTGCAAAAAAAAAAAAGCCTGCGAGTGGTGCGCGCGCCACTGCAAGCATATGTCTTCAATTACCGTGGCCATGACGGCCTCGATAAATGAAGATATATGGCCTATGGTGCGCGTAACAGACACCAATAGGCCATGGGCGGAGCTACGCGACCGCCCATGGCCAATTGCGTGTTCTACACACACGCGAAGGCCAATGAAAATGGTCCTACGAAATAACACACATGAGCTGCGTGGAATTTCTAGGTCCATTTTCTAAACCCCCGGGAAAAGGACTCTCGCTGCACAACACTGCATGTGCAGTGTACGGCGGGCCCGAGACCTAATAAAAAATATTGGGACATTCCGGTCTTCCGTGCGTCTTGACGAGGAGGGTGGGTGATTAGATAGTGAGACACTGACATCTAGTGGGAGAATAGCGTAAATCTATTTATACAAATAAATTGCGTGGTCTTCTCACCTCATTCACATTACACAAGGAACACGTACGATTCCGAATGAATATTTGTCGCTATAAACATTGTTCATGTTCATCTTGTTGTGATAAATTAGAACCAATATTTTGGTGAAAGAACTAGAATGCCTTCTTTCATTCACAACAAGAATTGCAGCAAAGTAAGTTTGCCTTCGATATGCCCTAGAGAAATCCAGTTGCGGCTCCCCGCCCCACAGCGCAAAAAGGAAACAAGCGCACGGCAGCAGGGGAGGGGGGCCTGCGCGATTCCCTTGTGGGAGCGTGTGACCATATGGCACTGCGCGCTCCCGCAAGGAAATCGCCAGATGTGCACGTGTTGCCATTGCAAGCAATGCAAAACGTGCACGTTTTTGCCCCAAAGCTGTGCCGATGGCATTAGGTCTCTCCTATGCAACGCATGCGCGCTGCATAGATGAGACCTAAAAACTAAGAGATATATTTATCGACACTGACGCAGCGCTTCGCAGTGCAGTATTGAATCAGAAAAACTGAGCTTTGTTGCAGCTTTTCCTTGTCCCATGGATGCACCATATTTACGGTATGACTCTTCACGGCGCAAGAACCAAAGATGCGTCAGGAATTGTGATGCAACAGTGCTGGGAATGGTGCAATGTGTCATATTGCAAGTACACCCTGCGAGATGCAAAGCTGATTTGAATGTCGTAAAGCACCCCTACGTGCTGCAAATCAACGGTGCCTCACGCAGGAGTGCTTTGTGTGGTAGGAGTGTTTGAAAAGGTGACCCAAAACACACAGTAATACTCCATAATACTGAGAAGAACAGAAGGAGCCTCAGGGAGCCAGGAGGGTACCAACCCCAGAACAGAAGACTCCACAGCAGCCCTGGGGAAGAGGAAGATGAAGTATAACTTCAGTGAGGAGGAGAATCAGGCACTAAATAGTGCGGTGACAAAACATGAACATTTATAATGTGTCACTTCAAAATTGTCATTTGGGCGGAAGGAGGCAATTGAGTAACTCACAGTGGATACGGTAAACAGCGTAGCACAAACGAAAAGAAGAGAATTGGAGTGCAAGAAGAGGTGGCATGACTGCAAGTGAAGGACTGAAGAAAAACTGGCCAAGAACATTAAGGTAGCCATGAGAAGCGGAGGAGGACCTGATGTCCAAGAGTTGGATCCATCGGTGGAGCAGGTAGCATTCCTCATCCCAACAGAGTTGGTAGCTGGCGTGGAAGGGCAGGACAGTGCTTGAGTAGAGGGCTAGGAAGAACTACAGGATGAGTAAAAACCAGGGGCCATATAGTAGCAAACTGTAATCCACGGCAACACAGCAACACACTTTGCTGCACTGCGCTAAATGAAAGGGCAAGAGTGCCTCACATGTTAACTCATCCTTCACATAACTGTCCTTTCCTTGGGCAGTACCAATTTTTGCAGCCCAGTCCAGCCCTGCCTATGCTCTCATGTCCATGCATGATGTGCTGGCTAGGTCAAGGCATTTTCATACAATATTGGAACTTGTAATGTCATTTATCTCTTCACAAAACAGGACTACAAGTTTCAGAATACAAAGTAGAAAACCTGGACTGGAGCAGCACATCATGCATGGATTTTGAAAACTTGGCCAGTGCCAATGTAGGCCCCCTTGCACCATGATGCAAGTGTGCCTGTGTTGAGACTAGGCAGCCAAAAGTGGAATGTATTGTAATGTGGCTTTATAGGGGGTCAACTTGTCACCAGAGAGGATATTGAGGTGCTGAGTATATGTGTGCTCTCTAAGTAGGATCACTTGAAGAGACAAGTGTACACTTACTAGCACAAATCTATATTTGACACAGCTGTCCTGATGGGCTGGGTGAGGTTTTTCCAGGTGTACCCTGCCATGTAGGAGACTACCCTACCACCTGTCTTGCTCATGTGGACATTGAGGGTGGGGGTGAGTGCAAGTGATTCGGAGCGGAGGCCCATGATTGTTTGGTGGAAGCGTAGATGGTGTAGGAACTAGGTGGGTCCCTGTTAGTATAGTGACTTGTTGGTGTAGCTGAGCTTGAACTGCCAGTGTGTCTGAATGGGAAGGCTTTGTATTTTACTAAGGTGAGGTGTAATGTGCGCACCACAAGGTAGACTGAGTAATAGTCTAGCAGTGGTGTGCTGAATAGATTGCCTCTTGTCTATCAGCTGTGCAGAGATGCTGATGTAGAGGGAATAGGTGTATTATAGTCTACATGAGATAAGGGCATGGGTGATGGTCTTACAGGTGTCGGGAGGAACCATAAGAAGAAACATATGACCATTCAGATTATGTGAAAGCAGGTGGAGGTGATAGTGGCAATTCCAAGTCTCAGGGTGAGGTAGGTGTCCAGAATGATGTACAGGTTTCTGGGACGGTTGCAGAGTAAGGGTTTTCAGCCTAATCATGTGGGATACCAGGCTGAGTTCATGGTGCAGAATATTATCACTTCTATCATGTCACGTTGAGTATGAACAACTCATCTCAAATAGAGATAGCCATTTTGGTCAATTGCATACTGTAACTTAACAAATGAGGGAGAGAAATGAGGGAACAGAGGAGCTTGTTCGCCTCCCCTAACAATGAATTCACAAACAAAAAGAATGAGCTCAAAATGTGGCATTTAACAACCCAATAGTCAAGGTCAATGGAAATCGTTTCCTTGGCAGGTAGCCCATTTGGTTTATAAAAGTACCCTCACCCACCAACCTAGGTGGTGGCATGCTTCAGCCTAGGTTCTCATCCAGGGGGCCTAATACCTCCTGGGTGTGCTTCGATGCCTGATTACTGCGGAACTGTTTTTTTGTTTTCTTTCTCAGTGTGAAGTGGATACCGTGAGTGATAAATTTAAAACTACCTCCAGGGTATAACATTCTTTATTATGTGGTCCCTGGGGTAGGGTTAAAAGCAGGTTGTTTGGATGTGAATGAGAGAGTATGGTCTTGCACATCTCCAAAAG
The DNA here is from genome assembly GCF_964263255.1 of Lissotriton vulgaris. Taxonomy (NCBI): domain Eukaryota; kingdom Metazoa; phylum Chordata; class Amphibia; order Caudata; family Salamandridae; genus Lissotriton; species Lissotriton vulgaris. The sequence goes on from NC_141694.1 coordinate 503,776,723, forward strand.
ATTATTAAAATAATCCAAGTGATGTGGTCTACATTTTTCAGCCAATACATTCCCAATTTCCGGACCTGTGGTTAAGGGTTGAATAGCCCTGAAATCATGTGAACGAGGCACACACGCTAAGGTGTACATAGGTGTGTAAAGTGCATAACTTACAAGTTTTACCATCAGATTAAATAACTTCTGCAAGAGGAAAGGAGACATAACATGATTATAAACATTAAAAGGTCTTCAGCGGTGGAGACCTATCATCAATAAATGTGCCCCAAGCCTGTGTCGAATCCTTTACTGACTGGTGTGACCGTGAGTGTAGTGGTCGCATCGTCTAGCCTGCAGCATTGAATGAAAGATGAGTGACAACTAAACCTCTTGCCTATTATGTAGAAGCTTCTAGTTTGCTTTAAGAGAGCCCCTAGATAAAAGATTTAAGAAAATTACACCTAATGTGCCATCGGGCGGCCAATTAGCCCATTGCTTCTGTAATCACGTAAACACCACATTGTGCCGTGATGTTGGGTAGTTAGGAAGGACAAAACAAGGAATGTGTGTCATGATATCACAGTAGATTGTCAGTATGTACTTTTTAAAGTGAGAGCAAGAAATTATACGACCTACTTAAGGTACAAACATTTTTAATAACATAGATCCCGGTGGGAGGCGGTGCCTGTTGTCACACTCTGTACATGTTAATCCGAATAAAGAAAGAGGGAACAAAGTTATCAGCACAGCCTATTGGGTCAATTGCATAATGTAAAAACTGCTGGTGGTGTTGATGTCTCCTGAGAGTTAATGTATGATCTGGATGTCATCAGTGTAAGAGATGATGTAGAGTCTGAATGATAATAGCGACGGGAGTCATGTAAAAGTTTAAAAGAGTGGGGCAGAGTGAAGAGATTTGTAAGACTCTGCAGATGATCTCCTTACGTTATTAGGGAATAGAGTGAGTTTGAGCTGCTGCATACTTCCAAGTATGATGGTGACTATAGACTTCTAAAATGCTTCTCAGTTACTACTGTTGCAGAGTCTGGAGATGAATGTATGTGTTCCAGGAGGGAGTACAATTCTTACTTTGAGCGCCATTGGATTGAGGCAGAGGCAGAGCGGGCAGCCTGAAGATCCCACAGCGCCAGACAGCAGTTCTCGCCGCCACCAACCGCGCCGCCGCTCCGGGACTACACATCCCGGCAGCCTCTGCGGCGGCGCGCTGCCCTGACGCGGTAGACGCGCCAGGAGGGGCTGTAAAAGCACTGAGCCCTCGGTGGAGCGGGGGGAGTATAATTCTTACTTTGAGCGCCATTGGATTGAGGCAGAGCGGGCAGCCTGAAACTCCCACAGCGCCAGACAGCAGTTCTCGCCGCCACCAACAGCGCCGCCACTCCGGGACTACACATCCCGGCAGCCTCTGCGGCGGCGCGCTGCCCTGACGCGGTAGATGCACCAGGAGGGGCTGTAAAAGCACTGAGCCCTCGGTGGAGCGGGGGGAGTATAAATCTTACTTTGAGCGCCATTATATTGAGGCAGAGGCAGAGCGGACAGCCTGAAGATCCCACAGCGCCAAACAGCAGTTCTCGCCGCCACCAACCCTGTCGCGGCTCCGGGACTATACATCCCGGCAGCCTCTGCGGCGGCGCGCTGCCCTGACGTGGTAGACGTGCCAGGAGGGGCTGTAAAAGCACTGACCCCTCGGTGGAGCGGGGGAGTATAATTCTTACTTTGAGCGCCATTGGATTGAGGCAGAGGCAGAGCGGGCAGCCTGAAGATCCCACAGCGCCAGACAGCAGTTCTCGCCGCCACCAACCGCACCGCGCTCCGGGACTACACATCTCGGCAGCCTCTGCGGCGGCGCGCTGCCCTGACGCGGTAGACGCGCCAGGAGGGGCTGTAAAAGCACTGAGCCCTCCGCGTCGCGGGAAGCCCGGGCAAAGGGCGGGCCCTCTACGGCCCTCCAAGGCCAGACAAGGCTCGGCTTGGCACACCCACTAACGTGTACCATCTTGCACCTGGGTGATTATATTCACTACGTTTATTGCCAATTAGCCCCAGAAATGTCTACACCTGTTGCGGACGACCTTCCACCCAGGGTAGGTGTTTCCATCTTGGGTCCCTTGGATAAATTCTTTTCAAGAGCTATTTCTGAAGTCGACAGAGACATGGCTCTGGCAGAGCGCCAAGCTGCTCGTCCGCTTTCCATCGAGCAACTTAAAAATACTGCACTTGACTCTTTTTCCAAAGTTACCCTTGGTTCACATTTGGACAACGCCTCCATGGAAAATACAGACGCTGATCTGTTTAATACGGAGAATATTCCCTTAATATTTCAGGTCAGCTCGTCCCCTAAAAATGATACATCTGCTGCCACTCAACTTGACCTACCCCCCCCTAGCAGTAATCCAATTATTGACCTGGTTACCCCCAAAACTCTTAAGGCTTCTGAGCATGCAAGTTCAAGCCTCATAGGGGCACAAATATCCCTGGATGTCGTACAGCAAACGCAAACCCAAATAGCTACTTCTCAACGTGCGGGCCCAAAGACATCGACTGTTATTAACCTCCCAAAAAAGAAACAGGAAATTATTCGCTCACCCCCGAAAAAAAGCAGGAAAAGAGGTTTGGGTAACATAGATACTCCCGCCCGCAAATTAATGCCTTCTAAGGACTCACTTAGGAAAGAATTACTTCAAATAGTGGAAGGGGCACCCAATGCACCTGAAAAAATACTTCCCTCTCATGTTCCACCTTCCATAAAAGATTTTGTTGATGCGATGGAACACTTATTGAAAGCCCTACTACTCCCAATAGTAGAGAGAGTTAAGAGATTAGGTGTCCAACTGGATACCCTTATGGAATGTCCCACTTTAAAAACCACAAATAGTAAGGACATAGCCAAATCACCTAACTTAAAGGAGGCAGATAAAACTTCAAATAAGGTCAAAAATATACCTGTAGTAAAAACTCCCATTATACAAACCTCTTCAGCTAAATTAAAGTCAGCTAATAAAGTGACCGCCGCCCCAACAAAACCGCCTTTAAACCCACAGGCACAGTCTTCTCAAATAAATTCTCTTATGGAATCAGCCAGAATGGGGAACACAAAGTCCACACTGGACACGGATAAGGTTGGTTTTAAACCCACAAGAGCTCCACGTGAAAGAAATGTGGACCTACCTCCAGCTGCCTCACATAACGTTATTGTTTTAATGGGGGTTTTGCCCTTATCATCAGGATCTTACGAAAACCACACTAGCCTAAAGAATAAAGTCATCTATTGGCTAAAAAACAACAGGCCATTGCCACCCCACTTAAATGGCGAAATCATCACGGTGCGACAAACTAATTGGGTTGGAGTACGTCCCAAAGACATAGAGGGCGACGTAGTAATTATCACTTTCAAAGACCCTAGAGTCATCGCGCATATTAGGGACTGGTTTTCAGACTTTAACAGAGGCTCGATTACACCCAAAGTGTTATCATACTTCGATCCTGAAGCTCTAATGCCCCGTAAAACGTTTCGTCCTAAACCGTATTATGACAACTTTTCCTTCCCCCGGCACCAAAGATTACCTTACAACTCTTAGCCCCCTAGGCATGGAATGATGGAAAATATACTTCCTCCACCCCCTGTACATGACTTTGCTGGATACGGCCAATACTTACCACCTATAACTCCCTCATGGAATCTTCCTTGCTACAAACATTACGCCCCGCTTTGCGGCTTGGATGACATTGAATGACTCTCCTTACCTGATGCTGATAATCCCGTGATGGGGAATGTACTTGGTATATCCTCCAACGCACCATCTATAAATGGAGAGCTGCAGTGCAGAAAGTCAGGAGAAAAGGGGCTAGTAAGCGGGCAATCACTATGTATTCAACAACTACATTGCCTCGTGTTCACCAGCCAAATACTATAAATACTTCCTGTATCCACTCGGTGAATCGAAAATCATCTTCCAAATTACAGATTCTCAGCTGGAATGTGGCTGGCATTTCCTCGAAAATTGTTCAACCGGCATGGCTGGATGTGGTCAATTCTTTCTCAGTTCTGTGTTTCCAGGAGACCTGGGTGCAAACCCCGACACATCTATTGGGTTTTCAGACCTTTCATTCACCAGCGATAGAGAGCAAGCAAGGCAGACATAGGGGGGGTTTGTGTATATATGTTAGTGTTGGCATAGGATTGAGGATTCGGAAACATCTCCTTAAGGATTCCTACCAAATAATTGTCATTGAAATAGGCCTATCCTTGAGTCTATTAATAATCAATTTTTATAATAATATGCCTTTACACGGTTTGGAGAAAGTCCTACATGACTTGTTCCATGTCATCATTTCGATTAAAAAGTGGTGCGGGGGTGAGTGTGCGACTGCGTTTATGTGCGATTTTAATTGTCATACTTGCCAATACGTTTCAAGGGGTTTGTGCAAGTTTTTTCCCACACAAGAAAATTAATTTGAAAATGATATCCTAAATCACTTCTTACACTCAAAAACAGGGGAGGTATTAAATAATTTTATGGCTTCTTTTAATTTAGCCTTCGCAAATGACATATGCTCTCCACCGAGACCATTTAAACCTTCCTTTCATGGAAGAGCAGCAAACTCAATCATTGATTTTGTTCTCTTCTCAAAGATGCATGCTTCCCTTATATCCTCCTGGGATACCCTTGACCACACATACGGTGACCATTACCCCCTGACCCAATCCATTGTGCTATCGCTTTCCACAAATCGCCATAACAATCCCCCTATAAGCTACGAGCAACCTATCAAAATAGGGGCAATAAATGGCTATACCCTAAAATGGGAAAAAATCAATCCAGCTAGTCTCCTTAAAAATCTCTTGAAGTTGAGGTGGGAGGAGGTACACACGTGTTTGTCCCTGACTGAACATCCTCAAACAATTCTCGAAGCTTTTTTAAAAATACAGGAAAGTTTAAAAAAGCTACTTACCCGCCACTTCAAGCCAGGCCCTATTATTCCTAAAGGGTGGTTCGACAAAGACTGCACTAGAGCCCTACAATCATTGAAGAAAGATTTACACTCGAACCCAAAGTTACCTATGGAGATAGTTCAGGCTAGACTTCGATACCGCCTTGCCATAAAGAATAGGAAAAGATCTCTGAAGGCGGAAGCTTGGCGGACTCTGTTGTCAACCTGTGAAAGCCGCAATTCCTCAGCATTCTGGAAATTTGTAAATACCCCACTTCCATGGGTCATAATGCCTGAGAGGAGTTTGGACCTTGCAATCGATGGTGATACAAGGGCCGCCTACTTTCAACAACTATATAGTAAACCTATTTCATCTAACATTTCTCCATCGGATCCCACCCCTTCCTCAAATACCACCACAATGGATCTGAAAAAGGGTCCTTCTAACATTGTCTTTTCATGTGAGGAGGTCATGCTCGCTATAAGAGAGAGCACAGCTGGGAAGGCTCCTGGCCCAGATGCCATCCCAGCGGATGTCTTCAAAGCAGAAATAGATTGTTGGGCCCCAGTATTAACCTCTGCCTTGAACTCTGCTAATGCTTATGGTCAAATTCCAACTTGGGCAGAGGCCATTGTGGTACCCATATATAAAAAAGGAGATAGGCATTTACCATCTTGTTATCGGCCTATCTCCTTGCCTGACTCTTTAATGAAGGTCGCTGGACGTATTATTTTAAAACATATACACAACTGGACTGAGGAGGCTGATGTCCTTTCCTGACTTCAATATGGCTTTCGAACTGGAAGGGGCACAGTTGAACAGAGCTTGAATTTACATCTCCTTATGTCTAAATACGTGGAGGCTAAAAAGGGTAACCTCTTTGTAACATTTATAGATTTAAGCTCAGCTTTCGATTGCGTGGTCCATGAACAGCTATGGAAAGTCCTCGAGGATTTGGGGATGAATCCATCTATCCTCAATTTTATCATTAATTTGTATAGAGATGCGGGGGCCAGGGTGCGGTTTGGTCTGAGGGGAGAGTGCTATCCAATATTCACTATCACTAGAGGGGTGAGGCAGGGGTGCATTTTAGCCCCCCTGCTTTTTTCTCTCTATATAAATGCCATCGGTGACCATTTGAAAAACATTGAATGTGACTATCCGAAAGTGGGGGGTCATGCCGTCCCAATCCTGTTGTATGCCGACGATGCGGCTATATTGTCTCAAACAAGATTGGGGCTGCAAAGAGCAGTCACCGCATTTACACACTTTATGCATGAAAGGGGCCTGAAAGTGAATATTGGTAAGACATTCTCCATGGTATACAGCAAGGGAATAAAGAAAATCCCATGTCCCATATTCATTGAAGGTCAAAAAATAGAAACAGTTGAACATTTCCCATATCTGGGCATTTGCGTCCACAGAAAGGTGACCTGGCAGCCTGCCATTAAAGCTAGGAAACTTGCTTTTACTAGAGCAATTGGGGCGCTCCGAGATTTAGCCAGTAAAATAGGGGGGAGACCAGTAAAGCAGCTTATCACCATCTACAAAGCCAAATGTGCCTCAACGGCAACCTATGGGGCCGGTCTCTGGGGGATCGATAACATATTATCCATCCAGATAGTGGAAAATCAGTTTGTAAGGTATCTATTAGGGATACCAAAATCAATATCCACCTATATGATCCACATAGAGTTAGGGCTACCTTTCATTTCAGATGTAATCAAAACTGAGCCGCTCCTCTTGTGGCATAAGATCTGGACTACCTCTGAGGCTGCATTAAATCGAGAAAATTTTTGGGACAATCTAAAGCTGGAGGGGGTAAAACATATGAAATGGCTGGCATATGTTAAAAGTGTGTTCTGCGATATTGGTCGACCAGAGTTTTACACTGACCCTTTGACTTTGGAGCACATTTCAAGGGAAGTCTTGAGAAAGATTTTAATGGACCACTTGGAAGCCAAGAGGTGGGCTATCCAAAAACTCAAGAAAACAATCCTGGACTTTCAAAGGATTACCTTGAATAAGGGGCTCCAACTGTATCTCTCCACTGACTTTTCTTCTTTTACTACAATGCTTCTCTCCAGATTCAGACTGGGCTCCTTTTTCCGCCTAATAACATTTCCTTCCTGCAATGACTGGACCCGAAATTTGTGCCCCTGCCCATGTGATGACATTTCTTCTCAATCGAACATCCATTCCACATTGTTCTGTAAATACTATGTAGCCCCTAGGAAATCTCTATTGAGACCATTATTGAAGAAATGGGGCTTGAGGTCTTGTAAAGATGACTTTGACCGATTACAACAGTTGGAGGATAGGGATGTCATACGCACTATGGAACAGTTCTTGAAATTGCTGCTTAAATTTAGGAACTCGATACGATAGCTTATGTATATTTGCGTTTCTTAATCTTGGTTCTCCTAACCTTTTAAACACAGTTTATATGAAAGAGGTTTTATCCCTTGTTTTTATGATTATGTTTCTATTCTGATTGCAGATTTATTTTTAAACAATGTAATGAATGCTTTTATGATATCCTTCTGAATATCGAATAAAGCTTATTTTGATTTGATTTGAATGTGTTCCAGGAAACTACAGGATTCCCATGAACATTTTAAATTGTGGCATAAACATGCTCATCCCCTTTCATGCAGTGCAGTTAGGTAGCTTGCTGTAAAGAGCTGTGTGGATGTGTGTCAAATATGACCTCTAAGGCACAATATTACACAAATTGCATGAAGGACAGTACAGCAAGGCAGATTGGTGTGTTTTGCTGTGTGAAAGGCAGAGTGCAGGACTGTAAGAGAAATATCAATATATAACTTATCTTTAGTATTGCAGGGGCACCAACTGATGGCTACAGCAAATGCAGGCACCCTCGCTACATTGTGCAATGATGCCAACAGTGGTGTTGAGAATCAAATGTTTCATCTGCACAGGCAGAAAGCAGAAATGCAACTAATATGTAAAATGTGGGCAATTCCTGCACAAACTGGAAAGCTGCGTCACGTTATGTGTAATTACACAAATAGCGCCCCTAGTTGATACGAGGTTGCATGAACAATGTACAAGTATTGCCACTTGAAAAGGGACCATAGTGTAACCCTGCCCTCTTTACTCATAAAAATATATGTTCCACTTATCCCTGTGTAAGTCAATGTTACAATGATCACTTATGTCAAATTCAATCATGGATTCTTCACAACATATTTTAATTTCTTTCCAGAGGGACAAAAAACACCTCTTGTAGATCAGCCAGTCCCTGATGCCAAGCCTGTTGGTGATACCATCATGCTCCCCATGGATGATGACACCTTCAAACAGCCCCAGGACACTTTTAATACTTCTCCTTCGCTCTTGGCAAAAGAAGACAATGTTGCGGGGTCTCCAGATGAACCGAATCACACTAGAGATGGACCATCCAGCTTTCCCATCACAACTGAGGACTCCGAGCACCCCCAAGTTGTTTTTCAAAAGCAAGTGGTAGAAGTCCAGCAGTGAATGTCTGATGTGGTCCCGTTGGGATGGAGACCATAGTGGGCACTCTTGAAGGAGTCCGTAGGTGTCCTAGCCTTAACAAGGGGTTAACAAAGGCCATCACAGATACCTATGCCTAGCTCCATTGGATTGATGATTCCCTAACTGATATCACTGGTGTCATGATTAAGAAGAAACAACATCAGCCTTCTCCATCTGATACCAGTGAATGTTTCAGGCAGTTGGGCGGTAGGCATACATAATGCCATAAAATCCCCAGAGTAAAAGTTTGACTCATTCATTGTATCAACCTGTGTCCTCAATAGCAACATTGTTGTTTTGTTTGCAAACAAGCAGACATTTGTCTGGGATTACCATGCTGCCTTACAAGCTCTCACAAATGCTGGTGAGAACAGGGGATTCACATTTCTGCCTCTGATGTGTGTGTGCTTGAGGCCAGGTAAAGTACTCAGCTACCTCCCATTCAAACACCACCAAATCCAGGAGAGGCAGAACATGCTTCAGATGAGAAAGACGTGGAGTTCCCCAGTTTCCGTCAAAGAACTGCCAGGTAAACATTTTATGAGTGCCATCAGCCAGTTTTTCTAAATGTCCTGTGTAGAACATCATGCCACATTCTTCGGAACCCAATACAGTACTATTTGTTTGGGCAGTTGTTTATCTTGTCCACTAATGGTTTATAAAAAAGCCTACCTTTGCTAATGGCAATTTGTTTCTCCTCACTGAATATAATCTTCCCATGCAAAATTCACCTGCCATGTGTCTAAAAAAGAATTTGTATTATGCACAAAACCTAAGAATTTAGGATACATATTGATGGAAATATCAAATCATCTATTCACATGTTTCAATGTGAGGATGCATACTTCAGGAATAACGTTTTGTATATTTTGTTTGGGTGAAAACCATAATGAGTTTTTTATGCTTGCTTCTTAAAAGTCTATATAAAAAATCCAAGTTTAAAATCATAAACCACTTTTCTGCAGCACAAGAGAGAACTCATCATAATGGCAGATGATGCCTATATATGTACACATATACCAATTACATCTACCGCAACGGTATGATAAGCAGTGTGTACCTTATGAATGGCATGTCAGAATGTTTCAACAAGATGCATTTTCCTGGTAGACACTGCAGAGATGATGATGTCAGTAGAACTTAGAATATGAAAATGGAACTATTGTGGAGGATATTGTTATGTGAAAAGGGAGCCAGTACTGGAGGGGAGCTGCTGCTGAATGGTAGTTAGACAATGCTGGAAGCTTCTATGACAATAAATTACTTGGAACTGGAACCTGCCTTGAAGAATTCTTACATAAAGTGGTGGCAAGCTGTGGAACTGCGGAGGATGCAGTTATGAGATCCTTCCACCCCTGGAATACTTCAGAAGTGCTAGAACTCTTTCTAGAGGAGGGTAAGAATATTTGTCTGTATCCTAGTGTGCTTGAGTAAATGAACAGCACTAGATCTAGGAGAGTCCCCAAGTGTAACTGACCCATTGAATCTTAATTAAAGTGTAATTGGATGCTAAGGACATCCTGCAGCATATTTGTACACTAGAAGCCTTAAGGACGCTTATTCACTGTTTTAATTGACTTAACTTACTGATATTCAAGCTGAAGCACTGAAATTAATGAATTTGAGATGATTGCATGATAAGAAACACAATGTGAATCTTTTAAAGACCAGCGCTGCCCTGCCGTTGCCCAGAGGGTGCATATTGAGGATGTCTCAGGGGACGAGGCAATCGCCTGCATTGTAGTCATACATGTGCCTAGAGCCATCCGAGAGAGTGTATTGAAGAGACTGCCAGCAGGAGCTGCTACAAGCAGGCCACGCATATTGAAGAAACTGCTGGTGGGAGCAGCTACATGTGAGTTAATGAAAGAATAATAACAGAATATTAACAAGAGATAGTTTAGAAGGAGTGCAACCTTACCTGCTTCTGCCTGAGTCTCCATTGTGGGCGTGTCTACCCAAGTCATCAAACATAGTAAAATGACTCTTTTGCATCTTCTAAACAGAAACAGTGAGTGACTTGGAAATGGCACCACCACCAATCTTCCTTACAATGCCTGGTGATCCTTCGCTCTCAAGGAAACAATTAACCCCTTCGACGCTCATACCTCTCGTACACTCATGACAAGCTGAGCTCGTCATGAATAATGGGAATCAATGAAATTCAGCACTGGAGGAGAATACCACCAGCATCAATGGTGTTAAAGAAATACTTTTTCACATACATTTTGGCCATTGGAGGAGATATACATAGTCACGTCAGATGACAAGCAATCTTACTTCATCATCTAGGAGTAGAAGAAGAAGATTTTCCGAAGATCTTAAAGGGATCTCTCTGGGTAAGGGGGAGGGTTAGCCTAACAAAGTTTATGACATGTCACTGCAAATGTTGGACTCATGTTTTATTGCTAAGATAAATGATGTAGTGGAATGTCATAAGTTCTTTTACAGGGTACAAAAGACAGAAGATGACATTGCTTCTTATCTCATGGCCCTGAGAAGATTGCCCCTGACCTGTCAATTTGAGAACCTGTATGATTTGCTCATTAGGGATCCAAATGTAAGAAGTGCCAACAACAATATGGCAAAAGTGAAAATATTAACAAAAGATCTCACTTTGGAAGAGACCTTCCAGGTGGTCAAAGGGATGGAACAAGCAGCGAAGTGGCTGAAAGAAATGGATACGTCTAACAGGTCATCAATGATGTGAGTAAAGAGTATGCTCCTATCCAGGTATTACGATCTCTGAAGGTGGAAGTGAAAAAAGTCAATCTGGATGCCAAGACGAAAATAGAAGCCAAGGTTAGGGAGATAAAATGCTATTGTTTTGGAGCACTGGTTTATATTGCTTCTAGCTCAAAGAGTGCAGCCAGAGGGGTTGTGTGTCATAATTGTGGCAAAAAATGCACTTTGCCAAGGTCTGTAGAGCAAAATCAATACTAGCAAGAAGTTGATAAAATGTGTGAAAATATTAGGGAGGTAATGTTAACCCTTCAGGACAAGCAGTTGCAAGGAACTTCTAATGGTATCTCTGATGTTACTAAATGCAACATGATGAAAGGAAGCAATAAAGTTAAAAAAAGAGAATGATAGAAAGTTGGAAAAGCCACATTGTAACATATTGATAGATGATCTGCAAGTAAAAGTGTTGGTCAATTCTGGCAGTGTGTATACCCTGATTTCTAAATACACCCTGCATCAATATCATTCAAAAGGATTGAGGGCTGGTCGGATCCTGACATAAGGGCAATGGGGCATGGTGTTAAGAAGCTCAAAATCCTTACAAAGAAATGGATGACCTCTGGGTTTGAGAAGGAGATGATGTATGGTTGTGTGTATATAATGGACTTTGGCTCGAATTTGTAAGGCTTAGGGCAACAAAAGGACTTGGGTATCATTGTAAATCCTAATGCAGAGAAGCGGGTCATGTCAATTACCAAAATGCTGTAACAAACGAGAATGAACCGATTTGAATGGCATGAAGAATATATTGTGAAATAATGTCCCCATTTGTTCAAAGACAAATGAGGGATGATCCATGGTTCTTCACACAAAATTATTTTGTAGGAAAGAGCAATTCCTGTTGTGTATAAGAGAAGGAATGTGCTTACCTTGCTGAAAAAACCTTGGCAACAGGAATTAGACAAGTTGCTGGCACAAAAGATCATCAAAGCCATAGAATCATCCGAGTGGTTGCACTGATAGTAGTCTCTCCTAAGGTGAATGGCAAAATCAGTCTATGTACCCGGATATACGGATCGACAAACAACCACTCCCAAATAGTTCCGAAAGGTTGTCGTGCTATGGGGGCCCTTGAGTTTAGAATCGACCAATGGTTGCGGTGTCGAAGTTGACCAGTAGGAACTACCCTAACAAAATTGTAAAACAAGCAAAAAAGAGAGCGCTAAACACACCTAGGAGCGCCCTCTTAGAAAAGGTAGTCAAACAGAGAGACGATTGTGTACCTGTTGTCATGACGTACGACCCTATGGCCACCAAAATCCGTCAGTCTCTCCACAAGCATTGGTCTATTCTGTCCAACAGTGATTTCCATATGCCACCTCCGAGATTTGCCTTCAAGAGGGCAACTAACTTGAAAGACAAACTTGTACACTCAAGGGCCCCCATAGCACGAACTGATAACAACTCCACAATACCCAACGGCCACTTCCCATGTGGAACTTGATCTGTATGTCCACTGACTAAGAAGAGCAAAAGTGTGACACTCACATCGGGTAAAGAATGGTTCCAAAACCAGTTTAGTAACTGCAACGCTACACAAGTTGTATACTGGTTAACGTGCCAGTGTGGTTTACACTATATATGACTCACTTCCCGAAAGATCAAAGTGCGAATACAGGAACATTTGAGCACCATTAGAGCGGGCAAATTAACAACTAAGCTGGTCCAACACTGTTTTACTGAGAAACACACCTTCCAGTGGACAGTACTTGCGAAGATTAAGGGTTCCCCTCAGAACATCGATGGGATCTTATTAGCCAAAGAGGCACGCTGGATTTACAATGAGCAAACAGACAGGATTGGGCTCAACGAGATCATAGAATGGAACAGGATTAAACTGTGACTGGCATACTGCTCCATTAGTGGCCCACTATCTGCAAAGCATTTACAGCTCACCTCTCCCAGGCTTGGGTGGGGTGGGATGGGTTATAAACTACCAGCCCCTAAGTGGTTCCTTTTAAGTTCCTGAACCAGTCGCTGTTTGGCTACAGTGGCCAATATCACCATGATTTACACCCATTGCCCTTTCCTGTAAGTGAGGGGGGTTGTTAAGTTGTAGCTACAGCTATGTGACAGGGAGGGCAGTATATGCATTCAGACCTGCTGGAGAGAGTATTAAATTCCCCCTTCTTTCTGTGTTCTGATATGACACAACGTTCTTTTGCCCATTGGGCACTTATGAGTCATGTGGGTTTTCTCATGTCAGTTACACACTAGAAATGAGCAGCTCTGTGTCCGTTTTTCCTACATGTTCAGTTTTTTCACACATCACCTAGGATTGCCCCTGGTTATGATAGTATACTCTCAACATTAGGGCATTTTGTGACCAATTTTGGAGGGACGAGGGCGTTATTACGCCCCCAGACATGCTTTAAAGTCCCGTCTGTTGACTAAGTCAAGATGGCCGCCGCGCCCGATGCCGTGGTCACGTGCTGCAATGCGATGGGCGTGGTCTTGTCACCCTTCCGCATTTGTATGCTTTCCGGACCGGCTTCCGGCACGGCTGAGGAAAGGCGTCTTCCTGGGTTCGTCACGGTGAGGAGTTTCTCCGGGAGTTACTCGGCAGGGAAGTACCTAGGGGAACTCCGGTTCCGCGTGACAAGAGGAGTGTGTATGGTGCATGGGCTTAGTTGCCTCGTATGTTACTCAGCCCTGTGGACTTACAGTTTTGAAAGAAAGAGTCTGATACGATCGATCCAAGGGTGTCAGTGCCTCTTATATTCACTATTAGGCACCCAGTAGGCATACAATGTAGGTGTGGCCTATGGTTTTGCACATCGGTGGTACGAGCAATAGCTCAGCGGTCGTTGACCTTCCGATGGGGCATAACTCCCGGACATTTCCAGGCCAATTCAGTGCTGAGGAAGTATGTTGTTGTTTGCCCTACAAAGGCTACTAGTGGAGCAAATATGATGTGTGACAATGCATATTGAAAGGCAGTAGAGTAGTGCCTATGACAATACATTATATAAGCCTATGTACAATTTCTCTTCTTTCAGATAAAAAGTTTTATCAAGGAACAAGGGACACACTTACGTTAGAAGTACCCAGTGACCTTGTTGATACCGGAGCGGCGGGTATGACTTGCTTGGCTGTCTCCTGGTAATATTCCCCACACATTATCATACTTTTCATTCCCCACGTTTTTTGCCACCCTAGGGTCTATATGTTTTTAATTGTGTCTTCTTACCTGTTCTCTCCTGGCAGCGCGTTACAGAACTAGTGTCCAAAAAGTGAAGTGGCAGCATTTGAGTGCAGCCCTGATGAAACTGCTTAACGCAATATAGCAGTGAAACATGTCGGCACTGGCAATAGGTAATGGTATGCATGATTAGCTACCAGCCTTTTTAATATTAAACAGCACACTATCACCGCCCTATGAATAAAATTGGTTAAGGGACTGGTGTGCTGTGTGTGTTTTTAGGCACTCAGTTATATTTGTGTGTGTTTGTCACCAGCAGATTTTTCTGCGCTTCACTATTTGTCACTATATATGTTGTTTGTTTTGGACACTTCTTTTCTTTCTTCTTATTTCCTTTGAGAAGCAAGTGACTACCGATGATGAGACAGGGGCCTGTCTGGAAATTGCATACCAGTTACCCCGATGGGGGTGTTTCCGTGAGGGGTAATTTGCTTCTCGCACATTTTTTCCTCTATTAAGAGTAGCGTCCAATATTTGGTGTGGACTTGTGTGACCAACTTTATTTTGGTTCACTTTTTGTTGGTGTTCTGTGGTGTTGTCCGGGAGAACAGGTCTTTTAACGTGGGCGGAGTACAGTGCATTACCTCCTTATAATGTGTATAAGGGAGTAGTGGGGAGCAGGACATTTGGACCCCCTTCCTTTTGAGTCACTGATATATTTGCACGGCATTGGATTGGGTCTTTATTTGTATTGTAGATTTTGAGTGGAGGGCGACCCTTTCCGCATTCTCTCTGAGCTCCTAGGTATTGTTCAAAGGGTGATCAAACAAATTTTTCGGTGGCATGGAGAACGTATGGTGCTTTCAGGACAATGTTTGGATTGCCAGGGGGATGAATTGCACCATGACAAGTTGTTTTAGGAGGTTATGAAACGACTTGACGAACATGACATGATGGTCAGGAGAGATATATGCCAATTTAGAAATAAATGTGTTACTTAATTAGATCATGAAATATCAGAGGAAGGGATCCAGCCAAAGAAAAGTAAAGTCCAAGGAGAAAATGATGCACCGCATCTAGAGAACAGGGGCAGACTAAAACTGTTCCTGGGCTTAGCAGAATACTGCTAGAAGTTCGTAAAGCATTTCATGAAGGTGGTTGAGTCCTTGAGAAAATTAATGAAAAAGGATGTTATCCTTGAGTGGAGTGATGAATGTAAAATAGGCTTCGGCTTCTGTAGGTATTAAACAAACCACAAAGCATTAGCGCTCCTCTCGCTGAATAGGTGCACACAGAAACACAGTGTGTCTCAGTAAATGACAGCCGGTGATTCCCTACCTGGGAAAACCAATACTGTCCATCATTAAAAACTGGATTCCTTCCAGAGAACCATATAGAGAAGCGGACAATAAGCTGTTTGCCTCTAGCCATTCTACATAACATGAGCGGTTCTTGCCGAAACAGTTGTCTGAATTCAAAAGGGAAGATTAATTGCACACATCAGTTAATGTGCAGGCACTTCTCTTATACTCATGTCTCACCGTGGTCAACGGTAAGTCATTACCACGTATGGAATCATGGGACATGTGGTTCCATAGTGCTTCTATTTCAAAAATTTAAAACCCATGGGATTAAACAGGTTCATTACATATGATACATTAACAAAAGTACTTCCCCCCACTGTGTACCAACAGGACAATATTTTGCACATGTTCGGCACCCTGAAGGTGCTAATGAGGTTTCATCTCCTGAGATTTAGGCTGTAAGCAAATGGTATGGTTTAGAGAGTAAAACATAGTATTATAGAGATCATATAAAATTGTTTGTCTTGGAGGAAGGAGTTGAGGAAGTTTATGCGGGCCCACAGATCCACTCCCCCTTCCATGACAGGAGTTTCACACTGTGTCTCTCTTAAGGGGAGAGAGCGAGAAAGAAAATACATTTGTGCCTGGTTGGTTGACAAGGACCAAGGGCCATATTATCTAGAAAGGGCGATACATTATGGCCGCTTTTATTGGCAGGAAACTCCAGCTAAAACGGCGATAATGAGCTTGATAATATGCCCTTGTAAATACCCATAGAACCCCAGGTTCCAGTGTTAACGTGGGCTTCTATGGGAATTCACAAGGGCATATTATCAAGCTCATTATCGCCGCTTTAGCTGGAGTTTCCTGCCAATAAAAGCGGCAATAATGTATCGCCCTTTCTTGATAATATGGCCAGAGTGTGGCATGACCATGAAACAATTAGGGCAAGAGTTACTGAAAGGCAGAAAGGTACAGAGGAATATTATGACGTAAAAAAAGGGGCAAAAGAGACATGTTCGTAAGTGGATGTTTGGGTGGTGATAAAAAGAGGTGTAATAGCAAAAAAGTGGGACAGTACATTTTCGTGTCTGTTCAAAGTCACCAGAGACGGAATGTGGTAAAGGTGAAAGATGGTTCGATGTGGAGCTTGGGAAATGTTTGTAGGTTTGCAAATCACCAGAGGGAAAGGGATGACTTTTTAATTGTGTCTAAAAGCAATATTTTGATAATTGTACACGGAGTTCCATAATATTGCATTGCTTTGATGTTTAAATACTTGTAGAATGTTTCAGGTAGTTCAGATATAGTTTTGCTGAAGTTTCCTTCTTTTATTTTGTTTTCCTGTTGGTTTTGTAAGGAGGATGATATGTAGAGATGATGATGCAAGTAGAACTTAGAATGTAGCATGAAAATATGGGGAGGAATGTTGTTATATGAAAAGGGAAACTAGTATTGCAGGGGAGCTGCTGCTGAATGGTAGCTGGCCATATGCTGGAAGCTTCTATGATAATAAATTGCATGGAAAAGGAAACCTGCCTTGCAGAACTCTTACAAACATGGAATGAGAAGGTTATGAAAAAGTACATACAAATGTACCACCTATAAAAGGTTTGTGTGAGGCATGTGAGGTCAAAACACTGTAACAAATGTTACAACTAGTGTTGCAATGTAAAAGATCACAACATCATTTCCAAATTTGAAAAAATTACTGCTCACACAAATGAAAAGTAACAATACAACACTCAGGATGGTTGTACTAATACTGGCCAGCTTGCCATGCTCATAGTCCTTATGGATTAGCATAGTACGTGTGCCACAAGAGGATGCTAGACAACATGTTCCCCACCTTCAAACAGCACCTCTCCAATCCACGGACCCCCACTCACAGCTTCCCCAGTCCTCTCATCCCTAACCGCACAGCCTCCAATCACAACCCAGCTAACACAGCTCAGCCCCAAAACGACACGCACCGCTCCGCTACCCCCAGCACCTTAATAACCCACTCACCTTCTGTAGCTACCCCACACTCCTTAATCACAGACATAGATCTCTCCCCCTCTACCCCCTGCACCTTAATCACCCACCGACCTATTGTAGTTTCCCCACACCTCTCAATCACAGACATAGACCTCTCCCCCACATACACCAGCCGCACCCCATCACAGCTGAGGAACATCTCACAGCTCTCCCCTCCCCAATCCGCGGTAAGCAGTCACCCTCCTGATCTTACTTCCCATTGCATACCACCCGTTCATATCCCCCAAATTCCCCCATGCACTAGCGAAGATCACCCCCCTTTGCGCACTCCCGTTATCCCCACCCTCCTCACCCCCCACCACACAACCTCCGCGAACGTCGCAGATGCTGCTGTAATGGATCACCCATCCGATCTCACTTCCCCACACCCCTCATGCATTGGCGATTATCATCCCCTTTCACACATCACCAATACCCCCACCCTCCTTATTCCCCACCCCACTCCTCACACAAGTCGCGCAGAACCCACCTCCACCACCTTGAGCATACCTCCCGCGTCCCGCGACATGACCAACCCTCACCCTCTCTCCCCCCCACTCTCACTCCCCACTACCCCACCCCATCGGCCAGACGCACGGAACACTCCACCTCCCTCAACATAACCCCTTATCCTTTATCCCCTCCCATTCTTAGCCCTCACCCCCTATTGTCACTCCTCCCCTCTCCAGTCTACATTCATTCCTCAACTCACCCACACCGCCTACCACAAGCGCCATCACTCACGCTATCAACCGCCCCCTGTCCTCATCCCCGACCCCGGGTCACAAACTCTCTCATCCTTCGAACGCTACCCCACCTACTCGGACCACAGAGCCCTGCTCCATCGCGCGCACATCCCGCCACATTCGATCCAGTTCCCACCCCATTACCCGACTCAAACACTCACCCACTGCTCTCACCTCCAATTCCATCCCCAATCCAACACTGGACATGATCATCTCCACCCTCATACAAGTCAAGGAAGAGCTCCACAACATCAAAGAACTTCTTCTCACACACCCCAGGCATCCACTACCCTACACTTCCCCGCCCAACAAGGACTCCATTCGCCCCTCAAACCGTTCCACCCTGCTCTCCCCACGCTGGCCCTCTATCCCTGATCGCAAGGCCACCGGCCGTCCCCGTCGCACCCTAAACACCCTTTCGGGCTGAGACTTACACAATCTACTCTGCTCCTATGGCCCAGGTCCCACAAAACGCTCACCCACAACACACCTCCCCATACCCACGATTCTCACAAATCCCCTCAGGCCACCCACACTGAGCGACAGAAGTTCTGTCCCTTGTAATCTCAAAAATATCCCCCTCTCCTTAGAACATTCTCCCACCCTCCTCACCCCTCGACTAAAGTGTATCCTGCTCAACTGCAGATCAGCCCGGAGACACTCCTCTGGCATCGCGGAGCTCATCTTATCAAGGGACATTGATCTAGCCATTCTGACTGAAACGTGGTTAACTGAAACATCCACACCTATAATGGACATACTCGTCCCCCCCAACTATCGCATTATTAGACTCGACAGGAATGGCAAGACGGGTGGGGGAATCGCATGCATCTACAGGAGCAATCTAGCTGTCACTGAAGGCCCCTCCCCCTCCCTCTCCGCCTGCGAACTCATCTGCCTTGAGATTACTAGTGAGGGCAAACCTGTGTGCTCCCTTCATGTTATTTACCACCCACCCGGTGACAACTTCATCTTCTCCCAACAACTAATGGACACGATATCCACCAACGCCGGTCGACAGCTCAATCAAATTTACCTGGGAGACTTCAACCTCCACTGGAATGACCAGAAAGACACTGTGGTGAAGAGCCTTAAGACTTTCCTCGATGCGCTTGACCTCACCCAAATCTGCAACGGTCCGACACATGAAAAAGGCTCTATCATTGACCTTATCATCGCCAAAGAAGACTCTACCCAACTAGTCGCAATCGAACCATGTGACTGGTCAGACCACCACATCATCACCTTCTTCATCAACGAAAAAGTCAAACTTAACCCGGCGCAACCTGCCAAAACCAAGATCTGGAAGAGGGACCTGAAGAACCTTAACCCAAAGTCCTTACCTGCCCACACAGGCAGTCTCCTTCTTCCCCCGACGGACGTCTCTGATGTGCACTCATTAACCAACCTCTACCTAGACTCCATGTCTACAATAATCAATGAAGCCGCACCCTTGCAATTGAAGAGAGTCTCCACCAAGAACTCGAACCCATGGTACGATGGCAGACTCAATGAAGACAGACGTGTGATGCGCTTAGCTGAGCGCGCGTGGAGATCGGACCCCTCAGCACTGAACCTTAGGACGCTTAAGAGTAAGAGAAACGCTTACTTCAGAAAAATCAAACGATCGAAATCAATATTCTTTAGCCAACAGCTGGATCAAGCTAAAAACCGACCAAAAAAACTGTTCGAGTTAGTCAAAACCCAAACCAAAACGCAACCTCCACAACCCAACAACTTAACAAAGGCTATCCCAGGTTGCGAAGACTTCTCTGCTTTCTTCAAGCAAAAGAACGACACTATAAGAAGCGATCTCATCAAGGATGTAAGTCGATTCGCCGGCTCCATATGCATAACTAACACTCATGCTAAAAACAACGCTTCATGGACGTCCTTCGACACCTATTCCGAAGAATCAATCCACAAGCTGCTGGTCACCTTGAAACCCGCCAATCATCACACAGACCCCCTACCTGCCAATGCGGTTAAAGTCCTCACCCCCCTGTTCCTCCCACTCTGGACTAAAATCATCAACTGTTCCCTGCAACAAGGGCTCATCCCAGATTCCCTCAAGATTGGGCAAGTCACGCCTATACTCAAGAAACCCACAGCTGACCCGGCCGACCTAAACAACTATCGTCCTATCACCAATATCACCACTCTAGCAAAACTGTTAGAAAAATGCGTACAACTCCAACTGACAAAACACATTGAGCAGTTTGACCTCCTCAACTCTCACTAATCCGGATTCAGAGCAAAGCATAGCACGGAAACGGCCATGACACACATAATAGATGATGCCCTCCAAATCCTTGATCACAATGAGTCTTGCCTCCTCATCCTTCTTGACCTCTCTTCAGCATTCGATACGGTCAAACACGAGAATCTACTGGAGCTCCTAAATACCAGAATGGGCATATCCGGGACGGTTCTCAAATGGTTCACGTCCTTTCTGCACAACCGTTCTCAGAGGTTCAAGATCAACAACGCACTGTCCTCGCCTGTGCCAGTAACACTGGGCGTTCCGCAAGGTTCCTCCCTATCCCCCACATTGTTCAACCTCGTCATGGAACCACTCACCACCTTGCTTCAATCCTCTAAGGTACATTTCCATATGTACGCCGATGACACTCAGCTCTACCTCAAGCTTCAATCCCCTGAAGACATCAAACTGTTGAATGCCACACTAAGAAACACCCAAGCCTGGCTGGCCGACAATCACCTCAAACTAAATGCTCTGAAAACTGAGTTCCTTCTGATCTCTCCTCCTGCGAAAAAGGCCATCACCCAAACCTGGCTCAATCATCTTACCGCACTCAATGTCCAACCCGCCATCGTGGACTCAGCGAAATTCCTTGGCATCACACTGGACTGCAATCTCGACATGCAGCAGCATATTAGCGTAGCAACTAAAGGAGCCAACTTCCAAATCAACACGCTGAGAAAACTCAAACCCTTCCTACCACCCAAGGACTTCCAAACTGTGGTACAAGCCTTAGTCATTCCTCGCATAGACTATGGAATTGTGGCTCTCAGCGGGCTCCCCCTTACAACAACCGCTCCCCTAAGAGCCTCCCTGAACGCGGCCGCGAGACTCATCACCGGCTCAAGAAAACACTCGCATATATCCCCTGACTTAAAAGCCCTGAACTGGCTGCCTATTGAAGCCAGAATTCAGTTGAAAATTGCCTGTATGACACACTCGGCCGTACACCACAAGGCACCCAACTACCTCTCTCATAAGCTGACCATATCAGGAGGCTCAAGATCCAACAGAAGCACAAACACTCTCCTCCTGAAACCACGGAGATTCCGGAAGGAAAAAACATACAAACGCTCCTTCTCTGGAATGGCACCTAGGATCTGGAATGCACTCCCGCCAGAAACCAGGCTTATCCCGTCCACTATACTCTTCAAGAAAGAGGTGAAGGCCATCCTTATGGCTAAATACACCTGAACACTATTGATACTGGAACAATGACAAAATTTGGCTCCCTCATTATCGGCTGTCTGAATACTTACCTTTGTACACTAGGACTTGAGTGCCTCAATAACCTGCAATGCACCCACTACTGACTACTGCTATGCCTTCAACATTGTGTTTATTCACCCTCTGGGGTGCTATAATCTTATCCGTTTAGACATTGTACTGTTTCCATATTATTGTTTCTTGATTGTTATTACTCTGTATACTCTTGTATGATTGATACCCTATTTTTGCAACTCACTGTCTACGGAATCTCATATTGATTTAAGAGTCTTGTTTATCCTACCTACTGTTTCTGTAAAGCGCTCTGATATCTGCAAAGATCTTGTTCGCGCTATATAAAACTTTAAATAAATAAATAGATGCACAGGGCAACCTAATACTGTAAATGACAGTGACCATGACTTGCAAGTGTACCTTGCCTCCCCCTATGTATACTGATATTGAGTATTCAACACAGGCCACATTTATATTACTCTTCCCCAGAGAGGCTTCACATGTGTTGAGTGTGAGTGCATTTACATATCAAATCAT
This sequence comes from Lissotriton vulgaris, assembly GCF_964263255.1. Lineage (NCBI taxonomy): Eukaryota > Metazoa > Chordata > Amphibia > Caudata > Salamandridae > Lissotriton > Lissotriton vulgaris. The sequence continues at coordinate 503,799,146 of NC_141694.1, forward strand.
TTGCATATACAACTTTTTCAGTGGTGGAAGTCTTCTTAATCTGTATCAATGGTACACCTACAAAGGGGAGGATTAAATGGGAGATGCATATAAAAAAATATTGTCAGCTTTTTCGATGTGAGCTGCATGATGTGGCACACTAAGCAAGAAGTAACTCAAATCTTGTTGGATGTTGTCCAAGCAGGTGTTACTTCCTGCACAATTAAAATCCACACAACAATGCAGACCTCCTTGCAAAATTGTGTAATCGTGTTAGTGTTAGTGTTAGTCTTACTCAGCAGTTTAGGTCACAATAGAGACAGGGAGTAGCATTCTGTAATAAAAAGTCAGATTAAACACTAGCCTGCCCACTTCCTGTCCCACAGGGTGCTACAGGAGGAGAAGAATCTGTGTTTTGCTGAGTGTAATTTCACTTTCTGCACCCCACTTTCAATGTGTAAAGTATAGAAATGATTCCATATAGAACTCAAATCAGAGGAAGACTTACTGTTGTCAAGAGGTCTCTGACAAGGCAACGCATACTAACAATGAACTCAAGACAATTTGTCCATCATGTTGTCTACTCACCTAACACAATAATATCAACTCTTAAAACATAAATAACATCCAACTAGAGGACAATGGAAAATATATTAATGTTCAGAAAGTATTATCTATTAGAATTAATTAACTCTACCTAACATACACTAACTATCCTTATTACTAGCCTTTGCTAACATATCTAAATCTTAATCTACCGTCTCCACTATTCACACTTGACAAGTTAAACATAAACTCCTATTCCTCCTTTACACACATAACTTAGTACAATACAAACATCAACTACATCCTAAACATATACTAAATACACATAGAAGCTGAAACATACATATATATAATGTTTTCTTATCCTGCATACAAACATTAACCCCCACCCACTTACAAGCCTGCCATACTAAGAGCAAACAAACCGTACTACCTAAAACGTCTTATTCATCAAACGTATCTAAACTAAACTTACACCTACACTGAAACCTAACTATTACTGTGTCTATTAAAAATACAAATCAATTAAAATAACTGGGAAGGGAATGTTCTGAGGAAGAGAGTAACATCTGTGTTGCAACCTGTTTCAGTGCCTCCTGGTATGGTAAAAATATTTCACAAATGCTTGCTAGCTCTGACTCAATGCGAGCCATCCTGTTGACTAACCACATCATTTTAACAATGGCAAAGTTGAAAGTGGCGGGTGAAGCACACCTGTCCCTCTTTTTCTCTGTGGGTGTCTAGTTTGATCCACCTGTGGGTTCCAGAGTGAGCCATATGCTGCCCTGCTGCTGCTTGCCACCCTGAGAATCTTTTGCCGCAGGGGTCTTGTATGGGCCGGACTGGTCCTGAGCCCTTTACGTCACTTGTTCTTGCCTTCGCAGATTTAAGACCTGTTTTTCGATAGTCATGGGCAATTCTACAGATGTGGACATAGAGTGCGCATTGAAACTCAAAGCACTTGGCCATGTCTCCTGTCATATTGTCTAGAGAGTAAATGTAAACACATATAAGCTCAAGTTGCACACTTACAGGACATTTACCAAATTTTGTCTGACTTTTCCATGCAATCATAAGAGTTAGTCCACACCAGCACCAAATCTTTAGATAGGTATGTATGTACAATATATCTTCAATCAATCACTGGGACTTTTATAGCGTGGCTTGTCACCACAGTGGGTCTCCAGGTGCTGTGTGCTTGAAGAGATCCCTCGTGAGAGAGAGGTGGGGGCCAAAAAGCCAGGTCTTCAGCTACTTCCAGATCTCCCTCAAATAGGGGTACATTGCGCAGGAGGTGCGGGAGGCCGTTCCAGCATTGAGTGGCGAGGTAGGAGAAAGAGCATCTACTGCATCAGCTTCGACGGATGCGTGGGACATGGGCTAAGGTGAGGTTGGTGGAACGGATCTCTCTGGTCGGTTGGTGGAAGGTTAGGTGATCATTGATGTTGGTGGGTCTGGATTTCGGAGAGCTTTGTAGGAGTGAGTGAGGAGCTTAAAGAGGCATCTCGCCTGAACGGGGATCCAGTAGAGGGCTCTGAGGTGAGGGGTGATACTGGCTCTTCTGGGCAGGTTGAGGACGAGTCTTTCTGCTGAGTTCTGGATGGTTTGAAGGTGGTTTAGGAGCTGTTTGGTGGTTTTGGCATAGTTCAGTGTTGAGTCACCTGGAGATGAGGGCCTGGTTTACTGTCTTCCTGGTAGATGTGGGGACCCACTGGCAGATCTTGTGGAGGATGCAGAGGGTGTGGAAGCAGGCGGAGGAGGTGACATTAATCTGTTGTTTCATGGTGATATGAGTGTCGAGGATGATGTGTGCGTGATCGCTGAGGGTGATGGACTGAGTGCGGAAGGCCTGCAAGTGTTGTCCCAAAGGTGTGGCGTATTGCGGTGTCTGAGTCTTCTGAGAAGGATAGAACAAGCTGGGTGTCATCTGCATAGGCGTTGAAGACGATTTTGAGTCTGTGGGTGCGGGCAATGTTGGCCAGAGGTGTTGTGTATCTGTTGAAGAGTGTGTGGCTGAGGTAGGAGCCTTGGGGGATAAAGCATATAATGTCTTTGGGTGCGGAAGTGAATAGTGGAATGTGGATACTCTAGGTTTGTATGGTGAGGAAGAAGATGATCCATTCAAGATCCTTTCTGTGGATGCCTATGTGGTGGAGTCTGGTGATGAGAGTATGGTGTGAGACCATGTTGAAGGCTGCCCAGAGGTCAAGGAGAATGAGGGTGGCAGTGCTGTCTTGATCGAGGAGTTATCTGATGTCGTCCATGGCTGTGATTAGGGCGGTCTCTGTGATGTGGTTAGGACAGAATCCTGTTTGGATGGTTCAAGGAAGTTGTTCTCTTTAAGGAAGGTGGCAAGCTGAAGGTTTATGTCTTTTTCGAAGACTTTGACTGGGAAGGGGAGAATAGAGAGGGTCAGGTAATTGTTTACTTCGTTGAGGCAAGCTGTGGGTTCATTCAGAAGAGATTTGAACTCTACATGCTTTCATTCCTCAGGTACGATGGCTGTAGTGATGGAGGTGTTGAGAAGTCCTGCTAGTGGGGCTCCAATGGCTTCACTTCCTAGGTTGTAGATGTGGAGAGGGCAGGGGTCGTGGAGGGGGATCCAGAGTGGATGGAGTTCATGATTGAGATGGTGTCTTCCGGTAAGAGTTGCTTCCATTCGGTGATTCAGTGGAGGATGGTGTCACTAAGGGTGCAGTGTGGGTGAGGTTGGGCGGTTGAGGGTCGAAGTTGCTGTAGATGTCGGCATCCTTGCAGTGAAAGAAGTCTGCCAGTGTATCACAGAGAGCTTGGGATGAGCAGAAAATGTTCTCAGTGGCGGAGGGACAGATGAACTCTCTGACAATGTTGAAGAGTTCCTTGGTGTGGTTGGTGCTTGCCTCGAGGCAGGACGTGAGAGCTTCTTTCCTGGGTTCTTTGACCCATTAGTGATAGTTGTTGAGGGCGCCCCCGAAGGAGTTGTGGTTTGCAGGGGTCTTGCTGGATCACCAGAATCTTTCCAGTTTCTTGCAGTGGCGTTTTAGGGTAAGACGTTCAGTACAATGACCTATCCTTATTCAATATGTCAAACTGACCCAAGTGAGGTAAGTGCAGGTGTACAGTATACCTATTTAGTTACAAATGAATATCACTCATAAGAGTGATTCACACTCATTCAGATGTGTCAATGGGAATTCCAGACGTGGCCCAGATATGTTCACTTTTATTGTTGGTCTTGCATCATGCAAGGAAGCCAAAGATTTGGCAAAACCTGTGTGAGAGGTGTTAAGGTAAGCTAGCCCATCTTGTGTAACTCTGCATTTCATAAGTAATCTGGAGTTACACAAGGCAGCACACATTGCTGATTTGCCTTTCTCTGCATTAGGGAGCCAAGTCACAGATGGAGGGTGGGTGTTTTAGTGCTGCAACACTTTAATGTGGAAGACTTCACTGATTTAGCATACTTTATAAGCCTGAAAGGGTGACATAATGCATCATGTACACCAGTGTACCAAAACCAGGATAAACTTTATATTTTTACTTTTCTGTACACTCATTCTCCTTGTGCTGCATTCATCTGCGCACAAAGATTATGTTAAAGGCCTCTCAGGAGTGTATTTATACAGGCAGGAGTACTCATCTGACCAAGAATTATGTTGCCTGCAATCAGCCGCAGCAGCTTTAGGTAAGAGCGATGATGTGGTTGGGCTGGCTGGGGGGGATTTCGAGAGATGACCATGAGGGAAAATCTAATATTTATTTAATTTACCCTTGTGGTCGGCCCCACCGCTCTTACCTGCAGCATCCCCTGCTGCTTGTTATGTTATGTTATGTTAATAACTTTTATTCAGCGCACAGCTGCCCCAGCGAAGGGGCGTCCTGGCGCCTGATCAAGTACCACAACACAACAAATCGCCGCTGAAAAGAGAGGAGATCAGTCAACAGAGGTGAACAAATGGGTTTTGATCGCACGTCTGAAGAGAGTCATGCTGTTAAGGGCACGGATATGAACAGGAAGGGAGTTCCATACTCCAGCCGCCATAACTCGAAATGAACGACCTCCCATCCTACTCAGTCTGAATCTAGGCGTGCTCACTAGATGAAGAGATTCCGACCTGAGAGACCGCCTGGGGATATACGGGGAAACAAGACCCGTCAGGGCAAGAGGTGACCAGAATTTCAGGATCTTGAATGTCAGACAGAGTGCCTTGAATTTGATTCTCTGTCTGACCGGCAGCCAGTGAAGGGAGGTCAGAACTGCAGATACAGAGCACCGTCTCGGGAGGCCCACAATGGCCCGCGCAGCAGCATTCTGCACCCTCTGCAGTCTGGTGGCCTCGGCCTGATTAACACCAAGCAGCAGAGCACTCTCGTAGTCCAGCCGAGAGAGAATAGAGGCTTGGACCACCAGTTGCCGAGTAGGGGGGTCGAAGAATTTGAGGACTGGTCTCAGTCCTCGCAGAATACCATAGCAGGTAGCTGCGATCTTCTTTGTATGGCTGGTAAAAGAGAGGTTGGAATCTAGCCAGACCCCCAAGTTCTTCACTTCGGCCGCTGGGATGGGAGTCACCCCCAATTCAGGAGGCCACCATTGATCTCCCCACAATTCCGCTTGCTTTCCTAAGATCAGGACTTCGGTTTTCTTGGCATTTAACTGTAAACAGTTAATACGCATCCAATTCGCCACGGCTAACAGCCCTGCGCGAAACCTGGGGGCAGTCACCTCAGGGTCCCCACTGAGTGTCACCGCCAGCTGCGTGTCGTCGGCGTACGATGTCATGGTTAGGCCACTTTGTCTGACGACAGCAGCCAGCGGTTTCACATACAAGTTGAACAAAGTGGGGCTCAACGCAGAGCCCTGAGGTACTCCTAGTCCCAGAGGATGGAAAGAGGACTGACCAGGTGGAATAGCTACTTTAAAAAACCGGTCCGAGAGGAAAGAGCGGAACCATTGAAGAGCTTTCCCCTCAAGTCCCACTTCCTCCAGCCTCCGCAACAAAATGTCATGAGACACCGTGTCGAATGCGGCGCTCAGGTCTAACAAGAGGAGCGCCGCTGTCTGCCCCGCATCCAGCACCGAACGCAGATGTTCGCTCATAAAGAGCAGCGCAGTTTCGGTGCTGTGTTGTGCGCGAAAACCATTCTGGCTCTCGTCAAGAATATTATTGCGAGAGAGATGGGCAGACAAGATGGAATTCACGTGTGCCTCAGTGACCTTGGCGGTCCAGGGCAGGAGGGAGATGGGGCGGTAGTTCTCGGGTAGCAGAGGGTCGAGACTAGGCTTCTTCAAAATGGGGCTGACCACTGCTTGCTTCCAGGAGGCAGGAACCACGCCCTCAGCTAGTGAGAGATTGATCAGGTCCAATATAGGCTCACGGCATAGGGGCGGGAGAAGAGTAATAAGCTCTGGCTTCAAAGGGTCTAGAGGAGAACCAGATTTAATTTTGAGGCTCAGAGTATCAAACGCCTCAACCGACAAAGCAGGTAGGGAGGACAGAAGTTGGTTGTGCCCGCATTGGTGCTAGGCATGCCAAAGTACCCCACCAGTAGGAAAGCACAGTAATGAACTGTATCTTGGTATCACAGCATTCCTGCATTTTGCCTTTTACACAGTGCAGCAAGTTGGCTTCACACCTTGCACTGTATGAATGCTTCACATGGGGGTTTACTGCAATGAGGTTGGCATTGATATGCCTATCCATGTGAATAATTGCATATTTTTTTTAAATCTGCAGAATATGCGCCAGATGATGGATTATGTGACAAATGTGTGGAATCTATAAATATGCAGAAATAGCCAGATCCTCAAAATTGCACAATCCCAGGTTCCCATGTCTATATTGGCACAAAATTATCATTAACATACCCCCTCCTCAGTTCCAAATGATTCTGTGGACACGGGCTGTTGTGTTGGCACACTGAATGTCATTTCCTGCCAGGTAACGAAAACCTCTCCATACACATCACACTGTTACAACTATTATGCATCACACACAGGCATAAGGAGCTACAGCCATGTACTCATTACACGTACCTGCCATATCAGGCTCCCGGAAGCTGTCCTTTTCTTCCTGGCTAAAGGACACAAGTCCACCTGCAAGACATTGATTTCACAATTACATTGTAAATAGTGCAAATATACACAATTCAAGTTCAAAACTAAGCACTATGACATCCTAGTGTAGTGGCATATTTCAGCACCCGTACACCTATATGTATACATTGTCAGACCATGGAATGCAGCTAGTCAACTTCCAGGGTAGACCTGGCTGGAGGTAAAAGGTCTTGGAGATCTCACATCATATGCCAGAATCGTGCTTCCGGCGTGTGATGTTAAGTACTGCTGGCTGTACTGCTGGCCAGCATCATCACAGCCATTCTTGTACTATGACACAAGGGTGCAACCATTGGCACTAGCCACACAAAAGTGTTCCTGTAATGGAAAAGGACAGGAATGCACAGTAAAGGTTAAAGATAACTTGGTACATACTTACTAGCCTTGCCAGACAGACATACGTTATATACAGTGCACAGTGTGGTTGATGAAATGTAATGGGAACCTTGCCATCGGATTACTTTGTCTGACAGTGTCAGCATTAGCTGAATGGGCCAAAACAGCAATACATCATGTATATAATTACATTGAAATGCCAAAACATTCATCATTGCAGGTTATTGATCAGTAGTTACCCTCAAGTGCTTGCTCCATGTAGTGCAAGACAGACGTGCTGCTTAGTGTGACCCTTTGATACTTGTGCCACTTGGTGTTACTCTCTTTTGCACTGTGTGGCACAAGGCATCCACACATCACAGCTACATTTTGTTTTTTAATTTTAGCATGACTAATATAGCAACATTTCTACATGCTAATGGTACATAAGTACATACCTACAGGGCCTCGAATCTCCAAACCCACCAGCTCCACCTCATCTGCCCAACGGTGTTTGAGCTGCAAAACAGTCCGGTCTTCTCTGAAAACCTCGGCCATGTGCCATCACACCCTCTCCCATCTGTCCTTTCAATCCTTTTGGGGTAGCCTTGTTTTGTATCTATGTCTTTAATTATGTGCATTCTTTCTTGAGAATGCAGCCATGTCACCTTGGAATGTTACATGCTTGTGTCAGTTGTTTCTTGGTCTTGGATGTAGATGACTTGCCTCCCTGTTGGGCTAATAAACCACTTCTATTCTGATTCCTGAGTATTGCATCTTTACAATACTGGCGACGATGAGCCCAGCAGGCGATTATGAACCCAGCGTGACAAGGATTTTCACGTGACTAAGACTTTCATTTTTTCTTGTGACATTCAAATTGCCAACAAAGTTGTTCCCGTACTTGCTGACTCTGGTTCACTGTTTACTCTTATCAGTGATAAGTTTTGGTTTGCAAATTTTGATGGAGACAAAATTAAACTTATGGCTCCTGATATCAATCCTGTGGGGTATGCTAAACAAAGGATTGAGGTATTAGGATACTCCATCCAAACCATTGCTTTTAAAGGCAGAGAAACTGTTGGTAAGGTTTATGTCGCAAAGAGGGGCGATAATCTCTTAGGATGGCGTCATCAAAGGAATCTAGGGATTATTTTGAATCCTAATGCACCCGAACAGGTTATGTTGGTTTCTGATGTGGGGGATTTTTCAGACATTCTTGGGAGATTTCCTGAAGTATTTAGTGAAGATCTGGGCTTACTGAAAGGGTTTAAACACAAGATAGTTTTGAAAGGGAATGCTAAGCCTGTTGTACATAAGGCCCAGAAAGTGCCCAATCTCATGTTAAAACCTCTTCAAGTTGAGATTGACAGGTTATTGAAACTTGGTGTTGTTGAGGAGATAGAATCCTCAGAATGGCTTGCGCCAATTGTTATGGCACCTAAGGACAAGGGTACCAAAATTAGGATGTGTGTGGACCTCAGGAGTCTAGACAGTTCAATTTGGGTGGACAGGCAGCCTTTGCCTAATATCAATGAGATTTTGACCAAGTTGGGTGGTGCTATTGTGTTTAGCGTTATGGATTTGTCAGCAGCTTACCACCAGGTCCTTTTGCATGAGGAGTCAAGACACTTGACTTCTTTTGTCACTCCTATTGGTGCATACAGGTTCATCAGGATGCCTTTCGGTTTAGCCAGCGCAGCTGCCTGTTTTCAGAGAATCATGAAAAATGTCCTTTCAGGTATTGATTGTGTCCTCTTCTTCCAGGATGACATTTTGGTCCACAGGATTGACGTTAGCAGGCATGATGTTATCTTATTTGCTGTTTTGTCTAGACTCAAGGAAGCTGGTTTAACTTTGAAACGGGAGAAATGCAAATTCAGGGTTAGATCTGTGTCTTATTTGGGGCACAATATATCTGGGGAGGGCATCAGTCCTAAGATTGACCTTGCAGAGGCCATTCTTCAAGCTCAACCCCCTTCTAACAAGGATCACGTAAAATCCTTTAATGGTTTGTCGGAGTATTATTCCAAGTTTATTCCAAATTTTGCTAGTGTTATGCAACCTATCAGACTTCTTCTCAAAAAGGGTGCTGTTTTCAATTGGAACAAGGAGTGTTCTGATGCTTTTGATACTGTCAAGTCAGAGATTGCTAAGATGCCAACCTTGGGGCATTTTGATGTGCACAAGAAGACCATTTTGTCCACTGATGCCAGTTTACGTGGTTTGGGGGCTGTTTTGTCACAGCTTGTGGATGGTTCGGAAAAGGTTATTGGTTTCGCGTCCCATTCCTTGAAGGGTGCTGAGGAGCGATATTCGGTCATTGAGCGTGAAGCTTTAGCTTGTTTTTTGGCCATCAAGCATTTCAGGTTTTATTTGTGTGGTCTACCATTTGTGGTAAGATCTGACCACAAACCTCTTGTGCAGTTGTTCTCATGTAGGAATGTCGAATGTACAACTCCTAGGATTAAGAGATGGGTTGAAGGACTCATGGAGTACAATTTCTGTGTTGAGTACTTACCCGGTCCAAAGAATGTTCCCGCTGACTTTCTCTCTAGGTTACCCGTTGATAAGTTGGTCACGTATGATCCAGATTCTCCCACTGTCTCATGGGTAAGAGAGTCTGCTTTAAATGAAGCGGAATGGAGAGACTGTTTTTCTGATGATCCAGCTAGGAATTTTGTTTTGGAAGCAACGGTCAATGGTTGGCCTGTTTTGAAAGAAGTTCCTGATCCTGCTAAAGGCTATTGGAATGTAAGGGATGAATTGAACATTGTTCAGGGTGAATTGTTTAGAGGTGACAGACTGATTCCCCCTTTCAGTATGAGGGAAAAGATAATTAACTTAGCTCATGAGGGACATTTAGGTCGTAGCCTCACCAAAGCAAGGGTCAGAGAATCCTATTGGTGGCCTGAGTTGGACCGTGAAGTTGAAATTGTTGTCAAAGATTGCTACATTTGTGCTGGTAATGACAAATCAAGGAAGGTGAACACCGCCCCTCTTTCTCCTGTTGCCATACCTGAACGTCCTTGGTCTAAAGTTGCTGTTGATATTATTGGACCCTTTGAGAACCTCGGACCTTCTGAGAGATTCGTTGTCGTTCTTGTAGATTACACTTCAAAGTGGTTGTCTGCTTCTTGTATGGGAACTGTTTTAAGTAAGAATGTTATTGAGTTTTTAAAGGATGCTTTTACCTGTGAAGGGGTTCCTGACATTTTGGTCTCTGATAATGGTGTCCAATTCACCTCCCAGGAAATGTCTTATTTTCTCAAGGATCTATCTATCACCCATCATAGGACTGCCCTTTATTCTCCGCAGGCGAATGGTTTGGTGGAAAGCATGAATAGGTTGATTAGGGCGTGTGCCCAGACTGCTTTGGAGAGAAGACTTCCTTTGAAACCCATCCTTAGAGAAAAACTGTGGGCGCACGGGAACACTCCCAATAGTGTGACTGGTATTTCACCTTTCAAGAAACTCAAAGGTAGAGTTGCTGGTTCCAAGCATAATCCTTTGTGGTTGTCTATTAAAGATAGAGGCTCGGTGCTCAACGATTCTAGGTTAAGAAACTACCAGGATGGGTACAAGCGGAGATTTGATGTTTTGAAGGGGGCGAAGGATCCTTTTTGGAAAGTAGGTGATTTTGTTTTTATCAAAAAGGCTGTCTGGTCCCCCAAGGGTGAGTCCAAGTTCTTTGGGCCTAGGTGTATTGTGAAAGTCATGAAGAATGTGGTTATGCTTGCGGGGGGAGATGTCTGGAGCATGTCACGTTTGTCAAGGTGTGTGGAGGGAGATAATGGTATTGTGGAACCTGCTGCTCCAGTGAGATCTGCTCCTGGAAAATTTATTGTGAAGCCTGTTCCTTGAAAGGGTGCTCCTCAAGGTGGGCTTGCACCTCCTCAAGATGTGCGTGTCTGTTCTCGTGGGACGAACTCAAGAATTAGGAGACCTCCTTTGTATCTCCAAGATTACTATTCTGAATAATTCCTTTCCTTCACAGGATCTTTGCTTATCGTTTCCTTTTCTTCTTTTCATTTTCCTTCTTGTTTTATTTTGTCATTATTATAAGGGAGATGTGTTGTATCTATGTCTTTAATTATGTGCATTCTTTCTTGAGAATGCAGCCATGTCACCTTGGAATGTTACATGCTTGTGTCAGTTGTTTCTTGGTCTTGGATGTAGATGACTTGCCTCCCTGTTGGGCTAATAAACCACTTCTATTCTGATTCCTGAGTATTGCATCTTTACAATACCTTGGCTCACTCTAGCCCTGGAAACCACCATCTGTGGCAGGCAGTGCATCACCAGTCATATCAGTCCACCAACCTCTCCCTTCAGAAAAGATTTTGGCCTCTAGCCTTCCCAGGCATGGTCCTATTCCGCCGTTACAACCTAAACAAACAAACACCCTTTAAGCAACAAACTATGCCTAAAGTACAAAAAAACACAAAAAGGACAAACGTCCCAAAAAACAAAGAAAATTACACCTACAATTTACAACACAATGACACAAAAAGTACACAATATAGAGAAAACAGGGACAGACCAGACACTGACTGCACTATAAACAGCAGAATCTCAACAAAACTCTCTCTCCACTCCAACAACCAGTTCCAAACAACAGACACTCAGAGAAAGCGAAAGTAACTTTCACACATCCTAGTATACAACCTGCCACACGGATTATATAATTTCCTGGATATATCCAGCAAGGTTTCTACATTGGCGTTGATTTTTCAGTTGCACTTATGCAGCTATGCTAAGGACCATGCAATAGCGACAAAGCAGAGATTTCGAGATGCACAACAGGGGTGTTGTACCGGTTCGAAAACGTGCAACAGCGGTGAGGCTCCAGTTCCGACCCACGCAAAAGGGGTGATGCGCCGGGTTCAACCCTTGCAACAGGAGCGAAGCGCAGGGTCTACAGAAAAATAGTAACGTCTGCTGGATCAAACACCTAGGCGCAGTTCCATGAAACTAGGACTCAGGTGGGACCATTTTCTCAGGGCAGACTGACAGATGGCAGAGTTCAGGTGCTGATGCAGGGTGGTTTGAAGTCATTACAGTCCCTGAAAATTCATTACCTAAGGCGAGCCAGATTGCCTTTGGAGTCGCTGTGGTTTGAAGGGATGCATATACAGCACTTATCAACCATCCAGGGGAACAGCAGTAAGCAGGGAAGCATAGCAGGGCAGGACTCTAGAGCTGATTTCTCCCACCTTATTTTTCATATGAGCTACCAGGGTACACGCCTGGATGTCAGCAACAGTCATATGTGAATTAAAAGGCTGATCCTGGGCCTCTGCCTCTTTCTTTTAGCTACCCTATTCAGCCCACTCTCTCTTCCCGAGATGTGTCCAGGTCCCTTTCGTGTCAATGTTCCACAGAAGCACATAGACTCTCCTATACTACAATGTACGTCCCACTCATCTTGCAGCTATGCCGCTCTTTCAAGCTCCATCTGGTGGGATTCCTCTAATCCTCATGTTTTCCCCAGACAGACATGTCTTACACACAAAAGAACCCAAGGTCTTCCTTATTATGTAGAGGGGTAGGCACTTCTGCACTGGGTGTACAACCCCAGCACATTCATTGGCCAGTACTTTAATCCACATGTATCATGTTACCACCAACATACTGACATGCAGCACACACACTCATTCTGCACGCACTGTTCAGTACTACAGTCCATGTGTACTATTCTAGAGTGCGTCACTATGAACACACACTACCAGCACACACACATTAACCATGTGCACACTATTCCGCATTTCACCTATGTGTTGAGTAGGTCTTACACAGACACATGAATTCTGCACATGATTTTATCACGCACACACTTCCATATCAACCTGATGTTGGGCAGGGGTTAGTGAAACACACAGCAGCAGAACTTAAGAAAAGATGAGTTAGCCAATAGGCCTCTCTACAGTGACCCAGAGTTGAACGGTCATGTTCACTACTATTGATCACTATAGAGTATACTGCCACCCCCAAATTTGCTCTATTTTACTCTTGCCAATGGCATTAGTGTACAACAATTATGAGGGTCTTAGTGTGGCCCTCCTGGTCCAACCAGACTTCAATCAATGAGACAGGACAATGTGCTCGCACACACGCATACTCCATGCTCCCCTATGGGCACTCAGGCCAGAGGTACACACCTGTTCTGACCGACTTTTTCGGCCCTCCTTTGGGGGAGGATGATTGGAAGTGACTCCAGTCTATTATCATTCTAGTGCAAGGATTAGAACCATAGACAAGGCCTATTCATAGGGCACAGTAATGCACTTTCGTACCCTTTTCCTTAGATCAGGGCTTATAAACTTATGTTAGGGGATAGATTCATTAGTATTAGTGATAATCCGTCCTTTTGCAAGAGTGTTAGTATACCTTCTATGGAGTTATGCTTTTTTCGGGCCTTGTAGGCCTCAAACGGGAGAGACTCCATCTTGCTTTCTGCCCCAGCAGCTTGAGATGCTTCTAAGTCAAGTGTAATGTTTTAGTTTCGAAGTGTTGTTCGCTTGGAAAGAACCGCCTTAGGCTGGCCCTTATCGAAAGACTGTATTTTTCTCCACTCAGAAGACACAACATCAGGCCGGCCGGCTGGGAACGTGTCCTCGGTACGGGGAGGTACAAGAATTTGGTGGGCGTCAGGTTACTGGCCGTAACTTTCCATGAAAGGACAAGCTTCCATATTAGCGAAAGCATGAGGCAGTGAGTGAGTCAGTCTGTAGACGGCAGCTAGCCGTTAGCATCAATGCCATTAATTATTTCCAGAAAAGGGGGTGGTGATGAACAGAGTGTCTGAATTAGGCAGACCACTCTTACCCAGTCCAAAGATCAGGGCTTGATCCATCACCGTTTTTTAGCTCACTGCACCATCCCAGCTCAGAACTTGGCTATATGCAAATTAGTCTGACCCTGGCCCAGTGCATCATGGGAACAGGGCAGACCAAACTACCAAGCCAATTCTTATACTGGGAAGGAAACAAGCTACCGGGGACCGGTTTCTGGCATTTCAGCCGTCTTCGGCCCGGCTTGCTTGAATCCTGATGGTGCAATGAGCTAGGGACTCACATCTGAGTATACCCTTCCACGCTTATGGTGGACAAAAATGATTCAGAAAAGGGGGTGGTGATGAACAGAGTGTCTGAATTAAGCAGACCACTCTTACCCAGTCCAAAGATCAGGGCTTGATCCATCACCGTTTTTTAGCTCACTGTACCATCCCAGCTCAGAACTTGGCTATATGCAAATTAGTCTGACCCTGGCCCAGTGCATCATGGGAACAGGGCAGACCAAACTACCAAGCCGATTCTTATACTGGGAAGGAAACAAGCTACCGGGGACCGGTTTCTGGCATTTCAGCCGTCTTCGGCCCTGCTTTCTTGAATCCTGATGGTGCAATGAGCTAGGGACTCACATCTGAGTATACCCTTCCACGCTTATGGTGGACAAAAATGATTCAGAAAAGGGGGTGGTGATGAACAGAGTGTCTGAATTAAGCAGACCACTCTTACCCAGTCCAAAGATCAGGGCTTGATTCATCACCGTTTTTTAGCTCACTGCACCATCCCAGCTCAGAACTTGGCTATATGCAAATTAGTCTGACCCTGGCCCAGTGCATCATGGGAACAGGGCAGACCAAACTACCAAGCCAATTCTTATACTGGGAAGGAAACAAGCTACCGGGGACCGGTTTCTGGCATTTCTGCCGTCTTCGGCCCGGCTTGCTTGAATCCTGATGGTGCAATGAGCTAGGGACTCACATCTGAGTATACCCTTCCACGCTTATGGTGGACAAAAATGATTCAGAAAAGGGGGTGGTGATGAACACACTCAGACACTCTGTTCATCACCACCCCCTTTTCTGAATCGTTTTTGGCCACTATAGGTGTGGCAGGGTATACTCAGACATGAGTCCCTTTCTCACTGCACCATCAGGATTCAAGCAAGCCGGGCCGAAGACGGCTGAAATGCCAGAAACCGGTCCCCGGTAGCTTGTCTCCTTTCTGGTGAAGAATTGGCTTGGTAGTTTAGTCTGCCCTGTTCCCATGATGCACTGGGCCAGGGACAGACTGATTTGCATATAGCCAGGTTCTGAGCTGGGATGGTGCAGTGAGATAAATAACGGTGATGGATCAAGCCCTGATCTTTGGACTGGGTAAGAGTGGTCTGCTTAATTCAGACACTCTGTTCATCACCACCCCCTTTTCTGAATCGTTTTTGGCCACTATAGGTGTGGCAGGGTATACTCAGACATGAGTCCCTTTCTCACTGCACCATCAGGATTCAAGCAAGCCGGGCAGAAGACGGCTGAAATGCCAGAAACTGGTCCCCGGTAGCTTGTCTCCTTTCTGGTGAAGAATTGGCTTGGTAGTTTAGTCTGCCCTGTTCCCATGATGCACTGGGCCAGGGACAGACTGATTTGCATATAGCAAGGTTCTGAGCTGGGATGGTGCAGTGAGATAAATAACGGTGATGGATCAAGCCCTGATATTTGGACTGGGTAAGAGTGGTCTGCTTAATTCAGACACTCTGTTCATCACCACCCCCTTTTCTGAATCGTTTTTGGCCACTATAGGTGTGGCAGGGTATACTCAGACATGAGTCCCTTTCTCACTGCACCATCAGGAATCAAGCAAGCCGGGCCGACGACGGCTGAAATGCCAGAAACCGGTCCCCGGAAGCTTGTTTCCTTCCCAGTGTAAGAATTGGCTTGGTAGTTTGGTTTGCCCTGTTCCCATCATGCACTGGGACAGGAACAGACTAATTTGCATATAGCCAGGTTCTGAGCTGGGATGGTGTAGTGAGCTAAAAAACGGTGTTGGATCTAGCCCTGATCTCTTGACTGGGTGAGAGTATTCTGCTTAATTCAGAGACTCTGTCCATCACCACCCCTTTTTGTTAAATAATTAATTATTTCCAGGCAGACAGTCGCCATTTTGAAGTCCGAGAAAGATCAAGAAGCTGATACTCTCTTAGAAAGATCAAAGTTATTTCAGTTGGAGCAGCTGGCGAGCTTTGACTTATAAGATCAGAGCATTCCGAATGAAGCAGTTAGTCAGGAGAACGAATACCAGAGTGGCTGAAACTGATTTATAAGATTGAAGTCGAGAAGTGAAGACCGTCTGTGATTGAGAGGAGAGAAGAGTAGCGCAGAACAGCCAGAGAGAAAGCAGCTAATGAGAGGAAGGTTCCAGTGACTTGGACAGAAGCAGAGAAGACAGGGCATAGCGGAGCAGACGTGTACCCGTGACTGCCGTAGTGTGACTTTAAGACGAGCCAAGGCACAGACGAGAAGGGAACCTAGATGACTGCTGAATCCAGTCATCAGACATCCAAAACAGTGGATAACTACCCCCACACATAAGCAGGGAAACATTCTGGATTTGATATTCGCCGCAGAGGACACAATTACTATGGGCACAGCTCTGCCAGTAGGCTGGTCAGACCACCATCTTCTCCTATTCTACATTCACACCCCGAGCAATACAGGATCTACTAAAGTGCAGACCAGGTCTTTCTTTGGTCGTAATTGGAAAAGCTTGCAGAAAAGGAAAATGGAAGGAAAATCTGACCTTAGCCAAATAGGAACTTCGTTCAACCCGGAGAGCGATGTCAATACCAACTATCTCTCAATGTGCAAAGAACTAACCAAGAAACTAGATGATGTTATACCCCTGAAAATTATTAGAAAAAGAGGAAAACCTACCGCACCCTGGTATACGGATAAACTGAGAGAATTGAAATCCACCTGTAAAAGGGCGGAGAAGCTCTGGAGAAAAAACTATTCGGAACAGGAGAAAACCCTATGGAGAATTACAATAGTACACTATAAGAAAGAAATCTCCTTAGCCAAAGCAAATCACTTTGCAGATTTGATTTTAAATAGTCCCAATCAATCCCGTGACACTTTCAAGATCATCAAAGAGCTATCCCTTCCTGCCTGTGCAGACAGCCAAATTAAGCCTTCGCAAGAACTATGTGATGGCATAGCTCTATTCTTCCAGGAGAAAATTATAAAAATCATTGAGGGACTGAAAGATGCGCCAAGTCCGCCACTGATAGATAATAACAACAGCTTCTCGGAATATCGGGAGACAAACACAAGATGCTCACAACCAAAGGCCTTCTTAAATACCTTCGAGACCCCTACAGAGGAAGATTTCATAAAACAAGCCCTTAACACGACATCGGGATCCCCTCTGGACCCTTTACCCCACAAAATAGCAAAGGAGTTCAGGGAAGAAATCTTCCCAGTATTGCATCAGCTGTGCAACCAATCCCTCGATACGGGCACCGTACCAAAAGACTGGAAACTGGCGATTGTTACCCCATTATTGAAAAAATCAAACCTTGACCCAAACTGCTATAAAAACTACCGACCTATATCGCTCTTACCTTACCCTATCAAAATCCTAGAGCGATGGGTCAGCAGGGCACTAGCCCTCTTCCTGGAAACCAACAACATCCTGGAAGAGGAGCAATTTGGATTCAGACCTGCTCACGGAACAGAGACAGCTCTGGTGACAGTTCTGGACGACCTACGAATGCGGACGGACAGGGGAAACTCAGCAACCTTAATTTTGCTGGACCTGTCCGCCGCATTCGATACGGTAAGTCATGACATCCTGCTGACAAGATTGAGGAATATTGGAGTCGGGGGAATCGCGCTGGATTGGCTCCGCTCCTACCTGAGAGACAGGTGGCAAGCGGTAGCCATCCCTCCATTTCAGTCAAAATTTGTCAAAGTCCCACATGGGGTCCCACAGGGGTCAGCCGTTAGCCCTATACTTTTTAATATATATATGCAACCCCTGATAAGCATCATCAAAACCCATGGCGTCAGCGTAATCAATTACGCAGACGACACGCAGTTGATGATATCCCTTGATGGTGCTCAGGCTGACTCCCTTGAGACCTTTCATGCCTGTATGTTGGAAATGACGCTTTGGCTCAATCAGAATTCACTGCAGTTCAACAGTGACAAAACGGAAATATTACACTGTTCGATAGGAGGAATACCCAAGGTCTTACCCATAGACTTATGGCCTCCTGAGCTGGGGAACTCCCCAGTACCAGTGAACTCAGTTAGGAATCTTGGAGTCACATTTAATAATAGGCTGAGCCTTGAAACCAATGTCAACAAACAGGTCAGTAGCTGCCTTGCCCTTATGCGAGGACTCCGCAAGCTGCTGCCCCTCCTGCCTTTACAGGTTAGAGCCACCATAGTCAGGAGTACCATCCTCAGCCGCCTGGATTACTGTAACGCACTCTTATTGGAATCTCCTATATATCTCATTTCCAGGCTTCAAAGTGTCCAGGCGGCTGCAGCAAAGCTGGCATTGTCTCGAGAACGAAGATCATCTACTACCCTTGCCCTGGCTGACCTACATTGGCTGCCTATTCATCAGAGGATCCTTTTTAAATCCCTTTGCATTGTCTTTAGAGCAGTGCATGGACTAGGCCCCCAACCACTCCAAAACAAACTTAACTGGTACAAACCCACCCGATCTCTTCGATCCTCTTCCTTAAATCTTGTTAATGTACCCAGGATTAAAAAAACAACCCTTGGCGGTAGAGCTTTTAGTAAAGCGGCAGCTCAATTATGGAATAGCCTACCTATTGACATTAGAAAAACAAGTGATCTACTGCCCTTTCGAAAAAAGGTAAAAACATGGCTTTTCCCGAAAAACTCAAATCTTTAGATCTTGAGTCCTTGTCCCCTATCTGCTGCACAGTATTTTTTTCAGCCTAGGTACCCAGCGCCAGGATGCCCGTAGGGTTGCAGAGCGCTTTACAAATGGCAAAATAAATAAATAAATAATCCAGACTTCACATTACTCAGATAACGTCGACCTTTTTTCCCATAGTGTGCACATTCTAACCTTTCACTTTCCTTTGCAGGATATATATATATAAATGTTATAGTGTAGTATTGTGTTTTTATGATCATTGTAATAAAGTACCCCAGTTCTTAGTGAACCAGCATGTGCCTCGTATTCTTGTTCAATCAGGGTAACCTGTTCTTCTAGTCAGGCATTGTTTTCATGAACGGATGTAATTCCCGGTCAGGTAAGAAGTGACTGAGCAATGAGGGAGAGAGGGGCCCCTTGATGTGAAGAATAGTTTGCACATCCTCTAATTTGGTAAGTTGTTGTATAATTCATAATATTGTAGTATCATATCCAGAGTAGCCAATGAGAGATTCCTTCCAAAGGTATTCATAGGAAAGTGATCGTCGTTGGTAAGCGGCGTTAATGAGAACACCAGGCGGGATACTGGTGCGTAGATTCGCCGGTTTGTGGATCGGAATGTGAGTGAGAGAACACCAGGGAGGATACTGGTGCGTAGATCCGCCGGATTGTGGATCGGGCTGTGAGTGAGAGAACACCAGGGAGGATACTGGTGCGTAGGCACGCAGGATTGCGGTTTGCCGAGTGAGCACTGACTGTGGTCAGTGTGTAATGGTAACTAATCAGAACTGCCCTAGGGTAGACTAGTCTGGGCCTAAGTCGCCGCGAGACTAACTGGTATGAGAGGGATATTGTAGAAAACCTATGCATGTATATTGCTAAATTCCCCATCCTTAGGTACAAGGCATAGATACCTATTGTAAATACGTCCTAGGGAGGGAGGTGATTACGTTCCGGCTGGGTTGGAGGTGCTCTGAGGAGCTGATCCTATCTGGTCCGAGAATCCGGCCGTTACATCAACTCTTACCATGCTAGGGAAATCTCCTTCCCAACACCACCATTGCACCATATTTGATATATTTGTGTATGTCCACAACCATTTGTGCTTGCATTTTAACATAAATGCTTCACACATTACCCATCTTCACCTTCCTGAAGGAGTGTGATGTTTGGCAACCTTCTACCTTGTTTTACTTTTCTGCTAAATGTCATGCATTGCTACTTCAGCAGTTTACTAGCTTTTGAAATGGACCTTTGATCCTCCTTGTATTGCTCTGAAAAGCTTGATAAATGTGTATTGTATCCTGTGTGGGCAAATGAATTTCTCAGATCAAGCAGCCCCGTAAAGTTGTTAGATGTGTGGTGTTTTATAAATCCCCACACACATTAACCCCTTCGATGCTCATGACGAGCTCAGCTCGTCATGAAGTAACTGGTCGTGTGCTCATGATGAGCTCAGCTCGTAATAAACAATGGGAATAAATCAGAAGTAGCACAGAGGGGGAATTGCTGCAGCACTGATGGTGTTAAAGCAATCTTTGCTAATAGTATTTAGACATTTAAATCTGAGACTAGGCCTTTGGCCATGACAGATGTCTCCTGTGAACTGTGATGGTGTCTGATGCAACATTTGTACTAGCAAAGTGCTACCACTCTGCTTGCTAGTCCATATGTGAAACAAAAATTAATTTGAAGATTGCCCCAGAGATTGATTTGTTGGGTGATTTGTGATCTATCATACACTGAGTGCCACATTTAACCCACGTTGATGCCGCAGAACACAGCAAGACAGCATGTTGTGCTGCACCTCATATCTATCTAGCTATGGGTCAATCCTGCACTCCCCCTTTCATGCAAAGCACTGCATCACATAGGCTTGCTGCGTTTATTTGTTCTTAATTGGAGATACGCCCCCATGTTTGTCAATAGCTCAGAAATCAAAATTAGACATGCTGAGGCCTACATCTAGATGGGAGTGACTATGTAGGTATTGTGATATTCACGGATACACCACTCAATGGATACGTTTGAAAAATATATTTATTGGGTGACAAGTTGACATGGTTCAGTCCTTGTTGTTTTCATTTCCATTTTAAGGAGAACAAACATTTGCCACAATTTGTTCAAGTCTCCCCTACCATTGTGTGCTCAGTGTCAGCATCTTTTTCATCCTCCTGTCTCTTCCAGTCCATGTGGGGTTTCTACTTCTTTCTCCCACGCACATAGGTTTTCTAACAGGTGAAATGCAAAATTGCAGAGATTAGAATGATCCTGCAGTTCATAGGAGGCATGTATAGTAGTCTTCCGCTGGATTCATCCAGGTAGCGGAACAGTGAATTTAGGACTACATTCATTAAAAGTATTGCTTGCTTTGGTCAGAGCTGAGCTGAACTCATTTTAGGCCTCTGTCTGCAGATTTTGTGATGCGGTAGTGAGCCATGACTGCATTCCTTTTCCTTGGTCACCTGAAACAGTGAAAATACCACCAGTAAATGATTTGGGACAGTGTTATTTAATCATTACTGGCAATTTGCGTTATCTATACAGGGTAACTCATTCACATTTCTTTAAATTTGTACATTGATGCCTTAGGTAGTGCTGACCATTACTTTACACATGTATGTTCTACTTATATATGCCATTACACATATTTTCCATATTGTGAAACATACAGCATAACATGGCAACTTTCATGTTTAGACCAAATATTACTATGATGGATACACACACACCTGCATTTCTAATTTGATGATGGTGTCTCGCATCTGCCATCCGTGTGACAACCGCTACAGTATGATATGCTATAATTGTATAGAGCACTGAAATGCCCAAAGACATCTTGGTGGTAACATCTACTTACTGATGCAAATACTGTCCAAGAGAGGCCAGAGATATAAGAATGGTGTAGGTGCGAACTATAGAGGCAGAGAATATGAAAACAGCCATGTTTTTTGCTGTTTTATGAATTGCAGAAGATTAGGCTGAGTTTTCAGGGGCCAGGGCAATTTGTCCTACAATTTACAGCTGGACATAATAAGACTTTTACCACCCCATGATGATTTTCTGATTTTGGGTAATACTACCGTTTTAGAGGGAAGTTGAAAGAAGAGTTCTCATCGGGGTGTACCAATTACATTTCTTCCTAAGATAGCATGACCCAGTATCTTGAAGAGCTTTGTGCACAAGACAAAGCGCCATGAAGGTCACTCGTTTTCTGACAGGCAGCCAGTGTAGCTCCCTTAAATATTGAGAAACTGATTTTAATGTTGGAATCCTCATGAGAAAGCAAGCCTTGTAGTACCTGCAACTGATTTAGTTGCGTTTTTTGAGTGCCTGTGCTGTTGTTTTGTCCACTGTGCCACTTTTTGCCACCCTTTCCCACCGCTTCTGCCCCCGCAGCCCCCCCCCCCATGGTTCCTGCTCCCGCCTCCCAGCTGCAATTCCCTCCCTCCTTCCCTATTTAATGACGACCGCTGCTCAGACATGTGAGTAAGATCTCTGACCTCCTGGTCAGGGACTCTGCACTCTGCCCTGGTTGCTTCACTTTTGTGCTGCTGCCCCTACATCTCTCTGAGTTGGTAGGTGTTTGAGGCACTCCTCCACCCGCAGGCTACTGCCTGTACCTCACACCTCCTGTCCAGTGGGAGACCCTTGCTCGTCTGCTGGTCCGCTGTTGTCTGTCTTGTGTTTGTGCCAGTTTTCTGTCTTTTGTCTGTCTTTTTTGTTATTTGTGCCTTTGTAATTGTCATTTCTGTATTCCATTTATTTTACCTGTTTTCTTTTTTTTTCCTTGTACTTGTGCCATTGTTGTGTCCTCTGTGCCAGTTTCGCCACCCGTTCCCATCGCTGCAGCCCCCATGGCCCCTCCTCCCTGCCGGTTCCCGCTCCCAACTCCCAGCTGTTCTTCCCTCCCCCTTCCCTATTTAATGGCAGGCGCTGCGCAGCTGTGCAGCTGACTCGTGCAGCGGACATAGGCCACAGGCATTCCCATCTGCGCCCGTCCGTGACCTAACCATGACCAGGGTCAGGGACCCTGGTTCTCTGACCACCCACCGCTATGACTCAGCTACCCTCCATGCATTCAATCCCGGAAGGAACAACAACTACCAGCAGTCTATGCTGAACACCACCCATGGCCACTTCTCTTGCCGGCACTGCCAACAATCCTTCAGCCTCCTCCTCCCCCCCAACCGCTGCACTCATGCCGGCACCCCCAATGCCCTTAGGTGCATCCTCCCCAAAGTGTGCTCCTTGCACAGACATGCTGTAGAGATCTTGGACCTCCTCAGCACCATCTCGCCAGGCGTCGCCTTCTTCACGGAAATCTGGACTAATTCCACCTACATGTGTCATCGCCACCGCCATCCCCGATGGATCGAAGTTCCTGAGGAAGGACCACTCTGATCACCCAGGAGGAGGATTCGCCATCTCACTCAAGAGCTCCCTCTAACTATCCACCTCCAGCACGAGTGACTCCCCATCCACCAACGAACACCTCCATTTCCGGATCCAGACCAGCCCCTGAATGACCCTACACAGCACCTTTGCTTACAGACCCTCGGACCTCGAAGCACTTTCACCACTACCATCGCTGACCTAATCGCACCCCAAGCCATCACCTCTATGGACTACATACTCATCGGAGACCTCATCTTCCACCTCGACAACCTCAGCGACCCCAACTCCACCACCTTCCTGGACAACCTCGCGAACCTCGGACTGAAACAGCTCATCACCCTCCCCACTCACAAGGCAGGACACATCCTCAACCCCATCTTTGCAGGAGGTAACAACATGCACTTCAGCCACCATGCAACCACACTGGATAGACCAACACTGCATACACTTCTCTTTTGACAAAGCTACCACCCCCAAACCAACCTCTCGTCCTCCGTGAAGGTACTGGAGCAAAGTCACTGAGGAGCACCTCAACTCCCCCCTCATCTATGATATCCCACCCACCTGACTGTCGCCAACTTCCCAGCCTCGAACTTTACCTATGGATCACAAACTGCTCAGACAAGCTCGGCCCCCTCCACAACCACGACACACAGCGCCCCAGGAAGGCCTAACTGAATACCACCAGCTCATCAGATCTTCCAAAAGGACCTTCATCCGAAACAAAATCCATGCCAATGCCAGCAACTCCAAAGAACTCTTCAGCATCATTTAGGAATTCACCACGCCCCCCAGAGAAGCCACAGATGTCACACCCTCCCAAAACCTCTGCAACAAACTTGGCTCCTACTTCCACCTAAAGAAAAGTTCCTTCTACGAAAACTTCAAAGAACAGACCCCGGATACCGAAACCCCTTCCTCGCCCCAGAAATGACATCCAGCCACCCATCTCCTCCTGGATCCCAGTCACCACCAAAGATACCACTTCAACCATGTAAAGAATTCACTCAGGAGCCCCCACAGACCCCTGACCTCTGCACATCTTCCACAGAGCCATCGCCACCATAGCACCTGAGCTATGATGCACCATCAACACCACCTTCAAAGCAGGCACATTCCCCGATAACTGGAAATGCGCATAAGCCAAGCACCTCCTCAAGAAGCTCTCAGCAGATCCGATGGACCTCAAGAACTACCGACCCATATCTCTTTTCCTTTTCACAGCCCAAGTCACCAAGATCGTCAACGTCCAGCTAACAAACTTCATCGAAGAGAACTCCATCCTTGACTCCTCCCAATCTGGATTCCGCAGCAACCACAGCACCAAGACTGCCCTACTTGCCACCACAGATGACATCCACACCCCCGTCAACCAAGGCCACACCGAGGCCCTGATCCTGCTTGACCTCTCTGCAGCCTTTGACACCTTCTCCCACCACACTCTCACCGCCAGACTCCCCAACACCACCATACAGGGAGCCACCCTCGACTGGCTTTGCTCCTTCCTCACTAGCAGAACCAAAAGAATCAGACTCACGTCTTTCCTCTGCGAACCCACAGAGATCAACTGCGGAGTACCCCAGGGATTGTCGCTCAGCCCCACGCTCTTCAACATCTACATGGCCCCCCTCACCCCCATAGTCAGACAGCATGGACTCAGAATAGTATACTAAGCCGACAACACCCAGCTCATCCTCTCCCTCACCAAGGACCCCCACACCACCAGACTCACCTTCCAGGAAGGAATGAAAGACATTGCACCGAGGATGATCAGCAGCTGAATGAAGTTCAACTCAGAGAAGACAGAAGTCCTCGGACTCTCCCACTCTGCATGGGAGAACACCAGGTGGCCCACTGCCCTTGGCAGCCCCCCACCCACATGTACCATGCTCGGAACCTCGGCATCATACTCGACTCCTCCCGCGCTAAGAAGCGACAGATCAACGCCATCGCCTCCACCTGTTATGACACCCTCTGCATCCTTCGCAAGACCTTCAAATGGATCCCCCCCGAATCCAGATAGACCGTCACCCACACACTCATAAGCAGCTGACTGGACGAAGGAAACACCCTCTACACCGGAATCAACAAATCCCTGCTCCGCAAGCTCCAGACCATTCAGAACACAGCAGACAGACTTATCCTCTGCATCCCTCGACATGAACACATCATTCAACACCTGCAAACCCTCCACTGGCTCCCCATCGAGAAGAGAGTCACCTTCAAAATACTCACCCACTACTATAAATGCATCCATAACACCGGACCCCAATTACTCAACAAAAGAATCTCCTTCCACATACCCAAGAGAAACCTCCGACCCACCGACCTCGCCATCACCGAATCCCAGCATATCTACAGAGCCAGAATGGGAGCAAGAGCCTTCTCCTACATCGCAGCAATGACCTGGAACGAGCTCCATATCAACATTAGACCTGCCCCCATTCTTTACCCCTTCAGGAAGAGCCTCAAGACCTGGATTTTTTACTGACCAGGAGCTGCAGCCCCCAGCTCCTAGATAACCTCACGAGTGAGTAGCGCACTTCACAATTGCCTGATTAAATGATTGATTGATTGATTGTTGTATGCCCTTATAAAGGGATTTCTCAAGGTTCTGAAGAGGAAGAAGCAAGAGGATGTGACATGGTTTATCTGATCCCCAAAGTGAGTTTTCTATCAGGGATTACTCTCAAATTCCTGACTTTTGTGACTGTTGGGGCAAGATGGCCTGGATCTTGAGGACGCCATGATGAATTTAAAAAAGAGGTGTTGTTTCCTAATAGGAGGACCTTGGTCCTATATGAGTTTAATTTGAGAATGTTTGTCTCCCAACCAGCCTACTGCCTACGGTAGCAACTGCTGAAATGTTTGGCAACCTCTCTTGGGTCACTCGAGATCGAAACTACAATTTACATGTCATCAGTGTGTAAAATTGTGGAAAAATATAAAGATCTGATCAGTTTGGCCACTGGTGCTACATTTACATTGTAAAGTGTGAGGCTCAATGAGGACTCCTGAGGGAATCCACAGGGTGGGGTAAAAGCCTTGGAGGTGAAATCACCGAATGATACTGACTTTTCTCTATTGGTATGAAAATAACGCAAAAGATCTTGGGCCTTTCCACCAATTCCTATGCTTTCTAGCCATTCAATAAGCACTGATTGACACACTGTATTGAAGGCAGCAGATAGATCCAAAAAGGATCAGTGCCACTTTTCCCCCATTGTCCATAATCATTCTACTTTAACCGCTTTGAATAAGTCTTTGGCTGAGTTTTTGGCCAGGTTAATATTCTCTGTGAAATAGTTAAAATTGTTTGATTGTGATCATGCTTTTCTACGCTTGAATATATTGCGTTTATGTGGTTCTTTCGTCTTAACTATTGTTTTCCCTCCTTTTTCCTTCCTGCCTTCTACATTTTTATTTTAATAAAGTGAACAAGGGAGCAGAAGGTTTATTTCTACGTTTTAAAAAAAAAAAATCTTTATATTAGTCATCATTCAATCTGGGATTTGTAGAGTGCACTCTTCACCCGTGAGGGTCTCAAGGTGCTGGTCATTCTTGTGAGGCAACCCCAACTTCATGGGAATTTCGAATGACAGAAGTACCTGGCATGATTTTTTCCCTGTTTTGTATTTTAATCAACAATAAAGAACATAAAAGAAAAACAAAAGATACATGGGCTCAGTGTGCATGATAATCCCTATCATATTCTCCAGAAGGATCCGTCCCTCCATTCCATCTCTCCTGTCTCATCCCTTCCAATCCCCCAGGAAAGTATCTTGTAAGGTAAAGGAGAAGATGTGCTATTAGTTATTAACCGTGGAATCATCCAGGCCCTCCATCGTAAAGAGGAAAGGGTCTCGCCTCTGGAGTGTCCCCTCCCCAACTTGACCTTAAACGTTTTTAAGGTAGGTCCACTGTCCCTCGTCCCTCCACTGGCAGTTGCCTTTGAAAAGCAGTAAGTGCTGACCCTTGTGACTGCGACTCCTGATGCTGTGGCAACGTCCTCATCACCACTCAGTGGGCACGCTTCTGCTGTCTATCTGCTCGTCCACCAGTGTGCCATCCTTCTGCGCATGTATTCAGGATGATGAGCCACCCCCATCCGGTGGAATAGCTCGGAGTCCCCCACTACAAGCCTTCTTCACTTTCCCAGTCCCTCCTCTATGAATTGTCCTCATTGTTCCTTGGTCTCGGTTTAGCAACTTGTCCCACTGTTCAACCCTTTCCCAAATATCCTCAGGCCATTAAAAGAAAATTGCATTTTCCAATTGCAACCACCCTCAGCTTTGCTGGAAACAGCAGCATGTAGGAGAGTCATTTGTTCTTCAGCTTCTCATTGACAGCTACAAAGGATCTTCTCTGGTTTTGCATCTTAAGTATGTAATCTGGAAAGATGGAAATGTTGCGATTTTAAAATTTCAAGGTCCCTGCCTTCCAGTGTAGTGTTGGACCCTGAATAACCTCAAGAAGAGCTGCTCTTAAAGGTTCCCCTTCTGCGCCAGGTACTGGGCACCCGTCTGGTGCATGCTGAGCATTTTTGGGCTAGCGATATCCCCCAACGTCCTCGTGCCAAAACGAAGGCTGTGCCCTTACAGTAACCCTAGTGTCCTTGTGTCTTTCCCAGCCCTCCACCACCACTTCAGGTACAGATTGATTCGGGTGATGCACCACAAGCTCCTCGGCACCCACAGATGCAACTGCTCACAGAGCCTTCCCTCGCCACCTCAGTTCAGGCGAGCCGATGTAAATGGAGAGGGGTGCCCCTTACCAGCTCTACCCATCTCTCCTCAGGGGCCTAATGGGTAGACACTGTTTCTCCC
Organism: Lissotriton vulgaris; assembly: GCF_964263255.1. Lineage (NCBI taxonomy): Eukaryota > Metazoa > Chordata > Amphibia > Caudata > Salamandridae > Lissotriton > Lissotriton vulgaris. The sequence goes on from NC_141694.1 coordinate 503,827,003, forward strand.
CAGCACCGTCCATGCCCATTTGTGTCGCACAGGGTCTAAGTCACAATGGGGCACTGACCCCACCCCTGTCCCCAGTATGCCTCACCACGGTCCTGATCAGGCCTCACTGCCCCCACAGCAATGCATCTTACAGTTCCTGATTTCCTCAGATCCCAAGGGCGTAGAGCAGGAGGATATATTCAAGCCACCAATCAATCAATCAATAATCTTTATTTTGGCACATTATGGCCATAAAAGATGCATAAAACCAAATACATTTCACATTAGAGGAAGGACAATTTACATGATGATGAGTTGGGTTTTACAGGAGTACAATAAAAACCATAAATTAGTTAAAAAGGCATATATAAACAGTACTTAAAAACAATTGTACATGACCATATATTTGATTCCTAGGAGCATTTCATTAGTACAAACGATAAAAAGAAAACAGAACAACCTTATCCATCATTAATGAATATACACAGATCAAATCAATTATAGATCAAAGCCCATTTTTTTACGAGTATAGAATACCGACTGTAGAAATCTGCTTACACAGAAAACAACCATTTATCTAGAGTCAGTTTTAATAATCCTGTATGCTTCGACATAGGAACGTACACCAATTGCATTACACAATGGTCTAATCCATCTTTTCCTTGCCAATAAATACGCACTACAGGAAAACAGGATATGGATATCATCCTCTTTTAAACTGGACGAACAGCACAAACACCTCGTATTTTTTGGAGGCCCCATCTTAGACGACCAGCTAGTAATCATTACATTCGTTTTGAGTATTCCATATCTGAATTTCAAGTAAAGACTTTTTGCAGGGGAAAAGGACCTAGCCAAAAGGTTCCTTGTAATGGAGCCCCCTGTATGGCTATTTGGCAGGTTGTGTGCTATGTACAGCCAAAATGTAATTTTGACCAATTTTTTACAACTATATGAGAGACATTGTGGTTTCTCCCAAAAGTGTGACAACCCAATTCTACTTAGCCAGGTTTGGACATGTTTCAACCAAGGATTCGAATTATAATGGTCCAACCTCTTTATTTCAAGGAGGCCGTCTCTATAGTCTCCGAGTTCTGCTGTACACCAAAGTCTCACGCAATAGGAAAGTGGACGTAAAAGCGCAAAGTGATCTGTACATTTTGCACTTAGATCTAACAATAATGGTAAGAGGGGGTACGTTTAGGTAGTTGTAAAATACTTCTATTCAAATTATTTTCACTCTTTACAAATAGTTTCCCAGCTTTCGGACCCCAGATTTCAGCCCCATATAGAGCTGCAGACTGGGCCTTGAATTTAAACACTTATAATGCTAGTGATATTGATTTGTTAAGGCTCGCACCATGTTTCTTTAAAATTGGTAAGGTATTCTGTGTTAAAATAGTTTTGCTTTTTTCAATTTGAGTAATCCATGAATTTTTTGTATCTAAGTAAACTCACAAATAAGTAAAATTGGGCATAAGTTCTAGTTTTTGTTTGTTCAAGAAGAAATTCCCCGTAAATTATTTATGAGGATTTAAGGCCATACATTTAGTTTTTTTCACATTTATCTCTAGCCTTTTCTCATTGCAATAAAGTTGGAATCTACTTAAGAGGGCTTGAAGACCTTTGGGCGTCTGCGAGATCAGAATAGTATTGTCTGCGAATAATAGTCACAAATAAGTAAAATTGGACATAAGTTCTAGTTTTTGTTTGTTCAAGAAGAAATTCCCCGTAAATTATTTATGAGGATTTAGGGCCATACATTTGTTTTTTTCACATTTATCTCTAGTCTTTTCTCATTGCAATAAAGTTGGAATCTACTTAAGAGCGCTTGAAGACCTTTGGGCGTCTGCGAGATCAGAATAGTATTGTCTGCGAATAATAGTGCAGGACCCTTATGCCAATCAGTGTTGTTTAATCGTTGTTACATTCATCCAGATAAGCTGGTATGTCATTAACAAATAAGGAAAAGAGCGTGGGAGCCAGCACGCATCCTTGGCGTACTCTCCGCTTAATGGGTACAGGTTTTGATAATTCCCCATTTCCACCCCAACGCACTCTGGCATAATTATTATCATGCAATCTTATAATCTGTTGGAGTAGACAACCCGGCAGCCCCAGCGTAAGCAGACAGTTCCCTAGACAATTACGTAAAACTAAATCAAAAGCTGCCCTAAGGTCAAGAAAAGCAACATAAATATGCCCTTTCCTTAATAAAACATATTTCCAACAAAGACAACAAAATCTAAAAACTTGGTCAATTGTGCTAATATCGCACCTGAAACCAGCCTGGAACTTTGTAAGGATAGCATTATCAACCTCCCAGGAATTCATATGCGTTAAAATATGCCTTTCAAATAGTTTTTGTAAAATATCCATTAAACTAGTTGGACGATAATTAGATGGATCATTTCTATCGCCCTTTTTAAAAATTAAAATAATATCCGCACCCCTCCAGCTATTAGGTAAATCTGCTCCATTTGCTAGAATATTAAAAAGCCGATTTATATATGATGCCCAGACTTGGATCTCGTGCTTATACAAATCGCCAGGAATTTTATCTGGGCCTGGTGCTTTGTCGTTTTTGACTAAGTTAATGGCTAGCTCTGTTTCCTCTAAAGAGAACATTAAATTCTCGGCGCTGTTTGTGTACCGGGAGTACTCTATTACTTTCCCCTCAATAGCATCAGGAATTTCATATAGGTGAGTAAAGTGTTTGACCCAGGTCTGTTCATCAATGAACACATCCTGGGCCAATCTACCTGCATGATTCCCGTTGGCTACTAATCTCCAAAATCCTATGTTATCCTTGGACTTTGCTGCCAATAACATGTTCCCCCAGCATTCCTCGTCCCATTTAGCTCATGCTGTTGCCTGGGTTTTCTTATCGTCCTTCCTTGATGCCCTAATTGTTTCAGGAACTTTACTTTTAATTGGCTCTACTAATAGGGCCTTACTTATACGACAATCTTTATTGTACCAAGGTTGGGTACTTACTGCGCTGATTTTCCTTTGAGTCATTTTTTTGGCATTTTAGACACAAAGGGCAATAAAGATCTAAAAAATCCTTTGTGTAGATCAATAAAGTCATTACCACCTGCCAATTTAATTATGTCACTGTCAAACGTATTTGCAAACATCTTATAGATACCCGCTAATAATTCCCTATTGTCTAATAAGTGGGCCCACTTTAAAGAACGTCTATTATTGCCTACTAATGGTAGATCATTAGTACCAGTAGCCAAAGAACAACGCTCCTCCTCCAGGCCATCGCTAAGCAGCAAGCTGTAATCTATTGATAGTTTGAGAGGACGATGATCGCTTTCAATCCGAGGCATAATCTCAAGATCTACCATGTGAGGCCAGGCTTCAAAGGATGCTAAAATATAATGAATCCTGCTTTTGCCGTTATTTTTGACAAAAGTTATAGCTTTGGGAGAGTCGGATGGAAGGTGGCCATTACAGGCCCTCAACCCAAACGTAGCAGTCAACCTCAGTATTTGAACTGCTAGGGTGGTGAAACGCACTGTTTTGGTATGGCTTAGGGATGGGATGTTATTTGCCATATCCTCATCACCAAAAACATCGCCAAATCCAATAATCGGCTCGAAATTGCAGTTCAAGTCCCCTCCTATTATCATGCTTGGTGAATCGTCCTGGTTAGTTAAAAAAGTTCCAATTTTTCCAGGATCGGGGACTCTTTTGAAGAACTACCTGGACGGTTGTATACATTGAATAGACATAGACACCTCCCATCTTATGTTTTTACCTTCAACCCTAGTATATCAACTGAATCAATAACTAACTGGGTAATGATGATTTCCAATGATACTTTTACCCATACAGTTGAGCCTCCAGATGGTCTACCTCTAACTGAAGGTACAGCCTCTATATTATAAGTCCTGTAGCCAACTCTATGTGGAATTTCTAGGGCCCATGTTTCTTGTAGCAGACAAATATCGCATGAATCTATGAATCTTGACCAATCTGGATCACAAAGGTATTTAAGCAATCCCGCGATATTCCAAGATATCAAAGTTAAGTTATTTAGGATATGCCCATTACTATCAGCATGCGATCCCACCAAAGAAGCACTGTGGTTGCCAGCCCTATGGACAAAAGTTGGCCCTGGGGAAAGATCACTCACATCCCCGAGCCTGGAGTCTTTTCACATCCCGCCTGGGTATCCAGCCTCCCCATACCTTGCCCGTCTGGCGGCTTCACCTGGGAACCCTTTTTCAAAATCGAGGTTAGACATTCTACCTCTATGGCTACATCCATAAGGGAGCAGTACTCATGTGGCATATACTAGGATTATACTAGGATTTGTTAGGATAGTATGACCCCTTGTCAATCTAACATTTGCAACCCTCAACTGTTCCCAGGAATGCAAGGCAAAGCAACCCCTAAATATCGAAATGGGGAGTCAGTCTACTCCCTCCAGACCAGAGAAGGCGGCAAAACTATTTTAGGTAGGGATGTTAAAGCTAGGGCCTTCTGTATTGCACATATACGGTATCCGGGGCTTTAAAGGGTTTATCAACAAAGCCCGGGGATAGAAGTAACTTAAGTCATGAACCATAATTCCTCCCCTGCCTCCCCTGCCTCTCTCTGCGTACCAATCAACAATATGTGTGGTTGCCATTCGGTCCCTAAAGTTGATAATAATTATGTCCCCCTGGATGTCCTTAGGTCTATGACCCACCCAGCCAAGACGTCGTACATGAAGAATGTCCCCATTTATGTTAGGGGGAAGTGGCCTGTTGTGTCTTAACCAATGTACAACTTTATTCTTAAGGTCATGGTAGCCTTCTATTTTCCTGTCCCCTAGTTCTGGGACCTGTCCCCTAGTTCTGGGACTAGTGAGTACTACCACATACGGGACAGCCTCTGGGGGCAAATCTATTTGTTGTTGGGATCCCCTTGAGGACTTACCCGGGGCGTGTGTGTTAGCAGTATTGACCTGAATGCTGTTGGAATAATATGGTTGCCCTCCAACCCCTTCCCCCCTGTGGTCTATCTCAGCTTTATCTTTAAGCTGGGGTGCGAAGATGTTAACATTGGGTGCGGGCAATTGATCCCTATTATTCACTGTCTTAGTTGGATTTGCCTCTGTAATTGAATTTGGTTCTGTTGGGATAACACAGGTGGAATGTTCTATACTATAGGTAGACAGTTCTTTAATTAAGTCAGTATTGTTTGCAATAGCTTTTTCAAGAGACCCCAATTGTTCAGCTACTCTTTTGGCCCTCTCAATGAGTGGTAGTAGGAGAGATCTAACCAATTGCTCGATACTCCCCAGTAAATCCTTAGTTAGTAAATCAGTTGGGGGATGATGATCCGGCTGAATATTCAGACAAACGGTGCTCAGTAATAGCGATTTCCCTTTCTAATACCGAGGCGGCCCTGGTGATGAAGTTATCCAAGGTCCCTCTAACTGACCCTCTCACTAGGGAGTTTCTGCCTCTAGTGATGTGAGAAGCTATGGTTTAATATGTTATATTTCCAAGGGCAAAAACCAACACAGCATAAACGACAGAATGAAAACACAAATAGTTTAAAACAGTAAGCGTAAGTCCAGCTAGTATTGATAAAATAAATAATATCACCAATGGAGAGGCAGTAATCTTACTGAATGTGTCGAGGACAGCAAACTAAACAGACGTGGCCCAGCCCAGCCTTGGTCAGCCCCGGACGGCCACAGATGGCCCGCCACGCGGGGAGATGACCTCAGTTTTATGCGCCTCCAGGCGTGGAGCGTAGGCAGGCGATTTCCGGTCGCAGGGATCACGGTCCTTGTAGTCCTTTTGATCACGCCCCCTCCCCCCCCCACTGCGGCCACGCTGTGATGGAAAAGCTGTGGCCGTGGGGGAAGACCAGCAAAGCCTCCAAAGTAGCGGGCACAAGAGCAGGCGCAGAAAGGAGCCTCCAACAAATGCACGGAAACAGCACGCTAGTACCTCGCCAGGTATGAACCCACCAATCACTTCTTTGTGTCTTTGTGCGGGCTGCAGCACTCCAGCTGGCCCACACCCCAGTTGTCCAGTTCACACCTTGCTCTGTCCAGCCCTGCCAAGTGCACCCAATCAGACAGCCTTGCGGGGACATCCCCAGCTCACCAGTACCCTGCACTTCAGTGCTGTTTATGCAACCAGGATCTTGATCCCTAGTCTGGCACCTGTGCAGGCAGTGGGTAGACCGAGTCAGCACCCCTCATCTTCTGATGCCTCTGGTCACCAAGCTGTCAACATATTCCCAGGCAGAGGCCTTCTTGGTGACCTCCAATAACTCTCAACTGCAAGATATTTAAGTCTGGCCTGGCGCGCAAGCTGGCCATTCCCAGCCATGCCCCACAGATTCTGATCCTCTGAAGTGTGGGGCCAGACTCTTCAGCCCCGGAAGCTTTTTCACCGCACCACATGGTAGCGACTCTCTTCTATCTGCATGGGGGGGCCGCCCACTGTGCTGAGGTTTTGGCTGAACTGCTTACCGCTTCCGCTGGTAGCCCTTGTCTCTGTGGCACCAGCCGGCTCATCCAGCAGTACTCGGTGGCCCACCTTTCCTGATCCGGCTGCTCAGCAGCACCCCCGGGGGCACTGCTAGGGGACGGGGGCGGCAGTCCCAGGGCAGCCCTTAGTCCTTTACCCCAGGTGTCGAAGCATAATGACTTTCAACACTGACCCTCCCACAGCCAGCAGTTGTCTTCAGCAGTCTCCTGCGATCTCCGGCATCTCAGCGCTGCTCCTCCCTGACACTGTATCCAGCTTGCCAATAGCCTTCCGAAGCAGAAGTAGATGCACCGGTCACAGACCACAGCAGTCTCTCAACTGTGTTTCAACATTAGAGTGGTGTACAGGGAAGCAAGACCACCCCATTGCAGACTGATTTATTACGTTTACAGAAAAGATTATGATGGATAATTATCCGAGGGTCCAGGGCAATGCATCCGAGGGCCATATTACCAGGCCGTGACCACATTTTTAAGATTTCTTTTTTTTAAAAAAGGGGGCTGACTCAATCACCTATGAATTGATCCATTCTGTGTACTTATTCATGGCTGTATTTACTGAAAACTGGAAATTAAAGTATTAATTAAAAGAACAGCGCGAACATTAAAATCATAAAACAAGCATAACATATGGTGCTTCCATATAGGCACTTCCAGGGAGCCAGGTGTAGGGTCACGCTCTAGTCGTTACGCGAGAGTGTAATGACGTAGTGCGCGGCCGCCATTTTGCAGGTGCAGAGTAAGCACCAATATCGGAGCGTTCCGGACGCTTTTTCCGGCGCTCTCCTGTATTAAATATTAAAACCTCTCACAAACCCCCCAACAGTGCAGAACCTTATTAAGGACGAATCCAGCAACATTACAGTGGCGACAAGACTGTGACCTGATGAGAAGGAAACACCAGGACCCCCAGAGAGCAAAACAAGGGAGACCACGAGGAACAGTGGCCAAGGGCAGTGCATACAGTAGGAGAGCATGGCAGAGGACAACATCACAACAGGCAAGCACACAGAGAAGGTAGTCACAACCAAGAGGGCATTTACAGCTCATATAAAGGTGGAAGGGGGACATCTAAACCCCACGACGAGGGCAGAATCGGAGCTCCATGGGGGAAAGACTATCCACAACGTGGGAAAGAAGAGAAGTAGAGGGAAACAACGTCTCACCAGCGGCAACGTGACCCCGCCAAAAGCAGCCAACTGGAGATCCATGGCCCTGGTGGAACAAGCGCAGCACAGTGAAGAGGGTGCCTAGGAGCCCCAACAAGAGCAAACACACCACAGAAGCACAAGCACACCGGGCAGTCCAAGGGGAGAAGAAGCGGCACCAGAAAGACGTGCTGAGGTGTTTGCGCAGGCGTCTTCACTTACGACTCTGATCTGGGAGAGCCCCTGATGAAATGGGCTGATTGGAGAGAATATTTTATGAACTACTTAGAAGCCCTAGAAGATAAAAGTGGAAAAGCATTCCCCAGCAAGAGGAGGAAGAGAGTATTACTTCACAACTTAGGCTCGGAAGGAATCAGAGTCTCCCAGAATCTGGTCCCCACACAACGACAGGCCGCTGACAATAACGTTTTTCGACACGAGATAGAGGACCTAAACAACCATTACAGACCGGCAGTGTGCACGTCCATAGACAGATACAACTTTCAACAGAGGAAACAAGCCATGGGTGAGTTCATAGACGACTACATGGCAGTGTTAAAGAAATTAGCGATCACATGCAAATTTGGTGCCTTGTATGACAAATTTATCAAAGACCAAATAGTCATGCATATGACAAACACAGCGATTCAAGACGAACTATGGGTAAACGGGGACCCTACGCTGAAAGAAGTAATCACCATGGTGAAAAAGGGGGAACTCTCCAAAACATGTGCAAATGCAGCGAAGAGGGAAACCACTACGAGGCCCATCGTCAAAAGAGTCGCTGAGCCCGAACCACTAGAGAGGGGCTAAACGACAGCGGCAGAAGGAAAGGTGCAAACCAAATGGACTCCGCAACCAACACTGAAAAAGAAACTGAATGAGGAGAGCAAAAACACGTGCTACAGGTGCGGAAGCCCATCCCATGCGGCATACGACAAACTTTTTCCTGCCTTCAGAGCAAAATGTATGTATTGTGGAATCGTAGGACACTTTGAAACGGTGTGTCGCCGCAAGATGAAAAGGCCAACAGTCAAGCACGTAGCACAAGACACAGGAGCTGAAGAAGAAGGTTGAGTAAACAAAGAGGACAATGTACTGTGTGTAGAAGAACAAGTACTGGGCATAGACTGCAAATGGTCCAAGAAACCACAATGCGACATGGTATTAGGAGGTGTACCGATCAAAATGGTGGCGGACTCCTGATCTCCATATACCATCGTACAACGGACAGTGTGGAGCGAAAACTTCAAACACATCCTGGGATCACACTTCGAACCCCCAGATATACTTCCAGTCACGTTCACGGGAGAGCCCATCCCAATGGTTGGGTATAGAGTCCTGAAGTTCGAATTCAAGGATCGCAGTGCAGAGTGCAAATTATATGTGGCTGAAAAGGATCCCTCTGTTCTGGGATGGATAGACCAAGGCGACTTGGGCATACAACTGAACCCAGGAGGGGCCACGCAAGTTTTGATGACCAGCATAGAGCATCATCCTAACGTCAAAAAAATGAAAGGCGAATTTCCCACAGTGTTCGGAGAAAGAGTGGGAAAACTAACAAAATTCACACACCAAATCGACCTTAAGGAAAATGCCACACCAGTGTCCCACAAGGGGAGGAATATACCATAGCAATCAGAGATGCAGTCCAACAGGAGCTGCAGAGATTAGAGGACAACGGGATCATCGAACCGATAAACAGTTCAGAAAGACTGGCCCTGTTGGTGGTGGCGATGAAACCCAATGGCAAAATTTGCTTGTACGTGGACCTACGAGAACTGAACGAGTGCATAATTGTGGAGAAATTCCCATTACCGAGGATTGATGAAATGCTAGCAAAAACAAAGGGGGTAAAATGGTTTTCCACCATTGATCTCACTTCAGCCTAACACCAGATAGCCCAGCATTACACGAGCTGGTAACTGACATCCTTCATAACGCCCTTCGGGTGCTACCAGTTCCGTCAGATGCCGTTTGGCCTGTCGTCAGCAGCAGCGGTATTCCAAAAACTGATGCACAAACTGTTCAAAGATGTAGAGGGAGTACAATACTTCCAAGTCGACATCCTGGTGATGGGCAAGGATCAAACCGACCATGACAAAAAGCTAGCACTAGTGTTACAAGTCTTGGAAAGAAATGGCCTGACAGCAGAATGGGAAAAGTGCAGATTCGAAATGGCGTCAGTCACCTACTTAGGTCATGAAATCAGTGAGCAAGGCATCATGCCTAAACACGCCAATGTCCGAGCAATATGCGAGGCACCTGCACCAAAGAACAAGGAAGAAGTGAGATCATTCTTAGGGATGGCTGAATATTTTAGTAAGTTCGTGCAGCATTTCGCCACCAAGACACATCACATGCGACTATTCATACCTGATAAAACAGCCTTCAGGTGGACAGAAGAGGCGCAAGGAGAATTTCAGAGAATCAGGGAAGACATCAGCAAGGCAGTTCCTCTACATGGTTATGATCTGCAAGGAAAGTCAATATCGACCACTGATGCGAGCGAAAAAGGACTAGGGGCAGTCCTCATGCAGGAAAGAAACAATGGAGAGATGGAGACCATCAGCTTTGCGTCCAGGTCACTAGCACCAACAGAACAGAAATTCAGTGTGATAGAAAAGGAGATGCTGGCGGTGGTGTGGGCCATGGGGAAATTCCGCCAATTTATATATATGTGGAGAACAAGATTCCAACTTAAGACAGACCACAAACCCCTGGTCAAGGTACTCACATCCTGTGGTCACGCAAACGATACACCCTGCATTGCCAAAATTACTCTAAAGTTGTTAGACTTCAGATATGTTGTCGAATACATCCCGGGAACTAAGAATAAAATAGCAGATTATCTCAGCCGAGCTTCAGCTATGGAGGAAGACCCAGCTGGCGGTGATGAGGATGAAGTCCGGGTGGCATTTATGGAAGATCATGAGAGAGTGATAAGAGCTAAGGAATGGATACAAGCCTATGAAAGTGACCCAGATATTAAAGAAGTCAAGAACTTCGTACTACAAGGATGGCCAGAAAAAAGGCACCTGAAAGCCGAACTCTGGAAATTCTTCGAGGTGCGTGAGGAGTTATCTGTAGGAGACCAGGGAACATTCCTTTTGAGAGGACATAAAGTTGTCCCTCCTGTGTCGTTGATACCACATTTGCTGGCCATGTTGCATGAAGGGCACTTGGTTATTGTGAAAACAAAGATGAGAACCAAGCAGATGTACTGGTGGCCGGCAATGGACATTCAGATTGAGAGACATGTACGAGAATGTGACCAGCGCCAAAGAGCGGACAAATCTCAAATCCTACTACTCCCATCCTTGGGTAAGTTCGACAATCCTGCCAACCCGTGGGAGGAACTGTCAATTGACATTCTGGGGCCAGTGCTGGATGCACTAGGAACCCCAAAGTATGTATGTGTTCTCATAGATCGGTATTCTAAGTGGCCTAAAGTAGACATACAGGAAGAAATGGACACGGAGACAGTTCTAAGATTTATTACAGCCACCTTTGTCAGAGAAGGCATTCCCCGCTCCATTCTGAGTGACAATGGACCCCAATTCACGTCGGATAAGTGGTACAAATACATGGAACAAAATGGCATCACCGACGAACTCAAGAGCTCCAAGAGGAACTGCCGAGCCCTCGAGAGAGCCTGGCGCAGAGACCCAACACCAGACAACATGACCACCCTCAAGCTCGCCACTCGAAAACACCACCAACTGATCCACACCACCAAGAAAACCGCATTCAAGGAACGACTGGACAACAACGCCCACAACAGCAAGGAACTCTTCAACATCGTCAAAGAGCTCTCCAACCCCAGCGCCGGAACCAACAACATCACCCCTTCAAAAGACCTCTGCAATTCCCTCGCCTCCTACTTCCACAACAAGATCGCGGACATACACAACAGCTTCAGCACAGAGCCGACGCACCCCACGACAGCACCTGCATCCCCCACCGCCACCCTCTGCGCCTGGACCCCGATCAACACCGAGGAAACCCTACGCACGATGAACTCCATCCACTCCGGATCCCCAACCGACCCCTGCCCTCACCACGTCTTCAACAAGGCCGACTCCATCATCGCACCTCACCTGTGGGACATCATCAACACCTCCTTCGACACAGCGACCTTCCCGGAGAGCTGGAAGCATGCCGAACTCAGCGCTCTCCTGAAGAAACCATCAGCGGACCCCACCGTACTCAAAAACTACCGCCCCATCTCGCTCCTACCGTTTCCGGCCAAAGTCATCGAGAAGACCGTCAACAAGCACCTGGCCGCCTTCCTCGAGACGAATGGATCCCTGGACCACTCGCAGTCCGGCTTCCGGGCTGCGAGTGGTCCAGGAGCACCAAGACTGCCCTCATCGCTGCCACTGATGACATCCAAGCCCTGCTCGACAACGGGGAAACAGCGGCCCTCATCCTCCTGGACCTCTCCGCGGCTTTCGACACTGTCTGCCACCGCACCCTAGAGCAGTGCCTCAACAACGCCGGAATCCAAGAAAAGGCACTAGAGTGGATCATCTCCTTCCTCGCCGGAAGGACTCAGAGAGTCTGCCTACCCCATTCAGATCAGAAGCCACCGAAGTCATCTGCGGCATTCCTCAAGGCTCCTCGCTCAGCCCCACCCTCTTCAATGTCTACATGAGCCCCCTTGTGGCTATCGCACACCAACACAACCTCAACATTATCTCGTACGCCGAGCTGATCCTCTCCCTCACTAACGACCCCGCCACCGCCAGAGCCAACCTACAGGAAGGGATGAAAGACGTAGCCGAGTGGATGAAGAACAGCCGCCTGAAACTGAACTCATACAAGACGGAAGTCCTCATCCTGGGATCTTCGCCCTCTGCCTGGGACGACTCCTGGTGGCCCCCCACTAAGTATGGGCGGAAAATCCGTTCCGCTCGCGGATTTTGCGGATTTTCGGTAAATTCACAATCCGCGAGATTCGCGAATTTCCCGCAAAATCCGCAAATCCGCGAGCAGCGGATTTTATGGCTTGCTCGCACTGTTCTCGTGATTTCGCGGCTTCCCAGTTCCACTTCGCGCCCCGCGAATAAGCGCTAAATTGCAGAAATACGATCTTAGCAAAACTGAAACTACTTACCAGGTTCAAAAGTTCAAGCTCATCATTAGTAGCCATTTCCTGTAGTGCTTCCTGAGGGGCCCCTCCAGAGTTCAGTTGCCTACTTGCAACTATTATGTAACCCTGCTCTGACCCTCAGAATAGTTACACATATGCCACAAAGGTCCTGAATTACAGCTAAGGGAGACAAGCAGGAGCCAGGCTGGAAGTTCAAATCCAGTGACACATTAATCAGCCCCTAATCCATTATTGTCAGTTGGGGCAGGGCAGGTGTTGTAACTAATTTTGCAACAATGAAAGCACTTAGCAAGTGCAAAAGATCACTAATCAGGAAGCACTAAGGAAGCAGGTGCCAGCTAAAAAAATATTCTGTGACACATTAATCAGCCCCAAATTAATTCAGGTCACTTGAGGCAGGGAAGGTGTGCTTTGCTTTGCCACAATAATGTACACTGGACAACCAGAGGGTGCTGTGATGAAACAGAGGGTGGCATGGGTGGGCCAGAGGGTGGCATGAGTAGTCAGAGAGTGGCAGTGGTGACAGAGAGTGGCAGTGATGAAGAAGAGTGTCCCAAACAGGCTGGACACGTAGAAACAACAAGTTCGCAAAACTTGCGACCCGACAGGTAAGTTCGCGTTTGCGAAATTGTACAAAACCCTCGCGAACTGGCAGAAACCCGCGCGAACACAAAAAAAAAATCCGCAAATTTGCGAGAATTCGCGGATTTTGCGGATTGCGAGTTCGCAAATCCGCTAAATTCGCGAACGCGAGATTCGCAAAATTCGCCCATGCTTACCCCCCACCCTGGGCAACGCACCCAAACCAACAGACCATGCACGCAACCTGGGCTTCATCCTGGACTCCTCCCTCTCCATGACCAGACAAGTCAACGCCGTCTCCTCGTCATGCTTCAACATCCTGCGCATGCTACGTAAGATCTTCCGGTTGATCCCCACCGAGACCAGGAAGACGGTCACCCAGGCCCTCATCACCAGCCGACTGGACTACGGCAACTCCCTCTACGCCGGAACCACTGCCAGACTCCAGAAGAGACTCCAGCGAATCCAGAACACCTCAGCAAGACTCATCCTGGACATCCCCCAACACAGCCACATCTCCGGACACCTGAGAGAGCTGCACTGGCTCCCGGTCAACAAGAGAATCACGTTCCGACTCCTCACCCACGCACACAAAGCCCTACACAACCAAGGCCCAAGATACCTCAACAGCCGCCTCAACTTCTACACCCCCATGCGCCAGCTTTGATCGTCCAACCACGCCCTCGCCGCCATCCCCGCATCCAAAGAGCCTCCACAGGAGGAAGATCCTTCTCCTACCTCGCTGCGAAGACGTGGAACTCCCTCCCGACCCACCTCCGCCTGACCCAAGACCACCTCGGCTTCAGGAAACAGCTAAAGACCTGGCTTTTCGAGCAGTAGCGGACCCCCCCCCTCCGCAAGTGCCTTGAGACCCTCCGGGTGAGTAGGGCGCTATATAAATGCTGTGATTGATTGATCAAGGTCAAACACACATATGTCTACCACTCGGAGGGCAATGGTTTAGCTGAAAGGTTTAACCGTGTCATAATGGGCTCCATACAGTCAGCTATAGGAGTGGGAAAGGACTGGGAAAATGAAGTGAGGAGTATGCTGTGGGCCTACCGAATCACACCCACTGGCACCAGATATAGCCTGTTTCAAATCCTGAGAGGACGTGATCCTTTCACCAAGGACAATCTGGCGTGGAAGGAAAAGACGGTCAGGAGTAAATGGTCACCGGCAGTAGTTCAACACAACTTGGAGAGAGCCCAGAGAACATACACAGAACTATAGTGAGGCCAGCCAAGTACAGAGACTATGAACTGGGTGAAGTGAAGTAAGCTGCTGCCTGAGAGACTCAGAGACCTTTTTAAGTTTTGTTGTTGTTATATAAAGAAGGGAGATATGTAATGTCGCGCTCTAGTCGTTACGCGAGAGCGTAATGACGTAGAGCGCGGCCGCCATTTTGCAGGTGCAGAGTAAGCGCCGATATCGGAGCGTTCTGGACGCTTTTCCCGGCGCTGTCCTGTATTAAATATTAAAACCTCTCACAAACCCCCAAACAGTGTAGAACCTTATTTAGGACGAATCCAGCAACATTACACCAGGCACCTCCTAAAAAGACATTGGTTGTCTTACAAGAAAATGAACACTGCACAGATGCCCTCCTCTGTCCCTTCTAAAGACCGCCATCAAGAGGCATGGCCAGAGAACATACACAGAGTACTACAATAAGAGACGCAATGTGAAGGAGACATCATTGGAAAGAGGAGAGTGGGTCAGAGTCAAATTGGTCCAGTTGAGAAGGAAAGTAGACAGCAAATACAGCTTGCCAATGCAAGTAAAAGTGGTGTATGACAGAGCAGCATTGTTTAGCGACGGGAACGTCTGGTCACAGGATCGCATGTCCAAGTGCAGCAAGATTCTTCAGTGGGCAAGAGAGGAAAGGTCGAGGACACAAGAGACCCAAAGTTCACCTACAGACAGTGTATCACCGCGTGAAGGAGAGAGGGACGCAGAGGTAGAAAGAAGAGGAGTCGAGCATGAAGTAGAAGACAATCCTATCGCAGAGGAACATCAAGAGAATGCTGGCAAGACTCCTGAGAGAGAGAGCCATAAGGGAACAGGGAAGAGACCGGCGAGCATAGCAGAGGACAGTGCGGAGAGTACCACCTCCACTCAGGTAAGATGTATACGTGCAGGGAGAACTATAGTGAGGCCAGCCAAGTACAGAGACTATGAACTGGGTGAAGTGCAGTAAGCTGCTGCCTGAGAGACTCAGAGACCTTTTTAAGTTTTGTTGTTGTTATATAAAGAAGGAAGATATGTAATGTCGCGCTCTAGTCGTTACGCGAGAGCGTAATGACGTAGAGCGCGGGCGCCATTTTGCAGGTGCAGAGTAAGCGCCGATATCGGAGCGTTCCGGACGCTTTTCCCGCCGCTGTCCTGTATTAAATATTAAAACCTCTCACAAACCCCCAAACAGTGTAGAACCTTATTTAGGACGAATCCATCAACATTACACCAGGCACCTCCTAAAAAGACATTGGTTGTCTTACAAGAAAATGAACACTGCACAGATGCCCTCCTCTGTCCCTTCTAAAGACCGCCATCAAGAGGCATGGCCATAGGCATGGCTAAACACTGAGTGTGAGTTAGTGCTTCGGTTTAAAATAGGTGGGTTAGACAAAAAGTACTAACTGGAGTCCTGCTTCTCCCAACCCCTAGCACAGGCTCCCCTTTGCTAGAGAAATACAGGAAATCAAAGTAGTAAATAAAGAAAAGTGCGAACATGAAAATCATAAAATAGGCATAACATATAGTGCTTCTAAATAGGCGCTTCCTGGGAGCCAGGAACGTCCTAAAAAGACACTGGTTGTCTTACAAGAAAATGAAATGTTGCAGAGTGTCAATCAGGTGTTCAACACTGTGCGGATGCACTCCTCTGTCCCTTCTAAAGTCCGACATTGAGGGGCATGGCCAGGGGTGTGGCTAAACACAGAGTGCGAGTCAGCACTTCGGTTTAAAATTGGTGGGTTAAACAAAAAGTACTAACTGGAGTCCAGCAACCCCCAAGTCCTATTTGAGACTCCCCTGTGCTAGAGGAATACCGGAAATCAAAGTAGTAATTGAAGAACAGAGCAAATATGAAAATCATAAAATAAGCATAACAGGGTGATAGCCCTTCCAATATAGCACTTCTAAATACACACTTCCCGTGAGCCAGGCCCCCTCAAGAAGACACAGATTGTCTTACAAAGAAATCAAATGTTGCAGAGTTTGAATCAGGTCTACACAGCTGATTGTTGCATATCTCACCTTGATTGACACTACATTTTGTATGGTGTCATATGTGAGTCACTTAAGCATGGGCGAATTTTGCGAACTCGCGATCCGTGAATTTGCGGATTTGCGAATTCGCGATCCGCAAAATTCGTGACTTTGTGCGAATTTGCAGATTTTTGGTTTTTTGCGTGTTCGCGGGGCTTTTTGCGTCTTCGCGAGCCGCTTGCATAGCGAAGTTACCCATGCAGTTGTTTATGGGTGAGGGAGAGAGAGAGAGATAGATAGATAGATAGATAGATAGATAGATAGATAGATAGATAGATAGATAGATAGATAGAGAGAAAGAGAGGGAAAGAGAGAGGGAGAGAGAGAGAACGAGAGAAAGAAAGAGAGGCCAGATCTCTGAAGGGCCAGATTCCTGAGTTGCCCCTACAGAACATACAGCTTTATATTTTTAGCAAAGTGCATATGAAAATTGTGCTGTAAAGGTCTCTTTTAGTTTAACCCCTCCTGACAACTCAAAATGGGTGTATTTGCCATCCTCTCCCTTCTTCCTGCTTTTTATATCTGTAAGTGCTTCCTGATGAGGTTTAATTCCTTGTACAGGTGCCTCTTTGCCTACTTGTAACTATTCTCTGACCCTGCTTCAAGGGTCAGAGCAGGGTCAGAGAATAGTTGCAAGTAGGCAACAAGGCGCCAGGAAGCAATTAGCAGCAGGTGTCCAAGTTGAAGTTAATTTGTTTGTAACCCTTTTGTAAAAGGTTACAAAGAAATTAGGTTCAACTTTTGCACCTGCTGCTGTAACCCTTGCTTGGTTGAAAATTCGTCCCCGCTGATTCGCGGATTTTACCGCAATTTCGCGAGATTCGCGGATTGCGAAATCGCGGAAAATCCGCTAATTCACCCGCGAAACGGATTTTACGCCCACCCTTAGTGTCAGTGTACATGGGGACATATGTTTTGCACAGTTGCCACCTAATGATAAAGCCTAACACATTACATAGTCAATTACAATTGTGAAGTTCACTGTAGCAAATAGTACCTGTATGTTGGTGCATTGTAAACTGAAACTACATGTTAATGTGATGGAATTCTATTGGATGTGAGCCATACATTTAAGTTGATGTTAACATTTTGCTCTTATTTATGGATGTGCTCGCATATATTGAGTATTGCGTATATGATGTCGCACATACCAACTTCATCAATTACAAAAGTTGGTTGTACTATATAAGCTGGAATAGCACGTCTGTCAGATATGTTGTCACATATTTTGGTTGAGTGTCAGTGATTTCCTAAACTTTAGCAAATTGAGGCAAATTGAATCAAACAAGGAAAACATTTGTGGTGTCAGTGATGATTTATTTGTAGGAGTTCCAACTCAAGTATTTGTGTACCTTCTTTATATCTGTTTTATGTGAAACAAAGATTCTAAAATTCCATCATGTCTCTGATGACCAGTTATAATGTGGACAATCTATCCCTCAGAGTCTGCATCCTCTTTCTGGTCATGGAGGATTACCCCCTCATAGTCCCATGGAACACTAGTCATTACACAGATATTATACAATATTGCACAGACTAATGTGATTTTGCAAACCATGGCAGTTGAATACTGTATTCTGCCACCTGATTTGCCCAGGCACCAGAAGCATGACTTTAGTACCCCAAACATACGCTCCACACATTGAAGGTTTTGGGCAGAGTTACATTGTATTTCTTCTGCCCATCCATTTGTGGATTTGTGAAGGGAGTCAAAAACCATGGCTGCAAACCATATCTGTGGTCACCTGAAAAAAGATAACAGCACAATGACTGTATTCTTTGTGAATTGCAGCCTACCTGTGCCCCAGATTGCAGTGAGCAGAGTCCAGAAAGTGGTAAGGAGACAGACTTGTGCTGTCTCTTCCCAAAACAAAAGGTTTTAAAAAAAACGATTTTCCCTTTCTGTGATTACTGTCTTTGCATGTAGTTGTTACAATTTAAAATTGCAGTTTTGACCTGCCTGTGATTGCATATTTTATCACCTGTTTTGTGTTTTAAACTTGTGGTTTTTCCTGCCCATGATTTCTTGCATTTAGATGTTGGATTGTGGGATTTGCAGTCCAACCTCTGTAGTTTGTCCCTCTCATTCCTTGGTGACAAATCTGTTTTCCCTCCAAATTTCTCCTTTGCGCTGTGCTAAGACCTGTGTGTTAAAACAGTGCACCCCCAACCACCATTTTGTGTTCACAAGCCAGTAAAGCCAGCCCGCCCCCAGAAACAGGGATATTCTACATCAGAGGGTGCTTCTGTGAGCTGTTTAAACTGTATTTACTGGGGCCTGTGCACTTCCTTTTTTG
Organism: Lissotriton vulgaris; assembly: GCF_964263255.1. Classification (NCBI taxonomy): domain Eukaryota; kingdom Metazoa; phylum Chordata; class Amphibia; order Caudata; family Salamandridae; genus Lissotriton; species Lissotriton vulgaris. The sequence continues at coordinate 503,845,903 of NC_141694.1, forward strand.
GCCAGCAGGGGGAGTAAATTTTCATTCAAACAGGATTTGTTAGATTTTGAGTTAGTGAAGCCTTTTCCTGCAGAAGCCCAACGTGTGGATTGAGCCTGTCTGTCTCCTAGGAGATTCTGAACAGGAGAAGCAACTTCCAACTCCCTGGCCAGCAAACCTTGTCTGAGGTCGCTGGGACCTTATATGGTCGGCCAGTTGTTGGTACATGTGTACACTGATTGGTGGTTCTATCTGGTGTTTCTATTGAGTTAGGGTTAGTGTCCTGATTGGTTGGGTATTTGAGGGTTCTGATTGGTTTTTGGGTCTGTGATCCAATCATTGTAGGGTTGGGACTAAGGCCAGGGTTAGGATTTCTATTGGAAGTAGGGACTAGGGCTACCTGTACCATTGGCTGCTTGGACATGGGTTGGGACTACTGGTAGGTCTAACGCTTTTATTGGACGTAGAGATCAGGGTTTTTTAACTGATTGGGTGCTTGGACTAGGGCTAAGATTGGCAGTAAGGTCCTGGTCTCCTCTTGGTTCTAGATTTTAGGGCTAGTGTTGTGATTGGATAGTGTTAGGGCTAGGGTTCCCAATGGCTGAAGGGGTCACCTGAATACTAGGGCTGCACAAGGCCAGGCTTAATGCGTCTCAGCCCGGGCATCGAGGCTAAGGGCGGAGAGGACAAGGGTAGTTGCCTGTTTGAGCCTGTTTGGGACTAGTGCCAGAAATGCTGCCCTTTTTCTCATTTCTCTTCCTACTGCTAAGTACTAAAAAAAAAAAAAAAAGAACTTTCCCTCTTTTATCCCTCCACTATCCTTTTCAATCAAAATTAACAGACTAACATGTTCACTTCTCAAATTCCTTATTCACCTATACTAATATACTGCCCAAATAACTGAATAACATATCTACTACTCAAATGACTTCATATCTATACTATGCTAATTTTAAACACAACTCCTTTATGGGTTCTGGAGTGACGTGCCACTTACCAAAAAAGCGCTTCAACACCCATCAGGGGTAACAAGTGCTATATGAATGCTAATCTTTCTTCCCCATTTATCCCTCCGCTATCCTTCTCACTCCAAGTAACAGACTAATATCCACCACTGAAATTACCTCATATTAATTCACCACTAATCCTTTATAGGCTTCCGGAATAGCGTGCTTCAACAAGCGATAAATAAATACAAACCTTTGTCCTCCTCTATCCTTCTGCTATCATTTCATATCCAAATAACTGACTAACCTATCCACCACTTAAAATGTACTTGCATGTTTCACTATACTAATTCAACACTAATCCTCCATGGGTCCCGGAGTATCGTGCTACCCACCGAAAAAGCGCTTTGACGCTTCTTCAGGGGTAGTAAGCCCTATATAAATTCAATTACAATACAATACAATACAATACCTACTTCTGTGTCATTTGATGCAGACACTATGAGGCACATTTCATTTTAATTGATACTGATATGTCTTAGTTATAGTTGAACTTAGCTTCACACCTGCTTGTTGCTAACTATTGGATTATTTCAACCTATAGTACAAAATTTAAGAGATACCACACATCAGCAAGTGGGTTAACATGTTTAGCCATATGTTTTGGGGTAGATAAGCAACTTTGTCTATTTGTATCAGCTAAATGGAAATGTGTGGCTATGGGTGCAGAATTTGTCCAACTTTAAAAAAGATACTCTTGCAGACATATTGAGATCTATGGGTTGGAATAGATTTGGCACACACATATATTTGACATATTTTCAAATATGCTGTGCTGGTTGCCTACATGGTATGCCACAATCATACATACTTAGATATGAATTTGCATGTCTATTTGCTTATTCACATTTTCGAATGTTTGACATATGACACGTATATTTCACTTTGGAGTAATCATCCTTCAGGAATTGTTTTTGCCAATTAGAAACCCCCAGATCTAACATTGGTGGTCAGCGGTGAGGGTTTGGACTTTGCATTTGTGTTTCAAGTTCCCTTTGAGTGGGCGGAGGGTCTCTGGTACTCTTCAAGTAGCTGTGAGGCCAGCCATGCCTGTTGATTGTCTGTTAGGCAGTGATTTAGAAAGGTCCCCAAAGTAATTCCCAATGGAATCAAGGTAAGGGTTCCCAGCCTCCCCCTGAAAAGAAGTCAGGACAACGACAGGTAAACCTGTTCATAGGCAGCCTGTTACCTGCTTTCAGTGTAAGCAAGTGGGACACCCGTGGTATGATCCCCAGTGTCCTCAGAAAGGACAGTATGTGCCACCCCGTGCACCACCCCGTCAGATGGCCAGTGTAGCCCTGGGTGGGGAGGAGATGGGTTCCCAAGGTGGCTGGGATCTCGCAGAAATGTCCCTTGTCTCATTAGGAGACTTTGAGATGGTCCCTAAAACTCAGCTGGCTGAGAACCTAAAAAATACAGGCAGTGGGTGACCATCAATGGCCATAGAGTGGAGGCTCTCAGAGACACAGGAGCAAGTGTGACAGATGTCAGGTGTCGCTTAGTCTCTGAACAGCAGGTAGTCCCTCATGCATTCTTCCCAGTTGTTGCCGCTGACAACACAGAGCCATTGCAAAGTGGCTCAAATTCCCTTTGAGTGGGCGGGGGTCTCTGGTACTCTTCAAGTAGCTGTGAGGCCATCCATGCATATTGATTGTCTGTTAGGCAATGATTTAGAAAGCTCCCCTTGGGTTAAGGTGGAGAGGAAGGTGCATTTAGAGATGTTGGGTCTGCCTAAATGGGCATGTGTGACCGCTTGGTCTATGGCAGCTAAGGGTGTTCAAGAGACCCTGGAGCCTGAAAGTATGGCCCAGGGACCTGCCTTAAAGAGAAGAGGTAGGGGGTGCGGGAAACCAGCCCCCATTGTTCCCACGGTCCAGGAGGAGGCAGACCTTGAGGGGGATGCCCTGGAACCTACAGGGGAGCAAGTTTCTGAACTGGGGAACCTACCGGAGCTGACCCATTGGCAGCAAGAAGGGGGTCCCTCCAGGGAGGAATTTTGTGAAGAGCAGAAGAAGTGCCATTCTCTTGTGGGTTTGAGGCAACAGGCCACAAACCAGGCAGCAAGAGATCAGTCTGGATCACATTGGATCTACTGGGAGAATGGTCTCCTGTATAGCGAGCCTAAGGTTGCTGAGCCTGGGTCAGCCCATGTGCTGGTGGTACCCCAGCACTCAGAGCCTTCCTAGTGGGTTTGGCTCATGATGTTCCTTTAGCTGGTTATCTGGGGCAGGACAAGACCTTTGAAAGGCTTGTCTCCCACTTTTATTGGCCCCAGATGCAGAGGAATTCAGATACTCATTGTAGGACCTGTCAAACTTGCCAGGCAAGCGGGAAAAGTGGAAGGAGGCACAAGGCCCCTCCCCAACCTTTCCCTGTAGTCAGTACCCCATTGAATGGGTGGGCATTGAGATTGTTGGGCCACTGGACCCCAAGACAGCCATGGGTTAACAGGTTTATCCTGGTCTTGGTGGACCATGCTACACGGTACCCGGAAGTCATTCCGCTCAGGACAGTGACGGCCCGTGGTGGGACATGCACTGATGGGGATCTTCTCCCGTGTTGGGTTCCCCAGAGAGGTTGTGTCTGACCGAGATACAAACTGAGGGGCATATTATCAAGAAAGAGCAATACATTATCGCCGCTTTTATCGGCAGGAAACTGCAGATAAAGCGGCGATAATGGGCTTGATAATATGCTCTAACGAATTCCAATCGAACCCCATGTTAGATGTGAAGACAGGATTTTTATCAAGGGGTTGGCAACATTCTCAGAAGGCTTTTGACGCGCTGAAGACTGCCATGTGCACAGCACCTGTGCTTCAGGCGCCTGACTTTTCAAAAGAATTTATTGTTCAGACAGATGCTTCAGAGCATGTTGTGGGGCTGTTCTATCACAGATTAATGAAGACGGCTTAGACCAACCTGTAGCCTTCATCAGTAGGAGGTTACTTCCACGGGAACAGAGGTGGAGTGCAATTGAGCATGAGGCATTTGCTGTGGTCTGGGCACTGAAGAAGTTGAGACCATACTTGTTTGGGACTCACTTCCGGGTTCAGACCAACCACAGGCCCCTCAGATGGCTGATGCAGAGGAGGGGTGAGAACCCAAAGTTGTTGAGGTGGGCCATTTCCCTACAGGGTATGGGCTTTACGGTGGAACACCGCCCTGGTACAGAACACGCCAACGCTGATGGTCTGTCCAAATGTTTCCGCCTTAGTGAAGAGACCTCCCAAGGGGAAGGGTAGTTCTCCCCACATTTCAGATGGAGGGGACACTTGTTAGACCTGGCATCATTGGCGTGATTCTCCCTTCCATTTTGACAGATTGCCTCCTCTGTTTTGATATGTTTTTGCTGATTTTATGCTTTGGGCACTGTGCCACTGCTAATCAGTGCCACAGTGCAAGTGCTCCCTGTGTTAAATTAATGTACTGATTTGATTCCATGACTGGGTTATTTGATTTATCTGTCAGCCCTAGGACAGTGCACCATGTGTGCCCAGGGCATGTAAATCAAATGCTGCTAGTGGACTTGCAGCACTGGTTGTGCCACCCACCGAAGCAACTTGTAAATTGTGTCTCAGGCCTGCCATTGCAAGGCCTTTGTGCAGTCTAGCACTGCCATGCTGACTTGGCCAAGTGCACCCACTTGCCAGTCCCTAAACCTTCCCTTTGCTTCTTATTAGACACCCCTATGGTAGGCCAAAGGGCAGGGTGCATTGTAAGTATAAGGTAGGACATGCCCTGATGTGTGTAGCATGTTCGAATAGTGGATTACAGCCATTTTCATTTTTCACTATTGAAGGTACCTGTTCTCATAGGCCAGAATGGGCATTTAGAGTATTACATTCCTATAATCCTAACTGACGCAGGGAACATGGTAGAAATTCGAATTTAGTATGCCTGAACTCTAATAAAGTACACCTTTTAATAAAGTTTATTTTAATATTCTGAGTTTTCAAATACCACGTTTAGAAAGCGGGTATCTGCTTGCCTAACCATTTGAGCCTGCCTCTGCTGGGTTTTGTATTCTTTGTCTGGGTTTGTGTGTGTCAGGGCTGGGGGATTCCAGGAGACAGTCTGGGGCAGCCCAGTGGTGAATAGAGAGATCTGCATTTAGATGGGAGGAATGAATTGCACCTGGGACCTGAATAGGGCTGGGCCTTCCCTCTACAATGCTGGGTCCAGCCGCTGTGGCTTGTCTGATGTCTCTGCCCTGCACTGTGAAAGGAGAGGAGGAATCATGTCAACAGACTGCTCCAGAGGTGTATCTTCCGTCCCCTGTGCTGGCTCCACCTCCTGTGAGGCGGCTGATGTCTCTGCCCGGCACAGTGAAAGGAAGAAGAGAGTCATGTAAACAAAGTGCTCAGGAACTGGTTTGGACTAGGCTGAGGTCTCTCTGCCTTCAGAGAACAAATGATTTTGGGGTATAAATATTGGGACCCTGATCCCCAGAAATTAGATCACTTCTGGAACAAGAAATCTTTCTGCCAAGGATAAGAACCAAGGAAGCTGCAGGAGTTTGGACTGCCCCTCTGCCAGTGTGCTGTTTGCTGGGTTGGCCTGAAGTGGTGCTTCATTGCCAAGGGAAAGGAGAAGGAACTTTGTAAGGACTTTCATCTACAGAATATTCTCCAATGGCTTGATCTGTGTTTACCTCCTGCTGAAGTCTCAGGGAAAAAAGACTACACCTCCAGCTTCCTCCTGAATTTCCTTGCTGGGAATTCTGACTCCAGTCACTTGCGTGCCGCTGGGAGCTAGAAGCGCGACGCATCAAGAAGGAGCATGTCACCGCCGCAGCTGAAATCATCGCCACGCCGGAGAAGCGCGCCTTTGCCGCATCTCCCTGGAAGCATGTGTTCATCGAAGCTGCCTACTGCCGCATCACTGGAGAAGCATGACGCCATCGAGAGAGTCACCCTCGCATCCCGGGAGGAGCGTTTCACAGGGCCTGTCGCAGCTCCAAAGTACAAAGTCGTCACAAGGATGCCAGGGCGTCATCGCATCGTCATTTCCGCATCAAGGGTACCATCTTCTCGCATCGCAACTGGATCATCGCATCGCATCAAGGCACCATCTTGCGCACCGCATTGGGCCCACAGGCCGAGAATCTACACATCACCTCCGCACCAGTAAGATTCACGACGAGTCCCCTACTCTGCGCAAGTATTAAGGAAGGACGCAACCGTTCCCCCGGATCACGGAACCAACGCATCCCCCTTTTGTTAGCCTTTTGTTTACTTTGCGTCACGCATCCAGGTACTTTGTCGAGAACTTTGTCGCATTTACCAACAACTTGAATTAAGAGACTTTAATCATCTTTTAAGGAATCTTAAGTGTAGTATTGTGGATTTTTGTTGTTGGTGGTCTTGTGTTTAAGTCTATATAAAGAATACTTATTTTTATAAAACCTCTGTTGTGCCCATCTGTAGTGTTGTCACTGTATTACTATGTATATTCACAAATGCTTAACACACTGCTTCTGAGATAAGCCTGTCTGCTCGTGCCAAGCTACCAAGGGGGTGAGCAGGGGTTATCTAGGAGTGTAATCCCCTTATCCTGACTTAGAAGTAAGGGTCCCTATTTGGACAAAGGTGAATACCATTGCCAACTAGAGACCCCCAGATCTAACACTAGAAATTTATAAAATAAATTTGTTTGTGGTTCCTGTAGAGGTGTGCAGTACCTGCAGGGTGCACAAACTGCACATGTGCACAATCTGTGGCGCCAAGCACATTGGGAAATCTTGCCATATTGCAGAACCCTTGCTTGGTACTCAATTGATGTTAGTTAGTCTTGGAAAAGAGTCTGTATTATGGGGTCAGTTTTATTATAGCATCCAACTGAGATGGCTGTAACGCAGATAATACTCTCTGTGAAATGACTGCCAATCTTGCAGCTGTAATTTGGAATGATCTAGAGGCCAAGATGTGTTGCACAGACATCAATTTGTTATGGCTAGATGGGTACTTGTAGTTGCTATCCAGAGACCTGGCCCTATATTTTCCAACAATTCCATGGGTGACTTTCTCTTCAATCTGTAAACTAGTATGTCCTCCTCCTCCTCCCTAAGATCAATGATGGATATGCGTTGGCAAAAAATACATTCCTTCCTCCTTCGCTGCCTATCTATTTGTCTCCAAGCTACCCCCAGTTGCAGTATAACGACATCCATGGCATAGTTGAGCTTGCCAAGATGCTCTGTGATGGTGGGAAATGTGTTCTGCAACAACTGCATCATTTCCAATGCTTGTGTTGCCGATATGCAGCAAGTCTGGTGGATTTCTGAAGTTGTATTGTGATTCTACAAGATGCGTGATGCAGTACTGAACTGATAAATACCACTGCGTTACCATTGCATTGGATTTGCTCTTGAACGGGAATTGGATGGAACAATGCAGGCAGACCCATGTGTGTCTGTCCCAACAATGCAATCTCTCCCATGCTTGCCGGTGTACAGACAAAATATCGACTCCAAAATATCGACTGGACATAATATCGAGTTTTAAATATAGACTGGACAAAATATCGACTGGACATAATATCGACTACAAAAATATCGTTTTTCAGGTAAGTGAAGTAATATCGACTGTATAAAATATAGATAGCAAAAATATCGAATTTTTAATAATATATAATATTTTATAGTGTATTTTTATGTAATAATATGTGTGAATAGTGTGTATTAATGTTATAAAATATTTTATTAAATGAATTTTGTTTTTATAATAATTGCGTAATGTAATTCTGTAGCGGGTTGTGGGTTTATAGGGGAATAGGGTGGGAAGTAATTTAATAATAATTAATTAATTAATATATGTTCGTTAATATTTTTAATTAATAATTAATTGATAATTAATTAATATTAATTAGTTAATTAATTAATATAATTTTGAACATATTTTGTATTAGTAATTAATTGTTAATTAATTAATTGTAATTAGTTAATTACATTAATTAGAGTAAATTTTTAATATATATAATTTTGTGTTATTTTTAAGTAATTAATTTGGAAAAAATAATATTAATTATTAAAATAATTACAGCTAATGTTCTAATATATTTACTTTATTGTTATTGTTAATTAATAATTAATTGGTAATTACATAATATTGATAAATTTTGGGTAAAGGAGCATTTTTAGGGTTCAGGGTCAGTTTTCAGTTTTAGGGTAAAGGGGTATTTTTGGGGTTCAGGGTCAGTTTTCAGTTTTTGGGTAAAGGGGCATTTTTAGGGTTCTGGGTCAGTTTTCAGTTTTAGGGTAAAGGGGTATTTTTAGGGTTCAGGGTCAGTTTTCAGTTCATGGGTAAAGGGGTATTTTTAGGGTTCAGGGTCAGTTTTCAGTTCATGGGTAAAGGGCTATTTTTAGGGTTCAGGGTCAGTTTTCAGTTCTTGGGTAAAGGGGTATTTTTAGGGTTCAGGGTCAGTTTTCAGTTTTTGGGTAAAGGGGCATTTTTAGGGTTCAGGGTCAGTTTTCAGTTTTTGGGTAAAGGGGTGTTTTTAGGGTTCAGGGTCAGTTTTGGGTTTTTGGGTAAAGGGGTATTTTTAGGGTTCAGGGTCAGTTTTGGGTTTTTGGGTAAAGGGGTATTTTTAGGGTTCAGGGTCAACAAATAAGATTGTAAAAAAGTATTTTTATTATTTTCATTTATTATTTAATTATTATAATTTAATTTAAGTAGTTTTAAGTATATTTTAGTAATTAAAATTTAATATTAATTTAATTTAACACTGTTTTTAATAAAGTCGATATTTTTTACATCTATATTATTGTTAACGATATTTTGTACTCGATATTTTTGTACTTACCTGTTTGTAGATACAAACTCGATATTTTGACTGTCGATATTTTGTCCACGATATTTTGGCAAGTCGATATTTTGTCCCTCGATATTATTTCAGTGATCCATGCTTGCCATAACCACGCACATGCCTTAACCACGCATATGCGTGGTTAAGGCAGTGAGTGTTCTAGCTGCCAGTATGGGCGAAAGCAAGAAAGACCGGAAGAGGATGGGTGAGGTAAGTGGGGCTGGGGCCATGTTTTGGGGGGTAGGCATAGTTTATAAGTGTTGAGATGTAGTTTTCAGGGCTGAGGGGGTTTGGGGTTGTTTTCAGATTGGGTTCCAGGAAGTTTTGAGGACTTGGAGGGGGCAGTTGGGGTCGTTTTTAGGGCTCAGGGGAGGTTGGGCAGTTTTTAAGGCTTAGAGTGGAGTGGTGGAAGTTTTTAGGACTCCAGAGGGTCCAGGAGTTTTTAGGGAATAGAGGGGAATAGGGATGAAGACCATTGCTGCCTGGCTGAGAGAAGCTGCCTCAGGCTCATCTCTGCCAAGACCGAAGTCCTCATCCTGGGGCCCAACACCTCCTCTTGGGAAAACTCCTGATGGCCCGCCGCATTAGGAATTTCCTCACATCCATGGACAACGCACAAATCTCAGCACCATTCTAGACTCCTCCCTCATGATGAACTGCCAGATCAATGCTGTCTCCTCATCATGCTTCCACACTCTTTGCCTGCTTCAAAAGACCCTCAGGTGGCTCTCCACTGAGGCCAGAAAGATGGTCACCTATTCACTCATCAGCAGCAGACTAAAATACGGCAATGCACTCTACACAGGCATCACCCAGAAACTCCTCAGGAAACTACAGAATGTTCAGAATGCAGCTGTCACATTGGTCCGCAACAATGCCCATCGCAGCTACATCTCCAAGCACCTGCGAGGACCCCACTGGCTCCCAGTCAACAAAAGAGTCATGTTCAAGCTTCTAACACGCCTACAAGACGCCAGACCAGCATATCTCAAACACTGCCTCTCATTCAACGTACCCACCAGACACCACTGCTCTGCTGAACTGGTCCTTGCCACCATCCCTAGGATCTGCAAGATCAGGACCGTAGGACCATCCTTCTCCTACCTTGCCCCCAAAGCTTAAAACATCCTGCCTCTCCACCTCAGGCTATCCCCGTCGCTGACTCATTTCAGGAAAGACCTCAAGGTCTGGCTCATCGACTAAACGTCAGAGCCCATCAGGTCCTGCACCCCTCCTCCCCCCCTCAGAGCCATGAAACCCTCACGGGCGAGTAGTCATGCTTAATAACCACTGATTGATTGATTGACAGGGATGTTTTTAGGGCTGGGGGAGGGGGTTGGTTATCAGGAGGGAGGGGTTAGTTTTAGGTCTCAGGGCAGTTTTAGGGAGCTGTTTTAGGGCTCAGGGAAGAGGGCAGGGTATCGGGATACTTTTTACGGTTTGGGGGAGCAAGGAAGGTTTTAGGGCTCAGGGGAAGGGGTTGGTTTTATGTCTCAAGGTTAGGACTTGGGCGCCTTTAGATGGCTAAGAGCGGAGGCAGGCATCTGGGTACTTACACTTACCTGAAAAGTTTTAACCACACACATGTCTTTGCAATACATGCCTTAATAATGCATATTAAACTGTAAAGGCATGCATGGTAAAGGCATATGCGTGGTTAAGAATTGTGTGGTTCAGACCGTGTGGAACCAGCATGCATCGTAATCGCATGCATGGTTCTGTCACACAACCCTAGGAATGCCTACATTCAATATATTAATTCTTGAGTGACACAGAAGGATTCGGTGCAGCAGTAAGCCCCATACAATACTTAAAAAATTACAAATTTTTCTAGATGCGTTGTTTTTAAAAATGACTTACTGCTTGTGCCGGGCTTGTGTCGCACTACAACACAAGGCAGGCACATCCCCTTGATAAATGTACCCCTAATTTCTCAAACACTGCTGAATTTATTTCCGTCAAACTAAGAAAAGGCCTATCCTTGTTTAAAGATCTACTTTCCTACCAAGTTTGATGTAATTCCATTACATTTTTTCTGTATTAAGGAGGAAAAAAAAACTAGGGTACTTAAAATGGGAAATGCACCACCAATACCAGCAAAAACAAGCATTGGTAAAGCAATACCGATAGTATCTGTCAGTGCTTGTTCAATTCAATTCAAAAACTTTATTCGATCATTTAAAAAAAATAATCATAAAAGTGCGTACAGTACATCATATAGTTTACAATTAACAAATTACATTTTTAAGTTACAAAAGACATACTTTTCCTGACAGACACAGATTTTAAAATATATACAGCAGTAAAAAAGCACACATCAGGTTCATCAAGTGCAAATTAAAGGCTTATGGCTGATTTCATAGAGAGTACCTTATATTTTTTTTAAAGTGGTTTCAAATAGATAATACGATATTGGAGATAATAAGGGCAAATCAATAGAAAGTGCTCAGTGCTCTGCTTTGAGGTCCCATCACACGGGCACGGGGCTACAGTATGTAACTTGATGTGCGGACAAGCTACAAGCATGTGAACAGTCCCCATTCGTAGTTTAGTAAGAACATACTGGTGTGAGCATATAGTTACCATTTTTAGATATTTTGCAAAACCAGATTCAGCCAGGTTATATGTATTATAAAAACGGTGTGTAGAATACTGGCTGGTGGCAACACTCCGCTTTTGTGCCTTAGCTCTCATATACACGTGCTTTAGCTCTTTTTTTGGGATGTCCGAGGCACTGGAAGGGTTTACACGGACATTCAGCTCAAAAATATCTTTAAATGAAGAAAAAATATAATTGAGCCAGGGAATCAGGTTACACTTGTCCAGGTGGAGACAATTGTTAATAATTTTCCTCATAAAACTGGTTTGTTCTTTAAGCCAGATAGACCTCCATACCAGTAGGGGTCTGAGGCCAATAAGATCTGATAGATGCCCCAGACCAACCTCCTGGTGAATCAAACTGGTAGAGGCTGAAGATGGTAAACAGAGGAGTTTCTTAATGAACTTATTTTCTTCCACTTGGAGCAAATTATGATTACAGTGTCCCCATACCCCTGACCTATAAAGGGCCAGAGCTACACATCTATGTCGATATATATACAACATATCGTATATGCGCCTTAAGCCCAACTTAGATGCAAATTTAAAAATACCGAATGCACATTTGCCCATTTTTGCCCTAACGTTGGTCATCTCATGAGACCATATACTTCGCTATTAAAAGTAATGCCTAGGTAACAAAATTTGTCAACTACTTGGATCGTTTGATCCTTAAACGAAAATGATCTTAATTTTTTTACTTTCTTTCCACAAGCCAAAATAAAAGTTTTTGAATTGTTAATCTTAAGTTTTCTCCCATTAATAAAATCCAAAAATTTATCCATGAGTCTCTGCAGCCCAACAGGGGTTCTGGATAAGAGGACCGTGTCGTCCGCGTAGAGCAGTACCGGGATTGATAAACCATCAGCAGACGAGGCATCGGCACTAACTAAACGCAGTTCCGACTCTATGGCGTTAATAAAAAGAGAGAAAAGGAGGGGGCGAGAACACATCCTTGCATAATGCCTGATCCTACTCGGATGCTGGAGGTACATTCACCCATTTGCCCAAAGCGGATCTTAGCAGACAGATTGCTATACAGACGTGCCAGAAAATGAATAATTTCGGGTGGGGCCCCCATATTCAATAGGGTTGTCCATAGTAAACCATGGTCAACCAAATCGAATGCACTTGAGAGGTCTGCAAAACAGAGGAACAGCGAACCCTGTTTGGCACGCGTATACTTGCCTATAATAAGGTCTAGGTTAATGCACTGTTCTATAGTGCCTAGCCCCTTGCGGAACCCAAACTGGGAGTCCGCGAGGATGCCATTGTCTTTAACCCGTTCCTCCAGGCAAATCAATAACACCCTGCTCATTATTTTCATGGAGGAGTCGAGGAGAGAAATAGGGCGATAGTTCTTAGCCTCACCCCTATCTCCCTTTTTATAAATAGGGATAATAGTCGACTCCCCCCAGGTGTGTGGTGCAGAGACCATAGCAACAGCGTTAAAGACCTTGGTCAGCAGGGGGCTCCATAGCAATACATCTGCTTTGTATAGGTGGATAGGGACCCCATCAGGGCCGGGTGCCTTTCCTCCCTTACTACACCGGATGGCATTATCCACCTCGACAATTGTAATGTTGAGCGGTGTAGGGGGACCAGAGTCAACAACTGTGTCTCTCTCTAGGGGTGTCCCACCTGGATTAAATATACTAGAAAAGTGGGATACCTAATTTTCCTCACTTACTTGGGCAGAGAGTACCGGGTATACCTCGTTATATAGGAATGGGCTATTAACAGTATTCCAAAATAACTTGGTGTCCCGAAGTTCCACGGCCTTGGACATATTGTCCCACACTTCCTCCCTTAGTTCCTGTTTCCTTAGATTCAGGTGCGATTTATAAGTACGCCTTAGGGAACTGACCGCATCCCTGTCCCTGGGTTTGCGAGCAAGGGCATTTTTTACATTTTGTAGAGATTTTGTGAATGCCCTGTTGAACCACCCTCTAGGAGCCCCTGATCCCTTAGCCTTGCTGCTACTCAGAATCTTATTCGTAATCACATTAATTGTGTCAAACCCAGCTAATATAACTGTCAGGTCTGTATTAGGCTCGAGACAACATTCCACCTCCTGGAGGCATGCAGACACAATTTTAACCAGCAGCTGTTCCTCGTTATGCCTCCCCCATTTAATCCTAGGATAATTCGATCTATGCGGGGTTGAGTCCACCACAGTACCATGAGACACACCAGCCTTCTCCCCCCACATAAACAGATACGTTGTAAGGCAATTATGATCACTAAGAGCCAGATCTAGTACTTCTGGGGTGCTACACAAGGTGTTTATACTTGCAGAGGCTATAAGGTAATCTATGATAGTGGCAGAGTTCCTTCCCACAAAAGTTGCTACCAAATTGCCCTCGTTATCTTTCTTGGGCGACAATATCAACAAATCCAGTTTAAGCAGTAGAGTATTAAGTGAATCACCATAGGTCGTATGTAGGAAATGAGCCTGGTCCTCTCCATCCTCCCCTCCAAAACCACACACCCTCAAAAATGAATACGGACACATATGAATATTAAAATCTCCTCCCCACAAAATATCAAAGGGAACACAGGTTTGCCCACACAATTTGTCGACTGCCGCATCAAGTTCATCGACCACTAAAGAACTAGAATGGTTAAACTCATTATTATAATGGTTGATTAATAAAACATTCCGGCCACCATTGTGCTGCAACCATAATACCTGCGAGTGTGAACCAACTATCATGTGAGTTTTAACACGCACCGGGAAACTCACTGACAGTAGAATCACCAGTCCACCTCTAGCTCTACCCATATTAGAACTCAGGGCCGGACAGTTATAAGCAAAATAACCATCCAGAAGGATATCTTCAGTACACCACATCTCCTGGAGACAAAGAATATCAAACTTGGTAATAAAATCCGACCAGCCAAGTCGGTCCGCCTTATTAACCCACCCTGCGATATTCCAACTCATTAGCTTGTATCCTTTTCCTGGAATACTTGTTTCCCCAACAGCAGGTATTCCCAAAAGCGGAAGGTGCGGAAACCTATTCAATGGTTCAACTAAAGACAAGGGGTTGGTAGGTGTCATCCATGATACCAATGGGGGTGAACTATCGTTTTGGGCCATGCTTGCATCCAAGTGTACCCCCAATCCCTCATCTCCATTTACCGGGCAACCTAAGATAGGTCCAGTGACAAAATCATGACAGTAAACTGAGAGTTCCTGCTCCCCAAAGACATTAGAGGGTTCCAAATGGGCCTGGTTATATTGTGAGCAAACTTTCCCATAAGGAATAATAGAACCTGGGGGATCATTACATCCTGTGGACCTCTCTACATTATCAAGCGAGCTTGTGGCTTCCGCTTCATTTCTTCCCGACAGACTACTTAGGCATGTTACAGTAGTTAGAGTGTTGTCTCTAGGAATCCCCATCCCATCAGCTCAATTATCACTGCCCTCCATACTGAAGGTAAAAATTCCACTTCCCTCAACCCCTAAACTCAAAAAACTTCAATCGCAATTGTCCAACCCATTAAATATATCGAACCTATTTGTAGTCTCCAATGGCGTAAATGGTTTTAAATGGTCCATTCTCCTATTGGCGGTTGTATTGAGCCTTAAAGGTACAAAGTTCCACCTGTAGGGATCAGGGACCGGTACAGAGTAAGGCACATATGGAGGGTTCCTAACATTCTGTATGATTGGAGGGTAAGTATTAGAGTAGGCTTGTTTTTGCGGGTGTTGGGGGAGTTGGTGCTGTGATGGGAACACCACGGATCTTGGATAAAAATACGTCAATGGACGGGGAATGATGCGGTTGTTAGCGTTCCCTGGGGGCCAGTTTAATATAAAATGAACAGCATTTTGGTCTCTAAAATTCACTACCACCACATCACCCTCAATATCTTTGGATCTACCCCCCAATCACTGAAGGCGACGGACATGTACAATTTTGCCGCTGATATTACTCGCAATTGGCCTGTATAAACTCAGCCAATGCACGATTTTGTTCTTCAGCTGGGCGAATCCTTCCCGTTTGTTCTCTTCCAGCTCAGGCACCCCTGTAAGAACTACCACGAAAGGCACTGCTTCGGGTGGGAGTTCTGGGAGGGGGGCCCTATTTTGTGTCTCCCGAGTATGCCTGATACTTCCCCCCTCCCTTATTGGTATCCCCAGAGATGCATTACCCAGGCCCTTAGGTGGTCTGCTAACAGAAGTAGCAGGAATCGGGTCGGGTTTATTTATCAACAATGTAGCCTTTGTATTGTGTTGCTTATTATTTTTATTGTGGGGGGTTTCGGGGTAGCTGGAGTCGTATTCAGTACAGGGTTGGGGGCAGATGTAATAGGTTGGGTAGGCAGTGTGATAGTTAGTGCAGCGTTAGTTGCTGCAGCTTTTTTAGGGGCTTCTTTTTTTCCCAGTTTCCGCTCTATTTTCCCTAGTCTTTCTTCCACCTTATTTAATCTCTCTAAAATTGCTAGGGAATAGCTCCTAATTATACACTCAATGCCATCCAGTGTAGCATTATTAGTACTACTTGCTGCACAGTGTCAGCTAGGGGAATATCAATACTAACCTCCCTATCTTTATGTGTGGGGGGTGAAGATACTGGTATTGGGCCTATTTCTTCAGGAGCAACTATTGGGGCCTTATCATTCCCAGTGATATTCTTTACCTTTATACCAAAGTCGGAGTGACTCAACTTTTGTTTATGTGGTTCCCCCCTTTTCCGCCTTTTTTTGTTAGGTGGAGGGCCGTCATTTCTAATCGGCGGGATTTTCTTATCCCTATTTCGTATAGTTTTACATGGTACGGGCGTGGGGGTAATAAGTGCCTCAATTACAGTGGAAGTACTGGTCAGATTAGTAGGCGAGGAACCATGGACAGTTTTATTAGGGCAGGTACTGGGTATCAGCGAGCAATCTATAGATACAGGAGACACGCTGTCCGATAAAACTATGATATCGTTGGCGTTTAGGCTCCCTTCAATAATGGGTGCTACTGGCAGGGGTGACTCAATCAATGACCTATTCTTCATGCTTTCTACTGAACGACGGCGTTCCGCTCGCCGTTCAGCTAGAGTAATTTCCTTAGGTACATCAGCGGCAGTCTTAGTAAAATAATTATCCAGAGTTCCATTGAGCAAACCCCCAGTCCTGTCCGACATTACAGTATCTGTGCTTAGCACTAACAATGACAGTTATAAGTGATTTTGGACACCGATGAAGATTGACCAGGGTAAACTTACTCGAAATGAGCTCAGCGTTGTAATAAACAACCAGGGGTTCAGGCCCAGTCCAGTCTCCTCGGGCCTCTGAGGGCCACAGAGGGCCTGCCCTTTGCCCGGGCTTAGCCCCGGGCGCTCCCGCGCGCTCCAGCCCCGCGGTAAGTAACGCTTGTAAATATAGGCGGGGAGTTAGGCTGTTGGTGGGGCTGGGCGAGCAGGGAGAGCGGCCAGGTCACAGGTGGCTCGGGTTACCAGGACTCCTGGGAGACGAAGTCAGGTCCCGACGCTCGCAGCCCTGCTCTCGCACAGACACCCACAGATGCAGACCCAGGCTCAGAGAAGGCTGACACGCCGCAGCGGGACCCACAAAGCGGGTTCCGCAAGTTGTAAAGGAGAAAGCAAGGTGAGCCAGCAACAAGGTCCAAATGGTGTCCCAGAACACTTTGGCAGGCACAGGCTTTTCAGGCTGTTGGTGGGGCGGTGCGAGCAGGGAGAGCGGCCAGGTCACAGGTGGCTCGGGTTACCAAGACTCCTGGGAGACGAAGTCCGGTCCCGACGCTCGCAGCCCTGCTCTCGCACACACACCCACAGATGCAGACCCAAGCTCAGAGAAGGCTGACACGCCGCAGCGGGACCCGCAAAGCTGGTTCCGCAAGTTGTAAAGG
Source organism: Lissotriton vulgaris (assembly GCF_964263255.1). Classification (NCBI taxonomy): domain Eukaryota; kingdom Metazoa; phylum Chordata; class Amphibia; order Caudata; family Salamandridae; genus Lissotriton; species Lissotriton vulgaris. The sequence goes on from NC_141694.1 coordinate 503,863,161, forward strand.
AGAAAGCAAGGTGAGTCAGCAACAAGGTCCATATGGTGTCCCAGAACACTTTGGCAGGCACAGGCTTTTCAGGCTGTTGGTGGGGCGGGGCGAGCAGGGAGAGCGGCCAGGTCACAGGTGGCTCGGGTTACCAGGACTCCTGGAAGACGAAGTCCGGTCCCGACGCTCGCAGCCCTGCTCTCGCACACACACCCACAGATGCAGACCCAAGCTCAAAGAAGGCTGACACCCCTCAGCGGGACCCGCGAAGCGGGTTCCGCAAGTTGTAAAGGAGAAAGCAAGGTGAGCCAGCAACAAGGTCCAAATGGTGTCCCATTGCTTGTTAATACTGCTTCTTTTTATGCTTGGGGATAAGTGATCCCACCTCCTGAATCCGTAATAGTTATTTCACTGTTTCTCTCTCTCTTTCAAGGCTATTTCTCCATTCTTAGTAGTCACAGAGGTCGTTATAGATTTCACCTCAGATACAGCACCACGGGACAGCTTGCTAACTTGCAGTCATTGATTTTTAATTAGCTCACAATGGTAGTGTAAGAAACATATGCGTTTCCTTTTCCTTTTGCTGGTTAACTGTGTTCACTTTACATTAGGAACAATTTACAATGTCAAACACATCACAAAGGCCGGCATCTTCAGGCACATGCATCAAAGAATCTTGCGATCGCAAACGGTGCGATTCGCAAAAATCGTCCATTTGCGATCGCAAAATTAGCTTTTGCGATACATGAAACAACTTGCCCCTAGCAATTTAAGAAATAATTTTTTTTTTGATTTGTGAAAATTGTGATTGAATTTAAGGAATCACAAATTTAAATTCCCTAAATGCAATGCAAGATGCCTTTTAAAATAGCGATTTTGCTATTTTGGCCTGGTATTTACGGCAAAATTATACCAGATGGTGAATAGCAAAAACTTCGAAAAATGCACTAAAGTGCATTTTTCAAAGTTGTAGGTTACACATACATGCCCTTGGGACATGTGTGTACGCAACATATGTGCACGGATCAATTTCAGGGGGTGCAACAGGGTGTCCTTTTAACACCCTTGCACCCTTGAAATTGCATGTGCAATTTCCCATTCATTCCTATGGGCCTTTGGCCCCTAGGAATGAATGGTAAGTCATTCCTTATTTGCACAATTTGCAAGTCAAACATTAGGAATATGTAGGAATCCCTATTTTTTTTGCGATTCCTACAAGCATAGGATTTTGCAAGTCCTTAATTGCGATTCCTTAATATTTCCAATCAAGGACTCACAAAATCCTACCTTGATGCATGTGCCTGCTTATTATTCAACCAAACACAGCTCCGACTCTAACCACCTGAAGTGCATCCTGCTGAACACCCGCTCGGTCCACAGACACGCCACTGAACTCTGGGACCTACTCGACACTGCGTCACCGGACATCGGCTTCCTTACAGAAACATGGATGAACACATCATCAGCACCCGACATCGCTATAGCCATACAGGACGCTTACAAGATCATCCGAAAAGACCGCACCAACCAAACAGGAGGAGGCATCGCCATCATCCACAGGAACTCCATCAAAATCACGACCAGCCTCGATGATAATCTTGCAACCGCCGAACACCTCCACTTCCAAATCCACACCGACCCTAGGACCACACTTAGAGGCACACTCATCTACAGGCCTCCAGGAACCCGCACTCAATTCAGCGATTACATCACTGACTTCGTCAGCCCACATGCCCTCGCCTCCGAGAACTACATTCTATTAGGAGACCTCAACTTCCACCTTGAAAACAAACACGACAGTAACACCAACTCCCTTCTGGACAACCTGGCCAATCTCGGACTCAAACAACTTGTTGACACCCCCACCCATGTAGCCGGACACACGCTCGACCCTATGTTCACCTCCAGCAAGCACACTTCCTTTGACCGTACCACAGCTCTCCATTGGACGGACCACAGCTGTGTTCACTTTAGCTACAAAACCACCTTGGCCCACAACCGCCCACAACCTATTCCTCGGAGAAACTGGAACAAAATCACCTCCGACCAACTCCTCACATCACTCAACCAAAATCCTCCCACCCTCTTATTGGACTCAAACCAAGCGGCCACCAAACTCAAGCAATGGATCACCCAGAGCGCTGATGAATTAGCACCCCTGAAAAAGCACCAGATCAATTCAGGCAGCAAAAAGGCTCCCTGGTTCAATGATGACCTTAAAAAATCCGAGAAGCTATGCCGCACCCTAGAGAAAACATGGAGAAAAAACCCAACCACCGTAAACATGGCCACCCTCAAGGCAGCCACCCGCAAACATCACCAACTGATTCGATCCACCAAGAAATCAGCATTCAAGGATCGTCTCGACAACAACGCCCACAACAGCAAGGAACTTTTCAACATCGTCAAAGAATTCACCAACCCCGCCGCAGCATCTAACGTTATCACTCCCTCCCAAGACCTCTGCGATGCTTTATCCTCCTTCTTCTACAACAAAATTGCCGACATTCACAACAGCTTCGAGAACACTCCCGGCGAACAACCCTCCCCACCCCCCCTCAGACCATACACCGCCAACTAACAACCTCAGCACCGGGAACCCAATCACCACCGAAGACACCATCCACCTAATGAACTCAATCCACTCTGGCTCGCCAACCGACCCCTACCCCCACCACATCTTCAACAAAGCTGACTCCATCATCGCATCCCATCTCCGTGATGTCAGCAACTGCTCGTTCAACTCTGCCACCTTCCCAGAAAGCTGGAAATACGCCGAACTCAGCGCCCTCTTGAAGAAACCCACAGCAGACCCCTCTGAACTTAAAAACTACCGACCCATATCCCTCCTCCCCTTCCCTGCCAAAGTCATTGAGAAAGCCGTCAACAGCCAGCTCGCTGCCTTCCTTGAATCCAACAACTCCCTCGATCCCTCTCAGTCCGGATATCGAGCCAAACACAGCACCGAAACCGCCCTCATTGCAGCAACAGACGACATCCGAACTCTACTGGATAACGGAGAAACAGTGGCCCTCATTCTACTCGACCTCTCCGCCGCTTTCGACACAGTTTGCCACAGCACCCTTATACAACGCCTCAGCAACATCGGCATACAAGGAAAAGCCTTGGACTGGATCATCTCATTCCTTGCTGGGAGAACTCAAAGAGTCCGACTTCCCCAATTCAACTCAGAGGCCACGGAAGTCATCTGTGGAGTACCACAAGGATCATCACTCAGTCCCACCCTCTTCAACATTTACATGAGTCCACTCGCCTCCATCGCGCGCCAACACAACCTTAACATCATCTCCTACGCCGACGACACCCAGTTAATCCTTTCCCTCACCAAAGACCCTAACACTGCCAAAACCAATCTTCACGAAGGCATGAAAGAAGTAGCCGAATGGATGAAACATAGCCGCCTAAAACTCAACTCAGACAAAACGGAGGTGCTCATCCTAGGATCTTCCCCTTCTGCCTGGGACGACTCTTGGTGGCCTTCCACCCTGGGCACAGCACCCACACCCACAGACCACGCACGCAACCTGGGCTTCATCCTAGACTCCTCTCTCTCGATGTCCAGACAAGTCAACGCAGTCTCATCCAACTGCTTCAACGTACTTCATATTCTCAAAAAGATCTTCCGCTGGATCCCCCTCGAAACAAGAACGACTGTCACCCACGCACTGGTCACGAGTCAACTGGATTATGGTAACACACTATACGCCGGAATCACAGCAAAATTACAGAAAAAACTCCAACGCATCCAAAACGCATCAGCGAGACTCATACTGGACATCCCTCACCAAGATCACATCACCGGACACCTAAAAAACCTCCACTGGCTTCCCGTCAACAAGAGAATTACATTCCGTCTTCTCACCCACGCACACAAGGCCCTCTACAAACTAGGACCCGTATGCCTCAACACTCGACTGTCCTTCTACACACCCACCCGCCAACTCAGATCGTCCAATCAAGCCCTCGCCGCAGTCCCGCGCATCTGAAAATCCACCATGGGTGGCAGATCCTTCTCCTTCCTGGCGGCCAAGACCTGGAACTCACTCCCCACCCACCTCCGCCTTACTCAGAATCACATCTCCCTCAGAAAAGAACTTAAAACCTGGCTATTCAACAAAAATTGAACCCCCCTTCCCCAAGCGCCTTGAGACCCTCTGGGTGAGTAGTGCGCTATATAAATCCATGAACTTGAACCATACAATTAAACATTGTAAAAGGAGGTTTGTGCTTAAGCGGTGCTCGGTGTCATGTTCAAAGTGTTTTTCTCCTTGGACTTTTTATTTGTCAGCAGGAACAAACAACATACAAAATAGATAAACAACAGATAATTAAGTGGCTAAAGCAACTCATGCAGTTTATGTCTGTCTGTTTAGTCTATCCAGGATGTGTGTTACCTTATGCCAACTACTTTTGGGTATGAAACTCACACAACAGGCATGCATCTGTTCTCATGATTCTCAGTTTCTCTAGTAAAATGGCCTTGGTTCACCACTTCGATTTTTGGAACTTGCCGTTCAGTGTTCATGTTATCCTTCAAGCATCCTCCAACCCCAGCGCCAACGCCAACAACATCCTGCCCTCACAAGAACTGTGCGACTCACTAGCCATCTTCTTCCACCACAAGATCGCTCACATCCTCAACAGCTTCAAAACCACGACCCCCCCGACTACGCCAGACTCCACCTCCCCTGTGAGCACCACAAGCGCCAACCGCCTGACCTCCTGGTCCAACATCAACGATGATGAGACACACAGGGTCATGAACTCCATCCACTCAGGATCTCCGTCTGACCCGTGCCCACATCACGTATTCAACAAAGCAGACGCAGCTATTGCACCCCATCTACGAAAGGTCATCAACATTCTCCTTCGAAACAGCGACATTCCCGGAAAGCTGGAAGCACGCCGATATTAACGCCCTCCTCAAGAAGCACAAAGCCGACCCCAAGGACCTCAAGAACTTCCGGCCCATCATCCTGCTCCCGTTCCCGGCAAAGGTCATTGAGAAAATTGTCAACATGCAACTGGCCCGCCACCTGGAAGACAACAACATCTTGGACCCGTCTCAGTCCGGATTCAGATGAAACCACAGCACCGAGACAACCCTCATCACCGCCACAGACGACATCATGCGCCAACTAGACAACGGCAAATCATCAGCCCTCATCCTCCTGGACCTGTCAGCCGCCTTCGACACAGTCTGCCATCGCACTCTAAAGACACGCTTCCCAGAAGCTGTAATCCAAGAGAAGGCTCTTGACTGGACCACGTCCTTCCTCTCTGGCAGAACCCAGAGTGTCCACCTCCCACCCTTCCGATCCGAAGCCACCAACATCATCTGCGGCGTCCCCCGCCCCAGGGCTCATCCCTCAGCCCAACGCTGTTCAATGTCTACATGGCCCCCCTCGCACAAGTGGCCCGCCATCACGACCTCAACATCATCTCCTACGCTGATGACACCCAGCTCATCCTCTCCCTCACCAAGGACCCACACACCACCAAAACCAACCTCCACGAGTAAATGAAGGCCGCCGCCGACTGGATGAGGAGCAGCCGTCTGAAGCTGAACTCGGACAAGACAGAGGTCCTCATCCTTGGACCCACTCCCTCAGCCTGGGACGACTCCTGGTGGCCGACCACACTGGAAACAGCACCAACACCCACCGACCATGCACGCAATCTAGGATTCATCCTCGACTCTTACCTCTCCAAGTCTAAGCAGGTCAACGCCGTCTCCTCCTCCTGCTACAACACCCTCCGCATGCTCCGCAGGATCTACACGTGGACCCGACCGAAACAAGAAGAACTGTGACACAGGCCCTCGTCAGCAACAGACTGGACTACGGCAACGCACTCTACTCAGGAATCCAAGCCAAACACCTACGACGACCACAACACATTCAAAATGCCTCCGTCCGACTGATCGTCAACGTCCCCTACCGCAGCCACATCACCCCGCACCTAAGAGACCTACACTGGCTCCCCATCGATAAGAGGATCACCTTTAATCTCCTTACCGATGCACACAAAGCACTCCACAACGCCGGACCAGCTTACCTAAACAGCAGACTCAGCTTCCACACCCCCACCCACCAGCTCCGCTCCGCCAACCTCGCCCTCGCTGATGTCCCCCCCATTCAACAAATGACCTCCGGCAGCAGATCTTTCTTCTACCTCGCCGCCAAGACCTGGAACACCCTCCCTACCCACATACGGCAGACCCAAGACCTACTCACCTTCAGAAGACTCCTCAGGACCTGGCTCTTCGAGCAGTAGCAGCACCCCCTCTCCCCTCAGTGCCTTGGGACCCTCACGGGTAAGTAGCGTGCTTTACAAGTACTCTGATTGATTGATTGATCACAATTTCTTATTATGAATCATCATATTTTTCTAATGGGCTCTGAAAGTGTATTATTTCTACTGTTCAGATTTATGTCATAGTGATTGTTTACATATACATTTCAGTAAAACTATAATTTTTTTTAGGTTGAGCCTTTTAAAATATTTTTAAACTTTAAGAATCTTTAACGTTTTTTTACACAATCTTAAACTTAATTCATGAAAGAATAGACAAATTCTAGAAAGAATGGAATTATGATACTATGCAGACAAAACAATGACAAATTTGATAAGACATGGCTCTCAGAAATCAAAATTGTTGGGACCATTCCACATCTCTTTTCCAAGGTAAAATCTCTGCGTTTGTAGATCAACCAACTCTTACCAATGAGCCAACCTACAACTTTCCCTGAAATGTAAAAGTCTCCTTCCATTGTGTGAAATAAACAAAAAAAGTTGGGTCAGATTTAGAGTTTGGCTGAGATGGACAGGCCATCAAAAAATGCCCGCCGCCATGGAGTTCCCCTGCTCTATTTTGAGTTTGACATTTTAACAGTTTACCACCTATTTAATGTTGGAAGAAAGAATGCAATTACTTAGAAAGAAGATGGAGGAAGGCCTATGATGTGATCAGTAAAGAAGAATATAGGAACTCCATCAGCTATTACCATGCAAAGATCAAATTGTCTCAAGGTACCTTCTACTCCACTAAAATTGCAAACTCCTCCAACTCCCCTAAAGAGATTTTTAAGATTCCCAAAGACACAACTGAGCCTATGGCAGTTACCCCTACTTCAGTGCCATCATTTGAGCATTGTGTTGAATTGGCTTATTTCTTAAAAAAAAAAAATCAGGAACATCTACTCCTCTTTCCTGAACATCCTGACCCAGTGGACTCTTTTCCCAGTTAACCTCTTCGGGCTCATAAGAGTGTTCTCTCTCAGTCTTTCATAATCTCACCGGTGCACGGTTTGCCCTTGAATCCTGTTACTCACCACATCCTCAGTCAAGGGTCAGATGACATTGGTTTTGTACTGTCAGAACTATTAAATCTCTCCTCGTCCTTTGGGCAGGTCCCCTTCCAATGGAAACATACGATTGTCAAGCCACTTTTAAAGAAACCCAACCTTGATCCTTCTAATCTGAGTAATCAGTAGGCCAATCTCCCTGCTACCTGGGTCTTCTAAGTTGTTAGAAAAACATGTCAACAACAATCTTTCTGCTTTCCTTGAATTTAAGGAACTCCTTCACCCCACCCAGATGTGATTCCCCCACTAGACAGCACTGAAACAGCGCTGTTGGTGGTGGTCGAGTAACCTAGGCATCTCCTTGATCAAAGAGTATCCACAGCCAATATTCCGTTAGACCTGAGGGCAGTATTCTATATTGTGGACCACACACCCATGGACCCTTCACATGCAACTCCTGCAAGTATGACAGCACCAAGACCATCTCCTCATCCACGAACACCAAACAGAGACCTGACACCAACCACCTTAAATGCATCCTGCTCAACACCCGCTCGGTCCACAGGCACGCCATCGACCTTTGGAATCTACTAGACACCATCTCTCCGGACGTCGCCTTCCTAACAGAAACATGGATGAACGCCTCCTCAGCCCCAGACATCGCCATTGCCATCCCGGAAGGCTATAAGATCATCCGTAAGGACCGCACCAAGCAAACAGGAGGAGGCATCGCCATCGTCCATAAGAATTCCATCCGCATCTCAACCAGCTCAGACGTCAACCTCGCTAGCGCAGAACACCTTCATTTCCAGATCCACACAGACCCCAAGACCACACTCAGAGGCACCCTCCTCTACAGGCCACCTGGACCCCGTGCTCAATTCAGTGAAGACATCACTGACTTCATCACCCCACACGCCCTCCTCTCCGAGGACTACATCCTATTGGGAGACCTCAATTTTCACCTGGAAAAAATCAACGACAGCAACGCCACCACCCTTCTGGACAATCTCGCCAACCTAGGACTCAAACAACTTGTTAACACCCCCACCCACTACGCAGGTCACACACTCGACCCCATCTTCACCTCCAGCAAACATATCTCCTTCAGCCACACCACAGTCCTCCATTGGACAGACCACAGCTGCGTTCACTTTGTCTACAAAAAGGCCACAACCCACAACCTCCCTCAACCTACTCTGCGAAGAAACTGGAACAAAATCACCATCGACCAGATCTCCTCATCACTTCTTCAAAACCCCCCCCCTGCCCACTCCTCGAACCCCAACCAAGCAGCCATTAACCTCAATCAATGGCTAACCAACAGCGCCGACAACCTAGCACCTTTGAAAAAACCTCAAACCAAACTAGGCAGCAAAAACGCTCCCTGGTTCAACGATGATCTTAAGAAATCCAAGAAACTCTGTCGCTCCCTCGAGAAGGCCTGGAAAAAAGACCCAAACACCAGCACCAAGGACGCCTTCAAAAACGCCACCCGCACACACCACCAACTGATCCGGACTGCCAAGAAAGCTGCACTTAAAGACCGACTAGACAACAACGCCCACAACAGCAAGGAATTATTCAACATCGTCAAAGAATTTACCAACCCCTCAGCCAACTCCAACGACATCGCTCCCTCTCAATCCCTTTGCGACTCCAAAGCCTCGTTCTTCCACAACAAAATCGCAGACATCCACAACAGCTTCGACAACCAACCCGGAGACCAACCCACACAACCTGCTGCCGCACCTTCACCCCCCTTGAACATCCTTAACGACTGGAACCCAATCTCCACTGAGGACACCATTCGCCTGATGAACTCCATCCACTCAGGATCCCCCACAGACCCATGCCCTCACCATATCCTCAACAAAGCTGACTCCATCATAGCACCACACCTCCGAGACGTCATCAACTGCTCCCTCAACTCCGCCAACTTCCCGGAAAGCTGGAAACACGCCAAACTCAGCGCCCTTCTGAAGAAACCCACAGCTGACCCCACCGAACTCAAAAACTACCGCCCCATCTCACTCCTACCATTCCCAGCCAAAGTCATTGAGAAAGCTGTCAACAACCAGCTCGCCGCCTTCCTCGAAACCAACAAATCCCTCGACTCCCCACAGTCCGGCTTCCGAGCAAAACACAGCACTGAGACCGCACTCATCGCAGCAACAGACGACATTCGAACTCTACTGGACAACGGAGACACAGTCGCCCTCATACTCCTTGACCTCTCCGCAGCCTTCGACACAGTTTGTCATAGCACCCTCCTACAATGCCTTAGAAACATCGGAATCCAAGGAAAAGCACTGGAATGGATCACCTCGTTCCTTACCGGAAGAACTCAGAAAGTCCGCCTTCCACCATTCAAGTCAGAGGCCACTGAAGTCATTTGCGGCGTGCCACAAGGATCCTCACTCAGCCCCACCCTCTTCAACGTATACATGAGCCCCCTCGCGACCATCGCACGCCAACACAACCTCAACATCATCTCCTACGCTGATGACACTCAACTGATCCTCTCACTCACCAAAGACCCGAACACCGCAAATCCAACCTGCATGAAGGAATGAAAGAAGTAGCCGAGTGGATGAAGCACAGCCGTCTGAAACTGAATTCCGACAAAACAGAAGTCCTTATCTTAGGCACCTCTCCCTCTGCCTGGGATGACTCTTGGTGGCCAGAGTCCCTCGGAAAAGCACCCATCCCGACGGACCATGCACGGAACCTGGGCGTCATTCTGGACTCCTCACTCTCGATGACCAGACAAGTCAACGCCGTTTCATCTTCCTGCTTCAACATTCTTCGCATGCTCAAAAAAACATTTTGCTGGATCCCCACCGAAACCAGAAAAACGGTCACCCACGCACTGGTTACAAGCCGACCACATTTCTGGTCACCTGAAAAACCTCCACTGGCTCCCCATCAATAAGAGGATAACATTCCGCCTCCTAACCCACACACACAAAGCACTTTACGAACTCGGACCCGAATGCCTCAACACACGACTTTCCTTCTACACCCCCTCCCGTCAGCTACGCTCCTCCAACCAAGCCCTTACTGCTGTACCTCGCATTAACAAAACCACCATGGGAGGAAGATCCTTCTCCTACCTGGCAGCTAAAACCTGGAACTCACTTCCCATTCACCTTCGCCTCACTCAGAACCACCTAGCATTCAGAAAGCAACTTAAAACTTTGATATTCGACAAGTAATTCCCCACCCTTCTTCAAGCGCCTTGAGACCCTCTGGGTATGTAGCGCGCTATATAAATTATTTGACTTGACTTGACTTGACTGGCTCTCCTCCTTCCTGGAGTATCGCACCATGCAGGTCCAGGATCTGTCCTGTCTCTCAGCCAGTTTTCTGTCCTGTTGAGGAGTGCCTCATGGCTCCTGTCTGAGCCCCACTCTGTATAATCTTAGTCTATTTCCCCTTATTGATATAGTTTGATCTTATGGGCTGTCATTTGTTTCTTATGCCAATGACACCCAGCTGGTTAAGATGCGAAGGTATCAACCCAGGCCAACTTTAACAGAAAAACACACTGGCTATATTTTACAAAAACTATAACACAAACATTAATACAGATAAAAAGGATTTTTAATTATTTTGATAAAAGAAGAAGATTTAAACACATATATCTTGTGTACATGATAATTGATACAGTTAAAAGTTTTTTGCTGGTATACAAAAGTAAAACATTTGCTCTTAAAACAACCAAGGGACAATATTGTTGTCCTGTCTATTGTTGATACGGCTGTAGTCTGTCTACGCGTTTCGACACGTTGTAGTATCTTCCTCAGGACAATATATTTTCAGCCAATTTTTTTTAAAAAGAACAAGACATTTTTTAGTGCTTGTCTGTGTTTGATAAAAAAGTGTTATAGTACATATTTATTTCTTATTTACTTGTAAAAGAGAAACTTTAGCTTCAATTACCGATAAACTTTCTCTTAAGAACCATTTCTTATACAATTTAGCCAAGTGTTTGATTTATACAATTATTTCTCCACTGTTAATGTTTAAAAAACAAACAAGATTCTGACAGATTCTAGCAACACATTTCCTATGGTGAATTTGTAACGTTGGTAAGAAAATATGTTATTCTTCATCAGAATATTTCTATACATTTGATAAAAGTTATCACACACATACTTAAACGATAGATAATACATGGTTGCATTTTTTATTATTATACATCGTACTTAGGGCCGAATGATCATATCTTCAAAGTTTCACAATTTACTTGATTAAAAATAGAAAAATGAAGAAGGAAATGAAGAGAGATTGAAAGTATTCTAGGTACAGGATCATACTCAATATTCCTACCCTCTAGTGTAACGCGTAAGACTAGATTTCTTATAAAGTTATATATTTCCTAATATCTTTTGTCCATTCAGTATCCTTCTACATTCGAAGAATTAAATTGTTAAAAACAGCCTATTTTATTCCCTGTAGCGACTCGCTATTATTTTTCAACAAAATCCTGGGTTGAGGAGGACTTACCAAATCAAAGGATGAACCCTCAGTCGCCAGAATTCTTGTGACTTCTATGTTTGCAGGTAAAAACAGTTGGTAGGAAATGTATCAAACCTGGGAAAGTCATAAGGAAAAAACCATGCCATTGATTGCTTTCTATTTAATCAACATTATTTTTACTCTTTTTTACTTATTAGATTCCTAATCTCAAGTTTTTCTAGTTTGATACGTATCCTATTTACCTGGTGCTGCTTTTTTCCGGGTTTTAAATCGTCACAAAAACACACGAAGAGTGAGGCACCTTTAACAATCTTGTTTTGGTATGTGAAATCTAGAGGAACAAAACAAAGTATTTCTAAGTATTCTGTTGCTTGTTTTTTCTGTGGTAGAGATCAAATCCTAATTTGCATGATCACGATATATTATTTGCATGTTCTCGCGTTACCTTTTTTTGGAGATTTCACTGCTCACATCCCACTCTTCATTTTCTCAATTTTGTGACCTTTGTTTTCTTATTAAAAGCCAGAGCCCTATTTTGGAGGATATAATAGAACATAGAGTTACGATCTAATACGATGTTTTTAGATTATATTTTGTCACTAATTCTCTTAATTTCTTACCGCCTCGAAAACTCTTTTCACTGCGAGGCGGTACCGATTGCGGCGCAAATTTGGAATTGACGAAGGATCGAAGAAGCCATTCAGAACGCCCTAATTGTTACGGAAGCTCTCTTTTTCTTCCTAAGCGAAGGGAAAGTTCAATTAACATTCTTTTTGTTTAAAGGTATCTAATCTAACTGTGGGGAAGAAGAGCGTCATCCTACATTTTAGTATTCTGCTATGAAACGTGATTTTGCAAAGGAAGCTTCACTTATGTCCGACTCTAGCATTGTGGTTGAGTCTTTCTTCATGCATATCGTTGTCTACGCGTCCGGTTGAAGAGACGTATCCAGAGCGAGGATAAAAGAAATCTGCAGGAGAGCGACAGCTGCAGATAGATATTAAATTTCAATGTTAAAAGAACATTTATTTAAGAAAAGAAAGAGAGAAAATGATTATTAAGTTATTCTCTCTTAGTCTAGTAGTTGATTAACGTTCTTTCTCTCTATGTGCGCTTACCTGAGAGGCTTCTTCTGTTTTGGTATTTCTTCCGCGTACCTGCTAGTTTGGAGAATTGGAGGGATTTGTAAGCCGCTTGTCTATTGGTATTTATAGCTAGATGAGTGTGATGTCATCTATTCGAAGCCCCGCCCTTCTTTAAAGGCACAGGGACTCTATAGTTAATTTCTTTTTTTGTGTTCAGTTCAGGCTGTGAACGAAGATATGTTCCTAATTTACAGAACAATAGACAAATTGTTTCATTATGTTTGTCTAATGTTAGCTGGTTAAGTCAATCTCCCCTGACTCTAGCTCTGGCCATCTATCTTTGACTCCTTCTCTTCAAGAAGTAGCCAGCTGGATGGCTGGTTGCAATTTAAATCTCAATGAAGACAACACAGAAGTGATTCTGTTATGCAACAATCTCAGCAGCTCTGATATGACCCCTCTTGCAGATTGTCTGAGCAAACTGCCCACCCCCAAAAAGTCAATTAAGAACCTTAGGTTATGTGGCTTAATTTTTGTCTCACTATGGGCCACAAGCAAAAAACTTGCCACCAGCTGCTACAGAATCCTGAGATTGCTGTGTAAGGTTTTTAACCGTCTTCCCTTTATTGCCAGAAGAGTGATCATTCAGACCCTTGTGTTATCCCATCTTAAGGTTGGGCATACCCTGTTTCAGGGCTCACCCGCTATGTTGCCAGGAGGCTGCAGACTGTACAGGATGACCCCCCATGGCTCCTGATGAACATCCCTAAACATCAACCAGCCACCAAGGCTCTGAGTGATCTACACTGGTTTCCAGTATAAAGCTGATTGTAGTTCAAGATCCTTTGCATCATGCACAGGGCAATAAAAAGAAAGGTCCCCTCTTTTTTAAGATCTTTAGCCTCCCAATATCTCCGTAGGAGAGCCCTCAGTTATTCTTCAACCCACCTACTGAAGGAACCCGGGAATTGCAGATCCTACTGAAGGCCACCTAGCAATTGCAGATCCTGCTGTGGTGGCTGATCCACTTCCTTTCCGGCCCCCAGACTTTGGCACACTCTACCATTGGAACTGTGACTACTAGAGCGCCAACTTCCCTTCTGCAAGGCTTGGAAGACCTGGCTTTTTTGTGTCTGAAACTCCCGGTAAGTTCCATTTTGACAGTGACTATAGGAGCACTGGGAGACCTCCGGGTAGCCATGCGCTATACAAAACTACAAGAATAGAATAGCATAAAAGCACCTTCTTATTAGCCAATGTTACTAAATATGAGTTAATGTACTCCAAGGCATATCTGCTAACAGGATCCCAAGTCTCCATGTCTGTCCACATGCCTCACTCAAGTACTATAATGTTATTAGTGCCATCCACAACAAACCTGTATCTACATGTTCATCCAAATATATGCAACCCCATTATGACTAGCATGTTTATATTTGTAATAAATATGGTGGCACTGTGAGCTTGCTGATCTATAGGCCAACAGATCCTGAGAAAGTGTATAGAATCAGTCTGACACAAATCCCAATGCTTATGTTGTCCAACAAAGAAACAGTTTCTACTGATAATCAGAAACCATATGACAGAAGCTCTACAAGACTTCTGCCTGTGGCCCATACTGGTGACCAATGCCTACTAGTCTCTTTGGCGGGTGAGGGGGCATCACACCGAAACAAAGACCACCTGCCCAGGAGTCTGGAGCACCAGCATCTACCGGCTTGCCAAGAAAGGTATGCCCTGTGAGGAAGAGGGGAAAGTTAAAGGGAGCAAGGTCCAGGGTGAGCCCTGTCAAGTGCACTCCCTGTGCCAGGTGTGAAGGAATGACTGCAGCAGTGATTGGGTAATTGCCCATGTGTAGGACCAAGTCGTTGATCCCTGTATGCCAGGAGAGGACCGCCTTGAAACAGTCATGTGTTGCACCGAAGGACCACAGCCTTGTGCAGTAGCTTTGCCAGGAGGGGCTGCCATGGGAAAGATCACTGTGTGGTAAGAATTCAAGCCATGTTCAGTATCATGGTGGTGACCCCATATGCCAGGAGAGGCTGCCAAAAAGAACTTCACTTTGCTGATCGGCTGGAGCCCGTGGACAGGGAGTTGAGGTGATCCTGTGTCCCAGAGAAGGTCACCAGGAGCACCAAGGACTGCAATGTGTTCTTCCCAGCCCACCCGAAAAGTGAGGACAATGTATGAGCACCCGTCCAGCCTCACCTAGGGGAGGAATAACAGCTGGATTATCTTAGCTACCCCATCGAGAGCCAAACAAACACTTTACCTGTAGATGTACCTGCGGGAAAGCTGGTGGTTGCTTCAAGAGCGAGGCTGTGATGGAGTGACTGCACCCGCTGCGTATAGATGCCTGGACTGCATGCGGCCCTTTTACC
Source organism: Lissotriton vulgaris (assembly GCF_964263255.1). NCBI lineage: Eukaryota > Metazoa > Chordata > Amphibia > Caudata > Salamandridae > Lissotriton > Lissotriton vulgaris. Next base: position 503,878,419 of record NC_141694.1, read on the forward strand.
TGAAATTGGCTAGAAGTGCTTTGAGGCCCTGTGGATGGGGTGCACTCAAGAATTTCTGAGGCTTCATCCTGCCGGTACGATTGACATTAGGCCTACTGGCCATGGGGGAACTTGCTTTTAATAACACTGTGGGGTTGGGACTGAATTTAATTTAGAAATAGAGTCATAACAGGCTCGGACTATTAGCATTAGTGAATGGAGAACAGCCACTCTATCCAGAGCAAGGAGTAAGCGAGGCAGGAAATTGCCATAGAAGCACCAGCCACCAGAGCTCTGACTTCAGCCGGGACTGTGTATTTGTATTTGTTTATGAATATCATATATCTCCTTGGTCTTAGTAGCAGTAGAAATTAAACACTTCTCTGTTTTCATAAAAGAGAGTGTTTGGCTAGTCAATGATATATTTCTGCTGCTGTTCGCTTGTTAAGTTGTAAGCCTATGTTCACTATTCTGTAACCACCCCTGTCCTGAGAGTCAAGCGTAGAAGGGGTACTTGGCCCCATTGCTCAGGGTCCATAGTAGATAGGCCACATGACATCAGGAGTAAATGGCCTCAACCCTCATGGTTTGGCCCGTTATTACGTGCATGTCCAGTGAGATGGAAGTGACCCAACGAGGGTCATCCGTGCCACTTTCGACCTCCATTAGCCTTCCAAGAAAATGAAGAGTTGATGATGCAGTAGAAAATGCAATCTAACTGGTTTATTCACAAAGTACACTGCAGTGGAATCCAGTTTGACCAGCCTCCTGTGATGGCTGACGAGGGACTGACTCTTACAAGCATAAAGTTACATTATGTATGTAGCAGAGCCCTCAAAGACCCATCATTTATGGAAAAATACAGCTTGGGAAAACAATGAACAAAAGGGAGGCACAGAAGGATGAGCTAAGAGTCTGAGACCTGGCAGACACGGTCTCTCTGGCGAGGTCATACAGTCTGTGCTTGCATCTAGAATAGCGGGAGCACCCTCTATCTCAGGGAAAGGTATGCATTAACAAGCAACTTTCCCATGCTTCAGTGAAGTCTAACCTTGGAGATGTAAATGCATCCCAGCATCTTTCTGCCGAAGCAAGCAACATGAGACAAAAGCTTAGTTTCAATCATGGGGCTAAATGGAGGCTGTATGAGAGAAAATGGTGGCACATATGCTAACTTAATCTCACAGTATTTGCAGGGATAGGTTACATATGTATGCAATAAAGATTATTGAAAATAGCTATATAATGCTAAAATAATACTAGGTAAAATACCGTACATACTAATTACATTCAGTAATTATAGATACAAGAGCCACAAGATGTTATAGAAAAAACCATAGCTGTGCACTGCCCTATCCATTTTAGTTACAGCAAAACATATTTCATATGTGGAAGTGCCTCATAGGAAGTACATAGCAATTTCTGCACATAGTGAACATGTGCATATGAAATTGTATTCCAGTAGGCTACCCTACCGTCAGACTGTGAATTCATACTCGCTCCCTTCAGTAGCAACTGCTGAAAGTGCTGAATTAAGGGAAGTATCTTCTTTAAATAGTGAGTTTAGAAGAATTCTTACAAAATACAATTGATTAATGTTGGCTACACTGTGTATTTGCAAATGAACCTACCTTGCTCATATGCCTTTAGTAATGCATGGTGTGACAGTATAAAAAGTTCCAAGATTTACTCATTTCAGAAGTGGGCATGCCACATGTGTAAGTATTGTAGTGGCACAATGGCTTCGTATGGGTTTTAATTGATAAACAACACCCGCAATTATTCTAAGGTAACCTCCTACAAGTTTAAATGTGCTTTGTTCCAAACAGACAAGAACAAATGTTGTTAGCAAAATAAATATAAACCATGAAGTTAAGCTTTGAGTATATCCGACAGAAAGTGTAGATTTGCAGAACAAAGATTCTAGTTACAGGTGTAGTGTTGGCTAAAACAGACTACATACATTGACCCACAAAGCAACAAATAATTGTTATTATTGCAATTAGGCTTAATTTAAAGTATTTCTATGAAACTTTTATTTGTGAATTGAGTGAACACAACTAACCCTCAAATAGTGCTCAGAGTGAATACCAAAAGTCTTCAAGTAATGTTCATGTTGTATATTATTAGTCTTAAAGTAGTATTCTCAATCAATCCTGTGTGTTATTAATTCGTACTCACAAATAATGCTAGTCATCTTCGATTAGTAATAATGAAGTTTGTTCTAATGCATACTATTCATCTTTCAAATTGCACTACAATAAACCTCTAATTGAATACTACTAACCTTTAGCATAGCATCATAGCACTGTGTTATGACATTTTAAAACTGAAATACTCTCTGTAAGAACAATACATAACATTTCATTCAAGCAGTTGTAAGGCTGTTGTGTAAGATGTTGGCATAGCACTGTGACTGGGTAATAATAAAAATAACCAGTTGCTAATCTCCGCATTTCTTCTCAGAAAGGGAAAGTGGTTCTTGGAAAATACATACAGCCAAATTCATCAAGCGAAATGCGCTCGCAAAAGGGCCAGATTCTGAGAATTCGCAAATTTGCGAGGATTAGCATTTAAGGAATCTCTATTAGAGATTCCTTAAATGCTATTCATGAAACATTTAAAAATTGCGAATTCTCAATTTAGGAGCGCTATTTACCACGAAGTCAAACCTCGTGGTAAATAGCAAAAACTTAGAATAATGCTTTAAAATGCATTTTTCTAAGTTGCATGTTACACACACACATGTCCTTTGGACATGTGTGTGCACAACATCAGTGTAAATTCACATTTCAGGGGTGCTACAGGGTGTCCTTAGGACACCCCTGCATCCTTGAAATCGCATCCTTATTTGCGATTAGCAAATTGCTAAACGCAAATAAGGATTGACTCCCCATTCATTCAAATAAGGAGGCTGTAGGAATCGCATTTTTTTTTGCAATTTCTACATGAATCCCGATTTGCAAGTCCTTAATAGCGATTATTTAATAATCGCTATTAAGGACTCACAAATCGGGACTTTGATGAATCTAGCTGATAGTCTTTCTAATCATAATATTCAGTAATTACATTTAATTCGGTAATTAGGCTGTCAATATACTGGTAATTATGTAAATTAAGTCTGCAAATGTCAATCAAAGTATAACATTTTATGGACTGGGGACATCATTTTATTATTTCTAACTTGCACAAGTTCGATTAAAGTGATTGAATCTTAAAACTACACAATATACACATACGTGTGAGCCAGCTGTGTGCCATCAATGGAAATGAGAGAAAATGGTTGGAGGCTCTGTTAAAATTTAGTTTTCTCAACTCCAGGCCCAATTTGAAGAAGTGTACATACAAGAAGCAAAACATGAAAGAGCATACGACAGGCGATGACCTTTGCCCTCTCCTTTTTAATGCACTTGTTCCTCCTTCGTGTCATTTACTTGAAAATGCACAATAACGTATGTCAGTGGGTCTGGTTTTGTTTCTTTTTCACTTAGAGGTAGAAAGTTGTAATGTTTACTGAAAATCCTTTGAGTTATTAGTTTTCATAAACGGAGGAACATATGTTTTCTGCTTTGAGTATGGCCTGCCATCCGAAACTAGTTGATCTATCTCAAGAGGTATGCCTTTTTTCTTTTCTAAATCAAAGGAATATTCTACCAGTCATACCTGTCATCGTGTACTTTGTAGCTAACCGCATGAAATATGTTTGTCAGACGCTTTAGGGACGGCAGATTAGTGTAAAACGTTTCAGGGAAAAAAAATCGAAGGGAATGGTTCTAAAATTTTCATACAGCAGTCGGATTATTCGGCATGTGATCATGGTTGTCGGACAGAAGGCTTGCAAAAGTATAAAAGTTACTACGAATTTATCTGCGAATCATTTTATAGGAAAATTATTACGGACTTCATTAAAATGAACAATACATTACTACTATTTTAATTACTCTTGACATTTTCTATTATATCGATTGTTTGAAATTTATGCAAATAACCATTTGCTAATTAATTTCCTTAGTTACTGAAAACGTTTATTTTTGGAAGTTAAAAGAAGAAAATGCATTTTTACAGCACTTGTGTGCGACATAATATTACTTACTCAACGCGTTTCACGTAGCACTAGTTACTATATGAGGTGTCCCACCTTCCCCTCAGTTACCATTACCACCTCCCCTTGCCTGAACTAACTTAAAGTTTGAACCCTACACCTTCCATCCAGTTACCACCTCACCGAACCTGAACCAATCAAGAGTTGTGCCCTCCACTCCATGCTGTCTCATTACCACTCTCTTATCCTGAGCAATAAAGACAGAAAAGCCCCACCACATTTCCCGTTTCTTTTGTTTGCCTCTGCAGACAGTAATGACGTGAATCTGATGGGCAGGTTCTTGAAGACGGTTTAGACCTATGGAGCTTAAGGTAAACCCAGAGCTTCCGAGACCCCCTATTGTAGGTCCTGGGCCTTTCCAAGCATTCCCCTGGTAGGCAAGAATGTTCGTTGGGCAATATGGGGGAGTCAAAGGTTAACAGGTCTGACCACTTCTGGCCTTTGTTTCCAAAAGGGGCAGTGTTCTTTTATATGTATTCTGTTTTCGAGTAGTTTTCGTTTCTGGGATGTAGCTTGGCGGTTCCTTGCTAGTCCCACAAGAATATAATTGTAGCACTTGAAGAAAGGGCTATGGGTTTGCAGATCTTCTCTGGTCTTTCCCTTCCTAGTGTTGCATTGTGCAACTAGCATTTCCCAACGGCTGCGGGACGCCAACTGAAGCTTGAAACGCGGCGCCCGCAGGTTGAAGTCACCGCCCGGATTGCATCTTTCCCGGAAAAAGCACGCGTATTCCAACGGCTGCGAAAGACTACAGACTGTGGCATTCTTAGCTTTTGACAGGTTGAAGCCACGGCTCGCCTTCCTTGTATTTCCGCACGATTGTACTGCACCAGGACTAAATAGGATTCCTCGGTTGTGAACACTTATATGCTGACAATACCATATATTTTTTAACAAGATTGCTCCATCTGAACCTTGCTAGTCTTCCTACGTAACTTGACATATTGGTCGGTTATTCATCATTAATGGACTAACACTCCTAGCCAGGTGAGACACAGTTCCGCCAGGAAAACAGATGTTGGATTTATCCGAGAACTAATAGAGAACACCCATCTTGTGTTCATTAGATTGAATGTGGCTCCTGATGAAGGCGTTCTGTTAACGCCGAAACGCGCGTCGATGCTTTTTATTGTTCGCCACCAATGTTTTTATATGTTTTTGTGTATAACTGTGTTACAAATATTCCCCTCATACATAATTTTGTGAATTTTTGTATAAACATTACATTGTTTGTTTTTTAAGATGATGATGTATTTTTTTATAAATAAATCGAACTTGTAATTTTTAATTGGTTGTTGTGCTTTACATACTGTCCTTTTCCCTAATTATACCATCCATTGTGTTTTCCTTTTTCGCATATTGTCTATTTCCCTGCATTACAAATTCAGTATTTGAACAGGGGGTCCTTGTTGTTTACATTGCATTGTGCAGTGATTGCACCTCCTGTCCAAAGCAGTTTTTGGGCCTCAGAATTCTATGCTTGATTCCGTGGCCTTAGTTAACTCTGCATCTTTTTGAGCAAGTGACATCGTTTTTAACCGGCCCACGGGATGCAACTCCTCTATTAGGTGAGACACTTCTGTATAGATACTGTAGCTGTTTCTTTGAAGGTTAGTCCTCTTGGTGTGTCGGTCCTGGTATTCTGTAGGAGACCCATGTGTAGGGTCATGCAGCAGTGTGAACAGGCTGCTCAAAGTATGACATGCAGTAGCTCTAATCACTGGACACAGATACAATGTACTGGGTATAACCGAGTGAGCCACGAGCGACCACTCTGCATATATTTAGACCTTCGGGCTGCGCCCGGACTCAGGTTGTGTAAGTGTTACAATGTATGGCAGCTAGAGGCCAGGTAGCATTCTACATGCCTCCCAACTTTTACTAATGTAGAACAATAACCAGACTCTCTTGACTGAGATGTCACAAACATGGTCTCTCAGTTTCTCGCTGGGAACAGGATTGAGCTGTGGTCCATACTTCTGGCTGCAACCATGCTCTCTGACTCGTGGTTTGTCCATCGCTCATGCCCACCTGGATAGCGGGCGTTTCTTTACTTCCTTCTCTCAGGCCACCATCGCTTGATCTGGTCTAGCTGATGCTGTATCTCGGTGGGGTCTGAGTGTGGCTTGTCTAATTCGTAGGCATCATCCACTGCTTCTTGGCTGTTTTCCCGCTCATTTTCCACAGACCTGACTCGCTTGAACCAGGATATGTTTCTGGATGCCGTAGACAGACCACGTTGAACAGTTTCCATTGTCCCCTGGATCTTAGTGATCTCCCACAGTTCTCTTTCAAAAAGAGTGAGGAACTTCCATCGATCTTTCATGATCATCTTGCCTCTGATAACAAGGTCTGAGACAACAGCTTTCAATCTTGACTGTCTTTGACGTTTGTGGTTTGCTGCTTTGCTTGTGCAACTCTGACGTCAATGACCACAGGGCTCGAGCTGGGGCTAGAAGGGATGCTGTCTCAAGCATGCATCCTCATCAGTAAGTCACTTGGGGCACACCCCATGGAGTTGTGCAGTGTTTGAGGATAGGCCCTCTGGAGCCGGTGCAGGCAGCACTCTGGCCCACATGCATCAATCTCGGCTTTTGCGATTTCTAAATTGCGATAAATAGGGATTCGCAATTTAGAAATCGCAAAAGCCTATGCATGATTATTTTTTCAATTTTTATGCAATTCGGTAGAAATCGCTATTTTTACCGAATCGCATAAAAAATGCAATTTTCAAATTGCGAATTCGCAATTCCCATTCATTCCTATGGGCCAAAAGGCCCATAGGAATGAATGGGAATTGCGAATTCGCAATTTGAAAATCGCAATTCTTCAGATTCATTTCAAGGGTGGAGAGGGGGGTCTAAATGACCCCCCCATGCACCCCTGAAAGGTATTTTCGCATCATGTTGCACACACACATGTCCTAAGGACATGTGTGTCCATAACATGAATGTTTTAAAAATGCATTTTCTGCATTATTTATAGTTTTTGCAAATTTACCGAGTAGTTCAACTACTCTGTAAATTTGTCCCTCTAATTGCGAATTCGCAATTTAAAAAGTATTCATGCATTGCTTTTAAGAAATCGCAAATTTGCAATTTCTTAAAAGCAATCGCAGTTTTAGAAATCGCAAAAATGTTGCGATTTCTATAAATGCTTGATGCATTCCAAAATGCATTTTTGGAATCGCAAATGGCCGATTTTAAGGAATCGCACCGTTTGCGACTCCAAAAATTATGGATGCATGTGGGCCTCTGTGTTTTCTCCGTGCTCTACTTCAATCCGTAGTGCTCTGTTCAGGGTGTGCATGCAGCACTTTACCTCCCCATTGGCCTGGAGCCACTGCAGGGTCACCTTTCCATGTCTTATGTTGTAACAACTTGCATTGTAAAAACAGCGTTGTAATGGCACGCATGGTAATATCCCGCGTTGTAGTATCATACAACCATTTTTCCCTTTATAAAGGGGATGGTGTGATTTTATTTCTTTAAAAAAAATTAGAGATAAAGCCTGTGCAGGCATATATTGGGGCAACCTGTGCCCCTTTTACAAGTATACAAAGCTCCACTCAGTGGAGTGCCTTTTATTGTTGCACCATGAAACACAGGAAGCAATCCTCTAGGAGATATTGTTGTTCATAGATGATTTCCATAGAAGGAAGAAACACGAGAAAGAAACTGGTGTTTTTCTCCCTCCTACTAGTTCTGGGATGTCTGAGGAACAAATGCAGTATTTGACATCCATGTAATTTGATATATTCTGTGACTGACAATTCACTGATATATATCGAGGAGGAATATCTGGGTACCAGTTCTGAGATGTTTTAACAATTGCAGTTCCAACCACTGACCTGCCTGGCTACTAATAAAGAGATTGAGGAGATGCTTTAACCCCTTCGACGCTGATGACGAGCTGGGCTCGTCCTGGCGTAGCCTCCTCTCACGCTGATGACGAGCCCAGCTCGTCACGTAAAGTGCGTTTCCGCAAAACCCAGCGTGCGAGCGGAATTCCGCTAGCGCGCATGGTGTTAAAGGAAATAGAAGAACCCTGGCAAGGCAGATATTTCCAAATGTATAATATGTTTATATCTTATTATTAAAAGAGGCATGGACATCCATTAACAGTTAAAACGCATCTGATGTTAGCTAATCTGACTAGGCAATCACCTGTGATCACAGAGCATGTGTCAGTGATAGATATGGTCACAGAGAGAAGGACTCTCTGAAGAAAGTATTTGTAGGATGGCATTCACGCTGTAAGCACTATTTATGCAGTGCATGCATTGGAGTCACTTGTTAAGGACATTCATGCAATAACAACAGCAATTCAGGAACAAGTTGATTTTTCAGAGCTTTTCTTGAAATTGGAAATGCAGGCAAATATCCTGTAGGATGCACCCTGTGAATTCGCAATTTAAAAAGTATTCATGCATTGCTTTTAAGAAATCGCAAATTTGCAATTTCTTAAAAGCAATCGCAGTTTTAGAAATCGCAAAAATGTTGCGATTTCTATAAATGCTTGATGCATTCCAAAATGCATTTTTGGAATCGCAAATGGCCGATTTTAAGGAATCGCACCGTTTGCGACTCTAAAAATGCTGGATGCATGTGGGCCTCTGTGTTTTCTCCGTGCTCTTCTTCAATCCGTAGTGCTCTGTTCAGGGTGTGCATGCAGCACTTTACCTCCCCATTGGCCTGGAGCCACTGCAGGGTCACCTTTCCATGTCTTATGTTCAAACTGTGGAGATAAGACTGGAATTCTTGCCCCTGGAAAGGGGGTCTATTTTATTTTTATATCTAGTTGAGAAGCCAAAGTAATGTGAAGATATTTTCTAGCGTGGGCTTGACACACCCCAAAGGCAGTGAATCACACTAGTTCCCCCACAGGGTAATTGGTGTGGCTGTCCACCACTACAACTGCGAGACTGCCCTCTGGAAAACTGCCAAAGTCCATACTAACACAGGACCAGGTCTTCCCTGGACCGGAAACAAGCATCCTGGTACCGGTTACAGGGTAACTTCCCTCTTCAGCCAAGCTAGCTTGAATCCAGTGGCAAATTGAGCAAGGGACCTATGTCTGGGCTCACCCTGCAAAAACAGGGCAAACACAAGGAGATGATGGACGGAGCGCTGAAACTTTACTGACAATCACCTACAGTCACAGATCTGGGTTGATTCCATCATCATTCTTTAGCTTACTTCGCCACCCCATTTCAGACCAGCTATATCCCCAGACATGGGTCCCATGCTTTCCATGCAAATGGAGTCAAGCTATGCCGGATGATGAGGGGTGAAACCCTGAAAGAGGTCCTAGGATGCGTATTTCCAATCCAGGGAGGACCTGGCCTGGCAGTCTGGGGTTGACTGTTCCCATTGGGCGTAGGGTTAAGACTGATTTGCAAAGGCTGGGTTCAAGCTGGAATGGCATGGGGAGCAAAGAAACGATTGATTTAGGCACCCGAGTGGAACGGGTATGCCCAGACGTGCATCCTGTGCTTTCCATACCACTGGAGTCAAGCTATCCTAGCTGATGAGGGGTGAAACTCCTAAGCCAGACCTAGAATGTATGTTTCCAGTCCAGGGAGGTGAGGGGCAAAACCCCTACACCAGTCCTAGGGTGCATGTTTCCGGTTGAGGGAGGACCTGGCCGGGCAGTTCGGGCTAGATCGTTCCTATTGGGCGCAGGGTCAAGACTGATTTGCATATGGCTGGGTTCAAACTGGAATGGTATGGGAAGCACAATATAGATGGATTTAGGCACAGATCTCTGTACTGGGGTGAATGTATGACATTGTTCTGCATTCTGTCCATCAATTGTACTTTTTGCATTTGTCACCCTGAGTGGGATGGATATTCACGTTTCAGGCACGACCTGGTACAGTGGGATCGCACCGTTCAGGCTCAGCCTCTGGCCACACTTCTCACACCTGCAGGCGGGGAGTGAGGCCAAGAGTTCCTCGCCTGGCCAGAGCACTAGTCTTGGTGCATTGTGCAGTGCTCAGTTGAGCTATCGGCTTGATGCAAATTCCCCTGCACAAAGGGACATGGCCAACATCATTGCCAGTGTAAGTTCGCGTGGCAGGGGGATCAGGCCACTAAAAGTATGGCACGCAGTTCCAATAATCACTGTACACAGACACACTGTACTGGGTGTCTTTGAGTGAGCCACAAGTGCCAACTTCACATTTATTTATACTTTCAGGCCATGCCCAGCCCTCATGTTTTGTATGTATTAAAATGTATGGTAGAGGCCGGGTGGCACTCTTCACCATGGCTGCTTACCTTACCAGGGTCCTGAAGCCATACAGAATTTTCCTGCAGCCAGCTCCTTCCTCCTTTACAATGGGCACCAAGTTTTTCCCTGCCTCATTGAAAGTGGATGGGAATAGGGGTTAGCTTTATTTTCCATTGGGATCATATGATTTGTTTTTAAGAGGGGCGTCGGGGTCTAGAGCTGACTTAACAATTAGAGTGTCAGACTCTTTTCCTGGGACAGCCGAATTCGAGCCCAGGTGTTTCAGATTTATTTAAACAAATGAGAGAGGGGGATTTCGAACCAATAGCAGCCCTTAAAAGTAAATGGGCTCTAATATTTTAAACAACATATATTTTTCCCAGTGAGCAGCCTTTACAACGGCCATTACCATGCGCTGCAATTACTACGCTGCTTTTACAACCCAAGTCTTTACAACGACTTGCGCTGGAGGGCGCTGTTGGATAGGGAATAGTTTAATTTTCTATGTCAACACCTTCCCTACTGTAACGTGGGCTGGAGTTGGAATAGAAAATTAAACTATTCCACTATACAGCGCTTACAGCGCAAGTCGTTGTAACAACTTGCATTGTAAAAACAGCGTTGTAATGGCACGCATGGTAATATCCCGCGTTGTAGTATCAGACAACCATTTTTCCCTTTATAAAGGGGATGGTGTGATTTTATTTCTTTAAAAAAAATTAGAGATAAAGCCTGTGCAGGCATATATTGGGGCAACCTGTGCCCCTTTTACAAGTATACAAAGCTCCACTCAGTGGAGTGCCTTTTATTGTTGCACCATGAAACACAGGAAGCAATCCTCTAGGAGATATTGTTGTTCATAGATGATTTCCATAGAAGGAAGAAACACGAGAAAGAAACTGGTGTTTTTCTCCCTCCTACTAGTTCTGGGATGTCTGAGGAACAAATGCAGTATTTGACATCCATGTAATTTGATATATTCTGTGACTGACAATTCACTGATATATATCGAGGAGGAATATCTGGGTACCAGTTCTGAGATGTTTTAACAATTGCAGTTCCAACCACTGACCTGCCTGGCTACTAATAAAGAGATTGAGGAGATGCTTTAACCCCTTCGACGCTGATGACGAGCTGGGCTCGTCATGGCGTAGCCTCCTCTCACGCTGATGACGAGCCCAGCTCGTCACGTAAAGTGCGTTTCCGCAAAACCCAGCGTGCGAGCGGAAATCCGCTAGCGCGCATGGTGTTAAAGGAAATAGAAGAACCCTGGCAAGGCAGATATTTCCAAATGTATAATATGTTTATATCTTATTATTAAAAGGGGCATGGACATCCATTAACAGTTAAAACGCATCTGATGTTAGCTAATCTGGCTAGGCAATCACCTGTGGTCACAGAGCATGTGTCAGTGATAGATATGGTCACAGAGAGAAGGACTCTCTGAAGAAAGTATTTGTAGGATGGCATTCACGCTGTAAGCACTATTTATGCAGTACATGCATTGGAGTCACTTGTTAAGGACATTCATGCAATAACAACAGCAATTCAGGAACAAGTTGATTTTTCAGAGCTTTTCTTGAAATTGGAAATGCAGGCAAATATCCTGTAGGATGCACCCTGTGATAATATGAAAGCCACCACCTTCTCTACTGTGTCCAACGTTGGGGCACAACAGCATAGTTTCCTGAGAGATTGAAAGGAGTCAAAATAACAGCTTGAAGAATCATCTATAGAGCCTTTAAAAATCAGAAATATGGAAAGTTGTCCAAGAGTTAAGTTAAAGCAAATCCTTCGCACACATCTGAGATGAGCGCCAACAAGGTTTTCAATTCTAAACAGAGAAGAATACACCTAATGAGTCCTTTCCTTTTAGTGATCAAAATACCAGGGGCTATATTATCAAGAAAGGGCGATACATTATCGCCACTTTTATCGGCAGGAAACTGCCGCTAAAGTGGCAATAATGGGCTTGATAATATGCCCTTGTGAATTCCCATAGAACAGGAACAATCTTGACTATAGGAGAATACCTGTAGTTGCCTGTCATTTTTTAAATTAAGCGTGACAGGAAGATGTTTTAAATGCTTGGGTTTTGCCGAAAGTAAAACAGGGTTACTCCTTGAAATGGTCCATCTAATGAATATACAAGAGCGTACCAGACATCTGGCCTTAATTCAGGAAGTTGTTATGTTATGTTATATGTTATAGGCTGATTTGTATCGCGCACTGCTAGTCAAGACTGTCCTGGCGCGTAGAGGAAACAAAGACAGCATACACCGGGAATCTAGAGGGCTTGTTTAAACAGGTGTGTTTTTAATAGTTTTTTAAAGATGGCCAGATCCACCGTGTATCACATTTTCTATCAAAAAATGCAATGTGCCCCTTACCAAAGGCAAAGCAAGTACAAGGATTTAATACAGCTGTCTTTCTGATACTGAAATCAACAGGGGTTTTCAAGCTAATTGTGAATCAAGGAAACGGAATTGATTCCTGAAGAACATTTGCTTCAAAATGGAAAAGCTGCAGCACATAATTCCATTTGTGATTCTAAGAAAGGTGATGACAGTAGTAGATCTCAAGGATGTTTATCTTCATGTTCTCATTTTTCCTCCCCATCAGACATTCCTGTGCTTCTGAGCAGGGGATCCTCATTGGCAATTCTGAATTCTCCCCTTTGGCTTAACATCATCTCCAAGAGTATTTAAAAAGGTTTTGGTTCCTATTCTGGGTCTTCTGTATGACAAGGACTTTTATGCTCATAGGGTTATTGATTGGTTTACTCTTCATTAAGAGCCACTGTTTAGAAACACACATAAGCGGTCTGCTAGACCCTAACAAGTCATGATCTTCTAATCAACCACAACAAATCTCAACTTGTTCCAACACAGAAGCTGGAATTTATTAGAGCTTGATGTCAAACTCAACTGGGGTATGTGAGTCTTTTATAATTGTCAGGAGTGAGCAGACAAGAAAAGGACTTTGTATTCAGGGTCATATGGTAAGTCTTGTGTCGTAAGGGACTTTGGCTTGGGATTACCTTTGCAAATTCGACAATGCCTTTTTTATTTTCTTTTTGTATTTCTTGGGCATAATATGTGTTTGTAATTGTTAGAACTAGCTATTTCTGGTTGGCAAAGGCTGACGCCAAAGCTAGGCAGAAACCACCATTCTAGTCAGGGCAAGGGAGTCACACGCCAGGATAACCCCTGCTCACCCCCTTGGTAGCTTGGCACAAGCAGACAGGCTTATCCCGGAGGCTATGTGTAAAGTATTTGCGTACGCACACAACAGCAACAACATCCTAGGCACACCACAAAAGTAACTCCACACAAGGTTATATAAAAATAACTTCTGTATTGTCAAAACACATCAGATAGTAATCACACAATATACATTGTGCCAATTGGCACGGGCAATATTCACAAGGGATTATTTACACCCGGACAGGGCCACGTGGGCCACTGTCAGAATCAGCACTTAGTAGAAATAGCACTTCTAGAACATAGAATACAGGATATAAAATCACTGTAGTACAAATTAGCAAATATAGCACACAACCAGTAACCACTGGTAACAGGTAAGACCCACCTACGCAACCCTAACCACCTTAGGAGAATGTCACGCAGGAAACCAGGACCTCACTAGGACCTCCTGTAACGGTCTTACCTCAACAGACAGATCCCAGTTCATAATAGCCCTAATTTACCAACCAGATAATCAATTGGTCAGAGGATAATTGTATCGCCATTTCAGCAACTCGCATTTGTGGAAAGTACAATATTCTAGCAGACAAGCTAAATTGGGTTATTTGTGATGGATATTTAATTCTTCAAAGCATTATGTCAGAGGCTTGGCATTCCACACAGGACCTTTTTTGCCAGTTTAGAGAATACTCTATCGGCAATTTCCTGTCTCGGTTTCAGGGGGCAGAGTGTTGGAGGATGGATGTAGGAGCTTACCTAAGGCCAATCCTGCATCTGTATTTTGCCCATCCCTCCCACTAATAGACAAATCGTTAACCCATCTGTTAGAAATTAGGTCTTTTGTTGGCAGAGCTATGCACCCTGTCCAAGTAGGGACCACAATCCGAGTCAGGGTAAGCTAGACACACTCTAAAAGATAACCTGTGCTTCCCCTCTGGTAGCTTGGCACAGAGCAGTCAGGCTTATATAAAGAGGTAATGTGTAAAGTATTTATGCAACACACACACAAAATAACACAATTATAACACCACAGAAATACTTCATAGAGGTTTAGTGAAATAGAGTATAATTCTATCAATAAAACAAGACCAAAACAACAAAGATCCTATATGTAGAACAGGAGTTATGAATTTTTAAAGAATAAATCTAAATGTAGTGCTTACAAGTTGATGGTGCTAAGGGGTTCCTTGAGGTCGTGCTAGACCAGGGCACATTTAAATTTCAGGCCAACTGTGATGAGGGCAGGGCGGCTACAAGACTCATGCAGTCCCATTGACAAAGTATACCTTGTATGGAGCAAAACATCAACGTTGAAGTTTCGATGCGTCATGCCGATCTGTGCAGGGGATTATGAACCACATTATGATGTATGGACTGTGTCGCCGTTGAACAGCACTGTCCATAGTCATCAAGCCACACAGTAGGTTGAGACGATTTCAGCGATCGGCTCTATGCATCAATATCGAATGACAATGTGTCTGCTCCAACTGGTGCAAAGTCGTCACTGCATTGATTTTGATGGTTCTGGACAGCAGAAATAACCTTTCAAGGGCTCAAGGCTGGATTGGCATCGCTTGGTAGGGCAGGACTCACAATTGGCTGAATCATGATGCTGCTGCTGACTTGAAGAAAGTATTTGATTGTCCTGAGACTTCAGAACAGGGGGGGAGCCAGCAAGCCCTTGGAGTCACTCTTGGCAAGCAGCAGGTCAGCGCAGCAAAGCAGAAAACCATTCCTTCAGAGCAGCAGTCAGAGCGTCAGTCCTTGTAGAGCAGCCGTCCTAACTCCTGGCAGAGTTCCTCACAGGGACAGTAGAGTACTGTCTTGGTAGGGTCAGAAGCCCAGTACGTATGCTCAGTTGTGCCTTTGAAGTAGGGGTGATCTCAAAGCAAGCCCTTGAAGTGCACTGGTCTCCATTTCATACCAGCGCTTTCAGCCATAAGCAGAGAAATGTCCACTTTCTAAAAGTGGCATTTCTGAAATAGTCAAATCCAATGTTTCCAGTAAAGAGGATTTATCAGTGCCATTCCAAAGATATGCAACATGATGCAGCTACTACTTTGTAATCAGGAATTACAACTTTAAAGTGTTTTAAGGATTTCCCAAAACTAGCTTATACAAGGAGTAAGCCTCACAGTAGTGAAAAATGAATTTGGCTGTTTGTCACCTTAGGGGTGACGTATAATAGAAGGGTAGTTTAAGGCTGCACACGTGGTTTTGAATGGAACAGGCAGTAAACTGCACACACAGGTCTCGCAACAGCAGGCCTGAGACAGGTTTGAATAGCTACTTGTGTGGGTGGCACAACCTGTCCTGCAGGGCCTCTAGTAGCATTTAGATTACTGGCCCTAGGTATATGTTATACAACTTTTCAAGGGACTTGTGAGTAAACTAAATATGCCAATCATTCATACACCTATGTCACCATGTTTATGGGAGAAGTACATGCACTTTAGCACTGGTTAGCAGTGGTAAAGTGCTCAGTGTCCTAAGGCCAACAAGAAGGTACAGCAAAAAGAGGAGGTAAGCAGGTAAAATGTTTGGGGTAAGACCACCCTAACGAAAACAGGTTTGACAAAATCTTCAGTAGGAAAAAGTAGATCTATTACTGGAAGCCCCCCCTTTAGCCAAAGATGAATTAGTTTCAATTACTCAGAATGATATCCTGGATGCTTGAGTGTATCTTTCCAAAAGACCAATGTCCTCTTCGATCTCTTCTTCTGTCTGTAATCGTGTGTCAAAAGATGTGATTGACAGCATGATTGCTAACAGAAAAGGTCCTAAGTAGCTATTTGGAAACCACAACATCCTCCATGGAATGTTAATAATTCTGGAAATGCATGTATCTGCAGAATTTGGCCCGGTATTGACTAGCACCAAAGGAAATCTAAGAACACTTAACATTTCTAAAAACAAGACACCAAAAGCTGTCCAGAGCGATCACTACTTTTGCTTCCTTAAATTTCCCTGCAAACTCCAAGCTGTAGCTAAAATCATTGGATTCCCTCACACTTGTCTGGGAATGACATGGATTATGAGACGATCAAAACGAAACCCACCACTCAGCATTCCCACACTTCTCCCAATTAAAACAGTAGCCCCCTTGTATGGGTGAACCTGCCAACGGACACAGGAAAGGCATCAAAATGCAACATGGAAACCTTAAGATTTTTCAACCTCAGACATTTCGGGAAAAATACACCTTTTTGTTCCCATTATGGTCTTCAAACAACCAATTGTGGCTAACATCATAACATTTTTCCACATTTGTGATATCCTATCACTCAGCCTTCCCACACTTCTTTTGATAACAATAATACCCCACTTGTGCGGGTGGGCACCAAAATGCAACATGAAAACATTGATATGTTCCAATTGTATTTCAATCATTCTGGCAGTGTGAGTAGCAGTAGAATTTGTTGTCAGGATTGTTTGGCTCCCAAGGAAGGTCACCAACCTCAGTCATTTCCTAAACCTAGACATCTAAGGAAATTCAAGGTGTTGTGGTTTATGTGGATCCCATCACCTTTCCTTAACCATTGTGCCCTGCAAACATCAAACGTCAAACCTTGAAAAAAGTAGCAAATTGTCCTTAGAATTCTTAGACAAAAAGCTCTGGAATTTGAGATGGTACCCACTTTGGGTGCACCTGTCATTCATGCCAGCAAAGGCACCAAAATGCAACATATATTCATCAAGATTTTTCCATTGAATTTCCAACCATTCTGGTGATATGTACCTCTGTTTTACTGGCACCCAGGAACATTTACCAACCCCAAACATTTCTGAAAACTAGATACCGGGGAAGGCCAGAGTGGTTAAGCATCCATGCACCCCTTCACTTTCTCTTACCTACACTGCCCTACAAACGCCAGACGTTGGCTAAAATCTCATAATGTTCTCAAATTTCTGTGAGTGAATGTTTAGTTACCTGTGGGATTGACAAAAGCCATTCCACCCAGTGTATCAACACTCCTCATGATATAAACTGATACCACTTATGTGGCTAGGCCTATTGCTTGCTACAGGACCCAATCACAACTTGGACTGCGTACAATCATTTTGTCAATGCTGTGTCGATGTGTTCTTCATACGGTTACAATTCTTCTCTGTTCCTATCATGTGCAGTAGGTCCACCCACAGATGGGCAGATAGTGTTTAGTTTTATTGAGGGACATGTGGGCACACAGGGTAGTAAGATTTTGGCTATTGTCTGGAAGTGCCCAAGATTTCTGTCATATACAATAGCAAATAAAGTGATTTTTGGACCCATATTTTGACATGTGCAAGGCATTCTGGATAAGAAAACATGTGGGGATCTATACAACCCTAGATTTCAAACTGTCTTCAGGGTTCAGGAACACCCGGGGTTGGTAGCTTTCTTTGGGCTCCAGACAACCCTGGGCCAAAATGGTGCAGCAACATCCCATGAAAAGAGGGAGATTTCAATATTTTTACATACTTTTTTACATTTGCAAGGCAATATGACTAGTTAAACATGCAGGGATCTATGAAAGCCACACCACTTTATATGACTTTGGTTTTCTAGGGTTTTGAAATGCCCAGAGTTGGTGGGCGTTCCCTAAGTGCTGGCAAAAATAGTGAAGTTACACCATATTGAAAGAGATAGGGAAGCTTGTGTTTTATTAGGAAAATGTGTTGGGATGCATTAATGCCCCACCACTAAGTATTCCCCATGATTTCAGAAATGCACAGGTTTAGTAAGCTTTCTTGGGTGCTGGCTGATCCAGTTCGAACAATGCAGCCATCACCCACGGCTTGTGAATGGGAAACAGTTGAAACACCATGGCCTTAACCACACTTGTTCCAAATGTGCAAGCGCTACCGCACTAGCCCTATCCACACATATGTGTGGTTAAAGCAGTAAGCGGTCTAGGTGCTGGCTGCAGCTCCTCAGAAATCAGAAGCAGGAAGACCTCGGACGAGGAAGAAAAGGACATGGTGAGGTATGTGGGGCTGGGGTCAGGTTTTAGGGGGTAGTTTGTATGGGTTGGGGTAGTTTTCAGGGCTGAGGGGGGTTGATGTCGTTTACAGGGCTGGGGAGGTTAGGGTAGTTTTCAGGGCGGGGTTGGGTAGTTTTTAGGGCTGGGTAGGTCGGGTAGTTTTTAGGACACAGAGGGGTCGGTAGTTTTTTAATTAGGGGTTTCAGTGTTAGGCCAGAGGGCGTGGGTGTGGTTGGGGTAGTTTTAGGGACAGCACAGGGGCTGGGCGGCCTGGGCAGTGTATGTAAAGGGGTAGGATTTTAGGCCGCAGGGGAAGGGGTAGTTGGTGTCGTTTTTAGGACTTACCGGCGGGTGGAGTATTTCTTAGGGCTAAGGGGGGTTGGGGGTTGTTTTAAAAATTAGGGGTTAGGGTTTTAGGCCTAAGGGCAGTGGAAGGGATTGGGGTAGGTTTGGGACAGCGCAGGGGTGAGAGGTGGTTGGGGGAAGGTTTTGAGCCTCAGAGAGGTAAGAGTAGTGGAAAACGTAGCCACGCAAACCCCTTTACCATTCATGCCATTACCATGAAATTGCATGGTAAACGCATGCTTGGTAAAGGAATGTGTGTTAAAGATGCATTTGTGGTTAGGGCTACATGGTAGTGGCACATGTGGTTTGGCCATGAGTGACTCTATCATACAAACCTTGTGAATAGAAAAGTTTTTTTGTGTGTGTAGTTTTGATGTATGGGCTGGCAGAGAGGCATAATGGCTTGGAACCACTGTGCACCTCCTGGGGCCACCCTTCAGGGTGCTCTCCTCCCAAAGGGCAGATCTTTACTGGTGTGCTGGCATTGCACCACCCCTGTGTGGCACACAGTCAGTACACCTTCCCAAATGTTTTGCCTGCACCCGTAACTATAATATGGTGCAGATGCAAAGGCACAATGTTTCCCTCATTTGTAAAGAGTCATGAACTGTAATCTTCAATAATGAAGGCTCACTGATTAGTGTATGAATATAATCATCTGCTTAGTTAGGAGCTCTTGTTTAACTCATGCTGCTACATGCAGTGTTTGCATAAACCCAACCAGTAGGTCAGGCAACTAAAATACTTCAAATTGTGCTCTTGAATTCAAGCTAATGCACTTAAGTGGTAAGGAACAGGAGCAACCCACATGTCATAGGTGGACAGGGTTCTACTATATATAACAATGCTCACCAAGGTGTTATTTTCTATTACTGCTCTTCCTCCTGTTCACTTTCATCCTTCCTCCTTTTTTAACCACCCCTCTCTTTCCATTCTCTCTCTCTCTTGCTCTTTTTTCCCCCATCCCTTTGATTCTTCAGATTCAGTTAAAACAAGCTATGTCTATTGAGACATGAGGACCCTTGTTGTTTGCAGGCAGTTGATGTTAATATGTATAAACAACAACACTCTGCTTGTCCAATTTTATGTACACACCAGGAGGCCCGCCCAAAAGTTGATGCTGTACAATCGCAGCGTGAGCCACATGTGTGTTCTGCCGCACCAAAGGGCAGGTCAGGTTTGAGTGAAGACAGCCTGTGCTGCAGGTTTACTTAAGTAATACTGGATTCCAGAGAAAATGGTCATCAACTTGGATTCATCTACGGGTATAAAGCCAAGGGTTTTCAATGATTATAATCGAGCAACAGAAAGAAGTGGTCTTCAGCAACTCAAAAGAGCCATGAAAACACATACATTGATCAGGGTGATTTTAACACCACATATGAGCCACTGGCAATTGCCCTTTGTTAGAAATAGGATCTCTGGCTGGCCAAGGCTCGCGCCAAAGTCAGTCAGAGACCACCACTCCAAGTCAGGGCAAGGGAGTTACACACCAAGATAACCCCTGCTCACCCTCTAGGTAACGTGACGCGAGCAGCAAGGCTAATCTCTGAGGCGATGTGTAAAGCGTTTGCGCGCGCACCCAGCAACAACACCCAAGGCCAACCACAAAGGAAACTCCACACAAGGTTATAAAAACAATAGCCTTTGTATTATAGCAAAACACATTAGATAAAAACACACACTTTACAATGTGCCAACAGGCACAGGCAGAATTTACAGGGGATTTTTTACAGGACAGGGCCACATGGAACACTGTCAGGGGGATGCACTTTTAGAACTAGAATACTTGTTGGAATTAGCACTTTGTATGAATAATTATACTGGTAGGAATAACACTTAGCACATAGAACCTATAATAACTGTAGCATCAAAATAGTACATGTAGCACATAACCAGTAATTACTTTTAAAGGGTAAGTCCATCCTACGCAACCCAGACCACCTTAGGACAATATTACGCAGGGAACCAGGACCTTACTAGCAGGACCTATGAAAGGAAAAACAACCACCTAAGCATAAAACACATAGCAAAGGGAAAGACAAAAAACACATGATGCATAAAAACATTCAGAGGTATGAGAAGAACAATTGCGCAGAAAACACATAAGGCAAGTAAATCACAAGTTGCACCTAGGCACAACAACAGAACTGTCCCCCAGGCCAACTGGCCGCTCTGGGGCTGAAGCGCCCTGTGTCCAAAAGTCAGGGCAGGCTGTGCAGGCAGCCAAGGAACAATCCTAAACATGGCAGCTGCCCACTAAGTGCTGGGCAGCTGTAGTAGACAAGATGTGACCAACACGGTAAATCCTCGCAGGCTCTGGCCACCAAAGCACTTGTGAGCCTCGTAGCTCTAGACAACTGGGGGGTGGCAAGTGGGAGCGGCCCGCTGACTTCTGGGGCCACTCCACCACACAAGGAACACTGCACAATGCCCCCGATTACTTTGGAGTCCCTCACGGGGGACTCGAGAACAAATGGGGCGATGAGGAGCCTCTCAGGCTCTAACACAAATATGCCCCCACGAGCCTCGTGGGCTCTCCAAACAACTGTAGCGCCTTGAGCCTCTCGGGGCTCGGAGACAACTGCGGCGCCTTGGTGAGCCTCTCAGGCTCTTACACAAATATGCCCCCACGAGCCTCGTGGGCTCTCCAAACATCTGTGGCGCCTTGAGCCTCTCGGGGCTCTGGGAACAAATGCGGCGCTTTAAGCCTCTCGTGGCTCTGAAAACAAATGGGCACCCGGAGCCCTTCAGGCTCTCACTTTTGGGGGCTTTGCACTGGAGGGGCGGGGCGGGCACCAGCAATGTGCCCTGACGCTCCCCCCTCCTCTGCAGGCACTCACCGGGTCTCGTCTCCAGCTTTGCGGCGGCTCTCCTCACTTCCTCTGGTGCCGCGGACGGGGCTCCTTCCTCAGGGGAGTCTCGCTAAACTTCGGACTCTTCGTGCAGCACTTCCCAGTGCTGGGTAGGCTCCCGTCTGGGCTTCCCGATGTCCCTTTGCCCCGTCCTCGGCCCACCTGACTTCCGGCCGGGTCGCAGTGGCGATTTCGTTCGTGGACACGGGATTTTAAAAAATGCCGGGTGGGCACCGGCCAAAGGGGTGAACGCGCTCCCTAGCGCTATAGACCAAAATCAAGGTCCAAGTAGGAATAAAGCGCTCCCAGCGCTCGGCAGAGAATCACAGCGCTCCCAAGCGCTTAGGGGCAGAATCAAGTGCTCCCAGGCGCTAGGTAAAATAAAGCGCTCCCAAGTGCTATAAGTGAAATAAAGCGCTCCCAGGCGCTATCAGCAAGGTAGAGCTCCAGCAAAGTTCTTGAGGCAGGCAGGGGGCAAGGCTGGGCCCAGAGCCAGCTCACTAGGCCTCCAGGCAGGGAGGCAGTCACCAGTGGCGGTCCTCCTGGCGCCCAGCAGCAGCAGCCCCCCTCAGCAAAAGGATCCTGGAAGAGAACACATGTAAGGGGGCACAGCCCCTTTTTATACAGTGAAAACCTTTGTCTGTAGGTGCAGGGTGGGGGATAAACCAGTCGCAGCTGGTTCTGGAGCCCTTTTTATGTGCTCAGCCACCCTTTCTATTCACTAGGCAGGCTAGGGTCATTAGACGCACCACAGGGTGCGGAGCCAGCATTGTGTGGGGAAAGCCCAGCCCTATTCAGGACCCAGGTGCACTCCTCCCTCACATCAGCATGCTAATCTCTCCACTCACCATCGGGGCAGACCCATCCAGACTCCTGGAGCTAGGCTCACCAGCCGGCTCCAGCTAATCACACGCCAGCACCCTTACTGCACACACACACCAATGTCTAGAAGTGGCACTTCCACACTAGACACATTCACGCCGCACACATCATTACGCAGCATTCAGTCTCACGAGTTTGTACATACATACCAAACTCGGGCCTGCACACCCCACGCAACAGGAATTACCATGGACACACACATTCCCCATGCATTCCTATGGGAGGGCAGGCCAGCCTCACTACACGCACGCACTTTACCCTGAGACACAGGGAAAAAGTGCGTAGGGACCAAAAATCACTACCACAGGTCACCATACAAAAGCAAAAAGTTTAGGGGTGAACCTGCGAGAAGGGCCAAGTCCAACACAACCCCCTTCCAGCCAAAACGCAGGGCAGACCAATCACCACCGTGATGGGCTTCCCTGCTTGGGGCGATAGAACACGGATGCGGGCCCGCAACTGCAGGGACACCCTCCTAGTCTTCGCCACGGTGAACTCCTGGGGCTTCTTCTAAAACTACTGTAGGGACTAACTGGGCTACCCCACTGGTACTCCCCAGCTGTCCTCGGCCAGGACCAGGCCCTAGGCCGCCCAGGTGCCACTGGTTCCTGCCTAGTCCCAGAGTGGGGGTAGTAACCCCTGGCACATAGTAGCCACTCTCCACTCTTCCTGTCTGCAAGACAGGGCTAGACTGCCACTGGTTCCCCAGCCTAGGGTCTACACCCTCAGGCGGACCAGGAGTCTCAGGGAAGGCTCTTCTCCCCCTACCTCTTCTTCTAGGGTTCCTCCTCCTCCTGTGAGGAGTACCCTCAGAACGTCATTCTCCCAACCTAGGGTTTAACCCCTCAGGTTGCACCGGGGTCAGAGGTGGGCTCTCCCACACTCTGCACCCCCTTCCAGAGTCCTGCATCCTCCCAAGTGGAGCGGTACCCCTGGAAGAAGAACCTGTCAGGACGCTGGTTATAGACATCCTACCCTTCAGGTCAGGCGGATCCTGAACCTGGCCTCCCAACCTCTGGTCTAAAACCTTTGGTGGAATAAATGCCTGGCACTCCAGGACTTCTGGGGACTCACACACCATCCCCCTGAGGCTGACACATGACTCATGTGTCGTGTGACTGTCTGTCTGGTGCAGATCTCCCGTCCCCTGTCCACCTGACAGTGCAAAAAGATACCCCAGAACAGAAGTGGTGTTCCCCTGGTCACCATATGGGAACTTAACCCAAATGGGTAGTCCCTGACCCACTGGTTCTTTCACTGGGAAACTCATCCCCCAATCACTCCTCACTTCGGACTTCTGCGCCCTCCCAACTGGAGTGACACTGCCAGACACTGGACCCCCGGGAGCTCTAGTTACAGATGCTCCAGGTTCCCTAGGCACTAGGAGATCTTCCCCAAGTGTACTAACAGGAAAGCCTAGGTCCCCAACCTGGTGTTCCCTCAAGAAACCACCCAGGTTCTGAGATAGGGCTTCGGGCATCTGGGGACTCTCAGCCACCCACTGACTGCTGCTCCACTGAGCCCGATAGTAAGCCTCTACACCCCTCTTGCTACTCTGGGACCTAGCTGGGCTACACTGAGCCTCCTCCACCACGCTGGGCTGGAGGATACCTGACCCACTATTGTTGTAATCACTCATCAATGACTCTAAAGACCCTCTGGCACTTTCCCAGCGGTCTGCTTCACCTGCAAACTCACATGCCGTAGACAACCCACACCCCAACAGGTGTTGGTGCAAACCTGGTGAACAACAAGTGAGCAGGTGCTCCTTGACAATCATTCCGAACAATACGTCAAAATCATCTTTCGTGTGAACCTGTACCAAATCAAACAGTGTCCCACAACATTCATCCTCAAAATCTTCCCAAGACTGGTGAGGCAGTTTTATAAGGTTCCTGAACTTCAACCTATACTCCTCTTCTGGGAAAACAGGTGCCATACTTGGGGAACTGGGAGTGGGACTTCCTACACTGAAATCTATATAGCTGCCACCACTGGACTCAACCCTCCCCGGGGAATCCAGAAAAATATAACTGCGCTCAGGGGATAACCTACTCTCAAGGGTTATCTTCTCCCTGAGCAAGGCCCTTTCAGCCTCTAGCTTGGCATGCTCTAACCTGAGCTCCTCCATGGCTAGCTGATGCTCCCTCTCTTCCCTCCTATCTAACCACTCCTCTGGGGACAGGACAAGGGATTGGGTGCTGCACCTGACACTGGACCCAGCAAGGGACTCCCTATCTATGGGGTCCTCACTCTCTGCTGGTGCCCGTTCACAGTCATCTTCTTCCTCTTCAGATTCTTCAGGGCTCCCCACAGACCCACAACCCTCCTGGTATGCGGCCCGGGCCCTATCTTCCTCACAGCGCTCAAGATCCCATTGATCCTTTTGCCATAGGAATAGGCTGTCCCTCAGTTTGGACTGGGTGTCTGACTCACCCACATCTATGCCTCCCTTTTAACAGAACCTTACCAGCTCTGAGACACTGTACCTAAACAGAACACAGAGATCAAAAGCAGGCTCCATTTTGGCGGACGTCCTCGAGAAAAGTTTAGCACAGGGAACCTAAGGGTCTGAGCTAGAACAGGAGTATGTATATGCCTCTATGAGATACAATGGAAATCTGCAGTATGCCTTAGTTACGAGCAGCATGGAGCAGCATGCTGGAGCACATATTCCTGCTGTCACGAACAGCGGTCGTTGCAACAAACCTTTGAAACGCTCAGATAGTGCCCACAGAGCGAGACTTTGAGGAAAGTAAAAAGAACCTCTGCCTTATACTAGGTGCACGCATTGCTGTAGCGCTGTGTTGTGATCAGCATTACAAACCCATAAACCACTAGCATTTGGCCCGCGGAACGGAGCATTAAAGAACCTTTGTACATTAAACAAACTTCTCTAGCGGTATTCAGCGTAATGTATGCCATAGGCACTCACCTATCTGTCGGTGCCTCAGACTCTCCTGAGTCAGTGGGAGGTCCCGAGGCATTGTGTCTTCTAGCTTTTGTGCATCTGATAGCGCGTATTGGTGCTTCCTGTTTCCTGCGGCTGTACTACAAAATGATATCATCCAGTCAGGAAAATGTAGTTCAAGTTTACAAATCGCATATTGCTTGAAGAAATGCAATACACATAAAACTAATTTTATTTAAACAGCCCTCAAGAAATAATATCCGTTGACAAGGGCTGCCGTTCACATTAAGTCATTGCGCGGTGTGCAATGGTGTTATTTTAGAGGCAGTAATGTTATCAGCGCATGTGTAACTAGTGAAGCATTCTGGCGCCACTTGTTATGGCCAGGGACTGTCGGAAGACCCCCACCCCTCGGTTAACCAACATAATATTATTAACAGGATGTGCAAGGGCTTTCTTTGGAAGGTGGGGGATCTTTCTACCCCCCGGCCGTATTTATTAAAATATACAAAATAAATAAAAATTGAAATAAACAATATTTACACAATTACGCAGAAAACGTTACAATTGATATATCCAGGTATTCAGATGGCTAACCTTAACATATTTCTAGTACAAGGTATTTCCTATCCGAAACTAACAATACTAATGCATATTATACATTAGTTAATTTTCTGCGCCTATTTGGGCCTATGGCAAGGTCAATAACTGGTGTCAGATCCTTATCACTAAAGAAAGCCCTCCTGTTGGAGTGCGCGTGCGCAGGAGGGCCCGTTTACCGTGGGGGCACATCCCCTCCCCGGCAACCGCCGAACGCCCTATTTAACCACGCATTCCTGTCGGAGTGTGCACATGCGCAGGAGGGCCCAATTACCGTGGTGGCACATCCCCTCCCTGGTTACCCCCGAACGCCCTATTTAACCACGCCCTCCTGTCGGAGTGTGCGCGTGCGCAGAGGGCCCGCTTACCGTGAGGGTACTTTGGTCCCCCGGTTACCCCGTACGCTCCATTAACTCCATTAAAAGGGGCCCTTGCATCTCTGCGCCGTTTACTGGCGTCATTGTGTACGTGCGGGTGGCCAAAGAGCCTAGAGAAAGCGTGACTGGCTCCCCCGCATCCATGTACCCAACTGGCTGTACCTGCCCCTGGAGTTCTAAAAACGGGAGAAAGTTCATAGGAACAAAAACGTATTAATCAGACACTTTGTAAATACATACACACGTGTAACCAAATTATGAAAACTTTCATAACATACAATAACAATCATAAATACGACGAATGATGACCTGAAAAGGGGAGAAAGTTCTAAGGAACCAAACAGATTAGTTAGACCCCTTGTAATACATAAACACTTGTAACCAAATTATAAATCCTTCATAACACACAATAGCAATCATCTGCTTTAAGGGATGGTGGGTGGGAAAATGAATTGCAGCCTCCTAGAGGCTGGAAGGGGCAGGCCGTGGCGCGCAGGAGTCGAAGAGGCCGACACCCACGCTGCACAGCCTTTTAACCCCTTGCAGGCCAAGCCAGATCTAACCGGCCTGGCCCTTTTTTCCCTTTGTGGCCTGGAAGTGACTCAATCACCTTCGAGTCACCAGGGAACCCGGGGCGAGAGGGGGGCAGCACGCCCCGCCATATGTGCGGTGGGGCTGATGTCGGCCCCGCCTTTCCATATGACCAGGGACTGCCGGAAGACCCCCACCTCTCCGTTAACCAATATAACATTATTAACAGGACGTGAGAGGGCTTTCTTTGGAAGGCGGGGGATCTTTCGACGTCCCGGCCGTATTTATTAAAATATACAAAATAATTCAAAATTGAAATAAACAATATTTACACAATTACGCAGAAAATGTTACAATTGATATATCCAGATATTCAGATGGCTACCCTTAGAATATTTCTAGTACAAGGTATTTCCTATCCGAAACTAACAATATCAATGCATATTATACATTAGTTAATTTTCGGCGCCTATTTGGGCCGACGGCAAAGTCAATAACTGGTGTCAGATCCTTATCGCTAAACCATGCCCTCCTGTCGGAGTGCCCGTGCGCAGGAGGGCCTGTTTACTGTGGGGGCACATCCCCTCCCCGGTTACCCCAGAACACCCTATTTAACCACGCCCTCCTTTCGGAGTGAGCGCGTGCGCAGGAGGGCCCGTTTACCGTGGGGACTCCTCCCCTCCCCGGTTACCCCTGTACGCCCTGTTAAACCACACTCTTCTGTCGAAGTGCGCATGTGCAGAGGGCCCGCTAACCGTGAGGGTACTTTGGTCCCCCGTTTACCCGGTACGCTCCATTAACTCCATTAAAGGGGGCCCTTGCATCTTTGCGCCGTTTACTGGCTTCATTGTGCAAGTGCGGGTGGCCAAAGAGCCTAGAGAAAGCGTGACTGTCTCCCCCGCACCCATGTACCCAACTGGGTGTACCTGCCTCTGGAGTTCTATGAGAGACCACTTGTCTCTCCCTTTGGGCGACCCCATTCAAGAATGGCGCCGCCCCCCTAAGGACCTTAAAATACCTGCTCACCAGTCATGACGTTACCGCCACAGGCCAGCGTAGTTGACTGACTATCTGGCCCCCCTAACCTCCTACACTGAAAGGTCATGCCCTAACCTTAAATCCTCACACCTAGCCCTCATATGTTTAGTCCAACTATCGGGCCCTACCAACTCATTGCAAGATCATATCTTCTCCCTATACTCCCTTTCGTAGGCAGGAAATTATCTGCAATGGTTTCAACCCCAGATGTGTACCAAGGGCGTCGTCTTTCAAGAAGCACGACTCCCCCCAGATGTACCCCTGGGCTACGGTCTACAATTAGCCACTACTGTTACTAGGTATCTGCTTCCATGGGTATAATATGGCCTCACAGACTCGCTTCCCCACTTCGGGAGATCTGAAATGTCCGCGCCAGGGTGTACCCCGAGTACGGATATGTCGACCCCCCTTCTACCCAGGCGTCCTGGTGTACCTGTTGTTTCAGGCCCCCCCCCTGAAATGCGTGCTATTTATGCTAGGGTTGACTGGTCCAGGGAAAGTTAATTGAATGGCTGAGCCCGCTAAGACACAGCGCTCATGACGCAGACACCCACTGTCAGTGCAACTGAAAAGGCTACCCGGGGAACTGGCGTATCGTGAAGTCCGTGAACCACCCACACCGAACCACTACACTCTGGGAAATGTTCAATGTATGTCTACCCCCTTACTATGGAAGTCTCACAAACGTGCTGTGTCTACTACAAATGGTAACTGGGAGCTCAGGCCCCCGTAAAGGCAGATTCTAGCTTCCCGACAAGGGGTGCTAAGGTGTTGCATAGGCCTATTACTCCTGGGTTTGACCAAGCTGGTCAGGCACACCTCTGTGCACTGCCACATTACTATTGTTGGCCCCACAATTGGTAACCTACGAATATACTATGATAACCACGGTGGCCCTGCGAGCACAGGCGCCGCTCCTGTAGAAAAACAGTTTCCTGATGAGGAACATACTGCCATCTTATGTGAAGCAACATCCTGCCACATTACTGCGGCCAACCCAATCTAGGGTTAACACACCAATAAACAATCAACCCATTGTTGGCACCTTTTGAGTCCTTGATCGATCGCCCATCACACTTGATGTTGTTGCTTGCCATTCCTGTACCTGATGTACGCGTCCCTTTGGCTGTCCACCTGTTGCAGTTGTTGCGGTGTGGAGCACTTCTAAGATATCTGCCATGGACCCGGCCATACATAAATGGAAAAGACAAACACAAACGATTAGTGTTTCTGGCTTCCTGACGATACCTGCAGTACACATGCCTGTATTACATTGCCCTCACATGCTAAGTCTTATCTAAGACTAGCGCCAGAGGCATTGCCATTAACACTTCCAACTGTAAGCATTTAGCATAGCATCAGTCTGTGCCCCATGTGGAGTGTTTGAATTAGTGTCACAAGAGGGTGCCCGGTAGTATGACCTCCATTAAAGAATAGTGCACAGTATGAAGTGCAGTGACACAGCGCATTCCTGTTTATCAAACAGTTATGCCGCAACCAAGTACATTCCTAGCCAGGCCGATTCTAACGGTACTCCCGAAGTCCAACAACACATACGTGATAGTGTACCAGCACATGGTGCCAATGGCTTTAGACACAGGCCCCCAAATTATTATTTAGCTTACTGGCCATGAAGTGTGCAGTTTAGTTCAGTAAGAACATTGTTGGGACGTCTTGTCCAGTAGATCTAACCGGACTGGCCCTTTGTTCCCTTTGCGGCCCGAAAGTGACTCAATCACCTCCAGGTCACCAGGGAACCCGGGGCGAGTGAGGGCCGGCACGCCCCGCCGTACGTGCGGCGGGGCCGATGTCGGCCCCGCCTTTCCATTCTTCCGGCTGAGACAACAGGATGACATCATCCAACCGGTAAGCTGCAGTTCTACATTAACAAGTTGTGCATTAGTGAAAAAAAGCAATATTCATAGAACTGCAGTATTGACAATGTTCCATACTTATGGTTACTTATAGTTTTATTAAACCAATGTTGCGTTTACTTAAAAAACGTGACATACATAGGACTACATTGTAGTTAAATAGCCCAAAACTATATATTGACAGATTTTTAACTCTACTCATGTTGTTATAGGGTAGGTGACAGTATATATATGGCACTTGTGGCGTCTCTCTCTCTTATTGCACATATGAATCAGGCTGATTCTGTGTGACACTAAACACTGAAAGGTGAAACAAGTTTGGCATGCAAGAGTCAGTACTAGTGCTGCTCATATGGTGGTCATATTATATTACCCTTTCGCAAGTTATATATTGAAAATTGTTTCAAAAAGGCTTAAAGTTTGTTCATCAGTAACCCAGTGCCAAAACTCGTAATAGAGCTTATTTAAGCATACTGATTTTCTACATCACCTGGATAACAAGCATCACATGGAGTAAAAGATCTTCTAACGCAGATGTTGTATCTCATCGTGTATCATAGGGTTGTCCACTGTATATCATCGTTCAAACCCTTGATATCACTGTGGAGTTTGAACACCCTTCTTTGTTCTCTGATGAAAAGAAATCTGGTCTTATCACTCACATGAAGAGGTATATATGGCTTTTCCAGGACAGTCTTATAACTTCTCAGGAGGGAGCTCAATGGATTCAACCAACTAGAGTGGAAGAGATGACAATAAAGGTAGACAGAGAAACAGAAACAGAGGCAGAGGACGTGGCTGGCAATGGCGTTGACAAGAGCCTGCCCAACAGGCCCGGACTTCCAACCTTTTTTCACCGAATTATGGAGGATGGATCAATCCCTACATGGGAGGACCAGCGCCACCTCAGCATTTACCTCCCCATGCAAAGATCACCTTTTTTAGAAAGAGGCCAACAACAATCATTAGCAAAAAGGAAAAGGTCAGATGGAAAGATACAAACACAGGGACAACAGTGAGGAGCAAATTAAAAGAGCCGGTTCAAGGGATGAACAACAACACTCGCTAATATTTATTCTAGCAGAGAAGACCGGCACAACCACACAGATATCTGTCCTAAGCAAGGGGTTAGGTTTTGAACCGGCCCCCAGGTTTGACAAATTTCAACTGCAAGGAGAAGTTGCAGAATGTTGTCCAAAATTGAAATCAAAAGCCATCTTCCAAAACAGAGAGAACCCCACAGAACAAGCCAACACCGATTTGAGGCCGAATCCACCTTTTGTCCATCAAACTTTATGGTACCAGTAGAAATCCTAGCATTTGAACATTCAATGTTAAAAGAAATCAAGATAATGGATACCTCCATAATGAAGACATTTAACAACATCACTACAGCCGAAACACTAGGTAAGATCACTCGTTGAAGACAAGAATTTAGTTATAAAACCAGCCGATAATGTATGGTATAGTCCTGCAAACTAAAACTTACTATAACAAACAATGGGCAGACCTACTAGGAGATACTAAAAATTACAAAATCATCACCCAAGACCCTACAGAAAGGCTGAAGAGTACAATTAGCATCAAGATTGAAAGCATAAATGGATAACTGGATTTCAAAAAAAGAAGCAGACTTCCTTTGTGCAGAAGAAGCCCGTATTCCATATTTCTATTCCCTTCCTGAAATGCACAAGAATAGACACCCTCACCCAGGTTGGCCCATTGTATCGGGAACAGGTTTGGTTCTTGAACCACTTTCACAGTTTTCTGACTTCTTTCTAAGACCTCTAGTCAAACAGACAGCTACATACTTAAAGGATACTACTGACATCCTTGGAATCCGGTTAGTAGGGGTGGATAACCCAATATACCCTTGCGGGCTCGGGCAAACAATATGTATCCTTGGAATCCATCAAGATTTACTGTGATCATTGTTTCCTCTGGTGGCAATCACGTTTTTACTTCGAAAAGCATACTTGCTGAATAAATCCCTCAGTAGAGATGTACTTAATCTATTTTAAGCCACTTTCACCACTTATCAGCACATTCCACATCTACATACTAGCCCTATACATGCACTTCTCTGACAGCATTGGGGCAAAAGATCTCTGAAAAAGAGCCCCCT
The DNA here is from genome assembly GCF_964263255.1 of Lissotriton vulgaris. NCBI lineage: Eukaryota > Metazoa > Chordata > Amphibia > Caudata > Salamandridae > Lissotriton > Lissotriton vulgaris. The sequence continues at coordinate 503,910,442 of NC_141694.1, forward strand.
TGAGGGTGCCCGTCAGGCATTGCAGCCCCCGCTGGACGAGGAGCATGCCCGATGATGAAGCATGACACCCTTCTGGGTGTGTGAGGGCCCTAGTTCCAACAAGGAACTATTCCCCATTCTGTGGCTTTCACAGTTTTGACCTGTGATTCTCGCCCCCCCCCCCCACACACTTTAGCAACTTCAAACTATCAATTGCTATTATTCCCTCCCTTAGACATGACTTTGGTGCCCTGTGACAATCAGGAAGTTATAAGGCGTGTTCTTTATGAGTACTGTTACTATGGGTTCCGCTTCAGATTGGCGAATGGTTGACAGTACAAGGTGTGTAGTTGTTTGCTCTTTCTCTCTAAAGCATCAGTTCCCTCTGTTCCCCTTTGCCCCATATGACCTGTCTCTTTTTCCCTGGGGTACACGCTGCTTCCATTGACCTGGCATCATTTTCAAAGTTCGTTTTCTGATGCCTCCTCAACTACCTGGGCAACCTCTGTATTCCCAGCTTCGTCATCAGTTTCCAGGGGACTGGAGTTCCCTTGCTTTCCCCCTCTCGCTATATCGATATTGAGAACTGCCAAAAGCCTCCCTGTCACTTGTGTATGCTTGCCTGAACCATGGGATTGTGTATTTTTCTTGCTGTTGAGGTCCTATGTGGTGTACGTGGCAGATGTGGGGGGGTCAAGATTTTGGGGAGCTTTTCAAGGAACTTGGGCTGTGCTGGAAACATCTGGGCTCTCTGGCTTTTGTTTTCTTGTGCTTGGGCCTAATGGTTCTTCTTTCGGTGGGGGGCTTGTCGGCTTCTAAAATTGTTGAATTTGAATATCCTATTGTGGATAGAGCTGGTGTGAGCACCTCCATTCCTGCATATGGTGGGGGAGGTGCTGAACGTTTATTTGCTAATGGCATTGTAGGGTTATCACTCTTGGCACGGGGCAATTTTTTTTTTAACTTACCTTGAGACCGCTTCTGCTTTTCTGCTCCTACTCTCCTGTCTCCTTCTACATGAACAGGAATCAGGCAGCCAAGCTCCCTCCCTTAATCGAATCACAACGATGCAATGCAGCATTGTGATTGGTCTGAGGGGTTTGAGGAGTGGGCATGTTCTCCATGCAGGCTGAATGTAGTCTGCATGGAGAACAGGGAAGTGACTTGGCTTGGGCGCACTGAGAGGGCCGACCAAACAGTCATTGTGCACTTTGGAGTGGGCAAACCAATTCTTCCCTGCCCAGCTCTGTGAGCAGAGCAGCCCCACCTACCCACTCACCCGCAAAGCAGCAGGACACGCCAGGAAGCATAAAATGATAATACCTTAAAGTTATCATCATTTTGTGTTTCTCTTCTTCCCTCTGCTTAAAAGCAGTGGGTAGACACTCCTCCGCCAGAGCGGAGGAGCCGCCCTTGAACTTAGTTTCATTGTGAATTAGTGGGGAATCCATGACAATTTAGTAATTTGACTAGTACAATTCAAATGGTTTTTTCCTAGTCCCCTTAATAGAATCATACAGCCAATTCGTAAGAGGTGCACTCATACAATTTTGCCTACTATGAGTTCAGTACTTGCAATTTCTTACATAAAACATTTCAAATGAGCATTTAAACGAAACAAGTTAAGACTGCATACACAGTATTGGGACATAGGGAAAATATACAATGGGTTAGCACAAAATCTGCATGAAATCAATTCTTACACAATACAGTTTTTCAATAACAATACATGCAGTGCCATTGTATACATTTCATCCCTGATAAACAAAGAAAACGTTACTTTGTCAAAACGGAATGGATATGTTTCAACACATTTTATCCTCTAGCAAGAGAAGACTAGCTGCATAGTCTGCCTCTATCCACTCCTAGACAAAGATGGTAGTCACTGTCACAGAGACCAAAGAGTAGCAACTTGGGAATCACCGCCCCCTCTTTGCCACACACAAGTTATGAGAGGTCTGGAACCACATTAGGCCTGCAGTACTGCCGCTTCTGGCTTGAGGTTACTCTGTATTTTGAGATAGGGAACATTAAAACATAACAATAAGAAGTTTAATCTGCTACAATTAACTCTGCAGAAACAGATGTATCAATAAAAGTTTATTTTCTAATAGGAAGAGTGTCCATGGTTAATGCAGGACATAAGGGAAACCGGGAAGGATTACTTCATTCTTTCAGTTCAGTATGTTATTTTCACTGGTTCCAAACTTAGATAAGATATACTTTTACAAACTCCACCCACGAGGATGATGATGACGTAAGCAGACCTTCTGCTGGGCAACACCCCCAGCATGTGCACCTGGGTTGTAACCGAATACGGTCTGTTTTCGTTCTTGCGTGCACATAACTCCATTATTTCCCTGGATATGCAATTACGTAAAGCTGTACCTACACACGTCTATGGCAACCTCAATTGCTGCAGTTAGTATTGTCAACGTCTGTAGTGAAATCTATACTCTGGGCTGCTGCCAAGGAAATTCCTCATTATTGTTGTATACACAAAAACAACATTTCGCATGGCAACTATAACACAAGAGGGACGTGGAGCCAACCATAGCAACTGCTGCAAGGCTGTGCAATTATCAAAGAGGGCCCGTGCAATCAGAGGCAGTGGAATAATTGGCAGGACCACGGTTCCCTCATCAATACAATACGGAACAGTATTGCATGTTTATACAACGTTGAGTTTGTCTCGTTTTGAAAGTTTTAGGCAGGGATCATGCATGGATTTGTTAGGTTTGAAACATTTATAGGCATATTGTGCCTAGAAAATGGCTGTTTTGGACAAGCCCTTTGGAAAACACTACACATTTATTTGGGAGTGCGCGTAATGTCAAAGTGTGTTTCTAGCACAATAGCGTCCTGCACAATCCGATACTGTGTTCTGTCGAGAAAACTGCAAACATTTTCTTGCACTATTTAAGGCTGCAGATGGTTTACATTTCCTGGCATCAGAGAATTGCATGGAACACATATACACGAATTTATCAATTGAGGTGAGTGCATACAGTGATAAACACGCACAATTCCGTGCTCTGACGTGGCTAGGTTCTCTTTCTTTCGATGACGTCAAGTAGAATATGGTTGTGGGACTTCGTTAAGGTGGTGGCATGGGTAGTTAAGCTAACTGGCTGTCCTCTGGAGTCACCAAGTGTTCCTTATGTATGTAACTCACGCTAAAGGTTTTGACTTTTGCTTAATTTAAGTGATAGAATTTTGCCTCGGCTTCTTCTTCACTTCAGAACAATTAAGAAACGTTGGTCTCAGCAACGTGCACATAACCCGGCTTCACGTAGTCCAGATATTTCTGAGTTTTAATGCCGCCTCTCGCCAGCATACACTACAGCAGTGGCACACATGGAAACGTTTTGCACTTAAGGGCGATTAACGCACAATTTTGCGATTTACGTTGGTACAGCATTTCTTGTTGGGATTACTTAATCGGTTAAAAGTTACAAAATCTCCGTAGGTCTTAACTATTGGTGGGTACTGATTCTGGACCTATCACGTCATCCGCCCGTGCCTATCAAGCAAATGAGTGTCCTGGTGTAGGGTAACTGGTGCTAAAAAAAAAAAGAGTGAAGACGTGATGGAGAGTAAAGGTGCAGTGAGTAGCCTGGGCCTCCGGGCCATAATCAAGAGAAGAAAAATTACCCCCCCCCCCCCCCCTTGTAGCAGTGCCAATTGGGGATGTGGTTGGAGCAACTAGAGTAAGTGGGTGGAGCCACTGGTGGAAGTGGATGGGGCTGAGGGAAGTGGGTGTTGCCTCCTAAAAAAAATGTAAGCACCTGCACTTCATATTTACAAATTAAGCAATGGTTATAAAGCTATAATACATAGGTACTGGCAAACATTTTCCAGGGGGTCAATACGTTTGGCTTGTCCTGTGACCGAGGGCCGTATTGATGCCAGCAGGGTGGCAGCTATTTTCAGTGCATAGCAGCCAGGATAAAGTCGGATGTACACGCGGGTAGAGAGCATCCACCCACTATTTTCACAGGATGGACGCCGTCCACCCTGACAGGTGGTGGGCCCCACTAAAATATGCTGAAATCGCCCAGGGGCTGTATTACAGATGACTGCACCAGCGCTAATTATTGCTGTGTGCCAGAGTATGCGCCCAATGACATTACAGAGGATCGGTCTGAAATGCGCTGTGATGTTGGCGCTGACTCTGTACTCTTTGTTTATGTGCGTTTGCGTCTGTGCGCATATTGTATTAGCGCAAAGACGCAAATGCACATAAACACAAACTTACTCTGGCGCACATCAACAATTAGCGCCGGTGCAGTCATCTGTAATACGGCCACAGGTTTAAGTTTCAGACAAGACACTTTCAGCAGCCTGCACCTTGTCTTCTTTGGTTTGGAGCAGAAATGCAGGTGGAGAGACTGAGGTTTTTTTCTCTCAGTTCTGATGGCTTAAGAGGAAGGCCGAAGTTAAGAGGCCCTCAGGCCTGCTTTTGTTCGAGTATCCTGGCTGGGAGATATTTTGAGCCTCTCACTTAAATGCAAATGTGGGGAAACAAAGGCATGCATCTTATGTCTTCACAGATGCTTAAGAGAGGCATGCTTTTGACTGTTCATTCCCTGTATACATTAAATATGCATACACTGTAAGAATGTCAAATGTGTTGGTCTGTCCTAGTATTGACACAAGAAACCATTTAAGTAAAAGTATTTGGTTTTATTTCTTTTATAGCGCTACTTATCGTAATGCAAGGTGCCGGAGCACTTTACATCAAACGTGAACATACATTGACAATTAATCACGTGTTTGTAAAATAATGTGTTACATAAGACAGTGACTGTTACAAAGTGTAGGAGTCACATGCCCTTCATAGCTCACTGTGCTATATTAGAAGGATTACAATTTATGAACTGCAAGTAACAAATGGATCTTTATATTTAAAGCAGTAACCCACTTACCTAGCTGCGTAATATAAAAATCTGTCATCTGCATGTAACATAATGTGTTTTATCATAGACATATAAACCCTCTATGCCAATTTGAATCAAAACTGGGGCTAGACAAAACACAGATCACTCCAGTGTTAACCCACAGAGTTATCTTACCATTACGATCATTCCCTGAGATTTACTGGGCACATAAAGATGTCTGGAGCAGGCGCCTTAACCCCAGAAGATATTTTAAAATGAAGCCTTTGCAAACATTTAAGCAGAACAGTTTTACTGCCACATTTCTCCTTGCTGCCAATTTTGCTGCCAATTTCTTCATGGCAAAGTTGTTTTTTTATAAGTTGAGGCCCAAATTTATGTACCGGTTGCAAGCAATCAGTCAATCAATCAGGGGAATTATAAGTGCACTACTTACCCGTGAGGGTCTCAAGGCGCTGCAGGGGGAGTAGCAGCTCCGTTCAGTCAAAGAGCCAGGTCTTGAGTGTCTTTTTGAAGATGTTCAGTCGATCAGGAGCTTGTTCCAGGTTTCGGCAGTGACGTAGGAGAAGGCTCTTCCACCTGTTCTGGCTCTGCAGATGTGTGAGGTATCAACGAGGGAGAGGTCGGCCAATCGGGGGTTTCTTTTGGGTAGGTAGAAGGAGATCCTTTTGTTGAGGTATTGGGGTCCAGTGTTGTGGAGGGATTTGTAGGCATGGGAGAGTATCTTGAAAGTGACTCTCTTCTCGACGGGAGCCAGTGGAGATTTCGCTGGTGTTGAGTGATGTGTTCATGTCGAGGGATGCTTAGTATGAGTCTGGCTGCTGTGTTCTGTTCAGTCTGGAGCTTGCAGAGCAGACATTTTTTGATCCCGGCATAGAGGGTGTTGCCATAGTCGAGCGTTCTGGTTATGAGCGTGTGGGTGACGGTGGAGAACCGCAGCCTTAAGGCCCGGCGGCGTAGGGTACGCCTGAAATCCCCGGGATTCACCTGCCTTGTCAAAACAGAGACACGGACTCTTTGTCTGGCGTAGAAGATGGTATTTATTAGCTGCAGCTAGTACAGTGGTCTTAGAAGTCGTCAGTACAACGAGGTTCAAAAGAGACTGCCACTTAACTCTGTGGCACACAGGTTTATATATGATACAATACAATCCAAAATGCAATCACACACGAGCATGAGCTATAGGCAAATGTTATAGACAATGTTTTAAGACCTAAGCAACTCAAGTTCCCGGTTCTGTTTGTCATTCGACCCCTTAAGTAAATCACAAGCAAATCCACACAATTCGATTTACAAGCAGAGAAAACACAGCTGCGTGTTGTAGAAGGACAGTCGAGAAACAGGAGAATGCATGAGACATGTAGCGAAGGACAGCAGATAAGATAACTTAAAGGAAACAATGGTGTGAAATGACATGTAGTCCGGACGGGGATTAATCAGCTCAGACAGGAATTAGTGCACTCGGCCAGACCCTGACACTCGTTAGCAAACATAGGCGAGGAAGCCACCTGACACGCAAAGCAGAAACGACAAAAACATCGCGTTCGCCAAGCTGCCTGAGTGAGGGCAACACAAAATGGCGGCGATCTCAAAATGGAAGCTGAGCACGAACAAATTCGTAATTTTCACAACCTCAACGGTCTTTCATGATTCGGGGGGGACTGATTTGAAGGGCTTTTGGAGGATGCAGAGGGTGTTAAAGCTGATGAAGGTGACAGTGTTGACCTGTCGGGTCATGGAGAGGGAGGAGTCGAGAATGATGCCGAGGTTCCAGGCGTGGTCGGTGGGGGAAGATGGACTGCCGCGGGCGGTGGGCCACCAGATGTTGTACCATGAAGAGGGGGAGGGTTCGAGGACGAGGACCTCTGTTTTCTCTGAGTTCAGCTTCAGCAGCTGCTGCTCATCCAGGATATGACTACCTTCATTCCTTCCTGGAAGTTGAGTCTGGAAGTGGTGGGGCGCTTGGTGAGGCAGAAGATTAGCTGGATGTCGTCGGTGTAGGATACTATGCTGAGTCTGTGCTGTCTGACAATGGCAGCAAGGGGGCCATGTAGATATTGACGAGCATGGGACTGAGCAACGTTCCTTGGGGTACTCCGCAGTTGATTTCCGTGGGTTCAGAGAAGAAGGGAGGTAGTCTGATTCTTTGGGTTCTTCTGGTGAGGAATGACCAGATCCAGTCGAGGGCTGTTCCTTGTATGCCGGCTTTGTGGAGTCTGGTGGTGAGTGTGCGGTGGGAGACTGTGTTGAATGCTGCCGAGAGGTCTAGTAGGATCAGGGCCGCGGTGTGTCCTTGGTCAAGCAGGGTGCAGATGTCTTCTGTGGCGGTGAGTAGAGCGGTGTCAGTGCTGTGTTTGGGAGGGGTCGAGGATGGAGTTTTCTTCAATTAATTTTGTTAGTTGCGCATTGACGGTCTTCTCAGCAACTTTGGCCACGAATGGGAGGAGGGAGAAGGGTAGGTAGTTCTTGAGGTCCCTGGGGTCAGCTGAGGGCTTCTTGAGCAGAGGTCTGACTTCTGCGTGTTTTCAGTCATTGGGAAAGATGGCGGTCTTGAAGGTTGTGTTGATGGTGCGCCATAGTGACTGCTCTGTGGAAGATGTGTGGTGGGCAGGGGTCCATGGGGGCCCCTGAGTGGGTGCCTTTCATGGTTGAAGCAGTGTCTTCGGTGGTGACACGGGTCCAGGAGGAGATTGTGGGCTGGCTGGTGTTGCTGGAGAGGGTAGTGGTTTCGGAGCAGAGTGTCTGGTCGTTGAAATCATTGTAGAGCCTCTTTATTTTCAGATGGAAGTAGGATCCAAGCTTGTTGAAGAGCTCCTGGGAAGGGGTGATTTCCTTGGTTTTGCTGGCGGGCTTGGTAAATTCCTGGATGAAGCTGAAGAGTTCCTTGGAGTTGCTGGTGTTGGCGAGGATCTTGTTTTGCATGAAGGTCCTTTTGGTGGATTTGATGCGTTGGTGGTATTCCGTCATGGCGTTCTTGTAGGTGGTGCTGTCTTCAGGTGTTTTGCTGTTTTACCAGTTTTTGCAAGTGTGTCTGGACTCTTGGAGGTCAGTTGTGAACCAGATTGCCTTCCTTGGGCGCTGTGTGTTGGGGTTGCACAGGGGTTTGAACTTGTCTGCTCAGTTGGAGATCCATCTGTGGAGTTCTTTGGCTGCAAGTTTGGCATCAGTCAAGGTGGCAGGCGTGGTTTTTGAGGGTTGAGTAGAGCTGCTGTTCAGTGACTTTGCTCCAGTTTGTTTGTGGGGGGTGTGGTGTGGGTTTTAGCGGCGTGGGGTTGTCGATGTGGAAGTGAACGCCATGGTCGTCCGTCCAAGGGGGTTGCTTTGTGTGGCTGAAGTGGATGTTGTTGCCTCCCGTGAAGATGGGGTCATGGGTGTGTTCTGCCTTGTGGGTAGACAAAGTGACAAGCTGTTTCAGTCCAATATTGGTGAGGTTGTCCAGGATGGTGTTGGAGTTGGGCTTGTAGGAGTTGTTGAGATGGAAGTTCAGGTCTCCGACGAGTATGTAGTCTATGGAGGCGATGGCGTGGGGTGCGATGAGGTTGGCGATGGCAAACAGAGCATGGGGTCCAGGGGATCTGTAGGTGAGGGTCCTGCAGATGGTGGTTCTAGGGCTGGTCTGGACCTGGAAGTGGAGCTGTTTGGTGGTGGAGGAGGAGTTGCTTGTGGTGGAGGTTGAGGTGGACAGTCGGAGGGAGCTCTTGTGTGCAATGGTAAGTCCTCCTCCTGGTCGGTTGGGTCAGTCTTTCCTCTGCATCTTGTATCCGTCGGGGATGGATGTGGCGATGTCGGCGGAGGCGGCGTTGGTCAAGGTTTCTGTAAAGAAGGCGACATCTGGTGAGAGTGTGTCGAGTAGGTCCCATATCTCTACTGCATGTCTGTGCAGGGAGTGTATGTTGATGAGGATAATGTTTAGGACTCCGGAGGTGTTGGCGTTCATCTTGGGGAAGGGGTCTGCGGAGGCATGGTCGGAGGTGAAAGTCTGACGGCAGTGATGGCAGGAGAACTGGTCGTGGGTGGTGATCGCCGTGGACCGCTTGCAGTTGTGGCTCCTTCTGGGGTTAAGTGCATGGAGGGCGGCTGAGTGGTAGCAGTGGATGGTCTGTGAGCCAGGGTCTCTGGCGCTGCTCGCTGTCAGGTCACGAACAGGCGCTGACGTCCTTGCCTTTGGTGTGGGGGATGGAGGAACAGCTGGGAGGCAGGAGCAGGAATTGGCAGGGGGGCGGGCTGCAGTGGCAGCAGCAGTGAAAGCAGAGAGTGTAAAAAAAACAACAACAGGAAGGAACAATAGTCAAAAAACAAAGAGGCACAACAGCAACCAGAATGGCAAAGTAAGGCACAATAAAGTCAAAAACAGAGAGGCAACAGTGAAATTGAGGGGCACAGTAATTCAACCCCAATGCAAAATCTCACTTGTTAAATTTCATAATGCGCTGAAATGTACTTGTGCTAAAACTGCTAAAAGAGTCTGCGATTTTAAGATCTGACATCACTTCTTGTGGTGTCACTTTCTTTGAGGTCATGGGTTGTGATGTCACTTTCTGTGATGCCATGTGCAATACCAGGTGCTGTGATGCGATGAGCTATGATGTCACCTGCACACAGCCTAATTTGGTTAGTCCCTCCACTTCTTTTTTAGGACTTGTGCCCTGATAACAGCAACCCAGGCCACTCAGATGGGTGAGCATATCAATTGACTTGCCCCTCAGTTCACTATTTGCATTGTTGCCAGGTTTGGGGGAAGCATGAATATTTCTACATTCATGTTTGCAAACTATCAATTAAAAAAATGCTTCTCAATGCTCGGATATACAGTGGTAAAACGCTTCTGCATGTTAAATAAATGAACTTTTTTTTTTTTAGAGACTTTCACTTTTTTCATGTTTGTTGCAGATGTTTTAAAAAGAATGTGTTCCTAAAGTTTAGACGGTGCAGGACACCTTTACTTCTTTTCTTTTACTTTAGTTCATTTGTTAGTTTAGTTGGAATTAAAGGCTTGCACCTTTAATTAGCATATTTTGGTACATTGGTGCTCCCTCAAGTAAACAGCACCCAGTGCTGCTGTTCACCAGGGGGACCCAAGTTTAGGTCAGGAGGGCTGCATGCGGCCACTGGGCCACACTTTGAGTATCACTGCTATAATTCATCTGCTTTTTCAATCCCAGTCTAAAACCTCGCCCCTGGTTCATCTACAGAAGGCGACTTGATGATGTAGCCACTCAACTGTAATAACTTATTACAGTTGAATTCTGACGTCACAATGAATGCTGCCAGAGTCTGCAGCAAATAGGAAAGTCAAGGCAGCTGTTTAAAGAATGAAAATGAAACAGGGCGGAGGTGGCGTTGGTCCAGGTTTCTGTAAAGAAGGCGACGTCTGATGAGAGTGTGTCAAGGAGGTCCCAGATCTCTACGGCATGTCTGTGCAGGGAGTGTATGTTGATGAGGATGCAGTTTAGGACTCCAGAGGTGTTGGCATTCGTCTTGGTGAAGGTGTCTGCTGGGGCATGGTCGGAGGGAAAACTCTGGGTGCAGTGATGGCAGGAAAACTTGCCGTGGGTGGTGATCGCCTTCTGGGGTTGAGTGCTTGGAGTGCGACTGAGTTGTAGCAGTGGATGGTCGGTGAGCCAGGGTCCCTGGCGTTGGTCACGGTTGGGTCGCGGAATGGGCGCAGATAGGTTTGCCTTTGATGTGGAGGGAAGGAGGAACAGCTGGGAGGCGGGAGCAGGAATCGGCAGGGGGGCAGGGCTGTGGGGGCAGCGGAATCAGAGAGCATAAAAAAACAACAACAGGAAGGCACAATAGGCAAAAAACAAAGAGACACAATAGCAACTAGAATGGCACAGTAAGGCAGAATAAGGTCAAAAATAGAGACGCAACAATCGAATTGAGGGGCACAGTAATGCAAGAAAATTACCTAAAAAAAACTGGCACAACACTTTTTTGGCACAACCCCAACACAAAATCTCACTTGTTAAATCTCATAACGTGGTCAAATGTACTTGTGCTAAAACTGCTAAACGTGTCTGCAATTTTAAGATCTGATGTCACTTCTTGTGTATGTCACTTCCTTTGAGGTCATGGGTTGTGATGTCACTTTCTGTGATGCCATGTGCAATGCCAGGTGCTGTGATGTGATGAGCTATGATGTCACTTGCACACAGCCTAACTTGGTTAGTCCCCACACTTCTTTTTTAGGACTTGTGCCCTGATAACAGCAACCCAGGCCACTCAGATGGTGAACATATCAATTAACTTATCTCTCATTTCACTATTTGCATTGTTGCCAGGTTTGGGTAAAGCATGAATATTTCTAAATTCCTGTTTGCAAAGTATCAATTAAAAAAATGCTTCACAATGTACCAATATACAGAGGTGAAACGCTTCTGCATGTTAAAGAAATGCACTTTTTGGGATTTTCTTAGAGACTTTCACTTTTTTCATGCTCGTTGTAGATGTTTTTAAAAAAAATGTGTTCCCAAAGTTAGGTGGTGCAGAACACCTTTACTTCTTTTCTTTTACTTTAGTTCATGTGTTAGTTTAGTTGGAATTAAAGGCTTGCACCTTTAATTATCACTTTTGGAATATTAGTTTTCCCTCAAGTAAACAACAGCACGGTGCTGCTGTTCACCAGGGGGGGGCCCAAGTTAAGGTCAGGATGTTTGCATGGGGCCCCTGGGTCATACCATGAGTATCACTGCTATAGTTCATCTGCTTTTTCAATCCCAGTCTAAACCCTCTCCCCTGGTTTATTTACAGAAGGTGACTTGATGATGTAGCACTAGCCACTCAACTGTAATAACTTAATACAGTTGAATTCTGACGCCACAATGAATGCAGCCAGAGTCTGCAGCAAAGAGAAAAGTCAAAGCAGCAGTATAAAGAATTAAAATGAAACGTGTCTTTTATTTCTTCTTTTTTATTTTCTAGTTGTACAGAGACAAGTAGAAATGAGATTTTTATGGCAACATGTTTATTTTTTCCTCTATTGATAGTTATAGAAAAGCTAGAATCATTCTAAATGTTCTCCCACTTTCCAAGCAACTGTGCCTTAAAAAAAGATATCTATTACACTGATTCAAATATCTTGTTGCAGTCAAATATCCAGCAGCTTTTTTGATGTGTTTAATTTTGCACCAGAGAGCCTATTTTTATTCGTTTTGCAAACATGCTCTATCTTTCAAATGAAATAGTTATGTACCAATGATTTAAGTAGCTTGTGGTAAAGATGATGGTGTGAAGATTTCTTATAAGGAACACAGTACCCCTTTCTGTACAGAAAAGATTTCATTTGATTTGACACTTATAGCTCGTACTGTCATCCTACGGGTATCCTGGTGCTTTCGACTGAAATGAGTGACCAGAGTGGAACAAAGGGTCAGGCCCGGGTAAGTAGGAAGGGAAAATTTTAACTTTCGGAAAGAGACAGGTTTTTAATCTCTTTCGAAATTCTAACAAGGAGTCCATTTGTCTGAGATTCAGCGGAAGTTTATTTCATAGGTGGGCACCCACCACGTTGAATGCCCTCCCTCCTGACCTGGTGCGTTTAAATCTTGGAACCAGCAGTAAGCCAGCACTAGAGGTACGAAGTTGCCTCCTAGGTTGGTACCACATGAATTTATCCTGCAGCGGAAAAGGGCCAAGCTTATGCACTGCTCTGAAAATCAGACTTAGGGCTTTAAACTGGGCCCTTTCCTTAATGGGCAGCCAATGCAGCTCTCTCAGAGTCAGAGTAGTGGATGAGCTTTGCGACCTATTGAGTGCTAGTTTCGCTGCTGCAGATTGCACTCTCTGTAATCCCTGGATAATGTATTGAGGAGCACCTGAATACAGAGAGTTACAATAGTCAAGTCTACTTAACACAGTACTTCTTACCACCAGTGAACGTGACTCCGGTGGTAATAATGGAAGTATTTTTCGTAGCAGACGTATTAAGGAGAAGCATACATTGGCGGTCTTATTTGCATGAGACTCCATCTGAAGGTTATCATCAATCAGAACCCCCAGTCTGCATATCCTCTTAACCGGTGTTATTGGTTCCTCCTCCAGAGTGAATTTAAAATCACAAGGTAGGGGTTTGGGCATCCTTCCCGAAGAGCAATACAGCACTTCAGTCTTTCCGCAGTTACACTGGAGAGAGTTTCTCCTAAGCCAGCTAGCCGTGCATTGCATGCACTGATGGAAGGTGTCCAAGGAGATCGCATGTTCACCTTCTAAGGAGAAAGCCAGCTGGGTATCTTCAGCATAGTAAACTAAGTTGACCCCAAAGGATTTAATGATAGGGAGCAGGGGTTGCAAGTATACATTAAAAATAATGGGACTAATCGCAGACCCCTGCGGTACCCCCATGTAGTACCGGGGATTTGCCAGAAGAAAATGGTGCTAAGGCCACTACCTGCTGTCTCCCCACCAAATAGGACTGAAGCCATTGCAGTGCTCGTCCCTTCACCCCTATCCTCCTAAGTCTCTCCACCAAAATGCAGTGATTCACCGTGTCGAATGCTGCTGACATATTGAGAAGTACTAGAATAGTGGCATTCCCGTTGTCGGCTCGCATACGCAAATTGTCCATCATGGTGACGAGCGCCGACTGGGTCCCGTGCCCTGGGCGAAACCCCAATTGGTCTCTGTCAAGCAGGAGGTTGTCCTCCAGAAAGTGCGACAGTGTCCTACTGACTGCCTTCTCCTGGATCTTGACTGGGTATGGCAGGAGGGAGATAGGCCTGAAAAAGGCCGGATTGGATGGATCTAAGGTAGGTTTTTTAATCAGTGAAGTCACCTTTGCCTGTTTCCAACTTTCCGGGACAATACCTTCCACTAGTGATTGGTTACAGATCTGTCTCAGCCACGGGACGGTTTCCTTACCAAAAGTCTTCCAGACTTTGTGAGGGAGGGGATCAAGGGGGGACCCTGACATAACACTAAGTGCTAGACTGGAATATATGTCAGCAGTGAGGATAAGGATATTGCAAGTCATCTTGGAGTTCCATAACCTTATAAAGGAACTTGTCCTTTGGCCCCATACCTCTATATGGTCATGGAACTCCTTGGTAACTTGCGATTGCCTAATAATGTATGGCAGGGAGTTCTTTACTCCATATACAATACATGAGAGCCTGCAATTCCTGTATAAAAGCCTGTAAAGAAATGACATAGCAGCTCAATTGCAATGACTTATTACACTTGGGTTTTGATGCCACAATGCCAGTGAGGGAAATTTAGGACATAAGGCATAATTAAAGCTACACTTTAGGAAAAAAACTAAAATGAAAATAAACATGGATTTTCCTTCTTCTGTTCTGTGTTTTCCCCAACAGTGACAAGCAGGAAGAAGATATTTATGGCATGTTTATTTTTCAGCTTTAAATAATTATCGGAACGCTAGAATCTCTATGCATGTTTCTACATATTCTGACTCACAGCAATTTTTTTTAAATCTGACTTGAATAAAACTGATTATAATATGTTTTACAACAAATATTTACAGTAGGGGGCCTGTATCCTTATAATACATAGGAGCACGCAATTACTGTATAAAACCCTGGGTCAGATTTACAAGCCCCCTGCACCACCAGTACGTCACTTTTTGTGACGTACTGGTGGTGTATCTTACTGATCCGCATTTACAAGGACAGGAAAAGACACCCTGGGTGACTTTTCCTGTCCTTGTAAATATGGCCCCTTTACACGCAGCGCTTTGCCTGAAAGGGGCTTTCATGGGTGTTGCTGTGGGTGTTCCCAAGCAATACCCATGGAACCAGACACATAACCAGATTCACGAGGAATCGTAAATCTGGAAATGCGTCAGTATGTAGGGTGGCGTAGAGAGGCGCAACAAGGAGAAATGTTTTCATTTCTCCTTATTTTTTGCTCTTTCAATGCGTACTGCATTCTACAGCACGCATTGAAAGAGGAAAATGCCTGTAGTGATTGTTTTTGTGCAGGAAGGTGCCCCTTCCTGCCCAAAAACAATCTCCCCATGACGTAGGCATCCTTGCACCATGGTGCAATGGTGCCTTCACCGGCGCATGGCAGCTGTTTGTGCACCAGCGCAGGGGAGAGCACCGAAATGCTACATATTGCTGTGAATATGTTGTATTCCTGTGCTTTGAAAGTGCCGCAGCGTGGCACAGCCAAAGGGCTTGCCTTGCCGCTTTGCAGCACTTTCTCGTAAATCTGCCCCTCTGTCTCTAATTTTCTTAATGCAAGTGACTTGTGACCTCCCTAGTTGCCTGTAATAAAGAAATGACATGGCTGCTCAATTACATTTACTTATTATAGTTGTGATTGCCTTCAGTATGCTGCCTGCTCTCAGTGCCAGCAGCCAAATGAAAGGCATAATTGAAGCTGTTTAAGGAAAATATGTGTCTTTCTTCTGCTTTGTTTTTCTAGATGGTACAGCAGAGAGTACTATATCCTATCTATAATGCGTTTTTCTACATGTCAGGCCTGATACACTCAGCTTCTTCTATGGCTAGTTGTGTCATGCTTCTGCCTCAACATCCAGGTCTGATTCACAAATATTTTCTATGAGGAAGTATGCCTTATTCCCATCTTACTTATAACTCTTGAAGTTTCAGGAGTGAGATATGCTTACTCTAGGTTTTTGTGACAAAGCATGGCTTACTTTAGAAAACTACTAAAAAATTGTTTTGGGAATCTGGCCTGAATATTCTGGCCACAAAATAATCTATATTTTGGACAAGAGAAAAAATAAAATTTATAGAAAAATCCTTGTGAATGGTGTCCTTGTTGGATAGGTTACAGTAAATAAAAGAAGACTTCACTCTATTGCCATATAATTCTAACTATGTGTACTAGTTGTGCCTTTAGATTAGTACCAGTATCAGAATGGTGTTTGAAGCAACTGATTTTTTCCCAATGTGGCACCTTGAAGAACAAAGTGCATTTGCCTCGAAATCCTCACTTAGCCCCTATCAAAGGAATTTTTTGTTCAATGCCCAGATGTTTGCCTTCCCTGAGAAAGTCCAGCAACATTTCTCTTATTCTCAAAGAACTGCTGTGACTTCCCATCAAAGCGAGGATTACTTTTGAGGATTGCCATCCATTTGAAATGACAACCTTGTTTGGTAAATCTGCTTAAGAAGTCCGGTGGTTTAAAGTGTTATTAAAAGTCAAAAAAGTTCATATGTGCAAACTCCTAAACGTGAAACCGCTTGGATATATAGACTACAGTCAATGAAGCCACACGGTCTCAATGACTGGATAGAACTGAGTGCTTTCTTATGAATACCCCCTGTGGTACATGTGTTTCATGCCTTAGCTTTTGTGTATGCTGTTTTCACACCTTCATTGTAAATATTTGTTATTGCTACATTGCTACCCACCCTTCACTTATTTCCCCTCTTCAAGATGGCCGCCATCTTTACATTTCCCTAGTCCCTTCTTTATATCCATTACCCAACTTCGCGTAGTGTCATAAACCGGCGGCCTCCGCCGCCACTCTGTGAACTTTCCAGTCAACGTTCCGAGAATACATCAGCCGCCGCTGTTTGCATTCAGTCCCAAGTAAGTTGGAGCTCCTAGTGAGACCCGCGTTACCACGCTTAACGTCGGGCATTCACCCTGCTTAACCCCTCTCTTCTTGTCTCCCCAGAGAGTCAAGTACTCACGACCGTGACACGTAAGTGCATTACGTTTACCTTATTGCGTTTCCCCGAACTTTCACCAGTTCTCACCCAGCTCACGCCATCACATGGGTTCACTTCTTTGTATAAACCACCTGCTTGTTGTTAGTAACTATGCCATGACACTTGTTATGCAATGCAAATGTTTACGTTTTATGTTTCACCGTTTATGATTCGGAAGGTAAAAGAGTTCCTTTTGCAAGATTGATGAATAAATAATCAACTGCTAAAAATCTCATTGGAGTCTGTGTCCCAACGAACCATATTGTGTGCCCAAGTGCAAGGATGCGTCTACTCCCCATGTAACACACACAACCAGTTCAAACTCCTAAACTTCTCAGGGAAGGCCTGCTGAAATTCCAATTGTCATTTTAGAAACTACTAAAAACTCAAATGTTTCCTACATACTTTCCTGCACACCTGGATAGCTATGCATACCAATGAATCCAGAGTCAAGTCCATATGGTTACTATTCTACTTTTTAAAGTACTTTTGCTTTCCTTCTATTCTGTTTCATGTAAAGTGCATTCATACATTTTGTTGTGAAAAACGTTATAAAGTCTTTTTTTTTAAAGGTGCCATCTCACTGAGAGCAGGGGTAGAGGACCTGGTGTGGTCAATGTTATGTTATTAGAATTTATAGGGCACACAGCTATCCCAAGGGATTTCCCGGCGCCAGCCTGATCAGAGATCAGAAGGTTAGAGGGAGGTTTAAGAGTTGAATAACCAAGTTTTCAGACTTTTGCAGATAAGACCATAGTCGGTCACCTTCGTAGGGAAAGCGGAAGAGAGTTCCTCAAGGTAGGACCCAAATAAGAGAAAGACCGGTTGCCATGCATAAGAATTAAAATTTCGGGACAGAGAACCTCATCTGATGGGCAGAACAAAGAAGTCATGGAAGCTGGTAACGCTGCACTAACTTTTGTAGGTATAAGGGGGCCACTCCAGTTTTGATTTTGAACATGTAGCAGAGGGCTTTAAATTTGATATGGTTCCCCACCGTCAACCAGTGAAGGCAAAAATGAAGTTGGCGACTGATGAGAACTTCGGCACCCCCGCGTTCTGTACTACTCGAAGTTTTTGAATTAAGGCTTTATTAGAACCCAGGTACAGAACATTTCCATAATCCAGCCTGGGCATTGATTACCGTTTTCTGGGCAGAGAGGGGGATCATCCATATTTTTTTTTCAACCAATTTAAGATAGTGAAACAAATAGCAGAAAGCAGCATAGCTTGCTGATTTTTAGATAAAAGCTCGCCAATAATGAAACCCACATTTCAAACGTGGGGTGCAGGCTGGGGCAGTGCTTCCAATTCAGGGGGCCAGTGTAGAGGACCCCACAGATCCTTGCTCTTCCCTAAAATCATAACCTCAGTCTTATCTCCATTGAGTTTGAACAAATTGTTTTGCATTCAAGATGCAACTTTGCACAAACCCGACTGAAGAGCTGAAGGTTCTGACCCCTTAACCGAGGAAAGGGAGAAAATGATCTGAGTGCCATCCGCATACGAACAAAAGGAAAGACCTGCCTCTTGTACAATATCAGCCAGATGACGGACATACACATTAAATAGTGAAGGGCTCAATACCGACCCTTGAGGGACTCCATAAGGGGACGGATATGACGTAGAGTTTGCTACTGCCGAGAAAACTTGAAAGGTTTGATCAGCTAAAAAAGGTACCCAACCACTGTAAGACTACAACAGTTACACCTGCTCCCTGCAAGGCTTTCAACAAGAAAAAGTGAAACACTTTTTCGAAAGCAACTCTGAGGTGTAATAGAATAAGGGCCACAGTTTCGCCGCATCTAATTTGAGTATTATCATTTCTGTAACTCTGAGGAGAGTAGATTCGGTAGAGAAACCGGCTCTGAAACCTGATTAAGAAGTATGTAGGACATTCTGGGATTCCACAAACATGGTCAGCTGTCTGTTTACGTGTTTTTCAAGATTTTAGAAAAGACGGGAAGCAGCAAAATGGGCGGGAAGCTGGATGGCTTAGTAAGATCAGCATTAGCTTTCATAAGAAGAGGGAGGACCATAGCACGTTTCCGTTCCCGGGGTACAATGCCCTCTGATAGGGAGGTGTTCAGGAGATCCATAAAAGTAGAAAGTGTGGACGCATCCAGTTGTTTGATCACATGAAAAAGGGAGTACATTACACAGGGATCTCGATTTCATGTTTACTAGTAGATAGCCAAAGAAGCTTGGTTCCAGGGGGGTCCACATTTCCAGTCTATCGGATGAGGGAGTATTATCTAGTGGCCCTGGTCCAGCAGAGTCCTGCGTTATAGTGTCGAGCGACCCGACCTCCGTAGACTGAGATTGAGGGTGTTTGCTGAGCAATGCCGAGTACATTTGTTCAATTTTCTCATTAGAATAATGGGTGAGCTCTTCACACTGGGCGCTGGTGAGAGCAAGGGGAGTAGAGTGACAATCTGCGCCGGATATTTCTTAAACCACCTTAAAAAGTGTTTTAGAGCAATTATGGGCCTGAGAGATTATTAATATCTGCAGTCTAGCATGTTTTGAACAGTTTATTGAAGCTATTGACAACATAAGTAGAATTGGAAATTAAGGTTTATTCGCTTGTCTGAACATATAACTTTTATTACATGCATGTATATATGGATGCAGCTACGGTCCAATGCATTTCAGCTCTGTGGAGCCTTTGTCAAGATGTATTTAGATATTTAGAAAGGCAGTGCATATCTGTTTAGAAAGGACAGGATATGTACATCAAGGTATGGAGATGAGGTTGTAGTTATATATGTGACACTGCACACAGAACTATACGCTCATTTATAAGTAGACACATTTATTCAATTCATTTCAATTAGTCTTTATTCGTTTTGAACAATCATAAAAGACACATAAAATACAGTATTGAAAATCCCAAAATGACTTTTAAAACAATCACATAATAAAATTCATAAAAGGTACCATAAAAAAACATATCAAGTTAAAAGGCAAAAAATACACATGGTTGGATAAGAACCGCAATCTCATGTGCATGTTAATAAATACAAACCATTAAGCTGTGTCAAATAACATGAGTTACTTAATGCCTGCAACCTGTTCCTTCTAAGGACCCACGTCCAGCTCCAAAATTTAGCCATAGCAATAACTATGACCTCACTTGTATCAGTTCTCAAGATACGTAAGGCAGTTTGGCATGATCTTGCTCCTATTTTAGCAAAGACTGACTTCAGCCATTTATGGCGAGGACCCTTATATGCAGGACATAAAAACAGAACATGCGATGAATTCTCTACCATGCCGGGGCAACAGTAACATTTTGAGTCATGTACCGTCCCCCACTTACTTGAAAAAGATTTTAAGGGCAGAGTGCCCACTCTAAATTGATGATAGAGCTTTCTATGACCAGGACTCATTATGATGTCCCAGTAGGTTTCCAACCTGTAATCAATTTTATGTTCCAGAAAGAGAACTGTTAGAGAAGTAGCATTCACCTGGGAAATGAATTTCAAATTTACTGTGTCCCTATATAAGGCTTTAAAATCTTTTTTTTAACGGAAAATATTCCCTTCTGGGTCATGCCACAAATGGGTGAGACCCATATCCGCTAATGTAGCCTTAATCCCTTGTAACCATTATATTTTATTAGTTTTATCAGCATTTCTAATATGCTTAACAGCTTGCGTATAAGGTGCTAACTCCGGGATAGTCCAAAGCCTTCACCAATAGGCAAGAGGTCTAAAGCCTGCAGCCTACTCAAACGAAATACACCCCAAATCTGGATATAATGGCCTGGGAGGGGTGGACTGAGGGAGGCCGATCAATGCCCTCAGAAATGTATTCTGCGCTTGGCCTAAAGAAGCTACATTTTCAAACCCCCATAGTTCAGCACCATAAATTATTGAGGTCCTGACCTTCCCATGGTATATAGCTAAAACGGGTTTGGTTTGAGATAAATGGTGTTCTTTCAGAAGCGCCCCTGCTAGTTTGTTGTGCCTTAGGACTAGCAAATCCATCTGTGGCTTCCAATTCATTCTTTTGCCCATTGTAACACCTAAATATGTAAAAGAATCAGTTTGTTCAAGATTCTCGGTGTTCATTTCTACTCTAGCTTTGACAGATTTATACTTATGCAGCACCATGAACTTTGTTTTGTCAACATTGACAACAAGATCATGGTCCTTGCAAAAAAGACTGAATCTATTGAGGGCTCTTTGCAGACCGACTTGTGTTTTAGACAAAATTAAGGTGTTGTCTGCAAACATTAAAAGAGATACCCTCGAACCAGCGAGAATGGGAGCATCAGTAGGGTAGTCAGTATAATATGAGATAACATTGTTTATAAACAAAGAGAAGAGGGTAGGGGCTAGTCACTTACCTCACCCTGCTTACCCCACCAGACTTGGGCATAAGTAGATTTGTGCAATTTTATGATAAATGATAAAATCTCAACAGGCAACCCCACTTCCTTAAATGTGTTCCATCGCTTACTACGGGGCACTAGATCTAATGCTGATTTAAGATCTCTGAACGCTGCATAAAGGGTGCCCCCAGCTAGCACCACATTTATATAGGGTGGGAGAGAAAGAAAAAGAAAAAAACATTTTTTACACAACATCCATGTGTACATCAGACCATGCAAATATTGCTGCTTCTATGTACATAAGAGTGTATATAGAAAGGGGTCTATACTTGGTACTGAAAACATTACTAAGTGTCATGTGTATACGCATGGATATCAGTACATATTTCAAGGTGTGGTTATATCCATATACATGAATATGTTAATTGCAGTTATTGGTAAAAACAAAAAAAATCAATTCCCTTCAACCTGTATCCCAACTCTACTCTTTCTGTCTCATCCCAAAACCTTCTAACTACTATATACTCCCTAACACCATTTTCAAACTTTCTCTTACTTTTTGTTCAATTCACACAACTAACACACACATGTCCACTACTCCTAGTAACAACTTAACAAGTCCAGTCAGTCAAGTCAGCAACAATCCACTTCCATTATTCTATCCCTACTCAAAACACTTCTAAACACAACTTAAGAACACAGACTTAACATACTTAAAATAAGTTATCCACAAAGAAAGAAAGCAAGCATATATTACTAATCTACTAACTATATAACTTTAATCTTGGGATCATAAGGAACATGGCACTTGTGACTAGACCTGGGTGAAAAACTCTGCCCTGCTCTCTGAGTTTTCGGAATTTAGGCACTCTGCGGCGGAGGGCATAGCTCCTGGATTCTGCCTTTTGGGCACAAAGAGGTAGTTTTTAGGTCTCGTAGAGAGACCTATTGCGGTCAAACTAGAAAGCTAAACCAGGCGGATTTTGCCGAGTGCATGTGTGTCCGTGCACAAGCTTTCCATTTGCTTCCCGAGCCACCTGCCTGCTTCACACTTCAAAGGAATGCGACCCCCGCCCACGCAATGCCGAGAGCCAGCGCTTCCCTCCCAATCGCTCACTCCCCATGCAGCGAGCCTCTTCGCACACACACACAGACCTACCCGCCCTCCCACCTTCAGCCTCTTCCTCACACTGCCTTCTTTCTCGCTTTGAATTTCAGCCTAATCCTTTTGAAAAATTATACACTCAGAACCACTCTTTGACTGGTCTTGTTTAATTCTTGTTTTCCATTAGTGAGGCCACTTCCTGCTCAGCGATCCCACAGTGTGTCACTCGTCCCTGCCAAGCAGCTGGTTTATGAGGAGGTTACAGGACTTTGGGCGGGACACATTTTAACTGCGTGTGAATCACCATAAACATTGACGTTTATGTTCCCTGCGTGCACCGCTCGTAGGTCATCGTTTACAGATCAGTGTTAAATGCCTAGAGTAAGAGAATAAAGTGGTGCTCGCGTTATCGTTTGGTAGTACAGTTTCGGAAGACAAAAATAGAAACGAGGCACAGCAACATCCTCCCCACATGCTTTCCTTTTTTTTTTTTTACTACGTCATCACCACCAGGTCTTTGTCAGGAGCAATGCAAAAAGGTTCAATTGTACCACTACACTGGCGTAGTAAAACCACATCACCATAGTGGTGGTGATTCTGATGAAGTTTGGTTGGCAACAGAAAAGATGTATTTAACTCAGTAAAGGCATTTTCTATTAAGCCGGGCAATATATACGATGCCGTCAATATTCACGCATTTGTGCACATCAGATCTGAATGCCAAAACAACAACATTTCGAAAGCAATGGAAACTGAAACAGCAGTTTGAGTTCCGAAAAATACAAGACCATTCTTCTTTGAAAAAATAATCACTTTATTTGAACTTCACGCATCAAGAACGGAAGAAAGGAGTAATGCAGACATTCTAACATTTTTGACACATAAGATATTCCCAATAGGCTCACATTGCGTGCTAAAAATAAAGGTATTTACATGCTGTGGCCACGGAAGCAGGGGTGGGCCCCCTCCATCATATCATAAAGAAAGACCAGCGGTAAAGTGGAACATGCTCATAACACTGCTTCTTGCAGTGTTTTGGTTTCACCACTATTCCAAAGCATATCCTGGGCATTCCATTGTCAGGTGTAACCAAATGTAAATAATGAAGAGTTTCATTACAAACATTGCACTTTTAAAGCCAAGGATGCTCAGCGCGCAAGATGTGTAAGTTATTATACTGACAGGAGTAAGTATTATATCTATGTGACTTCATGAGACGTTATACATACTCATTGGTGAGTGGTTTTTACGTAGAGGCATGCTTCCCACGGTTTTCCTAGTCGAGATAGATCAAGTGACTGACGTGGCTGCTGGGTTTCTGTCTCAGTTTCTCACAGGCCTTAAGCCAAATGATGTCGTCCTGAGGCGATCCTTCTAATCAGCCTTGGTCAAAACGCTGTCCTCTTATCCCTGGCTCACGTTTCTATTATGATTATATTTATAATGCAATATTGGCTAACATATTTTCTTTCGGATGAGCCTGGGTTGTACAGTGTCTTGTGTTTGCATTTTACATATTGTCACATTCACTTGAGCACCGCGTCATTTGCACTTTGTATGTAATAAGTACACTGATGATTAGGAAGGTTTGTTGCGAACACATATCAGCAAAGGAAACCCTTGTCAGACCTCTTATTTTGTGTTATAATTGAGACATGTTCTCTATATTCCATCAGTAACTTCATTAAGTGCGGGAATCACTTATTGAGAGTGTGATTCCCACCTACTAAATGATGCCCATGGCACGCAAGGTGAAAGGAAAAATACATGTAATAAACCTCTGCTTCTCACTTTCTGAAAATCACATATTTTTTTAAAAGAGAGGCAATCAGTGGAGTTTAAGTTAACAATGTGACTTCTTAACACTACAGAATTTTACAGGGTGAAAATGTGCACAGCATCAAATCGCCAGCCACCTGTTCCCCAGCTTGGTGCCTCCGCACATGCTCTCTCCTGGCTGCTCCTCCCCTAATTATTCACGGCCGGCCGGCCGTATTTTCACTTTCAGGGCCGGCAGGCCGTGTCTCGTTTTATTTTATTTACTGTCCGACCCACTTAAAGCACTGTCTCTCCCCTATTCGAGCACTACTCGGTCTTCTTATCTACACATCAAATGTATTTTATTTTAGCATCCCCCGAGAGTGGTGCTTTCGCATGGTTTGCTTTTCATAAGATACTGGAATTATCGCCCCCCTGCCACCTTATAGAATTACCATCTTTTGCTCTCAGTGCCGCGGTTCGCCTGCCTCAACATGGCGCCTCCGCTCCTGCTCTCTCCTGGCTGCTCCTTCCCTAATTATTCACAGCCGGCCGGCCGTACTTTCAATTTCAGGCCGGCAGGCCGTGTCTTGTTTTATTTTACTTACTGTCGGGTCTGCGATCCAACAGGATCCGACCCACTTAAAGCACTGTCTCTCCCCTATTCGAGCACTACTCGGTCTTCTTATCTACTTAGCTGTATTCCATTCCTCCACTTTTTCATTAACGTTATTCCTGCCTTTTGCTCTCATTGCCGCGGTTCGCCTGCCTCAACATGGCGCCTCCGCTCCTGCTCTCTCCTGGCTAGTGACTGCTTAAGGCAGTAAAGCCCAAGCGACCCAAGGACCAGGTTGTGTTGACCGCTCACTCCGGAAGCAAAGCGTTGTTGGCTCAATGGCACAGACATGGAGGAGATGTAGAGGGCGTGGCCATTAAACCGAGTGGTATAGTATAATCTAGCGGCGATCTTTGAATACACTATTGTATTATTTAACCCGCGCATTTTTATTATAAGTTTCACGTAATAAAGAGTAGTCACTTTACAGTACAGCTTTTTTATTATTGTGATGATTTACTGTCATATTACTTTGATTATGTATTTATTTTGCAACTAAGTTCTTAATTTGGCTGAAACAGGTTAATATATTTAAAGATTACCTAAAAGTACGTTTTTGCTCAATAACTTATGTTAAGTAAGTTTTAAGTTCTTAGCATTCCACATAAAGCTACATTATGTTTCGTAATTGTTTTAAAACTAGCAATGGAAACTTGTGGCAATTGTCCATCTTTTATTTGCATAAACAGACACCTTTTTTCGCCTACTTTATTACAGAAAACGTAAGAAAACGAAAACCTATTTTCTTTTTTATATTTACATGTTCCAAAACTACGTATAAAACTATTAGATCATGCAGATTTTACATACCCAGGCATCGGAGAGTAAAGCTGTTTCTAGAAAATGTGGCATAACAACCAGAGCTTTCGACTTTGGCGCTGCGGACCCTAGTTTCGGCATCAGCTCAACAGCCTGTGCTTTTGGGCAATCTCTTATTAATCTTCCCTTGCTAAATATAAAATTAGATGAATATGTCCTTGTTTCCTAACATTTGGAATTCCCAGGCGCTTTGCTTGCAGTGAGGAAGGTGGTGTACGCAGTATCGATTGGGGCAGGGGTCTCGACGCAGGGCCCCCTGTGAACCATAAATCTACTCCCTGGGGCATTTTATTTCCTGAAAAGTTCGCCCACAAGTGTGATTGCTGTGGCAACCCGAGCCCAACGCCTGAGCCGAAAAGTAAACCTCCCCCTGTTTGTTTACGCCCATCCATAAAGCTGCGAACTGGAGCCCCCTCTTGCTAAAGAGCTGCACAATTAGTAATGGGTTTAATTGCACTGCTCACCGAAACTAATTTTTGGGGTCACTTTTAGGGTTATTGTCTCTCCCTTTGTCAGCCTTCACAATGCTAATGGGATGTGCCACGGGTAAAGCTCCTTTGTCACTTCCACTGTTCATCAGCACCCCCTACGTTGCATGACTGCTCCTGGAAGTACAGGTAAGAGCAGTTTAACCCCTGTCCTAGCAGCTTACCATGGATGCATAGTTTAGGTTATGTTTTATTATCCTGCGAAAAGGCTTTGTTATAACAATGGCTGTTTGTTTATGTTGTTCTATGTCTTATGTTCCATGTCTTCGTTTATTATTAAATTACCAGAATTCTTGCACGTACACTCAATAGTGAATTCATTTACTGCTCTAGGTCTGACTAGTTAAAACATTAAATCTAATCTCAGCCTTTTGGGCTCTGGAGCCTCATTGAGACGCGTCGATGTCGTGTGAATTTTTGTGTTGGTTACCTATTGCATTTTATGTTCACAACAGTTTACACTATTTGGGTAGGTTTTCAAATGAAACCAGCGTAATGTATTTCTGCAGTGTTCGGCTATCCCGTTTATTACTTTTTTGCTGTTATTTCAACTCAAAATATTGAGTGTATAGCACACACCACAAACCCAGGTGTTGCCTTAGGTAGAAAGTGCAAGATACCTTGGAGGGTTAAACGCTCGCTGCTGACATCTGCTGCAGCCTACACGTCTTAAGTTTGAATCTTAATTTGGTCAGATAACCCATCCGTCCAAATGAAATATTCGATTGGGTAATAGTAACACCAGTTATTTATATTGCTTCAAGGTGATCAGCGTGTAGGTCAGAGCGCTATATAAAAGTTATTGACGCTGTCTTTCAATGTGCAACCAATCTGATCTTTGTTTCCTTTTTTCCTTGCTCATAGATAACGGTACATCGTCACCCTCAACCCCCCTTCACCCTCACACCCCCTCACCCTCACACCCTCACACCCACACCCTCACACACCCTCACACACCCTCATCCTCACTTCCCCTCACACCCCCTCCCTCTCACACACACCCTCACACCCCCTCACCCTCACACCCCCTAACCCTTTATTTACAAAAGTTTAAGCTATTGCCATTAGAAATTACAATAACTTTTATTTAAGTATTAATTAATTAAAAACATTAAAAGACATTGTTATTTGTAATATCAATACATGTAAGTCACGTAAATACAACACATTGCATTACAAATGCTATCGGTGTCATATTTCCGAAAGTTATAACTATTGGCATTGTTAATGACAAAGCTATTAATTTAGCTATTTTCAAAACCAACACAAATAAAAAAAATTGTCATTTACAAGACAAATAGCTCAAACTTTCCTAATGCGAGACCTATTGCATTTCCAATTCTTGTTTCCATTAATGCTAAGAGATTGTTTTCACGCTCAATTGCAAGCGCCACAATATTCTCGGGCTGCACCGCACGCAAGACTTCGTACGTGCTCGCACAGCTACCAGCTGTGATGGTGCCAATGTAGTGCTGCTTGCGTTCACAAATGCACCACTCGAGCAGTTTTTGTGCACAAGAAGCTGCTTAATCTGCAAAAGGAGGTTTTCAAGTGGATTTCCTTCTCCAATGTGCTGTTTGCGTTGTTTTTTAGTGCAAAAAGCCTTTTTTAAATCTTTATTTTAACAACTGGAAGGAAGTGCCCCAGAGACTCCAGCTTCCTGTTCCTGTCCAGCAGGCTCATCCCATTGCTTTGTCCATCTCCTTGTCACTTTTCATTTGGATTTAGATTTGGAAGATTCAATTTCTTTGTCTGCTGCATATTTACCATTGGATTTAAGGACTTTGTATTGGAGATTTCACAAGTAAATTAAAAAACTCTTGTATAAGGGTGTTTATTTTTATTTGAAATGTTTTATATAGCGCTACCATGACCCTCACAGGTATTGGGATAGGGAGCAGAGACATATAGAACCCATAGTGTCCTAAAAATGAGCATGATAAGGCAACATCCCAGAAGAGGGAGTTGTCCCTTCAATCAATCAATCGGGGGTTTGTGTAGCACGGCTACTCACCCATGAGGGGAAAATGCACTGAGGGGGAGAGAGAGGGGGCCGCTGTTCATTCTGGGCACTGGGGCTCAGTCAAAGAGCCAGGTCCTGAGATCCTTTTTGACTTGGGTCAGCAACAGGGATTGCCTGAGGTGAAGAGGCAGGGTCCAGGTCTTGGTGGTGAGATAGGAGAAGGAGCTTCCTCCGGGTCTCATCTTGTTGATTCGTATGACAGTGACCAGGGCCAGTTGGGCAGAGCAGATGTGTCTGGTGGGTACTTGGAATGAGATGCAGTAGTTCAGAAATTCTGGTCCTGTATTTTTGAGGACCAGTCTGGCTGCAGCATTTTGAATGTTATGTAGTTTCCTGAGGAGTTTCTGGGTGCCCTCCAATATTAAGTCAAATAGATCAACAGACAATAACGTGACAAGCGAGTAATAATAATAAGTACAAAAACGAACACAATACTGGTATACGGGTTAAGGCAAACCCCAGATGAGGGTAGAGACACCAGAATGGCAATACAGGTAGATCAAAACAAAAGGTAAACTCATAAAAAACAACAAGTAACCATGTTGTCATAATCTAGAATGGAATCAGTCTACCACCCCAGACACAGGCAGCGTCACCACAGTGTAAAGACAGGTTGCAGAGCCAAGATAGCAGTAATCCTGAGTGTAGATGACTAGTCAATAATGCTAGTTTTTAGGTTCTAGGACAGTTATCGGTTTATGGATAGAGAGTTGTTTGATATGTAAATGTAAATATATTGGCATTTATATAGCGCACTACTTACCCATAGGGTCCCAAGGCGCTTCGACCGCTGCGAAACCCTTCCTGGCTTCCCTGAGAGATGGTCCCTTAATGGGTATCTCCAGGGTGAGACCAGGCATCCCCGGCGGTCTGGTGGGGCCGTTAGTGAAGATGAGGCAAGCTAATGCCCAGAGTTGCCGAGTGTGATCGCTGATCAGAGTGGGCACCGAGGCGAGAGAATTATCGAGTCCGCTGACCCTGGTCCAGAAACCTGCCGCGCCGGGAATCGAACCCTGGTCCCAGGCCGTCCTCTGCTCTCGGGTCTGCCGCCTCTAACCAGTGAGCCACACTACTTCATGATAGAAGGCATGCACCAGTATTTATTTGCACTTTTAGTCAAATTTTCAAATTTATTGTGCTGGTGGCCTGGTTATATTTTTAGATTTATTTTTCTTCTTTTGTAAAAGAACAATGTTGCACAGTTCAGTACATTTCGCCATATTTGTTAAATTTGTAATTTTTTTAATTTTACTATGTGGCCTAGTCTGCCAAAGGGCTATCTAGTCAGTAGGCACAGGCCAGTACTAATCATGGGTGCATAAAACTATCTCTCTGGTATATGTTGTTTTATAACATCATTTAGAGCTGAGATGGTTTTGGATTAAATAAAAATAGTTTTTTTTGGATTTCACCTTTCTTTGTGTACAAAAGTGTATATGTGGTGTAATATTTGATGCCTTGGGAGGATTTGTGGGTTTTTTTCTCTTCGTTTTTTTAGTCCTCATTCGCCATGCAATACTTCAGAGCTGTTAGATTAACTCCCACGGCTTCCCTCTCGAAAAGCACCACCTGGAGAGCTCTGTATCTGAATGGAAGCAAAAAAACTTTACACAGAGCCTCTCTACATACTTGTTCAGTATAATCCTGGGCGCCCTACAGAACTAGAGAGATGAAGTAAAAGTATAAATACTTAATCATCGGACTGATTTTCCTATGAATCAAGAGTTCTCAACCATTGTTTGCATGGTTCCCAAAAGTCTATTCTATTATCCCTATTATTGTTAAATCTGTGTACTTTAACTCTGTCCATCTCCATTGTATATTTATAGGAGATCACCCAATATAGAAAAGTTGGAGGCAAATCTTTTATCCACTTTTTACAAATCTCCCTTCTTGCAAGCAAAAACAAATATAAACATTACTTATTTTCCCATCTGGAAAAAGACTTATACTCAGAACACAAGCGAAAGAAAACTAAAATGTGCTTACCTGAATATTCAAACCAAAAATATTTTCCATACCTTTTTCTATCCCCGCCAAAAAGTGCTGAAGCTTAGGACAAGTTAAAAACATATGAACATCATCAACTTCAAATAAAAGGCACTTGGGGCATTTAGGCGGCAGATCCTTGGAGAATTTTGAAAACTTTATTCCTTCTTACATGTACGGGTTGTACCGTGGAATAAAGAATATCATGGGATACTTGCCATATATCTTCAAGTTGACTTCCAGGCAAGCTCTTGCCCCACAGCTCCGTAGGTAGTTTAAATTCTCCTTCCTCCAGGTCCAGCATTAACCAGTAAAAAGTCAATATCTCCTTTTTTTTCTTAAATTTTTCTCCATAACATATTTTCTAGTTCATTGTATCAGCCCACCCCAGTCCCAATGTTTTGATGCCAACTTTTTATTTGCCAATACTTGAATTTGGAAAGCCTATAATTTGTAAGTAAGTTTAGCTCATCCCAGGATAACAAAGACCCTTCCGATATTATCTGTTCCCAGCACAGAATACCTGCATTAATCAATGGTATTGACAAGGAGTCTCTAGTCCATCCTGGTGATCCTGGAGTGTTCCAAATGGGAGCAAGAGCCCTAAAATAATACATTTTCAAAGCTTTCATGACCTTAGCCCATTTACCAGCACATTCGGTTAGTATTTTCAAGCGAACTATTTTGAAAATCTTGGGTCTCCATATTTATATACAAACCTTTGGCTCCTGTTCTCAACATCTAGGAGCATCTCCTTAAACATTTCACCCACATCAGAACCATCTGGAATATCTATAAGAAATGTCCCTGTCTTCAACGCAAAAATTCTTGCATACAAAACTATGTCAGGTAAGCATAAACCTCCCTTGTTTCTTTTCCTGCTTAACTTCTTCCATGAGATTCGAGTCGATTTCGAGACCCAGTCAAAGGCATTCAATTTCGACTGAAGAGCCCTCAAGCTTTTTTCATTAAATACCAATGGAATATTTTGCAAAATTAAAATTAATTTTGTTAGTATGATAATTTTTATTAGGTTCACTCTACCAATCAGAGTCAAAGGTAGGTAAGCCCAACTCGCTAAAGAATTATTTCTTTCTTTCGTAATCTTCTGAAGATTTAATCTGGATTCCTAAATACCTAATCACCTTTTTTGTTGGACAGGCACAGACACAAAGATTCCATGCCATACACTCAGCTTTTTTAGTATTTATTTCATATCCCGAAATACTTCCAAACTTTTTTGCCTCTTTGTCTATCAGCTGGATTGAAATACTCAGATCAGATGTATAAACCATTAAATCATCAGCGTATCTTGCCACCTTCTATTTCCAATCTTTAAACTTAAAACGTTGTATCCCTAGATTTTGTCTTATCTTGTCTGCCAAAGGCTCAATGTATAAATTAAAAGGCATTGGGGATAAGGGACAACTTGCCTAGTACCTCTCTGAATTCTCACAGGGGCCTGACATATTAGAGAAACTGACCTTCGTAAGTTATTGCCTAAGTTGCATTCTTTCAATCAAATTTTTAAGGAAGCTCAGTGTACTCTATCAAATGCTTTCGTGGCATCTATCGTTATTATGGATAGCAGGGTTTTGTATGCAGTGGTTATATCGATTGCCCGGATCAGATTATAAGTAAAGTCTCTTATTCCTCTTCCTTTAACAAAACCTTTCTGATCTTTGTGAAGAAGGCAGTCCGATATACCATTCAACCTCTCTGCCAATATTTTTGCAGAGATCTCATAGTCTATATTGAGCAGAGAGATGGGCCATATGAATCACAAGATCTTGGAGATTTAGATGGTTTGAGAATTAATGAAACCGGTGCATCATTCCACGACAGTGGAATATCTCTTCCCTCTTCAAAAATATGGGCAAAAAGTAATTTCAGAACTGGGGCCCAAATGTCCCTCAAAACTTTGTACAGCTCCACAGGTAACCCATCTGGGCCAGCAGCTTTCCCAGATTTACTTATACCAATGGCTCTCTGAAACTCAATTTTAAAGATCGGCATATCCATATTATGTGATTTATTATCAGTTCTCTTTTTAATCATAGTCTGACCCAGCCACATCCTTATTTCTTCTTCGTGAACATTTAAATCCTGGTGATACATTTCCTTAAAGATTACTGAAAGGCCTTTTCAATTTCATCTGGGGACTTAAGTATTTCCCCAGGAACCTCAGAGTTTAGATCGTTAATAGTATTTTTAGCCAGATCTTGCTCAGTTTTCCATGCCAGGAGCTTCCCACAACTCTCTCAATACTCAAAGTGGGCTATTTTGCTTGCTTGCCATTTCTTTTTCTTTTTTAACCTGGAATCTAGAAAAACTGCCAGCTCTGACTTTAGTGACTCTAATCTTGCTGGAGTGTTTGTGTCTGGGGAATTATTCTGACATGAAATAATGGTATTTTCTAGTACTTGTATTTCTTTTTCTATTCCCTCAACTTTTATATCTAGCCAGTTGTAATGAAGTTATTAAACCCCTGAGAAAGGCTTTATACATATCCTGAACAATATGTATTGAGGCTGTACCTAAAAAAGGGGCCCATTATGATCAAGGACGGACTTGAGTCCGTCCGCGACCATAGAGGATGAGGGAACCTCCGCATGGCCTGCGGAGCTCCCTCCTGTCCAATTAGGATGTGAACGCCACCCTGGCGGTCACATCCTCTATTTTTACCATCGCGGTGGGTGCAGCTTCAAGCTGCACCCGCCGCAATGGTAAAAATGCATGCATTGCATTTGTATGCTGTAAGCGGCAGGCACCGTGCGGTGCCTGCCGATTTCTGCATACAAATGCAGGGGGGGCCATAGGTACCCCCCATGTGCACCCCCCAAACCCCCTTCACCTAGGGGGCCCACAACGGGCCCCCGCAGTGAAGTTCCACATGCTTTTCCACGGCGGAAATCCTGCCACGGAGAAAGATTTATTAAAGCTCATACTAATATGGCTGGCAGTGTCTGAGAGACACCGCCACCATATTAGAGCTTTTCTGCCGCGGTTGTAAGCCAACCGCGGCGGAAAAGCTGCGGACGGAAACCAGGACCCACCAGCCATCCTAATGTGGTGGTGGGTTTTTGGTGGGTCCGTTGCGGTTTTTCCGCATCCTCCTGCCCGGCGGTGGCTTCCGCCGGCCCGGAAGATGCGGAAAAACCGCAATCGTAATAGGCCCCTTTGTTTGAAAAAAATGCCTCTGTTTCAGATACTAGCTTCTCTATAATATGTTCCTCCAGAATTATGTCCTGCTCCATAGTCCATCTTCTAGAAATCGGTCTAGTTGGTATTTTAAGAAATAAGGACACTGCTGAATGATCAGAGAGATGTTGCCCTACATGATTAACATCTTTAACCCATTTCTTTAAAACTGTATTCAGGAGGAAATAGTCTATTCTGGACTTATGTTTGTATTTTTTGTTATCGAAAGTAAAACCTCCCTTCCCGCCCATTTTCTCCTCCATACATCATACCAATCAAGCTGTTTCATAGTATTCTTAATCAAAGTAGACATTTTATGGTTTAGAACCGCTGTACTATTCTGAGATTTATCAAGTACCTGATCCAGGATCACATAAAAGTCTCCAACCAGTATTAGTGGATCTGTATAGTTCAACAGTTCAGACTTTTTGAAAGGCCCTATATAATCAGTATTTGGGCCATAATATCCTGCCACTGTAAATTTAGCTAGATTACATTTTACCCTAGCTATGGCCCATCTTCCCAATGTATCTACTGTGCTCGCCTCGAGAGATATAGCTGGATTCTTTTTAATAATGATTGCAACCCCTTTTGTTGAGTGTTGTTGTGTGCTACAAATAACATCCTGGATCCATTCTCTAGATTTACATAAACATTTCAATTCCCATTCCAGCAAATTGGTCTCTTGTAAAATAAGTATCTGTTCTGTAGTATCCCTCAAATGCAGTATTTTTTTTCCATTCTATATTTTGTTCTCAGTCCATTAAGGTTCCAGGAAAGCACCTGTAACCCAAAGCTCTGATTATCTATTGGGACACCCATACTATTGCCGACCATTTAGGTCAGCAATCTGACAATTTGGATATATTTTTTCCCCTCTGCTCCCCACTCTGTGCTCCCCCTCTCACCCCCTTTAGTGAACCCTTTCCCGGAGAACCCCCCCTTTCTTTTTCCATAGCCTCAACCTAGGCCTAGGGGGCCCCCTTCCTAGGTCAGGAGCTTAGTACTTAATTCCACAATCTTATCATGTCCTAAAAGAGTTTACCCTTTTACCCCTCACCCCCTTCTCCTCCTTCTGATATACATTTTAAAAAAGTCTCCACATCGTCCACTCTTCTAAATGTCCTTATTCTGTTGTTATGCGTCACTTTTAGAGATGCTGGAAATTTTAATTATGCTGTTGCACCCGGTTTGTTAAAAGGATCCAGTAGTTTTCTCAGTTCCCATTGTCTGGAAGCTGTGATGGCCGAGACATCCGATCTTATCTGAAATGTCATATCCTCAACAATCAGGGAGTTTAATTTTAATGCCTTATTCAGTATCTCCTCTTTCAAACTATACGTCAAAAAATGTTTTAGAATTTTCCTGGGTCTCGTTTTGTTAGAATTTAGCCTGAAAGTGTCCCTATGTACTCTTTGAATATCTGACCTCAGAACCTCCTATGGGCACTCTATTTGTGTGGTTGTATTATTAGCTTTATTACATCCTCTTTTATGTTATTCCCCTTGGCTCCTTCAGGTACTTTGAGCAGGCGAATGTTATTTCTCTTTAGAGAATTTTCTAATGACTCCACTTTTTCCTGTAATTCCAGATCTTTTTCTCTTAATGACGCTATGCTCTTAGTGTTCTCTTCCAAATGGTTTGTTATATCAGTTACAGTAAGTTCTAGAGTCATTGTTTGGGCGGCTAGTGAATCCATCTTACTCTCTAGTTTTTCACATACATTTTTAATGTCCGCTTGATTTGTCTCTGATGTAGAAAACCTGGTTCTTATTTCTTTAGCAAAAGCTTGTAACATACCACCCAGTGAGTTTTCCTGGTCTTTACTAAGCATGGGCCTAAAATCCGTTCCGTTCGTGGAATTTGCAGATTTTCTGCAATTTTGCGGTCCGCGAATCTCGCGAAATTGCAGAAAAATCTGTGAAATCGCGTTTGGGACGGATTTTCAAAAACTGAAGTACATGAAGCACTTTCAGGGTTACAGCTGGTGCCCAAGTTGGAGCAAATTTCTTTGTAACCATTTACAAAATGGTTACAAAGAAATTAACTTTAACATGGGCACCTGCTGTAACCCTGTAAGGGCTTCCTGAGAGGCGCCTCTAGAGTTGTTGCCTACTTGCAACTATTCTCTGACCCTGCTCTGACCCTCGAAGCAGGGTCAGAGAATAGTTACAAGTATGGCACAATGCTCCAGGCTGTCACAAAAAGTAAACCACAACAGGAAGCACTTACAGATAAGGAAGCAGGTGCCTGACTTTAAGCTCAAATTCAGTAACACATTAACCAGCCCCCGGTTGAGGCTGGGCAGGTGTGCTTTCTCCCCATAATCTACAGTGGTGAACCAGAGGGTGCTGTGATGAACCAGTAGGTGCAGTTGTGAACCGGAGGGTGCTGGGATGAACCAGAGGGTGGCAGTGGTGAACCAGAGGGTGGCAGTGGTGAACCAGAGGGTGCTGTGATGAACCAGAGGATGGCAGTGATGAACCAGAGGGTGGCAGTGATGAACTAGAGGGTGGCAGTGATGAACCAGAGGGTGGCAGGGGTGAACCAAAGGGTGGCAGTGATAAACCAGAGGGTGGCAGTGGTGAACCAGAGGGTGGCAGTGATGAACCAGAGAGTGACAGTGATGATCCAGAGGGTGGCAGTGGTGAACCAGAGGGTGGCAGTGACGAACTAGAGGGTGGCAGTGATGAACCAGAGGGTGGCAGTGGTGAACCAGAGGGTGGCAGTGGTGAACCAGAGGGTGCTGTGATGAACCAGAGGGTTGCAGTGATGAACCAGAGGGTGGCAGCGGTGAACCAGAGGGAGCTGTCATGAACCAGAGGATGGCAGTGATCAACCAGAGGGTGGCAGTCGTGAACCAGAGGGTGGTGGTGACGAACCAGAGGGTGGCAGTGATGAGCCAGAGGGTGGCACTGGTAAACCAGAGGGTGCTGTGATGAACCAGAGGGTGGCAGTGATGTACCAGAGCATGATAGTGATAATCCAGAGGGTGGCAGTGGCGAACCAGAGGGTGGCAGTAATGAACCAGAGGGTGGCAGTGATAGACCAGAGGGTGGCAGTGATGAACCAGAGGGTGGCATTGAGTGCTTGTATTGTCAACGCTCCGTCCATCATTTCCTTTGGTTTTTCTTTGTTCGCCATAAGTTGGCAGGGTATGCTCAGACGTGAGTCCCTTGCTCACTTTGCCACTGGATTCAAGCAGGCCGGGCTGAAGAAGGCTGGAATGCCAGAAACTGTCCTCTGTAGCTTGTTTCCGGTCCAGGGAAGGCATGGCTTGGCATTTCGGGCTGGACTGTTCCCATGAGGCACAGGGTCAGACTGATTTGCATATGGCCTTGTCTAAACTGTGGTGGCAGAGTGGGCTAAAGAACAGTGATGGATTAAACCCAGATCAGTTGACTGGGGGTAACTGCTTGTATTGTCAACGCTCCGTCCATCATTTCCTTTGGATTTTCTTTGTTCGCCATAAATTGGCGGGGTATGCTCAGACGTGAGTCCCTTGCTCACTTTGCCACTGGATTCAAGCAAGCCGGGCTGAAGAAGGCTGGAATGCCATAAACCCGTCCTCGGTAGCTTGTTTCTGGTCCAGGGAAGGCATGGCTTGGCAGTTCGGGCTGGACTGTTCCTATGAGGCACAGGGTCAGACTGATTTGCATATGGCCATGTCTGAACTGGGGTGGCAGAGTGGGCTAAAGAACAGTGATGGATTAAACCCAGATCAGTTGACTGGGGGTAAGTGATGTAAATATATAATTTACTCTCTTAATTTCTATGCAGGTAAGTACTTAAACAATAATAACTCAATCGGAAAGAAAAAAGACAGAGTCCGTGGTGTTAGAGTTCTTAGGGGTTTTATTCCTTCAAAAGGAATGGTCAAGACCAGGATATCATGTTCTTCCCACCACAGGGGTGGAAGAAGGGATAGAGCAATGCTTTATTAACAATACATAGCTTATATACTTGATTTACATCATAGGAAGTAAGAGAGGAGGCGTAACAGCTGAGAGTAGACAAGATAACAGCATCCACGTGTTACTAGTGCGTAATCAGAAGGCGTGGACTAGGCGTAACTGAAGGTGTGTGCTAGAAACGTCACAGATAGGTGTCACAAAGGGGCTGCACTAAGCAGAAAGTTGCAATGTCAGCAGAAATCAGAGGCTTGGATGCGCGCGCAGCTGCATGACGTGTGATTGACGTGAAACTAGAGGGTGCAGGGGGCTTGACATTTGCACTGACGGACAGAGACAGAAGTCTGGCATGTCAGATCAACTTGTGCTTCTATCATATCTGATATCTGGTGTTTAGGAACTGAGCTATCTGGGCGAAAAGGTCTCTGGGGCAGAAGCTACTCTATACTGACTGTGAGTGCGTGTATAAGCGCCTGAGTGTCTGCATGAGAAGCGTGGGGGCATGGGCCTTCCATGGGAGCATGGTAACAGAAGCTATGAATTACTTGCACGGAGACAGGCCGGCCCTTTGGCTCTGCAGCGGAGGGGAATGTTTACTGAAGCTAGTAGGCAGGAATGTATTTTTGAGGAGCGGAACAGATAACTCGAAGGTTGTAGTCAGTCTTGGCAGGCAGCAGGCTGAGCTAAGCGCGGTGAGGCCGCGCTGGAAGTAAGGCAGAGTTCACGGGTACGGGGGCAGCCTGGGCTGAGGCTTTCAGAGTCAGGAGGAAGAAAAAGGCTCGATGGCAGAGATTCTGGGCCTACTTTGCCAGAGCTGAAAAACATGTAGAGTACACTACAAAAAGACGTTGGCATAGTATACTTAGGAACGGACTATCCAACCCATTCAGGGTGGGTCTGAAAGAGGACAGGTTAACGTTGGACGCAAATGTATTTGCGTCTTCATAACTGGCACAGGAGGGAAGTTACATGCACTTTTAACTCGTACATGGAGACGGTGGGGTACACGCTAGGGAACACAACTTGGCCAAAATTTATATTTCCTCATTCCCTCCTTGTTCCCTACGGACCCTTCATGATATATCGATCATCATAAATTGATCAGTTTGTTCTTGTAACATAATTTGTTCGTCTCTCTTCCGTTGTCTGTTTGAGAGAAAATTGGAATGTTCAATGCACGATGTGGCACATAGTCCACATATCGCCGGCCCGCACTGTAGGCACAGGCAACAGCTGAATACTATGACAAGGCCAAAACCTAGGAAGGATAGGATCTTCCATCCCCAAGCAGTTAACGTTGTCCAGAACCAACCGGACCAAGTCCAGGTGCCTGGATTCTGATGTATCTGATTTGCAATTTTATGCAGACGTGTAATAGCTTGATATACGGATGGCGCGTTTTGTGGAATGAAAACACAGCAACTTGACCCGATGACCTTACAGGCTCCACCTCTATCTGCCAAGATGACGTCAATAACAAGACGATTCTGAAGGACAACAACCCGCATGGCAGATTGCTCCTCTGTTAAGTTACCTAAGGCGGAGGCAGTTTCATGTACTACAGCTTCAAGGGTTCTAGTTAATCTACGTATTAATTTACTGTTTTGGACGGGACCTAAAAAGAAAAAGAATCCTTTATTAAAATCGGTGTATTGTTCCCATGCCGTTTCTGTATAGTCGACAAGCGAGAGATCTCTTCGGATTCTATTCTTTACTAGATTTGTGTTTCTGTGGTAGTCAGGAGGGGCTAGAAAAACAGGTGGCAGAAGGAATGCAATATAACAGGTACCATCCCAATCTAGAGGCAGACGTATGTATGCGGTATGACCACAAACAAAATAGGAATGACGGGTAACTTTAAAAGATGATTTACCATGATCACTGAATTCGACCACAGTAGTACATTTACTATGACCTAAGTGTACTGAACCTTTCTTTCTGACACATAATTCACCAGTGACTGGTAATACTGGCATAGCGGGCAGGACTGGTGCAGCTTCAGATTCAACAGTAAGAATCATAAGGTTAATCGTGTAATTACTCAATCCATATACTTCATTTTCTAGATCAGTTCCTAATCTAATGGGGAGTCCCTCCTTATCAGGGTAACAGACGTTGAGCAGTACTAAGTTCAGGTTTCCCCAAACCCAGCTCCCGTCGAGGACAGCAATATCAGAATCCAAGGAATTAATTATTTTGAACCATGCACCACAGGAGCCGTTGTGAGTAAACGGGTACGGAAAGAGGGGCAGAGCTCCCTTGTAATTCTGGTAGGGAGGGAGTCGGCCACATATCCAGCAGTTTGTAGCGTTATTAGTCTGATGGGAGTGGTGTAACATACTAATGAATGTGTTGTTGCGCAGCGCAAGTCTGTAAGAAAGTTCGTGTGGTGGTAACTCGCTAAAAGAGTGTTCAGCAGAAACGTTGTAAGCAGATTGTTCATGCTTGAAAATAGGGCAATAGATTGGAAGGAGTACACTCGCAACAATTATCAGAATACTTAGAAAAAACATGATTAACAATGTCACTATACAGTGACTACGCAGTGATTTGCAGTATGTACGTTTCTTGAATTCTCTCTCTCTCTCTCTATCTCGATCTAGGGGATACATGTCAGAAACTATTTAACCGATTCACCTAGGGAAGGACTTAAACAATTAAACTGTCTGACTTGCTAGATCGAAGCTTGAGTCTGTATTCCTCTTGGGGAGTTTTCTCTCGTTTGGAAACTTCAAAGTCACTGGGCTCGATACAGTCTTTGGAAGGGGTGGACGAGCCTGGGTCGGATTTCAGTCCATTGCATAATTTCACATGGCTCATGTGGATCCACCCCTTTCGGCCCTCAACCTTCACCGCTGTCCTTGTAGTAAGTAGAACGGTCTTCGGCGATTTCCAGCGGGGCTCCAGCGGACTTTTCCTGTCGAAGTTCCTTATGAGAATCAGGTCACCTGGACGGACATCATGTGGCTTTACATCAGTGTTGTCAGGGAAGGCTGCGGCAACCTGTGAACGACATGATTGGAGTGCAGACATCAAGGAGGCAAGGTAATCTGTCAACATATTGCAATCAACGTCAGTAATTCTCTTAGGAATGGGCGTCCCCCACATATTCGGTGGTCTACCAAAGACCACTTCGTACGGGGATAGTCCTGATCTTGAATGGGCAACCATTCTCATATAGAATAGTGCCACTGGTAGGGCGACTATCCAGTCGACCCCTTTCTCTTGACATATTTTAGCAAGACGTGTCTTTAGTGTCTGATTATGCCTTTCTACAAGGCCTGCGGCTTCGGGATGTCGGACACAATGGAATTTCCATTGATATCCTAGCAGCAAGGAAACCTGTTTCATTAATTCGGATGAGAATGGCTGACCGTTATCTGAGTACACGACACGAGGCATGCCGTACCGTGGGAAGAATTCACGAACCAGCTGTTTGGCAGTGGTCGGAGCAGTGTAATCTGGGACTGGGTAGGCTTCGGTCCAACGGGACAGTGCACAAACAATTACGAGGACATATTTGAATCCTCGACAACGGTCCATCTGGATATAATCCATCTGGAGGACTTCAAAAGGATGATCGGGAGGATGAAATCCACCTTGCTCTACAGGGACGCTTTTACCTGGATTGAACTGACAACAGATCATGCAAGTACGCACTTTCTGTTTTGCTGCTGCTCGTAAGTGTTTATTGCTCCAGATATTCTGTAAACTGTCTAACATTGCTTTTTCTCCTAGATGTGCTGGACTATGTGCTGTACTAATTATGACTTGAACCATAGAGTCAGGGAGAAACCATGTAGATTTTCCCTTCGTCATCCAACCTTGATCTGTCTGGATCCCTCCTAGTTCAATCCATTTCTTTATTTCATCTGGGGTGGCATGTGTCTGAATATCGATAACATCTAGTGTGGGATCCCTGACTGTCATACAATTTGTCGGTCCTTTCGTCTTGTCATGTCAGTTGTCTGAGTGTGAGTTAATGCTGTATGTTTTGCTGTCTGGTCTGCCAGGTCGTTACCCTGGGAAACAGAATCTGTAACTTTAGTATGTGCTTTACACTTCATGACTGATATGCCTGAGGGCAGATGTATTGCTTCTAACAGTGCTTGAATGAGGGGACCGTGTTGTATCTTGGCACCATGAGAGGTCAAGAAACCTCGTTCTTGCCATAACATGCCGAAGTCGTGTACGACTCCGAACGCATAACGGGAATCTGTGTATATGTTAACATTTCTGTTCTTGGCTAGTATACAGGCTCGGGTCAGAGCAATAAGCTCTGCTGCTTGAGCAGACAGTGTGTCAATACGATGTGTTTCTTTGACTTCGGTTTCAGTGGTCACTGCATATGCGGCCACTAATTCTCCTGTACTTGTTCGCATACATGAACCATCCACATAAAGTGTCAGGTCTGGATTTGTCAGTGGGACATCTGTTAAGTCTCGTCGTGGCTTTGTTACTGCATTAATGATCTCTATACAATCATGCAGGGCTGGATCTGTCATAATTGTAGGTAACAGTGTTGCGGGGTTCAGAATGCTGCAGCGTCTGATTTCTATGTGTGGCTGGAATAACGTTAATTCATAACCTGTCAGTCGTGCTATAGTCAAGTGTTGAGTCTGGGTTCTGTTTAAAAGAACCTCTACAGAATGTGGAACTTGAACTGTTAAAGGATGTCCTAAAACAATTGAATCGCTCTGTCTGATTGCTAATGCTGTTGCTGCTACTGACTTTAAGCACGCAGGGAGTGCCTGTGCTACTGAATCCAATGTACTTGAAAAATAAGCACAAGGCTTATGTGAACCTGCTTGGTCTTGAGTGAGGACAGACAATGCTGTACCCTCACGTTCTGTAACAAAAAGTGTAAAAGGTTTGCTGTAACATGGTGTTGCTAAAACTGGTGCTTGGCATAATGCTTTCTTTAATTCCTCAAAGGCTTGTGTATGTTCCTGAGTCCAAGGAAGGACAGTCGAAGTCGCTGCCTCCTGCGTTGTTAACTGAATGAGTGGTTTAGCTAGAAATGCATACTGAGGAATCCATTGTCTGCAGTACGAGGTGAGGCCTATGAAGGCCCGCACCTCCTTTTGTGTCTGGGGTTGTGGCATATTTGCAATTAACTGAATGCGATCGGGAGTGAGCTGTCTCCCCACTTTGGACAGCAAGTGACCTAAGTACACAACTTGCTGAACACAGAATTGTAGCTTCGAAGGAGACACCTTGTGTCCCTTGTCTGCCAGGAAATGTAAAACTGTCAGTGATGCTTGTTCACATTCGGGCTCACTTCGTGCGGTGATCAGCAGATCATCAACGTACTGCAGTAAAGCGGTGTTAACTGGCATTATGATACAATCGAGTTGTCTTTTCAGTGCTTGGCTATAGATGCTGGGGCTTTCTGTGAATCCTTGAGGTGCGCGTGAAAATTTGAAACTGCGTCCATTTAAACTGAATCCGAAGAGATATTGGCTCTCTGGATCAATAGGTACGCTAAAGAAGGCGTTCTTGAGGTCAATTACAGTAAAGAACGTTGCTTCTGAATCAATAGCAGTCAATAAGGATGAGATATCGGGAACCACAGGATACTGTGGAATAATGCATTTGTTCAGTTCTCTTAGATCAATCACCAGCCGATATACTGGCGGTGCATTGGGATTAGTACGTTTAAGAATCGGAATGATGGGTGAATTACAGATGTTGGAGTCGGTCTCTACGACTACTCCCTGGGTAATGAGCTCTTCAATGATTTCCAGTAAAGCCACTACAGCATCGGGTGGTAATTTGTATTGTCTGATTCGTGGTAGAACTACACCTTCTTTGAGTGTAACACTGTATGGGGTAATGTGCATACAACCTACATCAGTTGGGCCTTTTGCCCACAGGTGGTCTGGTACATTTTTCAATCTGACATCAAATTCACGTAACATATAATGACCCTTGAAATCCCGCAGAAAGAGTCTAACTCCCTCCGGAGAACAGCAAATTATGGCTCCTAGAGCCTTCAATGTTTTAATTCCTAGCAGATTTTCTGGGCATGACTTCGTAAGTAACAAGTCTGTAACACGTGATAATGGACCCACAGCCAGGGGGACTGGTTCTGATACCTCATTTACAATGGGCTTTCCTGAAAAACCAAGGGAAACATTCTGAGAGCCTGAGAGGGGTGCCCCTGGAACTTCCTCATGACTGATTGTGGTACGACTTGCCCCTGTATCAATTAAGAACTTTCTGTCTTTTCCTAATACTTGACTGTGTACATAAGGACCTTCTTGATCTACAGGAATTTCAATAAGAGGCAAGCCACCCTCCCTCTCTAGGCTGTTTCATGTGTATCGTGGATAATCGGGGTAAGCGGACTGGGCATACTGGTACATCTGTTGTGAAACTTGCTGAGACGCGGCAATGGGCTGCGGCAGTGATACCGCTACTGTCTGTGCTGTAAGTGATGACGCATGCGTAGGCTGTGTATTCTGCATGGGCTGCATATTCTGTGAAGACTGGTGCTGGTTGTGGTCTTGTCTAGGCGGATGCGGTCTTTCTTTAGTTTTACCTGTCGCAATGTTATGTTTCAGAACGGGGCATTCATGTACGTAGTGACCTGGCTGCTTGCAATAGTTGCATGTCCCTTTAACGGGAGCTGCTGCGTGACCTGCCTGGGTCGTACCCTTTCTATTCCCGTCGGTATGGACCGACTGGGCTACTAACATTTTCATTTTCGTGTCTTTCATACGTTTTTGTTCCTGGTCCTGTTCCTCTCTAATCCTGTTCTGATGGTATTGTAACATTTGTAACATTTGTGACGGCGTATTTGCTTGCCATGTACTCTCAACCTTGTATACACGATTCTTAACTGCTAACAGGGAGTTCTCAACTAACTTTGATACAAAAAGATGCGGGTACGACTCGCTACTTGGTTTAAGACCACTATTAATAATGAAACATTTCTCGAATCTTGAATAGAAGTCACTGGTATCTTCGTCGGGTTTCTGTTTACATGCTGAGATTGCATCCCAGTCTTCTTTTCTAGTCGTCAATAATCTTGGCAGAACCTGTACTATCAGACCTGGCAGTGCTTTAGTTTTCTCCCCAAGGCCTACCCCTGGGACCCGCTTGTTCTCTTCATCTTCTATTTCTGCCCATGCAATCTTTGTGTCTCCCACCTCCCATTCTTTTTCCTTTAATTTCTCGTAGATGCCCGTGGGCAGTAATACTTTTAACATTTTCATGATATCGTCATACGTATAATCTCCCATCAGTAACATATCTTTAAGCTCTCTGTGAAAGCCTGCAGGATCTCTATCATGGCAGGGTACTAGTTTCTTCATTTCTAACAGTTCTAACTTAGTCAGTGGCGTGTGTACATACACGCGTTTCAAGGTACGATCTTCACCCATAACTGGATGTACTTCTCGTAAGGGGTTCTGACTTTCAATGCCATGTCGGCGTTCCATATGATACATTTTCCTTTCTGAAGGCGGAGCGGGAGCATATTCGGGGCTTATGAAAGTGTCATATCTATGACGTTGTTCTAGAATTATTTGAATTAATTTGGTACTTAAACCTCTCCATCTATCCATGAGTAGTGCGTCTAATACTTCGGGTAAGGGACCTGGGTCAGAATGCTGGTTTCTGTACTTTGTGAGGAGGTGCTGGATCATGTATACACCTGCTAATTTCTGCTCGTCTGGGGAGAGGTTCAGAAATGTCTGTGCTATGGTGTCATCATTATATATGTCTGGATTTTCGGCCCATGATATGGCTGACCGGGCTAGTTCTTGTTCATCCATAGAATTTAGTACATGGTA
This sequence comes from Lissotriton vulgaris, assembly GCF_964263255.1. Classification (NCBI taxonomy): domain Eukaryota; kingdom Metazoa; phylum Chordata; class Amphibia; order Caudata; family Salamandridae; genus Lissotriton; species Lissotriton vulgaris. The sequence goes on from NC_141694.1 coordinate 503,955,012, forward strand.
CCCTACTCGATCTCGAAGCCTTTTATCAGTTTCCTGGAACTGATGTTCAGCAGAATTCGGGTTTGTTAAGGCACAGAAAAGAACTCTCTTGCTTTCTGGACGGATGCCTTTCCTAAGGTAATTTCCTTTACCTATATATGCTATTGTGTCTAGAGTTTCTTCTGGTACTTCATGTTCTTCTTCCCCCTCGGAGGAAGCCTTTTCTTTCTCTTTTAGGTGTATTTCTATTACTGCTTTTCTAATTTTCTTGTACATACTGGCTATGCAAGTCCCCTTGTCGTGCTTTCCTTCAGATATATTTTGACCCCACTTGTTTAGTGCATCTAATTCACTCTGATCGGTCCCAGGCCTATCTCGTTCTCTTATTAGACAGTTTATGAAAAAACGTAGTATCTGTGCTTGAATGTCAACTTTCTGATGCTCCATGGCATCCTTAATACTGTCGGGGTCCCCCCCAGTCTGAACAAACTCATATATTCTATCTAGGCGCTCCTTCATTCCTGCATAACACAGCAGGAAATCAGTAGCAGATCTTAACCGTAGTGATGCCATCACCATTATATCGTCTTTTCCGGGTACTGGATCATATCTGCAAACTGAAAGGTTTTCTTTAAACATGTCAAGACGGGGTGATCTGAACGAAAAAGGATTTCGCAGGTCCCCGAGCGGTAACCTGCGTGTCGGTGGCGGGGTGTGAAGACCCCCGGTCGCACCCCCTGAAGCGGAAGCTTGAACATTATCCCTTTGTGGAGTCTGTACCTGAACTTGAATTTGTCTTTTAGTGGGATCAGGTAGACGCGGTTTAGGTAGATCAACTTTAGGTACGGGAAGTGGTGGAGCTGGTGGAACAGGAGAGACCTGTCGCGATACTGGCAGAATATGATTTTGGGGCGGGTTACCACCCCCGTCCCCGTCGGTAGGCAGGGCGCGAACAGGCAGGTTAGTGTAAGCGGGTGCTACGTCCTCTAGATAGGAATTCAGGAATATGTCTCTAGTGGTCCTATGAGTTACTTTAGTTGGAACTAATGGTGGCGGCAGGTCTTTTGGTATTTCTGAAATGGCCTCAGGTGAACCCTCGGCCGCGAGATACATACCGTTTACGAGGTTGTTTCGTGCGCGGTCTACTTGCTCTGTTTTTACTCGGATCCCCTCGATAACTAACTCTTTTTCTTGGGCCTTGTCTGATTCTTTAAGTCTGTCTTCTCTACGTAGTGCTCTTTCAGCACGCTTATGTGATTCCTTACGCCAAAACTCTATGGCGTCTTTCTGAGATTGTCTGGCTTTCTTTTTCCATAGTACTTCCTCTACCTTCATGATGCACTCGGCATCCCATGTTCCGGTAACGGGCCATCTGTGTCTTTCGTCTAGGTGTTTAGTATAGTCAGCCCATAAATCGAGATACAATATGGCATCTATGCCATGCTTATGGTACATAAAGTTACCTGGGATGTCCCTAGGGGGGATAGGAATTTCTTCCTCTAGTATCCCTTTCCTAGTTCCTATCTGCTTTAACTTGTTGAAAAACGGCATCTTGTTTACTCGGTACTGAACGCTCGATCCTTACTACTTAATACTGAATGCAGCTAGTTATACAAGAACACATTAATGCACATTAGACAACAGTCACACTCATACCACGACATTAATCACATGGAAAGACATTTTGAAAACATATATGACTACCCCCTATATCAGATGTACTGCTAAACAGTACAGATACACTGCCAAAGCGGTGCAGAACGGATGTACTGCTAAACAGTACAGATACACTGTCTAAAAACAGTGCAGACCGGACTTGTGTACCCAAACCCGTCTAGATACGTCCCAGTAATGGTACTCACCGGGAAGCACGGAAACAGAAGGCCTCGGAAAACTCGACTGGACTCGATACTTCGGAAAACTTCGGAAAAACTTCGGAAAACCTCGGAAAACTTCGGAAAACTGGTGGGCCTCTTGACACCTCGGACCTTGCTTCTTTCGTCTAGGCTCTGGTCGGGATCCTCCGCACTCCTCACCGCCTCGTCTGGGTACTGATCGTAATCTTCGTCACCTCCGTGGGCCAGAGGGAGATACAGGAAATCCTGCCAGTACGCGTAGTTTCCTTCTAACTGATGGCAGGGGACAGAGTTTACAACGCACCAACCGGCGCGTGAGGTGGGGGAGGGGTCCCTGTTCGGGCACCAAAATGATGTAAATATATAATTTACTCTCTTAATTTCTATGCAGGTAAGTACTTAAACAATAATAACTCAATCGGAAAGAAAAAAGACAGAGTCCGTGGTGTTAGAGTTCTTAGGGGTTTTATTCCTTCAAAAGGAATGGTCAAGACCAGGATATCATGTTCTTCCCACCACAGGGGTGGAAGAAGGGATAGAGCAATGCTTTATTAACAATACATAGCTTATATACTTGATTTACATCATAGGAAGTAAGAGAGGAGGCGTAACAGCTGAGAGTAGACAAGATAACAGCATCCACGTGTTACTAGTGCGTAATCAGAAGGCGTGGACTAGGCGTAACTGAAGGTGTGTGCTAGAAACGTCACAGATAGGTGTCACAAAGGGGCGGCACTAAGCAGAAAGTTGCAATGTCAGCAGAAATCAGAGGCTTGGATGCGCGCGCAGCTGCATGACGTGTGATTGACGTGAAACTAGAGGGTGCAGGGGGCTTGACATTTGCACTGACGGACAGAGACAGAAGTCTGGCATGTCAGATCAACTTGTGCTTCTATCATATCTGATATCTGGTGTTTAGGAACTGAGCTATCTGGGCGAAAAGGTCTCTGGGGCAGAAGCTACTCTATACTGACTGTGAGTGCGTGTATAAGCGCCTGAGTGTCTGCATGAGAAGCGTGGGGGCATGGGCCTTCCATGGGAGCATGGTAACAGAAGCTATGAATTACTTGCACGGAGACAGGCCGGCCCTTTGGCTCTGCAGCGGAGGGGAATGTTTACTGAAGCTAGTAGGCAGGAATGTATTTTTGAGGAGCGGAACAGATAACTCGAAGGTTGTAGTCAGTCTTGGCAGGCAGCAGGCTGAGCTAAGCGCGGTGAGGCCGCGCTGGAAGTAAGGCAGAGTTCACGGGTACGGGGGCAGCCTGGGCTGAGGCTTTCAGAGTCAGGAGGAAGAAAAAGGCTCGATGGCAGAGATTCTGGGCCTACTTTGCCAGAGCTGAAAAACATGTAGAGTACACTACAAAAAGACGTTGGCATAGTATACTTAGGAACGGACTATCCAACCCATTCAGGGTGGGTCTGAAAGAGGACAGGTTAACGTTGGACGCAAATGTATTTGCGTCTTCATAACTGGCACAGGAGGGAAGTTACATGCACTTTTAACTCGTACATGGAGACGGTGGGGTACACGCTAGGGAACACAACTTGACCAAAATTTATATTTCCTCAGCTTGTATTGTCAACGCTCCGTCCATCATTTCCTTTGGTTTTTCAATGTTCGACATAAGTAGGCAGGGTATGCTCAGACGTGAATCCCTTGCTCACTTTGCCACTGGATTCAAGCAAGCCGGGCTGAAGAAGGCTGGAATGCCAGAAACCGGTCTTTGGTAGCTTGTTTCCGGTCCAGGGAAGGCATGGCTTGGCAGTTCGGACTGGACTGTTCCCATGAGGCACAGGGTCAGACTGATTTGCATATGGCCATGTCTGAACTGGGGTGGCAGAGTGGGCTAAAGAACGGTGATGGATAAACCCAGATCAGTTGACTGGGGGTGAGTACTTGTATAGTCAATGCTCCGTCCATCATTTCCTTTGGGTTTTTTTTGTTCGCCATAAGTTGGCAGGGTATGCTCAGACGTGATTCCCTTGCTCACTTTGCCACTGGATTCAAGCAAGACGGGCTGATGAAGGCTGGAATGCCTGAAACCGGTCCTCTGTAGCTTGTTTCCGGTCCATGGAAGGAATGGCTTGGCAGTTCGGGCTGGACTGTTCCCATGAGGCACAGGGTCAGACTGATTTGCATATGGCGATGTCTGAACTGGGGTGGCAGAGTGGGCTAAAGAACGGTGATGGATTAAACCCAGATCAGTTGACTGGGGGTGAGTGCTTGTATTGTCAACACTCCGTCCATCATTTCCTTTGGGTGATGAACCAGAGGGTGTCAGTGGTGAACCAGAGGGTGGCAGTGGTGAACCAGAGGGTGCTGTGATGAACCAGAGGGTGGAAGTGATGAACCAGGGGGTGACAGTGATGAACCAGAGGGTGGCAGTAGTGAACCAGAGGGTGGCATTGATGAACCAGAGGGTGGCAGTGGTGAACCAGATGGTGACAGTGATGAACCAGAGGGTGGCAGTGGTGAAACAGAGGGTGGCAGTGATGAACCAGAGGGTGGCAGTGGTGAACCAGAGGGTGGCAGTGATGAACCAGAGGATGGCAGTAATGAACCAGATGGTGGCAGGGGTGAACCAGAAGGTGGCAGTGGTGAACCAGAGGGTACCAGTGGTGAACCAGAGAGTGGCAGTGGTGAACCAGAGGGTGGCAGTGATGAACCAGAGGGTGGCGGGGTGAACCAGAGGGTGGCAGTGGTGAACCAGAGGGTGCCAGTGATGAACCAGAGGGTGGCAGTGATGAACCAGAGGTTGACAGTGGTGAACCAGAGGGTGTCAGTGGTGAACCAGAGGGTGCTGTGATGAACCAGAGGGCGGCAGTGGTGAACCAGAGGGTGGCAGGGGTGAACCAAAGGGTGGCAGTGATGAACCAGAGGGTGGCAGTGGTGAACTAGAGGGTGGCAGTGGTGAACCAGAGGGTGCTGTGATGACTCAGAGGGTGGCAGTGATGAACCAGAGAACCAGAGGGTGGCAGTGGTGAACCAGAGGGAGCTGTCATGAACCAGAGGGTGGCAGTGATGTACCAGAGCATGACAGTGATGATCCAGAGGGTAGCAGTGGCAAACCAGAGGGTTGCAGTGATGAACCAGAGGGTGGCAGTGATGATCCAGAGGGTGGCAGTGATGAACCAGAGGGAGCTGTCATGAACCAGAGGGTGGCAGTGATGAACCAGAGGGAGGCAGTGGTGAACCAACGGGTGCTGTGATGAACCAGAGGATGGCATTGATCAACCAGAGGGTGGCAGTCGTGAACTAGAGGGTGGCAGTGATGAACCAGAGGGTGGCAGTGATGAACCAGAGGGTGGCACTGGTGAACCAGAGGGTGCTTTGATGAACCAGAGGGTGGCAGTGATGTACCAGAGGGTAGCAATGGCAAACCAGAGGGTTGCAGTGATGAACCAGAGGGTGGCAGTGATGAACCAGAGGGTGGCAGTGATGAACGAGAGGGTGGCAGTAATGAACCAGAGGGTGGCAGTGATGGACCAGAGGGTGGCAGTGATGAACCAGAGGGTGGCAGTGGTGAACCAGAGGGTGCTGTGATGAACCAGAGGGAAGCAGTGATGAACCAGAAGGTGACAGTGATGAACCAGAGGGTGGCAGTGATGAACCAGAGGGTGGCAGTGGTGAACCAGAGGGTGGCAGTGATGAACCAGAGGGTGACAGTGATGAACCAGTGGGTGGCAGTGGTGAACCAAGGGTGGCAGTGATGAACCAGAGGGTGGCAGTGGTGAACCAGAGGGTGCTATGATGAACTAGAGGGAAGCACTGATGAACCAGAAGGTGACAGTGATTAACCAGAGGGTGGCAGTGATGAACCAGAGGGTGGCAGTGGTGAACCAGCGGGTGGCAGTGATGAACCAGAGGGTGACAGCAATGAACCAGTGGGTGGCAGTGGTGAACCAGAGGGTGGCAGTGATGAACCAGAGGGTGACATTGATGAACCAGAGGGTGGCAGTGATGAACCAGAGGGTGGTGCTGCTAAACTGTCCAGGAGCCCTGTGGGTGTGAGCCTCAGCGCTGCTGAGCTTCCAAGGGGTTGTGAGCCCACTCGCTGCTGAACTGCCCCGGAGCCCTCTCAGTGTGAAAATCATTCATGCTCAATTGCCGGGGAGCCCTCCGGGTGTGAGCAGACATTGTGCTAAGTGTCCCCCTGCCCCCAGTACATATATACCCCTACCGCACAGCACCATTATGCTCTTGCACCATGAAGTCTGGTGCCTGGATGCTCCTGATCCGTGTAGGTGGTACCACCATCTGGTGCAGTCAAAATGTAAAGTCATAACTTGCTAAACAGCACCAATAAACACGTGTCCCCCCTGGCACCGGTATGCGCATGTACCAGGCGTGGAGCACCTGCATGCCACTGCACCCTACTGCCCAGCGCCAGCATATGCCTGTACGGGGCAGTAAAGTATGAGATGGGACATTGTCCAGCAGCAGCAGCTGCATGCGCCTGAACCCACTGAGCAGGATCAGAATGGCTTTGTACCAACACGTGCAGCAGAGCTATCTTGGACATCTGAAGGATTCTGGGGTCCTGTGCCAAACGTATTTTTGCATCCATGAGTTTCCCAAGAGCCATCCCCGTGTAGCTCCTGTGACCAGGAGGCTGCTTTCTCCTCATCTGCTGTTCTGCTCGGTCTCTGACCCTTTATAAACAAGATGCATGTGAACTCGCATAGAAGCCCCACCCGTTTGGCCCCATCCACCACACACTAGCGGTATGAAATGTCTTCCCGCCCGTCCCCACTATAATGGCCAGCTCACTCAAGGGACCTCGACGCCTTTAGGCGCGCTGGCAAAGTTACAGGCACACATGGTCACATATTTGTGTAAATTATCACAAAAATCCACAAGTTCGCGTGAAAATTCGCAAACTTGCGGACTTTTGTTGCAATTTTGCAGGAATTTGTGTACCGCGAATTTGCAAATTTCGCCCATACTTAGTCTTCACTTCCTATGTTGCAACTTTTGATTTCACCTCCCTGCGTGTGAGTTCCTTCCAGCTCCTCCAAGTAATCTGTAATTTGCCCAGCTTGAGATTAATCTAAAGAGTCCTTTTTTCTTTATGCCTCCTGCTGCCCTCATACTATCGCCTACTTTCCAGCCATCTCTGAAACTGACAACTCTGTATCATTCATAAGTGGGAGGAATTTTTTGGAAGTTGGAAGAGTGCTCAGCACATTGTTTGGTTCAAATATAGAAGTTTTCTCCAAAGATTTGAACAATAGTGTACTGGGAATAGTTTTGAAATCATTTTTTTAAGACGGTGTTGGTTTTGGAGTGTCTTTAATCGATGCACCACTCTTGTTTTTATAGGTGGGTTTTAATTTAGTTGCGGCTGAGTTTTTCTTTTTCAACTTGGTCTGTACTATCTTTACTGATGGGTTTTTATTGTTTCTTTGGTGTGTCACAGGATTTTTTATATCTCCCCCTCCCTGCGTGTACAACATATGTGTATTTAATTTCGCACTTCTAAGGGAGTACCTAGTTTGTCCGCAGACTGACGTTGTTGTCATGCAGCCCCCTTCTTCACTCTATTGCTGCTCAGTCTTACCTGTTTTCCTAGTGCAGAGCATTCCAGATATTCTGAGCCGATTATCCACCTCCAAATATCCAGCATTTACCCCTTGTCGTTGCTCATTCTGTCTCCGAGGCCATGCCTTGTTCTACTACTGTGCTGCCTTTGCCTCTCCCACCCTGGAACGGAAGCACAGCCACAACCCTCCTACAATGCTGCAGCTCCAGGGCCGCAGGCATCCAGAGCGGCTACCAAACCAAGCCTGAGCAAGCCGACAGGCTCCTCGGAGTCCTGTCTAGGCAAGATCTTTCTGTCACTCGTGCCACTCTTCCCGTAATACCTGGGACGCCCACCACAGCCACCACCAGCCAAAAAAAAAAACCTAGTCTGGGAGCCTCACGACCCCCCCCCCCCCTGCCCCCCGAAATGCAGACACACTGGAAGCGGAAATGCTGATCGAAACGCCGATCGGCAGAAAAGACTGCAGCAAAGGTGAAGCAAAACTGCAGCAAAACGACCCGGAGGTAAATTCAATCCATATCGCAATTATAGACGTGGGGTGAGGGGCACACAATTAATTAAGGCTTTTAGTTCATTAAAATGTCTCGGGACATGCTTTATCCAAAAACAACGCTCCCAACCTACGGAGCCTCCGCGTCCTGCCGCTAGCTGGCCACCATGTTCTCCCCCTCCCTGACAACAGGGGAGTTGTGCAATGATTTGTGTTGCAGTAAAATTTCTATCTCTCAGTTAATTTTCATTTTTGACTTTGCTGAATGAATGGTGGTGTTTTCTTCAGTTTTACCATGCCTCCTTTCTCTGGCCAGTGAGTGTGCTTGCCATAGACCACCATTTGTCTTTGTTCAACATGCCATGAGGCCAGGGGCCATTATGTGAAGGTCAGAATGTGTTCTCTTTGTTCCCCATGCCTCCTTGCTCTCTGTTGTTTGGACATGTGGCTGTTAGCCATTTTGTGCATCCAGCCAGTGTGTTTTTGCCATAGGCTTGCATGTGTTCTTTGTTACCCATGCCTCCTTGCTTGGTGTTGTTGTTTGAACATGTGGCTGGCAGCCATTTTGTGCATCTACCCAGTGTGCCTTTGCCATAGGCTTGGATTGAAGTGATATGAGTTTAATAATATTCTTGAGGCTCATTGTAGTACATGTATAATAAGATATGATTTTGTTTTCTTCTCATCCTCCCATACAAACATCGGCAATTATTGATTTTTTAAAAACTTTATATTTGCATTTTTAATTATTTTTTCTTACATTTTTTCACACTTCATTTGTTTCAACTTTTTAAATATATTTATTTATTTATTTCATGTATATATTTACGTTTCTTTCGCGTTTTGCCTCAGTACATCCTTCATCCATACACCCCTCCATCCATCCATCTATCCATCAGAGGCGCACAGCCGTGCAGCAGCATTGTTTTTTTAGGTATAATTCTATTTCCTCCAGGACACCCTGTCTGCGGTGCACCACAGACACATCAGGTTCATTTATTTTTTTAATGATTATTCCATTTTCTCCTGGACCACACTGCCTGCCATAGGCCCACACTAACCTTCATTTGTTTTATAGATTCTTATTCCATTTACCCATGCAGTTCCCTGAGTGCAACATTTGTTTCCTTTATAATTTATAAACATAAAGGAAAGTCCTCTATCTGTATGTTCCGTTATCCTGTTTTGAAGTTACATTTTATTGTATGGCGGTAGAGACATCAACTGCAGTACTGCCAAACAGAAGGCCTGCACAGTGACGTCAGACCTCCAATCTCTTCCACTTGTGCAGTTTAGTGCCACTACCAACAGAGAGCTTTAGGATATCCCCCAAATCAAGTTGCTCACAAATCAGTGATGCGAAGCAACTTTCAACCGGTGGCATCCGACCACAACCTTTTACGGGAGCTGTGTGCCTGCCAGACCTCCTCCGGGGAGGAACCTGGGAGCAGCAATCCCACATCAACAGCACCACCCCAACCAAAGACCAAGACCATGTCTGTCAGTAAACAAGCCAATGCAATAATAGTGACACTGACGAGCAGTAACACTGAATTAGATATGCCCTTTTTCAAAGTACTACACAATGGTTCCAGGAAACAGCAAAGTGGAAAGCAGCCACATGCTAACAATAGTACATCTTCCTGGGTTGGAGCAGAACAGGAGGTGGAGCTTCCTACTGCACAAGAACCTCTTCTTTTAGAATCATTGGCTCCCGGATCTCCAGCAAGGAAAAGGAAGGGTACTACTCCACCAACGTCTCCAAGCACCACTTCTGATGATGTTGATAGGGACATGAAGCAGACCCTCGCAGAGTCCAGGAGAAGCCAGGAGAGGTAAGGGAAAAGAAAAGTTCCTGAGAGCCCCTTAGAATTATGGATGGAAATCATGAGTAAAATTACCACGATTAACTAGTCACTATGGAAGGTGACACAGAGGAGTCCGACATTACTATTCAACCTGCTCCGAGGAATGTGGCAATGAGATCACTGCCAGCTCCCATATTTGCAAAGCCACAGCTGAGACCTGCACCAATCCCTACCTCAGTAGAAATATGCACTGCAGAGTGGCACACTGCAGAGAGGAAATCGACAACATGCCCACCACCTACCTCCAGTTCTTCTTCAGGCATTGGCAGTGGCCCAGCAAAAAAGTACTCTTCTCCAGTTTGGGACTTTTGACCGTTAGCGCACAGGGGGAGCACATTGCAATATGCACCATTTGCCACATGAATGTTCATTGAGGTAACCCTCTCTGCACATGTCAGTATAGATTTTAGTAGTAAATGAGCGCGAGACACGTGGGAGAGGGTAGGAAATTGGTGAAGACCTCACAGTCGTGGGTAAGTCTCCCCACTTGGGTGGAATCTCTGCAGTGAAAATTCCCTCTAATTCCATCCCTTTTAGTAGTAAGTCTGCCCCTTTTCCTACCCAGTGCCCTGTGCCCCTCCCACATTTGCTACTAAAATCTATACCTACTTTTGCAGAGATTTTGCAGTTGAGAAAGAGAACACCTTACATATAAGTATAGGAAATACTTACAGTTTTTATTATGTTTTGTAGTATTACAAAAAATACTACAAAGTGAAGTTTGTGAATCAGACCCTGTGATTTATTCACATGTACATTTACCTTTGTGGTTAGCCCCCGCATACGGCATAACAAAGTATAAGTATATGAATTACAAGAATGTTTATTGTCCCCTCCTGGCCCCACTTGGACATCCCAGCAAGAGTGTATAAATCATTGTTATGTGCACGGGAAACAGGTGCTGTTATTAAATGTTTGTTTTGAAGGAGAAACATATAGTAGTAGGTTGTCAAAAAGACCAACTCAGCCTTGCATCCTTCCAAGGTAGGTGTTTAGAGTGCCATTACATTAGGTAAGATAACATCTGTCATGTGTAGTGCTTTGACATTCTAGTAGTACAGTATGAAACAGTGTACAAATTATTATTAGATTGTTATTATTATAATTATTATTATTAAGTCCAGAGGCCTTCTGTGAACTAGGCCATATGTATCTCGACCACCCCAGTTGTCCATCTGTACAGGGATGAAGGCTGGGATTTGAACCTTTGCCCTACACATCACAATAGCAGAAGTGAACACTCAACAAAGTGAGCCACCTTGCAAGCCAAATGCAAACGTTTATTACTCAATAGAAGAAAGAGTCCTTTGTTCTCATTGTCTTTAACTAAAACGTCCTTTATACTAAACAATTGGTGACTGCTTTGAGCTTTCACTAAGCCTGTCTCCAGATACACACAGAACAGCAGCTAATGCGTATAAATGTAAAGAAGTGAACAACGTTTGAGTCTATGCTGGCGTGTTTAAGATTTCCTGAACTGTTTTGTATCAGTAGTCCTTCGCATTTCAAAGTCTGAATTTTTGGGCGATTATATGCAGATGATCACACTATTATCAAACTTGATCTTTTCCACCTGTCTAACATTCTTATAAAGAGACGTGGAAGCACAACATATTTTTTCAAGGGTGTGCTCAGCATCGTATGGTGTGCATTTTTTAAATCTCAAACCCTTACACGGACGCATGATTAGCCATCAGAGTTCTTGGCATGTAATATATGTTTTGATTGCAATTTCCTTTTTCAACAATCAAAGGATGATGCACAGTCACATGAGGTATACATGGGCTGAGGGCAGAATTAGATGTAGTCAGCCACAGTAATTTTTGTAGAAAAGTTAACTGTACGTTTTCTGTTTATGAATTCAAGTACTGGAGTCACAAGATCATTATGTTGAGGTTTTTTTAAAACTGCAGCTGGCGAAAACAAACTGAAAAGTTTTAATTGGTAAACATTTTGGGGCATATTCTCAAAGAGCTGTCGCCAAGTTAATGGCACTTTATCGCAGCCAAAGTCGCGATAAATGTATCACCCCATTCACAAGCTTGTGCTAACCGCCCATAGCATAACGTTTACCTGCGATAGCTGCAGCAAAAAACATTGCCACAGATGACCCCCGCAACTATCGCTAATGAGATGAAGAGGAGGCGTTCCCGAACAAAAAGCGAGCCAGCCACATTGGCAATAAGATCACAAAAAAGCCATAAGGCGTGTTAGCAGCAGGAAACTAACACCTGCTCTGACCTGGTGTAAAGTCGGACCTCAGCCTGCAACACCAAAGGGAGGGCAGCCCAGAGCACACCTAACAAACAAAAGATGCCATGGAGCCACTGAACATGCTGCCCGGACACTCAAGAGGGCCACATCACCCACCGCCACCACCCCAGGACCAACCCCCACCCCCACCCCCCGGACCCCCTGGCCCTGACCAACACCGAGGCAGCGCAGACAAAGTCAGCGATCCTCCGAAAATGCACCAACCTCACAGACCCAACACCAGAGAATGTCATAGCCCATCACAGGCACAAAAGATCAAACATCCTCCGTATCCTGACCACCATTGCACACAGGCTGACGGTACCAACACAGCGGACAACCAAATTCCCACCTCAGACAAAGCTGCTGGCCATGATGCACGTTATTGGCCCCTGGTACCCTCCAACCAACATCGGCCTGAGTCGGAGAAGTCACACAGCCAGCCCATTCCAAATCCCTCACAACGGACATGGATGACACCATCAGCTTGTACCCCACTATCCATACTTCCCAAACACTGCACAGTAACAGCTGGAGACCAAGCAAGCTGTCTACGCCACAGCTGTCTTCCCGCATGTGGGAGGGGGCAATCAACTGCACACATGTCCTACTTGTGCTCCCTGGCAACACTGCACACAATAAGAGCTACAGAAAGCGCATGTATCTCACCAATGTCCAGGCAATATTGGACAACCGTGGAATCCCCGCCAACATCGACGCAAACCCCCCAGGCACTGTGCAGGAGCCCTACACCTTCCGACAGTCCATCATCAACCTGCGCTACCAGGATGGCACCCACGGAAATGCACAGCTCGTTGGCCAATACCAAATGAACACACCACACACATCAACTCCACAATCATGTAACTCAAAACACAGGAAATGCACACGTTACAAGCTCACATACAACATGCACACCTACCAAACACAACAGCACAATTTACTGCAGGTACATGGGCCAGCCATGTACATTAGCTATCAACGGCAGGGCACCTCAGCCACATAATAGCAGATTGTGGGAGGAGGTGGGGAGCAGGCATGTGCAAAGGAGGCAAGTGACCCATGAATCAGAAGGTACACAATGCTAAGTGTGGCATGGATGTTATGGCCAGAAAGCAGTATGCAGACCACACACATATCCATGTCGACACACACCACTGCTGTCTGGAGTGTAGTGGACAGTGGACGCAACCATGTCACCCCAGCCAGTGGCATGGAACACGGAAATGTAGCCAGTTATGTACCTCCGTAATAGTGAGCCTAGTGGGCTGGCCCGGCATACGCCAGGCCAGCATAGGGGTGTGAATAAAAGGCACATAACTCTGGGTATGGTCCTCTTCCTTAATGCCCAATGTCTCTGCCAGGACAGCACCTCTCACCCCGCCATGAGGCCGAAGCCGTCACCATGAGCAGAGTTGCCTGCAACCCTGTGCGCCTGCTACACCCCGGGGCACTGGTCCCTGAACAAGTCCTGCATGCCCCTGCGCACCCAGGCCTTAATGCCCAACTGCAGACACCGGCGTGTGTCGAAGAGGGCCCACCATTGTCCGGTGCAAGCTCCAGGCCCGAGGCCCCCGACCCTGGCAACCTGCTACGTCCATCACGGCCTCCACGACACAGGGCCGCAAAACTCTATTCTTGTTGACGTACTCCACCTGCATACACCTCAGACAAGTAGGAAACACAATTGGAAATGAGTCTTGATTACACCATGGCACGGAACATTATTTAAGGCTGAGGTTAAGTTACTATACTCCCTTCAATGTGGTGCCACCAAATCTGTGCGTAGTATTACAACCACACGTGTCTTTGGGCCCACGCGGACTACTGCTCCCGGGCCACACTAAGCTCGAGTATGTCACACATTTGGAACTGAGTCTTGAACATGCAATAGCTGGGTACACATGGCAATGCAGACTTTACATCACTGTACTCCCTTTGATGTGGTGACACCAAGTCTATGATTAGCATCACAACCACACATTTCTGTGGCCCCTTGCTGGAAACGCCTACTGCCTACACTGAGGTCGAGTTGGTCGCACAATTGGAACTGAGCATCTAGTTTTCAATGGCACAGTACATATTGCACGCAAGCAGAGGTGTAAGAGGATGCCGTGTTGCAGTCAGGAGCAAAAAAGGATTATTGTTACGGAGGTGGTCGAACACTACCTACAACTGCCCTGGTATCACTAACTCTGTGCACTGTGAGCCAACAACACGTAGTTGTGGGCTACTGCTAACCGCTGCCTCCAGCCTACACTGCGGTCCAGTAGGTCACAGAGTCTTGATTTAGCAATGGCAAAGTTCATATCAGTGTACCGGCATCATCGCAGACTGCATCCCCTCTCAGCCCTGATGCCACTAAGTCTGTTTTCCGACATTCATGGACACTCACTGGTCGTACATTGGTGGCATCTGAGGCTATGGACTAGGGGGTAGTTTCATCCTCATGTAGCTGATACCGAATTGGTCTGGTAATGGGGCTGTCGCGTTCCACTCCATCATTTTCTGCTTCTGGATAAAATCAGACCTTCCGCATCATGCCCTGGAGGAAACCTTCCACTGTCCCCCCCAGTATGCATGGCCCTACCTCAGTGCACTCCAAGTCACCGTCCCGTGGCAGGGGGCCTGTGCCGGCCGCTGTGCATCCGGGGCCACTAACTCTTTGCTGGTCTGGGCCGGGACCCCTTCTTCTGAGATGTTGGATGGCCTCTGAGGCGATGGCCCTGGGGTTATCAACACAATGTTTCTGTGGCCCTGCGCTATCTGCTCCCTCTGGGCTCAACTGCAACCTACCAGGACTCACACATCAAAGCAAGTCTTGACCTGCCCGAATGTTGCATCACCGCAGGAGGCACTCACCATCATCATCGCCAGGACCACCTCCAACCGCCATCTGCCAGAGGCGAAATGGTGGTACTGGCAGACTGACAGAGTTGCTCATGGATGCCATCTTCTGTCTGATGCCCTGCTCATCACTACAGGTGCCACTGACTCAGTGCATTGCAACCCATGGACCTTTAGTGATTGAGTTATGTGCTGTGGAGAGCTTTTGCAGCAATGTCACCTCAAGCAGTGTGGGAGACCTGGGTCGTTGATGAGGAAGATTCAGATCTAACACACCCCACTGCATCTGCATCAGGAATATCTCAAAGGGACACAATCCCATACTTTTTCTTCACATGAGCGCGCTCAGCTCTAGTGCCCCAACCTCGGTGCACTGCAACTCACGGACATTACTGTTTGCATGTCGGGTGACCTCTGTAGTTGCTCCAGCTCCCTCCATGTTGCTCAGCCATTGACTCTGTAATGCAGGTGTTTTCAGTTTCCATTGCACTGGTGTCCACTGTTCAAGTTGTTGCCAGCACCAGGCACTCTGTGTCGGCTGGCTTACAGACACCCAACACACATCCAGCACAGGTGTCACTGTACATGTGGCCCTGCCAATAAAGGGGCCGGGCACATATGCCCGTGGCCAGTTCACCATTATATCTGCGTTTGTCCCTGTGGTCTTGTTGTATGCATGAGGGCCCTGGGCCCTACCACATTACATTGTGCTGTGTACAGGGGGCGCAGACATGTCACCTCGGGCAGCGGGTGATGCCCTACAACAGCTCATGAACATCCTTCGCAACCCACCACCAGGACCCAGGCAGCCAAGCAACTTAGAGGAGAACACAGACCCTGCAACAGACCACACAGCAGGAAGCACCTGCAAGCACAGCTGGCGCATAACACCCACCCACACATGGCACCCCAATGGCTGGTGTCAGCATGCCAAAAGTAGGTGGCCGAACAGGTGTGGGTGGGGCCCAAACCCATGGAAGGCAAACTAGATCACATACGTTGGTGTCTATTATCCTTCAGAGACCACCTACACCCCACAAATGAGACCCACACTGCCATAGAGACACATGCAGATGCACATTCACAGTACAGAACTACGCGTAGGGGCAGGCAAATAGAAGTCACACACCCACGTTGGCTCTGAATACGACAGCCCAGGCCACTCCCCTTATGAATTGAGTGGGTGATTACGAAGCTACATGTCCAAGTGGAAATGGAAGACGGTCTGTGTTGTGCACAGTACTAAGTGGTGTAGTGGTAAGAGCATCCTGTGTAAGGGCAAGGGTTCATGACCCACCAAATAAAAATTAATGTATGTTTTTGTACTTTTTAAATATATGTTTTATTCTTAATCAACCCAGATAAAAGATATGTATAACAGACTGCCACTTCTGGAGGGGTTCTAAAACAGTTATTCTTGAAACAACATATCCCAAAAATGTGACATGCTGTGACATATGTCATGCCAGACTTGGGCTCCAACCCCTTCTCTGCTTCTGCGCCTCATGTATTCTGTTCACTGAATTAATGTGGCGAGATGATTTCAGGAGCTGCTGCTGGACCTGGTTGAATGGCAGCATCGTGGACTGTTAGTATGGAGGGCCACTGTCAGCTGTGACACCGGTCAACAAGACTCCTGTGGTGAGTGGTAGTAGCTTTTCTGTCACTTTCACTTTCCCTTCCTGTTTAACCCCTTCTTCCTTTTCCCTGTCCTTGGCCTGTCAAAAGTATAAAATATAACAGAAAGGGTAAAGAGACCTGGCAGGAGTGCAGATGTACAGAGAAAAGTGCAGAGTGTGTTAAAAAAAAGTATGCAAGCAACACTACTTATAATAAATACGCTGTTTTGAATGGCAAAAGCGTGTGGGTCCTTGTGAACCAGGACGATTGATTCCTACAGTTTATTAAATGCTGAAACTGAAGTGTAATTTGTCAATGATGCAATGTTTACAGTGAAGAATCACCTTGCTACATTTTCACCTTTTGGTTTAATGCAATGTTAATCCTGGCGGTATCCAGTTGTGTTACCACTGTGCTCTTTATTTACTCTAAGCATGCAGCAAACAAATTATTCATAGTAATAGCTGCATGACTATTAAAGCAAAAACTGCCAGAATAAGCTTCCATTGAAAGCACGCCATTCTCGAATAGTTAGGTTTGACACTTACTCCTTGTCAGCTAAAAGGCAGTCAGCTGTGTGCAGTGGTTGGTTTTCATTTCAAAGGTTTTTACAGCTATGCGATTAGTTATCCAGAAGTTATAGATTATTGTGTTTTGTTTTTTTAGCCACACCTTTTGTAAAACTGGTATTCCTGAACTTACATATTTAAAAGTGCTTTCATTCCTGATAAAGAAGAAAATTGAGTTTGGGTGAAATAAAATATTTGCCTGAGATCACACAATTTAAGTGTGGTAGCCATGTTTTTAAAATATTTTCTGGTTTCCCTTTGTACAAGTTAGCCAATAAATTAGTATCTATTTGTCTTTCATTAAGTTAAGGCTTTGTTTTTAACCTCTTTGTTCAGTTTTTATACAGCACCATCTTGACCTAAAGTAATTAAGTGCTTTCATGAGCACTAATTACATTACACAAGGTCACATTCATTTAGGCACATGTGAGATTAAGTGATTTGCCCAGAATCACAGGATAGTCACACTGAGAATTAAACCTCTTTCCCCAGTTCCTAAAATGGCAGCTCTGACCATAACACTACATCCTGGGTAGAAGGAGGGTGACAGGCTGAAGCCAGTATAAGAACTCATATCATATCATATATCATCTTTATTCGATTCTAGAAAGAGAATCATAAGAGTATACATTTCAATAATAAAACAAAAGATAGCAATCACAATTTAGAAGTCATAAGCATAAAAACAGACAGGGATCAGCATATTTCATTTAAAATCTTTCTTCTAATAATCACAGCTCTCAAATACCTTGCTAAAACCATACATATAAAGAGATTCGGGAGTAGTTGTAAAAATAAGTACGCCGGTCTGCACTGTCTAAAATTTAGATATTTCATTAGGGGCATGATAAAAGTAATATGGCCGAGATACCCCCCACCCCCTCTCAACACAATCCCCAAAAGGAGGGAAACCGGAAACAGTTCTTGAAGTTTTTGGAAGTGGGATGGAGTGACCATCCCGGCCGTATTTATTAAAACAAAATTAAAACATTAAACGTTTCATGTTATGTACAATTTCATTACCATATTGCGATGTTTGGCTAACCTTAACAGATTCTCTAATACAGAGGTTCTCCTAGCCGAACTAGCATCCTACAAAACATTTCTTGACATATTGAAATTGTACAACCTAACGTTTAAGGGCCAACGGCAAAGTCATAACCGGTGTCAAGATCCCTAACCAGACTTACCCCTCCCACTTGGGCTGGGCGACAGCACGGAGGCGTACCTCAAGTGCAACTATTACCAATTTCCCTTGACTTGACGGGGGCACCTAAAGACTCGACGCCAGTTAAAGGTCGTTCGAATACTCGTGTGAGGTATCTAGAAGGTACCGTAGACCTTATCCCAACCCCACACAACTTACCTCATCTGCCGTCGCAGATGTCACTGGCCCCGGGAAATTCCCCAGGAGGGGGCTGTAACCCCTCCTACAAAGGAAGGGGCCTTGACCGCCTTTCCTTTACTTCCGGCGACCCATCCTTAGAAGGGACCGCCTCCCCATTGAGGGGCCAATCGCCACCTCTCCCGAGCGCTCCCATCCGTGTTGGGTGACGCCCACTCATAGGGATCTACTAATTAGTGCTCACCGATCATGACCTTACCGCCTACCAAAATAAATACGACAGTGCAAATTAACCTACGAATACATTGGCCACTGTGACCGAAAGAGCATGCATCCAAAATTCAACACTAAACTGAATATCTTTAATGGAAAACATACTCAAAAACGACCATTCTTTATTAACTCAACATCAACATGGCACTACAACCTGTAAACGAAAACCGAAGCAAAATTAATTAACTTTATTATACACAACTGGCTGTCTTCAGGGGCTGGTGGGTGGGTCAAAATTGGCTCTTCGTTCTGTCCCGAGCTCACGTGCAGCGAGGAGGTGCAGCTTCAGAGCACAAGAACAAGAGGATGTCTTCTGGTCTTGCGTCCCTTTTTATCCGTCTTCAGGGCGGGCGTATACCCGCCCCTGCCTGCCCCGAGGGCGTGGCTGGCTGCGTCGGTGTCTAGGCCAGCCCACTCTAGGGCGGGAACGAGCGCGCCCCAGCTACGCCGCTTCGGGCATACCAGCTGAGGCGCGCCTCCCGCCCAAAAATGGCTTCCCGGGGGGATCGAGGCACTCGGCCATACGTTCGGGGGGACCGAGTTGGTCGCCCCTTTCCATATGGCCGAGATACCCCCCACCCCCTCTCAACACAATCCCCAAAAGGAGGGAAACCGGAAACAGTTCTTGAAGTTTTTGGAAGTGGGATGGAGTGACCATCCCGGCCGTATTTATTAAAACAAAATTAAAACATTAAACGTTTCATGTTATGTACAATTTCATTACCATATTGCGATGTTTGGCTAACCTTAACAGATTCTCTAATACAGAGGTTCTCCTAGCCGAACTAGCATCCTACAAAACATTTCTTGACATATTGAAATTGTACAACCTAACGTTTAAGGGCCAACGGCAAGGTCATAACCGGTGTCAAGATCCCTAACCAGACTTACCCCTCCCACTTGGGCTGGGCGACAGCACGGAGGCGTACCTCAAGTGCAACTATTACCAATTTCCCTTGACTTGACGGGGGCACCTAAAGACTCGACGCCAGTTAAAGATCGTTCGAATACTCGTGTGAGGTATCTAGAAGGTACCGTAGACCTTATCCCAACCCCACACAACTTACCGCATCTGCCGTCGCAGATGTCACTGGCCCCGGGAAATTCCCCAGAGGGGGCTGTAACCCCTCCTACAAAGGAAGGGGCCTTGACCGCCTTTCCTTTACTTCCGGCGACCCATCCTTAGAAGGGACCGCCTCCCCATTGAGGGGCCAATGGCCACCTCTCCCGAGCGCTCCCATCCGTGTTGGGTGACGCCCACTCATAGGGATCTACTAATTAGTGCTCACCGATCATGACCTTACCGCCACAGGCCCGGATAGTTGACCGGCTATCCGGGCCCCCCACAAAATTCCTAGCTAGAGGTCATGTTCCAACGTTTTTAACCATGCTAAGAAGTCTCCTATGAGTAACTCATTTCCCACCCGAGACAAATGCACACCATCCCCCAGATACATACTGTCATCATTAATACAACCGTGCGAGATAGAATGCAATGTCCTGGAACGAAACAACCTACTCACTTTGTTATTAAGTTTTCTAACAGAATGGTTCAAAGCAGGGATCGAAATAGCCCCCCGCCACACTTTTCGTGGGATTATATGAGACCACGCAATTATGCACCCCGGAACTTTCCTCGCCAACCAACTTACAGTGGAAAGCATTGCCTCCAGGAGAAGTCGTCTACCGGTGGTGACCAAATCATTGCCCCCTAAATGTACTATGACTATAGACGGCGGTGACCTCATCCGCCCTAACAAACCCTCAAAGAATGCCTGAAACTGGTCAATACAGAGACCGCCCCTTCCGTAGAAGGACATTCTGTACCCGTATTCCCCAGCTACGTGAATCATGTCACCTGCTTCGAATACGTCTGCGGCACGCCTCACGTATGAGTGGCCCACGACCCACACCTCCTTTCTCACAGCCGGTGATGTCTGCCCGCTGGCCTGGTGTTGGGTCGACTGTATAGTCCGCCCCGCCTCGAAGGCTTGCGTAACTGAAAACCAAACAAAAGACAAGAAGCGTGAGTACATTCTTACAGCTTCACAACATGTGCAACCGCACATACCTCTTATAACAATTGGAGGACCAACGCCCCACTCGTTTTACTTGTTCCACAGTAAGACCCCTGGCTGTAGCTTCAGTGGCAGCCCCTATCCGAAAGGAATGGGTCCCAAACTCACCCGGGTCCAGGCCCGCTGCGGTAATTGACATCGCGAGCACCCGCTGAAACTGAAACTTCGTCAGTGGGGTGGCGTCCGCGTGTCTCAACAATGTCCCCACCCATGATGCCACCCTTCGTGCTAGGTAATCTTCCAAACACTTCACCGGACACATGGAAGACCCTGGGATCCTGCGAATGACTATGCAGTCTCCCACCCCACTTTGATCGGTTTTTGACTTGACAAAGGATACAGTCATCGTCTCACCCCTGATCTGAACGTGTTCCCGGCACAAACCCCCCACCACATCCCGCTTGCTCCTTGCTACCAGCTCACTTATCCTCATTGCCCCGTGAAATGCAAGCGTAAAAGCAGCTCGGAACAAACAGGCCTCGAACTGAGACGAGCATGTGGCGGGGAGTGTGGCCAGCAACTGGGACAACCTATCCAGACCTATCGGGCGCCTCTCATCTACTTTGCGACCCTCAAGGCGTTGCCACCCACGCAGCGCTTTCTGTACCACAAAAGACGCTGTCGGGTCCTGGATATTATGAGCCCTGGCAACAAAGGAAATGGCAGCACGATGCCTCTGGGCTGTAGCCACCGACTTCCCAGCCTTACGCAAGGACATCAGAAAATGTACTACCCAATCCTCATGCCCCCAAAGTCCCCCTCTCTCAGTCCCCAAAAAGGCTAAATAAGCCCGAAACGCCCCTTCGTATGCCTTCCTCGTCCTTGGTGCTAGACTCTCTCCCACGAGGTAACGAAGTTCGGGGCACCGAGAGACCAGAGAGCTTCGGGAAAGGGTGCTGGCTCTGGGTCCGCTGAGGGAAGGAAACCCGAGAAAGCCTGCATTTGAAAACGAGACAGTGCATCAGCAGCCTGATTCATCACCCCTGGGACATGTTTTGCTCTGAATACCACGTTCAGTTGCATACACAGTAAGACAATTTCTTTAAGCAGCCTTAAAATCATTTTACAACGTGCTGCCTGACTATTGATGCATTCTACAACGGTCATATTGTCAGACCAAAATATGACAGAGTGATTTTTGAATCCCTCGGGCCAGGTTCTGAGGGCCACCAAAATGGGAAACAGTTCAAGGAAAGCAATATTACTCGTCAGCCCCTCTTCATGCCACCATGTTGGCCACCTTTGTGCCGACCATTTTGTGCCGAAGATGGCGCCGAAACCTATGCTTCCCGCTGAATCCGTCCATAGACCAAGTTCTTCAGAGGACAAGGCCGGTTTGTTCCAGACGACTCGACCATTGAAATCCGCCAAAAATGCTAACCAAATACGCATGTCTTGGCGGACCTCGGCCGATAATCTCGTGCGATGATGACCCTCTTTTAGGCCGACCATCGCCTGGGCAATTGAACGGGAAAAAGGGCGGGCCATCGGGATCACCCTTAGAGCAAAGTTCAACTTTCCAACTAATTGCTGCAATTGATGCAGCGTAACTTTAGAAGCATTTATACACATTTGCAAGGCTGCCCTGAATTTCGATACTTTGGGGGCTGGTAAACGAAAACAACCCTCATTAGAGTCCAACTCGATCCCCAGAAACTCGAGGCAAGTCGTGGGACCCACAGTCTTACCTGGTGCCAATGGCACGCCAAATCGATCCATTAATACACAAAATTCAGTCAAGGCCCGGGCACATTCGTCATCCCCAGCGGCCCCAAGGAACAGAAAATCATCAAGGTAATGCATCACATTTCGAAAACCCGTTTGCATCGTGTAAGCCCATTGTAAGAAACTACTGAATTTCTCGAAATATGCACAAGATATAGAGCACCCCATCGGCATACACCTATCCCTGTAATATGAACCTTGAAACACAAATCCCAGAAGACGTTGGTCGTCCGGGTGTACCGGGAGCAAACGGAACGCTGACTCGATATCCGATTTCGCCATCAGCGTCCCGGGCCCCAGGCGATTCAAAATGGCTACGGCCTCATCGAATGATGCGTACCGCACCGAACATACCCCTGGATCAATTGCATCGTTCACAGAAAGGCCATGAGGAGCTGATAAATTGTGGATCAATCGAAACTCACCTGGGTCCTTTTTGGGGACCACCCCTAAAGGAGAACAGACAAAATTCTGTACCGGGGGAGCCCTAAACGGGCCGGCAACCCGACCTCGGATAACCTCTTTCAGGATTTTTTCCTGAACTACATTCGTATGCTGTAAGACAGAAAGTTGGTTCTTACACGTCCCGACACCTTGAAAGTCCCCCACCGGGATGCGGAAACCATATGAAAAACCGTTTCGCAGCACCCCGGCAGAAGTACGGTCTGGGTATTCGCTGAGCCAAGGAATCATCGCCAAGGTATCAATCGGGGTTGGTAAGGGCGCCCCTCGGACTACATTAGACCTGTTTGGCGCCTCCTCTACCCCCATTTTCACCCGTTTTGGCTCTGCACGAGGACTCAGGATGGGGGGCCCCGCAACCACTACATTCGTGCTTGAATTTACAGGATCCCGGGGGCCTAGTACATTTACCTTTGTTGAAGTTGAAACAGAAACCCCTCTTCCCTGTGTTGCCAGCGGGTCTCGGATAATCGTCGGTACCCGTACCCGACCGAAAGGGCGTCCCCCCATATTGGCGGGAGAACTCACCCACAGTACTCCCCACCAACGGTATTTTCAACATCCCGGACTCTTTCATTTTATCCCATGTCAAAGAATCATAACAGTCCCAGGTTAAACTTTTGTTATGCTCCATTGCTTTCCTGAACAGGTTGTCATAACAGAACCATTGGTTACCTTGGTGCGATATCGAGTACCCCATAATTCGTGACTGATATACTGGAAACTCGGGGAGCAATTCAGGCCTACGTTCCCCCAAAATTGACGTAAAGATTCCCCATGCATTGCCCCAATTGCCAATATTCTCATTCACTTTAAAGGCGGCCATTTTTGCGCGCCAAACACTCGGATGCATCAGATCCTTCTGACTCTTAACAGTTTCAACTTCATAGTGATCAACAAGCAAGGAGAAAATGTTTACGTATTCCCCAGCCCAAATCTTTTCCTTTATAGCCAAAGGAACATGTTGCCCCAATTTTTCTCTACGAGAGGGTGTTGACTCATCCCTCGCGATCGGCAATGGCCGCTTACCTGCACCGGACGCTGCTTCCGTCCCTCGTGGCTTGTCTATCGCCGCATCCGGCGCGGGCATCTTGGCTGTATCACGTTTCTCGCGCAACTGCTTTATGAGTGCTTGCGCTTCGGTAGCCATGGCGCCCCCATTACTGTCCCCCAACCATGCTGCTAACTGTGCCGCCAACTCGGGAGGCATATCCTCGGCAGATGTCGGGGTGACTACTACTGGAATCGGATTCCCCTCCTCCGGTACCGGGGCCGGTACCGGGGCTGGCGCCTCGAGCGGGGAACAGGGAACCGGGACGTCTCCCCCGACCGGCCCCTTTCTCGGCCTCTTTGGCTTCCCTCCGGCCGGTGGACGCCCCGATCCCTCCTCGCCGTCTCGCTCCGCCAACCGCTTCTTAATTTCGGACATGTCCTTCATGAGGGCCCGAACCAACTGGTCAGTCGACATTCTCTTCGCGCCTTTCTTGGGCATCTTTTCAGCCGAAGTATCTAAAAGACAAAGAGAGAGATTAAAACGCTCAAAATTGGCTCTTCGTTCTGTCCCGAGCTCACGTGCAGCGAGGAGGTGCAGCTTCAGAGCACAAGAACAAGAGGATGTCTTCTGGTCTTGCGTCCCTTTTTATCCGTCTTCAGGGCGGGCGTATACCCGCCCCTGCCTGCCCCGAGGGCGTGGCTGGCTGCGTCGGTGTCTAGGCCAGCCCACTCTAGGGCGGGAACGAGCGCGCCCCAGCTACGCCGCTTCGGGCATACCAGCTGAGGCGCGCCTCCCGCCCAAAAATGGCTTCCCGGGGGGATCGAGGCACTCGGCCATACGTTCGGGGGGACCGAGTTGGTCGCCCCTTTCCATTCTTAAATCAGTATAAAACTTGCAAAACAACTGAATATGGATAGTTGATTGGCTGGACATCTTGTCGCAAGGGCAAGTTATTAAATGGGGCGACCAATTATTAGTATTGGGAAAGCTTGTCTGATGATGAAAGATATCCAGTTTAAAACGCGTCAGGGCAAACCAGTGTTGAGCATTTAAAACATTAAATAAATATGGTTGCATTGAAAAACTGGTCAATATAATTTGATTGTGCTGTACAGTTGTCTTGGCCAGTTCCACTGACAATCTTGCTTCTTCTAGGTTATTTATACATACTCTTTTTAAAGTATTCCTCGTAATATGCTTCAAGGATTCGGGTTGTCATAAAACTCAGGGTTGTCAATGTCCATCATAAAGTTCTTAATGTATTATAACCACAGTATTTTCAAAGGATGCTCAGAACCACAGCAATCCTGTACAATTGCACAATTAAGATCCATGCAGCCCGATGTCCATAACTTTTGCCAAAGAAGAACTGGCTGTACCCTTATCATATCTACTAAATAGGTTACTACTAGTTACGCATGGCACACAAAATTAGAGCTGCTGTTTGGGAGCCCAAGAAGATTTTTTTAAAACCCATTTTTTAACATCTGCATTGAAACCACATTTACATGTCCCCACAGCTCAGAGCCATACATTGCAATCGACTTACATTTAGCATTATAAATGGTCAGCATTTCTTTAGACTGTTTATAGCCAAGTTTTCTTGAGAAGTTACACAGGCCCGTGATTGATCTATGAAACTGCATCCTTCTTGATTTTACTGCACTTCTCCAATTCGTATCCCATCAAATAAAATACCCAAATACGAGAAAGTGTCTGTTTGTGGTAAAATCGTGTCTTCTATTAAAATGTTATGCCCCTTGTACAAGTTATGACCCGCTTTTAGGACATAAGTTTTACTTCTATTAATTACTAGCCCCAAATCCTCCATAAAATGAACAAATTATCTAAAAGGTGCTGCAAGGCCTTGGGAGTGTGGGCCATGAGCACCGCATCATCTGCGTATAGCAGAACTGGTATTGTTCGATGACTAACCTGAGGCAAATGAAAACACTTGTCTGCGAGGGTGCGACCCAAACTATTAATATATATATTAAATAGAAATGGAACTAGTATGCACCCTTGTCGTACTCCTTTTTTAATATCAACTGCTCTTGTATACTCACCTCTTATACCATAGCGAATCTTAGCAGAGCTTATTGAATATAAATATCTTAAGAAGTTAATAATGGCTCTGTCAACACCCATGGAAGTCATTATAGACCAGAGTTTGTCATGGACAGCACAATCATTAACGTGTATATAATTGCTCATCAAGAGATTCAGGTTAATGGCCTGCTCGGTGGTTCCAATTCCCTGGCGGAAACCATATTGAAGGTCAGATAAGATGTTATTAAAGTCTGCCCGGTCCTGTAATCTGCTTAAAAGAATAAGGCCCACCACCTTAACTAGAGAATCCAGTGAAGAGATGGGTCTATAATGTGCTGGACTGTTTCGATTACCCTTTTTAAAGATTGGCCGAATATGGGAATCAGACCAGGAGCTTGGGAATCCGGCACTCCAGCAGGACCTAAAAACCAAAGTCAGAAGTGGACCCCAGAGATGAACATTATATTTAAAAATGTCGATCGGGATCCCGTCTGGACCTGGTGGTTTACCTCCCTTGCTCGAGCCCAGAGCCCGGTTCACTTCTTCTAATGTAAAATTAAACTCAAAATATTTCGGCTGGAATGTGGACCCAGCAGGAGCATCTTCTGACCCTGGCCCTAAATTTAGTATGACAATTTTTATTTGGGAATGTATACAATTGGACAAAGTGGTCTACCCAGTCATCTTCCGTTATTGAAATCTCAATTCTGGTCTTATCATCATCCCTAATAAACTGAGAATGTCTAACACGCTCGAATGCTGTGGAGTATTTGTTAAAACTGGCCTCATAAAGATTGTCCCATGCCTCCTCTTTTAGGCTTTTTTGCGATTTTTTAATGATAATCTTTAGTTTGTTATGGGCCTCAGTACAGGTATAATCAAACCAGCCTGGGATTTTCCTAGCCCCTCTCTGATGGTTGGTAGCCAGCCCTACCTGAATTCCTTTACTAATTTGTTCAAAAGCCTCAATGATCATATCCGGTTCTGCTGACTCATCCAGACAAACCTCAAAAGCCTTTCTCTGTTAAGTAACTAATTGTTCTATAAAGTTGGACGGATCAATCATAGACCATCGGAGGGTAAAGCCATTCAAACGAGATAGTACTATATTCTCCACAGCCACAGTGGTATATCCTACCCTTTGCTTGATGAAGGAGCTGGTATTTAATGTTATACTCAAGGGGAAATGGTCGCTCATTGCGGTATTATGTAGTAAGAATTTTTGGACTAAGGTAGAATAACGTTTAGGAAAGAGTAGAAAGTCAATAACACTCTTACCCATACAACCATGAAGAAGTGAGTGACCCCATCGCCAGTAGGGGAAATCATGTCACAAACTTTATTAGCTAACAGTTGGCAGGGTTGGATGTTAAAGTCACACCTCCATATCAACATGTTATCATTTACCCCCTGGTCTATTATTGCTTCCAACTCCTCGTCAAATCGACATAAGATATCCAATATATCTGATTTGCATGTGTTGTTATAGAAATTGTCTAGAACTATGGAAGAGGAAGCTGAAAAATCAACCTGAACAATTTGGTAAAAAGGATTGAACGTGTTAGCTGTTACGTTGGTGGGGGCTAACTTATTAGACATATATATATGGAAAGGCCACCCTTAAATCTCCCATGTATGGATGGCACGGCTGGTGTATGGAAGGTCTTAAACATTCGGAGGGATTTTTGTGTAGAGAGACTCTACGTACAATGTGCATAGAGTCTCAGTAGTGGGATCAAAGGGATGGTTCTCAATTAAATTAAATTAATCATGAACATACTATCCTTAATATAGCATTCAGTAGAAGGTACAAAGTACCTTAGGAAACATTTTACGTAGTGTCCTAAGGGTTCCAGAGACGATTGGGTGGCCTGGGGGGTTTTCAAGTCTCTTATGGACCTTAGGGAGGGTGTAGATGACAGGGGTACGCGGGTTAGTAACATTAAGGAAGGTAATTCATGCTTGCTTAGAAATCCGTCCTCCAGGCCTTCAGTGGTGATACGTTTAATAAGGGACTGTAGTTCCTTAGTGGGGTTAGTCTGTAGCTTACAGTAACAGTCTGTATTAGACAATTGGCGCAGGAGCTCATTGCTGTATGCATCCACGCCTTACAGCACTATTCGTCCCCCCCTTATCTGCGGGCTTAATGACTAGGTTGGTGTTCTCGCGCAGTGTGGAAATAGCAGATTTCTTTTCTAAGGTGATGTTATAGGGGATAAAGAGGTGTGACTTGGCTAGGCGGGCGGTTTCTTTTAAGATAATCTTCTCAAAAGTGATAATTTCACTTGGGACCATGTTCGCAGATGGGGCGAAAGTTGAAGGTGGTCTAAATGGTGTGTGTGATATTTTGAGAGGGCCAGGATTATTTTCGCAGAAAGCCACAAGTCTTATTTTTCTGAAAAACCTCAGTAGGTCTGACTGCAAGTCCAAAAAATGTGGATATGTGGTAGGGACGAAGGAAAGTCCTGTACTTAAAATAGAGACCTCATTGCTAAATAGCGTATGGGATGACAAATTGAAAATGGGGATACTCCTGTTGTTGCTATCAGATACTGGTTCTGATGTGACATTTATCACTTGTAAAATTTGTGTCTAGTCTGTCTCTCGCCGGGAGTGTTGTACCATCGTGGCTGCTGTTTTACTTTGCCTCTTTTCGGGGGTTTGGACTGGCCTCGCCCTAAAAAAATAGGTGTTGGGATTTTTTGTAGGTGCACTAGCTCCTTCACCAGCGTCAGAACTGTCCGATGAGTCGGCCGATGTATCAGAAAAACCCACAAGGGTATTATGCCTATTAAAGCGGCCCCAGGGCCTGGGGTTTTGTGGAGTGTTACTGTAGTTGCGATTTGTGTAGAAATCTTTTTAGGTAAGGGTATGCACGTTCTTGAGTGAATGATTTGATATCTTTTTTTACTTTGTTTGCTTTTTTATTCTGCTCTATGCGGTGAAACTCCTCCACAGTTCTGTCTACCTTTTTTAGTAGTTTTTATGCCTTGGGTACAGTGTTGCTGTCATGAATTTGTTTCTCAATGTCTTTAATAATTTCGGCCAGTTTTTTAAGTTCCTCTGTGGCTGTGTCAACACCAAGCACTAGCCAGTGCTTGGAGCATGTAGCTAAAATTTGAAATATATTTGGGGTTGTCTGAGAAGACACCAGGGATGTTCCTCACTTGTAGTCCTAACAGAATTGTGTTGGATTTGAGGTATTTAGTGAGCATTAGTATCATAAGTTCCAGACGTGCAAACGTTTTCTTTTGTTTCTCTAAATCCTCAGAGAGATTAGTACTGCTTACTCCTGGTGTATCTTCTATGTTTCCAAACAGTGATGGGCCTTCACAGATTTCTTTAATGTACTCATGTGAGTATAGTGGTGTGTGATCAGACATATCAGGGATGTGTGCACTAAGTAGGAGGGGTGAAATGTTAAGGGGACAAGAAGGTGACCCACTTGTACAAAGTGTTAGGCAAACGCCCTTGCAATCAAGCGGTTGCACTAAATATATGTAAGAACAACAAGGGGACCGAAGAAAGTCAACACAGGACCTTGGGAATTAGTTCATCAAAGCAGCAGTGGTCCCTTACAAGCGTGGGGATATACTCAATAAATATAGACGCAATCGTATCTATATTGAAGTAACAAGCCCAGCCAGGCAGAGGTCAATTATTTACTTTTCAAATAATGTCAAACAGTCTATACATACAATATACAAGGCGGGGCACACGCCTGTACCCATCTTAATATACAATGAAAAAAGCAATGCAAGAAACAAACAAAGGTATTTTAGGCTAATGATTTGCGTCCTGTTATTTTGTTATTTGCACAGTTTTGAGATATAGAGCAGAACATTACTTGCACATTTACACTTATTAGGAGGGCAATAAAGTTTTTCATTTGTATAAGGTGCATACATATGTCGACGGCATTTCGATCCGTTTAACAAATCATACAGATCATCATCAGGACATGTGATAAATGCCTAACAGTTAGAAGCCTCAATTGCCTACGGAGAGAGAGGGAGAGGGAAAATATAAGGAGAATAATTAAAGACAACCGTTGAGGTTACGGGGATACTAGAAACTACACGTAAGGGGCAGTGAGGTGAGGAGCGGCAATCAGTGGTGAGGAGCCATTGATGTGTCAGGGAGTCATAAGAGACATGCGAATGGTGAAGATCCAAAAGAGGAGTTGGTCTGAGGAAAACATGAGCTATGGTGTAATCGAGCCTATGGCTGAGGGCAGAACAGTGAAGCCGAAAATATGTATAGGAGCTGCCCCCTGGTGTGCACGCGCTGGATGCACGACTCATAATCTGTCGGCTGCGCGACTCCAGCGCCTTTGGTGCACAACCTCTACGCGTTTGGGAGCCGGCATTACTTTTCCACAGCAGGAGCTACTAACATGCAGCTCCCCATGTGGAAAAGCAATCTGATTTAGATTTTGAAAGAGAAAACATATTTCCTTGCTATAAGAGGGCAGGATGGGTGCTAACTTTTAATTTTTCCGTAAGAAAATAGCCCCTATCAGTACTTTCTAATATTCCCGGGGATCATATCCTCCCGGTCTTATAAAAAAGTGTTGGGGACCGTGAGGCGAGCCACAATGCCCCCATGGTCCCGCCGGCTTCCCGCGTTCTTCGGGAGCCATCATTGCTTTTCCGCAAGGGGAGATGCTAACTTGCACATGGAAAAGCAATCTGCTTTGGATATTGAAAGTGAGAACAGATTTCACTGCACTGTCTTTCAAAATGCAAACTAAGTTTTCCATTCATGTCAATCACACTCACATTCTTACCTGGAACATTCACACTGGCTGAGTAGCTAGATGCAGAGAAATGCAGTAACATAAATACTAAACCCAGAATACTACATTATCCTCTCCCTCATGAAAAGAAACGAAAGAGGAAACCAACAGCGAAGAGGAAAACTATAGACAATGAAATACAATTCGTGATAATAATCCGTAAACCCAGGGATGAGGGAAAAACCACACCACTAGAGGGAAAACAGACAAACAAGATAAAGAAGGAAGAAAGAGACAGTTGCTCGTAGAGATTCCTTCTTCTTGTGAATTTAAATGCGTGTTCCACTTAGTTACTGGATACTCCCAACTCTTTTAAATGGCTTGCTCTGAGCAGGAAAGTCTCCAGATCGTCGCCAAAAATATTGTAGTATGTAGGTCCATACATACATACAATGATGTAGCCGAGGCAGTCGTAGTTGAGATTAGAAGTAGGTCTATTTAGCCATAGATAAGTAAATAGGAAGTATTATGCTGGAACAAGCAGCCCCACCAGGAGCAGCCTCTTAGCTACTCAGCCCATACTCCAACTGCCAACCCTCATACCAGTCACACAAGCATTCCATTCATGTCAATCACACTCACATTCTAACCTAGAACACTCACACTGGCTGAGTAGCTAGATGCAGAGAAATGCAGTAACATAAATACTAAACCCAGAATACTACAGTTAGCCTCAGAATTATACTTCAAAATATGAATATATTTTCTATTGGGGACCGCTACCACCCCAAAAAAAAGATGTATATACTTTTTTTTAAATTAACTTTTATTTAAACAACAATAAATAACTGTAAACGTAACTTAAAGATAGCAATACAATAAATAACTAGAAACATAACTTTAACAAAACAATATAATAAATAAAATGTGATATGGACTCCAATAGAAGTACGGTAGGTAATCTGCAAAACAAAAATGAAAATAAGTGTTCAAAATTAGATCGATGTGACTAATTTGAGGTCAAACATTTCAAGTTAAGGTAATACTTGGCAATAATTTTTAATTTGCACGTCTGCAGTGTGCCTGATACATTCCACCTCTCTTATAAGCCTGCGTTCAAGAGTTGTCTATATGGAAGTACCCACTGCGTCAGATTTACAGTATGGACCAACAGGTCTTTATAATGATTCAGAGATGAGATAGAATTAGGGGAGAGATCAAGTCATTATGCAGGACAATATTCTTTAGGGCTTATTTACAAGCCTCTTGTGCCACTTTTGTGTTACTTTTCCCATGTTAAAAGTGACGTAAAAGTGGCGCAAGGGGCTTGTAAATAAGGTCTTTTATTTCTAATGCATTTAATCGGAGGCATTGTATATCTAGGCCGCTCTGCTTACCTTGTGTAAACACTGTGACCAACAGAGTTCACAACTTGAACTCAGCTTTGGTTGTACACGGTAGAGCGGACAGCAGCGTTGATAACTTCAAAAGAGAAAGAGAAACGATGTGAGATAGAGTGAAAAAGAGAGAAAAAACAACATTAAAATGTGGGAGAGAGAAAGCTATAGATGGAGCAGTTAATACTGGAGAAAATACTCGTAGCTCACCTTTTGCCTCCGTTGTGTGTCCAAACATGTGCTGGTTTATAGTGCACCCTCCAGTTTAGTGATCTGAAAGATAGTATATAGAGTTAGTAATAGCATAGTACATACAAATGCACACGTATATTTTTGGTTTATTTTTTTGTACACTCAGGATACTTTATCACAGCAAGTTCCACTGTAAAGAGGTGTCTGTGCAGTGTTTTTTTCCAAAGTTCTATATCCCATGCATTCCCACTGCATAGCGGTGAGTTCTCAAAATTGGGTATCTACACTGTTGCACCCCATTCACTTGCAGAGTACGGAGTTTAGTGTTTTTCTTGGGAAGTCAGAGGCAGATTTAGAAGCTCCTTGCGCCATTTTTCCCATGTTAAAAGTGACACAAAAGTGGCGCAAGGGGTCGTACATCTGCCCTTCAAACTGTTGTAACTTATCTATTCTCACTGGCCGGAGGTAATTGTACATTACTATGCAGTGAAGCTGCTGCACACTACCTACTTTCTCCTTTTACTGATGACTTGACGTTTTTTCGGAAACAACTGTTTTTGCTCACCTTGTGCCATTGGACTGATTCAAAGAGGGTGCACTACATGTTAAAGCAGCTTTCTCAGAAGTTGTTACGATGGCCACGCATCATCGCAGAATCCTCGTATGTTGAGTTTTAGAGGTGTTGGTGGATGCCAATTTGTGAAACACAACCTGTAAGTTAAAAAGGAAGTTAACGTTGTGTGTAATTTTTTTATCTATATATAGAGTGATATAGAGTGACTGCAAAGAATATTCACAGCTCACCTTTCTGTCACCAGTGTGTTTTTCACCACGTGCCGGGACATAATGCACCCCGAAGTAGTACATCTAAAAGATAGTGAAAGAAAGATGTTATGATTGGTAATTGTTACTATCTTAATGAGGAGTTGAATAAAATCGGCCTTTCACACATGATCCCTCTCACATTTAAAAGAACTATTTGTATAGCTTATATTCCGTACGTTTGACCGATTATAAACACGTTCCTGCTATTGGAAAAAAATATATACATGTAATTTGATACACTATATAAGACTGCGTTTGTCTAAATCGTTGTGTCGCTTTATTGTATACAGTCTGCTGTACCCCATCAACTCCCTCCGATGCTCACCCAGGCCTCACTGCTCACCTTTTCGTGGACAGGACACCTTCTACATCATGTAGTCCTGATCTGCCACTAAGAAGTCTCACGTATGGTGCAGAGTCTTGATATCGGTATGGCTAATTACATACTCGTGCTCCAATGGTCATCATCGCAGGTTCTTCACCCTCTCAGTTCTTCCGGTACCAATAACTCATTGACCAAAGAGGCCACGCACTCAGTGATGGGCCCACTGTTCGGTGGTTCAGGCCTACATGAGGCGTCTGAATACCAGGACGGGCCATCACATCGCTTGCGATGGGAGCAACTCTAGAATGGCGTAGAGTACGTGCGCCCCGTCATTTTTATTGGTAGGGTCACGTGTGTAGTGACGCATGTGCTGGATGGGTGTGGTGTGGGTGTATACCAGCCATGAGGGAGTGTGTGTGCCATTTTGACAACTAGACCTGGAACTAAGAAATCACTACAATGGAAACCCGGGCATTGTTGCGTTTTTGTTTGTTCCTGGTAGTGTAAGTGGAGTGGGCTGGCCTGACGTATGCCAGTGCTGCGGGAGGCTCTGAACCATGATTCCGGAGCTATGGGTGTGGTCCCGTCATGAGCTATATGAAAAATCATGTGATACGGTGGTCCGTTTTGTAGTGCTGAAGTCACCCGGGTCTTAAACACAAATGTGTCATTATATCTGTAAAGTTCCACAACTTGGCCAACATGGAAGATACGGGGTATCACTGACTCTATATTCGTTCATAGTTGCACACATAACAGATGGTGGACATGATGTATTCCTGCAATTATGAGTATTTATTGTACATTTAGTGGAGTGCTGTAGCTGTAGTAATACAGGGATGTGAAAGGTTTTTGGCACATGAAGGGCAGCTAATATATATATATATATATATATATATATATATATATATATATATATATATATATATATATATATATATATATATATATATATATATATGCGGTCATTCAGGTAGAGTGAAGAACTTGATGCTAGTAATCAGTGTTCGAGACTCGAAGTTGCGTCCACATCTTGTTATTGTACAGAAATGACGTAATCTACGCGTGCCTGTAAATACAGTGCTTATGTAAATTGCTGATATACTTTTGTGTTGATTTTGCGCTATATAAATAAGCTTTAAACAAAAAAGGAGGAATAGCTCACATTGACTGTCACAGGTAAGATGGTTGCATAGGCTATTTATAGTACAATATAATGTGGTAGGACCCTGGGGCAGCATTTTAGAAACATAATAAATACACAGACACGATTAGATAGTTGAAGTAGGTACGGGCACGTGTGCTCAGCTCCATTTTATTACGTTGTTGTTGGTAACAAGTTGAATAGTAATCATACACAGATATTTAATCATAAAAGGTTTATGACTTCTGTTGTATTAATGTAGGAGCATTATATATGAAATAATACACAGAACATTCTATCTTAAAGGATTCATGAGTTGTGGTGCACTGAGGTATTGTTTGTTTGCAGCCTGCGAAGATGCGTGGTCCAGGCAGACCGCACTGGTAAAAATGTGTTTTGACTATTGAATTTTGCCTTAACAAGGGCATGTGACAATATTTACAGTGAACTGAGTTAGTAGTATGTCTGACGTTAATCGTGTGCTCACCCTGCGATGATGCGTGGTCTGAGTGGGCTGTACTGAAATTATTCATTGTTGTTTACTGGACTATGTGAACTTTGAGGGGGACAAAAAAAGTAGCATTGATGGTTATCAATTGCTCTGCAATCTAGGTCTACTGATTGCTCCCCATAACAAATTAAACGATTGCACTTCACTGTGCATTCTAACTTTCTCAAATTGTGGACGTATGTCTGGTGGCGATGTTGAAGGTGATACTCCAGAGGTAATTGGCATTGCCGGTGTTGGAGGTACATTTTGGCGCAATTTTCTACATTCTTTGTTATCATAGTTCACACAATTACACGATTCAAGGTGGTTGCGCATTCTAGCAGTGTAACAGCACTATTTTTTTTCTCTGCTTTAAATACATTGAGGCTTTAAATACATTGAGGCTGAATTTAATGCTGTCTATAGTGTAGATGAAAAGGTAAATTCAAGTTGTGAACCCTACTGTGCACGGTGTACATGGAAGCTAGTAGTCAGTACAGTTATAAAACAATGCTTTTTTCACTTTTTTTAACAAGATCTGAATACATACAGTATAATTGACTCTGTATTAAATAAATCAAGGTTGAATTTCCTACTGTGTGTAGTGTACATGAAAAGGTGAATTCAAGTTGTAAACCCTGCTGTCCGCATTGTACATTTTAGGGTGGAGTGCATCGTCTGCAATTATGATTGAAGTGGAAGATAGAATATGTATGCAGCGTGCATTTTATTATTGAACTAAATGTATGTGATATAAAATAAGTATTTCTAGGAAGCATAATAAAGGGATATTGTGTAGGGTTTGATAGGTGTTATACTTACTTTGGTTTACACTGAGTTAGTGGTATGTAAAACAAATGGTTCTGTGGAGCCTGCGATGATGCGTGGTCCAAGCAGGCAGTATTGATAGTAATGTATTTTGTGTTGTGAATGGTGCTTTATTAAGGCCATGTGAAAATCATTTTTGGTGCACTGAGTTACTAGTATCTTTGGTGCTTAGCGTGTACATATTCTGCGATGATGCGTGGTCTGGGAGGAGGGAAAGTAATTGAAGTAATGTGTTTTTTCAATTAGATTCTGCATGAATTCCACTTAAAAGTGATAGTATTCCTCATTGCTGACCTAAAACTGACAACACAGTATTATTTTTCTCCCTTAAATAAATCGAGAGTGAATTTTATGTTGTTTGTAGTGCTTATGCGCCACTGGTATGAAACCTTAAACTCTTTTGATCGCAGTGTACATTTGAAAACAGAACTCACTGTTTTTTGTGGCATCTTTTTACAAAATAGTCTTTGCCTTACATAAATCAAGGATATCTTGAATGTTGTCCACAGTGTAGATAGAAAGCTGAATTTGTGAACACTGCTGTCCGCAGAGAATATTTATGGCAGTAGTCCACAGAAGCATCAATGAATGCTTTTTTGTCACATACATTAACAAAATCTGATGACACAGTAGAATTGTCTCTGCCTTAAAATAAATCGAGAATTAATTCAATGTTGTCTGTAGTGCTTAACCGCTTCTGGTGTCAAGTTGTGAACCCTGCTGTCCGCAGTGTACATTTGAAGGTAGTACTTAGTACAGACATTGAGGAATGTTTTTTGTGGCATTCATTAACAACATTGTCTCTGTCTTACATAAATCAAGGATATCTTGAATGTTGTCCGTAGTGTAGATGGAAAGCTGAATTCAAGTTGTGAACCCTGTTGTACGCAGTGTAGATTGAAGGCAGTAGTCGACACAAAGATCGATGAATGGTATTTTGTCACAGGTAACAGAATCTGAGGACATAGTACAATTGTCTCTGCCTTAAATAAAACAAGGCTGGATTCAATGCTGTCCGTAGTGTTGATGCAAAGCTGAATTCAAGTTGTGAACCCTGCTGTCCGCAGTGTAGATTGAAGACTGTAGTAAGCACAGTTATAGATGAATGCTTTTTGTCACATTCTTTTACAAAATCGGAAGACATAGAATTCATGTGTCTCTACATTAAATAAGGAAAGGTTGGATTCAACGCTGTCCGTAGTACAGATGCAAATCTGAATTTAAGTTGTGAACACTGCTGTCCACAATGGAGACTGAAGGCAGAAGTCGATACAGACAAAAGTCTGCGGGCTGTGGCGCTGAGTTTGCAATTGGCCTGTATTGAGGAAGCACGCCGTCATGGTGGCAACCACGTGGCAGGGTGCGGACCTTCGCTGTGGCAGGGTCTCTTCTCTTTGCAGAAGTGAACCACGCCCAAGGCGTAGCCTAATTATTTATAGTCTTACGTTGATGTTGTGTACATTGGAGTAGCCCACTCCGCTTCTGTTTCAAAGGGGGGAGGGGTGAACACAGCTACATGAGCAAAATATTCCCCAGTGTCTGAGATAATATGGTTGCGTCCACTATTCAATTCACTACACGTATCAGTGGTATATGTACACACTGAAAAGTTTTTAATTTCTTTAGTGAATTGTGTATAGTATTTCACCAGTAGTCTTAGCGTTGCATACATTATTGTTGATGTTCGAGTTCTTTCCCTTATACATACTTGGCTGCCACATCTCTGTAGATTAAGGTAGTGTACTGTTGAGGAGATATAATATTTTGGAAACATTCGTAGTACTGTTTTGCGCTGCCTCCGAGGTAGTAGGGGGGAGGGGTCCGTGGGGATGGTTGTGGTGATCATGGCGCTAGGTATTGTGATTTTGTTGGGTGTCGGAAGTGTATGATTAGAACCTCTATCACATATTGCTCTTTCAACTTGGGTGAGAGTTGAATGTAATTCACGCAGTACATAGTCAACGTTTTTACAGTACTTAAATGGTGATGTTAATTTGTTAGTGGTAAGTGGAATTATTGCCTGATTTTTTAGGTGGCTCTGCAGATTTAGTTTGCTGTTGTAAATATGGGTAAGTGGTCAATATTATAAGTAGGAATTGTCATTTAAAAAACCTTCGAAATTCACTGAAAAAAGCATAGTTTTCAGGCAGGTTATAGTTAGGAATTATTATTTAAAAAATCTTTGAAATTCACTGAAAAAAACATAGGTTTCAGGCAGGTTATAGTTAGTAATTATCATTTAAAAAACCTTAGAAGTTCATTGAAAAAATCATAGGTTTCTGGAGTGTTATAGTAAGCTGCACATTTCACTCATACAAAACCATTGAAATTCCTCTGTTATAGTTAGTTGTACTAACTGTGACTCTCTCGCGCCCGCAATCCACTAGTGATGATGTCATATATTACATCTCAATGACAACACTGATGACATCACTAATGACATCATCCACGTGACAATCAGATACACCTCATCATACACTACTAGAATCTTTCATCACTTACTGTAAAATACAGAGTACCATATTTGAATCCATTGACAGAGCAATACAAGTATCTAAAAACCCACTCAGCGATTCCTAGATCTACATAATTACCTATATATTCACTCATACATGGTGTCAAGGATGAATAGAACACTATCAAATATACTTATACACATATATTGACATTACACACCAGCACACATCCGATTTACTTATGCAGTCATCCTACTCATTTATGCAAACAATGGATCATATTTATATTTACTCAGCTACACACTTATACAAACACCACTTCATTTATTCATATAGATAGTAACTCATACTTAGTGTGTTATAAAATCACTATTACAAGTATACAGTTATCCATACAGTCTCTCATGCAATCAATGAGTCTTATTTATACTTATTTATATACAACAAATGTCACATGCACTGCCTTTTATTATTCTAGTTTGTTGGACATATACCATTGAGAGATATATTTGCTCATCAGCACATCCATATGCATATTCATTCACCCAAACAACTATTAAAATATGTACTCTTAACGCCATATTCCTACTGAATCAACTATTGATACATCTTTGGGCAGTCACACACCCCTCTCCGAACCACACACATATTCACTCTCCCATACAAATAATCAGTTAACTAATCAATAACTAATATACACTTTCACGTAGCTAGTAACCAAATAACAACTGAGAAAATAATATAAATATTCACACAATTTAGTCACTATCCAAGATATTTAGTGAGACACTATAAATTAGTCAAGTAAACAGTCAATCACAATGCTACTAAATCCTCCATCCAGACACTTATACATCCAGTCATTCTTCAATGCAGATTGCTAAAATATATAATACAAATTGACATATGGAACCAAACCACATTCACTGGATGATGTCATCAGTGATGTCATCAGTGATGTCATTTGAGACATCGTCAGTGATGTCATCAGTGATGTCACTGACCATGTCATGAATGATGTAATATGTGACATCATCCTACTGGTAAACACGCGCGGCCCCTGAAAAAAGGATGAACCCTAACATAGAAGACAACTTATTGGAAACGTTTGTGCACCAGGCTCAGATCTGATTTGTTAGTTAAGAAGGTCGTGAAAACTCTAGATACACAAAAATATAAAACACATTAGAACTCATAACCTAGAAAAATATTTTTTTATTTTTTATTCTTTTTGTTTGTTTTTTTTGAGTAGAAAAAAGATGTATACATGTTAAAACTGATTTTTCTCTCCTATTTATACACAAATAATTTCAATACATGAATACATTTTCATTTCAGCAATTTAGATACACTGTTCAAAACCACATCTATGTATTGATTCAAGACTGTCCTGAAGAGTTCATATGTTCATATTTGGTACAATTCTACTACAAATCTACCAACTCATATACAATCAATTATTCAGTACATTGCGCTCCTCATAATCTGGCCAGACTGGCCAGCGTAGGCGGCCGATCTTTTAGCTTCCTAGCTGCTAAGTTATGGAATAGCCTTCCTGAAGCTATCCGTGGTATACAGGACCATTTAGCCTTCAGAAAGGCCATCAAAACTCATCTCTTCCAATAATTCTTCCATTTCTCTGCGCCTCTAACTCTCTGCAATTAGTCTGCTCGCAGCGCCGGGACGCCCCTTGGCTGGGGCAGCCGCGCGCTATACAAATCACTAGAACATTAAAATTAACATTAACATTAACATTAACATTAACATTAACATCTGTATAGTTGTTATACAAATCACCATGAAGATATTAAAGCCATATATGTCATCACTGGTAATGATTTGTAGAATACCACCAACGCGGTTCGGCAAATGCCTTCTTCAGGATTTTCTTACCACTGGTTTACTAAAATAAACAAATATATAAACAACATTTGTAATCTCAAGTTAAAACTAACTATTTTTCTTAATTCTATATATATAAGCTAGGAAGTATTAATGATAAACCTGATATAGTTACGGAGACAACAAAAATTAAGATATACTGTGTAGATACCCACTTGTGCCTCGGCAGAAAAACAAACGTTTAGAACGCAAAAAGGGGCAGGGAAGAAACACCCTGACCCCCTAGGCCTGCTCAGAGGGTCCCACAAGGACCCCCAAGGCCCCCCTATTTTTTTTTTTTAAATCACGTGGTACGCGTACGTACGCGTACGTACCCGTACCTTTGCGCGTAAGAGCTGCATTCTCATTGGCTGTCAACACTCCAAATCAGGAAGTGTTGGCAGCCATCTTGTGCTCGGTAGACCGAGGCACAAGAAAGCAGAAAAACAAATGTGTAGAATGCAGGTGGCCCTTTAACATGTGTGAAACCTATGGTTTTTTAGTGAATTTCTAAGGTTTTTTAAATGCTAATTCCTAACTGTAACGTGTGTGAAACCTATGGTTTTTTTTCAGTGAATTTCTAAGGTTTTTTAA
This sequence comes from Lissotriton vulgaris, assembly GCF_964263255.1. Lineage (NCBI taxonomy): Eukaryota > Metazoa > Chordata > Amphibia > Caudata > Salamandridae > Lissotriton > Lissotriton vulgaris. The sequence goes on from NC_141694.1 coordinate 503,995,836, forward strand.
ATGCTAATTCCTAACTATAACATGGCTGAAACCAATGTTTTTTTTTGTGAATATATATATGTATATATATATACACACATATTTATATATAAATATATGCATAAATATATGTGTATATATATATGTATGAAAAAGCAGTTTCCCTGCTGCTCCTGACTGCATCCACTTATTGGGGCTGGTGCTATGCAGCAGGAGCAGAACCTGCATTCCAATTACATACAAATTCTCAAAGTTAATCAACCCAAGAACACGCCGGCACTCCAGGAGTTTTTTACCAAATAATTTATTCCACTGGCGGACGCGTTTCAACCTTTCGGTCTTTGTCAAAGCCAAATTTGTGAATTACACCCATTACCTTTAAAAAACTGCGACAAACCACTTCCCCAAAAAACATTGTGTAAAGACTGGGTAATTAATTTTCCTACATTTAAGTTATGATTGTTATTCAATCTTTTATACATGCTTGCTGTTATTTCTAAAAAGAGAAAGATTAATGCATGTTTGTAAATAATTTTCTCAACTTGCATGGATAAAATTGAATATCACAAATCAATGCTGCAAATAAAGCTATTTAAAAAAAGCTTCAATACATAATACATAATCATAGCCTAGTGGCTAAATCATTCATCATGTCATTAATTTTCATCTGCTCAATAAATCTTGCTAATAATACAATTGATGTCAAGTGGGCCTATACTTGCTGGAAAATAATGGGTTTACATTGCTTCAACCATTCAAACTCATCAATAGGTCATTAGTTCAAGAGTATCAATCATCTGTCTCTCTGAATAAATATAAAGTGAAATTCATTACTATCATAAATCGGTGCTCGACCAAATACACATTGAAAAATAGTAAAAAATACCAGTGTTAACTGTTTGGCATCTGCCTTCATTCAACAAGTCACCAAAAACAATGTATTACTTCCTTGATCCTGGACTTCACAAGATATATACCAAAACTAATGAGGACAGCTCCTTGATGAAAAAACATGAAGTAAAACAACGGGTAAAAAAGGGGGGTTGAGGTGAGGTTTGGATGGAGGAGGGGGTTTCTTCTGTTCAAATAGCAGCTGCTGTGCCACTAATCATTTCCAATCAAAGAAACAGTTCCATATATAATTCCTGTTGATTGATAACCAACAAGTAAATAGAAAGAGTTACATCAGAGAGAAAGAAGAAGACATGAGTGTATATTGGAACATATAAAAGAGGACACATATTGTGAGAGACAGGCTAGGTATATGATGTGCATGTATGTAAGTGGAAACCTCGCACTGATTCAGACAACCTTTATGGTGATTTTAGTGGTCTTAGACAACCTTAGAAAGCTGTCTAAGTGGTAACTGTGGAGAGCAGCCTTCAGGCTTAGTCCAGAAGGAGTATAAATCCAGTCTCATGCAGTCTCATGCAGCTTTTGTCTTGCAAATACAGTTTACGGTGCTAAGGGAAGCTAAGGGGCAACAGCCGGTAATAATCACTGTCTCACTGTCTAACAAGGTCCTAACATGATTCACTGACATTTAGTCCGTTTACGGCTGACAGCCGATTAATCATTACTCGCTCGCTCTGCCGAGAGTCTCTGCAGAGAGTCTCTTTAATATTCTGAATATCTCCTGGTCTGACCCGATCTGATCTCACCTGTGGCTTTGCTCTGTTCTGCCAGTGTTCTGCCGCTGTGCCGCAGAGCCACTCGCTGAGCCGCTTGATCTTCCTCCGACCTCCTCCGACCTCCTCTGTCCACCTCTGACAGGTTCTGCCTCACTCTGCATCCCTTGCGGTCTCACAGCAGAATCGGTGATTGATTCACACAGGCCGTCGTCAAGGAGACCCAGGGATACAGAGCGGGAAACGGAGGCTTGCAAGTGAGAGCCAGCACATACGAGCATCAGGGCTTAAGGGTCAGGCCCAAGGCTCTAGACAGAGATCTGATCATCTGTTCTGATCTGACTATCGGGAGCAAGGAACCTGGCAAAGAGTGACTTAAGGAAGACAGGGGGGCTGTAACGGAAGTACGTGTGTACCTCAAGGTGTCTCTAGCCTGGGGAAACGAAAAGAGGCCCCTGAGAAACAAAAAAAGCAGGCTAAATTGATATTTATTTAGCTACCAAAAGCACCACAGGCACCAAAACCATCCGGAGCCCCTGGAAAAGAAGGGCACCCGCGATCAATATCTAGATCAAGCAACAGAGCCTTGGAAAATAAACATCTCTACGCCAGTAGATTCAAGCCTACCCCAGAGAAACTTGAGAAACTTGAAAAACTTAAGAACGAGTAGAATGTTGGAAATTGGGGAGATAGAGTCCGAACACTGCACTAAGAAGTCAGATCAAGTTGATCAAGCTGAACAACCCCTGCATCAAGAGAGAGAAGGAGCACTTGAATCACAAGACATGCAAGATGCTCGAGAATCAGAGGTTGCCCAAAACATCCAGAGCGCGGGGAGCTCTCAAAGATCTAAGGATGCTCAAAGAAGACCCAAAACTAGGGGGCAAAAGCAAAAGAGAATACAAATCAAGATAAAGACAAAGATAAAGAAAAAGATAAAGCTAAAGACAACCGCAAAGAGAAGGACAAGGACAAAGAAAAGAAAAAAGATAAGAAAGACAAGAAAGACACATACAGTGAGAAAAACTCTGAAAAGGAGCCTACAAAACAAGCAAAGCAAGTAAAAGAAAAGGGGAAAGGGACGATTGCAGGAAAGGACAAAGTGGAGGACACAGAAGGTAGCGACCATGACAATCTGGAATTAATGGCAAGAAAGACAAAACGACTACAAGCAATCAAGAATTTGAAAGCTTAGCTAAAACCACTGGTCAGCCAATTGAGCTTCAACCGAATATCTCAAATATTTTCGACCCAGGGACCTGGAGGATCAAATCAGTGAGACCATTGGGCATAATAGGGAGGATCTTGCAACTCCTGGAGCAGAAGCTGAAGGTGGTAAAATAAGGAACCACGTCACAAGTCTAAAGTCTGATTCTGGGTCTCTAACACCTGACAACGCTCTGGGAAACAAAATGGGAAATAATGCCAAGATTCAACTTGAAGGTTTGGATAATACGCCCAAGACGTCAAATACTAAGCCAACTCCCAATCACCCTTCCCCCCCAACAAAAACTATAATTCAAGTTTCTGAAACTGGGACCTCGATGTTTAGTGAAATAAGCCACTCCAGAGACGATCATAGTCTTGATCCTTCAAACCCAGAACTTTCAGAACTATCAGATTTTGCTGGCATAAAAATCAAGAAAGCAAACGAATCCGGTCCTGACAATAGTCCAAGAAAAATGCTGGGGAAAAAGAGACATAGACAAAAAAGACACCACAAAGTGATATACGAAGAAACTACAGACCCAGGGAGTAATACAGAACAATCAAAATATACCGAAAAAAGTCCAACTCTGATATATACATCAGAATCAGACCGCCAACAAATTACCGTCAATGAGACTACAGGGAGTGGACATAACCAACAGGGACACACAAGGCAGATGGGCCAACAGACAGAACCATGTCTGAGCGAAATACTCAGCTCAATCAAAAGCTTGCATGAAGAAGTGAAAACAGATAACAAAAAGAACCACACCGCCACACAAAAGCTACAAGTGGCGATTAAAAAAGTAGGTCTAACCTGCTCGGAAATATCAGACAGAATAGTTTCTGTGGAAACGCGTACCATAAACTAGGCAAAGATCAAGATGGTATTATAAAAGATCTAATGCAAAAGGTTGAAGATAATGAAAACCGAGCGAGACAAAACAATCTCTGTTTCCTAGGAATTCCCGAAGGTGTAGAAGGAGAGGACAGAAGGGCCTTCATGATCTCCCTTCTTAACACAGCTTTCCCTGAACTCTAGTCGTGGGAAATGGAGAGGGAGGTACAGCTTGTGCACCGCTTTCCATTAACTCTTTCCTAGCGAGCAAACAACCATTCACAATACCCAAGAGCAGTACTGATATATTTTTGGAATTTTCTGCTTCGTGTAGCCATATATGATATAGCACGGCCCAACAGAAAGAGGGAATATAAGGGGTTCAAGTTCTTTGCTCGATCTGACTATGCTCATGCCACAGTGGAACGGAGGTGGAGGCTGCGGCAATTAATTACACCATTTGAGCAAATAGGAGCCAGACTAAAAATTATTATGAACGGCCCACCGCGAAGCTTCACAAGCGAAATTCAGGCTCAGGCGTACCTCAAAGAAATTTCTCTCTCAAGCAACTCCAAAACAGAAAGACAACAAAAACCAACGGCTAGACAAGACTCAGAAAGCAAATGATGTAATATAAGGATATTCACTAATATACCGAGGAACTTTATTTTGGCACACGTATATTGTATTTTTTTGTCCAACACATCAGGGTTCGGGAGGCGGGGCAGGTTAGGGCTCTCTGACCAGACTGGCGCCCACACCTCGATCCCTCCAGATTCAGGTAGCCTCAAGGGGTGGTTAGCGGGGGCAGGAAGGGATGGGGAGGGCGGGCGGGAAGAGTGCACAAGCAAATAAAACACGAGTAGTCACAGGTAAACCAGGATCCAAAATAGGGAAAAGAAAAAGAAAAATGACACATCCACGCTATAAAACTGCAAAACATAAATGAAGATAACAAGGCAAAGACTAGTACATGGTTGACCCAGACACCATAAAAAATATGGCCAAATTAAGGATTTTAACTATTAATATTTGCGGTCTCAATGATGTAAAGAAAAGACAAAGGGTGGCAATCGGTTTCAAGACAATAGGTCCTAATATCATATGCATGCAGGAGACACATGTGGAAGGGTCACAGCAACAACTATTGAAAAATATGGGTTACAGATTGATCATCTCAACATCGCAGGCAACAAAGACAAGGGGGGTAGCCATCCTTGCAATTGGTGGGGGTATACAGTTTACTAGGTCTAGTGCCGATAAATTAGGGCGCTGGGCAATAACAGAATGCCTATATGGTCAAGGGAAGAAAGCCACGATTTGCTCCATATATGGGACATAAACAGATGACCCAGAATTATGGATGTTCATCTTAAATGAACTAGCCCACTGGTCACCACCCTTAATCATATGTGGTGATTTTAACCTGACTCTACCCCCGGACTGGCAATCAAGGCCAGACTTTACATACAAAGGAAGGAAGACAAGGTATTCAGCACACTACAAGCAATATGCACCACACACAGGTTAGGGGATTGCTGGCAAGCGAAATACCCCACAGATCCGGGCCATACATTTTTTCCCACCCACATAATAAATTGACAAGGTTAGATTACATACTGATCTCCAATACAATCTCATCTAAATGCGCAATAGAGAAACTCCCCTGAGTACTATCTGATCACAATCCCCTAATTCTCAGTATGGATATAGAAGGGTCGGGTTCTAGTCAGAATCAATGGACTTTTGAGCGGGCCTTACTTTCGAATGAGGAATATTGTCAATGTCTAAACAAGTGGATCCCAGAGTTCCTAGAGTACAATATGGGGACTGCTCCAATCTAAATCGTATGGGACACCTTAAAAGCAGGAATAAGGGGAGAGACGCTAAAATTTTCCCTTAACCTTAACCAGGAAGCAAAAAACAAAATGAAAACGCTGCAGGATAGACTAGTCAATACAGAGGAAGATCTGATGAGAGCAGTACAAGCGGGGCACAAAATAGAAGAAACATTGGCAAAGGTAGCTATCGCAAAAAATAAAGTGGCAGATATTTTTACAAAAAAAAGCTATAGAAAAAGCTATGATGAATAAAGAACGCATATACGAACTTAGCGAAAAGTAGGACACCATTTGGCGGTGCGAATTAGACAAGAAACTATGGCAAATACAATCAAAGAAATTAATGATCCTAAAAACGGTCTTACACAAAATCAACTAGAAATAAGAAATGCATTTCATGATTACTATCAGGATTTGTACACAGAAACTGATAAGAATCAAAGTAAAATTGAATGGTAACTTGAACAGTTTAATAGCCCACAACTATCTATGGAAGACCAAGAAAGCTTGGCGAAAAGCTCAGAATGGGTTGAAATTTTATTATCAATTAATAGCCTACTCCCGGGGAAAGCAGCTGGCCTGGATGGGATCCCCGTCGAATTCTATGCTAAGTTTTATAAACCATTGAAGGAAATTATAAAAACTTTAATGACACATATTTTTAATGGGGGGCAATCACCAGGCTCATGGGCCAGGGCTAAAATTTTAGTTTTCCCGATAAAGAACAAAGATCCTGCACAATTGGGATCCTATCGCCCAATCACATTGATTAACTGCGACTCTAAAATATACTCAAATTACTGGCAACAGGGGTTCAGTTCCTGTGGCTCCTTTGCTTCAAGGGAGATTCCTTCGGGTGTCCTGGAAGCTCACAGGCCTTGGAAGGTTTCATGTATGGAGCACAGGCACTGGAAATTGCAGCAGAGGAGCAGGTCAAAGAGGTGAGGAGCAGCAGGGGTCTTCCCAGTTGCATCCTTGATGCACAGAGCGAAGTCCAGAGAAATCCAAAGTGCCAAGATGGTCGAAGTTGAAGTGGTGTCTGAATCATGTCCAATGACGAATCTTGGGACACAACCTCAGGTAAGCCCTTAAATACCCTAAGGAAAGGGTTGGGATGATTCCGGGTCCCTCCCTAAGGAGGGCTGGACAAGGTGGGGATACCCCCTGTCTTTTGTCCAGTTTTGCTCCAGAGTGGGAGCCAACAGCTCCCTTAACTGGTTTGAACTGGACTATGAATGGAGAGCACCAAATGGGCCTGCACACAGACTATTTGGCGCCCACACTCAATACCAATACACTAAATCCTGTCTGGGAGGTGGTCACGCCTCCCTGTGACTGGAGGCCTATTGTTCTGCCTTCCCCTGCATGAGTTTGGCAGGAGGGCAGAATTGTGTCTCTGGTCGGCAGCATCAAAGTTGTGCTGGCCGGGTCTAGAAGACTGGTATCAGGAGCACTGAGAACCTAATGGAGGGCCTTTACAGTGCTTAGAATCATTACGGTGTGGCGGTATGATTCCTACATGTTTGATACCAAACATGATAGGGTTGTTACAGCCAGTTTTGAGATGGTCATCGTGTAATAACGTGGTGACCTCTCTATATGTTACATGGCTGTCTCACTTTCAACCCGGGAGAATGGGCTCCGAAGGCTGTAAGGGGTGCTGCTCATGCAAGGGCACCCTCACACTTAGAACTGAGCACTCTGCCTTCAGAATTGGAAAAGCCTGCCAAAGGGGTGACTTATAGGTTTTAAGTGAAGTGACCCTAGATATAGGGGACCTATATCTGTCGTAAGTGGTGCATCGCAGGCCTGTAGTGACAGTTTGAATGGTCTCCCATAGATGGCAAAATACATGCTTCAGCTTATGGGGGACCTCTAAGGTATGCCCTGGGTACCTTAGTACCATATACTAGGGCCTTATAAGGGTACTTCAGTATCCAATCTGGGAGGTACCTAAGTACTCACCATTACAATTTAGGGGAGAAAGCATAGAGACTGGGGTTGTGATTAGCAGGATTCCATTCAGACTAGTCAGAAACAGCATTGCACCAGGCAAAAAGTGGGGGTAACCATAAAAGCAGAACCTACTTTAATACAAATATATTAAAATATGTTTGTGTCAAAGGAAAGTGAAAAAAATCACAAACAAATCGCACAAAATTACATAGCAACCACATTCTTGTTCTTGCTATAGTTCCAGTTCAGAGATTATCAAAATTTCTTAACAATTCATAAACATTAAGTTCCCTTCTTCTCATAATCCCAGATGTATATACATCTCTTCATCCTGGTTAAGACCTCCAGGTTAACAACATTCAGCAAGAAGATGTACTCTGACTCAAGTCTTCGCAGGATGCTTTCCTTTTCCCCACCTTGTTTGCTCAATGTCACCCCGTCAAATCCAAACAAGGAAATGGCATCACCCACTGAGGAATGTTGTTTGTACCATTGGCATACAAATGTGGGTAACTGCAATTATTTCTGATAGCTCTAAGATGTTCAAAGATTCATTTCTTTACCGGGAAGATGGTACTACCCACATACTTCAAAACGCGGTGGCATACTAGGACATAGATGACATGATCACTATTGCAGTTGAGAAATGTCTTGATTATGAACTCTCTACCTGTAGGTAGTGTCTACATCCTTATGTTTCTACTGTGTGTGCATGCTCTACAGTTCCCACACTTTAGAACCCTTGTTGTTCCGTAAGCCAGGACCCAGTATTTCCTTTGCTCAAAGAAGTGACTGTGTACTAGCATATCTTTAACATTCATGTAATCCAAAACTCAATTCTTAGCACATTGGCCGAGCATCCTCATCCTAAATCGATTATCTAGTCTTTCAATCCCTGTATCTAGGACTAAAGGCTCACAGCCTGTGCAAACCAGAGCGATTGTGGCGTGCTCGCTGAATTAATGGGAATTGAAGTGAATTACCTTGGTTTCTCTGATAACGGTAAATATTAGTAAGAAGGTCATGAGAAATTAGTTGCTCTAGCCCTTTTGAAGTCTTTTGGACAATTTTACATAGACGAAACACACATGTTAGCTGTATTGATTACATTATCTGGAAGGCTGTATTGATTGCATTATCTGGAAGTAAAGGAAATGCTTACACAGAAATAAGAAAATAAAAAACCATGGACTTATATTAAATGCTATTTTACTCCTTTTTTTAAATTCATGCTTGGAAACTTTATTGTATAATATAAAGATATACAAAATGCTCAGGCAATCTTAACTAAATCTGTCCCTACAGTTGGCTGGGAGGCTAAGGACACATGGAAACAGAAAAAAGTCCAAATCGAGGGAAGTGTTTTCTAATGGGCTATTGTTTGCCGATATGATGGGTCTGCCTTGGTGTTCTGTTTTATGTTTATGTACTTTTGGCAGCATGCAAAAACATGGTGCCCAATTCACAAAGGCAATCTGAGACAAAAGTCTAACTTGATGACTTTTGGTATTCACAGAGGTCATTTAAAAGTTGTATCTTTATGTCTGCAGTCCGGCTGGAATCTCCGGCTTGGGGCGTACTCTCTGCACCAGGGCTGTAATCTCCAGCTTGGGCCGTACTCTATAGCTTGGGTCATATAAAGTGTAATCAATGAGCCGGAATGCACATTTTACAAAACTGAACAATAGGAACGTGTGATAAATAGTAGAGGAGGTCATGAAAATCATTTCAGGCAGAGAAAAGGGTGTGTCCAGACACTACATCATATCACAGAAAAGTTTGCTCCTTTGCATCATGGTACATTTAGTACACAATTTGTGTTCCACTCAATGTTGACTGTAGTGTCAACACTACAGTCAACACTTCATTTTTCACTTCACTTAAAACTAAGGGGCCCATGGTGCGATGGGAAATTTCACCATCAGAAATTGAAACTCATCAGAGGTCAATAAACCCTTGCAATGCCAATCGTAATACAGGATGTGATAATTCAAAATAGTTTGTCTGTATGCTAAAATGTAAGAATTCTCATAACAACTTAACAATGTAAGCTGTCTTCTAGCTTCCTTCTTGTTTTTGTTTATATCTCATAACACAACATTACCCCTTATCCGAGGGTTTAATGACAAACAAGGTCTCCCCTCTCAAAGAAGTAAGAGCAGCCCTTTGTCCAGGCTGTTAGTTTCCTAGCAAACTCATTTTTACTTCCCTTCCAGATTTTCAGCAGCTCACGTGCTACTATCTCATTAAAAGTATCAATGTTGTCAGGCACTGTAATGGGGTTGTATCTGGACTTGGGCAGGAAAACATTCCGGCTTGTTCTATCTGTATCAGATTCCTTAGCAAAGCCCATTCTATGTACCTATTTTTGCTACCTCTCTCAAATTCATGCAAAACTGCCAATTCTTGAATATCTACAATATTCGAATAGTCATAGGTTGAATCTTTGATCCCCCTGCACAACCCTGGATTTGATGGTGCCCTTATCGTTGTGCTGTGTAGAGAAAAGACCTTTAGCAACTTCAATTCTTTAACAAATAAAAATAGGTCAACCCATGCTTTTGCATAGTCAAAGTTGGCAATAGGGCAAAAAGACAAACCTAATTCTAATAGAGAATGTTTATCATTAGTAAGTTCAAGTGTGAAAGGTTAATAACTGTTAGGTTTTTCACACCCATCATTTGGGCTTCTTTTTTGCTGTGCATTTCTCCCATGCCGCAAGTTTTTTTTGGTGCTGATTCCTACTTTTCTAGTTTTCCTCCACTGTCGTTGTCTCCTCCTCTTCCTTTTGGTGGTTTCTTTCATGGCACTTGATTTTTTTGTAAAAAATTTTATTCTTCAAAAGTAGAAAAAGGTAAAACACTGGTTGAATTTTCTTACACTTCTGAGAAATTATCGGAGCTGGATTAAGAGGTCACTTGTTCCTGTTGTTTCAAAGTGCCCATATGTCTAAATTCCTCACCTTGCAGTATAATATTTACTTCCAAAAGTAAGGACTCTGCCTGGCTGTTACATAGTATATTTTGTCCCTGAGCATCTTGGTTTAATTTCATCCTCTTATTTAATCCTATTTCCATATCCTTCATAAAGGATTTGATTTCCTCCCTAGGCGAATGTTTATCCAAGGCTTTCTTCAACTTTTTCCAAGATCCTGTCCGGCTTGCTCCAATTCCATGGCTGAATATTCGGACAAAAGTCCAAACATATTCTTGCAAGTTGCTGCCAGTAGAGTAGATCATTCCTCGAGCAGTTTGGGGTGGGGATTCTGGTAAGTGGGAGTGATCAAAATACGAAATATCTATATACATATATATATATATATATATATATATATATATATATATATATATATATATATATATATATATATATATATATATATAGTACCTACTGGCGGTCGCCAGTAGGTAGTTATAGTTAGTATTGTTTTCTATAGGAAATCTGTAACATTCTATTGGGAATAACTTTGGCGCCGGTTGAGGAATCTGCCTGTAATTTTCCTTAAATTTGCCTCGCTGCGCGCTCCTTCCCTGAAAGTTTGGGGGGATTCGTCAAGCGGGGGCCGAGATAAAAGAGGGGTCCTAAAATGTGTTTTCCCCATGTTAATTTCCATTGGGCGGTTGGACTCACTTTTAGCCCGAACGGCTGAATGGATTTCCAAAAAACTTGGCAAAATTGTAGGGACTGGTAGCCTGATGTGCCTTTGCTATGTCTCAAGATATGTGCTCCAGTAGATTTTGAGTAATTTAGTTTCAAAAAAATATATATATCTGGGCGGAGCCTAACCACACATTTGATCTGATTGGCTGTCAGCACTTCATCCAAGAAGTGTTGGCAGCCATCTTGGGACCAATATACATGATAGCACCTCATTAAAAAGCATTGTAGTCAATAGAGGGTTTTAGGACTTCAGTTACATTATAAATCATTTGTTGATGGTACCATACTCATTTTAGGAATTGTGGTGTGTTCTAAGGTGATTTTACCATGTGAAAAAGCCTTCTGCTGTGATATCATGAATCATGTTTGAAAGAAAACTAACATCACATGATTTCCCCACAGTGGTTTGGAAGGGGATCTATAAGCTAAACTGAAAGCATATTTTCTGTAAATTCACATTATCTTTCTCAGACATGTGAGAATGAAGTCTGACATTCTCAGTAAAACATGTACATCCAACAAGGACAGAGACTGTCAGTTGATTCCTTTGTGTTCTACTGCAGCCTCCTAGAGTTTTCTAAAGAACAACTAGAGCGCTAACAGTCCTACTTATTACAAAGGTATAGTTACATTATAAATCATTTGTTGATGGTACCATACTCATTTTAGGAATTGTGGTGTGTTCTAAGGTGATTTTACCATGTGAAAAAGCCTTCTGCTGTGATATCATGAATCATGTTTGAAAGAAAACTAACATCACATGATTTCCCCACAGTGGTTTGGAAGGGGTTCTATAAGCTAAACTGAAAGCATATTTTCTGTAAATTCACATTATTTTTCTCAGACATGTGAGAATGAAGTCTGACATTCTCAGTAAAACATGTACATCCAACAAGGACAGAGACTGTCAGTTGATTCCTTTGTGTTCTACTGCAGCCTCCTAGAGTGTTCTAAAGAACAACTAGAGCGCTAACAGTCCTACTTATTACAAAGGTATAGCACACCTGAAGCCATCATGATGGGAATAAAATGGCAACTCTTAAAACATTTAATTTAAAAAGGAACAAAATGAGGGGGTATATTATGCCATAGAAAGTATTATTAGTGCTGCAGAAAGAAAAATTAGGGCACATTTTGAGTGACTTCTCAAATCCTCTTCTATTTCATTAAAAAATTCTGACATGCAGTCTCCCAAGATGGCCACCAGAGACAAAAGAGCCCAAATGTATCCCAAATATCACCCAGATGTAGCCCAAGTATAGCCCAATGACAGAATGTCCCAGAGTGTTCTAAAGAACAACTAGAGCGCTAACAGTCCTACTTATTACAAAGGTATGGCACACCTGAAGCCATCTTGATTGGAATAAAGTGGTAACTCTTAAAACATTTAATTTAAAAAGGAACAACATGAGGGGGTATATATTGCCATAGAAAGTATGATTAGTGCTGCAGAAAGAAAAATGAGGGCACATTTTGAGTGACTTCTCAAATCCTCTTCAATTTCATTAAAAAATTCTGACATGCAGACTGAAACATGCACTTTGAATACCAGCAGCAGACTTCCCTGGTGAGCAGTAGCTTTACTACAGTGATCTAATGAGCAACTAGAGTGCTATCATTCAGAATTTATGGCAAATGTGTGACACATCTGAATGCCTTCTTGATGGAACCAAAGTAAACAAGCATTGAAAATGCAATAGATCTCGCCTTCGTTTAAGTTAAAGCCATTCTGTTTGTAATAATAATGAGGTGGCTTTTTAGCTTTGCTTTTATTAGTGTTTTTTAAACTTTCATGTAAACAACATGCATCTGTATGCATATATGTATATGTATGCATGCATTCATATTTGTACTTATATAGATATACAGATTATATATGTTTATATATGTATGTACATATATCTATATACATACACATACATATATATAAATGCATATGCATATATATGCATATATATATGTGTATATGTGTGCGTGTAGAGAGAGGTAGAGAGGTAGAGGTGTGGAGGTAGAGAGGTAGAGGTAGAGAGGTAGCGGTAGAGAGGTAGAGACTAGTAGAGAGAGAAGTAGAGAGAGGTAGAGAGGTAGAGAGTAGAGAGTGAGTAATAGAGAGTAGAGAGTGAGTAGTAGAGAGCAGTAGAGAGAGTAGCAGAGAGTGCGTAGTAGAGAGTAGTAGAGTGAATAGTAGAGTGAGTAGTAGAGAGTAGTAGAGAGTGAGTAGTAGAGAGTGGGTAGTAGAGAGTAAGTAGTAGAGTGAGTAGTAGAGAGCAGTAGAGAGTGAGTAGTAGAGTAGTAAAGAGTGAGTAGTAGAGAGTAGTAGAGAGTGAGTAGTAGAGAGTGAGTAGTAGAGAGTAGTAGAGAGTGAGTAGCAGAAAGAGAGAATAGTAGAGAGTAGTAGAGAGTGAGTAGTAGAGAGAGAGTAGTAGAGAGTGAGTAGTAGAGAGTAGTAGAGAGTGAGAAGTAGAGAGTGAGTAGTAGAGAGTAGTAGAGAGTGAGTAGTAAAGAGTGAGTAGTAGAGAGAGAGTAGTAGAGAGTGAGTAGTAGAGAGTAGTAGATAGTGAGTAGTAGGGAGTGAGTAGTAGAGAGAGAGTAGTAGAGTAGTAGAGAATGAGTAGTAGAGAGTGAGTATTTGAGAGTAGTGGAGTAGGAGAGAGTAACTAGTAGAGAGTAGTGGAGAATATTCCAAAGTTTGGCACAGCACCACTTGCACAATAAGTCCAATCAAATCATATCACTTAGAGTCCTTATTGAAGCGATGAATCTTGGTGTATATTCAAATGCTTTTATTTTCCTTAAGTTTATGTACCACAGCCAGCCGAAACGTTTTGTTCTGTACAACAGAACTTCTTCAGGGCGTTCTGATTTCCTTCAAGTTATGTCGGTATCCTGTTGTCATATAACTAGATATTTCTTCCAAATGTTAGATGAGACATAAGTACATTCTTATTCAAAGTGACTAGGTATCAATTTTACCCTCACAATTCGGGCAGACTTGAGTAATTTATAGCATCCTCAAAGTCAGTCTTTCAAAAATTCCAAAGTATAGGACTTGATAATCCAAATCCGAATGTTTCTCAAGAAAAGTCATTTTCAATCTTTCGGAATATCAGTGTTTGGGCAGATATGACCCAGGGACCCCCAGTATGCAAGGGGAATTAGTCCCGCCTCTGCAAACGCGCCAGTGGCCTGCGTTGCAGAGAGGAGTAAAAAGGGGCATAGCCTCATTACACCTTTGTGAAATGCAGCCCCCTGGCGCATACTGGAGGTTCCAGGTGGGCTAGTTGGCCCCCAGGGACCCCTAGTATGCAAGGGGAATTAGTTTCCCCTCTTCAAACATGCATGGGGGCTTTGTTGCAGAAAGGTGTAAAAAGGGGCGAGGTTAATCAGTTTAATACTTTGCTCTCCATAGAAAATTGTCCTTCCACAAAATTTGCAAACAATTTTGAAATCTCCAAACTGGGTTTGGATGTTTGGGACCATCTCACTTGTCTCTGGACCCGATGGAGTGGGTTGCTTACTTTGGGAGGTGCTGGGTGAAGATTGGAGAGGGTTTCTGGTCAGTTCTCTGACCTCTGCCACAGCATAGTTGTTTGGGTGTGCATGTGGCGAATCATGGTGTTGTTGCCAATAGAATACTTTTTGGCAGGGTTCCCCCTGGAAAGTACAGTGCCACAGATCAGACAAGTAACCTTTGGCACATTAACTTTCTTGAGGCCCCTTGGGATTTTAAAAAACACCCAGACAACGTGCTCCTTTGGCTTATAGGTGGTAGTATCTTCAGGCAGGTGCCGCCTCTCCTCCTCCTCCTCCTCCTCCTCCTCCTCCTCCTCCTCCTCCTCCTCTTCTTCTTCTCCACCACTGCGGTGTTGTGGTGGTCCTTGTGGTGGTGGTGGTGGTGGTGGTGGTTGAGATGCTCCTGCTGCTGCTGCTACTGTAGCCATTTCTCAGTACAAATAGGTACAAATAGGTCTGCAAACAGATGTTCCTCAGTCAAAGTAAAAAGTGAGAATGAGGAAAAAAGGTGGGGGCTTTAATCATTTGGAAAACAAATCTGTCCTGAACCAATGAAAAGTGTTATTTTCAGGTCACATGACACTGGCTTTATCATTTGGGAACCAAAACTGTCCTGAACCAATGAAAAGTGTTATTTTCAGGTCAAATGATCAAACGCGATTGCGCTACGTGCCCGAGGCGCACCCGGGGGCGCTTACGTAGCTCGATCGTATGCACTCGAGTGCTTCTGGGTGCGCTTATGCCGTGCGTATCACACGGACGCGGCTACGCGATACGTCACGATGATGTTTTCGTTCGCGGCAATAGCGCTAACGGGACGCTCAAAGGTACGCGCACCGGGATGCGCCGCATGACTGCGCTTACCGGTGCGCTCACCAGTACGCGCACCGGGAGCGCTCCAGGGCAAAAAAATAAAAAGATTTAAAAAAACATGAACAATATACATAAAAAAATAGTATTACATACATATACAATATAGGATTCATTATAAAAAATATTACATTTCATAGCCATAGAAATTTGCTATTAAAAAACCTTTGAAATTCACTGAAAAAAACATAGGTTTGAGGCCCTATATATAGTTAGGAATTAGCATTTAAAAAACCTATGAAATTCACTGAAAAAACATAGGTTTCACACCAGTTATAGTTAGGAATTAGCATTTAAAAAACCTTTGAAATTCACTGAAAAAACCATAGGTTTCACACCAGTTATAGTTAGGAATTAGCATTAAAAAAACCTATTAAATTCAGTGAAAAAACTATAGGTTTGACACCAGTTATAGTTAGTTGGAAATTTTACTGACATAAAACCATTGAAATTCCCACGTTATAGTTAGTTGGACTACTATAACTTGCGCGCCTGCAATGCACTGCTGATAACGTCATATATTACATCACTCATGACATGGTCAGTGACATCACTCATAACATCACTGATGACATCTCAAATGACATCCCTGATGACATCACTGATGACATCATCCAGTGAATGTGTGTCTTTCTGAAAAATATGTTTTTTTTATATATGTATATCTAAAGGTCGATGGAAGAATAAATGGGTAAATACGTTTCTAAATGGATGTTTTTTTTTGTAAAATTGATTGTATAACTGACTTATTAAGTATATCTTAGTGAATAGGTGTACTAGCGAGAAATCTTTAAATATTTAAATATCTGTATTAGTGTCTCACTTTCTATATAAGTGGCTGCCTGAGTTGGTGAGTAGCTAAATGAGTGTGTATATGGGTTATTATTTGGATTTTTGGGTACCAAAATGAGTGTTTGTACGGTTCGGTGGGGAGTATTACTTAGCGCACAGATGCATGAATGACTCACTCACTGTTTGTATGTGTTTTGAAGACAGCATGTGTGCAGGACTGTATGGGTGGATGAGTGTGTGTATGGGTGTGTTAGTGAGTGAATGACTGTCTCAATAGTATCTTTATGAGTAACTACATATGTTTTAAACTAGTATAAGTGAGTATTGATGTATATAAGTGAGCATATCTGAGAGCGACAGATTCTAAGGCTTCCTATATTAATAAGTATGTGTTTCTATAAATGATTGTTTAAGAGAGTAAGTATGTCCATGATTCTGTAGAAGTTAGTGTAGTGGTGGATGTACAGCTGTATATGCAAGTAAATGGATATATAGGTGTATGAGTACATATGATGAGTCAGTACATGTATGAGTGACTATATAGAACTGTTGGTGAATGAGTGGATGTGTATGTAGATTTTGGGATTACTCAATAGGTTGTTCTAACTGGAATTGGTATCTCCATTTTTTTGAAAATTTTAGTTTCTATTTTTGATCGTGTGTATCCAAGGTTATATTACAGTAAGAGGAGGTGTGCCACAAGGATGATGTCATCAGTGATGTCATCTGGGATGTAATTTGAGATGTCATGAGTGATGTCACTGACCATGTCATGAGTGATGTAATATGTGACGTCATCAGCAGTGCATTGTGGGCGCGCAAGTTATAGTTAGCTGAGCTAACTATAACGGAGGAATTTCAAAGGTTTTGCATGAGAGAAATGTTCAGCTAACTATAAAGTGTGAAACCTATGGTTTTTTCAATGAATTTGCAAGGTTTTGTAAATGCTAATTTATACATGTATTAATTATTATGTCTTTCTTTTTATACTAATTTCTTATATTTTTAATATGAATATTTATATTTATTTTATTTTTTAGATTATATTTCATATTCTTATTATATAATAGCAAAACTAAATTGCAAAGTCATTTTTGGATGAATTATTGCTTGACTTTGGTTGCAAGTATTACACAGCTCCAGCAATTCTCTTGGGGCCCTATGCTCACAATGCTGTATCAATTCTTACACCTGCTTCAAGCATGTGCCAGGTTTTGACGCAGCATTAGCTCAAAAGTCACTGAATAAAATGTTATACATTTCACTCAGTCACTTTTAGGAGGCCTTGCTGCACCCCCTTCTGCACAAGAAAGCCTCTTCTGGTGCAGCGCTTTACAATGTAATATACCCTCCAGATGTGTCACATTGTTAATAGCACACACCATGGCACATCTTTTGCACCACCGCTGTGTCACATAAGTGATGCAACAGCTGTGTAAAAGAGGCACAAGGGGATTGTAAATCCATCCCTAACATATAAAAATTCTCCCACGCACTGTCACCAGCAGCGCAAATTGAAACATAGACGTGTAACATATTTATGTACATATGATACATTCAAGTGCTTCGGACATACTACAGTATACTACAAATAAACACTTTGTAGATTTATGCTGTAGCAGTTCCTTATAGTTCTGCACTTTCACATTCTCCATACACTAGTAACATATTCATTCATTCCTTTATGAACTACACATTCATTCTGACAAACCTTTACACACTAACATAGATATATAGTTCTTTCTTTGACCAGTGGAGGTAGTTCTAAAAAGAACTGTTTTTTTATGTTTTGTATTTTTTTTGTGTTTTCTCAACAAATTCCAAGTGGAACAAAAGAATGAAAAAAAGAACCACTAATATCGAGGACAGCAATGATCCTGCATCCTGCGTTTCATCAAGTCTATAGACTATTCCCCATAACACAAAAGCTTATCACAATAAATACATAGAATTTTAACTTTAGCAATGTCAGAAACACTATGTGGGTGTGGACTGCTTGCTGAAAATGCTGCTGCTGCAGTTGATGTGCTTGGTGCAGAGGTAGGTGGGATCTCGTGCAGCCTTCGTATTGCAGCTCGAGCAAAGTGATTGGGGTGCAAGTTCTTCCCATGTCGCACCATATTTGCTGTGCCAAAAGAGTATTTTTTACATGGATCACCCCTTGAAAGAGTTGTTTCGCAAATTTTACAGGTTACTTTTGGAGCATTAACCTTTTTTTGACCTTTTGGAAAAGTGAAAAACTTCCAAATTAGAGCTTCTTTCCTCTTCTTTGGACGTTCTTCAGGAATGAAATCTCCCTCTGAAGAACTGCTGGAAGATGACTCCATTGCTCTTATTATGGTGATCTTCCTTCTATTTGATAAGATTATCAGAACAAATGCTTCTCCTTAGAAAGTCAAAGTCGAATAATTATTATGGGACGGAAATTTTAACAGTCGCAATAGGAAAAGTTATGAACCAATCAAATCTCTCCTTTTAAAGTCACATGGCTTTGCGAACGCTTATGATGCGCTTGCGCAGCTCTTTCAATATGAGTACGCATGATGTTCTACCGTGATTTGTGTAATTCTTTTTAAAAGTAATATATGATTATTACAAGTATTAAAAAAATTCAGTTATTCCAAATGTCTGCCCTTAGTATGTACATTAAATACATACATGTTTTAAACCACGTAGAAACATTGCCCCCTTTCGCATACAGAACGCCGTACATGACGTCACACCGAAGCTTTAATGCGACGCGTAGCGTCAAAGCATATTCGTACCGTAAGCGCGGGTACACGCTGAGTATGATAAGCAGTACAAACTATGGTGCGATCACCCTCTCAGTGATAAATCAGAACTCAGGGCGCGCTAAGGAGAATGATTAGAAGTGCTGACTCATTGCAGATCCGATTCTGGGCCTGCCTCTGCGTACATTATAACACCGCCCCCATCTCTCTCTGTTGTTAATTGTTAGTGCACACACTCATACTTGCACATGCGCGGTGCACGCCCGCCCACACTACCCACATGCCACCAACTAGCATGCTTGCTATCATTTAGCCTGCAAACCAATACATTACCCAATGGCATGTCCCTCAGGGCCATCATTCTTGCAGACCACGAAAATGCTACGAATGACGGCCCTGGGCTTGGTTTGGTCAGCCCCCGTGGTTCCCATATAATGAGGGCACTGACGTGAGCACGCTCTCTTTTGCCTGCCTCTGCTGCGGTGACAGACAGACTGTCGAAACCACCCCAGACTCAGCGAAACCGCAGCCTTTCAAGACACGACAAAAGACGACAGAATCAAATGTAAGAGAAGACGTCACAACATCAGCCTCCACTGTAAATTGTTTATGCATAATGCTATTTTTTTATCCTTCATATGGCTTTCCTACCCCTCAATGGTTTTAAATTGTACTTACATAATTGAAATATTTATTTATAAGTTACGAGGTCCTATACACCTCTAATCTTAAAAATGATGCGTGCATACATTTCTGTGTCGTATTTCTGTACTGCACCACGTGCTTAGGCCTCTATTATTATTAATTGGGCGTCCATGATAGTATTTTTGTTTTCTGCGTCACGAGGCCAACCCAGGCCTCTATTAACTTATTGATCTTCCTTTGTTTGCTGGAGCTGCAACAGTCTTAACTACTGAAAATTAAGAACCCACATTAAAATTAACTTTTGATAGTTACACAACTCACTTTACGATGACTAATCAAAATGTTCTTTTGTTTCCTTCAGCAAACATCGTTCAGAACCAACCACGGCATATCGAGCAACAGCAATAGAATTGTCTGCAACTTATTGAATATACTTTGACGTACAGAAGCAGAGTACAAGTCGAATGGTTAACTCCTGTGGCCGCACTCTTTATACAAGGTAAGCACAGCAGCCTAGATCTACAAAGCCTTCATAGCAATGCATTAGAAATAAGTCACCATAACGGCCGTCAGTAACGAAGTAGGCACTTCCATGTAGACACCACTTGAACGCGGCACTATAACAACGGAAATATACCAGGTACACTGCACTCGTAAAACTGTAGTGATAGCTTTATTTGTGAAACGAGAGAAGGCCATATTATCAAGCCTGGATGATCAAATTATCGCCATTTTATCGGCAGGAAAGGGACGCTAAAGTGGCGATAATGGGATATGCTCTATGGAATTCTAATCAAAGCTCATGTTACATGTGAAGGACATCAGACATGAGCTTCGATTGGAATTCCATAGAGCATATTATCAAACCCATTATCGACACTTTAGCGACACTTTCCTGCCAATAAAGTTGCGATAATTTTGTCGCCCAGGCTTCATATTTTGGCCCAGAGTGTGTACTGTACAGCAGCTTCTCTGCAAAATCTATAATTACCTCCGAGCAGTGACAACATATAGCCTACAACAGTCTGACAAACAGATCCACAACCTTATTATGCCACTTTTGAGTCACTTTGAACATGGGTAAAGTGATGCAAGGACCTAGTAAATCTACGTCTGACTTTTCTAAAAAAAATCTCAACTCCAGACTCTGTGACACAGTTTTAATGTTTTTTTCTCTCTCTCTATCTCTCTCTCACTCTCTGTGACATCATTTCTATTTCTCTCTTAAACTTAGACACTGCTGTCTGCTTGGACATGTAGAAGAATTGTTGAAGTGAACTTGTGAAGTCTACTTCCGTATGTGTTTGGCCGCAAGGTTTATACAACGGTAAGCACAGAGGCCTAGATCAACAAATCCTTCATAGGAATGCATTAGAAATAATTCAGCATAACAGGCATTAGTAACGCATATAGACACAACTTGAATGAGGCACTATAGCAAGTAAAATGTACCAGGTACACTGCACTCGTAAAACTGTAGTGTAACTTTAATTTATGAAAAGAGAGAGGACCATATTATTAAACCTTGGCAACATAATTATCGCCACTTTATCGTCAGCAAACTACCGCTAAAGTGGCCATAATAGGTTTGATAATATGCTCTATTGAATTCCAATCAAAGCTGATGTTAGATGTGAAGGACATCAAACATGAGCTTCGATTGGAATTCCATAGAGCATATTATCAAACCCATTATCGCCACTTTAGCGAGACTTTCCTGCCAATAAAGTTGCGATAATTTTGTCGCCCAGGCTTCATATTACGGCCCAGACTGTGTACTGTACAGCAGCTTCTCTGCAAAATCTATAATTACCTCCGAGCAGTGACAACAGATAGCTTACTACAGTCTGACAAACAGATCCACAACCTTATTATGCCACTTTTGAGTCACTTTTAACATGGGTAAAATGATGCAAGGACCTAGTAAATCTACGTCTGACTTTTCAATAAAAAATCTCAACTCCAGACTCTGCAACACAGTTTTAATGTTGTTTTCTCTCTCTTTCTCTATCTCACTCTCTGTGACATCATTTCTCTTTCTCTCTTAAACTTAGACAATGCTGTCTGCTTGGACGTGTAGAGGAATTGTTGAAGTGAAGTTGTGAAGTCTACTTCCTTATGTGTTTGGCCGCAAGGTTTATAGAACGGTAAGCACAGAGGCCTAGATCTACAAATCCTTCATAGGAATGCATTAGAAATAATTTGGCATAACGGGCGTTAGTAACGCAGTAGGCGCTTCCATATAGACACCACTTGAACACGGCACTATAACAAGTAAAATGCACCAGGTACACTGCACTCGTAAAACTGTAGTGTTAGCTTTATTTGTGAAACGAGAGAGGGCCATATTATCAAGCCTTGGCGACAAAATTATCGCCACTTTATCTGCCGCAAACTGCTGCTAAAGTGGCTAAAATAGGTTTGATAATATGCTCTATTTAATTCCAATCGAAGCTCATTTTAGATGTGAAGGGCATCTAACATGAGCTTCGATTGGAATTCCATAGAGCATATTATCAAACCCATTATCGCCACTTGAGCGACACTTTCCTGCCAATAAAGTGGCGATAATTTTGTCGCCCAGGCTTGATATCATGACCCAGAGTGCGTAGTGTACAGCACCTTCTCTATAAAATCTATAATTACCTCCAAGCAATGACAACAGATAGGTTACAACAGTCTGACAAACAGATCCACAACCTTATTACGCCACTTTTGAGTCACTTTTAACATGGGTAAAGTGATGCAAGGAGCTAGTAAATCTACATCTCACTTTTCAAGAAAAAATCTCAACTCCAGACTCCGCGACACAGTTTTAATGTTGTTTTCTCTCTCTTCATCTCTCTCACTCTCTATGACATAATTTCTCTTTCTCTCTTAAACTTAGACACTGCTGTCTTGGACGTGTAGAAGAATTCAGAAACAGTTGTGACACCAACTGCCTGAAATGTTTACCCGCAAAGTTTATACAAAGGTAAGCACAGAGGCCTAGATGTACAAAGCCTTCATAGGAATGCATTAGAAATAAGTCGCCATAACGGGCGTCAGTAATGCAGTAGGCACTTCCATATAGACACCACTTGAATGCGGCACTATAACAGAACTGAAATGTAAGAGTCACACTGCACACGTAAAACCGTACAGTTACCAAAACTTGTAGGGACATAGTATCAAGAACGGCAATAAATAAAATCGCTTTTTTCAGCGGCAGGAAACTGCCGCTAAAGCGGCGATAATGGGCTTGATAATATGCCCTTCTGTATTCCCATAGTAGCCCAGGTGAACACCAGAACCTGGACTGCTATGGGAATTCACAACAGCATATTATCAAGCCCATTATCGCCGCTTTAGCAGCAGTTTCCTGCCGCTGAAACAGCGATAATTTTATCGCCGTTCTAGATAATATACCCCATAATGCTTCAGCTCATTTAATCACATCTACATAATTCTAAACTCTAATTTTCTTTTTCCTTTTGCAGATTACCATTCGGACACCTTTTGGTATCCATTTCACAATTTATTTATAACATTGTTTAAGTTATTTTTCCAGTTCTAATATAGTTATAATTGAGTTTTGTTTATATTTATTGTTTAATAAAAGTTAATAAAAAAACTACATACTTCTTCTATTTCGTGGGGGAGGGGTATGACGGCCCACAATAAAAATAATGTTGAAATACTATAGTAAGATATTCAAGACTAGGATTGAAAACTACGGCGTTCTAACTAACAGATATAATAAAAACAACAGTGAGAAACTACGAAAATGGCAGTGGACGGAGTACGTAATCAACGTTTGCTGCCTCAGCACCACCTTTCAAATAAATATATAAAAAAATATGACTATTAATACTGCATAAAAAAATAGCAGCGGATGACACACACAAACCGGGAAAAGAAAGCGACAGATTTACAAACTGATACAAACAAAGGTTTGCTTGTTGAACTTCAAGAAAAAGAAAATGTGGGATTCGAAACAACGCTGAGCATGCGAAGAGAGTACAACTGCTACAGCAAAAAAAAAGGAAAGCTTTACATACTATCATAGAAATGAAGGAGCATATTATCATTACATTATCGCAGCTTTTATCGACAGGAAACTGCAGATAAAGCGGCGATAATGTGCTTGATAATAGGCCCTTGTAACTTCCATAGCAGCCCAGGTTCTGGTATTAACCTGACCTCCTATGGTTATTCACAAGGGCAAATTATCAAGCCCATTATCGCCGCTTTATCGGCAGTTTCCTGCCGATAAAAACGACGATAATGAATCGCCTTTGGTGGATACTATGGCTCATTGCTCTTTTTTTGACCAGTAAATTTAGGTGCATATTATCAAAGAGCGGTGTGGAAAGGGGCGACCAACTCGGTCCCCCCGAACGTATGGCCGAGTGCCTCGATCCCCCCGGGAAGCCATTTTTGGGCGGGAGGCGCGCCTCAGCTGGTATGCCCGAAGCGGCGTAGCTGGGGCGCGCTCGTTCCCGCCCTAGAGTGGGCTGGCCTAGACACCGACGCAGCCAGCCACGCCCTCGGGGCAGGCAGGGGCGGGTATACGCCCGCCCTGAAGACGGATAAAAAGGGACGCAAGACCAGAAGACATCCTCTTGTTCTTGTGCTCTGAAGCTGCACCTCCTCGCTGCACGTGAGCTCGGGACAGAACAAAGAGCCAATTTTGAGCGTTTTAATCTTTCTTTTGTCTTCTAGATATTTCGTCTGAGAGATGCCCAAGAAAGGCGCCAAGAGAATGTCGACTGACCAGATGGTTCGGGCCCTCATGAAGGAGATGTCCGAAATAAAGAAACAGTTGGCGGGGCGAGACGGCGAGGAGGGATCGGGACGTCCACCGGCCGGAGGGAGGCCTAAGAGGCCGAGAAGGGGGCCGGTCGGGGGAGACGTCCCGGTTCCCTGTTCCCCGCTCGAGCCGCCAGCCCCGGTACCGGCCCCGGTACCACAGGAAGGGAACCCGATCCCGGTCGTAGTCACCCCGACATCTGCTGAGGGTATGCCTCCCGAGTTGGCGGCACAGCTAGCAGCGTGGTTGGGGGACAGTACAGAGGGCGCCACGGCTGCCGAAGCGCAAGCAATCATGAAACAGTTGCGCGAGAAACGTGATGCAGCCAAGGTGCCCGCGCCGGATGCGGTGATAGACAAGCCACGAGGGGCGGAAGTAGCGTCCGGTGCAGGTAAGCGGCCATTGCCGATCGCAAGGGATGAGTCAACACCCTCTCGTAGAGAAAAATTGGGGCAACATGTTCCTTTGCCAATAAAGGAAAAGATTTGGGCGGGGGAATACGTAAACATTTTCTCCCTGCTCGTTGATCACTATGAGGTCGAAACTGTTAAGGGTCAAAAGGATCTGATGCATCCGAGTGTTTGGCGCGCCAAAATGGCCGCCTTTAAAGTGAATGAGAATATTGGTAACTGGGGTAATGCTTGGGGAATTTTTACGTCAATTTTGGGGGAACGTAGGCCTGAATTGCTCCCTGAATTTCCAGTATATCAGTCACGAATTATGGGGTACTCGACATCGCACCAAGGTAACCAATGGTTCTGTTATGACAACCTTTTCAGGAAAGCGATGGAGCATAACAAAAGTTTAACCTGGGACTGTTACGATTCTTTGACATGGAATAAAATGAAAGAGTCGGGGATGTTGAAAGTGCCGTTGGTGGGGAGTACTGTTGGTGAGTCCTCCCGCCAAAATGGGGGGACGCCCTTTCGGTCGGGTACGGGTACAGACGATTACCCGAGACCCGCCGGCAATACAGGGAAGAGGGGTTTCTGTTTCAATTTCAACAGAAATAAATGTACTAGGCCCCCGGGATCTTGTAAATTCAAACACGAATGTAGTGGTTGTGGGGCACCCCATCCTGAGTCCTCGTGCAGAGCCAAATTGGGTGAAAATGGGGGTAGAGGAGGCGCCAAACAGGTCTAATATAGTCCGAGGGGCGCCTGTACCAACCCCGATTGATACCCTGGCGATGATTCCCTGGCTCAGCGAATACCCAGATCGTACTTCTGCTGGGGTGCTACGAAACGGTTTTTCATATGGTTTCCGCATCCCGGTGGGGAACTTTCAGGGTGTCGGGACGTGCAAAAATCAACTTTCCGTCTTGCAGCATACGACTGTAGTACAGGATAAGATCCGGAAAGAGGTTACCCGAGGTCGGGTTGCCGGCCCGTTTCGTGTTCCCCCGGTACCGAATTTTGTTTGTTCTCCTTTAGGGGTGGTCCCCAAGAAGGACCCGGGTGAGTTTCGATTGATTCACAATTTATCAGCTCCTCATGGCCTTTCTGTAAACGATGCAATTGATCCAGAAATGTGTTCGGTGCGGTACGCATCATTCGATGAGGCCGTAGCCATTTTGAATCGCCTGGGGCCCGGGACGCTGATGGCGAAATCAGATATCGAGTCAGCGTTCCGTTTGCTCCCGGTATACCCGGAAGACCAACGTCTTTTGGGATTCATGTTTCAAGGTTTGTATTACATGGATAGGTGTATGCCGATGGGGTGCTCTATATCTTGTGCATATTTCGAGAAATTCAGTAGTTTTCTACAATGGGTTTACACGAAGAAAACGGGTTTTCAGAATGTGATGCATTACCTCGATGACTTTCTGTTCCTTGGGGCCGCTGGGGAGGATGAATGTGCCCGGGCCTTGACTGAATTTTGTGTTTTAATGAATCAATTTGGCGTGCCATTGGCACCAGGTAAAACTGTGGGTCCCACGACTTGCCTCGAGTTTCTCGGGATCGAGTTGGACTCTAGTGAGGGTTGTTTTCGTTTACCAGCTCCCAAAGTGTCGAAATTCAGGACAGCCCTGCAAATGTGTATTACTGCATCTAAAGTTACGCTGCATCAATTGCAGCAATTGGTGGGGAAGTTGAATTTTGCCTTAAGGGTGATCCCGATGGCCCGCCCCTTCTCCCGTTCGATTGCACAGGCGATGGTCGGCCTAAAAGAGGGTCATCATCGCACGAGGTTATCGGCCGAGGTCCGCCAAGACATGCGTATTTGGTTAGCATTTTTGGCGGATTTCAATGGTCGAGTCGTCTGGAACAAACCGGCCTTGTCCTCTGAAGAGCTTGGTCTATGGACGGATTCAGCGGGAAGCATGGGTTTCGGCGCCATCTTCGGCACAAAATGGTCGGCACAAAAGTGGCCAACATGGTGGCACGAAGAGGGGCTGACGAGTAATATTGCTTTCCTTGAGCTGTTTCCCATTTTGGTGGCCCTCAGAACCTGGCCCGATGGATTCAGAAATCACTCTGTCATATTTTGGTCTGACAATATGACCGTTGTAGAATGCATTAATAGTCAGGCAGCACGTTGTAAAATGATTTTAAGGCTGCTTAAAGAAATTGTCTTACTGTGTATGCAACTGAACGTGGTATTCAGAGCAAAACATGTCCCAGGGGTGATGAATCAGGCTGCTGATGCACTGTCTCGTTTTCAAATGCAGGCTTTCTCGGGTTTCCTTCCCTCAGCGGACCAAGAGCCAGCACCCTTTCCCGAAGCTCTCTGGTCTCTCGGTGCCCCGAACTTCGTTACCTCGTGGGAGAGAGTCTAGCACCAAGGACGAGGAAGGCATACGAAGGGGCGTTTCGGGCTTATTTAGCCTTTTTGGGGACTGAGAGAGGGGGACTTTGGGGGCATGAGGATTGGGTGGTACATTTTCTGATGTCCTTGCGTAAGGCTGGGAAGTCGGTGGCTACAGCCCAGAGGCATCGTGCTGCCATCTCCTTTGTTGCCAAGGCTCATAATATCCAGGACCCGACAGCGTCTTTTGTGGTACAGAAAGCGCTGCGTGGGTGGCAACGCCTTGAGGGTCGCAGAGTGGATGAGAGGCGCCCGATAGGTCTGGATAGGTTGTCCCAGTTGCTGGCCACACTCCCCGCCATATGCTCATCTCAGTTCGAGGCCTGTTTGTTCCGAGCTGCTTTTACGCTTGCATTTCACGGGGCTATGAGGATAAGTGAGCTGGTAGCAAGGAGCAAGCGGGATGTGGCGGGGGGTTTGTGCCGGGAACACGTTCAGATCAGGGGTGAGACTATGACTGTATCCTTTGTCAAGTCAAAAACCGATCAAAGTGGGGTGGGAGACTGCATAGTCATTCGCAGGATTCCAGGGTCTCCCATGTGTCCGGTGAAGTGTTTAGAAGATTACCTAGCACGAAGGGTGGCATCATGGGGGGGGACATTGTTGAGACACGCGGACGCCACCCCACTGACGAAGTTTCAGTTTCAGCGGGTGCTCGCGATGTCAATTACCGCAGCGGGCTTGGACCCGGGTGAGTTTGGGACCCATTCCTTTCGGATAGGGGCTGCCACTGAAGCTACAGCCAGGGGTCTTAATGTGGAACAAGTAAAACGGGTGGGGCGTTGGTCCTCCAATTGTTATAAGAGGTATGTGCGGTTGCACATGTTGTGAAGCTGTAATAATGTACTCACGCTTCTTGTCTTTTGTTTGGTTTTCAGTTACGCAAGCCTTCGAGGCGGGGCGGACTATGCAGTCGACCCAACACCGGGCCAGCGGTCAGACATCACCGGCTGTGAGAAAGGAGGTGTGGGTCGTGGGCCACTCATACGTGAGGCGTGCCGCAGACGTATTCGAAGCAGGTGACATGATTCACGTAGCTGGGGAATACGGGTACAGAATGTCCTTCTACGGAAGGGGCGGTCTCTGTATTGACCAGTTTCAGGCATTCTTTGAGGGTTTGTTAGGGCGGACGAGGTCACCGCCGTCTATAGTCATAGTACATTTAGGGGGCAATGATTTGGTCACCACCGGTAGACGACTTCTCCTGGAGGCAATGCTTTCCACTGTAAGTTGGTTGGCGAGGAAAGTTCCGGGGTGCATAATTGCGTGGTCTCATATGATCCCACGAAAAGTGTGGCGGGGGGCTATTTCGATCCCTGCTTTGAACCATTCTGTTAGAAAACTTAATAACAAAATGAGTAGGTTGTTTCGTTCCAGGACATTGCATTCTATCTCGCACGGTTGTATTAATGATGACAGTATGTATCTGGGGGATGGTGTGCATTTGTCTCGGGTGGGAAATGAGTTACTCATAGGAGACTTCTTAGCATGGTTAAAAACGTTGGAACATGACCTTTAGCTAGGAGTTTTTGTGGGGGGCCCGGATAGCCGGTCAACTATCCGGGCCTGTGGCGGTAAGGTCATGATCGGTGAGCACTAATTAGTAGATCCCTATGAGTGGGCGTCACCCAACACGGATGGGAGCGCTCGGGAGAGGTGGCCATTGGCCCCTCAATGGGGAGGCGGTCCCTTCTAAGGATGGGTCGCCGGAAGTAAAGGAAAGGCGGTCAAGGCCCCTTCCTTTGTAGGAGGGGTTACAGCCCCCTCCTGGGGAATTTCCCGGGGCCAGTGACATCTGCGACGGCAGATGCGGTAAGTTGTGTGGGGTTGGGATAAGGTCTACGGTACCTTCTAGATACCTCACACGAGTATTCGAACGACCTTTAACTGGCGTCGAGTCTTTAGGTGCCCCCGTCAAGTCAAGGGAAATTGGTAATAGTTGCACTTGAGGTACGCCTCCGTGCTGTCGCCCAGCCCAAGTGGGAGGGGTAAGTCTGGTTAGGGATCTTGACACCGGTTATGACCTTGCCGTTGGCCCTTAAACGTTAGGTTGTACAATTTCAATATGTCAAGAAATGTTTTGTAAGATGCTAGTTCGGCTAGGAGAACCTCTGTATTAGAGAATCTGTTAAGGTTAGCCAAACATCGCAATATGGTAATGAAATTGTACATAACATGAAACGTTTAATGTTTTAATTTTGTTTTAATAAATACGGCCGGGATGGTCACTCCATCCCACTTCCAAAAACTTCAAGAACTGTTTCCGGTTTCCCTCCTTTCGGGGATTGTGTTGAGAGGGGGTGGCGGGTATCTCGGCCATATGGAAAGGGGCGACCAACTCGGTCCCCCCGAACGTATGGCCGAGTGCCTCGATCCCCCCGGGAAGCCATTTTTGGGCGGGAGGCGCGCCTCAGCTGGTATGCCCGAAGCGGCGTAGCTGGGGCGCGCTCGTTCCCGCCCTAGAGTGGGCTGGCCTAGACACCGACGCAGCCAGCCACGCCCTTGGGGCAGGCAGGGGCGGGTATACGCCCGCCCTGAAGACGGATAAAAAGGGACGCAAGACCAGAAGACATCCTCTTGTTCTTGTGCTCTGAAGCTGCACCTCCTCGCTGCACGTGAGCTCGGGACAGAACAAAGAGCCAATTTTGACCCACCCACCAGCCCCTGAAGACAGCCAGTTGTGTTTAATAAAGTTGATTAATTTTGCTTCGGTTTTCGTATACAGGTTGTAGTACCATGTGAATGTTGAGTTAATAAAGAATGGTCGTTTTTGTGTATGTTTGCCATTAAAGATATTCAGTTTAGTGTTGAATTTTAATGCATGCTCTTTCGGTCATAGTGGCCAATGTATTCGTAGATTAATTTGCACTGTCGTATTTATTTTGGTAGGCGGTAAGGTCATGATCGGTGAGCACTAATTAGTAGATCCCTATGAGTGGGCGTCACCCAACACGGATGGGAGCGCTCGGGAGAGGTGGCCATTGGCCCCTCAATGGGGAGGCGGTCCCTTCTAAGGATGGGTCGCCGGAAGTAAAGGAAAGGCGGTCAAGGCCCCTTCCTTTGTAGGAGGGGTTACAGCCCCCTCCTGGGGAATTTCCCGGGGCCAGTGACATCTGCGACGGCAGATGCGGTAAGTTGTGTGGGGTTGGGATAAGGTCTACGGTACCTTCTAGATACCTCACACGAGTATTCGAACGACCTTTAACTGGCGTCGAGTCTTTAGGTGCCCCCGTCAAGTCAAGGGAAATTGGTAATAGTTGCACTTGAGGTACGCCTCCGTGCTGTCGCCCAGCCCAAGTGGGAGGGGTAAGTCTGGTTAGGGATCTTGACACCGGTTATGACCTTGCCGTTGGCCCTTAAACGTTAGGTTGTACAATTTCAATATGTCAAGAAATGTTTTGTAAGATGCTAGTTCGGCTAGGAGAACCTCTGTATTAGAGAATCTGTTAAGGTTAGCCAAACATCGCAATATGGTAATGAAATTGTACATAACATGAAACGTTTAATGTTTTAATTTTGTTTTAATAAATACGGCCGGGATGGTCACTCCATCCCACTTCCAAAAACTTCAAGAACTGTTTCCGGTTTCCCTCCTTTCGGGGATTGTGTTGAGAGGGGGTGGCGGGTATCTCGGCCATATTACAATTATCGCCGTTTTATTGGCAAGAAACTGCAGATAAAACGGTGATGATGACCATGATAATACGGCCTTGTTATTTCCCATAGAAGCGCATGTTAACACCAGAACATAGGCTTCTATGGCAATTAACAAGGACGTAATATCAAGCCCACCCTCCCTACATTAATAAAAAACCATAGGCCCTTGTAAATTCCCATAGCAGCCCAAGTTCTGATGATAACGTGGGCATCTATGGTTATTCACAAGGGCATATTATCAAGCCCATTATCGCCGCTTTAGCAGCAGTTTCCTGCCGATAAAAGCGACGATAATGTATCGCCTTTTGTTGATAATATGGCCCATTGCCCTTTTTTTTGACCAGTAAACTTAGGTGCATATTATCAAGGACCGGTGTTAAATTTATCTCAGTTTTATTGGCAGGAAACTGCCGATAAAACAGCGATAATGAGCTTCAAAATACGGCCTTGTTATTTCCCATAGAAGCCCATGTTAACACCAGAACATAGGCTTCTATGGGAATTTACAAGGACGTATTATCAAGCCCACCCTCCCAACATTAAAAAAAAACTCCAGACAATGCAGGTACCCGGAGCTGGAAGGTCATTTTACATATCACTGCCCCAGAAATGTGGCGTTCACCGAGACTGCGGGGAGTAGGACCGTAACCCCCCCGCATACTTCAAAATAAAACCAGGCCGGGTTCACTGTGAGTACTTTTAATTCACCTTCATGTACTGGGTTTACAAGGTACACTGCACAAGACCTTCACCTTGATAATCAGATGTCCCCCTACTGTTGGTCCTGATGAGACCCTCTATTCATCACAGGGTCGAAACGCCGTCGACGATAAAAAGGAAAACAAACCTTGCAAACAGCACTTATGATTGTGTAAAGTGTCTGTATATCTATCCTGTACTAATTCAGAATGGTCGCTTTCCTTGAAATAAGAATTGCACGGAAACCTTGTAAATACAGTCACCAGTAATCACTCAATTGTTCGTTTGGTTCTACATATATACACTGGGGACACTTTTTGCACTGAAAGATTATTGTAAATGTATATACCTTGATTTATCTATATAAAAACAACTGCATTATCAGAACTCTTCGCTGTGAGCCTCCTTTTCTCTCTTTGACATCCCCTATAACCCTTGCTTTTATTGCTATTATGCTTTAATCTTACCATACAATTTGTACGTATTATTCCGCTGGAACCACTGTTTCCTATATAAAGTCTACACCCTGGTTCCATTGTGAGTAGGGTTCCCTTGTTCTTTCATTTCAGCCTGGTGCTGAGGCCTGTTAGCCTGTAACGGGTCCCAGGATGCTTGTTTCTGGTCTAGGGAAGCTATGGCTTTGCAATTCAGGCTGGACTGTTCCGATGAGGCACAGGGTCAAGACTGATTTGTATATAGCTGTGTTTGAACTGGGATAGCGAAATGAGCTAAAGAGCGATGATAGATTCAACCCAGATCTGCGATTGGGGGGGAGTGTCTGAAAACTTTCAGCGCTCCAGCCATCATCTCCTTGTGTTTGTTTGTTCACCCTAAGTTGGCAGGGTATGCCCAGATGTGCGTCCCTTGCCCACTTTGTCACTGGATTCCAGCTAGCCTGGCTGATGAGGGCTGTTAGGCTGAAACCGGTCCTAGGAAGCTTGTTTCCGGTTCAGGGAAGACATTGCTTGGCAGTTCGGGTGGTACTGTTTCCATGAGGCACAGGGTCAAGACGGATTTGCATGAAGCTCTGTATGAACTGGAGTGGCGAAGTGAGCTAAAGAACGAAGATAGATTCAACCCAGATCTGCGGCTGGGGGTGAGTGTCTTAAAAGTTTCAGCACTCCGTCCATCATCTCCTAGAGTTTGCTTTGTTCGACCTAAGTTGGCAGGGTATGCCCAGACGTGGGTCCCTTGCTCACTTTGCCACTGGATTCAAGCTAGCCTGGCTGATGAGGGATGTTAGCTCGAAACTGATCTCAGGAAGCTTGTTTCCAGTTCAGGGAAGACATTGCTTGGCAGTTCGGGTGGTACTATTGCCATGAGGCAAAGGGTCAAGACTGATTTGCATGTAGCTCTGTATGAGTGTCTGCAAAGTTTCAGCACTCCGTCCATCATCTCCTAGTGTTTGCTTTGTTCGACTTAAGTTGGCAGGGTATGCCCAGACGTGGGTTCCGGGCTCACTGTGTCACTGGATTCAAGCTAGCCTGGCGATGAGGGCTGTTAGCCCGTAACGGGTCCCAGTTGTGAGTCTGAAGACATAAAACTCCAGTTTTCTATCTGCTCCCAATTGGATGTTCCAATTGTAAAGCGTTACAAGGAGCTCCAATGCTAACGTATGGGAAAGATGAGCCTTGCTGTAATGAAAAACTAATTTAGCATTTTTTCACCACCAGCACATGTAAAACCCAAACCCTATATTTTAACTACACTGCACCCTGCCCATGGGGCTACCAAGGGGCTACCTTGGCGGTGCCTTGCATGTAATGAAAGTGAAGGTTTGGGCCTGGATAATAGGGGAAGTTGCCAGGTCAACATGGCAGTTTAAAACTGCACACAGCGGCAGGCCTGAGACAGGCTTGAAGGACTACTCACATGGGTGGCACAATCAGCACACCAGGCCCAATAGTAACATTTGATTTACAGGCCCTGTGCACATGTAGTGCTCTGTACTAGGGACTTACTAATAAATCAAATATGCCAGTCATGGAGAATCCAATTGCCATTACATTTTAGGCACAGAGCACATGCACTTTAGCACTGGTCAGCATTGGTAAAGTGCCCGGAGTCCTAGCACCAGCATTAACAAAGTTCAGCATACAGTCAAAAACAGGCCGTCAGGCACAAAAAGACTGGGGAAAATACGCCATCAGATGGCAGGTCTAACTGTTTACTTTTGAATAATGTCTGTCACTTCTTGCACAGCATGACACACATTAGGTTTAGCAACTTTTAACCATTTGAGCACCAAACAATTATTTTCCTTGGGAATCTGTAAATAATGGAGCAGGGGGTGAAGTATGTGGTAAGTATACATTCCAGAACTATGTCCATGCAATTCTTTCCAGTGGTCTTTGTTACAAGGCTCCATGGACAGTATGCAACTATTTTGTGGTCCAAACCACGGTACCTCGCATCAACAAGACCACCATGGGAGGCAGATCCTTCTCATACCTGGCTGCTAAAACTTGGAACTCACTCCCCGCTTACCTTCGCCTTACCCAGAACCACCTAGCATTCAGAAAGCAACTTAAAACGTGGATATTTGACAAGTAATCGTCCTCCCCTTCCTAAGCGCCTTGAGACCCTCTGGGTATGTAGTGCGCTATATAAATTCTCTGACTTGACTTGACTTGACCCTGCAATTTGCAATATCATGCAGTTTGCAGCCACAAAGTTCTTTTTTAGACTATAGTAAGACTCATTTGTGATCCTGAATCAAAAAATATTTTTTGTGAAATGAGACACAATTAGGGGAGGCCATAAATGGGGCGTCATCTCCTGTTTACAATTTCAATGAGATATATCCATCTTTTTCACACAATTGGAATTGCAAACCATTGAAAAGTTGCAAACACCTCAAGGAGTTGGTAACTCATTTATAAAGAGAAATGTGTCGCCTGTTGGCAGCTTCCCTTTTGGGAATTGTGTTGAGCGGTGTAGAGGGATACAGGCAGTGGACATATGCTGCTATTTAACAATGATTCTCATTTAATAATGTGATGGTAAAGATTGTTTGTTCTTTACAGTGTTAGGCTTTATGTCAGGTTATAACCCCTAGTGCCAAGAGTCAGTCCAAAGGGATCAACTTGGATAGTCAATTCAGTGCTGGTGGCCGTGAGTAAACAGCAGAAAACAAAAGCATCCGCAATGGATACTGCTAAGAAACCACTGATGGCCAAAGGATCTCAAGATCACATCTTGCACCTTTCATTAGGTCACTGAGGGGGGGCAAAGAGGCAGGGCAATAGCACATTCTCAAAGTGTGTCATTGAAACCACCACTCTGTGAGGTTTATTAAGGTAGTCATATATATATAGGGTCCCGAAACGCGTCATGGCGGCGTGTGTGTCTGCACAAGGATAAGAAAATAAAGTTTTGCAAATTTCCTAATGGGTCCGGTTTCGATGTTTTTCTAAGCGTTGCTTTGGAATTCAGCGGAGTTCTTTACATATATATATATATATATATATATATATATATATATATATATATTCACTGAAAAAACCATAGGTTATAGACCATATATAGTTAGGGATTAGCATTTACAAAACCTTAATTTACTCGCACAAAACCATTGAAATTCGCATATATAGTTAGTTGCACTAACTTTATATCGCGCACCCGCAATCCACTGCTGATGATGTCACATATTACATCATTCATGACATGGTCAGTGACATCACTGATGACATCACTGATGACATCTCAAATGACATCACTGATGACATCATTGATGACAACATCCAGTGACTGTATGTTTCTGTAAATTTAAAATATGTCTTACATATTCAAGAATGAGTGGATGTATAAGTGTCTGGATGAAGGATTTAGTAGGTGCATGACTGACTGTATGAGTGAGTGATTAAATGTGTCTCACTGAGTGCATGGGTTAGTGACTAAACTGTCTTAATTTGTGCATCATTATGTCTGTTGTTCTGTAAACTGCTGCATGTGTTGATCAGTAGCTATATGAGTAACTATATGGGTTATTGATTGGTTGCCATAGTATTTGTATGGGAGACTGAATGTGTGTGTGGGTGGCTGGGAGGTGTATGACTCTGTGCATAGATGTGTGAGCAGTTGATTCACTAGATGTATGGGTTCAAAAGTGCATGTGGAAACAGCTGTATGTGCGGTTGACTGTGTGCATGAGTGTATTGGTGAGTGAATGGATATCTCAGTGCTACATGTCAAAGTAAGTACATATGTAAAACACAGTACATGTGAGAGTTGACATATATAAATAACTGTGCATAAGAGCCAGTGAATGTGTGAGTGGCTATATGGATCATTGTGAACTTGTATCAGGGATTGTATAAGAGAGTAAATATGTGTTAGTATATGTTTGAATAAGTAAGGTGTGTATAACTGTATAGTTGAGGAAATGGAGGTGTGATTGATTCTTTGCATGACTGACTAGGTGTGTGAGTAACTCCATGGATGAGTGACAATCTGTGAGTGTCTGTTTACACTGAGTGTATCTAAGGTTATATTAGAGTCGGAAGAGGTTTATCGTATTATCACATGAATGATATCATCAGTGATGTGATCAGTAATGTCAAATGAGATGTCATCAGTGATGTCATCAGTGATGTCATTTGAGATGTCATCAGTGATGTCATCAGTGATGTCATTTGAGATGTCATCAGTGATGTCATCAGTGATGTCATTTGAGATGTCATCAGTGATGTCATCAGTGATGTCACTGACCATGTCATGAATGATGTAATATGTGACATCATCAGCAGTGGATTGCGGGTGCGCGAAATATAGTTAGTGCAACTAACTATATATGCGAATTTCAATGGTTTTGTGCGAGTAAATTAAGGTTTTGTAAATGCTAATCCCTAACTATATATGGTCTATAACCTATGGTTTTTTCAGTGAATTTTCAAGGTTTTGTAAATGCTAATCCCTAACTATATGTGGTCTATAACCTATGGTTTTTTCAGTGAATTTCAATGGTATTTTAATAGCAAATATCAAAAGCTGTAAAATGTATTCTTATTCTAATTCAAGAATATATTTTATATATTTTTGTATTATTTTTTTTAATTTAATTTATATTATAATTTAAATTATTTTTTATTGTTTCGCTGCCGGTCCGCGAACCGGTAAACGTTTCGTTAGTGCAAGTACCGCGTTAGAAAGCCACATCGTGACGCGTCGCGTAATCGCAACGTATCGCGTTACAGCGTAATGCGCCTTATGACGCGCCGCGTTAGCGCACCCGGAAGCGTTCTGGAACGCGAACCAAGGCACGAAGCGCAGAGCCCCAGAAACGATCCGAGGAGCAGCGCGGAGCGCGTAACGTAAGCATAACAGGTCATGTGACTAGTTCATAAATCTTTTCATTGGTTCATTTTACTTTTAGTTTCCTAATGATGGAACGCTTGATCATATGACGTAAAATAAACACTTTTCATTGGTTTAGAACATTTTTTTTTCCCAAATGATGAAAGTCCCACCTTTTTTCCTCACTCCGACTTTCATTTTTATGAGAAAAAGACCTGTTTCTGCTTGTTTAGTCATGGCATCTGTAGTAGCTGCAGCTGGTGGATCCCCACCACCACCACCACCACCAAGGAAGAGAGGACCAACTCCACAGGTCATCTTCCAACAAGAGGAGGAAGAAGAGGAAGATGAGGAACAGGAGCAAGGGACAATGGTGTTTTTGAAAGAAAAGCCAAGGACGTCCCATGTTAAAGAAAATTTTATTTGGCAATTTTTTTCATTTCCTCCACATGAAAAAAAAGTAAATGCCAGGTACGTTACCTGCCTCATCTGCCACGATGTACTCTCCAGAGGGACCGAAAAAAAATATAGTTATGGTAATTATACCATGCATC
Source organism: Lissotriton vulgaris (assembly GCF_964263255.1). Taxonomy (NCBI): domain Eukaryota; kingdom Metazoa; phylum Chordata; class Amphibia; order Caudata; family Salamandridae; genus Lissotriton; species Lissotriton vulgaris. The sequence goes on from NC_141694.1 coordinate 504,033,304, forward strand.
GACACATGGAGAGGTGGCACCCGATTAATTATAGTGCTGCCCAAATTCGAGATTTGGTGGATAACCCCCGACCTGCCAGTACATCCACCAATGAACTAGCCATGACAGAATCAGAGGCAAGGGAAACGGTCCCTAATCTTCAGAAGAACTTTGGACAGATGAAAATGACATGTTTAGCTTGTGGCAAATTAATTTCATGTGGAGAGAGGAGTGTTACTCTAATAAATAGAGCATATGAACATCATCAATGTTCAAAACGTCCCAGAAACTAAATTTTCTTTTTTTTTTTGTTGCTCCTGTTGAGCCCTTTGTAATGAATCATTTTTGTTTCCCCTCCCTCCAAAAAAACACAAAAAAAATATAAAACAACAAAAATAATATAAAAAAGTTCTTTTCAGAACTACCTTCCCTTTTAAGAAAAATTGTTAGAATATTTAGCACTCTAGCATCCTCTATTTCTTTTGATTCGCTTCCCGGTTCGCGCGCGGTACGCGAACCGGAAGCGAACTAAAAATTTAAAAAAAAAAAAAAAAAGACGAGTAAATAAACAGATAGTAATGTGAAATAAAAGACAAATAGAGGGAGTAACACACAGTTACTGTTGAAAGAGGGACTGATAAAAGGAGTGAAAAGAGTAGTATAAATAAGTAATAGAAAAAGAAATGAAGGAAGTAGCAAAGGCAGGAAACTAAGGGTTAAAGAAATGAAGCAGTGGAACTAATAAAAGTTAAATGTGATAGACATGTAACGTAAAGAGTACTAAACACTTACCATATAATTGTTATTAACGTAGTCAATTATCATTTTTATACTTTTAATCTGTGTAAGAAAGAACAAAAAAATTTAAATGAATACAAGGTAGTAAAAAAAGAGTGAGCATGAGACAAAATGAATACATATTATAAATCACAATTCAAAGTACAAAATTAATTATACATATTTAATGGTTTATTTTTGCTGTTATCAGAAAATATCAAATTTCACTGAAAACAGTGAGTTGAAGGTATTCATCATATAACAGCGGGGAAAAAAAACCACAATCAAAATGATTGTGTTTAAAAAACCCAAATAATATAACTAATCAGAAATCAGAACTCCTCAAAAGTAACTTACATTCTATGACGTCAAAGGATGTCCTATGAACAGCTTATACTCTGTTGTGCTGTTACTATTTTCTGCCCGCCACTTTCTGAAAGATAAACTCCATCGTTTTAAGAAAACTGAGACATACAAAGCAATTTAAAACAGCACACTAAATTACAGCAACACCTAGAATTATTATAGTCCAATTACCTACCCTAAATTCTCACTTCAGTAAACAAGTCAAAGGCAACATTGCTTCGTACTCAATTGGTAATGTTTGCTGAAAGACTAGCCTTTTTTATATTTCAAATAAGCTGTGTAATATCCAGATGTTGACAAAGGACCATCATAATATATAATAGCTGCAGTTGCAAATGTTCTTCCTGAAATCGATGACTGTGTAGCCAAAACATTTTTAATTAGACTTAACAACTTTTTTTCATCCAGTTTATGTAGTTGAAATTGTAAAATGACATTTCACCCATAAGTTTCCATAAAAAATATGGACAGCATTGCAGACTTACATTTCCTCTACTCCTTATTTTGATCTGCTGCTTGACTTAGCTTATAAACACAGACAGTTTTCGCACTGTACTACAATTATCCACAAGGCCATATAGAGTAGGAGCCATTAGAACCTCTGGAAATTCCTCTAAACAAATCCCAAGATTCCTTTCCTAAAATTTTGGTTGTAAGAACACCAGGTAAGAATTTTGAAGGTGGAAAGGCAATCTTTTTTTGAAAGTTAAAACAGAATCATTGCAGAATGACCAGCCGTTTCCAGATTTTAAATAAGCTGTATAATGTCCTGAATTAGTTGAAGGACCGTTATGATATATAATTTCAGTAGTTATAAAAGTCCTTCCTGATATTGACAACTGCGAAGCCACAAAATTATTAATTAAAGTTGTCAATTTAGTTCCATCAGGCCTACATCGTTGGAACATTAAAATGACATACTGGCCATAACTTCGTAAAATTAACGTGGACAGCATTGCAGACTTACATTGGCTACACTCCATGTTTTGATCGGCTGCCTTTACTAGCTTATTGAAGGATACTGATTTACTGTCAGGCAAAGTTAAATATATAAATCTTTCTGAGACTACACTAGTAGTACTTGATAGCCTACAGTTCTCGCTGTCATGCTGCCATAGATAAGAAAGGCCAAACAGATAATCTACATCTACACCCTCATCTTGCAATACATCAAGCATATACATTAAAAACTCCTGACAATCCTGCTGAATATTTTCAGAGAATTCTGTTTGACCTGAACATTCGTCTAACAGAAAACGAATTTCAGACACACTTTCTACTCTCATTCTATCAACACTACATTTCTCTAACACAGAATTCAACAAACAGCATAAACTTTGTTCCGAATTGATCACAATCTGTTCTTTTAAAGTCTCTAGTGAAAAGAGAACATTAACAACTACATTTGCATAGCAGTTGACACCAGAACTATTTTCAAATTGAAAACCAACAACATTTTTAACAGAATTCATTTTATTCCTGCTTACAATTTTTGGATCATCGACTTTTGGTCTTTTTGCTTCAACCTCCCTACTATTACTGATATTTCTTCGTTTCCGGCCTACCACACGTTTCTCAAACAAAGGATATTGAGGCAAATGTGGCGCATACTCTCTTCTTAACCTATTGTATTCCTTAACACAATCTAGATCCGCACAAATGTTTGTGACATCACAGTCAATCAAGTAAAATCCCGATAAAGTTCTGACTCGTGACAATGCTACATAAGCCATACCCTCTTTGAACACAGAACTGCCAATATTCACTAAAGCAGTGTCTACACTTAAACCTTGCGATTTATGAATTGTCACCGCATATGGCAAGCAAACAGGAAACTGCTTACGGCGAACATATAAGTCTTTTACAAGCAAAAACCTTGCTGTGCAACGACCAATTAGCTGTACTTCCTCAATACCATCAAATTTAATTTTTAAAAATTCAATTCCATCTCTACTTCTGTAGTTCTCCAAATCAACAACATTTCCCATTGATCCATTTACCAGACCTCTTTCAACATGTAAATTCCTTCTCAAAATGATACGGCAATTTAAGCACACATTCAGAGTCTTTTCAAAACCCGCAGTTTTAGATATAGTCTTCTCTAATGAATCCAATTTAGTTTTCAAATTCTCAAACAAAATAATTGTTGCTCCCATATGCTCTATTTTTTCAATAGCTTCCAGTTTCACAATCTCTTGTTTTTCTAAATTCAACATTTTGTTGTTGAAGATGGAACATTCTGCAAGAGTTGGCATCAAACATATTCCAGATTTCTTCACAGTAATTTTCTGAAAAATATCCTCTGGCAAAATGTCTTCTTCTGGATATAAATTTGACAGTAATCGTGCATGTAAAGCTTCTTTCCCACGCTCAGTCACTTTCCCGATTCTAACATCTTGTAGAATATTCTTGTAATCTTCGTCCTTCGCCTGACGCATATTTTCATGCAGCTCAGCATAACTGAAGTTTAACCATATGTTAACGTTGCCAATGCTCCCTAGGCACTTCTTGGTATCTTCATGTGTAAGCAGTTTAAACACTGGTTGTCCTTTCACTGGTGTCAGCTGCAGAAGATCACCAAAAACAATGATGTGTTTGCCACCGAATAACACATCATACTCTGTTTTAAGAACTTCCTGCATTCTCAAATGCACAAAGGCAAGCATGACATTGGAAACCATGCTTACTTCGTCAATGATAAGAAGTTTCATCTTATTCAACACCCTAGATACTTCACAACAAGCATCCCCAGATAACTTGTGGTATTGTAATTTGTTATCATGCTCCACTGGCAGCATCAGTAGCCGATGCAAAGTAATCCCTTTAATGTTATGAGCTGCCAGTCCAGTTGGAGCGGTTACAACACAAGACAGCGATGACTCAGTCCTTTTCTGCAGATAACATGAAATTGCTTTAATAAGGAAACTTTTTCCAGTTCCTGCTTCTCCACTCACGTATAGTCGGACAGGCTTCAACGACGTACATGAGCACTCCTTCTTCTCATGACTTAATCCATGCTCAATTTGGTTGGTAACTTCGTCATATATTTTCCTCTGCTCAACGTTGAGTTGTCTTTCCAAATCTTCTAAGTTAACCGCATCCTCCTGAGCATGTGCCATGGCTCTTTCCACTTCAATCATGGCAGTGGCAGCTTCATTTTTGATAACTGGTTCTCCTAGTGGATCCTGACTCAATGAAACAGAACTCTGACTGTCCTGAGAACTGTCTCTAGCAATCTCGGCTGCAATTGTTGCTTCCTGCTCGATTTCTGCATTCTACATTTCTAGATATTTTGGAAAAACAGGACATTCTATGGACTCCTTGGCTGCATTGAAAGAGTCTTCGTAACAGAGGAAATCCCCAAGCCGTTCCTCTTCTGCACGTCAAGGCTTGAAAAGTTGCAAACGAGCTAAATAGAAAAACTCTTTTCTTTCTGGAGATTCGCAATCCAATTTTCCAGGATTTATCAATTGACATGTTTTTTCGCTTGGCAAGACATCCCTCACTTCCAATTACAGCATACACTCCTTTATCAATATCTTCTTTGATGTTCCTCTTGAAAACGTTATTTTGAAGAACATCATACAGACAAACATTCTCCAGGTGACTGCTTCTATTTGGATATTATGTATCCAACATGTTGGTCTTCAAAATATCTGTACTGTTTGGCTCCTTCTCCGCCAAATACTCAATTTCCCGTACAGGTTTCAGAACTCGATTACGCGTTGCAGCAAGACCAAGACTCGCCCAAATGATACTCCTAGATTTGGCATAGAGACTTGCTGAAGATAACCGGTCAGAACATTCGTAAGCTCCGATTTCGCGATGCGACAACATCTTCAGACTGAAACTGTACAACTTCTTACTGAGGCTCTTTTCATGGGAAATATCCTCCCACATATCCTTCAGTTCTGTCTTTTCTTTTTTGGTGATGTAAGACGTCACATACCGAGCCACAGCCATATGGTTGTCAGCCACAAACTGTATATCCATGTTAGCATTCCACATGGACAAAATCACTGGGTTGTAGTCGTTAATGTACTTGGACTCTTCATTTCTTTTCAAATTGTATGTGTTTTTGGGAGATTTCCTCGTCACATTATGTCGCAGCGAAGACATCAAATTGTTAACTCTTCCTTTTGATATCACCGACCGTGGAAATGCAAAACGACACTTGGTGTAGTACTTGTCCTTGTTTCTGAATTTACGACGCCAGTACTTTCCACAACAATGGCTTTGAAACCGTAAAACTTGTTCTCTTAGACTTTTGTCTTCGTTTGTCTTTGGAACAGCACATGTAGCATACTGTTCTATGAAACTCATCACTAAGTCATCCGGATCTGTTCCAAATTTGGGTGCATCTTTGATCCATAGCAGCATATGTATATGAGGAGCTCCTCTTGCTTGATACTCCTTTCTCCAGAAGAAATCCAACACCTCTCCAAGAGGTGGATTTTTCTTGTTCATGATGAAAGACATCATAGCTTCAAATCTATGATTGAAGTACCTGCATATATTCACAGGATCCAAAGAGCACAGTTCTCCGGGTGTTTCGAATTCAATATTTTCAATGTTTCCATTTGCCTCTCGTAGAAATTCAAGTAAGTCTTCCCAGCCATACTCAGCACAGCTGAGAGTGAGGAACCATGTGGGAGTTCCTAAGTGCCTCAGCATACATTTTAAATCACCATGACAACGGTACCAATACTCATTAGTACCACGCTGACATGCCATCAGATTAATCAGGTGAGAATCCAAAATACTGTCTTGCACATTGACTTTATCCATAAAGTCCCTTGCCGAGATATTTCGCAGTTGTACACCACTTTTCAAAATGTGGTTCACTGCATAAGACAATCCAGAGAGATCACTTTCAAACAGTAGATGAAATAAATAGGGAATGCATTGACGAAACCTAGGATCTTCTGCATACAATCGTAAAGTCCGGTATTCTGAAGCAGGAATTTGAACAGGTCGCGGATCATATCGTCCTCCTCGACCTGTGGGAAATAACTGTGGGAAACATCGAGCTTCCAAACTTTCCTCCCAAACACTAATGGGACTCCCTTTGGCTTGTTTCATTTGAAACAACTCAATAGCATTCCCCATGACTTCCTTGGAATGCAAAGGATGAACACTATAATGTTCATATATGTCTTCCTTTTTAGAGGCTTCTACTTTCTCAATTTGTCCAGGACACAAATCGCTGTCCTCTTCTTCACTTACTTCCTCTTCTGCAACACATACATTCTTGTAGTACTCATTATTTTTTATCAAATACAATATTGCCTTTTTGACTTTCCTAACATCCACTAAATCTTGCCAGATTTTCTTACTCTTTGTCGGAACACCATTAACTATGATAACCAGAGGTTCCTCTTCCACTTTCTCTACTCCAATTGTATTAATGTTTTTCTTCAAATCCAAAGGCAAATAAACAACCCTTCCCTATAATCATCTCTGTAAATCTGATGGAGGCAACTTCCCTGTCTTTGGCTCCATTCGTACAATAGCCTGAAAGGGATGGACACTTTGAATCAAAATAGATTCATAAGTATTTAAATCCTTCAATTCAGAAGGAATGTCAACTAATTCCAGATTTTTATAAACTGCTCTAGCAGGCATTCTGGTTTTGGTTTAATTTGTTATAGCAATAAGTACAAATACGTTGCTCTGCTCCCAAATCAAAACAATTTTCTACCATCAAGTATGTGACAAAATCCTTCCATTCACTATTGTTTTCCATATCACTTTTTGCATATAAATCCACTAACTTAGTCTGATTCTTATAATAAGTTGGTCGACAACACACACAAGTGAAATTAGGCCTCTCACATGTTTTCACCATAAACGTGGAAATTTCCTTGTGAAACTTATGTGTACTGAAAATCTGTACACTCTCTTCCACATTACCTTCTTCTAGTGGTTCAATATCAACATTGTTCTCTTTACCAGCAAAGTAACAGAACTCAATTTCTTGACAAATATTCTTCACATCTACTTCAGAACGATGCAAAAGAGCTCTGCTTAATATTTTAAGCATAATTGCTGGACTCTTAGCATAATACAACATTCTAACTAATTTCCTCACTTTATTATGATGCACTGCTAGCATCCTGAAATGATGAAAAACACTCTGGCATACTCTTCCTAGAAAGAGAAGCCAGTGAATGACCATGCAAACCTGTCACTTCTCTCACTCTGCAAGGATATAATTCTTGCAACAACTTTATTTTTTGTTTTAAACTTTTCTTATTAAATGTCCGTATAAAATCACAAAGCAAATTGATGGAATCCTGTCGCACACTGCAAATAGAACTACACTTCCAGGTGTACACTGGTCCCTTAGGACGTCTCCCTAAAACCTCATCACTTAACACCTCTTCTGCATCTGCAGACACACGTATTTCTTTTTCAACTGGACGACCATCTTTTACCTCATATGCTCGACCACTGCTGTCAACTGCATGCACCAAATCATTGTCCAGAAAATAACTCTCCTCATTAAAAAATGCCTCACTATTTGAACTATGCATCCATTCTCCTAAGAAAACTTCACAAAAATTATTTTGATTAACTTCTCTCTTCCATCTACTATTTGATTTGAAAACATAGATTACCTTGTTTAGTTTCCTAATTCTATTAATTACCAAAATAAATAACTTTCGCTTAATTTCGAAAGCCTGATTAATAATTTTCTCTACATTTTTCTTTTTCTTATAAAATGCCACTTTCTGTTGACCTTTCTTAAATTGTTTTAGCAAATTGACAATTACCCTGTTGCGGAACATTCGCCTACGAATGTCCCTGAATGTATTTTCCCTTCTACTGCCATGCACAGACTTATCTCCTGCTCTAGCAGAAACTTTTTTGACAGGCCTTTCCTTACCATTTAAATTGGCTCTCTTTTTCTGAACTAAAACTTGTTCTGTAGTTATACTTTTGTTTCTACAAATGTTTCTAAGGAATGATTTCGTTCTCTTACCCGGAGCTTTCTTCGTGCGTTGAGGTTATTTTAATGTAGAGGACTGCTGCAAGCATTTAGTAATCTGCTGTCTTTGACGTTTCGTAGCCTTTCGGGTTCTATCCTTAGACGGCATTGTCTAATTTCTAAATAATCTGCTGTTGAATCTGTGGTAAAATATAATAAAAAATGTTATTAACCACTATTACCAAACAGTAAATCAATAACAGTAAGAATTAGATTCAGCAATGCTATAAAGATGATTCAGTAAAATGTTTTTAATTTTACTGTGATAGTGATAGTATTACAGGGCTTTCGTGCAAATGACTGCCCACCCTGCAACAAAAAGCCCACATGAAAGTTTACGCACATTAAATTGTGTACTTACCTGCAATAATCCATATGCCAGTGTTTAGGTCCCTCCACCCTGCCCCTCCCCCTCCCCGCCTGCCTGCCCCACCGTAACTCCCTCCACCACCCGCGGCTACTATCTTGCAACATGGTGCATCTTGTAAATCTCTCCTGCATTATAAAAGTGACGCAACAGCAGCACAAAAGAGGCGCACAACCATCATAAATCTGCCTCTAAGACTTTAAGGGCCAGATGTAGGTCGGTCGGTAACGGCCGAAAAACTGTATTTTCGGCCGTTACCTTCCGGTTTACAAAATTTGGCATGTAGGGGGCAATATATTACCGAATCGGTAAAATTACCGAATCGGTAATTTTACCGATTCGGTAAAATAAAACATCGGTAAATATACCGATTTGAAGCCACCCATATGTAGGTGGGACTCTTCAGAGTCACAGGAGCCTTAACGAATCGGTATTTTACCATCAAAACCAATTTGATAGTAAAATACCGATTCTGGTGTGCATGCAATTGATTTCAAAAAACGTTTTTAAACCTTTTATGTAAAACAATTATATACCTACATTCATGGGGAACTGACTTAAAATACCCTAATACACATGAAAACGTTTTTTTAAGGTACTTGCACCTTTTTTTCAATAACTTTTAACATGGCTATGTAACTCAAACAATCAAAATCAAAATTTTTCAAGCACACATGGGGGCGTATTTACAAGGGCCTTGCACCACTGGGAAAGTGACTACAAATGACCAGACACACATGGGGACGTATTTACAAGGCCCTTGAACCAGGGGGAAGTGACTTGAAATGGCTAAGCACACATAGGAGAGTATTTACAATGCCCGTGCAACACTTATGCATCATTTTTTACATATACACTGTAGAGCAGCATGGGGCAATAACAACACAGATGCATCATGCATCTGTTCCGCAAAAGCAACGCATTGCAGGAGTCACATCACAAGTAAATAAATTCTCATAATTTTTTAAAGCATGCCTTTTCCTTAAAAACGATTTTCTGATCATAATTTGAAAACACAGCACAGCTCCTATGTACATACACACCTTGTCAGTACTAATACTTTACATTATCTACAATTACAATTGGTAAAATAATGCAAAATCGTCTTTGAAAGCATAATGCAAACACTTGACGCAAAACATCATATAAATACACAGCTGGCTTTCTTATTTACGCAAAAAAGCATACTAGTCTTTATCTAAAATATAGAAACGATAACTCACCTTTACAAATTCTTTTTGAATTTCAAAACAGTCTCAGAAACACACCAATTTTTCTTTAGCAGAATTAAAGGTATGCACTCCAGAGGCTGGAACCAACAAAGGCACTGAAACGCTGATATTCATCACACATATCTCTCATGTCAGCCAATCAAAACTCTTCCCTCACTATTTTCAAATCAACACCCTTCCCCCCTCTGCCCTTTCTGCCCTTTTTCCATAGCAACTACCGCCTGCCAGACCTCTCATGTTTACAAGTTCACACAACAATGTTTCAAATGAACTCTGAACTCTCAGTACACCTGCTAATCCACTGCAATGTTTCATAACAACATTTTTAAATAACCATTCAAATTACATCTTTCAAAGAACACATCCATGCACCCTAACTTTCTGTTTTCAGCAATGGAAATACACCAATCACTACTTATGAATCATTTGCACTCAAACTCCACAGTTTTTTTTCATTACAAACTTCACTATTTCAACTGCCATTTCATTCCCACACTTCATCTGACTGCAGCAAAAACTCCTCTCACCATGTTTTCGGTCTGGATTCTTGGACATAGCTACATCCACTGGGCTCACAGGTATGCTGATAACAGAAATTTACACAACCTCAATTTACAAAATGTGGAAATCAAATGGATTGGCCGAAGAGGATTGAAATGTCACCAATTGATACCATTGATGAAAACCTTTTTACATTTGCCAAACCCTGACCTCATAATAGTGCACTGTGGAGGAAATGATTTGGGCACTTTGACTGGGGTAGGTCTGGAAATGCTCCTAAAAGACACCTTTGAGCAATTGATGACACTTTTTCCTCAAACTGCCTTGGTATATTCCAATATATGCTAAAGACAAAAATGGAGGTGGTCCAATCAATTTTGTCCACAAATTGAGAAATCGAGGAAGCATGTAAATAAGTCTGTTTCGGCTTACATGAGCTTACAACAATAACTTGCGTTACTATATGCAAGATATCTACAGAGGAGATGGCGTGCATTTCTCAGATGAGGGGAACAGAGTTTTCATACAAAATTTAAGAATGTGTATTGGTCCCTACTTATAAGCACCTAGAACTTACACAGAACCCACAAGCTCTTTTCAGAGCTACCTTAACTTTATTTACTCTTTTGAAATTTCGAATGTACCTTTTTTCACTAATTTTCACTTATGTTCGCTTCCCGGTTCGCTACCCAGTTCGTGTACCGGCAGCTAACCGCGCGAAAAATTCATTTTTTTTTCTCGACATATATGAGCCTCCTCAGCCACCCTCAGAAAACCTAGGGGGTCAGGATACGTCTAAAGTACCCCCTTCTACCCATTCTGAACATTATTTACCCTCCATATTGTATTTCAATTCTACCGAAACACAAAATGGAGGACTCTCGTAACGCTGCAGGTTCGCGTACCGGGACACGCACTGACAAGCACTCGCTCAAAAAAGGTGGGAAAGTAATTTACATAAAAACCACTGGAGACACTTTCACCAATTAAACATTAGCTCATACTACATACCAATCCCTACCATTTTCACAAATTTGGTTGGAATTCCATTTAGCCATTTAGCATCTAGAACTCTCTAAAATCCCTGAGGTAAATTACTTCACAAAACATATCGGAAGTGTTGGAATTGACAACCAATTAAAATATTACTTTCAATTTCTACTATTATATCATGACATTTGATTGCTTATGTACCTGAATATATATAAACAAAGAGAGAGAAACACAGCCATTTTGACTACTACTTCTTGAAGTGCATATCCACTACATTTCAACTAATAACTTCAAGTTGTATTTAAAAGGTAAGATATTATTTTAAAAACTGTAGTATGTTCTGTACTGTTAGCTAATTAGGAAAACATTTTCTGATAGTTATATTCTATCACTCTGTAATACTTATAGAATAAAATAGACTTCTCTGTTTTAGTTATGGATGGAGTTAGACTTGTCTTGTATAATTCAGAATTGACTAATAGTTTATTTCATAATTTTTTTCATATTTCTACTTCCAGTTTGATACCATACACTGCCCAACGAAAAAATCACTGTTTAAAAAACCAAACTACCTGTCTGTACTTAAACCCAACAGTGCCCTATCTGTACTGATATATTTTTTAAAAATTCATTTTTCAGCATACAAAATGGAAGGACAACAGAAAAATAACTTGGAAATTGAAGCAGGAGCCAAAACAGATTCAGAAATTGACCATGAATTCAATGATGATTCACGGAACAATGAACTTCTGCAATGTGTGGAAGCAGTAGATTTCCTACTGGAAAATGAAAAAAAAAAATGATAATACATTTTTAGAATTTCTTATTTAAACATTTATTCTTCCATCAACTTTTACATATACATATATAAAACAAAATTTATTTTTCAGAAAGACACACATTTACTGGATGGTGTCATCAGTGATGTCATGAGTGATGTCACTGACCATGCCATGAGTGATGTAATATGTGACGTCATCAGCAGTGCATTTCACGCGCAAGTTATAGTGAGTCCAACTAACTATAACGTGGGAATTTCAATGGTTTTATGCAAGTAAAACTTCCTGCTAACTGTAACTGGTGTGAAAGCTATGTTTTTTTCAGTGAATTTAAAAGGTTTTTTCAATGCTAATTCCTAACTATAACTGGTGTGAAACCTATGGTTTTTTCAGCGAATTTCATAGGTTTTTTAAATGCTGATTCCTAACTATAACTGGTCTGAAACCTATGGTTTTTACAGTGAATTTTATAGGTTTTTTAAATGCTAATTCCTAACTATAACTGGTGTGAAAACTATGTTTTTTTCAGCGAATTTCATAAGTTTTTTAAATGCTAATTCCTAACTATAACTGGTCTGAAACCTATGGTTTTTTCAGTGAATTTCAAAGGTTTTAAAAAGCGAATTCCTAACTATAACTGGTGTGAAACCTATGGTTTTTTAAGTGAATTTCATAGGTTTTTTAAATGCTAATTCCTAACTATATATAGGGCCTCAAACCTCTGAAATGTAATATTTTTTTATAATGAATCCTATATAGAATACTTATATATTATATATATATATATATATTTTTTGCTTTGGTGCGCTCCCGCTGCGCGACCCGGTGTGCGCACCGGAAAGCGCAGTTTTTCGGTGCGCCCCGGGGCGAGCACCGGTTAGCGTCCCGTTAGCGCTATTGCCGCGAACGAAAACAACATCGTGACGTATTGCGTAGCCGCGTTGCGTGATACGCACGGCGTAAGCGCACCCGGAAGCACTCGAACGAATACGATTGCGCAACGTAAACATCCGGCGCGCTTACGCGACGCGACCCGGGGCGCGCCCCCCGGCGCGCCCAGGGGCACGTCGCGTAAGCGGGTCGGGTCATGTGACCTGAAAATAACACTTTTTATTGGTGCAGAACAGTTTTGGTTTCCAAATGATGAAAGCCCGGGTCATGTGACCTAAAAATAACACTTTTCATTGCTTCAGGACAGTTTTTTTTTCCAAATGATGAAAGACCCCACCTTTTTTCCTTATTCTGACTTTGTCCTTTGACTGAGGAAGACCTGTTTGAACATATTTGAGAAATATTTTGTACTTTAAAATGGCTACAGTAGCAGCAGAAGCTGGAGCATCTGCACCACCACCACCACCACCACCAAGAGGACCACCACAACATTACATTGGTGGTCAAGAAGAGGAGGAGGAGGAAGAGGAGGACGAGGAGGGGAGAAGGTGGCTGTAAGAAGACAATACCCCATACAAGCCAAGGCAGCACATTGTATGGGAGTTTTTTTTCTATACCAGAGGGCAAGAAGAAAGTCAATGCGCCCAAGGTGACTTGCCTGATCTGTGGCATGGAACTTTCAACGGGGAACCCTAACAAAAAATATTCTTTTGGTAATAATACCATGATTAGACACATGCAGCGCAAGCATCCGAACAACTATTCTGCTGCAGAGATGAGAGAACTGGCCAGTAACCCTCCCCAATCTTCAACCACCACCTCCAAAAGAAAGCAACCCACTTTATCGGGACCAGAGACAAGGGAGACGATCCCTTGCACACAACCACGGTTTGGGGAATTCAGAATTACATGTATTTTTTGTGGTAAGACCATCTCCTATGGTCAACAGAGCATAAAGCTCTTCCTCCTTGCTGGTGACAACCACAATTGCCCCAGAAAACCTTAATTTTTTCCTGGTTTTTTTTGCTCCAGTTGAGCCATTTTCAATTCCCTGTTTTTTGTTTCTCCCCATAAAAATAACAAAAAAATATATAAAATAGTTCATAAAAGCCAAAAAAAGTACAAGATGTTCAAAAAACATTAAAAAAAATAAAACAACAATAATAAGAAAAAAAAACAGTTCTTTTTAGAACTACCTCCAATTTATAAAAAAAGGCTAAATTTTTATCATTCTTTTTTCCCCATGGTACGCTCCCTGGTCCGCTCCCCGATGCGCGTACCGGGCGCTCCCCCCGCGCAAATCGAAAAAAAAAAATGTTTTTGCCCCGTGGGGCCCATTTATGGCCCCCACATCAAACCTAGGGGATCAGGGGGGTCTACTCTGCCCCCTTATGGTCATTTCCCCCTATGTTTTTGCCTCCTCTTGTGTCTCGATTTTACTGAGACACAAGATGGCGGCCGCTCCGGACTGTTTCGAATGTTTACAGACACCCGAGAGCCAATCAGCTTTCCGTGCGCAAGTCGCGTAGCGTGCCCGGAGCGCTCCCAGGTGCGCGTACCGAAGCGCGGCCATAGGTATATATATATTTTTTTTAACCTAAATTACTCAAAATCCACTGTAGCACATATCTTGAGACATAGCAAAGGCACATCAGGCTACCAGTCCCTACAATTTTGCCAAGTTTGGTGGAAATCCATTCAGCCGTTCAGGCCAAAAGTGAGGTCGACCCCCCTATGGAAATTAACATGAGGAAAACACGTTTTGGGACCCCCTTTTATCTTGGCCCCCGCTAAACGAATCCCCCCCAAACTTTCAGGGAAGGACCGAAGCACCGCGAGGCAAATTTTAGGAAATTTTCAGGCAGATTCCTCAACCGGCGCCAAAGATATTCCCAATAGAATGTTGAGATTTTGCATTGAAAAAATCCTAACTATAACTACCTAAACTTGGTGCAAAAAAGGTGATTTATTCAGCTATGGTGCTCCCAGTCATCACAACGCGTTTCGCGCTTCACAGAGCGCTTGATCACATGACACAGTTGATCACCATCCATAGGTTTAAATACAATCCACAACTAGAATATAAGCCTACAAATGGCATAGAAATAGAAGAGTTGAACCTTGAAAAACTACTCAGGCTCTATTTATAATACCTTCAAGTTTGCTAAAGTGCTATCGGTTTTGTGATTTACTATTTTTGAATTTAAACCGAACAGAAGTTTGCAAAACAGGCTGTGGATGTAAAAACCGTTTGAAATACATAAGTAGTGATAGTGATTTTAAAATTAAGTTAACAAACAAAAAAATATTTTTGAATAACATCAAGATTTTTCAATGTAATTAATGTTTGTAGTGCAGTATTTCTACTGATGTTCGTTGTATTGAAAAGATATATTATTTTCCTAATTTTTGTAGTTTACGGTCAAATACAAATTTTGAACAAAAAAAATATGGAGTCCCATATGTTGTTCACGGCCAGTCACATGTGCACATTTTCAAAAAGGAGAGATTTAAAGTGCTTGTGCGAATTTAAGGTTTTCAGATTACTACTGAGGACATGTATTGCCAATAGTAAAATTGGTATTGCAAAACAATAGGAAATAATATCTGTAAAATACATTATTAAACCTTAGTGCTAACCATATCTACATCACCAATGCATCAGAAATATATGTTCTAAAAGTCAGACATCATTGTTGTTATTTGATTTTCAAACGTTCAGCAATCAATACCCAGTGATTAATAGACATACAAATATTCATGGGATTCATAAGTATGCCTGTAAACACCTAAAAATGGTTATTAAAGAAGGCTAAAAAATGAATTCATATAGTATATCTAAAATCCTTGTATAAATAGATTGCTAAAATCTTAAATAACATAAAGCAATTGATATGCATTTTATATAAATAAACATCATACACAATTAAAACATATTTCATTATTTACAAGTCCCATAGAAAAAATTGCACAAATTGTATATTAAGGAGGAGGCCATCATCTTTTCCTATTAGAGACAGGTATAAAGATCCTCAGTGATATTGAGGCCTGAGGGATGCTTTGTATTTAATTCAATTATGTACTGTGTTTCGAGGCGGCGTAGTTTGTCTTCCCTGTTGCCTCCTCTTCTGCTAGCCTGTACACAATCAATAACAAAGTATTTGAGGTCACTGCTTCTGGAATTATGTTTTGTTTTAAAATGCCTGGCTACAGGGTATGTGTTATCCTGGTTCCCAATTGCCCATAGATGCTGTAGGATTCTTTTGTGTACTGGGAGCTTCGTGCTCCCTACATACAGCATATTGCAGGGACAAATTAGCACGTAGACAGCATATTCTGTCTTGCATGTTAATAGTTTTGTAATCTTGTGTTCCCTGCAATCAAATGGTGAATGGTAACTCTTCTTGTTAATAGTTTGTTGACAGGCTTTGCATACCTTGCAGTTAAAAAATCCTGTATGCATTTGATACCAAGTCGAAGCTTCAAGGACCTCAGGACTGGTCTTTACCAGTTCATCTTTCATAGACTGCCCTCTACTGTATGTTATACTGGGCCTCTTGGGGAGATCTTTCCCTATCACTGGATCACTAAGTACTAGTGGCCAATTTTTACTGATAATTTTTTGCTATCTCCTTATGTTGGGCATTGTACTGTACAATGAATCTGAACTCAGGGTTTTTTTTGGCAATGTCCTCAGAGTTTGGTAATGGTTGTGAGTTACCAGCCAAAAGAAGAGATCTGTCTTTTTGATTAGATTTTCAATTGCTGCATCTATGATTTTAGGGGAATAACCCCTTTCTAAGAATCTGGATTTACTCTCCCTCTGTGCGTCTTCCAAGTCAGTCTGTCTACCGTGTATTCTTTTTAGGCGTAGCATCTCGCCATACGGGATGCTATTGATGAGGTGTCTAGTATGTGAACTGCTAGCACGTAGGGTAGAATTACCTGCTGTAATCTTGTGGTGTAGTCTCATCTCTATTCTACCATGTTCAATGAAAACCTTGGTGTCCAGAAAAGTAATGGATGACTTGCTCAAGGTGGCTGTGAATTGGAGATTTAAGGTGTTTCTATTGAGGTCTGACACAAAAAATTCAGCCGATGTCATGTCACCCCTCCAAATCACAAAAAGGTCATCAATAAAGCGTAACCAAGTTACTACCTGTGATTGCATAGTTACTGAGTGTTGAACCAGGAGGACCAGCTCCTCCCACCAGCCCATGTGGAGACATGCGTAGCTGGGGGAGAAACTGGCCCCCATGGAAACACCCTGCAACTGCCTGTACATTAGATTGTTAAACATAAAGATATTGTTATCCAGGCATATTTTGACCATCTCTAACAACATTGCTCTATGGTCAGGCATATCTGGTAATGACCTTTTCAGATAAAAATCAAGAGCATTAAGGCCATCCAAATGTACAATGCTGTTATACAGCGAACAGACGTCCAGTGCGATCAGTATGTAGTGATCTTGCCATTCAATGTTTTTAATTTTGTTGAGGAAATCACTAGTATCACTAACATACAACGGAAGACCTTTGACCTCTCCCTGCAGGAAGAAATCAACATATTGGAACATATGTTCCAAACAGCTATTCCTGGCTGAAATTATAGGACGTCCAGGGGGATTTGTAGAGTTTTTGTGCAGCTTTGGTAGAAAGTACATTGTCAGTACCACCGGATAGTCGTTCCTTAGGAATTTGTGCTCTTGATTGGTAATGAGGCCCTTAGATTTCCATTTAGATAGCTTTTTATTGCAGTTTGTATACATAGTCTTAAGTTCTGTACCTGAAAATCTGCTATAACAAGTTCTGCCGTTTAGTTGTAAGAGGGCTTCCTTCATATACATGTCTCCGTGGATCAGCACAATATTCCCTCCTTTGTCCGATGCTTGAATATTTACATTGCGATTATTCTGTAACTTGGAAATGAGAGCCCTGTAGTCTGCTGATTCCTTATCATACTTGTGTCTACCCCTGTGTATTTTTATGTTTAAATCCTTTAATTGGTTGGTAACTTGTTCATGAAATAAGTCTATGGAGTCTTTAAGCATGACTGGAGTATGTGTGGACTTGGCTCTGAAGCGAGTTAAGGTCTTTTCCGCTGCTGATTCACAAAAACATTAGTAGTTTCATCATTGGTTTCAGGTTGGGAGACAGTTATGTTACTTTCATGTGGTACATTTGGTCCCCACATTTCCGCCAGTTCTTCCATTAATTTCTCTGTTGTTTGTGAGTTTTGACTGGCATTGATGTCTCTATTGTCTGGCAGCAGTGCTTGCTCGTTTTCAAATGTATTCAGTGTAAAATATTTTTTAAGTTTTAATTTTCTTGTGCTCTTATAGACATCCAATCGTGTGTTAACATAATTGAAGTCCCTTCTTGGACAATAGGTTAATCCCAGGCTGAGTATTTCCTTCTCCTTTTGATTCAGTTCTATTCCTGCGAGGTTGACAATGGTTTTATCAAGATCTATGGGGTAGTTAGTTGTTGTTCCATCCCCCTCTCTTTTTGTTTTTGTTTTTCCAACTTGCTCCTGCGTTTGTTTGCTTTCCTCCGCTCTCTTTGTTTGCAGTTTTTTGAGCGGCGTAGTGCTGTTGCCTTGTCCGAGGACGCAAGGTTTGTCTTCTGTCCTCGCAAAAAAGGGCTAGCTCTTCATCAAGTGTACTTTTGGGTCCTAGTGCCCTTCATCCTTTTCCTGATCACTGTCGGGGTTAGAACTGTCCTCCGATACAGATGATACAGTTGTAGTATTTTCATAACTCGTGATAACTTTTTTGGTAACCCCTTGTTTACCTGCTTGCCTGTTTTTCCTTAGAACCTCATATTTCCTGGAGAATGTAAAAATCTGCCCTGTTTCATAATCGGTTTTGTCCCTGAAAAATTTGTATGTTTTGCGGTTTTTTATTATATCTTCTTCTTTTTTTAGTCTTATGCACATTTCCTTTCTAAGTTTGCTTGCTTCGTCCACATCATTAAGTGCCTCGATTTCCTCGTTAATTTTATTAATTTCTTCCAATAGTTCAGCTCTATCCAGTTCAGCATGCTTGACTAAAATTACCATGAGCCTTTTAGAGTTGTCCAAGTTGCAATCAGCCCATTCGCGCATTAACGCGGGATTCGGTTTATCGTACGTAGGTGCCAGTAAAATACGGAGCCCGCGAGGGACATGATTTACATCTAAATATATTCTTAATGATCGCGCCTCCCACCATTTGCTTTGCTCTGCGCGGCTTTTCTTCTCCAATAGTCTAAATTTTTCCTTGATTGTATTTTTAGGTTAGTTTATTTTATTCGTCGCACCACTCTCCTTTAGCGGTTCATATTTCTGTTCATCGAACATCAAAAGAGCTGCACTCTCTCTCTCTTGAACTGTGTCAGACAACATAATGGGATTTCACCAAACAATTTAGCCATCATATATGGCCTTGGATATGCGGGTTGTCTGAAATTTTTGTTTCCCGTAATATCTTTAAGCCTTGCACAACCTCTCACCCCCTTCGAAAGACCTTGCTTTCTAACACACGTACCTCAGGCAGTCAACAAGACCCGCTGTCTCCTCCGACACAGCCATGTCTTGGTCCGTCTTCCGGCACTCCGTGTAATCTTTGTAGGTCCGGGGGGTTCCACAGCCTTCCTCCTTCCGGAGATCCTAGCGGTTTTCGCGGGAAAACTGTTCTCTTGATACCGCTGTGGCCCAAAGTTGAGAGGGGGTCCGTTGAAAAGCCGTCAATAGAATCGAATTCGGCTTTCACGTTCCAGGAGTAATCCAGTACGGCGCAGGCTTTTTCAAGAGGCTGCAAATATGGACACAAACCCAAACTTGGCGCAAAAAAGGTGATTTATTCAGCTATGGTGCTCCCAGTCATCACGCCGCGTTTCGCGCTTCACAGAGCGCTTGATCACATGACACAGTTGATCACCAGCCATAGGTTTAAATACAATCCACAACTAGAATCTAAGCCTACAAATGGCATAGAAATAGAAGAGATGAACCTTTAAAAACTACTCAGGCTCTATTTATAATACCTTCAAGTTTGCTAAAGTGCTATCGGTTTTGTGATTTACTATTTTTGAATTTAAACCAAACAGAAGTTTGCAAAACAGGCTGTGGATGTAAAAACCGTTTGACATACATAAGTAGTGATAGTGATTTTAAAATTAAGTTAACAAACAAAAAAAATGTTTTTGAATAACATCAAGATTTTTCAATGTAATTAATGTTTGTAGTGCAGTATTTCTACTGATGTTCGTTGTATTGAAAAAATATATTATTTTCCTCATTTTTGTAGTTTACGGTCAAATACAAATTTTGAACAAAAACAATATGGAGCCCCATATGTTGTTCACGGCCAGTCAAATATGCAAATTTGCAAAAAGGAGAGATTTAAAGTGCTTGTGCGAATTTAAGGTTTTCAGATTACTACTGAGGACATATATTGCCAATAGTAAAATTGGTATTGCAAAACAATAGGAAACAATATCTGTAAAATACATTATTAAACCTTAGTGCTAACCATATCTACATCAGCAATGCATCAGAAATGTATGTTCTAAAAGTCAGACATCATTGTTGTTATTTGATTTTCAAACGTTCAGCAATCAATACCCAGTGATTAATAGACATACAAATATTCATGGGATTCATAAGTACGCCTGTAAACACCTAAAAATGGTTATTAAAAAAGGCTAAAAAATGAATTCATATAGTATATCTAAAATCCTTGTATAAATAGATGCTAAAATCTTAAATAACATAAAGCAATTGATATGCATTTTATATAAATAAACATCATAAACAATTAAAACATATTTCATTATGTACAAGTCCCATAGAAAAAATTGCACAAATTGTATATTAAGGAGGAGGCCATCATCTTTTCTTATTAGAGACAGGTATAAAGATCCTCAGTGATATTGAGGCCTGAGGGATGCTTTGTATTTAATTCAATTATGTACTGTGTTTCGAGGCAGCGTAGTTTGTCTTCCCTGTTGCCGCCTCTTCTGCTAGCCTGTACACAATCAATAACAAAGTATTTGAGGTCACTGCTTCTGGAATTATGTTTTGTTTTAAAATGCCTGGCTACAGGGTATGTGTTATCCGGGTTCCCAATTGCCCATAGATGCTGTAGGATTCTTTTGTGTACTGGGAGCTTCGTGCTCCCTACATACAGCATATTGCAGGGACAAATTAGCACATAGACAGCAAATTCTGTCTTGCATGTTAATAGTTTTGTAATCTTGTGTTCCCTGCAATCAAACAGTGAATGGTAACTATTCTTGTTAATAGCTTGTTGACAGGCTTTGCATACCTTGCAGTTAAAAAATCCTGTATGCGGTATAGAGACAAAATATCGACTCCAAAATATCGACTGGACATAATATCGAGTTTTTAATATAGACTGGACAAAATATCGACTGGACATAATATCGACTACAAAAATATTGTTTTTCAGGTAAGTGAAGTAATATCGACTGTATAAAATATAGATAGCAAAAATATTGATTTTTTAATAATATATAATATTTTATAGTGTATTTTTATGTAATAATATGTGTGAATAGTGTGTATTAATGTTATAAAATATTTTATTACATGAATTTTGTTTTTATAATAATTGCGTAATGTATTTCTGTAGCGGGTTGTGGGTTTATAGGGGAATAGGGTGGGAAGTAATTTAATAATAATTAATTAATTAATATATGTTTGTTAATATTTTTAATTAATAATTAATTGATAATTAATTAATATTAATTAGTTAATTAATTAATATAATTTTGAACATATTTTGTATTAGTAAATAATTGTTAATTAATTAATTGTAATTAGTTAATTACATTAATTAGAGTACATTTTTAATATATATAATTTTGTGTAATTTTTAAGTAATTAATTTTGAAAAAATAATATTAATTATTAAAATAATTACAGCTAATGTTCTAATATATTTACTTTATTGTTATTGTTAATTAATAATTAATTGCTAATTAAATAATATTGATAAATTTTGGGTAAAGGAGCATTTTTAGGGTTCAGGGTCAGTTTTCAGTTCATGGGTAAAGGGGTATTTTTAGGGTTCAGGGTCAGTTTTCAGTTCATGGGTAAAGGGGTATTTTTAGGGTTCAGGGTCAGTTTTCAGTTCATGGGTAAAGGGGTATTTTTAGGGTTCAGGGTCAGTTTTCAGTTCATGGGTAAAGGGGTCTTTTTAGGGTTCAGGGTCAGTTTTCAGTTCATGGGTAAAGGGGTATTTTTAGGGTTCAGGGTCAGTTTTCAGTTCATGGGTAAAGGGGCATTTTTAGGGTTCAGGGTCAGTTTTCAGTTTTTGGGTAAAGGGGCATTTTTAGGGTTCAGGGTCAGTTTTCAGTTTTTGGGTAAAGGGGTATTTTTAGGGTTCAGGGTCAGTTTTGGGTTTTTGGGTAAAGGGGTATTTTTAGGGTTCAGGGTCAGTTTTGGGTTTTTGGGTAAAGGGGTATTTTTAGGGTTCAGGGTCAACAAATAAGATTTAAAAAAATTATTTTTATTATTTTCATTTATTATTTAATTATTATAATTTAATTTAAGTCGTTTTAAGTATATTTTAGTAATTAAAATTTAATATTAATTTAATTTAACACTGTTTTTAATAAAGTCGATATTTTTTACGTCTATATTTTTGTTAACGATATTTTGTACTCGATATTTTTGTACTTACCTGTTTGTAGATACAAACTCGATATTTTGACTGTCGATATTTTGTCCACGATATTTTGGCAACTCGATATTTTGTCCGTCGATATTATTTCAGTGATCCCCTGTATGCATTTAATACCAAGTCGAAGCTTCAAGGACCTCAGGACTGGTATTTACCAGTTCATCTTTCATAGATTGCCCTCTACTGTATGTTATACTGGGCCTCTTGGAGGGATCTTTCCCTATTACTGGATCATTAAGTACTAGTGGCCAATTTTTACTGATAATTTTTGCTATCTCCTTATGTTGGGCATTGTACTGTACAATGAATCTGAATTCAGGTTTTTTTTTTCAATGTCCTCAGAGTTTGGTAATGGTTGTGAGTTACCAGCCAAAAGAAGAGATCTGTCTTTTTGATTAGATTTTCAATCGCTGCATCTATGATTTTAGGGGAATAACCCCTTTCTAAGAATCTGGATTTACTCTCCCTCTGTGCATCCTCCAAGCCAGTCTGTCTACTGTGTATTCTTTTAAGGCGTAGCATCTCGCCGTACGGGATGCTATTGATGAGGTGTCTAGTATGTGAACTGCTAGCACGTAGGGTAGAATTACCCGCTGTAATCTTGCGGTGTAGTCTTGTCTCTATTCTACCATGTTCAATGAAAGCCTCGGTGTCCAGAAAAGTAATGGATGACTTGCTCAAGGTGTCTGTGAATTGGAGATTTAAGGTGCTTCTATTGAGGTCTGACACAAAAATTTCAGCCGATGTTATGTCCCCCCTCCAAATCACAAAAAGGTCCTCAATTCAGCGTAACCAAGTTACTACCTGTGATTGCATAGTTACTGAGTATTGAACCAGGAGGACCAGCTCCTCCCACCAGCCCATGTGGAGACATGCGTAGCTGGGGGAGAAACTGGCCCCCATGGCAACACCCTGCAACTGCCTGTACATTAGATTGTTAAACATAAAGATATTGTTATCCAGGCATATTTTGACCATCTCTAACAACATTGCTCTATGGTCAGGCATATCTGGTAATGACCTTTTCAGATAAAAATCAAGAGCATTAAGGCCATCCAAATGTACAATGCTGGTATACAGCGAACAGACGTCCAGTGCGATCAGTATGTAGTCATCTTGCCATTCAATTTTTTTAATTTTGTTGAGGAAATCACTAGTATCACTAACATAGGACGGAAGACCTTTGACCTCTCCCTGTAGGAAGAAATCAACATATTGGAACATATGTTCCAAACAGCTATTCCTGGCTGAAATTATAGGACGTCCAGGGGAATTTGTAGAGTTTTTGTGCAGCTTTGGTAGAGAGTACATTGTCGGTACCACCGGATAGTCGTTCCTTAGGAATTTGTGCTCTTGATTGGTAATGAGGCCCTTCGATTTCCATTTAGATAGCTTTTTATTGCAGTTTGTATACATAGTCTTAAGTTCTGTACCTGAAAATCTGATATAACAAGTTCTACCGTTTAGTTGTAAGAGGGCTTCCTTCATATTCATGTCTCTGTGGATCAGCACAATATTCCCTCCTTTGTCCGATGCTCGAATAATTACATTGCGATTATTCTGTAACTTGGAAATGAGAGCCCTGTAGTCTGCTGATTCCTTATCGTACTTGTGTCTACCCCTGTGTATTTTTATGTTTAAATCTTTTAATTGGTTGATAACTTGTTCATGAAATAAGTCTATGGAGTCTTTAAGCATGACTGGAGTATATGTGGACTTGGCTATGAAGCGAGTTAAGGTCTTTTCCGCTGCTGATTCACAAAAACATTAGTAGTTTCATCATTGGTTTCAGGTTGGGAGACAGTTATGTCACTTTCATGTGGTACATTTGGTCCCCACATTTCCGCCAGTTCTTCCATTAATGTCTCTGTTGTTTGTGAGTTTTGACTGGCATTGATGTCTCTATTGTCTGGCAGCAGTGCTTGCTCGTTTTCAAATGTATTCAGTGTAAAATATTTTTTAAGTTTTAATTTTCTTGTGCTCTTATAGACATCCAATCGTGTGTTAACATAATTGAAGTCCCTTCTTGGACAATAGGTTAAGCCCAGGCTGAGTATTTCCTTCTCCTTTTGATTCAGTTCTATTCCTGCGAGGTTGACAATGGCTTTATCAAGATCTATGGGGTAGTTAGTTCTTGTTCCATCCCCCTCTCTTTTTGTTTTTGATTTTCCAACTTGCTCCTGCATTTGTTTGCTTTCCTCCGCTCTCTTCGTTTGCAGTTTTTTGAGCGGCATAGTGCTGTTGCCTTGTCCGAGGACGCAAGGTTTGTCTTCTGTCCTCGCAAAAAAGGGCTAGCTCTTCATCAAGTGTACTTTTGGGTCCTGCTGCCCTTGCCTGTTCATCCTTTTCCTGATCACTGTCGGGGTTAGAACTGTCCTCCGACACAGATGATCCAGTTGTAGTATTTTCAACACTCGTGATAACTTTTTTAGTAACCCCTTGTTTACCTGCTTGCCTGTTTTTCCTTAGAACCTCATATTTCCTGGAGAATGTAAAAATCTGCCCTGTTTCATAATCGGTTTTGTCCCTGAAAAATTTGTATGTTTTGCGGTTTTTTATTATATCTTCTTCTTTTTTTAGTCTAATGCACATTTCCTTTCTAAGTTTGCTTGCTTCGTCCACATCATTAAGAGCCTCGATTTCCTCGTTAATTTTATTAATTTCTTCCAATAGTTCAGCTCTATCCAGTTCAGCATGCTTGACTAAAATTACCATGAGCCATTTAGAGTTGTCTAAGTTGCAATCAGCCCATTCGCTCATTAACGCGGGATTCAGTTTATCATATGTAGGCGCCAGTAAAATACGGAGCCCGCGAGGGACCTGATTTACATCTACATACATTCTTAATGATCGCGCCTCCCACCATTTGCTTTGCTCTGCGCGGCTTTTCTTCTCCAATAGTCTAAATTTTTCCTTGATTGTATTTTTAGGTTCGTTTATTTTATTCGTCGCACCACTCTCCTTTAGCGGTTCAGATTTCTTTTCATCGAACATCAAAAGAGCTGCACTCTCTCTCTCTTGAACTGTGTCAGACGACATAATGGGATTTCACCAAACAATTTAGCCGTTATATATGGCCTTGGATATGCGGGTTGTCTGAAATTTTGTTTCCCGTAATATCTTTAAGCCTTGCACAACCTCTCACCCCCTTGGAAAGACCTTGCTTTGTAACACACGTACCTCAGGCAGTCAACAAGACCCGCTGTCTTCTCCGACACAGCCGCGTCTTGGTCCGTTTTCCGGCACTCCGTGTAATCTTTGTAGGTCCGGGGGGTTCCACAGCCTTCCTCCTTCCGGAGATCCTAGCGGTTTTCGTGGGAAAACTGTTCTCTTGATACCGCTGTGGCCCAAAGTTGAGAGGGGGTCCGTTGAAAAGCTGTCAAGAGAATCGAATTCGGCTTTCACGTTCCAGGAGTAATCCAGTACGGCACAGGCTTTTTCAAGAGGCTGCAAATACGGGCACGAACCCAAACTTGGTGCAAAAAAGGTGATTTATTCAGCTATGGTGCTCCCAGTCATCACGACGCGTTTCGCGCTTCACAGAGCGATTGATCACATGACACAGTTGATCACCAGCCATAGGTTTAAATACAATCCACAACTAGAATCTAAGCCTACAAGTGGCATAGAAATAGAAGAGTTGAACCTTTAAAAACTACTCAGGCTCTATTTATAATACCTTCAAGTTTGCTAAAGTGCTATCGGTTTTGTGATTTACTATTTTTGAATTTAAACCAAACAGAAGTTTGCAAAACAGGCTGTGGATGTAAAAACCGTTTGACATACATAAGTAGTGATAGTGATTTTAAAATTAAGTTAACAAACAAAAAAATGTTTTTGAATAACATCAAGATTTTTCAATGTAATTAATGTTTGTAAAGCAGTATTTCTACTGATGTTCGTTGTATTGAAAAAATATATTATTTTCTTCATTTTTGTAGTTTACGGTCAAATACAAATTTTGAAAAACAACAATATTGAACCCCATATGTTGTTCACGGCCAGTCAAATGTGCAAATTTGCAAAAAGGAGAGATTTAAAGTGCTTGTGCGAATTTAAGGTTTTCAGATTACTACTGAGGACATATATATCAATATATACCAGGAAGATTGTCCCGAAGAAAAACGAACAGCAGACCCAGGCGTGCAGGTGAAGTTCAGCAACAACAGCCAGCATGACATGTTTCAGCCTCAACGGAGGCCTTGATCACATGACGCCTAGAGAACAGATTGGCCGACTTTTAAAGTGCAAGTGCTAAAAATACCTGATGTTTGATTGGTGGCAATAGAAATCATAGGCATGGAAAATATACTACCACAGTGGTTCACGTTGAGGTATGTTGGAAACTTGTTCACATTAACGGCTAATGCCTAGCACCAGTAAAACTTTTGCAGTGATAATTTAAATAAATAAATAAATATATACATAAATGCAAAAAAATAAATATATAAATACATATGCAAAAATAATTACCAATATCATATCATATGGGCGGCTGTCACCGCACAGGGAATATACATAAAACGCTAATTTCGGTTAATATGTTTAAATTCCATGATAAAAAAACTGCTAAAACAAATCATAGACCAACAATAGAATAAAATAATTTCAGTTGTATGTTCTCCAATATAATAGCAGTGGGGTACCATGAGATGTTCACTACGTAATGTAAAATGCAACCATGATGGTGAATCTCCAACCTTGCATGATGCCAAGCCTTATGTCTACAATCAATAAATGTATATATAACAAACCGTGATGTGCTCAGTGCATATGAATATAGAAAGAGGGGTTAAAAATTGATAAGATTATATCATTGAATGTCAGGTTTAAACAGTATACTCAATGTATACTAATCAGTGCATGGAAGGTTAAGGCAGCTCAATACATATATAAATATTTAAAAAAGATGAGCTGCATCAGACAGAAAGCACCCATAGTTATTAAAATGCAGGGGTGCTAGAGGCAGGTGAAAAAGTCCTCACTTGAGTTCAAGGTTAAGTTTAAGTATCTCATAGACTCACTCCTGTTGTTATGACAATCCTTAAAGTGACGTGCGCCTGGATATGTTTGGTCGCTTATATTGATTGCCCTGATGTGCTGGAGTATCCGTTTGTGGACCTGCAATTTGGTACTGCCAACATATTGCAGGACACACGGACACTCCAGCACATAGACTGCGAATTCACTCCAACATGTCAACTGTGTGGAGATGTGGTAGGGTACATCACTGAATGGAGTTGTGTATTGAGTCCTGTTGACCCCTTGTTTGCAAGCCTTAAAAGTTGCGCATTTTCTAAAGCCCTAGATGTTATTTAACCAAGTCGTATTGGTACCCAGTTCTGGGCTTGATTTAACCAACGCATTACTGAGAGAACGCGCTTTTCTAAATGCAATATCAGGCTTGCCTGGCATGAGGTGGCCAATAACCGGATCATTGCACACCAAACTCCAGTTTTTGTTCAGTATTTTACGGAGTGACTGGTGTTGCCGACTATATGTTGTGATCAATCTGACCGGTTGAGTGGCTTGATCATTGGATGCTTTGGATTTTTTAGTCAGTAGTGTGTCATTCCTAGGAACATTGTTAGCTCTAGTTATAGCTGAGTCGACCACTGCAGCTTTGTTGCCTCGAGTCAGGAATCTGTTTTTGCTGGCTAATTGAGCCAGATGGCATTCGATGTCAGAGCTGCAAACTCGTCTTATACGCAGCATTTCCCCATAGGGGATGCTGCGTATCAGGTGCCCCGGGTGTGGCATGCAAAATGGTGTTGCCAGCTGTGAGTTTCCTGTGGAGTCTAGTCTCCACTTTTTTGTCTTTGACATACATCTCAACATCAAGAAAAAAAGCCTGTTCCTGACTAATGTTGGAGGTAAAGTTAGCTATAAAGTCAATTGCCTCTTGTTTAGTGCCACGCCAAATAAAAAAATGTCATCAATAAATCGACACCAGTGTACAACATGTTTGATAACCACATCATGGTGGGTGCCATATAGGACCTGCTCCTCCCAGCAACCCTTGTGCAGACAGGCATAGCTGGGAGAAAAGCAGGCCCCCATGACTACACCCTTCACTTGTTGGAAATATTGGTTCAAAAACATAAAGAGATTGTTGTTCAGACAGAAAGATATCAAAGAAATCAACATTTTGTTATGTTCTGCCATCTCAATGGGCCGTCTTCCCAGATAATGATTTACAGCTCTTAATCCATCCATATGGTGGATGCTCGTATACAGGGATGATACGTCCAGGGTGATGAACCACCAATCCTCCTCCCATGTGAGGACAGACAACTTTCTCAGAAAGTCACTAGTATCTTGAACATAAGAGGTTAATGACTTAACATGTTCCTGCAAAAAGGCATCAATATAGATTGTAGTGTTCTCCAGTAAACCCTTCCTTGCTAAAATAATTGGTTTCCCCGGTGGTTTCATTATATCCTTGTGTACCTTAGGTATGAAATATATTACTGGGGTGACCGGGAAGTCATTTTTCATAAATTTGAACTTGTCAAGACTGATCAGACCTGCACATCTCCAGGCCATCAAAGTGTATAGAATTCAAGTTGAGTCGATTTGATTCTGGCAAGGTCACAGTGTTTGTAACATTGATGGTCATTAAGTTGTGAGTATGCCTCGTCCATGTATAAGGTGTGGGCCATAGCACCACATTTCCCACTTTATCAGCTTGACGCACAATGATATTGTCATTGCTCTGTAGTTTGTTCACTAGCTGGAAGTAACTGTTGTTGAATCCAACAAATTTGTTCTTGTCCCTCAGGGTTTTGATATGAAGTTTCTTCATTTCAGCGATTGTTAGTTCCTGAAATATGTCAATGTTATCGTGAGTCATAAGGGGCGTATATGTGGACTTAGGTTAGCTGGTCACATTTCCTGATTCTTTCTTTAATTGTTGTAAGTCTAGCAGGGGGGTCATATCAGATGTAGCTACTGGTATAGTTTCGCTTTTTTTGCCCATAATGTGTTTTTGAGTTTCAATTTGCGTGATAATTTGTAAAAATCAATCCTGGTACTCACATAATTAAAGTTGCTGGGTGGACTGTATGTGAGTCCCAAGGACAGGATTTGTGTTTCCTTCACGCTCAATTCAGTGGTGGTAAGGCTGAGAACAGTTAAACCAATATTAGTTTTGTTGTCTTTCATCGTTTGTTCCACTGTCTGTTGTGGTAATTCTTTCTTTTCGGTTTTACTGCGGGTTGCTGCTTTTCTGCGTTTCCAGCGTTTTTGGTTTCTTCTTTTCCGCCGGTTAGTTTTTGATTCCTTGGGCCTAAAGTATCCTGTCGATCTTGGCGCATGCAATCTACCTCCTGCGCCAGGGAGTATCTTGTAAACCCCAGCCTACCACTGCTTCTATTTTGTTCTGGGCCTCAGTCGCTCTCCAGAATTGAGTTCAAGTCAGATAACGAAGAGGCTGGTTGCTGTAACGCCGATACATTAGATGTGCTGGTAGGCAGCTGGGGCTGCTTGCGTGAGGCTTTGAGGGCGTCATACTTTCTGGCAAACGTAAAGATACAACCTTGTTCATAGTCATTCTTGTCTCGTTGAAATTTGAAAGTCTTTCGTTTTTTAATGATGTCCTCCTCTTTACTTAGCCTTATTAGCATATCCTTTCTAAACTTAAACCCCTCAGTGGTATCATCCAAGTTGTTTATCTCCACTTCCAATTCATCTATTTTAGTTTGGAGCCCCACTCGGTCGCTTTCCGTATATTTAACCAAAATCGTTGCACTCACGAAATGACGTTCATGTGATCTAATCTCTGTTTGATTACAATTCCTTCGCTGTTTTAAGACTGCGCCTGTCATTCGAAGCAGGTATTATACTTTGTGTCTCAGGTACGCTGTGTATTTATGCTCCAACTGTGCATTTACCTCAGAAAATACGAGAGGCCACATAGTAAGATGACTGGGTGTGAACTATGACACTTTTTTGAACCGCATAGTTTCTTTAGCACACTTGTAATTAGTACCATTGTTTCCAATGCTTACAGAATCAAATTAGAGCTTGTATCTATTTTTTCATATTATATTGTTATATTAACTAACGATGTGAAACCAGGAAATGTCAGTCCCATTTCTTTGTTGATGTACACGAAAACTAAAAAGATGGGGAGTGCATGTATGATAATCATGTGACCAAGCCACTTTGTGGGGTGAAACGCTTTGTGATTAAACATCCTTAGACACCTCCTTGGAGTTTCTGTGCCTACTTTCTTGAGAGGGCGCTGAATGGTTTGGATTTTGGAATATTAATTAGCCGGTTTTCTCCGCTGGCATGCGCGCCACTCTTGACGGGTCCTAAGAGGTCCAGAAGGAGTAACTTTGTGTTTGGATATATATATATGTGTGATCAAAGGCAAGCCGGCCCGAAACGCGTAACTGTTGTTCTGTGAATAAAGAAATCCATCTTGCTGTACCTGGCTGGTCCGTCTCCTTCTATGCTGGCGTAGCGTGCTGTTGTGGCTGCGCAAGGCTAAACTGCAAGGAGTTAATTCGTATATATATATATATATATATATATATATATATATATATATATATATATATATATATATATATATATATATATATATATATATATATATATATATATATGAAACCAATCACCTCTCCCATCAACGAGAGTGAAGAGGCCACACCAGAGGAACCTGCGGAAACAACATTTATTCCTTTTGCCACAGGTAAGGAAAGTCCACATTACCCGCCATAGGGCAAATGCATTTCGGCTTCTTGTAGCCTTCATCAGTGCCACAAGTGAGTGTTAGTCAGGTGGCGGTATTGCTCACTGATGTAATATCACGCCCCACCTGATTTGTTAAGCGCTGCTCCACCCATACAGGTTAAATCCTATCGCAGATGTCCTTGGCTAGTCGCTATATGCGCCACGACTACCAGTCCCAGGATGCAATATTTTAGAGTCTTGCCTGGTTGATGCTGCGCAGGGTGGAATAACGCTATGTTGGTAAAGGAACCTTACAACCTGCTGCCCCAGGAATACGCCGCCTCGTCCAGTCCCCTGTACCATTTCAACCTCCGTAATTGTGGCGTCTTCTAGGCGGGGGCATGGATGAGACTCATATCGAGCCCAATGTAAAGGCATGTAATCCCAACACCGCCGCAATTTCATCCAGAATAGAAGGTGAGCTCTGACAATTCCGGGACCCCGGATTCCAAACAAACACCACCAAAGTAGTATCCAGCAGACCAGAGCCAACTTGATGAAATTGGGACCTCTTATGTGCGGCACTGGAACCCGCGCTGTAATACGAAACCAATCACCTCCTCCATCGAAGAGAGTAAAGAGGCCACACCAGAGGAACCAGTGAAAACAACATTTATTCCTTTTGCCACAGGTAAGGAAAGTCCACATTACCCGCCATTGGGCGAATGCATTTCGGCTTCTCGTAGCCTTCATCAGCGGCACGGGTGAATGTTAGTCAGGTGGCGGTATTGCTCATTGATGAAATATCACGGCCCACCAGAATTGTTAAGCGCTGCTCCACCTATACAGGTTACATCCTATCGCAGATGTCCTTGGCTAGTTGCTATATGCTAATCAAATGAGAAAGGATCACTCGTCCTGCACAACCTTAGGTATGCAGGAAGAACGGGGGGTGTCCCAATTAAAAGACCGCACTGAATCGGAGCAACGTGTCGCCCATGATGGATGCACAGCTTAATATACATTGCTTTAACAAATGCCAATCCTCTTTTAATTTTTTCTTCCAAATGTTTTTATTTAATCTTCGTAATCCACATTCCTTTGTTTGTCTTTATAATCCACATTTAATCCAAAATGTCATCATTGTGATGCAAGTCACACGAGAGACTCTTACGTTTTCACGATTTTCTAAAAGATACAAAAGTGCTTATCCAAGCTTCATACTGCACCCCGAGGGTGTACCTAAGTCTTAATCCACTAGCATGACTCTTAATTACCCAATGCATTTCGGGCCTTCCATTCGGCCCTTCGTCAGGGGTTAAATTTATCTTAAACTGAAAAACACATGGTTTAGCCAGAGCCTGTGTATGCCCCGCTTTCCCTAAATATTAAAATGCACATTTTCGCCCCGAAAAATCAGCGTCTACCCGCAATAAATTGCTGCTTCCCCCCTAGTCGGATATCTATGTTTTTATCTGTGCCTGTCTCCCCTTGTGCCTCCCTGCAAGTGCAAACATCATTCTTCTTCCACCCGGTTTGCCGCCTGCGTGACGTTTAATGCCTTACCCGTAATCCCATCTCTTTTAGCTTATCTCCTATCCACACATCTCTGTCCCTCCACCTAACTGCCAAGTTATTTAGACTATACAAGACTCTGCGCCTTCCTTCCATGCTCCGTACCTTTCACCATGTCAATACTCTTAATTTTCCATTGTCTCTTGCGAAAGTTTCCAACTCCTTGGCTTTCTACTTCTTGTACCTCCTTGTTGTCTCCGCCTCTCTAACACACCTGTTTCCCATCAAACCGTATCCACTCGATTGTCCTACTTCACTTTCGCCTTTGCTGTTTCCTACCATACCCACAATGCACTGAACCAGTTTTATTTGCCTCCAAGCACCTATACCCCTTTTGTCAATTACATTATTAACATATCCAACATTTATTGCCCGCCCTCCCTCAGATGATAAAACAGACGTTGATTAATATGTATGACTTCCCACAAGCCGGACATTATGTGCTACAAACAGATTTATATATATTGCTGAACTGTGATGTTTACTCTCAGCATGTTAATCTTTAAATATTTAAACATTATTCAAAACCACTGCAAAGAATAGCCTTCTTTCTTATAAGAGCTTCCAGCCCCGCCCTCTGAGGGAGAATTTACCATAGAGCCAGTTCCTCAGACTACGGCGAAATTGCAGCAATACCACTGAGTACAAATCGCAGGCTAACGACCTCTGCAGAGAATTGGAAGCCCGGGACTACCCAAAGAAGGTTATTAACAAATGCAAAAAATGTGCCAGAAACCAGAACAGAGAGGCACTCCTCGAAAATGTACCAAAAACGCCCTCTGAAGAAGTCCTAACGTGTGTGACTGCATATAGCCCAATGACGAACAGCGTCAAAAAGATCATCAACAAGAACGGGCGCATATTGACATCAGGTAACCTCTCATGGCTGAAACCGAGGTTTGCAAACAAGAGGAGTCGGAATTTAAAAGATATTCTAGTCCACACAAGACCTGCCCCAAGGATACCCAGAGAACACACAAATCTATGGGGCAATCCCCAAGTGACAGGACACTATCCATGTGGCTCATGCTCTGTGTGTAGCCTCACAAAACCCACCAAAGAACTACAGCTACTGGCAAAGTTCAAATGGACCCTGAGAAGCAACACAAATTGTAACACCAGCCACGTGGTTTATATGATCACTTGCCCTTGCAACCTTAGATATATCGGCATGACATGCAGGAAAGCTAAACAAAGACTGTGTGAACATCGGAGCAACGTAAAATGCAGAAAGAGTACCACGAAAATGGCCAACCACTATCTAGAAAAGGGCCACACAGTACAAGACCTACATTGGGTCATCCTCGAGACTTTACCCAACAGAGACAGAAATGCCGAAAAAATCCTCTTCGAGAAAGAGCAAAGATGGGTACATAGGCTCAGAACTGACAGTGAAGGGTTGAATGACCATATCCCCTGGCTCAGTCTAGTAAGAAGATAAAGTCTTAGCATCCAGTCTGAACGTTCTACGTATCAATGAGAAGTAAATGAATACTGCTGCTACTCACTGTCCTAAAACCAATAACCTACTGAACACTGTTCATCACATTTAAACCTGTTGATATGTCGGAACCTAAACATCAGACTAAAACACCATGTTTTGAAACAATGTCTCCGATGTGCCCACAATGCGCAAACAAGATATGATAATCATAAACACCGAAAAAACAATGTACCACACGTTGTGTTACAACTATTGTAGCCGAAACATTGATACTATATATAAAGCCCGCAAGCCGTGCTTCATTGTCCCTGCCGTGAAACAACACTATATCACTAATATTTTCTACACGGAGAACTAATTAAGTAAGAAGCTACAAAAATAACATCCAAGGTTCCCATAACAACACATAGAAGGGCCAATGGGATCACTTCCCAACGTAACCACCGCCCTATAAATACCCACCCGGAAACAGAATTGATTGTTTCCGGGTTGGCGAGAGCAGCACGTACACAGAGGACGCCAGGTAAGGACGCAATAGGTAGCGAGACCGAAGGACAGAGAACTCTGAAATCCGCAGGTACTTTGTAACACTTGACCTTAATTCAAGCTTTCTCTCCCTTTAGTCCTCCTGAAGCTCGGTCACCCGACTGGAGCGCGTTGGTATACGCGCGAGGTAACAATTCCCAAATGTCTTTATAACAGACTACGGTCTGTCAGTACCATACTTGATAAACAACACGCGTGAACATACACCATATTATGTCGCCTAAAATACCTTCACGTCAGATTAAGGGAAGGTGTGGATTTGTGTGTTGTTTATGATGCACGATATGAGAAGAACCAACCTTCGTGCACAATTACTGAATCGTAAAAGAGATGAAGCAACTACCTTGATAATACATGCATGCATCACCAACTCTAAGCATGCTATAGCCCTCTGCATGAGTTCGGAGTGTTGAAGAGAGAGTTGACTTTGCCATTTATATTTGTCGGTCCATGAAGTATTGCCATTTTTTAGTTGTTATGAAGTCTATCAATGGATAGACTTGTTAAGCAGATTTCTGCTTTGTTTGTGTCCCTTTGTACCCTCTCCCTTGTACGTTGAATGTTGAAAAGCGATTATGTTTATTCTCTTACAGGTACACTGAGACCTCCAATACAGAGAAACAGGTTAACATCCCTATTTCCTATCACTTGTTTGAAAGCACATTATGTATATCCTTATTTCACGTTACTCACTTAACGGTCCTGATGAATGCCCGTAAGTCCTAATCAAGGCGATCGAGGCAGAAACATGTCGACCAATTTTTTTAATTTTCCCCCACTTTTTTAAAAATGTTCCCCCACTATTTATGACTCCAATACTCTGAGTGCACCTTTTACTCATAACCAAGTTCACGAGATGCACTAATTCAGAGTTTACTAGACCCGAACCCAGATCCAATAAAACTTTCCTCTATCTGGTTTCCCGGGCCTTTTAACACCCCTTATCACTGGCTCACTACTGCATTAACCTAGGGTAAGAACCTCCTGGTGGAGGCTGCATAACCTGATCGACCTTATGATTATGCACACATGTGATTAGATAGCGGAGAAACAAGGTATACCGCTAAGACACCACCATACCCGTCACGTGCATGAGGGTTTTTTAATTGGGACACCCCCCGTTCTTCCTGCATACCTAAGGTTGTGCAGGACGAGTGATACTTTCTCATTTGATTAGCATATGTACCTTGGAAACTGAATGGATCAGCCTTCCATCACCCCCCTCTTTGATTAGAAGATAGTCGCTATATGCACCACGACTACCAGTCCAAGGATGCAATATTTTAGTGTCTTGCCTGGTTGATGCTGCGTAGGGTGGAATAACGCTATGTTGGTAAAGGATCCTTATAACCTGCTGCCCCAGGAATATGCCGTCTCCTCCAGTCCCCTGTACCGTTTCAACCTCCGTAATTCTGGCGTCTTCTTTTCATATTATATTGTTATTAACTAACGATGTGAAACTAGGAAATGTCAGTCCCATTTCTATGTTGATGTACACAAAAACTACAAAGATGGGGAGTGCAAATATGATAATCATGTGACCAAGCCACTTTGTGTGGTGAAACGCTTTGTGATTAAACATCCTTAGACACCTCCTTGGAGTTTCTGTGCCTACTTTCCTGAGAGCGCGCTGGATGGTTTGGATTTTTTGGAATATTAATTAGCCGGTTTTCTCCGCTGGCATGCGCGCCACTCTTCACGGGTCCTAAGAGGTCTAGAAGGAGTAACTTTGTGTTTGGATATATATATATATATATATATATATATATATATATATATATATATATATATATATATATATATATATATATATATATATATATATATATATATATATATATATATATATATATATATATATATATATATTTATTCACTGAAAAAACCATAGGTTTCACACCAGTTATAGTTAGGAATTAGCATTTAAAAAACCTATTAAATTCACTGACAAAACCATAGATTTCACACCATTTATAGTTAGCTGGAAATTTTACTGACATAAAACCATTGAAATTCCCACGTTATAGTTAGTTGGACTCACTATAACTTGCGCGCCTGTAATGCACTGCTGATGACGTCACATATTACATCACTCATGACATGGTCAGTGACATCACTCATGACATCACTGATGACACCATCCAGTGAATGTGTGTCTTTCTGAAAAATAAATTTGTTTTATATATGTATTTGTAAAGGTCGATGGAAGAATAAATGTTTAAATAAGTGTGTAAATGGATGTTTTTTAAAAAAAAAATTGGTTGGGTAACTGGCTTATTACGTGTATCTTAGTGAATACATATATTAGCGAGTATTGTTTAAATATTTAAATGTTTGTATCAGTGTTTCTCTTTGTGTATAAGTGGCTGCAGGGGTTGGTGACTGACTCACTGTTTGTATGTGTTTTGAAGACAGCATATGTGCAGGACTGTATGGGTGGATGAGTGTGTATATGTGTGTGTTAGTGAGTGAATGACTGTCTCACTAGTGTCTTCATTAGTAACGACATATGTTTTAATCTAGTATATGTGAGTATTGATGTATATAAGTGAGTATAGTATATATAGTGAGAGATTGTAGGAGTTCCTGTTTAAATAAGTATGTGTTTCTATAAGTGATTGTTTAAGAGAGTAAGTATGGGTAAGTTTCCTTAGAAGTAAGGTGGTAGTGTGTGTATAAATGTATATGCAAATAAATGGATGTTCAATAGTTTATTTGCATGTGTGAGTATGTGTGTGAGTAACTTTTGGATGACTGCTGATGTGTAACAGGATGTATAGGTGTATCACTACATATGATGAGTGAGTATATATATGAGTGACTAAATAGAACTGTTGGTGAATGAGTGGATGTGTATATAGATGGTGGAATTACTGAATTGGTTGTTGTTACTGGTTTGGGTATCTCCATTTTTTGAAAATGTTTGTTTCTATTTTTGAATATGTGTTTCAAGCGTTACATTACACTGAAATTAGGTCTGTCACTCTGTCACAAGGATGGTGTCATCAGTGATGTCATGAGTGATGTCACTGACCATGTCATGAGTGATGTAATATGTGACGTCATCAGCAGTGCATTACAGGCGCGCAAGTTATAGTGAGTCCAACTAACTATAACGTGGGAATTTCAATGGTTTTATGTCAGTAAAATTTCCAGCTAACTATAAATGGTGTGAAATCTATGGTTTTGTCAGTGAATTTAATAGGTTTTTTAAATGCTAATTCCTAACTATAACTGGTGTGAAACCTATGGTTTTTTCAGTGAATTTCAAAGGTTTTTTAAATGCTAATTCCTAACTATAACTGGTGTGAAACCTATGGTTTTTTCAGTGAATTTCAAAGGTTTTTTTAATGCTAATTCCTAACTATATAACACCTGAAAGCCCACCAGGAATCTCCAGTATGCGCCAGGGGACTGCATTGCAGAGAGGTGTAATGAAGCCACAACCCTTTTTACACCTCTCTGCAACGCAGCCCCCGTGCATGTTTGAAGAGGGGGAACTAATTCCCCTTGCATACTGGGGGCCCCTGGGGGCCAATTAGCCCACCTGGAACCTCCAGTATGCGCCAGGGGCTGCATTGCAGAGGTGTAATGAGACTATGCCCCTTGTTACACCTCTCTGCAACGCAGCCCACTGCCGCGTTTGCAGAGGGGGAACTAATTCCCCTTGCATACTGGGGTCCCTGGGGTCAACTGGTCCACCAGGAGCCTCCAGTATGCGCGAGGGAGCTGCATTGCAGAGAAGTGTAATGAGGCCACACCCTTGTTACACCTCTCTGCAATGCACGCCACTGGCGCGTTTGTAGAGGGGGGACTAATTCCCCTTGCATACTGGGGGTCCCTGGATCATATCTGCCCAAACACCGATATTCCGAACGATTGTAAATTACTTTTCTTGAGAAACATTTGGATTTGGATCATCATGTCCTATACTTTGGAATTTTTGAAAGACTGACTTTGAGGATGCTATAAATTACTCAAGTCTGCCCGAATTGTGTGGGTAAAATTGATACCTAGTCACTTTGAATAAGAATATACTTATGTCTCGTCTAACATTTGGAAGAAATATCTAGTTATATGACAACTGGATACCGACATAACTTGAAGGAAATAAGAACGCCCTGAAGAAGTTCTGTTGTACAGAACGAAACCTTTCGGCTGGCTGTGGTACATAAACTTAAGGAAAATAAAAGCATTTGAATATACACCAAGATTCAGCGCTTCAATAAGGACTCTAAGTGATATGATTTGATTGGACTCATTGTGAAAGTGGTGCTGTGCCAAACTTTGGAATATTCTCCACTACTCTCTACTACTTACTCTCTCCTACTCTACTACTCTCAAATACTCACTGTCTACTACTCATTCTCTACTACTCTACTACTCTCTACTACTCTCTCTCTACTACTCACTCCCTACTACTCGCTACTCACTACTCCCTACTACTCACTTTCTACTACTCTCTACTACTCACTCTCTACTACTCTCTCTCTACTACTCACTCTTTACTACTCACTACTACTCTCTACTACTCACTCTCTACTTCTCACTCTCTACTACTGTCTACTACTCACTCTCTACTACTCTCTCTCTACTAGTCTCTACTACTCACTCTACTACTCACTCTCTACTACTCACTACTATTCTCTCTGCTACTCATTCTCTACTACTCTCTACTACTCACTCTCTACTACTCACTCTCTACTACTCACTCTTTACTACTCTCTACTACTCACTTTCTACTGCTCTCTACTACTCACTCTACTACTTACTCTCTACTACTGTCTACTACTCACTCTCTACTACTCACTCTCTACTACTCTCTACTACTCACTCTACTATTCACTCTACTACTCTCTACTACTCACTCTCTGCTACTCTCTCTACTGCTCTCTACTACTCTCTACTACTCACTCTCTACTCTCTATTACTCACTCTCTACTCTCTACCTCTCTACCTCTCTCTTCTTCTCTCTCTACTAATCTCTACCTCTCTACCGCTACCTATCTACCTCTCTACCTCTACACCTCTACCTCTCTACCTCTCTCTACACGCACACATATACACATATATGCATATATATATATGCATATGCATTTATATATATATGTATGTGTATGTATAAAAAAAAACAACAAAACATTTTTTTTTAAACAGCTACTTTTAAAACTGTCATTCTTTTTCCCCATGGTACGCTCCCCGGTACGCTTACCGGTGCGCGTACCGGTGCGCGTACCGGGCGCTCACCCCGCGAAAATCAAAAAAATGTTTTCTTTTTTTTTTGCTCCGCGGGGCCCTTTTATGGCCCCCACATCAAACCTAGGGGGTCAAGGGGGGTCTACTCTGCCCCCTTATGGTCATTTCCCTCTTTGTTTTGGCCACCTCTCGTGTCTCGATCCTACCGAGACACAAGATGGCGGCCACTCCGGACTGTTTAGAATGTTTACAGACACCCCAGAGCCAATCAGCTTTCTGCGCGCAAGTCGCGGTAAGCGCCCGGTGCGCGTACCGGTGCGCGTACCGGAGCGCGGCTATAGATATATATATTTTTTTGAACCTTAATTACTCAAAATCCACTGGAGCACATATCTTGAGACATAGCAAAGGCACATCGGGCTACCAGTCCCTACAATTTTGCCAAGTTTGGTGGAAATCCATTCAGCCGTTCGGGCTAAAAGTGAAATCGACCGCCCTATGGAAATTAACATGGGGAAAACGCGTTTTGGGACCCCCCTTTTATCTCGGCCCCCGCTTGACGAATCCCCCCAAACTTTCAGGGAAGGACCGGAACGCCGCAAGGCCATTTTGAGGAAATTTTCAGGCAGATTCGTCAACCGGCGCCAAAGTTATTCCAAATAGAATTTTCAGATTTAACATTGAAAAAAATCCTAACTATAACTACCTACTGGCGGTCGCCATATATATCGGCAGCACTATACATGAAGTCAAGAAACGGGTCCTAGAGCACAGAAGAGCTATCTTCAACGAGGACAAATAATACCCGATAGATCGGCATTTTAAGGAAAAGCATAACAAAATGTTGATCTCCTTAAATTCTGTGCATTAGACCGAATTGCAACGGATGAAAGAGGGGGGAATCAACTGAAAGAACTTAGACACAGGGAATCAAAAATGATCATTAAATATGAAACAAGGTTTCCTGTAGGATTGAATAAGGACGAAGAGCTTGCGGTCCATCTAGGATAACGTGTTAACTGTTACATGAACTAAAGTAGCCTGAATTGATTTTATTTGTTTAGTATGACATTTTTAAGAAAACTATGAACTCACTTTATGTATATGTATATTTTATCATAGGAGAAGGAGACACCAGCATCTGTAAAATGGACACTATTGAGGAAGCCAGTATTGACATATACAACAGCCCACAGGGGCAGAATTGTACACAATATTTCTTATTCTGTTACTAAGCATATATGGTCAATGAATTAATCCACTGGGGCAGAATTGACAATTATATACAGTATCAATATTTTTGACCACCACTTGATAAATTGGAAAAAGCTTACTTTTTCTAAAAATTTAACTCTTAATGTAAAGTATATTAATTTACATTGGTCATATTATTTGCTTCAATTAATTCCATACAATGAACTGCAATCATGTTTAACCAAATATGAGATTGAAACATTGCTTTAGAATAGGAAATGTAATACTACTAAATGGCGCCCATGTTTCCTTAACCATTGATGTGGTGCAGTAGTCCTATGCTTATGTTGATTTTCTGTGATGTCCACACTTAGGTTTTTTTCATATATACTTTATTGAAACAAGAAAATAATGACCCGTGACCAAGGAGCTGGGCTCCGAAACGTGTCGGCAGGACTGCGGATTTATGACGTAATAAATCTAATTCACACGCAAAACAGAGTTTGGGCTCGGTTCTTTCACTCTTTGTTTACATATATAGGTCGCCAGTAGGTAGTTCTAGTTAGGACTTAGTTACCATAGGAAAATGGCAACATTCTATTCCCAATAACTTTGGCACCGATTGACGAATCTTCACGAAATTTGCAAAACAAATTATTTGTTGATATCCGCTCCTATTTTGAAAGTTTGGGGGTAATTCGTCAAGGGGGGCTGAGAAAAAGGGGGTCCCAAAACATGTTTTCTCCATGTTAATTTCTATAGGAATCTTTAGACAAGGCTATAGGTTGAACGGATGAACGGAATTACCCGAAATTTGGCAGGGAAAAGGGTCTTGGTTTAAGAAGCATGCTTTTGTTTATTTGGTGTAAATCCGTTCAGTAGTTTTTGAGAAATATCGAAACTTACAGATATCGATATTTGGGAATTCTGCCATTTAATACACTGAGGTGTTACAAGCAGGAGCTTGCTGTTTATTGGCTGTGAGCGGTGCAAGCGGTTGCAACTAGGAAGTGCTGACTGCCATTTTGTGATTCTGAAAAAAGGGGAAAAAAGTGGGAAATAGGAGGGTAGGAGCACTGTAATCTCTGTGGGGTGTTTAGGGTGTGATATAGAGGGGGTGCGAAGTGAAGTATTCACCCCCCACCGGTGTGAAAGTGGTGGGTTACAGAAATTAAATGAGGTATTGCCTAGAGTCTGTTGCTGCTAAGATGAGCTGGTGCGGGACTCCGGGATTAAAGCGTGAGCTCAAATTGTCTTATGCTATGAAGTCATGTGCCGTGGCCGCTGCACTACGCCTGTAGAAGTAGTGTCAACATGTGTTTATACCTACTAGGACGAACTACTGGCCCGTTCTCGTCTGAAAGTCCTGGGGTACAGAACATTTGTGAGGTATTGTCTAGAGTCGAAAGAAAGATTATGTTGTTCCTCAAAAAGTGATGGATTGATAGTCAGGGAAATTGAAGCCAACTATACCCCGGTGGGGGTTAAGAGTTGGTAATTCATATCTTGAATTTTAATGCCCTCACACACCCTTTCAGGTGTCATGCTTCATCATATGGGCTGCTCCTTGTTGGGTCGGCGGTGCAATACCCAACCGGCTCCCAGTAGTAGGGGCACTTTGCCTGAGATCTTTTATCCAATAGCCGTATGGTGAAGTGCGGGTGTGGGGACAGAATTGTGTAGATGTAGGGAAGTGCTTAAAATAGAGTTCAGAGCTCCTAGAGAACCAAACTTTATTCTGGGGGTCTCCTTTCCTAAGTAAAAACAAACAACAAGGCTAGTTCCCAAGTGTAATGTCTCGTGTTAGAGTGTCCTTACTGAGAAGGTTTCGGATAACATGTTTCTCGCTCTCAGTGTATTTTACTTTGTGATTCTTCAGGACCAGAAAGATGAAACTATCTACACCTAAAAAAAATGTTGTGGCATGGAACTTTCATCACAATCAATGTCTACTTATTAGTGTACCTGTTAGAATGGGATCAACCTGCACAGGGAGACAAAAAGTGGCAACATTCAGGCCATTTGTTGTACATAAGAAAAATCAGGTACATTCTTTATGGTGACCCTGACGTCTTTTAATTATTAATGTGCAGTGAACGTATTGCGTTGAGGACTCTACAAACTGTTAAACAGTGAC
The DNA here is from genome assembly GCF_964263255.1 of Lissotriton vulgaris. NCBI lineage: Eukaryota > Metazoa > Chordata > Amphibia > Caudata > Salamandridae > Lissotriton > Lissotriton vulgaris. Next base: position 504,076,645 of record NC_141694.1, read on the forward strand.
AAGTGGTGAGTTCCCACAGCGAGCTATTGTAAAGTATTGCCCCAGTGGAACTTCAGTGATGCAGCAGTGATACATTAATACAAACTCACCCAATTCTGTAGAAAACCAGGCTTCAACAGTACCCGGTAGGTCACGCATAAGGCTTTCCTCCTATGTGTAACTAACTGTAAGTGGAGAAATACAAACAACAGCAAATGGCTCCAATGGATGTATGACGTTACAACGCATACTTTTACTCCGCATACCATTACAACGCGGTATTTACAACGCATACCGTTACAACGCATAGCGCTTTGGGGTGCTGGATAGTGGTAAGTATAATTTACTATTCTAACTCCAGTCCCCGTGGACCCTAGGGAAGGTGTTGGATAGTAAATTAAACTTACCTCTTATCCTAGAGCGCCCCCCAGCGCAATGCGTTGTAATGGTATGCGTTGTAATGCCTGCATTGTAGTGGTAGTGCGTTGTAAAAATTGCGTTGTAACAGGTGCATACCGGCTCCAATATCACTCAATATTTGGAGAGCTATCAAAATTGTTCGTGTATATTTACATGGATTGAATGCGCATTGGTTACTCCTGGAGGTACGGAAGTGATGGTTCTACCCCCTGGCATGTGAAAAAACATATCAAGCTGTACATTCTCTATTTGTTCTCCGTGTAAGCAAAGGTCTCAACTGTTGGTCATCCTTGCCCTTATATCATTATCATGCTTAGCAACAAGTTATACACCATCACTACACATACTTAGCCGTGTAGCCAGCTCATGTTAATGCTCAGCTGTACATTCTCTGTTTTCTTCAGTGTAATCAAATGTCTCAATTGGTGGTCATCCTTGCCCTTTTATCATTATCTTGCTGAGCAACAAGTCGTACACCATTGTTACACCTAATTAGCAGTGTAGGCAGCTCATGTTACTGCTCAACTCGCTCCATTGGTGTTGCACTAAATGCGTGCTGGTGTGTGTGTTTTGACTAATTGTGGGCCCCTTACTTGTTGTTTCAGCTAGTAACTGGCGCTTTGGAAAAGTAAGCTTTCCTGCTGGTAAAGCACATCAATCTAACAACTCGCCGCCTGTGAGGGACACGAAGTTCGTTGAGGTTATACTGCGCATGGTCAAAATGCACGTATTAAGTTTTACTTTTAGTTCAGTGCTTAGCCGATGGTAGGATTGCATTACTCCAGTGTACGCTCCTCTGCCGGTCAAAGAACCTATTGTGTTTTTATCTAGGAACCTAAATCAATATTTCTATTTTATGCCCTTGTACGGCTATAATCAATAATATCCCTATAATGGCATAGGAATCATATCCATATTTAGTTGTAGCGCATGCAGTCACATTAAGCAAAGCTACTTCCCCGGACTCCTAGAAAGCACAACGAGTTCTCTAAACAAACCAAACCTCCAGCAACCTGGGAAATCCCCATTTGCTTTTGTTTTGATTTCGTCCTAAAACTCCTGTGAAGCACTGTAAGAACGGCCAGTTCTTAGTGACATCTTTATTGACGTCTTATGTCCAAACCTTACGTCTAACCTGGCACCTTCCAGGTATAAATATACCAACGTTGCCTTAAGCAAACACACAGTGGTGGTTTTGGAGCCGAGCAGCTATCTACTTGCCCGAGAGCCCAGCTGATGCGAGAGCCCACGGACGCTGCCCCTCCCTTTTGACGCACTGAGAGAGACGCTGTCTTTTCTCCTGCCGAGAAATCCAGCTCCGGTGTTCTCAGCCGCCTTCGCAGGCTGCTGGGATATCTAGTCCTGAAAGAGAGATACCAGACCTCCTGCATTCTATAATCCAAGTACGGAGCTGACTAAAACCCTTAAAGAGAATTCTTGAGTCAGATTCTTGGCAAAACCAACTTAACTTAAACTGCTACGTACTTACTCCTTCCCACGTATTAGGCTTAGGTCAGGTACATCGGGGTAGGCGTATTTAGAAGCACCAGTTGAGTACGTTAGTCAATGTATATATGTATGTATATATTTTATCCATTTTAAAGTATCTTATGGCTAAGAAACCATATCAATGCTTTTACAGTATTATTTCATAATAGTCCTTTTACTGTACGCATTTTACTTTACATTAAGTATTGCAATTATGGCAATTCATTTCTCTTGCATGAGAAAGAAGACTGCTCAATAAATTACACCTTTTTATTGAAAACGCCCGTCTCTCTTTTCTCTGCACTCTGGTGAAACTAAGTACGCACGATTGACTGAGTGAAATAGCTGTGTATTGTTTTCAAACGACTCTAGAGACACACTCTTATTCTGAGGGAGCAAAGTTGTCATGTTATATGGTTGTCAGAAGCTAATCCCTTCTTGTCTATCCAGGGAGGTTAAACTCCTCCTCGTTTATTCAAGAAAGTTTCTAGTGACCTCTGAGCTAGCTGGCAAACCTTAAGTCTAATATAGTCAGTAGAGACCTAGTCGACCTCAGTCCTACGTCTACACTGCTGAATATATTATTCCAATGCGCAGAGCCTATTGGGAATATAGGAGTTCAAGTTCAAGTTTGTTTATTATGTTTTGGATCTCCAAGGAGGTCCACATAAAGAAAAGAAATACAAGATTCAAAATTTCTCATACAAATACTACAAACATTAACAAGTTTTTACCAAAATACTAACTAATCAGCACAACACAGTTAAATAAAACCTTCTAATAGATGTCTAAGAAACATTTTAAAAAATTGAAAATGCTAAAACAGAACATTTCATTTGAAGGATTATATAAAGCACATAAGAAAGAATTGGCTGTAAGGATATTCAATTTCAAACAAATTTGTCTAAACCACTTTCGACAAATTAAACGAAGTGCAGGACATACAAAAAGAACATGTATAAAGTCCTGAATTGACAAATTACAAGAATTACAAGTTGCAGAGCAACCATACAACTTAGCCATATGCTTATTAAGGGGGAGTAGATCCTGCCTCAAAAGAAACCAGAAACGCCGTATACCATGGGGTATATTCCAGGCGACATAGGGTTGCATGCGTTTTAATACATACGTATCAGTAAAGGGGGATACTCTTTTCTTTGCAAGTATAGATTCCCTGTCCAGCCGAAAGCTAAGATCCCACGAGGCCTGTTTCAAAAGTGATTTTACCTGTACGGTAGACAGAGATAAAAGAGTGCTCTCCTTGAATTGCAAAAGACCAACAGCTTTCCTGAAATTCTTTACAATAGAGGAGAACTCCCTCAAAGTACCGAACAGTTCCGACTTCATTAGATATCTCAAAGTACCCATATCTCCTCTGGCTAGGCAGGTTACCCAACACACCAGCCCTGCCAAGCCCTGCACCCAACTACTACAGATGCCAAACTCAAGTCTCAGGGATGCCACTGTGCAGGCAGTGTTAGTGGAGGCTAAAAACCGTAAAATTTTTCCTTCTGCAACATGTAAGAAACCCCATTGTCCTATATCAACTATTTCAATACCGTACAGAAGAGATGACGGGATTTTTGCCCTAAAAACCTCTAGCATATGTGGAAAATGTCTTTTCCCAGTGGCAGAGTACAATGCACTCAAACTTTTACCCTGTGACAAGGCCTTCCGGGAGTTATTATTGATGTGGACCTTGTCACTTAGGTTATCAGATATTATTTTCCCCAGGAAGACATAAGATTTGACCACCTCCAATTTATGGCCTCCTACGGACCAACAAAAGTTCTCATATTTAGTTTTTTTTCCTCCCTGAGATAATCATAATTTGACTTTTGGACGTATTTATCTTTAAATAATGAAGTTCTGCAAACTGGTGTAGGGCATGAAGACGATTATTTAACCCCTTGGGCGTAAGGTCCAATATCAAAATATCGTCTGCATATAACAGACAGGAAATTTGAGATCCCCCTATTGACGGAGCAATACCTTCACAAGCAGATAAGGACATAGGGAGATCTGAGATATATAAGGAAAAGAGCAGAGGCACCAAAAGACAGCCCTGCTTTAATCCATTATTAGTTGGAATAATGGGAGGAGCTACGTGGGCATCCAAGATGGTCGCGTGAGCAGAGAGCTCCTGAGACCCGCGCCGCCCTTCTTGATCTATCCTGCAGATATCCTGGTCACTTCGACGGGCTTTTGATGAGCTACTCTCACTGATGCGGTGGTTCCTTTCTTGGTCGGAATCGGACCTTGGGGACCATTTCTACACCGTCTCCAACTTTCTGGCCTAACCCCAGACGCGACCGGGGTCTCCACTGTCTAATATGGCCAAGCTGTAAGGCAACAACAACGGCTGCCTGGCATTTGCCCCACCGGTGGAGTGCCACTTTCACTTTCGGTTTCCAGTCCTCACATCTCGGACTCCTTGGGGACCTGCTACTCTACCCTGGTCTGCTGCTCTCACTGCCAACGTTTTCTTTTTCGGTGCCGGCAAGGGGACCTGTGGCATTCTTCCATGAAACTGGACTCTTGGGGTTCGAGACTTGCTACCATCCTGCAGCACCCGGGTCTCCCCGGCTGCTGCTGAACACAATATGGCTACGAAACCTGAGGCGGAGAAACGCAAGAAGACCATGACTCGCGCGGGGGTCGATCCAGTCCAACATGATCGAGCGCTATACCCAACCGAGGGGTTCCCCCGGCGCTGCCAGTCGTGGTTTGGAAGACCCGATGACTGACATGTCGTCTTCTTCAGAAGTGTCCCTTCAAGACCTGCTGGCCGCCATCTCAGGCCTCAAGGCCGATATGAGTCAACAATACGAGGCCATCGTGTCCAAGATAGACACGGTGGCGGTGGATGTTACTCTAATTCGAGCAGACTTGGCTAAAACGAACGAGAGGGTCAAGGCTTTGGACTTAAAGGCATCGAGTTTGGTGACGGACATGGCGGAGGCGCAATCCGAGATAGGAAACTTGCGTTCCTCACACGACCTGTTGCTCAAACGGATGGAAGACTATGATAATAGGGCCAGGCGGAACGACATACGCTTGGTTGGAGTGCCGGAAGACAATGGTGCCGCCTCGATCGATTTACTGGTCGAGGAACTCATTGTCGCCAAACTCGCTCCCGCAGGTCTCAGCAAGTTTTTTGCGGTTGAGCGTGCCTATCGCTTCCCAGGTGGTCAGGTGAAGCCCGGGGGCCCTCCGAGGCCTATCATCGCTAGACTGTTTCATTTTCGGGACAGAGACGCTGTCCTGCAGGCCGCTCGCAAACACGGCCCGTTGAAATACGATAATAACTCTGTCTCGATCTATCCTGACTTTACTCCCCAAGTGCAACGCCAACGTTCTGGGTTCCTTGGAGTGAAGCATCGTTTAAGGGACCTGGGACTAAAATACGCAATGCTGTTTCCTGCTCGCTTGCGGATTGAATTCAGAGACCGAGCCTATTTTTTCGAACAGCCTGATCGTGCTAGTGACTGGTTGGACTCGTTGCCGACTGATGACACCGAGAGTGGAAGACCCGGCGGCGCGGAAGGTGGTGCGACGGCCCAGGTTTAATGTGGCCCCCAGTGGTCCGATTCGAGACTATGAACTTTACAGAGTGCTTTCTATTGTGTGCTTTATGATTGTGCCCGTGGTGGTGCGGGTACGGGTGGTTTCTCCCTTCCTCCTCAGGGGGTTCTTTGTGTAGATCAGATGGGGCGACAGGCACACTGCAGTTTGGGGTGGCTTTCTAGTCAGCAGGGGTGCAGGGTGGGGGGTGTTGTAACGGGTTCTTGGTTGGGGGGTGGCTTTTGGGGCTCTGGTTGTGTTCCTGGTTCTTTGTTGTTTTTCTTTGTTCATGGTACATTACTATTTGCAAGTATTCTGGATCTGTGGTTATGGGAGGGGGTTGGGTTGGGTCGTATTTCCTGGGATGGGGGGGGGGGTGAGATGCAGGTTCTTTCTTGGAACGTCAACGGGTTGGGTGACAGGATTAAACGTGGCATTGTTTTGCAGTTTATTAGGCGCCATGCCCCTGATATTGTGTTCCTTCAAGAAACCCACTTGATCGGTAATGCCTGTAAAGCCCTTGACCGCCGGGGCTACCGATTGGCCGCCCATGCAGGTTTCACCTCCGGGTCCCGGGGAGTGGGCATAATGGTTAAATCCTCCCTGGCCCTTGAGATTGATGATGTTGTCTTGGATGGTTGAGGACGGTATACTGCTATCTCCGGGAGGTGGGAGGGGAAGCCTATCGTGTTAGTGTCTGTTTATATTCCCCCGGGGCTGCAGGCCACCACATACGCCGATCTTGGCAAGACTCTTCTTGGTCTCCCTGATGGTCGGTTGATCATGGGCGGAGACATTAACTCTGTGATGTCGGGCGAATGTGATCGACTGCCCCCTAGAGTTCTGCCTCAGTCCCAGATGTGGCTCAATGATATGGCCGAAACGTTTGGTCTGGTGGATGTGTGGCGCTCGCTGCACCCTACCCAGACGCAGTACACCTTCCACTCCGGTGCGCATGGCAGCCTCTCTCGGATAGACTATTTCTTTGTGCTGGCTTCCACCCTATCCTTGGTACGGGAGGTTCGTCATCTTCCCCTGGGTATCTCGGACCATTCCCCCTTGCTGCTTAAGATATCTGTGGGTGGTCCCTTTGGTAACAGAGTTCCCCCACGGTTCCCCCCTGGCACTTTCGGAACCCCCGGCTCCGCTCAGACTTGGTGAAGGCTATCAACTGTTACTTTGATGAAAATGTGGGTTCGGTGACTTCCCCTACGGTTCTCTGGGAGGCCTTTAAAACGGTCATTCGGGGAGCCGCACTGTCTCTTATCGCTGCTGAACGGAAGGCTAAGAGGGAGGCCGTTCTGGCCCTCGAAACTGAAATTACAGTGCTTGAGAGTGAGCTGGGTGGGGATGACACGCCTGCGCTATTGCATACTTTGGAACTGAAACAGGCAGACTATAGGGCTTGTGTTACTGATGCTGCTAAGTTGATGCGAGAGAATCAATTGGGCCGGCTATATGATGTGGGTGACAAGGCTAGCAAGCTTCTGGCGTGGCTTATTAAGGCAGAGAGAGCGAATCGCGTTGTGCCCGTTATTGTTCGAGAGTCTGGTGAAAGTGTGTCTGATCCCGGTGCGATTGTTGACTGTTTTGTTGATCTTTTCCGGAAGGTTTATACCCCGGTGAGTGACCGTGATGAGGCTGATTCCCGCCTGCTGTTGCGTGATATAGCTCTTCCTTGTGTCTCGGAGGAAGAGGTCCTGGCTCTGGAAGCTCCCTTTACGGTGGATGAGATCGCCCTTGCTATCCGATCTCTGAGATCGGGAAAGGCGATGGGGCCCAACGGTTTACCCATTGAGCTATACAAACTTCGTCCGGACAAGATGGCTGCCCATCTGCGCACCATGTTTCTGGACGCGTTCGAGGCAGGAGTTCTTCCGCTTGAACAGCGCCTGGCTACTATAGTGGTCATCTATAAGGATGGTAAGCCTCGTGATTGCTGTACCTCCTACCGCCCCATTTCATTGCTAAATGCAGAACCTAAAATCCTAGCTAAAGTCCTGACCAATCGGCTGTTGACGGTGATTTGTGACCTGATACATCCGGATCAATCCGGCTTCATACCGCATAGGAACACGGCCCTTAACCTGCGTAGGCTTCATGGTGTTCTCGCGAGAGCTACAACTCTCGCGGAGCCGGCGATGGTGGCCTCCCTGGACGCCACAATGGCTTTTGATACCATTGAATGGCCTTATCTCTGGGCGGCCCTCTCCAAGTTTGGCTTTGGCCCTAACTTTATTGCGTGGGTCAAGCTTCTTTATGAACAGCCGCTAGCCCAGGTCGTGGTAAATGGCAAAAGTTCTGACCCCTTCCCGTTGGGCCGCGGCACCCGCCAGGGATGTCCGCTTTCGCCGCTGCTTTTTGCGTTAGCACTTGAACCCCTTGCGGCGTAGCTCCGGTGGGAACCTTCGTTTAAAGGGATTCGGTGGGCGCCAGATCTAGAGGATCGTGTCTCACTGTATGCCGATGACATCCTTCTGTATTTTACCTCCCCCCAAAAGTCTTTGAATGTGCTCTTTGACGTTCTTACATCCTTCGGTAAGAACTCCGGGTTGGTCATCAACTGGACCAAATCCTGTCTCTATGTCATAGCCGGGGTTCTGCCGCCATTGCCTCGTAGGTTTCCAATTTTGGTGGCGGATGACGGTTTTAAGTATTTGGGGATCTATGTCTCTACAGTTTCTGCGGTGCGTTATGACCGGAATTTGTATGCTCCGCTTCGACGTCTCAAACAAGACGTGAGGCGATGGCGTGAATTGCCCTTGTCTCCGCTGGGTCGAGCAGCCCTTTTTAAAATGATGTCTCTCCCCCGATTTCTCTATGCGTTGCAGAATTTGTTCGACCCGGTCCCTGCACGCTACTTTCGCGAGATCGAAAGTTTGCAGCGGCAATTGATCTGGGATGGTCGCGCCCGTATTGCACTGTCTAAGCTCACCCTTTCCTGGTACGATGGGGGTATTGCTTTGCCAGATATCAGACGTTATTATTGGGCCTCGCACCTGAGCGCCATTAATCACGTGACGTATTCATCAGAACCCGCTCCTGCTTTTGCCCTGGACAAATTTTTACTGCCCGGTGGAAACTTTAATAGGGCTTTGTACTCGAAGTCGCCATTCCGTCTCCTTACGGGTCCTACGAAGTGTACAGTGTGGGCCTGGAGAGATGCAACTGTGGCTACGGGCTGGGGTGGCAAGCTGACGCGAATGACCCCATTGTATGACTCAGATCGACTGGGCAACCTCTGGCAGACGAAAGGGTTTGACAGGTGGGACGTGATTGGGATCAGTACGATTGGCGATCTTTGGGCCAGGGGCGCCGTGAAGTCCTTTGAGGCCTTGAAACTTGAATACCAGCTTGATGATAGGGAATACTTCCGGTATATACAGGTTCGACACGCCTTGTCCTCCACCTTTCCCCCCGGGACTGATATCCCACAATCCTCCCCCCTGGAGGATCGTATCCTAGACGGTCACGTCCCCGATAGTACGATTTCCTTAATATATAAGAAGCTCATCAACAACAGGGCAGACCAACTGGGGAAACTTCGTGCTTCCTGGATAGCTGATGGGCTTGAACTAGATGACGAGGACTGGCAGTCAGCTGTTTCCTCCCCCAAGGAGGTGGCTATTCCGGCTCGGCTTCGTTTTGTCCAGCTAAAGATCCTCGACCGTGTGTATGTGACTGGTACGCGTCTGGTGCGCATGGGGCTTGCGACGGATGGACGGTGTAGGCGTGGGTGTGGTATGGATGGTACTTTTATTCATGTTCTGTGGGAATGTCCGATGGTCTCGTCCTTCTGGTCCAGGGTGCACGATGTAATGGAACGTGTCACTGGGGTCCCCCTTCTTCCTGAGGCACGACGTTGTTTGCTTAATGTGTGGGAGCCCACAGATTGTACTGCTGCTCAGACGTTCTGGGTCACTCTGGGCAACATGGTCGCTAAGAGAGACATAGCTCAGCTCTGGGGCTCCGCCAGACCACCACGACTTAGTGCCTGGAAGGATAACATGGACTGGTGCATGTTTCGAGAAAGGACGGTGTATGAGGCACGGGATCGTTCCGGGAAATAGTCCAGGGTCTGGGCACAGTGGAATTCCTACCGTGGCGATATTTGTTCTCCTCCGCTTGATTACGAGATTCCTGTCCCTTCCTCCCCATGATTGGCGTTCCGTTTTCTGTTTTCCATATCATCTGTCTCCTTCCTTCCTCCATGTTCGCCTCCCCTTACCTGATTTGTTCCTTCTGTATTTACTCCTTTTCCCTTCCCCCCCCCTCTTATGACCCTTGCCAGTATGATACCATGTGTTTGTGTGTTGTTGTTTTTTTTGACAAAATCAAAAAAATTAAACCTTTAATATCCTTCTACCACAATTCTTTGCTCCACACTATAATGTGCATTCAGAGATCGTCCTAACAGTGCACAGTCTTGCTTTATTCTTCGATATGTGTCATAGCGGCCGGCCCTGAGGGGTTGTAGGCAGACGCTGTGTAATGTGCATTTCATAAATAAAGGTTTTTCAAAAAAAAAAAAAAATAGTTGGAATAATTTGGAATAACCCCCTTTCCCCCCCTTGCAGGACTTGACACCAAGTATCCGAATGCAAGGCCTTAACCAATTCTAACAGGAGCGGAGGCATACCCAAAGCTGCTAGTTTTCTACACAGCAACGGCCGATCCACTTTGTCGAACGCTGTGGAGAAATCTATAAACGCCACGTATACTCTTCCTCCTCGAACCCTGACATATTTATCAGAGATTATCTGCAGTGCGGTGAGGTTATCCAATGTACCATGGCTCTTACGAAAACCTGTCTGTTCTAGAGGCAAAATATGATTCCTCTCCACCCAGTTGTTTATAGTATATAGAAGACATTTGGAGAAAATGTTTCCAATTGCATCAAGAAGGGCGATTTGCCGATAGTTCTTAGGTTCATTCCTATCTCCCTTCTTGAACAATGGCACCAAAATGCTCCCTTTCCAGGACAAAGGGACAGATTTATTCAGGAAGCAAAATCTAAATATGATGAACAAAATTTTACTCCAGGAAACTGGGTCCTGCTTCAGAACAGATATCGGGAGCTCATCAGGCCCCATTGCACCTGAAAGACGGAGTTCTTTTATAGCCAATTCGATGTTTTTTTCGGACGGGAAATCTATTAAAGGATCTCTATCATTGCAAAGACTCACATTCTCTGTCGGGGGCCCGTTACTGGCGTATAAATTTACAATATAATTGACCCATATTTGCTCACATATATGGATAGGGCGGGGACTAACTCTTGTTCCACAGCCCTCCCAAATTATAGACCAGAACAATCTAGCGTGCCCGTTCACTGCAGCCTCACGCAGATTGATCCAGAGAGAGTCCTCTTTATCTTTTTTTATTTTAAGCTTGGCCCTTCGTCTCCTTCTTTTTAAGAGGGCTATTTTTCGATATCTTTCGGGGGATCTGAACAAGTATTGTTCCCTCACCAATTTATTTATTTCTTTATTTAAGAAAATGACCGAACTAGGGAGTGTGGTTTTTTTTATAATTGAATTAGATTTCCTTGCAGCCAAAGTAACCTCCTTCATAAAAGCCTCAAAAGACATCAGTTCGGCCCCTAGCCAATTACGGAGATCACTAAGAGCTTTATCTAGAAAGTGTTCCAGACCCTTCATGGCTTTTGAGTTCCAGAAACATCTTCCAGATTTAGCCCCGAAATTGACCAGGTCACTGTTAAGAGTCCAAGGGTCCGTCTGAGGCGGAGTTATAGAGAGAGTTAAAATGATTGCCTTATGGTCACTAAAAGAAGTCTGCAAGACCACTAAATCTCTTAGAAGATAGAAAAAGCAATAATCAACAATTATGTAGTCCAATATTAACTCGCTATTATTGGATTTATGCGTAAAAAGTGCCGGTGTATCCGAGGGAAGCCTTCCATTAGCTATAATACCCTCGGTTTTGGATAATTCTTTTAGGAGCAATTTCCCTCTCTTATTCGTTCTGATTTTTACTGGAAACAGAGCTTGTGGAATCTGAAAGTATTCCTCCTTAAGCCTGTTTCTAAATAGATCCATACTTAAATTAGAAACCTTACAGTTAAGATCACCCAGCAAAATTACATGGGGGGAGGGAACTGTATCCTTAATTTGTTTAATAAAAACAAAAACTTGTTTTAGCACTCCATTAAAACAATCATCAGGGGGGATATATGCATTTATTAATACCAGGGGGTGTTTCTTTTCCATATTGTCAAAATTAAATAATGTCACAGCCTGGAAAAGGTTACTGGGATCTAAGTGGTGTGAATATTTCCACTTTATCTGATTGGATAACAGGCATGCAATTCCCCCTTTAGCGTGTCCCCTCTTAGAGGCTACTGCCCCTCCTTCCAGGACGATATAATCCCTACCCACGATCAGTTTGTCCACACACCACGTCTCCTGGATACAAATCACATTAGCCTCCAAGGAATAAAGATACTGCATTTTTTCAGGGTTGTTCTTGATTCCAGCAGCATTCCAAGAAATAATTTTTAAGCTGCTGCTAAAGATGAGAAAATAGTTTGGGATTGTCCATGGGTTTACCTGATAAAGCGCCAGGTAACCAGTTCCATTGCTGACCATCATCTACTCTATTTTCATTTAAGGATAAAGGGGGAGGGATTACATGTGTTACTAGACGTTTAGATTTAGAAAAGCTGATCCTTAAGTCCTCGAAAGGGAAAGAAGGACCGGCTTGTCTCGAGCCAGAGGACCTCTTATCAGAGGAATCAACTCTAATGATGGAAAAAAAAGGCATTACATCTATCCCACGACTCTGAAGATTCTCAGCCTGCTTCAAAATGAGGTACACTATAAGTTTGGAATAGAACCTTACCCTAGTACAAGAACCTGCCTCAGCATTCAAAATAGAGACCGGATCAATGGGCCCGATTCACAGAATGAACTTACTACTTTTGGCATTCACAGAATGCACTTACTACTTTTGGTATTCACAGAATGAACTTACTCATTTCGGTATTCACAGAAGTTAGGACTACTAACTTTAGGACTCCTAAATTCCTTCTGTGAATACCGAAAGTCTTAAAATTAGGATTTTTCTCAATTTAGTAGTAGTAAAGTTAGGACTACTAACTTTAGGACGCCTAAATGCCTTCTGTGAATACCAAAAGTCTTAAAATTAGGATTTTTCTCAATTTAGTAGTAGTAAAGTTAGGACTACTAATTTTAGGATGCCTAAATGCCTTCTGTGAATACCGAAAGTCTTAAAATTAGGATTTTTCTCAATTTAGTAGTAGTAAAGTTAGGACTACTAACTTTAGGATGCCTAAATGCCTTCTGTGAATACCGAAAGTCTCAAAATTACGATTTTTCTCAATTTAGTAGTAGTAAAGTTAGGAGTCCTAACTTTACTACTACTAAATTGAGAAAAATCCTAATTTTAAGACTTTCGGTATTCACAGAAGGCATTTAGGAGTCTTAAAGTTAGTAGTCCTAACTTCTGTGAATACCGAAATGAGTAAGTTCATTCTGTGAATGCCAAAAGTAGTAAGTTCACTCTGTGAATCGGGCCCAATGTCACTAGTTTGGATTAACTTCAAACTCTCCATCTCCTTAAAACATCTAAGGAGCCAAAATCTATTTATTATTAATTCAGTGTCAAAGAGAGGGAGAAAATCCAACGTCAACGTATCTATACTATCCTCTATTGGGATTCCAGAGGATTTATTGGAGCAGACTGCATCTTCTATCGGGGCAAAAAAGGGGGGGGTGCAGTAGGATTGAGGGCAGATATCAATCCCGGAGCAGAATTTATCATCCTCACTATCGGAAAAGGGTTTGTTACCCTCCCTGATCCGATAGTGAGGCTTCCTAGATTAGGATTCGTACAACTGGAAATAATATCATTGTTCTCAGCAGGGGGAACTAGAGCCTCATCTTTTTGCCTATTGGTGCCCTGCTTCGGGCTTACATCTTCAGCCCCAACAATAACCGGCAAGGACACATTATCATCATTCTTGCCATGCTGATCTTAAACTTCGTCAAAGATTATTTGTCTCTGCCTCTTTTTTTTGATTCTGCAGAGAGGTTTCCTCTTTTTTCCTCTACGCTTTTCTGGTTTTTCCATTTTTTTCTTTTTCCCCCTTCTTCTTAGACTCTTGGGCAAAGATTGGAAAAAACTCTTTACCAGAATTTAAATCAACTCCTTTACTAGTATCTTCTGCAATTTCAAGAGCCACGTCCGTAATACAATTGTATGCTGAAGATTTAGGGACTGACAAAGGCACATTTGATAAAAGCTCGTTTCCAATGAAAACAGGCGGGATGTTCTGGGTTGAATTAAGATGGGAGTCTACGGGCCCCGTTCCAGTCGAAACATCACCACCGGTTTTAGGCCCTTCCAAACCACATCGAGGATCAATACTAGGTATCTTTTCCCAAGTTAAAAGGACCTTCAATATCTGGGTAACTGATTCCAGAACACAATTATTACTACCCACAAATTTACCCAATAGCAGTAATATAGAGGACAACAAATGTTCCAAAACAATCAGGGACTCAGAGATCGGTTTATCAAGCCTCTCTGGGCAAGGAGAGACATTTGTGTGGATGCCAGATATATTCAGCTCAGGGCTATTTGAATTGTTAGATTGGGCGGTAATATCTTGGGATTTAATAGAAGGGGTGCTACTATAGAGTCAGAGACCTGAGGGAATGGTGCCAAGTGGGGCTTTAGTAGCCTCGAGTAGCTTTGAAGATCCATCTAATAAATAGCGCCCAAAAAGATCCAGATCAATATCCAACATTTGAGAGTCCTCATTTCCCAATTCACTTTGGTTGGAACTAACTACAAATTCTTGAATCAGGTTAACCCCAGACATAGAAGGAGTATTATTCTGCAACATACACTCGGCTCTCGGGCGAGTAATTTAGGAGAAAGGGAAGCAGTAGATTTTATTAAATTAATTTCCTCACAAATCAGTGAGCTCATATCTGATTTTTCCCCCATATGTGGACGCTCCAGTGAGAACTTGGGAGACCCCACACGGGAACCTGCTTCATCCATATCCGTAGACATATTCTTATCTTTAGGCTTCTCCCATAATTGGAATAATTGACACTGGCCCTTTAGTTGCAGGTTTTGGACCTCCTTGTTTCTAAGAGGGTTAGATTTGGTTTTAGCACCAGCCCTTCCTACCAAAAGTCTCACTGAACTGAGCTTTTTTGCTGTCATTATTAATATGAAAAAATAACAGAGGCAGTACTTAATGCAAATGCAAAGATATCTAAAGCGGATAAAACAAATAAACTATGTGGAGCTGAAACTAAACAACAAAAAACTATATCTGATACATGAACAAAATTAAAAGCAGTGAGATAACAATTTAAAATGAAAAAGAGTGGGCCCAGCCCAGCCTACTTCGGCCTCTGAGGGTCTAAGAGGGCCCGCCCTTTGCCTGGGCTTCTCCCGGGACGCTCCTGTGCGCTCCCGCGCAGCCGATATGACGTGCGCTATTTATAGGGGAATTAGTTAAGGGGGCATGGCAAACAGGGAGAGCGGCCCAGGTGACTCGGGTCAGGTCAGCAGCAGGGACTCCTGGGAATCGGAGTCCGAGTACCGACACGCTCGCAGCCCTGCTTTTTTCACCGCCCACAACAGTCTTTGAAGGATTCCTGCTCCCTAGCGCCCACAGAGAATAAGTGCCGCGAAAGCGGGACCCGCGAAGCTGGTCCGGCAAGAAGTAGCGCTTCAGGGAAGGTAAGGCGCTCAAGATGTCAATAGCGCAGGTGCACTCCAGCAAGAATGGGGATCCAGTCACAACAGGCAGGAACAAAGGCTGAATGAAATCCACGCAGGTTAGGCACAAAGGCAGAATGAAATCCACGCAGGTTAGGGGTCCGATGATTTTAACAGCGTTAAGGGGGCGTGGCAAACAGGGAGAGCGGCCCTGGTGACTCGGGTCAGGTCAGCAGCAGGGACTCCTGGGAATCGGAGTCCGAGTACCGACACGCTCGCAGCCCTGCTTTTTTCACCGCCCACAACAGTCTTTGAAGGATTCCTGCTCCCTAGAGCCCACAGAGAATAAGCGCCGTGAAGCGCGCTTCAGGGAAGGTAAGGCGCTCAAGATGTCAATAGTGCAGGTGCACTCCAGCAAGAACAGGGATCCAGTCATAACAGGCAGGCACAAAGGCTGAATGAAATCCACGCAGGTTAGGCAAAAAGGCAGAACTACACTACAAACCGTTGATAATACACAGTGGACCGTGCAAAATTGTTGCGTGCATATAGTAATCACGCTGTGATTGCTTCGGAAGGGCTGTCTGAATCTCCCTAATTTGGGCACTCATGATGTGAAGCCGCCGCTTTTTAACCTATTCTAGGTGGTTTGGGAACCCCGCACGTTACTATCTTCAGGGAGGTACGCTTTGTGTCATTCCGTTTGCTATGGTGTATGTTGAAGTGCCTTTGCCTTACCTGAAAGGGTGTGTGAAGAAAGATATGAATTCCCAACTCTAAACCCCCTCTGGGGTATAGTTGGCTCCGATTTCCCTGACTATAAATCCATCACTTTTTGAATAACAGCATAATCTTTCTTTCGAATCTTGACTTTGGGGCTGTTATGCTGAACATCCTACCTCTGTGAGAGAGTAAAAAGCCTTACCCGTTCCTTAATTTGTGTAAACAAGCATTGTCTAGAGTCTCATGGTGCTAAGCTGAGCTGCTGTCGGACCCGGGGATGAAAGCATGAGCCCAAACTATGTGTGCTATGCTGTGAAGGCATGTTCTCTAGGCGCTGTGCCATACCTGTCCAAGTAATGTGAGCATGTAGTTATAGCTACTTGGATGAACTTTTGTTTAGAAACCATATCAATGCTTTTACAGTATTATTTCATAATACTCCTTTTACTGTACGCACTTTCCTTTACATTAAGTATTGCAATTATGGCAATTCATTTCTCTTGCATGAGAAAGAAGACTGCTCAATAAATTACACCTTTTTATTGAAAACGCCTGTCTCTCTTTTCTCTGCACTCTGGTGAAACTAAGTACGCACGATTGACTGAGTGAAATAGCTGTCTATTGTTTTCACACGACTCTAGAGATACACTCTTATTCTGAGGGAACAAAGTTGTCATGTTATATGGTGGTCAGAAGCTAATCCCTTCTTGTCTATCCAGGTAGGTTAAACTCCTCCTCGTTTATTCGAGAAAGTTTCTAGTGACCTCTGAGCTAGCTGGCAAACCTTAAGTCTAATATAGTCAGTAGAGACCTAGTCAACCTCAGTCCTACGTCTACACTGCTGAATATATTATTCCAATGCACAGAGCTTATTGGGAATATAGGAACTACACTACATGGCGCCCAACGTTTGGTAAGGCGATAAATCTAACGCAAGACGTTAGAGTAACTCAGTCGTGCTTTTTCACACAGACCCTTTTTCCCATAAATACTCCAAAAGACGTCTGGAGTGGGTAAGAGGTTAAAATCTGCCGGTACTTAGTAGGAAGAGATTCCTATGTATAGTTTTTGGTTTAGTCAATGTTGAAGGATACAGTGTTCCAAAATATTGTTCACCTACAGCTAGATTCATGAAGCATTTTTGCGGGTGCAAACGGTGGGAATCGCAGAATTCGGCCCGTTTGCGCCCGCAAAAATGGCATTTGGAATTCATCAATGGGTCATGAACTCGCAATTTGAAAAATCGCAAAAAATTGCGATTTTTCAAATTGCGATCGCATTTAAGGAATCTCAATTTGATATTCCTTAAATGCTATTCATGAACCATTAACAAATTGCGATTTCGCTATTTTCTGCCTCCATTTACCGCGAAGTCTGACTTCGTGGTAAATAGCGAAAACTGAGAAAAATGCACTTTTGTGCATTTTTCTCAGTTGTATGTTACACACACACATGTCCTTTGGATATGTGTGTGCGCAACATAAGTCTAAATTTACATTTCAGGGGTGCTTTGGACACCCCTAGCACCCTTGAAATCGCATCCGTATTTGCGATTAGCAAATTGCTAGTCGCAAATAAGGAATGTGTAGGATTCGGAATTCATTTAGCGATTCCTATATGAATCCCGTTTTGCAAGTCCTTAATAGCGATTCCTTAATAATAGCTATTAAGGACTCGCAAAACGGGACTTTGATGAATCAAGGGGCTAATCTTTGTTTCCTTGGAAACCTGCTCTGCAAACTTTCATTAAAACAATGTTAACTAACGGCGACAGCAACGAAACCGGTGAAGCTGCAGTAGATGCGAATCAACAGGGTTTCGATGTTACAGGGTTTAATGAAAATGAACCGGGTGCAATTATCATCCTGGCAAATATAAGAAGAACTATAACTCAAACTTACAGAAAACGGACTGACATCACTAGGTGGTACAGTCATATTCGTGGTAGAGGCCCATGAATATCGTCAGACAGAGGTATTCTATTGGATAAACTTTCCAGCAGCAAACGCTGTAACACACGAATTCCACTATTACAAAATAGAGGAACCTCCGGATGAATACACTCCTTTCGAGGAGGTTGAAATCCCATTAAAATACCAAGAGCACCTGCTCTGGTTTAAAGGTGCCCAAAAACATAATAATCACATCACCAGGCTTGGTCCACTAGGTAGACCAGGAGCAACGTGGCCGGTTCTAGCCAGCTACACACCACATCCAGACATCGAAAAAATGTCAGACCGGGAACTTTTAGCCCAGCTAAAAGTACTAATTAAAATACATAGACAATTAGTCCAATATGTAATGCGGACTTCAACAGTCCAAACAGCTATTAACATTCCACAGCTGACCCCTCATCAGGGAAACACAAACAAAATTACACCACAGAACATACAATCATGTCTTGGTAAAACACCCACAAAACGGGAACAAATTCCATTCTGGCTAGCACAAAAGATAACTCAAATAGAGGCAGTATTTCCGGATACTACCCCTGGTGAGAAACACAGAATTCTGACTATCTGCCTTCCAATGGGGATCGCACCACATGTGGAGGATTGTGACACTTGGGGCACAGTCTTTGCTTCCATTTACACAAAAACACATAGTGTTCCATCCATGGCGGTAATACCAGATGTACTAAGACAGATTCAAAATGAATACAGCCCAGAACCTGCTTTAACTCTGGGTATGAAATTACTGAAAGACTTCAAGCAGGTCTCGGCTATATTATTAGCCAACATAAAAGGAGAAGCATCATCTGTGGCGATCCGTCAGAAACTGAAGGAAACAGATATAACAGCCCAACCATTGGAACTTGCCAGAATCATAGAAAAATCCTATGAAGAACTAGGTAGAGATAGTTTGGGTGGGAAACCGGTAAAACCCCAACTAACTGAAAATCCTTAAAAGATATTTATTAAAAATAATCTAAACACTCCAAAAAAGAGCTGGGATGGAAATAAACAATCCACTCCAGTCCCAAAGAAAAAAGATTCCAGTCCAGAGGAAGGTCTCCTCGGTGGAGAGAAAGATCTCCGGACCAAGGACATAAGCCTCCCCAGAGGGAGCCTCCTGAGAAAAGATACAACCTTAGAAATAGGGATAATTTGAAAAAGCCTGATAGATATCAAGATATTTATACACGTCCCTCTCAATCTTTTCAGACTTTTTTGCAGAAATCAGAAAGAAGAGGACGGTCAGAACACAGGGAAGAGCACGTCAAGTCCAAAGACAAGGAACCTGCTCAAAGTAAAAAAATTACAATTTCCAAGAAAGAAGGTAGCCAGCATTAAAATAATCAAACATGCTGAGGATACTGAGGACACAGCTGAAAAACGGAGAGTGGGCCCAGACAATGCTAGACAGCGCAGCAGAAGTGACAATAGCTCGCAAGACCCTGATGAATCATCTTGAGACAGTGGACACGAATGAATACATTCAGGTGGAAACTGCAGATACCAGAGTTAGCAAACCTCATAAAAATATACGAAATAACATTGCGTATAGAGGGAGATAAGACTAAGAAAGTAAGGGGTCTGTTTTGGGATAACCTTTCAAAAGGCTATGACATCCTATTAGCTGAGAAAGACTGGCCACCAGAGTTTGTCAGGGAGTGCCCTCATGGCGAAGAAATGATTATGCCTGCCTTCTCAAATCATATTCCAATTCATAGAAAATACACATATGCAAGAAAATGGGCAGTAGCTCAAGCTCCTGCATTATATAAAATTCATGTAGGATGGGATGAGGACTCCCCTCCTCACAAAATCCAGTTAAAATGTCAACCCACTGCACAAAGGCAGTACCCAATTAAGCAAGAAGCTAAAAAACAAGTCAGGGAGATCTTAGATCAACTTGAATACCAAGGGGTGATCGAAACATGCACCTCTCAAATGAACAATCCAACAATCCTTTGTTTCCTGTCTCCAAGCCAGACGATTCATATCGTCTAGTCTTGGACTACAGACACCTTAACTCATGTTGCAAGACTTTTGCAGTACAAAACTCACACAGTGCAGCACTAATGAATAACATCGTTCACAAAAAATACAAAACAACATTAGACATCTCTAATGGATTCTTTTTTCAAAACATTGCACCTGAAAGCAGGTATTAAACCGCTTTCTCAATAATGGGGTCACAGAAAATTTCTGTCGACTCCCACAGGGATTCAAGAATAGCCCAGGATTATTCTCAGCAAGGGTAACAGAGTTACTACAAATATATGATGATGAGGCATTATCTTATGTCGATGACATCTATCTCACAGATGATGACCTGGATACTCACTTGAAAAGAGCAAACACCATAATACTTGGGTCCGCTTCAGAGGGTTACAAATTCAACTTTTAAAAGTCACGAATTGCCCACCTAACTGTCCTATTTTTAGGATATGAATTATCAAGTGAAGGCAAAAGCCTAGCAGACAACTTCTTAGAGAAGTGCACTGTACTCCAAGCACCAAAAACGCTGAAGAACTAACAATCAATACTAGGTTTCCTGAATTTCGGAAGAACTTACATTCTAAATTATGCAGAGAGGGTTAAACCTCTCTATGAATTAATAAAACCTGATTTTAAACCAATCAATTGGACTCAGAAACACACAGAAATTTTTAGATCATTGCAAACAGACATGTTAGCTAAAATAAAATTACAAACTCACGACAACACACGCAACCTTGTAATCCAAGTCATCCCAGGACGATGCGGATTCATGTACCTGACCTCTAATGAGGGAGAAACGATACCAATAGCTTACAAATCACATTTGTACACATAAGCTGAAAAAACATTCAGTCTTACAGTCTTACAGAAAATATTGTAAATGCGGTTCAAACTGCTGTAGCAAAAGAAAGAGCCCATGCCCAAGGCAAAAGAAGAACAAAAGAATAACTGTTTATACAGCAGAATCAGCCCTTGAGGCGCTATTAAGCCCAGTTAATCTAAAAACGGTGGCATTAGATACAAAATGGATACAGTGGGAAAATTCTCTTGCTGCAGAAGACGTGAAATACTATTTTGACCCGAACATGAAAAAACTGAAAGATCTAAAATATGAAGAAGAATATCCTCTGCCAATCGAAATTCTGCCTCTCCAACAGTACTCTTGTGTAATCTATATGGACAGATTTGCACAACATTACGATGTGGATAATAAATCCTACAATGCAGCGTGTGCGATTATTAAAGGTTGCTGGCGCTGTGCTAAATTCAGACCAAAAATAACAAAAACTGAATCAATGAGAAACTGTTCGGCTCAGCGAGCTGAAATCAGATCTTCAAAGATGGCACTTGAAAATGCTGATCGTGAATTCCCGACACTAATAGTGTGCGATTCACTTTTCTGCGTCAAATCTTACAATAATGACTTGCAGAACTGGGTTCAAAACAATTACAAAGATGACACAGGTGCCACAATAAAGCATAAGAAGCTTTGGGAACAGGTAGTTCTTCTGCAGAAAGAACTACGAAAAACTCATGTGATACATACACTGAGTCATCAATGTGATGGCGTTCACGTTGCAGGGAATTCATTGGCTAATACAGCCACAGCGGAAGCAGCTCAAACGGCTTCCGTAGCCACAAAAAAGCGTTCAGAAAAATACATAGACTGGGAAACCATGCTGGCGGTAAAAACGTCTTCAAAAGGCGACTGTGCAGCACTACCCGTGAACTATCCACTCAATTATACATACATAATTGATGCAAACTCCGTTCCTTTTGCTCGAATCCCTGGAGTGGGGGATAGAGTAATTCCAAACATGAACAGGAGAATCTTCTTAATAGCGGACGCACACATAGGATTGGGTCTAAGGCACCAAGAGATCAAAGAATCTCTGAAAGAATTACAATCAGAATACTGGTGGCCGGGGATGAGCCTGCAACATTACAAATTTGCAAAGAGCTGTCCAAACTGCAACAGAGATCGCAGAAGCGAACTGACCAGAGTATTGCCATGCCCCTTCTTGCAGTTAGCATAAGGCTATCTATACGTAAAATTCAGCGTCCCATTCATTTCTTTTTAAGACTAGATTCACTTAAAAATACAGACACCAGCGCTCGGCTGACGCCAGAACTGTTATAAAAGATTTGCGAGTCTTTATTGGCACATACGCAATTGGCATGCTAGATTCTGACCAGGGTCCTGCTTTTAGCTATCGAGCTTATAAGGAGGCCATGACCAGCATGGGCATTGCACTGCGGTACTCTTGTCCCTTCCATCCTCAGGGAAATGGGATTGTGGAAAGAAAAAAACGGGACATAAAGCAATCTATAACGGCGAGGGTATTACGTTCAGGTGATAGGTGGGTCCAACATTTAACAAGTGTCCAACGTAGTTTTAATAATCTGCCAAGAAATTCTCTAAAAGGTTTCAGTCCGTACAAACTATTGTTCGGTACTAGAATGCATATTCAGGACTTAGATAGTCAGACTTCAGTGATAGAAAAAAAATGCTTTGATATCAAAGATCGTTTGGCTGTTTTACAGGACTTAAATGAAACAAGAAAAGCCCTGAGCAACATAAAGTTAAAACAGCAGGCAACAGCCACTGAAGATAAACCACCTGTCCCAGCAAGGCCTGTCTGGATTCCAAAGATTGGGAATCTGGTCAGAGAGAAGATCGCGGTGAAGAAGGAATTTGGGCTTTCTTACAGAAAAGCAGTACCTGTCTTAGCTGTCAGCGGAACAAGATCAGTTGTACTATCGCCCCTTGCTGGTAAAAAGGAGAACCAAGTTGTATCCATCGGCCTGGTAAAACCACAATCATGTGGCCAATAATAAGTAGTAGGCCCAGTGGACTCCCAAGAAATAGCAGAATACCAATATTTGCTACAATCCAAGAGGTTCAAACTGAGAGACTAATCACATTTGATAAACCTGCAGTGAATAAAAAAGGACTATGCAACAATGCCATGGAACTTGTGCCTCTTGAAACCCAAATTGCAACAGTTCGTCAAGAAACACCTGTCTACAACGATGTAGCCTCAGACTATGCTAATGAAAGAAAAAATGAAAAAGCAAAGGAAAATTCGGAAGCAATTCCAACAATTGACAGAACTGCATCTGGCTATTTCGATAACTTTTCTGAAGATCCAAGTGAACCTGAAGAAACGCCAACAACAAAAACTTTCAAAGACAAATTAACTAAACTCTTTCATCAACTCAAAGAAACCTATCTGATTTCTTCATGGATTGAATTTTGGATTGTGTTAGGTGTACTTTTTCTCCTGCTTTGGCTCATCATGGCACTTTGTTTGGGAAAATTCATTGAGGGAAAATACAGTACAATGGACACAGCAAGTCAAAACATCAACTTGGTCCTAAAGCCACACAAGTCATCTCACATCAAGAAAAGAGAACTATCATCAGTGAATGTCACAGCCATTCTAATACCCGGTGGGGTAGCTTGGGACAAAACGGATTACGAAATCTATGGCCCGGTTGAACTCTTGAAATATCCACATCAGTTCAAGGTTTCATTAGTGGCTTTGTAAAACCAAGTACATTCTCTGATGATTGGGACTTTGAAAGCATAAATAATATGATGTCAGATTTAGTAATGTCAGCAAAATTTACAGAACATGATTACTTACAGGGTTCGTCGAATTACGAACAATTGTACTGTTACAATCACTTTGCACATCACTATTTACATAAATCTGCTCAACCTAGAAATGTTTTTAAGTATAATCAATGGGAACATTGTGCAACTCCACCTAAAAGCAGTTTGAAAACATTTTATGAGAAATTCCCATACTTCTCAGGGTTTAACACAAGTGATGCAGAAACGTTATATTTTAAACTGTTAAATAAGACAGGGATAAAAACAATGTTGACAAATACTAAATTGATTTATTCTGAAACATTTTATGAAAAAATGATTACATTTGGTTTTGAATTCTGGAAACACAACATTGAAAAGAAAACCATCTGGGGTACAAAAGTGGCAGGTCCAAGGTTTAGAAGCATTATTTAGAGCCTGCATGATCCCAGAACAAATAATATTCTTGAATGACACCATTCAACAGACTACTTGTCTTGGCCTA
Organism: Lissotriton vulgaris; assembly: GCF_964263255.1. Lineage (NCBI taxonomy): Eukaryota > Metazoa > Chordata > Amphibia > Caudata > Salamandridae > Lissotriton > Lissotriton vulgaris. Next base: position 504,100,592 of record NC_141694.1, read on the forward strand.
GCTAAGATTAAAGACTTAAACAAACCATCTATTCCAAAGCCAATACCTGATAGTAATACCACTACAGATGTTGAGATAGACGTATCCCATATTTTACACCAAAACTGAACACATCCTGAGTGGAAAAAGTGGTTGATCTGGCCAACAGACACAAATAACTGTCAAGATAGATTCCTAAACAAAATACAGGGGGTCAAAATGACCAGACCAGACCCTAGATACTCCCAGAGACAACATCCAGGGATAGTAACAACATACAGTGTAGGGAAACTATGCCTTGAGTGGCTACAGAAATCCACACTGGCTGAAATTAAGCAACACTTGACTTTACTTAAAGACGGTGCTGACTTGCGTGATTTCATAATGGGAACACGCAAACAGCGTCAAAAACGTTTCATAGCGGCCGGTATATACGCTGCATACAACGAAGCTTGGAAAGTAACTCAAATTGAGACAGCAGAAACAATACGAGAAATTGATCGTATTAATTTGGAAAAATCACTTTCTGTTGTGGACAATGGGTTAATGACTCTGTCCTCCAGAATATATTCACTGGACAGTATTGTATCATCTGCTATCGATATAATAGATCAGGACTTACTAATGTTACAACACGGTCAGTCCCAATTACGTTTTATTGTACAGCTCGCTGGACCTTGCAAAATCTGCGTTCAGGCTACGTGCCATGGCGTTTGATAAACACAACGTCATTATTCTCTATCTTTAATGTTACTGATAAACAAATCAGTTTGGCACAAAAAGGAGCAGACAATACGATTCTGAGCATTGAAAAACTTGAGAGATTACCATTGACAATGTCAAAAAGACCTGTCATTGAATGGATAATACACGGAATAATTACAATTCCGATAACAACTTTCCAATTCAAATACTGCCAAGAGTATATACCAGCGGGCCAGTATGAAAGGTTGGGTAAAGGGTACATTAAGTCATCTTGGAAATTACCTTACACACACTCATGTTATAGTGAAAAGAAACAGAATGTATTTCTTAGTGGTAACAATTGTAAACAATCACTAAGCGGTATACTTCTGTGCCAAGGTATTAATTTGCATGGGGCCTGTGAGGGGACTTCAAATAACCTTTCATGTCACCAGCACGGCAGACCTGCAACACAAATAGAGCCTTTCTTTAGATGGCTTTCTAACAGGAGCTATATACTAATAGTGGACCACAGCTGTTGTGGCATGGTGCCAGGGAAAGCCTAACTCGTAAGCGTTAGTTCCATGGTCACTTGCTGTATGCAAGTATTGTATCCAAATAGCACTCCAGATACGGAGGCAACGATGTGTCCTTCTTTGAATATCTCTTCTATTCGAATTGATACTTTAAGCAGAATGAAGTCTGTTCTTTTACAGACAACCGTGCCTTTAACGTCATCAAAAGAAACGTATGATCTTCTGGTTGCAAGGACAACGGCAGAGATACATACCCTTTTATCAAAAATTGCCCCGTGCATTTCGTAGAAATGCTAAGCCAAATCCGAAATATGTCTGATACCAGTGGTATCCCACATATATTTAAGACAATTTTTTCGGGGCTGTTAACACCCTTCGAAACAGTTCTGGGCATTTTTCTCAATTTTGTCCATTCTGTCTTTGGCGGCCTACCACTACTTTTGGGACTCGTAGCAGGAATTTTATTTTTGATCCTTCTGCTCCGATATGGCAAGCCAAGTCGCAGACAAGACTCCAGCAACGATGGAAGAAACGATCCTAGCTATATGCTATCGGACCGCATAACTAAAGTCCTTGGATTAGCCCGGCTAAGAGATCTGAATATGACCTGGTTTCTTTCATTCAGACTAATCTGGCAAAATTGCATCCTACCTGTGCTTCGATGTATGCAATGCGGAGAAGAATGCGTGTTGGACGTCTGTCTTACACTACCATCAGCAGTACCATTGGATACAGATACTTTGCTAAGTCCTGTAATGGCTCATGCATCGTGTTGTCCCCAGCGGCTACCCATTCTGATGACAGCATTCGTTGAGACTTCACCACTACGAATAGGTGGCAGTGAAGTACGAGATGAGAGCAGCATCACCCAGGTACGACCTTCTGTGAGCATTGCTGATCATGACATCGATGATAGCAATCATTCTCACGACTGCACTGTTGCGGCACTTTCAAACTTGGTCGAACTTTCACCTGATGTCGTAGACCAATTTTTTGCGAGTCTGTCTGAAATGATGTTCTCCCCTGAACAGAGAGAATAACTTTTTTAAGCAACGAGCACACAGCGTTCCCCTCAACTCTGAATTCGGCCTTCAGCTTTGATAAACAAAAGCTACTAAAAACATTTGGAACTATTTTCTCCCCTGAAAGCGAAATCATTTTTTTCAAACTCCCAAAATATTTACCTTTTTCTGGCACATGTACTCTGCTTAAAGTAGAACTATTTTTAAAGAACAGAGCTTCTATTTTTAGGAACTCTAGAGATAATATATTACCTCAGCCTCGAGCACATTTACAGCAACTGTATTCTTATGTGATGGAATGGTCTCCACCTTCTTTTCTGTATTAAGAGCCATTTCATGTGTAATTTTCGCAAATCTTTCAGCTAATATATATAAGCATATTTAACTGAATGATTACACGGCTTGAAAAGCGTACAGTACCAATAATCATTTTCGTGTATTTCGCATACACCATTTTGAATGAAAAAATGTATTTTGGGGTGGGTTGGAATACACATGCACCTTTAAATGATTACTATTGCTTAGTTTTAGTAATGATGGACATTAGATCGTGGAGTGGGTATTGTGTTTTTATCTAGGAACCTAAATCAATATTTCTATTTTATGCCCTTGTACAGCTATAATCAATAATATCCCTATAATGGCAAGGGAATCATATCCATATTTAGTTGTAGCCCATGCAGTCACATTAAGCAAGGCTACTTCCCTGGACTCCTAGAAAGCACAAGGAGTTCTCTAAACAAACCAAACCTCCAGCAACCTGGGAAATCCGCATTTGCTTTTGTTTTGATTTCATCCTAGAACTCCTGTGAAGCACTGTAAGAACGGCCAGTTCTTAGTGACATCTTTATTGACGTCTTATGTCGAAACCTTACGTCAAACCCGGGAACCTTTCAGGTATAAATATACCAACGTTGCCTTTAGTAAACACACAGTTGTGGTTTTGGAGCCGAGCAGCTATCTACTTGCCCGAGAGCCCAGCTGATGCGAGAGCCCACGGATGCTGCCCCTCCCTTTTGACGCACTGAGAGAGACGCTGTCTTTTCTCCTGCCGTGAAAGCCAGGTCCGGTGTTCTATGCCGCCTTCGCGGGCTTCTGGGATATCTAGTCCTGAAAGAGAGATACCAGACCTCCTGCATTCTATTATCCAGGTACGGAGCTGACTAAAACCCTTAAAGTGAATTCTTGAGTCAGATTCTTGGCAAAACCAACTTAACTTAAACTGCTACTTACTTACTACTTCCCACGTATTAGGCTTAGGTCAGGTACACCGGGGTAGGCATATTTAGAAGCACCAGTTGAGTACGTTAGTCAATGTATATATATAGGTATATGTTTTATCCATTTTAAAGTATCTTATGGCTAAGAAACCATTTCAATGCTATTACAGTATTATTTCATAATACTCCTTTTACTGTACGCACTTTACTTTACATTAAGTATTGCAATTATGGCAATTCATTTCTCTTGCATGAGAAACAAGACTGCTCAATAAATTGTACCTTTTTATTGAAAACGCCCGTCTCTCTTTTCTCTGCACTCTGGTGAAACTATGTACACACGATTGACTGAGTGAAATAGCTGTCTATTGATTTCACACGAGTCTAGAGATACACTCTTAGCTAGCTGGCAAACCTTAAGTGTAATATAGTCAGTAGAGACCTAGTCGACCTCAGTCCTACGTCCACACTGCTGAATATATTATTCCAATGCGCAGAGCCTATTGGGAATATAGGAACTACACTACATACCGTTGATAATACACAGAGTACCGTGCAAAATTGTTGCGTGCATATCGTAATCACGCTGTGATTGCTTCGGAAGGGCTGTCTCAATCTCAATCTCCCTAATTTGGGCGCTCATGATGTGAAGCCGCCGCTTTTTAACCTATTCTACGTGGTTTGGGAACCCCGCACGTTACTATCTTCAGGGAGGTACGCTTTGTGTCATTCCGTTTGCTATGGTGTATGTTGAAGTGCCTTTGCTTTACCTGAAAGGGTGTGTGAAGAAAGATATGAATTCCCAACTCTAAACCCCCTCTAGGGTATACTTGGCTCCGATTTCCCTGACTATAAATCCATCACTTTTTGAATAACAGCATAATCTTTCTTTCGAATCTTAACTTTGGGGCTGTTATGCTGAACATCCTACTCCTGTGAGAGAGTAAAAAGCCTTACCCGTTCCTTAATTTGTGTAAACAAGTATTGTCTAGATTCTCATGGTGCTAAGCTGAGCTGCTGTCGGACCCGGGGATGAAAGCATGAGCCCAAACTATGTGTGCTATGCTGTGAAGGCATGTGCTCTAGGCGCTGTGCCATACCTGTCCAAGTAATGTGAGCATGTAGTTATAGCCACTTGTATGAACTTTTGTTTAGAACATTGTAGCTTGTTTATGGTGCATAGGGGGTGTTATAGAGGGAGTGCAAAGATAAATTTCTGCGTATCAAATCAATTCGGTATTTGTGAAGTGCTAACTATTCACTCCTATGGGTCTGATGGCGCTAGGGGTGTAAGCTGAGATGCTGACGGACTCTGGCCTACAGTATGGTCCAGTAGGTCTTTAAAATGAGACAGAAATGAGACTGAATCAGGTCAGAGATCACATCATTATGCACAGCAATATCCTTTGCTCGCACCTGCACAGCCAGAGTGATGCACCCCACCGGTCCCGTTGCACCTCGCTCAATTGGAAGCTCTGGGTACCCAAGCTGCTCTGCTTACCTGCTGTCATTGTTGTGTGAGCAAACACTAAGGGCAGCAATGCTCACAATTCAGGTGGACTGATGATTGCAGGATAGTGCACACCTCATGGATCCCTTTCGTATTTGACGGGCAGTAGGGCTCACTATTTAGAGCCCGTGTTGATTGCCAAGATGGTGTACACCTCATGGATCCCTTTTTTTGTATTGCGCATTGAAATATGCAAGGTAGATGCGGCCATATTACCTGAGGCAGTGTAAAAGAAGAGGGACGTGCATTGTCGTGATTATCCTATTTATGCGTATGCAAAGTGGGCTGGGCTTGCGTACACCAGGACAGCGTAGGGGTGTGAATAATTATTCCGGGGACCTGGGCGTTGTTCAGTTCCTGTCTGGCCAGGAAGTGTACTTATGTGTGTTTCTTTTGTAGTTTTGACCTTGCAGAGTGTGCAATTTACATAAGTGCAGCATGTGTCGGGAGGGCAGAAAGTATAATTAATGAGATGGTGTTCGAAAAGATTGAATGGTGAACATTACATGTCGTTGTTAAGGTTGTGGATATGTGCAGACACGCATGTCAATGGTGTGCGGTATTATTGAAAGTGTTGCTATCACGAAGCATACACATGTGAATGTGGTTGGATGGAAGGAGGATCAGCAATGAGGCTACGCCATACACAGTGATAACACCTATTACAATCTGGAATACATGTCAAATGTTAATCTGAAAGTCTCATATATAACACATTAGTGTATTGGTAAAACCTGACAACAGAGCGTACAGCAAAAGAAATATAAACATCGCTAATTACTGTTTGTCACAGGTGATCTAGAATGTGCACTCAGCCTGTGGCTCCTGATACTAATTAAAGCTTCGAATACCCAGGCCGAAAGGGAGCACAATAATGTGCACACACACACACACCAGGGGCATCGTGTAACACACGTTTGTTTTTTAATGGAAAGTTTGAGATGCATGGCAATCACACGTGGAAGGCTAATGTACAGACGAAGAATATTGATCAAGATGATCGTTGCATGTTGTGTGTAGTATAAGATATGTGTACACATCAAAAAAACTTTTCAAAAAAGCTCTCTAAACAGAAGAGGAGTCTCTCATCAAACGATGTAGAGAGAAAGAGTAAAATGGCTGGGGTCGTCCAACTGCTACAATGGGAAATGTTATGAAGCAATCAAATGCTTTTTTTTATGGTCACATGGCAATCGCCCACCGAGCGCGCAAGGAGGCCACACCCGACGCGATTTTGACAAAATATATTTATCAAAATATAAGTTTATTAAAGTTAGAAATATATAAATGTTTGAAATATTTTAGATTATCGCTTGCTCTCATATGCTGTTTAAAGTTATTTCCATATACTTTGAGACAAAATAAAACCGAGGGAATGGCATAACTGGCACAACACCATTCCTCTGTGACGTAACAAAGAGCCTGGCAGCCTGTACTTGTCGCATACGCAACGTGCAGCGGGCGCGACCCCATACGTACATAACGTAACACGTGGCTTGGTACTGTGTACCCGTCGGATAGCAAAGTAGCAGCTGGGATGACTTCATGCGTATACGATGTTATGCTGGATGCAGTGCCATGAAGTCGTCGGACACGAAATGCGCATCATTTATGAGTTTAGCAATATTGCGGATAGCATTAGAAATTGGACACATCAGGTGCTAATCATCAAAAAACTACTTAAACAGTCCCAGAAGACCTCAGAATGGATCCCAATGGCAGCACTGTACGTCATGGTGAGGAGAATGAGGCTATGAGCAGCAGCACAGAGAAGAAGGAGGATACAGGAGCGCATTTTCAGAGTGCGCTTTACTTTGCTAGGGCAGACAGAAAAAGAGATCTATTATAAATATAGCCTGAATGCAGACATAATCTATGCTTTCACAGCTGAATTAGATCCACTACTGCAGCGTCAGACTCGCAGGACACATGTCATCCCCACTCATGTGCAGGTTCTATGTTCCCTGCACCTCCTAGCATCAGGTAGCTACCAGGGAGTAATAGCCACAGCTGGAGGTGTCTCTCAAAGTGCACTATTGCACTATTTGTGATCTCATTCCTTGATGCCATGCACTCCACACCACTGGATTCAAGCAAGCCGGGCTGAAGACGTCTGGAATGCCAGAAACCGGTCCTCGGAAGCTTTTTTCCGGTCCAGAGAGGCATGGCTTGGCAGTTCGGGCTGGACTGTTCCGCATGAGGCACAAGATCAGACTGATTTGCATAAGGCCATGTCTGAACTGGGGTGGTGTTGAGTGCAAAAAAACGATGGATTTAGGCCCAGATCTCTGTACTGGGTTAAATCTATGACATTGTTCTGCATTCTGTCCATCAACTGTGGTTTTTGCATTTGTCACCCGAGTGGGAGGGGTATGCTCAGACGTGAGTCCCATGCACTCCACACCACTGGATTCAGGCAAGCCGGGCTGAAGACGGCTGGAATGCCAGAAACCGGTCCTCGGAAGCTTGTTTCCGGTCCAGGGAAGGCATGGCTTGGCAGTTCGGGCTGGACTGTTCCCATGAGGTTACAGGGTCAGACTGATTTACATATGGCCATGTCTGAACTGGGGTGGTGTGGAGTGCAAAAAAACGATGGATTTAGACCCAGATCTCTGTACTGGGTTGAATGTATGACATTGTTCTGCATTCTGTCCATCAACTGTGGTTTTTGCATGTTGCACAACATAGCCACTAATAGGAGCGTACACCTGTACAATCTAACAGTGAGCCTGAGGTAGACAATCAGCCAAGACAACCACCACACACGGCATGCGGTCTAAATGCAACCGAGGGGAGACAGAGACATGCAGAAATCACTCAACATTACTTTTAAGGTGGGTAATCAGAAGACAACACAGTAGGTGCTCAATGGTTTAGAGGAACAACATAGTGGTTGTGTTCATGCACACATACCAGGTGCAGACAACTGTAGTGTGAAGTAAGTACATTATATCCCATTGCAATGGCAATTACAAGTCAGTACAAACAATGTACATACTGCTGGGTACCTCACCAGAATACTACATGTCCATGTTTTCACGTTTTCCTGCCATGCATGTCTGGGGGCTCTCAGTTGGCTCAGTCACATCCCTTGTTGAGCCTTCTGTGCCAGTAGTGCTCCTAGTACTGCACCTCCTGGGATGAGTAACAAGTGCCAGTAATCTACTGAGGCTGGAGGCCTCTTCACTATCTCCCCCTCCAAGAATGTTTTTGCCACCTCTGCAGAAGTCTGGAGTTGTTCCACTGCATTGGTGACCTGGATGAGGCCCCTTGCCACATCCCCGAAGCAGTGGCTCATCTCCACTTGCATGCTGACAGCATGACGTGAAAGCTGAGCTGTTGTTGTACTCATCCTAATAATGGCCATGATGTAACTATGTAGGGGCCAAATCAAATTGTGATGCCTCCTACGATGGGATGCATGGTCTTCCTGCATGACCCTGCACAAGTCATGCATAGCTTTTGTGACATTACCAACGTTCTCTTTGCTTGCCCTTTGCCCTTCCACAACAGCAGTGGTGAGCTCTTTCAGGCAGTCACGTATGTCTCCCAGGTTTGTTGCCATTGTCCCAAGTTGGCCTTGCAGACGCTGGACCTTGAGCATCTTGCCCTCCAGCCCACTCCAGGCAGCAGCCCATTGTCTTCTCCAGCTGACATGATGACTTAGCCCTTAGTATGTGTAAATGGATGAACCTGCACCGCATGGGTTCCTTTGTTGGTGGTGGGGGCAATTGGCTAGCCTGTTGTGTAGGAGTTTTTGTTTGGCTCTCTTCCTCACTCTCCAAATCAGGCCGTGGTGGGACTATTCTCCTGAGTGGTTGCAGGTATAGGTGAGGAGGCTGGCACGTCTGATTCCTTCTCAGACTGTGCATCATGTCCCTGTGAGTCGTGGTAATCAGCCACGTCACTCTCCTGCTCAGCGGCATCTGTGATTTGAAACAGTGAAAGTTCACTATTTTCTGTTGTAAATGTATGTGACAAAGTGCATGCCATTTTTTAATAAAGTTATTTTGTCACAGACAGAGTCTAGTTTGTCACTAGCTTCCTGTATTCTGCTGCACTTAAGCTGTTTTGATCCCTCCTTACCGTACCCTTACATTTGTGTGTTAACTGCTCCTATAACGCCTTAGGGTGTTGCAAGTAAAATGTGGACTGGTCTCAGGGTTACTACAATACGCATGATCTGCATTGGTGGCTATTTTAGTTAGATGTAACATTAAAAGATATTTTGCTGTGATCTTACCTTGTGAGGTTCCAGCCTGTTCATAGGTGTAAATCTGGGTGATGCCGACAACTGCCTCTGGCTGCAGTGTGGATTCTACCATGTCCTCCAGGGGTGTGTTGCCACGTTCCTCAGATGGTCCTCCTCCAGTTTTTTCGCCTCTGCAAGCCTTGCAGCCACGCTCTCCTTTGCTCGGCTGCGCAGGTCATATCAGCACTTGTGCAGGTCGGCGATTGAGCATTGTGTGACCCCCCATTACACTTACCTTATCTTGGATAGCCAGCCAAATCTTTCTTTTTACTGCCTCTGCTACCTGCAGAGACAGTTTTCCAAAGAGTTTGTCGCGGCTCAGCATCACTTCCTGAATGAGGATTTCCAGTTCTTTTTCTCTGAATTCCAGCTTTCTTTTCCTTCCTTCACCTTTCTTGTCCCTTTTGTCTGTAGCCATGCTATTGTTTTCACACATAAGTTGCTTTCCAACAGCTAGTTGCTGCTCAGCTCAAACAATCTGCCTCCCCCTCTGACACTCTCTTTGAACAGGTGTGTGCATTCCCAAATTCAATTCCTGGTTGTGATGTCATCCGAATGCAGCAATATGGGTAAACCGCTATTTATGATTCGGTGTTAGGGGATCCAGTATTAGCAATTGAGTAATAGCGGAATCGCTTTTTGAGATAGCGATTTTTAACGATTCGTAAATGTATTGCGAAATTATTGATGCATTGGTTTTTTACGATTCTGTAATAGCGATTTTTTAAAAGTCGCTATTACGGAATCGCAAAAATGATTCTTGATGCGTGTGCCCCTAAGCCTCTTTTCAAATTAGTTATTAACATATCCTTGTTTTATGTTTTCCCCCTATACACTTTGGGCCCCATTCTCAATTTCCTTTCCTCTCCCCTTTTCCTTTTCAAACAGCAGTAAACCGTAATATGTGTAATCTCTACCCTGATGCTGACCTGACATAATACAAGTTGAAACGCCGTCTACATATTCCAGTGGATTTACGTGATCTGGCACTTAACATGCTTCTGTAGAATGATTCCCTCCGGCATTCATGTTTTGTATCATTTTAAATTACACCCTCTCACTGTTTACTTTCACTTTGTCAAATACCTCGAATGCACTGTTCACTTTTTTCATGAGCACTATGTGTGCACTTAATATCTACTACACATACATAAACTAGTTATGTTATTGCTGTCCATACTTATTCTTGTCAAAGATGACATTATAAAATAATAGGGTAACCCATGATATGCGAAAGGACTTGGGTAAAAGTGATACAGAAAACAGAATCGTCCTAATGGCCCTGTTTAAGTAGCAATAAAGTGAACCCAAAAGTATTGGGTCTATGGGTCTACTATAAACCTGGTTCTTACGAGAGAAAGCTAGATATATGTATACAGAAGACACAACACTACTTTATGAGGAAAAAATACACATTTTATATTTTCTTTCTTTGAAAGAAATAAATAATGCATATCTATACAAACAACAATTAATTAGATGGTATGGACTTTGAATAAAGACAGTTTGTCTCCCGAACAGGTCTGTCTACACTGGTCTTTTCTCCTGAATTATACCAGCCGGTGATCATGTAAAGGATTATACAAAATTGTTCCCTCCTTATTATCTGGATTCTTCTTTCTATTTTTCACTCTGCACATGAGCACTTCTCTACGAAACCTTTCTGAGCAACTGTCGAAATAATTGTTAGTTGTGTTCATATGCATTATTGATTTATTTCAAAGAAAGACAATATAAAATGTGTATTTTTTCCTATATAGTGGTGTTATGTCTGGTGTATATATACACACGTATATCTATCTCGCTCGCAGAAGATTCAGTTTGTTTGATAGTAGACCCAATACTTTTGGGTTCTCTTTGTTGTTAATTAAGTAGGGCTATTAGGGCCATCCTGTGTTCGGCGTCAATGAATACAGACCACGATTGTAAATGTAAATGTAAATTGATACATGTATAGCACACTACTCATCCGCAAGGGTCTCAAGGCGCTTGTACGAATACCGCTGTGGAACCCATCCTGGCTTTCCCTGTGAGGCGTCCACTCCTGGGCACCCCCAAGGTGGAGGCCAGGCATCCTTAGCGTTGTGGGGGCCGTTGTGGAGATTAAGCAAGCTATTGCCCAGAGTTGAAGAGTGGGACTCCATGATTGGAATAGGCACCGAGGCGAGAATTATCAGGTCCGTGGAATTTTGAGCCCAAGACCCGCCGAGGCGGGGAATTGAACCCTGGTCCCAGGCTGGACCACTGCATCAGGGTCTGCCGCTCTAACCATTGATTCAGAAAAGGGCCACACTTCTCCACAACACTTGGTGTTTTCATCTCCTTTTTCCATGAAATTAATTTACTTTGCACAAACTATTGCTAGTGTAATACCTGTTGAAAAATTGTTGAATGCTATTACACTCACCCAGGTTTCAACTGGGTATATTGGTTTTCTCCCGTTGTTGTTTACTGTCTCAGTGTAGTCACAAGCTTGTGCCTGCCCTTGTTGAAGCGTATTTGTGAAAGGCAGACCAGCTATTTGAAGCCGTCGGTCTGCCTTTCACTGTGTAGGCAGTGACCCAGCCAGCTTTTGAAAAAGGGGACAGAGAACCTTTGCAGGCAGGTGCAATGAGTAACCTTGCTTTACCCCTTTCTAATATCGCCCTTGGGGTACATTAACTCCATGCCACCTCTTTGTGGTGTGCAGTTAGTGCATCTCTTGACAGTGCCTATTGTGTAAAGTGGTGTGGGTGCAAGTGTTTTCTCATTTTCATAGGGCCATGCCCCCATGAAAATGAGGGAATACCCCCTTTGAGATCGCACTGGCACATGTAATGGCTGCACAATCTGTACTACAGAAAGGGTACTCACGCATGTGCACCCTTAATGGCCTCATTTATGAGAAAGTCAGTCACTTTGCTGTGCTGCTCTGTGCTGCACTGCAGGAATATGCCATATTTGAGGCAATACAACACTTTCCTGTCCTTTGCCCTTGCGCTGGTGCACTTTTGGCAGCCCAACAGCAACACAGCACCCTTGCATCGTGCAAGGGTACATGTATTGCATGCAGGATTCTTTTTGTACTGAAAGGGGCACCTTCTTGAACAACTCAATCCTGGGAGGCATATTTCTCTTTCCATATGTGCTGCAGAATGCAGCACATATAGAAAGAAAAAGATAAAATCTTTACAAGCTCTTGTAAATCTGGTGATATGTCAAAAGCCATGGTATTGCATAGGAACATCTATGCGACACCCATGAAATGCCTACCCAGGGCACAGTAAAGCAATGCAGTCATTTGCATTACTCCAGATTGTTGAAGCCTCGCAGAGCCTCGCAAAGTGGATTTACATGGTTTTAAAAATGTGATGTATAGGTTATGTCACACATGTACCATGTAGTGCTGTTCAAACATGATGCAAGCCTCTCATAAATGAAGCCCTAAGTGTATTACAGCTGCAGTTGCTCACTAGCAAAGTATGCACTGGTTCAGCTGTTAGGGGCTCAGTTTATGCATGGAGGTGACCTCACTGTATACATTATGTGGTTTCAGTATGAAATGACAATATCCTAACATGTGCTTGCGAATGGAATTGTGTTTATGCTGTCACTAAAAAGTGTTCCTTCCAAGTGTGAAGCAATGAGCCTCTTTCTCAGTTTCACACCTTCTTTTACAGTGTCTAGACTCATTTATTCCAGATTTGATCTTATGCTTCATTTCTTCACTTAGCAGGCATACTAGATTTTGAATGAAGTCCGTATTAGGACATTCAAGCCTGGTAGTTTCTATTTTATTCTACAAATCTTTGAGAGCCCAGCCAACCTTGTTTTCTGCCAATGCACGCCCTGCCATTAATGATGGGATGCATTGCTTTTGTCTTTGTCTTTTTTATTTGAACATGAGGTAAATATTAATATTGTGTTGATTAATTAAGCTTCGAGCGGTCTGCAGTTTTGTAATCTCTGGTGTATGTTTCTGTATTGTCATCTTTTTTCATGCATACGTCCATGAACAAAGCACTTTGAGTACTTAGCAAATAAGAATTTTTTTAATAACAAGTTTTGGAAGGGCCACAGTAAAATAATGCTGGGATGAATTATAAGTGCACCACTGTGCAATTCCCACATCTACGACTGCAGCTGCTTCAAATTAATTAAATGCTCTGTCCAGCAACAGTTGGAAAAAAAACTACTTTGCAGAAATAGTTTTTAACTTGTCTATCCCCAGACTAGATCTCCACTTCGACTTCTCAATTCAGAACGTGACAAAGATTTTAGGGCCAGATTAAAAAAATGCACACAATGCAGCACAGCCCCCAAAACTGAGCTGCATTCCATGACAGGGAGGGAGATTTAGATTTTGATTTGATTTTGATATTTATATAGCGCAACAATCACCCTAGGGCATCAAAGCGCTAGAGAAAGACCGCAGATAACACATCGACCAGAAGAGGCAAGGAGGAGCTTCAGCTCACTGTGTGCCTGAGAACAGCCAGGTCTTAAGAGCTTTTCTAAACCGGAGCAGAAGAGAAATCGATCTAAGTGCCAGTGGCATGGAATTCCAAAGCTTCAATGCTGCCACTGAGAAAGCCCTATTCCCCCACCTTAATGCCATAGTGCTAGGGTGTGATGTGAGTCTTGCATAGGTTTTGTACAGGAATGCTAGCCTTCCTATACAAAATGTCATGCCTAGAAAAGTTTAGAAGCTTTTCCCATTTTGTGTGTGAAAAATCGGAAAAAAGGAGAAATAAAAACATGGCATTAACTTTTGGCTCAAACCCCTCTCTAAAATCCTTAGAAGATGGTGGTCTTGCATCACAAGGCATGGGTGGTTGCATTGGAATGCCCATGTAGCAGCCACGTAACGCCCTCTTGGCACTGAGTAATGCAAAGCAGTGCTCTATGCTGCTTTGCACTTCTTTTAGGGTACTTTCCAGCACAAAACAAGTACCCACAAGATTTTCTAGCCAATCGCAAGAGCCACAAGATTTGCAAGCCACCCAGGAACATCTGTGAGATTTTATAGACGGTCACGCGGCTTTAGGTCTCGCCAGAGATTTCTGACGCTTGTTTTGTGATGTACGCGAGCGCAATTGACCACAGCTGCAACCTGGGAAGTTTTCTCTCCTTGAGAAGAATCGAAATCGCCCCAAAATGGCAATTTGGAGTCAAAAACCTTTTTAAGTGGACCATTCCCATTGATTTTTTGTGTGAGGGTCCTTTTTCTCTTTACTTTATTTTCCAACAGGAAGGACCTGCCCCAGAGTCTCCAACTTCCTTTCCCTGTCCAGCAGGCTCCTCCCAGTCCTTTGTCCATCTCCTGGTCACTTTTCATTTGGATTTGGAACTAGAAGGATCACTCTTTCTGTCTGCTAAATATACTGTTGTATTTAGGGACTTTGTATTCGTGATTTTACAAGTTTTCATTTGGATTTGGAGCTGGAAGGATCACTCTTTGTCTCTGCTGAATATAAAGTTGGATTTAAGGACTTTGTATTTGAGATTTTAAATGTAAGTCAAAAAACTGTTGTATAAGGGTTTTCTTTGTTTAAAAGAAGGATTGCACCAGGATTTAGTTCTATTTTTATTTGATTCTTAAAATGTATTGCAGTGGGGGTGGCCTGCAGTTTTACTAAGGAACTGTTTTTTTTAAATGTTATTTTGCTTTTTTTCTAAAGGAAAATTGTTGCATGGTGTAGTACATTTTCTCCATGTTTTTGTTTATAAATTTGCAATATTCTCTTAATTTAGCATGTGGCCTAGTCTGCCAATCGGCCTTCCAGCCTGTAGGCCCAGTACTAGTCATGGGTGCATAAAACAACAGTTTTTGTGGTGGCTGTTGAAATTGAAACATCATTTAGGCCATGGATGGGATTGGGTTAAAATACAAAATATGTTTTTTGTCGTATTTCACATTTGTTTTTCCCTGCAAACAGTATATAGGTGGGGTAATGTCTCTGGAGGATGTGTGTTATGAAAAAAAAATTGACCTGTTAATTTTCGTTTTCGGCATTGCTGAATTAATGCTGTGTTCTCTGTGTCACCATGCCTTCGATGTCTGACCAGTTTGTGAGTGTGTTTGTCCTAGGCCACCGTTTGTCTTTGTTCCCCATGTCATGTGGCCAAGGGCCATTTTGTATGGTAAGTGTCCTTGGGCCTGAATGTTTTCTTTGTTTTTTCAGGCCTCTTGCTTGTTGTTGTGACCATGTGACTGATGGCCATTTTGTGTTGGCAGCCATTGTGATTTTTCCATAAGCCTGTATGTGTTCTGTGTTGTGGCCATGCCTTCTTCCAGGTTGTTTTTATGACCATGAGGCTGCGGGACATTTTGTGTAACCAGCCTGTGTGCTTTTGCATAGTTCAACATGTATTCTTCATTTTAGGTCATGCCTTCTTGCTTACTGTTTGACAATGTGGCTAGCGAACCTTTTGTGTGTTATGCTTGAGACCTTGTAGCTCAATGCTCATACTAATGTACTGTAAGAACAGTGTTTTATGTATACTATTACGTAGCACACACTTATACACCACTTCTAGTCTCCCAAATCCCAGTGGGTTACAAATTCAATTATTGTGGTAGTAAGTAGTACTCTTCTTCTCCTAGTACATCAGTAATTGAATTATATTTTAAAAATATTTATTTTCTGATTTTTTCCACAAATATTTTTGCTTTTTTGATTTGTTTAATATTTTTTTAATTTGTAATTGCAAATTAATTGCATTTTTAAAATAGTTTGAATATGATTTCATTTTTTTAATTTTTTCAATTTGTTTTTCAATTTGTAAATTTTGTACATTTTTTAAATATATTTTTTAATCAATATTTGTTTCTTTTGACATTTCTTAACATTTTGTTTAATTTTCCCCATTTTCCTAACATCTGGCATCAACACCATGTGCTAGTGGTGCTGCACAGCAGCACTAATTTTTCAAGGATTATTCCATTGTCAGTTTTCTATTGTCACCTGCTCCTCCCTGAGTCTGTCATCTTAGTCAATCACGCAATCAATCAAGTGACTTGTAAAGCTTGACTGCTCACCTGTAAGGGTCTCAAGGCACTTGGGGGTGGGGGGTGAGAGACTGCAGATCTGTCACAAGGCACTGCAGTTCAGTCGAAGAGCCAGATCTTGAGGTCCTTCCTGAATTCAGGCAGTGACTGTGAATGCCTTCTGTGGAGAGGCAAGGTGTTCCAGGTCTTTGCTGTCAGGTAGGAGAAGGATTTTTCTGTGGCCATGGTCTTGCGGATATGTAGGATGGCGGCCAGAGTCAGTTGGGCAGAGCGGAGGTCTCTGGTGGGAGAGTTGAATCAGAGGCGATGGTTGAGGTATGCAGGTCCTGTGTAGTGTGGGGCTTTGTAGACGTGTTTGAGGAGCTTGAAGGTGATTCTTTTGTTGACTGCGAGCCAGTGGTGGTCTCTCAGGTGGCTGATGACATGGCTAAAGTGGGGGATGTTGAGGATGAGTCTGGAGGAGGCATTCTGGATCCTTAGCAGTTTCTTGAGGAGTTTCTGGGTGATGCCGACGTAGAGTGCATTGCCGTAGTTGAGTCTCCTACTGATGAGTGCTTCTGTATTCGGTGAGGTTCCACTTGAAGAACTTTCAGAGCTGGCATAGCGTGTGGAAGCAGGAAGATGAGATGGTGTTGATCTGGGTTTTCATGGTGAGCGAGGAGTCTAAGATGATACAGAGATATCATGTCGGGGAGGTCCAAGATCTGCGGGCCACCAGAAGTCATCCGAAGCAGAGAAGGCGGAGCCCATGATGAGGACTGTGGTCTTCTCTGAGTTCAGTTTTAGACAGCGGTCCTCCATCCAGGAGGCGGCAGCCTTTATGCCATTGGGGAAGAT
Source organism: Lissotriton vulgaris (assembly GCF_964263255.1). NCBI lineage: Eukaryota > Metazoa > Chordata > Amphibia > Caudata > Salamandridae > Lissotriton > Lissotriton vulgaris. The sequence continues at coordinate 504,117,623 of NC_141694.1, forward strand.
GCTCTTGGGGACTCGGGGTTCGTCGGTGAGGGAGAAGATCAGCTGGGTAACACCGGTGTAGGAAACTATGTTGGGTCAGTTCTTCCTGACAATGGCTGCGAGTGGGTGTCATGGCACCCCTTGATTGACAATAGCAACATGGTTAGAGACTTTAATATGCATGCTCCCATAGATGCGTATTTCCCAAATTGAAACCCACCCCTGTCCTGTGTATCCAGGACACCATGGTCTTTTATATGTATGAGTCTGTTTATTGGATTTGGGCTAGGGTATGTTTATTGTATTTAGACTTTTTATGTATCATGTAGTTTTTGCTAAATGTTTTCATTATAAGGTTTTTGTCCAAAAGTGAATTAATCTATATTGAGCACTGATTCAGTGAAATCACATTATTAGTCAGTATTGAGCAAAATTGCAGTGAATCGCACTATCGAGTGGGACAACATCCTTCCAGGCAAAATGCAGTAAATGTTATGACTATTGCTCGAAGAAATGCTGTTTAATGAATGCGCACGATACGGAACATCCAAATTTTCAGCGGCCATCTTGGGTGTGGCAAGGCTATATATTTATTGCCACACCCATCTTCCGGAAACCGCCTTGCCTTTCGCCGGATTGACGAGAAATCAACCTCGCTTACCTGCTCCTCGCCAAGGGATCGCCGCTTCTCCCAAAGTTCTGTTTTCTTCTCCATTGCAGTCCTCTTGCACAGCCGCATCACCGGAGCTGCAAAGAAAGAAAACAAAAAGCTAGGTGAACATTTTCTTATGTTTATGTTCAGGCACGCAACGCAAGAAAGCAGGAAACAAGTGCACAATACTCACCTTTAATTTTTCTTGGGACAATTTTTGGAGAACCTTACCTGAAAGGATAAAGACAGTATTTAGCAACATCGAACATTGTAATTCCATAGAACTTGGAAAGATAAACATTTTTTTGCGCATTTAGTGGAAAACTCTAGAAGAACAATGTTTGAAAATGATTTGCTGTGAGTTTGGCATATGTTATTTCTTTTCATTAATACAGGTTGTGAAGAATAATAGTGTTGGAGCTAATAGAGAGTAAGTGAAGTATAAAACAGGGTAGAAGTTATCATGTAGTACTAAACAACAAAATTAGAAAATCAGTAACTTATTTGATATTTGCATTCTCAACACAAGTACAAGCAGCTTTCTCCTAAAAAGAAGAACACATCAAACCATCTAACCTGAAACAAACTTCACGACGACTGTAAGGACGCAACGCCCAACATTTCTAGATCCCAGGTAGGAAACCATTTAGTTAAATAGCTAGGGTTTCTTTAAAAAATAGTCTATGTTTAAAATCCAGTTTAGGAAGAAAGTTAGTTACCATTTTTCCTTGTTGCCTCACAGGTTGACAACTAGAAACAGCTAGCATCCACAATCCGGCCCTCCTCCCTGAATCCCTACAACATAGCCTTAGTGTGTAATTACTAAACACATGTTATAAGTTAAGGTACTGGGAAGTCGGTCCATAACGTCTCTGCGAAATCATCTTACAAGCAACTGACAGGTAAGATCGCTTTTGATTCTGACAGCGGGGCCATGTAGATGTTGAAAAGTGTGGAGCTCAGGGAGGAGCTCTGAGGCACTCAGCAGGTGATTTCTGTGGGTTTCGAGTGGAACAGTGGTAGCCTGACTGTGTTCAGCCGGTGAGGAAGGATCAAATCCATTCCAGGGCATTTTTGTGGTGCCGGCGTCATTGAGTCTTGTGCATAGGGTGCGGCTGGAGACGAAGGCGGGCGAGATTTCCAGGAGAATGAGGGCTGCAGTTTTGCCTCAGTCGCGGAGGGTGTGGACATTGTCTGTGACAGCAAGGAGGATGGTCTCCGTACTGTGATTGCTATGGAAAATCGATTGAGAGCGGTCCAGGATGTGGTTCTTGTTGATGATCTTGGAAAGTTGGGCATTGATTGCCTTATTGATGACCTGGGCTGGAAAGGGGAGAAGACAGATGGATCTGAAGTTCTTGAGGTCTTTTGAGTCGGCAGAGGGTTTCTTCAGCATGGGGTTGATCTCTGCCTGTGATGTGGAGGAGCTGATGGGTGCGTTGTTGTTGCTCTTTCTTATCCTTTCTGAGTGCACTTGAAAGTTTATATTGGTGTGGTGTTTAACAAATAGATATTGGATACACTGTATTTTTATTTATAAGAAACATCATTCTTCACTGATGTTCTTCTTGCTTCTTTGCTTTTGGGTGTACATGAGACAACATCACCCACGGTACTGCCAGACAGAAGGCCTATGTACGACATCTCTTCAGCTTGTCATGCTAAGTGCCACTGCCAGCTTCAAGATAGCCCCAAAGAAAGATGCAGCTCAGAAAGTGGACTTTGGTGAGAAGAAGAATCTGATTTCTTCCACTGGTGTGCTGGCCAGGACCTTTTTCAGCAAATGTGTGCCTGCCAATCTGGCCTCCGGGGAACAAGCTGAGAGCAGCAGCACCCCCACAACAGCAGATCCACCCCAACCTAGGCCTAAGTCCATTTTTGTCACAGAGGCATCAGTCTAATCATGGAAACCCTGACATGCAGTGACGTAAACATGGATGTATCTCTTTGGCAAAGTAGTACCCAATTGTTGCAGGAAACTCAGATAAGTGGACAACAACAGCAGGAGCCAGCTATAGTAGTTTCTCCCAAAGTAGGAGCAGTTCAGGAGTTTGAGCTTCATGCTGAGGAAGTAGAAGAAGCAACTCTTTTAGAAGATCAATTGTCTTACAGATCTCTAGCAAGAAAAAGGAGAGTTATCCACTGTCTTGTTCTCCAAGCTCCCCTTCTGATGATCAAGACTTCACTTGGATCCTGCCACAGTCTGAGAGTGTCACACGCCTAGAGAGACTAGGGAAAAGGAAGTTTCCTGAAAGTCTTAGAGTTATGGATGTAGAAGCGTAGGAGGATGTAGAGCCTCTCATTATGGATGTTAGCCCAGCCCCAGTGGAGACTGATATTACCCCATCTGAACCTGCTAGGGAGATGTGGCACAGATACCACCAGCGCTGCCTCCAGATGCCAAATTCGCACAGCCCCAGCCGCAACATACATCCACAATCAGCTCAGTAGAAGTAGGTACTGTAGGGAGGTAAACGTTAAAACGCCCAGCTGCCGCCAGTTCATCCGACATTGGCAATGACACCAGCGTCAGAAAGTGGACTTCCCCAGTTTGGGACTTCTTTAAGGTTAGCAAGAAGGAGCCAAACATTGCCATATGTTCCAATTGCAGAGCTAGTTTTAGTCTACCAGAGGGAGGAGCACCTTAGGGGCCAAAAAACTGCAAGTGATGTTGATGAAGGGGGTGAAAGGCTGAGCAGGAAATCTGATACGATTTTGGTGGAAGGAGAAGAAGAGGAAGGCATGTTCATTATGTAAATCAGCCTGTCCCTCATAGGGCAGTAGTATTGCCCACATCAGCAATATTGCAATGGCACAAGACTCAGGCTGAGACGCCAAGACAAGAGCGTACAGTGACTGCCCCACTGAGATGTAGATTGAGTTTAACACCATCTGCTTTCAAGAAGTCACCTGCATCAGTGGTGCCAGAAAAGAAAGTAATCCATGCTACTATTCCTGGCCGCCATTACAAAAATGGGTTACTCAATAATGGCCACAGACCTGGGTACAAAGTGATAGAAAAAACAATGGTCCTAGACAACTATTTCAAGATTGATATAAATCAAAATCATACAAACGTATTCGGGAACAATTTCATGAGCATCAACAAAGAGTTTTAAGCTCATAGTAATCAATACATTGTTTTAAATTAAAAAATTGCAATAACAAAGGTATACTTCACCAAGAATTTTTTCTCATATCATATGGTGAATAGTAAATAAATATACTCTATCAATTAAGGGGCAATAGGAAAGTGCTCTGGTGTGGAGAGGGTGAAATGGAATTTGAAAGCAGTGGGATAGAGGGTAATTGGAAGCATTCAAATGTTGGACTGGTTACAAATCACAGTCCATTCAGGCCTGGCCACGTAAAAGCAATCCAACTTCTTTATATACAATTTGAATTTACACAGAAATGTATCCTTATGTGGCACGTTGGGGGTAGGCTCATGGTCCGGGCAACTTATGGGGGTGTCGATGTTTCGACCCAACTTAGTGCTATAAGGGTGATTCGGGACCTCAGCCTTGCGGGTCATCTTCAGGACTGTATGGGGTAACCTGAGTAGGTATGACGCTGAGAGAGCGCAATTTGAATAAAACATATATCCGAGTCATATTTAGAGGTATATCGTATAAACGTAGGAATGAAATGTATATCGAACGTGAAGTTGACGCTTATAGCATAAAGTTAACAGACGTAACCAAAGTAATATAGGGAATATAACTGTATTCACTTTAGAATGTATTAGATTTAGAAGGCCCGTATACGTAGTGGGCTAATGTAGAAATGCTTACGAACAGAAGAACGTGCAAAGTAGAATTCATGTACGTGTGTAACTTTAAATGCAGAAACGGCGAGAAATGTAACATGGAGAAATGTGCAGAGAGCATACACATAACGATGTAACAAATGAGAATATAAAATTATATTCTACGTAATTGTATACTATGTAAAATGTATTCACACATGAGCAAGGGATTTGCTAAATGCGTTCATATATAAATGTATGTTAAAGGTTATACTGTGTAGAAGAAGTTTGTAGGAATGTTAGAAGAGTTTTAGGTCATTTGTGATTATAACCTGACAGACCAAGGGTTCGCAGGAGTGTAGTCCGCTGTTGGTAATTTAGTGGGCTCACAGGAGTCGTGAATAGCCTTCACTTGAAGGTGCGAGCCGAAGAGTCTAGTTCTTGTTAGATTTAAGGTGACAAATGTCGAACGAGGTTTATTGCCTAAACATGAGAGGAGACGATTGGAATTTGAGTCTTGTTTTGAAATGACCATTCACAGGACCAAGAAGGGTTACAATCATAGCTGTAAAGAAAAGTTAGCTGATAAGTTGATAGGTTTGTTCCGAAAATGTCAAAGGTAAAGTTGAATGAAGTCACCAGCAAGAAGACGAAGATGGCGTCTAAGGAGAAAGTTCAACTTAACGGACGGCGAAGAGACGAAGCCATGGAAAGAGCTAGAAAATGACATCATGGGGGAAAGTCCGTGGTGGGCGTCGAAGGGGCGTTCCACCCACACTGTGATTGTGTATTTTAGGGACAGCACCCCGGGGAGAAGATAGCGATTAGCGGGAACAGCGAAGAGCTCAGGCCAAGCAAGAGATCAGATGACTTGAGCAGATGCGCTTGGAGAGATCAGAGCGCAAGGGAGCAGTAGGCCGAGGACCCTTAGAAGAGCGGATGGGTAGGCAGAGAGGGTACTGCTTCTTAAACTTAAGTTACCTTTAGAGGCTAAGAGAGTTTGAACTTCTTAGGGAGTCAAACTGCTGACACCTTTTTAGGGTTTAGAAACTTGCGAAGTAGGGATGTCACCTAGTATAGAGTAGGGACAGATTTAACTTGATTATTTTTTTCCTTTCTATAGATGACGCAGAAGAACCACTTCATATCGATGCTTTTTAATTTGCTGATTTTGGAACTGACTAATTGTATTCGTTTGTAGACTGAGGTTCTTTAGGGAATACATGTTCCTATTAGTTCCTGTATATTTGATGAATTTGATCCTGAGAGGATTGTATATGCAACTTTTCTTAATTTTATATTAAACCTTTTAAACTTTATCCGTTGTAAGTGGTTCTTCAGAGTGGCGTCAGTTAATGGGGTTTATCTAACCTATGCAGAGGCTGTCTTTTACTCAATGACAGACAACAACCGATCCAAAATTGACGAATGAGATAAGTTATCAAATTGATCATAAAAGATATTAAAATCTCATTCCCCGCAGTTGGTAGCAGAGAAAGATGGTTTTCTTCTTGAGGAAGACAACCTAGGTCAGGTTTAGTTTACCCCAAGGTCCCTAGTCATCGACGACCAGAAGAAGAATCCCTGCCAAAGAAGGTGCTGACGGTGCGTCGAGAGAAAAACAGCAGAGTCGGTCGAGAGTGAGTATAAGGGTCATGCGTTGTAAGGTTGCGGTGTTTTATGTTGTTCCTGTGTTGTAATGTCAAGCGGAGTTGAATGCCTGTAGTGTGATTGAGGGAAGGTTGTGAGCGCGCGCAACCGGATAAAATCTTATGTCCAGAGGGGGCTTAAGTGGTTCGGGTGTATCGAACACCCAGAGTAATTTGTCTACCATTTAAAGGGGGTCATGAGGTACCATTGATCGCCCGCAGACCGATGATAGGGGGAGCGTTTGAGTGAGTGTATGAGTAACGGACGCTGGTCGTACGTTTACTGTGTGTAAGTAACCTATCAGTTGAGGTGAGCGTCTGACCGTAAGAGGAAGACGTTTCGCCAGTTGAGGTGACAATTACAGTTAGACTGTGGCCGTACAGTCAGAGAAAAGTGATCGCTTGGACGGAAGTAGTCATTTTTCGGCGTATGAATGAAACGGATGTAAGACCGCGAGACGAGTTGAGAAACGAAGGAAACTGCTGCAGAGGGGAGAGTGACGTCAGCGTAGAGTCGCGCTGAGATTGGTCGGTTAGCGTAGAACCGAATTGGGATAGGCTGATTAGCGAGAGTCGCACAGGGATTGGTAGTTATCATCGGGACATAAACAAGGAAGAGAATTAATAAGAGAAAATCGTAGTTTATCAAAAATGAAGTGCTTTAAGGGTTTAAGAAAAATCTTTAGGAGGAATAGAAGAAACTTATATGCTGGAGAAGAAGCTCCACCAGAAGGCACACCAGCTTATCATATGGCAGTAAATGTAGGCTTACACTCGATAATGTGGATTTCCGAGTGGAATAGGCTAACGGAAGGGGAAAAGGAACTGACGTTTCCGAGATTCGGGACATTTAAGCTAGACGTGTTGAACCAACTGAAAGCAGTAATGCTTGCAACGAGACCTCTACCTAGGCCAACACAATTCGAAGCACTTAGTGCATGGTTTAGAGCAGCACACGAAAAGAGCGTAAAGAGGCGCCAAGAAAGAGTGAGACGATCAGTAAAGGCAGTACAGGATGCCAAATGGGATGAAGAAGCTAAGAAGTGGAGAGTGCAAAAGATAGAAGCAGACAAACTGTTCACCATGATAGAAGCTACGGGAGAAAAGAAACCTCCAGAGGAGGAAGATGAGGAAAGCGAGACGGAGGAGGATCTAATAGATAGGCTGTTAACAGTTAGACCACCTCCATATAGCGGTGAATCCGCAAGTCCCATATTACAGCAAGGGGACGGAGCTAGGTGGGGAGAATATAAATCGATCCCAGTAACGGAGTGGGACTCCAACAAGAGTGAGGAAATACCCCAAGCTAGTGCCGAACAGAGAGTAGTGGGAAGATTCGTGGTCCAGAAGGTGCCAGAGACGCAATGTGCAAGGTCGTACCAAATGCCAGACGCTCTACAAGTACCTGTTACCATAGGCCCTATAGTGTCAATCTACAACCCAGAGGGGGTCCAGCAGGAGGAACAGGCACGATGGGACAGGGAAAGGGCAGAGATGAAGAATAGGAATAACACGATGAATCCTCAAAGACAGAGATTAGCACCAGTGAGTCGGAGTACCCCATTAGATTCCGCAACGGGTCCCTGGATCGAACAAGGGGGTCAAAGAGGATCAATGGATTTGAGGGGACCAAAACCGAAATCCTATAAGGAATTAAGGGAATATCTGAAAGAATGGGATACTGCCGAAGAGGCTCGGAATAAAAGTTTAGAAACAGGAGCAGAGTGGAGAGATCAGGATAACAAGATCCTCTCTCATTGTGGAGCTGGCGAAAGCAGCCCGGAGTGGGAGAGAGGGAGTCAAGGAAGCAGGGGAGATACTTGCCCTACTACTAGTGGCAATCGGCAAATGTGTAACGACAGGAGTGCAGGGTGTGGCGAAGTGCCTCGCGTCACCTTTAGTGAGGGAGAACGAAGGACGCAGGAGTACCGAAACACTTTCAGATGCACACACCATACTCCGGATGAAAATGTGCAACATTGGAATCACGGGAACATGGAGAGTCGTGAAACGTCTCGACATGCCTCCGGTGATTACGGACGGAATCACGGGTACATGGAGAACCGCGAAGGGTCTCGCCATGCGTCCGGTGAACAAGAACGAAGTCTTGAAAATGTAGGGAGTCGCGAAACGTCTCGCCATACATCCGGTGATCACGAACGAGATCGCGGGAGCATGGAGGGCCATGAAGGTCCTTATCGGTTGTTGAGTGATACCAGACAGCAAGCGAGTTACAGTGGTTTAGAACAGCATGGAGGATCCTATCTCGTATCTGGTGAAACTGAGCCGAAAAGACAGAATGTAGGGTTGAGGGATGGAGCATTGTTCCACCACACCCCAAGGGAAGATGGAAAAGCTTGGGATCTAGAGAGGTAGGAACAAAGAGATGGAAGAAAATTCCTCATAACTCACCTGTGCTTAGGCGTAGGGCGCATAGTGGAGGTGAGAGGGATGTAAGAGAACAACCTAGGACTGACGTACTGAGAGCTGAAATAAAAGCAAAACGCATAGATGTAATGAGTTTAAAATCAGACTTGGACGAAATAATTGACGGCACAGTGGCAATCGAGAGGTTAGAGCTGTACGCACCAGATGAGATACTGTTCTTATCTAAAGACGTTACTCGGAAAGCGAGAGCAGCTCATGAAAAGTTATCTGAATTGGCAGAAAAGTACATGATAGACATATCACGAACTAAGGCTTTACAGGCCAACCATAGGCTGAATTGCACGGATCAAGATTTAGATGAGCGCAGAACAATTGGGCTAAGAGTACACATAAGGGAATTGGTCATGTGCATTAGGATATGGAGAGATCTGGATAGATGGGAGGAAAGATGGTCCAAGAAGGGATCTGTCAGACGGAGTACACTTATAAAGTCTCAGGATACAGACTTAATGCGAATGGAAGCTTTCCCTTTGCGAGAAATCGCGAACGGAAACTACGTGCATGTACCATGGAGTAGGGGGGATTTAGCGGCATTCACTAATTCCTTCCCGAAGCTCAGAGAAAATCCCGTGGAGTGGTACAAGCAGGTAGAGAGATTCGTGAAGATCTCTAAGGTACTGTGGATTGATTTGAACACATTGTTCGATATCGTGGTACCCGGAGATTTGTGGACGGCATGTAAACTTAGTATTGAATGGCCCACTTGCGAGCCTCCGAGAGATACCCAGACAGGTGGTCCATCAGATAGAGTCATGGAAAAATACGAGAGAGTAATAACATGGCTAAAAGAGAAAGTGCCGGTGCAGGACATGGACTGGGTTAAGATAGATCGAACAACTCAGGAGCCTAAAGAAACAGTTCACGAGTTCCATGAGAGGTTACTGAAAGCATTCAAACAGTACAGTGGATTAGACGTAATGGATCCTAAGGACATAGGACAGTTTGTGTCGAAGTTTGTTCTCGGATTGAGACCAGACATAAGCCTGATGATTCAACAGCATTTAATTTGCTGGCAGAACAAACCTTTAGATGAGATTCTGAGGTATGCAAGGTACTGTAGCGATGAGATAGATACGAAGGCAAAGAAGCTTAAGGAAAAGCTGATGTTAGTACAGATGCAAGCAGCCGGAAAGAGTGGACAGCGGCAGCAGGGAGCAGGAACGCAAGCAAAGAAACAGAATAATCAGAGCAGAGAAGAGGAAGAAAGATCGAGACCGAGAATAGATATCGCGACACTGAAAAGGACAACCAGGTGTCATCAGTGTAACGAGGTGGGACATTGGAGACGCGAGTGTCCTTATAATATTGAGACAGGGGAATTAGAACAGGAGGAGGAAGAGGTACAGAACAACGTGGTTAAGGGAGCAACAGTCCCGAAGGGAAAGTTTATCAAAGGGGGGACTCAGACTCCTCGAGCCCCGTTTCCTCAACCGCCTCGCATTACGAATGGAGGGAAAACCTATAGACAAATGCCATTGTTCGTAGGAGGAGAAGAATGCTACTACGTTGATCCTCTTACAGGGCAACGAGTGAATAGGGAAGAAGACTGTACTTTAGGAGCAGCCCTGGAAGTAGATCAGAGAGGACCATACGTAGAGGCTGAAGTAGCTGGATGTCCTACGACCTTTTTGGTGGATACGGGAGCCACTAGATCCACGTTGAGATCAGCGGTAGTCCCAGGTCTGCCGATATCAGGAGAGATGATTCAGGTGGTAGGAGTCGCAAACAAGAGGATGACGAATCCTCTGACAGAACCAGTGTCAGTAAAGATAGGGAATTACAGTGACGAACATCAGTTTGTGATCTGTGATTCTAGCCCGGTGTGTTTGTTAGGAAGAGATCTGTTGTGTAAACTGAATTGCACAATACATTGCACACCTGAAGGAGTAGAAGTGCAGACCAATGATGAAGATGCCGATTTTAAAGTTGTAAATTCGCAGGAATGAGTGGAACTATATCCTACCTTAACAGTGGAGGAGCTTCCACAGGATTTGAGGGAGAAAGTGTCAGCTGAGGTGTGGGATTTTACTGGAGAAGAAATAGGATTGATCAAGGGGGTAGAACCAGTAAAGATCATGGTAAGACCCAATGCTGAATACCCAAGAACACCACAATACAAGTTGACACCGGAGACGATTGCAGGAATAAAGCCTGTGATCGAATACATGATTAAACAGGGAATACTAAAGAAGATCGTGGGTAGTCCATGTAACTCACCGATTATGGGTTTGCAGAAGCCTAGTGGAAAATACAGAATAGTGCAGGATCTTCGAAAGATTAATAATATTGTTGTCTCATGTTGTCCAGTGGTACCGAATCCATCAGTGATATTATTTCAGATACCGTTCCAAGCTGAATGGTTCACCGTGATAGATTTGTGCCAGGCTTTCTTTTCAATTCCTTTAGATGAAGATAGCCAGTATCTTTTCGCTTTTAAGCTGGAAGATCGCGTTTTAACATGGTGTCGTATCCCTCAGGGGTATACAGAAAGCCCATCGATTTTTAACCAGCTTTTAAAGAGAAATCTTGAAAGTCTAGTGCTGCCCAAGAACTCAGTTCTAGTCCAGTACATAGACGACCTCCTAGTTGCGTCAGAAACAGAGGAAGCTTGCAGAGTAGACACCATCACCTTGTTAAATCACTTGGCCGAGAACGGGCACAAGGTGTCTCCAAGTAAATTGCAATATTGTCTTACTGAAGTGCAATACTTGGGCCACAGGATTGAAAAGGGGAAACGGAAGGTGTCTCCAGACAGAATAGAGGCGATTATGAAAATGAACGCGCCTACAACACAAAGAGAGGTCAGGATGTTTCTAGGCATGGTCGGTTATTGTCGGCAGTGGATAGCTAACTTCTCACTGAAGGCAAAACCTTTATTACAACTGACGCACAAGGGAGTGAGTGATCCGGTACCATGGGACAAAGACTGTTTGATGGCGTTTTTGCAGCTGAGGGAGGACTTATGTCGCGCCCCGGCTTTAGGAATGCCTGATTACACAAAACCATTTTTGCTTTTCTGCTGCGAAAGAGAGGGATGCGCTTTAGCAGTTTTGGCCCAGATTCATGGAGATGCGCGTAGGCCAGTAGCGTATTTTTCGGCTACATTAGATCCAGTAGCCGCAGCGTTGCCCGGATGTCTCAAATCCGTAGCTGCAACGGGTGTCAGCATTGAAAGATCTGAAAGTGTGGTGATGGGACATCAGTTAGTGGTATACGTACCGCATTCTGTGGAATTGTTAATGACCAGGACTAAGACTCAGCATCTGACGAATAGCAGGCTCACACGCTACGAGCAAGTCATACTGGCTGCCGAGAATGTGACCCTAAAAAGATGCTCCGTCTTGAATCTTGCTACGTTGATGCCACTTCCAAATGAGGTGGATGATGAAATTTGTACAGATCATGATTGCCTTGATGTGACTGAACTATGCACCAAACCGAGACCCGATATCGTAGATGAGCCATTGACTGACCCCGATGAAATTTTCTTTGTTGATGGTTCATGCGTAAGAGACGATATTGGTCAGCTGAGAGCAGCTTATGCAGTTTGTACAATTACCAGAGTTGTAGAAGCCGCTTGCCTGGAAGGAGTACACTCCGCTCAGGTAGCTGAAATTATTGCTTTGACGCGTGCCTGTTTAGCAGGTAACAAAATTCGAGTCACCATATACACCGATAGCCAGTATGGTTTCGGGGTAGTTCACGATTACGGGCAGTTATGGTCTCAAAGAGGTTACATGACCTCCTCGGGTTCTCCCATTAGGAATGGAGAATTCGTGAGATTATTGTTAGAGGCATTGCAAGGCCCGACAGCTATCGCAGTAGTCAAATGTGCTGCGCATACAAAAAGTATAGATTTTGTGTCACAAGGTAACCGCTATGCGGATGAAGTAGCGCGTTACTGCGCAGAACAAGGATATTCTCACACTGATGTGAAGGTGGGGGGAATCCAAGAAAGAACTGAATTGACAATGTTGTTAGATACTGTAGATACGTGGGATGAACTGAAATGCGTTCAGGAAAATGCATCAGATGATGAGAAAAAGGGCTGGGAAACAGCTGGGTGTATAAAAAGTGAGATGAACTTTTGGATCTCCGCCGATGGGAGAGCAGTTTTACCAAATGAACTTGTTAGTCCAATGGCAAGGAAATTGCATGGATCAGCACACATAGGGAGAGATGCCATGGTGAGAGTATTCAGACAAACGTGGTTTAATCCTAAGTTTAGAGTAGCGGCAGAAGCAGTATGTCAGCGATGTGCGATCTGTCAGCAACTAAACGTGGGAAAGAGAACACCAGTCACATTGAGTCACATTGGGAGGTCTGGGGGGCCTTTCAATAGGATGCAGCTTGATTTTATAGAAATGCCTAAATGCAACAAACTTAGATACGTTCTTGTGATTGTCTGTATATTTTCTAGATGGGTTGAAGCTTACCCTACACGTAGATGCTGTAGTGTAGTTCCTAGTTTCCCACTAGGCCCTGTGCATTGGAATAACATAAACAGTAGTATCGACGTGGAACTGGCTATATTCCAGGCCTCCACTGACTATGCTAAACTTAATTGGGTTGTGTTACCAACTAGCTCAGAGGTCACTGGAAACTTTCTTCTCTGCATAGGAAGTGATCAGCTTCCCTGGCACAGACAAGAAGGGATTCAGTTTTCCAACAACCGTGCAACATGACAACTTTGCTCCTCAGATCAAGAGTCGATCTCTAGGGTCGTGTGAAACAATAGACATAGATTTCACTCAGTCAGTCTAGTGCAGTTTACTTTCACAGTATGTAGAGAATAGAGAGACGGGCGTTTATCAATAAAGGTTAACATTTATTGAACAGTCTTTCTTCTCGTACAAGAGAAATGTATTGCCACAATTGCAATAACTGTTATTATAAAAAGTACGTACAGTAAGATAAGAATTGCGAAATAGAACTGTAAAAGCATTGATATGGTTTCTTAGCCATACAATGGTTTAAAAGTAATAAAACATATATACAGTCATATATACATTAGGCTAATCATACTCAACTGGTGCTTCTAACTAAGCCTACCCCGGTGTGCCTGACCTAGGCCTAACACGTGAGAAGGGGGAGTAAGTAAGTAGCTTAAGTTAAGTTGGTTTTGCCAAGGTTTGTTTCAAGAATTCTCTTCTAAGGGTTTAGTCAACACCATACCTCTGAATAGAATGATGGAGGATTGGTATCTCCTTCAGGGGTCTCTCTCGATATCCCAGTCACCTGCGAGGGTAAACTGGAAGCGCCGGGACTGGATTTCTCTGCACGAGAAAGGCAGCGGCTTCTCTCAGCGCGTCGGGAGGAAGGAGGGGTGACAGCGTCCGCGGGCAGCTGGGCTAGATGTCTTCGCAGAGGACGGCTGCACGGCTCCTCAAGCGTACTGAACCACAGTTCGCGCTGTAGCGGCGATAATGGTAATCAGTAGCTTCACCACCACAGGATAGCAGGCTGCAGCGACAGAGTGCTAGTTTTTACCAACACTGGTCATGCAGGCAGCTGGCATCAGCAACAGTAGCTCTCGCTCAACAGCAGCTAGCTTCGCTTCTTGCTTAAGGCAACGTTGGTAATATTTATACCTGACAGGTGCCGGGTTTGACGCAAGTTTGCTGGACATAAGACGTCAATAAAAGATGTCACTAGGAAGTGGCAGCTATCAGTTGCTCATTAGAGTTCTATTACTAATCAAAACATAGCAAGCGGGGATTTCCAGGTTTGCTAAGTTTTTATCTTGTTGAAGAACTCGGAGTGTTATCTAGGAATATCAGATAGTGACTGCTGCTCTGTCATTGCACTAATTGGTCGCAAAGGAAGTAGCAGGGAGTCATGCTGGAATGTGGCTCTGTGGCTCTGCTCGTGTGAGGCCAGAGATGACTTTTCAGAAAATCGTACTTGAACGGTTATGCCAATATAGGGAATAAATGGATTTATAGCCGAATAGGGGCATAAGGTCACAGTATCGATCAGGAACCTAGATAAGTACATGACACCCACTCCACGAATTCATGTCCATCAAAATTACTAAAACTAAGCAATTAGATGCATGTGTAACATTGTGTAACATAGCCCACCCCAAAATACATAAATGCATTCGAAATAGGCGTACTTGTATACATGGAATTTAGGTACTGTACGTTTTTTAAAGCATAGTAGTCATTCAAAAGGTATTGCATATAAAATCAATGAACGATTATGCAAAAAGATTTACACATGAAGTATCTCTGACAGAAGAAATGCGAGATAAATCATCACATAAAAATGCATTGTAATAACATGTGTGCTAGAGGCTGGTGTAATGTTGTTATGTCTCTAGATGTGTTTAGAAATAGAAGTGTGAAGCTTCTGTTCTCTTAGAATAGTTTTTACGTTAAGCAAAGAATTGTTCGTGCCGAAAAAGAAAAGGGTCAATATTTGAAAAATTGTCCAATTCAAAGAAAAATCAGTTTACCAAAGCTCCTGGCAGTTTTTGTTGATCAAAACTGAAGGCCGAATCCAGAGTTCATAGGAACGCTGTGTGTCGGAAAGCTTCTCAAAAGTTATTGTTTCTCTATGGGTGAGAACATCGTATCAGACAGGCTCGCAAAGAATTGGTCTACAAAATCAGGTGATAGTTCAACCAAATTAGATAGCGCTGTAACTTGGCAGGTGTGAGAATGATTGCTGTCATCGAAGACAGTACCAGTCCCGCTCACAGAACGTTGTACCTGGATGATGTTGCTTTTGTCACTCGCTCCACTGTTACCACTTGGCTGTAGTACAGGAGTCTCCACAAATGCCGTCATCAGGATTGGTAGCCGCTGGGGACAACACAATGCGTGAGCCGTTATTGGACTTAGCAAAGTATCGACGTCCATTGGTACTGCTGATGGAAGTGAAAGACAGATGTCCAACACGCATTCCTCGCCGCAAAGCATACACCGTAGCACAGGTAAAATGCAATTTTGCCATATCGGTCTGAATGAAAGGAACCAGGTCATGTTTAGATCTCTCAGCCTGGCCAATCCGAGGACGTTAGTTATCCTGTCCCTGTAGCGCATTGCTAGGATTGTCTCTTCCATTCCCATGGGAGCTATGTCTGAGCCGAGGCTTGCCATAACGTAGCAGGAGGGTCAAAAATAGAATCCCTGCGATGAGTCCAAAAAATAGTGGAATACCACCAAAAATGGAGTGCACAAAATTAGGAAAGATTCCCAAAATTGCCTGGAAGGGTGTTAGCAGTCCTGTAAAGACTGTCTTAAATATGCCTGGGATGCTCGTGGCACTAGACATGTTAAGGAGCTCGTCGAGCATTTGTACGAAATGCACGGGGCAATTTGTTGATAAAAGGTCATGGACCTCAGTAGCCGTCCTTGCGACTAGAAGATCATACGTCTCTTTAAATGACGTTATAGGCACTGTTGTCTGTAAAAGCACAGATTTCATTTTGCTTAATGTATCAATTCGTATAGAATAGAGATTCAGACGAGGCCAAATGGGAGTCACTATGTCTGGAGGCCCGCTCGGAAACAATGCTTGCATACAGCATTTGACCATGGACGTTACTTCTACTAGATAACTTAGTCCGGGCGCGAGGCCACAGCACCTGTGATCCGTTCTAAGAATGTAACTCCCGTTTGCGAGTTGCATAAAGAAGGGCTCTATCTGAGTTGCAGGTGTGACTAGCTGGTGGCATGAAAGGTTGTTTGAATTCCCATCACATGCTCCGTGTAAATTAATACCCTGACACAAAAGTATACCGCTTAGTGAGTGTTTACAGTTGTCACCACTAAGAAATACATTTTTGTCGCTGTCACTGTAGCAAGAATGAGTGTATGGTAATTTCCATTCGGATTTTACATATCCCTTACCCAATTGTTCATATTGGCCAGCAGGTATGTATTCAAGGCACTTTTTAAAGCGGAAAGTTGTTATCGGAATTGTGATAATTCCGTGTATTATCCATTCAATGACAGGGCTCTCTGACATTGTCAATGGTAATCTCTCCAGTTTCTCGATGCTCAAGATTGTATAGTCTGCTCCTTTCTGTGCCAAACTGATCTGTTTATCAGTAAGGTTAAAAGTGGAAAATAATGACGTTGTGTTTATCAGACGCCAAGGCACATAGCCTGAACGAAGGTTTTGCAGCGTCCAGCCTAGTTCTATAATCGAGCGTAATTGAGATTGGCCATGTTGTAACATTAGCAAATCTCTGTCTATCACATCAAAGGCAGATGATACAATATTGTCCAAAGAATATATTCTGGAAGACAGAGTCATTAACCCATTGTCTACCACAGAAAGTGTTTTCTCCAAATTAATACGATCAATTTCTCGTATCTTTTCAGCAGTTTCAATTTGCTTTACTTTCCAAGCCTCGTTGTATGAAGCATAGATGCTGGTCGCTATGAAACGCTTTTGACGCTGTTTGCGTGGTCCAAGAATGAAATCGCGCAAATCAGCACCATCTTTTAATAAAGACAAGTGTTGCTTAATTTCAGCCAGTGTGGATGTAGCTAGCCATTCTAGGCAGAGTTTACCTACACTGTATGTTGTTATAATCCCTGGATGTTGTCTCTGGGAATATCTAGGGTCTAATCTGGTCATTTTTAACCCCTGTGTTTTATTCAGGAACCTATCCTGACAGCTATTTGTGTCTGTAGGCCAGATTAACCACTTTTTCCAATCAGGATGTGTTCTGTTGAAATGTAAAATGTGTGACACGTCTAACTCATTATCTGCAGTTGCATTCTCAGCTATTGGCTTTGGTATAGACGGTGTTTTCATTTCTTTGTTCTTAGCTAGGCCAAGACAGGATGTTTGGTGTACAGTGTCATTTAAAAATAACATTTGTTCTGGTATCATGCAGGTTCTAAATAGTGCTTCTATGCCTTGCACCTGCCAATCTTTTGTACCCCAAATTGTTTTCGTTTCAATATTATTTTTCCAATAATCAAAACCAAATGTCATCATTTTGTCATAAAATGCTTCTGAATATATCAATTTAGAATTTGTCAGCATTGTTTTCATTCCTGTTTTATCCAACAGTTTATAATAAAACGTTTCTGCATCACTGGTGTTAAACCCTGAGAAATATTCGAATTTCTCAAAAAATGCTTTAGAACTGCTTTTAGGTGGTGTAGAACAATGTTCCCATTGATTATACATAAAAACATTTCTAGGCTGTGCAGATTTATGCAAGTAGTGATCACCATAGTGGGTATAACAGAATAACTGCTCATAACTAGATGAACCTTGTAAATAATCATGATCTGTGAATCTAGCTGACATTACTAAATCAGACATCATGTCATTAATACTGTTAAAGTCCCAATCATCAGAGAATGTACTAGGTGTAACAAAGTCACTTAAGGAAACCTTTAGTTGATGAGGATACTTCAGGATTTCGACCGGACCATAGATCTCATAGTCTGTTTTCTCCCATACTACCCCACCAGGTATTGGAATTGCTGTGACATTTACTGTTGACAGTTCTCTCTTCTTCACGTGGGATGATCTGTGTGGTTTCAGGACTAGGTTGATGTTCTGACTTGCTGTGTCCATTGTAATATATTTTCCTTCAATGAATTTTCCCAAACACAGTACCATGATGAGCCAAAGCAGGAGGAAAAATACACCTAGACCGAACCAGAACTCTAGCCAAGGGGAAATGAGGTAGATTTCCTTCAGTTGATGAAAGAGTTCCTTTGCTTTTTCTTTAAAAGACTTTTTTGTTTCTGGCATCACTTCGGGCTCATTTTCATCTTCAGAGAAGTTGTCGAAGTTGATGAAATAACCAGAGGCAGTTCTGTCAATTGTGGGGATTGTTTTTTCAATCTGTCTTTCGGTAGCACTTTCTGATGCCACATTAGTGTAGACTGGTGTTGTTTCTTGACGAACTGTTTCAATCTGTGTTTCAAGAGGCACGAGTTCCATGGCATTATTGCATAGTCCTTCATTGTGCACTGCAGGCTGATCGAATGTGATGAGTCTTTCAGTTTGAACCTCTTGGATTGTTGCAAGTTTGGGTATTCTGTTGTTTCTTGGGAGTCCACTGGGCCTACTGTTGATTATAGGCCACATGCTTGTGGTTTTACCAGATCGATGGACACGATTCTGTTCTCCTTTTTACCAGCAAGGGGCGGTAGCACAACTGATCTTGTTCCGGTGACTGCTAAGACAGGTACTGCTTTTCTGTAAGAAGGCCCAAATTCCTTCTTCACCGCGATCTTCTCTCTGACTAGATCCCCAATCTTTGGAATCCAGACAGGCCTTGCTGGGGCTGTTGCGGGTGGTGCCTCGTCAGTGGTATTTGGCTGTTGCTTTAACTTTATGTTGCTTAATGATTTTCTTGTTTCATTCAGTTCCTGTAAAACAGCCAAACGGTCTTTTACTTCAAACTGCTTTGTTTCTTTTTGTACCACTGACATCTGACTATCGAGGTCCTGAACGTTCATTCTTATTCCGAACAATAGTTCGTATGGGCTGAAACCTTTTAGAGAATTTCTTGGCATGTTGTTAAGACTAGTCTGGACACTTATTAAATGTTTGACCCACCCAGCGCCTGAACCTAATACCTTCGCTGTTATAGATTGCTTTATGTCCCGACTTTTTCTTTCTACCACACTTGTGCGACGGACAAGAATACCGCAACCCAATTCCCATGCTGGCCATGGCCCCCTTATAGGCTCGAGAGCTGAAAGCAGGACCCTGGTCAGAATGGAACGTGGTAATTGCGTATGTGCCGATAAAGACTCGCAAATCTTTTATAACAGTTCTAGGCGTCAGCCGAGTGCTGGAGGCCTCATTATTTAAGTGTATTTCGTCTTAAACGTTGTACACTGGGACGCGCTTCTCTTCTTTGATTGCGCAGATAGACCGCCTTATGCTGTCTAGAAGGGATCCTGAAACTACACTGGCCTGTTCATTACTGCGATCTCTGTTGCAGTTTTCACAATTTTGAGCAAAACATTGAATATCTATACTCATTCCTGGCCACCAGTACTCTGATTGCAATTCTTTCAGAGAGGCTTTGATTGTTTGGTGTCTCAGTCCCAACCCCATGTGTGCTTCCAGTAAGAGGAAGCCCCTCCTGCTCCTGTTTGGAATTACTCTATCCCCCACTCCAGGGATTCGAGCAAAAGGAACGGAGTTTGCATCGATTATGTATGCATAATTGAGTGGATAGTTTACGGGTAGTGCTGCACAGTCGCCTTTTACGGTCGTTCTTACTGCCAGCATGGTTTCCCCGTCTATATACTTATCTGTACGCTTTTTTGTGGCTACGGAAGCCGGTTTAGTTGCTTCCGCTTTGGCTGTATTAGCCAATGAATTCCCTGCAACGTGAACGCCATCACGTTGAAGACTCTGTGCGTGAATCACGTGAGTCTTTTGTAGTTCTTTGTGTAAAAGAGCTACCTCGTTCCAGAGCTTTTTATGCTTTATTGTGGCACCTGTGTCATCTTTGTAGTCGTTTTCGATCCAACTCTGCAGTTTGTTGTTGAAAGAATTGACGCAAAAATGAGAATCGCACACTATAAGTGTGGGGAATTCGCGTTCTGCATTTTCGAGCGCCATCTTTAAAGATCTGATTTCAGTTCTTTGAGCCGAACAGTACTTAACTGATTCAGTTTTTGTTATTTTCGGTTTGATTTTACCGCACAGCCAACGACATTTAATGATCGCACATGCTGCATTGTAGGATTTGCTCTCTACGTTGAAATGCTGTACAAAGCTATCTGTATAGATTATACAGGCGTATTGTGGGAGAGGCAGGATTTCGATTGGCAGAGGATATTCTTCTTCATATTCTAAATCATTCAGTTCTTCGTATTGCGGGGCGAAATAGTATTTCACATCTTCCGTTCCTAGAGAATCTATACACTGTATCCATTTTGGATCCAGTGACACTGTAGGCAGGTTTACTGGGCTGAATAGCGCTTCGAAGGCGGATTCCGCTGTAAGGATATTAATCCGTTTGCCGTGTGCTAGTTCTCTTTCATTTGCTAATGCGATTTGCACTGCGTTCACAGTTCTTTCTGTGCGACTGAATGTTTTTTCTGCTTGTGTGTACAAGTGAGATTTAATTGAAATAGGTACCTTTTCTCCCTCATTAGAGGTTAGGTACGTGAATCCGCATCTTCCTGGGATGACTCGGATTACAAGATCACGTGTGTTGTCACGTGTATCTAATTTAGTTTTTGCTAACATGTCTGTTTGCAGTGATCTCAAAATTTCTGTGTGTTTTTGAGTCCAATTGATTTGTTTTAAATCAGGTTTAATTAGTTCGTAGAGAGGTTTAACCCTCTCTGCGTAATTTAGAATGTAAGTTCTTCCGAAATTCAGAAAACCTAGTATGGATTGTAAATTCTTCAGCGTTTTTGGAGCTTGGAGTACAGCGCACTTCTCTAAGAAGTTGTCCGCTAGGCTTTTCCCTTCACTTGATAATTCGTACCCTAAAAATAGTACTGTCAGATGGGCAATTCGAGACTTTTTAAAGTTGAATTTGTAACCCTCCACTGCGAACCCAAGTATGATGGTGTTCACTCTTTTCAAGTGAGTATCCAAGTCGTCATCTGTGAGATAAATATCATCTACGTAAGATAATGCTTCATCATCATAGATTTGTAGTAACTCTGTTACCCTAGCTGAGAATAGTCCTGGGCTGTTCTTGAACCCCTGTGGGAGTCGACAGAATTTTTTCTGTGACCCAAATGCGGAGAAAGCGGTCAAGTATCTGCTTTCCGGTGCAATGTTTTGACAAAAGAAACCATTAGAAATGTCCAATGTCGTTTTGTATTTTTTCCTAACTATGTTATTCATTAGGGCTGCACTATGCGAGTTTTGTACTGCAAAAGTTTTGCAACATGTATTAAGGTGTCTGTAGTCCAAAACTAGACGATATGAATTGTCTGGCTTGGAGACAGGAAACAAAGGATTGTTCATTTGAGAGGTGCATGTTTCAATCACCCCCTGGTATTCAAGTTGATCTAAGATCTCCCTGACCTGTTTTTTAGCTTCTTGCTTTATGGGATTCTGCCGTTGGGCAGTTGGTTCACTTTTTAGTTGGATTTTGTGAGGCGGAGAATCCTCATCCCATCCTACATGATTTTTATACAATGCAGGTGCCTGGGCTACTGCCCATTTCCTGGCATATGTATATTTTTTGTGAATCGGTATGTGATTCGAGAAGGCAGGCATAATCACTTCTTCGCCACGAGGGCACTCCCTGACAAACTCCGGGGGCCAATCTTTTTCAGCTAACAGAATATCATAGCCTTTTGAGAGCTTATCCCAAAATAGACCCTTAATTTTCCTAGTCTTATCACCCTCCATACGCAATGTTATTTCGTATATTTTATGGGGCTCGCTAAGTCTGGCGTCGGCAGTTTCAACCTGAATGTATTCATTCGTGTCCACTGTCTCCAGATGACTCATCAAGTTCTTGCGCGCTATACTGATTTCTGCTGCACTGTCCAACATTGTCAATGCCCACTCCCCGTTTTTCAACTGTGTCCTCAGTATTCTCGGCATGGTTGATTACTCTAATACTGGCTACCTTCTTTTTCTGAAATTGAGATTTCTTATTTTGAGCAGGTTCCTTGTCTTTGGACTTGGTGTGCTCTCCTGGGTCTGACCGTCCTCTTCTTTCCGAATTCTGTGGAAGAGATCGAGAGGGACGTGTATCAATACTTTGATATCTATCAGGTTTTTTTAGATTATCCCTATTTCTAAGGTTATATCTTTTCTCAGAGGGATCCCGTTGGGGAGACTGGCGTTCTCGAGTCGGAGTTCTTTCCCTCCGTCGAGGAGACCTTCCTCTGGACTGGAAAACTTTTTCCTTGGGAGTGGATTGTTTGTTTCCATCCCAGCTGTTTTTAGGAGTATTTAAATTATTTTTAATAAATAATTTTTCAGGATTTTCGAGCAGTTGGGGTTTAACTGGTTTTCCACCCAAGCTGTCTCTACCTAATTCTTCATAGCATTTTTCTATGATTTTTGCAAGCTCAACAGGATCTTTTATATCTGTTTCCCTCAACTTCTGGCGAATCGCCACAGATGCTGCTTCTCCCTTTACATTGGCTAATAATATAGCCGTGACCTGCTTGAAATCTTTCAGTAATTTCATACCTAGATTTAAAGCTGGCTCTGGACCGAATTCATTTTGAATCTGTTTTAGCACGTCTGGTATTACCGCCATAGACGGAACACCGTGTGTTTTTGTGTAAATGGAAGCAAAGACTGTACCCCAAGTGTCGCAGTCCTCCACGTGTGGTGCGATTCCCATAGGAAGGCAAATGGTCAAGATTCTGTGTTTCTCAATAGGGGTAGTATCAGGAAATACTGCCTCTATTTGAGTGATTTTCTGGGCTAACCAGAAAGGAATTTGTTCCCGTTTTACGGGTGTTTTACCAAGACATGACTGTATGTTCTGTGGTGTAATTTTATTTGTGTTCCCCTGATGAGGGGTCAGCTGTGGTGTATTAACAGCTGGCTGGACTGTTGCAGTCCGTATTACATATTGGACTAGTTGCCTATGTATTTTTATTAATGTGTTTAGCTGTGCTAACAGCTCTTCTCTAGACATTCTTGCAATGTCAGGATGTGGTGTGTAGCTGGCTAGAACCGGCCACGTGGCTCCTGGTCTACCTAGTGGACCGAGCCTGGTTATGTGATCATTGTGTTTTAGGGCGCCATTAAACCAGAGCAGGTGCTCTTGAAATTTAAGTGGGATTTCAACCTCCTCGAAAGGAGCGTACTCTCCCGGAGGTTCCTCTATTTTGTAATAGTGAAACTCTTGTGTTATAGCGTTTACCGCTGGAAAGTTTATCCATGAATAGAATACCTCTGTCTGCCGATACTCGTGAGCCTCTATCACGAAAATTACTGTACCACCTTGAGGTGTCAGTCCATTCTCTATAAGTTTTAAAGTTATAGATCTTCTTAACTGGACCGGGATGATAATAGCATCCGGGTCTGCTTGTTCGGGACCTTGCTGAGTCGCATCTACTGCGGCCCCAGAGGTGCCGTTTTCTGGCATTGTAAAAATGCGAGGTTTGCAGAGTAGGTCTCCAAGGAGACAAAGATTAGATGCACAATATTTTGGAACACTGTATCCTTCAACGTTGAATAAACCGGAGCTTTACATAGGAATCTCTTCCTACTAAGGTCGGGCGGATTTTAACCTTTCACCCACTCCAGACGTCTATTGGAGTATTTACGGGTGAAAGGGGTGTGAAATATGCACGACTGAGTTACTCTACAAGTCTTACGTTAGTTTATCGCCTTACCAAACGTTGGGCGCCATGTAGTGTAGTTCCTAGTTTCCCACTAGGCCCTGCGCATTGGAATAACATAAACAGTAGTATCGACGTGGAACTGGCTATATTCCAGGCCTCCACTGACTATGCTAAACTTAATTGGGTTGTGTTACCAACTAGCTCAGAGGTCACTGGAAACTTTCTTCTCTGCATAGGAAGTGATCAGCTTCCCTGGCACAGACAAGAAGGGATTCAGTTTTCCAACAACCGTGCAACATGACAACTTTGCTCCTCAGATCAAGAGTCGATCTCTAGGGTCGTGTGAAACAATAGACATAGATTTCACTCAGTCAGTCTAGTGCAGTTTACTTTCACAGTATGTAGAGAATAGAGAGACGGGCGTTTATCAATAAAGGTTAACATTTATTGAACAGTCTTTCTTCTCGTACAAGAGAAATGTATTGCCACAATTGCAATAACTGTTATTATAAAAAGTACGTACAGTAAGATAAGAATTGCGAAATAGAACTGTAAAAGCATTGATATGGTTTCTTAGCCATACAATGGTTTAAAAGTAATAAAACATATATACAGTCATATATACATTAGGCTAATCATACTCAACTGGTGCTTCTAACTAAGCCTACCCCGGTGTGCCTGACCTAGGCCTAACACGTGAGAAGGGGGAGTAAGTAAGTAGCTTAAGTTAAGTTGGTTTTGCCAAGGTTTGTTTCAAGAATTCTCTTCTAAGGGTTTAGTCAACACCATACCTCTGAATAGAATGATGGAGGATTGGTATCTCCTTCAGGGGTCTCTCTCGATATCCCAGTCACCTGTGAGGGTAAACTGGAAGCGCCGGGACTGGATTTCTCTGCACGAGAAAGGCAGCGGCTTCTCTCAGCGCGTCGGGAGGAAGGAGGGGTGACAGCGTCCGCGGGCAGCTGGGCTAGATGTCTTCGCAGAGGACGGCTGCACGGCTCCTCAAGCGTACTGAACCACAGTTCGCGCTGTAGCGGCGATAATGGTAATCAGTAGCTTCACCACCACAGGATAGCAGGCTGCAGCGACAGAGTGCTAGTTTTTACCAACACTGGTCATGCAGGCAGCTGGCATCAGCAACAGTAGCTCTCGCTCAACAGCAGCTAGCTTCGCTTCTTGCTTAAGGCAACGTTGGTAATATTTATACCTGACAGGTGCCGGGTTTGACGCAAGTTTGCTGGACATAAGACGTCAATAAAAGATGTCACTAGGAAGTGGCAGCTATCAGTTGCTCATTAGAGTTCTATTACTAATCAAAACATAGCAAGCGGGGATTTCCAGGTTTGCTAAGTTTTTATCTTGTTGAAGAACTCGGAGTGTTATCTAGGAATATCAGATAGTGACTGCTGCTCTGTCATTGCACTAATTGGTCGCAAAGGAAGTAGCAGGGAGTCATGCTGGAATGTGGCTCTGTGGCTCTGCTCGTGTGAGGCCAGAGATGACTTTTCAGAAAATCGTACTTGAACGGTTATGCCAATATAGGGAATAAATGGATTTATAGCCGAATAGGGGCATAAGGTCACAGTATCGATCAGGAACCTAGATAAGTACATGACAATGCGATACACTTACAGTAGCAAAACTGTTACTTAGAGAGTTAATACCGAGGTTTGGGGTGCCATCCTCTTTGGAATCGGACAGAGGAACTCATTTCAATAGCGAAATAGTGAAGATGTTGTGCTCAGCTTTGAGTATCGATCAGAAGCTCCATTGCAGTTATCGACCAGAAGCTTCAGGGATTGTAGAGCAAATCAACAGCACAATTAAGTCCAGACTTGCCAAAGTTTGTTCATCAACATCCCTGAGTTGGCCAGACGCACTACCAGTGGTTCTTATGAGCATACGTAGCACACCAGATAGAAAAACAGGTCTCTCTCCACATGAAGTGCTAATGGGGAGAGCTATGAGATTGCCATTGGTTCCGACTGCAGCGTTATTGAACATCACAGACGACTTGATCTTGGACTATTGCAAGGGACTATCTGATGCCATTAATTCTGTGTCCCTCCAGGTCCAGGCTGCAGAGGTTCCATCAGCACAGGACTTGTGCCATGACCTGAGTCCAGGGGACTGGGTCTTGGTGAAAAAGCATGTCAGGAAGAACTGCTTAGACGTGCGTTGGCGAGGACCATTTCAAGTCATACTTGTTACGAACACTGCAGTGAAGTGTGGAGGCCTGCCAAATTGGATACATGCTTCACATACTCGAAGAGTGCCAACACCTCTAGAAGAAACAGCTCCTCTCTCGGATGAGAATCCAGCGGAAAGCGGAGAAGACATAGAGGGGGAAAGCCAAGCTGTAGAGGTGATCGAAGAGGCTGAGATTGTGGCAGAACAGGTCGACGAAGGTCAAGACACCAGTGAGACTGAAGTCGCCTCAGGAGAAGAAAGTAACTGGGAGAGTGAATCGGATACTGAACAAGCTGAGAGTGACTAAGAGACGGGTCCAAGAACAAGGAGCAGGAGGACAAGGAGTGAAGAAGCCAGTTGGCTAGAGAGAAGAAGGAGGCCAAGCTTAAAGGCACAACCGGAGAAAAATCTTGTCCCAATCTCTGAAGAGTCAGACCAAGAAGAGGAAACTACAGACTCAGGAACTGAGAGTCCAAGAAGATCGAGAAGGGTACGTGTGCCCTGCAGAAGGTACGCCACCCCAGAGTGGACTTATCTAGCAGATGTCTTGGGGACAGAAATCTGGGAGAGTGAAGAACGTGAGAGTAATCGATCTCGATCCATTTGTGGCAGTGGAGATATGGATGTTGACTCCTGGATTAGAGACTGAGGGATTACTGACTTTCACACTTCCCATACCCCCATACTTGAGTCAGATCAAAGATTTAGTGTTAAACAGATTACAATTTCCAACATTTGGTCATCAAATCCCGGAAGAAGAAGAAAAAGTCATTCGTTTTGAATTATTGGAACTTGTTGCGAGAGCTGCAGGTACAAGAATAATTGTTGATGTATAAAGACTTTTGTATATAAGCTATAAAGAAGAAGATAACCTAGCGCCGAGTGGAAAGAAGAATAAAATTATGGATTACATTTAGAGGACGGAGAAGGGTTAGGGTTGTCTGTTGTTAGAAATAAAGAGACATTGTTGCGAAAAAGAGACTTTGTTGATAAAGAGCACTTTATAAACTGAGAAGAAAGCAAAGCAAGCCAAAGACTGGAAAGGAAAGGAAAACTTTTTCGCAAAAGAAAGAGTTACGCTGTTTCTGACAACATGGAGAACGGCAACCCAAACAGAAAGGCTAAATGCATAATAGGCACACTTATAGCAGTAGTAATTTTTCTTATAATTACAGTAGTGACAATATCATACATAATAGGACATGAAACTGATAAAGAAATAGCAGATGTAAAGCCTGTAACGACTTTGAAACCTGCTCTTGATGGGAAGACAAAGGAGAGCAATGTTATACGTGAAAAAGCGTTATTGGCAGATGAAGCTCGTAGATTACATGTAGACGAGTCACAGGGAAACTTTAGGTCAAACGCATATGCTAAACTGTTATACGAATATATCGATGCCATGGAGGCCAAAGATTGCTACGTTTGTATGCAATTGCCGGCTTCTGTAGATGAGGGCATCCGATATCATCATCTCCCATTAACTTATGGGATAACATGTAGTTTACTGCTTAGTATATTTTATGGTAGAGAAGGATTTGAGTACTACTTTTCAAATTATGATTCGGTACTGCCTGAAGTTCCGAATTATAAGCAAATGAATAAGTGGGACTATTATAAAAAGGAGGATAGACTAGCTAAATTCTTCCTTCCTTGGGATACATTAGATACATCATACGCACGTAGAAATAATTTGACTTGCAAAGTGTCAGAGATTGAGAAAAAGTTTATAGGACAAGTAGATGACCGATACAGAAGGCAGAAGATTCTAAAAATGTCAGGACAGTGGAAAACTGATTGGACCGAAGAAGAGAAGGCACATAAAAGGAAAGGTAGCAATGGTCCAATAGCATTGGATAGAACGCAGAAGGGAAAGTTATGTTTAACTCGAAGCAAGACATATTATGAGAGTGTATTTGTAGGTGAAGTAAATTGCGAACATGCTTTTCGATTAGAGTACTACACGAAGGATTTCATGAAGGAGATGCAAGTGATTCCTAATGTATATTTTGTATGCGGGAGAAATGCCTATGTAAAACTGCCTGACCATTGGTATGGTTCGTGTTACTTGGCAATTGTCTTCCCCAAAATATACCATGCAAAGGATTTAGCGATCATAGAAGGAAAGGCTTCGACAAGAACGAAAGGAGAAGTAGGAGATGCAGAAGTAGTAGGAGACGTATTTGGAGCAATGTTTCCTATGTTAGGTTTAATACTTAACGATGTTAAGATCAGGAGACTAGCTACAGTCGTAGATAGATTATCTGCAAGTACTGCAAGGTCATTAATGCTAATAGAGGGTGAGATGCAATCGATTAGAGCAATGGTTCTTCAGAATCGACTTGCTCTTGATGTGCTATTAGCAAAAGAAGGCGGAGTTTGCAAGGCTTTGAAGGTCCAGGAATGTTGTACTTATATTCCTGATAATTCAAAACCACTTGAGAAGGTCATAAGAAACATTACACAGATTCATCAAGAAATCGAAGATTTGACAAAAATAAATGTTTGGGAAAAAGTAGGTCATGGAGTAGGAAAGGTTGGAAGTTGGTTTGCCAACCTTGGTAAAAGTATAGTATGGTACATATTAAAACCTGTATTAATAGTACTGATTTGCATAATCACATTGTTAGGATTAGTAAAACTATATAAATGGTATAGGACGAACCGGTTACAAAGGTCTATGAGAGAACAAGAAAGGAGATTAGCTGCTTTACAAGATCAACAGTACAAAAGCTTGAGAGCACTTGAAATGATGAAAAGAGGGAATGATGTAACTAGTTCTGTTTAAAGGTATTATTCAAATTGCATTTAGTGATGACTCCTAAAAGTCATCAAAGGGGGGAACTGAGAGAGCGCAATTTGAATAAAACATATATCCGAGTCATATTTAGAGGTATATCGTATAAACGTAGGAATGAAATGTATATCGAACGTGAAGTTGACGCTTATAGCATAAAGTTAACAGACGTAACCAAAGTAATATAGGGAATATAACTGTATTCACTTTAGAATGTATTAGATTTAGAAGGCCCGTATACGTAGTGGGCTAATGTAGAAATGCTTACGAACAGAAGAACGTGCAAAGTAGAATTCATGTACGTGTGTAACTTTAAATGCAGAAACGGCGAGAAATGTAACATGGAGAAATGTGCAGAGAGCATACACATAACGATGTAACAAATGAGAATATAAAATTATATTCTACGTAATTGTATACTATGTAAAATGTATTCACACATGAGCAAGGGATTTGCTAAATGCGTTCATATATAAATGTATGTTAAAGGTTATACTGTGTAGAAGAAGTTTGTAGGAGTGTTAGAAGAGTTTTAGGTCATTTGTGATTATAACCTGACAGACCAAGGGTTCGCAGGAGTGTAGTCCGCTGTTGGTAATTTAGTGGGCTCACAGGAGTCGTGAATAGCCTTCACTTGAAGGTGCGAGCCGAAGAGTCTAGTTCTTGTTAGATTTAAGGTGACAAATGTCGAACGAGGTTTATTGCCTAAACATGAGAGGAGACGATTGGAATTTGAGTCTTGTTTTGAAATGACCATTCACAGGACCAAGAAGGGTTACAATCATAGCTGTAAAGAAAAGTTAGCTGATAAGTTGATAGGTTTGTTCCGAAAATGTCAAAGGTAAAGTTGAATGAAGTCACCAGCAAGAAGACGAAGATGGCGTCTAAGGAGAAAGGTCAACTTAACGGACGGCGAAGAGACGAAGCCATGGAAAGAGCTAGAAAATGACATCATGGGGGAAAGTCCGTGGTGGGCGTCGAAGGGGCGTTCCACCCACACTGTGATTGTGTATTTTAGGGACAGCACCCCGGGGAGAAGATAGCGATTAGCGGGAACAGCGAAGAGCTCAGGCCAAGCAAGAGATCAGATGACTTGAGCAGATGCGCTGAGAGAGATCAGAGCGCAAGGGAGCAGTAGGCCGAGGACCCTTAGAAGAGCGGATGGGTAGGCAGAGAGGGTACTGCTTCTTAAACTTAAGTTACCTTTAGAGGCTAAGAGAGTTTGAACTTCTTAGGGAGTCAAACTGCTGACACCTTTTTAGGGTTTAGAAACTTGCGAAGTAGGGATGTCACCTAGTATAGAGTAGGGACAGATTTAACTTGATTATTTTTTTCCTTTCTATAGATGACGCAGAAGAACCACTTCATATCGATGCTTTTTAATTTGCTGATTTTGGAACTGACTAATTGTATTCGTTTGTAGACTGAGGTTCTTTAGGGAATACATGTTCCTATTAGTTCCTGTATATTTGATGAATTTGATCCTGAGAGGATTGTATATGCAACTTTTCTTAATTTTATATTAAACCTTTTAAACTTTATCCGTTGTAAGTGGTTCTTCAGAGTGGCGTCAGTTAATGGGGTTTATCTAACCTATGCAGAGGCTGTCTTTTACTCAATGACAGACAACAACCGATCCAAAATTGACGAATGAGATAAGTTATCAAATTGATCATAAAAGATATTAAAATCTCATTCCCCGCAACGCCCTGTCACACACCTATGGGGTGAGGGGTCAGGTTGTTGCACTAAGTAATTGCACACAGGCAACCGTCAAATTGGTGCTAGCTTACCCGCAGACGCTTGCAGGATGTAGATTCCTCACTTAATGTATGATCCTAATGGGCGCAATCATCGTTATGTGAAGATCGTATATTCAACTCCATGCAATGAATGCAATTCCATGCAATAAATGCAAAAACTGTAAAAAATAATAATAAAGAATAGAGGGAAGAGTTAGGGTTGAGTTTTACTTAAGTGTTAAAAACTCGTATTTAAGCCTATGGGAATTACCAAGACTAATGGGGTTAAATACCTTGAATCGGCCAAGCAGGTGTCCGTGTTCCACACAATTCGGCTGGAAACTGAAGGCAGCTGCCACAAGGACGTTCCTTAAGAAGTCCCTCTGGCATGAAACTCATGCCGGCGAGGCATGTCTGGGAAATGGTTGAAAGACTTACATTGTGTGATATAGGCAAGGGTGTATCATCAATTTAATTGTGCCGTATGTAAACATTGACAGAGTGAAGGAGTGACATTGTGGGCTCATTAAACAATCATTCACAATGCGGTAAAAACTGGGTGGTTAGTTCACAGTACATGAAATGGATTGCAGACATTATTAAAAAAATAACAATGGACATGGTGAAATTATACACAATGATACCAGTTTCATTAATACTGTACATGGTGAAATTAACAATGTTATTAAAATGGCTCGTACATTGGGTACTGCTGCAGTCAACAGTCACAACCATATGTGCGCAGTGGTGTATTGTATGTGTTAGGGTTAACTGAAGTTAAAAGACAGCACATAAGAACTGTCAGTTATACATAGATACTATTCCTGGCTAGCAGGAGCAGTACGAACACAACCACCCAAGGGCATATTTGTACAGCGCGAAGCTGGCTAAAATGTTGGTTCTGGAACTCCTCCCTTTTTCTTTTGTGGGAGGAGTGGGATTGTTAGAATTTGAGGCAGCCATCTGCCTAAAATGGAAGGTTCTCAGCCATTCCTATTTTGCCACAGTTGCTGTTCCAAAACTAACTCATGATGTGCTGGAATTGCTTGAACAAACTTTGCAGCAGAGTGCTGTTTTAACTGATGACAGACCTGTGGCCAGTTGTCAAGCCCCTGATTACATGTGCATCATTACATGCAGCAGTCTGTGGTGGAGGTTAGAGAAAGAAAACCTGCAGGGGTTGACACTCCTGAGATTTTTAATGGGGCTCTGAAGCATGCAACAGTAGCCATGTTTGTCATGGAGAAATTCCATACTGTTGCATACATATTGGAAGACTTTAACATCAAGGTCTTTGAATGACTTCAACCAAGAGGGCTCAACATTGGATGTGTTGCCATGGACAATGGCACTAATATAGTTAAGGCCATGGTAGATGGTGGCTATTTCAGGCTCCTGTGATTGGCGTACTGCATCAAAATCATTATCCAGGACATTCACAAAAAAGAAGATTTAGTCAGCAACTTCATGTCCACCTACAGAAGAATCTGCACTCATTTCACCCATTCTTTTAAAGCCCGGGAGCAGCTGAGGGTCATTCAGCATGATAATGGATTCCGGTTAAAGCACTCATACAGGAAGTGCCAACACATTGGAACTTGACTTATTAGATGTTGCAACATATGATTGGTTTACTAAAGTCAGGGCTTAAGTCTAGGAAAGGGCAGAATTTGCATAGTTGCCCTACGCAAAATTCTGCAAAATGGCAAGAAATCTCCACAAGCATGTGGAATGTTGCGTGCTCGCGGAGATTTCTGGTTGCGCCTGTTATAACCTATGCAGGGTCTCAGGGGCAGACGAGCATTGTGCCAGAATGAATCCTGCCCTACATATTTATCCAAGAAGATGCCACCGTTTTGTGCAATTCCTCTACTCAGCTGGAGTACTTTCTGCTGTCTAATTCATTGCTACTGCTACTTCATTGGGAAAATGTATAGCGCTTTTCCTACACAACAGCTGCCTAAAGGGCCAGTAACCATGTGTGTCTATAACATTGCCACCGCGGCGAAATGCGCCGGGGATCCTTGAGTGAGCTGTCCACAATAGTGGTTAAAGGGCGTGAAGAAGTTGCATACCGCTAGTGTGTGTGGGGGTGGGGCTTCTATGCAAGTTCACATGCCTCTTGGTCAAAAGGTCAGAGACTGATCATAGCAGCTGATGAGGAGAAAGAACCTCCTAGTCACAGGAACTACAAGGAGACTGTGCTCTAGTAAGTCATGGATACAAAAACCTCCTTCAAGCATTGCAGCAAATTTACGACGGTAGATATGGAGAGAAAGCACACCCGCCCAGCCTCGACTGAGCCCACGAGGTTTTTGGGCTGATTAATGCGTTACAGAATTTGAGCTTTTACTTGGGCTCCTGCTTTATTTATATCTGTAAGTGCTTCTTGGTGAGGTTAATTAATACCTCATGCCCCCGAATTCCGTTCCGCTGTGGATCGCGGAACTTTCGACATTTCCGTGCGGAATGCAAAAATGTAGAAAGTTTGAAAGTTCCGCAAGCAGAACACGATTTTTCACCCACCCTTAATTAAGTCCAGTGCAGAGGCGAAGGCAAAACATGATGAGCGAGGTGGAGCACCAATAACCATTGAGAGGATGGTCCAGGCCTATCTGGAAAACTGAACATTGATCTATTTTGATCAAAACCCAATGGTGTATTGTATGGGCAGAAGCTCAAATGGCTAGTGCTCAGCAGGCTGGCAATAAAGTATCTGGCTTGCCCAGTAGCCAGTGTGTCCTCTAAGTTTGTGTTCAGTCCAGTTGGTAAAGTTGTCACAGTGAGAAGGGCCAGTCTCTTGCCCCAAAATATAGAGAGATTAACCATGATCAAAATGAGTCATCACTTTATACCACCGAATTACACTGTACCTGAAGTACAACAGGAGGAGGATGAGGGATAATAGTCTGGCTGAACGACCTGAGTTTAAGGATGAACTCTACTTCCCTGACTACTAGGCCTGGGCCACTAACCATAGAACTTTCTATATCTATTGCTGAAGTGCTTTGACAACAAAAAAAATAAAATGAAAATTTATATAGCTAGCTAGAGGAAAATTATTTTATTTTGTTTGTTTGAGTTTGCTGAGTAATGCAGCCCCACTGTTTTAGACACATTTTATTGCAGGATTGGAGTTGGACCAGTGTGCAGTGAAGAAGCCTCCCCCCTATTCACCTCAAGGACATTGGAGGGACAAATTTGTGCCTGCCTTCATCCCGTGCATATCTATCCTTTATTTATTCCCAGAGCCAACTGCCCCATATTATTTGTTTTCCAAGAATAGCCAATGTGTGTTTCATGAAACACTGGTTTGGCAATGTACCACTGTCACCGTGCTTGAATTAGAACAGATAAATGGCATCCACGTACCAAAGGTTGATATATATTAAGAGTGATTGTTGTTTGTGAGTGTGTTGAGATGGTTCAGGTGGCAGGGAGTGAGACTAGGTGTTTATTGTTTAACTATAACTATTAATCTTGATTGTGTATGTGATGATTGATTTACACTGTTGGTAGCCTAACGAGGGATTATCATTCTTTTCCTGAAAGGATTGTTTCCTTTCTCTTTGACACTTAGCAAGATCTTTGCTTTGTTTTCTGCTTCAAACTCATCAAAGACCCAAACACTTCCTTTAGCTAACACACAAATCTAGTCTACACATATAAGTACTCAATGTTTCTCTTGTTGTTCATCAACAGCATTCCACTACAGGTTGAACTATCGCATTTGGGTCAGGACTCAGTCTATATGAAGTTGGACGCGTTACTTGGAATCAGGAGAATGATGGAAGGACTCAGGGGGTGACTATTTCAACAACTGCCACCAGAAGAGAGCAAGGTATCAACTTCACAGAAACCAACATTTGATTATGACTCTAAGATGCCTACTCAACTCAGTGGAGTGGTGGTGATAGAGGTGTGTTGATTTAACTTGATTTAAGAAATGCAATGTTGCTGAGTGTATGTGCTGGCTGGCTCAAATTTGAAACTATGTGCTGGTTTGGTGGGGGACCTTTTGTAGGTAACTGGAGACCGAAATGTGCTGATCATCACATTATGCATGTCTCGGCTACATATTATTATGATGAGGAACATTACATTTGCGAGTTTAATCAGCCTGATACATGCAGCTACTTGGCTGTGATTGCTGGTTTGTCGTAACTGCTCTCACATAATTGATCGCACATCAGTCATAAAATGAATGATTGCAAAAAGGACTGTTCTTCTCTCTTATGCAGCCTCTGAGCCTCCTTGGTGCACTCCTTATGATGTTTACCTCATGTCCTTCTTCTTGATTCTACAATATCAATTTTGTTTCACAATCCACATACCTTCTCTTCTCATGTACAAAATGGCAAAAGCAAAATAACACTTATGCTAACCTTACTGGACTGCATCAGCCAGGCACCCAGGATTGATCAACAATCAAAGAAGAATGCTCATGAACCTCCCAGTTTGGCAATACAGTATCATTTTTCTTTTATTAATACTTTTTTTAAGTGTGTATGTTGTTCGCTTCACTCCTTCATAATTTGTATTTACTGTTTTTCAAACCTAGGTGACTGAACATTTAGATATATAATAATGTAACTTGGATCTCTCTGGGGCTGACAGACCACATTTGGTTTGCATTGCATTTAAGTGAATTGTGTCAAAGTCATTCCGTCATTTCTTTTCCTCCCACAACTGATTCATGATGTCTGCCCAGGTGAATATTGCCTTTGTGTAGTGTTTGTCTTTGTCTCACCTTTCCCCAAATCACCTTTCCCATCCATTATTCAAACCCCTAGTCCTCTTACCCCGGGCTGTGTGATTTATTGAGGTATGACTTTATCATTTATGCCATTAATTGTTCACACATTTGGTGGGGCGGATGTGGTAAAAGCAACACCAACTTAGTGAAAGATCTTCAGCTCTACTTCTCTTAACAAAACAATAGCCCACACCGCTCCCATTTACCCACCCAAGCATAAAAGTGATTGATATTTTAGACATAGATGAACATCATTTGCAAGCATCACCATTTTGGTATTGTGTTGCATAAATGCTTAACCTTATCCCTTCGTAACCCACTGACTCAGTTTGTATATAAATTTATTTGGCTGTGATGAATAATCCTTCTGATTAATCCTACAGTTGGAGTTCACCTAGGTGGGAGTGGGATCTCACTTCTCCTTCACTGTTGGTGTACTAGCCTCTACCACCACCATGGCACCATGGGAAACCATGCAGCCCTCACTGCATCTTTTCAAGTAAGAGAACTATGGAGCTTTGTTGTTTTAGGCAATATAGGCAATGGAAAGTGGAAAGTTGGAAACCCCCCTTCTTATTGGTCAATTTAGTTGCAGACTGTAAGGATTAGGAGAGTAGTAGTAGGTCGAGGGTACCACATAACTAATTTTTCTAGGCTATAAGCGGATTTTAATAACAGACTCCTGCTGAGCTAAATGGTAGCAGGAATGGCGAAGTGAGCTAAAGAACGATGATGGATTCAACCCAAATCTGTGACTGGGGGTGAGAGTCTGGAAATTTTCAGCACTCCATACATCATCTCCTTGTGTTTGCTTTGTTCACCCTATGTAGGCAGGGTATGCCCAGACGCAGGTCTCTTGCTCACTTTGCCACTGGATTCAAGCTAGACTGGCTGATTGGGGTTGTTAGCCTGAAACTGGTCCCAGAATGGCTGTTTCCGGTTCAGCGAAGACATGGCTTGGCAGTTCGGGGTGGACTGTTCCCATGAGGCACAGGGTCAAAACGGATTTGCATGTAGTTGTGTCTGAACTGGGGTGGCGAAGTGAGCTAGAGAACGATGTTGGATTCAACCCAGATCTGTGACTGGGGGAGAGAGTCTGAAAAGTTTCAACACTCCGTCTATCGTCTAAGTTGGCAGGGTATGCCTAGACGTGGGTCCATTGCTCACTTTGCCACTGGATTCAAGCTAGCCTGGCTGATGACGGCTGCTAGCCCAAAACCAGTCCCAGGATGCTTGCTTCCGGTCCAGCAAAGACATGGCTTTGAAGTTCGTGCTGGACTGTTTTCACGAGGCACAGGGTCAAGACTGATTTACATATAGCTGTGTCTGAACTGGGGTAGCGAAGTGAGCAAAAGAACGATGATGATTCAACCCAGATCTGTAACTGGGGGTGAGTGTCTGAAAATGTTCAGTGTTCCGTCAATTGTCTCCTTATGTTTGCATGGCACTGGCAAAATGCCTTGGGTAGGGAGGTGGTGATTGATAATGCGTGAGATACAAATATCTGCCTCACTTAAAAAAAGACTGTGAGTCAATGTAGTAGTAATGAATACCACCCCAACCCTTTGAATCAAATATATGATAAAACTATTCTAAACAGTTGATACAGGAGACCATGTCTCATCCTAATGCTCCCTTGTTTCTTCATCCACGCAATTACCCATTCATCATTTTGTTGTACTAGTAATGCTCACCCTCGGCCTGGAGACACACCATTTAAGCTTTTCATACATTCTCTCATCCAGTCTTTCACCATTAAAAACGATCCACCCACATATATCCATCCCTCCAAACATTGCTCTCAATGCAAATTTCATCAATATCCAATCAACCACCCACACCTCTTTTCATCCATTCACCCATCCTGCTTTTACCCACAGTAGCATTCCTTTCACCCGCCCACGCAGGCATCCTTTTACCCATACCCTTTCACCACCCAGGCAGGCATCCTTTCACGGCATATATACTTTCATACATTCCTCATCCACCCATGCATCCTTTCACCCACCTATATACATCCTTTCACCCACATATTCACTGACGCATCTTTCCTTTTACTCATATTACATTTCACCCATCATTTCTCTTTTCATCCTTTTTTCCCTTTTCCATCAACCCATTGTTGTTAAACTTCATTATCAACCTTTGTCTGTTGAGTTCTAGATAGAAGAGGATATTAACTACTCAGGTCCTGCTGTATCTGCTAAAGCATGATGTTCATGAGTCAACAGCCCTGCAAGCAATGTGACTTTCCACAGCCTGTCCCTGTCGCCACTGGGACCCCCCTCAACTGCCGGTGCTACATCCTCTCCACTGGCTCCGGCACTGGTATTCTGTGTGGCTAGGAAAAGATTTACATGTTTTAGTGCCAGAGACGCCTCTCCCATTATTATTTTTCTTTCAGGAAAATACAACCATAATACAGCACTACAGTTCATTTAAGTATCTTCTATCAAAATATCATGCATTTATTTGGTTAGCAATGTTTGGAAATACAGTAGTCAATTCAACCAAAACCTTTTTGTAGTAGAGGGACATAACTATGATGAATCTAAGTCAAAGAAGAGCAATGAAGGGGTGGACTAATTCATCAACGAAGGTATGTGTTCCTGGTTGGCAAATGCAATGAAGCCATCCTCATTCTTTGAGCAATGCTGCACTGTCATCAACTGCTGGATACTATGATAATAATGCATACACAACATTGGGGAGTGCACCATGACTCTGGCCACTCTCTTGTTGCACTGTATGAGCATCAGAAAGAAAAGGAAAGCCTTTTCAGCAAACATGCATACAATACCTTACTTGGGCATGCAATCTTCACAATAGAGTAGTAGTACCTGACCTTAAATGGTTTCCCCGAGTCTTACAGTGCCACCAGTTCACAATATATATATATATATATATATATATATATATATATATATATATATATATATATATAAAATCACCTCCTGGTTATAAACTCTTCACAGAAACCAGAGTCGAGACCCCAATAGTGCGCAGAAAAGGTTTATTGGCACAAAGAAAAAATTACACTACGCGTTTCGAGGTCAGCAGACCTCTTGCTCACGGGTTTCAATATTTAAAAGTTACTTGCTAATATATGTATTCAGTAAGATACACTTAATAAGGCAGTTAACCAATCAATTCTTTTAAAAACAAACATCCATTTACACACTTATTTAACCATTTATTCTTCCATTGTCCTTTACAAATACATATATAAAACATATATATTTTTCAGAAAGACACACATTCACTGGATGGTGTCATCAGTGATGTCATGAGTGATGTCACTGACCATGTCATGAGTGATGTAATATGTGACGTCATCAGCAGTGCATTGCAGGCGCGCAAGTTATAGTGAGTCCAACTAACTATAACGTGGAATTTCATTGGTTTTATGTCAGTAAAATTTCCCGCTAACCATAACTGGTGTGAAACCTATGGTTTTTTCAGTGAATATATATATATATATACATATATATATATATATATATATATATATATATATATATATATATATATATATATATATATATATATATATATATATTCACTGAAAAAACCATAGGTTTCAGGCATTATATAGTTAGGAATTAGCATTTTAAAAACCATTGCATTTGCTCCTATATAGTTAGTTGTACTAACTATATTTCGCGCACCCGCAATCCACTGCTGATGATGTCACAGATTACATCATGCATGACATAGTCAGTGACATCACTGATGACATCTCAAATGACATCACTGATGATATCACTGATGACATCTCATTTGACATCACTGATCACATCACATGTACAAATAACCATATAGGAGCAATTTCAATGTTTTTTTAAATGCTTATTCCTAACTATATAAGGCCTGAAACCTATGGTTTTTTAAGTGAACTTGCAAGGTTTTTAAAATGCTTATTCCTATCTATATAAGGCCTGAAGCCTATGTTTTTTTAAGTGAATTTGTAAGATTTTTTAAATGCTAAATCCTAACTATATAAGGCTTGAAACCTATGGTTTTTTTCAGTGAATTTGCAAGGTTTTTTAAATGCTAATTCCTAACTATATCAGGAGTGAAACCTATGGTTTTTTCAATAAATTTCAAAGGTTTTGTAAATGCTAATTCTATTAGCGGATAACGTTTAAATATGTTATTATCCTTCTGGGACCACCTGAGCAGCCATCTTGTTTCTCAGGAGAAGTGAGGCACAAGAGAGCTCAAAACAAGAGTGGAAAACGAGAAAAGGGGGCAGTGCTGAGACACTGTGACCCCCTAGCCCTTCTCAGGGGGTCCCAGAAGGACAACCAATTGCAAAAAAAAAATATTTTTTTCAAATCGCGGGTTAGGCGCACTGTACACATACCCTACGCGTACCCCGCGATTTATGTTTTTTTTTCTTTTTTTTTTGCCCTGGGGGTCTTTTTGGGACCCCCTGAGAAGGGCTAGAGGGTTGGGGGGTCTCTACCCTGCCCCCTTTTCGTGTTTTCCACTCTTGTTTTGGGCTCTCTTGTGCCTCAGTTCTCATGAAAAACAAGATGGTGGCCAACACTTCCTGGTTTGGACAGTTTGGAATGTTGACAGTCGACTGCCAGCCAATCAGAAACTCGCTCGCGCACGTAAGGGTACGCACACGTACGCGTACGGTATGCGTACCCTACGTGTACGGTGCACGTACGGTGAGCGCATATAGATATATAATTTGATCAAATTCAATTTTCTCAACAACTACTGGAGGGATTTTCACCAAATATAGAAAAGGCACTACTGCATACCTTTCCCTACCATTTTGCCAAGTTTGGTGTAATTCTGTTCAGCAGTTCGGGCTGTAGCCGTGTCTAAAGGTCCCATAGAAAATGCCATTTGAAAAATTTCAAATTCAATTTTCTCAAGAACTACTGGAGGGATTTTCACCAAACATAGCAAAGGCACACCTGCATACCAGGCCCTACCATTTTGCCAAGTTTGGTGTAATTCCATGCAGCCGTTCGGGCTGTAGCCCTGTCTAAAGGTCCCTATAGAAATTAACATGGGGAAAACACGTTTTGGGACCCCCTTTCGGCCCCCGCTTGACGAATCCCCCCGAAACTTTCAGGGAAGGAACGGAGCAGAGCTGGCCAAAATTCTTGAAAATTACAAACAGATTCCTCAATTGGCGCCAAAGTTATTCCCAATAGAATGTTGAGCGCATATAGATATATCATTTGCTCAAATTCATTTTCTCAACAACTACTGGAGGGATTTTCACCAAATATAGAAAAGGCACTACTGCATACCTGTCCCTACAATTTTGCCAAGTTTGGTTTAATTCCGTTCAGCCATTCGGGCTGTAGCCGTGTCTAAAGGTCCCATAGAAAATGCCATTTGAAAAATTTCAAATTCAATTTTCTCAAGAACTACTGGAGGGATTTACACCAAACATACAAAAGGCACTGCTGCATACCAGTCCCTACCATTTTGCCAAATCTGGTATAATTCCGTTCAGCCGTTCCAGCTGTAGCCTTGTCAGAATGTCCCTATGGAAATTAACATGGGGAAACACGTTTTGGGACCCCCCTTTTTTCTCGGCCCCCGCTTGACGAATCCCTTCAAAACTTTCAGAGAAGGAGCGGAGCGCAGTGAGGCAAATTTAAGGAAAATTACAGGCAGATCCCTCAATTGGTGTTAAAGTTATTCCCAATAGAATGTTCGGAATTTCCTATGGTAACTAGGTCCTAACTATATATACCTACTGGCGACCGCCACTAGGTAATATATATATCTATATATATATATATATATATATATATATATATATATATATATATATATATATATATATATATATATATATATATATATATATATATATATATATATATATATATATATATATATATATATATATTACCTACTGGCTATCGCCAGTAGGTATATATAGTTAGGATTAATTCCCTATGGGATTTCTGAAAATTCTATGTCTAATAACTTTGGCGTTTGTGGACGGAATCGGCTGAAATTTTCAGGAAAATGGCACATTTTGTTTCTGAGCAGCCCCTGAAAATTTGGTGGGGTTTCGTAAAGGGGGGGCCGAGAAAAAAGGGGGGTCCCAAAACGCGTTTTTCCCATTCATTTTTCCATAGGGCCTTTGGCCTCACTTTTAGCTCGAACGGCTGAATGGATTTGCACGAAACTTGGCAAAATTGTAGGGACTGTTAGCCCGATGTGCCTTTGCTAGGTCTCAATATATGTGCTTCAGTGGATTTTGAGAAATTAACGTTTAAATCAAGATATATATCTGTAACAGCGCTCCGGGCAGCGATCCGGTCCGCTTACTTTTCGCTTATCGGAACTTTGCGCGCAGAAAGCTGATTGGCTCTCCGGTGTCTGTCAACATTCTAAACAGTCTGGAGCGGCCGCCATCTTGTCTCTCGGTACGATCGAGAGAGAAGAAGAGGTGAAAAACGAAAGGGGAATTTAATGAAAGGGGGCAAGGTATCCCCCTCTTGACCCCCTAGGAATGTTGTTGGGGTTATTAAAGGGTCCCGTGGGGAAAATTACAAAAAAAAATGATTTTTCACGGTAGAAGCGCTTCCCGGGCCGCAAACTGGGCTGCAAACTGGTAGCGAAACGGGAATTCGCCATTTTGTGCTTCGTTAATTAAATTACTAGGTATAAGGGGGTGCGGGAGACGTATCCTAATCCCCTATATTTCCTGAGGGTGGCTGAGGAGGCTCATATATGTTGATACATCTCTTCCAGCGGCTGTGCGTGAGCTTTTTTTTTTTTTGCTGCGTGACAGTCCGGAGCGGCCGCCATCTTATCTCTCGGTAGGATCGAGAGAGAAGAAGAGGTGAAAAACGAAGGGGGAATTTAATGAAAGGGGGCAAGGTATCCCCCTCTTGACCCCCTAGGATTGTTGTTGGGGTTATTAAAGGGTCCCGTGGGGAAAATAAAAAAAAAATTATTTTTCACGGTAGAAGCGTTTCCCGGGGCGCGAACTGGGCCGCAAACTGGTAGCGAAACGAGAATTCGCCATTTTGTGCTTCGTTTTAATTGTTTAGAGACAAAAATTATCGCCGCACATCGGCCACAATGCATGAATATCGTTGAAAAGTCAGCGATATTCATGCATTATCCAGCAAATGCTCTTAGCCGTGTTATCCACCTTCCATTGGATAACATGGCTAAAAACTGCTCTGTGCGTGTTTTTTTTTTTTTTTTTTTTTTTTTGCTGCGTGACGTTTGTTAACGTTCGATTCGATGGAAATCAGGAAGTGGTGACCACCATTTTGTCACTGCGAGTAAAAATTTTGTTATAAATGAATCCTTATTGATAAACATTGTCTGCGCCATCTTGCGTTTTGTCCAATGCCACAATTTTGTCGTGCACGGCAGCCATTTTAGATGCCTTGACCAGGGCCACTCTCTGCACGCCGCCGATTCTCAGCATGGCTCCCCACCCTCGCACGCATCTCCCCCACGCAATGGTCACCCCCGCTCTCTCTCTCATGCATGGGCCATATACTTCCCCCCATCTGCGCTGCTCTTCTCTGAGAATCACACCCTGTGCCTGCCCGACACCTCCCTTTCACCCTATTCACTACCGCACCCTCTGACACTCCTCTTCCTCTGTGTCCGATTGTCCAGGCCGGACCTAGGCTATCACCTAGCCCTGCGAATGTAGTTTATGACCCCAGCTGTAGAGTATCCAGACATGCCAACCCTCCCGATTCAGGCGTGAGACTACTGATTTCAGTGCTAGTCTTTCGCTTCCTGATTCCTGCAAGGAAAAACCCGGGGGCATATTACCAACAACTAGCGGTAATTTTGTCTCTAACTTGTTTAGAGACAAAAATTATCGTTGCACATCGGCGAATTATATCGCACATAAACTTGCTATTAGCAAGGTTTATCGCAAATGCGATAAAAAACGGCCGCAATGCATGAATATCGTTGAAAAGTCAGCGATATTCATGCATTATCCAGCAAATGCTCTTAGCCATGTTATCCACTTCCCATTGGATAACATGGCTAAAACTGCTCAGGGCAGGTGTTAGGTTTTGGAGATATTCGCTCTTAGCGCGAATATCTCCAAAAGTTGGTAATAGGAGATAGCGATGGTTAGGGACTGTTTCCAGTCGCTAAAATCTTGGCACGCCCACTTTGCATGTCATTAGTGATAAATATCACTGATATGCAAAGCGGGGCTCAAGATGGTCGCTATCTCCTTTTAGCTGTCACTAACTGGTGTTAGCGACAGCTTGGTAATAGGGAGATAATTTTATCTCTTTTTTTTTGGCTTTTAAAGCCAAAAAAGTGGAAATAAACCCCCTTGATAATATGCCCCATGATTTCTCGGGGGTTTTAGCTGACAGGGCTTGGTATTGTGTTACGTGCTAATTCTTCCAGGAAACGTCAGAGGGTCGATGCAGGGGTTATAGAAGGGGTGATAAACCATTTAAGCCTCATGAACAAGCGCATGGTCTTTTAAAGATTTGTGAAGTACTCGGGGCGGCTGTGTGTGTGTGCCCTCTTTCAGGAGCGGGCGGGGGGCACTGCCAGCAACTTGCCAGGCCAGGCAGTGTTCAACACGTGCATCACCCTTTCTCTGCCTGCTATTGCGCTCCATGCTTCGGAAAGGTAAGAAAAAGAATGTGCATTTGAGTTTGAAATGTCCGATCTTGTAGCAGTACACTTGCAAAGCCCACACATGACAATAACCCGATTCAAGGCCCCATTCATCCGATTTTTTAAACATATATAGCACTCCAACAAAGTTAGATTTTAAAACTTTATTAACATTTAACTATAACGAACGCAACAAAAACTGTAAATATATTTAACCATTTTTTGAAATTAACCAGAACTATAACGATAACAACAACAAGAACAATATTATAACTTTTATGCCTAAATTACACAAACATTTAGCTAATCTGCTAAAGGGGGGAGTCGCCATTTCTTTACAATAATCAATAATGAAAAATCCACATCAATAGGGTTGTCCGTTTTCTCGATGCAGCACTATAGTGCAACATAGACAGCACCTGGGGTGTCAAGAGTGAACAGGTCTTTCTTTGTTCCTTAAGATGTTTTTGTGTCAACCTCTTCCGAGAATGCTGATGCGTTAGGGATTTCCTTGTGACAGCTGCTTCATAGACAGACGATATCTTTGTTAAGTCATTAGTGTTAAGTGTGTCTGAAACTCCAGTGCCCTTCTGTTTTACTTTCCACAGACACTACAGAGTTTTGTGTGTTGTTCTTCTGAGCGAC
Source organism: Lissotriton vulgaris (assembly GCF_964263255.1). NCBI lineage: Eukaryota > Metazoa > Chordata > Amphibia > Caudata > Salamandridae > Lissotriton > Lissotriton vulgaris. The sequence continues at coordinate 504,162,066 of NC_141694.1, forward strand.
AATTATTCCAGAGGTTTCAGGTTTACTTGTTTTGTCCTGCAGTGAGTTAACAGCTTTAGAGACTTCATGTTTATTTGCTATGTCCTGCTGTTCGTCAACTGCTTCAGAGACGTCAGCCTCATTTGTTATGTTTGACTAGATCCTGGACCTGCCCGGCCGCGCCCAAAATGGCGCCGGTGTAAATGGGACTCGTAACTGCTTGTTGTGTACTGGTTGCCCAATCTTGATATCACGAGATACATATGCAGTTTTGAAGCACATGGCGGAGGCTCGTCTACTGTAGTGGGGCGCCCCTTTATCGTTTCAGTCGCCATTCCGCCCGCTTTTGCTACACTGTGCATTTTCCGCCATTCAGCTGTTTACCACCCGCTCTTACGGCTACAGCGTCTCGCTCACCATGTAGTTGAGTTGCTCCCACTCTTGCTGTGCAGCGATAGGCGGCTTCCACAGGACTCTTAAAATGGTGGCCGGCTCTTCGGATTTGGGCCTGGTCCGGTACAATGGCCCTGGGACACCTTGGAACTCGGACGCTTGTCTGCCATGGCTTGGGTTCCATTCTCGAAAGCGTCCCCTCAGCCTTGAAGATTGTACAAAAGTCTTGGGGGCCGTCGACTCCCGCAGGCTTCCGGTGGGGAGCGGCTGCCATGATTGCTTGCGAAATGGCCATGACGGAGCTACGAGATGGTGGTGCTCTCATGGTGACGCCAGCTTCAGTCTGAAACATCCAGAAACAAGGTGGGGCTTTCATCGTTTGGGAAAAAAAATGTTTTAATCCAATGAAAAGTGTTATTTTTAGGTCACATGACCTAGTCTTACATCATTAGGAAAAGAAAAGTAAAATGAACCAATGAAAAGTTTTATTAACAAGTCACATGACCTGTTATGCTTACGTTACGCGCTGCGTGGCGCGCTCTGGATCGTTTCCGGGAAGCTGCGCCTTGCGCACCGGAGCACTTCCGGGTGCGCTAACGCGTCGCGTCATATGACGCATTACGCGACAATGCAGGTCCAGAATATAGTCAAAATGTCTCCACCAACCAGTGGTCGGAATACAACCGCTTTCAGCAGTCCAAAAAGTTCGGTTAAATCTTAAGAGCGGGAGCAACTCAACTACATGGTGAGCGAGACGTTGTAGTCGCAAGAGCGGGCGGTAAACAGCTGAATGGCGGAAGAGGCACAGAGTACCAAAAGTGGGCGGAATGGCAACTAAAACGGTAAAGGGGCGCCCCACGACAGCGTGTCTTCAGGTCAAACGGATTGTGGGACAAGGTCCAGAATGGAAGATTCTTCAAAAGGGAAAAAATTCCGCCGGACCCCGGGAGCCGGCCGCCTATGCCGGGGGCGATCTCAGGCGTCACCAGGGCAACACGACTTGGGGAGGGGGCAGGAGCCAAGCGCCCCCTCTCAGTCCGCGCCATCTCACCGCCTCTCAGGGGCCTCCGTCAAGCGGTTTAGGGAGGCACCGTATCACATTGTTTTCCAATGCAGTCAGGTCCACAAATGGACCCCACTTACTTTGAATAGTGAAGCTGCAGCAGGTGCAAATAAGGTTTAAACAGTGTTACAAGAGCTGCTTCGAACTCTGAAGTATGGCACTCAACAACCAGGACTTATGCCATTTGTGTAAGGCAGTGACATGGAAGCAACTTAGGGACTAAAAGCATGAACGAACATTCACGTATGAAAATCTTATTTGGGGAAGGGGTAGAATCCAAACGCCCCCTGCCAGTTCGCGCCACTACACCGTATGTGGAAAATCTGAAGCCATCGTTCTACAAACTCTCAACGCTTGCTATCAGTGCATGAGTTTCATGCTCGATCGATTGAGCTAGCCGGATCGGGCAATAAAAAGTATAAAATAGTTATGTAAATAGTTATTTAATAAAATGTTTTACTCTGTTTCTTTGCTGGTGTGTTGTGTATATTTATAATATTTGCATAGGGTTTGTCGTTATTTTGGGCGGTGTGGGTGGCGGAGTCGAGCTGTCTTGCAGCCCTCATGGTGTGGAGCTCAGTTCATTTCACTATTTTCGTATTTCTCATGAAGGGTTGTTCCTAATGTTTGTATTTTACTGAGGTCAAAAAGAGATCGAATTAGTGGTCTACTGATTTTGCTCGATTACTTTTATTTTTTTACACGATTTTTCACTATCTGCAAAGATTAAACAGAGTATTGTGACTTTGTGCTTGTTTGTAAATAGAGAATGATCCAAAGAGAACCAATTGTAAAACAGTAAATGCTTGGATAATAATCAATCAAATGGAGAGACAAGCAAGTACGACGGATTACAACGGGGGCAAAGGTCTGCGTTAACTACCGTTCACTATCTGCAAAGAGAGAGTACTACTAAGAGAAAAGAGGGGAGTGGGGGGGGGCGTTCAAAGCACATCAGCGTGCATAAATACGAAATGTTTTTACTGATCACGTACTTGACATTTGACAGCTTTTGATATTAGCTTTTAAAAAACCATTGAAATTCAATGAAAAAACCATAGGTTATAGTCCATATATAGTTAGGAATTTGCATTTACAAAACCTTGAAAATTCAATGAAAAAACCATTGGTTTTAGGCCATATATAGTTAGGGATTTGCATTTACAAAACCTTATTTTACTCGCATAAAACCATTGAAATTCCATATATAGTTAGATGCGCTAACTATATACCGCGCACCCGCAATCCACTGCTGATGATGTCACATATTACATCATTCATGACATGGTCAGTGACATCACTGATGACATCACTGATGACATCACTCATGTGATAATACAATGAACCTCTTCAGACTCTAATATAACCTTACATACACTCAGTATAAACAGACACTCACAGACTGTCACTCATCCATGGAGTTACTCACACACCTAGTCAGTCATGCAAAGAATCAATCACACCTCCATTTCCTCAACTATACAGTTATACACACCTTACTTATTCAAACATATTCTAACACATATTTACTCTCTTATACAATCCCTGATACAAGCTCACAGTGATCCATACAGCCACTCACACATTCACTGGCTCTTATCCACAGTTATTTATATATGTCAACTCTCACATGTATTGTGTTTTACATACGTATTTACTTGCACATGTAGCACTGAGATATCCATTCACTCACCAACACACCCATGCACAGTCAACCGCCCATATAGCTGTTTCCACATGCACTCTTGAACTCATACACCTAGTGAATCAACTGCTTACACATCTATGCAGAGAGTCACACACCTCCCAGCCACCCACACACACACTCAGCCTCCCATTCAAATACTTGGGCAACCAATCAATAACCCATATAGCCACTCTTATAGCTACTGATCAACACATGCAGCAGCTTACACAACAACAGACATACTGATGCACAAATTAAGACAGTTTAGTCACTAACCCATGCACTCAGTGAGACACATTTAATCACTCTTTCATACAGTCAGTCATGCACCTACTAAATTCTTCATCCAGACACTTATACATCCACTCATTCTTCAATATGTAAAACATATTTAAACTTTACAGAAACATAGTCACTGGATGTTGTCATCAGTGATGTCATCAGTGATGTCACTGACCATGTCATGAATGATGTAATATGTGACATCATCAGCAGTGGATTGCGGGTGCGCGATATATAGTTAGCGCATCTAACTATATATGGAATTTCAATGGTTTTATGCGAGTAAAATAAGGTTTTGTAAATGCAAATCCCTAACTATATATGGCCTAAAACCAATGGTTTTTTCATTGAATATATATATATATGTATATATATATCTATGAGGCAAGAGGGAAGCTTACTAACAAAGAAGAAGAAAGGAAGCTATAGAACAGACAGACTAGTATAGACAGTTTGAAGTCAAGTACAGTAACTTGAAATATAGATGTAATGCAGGGATAAGAAGAATTTAGGAAACAAACAAATAGAACAAAGAGGTGCTAGAAAAGAATTCGGAGACAGGCATAGCAAAAAGGAAAAATAATTCCAATTGTAGAGTGGTAAAGCTTTGGGAAATAATCATATTAACAAAAGGAGGAATCACTGGGCCAAACAGAGCCATCGGCCGAGGCACTTGTGGAGGCCATGGAACCTCAGGCTACCTTGCCTGCCTCGCTGGATCCTCCATGCCCATTTCTCTTCTTGCCACTGGATGCTAATGAGAGAAATAAATAACATAAGATTAGTGGTACAGGTAAAAATAATCTGCACAAAAATATTTTGACTGAGACAGACAAATACAGTAACATTGAACATTTGATTGCTAATAGTACTAGTAGCATTGTGGACCTTTTCCTAATTTCCTAATCCTAACCCTATTTTAGATTTCTTAAATTACATTTTGGAATTATTAATAACTTGTAATGAATGATCTTTGCTTCTCATCGCATTCTCAATTTCTCAGTCTCAAACCCCTTTGATGGGCCAACTCAGTTGGCATTTTTTTCCATATGCATAGAGACCCCTAAGAGATGGAAAGAGGCGATCACCATCCCCTTAAAAAAGAAACCGAACGTTAGCATGAGCCAACTGGAAAATATATGTCCTATCTCACTGCTGTCTTACTTTGCCAAAATTGCAGAGAAGGTGGTTAACACCCAACTGAAAGCTCATATCAATAAACATAACCTACTTCACCCCACTCAATCGGGTTTTTGTGCTACATACTCTACTGAATCGGCACTGCTCCTATCTACAGAAATTATTCGCCAACAGAGATAGATGGTTGCCTTAGTCCTACTAGACCTCAGTGCTGCATTTGACACTGTTGCCCGTCAAACTCTACTCCAGCGCCTTGGGAAAGGAGGTATGGCTGGTTGAGCCATGGAATGGCTAAGGTCCTTCATACAGGACCGTAGCTTCCAGGTGAGGTTCCGTGACAATTGTAAGTGGTGTTTTTTGACTCGCACGAATATGGTCGAGTCTGGTATCTATGAACCGCAAATGACGAGTTTAGTAAGTGTGCGCAGTTTCGCTGTGCTAACTAAAACCGTTCGTTTGTTATGTGGGTTTTTCATCTGTACCCACGGGTTCCATCTTAGATACGGCATCCATTTTGTCTCTTGCCCTCAAGTAGCCAGCGAACGGACGATGTCCGCTTCGCGACCCTGGGACTCCCAAGATATTTGTGGAAGACACATGTCCTTTGTAAGTGTCTTTATGACGAGGGGGATGTTACTGTAAGGCAGATGGCGCCGCTCAAGGCTCATCTTGCTGCACGGACTTATTGTCTCAGCCGTGCATCTCATTAGGCACGTCCCTTTGATGCCTGTATCTCGTGTTTCCCGATACCTCCCCTTTTACACCCTTTCCGATCTCCCCACTGTCTCCGTCTTCCTCTGCACCTGTTTTTGTTCCTATTTCGATCTGTTTTACTACCGATTGGAATGCACTAATGTTGGGAAGATGGGTTTTTACAGTTGGGAACCGCCAAATGTTTCCGCACTTATGATCCGGACCTTGTGTGTTTTAAAGTGACCAAAGCGACCCCTCTGGGGGATGATGGTGGGAACCGGGTTGTAAACTTTTGTGTGCCATGTTGTCTTATGGGTAAAAACTGTATAAAAGGAGCGATCCACAGAACCAATTTGAAGCAGTCTCCCCAAGTTGCACGTGTGTTGCTTGTCGTGACTACTGTATTCCCTGCAGTAAATAAACCTTGAATCTTTGACGTCGAAGGAAGTGTCCCGTGTCTCTGTGATTCGTACGCCGGAGCAGGTTACCCACGAAGGTTTCAGGTGTTGTGCCCTGGCACCGCTGGGTCCTACCGAACCCAGTCCTTCAGTTGGCGCCCAACGTGGGGCTGCATCAGTGGTACCGGTCCAAGCCCGACGATCGTGAGGAACTTCGTGTGAAATCTCCGAGGGAAGGTGCACCCCGCTTCATCGATCCTGTTGTCGAAATAAGTGGCCCGAAGACTTTTCCCGCGAAGATTCCCGCCTCCTGACGGCTGCGACGGACTGCTGCCCTGACTGTAGACCTGTTTTGGCGCCTGGCGTAGACCTTGGTATAGCGAGACGATTGACGGGCCTTCCTGGTGACGCCATTGATCTTTGAGTTAAGTATTTGTGGGTCGCTCCCAGAGTTCTTGGTTGTTGACACTTTAGCGAGTGTTTTTGTTGTTAACGCTGTGTGAGTGTTTTTGTCGGTGACACTTTGCTAGCGTACTTTGTTGTGTTGTTTGACGACTGCAGCCGCCAAAAACCGAGGGTTTTTGTTCTTTGCTGGGACTTGGTAAATCCCGTAACCCTTGAAGTTTGTGAAACTCGGCTAGTGTGCAAGATGCCTGGTCGCAGTACTTTGTTTAGTTGTTTCAGACCTTGTGGTACGGATTCCCGACTGGAGGACTCGTGTCCGATACCTCTGGTTGGAACTCCCACTTATGAACTATATAGTAAGCATGGGCTAGGCCCGATTACCTTTAATGATTATTGGATTAAATACACAAAGAAGGACGGTGACCTTCGTTGGCCACCTCATGGTAGCTTCGAGGCCCCGATCTTAGATAATTTAGAGATTAAACTGTTCGAAAGAAAATCAAGGCCGGCCATGTTTGATGCCTTTCGGTTGTGGCGCAAGGAAGCCCGACAGAAAGAAATCAGACAGAATAAACGTAGTCAGCGAGATAATGTTGCTACTATAGTGAAGAAAGCAGAGCAGTTTCAGCGTGATAAGGAGGATAAGGATAAGGAAGTGTTTGATAGACTACAGCGTATGACCGTTGATAAATGTTATCCCGCTCTGCCTACGGAGTCGGAAAAGAAGGAAGAACTAGTTGAGGATCCTTTAATGTCTTATCTCATGAAGTCGCCACCTCCGTACGTACAGGGTACCGCAGCTGCAGCTCCTGTGGTTCCTGCCGTACCTATTCTTCCGCCTATTCTTCCTGTGCCTGTTCCTCAGCCTGTACCCGCTCTTCCGACTGTTCCTGCTCCTTTGCCTGTTTCTATCCCTACTGCTCCCCCGCTTCCACATACTCCTGCTCCCGCTACTGCTCCTGTTTTGTTAACTCCTGCTGTTGCTACTGTTTCTACTCCTTCACTTGTTAGTCCTGTGTCCTATACTTCTCCTTCGATTCGTTCTCGTACTACTCCTCTAGCAGCTAGCTTCTTTCATTCGCTCGGACCTGTTCATGGGTCCGCTAGCTCCGATGGTCCTCAGAGACGTAGTCAGCTTCCTGGAAACAGAGAACGTGTTGCGCTATATAATATGGCGATGGGTTGGATGGTAAACCCTTTTAGAAATCCACCCCGTGTGGTACTCGAAACGTTTTGTCAATTCAATATACCAACCCAAAGATACGTGTTTGATGAAATGTGTAAGTTCCTTCGTGATCAGATATCGGCCGATGCACCTGACGAGGTGCTGACCGCTTTGTCTGATCTTCAGCTTCAGTTCTCGAATGGACTGATAGTGGATACTAATGTTCGACGTGCTGTTGAGCGGTTGCTATCCTTTCGCCCCGCTCCGATCCCTCATGCATTATTTGTTGAGGATATTGAAAGACTGCCAGATGAGTCTGGTCAGTTTCCCATGCGTGAAGTGCCACCGGTGTGGATGCCAGGTAATCCTGCAGCTGCTCCACCCGTTCCGCCTTATTTCCAGAGAGTATGGATACATCTCCCATGGAAACGCTCGGAAGTGCTACAGGTGAAGCAATCTTTGCCTGACCCTCGCAAAAATCCTACAGGGTATTACAAAGAATTATCGCAGCTTGTAGACGCTACGATAATGAATCTTGCCGATATTGATATGTTGTTCGGCAATGTCGTACCGCAACCTGTTTGGGCTAAGATTCGGCAGGAAAATCATCCGAATGAATTAGGTGGTGATTGGGCTGCCATTGTGGCGGCGGATGGGTTACAAACTGGTGGGGCTAAACCTGAGCAGATGATTACTGCTCTTCCTCAGCGAATAATAACGTTAATGAAAACTCTTATGCCAGCCATGAGGGTAAATTGGGACAAATTATCAGCTTGTAAGCAAAAGAAGGACGAGAGTGTTTCCGACTTCTTTACGAGGTTCGAGGAAGCATTCATTGACCATAGTGGACAGGATATGGGTACCGAAGGTGGTCAGCGATTGTTTGTGGATAAATTTGTTTCAAACTTATTGCCCGATTTGAGCAATAAATTAAAGAATTCGGAAAGTGCATGGGCCGTTTCTACTTCAGCTCAGATATTGGCTACAGCACAATATTATGAGAATAGAGAGAAAGAAGAGAGCGACCGTGCTGATAAAAAGACGAAAGAGCTGAAAACTAAAGTGTTGCTTCAGCAAGCATATCCCCCGCGTTCAAATCAGAGTAATTCGCAACAGAATACATCGCAGTCGCAATCGAATAGATCTCAGAATCGTAATGACTCCTCTTCCCAAAGATCTTCACTGGGGTACAATCAATGTGCTTATTGCAGACAAGAGGGTCATATTAAATTCAATTGTCCTGTCCTAAATGAGCGAAATAGTGGCAACTCATCTGGAGGAGGTCGTGGTGGTTCGCAGCAGGCATCACGTGGTAGGGGTCGTGGGACTCAGAATGACCGTTCTGATAACTTCTCTAATAATAATAATTGTTTCGATCAACGTGGATCATCGCAAGGACGATCTGCGCAGTATAATGTAGACGACTATTACGTCGATCAGGGAACTGACGACAGTAATTACTAGGACAGCCGAAGACAAGGAGAGGGAGTGGTATCAGTTCCGGTTAATCAGAGAGGGCCTTACGTCGCAGTTGCTACATCGGGCGTCGTTGAGCCTTTTCTGTTGGACACTGGTGCAGCGAAAAGTTCTATTCAGCATTCGAAACTCCCTGGCGCACCTTTGTCTGGCTTAACAAATGTTTCCGTTGGATTCTCTGGCGCCCCCGTTCGCAATCCAGTTTCGTGCCCTTTGCCCCTTACAATTGGGCCACGTGAGCTTCAGGCTCCGTTAATTTTGACTACTGGTTGTGGTGAAAATCTTTTGGGCCTGGATTTGCTTAAACGTTTGTATGCAACTCTGTATTGTTCTCCGGCGGGTGTAAAGCTTACGTTAGGAGAAAGGGTTGTCTCTCCCATGTACTTGTCTCTCGACAAGCTCCCACCGGAATTGAGTTCTCTTCCTGCGTCTTTGTGGGCAACAGGTCCAAATGATGTGGGCCTACTTGATATCTCCCCTTATGTTGTTCAGTTGAAATCTAATGTGCGATTGCCGCGTATTCCCCAGTATCGTATCTCTCTTGATGGTGAACGAGCGTTGTTAGCGATCATTTATGATTTGATCGAGAAAGATGTTATTGAAGAGACTCGGGGAAACGTGTGCAACAGCCCTGTGCTGCCCATTCTTAAACGCACGGATCCTTCAAAACCACCTGTTTATCGTTTTGTTATCGATTTACGGGAAGTGAATAAAATTGTGGTTCCCCAATTCCCTGTTGTGCCTGACATCACGGCATTACTGACTCTGATTCCGGCTTCTGCATCGTGGTTTTCGGTGATTGACTTGAAAAATGCGTTTTTCAGCATCCCGATTGCCGAGGAGAGCAGAGACCTTTTCGGTTTCTCTCTCGGTGGACGCAGCTTCCGGTTCAAACGCGCTCCTCAGGGCTACTGTGAGAGTCCATCGATTTACAGTCAAGCCTTGAAGGGTCAACTGGATGCGTTTAGGTTGCCGGTTGGTGCGGCCTTAATCCAATACGTCGACGATTTATTGGTGGCTGCCGATACTCAGGACATTTGCAAAATTGCTACGGTGTCGTTGCTGCAACATCTCTGTGAGTTGAATCACAAGGTGTCACCTACTAAACTCCAATATTGTTGTCAAGAAGTAACCTACTTGGGTCACTTATTGTCAAAGGAGGGAAGGAGGTTGACCCCAGAAAGAATTGCAGCGATTGCGCGAATGGCTGTGCCAACAACCCAAAGAGATGTGCGTGCCTTTCTAGGTATCACGTCGTACTGCAGGCAATGGATTCCTAATTTTTCATTGCTAGCGAAACCATTGGTGGCTCTTACGTGCAAGGATGTTTCAACTCCTTTACCATGGACGGAAGAATGTCAGAAAAGTTTTTCTGAACTGCGTGATTCATTGTGTTCGGCTCCTGTGTTGGGTACTCCCGACTACAGTAAGCCGTTTACATTATATGTTCACGAGAGAGAAGGCTGTGCTTTGAGTGTCTTAACGCAACCTTTTGGTGGTAAGCAACGTCCATGCGCATATTTTTCCTCGACCTTGGACCCAGTAGCTAGAGCATTGCCGAGTTGTTTGAGAGCAACTGCGGCAGCTGCGGTCTCCATCCGACAATCAGCAGGATTGGTCATGGATAATATGCTTACGGTGATGGTTCCGCATGCAGTCGATACTCTTTTGAATCGTACGAAAACTCAGCATTTGACGAGTGCGAGGTTGTCTGGGTACGAGTTGACGCTGTTGGCAAGCCACATTCAGATAAAACGTTGTAATGTTCTGAACCCGGCAACTTTGTTACCAATTAGCGCAGAGTCAGATGAAGTAGCAGAACATGATTGCTACTTGAGGACCGAAGAAGAAACAAAAGGTCGAGTGGACCTTAAAAACACCCCATTGGAAGATCCGGATGGTACATTGTATGTGGATGGGTCATGTTTTAAGTTGCCGAATGGTGATGTGACTACTGCTTATGCTGTTGTAACGTTGAATACTGTTGTTGAGACTGCAAGGTTGAATCAGAATTCTGCCCAAGCTGCAGAATTGATTGCTCTCACTAGAGCATGTGTGTTAGCAAAAGGGAAACGTGTGAATGTGTTTACCGACAGCCAATACGCATTTGGCGTCGCACACAGTTTTGGACGATTGTGGAGAGAGAGAGGTTTCTTGACGTCGCATGGTACGAAGATTCAGCATGGCCAGCTTGTGAATGACCTTTTGGATGCACTGACGTTGCCTAAGCAAGTAGCGATTGTTAAATGTAGTGCGCATCGTAAGGTGACGGATGATGTTGGTCGTGGTAATGCGTTTGCAGATGAGATTGCTAAGGAGACTGCCCGGAACCTTAGCACTCGAATGTATGTGACGAGTTCAGTTAGGTGGCCTACAGAATCGAGCATGTGTGAGGATACTATCGAAAGTGTGAAAGAAATTCAGAATGAGGCCACCGAGACTGAAAAGATGAAGTGGAAAGAAAGCACGGGAAAGTTGGATACGAATGGTTGTTGGATTGACTTGTCGGATCAGAAAAGATGGTTGTTACCCGATGCGTATGTGCTGGCCGTTGTGACAATGGCACATGGGTTGGCACATATTAGCGCGAAAGGTATTTGTAAGTTGCTGTCTCCTGTGTGGAAGAATGATGGTATCACGAAATGTGCTGAACGTCTGGTGAAGAATTGTATGGTGTGTATGATGTACAATCCTGGCAAAGGAACCCCAACTCCTCCTGGCAGTTTTGCTCCCCCTTCATGTCCCTTTGAGGTGATCCAATTGGACTTCATCCATATGGAGCGATGCAATAACCTGAAATACGTTTTAGTTGTGGTTTGCGCATTCTCCCGATGGATCGAGGCCTATCCTCTCAAAGACAATACTGCTTTGTCTACTGCAAAAATCCTACTGAAGGAATATTTTCCTCGGTATGGACTGCCTAGAGTCGTGTGGTCAGATAACGGAAGTGAGTTTGTGGGTAGTGTGATGAAGAGTGTGTGTAAGGGCCTTGGAATTAGTCAGAAATTCCATAGCGCCAATCATCCCCAGTCAGCTGGTTTGGTTGAAGGGTACAACGGCACCCTTAAACTAAAGCTAGCGAAGATTCAGGCTACGACTGGTCTTTCGTGGCCTGACGCTTTACCTCTAGCATTGCTGTCAACTAGGGCGACTGTACACTCCCGAGTAGGGCTTAGTCCCTATGAAATAGTGTTCGGCCGTCCTGCGAATGTGTGGGGGATTCCTAGGCCAGGAATGTTCTCTGATCTTGAGTACCCAATGTTGATCGATTATCTACATGACCTGACTGCTAAACTGAGGTTAATTCACCAACAGGTTTACGACGCATTACCGACGCAGACGGAGGGTCCAGGCCACCAGCTCCAGCCCGGAGATTGGGTGGTGACGAGAAATTTTTCACGCAAGAATAACCTGGACCCGAGGTTTACCGGACCCTACCAAGTGTTCCTGGCCACGAGGACTGCCGTTCGTCTCGAGGGACGTAAGAATTGGGTGCATGCCACGCACACCAAGAAAGTCCCTATTCCTTTGCCGGCAGACCCGTGGGTAAGGAGAGGCTTTGCATCATCTGAATCTGAAACATTGCCGGCGTTTGTACCTTTTAGCGACGCACAGCCTGTTGGAGAATCATCGGCGCAGCAGAAAGACACTGTCGAACAATTAGCATCAAAGGACTCAAGACCAGAACACCCAACTGATCAGCAGGACGCTGCCTCTTCAACGGATCCTTTGTTTGACGAGCAGACACGTCCTGGGAAAACCCGATACTTTCTGCGATCTCGTACTAAGAACTAATAAAAGATCCTGCTTTTGTTGTATTGACAACTGCATTATCCCGTTTTCCGTGATCAGTTTTGAACATTTGTATTATTGTAATTATTCTTGTATATATATATATATATATTGAGCTTCATTCCATATACTTTTTGCTTCCACAGCTGAGAGACTTTGTTTTTGCATATATATATATACATATTGTGCATTAAAGGCCGTAGGGCCGCGCGCGTACTTCCTTCTGGATAGTAGGTCTTGACACTAGGTTAAAGGCCGTCGGTTCCTGGGAACTCCTAGGGATTGACTATTGCTACACAGAACGAAGTGCGTCAAGAAACGTTGCGGACGGTCGTAGGGAATGCCATTCTCGAAGCTGAACGATTTGGAAGGAGCACAGGCTCATAGATTCAAGTTGCAGCAACTCAGTCGTACCAAATGTTTTATATTCCAATTGTTTGTATTGTTTCTGACTGCTTCTGCACTTATGGCGGGTGGGGTGTATTACACGATGTCTTACTTCTTACCTTCTGCTACACCTACTCCTACTCCTGATCCTAACCTTACCTCTACTGTTTCTCCTCATTCCTTTCATATGTTACCGGAACATGAGCAGGCTAGACGTGTAGAATTCCGCAACAATTCCTTTATTCAGCTCCTTCATCAACATCAGTTAGTGGTTAACACTACTAATTGTTGGGTGTGTGGGTTGATGCCACATACTACGGATAAGGGAATCCCATATCTGGTGTTACCGTATAGTTCCCAAGGGTCCGCTCGAGCGTTTCAGACAATGTTTCGAAGCGCACTGGGCTTCCACCCCATTCGAGAACCACGTTCCCCCTACTCTGGTCCTACCTCGTATCAAAAACCTTTGTCGATAGCTATAGAGGATTTAGATAGTGATATCTATGATCCCTCGCTTATTCCCAAAGAAGAGATACAAGCTTATAGGGTCCTAAGTAGAGGTGAATATAGTGCGTTCACTAGCGAAAAGCAGCTTAAAAGCTCGCCTCCAATATGGGTCGTACCCCACACTGGTAATTTTTGTCTTATGGGTCGTGGCCGAAGATCACAAGCCCGACTTGGAGCAAGTGCTTGCACTGAAAATTACATACTGCCGATGGTCTCGTCCCCTGTGTTTCTGGCTGCCAAGGGTACATACTTTATTTGCTATGATCGTGGATATGCATGGTTGCCCGCTGACTTCATGGGCTCATGCTTCATTGCAAATCTGTTGCCTCCGACGTTTACTGTAGATGCCGATTATCACAAGACTAGAGTTGTGAGAGGCGTAATTAGCGAAGAGGATACTGCCGGTCAAAAGGCAGGAGACTTTTTCAAGGGTTTCCTCCCGTTTTGGGGACCTATGGTTAATAGTAGGAACCTGAGACAGTTGACTCGAGTGGTAGAATCGACAGCTAATATTACTGCCAGTGCCCTTGGTAATATCACCACTGAACTTCAGGCGGAGAGACTTATGACGTTACAAAACCGTATGGTTTTAGATGTCATTTTAGCAGATCGAGGTGGGGTATGTAAGGTGATCCATTCGAGCTGCTGCATTTTCATTCCGGATAATGCTCCAACTGTTTATCAAGCCATCTCGAGGTTGCATAAGATCTCCGAATCCATACACGTGGATGTAGGGGATTGGACGTTACTTGGATGGTTTTGGGGCCTGATGTCGACGTGGGGTTGGAAGATTCTGATGATCATCGGGGTCGTTGTGGTGTTCCTGTTCACGTGTTGCCTTTGTGTACAGTGCGGTCCTGCCTTATGTGGCCTCTGTGCTACAACGTGTATGAGACAGCCGCCTGTTACCAATGGGACTCGATTGGACAGAGCTATGCTACAGCAACATCTCGATGGTCTGATGAATATCGATTATGATTCCGACTAGTGCTTGCCTACATGAGGGCAAAAGGAGCGTCTGAGGTTCCGTGACAATTGTAAGTGGTGTTTTTTGACTCGCACGAATATGGTCGAGTCTGGTATCTATGAACCGCAAATGACGAGTTTAGTAAGTGTGCGCAGTTTCGCTGTGCTAACTAAAACCGTTCGTTTGTTATGTGGGTTTTTCATCTGTACCCACGGGTTCCATCTTAGATACGGCATCCATTTTGTCTCTTGCCCTCAAGTAGCCAGCGAACGGACGATGTCCGCTTCGCGACCCTGGGACTCCCAAGATATTTGTGGAAGACACATGTCCTTTGTAAGTGTCTTTATGACGAGGGGGATGTTACTGTAAGGCAGATGGCGCCGCTCAAGGCTCATCTTGCTGCACGGACTTATTGTCTCAGCCGTGCATCTCATTAGGCACGTCCCTTTGATGCCTGTATCTTGTGTTTCCCGATACCTCCCCTTTTACACCCTTTCCGATCTCCCCACTGTCTCCGTCTTCCTCTGCACCGGTTTTTGTTCCTATTTCGATCTGTTTTACTACCGATTGGAATGCACTAATGTTGGGAAGATGGGTTTTTACAGTTGGGAACCGCCAAATGTTTCCGCACTTATGATCCGGACCTTGTGTGTTTTAAAGTGACCAAAGCGACCCCTCTGGGGGATGATGGTGGGAACCGGGTTGTAAACTTTTGTGTGCCATGTTGTCTTATGGGTAAAAACTGTATAAAAGGAGCGATCCACAGAACCAATTTGAAGCAGTCTCCCCAAGTTGCACGTGTGTTGCTTGTCGTGACTACTGTATTCCCTGCAGTAAATAAACCTTGAATCTTTGACGTCGAAGGAAGTGTCCCGTGTCTCTGTGATTCGTACGCCGGAGCAGGTTACCCACGAAGGTTTCAGGTGTTGTGCCCTGGCACCGCTGGGTCCTACCGAACCCAGTCCTTCACAGGTGTCGCAGGAACCCTTCTATTCTAAAAAGTATCGAGTTGGACCAAGGGGTCCCACAGGGCTCCACACTCAGCCGTACCCTCTTTATTCTCTACATCACCCCCCTGGCAGAAATTATTGGGAAATTTGGTGTCAGTGTTGTGTCATACGCTGATAACACACAATTGGTGGTGTCCCTAACACAAGATCATGATAAGGCAGCTATTAATTTCTCGGCATGCCTACAAGAACTGGTGCCCTGGATGGCTAATAATTGCCTAAAACTTAATGGCAATAAAACAGAAGTACTAGTGATAGGCAAAGCACCCTTGATCTGGTCCTCAGCATGGTGGATTCAGACGTTGGGACCAACCCTCCCCCTAGTGATCAGGTAAAGAACCTAGGGGTGTGGCTGGATACCAAAGTTGAGATTCATACCAGGTGGGTGGCGGGAAAACATTTTGGGGTTCTGCGAGGACTCCAAACACCTTAGATGTACTTCCTGTCACAGCAAGGAAAACTATGGTCCAGACCCTGGTGACGTCATGCTTGGAGCAAGTATCAAATGTGTACAGAGACTCCAATGCATTCAGAATGCTGCGGCTTGTCTCGTTCTAATGCTACCCAGGAGAACTCCCTCTAACAAGGCCCTGGCTGCCCTTCATTGGCTCCCGGTTAGGGAACGAATTCTTTTTAAAGCTCTGTGTGTCATCCACCACATCCTACAGAGGAAAGGGCCTACCTATCTGCATGACCTAATTACCCCATATGCTCCGACTCACCAATTGAGATCAAGTGGGACAGGGCAGGTCAGCATTCGGACCATCAGAAGAGCAAGGATGAGAGGACGCTCCTTCTGCTTTTTAGGAGCCAAACACTGGAATAACCTCCCCCTAGGGCTCCGGCTGGAGTCTTCGGAGACAATTTTTCAGAGAAAGCTTAAGACCTGGCTTTTTCCATCTGTAAGCCCCTGTCTAATCTCTCATTTGTTTTCACTGCTCTGCCCGAAACTGGGTCTTTTCTGCCGCAGCACATGGACACACTACTTAGTGTAGCCATGCGCTTTATGAACTTGTTTATTATTATTATTAATATTATTATTATTATTATTACACATGCTTACTGCACATCACTGGGAAATTTCTTGGGATTTGGGACTGTACAAGCTACAAAAAAATAAAGACACAGAGAAGTGAGAGAATGCAGGAACCTATAATACTAATGCTACCACTATCTTATCTCTGCATGACTTTTTAAATAAACAGCCCAAATAAGTGCCAACAAGTAGGATTAGGTAGTGTCAGCAAGCACCTGTCTACTCTATGATCACATATTATGTGTAATATAAACTTAACTTACCTGAATGTCATCAGAATGCTTGCTATTTGGGAAGCAATTTAGTATGCATAGAACACAACAAATTAACAAATATTATTTACCGAGCCCAGCAACCTCCAGAGGCACAGCAGGTCGAGCAGGTCCTGAGCCCTATCCAGGATGTCATCCCGCTGGTACGTAAGCTGCTGTTTGGTGCACCGGACCACAGAGCAGTGGCACAGCCCGGCGCACTGTCTCCCAGCACTGCCTATGCTCCTGGAGGGCCTACACACTGCCAGGCCTGTGGCATACTGCCACGATGAGGGAGGGTGATGCTGCACATAAAAGACAAGTTCAGCGACCTCCACTTCTGAGAAGATGGCACAGAGCTGCACCCTTTCATGGTGCGGCCGACCGCAAGGTAGGTGGTTGCAGCAGGTGGTGCTGGTTTGGGGAGGTCTGGTGCTGCTGCTCCTCTGCTCTGCCATCGGGATGGGTGGTAGGAAGAGAATAATAGTGTAGGAAAGAAGGAAAGACAAGGAGAATGTTAAGCAAAAAATCTAAAAAGTACACAAGTCAAAGAAAAACAAGAACAAATTAAAAAAAAGCTTAAAATACATAAAAATACAAAGTAAGATAATAAATAAAAATGAGAGGAGTAGGATAAACAGATAAAGGAAGGATTCAAGGACAGGACCCAACAACATAACAGAGCAAAAAACAGGATGGCCGCACCCATGGGAACTGTGAGATTTCCAAAATGAGAACGCACTTTGCGTGGGGCATATCACACAAACAGGCGCAGCGAGCGACTCCGCCCACTCATGGAACCCCACATTTCGCTGCAGAGTTTTTTGCCACTTTGCTGACTTCCGTGTAGCACAGGTACGCAAACTCCGCCTGGGCCTAGTTACCACTCTTCCCTTTGCAATGTAGTGAAGAATACGGCCTACATCTGCAATGACTCCTGGGCTCAACTAATCTCGCCTTACAATAAATATAGCCACCATATTTCAACAGTCTGTTTCCTCGCTTTGATTGACCGTAGTTCGCCTGCTTAGGGTTTCTATCTTTTAGTGACCTGACTAAAAAAAAAAGAAAAAAATAATTGTAAATGCAATGGTCTAAATCTTTGAGTTATTTTCATTGTGAACAATCTGACTGCTATGGGGAAAAAGTATGCATGGCGATTTTAGATATTCTGTTAAAGGATTTTTAAACTGTTATCTTTCCTGTTGAAAAAGAAAGTAAGTTTAATGCTATTGGTTTTATTTTTTTAGGAGAAAGTTGTTAGATTTGGCAATTTATATTATAGAACGCATAGTAATTTTGTCCCTTAGGCACTGTCCTGCACCTTCACTGAGGTTAGGGCTTAGCAGAGTTCGAATAATAACTTTCACCCAGTCACTGCCCAGCAGCTTCCCTGAGGTTATTATCCGATGGAGTAAGAATAGTAATTTTGCCCCTTGCTCACTGTCCGGCACTTTCCCTGAGGTAAGTACTCGGTGAAGTTAGAATATTAATAGTGCCCCCGAGACACTGTCCAAAACCTTCCCTGGGGTAAATACTTGGCAGAGTTAGAAAAGAAATTTTGCGCCCACTCAGTGACCAGCACCTTTCCTGAACTAAGTACTTGGCCGAGTTAAAATAGTAATTTTGCCCCAAGTCACTGTCCAGCACTTTCCCTGAAGTAAATACCCAGTAAACTTCTAATACTGATTTTGCCCCCCAGCACTGTGCACCCTGAGGTAAGTGCCCAGTGAAGTTACATTAGAAATCTTGCCCTGTCACTGTTCAGCACCTTCCCTAAGGTTAGTACCCAGTGGTGTTAGAATAACACTTTTGTCCCCAGTCACTGTCCAGCACCTTCACTGAGGTAAGTACTTGGCAGAGTTAGAATAGTAATTTTCCCCCAGTCACTGTCCATCACTTTCCCTGAAGTAAGTACCTAGTGGAGCAACAATAGTAATGTTACCATCTAGTCACTTTCCAATACCAAATCTGGGTATGTGACATGTTTAATTTTTAATAAATTATATTCTCATAATTTTCTTATAAATAAGGATACCTTTTTACCTTTCATTTGTGTAAAAGTAGAAACTCAACCAACAATAAGGACTGTAATAACTTTCACAATGTCTGTAAATGATCAAACATTTCTAAATAAATATTTGTTTCTGGGATATCTAGTATTGTTAGAGAACATTAATGGTGAACGTTCTACTTACTTGTCTAGCTGGATGGCAATGTTTTGAACTGGCTGTAGATCTCTCTCTCTCCTTGTCTCAGTCCTGTGAACTGGCTGTAGATCTCTCTCTCCTTGTCTCAGTCGTATGTGGTCATGTCAGAAGGCAGTGTACCACTGGCGAAAAAAGGTGGATGGCTACTTTTAAATGTTTTTAGAGGGTAAACAATAATTTACAATAGAATATCTGTTGAAAAGTGTATTGTTTCATGAATTCAACCTTGGCGAAATGTATAATTATTTTGCTTTTTGAAAAAAATTCATTTTTGACCTTCACAGTATGGGACAGCTATCTTGGCTGGGTACAAGAGAGATTGTATTGGTTGCAATGAAAGAAAGACAAAAGTGTATATGGTGTACTTGTTAATTTGTTGCATACACTGTATACTAAGTTGAGATGCATTTTAATGTTTTATGTTTTGATGTAGATAATGTGGAGAACAGTTTCACAGTGCTGTCTTGGTTTACGTTGTGTTGAGTTGCAATGTAGCTTTTTTTTTGTGATTTGCACAGCGTTATGTTGCTCTGGGATGAGTTGCGTGGCACAAAAATGTAGGAAATTTGTGTGTGGTGTGGTGTGGCGATGCATTGCGTAGTTTTGTGGCACATTGCATCATATAGTGCGCCGGGACGCTCCTTCGCTGGAGCAGCCGTGCGCAATACAAATAGCACTAACATAACATAACATAACATAACATATTCTGTTATGGTTTATGCATTTGCGTCACACATTTTACCAGTTATATTAATTTTCATTCCTTAATATTTATTTTAAATTTATGTATTCATATTTTTCCTACAGAGAATAAAAGTGATTTGTAAATGTTAGCATGGTGGTGGCATGTATGTTAATTGTATGCATGGTAACTGTACTTATAATGTACCTTTATGTATGTTCGTAGTAATAACGTGTGGTAAAGACGTGTGGTAGTGGTTGATGTGTCGTAAAGACTGCATTGAAAAGGCATTAGTAGTAAAGGAATTATTTCTTTCCTTATAAATCCCGCACAGAAATGTCAACAATCCACATCTCCTGTCTGGGAGCTGCCTCCACTAGCCTTCCCATTGCCTGGGCACAGTTCTTTATATTTTGTACCATGTACAGGCTCAAATACATCCCAGCACGCACACACAAGTATCATGTGCTGCCTGGAGCTACACACTGTAACCATTAAGGCTAAGGGTGAATTAAGTACACATTAACTGAACTTTAAAGGAGTGAGCTAGTAGGCACTGCTCCAATGACACTGGTAAAAATGCCTGTTCACAATATGAATTCTTCCTAAACAGAAAATGAGCATGCTATCATCACTGTGTTCGTATCACTTAACTCCTGGCAATGGCAGTAGACATCTACCACTATTAGGGTCGCGTTTGTTGCACGTCTCGGGGTCTAACAAGATCGCATTACCATGAGACAATCCTAGGTCATAGCACACACATATGATCCATATTTGTTCGTGATCATGAATACTGATATTCATGCAGCTGGGTCACTCAGGTAGGTTTGCACATCGTTCACCATGCCGGCAACTTTTGCATCCCAAAAATCTAGGGGTTAGCAGCCTTTTGAGTAAAGGGTGAACAATTTGGTTTCGACAGTATTTAGGTTCAATGAGAACTTCATACAATTCACTAGCTACTCGGATTGTTTTTTTGGGTCATTATGTCTGATGGGTTAGAGATGCTCAAGTTGAGGTTACCATATTACCTTCCATCATCAAATCAAGTGAATCCATTTGGAGATGAAAAAGAGAGAGGGAGAAAAGGCCTCACACAAGACAGCGGTAGACCTGAAGACCTGAAAGAGTCTAACTTTATTTGTTTTGATTAGGATGAGAGGAAGAGGGAAATCCATTCTGTTAGTCCTTTCTATCCTGCCTGTCAGGAGTGAATAGCAAGTACTGATAGAGAATTACTTGCTTTAAAAACAGCTGGTGTCAAGTTCAAAGATGTGAGGAGTGCCGCCATCTAGAACTCCTAGTCTATCACCCAGAAAACAAAATGCTGCTGTTTGCGAGCTGTATCTCAGGAGGAAGTCAGGTAAAAACGGGATTACCTGTTATCAAGTGTGATATAGAAGCTAGGAGTTGTGAAGCTACAGCTTTAATTATTTTCTTCCAGAAACAGAAGCTTTGAAAAAGGCCGAAGAATTTGGAGGTCCAGTGAGGTAAAAGTAGATTTCTTTAAAAGCCTAACATGATGTAAGCTGATTTCAACTGAAATTGTTGCTCTTGTTGCCTGCTATGTATCATTGTATATATAGTTGCTAATTATAATTGATTCTTATATAATTGCTATTTATAATTAAACACTGAGTAGATGAAGGTCCATGTACACTATTGAAATCCTCGTTTGTATGTCTATTCTCCATATGTAAATTTTTTCGTGACAATACTCATATACCATTGCCACAATAGTGACAGTAAACTCGCCTAGGGGCAGCTTTCCACGTGTAGTCCTGGGAATATTTGTGATATCTACAATTTAGTCATTCTCTACCCGTACACACTTAAAACTATGAGTGCAGATTTGTTTTTCTTTCATAAACCTAGCCTAGAATATTAACTTGAAAGAGACACCTATATTTGATAGGAAATATTGGATAAGGCAATGTGCGAAAAATGTCTTGGCATTTTGATTCGCTTGCATTTATTTGATTAGATTAGAAAGCAGCCATATTGTTTATCCTTCATTTTAAGGCATTTACCAAAGAGGAGTGGCAGCCAAGATACACGTCTGAGTTCTCTGCACTTGGCCTGGTCTTTATAAAGTTACCTCTAGACCCTACCAATACCGGACAGGTGATTCGTCAAAGATCAAACTAGTCTTATGATATCCTTTTCGAGTCTGAGGAGAATGAAAAGGGAGCTCTAGAGGGTGGAGCGTAGCAACCAACGAATCTTCATAGAAACATCTTGGGCAGATTCATCAAGGGCTTGCCTTTTTCTTGCCTCACACAAGGTGACGCAAGGCCTTAAAGAGGAAAATGCCTCAGAGGATTGTTTTCGTGCAGAAAGGTGCCCGTCCTGCACAAATAATTCCTTGCTGTTCCACTATGGTGCAAGGGTGCCTGTGTTGGCGTTTTGCAGCTGCAAGTGCACCAGCACAGAGGGAGAGCAGGAATGCACCATACCTTTGTATATATGGCGCACTCCCATCCGCTCCAGTTGACCCAGAGCAGCAAATTGTCTTGCTGCCTTGTGCCAAATATTAGTAAAGCTGCCCACTTGTATTTAGCCATATCGAACGGCTAGTAGATTCTGTAAAAACAAGTATTAGGCCTCATGTTGGCCAATTTTTCTGAGAGACTTTTGCTAATACTCCAGGTCTTATATGCAAGGCATTTTTGAAGATGCACATTGTTTTTAAACCGTTTGCTCCCCTACAAGTCGCAATTGTAGTGCCAGTGCCTTCAGCTCTGGGTGCTATGAAAAAATGCAGAATATTCGAGGATTACGTAATTGGCGTTTCCAGGGGCCCTTGATAGGTTTTGGCTGGTTGCCCATCACACATGACGTTGCAGTAGTCTAGTGACCGGTGCACCATGGACAGACAAGACAGCATAAGAAAGACTTGTTAGAGAGAGCATGGATGCTGAAAGACACACGTTTTAACCTAATTAAGCTCGGTGATGATTCTCAGGTGGTAGTCGAACCTGAATCGATGGATATTAGCCTTTTGGAGTAGATGTTTCCAAGTACTAAAATATTCGATGGAACTGATTGAAATAAATAACATTCATTGCGCCGTATAGTTCTCCTTTCTCTTTGACTTACCTCACGCTGAAGAAATATATCGTCATGGAATGCTCTCTTTACTCCAGATGTGCTTATTTTTGCAGGCTTTGTTCAGGAAATATGCTCTTTTTTTGATTTTCCACTCTCATATTTCCTGGAGGTTGTCCTTTGTATCCCATTCTGGATGATGTATGGGAGACACACGTCAGATGTTGGCACTTTTCGCGTGTGTGATGTGTCCTGCAGCCACATTAGACCGGTAGGAGCCTGTAAGTATTATTCAAAGTGATTTCAATATCTGGTTTCACCGAGATGGCATTCTTGGCTGAAGGACGGTAGCATCAGTGCTTCAAGGGAGTGCTGGCTGGACATGATTTATGAGTGGAACAACTTTCCTATAGAAACTTACTCTCTGCCTCGCACAGAAGACTCCTGGCACCTGTGTGATTGCTGGCGATAAGGAAGCGTGAAGGTGGGGGTTTAAGCATCACGGTGACTGCTAGGTTTATAATCTTTCTGCTCTATTGAGAACCAATCTAAAAGTATTGTGTCATTTTTTCATTGTTAAAGTTTTTTTTTATTTCAAAATTTTTTATTGAAGACATTTTGTAATACAGTACCGTGGTAATGCGGGGGCGATACAGGTGAGATACAAGCGCCTTGTAATCGTTTTCACTTCTATATCAGTATCAGATCATGGTCATCAATTTACCTGTGATTGTGCGTACGTGAATATTTCAAAGGGGCCCTTGCATTTCCATGCCAGAAACGGTTGTATTTTGGCTGTCATTAGCAATTAGCTTACTTCTTTCCCTAACAGAAAATTCAGTGGATTTAATACAATTGACAGTCACTTCTTCCTATAGTACAGTAATAATGGCTGTTTTCCTCTCTCCTAATTAATTATTATGAGTTTTATAGAGCACGTCGTATCACCTGTTACTTTAGAGTTCTACAGCAATAACAGCATGAAATGACATGAAACATAAACGATGTATGAGAGGCTGACGTCCAGTTAAATGTGCATGACCTGCTACTGGCCTTTTTCTCTTTCGACCCCTAATGGTGGTGAAGTCAGTACAATGTCGTTTTGAACAGTTCAGACTCTAATCGCTTCTGTATGAAAACTGTATAATCTTTCTCACCAGCATTAATCAGTCGCTTAATAAGGGCGCCTTGGGCCCTAATGCAAGCAAAGAAAATGGGTTAAGCTATATATTTGGGTTGCAGTGGGCCCTTAACGCCCTGGCTCCAATACCAACGCACCTGCTGCACCACTGATAGCTAAGTACCAGTGCTTAATGCTATTTGACATTTAAACCTAGAGTTTGGAAGCAAGTGCCTAGAGCTTTAGGCTCGCTTACCAGGGTCTCCGCCTCTAGGCACTTGTTTTACAATAGCTTACCTTTCACCTTCGGCGAAGCCCCAGTTAACATGAGAGTGACTTGACATTTGGCAGGTCTGCTAGTCGTAGCCGTGCAGCATGAATTATTTATGACAACTTTACGTTTAAATGATTTCTCAAGTACAAGGATAATACAAGGATAATCTAACTGGTCAAGCAATCAAATACTATTTGTAAGCGCTGATTATCACCCGGAAGGGTATCCAGGCTCTGTGCTGCGGAGTAAGTCGAAGAGCCAGGTCTTGGGTTGCTTCCTGAAGTAGGTAAGTGAGGGTAAGGTACGGTGGTGGCGAGGAAGGGTGTTCCAGTACTAGGCAGAGAGGGGAGAAAAAGAGGGTCCTCCAGTGCGGTAGCAGCAGATGCATCGTACCTGTGCGAGGTGACTGGAGGTTATTAGGAGGTAGATGGCAATCAAGGCAATGGTTCATGTAGATGGGTCCTTGGTTGTGGAGGGCTTTGTAGGCATGGGTCAGAGCGTCTTTCAGGTGCTGGGTGATGTGGATCCTCTTTGTCAGGTTGAGGATCAGTCTGGCTGCTGCACTGCTGCATTCTGGATTGTCTGGAGTCACCTCATGAGTTCGGTGGTGATGCCTGCACAGAATGCATTGCCGTAGTCCAGTTGGTTGCATCACAGTTTTCATGGTGCTGATAAGGAGCCACTTGAAGAGTTTGTGGAGCATTTGGAAAGCGTGGGAGCAGGATGAGGAGACACTGTTTACCGGACATTTCATTGAGAGTGTGCTATCCAGGATGATGCTGAGGTTTCAGTTATAAACCATCTGTGCTGTAATTCAGTGGACAGAGTGTAACATTTTCCCCAATAATTCCTATGTGTAATTTTCCACATCAGAAATCTTTGATGCTTCCTCATGTCTACACTTTGCTAAATTAATTTTAACTTTAAATTCTAGCTTGGTATTAGCTAAAAGCTTTTTTATTGGAATTCCGGATTAGTCCCATTTATGAAACAGCTATTTTGTTTTATAATTGGCAATATAGGTTGGGGAGTTAAATGTTTTATTTTGTATTCAGTCACTGTTTGGAAAGCACACATGACTAATGAAGATTCTGAAGTGAAATCCTGCAATATAAAATGCAGATCTCCGCTTGCCAGTAGCATATGTAATCCTTCAAACTAGGATCGGAAAAAAAAGCAATGGCCAGTTACACAGCGAACAAACATATTGCACATAGGACATTGTTATTTTACTCTTCAGAAATAACCCTCCACTTTAGGGGATTGTTTCTAAAAAGTAATACAAAATGACTAATGGACCAAAAAAAGATGGCTGTCCACTCAGCAGGTACTTTCATCACTGAGAACCCCACTAGTTAGACATGTCACCACTTTCGTATTCAAAAAATGCACAGAAGTTCGGCTTAATAGAACAAGTGTCATGGACAAGTATGTTAAAATATTTATTCTTCATTTCTTTCTAGAACAGTGCAACATGGATATGGACACAGCTAATGCGTTTCATCCCTAAGCATTGGAATTCTTCAGGGCATGAGCACGTTTCTTAGTTATAATTGCCCATTAGATACATCACAAGTTTTACATTCACTGTATGGAAGACACGAGTTCCTGCTTACAACACATTAATCTGTGTACACTGTAATGTCTCAATCCTTCCTCATAATAGCCATCCAGAAACTGTCCCACAAAATATTCTTTGATTTTCGAAAATATAGGTAAATTACTCCAGTGCTTTTAAATCAGCAACCCTCACGTTTACGGCTGTGATTAAGAAAGACCTGAAGTGGGAATGTCATGAACCCTGCCCAGGGGAGTGTGGACAGTGAATATAAAACTAGTCACCTGCCTGCATGGTCCCAGTAGGTAATATAGCTTTGCTGGGTGCTGGCTGAGGAAGTGTCAGAGACTGCGGGGCCTTTGGGCTCCCACGTGACACGCAACATTTTAGAATGTTGCGGGTTCCCGGAATGAGAATAAGTTACATATCTACAAAAATGAAAATGGCGGGCTCCCGTTAGCAACCAGGATGGGTGCTGGCCGGGGAGCCTTCATGGACAATGGGGGCCTTGGTGTTCACCCCAGAGTCGCCTCTATGAGAGTAATCCTTATTGCCCTGATCACCCCCATTGTGTGACTGATACTGTTGGTTGCTGATTCTGTGCCCTGGGCTCTGCTCACCAGTCCCAGGCCCTGTGCTCTGTTTAAAAAGTATATGGTAATTAGGTGTAATTTCAATTGGTATGAAAACCTACTTGTAAGCCCATCATATATGGTAGGAATGTACATTTAAAGGCCCAGCAGATTGTATGCACTTAGGTATGCTCTGCTGTGTGGCCTGCTGTCAATTCATTAGTCAGCCCTGCTTTGTAGGCTGCTTTCAAATTAAAATTGCATACAAATTCAGCTTTGGAATTAAAGCCATTCCAAAGTCTTAAACGACCTTATTTTTACATATAATTTACCCCTTAGGTCTCCCTTTGATTCCCCAGGGGTAGGGTGCCTTGTAACTATTAGAAGGGACATTATAAAAGATGTTTTATATGCTCTGGTGAGGGAAATAATAATAATAATAATAAAGGAGTTTGTAAAGCGCCTGGTGACGCCATCCCGGCGTATCCCCGCGCTGTGGAGAGAGTAGCAAGAGAGAGGGCGAAATTAAAGGGTATACAGGTAGGTTTTTAAGAGTTTCCTGAAAATTGTTTCTGTTCCAGCTAGTCTGATGTTCATGGGGAGGGAATTCCAGTTTTTTGCCGCCAACACACGAAAGGAACGTCCTCCCATCCTGGCCTTCCTTATACGAGGAATTTTGAGGAGGCCAGTTCCCCTAGAGCGAAGTGCTCTATTTGGCTCATAGGGTATGGCTAGGTCCTTGAGGTATTCAGGGGCTTTCATAGAGTTAATCCTGTAGCATATGAGCAGTGCTTTGAAGAGGATCCTTTTTTTTATAGGAAGCCAATGGAGAGCATCCAAGGTGGGTTTAGAAGGAGCTCTTTTGGGTAGCCTAAGGACTAACCGTGCTGCCGTATTTTGAAGGACTTGTAGCTTTTTCATATTCTTTTCTGTTGTCCCTAGAAGTAGCACGTTTCCGTAATCAATACGGGAGGTGACTAGTGCTTGGGTCAGGGTGCGTCTGGCCTCTAGAGGAAGGAGGTCCAGAGTTCGATTTAAGGTTTTTAGCACACCAAAGCACTTCCCTACTACTTTGTGGACGTGGCTGTCAAAGGAGAGTTTGGGATCAACCCAGACCCCCAAATTCTTGGCTTCCTTGCCAGGGGTAGGTAAAGGTCCCAGACAAGGGGGCCACCAATCCTGAGTCCAGCTGGTATCGCTACCACCTATCACAAGAACCTCTGTTTTGGAGCCATTGAGTTTCAGGCAGTGTTGGTTCATCCAACCTGCCAGCTCCTGCATGCAGCTTTTGAAGTTGGTTGCAGCTAAGGTAGGGGCTTGGGATAGCGAGATGAGCAGTTGGGTATCGTCGGCGTAGGATACTAATTTTATGCCGTACGATTGTACCACATCTGCCAGTGGGGCCATATAGAGATTGAACAGGGTGGGGCTCAGGGCGGAGCCCTGAGGGACCCCCTGTTCCAGAGCAATGCTATCTGAGAGGAATGTACCTCTTTGGACCTGAAAGCTGCGGCCTAAAAGGAAAGCTTTAAGCCAACCTAGTGCTGTCTTGATGACCCCAGCTTTGTTTAGACACTGTAGCAAGATGGAGTGCGCTACAGTGTCAAACGCAGCACTGAGGTCCAGCAGGATGAGTGCCATTGTGTGACCCTCGTCAGCTCCTGCCCGAAGAGTTTCAGTCGCTCTCAGGAGGGCTGTCTCCGTAGAGTAGTTCGTTCTGAAACCAGATTGGGATCCATGCAGGGAATTATTGGTTTCTAAGTGGGCCATAAGTTGCTTGTTTGCAATTTTCTCTGCCACTTTCGCGAGGTAAGGAAGGAGTGAAATAGGTCGCAGATTTTCTAATGTATCCTGACTGACGTTAGGTTTCTTTTTAATGGGCAAAACTATAGCTTTTTTCCAATCCTCCGGAAGGCAAGCCGAGGAAAAGGATACTTGAATGACATGCCTAAAATAAGGTTCCAGTACTTGAAGGCTAGTGGTTAGAACTTTTGGAGGAGCTGGGTCACGGGGGGAGCCAGATTTAACGCTTTTGCAAATGTTTATAAGCGTTTCCGTGGGAGGTACCGAAAATTGTTGGAGACACTGCTCCATAGGATCAATTTCTGAGCTTTCCTTAAAGTCGTGACCGGAAGTCAGGTGTCCAGAGAAGTTAGCATAAATGGTGGTGATTTTCCCGGAGAAATAATGCGCTATTTTATTGCAGGTTTCCACCGAATCATTGCAGGATTGGTTGTCATTGGTAAGCACCGAAATTTCTTTGAAAATTTTGAAAAGCTCTTTGGAGGAGTTCTCAGCCTCCCCTATGCGGATTTTATAGTGGAGAGTTTTGGAGGAGCGGATTTTTTTATTATATTGTTTTTGTGCATTTTTGTACTGTGTTTTAATAGTAGGACAGAAATTGGTGCGCCATTCACGCTCCAATTTCTTGCATGCAGATTTAGTAGCCTGAAGTTCAGGCGTGTACCACGGGCTTGATTTCCTCGCAATGTTGGGGTTTTTTATTTTCCGAATAGGAGCGATGCTGTCTAGGGCCTTTAAGATGTGATTCTGCAAGTGACTATAGGCTGTTTCACAATCTGTGCCTCCCAGGGGACCTCCTATTTCGAGTAGCTTTTTAAAAGTCTCATGGGAAAATTTTTTCCAGTTCCGTCGCAGGTAACGGTGATTGCAGGCTGGCTTAGGATCAGATCCAGATAGCTGAATGACAAATGGAATAATAAAATGATCAGTCCAGGGGACCGGAATAGGGGAAGTGGCTTGTACTCCGGACCATTCATAAAGATAGGGTCTAAGAGGTGGCCCAATCTGTGAGTGGGATCATTATTAATAAGGTCGAGCTGTAGAGAGAGAAGTTCAGACCTGATGTCCTTAGCCTCTGTATCGAGGGGATCGTCAAAGTGGACGTTCATATCACCAAGCACCAACAGTCTGCTTTTCCTTATTGCTAGGTGTGCTGTGGCTTCTGTCAGGCTGGTTGTGAAATCATACAGTCTGCCAGGAGGTCTGTATACAAGAATGCCTGACAGGGAGAGTTGAGGTCCGATGACTATAGTGAAAGAGCCTGCTTCACAATGGTCAATTGTAATGGGGGATAGGGAGCAGATTACGGGAGATCTAATGGCTATAGCAATTCCTCCTCCCCTACCATCCTTTCTATCTATTCTGGAGAGGGAGTAGCCAGGAGGCATAGCCTCTATAATGTCAGGGCCTGAAAATTCACCTAACCAAGTCTCAGTTAAGAACAGGATATCAAATCCTTCATCTTCGAGTAAATGATATATTTGAATGCTGTGTTTGCTAAGTGAGCGGCAGTTAATTAGTCCAGCCTTAATCTGCCTAATGATAGGAGCCTTAGTAGGTGACTGAATCGGCGTAAATGAGCACGAAGGGCAGCTGTGCAGGGAAAGTGCCTCCATAGCGTGTTTGCATGGAAGAGGGACATCGGGACATAGATCTAGCAGTGCCTGCCTATCATATCGTAGCGGTGAAGAATGAGGGAAAACATTCCAAACATTCCAATTTCATTGTTCACCATTGTGGTACATTAAATCAATAGGCTAACATAGGAGGGCTTTATTAAACTTTATTAAAGCCTAATTATTGACAGGAGTGACCTAAAATATTACTTCAAAGAGTCTTAATAATAATTAGAATAAATCCAACAACCTGCCAGAGTTGGATTTATTATAACAGAGACAGATAAGAAGTTATAGAACATGTCTTTCCAATGTGCCTAAATCCAGCTCTAGTGTAGCCTCCTATGATTTTCCAGGCTTTGACAGGCTGGGCTGGGCTGCTTTGATGAGGTGTGAAGTGGCCAGAAAAGAAACAAAGAGACATCTGGTGGGAGGATATCTGCAAGCTGCTGCGCAAAAGGCATGAAGGGGGGTGGGTAGCCAAACTGATCTTCAAAAAGGGAAACACACTGAGGACAGGACACAGGCCCACCCCTACTTCCTGCATCCCAAGTCAGATGAGAGCCCTAGTAATTGAATTATCAGTGGGGCTAGAAGGGTAGTGTTAGGTAAAGTTAGCCACACCTGTAGGTTGGATTAGCCAGACCCTAATCTCCAGGAGAGAATTTCTCCATTTAGATTTTTAAAGGACAGTGCTTTCTGGGACAAACATTTGTCACATGTCAGGGGACGTGGTCATCACTGACAGTGGCCCCCTGTACCCCATAGGTCAAGGGTGCCCCCCTGCTTGCCTACCCAGAAGCCTGGATAAATATAGGAGAGCTGCAAAGCGATTCAGGTCCCTGCCTGAAGAATTCAGAAGAAGAAGGACTGGCCTGCTGGAACTACTGGCCTGCACCAAGAGGACTGCATTTTGAATGACTGCACCTGCAGCACACTTTGGAATTACAGCAAAAGAAGTACTTTGCCTTGAACTAAAAGTTTAAGAAGTGGATTCCCTCAAATGGATCATCTCCACCAAGAAGAAACAGGCTGACCACCTTCAGATGGACTTTAAAGGATTTGGCTGGGTAAATTGTGGGAACTGTCGATCCGGTTCTCCATGGAGTAGGGGAGATTGCAGGGGAGATCAGAGCTTCTGGAACCTTGGTTTGTGTAGTGTATCTATCAAGAACCCAAAAGAACCTTCTGGACTCATCTCCAGAATTTTGAAATCATTTGGAGCATTTTGACGAAAAAGGTCTATAAGTTGACCAAACTGTTGTTGAGAGTCAAGCTGGCGAAGTCGATCCACGACGAGGCCTGAAATTCAGCTTTGCCCTAACCCTGGGCGAAGGACTTCGCTGCACCCACGGAGTGGGCGTAGTGTTGCCTACTTTGCCCTTTGCAAAGTTGGCATAGCAGGCAACACTACGCCCACTCCGTGGGCGTAGCGAAGTTGCCCACCACCCGCCTCCCTTCCGCCCTCCCCTACATACCTAATTTTTGTAAATTCAAGAAATAAAAGTAAATAAAAGGCACTTACCTCGTCTGTTGTGTCCCCGGGTTCCCTCTGCTTGTTCGCGCCGCCGTCGCCGCCATCTTGGATACCAATGCGCATGCACGGCCGCCCGCGCATGCGCATTTCTCATGAGAAATCAGAGAGGCTGAAGCAAGAAGGAGACGCCAGGAGAGGGTCTACAGAACACACATCACCCTCTTCCAGCGCACTGAGGAGGACATCCATGTGCACTACAGGCTGCATCCAGAAAGTATCCTGGAGCTGATGGAGGCGCTGACACCCATGCTTGAGCACCCCACCATTCCCACTCACATACAGGTGTTGTGCTCACTGCACCTCCTAGCGTCAGGGAGTTTTCAGGGGGTAATAGCCACAGTAGGAGGGGTCTCCCAGAGTGCACTTTCGCACTTTTTTCACGCTTTCCTCAATGCTATGATGCTGAGTATGCATCAAAACATCAAATTCCCAACACACAGCAGGAACTTGACCAGACCAAACAAGTTTTTTAGCAAATAGCTCAATTTCCCCACGTTATTGGCTGCGAAGACGGAACCCATTTTGCACTGTCCCCCCATCAAACAATGAGTATGTGTTCAGAAACCGAAAATCTTACCATTCTTTAAACATCCAGGTAGTCTGCAATGCTAAACATGTAATCACAGATATAGTAGCAAAATTCCCAGGAAGCACTCATGATTCCTTCATTTTCCGACACTGGTTTACATCGCGGACTCACAAATGGCGAGTTTGGAGAGGGATGTCTGCTAGGAAATTGTATGGCACACACACTAGTATGAAATGTCTGAACTGGCAGTATATCACTAAACATCAACATACTTTATCCCTGCAGGAGACAGTGCATATGCTGTGCCTGACTACATCCTCACACCCTACCTCAATCCATCCACAGCAGCAGAGCGGAGGTACAACACTGCCCACAGGGCCACAAGATCCACCATTGAGAGGACCTTTGGAATTCTCAAAAGCCGTTTCCGGTGCCTCTATAAGAGTGGACTTACCCTACAGTACAGCCCGGAGACGTGTTGCGAAATTGTGGTGGCCTGCGCAATGCTACACACCATCGCTACCAAGAAGGGCACCCCAGTGGATCTGACAGATGCAGATACATCAGATGAGGCTGCAGACGGGGCAGCTGATGTGCGACTGAGACGTGATGACATCACACAGAACTACTTCTAGGTGAGAATAAATAACACAATGTCAAATGTTGATGCAAATGAAATAGGTTTATTCCCTTACCAGCAGGATGTGTAATGTCACACAGTGTGACTGTAACTAAGTTGGTAGCACATGGTATTGCCCTCACTGTGCCATCATAGTAGTGAGTCAGTTAGTCCTTTTGGCATATTTTGCCTCACACACTGCCATAGATGAATGCCACCCCTTCACCTCCGGCGTGCACGACCTGATGCCCCTCCTTCAGCCTGTGCACTTGCCTCACTGTCTTCCCCAGCTATGGCCTGACGCCCACTCCTGCGCCTTTCAGCAGTGATTGGTGGAGTCGGGTGCTCCTGCTGGACTGCCCATCAGTGTCCAAGTTCCCTGGTGTACCAATTCTACCGGTAACTACTGCACACAGTTGATCTAGTGCATGTGTGACCTGCACCAGGCCCGGCCGACAACCTGGCAGCAGAGTGCCATCTCATGTTGCATGCTAATGCATTTCCGAGCGAGCATGCAGATTGCTGTTGATTGGTGGGTGACAGCCCATGTTGTTCCCTGCGCCTGGCCAGCCTATCTCTTCTGCTCTCCCTCAGATTAGCCTCTGAAGCTTGTGCGATGGTAGTCATCCCAAGTCTCAGCTCTGACATGTGGCGGTTTTGTTGTGCAAGTTGGAGCTGGATTGACATTATCCTTTCGCCTTGCAGGCGCTGTGCATGCAACATGTTGCCCTCCAGGCCTGCAAAGACCGAGTCTGTTCCTGAGGAGGCATTGCTACTGGTGGCCCCTGCCCTGTGTCTTGCACCACTGCCAGTTGCGGTTGGTGCGCAGGATTGTGTTCTGCTCTGCCTTGGGATTTGGGTTGGAGCAGCCTGTGAGTCCTCATCAACATCTGTTGACTCAGACGCCATTGGTTGTAGTGCAGGAACAGGTCTGCACCATTTGGGTGGCGCTGATCGTGTGTCCCTTGTTGCACCCTGCCTCTCCTGCACTGCACAGTCCTCATCTGTTGCTGTCTCCCCCACTTCAGCCACTGTGTCCTGTGTTGTTGGTCCAGATAAAAAATTAATAGCACATGATTTGTGTGTCATGTTTTTTTTACAAGACATTTAATTTCTTGATACTAATAATGACATGACTACTTGCCCATTGCTAGTATGACTGTTCCCTATGTCCCCCTTGTATGTGTCACAGGACCAAGTTTCAGTGCATGGGACTACATTTCCCATAATGCAATTCTGGGTGACTCTGAACACATGGACTGGATTTATAATCATGCATGTGTGTTTTGGGTTGTGAGTGGGATGGGCATGTTTTGGGGATAGTGGCATGCATCTTACCTTCTCTGGTGTCTCTATTTTCGCCCGTCACTGACTCAGGCATGAGTGTGCCCTCCACCAACTCCTCGAGGGGCGTCGGCTGGGGTGCAGTTGAGGTCCCACCTCCAGTTGCCTTTGCCTCTGCCAATCTGGTGGCCACCCTCTCCTTTGATCTCTGCCTCATGTCGTACCACTTATTCCTTAAGTCCTCAGTGGTGCAGTAGGTTACGCCTATGGCACTGACCTTTTCTTGGATGTCACTCCAAATTTTCCTCTTCCTGGCCTCAGGAACACGGAGTGAGGCTTTCCCAAACAGGAGGTCATGTTGCCTCACAACCTCCTCTGTCAACACCTCGAGCTGCCTCTCTGAGAACTTTTGCTTTTTCTTCCTGCTGTGTTCCTCAGCCTTCTTCTCCCCACCCTGGGAATCCATTTCAGCTTGTATGAGATGCAGAGACAAAACCAGACTCCCTCCTCACTGTCTGTCAGGCAGCAACTGACTCAGGACCAGGTGCAGGCAATCAGGTAAAGAATGGGCAGTCACACTTCCTGGTTGTGATGTCATCATTATGCACCTGAATGGTTTTTTTCCCGTTTTTGCGATTCCTTAATAGCGAATTTGCTAATAAGGAATCGCTATTTGAGTAATCGCTTTTTTTCTGTGATTTTTTGGGAATCTCTATTTTATTGCGATTTTTTATTTACATCGCGTTTTGCAATTCCGAAAGTGCGAATTGCAGAAAATTGCATTTTCAGAATCGCTAAATTGCATTTACCTACATATGCCCCATTATGTGTATGAGTAACTCTATGAATGAGTGGTGGTGTGTAGCAGGATGTAATGGTGTAACAGTACATATGATGAGTGAGTACATGTATGAGTGACTATATAGGACTGTTAGTGAATGAGTGGCTGTGAATGTAGATCTTGGAATTACTGAATAGGTTGTTGTAACTTGTAATGGTATGTCCATTTTTTGGGAAATTTTAGTTTCTATTTTTGAATGTGTGTATGAAAGGTTATATAGGGTGAGAGGAGGTCTGCCACTCTATCACAAGGATGATGTCATCAGTGAAGTCATCAGTGATGTCATTTGAGATGTCATGAGTGATGTCATGAGTGAGGTCACTGACCATGTCATGAGTGATGTAATATGTGACGTAATCAGCTGTGCATTGCGAGCGCGCAAGTTATAGTTAGCTGAGCTAACAATAACAGTGGAATTTCAATGGTTTTGTACGAGTGAAATGTCCAGCTAACTATAACACCCCTAAAACCTCTGGTTTTTTTACTGCAAATTTCTAAGGTTTTTTAAATGCTAATTCCTAACTATAACGTGCCTGAAACCTATGTTTTTTTCTGTGAATTTCAAAGGTTTTTTAAATGCTAATTTCTAACTTTAACGTAACTGAATCTATGGTTTTTTAAGTGAATTTCAAAGCTTTTTTAAATGCTAGTTTCTTACTATGCCCACAGAGGTAGGACATGTGAAGAAAGAAGAAAAAACACACAGAAAGAAGAAAAAGAAATGCATAAAGAAGCAACAGAAATCCTCAAAGACGAAGAAAAGTGCAGGCAGAAGGACGATGTGCAGAAAGAAGAAACAGAGGAGCAGAAAGAGGATTTGTTTCAAAATCATCCTGTACCCTCTACTTTTTCAGTTGGGTACTACTGATGGTAACTGACTCTGACTAACCAGTCCTAGAGCAAGTGCTATGCTAAAAGACACTTAGAGTACAGTTAAAACACCTACATACATTAGGGAACACTATGCGTTGGGGTACCCCTATTATGAGCATTACCTCCTCTGTGAGCCCCTATTATATAATAGGGCAGGGGGTTAAAACTACCTCTTAAAATGAGCTACAGGGTGCTTTTGCACACTGGTGAAGGGGGGCTGAGCTGACGTGTGCAAACACGCCCTGTGGCCGTTTTATTAGGGGGACAAAGCCCCCTTGAATCCTGGGTGTCCCTTGAATACAACTAGCCCATCAGGTATCTCTAGTTAGCACCACAGAACTGTGTTGTTGACAAAATGGGCAAGGCCTGGACCACCTCTCTGCAACGCAGCGCAGTGAGGCTTCCTGGAAGCACCTGGTGGACTAGTTGTCCCCCATGGACCCTCAGGATTGAAGGGGAATTATATCCCAGCCTAAAACGTGCCATAGGGCGTGTTTTCACATGTCACCTCAGGCCCCTCCCCCTCCCTTCCCCACTGTGTAAACACGCCCTGTGGCCGTTTTAAGTTAGGAGATTAACTCCCCTTGAATCCTTAGGGTCCCTAAGGGCAAATTAGCCCACTAGGTACGCCCAGTAAGCACCATTGCAGAGAGGTGTAAAAAGGGGCATGGCCTGAACCACCTCTCCGCTACACAGCGCAGTGGTGCTTACTGGAAGCACCTGGTGGGCTAGTTGGCCCCATGGGTTCCTCAGGTTCGAAGGGGAATTATTTCCCCAACTTAAAACGCGCCACAGGGTGTGTTTGCACACGTCACCTCAGGCCCCATTCCCTCACTTCACCACTGTGTAAACGCGATCTGTGGCCGTTCTAAGTTGAGAGATTAAGTCCCCTTGAATCCTAAGGGTCCCTAGAGTCAAACTAGCCCACTAGGTACATCCAGTAAGCGCCACAGAGCTGCGTTCCAGAGAGGTGTAAAAAGGGTCGTGGCCTCTGAACACCTGTCTGCAATGCAGCTGCTTGGCGCATACTGGAGATACCTGGTGGGCTAGTTGGCCCTCAGGGACCCTCAGTATTGAAAGAGAGTTAATCCCCCATCTTAAATCGCTCAAGGGGTGCGTTTGCACAGTGGTGAAGAAAGGGGGCGTGGCCTGTGGTGAATTGTCTGCACACAGGCCCTGTGGCGTGTTTAAAGTTAGAGAATTAATTCCTCCTCAATCCTGAGGTACCCTGAGTGCCAACTAGCCCACCAGGTACCTCCAGTATGCGCCAGAGAACTGTGTTGCAGAGAGGTGTTCAGAGGCCACACCCCTTTTTACAACACTCTGCAACACAGCCCCGTGGTTCTTACTGGAGGTACCTGGTGGGCTAGTTGGCCCCCAGGGACCCTCAGGATTGAAGAGGAATTAATTCCCCAACTTAAACCGCACCACAGGGTGTGTTTGCACACATGTCAACTCAGGCCCCACCCTCTCTCTTCACCACTGTGAAAACGCACCCCGTGGTACATTTTAAGTTGGGGGATTAACTTCCCTTGAATACTGAGGGACCCTGGGGTGCAACTAGCCCACCAGCTACCTCCATTAAGCGCCACAGAGCTGCATTGTAGAGAGGTGTAAAAAGGGGCGTGGCCTCAGAACACCTCTCTGCACCGCAGCCCCCTGGCGCATACTGGAGGGAATTCATTCCACAACTGCAAACGTGCCCACCTGCACTATTGGCCCGGGCGTATTTTTGCAGATGCGACATGAAGCCCTTCCGATTGTAACGACAGGAGTGGATTCTGACTCCATTCGGCTAGGGGTGTCGTTGGTAGTTAAACACTACTGTGATCTGATTTCTTAAATTTACTTTTTGTACAGAGATCTCTATGGACGTACGCTTTTTATAGATAAACATGTAAATTCTGGCGTATGTGATACACTGACTGCAATTCCAAGGACACTCACGTGCTCCGGCTGGAATCTGACACTTAACTAACCACATCAGAGTAGTTGACCTTCGCCTTGCTTAAGAAAGTGGGACCTGTTCAATACAGAAGTTTCTTGCCCTGACAAAGTTCCTAAAAAAGGAACGAAATGCGTTGGCTGTTGTCCTGTTGTTTTAACCTAGAGAAGAATAAAGACATCTGAATAGAACATATTGGCTATTGTGACTTCATTCTTGGTGCTGCCTCAATTCATTCACCAGGAAAAAAAGCATTGAACTTCGCCTTGCTTAAGAAAGTGGGGCCTGTTCGATACAGGAGTCTCTTGCCCTGACGAAGTTCCTAAGAAAGGAACGAAATGTGTTGGCTGTTGTCCTGTTGTTTTAACCTAAAGAAGAATAAAGTCATTTGTGTAGAACATATTGGCTATTGTGACTCTATCCTTGGTGCTGCCTCCATTGTTTTAATTTACTCCAGCCCGAACTGCCAAGCCAGGTCCTCCCTGGACCGGAAAAAAGCATCCTAGGACCGGTTTCAGGGTTTCAACCCTCATCAGCCAGGATAGTTTGATTCCAGTGGCACAGTGAGCTCAGGACCCACATCTTGGCATACCTGGCAAACTTAGGGCAAGAAAGAAAAAGACACACAATTGATGTATGGAATGCAGAACACATCAAAGCAATATTCCCCAGTCAAGAGACCTGGGTTAAATCCATAATTATTTTGCTCACCATGCCACCCCAGTTTAGACATGGCATATGCAAATCAGTCTTGACCCTGTGCCTCATGGTAACAGTCCAGCCTGAACTGCCAAGCCAGGTCCTCCCTGGACCAAAAACAAGCATCCTAGGACAAGTTTCGGGGTTTCACCCCTCATCAGCCAGGATAGTTTGATTCCAGTGGCACAGTGAGCCCAGAACCCACGTCTGGGCATACCTGGTGCACTTAGGACAAGAAAGCAAAAGAAATACAATTGATGGATGGAATGCAGAAAAGATAAAAACAGTAACTCCCAGTCAAGAGATCTGGGTTAAATCCATCATTCTTTTGCTCACCATGCCACCCCAGTTTAGACCTGGTGGGCAAAGAAACAATGGAATGAGACCCAGATCTCTGTACTGGGGTGAGTGTATGACATTGTTCTGCATTCTGTCCATCAATTGTTCTTTTTGCATTTGTCACTCGAATGGGATGGGTATGCCCAGACGTGGGTCCTGTGCTCTCCATGCCACTGGAGTCAAGCTATCCTGGCTGATGATGACTAAAAGCCCGAAACCGGTCTTAGGATGCTTGTTTCCAGTTCAGGGAGGACCTGGCCTGGCAGTTCAGGCTGGACTGTTCCCATTGGGCGCAGGGTCAAGACTGGTTTGCATATGGCTGGGTCCAAACTGGAATGGCATGGTGATCAAAAAACGATGGATTTAGGCCCAGATCTCTGTACTGGGGTGAATGTATGACATTGTTTTGCATTCAGTCCATCAATTGTTCTTTTTGCATAGGTTCTGATTGGAGCCAATGATCAAGAGCTGCAAGGTGCTTCATCAATATGCATCACACTGTGTTGGTTGCGGTGAAGCCGTCTATCAGGAGCAGTGAGGTCCTGCATTTAGATCTGTCGTGCAACACCAGTTTCAGTTAGGCCATTGATCAGGAGCAGCAAGGTACTGCAATGCGAGGTCATGCATTGAAATGGGTTGTGCTGCGTTGAGTTGCGCTGTACTGCGTATGTTCTGAGGGAATCCACAGTTGGGCCAGGAAGAGTACACTCTGATGCTGGTCAATGGTCTAGAACCTCAAAAGCACCACTCAGGTATCAGAACTTATTCCAGCAGCAGAAGCAAGCAAAAGGCCACAGGCAGTTCCAATTGAGTCTGGGCAGCTAGGCAGGTTCAGGACAGGTCTCTAGAGCTTGTTATGTCCCTGTAGCTCAGAACAGGAGATCCGTCAGCTAGCCCTTGGAGTAAATTGCAAATAATAAAGGGGAACAGGGACACCTCTGCCTTGTACCTCTCAGAATATTGATTATACATGTCTGAATTCCCATAACCGAAATTTGAGCCGTAGGTTGTTTATACATGCTCTGGATTGCACAGATAAATCTCTCCCCGAGACCATAGTGCCTCAGTACGGCCCATAAAAAAGGCCAGGAGTCCCTATCAAAAGCTTTCTCCGCATCCAGCAGGATTAAAGCCATAGGGTCTGCTGAAACCTTAGAATAATCAAACAATGCGATTGTGCGGCGTATGTGATCAATCGTTTCGCGACCAGGCACGAAACCATGTTGCTGGGGCGACACAAGCTTTTTAATCACCCCTGATAGCCGGTTTGCAAGGATCTTAGCATATCTTTTTGTATCACTATTGATAAGTGTAATTGGGCGATAGGACCCAGTATCTGATGGTATGTTGCCCTTCTTTAAAAATGTAACAATTCTGGCTCTTCACCACGATTCAGGAGGCATATCCCCATTTTGAACCCTGCGGAACATCTCCAACATGGCAGGAGTAAGCTGAAATCGAAAAAACGTATAAAATTTGCCCGGTAGAAAATCTGGGCTAACAGCCTTGCCAGCAGGGAGACAGTCTATAGCTAGCCAGAGCTCTTCGATTTTAATTTCCGCATCTAGCACATCGATCTCTTCTGAGGATAGTGCATCTACCTCAATTTCCTTGAGATATTTTTGGATATCAGCCTGCACTACCTCATTTTCACGGATGTATGACGTTACAACGCATACTTTTACCACGCATACCATTACAATGCGGTATTTACAACGAATACCGTTACAACGCATAGCGCTTAGAGGTGCTGGATAGTGGTAAGTATAATTTTATATTCCAACTCCAGTCCCCATGGACACTAGGGAAGGTGTTGGATATAAAATTATACTTATACCCTATTCTAGAGCGCCCCCCAGTGCAATGCGTTGTAATGGTATGCGTGGTAATGCCTGCGTTGTAATGGTAGTGCGTTGTAAAAACGTAGTTGTAACAGTTGTATACCCATTTTCACTAATATCTTCATTATAAAGATTTTTATAGAATTTTTGAAAAGCTAGAGCTATGGCACCTTCTTTAGTAACTAACCCTACTTCCAGGTCGAGAATGCTTTTAATGCGCATGGCAGACTCTCTCTCTCTAATTCTAGCGACTAGCATGTGTCCCGCTCTTTCGCTATTCTCAAACATTTTGGACAGCCAAGCTACAAATTTACTTGCCGCTTTAGCCTGAGATATTTCTGTTATAGCTGACTTGGCTATAATGATCTGTGTTTGAGCAACATCACTATCCTCACCCCCCAATATAACCCGGGCCAGATTAATCTCAGCCTCTTCTAGATTACTATACAATGCCTGTAGTTTCGCTTTTTCTTTTTTCTGATTTTCCCATCCAAAGCGAGTAGTCTCTCCCCTTATCCAGGTTTTAAGTGTGTCCCACACATTTTGTATACCGGTACTGCCTATATTTTCATTAAAAAATCTTGTGATCCATGAAGCCATGGATTCAATGTACTTGCTGTCCCTTAGCAGACCACGATTAAACGTCCATACATCTGGTTTGCTACCACTAAATTGTAGGTTGACCTCGAGTAAAAGCGGATTGTGATCTGACATTACTCTCGGATATCTAGTGATGCTACAGCCTTGAGCAAGGGATGGAGAAATAAAAAAATAATCAAGTCTGGAATATATTTTGTGAGGTGCAGAAAAAAAAGTAAATCCTTCTTAAAAAAAGGCCCAAGCATCAATCAAGCTATGGAGATTGATCATTTGCCGTAAGGCCCTATAACCCTTTGGTTTTCTACCCGCATATGCTATCTCCGATTGGTTCATGAGTTCACAGTCAATATTTATGTTAAAATCACCACAGACTATAAACAGAGCTGGCCAGCCGACCAGCTCCTGATTCAGCCATTTATATATTTCTGGATCATCGAGCACTGGGCCATATAGTGAACATAATGTAAGATTTTATTCCGGAATTTGCCATGTACAATGACCCAGCGGCATAACTATCGGCAGAAGAACGCACTATATTGACCCTTTCCCGTCGTGCTAAAATGGCAATTCCTTTAGTCTTTGCCTCTAATTTAGTCCATGATACCAATTGAAAACCCTCAAACTCCATAAGTTTATGCCGACTGGCTTCAATGTGAGTTTCTTGAAGGCAGATAATATCTGCCCGCAAGAAACGCAAATCCTCTCTAATCCGACGCTGTTTTAATGGGTCATTGAGCACACAAATGCTCATAGATGCTACTCGAATGTTTGCCATAACTCTAGAAAAGGCATTAGGAGACGCCTAAAACAAAAACAACTAACACTTTGTGCCAATCCTGGCAAGGCTAAACTATTCCCAAGAACAGACCCCGATCCGGACCTTCCCTCCCCCTGTAGTTCATCCCCCACCCTAACCCTCCCTTCCACCATCACCCCCCAACCCACGAAACAGGCAAAAAAGGTCCTTGGACCCATGTGATGCCTCCCACTTCCTGAGTATCCCCTGGTCACTCCCTGTCTGCGTAACCACCTAATGAAAGAGAGAGAAAGAAAACACGAATACAAAGTCCATAAAGAATCAGAAGGAAAAAAAGCAAATGTAGAGAACAACTTAGAGATAAAAAACAAAGCCTCCACAAGGGTATTTCAAGGCTTAAGCCAGAAGTCCATTAGCCATTGGGAAGTTCCTTCAAGTACTCTTCGGCTTGGATTTCAGAGGAGATTACTCGTATCTTGCCGCAAAAGATAACCTTTAACCGTGCAGGGTTCATCAAGAAAACCTTGCATCCCTTTTTTTGAAAAGGAGTAATCAGCAGACGGAGTCGCCACCTCCGTTCCACTGTTGCGTGGCAAAAATTGGGCGCACGAAGAATATATTGCCCTCTGCATATCTCTTTTTAATTCGGGCAGGCTTTTTCAAAGATAGCTTGCCGCAAAAGAAAATTGCCGAAGAATATCAATATAGCCCGGGGTTTAGCTTCAGGGCCAGGGTTTTTTTCAACATAAGGGGAAACCAATGCACTCTCTGTATCTTAGTCTCCCAACACCAATGCTAGAGCTCAGGAAATGCAGATTTAAATAACTTCAAAACAAATCCTCTAATATCCTGTCCCTCAGACTTCTCCTCAATCCCTAAGAGTCTTAAATTGTTCCTGCGGAGCCGGTTTTCAGAGTCCTCCAACTTCCAGGTTATGCCAGCGATCTTTACGTCGTTGGCCGTAGTCTTTGTTTCAGTATTCTGTAGCCCAGCCTCGAGCCCTACGATCCATTCCTCTAGGGCAGCGGTCTTGGCTATAACCTCTGAGCATGCCTTAGTGTTTTTCCGAATAGCCACTTGTATTTTCATCGTGGCTAGCTGAGCTCTCTTATGCTCCTGACGCGCCTCACTTTGAATAGACTTAAGCATGGCATAAATCAGGGTGTTGGAGGGAGGTGTGTTAGTTTCATCCCTGGGCCCCCTCGTATCTTCTTCCTGAGCTCTTGGCACCCCTGAGCCTGCAAGGCTGGTTGTAGCATAGTCCCACTGGAGGTTATTACTTGCCTCA
The DNA here is from genome assembly GCF_964263255.1 of Lissotriton vulgaris. Taxonomy (NCBI): domain Eukaryota; kingdom Metazoa; phylum Chordata; class Amphibia; order Caudata; family Salamandridae; genus Lissotriton; species Lissotriton vulgaris. The sequence continues at coordinate 504,204,735 of NC_141694.1, forward strand.
GAGCCATCGCTTTCACAATTCCTTGGCCGTCTTCCTAGATTTACTATATTTACTATGGCGAGGTGTAGCCCTTTTCAGAGTGTCAGCTGTGTTTGGTGGGCTTCCACGCTCTTTGCCCGAGGTGAGATCTTCATTAGCAGAGTCCACAGTAGATTCTATATCACACTCCTCAGCAAGGGAAAAAAAGCTATCGCCATCCTGGACGTCAGATATACTGCCAGCGCCGGATCCTATACCTGATTTCCCTTCAACGGGAGTTTGAAAGACAAAAGTGTCCCCCTGCTCCATCCCCAAACTTTGAGGAAGTTTTTCTACAGTATCTTTAGTCCCTTCAGCCCCGCCGGAGCCAGCGCACACAGTCAGTGAGACCTCAGGTGTCATAATTAGATCAATCCCAGTCTTCACACCACCGTCTACCTCGGGTCTTTCTAACCCGCGAGTATCATTTTCTCCCCCACCGCTGTCTTTTTCTGGCACCTCCCTATTGCCGGTAGCATCCATGCCAGAGAGTGAGGTTTGTGACAGTGTTTTTGCCGCTGCCGCTTTTCCTGCAAACATCCCAGGGACAGTCACTACTTTCCCCCGACCCGTACCCTCAATCGTTAGTACAGTAGTCCCCAACCTTCCGAGATCCTAACTCCTAATCACCTCATTTGTGCCAGATGGAGGCTGCACTGTCTCCGTAAGTTTCCCCTTTACAGTGCCCACTTTTTTAGCACTCACCGCCATTGCTCTGGGTGCGGGTTTCTCTGCCTTGTCCAGCTTCCCCGGCTTCTCCGGGACAGGCGGTATCTTCCTCATCCACAAGGCTGGTGTGTCCCCGGCAGCTTTAGAATTTACTACGGGTGCATTCCCGTTCATACGGGGCGGCATAGAGCTTCGCAAGCCGCAAAGCGCGGCTAGTTCACGCTGAAATCTCTCCGCTAACCACACCCGCCAGGTCCACAGGTGTGCTCGACTCCAGAGGGCGGTTGTTACGAGCCACGCAGACTGCAGCCAAAGTTTCTGTTTTTCCCGGTCCGCAAGCATAGGTCTCCTTTCGCCCAACAATCGTCAGAGTTTACTCCTGAAAAACTACAATAATTACTGATCCTTCATTCAAGAAAAGCTCTCTTTCTCACTTACAAGAACAGCCGATACTGCCAGACTGGACAGGGAGTGACGCTCACTCGGCTCAAGCGGCCACCATCTTGCCTCTTCAGTTTAAATGTAGCTCAGTGAATCACAGAGTTTTTTTTAGAGTTTAGTACAGCCAACTTCTGAAAGTGTTACCTTCCCGATGTGCAAAGCCTTTGGCCAGCCGGGCCCTGTGCCTAACCCACAATTAAGCCTGGGCGGAGTTTGCTTCTGACACTTCTTTATTATAACTTTTCAGCATGCTGCAGACTTCTGTACTTTTTTGAAAAAAGCAGGTGCTGACCATACAAAAAAGTGATCTCCTTCTTTGGAGTGACAAATAGAGAAAATTTCAGAATTTGTCTGGTATTATTTTTTTTATACCCTTTACTTTTAGTTTTTTAGATTTAGAAATGCATTTGTCCGAAAAAGACATACCATGTACATTTAACATACACTTATTCAAAAAAACATGTACAGAAAGACATTAAATGTAAACAACAGAAACAACAGAACATAAATCTGAACATTTCATATATACATTTGAACAAATATTTGTGCATCACCATAAATATTCATTATTTACACTATCTTCCTTGAAAAAGAAGTGTATTAGTACTCAAATAAAGAAGAAATCAGATGGAGAGAACGGTAAATGTTCAAAGCAATTCAAGAAAGACTGAAGGACTAAATCTCAATCTCAGTCAAACAAGGAACAACTCATTGCTAGCTGTCATCAGATACTTGTCTCGATTTGGCCGACGCGTTTCAAACTCGCTATTTTACTTTGCGTGTTCTTGTCAGGGCTTTATGACTTTTTCCTGCAGAGGGTGTGTAAAATATGAATAAGAAGGAAGAGGAACGTCAGTTCCTTTTTTGGTGTAAGATAGCCTTATTAAATAGCTCTAATGTCTGCATTAACTTGGTGAATGCATACCTTACAAAAATCGTCACGGATTGGTGGGGTTCAAAAATTGTCTACGGAGGTCCCCGTCGTAGTATCTAGAAGAGGGGGAGACCAATGGAATGGGTTCAATTGTCTGTTCCAATAACAAGCCTGGTTCCTGATGTCAAAAAACACACTCCTCATTCCTACCTTATTTAAGTGTTCTTTCTTTCTAATTCAGTGATAGCGTTCACCCTTTATTTATGGACGCCCCCGTGGGTCCCGTGTACCTGCCCAGGGAGAGAAAGGTAGGTGACTGTCCCTCATTTTCTCAGTTCAAATCTAATCATATGGCCCGCGAAGCTTAAAAGGTACCTGTGCTTCGAGCTTGGTAGCGTAAGTTCTTGGCTGGGCAGGGTCCGCTTGTTATTTATTTACGCGGTCCGCTTCAGTGGCGTTGGTTCTTGCAGTTTACGGCGGGGGTCCGCTAGGTGCTTGAAAACGCGGTCCGTTTCTAAGAAAATGACACGCGTTCGATTACATACTGCTTATCAATAAAGCTGCAACTAAGCTGGCGGTTCAAAAAGCGGGGTGTGGACCTACCCGGTAACTTCTGGTCAATCTGCAGACATTGCTTGCAGTGGCTTGCCATCAGTGCGCCATGTTTGGAGGGGGCGTGGATATTTCAGTGTATCACATGCTTCTTGGAATTCTGGGATATGTAGTCCATATCTGATATCTTGAATAGGGGTGAATTCGACTTTTTATTTTACATTTTACGTGGCATCTACAGTCAAGAGATTTCGGACATGGAGTTCAACCCAGTTTGCAGGCTATTAAATCGCAATATCAAATAGGCTTCTTTTCTGAGTAAGACATCATCTACATCCTGAACTCTTTTCATATGCCCTATTGTGTACAGGACTGTCCATTTAAAATCCATCTCAGAATGACCTTGTTCAATAAAATGTTGAACCATCGGTGCAGACACAACTTTATTTTTAATGCGTGATCTGTGTTGTGTGATGCGAGTGTTGATTTGCTGGTTCGTTTTACCAATATAAAATTTCTCACAGCTACAGATAATTGCGTAAACCACATTCTTGGTTTTGCAATTGCTGAAACTTTCATTTCTCCATCTGATATTCCTGTGGATGAATTCACTGCCCTCAATTGTTGTCTCGCACGATACACAATTACCACATCTATGGTGACCTCTTATCTGTTTCATGCCCCATATCGAGAGCAGGTCGTGTTTGGGTTTTTCAATCATTACATCTGCCCGCACAATTTGTTGACCTATGCTCCATTTATTTTTAAAGCAAAAATTGGTCGTGGAAATGAGCATTCCAATTCTTCTAATAGGTGCCAATTTCTAAGTATTGTTTGTCGCACCTGATGAGTATGGGGGCCAAACGTTGTGACACAGACTAGTTTGTCCAGATCATGTTTCTCTTTGCGTTCAAGAAGGCACTCACGTGGTGTGTATCGTGCCCTTTTGCGTGCATGTTTCAGCAGTTTAGTGGGGTATTCCCTAGTGATCATTTCTTCGCAAAACCTTTGAGCGTGTAAATCATAATCTCCAACCTCTGAGCAGTTTCTTCGAATACGAAGAAGCTGCCCGTAAGGTAGATTGGTCCGCAAATTTCTGGAATGTGCACTCCGAAGGTGAAGGATGGTGTTTCTGTCTGTCTTCTTTTTGAAGAGAGAGGATTTTAAACAACCATCCACACAGCCTATTTTAACATCTAAAAACGTCATTTTTGAGTTGCACTGTTCAATGGAAAACTTGATGTCTTGATGTTTATTGTTTAGCCAGTGGTGAAATTCTACCAGTTCCGTGTGGCTCCCCTGCCACAGGAGCCACACGTCGTCAATATATCTAAGCCAATGCTTTATGTGTTTTTTGTAGGGGTTGTTGTTCTCCACAAACTTATTCTCATATTCTGCCATAAACAATATGGCCATCTCCGGCGCATAAGGACAGCCCATGGTTGTCCCTTTGACTTGTGCAAAAAACTCGTCATTGAAGCGAAAATAGTTTCTCTTCAATGTCAATTCCGCAATTTCCAGGATAAATGACGTAGGGACCCTGTGGAGTCTCACCCTCATATCCAGGTATAATTCAATTACCTCCAGTGCTTCACTTTGGGGAATTTGTGTATATAGTGAAGTCACGTCTATAGTGACCATGATCTCAGTGGAAGGGTTAAATTCTGTGCCCTCAATTTTGATCAAGAAGTCAGTGGTGTCTTGGAGATACGACTTCACATTGCTCACAAAAGGCTTCAGGAAGTAGTCAACGTACTTCGATAATGGTTCCAAGCACGAGTCACACCCTGAAACGATTGGTCGTCCAGGGAGCTCGGCAGAGTTTTTATGTATTTTGGGAAGGAAGTATAACAGTGGAATTCACTGAGGCCTTTCAATGCTGCCTGTTGACCTTTAAAGGTCAAAGGTCAACAGGCAGCATTGAAAGGCCTCAGTGAGGACAAGACAATTATAGTGAAACCGGCCGACAAAGGCGGAGCAACTGTGCTGTGGCCTAGGGATAAATATCTGACGGAAGGTGAATCTCATGTTAACAACCAAACCTGGTATAGGAAATTATCAGTGGACCCAACCAAAGAAATTCAATCAAAAATAGCTGATTTGATCCAAATGGGATTTAACTGTGGGTATGTGGGACAGAAGGAACGGGATTTTCTTCTCAAAAAATTCCCCCGAATTCCACTGCTATACTTTCTTCCCAAAATACATAAAAACTCTGCCGAGCCCCCTGGACGACCAATCGTTTCAGGGTGGGACTCGTGCTTGGAACCATTATCGAAGTACGTTGACTACTTCCTGAAGCCTTTTGTGAGCAATGTGAAGTCGTATCTCCAAGACACCACTGACTTCTTGATCAAAATTGAGGGCACAGAATTTAACCCTTCCACTGAGATCATGGTCACTATGGACATGACTTCACTATATACACAAATTCCCCAAAGTGAAGCACTGGAGGTAATTGAATTATACCTGGATATGAGGGTAAGACCCCACAGGGTCCCTACGTCATTTATCCTGGAAATTGCGGAATTGACATTGAAGAGAAACTATTTTCGCTTCAATTATGAGTTTTTTGCACAAGTCAAAGGGACAGCCATGGGCTGTCCTTATGCGCCGGAGATGGCCATATTGTTTATGGCAGAATATGAGAATAAGTTCGTGGAGAACAACAACCCCTACAAAAAACACATAAAGCAGTGGCTTAGATATATTGACGACGTGTGGCTCCTGTGGCAGGGGAGCCACACAGAACTGGTAGAATTTCACCACTGGCTAAACAATAAACATCAAGACATCAAGTTTTCCATTGAACAGAGCAACTCAAAAATGACGTTTTTAGATGTTGAAATAAGCTGGGTGGATGGTTGTTTAAAATCCTCTCTCTTCAAAAAGAAGACAGACAGAAACACCATCCTTCACCATCGGAGTGCACATCCCAGAAATTTGCGGACCAATCTACCTTACGGGCAGCTTCTTCGTATTCGAAGAAACTGCTCAGAGGTTGGAGATTATGATTTACATGCTCAAAGGTTTTGCGAAGAAATGATCACTAGGGGATACCCCACTAAACTGCTGAAACATGCACGCAAAAGGGCACGATACACACCACGTGAAGGCCTTCATGAACGCAAAGAGAAACATGATCTGGACAAACTAGTCTGTGTCACAACGTTTGGCCCCCATACTCATCAGGTGCGACAAACAATACTTAGAAATTGGCACCTATTAGAAGAATTGGAATGCTCATTTCCACGACCAATTTTTGCTTAAAAAAAAAAACGGAGCATAGGTCAACAAATTGTGCGGGCAGATGTAATGATTGAAAAACCCAAACACGACCTGCTCTCGATATGGGGCATGAAACAGATAAGAGGTCACCACAGATGTGGTAATTGTGTATCGTGCGAGACAACAATTGAGGGCAGTGAATTCATCACAGGAATATCAGATGGAGAAATGAAGGTTTCAGCAATTGCAAAACCAAGAATGTGGTTTACGCAATTACCTGTAGCTGTGAGAAATTGTATATTGGTAAAACGAACCAGCAAATCAACACTCGCATCACACAACACAGATCACGTATTAAAAATAAAGTTGTGTCTGCACCGATGATTCAACATTTTATTGAACAAGGTCATTCTGAGATTGATTTTAAATGGACAGTCCTGTACACAATAGGGCATATGAAAAGAGTTCAGGATGTGGATGATGTCTTACTCAGAAAAGAAGCCTATTTGATATTGCGATTTAATAGCCTGCAAACTGGGTTGAACTCCATGTCTGAAATCTCTCGACTGTAGATGCCACGTAAAATGTAAAATAAAAAGTCGAATTCACCCCTATTCAAGATATCAGATATGGACTACATATCCCAGAATTCCAAGAAGCATGTGATACACTGAAATATCCACGCCCCCTCCAAACATGGCGCACTGATGGCAAGCCACTGCAAGCAATGTCTGCAGATTGACCAGAGGTTACCGGGTAGGTCCACACCCCGCTTTTTGAACCGTCAGCTCAGTTGCAGCTTTATTGATCAGCAGTATGTAATCGAACGCGTGTCATTTTCTTAGAAACGGACCGCGTTTTCAAGCACCTAGCGGACCCCCGCCGTAAACTGCAAGAACCAACGCCACTGAAGAGGACAGCGTAAATAAATAACAAGCGGACCCCGCCCAGCCAAGAACTTACTCTACCAAGCTCGAAGCACAGGTACCTTTTAAGCTTCGTGGGCCATATGATTAGATTTGAACTGAGAAAATGAGGGACAGTTACCTACCTTTCTCTCCCTGGGCAGGTACACGGGACCCACGGGGGCGTCCATAAATAAAGGGTGAACGCTATCTCTGAATTATAAAGAAAAAACACTTGAATAAGGTAGGAATGAGGAGTGCGTTTTTTGACATCAGGAACCAGGCTTGTTATTGGAACAGACAATTGAACCCATTCCATTGGTCTCCCTCTCTTCTAGATACTACAACGGGGACCTCCGTAGACAATTTTTGAACCCCACCAATCGGTGACGATTTTTGTAAGGTATGCATTCACCAAGTTAATACAGACATTAGAGCTATTTAATGAGTCTATCTAACACCAAAAAAGGAACTGACGTTACTCTTCCTTCTTATTCATATTTTACACACCCTCTGCAGGAAAAAGTCATAAAGCCCTGACGAAAACACGCAAAGTAAAATAGCGAGTTCAAAACGCGTCGGCCAAGTGGAGACAAGTATCTGATGACAGCTAGCAATGAGTTGTTCCTTGTTTGACTGAGATTGAGATTTAGTCCTTCAGTCTTTCTTGAATTGCTTTGAACATTTACTGTTCTCTCTATCTGATTTCTTCTATATTTGAGTGTTAATACACTTTTTTTTCAAGGAAGATAGTGTAAATAATGAATATTTATGGTGATGCACAAATATTTGTGCAAATGTATATATGAAATGTTCAGACTGTTGTTTCTGTTGTTTACATTCAATGTCTTTCTGTACATGTTTTTTTGAATAAGTGTATGTTAAATGTACATGGTATGTCTTTTTCGGACAAATGAATTTCTAAATCTAAAAAACAAAAAGTAAAAGGGTATAAAATAAATAATACCAGACAAATTCTGAAATTTTCTCTATTTGTCACTCCAAAGAAGGAGATCACTTTTTTGTATGGTCAGCACCTGCTTTTTTCAAAAATATTATATATGGTCCAGCTGACCTTACGTCCCAGGACCTATCTCCCGGTTTTACAAAGCAGACTTCTGTACAGCACAGCTTAAAGACATAGGTAAAGTCAGTATCTCTGGCTAAACACCAAAGGCGAGATCTAATGGCTATGCCAATGCTTGTTCTTTCAGCCCCACCTCGCCCCTGCTTCTAAATTTAAAGAGGACTGTAATGGAAATACTCATCTGATAGAGTCACAGAAGTGAGGACTGTACCACTGACCCTCCCGGGGGAGACTCAGCTGGAATTCAAAAAGTGTGTTGCCTAGACAAAATAATCAATTATATATCACTGGTCACCAGGTTGACAAAGTAATATATTTCTGTTTGGGGATTAATTTGCACACAAACAAAGACCTATTCCCCTGCTGACTTTGAACAGAGCCGTCCTGTCATGCGAGGTCGACCTCAAAACTGGTGAACCAGGTTTGCATCTCAGCAGGGATGCACAACATCCTGTGATTCTGGGCAAATCATCTCCTAATGCCTAACAAAAATTAATTTGTCTATCTGTAACAAAACTGGTGGTCATGTGAAGTGCTCTGATACCTGATATTCGGATTTATTTTTTGCTATATATAACTCTTAAAAAAATGATTTACTGGTCTGAACTTGCAGGAACCAGCTGCTAGGGTCTTCGGGGAGCTACGCGCTGCCCCTGTGTAAAAATCCTATTTGTGTATGCCTGAACGGTTGTGGAATATGCTCTCTTATCCAGACCACTTAATAGACACTGTGTAGCCTTTGTGGTTTGTTGTTGACAGGGGATGGAGGCAGTGGGCACCTTAACAGGAGAGGGTCTTGCCAGGTGCCATGCAAGACCTCTCTAAAATATGCCTTAACTGCACTGCTCACCCATTGGTGGTAAAATGGCGTTCTATTATCTGTGACTAACGATCATGCCTAACAGGTGTTGATGGTAATTGGAATAGCATTGTTCCGCGATCTTGCTGAAACAATATGCCTCCTGTGCAGATACCATACTGCCATCTCTTGCACTTCCATGGGGAACTCCTAATATAGGTCTTAAATTTGCTCTATACACTGGACTCATCTATTTGTGTACTATCTTGTTAGAGATTTCACATTGGTTGCTTCTTGGGGCATCTCTTGCTTATAAAATGCTTCATAAATGTATAATATGTTTAGTCCTTTTTAAACAGTGGAAAGGTAAACAAGCTAATAATTCAGTCATTCAGCCTGTTTCTGCAAGGAAGGGTCACCAATTGTAGCCCTGAATTGAGAACATAGAGGTGCTGCTATGGCTGAGAGCAGGAGCCTTGTACTAATGAATAATACTCCGCTGTATGCATACATGGCCATGCCAATGGACCCAATTCAGGCTGTCTCCCGCCTGAAATTGCCTCTGCTTCAATAGACGTAATTGGAGGAAAAACATTCTCCCAAACATTTCTTTAAATAACCCACTTTCCTCTTTTAAAATGTTGGCATGTATGTGTATGCATTTCACTATTCCCAATGTCACATCAGCAACTCATGCCATGTCCCATGCTGCCAGGAACCACACAGGAAACTTCTGTGACACTCAGGTGTAAATTGAATCTCAACCTCAACACAGTTACAGTCAGTGTGTAGCAGACAAAATTACTTTCTGAAGTGTTCTCGCTTAACTCCAACCCTGATCATATTTTCCCATATTATTGTGCGAACCTCTCCGTGCAATCAACAATGGACAGCTTCCACAATGGAGGCCAAATTACTTGTTTAGTTAAACTGAGCAAATGGAATTATCTTGAAGCAGTGTACATAAGATTCTCATATCCATGCATGTGATTTGCTAGTGTCCTCTGTGTGTTCAACAAGTGCTGATACAGTGTTAAAATCTTCTTACAGGTGCTGCTTCATCGCTAAACATCAAAGCATATGTAGCATGGAAACATCTGATGAGGGCAACCTATAGTAGGTAAAGTAGTGAAGGTCTACTACGTGCCTCACCAAATAGCCTTGATAGAAATTGATTCCATAACCTGCTGTGAAATAGACTTGCCATTTGTATCCTAAACATAAGAAAGATAGATCGATGGCTAAACCTTAAGCGGAAAGCCACTGAAGAAATCAATGAAGGGCCATCCTGCTCAAAACAAAGCTATTTAAGTGAAAAGAAAAGGAAGTATCACAAATACAATGGGGAATATTACTAATGGGTTTCACATGTTCAGGTTCAGAATATGAAATGCAACCACAATGCGTGCTATATTCTGAAATTTTGTCAAATGAGACCTTCTAAAGTACGAAGACACTTGGAAACTAAGCATAAAGAACATGCAAATAAATCCATAGAAATCTTTAAGAATTAAGAGCAAGAGCTCCTAAAAAGTAGAAACATAATTAATAAAACTGGCACCAGTTCTAAATGACCTGGTAAATCCCATCCTGAATCTGTCACTCTCTTCCGGGGTAGTTCCCAAAGCTTGGAAGAGCGCCATGATCCTGCCACTCATTAAAAAACCAGCGCTCGACCCTTCAGTCCATGCCAATTACAGACCCATCTCCCTACTCCCTGCTCTGGCGAAAGTCACTGAGAGGTTTGTTCACAGATCTCTAATTTCATCGAGGAAAAGGGTCTGTTGCATAGCACTCAATCTGGCTTCCGTGCAAATTTCAGCACGGAGACTGCGCTCCTTGAAGTCACAGATGCCATCAGGGAGGAGTTGGATGTTGGAAAAAAAGTGTTACTGATTATGCTAGACCTGTCGGCGGCTTTCGACACCGTTCCCCATGCACTTCTTCTTTCCAGACTCTGGGATTTTGGTCTGCGGGGAACAGTGTGGAATTGGCTTAAATCCTTCTTAGCCGACCGCCGGCAGACAATCTGGGCGCCTCCCTACTCCGCCGAAATGTCACCGCTAGAAGTGGGGGTTCCCCAAGGTTCCATTCTGAGCCCCCTCCTCTTTAACATCTTTATGGCCCCCCTGGCGGTGACGGCGGAGTCTTTCGGCGCCCGGATTGTCACTTACGCTGACGACACCCAGCTCCTCTTTGTAAGCAACAAGGATGGCCTGTTTGACGATGTCCAGGTCAGGGGCTGTTTGAGCGCTGTTTTTGAGTGGTTTGGACGTCATGGGCTGAAGTGCAACTCCGACAAGTCGGAGTTGCTCTTCTTTGGTTGTACCTCTGAGCCTGATTGGAAACCCTGGTGGCCGCAAGATATGTTTCCTCCCACTAGTTCGTCTTTGAAAGCCAAAAACTTGGGAGTTTTGATTGACAACGAGCTATCTTTCGGACCGCATATCTCATCTCTTACTGGGAAATGTTTCGGCATCCTTCGGATGCTTCGTAAATTCCTCCCTCTAGTCTCCATCCAGCACAGAAAAATCATTGTCCAGGCACTGATTGGCTCTAGGCTTGATTATGCTAATGTTTTGTTCCTGGGACTTCCCAAATATTTGGTCAGGCGTCTGCAAATCGCCCAGAATTCTGCAGCCCGAGCTATCTTTGGTCTTCCAAGAAAAGCCAGAGCCACTGATCTTCTCTCAACACTACACTGGCTTCCTATTGCTAAAAGGATTCTGTTTAAAACTTTGACCACGACTTTCAAGGCCCACTATGGCATAGGCCCCAAATACATTTCTAAACGATTGTCCTGGTATAACCCCCCCAGATCTCTCAGATCTTCGTCCCTATCGAAAATGAGTGTTCCCATTATCAAGCGTGCTAGAGCAGGAGGACGGTCTTTTATCTACTTAGCTCCTCATGCTTGGAACAACCTCCCAATCTCTTTGAGACAGACCTCTAGCCTTCTGTCCTTCCGAAAGGCCCTTAAGACATGGCTTTTCCCATAATTTGATGCTGCTTCCTGTTGTCTTCACGTCCTTTCAGTGTTATGTTCTCCCTTCTTCGGTTGGGTTTTCCTTCAATAAAGCGCCGGGATACTCCGTGGAGTGGCTGTGCGCTATAGAAGTATAAAAATAACATAACATAACATAACAAAACTGCGACAAGATCTGTTAATGAAAATGCTCTGAAAGCTTCATATGATGTGTCCATGCTCATAGCAAAAGCTGGAAAATCTTGTACAATTGCTGAAGAACTAATAATACCTGCTGCTAAAGCCATGGTGACAGCAATGGTTGGAGAAAAAGTTGCAAAAGATTTACATTTGGTGCCATTATCTAACAACACTGTAAGAAAGCGAATTGACAACATTTCAGACAACATAAAGGAACACTTGATTGAAAGAATTTGTAAAAGTCTGCACTATAGCTTGCAAGTTGATGAAAGTACAGACATAACAAATAAATTGCATCTCCTGTGCTATGTTTGATATGATTTTGAGGGGAACATTATTGAATATTTACTGTTCTGCTGCTATTTGATTCATACCACTGCTGAAGAGGTCTTCAGTAGTTTCAATGATTTTCTGACATCAAATGGAATTCAGTGGTGCAAATGCATAGGAATCAGAACAGATGGGGCACAATCCATGTCTGGGAGACTAACTGAACTTGTAGCACGAATAGGGGAAATTAACCCATCAGTTGTATGGCATCATTGTTGCATTCATTGAGAATCATTAACCCCTAAGAAGATACCAGAGGAATTGAAAAAGGTCTTGAATGAGTCAGTCCATGGATAGCGATCATCATCAGCTTTTGCTGCATACAGATGTCTGATGGCTGTCTTGTGGTAGAGTTTTGTCTCTGATTTTTTAATTAAGAGATGAAATCAGAGTTTTCTTCACTGAACTGGAGTCTCCATTTGTACTTCATGAGTGCTTACATCACTATACTTGGTTAGCTATGCTGGCATATATGGCAGCCATCTTCACACATTTAAATGCACTCAATGTGAGTATGCAAGGAGTAGGTATCACAATTGTTAATGTCGAAGACAAGATTGAGGCAATGATAAAAAAGTTAGACTTATGGGCTCGTCGCATATCCACAAATAAATTTTGATTCTTTTCAGAACCTGAAGACATTCTTGGAATCTTCTGAGGATGAGTTATCAGACAAAGTCTTAGAAATTTGTATCCAGCATATCCAAGATATGTGGTGTAGTTTTCGTAAGTACTTTCCACTTCCGGATGAAAGCAAAAAGTAGATTAAAGATCCTTTTAATGTAGATATTGAAAATTTATTGGGGCTGACCCCATCTGAGGAAAATGGTTTGATTGAAATCTCTACAGAGAGTCCACTTAAACTTCAATTCAAGGAAAAGTCTCTGAGTCTGACAAATTTTTGGCTGCATGTACGAACAGATTACCCTGATTTATCGTACAAGGCACTTAAGGTTTTACTTCCTTTCCCCACCACATATTTATGTGGGAAAGCTTTTTCAAATCTTATGTACCTCAAAAATAAGTGCAGAAATTGCTTGCAAAATGTTGAATCTGAATTGAAATTGTACAAATTGCTTGGGGGTCCCCGGCTTCCAGTAGTGATTCACTGGGGGTCCTCAGGAGTCAAAAGTTTGGGAACCACTGATCTAGAGTGTTCACCCACAGATGGTCCTAGAATTTCCTGCCTCCATGCCCAGGCTCCACTGAGTCTAGGGTCAGAAAATGCAAGTGTGAAGGGTATGTGTTCTGAGGCAGCTCCTTTGAAATGTAAGTGGGGATGTGGACAGCCCCACTCCTCCCATCTTTCCATCCTAGCCCATTCAGTCATCACCTACTCCCTGATTTTGTTACTCTCTGGGAGGAATACACAAAGGTCAATTACACCTAGTCATGTAAACCAGGATACAGGCTGCAGGCATCAAATGGTTTGGGCAAGAAAATGCTAAATACCAATGCCAAAATTATGGCTTAAAATCTGACTTTTCTATTCAAGGGGATTTTAAATTGGAACCCCTTAGACACTAAACATGATATTTCTTCCTGTTCTTAGACAGGTTATCACTTAATAAATGTAATGAGGTAATCCAATGTTATCCTACAGAAGAGGGAGGCCTCCCAGTAGTGAAACACAAAACTGAGTTTTTTAATACAAGGACATGTAAAACTTTAAAGTGCATGTCCCACTTTTTTAAATACAGTGCACCCTGCCCTGTGGGTGGTGTAGGGTATTCACTAGGGATGAATGAGATGCATTAAAAAGGGAGTTTTAGGGTTGGCCAAAGGTTTATTTTGCTAAGTAAAATTGGAAGTTTAAAACTGCATGCAGACTACAATGGGAAGCGTGGGATACATTGTAAGGGTCTTCTTAAGTGGGTGGCATAATAGGTGCTGAAGACCCACTAGTAGCATATAATGTATCAGCCCTGGGCATATGGAACGCGACTTTGCTTTGGAGGCTTTGGGATGTGTGGTGTGTTGATTTGGTACTTACCAACGAGCTGTCCTGTTCCATATGTGCCATCTTGTAAGTCCTGGTTGGTGAAGGACTGTCGGAAGATGAAGGAATCTTGCACAATGCCTGGGTAGTTGGCGAAGACATTGGTGAAGAGTCCCGGGTGGTACACTATTGCCTGCACATTGATCATTGATGGAATGCGTGTGCTTTCTGTTGCGGTAGTGGTGTGCAGTATCCGCAGGGGGCACAAGTTGGACATGTGTGCAGTTCATTGCACCCAACACGTCCGGGAATCCGGCTATGGCGTAGAAGCCTTGCTTTGCCTCCAGCTGTTCCTGCGCAATGTTGGGGAAGTAATGGTACTGGGGCTGGGGTATGAAGCTGAGGATGGCATCCAGTACAGGTTTGATGAACTTTGATTGGGCTGCCTGTGAGACCCCTCCGACTCTGGCAGTTGTTGGTTGGAAAGTACCAGAGACCAACAGGTGCAGGACAGCCAGCAGCTTAGTCTGCGGAGGGATGTTGGTTCTCCGCTGTGTTGGGACTATCAGCCTGTGGGCAATGTGGGTCATGATGCGGTGAATGATTGTCCTTTTGAGCCTGTAGTGGGCAATGTCTTCCAAGGGCTTCAGGCCAGTGAGAGTGGTGCCTTTTCGGTAGGTCTGCTGTTTTACTCTGCGCTGCCTCTGTGGTGGTCTGGGGGGGTGAGTCCGGGTGGTGGCGGTTGGGTGTTGTGGCCCTGTTGGGACTCCGAGCTGCATGATGAGTAGCTCCATGGTGGCATTTGTTCTTCGGGTGTGACTGTGTGCGGAGTTCGTTGCCTCCTGCAGGTAGTCGTCTGTCTTTGCAAATACCTGCGGCTCGTGCGGCTTATCGCCTGTTTTCGTTTCGCATTGTGGATCTGTCAGTTCGTTGTGAAAGTGGTGTTTTTTTTTCATTTGTTTCTGCATGGGAATGCCTGCTCTGCATCTCATTAGCGTTAGTTGGTGGTGTCCGTCGTGGTGTTAGGTTTTTGGGCTGTTATCGTGGGAATTCTGATGATGTCTGGTGTTTGCACCAGCTTGTGAATGGGGTGTTCGCTCTATTTCCACTTTTGATGCGTTAAGGTGGTGATAAATCGGAGGTAAGGCCTTGTGAATATCCCCCTTTATGTGTCCCGAGGCTTGCTCAACGCTTCATCAGCCCTCAGCTGAGTTGTGGGAGCAACTGGTGTTCTATTTTATAAGAGGATTTCGGTGATACAAGCTAGCCTTTCCTCCTGTTCGCTTGGTACCCAGTCTGAAGTAGTTTTGATGGATTTAAAACAACCTAACATAGCTGCCACCTCGGTAGCAACTCTCTCTAGGTTCAAACACATCCCGAGCAGTGTGCAGCATTAAATCTGGGTCTCCTGCTGATCTCTGCCCTCTTAACCAGTTACCACTAGTAGCAAGCATCATTAACGCTTTGGCTAAAAAGCTACTGAACAAATCGCTGTCTACAGCAAGAGTACCCCGCTCCAGGAAGCTGGCTAAAATCCTGACCATGCTTAAGAAATCTAGGCCAGACCCAGGAGAACAATTCAATTACAAACCCATATAATTACTCCCAGCTCTGTCTAAAGTGCTGGAAAAGCATCTCAATCAGCCGCTCTACTAATACTTGGAAGAAAATGACCTGCTCCACCCCAGCTTGTCAGTAGGAGACAGTGCTAGTGGAGGTTTCTTATCACATCAGAGGCACATTAAATTCTGGTGGGAAGGTAGTGCTGATTCTATTAGATCTGTTAGTTGTCTGTGATTCGGTCCCCCATGCCAACTCCTGGCACATCTCCAATCCATCTGAATAGTTAGTTAAGCCCTGGATTGGTTGACCTCGTGTTTGGAGGGTAGAGGACAAGAGCTTTGGATCCTTCCCTTCTCTTCAGAGTCCTGTGAACTGTCAGTGGGAGTGCCACAGGGTTTGAACCTGAGCCCTACATTATCCAATGTATATCTCAGTCCATTAGCTAAACTAGTTGAAGCCTTTGGAGCAAAAGTGATCTATTATGCTGATGACACTCAGCTGTTGTTTCTCCTGGGCAGAGAAGCAGAGTTCCCAGGGAAATCCCTCAGATCTTGCCTAACAGCAGTCTTTCACTGGTTAACCTACCATCTGATTAAACGTAACGCACACAAGACTGAATTATTATTCTTTTGTCTCAAAGCCCCAGAGACATAGCAGACTTTCTGCCCAGTCGAGGCACCCCCTGGGCCCTTAGGGAAGTACAATGAAGAACTTTTGTGTTAAATTTGACGACTGTCTCTGTTTCCAATCTCAGGTTAAAATGGTGGTGGTCACATACTTTGGGCTACTATGTATTCTAAGGAAGTTTTTACATTTCCTGTCATTCATAGCATGGAAGCTGTTCATCCAGGCACTTACAATTTGGTACTGGATTACGGAAATGCCCTTTATTTAGGCAATCCTGACTACCTTATTATTAGATGACAGGTGGTCCAGAATACAGTGGCAGGCACGTTTCTGGGCCATCCTCTGAAAACGCTTGTGTAGGCTCTTCACTGGCTCCCAATAAAGAAGAATTTTATTTAAAACACTTGTGTTGATTCACAGGGCACTTCATCACACATATACAGGCTATCTCAGGGCAAGTATTAGCTTCTACATCCCCCCCAAGAAACCTGTGATTAGCCAATAGCCTACTGGCTAGAATTCCCAGGATTTACTGTACCAGAGTTAAGGGAAGGTTTTTCTCTTTTCTATGGCCATTAGCTTGAAACAAGCTCCCATTAGAGGTGGGGACAATTGATGCAATTTCATTGTTCAGGAAAAAAAATGAAAACATGGCTCTTTAAACAAGAATAGATGGCTTATTTGCACTCTGTATTTGTGGCCTTTGTGCAGAGGTCCAGGACACTCCTCAGAGTAACTGTGAACTATACAAGTCATTTTTCATTCATTCATTTTCTCTAACTCATTTATAGGTTTAGCTTGAGGCAGCTGTGGAGGATTTTGATTCCCAGTTGACTTTTTTCATTTCTGTCAGTCAAGAGGGGTGGCCCAGCCTCCTTCAGGCTCTGATTGGTGGAGATGGGCCCTCTATTGGTCTGGTCTTTGCTAGGGCAATGCCTAGGTGCATCCCTCATTGCACAGTGCTGAGAAACACTACATGTGTGCCGCACCCCACCTTCTCCGCCTTTCTGGCAGGCTTACAGTCATAGGTGGATTATGGGCAAGTGAGTCCAGGCCCCTAGCAGCTGGTGAAGAAGATTCCTGCACTGCAGGATGCTGAGGAGGATCCTACGGTCAATGTCATTCTTGCCTCCTCTCTTCTCCTCCCTGTGGGTTGAGCAGTTGAGCAGTTGTTGAAGAGTCCCATGCTGTGGGACACAGAGGAGAGCTATATGCACAATGTATCCTCACCCACTTTCACCTCCTCCTGACGGACTAACAGTCAGAAGTGGATTATGGGCAAGTGAGTCTATGCCCCTAGCAGCTGTAGAAGATGTTAGGTCATTTCAATTACCTTGATCATTTGTAGGGCTGCTTCCTGCCCTAGTGGGTTGGTCCGTCCAGACTTGGGGGGAAGGAGGGTTGTTCAAAGATGCAGAGCCATGTACTGTATATGAAGACCTTGCAATAAGAGCAGGTCTTCATGGAAAGGCTGACATAAATACATTTTTAGTGTAATATGGACCATGTATAAAGGACCGATTTAGTTAATTTGAGAGGTAGGTGCATGAAGGAGACAATTAATTCCATTTTGTTGCCTGTTTAGTAATAAGTAATATGTGTGTTGCATTACTAACTAAGAAAAGAGGTAGACCCAATCTATCCTAGCTTTTAAGAATCAAGACAAGCAGAACTTTCCTTAATTTTGATGATTTAGATCACAAGGTACCCAAAAATATATTCTTCATTACAGAAACTCTGAATGAACAGTTTAGAGCGCAGGTGGCGCGCTTCCATATTGAAGTTTATTGTTTCCTCATACCCCATTAATTGTGTTTGATTTATGCATCTGATGGGCTGGAAGACATTAATTAATAATATAAGCAGACAGCTAGACACTTAAGATCCACAACCGAACTCAGCATTGGAATCACCTAGGAAATCTAAAATCAATCCGTATTTAACCCAACATATTAGGCTAATCTCCCAGGGTTGTAGAAATAGCTGGGACCACTAGTGAATACAACTCCAGGTCTTACCATGTTAACAGTGGCTCCTTAGTCTTGCACCTTTGAAGACATCTGGAACTCGGAGCTAAGCTTGCGCTGCTCCGTGTTTAACCTTAAGTTAGTCTTTGATGTGATGAAATCTAAGCATATTTCCATTTCCACAAAACATTTGATTTTCAATTCTCTGGAATTTGACATGTGCTGAAGGTTTAGAAATATGTTCTGGGCCTCGCTACCTCCTCATTTGTTTATTTACAACCTGATGTGTAGCCACTTTACCTTAAAATAAAGTTTAATAATTTCACATGTTAGTCAGATGCTAAAGGCACGTTGCAGTTAAATATTATTACGCACCTGAAAATAATTTTTATCCTAAAGACAGTAGGGTGCCTTCAATTCTCATAAATCTACAGAAAATGTGATTTTAAAACAAATGTAGCGTTGCATGTTCCATAATCCAGATATATAGTATAGTGTGTACGTTTATGACTATGTATTCGTAAAGTACCCATTCTACAGTGAAGTACTCTGCTTTGCCATTGTGCTGTGTCCCATGTAATAATTCTATCATAGCCTTTGAAAAGTGGCCAGAACCTATAATAATACTTTTATAGGGACTTATTTCATTATTTTTAATTATAATTAATAAGAACAAAGGACGATATTCACAAACAGCATTTTGTAGTATGTTTAATAGTACTACAATTGTTCCGCAGTTATAGGAAAAAGAACACTGACTGACTAAAAGGTATTTAGAAATGCATGCAACAAACGCTGTATGCTCTGTGAATGTGGAAAGACACAGGAACAAACACTTTCCGGCCTTTACATTTAACCAACAAACTAGTAAACAATAAGGGCCAGATGTAGGTCGGTCGGTAACGACCGAAAATCGGTATTTTCGTCCCTTACCGATCGGTAAATAGGTGATAGGTATGTAGGGGGCATTATTTTACCGAATCGGTAAAATTACCGATTCAGTAATTTTACCGATTCTGTAAAATAAAAAATCGGTAAATTTACCGAATCTGAGCCACCCAGATGTAGGTGGGACTCTTCAGAGTCCCAGAGGCCTTACCGAATCGGTATTTTACCATCAAATCCAATTTGATGGTAAAATACCGATTCCGGTGTGCATGCACATGTGTGCATGCACACCTATGCCATGTGACAGGCAGACCTGCCCTTAGGGCATGTATGCCTGCCACATGGCACCCAAGCCTGTTTTGGGGGTGCCAGAGGGTGTCAAAGTGACACCCCCTGCACCCTTGTGAAAATCGGTATTTACCGATTCGGTAAATACCGAATCGGTAATGCCCATTCATTCCTATGGGCTTCAAAGCCCATAGGAATGAATGGGCATTACCGATTCGGTATTTACCGAATCGGTAAATACCGAAATCATCCGATTCGGTATTCCAGCACATCTGGAATACCTACATGTCCACCCCATAGATTTACTGATTTTTAATTACCGAATCGGTAAAATTCGGTAATTAAAAATCGGTAAATCTATTTCACCTACATCTGGCCCTGAATGACTGAAACTCCCATGCAGTAAGCAAGACGGCAGCAGAATAAAGGAAACGGGTTGCCGGTAAACGCTGAGGCAACTGTATACAGTTACATCAGTGTACTACTTAGGTCAAAAGAGCTAAATGAAGGCTTAATGGCAAAAATTCCAATTCCGTTTTCCTTCAGTAAACACGGATAGGCTCAGCTCGAGCACAGCTCGTAAATGAACAGAAAAAAGTCATCAGCCAAAAAAGGTAACTGTGTCTTGAATAGAGAAAAAAACCTTAAAAGTTAACATTTCATCGATTTCCTCTATTTTAATTTGTAGTCAGAAGCGGCCTTGGTCCTGAGGAGGCGTCCAAACAAAGAGGTCGAAACACTGTGACTTTTAACCGCCCTCAGAGTTATAATCAAGCAAAGAAAAGTCTGCAATTTGAGGCAGCAAGAAACTGTGTTATGTGTCTCACTGTCTAAATTGAGTAGGACATTCAACCCCATCAAAATTGCGGTCAATTATGATACTTATCTAAATAACAAATTGAATCATGGACTCCAGTATAAAAACATTCAAGGCAGGTTTATTTAAAATTATTTAGAACATTTTTCTTTTGTTCATGTATAAGTGTTTTGTGTAAATATGTGGGGCCTCATTTATGAAAGCCTTGCGCCACCGGTGCGTCACTTTTTCCCATGTTAAAAGTGACGCATCGGAGGCGCAAGACCTTCATAAATAAGGCCCGTGATGTCTATATTTGTCGTATAGTTTACTTTAATTTAATCTTTGGAAAATCACTATTGATGGGCATACAAACTCTGACAAATATGTGATCTAATGTGTTGGCTTTTTTGAAAAAGATGGTAAAAATGATCTAAAAAACTGGTAGCAAAATTAAAAAGCAAGGTATCAAGAATTTATAAGTTTGAGCCAATCAAGACAAAAGTATTGTGAATACATCCAGCCTAGGTACATTTATGATTGAAACAAATCGTTTTTTATTTATGTAATTTGACCAACTACGGTCTTCCTTCTGTTCATTGGTTTATTTTTCATTTATTATAACACAGGTCTTAAGGTCCACTCCTGTGTTATACCTTGGTTGACACCAGGTGATACAGGTTTGGAATCAGAAGGTTTGAGAAGGTGGGAATTCGACTCGTGCCAGAGCACAAATGATTTGTTCTCCTTTTTGATCAATAATTGCCTGGCTTGTGCTGCTCCTCTGAACTGCAGGAGCTGCAGCAGCTCCTCCCCAAGCTAACACAGACTGCCAGCCAGCCCATTGTCACATACAACATGGCACTGAGCCAGCCCAAGCAAGCATCTCACGGGGTGCCTTCCTCCTACTATGGCATTAAGGCATGACATTAAGCCCTTATCTCAGAAGACCCTCCTTCTGCACAAATATGTTTACCCTCACCTTGTAAAGGGAAACGGTGGGGGCATTGAGGGAGTTCTGCTTTTGCCTAGGCGGGTGACTATCACTGCCATGGAATGTACAACGATACACCAAATAAAACTCTCGCCAGCCCCTGCAATGGCTCATACTTGTCTTGCTAATGCAGCCACCTGAAGATGTTGCGTAGCATGCAAAGGGTGTAGAAGCAGGCAGATGAGAGTGTGTTGACTTGTTTCTTCATGGATAGCTTGATATCCAGGATGATGCCTGGGTTGGGCAGAGTCAAAGAAGCTGCCATGGGAACACTGACAGTGCGCCACCCAAAAGATCATGCACGGTCAGTGAGCCTCCTGACTGCAGTCCTCTGGAGGGGGAAAGCGGGTCCCATGGACCCCCCAGACATCCCCTTGCAGGCGAGTTGTGTCACTCACTGCATCTACCTGCAAGGGGATCTCTTTTCCCTCCTGAAAGTGCAGGCGGGTTGCATGAACACATGCAGCAGCTACAAAGCTGCTCTGTTTTTACAGGAATACGATTCCATGGTGAAAGTGTGAGTTTTTGGCTACCCTAGGGGCAGCACATTCACAATAATGTAGCGCGTTTTCATTGTTTGTGATGGGTTGAGCTTTTCAAAGGTGCACCAAGCGCACAGATTGAAAATATTCTGTTTACATAATACAGCCCCTGGGTCCATATTCTACAAGTGCCCCAGGGACTCAGCAGCCATTTGCACCTGATTTGTGGAAAGGGGCGACCATTCGGTCCCCCCGAACGTATGGCGGAGTACCACGAGCCCCCCGGGAAGCCATTTTTGGGCGGGAGGCGAGCCTCGGCTGGTATGCCCGAAGCGGCGTAGCCGGGGCACGTTTTTTCCCGCCCTAGAGTGGGCTGGCCTAGACGCTGACGCGGCCAGTCACGCCCTAGGGGCAGGCAGGGGCGGGTTTACGCCCGCCCTGAAGACGGATAAAAGGAGCAACAAGCCAAGAACGCATCCTCTTGTTCCTGTGCTCGGAAGCTGCACCTCTCGCGACACGTGAGCTCGAGACGGAACGAAGAGCCAATTTTGAGTGTGGTAATCTTTCTTGTTTGTCTTACAGATACTCTGTTGGAGAATACCTAAGAAAGTTGGAAAGCGAATGACTACCGACCAGATGCTGCGTGTTCTTATGAAAGAGGTGACCGACCTAAAAAAGCGAATGGCGGATAAAGACGGGGAAGATGGACCGAAACGTCCTCTGGCTGGAGCAGCTCCGGGAGGAAAAGATAAGAGGCCCAGAAGGGGACCAGCTGGGGGAAGCATCCCGGTTCCATGTACCCCGCTCGAAGAGCCAACTCCGGTGCCGGTAGAGGGGAATCCGATTCCCGTAGTCGTCACCCCCGTGTCCGGGGAGGATATGCCGCCTGAGCTGGCAGCACAATTAGCAGCATGGTGGGGTAAAGGTAGCGAGGGCACCACGGCTGACGACGCACGGGTGTTGATGAGGCAACTGCGTGAAACAAGGGAGGCGGCGAAGGCAACATCGCCCGTTATCACGCCGGCTGCGGCTGTAGAAAAACCACCTGGGACAGGCTCAGCGGCAGATACAGCTTCCGGTTCAGGTAAGCGGCCATTGCCGATTGCGAGGGATGAGTCTGCACCTTCACGAAGGGAAAAGTTGGGTCAACATGTCCCTCTGGCTATTAAGGAGAAGATATGGGCAGAGGAGTATGTAAACATCTTCTCGTTGCTTACCGATCATTATGAGATGGAGCATGTTAAGACCCAAAAGGACCTCATGCATCCGAGTGTTTGGCGCGCAAAGATGGCCGCCTTTAAGGTAAATGAAAACATTGGCAACTGGGGCAAGGCGTGGGGGATTTTTACGTCCATCCTGGGCGAACGTAGGCCCGAGTTGCTGTCCGAATTGCCGATTTATCAGTCACGGATCATGGGGTATTCTGTGTCATATGGGGGCAATCAGTGGTTCTGTTACGATAATATTTTTAGAAAAGCGAAAGAACATGATAAAAACTTAACTTGGGATTGTTACGATTCTGTGTCATGGTCAAAAATGGAGGATACTGGTATGTTGAATTTGCCATTGGTAGGGAGTAGTGTGGGGGAATCCTCCCGCCAATATGCTGGGACGCCCTTTCGATCAGGTACGAGTAACGACCACCACTCGAGGCTGAACGCCACCACAGGTAAAAGGGGGATTTGTTGGAACTTTAACAGGGGTAAGTGTACGAGACCCCATGGGTCCTGCAAATTTAGGCACGAATGTAGTGGGTGTGGGCAATCATCCCATCCTGAGTCCATGTGCAGAGCCAAAACGGGTGAAAACGGGGGTAGAGGAGGCGCCAAACAGGTCTGAAATGGTCCGAGGGGCGCCTTTACCTACTCCAATTGATACCATGGCAATGATTCCTTGGCTCAGCGAATACCCGGATCACGCTTCCGCTGGGGTGTTGCGGAACGGTTTTTCGAATGGTTTCCGCATCCCAGTGGGGGAGTTTCAGGGTGTAGCGAAATGTAAAAACCAGATATCAGTCTTGCAACATACGACCGTGGTACAGGAGAAGTTCGGGAAAGAGGTCGCTCGTGGTCGAGTCGCCGGTCCGTTTAACGTGCCACCGGTTGCTAACTTGGTTTGTTCCCCTTTAGGGGTGGTCCCCAAGAAGGACCCGGGTGAGTTTCGGATGATACATAATTTGTCAGCCCCACGTGGTCTTTCCGTAAACGATGCGATAGACCCGGAAGTGTGTTCAGTGCGGTACGCATCCTTCGATGAGGCCGTAGCCATTTTGAATCGCCTAGGGCCCGGTGCGCTGATGGCGAAATCTGATATCGAGTCAGCATTCCGGTTGCTCCCGGTAGATCCAGACGATCAGCGTCTTCTGGGTTTCATGTTTCAGGGCCACTATTACATGGATAGATGTATGCCGATGGGGTGCTCTATATCTTGTGCCTACTTTGAGCAGTTCAGTTGTTTCCTGCAATGGGCCTTCACGAGGAAGACGGGGTTTCAACAGGTTATGCATTATCTCGATGACTTTTTGTTTCTGGGGGCAGCCGGGGATCCGGAATGTGGTCAGGCGTTGAATGACTTTTGTGTTTTGATGAATCATTTTGGTGTGCCATTGGCACCAGGTAAGACTGTGGGTCCTTCGACTTGCCTCGAGTTTCTGGGGATCGAGCTCGACTCGGAGGAAGGTTGTTTTCGTTTACCAGGAGACAAAGTGCTAAGGTTCAGGGCATCCCTGGAAACGTGTATTAGTCAGTCTAAAGTTAAGTTACATCAGTTACAACAATTGGTAGGACAGTTGAATTTTGCACTAAGAGTAATACCGATGGCCCGCCCCTTTTCCCGCTCGATCGCTCAGGCCATGGTCGGCCTTAAGGAGGGTCATCACCGCACGAGGCTCTCGGCAGAGGTTCGCCAGGACATGCGCATTTGGTTGGCATTTCTGGCGGATTTCAATGGTCGAATTGTCTGGAACAAACCGGCGGTGTCCTCCGAGGAGCTGGGACTGTGGACAGATTCGGCAGGGGGTATTGGTTTTGGTGCCATATTCGGCACACAATGGTCGGCTCAAAAATGGCCGTCATGGTGGCATGAGGGCGGGCTGACAAGTAACATTGCTTTTCTTGAACTTTTTCCCATTCTAGTGGCCCTGAAAACTTGGCCCGAGGGGTTCAGAGATCACTCTGTGGTGTTCTGGTCTGATAACATGACCGTGGTTGAGTGTATCAATAGCCAGTCAGCACGATGCAAATGGATTTTGAGACTGCTCAAAGAAATTGTGTTATTATGTATGCAATTGAATGTGCTATTTAAGGCAAGACATGTGCCGGGGGTGATGAACCAAGCGGCTGATGCCCTTTCTCGTTTTCGAATGCAGGCCTTCTGGGGTTTTCTGCCCACAGCGGACCCGGTGGCGGCACCCTTTCCCGAAGCTCTCTGGTCTCTCGGTGCCCCGAACTACGAAACCTCGTGGGAGAGAGTTTAGCACCCAGGACGAGGAAGGCATATGAAGGGGCGTTCCGTTCCTATTGGGCCTTTTTGGGGGCTGCTAGGGGGGAGCTTTGGGGCCAGGAGGAGTTGGTAGTGAAATTTCTGCTGTCTTTACGTCAGGCAGGCAAGTCAGTGGCCACGGCCCAGAGGCATCGGGCCGCCATTTCCTTTGTGGCAAGGGCTCATGGGATCCAGGAGCCAACAGCGTCTTTCGTTGTGCAAAAAGCGTTACGTGGGTGGCAACGCCTTGAGGGTCGCAGAGTAGATGAAAGGCGCCCGATAGGTCTGGATAGGTTGGCCCTGTTATTATCTGTACTTCCTGCAACATGTTCATCCCGGTATGAAACTGTGTTATTCCGAGCCGCTTTTGCGCTGGCATTCCATGGGGCTATGCGGGTGAGCGAACTAGTGGCGAAGAACAAGCAGGATGCGATGGGGGGACTGTGCCGAGAGCACGTTCAGTTCAGAGGGGAGGCAATGACTGTCTCGTTTGTCAGGTCCAAGACCGATCAGGGTGCGATGGGGGACTGCATAATCATACAAAGGATTCCCGGGTCCTCCATGTGCCCGGTGAGTTGCGTAGAGGAATATTTAGCGCAAAGGGTGGCATCATGGGGGGGACCTTGTTGAGACACGCTGACGCCACCCCACTGACGAGGTTTCAGTTTCAGCGGGTGCTTGCGATGTCGATTTCCGCCGCGGGCTTGAACCCCGGCGAGTTTGGGACCCATTCCTTTCGGATAGGGGCTGCTACAGAGGCTACAGCCAGGGGTCTGAATGTCGAACAAGTTAAACGTGTGGGGCGTTGGTCCTCGAACTGTTATAAAAGGTATGTGCGGTTGCACATGTTGTGAAGCTGTAATGATGTACTCACGCTTCTTGTTTTTGTTTGGTTTTCAGTTGCGCAAGCCTACGAGGCGGGCGGACTGTGCAGTCGACCCAACACCGGGCCAGCGGTCAGACATCACCAGCTGTGAAAAAGGAGGTGTGGGTCGTGGGCCACTCATACGTGAGGCGTGCCGCGGACGTATTCAAAGCAGGTGACATGATTCACGTGGCTGGGGAATACGGGTACAGTGTGTCCTTCTACGGAAAGGGCGGGCTCTGTATTGACCAGTTTCAATCATTTTTTGAGGGTTTGTTAGGGCGGACGAGGTCACCGCCGGCTATAGTCATAGTACATCTTGGGGGCAACGATTTGGTGACCACTGGTAGACGACTTCTTCTTGAGGCGATGCTTTCCACGGTAAGTTGGTTAGCGAGAAGAGTTCCAGGGTGCACAATCGCATGGTCCCATATGATCCCACGAAAAGTGTGGCGGGGGGCTCTTTCAGTTTCTGCTCTGAATCATTCAGTAAGGAAAATTAACAATAAAATGAGTAGATTGTTCCGTTCAAGTACACTGCATTCTATTTCGCATGGTTGTATTAAAGGGGACAGTATGTATTTGGGTGATGGTGTTCATTTGTCCCGGGTGGGGAACGAGTTACTCATAGGAGACCTGATAGCTTGGCTGAGGACGTTGTGACATGACCTTTAGGTAGGAGTGTGTGGGGGGTCCGGATAGCCGGTCAACTATCCGGCCTGTGGCGGTAAGGTCATGATCGGTGAGCACTAATTGGTAGATCCCTATGAGTGGGCGTCACCCATTACGGATGGGAGCGCACGAGGGAGGTGGCCATCGGCCCCTCAACGGGTAGGCGGTCCCTTCTAAGGATGGGCCGCCGAAAGGAAAGGAAAGGCGGTCAAGGCCCCTTCCTGGGTAGGAGGGGCTACAGCCCCCTCCTGGGGAATTTCCCGGGGCCAGGATATCTGCGACGGCAGATGTGGTAAGTTGTGTGGGGTTTGGGAGGGGGTCTACGCTACCTTCTAGATACCTCACACGAGTCCTCGGACGACCTTTAAGTGGCGTCGAGTTTATTGGGGCCCCCGTCAAGTCAAGGGAAATTGGTAGTTGCACTTGAGGTACACCTCTGTGCGGTCGCCCCTCACAAGTGAGGGGGATATTTCTGGTTTAGGGATCTTGACACCGGTTACGACCTTGCCGTTGGCCCTTAAACGTTAGGAGGTACAATTTCAAATTTTCAAGTTAATGTTTTGTAGGATGTTAGTTCGGCTAGGAGAACCTTTGTATTAGAGAATATGTTAAGGTTAGCCAAACATCGCAATGTGGTAATGAAATTGTACATAATATGAAACTGTTATTTTTAATGTTTTAATTTTGTTTCATATTTTAATAAATACGGCCGGGAGGGTCACTCCCTCCCGTCTTCCAAAAGTTCAGAACTGTTTCCGGTTTCCCATCCTTGGGGAGTGTGTTGAGAGGGGGTGGCGGGTATCTCAGCCATATGGAAAGGGGCGACCATTCGGTCCCCCCGAACGTATGGCGGAGTACCACGAGCCCCCCGGGAAGCCATTTTTGGGCGGGAGGCGAGCCTCGGCTGGTATGCCCGAAGCGGCGTAGCCGGGGCACGTTTTTTCCCGCCCTAGAGTGGGCCGGCCTAGACGCTGATGCGGCCAGTCACGCCCTAGGGGCAGGCAGGGGCGGGTTTACGCCCGCCCTGAAGACGGATAAAAGGAGCAACAAGCCAAGAACGCATCCTCTTGTTCCTGTGCTCGGAAGCTGCACCTCTCGCGACACGTGAGCTCGAGACGGAACGAAGAGCCAATTTTGACCTGCCCACCAGCCCCTGAGGACAGCAAGTGGTTTTGAATAAAATTTGATGTACTAACGCTATTTCTTCCAGGTTGTGATGATTATCGTGGTAATTCTGATTATGCAATAAAGAATGGTCATTTCGTAGTATGTTCTCAAATAAAGTAATCTTGCACTAGTGTTGATCCATGATCTTGCGTGTCGTTAAGCTGTAATTGTGTACTGTTTTTAGGAATTTAGTCATGTTAGTAATTTAGCATTTTAGTAATTTAGATAATATCGTCGTATTTATTTTGGTCGGGCGGTAAGGTCATGATCAGTGAGCACTAATTGGTAGATCCCTATGAGTGGGCGTCACCCATTACGGATGGGAGCGCACAAGGGAGGTGGCCATCGGCCCCTCAACGGGTAGGCGGTCCCTTCTAAGGATGGGCCGCCGAAAGGAAAGGAAAGGCGGTCAAGGCCCCTTCCTGGGTAGGAGGGGCTACAGCCCCCTCCTGGGGAATTTCCCGGGGCCAGGATATCTGCGACGGCAGATGTGGTAAGTTGTGTGGGGTTTGGGAGGGGGTCTACGCTACCTTCTAGATACCTCACACGAGTCCTCGGACGACCTTTAAGTGGCGTCGAGTTTATTGGGGCCCCCGTCAAGTCAAGGGAAATTGGTAGTTGCACTTGAGGTACACCTCTGTGCGGTCGCCCCTCACAAGTGAGGGGGATATTTCTGGTTTAGGGATCTTGACACCGGTTACGACCTTGCCGTTGGCCCTTAAACGTTAGGAGGTACAATTTCAAATTTTCAAGTTAATGTTTTGTAGGATGTTAGTTCGGCTAGGAGAACCTTTGTATTAGAGAATATGTTAAGGTTAGCCAAACATCGCAATGTGGTAATGAAATTGTACATAATATTTTTAATGTTTTAATTTTGTTTCATATTTTAATAAATACGGCCGGGAGGGTCACTCCCTCCCGTCTTCCAAAAGTTCAGAACTGTTTCCGGTTTCCCATCCTTGGGGAGTGTGTTGAGAGGGGGTGGCGGGTATCTCAGCCATATGTGACCCGGGGGCAGTTTGGTATTACAGAAGGGGCCGCAGATGCTTGTTCATCCCCTTTTGTAATACCGATAGCCCTGGTGCACATAAAGCGTCAGGACAATCTTCAGAGGGCATACCCTTATTTGCATGAAGGCATGGTCCCATGCAAATGAGGAAATCCCTTTGCCTCTACACCTGCATCATATTACCAATGCGGGCGCTGAGGCAAAGAAGCTCTCAGGAGGTGCACCACCTAAAAGATGGCGCACTCTCAGTGAGCCCCCTGATGGCATCCCTCTGGAGGGGGTAAATGGGGTCCGATGAACCACCCACACATCCCCTTGCAGGCAGGTGCAGAAACTCACTGAACCTTCCTGCAAGGGGATCTCCATTCCCCCTTCAAAGTGCAGGGAGGTTGCCGCCTGCACTGTGAAAACACGGAGTGGCTTCAAAGCAGCTGCTCTGTTTTTCACAGGAATGCACTGCCCCCAGGGTAGCACAAGTTTGCTGCTGCCTTGGGGGCAAAGCATTCACCATAATGCAGCACATTTTCATTGTTTGCATCATGTGCACCTTTTAAAAGGTGCCCCCAGCTCAAACAATGAAAATGCATCATTAGCACAATGCGGGCTCTGGAACTAAGAGCTAATCTTGCGCTGCTTGCTGATAAACCTTAAGTTTGCCTTTGATGCTGTGAAATCTAAACATATTTCCTTTCTCACAAAACATTTGATTTTTAATTCTCTGAAATTGGGAATGTTCTGAAGGTCTGAAAGGTCTCGCTACCTTATTTTTTTTCTTTAGAAACTGAAGTGCAGCCACTTTACCTTAAAATAAAGTTTCATCATTTCACATGGTAGTCAGATGCTAAGGCCACGTTGCAGTTAAATATTATTGTACAGCTGAAAATCATTTTTATTCCAAAGACAGTAGGGTGCCTTCAATTCTCATAAACCTACAGAACATGTGATTTTAAAACACATGTTGCGTTCTTTGTTCCATAATCCAGAAACGTAGTGTTGAGTGTGTACGTTCATGCTTATATATTCGTAAAGCACCCATTCTACAGTGAACTACTCTGCTTTGCCATTGTGCTGTCACATATGTATTCATTCTAAGATGGCCCTTAACAGGTGACCAGAACTTAAAATAACACTTATATGAGGACTTCTTTAATTATAATTAATTAAAACAAAGGGGCATATTCGCAAACGGCATTTTGTATTATGTTTAATGGCATTACAATGTACCTACTAATGTATCACAAAATACTATTCAATAACCTGCATGCAGAGATCTAAGTGCCTCCACCTCTCCTATTTTGTAAGTGCAGAGATCTCTACACACCTAAGTATACTTTTAGTGATAAATGTGAGAGGGATGGGGGAGTGGCTGGGAAATGGGGAAAATATGGGAGGGCATAGGGAGAGGTTTTTGGAGGGACATACAAACACCTACAAAGAGAAGTCCATTGCTATTCACAAAGTTGCCATCTATAGCTAATACAGCCATAAAGAACATACATCAGTAGTAAATGTACTCAAGCACAGATCTTTAGTAAGTCCAGCACCACACACGGCCAACCACTGGTACTGTAAATCCCACCCATAGAAAATGATGGAAGTAAGGACTTAAAATAAAAGCGTATATTTCATTTCATGTTTATAAAAACGCACATATATAAACTTGTTTTAAGTGGATTGTAGTCCCATTAGAAAGAAACATTGGCCAAATAAAGTAGAGTTGCAAATAAAGTAAGGAAAGGGAAAACAATAAAATTAACATACAGGGGTAAATAATAATACCATCATGACAATATCAGCATGTACCACAACAATGACTAATACATTCAAGATTGACTAACATATTAAAATAAAAAAACATAGGTCAGAGGGAAGCCTATTAATTGCCAAATTTATCTGCCGGCTATCTGGAGACCACTGGGGTTGTGTATCTGCAACTTAAAGAGGAGATCAGTTGATCTACACTCTGACCTCCAAGAAAAAAGTTAGCGTGTCTCTCTTTCCTAGTAGTGCATACATCAATGTATCAGTATGCTACTACCAAGTTGCAGTCTGATCAGCCAGCTCCATCTGTATGTGTCAATAGATAGACTTGCAGTGGTTGCCATATATTTTTTGCTCTGGCAGTGAGTGGTTGTAACTTGGCATAAGTGGTGTCACAATACATTAAATCACGGAACCATGCGTTGTCTGTTGGACTAGTAGATCCCCCCCAGTGTAAAGAGATCTGTCTTTTAGCGAGGAGCAGTGCAATTGCAACAAATCTCCTCACCCCCATGGGCAATGGTTTTTCATAGCCCAGCAGGGCCCGCAGTGGGGTTGGGTGCAATTCTGTTTCAACACCTGGCTTAGATAGCGACATATCTCCTCCCAATATGCCAGTATAGGGGCACAGCTCAATGCTAGATGTGAAAAATCAGCATTATCTGTTACACATCCAGAGCATCCAGGTGACCTCCTGGGGTCTATCCCCACCAGTAGACACGGAGTGAAATAGGCTCTGTGAATATATTCAAAATGTATTAATTTATGGCGAAGGTTACCTTATATATAACTTGTTTGTTTGCAGCAGTAATACCATGTCCGATCTGGCAAGGGAGAGCCCAAATCTTTTTCCCATGCCGCCCGGACTCCCATTCCAACCGACGGTCGAAGCAAGAGTGTTAAATGATAGAGGCGGGAGACAGGATGTGACTCGCTAGCTAATGTAATAGTCGTGCCGCTCGCAGCAGTTGTTTGCGGGATTGCCAGTGCCATCAGTTTTATCTCTCTGACCCAGTTTTACTGTGTGGGACCACTTCAGCCTCTTTGGAGCTAGGACCCCCGTGCGGGACTGCGAGGGCCAGCAGCCGTAGCGCCTCATCACCGGCCGCAGCTGGGGACTCTTCTTGCCCATTCCTTGCCTGATTCCTCTTAACTGCTCGTGGCACGCGCTCCGCGGGCGCCGCTCGCAGCAGTTGTTTGCTGGTTTGCCTATGCCATCAGTTTTATCTCTCTGACCCTGTTTTACTGTGTGGGACCACTTCAGCCTCTTTGGTGCCAGGACTCATGGTGCAGGACTGCGAGGACCAGAAGCCGCAGCGCCTCATCACCGGCCGCAGCTGGGGACTCTTCCCGCCCATTCCCTGCCTGTATTTAGCTACCCCCATTTCCGCATATCGCGGGACGCGCACGCGCGCGCCTGGGGAAGCCCGGGACAAGGGCCGGACCATCTGAGGCCGTCCAAGGACGATTGAGGCCGGGTGGGCCACCCCCCTTACTCTTGAATTTCTAAGAGTGAGACATTGTGCCTTATAATCCTTTACTATTCATAAACATTTATTTATTTGTAGTGCATGTAGATAAATGGCGCTTCGTTCAGGGAAAGGTGGAAATGTTATGACTAGTACTATCGGGGGGGTCAGTGAGCGGGACTCTTGACCAGTTCATTACTAGGGCAGCAGTAGTATTAGAACACGAGATAGCATTAACTGAAAAAAGAATATCTCTGGATCCTCTATTTACCAAACAATCATTGTTGGGTAAAATCAGGTCTGCTGTTACCCCTGAGCAGCCTCTTACTCACCAACCCAATGATGTTCCTAATATGAGTAATAGCTTAGTATCGGTGGTGTCCGTAGGCTCGATTGTCTGTATCCCATTGAATATTTCTAATGATAGCAATACACCGCCTGATAATAAGAGGGTGGATTTAATCGTGCCAACTTCACCAACTACATCAAGTACAAAGGTTATTACAGAGTTGAACCTAAGGAAAGGCACTAAAGCGCAACAGTCCACTGGTAAAAGAAAGCGTTGGGGTAGTGCTCAAAAGGGTAGATGTGCTAAAGTCATAAAAACGACTAGGCCAACACCCACTACTCCCCCTTCAGTGAAATCCCTTACTCCTGCTATTGATAAAAGAAGTTGGAATCCCAAGCAACCACCTAGCCAACAAGTCATTACAGGAGCTAATGAGGGTCTTTTGGGACAAATTGAGCAGCTCGTGAAATCCCTGATGTTGCCATTACTAGAAAGGATGAAACTAATAAGTGAACATCTGGGGAATTTAGAAAAAGTTGTAACGTCGAGTTCTAGTTTGTTAGAAAAGGCTGTGGAAAGCATGCAGGGCCGAGGCTCCCTAATACATCATATAGTGGCCCCGGGTCCAGTGAGCTCCACTATTGACATCCCTCAAGATTTAGCTGGTAGTGTGGATAATTGCCAAATCCAACCTAGTATTGAGCTCTGTCCTGACTCTAGAAAGTCTAATTTTAGTAGTAGTGAGGGAACAAAAACGGCTGGTAGGGATGATTTATTTTATTTATTTATTTATTTATTTATGTATTTATGCAATTTATATAGCGCACAAATACCCTAAGGTGTCTCGGCGCTGTTCAGATCAAGTGCAGAGAGAGATCAAGTTCTTACTGATTAAAAAGCCATGTTTTTTCTCTGGAACGTGATCAGGGAAGGGCAGGATTTTATATGGAGGGGGAGAGTGTTCCACAGCCTGGAGGCAGTGACTGTGAAGCGCCTGTCCCCCCAATTCACTTTTTTAGTGCAAGGAATTGGAAGCAAATTAGCTGTAGAAGAGCGCAAGGCTCTTTTGGGCATATCAATAGACAAGGCTTTCTTTAAAAATTCTGGCCCTATGCTATTCCTAGCCTTGTAGGTGATACATAGCGCCTTGAATTTGGTACGGCTCCTAACCGGGAGCCAGTGCAGTTGTCGGATAATTGGAGAGATGGACGAGAATTTTGGAGTATGGGTCAGGATTCTGCCAGCAGCATTTTGGACAAGTTGTAGCTTATTCAGAAATTGTTCTTGGGAATTTAGTAGTAATCCATTACAGTAGTCAACCTTAGATAAAACTAAAGTTGACATCAAGGTTTTGCCAGCGCTGGCTGGCAGAAACGGCAGTAGTTTCTTGATCATCCTCAAAGTATAAAAAGATGCTGAGACTACCGCATTGGCATGGCTTTCAAATGACAGCTTGTTGTCAAATAGAACCCCTAAATTCCTGACTTTATTAACCGGTGTCGGGGAGGGCCTAGGTCAGAAGGCCACCATGTTGGAGACCAAGACGGGGTCAAGCTACCAAATATCATGACCTCCGTCTTGTCTGAGTTTAATTTTAAACAATTGTGGTCCATCCAGGAACTGATGGCCATCATACCATCCTGAAAATTGGCCGCAACTGCTCCTCCATTGTTATGAACAGCCAGCACCAACTGGGTATCATCAGCATAGGATGTTAACCCAATACCGTATGATTTAATGACCCTCGCCAAGTCCGACACATAGATGTTAAATAGCGTCGGACTTAGCGAGGATCCCTGAGGAACACCACACGGTAAGGTGAAAACAGGGGAGAAGAAATCACCCAGTTTAACTGATTGCTCACGGCCAGAGGGAAAAGAAGTCAGCAGTGATTTGGCTTTGTTCTGAATGCCGATCTTTCCAACACGGTCGATCAAGATGTTATGATCGACCGTGTCGAAGGCCGCAGACAGGTCCAATAATATCAGGACTGCTGCGCCTCCTTGATCCATGATCACTCTGGCCTCATCTTCCGACCTTTATCAGGGCAGTTTCAGTCCCATGACCCTTCCTGAATCCGAATTGGGTATCATCAAGAAGATTATTCTGGTCGATGTAATTGGCCAACTGATGATTCATAATTTTTTCGAATATTTATGACGGAAAGAGGAGGGATGCGATAGGTCGATAGCTTTTGGATTCTGAGGGGTCCAGGCTTGGTTTTTTCAATAAGGGTTTGATGATTGCTTTCTTCCAAACTGAAGGATAAGAACCTGAATGAAACATAGCGTTACAAATGTTTGTCAGAATGAGAGCTATCAGGTTGGTCACTGGCTTAATGATCATAGGTGGACATGGATCCAGTGGTGATCCTGATTTGATAGTTGTTATAATTTCCTTTATCTGTGTAGGGGTGATTTGAGTAAATTCAGACAAAGCTGTGGAAGTAGGGGTGTGATTTGTACTGGTGGGTTCTGAAGTTAATTTTGTGGAAAAGTTAGAAAAGATGTCATTAATCTTAAGTTTGAAAAAATCTGCCAGTTCATTACACAGATTTTGGGATAGTTCTATGGTAGTGCACATAGGTGGGGTGGACAGATTCGAGACCACTTGGTAGAGTTGTTTGGTGGAATTTTTGGATAACTCTATTTGCTCCATATAATATTTTTGTTTTTCTGTAGTTAACAGCATTCTGTAAATGGCTAAAGCTTTTTTGTAGGCATCTCTATCGTTGTTATCATAGAGTTTACGCCAACGTCTTTCAAAATTTCAATAACGTTGCCTTTCCAGTCTGAGGGTTGCGGAAAACCAAGGAGCAGAGGGTGTATTGCGATTTGGCTGTATAGATTTTAAAGGGGCCAACGCATTGAAGGCATTATTAAGTCAGGCCGTGTAATTTTCTGAGGCAATGTGGGGATCTGCTGTATCCCCTGGTTGGGTGGACTGTAAAGTTAGATCATCCAAATTCTTCCAGTCTCTGAATTGTGTAGAACGGTTTGTCAAGTGTGTGTTTTTTACATTCCTGGTTATAATGGTGAACATTAATGCAGCATGGTCTGTCCATGTTAATGGTTTTACTGAAAGTGAGGTGATGCGAGGATTATTGGAAAAAATGCCGTCCAATGTATGCCCAGCCTGATGTGTAGGAGCGGTAATCAGTAATTTGAGACCTGCTGAGGAAAGGTCAGAGACTAAAGTTGACGAATCTCTGTCATTGAGATTTTCTAGATGAAAGTTGAAATCACCTAATATTGTGTAGTCCGGATTAGCTGCTATGGGCTCTAATAGGGTATTAAGGGATGCTAGAAAGGGGGTTCGAAGGCAGGGTGGGCGGTAAATAAGAGTGCCATTGAAGGATTGCATGGGGGAGAGTCTAATGCAGAAAGTTAGTGCTTCAGCTGAATCAAGGTTAGTTCGTTCTATCCTTGTGACCAGATTGTTTCTATATACAATGGCGATACCGCCTCCTCTTTTCCCTGGGGTCTATCCTGCCTGACCACATAATATCCATCCGGGACTGCTGTGCGGAGATCGGGACCGGATGATTGATCTGTCCATGTTTCTGTTATAAAGAGGAAGATCTAGGTCTTGGCTTAGTATGAGTTCATATATATCCTCTTTATGTTTTGTAAGTGACCGAGCATTAATAAGCGCACATTGGGTAGGTTTGGCCATGGTGTTTAATTCGGGTAAATTTTGTATTTGTTGAGGAAACGGGAGTGTCAATTTATATATGCAGTTTGGACATTGTACGGATTGTAGGTTGAATGAAAAGTCTGCCTTAAAGTGGGGACAGCGCGAGCCTCCCATAGTGTTCCTTATGTCCCTCAAATAATTGCTAGAGTAAGTGATAGCCTTACCTCCTTGATGGGGTCTAGGAGGGCCATGAGGAATGGCGCTCAGCGCGGTCTTAGCGCGGATGGGCGCAGACGGACTTGCCTTAGGCGCGCCTTCGGCGCGCTGCCGGCGTGCCCGCTGCGCCCCCCCCGCTGCGCCGTCGGCATTGGTGTTCATTTGTAGGAGTAGTAGAGGAGGGCGGGAGTCAGCCAGCAACTGGAGCGCTACCCCTGCCTTCCCCCAAGATGGCATAAGCCTTCTTTCGCCCAAGTAAGTAATGTGCTGTGTGAGGAGTGTGTGTAGGTACAAGGGAGAGATTGGGGCTTGAATAAAGTGCAAATGTCAGTTTAAAATCACCAAACAAGAACACAGAGCGTAGTATTACAATTTAAAAATCGATTGTGAGTCACTGGGTTAAAAACGTGGATAGCAGCAATGGTACAACAATGATCCCTCCTAGCCTAACAGCCCCCGGCTTCCGCCTCAGGGGTGTGAGCACACTAGATCTGTGCCTCGCGTCGTTCAATGTGGGTTTTAAATCAGCCGGGAGGGCATGAGTCAGCAGCAACTGGAGCGCTGCCCCTGCCTTCCCCCAAGATGGCGTCCACCTTCTCTCACCCCAGCAAGTAATCTGCTGTGCAAGGAATGTGTGTAGGTACAAGGGAGAGATTGGGGCTTGAATAAATAATGATGAAAAAGAGCCTGGGATTCCGGTTGTGGCTGGGGAGATACTACCCAAAAGGGAATAATGTTTTAGGCAAAACAGGTGTTAATCTCCCCCCAAATCCGAACCCATCACGGTAGTATTGACTGGTGTCCCCGGGTTACAAGATGACATGCTGGAAACCCATAGAGAGTTGAAAAATAAGGTCATCTATTGGTTGAATAGGAACAGATCTCTCCCAGCCTACACTAATGCAGAGATTATTCACGTCAAAAGGGTTAGCTGGTTGGGTTGTAGACCGAAGGACAAAGAGGGGGATTGTATAATAGTGAATTTCAGGGACCCCAGGGTGGTAAGATTTAATTGTAACAGTACAGGGCCGGGTGGGGAGGGTGGAATACAACCTTTTAACTTGAACTATTTTTATGTCCGTACATCTCTCCCCCAGTCTTCCATCCCGCAAATATGGCGAGAAAATAAATCCAGTAGATCTCATCCAGTGTCATGTGCTTATCTAGGTTCCTGATCGATACTGTGACCTTATGCCCCTATTCGGCTATAAAGCCCTTTATTCCCTATATTGGCATAACCGTTCAAGTGCGATTTTCTGAAAAGTCATCTCTGGCCTCACACGAGCAGAGCCACAGAGCCACATTCCAGCATGACTCTCTGCTACTTCCTTTGCGACCAATTAGTGCAATGACAGAGCAGCAGTCACTATCTGATATTCCTAGATAACACTCCGAGTTCTTCAACAAGATAAAAACTTAGCAAACCTGGAAATCCCCGCTTGCTATGTTTTGATTAGTAATAGAACTCTAATGAGCAACTGATAGCTGCCACTTCCTAGTGACATCTTTTATTGACGTCTTATGTCCAGCAAACTTGCGTCAAACCCGGCACCTGTCAGGTATAAATATTACCAACGTTGCCTTAAGCAATGCGAAGCTAGCTGCTGTTGAGCGAGAGCTACTGTTGCTGATGCCAGCTGCCTGCATGACCAGTGTTGGTAAAAACTAGCACTCTGTCGCTGCAGCCTGCTATCCTGTGGTGGTGAAGCTACTGATTACCATTATCGCCGCTACAGCGCGAACTGTGGTTCAGTACGCTTGAGGAGCCGTGCAGCCGTCCTCTGCGAAGACATCCAGCCCAGCTGCCCGCGGACGCTGTCACCCCTCCTTCCTCCCGACGCGCTGAGAGAAGCCGCTGCCTTTCTCGTGCAGAGAAATCCAGTCCCGGCGCTTCCGGTTTACCCTCGCGGGTGACTGGGATATCGAGAGAGACCCCTGAAGGAGATACCAATCCTCCATCATTCTATTCAGAGGTATGGTGTTGACTAAACCCTTAGAAGAGAATTCTTGAAACAAACCTTGGCAAAACCAACTTAACTTAAGCTACTTACTTACTCCCCTTCTCACGTGTTAGGCTTAGGTCAGGCACACCGGGGTAGGCTTAGTTAGAAGCACCAGTTGAGTATGTTAGCCTAATGTATATATGACTGTATATATGTTTTATTACTTTTAAACCATTGTATGGCTAAGAAACCATATCAATGCTTTTACAGTTCTATTTCGCAATTCTTATCTTACTGTACGTACTTTTTATAATAACAGTTATTGCAATTGTGGCAATACATTTCTCTTGTATGAGAAGAAAGACTGTTCAATAAATGTTAACCTTTATTGATACACGCCCGTCTCTCTATTCTCTACATCTCGTGAAAGTAAACTGCACTAGACTGACTGAGTGAAATCTATGTCTATTGTTTCACACGACCCTAGAGATCGACTCTTGATCTGAGGAGCAAAGTTGTCATGTTGCACGGTTGTTGGAAAACTGAATCCCTTCTTGTCTGTGCCAAGGAAGCTGATCACTTCCTATGCAGAGAAGAAAGTTTCCAGTGACCTCTGAGCTAGTTGGTAACACAACCCAATTAAGTTTAGCATAGTCAGTGGAGGCCTGGAATATCCGCAGTTCCACGTCAATACTACTGTTTATGTTATTCCAATGCGCAGGGCCTAGTGGGAAACTAGGAACTACACTACATGGCGCCCAACGTTTGGTAAGGCGATAAACTAACGTAAGACTTGTAGAGTAACTCAGTCGTGCATATTTCACACCCCTTTCTCCCGTAAATACTCCAATAGACGTCTGGAGTGGGTGAAAGGTTAAAATCCGCCCGACCTTAGTAGGAAGAGATTCCTATGTAAAGCTCTGGTTTATTCAACGTTGAAGGATACAGTGTTCCAAAATATTGTGCATCTAATCTTTGTCTCCTTGGAGACCTACTCTGCAAAAACTGCATTCATACAATGTCAGTAGAAAACAACGGCACCTCTGGGGCCGCAGTAGATGCGACTCAGCAGGGTCCCGAATACACAGATCCGGATGCTATTATCATCCCGGTCCAGTTAAGAAGATCTATAACTTTAAAACTTATAGAAAACGGACTACCACCTCAAGGTGGTACAGTAATTTTCGTGATAGAGGCTCACGAGTATCGGCAGACAGAGGTATTCTATTCATGGATAAACTTTCCAGCGGTAAACGCAATAACACAAGAGTTTCACTATTACAAAATAGAGGAACCTCCGGATGAGTACGCCCCTTTCGAGGAGGTTGAAATTCCACTTAAATTTCAAGAGCACCTGCTCTGGTTTAATGGCGCCCTAAAACACAATGATCACATAACCAGGCTCGGTCCACTAGGTAGACCAGGAGCCACGTGGCCGGTTCTAGCCAGCTACACACCACATCCTGACATTGCAAAAATGTCTAAGGAAGAGCTGTTAGGACAGCTAAACACATTAATAAAAATACATAGGCAATTAGTCCAATATGTAATACGGACTGCAACAGTCCAGCCAGCTGTTAATTCACACCAGCTGACCCCTCATCAGGGGAACACAAATAAAATTACACCACAGAACATACAGTCATGTCTTGGTAAAACACCCGTAAAACGGGAACAAATTCCTTTCTGGTTAGCCCAGAAAATCACTCAAATAGAGGCAGTATTTCCTGATACTACCCCTATTGAGAAACACAGAATCTTGACCATTTGCCTTCCTATGGGAATCGCACCACACGTGGAGGACTGCGACACTTGGGGTACAGTCTTTGCTTCCATTTACACAAAAACACACGGTGTTCCGTCTATGGCGGTAATACCAGACGTGCTAAAACAGATTCAAAATGAATTCGGTCCAGAGCCCGCTTTAAATCTAGGTATGAAATTACTGAAAGACTTCAAGCAGGTCACGGCTATATTATTAGCCAATGTAAAGGGAGAAGCAGCATCTGTGGCGATTCGCCAGAAGTTGAGGGAAACAGATATAAAAGATCCTGTTGAGCTTGCAAAAATCATAGAAAAATGCTATGAAGAATTAGGTAGAGACAGCTTGGGTGGAAAACCAGTTAAACCCCAACTGCTCGAAAATCCTGAAAAATTATTTATTAAAAATAATTTAAACACTCCTAAAAAGAGCTGGGATGGAAATAAACAATCCACTCCCAAGGAAAAAGTTTTCCAGTCCAGAGGAAGGTCTCCTCGACGGAGGGAAAGAACTCCGACTCGAGAACGCCAGTCTCCCCAACGGGAGCCCTCTGAGAAAAGATATAACCTTAGAAATAGGGATAACATAAAAAAAACCTGATAGATATCGAAGTATTGATACACGTCCCTCTCGATCTCTTCCACAGAATTCGGGAAGAAGAGGACGGTCAGACCCAGGAGAGCACACCAAGTCCAAAGACAAGGAACCTGCTCAAAATAAGAAATCTCAATTTCAGAAAAAGAAGGTAGCCAGTATTAGAGTAATCAACCATGCCGAGAATACTGAGGACACAGTTGAAAAACGGGGAGTGGGCATTGACAATGTTGGACAGTGCAGCAGAGATCAGTATAGCGCGCAAGAACTTGATGAGTCATCTGGAGACAGTGGACACGAATGAATACATTCAGGTTGAAACTGCCGACGCCAGACTTAGCGAGCCCCATAAAATATACGAAATAACATTGCGTATGGAGGGTGATAAGACTAGGAAAATTAAGGGTCTATTTTGGGATAAGCTCTCAAAAGGCTATGATATTCTGTTAGCTGAAAAAGATTGGCCCCCGGAGTTTGTCAGGGAGTGCCCTCGTGGCGAAGAGGTAATTATGCCTGCCTTCTCGAATCACATACCGATTCACAAAAAATACACATATGCCAGGAAATGGGCAGTAGCCCAGGCACCTGCATTGTATAAAAATCATGTAGGATGGGATGAGGATTCACCGCCTCACAAAATCCAGCTAAAAAGTGAACCAACTGCCCAACGGCAGTATCCCATAAAGCAAGAAGCTAAAAAACAAGTCAGGGAGATCTTAGATCAACTTGAGTACCAGGGGGTGATTGAAACATGCACCTCTCAAATGAACAATCCTTTGTTTCCTGTCTCCAAGCCAGACAATTCATATCGTCTAGTTTTGGACTACAGACACCTTAATACATGTTGCAAAACCTTTGCAGTACAAAACTCGCATAGTGCAGCCCTAATGAATAACATAGTTAGGAAAAAATATAAAACGACATTAGACATTTCTAATGGTTTCTTTTGTCAAAACATTGCACCAGAAAGCAGATACTTGACCGCTTTCTCCGCATTTGGGTCGCAGAAAAAATTCTGTCGACTCCCACAGGGGTTCAAGAACAGCCCAGGACTATTCTCAGCTAGGGTAACAGAGTTACTACAAATCTATGATGATGAAGCATTATCTTACGTAGATGATATTTATCTCACAGACGACGACTTGGATACTCACTTGAAAAGAGTGAACACCATTATACTTGGGTTCGCAGCAGAGGGTTACAAATTCAACTTTAAAAAGTCTCGAATTGCCCATCTGACAGTACTGTTTTTAGGGTACGAATTATCAAGTGAAGGGAAAAGCCTAGCGGACAACTTCTTAGAGAAGTGCGCTGTACTCCAAGCTCCAAAAACGCTGAAGAATTTACAATCAATACTAGGTTTTCTGAATTTCGGAAGAACTTACATTCTAAATTACGCGGAGAGGATTAAACCTCTCTACGAACTAATTAAACCTGATTTCAAACAAATCTATTGGACTCAAAAACACACAAAAATTTTGAGATCACTGCAAACAGACATGTTAGCAAAAACAAAATTAGATACACGTGACAACACACATGATCTTGTAATCCGAGTCATCCCAGGAAGATGCGGATTCACATACCTAACATCTAATGAGGGAGAAAAGGTACCAATTTCAATTAAGTCTCACTTGTACACACAAGCAGAAAAAACATTCAGTCGCACAGAAAGAACTGTGAACGCAGTGCAAATCGCATTAGCAAATGAAAGAGAACTAGCACACGGCAAACGGATTAATATCCTTACAGCGGAATCCGCCTTCGAGGCGCTATTCAGCCCAGTAAACCTGCCTACTGTGTCATTGGATCCGAAATGGATACAGTGTATAGATTCTCTAGGAGCGGAAGATGTGAAATACTATTTCGCCCCTCAATACGAAGAACTGAATGATTTAGAATATGAAGAAGAATATCCTCTGCCAATCGAAATCCTGCCTCTCCCACAATACGCCTGTATAATCTATACAGATAGCTTTGTACAGCATTTCAACGTAGAGAGAAAATCCTACGATGCAGCATGTGCGATCATTAAATGTCGTTGGCTGTGCGGTAAAATCAAACCGAAAATAACAAAAACTGAATCAGTTAAGTACTGTTCGGCTCAAAGAACTGAAATCAGATCTTTAAAGATGGCGCTCGAAAATGCAGAACGCGAATTCCCCACACTTATAGTGTGCGATTCTCATTTTTGCGTCAATTCTTTCAATAACAAACTGCAGAGTTGGATCGAAAACGACTACAAAGATGACACAGGTGCCACAATAAAGCATAAAAAGCTCTGGAACGAGGTAGCTCTTTTACACAAAGAACTACAAATGACTCACGTGATTCACGCACAGAGTCTTCAACGTGATGGCGTTCACGTTGCAGGGAATTCATTGGCTAATACAGCCACCGCGGAAGCAACTAACCCGGCTTCCGTAGCCACAAAAAAGCGTACAGATAAGTATATAGACGGGGAAACCATGCTGGCAGTAAGAACGACCGTAAAAGGCGACTGTGCAGCACTACCCGTAAACTATCCACTCAATTATGCATACATAATCGATGCAAACTCCGTTCCTTTTGCTCGAATCCCTGGAGTGGGGGATAGAGTAATTCCAAACAGGAGCAGGAGGGGCTTCCTCTTACTGGAAGCACACATGGGGTTGGGACTGAAACACCAAACAATCAAAGCCTCTCTGAAAGAATTACAATCAGAGTATTGGTGGCCAGGAATGAGTATAGATATTCAATGTTTTGCTCAAAATTGTGAAGACTGCAACAGAGATCGCAGTAATGAACAGGCCAGTGTAGTTTCAGGATCCCTTCTAGACAGCATAAGGCGGTCTATCTGCGCAATCAAAGAAGAGAAGCGCGTCCCAGTGTACAACGTTTAAGACTAAATACACTTAAATAATGAGGCCTCCAGCGCTCGGCTGACGCTAGAACTGTTATAAAAAGATTAGCGAGTCTTTATCGGCACATACGCAATTACCACGTTCCATTCTGACCAGGGTCCTGCTTTCAGCTCTCGAGCCTATAAGGGGGCCATGGCCAGCATGGGAATTGGATTGTGGTATTCTTGTCCGTCGCACAAGTGTGATAGAAAGAAAAAACCGGGACATAAAGCAATCTATAACAGCGAAGGTATTAGGTTCAGGCGCTGGGTGGGTCAAACATTTAATAAGTGTCCAGACTAGTCTTAACAACATGCCAAGAAATTCTCTAAAAGGTTTCAGCCCATACGAACTATTGTTCGGAATTAGAATGAACGTTCAGGACCTCGATAGTCAGATGTCAGTGGTACAAAAAGAAACAAAGCAGTTTGAAGTAAAAGACCGTTTGGCTGTTTTACAGGAACTGAATGAAACAAGAAAATCATTAAGCAACATAAAGTTAAAGCAACAGCCAAATACCACTGACGAGGCACCACCCGCAACAGCCCCAGCAAGGCCTGTCTGGATTCCAAAGATTGGGGATCTAGTCAGAGAAAAGATCGCGGTTAAGAAGGAATTTGGGCCTTCTTACAGAAAAGCAGTGCCTGTCTTAGCAGTCACCGGAACAAGATCAGTTGTGCTACCGCCCCTTGCTGGTAAAAAGGAGAACAGAATCGTGTCCATCGATCTGGTAAAACCACAAGCATGTGGCCTATAATCAACAGTAGGCCCAGTGGACTCCCAAGAAACAACAGAATACCCAAACTTGCAACAATCCAAGAGGTTCAAACTGAAAGACTCATCACATTCGATCAGCCTGCAGTGCACAATGAAGGACTATGCAATACAGCCATGGAACTCGTGCCTCTTGAAACACAGATTGAAACAGTTCGTCAAGAAACAACACCAGTCTACACTAATGTGGCATCAGAAAGTGCTACCGAAAGACAGATTGAAAAAACAATCCCATCAATTGACAGAACTGCCTCTGGTTATTTCATCAACTTCGACAACTTCTCTGAAGATTTTAACGACCCCGAAGTGATGCCAGAAACAAAAAAGTATTCTACAGAAAATACAACAGGACTCCTTCAACAAATCAAAGAACTATATCTGGATTCACCGTTGATTGAGCATTGGATAATTTCAGGGGTATTCATACTCCTACTCTGCCTAATTTTAGTTTTAATTTTAGGGAAGTTCATTTCAATTGAATGGACACAG
Source organism: Lissotriton vulgaris (assembly GCF_964263255.1). Taxonomy (NCBI): domain Eukaryota; kingdom Metazoa; phylum Chordata; class Amphibia; order Caudata; family Salamandridae; genus Lissotriton; species Lissotriton vulgaris. The sequence goes on from NC_141694.1 coordinate 504,249,356, forward strand.
CAAGTCAGAACATCAACCTAGTCCTGAAACCACACAGATCATCCCATGTGAAGAAAAGAGAACTGTCAACAGTAAATGTCACAGCAATTCCAATACCTGGTGGGGTAGTATGGGAGAAAACAGACTATGAGATCTATGGTCCGGTCGAAATCCTGAAGTATCCTCATCAACTAAAGGTTTCCTTAAGTGACTTTGTTACACCTAGTACATTCTCTGATGATTGGGACTTTAACAGTATTAATGACATGATGTCTGATTTAGTAATGTCAGCTAGATTCACAGATCATGATTATTTACAAGGTTCATCTAGTTATGAGCAGTTATTCTGTTACACCCACTATGGGGATCATTACTTGCATAAATCTGCACAGCCTAGAAATGTTTTTATGTATAATCAATGGGAACATTGTTCTACACCACCTAAAAGCAGTTCTAAAGCATTTTTTGAGAAATTCAAATACTTCTCAGGGTTTAACACAAGTGATGCAGAAACGTTTTATTATAAACTGTTAGATAAAACAGGAATGAAAACAATGCTGACAAATTCTAAATTGATATATTCAGAAGCATTTTATGATAAAATGATGACATTTGGTTTTGATTATTGGAAAAATAATATTGAAACGAAAACAATTTGGGGTACAAAAGATTGGCAGGTGCAAGGCTTAGAAGCACTATTTAGAACCTGCATGATACCAGAACAAATGTTATTTTTAAATGACACTGTACACCAAACATCTTGTCTTGGCCTAGCTAAGATCAAAGACCTTAAAACACCGTCTATACCAAAGCCAATACATGAAAATGCAACTGCAGATAATGAGTTAGACGTGTCACACATTTTACATTTCAACAGAACACATCCTGATTGGAAAAAGTGGTTAATCTGGCCTACAGACACAAATAACTGTCAAGATAGGTTCCTGAATAAAACACAGGGGTTAAAATTGACCAGATTAGACCCTAGATACTCCCAGAGACAACATCCAGGGGTTATAACAACATACAGTGTAGGTAAACTTTGCCTCGAATGGCTTACAACATCCACACTGGCTGAAATTAAGCAACACTTGTCTTTATTAAAAGATGGTGCTGATTTGCGCGATTTCATTCTTGGACCACGCAAACAGCGTCAAAAGCGTTTCATAGCGACCAGCATCTATGCAGCTTACAACGAGGCTTGGAAAGTAAAGCAAATTGAAACTGCTGAAAAGATACGAGAAATTGATCGTATTAATTTGGAGAAATCACTATCTGTAGTAGACAATGGGTTAATGACTCTGTCTTCCAGAATATATTCTTTGGACAATATTGTATCCTCTGCCTTTGATGTGATAGACAGAGATTTGCTTATGTTACAACATGGCCAGTCTCAATTACGCTCTATTATAGAATTAGGCTGGACGCTGCAAAATCTTCGTTCAGGCTATGTGCCTTGGCGTTTGATAAACACAACGTCATTATTTTCCATTTTTAACCTTACTGATAAACAGATCAGTTTGGCACAGAAAGGAGCAGACTATACAATCTTGAGCATCGAGAAACTCGAGCGATTACCATTGACAATGTCAGAGAGTCCTGTCATTGAATGGATAATACACGGAATTATCACAATTCCGATAACAACTTTCCGATTTCATAAGTGCCTTGAATACATACCTGCTGGCCAGTATGAACAATTGGGTAAGGGATATGTAAAATCCGAATGGAAATTACCATACACTCATTCTTGCTATAGTGACAGCGACAAAAATGTATTTCTTAGTGGTGACAACTGTAAACACTCACTAAGCGGTATACTTTTGTGTCAGGGTATTAATTTACACGGAGCATGTGATGGAAATTCAAAAAACCTTTCATGCCACCAGCTAGTCACACCTGCAACTCAGATAGAGCCCTTCTTTATGCAACTCGCAAACGGGAGTTACATTCTAAGAACGGATCACAGGTGCTGTGGCCTCGCGCCCGGACTAAGTTATCTAGTAGAAGTAACGTCCATGGTCAAATGCTGTATGCAAGCATTGTTCCCGAGCGGGCCTCCAGACATAGTGACTCCCATCTGGCCTCGTCTGAATCTCTATTCTATACGAATTGATACATTAAGCAAAATGAAATCTGTGCTTTTACAGACAACAGTGCCTATAACGTCATCCAAAGAGACGTATGATCTTCTAGTCGCAAGGACGGCTACTGAGGTCCATGACCTTTTATCAACAAATTGCCCCGTGCATTTCGTACAAATGCTCGACCAACTCCTTAACATGTCTAGTGCTACAAGCATCCCAGGCATATTTAAGACAGTCTTTACGGGACTGCTAACACCCTTCCAGGCAATTTTGGGAATATTTCCTAATTTTGTGCACTCCATCTTTGGTGGTATTCCACTATTTTTGGGACTCATCGCAGGGATTCTATTTTTGACCCTCCTGCTTCGTTATGGCAAGCCTCGGCTCAGACATAGCTCCCATGGGAATGGAAGAGACAATCCTAGCAATGCGCTACCGGGACAGGATAACTAACGTCCTTGGATTGGCCAGGCTGAGAGATCTAAACATGACCTGGTTCCTTTCATTCAGACCGATATGGCAAAATTGCATTTTACCTGTGCTACGGTGTATGCTTTGCGGCGAGGAATGCGTGTTGGACATCTGTCTTTCACTTCCATCAGCAGTACCAATGGACGTCGATACTTTGCTAAGTCCAATAACGGCTCACGCATTGTGTTGTCCCCAGCGGCTACCAATCCTGATGACGGCATTTGTGGAGACTCCTGTACTACAGCCAAGTGGTAACAGTGGAGCGAGTGACAAAAGCAACATCATCCAGGTACAACGTGCTGTGAGCATTGCTGGTCCTGACTTCGATGACAGCAATCATTCTCACACCTGCCAAGTTTCAGCGCTATCTAATTTGGTTGAACTATCACCTGATTTTGTAGACCAATTCTTTGCGAGCCTGTCTGATACGATGTTCTCACCCATAGAGAAACAATAACTTTTGAAAAGCTTTCCGACACACAGCGTTCCTATGAACTCTGGATTCGGCCTTCAGTTTTGATCAACAAAAAACTGCCAGGAGCTTTGGTAAACTGATTTTTCTTTGAATTGGACAATTTTTAAATATTGACCTTTTTCTTCTTTTTGGCACGAACAATTCTTTGCTTAACGTAAAAACTATTCTTAGAGAACAGAAGCTTCACACTTCTATTTCTAAACACATCTAGAGACATAACAACATTACACCAACCTCTAGCACACATGTTATTACAATGCATTTTTATGTGATGATTTATCTCGCATTTCTTCTGTCAGAGATACTTCATGTGTAATTCTTTATGCATAATCGTTCATTGATTTCATATGCAATAATTTTTGAATGATTACTATGCTTTTAAAACTACGTACAGTACCTAAATTCCATGTATTACAAGTACGCCTATTTCGAATGCATTTATGTATTTTGGGGTGGGCTATGTTACACAATGTTACACATGCATCTAATTGCTTAGTTTTAGTAATTTTGATGGACATGAATTCGTGGAGTGGGTGTCATGTGCTTATCTAGGTTCCTGATCGATACTGTGACCTTATGCCCCTATTCGGCTATAAAGCCCTTTATTCCCTATATTGGCATAACCGTTCAAGTGCGATTTTCTGAAAAGTCATCTCTGGCCTCACACGAGCAGAGCCACAGAGCCACATTCCAGCATGACTCTCTGCTACTTCCTTTGCGACCAATTAGTGCAATGACAGAGCAGCAGTCACTATCTGATATTCCTAGATAACACTCCGAGTTCTTCAACAAGATAAAAACTTAGCAAACCTGGAAATCCCCGCTTGCTATGTTTTGATTAGTAATAGAACTCTAATGAGCAACTGATAGCTGCCACTTCCTAGTGACATCTTTTATTGACGTCTTATGTCCAGCAAACTTGCGTCAAACCCGGCACCTGTCAGGTATAAATATTACCAACGTTGCCTTAAGCAATGCGAAGCTAGCTGCTGTTGAGCGAGAGCTACTGTTGCTGATGCCAGCTGCCTGCATGACCAGTGTTGGTAAAAACTAGCACTCTGTCGCTGCAGCCTGCTATCCTGTGGTGGTGAAGCTACTGATTACCATTATCGCCGCTACAGCGCGAACTGTGGTTCAGTACGCTTGAGGAGCCGTGCAGCCGTCCTCTGCGAAGACATCCAGCCCAGCTGCCCGCGGACGCTGTCACCCCTCCTTCCTCCCGACGCGCTGAGAGAAGCCGCTGCCTTTCTCGTGCAGAGAAATCCAGTCCCGGCGCTTCCGGTTTACCCTCGCGGGTGACTGGGATATCGAGAGAGACCCCTGAAGGAGATACCAATCCTCCATCATTCTATTCAGAGGTATGGTGTTGACTAAACCCTTAGAAGAGAATTCTTGAAACAAACCTTGGCAAAACCAACTTAACTTAAGCTACTTACTTACTCCCCTTCTCACGTGTTAGGCTTAGGTCAGGCACACCGGGGTAGGCTTAGTTAGAAGCACCAGTTGAGTATGTTAGCCTAATGTATATATGACTGTATATATGTTTTATTACTTTTAAACCATTGTATGGCTAAGAAACCATATCAATGCTTTTACAGTTCTATTTCGCAATTCTTATCTTACTGTACGTACTTTTTATAATAACAGTTATTGCAATTGTGGCAATACATTTCTCTTGTATGAGAAGAAAGACTGTTCAATAAATGTTAACCTTTATTGATACACGCCCGTCTCTCTATTCTCTACATCTCGTGAAAGTAAACTGCACTAGACTGACTGAGTGAAATCTATGTCTATTGTTTCACACGACCCTAGAGATCGACTCTTGATCTGAGGAGCAAAGTTGTCATGTTGCACGGTTGTTGGAAAACTGAATCCCTTCTTGTCTGTGCCAAGGAAGCTGATCACTTCCTATGCAGAGAAGAAAGTTTCCAGTGACCTCTGAGCTAGTTGGTAACACAACCCAATTAAGTTTAGCATAGTCAGTGGAGGCCTGGAATATCCGCAGTTCCACGTCGATACTACTGTTTATGTTATTCCAATGCGCAGGGCCTAGTGGGAAACTAGGAACTACACTACACCAGATCGCTGGCAAGAGTTTTCCCCCCTCTTGTCTAACTGCTATGACATACTTTCTGGCTTGGAGGGAGTGGACTGACTTGGTCAAAATCCCAAAGGTATTCCATTGATACAGGGTTTGGTAAACGTAAAATCCATCTTGTGCAAGTGTATTGCTAACAGAAATAATCACACGGAGGAGGGAGCTGACCCATGTTCGGTGTCCTTCAGTAGAGATCGGTTTCTGACTGAAGAGGGCGTTGGTTCGCATTCGAGGTACCCCACATTGGAAAATGGGGAACCTTGTATTGAGCACTTAGTGTGGGGTTTACCGCAGGAAAGCTGCAATTTAAAAACGTTGGCCTCCGGGCCCCAAGAGTATGGGGGTTCCGGCTTTGGTGGGGTGTCGACCAAGATTCCCCAACAAGTTTTGGACCCCAACCCGTCTGCTTTAATCACTTTAATGCATAAGTGAAAAATAGTCTCTTGGAACATTGCAGGCTTAATGAGTAAAGTTTCGATAGCTGAGTGGATCAAATTTGTGGAGGATCATGATATGCTGATCTTCCAGGAAACATGGGCTGTGGACCCTATCCACCGCCCAGGTTTTTTTAATTTGTATAAAGCGGCTGCAAGAGGAAAAAAAGGAAGACCATCTGGGGGCCTAACTATTTGGGTAAGGCAATCTATTAACTATAGTCTGATGGAAATAATTGTAGACAGCCCGGACATCCTTGCTGTAAATCTCAAACGGCCTGATCAGTTAGATATCTTAATTGTAAATGTGTATATTAGGAGTAAGCCAGGTGGGAGGGGTTCCCCAACCGTCATAGATTTGGACACCTTTTTTGACTCCACCAGGTTAGATTGCTATAGGATTGTAGCTGTGGATCTAAACTGCTCGTTTGAACCTCTCAACACTGATGGCCCAGCCCAGCTTTCCTACGCCGTGGTCCCCCGCACCAGAAAGACCAGATCGGGAGGCCGCTCCTTCTCCTTCCTCGCGGCCAAAGCATGGAATGCCCTTCCGCTCCACCTCAGACAGACAACATCGCTCCCCATCTTCGCAAGAAACCTCAAAACCTGGCTCTTCGACAGACCCCCTCCTTGATGGAATGGAACCTGCACCCCCCCACCCCCCCCACCCCTAGCGCCTTGAGACCCTTACGGGTGAGTAGTCGCGCTTTAACAAACTCCTGATTGATTGATGGAGAAACCCTCTGGGTTGAGGAGGACGTACAATGGAATATTCCTTCACTTGACGTTAAGCCTATTAAGAAATGGACAGAGGCAGCCATGCAGTGGATGGGTTTTTGCCTGGAGCGTGGCTTTAGGGCATTCAACGGACGTTCCACCTCCAACAAAATCGGTAGGGCAACATTTGATAATGGAAAATCTACTAGCCGTATCGATTATATTCTCCTTAAGATTGAATATTGGTCAATACTCGATGACATGGTGATTCTTGACCGCCTTGAGAGTGAGCACAACCCACTCTTGTTGAGCCTAATCTTAAATGGAGGTGAAAGGAGTATTAACCAAATCGAGATAATGACTGCGGATGCCTTGCTAACCAATGATATGCGAAGTATTCGCTGGTCAAGGATCATTGAAGATCCCGATGTCCTAGTAAAGATAAAGTCGGAGGTTTCTAGGATCTTGTGTGCCCTGCAGTCGCTCCCGTCACAGGAAGATATTATTGGTAAGACATCTGTATTTCATGAAACACTCTTCCAGGAGTTAAAATCGTATTTCTCTAAAACTAGAAAACCACAAAAGACCCAATCCCAGGCCTCCGGAAAAGCTTGGTATAACAAATCCTGCCGTGCATCCTATGGTTTACTGGCGGCAGCTATAAGGTCATGTAATATACCAGACATCAGGAAGGCTAGGAGTAACTATCGTAAAGTGCAATGCCTTGCCAAAAAAGAGTGGGATGACCATCATTGAGAGAAGCTTTTAGATGCTAGTAGGTTGAAAAATCAGACAAAGTTTTGGCATATAGTCAAGTGGGGTAACACTTCCCATTCCCAAGATCCAGGTAACCATGTCTCACCTGAGGACTGGGTTGGGTTTTTCGAGGTTCCTGAGGTGCTGGCAGAGTTAGGGTCTGAAATCCATAGCTGGGCACATTGTAAAAAAAGTGTTTGTTTTCACTGCAACAATTTAATTTGTCCACATTGCATTTTGGGCTGTTTCCCGTCATGGCTCCCAGGCCTACTCCCACAAGTCAGGTTCCATTTTTATTGGGAGACTTAGTGGGACACGGAATAGTACAAATGTTATTACCCATTTACTTTCTTTGCATTTTTGCCTTCCAAATGTAAAGGGAGAGGAGGTAGCCATATGGCTAGAGCGGTTGACCTTGAAGCTGGGGAACTGGGTTTGAGTCTTGGCAACAACGCTCTACATACTGTGATTTTGGGCAAATCACTTAATCTCCCCATGCCTAACAAAAATGAATGTGTTCATCTGTAACGAAACTGGTGCCCATGTAAAGCGCTCTGATACCCATTGTCTCGGGTCTAGTTTGCGTTATATAAAACTCTAAAAAAAGACATTGTGCAAAAAAGAAGTCATTTTGAAACATGTCCTAATCACATGATTGTATGGGTACCCACAATTTTGGACATGTGCAAATAGCCAATGCTTCTAAACTGCATATTTTAGTCCAATTTCAGAAATATATAGGTTTCCTAAGTACCTACTTTTCACTCTTTATATTTTACCTAATGAATTTCTACATACCCAGTACATAATGAAAAACCATTGCAAGACGCACCTCAGTTATTGGCTCTGGTTACCTCGAGTTCTTGGTAAACCTGCAAGTCCTATATATCTCCGCAACCAGAAGGGTCCATCGGACGTAACGGTTTATTGCTGTAAAAAATCTGCAATACTTAAAAGAAGTTACAAGTGAAAACGTTGGCACAAATTGCTGTTTTTTTCCAACTCAATTTCAATATATCTTTTTATTTCAATTGTTAGTTTCTATAGAAAAACCTTGAAGGATCTACACAAATGTCCCTTTGCTAAATTCTGAATTTTGTCTACTTTTCAGAAATGTATAGATATCCAGGACTCATTTTTGCTTTCACACCCGTTTCTACCACTAACTGGAAGGAGATTGAAAGCACAAAAAATAGGAAACAGGCAGTAAAATGCCAAAACCGTGTAAAAAATGTTGGTTTTCTGACAAAAGTTGATCTGTTCCTGAAAGATGGGAAGATGGTGCTATTAGTGCCACAAACCATTTGATGATACCTTTTGCAGAGGAAAAAACAGACGTTTTCTTCTGCAGCACTTTTTTCCTAAAAAAAACAAAATAGCTATATTTTTACCAATAGCTCAGCCGCCTCCAGGGGAATCCACTAACCCTGGGGACCTTTAGAATCCTCATGATGTTGGGCAAAAGGGCCACATATATTGGCAGCAAGTTACAGGGGTCAAAGCGCAAACTACTCCAAATAGCCTAAAGAAGGCTTAGCACAGATGGGGGTGGGGGCTGGCAGTCAAGGAGTTAAGCACATATGCATGCTTTTCTCCCTTAGTCTACCGCCCTTGCAGTTCGTTTCATTTTTTAGACTTTCAGGAGACATATTGTAACTTATTATCTCTTTGAGTATCATTTATGTGAGCTCTTCATATCTATCTTTAGAGGATTACAGCAACTCATTATCCATATATCCATGATAACAGTTGTCTAAATAAACCAATTTCCATAAATGTACACTTAAAAGATACACGATTCGGCATTTTCACACATAAATAGGAATTCTATAATGCTAAAAGAGATTTCAGAATTTGATTTCTTCAAGAGCGGATAATGACATCCTTTGCATTAAATAGTGTTCAATAGTTAATTGCCTCACTTTCTTTGCATTGGTAAAAACGCCTCGTGCCTCTGTTCTAGTGATATACATTAATTGACTATTGAAGCAAGTCCAGCATGCATTCAGCCTCTGCTTCAAATAAGTGTGCTTCACCACCCCTCCTTCACGCTTGTATCACTTGTAATTTGCTAAAATCGTATTTTAAAACACGTGAGCCGTGTTCCACAATGTTCCTACACATACATTTCTTAATGAAAGAACAATTGTTTTCAATTTATCTTTTTTCTGCAAACGTTTTGATTTTGTTTTTTCCAACCGCCAGGAAAATGTCATAGGCCGATGCACCCAAAAGGGAGAACCAACCTTTTGGCTGGACGACTCATAAAAACCAAGCTTGTCAAAATATTATATTTTCTTAAAAAATTCAAATTGAATGTAGTGCAAGAGAAAACTAAATAAACATATCATTTTCATTTATGCCCACAAGCATCCATGTTTGTTGCCAATGAGTTTGCCTTCAATTTAAAATAAAAATGTATATCTTGAAAACCGTTGTCCAATAATTATTATGGTATATGCGTGCACCTGCTATACTTATTAGCAATAACTAGGTTAAAAGAGGAGAGCAGGGCTTTTACCTTCTTACAAAACTAAAAAAATAGATGTAAGGCTACAAGATTCAACATTCACAAAAGGATCATTCACATCTACTCAATAAATATTATAAGACATGCACGTTTAATCCTACAGCCACCCTGTCTTGACGTGACAGTACATATACGCCTTGGACTGGAAATGCAATGGAAACTGTACAAATGGACACAGAATACCAGAAGCCAAGCAAAAATCGGCCCTACAACATCAACACATTCACCCAAAAGCAAACTTTGTTTAAAAAATATATCAACTTTGAATCAAACTGAAAAATGCTATTTATAAATATTTATTAAAAATGTAGTGCACATCTGACTTCCCAAAGACAGGCATAGTAATGTTCCAAAACATCAAATCACAGCATAATGCAAAATCAAAACGCAACATCCTTTACAAAATGTACATCTATTAAGACATGTATATGTGAGCCCTCAATTATGAATCCAACAAGCGAGGGGTGGCTCAGTGAGCACAAATGTGCCACAAAATGCCTCGGCTAGAATTGAGTAATAATCTGCTAAATGGCTGATCACACACAGGCGAGGTCCTCCCTGGACTGGAAACACGCATCCTAGGATCAGTTTCATTGTCTCACCCCTCATCAGCCAGGATAGCTTGACTCCAGTGGCATGGACAGCACAGGACCCACGTCTGGGCATTCCTGTCCCACTCGGGTGACAAATATATATTTTTTAATTTGACCTGCATTCCATCCATCATCTGTATGTCTTTTGCTTTCTTGCCCTAAGCACACTGGGTATGCCCAGACGTGGGTCCCAGGCTCACTGTGCCACAGGATTCAAGCTAGCTTGGCTGATGAGTGGTGATGCTTGTTTCTGGTCCAGGAATGACCTGAAACAAGGGCTGGACTGTGGAATCATTTTTGTCCACCATAAGCGTGGAAGGGTATACTCAGATGTGAGTCCCTAGCTCATTGCACCATCAGGATTCAAGCAAGCCGGGCTGAAGACGGCTGAAATGCCAGAAACCGGTCCCCGGTAGCTTGTTTCCTTCCCAGTATAAGAATTGGCTTGGTAGTTTGGTCTGCCCTGTTCCCATGATGCACCGGGCCAGGGTCAGACTAATTTGCATATAGCCAAGTTCTGAGCTGGGATGGTGCAGTGAGCTGAAAAACGGTGATGGATCAAGCCCTGATCTTTGGACTGGGTAAGAGTGGTCTGCTTAATTCAGACACTCTGTTCATCACCACCCCCTTTTCTGAATCATTTTTGTCCACCATAAGCGTGGAAGGGTATACTCAGATGTGAGTCCCTAGCTCATTGCGCCATCAGGATTCAAGCAAGCCGGGCCGAAGACGGCTGAAATGCCAGAAACCGGTCCCCGGTAGCTTGTTTCCTTCCCAGTATAAGAATTGGCTTGGTAGTTTGGTCTGCCCTGTTCCCATGATGCACCGGGCCAGGGTCAGACTAATTTGCATATAGCCAAGTTCTGAGCTGGGATGGTGCAGTGAGCTGAAAAACGGTGATGGATCAAGCTGTGATCTTTGGACTGGGTAAGAGTGGTCTGCTTATTTCAGACACTCTGTTCATCACCACCCCCTTTTCTGAATCATTTTTGTCCACCATAAGCGTGGAAGGGTATACTCAGATGTGAGTCCCTAGCTCATTGCACCATCAGGATTCAAGCAAGCCGGGCCGAAGATGGCTGAAATGCCAGAAACCGGTCCCCGGTAGCTTGTTTCCTTCCCAGTATAAGAATTGGCATGGTAGTTTGGTCTGCCCTGTTCCCATGATGCACCGGGCCAGGGTCAGACTAATTTGCATATAGCCAAGTTCTGAGCTAGGATGGTGCAGTGAGCTGAAAAACGGTGATGGATCAAGCCCTGATCTTTGGACTGGGTAAGAGTGGTCTGCTTAATTCAGACACTCTGTTCATCACCACCCCCTTTTCTGAATCATTTTTGTCCACCATAAGCGTGGAAGGGTATACTCAGATGTGAGTCCCTAGCTCATTGCACCATCAGGATTCAAGCAAGCCGGGCTGAAGACGGCTGAAATGCCAGAAACCGGTCCCCGGCAGCTTGTTTCCTTCCCAGTATAAGAATTGGCTTGGTAGTTTGGTCTGCCCTGTTCCCATGATGCACCGGGCCAGGGTCAGACTAATTTGCATATAGCCAAGTTCTGAGCTGGGATGGTGCAGTGAGCTGAAAAACGGTGATGGATCAAGCCCTGATCTTTGGACTGGGTAAGAGTGGTCTGCTTAATTCAGACACTCTGTTCATCACCACCCCCTTTTCTGAATCATTTTTGTCCACCATAAGCGTGGAAGGGTATACTCAGATGTGAGTCCCTAGCTCATTGCACCATCAGGATTCAAGCAAGCCGGGCCGAAGACGGCTGAAATGCCAGAAACCGGTCCCCGGTAGCTTGTTTCCTTCCCAGTATAAGAATTGGCTTGGTAGTTTGGTCTGCCCTGTTCCCATGATGCACCGGGCCAGGGTCAGACTAATTTGCATATAGCCAAGTTCTGAGCTGGGATGGTGCAGTGAGCTGAAAAACGGTGATGGATCAAGCCCTGATCTTTGGACTGGGTAAGAGTGGTCTGCTTAATTCAGACACTCTGTTCATCACCACCCCCTTTTCTGAATCATTTTTGTCCACCATAAGCGTGGAAGGGTATACTCAGATGTGAGTCCCTAGCTCATTGCACCATCAGGATTCAAGCAAGCCGGGCCGAAGATGGCTGAAATGCCAGAAACCGGTCCCCGGTAGCTTGTTTCCTTCCCAGTATAAGAATTGGCTTGGTAGTTTGGTCTGCCCTGTTCCCATGATGCACCGGGCCAGGGTCAGACTAATTTGCATATAGCCAAGTTTTGAGCTGGGATGGTGCAGTGAGCTGAAAAACGGTGATGGATCAAGCCCTGATCTTTGGACTGGGTAAGAGTGGTCTGCTTAATTCAGACACTCTGTTCATCACCTACCCCTTTTCTGAATCATTTTTGTCCACCATAAGCGTGGAAGGGTATACTCAGATGTGAGTCCCTAGCTCATTGCACCATCAGGATTCAAGCAAGCCGGGCCGAAGACGGCTGAAATGCCAGAAACCGGTCCCCGGTAGCTTGTTTCCTTCCCAGTATAAGAATTGGCTTGGTAGTTTGGTCTGCCCTGTTCCCATGATGCACCGGGCCAGGGTCAGACTAATTTGCATATAGCCAAGTTCTGAGCTGGGATGGTGCAGTGAGCTGAAAAACGGTGATGGATCAAGCCCTGATCTTTGGACTGGGTAAGAGTGTTCTGCTTAATTCAGACACTCTGTTCATCACCACCCCCTTTTCTGAATCATTTTTGTCCACCATAAGCGTGGAAGGGTATACACAGATGTGAGTCCCTAGCTCATTGCACCATCAGGATTCAAGCAAGCCGGGCCGAAGACGGCTGAAATGCCAGAAACCGGTCCCCGGTAGCTTGTTTCCTTCCCAGTATAAGAATTGGCTTGGTAGTTTGGTCTGCCCTGTTCCCATGATGCACCGGGCCAGGGTCAGACTAATTTGCATATAGCCAAGTTCTGAGCTGGGATGGTGCAGTGAGCTGAAAAACGGTGATGGATCAAGCCCTGATCTTTGGACTGGGTAAGAGTGGTCTGCTTAATTCAGACACTCTGTTCATCACCACCCCCTTTTCTGAATCATTTTTGTCCACCATAAGCGTGGAAGGGTATACTCAGATGTGAGTCCCTAGCTCATTGCACCATCAGGATTCAAGCAAGCCGGGCCGAAGACGGCTGAAATGCCAGAAACCGGTCCCCGGTAGCTTGTTTCCTTCCCAGTATAAGAATTGGCTTGGTACTTTGGTCTGCCCTGTTCCCATGATGCACCGGGCCAGGGTCAGACTAATTTGCATATAGCCAAGTTCTGAGCTGGGATGGTGCAGTGAGTTGAAAAACGGTGATGGATCAAGCCCTGATCTTTGGACTGGGTAAGAGTGGTCTGCTTAATTCAGACACTCTGTTCATCACCACCCCCTTTTCTGAATCATTTTTGTCCACCATAAGCGTGGAAGGGTATACTCAGATGTGAGTCCCTAGCTCATTGCACCATCAGGATTCAAGCAAGCCGGGCCGAAGACGGCTGAAATGCCAGAAACCGGTCCCCGGTAGCTTGTTTCCTTCCCAGTATAAGAATTGGCTTGGTAGTTTGGTCTGCCCTGTTCCCATGATGCACCGGGCCAGGGTCAGACTAATTTGCATATAGCCAAGTTCTGAGCTGGGATGGTGCAGTGAGCTGAAAAACGGTGATGGATCAAGCCCTGATCTTTGGACTGGGTAAGAGTGGTCTGCTTAATTCAGACACTTTGTTCATCACCACCCCCTTTTCTGAATCATTTTTGTCCACCATAAGCGTGGAAGGGTATACTCAGATGTGAGTCCCTAGCTCATTGCACCATCAGGATTCAAGCAAGCCGGGCCGAAGACGGCTGAAATGCCAGAAACCAGTCCCCGGTAGCTTGTTTCCTTCCCAGTATAAGAATTGGCTTGGTAGTTTGGTCTGCCCTGTTCCCATGATGCACCGGGCCAGGGTCAGACTAATTTGCATATAGCCAAGTTCTGAGCTGGGATGGTGCAGTGAGCTGAAAAACGATGATGGATCAAGCCCTGATCTTTGGACTGGGTAAGAGTGGTCTGCTTAATTCAGACACTCTGTTCATCACCACCCCCTTTTCTGAATCATTTTTGTCCACCATAAGCGTGGAAGGGTATACTCAGATGTGAGTCCCTAGCTCATTGCACCATCAGGATTCAAGCAAGCCGGGCCGAAGACGGCTGAAATGCCAGAAACCGGTCCCCGGTAGCTTGTTTCCTTCCCAGTATAAGAATTGGCTTGGTAGTTTGGTCTGCCCTGTTCCCATGATGCACCGGGCCAGGGTCAGACTAATTTGCATATAGCCAAGTTCTGAGCTGGGATGGTGCAGTGAGCTGAAAAATGGTGATGGATCAAGCCCTGATCTTTGGACTGGGTAAGAGTGGTCTGCTTAATTCAGACACTCTGTTCATCACCACCCCCTTTTCTGAATCATTTTTGTCCACCATAAGCGTGGAAGGGTATACTCAGATGTGAGTCCCTAGCTCATTGCACCATCAGGATTCAAGCAAGCCGGGCCGAAGACGGCTGAAATGCCAGAAACCGGTCCCCGGTAGCTTGTTTCCTTCCCAGTATAAGAATTGGCTTGGTAGTTTGGTCTGCCCTGTTCCCATGATGCACCGGGCCAGGGTCAGACTAATTTGCATATAGCCAAGTTCTGAGCTGGGATGGTGCAGTGAGCTGAAAAACGGTGATGGATCAAGCCCTGATCTTTGGACTGGGTAAGAGTGGTCTGCTTAATTCAGACACTCTGTTCATCACCACCCCCTTTTCTGAATCATTTTTGTCCACCATAAGCGTGGAAGGGTATACTCAGATGTGAGTCCCTAGCTCATTGCACCATCAGGATTCAAGCAAGCCGGGCCGAAGACGGCTGAAATGCCAGAAACCGGTCCCCGGTAGCTTGTTTCCTTCCCAGTATAAGAATTGGCTTGGTAGTTTGGTCTGCCCTGTTCCCATGATGCACCGGGCCAGGGTCAGACTAATTTGCATATAGCCAAGTTCTGAGCTGGGATGGTGCAGTGAGCTGAAAAACGGTGATGGATCAAGCCCTGATCTTTGGACTGGGTAAGAGTGGTCTGCTTAATTCAGACACTCTGTTCATCACCACCCCCTTTTCTGAATCATTTTTGTCCACCATAAGCGTGGAAGGGTATACTCAGATGTGAGTCCCTAGCTCATTGCACCATCAGGATTCAAGCAAGCCGGGCCGAAGACGGCTGAAATGCCAGAAACCGGTCCCCGGCAGCTTGTTTCCTTCCCAGTATAAGAATTGGCTTGGTAGTTTGGTCTGCCCTGTTCCCATGATGCACCGGGCCAGGGTCAGACTAATTTGCATATAGCCAAGTTCTGAGCTGGGATGGTGCAGTGAGCTGAAAAACGGTGATGGATCAAGCCCTGATCTTTGGACTGGGTAAGAGTGGTCTGCTTAATTCAGACACTCTGTTCATCACCACCCCCTTTTCTGAATCATTTTTGTCCACCATAAGCTTGGAAGGGTATACTCAGATGTGAGTCCCTAGCTCATTGCACCATCAGGATTCAAGCAAGCCGGGCCGAAGACGGCTGAAATGCCAGAAACCGGTCCCCGGTAGCTTGTTTCCTTCCCAGTATAAGAATTGGCTTGGTAGTTTGGTCTGCCCTGTTCCCATGATGCACCGGGCCAGGGTCAGACTAATTTGCATATAGCCAAGTTCTGAGCTGGGATGGTGCAGTGAGCTGAAAAACGGTGATGGATCAAGCCCTGATCTTTGGACTGGGTAAGAGTGGTCTGCTTAATTCAGACACTCTGTTCATCACCACCCCCTTTTCTGAATCATTTTTGTCCACCATAAGCGTGGAAGGGTATACTCAGATGTGAGTCCCTAGCTCATTGCACCATCAGGATTCAAGCAAGCCGGGCCGAAGACGGCTGAAATGCCAGAAACCGGTCCCCGGTAGCTTGTTTCCTTCCCAGTATAAGAATTGGCTTGGTAGTTTGGTCTGCCCTGTTCCCATGATGCACCGGGCCAGGGTCAGACTAATTTGCATATAGCCAAGTTCTGAGCTGGGATGGTGCAGTGAGCTGAAAAACGGTGATGGATCAAGCCCTGATCTTTGGACTGGGTAAGAGTGGTCTGCTTAATTCAGACACTCTGTTCATCACCACCCCCTTTTCTGAATCATTTTTGTCCACCATAAGCGTGGAAGGGTATACTCAGATGTGAGTCCCTAGCTCATTGCACCATCAGGATTCAAGCAAGCCGGGCCGAAGACGGCTGAAATGCCAGAAACCGGTCCCCGGTAGCTTGTTTCCTTCCCAGTATAAGAATTGGCTTGGTAGTTTGGTCTGCCCTGTTCCCATGATGCACCGGGCCAGGGTCAGACTAATTTGCATATAGCCAAGTTCTGAGCTGGGATGGTGCAGTGAGCTGAAAAACGGTGATGGATCAAGCCCTGATCTTTGGACTGGGTAAGAGTGGTCTGCTTAATTCAGACACTCTGTTCATCACCACCCCCTTTTCTGAATCATGTTTGTCCACCATAAGCGTGGAAGGGTATACTCAGATGTGAGTCCCTAGCTCATTGCACCATCAGGATTCAAGCAAGCCGGGCCGAAGACGGCTGAAATGCCAGAAACCGGTCCCCGGTAGCTTGTTTCCTTCCCAGTATAAGAATTGGCTTGGTAGTTTGGTCTGCCCTGTTCCCATGATGCACCGGGCCAGGGTCAGACTAATTTGCATATAGCCAAGTTCTGAGCTGGGATGGTGCAGTGAGCTGAAAAATGGTGATGGATCAAGCCCTGATCTTTGGACTGGGTAAGAGTGGTCTGCTTAATTCAGACACTCTGTTCATCACCACCCCCTTTTCTGAATCATTTTTGTCCACCATAAGCATGGAAGGGTATACTCAGATGTGAGTCCCTAGCTCATTGCACCATCAGGATTCAAGCAAGCCGGGCCGAAGATGGCTGAAATGCCAGAAACCGGTCCCCGGTAGCTTGTTTCCTTCCCAGTATAAGAATTGGCTTGGTAGTTTGGTCTGCCCTGTTCCCATGATGCACCGGGCCAGGGTCAGACTAATTTGCATATAGCCAAGTTCTGAGCTGGGATGGTGCAGTGAGCTGAAAAACGGTGATGGATCAAGCCCTGATCTTTGGACTGGGTAAGAGTGGTCTGCTTAATTCAGACACTCTGTTCATCACCACCCCCTTTTCTGAATCATTTTTGTCCACCATAAGCGTGGAAGGGTATACTCAGATGTGAGTCCCTAGCTCATTGCACCATCAGGATTCAAGCAAGCCGGGCCGAAGACGGCTGAAATGCCAGAAACCGGTCCCCGGTAGCTTGTTTCCTTCCCAGTATAAGAATTGGCTTGGTAGTTTGGTCTGCCCTGTTCCCATGATGCACCGGGCCAGGGTCAGACTAATTTGCATATAGCCAAGTTCTGAGCTGGGATGGTGCAGTGAGCTGAAAAACGGTGATGGATCAAGCCCTGATCTTTGGACTGGGTAAGAGTGGTCTGCTTAATTCAGACACTCTGTTCATCACCACCCCCTTTTCTGAATCATTTTTGTCCACCATAAGCGTGGAAGGGTATACTCAGATGTGAGTCCCTAGCTCATTGCACCATCAGGATTCAAGCAAGCCGGGCCGAAGACGGCTGAAATGCCAGAAACCGGTCCCCGGTAGCTTGTTTCCTTCCCAGTATAAGAATTGGCTTGGTAGTTTGGTCTGCCCTGTTCCCATGATGCACCGGGCCAGGGTCAGACTAATTTGCATATAGCCAAGTTCTGAGCTGGGATGGTGCAGTGAGCTGAAAAACGGTGATGGATCAAGCCCTGATCTTTGGACTGGGTAAGAGTGGTCTGCTTAATTCAGACACTCTGTTCATCACCACCCCCTTTTCTGAATCATTTTTGTCCACCATAAGCGTGGAAGGGTATACTCAGATGTGAGTCCCTAGCTCATTGCACCATCAGGATTCGAGCAAGCCGGGCCGAAGACGGCTGAAATGCCAGAAACCGGTCCCCGGCAGCTTGTTTCCTTCCCAGTATAAGAATTGGCTTGGTAGTTTGGTCTGCCCTGTTCCCATGATGCACCGGGCCAGGGTCAGACTAATTTGCATATAGCCAAGTTCTGAGCTGGGATGGTGCAGTGAGCTGAAAAACGGTGATGGATCAAGCCCTGATCTTTGGACTGGGTAAGAGTGGTCTGCTTAATTCAGACACTCTGTTCATCACCACCCCCTTTTCTGAATCATTTTTGTCCACCATAAGCGTGGAAGGGTATACTCAGATGTGAGTCCCTAGCTCATTGCACCATCAGGATTCAAGCAAGCCGGGCCGAAGACGGCTGAAATGCCAGAAACCGGTCCCCGGTAGCTTGTTTCCTTCCCAGTATAAGAATTGGCTTGGTAGTTTGGTCTGCCCTGTTCCCATGATGCACCGGGCCAGGGTCAGACTAATTTGCATATAGCCAAGTTCTGAGCTGGGATGGTGCAGTGAGCTGAAAAACGGTGATGGATCAAGCCCTGATCTTTGGACTGGGTAAGAGTGGTCTGCTTAATTCAGACACTCTGTTCATCACCACCCCCTTTTCTGAATCATTTTTGTCCACCATAAGCGTGGAAGGGTATACTCAGATGTGAGTCCCTAGCTCATTGCACCATCAGGATTCAAGCAAGCCTGGCCGAAGACGGCTGAAATGCCAGAAACCGGTCCCCGGTAGCTTGTTTCCTTCCCAGTATAAGAATTGGCTTGGTAGTTTGGTCTGCCCTGTTCCCATGATGCACCGGGCCAGGGTCAGACTAATTTGCATATAGCCAAGTTCTGAGCTGGGATGGTGCAGTGAGCTGAAAAACGGTGATGGATCAAGCCCTGATCTTTGGACTGGGTAAGAGTGGTCTGCTTAATTCAGACACTCTGTTCATCACCACCCCCTTTTCTGAATCATTTTTGTCCACCATAAGCGTGGAAGGGTATACTCAGATGTGAGTCCCTAGCTCATTGCACCATCAGGATTCAAGCAAGCCGGGCCGAAGACGGCTGAAATGCCAGAAACCGGTCCCCGGTAGCTTGTTTCCTTCCCAGTATAAGAATTGGCTTGGTAGTTTGGTCTGCCCTGTTCCCATGATGCACCGGGCCAGGGTCAGACTAATTTGCATATAGCCAAGTTCTGAGCTGGGATGGTGCAGTGAGCTGAAAAACGGTGATGGATCAAGCCCTGATCTTTGGACTGGGTAAGAGTGGTCTGCTTAATTCAGACACTCTGTTCATCACCACCCCCTTTTCTGAATCATTTTTGTCCACCATAAGCGTGGAAGGGTATACTCAGATGTGAGTCCCTAGCTCATTGCACCATCAGGATTCAAGCAAGCCGGGCCGAAGACGGCTGAAATGCCAGAAACCGGTCCCCGGTAGCTTGTTTCCTTCCCAGTATAAGAATTGGCTTGGTAGTTTGGTCTGCCCTGTTCCCATGATGCACCGGGCCAGGGTCAGACTAATTTGCATATAGCCAAGTTCTGAGCTGGGATGGTGCAGTGAGCTGAAAAACGGTGATGGATCAAGCCCTGATCTTTGGACTGGGTAAGAGTGGTCTGCTTAATTCAGACACTCTGTTCATCACCACCCCCTTTTCTGAATCATTTTTGTCCACCATAAGCGTGGAAGGGTATACTCAGATGTGAGTCCCTAGCTCATTGCACCATCAGGATTCAAGCAAGCCGGGCCGAAGATGGCTGAAATGCCAGAAACCGGTCCCCGGTAGCTTGTTTCCTTCCCAGTATAAGAATTGGCTTGGTAGTTTGGTCTGCCCTGTTCCCATGATGCACCGGGCCAGGGTCAGACTAATTTGCATATAGCCAAGTTCTGAGCTGGGATGGTGCAGTGAGCTGAAAAACGGTGATGGATCAAGCCCTGATCTTTGGACTGGGTAAGAGTGGTCTGCTTAATTCAGACACTCTGTTCATCACCACCCCCTTTTCTGAATCATTTTTGTCCACCATAAGCGTGGAAGGGTATACTCAGATGTGAGTCCCTAGCTCACTGCACCATCAGGATTCAAGCAAGCCGGGCCGAAGGCGGCTGAAATGCCAGAAGCCGGTCCCCGGTAGCTTGTTTCCTTCCCAGTATAAGAATTGGCTTGGTAGTTTGGTCTGCCCTGTTCCCATGATGCACCGGGCCAGGGTCAGACTAATTTGCATATAGCCAAGTTCTGAGCTGGGATGGTGCAGTGAGCTGAAAAACGGTGATGGATCAAGCCCTGATCTTTGGACTGGGTAAGAGTGGTCTGCTTAATTCAGACACTCTGTTCATCACCACCCCCTTTTCTGAATCATTTTTGTCCACCATAAGCGTGGAAGGGTATACTCAGATGTGAGTCCCTAGCTCATTGCACCATCAGGATTCAAGCAAGCCGGGCCGAAGACGGCTGAAATGCCAGAAACCGGTCCCCGGTCGCTTGTTTCCTTCCCAGTATAAGAATTGGCTTGGTAGTTTGGTCTGCCCTGTTCCCATGATGCACCGGGCCAGGGTCAGACTAATTTGCATATAGCCAAGTTCTGAGCTGGGATGGTGCAGTGAGCTGAAAAATGGTGATGGATCAAGCCCTGATCTTTGGACTGGGTAAGAGTGGTCTGCTTAATTCAGACACTCTGTTCATCACCACCCCCTTTTCTGAATCATTTTTGTCCACCATAAGCGTGGAAGGGTATACTCAGATGTGAGTCCCTAGCTCATTGCACCATCAGGATTCAAGCAAGCCGGGCCGAAGACGGCTGAAATGCCAGAAACCGGTCCCCGGTAGCTTGTTTCCTTCCCAGTATAAGAATTGGCTTGGTAGTTTGGTCTGCCCTGTTCCCATGATGCACCGGGCCAGGGTCAGACTAATTTGCATATAGCCAAGTTCTGAGCTGGGATGGTGCAGTGAGCTGAAAAACGGTGATGGATCAAGCCCTGATCTTTGGACTGGGTAAGAGTGGTCTGCTTAATTCAGACACTCTGTTCATCACCACCCCCTTTTCTGAATCATTTTTGTCCACCATAAGCGTGGAAGGGTATACTCAGATGTGAGTCCCTAGCTCATTGCACCATCAGGATTCAAGCAAGCCGGGCCGAAGACGGCTGAAATGCCAGAAACCGGTCCCCGGTAGCTTGTTTCCTTCCCAGTATAAGAATTGGCTTGGTAGTTTGGTCTGCCCTGTTCCCATGATGCACCGGGCCAGGGTCAGACTAATTTGCATATAGCCAAGTTCTGAGCTGGGATGGTGCAGTGAGCTGAAAAACGGTGATGGATCAAGCCCTGATCTTTGGACTGGGTAAGAGTGGTCTGTTTAATTCAGACACTCTGTTCATCACCACCCCCTTTTCTGAATCATTTTTGTCCACCATAAGCGTGGAAGGGTATACTCAGATGTGAGTCCCTAGCTCATTGCACCATCAGGATTCAAGCAAGCCGGGCCGAAGACGGCTGAAATGCCAGAAACCGGTCCCCGGTAGCTTGTTTCCTTCCCAGTATAAGAATTGGCTTGGTAGTTTGGTCTGCCCTGTTCCCATGATGCACCGGGCCAGGGTCAGACTAATTTGCATATAGCCAAGTTCTGAGCTGGGATGGTGCAGTGAGCTGAAAAACGGTGATGGATCAAGCCCTGATCTTTGGACTGGGTAAGAGTGGTCTGCTTAATTCAGACACTCTGTTCATCACCACCCCCTTTTCTGAATCATTTTTGTCCACCATAAGCGTGGAAGGGTATACTCAGATGTGAGTCCCTAGCTCATTGCACCATCAGGATTCAAGCAAGCCGGGCCGAAGACGGCTGAAATGCCAGAAACCGGTCCCCGGTAGCTTGTTTCCTTCCCAGTATAAGAATTGGCTTGGTAGTTTGGTCTGCCCTGTTCCCATGATGCACCGGGCCTGGGTCAGACTAATTTGCATATAGCCAAGTTCTGAGCTGGGATGGTGCAGTGAGCTGAAAAACGGTGATGGATCAAGCCCTGATCTTTGGACTGGGTAAGAGTGGTCTGCTTAATTCAGACACTCTGTTCATCACCACCCCCTTTTCTGAATCATTTTTGTCCACCATAAGCGTGGAAGGGTATACTCAGATGTGAGTCCCTAGCTCATTGCACCATCAGGATTCAAGCAAGCCGGGCCGAAGATGGCTGAAATGCCAGAAACCGGTCCCCGGTAGCTTGTTTCCTTCCCAGTATAAGAATTGGCTTGGTAGTTTGGTCTGCCCTGTTCCCATGATGCACCGGGCCAGGGTCAGACTAATTTGCATATAGCCAAGTTCTGAGCTGGGATGGTGCAGTGAGCTGAAAAACGGTGATGGATCAAGCCCTGATCTTTGGACTGGGTAAGAGTGGTCTGCTTAATTCAGACACTCTGTTCATCACCACCCCCTTTTCTGAATCATTTTTGTCCACCATAAGCGTGGAAGGGTATACTCAGATGTGAGTCCCTAGCTCACTGCACCATCAGGATTCAAGCAAGCCGGGCCGAAGGCGGCTGAAATGCCAGAAGCCGGTCCCCGGTAGCTTGTTTCCTTCCCAGTATAAGAATTGGCTTGGTAGTTTGGTCTGCCCTGTTCCCATGATGCACCGGGCCAGGGTCAGACTAATTTGCATATAGCCAAGTTCTGAGCTGGGATGGTGCAGTGAGCTGAAAAACGGTGATGGATCAAGCCCTGATCTTTGGACTGGGTAAGAGTGGTCTGCTTAATTCAGACACTCTGTTCATCACCACCCCCTTTTCTGAATCATTTTTGTCCACCATAAGCGTGGAAGGGTATACTCAGATGTGAGTCCCTAGCTCATTGCACCATCAGGATTCAAGCAAGCCGGGCCGAAGACGGCTGAAATGCCAGAAACCGGTCCCCGGTCGCTTGTTTCCTTCCCAGTATAAGAATTGGCTTGGTAGTTTGGTCTGCCCTGTTCCCATGATGCACCGGGCCAGGGTCAGACTAATTTGCATATAGCCAAGTTCTGAGCTGGGATGGTGCAGTGAGCTGAAAAATGGTGATGGATCAAGCCCTGATCTTTGGACTGGGTAAGAGTGGTCTGCTTAATTCAGACACTCTGTTCATCACCACCCCCTTTTCTGAATCATTTTTGTCCACCATAAGCGTGGAAGGGTATACTCAGATGTGAGTCCCTAGCTCATTGCACCATCAGGATTCAAGCAAGCCGGGCCGAAGACGGCTGAAATGCCAGAAACCGGTCCCCGGTAGCTTGTTTCCTTCCCAGTATAAGAATTGGCTTGGTAGTTTGGTCTGCCCTGTTCCCATGATGCACCGGGCCAGGGTCAGACTAATTTGCATATAGCCAAGTTCTGAGCTGGGATGGTGCAGTGAGCTGAAAAACGGTGATGGATCAAGCCCTGATCTTTGGACTGGGTAAGAGTGGTCTGCTTAATTCAGACACTCTGTTCATCACCACCCCCTTTTCTGAATCATTTTTGTCCACCATAAGCGTGGAAGGGTATACTCAGATGTGAGTCCCTAGCTCATTGCACCATCAGGATTCAAGCAAGCCGGGCCGAAGACGGCTGAAATGCCAGAAACCGGTCCCCGGTAGCTTGTTTCCTTCCCAGTATAAGAATTGGCTTGGTAGTTTGGTCTGCCCTGTTCCCATGATGCACCGGGCCAGGGTCAGACTAATTTGCATATAGCCAAGTTCTGAGCTGGGATGGTGCAGTGAGCTGAAAAACGGTGATGGATCAAGCCCTGATCTTTGGACTGGGTAAGAGTGGTCTGTTTAATTCAGACACTCTGTTCATCACCACCCCCTTTTCTGAATCATTTTTGTCCACCATAAGCGTGGAAGGGTATACTCAGATGTGAGTCCCTAGCTCATTGCACCATCAGGATTCAAGCAAGCCGGGCCGAAGACGGCTGAAATGCCAGAAACCGGTCCCCGGTAGCTTGTTTCCTTCCCAGTATAAGAATTGGCTTGGTAGTTTGGTCTGCCCTGTTCCCATGATGCACCGGGCCAGGGTCAGACTAATTTGCATATAGCCAAGTTCTGAGCTGGGATGGTGCAGTGAGCTGAAAAACGGTGATGGATCAAGCCCTGATCTTTGGACTGGGTAAGAGTGGTCTGCTTAATTCAGACACTCTGTTCATCACCACCCCCTTTTCTGAATCATTTTTGTCCACCATAAGCGTGGAAGGGTATACTCAGATGTGAGTCCCTAGCTCATTGCACCATCAGGATTCAAGCAAGCCGGGCCGAAGACGGCTGAAATGCCAGAAACCGGTCCCCGGTAGCTTGTTTCCTTCCCAGTATAAGAATTGGCTTGGTAGTTTGGTCTGCCCTGTTCCCATGATGCACCGGGCCTGGGTCAGACTAATTTGCATATAGCCAAGTTCTGAGCTGGGATGGTGCAGTGAGCTGAAAAACGGTGATGGATCAAGCCCTGATCTTTGGACTGGGTAAGAGTGGTCTGCTTAATTCAGACACTCTGTTCATCACCACCCCCTTTTCTGAATCATTTTTGTCCACCATAAGCGTGGAAGGGTATACTCAGATGTGAGTCCCTAGCTCATTGCACCATCAGGATTCAAGCAAGCCGGGCCGAAGACGGCTGAAATGCCAGAAACCGGTCCCCGGTAGCTTGTTTCCTTCCCAGTATAAGAATTGGCTTGGTAGTTTGGTCTGCCCTGTTCCCATGATGCACCGGGCCAGGGTCAGACTAATTTGCATATAGCCAAGTTCTGAGCTGGGATGGTGCAGTGAGCTGAAAAACGGTGATGGATCAAGCCCTGATCTTTGGACTGGGTAAGAGTGGTCTGCTTAATTCAGACACTCTGTTCATCACCACCCCCTTTTCTGAATCATTTTTGTCCACCATAAGCGTGGAAGGGTATACTCAGATGTGAGTCCCTAGCTCATTGCACCATCAGGATTCAAGCAAGCCGGGCCGAAGACGGCTGAAATGCCAGAAACCGGTCCCCGGTAGCTTGTTTCCTTCCCAGTATAAGAATTGGCTTGGTAGTTTGGTCTGCCCTGTTCCCATGATGCACCGGGCCAGGGTCAGACTAATTTGCATATAGCCAAGTTCTGAGCTGGGATGGTGCAGTGAGCTGAAAAACGGTGATGGATCAAGCCCTGATCTTTGGACTGGGTAAGAGTGGTCTGCTTAATTCAGACACTCTGTTCATCACCACCCCCTTTTCTGAATCATTTTTGTCCACCATAAGCGTGGAAGGGTATACTCAGATGTGAGTCCCTAGCTCACTGCACCATCAGGATTCAAGCAAGCC
Source organism: Lissotriton vulgaris (assembly GCF_964263255.1). Lineage (NCBI taxonomy): Eukaryota > Metazoa > Chordata > Amphibia > Caudata > Salamandridae > Lissotriton > Lissotriton vulgaris. The sequence continues at coordinate 504,274,751 of NC_141694.1, forward strand.
GGGCCGAAGAGGGCTGAAATGCTAGAAACCGGTCCCCGGTAGCTTGTTTCCTTCCCAGTATAAGAATTGGCTTGGTAGTTTGGTCTGCCCTGTTCCCATGATGCACCGGGCCAGGGTCAGACTAATTTGCATATAGCCAAGTTCTGAGCTGGGATGGTGCAGTGAGCTGAAAAACGGTGATGGATCAAGCTGTGATCTTTTGACTGGGTAAGAGTGGTCTGCTTAATTCAGACACTCTGTTCATCACCACCCCCTTTTCTGAATCATTTTTGTCCACCATAAGCGTGGAAGGGTATACTCAGATGTGAGTCCCTAGCTCATTGCACCATCAGGATTCAAGCAAGCCGGCCCGAAGACGGCTGAAATGCCAGAAACCGGTCCCCGGTAGCTTGTTTCCTTCCCAGTATAAGAATTGGCTTGGTAGTTTGGTCTGCCCTGTTCCCATGATGCACCGGGCCAGGGTCAGACTAATTTGCATATAGCCAAGTTCTGAGCTGGGATGGCGCAGTGAGCTGAAAAACGGTGATGGATCAAGCCCTGATCTTTGGACTGGGTAAGAGTGGTCTGCTTAATTCAGACACTCTGTTCATCACCACCCTCTTTTCTGAATCATTTTTGTCCACCATAAGCGTGGAAGGGTATACTCAGATGTGAGTCCCTAGCTCATTGCACCATCAGGATTCAAGCAAGCCGGGCCGAAGACGGCTGAAATGCCAGAAACCGGTCCCCGGCAGCTTGTTTCCTTCCCAGTATAAGAATTGGCTTGGTAGTTTGGTCTGCCCTGTTCCCATGATGCACCGGGCCAGGGTCAGACTAATTTGCATATAGCCAAGTTCTGAGCTGGGATGGTGCAGTGAGCTGAAAAACGGTGATGGATCAAGCCCTGATCTTTGGACTGGGTAAGAGTGGTCTGCTTAATTCAGACACTCTGTTCATCACCACCCCCTTTTCTGAATCATTTTTGTCCACCATAAGCGTGGAAGGGTATACTCAGATGTGAGTCCCTAGCTCATTGCACCATCAGGATTCAAGCAAGCCGGGCCGAAGACGGCTGAAATGCCAGAAACCGGTCCCCGGTAGCTTGTTTCCTTCCCAGTATAAGAATTGGCTTGGTAGTTTGGTCTGCCCTGTTCCCATGATGCACCGGGCCAGGGTCAGACTAATTTGCATATAGCCAAGTTCTGAGCTGGGATGGTGCAGTGAGCTGAAAAACGGTGATGGATCAAGCCCTGATCTTTGGACTGGGTAAGAGTGGTCTGCTTAATTCAGACACTCTGTTCATCACCACCCCCTTTTCTGAATCATTTTTGTCCACCATAAGCGTGGAAGGGTATACTCAGATGTGAGTCCCTAGCTCATTGCACCATCAGGATTCAAGCAAGCCGGGCCGAAGACGGCTGAAATGCCAGAAACCGGTCCCCGGTAGCTTGTTTCCTTCCCAGTATAAGAATTGGCTTGGTAGTTTGGTCTGCCCTGTTCCCATGATGCACCGGGCCAGGGTCAGACTAATTTGCATATATCCAAGTTTTGAGCTGGGATGGTGCAGTGAGCTGAAAAACGGTGATGGATCAAGCCCTGATCTTTGGACTGGGTAAGAGTGGTCTGCTTAATTCAGACACTCTGTTCATCACCACCCCCTTTTCTGAATCATTTTTGTCCACCATAAGCGTGGAAGGGTATACTCAGATGTGAGTCCCTAGCTCATTGCACCATCAGGATTCAAGCAAGCCGGGCCGAAGACGGCTGAAATGCCAGAAACCGGTCCCCGGTAGCTTGTTTCCTTCCCAGTATAAGAATTGGCTTGGTAGTTTGGTCTGCCCTGTTCCCATGATGCACCGGGCCAGGGTCAGACTAATTTGCATATAGCCAAGTTCTGAGCTGGGATGGTGCAGTGAGCTGAAAAACGGTGATGGATCAAGCCCTGATCTTTGGACTGGGTAAGAGTGGTCTGCTTAATTCAGACACTCTGTTCATCACCACCCCCTTTTCTGAATCATTTTTGTCCACCATAAGCGTGGAAGGGTATACTCAGATGTGAGTCCCTAGCTCATTGCACCATCAGGATTCAAGCAAGCCGGGCCGAAGACGGCTGAAATGCCAGAAACCGGTCCCCGGTAGCTTGTTTCCTTCCCAGTATAAGAATTGGCTTGGTAGTTTGGTCTGCCCTGTTCCCATGATGCACCAGGCCAGGGTCAGACTAATTTGCATATAGCCAAGTTCTGAGCTGGGATGGTGCAGTGAGCTGAAAAACAGTGATGGATCAAGCCCTGATCTTTGGACTGGGTAAGAGTGGTCTGCTTAATTCAGACACTCTGTTCATCACCACCCCCTTTTCTGAATCATTTTTGTCCACCATAAGCGTGGAAGGGTATACTCAGATGTGAGTCCCTAGCTCATTGCACCATCAGGATTCAAGCAAGCCGGGCCGAAGGCGGCTGAAATGCCAGAAACCGGTCCCCGGTAGCTTGTTTCCTTCCCAGTATAAGAATTGGCTTGGTAGTTTGGTCTGCCCTGTTCCCATGATGCACCGGGCCAGGGTCAGACTAATTTGCATATAGCCAAGTTCTGAGCTGGGATGGTGCAGTGAGCTCAAAAACGGTGATGGATCAAGCCCTGATCTTTGGACTGGGTAAGAGTGGTCTGCTTAATTCAGACACTCTGTTCATCACCACCCCCTTTTCTGAATCATTTTTGTCCACCATAAGCGTGGAAGGGTATACTCAGATGTGAGTCCCTAGCTCATTGCACCATCAGGATTCAAGCAAGCCGGGCCGAAGATGGCTGAAATGCCAGAAACCGGTCCCCGGTAGCTTGTTTCCTTCCCAGTATAAGAATTGGCTTGGTAGTTTGGTCTGCCCTGTTCCCATGATGCACCGGGCCAGGGTCAGACTAATTTGCATATAGCCAAGTTTTGAGCTGGGATGGTGCAGTGAGCTGAAAAACGGTGATGGATCAAGCCCTGATCTTTGGACTGGGTAAGAGTGGTCTGCTTAATTCAGACACTCTGTTCATCACCTACCCCTTTTCTGAATCATTTTTGTCCACCATAAGCGTGGAAGGGTATACTCAGATGTGAGTCCCTAGCTCATTGCACCATCAGGATTCAAGCAAGCCGGGCCGAAGACGGCTGAAATGCCAGAAACCGGTCCCCGGTAGCTTGTTTCCTTCCCAGTATAAGAATTGGCTTGGTAGTTTGGTCTGCCCTGTTCCCATGATGCACCGGGCCAGGGTCAGACTAATTTGCATATAGCCAAGTTCTGAGCTGGGATGGTGCAGTGAGCTGAAAAACGGTGATGGATCAAGCCCTGATCTTTGGACTGGGTAAGAGTGTTCTGCTTAATTCAGACACTCTGTTCATCACCACCCCCTTTTCTGAATCATTTTTGTCCACCATAAGCGTGGAAGGGTATACACAGATGTGAGTCCCTAGCTCATTGCACCATCAGGATTCAAGCAAGCCGGGCCGAAGACGGCTGAAATGCCAGAAACCGGTCCCCGGTAGCTTGTTTCCTTCCCAGTATAAGAATTGGCTTGGTAGTTTGGTCTGCCCTGTTCCCATGATGCACCGGGCCAGGGTCAGACTAATTTGCATATAGCCAAGTTCTGAGCTGGGATGGTGCAGTGAGCTGAAAAACGGTGATGGATCAAGCCCTGATCTTTGGACTGGGTAAGAGTGGTCTGCTTAATTCAGACACTCTGTTCATCACCACCCCCTTTTCTGAATCATTTTTGTCCACCATAAGCGTGGAAGGGTATACTCAGATGTGAGTCCCTAGCTCATTGCACCATCAGGATTCGAGCAAGCCGGGCCGAAGACGGCTGAAATGCCAGAAACCGGTCCCCGGCAGCTTGTTTCCTTCCCAGTATAAGAATTGGCTTGGTAGTTTGGTCTGCCCTGTTCCCATGATGCACCGGGCCAGGGTCAGACTAATTTGCATATAGCCAAGTTCTGAGCTGGGATGGTGCAGTGAGCTGAAAAACGGTGATGGATCAAGCCCTGATCTTTGGACTGGGTAAGAGTGGTCTGCTTAATTCAGACACTCTGTTCATCACCACCCCCTTTTCTGAATCATTTTTGTCCACCATAAGCGTGGAAGGGTATACTCAGATGTGAGTCCCTAGCTCATTGCACCATCAGGATTCAAGCAAGCCGGGCCGAAGACGGCTGAAATGCCAGAAACCGGTCCCCGGTAGCTTGTTTCCTTCCCAGTATAAGAATTGGCTTGGTAGTTTGGTCTGCCCTGTTCCCATGATGCACCGGGCCAGGGTCAGACTAATTTGCATATAGCCAAGTTCTGAGCTGGGATGGTGCAGTGAGCTGAAAAACGGTGATGGATCAAGCCCTGATCTTTGGACTGGGTAAGAGTGGTCTGCTTAATTCAGACACTCTGTTCATCACCACCCCCTTTTCTGAATCATTTTTGTCCACCATAAGCGTGGAAGGGTATACTCAGATGTGAGTCCCTAGCTCATTGCACCATCAGGATTCAAGCAAGCCGGGCCGAAGACGGCTGAAATGCCAGAAACCGGTCCCCGGTAGCTTGTTTCCTTCCCAGTATAAGAATTGGCTTGGTAGTTTGGTCTGCCCTGTTCCCATGATGCACCGGGCCAGGGTCAGACTAATTTGCATATAGCCAAGTTCTGAGCTGGGATGGTGCAGTGAGCTGAAAAACGGTGATGGATCAAGCCCTGATCTTTGGACTGGGTAAGAGTGGTCTGCTTAATTCAGACACTCTGTTCATCACCACCCCCTTTTCTGAATCATTTTTGTCCACCATAAGCGTGGAAGGGTATACTCAGATGTGAGTCCCTAGCTCATTGCACCATCAGGATTCAAGCAAGCCGGGCCGAAGACGGCTGAAATGCCAGAAACCGGTCCCCGGTAGCTTGTTTCCTTCCCAGTATAAGAATTGGCTTGGTAGTTTGGTCTGCCCTGTTCCCATGATGCACCGGGCCAGGGTCAGACTAATTTGCATATAGCCAAGTTCTGAGCTGGGATGGTGCAGTGAGCTGAAAAACGGTGATGGATCAAGCCCTGATCTTTGGACTGGGTAAGAGTGGTCTGCTTAATTCAGACACTCTGTTCATCACCACCCCCTTTTCTGAATCATGTTTGTCCACCATAAGCGTGGAAGGGTATACTCAGATGTGAGTCCCTAGCTCATTGCACCATCAGGATTCAAGCAAGCCGGGCCGAAGACGGCTGAAATGCCAGAAACCGGTCCCCGGTAGCTTGTTTCCTTCCCAGTATAAGAATTGGCTTGGTAGTTTGGTCTGCCCTGTTCCCATGATGCACCGGGCCAGGGTCAGACTAATTTGCATATAGCCAAGTTCTGAGCTGGGATGGTGCAGTGAGCTGAAAAACGGTGATGGATCAAGCCCTGATCTTTGGACTGGGTAAGAGTGGTCTGCTTAATTCAGACACTCTGTTCATCACCACCCCCTTTTCTGAATCATTTTTGTCCACCATAAGCGTGGAAGGGTATACTCAGATGTGAGTCCCTAGCTCATTGCACCATCAGGATTCAAGCAAGCCGGGCCGAAGATGGCTGAAATGCCAGAAACCGGTCCCCGGTAGCTTGTTTCCTTCCCAGTATAAGAATTGGCTTGGTAGTTTGGTCTGCCCTGTTCCCATGATGCACCGGGCCAGGGTCAGACTAATTTGCATATAGCCAAGTTCTGAGCTGGGATGGTGCAGTGAGCTGAAAAACGGTGATGGATCAAGCCCTGATCTTTGGACTGGGTAAGAGTGGTCTGCTTAATTCAGACACTCTGTTCATCACCACCCCCTTTTCTGAATCATTTTTGTCCACCATAAGCGTGGAAGGGTATACTCAGATGTGAGTCCCTAGCTCACTGCACCATCAGGATTCAAGCAAGCCGGGCCGAAGGCGGCTGAAATGCCAGAAGCCGGTCCCCGGTAGCTTGTTTCCTTCCCAGTATAAGAATTGGCTTGGTAGTTTGGTCTGCCCTGTTCCCATGATGCACCGGGCCAGGGTCAGACTAATTTGCATATAGCCAAGTTCTGAGCTGGGATGGTGCAGTGAGCTGAAAAACGGTGATGGATCAAGCCCTGATCTTTGGACTGGGTAAGAGTGGTCTGCTTAATTCAGACACTCTGTTCATCACCACCCCCTTTTCTGAATCATTTTTGTCCACCATAAGCGTGGAAGGGTATACTCAGATGTGAGTCCCTAGCTCATTGCACCATCAGGATTCAAGCAAGCCGGGCCGAAGACGGCTGAAATGCCAGAAACCGGTCCCCGGTCGCTTGTTTCCTTCCCAGTATAAGAATTGGCTTGGTAGTTTGGTCTGCCCTGTTCCCATGATGCACCGGGCCAGGGTCAGACTAATTTGCATATAGCCAAGTTCTGAGCTGGGATGGTGCAGTGAGCTGAAAAATGGTGATGGATCAAGCCCTGATCTTTGGACTGGGTAAGAGTGGTCTGCTTAATTCAGACACTCTGTTCATCACCACCCCCTTTTCTGAATCATTTTTGTCCACCATAAGCGTGGAAGGGTATACTCAGATGTGAGTCCCTAGCTCATTGCACCATCAGGATTCAAGCAAGCCGGGCCGAAGACGGCTGAAATGCCAGAAACCGGTCCCCGGTAGCTTGTTTCCTTCCCAGTATAAGAATTGGCTTGGTAGTTTGGTCTGCCCTGTTCCCATGATGCACCGGGCCAGGGTCAGACTAATTTGCATATAGCCAAGTTCTGAGCTGGGATGGTGCAGTGAGCTGAAAAACGGTGATGGATCAAGCCCTGATCTTTGGACTGGGTAAGAGTGGTCTGCTTAATTCAGACACTCTGTTCATCACCACCCCCTTTTCTGAATCATTTTTGTCCACCATAAGCGTGGAAGGGTATACTCAGATGTGAGTCCCTAGCTCATTGCACCATCAGGATTCAAGCAAGCCGGGCCGAAGACGGCTGAAATGCCAGAAACCGGTCCCCGGTAGCTTGTTTCCTTCCCAGTATAAGAATTGGCTTGGTAGTTTGGTCTGCCCTGTTCCCATGATGCACCGGGCCAGGGTCAGACTAATTTGCATATAGCCAAGTTCTGAGCTGGGATGGTGCAGTGAGCTGAAAAACGGTGATGGATCAAGCCCTGATCTTTGGACTGGGTAAGAGTGGTCTGTTTAATTCAGACACTCTGTTCATCACCACCCCCTTTTCTGAATCATTTTTGTCCACCATAAGCGTGGAAGGGTATACTCAGATGTGAGTCCCTAGCTCATTGCACCATCAGGATTCAAGCAAGCCGGGCCGAAGACGGCTGAAATGCCAGAAACCGGTCCCCGGTAGCTTGTTTCCTTCCCAGTATAAGAATTGGCTTGGTAGTTTGGTCTGCCCTGTTCCCATGATGCACCGGGCCAGGGTCAGACTAATTTGCATATAGCCAAGTTCTGAGCTGGGATGGTGCAGTGAGCTGAAAAACGGTGATGGATCAAGCCCTGATCTTTGGACTGGGTAAGAGTGGTCTGCTTAATTCAGACACTCTGTTCATCACCACCCCCTTTTCTGAATCATTTTTGTCCACCATAAGCGTGGAAGGGTATACTCAGATGTGAGTCCCTAGCTCATTGCACCATCAGGATTCAAGCAAGCCGGGCCGAAGACGGCTGAAATGCCAGAAACCGGTCCCCGGTAGCTTGTTTCCTTCCCAGTATAAGAATTGGCTTGGTAGTTTGGTCTGCCCTGTTCCCATGATGCACCGGGCCTGGGTCAGACTAATTTGCATATAGCCAAGTTCTGAGCTGGGATGGTGCAGTGAGCTGAAAAACGGTGATGGATCAAGCCCTGATCTTTGGACTGGGTAAGAGTGGTCTGCTTAATTCAGACACTCTGTTCATCACCACCCCCTTTTCTGAATCATTTTTGTCCACCATAAGCGTGGAAGGGTATACTCAGATGTGAGTCCCTAGCTCATTGCACCATCAGGATTCAAGCAAGCCGGGCCGAAGACGGCTGAAATGCCAGAAACCGGTCCCCGGTAGCTTGTTTCCTTCCCAGTATAAGAATTGGCTTGGTAGTTTGGTCTGCCCTGTTCCCATGATGCACCGGGCCAGGGTCAGACTAATTTGCATATAGCCAAGTTCTGAGCTGGGATGGTGCAGTGAGCTGAAAAACGGTGATGGATCAAGCCCTGATCTTTGGACTGGGTAAGAGTGGTCTGCTTAATTCAGACACTCTGTTCATCACCACCCCCTTTTCTGAATCATTTTTGTCCACCATAAGCGTGGAAGGGTATACTCAGATGTGAGTCCCTAGCTCATTGCACCATCAGGATTCAAGCAAGCCGGGCCGAAGACGGCTGAAATGCCAGAAACCGGTCCCCGGTAGCTTGTTTCCTTCCCAGTATAAGAATTGGCTTGGTAGTTTGGTCTGCCCTGTTCCCATGATGCACCGGGCCAGGGTCAGACTAATTTGCATATAGCCAAGTTCTGAGCTGGGATGGTGCAGTGAGCTGAAAAACGGTGATGGATCAAGCCCTGATCTTTGGACTGGGTAAGAGTGGTCTGCTTAATTCAGACACTCTGTTCATCACCACCCCCTTTTCTGAATCATTTTTGTCCACCATAAGCGTGGAAGGGTATACTCAGATGTGAGTCCCTAGCTCACTGCACCATCAGGATTCAAGCAAGCCGGGCCGAAGAGGGCTGAAATGCTAGAAACCGGTCCCCGGTAGCTTGTTTCCTTCCCAGTATAAGAATTGGCTTGGTAGTTTGGTCTGCCCTGTTCCCATGATGCACCGGGCCAGGGTCAGACTAATTTGCATATAGCCAAGTTCTGAGCTGGGATGGTGCAGTGAGCTGAAAAACGGTGATGGATCAAGCTGTGATCTTTTGACTGGGTAAGAGTGGTCTGCTTAATTCAGACACTCTGTTCATCACCACCCCCTTTTCTGAATCATTTTTGTCCACCATAAGCGTGGAAGGGTATACTCAGATGTGAGTCCCTAGCTCATTGCACCATCAGGATTCAAGCAAGCCGGCCCGAAGACGGCTGAAATGCCAGAAACCGGTCCCCGGTAGCTTGTTTCCTTCCCAGTATAAGAATTGGCTTGGTAGTTTGGTCTGCCCTGTTCCCATGATGCACCGGGCCAGGGTCAGACTAATTTGCATATAGCCAAGTTCTGAGCTGGGATGGCGCAGTGAGCTGAAAAACGGTGATGGATCAAGCCCTGATCTTTGGACTGGGTAAGAGTGGTCTGCTTAATTCAGACACTCTGTTCATCACCACCCCCTTTTCTGAATCATTTTTGTCCACCATAAGCGTGGAAGGGTATACTCAGATGTGAGTCCCTAGCTCATTGCACCATCAGGATTCAAGCAAGCCGGGCCGAAGACGGCTGAAATGCCAGAAACCGGTCCCCGGCAGCTTGTTTCCTTCCCAGTATAAGAATTGGCTTGGTAGTTTGGTCTGCCCTGTTCCCATGATGCACCGGGCCAGGGTCAGACTAATTTGCATATAGCCAAGTTCTGAGCTGGGATGGTGCAGTGAGCTGAAAAACGGTGATGGATCAAGCCCTGATCTTTGGACTGGGTAAGAGTGGTCTGCTTAATTCAGACACTCTGTTCATCACCACCCCCTTTTCTGAATCATTTTTGTCCACCATAAGCGTGGAAGGGTATACTCAGATGTGAGTCCCTAGCTCATTGCACCATCAGGATTCAAGCAAGCCGGGCCGAAGACGGCTGAAATGCCAGAAACCGGTCCCCGGTAGCTTGTTTCCTTCCCAGTATAAGAATTGGCTTGGTAGTTTGGTCTGCCCTGTTCCCATGATGCACCGGGCCAGGGTCAGACTAATTTGCATATAGCCAAGTTCTGAGCTGGGATGGTGCAGTGAGCTGAAAAACGGTGATGGATCAAGCCCTGATCTTTGGACTGGGTAAGAGTGGTCTGCTTAATTCAGACACTCTGTTCATCACCACCCCCTTTTCTGAATCATTTTTGTCCACCATAAGCGTGGAAGGGTATACTCAGATGTGAGTCCCTAGCTCATTGCACCATCAGGATTCAAGCAAGCCGGGCCGAAGACGGCTGAAATGCCAGAAACCGGTCCCCGGTAGCTTGTTTCCTTCCCAGTATAAGAATTGGCTTGGTAGTTTGGTCTGCCCTGTTCCCATGATGCACCGGGCCAGGGTCAGACTAATTTGCATATATCCAAGTTTTGAGCTGGGATGGTGCAGTGAGCTGAAAAACGGTGATGGATCAAGCCCTGATCTTTGGACTGGGTAAGAGTGGTCTGCTTAATTCAGACACTCTGTTCATCACCACCCCCTTTTCTGAATCATTTTTGTCCACCATAAGCGTGGAAGGGTATACTCAGATGTGAGTCCCTAGCTCATTGCACCATCAGGATTCAAGCAAGCCGGGCCGAAGACGGCTGAAATGCCAGAAACCGGTCCCCGGTAGCTTGTTTCCTTCCCAGTATAAGAATTGGCTTGGTAGTTTGGTCTGCCCTGTTCCCATGATGCACCGGGCCAGGGTCAGACTAATTTGCATATAGCCAAGTTCTGAGCTGGGATGGTGCAGTGAGCTGAAAAACGGTGATGGATCAAGCCCTGATCTTTGGACTGGGTAAGAGTGGTCTGCTTAATTCAGACACTCTGTTCATCACCACCCCCTTTTCTGAATCATTTTTGTCCACCATAAGCGTGGAAGGGTATACTCAGATGTGAGTCCCTAGCTCATTGCACCATCAGGATTCAAGCAAGCCGGGCCGAAGACGGCTGAAATGCCAGAAACCGGTCCCCGGTAGCTTGTTTCCTTCCCAGTATAAGAATTGGCTTGGTAGTTTGGTCTGCCCTGTTCCCATGATGCACCAGGCCAGGGTCAGACTAATTTGCATATAGCCAAGTTCTGAGCTGGGATGGTGCAGTGAGCTGAAAAACAGTGATGGATCAAGCCCTGATCTTTGGACTGGGTAAGAGTGGTCTGCTTAATTCAGACACTCTGTTCATCACCACCCCCTTTTCTGAATCATTTTTGTCCACCATAAGCGTGGAAGGGTATACTCAGATGTGAGTCCCTAGCTCATTGCACCATCAGGATTCAAGCAAGCCAGGCCGAAGACGGCTGAAATGCCAGAAACCGGTCCCCGGTAGCTTGTTTCCTTCCCAGTATAAGAATTGGCTTGGTAGTTTGGTCTGCCCTGTTCCCATGATGCACCGGGCCAGGGTCAGACTAATTTGCATATAGCCAAGTTCTGAGCTGGGATGGTGCAGTGAGCTGAAAAACGGTGATGGATCAAGCCCTGATCTTTGGACTGGGTAAGAGTGGTCTGCTTAATTCAGACACTCTGTTCATCACCACCCCCTTTTCTGAATCATTTTTGTCCACCATAAGCGTGGAAGGGTATACTCAGATGTGAGTCCCTAGCTCATTGCACCATCAGGATTCAAGCAAGCCGGGCCGAAGACGGCTGAAATGCCAGAAACCGGTCCCCGGTAGCTTGTTTCCTTCCCAGTATAAGAATTGGCTTGGTAGTTTGGTCTGCCCTGTTCCCATGATGCACCGGGCCAGGGTCAGACTAATTTGCATATAGCCAAGTTCTGAGCTGGGATGGTGCAGTGAGCTGAAAAACGGTGAAGGATCAAGCCCTGATCTTTGGACTGGGTAAGAGTGGCCTGCTTAATTCAGACACTCTGTTCATCACCACCCCCTTTTCTGAATCATTTTTGTCCACCATAAGCGTGGAAGGGTATACTCAGATGTGAGTCCCTAGCTCATTGCACCATCAGGATTCAAGCAAGCCGGGCCGAAGACGGCTGAAATGCCAGAAACCGGTCCCCGGTAGCTTGTTTCCTTCCCAGTATAAGAATTGGCTTGGTAGTTTGGTCTGCCCTGTTCCCATGATGCACCGGGCCAGGGTCAGACTAATTTGCATATAGCCAAGTTCTGAGGGGATGGTGCAGTGAGCTGAAAAACGGTGATGGATCAAGCCCTGATCTTTGGACTGGGTAAGAGTGGTCTGCTTAATTCAGACACTAAGTTCATCACCACCCCCTTTTCTGAATCATTTTTGTCCACCATAAGCGTGGAAGGGTATACTCAGATGTGAGTCCCTAGCTCATTGCACCATCAGGATTCAAGCAAGCCGGGCCGAAGACGGCTGAAATGCCAGAAACCAGTCCCCGGTAGCTTGTTTCCTTCCCAGTATAAGAATTGGCTTGGTAGTTTGGTCTGCTCTGTTCCCATGATGCACCGGGCCAGGGTCAGACTAATTTGCATATAGCCAAGTTCTGAGCTGGGATGGTGCAGTGAGCTGAAAAACGGTGATGGATCAAGCCCTGATCTTTGGACTGGGTAAGAGTGGTCTGCTTAATTCAGACACTCTGTTCATCACCACCCCCTTTTCTGAATCATTTTTGTCCACCATAAGCGTGGAAGGGTATACTCAGATGTGAGTCCCTAGCTCATTGCACCATCAGGATTCAAGCAAGCCGGGCCGAAGGCGGCTGAAATGCCAGAAACCGGTCCCCGGTAGCTTGTTTCCTTCCCAGTATAAGAATTGGCTTGGTAGTTTGGTCTGCCCTGTTCCCATGATGCACCGGGCCAGGGTCAGACTAATTTGCATATAGCCAAGTTCTGAGCTGGGATGGTGCAGTGAGCTCAAAAACGGTGATGGATCAAGCCCTGATCTTTGGACTGGGTAAGAGTGGTCTGCTTAATTCAGACACTCTGTTCATCACCACCCCCTTTTCTGAATCATTTTTGTCCACCATAAGCGTGGAAGGGTATACTCAGATGTGAGTCCCTAGCTCATTGCACCATCAGGATTCAAGCAAGCCGGGCCGAAGACGGCTGAAATGCCAGAAACCGGTCCCCGGTAGCTTGTTTCCTTCCCAGTATAAGAATTGGCTTGGTAGTTTAGTCTGCCCTGTTCCCATGATGCACCGGGCCAGGGTCAGACTAATTTGCATATAGCCAAGTTCTGAGCTGGGATGGTGCAGTGAGCTGAAAAATGGTGATGGATCAAGCCCTGATCTTTGGACTGGGTAAGAGTGGTCTGCTTAATTCAGACACTCTGTTCATCACCACCCCCTTTTCTGAATCATTTTTGTCCACCATAAGCGTGGAAGGGTATACTCAGATGTGAGTCCCTAGCTCATTGCACCATCAGGATTCAAGCAAGCCGGGCCGAAGACGGCTGAAATGCCAGAAACCGGTCCCCGGTAGCTTGTTTCCTTCCCAGTATAAGAATTGGCTTGGTAGTTTGGTCTGCCCTGTTCCCATGATGCACCGGGCCAGGGTCAGACTAATTTGCATATAGCCAAGTTCTGAGCTGGGATGGTGCAGTGAGCTGAAAAACGGTGATGGATCAAGCCCTGATCTTTGGACTGGGTAAGAGTGGTCTGCTTAATTCAGACACTCTGTTCATCACCACCCCCTTTTCTGAATCATTTTTGTCCACCATAAGCGTGGAAGGGTATACTCAGATGTGAGTCCCTAGCTCATTGCACCATCAGGATTCAAGCAAGCCGGGCCGAAGACGGCTGAAATGCCAGAAACCGGTCCCCGGTAGCTTGTTTCCTTCCCAGTATAAGAATTGGCTTGGTAGTTTGGTCTGCCCTGTTCCCATGATGCACCGGGCCAGGGTCAGACTAATTTGCATATAGCCAAGTTCTGAGCTGGGATGGTGCAGTGAGCTGAAAAACGGTGATGGATCAAGCCCTGATCTTTGGACTGGGTAAGAGTGGTCTGCTTAATTCAGACACTCTGTTCATCACCACCCCCTTTTCTGAATCATTTTTGTCCACCATAAGCGTGGAAGGGTATACTCAGATGTGAGTCCCTAGCTCATTGCACCATCAGGATTCAAGCAAGCCGGGCCGAAGACGGCTGAAATGCCAGAAACCAGTCCCCGGTAGCTTGTTTCCTTCCCAGTATAAGAATTGGCTTGGTAGTTTGGTCTGCCCTGTTCCCATGATGCACCGGGCCAGGGTCAGACTAATTTGCATATAGCCAAGTTCTGAGCTGGGATGGTGCAGTGAGCTGAAAAACGGTGATGGATCAAGCCCTGATCTTTGGACTGGGTAAGAGTGGTCTGCTTAATTCAGACACTCTGTTCATCACCACCCCCTTTTCTGAATCATTTTTGTCCACCATAAGCGTGGAAGGGTATACTCAGATGTGAGTCCCTAGCTCATTGCACCATCAGGATTCAAGCAAGCCGGGCCGAAGACGGCTGAAATGCCAGAAACCGGTCCCCGGTAGCTTGTTTCCTTCCCAGTATAAGAATTGGCTTGGTAGTTTAGTCTGCCCTGTTCCCATGATGCACCGGGCCAGGGTCAGACTAATTTGCATATAGCCAAGTTCTGAGCTGGGATGGTGCAGTGAGCTGAAAAACGGTGATGGATCAAGCCCTGATCTTTGGACTGGGTAAGAGTGGTCTGCTTAATTCAGACACTCTGTTCATCACCACCCCCTTTTCTGAATCATTTTTGTCCACCATAAGCGTGGAAGGGTATACTCAGATGTGAGTCCCTAGCTCATTGCACCATCAGGATTCAAGCAAGCCGGGCCGAAGACGGCTGAAATGCCAGAAACCGGTCCCCGGTAGCTTGTTTCCTTCCCAGTATAAGAATTGGCTTGGTAGTTTGGTCTGCCCTGTTCCCATGATGCACCGGGCCAGGGTCAGACTAATTTGCATATAGCCAAGTTCTGAGCTGGGATGGTGCAGTGAGCTGAAAAACGGTGATGGATCAAGCCCTGATCTTTGGACTGGGTAAGAGTGGTCTGCTTAATTCAGACACTCTGTTCATCACCACCCCCTTTTCTGAATCATTTTTGTCCACCATAAGCGTGGAAGGGTATACTCAGATGTGAGTCCCTAGCTCACTGCACCATCAGGATTCAAGCAAGCCGGGCCGAAGAGGGCTGAAATGCTAGAAACCGGTCCCCGGTAGCTTGTTTCCTTCCCAGTATAAGAATTGGCTTGGTAGTTTGGTCTGCCCTGTTCCCATGATGCACCGGGCCAGGGTCAGACTAATTTGCATATAGCCAAGTTCTGAGCTGGGATGGTGCAGTGAGCTGAAAAACGGTGATGGATCAAGCTGTGATCTTTTGACTGGGTAAGAGTGGTCTGCTTAATTCAGACACTCTGTTCATCACCACCCCCTTTTCTGAATCATTTTTGTCCACCATAAGCGTGGAAGGGTATACTCAGATGTGAGTCCCTAGCTCATTGCACCATCAGGATTCAAGCAAGCCGGCCCGAAGACGGCTGAAATGCCAGAAACCGGTCCCCGGTAGCTTGTTTCCTTCCCAGTATAAGAATTGGCTTGGTAGTTTGGTCTGCCCTGTTCCCATGATGCACCGGGCCAGGGTCAGACTAATTTGCATATAGCCAAGTTCTGAGCTGGGATGGCGCAGTGAGCTGAAAAACGGTGATGGATCAAGCCCTGATCTTTGGACTGGGTAAGAGTGGTCTGCTTAATTCAGACACTCTGTTCATCACCACCCCCTTTTCTGAATCATTTTTGTCCACCATAAGCGTGGAAGGGTATACTCAGATGTGAGTCCCTAGCTCATTGCACCATCAGGATTCAAGCAAGCCGGGCCGAAGACGGCTGAAATGCCAGAAACCGGTCCCCGGCAGCTTGTTTCCTTCCCAGTATAAGAATTGGCTTGGTAGTTTGGTCTGCCCTGTTCCCATGATGCACCGGGCCAGGGTCAGACTAATTTGCATATAGCCAAGTTCTGAGCTGGGATGGTGCAGTGAGCTGAAAAACGGTGATGGATCAAGCCCTGATCTTTGGACTGGGTAAGAGTGGTCTGCTTAATTCAGACACTCTGTTCATCACCACCCCCTTTTCTGAATCATTTTTGTCCACCATAAGCGTGGAAGGGTATACTCAGATGTGAGTCCCTAGCTCATTGCACCATCAGGATTCAAGCAAGCCGGGCCGAAGACGGCTGAAATGCCAGAAACCGGTCCCCGGTAGCTTGTTTCCTTCCCAGTATAAGAATTGGCTTGGTAGTTTGGTCTGCCCTGTTCCCATGATGCACCGGGCCAGGGTCAGACTAATTTGCATATAGCCAAGTTCTGAGCTGGGATGGTGCAGTGAGCTGAAAAACGGTGATGGATCAAGCCCTGATCTTTGGACTGGGTAAGAGTGGTCTGCTTAATTCAGACACTGTGTTCATCACCACCCCCTTTTCTGAATCATTTTTGTCCACCATAAGCGTGGAAGGGTATACTCAGATGTGAGTCCCTAGCTCATTGCACCATCAGGATTCAAGCAAGCCGGGCCGAAGACGGCTGAAATGCCAGAAACCGGTCCCCGGTAGCTTGTTTCCTTCCCAGTATAAGAATTGGCTTGGTAGTTTGGTCTGCCCTGTTCCCATGATGCACCGGGCCAGGGTCAGACTAATTTGCATATATCCAAGTTTTGAGCTGGGATGGTGCAGTGAGCTGAAAAACGGTGATGGATCAAGCCCTGATCTTTGGACTGGGTAAGAGTGGTCTGCTTAATTCAGACACTCTGTTCATCACCACCCCCTTTTCTGAATCATTTTTGTCCACCATAAGCGTGGAAGGGTATACTCAGATGTGAGTCCCTAGCTCATTGCACCATCAGGATTCAAGCAAGCCGGGCCGAAGACGGCTGAAATGCCAGAAACCGGTCCCCGGTAGCTTGTTTCCTTCCCAGTATAAGAATTGGCTTGGTAGTTTGGTCTGCCCTGTTCCCATGATGCACCGGGCCAGGGTCAGACTAATTTGCATATAGCCAAGTTCTGAGCTGGGATGGTGCAGTGAGCTGAAAAACGGTGATGGATCAAGCCCTGATCTTTGGACTGGGTAAGAGTGGTCTGCTTAATTCAGACACTCTGTTCATCACCACCCCCTTTTCTGAATCATTTTTGTCCACCATAAGCGTGGAAGGGTATACTCAGATGTGAGTCCCTAGCTCATTGCACCATCAGGATTCAAGCAAGCCGGGCCGAAGACGGCTGAAATGCCAGAAACCGGTCCCCGGTAGCTTGTTTCCTTCCCAGTATAAGAATTGGCTTGGTAGTTTGGTCTGCCCTGTTCCCATGATGCACCAGGCCAGGGTCAGACTAATTTGCATATAGCCAAGTTCTGAGCTGGGATGGTGCAGTGAGCTGAAAAACAGTGATGGATCAAGCCCTGATCTTTGGACTGGGTAAGAGTGGTCTGCTTAATTCAGACACTCTGTTCATCACCACCCCCTTTTCTGAATCATTTTTGTCCACCATAAGCGTGGAAGGGTATACTCAGATGTGAGTCCCTAGCTCATTGCACCATCAGGATTCAAGCAAGCCAGGCCGAAGACGGCTGAAATGCCAGAAACCGGTCCCCGGTAGCTTGTTTCCTTCCCAGTATAAGAATTGGCTTGGTAGTTTGGTCTGCCCTGTTCCCATGATGCACCGGGCCAGGGTCAGACTAATTTGCATATAGCCAAGTTCTGAGCTGGGATGGTGCAGTGAGCTGAAAAACGGTGATGGATCAAGCCCTGATCTTTGGACTGGGTAAGAGTGGTCTGCTTAATTCAGACACTCTGTTCATCACCACCCCCTTTTCTGAATCATTTTTGTCCACCATAAGCGTGGAAGGGTATACTCAGATGTGAGTCCCTAGCTCATTGCACCATCAGGATTCAAGCAAGCCGGGCCGAAGACGGCTGAAATGCCAGAAACCGGTCCCCGGTAGCTTGTTTCCTTCCCAGTATAAGAATTGGCTTGGTAGTTTGGTCTGCCCTGTTCCCATGATGCACCGGGCCAGGGTCAGACTAATTTGCATATAGCCAAGTTCTGAGCTGGGATGGTGCAGTGAGCTGAAAAACGGTGAAGGATCAAGCCCTGATCTTTGGACTGGGTAAGAGTGGCCTGCTTAATTCAGACACTCTGTTCATCACCACCCCCTTTTCTGAATCATTTTTGTCCACCATAAGCGTGGAAGGGTATACTCAGATGTGAGTCCCTAGCTCATTGCACCATCAGGATTCAAGCAAGCCGGGCCGAAGACGGCTGAAATGCCAGAAACCGGTCCCCGGTAGCTTGTTTCCTTCCCAGTATAAGAATTGGCTTGGTAGTTTGGTCTGCCCTGTTCCCATGATGCACCGGGCCAGGGTCAGACTAATTTGCATATAGCCAAGTTCTGAGGGGATGGTGCAGTGAGCTGAAAAACGGTGATGGATCAAGCCCTGATCTTTGGACTGGGTAAGAGTGGTCTGCTTAATTCAGACACTCTGTTCATCACCACCCCCTTTTCTGAATCATTTTTGTCCACCATAAGCGTGGAAGGGTATACTCAGATGTGAGTCCCTAGCTCATTGCACCATCAGGATTCAAGCAAGCCGGGCCGAAGACGGCTGAAATGCCAGAAACCAGTCCCCGGTAGCTTGTTTCCTTCCCAGTATAAGAATTGGCTTGGTAGTTTGGTCTGCTCTGTTCCCATGATGCACCGGGCCAGGGTCAGACTAATTTGCATATAGCCAAGTTCTGAGCTGGGATGGTGCAGTGAGCTGAAAAACGGTGATGGATCAAGCCCTGATCTTTGGACTGGGTAAGAGTGGTCTGCTTAATTCAGACACTCTGTTCATCACCACCCCCTTTTCTGAATCATTTTTGTCCACCATAAGCGTGGAAGGGTATACTCAGATGTGAGTCCCTAGCTCATTGCACCATCAGGATTCAAGCAAGCCGGGCCGAAGGCGGCTGAAATGCCAGAAACCGGTCCCCGGTAGCTTGTTTCCTTCCCAGTATAAGAATTGGCTTGGTAGTTTGGTCTGCCCTGTTCCCATGATGCACCGGGCCAGGGTCAGACTAATTTGCATATAGCCAAGTTCTGAGCTGGGATGGTGCAGTGAGCTCAAAAACGGTGATGGATCAAGCCCTGATCTTTGGACTGGGTAAGAGTGGTCTGCTTAATTCAGACACTCTGTTCATCACCACCCCCTTTTCTGAATCATTTTTGTCCACCATAAGCGTGGAAGGGTATACTCAGATGTGAGTCCCTAGCTCATTGCACCATCAGGATTCAAGCAAGCCGGGCCGAAGATGGCTGAAATGCCAGAAACCGGTCCCCGGTAGCTTGTTTCCTTCCCAGTATAAGAATTGGCTTGGTAGTTTAGTCTGCCCTGTTCCCATGATGCACCGGGCCAGGGTCAGACTAATTTGCATATAGCCAAGTTCTGAGCTGGGATGGTGCAGTGAGCTGAAAAATGGTGATGGATCAAGCCCTGATCTTTGGACTGGGTAAGAGTGGTCTGCTTAATTCAGACACTCTGTTCATCACCACCCCCTTTTCTGAATCATTTTTGTCCACCATAAGCGTGGAAGGGTATACTCAGATGTGAGTCCCTAGCTCATTGCACCATCAGGATTCAAGCAAGCCGGGCCGAAGACGGCTGAAATGCCAGAAACCGGTCCCCGGTAGCTTGTTTCCTTCCCAGTATAAGAATTGGCTTGGTAGTTTGGTCTGCCCTGTTCCCATGATGCACCGGGCCAGGGTCAGACTAATTTGCATATAGCCAAGTTCTGAGCTGGGATGGTGCAGTGAGCTGAAAAACGGTGATGGATCAAGCCCTGATCTTTGGACTGGGTAAGAGTGGTCTGCTTAATTCAGACACTCTGTTCATCACCACCCCCTTTTCTGAATCATTTTTGTCCACCATAAGCGTGGAAGGGTATACTCAGATGTGAGTCCCTAGCTCATTGCACCATCAGGATTCAAGCAAGCCGGGCCGAAGACGGCTGAAATGCCAGAAACCGGTCCCCGGTAGCTTGTTTCCTTCCCAGTATAAGAATTGGCTTGGTAGTTTGGTCTGCCCTGTTCCCATGATGCACCGGGCCAGGGTCAGACTAATTTGCATATAGCCAAGTTCTGAGCTGGGATGGTGCAGTGAGCTGAAAAACGGTGATGGATCAAGCCCTGATCTTTGGACTGGGTAAGAGTGGTCTGCTTAATTCAGACACTCTGTTCATCACCACCCCCTTTTCTGAATCATTTTTGTCCACCATAAGCGTGGAAGGGTATACTCAGATGTGAGTCCCTAGCTCATTGCACCATCAGGATTCAAGCAAGCCGGGCCGAAGACGGCTGAAATGCCAGAAACCAGTCCCCGGTAGCTTGTTTCCTTCCCAGTATAAGAATTGGCTTGGTAGTTTGGTCTGCCCTGTTCCCATGATGCACCGGGCCAGGGTCAGACTAATTTGCATATAGCCAAGTTCTGAGCTGGGATGGTGCAGTGAGCTGAAAAACGGTGATGGATCAAGCCCTGATCTTTGGACTGGGTAAGAGTGGTCTGCTTAATTCAGACACTCTGTTCATCACCACCCCCTTTTCTGAATCATTTTTGTCCACCATAAGCGTGGAAGGGTATACTCAGATGTGAGTCCCTAGCTCATTGCACCATCAGGATTCAAGCAAGCCGGGCCGAAGACGGCTGAAATGCCAGAAACCGGTCCCCGGTAGCTTGTTTCCTTCCCAGTATAAGAATTGGCTTGGTAGTTTAGTCTGCCCTGTTCCCATGATGCACCGGGCCAGGGTCAGACTAATTTGCATATAGCCAAGTTCTGAGCTGGGATGGTGCAGTGAGCTGAAAAACGGTGATGGATCAAGCCCTGATCTTTGGACTGGGTAAGAGTGGTCTGCTTAATTCAGACACTCTGTTCATCACCACCCCCTTTTCTGAATCATTTTTGTCCACCATAAGCGTGGAAGGGTATACTCAGATGTGAGTCCCTAGCTCATTGCACCATCAGGATTCAAGCAAGCCGGGCCGAAGACGGCTGAAATGCCAGAAACTGGTCCCCGGTAGCTTGTTTCCTTCCCAGTATAAGAATTGGCTTGGTAGTTTAGTCTGCCCTGTTCCCATGATGCACCGGGCCAGGGTCAGACTAATTTGCATATAGCCAAGTTCTGAGCTGGGATGGTGCAGTGAGCTGAAAAATGGTGATGGATCAAGCCCTGATCTTTGGACTGGGTAAGAGTGGTCTGCTTAATTCAGACACTCTGTTCATCACCACCCCCTTTTCTGAATCATTTTTGTCCACCATAAGCGTGGAAGGGTATACTCAGATGTGAGTCCCTAGCTCATTGCACCATCAGGATTCAAGCAAGCCGGGCCGAAGACGGCTGAAATGCCAGAAACTGGTCCCCGGTAGCTTGTTTCCTTCCCAGTATAAGAATTGGTTTGGTAGTTTGGTCTGCCCTGTTCCCATGATGCACCGGGCCAGGGTCAGACTAATTTGCATATAGCCAAGTTCTGAGCTGGGATGGTGCAGTGAGCTGAAAAACGGTGATGGATCAAGCCCTGATCTTTGGACTGGGTAAGAGTGGTCTGCTTAATTCAGACACTCTGTTCATCACCACCCCCTTTTCTGAATCATTTTTGTCCACCATAAGCGTGGAAGGGTATACTCAGATGTGAGTCCCTAGCTCATTGCACCATCAGGATTCAAGCAAGCCGGGCCGAAGACGGCTGAAATGCCAGAAACCGGTCCCCGGTAGCTTGTTTCCTTCCCAGTATAAGAATTGGCTTGGTAGTTTGGTCTGCCCTGTTCCCATGATGCACCGGGCCAGGGTCAGACTAATTTGCATATAGCCAAGTTCTGAGCTGGGATGGTGCAGTGAGCTGAAAAACGGTGATGGATCAAGCCCTGATCTTTGGACTGGGTAAGAGTGGTCTGCTTAATTCAGACACTCTGTTCATCACCACCCCCTTTTCTGAATCATTTTTGTCCACCATAAGCGTGGAAGGGTATACTCAGATGTGAGTCCCTAGCTCATTGCACCATCAGGATTCAAGCAAGCCGGGCCGAAGACGGCTGAAATGCCAGAAACCAGTCCCCGGTAGCTTGTTTCCTTCCCAGTATAAGAATTGGCTTGGTAGTTTGGTCTGCCCTGTTCCCATGATGCACCGGGCCAGGGTCAGACTAATTTTCATATAGCCAAGTTCTGAGCTGGGATGGTGCAGTGAGCTGAAAAACGGTGATGGATCAAGCCCTGATCTTTGGACTGGGTAAGAGTGGTCTGCTTAATTCAGACACTCTGTTCATCACCACCCCCTTTTCTGAATCATTTTTGTCCACCATAAGCGTGGAAGGGTATACTCAGATGTGAGTCCCTAGCTCATTGCACCATCAGGATTCAAGCAAGCCGGGCCGAAGACGGCTGAAATGCCAGAAACCGGTCCCCGGTAGCTTGTTTCCTTCCCAGTATAAGAATTGGCTTGGTAGTTTGGTCTGCCCTGTTCCCATGATGCACCGGGCCAGGGTCAGACTAATTTGCATATAGCCAAGTTCTGAGCTGGGATGGTGCAGTGAGCTGAAAAATGGTGATGGATCAAGCCCTGATCTTTGGACTGGGTAAGAGTGGTCTGCTTAATTCAGACACTCTGTTCATCACCACCCCCTTTTCTGAATCATTTTTGTCCACCATAAGCGTGGAAGGGTATACTCAGATGTGAGTCCCTAGCTCATTGCACCATCAGGATTCAAGCAAGCCGGGCCGAAGACGGCTGAAATGCCAGAAACCGGTCCCCGGTAGCTTGTTTCCTTCCCAGTATAAGAATTGGCTTGGTAGTTTGGTCTGCCCTGTTCCCATGATGCACCGGGCCAGGGTCAGACTAATTTGCATATAGCCAAGTTCTGAGCTGGGATGGTGCAGTGAGCTGAAAAACGGTGATGGATCAAGCCCTGATCTTTGGACTGGGTAAGAGTGGTCTGCTTAATTCAGACACTCTGTTCATCACCACCCCCTTTTCTGAATCATTTTTGTCCACCATAAGCGTGGAAGGGTATACTCAGATGTGAGTCCCTAGCTCATTGCACCATCAGGATTCAAGCAAGCCGGGCCGAAGACGGCTGAAATGCCAGAAACCGGTCCCCGGTAGCTTGTTTCCTTCCCAGTATAAGAATTGGCTTGGTAGTTTCGTCTGCCCTGTTCCCATGATGCACCGGGCCAGGGTCAGACTAATTTGCATATAGCCAAGTTCTGAGCTGGGATGGTGCAGTGAGCTGAAAAACGGTGATGGATCAAGCCCTGATCTTTGGACTGGGTAAGAGTGGTCTGCTTAATTCAGACACTCTGTTCATCACCACCCCCTTTTCTGAATCATTTTTGTTCACCATAAGCGTGGAAGGGTATACTCAGATGTGAGTCCCTAGCTCATTGCACCATCAGGATTCAAGCAAGCCGGGCCGAAGACGGCTGAAATGCCAGAAACTGGTCCCCGGTAGCTTGTTTCCTTCCCAGTATAAGAATTGGCTTGGTAGTTTGGTCTGCCCTGTTCCCATGATGCACCGGGCCAGGGTCAGACTAATTTGCATATAGCCAAGTTCTGAGCTGGGATGGTGCAGTGAGCTGAAAAACGGTGATGGATCAAGCCCTGATCTTAGGACTGGGTAAGAGTGGTCTGCTTAATTCAGACACTCTGTTCATCACCACCCCCTTTTCTGAATCATTTTTGTCCACCATAAGCGTGGAAGGGTATACTCAGATGTGAGTCCCTAGCTCATTGCACCATCAGGATTCAAGCAAGCCGGGCCGAAGACGGCTGAAATGCCAGAAACCGGTCCCCGGTAGCTTGTTTCCTTCCCAGTATAAGAATTGGCTTGGTAGTTTGGTCTGCCCTGTTCCCATGATGCACCGGGCCATGGTCAGACTAATTTGCATATAGCCAAGTTCTGAGCTGGGATGGTGCAGTGAGCTGAAAAACGGTGATGGATCAAGCCCTGATCTTTGGACTGGGTAAGAGTGGTCTGCTTAATTCAGACACTCTGTTCATCACCACCCCCTTTTCTGAATCGGACTGTTCCAATGAGGCAGGGCTTCAAGACTAATTTGCATATGACTAGGTCTAAACTGGGGTGGCATGGTAAACAAAAGAGCAATGGATTTAACCTAGATCTCTTGACGGGAGGTGAATGTTTGATTTGCTCTGCATTCCATCCTTCATCTGTGTGTGTTTTGCTTTCTTGCCCTAACTGCGTTGGTTATGCCCAGACATGAGTTCCGGGTTCACACTGCCACTGGATTCAACCTAGCCTGGCTGATGTGGGATGATGCCCCTCAACTGGTCCTAGGATGCTTGTTTCCGGTCCAGGGAGTACCTGGCTTGTCAGTTCGGGCTGGACTGTTCCCATGAGGCAGAGTGTTAAGACTGATTTGCATATTGCTGGGTCCAAATGTGGGTGGCATGGTGAGCAAAAGAATGATGGATTTAACCCAGAGCTCTTGACTGGGGGTGAATGTTTGATTTGCTTTGCATTCCATCCATCATCGGTATGTCATTTGCTTCAACAAAACAACGTACCTACCTTCCAGGTAAAAGTTCCTGGAAATGGGAGACCACTCGGTCACCCCGAACGTATGGCTGGATGCCCCGATCCCCCGGGAAACCTTTGCGGGCAGGGGGCGTGTCCCGGCCGGTATGTCCATAGTGGCGTGGTTGGAGCACGCCCCCGCCGCCTAAAAGGGTTGTCCTAACACCCGCCCGGAAGTCTGTGCACTTCTGGGCGGGATGGGGATGCTGCCCCGCCTTCCCGCTGAAAGATAAAAGGCGCGGAAATCCAGGCAGGCGTCCTCTTGTTCCTGCGCTCTGAAGGCTGCACCACTCGTCGCTCGTGAGCCCTCAAGGGAACAAGCTGCGCTTTTTTGAACGTGTAATCGTTGTTTTTCTGTTTCAGTCGTCAAAGCGTAGCTGGAGTTCGAGTGGCAACTGGAATACAGGCAGAGACAAAAGCAGAACGCAAATATGCCTGGTAAGAAGAGTGGAAAGAGCTCCGAGATGGAACGAATGCTGCGCACACTAGTGAACCAAGTGTCGGCGATGGACAGGAAATTCGGTAAAGTAGACCAGCTGGGTCGCGGCCTAGCGGCCCTCCGGAAACAAGTGAAGGCCCAAGCGGGGCCCTCAGGGCGACCTAAGAGGATCTTGGGGCCTGCTTTGCCAAACATTACCCCAGGGGGGGATAAGGGGAAAAAGAGGAATGGGAAAGAGGGTCCTAGCGAGGCCCCAGTCCCGATGGAGGTCCCGCTGGTCCCAGTAGCACCAGCGTCCAGCCCGGTACCTACACCGGATGGGGGATTGCCAATCCCCGTGGTTATCACACCGCTGGATAATGACCAAATGCCTCCTGAGCTAGCGCTTCAATTGGTGGCTGTGTTACCCTGGTTGAAGAAGGGAGCAGGGGGATCCGCGGCTGTGGAAGACCCAGCCGAAGAAGCTAGGCAGATTGTCGAGCAGCTCAGGCAGTCAAGGGGCGCTGGGGCAGCAAACGTGCCTTCTATTTCTCCACAGGTGGCGACCTTGGCCGCGGTCGAAAACCGGAATAAGTCGACGGACACGACCGGAGGTACAACAGAGACCGGTAAGAGATCGCTCCCAATAATGGGGGAGGGCGCTGTACCCTCAAGGTGGGAATACTTGGCGCAACATGTCCCTATGGCAACTAAAGAAATGGTGTGGGCAAACAAATATATCAATATGTTTTCATTGTTGACAGATAATCGTGAGTTAGAATATGCCAGGACTCAGA
Organism: Lissotriton vulgaris; assembly: GCF_964263255.1. Taxonomy (NCBI): domain Eukaryota; kingdom Metazoa; phylum Chordata; class Amphibia; order Caudata; family Salamandridae; genus Lissotriton; species Lissotriton vulgaris. The sequence continues at coordinate 504,300,272 of NC_141694.1, forward strand.
AGGATTTATGGCACGCCAGTGTATGCAGGGCAAAAATGGCAGAATTCAGGGTAGAAGAGTCTATGATGAACTGGATCAGGGCTTTTTCTATTTTTGTAGCAATTATAGGTGAGCGATCACCAAAACTGTTGGGAGACCTTGCTTGCTACCAGAGCAGGATTACGGGCTTCCATGAGAAGTATGGAGGAGAAGAATGGAAAGGGTATGACGTGGCATTTAGAAAAGCGAAAGAGTTTAATGAAACATTGACTTGGGATTGTTTGTATACTGTATCTTAGCATGCGCAATTCTTGCCGGGCTCAGTGGGTGGATCAGGGTCGAGTGCAAACGGCTCCAGGGCCTTTCTGCAGAAGCATCCACAGCCCTTTTGACCAACCTATGGGGGAGATACTCAGTCTAGACCGGGCGGGAATGTTGGGTTTCAACAAAGGAACGTGTAGTAGGCCGCAGGGAACATGCAGGTTCAGGCATGCCTGCGCAGGTTGTGGTAATACCTCCCACCCCGAGACTAGCTGCCGATCCAGAGGCAATAGTGCAGGAGGAAAAGGGGGTACCAAACAGGATTGACACGGTACCCCAGAGGTCCAAACAATCGCCCGTGGATATTATGGCTTTGACTCCCTGGCTGAACAAATACCCTGATCATGTGTCCGCTGGGATCCTGCGAGATGGCTTCTCGTATGGCTTCAGGATCCCGGCAGGTGATTTTCGGGGGGCCCCCTCATGCAGAAACCAACTGTCCGATAAGCACAACCCCGCGGTGGCTGCCACAAAAATCGCAAAAGAGGTTCGCTTGGAGCGGGTTGCAGGACCGTTCGGTGAACCACCAACGGCCAATTTTGTGTGTTCCCCATTAGGGGTAGTTCCCAAGAAGGAGCCAGGAGAATTCAGGCTCATTCATAATTTATCTGCACCAAGGGGAGCTTCCGTTAATGAGGCGATCGATGCAGACATTTGCAGTGTGAGGTATGCATCATTCGATGACGCAGTGGTAATGTTGAATCGCCTAGGCCCCGGTGCATTGTTAGCAAAATCAGACATTGAATCCGCATTTAGGTTGCTTCTGGTGCATCCCCAGGATCAGCACCTGTTGGGTTTTGCATTTTAGGGGAAGTACTACATGGATATGTGCATGCCAATAGGTTGTTCAATTTTGTGTGCCTATTTTGAAATGTTTAGCTCATTTCTGGAGTGGGTATTCTCAAAGGCCTCAGGGCACTAACATGTAATGCATTATCTCGATGATTTCCTGTTTCTTGGCCCAGCGGGCTCTCGGGACTGTGCATGGGCATTGCGGGATTTCTGCGTGCTCATGCGGGGTTTCGGGGTTCCGTTGGCGCCAGGTAAGACAGTGGGTCCGACTACCTCCCTGGAGTTTCTGGGTATCGAACTAGACTCCGTGGAGGATTGCTTCCGTTTGCCGGCGGAGAAGATCACCAAATTCAGGGCCTCATTGTTGCAATGTCTCCGGAACGACAAAGTGACACTGCACCAACTACAGCAAACAGTGGGTCAGCTTAACTTTGCATTGAGGGTTATACCGATGGCTCGCCCCTTCTCCCGATCAATTGCCCAGGCCATGGCGGGCCTCAAGGAAGGGCACCATCGTACGAGGCTGTCGGCAGAGGTTCGCCAGGACATGCTCATTTGGCTGGCATTCCTGGCGGATTTCAACGGCCGAGTAGTCTGGAGCAAAGCCCCGACCTCGTCAGCAGAATTAGGTTTATGGACTGACTCTGCGGGCAGTGTGGGGTTTGGCGCGATCACTGGTAACAGATGGTCGGCCCAGAAATGGCCAGCATGGTGGGAAACAAGTGGTCTGACGAGCAACATTGGTTTCCTAGAGTTATTTCAGGGATTGTTTACCCTCAGCGGAGCTAGTGGCAGCGATAAAAGGTGCAGGAATCCAGGCAGGCGTCCTCTTGTTCCTGCGCTCTGAAGGCTGCACCACTCGTCGCTCGTGAGCCCTCAAGGGAACAAGCTGCACTTTTTTGACCCACCCACCAGCCCCTGTGGCAGAAGTTTGGGAGTAAGCAAAATTTGAATTTGTAATTGAATGCAATAAATAAAGCGTCTTGTTGGAATCGTTTCTCTCATCTTCAATGGATGCCAAGAATGTGCATGCAACTGAATACTCGCCTAGAGGCCTTTTTTCCTTTGTAGAAATGTAATGAACTTACAGGCACATGCATCAAGCAATTTAGGAATCGCAAACGGTGCGAATCGCAAAATTCGGCCGTTTGCGATTCCCAAATCACTATTTGGGATGCATAATCCAAAAAGTGAAGTAATCGCTATTTTTGCGATTCTTTTAAGTGCGATTGCTTTTTAGGAATCGCAATTTTGCGATTCCTTAAAAGCAATGCATGAAACTGAAAAAAATTGCGATTTCGCAATTAGAGAGAAAAAATTACCATGAGGTTGGACCTCATGGTAATTTTGCGAAATGTTAGAAATATGCAATTTTGTGCATTTTTCTAACTTTCATGTTGTGCACACACATGCCCTTAGGGCATGTGTGTACACAACATATGTGCATTGTTTGATTTCAGGGGTGCAACAGGGTGTCCTTTAGACACCCCTGCACCCTTGAAATCGCAATCTAAATTTGCGATTAGCTAATTGCGAATCGCAAAATGAGATTGTCTTCCCATTCATTCCTATGGGCCTCTAGGCTCATAGGAATGAATGGGAAGGGATTCCTTAATTGCGATTCGCAAAATGCTAATCGCAGTTAAGGAATTCTAAGAAATCGCAATTTATTTAGCAATTTCTTAATGCAAAGGCATTTGCACATCCTTAATTGCGATTCCTTAAAAATCGCAATTAAGGAATCGCAAATGCCGAGATTGATGCATGTACCTGTATATGCAATAAAAGCGTTCTCTGTTGTGGGACCTTTTTTCCTTTGTAGCAATGTTATAGTTTATTGGATATATCTAGCTGTAATTTGAGATGAAGCATTGTTTTTTTCCCCTTAGTAGGTAACTAACTGTCGTATTTATTTAGTCTTCGGTCGGGCGGTAAGGTCATGATCGGTGAGAAGTGATTTCAAGGTCCCTAGTGGGGGCGCCACCTACGGATGGGTCGCCCAGGAGGAGACGGCCATAGGCCCCTCCCAGGGGGAGACGGCTATATGCCCCTCCCACGAATTTCCCGAGAGCCGGATATTCGCTCCGGCGGAAGAGAGTGCGAGGAAAGGGGGGAGTCCACGCTGTCCTTCTTACGGATACCCCGCACGGGAACTCGGATGACCTTAAGATGGCGTCGAGTGAAAGGGGACCCCCATGACAAGGGAAGTTACAGTTGGCTACGAGGGTAAAGCCCTCTGCGCATGCGCCACTCACACGTGAGGGCGGGAATTTGGTGATAGGGATCTGACATCGGTTAAGACCTTGCCGTTGGCCCCTAACGATAGGATGTACAAAATTTGTATGCAATGCATTATGTCATGATGTTAGACTCGGTTAGGAAAATCTTTGTATTAGAGATTTGTTAAGGTTAGCCTGGATACCTGTCTTTATCAAGTGTAATGAAAGTTGAATTTTGTACATGATACATGAAACGTTTTAATTTACATTTTTACATTTTGTTTCATATTTCAATAAATATGGCTGGGGGGGTAGTGAGGCCCCCCTGCCTTCCAAAAGCTCAAACTGTGTCTGTCTCCTACCATTGGGATTGGTGGTGGAAGGGGTGGCGGGCATCCCTGACCATATTGCTGGCACATTCTTGAAGACCAGCAACACCTGTACTTTTATATTTTTGGCATCTTTTTTTCCTTCCGCATTATAAATGTTGAAGAGTTGACTCAGTTTGAAAACGAACATTTAATATAATACATCTTGATTGATTTGTGTTTTGGCCTCCTTCCTCTGCTAATTTTTTTAACGTTTCATAAGAAAATATTATATTTTTAAGAAAGTGAAAACAAGCAAGAACAATAAATGCAAACTATCATAGCAAAAACATCATGCATATCTTTAATATTATTGAAATAAGCTTATCACAATGTACTAGTTGAATAAAATCAATAAATACATCTAATAACTCAACCGATTTTATTTGAGTGACTCGTACTTTTTGACATTCCAAATAACTTTCCTCTTGCTGTCTCACCTATGAAAAGCATTGCATTTTCAATATAGCTACCTAAAGTGTTCTGTTGTCTGTTTTATGCTTCTTCATGTTAGGAGTGACGTAGTAGGTTTGTAGGTGAGTAAACGGGGAGATAGACACTATCTATCACAGGAAAGGCATTAGAGGATATGACAGAGAAGTTTTTAAAGTTTTATGGGAGTTGGTGGAGAGTTAACAGTACCACATGCCTTCATTAGGTCAGTGCTAATATTCAAGGGATGTGGATTGAAGATGAGAGCTGCCTGTATCTAATTAGGTCATACTGGACAACATCTTTCCAATCACCCTAACACTATCTTTGTACCTATTTACACCATTACTGTCAACCAGTATTTGTATTTAAAGATTATAGTTCATATGTGTCTGATTTTGCTGATTACAAATCAATAAATATAGATGGTAAATGTATTTATGCATAAGAATAAAAACGTTAGTCAGTTAGTCTAAAGACAGTACTGTAACTGAGAAATGTGTGCTGCTAGAGGGGGTCGGACTGGCATTGGACCAGGATCTGATATAACTGTTTGGATATATGCCTTCATGTGCCTAGTCACTTCACTCACTGCCTTGTAGCAAGGTACATTTGGTAAAAGTTGCCTAAAATGCAAGTTCGAAGCCTCCCCTTGTACAACAGTCCAATGTTGAAGGGTTTAGCCATCTCCAAGGAGAGGGAGAGGACAGGGTATAAATTTGGATATGATGAATAGCTGACTCCCTCTGACAAACCTGGGCATATTTATCTCCCAGAGACAATGATGAGCAGGCATACATTTGGTACCAGTCACTAGAGTGGTTTCCTTTGAAGGTCTGTGTGGAAGAAACAGCTTTTGCCGGGAGGAATCAGGCTTTACATATGTAAAAAAATCCTGCATATCCTGTGGTTTGCCAATAATTATCACAGTTATAGTACATGTACTTCTGAAAAACTGAACCAGCAGTAAAGTATGTATTGTTTACAGAATGGCAGGTGTGTTTTATCCTTTTAAATATGATATGATATGTAAATTGCAAATTTTATGAAGCCTTTTCTAAATCAATTTGCCATGTTGATAACAATGATATTGTACTATTTAAATCAACGTAGAAGATTTTGAGCTATATTAATTTTTATTATGAATTTCTTAAGGTTTCCACTAGGCCAATGAACTAGCAATTAGATTCTACTAGTTATTAGCATATTAATAGTATAATCTGCATGACCAAACTGCAGTGCCATATTTACAATTACAATATTCCATTACATGTAAAGAGCATTGATGTCCAGGAATTGTCAAGGGATTCATGATGTTTGCTGAGGTAGAGGATCTACGTCAGTGGGAGACAAATTCACAGGATCTTAATGCTGTCCTTCTTATGGCTCTTTCTTTCTGACCAGCAGAAAGATTACATTTCTACAGAAGCAGGAAGTCATTTTTGTTTCCAGGTTGTCAATGTTAATTAGGCTTGGATTGCACAAGCACAATAGTTTCTAAAGATGAACACACTTCAGGGTGATCCAGCAACCCAACCAAGAATTCTACAATATGCTCTGCTCATCCCGAACATTAGCTATATAACCAACATTCACAGAGTACCTACCCTCTAACATACTGTGATGGCTGAGACTGACTGTGAGTATATTATTGATTGTGGAATATATTTGTATTAATATATTTGATTCCAGGGCCGAGACACCATGGAGATGGAATCTAGTACTGAGCTGTGGCACATGGAACTGCACCTATACTACTGTGTTGGCTGGCTTGGTATAAGGGTTATACAACACCTCCAACTCATCGTCCTGAAGATGGTCTAACGTATGTATATGCCATTAAGACTGAAACGAAAACAACTTCATCTATTTCCCCTGTGATTTATTTTCTCAGGGAATTGTTTTCTGTTTTCATCAGATTCATTTTCCGTTGTGTTATTTGCAAGGCAGACTGAATTTTTCTTATCTCTATATAGCAGGCACCACTCCAAGAGCCAATACAGATCACCAACTGATGATGTCATGATACTTTAAATAAGTAACATAATTTTGCCAACAATGAGGTGAATGTGTTGATATTCAGTAACTTCACTGCTTCTTTCCAGTAGTCAACAAGAACATTTATTGAAATTATACTATGATTTTAGGGGACTATATTTAAAACTACTGGGAGTGTAGTGGATAAGCTCCTATATTGTTAAACAATCTGATACCTAGAAATTAAAAGCAGGTTTCTCTGAGGAATGCAGTATTTACCTGTGTTCTCTGTGACCCACGTGATATGCCTCTAGAAAAAAGAAATGTGAGCAAATATTGTGGCAGCACCTAAAAAATACTATAGTAAAAAAAATAACATTCTAAACAAATTTAGTGAAAGTAAAGAAAGAAAAAACATTTTAATGAACAAAATAAAACAAAAAGGGATGTTGGTAAAAGCGATCAAGAGTTACATGCTTAAAATAAATGGCAAACATGACCCACAGTGAACAGAAGGGGCCAACACCCACTGTAAGTGAATCAGACTCATTAGAGTATTGCATAGGCAGCTCCACTCCTAACCAACAATTGAGCATGGTCTTATATATGCAGCAGGTTTACCCAGGTCAAGTTCACCATCGCCATCCTGTGATTCTGCATTTGAGCTAGAGTAACGTAAGACTGAATGATTCATTCTTGCCAACAGTTTTCCTTTTGACTTAGAAATATTTTTGGAGCCAGATAGTTCAGCAAGGCCAATCAAGATTTTACTGTCTAGAATACCTTCTTTTTGCAATTCCCTTGGACTTCTTGCTCAAATGGTCCAAGCAGGACAAAAGTGGAAAATATTATTAAGAAGATTCCTTGTTTTCAGGTAGGCTTGGGCATATTGCCTTGCACTTTATTAGTTGAAAGTGTCTAAGTCCCAGCTTTACCAAACTTTGCATATCTTTTGCCTGTATTTCTTCTCAAATTTCCCCCAAACTGATTAGAACTTTCCTTGCGGACTCAAGCAATAAATTCTCGGAGATACACTTGTCAACCACATTCCAGGATCATGACCAGAAGTCCAGTTCTCTAGAATACAGTTTTAGTGCTGTACATATCATGTCTGTGATGTCCAGTAACCCCCTAGCTGAATACTGATTTCACTGCTGTCTAAGCTGAGATGGGTGCCACCCACCCCATATGGGGTGAACATAGGTTTCGGGTCCTTGGTGTCACTGGTCACCCGCAGATAGGGATCATTGATAGCCTTCACTTTGCTGAAAGCGATGAAGGTGACTTTTGTAAATTGTTCTTCAATGGGATCTATGTGGGGTTGGCCCTTTTGTATAGCAGGTCTCTATGTATGGCTGAGCTTATTGTATGAAAGTTTGTGGTGACTTTAGGTTGTGTTTCAGGATGGTTATGTGATTGACTCTCTCTCAAGTTCAAAAGGTTTTATTTATTTTTGTATAAAGACAACAAACAGGACAATACAGAAAATAATATTTTATAGCGAAAATACCTACACACAATTCATAAAATACCCAAGTCCTCAAAATATTACAGTACGCGAGAAAAAGATACTTATTCATATGAAACATTGTCAAAGTGCTATTAAATCTTACCGCTACAGTCTTGCGCAAGAGCAGAAGTTGGCGATAAGCTGACTATTCCCAACTCCCTCTCAAAGACCCTGCAGAGCCCGTTATATAACTTGACTCCCCAAGACCTCCACGGGGGAAGGGGGAGTGGATAAAATAATAAATCAAAGAAGAGACTGCTCTGGAACTCTTCCTCAGCTTCTCTTGAGTCGTCCGACCCGCAGACTTCTTATTCAGAGAATACCTAAAGCACAGTGTAATGATTATTATATTCCTACTCTTGTCTTACTTGCTAATCTAAATAATAGACTCCCTATTTACCAATTTGTCCAGAGACTATAGCTCCTCTTCTTGCCTTTAGGTTGTGTGATTCTTTCTCTCTCTCTCTCTTTTCTTACATATGAAGAACCCTGGATAAACACACTAGCAATAATTAGCATAAACGTATCTCTATGCATAAATCTAGGTTCTTATTTTTATACCTAATGTTTTCCTTACCTCATATTTTTTAAGAGTTGATTTTTAATAATTCCTTGCTAATTGAAGATTAATCTTGACAGTTCTAGAATATTATATGTACCTGTCAATAACCTATCTAAACTAATATTAGCCTATAACCCCTAATAACTCTAGCTACTGTGTAAATTAAATTGCTTGTTGTCTGCCAAATATTCTCTCTTCTAATTGCAACTGAATTCCTTTACAGAATGAACTTCCAATATTGCTCATTCTATAACCAAGCAGGAGGATTAATTAAAAAGGAGTGACTAAACCATATTGAACTTTTTTTTAAAATAAAGGCTTTATGATAAAGAAGAAAGTCAGGGATACCGAATCCAGCATTATGTTTAGGTATTTTTAATTCTTTGTATCTAATACAGGGTGATTTGTTGTTCCATAAAAACTTAGATAAAAATGTATCAATATCCTTGTAAAACTTTAACGGAAAGTGAGTAGGAATCATGGCTAGGGTATAAACTTTTTTTGCGCTATTGTCATGTTGATAGAGTCCTTTTTACCCCACCATAAAAGATGTAATGATTGCCAATTAGATGTTATGTCTTTAATATAATTTAAGATGAAGTCACAATTTAAAGTTATTGTTGATTTTATAGAAGAAAATAAAATACCAAGATATTTTAACTTATTCTTTTGCTAAATTATTCCATTCATAGGAAGCATATCAGGAGTACAATAAATATTTAAAGGAAAAAAATCAGTGTTGTTGATATTTAAAGTGAATCCAGAAACAGTAGAATATTTTGCTATAATAGCCATTAAAGAGGGAAATGAAGATATAGGGTCACTAAAAAATATATGCAAGGGTTTCAATAATAACATCCTTAATATTAATTCCTTTAATTATATCACATTTTCTTATAGAGGTAAGGAAAGGTTCAATGCCAATTAAAAATAAAAGTGGAGAAAGGGGACAACCTTGTCTTGTACCCCTTAAAAGTGAGAATTGGTTAGAAACTTGGCCATTGATGTATAAATGAGCAGTAGGGGCAAAATATAAAGCTGAAATCGTACGTATAAAAGAATCCCAAAAATTAAATGATGATAACATAAGAAATAAAAATTGCCAATAGATTTCATCAAAAGCTTTTTTAGCATCTAAAGGCCATAATACCTAAAGGTAACGTTAAAGTAGAACTTTGTTCAATAATGTGCCGCAAAGTTCTTGTATTATTGGCAGAATATCTATTCTTCATAAAACCAGATTGGTCAGGGTGTATAATAGAATCCACTATAGGGCCTAATCTAATAGCAAGTATGTTTGCATACAATTTATAATCTTGATTAATTAAAGATATAGAACGATAATTAGACACAAGAGTGGGATCTTTATCTGGTTTTGGAAGTACAATAATTAAAGCATCAGTAAAGGTACCAGAGATACTACCTGTAGACCCAAAAACATAAAAAGTTGAGATAAAAAAGGTAAAAGGTGTGATTGAAATTCTTTGTAGAATTCCGCTGGGATTCCATCTTGACCAGGATATTTTTTTTAAAGAGATTTTTTGGCTGATAATATTTCATTCTTAGTTATGGGTGCATCAAGTCCAATTTTATCTGATTGTGATATCTTGGGTAATCCACAGGAGGTTAAAAAAGAATGAATTAAGGAAGCATCTTGCAAATCGAGTTTGTTATATAATTTAGAATAAAAATTCTAAAACTCATTAACGACTTCAGTGTGAGATAAAGAAACTTTACCATAAGGACCATGAGTTGCATTGATTTGAGTTTTATCCTGTTTTATGCATAAATATTTAGCCAAAAGTCTTCCAGATTTGTTGCCATTAAAACTAAATCTGTCTTTAGCATTAGAGATCTGACTGCCAGCTCGTTTACTAAGGATTGAGGTAAATTCACAACGTAGCTTTTGTAGCATAAATCTATATTTAGGGTCATTAGATAAAAAGTCGTTCAAATGTTGCTATTTCTTTTTGTAGGTTTTTAATGTTTGCATTAAAGTTTTTGTTTTCGTGAGCCATAATAGAGATTGTCACACCCCTAATATAAGCTTTAAAAGCATCCCATCTATTAATCATTGAAGTGGCACCTTCAGGGTTAAGTACAAAATAATCTTGAATGGCGGCTAAAAGTTTTGGTTTGTTATAGTCATTTAACACTATACCAGTGTTCATTCGCCATCTGGTCTGTTTAGTAAAAGTTAATTCTAAATTCAAAACCAAAGAAATCATAGCATCATCCGAGACATCAATGTTGCCATGATGAAAATAACAAACAAAAGACATAGATGTCATATGTGAAACGCACACACGCTTTACAAGCATGACCGGAACCCCTGGAGCCCATTATAAGAAAATATCAGTAGTGTGTCAGAAAAGACATAACTGGTAGTAGTCAGGAAGCAGAGTCAGTAGTATCCATTGAATGCTGTGACTGTTGATCTATAAAGTGTCTCAAATCTTCAGGACCTTGAAAGGATTTTGAGAAGTTATCTTTCCAAATGCGCCTCTTCGATGGATCAAAAAGTCCATATTTGTATCCAAGACTTTGTATTTGAGGACAAAGAGCAGTGAATTCCTTGCAGATTGAAACAGTTTCTTTGGCAAAATCTTGATGAATAAATATTGTATTCCCATTTACCATCAGGGAAGGAATTTCCTGTGCTGCTTTTCTGAATAAAACCAAATGATGATGCCGAAGAACTTTAAAGATCATCTGTCGCGAATGTGTGTGCTGAGGGTTCCGATGGGAGGGAATCCTGTGTGCGTTATCATTTTCAAACTTTTAAAAACTTGTAAAAGACCAGGAATTAGATTTTCCATATACAATCTACAGTTAGATCCCTCAACATCCTCTGGTAAATTAAATATGTGTAGATTATATTGTCTATTGTGATTTTCTAAGTCCAACAATAGTGAGCTCATATGTGACATTTTTGTGTTCAGTCATACTCAGGACTGCCATATCATTCAATAAAATATCATAGAATTAACAATTTCCAGCTTCAGGAGGCATTTCCGGCCCCTTTGCTGCATGGGTTTGCAATGAGACAGGGTCCACCTATATTTTTTTTAGTTTAGCATGCCATCGTTTCGAGTGCAAAGAAACCACTTGATTCCTTGAAGTGGGTTTCCAAAATGAAGTTCCTAAAATACTGTTACTTGATACAACTGACATGCCTGTACTAAAATCCAATAGCCAAAAATGGGTCAAAGGTCAATATCATAATACACTGCTATTACCATATGAGAAAGAGGTTATGATTTCAGACTATAACACTATGCAATCCTGACACCTTCTGCTAGGTATTGGTTTCCTGCAGCTCCTCCTCGCCAGTCCTAGCTGTTAGCAAGACAGAATTGATCTCAACTTCCTGCCACATGAGCAAAGTAATATATACATATGCAGTATATACATATGGCATCATATGGTATCATTTACATTCTTGCCTAGTGTTGGACCGTGTACGTGGTAACACATAGTTGTTGACATTCGAATAATACTGGAATAATGGACACATCAATTCCACTTGAACCCAAAACTGAACTAGGGCCACATTATTTTTGGTTAGGGAAACTGAGGAAACAATTTGTTAATGCGCAAATCATGAGGCAAAAGAGGATTATTTCAATGGCAAGAATGAGCAAGGTCAGTCATATTAAGGAATACAGTGAGTCACGTGATGCACAGTATATTAACCTTTCCAAAAACCAGTTCAGGCAAAATGGCCACTCAAGAGTGAGGCATACCATGTGACACTCAAGGCTTAGAGCGGATAGGAAACCTCATACACAGAACAGTCCATAGTCCTCCTTTTCTTCCTCCTTTTTGTTTTCTGTTTGTTTTATTAAACAAATCAGATTGCTGAATTGCTGGAGACGTGAATACCTGAACACATCTTGGAGATCAAGAAATCAGGGGCGCTCACCCCTTATCTATCTAGTGCGTGCTGCAGACGCCAACATGATCCATGCCAGAGTAAAATGATGGAAAATTGGTCGTAGAGAAACCCACTTGTTGCCAATTTGTAAAGTAAAGACACTGAAGACAGAGTGCTTATATTATCTTCTTTAATTAGTGAGAACATAATTGACCACCAGCACCTCACCTCGAAGGAACAAATCTTCTTCCACTCAACTGTCACCCTCAGACTTCACACCATGTTCCATATTCCACCTACACCACTAAACATAAAAGACCAAAACCCCACTACAGCATACTGAGAAGAACTGTTGACTCTGTTCTTTTGAAACCTTTACACTGTTTGATACCCTCACAAATTGCAAAAACCACTACATATGGCCGAGATACCCGCCACCCCCTCTCAACACAATCCCCAAAGGAGGGAAACCGGAAACAGTTCTTGAGTTTTTGGAAGTGGGATGGAGTGACCATCCCGGCCGTATTTATTAAAACAAAATTAAAACATTAAACGTTTCATGTTATGTACAATTTCATTACCATAATGCGACGTTTGGCTAACCTTAACAGATTCTCTAATACAGAGGTTCTCCTAGCCGAACTAGCATCCTACAAAACATTTCTTGACATATTGAAATTGTACACCTAACGTTTAAGGGCCAACGGCAAGGTCATAACCGGTGTCAAGATCCCTAACCAGACTTACCCCTCCCACTTGGGCTGGGCGACAGCACGGAGGCGTACCTCAAGTGCAACTATTACCAATTTCCCTTGACTTGACGGGGGCACCTAAAAACTCGACGCCAGTTAAAGGTCGTTCGAATACTCGTGTGAGGTATCTAGAAGGTACCGTAGACCTTATCCCAACCCCACACAACTTACCGCATCTGCCGTCGCAGATGTCACTGGCCCCGGGAAATTCCCCAGGAGGGGGCTGTAACCCCTCCTACAAAGGAAGGGGCCTTGACCGCCTTTCCTTTACTTCCGGCGACCCATCCTTAGAAGGGACCGCCTCCCCATTGAGGGGCCAATGGCCACCTCTCCCGAGCGCTCCCATCCGTGTTGGGTGACGCCCACTCATAGGGATCTACTAATTAGTGCTCACCGATCATGACCTTACCGCCTACCAAATAAATACGACAGTGCTAACTAAAATTCAGAATACAGTGGCCACTATGACCGAAAGGGCATGCATAAAATTCAACACTAAATCTGAATCTCCTTAATGGTAAAACGTACTCAAACAGACCATTCTTTATTAACTCAATATCAACATGATACTCCAACCTGGAAACGAGAACACCAACAAAATGAATCAACTTTATTAAAAACAACTGGCTGTCTTCAGGGGCTGGTGGGTGGGTCAAAATTGGCTCTTCGTTCTGTCCCGAGCTCACGTGCAGCGAGGAGGTGCAGCTTCAGGGCACAAGAACAAGAGGATGTCTTCTGGTCTTGCGTCCCTTTTTATCCGTCTTCAGGGCGGGCGTCTACCCGCCCCTGCCTGCCCCGAGGGCGTGGCTGGCTGCGTCAGTGTCTAGGCCAGCCCACTCTAGGGCGGGAACAGGCGCGCCCCGGCTACGCCGCTTCGGGCATACCAGCCGAGACGCGCCTCCCGCCCCAAAATGGCTTCCCGGGGGGATCGAGGCACTCAGCCATAAGTTCGGGGGGACCAAGTTGGTCGCCCCTTTCCATATGGCCGAGATACCCGCCACCCCCTCTCAACACAATCCCCAAAGGAGGGAAACCGGAAACAGTTCTTGAGTTTTTGGAAGTGGGATGGAGTGACCATCCCGGCCGTATTTATTAAAACAAAATTAAAACATTAAACGTTTCATGTTATGTACAATTTCATTACCATAATGCGATGTTTGGCTAACCTTAACAGATTCTCTAATACAGAGGTTCTCCTAGCCGAACTAGCATCCTACAAAACATTTCTTGACATATTGAAATTGTACACCTAACGTTTAAGGGCCAACGGCAAGGTCATAACCGGTGTCAAGATCCCTAACCAGACTTACCCCTCCCACTTGGGCTGGGCGACAGCACGGAGGCGTACCTCAAGTGCAACTATTACCAATTTCCCTTGACTTGACGGGGGCACCTAAAAACTCGACGCCAGTTAAAGGTCGTTCGAATACTCGTGTGAGGTATCTAGAAGGTACCGTAGACCTTATCCCAACCCCACACAACTTACCGCATCTGCCGTCGCAGATGTCACTGGCCCCGGGAAATTCCCCAGGAGGGGGCTGTAACCCCTCCTACAAAGGAAGGGGCCTTGACCGCCTTTCCTTTACTTCCGGCGACCCATCCTTAGAAGGGACCGCCTCCCCATTGAGGGGCCAATGGCCACCTCTCCCGAGCGCTCCCATCCGTGTTGGGTGACGCCCACTCATAGGGATCTACTAATTAGTGCTCACCGATCATGACCTTACCGCCACAGGCCCGGATAGTTGACCGGCTATCCGGGCCCCCCACAAAACTCCTAGCTAAAGGTCATGTTTCAACGTTTTTAACCATGCTAAGAAGTCTCCTATGAGTAACTCATTCCCCACCCTAGACAAATGCACACCATCCCCCAGATACATACTGTCATCATTAATACAACCGTGCGAGATAGAATGCAATGTCCTGGAACGAAACAACCTACTCACTTTGTTATTAAGTTTTCTAACAGAATGGTTCAAAGCAGGAATCGAAACAGCCCCCCGCCAGACTTTTCGTGGGATCATATGAGACCACCCAATTATGCACCCCGGAACTCTCCTCGCCAACCAACTTACAGTGGAAAGCATTGCCTCCAGGAGAAGTCGTCTACCGGTGGTGACCAAATCATTACCCCCTAAATGTACTATGACTATAGACGGCGGTGACCTCGTCCGCCCTAACAAACCCTCAAAGAATGCCTGAAACTGGTCAATACAGAGACCGCCCCTTCCGTAGAAGGACATTCTGTACCCGTATTCCCCAGCTACGTGAATCATGTCACCTGCTTCGAATACGTCTGCGGCACGCCTCACGTATGAGTGGCCCACGACCCACACCTCCTTTCTCACAGCCGGTGATGTCTGACCGCTGGCCTGGTGTTGGGTCGACTGCATAGTCCGCCCCGCCTCGAAGGCTTGCGTAACTGAAAACCAAACAAAAGACAAGAAGCGTGAGTACATTATTACAGCTTCACAACATGTGCAATCGCACATACCTCTTATAACAATTGGAGGACCAACGCCCCACTCGTTTTACTTGTTCCACATTAAGACCCCTGGCTGTAGCTTCAGTGGCAGCCCCTATCCGAAAGGAATGGGTCCCAAACTCACCCGGGTCCAAGCCCGCTGCGGTAATTGACATCGCGAGCACCCGCTGAAACTGAAACTTCGTCAGTGGGGCGGCGTCCGCGTGTCTCAACAATGTCCCCCCCCATGATGCCACCCTTCGTGCTAGGTAATCTTCTAAACACTTCACCGGACACATGGAGGACCCTGGAATCCTGCGAATGACTATGCAGTCTCCCACCCCACCTTGATCGGTTTTTGACTTGACAAAGGATACAGTCATCGTCTCACCCCTGATCTGAACGTGTTCCCGGCACAAACCCCCCACCACATCCCGCTTGCTCCTTGCTACCAGCTCACTTATCCTCATTGCCCCGTGAAATGCAAGCGTAAAAGCAGCTCGGAACAAACAGGCCTCGAACTGAGACGAGCATATGGCGGGGAGTGTGGCCAGCAACTGGGACAACCTATCCAGACCTATCGGGCGCCTCTCATCTACTTTGCGACCCTCAAGGCGTTGCCACCCACGCAGCGCTTTCTGTACCACAAAAGACGCTGTCGGGTCCTGGATATTATGCGCCCTGGCAACAAAGGAAATGGCAGCACGATGCCTCTGGGCTGTAGCCACCGACTTCCCAGCCTTACGCAAGGACATCAGAAAATGTACTACCCAATCCTCATGCCCCCAAAGCCCCCCTCTCTCAGTCCCCAAAAAGGCTAAATAAGCCCGAAACGCCCCTTCGTATGCCTTCCTCGTCCTTGGTGCTAGACTCTCTCCCACGAGGTAACGAAGTTCGGGGCACCGAGAGACCAGAGAGCTTCGGGAAAGGGTGCTGGCTCTGGGTCCGCTGAGGGAAGGAAACCCGAGAAAGCCTGCATTTGAAAACGAGACAGTGCATCAGCAGCCTGATTCATCACCCCTGGGACATGTTTTGCTCTGAATACCACGTTCAGTTGCATACACAGTAAGACAATTTCTTTAAGCAGCCTTAAAATCATTTTACAACGTGCTGCCTGACTATTGATGCATTCTACAACGGTCATATTGTCCGACCAAAATATGACAGAGTGATTTTTGAATCCATCGGGCCAGGTTCTGAGGGCCACCAAAATGGGAAACAGTTCAAGGAAAGCAATATTACTCGTCAGCCCCTCTTCATGCCACCATGTTGGCCACCTTTGTGCCGACCATTTTGTGCCGAAGATGGCGCCGAAACCCATGCTTCCCGCTGAATCCGTCCATAGACCCAGCTCTTCAGAGGACAAGGCCGGTTTGTTCCAGACGACTCGACCATTGAAATCCGCCAAAAATGCTAACCAAATACGCATGTCTTGGCGGACCTCGGCCGATAATCTCGTGCGATGATGACCCTCTTTTAGGCCGACCATCGCCTGGGCAATTGAACGGGAGAAGGGGCGGGCCATCGGCATCACCCTTAGGGCAAAATTCAACTTCCCCACCAATTGCTGCAATTGATGCAGCGTAACTTTAGATGCAGTAATACACATTTCCAGGGCTGCCCTGAATTTCGACACTTTGGCAGCTGGTAAACGAAAACAACCCTCACTAGAGTCCAACTCGATCCCGAGAAACTCGAGGCAAGTCGTGGGACCCACAGTTTTACCTGGTGCCAATGGCACGCCAAATTGATTCATTAAAACACAAAAGTCAGTCAAGGCCCTGGCACATTCATCATCCCCAGCGGCCCCAAGGAACAGAAAGTCATCGAGGTAATGCATCACATTTCGAAAACCCGTTTCCTTCGTGTAAACCCATTGTAGAAAACTACTGAATTTCTCGAAATATGCACAAGATATAGAGCACCCCATCGGCATACACCTATCCATGTAATACGAACCTTGAAACATGAATCCCAGAAGACGTTGGTCGTCCGGGTGTACCGGGAGCAAACGGAACGCTGACTCGATATCTGATTTCGCCATCAGCGTCCCGGGCCCCAAGCGATTCAAAATGGCTACGGCCTCATCGAATGATGCGTACCGCACCGAACATACCTCTGGATCAATTGCATCGTTCACAGAAAGGCCATGAGGAGCTGATAAATTGTGGATCAATCGAAACTCACCTGGGTCCTTCTTGGGGACCACCCCTAAAGGAGAACAGACAAAATTCTGTACCGGGGGAACACTAAACGGGCCGGCAACCCGACCTCGGATAACCTCTTTCCGGATCTTATCCTGCACTACAGTCGTATGCTGCAAGACGGAAAGTTGATTTTTGCACGTCCCGACACCCTGAAAGTCCCCCACCGGGATGCGGAAACCATATGAAAAACCGTTCCGCAGCACCCCAGCAGAAGTACGATCTGGGTATTCGCTGAGCCAGGGAATCATCGCCAGGGTATCAATCGGGGTTGGTAAAGGCGCCCCTCGGACTATATTAGACCTGTTTGGCGCCTCCTCTACCCCCATTTTCACCCGATTTGGCTCTGCACGAGGACTCAGGATGGGGTGCCCCACAACCACTACATTCGTGTTTGAATTTACAAGATCCCGGGGGCCTAGTACATTTACTTCTGTTGAAATTGAAACAGAAACCCCTCTTCCCTGTATTGCCGGCGGGTCTCGGGTAATCGTCTGTACCCGTACCCGACCGAAAGGGCGTCCCCCCATTTTGGCGGGAGGACTCACTAACAATACTTCCCACCAACGGCACTTTCAACATCCCCGACTCCTTCATTTTATTCCATGTCAAAGAATCGTAACAGTCCCAGGTTAAACTTTTGTTATGCTCCATCGCTTTCCTGAAAAGGTTGTCATAACAGAACCATTGGTTACCTTGGTGCGATGTCGAGTACCCCATAATTCGTGACTGATATACTGGAAATTCAGGGAGCAATTCAGGCCTACGTTCCCCCAAAATTGACGTAAAAATTCCCCAAGCATTACCCCAGTTGCCAATATTCTCATTCACTTTAAAGGCGGCCATTTTGGCGCGCCAAACACTCGGATGCATCAGATCCTTTTGACCCTTAACAGTTTCAACCTCATAGTGATCAACGAGCAGGGAGAAAATGTTTACGTATTCCCCCGCCCAAATCTTTTCCTTTATTGCCAAAGGAACATGTTGCCCCAATTTTTCTCTACGAGAGGGTGTTGACTCATCCCTTGCGATCGGCAATGGCCGCTTACCTGCACCGGACGCTACTTCCGCCCCTCGTGGCTTGTTTATCACCGCATCCGGCGCGGGCACCTTGGCTGCATCACGTTTCTCGCGCAGCTGTTTCATGAGTGCTTGCGCTTCGGCAGCCGTGGCGCCCTCGGTACTGTCCCCCAACCATGCTGCTAGCTGTGCCGCCAACTCGGGAGGCATACCCTCAGCGGATGTCGGGGTGACTACGACCGGAATCGGGTTCCCTTCCTGCGGTACCGGGGCCGGTACCGGGGCTGGCGGCTCGAGCGGGGAACAGGGAACCGGGACGTCTCCCCCGACCGGCCCCCTTCTCGGCCTCTTAGGCCTCCCTCCGGCCGGTGGACGCCCCGATCCCTCCTCGCCGTCTCGCCCCGCCAATTGCTTCTTTATCTCGGACATTTCCTTCATGAGAGCCCGAACCATCTCGTCAGTCGACATTCTCTTCGCGCCTTTCTTGGGCATCTTTCAAACGAAGTATCTAGAAGACAAAAAGAAAGATTAAAACGCTCAAAATTGGCTCTTCGTTCTGTCCCGAGCTCACGTGCAGCGAGGAGGTGCAGCTTCAGGGCACAAGAACAAGAGGATGTCTTCTGGTCTTGCGTCCCTTTTTATCCGTCTTCAGGGCGGGCGTCTACCCGCCCCTGCCTGCCCCGAGGGCGTGGCTGGCTGCGTCAGTGTCTAGGCCAGCCCACTCTAGGGCGGGAACAGGCGCGCCCCGGCTACGCCGCTTCGGGCATACCAGCCGAGACGCGCCTCCCGCCCCAAAATGGCTTCCCGGGGGGATCGAGGCACTCAGCCATAAGTTCGGGGGGACCAAGTTGGTCGCCCCTTTCCATTCTAAATGAATAGTGTCCTGTACACACAGAACTCCTAAATGTTAAATACAATGTACAGATGGCAGTTAGAAGGCAGTGGGGAGCAACAATTGGGGTTACAAGGCTGAGGAATAACCAGTGTTCCACAGTAGCATGAAAATCATGCTTTTATCCCAATACACAGAATGTCAACTAGCTTTTTATTAACACTTACACAGGCGACACATTTGGAGACCACAGTGAGAGCTCCAGTGCCTCAATCCACGTGCAAGAGGTTGAATGCCTGCACCATTGACAAAAAACCCACCAAAGTAGATGCCTACTTGATATAAAAAAGGTTGGCTTGTTCTCAAAAGTATGAATGTAAAGTATGAATGTATTTTTTTTATGTTTTTATTTTTAATTGGCTGTTTGCATATTAACAGTACAGTGTCAAGCAGGTGCGTCATAGCAGCTTACACGATCTTTGTCTCTGACTTGTAGAGATACAAATTTCACATTTAACAGGCTTCTATCCTCAAGGTCTCCTTTGGGACATTAACATCATGTATTTTACATGTAAAAGTATGAATGTATATTGTTCAGTCTTGAGTATTTTCGTAGCACAGTGTAAGCATTTTGTAGAATCCATCTTGCAAGCACAATCTTCAATCAATCAATAATTTTTTATTTGGTCAGATAGGCCATAAAAGAGGAAAAAGACAACATTGCACAGCATATTAATACAACAATGTTAAAAGAAAATTCTGTAATTGAAACAGCAAATTAATAAAATTTCTTTAAGCAGCAAAATATCTTACTCAATGAATATCTTCAACGAGAAATAAACTGTTGTAACTAACGTACAGATTATAAAAAGAAAATGAGTACTGCTACCTTATCCAGAGGTACATGAAGAGGTAGCTTTGCAGCCACAGCATTGAGCCAAGGGACTGGGCCTAGCCCTGCCTCTTCCAGTCGATGACCGTCGCAGGACGGGCATGCCTTGGCCCAGGCTTTTCCCAGGAGTGGCCCACATGTGTCCCGCGCTACTGGAAGAGTGAAGGCACTATTAAG
Organism: Lissotriton vulgaris; assembly: GCF_964263255.1. Classification (NCBI taxonomy): domain Eukaryota; kingdom Metazoa; phylum Chordata; class Amphibia; order Caudata; family Salamandridae; genus Lissotriton; species Lissotriton vulgaris. Next base: position 504,320,647 of record NC_141694.1, read on the forward strand.
GCTTTACAAGGGTTCCAGCCCCCAGCCTCATCTGGGTCGCCTTGAGGTGCGGTGATCCCTGAGACTACGAGTCCTACCAGGTAGATGTCTGGTGGCAGCAGACGGCAAGAAGCAATCCAGAGGGAAAAGTGAAGGTGCTATAAACACTTTGGGAGCGCTCCTCCCCCCAACCTCAGCTAGATCGTGTTGAGGCGAGGTGATCCTTGGGACTTTGAGTCCCGCCAGGGAGAAGTCTGGTGACAACAAGCAGCAGGAAACAGTTGCAGTGCAATATTGCAAGCACAATCTTATTTTTTGCCATACTAAAAGTAAGACCACACAATATGTCTCCCAATAGATAAACAGAAATTATGTTTTTGTCCAGTTACATTTTCACAAACCTGTTATCATCCAAGCTTCAACTTTAGAGGTGTCAGTCTTCAGGCTGTGAACATCAGCCAAAGATGGCACACAAAGATATAACTGGATGTCATTTTTGAAAGAAGACCCCACAGGCAGTCAACTGATATCCCAGTAGATGCTTAAACATGTAACTGACAATCGATTAAGAAAAGCATATGAGGGCAACCCTTTAGAGCACAGATCATGTAGTGGATCTTAAGATGCCCATCTGAACAAGTCAAAACAAAAGAGGAAAAAGCAGCCAAGAACTACCATGTCTGTGCAGATGTGCTTAGATTAGGTGTTTCATAGTTTGCAAAGCACCCACCTCCAGCAGCTAAAACAAATGTTGCCTTCACTTCAAGAGTGGCTGTCTCTGTGCCATGCGTTGGATGTAAGTCTGATTGATAAGGATGTGAGAGATCTTTTCTTTTACCACAGTGTACTTCATATTTTTAGGACACCTGAGGTCCAAAATATTGCTGTGTTAGAGTTGGATAGCCAGAATCGGCTTGAATCGGCGCCCGCTTGCTGATGGATCCCCACAATCTCCCCAAGGCCTCCCATTGGTATACTGATTCCGAGTGAGGAGCGGGCTTAAGGTGTTGTGGCAGCCCAGAAACCTTACACATTCTAAGACTGGCACAGAGAGGCTGCATAGCACGGAGTTTGCGACCCCCCTCTCCACCCACTACAGGTGAGCGATTCCAGGGGGCCGATGAGGGACAGCTGCAGGCGTCAATGGGTCAATGGAGCTGGGGAGCCACAGTGATACCCATGCATCCTTGTCCACCAGAATACCATTTGGGAATGCCTGACTTTAACATGGCCGCCGGGGCCTATGCCTGATACTTTGAATGTGGCACTACTCCTGGGGCTGCTCTCCCTTCACAGGTCTGAGCAGTGAGAAGCGGTGAAAGCGGAGGTGAGGACAATGGACCTTGCTCCCCGTACGGTGGTTGTACCATCTGAGACGTCTGGGCTGAGGCTCACATTAGGTTCCCCGAGAACAGCTCTGCTTCCATTGGTACCAGGGTGAAACGAATAAAAGCTGCGATTCTTTGCCTAGCATGCCAAGCCTGACACTCTTATAGTGGCCCGCAGTCACCTTTGGGCGCTCTCCGATACCGTCACCCCACACAGTGATCGCTCCTGATATTCTGCCTGTAGCTGCCTAAAATGACAGCCGCAGCAAACCCTCCTGCGTCTCTCCTGACCTTATCTCACTCCTCCCCTAGCCCCTCCGCGCTCTACTCTTCTCACTTTCCTGCTACTGACCTTTGCCCTCACCTGTCCTGGCCCTTAGTTCCCACCCTCTTTATCTGTGAATTTTCCCTCGTCAATTGAGATCTAGCTATTTTGTCTGATGCCCGATGGAGCTACCTGGTTAAGCTATAGGGGAGACAGTTCGGAGATTCCCTCCTTGGACGTCACCTACCAAGTCGGTCTTTAGACAGACTTCCTTTCGTCTCTCTTGTCGTCTCTTCCCGCATCCTTCCTCTATTTATGTCTCTCCTTTCTCTCATCTCTCAATGTATTGAGACTGAACTATTTTGTCTGATGCCCGATGGAGCTACCTGGTTTGGGGGAGATGGGCCGTGGATTCCTTCTTTGGTCGTCACCTACCCAGACGGTCTTTAGACAGACTTCCTTCCGTCTCTCCTTGTTGTCTCTTCCCTTATCCTCCCTTTCTAACCTCCCCTGACCCCTCCACTACTTTTCTCTCTCCTTTCTCTCCTCTCCTAATGTATTGCCTATTTTTTGACGTGTTGTAAAATTGTTGATCTTTTTCTGTTACATTGTTGATTCTCAAGTAAAGCGCTCTGATACCTTTGGGTCTAGCCAGTGCTATATAAAACTCTTTAAATAAATAAATAAAATAAATAAAAATACTCACTTTAGGCACTTGTTTCAATTAAGGTAACCATGCCAAACAGATATGGCTTCCTTGTGCAGTGAGAGTAAATTAGAAGCTTAGAATCTGTAAAAGAGACTAAAAAAGACTCGGGACATCAATATACAACCATTATTTTACTTGAAGAAAAGAAAATGAGTTTATGTAAGAGGAAAGTATATACTTCAGTTATAGAGTAGATACATGTAAACAACAGAAAAGTTTACTAACTTATGGGATTCTGGTATGACCCAAAATGTTACTACAGTGCTTTAGTGCTATGTGCTACATTTTTTCTATAGTGGTCCCCTATGTTCAATGTTATACAACAGGACTTTATTTTTGGATGACACTGGAAATCTCTAATTATTACCCAGAACTACAATCTCAGAAAATTGTCTAAAAATTGGATAAGAGATAGAAGCGCAAGGACTCCCGACCCAAGTAGGTTTTTGAGTACCGTGACTTCAGAAGCTAATCACTGATAAGTGGCCATTTTAACACACTTTCACACTTCCTACTTCTCGGGACAGCCCCATTGCCTCCGAGAAAAGAGTCATGAACAGCCAGACAGAAATCTGAATTTAGTTTCTGGAGAAGAGGCACTTGGCAAACCAATTCTAAACCAGTTTGGTCTCAGGCAGTTGAAGATACATTTTTATAAATCTCATTTATTTTCACTAAAGGTATGAAAAGTCTACTTTCACCATTAATTTAGCATTTTAGTGTCACGTGAAAAACAAGTGTAAAAGAACTTTGATTGACAGTTCAATAATTTCACCCTGCAAAGACAAAATAAAGACGAATTTATTTGTAACTAGGCCTCTTCATGGAAAATGTAGCTGTACCTACACTGTGACAAATAGCTTTGTCTGTGGGCGGAATATTTTTACTTAGTATCTTTTTTATTTATTTATTCATTCATTTATAGATTTTGCAGTTCACTGAATGTTGTCTTTCAGTCTCTAGAGATGTAATAGATTTAACCACCTCTGTCCTTTGGAATGTGAGAGAGAGTTCAATTGATGAAGGTGGGTTCAGTTCTAAATTCTTCATTGTAGTACGTGATTGCAAGAATATCAATGGAAGGTGATTAGGAATGTTTGTGCTCTCAGGTTTCTATTAAAGTGTATGTAGCTGGGCCCTGCCCTTATGCAAAGCAATGTTTGTTAGAATTCCGGAGTGGTTGAGAGTGTGATCACATAATATAGGGCTCCTAACCATTCTCACAGTATTTTGGTCATAATTTAAACTTCTAGGAAAGTGACCGGAAAACGTACACAATTTCAGTAAGTCTATTCACGATTCACCTCCTTTGCTTGAACCTGCTTTTTTACCTTTTATCTTATCATTAGTTGGCATCACTATTAATTCTCCAGAGCAAAAAACGTCATAAAGTGGTGTAAATAAGCGAGTATCCTATATTTGTCTGTGTTTGTTTTCGTAGTGCGGGGACACACTGATTAGTGTAAACATGCGCTGTATAAGCTCAGGATTATTAATATTTATTTACCTCTAGGAATCTGCAAGACCTCTCTTTTGGTTTTTGCAATTTAATTCCATCCTGCTGCTCATCAAAAGTATTTTCAGTCTAGCTTCATTGTGATCCCAGGTAGGCTAACAGGAAACATTGCTTACCCATTTTCAACTACACAAATCAATATAGCAATTTTTAGTTCAACTGTCTCACTCGCTATTCTGATTTTCATATTATTCAGGTCTATTTCAAGTATGTTATGAATGTGTAAAGTGTTAGTAGGAAATATTTGCCTTTTACGTAGAAAGATGTAGACATATGTTAAGGATGCATCTTTACAGTCAGCATATGAACTGCAATTTAGAACCTTCTGCCTTTTCACCTAGACTTGGCTGGAACTTATCCTATTCTTTTTCATCTTCTTGCTTTCAATTTAATTTCATGCTCTAGTTTTAAATGTAATTGACTGATTTCATATCAAGCTATTTTGAGTACGACATAATTTGGTTTTTATTATTCTCAGTAGTAGGTTGAATCTATTTTTTGTGTAAACATAAGTGTTATTGGGAGACCGACCAATAAGCTTTTGTTTTACTATTGTTTGTAATTCTTTATGTTCCTACTTGTACCATTTTCATTTCTCGCTAGACAGCCTTAGTTGTCAACAGCTGTACTGAATCCAATACTTTCTCTTCAATCTCACCACCCTGCTTGTCATTGAAAGGTTTGCTTCCCTATTATTCTGTTTATCCTGCTCAGACAAGCGTTGCTCACATTATGTTGTGACTGCATGTTGCATTGCATCATTCCTCAGTTGATGTCAGGAACTATTTTTTTCTTATTGTCTAGCCTTTATTGTAGCCTGGACACAATAAACATGAGTGCCCTCAGCACGCCGTCACCACCCACTGCATATCATAGTTGGTATTCGCTTTACGAAGTCATTTTGCTTTAAACGTGTCTATTTAGTAAAGTTATACTAGTTCAAGATGGCAGTCAGATTGCATTGTATGCAACTTCATGCCTATCTTGGAATGCTATATCTATTAAATATTACAAGAAAATATACTCTCAGATGGCTTCCATGCTGCATTGCATTGTGCATAGATGCAACATTGTGCTACCAGTGTTGGCTTTATAAAAGCCCATTATATTTATTAAACGAATGTTGGCAGTGGTGAGCAGCCCTCATCATCTTTACCACTAAAACTGCCAAGCAGCTTTTTTATCATTTGGCCATGGGCTTTTTGACAGCTCCGTGTGTATGCTGCTATCACAAAATCACAGTGCAACTCTAAAACGTTTATATCAGCATTGGTGTTTACCAAAGATGTTTAGACTGATGAATGACTACACGAGTCACTGTTGTTATATAGTTTTGCCAGATATCAGATGTCAGAGGCGAGGTGTTGGGAGGTACGGTCAAAATGATGTAGGATTTTGAATGGGATAGATGAGGAATACAAGAGGGCTGCCTCCCACCTAAGTATGTGGGCTGCGCTTTCCAATTTCTCAATAAGGGAATGTCTCTCGGCAGTGCCTCAAAACTACACCATTGCTAGCCTTTTATTTATTTATTTATTTAGTGTTTTGTATAGTGCGAACAAGACCCAGAACTGGGTATGAGAGTGCTTCAAAGTACAAAAGCACTGTAATTCCAAACAGTTTAGTTGAGTCCTATAGATAGTTACCAAGCATCTCCATACATTTAACGAGTAGGTAAGTGTACATTCGATAAAACCGACTAAAAGAAAATAGGTTGTTAATTTATAGTACAGTTGAACATGTTCTAAATAACAATAGATCACATTTAGAAAGGCTGCACTCAAAAGGATATCACAGTACAGAGTTTAGTATAGAGGATTGATCATGGCAAATATTTTTTTATAGAAAGTAGAGCTCCATCCAGGAGTCAGATCAAGTATAAAATTATCAGGGAGTATCACTCCAACAAGAAGAGCAGGGTGAGATATTATCTGTTTGAATTTATAGAAAAAATGTGATTACAGGCTACTGAGGTTTTAATGGAGAAATTTGCTAATCAGAAACGATTTAGCTACCTTTTTTAATACAGAAGTTGATGGGATTTATCTGATGCTCGGACGGGGGAGCGAGTTCCAAATTCTTGGTGCAGCTCCAGAGATTTCTCTATCATATGTTTTATTGCTTAATGTAGATGTAAGGTTTCAGTAGAAGATTCCTGGCACTCAGAGAGAGTCTGCTTCCTCCTGAAATCGTACATTTCTGGTCTAGGTACAGGGGAGTTTTGCTTTATGTGTGATACAGACCATCTTTAGTTGTGTTCTCGCTTTGGATGGTCAACTTTTCTTGATCCTGTTATGATTTTTGCAGCTGCATTAAGACAGGCTTTTAAAGGGGATGTTGAAATCTTGGTAAGACCTGATAGTTGTACATATGTATTCCAACCTCGAGATGGCTAATGCCTGAACTGCTGTTTTGAGGTCTGGTATTTCGATGAAAGGTTTAATATTTCTAAGATAGCTGAGGTGAAAGTGGGCATTTTTCGACATCATGTTGATGTGTATTTGCATATTTAGGTTCTTATCCAGAGTAATTCCTAGCGATTTGATAGAGTCCATTAGGATCGGGGTACAATTTAGTGCAGTGATCAGCTTGGTCCAATCCTTTATCAGCATAGAGTATTTTAGGTGGGATATTAGAAAGAATTCAGTTTTTTGTGAGTTTAGTTTAAGGTGACTGTTTGTTAGCCATTGAACGTTCTTTCTAAAGCTTGTTTTCAGGGCACCTCTAAGAATCTGCGAGACCTCTCTATTGGTTTTTGTAATTTGATTTCATTCTGGCAGTACGATTGCTGCCCAACAAAAGTATTTTCAGTATTTTCAATCTAGCTCTAATGTGATCTCAGGTAGGATTGACCTCTTCTAGGGATGTAATCTTAGTATACAGTTGTGTGTCATCCATGTACATGTGGAAGGAAATATTCGCCTGCTGTAATATTTCAGTTAGGGGTTCGATATAGAGGGTAAATAGTAATGGGGATAGTGTTGAGCCTAGTGGTACTCCTACTAGATAAGGGGATGGTGTAGATAGATTTTGATTCACCACAAACCTTTGCATTTTGTACTCTAAGAAGGATTTGAACCATTGAAGGACTGAGCCAGATAATCCCATCCTGTTTTCTAGTCTCTCAAGTATTTTGCCGTGGTTAACAGTATCAAAAGCGGACAAGAGGTTGAGCAGCACCAGCAGACAAGCTTCATTATGGTTGTGTGCAAGTAGGGTGTTGTCACTGAATGTGGAATTGCAGTTTCGGTGCTGTGCCCAGGTCTTGACTCTTAATCCTAATTTGCAGTTGTCCTGTAGGTTGAATTCCGTGATGTGTTGGCTCAGTTGTTGTAGAACACATTTTTCCATAACTTTGGCTACCATGGGTATTTTGGTTATTGGTCGGAAGTTGTTAGGGTCTGAAGGGTTTTCTGTAGGTTTGGTTAGGACGGGGTTGACGGGGCCAATTTTTAGGCAATCTGGATGAATCCTTGCGATAGCGATGCATTGATATTCTTGGTCCAGAGAGCATGACAATATGGTTCATAGGAGACAGGCATTTTGAAGGGAGAGGGTCATTAAAGTGGTTGTTAGGTTTGATAGTCAATAGGGTTTTGGAGATATCTCTGTGATGGTATAGTTTGAAGGTTGACTTTTGAGCTTTATTTTTGGGCATTGGCGGAGCAGAGTGGGTTGGACAATTGACTAGAAAGTTCTTTGGGGTTGCTGAGTTATCTGTGGCAGTCTTAAGCTCTTTCTCTAGTGAGTTGGCTTTAGCTGTAAAGAAGAAAGAAAATTCTTCATTGATTAATTGTGAATATTAAGTCAAGACAGCGGATTTGCCCATTTTGTTTGATTGCTGTTTTAATATTTTGAAACGTTTATTCGATATGTTTTTGACATTGTCAAGTTTCGATCTAAAGAAGACTTTTTTAAATTTTAGAGTACTTTTGTTATAGGTGTTTCTGGACTTTCTTAGCAGTTTTAGTTGTGGGGATGAGGGATGTTGTTTTCATTTCTGTTCAGCTAGTCTCAGTTTACGCGTTTCTTCATTAAGAGCTCCATTGAACCACAGATTTTTGTCTTTGTCCGGTATTCTTTTGAGTTTAGTCAGAGCTAAATGGTCAATTAATTTAGTCATCATGGAGTTGTAGTGATCCGTAAGTTCATTGACATCTGCCATATTATTAGGAGGATGAAGTTCTTTTTCACAATAAATTGCTAGATTCTCTAAGTTCTGGTTTCTCATGTCTCTAACCCATTGTCTGGATTTGATTTGCTCCAAGGTTGGTTTCTTTTTTGTGGTGGATATTTGAAAAGTAATAATATGGTGGTCTGATCAATCGAAGGAGATGATTGAGATAGTTTCAACCATTTTTTCTTTGGAGTTGATCCAGTCTAGTGTAGCACCTTGTGTGTGGGGTGGTAGAGACCAGGCTTGGACCAGGGATTGGTCTGCTAAGAAATATTTAACACCATTGACCTGCTTATCCTAAGGGTCTTCACAGAGAAAATTGAAGTCCCCATAGGAATATGTAATTGGAGTGAGGGGCAGATTTTGTTGTAATGATTTCCATTAGTTGGTCAATAAATAAGGCATTTTTTCCTGGAGGATAGTAAAACATATGTAGTTTGCAGGGTTGATTATCTATAGATTTTATAGAGAACCCGAGATATTCACAAGATTGAAGGGAGTCAGAGTGAAATTTCAGTATAGGGATGTCGAATCGATGTATACAGGCGATACCTCCACCTGTTTGCTGTGGTCTGCCTAGCCTCAGATTGTTGTAGTTTAGTGGGACAAGCAGGTTCAAGTATGGGGAAGATGATTTCGTGAGCCATGATTCCGTTAGGATGATTATGTCCACTTTCCAGCTCCGAATTTGGTCTGTGATGTTACAGGCGTGTTTCATTACTAAGCGGCAGTTGAGAAGAAGGCAGGAAATCTAATTTTAAGCGTTACACAGAACAAAGTCAAGATTTTTGGGGGTTAAGTTTACTCTTTTTAGGTTATTAGGGTTTATCAGTGAAGTTCTATTTGAATTATTAGAACATTGGAATGTTGGGAGCTCCATTGAAAACAATGGAGTGCTCTGGGCTTATAATGGCTGGTATAAGCCTGGAGCTCCAACATTCCAATGTTTCTTTGTTCACAGCTCTGGCTGTGAACAAAGGCTTCAGGGAGCCTGAGGGGATTCCAATCCCCTCACGCTTCCAAAAGGCTTTGTTTTTTTGTTAGAACATTCTGCCCTCTGGTGACAGAATGTTCTAATAGCCTTATAGCCCTTCGTAGATGGGCTATACCGCTATTAAAGTCCCTCTCCCTTGTTAAAGGCCCTCGCCTTCGGCTCGGGGCCTTTAACGCTGGAGAGGGCCTTTAATAGCCGGTATAGCCCTCTACGGCGGGCTATAAGGCTATAATAGAGACTGCACAGATTGTGAACTCATCCACATTGGTGGGGAAACAGTGTTTATTCGTAAGATTGTAATAAGGTTTGCATTTCAAAGTCAGTTAAGTAACTATGGTGTTTGCGTGTTGGGTATTGACAATTTGACAGAGGCAAAGGAACAGTATTTAGCTTGCTGTGGGATGAGACTAATGATTTTTGAAAACGGTTGATTTTAGAGAGATACTTTTCTGAGAGGTGCGAAACATTCTTAATTTCTAAGATAGCGTTTTGAATGTTCCAGTATATCCTGTCCGTTTGGGTTCAGAGTGTTTTTAGTTCTACTCAGGATGGCAGATGGTTGGAGTAGAGTGCAAGGAAGTCTGGGGATTGGATTGCTAGGAGGTTCAACATCAGGATATGAAGTGAGAAAGGTTTGTGTGGTAGTGATATTAGTTGTCCTTGACGAGTGGGGTTGAGCCGGGTGAGTAGATTTTTTCTGAATTTATTCTAGGAGATTATTGCTGTGTGATCTAAGAGAGGTCGGAGGTGAGTTAAGGGGACCAGAGCCGGATCTAGAGATGGGGCTAGGAGCAATTGAAAAGGGTTGCAAATTGGGTTCTAAGTGTGATGAGTTGTTTCTTCTTTCGGTTGTTCTAGCCAAGGATGTAGGTTGCTGAAACGTCTGAGAAATTGTAGAATCGATCTTATCCCAGTGCCATTTGGGTTTTGTATTGGTTTGTGGAATCCCAAATATGGTGTGTATGATGGGAATAGTTGTAGACAAGATCTTTTAGCGTAACAAAATATTTGTCGAATTTTTCTAAATCCTTATTGGCTGCTTGGATAAGGAATGTGCCATTCTTGTAGGATGTTATATTCAGATTTGTTTCTAAGGTTTTGTAAGGGTGCTGTCAGAATCTTGGTGCCATACGGAATGCTTTTCCTTTCCTGTATGATTAGTAATTTTAGTGAAGGTAGTGCGACATTTAGCCATTATCTGGAGAGTCCTCTTTCTATTTCTTATGGTCTTTTGCTCAACAGTGACTGCAAAAGTGATAGGTACAAATGGTTCTAAGCATACCAGATATAGTTAGAAAATTACTTGACCCAGTTACTATTGACAGGCCTTACCTGAACACTCAGTGAGGCATCCACCCAAAAGCATGGCAAACCAATGCATGCATTGCCAAAGGGTGAGTGATTGGCTTTGCTTGTTTGTAATGCAGTCATAGCTGATCTCTAAAGGCAAGAACTAAATTACATCAACATGTATGTTTCTTGTTATAACCATTGTGAACAATTGTGTTACATATGAGTCTTTGTCTTCATTGACCGGGGGGTCATACATATGGTCACAACGTCCTATTGCGTGAGTCATCCTGGACCAGGGTAGGGCAAACCCATGATCATAGTTGCCATGCTCAGAAAGATGTTTCCTTTCATGGCAGGATCATTACTTGTTTTACTCAAATAACCTTCCACTTTTGAAGTTTTTGTGTGCAACAAACATGTACTGAGGGGGAAAACAACCTTGCATCCACTCAGTATTTCACTGATCCTTACGTGGGGCCACCAGTGCGGCTACCCTCAGGGTTTAATTTGCTGTGCTCGGAAGGCAGGTCAGCGACTTTTGTCCCTGCACCGAATACGAAAGCGGGGTAGTCCTGAATCAACCTCGGGCCTCTTTATTCCATTGCCAGTCACTCTCTTCCCCTTTACCTCACTCTTGCTGGTCCTGCCTCCACCTTAGCTGACACATTTTTCGTCTTTATCTTCCTCCTTTTTTCTCATTTGTGTATTTATCTCTGGGAAATGCTTGCTTAGGATAAATAAGTGTCAGTCCTCAAAAATGAGTGCTGGTGGCCACCACAGGCAACCACTGGCTCAAATTAAGTGCAGACTGCTGTACCATAGGCTTCGAGTTCCCCCACCAGGCAGGAATGCCCACCAGGGTAGGTGTGACAGATGACCAGCCATCCATCTTTGAACCATAATGTTAGCCTTGTCTAGTTGCAGTTTGCAAGGAGATCATTTAGTATAGATATACCATCAATTTGCGAAGTAGGTAGCCCTTTGGAAGGTTGTTCTGCTTCTCTCATCAATCCGGATGGACAAATATATCAGTACATGGTTATTTGCATGTAGTTCTGGCATTAGAATCTTTTGCCTTAACTCAGAGCCTGTGGTTAATACTTAATTGATGTGCTCACTACATGATAGTTGGTGATCATTCTCAGGCGTTTGGCATGTAAAAGAAAAGGTTTTCACTTTCGACGGTGAGACACTTTTTTTGTCCCAGAAATGGCAAAGAAATATGCTAGAAAAAGAGGCCTGCAGAATGTATGTATAGGCAGGAATTGCCAAACCTCCTTATAACATTAGACTGGAATTTTTCTTTAACCTGTACATATTATTACATATTTGATGTCCTGACAGTATATTAATCCTTTGTATAAAAATAGAATGCCTATTTAAAAAAGGAAGCAATTGCCTAATGATGGTCCCAAACTGGAAGTATAACATCTCAACTTGAATAAATTCCAGTATTCATAATTTATTTACTTTAAGTAGGAAAGCCTGTAAACAAACACTGATATTAAATGCAAGGTGGCACTGCAGAAGCTAATGACAAGTCTCTAATCTTGTGTTACATTTGCAATTGGCCCACACCTCGATTGAATTCAGTAAGTTATAACTTTTCTGCACCCTTGTTCAATGATTTGCAAGAACATAAATAATTAGTCTGTCAGACAAAGTATGTGTAGTATATATTCCTTCAAGAAAAATGCCTGCATCTTTTGAGTGAATTAACCTAAGTGTATGTGATGTAATAGACTATTCACAAGTGCCTGGTTTGTATCGGTGCCAGTTGTAATGAGTGTGGTTGAGCTGCTCTCGGTGGGGCATACTTACTATCTTACATGTAACTGTAACTGAGTCTGAAGAGACCTGTTCTTATTATCTACATTACTGGCTGCTGTTCTGATTACCTACAAAGGCCTTAGTTTGTTTATAAAAGTGGCAACAATTGAGAAAAAGTACTGCATGTGAGGAGCTAAGTAACTGCACAAGAAACTAAGAGAAGCTTGTTGGAGTCTGAAGAGAAGTCTGAGTAATGTTCAGGATGCCCCACCTGTGTCTTTTAGAACAGACAGCCCACACAATTGAAGTTTTGGGCATTTAACCTTTATGGATTGAAGTCAGACAGCCTGCAGTCATCTGACAATTGTAAAGGTCAACATATATTTTAAGTCCTGTAACATTAACAGTACAGCAGGCTGTGGAGAACGTGAGCTGTGAGCAACTTTAGGTGTTATGACCTGCTTTGACACAGTTGGCAGCAAGTGAATACTTTCAGAAATGTGTGATCCCGAAATGAGACCGATGGGGCCATTGTACTGTCTGGTTGGATTAGTACTATCAGGATCGTCACGTCACGATTCATGAATTCAACTGCTTCAATTTTGACTGTGGGAATTGGAAGATTCGCTATGTGGCAGTGCAACCGAGGATGTGAGCCAGTAGTTGGGCAGAGTAGAACAGAGTATGTGTAGGGAAAAGTTGATCTACTGTGTACCTTTCAAACTTTGAAGGCTGCCTTCAAAGGCAATGTCACAGATACAAGATCCTGTTGTGATGTGGCAGCGCCCATTCTTGAAGCAGCAAGTGAGTGCAACATTGCAGCTGGAGGACCCTGCTTTCACATGTGTACGGCCATTTTAGTAGCAGTACTGTGGGCACAATCCGACTGCGAGACCCTGCTGGGGCATCAGTGCAACCATGCTTAAAGCTGCATTGTGTCAAATAGCAAGGTCTTAGTGTCTTCCTGAAGATGTTCAGGGCAGGGGGCATGTCTTATGTTGACCTGTAGCTCTCGTTCTTTCTCCTGTTCTGGCTTTGCGGATGCACTGGGTTTCAGAGAGGTAAAGGTCGGCGGAGCAGAGGTTTCTCTTGGGTACGTGGAAGGAGATTTTCTCGTTGAGGTATTGGGTTCCGGTGTTGTGGAGGCATTTGTAGGCATGTGTCAGTATCTTCAAAGTGATTCTCTTCTCTATGGGGAGCCAGTGGAGGTAGCATAGGTGTTGGGTGATATGTTCCTGTCGAAGGATGCAGAGGACAAGCCTTGCTGAGGAGTTCTGTATGGTCTGTAGTTTGTGGATGAGACACTTGTTGATCCTGGTGTAGAGGGTGTTTCCGTAGTCCAGTCTGCTGGTGATGAGTGCATGGGTGACTGTCTTTCTTGATTCGGGGGTATCCATTTGAAGGTCTTTTGGAGGATGCAGAGGGTGTTGAAGCAGCTTGAGGCGACTGCGTTGACCTGTCGGTCCATTAAGAGGGAGGAGTCAAGGATGATGCAGAGGTTTCAGGCGTGGTCCATGGGTCTACGAGGGCTGCTGAGGGTGGTGGGCCACCATGTGTTGTCCTTTGTAGAGGGGGAGGGTCCGAGGATGATGAATTCTCTCTTCTCCGAGTTGAGCTTCAGGCAATTGTTGCTCATCCATGATGCAACGTCCTTCATTGCTTCCTGGTGACGGGGTCCTTGGTGAGGGAGAGGATAAGTTGGGTGTCATCGGCGTAGGATACTGTGCTGAGTTCATGGTGTCTGGTGAGGGAAGTGAGGGGGGGCATGTAGATTTTGAAGAGTGTGCGGCTGAGTGATGATCCTTGGGTACTCAGCAGTTGATATCCGTGGGATCGGAGAGGAAGGGTGGCAGTCTGATTCTTTGGATTCTGCTGGTGAGGAAGGAGATGATCCATTTGAGGGCAGTTCCCTGTATGATGGCCTCGTGGAGCCTGGGGATGATTGTGCGGTGGGAGCCGGTGTCGAATGCTGTTGAGAGGTCGAGTAGGATCAGGGCCGCAGTGTGTCCTTGGTCGAGGAGGTTGCGGATGTCATCTGTGGTGGCAAGTAGGGCAGTCTCGGTGCATCGAAGAATATTGTTAGTTGGGCATTTACAATCTTCTCTGTGACTTTGGCCGTGAAAGGGAGGAGGGAGATGGATCAGTAGGGTCTGCTGACGGTTTCTTCTGCACAATGCCAGGTGTCGGGGAATGTGCTGGTCTCGAAGGTGGTGTTGATGGTGCGTTGTAGTTTGGGAGCAATGGCGGCTCTGTGGTAGATGTGCCGTGGTCTGTAGGGGCTCCAGAGTGGATGCCTTTCAAGGTCGAGGTAATGTACTCAGTAGCGGCTGGGGAACAGAAGGAGATGGTAGGTCTGTTGGTGTTTCTGGAGAGGGCGGTGGCTTTGGTGTCCGGTGTTTGGTCGTTGAAATGATCATAGAGTCCCTTGATTTTCAGATGGAAGTAGGATCCGAGCTCGTCGCAGAGATCCTGGGAGGGAGTGGTGAATTCCTGGATGACGTTGAAAAGTTCTTTAGAGTTGCTGGAGTTGATCTTGTTTCAGATGAAGGTTCTTTTGGTGGATCTGATGTGTTGTGGCTGTCTTCTAGGTGGTGTGGTCTACCGGGTTTTAATGTTTCTCCATTTCTTCCCAAGATGTCTGCAGGTGCGTCTGGATTCTTGGAGGCCGGTGGTGAACGGGGTGGCTTGTCTGTGGCGCTGTCTGTTGGTGTTGCATAGAGGTGCAAGTTCGTATATGAAGTTGGAGATCCATGCGTGGGGTTCTTTGGCTGCGAGGTTGGCGTCAGTCAAGGAGATGGGGGCCTCACAGTTGAGGGTGTGGTTGAGCTGTTCCTCTGGATTTTGCTCCAGTTTCTTCGTAGAGGGCACATTGCAGGTTTGGAGATGGTGGTGGTCAATCCAGGGGGGTTGTGTGGTGTGGCTGAAGTGAGCGTTGTTGCCTCCTGTGAGTTTGTTTGTTTGATTAGTTCAGATGCTCCGTCCATTACCACTCCCTTTTGTTCCGCTTTTGGCCGCCATAAGTGTAGCAGGGTATGTTCAGACGTGGGTCTCTTGCTCACTTTGCCACTGGATTCAAGCAAGCCGGGCTGAAGACGGCTGGAATGCCAGAAACTGGTCCTCGGAAGCTTGTTTCCGGTCCAGGGAAGGCATGGCTTGGCAGTTCGGGCTGGACTGTTCCCATGAGGCACAGGGTCAGACTGATTTGCATATAGCCATGTCTGAACTGGGGTGGCAGAGTGGGCTAAAGAACGGTGATGGATTAAACCCAGATCTTTTGACTGGGTGTGAGTGTTTGATTGTTTCAGATGCTCCAGATGGTCCATTAAAACCCCCTTTTGTACCGCTTTTTGCCGCCATAAGTGTGGCAGGGTATGCTCAGACGTGAGTCCCTTGCTCACTTTGCCACTGGGTTCAAGCAAGCCGGGCTGAAAAATGCTGGAATGCCAGAAACCTGTCCTCCGAAGCTTGTTTCCGGTCCAGGGAAGGCATGGCTTGGCAGTTCGGACTGGACTGTTCCCATGAGGCACAGGGTCAGACTGATTTGCATATAGCCATGTCTGAACTGGGGTGGCAGAGTGGGCTAAAGAACAGTGATGGATTAAACCCAGATCTTTTGACTGGGTGTGAGTGTTTGATTGGTTCAGATTCTCCGTCCATTACCACCCCCTTTTGTACCGCTTTTGGCCGCCATAAGTGTGGCAGAGTATGCTCAGACGTGAGTCCCTTGCTCACTTTGCCACTGGATTCAAGCAAGCCGGCCTGAAGACGGCTGGAATGCCAGAAAACAGTCCTTGGAAGCTTGTTTCTGGGCCAGGGAAGGCATGGCTTGGCAGTTCGGGCTAGACTGTTCCCATGAGGCACATGCTCAGACTGATTTGCATATAGCCATGTCTGAACTGGGGTGGCAGAGTGGGCTAAAGAAGAGTGATGGATTAAACCCAGATCTTTTGACTGGGTGTGAGTGTTTGATTGGTTCAGATGTTCCATCCATTACCACCACCTTTTGTACGCTTTTGGCCGCCATAAGTGTGGCAGGGTATGCTCAGACGTGAGTCCCTTGCTCACTTTGCCACTGGATTCAAGCAAGCCGGGCTGAAGATGGCTGGAATGCCAGAAACCGGTCCTCGGAAGCTTGTTTCCGGTCCAGGGAAGGCATGGCTTGGCACTTAGGGCTGGACTGTTCCCATGAGGCACATGGTCGGAATGATTTGCATATAGCCATGTCTGAACTGGGGTGGCAGAGTGGGCTAAGGAACGGTGATGGATTAAATCCAGATCTTTTGACTGGGTGTGAGTGTTTCATTGTTTCAGATGCTCCGTCCATTACCACCCCCTTTTGTACCGCTTTTGCCCGCCATAAGTGTGGCAGGGTATGCTCAGACGTGAGTCCCTTGCTCACTTTGCCACTGGATTCTAGCAAGCTGGGCTGAAGACGGCTGGAATGCCAGAAACCGGTCCTCGGAAGCTTGTTTCCGGTCCAGGGAAGGCATAACTTGGCAGTTCGGGCTGAACTGTTCCCATGAGGCACAGGGTCAGACTGATTTGCATATAGCCATGTCTGAACTGGGGTGGCAGAGTGGGCTAAAGAACGGTGATGGATTAAACCCAGATCTTTTGACTGGGTGTGAGTGTTTGATTGGTTCCAATGCTCCGTCCATTACCACCCCCTTTTGTACCGCTTTTGACCGCCATAAGTGTGGCAGAGTATGCTCAAACGTGAGTCTCTTGCTCACTTTGCCACTGGATTCAAGCAAGCCGGGCTGAAAATGGCTGGAATGCCAGAAAACGGTCCTCCGAAGCTTGTTTCCGGGCCAGAGAAGGGATGGCTTGGCAGTTCGGGCTGGACTGTTCCCATGAGGCACATGGTCAGACTGATTTGCATATAGCCATGTCTGAACTGGGGTGGCAGAGTGGGCTAAAGAACAGTGATGGATTAAACCCAGATCTTTTGACTGGGTGTGAATGTTTGATTGGTTCAGATGTTCCGTCCATTACCACCACCTTTTGTACGCTTTTGGCCGCCATAAGTGTGGCAGGGTATGCTCAGACGTGAGTCTCTTGCTCACTTTGCCCCTGGATTCAAGCAAGCCGGGCTGAAGATGACTGGAATGCCAGAAACCGGTCCTCGGAAGCTTGTGTCTGGTCCAGGGAAGGCATGGGTTGGCACTTTGGGCTGGACTGTTCCCATGAGGCATATGGTCAGAATGATTTGCATATAGCCATGTATGAACTGGGGTGGCAGAGTGGGCTAAGGAACGGTGATGGATTAAACCCAGATCTTTTGACTGGGTGTGAGTGTTTCATTGGTTCAGATGCTCCGTCCATTACCACCCCCCTTTTGTACCACTTGTGGCTGCCATAAGTGTGGCAGGGTATGCTCAGACGTGAGTCCCTTGCTCACTTTGCCACTGGATTCAAGCAAGCCGGGCTGAAGACGCTGGAACTGCCAGAAAACGGTCCTCGGAAGCTTGTTTCCGGGCCAGGGAAGGCATGGCTTGGCAGTTCGGGCAGGACTGTTCCCATGAGGCACATGGTCAGACTGATTTGCATATAGCCATGTCTGAACTAGGGTGGCAGAGTGGGCTAAAGAAGAGTGATGGATTAAACCCAGATCTTTTGACTGGGTGTGAGTGTTTGATTGGTTCAGATGTTCCGTCCATTACCACCACCTTTTGTACGCTTTTGGCTGCCATAAGTGTGGCAGGGTATGCTCAGACGTGAGTCCCTTGCTCACTTTGCCACTGGATTCAAGCAAGCCGGGCTGAAGACGGCTGGAATGCCAGAAACCGGTCCTCGGAAGCTTCTTTCCGGTCCAGGGAAGGCATGGCTTGGCACTTAGGGCTGGACTGTTCCCATGAGGCACATGGTCGGAATGATTTGCATATAGCCATGTCTGAACTGGGGTGGCAGAGTGGGCTAAGGAACGGTGATGGATTAAACCCAGATAGTTTGACTGGGTGTGAGTGTTTCATTGTTTCAGATGCTCCGTCCATTACCATCCCCTTTTGTACCGCTTTTGGCCGCCATAAGTGTGGCAGGGTATGCTCAGACGTGAGTCCCTTGCTCACTTTGCCACTGGATTCAAGCAAGCTGGGCTGAAGACGGCTGGAATGCCAGAAACCGGTTCTCGGAAGCTTGTTTCCGGTCCAGGGAAGGCATGGCTTGGCAGTTCGGGCTGAGCTGTTCCCATGAGGCACAGGGTCAGACTGATTTGCATATAGCCATGTCTGAACTGGGGTGGCATAGTGGGCTAGGGAACGGTGATCGATTAAACCCAGATCTTTTGACTGGGTGTGAGTGTTTCATTGGTTCAGATGCTCCGTCCATTACCACCCCCTTTTGTACCGCTTTTGGCCGCCATAAGTGTGGCAGGGTATGCTCAGACGTGAGTCCCTTGCTCACTTTGCCACTGGATTCAAGCAAGCTGGGCTGAAGACGGCTGGAATGCCAGAAACCGGTCCTCGGAAGCTTGTTTCCGGTCCAGGGAAGGCATGGCTTGGCACTTAGGGCTGGACTGTTCCCATGAGGCACATGGTCGGAATGATTTGCATATAGCCATGTCTGAACTGGGGTGGCAGAGTGGGCTAAGGAACGGTGATGGATTAAATCCAGATCTTTTGACTGGGTGTGAGTGTTTCATTGTTTCAGATGCTCCGTCCATTACCACCCCCTTTTGTACCGCTTTTGCCCGCCATAAGTGTGGCAGGGTATGCTCAGACGTGAGTCCCTTGCTCACTTTGCCACTGGATTCTAGCAAGCTGGGCTGAAGACGGCTGGAATGCCAGAAACCGGTCCTCGGAAGCTTGTTTCCGGTCCAGGGAAGGCATAACTTGGCAGTTCGGGCTGAACTGTTCCCATGAGGCACAGGGTCAGACTGATTTGCATATAGCCATGTCTGAACTGGGGTGGCAGAGTGGGCTAAAGAACGGTGATGGATTAAACCCAGATCTTTTGACTGGGTGTGAGTGTTTGATTGGTTCCAATGCTCCGTCCATTACCACCCCCTTTTGTACCGCTTTTGACCGCCATAAGTGTGGCAGAGTATGCTCAAACGTGAGTCTCTTGCTCACTTTGCCACTGGATTCAAGCAAGCCGGGCTGAAGATGGCTGGAATGCCAGAAAACGGTCCTCCGAAGCTTGTTTCCGGGCCAGAGAAGGGATGGCTTGGCAGTTCGGGCTGGACTGTTCCCATGAGGCACATGGTCAGACTGATTTGCATATAGCCATGTCTGAACTGGGGTGGCAGAGTGGGCTAAAGAACAGTGATGGATTAAACCCAGATCTTTTGACTGGGTGTGAATGTTTGATTGGTTCAGATGTTCCGTCCATTACCACCACCTTTTGTACGCTTTTGGCCGCCATAAGTGTGGCAGGGTATGCTCAGACGTGAGTCTCTTGCTCACTTTGCCACTGGATTCAAGCAAGCCGGGCTGAAGACGACTGGAATGCCAGAAACCGGTCCTCGGAAGCTTGTGTCTGGTCCAGGGAAGGCATGGGTTGGCACTTTGGGCTGGACTGTTCCCATGAGGCATATGGTCAGAATGATTTGCATATAGCCATGTATGAACTGGGGTGGCAGAGTGGGCTAAGGAACGGTGATGGATTAAACCCAGATCTTTTGACTGGGTGTGAGTGTTTCATTGGTTCAGATGCTCCGTCCATTACCACCCCCCTTTTGTACCACTTGTGGCCGCCATAAGTGTGGCAGGGTATGCTCAGACGTGAGTCCCTTGCTCACTTTGCCACTGGATTCAAGCAAGCCGGGCTGAAGACGCTGGAACTGCCAGAAAACGGTCCTCGGAAGCTTGTTTCCGGGCCAGGGAAGGCATGGCTTGGCAGTTCGGGCAGGACTGTTCCCATGAGGCACATGGTCAGACTGATTTGCATATAGCCATGTCTGAACTAGGGTGGCAGAGTGGGCTAAAGAAGAGTGATGGATTAAACCCAGATCTTTTGACTGGGTGTGAGTGTTTGATTGGTTCAGATGTTCCGTCCATTACCACCACCTTTTGTACGCTTTTGGCTGCCATAAGTGTGGCAGGGTATGCTCAGACGTGAGTCCCTTGCTCACTTTGCCACTGGATTCAAGCAAGCCGGGCTGAAGACGGCTGGAATGCCAGAAACCGGTCCTCGGAAGCTTCTTTCCGGTCCAGGGAAGGCATGGCTTGGCACTTAGGGCTGGACTGTTCCCATGAGGCACATGGTCGGAATGATTTGCATATAGCCATGTCTGAACTGGGGTGGCAGAGTGGGCTAAGGAACGGTGATGGATTAAACCCAGATAGTTTGACTGGGTGTGAGTGTTTCATTGTTTCAGATGCTCCGTCCATTACCATCCCCTTTTGTACCGCTTTTGGCCGCCATAAGTGTGGCAGGGTATGCTCAGACGTGAGTCCCTTGCTCACTTTGCCACTGGATTCAAGCAAGCTGGGCTGAAGACGGCTGGAATGCCAGAAACCGGTTCTCGGAAGCTTGTTTCCGGTCCAGGGAAGGCATGGCTTGGCAGTTCGGGCTGAACTGTTCCCATGAGGCACAGGGTCAGACTGATTTGCATATAGCCATGTCTGAACTGGGGTGGCATAGTGGGCTAGGGAACGGTGATCGATTAAACCCAGATCTTTTGACTGGGTGTGAGTGTTTCATTGGTTCAGATGCTCCGTCCATTACCACCCCCTTTTGTACCGCTTTTGGCCGCCATAAGTGTGGCAGGGTATGCTCAGACGTGAGTCCCTTGCTCACTTTGCCACTGGATTCAAGCAAGCTGGGCTGAAGACGGCTGGAATGCCAGAAACCGGTCCTCGGAAGCTTTTGTCCGGTCCAGGGAAGGCATGGCTTGGCACTTCGGGCTGGACTGTTCCCATGAGGCACATGGTCAGAATGATTTGCATATAGCCATGTCTGAACTGGGGTGGCATAGTGGGCTAGGGAATGGTGATCGATTAAACCCAGATCTTTTGACTGGGTGTGAGTGTTTCATTGGTTCAGATGCTCCGTCCATTACCACCCCCTTTTGTACCGCTTTTGGCCGCCATAAGTGTGGCAGGGTATGCTCAGACGTGAGTCCCTTGCTCACTTTGCCACTGGATTCAAGCAAGCTGGGCTGAAGACGGCTGGAATGCCAGAAACTGGTCTTCGGAAGCTTGTTTCCGGTCCAGGGAAAGCATGGCTTGGCAGTTCAGGCTGGACTGTACCCATGAGGCACAGGGTCAGACTGATTTGCATATAGCCATGTCTGAACTGGGGTGGCAGAGTGGGCTAAAGGACAGTGATGGATTAAACCCAGATCTTTTGACTGGGTGTGAGTGTTTGATTGGTTCAGATGCTCCATCAATCACCACCCCCTTTTGTACCGCTTTTGGCCGCCATAAGTGTGGCAGAGTATGCTCAGACGTGAGTCCCTTGCTAACTTTGCCACTGGATTCAAGCAAGCCGGGCTGAAGACGGCTGGAATGCCAGAAAACGGTCCTCGGAAGCTTGTTTCTGGGCCAGGGAAGGCATGGCTTGGCAGTTCGGGCTGGAATGTTCCCATGAGGCACATGGTCAGACTGATTTGCATATAGCCATGTCTGAACTGGGGTGGCAGAGTGGGCTAAAGAACAGTGATGGATTAAACCCAGATCTTTTGACTGGGTGTGAGTGTTTGATTGGTTCAGATGCTCCGTCCATAACCACCCCCTTTTGTACCGCTTTTGGCCGCCTTAAGTGTGGCAGGGTATTCTCAGACGTGAGCCCCTTGCTCACTTTGCCACTGGATTCAAGCAAGCTGGGCAGAAGACGGCTGGAATGCAAGAAACTGGTCCTCGGAAGCTTGTTTCCGGTCCAGGGAAGGTATGGCTTGGCAGTTCGGGCTGGACTGTTCCCATGAGGCACAGGGTCAGACTGATTTGCATATAGCCATGTCTGAACTGGGGTGGCAGAGTGGGCTAAAGTACAGTGATGGATTAAACCCAGATCTTTTGACTGGGTGTGAGTGTTTGATTGGTTCAAATGTTCCATCCTTTACCACCACCTTTTGTACGCTTTTGGCCACCATAAGTGTGGCAGGGTATGCTCAGACGTGAGTCCCTTGCTCACTTTGCCACTGGATTCAAGCAAGCTGGGCTGAAGACGGCTGGAATGCCAGAAACCGGTCCTCGGAAGCTTGTTTCCGGTCCAGGGAAGGCATGGCTTGGCACTTCGGACTGGACTGTTCCCATGAGGCACATGGTCAGACTGATTTGCATATAGCCATGTCTGAACTGGGGTGGCAGAGTGGGCTAAGGAACGGTGATGGATTAAACCCAGATCTTTTGACTGGGTGTGAGTGTTTCATTGGTTCAGATGCTCCGTCCATTACCACCCCCTTTTGTACCGCTTTTGGCCACCATAAGTGTGGCAGGGAATGCTCAGACGTGAGTCCCTAGCTCACTTTGCCACTGGATTCAAGCAAGCTGGGCTGAAGACGGCTGGAATGCCAGAAACTGGTCTTCGGAAGCTTGTTTCCGGTCCAGGGAAAGCATGGCTTGGCAGTTCAGGCTGGACTGTACCCATGAGGCACAGGGTCAGACTGATTTGCATATAGCCATGTCTGAACTGGGGTGGCAGAGTGGGCTAAAGGACAGTGATGGATTAAACCCAGATCTTTTGACTGGGTGTGAGTGTTTGATTGGTTCAGATGCTCCATCAATCACCACCCCCTTTTGTACCGCTTTTGGCCGCCATCAGTGTGGCAGAGTATGCTCAGACGTGAGTCCCTTGCTAACTTTGCCACTGGATTCAAGCAAGCCGGGCTGAAGACGGCTGGAATGCCAGAAAACGGTCCTCGGAAGCTTGTTTCTGGGCCAGGGAAGGCATGGCTTGGCAGTTCGGGCTGGAATGTTCCCATGAGGCACATGGTCAGACTGATTTGCATATAGCCATGTCTGAACTGGGGTGGCAGAGTGGGCTAAAGAACAGTGATGGATTAAACCCAGATCTTTTGACTGGGTGTGAGTGTTTGATTGGTTCAGATGCTCCGTCCATAACCACCCCCTTTTGTACCGCTTTTGGCCGCCTTAAGTGTGGCAGGGTATTCTCAGACGTGAGCCCCTTGCTCACTTTGCCACTGGATTCAAGCAAGCTGGGCAGAAGACGGCTGGAATGCAAGAAACTGGTCCTCGGAAGCTTGTTTCCGGTCCAGGGAAGGTATGGCTTGGCAGTTCGGGCTGGACTGTTCCCATGAGGCACAGGGTCAGACTGATTTGCATATAGCCATGTCTGAACTGGGGTGGCAGAGTGGGCTAAAGTACAGTGATGGATTAAACCCAGATCTTTTGACTGGGTGTGAGTGTTTGATTGGTTCAAATGTTCCATCCATTACCACCACCTTTTGTACGCTTTTGGCCACCATAAGTGTGGCAGGGTATGCTCAGACGTGAGTCCCTTGCTCACTTTGCCACTGGATTCAAGCAAGCCGGGCTGAAGACGGCTGGAATGCCAGAAACCGGTCCTCGGAAGCTTGTTTCCGGTCCAGGGAAGGCATGGCTTGGCACTTCGGACTGGACTGTTCCCATGAGGCACATGGTCAGACTGATTTGCATATAGCCATGTCTGAACTGGGGTGGCAGAGTGGGCTAAGGAACGGTGATGGATTAAACCCAGATCTTTTGACTGGGTGTGAGTGTTTCATTGGTTCAGATGCTCCGTCCATTACCACCCCCTTTTGTACCGCTTTTGGCCACCATAAGTGTGGCAGGGAATGCTCAGACGTGAGTCCCTTGCTCACTTTGCCACTGGATTCAAGAAAGCTGGGCTGCAGACGGCTGGAATGCCAGAAACCGGTCCTCGGAAGCTTGTTTCCAGTCCAGGGAAGGAATGGCTTGGCAGTTCGGTCTGAACTGTTCCCATGAGGCACAGGGTCAGACTGATTTGCATATAGCCATGTCTGAACTGGGGTGGCAGAGTGGGCTAAAGTACAGTGATGGATTAAACCCAGATCTTTTGACTGGGTGTGAGTGTTTGATTGGTTCAAATGTTCCGTACATTACCAACACCTTTTGTACGCGTTTGGCCGCCATAAGTGTGGCAGGGTATGCTCAGACGTGAGTCCCTTGCTCACTCTGCCACTGGATTCAAGCAAGCCGGGCTGAAGACGGCTGGAATGCCAGAAACCGGTCCTCGGAAGCTTGTTTCCGGTCCAGGGAAGGCATGGCTTGGCACTTCGGACTGGACTGTTCCCATGAGGCACATGGTCAGACTGATTTGCATATAGCCATGTCTGAACTGGGGTGGCAGAGTGGGCTAAGGAACGGTGATAGATTAAACCCAGATCTTTTGACTGGGTGTGAGTGTTTCATTGGTTCAGATGCTCCGTCCATTACCACCCCCTTTTGTACCGCTTTTGGCCACCATAAGTGTGGCAGGGAATGCTCAGACGTGAGTCCCTTGCTCACTTTGCCACTGGATTCAAGAAAGCTGGGCTGAAGACGGCTGGAATGCCAGAAACCGGTCCTCGGAAGCTTGTTTCCAGTCCAGGGAAGGCATGGCTTGGCACTTCGGACTGGACTGTTCCCATGAGGAACATGGTCAGAATGATTTGCATATAGCCATGTCTGAACTGGGGTGGCAGATTGGGCTAAGGAACGGTGATAGATTAAACCCAGATCTTTTGACTGGGTGTGAGTGTTTCATTGGTTCAGATGCTCCGTCCATTACCACCCCCTTTTGTACCGCTTTTGGCCACCATAAGTGTGGCAGGGAATGCTCAGAGGTGAGTCCCTTGCTCACTTTGCCACTGGATTCAAGAAAGCTGGGTTGAAGACGGCTGGAATGCCAGAAACCGGTCCTCGGAAGCTTGTTTCCAGTCCAGGGAAGGCATGGCTTGGCAGTTCGGTCTGAACTGTTCCCATGAGGCACAGGGTCAGACTGATTTGCATATAGCCATGTCTGAACTGGGGTGGCAGAGTGGGCTAAAGAACGGTGATGGATTAAACCCGGATATTTTGACTGGGTGTGAGTGTTTCATTGGTTCCGATGCTCCATCCATTACCCCCCCCTTTTGTACCGCTTTTGGCCGCCATAAGTGTGGCAGAGTATGCTCAGACGTGAGTCCCTTGCTCAGTTTGCCACTGGATTCAAGCAAGCCGGGCTGAAGACGGCTGGAATGACAGAAAACGGTCCTCGGAAGCTTGTTTCTGGGCCAGGGAAGGCATGGCTTGGCAGATCGGGCTGGACTGTTCCCATGAGGCACAGGGTCAGACTGATTTGCATATAGCCATGTCTGAACTGGGGTGGCAGAGTGGTCTAAAGAACAGTGATGGATTAAACCCAGATCTTTTGACTGGGTGTGAGTGTTTCATTGGTTCAGATGCTCCGTCCATTACCACCCCCTTTTGTACCGCTTTTGGCCGCCATAAGTGTGGCAGGGTATGCTCAGACGAGAGTCCCTTGCTCACTTTGCCACTGGATTCAAGCAAGCTGGGCTGAAGACGGCTGGAATGCCAGAAACCGGTCCTCAGAAGCTTGTTTCCGGTCCAGGGAAGGCATGGCTTGGCAGTTCGGGCTGAACTGTTCCCATGAGGCACAGGGTCAGACTGATTTGCATATAGCCATGTCTGAACTGGGGTGGCAGAGTGGGCTAAAGAATGGTGATGGATTAAACCCAGATCTTTTGACTGGGTGTGAGTGTTTCATTGGTTCAGATGCGCCGTCCATTACCACCCAGTTTTGTACCGCTTTTGGCCGCCATAAGTGTGGCAGAGTATGCTCAGACGTGAGTCCCTTGCTCACTTTGCCACTGGATTCAAGCCAGCCAGGCTGCAGACGGCTGGAATGCCAGAAAACGGTCCTCGGAAGCTTGTTTCTGGGCAAGGGAATGCATGGCTGGGCAGATCGGGCTGGACTGTTCCCATGAGGCACAGGGTCAGACTGATTTGCATATAGCCATGTCTGAACTGGCGTGGCAGAGTGGGCTAAAGAACAGTGATGGATTAAACCCAGATCTTTTGACTGGGTGTGAGTGTTTCATTGGTTCAGATGCTCCGTCCATTACCACCCCCTTTTGTACCGCTTTTGGCCGCCATAAGTGTGGCAGGGTATGCTCAGACGTGAGTCCCTTGCTCACTTTGCCACTGGATTCTAGCAAGCTGGGCTGAAGACGGCTGGAATGCCAGAAACCGGTCCTCGGAAGCTTGTTTCCGTTTCCAGGGAAGGCATGGCATGGCAGTTCGGGCTGGACCGTTCCCATGACGCACAGGGTCAGACTGATTTGCATATAGCCATGTCTGAACAGGGGTGGCAAAGTGGGCTAATGAACGGTGATGGATTAAACCCAGATCTTTTTACAGGGTGTGAGTGTTTGATTGGTTCAGATGCTGCGTACATTACCACCCTTTTTTGTACCGCTTTTGTCCGCCATAAGTGTGGCAGGGTATGCTCAGACGTGAGTCCCTTGCTCACTTTGCCACTGGATTCAAGCAAGCCGGGCTGAAAACAGCTGGAATGCCAGAAACCGGTCCTCGGAAGCTTGTTTTGGTCCAGGGAAGGCATGGCTTGGCAGTTCGGGCTGGACTGTTCCCATGAGGCACAGGGTCAGACTGATTTGCCTATAGCCATGTCTGAACTGGGTTGGCAGAGTGGGCTAAAGAACGGTGATGGATTAAAGCAAGATCTTTTGACTGGGTGTGAGTGTTTGATTGGTTCAGATGCTGCGTCCATTACCACCCCGTTTTGTACTGCTTTTGGCCGCCATAAGTGTGGCAGGGAATGCTCAGACGTGAGTCCCTTGCTCACTTTGCCACTGGATTCAAGCAAGCCGGGCTGGAGACGGCTGGAATGCCAGAAAACGGTCTTCTGAAGCTTGTTTCCGGGCCAGGGAAGGCATGGCTTGTCAGTTTGGGCTGGACTGTTCCCATGAGGCACAGGGTCAGACTGATGTGCATATAGCCATGTCTGAACTGGGGTGGCAGAGTGGGCTAAAGAACTGTGATGGATTAAAGCCAGATCTTTTGACTGGGTGTGAGTGTATGATTGGTTCAGATGCTCTGTCCATTAGCACCCCCTTTTGTTCCGCTTTTGGCCACCATAAGTGTGGCAGAGTATGATCAGACGTGAGTCCCTTGCTCACTTTGCCACTGAATTCAAGCAAGCCGGGCTGAAGATGGCTGGAATGCCATAAACCGGTCCTCGGAAGCTTGTTTCCGGTCCAGGGAAGGCATGGCTTGGCAGTTCGGGCTGGACTGTTCCCATGAGGCACAGAGTCAGACTGATTTGCATATAGCCATGTCTGAACTGGGGTGGCAGAGTGGGCTAAAGAATAGTGATGGATTAAACCCAGATCTTTTGACTGGGTGTGAGTGTTTGATTGGTTCAGATGCTCGGTCCATTACCACCACCTTTTGTACCACTTTTGGCTGCCATAAGTGTGGCAGGGTATGCTCAGATGTGAGTCCCTTGCTCACTTTGTCACTGGATTCAGGCAAGTAGGGCTGAAGATGCCTGGAATGCCAGAAAACAGTCCTCGGAAGCTTGTTTCCGGGCCAGGGAACGCATGGCTTGGCAGTTCGGGCTGGACTGTTCCCATGAGGCACAGGGTCAGACTGATTTGCATATAGCCATGTCTGAACTGTGGTGGCAGAGTGGGCTAAAGAATAGTGATGGATTAAACCCAGATCTTTTGACTGGGTGTGAGTGTTTGATTGGTTCAGATGCTCTGTCCATTACCACCCCCTTTTTGTACCGCTTTTGGCCACCATAAGTGTGGCAGGGTATGCTCAGACGTGAGTCCCTTGCTCACTTTGTCACTGGATTCAAGCAAGCCGGGCTGAAGACGGCTGGAATGCCAGAAACCGGTCCTCAGAAGCTTGTTTCCGGTCCAGGGAAGGCATGGCTTTGCAGTTTGGGCTGGACTGTTCCCATGAGGCACAGGGTCAGACTGATTTGCATATAGCCATGTCTGAACTGGGGTGGCAGAGTGGGCTAAAGAACGGTGATGGATTAAACCCAGATCTTTTGACTGGGTGTGAGTGTTTGATTAGTTCAGATGCTCCGTCCATTACTACCCCCTTTTGTACTGCTTTGTGGGTGGGCATGGTGATGAGCTGTTTCAGGCCGATGTTGGAGTGGCTGTCCAGTAGGTGGTGGAGCTGGGGTCGGTGGGGTTGTCGAGGTGAAAGTTAGGGTCTCCGATGAGTATGTAGTCCATGGAGGCGATGGCATTGGATGCAATGATGTTGGGGATGGTTGTGGAGAACGAGGTGCAAGGTCAGGGGGGTCTGTAGGCCAGGGTGCCACGGAGAGTGGTTCTCAGGCTAGTCTGTATCTGGAAGTGAAGGTGCGACGCTGGTTATACAGGCCTATGTGCTGGTGTGTCAGCATGAGGAAGAGGTATTCAGCGGCATGTGACTGCACAGGGGTTGCATCCTGTTACCTATTACTACCCTGCTGGCCTGCCAGTGTGTATGAGATGCAGTAGAATGTTCATGAGTGTCTGGTTTGTATGAGTGTCAGTTGGAATGAGTGGGGCTAAACAGCAGGGGGCTGCTCCTGGTGGAGCATACTTAGCATCTTCTTTGTAACTGTAACTAAGTCTGAATACACCTCTTCTCATAGTCTACACTACTGGCTACTGGACTGATTACCTCAAAGACCTTACTTCGTTTACAAAAGTAACAAATTATGAGCTTGATATTTTTTCAAGAGTTAAGCAGTAGAGAGGTCATGAGTCAGTCAGGCAGTCAGAAGTACTTTATTCGACAGTAATGTGACCGTTGCCTCAGCCCATGACCTAGGGACCTGCCCCCCCCGGAGTAAGACTTCATTAAACAAAAGAGTCAGGACCCCTGCTATCTGCTCTAAAACAATCTTAAACAGCTCCACTGGAAGCCCATCTGGGCCTGCGGCTTTGCCCTTAGCCATTTTCGCCAACTGAGCCCTGACTTCCCCTTCTTTAATTTCTGAACTAAGGTAAGAGCTGTCTGACTCAGACAACTCAGGGAGCTGTTGAAGCCAAATAAGGACCCGAGTAGGATAGAGTCCTATAGGTCCATTTCATTACTAAATGTGGACTATAAAATATTTTCGGGGGTGCTGGCTACAAGATTGGCAAAGGTAGTAAAATCAGTAGTTCATTGTGACCAAAGGGGCTTCATTCCAGACAGGCAGCTCAATGAGTTGACCTTTCAAGTGGTGGCAGCGATTGATGTAGCTCAAGAAAAGAAGCAGCCTCTGACCATAGTAGCAGTAGACGCCGCAAAGGCATTTGACCAGGTAGACTGGGACTATCTTTGGTTGGCGATGGAAAAATGTGGCTTTCCGATGAACTACATAACAGCCATTAAGCTTCTATACTCAGCCCCGACAGCAAAGGTGCTAGTAAATGGTTCACTGACTGAGCAGTTTTTTATCTCCCGAGGCACGCGACAGGGATGTCCCTTATCCCCCCTTTTGTTTGATCTATATATAGAGCCTTTCGTTTGTTTATTAAGAGCAGATCCAATAATTAAACCCTTCAAGATTGCGGATATGGAGATGAAGCTGGCATTGTATGCTGATGATTTGTTAATGTATACAACAAATCTGGATGAAGCGATTCCCAGACTATTAGATCTTGCAAAGAGGTTTGGTAATATTTCGGGGTATTCAATTAATGCCGAAAAGACTGAAATAATGCAATGGAATCAGCAGACCAGCTCGAAGGGGAAGAAGAATAAAATGAGGTATCTGGGAATCCATCTGGTCAATAATATAGAAGAAATCCCCAAAATCAATTTAGAAAGGGTCATGAAAGACACAATCGCTTTATTACATCGCTGGTCCTCTCTACCGTTAAATATTCATGGGAGAGTGAACCTCCTGAAAATGATAGTGCTCCCGAAGGTAACTTTTTTATTTAATGCCATCCCATTATCTTTTCCAGTACCTTTAATTATAAAACTCCAAGGAAAATTGGGCTCATTCATCTGGAATGCTAAAGGCCCTCTAATAGCATGGAAGAAATTAAGAAGAGGTCTCAAGACAGGAGGGCTTGCCTTTCAAGACTTAATGTTGTATTGCCACGCTTTTCATTTTAAGCATATTAGAACTATGGCGGGCCGTATGGACCAATCATCAATGGGTTTGCTATTTTCTGCTCTATTAAAGGAGGTTTCTCAGGGATCAAGTTTCTTCCTTTACAAGTTTGGGGACCCAACATTTTTCAAAAAAGTGAGGTTGAAGATTTTAAGGTCAGCTTTGAAAAATTGGGTATTTGTAAGGAACAAACTAAATATTTCTTATTATGCCCCGCAGGCACCCACATGGGATTCACCGGGCCTTCCAGCCTGTCTAAACGATCAATTATCATTACCTTTGAAGCAGGCAGGGTTGGAGAGATGGGGAGACCTGCAGGGAGATGGCCAACTTTTAAGCTGGGACATACTGTCGAGCCTAACTAGGGGGTCTCTGACGCGGTTTAAATATTACCAATTGTCAGGTTGGTGGGCAACGAGACCTGGGACACCCAATGATAATAACCCCCCTAACCCCAAATTTGATGAGGTAGCCAGAAGGGGTAAGTGGAAAAGTCAAATATCTTTCTGGTATACGGCAATGTTAGAGGGGGAGGATGTGACTGAGGCTGAAATCAGTAAATTGTGGTGTAATGCTCTTACCTTGGCCAACCGGTCCTTTATGGATATCTGGCACAACTCCTTTAGGGTGTTAAACGCTGAAATCAAGCCGGCTGCGCTGAAAAGAAATCACTTATACACCATGTACTGGGTTTATATAACTCAGAAGAAACTGGCAACATTTTCAAATATAGACTACAACTGCCCCAGGTGCGGCCTCTTGAGAGCAGATGATGTACATATGTTTATGGATTGCCCTGAACTGGCGGAATATTGGGGGAAGATAAAGGAATTTTTGGAAGAAGTCCTCTCAATGCCTATATCAGTACCAAAGTTTACAGTAATGTCTGGGCTTGTCACGAACTATCAGGTGAATGACCTTCCCCTGAAATTTGTATTTTACACCATCCTGTTAGCAAGGCGCGAGATTTGCAGGGCATGGAAAGATCCAACTCCTCCTACCTTTGCTAACTGCCTGAGACAGATTATGTTAACTAGCAAATCAGATGTGGCATGTGATCTCAGAAGTGAGTCGAATGTTTGGGCAGCCTTGGTGGCATGGCAATCTCGATGATTGGTTTTCCAATGATTTGTCTGGAGCCCTGCTGGTACCCCGTACTCCTAAGTAGCATGGGGCGCTCACAGATCGGCGAAAAAAAGGAGTTTGGAGGGGAAGGTAGTGGCTACTTGAGGGTACGGGTAAACCAACTTGCATCAGGCCAAACCAACGAGGGTCGGTGCAGAACGGCCAGCAGTGCATGGAGGAGCCAGTGTCCCATCAAGAGTTCCATTTGTGATATATGAGGATTACCAAAAAAAAAAAAAAAAAAGAAGTACTTTATTCGGTTCATAGCAAAAACCATAAAAGTATACAAACATCAGGAGTCAAGACCAAAATGCAATACGACATTAAAAACTAACAATTCATACAATGCATTATCATATTTAAAAACATCCACTAACAGTCATTTTGACACAAAGAAACACAGTTTTAGAAAGAAGAAAACAGGACTTTCCAATACAATTCCTAAAATCCACTATTTACAATAAGTCCACTTGATTTTTTTCCTTAATCTCATAGCTATTGTCAAGAAGTTCGCTACATTAAAAATTTCCCAAGTGTTGGACAGCAGCTGAAGGTACATGAGGGCCGGTTTAACTTGTCTGAACCCTTTGTCTTGAATTAGAGGTAAAATGAACTTTTTTCGTATTAAGTTAAAATGTTTACAGAAAAGACCCTTGTTGAGTTTACATGTATCTTTTACCCATTTCACATCCCCCTTAACTAGTTTAGACGGCTGATCAAACAGTTCTGGGCGACCTAGAATATCAGCTAGTTTTTTAACATAGTTCAGCCATGGGATGGAATTGCTATACTCAAGGGCTAAACAGTCCCTCAGAACCTCATGATTCAACTCCAGTTCGGGGTTCAACCAGACTGTAATCCAGTTTAAAAGCGGTGCTATAGCTATTCGATCTTCCAGATATTCCACCCCACATTACTGATGGACAATATAGCCAGGGGTCGATTGGGGGACCGATAAAATAGTTTTCAAAAACTTGTCCTCTGCCACCTGCAGCGACTTTTTCATTTTTAATGCCACATAAGTCTGCTCCATACATAGCTAAAGAAACACATTCAGGTATTTTAATTAGGTCTATGAGGCTGAGAATCATTGGGTTATGGTCACTATACTGTGACCAGACCACAGAATACCCGCTAATTTTGTTCCCCAGCGTAAGGCAAATAAAGATGTAGTCAACGGTTGAACAGCTACAGTTGCCTTTGAAAGTGGGTGTCTCCTGCTCTTCCCTTAGCGGAAGCATCAAACCATTGTCAGCCAGAATTTTTTCAAGGAGATCTCCCTGTGCAGAATGCTCAAAATGAGTATCACCTTGTTCAAGGGGGCCTAATTGGTCTAATGACAAACATTTATCTCCTGGCCCGTTGGTTTCTGGGCCTTGTAGTTTATCCTCCCTCTTGGCCACTGGTCCTCAACAGCGAGTGTTTCCCGCGGAGCCGGAAATGCGAGAGGTGGTGTAATGGCAAGCAGCAAGGCAAGTAGCAAGCAGGGATGCGGTGTCAGGGAGTATAGTTCACCTCCTTATCGTGGAACCATTTCACTTGTAGCAATCCGCAATTTCCAGTCCTCAATCCAATGTCTCCCGCGATGCGCGGTGCTGGAGCCCGATTTACAGCACCTGTGGAGGGCGTGTCGGGGAGGTGCCTCCTTGCCCCATTGGTTTCTGGGCCTTGTAGTTTATCCTCCATCTTGGCCACTGGTCCTCAACAGCGAGCTTTTCCCGCGGAGCTGGAAACGCCAGAGGTGGCGTAATGGCAAGCAGCGAGGCAAGTAGCAAGCAGGGATGCGGTGTCAGGGAGCCTAGTTCACCTCCTTATCGTGGCCCCACTTCACTTGTAGCAATCCGCAATTTCCAGTCCTCAATCCAATGTTTCCCGCGATGCGCGGTGCTGGAGCCCGATTTACAGCACCTGTGGAGGGCGTGTTGGGGAGGTGCCTCCTGGCCCCGTTTTTTTCTGGGCCTTGTAGTTTATCCTCCCTCTTGGCCACTAGTCCTCAACAGCGAGCGTTTTCCGCAGAGCGGGAAACGCGAGAGGTTGCGTAATGGCGTAATGGCGTAATGGCGTAATGGCAAGCAGCGAGGCAAGTTGCAAGCAGGGATGCGGTGTCAGGGAGCCTAGTTCACCTCCTTATCGTGGCCCCACTTCACTTGTAGCAATCCGCAATTTCCAGTCCTCAATCCAATGTTTCAGGAAGTCAAAGTTCAAATTCCAACAACAAAATGTTCTCAGGTGCTTGAATCTTATCAATGTGACAATTATTCCATTCAAATCATTTGTTCCAAGAAAAAACAACTTTTAGTTATACGCAGCCTGCGCGTTTTGCCCTCCTTAGGACATCATCAGGGCTTGAGATCTCAGTAAATCTGCTAGCTCGGGTTCCAACAGTCTCTGTCAGCGGGTCCTGATACATCTCCTGAGTCATTCTCATGCAAAAGATGCTGTTCAGCAAGACTCTGTGGGGAAGAATTATTAACACTGAGGTTTGTCTCAAAAAAGTGATGCAAACTGGAGCAAAATGTTGTTCTGAGTCTTACTTTTCAGCTGAAATCCTTGCTTTCATCTGAAAAAAGGCATAACATTACGCAAAGTAGTGCTTTGTGCTATGGCACTACTTTGTGTGAAAGGGACGCTCCAGAATGGTACATGAGCATTCCCATGCAATCATCCATCAACGTAAAGCCCTACCTACTAAAAAATATAGACATGAATTTGCCCCAAAAATGAACAACTCCTCTAGACATATATATATGTATGTAGATAGATAGATAGATAGATAGATAGATAGATAGATAGATAGATAGATAGATAGATAGATAGATAGATAGATAGATAGAGAGAGAGAGAGAGAGAGAGATAGCTAGCTAGATAGATAGATAGATAGATAGATAGATAGATAGATAGATAGATAGATAGATAGATAGATAGATAGATAGATAGATAGATAGATAGATAGATAGATAGATAGATAGATAGATAGATAGATAGATAGATATTTATTCCGTATTCTGGGCTCCCGTTTTTTTTTTCTGAAAGCATGGAATGAGTATTTTTCGCTTACATGAGGGGCAAAAACAACAAGAAAATCATAATGTACTTAGTCCTGGAATGAAGCAGGCTATTCTATGTAAAAAAAAGAGGGTTCACTCTTCACTCACTACATAAATAAAGTCAGTTTTTAAATTACAGGCCGGAAAGGCAGATTTACAGTGTTCCTGATAGAAAACCTTCTTGCAAAGATTTGTGAAAGATAAATAACGGAACAACTGTTTCATCTCATAGAATACTATAAAATGTAGGAATGAGCTCTAGGCGGTTAATGACAGTGGGAAAGTATGCAGCGGCCTGTAAACGGTCTATATGTAAACTACAGAACATAAAAACTAATGTAAGGGAGGCGCCAGAGCTCAGATATACAACATTTAGTAACTCAGTAAGATAGTGACTCTGACATGGTGTAGGCTACAAAGAAAGGCCGATGTTTATCTTCTGGATCCTTACAAGGGCATACTGAAATGTGAAACTGCAAATCATCTAGGCCTTGAATCTAACTGGCATAACAAGAACGAACTAGTCAATTACCCTGTAAGGCGATTGTGGTGTCCAGTCCTGATTATTGCTAAACTAATACTAGCTGTAAAAGTCCAATTGTTGTTACAGATAGCACATGTGGGCATATAGCTCCCACGTCAGCTCGTGTGGTCTTATTACAACTATGTTCTGACACTTAAAAGAAAAGAACAAGCAAAACTCAAAATGTCCTGCTGTATTTTGGATTATTATTCCAAACTGACATTAAATACAACTTTCACGTTTGCAAATGTTATTTAAAGTATATGTGTATTCTTTATACATGTTGGAGATACAAAATGATTGCACACGGTAGAGAAAACTATCCACATCAAAACCAGGAAAAAGCCTATCCTTCTGAGCATCAATAAATATAGAATACAATGTGGAAGCACTGGGACTTATTCACAAAGGTAGATTTGGTCAGCAACTTAGATTTATGACCACATTTACATTTGTATGTTTTGCTTGCACAGCGATTGCGCTGTGCTTGTGAAATATATTGCATTCAATGTATTTTTAAAGAGACTTACAGACTGCCTTCACTACGTATTTGTCTTTGTGCTTGTCACTTTTTTCTTTTCCTTGTTTCTATTGGCTGTAGGCTTCTATTTCCTGTTTTTTCGTGTGGGCTTCTCTTATCAGTTTCCCATCTACAAGCTTCTTTTGAGTATCTCAAGCAACTGTGAAAACAAAAAAAACCTAACAAAAGCTACATCATTGTTTTAAAGTTACATCGCTGCCGGAGTGCCGTGGGCTCAGCGCGCTGTTATATATCTTGGTGGTAAAACACTGACCTGCCCTTTATTTCCTCTTTGTGCTCCGGAAGAAGCACACACTACCTAGTGCCCCCAGGGCACAACCAGGAGCCCTCTTGTTTTGCCTGCCAGAAATTGTCAAACGTTTATTTACAGATGTGCAACCATGTATGAGTGCAGATTTCTCCACCACACATCCAAGTCGAATCTTGGTATATGATCAATACAACGCATAGTTAATCAGCAAGTTAGGGAAAAATAACAAACATACTTACACATGCATCCCAAAACCCTCTCCCTTCCCTTTCCGCCATGGAAGGAGTCATACATTTACTCCAACTAGAAGCTGTTCTTATTCCTCTTCCATGAAGGAAGACAAACGGCTCACCCACAGATTTGTGGGAAGTACGGGGGAAGCACTTTCTTCAGAGGGAAGAAGGTTTTCACTGCAGAGAAAAAAGTGTGTGCTTGAACATAGAGCTCCTATTTGCCCATGCAGGCATTTCTGTTGTGGAGGTCTTTACACACCGGGAAGACGAAACATGGGGAGAGTCACCTGGCACTCCCACAGGCTTGTCAGTAAACCTAGTAGTCTAGCTTTACAGGTGTATTCCAAGAGAATGTTGCTGTATGGCAAAACATATTAGATCTGCAGCCTCATGTAGATGTAAATCAAGGTTTCTACAAGAGGAAGGGTGCGAAGAACATATGTTGCATGTTATGCAAAGTGCACACATTTATAAAATTAGGCTTGTTCTTTTTAATATTTGTTAGGTGGCTGATCAATATTGAGAGAGGGATTTAGAGAGCACATTAAAAATGTCATGCAGGGTCTTTTCCTGCACCCGAAAACCACACAATATGATTAGATGTTTTCAGAACAGATGCGCTGGTTCCTGCACCGCAAACCTTTCAGCTCGACCCCTTCATTCAGAACAGTGTCATTAGGACTGTAATAGCTTAAAAAGTGCAATTTGTTAAAAGTAATTGTTTCTTTTGTGGGTGGGTGTTTTTGTTAGCCTTTCCCTCTCTAAACTCCTTACTGAATTTCACTAACCCCCTCCCATTTATTTTCAAGAAATCCCCATTTTCCAGCCACTCCCTACTGTCCCTACATCAATGACTACAAAATGTATTATCCACTATAAGGATCAACAGAGGGAATTACAAAGCAGGTCACCCTCCACTCATAACAACAATATAGCAATAAAGACCTACTCTGGACTCGGATCAATAATCTTTCCAAGGACCCATGTGCAAAGTAGTAAACTCTCCGCCCAAAGAATAGCTTCTAAAAATTGCTACTCATAACCGGGCCTTGGTGTCCAAATTTAAATGTTTGTCAATCGCCCCTGTGTATATCCACATATGTAAGTGCACATGGAAAAAATGTGTGAGAGGTCTGAAAGTGACTCACGTAAGCACCACCAAGGGAGCTGCTAGTAGATTCTCACCAGTCTGCTCACGTTTTATCATCATTGGTGAATTTCTTGAACAGAAAACGAAATCAGTGACAACTTAGAAAAAAAAAAACTAGTGATGTGTAAAAGGATAAACATCGAATGCTTGTCATGTGCTATCCCACTACGACCCCATAGTTATTAAAAAGGAAAACTCACTTCTCCATGCTAAAATGGAATATCGCTCACTCGCAACAATGCTAACTTTATTCGATGCTGGGAGCCCACTCAGATTAAACAAGCATTTGCAATGCAAGAGGTCTCGCATTTGCCAGAGATTAAGCTATTGGCATAGTGAAAGACAATGCCTTTCATTGCCATTTCCAATGCCAATCGCTCAAACTCTAACAACTGCGAGACCTATTGCATTGCAAATGCTTATTCACTTTGCAAGTGGACGTGGCCTCACTGGACTTGCCTGCTATAAGCGCCATAAAAAATACATATAGGAGTCCAATACAAAGATATGCTGGTTGCAAACACAATATGGAGACCGGGACACACCGAATGCACATGCTAATACAAACACACCAGATGCACATCCTGAAACAAGCAAATTATACAAAATTCACACACTTGGGAAAATATTCTACCATTTTCATGTAATATTGTGGATATTTTAAACTTGTGTCCAAAAGACTGACAAGCCTAGATTTTTATATAAAACACCCCGTTTTTGTCACAAAACCCAATTTAGCCATCCTTTCAAACAGCTGACCCGGTGTGAGCACAGTAAATTATACGCTTTTGTATTATTTTTCTTTAAAATCAAACAGATATTGCCTATTATAATTAGAAAGTACCTTTCATTAAGTTATTGCAAAAGCAGTAATGGCGTCTCCCAGATGGAGGTGAAGGGGAGCTCACAGTAAGTCACGGACAGCATAGAAGATATTCAGGGAAAGAGCATATGAACACTGGACACTTGGCCTCGGAGGGGTGGTGAGGTGGGAGGGGATGCACAGGGTGATTAAACGAAAGCAAGCGGCCTGCTAGCAGTATTGCGGAAGGGTAAGGGGGAGCCACACGAAGATACGTGGCCTCATTTGAAACTTCTGGACGTGCTCACTGGACTCGTCTGCTATAATCGCCATAAAAATGAGCAAGTAACTGAATATTCTATGCATACTGCATTGTTAGTGATTTGGTAGATATTAAACTATAAATATTATGTCTTTTATGTTTGTGTAAGTGCTTCACCGTCCTTTTCGAATGTGTAGGGCTAAGAGCAGAGTTGAAGGAATGTGATGATGACAAAAGGGGCAGAGAGGGAGGCCGGGGGGACAGAGAGTTAGCAGGTGACAGGGTGTAGTAAACGCAAACAGAGGAAGCTGTTCCTTTGAACTGGGCGCCTGGACGCTGGTCTTCAGAGACAGCAAAGGAGTGAGTCAGCCGATCCCACCAAACCCGGATAAGTTTATGCTATATTAGAACATTGGAATGTTGGGGGCTCCATTGCAGACAATGGAGTGCTCCCTGCTTCTACGGGCCGGTAAAGGTCTGCAGAGCAACATTCCAATGTTCTACAAAGGCTTCTCGAAGCTCGAGGGGATTTATATCCCCTCGAGGGGGAAACATCATTTACTACGAAGTCTTTACCACGCGTGACGTTTACTATGGTTCACTTACCACGCAAACGTCTTTTCAGCGCAGGTGCATTCCACGACCGTCTTTACCACACAACGTTCATTCCTTCCTGTCTTCGTTCTTTCGTCCTGCATGTTCATCATTAAGAAAAAGGAACTATGAGAAAAGGGGGCTTGTGGTGGCTGGGAGAGTCTCCCCCCCCCAAAAAAACAAGCGGATTGAAAAAATAAAAGAAGTAAACTGAGAAAAAAAACGATATTAAGTGCCTCTGACGATCAAGAAAAGAGCCTCCCCAGCGACGTGGCGTGTACGTCATTATAGTAGTCCTATCTCTATTTTTCAAAACGTGTTTTGACGCTTGTTTCCGTGAAGGGCAGCTTGTGAAAGGCATGGAGAGGTGAGATAAGGATATAATGTTTATACATAAAAAAATATAATTAAAGCGCATTATAAATTAAAAAATTAAAAAAGAAAGGTAATCTGTAGTATTGGTTTGTTATAAACATCGATATTTTGCTTTGTTCGGCAGTTTGGAAAATATTTTTTTTAGCCTATCAGTATCATTATGTACAGGACGTAAGAGGTTAAGTAACGTAAATTTTGCGGTGTATAATCGTGCGTTGGAAAATGCTGTGTGGTAAAGACTCCTGCGAAGTACAATTCACATGGTAATGCCGCGTGAAAGCTTGTAAATAGATTGTGCCCCTCCCCTCCCCTTTGGTAGCATTAAATTGTCGGACTGATAGACCAGAGTATGGTCCCGCCCACAACTAGTCAGAGTTGATTGAAGGTCAATGTGTGTCCACGCTCTGTGTGATTAGGTGAATAGAGATTTTGCCATGGTTGAAGCTCGTTGAGAGCGCGCGAAAGAGGAAGTCTCCTTTGGTATCTGGCTGTTTATGCACGAGGGCCTGCCCGACATGAATGGCGATTAACTAGTAAAAAAAATACTACCTGCAGCTGGGCAAAAAAGGCTGACTACACTAGTAGTACACGACAGGTACGGCGTCTGTGCTATTCATTCGCAGTGTAAGTCTTGTCGTGGCACGTTTCCCAAAATACATTGCACCTGCAGATAATAAGCAGGGCATTAGTGGGCTGGGTCCTGTGTTCTCTAAACCAGGTGCTGGGATGGGGTCCCTGTCAGGCTCTTCATTTTGCCCTCTGTGTAAAACTAGAACTTGAAACAGAGCTGAAGACACAACGTGTGAGGAGCAAGCAGTGTACTGAGCCCGCGAGGCAGCAGAGCTCGGGTGGGCAGGGGAGGAGGAGGGGCAGGCGGTGACCTCACCACAGCGACTCAGAGGGAAGAGAGACTGCGTGCCGTTCTCTCTCTCCATAAACAGAGGCGCGTGATCTGTCCCTACAGGTCCAATCAGAGAGCCGGAGTGGCGCCTGCTCCAGCCATGAAGGCAGTATGATGGAGCCACTGATAACAATTCTTTTTTATGACAGAAGAAAAGCAGGCCACCGTGTCCGGAGGGGCGGTCTAAAAAGCAGACAGGGCTGCAACCAAAGACCCTCCTTTTCAATGGGAAGCCAGCGTTTACCCTAAACGCTGACGCTACCCAATGAAAAGGAGGGGCGGGGCTTACAGTACCCTTTTATCTTACAATATCTCTCGCAGGGCATGGCAGCAG
This sequence comes from Lissotriton vulgaris, assembly GCF_964263255.1. Taxonomy (NCBI): domain Eukaryota; kingdom Metazoa; phylum Chordata; class Amphibia; order Caudata; family Salamandridae; genus Lissotriton; species Lissotriton vulgaris. The sequence continues at coordinate 504,360,839 of NC_141694.1, forward strand.
TTTCGCTACTCCGCCCACGCCTCTGCAAGACCTAAACACACAATGTTGCAAACCACTTCAATTAAGGAAGGCCAACATGTTTCATTGCCAAATACCTCATGGCAATTTCATTAGGGCTCAAGGTCAGTCTTCACCTCACTAGTGTTTCATTCTAAACCTAGGGAATAGACAAATAAACAAGACAAATACACTGCCACACAGTCAGGATATCAAAACATTTTAAATGTTAACACGCATATCAGCATAACGTGTAACAATAATTGTTCCGAGGTCATCGTGTATTTGCCAGGTGGTTGCACCCAGCGTTCATACCAGCAACCCACCTTGAGGGGGGTTTGTTCAGCAAACATTGCCACACCACCCCTGTGTGCACGCACGGTTGCTGCCTGTCAACCTGTGGATATATGTGCTATATTAACGGCTTGTGGCTATATGCGCAGTCTCGATTCGCATTACCAAGAATATAATGGATAGGAATTGCCTAGCATTTTCCAATGAGCAGATGGTCCTTATCTTTTCAGGCCCCTAATTATTACCAGATGCCCCGTTAACTAGCACTACGTCAGTTAGAGAGGAGAGGGATACGCTTACTAATACCAGAAAACACCAGATTCGGGCAGCCCTTCATGGTGCATTAACGCCTGAATATTTGCGGGTAGGTGCTGCACCAGCGAGTTTGATAGTAAGGATTTAGCCAAAGATAATCCTTGAGGCCAAGCAGTTCCAGGTGGATTGGAGTTATATTGCAAATAAGTGAACCCGGGATTGGCTAATCTTTATTATCAATACAGCAAAAAGGCTTAGAGAAGAGCTATTAAAGGAAATTGTTGAACTAGAGGAGGCAATTAAGGTTGATACTACCATCACTGACACCAAGGAACAACTGGCATAAATTCAAGGTGACCTAGCTGATTATAAAAACTACATGGTCAACCAGAAAATCAAAGGTTTGAAGCGTAATATATGTCGGTTCACCAACGAATGGGCTTTCCCTTATGTGGAAAATAAATAATGTAATAATAATAATAATAATAATAATAATAATATTAATAAAACCATTTTTAGAGCGCCTGGTTACACTCAAGACAGTGTGTCCCCGCGCTAAAATTTCTGCTGCTCCCAGAGGTCCGGAAACGAATCGCCTAGGTCAAAGGAACCTGAAAGCTTTATGGGATAGTGGTTTGAATGGCGCAGTTGTTAAAACCAGGAGGAAACAGTGATCTAGGTGGGGTTTCCTCCTGGTTTTAACAACTGCGCCGTTCAAACCACTATCCCACTGGTTTATAAGGTACACCTGTTCACCCGCCATAAGACCATTAAACAAGCATGTGCATTCATGGGTTGCCAACTAGAAGAATATTGTTGTAATATTTAAGCATACATGTATGTTTCTTTTGGGTTAGTTCCATATTCTAAAAGTGTTTACAATTACGTTTTCAGCGCTCCTTGAAAAAGGGCTTTTCCTGCCCGAAATGCATTGGAGCATTTGTTTTACGTGAAGCCTAACATCGTTGAATCATTTCACCATATGCATTAATATGGATAATATGAATTTACAAAATGCAACCAAATGAACTATGAGAAACTTGAACAAAAATTAAAAGCAACTCATTTTTGAAATTCAAAGGAGTCTGTCGTATTTTTGACGAACCTGACGGTGTGCCCAAACACAAGGATGAGTTACACACCTCGTAACGCACTCAACCAGCCACAAATCTACGGCGTATAGGGACGGTTACGCCACTTGTTGGAGCACCCTAAAAATCTCACAAAAACTCACCTTCAAATTCAAATAACCACATATCAACCTTTCAAGAAACTACCCACGCTGTGCGCCTTGCCCCTTGTCTACAGTCTGTTAGGAAGAGCACATCAAGGTCCCCCTCTTGCAACAGATCATGCATCTCTAGTTTGTGCTTTTTCATGGATCTGCAGTTTAATAATGTCATTCTTGTTTTAGTCGGCACCAACTCATCGCTCTTCCGCCGTTGGGTGAATGAAGCAATGGCAAGTCCACTGACAGTGTGTGACAACAGCTATCTGGACGAAGGGCAAGTTGTTCATTTGTAGTATAACGAATTTTTTCTCTATTGTTACTATCACTGTCAGTGAGGGCATGAGGATCAGAGGGTCCGGCCCCGCGCCCCGTTCGGCCGCGGACGGGCAGGACTCTGGCACGACTCCGGCGCGATTGCGGCGGGACCGCTGAACGCGTCCGCTGCGCGGAGCCATACCTAGTTCTTTAAGTACTGGCGACTAGAGCGCCTATCGAAGAGTGCCCAATGTAAGATGGCCACCGCTGATTTACACAGCCCCGGAGCCTCAGCCCTTCAATCGGCCGAGGACCGCCTGAGGTGTGTAAGTAAGGGAATTGATGCTAATTATAGGTCCGTGTCACAACAAAGAGTGGTAAGAGGTAAATAGAGCGTGACGCTAAAATCTGTGAGCTCTAAGTGACAGGAAGGGGGGGAGCGGACACAAAGGGGCAACAGAACTGCAACAGAACTGTCAGCCCGGTACTGAAGTTTTCAAAGAGGGGAGCGCCGTCAGATTAGAAGAACCCCACAAACCTGAACCTTTGACAACACAAGTAGTCAAACCAAAATAGAGTCAGATTCAATCCCTACAACAGAACCAACGAAGACCTAGGGGCACTACCGAGGTCTTTCTTAGGCCAGAATCAGAGAGGCAACATAGGGGGTGGCCAGAACGAAAGGGGCTGAGCACACCAGAACACAGACCAAACATGTCCAATGTATTCATCTGGATTACTCACAGCAGGGGCAGAACGCCCCATGAACGATATAGTAGTAAATCAGTCTGACTTTCGACTGACTGCTGGGGAGCGTCAGGTTCTTAATAAAGGCCAGGGCTATGCGCCAACACTTAAACATGACAACTTTAACTTCAGGACAGAGTTTTTTGAAGTAATGAGAAAAATCAAACTACAAATGTTTTTTGCAGCTAAGAGCCATGCTCCCCCTTTGTTGTTTTTGACAAATTTACATCGTCCCTCAGAGTACTGCCCTCCTAGTTTATCTGTATGGCCTGAAGTTCTGGTTTTTGAACAGCTGGTGTTCCAAGATATTGCTGCCCTAGAACAGTCCGAGAGTCAGCACACTTTTAACAACATGAGTGGTGAGGACTGGCAAGCAATAAAATCCCTACAAGATAACAATCTGTTAAATATAAAATCAGCTGACAAAGGCGGTGCAGTGGTGGTGAGGAATACAAAGCACTATGAGGCAGGAGTTTTGAGACTATTAGAGTCACACGAGAAGTACAGACCATTGACAAGGGGGATCTCCAAGACCTTATTATGACCTTGGTGACTAACACATAAGTGAAGAAGTGCATTATATACAAGGAAGCTGATTTCCTTGTGAATGCTAAACCGAGGACGCCGGCATTTTATATCTTATACCGAGGACGCCGGCATTTTATATCTTGCAGAAAATTCACAAGGCACAGCGGCCTCCGCCCGATAGGCTGATGGTATCGAGGAACCAATCAGTTCTGGAGCAGTTGTCCCAGTTCGCAGATTTTAGAGAGTCTATCATAACCCAAGTCTCCTGTGTCCAAGATGCCACTGATGTCTTAAATACCATAGACACTTTTGAGTACGACCCTGAACACCAGTTTCTGGTAACGATAGATATTGAATCTCTACATACCAGCGTACCCCAAGACACTACGCTGGTGACAGCAGCGCATGCGCTTGGGTCTAGAGAATGGTTCTTCGGCACATCGCAATTGATTGTATTACAGTGTGTAGCGGTAGCCTTGACAAAACATGTCTTTGCCTATAAAAAACAGCTGTATTTACAGGTGTCTGGAACATCGATGGTGGGACATTTGCACCCAGTCTGGCCTCCATTTATGTTGGCCAGTTTGAGCAGAACTTCAACTATCATATCTCCAGAGGGAATATTTCCCTCTGGAAGATGTTCATTGATGATGTGATATGCATCTGGACTGGGCCTGAGGTCAGCCTGTTGAATTTTTTGAATTGGCTCAATGGGTTGGACAGATGCCTCAAATTCACTTGGACAATTAGTAGGCATAAGGCCACCTACTTAGATTTGGACATCAATGCATTGGGCAATAAACTCCTTACTACTGTCCACCAAAAACCAACTGACTGGAACTCTCTGTTACACTACCGCTCTTTCCATCCCAGGGCAAAGAAAGGTTAGGAATTCTTGCGATATTGTAGGAATTGTATGACTACACAAATGTATATGTAGCAATCCGCTGAACTAGTGGTCAAACTTGAAAATAGAGCATATCCCGCTCAGGTGGTGAAAAGAGATTGCAAGAGAGCTCTTAACTCCCCTGTGCTGCCGTTTTAGAAAGAAATGTGAGGCAGAAGGAGAATTGCTTGTCAGTGGTTACCACTTGTGACCCAATGTCAACCAGAATTCTCCAGATTATTAAAAAGCATTGGTCATTGCGAAATAGGAGCAAATTTAAAATGCCACCACCTAGGTTTGCTTTTAGAAGAGCGACCAAACTGAGAGATCATTTGGTTCCCACCTGCCCCATCCAACGGATTAAAGACTCTTGTATTCTGTCTGGGTACTATCCATGTGGGGGATGTTCTGTGTGTGACTTAACAGAGCCAACCAAAAGCGTGCAGCTGGCCAATGGTAAAACATGGTACCTAAATAAGTTTAGTAATTGTAACACCTCTACAGTGATATACAGACTGACTTGTGCCTGCGGTCTGCATCATATTGGATTAACATTCCAAAAAATTCAGGTGAGGATCCAGGAACATGTGAGCACACTGAAGGCAGGGAAAGTAACCACCCGCCTGGTCCATTTTCAAGAACAGCGACATAACTTCAGGGATGTTAGATGGACAGTGCTAGAAAGAGTAAATGGTGACGGTTGCAATATGGAAAGTAGATTGGCGCGGATGGAGTCACATTGGATTCAAGTGGGTCTGAATGATTATATTGAGTGGAATAAAGTGATCAGGTAGCTACGACATGGCTGGGGTACAACCGCTTCCTGCTTGCCTATTCAGTAAACAACACAATATTGCCAACGATGAGCATGCAGCCGGATCTTTGGTGACAGTGATGGTTGTTGCCGCAAAGACTAGTGATATTTTTCTCTGTCATTCTGGAGAGACACTTGGGCTGGCCCAGGGGGTGTTGAACCACCTTTCTTTTAGTTTGTATAGATTGAGTTGTTGTAATGGAAGCCTTGTTGGCTTTTGGCAGAGAAACGTGGCAGGAATCGCCTTGTGAATGAAGGCTTATTTGGAGTGTGATGATTATTCCTCCATTCCTACACCAGCAGTCACGTTTTTGTAACCGATGGATCAGAAACTCCATCGTATCATCAGGATAAAGCACCCAATAGGATTTCGGGGTCCATGTTACATAGCCAACAACAGAAATGAAAATAAAAAGTTTTTATTGCCAATTTATGAAATGTACAAAGGGATTATTTCCCTGTCTAGTCTGTCCCTGTGTGTTTGATTTGAGGCTAAATATTTAGTCTATTCCAACAGTAGCAATATATCCGCCTGGCACCGCTTTAAGATGGCGCTCATGCTCATGCTTACACACCGAAATACACGATATAGACAGGAAGACAGTGGGCATGGTCCTGCTGGAGGAGTGCAGCATATGCTCTTGAAATTGAGCACGGCAGTCATGTGTGGGTGTGTAGAGTGAAGTCAGATGCAGTAGCTGAACCGGTAGGAGTGTGAATGTGCCGGTTTTGTTCTTACATAGAATGAGAGAATGTTGATTTCCTTGAGGAAAGAGGTGGGTGACAGCAAAGACTGGAGAAATGTCCGATGAAGGGGCTCAGAATCAGAGAGGCTATCTCTGTTTTGTTACCAACCAACAAACATCTATAAGTCAGTTGGTAATTTGAATTTTCTAAGAATTTCTAAATGGATCAGATGGGACAAATGAGTGGATGAGGGGTGGATATCCTGAACCCTCCGCCTGAATTCTCTACCTGGACTCTACTTGCTGTGAGTGTTGTGTCTTACATTAATATAGCGCTTATGTCCACACATTGACGGGCAGCAAACGTGCGTGCACACAGGGGTGGTGTGACCAACGTTTGGAGAATTCACCCCCTACGAGTTGGGTAGCCAGTATGAATGCTGTTGGCAGCCATCTGGTAAATACACGATGAGCTCTGAACAATTTTTGTTACATATTATACTGATATGCATGTTAACATTTTAAATGTTTTGATAGCCTGACTGTGTGGCATTGTAATTTGTCTTGTTTGTTTGTCTATTCCCCAGGCTCAGAATGAAACACTGGTGAGGTGAAGACTGACCCGGAACCCTGATGAAATTGCTGTAAGGTATTTGGCAATGAAACAGTGAGTGATATCTCATTTTAGCTTAGATAAGTACGTTTTTCATTTTTTGTCACTATGGGGTCGTAGTGGGATAGCATAAAACAAGCATTTGTTGTGCATCCTTTTGCACATCACTAGTTTTCTTTTTTCACAGTTGTCACTGATTTCATTTTCTGGTCTTGACAGTCACCAATAAGGATAAAACGTAAGCAGACTGGTGAGAATCTTCACTTGGTGGTGCTTACGTGAGGTACTTTCAGAACTCTCACACATCTATTCCATGTGCACTTACATATGGGGATATAAGCGGGGGTGATTGACAAACATGAGTAGCTGTTTTTAGAAGCGATTTTTTGGGAGGAGAGTTTACTACCTTGCCCGTGGGTCCTTTGAAAGATTAATGGTCTGAGTCCAGAGTAGGTCTTTATTGATATATTACACATGAGAAGTAATCAGCAGGGTTTTGATCTTTTCCTGGGTAATGCACAATCATGGAATCATTAGGGGTGGGCAATAGACTCCTCTGGCAGAGTTCTCAGAGTTTTGCCACTCCGCTCTCTGCTTGGAATGCAGAGTTTGGTAAAAACTCTGCCATCCAAAATGTAGAGGTGTTTACTGGCCCATTTGCTACAGCCACCACATGTTTTTCCCATCAACACGCCTCAACAAAACATATGGCAGGACAATGGTTTGGATGACACCAGGTATAGCTGATCTTTGAGTGATGACCACGTCAGAGGGCAGACACAGCGGTCATCTTTGAACTGGAGCATGATACAGGTGTAACATTATTCTAGGACATGCAGTAGCCATTTTATAATTAGTTTTGCCACACACACAGTGGAGTATTAGTCTTTGATATACCTGCATATTTTGTTAACAGTTTTACAGGCAATTATGACTAGAAACGAACATTAAAAATAGAGTTATGCATGGATTCACCATTATTCTACTGGTGTGACACTAATAACTTCCAGACAACCAGCCAGAGATTTGTCTTCATTCATAGAAGCATACATATTGATTAGTTGGTCCTGTGGGATTATACAAAATGTAAACACTAGAGCGTATGCCCTACAAGGGTAGGATGCATGGACCTTGCCCGTACTTTTCCATTGGACTTTGACAAGGTGGTGAGTTATGAGATTCGTGTTCAACCGGATTTATGATGCTCTCGGGCTGTCCGAGGTTGGACATGCCAAGCCACCAATATTTGGTAGTTGTTAGCAGAGTATGCACCCTCTACCCAATGAGTGAACAGTTCCCCTCCCTCCATCTTCCCCACTGCACAGTACTGGCAGCTCGGCTGTTGTGAGCAGTGTGAGGAATTTCCAAAACTCCAGAAGTTCGGAGGGAGGCAGGCGCTGATGTCAGCCCTGTGTCTGGCAGGTGCAGATAGCCGGGAGTGAGGTTAGTGAGGGTAAGTGAGTGCCTGCAGTTGGGGAGGGTTTGGTGGTGTGAGGGAGCTTCCCGTACTCCCCACTTTTTTACCAGTTTGAGGGTGGATAGGTGAATAGGCCCCAACGTGGCTGAATGGATCTTTCCTTTGTAAGATCTCAAGATAGGCCCTTATCCACATACCTATTTATTTGTGCTCTCCTTCTCTGGCAAATGATCTGAGGGGGGTCTGGGAATGAATGCAAGTAGACCCCCATTTTAGATCAGCTGTCCTTTGTTCTGCCAGTTATCCCATAGGTCTTCTCAGATGGCTAATCCCAGCAAAGTGGCCACTTGTTGACAACAAATCTGTGTTTTTGGACCCAGAGACTGGGCTATCATGGCAGGAAGATTCATCAACTCTAGCCCAGAGCCTAGTCTGTTCTGAAGGTGTGCTGAGTGGCAGAATTTGTTTTAAGCCAGTTCTGTTTCAGGCAGGGCAAAATCTATTCAAAAAAAAAGTTTGTTCCCCACTACAGTAATCAAAAACCTGATTTCACTTTGAAGTCACATTTTGAAAATTAAGTGATAAATAATTGTGGATTATTTCCTTTGCACATATGTAAAAATAACATTTAATCACGCACTGGCTTGTCTTATGGAATGGTCCCTGAGCCTCCATAGTGGAAATATTTTTTAAATCTTCAGTCAATATTAGGGTATGTACTTCAAATGTATAGAGTGACACTTTTTCATATATTAGGCACCCTACCTTGTGGGCATACAAAGTACACTTTAGAGGTGTTTTATTAATAGTTAAAACATATTTTCTTAAATGGTAAAGGCGCTTTTTAGCTAATGCAGTGTGTTTAGACTGCTGCCCTACCATATATTTTTGTTATAAATGTGGGGGTCGCAAAAACATATTGCTACGCACACATGACAGTTAAAGTCAATGTGCTAATTTTCTGCTCCCTTTACTATGGCTTTACTGGGAAGTTTAAAAAACAAACAGGGTTATCAAATATAAAGCACAAGTTTTAGGTTGAAGGGATGCGTGCTGTACTACTGTTTAGCAGTGACATACAAACAGTGCGGCCAGCAATAAAAGGGCAAGACAAAAATGGTGTCAGGGGTGCTTGAAAAGAATGATGTTCTTTCTGACAGACATTAACATGGAGGGACACACATAGATAGGTACTCATACAGGGGAGTACTTTACATTGGAGCACAGTCACCATAGCTCAACTAAGCAGACACACACCTTTTCAAGGATACTCAGCGACCTTAAAAGGGAGGCAATTACACAGTAGTGCACAGTGGCACTAATACCTAAGGACACATAGGGGCTTCTGGTGACTCTAATACGGAAAGACAATCAAACATAGGCAGTGATATATAGGGGGATGATAAATACAGAAGACGTCATACATGTGAGCATACTTAAGGGAGGGCAACTGCACTGAAGTAGACCTGCAAATAACTTCAATAACTAGGCACTTACACAGGAGTGCACATCAGTAGTAGTATGCAAACACATACCCAGGAGTACGCAAGATTATAAGTATACTGGGCACACATAGGATCACACAACAACAATCATACACATGGTCACACATAAACAGGGTTTTTGAAAGTGGACTACTACCTAGGGACATATGCATAACCACACAGAGGCCCTGAAACACAGTGACAATAATAAAATCACACATTTACTCAGAAGCAAAAAGAGATGCTAATGCAGGAGCACACTCAGAACAATGCAATTCCAATTTCAAGCATTTATCACTGATGCAGACACATGCATGAGTATTAATATTCAGACACACATAAAATTGCTGGTACTCAGGGACAGAAACAGGACTGAACAACGGCACACTTACATAGAAGCACACAAGAGCACTGGTACACATGGACACAGACATGGCTATACAAGTATACTTATACAGAGAAACACACAAAAAGACACACTAATAATGAGAAGTTTGAGGGACAGACCACACATAATCTGTAACATACTTGCGCTGACTAATATAGGAGCTTAAAGATACATCAACACATAGGGAGGTACCTACTTAATGACACATTTATGCAGGGAGACTCTTACACAAGGACATGCTCAAATAGCTTAGGAATATACTGTGCCATAAGTAGGCTCTTATCCTTGATTCAGTCCTTGAGTAATCCACTGCACCATCGAATCAGGTACTGGGATTCCTCCTCTCTAGTCCCTGCTCCCCAGATGATCTGGGCCTTTAGTACGTGGCCAGCCTTGGAAAGCTCAGAACACCTCCACTGGGTTACTGAAGCAAATGGCACAGCAGCTACACATTCACCGTGACAACGCCACAGAGGGCCTGCTGGCCTGCTCTGCATCAGGCTGAGCCCACCAAGCAGGACCTTCATATTAAGCAGAGTACACACCAGAGATAACTCAGGTTGCTTAGCATCCACCTGAGTCTCCTGTATCAGCTGCAGGATTGGTAGAGTGCACCAGACAGTCCATGAAAGAGCAGAAGTGGGAGCTGGAGGTAAGAAGGACAGGGCTGAGTCAGACGATCAGACCACTGGTACCAAGGGGAATTGCCCTGCTGAAGGAGAAATGTCATCATGAAAGAGCAGAAGAGGTAGCTTAAAGGACGATGGAGAGTCTCAAATGGAAATCTAGAGGGAAGGATGAGGGATTAAGGTAGTGCCCCTCTCCAGATGAGCAACATTCTACAATCAGGTGAGCCCCATCAAACATGGTCATCTGGGATCCAGGCAGGGTGAGTACAGGCTAACAAACCTTTCACCAATGTTCAGAAGGACTCTGGGAATGACTATGCCATTTATGTCATTCATTGACACACGGTGAAAGGCATGGAGACATCTGGATGTGCTCTTTTGTCCCTCCAAAGATAACATGTCATAGAAAAGAAAGACAGATCTGGAGTTGTGCTTTGATCCCGGCGAGTGTCCAATATAAAGGAAGTCTGTGCATGTATGTAATAAGGGTTTAGGGTCGTGCAGTGGTGTTTGGGTAGTGTAGGGGGTTGTTCTGGGGGTAGTATTTTTGGGTTCAGGGTAGTGCAGTAGTGTTTGAGTAGTGAAGGGGCTCGTGCTGGTGGTAGTGTTTTAGGGTTTAGGGTAGTGAAGTTGTGTTTAGGTAGTAAAGGGGGTCATGCTGGGGGTAGTGTTTTAGGGTTTAGGGTAGTGCAGTGATGTTTGTGTGGTGTGGGGGGTCATGCTGGGGGTAGATTTTGGGTATAGGTTTGTGCAGTGGTGTTTGTGTAGTGTAGGGGGTCATGCTGGGGGTAGTGTTTAAGGACTTAGGGTAGTGCAGTGGTGTTTGGGTAGTGTAGGGGGTTGTGCAGGGGTAGATTTAGGATTTAGGGTAGTGCAGTGGTATGTATGGAGTTGTGCTAGTGGTAGTGTTTTAGGGTTAAGGGTAGTGCAGTTATGTTTGGGTAGTGTAGGGTGTCGTGCTGGGGGTAGTGTATTAGGGTTTCGGGTAGTGCAGTGGTGTTGGGTAGTAGAGGGGGTAGTGTTTTAGGGTTTAGGGTAGTGCACCAAACAAGCCACAATATCTGTGGACAAAGGGGATCCTGAATCTTTTGAGCGGTCCGCCAATTTAATAATTTGGGTCAAGGACCCTACCACGTCCAAGACCTATCAATTTCTATCTTCGGATCACTCATATACTTGGAGAAAGAGGTACATAGTTTCTCATCAATTTCAGGCGTGTGTGCCCCCTTCCCCTTCAGTGAGGGCCTGGGGCATTCTCCCCTCTTGACTTGATGGATTTTCCCCACCACATACTCTGCCACTTTGGCATCAGGGGTCCACTCCACTGACCTAGGATGGTAAATTTGGGTAAGCTCGAACATGTCCGAATAGACCCCATCCCCAACCGGGAACTGAGAGGAGTGGGACTCTGGACGCCAGGGACGCCCCGAATCCTTATCCTCATCGGAGGAGAAATCGTCCTCCGATACACCCTCTCCTCTAAGGGAAACCCACCGTCGGGGCCTACAATAGTGGTATTAGCATCACAATTTTCTCCAGACTGCTCCTCCTCCCGGCAGGTTGCATGTTTTAGTGTTCACGCACTCTTGAGGAAGGTTTCGTAAGTTTATCAAATGCTTCCAAGTGCCTCGAGTTATGCTTAACGGCCCTTTTATTCCCCATCTGGGAGTTACTAGGACCCGCAACCACCAGATGTGGGTCACTGAACACCCTAGGGATGCTTTTCGCTAGCTTATCAACCTGATCCCTTAGAGGAGCCTGCGCCCTAGAAATAGCCAGAAGAGGGCTTGGTCCGCTGCTGGTGGGAGAAGTTGGGGGGGGGGGCATTCCTTCTCCACTTCCTAATATGAGGAGTCAAAATGGTCTTCTGGAGAAGACATGATAGCAGAGGATGTAAGCACAGAACTAATCCCCATAAAATCCTTAAGGCAGCCCCCTTGCTGGTGCTCCAACAGGTGGGCTTTCCCCGAAGCTGTTATAAGAATAGACTGAGGGGCAATATCAATTACCACCACCAGGTGGCGCTGATCACTAACGTGGCCGTGTGGAGAAATCACCACGTAGCGGTGTCAAAATTAGGAGAGGGTTTGTCGGGAATCAAGCGGACACTAAAGGAGTGACTGGATTCCCAAACGCGCGTAAAGATCAGCAGGAGCGCTCGACGAAGCTGCCTCGCTCGGACCAGACGCGCCTGACAGGGTCTCACTGCACGCAGAGCACACAGCAGGAGAAACTGCAAGGGGAGAAAGCACTCTAGCAAGAGCCTGCTGTGCAGTGAATATGAAACAATAACAAGGCAATAATGGTAATAACGTGCACAAGAAACTGCTATATAAGTAACAACAATGTCAGATTAAGCCAAGAATGTAAGGAATGCACTTAACTGACGAGCAGTGAAGAAATAGGAAGCGGAAGGGACATCACAATATTATATATGATGGACTTTGATATGATTGGAATATAGTTGCCTTGGAGACTACCCACTCTAATGGTTCATGGGTTGTTTAGTCTTTTGTTGAATAATTGTTGTGTTACGTTTTCTTTGACCTGCTATGCAAATAAAGTGAGAAAAGATATGCATATGCCTCGCCTCCATCCTGCCATAGAATTCATTACACTTTATTCTATCTGTTTTAGAAACATAGATCATAAAAGTGTGCATAAAAACAGTACATCCTATTTCCTAATACAATACAGTGAGAACTAATTCAAACCAGTAGGTAAAAACGGGTGTTACAAAGCCCGTTTCAGAGTAACTTCAGCTTAACACAATCCTAAATTCAATGTTTCGCAAGATCAAGCTCATATATTTCGCGCAAAATACGCAATAAGGGGTCCAAGTAAGATGTAACGCTCCAATACTTGACCAGTCTGCTCTATATAAAACTGCAGAAAAACTACAAATAAAAAGTGTTTTCCACACTTCTGTCATTGGGCTATATGTGGGCTACATCTGGGCAATATTTGTGCTACATTTGGGCTCTTGTTTGTTATGAAGTTTCCTAATTTCCTCATTTACTGCAGTCTCCTCAGTAGGAAATGCTTTCAGTCTTTTACTTTGATTCCATCAAGAAGGCATTCAGATGTGTCACACATTTGCCATAAATTTTCTTTCTGCAGCACCAACCACATTTTTTATGGCAAAATGAACCCCCTCATTTTTTTCCTTTTTAACTTAAATGTTTTAAGGTTTACCAGTTTATTCCAATCAAGATGGCTTCAGGTGTGCCATAATGTTGTCATAAGTAAGACTGTTAGTTCTCTAGTTGTTCTTTAGAACACCCTGGGTAGCTGCAGTAGAACACAAAGGCATCAACTGACAGGCTGCTCCTGTTGAAATATAACAGGAAGATATTTGAGATCTCACTTAAAACATGTCCTAATTTTTCTTTCTATAGCACTAACCATAATTTCCATGACAAAATGAACCCCCTCATGTTGTTCCTTTTTAAATTAAATGTTTTAAGAGTTGTCAGTTTATTTCAATCAAGATGGCTTCAGGTGTGCCATAATTTTGACATGACTCATAAGTAAGACTGTTAGCGCTCTAGTTGTTCTTTAGAACACTCTGGGAAGCTGCAGTAGAACACAAAGGCATCACCTGACAGGCTGCTCCTGTTGAAATATAACTAAAAGATATTTGAGATCACAACTGAAACATGTCCTAATTTTTCTTTCAGCACGAACCATAATTCCTATGACAAAATGAACCCCATCATTTTGTTCCTTGTTAAAATAAATGTTTTACATGTTACCAGTTTATTCCAATCAAGATGGCTTCAGGTCTGCCATGTTTTTGTCATAAGTAAGGCTGTTAGTGCTCTAGTTGTTTTTTAGAACACTCTGGGAAGCTGCAGAAAAACACAAAGGAATCAACTGACAGTCTCTGCCCTTGTTGGATATACATGTTTTGCTGGGAATGTCAGACTTTATTCTCACATGACTGAGAAAGATACTGTGAATTTACAGAAAATATACTCTCGTTTTAGCTTCTGGAGCAACTTCCAAAACTCTTTTTTTTCTCAAGCATGATTCATGATATCCCAGCAGAAGGTTTTTCACAGGGTAAAATCCCCTTAGAACACACCACAATTCCTGAAATTAGTATGGTACCATCAACAAATGAATTCTAATGTAACTAAAGTCTGTTATCACCCTTTATAGTTCTCCTCAAAATCTTCGATTCACAATGTATTTCAATGGGGTACTATCATGTATATATGTCCCAAGATGGCTGCCAGCAATTCCAGGATGTAGAGCTGACAGCCAATCAGATCTTGCGATGACATGTGTTGTTAGGCTCCGCCCAGATATCAATATTTTTTTCTTCAAATTCCTCAGCAACTACTGAATGGATTTACATCATTTAACAAGAAGAGGTCTTTCTGAACCAAGGGATACTTTTTTGCCAAATTTGGTGAAATTCCATTCAGCAGTTCAGGCTGTAGCCATGTCTAAAGTTTCCTATGAAAAATAACATGGAGAAAGGACATTTTGCCCCCCCTTTTTTCTCGGCCTTCGCTTGTTGAATCACCCCAAAACTTTCAAGATAGGAGCGGACCGGAGCGCCCCATGAGTTTTTAAAAATTTCGCGAAGATTCGTCAATCGGCGGCAAAGTTATTGGGAATAGAATGTTGCGATTTTCCTATGGTAACTAGGTCCTACCTATAACTACCTACTGGCAACCCCGCCAGTAGGAAATATATATATATACATATATATATATTTATATATATATATAAAGCTTGGAGGCCCTCTCAAAACACAAATACTTTATTTCAGCAAAGCAGCATTTTACCACAGGAAGGTAGGTACAGTGATTGCTTCTGCCAAAAGTCCCAACGCGTTTCAGGCTCCTTTCGCCTTTCTTCTAGGAGATGGCTTGTGAGGAAAAGCAGCTCGCAGGTGTTGTAGATCATGCGTCAGTCAATAGTCCTGCCAAGTGGGCGTGTGCAGGCGATGCACTATCCTTGATGTAGTCTATGCTATATTTGAACCTGTAGTAGGGACAGCCGCTTTCATTTTCCTAAATGTTTGTTGTACCACAGTGGGTTCACTGCATCTCGCCATACCGTAGTTATGCCAGTGTTCACCTTGCTGAGATTGCGATGCTCATTGTAGCCCCGTACTAGTGATGGCGCTTGACCTGCTCGTCCGCAGGGAGGGGCTCTCGGCGACCGTGGCAGGCCGCAAATTATTCCATAAACAAGACGCCAAAAGCTTGCAGGCCCTCTCACAACACGAATACTTTATTTCAGCAAGGCAGCATTTCACCACAGGAAGGTAGGCACAGTGATTGTTTCTGCCAAAAGTCCCGACGCGTTTCAGGCTCCTTTCGCCTTTCTTCTAGGGGATGGCTTGTGAGGAAAAGCAGCTCGGAGGTGTTGTAAATCATGCGTAAGTCAATAGTCCCGCCTAGTGGGCGTGTGCGGGCAATGCACTATGGTTGATGTAGTCTATGCTATATTTGAACCTGTAGTAGGGCCAGCCGCTTTCATTTCCCTAAAACGAGCAGGTCAAGCGCCGTCACTAGTACAGGGCTACAATGAGCATCGCAATCTCAGCAAGGTGAACACTGGCATAACTACGGTATGGCAAGATGCAGTGAACCCACTGTGGTACAACAAACATTTAGAAAAATCAAAGCAGCTGGCCCTACTACAGGTTCAAATATAGCATAGACTACATCAACCATAGTGCATTGCAGCTTCCAAGTACAAAAGTACAGCACTCCCAGGGAACAGTTCACCCAAACTTTATTGGGGATTCAAACAACACAAATATATATTCATTGAAAAAAACATTGGTTTCAGGGATGTTATAGTTAGAAAATAGCAATTAAAAAACCTTTGAAATTCACAGAAAAAAAACAGGTTTCAGGGACGTTATAGTTAGTTGGACATTTTACTCATAGATAACCATAGATATGTGACCGTTATAGTTAGTTGAGCTAACTATATCTCCCGCCCCCAATGCAATGCTGATGACATCACATATTACATCATTCATGACATGGTCAATGACATCACTGATGACATCACAGGAAAAGTACAGTAAGAAGCAAAAGTGGTGCATAAAGAGGCAAGAGAACTGCAGAAAAAGGCAAGAGAGGTGCATAAAGTGTCAGGAGGGGTACACAAAGAGGCAAAAGAGGTACAGAAAGATGCAAGAGGGGTGTAGAAAGAAGTAAGAGAAGTGCAGAAAAAGCAATAGAGGTGCTTAAAGAGGCAAGAGGGGTACAGAAAGAGGCAAGAGAATTGCAGAAAGAAACAACAGAGGTGCCGAATGAGGCAAGAGAGGTACACAAACAGGCAGGAAAGGTACAGAAAGAGGGAACATGGATTCAGAAAGAGGAATACCGAATTTTACAAAAAAGGCGCAGAAAGAAGCAAGAGCAGTGCATAAAGAACCCTTAGAGGTGCAGAAAGAGGCAAGGGGGTGCAGATAGAGATAGGAGAGGTACAGAAAGAAGCAAGAGGGGTACATAAAGAGGCAAGAGGGGTGCAGAAAGAAGGAAGAGAATTACAGAAATAAGCAACAGAGGTGGTGAGAGAGAAAGGGGTGTAGAAAGAGAGAAGAAGGCTGCAGAAAGAGGCACAAGGGGTACAGAAAAAAGCAAGTGAGGTCCAGAAAGAGGCAACAGAGGTACAGAAAGAGTCAAGAGAGGTGCAGAAAGTAGAAGAGATTTGCAGAAAGAGGCAAGAGAATTGCGCAAAAAGAAAGAAATGTGCATAAAGAAGCAGCAGAAAGGGGCAAGAGAGTTGCAGAAGGCAGCAAGAGCTGTTTGCACACCATTAGTACCAATTTAACACCTACATTTAACAATACATTCTAGGTGTGCAAAGGGCCTTCCACCATGCTGTAACACTTGGTGCTGCAATTTCGGTAATGTCTGAGCTAGAACCAAGACGTTTTTTGTTCAAATCTGCAGATTAGGGAGCAGATGATGGATTGTGTGGCTAATGCAGAAAATGTATAATCATGTGAAAGTCGATGCAGCCAAACATTCACATAATTCCAGTGGCCCTGCTCACATCTCTGCCTAGGTCCACAAGTGCTCCTCAGTTATTTCTTATTTTTTTGTCATTAGTTCATAGTTTAGCTTCTATGGAAATGAGGAAGACTAAACCTGAGGTTACCACTCCACAACAAAGGCTGCCATACCACATAATTACTCTCCATAACACATAATCCCACTCTACATAATTTCTACACACTAAATACCACATAATTTCACTGCACAATTTACAACATAATTCCACTACATACAACGTACATCCACTCCACTCCACCAAACATTAGTAAAAAACATTTACATTTACAACGCCAATAGCTCTAACTCTCGCAAATGCGAAACATATTGCATTGCATATACTTCTTTAGCTAGTAGACATGTTTGCAGAGTGGAGGAGAAAGGGTGCTGGGCCTCGGACCAGCACTCAGGAATTCCACTGTGTAGGACTTACAAGAGGTACCAGGAGGGCTTCTTGCCCCCCAAAGTCCCTCAGGAGTAAAGTGGATTTCATCCCCCATCCCGTAGTCTGCTAGGAGACACATTTGCAGAGTGGTGGAAAAAGGAGGATGTGGCCTCCAAAGACGTCTTAGCAATCCCACAGTATGGGATTCACTGGACGCACCAAGATGGGTAGTTGGTCCCAACTACCCCTCCTATTACCCCCAGTAAGTCCCCCACAGCTGGATTGCTAAATTTGCATAGCAGGCTGGAGACTTGAGCGTGTGCCTGTGCTTGCACCTTAAAATATGTATGCAAAGAAGTGGTAACCCTGAAGCTGGCCAGTTTATTCTGTTTGCTTCTGATGACTTTTTTCCTTTCTGTGGGTGGCAATTTGTCTGCTTGCAGCTTTTTCTTTTGCGATGCACAGCCAGAAATAGAAGGTTTTGGGAAGGGCTGCAAGGTTGATAGGGTACAAGCTTCAGGTGGAACCTCAGTGGGAGACAAGTTCTTCTCCCAGAGACCTCTGCTCCTTAATGTATATCTATTAACCCTGGGCGTATTACGCGTAGTCGTGCTATGCGAAGCTATGCAAAGACATTCTCGCACTACGCGAGCTTCGCGTCGCTTTGCGAGCGTGCGTAGTATCTTGCTGGACCCGTTCGTGAGCCGTTTTTCTCGCTCCGGAGCACATTGTGCGTGTTCAGGGCGCTGTCTGCGTGCTCGGGGGATTGTAGCATGCGACCTTACCCATGTGGTGGGCTATGGGCGCGGCCATCTTGTTTTTTCAATTGTCCCGCCCGCTCGCGTCCCCTATTTCCTCTTCCGAGTCGCGAATAACGTATTCGCGTTGTGCACGTCTTGTTCGGGAACACAACTACTTGTTCACGCTGACAAAGTGCGTGTTCGCGTGAAATTGCGCACACAATTACCCACGTGGTCGCGATGGGCGTGGCCATCTTGTTTTTCACACTTTATGCTATGGTTCTGGGCCTAGTTTTCTATCCACCTTTTATCTATGCAATCTTTACCTATTTTCACAGCTTTTTTTACTTATCATCTATCTCTCTCTGTCCTTAAGTTTATATTTTGCATTTCATTTCTACTTTTCCACCTTTTTTTAACTTTTCTACTGTTTTATTTTACTTCTTTATTTAAGCTCCTACTTCTTCCCCCTAACTTTTTTTCCTTTTGTTCTAACTTTTCTTTTCCACCGCCACCTCCACCCCAGAACAATGGCAAAGGGGAGCAGCAGAACCGGCTCGAAGGGCAAGGTGCCTGCGCCCAAGAGCCGGCTGCCTTGCCGCAGAATGCGACCTGCAGGGGTGCAGGCCCGGAAACTTTTCGGGTAGGCGGAGGTGGCCGCCCTGGTTTTTTTCTTCCAGCCTCACCTCCCCTTGACCTTGGCAGCAGGCGGCAGGCCAGGCTCCGGTTACCTTCCAGAGAAGCGTCACCTCCGGTGGGCGAAGGTGCACCGGGCAGTCTTCGCCGCTCGGATATCGGGTGCACCCACCAGCAGCTGGCCCACCGGTGGGCAGACATTCTGGACAGGGAGCAGGACCTGTTGGACCTGCTAGGTGTCGAGGTCATGGGGCTTGGTGAGTAGCTAGTAATATTAATATATATATATAATAGTATAAGTATTGTGTATAATTCTTGGACGAATAAGTAGCACGATTACTGTGGCACTTAGGTACACTGCAGATCAATTCCGTCTCAAAATCTTCTGTTATTGTATGACACAGGTGCTGCTCGCCATTTCTCTTACTAGTTTGTAGCTTTGCGCTAGCTTGGGCTGGTGATTATTGATGTTAGAGTTTTTAGAGAACTGAAGTTAGTTAATGCTATTGCTAGAGTCTAGTCCTTACATTGTCCTTTAGTGAAATAGTGGTGGATGGATAGTATTAGTTCATATTTTTTTAACGGTCTGCATGACGCCTCCTCTGTCACTGAATGCTTAGTTAGTTCTTATTTATCCCACCCCTCCATAGAAACGGTTTGAAGTTTGTTTACTGAGTGGTAGGCTTAGCAGCAATAGCATGGTCGCGTCAGTCAGTAGCAGTTCATATGACGCAAGCAACCAGCAATTCCAATTCCGTGTATGCACAAATTTATGCATTATTATTATTATTATATTCTTATATAGCGCAAGAATCGACCCCCGAAGGGGTATCTCCGCGCTTGCCTTGGGAACCCGTCCTGGTTTTTCCCTGTGAGATAGCCCCTACAGGGCATCCCCAAGGTGAAAGCCAGGCATCCCGCCGCGGGGGGGGGCGTTGTGGAGATTAAGCAAGCTTAATGCCCAGAGTTGCAGATTGTAAACCCATGATTAGGTCAGGCACCGAATCGAGAATTATCGAGTCCATGGACATTTGAGCTCAAGACCCTGCTGCGTCGGGAATTGAACCCTTGTCCCGGGTCTGACCTCTGCTTCAGGGTCTGCCTGCTCTAACCAGTGAGCCACACTTCTCCACTGCATGTGTCCTCCATCTCATCTATGCATGTTTGCGGGCAAAAATAAAATGGAAATGCCGACTTACTGAACAATTGGCCCATCTGGATTCTGGAATAGGTGGTGTAGGTCAGGTGGCACTGGCTTCGTTAGTATATTCTGAAATCAGAATGTTTATGGAACATTTGATTAGTGTTCTATAAGTAGACGGTCTGTGAATCCTGCAAGCCAGTAGTCATTTAGACTTCGAAGTCCATTTTATTGGAATTGTTGTTTCCTAAAATGTTTGAGAGGTTTTTTGAATGATGTATTCGTTTCACAGCACTCAAGGTTTCTCTTTCTTTATTATTTCTTATATGATCAACACCACCCAGGGGCAAGAAGACGGGTTCCGAGTTGGCAGGACAACCACGAGAGGAGCGCTCCTCTACCGAGGATCCTGGTGCTGGCCTCAGTAAGTCCTACAGTGCTTTTTTTTATTAACAATGATATTTCCCTAACTTTTTAATGCACCTTATTTTTTCCAACCTATTAAGCCTCATTCCTAATTCAATGTTAGCAAAACCTTCTTTGGTCTTCAATTTGTTTTCCAAATTTTGGGTATCCAATGCCATCCCTGACTTTCAGTTCCTTCAAACTGCCTCTGCCCTATGACTCTCTGTGCTACTACTATTAGACTGTCTGTAGCTAAGCTTGCCCTGTTGGCCACTCTTTAGTTAAGGTATTCTTTTGAATAAAGCTGTGATAGAATAGCTGTAGCCACTGGATCCACTCCTGTCTCTTGCATTGTCCTCTGTAATCTCTCGTCTTTGTCAATTCCCACCAACAAAATATGAAACCAGATGTTTGCCTACTAATTTTTGTTCGGTTAGTATACTACTACTACTGTTGTGGTTATTATTCTTTGCACATCCACATACAGAACTATGCACAAGAAAATAGGATGTTGGTGATAGGGAGGTTGGACCTTACTCATACCTTACACCCTAGTCACAGAACTCAGTCAGAAGAACCCACAATCCAATGACCGTCTACCTACCTAAGTGTCTCAGTCTTAGTCATTTGTCCCACTCCCGACAACCACACGAAGATAGTTAGGTATATATACCCAATGATTTTATTACAGAACCCAGAACAGAAGAACACCCTTTCACTCACTCACTCGTTTCAGTCCACAACACCTCAGACACTCAAAATATACCACAGAGTCTATGTGCAAGTTCAAAAACTTTATTTTTTTAATAACAAGCTTTGTATTGTTGTAACTTGTAAGTATTTCCATGAAAAACATCCAGCTCTACCATGCAAAATGAAGAAGATTAAATACTATACATTTTGTACATCTAGTGCACGATAGAGAACTGTGGGAATTGTGGGAGACCCCTCACCGTTGAAAGTATACTGGTTACAGATGCATCTTTCGAAAGCTCTGCAAATCTCTGGTTCGTAGAAGGCAATCTTCTTATCTGCCTATGAGAAAAATGTTGCATGTTAGACAGTGAATACAACAATGCCAGTTTTTAGCAGTCATGGTAAAAAGTGCAACATTATGGATAAGCAAAAGGGACTAACAATACTGGTTGTCAACCTCTTTAGTTGTATGCAACACTCATGTGGCCTCGAAGGTGTCTTTCTTACTGTGCAACAAGCTGCGAGGTAACATGGGCAAAACAGTAGACGTGGATCTAAAATGGTTACATGGCTCAGGCTAACTTTCCAAAGACTAGAGTAGGATTAGAGATTAGATGACCCTAGGGACCATCTAATAAATTAAAACTAAACTCTGTCTAATGTGACTGCTGTACAGTAGGACGCAATTTGGACTAGTTACAATGATTTATGTTGTACTTAACTGTTTTTTCAATCTTCCTTCCTGGTGAAAAAAGTACAACTAGTAAAATAGGGGGAGGTGTACAAGCATCTAAAAAGGTGTACTTGCTTTTATAGGTGCACAATCACTACCAACCACCAGTGCCGACAGGGCCAACGGCGATGCTAATGCCATCCAGGGGACAGTGGCTGCGGCACCTGCAGGAGCATCAGTGGGGGAGGAAACTTCAGCGGTGGGCGGTGGTAAGTTATATTCATTACTTATTTGCATTACTAGGTGGAAGGGGAACATTTCCCTCACTGTTCTATGAGACTTATTAAGAAAGTATGAATTTGAAGTTGTACTGGACAACATACAATGGTTGAAGAAGACACCCTTTGCAGCATTACCAGCGTGAGTTGAGTAAACAAGCCCTCTTCTATCAGACTCCAACTCAGCTGTGAAAGTTATGGAGAAGACTAAAAGTCAGATCAGATGACCTTGAGGGATGTGTTGAACAAAAAGGGAAAGAAGTGAACTAGGGTGGAAGGAGGAAGGACTAAAGAGATGTGATAATAAGACTACCATAGAAGGATACTTTGGAAGGTTCATGCAGGTGGCTGATATGAATCCGATGCATGGGTTGTTGAAGGATAGGTAGAACTGGAAGGTGAAAGAAAATGCATGGCTTGTTGGGCAAAACAATATGGGTGCATGGATATAGTGGATAGCAAGAATCATGAGTGGAGTTTGTGTCAATGAAACCCAAGGCAAGGAAGGAGTGGATGCATGGGTGGTTGCTGGTGAAAGTGAAACCAGCTAAGGCGATAATAAAGCATGATAGACATTTACTTTTAATGGGTGGATGCCCCCTAAATGTATTGTATTCATCATAGGTGGAGACTGTCACTGGAAGCAGAGTCTTACTTTGAAAATATAACAGGAGATACAAAAAAGACTAGTGTTCTTCTGTGTACTCAAGTCCAATCATAGTACTAGGGCAAGTAAAATCCCGGAAAAAACTTCAAAAATGCTACAGGCAGGGGAAGCAGGAGGATAGATTAGATAGATACTAAAAGTTGCCACCAATTGTATGTACTGCACTTGGTAGTGCTACTATGCCACAATGTGTTGAATTAATTTTGAAGAGTTTCAGTTACAATTCTGTTTCTTTTTTTATAGATACTCATACTCCTTCCCAAAAACCATCACGGAAGGAGTTTACAGCCAGGGCCCGGCAAAGGAAACTGCAGGCCATTGTGGAGGAGTACCGCCGGCTGGTGGCTGAGGCCGAGGAGGAGGAGGAAGAGGCGGCGGCAGCAGCTGCTACCTCTTACAATACGTCAGGCCCCAGCAAGTCCCTACCTGCAGGAGTACAGCGCCGCAGTCAGGCAGCCGCTCACCACCAGCATTTAACATCTGCCACCCCCCTACAGCATGGATGCAAATGTAGGTGCCGTGCATTTCGGCAACAACTTCTCCTCCGGGTGGCCAAGCTGGAGGACTAATTAGAGGAGCGCATCAAAATAATAGTGGACAAACACCTCAAAGCCCACCAATTTTAATGGACCCTGTTCATTTGCCTCTTTTTTAATACTTTTTTTGGTGGGTGGGAATTGGGTGTTGGGATTATTATTTTTGTGGGACATTCTTTGGACTTGGACATTGGTTGGGGTTAGGGTGAGGATAGGGGTGGGATAGGACTAGGAGGGTTTTTTTATGTACATGAATAAATGTTATTTATTTTCAACGTACACATATGATGTTGTTTTGTGGTGGGGTTACTGTTGTACGTCACAAGGTTTACTCTAGATGCAGGGCAACGGCCAGTGTTTGATTGAAATAATTTATTAATTGACCACATGTGTAACATGCAAACAGATAGATGTGGTACCCCTCACTCAGTTATATTTGTCCTATTAGTACTACCAGCCTCTCCTCCATTATACCTTCCAGCAAACTTCTCTTCTTACCTGTGATTGATGATGATTAAGTTTGGCACCGCAAGGGCTGCATGGTTTCCCAAGACAACGGAGAATATGCTGTGGTTGTGTGAACGGTAGTAGTAGACTAGACATTGGCACTGGCATTGGCAAACAAAAACAAAGAGACAGTCATTTGGCTGAGAGAGAATTTTGGAGAAGTAGGAAAAATACAGTAGATAAGACTGGCAAAAAAATACAAACAATATTGCAACTGCTAAACGAACTCAAAGAAATCAATGGTGTCGGTGACTGCCAAGTACAAGAAGATAACTGCAGTTGTGTTTGGAGTCAGTAAAACACAATCCAATTCGTAAACTTAAATGCTCTAAAATTAAATTCAAACAATGCCAGCAATTATTTAGATTTATTCGTTGGGTCACTTTGGGAAATTAATTGCCTTGCACACTAGTACATAAAGTGAGCAAGCAGAAGAAGATCCTCGCCCTGCCTAGTTGACATTTGATTTCATTAGTGTTGCTTTCACCACATCTGCCCCAGCAAGCGTGTGATCAATTGTTGGTCTAGATTTAATGTAGTAACATCACACCTCAATATAAAACCACACAGCCCTGGGGAAGAGGGTTAGGGTTTGATGAATGGATGGGAACGGGGTTTGGGGAAACGTTTGACAAAGAAAAACAGTACGCATGGAGACAACAAAAGCAAAACAATGAAGACGATGATTGATGATCCACTACCCAATAAATCTAAAGTTCAGAAAAACAAAATGCATGATAAGTTATAACTTGATGGTTACTAATAAGTGGTACTTAACTACTACTACACAATTCAAAGGAAGTATTTCTTATATATGATATGAATATGACTTTTGCCTAGGCTGTATGCCCTCTGAGCAACCGTAATACCTGCTGTAGCGGGCTGAAAGCTAGCAAAGAAAAGTAAGCAATAGTTTAAGTGAACAATCAATTACCAAACACAAGCGTAAAATAAATGAAGAGGAAAAAGGAATAAAAAAAATTACAAAAATGATACTAAAGTTGATGTATTATCCAGGTCCATATGTGTAGTTGTATATCGTCATTCATATTTGTCCTCCCTTCCATGGACACTGTGACTGAATATCATTCTTGTGCGACTCTGGCTGGATGATGAGGAGGATTGGTGAAAGGCCGGCCTGTAAGTATTGATGAAGAAAGAAATGGGGAATTCCAAAATAAGTTAACTGAATGAAAACATTAAAAAAATCAATTACGGTGTAGTGCAAAAAAGAAAAGACAAGACTCGTGAGCGAGAAGATTTTCAGACTGAGGCGGCTTGGATACATTGATTAACTCTACGCTTCTAGTTGCACAGCAGCCAACGAAAAGAACAACAAGATAGGAGCCAGCAGAGAACAGTTACAGGACTACACCACAACACCGGGCCGTGAGTCTGTGGCCCAAACTCCATTTACCTAAATTTTTCACAGTTCCAGACAAAAGGCATATATAGGAACCTAGCATTTTCCAACTCAAGTGATTAAATCAATGCGCCATTGTCAGTCAATCATACCACTATTCTATTCCATCACTGCACACACATGTAGCCTAGGTCTGCTGTGGTTCTTGTTGATTGGTTGTGTTTACCTTATATTCTACTTCCTGAATGTATTCCATCAATAATCACAGATCAAACAGACTGACAGCGTGTAAAGATGGTATGGTGGTCATCATCATCATCCGGTGTGGCACGTGTATGTGTTGTCCAACAGACCACCAACAGCAACTCAGTCTGTAGTGAGTGACTATGATTAAGTCCAGACTGCACCTGCAGTAGTAGGAGTACAATTGGATACATATTATTAAACAACATGGAAACATTAACCATCACTTGAGACACAAGTACTTTGTTATTATATCAAACTACTAGTATAGTTCTACTTCATGCACATTTGCTCTGAGTCAGCAAGCATCCAATGCAATGTATGGCATCATTAATTTCATATACCTGTCTTTCTCTTCTTTGTGGCTGTCAGATCACAGATGCAGCAGAGCCTTCTGAAAGTGATGACGAGTTTACTTTAATTTTGGAGCCCTGCTCAAGTTCTGACATTGAAGAGTTGTGTATGCCAGTGCAGACTGAGGTGGTAGCCTTAAGACAGTGTTGCGTTTCAAATTGGAAACAAAACAGAAGATGGCTATAGTCACGTATGTTTCACTTGTTATGGCGGGACTGTTAGACGCTACATTATTGTACTATTCTCCATCTCCATCCAATGTATGGCAAGATGGAAATTTATTTAGGGTGAGTCAGGAAGATGGAGCAGGACTGTGAGGACCGGAGTGCACAGTTAAATGCACATATGTGCAACTCCAATAGGTAATTAAAAAAGTAAGAGAAAGGATGGTGTTGGTTTTGAAGTTTGAACCACAAAGATAGATACACACAAATAAAGGAAGGGAGAATGTAACAATTTAAAAGCCTAGTTGTCAGGGAAGAGGAGTTCGTCCTCAAACCCTTGTGGCTCTTCTGACAGAAGTAGGCCATGTAACCCAGTAGGTATGTCATCCGACTCGCTCTCCTCTTCCAGCTGTGATTCAAGTATTTTGTGCTCTGGTGGTATGAAGTGCTGATTCATTTTGATCATGGTTAACCGCTCCATGCTTTTGGGGCGAGAGACTGGTCCTTTTCACAGTTACAATAGCACCAGCAGCACTGAAAACACGCTCAGAAGAGACACTTGCAACAGGGCAAGCCAGATACATTATCGCCAGCCTGCTGAGCACTGGCCAGTCACTTCTTTTCCTATACCAATACACCAATGGGCTTTGCTCCATGAACACCTCTGTTGTGTCATCCAGATAGGCCTGGACCATCCGCTCAATGTTCAGTGGTGCCCCGGTTTGCCTGTCTTCTTTTTGCTTTTCCACATCCCTTTCTTTAGAAACCAAGCAGTTATTTTTTTGGTTGTGTCTGATGAATCAGATCCTGTTCACAAATAATTTGTACCGTGGGTCCAAAATTGTGGCAGTGATGTAATGTTGATGTGACACAATCTTATTTTAAATCCTTGTATTCTCCGATAAGCGGCCGGCTAAGGCCTTTGCCAAATAACATGCTTTAAGTTTTCCTTCAACAACTTTGTATGCTTCAGACACCTCTTCAGCTCTTGCTCTAGCATGTACAACAATGGGATAGTTTGGCCCATAGTACAGTCCTCCCTGCTGACTGCACGTGTGAAGACCTCAAAAGGAAGTAGCATCTCTGTCAGGCATTTATTGAGGCCCATTTGCCACATCTCAACGGTCATGGCTTTAACAGTAGGATCCCCTGATCTATTTGTCATGACATAAGCATTAAGTGGTATATACTGCTCAAACAGCCGATTAAGCATGTAATAAGCAGAGTTCCAACGTGTTGGGACCTCCTAGATGAGTGCTTTGACTGGCATTTTATAGTTACGTTGAATGACCCGGGCTGCTTCTGGGCTTTAAAAGAATGGTTGAAATGCGTGTAGATTCTTCTGCAAATGGTCAGTAAGTTGTTGGCTTTGCTTTAATTTTTCAGAAAGTCTTGAACAACAATGTTAATGCAGTGTGCCAAACACGGGACCCTGAAATAGCGACCATCTTGCATGGCCTTAGCTACATTACGGCCATTGTCGGTGGCAACAAAACCAATGTTTAGGCCTCTTGGTCGCAGCCATTCAAAGACCTTGCTGTTAAACTCAGTCAAAATGTTTGCAGCAGTATGCGATTTCTCCATAGCAAACATGGCTATAGTTGAATGTCTGCGAGTATCTTTAAAAATCTCAGCAGTGTCAATGCCTGCAGATACCTTGTCCCTAACACCTGAAAAAGAGATCCAGTGTGCAGTGATGCACAATTAATCAGTGGCTTGGCAACTGGTCCACATGTCTGTTGTCAGGTGGATACTATGAACAGCACTCTGCTGCAAGGTTTTCCAAGCAATTCCAGCACGTCGTGGTGTAGTGCTGGAACAGCAACTTGGCAAAATAGTAGCGGCTGGGAACATTCCATTTTGGGCAGAGGGTTGTCAAAAATTCCAGGAAACCCACCCCTTCAACAAAAGAAAAAGGGAGAAGGTCCAGTGCTAACATTTTAGCAAGCTTAGCATTGTACAAACATGCTATTGGGTGGTTGCGCTCGTACTTTCCCTTCTGCCTAAACATGCTAAGAATGGTACGCTGCTTGGTATTTCCTTCAGTTATGCTCGATGCAGTACTTCGGGTCGCAGACTTCGCACCGGCACTCCTTGGTGTCTTCGGGTTACTCTTACTCTGGTGCCACTGAGATGTTGCTGATGCGGAGGATGGGGGCTCTACCACTGCAGTGCTGGGGACAGGGGTACTTTGTGTACCACTACCAGATAGAATGTCTCCCTCTTCTTCCTGTTCGACCATGAGTGGACCGTTTACTACTTCCCCACCAATATTAATGGTTCCTGCTTTCATGCTACATAGGTGGTCCTCCCACTGGATTGCGTGGTGTTTTTTCAAATGGGTCATTTGGCCTCTGGTACCATAGTTTGTACCAAGCTTACCACGACTAACAGAGGAATGACAAATGGAGCATATAGCAATGTTGTCCTCATTTGCGCTAACTGTAAAGAAGTCCCACACTGGGGAGCTTAACTTTTGTCTCCTGCTAGAGGTGCCACTTCCAATGCCGGATGAACTGGAGGTTGTGTGTTGAATTTCATTATGTGGCTGCGCAGCAGTACCACTACCTACTTCTGCTGAGGTGGAACTTGTGCTGGATGTAGGACGCTGCCGGCCCTGTGCAAATGTAAAAATGGAAGCTGGAGGTAGTTTTGCTTTTGGTGTGGCCTGTGTTGGAGGTATGTGTGCTACATCCCTACTAGTCACAGCCATTCTCGCTAGGGTTAAAATGTTGGTCTCCATGTTCTCAGGCCCAGGAGTAATGCTTGTGATGACTGGGTCTGACTCGTCATCACCATCATTATCCGGCTGTTCAACATCGCACTCCATAAGTGTAAGGCTTCCTGGAACTTTCCTTTTCCCTAGCCTGGTCTTCTTGGGATGTCTCTCCCTCTCATGCTCAGATTGTTGTGGCTCCTAATTGAGATCAAGATCATCAGAAGGGATGCTTGGCGAAGAACTCGAAGAACTAACCCTCCTTTTCCTTGGTGGGGATTTGAAAAACAATAGATCTCCTGCATCAGGTGCTTCCTCTTCTTCTTGCTCTGCATCAGGCTCAATTTCCTAAACTGCCTCGACTTCGCGAGGAACAACAACTGCTATTGCGGGTGGTGGTTGTTGAATAACAACTATTGCAGGCGGAGGTTGTGGTTGTTGTTTTCGAGGAACATCTACTATTGAGGGTGGTGGTTGTGGAACAGCTACTATTGCAGGCGGTGGTTGTGGTTGTTCTTTTCGTTGAGCATCTACTATTGCAGGCGGTGGTTGTTAAACAACTGCTATTGCGGGTGGCGGCTCAGGTTGAACATCTACTATTGCGGGCAGTGGTTGTGGATGCTGTTTGGGAATATCTACTATTGCGGGCGGTGGTTGTTGTTCACCACTTTTCTGCTGTGTTCCCTATTGCATGGATTGTGTATTACTTTGAGATAGTGCTAAGTTTAGGTCAGGCTCAGTATCGCTGCTATCCACCATTAGGCTGGCTACCTCTTCCCCACTAATCTGCTTGGGCCTGGGTTGGTGGCTTGGGCCCACTGATGCGGAGGTGCTGGCCCCAGCTTGGACCCCGGTCACCGATGCTGCAGGCATACTTTTTTTCCGTAAAAAGGTTTTCGGGTCAACACCAGACTTAAATGTCACTTCCTTCTTCTGTTCTTCCCTCTTCTCAGCAACTTTCTTGGTCTTGGAGGACCTGGTACCTGCTTTCTTTGGGCCGATCTTCTTCAGATGTCAGCAGCAGCCCTCAGTTGCACAAGTTGCTGAGAATGATGTCTGGTCAGGTGAGTCACACCACACGTGACGTAGTACAGAAGGACGTCCGTCTGGCAGTAGAACAGGCAATGAATGATGACGGACACCTCCCCTCAGTCTTCAGTCTTTTGTGCACCTTCAAGCAAAAAAGGCAGAATAACATCAGTCGAATGTGGAATTTTTTTAGCTTTAATTTTAATTACTACTAGAAGTATTAGTACACTCAGTAAGAGTAAGAATAGCAAATAACTAAAATGCAAAGGTAGTGGAACTTGTTTATCCTTAATATGTGCATCATTTTGGATGGATGCAGCATCAGTGACCTGCAGCAGATAGCAATGGGAATGTGAACAGTAGTAAGCCAACAGGAACAATGGCAAGACACAGGCCAATTTGTCATAAACAAAACAGCACACTACCACCACAGCTCCCAGCCACATGGGCACATATAACAGGTACATGGGTAAAGGCCAGAAAACAATAAACTCAAGCAGGCCTATATACCTATATTGCCAGAAAAAGGAGGATGCCTGTTACACATCACAGCTTAATGCACAAAAAAGAAAATCCCCATGGCTAAAAGGTTTGAAAATTACACAACAACAAAGGCATTTACAGTTTTTTACACATAACCAAACAGTTAACTACACACCAAACACCACATTTGGAAATTCAATGTATTGCCATCCACGCCCTAAATGATGTTAAATTCAATAGACAAAATGGAAACCGCTACATCAAGCACCCCTGCTGCCCTTACTACCTCTGGGACTCTAGGCCTACAGACAGAAGAAATCACAAGTTTGTAGGCCTGCGACAAAACTAAAGCACGATGGAAGGTCACACAAAATGGTGACCCCCACATGGCCTGGCCATCCCCAACAACATGAAAAGAAAGAGAAGACAGACAATACATGCCTACGGCAAAAGGACAATGCTTGGCTTCACAAAATGGCCGCCCCGCCAGCCACATGGTCAGGCCACCCTCAAACAACAAAGTACATAGAGGACAGAAACAGTATAAGTGGTCCATGCTCCAAAAACTACAACCAAATGACAACCTGAGGACTTTCTTTAGTAAAATGAACAGCATCAACATTTTCAAGAAGGTTTTATGCAACTCGAAACATATTGCTCGCGAGATTGCAAAATCGGCATGTTCGGCAGCGCAAATTGTACAAAACGTCGTTATCGCGAGGCCGAGCACGCACATTGAGCGCGCGAAGAAGACAAAACTGTAAGGTTGCGTTGTCGGACTGTGCAAAGTTACCAAAACTACGCAAGCTGAATTCTAGGGTTACCTAGTGCGCCCAAAAAGCCATATTATTCAACACACACCCAAAACCTGCAATTCAACACCAAACACACATTTGGCTAATCAATCCAAAGCCATCCATGACCTACATGATGTTACACTTACAACTTAAACACCACAATAACAGTTGAACAACTTTCATGCACCCATGATGATGACTCTAGTACTACCCTTGGGCCTACTGGCAGAGTAGACCACAAGCTTGGAGGCCTTTGGCAAAAACACAGTGGCTACTAGTACCAGAAAATGGCCGCCACAACATGGATAGGCGGTCACAAAATAAAATAAGAAAAGGAATCAAAAAAATAAGGAAGGAATAAAAAATAGACAAAGCAGGCCTATGGGAAAAGCAAAATGCATGGCTTCACCAAATGGAAATGGGCACCAGCCCCATGGTCAGCCCACCAACAAGAAAGTACATACAATTTAAATAAACTCAAGCAGGTCTATCTATAATAACCCTATATGGCCAGAAAAAGGAGGATGCCTGTTACACATCACAGCTTAATGCACAGAATAGAAAATCCCCATGGCTAAAAGGTTTGAAAGTTACACAACAACAACACAAACAACAAAGGCATTTACAGTTTTTTACACATACCCAAACAGTTAACTACACCCCAAACACCACATTTGGAAATTCAATGTATTTCAATCCACGCCCTAAATGATGTTAAATTCAACAGACAAAATAGAAACCGCTACATCAAGCACCCCCGCTGCATTGACTACCTCTGAGACTCTAGGCCTTCTGGCAGAAGAAATCACAAGTTTGTAGGCCTGCGACAAAACTAAATCACGATAGAAGGTCACACAAAATGGCCGCCCCCACATGGCCTGGCCATCCCCAACAACATGAAAAGAAAGAGAAGACAGATAATACATGCCTACGGCAAAAGGACAATTCTTGGCTTCACAAAATGGCCGCCTGCCACCCACATGGTCAGGCCACCCTCAAACAACAAAGTACATTGAGGACAGAAACAGTAAGTGGTCCATGCTACAAAAACTACAACCAAATGACAACCTGAGGAGTTTCTTTAGCAAAATGAACAGCATCAACATTTTCGAGAAGGTTTTATGCAACTCGAGACATATTGCTCGCTAGATTGCAAAATCGGCG
Source organism: Lissotriton vulgaris (assembly GCF_964263255.1). Taxonomy (NCBI): domain Eukaryota; kingdom Metazoa; phylum Chordata; class Amphibia; order Caudata; family Salamandridae; genus Lissotriton; species Lissotriton vulgaris. The sequence goes on from NC_141694.1 coordinate 504,393,074, forward strand.
TGTTCGGCAGCGCGAATTGTACAAAACGTTATCGCGTGCCCGAGCACGCACATTGGCGTGCGATGAAGACAAAAACTGTAAGGTCGCGTTGTCGCACTGTGCAAAGTTACCAAAACTACTCGAGCTGAATTCTAGGGTTACCTAGTGCGCAGAAAAGCTATATTATTCAACACACACCCAAAACCTGCAATTCAACACCAAATACACATTTTGCTAATCAATCCAAAGCCATCCATGACCTACATGATGTTACACTTACAACTTAAACACCACAATAACAGTTGAACAACTTTCATGCACCCATGATGATGACTCTAGTAGTACCCTTGGGCCTACTGGCAGAGTAGGCCACAAGCTTGGAGTCCTACAGCAAAAATTGAATCCAATGCCATCCATGATGTTTTACAGACACCACAGAAACATGGTTGGACCAGTGGGTACCTCTAGGCCTACTGAATGAAATTTCAAAGACATACAACTTGGCCCCTCATGAAAGTATAGGCCTCCCTCAATAATAATTTTTAAGAAAGATTGAGAAGCACAGAAAACTGTAGTTAAAAAAACCCAAACCAAACAAACATTTACAGTACACCAATTCTCAAACTTAATTGTAAAAGAATAGTTCGAATCCAAAATTCCTCAATAAATCCAATCAAATGCTATGATGCAGCAGACATGCACAAAGAGTGATCCTTCCAGCTCCAAATCCAAATGAAAGTGAACACCACCTGGACAAAGCACTGGGAGGAGCCTGGTGGACAGGAAGAGGAAGTTGGAGACTCAGGGGCATTAACTTTCTATTGAAAAAAAAGTAGAAACAAAAAGAGGACTCCTTGCCCAAAAAAATACAGCCAAATCACAATCTGAGGGGTTTTCCTGAGCAAAATGATCATTTTTGAGAAGGTTTTAACATGCTCGAGAGATATTCTGTGCCAAATTGCAGTTTCTGCGTGTTCGGAAACGCTATCTTACCTACATGGCGCTGCAAGGAAGATCGCGCGTCCTAATGACGTGTTCGCGCGTCCGAATGACGTTATCGCGTGGGATTGTGCGGCCGGATTTTAAACATCGTAGCGAACGCGACCGGGAGAGAAAAGCTAGAAAGCGAACGCAGAACCACAGTAAGCCATTACCGCACATGCGAGAATGCTACTGAGCACGCGAGGAAGAAAAACTACAACGCTACGCTGTAGATTGCGAAGTAGTCGACAACTTCACGCTCGCCGCGAAGTACGAAGTTGCCGAAAATGTGCAAACTCCACGAGCGGAGCGTAGTTCTCCGCCCAGGGTTAATATCTATTCAGTTTGTTGTTCTGAATTGTGTTTTTTTCAGGCTCCCCTGATTCTCCCAGTTCTCCAAGCCCCCCGTCCCACCTTCGGTCTGCGGTACTCTATGATCACCCTTTCCCCCTTTGGAGTTTGTCCCGGTGCCCCCTGCCCTCTCTTCCTTACCGGGGTCATTGAGGGGCGCCACAAATCACCTGGAGCCGTGCCACTGCCACTGCTATCTCCCAGCTCTACCTCCCGGTCAAAAGCAGTTGAAGCGAGGAAAGAGCTCCTGCCTCCCTGGAACCCGATCCTCGCTGCTACACGCTGGCCTCTGGCTATCCGTAGTGCAGCCTCCACCATTTTCCGCCTTGTGGTGGGCTGGCTGCTTCTGCTGCCACCACGGGTCGCCTTTCGAGTTCTACTCAAGTAGACAGAAGGACCACAAGGGAGAACGAAAAAACATCAAAACATCAAAATGGAAACCGAAGAAAGACCCTTTGCCTAATCAGTGCACAGCGCTGGCCCCCTGTAATGATACAGCTACATCCAAACAGCGTAAGCATGCTTTTTTTCTGTCTTGAGTAGAGAGAGTCCGCGGCCACTCTAGCTAAAGGCCGCCATGTTCCCCCGTCTCCGAACAATCATTGTTTTCTGATTTTTCCATCCCCACAATGCACTGTTGATGACGTCACATATTACATAATTCAGGTCATAGTCAGTGATATCACTGATGAAATCACTGATGACATCCTAAACAACATCACTGATCACATCACTGATTCCCCTCCTCACACTCTAATATAACCTTAGATACACCACTGTAAAATACAGACTACCATTTTCGAAACCTTCGACACACCAATACTAATTACTACATACACACTCACTGATTACTTGGTCTACACACACATCCACTCATTCATACATACAATTACTCATACCTATGGTCAGTCATCAATAGAACTCTATCATATGCACTCATACACCTATACAGACACTCACGCACCGCCACTCATCCATGGAGTTACTCACACACCTAGTCAGTCATGCAAAGAATCAATCAAACTCCCATTTACTCATCTATACAATTATACACACACCACCTCACCTATTCATACAGATACTAATGCATACTTACACTCTTATACAATCACTGATACAAGTACACACTCATCCATACAGATACTCTCACAATCACTGACTCTCACGTATAGTCATTTATACACTCCAACTCTCACATGCACTGCCTTTTACATATGTATTTACTTGGACATGTACCACTGAAACCTCCATTGACTCACCAACACACCTATTTACACACTCACCCACCCATACAGCTGTTTCACATTCTTGAACCCATACACCCAGTGAATCAACCACTCACACATCTGTGCACAGTCACACACCTCCCACCCACCCACAAACGGCACAGTCTCCCACACAAATACTCAGGCAGCCAATCAATAACCCATTTAGATATTCATGTAGCGACTGACCAACCCATGCAGCAGCTTATACAACAGACACAGGCTGATACAGACAATCACACAGTTTAGTAACTAACCCATGCATTCAGTAAGACACATTTAATCACTCATTTAGACAGTCAGTCACGCACCTACTAAATCCTCCATCCTGACACTTATTCACCCACTCATTCTTCAATACACCTTGGCATATATATATATAAAACATATTTAAACTTTAAGGAAACACACAGTTACTGAGTGATGTCATCAGTGATGTCATCACTGATGTAATTTGAGATGTCATCAGGGATGTCACCAGTGTAGCCACTGACCATGTCTTTTTTTCATTTTTTTTTTTTTTTAGTCCTCATCAAGCAAAAAAGATTTAGATTTTGGAGGAGTCAGAGGCCCCGCCTCTTAGTTTTGACCCATTCTTCTCTCGGGGGGGGGAGAGCGGTGTAACTTGTCCTCCGGGCCCCCTTTTGTCCATATCTAGGCACATGATTGTCGGGGGGAGCTAGTCATTTTGACTACTCTGTTCAAGACTCTGCTTGAAATCAATGTTGCCATTGCCTTAATCATTGGGCCCCCTTTCGGTTACCGAATTATAAATTTCCCAAATACTCCAGAATTAGTTTTTCTTGCTCTGCCTCCCTTGTTTATCCAGTTTGTATACCCTTAAAATTGAATTTAACCATTCGGAGTGACTTGGAGGTGTTTGTTTTATCCAATTTATACATATTTCCCTCCTGGCTAAGAGGATTAATAAAAAAAGGATACTTTAGTGGCCCTTTGACATTGTGATAATATGCGAGTTATTTCTGGCCCCAAAGACAATTAAGTCAATGCTTACCTCGATGTGTTGCTTTAGTACCTCAGAAAGAATCTTACCGATCTGGTCCCAGTAATCCTCCAACATCACGCACTCTTTGAACATATGTAAGTCGTCCGCTTTCTCTGTTCCACGCTTTGGACACTTCTTTACTGTACTGTTTTTAAATTTTGACAGCTTTTTTGGGGTCCAATATGCTCTGTGTATTGTGAGCAAGTGTTTTTTTTTCAATGGAGCGGATTTTACCACCCTGCCAGCAATGATGTTCGAGAATTCCCAAAGGTTTGCAATGTCGAGGTCTGGCATTGATTTTTCCCAGATATCTTGGGGTACTTTGTAATCTTCCTCGCCTGATCTTATCAAAGTCCAATACCAGTAAGATATCTCTTTTTTGAATGGCTCTGTGTTCAAGAGCTTTTGTTCGATGATTTCATCTCCTTGTAGATCCTCTTTTACTCCTTTAAGCCAGTTGCTTAATTGTTAGTATTTAAATCTAGATAGCTTCCCCTGGGTTTCTCTATCCAGGATCCCCCAGTCTATGATCTCGTTGCCTTTTCTCAATTGGCCCCAGAAGTTTATATTGGCTTTCTTTAGAGGATTTATTAGGCTGTCTTTTAGACATTCCGGTGTGCCTGGGGATTCCCAGATTGGGGAAAATTTACTATAATAAGGTATTGCCAGGGTGGTTCTTATGTCGTACGAGGTTCTTGCTGCTGATCTTATTATTTTTAGTTTGATTTTTTTGAAGTATTTTGGGATGGCCAAATTTGTATAGGTAGTGATCTTTTCCAGGTCCGATTAAAACTCTCCAGTGCATAGGCCACTTTTCGCTTTTGCCTAGCAGAATCTTTATGTTTTTGAACTGGAAAGCTTTATAATACTCCAAAATGTCAGGGCTGGCTATGGCGCCTTGCATCTTACTTCTTCTCAATTTTTTCCAGCTAATCCTTACTCTTTTTGAGGCCCATATATAACCAGATATCTCTCCCTGCAGCTTCTTGATTTCTACCTTGTTAAACTCTAGGGGGCGCGAGTTAAACAGACAAGTGCATTTCAGCATCACAGTTATTTTTATTAGGTTGGACTTACCTAAGAAAGAGAGATTAAGGCCCGACTAAGCCTGTAAGAGAATGCTTATTTCCTTGGGTATTCTCTTGAAGTTTAAACAATTCCCAGATACTTTATTTTGTTCTTTACTAGAGGGTTCCCAGGCTCACCATTCCACTCCATCATTTCAGATTTTAATTGATTTACTTGGTAGCCTGAGACCGCCCCATATTTACTTATGATATTTTCTATCTTTGGAAGGGAGGTGGTTAAGTTTCCTGTAAATATCGTTAGGTCTTCTGCAAATAATGCCACTTTCTTCTCCCATCCTTGATATGTGAAAGGAATAATCTCTTTATTACTTCTTAAAAGACATGCTAGGGGTTCTATGTAGAAAATAAATATTAGGGGGGACAAGGGACAACCCTGTCTGGTTCCTCTTTTTATTTGGAAACTTTCTGTAAGTGCCTCATTTACCAATATTCTAGCTGATGGATTTTTATATATGTTCTTAACCGCATTTTCAAAGTTATTCCCTAGATCAAATTTAGCCAAAGTGGCACTCAGAAATGGCCAACTGACCCTGTCAAAAGCTTTGGCAGCGTCAAATGTTATGACTGCCAAAGGTATATTATGTTGGGTCGCGATGTCTATAGTGGCTATAAATTCATGAGATAGTTCAGATATTTGTCTGCCCTTAATAAATCCCTTTTGGCTTGAATGGATTAGGGACCCTGCCACTGCCCCTAGTCTTTTTGCCAAAATCTGTGTATAGATCTTATAGTCACATTTCAGGAGTGAGATAGGTCTATATGACTCGCATTTGGTTGGGTCTTTTCCTGATTTTAATAGAATGCTGACTGTAGCTTCATTCCATGATTTGGGGAGATCTTCATTGTTGACAAATATTTAGTTACAGAGATCTGTGAGTGGAGTCAAAACGCTTTCTTGGAGAGCCAGGTATAATTCATTTGGTAGGGAGTCTGGGCCTGCGGCCTTCCCCCTTTTCAGGGATTTTATTGCATCTAAAACCTCCTTCTCAGTTATTTTTTGGTTCAGACCTGTCTTGTGTTCCTGGGAGGATTTAGGAATCTCTATTTTGTCAAGCAGGCACTGTATTTGTGCGCCGGAACAGGTGGATTCTTCCGTATACAGCTTTGAAAAAAATTCAGCGAATACTTTCCTTATTTCATGGTTTTCTGAGAATTGTCCCTGATGGCCTTCCTTTCGTATTTTGTTTACCCGGTTTCAGGTTCGCTCCGTTCTTGCCTTCCAAGCGAGAATCTTTCCGCATCCTTCACCATATTCATAGTTCGAGAGTTTGCTGACATCCCATCTTTCTCTAACTATTGTTTCCAGGTAATCATTCATTTCCATCTTCTTGGATTTTATCCTTTCTCCTATTTCTTCGCTGTCTTGAGTAGTCCTGGCCCTTTTTATTTCTACGTTGAGCCCTTTCAGATCACTTTTAATATTTTTTAAGAAAGCTTTTTTCTTTTTATTTTTATGGTCCATTATACTCGTAATTTTCCCCCTTATATAAGTTTATATGCGTCTCACGTCATTTGTTCTGTTGTTCCTTCTTTGTTTAGAACGAAGAACTGCTGGGTTTCTTCCACTAGGTTAGCCACAAAAGATTCATCTAGTAGAATCTTCTTATCCACTGTCCACCTTTGTGGAGTGGGTAATTCAGGTAGCATCAGGTTTAGTTTTACAGCGGAGGTGTCTGAGATATGTTCCGGAATGTGTTCCACATTTCTTGTAAGTTCAGCGATGCAACTGCTTATTGGAAAAAAGTCAATTCTGGAGTCGTGTCTAAGCCTTTTGTTTTTAAACATGAATTTGTGCTGTTTATTCCCTTTTTCTTTCCATATGTCTACAATCCCAAGGTCCCTCATACAGATTCCGATCCACTCTCTTATTTTTGGAGCTGATGGTAGTTTTCCTATTGGGTGTCTATCTTCTTTTGAGTTTAATAAGATATTGAAATCGCCTCCCATTATTATGGGTGAATCAACTAACAGTAGATGAGAATACAGGTTTTGAAGCGGTTCAGGGTCGTCCGCATTTGGCCCATAATAGCCCACCACCGTGTATAAGTTGTTATGGATTTTTGCCTTTACGCATACTCATCTTCCCTTCTTATCTACTTCTGATCTCTCAATCACTGCCTTGAGGGATTTCTTAAATATGATCGCCACTCCTTTAACATTGCAGCTTTGATTTGTGCAGATGCAATGTTTTATCCAGCTTTGATTTTTACACAAACGCTACCATTCTTCTTTAGTTAAGTGGGATTCTTGGATTATTATTATCTCACAATCACTGTTTTTTAGATATTCCAAAATTCTTGATCTACGTTTTCTTATTCGCAGCCCATTTACATTCCATGTTAAAACGGTAAGCTTTTTTCCTTTCCCTCCTATTTTTGTATTTGTCATTCTTGGTCATTTTCTTGTATCTTATTTGGCGGCCACTGAACAACTCTTGGCTTGCTTTTAGGACTTTGTTGTTTTTTTTTCCCCAATTTGCTCCCTACCCTGTGAAGAAATTTTTTTTTTGTTTGTTTTTTAAGTTTTCTTGGTGAGAAGATTTGTGGTGTCCCCCCCCCACCCCCTGGAGAAGCCTCCCTCTTCTTTCTTCCTCTGGGCATGATTACCCATGTTTGAGCTCTCTGTCTTTCAATGTTAGTTTAGTGATCCTTGCATTTCCACCTTTATAAAACTACTGAAGGTTATCAGCCCTTTATTTTTAACATGTGCGCCTTGTTATGGGTGAGGGTGTGTATGGGCACGGTCTTCCTGCTGGGTCTTGATTTGCTCCATGAGTTTTTCCACCTCCTTTGGGTCTCTTATATTGAACATTTTATTGCTCCACATGATCCTTCAAGAGACTGGGAAACGCATTTGGATGCTTGCGCCTAGTGACCTTAGCTGTTGTATAAATTGGCCCAACTCCCACTGCCTGTCCTGGGTAGTTCTAGAAATATCCAATCTAATCCTGCAGGTCCACCCATCTTTGGAGAAAGACACCGCTTTTAAACCTTCGCTCAGGATCTTTTCCTTTAGTGCATACGTCATGAAGTTGATCAGTATTTTTCTTGGATTTTTCCTTTGTTTGTCTTTCCTGAATGGGTCACGATGTATCCTTTGGATACCTTCAGCTAGATTTGATGATTTGGTCCGGGGATTAGTTATTCCAGGAGCTGGATTGTAAATACCTTTATGTCCTCCCCTTCCAAGCCTTCCGGAATATTTAAGATTTTAAAATTATTTCTTCCAGCATGGTTTTCTAAGGACTCCATTCTCTCACTGATCTCTGCCTCTCTAGTTTTGAGATTGTTTATTTCTTTGAGGTTCGCTTCTGTTTTTCTGTTCAGAACTATTATCTGTCCTTCTACGTGGGTGACCCTTTCAATCAGAGTGTTACATTTTTGATCTAGCCTTTCACACGCCTCCTTGATCTTGGTCTGGTTCCTTTCAGATGTCGTGAATTTTTCTCTTAATTCTTTCATCATCTCTCCCAAGATTTTTTCTGCTTGAGATCCTCCCGTGCCATCAGTTTGAGACCTGTTTATGTGGATTTGCTCTAGTCCTGGTTCTGCTTTACTAGATCTTGAGGTACTCTTGGGTGGTTTGCCACTTTCGAGGATTCACCACCACCCTCTACATCTTGGGTTTCCAGAGTTTCGAGAGCTTGATATTGGTTACTCATTGGTATTCCATAACCTCCTTCTTTTGATTTCTCTACCATATTTGAACCTTTTTGTATAGCAGCTGTTATTTGAGGATCTTTTGCTCTCTCTTCGCTTGCGCTCTTCTTCTCCTGTACCTTGAAAAAGGATTGTAGTGATGGGGTGATTTTTTGAGCACTTGTACCTCCTGGCTTTGTTAGACTAAGCCTGGTGGCCCGTGATAGGGGTGCAGCACACTTCTTGCTTCTCTTTTTGAATTCTCTCAGGATAACGTGGGTCTTGCCCTTTCCTGTATCTTTGTCTTGGTCATTATCTTTATACTTTTTACCATCCCTGGCTAAGTTTGCAAGAGTGTTTATATCTTTTGTGCTTTTTAACCCCCTGGTATCCTTGGGTTCCTGATGACTGTGTTTCAGACTTCTCAAGCTGTGTCCCCCCAGTGGGTCTCCCTTCTCTCAGACTCTTCTTTTCCGTGAGGGGGCCTTTGGATCTATCCAGTTTTACCAGGTTTGGCGCTACCTCCCCCACTCCTTCACCCTCAGTGCTCACTGCTGCAGTGCTTACATCACCCCCAAACGTACCCAGCCTCCCAACTTAATGTATAAGAGCAAGCAGAGGTAGCACTTACCGGGGGGTCTCAGTGGATTTCCCGCTTTACTACGCCTTTTCTCCCCTTCAATCCTCCTAATTCCTGCAGGCACGATGCTTTGGTTATTGGAAATTGCAAAAACAACAGGTGATGGACCGAATGTGGATCAATGTCACACACTCAACCCAGTCCAAAGATCTGGGCCCAAATCCATCGTTTTTTTGCACTCCACACCACCCCGGGTTAGACAATGGCGATATGCAAATCAGCTCTGACCCTGTGCCCCATGGGAACAGTCCAGTCCGAACTACAAAAGCCATGTCCTTCCCAGAACGGAATCAAGCATCCGAGGACCAGACCGGTTTCGAGGTAACACCTCTCATCAGCCCGGCTAGCTTGACTCCAGTGGTGTGGAGTGCCTGGGACCCACGTCTGGGCATCCCCAGCGCACTTAGGGCGGAATTTGCAAAAACAACAGGTGATGGACCGAATGTGGATCAATGTCACACACTCAACCCAATCCAAAGATCTGGGCCCAAATCCATCGTTTTTTTGCACTCCACACCACCCCGGGTTAGACAATGGTGATATGCAAATCAGCTCTGACCCTGTGCCCCATGGGAACAGTCCAGTGCGAACTACAAAAGCCATGTCCTTCCCAGAACGGAATCAAGCATCCGAGGACCGGACCGGTTTCGAGGTAACACCTCTCATCAGCCCAGCTAGCTTGACTCCAGTGGTGTGGAGTGCCTGGGACCCACGTCTGGGCATCCCCAGCGTACTTAGGGCGGAATTTGCAAAAACAACAGGTGATGGACCGAATGTGGATCAATGTCACACACTCAACCCAGTCCAAAGATCTGGGCCCAAATCCATCGTTTTTTTGCACTCCACACCACCCCGGGTTAGACAATGGCGATATGCAAATCAGCTCTGACCCTGTGCCCCATGGGAACAGTCCAGTCCGAACTACAAAAGCCATGTCCTTCCCAGAACGGAATCAAGCATCCGAGGACCGGACCGGTTTCGAGGTAACACCTCTCATCAGCCCGGCTAGCTTGACTCCAGTGGTGTGGAGTGCCTGGGACCCACGTCTGAGCATCCCCAGCGCACTTATGGCAGCAATTGCAAACAAAACAGGTGATGGACAGAATGTGGATCAATGTCACACATTCACCCCAGTCCAAAATCGGCCCAAATCCATCGTTTTTTTGCACTCCACACCACCCTGGGTTAGACAATGGCGATATGCAAATCAGCTCTGACCCTGTGCCCCATGGGAACAGTCCAGTCCGAACTACAAAAGCCAGGTCCTTCCCAGAACGGAATCAAGCATCCGAGGACCGGACCGGTTTCGAGGTAACACCTCTCATCAGCCCGGCTAGCTTGACTCCAGTGGTGTGGAGTGCCTGGGACCCACGTCTGAGCATCCCCAGCGCACTTATGGCGGCCATTGCAAACAAAACAGGTGATGGACAGAATGTGGATCAATGTCACACATTCACCCCAGTCCAAAGATCTGGGCCCAAGTCCATCGTTTTTTTGCACTCCACACCACCCTGGGTTAGACAATGGCAATATGCAAATCAGCTCTGACCCTGTGCCCCATGGGAACAGTCCAGTCCGAACTACAAAAGCCATGTCCTTCCCAGAACGGAATCAAGCATCCGAGGACCGGACCGGTTTCGAGGTAACACCTCTCATCAGCCCGGCTAGCTTGACTCCAGTGGTGTGGAGTGCCTGGGACACACGTCTGAGCATCCCCAGCGCACTTATGGCGGCAATTGCAAACAAAACAGGTGATGGACAGAATGTGGATCAATGTCACACATTCACCCCAGTCCAAAGATCTGGGCCCAAATCCATCGTTTTTTTGCACTCCACACCACCCTGGGTTAGACAATGGCAATATGCAAATCAGCTCTGACCCTGTGCCCCATGGGAACAGTCCAGTCCGAACTACAAAAGCCATGTCCTTCCCAGAACGGAATCAAGCATCCGAGGACCGGACCGGTTTCGAGGTAACACCTCTCATCAGCCCGGCTAGCTTGACTCCAGTGGTGTGGAGTGCCTGGGACCCACGTCTGAGCATCCCCAGCGCACTTATGGCGGCAATTGCAAACAAAACAGGTGATGGACAGAATGTGGATCAATGTCACACATTCACCCCATTCCAAAGATCTGGGCCCAAATCCATCGTTTTTTTGCACTCCACACCACCCTGGGTTAGACAATGGCGATATGCAAATCAGCTCTGACCCTGTGCCCCATGGGAACAGTCCAGTCCGAACTACAAAAGCCATGTCCTTCCCAGAACGGAATCAAGCATCCGAGGACCGGACCGGTTTCGAGGTAACGCCTCTCATCAGCCCGGCTAGCTTGACTCCAGTGGTGTGGAGTGCCTGGGACCCACGTCTGAGCATCCCCAGCGCACTTATGGCGGCAATTGCAAACAAAACAGGTGATGGACAGAATGTGGATCAATGTCACACATTCACCCCAGTCCAAAGATCTGGGCCCAAATCCATCGTTTTTTTGCACTCCACACCACCCTGGGTTAGACAATGGCGATATGCAAATCAGCTCTGACCCTGTGCCCCATGGGAACAGTCCAGTCCGAACTACAAAAGCCATGTCCTTCCCAGAACGGAATCAAGCATACGAGGACCGGACCGGTTTCGAGGTAACACCTCTCATCAGCCCGGCTAGCTTGACTCCAGTGGTGTGGAGTGCCTGGGACCCACGTCTGAGCATCCCCAGCGCACTTATGGCGGCAATTGCAAACAAAACAGGTGATGGACAGAATGTGGATCAATGTCACACATTCACCCCAGTCCAAAGATCTGGGCCCAAATCCATCGTTTTTTTGCACTCCACACCACCCTGGGTTAGACAATGGCGATATGCAAATCAGCTCTGACCCTGTGCCCCATGGGAACAGTCCAGTCCGAACTACAAAAGCCATGTTCTTCCCAGAAAGGAATCAAGCATCCGAGGACCGGACCGGTTTCGAGGTAACACCTCTCATCAGCCCGGCTAGCTTGACTCCAGTGGTGTGGAGTGCCTGGGACCCAAGTCTGAGCATCCCCAGCGCACTTATGGCGGCAATTGCAAACAAAACAGGTGATGGACAGAATGTGGATCAATGTCACACATTCACCCCAGTCCAAAGATCTGGGCCCAAATCCATCGTTTTTTTGCACTCCACACCACCCTGGGTTAGACAATGGCGATATGCAAATCAGCTCTGACCCTGTGCCCCATGGGAACAGTCCAGTCCGAACTACAAAAGCCATGTCCTTCCCAGAACGGAATCAAGCATCCGAGGACCGGACCGGTTTCGAGGTAACACCTCTCATCAGCCCGGCTAGCTTGACTCCAGTGGTGTGGAGTGCCTGGGACCCACGTCTGAGCATCCCCAGCGCACTTATGGCGGCAATTGCAAACAAAACAGGTGATGGACAGAATGTGGATCAATGTCACACATTCACCCCAGTCCAAAGATCTGGGCCCAAATCCATCGTTTTTTTGCACTCCACGCCACCCTGGGTTAGACAATGGCGATATGCAAATCAGCTCTGACCCTGTGCCCCATGGGAACAGTCCAGTCCGAACTACAAAAGCCATGTCCTTCCCAGAACGGAATCAAGAATCCGAGGACCGGACGGGTTTCGAGGTAACACCTCTCATCAGCCCGGCTAGCTTGACTCCAGTGGTGTGGAGTGCCTGGGACCCACGTCTGAGCATCCCCAGCGCACTTATGGCGGCAATTGCAAACAAAACAGGTGATAGACAGAATGTGGATCAATGTCACACATTCACCCCAGTCCAAAGATCTGGGCCCAAATCCGTCGTTTTTTTGCACTCCACACCACCCTGGGTTAGACAATGGCGATATGCAAATCAGCTCTGACCCTGTGCCCCATGGGAACAGTCCAGTCCGAACTACAAAAGCCATGTCCTTCCCAGAACGGACTCAAGCATCCGAGGACCGGACCGGTTTCGAGGTAACACCTCTCATCAGCCCGACTAGCTTGACTCCAGTGGTGTGGAGTGCCTGGGACCCACGTCTGAGCATCCCCAGCGCACTTATGGCGGCAATTGCAAACAAAACAGGTGATGGACAGAATGTGGATCAATGTCACACATTCACCCCAGTCCAAAGATCTGGGCCCAAATCCATCGTTTATTTGCACTCCACACCACCCTGGGTTAGACAATGGCGATATGCAAATCAGCTCTGACCCTGTGCCCCATGGGAACAGTCCAGTCCGAACTACAAAAGCCATGTCCTTCCCAGAACGGAATCAAGCATCCGAGGACTGGACCGGTTTCGAGGTAACACCTCTCATCAGCCCGGCTAGCTTGACTCCAGTGGTGTGGAGTGCCTGGGACCCACGTCTGAGCATCCCCAGCTCACTTATGGCGGCAATTGCAAACAAAACAGGTGATGGACACCACTTGGAGTCAAGTTAGCCGGGCTTATGAGAGGTGTTACCTCGAAACCGGTCCGGTCCTCGGATGCTTGATTCCGTTCTGGGAAGGACATGGCTTTTGTAGTTCGGACTGGACTGTTCCCATGGGGCACAGGGTCAGAGCTGATTTGCATATCGCCATTGTCTAACCCAGGGTGGTGTGGAGTGCAAAAAAACAATGGATTTGGGCCCAGATCTTTGGACTGGGTTGAATGTGTGACATTGATCCACATTCGGTCCATCACCTGTTTTGTTTGCAATTTTCAAAAATAATGTCGCCATCTTTCATGGCAGCTGTTGCTATACCAATTATAGCATGAAAAGTTCATTGAAAGATTGATTTTACTGTCACACAATCCCACCACTTCCCTTACCTCTTCACTATCACTTCCCTTCTCCTTCCTGGGGCACTGTATGACCTCAAATACAGCTAACTGTTTGCTATGCTATGTGTATTCATTACACTGGATCCCACAGTGAATAAAACTTTGCGGATCAAAATAATTGTTTTTGATTATTCATTGAATTGTGTTATATGTTCGTTGTTCACACTGGGACCCCTTCCTCCTAGTACCTACTGAACCCAGGTCCCAGTGACTACTATTGGGTAACCCCCTCATTTATAACCGAACTAACTATAAAGGCAGAGTTTTTATAGTTTTTGTAATAGTGAAATGTCCAACTAACTATAACGCCCCTGAAACATATGGTTTTTTCAGGGATTTCTAAGGTTTTTTAAATGCAAATTTCTAACTATGACATGCCTGAAACCTATGGTTTTTTCAGTGATTTTTAATGGATTTTTAAATGCTAGTTTCTAATTATAACGTCACTGAAACCTATGGTTTTTTCTGTGAATTTCAATGTTTTTTTAAAAGGAAATTTCTAATTATAATGTGCCTCAATCCTCTGTTTTTTTTAAAGTTAATTTCTATGGTTTTATAAATGCTCATTTCTAACTATGACATCCCTATTAAGTCGCCTTGAATCCTAAAGGTCCCTGGTGGGACCCCCTGAGCAGACCTTGGGGGTCAGGGTGTTTCTACCCGGCCCCCTTGTCTTGATTTTTAACCTTAGTTTTACTGTTACAGTAGAACCAAGTCACAAGTTGGCTGCCAACACTTCCTGGTTTGGAGTGTTGACAGCCAATCAGAGTGAAGCTCGTGCCCGGGAGAGTTTGAGAACCCACTGCTGCCACAGATATTGAACATTTTTCTTTTTCAAATTTCTCAGGAACTACGTAATGGATTTACACCATTTAGCAAAAAGGCCTCTTTCTAAACCAAGGGCTACATGTTTGCCAAATTTAGTGTTATTCCATGCAGCAGTTCGGACTGCAGCTTTGTCTACATTTTCCTATGGGAAATTATATATATATATATATATATATATATTACCTACTGGCGGTCGCCAGTAGGTATATATAGTTAGGATTTTTTCCCTATGGGATTTCTGAAAATTCTATGCCTAATAACTTTTGCGTTTGTGGACGGAATTGGCTGAAATTTTCAGGAAAATGGCACATTTTGTTTCTGAGCAGCCCTTGAAAATTTGGGGGGGTTTTGTGGAGGGGGGGGCCGAGAAAAAAGGGGGGTCCCAAAACGCCTTTTTCCCATGTTAATTTCCATAGGGCGGTTGGACTCACTTTTAGCCCGAACGGCTGAATGGATTTTCACGAAACTTGGCAAAATTGTAGGGACTGTTAGCCCGATGTGCCTTTGCTAGGTCTCAATATATGTGCTTCAGTGGATTTTGAGAAATTAACGTTTAAATCAAGATATATATCTGTAACAGCGCTCCGGGCAGCGATCCGGTTCGCGAACCTTTCGCGTATCGGAACTTTGCGATGCGAAGCTGATTGGCCCTCCGGTGTCTGTCAACATTCTAAACAGTCCGGAGCGGCCGCCATCTTGTCTCTCGGTAGGATCGAGAGACAAGAGGAGGCCAAAACAAAGGGGGAAATTACCATAAGGGGGCATAGTAGATCCTCGTTGACCCCCTAGGTTTTATGTGGAGGTTTTAAAAGGGCCTAGGAGGGTCCAAAAAAAAAAAAAAAAATTTTTTTTTGCGTGGTAAGCGCCAAGTTCGCGAACCGGAAAGCGTTCTGGGCAGCGAACTTTATGGATAAAAGAATGAAAGACTTTTCTAATACTGTATGTTAATTGTTTGTTGTTTTTCTTGTTTTTTTTTGTTTTCTTTTTTTTTAAAGTGTTTTTTTTATTTTGATTCTTTTTCATAATTTATTAAACTTTCTAACATTTCAGTGTCTGAAATGTCATTATTTTCTTGAAATATTGTTTGCAATCTGTGAGGTTGCAAAATGTCCTCATTTGCAAGGAGGACATCTACTGCTTGGACACATTGCAGCAGTTCATTATCCAAGCTTTCATCCATAAATTCCATGTCAATTTGTTCAATTAATTCCTGGCTGCTCTCTTGCAGGTCCATCTCAAAAGAAACTTGCTGCTCGCCTTCCATTTTGCCTGAAATTTGGATTAAAAAAATATATATTAGTAGAGATAGGGCACTGTTGGGATTAATTTTAGATAGGCAGTTTTTATCAGTGAATTTATCTTTTGGCAGTGTATAGTATGAGAGTGGAAATAGGACTATAAAAAAGTGTATGTGATTTAACCAAGACAAGCCTTACTCCATTCATAACTATAACAGAGAAGTCTATCTAAATACATTACTACTACAGAGGGATAGTGTATATCTAGCAGAAAAAGTCTACTATATTAAGTTATAGTGCACAATATATTAAATTATAACTTACCTTCACAAAGAAGTTGAAGTTTTTTGAAGCTATTGAAATAGGAGGTACAACAAGAAGTAGTAGTCAAAATGGCTGTGTTTCCTTCTCTCCCTTTATATATATACAGGTATATAACCAATCAAATGTCAGGTAATAAAAGTAGAAAATGAAAGTAACATTTTCATTGGTTGTCAATTCCAACAATTCAGATGTGTTTTGTGAAGTAATTTACCTCACGGTACTTGGAGAGGTCTACAGGCTAAATGGCTAAATGAAATTTCAATGAAATTTGTGAGAATGGAAGGGATTGTTATGTAGTATGAGCTAATCTATATTTGGTGAGAGTGTCTCTAGTCGTTTTTCTGTAAATTACTTTCCCACCTTTTTTTTTGGACCGCTTTCCGGGAAGCGGCCCGGTTCGCGAACCTTAAGCGTCACGGGAGTCCACCATTTTGTGTTTCGGTCGCATTAAGATACAAGATGGAGGGCAAATAATGTTTAGAATGGGTAGAAGGGGTCATGGTAGACTTATCTTGACCCTCTAGGTTTTCTGAGGGTGGCTGAGGAGGCTTATATGTGCGGAAAAAAACATTTTTTTAAAAAATTCCGCGAGGTTAGCTTTCGGTTCGCGAACCGGGTAGCGCCCCGGGGAGCGAATTTTGTGGAAAATTAATGAAAAAAGGTAGAAAAAAATAATAATTGTGAGTGATCAGATGAAGGGTAGCTCTGAGAAGAGCTTTTGGGTTTATGGTACATTTAGGTACTTATAAGTAGGTACCAATGCACAGTCTTAAATTCAGAATGAAAATTCTGTTGCCCTCATCTGAGAAGTGAACTCCATCTCCTCTGTAGATATCTTGCATGTAGTAACGCAAGTTATTGTTGTACAGAGAGCCCATTCCATGGTCTCTCATGAAAGCTGAAACAGATTTGTTTACATGCTTCCTCGCTTTCTCAATTTGTGGACAAAATTGGTTGGACCACTTCCATTTCTGTCTTTGGCATATATTGGAATATACCAAGGCAGTTTGAGGAAAAAGTGCCATTAATTGCTCAAAGGTGTCCTTTAAAAGCATTTCCAGACCTACCCCTGTCAAAGTGCCCAAATCATTACCTCCACAGTGCACAATTAACAGGTCAGGTTTTGGCAAATGCATAAAGGTTTTCACCAATGGTATCAATTGGTGACATTTTAATCCTCTTTGGCCCAACCACTTAATTTCCACATCTTGTAAATTGAGGTTAGGTAAATTTCTGTTCTCAGCATACCTTTGAGCCCAGTGGATGTAACTATGTCCAACAATCCAGACCTTAAACATGGTGGGAGAAGGTTGTTCTGCAGTCAGATGAAGTGTGGTAATGAAAGGGCAGTTGAAACAGTAGGAGTTTCTAAAGAAAAAAAACTGTGGATTTTTACAATGCTAATGATTCATTAGCAGTGATTGGTGCATTTCCATTTCTGAAAACAGAAAGTTAGGGTGCATGGATGTGTTCTTTGAAACATGTAATTTGAATGGTCAAGGAAGAAACATTTAATGAAAGATTGCACTGGATACGCAGGTGCACTGAGAGTTCAGAGTTCAATTGAAACATTGTTGTGTGAATTTGCAAACATGAGAGGTCTTCCAGGAGGTGGTTGCTATGGAAACAAGGCAGACAGGGCAGAGGGGGGAAGGGTTTTGATTTTAAAAAAGTGAGGGAAGAGGTATGATTGGCTAATATGAGAGATATGTGAAATGAATATCTGTATTTCTGTGCTTTCAATAGCTGCAGCCTTTGGAGTGCATCCTTTTTCTTCTGCTGAAGACAATTTGGTGTATTTCTTAGACTGTTTTCAAAACTCAAAAAATATTTGCTAAGGTGAGAAAAGATTTATTTAATTTAGATAGAGAATAGTATGATTTAAGGAGAAAATGATGAAGAAAGCTGTGTTTTTAAAATGTGGTTTTGTCTCTAGTGATATAGTAATAGAATTAGTTTCATAGAGAAATTGTAATTGCATATTTGGTGTAACATTCTGGCATGCAGTAACACAAGTTATTGTGGTACATGGAGCCCATTCCATGGTCTGTTATGTAAGCTGAAACAGATATGTTGCTTTTAAAAACGATTTAAGAAATCAATTACATTTCTGGATATGTACTGCTAGAGCTTCATAGGTTGTTTTGAGCCATATTTATAAGGTATTTGAGTGTCTAAGATGTTATGTTTTTCTTTTAAAATGTAAAGTGTTCCTCATGGGGCAAGTGTCTTTTAAATACGCTCCCACTTGTGCTTGGCAAATTTAGATTTTGATTATGGGAGTTACCTAGCCATGTTAATAGTGTCCCAAAAATGGTGCTAGGGAATTGCAGAAAACACTTTCATGTGTCTCAAGGACATTTTTAGTCATTTCTTCATGAATGCAGGTATACAATTGATTTATATGCTGTGTTTAAAAACGAATTTTGAAATCAATTAAATTTCAGGATATGTACTGTTAGAGCTTCATAGGTTGTTTGGGGTCATATTTAGAAGGCATTTTAGTGTCTTTGATGTTATTTTTCCCTTTTTAAATGGAAAGCGTTCCTCATGGGGCCCTGAGCAGTTCTTAGCCATGTTATTTAATAGGAAGTGGATAACATGGCTAAGAGCATTTGCTGGAAAATGCATGAATATCGCTGACTTTTCTGCGATGTTATGTTTACCTTTTTAAATGGAAAGCGTTCCTCTTGGGGCAAGTGTCTTGTAAATACGCTCCCACTTGCGCTTGGCAAATTTAGATTTTGATTATGGGAGTTACCTAGCCATGTTAATAGTGTCCCAAAAATGGTGCTAGGGCATTCCAGAAAACACTTTCATGTGTCTCAAGGACATTTTTAGTCATTTCTTCATGAATGCAGGTATACAATTGATTTATATGCTGTGTTTAAAAACGAATTTTGAAATCAATTAAATTTCAGGATATGTACTGTTAGAGCTTCATAGGTTGTTTGGGGTCATATTTAGAAGGCATTTTAGTGTCTTTGATGTTATTTTTCCCTTTTTAAATGGAAAGCGTTCCTCATGGGGCCCTGAGCAGTTCTTAGCCATGTTATTTAATAGGAAGTGGATAACATGGCTAAGAACATTTGCTGGAAAATGCATGAATATCGCTGACTTTTCTGTGATATTCATGCATTGCGGCCGTTTTTTTTCGCATTTGCGAGCAGTTCTTAGCCATGTTATCCAATGGGAGGTGGATAACATGGCTAAGAGCATTTGCTGGATAATGCATGAATATCGTTGACTTTTCAGCGTTATTCATGCATTGCGGCTGTTTTTAATCGCATTTGTGATAAACAATTACATTTCTTGATATGTACTTTTAGAGCTTCATAGGTTGTTTGGGGTCATATTTAGAAGGCATTTTAGTGTCTTTGATGTTATGTTTACCTTTTTAAATGGAAAGCGTTCCTCTTGGGGCAAGTGTCTTGTAAATACGCTCCCACTTGCGCTTGGCAAATTTAGATTTTGATTATGGGAGTTACCTAGCCATGTTAATAGTGTCTCAAAAATGGTGCTAGGGCATTCCAGAAAACACTTTCATGTGTCTCAAGGACATTTTTAGTCATTTCTTCATGAATGCAGGTATACAATTGATTTATATGCTGTGTTTAAAAACGAATTTTGAAATCAATTAAATTTCAGGATATGTACTGTTAGAGCTTCATAGGTTGTTTGGGGTCATATTTAGAAGGCATTTTAGTGTCTTTGATGTTATTTTTCCCTTTTTAAATGGAAAGTGTTCCTCATGGGGCCCTGAGCAGTTCTTAGCCATGGTATTTAATAGGAAGTGGATAACATGGCTAAGAGCATTTGCTGGAAAATGCATGAATATCGCTGATTTTTCTGCGATATTCATGCATTGCGGCCGTTTTTTTCACATTTGCAAGCACTTCTTAGCCATGTTATCCAATAGGAGGTGGATAACATGGCTAAGAGCATTTGCTTCAAAGGTTGTTTGGGGTTATACACCATTTTTGGGAAATTATTAACATGCCTATCTAACTCCCATAATCAAAATCTAAATTTGCCAACCGCAGGTGGGAGCGTATTTACAATAAATTTGCACCATGAAGAACGTAAAATAGCATACTAGACACTCAAATGCCTTATAAATATGACTCAAAACATCTTATGAAGCACTAGTAGTGCATATTTCCAGAAATGTATTGGTTTTCATTTAATGATTTACTTCATTGGTAGGCCTTCACATGTTTTTTTACCTTGGTTTTTTTCACTGAAAATCTTATCTTCAACCATGTGTTGGCCTCACCTCAAATAAACAAAACAGGTGATGGACTGAATGTGGATCAATGACACACATTCACCCCAGTCTAAAGATCTGGGCCTAAACAAATCTTTAGATAGGCTACATCTTATCGTCATCCTGAATTAATGATTTAAAATATTAGGGAGTGATTTATGAGTGTTGTATGCCTGTTTTGTACCATTGAGTGTCATTTTTGTGATGCAGTGCTGGTGGAAAATATTTGCTATGTTAAATAATTAGTACGGCATTAAGTTTTAGATGACTGTTATTTATTTACTGTTTGGTAATAGTGGTTAATAACATTTTATATTATATTTTTCCACAGATTCAACTGCAGATTCTTTCATAGTTTGGAAAATGCCTTCAAAAAGAAGAATAAGAAAGGCTAGAAAACGTCAAAGACAGCAGGATGATGTTTTATTGCAGCAGTCCTCTTCCCCAAATACTTGTCAAAACACCAAGAAAGGTCCGGGTAAGAGCACGAAATCATTCTTAAGAAATATTTGTAGTAAAAAAAGTTTTGCTCAAAAAAATGTTTCAGTTCACAAAAAGAAAAGTAATTTAAATGGAAAGGAGAGACCCATCACAAATGTTACTGGTAGAGGAAGAGATAACTCTGTGCATGATAGTAGAAGGAAACAACAGTTTAGGGACATTCGAAATCGAATGTTCCGTAATAGGATATTAGTTAATTTATTGAAAAATATTAAAAAGAAAGGCCAACAGAAAGCGGCATTTTATAAGAAGAAGAAAAATGTAGAGAAAATTATTGATCATGCTTTTGAAATTAAGCGAAAGTTGTTTATTTTGGTAATCAATAGAATTAGGAAACTAAGCAAGGTAATTTCTGATTTCAAAACAAAAAGTAGATGGAAGAGAGTAGTAAATCGTACTAACTTTTGTGAAGTTTTTTCCGGAGAATGGATGCATAGTTCAAGTTCTGAGGCATTTTTTAATGAGGAGACTTATTTTCAGGATAATGATTTGGTGCATGCAGTTGACATCAGTGGTCGAGCTTATGAAGTGAAGGATGGTTGTCCAGTTGAAAAAGAACAACTTGTGACAACAGAGACAGAAGAGGCGCTAAGTGATGAGGTTTTAGGAAGACGTCCTAAGGGTCCTGTGTACATTTGGAAGTGTAGTTCTATTTGCAGTGTGCGACAGGTTTCCATCAATTTGCTTTGTGATTTTATACGGACATTTAATAAGAAAAGTTTGAAGCAGAAAATGAAGTTGTTGCAAGATTTAGATCCTTGCAGAGTGAGACAAATGACAGGTTTGCGTGGTCATTCACTGGCTTGTCTTTCCAGGAGAGTATGCCAGAGTGTTTTTCATCATTTCAGGATGCTAGCAGTGCATCATAATAAAGTGAGAAAATTAGTGAGAATGTTGTATTATGCTAAGAGTCCAGAAATTATGCTTAAACAATTATGTGCTGCTCTTTTGCATGGTTCTGAAATAGATGTGAAGAATATTTGTGAAGAAATTGAGTTTTGTTACTTTGGTAGTAAAGATGAGAATGTTCAAATTGACCCTGAAGTAGAGGGTAATGTGGAAGATAATGTACAGGTTTCCAGTACAGATAATTTTCAGAAGGAAATTGCCACGTTTCAGATGAAATCAAGTGAGAGGCCTAATTTCACTTGTGTATGTTGTCGACGCACTTATTATAAGAATCAGACTAAGGTAGTGGATTTATATGCAAAAAGTGAAAGGGAAAATAATAGTGAATGGAAGGATTTTGCCACATACTTGATGGTAGAAAATTATTTTGATTTGGGATCGGATCAACGTGTGTGTACTTATTGTTGTAATAAATTAAACCAAAACCAGATGCCTGCTAGGGCGGTTCATAATAATCTGGAATTGGTTGAGATTCCTTCTGAATTGAAGGATTTAAATACTTATGAATCTATTTTGATTCAAAGTATCCATCCCTTTCAGGCTATTGTAAGAATGGAGCCAAAGACAGGGAAGTTGCCTCCAGCAGATTTACAGAGAGGATTAAAGGGAAGAGTTGTTTATTTGCCTCTAGATTTGAACAAAAACATTAACACAATTGGAATAGAAAAAGTGGAAGAGGAACCTCTGGTTATCTTGGTTAATGGGGTTCCGACAAAGAATAAGAAAATATGGCAAGATTTAGTGGATGTTAGGAAAGTCAAAAAGGCAACAGTGTATTTGAAGAAAAATAATAAGTACTATAAGAATGTATATGTTGCAGAAGAGGAAGTAAGTGATGAAGAGGATAGCGATTTGTGTGCTGGCCAAATTGAGAAAGTAGAGGCCTCTAAAAGTGAAGAAATATATGAACATTATAGTGTTCATCCTTTGCATTCCAAGGAAGTCATGGCGAATGCTATTGAGTTGTTTCAAATGAAACAAGCCAAAGGGAGTCCCATTAGTGTTTGGGAGGAAAGTTTGGAAGCTCGGTGTTTCCCACAGCTATTTCCCACAGGTCAAGGAGGAAGATATGATGAGCGACCTCATCAAATTCCTGCGTCTGAATACCGGACTTTACGATTGTATGCAGAAGATCCTAGGTTTCGGCAATGCATTCCCTATTTGTTTCATCTCCTGTTTGAAAGCGATCTGTCTGGACTGTCATATGCAGTGAACCACATCTTAAAAAGTGGTATACAGATGCGAAACATCTCGGCAAGTGACTTTATGCATAAAGTCAATGTCCAAGACAGTATTTTGGATTCTCACTTAATTAATCTCATGGCGTGTCAGCGTGGTACTAATGAGTACTGGTACCGTCGTCATGGTGATTTAAAATGTATGCTGAGGAACTTAGGAACTCCAACATGGTTCCTCACTCTGAGCTGTGCCGAGTATGGCTGGGAAGACTTACTTGAATTTCTACGAGAGGCAAATGGAAATATTGAAAACATTGAATTCAAGACACCTGGAGAACTGTGTTCTTTGGATCCAGTGAATGTATGCAGGTACTTCAATCATAGATTTGAAGCTATGATGTCTTTCATCACAAATAAAAAGAATCCACCTCTTGGAGAGGTGTTGGATTTCTTCTGGAGAAAGGAGTACCAAGCAAGAGGTGCCCCTCATATACATATGTTGTTGTGGATCAAGGATGCACCTAAATTTGGAACAGATCCGGATGACTTAGTGATGAATTTCATAGAACAGTATTCTACGTGTGCTGTTCCAAACGCAACGGAGAAGAAAAGTCTAAGAGAACAAGTTCTACGTTTCCAAAGCCATCGTTGTGGAAAGTACTGTCGTCGTAAATTCAGAAACAAGGACAAGTTCTACACCAAATGTCGTTTCAACTTTCCACGACCGGTGATTTCTAAAGGAAGAGTGAACAGTTTGATGTCTTCGCTGCGACATAATGTGACGAGGAAATCACCCAAGAATACATACAATTTGAAAAGGAACGAAGAGTCCAAGTACATCAATGACTACAACCCAGTGATTTTGTCCATGTGGAATGCTAACATGGATATACAGTTTGTGGCTGACAACTGTATGGCTGTGGCTCGGTATGTGACATCTTACATCACCAAAAAAGAAAAGACCGAACTGAAGGATATGTGGGAGGACATTTCCCATGAAAAGAGCCTCAGCAAGAAGTTGTACAGTTTCAGTCTGAAGATGTTGTCGCATCGAGAAATCGGAGTTTACGAATGTTCTGATCGATTGTCTTCAGCAAGTCTCTATGCCAAATCCAGGAGTCTCGTTTGGGCGAGTCTTGGTCTTGCTGCAACGCGAAATCGAGTTCTAAAACCTGTCCGGGAAATTGAGTATTTGGCAGAAAAGGAACCAAACAGTACCGACATTTTGAAGACCAACATGTTGGATACATATTATCCAAATCGAAGCAGTCACCTTGAGAATGTTTGTCTATATGAGGTTCTCCAAAATTATATATTCAAGAGGAACATCAAAGAAGATATTGAGAAAGGAGTGTATGCTGTAATTGGAAGTGAGGGATGCCTGGTCAAGCAAAGAAAATGCCAATTAGTAAACCATCGAAAATTGAGTGGTGAATCTCCAGAAAAAAAGGAGTTTTTTTATTTAGCACTTTTGCAACTTTTCAAGCCTTGGCGTGCAGAAGAGGAACTGCTTGGAGATTTCCTCTGTTACGAAGACTCTTTCAATGCAGCCAAGGAGTCCATAGAATGTCCTGCTTTTTCTAAATATCAAGAAATGCTAACTTTGGAAATTGAGCAGGAAGCAACGATTGCAGCCGAGATTGCCAGAGACAGTTCTCAGGACAGTCAGAGTTCTGTTTCATTGAGTCAAGATCCACTTGGAGGACCTATTATCGAAAATGAAGCTGCCACTGCTATGAATGAAGTAGAAAGAGCCATGGCACATGCTCAGGAGGATTCAGTTAACTTAGAAGACTTGGAAAAACAACTCAACGTTGAGCAGAGGAAAATATATGATGAAGTTACCAAGGAAATTGAGCACGGATTAAGTCATGAGAAGAACAAGTGCTCATGTACATCGTTGAAGCCTGTCCGACTGTACGTGAGTGGAGAAGCGGGAACTGGAAAAAGTTTCCTCATTAAAGCAATCTCTTGTTATTTGCAGGAAAGGACTGAGTCATCGCTGTCTTGTGTTGTCACCGCTCCTACTGGACTGGCAGCACATAACATTAAAGGTATTACTTTGCATCGTCTACTGATGCTGCCGGTGGAGCATGACAACAAATTACAATACAACAAGTTATCTGGAGATGCTTGCTGTGAAGTTTCAAGAGTCTTGAGGAAAATGAAACTACTTATCATTGACGAAGTAAGCATGGTTTCCAATGTCATGCTTGCCTTTGTGCATTTGAGAATGCAAGAAGTACTTAAAACTGAATATGATGTGTTATTTGGTGGGAAACACATCATTGTTTTCGGAGATCTTCTGCAGCTGACACCAGTAAAAGGTCAACCTGTGTTCAAAATACTCACGCATGAAGATACCAGGAAGTGCCTAGGGAGCATTGGCAACGTCAATATATGGTTAAACTTCAATTATGCAGAACTGCATCAAAATATGCGTCAGGCAAAGGATGAAGATTACAAGAATATTCTACAAGATATTAGAATTGGAAAAGTGACTGAGCATGGGAAAGAAGCTTTAAATGCACGATTACTGTCAAATTTATATCCCAAACAAGAGATTGTGCCTGAGAATATTTTTCAGAAAATTACTGAGAAGAAATCCGGGATATGTCTCATGCCAACTCTTGCAGAATGTGCCATCTTCAATAACAAAATGTTGAATTTAGAAAAGCAAGAGATTGTGAAACTTGAAGCTATCGACAAATTAGAGCATATGGGATCAACAATTATTTTGTCAGACAATTTGAAATCAAAATTGGATTCATTAGAGAAGACTATATCTAAAACAGCGGGTTTTGAAAAGACTTTGAATGTGTGTTTAAATTGCCGAATCATTTTGAGAAGGAATTTACATGTAGAAAGAGGTCTGGTAAATGGATCAATGGGTAATGTTGTTGATTTTGAGAAATACAGAAATAGAGATGGAATAGAATTTTTAAGAATTAAATTTGATGGCATTGAGGAAGTACAGCAAATTGGTCGTTGTTCTGCTAGGTTTTTGCTTGTTAAAGACTTATATGTTCGCCGTAAACAGTTTCCTGTTTGCTTGGCATATGCGGTGACAATCCATAAATCGCAAGGTTTAAGTGTAGACTGTGCATTGGTGAATATTGGCAGTTCTGTGTTCAAGGAGGGTATGGCATATGTGGCATTGTCACGAGTTAGAACTTTATCGGGATTGTACTTAATTGACTGTGATGTCAGAAACATTTGTGCGGATCTAGATTGTGTTAAGGAATACAATAGGTTAAGAAGAGAGTATGCGCCACATTTGCCTCAATATCCTTTGTTTGAGAAACGTGTGGTAGGCCGGAAACGTAGAAATAGCAGTAATAGTAGGGAGGTTGTTGCAAAAAGACTAAAAGTCAATGAACCGAAAATTGTTAGCAGAAAGAAAGTGGATTCTGTTGAAGATGTTGTTGGTTTTCAATTTGAAAACAGTTCTGGTGTCAACTGCTATGCAAATGTAGTGGTTAATGTTCTCTTTTCACTAGAGAGTTTAAAAGAACAGATTCTGTTGAATTCAGAACAAATTTTATGCTGTTTGTTGAATTCTGTTTTCGAGAAATGTAGCACTGATCGAACAAAAGTAGAAAGTGTGTCTGAAGTTCGTTATCTGTTAGATGAATGTTCAGGTCAAACAGACTTCTCTGAAAATAATCAGCAAGATTGTCAGGAGTTTTTAATGTATATGCTTGATGAATTGCAAGATGAGGGTGTAGATGTAGATCAACTGTTTGGGCTTTCTTATCAATGGCAGCATGACTGCGAGAATTGTAGGGTATCAAGTACTACTAGTGTAGACTCAGAAAGATTTATATATTTAACTTTGCCAGACAGTAAATCAGTCTCCTTTAATAAGCTAGTAAATGCAGCTGATCACAACATGGAGTGTAGCCAATGTAAATCTGAAATGATGTCAACATTACTTATACGTAGATATGGCCAGTATGTCATTTTAATGATGCAACGATGTAGGCCTGATGGATCAAAATTGTCAACTTTAATAAAAAAATTTGTGGCTTCTCAGCTTTCAATATCAGGAAGGACTTTTGTAACTGTAGCAATTATCTATCACGATGGTCCTTCAACAACTTCAGGACATTATACAGCTTATTTAAAGTCTCGAAACGGCTGGTCATTCTGCAATGATTCCGTTGTAACTTTCAAAAAAAAATTGCCGTTTGACCTTAAAAATTCTTACCTGGTGTTTTTAAAACCAAAATTTTAAAGAAAGAATCTCGAGATTTCCTGTGAAGAATTGGAAAAGGTTCATCAAGTTGAGGGAATGTAAGTCTGCAATGCTGTCTAGATTATTGGTCCAAAACTTTTAATTATAATGTTATTTTGTAAAATCCGACTATATAAACCTGATGCAAGTAAGTCTGCTTCATAGTAAGCAGTATCAGTGTCATAGGAAAAGGAGAACATGAGTGACAAAGAAGGGTAAGATATTAGTAGTCCAGGATTGTGAAAATTATCTTAAATGTTTTCTTTTTGAAAGTTGCGAATATAGAAAATGACGGGATTTGATTCGAAGAATTACAAGACTTGTGAATAGCTGCAACATGATTTGGCCAAGTGGAAACATGTGGTAGAATGTGAGAAGTCTTTTCTTGTATGTAGCATATTTTTCGAATCGTTGGAGGTTTTCTTTCAGAAAGTGGCGGGCTGACAATATTTATAGCACAACACAGTGGACGCTGTTCATAGGACATCCTTCGACGTCATTGAAAGTAAGTTAATTTTAAGGAGTTTTGAATTCAGATTTCTTATGTTGAATGGGTTTTTTAAACACAATCATTTTGATTGTGTTTTTTTTTCCCCGCTGTTACATGATGAATACCTTCAAGTCACTGATTTAAGTGAAATTTGATACATTCTGAGAACAGCAAAAATAAACCATTTAACATGTATAATTAATGTTTTGCTTTTTGTACTTATGATATACATTTAGAAATGTGAAGTAGATATGGAGAAACTGAGTCTTCTGTAAGTGTCAATTTTAATGCTTACAGTGCTGTACTTCTGGGTACTGATTTTTTTAAAAAAAAAATGAATAGGCCTCACCTCAAAGAAAGCTGTTGAAAGCACACATCTTATTTGCATCCTGAAACAATCATTTAAAATGTTACACACAATTTTATGATGGCTTTACATCTTTTTTGCGCTGCAATTGCATCACTATTGTGAGACATTAGCAGTGCAAAAAAAGCACCATGTTCCAAAATAGGCCTCAGTTCATCAACATCAAGATACAGTTTCTTTAAAATATATATTTTTAGGATTGTGTAGGGGACGTAGAGAAGCAGAGACTTCTGTAAATGTCAAAGTTGTTGAAAAACTGTTTGTTCTTGAACCTTTTCCCTTGTCTTTTCTAATTTTTAAATACATGTTTTAATATTTTTGGAAATGTTTGTTCTCTGTTTTACAGATTGAAAGTATGAAAAAATATTTTAAAAAGGTAACAAGAATTATAAGGTAAATGTTTTCTACTCTTTTTACCCGCAATGCACTGCTGATGATGTCACTGACACTATCTCTCATTTACTCTCTATAGCTGTCTTTCTTTTTAAATTATTCTCTGTTTACTTCCCTTATACTAACTCTTCTTTTTTTTAAAAAAATATTTTTTTTGGTTCGCTTCCAGTTCGCGAACCGGTCAGCGAACTTGAAGCGAACCAAAAGAAATAGAGCTTGCCAGAGTGATAAACATTCTAGCAATTTTATTTGAAAGGGGAGGTAGTTCTGAAAAGAACTTTTTTTTTTGGTTTTTGTTGTTTTATTTATTTTTTTTTTTTTTCTGAACATTTTTTGATTTTTTTGTATTTTTAGAACAGTTTTATGTTTTTTTGTGTTTTTTATGGAGGGGAAACAACAAAAAAACAGGAATTGAAAAGGGCTCAACAGGAGCAAAAAAAAAATTACTGCTGGGTGCATTAGGGCACTTATGGTTTTCGAACACCATATTTATCAAGTTGACACTCATGTTCCCATACGAAAGCATTGCACCACAGTATATACAGGTGAACTTCATATGTTTAAAATTTGGCTGAATGTTTGGCACAGTTTCCTGTGCCTCTCTTCCTGTCAAAGACATTGTTGAGGTAGATCTGGCCACAGGAGTTGTCGGGGGATTGTCTTGTAGGTCCCTTAACTCAGCCCGGCTGTAGTTTAAGGGATGCCACCTGGTCATATGTCGATGCATAGTATAGTTGCCCATACTATATTTTTTCTCTGTGCCTCTAGACAATCTGTAATCACAGATGAGGCAGGTGGCATATTTAGCATTCACCTTCTTCTCTCCTGGAGGGATGGAAAAAAACTGCCAGATGAAACTTGTTTTTCTCTTAGAAACACGGGGCAACTCCGGGATAAATTGTGGTTGATCTCTATCCTCTTCTTCTTCTTCCTCCTCTTCCTCCTCTCTGTTGGAGGTAAATTGACTTGGTGGTCCTCTCTTCTTATGAGGAGGTGGAGGTGGTGGTGGGGGTGCACCAGCTGCAGCAAGTATGGAAGCCATTGTTGAACTCCAGGTAAATGGTCTTTCTCTCACCAAGATGAAAGTCAGAGTGAGGAAAGAAGGAGGGGTTTACATGATTTGGGAAAAGCAAAAGTTCTGAACCAATGAAAAGTGTTATTTTTAGGTCACATGACCTAGTCATACATCATTTGGAAACCAAAAGTGAAATGAACCAATGAAAAGTTTGATAAACAAGTCACATGACCTGTTCCGCTTACGTTACGCGGTGCGCGCCGCGTCCCGGATCGCTTCCGGTTCGCGGTCCGGAGCACTTCCGGGAGCGCTAACGCAGCGCGTCAATAGACGCATTACGCGACAACGTGATACGTCGCGCTTCCGCGACGCGTCACAGTTCCGCTAACGTAACGTTGACCGGTTCGCGGACTAGGTCGCGGCATCAAGATGAGCTAACGGAAAGCTTCCCGGTTCGCGAACTAGAAGCGAAGAAAAAAAATATTTTAAAAAAAATTATTAATAAACATCTAAAATATATTTTAAGATTTAAAGAAGAATACATTTTACAGCTACAGATGTTAGCTTTTAAAAAACCAATGAAATTCACAGAAAAAACCATAGGTTATAGACCATATATAGTTAGGAATTTGCATTTACAAAACCTTGAAAATTCACTGAAAAAACCATAGGTTATAGACCATATATAGTTAGGGATTTGCATTTACAAAACCTTATTTTACTCGCATAAAACCATTGAAATTCCATATATAGTTAGTTGCGCTAACTATATATCGCGCACCCGAAATCCACTGCTGATGATGTCACATATTACATCATTCATGACATGGTCAGTGACATCACTGATGACATCACTGATGACAACATCCAGTGACTGTATGTTTCTGTAAAGTGTAAATATGTCTTACATATTGAAGAATGAGTGGATGTATAAGTGTCTGGATGAAGGATTTAGTAGGTGCATGACTGACTGTATGAGTGAGTGATTAAATATGTCTCACTGAGTGCATGGGTTAGTGACTAAACTGTCTTAATTTGTGCATTATTATGTCTGTTGTTCTGTAAACTGCTGCATGTGTTGATAAGTAGCTATATGAGTAACTATATGGGTTATTGATTGGTAGCCCAGGTATTTGTATGGGAGACTGAGTGTGTGTGTGGGTGGCTGGAAGGTGTATGACTCTGTGCATAGATGTGTGAGCAGTTGATTCACTAGATGTATGGTTTCAAAAGTGCACGTGGAAACAGCTGTATGGGCGGTTGACTGTGTGCATGAGTGTATTGGTGAGTGAATGGATATCTCAGTGCTACATGTCAAAGTAAGTACATATGTAAAACACAGTACAAGTGAGAGTTGACATATATAAATAACTGTGCATAAGAGCTAGTGATTGTGTGAGTGGCTGTATGGATCATTGTGAACTTGTATCAGGGATTGTATAAGAGAGTAAATATGTGTTAGTATATGTTTGAATAAGTAAAGTTTGTATAACTGTATAGTTGAGGAAATGGAGGTGCGATTGATTCTTTGCATGACTGACTAGGTGTGTGAGTAACTCCATGGATGAGTGACAGTCTGTGAGTGTCTGTTTACACTGAGTGTATCTAAGGTTATATTAGAGTCTGAAGAGATTCATCGTATTATCACACGAAGGATGTCATCAGTGATGTGATCAGTAATGTCAAATGAGATGTCATCAGTGATGTCATCAGTGATGTCATTTGAGATGTCATCAGTGATGTCATCAGTGATGTCACTGACCATGTCATGAATGATGTAATATGTGACATCATCAGCAGTGGATTGCGGGTGCGCGAAATATAGTTAGTGCAACTAACTATATATGGAATTTCAATGGTTTTGTGTGAGTAAAATAAGGTTTTGTAAATGCGAATTCCTAACTATATATGGTCTATAACCTATGGTTTTTTCAGTTTTTACTTGGGCTACATCTGGGTGATATTTGGGCTACATTTGGGCTCTTTTGTCTCTGGTGGCCATTTTGGGAGACTGCATGTCAGAATGTTTTAATGAAATAGAAAAGGATTTGAGAAGTCACTCAAAATGTGCCCTAATTTTTCATTCTGCAGCACTAATCATACTTTCTATGGCAAAATATACCCCCTCATGTTGTTTCTTTTTAAATTAAATGTTTTAAGAGTTACCACTTTATTCCAATCAAGATGGCTTCAGGTGTGCCATACCTTTGTAATAAGTAGGACTGTTAGCGCTCTAGTTGTTCTTTAGAACACTCTGGGACATTCTGTCATTGGGCTATACTTGGGCTACATCTGGGTGATATTTGGGCTACATTTGGGCTCTTTTGTCTCTGGTGGCCATTTTGGGAGACTGCATGTCAGAATGTTTTAATGAAATAGAAAAGGATTTGAGAAGTCACTCAAAATGTGCCCTAATTTTTCATTCTGCAGCACTAATCATACTTTCTATGGCAAAATATACCCCCTCATGTTGTTTCTTTTTAAATTAAATGTTTTAAGAGTTACCACTTTATTCCAATCAAGATGGCTTCAGGTGTGCCATACCTTTGTAATAAGTAGGACTGTTAGCGCTCTAGTTGTTCTTTAGAACACTCTGGGACATTCTGTCATTGGGCTATACTTGGGCTACATCTGGGTGATATTTGGGCTACATTTGGGCTCTTTTGTCTCTGGTGGCCATTTTGGGAGACTGCATGTCAGAATGTTTTAATGAAATAGAAAAGGATTTGAGAAGTCACTCAAAAGGTGCCCTAATTTTTCATTCTGCAGCACTAATCATACTTTCTATGGCAAAATATACCCCCTCATGTTGTTTCTTTTTAAATTAAATGTTTTAAGAGTTACCACTTTATTCCAATCAAGATGGCTTCAGGTGTGCCATACCTTTGTAATAAGTAGGACTGTTAGCACTCTAGTTGTTCTTTAGAACACTCTAGGAGGCTGCAGTAGAACACAAAGGAATCAACTGACAGTCTCTGTCCTTGTTGGATGTACATGTTTTACTGAGAATGTCAGACTTCATTTTCACATGACTGAGAAAGATAATGTGAATTTACAGAAAATATGCTTTCAGTTTAGCTTATAGATCCCCTTCCAAACCACTGTGGGAAAATCATGAGATATTAGTTTTCTTTCAAACAATATTCATGATATCACAGCAGAAGGTTTTTTCACATGGTAAAATCACCTTAGAACCCACCACAATTCCTAAAACGAGTATGGTACCATCAACAAATGATTTATAATGTAACTAAAGTCCTAAAACCCTCTATTAACTACAATGCTTTTTAATGAGGTGCTATCATGTATATTGGTCCCAAGATGGCTGCCAACACTTCTTGGATGAAGTGCTGACAGCCAATCAGATCAGATGTGTGGTTAGGCTCCGCCCAGATATATATCTTTTTTTGAACCTAAATTACTCAAAATCCACTGGAGCACATATATTGAGACCTAGCAAAGGCACATCAGGCTAACACTCCCTACAATTTTGCCAAGTTTCGTGCAAATCCATTCAGCCGTTCGAGCTAAAAGTGAGGCCAACCGCCCTATGGAAATTAACATGGGAAAAACGCGTTTTGGGACCCCCCTTTTTTCTCGGCCCCCCCTTGATGAAACCCCCCCAAATTGTCAGGGGCTGCTCAGAAACAAAATGTTCCATTTTCCAGAAAATATCTGCCAATTCCGTCCACAAACGCCAAAGTTATTAGACATAGAATTTTCAAAAATCCCATAGAGAAAAAATCCTAACTATATATATATATATCCGGTCCGGTCCTCGGATGCTTGATTCCGTTCTGGGAAGGACATGGCTTTTGTAGTTCGGACTGGACTGTTCCCATGGGGCACAGGGTCAGAGCTGATTTGCATATCGCCATTGTCTAACCCAGGGTGGTGTGGAGTGCAAAAAAACAATGGATTTGGGCCCAGATCTTTGGACTGGGTTGAATGTGTGACATTGATCCACATTCGGTCCATCACCTGTTTTGTTTGCAATTTTCAAAAATAATGTCGCCATCTTTCATGGCAGCTGTTGCTATACCAATTATAGCATGAAAAGTTCATTGAAAGATTGATTTTACTGTCACACAATCCCACCACTTCCCTTACCTCTTCACTATCACTTCCCTTCTCCTTCCTGGGGCACTGTATGACCTCAAATACAGCTAACTGTTTGCTATGCTATGTGTATTCATTACACTGGATCCCACAGTGAATAAAACTTTGCGGATCAAAATAATTGTTTTTGATTATTCATTGAATTGTGTTATATGTTCGTTGTTCACACTGGGACCCCTTCCTCCTAGTACCTACTGAACCCAGGTCCCAGTGACTACTATTGGGTAACCCCCTCATTTATAACCGAACTAACTATAAAGGCAGAGTTTTTATAGTTTTTGTAATAGTGAAATGTCCAACTAACTATAACGCCCCTGAAACATATGGTTTTTTCAGGGATTTCTAAGGTTTTTTAAATGCAAATTTCTAACTATGACATGCCTGAAACCTATGGTTTTTTCAGTGATTTTTAATGGATTTTTAAATGCTAGTTTCTAATTATAACGTCACTGAAACCTATGGTTTTTTCTGTGAATTTCAATGTTTTTTTAAAAGGAAATTTCTAATTATAATGTGCCTCAATCCTCTGTTTTTTTTAAAGTTAATTTCTATGGTTTTATAAATGCTCATTTCTAACTATGACATCCCTATTAAGTCCCCTTGAATCCTAAAGGTCCCTGGTGGGACCCCCTGAGCAGACCTTGGGGGTCAGGGTGTTTCTACCCGGCCCCCTTGTCTTGATTTTTAACCTTAGTTTTACTGTTACAGTAGAACCAAGTCACAAGATGGCTGCCAACACTTCCTGGTTTGGAGTGTTGACAGCCAATCAGAGTGAAGCTCATGCCCGGGAGAGTTTGAGAACCCACTGCTGCCACAGATATTGAACATTTTTCTTTTTCAAATTTCTCAGGAACTACTGAATGGATTTACACCATTTAGCAAAAAGGCCTCTTTCTAAACCAAGGGCTACATGTTTGCCAAATTTAGTGTTATTCCATGCAGCAGTTCGGACTGCAGCTTTGTCTACATTTTCCTATGGGAAATTATATATATATATATATATATATATATATATATATATATATATATATATATATATATATATATATATATATATATATATATATATATTCCAAGGATAATCCGGCAAGGCACAGACTTCTTCCAGGCTGTAAGTACGGACACGGACCCAAAATCAGTGCAAAAGTTGATTTATTTATTTGCGGTGCTCCCAGTCATCACAACGCGTTTCGCGCTTCCCAGAGCGCATGTTCACATGACACAGATAATCACCCAACATTGGTTTAAATACATACAACACGTGATTCAATTAGCCTACAAATGATATAGACACAGAAAAGTTACCGTGTTACAGTGTTTAAAATTCAAGATTTTTTAGAAATAATTTCTTTACGAAAGTGCAGCAAGATTTTTGATGTTCATATAAACTCATGATCTATTTACAATGCACGCAAATAAATCTGCATTGATTCAATTTGTCCACAGGTGCATAAAATGGATACGATATGGAGCCCCATATGTTGGAAATGTCCTAATGTTATACATAAGCACTCTGGAAGGAGAGAAAAGTGCGATGTGCAAACTGAGTCACCTTATAGGTTAGGGTTTATTGACAATTATTTTGAGTTAAATTAATGTCAGTCCTGGGGGGAGAAAAAATTATATATATATGTAAAATATATATATTCACTTAAAAAACCATAGGTTTCAGGCCGTATATAGTTAGGAATTAGCATTTAAAAAACCATTGAAATTGCTCCTATATAGTTAGTTGTACTAACTATATTTCGCGCACCCGCAATCCACTGCAGATGACGTCACATATTACATCATTCATGACATGGTCAGTGACATCACGGATGACAAAACTGCTGACATCTCAAATGACATCACTGATGACATCATCCAGTGACTGTGTTTCTGTAAAGTTTAAATATGTTTTACATATTGAAGAATGAGTGGATGTATAAGTGTCTGGATGAAGGATTTAGTAGGTACGTGACTGACTCTATGAGTGAGTGATTAAATGTGTCTTACCAAATGCATGGGTTAGTGACTAAACGGTCTGAATGTGTGCATCAGTATGTCTGTTGTTGTGTAAGCTGCTGCATGTGTTGATCAGTAGCTAAATGAGTGGCTATATGGGTTATTGATTGGTTGCCCAAGTATTTGAATGGGAGACTGAGTGTGTGTGGGGGTGGCTGGGAGGTGTGTGACTCTGTGCAAAGATGTGAGAGCAGTTGATTCACTAGGTGTATGAGTTCAAGAGTGCATGTGGAAACAGCTATATGGGCAGATGACTGTGTGCATGGGTGTGTTGGTGAGTGAATGGATATCTCAGTGCTACATGTCCAAGTAGGTACACATGTAAAACACAGTGCATGTGAGAGTTGGCATACATAAATGACTATACATGAGAGCCAGTGAATGTGCGAGTGGCTGTATGGATCATTGTGTACTTGTATCAGTGATTGTATAAGAGAGTATGTGTTAGTATATGTTTGAATAAGTAAGGTTTTGTTTGTATAACTGTATAGTTGAGGAAATGGAAGTTTGATTGATTCTTTGCATGACTGTTTAGGTGTGTGAGTAACTCCATGGATGAGTAGCAGTGTGTAAGTGTCTGTATAGGTGTATGAGTGCATATGATAGTGTTGTATTGATGAGTGACTGTATGTATGAGTGATTCCATAGGTGAATGAGTGAATGTGTGTGTAGACCTAGGAATCAGTGAGTGCGTATGTAGTAACTGGTATTGGTGTGTCAATGGTTTCAAGAATGGTAGTCTGTATTTAACACTGAGTGTATCAAAGGTTATATTAGAGTGTGAGGAGGTGCATCGTATTTTCTGATCATCAGTGATGTGATCAGTGATGTCAAATGAGATGTCATCAGTGATGTCATCAGTGATGTCATTTGAGATGTCATCAGTGATGTCATCAGTGATGTCACTGACCATGTCATGAATGATGTAATATACGACATCATCAGCAGTGGATTGCGGGTGCGCAAAATATAGTTACTACAACTAACTATATAGGAGCAATTTCAATGGTGTTTTAAATGCTAATTCCTAACTATATAAGGCCTGAAACCTATGGTTTTTAAGTGAATTTGCAAGGTTTTTTAAATGCTAATTCCTAACTATATAAGGCCTGAAACCTATGTTTTTTTAAGTGAATTTGCAAGGTTTTTTAAATGCTAATTCCTACCTATGTAAGGCTTGAAACGTATGGTTTTTTCAGCGAATTTGCAAGGTTTTTGGAATGCTAATTCCTAACTATATCAGGCGTGAAACCGATATTTTTTTCAATAAATTTCAAAGGTTTTGTAAATGCTAATTCTATTAGCCTATAATGTTTATATATGTTATTATCCTTCTGGGACCACCTGAGCAGCCATCTTGTGTCTCAGGAGAAGTGAGGCACAAGAGAGCACAAAACAAGAGTGGAAAACACGAAAAGGGGGCAGGGTTGAGACCCCCTGACTCCCTAGCCCTTCTCAGGGAGTCCCAGAAGGACTACCAAGTGCAAAAAAAAATATTATTTTTTTAAATCGAGGGGTACGCGCACGGTACACGTACCGTACGCGTACGGTACGCGTACCCCGCAGTTTTTTCCAATTTTTTTCTTTTTCTTTTGCCCTTGGGGGTCCTTTTGGGACCCACTGAGAAGGGCTAAAGGGTTGGGGGGTCTCTACCCTGCCCCCTTTTCATGTTTTCTACTCTTGTTTTGTGCTCTCTTGTGCCTCAATTCTCCTGAAAAACAAGATGGTGGCCAACACTTCCTGGTTTGGACAGTTTGGAATGTTGACAGTCGACTTCCAGCCAATCAGAAACTCGCTCGCGCACGTATGGGTACGCGCACGTACGCGTACCGCACGCGTACGGTGAGCGTACGGTGAGCGCATATCTATACTACTATTATAAAGGGAGAACTGTGAACCTTTGAGGCGGGTAAACTCGGGAACCACAGCGCCAATCCAAACACCCAATACATCATTGGAATTGTCAGGGTCTGCAGAGTGACATAGGCTATATACCACAAAACAATATACGTTCCTTAAAAAATATACATTCCAAAAAAAAGTAGTCCCTTGGAAGTAGCGCCGGCCGTGGGGGCTAACGACGTGCGTGCTGACATCATCAGGAGCGCTTGGAGGAGCGGCGGACAGGAGCGCGGGGAGGAGCGGTGAACTTTGGCGGACTGGAGCGTGCTGAGGTAGGTCAAGCAAGGGGAGGAGCGGTTAACTTAGAAGCGCAGGGAGGAGCGGTAAAGTTTGGCGGACTGCCAGCGCAAAGCCTGATTGCCCCCGGACAACGTCGGGGCGGGCTGCTAGTAGATATATAATTTGCTCAAATTCAATTTTCTCAACAACTACTGGAGGGATTTTCACCAAATATAGAAAAGGCACAACTGCATACCTGTCCCTACCATTTTGCCAAGTTTGGTGTAATTCCGTTCAGCCGTTCGAGCTGTAGCCGTGTCTAAAGGTCCCTACGGAAATTAACATGGGGAAAGCACGTTTTGGGACCCCCCTTTTTTCTCGGCCCCTGCTCAACGAATCCCCCCGAAACTTTCAGAGAGGGAGCGGACCCGAGCGAAGCAATTTTAAGGAAAATGACACGCAGATTCTTCAATCGGCGCCAAAGTTATTCCCAATAGAATGTTGGGGATTTCCTATGGTAACTAGGTCCTAACTTTATATACCTACTGGGGACCGCCAGTAGGTAATATATATATATATATATATATATATATATATATATATATATATATATATATATATATATATATATATATATATATTCACCACAACTTCCCAGCAGAATGAGGCCGCACAACACACAAGTAAGGAGGCTCCTTTATTTCTGTCAACAGGCAGCTTACGATCCCGTTTTGGTTATTTCTTTGCCTGACGCATTTCAGAGGGTGTCTCCCTCCTTTCTCAGAGGCTCTTGAACAGTCCGTAGCTTGCTTGCGTCCCCACAGGATACCAGGCGTGTCTATGAAACAAAAAAAATTGCTCTCAGGTGTGCCTTTTTAATGTAAAGTTCTTTTGCAATGCACGCTGGTCCCTGTGGTTCTAATCATGCATATTTACACCCTCCAATGGGTCCAGATTGTTCAAGTCTTTTTTGAAATATTTTTTTAACCCTCCATTGGGCCCCCGGATCGTACTGCTGGGAAGTTGTGGTGAATATTTGACGCGGTCCCCAGACCGCGGAGGGAGCGCACCATCCAGAAACTTAACGGATGCTTGCAGGGCCTTCCCCTTGCGCGGAGGCACATGAGGACGTCATTGAACAGGCAAAGTACGATCCGGGGGCCCAATGGAGGGTTAAAAAAATATTTCAAAAAATACTTGAACAATCTGGACCCATTGGAGGGTGTAAATATGCATGATTAGAACCACAGGGACCAGCGTGCATTGCAAAAGAACTTTACATTAAAAAGGCACACCTGAGAGCAATTTTTTTTGTTTCATAGACACGCCTGGTATCCTGTGGGGACGCAAGCAAGCTACGGACTGTTCAAGAGCCTCTGAGGAAGGAGGGAGACACCCTCTGAAACGCGTCAGGCAAAGAAATAATCAAAACGGGATCGTAAGCTGCCTGTTGACAGAAATAAAGGAGCCTCCTTACTTGTGTGTTGTGCGGCCTCATTCTGCTGGGAAGTTGTGGTGAATATTTGACGCGGTCCCCAGACCGCAGAGGGAGCGCACCATCCAGAAACTTAACGGATGCTTGCAGGGGGAACCCTTCCCCTTGCGCGAGGGGCACATGAGGACATCATTGAACAGGCAAAGTACGATCCGGGGGCCCAATGGAGGGTTAAAAAAATATTTCAAAAAAGACTTGAACAATCTGGACCCATTGGAGGGTGTAAATATGCATGATTAGAACCACAGGGACCAGCGTGCATTGCAAAAGAACTTTACATTAAAAAGGCACACCTGAGAGCAATTTTTTTTGTTTCATAGACACGCCTGGTATCCTGTGGGGACGCAAGCAAGCTACGGACTGTTCAAGAGCCTCTGAGGAAGGAGGGAGACACCCTCTGAAACGCGTCAGGCAAAGAAATAACCAAAACGGGATCGTAAGCTGCCTGTTGACAGAAATAAAGGAGCCTCCTTACTTGTGTGTTGTGCGGCCTCATTCTGCTGGGAAGTTGTGGTGAATATATATATATATATATATATATATATATATATATATATATATATATATATATATATATATATATATATGTGTGTATATATATCCACAAACAGTTCTCTTCGTGAGCGGGAGCCCATGACCCTGCAGGGCAGCCTCAGGCAGAATACGGGCACGAAGCACCCCGCAAAATTGCAACCAGAAAACATGGCTGAGGCACCGGTAGAGTTGAACAGAGCATTTATTGTGCTTGTGGGCGGCAACACAAATTATATCAAACAAAAAGAGAGTGTCATGCGCAAAAGGGTCTGTGTATGAACACTGAGGCAGAGACTGTGAAAAATTCCCTTCTAAGAACACACTGGAAATCTTTTTGGGATTTTTTGGGAAGCCCTCACTCACCAACCTGGTTGGTGACATGCTTCATCATCGGGCCCACCAGGAGAAGCCGAATGCCTCCCTAGTGTACTACAACGCCAGGTTACTGCGGAGCTAGTTTTTCATGTCAGTGATGTGAATAAAGGAAATGTAATTTAAAAATGTCTGAAACTGTACCAAACAAAAATATTTTATTCACTGGTCAGTCAGACATGGTTAAAAGATAAGTGTGGGAGAACTACCATAAATTATGATGGAAGTTTCCACTTATAGTGGGGTTGACATGTTTCTGCCCGTTTATGTGTATGATTTACTGGGCATTCTTCAGGACCGTATTGCGTGTAGCTCGGCGGTATGGGCGCGCTAAGGCCCACCCTGACTAGAGGACGTGAAAGTTAAAATCAAGATATTGATGTAAAAATTAGTGCAAGAAAACAAACCACAAGTTGTGGGAATTGCCTCCGCTATGAGGAACCTGTGTAGTTTGTAGTTTAAAAGATCCACGCCCCATAGGTCTCGGGAGGGGGTGGAGGCGACAATGGCACTCCGCCCACAACGCCTGGCACCCGCTCGGCACCTAGCTTCTCCTGTAATAAGACCTCAAGGTCCGGTTACAGACTGATAAAAAATAATAATTGTAATGTTAATATCTCCTGTACAATGGCAGACACTTGGCTGAAATCTCCATCACCACAACACAGTTAGGATCATTCTGAATATAACCACGGGTGAGTATCAAATAGGTGAAGTGCCAGGCAGCTGTGCTAACTAGAGAATCTCCATGCTGCATAATTGCACTCCAGTGGGCTTGTACAGTCTTGGAACTGAAAAAAAGAGGTAGTATGAAAATATGTGATAAAGGCGCAGAGAGTGAAAGGTGCATGCAGCCCCAGCGGGCAGTTGTCATTCAGTCTATAATGGAAGAACAAAGTGCTGTCCACGTATGTACAGTAACAATAATCCATACTGCAGCAGTGCAGAGCAAAAAGAACCAAAATGCAAGAGTGGGGGAGTGTGGACTATGTATCAATAATATTCTGATCACAACACTAATTGTAGATTATGAAACCGCACTGTGCTCAAACTAGTATCCCATCACTCAAATAGTTTGAAGGCTTCCAAGTGCCTCAGTTTCCCCGATAAGCAAGTGGACCCGTCTACTACTTGTTTAAGAGCCAAAAGCAAACTGCCACTTCCTGTGGCAGGCACTAGGCCTACCCAAACGAGTGAGGCAGCCTTTTTATTGGGAGACTTAGGGGAATGCTGGATGGGTAGAAGTTTATGGCTCCCAGCTGATTCCAGAACTTTCCATCACAGAAATGTGAGGAAAATGTGTTTTTTGGACAAAGTTTGAAATTTCCAACAGATGCCAGGTAACATAACCTGGTGAGAGCCACACAAGTCTCCCCTTGCTGGATTCTCCTGGGTGTTTAGTTTTTAGAAATGTACACATGTGCTTGGTTTCTGAATTAGGGCCAAAAATCGACAGGTAGGCACATTACAAAAAACGGGCAGTTTTCAGTGGAAAAATGTGATGTGTCCACATTGCGTTTTGATCCATTTTCGTTCACGGGCACTAGGCCTACCCAAACAAGTGAGGGGAAAAGCTGGGTGGGTAGAAGTTTGGGGGCTCCCACCAGATTCCAGAACTTTCCATCACAAAAAAATGATGAAACGTTATTTTTTTAACAAAGTTTGAGGTTTGCAAGGGATTCTGGGTAACATAAACTCGTGAGAGTCACAAAAGTCACCCCATCCTAAATTTCCCTGGGTATCTAGTTTTCAGAAATGTACAGGTTTTGCTAGGTTTCCTCAAGTGCCAGCTGAGCTAGGACCCAAAATCCACAACTAGGCACATTGCAAAAAAAGGGTCAGTTTTCAGATGAAAAATGTGATGTCTCCACGTTGCGTTTTGACCCGTTTCCTGTCACGGGCCCTAGGGTTACCCACACAAGTGAGTTACCATTTTTATCGGGAGACTTAGGGGAACACACACTAGCAGAACAAGTGTTATTACTAGTTGTCTTTCTATACATTTCTGGCTTCCAAATGTAAGACTGTGTAAAAAAGAAATCATTTTGAAAAATGCCCTCTAAATCACGTTATTAAGGGTACCCACAAATTCAGACATGTGCAAATAGCCACTGCTTCTAAATTTCATATCTTGTTCTCATTTTGG
The DNA here is from genome assembly GCF_964263255.1 of Lissotriton vulgaris. Classification (NCBI taxonomy): domain Eukaryota; kingdom Metazoa; phylum Chordata; class Amphibia; order Caudata; family Salamandridae; genus Lissotriton; species Lissotriton vulgaris. The sequence continues at coordinate 504,435,376 of NC_141694.1, forward strand.
AAATACATAGGTTTCCATGATACCCCTTTTTCATTCTTTATATTTTATTGAAAGTATTGCTGTATATCCGGTACACAATGAAAAACCATTGCAAGGTACAGCTCAATTATTGACTCTGTGTACCTGGGGTTGTTGGTGAACCTACAAGTCCTATATATCAGTGCTACCAGAAGGGTCCATTGGACGCAATGGCATACTGCGTTCAAAAAGCTTTCCAGGTTTCATTGTTATTATTATTATTAGTTTCACACCTATTTCTACTATTAACTGGTAGGACTTTGAAAGCACAAAAAATAGGAAAAAATAGGATGTGTTCCAGTAAAATGCCAAAACTGAGTAATACATTTTTCTTTTCCTACAAAGGTCTGCCTGTTCCTAAAAGCTGTGAAGATGGTATTTTTTATCACCGCAAACTCTTTGTTGATATCATTTGAAGGGACAAAACCAGTTGCAGCACCATCCACCCCCCTCAAAAACATGTATTTGTGTTTAGAACAATTTCTCAGCCCCATTTCAGGGAATACACAAACTCTGGGCACCTTTAGAAACCGCGGGAAGTGGGGAAAAACAGGGTGCAAATTTGGTGTGGATACCTTGCGTGGAAAAAATGTTACAGGTGCCCCAGCATGAACAACCCCATATAGCCAAAAAACAGGCTAGCCCAGGGGGAGGTGGGATGGCCTAGCAGTGAGGGGATTAACCCCTTCGGTGCTCATGACGGAACGGTTCCGTCATGAGCGTCGGTTGGCCTGTGCTCATGACGGAACCGTTCCGTCATGAGTCCATTGGCTCAATAGAACCTTCAGCACAGTTTGAGAATTCTTGCCACGCTGAAGGGGTTACGTTCCTTACATAGAGGTATTATTCCTGCAATTCTTATTTGAATATTAAAATATCATAAGTGTTTAGTTTTTCAAAATGTATTTCACATTTTTTATCTATAGATAGCTAGGCTTAATCTAAGCGTTTACCTTTGTACAAACTAATGCACATTTGTATATGCACTTACTTTCAAATGCTTCATACATGTTGATCCTCATTACAGGATGGCCACCACCGTACCATTGTCTGGTGTCCCTTGTTTCCTCATAACAGGGTAAATAAAGGAATTTTTCATATTATTTATCCAGCTTGCAGTCAAACTGTACATAGTCTCTACTATTTAGCTTGTAGCTGGCTAAAAAGCAGGGATTATGTACAATTTGGCATGTGGCCGGGTGAATATCCACTTCTTATCTTACACATATCCTTATCCTGCCCCATTCTTTATATTTTGTTTAACTCGGGACACAGAGACTAAGTCCCCTAGTCCTCAAATGATGGCCACTGAATGCTACAACTGCTTAGTCCAGGGGGAATGGTACAGGTCCCACAGGACAGTAGAGACCTCAGATAAAAAAAAACTCAGCCAATCAGATGTGCTTATTCTTTGAATTTGTGGTATCACAAAAGTACTGTGGTATCAACTATGCAAATATCACTACATACTGACCTTTTATTTATCAAAAACAGCAGCATAGATTTACACCAAATGACAAAAGGCATGATTCGTGGGAAAAGGTCTAGCTTTCTGCCAAATTTTATGTCATTCTGTTCAGCAATTTTTCATGATTCGCTTACAAAAATTCCTATGGAAAATTGCATGAGAAAACGGCCCAGCCTCAATCCTACTTAGAAACTCCTTGGTCCATAAATCAATATTTTTTTTTTACAAGTACGATTTGGCCTTTTCCATGGATCATCTCACTCAATTCCATGGCTGCGCACCACAGAACTTATACCGTCTTGATTATGCCAAAAGAGAGAAGAAACTATTATACTTTTGCTTTGTATATACCCAAAGTTGAAGGAAGAAACAAGCGCAATGCTTAAGAGGCATTTTAACACTCACGGAATACAGTCGTGCAGATAAGCACTTATAAGATGTCTTAAATCAACTGACATAGTTTTTGACAATTCTTTTGAAAAATGTATAATAATGATGAAAAAGAAACTGAACTCTGATAATTTGACATCAGCAATACTACTGTGAACTATAATAAGAGGACAAATGGGACATGTCTAATAGTAAAATTACACAGTAAGATTTGCACTAGAAGAAAATTACTGTTATTTAGTTGAATTTTATCAGTGTTATGACGATTTGTTACTTTTTAAAATGTGGAATTTTAAATCCAAATAATGAATAATACGTCGTAAATGTGATTTTTTTAATATGTATTGTTAGTATTTTTACATATTTTATGATTGTAAACAAGAAAAATAAATAATAATAATGATTTGCATGAGAAAAACGCGTTTTGGAATCCTGCATTTTTCATTGCCACCACTTACCATTCTAGCTCTTCGCTCGCATTATCTATTTGATGTTACTCAGAGCCACATGGTGAAAACAACTGTGTGATTCACTGTTACTCATCTAAAGCGCTGATATTCTGAAAGTTTTTTTTCAATTAGTTTTTTTAGCAATAATTATTGACAAAGTCAATAACCTATATCTCAGGGGTCTCCAACCTTTTCTGTACTAAGTGCTACTTATGTTCAATGAAACGCATTATGAGCTACTAATATTATTAGTGTTGTATATTTATTTATGTGTAATAATTCAACCAAGCAAAAGCTTTCTAATTTAATTAGCTGGACTGCAGATACGTGAGCTACTCAGAGGTAGCTGGAGAGTTAGACCTTTTTACTTTACCAGTGCTTGTTAATTTATCTCCTGTTCACCATTTTCTTTCTTTTACCCTCTCAATACTATTGTAATAAGCATAATCTCCTTTATGATAATGTAGTAATATTTGTCTTTTCCGGTTTGTGCTGTTTTCCTTCCTAGATCATTTTGCTATTTCTTTCTGACCAATTTTCCACTCTCCTGTTTTCCCATTTTCTTCCTTTTCTGGTTGTATAAGGTCAGGGCTGAGTAGCTCAGTGTCCTGTATTTATTTTTGCATTCTGGAGCATGCAGTCTTCTTTTGTGATGGTACTACAAAAATAAGAATTCCGACACAAAAGCAGGCCCAGTTGAGCTACTAACAAGAACAATGTGGAAATGGTATGACAGGATGAAAGAGGAGAAATAAAAAAGTGGAGTGACTAGAGAGGGAGTGCAGTGGGTTGAGAGAAGAATTGAGAAAAAATCTTAGAGAAAGCAGAAAGAAGGAGAGTGTGAAGGAGAGTGTGAGAAAGACAGGGAATGAGAGAGATGCAGAAGAAGGGAATGAGTGTGTAGGAGAAAGACTTGGAGAGAGAGACAACAAGGACGAAAAAGGAGGAAGGATAAAAATAGAGCAGGGAAGAAACAGAAATAGAATGCAAGGTAGAAAACACAAGAAAGAGACAGTGGGCGAGAGAGAAAGCTAAACGTTATATGTGACTCTAAATGGGGATGCTGGCTCTGCAGCTACTCTAAAGAAATGTCATTAATGTGGTCTTCATCCAACAGGAAAATAGAGATATTTACAAAGGCGCAACCCTTGACTACACTCCACTAATTAATGACTCATTGGCATATATATGACTGTATTGGGAAGGTTTTTGCTGCCCTTGTACCCCTAGTGCACAGGGTAGAAACCTATTTAAGTTTACATTTTTATGGATTTGTTAATGCACCATCCAATTCACAGTGACATAAGAGAGCCACAATAAACATGTGAATGCAATAAATTCTGTACCATGTGTCAGTCTTGACACATGCAGGAAACTAGAAATCTATAGTAGGTATATTGGTGTCTTCCTTGTCTGTTTGTTACATTTACTGGTGGGAGAGAAGGTGAGGGGCATTATTGTTAGTGCATTTGAACAAATGTAGTTACACTTCTTATGTTCAGAGAGTGTTACTCATTATGATTGTATAATGTAAACAGTGATGCATTGAATATATTAGTGATTTACATATAAGAGAAAAAGAAAATTTGTTTAAACAAACTATGGTTGTTGTTGTTCCGTATTTATAATTTTGAATGGTTTAGGAGAGTTTTGGGTCACAGAACCTAGTGAACAGTGCACAGCACTAGCAAGTTCATCGACTTGTAACAGTTTTCATTGTTTTACACTTGGGTTGACAGTAAGTGTAGTGCTGTTGCACCAATTTTTTTCGTAAATTGTTTTTGGAATAAGTGAGTGCTCCACCAACCCTTTTTATTATACTTCATTCATCTGCACTCAAGATAAAATGTCGTTTGACGCGATCACAAACATTACTGATAACCGGGCAACAATCAAGGCATATACCTCAGATGAAGCCAGCGAAATATATGCTTTATAATACATGAGGTCAAAAGAACGGATATATATGGAGGCTCTCAGCAGTTAAGACAACTTGAATATATTATATTACCAGACGTCAGTTAAACCCGAAATTACATGCCTACACACTGGTGAAATATCATAAAGTTAAACGAATTACAATAAGTAACCGGCACAATTGATACTTGAGAACACATGTTATATTAGCTCAAATCACAATGTCGATGTAATGCCTGGGGTAATGTTGCCAACGTGTAGTATATTTAATTTGCGAGAAAAGCTTGTTAATAATATCCTTTCTTTGTAGGTTGGACCTTGAGGAAGGGACTTTTACGTCCCGAAATGCATCGGGCACATAAAAGATTGATGTTTCTTATGGTTTGTGCATTTAAACAAATGTAGTTGCACTTCTTATGTTCAGAGATTTTTACTCATTATGATTGTATAATGCACACATTGATGCATTGAATATATTAGTGATTTACATATAAGAAAAAAAATGTGTTCGAACAAAATATGGTTGTAGTTGTTTCGTATTTATAATTTGTAATGGTCTTTGAGACTTTTGGGTCAGATTACCTAGTGAACAGTGCACAGCACTAGCAAGTTCATCGACTTGTTACAGTTTGAAATACATTCTGTACCATGTGTCAGTCTTGTACTATCTCCACAGCAGGACACTAGAAATCTATAGTAGGTATATTGGTGTCTTCCATGTCTCTTTGTGACAGTTACTAGTGAGAGAGAAGGTTAGAGGCATTAACTTTATGAGGGCATTAATCGTATATCCTTAGGCGACGTGTAATTGCAAGACTGCATATTCAATATGTGAGAAATTGGGTTAGTCGTTGTACAGGATGTGAGTCCTGCACAAGTAATAGGTCGACAGTTGATTGCTGGCTAGAAACCAAGTGCCCCAATGTAGTTATTTACAATCTCAGGGTAGCAGAGCAGAGCATTCCAAGGCCTACTAAGAGGAAGTGGTGTGGGCTAGTAATCGTCATTCACTGCATGCAATTGCAAATGTCCAGTCACTTATTTTTCTTTACAAAAAGAAAATGTACATTTATTGCACATACATACTACTAGATACTGCACATCAATTTACAAATGGATACATCATGCAGATGGAATTATTTCGATGACATTGTGAATTCACATTTGACCCCCCACTGGGTTATGAAGCCCAGGTTTACAGTTAATCCCCCCTTTTTATACCAGGCAAAACATCACACATTAGGGTGGTATCATTTTAAACAAAACAGGTCTATTGGCTGTGTCAGGGATCACAACATTAATACACAAACAAAGCCTAATGACTGTCAAGGGGTCACCACGTCAATGTATTATGCAAATCTATTGCTTTGTTTATGGGCCACCACATTTATATCGAATAATAACCACATTAAATGCCATCATCATGCCAATTAAATTCAACCATAGGCCCAACCACTATATGGGCCCTACTCCTCAGCTGAAGAACAAAAGCTCTACCTCTGGAGTGCTTTGAAAATAAATTAAACCTTTTCTGGTGTCATGATTGCAATGACCCAGAAGACTTATTGATAGCATTTGGATTGCTTCCCACAGAACCAGCTTGCAATCAATGCAACCTCCAAAACATGTGTAAAGTATGTTGGTGGTGCTCCTGTCCCTCTGTGGGACACCACGAGAGACAAATAGGACAACAAGCCTTTGCTGGGTGTTGTGGAGCATTTCCAACCCCAAATCTGGTTCAGGAGCTGTGCATCTTTCCTTTTATGATTTTCTAGTTTTGAGTTTGGGTACCTACTCAGGCACCCAAAGCGTCAAATTGTATTGGAGGACTCCCCCGCATGCACTGGTCTCCTTCTGCCCTCAGTCCCTGAGCAGTGTGTGACTGGGAGTCATGCAGTGGAGTGGTTCCTGACCGCCCACCCACGCTTCCCTTTCTGCCTCCTGGTTACTGGTGATGGGGTCCCAGGAACATTTCATACCAGCACCAGTAGCAGGGGATGTGGTCCCCAAGCTGAGAATGAGTCTGGGAAACAGGGCCCATGTACACCTCCTCCCTGGGAAAAATAATTAACTACTCTTGTACCAACCCATGGGACTGGCCCCTGCTGGGGATATTTTCTAAAGATTAAGCAGGGTCACCCACTCAGTTTTGTCCAAAGGGTAAAATTTCAAATCCTTTAATCAGCCATGTCTCAGTTCCGTTGAGCCAATTGTAGTGATCTTTGCCTTCTTTCACTCTGGGTGGCATGTCCTGACCACCTGGAGCATTTCAAGCAGGCTTCCTAAAATCAATTGGGGTATATTCTTAAGGAAGCTGGTTTCACTGGCTGTCTGAGCCAAATTTCTCCTTTACCTGGCTCCTAGTGCTTCTTTAATCCTGCTCGAGCACAAAGTCCAGGTCTTTCCCTAACTGGTCATTAGGGGATCCCTTTGAAGCAGGGTATGGTACTGCTTCTCCCCAGCCATCCTATCAGCAAACCCCACTCCTCTCTACAACAAAGGCCCCTTTGTCTCGTTGTGTATTCACAATAAGCTTTTTACAGTATGAGAGCCATCACTGGCCGAGGCATCTGACCACTCATAGAAAGGCCATCGAAGATATAAGCAGGGAAAAGGCGATTTTTTAAAAGTGGCACTTCCAAAATAATATTTTAAAGTCTGGCTTTACTATTACAGAGGATTAAAAATGAATTAAAAAATACTGCTGAATCCCACTATTTACTTACTGTTAAAGCTACTGGTAAAGCTGGTAGGCTTGATCTGTTTATTATGAAATGTTTTCACAAAAGCTCTAGGCATGGCATATTCACTGTTGTAAGCATATGCGAAAAGTGTGTATTGTTATTACTTTACATTAAAACCCAAAAAGGGGCGGATTATTCTCCGGTTATAAACTTAATCTAGAGAAAACGCAGATCCTTTGTTCGGGGGATAATCCACCACTGAATATCTCTACTACTCCAGAGGTTACATATTTGGTTATTAAGATTTCTCTGCCTACAGAGAAAATTCTGGAACTCAACATAAATCCTGTGATAGTGCAAATTAATTATACGTTACAGCGCTTGGATCATTTACACCTATCGCTGTATGGCAGAACTAATATTCTAAAAATGCTGATTTTACCAAAAGTGCTGTATTTGTTCCGCACTATACCGTTAGAATTTCACTCTCTTTCTTTTAAAAATTTAGAAAGGACTACTTCCCGCTTTCTGTGGGGCTACAAACGCCATCATAAATCCCTTAAGAAAATGATAGTCAGTAACGAGTGTGGTGGCTGGAATGTCCCTTACTTTTTATTTTATTATTTAGCTGCTGCATTACAATTTATAAGTCCTCTTATAATGGGAGATAGAGTAAATGTACCGATTTGTCAAATGCCATCGATATATGAAATGATTATGGGCAAGAAAGTGAAGGGTAGCTTTCTTAAAGTTGTCGAGCCCAGTTACCACAAAAAAACAAAGTATAAGACATTGAAGGCAGCCTTTGGAGTCTGGCAAAAAGTTCGAAAGCATTTAGCTCTATCTAAATAACACTTCTATACTCCTTTAACATCGTCAGGTCTTTCACCAGCCATTTTCTGTGATTTAACGATGTATAGGTGGGAGCAGAAAGGATTACGATATTTGGGGGACTTATTCCTTAATGGCCAAATTGCTTCATTTCAGGAATTAGAGAACAACTTTTCATTGGCAAGAAACAATTTTTTTTTAATTTCTTCAACTTCGAAGTTTTTTACAGAGTTATCTATCTACCACCTCAGTTAGAATGATGAAAATTCCTCTATTAGAACTTTTGCAGAAAAAGCCTTGTATAGGAGCTCTTTATCTAAGTTTGATCCAAGAATGTGGGGATGATCTGGGACAATGCCAGTCGAAATGGGCTAATAAATTAGGCATCCCTGATATTGATATTTTGCTTTCTATTAAATTTGCTTCAGACTGTTTGATTACAGGGATGATGAAATCTCAGCATTTTATGTGTATTCATAACCTTTATTATACTCCAAGTAAAGTCGCTATGTGGAGTACGACTACTGGAACGAATTGCAGTCGCTGTGGGTTATTTGCAGCTGATGAATTACATATGTTTTTTTCCTGCCCCAAACTTAGGGCGTTTTTCAACAAATTGAAAGCTTTCTTTCTGTCGTTCTTAAATGTGAGATTACTGTAACTATTGAGCTGGTGTTATTGGGTATCGAGTATACCCATTCTAGATTAAAGCCAATATCTTATTTCTTATTTATATGTATGGCGGCAGCCAGGTCCTGTATTACTAAGGAATGGATCAGTCCAGATCCCCCTTCATTCTTTACTTGGCATGAAAAATTATTGTTTATGTATAATATCGAGTCTGCTATTTATAAGTAAAAGGGGGTCAAAAGAAGAGCTTTAGGGGAGAACATTTGGGCACCTATTGCTGAATGGATTTCATCATATCGTTTGAATTGTATAAATTGTGTATATTGTTTGTATTTAATGTGTATATTTTCTCATTTATGTATTTCTGTACTGCTGTATTTCCTTGCAAGAAAACAATAAACTAAAAATAAAAAAAAATTAAAAAAGGGGTATATCGTTACATAGATTCTCAAAAATTACTGTAGAAGGTGATGGTTTTGGTGTTGATCACCCGTGTGACAAGCATTGAAGATTATTGGGCCTTCTCAGGAGACATAGTAGTTTGCTTACTCATCTTTATTTTGTATACCTTTATAATTGTATAACTGTTTAAGTGCTAGTTCCCTTGCGATATAGTTGTGCTCAAAACTGTTGGCTTGAGTTTGTTATGGTGACAAGCTATATGCCCAATTGGTGCACTAGGAAATGATATGTCCAATGTCGTAGGTTTGGTCCACTTATTTTGCAATGTTATGACAAAGATAGTTGCTCTAGCTTATTATTTGAGAAATGCATTTGTTGAAACAAGTAGGTCCTTAACAGTTATTTTGATAGCATTGTGTCACAGGCTATTGACAAGTGTTTTGTTATATGTAATCTCATAGATTGCCATACTAGGCAATGAGTTTGGCATTGGACACATCCTCTCACTCACAAACCCTGAGGATTTCCATTGTGCATATTCTTGTTGAAACGTGATGCGTATTATTTTGCAAGCTGTATTTTTCTACCTATTTGTAAGTTTAGAACTGTGCGCATAATGGTCGGCAGTTTATTTTCACTTGAATAGGCGTGTGTTGGTTAAGGGGCAAAGCCAATGGTACAGGGTATAGATGTTTTCTGTTCATTGGAGAAGTCATGCCATATTTCATGTGTTTGATCTGTTCGTTATAAAATGGTACAATAAAGCCAGTAGACCTGACCTACTTACTGTGAAAAGCATGTCGTAACCCCTTCGCTGCTAGGCCTTTTCCCCCCTGTGCTAAGACTTTTTTTGGCTATATCGGGGAGTTTGCGCGTAGGCCTCTGTAACTTTTAGACCACATAAGGTATCCACACCAAATTTGCGTCCTTTTCTTCCAACATCATGTGGACGCTAAAGGTTCCCAGGGTTTGTGGATTCCTCTGAAGGGGACCCGGAAATTAGACAAAATACAGAAAAATTTAGTTTTTGGGGGAAAAAATGGGAAAAAACTGCTGCAAATGGTATCGAAAAAGGGTTTGTGGGGCTGGAATCACCATTTCCCCAGGTTTTAGAGAATTACATACTTTTGTCAGAAAACCAGCATTTTTTACACAGTTTTGGCATTTTTCTGGGACATAGCCCATTTTTACTATTTTTGTGCTTTCAACCTCCTTCCAGGTAATGGTAGAAATGGGTATGAAAGCTATAATGGATACTGGAAAACTATGTCTTTTTTTAAAGTAGACAAAATTCTGAATTTAGCAAGGGGTCATTTGTGTAGATCCTTCAAAGTTTCTTTATAGAAACTAAGTTAAATATAGGAAAAATTGAAAATTCATTGAAAAAAATAGCCTTTTTTTGTCAACGTTTTAACATGTAACTTCTTCTCATTTGAAAGCAATATACCGTTACATCAGCTGGACCTTACTGGTTTTGGAGATATATAGGACTTGTAGGTTCACCAAGAACCCAGAGCCAAAAATTGAGCAGCGTCTTGCAATGGTTTTATATTATGTACCGGTATATAGCAATTATTCTGGGAAAATGTATAGATGGAAAAAACGGTATGAAAGACACCTATGTATTTCTGAACTCAGAACAAAATATAGAGATTAGAAACAGTAGATATTTGCACATTTGGGAATACTCATACTATCATGAGAATTATCGGTCATTTTTCAAAATGACTTCTTTTTTACTCATTGTCTTTCATTTGGAAGGTAAAAATGCATCGAAAGTCAATAGGTAATAACATTTGTATTACAAATCTGAATTACCCTAAGACTCCCAATAAAAATTTTTCCTCACTTGTGTGGTAGGCATAGTACCCACAACAGGAAATGGCTCAAAGCGCAACGTGAACACACCACAATTTCACAATGAAAAATTACCTTATTTTTGCAAAGTGCCTAGCTGTAGTTTTTAAAACCTAGCTCTGCTGGCACCTAGGGAAACCTAGCAACCTATACATTTTCTTTTAACTAGACACCCAGGGAAATACAGGATGGGGTGACTTGACTGCCTCTCACCAGGTTCTGTTACCCAGAATCCCTTGCCAACCTAAACAATTGTCAAAAAAAGCGCATTTTCCTCACATTTCTGTGGTGAACAGTTCTGGAATCAGTGTGGATCCACAAATTTCCACTCACCCTGCGTTCCCCAAAGTCTTCTGAGAAAATTGTACCTCACTTGCGTGGGTGGGTCAAGGACCCGTGACAGGCAAAGGCCCAAAACCTATTGAGGCAACATCAAAATTACCTATCACAAACCAACCTGGTTTTGCAAGGGGCTCCCATGAGTTTTTGGCCCCGGGCTTGGAGCCATCTAGGGAAACCTACCATATCCACACCTTTCTGAAAACTAGACACCAAGGGAAATCCAGTGAGGTATGACTTGCATGGGTCCCCTAATGTTTTCCTAACCAGAATCCCCTGAAAACCTCAAATTTTGCTGAAAAAAAATCACTTTTTTCTCAAATTTCTGTGTGGAAAAGTTCTGGAATCTACGTGGATCCACAAATTTCCTCCCACCCAGCGTTCCTCCAGGTCTCCGGATAAAAATGATACCTCACTCGCGTGGGTGGGTCAAGTAGCCGGGACATCCAAGGGCTTTGTGATTGCCAATTTTGATGTCGCCTCAACAGGTTTTAGTCCCTTGCATTTTGCGGGCACTAGGTCTACCTACACAAGTGAGGTACCATTTTTCTTGGAAGGCTTTGGGGAACGTGGGGTGGGTGGAATTTTGTGGATCCACGCAGATTCAAGAACTTTCCTCCACAGAAATGTGAGGAAAATGTGTTTTTGGGGCACAGTTTTAGGTTTGCATGGGGTTCTGGGTAACAGAACCTGGTGAGAGCCAGTCAAGTCACCCCATCCTGGATTCCACTGGGTGTCTTGTTTTAAAAAATGTACAGGTTTGTGAGGTTTCCTTACTTGCCGGTTGCGCTAGGGCCCAAAATTTACAGGTAGGCATATACTGCTAAAAACAAATATGTTCCTAGTCAGCTTTCTTCTACTCTGGGGGGGATATCGGGGGTGGGGGTACCCCGATATGGCCCCAAGGGGGCAGAAAAACTGGGGCTATTTTGTTTGGGGGTGGGGGCATAGGTATGCCCATTCTGGGCAGCCCCCACCCCACACATAAAAAAGCCAGCGTAATCGTTGGCATCGAGTGGGCTTTTTGGCCCTCGTTGAAGGTGGCAGATAGGCTGTAATTGTTGCAGTTGAAGAGTGTAGACATTGACATGCCTGTTTTGGGCAGCCCCCACCCTAATAAAAATTTGCCCCAAAAAATCCCTGGCATCTAGTGGGCTTTTTGCCTCCCTGGGGGGGCAGATAGGGGGCTACTGCCCACATATTCTCCCCGGGGGGGGGCATGAATGATGTAATTGTTGCGGGTGAAGGGTGTGGGCATTGGCATGCCTGTTTTGGGCAGTCCCTACCCTAATTCAAATTTGCCCAAAAAAAATCCCTGAGGACTAGTGGCTTTTTTGCCCCTCTGGAGGTGCAGATTGGGGGCTAAATAGGGGTGGGCGGAATTTCATGAGTTCCCCAGAGTTACCCCTCTACTTAAGGGAGGGTAATGCAAGCGCGCAGCCATTGTGTGTGTGATTTTCATCTCATGCTTAAAATTGTTTAAAATTGATTTGAACACATTGGAAAATTTGTTTTAGTAACCTTTTGTTAGAAACTGTTTTTAAAATCTGTATGGTGATTTTTTTTAGCGTCCAGACACGGGACAGTGTGCATTGTTTAAAGCGGTCAGAATTCCGCTTTTACTTGTACTTGTTGCAATACTTAGCCCTAATTACTTACTCTGCATTCTGCACTCTCGCTGACCAGGGTGAGCTGGTGTACTTCCACCTGGTAAAGCGGGTCACCGAACACACGCCATCTTGGTCAGCATTCTAGCTGATCTTGTTGAGAACGCCCCGCCTCTACTTAAGGTAGGGTAATGCAAGCGAGCTGTGGGCGTGCCGTATGCACGCCAGAGGCATGCCATTCTGCGCCCATCTGCGCACCGACTGCACACAGCGCCAGCCACTCTGCTGGTTAGGAATAGCACCAACCCAGAGATATCAGAATCCACTACTCAAGGGAGCAACTCCTACATATAGGCGAGCGAGATGTTAAAAGTTCTGTTTGTGATTAATCCGGGCAAGGGAAGCATCTCCTTGGCGAGGTCACCTCCAGATAGCCTAAAATGGTCCCTCGGCGGATATCTGGGAAACCTACAAAACCCACACATTTCTAAAAACTAGACACTCCAGTCCAGCGAGGTATGGCTTGTTTGGGTTCCCTAATGTTTTCCTATCCAGAATCCCCTGCAAACCTAAAATCTAGCTGAAAAAAATGACTTTTTTCTCAAATTTCTGTTTGGGAAAGTTCTGGAATCTACGTGGATCCACAAATTTCCTCTCACACAGTGTTCCCCCAGGTCCAAGTACCAGCGACATCATGTTTCAGATACGGAACGATCTAAATATTCTCAGATCTTAATACTACCTCCCGGGTGACTCATAAGAGCGCATTACGCTTGTCAGGTAATTTGAAAACACTTTCAATTCACTTATATTTACGTCATGTGTGGATACAGTTTCCACACAGTGGGAGCACTAGACTAGCAGATCAATGTGAGATGTGGTAAATACGGGATTCCTCTATCTCACCATTTTTCAATGTTCAGTCTAAATAAAGTTAGATGTTGCAAACTCTGTCGGGCACACAAGTACCAGTGCTACAAATAATTGATTGAATAGCAGAGCTTAGATATAGATTTTGCTTTTGACAATTAGTTACTTTCGCCACTAGTGCCTACAGACATGATATGAGCCTCACCAGTCTACTCCTTTAACGCCTGAATCTATTTTTTTTCCTTAACTTTGTTGCAGCCAATTAACTCAACCCGACCTTTGAATTTAATATTGGTCTTGGGCCCCTCCGGGTCGGAAGTATCACCGGAAGAGCGGTGAGCCTACCCCATCATTGTTCATTTACTCTATTTACTAATTTACCCTCAAGATTAACATTATCCTTGATGCAATAGATAAGATCAGATCTTGAGTCTGCGCATAGTAACTCACTGAGTGCTAATTCTTTCCTTGTTTTTTCCCCTTTTTTTCCCCGCTTCTCTTCTGTTCTTATTTCTCTTGCCCCTTTTCCTTCTCCTGTCTTTTGTCATTTATCCTCAAATCTAGACCTCTTGGTCTACACACAACCATTCAAAGGTATGTGTGGAAATGTTTTTTATTTAATCACGGTGCACCTATTATCTTGCATGATTTTTTGAACTTCACCGTGAACCAAACTCGGCACTTTACCACAAATAGTCTCGGCATGGAATCACAGAAACACAGAGTATTATATACAGACCGAACACCATTTGTTTGGGGTGTCATCGTGCACTAGTGCCCGTCCAATCGCATGAAATATACACAATACCAGTACAGAGCGAGGGATATAACTAAGGGCACCTCGGCACACTAAAGGATGTCTTCCTCAAACCTTCTCAAGGACATATACTTATGCATGAAATTTTCTGCTCCGATGCTTGTCTCGATAGTCGGCCATAAGTGGATTACAGGCTATCAGTAGCCATGTTGTTTTGTATAAATTCGCAAGAATAGCCCCTTTTTTCTGTATTGTTTCCTGCCCTGAAGATTCGCGAGATGCGATGAAACACGTGTCGGCTGGTTGTTTTCAAGCTATAACAAATTAAATCAAGACAACAAGACCTTTTCTGCCTATATATGTTCATTCTTTCACACTAACTACGTAATATTGTATGCATTACTGTTGTTCCTCTGCATCTAACTGTCAAATTGTCCAGGGCCACATCGTGACCTTCTTATACTTATTAAGTGTGTGCATAGGGTATGCCTCTCATTTAACGTTGGATTAGTACAGCTAGCTTACTTCTCCTTTGGGTGGTTATATGGTTATCCACTCACCCAGTTGCACCACCATTCACTCTATCCTATAGTGCTTCCATTCTGGCAGTGCGCCCATCTTCTGACCTCTAAAAACCATTGTTTTCCCCATAACTGTTGCAGTCAGTCCAGGGTTGCCGCCTAGCACTCTTCAAACAAATCTTACTCGATTTGTTTGTCCCAAATAAGACCTTAACCAGTTCTGAGTTCACATGGATCGCGGGAAAGCGGCAGAGGAACTCTTTGACAATTTAGTGAAAGGCATGTCCACCATAACTGCCACCACCAGTACCAATCCCCCACGTAAGGAAGGCTTAAGAGACAAGTTTATTAAACTTGAACGTCTCAAAAAACAGGAGAATGCCAAGTGGTGGGACGGCACCACTCTCAAACAGTACCAGAGATTAAAAAGAATACCTAGGGGCCTTAGGGGTCAAATTTTCCCTACCTATGATGACTTGGACACTGATCTCATGTCCAAGTGGGAAGATTCACTTACTGTTAATTCTATGACCCTTATGGACATATTGATAGAGAGTGCTGACCGCAAAGTGACTAAATTACAAGCAGATATTGCAGTGGTAGAACAAGAAATAAAAGATCTTAATATACCCGAAGCAACAATGAAGAACTATGATATTCTAGACGATATTCTCCTGAAACAACAAAATGATATCAAAAGTAGAAAAGCCAGACAGATCAGACACGATGAGATTGATTATCAACAAGGCAGGGTATTCACCTACGCCAGTAAATATGATTCACTCATCCCTATACTAAGACTAGAAATACCAACAATCCATCTACAGCAGGAGCAAGCTCAGTTTCATCCAGCAATGCTTCCATCAGCACAGCTGGGATTAGTGATGGAGAACCAGAAACCTTAACCACTGGTAGTGTGGCTACTTTTTCTCAGGAGGTCCAGAGAATAAGACAAGGCAACAGATTTACGGTCCAGAGAGATCCACCCGATCCAAAACCCGCAGGGGTAGGAGACCAAAATGCAGGATACAGAAGCAAACTCAGATCAGGAATGAACAGGAATTGAACACTGTCAACCCGACAGAGGTTCAAGTGATTAATCTTTCTTCCTATGAATTAACTCCGGATATGATCTCACTGTTGAGCAAGGGTCTGAGTTTCAATCCTTTTGCTGTAGGTGATCTTTGTAAACTCAAAATCGATCTCTTTAAATTCATTAGAAATTTAAAGCTTAAAAAACATTTTTCTGACAAAACCAGTACTGATGTGGGTAGTAAGAATATTCCTGTGTTGACGAATACAGACAATTTTTTGTCAATAAAAGATGTACAAGCAACGCATTTATTGTTATCAATTACTGACATGGAAGATTCCCCACATGACATGAATAGACTTCTGATGGAACTCGACATAGACCCAGACTATAGTCTTTCTAGCGGTCTCAAAAGTAAATCTAGATGGATACCTACACTTTCAGGGGGGTAACGCCATAGATCAGTTTCACAAACAGGTGCTAGAAGACATTGATAAAATCAACACCAACAACTCGCTTAAATCATTTAAGTATCATGACAATCTGACCATGGGAGAACGTGCAGCTCTGTCATCTCTCAGCAAAAACGAACACATCACTATTAGAGAGGCCGAAAAAGGCGGCAATGTAGTAGTTATGAATCGAACTGACTACGAAGGAGAAATCCACAGCCAACTAGCAGATGCCACCTGCTATGAATCAATACCCTCCAATCCTATTGGTCCGTTAACAATTAAGATCAATGATAAACTGTTGATATGGAAACAATCAGGTCTGTTAAATGACCAAGAATACCTTTATCTAAAAATTTTCAGACCAACGTATCCCTGGTTGTACACACTCCCCAAGGTACACAAGAATCAGCCCTTCCCTCCTGGCAGACCAATAGTCTCAGGTATAGGGGGTCCGACAGAAAGAATGGCGGAATACATTGATCTTTTTCTAGGCCCACTGGTACACAACCTGCCCTCATATATACAGGACTCCAGACACATCCTGAGTATTCTATCAGATATTCAATGGCAACCTGATACATTTCTTGTCACTATGGACGTTGTGTCCTTATACACAAGCATCAACATTGACTTGGGTCTCATTGCTATGAATAGATTTCTACACAACTGACCTGCTTCACTGTATCAACACACTGTAATGCTATCAGAAATGATGGAATTGGTCTTGAATAACAACTTCTTTGTTTTTGACAAGAAATGGTATCGCCAAAAGAAGGGGGTGGCGATGGGATCCAAATTTTCCCCATCGTTCGCCAACCTGTTCATGGGCAATTTAGAATCTGATCTCATCTGGGGAGAGAAGGGCTCACAATACATCAACTCTATAATCTTCTGGGGACGATACATAGACGACTGCATTCTCCTATGGTCAGGCTCGGAAGAACTACTCATAGAATTTTTCACCTACCTCAACAACAACACGTGGGAAATTAAATTTACTATGACATATAGCAAAACCAGAATTGAATTTCTAGACATTGAGTTGTATGTGGTCAATGACATCTTACACAGTAGACTTTTCAGAAAATCCACCTCATGCAACTCTATACTACACGCTGATAGTTCACACCCACCGCATCAGATTAAGTCTATTCCATATGGGGAACTTTTAAGAGCTAGAAAGCTTTGCAGTGAAGAATCACAATTCAAAGACTGCATACATGACATGAAAAACAGGTTCTCTAAAAGAGGATATGACAGTAAAATCATCAAACAGGCAGAAACAAGAATTAAAAAGACGACAAGAACTGAAATTCTACAGCCCAAAAAACAACCTTTATCCACAGATAACACAATTAGGTTGATTACAGAATTCAATTTCTTTCATCACACCTTGCGAAAAAGTATGAGTAAACATTGGGGGATATTGAAGAATGAGAAATCCCTAATGCCATTTGTCACTGACAGACCCCAGATATGTTTCAGAAGAGGTAATTCTCTCAGAAACAGACTCAGCCCTACTGTACCACATGGCCTACTTGCAACAGATTGGCTGTCTATACGTAACAAAGGTTTTTTTAAATGCGGATTTTGTGCAATGTGTAGATGGGCTAAACACAACACCACACAATTCTGTAATCCCAAGGGTGAATGTTTTTCTATCAACACCAACATTAACTGTCTCACCAAATATGTAGTATACATCATAGAGTGTAAATGTGGCAAACAATACATAGGGAGCACTATACGTGCTCTTAATGATAGAATTTCAGAGCATATGAGGGCTATCATTAAACAAGATCCCAGGTATCCTGTAGCTTTACATGTGGCGGGATGCCAAAATTCCGAACACGCGAAAGCTGTCTCCTTCTTTGGCATAGATGTTGTCAATTTGGGAGTCAGGGGAGGCAATAGAGAACTGAAATTGAGACGTACAGAGGCCATGTGGATTATGAAAATGTACGCAGTTGGCCTAGGTCTTAACTTCGACTCCGAGCTTCAATTTTTCTTGGGTAACTGAAATTTATGCAACAATAGCAAATATCAAACTTGCATATTTTGTTCTCGCAATTCACGATGTAATCTCATGATGAATCTTTACACAATGACTTATCTCAAAAGAATATGATGTTTGTTATGGAAGTATCTACGGAATATCATGTTCATTATTTATATCTCATCAAACGTAAACACATTAGCACATATACGTTGGTAAATTAGAATGTGTATTATGTAAATAACAGCTATACCAGTTGTAAGCAAGTATCACTATGTCATGAAATCCAGCAATGTACTTAGAATTGTAAGAGAAGTTGGGAAGATATCGTTTTACTTCTCCAACAATCTATAAGTCAACTGGTTTTGCATGCGTGGCTTTTTGCAACATCTTCTGCGCCACACGTACATGATATCACGATGGCATGGAGCATGTATTGATGCATGCGCGGTAACTGAGAGATTTTTTCACACCACACTTTATATTCACTGCGCATAGATAGTGCTTTTAGAATATGAGGCACAATACCACAGCATGATCGATAGTTTATGCCCCATTATCACGTATAGTTGCAACTGTCCAAGGAATATGAATGTTTTTTCTTTTTTAAATAGATTGCACACTTCTCTGCGAGTTTACACGCCACTGTTTAATGAATACGCCAAACCTTTTCTTACACTTCCATCATGTATCTGTCAATTTCCCGGCTTGCAATCTTTTCTGCTGTCTCTTTAAATCTTTTTCCTTTGGGACGCCGATTGCGCAATTCAATGGGCCGGACGATTTAAAATGAACAGCCACTTCCGGGTCACGTGATCGCACTACGAACACAGACACCCGGCAGATACGAAGCGAACTAGACGTCTGCAGGTAAGCGCAGGAACTCGGTTTGATTCGGGGGCTAAACTACTTCACCCGTCTCGTTACAGAGCATAACGGTGTACTCATACTGTTTGCTTTTCAGACGGCCACTTGCACGAGGCGATAGAGCGACCTCTTTCAGCCCTCGCTTAAGAAAACTTGGGTAAGCGATTCAAGCTACCATCTTTTACGTGATATAATACATGCTTCTTACAACGTGACATGATTTTATCATAATACTGCCTATGTACATCATGTTTCAGATACGGAACGATCTAAATATTCTCAGATCTTAATACTACCTCCCGGATGACTCATAAGAGCGCATTACGCTTGTCAGGTAATTTGAAAACACTTTCAATTCACTTATATTTACGTCATGTGTGGATACAGTTTCCACACAGTGGGAGCACTAGACTAGCAGATCAATGTGAGATGTGGTAAATACGGGATTCCTCTATCTCACCATTTTTCAATGTTAAGTCTAAATAAAGTTAGATGTTGCAAACTCTGTCGGGCACACAAGTACCAGTGCTACAAATAATTGATTGAATAGCAGAGCTTAGATATAGATTTTGCTTTTGACAATTAGTTACTTTCGCCACTAGTGCCTACAGACATGATATGAGCCTCACCAGTCTACTCCCTTTACGCCTGAATCTATTTTTTTTCCTTAACTTTGTTGCAGCCAATTAACTCAACCCGACCTTTGAATTTAATATTGGTCTTGTGCCCCTCCGGGTCGGAAGTATCACCGGAAGAGCGGTGAGCCTACCCCATCATTGTTCATTTACTCTATTTACTAATTTACCCTCAAGATTAACATTATCCTTGATGCAATAGATAAGATCAGATCTTGAGTCTGCGCATAGTAACTCACTGAGTGCTAATTCTTTCCTTGTTTTTTCCCCTTTTTTTCCCCGCTTCTCTTCTGTTCTTATTTCTCTTGCCCCTTTTCCTTCTCCTGTCTTTTGTTATTTATCCTCAAATCTAGACCTCTTGGTCTACACACAACCATTCAGAGGTATGTGTGGAAATGTTTTTTATTTAATCACGGTGCACCTATTATCTTGCATGATTTTTTGAACTTCACCGTGAACCAAACTCGGCACTTTACCACAAATAGTCTCGGCATGGAATCACAGAAACACAGAGTATTATATACAGACCGAACACCATTTGTTTGGGGTGTCATCGTGCACTAGTGCCCGCCCAATCGCATGAAATATACACAACACCAGTACAGAGCCAGGGATATAACTAAGGGCACCTCGGCACACTAAAGGATGTCTTCCTCAAACCTTCTCAAGGACATATACTTATGCATGAAATTTTCTGTTCCGATGCTTGTCTCGATAGTCGGCCATAAGTGGATTACAGGCTATCAGTAGCCATGTTGTTTTGTATAAATTCGCAAGAATAGCCCCTTTTTTCTGTATTGTTTCCAGCCCTGAAGATTCGCGAGATGCGATGAAACACGTGTCGGCTGGTTGTTTTCAAGCTATGACAAATTAAATCAAGACAACAAAACCTTTTCTGCCTATATATGTTCATTCTTTCACACTAACTACGTAATATTGTATGCATTACTGTTGTTCCTCTGCATCTAACTGTCAAATTGTCCAGGGCCACATCGTGACCTTCTTATACTTATTAAGTGTGTGCATAGGGTATGCCTCTCATTTAACGTTGGATTAGTACAGCTAGCTTACTTCTCCTTTGGGTGGTTATATGGTTATCCACTCACCCAGTTGCACCACCATTCACTCTATCCTATAGTGCTTCCATTCTGGCAGTGCGCCCATCTTCTGACCTCTAAAAACCATTGTTTTCCCCATAACAAGTACCAGCGACAGTCAAGGGCCCAAAACCTTTTGAAGCGTCATCAAAATTATCTATCATAAAACAACCTGGTTTCGCAAGGGGTCCCATGATTTTTTGGCCCCGTGGGACCCCCCCTTGCAAAACTAGGTTGTTTTGTGATAGGAAATGTTGATGTCGCCTCAACAGGTTTTGGGCCCTTGTCTGTTGCGGATTCTTGATCCACCCATGTGAGTTAGGTATGATTTTTATCGGGAGACCTGGAGAAATGCTGGGTGGGAAGAAATTTGCGGATCCACGTAGATTCCAGAACTTTCCCACACAGAAATTTGAGAAGAAAGTTAGTTTTTCAGCTAAATTTGAGGTTTGCAGGGGATTCTGGTTAGGAAAACATTAGGGTACCCACGCAAGTCATACCTCGCTGGACTCATCAGGGTGTCTAGTTTTCAGAAATGTGTGGGTTTGGTAGGTTTCTCTAGATGGCTGCCAAGCCCGGGGCCAAAAACTCGTGGGACTCCCCTTGCAAAACAAGGTTGTTTTGTGATAGGAAATGTTGATGTCGCCTCAACAGGTTTTGGGCCCTTGTCTGTCGCGGATTCTTGACCCACCCATGTGAGTTAGGTATCATTTTTATCGAGAGACCTGGAGGAACACTGGGTGGGAGGACATTTGCGGATCCACGTAGATTCCAGAACTTTCCCACACAGAAATTTGAGAAGAAAGTGAGTTTTTCAGCTAAATTTGAGGTTTGCAGGGGATTCTGGTTAGGAAAACATTAGGGTACCCACGCAAGTCATACCTCGCTGGACTCCCCCGGGTGTCTAGTTTTCAGAAATGTGTGGGTTTGGTAGGTTTCCCTAGATGGCTTCCAAGCCCAGGGCCAAAAACTCGTGGGACTCCCCTTGCAAAACAAGGTTGTTTTGTGATAGGCAATTTTGATGTTGCCTCAATTGGTTTTGGATTCCTTGCCTGTTGCAGGCACTACATCTACCCACACAAGTGAGGTACCATTTTTTCTCGGAAGGCTTTGGGGAACGTGGGGTGGGTGACATTTTGTGGATCCACGTAGATTCCAGAACTTTCCAGAACTTTCCACCACAGAAATGTGAGGAAAATGTGTGTTTTTGCACACATTTTTAGGTCTGCAAGGTATTCTGGATTACAGAAGCTGGTGAGAGCCAGTCAAGTCACCCCATACTGGATTCCCCTGGGTGTATAGTTTTAAAAATGTACAAGTTTGCTAGGTTTCCCTGCGTGCCGGCTGTGCTAGGGTCCAAAATCCACAGGTAGGCATATTGCTAAAAACAAATCCGTGCCTAGTTGGCTTTCTGACGGCCTAAGGGGGATATCGAGGGGGTGGGATTGCCCTGATATGCCCCCTTGGGGACAGAAACACTGTGGCTATTTTTTTTTGGGGGGTGGGGGCATTGGTATGCCCATTCTGGGCAACCCCTACCCCACACATAAAAAAGCCAGCGGAATCGTTGGCACCTAGTGGGCTTTTTGCTCCTCGTTGAAGGGGGCAGATAGGGGGCTACTTTCCCCATATTTCCCCCAGGGGGACAAAAAGTCTGTAATTTTTGCGGTTGGAGGGTGTGGGCATTAGCATGCCTGTTTTGGGCAGCCCACACCCTAATAAATATTGGCCCCAAAAATTCCCTGGCGTCTAGTGGGCTTTTTGCCCCCTGGGGGGCAGATTGGGCGCTATTGCCCCATCTCTCCCTAAGGGGGGCAGGAAGGCTGTAATTTTTGTGGAGGAGGGGGTGGGGGAATGGGCATGCCCGTTTTGGGCAGCCTCCACCCTAATGCAAATTTCCCCCCAAAAAATCCCTGGTGACTAGTGGGCTTTTTTCCCCCCGAGGGTGCAGATTGGGGGCTAAATGGGTGTGGGCAGAATGCAAGCATGCAGCCATTGAGACTAACCGATGTGTGTGTGATTTTCCTCTCATGCTTAAAATTGTTTAAAATTGATTCTGAGCACATTTGGAAAGTGTGGTTTAATAACCTGTTGTTAGAAACTGTTTTTAAAATTTGTATGGTGATTTTATTAGCGTCCATAAAACGGCACAGTGTGCACTGCTTAAAGCGGTCAGAATTCCGCTTTTACTTATACTTGTTGCAATTCTTAGCCCTACTTACTTACTCTGCATTCTGCACTCTCGCTGACCAGGGTGAGCTAGTGTACTTCCACCTGGTAGAGCGGGTCACCGAGCACATGTTATCTTGGTCAGCATTCTAGCTGATCTTGTTGAGAACGCTCCCCCTCTACATAAGGGAGGGTAATGCAAGCATGCAGCTGCTGCGCTGTATGCACGCCAGAGGCAAGCCCTTCTGCACCCGTCCACGTACCGACTGCACACAGTGCCAGCCACTCTGCCGGTTAGGAATAGCACCCACCCAGAGATATCAGAATCCACTACTCAAGGGAGCAACTCCTACATATAGGTGAGCGAGATGTTAAGAGTCCTGTAGTGATTAATCCGGGCAAGCAAGCATCTCCTTGGCAGAGTCACCTCCAGATAGCCTAAAATGCAATCCAATTAATGTTACATCCTTAGTTAAACATCATTAACAGGTTTTCATTATTCTGGGAAGTCATGATTTTGATGGTCTGTTTCTAACGGAAACTTGGACTCGAATCGAGTCAACAGTGAAATTAGGGCTAGCCTGCCCTCCGGGATACAAAGCCTTTCATTAACCACAACTAAATGGGAGAGGTGGGGCGGGGTTTGGAGTAATATTTCAAGAAAAATTTAATTTTACTCCACTTCAAATAGATGATGTTGAGGGTACAGAACTTTTAGGATTCTTCCTTAAGGATGATAGGGGACAAATGTTCACAGGTATTGTGTGCTATAGGCCCCCCAGAGGACTGAGTCCCAATGTCAGGCGCTGATTTACATTGTGTATAATATGTCACTGACCCACTCTGGAATGATCTTATTGGGTGACTTTAACCTCTGGGACAATTGGGATCTTGGCCCGGCTATGGGAGAACGAGTATAAGCATGTGAGAGTCTTAACATGCTATAATTAGTGGCACAACCTACACACCAAAGAAGACATGCCCTAGATCTAGTATTTGCTAACTCCACTGAGGTTAAAGTGGTCAAAGTACTGCCACTATGCTGGACTGATCACTTTGTAATCCATTTATTGCTAGCACTACCTAGAGTGAACAATACAATGACTCACCCTGGTAACCTCCAACAGGGAAGGGAATGGAACAGACTACTAAAAAACAAACAAATCCTACTATTAATGGAGAAAAATCTATTTGATTCCAGTAAGTCAGTGGAAGAAAACTATCAATCCCTCTGCGTTCAGATAAACCAAACTTTGGATCAGAGAATACCATTAAAGAGGTTGAAAAATAGAGATAAACCCTCGGCCCCTTGGTATAGTGAGGAGTTGAGATTACAGCGGAAGGAATGTAAACAGGCAGTAAGAAAATGGAGGAGGCTCTATGATGACACAGATAAAAGAACCTTCAAAACTCAATTGGGCATATATAAAGAAGCAACTGCTAGATCAAAAGCCGATTAGTAATCAAAAATCATCTTGCCAGCACCGAATAGGTCTAGAACTATTTTTAACATACTAAAGGATCTATCTAAGCCAGTTTGTGTAAGTGATAACATCACAGCTACGCAAAAGCTGTGTGACAATCTGGCAAATTAATATGAAACAGGACAAGAGTACAGACAAAGGGGGTCAGGCAACTCTGGAGTGTTTCCTGATTCCCTCTGAGGAAATGTTCACTAAGGTAGCCTTTACTGTTTCCTCTGGGTCACTGTCAGACCCTCTTCCGCAGAGGATTTGAAGGGAAATCAAGTCAGAACTCTTTCCTTGGCTGCGTCAAATATGTTGCCAATCATTGAATAATGGAGAGGTCCCAGAATGCTGGAAACAGGCAATGGTGACCACGTTACTCAAGAAACTGACACTCGATCTACTCTGCCCGTCTAACTATAGGCCTATCTCCCTGTTACCTTACCCGGTAAAAATCCTTGAGCAAGTAGTTAGTAAATCCTTGTCCCATTATTTAGAGGATAATCATCTAGTGGATGAGCTGCAATTTGGTTTCCGTCCTGAGCTTGGAACAGAAACAGCCCTAGTGACTGTGCTTGAAGATCTGAGAATGTTAGCTGACAATGGACAATAGGTCGTATTAGTGCTGCCGAACATGTCAGCTGCATTTGACATGGTAAACCACAGTATTCTGCTAAAAGAACTTAGAAACATTGGAGTTAAGGGTCAGGCATTAAATGGCTTCAGTCCTATCTATCGGACAGGACACAGGCAATGAGTATTCAACCTTTCACATCCAGGAAGATATCCGTCCAACATGGGGTCCCGCATGGATCGGCAATTAGTACAATCTTATTCAATATATGCCTGTGTCCACTCATTCCTATCATTAAATCTTTTGGAGTAGAATTAGTCAACTAAGCTGACGATACACAGCTTGTGTTTTCGCTGGAAGGGAATCAAACAATATCCATGGATACATTTTACAAGTGCATGCAAAGAACCACAAATTGGCTTAGAGATAGCTTCCTCCAATTTGATGAAGAAAAGACAGAATTTGTATACTGCACCACGTGTAAAAAAGCTCGCCCCCTACCTGTTGACTTCCGGCTTAACCCTACAGATACAATGTTAATTCAAGCTAAAACAGTACGCAATCTGGGGGTAATGATGGATAACAATCTTCAGCTGGACTCACAAGTAAACAAAACAGTTAGTACCTGTTTTGCCCTGATTAGAGCTCTACGAAAGATTCTCCCACTACTGCATAGCTTCTGCCAGAACACAAGTAGTGAGGAGCGTTATTCTGAGCAGGTTGAATTACTGTAATTCTCTGTACCTTGGAGCAACAAATTCCTTGATTCTGAAATTGCAAAGAATCCAAACAATAGCAGCAAAGTTAGCTCTGAATCAGCAGCCAAAGTCCTCTACATTCCTGGCCCTAAGAGATTATCATTGGCTGCCAATCCAGCAGAGAATACCTTTTAATTCTCTTTGAATCATTTTTAAGGCAGTACATGGTCGGAGTGCTAAACCACTGCAGAGAAAGTTCACATGGTATACTCCCCAGAGAAATCTCCATTCGTCAACAGCAAACTTGGTGAACACTACAAAATTTAAAAGATCTAGGACAGGAGGGGGAGGCTTTAGCTCTGCTGCCTCACGGCTGTGGAATGAACTTCCAATTGACATCTGGCAAACTGAGAACTTAATGCAATTCAGGAAGAAGCTGAAAACCTGGATGTTTCCAAGGGAGGAGTAATACACAAATTTATTGTCACTGACCTATCCTGATGTCCTATTCTGTTTCCCTCCCCCTCAACCGTCTGCTTTATTTTGGGTTGGCGATGAAATACGGACTATAACAACTAGGTAACTCTCTCAGCTCCAGGATACATGTCGAGTGACAGCGCGCTAAATAAATCTAGTCTACGTTACATTAAAGAAAAACTCTGTGAGACTCAACGGAGTTCTGCTAGCAGCAGAGTTGTGGCACATCGTGCTGATTTTTAGATCTGGGAGCTTTTCTAACACTGTAAAATCCGTGCAAACTGCACCACACAGCGCACTAGAGGATGCTACTTCTTTTTGCGGCTCAAGAAGATTTTCAACTCGAGCATCAGCTTTCTTACCGCGAGCAGCAGTTTTCTCAACATGAGCATTAGTGATCTGCTGGGACTGCCCGCGTTGACAAATCTGGCAGTGAGGCATTCTAGCGCTTCATTTTCTCACTCAAGCTCGCCAACTTACCATTTTTCTCCAAGCAGAGCATGAAGTGAGCAAAACTCTGTGAACTCCACCAGAGGAGCGAAGTTGTGCTATAGCCTGTGGGAAAGTATTTTGTTCCATCGAATTTCACAAATAGCCATAGTAGGCATGGATTTTGCTGTTGATGAGCCGGCTGAAAAAAACTGTGGGGTGGGAGAAACGAACTGCAATAATACTTATTAGGCTCCCTTAAGTGAGAAAGTATTTTGATTTTGCCAGCTGCAATTTTGTATGTATTTTTATGTCTGTATACCGGATAGTTTCCTTCTGGTAGCTTATGCTCTGTACAGTAGTCTTGACATTGATGATAAACACTATAGGCCTGACTGTTAATTATTACATTTATGATAGAGGCAGTAGGCCTGGCATCTTGAGTGTGTAAAGCGCATGTTAAAAATTCAATAGGCAATTATGGGTGGATTTTCACCAGTCTGAATTAAAGTCTTTCTGTTACATGGAATCTCACTTTTTACCTTAGTAGGCAAGGGTTTTGGGGTAGGTGACCCTCTCTAAATCGATGGATATAGAAGAATTGCACCAAGATAATCCTTGTTAATCCCTGTAAGGAAATATAGTATTTTGCTTTGTCAGCTGTGATTTTGTATACATTTGCTGTTTTGTAAGTGTATGCCTGATGGCTGTCTTTAGGGGAAAGCGTACTCACAGTACAGTAGGCCTGCGTTAGTTATCGTGAAATACCAATAATATTGTAACATGTAATCATACCTCGCATGCAATGGAACACTAATTACGGAAAACAAAGATTTGCGTTATACACTTGTAAATTGTAATTCTGTATACTTGGAATAGTCACTTAATACCAGTGAGGATGTTTCTTGTGATTTGGGGTTTTGTGTGTTTTCCTTATGTATTAAAGGGTGAAATAGACCATGAGGGCAGTTTCTAGCTGGGCATAGTAAACAAACATAACGTTGACATAATCTCACATCGAACAGGGGAAAGAGCAATTAAAAGTAATATTATCTATTACAAATCATCACGTAATGTTTCTACAGAATAAGTGGTAGTTGCACGTATACATTTTTTTTTAAACTGTTACCAGATTTGAAAACAAAGGCAAGTTAAACTGGGTGATTAAAATAGCCATTCTGAATAAGTAAAACAAATAATATAAAATGGCAAATTCAATTAGTAAAACACATATACTTAAAGAATTTATTTAACCTAAGAAGACATTGGTGCTACTGCTAAGACGGTTTTAGCAGTGAGCATATGGCTTTTAATTTCAGGCTTGTATATGTATTCAGAGCAGGTTTCAACTATTCTCAACCTTTTAAAAAGCTTCTCAGGTTTTTCAAAACCCAGATGGCGCCTCTTAATATTGAGTGGACCCGGAGATGAAAGGTGTCTGTGTGTGTTTCTTTTCTTTGCAGAAGCAAAATCACTTTTAGAATCCTTTGATGTGGTGGCGTCTTCGCTTTTCTTTTTTGAATTCCCTGTTTGGGGGATGTGTGGTTTTTTTTTATTCGCTGGTTTATATTTGAAGTTTCATTGTTTTTGAATGTGTGAATTGTGAATGCGCTGTTTTATCAATATTGTCCTCAAAATGTATAATGTATGTGCAGCCCTCAGATATTATTGCAAAAAGCATCCTGCTCAAATATAAATGTGATTACATTTATCTTGGTTTTGGGAATGATGCAAGATAAGCTGTCCAGAATCAACTATCACTTGGCTCAAGACAACAACCCCCAAACTCCTGGATAAACAAGAGAGCCTATGTAATTCATCAGGTTTGGCTAGCCATCAAACTGCAGCTCGGGCTAGCCAACAGGTCAGTCTTCAGCTCCTGTTTAATCCTCTCACTAGGGGCCAGATGTAGGTAAATTGTATTTTCCGACCTCTTAAATACCGAGTCATACCGACTCGGTATTTCAGAGGTCGGAAAATAAAAGTACCGAGATGTAGGTAAATGCAGATGTGCAATTACCGAATCGGAAACAGTCGGTATTTTCCGATGCGGGAAATACCGACCAGTTAATGCCCATTCATTCCTATGGGCTTTGAAGCCCATAGGATTGATTGGGCATTTACCGGTCGGTATTTACCACATCGGAAAATACCGACTGTCACAAGGGTGCAGGGGGTGTCACTTTGACACCCTCTGGCACCCCCAAAAGAGGCTCGGGTGCCATGTGGCAGGCATACCTGCCCTAAGGGCAGGTCTGCCTGTCATATGGCATAGGTGTGCATGCACACATGTGCATGCACACCAGAAACGGTATTTTACCATCAAGTAGTATTTGATGGTAAAATACCGATTTTGTACTGCTTGTGGGACTCAGAAGAGTCCCACCTACATACCAATTTACCGGAATCCGTAATGATACCGACTCGGTATTTTACATACTCGGTAAATTTACCGAGTCTGTAAAATACAGGGACCTACATGTCAAATTGCTCTTACCGGTCGGTAACGGCCGAATTCGGCCGTTACCACCCGGTAAACGCCTACCTACATCTGGCCATCGATGTGGGCAATTTTAAATGAAACAGTTAAATTTGAAAACATTTTAATGTCTCAAAAATTCACATCACCCAGTTTCATTTCATTTTTACCCATTGGAGTATGCTTCGCACAGAAATGGTCAAGCTCAGACACTTTTCCCTCAAAGTAGGCTCCTGCCAATATATAGCATTACTTTTGTTACCATGATGTCCATCCTGTCATGACAAATGTAATGTGAGAGGCTGGTAAACCACATTAAAAAGCATAATTAGGCAAAATGTTAAAACAATTTTACTAAATTTATTGACAAAAAAATTAAATTTTGAACAGCATTCTGCCATCCCAATGATGGTATCAACTACCTCTGCCTGCAGATCCTGGTCATTAACAGCACATATACAATACCTGCTTGAAAAAGAATGAGTTAAAGAATTCTGTACAGACCGGTGACACAGGACACCACATTGGGGTGCAGCAGAAAACGCTGTCTAAGGTTATGACATTTATATACAATGAGGTCATTATACCTACTGATTTATCTAAATTTATCAATGTCTCATCGTTGTTTGTCATCATACTTTGGACCACCATGGATCTGGATGTCATCATCAATATGAGAGCCCTCATTAGTAAAGTGTAG
The DNA here is from genome assembly GCF_964263255.1 of Lissotriton vulgaris. NCBI lineage: Eukaryota > Metazoa > Chordata > Amphibia > Caudata > Salamandridae > Lissotriton > Lissotriton vulgaris. The sequence continues at coordinate 504,465,191 of NC_141694.1, forward strand.
ACATTTGATCTTGCTTTGTACTTCACAGAGTACGTTTCAAAAAGTGTGTTATTCTTTAGGCCTGTTTCATTGAAGCAATAGTATTTTTAGCAATGGTGCTAAGAGTATGAAGAACTTTTTTTTTTAATGTTTTTTATGTTTTGGGGTTTTAGAAAACATTACTAGTCATGTGATCAAGGGCGATCACCCGAAACGCGTCATGGAGGTGAAGCGGGAGGTTTGAACGAGTTGAAGCATATATATAGTGTTAGACCTGGCATCCTTGGCGTGGTTTCCCCCTATCTTTTTGCCTCTACCTCCTGTATTTTTGATGCTGTGCTGGATTTCGTTTTTGCTGGTTTAGATGCTTTGGGCAATTTTCCACTGCTGATCAGTGTCAAAGTGCAAGTGCTCCCTGTGTGAATTGTGATTGTAATTGCTTATCCATGATTGGCATATTTGTATCACCTAGAAGTCCCTAGTAAAGTGCACCCAGTGTGCCAGGGCTGGTGATACAAATGCTACTAGTGGGCCTGCAGCACTGATTGTGCCACCCACATGAGTAGCCCTAAAATGTTGTCTCAGGCCTGCCACCACAGTGCCTTTGTGCAGTCTGTGAACTGCCATGTCCTCCTGGTCGGTGTCCCCACTGGCCAGGCTCAACCCTTCCTTTTCTGTGCACATTGGCCACCCCTATGGAAGGCCCAAGGTACCCCCTTGGGCAGGGTGCAATGTATGTGAGAGGTAAAGCATGTACTAGTGCAGGTGACATGCTCTGGTAGTGAAAGGCAGCCATTTTCGTTTTTCACTATTGTAAGGCTACCTTGCCCCTAGGTTATCATGTGGAATGCTGGCTACAGTGGCTACCAGCATATCTTCCCGTAGGAGCAAGGTAGGACATAAAAGTCTGGTATCCCTGAACTCAGAATTTGATAACACATCTTTTAGAAAATGTGTTTTTTAAATCCTGTTTGAGAACAGCACTTATAGAAAGTTGCTGTTCTCTTGTCTGACCTTCCTGTGTGCCTTGGCCTGTTTGTGATTTGACTGTCTGGTTTGTGAGGGGCAGGAGCTGGGTGGCTCCCAGAGTCTGAGTGGGCCATCCCTGGCCTGAATAGCTCCATCTGCATCTAGAATGGTGGGAGGAGGTAGCACCTGGGCCTGAATAGGGCTGTGCCTGCCTTCCACAATGCTGGCTCCACCTCCTGCTGGGCGGTTGACAACCCTGCCCCTCTCTCTGAAAGGAAAGGAGAGGCCAAGAAAACAAAGTGCTCAAGGAACACCCAGAACTAGTTCAGACCGGTCTTAGAGCCCTCCTGCACAAAGGGAACAAAGACTTTTAGGGTTATAAGTACAGGACCCAAGAATATAGAAAATTAAATCATCCTGGAATCAAGAAGGAACCTCTGCCAAGGAGAAAGCTGAAACGGAAGAAGGAAGACTGTCCTGATGTTGCTCTGCTGGACTGACCTGCTGTTGCTTTGCTGCCAAGGAGAGGGGAAGGACTTTGCTTTGTGCTGTGTCCCCTTACTTAAAGGAATCTCCAAGGGCCTGAGAAGAGCGGGCTCCCTGTTAAAAAGTCCCAGGAACAGAAGGACTTCACCCCCAGCTTCCCAGAACTCTGCTGAGAGAGTTCTGTCCTTCCTAGAGTGCGTGGGCAAGTAGTGGTGCCTCTGGAAGGTGTACCTGTGTTGGGAAGCTGGAAACCAAGATTTTAAAGACTGTCTGCAAGTTTCATCGCATCGCTCGCTTGCGGAGCGCATCCCCGTCAGTGCGAGGAAATTCCCGCCACTGCAAAGGCTGAGATCGTCGCAGCGCCTGTTGCCGCTGCCGAAGTCATCGCATCCTCCGTTGCGGGATGCACCAGTCCGGTGCAGGAAGATTACCATTGCTGCAAGCATAGTCGCAGAGCCATCTCATCGAGGAGCTGAGAGAGGAAGATCACCGCTGGACCGCGCATCGTCGCCCCGGAGATCGTCGCAACCCACCATGTCATGAGTGATGTAATATGTGATGTCATTAGCAGTGCATTGCTGGCGCGTGAGTAATAGTTAACTGAACTAACTGTCACGGGGGAATTTTTATGGTTTTGTACAAGTAAAATATCCAGCTAACTTTAACGCCCCTGAAACCTATGTTTTTTTCAGTCAATTTCAAAGATATTTTGAATGCTAATTTCTAACTATAACGTGCCTGAAACCTATGGTTTTTTAAGTGAATTTCTAAGGTTTTTTAAATGGTCATTTCTATGTATAACGTGCCTGAAACCTATGGTTTTTTCAGTGAATTTCTAAGCTTTTTTAAATGCTAGTTTGTAACTATGCCTACAGAGATAGGACATGTGAAGAAAGAAGAAAAAACGCAGAGAAAGAAGAAAAAGAAATGCAGAAAGAAGCAACAGAAGTCCTCAAAGATGAAGAAAAGTGCAGGAAGAAAGAAGACGTGCAGAAAGAACAAACAGAGGAGCAGAAAGAAGCCTTCTTGCAAAATTATCCTGTACCCTCAACTTTTGCAGATGGGTACTGGTGATAACTGCTTTCTGAAGATGATCAGCGTTGGACTGGATTTTATGTTAAAAGGAAGGGAGTTCCATAATTTTGCGGCTGCGATGGTAAAACATCTGTCTCCCCAGTTAACTTTCCTTGTTCTGGGTACATGAAGCAGATGAGCAGTGTTGGAACGAAGCGTTCTGGAAGTTGCCAAAGGCTTGAGTGAACTCCTAAGGAATTTAGGTCCCACATTATTTATTGCCTTGTAGACAATACAAAGGGCCTTGAATTTCATGCGACTTCTGACCGGAAGTCAGTGCAGTTGGTCCAAATATCTAGAGACAGAGCTAAATTTTGGAATGCCCAATAAAACTCTGGCTGAGGCATTTTGTATCATTTGCAGTTTGGAGATGACCTTTTGTTGTGCGTTGAGGAGGAGGGCATTGCAGTAGTCAGTGCGTGAAAACACCAGTGTTGATATTAGTGTTTTCCTGTAGTTGTAGGAAGATATGGGAGAAGTTTCTTTATTTTCCTTAAGATGTTGAATGATGATGATACTACAGCATTCACATGATGATGGAAAAGGTGTTTATCATCAAATATTACTCCCAGGTTTCTGACTGCTGCTTTAGAGCCAAGGGACCTGGTCAGCAAAGCTGCTCTAGAGCCTAAGAACTTGGTTGGCAGAGCTGCTCTAGAGCCAGAGAACCAGGTCATTAGAGCTGCTGTAGAGCCAGAGAAACCAGGTCAGCTGAGCTGCTTTTAAGGCAGGGAACCAGGTCAGCAGAGCTGCTTTATAGTCAGAGAATCAGGCTAGCAGAGCTGCTTTAGAGCCAGAGAACCAGGTCAGCAGAAGAGCTGCTTTAGCGCCAGAGAACCAGGTCAGCAGAGCTGCTCTAGAGCAAAAAAAGAACAAGTCAGCAGAGCTGCTTTAGAGCCATAGAACCAGGTCAGCAGACTGCTCTAGAGCCAGAGAACCAGGTCAGCAGAGCTGTTGTAGAGCCAAAGAAACCAGGTCAGTGAAGCTGTTTTAGAGGGGGAGAACCAGGTCAGCAGAGCTGCTTTAGAGGAAGAGAACCAGGTCAGCAGAGCTACATTAGAGTCAGAGAATCAGGCCAGCAGAGCTGCTTTAGAGCCAGAGAACCAGGTCAGCAGAGCTGCTCTAGAGGGAGAGAACCAGGTCAGAAGAGCTGCTCTAGAGCCAGAGAACCATGTCAGCAGAACTGTTTTAGAGCCAGCAGAGCTGCTTTAGAGCCAGAGAACCAGGTCAGCGGAGCTGCTCTAGAGGCAGAGAACCAGGTCAGCAGAGCTGATTTAGAGGGAGAGAACCAAGTCAGCAGAGCTGCTTTAGAGCCAGAGAACCAGGTCAGCAGAGCTGCTTGAGAGCCAGAGAACAAGGTCAGCAGATCTGCTATAGAGCCTAAGAACCAGGTCAGCAGAGCTGTTCTAGAGCCAGAGAACCAAGTCAGCAGAGCTGCTGTAGAGGCAGAGAAACCAGGTCAGAAGAGCTGCTTTAGAGCAAGAGAACCAGGTCAGCAAAGCTGCTTTAGAGGGAGAGAACCAGGTCAGCAGAGCTGCTTTAGAGCCTATGAACCAGGTCAGCAGAGCTGTTCTAGAGCCAGAGAACCAGGTCAGCAGAGCTGCTGTAGAGTCAGAGAAAACAGGTCAGTAGAGCTGCTTTAGAGAAAGAGAACCAGGTCAGCAGTGCTGCTGTAGAGGGAAAGAACCAGGTTAGCAGAGCTGCTTTAGAGCCAAGGGACCAGGTCAGCAAAGCTCCTCTAGAGCATAAGAACTTGGTTGGCAGAGCTGCTCTAGAGCCAGAGAACCAGGTCCGCAGATCTGCTGTAGAGCCAGAGAAACCAAGTCAGCAGAGCTGCTTTTAAGGGAGGGAACCAGGTCAGCAGAGCTGCTTTAGAGTCAGAGAACCAGGTCAGCAGAGCTGCTTTAGATCCAGAGAACCAGGTCAGCAGAGCTGCTTTAGAGCTAGAGAACCAGGTCAGCAGAGCTGCTCTAGAGCAAAAAAAAACCAAGTCAGCAGAGCTGCTTTAGAGCCATAGAACCAGGTCAGCAGAGCTGCTCTAGAGCCAGAGAACCAGGTCAGCCGAGCTGTTGTAGTCAGAGAAACCAGGTCAGTGAAGCTGCTTAAGAGGGGGAGAACCAGGTCAGCAGAGCTGCTTTAGAGGATGCGAACCTGGTCAGCAGAGCTACATAAGAGTCAGAGAATCAGTCCAGCAGAGCAGAGCTGCTTTAGAGGGAGAGAACCAGGTCAGCAGAGCTGCTCTAGAGCCAGAGAACCATGTCAGCAGAACTGTTTTAAAGCCATAGAACCGGGTCAGCAGAGCTGTTGTAGAGCCAGAGAACCAGATTAGCAGAGTTGCTCTATAGCATAAGCGCTAGGTCAGCAGTGCTGCTCTAGAGCCAGTGAACCAGGTCAGCAGACCTGCTGTAGAGCTAGAGAAACCTGATCAGCAGAGCTGCTTTAGAGGGAGAGAACCAGGTCAGCAGAGCTGCTTTTTAGCCAGAGAACCAGGTCAGCAGAGCTGCTCTAGCTGACACTGACTGACTGACACTGACTGATTGACACTGACTGACACTGATTGACTGCCACTGATTGACTGACACTGGATGACACTGATTGACTTACACTGACTGACTGAGACTGTCTGACTGACACTGACTGACACTGATTGACTGATACTGACTGACACTGATTGACTGACACTGACTGAATGACACTGACTGATTGACAGACTGACTGACACTGACTGACACTGACTGACACTGACTGACTACTCTCTACTTCTCTACCACTCACTCTCTACTACACACATGCTACTACTCTACTACTCTCTATTACTCTACTACTCTCTATACTACTCACTCTCTACTACTCTCTCACTACTACTTTACTACTCTCTACTACTCTCTCTACTACTCACTCTCTACTACTCACTCTCTACTACTATCTACTACTCACTCTACTACTACTCTACTACTCACTCTCTACTACTCTCTCTACTACTCTCTACTACTCACTCTCTACTTCTCTCTATACTACTCGCCATATACTACTCTCTAATACTCACTCTCCACTACTAACTCTCTACTAATCGCTCTCTACTACTCTCTACTACTCACTGTACTACTCACTCCCTACTACTCTACTACTCTGTACTACTCTCTCTACTACTCACTCTCTACTACTCTCTACTACTCACTCTACTACTCACTCTCTAATACTCACTCTAGTACTCACTCTTTACTACTCTCTACTACTCACTCTCTAGTACTCCACTACTCTCTACTACTCCCGCTCTCCTACGCTTTACTACTCTCTCTACTACTCACTCTTTAGTACTCACTCTCTACTACTCTCTACTACTTACTCTCTACTACTCTCTACTATTCACTCTCTACTACTCTCTCTCTACTACTCACTCTCTGCTACTCACTCTCTACTACTCTTTCTCTATTACTCTCTACTGCTCACTCTCTACTACTCTCTGCTACTCACTCTCTACTACTTTTTACTACTGGCTCTTCTACTCACTCTCTACTACTCTCTACTGCTCTCTACTACTCACTCTCTACTACTCACTCTCTATTACTCTCAACTACTCACTCTGTACTACTCTCTACTACTCACTCTACTACTCACTCTCTGCTACTTTCCCTACTACTCTCTACTACTCACTCTCTACTCTCTACTACTCACTCGCTACTCTCTACTACTCACTCTCTACTACTCTCTACCTCTCTACCTCTCTACCTCTACCTCTCTACCTCTACCTCTACACCTTTACCTCTACACCTCTACCTCTACACCTCTAGCCTCTCTACCTCTCTCTATACGGACACAGATGCATATATATGCATTTATATATATGTATGTGTATATATATATATACATACATATTTAGACATATATATATTCCGCATATCCATATAAATACAAATATAAATGCATGCATACATATACATATACATCTATGCATACATATGTATGTTATGTACATGAAAGTTTGAAAAACCCTAATAAAAGCACAGCTAAAAAGCCACCTAATTATAATCAGTATTGCTTTAACTTAAACGAGGGCAAGACCTATTGCATTTTCACAGCTTGTTTACTTTGGTTCCATCAAGAGGGCATTCAGATGTGTCACACATTTGCTATACATTCTGAATGTTAGTTGCTCATTAGATCACTGTAGTAAAGCTAGTGCTCACAAGGGAATACTGCTGCTGGTATTCAAAGTGCATATTTCAGTCTGCATGTTAGAATTTGTTTATGAAATAGAGGAAGATTTGAGAAGTCACAATGTGCCCTAATTTTTCTTTCTGCAGCACTAATCATATTTTCTATGGCAAAATGAAGCCCCTCATTTTGTACCTTTGCAATTTAAATGTTTTAAGTGTTACCACTTTATTCCAATCATGATGGCTTCAGGTGTTCCATACTTTTGTCATAAGTAAGACTGTTAGCGCTCTAGTTATTCTTTAGAACACTCTGGGACATTCCGTCATTGGGCTATACTTGGGTTACATCTGGGTGATATTTGTGCTACATTTGGGCTCTTTTGTCTCTGGTGGCCATCTTGGGAGACTTATTTGTTATGAAGTTTCCTAATTTCCTCATTTACTACAGTCTCCTCAGTAGTAAATACTTTCAGTTTTTTACTTACGTTCCATCAAGAAGGCATTCAGTTGTGTCACACATTTGCCATAAATTCTGAATGTTAGCACTCTAGTTGCTCATTAGATCACTGTAGTAAATCAGTTGCTCACCAGGGAAGTCTGCTGCTGGTATTCAAAGTGCATGTTTCAGTCTGCATGTTAGAGAATTTTTTTATGAAATAGAAGAGGTTTTGAGAAGTCAAAATGTGCCCTAATTTTTCTTTCTGCCGCACTAATCATAATTTCTATGGCAAAATGAAACCCCTCATTTTTTCCTTTTCAAATTAAATGTTTTAAGTGTTACCACTTTATTCCAATCAAGATGGCTTCATGTGTTCCATACTTTTGTCATAAATAAGACTTTTAGCGCTCTAGTTGTTCTTTAGAACACTCTGAGACATTCTGTCATTGGGCTATACTTGGGCTACATCTGGGTGATATTTGTGCTACATTTGGGCTCTTTTGTCTCTGGCCGCCATCTTGGGAGACTTATTTGTTATGAAGTTTCCTAATTTCCTCATTTACTACAGTCTCCTCAGTAGGAAATACTTTCAGTGTTTTTCTTTGGTTCCATCAAGAAGACATTCAGATGTGTCACACATTTGCCATAAATTCAGAATGTTAGCACTCCAGATGGTCATTAGATCACTGTAGTAAAGCAACTGCTCACCAGGGAAGTCTGCTGCTGGTATTGAAATTACATATTTCAGTCTGCATGTCAGAATTTTTTTAATGAAATAGAAGAGGATTTGAGAAGTCACTCAAAATGTGCCCTAATTTTTCTTTCTGCAGCACTAATCATACTTTCTTTGGCAAAATGAACCCCCTCATTTTGTTTCTTTTCAAATTAAATGTTTTAATAGTTACCACTTTATTTCAATCAAGATGGCTTAAGGTGTGCTATACTTTAGTCATAAGTCATAAGGCTGTTAGCACTCTAGTTGTTCTTTAGAACACTCTAGGTGGCTGCAGTAGAACACAAAGTAATCAACGGTCAGTCTCTGTCCTTGTTGGATGTACATGTTTTACTGAGACTGTCAGACTTCATTTTCACATGACTGAGAAAGATAATGTGAATTTACAGAAAATATGCTCTTGGTGTAGCTTATAGATCACCTTCCAAACCTCTGTGGGAAAAGCATGAGAAAATAGTTTTCTCTCAAACACGATTCATGATATCCCAGCAGAAGGCTTTCTCACAAGGTACAATCACCTTAGAACACACCACAACTCCTAAAATGAGTATGGTACCAAATCAAATTTCAAAGCTTTATTCGACAGCATGTCGTAAAAGCTGTTATACATCCTAACACTACACAATAAATACTACAATAATAAAACCATTATTTTTAAAAAACTCATTAAACCATAATGCTGTCATATTCCAGATAAAAGGACAATTGATACATGATAATTAAAAATAGTTCAATAAAACATGAATTTTAAGAAATTGATCTACATTAAGTGGTGTCGGTTAATACATTGGGCAGTATCTAACTGTTGTAAAGTGCGGGTGCGTATTGTCCATGCCCACCCTAAAAATTATGCAACGCCAATCGCCACGCAGGGTGTACAATCTGATTCCAGCACTCTTAACGCCTCTATGTACCTACGTGTACATAGGTTTAAACACACAGGTTTTATCCACTTCCGTCGGGGGCTTGCATAAAGGGGACAAACAAACAGTAGATGAGCAATGTTCTCGATCAAGTCTTTACAATAGTGGCATTTGTCATCCTGATTAGCTGACCATTTGTGGGTAAATGCCTTTAAAGGAAGGGTCCCGATTCTGAATTGAAAATACAATTTTCTATCCAACGGCCTTTCAATAATGTCCCAGTATGGCTCACAAGATGGTATAAGTTTGATATCCAGAAAACGTCCTGTTAGATTAGTGTTGGATCCAGTACTATAAGCAGTCAACCATACCATTTCCAATACATTTTTTTCAGTGTTACCTTGGGTGGAAAGCTTAAGGCATTGGGAGTGTTCCATAAGTGGTCTAGATCCAATTTAGTTAGCATACCCCTAATTTCCTTTAACCACGGGATCAAATGAAAACAATCTGCCCTGATGATGTCCTTCAGGGCAGTGGCATCGTGAGCTAGTTCAGGGGTAGTCATAATGCGTCTCCAGTATAATAAGGGTCGCAATCGTGCCAAATCCTCAATGTTCTTACTGCCAAGATCATATACCAGTGGGACGGTAGGGGTACTTTGGGGAACCCCAACAAGACTTATGGTACCATCAACAAATGATTTATAATGTAACTAAAGTCTTGAAATCTTCTATTAACTGCAAAGCTTTTAATGAGGTGCTATCATGTATATTGGTCCCCAGATGGCTGCCAACACTTCTTGGATGAAGTGATGACAGCCAATCAGATCTCAAAATGAGATGTGTTGTTAGGGTCCGCCCAGATATATATGTATTTTTTCCTTTAATATCTAAACTACTGAACAGATTTACATCATTTAACCAAAAGGCACGAGTGTGAACCAAGGACTACCTCTTTGCCAAATTTGGTGTAATTCCGTTCAGCAGTTCAGGCTGTAGCTGCGATTAACGGTCCCTATAGAAAATTGCAGGGCGAAAACATGTTTTGGGACCCTCTTTTTTCTCGGTCCCCGCTTGACGAATCATCCCAAGACTTTCAAGTTAGGAGCAAACCGGAGGGGGCCATACGTTTTAAAAATTTCGAGAAGATTCGTCAATCAGTGCCAAAGTTATTCAAAATAGAATGTTGCGGATTTCCTATGGAAAACAGGTCCTAACTATAACTACCTACTGGCGACAACCAGTAGATAATTTATATATATATATATATTCACTGAAAAAACCATAGGTTTCACACCAGTTATAGTTAGGAATTAGCATTTAAAAAACCTATTAAATTCACTGAAAAAACCATAGGTTTCACACCAGTTATAGTTAGCTGGAAATTTTACTGATATAAAACCATTGAAATTCCCACGTTATAGTTAGATGGACTCACTATAACTTGCGCGTGCAATGCACTGCTGATGACATCACATATTACATCACTCATGACATGGTCAGTGACATCACTCATGACATCACTGATGACACCATCCAGTGAATGTGTGTGTTTCTGAAAAATAAATATATTTTATATATGTATATGTAAAAGTTGATGGAAGAATAAATGTTTAAATAAGTGTCTAAATGGATGGTTTTTAAAAATTGATTGGTTAACTGGCTTAATAAGACATCATCAGCAGTGCATTGCACGCGCAAGTTATAGTGAGTCCATCTAACTATAACGTGGGAATTTCAATGGTTTTATATCAGTAAAATTTCCAGCTAACTATAACTGGTGTGAAACCTATGGTTTTTTCAGTGAATTTAATAGGTTTTTTAAATGCTAATTCCTAACTATAACTGGTGTGAAACCTATGGTTTTTTCAGTGAATTTCATAGGTTTTTTAAATGCTAATTCCTAACTATAACTGGTGTGAAACCTATGGTTTTTTCAGTGAATTTCATAGGTTTTTTAAATGCTAATTCCTAACTATAACTGGTGTGAAACCTATGGTTTTTTCAGTGAATTTCAAAGTTATTTAAATGCTAATTCCTTTGTATATCGAGTTTCTAACCTTTTTTTTTTTTACAATTTGCTGTTTTTTTTTAAGTATTCATTTTTTTTATAATTTTTTTCTTTTGCGCTCTGGGTGCGCGCTCGGGGAAGCTTTCAGCTAAGCTCTCCTGTAAGCTTTTCCGTGCGCTCATCTGAAAGCGCACCCAGAGCGCAACTGTCGTTCGTGAAAAAAAAATATGAATGAAAAGTTAATAATAATGCAAAACATTTCGTACCATACAAATAAAATTTGTTTTTTTTAATATGGAAAATGATTATGCATTTCTATTAAAGATTGATGACGTCACTTCGGCGCGCAACGTACGTGCCCTCGGAAGCGCCTCCGTGCGCGGCGCCTAAACGCACGCAAAAGCGCCTACGATCGCGCCACGTTTGCGCCCCGGAAGCGCCTACGATCGCGCTGCGTAAACGCACCCGGAAGTGCACCTGAGCGCGCAACGTAAGCGCGTCGGGTCATGTGACCCTAAAATAACACTTTTCATTGGTTGCTAACAGTTTTTTTTTACAATGAATGAAATCCCCACCCATTTCCTTCACTTCTTCTTTCACTTTTGTGACTGAAAGACCTGCCTTTTTTGCTGCTCCATATTCCTGGATTCATCATGGCTGCCAGACCATCCAGCAGTGAAGATGACTCCAATGATTTCATTGATGAAGAGCCTCCTACCCCAAAGGTGAAGGAACATTTCATCTGGAAATTTTTTAAGTTTCCAGAAGGCCAGAAGAAGGTGAATGCACCAAAAGTAGAGTGCAGGATCTGCAAACATGTCCTGTCACGGGGTAACCCCCTAAAAAAATACTCTTTTGGCAACTTCACCATGATTCGCCATGTGAAGAGCAGGCACCCCCAGAATTTTGCCCGGGAAAGTGTCAGGGCTCTGGCACAGGAGGTTCCCAGAGATGGGGCCTCTACATCAACAGGAGGAGCAACTTCTTCTGGAAGAGAACAATCTCAGGGGCAGGTAGCAAACATTCAACCTGCATTCAACCATGGGGTCGTCAGATGCAGATACTGCAATCAACTCCTCACCTATGGGGAGCAAAGTGTCCTGCTCATGGTTCGGGCATTAGAGAACCATCACTGCCCTTCCCACCCCTAATTTTTTTCTTTTCTTTTTGCTCCTGTTGAGCAGTTTCTATTCCCTGTTTTTGTTCCTCTTCAGTTAAAAGAAGAAAACCAAAAGTTCTTTTCAGAACTACCTCCAATTCTCATCAAAGAGCTATAATCTTAAAAAATGAAGAGTAAGTGAAATATAGTGCATTGATAATTGAAAGGAGAATGAGTAAGAAAGAACAGAAAGGTATGAGAGGTGAAAGGAAGTGAAGTAGGAGGACTGAAAGAAGGTGAGTGTTAGAAAAGAAAGTTATGACACAGTGAATAAACTGGAGGCCTCATTTCTGAAAAGTGACGCATCGCTACGTGAAAATAGCGATGCGTCACTTATCTGGACGCACTCCTTATGACATTCCAGATGTGTCATATTTAATGTATAACGAATCATATCGCAAGGAGTTACAGATACGTCAGTATTTCTGACATATCTGTAAACACAAAAGTAACGCATTGCAGGAGTGCGTCACAAAAGTGACGCAACTCCAGTAATGTGTCCTTTCACATGGAAAAAGCACCATGTGAAAGGTTTGCTCTGAAGCAGGCGCAAGATTTTGGCGCAACTGCATCCTAAAAGTGACGCACTGCGTCATTATTACCAAGCTTTTTGCAAGGAACACCCCCTCTGCATGCATTATACCTGACACTATTTTTTAAAAAGTGACGCATCTAGGTACATGGGTCACTTTTTAAAACTCTGCACCATATTGTATCTGCATCAGGTATAATGTATGCAGAGGGGGCAATCCCTCGCAAAAAGCTTGGTAATAACAACGTACTGAAATCTATGAGATTTCCCTGCGTCACTTTTAGGATGCTATTGCGTCAAAATTTTGCGCCGGCCTCGCATCACTTTTATGTTTACACATATGTCAGAAATACTGACGTATCTGTAACTCCTTGCAACATGATTCGTCATACATTAAATATGACACATCTGGAATGTCATAAGGACTGTGTACAGAAAAGTGACGCATCACACCAGCAGTGTAATAAAATGTGCCTCGTTGCACTATATTTAAAGGATGCAACAGCATCCTAAAAGTGACGCAGTGAAATCTCAAACATTTCACTGCGTCGCTATTACAAAGCTTTTTGTGGGGGAACACCCCCTCTGCATGCATTATACCTCACGCAGATATAATGTGGCGCTTGATTTTAAAAAGTGACCCATCTACCTAGATACCTCACTTTTTAAATATAACGCAACGCAACACATTTTTTTACACTACTGGTGCAATGCGTCACTTTTCTGTGCGCACTCCTTATGACATTCCAAGTAACGCATTGCTGGAGTGCGTCACAAAAGTGACGCAACTCCAGTAATGTGTCCTTTCAAATGGGGAAAGCAGCATATGAAAGGTCTTGCCTCAGTCTAACACCTGCTGTAAAGCAGGCACAAGATTTTGACGCAACAGCATCCTAAAACTGACGCAGTGAAATCTCAAAGATTTCACTGCGTCGCTATTACAAAGCTTTTTGCGGGAGAACACCCCCTCTGCATACATTATACCTGACGCTATTTTTAAAAAGTGACGCATCTAGGTACATGGGTCACTTTTTAAAACTCTGCGCCATATTGTATCTGCAACATGATTCGTCATACATTAAATATGACACATCTGGAATGTCATAAGGAGTGCGCACAGAAAAGTGACGCATAACACCAGCAGTGTAATAAAATGTACCTCGTTGCACTATATTTAAAAAGTGACGCATCTAGATAGATGCGTCACTTTTTAAATATTGCATAACAATGCGCATTTTTTTACACCGCTGGTGCGTCACAAAAATTGACGCACAGGAAGCGCAAAACTAACAGCGCAGGGCCTTCATAAATATGGTCCTGAATTTTCCCCGTGCTTCCGGTGCGCGTACCATGCGCTTCCCCCGCGCAAAACGAAAAAAATTTTTTAATGCCCTGCAGGACCCTATTTTAGTCCCTACATCAAACCTAGGGGGTCAGAGGGGGTCTACTCTTCCCCCTTATGGTCATTTGCCCCTTTTTTTTTCAAACCCCTTGTGTCTCGATTTTACCGAGACACAAGATGGCGGCCGCTCCGCACTGTTTAGAATGTTTACAGACAACTGAGATCCAATCAGCTTCCTGCGCGCAAGTCGCGTGTCGCGCCTGGAGCGCACTCCCGTGCGCGCACGGGAGAGCGCCTATAGATATATATATTTTTTTGAACCTAAATTACTCAAAATCCACTGGAGCACATATCTTGAGACATAGCAAAGGCACATCGGGCTACCAGTCCCTACAATTTTGCCAAGTTTGGTGGAAATCCATTCAGCCGTTCGGGCTAAAAGTGAAATCGACCGCCCTATGGAAATTAACATGGGGAAAACGCGTTTTGGGACCCCCCTTTTATCTCGGCCCCCGCTTGACGAATCCCCCCCAAACTTTCAGGGAAGGACCGGACCGCCATGAGACCATTTTCCTGAAAATTTCAGGCAGATTCGTCAACCGGCGCCAAAGTTATTCAAAATAGAATGTTGAGATTTAACATTGAAAATTATCCTAACTATAACTACCTACTGGCGACCGCCAGTAGGTAATATATACTAGCAGCCCGCCCCAGCGTTGCCTGGGGGCAATGAGGCTTCAGGGCCAACCGCCCGCCCAGGCCCCCGCCCGCCCGACATTGTCCGTGCATGCCCATGCACGGACACGGACCAGGCCCCCCTCCTGCCCCGACTCACTCCCGCCCCCCTCCCGCCCCGACTCACTCGCGCTCCGAAATTTTCCTTTACTGCTGCCTCTTCCAGCTAATAGCACTGTGAAGGTCGTTCTTGCCTCCCCCTGCATCACACAGTCTCGCACTGAACTTTCCCTTTCCTTACCTCTGCCGCCGCTCCTCACTGCACAGCCGCTCGTCACTGCACCGCCGCTCCTCCTTCGTCGTCATCAGGCACGTCGCGGCCAGCGCTAGGTCCCGGCCGGCGCTACTTTCAGGGGACTACTTTGTTTTGAAACGTAATTTTTTTTATTTAAATTTTTTTTTAAATTTATATAGCCTATGTCCATCTACACACCCTGACATTTTCATAGATGTATCGGGTGTGTAGATTGGCGCTGTGGTTCCCGAGTTTACCTGGCCAAAAGGTGCAAGTTCTCTCTTTATAATAGTAGTATAGATATATATATATATTTCCAAATCGTATGCAAATCAGCGTGCTCTCAGGCAAGAAGACAAAGCAACTCCAAGAAGGTGCCTAGGATGTTTAATCCACAACGCGTTTCACCACACAAAGTGGCTTGATCACATGAATCTCATGCATACTAGTCACCACATTTGTAATCCTCGGGAACATAAACATAGAAATGGGACTACAATCCTTATTGACACATGCAAAGTTAATGTAGCGATACTGTTGAGTAAAAGGTGTCCTAATGCCCCAAACATGTGTGGAGAAGTGTGGCTCACTGGTTAGAGGAGGCAGACCTGGAAGCAGAGGTCAGCCCGGGACCAGGGTTCAATTCCTGGCGCGGCAGGGTCTTGAGTCCAAAAAAATGTCCATGGACTTGACAATTCTCGCTCCGGTGCCTACTCGATTCACGGGTTCACACTCTGCGACTCTGGGCAATAGCTTGCTTAATCTCCACAACGGCCCCTCGCGGCGGGATGCCTGGCTTTCACCTTGCGGATACCCTGCCGGGGTTATCTCACAGGGGAATACCAGGACGGGTTCCCTAAGCAAGCGCTTAGAAACCGCTCGGTGATTTGCGCTATATAAATTCCTGTACATTTACATTTACATGTACCGAGATGCATAATAACAATAATCATACAATACATGCTAAATATGCTGGTGAATACATTCATATACAAAACTAACTGAATCCATACAGAGGCATTACTGTCACAGTCTTACATGTAAATAAAATAAATAAAAACAGTCACTTCGGCATAACAGTTATCTTGGAACACGGAGAATAGTACTGCCTACAAGCGTAATGCGCTGCCGGACGGAGCAAAGAGTTGCATAGTAACATCCATCGGACCACGTCATCACTGGTTCATGACAAACCCGCCCCCCGCTGAGAATACCGCATCAGGCGTGAGTGTCAGAAGTGGATTGTACAATAAAGTTCACAATACAAAAAGTGCAAGCTTTGCCAAATGAGTGCCCACAATGCGGAGATAGAAAATAAAGAAATCGTGTTTTACACCACCTGGGTGTCTCTGTGTTGGCCAGTGCCAAAATCGTATGTAACCTCAGTCATGATAACATACCGACTAATCCAAATTGATGATCAAAGCGTCATGTAGAAACATCAATAATATCGAAAAACCAACACCAGTGCTGGCAAGTGCCAGACTGTGATAGAAAATACTATTCATAGTGGAACGGATTAGAAATCCGGAGGCCAGCTGTCCACTCTGAACACAACTACAGCAGTTAAAGGGACAATAAAGGAAAGTCCAGGCATGTGTATGTTACCCGTAGTATAAAAGTGGTATACGGTTAGTGCAAAAACGTCCTGGTGCTCGTGATTAATGGAAGAAAAGAAAGGGGGAAAAACGCCTGTAACAGGTGAGTGCAGGTGACTTGGGCCCCTCTCTTCCCCTCTAAAAAGAAAACACAGAAAAAAGAAGAATTAAAATAGGCTGAAATAGATGCTCATCCATTGCAAAATACACATCAATGAAAAAACTAGGGCACACAGTTATAAAACATATAACAACATTGTCATTAAACATGGAGGAAATTTGTCAACAACACAAATATATGTCCCCACCATTATTCTTTGAGATGGACTGATAATTCTTCCTATTGTTTGAGACCTCCCGGAGCCTTAGTCTAGAAATCTATGATCATCTTTGACTCCCTTTGTCTTAGTGTGAGGACCCTGTTCCCTCCCCTGGGCTTTTTGATGATCTGTTCAAGGATGATGTAACTAAGATCTCTAGTGTTAGAGAAATGTTTTTCCCTGAAATGGTGTGCCACAGGGTATTTGGGGTCAAAATTGGTGATGGCTCAAGTATGCTCCAAAATATGCTTTTTGGCCATACAAGTGGTACTATCAATGTACCACTTGTTACAGGTACACACAATGGCGTAGGCCACGAATCTGGAGGTACACGTCAGAAATTGGGCGATGTTTTTTGTGATCCCATTATAGCAAAACTGTTTGTAACTCTTGCTGTGGGAGCAGGCTTTGCAGTGGCCACACGGAAAACACCCGTTAAGGCCCTGTATGTTGGATGGGGGGAGTTATGTCACTGTGTACCAGCATAACTCTGATGTGGCTGCTCCGCCGGTAAGTGATGCTGGGTCTCTCCGGGAGACTGTTCCCAATCACATTGTCCGACCTCAGTACCCCCCAGTGTTTCGCAATGATTTTCTTGATAGCCTAGGCATCTGAACTGTAAGTGAGTACCAGTCTAGTGGTATCATTCTCATTGTTGGTGTCAGTGGGATTGTAAGCCAGGGTCTGTTGCCTCTCTACCTTGTTCACTCTTTCAAGAGCTTTTTTCAACACCGAATTAGGGTAACCCCTTTCTCTGAACCTCTCCAGGATAACCTCACTCTCCAAAACATACGCCTGATTGGTATTGCAGTTGCGTTTTGCCTTCAGCAGTTCCCCGTACGGAATGGACCATTTGAGATTGTCAGGGTGACTGCTGAGGGCATGCAGAATACTGTTCCCAGCAGACGATTTGCGGTGTAGGAATGTATGTACTTTGTTATTCTTGATCTCCAACTTGACATCAAGATATTCGATTTCTGTCTTGCTCATGGTGCCGCTGAGGACAATGTTGAGATTATTGTTAATCATCAACAAACTTCCTAATGAACTTGTCAGCCTCATTAGTTGACCCTTTCCATACAATGAATAAGTCCTAGATGCAGCGAAGCCAAATCGACACATTTTTGAAATCCTGATGAAATGTGGGATCAGACCGTATGTCTTCCTCCCAGTTTCCTATGAACAGATTTGCGAAACTGGGAGGAAAACACGACCCCATGGCTGAGACATTGACCTGCCGGTAAAGGTTGCCATTGAACAGAAATATATTGTTACTCAAGCAATACTCCATCATGACGAGTAGCATCAGTGTGTGCTCCCAAAACCTGATATGTCTGTTGGCAAGATACCGTCTGCATGCCTCTAGTCCCTGCTGATGGTCAATGAAAGTTTATAGGCTCTGTACGTCAAGCGTTAAGAACATAGGGCCTTATTTATGAAGGGCTTGCGTCAGTTTTGCGCCGCCGGTGCGTCACTTTTTGTGACGCACCAGCGGTGTAGAAAATGCGCCTCGTTGCACCATATTTAAAAAGTGACGCATCTAGGTAGATGCGTCACTTTTTAAACCCCTGCGCTACATCATACCTGCGTCAGGTATAATGTATGCAGAGGGGGCGTTCCCCCGCAAAAATCCTCGTAATAGTGACGCAGTGAAATCTATGAGATTTCACTGCGTCACTTTTAGGACGCCGTTGCATCAAAATCTTGCGCCTGCCTCACAGCAGGCGTAAGACTGACGCAAGCCCTTTCACATGGGGCTTTCCCCATGTGAAAGGACACAGTGCTGGAGTTGCGTCACTTTTGTGACACACTCCAGCAATGCATCACTTTTGCGCTTACAGATACGTCAGAAATACTGACGTATCTGTAACTCCTTGCGACATGATGCGTCATACATTAAATACGACGCATCAGGAATGTCGTAAGGAGTGCGCAGTGAAAAGTGACGCATCGCTGTTTTCACGCAGCGATGCGTCACTTTTCATAAATGAGGCCCATAGAGTCAGTGTCCCATTCCAAAGTGTCTATCTTGTTCAAGAAATCCTTGGTGTCCCTCACAAAGCAGTCTAAGGTGATAACAGACTCCTTAAGGAAATGATCAATGTATTTGGACACCCGTTCTGATGCACTCCCCCTTAAAGACACTATGGGTCTGCCTGGTGGTCTAGTGACTTGTTTGTGAACCTTGGGTAAGAGGTACAGTACTTGTCTCTCCACTCTAGTAGGAGTTCCCAATAAGGGTGGGCCTAGTGAGCGTAGTGGGGCTACGTGAAGCTTCGTGAAGTGGGGAGGGTGCTACGCCCACCCACACACTTCGCGTAGCCCCACTACGCACCGCCCTCCTCCCTCCCGCCCTCTTCTACATGGTTCTATTACTTTAAAATACATTTTAAAGTACATTAAAGCACTTACCGTCTCTATGCAGCGTCCCGGGCTCCATCTTCAGATGACGCGGTGAGTTCTTCTAGCCAAATGTGCATGCACCACACATGGGGATACCTACACCAGGGAAGCCTGGTGCATGGGTGCAAAGTGACGTCGAAAACCGCCGTAGACCACAATGTAGGACTTCTGTGACAATGCGGCTGGTGAAGAAGGCGAAAGAGTCCGGTGTAACCGAAAGGTGGATTCAAGATGAGAGGTACCTGCAAGCAGAGGGGATAGAGTCTATGTGACTGAGGAGTGACCAGGAGGCATGAAAAACGAATGCCCACTGATGTCAGAGATGCAGGAGAGTTGACGGTGCCCTTGAAGTTTCAACTGAACAGGCCTGGGGAAGACCAGGAGCTGTTCACGAATTGTCCCACGTCAGATGTCAAGAGCCAGGGAGTCAGTGTCTGGCAGGGGCAACAATAAGCCTTGGCAATGACAACAAACGTAACATGTAAAAAGTGAGGTTTCGGGACCAGCAAGGTCTAAGTAACTCACCATGAGAAGGTAGGTCAGAGAAGGCCCTGAACAAGCAGGGGAGCCCACTGGAGCCAAAGAAGACTCTCAAGAGGACCAACGGGCCGAAGGCACAGGAGCCGCAAGAGGACCACCAAAGGATGAAGGCCCATGATTCAGGGGAAGCCGTGCAGGTGAAGATCTTGGCTGCAGGAGATGCTTGGGTCTGGAGCTTCTTGGAGCCCGAAGATCTCCGGCTGAAGAGAGTAAACACGCCTTGGCAATGGCAAGTCAGTGCAGTGCACAGGGGTACTGCTCAGCCTTTCCTGCAAGGGCTACTGGCTTCCAACATGCTGTGTGTACAGTACAGGCCTTGTGGGTGTTGCAGAACCACCACCTGTGTTGCTGAATCTTTTGTAGTCCATAGGAGCTTAGGAAAAGTAGACTGGTCAGCTTTGTTGCGGTACCTGCAGATGCAGGGAAGTTACTCCTTCACTTCAAGGGAGATTCCCTCGGGTGTCAGGAATGTCCACAGCCCGGTAGAAGAACCTTTAGGGAGCACAGACAATGCTGAAGACTGGCAGGACGATGAGGGCAGAAGCAGCAGGAGTCTTACCAGTTGCAGTCTTGTTTCCCAAAGGTAAGTCCAGCGAAGTCCAAAGTACCCAGACAGTTGAAGATGAAGTGGCTTTGGATCTGAATATTGTCCCATGACTAATCTAAGGAATCACCCACAGGTAAGACCTTAAGTAGCCTAAGCAAAGGGTTGAGATGATTTGCGGGTCCCTCCCACAGAAGGGGCTGAACAGTGGAGAAGATACTCTCATGTCATTTGTCCAGTTTCACGTCATTGCATGAGCTAATGGCTCCCTGACCTGGTTCCAACTAGAGTATGCAAGAAGGGTACCATATGTGCCCTATAAAGCAGTCTAGTGCTGCTGGCAAGTGCCCCCACCTTGACCCAATACACTAAATCCTGTTTGAGAGGTGGTCACGCCTCCCTGTGACTGGAAACCTATTGTCTTGCCTTCCCCTGCTTGAGCTTGGCTCAGCAAAAGACACACAAGTGATGGATGGAATGCAGAACAAATCAAAACATTCCCTCCAGTCAAGAGATCTGGGTTAAATCGATTGTTCTTTTGCTCACCATGCCACCCCAGTTTTGACCCAGCCAAGTGCAAATCAGTCTTGCCAAAGTTCCTCATGGAAATAGTCAAGCCTGAACTGCCAATCCAGGTCCTCCCTGGAAGATAAGCAGCAGCAGCAGCAGCAGGAGGGCAGAATTGTGTCTCCGGTCGGCAGCAGCCATAGTTTGCTATTCAGGTCTAGAATGAAAGCACGGTCTAATGTAGGGGCAGTTACTCCCCCTTACGTACATGTTGCCCATGTCATGGGACTTGAGACACAGGGTGCATCCCTGCATCAAGGCGGCACATATCAGAGCACAAAAGAATCCTTGTTGTAACTTGTAAGCCACATACGACTTCCAAAATGGAATTATTTGGGACACATGTGAAACGCCTAAGAGTGGGATACCTTAACAACTGTGACACACCCACCATCCATTAATAAATCCCTCAATTGACAGCACAACATGTCACACACATAATTGTCTGAGTGAAGTGCCTGTACAGATGAGTGACATGCACGCAGGGAATGTGTATCGGAATGCCTTTATTAGCACATACAGTGCTTGTGGTCAGTCAACGTAAATGTGTCATGACTTCTAAGGACCCACACAATATAACGTCAACCAGAAAAGAAATTGTCAATGATGTAGTCCCTACAGAGTATTCCTGCTGCGGCTGCAGTGGGGTGTGGTCCACCTGCCTCATCTTCATCATTATCGTCCTGTGCATCTGGCGCTCATATCCATGGGGCCTTGCTGTGTACACATATGTTGTGCAACACACAACATTCAGCGATCAACTTACACAAAAGGTCTGGGCTGTACAGGAGCTTGCCACCTGTGACGTCCAGACACTTGAAACGTGACTTCAACACGCCAAATGTGCGCTCCATGATGCCCCTGGTGCATTTGTGGGTCACATTGTACTGCCTCTAGGCCTGTGTGTTTGGGGCTGTCATTATCCAAACGCAGAGTGCATATCCTTGGTCACCTGTGACAGTGCAGAGAGACATGAGTCACGACTACGTACTGCATGATGTGTTGGAAGGCTCACTGGTTCATTGGTGTGTGATATGTGTGACCTAGTGATTCCTGTATGACATGTATTGCGTGTTGCACATGAGCTGCATCACTGTGTACTATGTAGCATCACTGCTGCACCTCCCCCATGTGCGCAGCGCAATTACATCACATGCACCCCTACAGCACACCATTGACATGCCTGTCTGCGCATGTCTACAAGCCTGAATAAGACATAGTGCAGATGTTTCGTAGAATGTGGCGGGCCACGTGTGTGTAGACCCATTTCAAGGACAGGGCTGACACGGATGTAGAACACCTGCCTGGCTGCACACAACATGCAATTGAGGGTAAATGTTCTCTGCCATGGTGTAATTAAGACTTAGTTCCAAATATGTGTCCTACTTGTCTGCTGTGTATGCTGGTGGAGTACATCAATGAGAATGCGGGACTGTGTCGCGGAGGCCCTGATGGTACAAGGAGCCTGCCAGGGTCATGGGCCTCAGGCCTGGAGCCTGCATGAGCACTTGGTGGGCCCTCTCCGACTCACGCCGGTGTCAGCAGTTGGGCATTGAGGCCTAGGTGCACAGGGGTGGCCAAGATGGGTTCCGGGACCAGCAGCCCGAGGTGCAGCAGGCGCACAGGATCGCAGGTAACACCGCTCATGGTGTCGGCCTGGTGGTGGGGTGAGAGGCACCACCTTGGCAGAGATGTTGGGCATTCCGGAAGAGATCCACGCACAGAGCTACATGCTTTTTATTCACACCCCTACGCTGGCCTTGTATACGCCGGCCAGCCCTCTCTGCTCACACTTACAGGGGAGGACATAACAACCTACATTTCCGCAATCTTCCCCACTGGCTGGGGTGACTTGGTCTTTCCACTGTCCACTACACTCCAAACACCAGCAGTGTGTGTCGACATGGATATGTGTGTGGTCTGCATACTGCAGCCTGCCCAGCACATCCACGTCACACTTGGTATTGTGTACTTTCTCAGTCATGGGTCACTTGCCTCCCAGGCACATGCCTTGTTCCCACCTCTCCCCAAAAACTGCTATTGTGTGGCTAAGGTGCCATGCCGTTGATGGCTTGTGTTCATGACTAGCCCAAGTTCCCACAGTAAGTTGTGCTGTTGTGTCTGGTGGGTGGGCATGCTGTTTGGCATGTTGTATCTGAGTTTGTAACATGTGCATTCCCAAAGTTGTGAGTTGCATGATTGTGAAGTTGAGGTGTGTGGTGTGTTCATTTGGTACTTACCAACGAGCAGTGCTGTTCCGTAGGTGCCATCCTGGAAGTGCTGGTTGATGATGGACTGTCGGAAGATGAAGGAATTATGCACACTGCCTGGATAGTTGGTGATGACATTGGTGAAGAGTCCCCAGTGGCCCACTATTCCCTGCACATTGATGGAATGCATGTGCTTTCTGTTGAGGTAATTGTGTGCAGTGTTGGCAGGGGGCACAAGTAGGACATGTGTGCAGTCTGTTTCCCCCAAAACATGCGGGAATCCAGCTATGGTGCAGAAGCCTTGCTTGGGCTCCAGCTGTTCCTCCGTGGTATGGGGAAACTATAGGCATTGGGGCACAAACTTATTAAAGCATCCAGGATAGGTCTAAGGAACTTTGATAGGGCTGGCTGTTAGACTTCTCCGACTCTGGCGGTTGTTGGTTGGAAGGTAACAGAGGCCAACAGATGCAGCACAGCCAGCAGCTTTGACTGCGGAGGGATGTTGGTTGTCTGCTGTGTTGGTACCGTCAACCTGTGGGCAGTGATATTTAGGATGCGGAGGATGGTTATTCTTTTGAGCCTGTAGTGGGCATTGACATACTCTGGTGTCATGTCTGTGAGGCTGGTGCATTTTCAGAAGGACCGCGGTCTGTGTCTGCACTGCCTCAATGGTGGTCTGGGATGGTGCGGGCGGGGTGCAGGGGGTGGTGGCGGTGGGTGTTGTGGCCCTGTTAGGGCTCTGAGCTGCATGATGAGTAGTTCCATGGCATATGTTGTTCTTCAGGTGTGGCTGTGGGCTGGGCTCCCTTTTGTGTTGAAGGCTGCCATCCGGATTTGCACCAGGTAAGGGCAGGTGTTAATTTCCTGCTGCCAACGTGCCTTATCACCTGTTTTGTGGTTGTATTCCCTATTAACAATCTCTCTCTCTCAGAGGGATATGTCCCACTGGAATGGAAGGTTGCCCAGGTCAGACCCATTCCCAAGAAATCCAATATTCTGTGGACAGATCTCTCTAACCTTTGTCCCATCTCTCTTCTTCCATTCTGGAGCAAGATAATGGAGAAACATGTGAACACCCACTTGTCCAACTATGTAGAACTGTCTGGATGTTTAGACCATTCCCAGTCCAGTTTTAGGCCCAAATACAGCACCGAATCTGCGTTATTTACATTAACGGATAACATCAGAATGACCCTAGATAAGGGCCATTCTATGATTCTGGTGCTGTTGGACCTATCCATGGCGTTCAACACAGATTCCCACAGTGTCTTGCTCAGAAGATTGGAGAAAACTGGGTTAAGAGATTCACCTCTGTCATGGATGAAAGTTTCTTGTCGAATCGCTCTCAGATCGTTAACCTGGGCTCGTATCAGTCAGCTCCGGTGGGTTGGACCAAGGGAGTACCTCAGGGCTCATGTTTGAGCCCAACCCTTTTTAACATCTATGTTGCTCCCTTGGACAACCTTATGAGACGTATGGGTTTATCCCCATATCATATGCCGATGATACTCGGCTTCTTTTTCCATTCAATACATTTACATCTTTGGTACAACTGGCATTCTCGAATGGGATGAGGGCCACATTACACTGGATGCGGAATAACTTCCTCCAGTGCAATTTAGGAAAAGCTGAGATCATGCTTCTGGGAGAAGCTCCCCTCCTTTGGACACCGGATTGGTGGCCAACAGATTTGGGCCCTCTTCCTCCCCCTAAGCTCACAGTTAAAAACCTGGGGATTTGCCTTGACCGTGATCTCAGTCTGAAAGAACATGTTAATAAAACACCAGGTTCCTGCTTCCATGTAATCAGCACGCTACACCGAGTGTTCCCCCTACTCCCAGACTCAGCTTGGAAAACCTTAGTCCAGGCAATGGTCTTGAGCCGCCTGGACTATGTTAATGGTCTGCTGATCTCGGCAAATAATGCCCTGCTCAGCAGACTGCAGGTGATGCAGAACACGGCAGCCCAGCTGGTTCTCAATGCTCCACCTTGGACCCCTTCACTACTCCTTCTTACGGAATTGCATTGGCTCCCTATCCATCAACGTATTAAGTTCAAAACCTGTTGTGCCATCCACAAGGCTTTGGTTAATTTGGGTTCCTCCTATCTCACCGAAAAATTCCTGCCTGACGTTCCCCCCAGATTCCTACGTTAAGGTGCTAAACACCTTTTGGTGGTAGCGTGAATAAAAAGGGCCAGATTAGGAGGAAGAGCTCTCTCCTATCGTGGACCACTCCTATGGAATGAAGTTCCGCTCCACTTAAGACAATGCTATGAACACTTGCAGTTCAGGAAAATGCTTAAGCCCTTTCTCTTCTGTAGTTGCTGATCCTGTTGAATGTGCGGCTATCCCTTCATAGTCCTGCTGAAGTGCAGTGATACCCCTTCGGGGGTCGATTCTAGCGCTATACAAACAATAACAAACAAACAAGCAAACAAATCTGGCTGGTCGATGAGAACGCGGAGAAGTGGTGTTGTCACGGCTTTTGGCACAGGAACGCCTATTCCTCATCTCATCATCGATAGTTGCTGGGGTCATCGGCGGAGATGTTTTTTGCGGCTGCCAGCTTGTGAATGAGGCGATACATTTCTCTCGACTTTGGCTGCGATAAAGTGCCGTGCCGTTAACTAGGCGATAGCTCCTTGAGAATATGCCCCTATATGTACACATCTCCTCCACCTCACACAGGGGGTGGAGCCATATACCCAAGTATTAGTTACTACTGCTAAAAAGAAATAGCAGAAAGTCCGGTACCACACATACCCACGCAAATCAGTTGGGGGAGGGAAGGATCACTTGTCCTGCTAACCTGGATTTTACAGGTAGGTGGTATGTCCCTTGGTAAAAAACTCTCATGTACCTGAGTAGATGTTTTCTGGTAGCGGTATATCTTGGTTCTCCGCTATATTTCTCTCGTGTCTGCATAATCACAGGGTTAGTTGGTATGCAGCCTCCACCTGGAGGTTTTAACCCAAGGTTAAAAGCAGTAGTGTCCAGTGATAAGTGGTGATTGTGAGATTAAAATAACTCGGACAGCCAGTTAACAATATTTATTGTTCTGGATTTGAGTTAGTGGTGAAAATATAATAGATATGCGTGAAGAGAATTGTTAAGATTCTCACGCTATCCATTCTCGTGATATTAAAAGGTCAACATGTTTCGCCTAGAAAGGTGGGTGGGCTTTCTTCAGGACTGTGTGGTGTGTGAGTGGTAAAGTGAAGTATTAGTCCTTTATGCCTTGGAGGTCAGTCTTGTGCCAGTAAATACAAATGATGTGGGTAACGTTGGGGAAGGTATTGGACATAAGTCAAAAGTGTGCATTATATATTAAAGTGCAACATATAAAAATGGGAATACTTTATCGATCACTACATCTTGCAGTCAAATACCACATACTCAAGTGCCTGGTTTACAACAATGCTCATTGTTCGTTTTCTTCGATCAGGTGGCAAATTTCCCTTCTCATTATCAGTATTTTCATACATACCAGTTGTGGTGTGTATACTTTTGTAAAATTAAATATTAAATTATATACAAGCCTCTGGCTGTTTGCTCATAGTTTCGTAAGGGGATTGGGCGCCTTAGCGCAAAATTGTAATTTCCTTTGCTATCTAATTACTACGAGCCCTTTTAGGTGTCATGGTAATGCGTTTTTATGTGTGTGCATATTTGTGCTGGCGTTGCGTAAAAATTGGGGTGCTGTTAGTCTCATACACAACGATAAGTTGTGTTCGTGCAGTTATGGGAGCTCACAGTATTTTTATATTTTTGTTATTGATAAATATCGTGTGCGATATGTGTGCTCATTGGCTTAAATAAAACCTTAATTCGCCTTAATATGGTGTCGGTGTACTCACCACTATTTGGCAATATCATTCACTGTCTTTACCCATAGCTGTTTTGCGGATAAAAGTTAGTTACTGAAGTATCGGCAAATAAGTGTTGGTCGATGCTCAAAGCACGCTTCTATCTTTTAAAGCGTCTGATTATGAACTGAGTGCGGGGCTTTCGCTCACGTTTTTATCGTTTTGGAGGACAAATGCACGACCCGTCAATATGCAGTCACACGCATTCCAGGGACTAGTCTTACTTTAGACAATGCAGCCACGTACCTCTGCACAGTGATTATGTGCTTTCACACATACCCAACCACATATACTGCAACAACCTCCCTAAGAAAATAATGGTGGTAGGGACCTAAAATAAAACCCTATAGAAAATATTGTTACATTTAGTTATTTAAAATAGTTCAACTATAAATAAATATAATATAGTGTTAAAAATATATTAAATTATATTTTAAAACAACTTTTATTAAAAAATAAATGCAACATTTAATAAAAAATATAACTAAAAATGTTTTTTGAATGTATTCCATGCATCACTTGTCATAAATATTTATGCATAATAAATATTACTTTTTTACTTTTGGTGAGAATTAGTTCCTTTTAATTTTAAACTCAGAAAAATAAATGGAAGTTAATTTAATATTGTTAGAAATGGGGGTCTCCAGTTGGCAGAGGAGGGATCTTTGTCCAAATAGGGACTCTTGCTTCCAGCCAGGGTAAGGGGGATACACACTTTAGATAACCCCTGCTCACCCCCTGGGTAGCTTGGCACGAGCAGACAGGCTTATCCCAAATGCAATGTGTAACTTTTTATACTCAAAATACACAGTAATACAGTGATGACACCACAAATGAACACCACACCAGCTCAGGAAAAATAAAGTATCTTTATTTAAACTCAACAAAACCAAAACAACAAAAATCCAACACACATGTAATAAGAATATGACTTTCAAAAGGTTTCAAACAACTAGGTCCAAAGAAAACTATAGATGCATGATTTCTCACAAAGTACCTTTGGATGCGTCAAAATTGACAAGGCCAAACAGCTGCAGAGATGGAAAGTGCTGAAAAGAAAGACAGGTGTCAGTTCCTGAGACCTTGGGGAGGCGATGCAACAGTTCTGCTACACGGAGGAGAAGTGATGCATCAAATCCAATCTGTAAGGGGATGTGATTAAGGGTGGGCGTAAAATCCGTTTTGCGGGCGAATTTGCGGATTTTCCGCGATTTCGCGATCCGCGAATTTCACAAAATCCCGGTAAAAACAGCGAATCAGCGGGGACGAATTTTCAGCCAAGCAAGGGTTACAGCAGCAGGTGCAAAAGTTGAACCTAATTTCTTTGTAACCTTTTACAAAAGGGTTACAAACAAATTAACTTCAACTTGGACACCTGCTGCTCATTGCTTCCTGGCGCCTCGTTGCCTACTTGCAACTATTCTCTGACCCTGCTCTGACCCTTGAAGCAGGGTCAGAGAACAGTTACAAGTAGGCAACGAGGCACCTGTCCAAGGAATTAAACCTCACCAGGAAGCACTTACAGATATAAAAAACAGGAAGAAGGGAGAGGATGGCAAATACACCCATTTTGAGTTGTCAGGAGGGGTTAAACTAAAAGAGACCTTTACAGCACAATTTTCATATGCATTTTGCTAAAAATAAAAAGCTGTATGTTCTGTAGGGGCAACTCAGGAATCTGGCCCTTCAGAGATCCGGCCTCTCTTTCTTTCTCTCGTTCTCTCTCGTTCTCTCTCTCCCTCTCTCTTTCCCTCTCTTTCTCTATCTATCTATCTATCTATCTATCTATCTATCTATCTATCTATCTATCTATCTATCTATCTATCTATCTATATATCTATCTCTCTCTCCATCTCCCATAAACGACTGCATGGGTAACTTCGCTATGCAAGCGGCTCGCGAAGACGCAAAAAGCCCCGCGAACACGCAAAAAACTCAGCGAACACGCAAAAAAACAAAAATCCGCAAATTCGCACAAATTCGCGAATGTTGCGGATCGCAAATTCACAAATCTGCAAATTTGCGGATTTGCAAAATTCGCCCATGCTTAGATGTGATGCGTCGACTCCAAGACGATTCTGGGCCGTGGGATATGCATGGGGTAAACTTGCTGCACAGGTACGATAAGTCGGAAATCGATGCGGCAGCGTCGAACAGCGCTGCATCGGTTTCTTCAGCTGCGATCCCTCGATGCGTTGGTTCTTGCACCCTCAACAGGTGCTGCGTCAGTTCTGCAGCTGTTCGGTGATGCATGGAGATTCTTCTCGCACAGCGGTGCTGCATCGAAAAAACATTCGCTTGAAGAGCGATGTGTCGGTTTATTCAGTTTTTAATCTCCTCCAACTCCCAGCAGCAGGAACAACCTCCAGAGGCCCAGAACCAGGATAGGCACCTCCTGGCAGGTCAGAAATCTCAGCAGTAGAGTTCAGGAGAGCTGGAGATGTAAGTATTTTTGTTCCTGAGACTTTAGAAAAGGAGGCCAGCACACACAGGCCCTTGGAGATCTTCATCAAGAAAGTTCACAGCAAAGCTCAAGTCTTTGTCCTTTCTTTAACAGGAACAGCAACTGCAGGCCAACCTCACACAGCACACAGCAAAGGGGCAGTACTCCTCCTCACAGCTCTTCAGCTTTTCTTCTTGGCAAAGGTTCCTCTTGAGTCAAGAAGTAATCTAAAGTTCTGGGGTTTAAGGTCTACTACTTATATCCTATTTTGTCTTTGTTTGCTTTGTTCAAGGTTCTTTGACTCCAGTTCAAACCAATTCTGTCCTCACTGGTGCAGTACGACCACAGAGGGTTGAGACAGCATTGTGCAAGGGAGACAGGCCCTATTCGGGTGCAAGGAAATCTCCTTCCACTACTTGAAAATGCAGCCAAGCCCCATTCAGCTCCGCTCTCCGTCATCCAGGAAGGGCCAGGCTCATCTAACCACCCAGTGGTTGTTTACAGTGAATGTATAGTCCCAGACCCTTTCACTCCAAAACCAGACAGTCAGTCTACAGACAGGCAGAGGCACACTGAATGGTTAAAAGTGGCATTTTCAAAAACACAATTTAAAAACCATCTTTCCTAAAAGATGTGTTATTAAATTCTGAGTGCAGAGAACCTAAACTTTATTTCTCTATCTTGTCCCATGGAAAGTTATACTTGTAAGATGTTACAAACTATTTCCCATTCTATCCTATGGGGCAAATAGCCTTTAAATAGTGAAAAACGAAATTGGCATTATTTCACTATCAGGACATGCCACACACACCAGTACATGTCCGACCTTTCACATACACTGCACCCTGCCCAGAGGGGGTACATTAGGTCAACCATAGGGGTGTGTTACATGTCTTACATGTAAGAAAAGGGGAGGTTAGGGCCTGGCAAGATGGTGCACTTGTCAGATAGATATGGCAGTGAACAAACTGCGCACAGACTGTGCAGTGGCAGGTCTGAAATACCTTTTCAGGGCTACTCTGGTGGGTGGCACAATCAGTGCTGCAGGCCCACTAGTAGCATTTGATTTACAGGCCCTGGGACACTTAGTGCACTTCACAAGAAGCTTACCAGTAAATTAAATATGCCACTCATGGAAACACCAATTCATAATAATTTACACGGAGAGCATATGCACTTTAGCACGGATCAGCAGTTGTAAAGTGTCCAGGGTCATATAGACAACAACAACAACAACAGGTCATGATAAAATAGGAGGAAGAAGTAAAAAGGTTGGGGATAACTCTGCAAAAAGGGCCAAGTCCAACACATATATTTAGGGTGAATCACAAATTCACCAAATTAACCTGTGCTTCACCCTCTGGTAGCTTGACACAAAGGCAGTCACACTTAAGTGAGAGACAATGCGTAAAGTATTAATGCAGCATCAAGCAGTAATAAAGTGAAAACACAACACATGAAAAATCCTAAACTAATTCAGACCAGGTAAAGCCAGCTAAGAAATGTACCTTATGTTCTTGATGTGGGGAATTGTGCTGTGCAGCTGTGTTCCAGGGTATGATGCAGGGTCCTGTCAGAAGATGAGTCACGCAGCATCAGTTCTGATAAGCGATGCGGGGTCCTGTGTTCATTTGAGCTCCCCTGTATCGTTTTTGATGAAGAGTAGTGAGGATTGTGAGGCAAGGTCCATGTTGACTTGTGTGGCACTGCTTTGGTTCCCATTGGAAACTGAAAGGGCAGCAATGCGAGGTCCTGCATCCTGTTGGGTGACATCGCTCCACATTGGTTCTGATGGGGACAAGAGCTGGGCTGGCAAGGCACCTTAATTCCCATTTCCAAGTGAGCCGGGTATTGCCAGATGTGGGTCTCGGGCTCACTTTACCACTGGATTCAAGCTAGCCTGGCTGATGAGGGGTGATGCCCAAAAACCTGTCTCAGGATCCTTGTTTCCGGTCCCGAGAGGACCTGGCCTGGCAGTTCATGCTGGACTGCTCCCATTGGGTTCACGGTCAAGACTGATTTCCACATGGCTGGGTTCAAACTGAAATGGCATCAGGAGCAAAAAAATGATGGATTTAGGCCCAGATCTCTGTACATGTGGTGAACGTATGACATTGTGCTGCATTCTCTCCATCAATTGTTCTTTTTGCATTTGTCATCCGAGTGGGACAGGTATGCCCAAACATGGGTCCCATGCTCTCCATGCCACTGGACTCAAGCTATCCTGGCCAATGAGGGGTGAAAACCC
The DNA here is from genome assembly GCF_964263255.1 of Lissotriton vulgaris. Classification (NCBI taxonomy): domain Eukaryota; kingdom Metazoa; phylum Chordata; class Amphibia; order Caudata; family Salamandridae; genus Lissotriton; species Lissotriton vulgaris. Next base: position 504,496,644 of record NC_141694.1, read on the forward strand.
GAAAACAGTCCTAGGATGCTTGTTTGCAGTCCATGGAGGGCCTGGGCTGGCAGTTGGGGCTGGACTGTTTTCATTATGTGCACGGTCAAGACCAATTTGCATATGGCTGGGTTCAAACTGGAATGGCATGGGGAGCAAAAAAACGATGGATTTAGCCCCAGATCTCTATACTGGGGTGAATGTATGACATTGTTCTGCATTCTGTCCATCATTTGTTGTTTGTGCCAAAGCCCCCAGAGGGCTGTCCTGTTGCTTGAGATCTGCCTTGCTGCTTGAAGCCAAGACTACCATAGTGACTCCAAGGGCTAGTTAGATGACCTGCTTTTCAAAGTTACTGGGACATAACACGCTCCAACAACTTGACTCCTGAACACGAATGCTGTCTGAAGTGGGTCCTGCCTCCCAAGAGGTGCTCACCAACTTCTGGATCGTTGAAAATGGTGCTAACATTGTCCAAAAAGCCAAAATACAAAATTTGGGACAGAAACATTTCAGCCAAAAAGTGCCCTGAGAGGAGAACGGGACCTACCTGCTTGCCAAATCGCTCAAGGTGCATCGCTGGTCAGCCTGACTTTGCTGTAGCTCCCACTACATTTTCGCCGAAGCAGTAAATCTGGTTCACCAGCTCCTCACAGAAGGGGTATCTGGACTCGTGGATCCCTCAACTGCTACAGCCTCCATCTTCATCCAGCTGGAGATTTTCTCCCTCCAAAAAAGAGGCTTAGAGGCTAATTACCCTCACCCCAACCAAAGGTGACAAACCCAAGGAGGCACCTGCCGTGGGCCCCCAAAAACTACTTTCCGACATGGTTTCTATGTCGGACAGGCCGACAGGAAAACCATGCCAGAAACCGTGCATCATAATCCAAGGGCGGAAAGGCCCGCCCTTTGGGTTTACAAGCCCATTCCGACTGGCCGACAGGCTCTTGAGCCCGTTGGAAGCAATCTAAAATGACAGTCTGGTTTACTTTCCGACTGCCAGCACTGTAATACAGAGGTCGGAAAGTGAACCGAGTGGCTGATTATGATGCAGCCTGGAAGGCTCTGACCATGAATTGGAGCCTTTACAGGCCTGCTTTGTAATCACCCAATTTCTAACAGCCCGTTTCCACAGTCAATCATACACTCAGGGATTGACTCACAACAGCATTTATGAGTAAGAGAAGTAGTGCTACACAGGTACTCTTACATGCTTTTGGGAAACAGGTCTGAGTTGTCAATCTCCCTTCCCTATCAGTGAAAGTGCAATGAGGACACTGTCTTTCCTAATTGTACCAATCTGTATATGAATATTTCCTGAATTTTCCCATTTAAAGGCATGTAAAAATGCATATGAGTATCACAAAAGTGCGGCTTTACGTACTGAAAAGTACCTTTGTGAAGAGGCTCCTTCCAATACATATCTGAGTTAAGCCAAAGCTCGTGCTGCAGTTCTGTTCTCATTGTGGAAACATGCTAACTAGAAACCCCTTATGCGAATTGGTGAGGCACTTATAAATCGCTATCCCTGATTCAACAAGACAACTCTGCTAACATATGGGATGCAGACAAGGACACGCGCCCATGTGGCATCCAGACTACTTCATAAAATACATATGATCCTGCTTTACATGGGTTGGTTGTCTAAACAACCCTTTGAAGGCATTTTAAATAAGTTCCCCTGCAAGGTAGAGAACTAATTCCCCCTTTCTTCTTTTCGAATCCAAGTAACCTTTGCATTGACATTTTTAATCTAATGTTGCCACAATAAACCTTTTGTTCTTTGTCTTTTCCCCGTTCTCATTTGGGCACCTCCGTACTGTTCAGGTGAGTGTCAACAAGGTTTTTCCTCCAAGGTGTACAAAACGGCAAGTGGGCACGCGTGGAATTACGAGATGGAACGTGCACCCCGCGCCAGAGGATTCATTCATGTGTTTTCAGAGCACGAGATGTCCGGGGCTTTCTAAAAAGCATTCAGATTCAAACCTCTGCGCTTTAAACGAGGTCACATAAGGATATTTGAAATAAAATGCAACGGTTTATATTTTTGATGGACTGGTTTCAGTCTTTTGCGTAAGAAGTATGCAAGCTCTTTGCTGTGAGAAAAATGTTAAATTGTATCTCTTGCAGGCATATGACTGGTGAATAAGTCGCAAATTCAGCTTGGAAAATACAAATTAATAAATATGTTCACACTGCCATTTATGAACCGCTATACAATACAGAGCAGCCACCTAAATAAATAAATGATACATTACTTAATCGCACAATTAAAAGCTTGAGGGATTTTAATTAGGCGCAAGGTTGTTGGATGAAGTAACAGACGCTGCAGGGTTTAGAGCAGGCCGCCGCGTTTGAGGAATGACTGACCGTATTTCATTTCATAAACAATCATTGAACATTTAGGTTTTATGATCTGCTAATAGAAATGTGACCAGTAATATCTGTTGGCAACATTAAATTGCTACGCTCATTGCTAATCTGTTGATTTTTCCCTGTGTAATGTTGCAGTGTTCTACTAGTACTGTACTTTTTCTATGTTCATAAAATACAGTGATGATTAGGTTAAAATATATAAGGTTTCAGTTCTTATTGCTCAACCACCACGCTCTTCGCTCCGCTGGCGATTGCCTCTGATCCCATGATCTCAAACACATCCGAGCCCATCTGGATTTGGTAGACTACACCCAACAATTATTCCTTTGATCCTCATAAGGAAACGCATTTCTCGTTGAAACACGCATTGTGTTGGTCCACCTCCCAGATGTGGTTCATCGCATACAGTTTGGCATGTGATGCCTCTCAGTATAATGCGCAGAATGCAGTTATTGATTAATTTTTACAGTTTATTATATTCTTTAAAAGGTCCCAGCTCATTTCGGAGGTAGGCTAAAGACACACATCACTATTTGGTAGGGGCATGCTTAGGGCATCTCCTATAAATAGTGGTTTGTTAAGGGATGTATTAATGTGTTACGACTATAATCTGATTGCAAAATATTGAAAAGTTATCATCTCCTGAGTTGGGGTTGTAACGCATTCGCAAAAGTGAATATAAATTGAAAATGGATGGGGAGTAGGCAGAAGTCCATGAGACAACCACCAATAAACTTCTTTTCAAATGCAGGGTTGCTTCTTTTAAGTAAAAAGGGGTTGCATTTAAAAAACAAAAACTTTTTCTAAAATGCAGCCACAGGAAAGGTGCTCTGCTGACCCCAGCAGGCAACTATTCCTGTGATGGCATTCATGCAAAGTGTTTCAATATTCTATTCACAACCTACCTCATGAATATTGAAGAAGTATTGCAGATTGCAACACATTCAGAATGTTGTGAACTGACCTATTAGAACATAAGTCAGTTGGTAGCATTTTTTTACATTCTCAAAAAGTCAGTGCGCAATTTGCTACCACTTTTTGGGAATGGAAATATTGTATATCAGACCCCCTGTCTCGAAATTTGTACTTTATGACACACATGGTTCATAATATCTTTTTCAACTAAACTAAGCAACAAAGGATAATTAAGGCAGCACAGCCCAGAATGTCACTCAAATGCAAAATTTGCAAAAGTAGGACCAGAAAAGACTGTTGCCCACCTCTAAAGTCCACTGCTTACAAACCATACAATAATACTAGAAATACAACAACAGAGAGGCAACACACAATTTCAATTCAACCAGCAAGAGCACAAGATCTTGAGTCTTCGAGTGAAGTTTCAAATTCTTCTTTATTTGCTTGAACTTGACAAACATGCAGCCAACGTGTATCTCCCTAAACAGGGCTTCATCAGGGCTATCACAATACCATGAACCAGTACTTATTTAAGGTGTAGATAGTTGCTTGGTAACAATTGTCTCACTCAAACTGAGTAGTCTACTTTTAGGAGATCCGTAGTAGATCTGAAACATGCTACAATCAAATGGTGTCAGGAAGATGTCTAAAGAGATGTCGTATACGAGTTAGGTTCTTTGAGAACTTGCGTGGACCCTCTGTACTCCCACACAAATAGGAGTCGTAAAATATAGGGTCAAACCCACAACAAGGGTTCTAACCTTGATGCAATCATAGCCAAAAACAAAACAATAACCATCAATAGCATCCTACCAATCGACTAGTCAGACCATCACATCATTATATTCCACATCAATCAAACTCCTAGTCCTCTAGCCAAAACTCAAATTATCCATCAAAGGAGCAGAAACCTCAATGCCATCCCCCTCCCTGTCCTCAAAGAAACAATAACCTCACTTCTCCCTCCCTCCACAGACAACTTCAACACGGTTGAGCTCACAACACTGTACCACAGTACAATGACAACTGTTCTTGACCAACTAGCCCCCCTGAAACTGAAAAGGGTTAGAGACACCCCCTCCAGAGCCTAGTTCCACAAAGACCTCAACTCCGATAGAAGAAAGGTAAGAGCCGCTGAGAGCTTCTGGAGAGGGGCCACCTCCACCACCAACCTCCCAGATGGTGAGGAAAGAACGCAGCAATTACAAAAAACACATAATCGAGGAAAAAGCCTCCTTTCTGGAGTTCACTAGACACAACCAAGAACCCCCCCAAAGAACTTTTCAACATCATCCAGAAACAGACTTCGAAGCCCTCCAAAGCAAACCACCCAACCTCCAAACTTCAGTGTAACAACCTGGCTAAATTCTTCGATGACAAAATCTCCAATATCGAGCTCTCCCTTGTCCGGCGCCCTCACTCCCACCACAGCAAATCCTCTCCCACAACCAAACCTAACTCAACCCCAGTTTTTGACACACTCCCAGAAGACGAGACCACTCCTCCATCAACCACCAAAATACACCTTCCCTCTAAACCCTCATCTTACCCAAAGTGTTGGAAAGACTTCAAATCATACTCCAAAGAGGACATCTCCAATGTGATTACCAATTATAATCCCTCCAACCACTATGCTGACCCTCTACCTGCCTCCCTGGCTAAGAACCTCAACCTCACCCTAACCCCTCTGTGGACAAAGATCATCAACAGCTCCCTAAGCAACGGATTGATGCCCGACTGCCTCAAACAAGGCCAAGTCACCCCCTTCTAAAAAATACTGATGCCGACCCGAATGACCTCAAAAACATCAGGCCCATCACCAACCTTCTCTTCCTATCCAAAATCCTGGAGAAATGTGTTCTCGCCCAACTGAACCAACACCTGGAATCCAACAACCTACTTGACTTACACCAATCCAGATTCAGAAAGGGATGGAGCACAGAAACCGCGATACTGAACATAACCAATGACATTCATAACTCCCTTGACTCAAACAGATGTTGCCTACTTGTGCTCCTTGACGTATCAACTACCTTTGACACGGTAGACCACAAAATACTCTCAAACACCCTACAAAAATGCATTGGAGCAGATGGTAATGTCCTGAAATGGTTTTCCTCTTTTCTACATAACCGCTCTCAATTCAAGAATACAATGTCCGACACCTCCCCCTCAACTCGAGGTGTCCCCCAAGGCTCAGTCCTCTCCCCCACTATCTTCAACATTTACATGGAACCACTCACTACTATTCTAAAACAAGCAAACATCTACTATCACCTCTATGCTGATGACACCCAGCTATACCTCTAGATCTCCTCCCTCAATGACATCCTATGACTCAACTCCTCACTAGCAAAAGTAGAAAATTGGCTAACACTCAACTACCTCAAACTCAACCAAGAAAAAATCTAAATCTTTCTTTTCTCCCATCACGAACAACTCCCTCAAATCAAAGAATTGATGAACAACCTTGACTCTCTAAACTATAAACTAACTCCCGCAATCTCAGCCAAATCCCTAGGGATCTCTCTAGACCCAAGTCTCAACATGAGCTTCCACATGAACTCTACAGCAAAAGGCACCCTCTACAACCTAAGACTCCTCAACAAAATGAAACCTTTCATACCCCCCAATGACCTAAAAATCGCAACCCAATCTCTAGTTCTCTCCAGACTGGACTATGGAAATGCCACACTAACTGGGACAGCTAAAACATACCTTGTCCCCATAAGATACACCCTAAATGCAGCTGCAAGAATGGTCACTGGAACCAAGAAATTCGACCACATCACCCCTGCATTAAAGGACCTAAAATGACTTCCAATCGAAGCTCGCTGCGCTTTTAAAATGCCTGTCTCACCCATAAAGCCCGACACTCAGGCAAACCAGATTGCTTTGCAGCCAAACTCATAAAAGCAGGTCAATCAAGAAACCTGAGAAGCTCTAACTCGCTCCTCTTAATCCCCCCAAAAAGACAAAAACAAAAAGCCCTTTCCCGCTCTTTCTCTGGGAATGGCCCTAAAATCTGGAACTCTCTCCCTACCCACATCAGCACTAATCCCTCCTTCGCGATCTTCAAGAGACAACTAAAAGAATTTCTCCTCAACTGTCATCTCTTTGCATCTGGCCAATGACCTTGATCTGTGTGACCTCCAGTACTTTGGATACTAGTCGATGTACTCAAATGTCTATTTTTCTATTCATGTTATGCTGCTCTAATGTCTATATTTCTGTTAGACCTGGCATCTTTGGCTTGGTTTCCCCCTATCTTTTTACCTCTACCTCCTGTATTTTTGATGCTGTGCTGGATTTAGTTTTTGCTGGTTTAGATGCTTTGGACACACTGCCACTGCTGATCAGTGCCAGAGTGTAAGTGCTCCCTAGGTAAATTGTTATCATGATTGGATATACATGATTGCCATATTTCTATCACCACGAAGTCCCTAGTAAAGTGCACTGGGTTTGCCAGGGCTGGTGATGACAAATGCTACTAGTGGGCCTGCAACACTGATTATGCCACCCACATGAGTAGCCCTAAAATGGTGTCTCTGGCCTGCCACTGCAGTGCCTGTGTGCAGTCTAGGAACTGCCATGTCCTCCTGGTCGGTGTCCCCACTGACCAGGCCTAACTCTTCCCTTTTTGTGCACATTGGTCACCCCTATGGAATGCCCAAGGTACCCCCCCTGGGCAGGGTGCAGTGTATGTCAAAGGTAGAGCATGTACTAGTGCAGGTGACATGCTCTGGTAGTGAATTCAAGCCATTTTCGTTTTTCACTATTGTAGGGCTATCTTGCTCCATAGATTAACATGGAGATGTTGGCTACAGTGGCTTCCAGCAGTGCTTCCCGTAGGAACAAGATAGGACATAAGTATCTAGTATCCCTGAACTCAGAATTTAATAACACATCTTTTAGGATTTTTTTTTTTTTAAATCCTGTGTTTGAGAACAGCACTTTTAGAAAGTTGCTGTTCTCTTGTCTGACCCTTCTGTGTGCCTTTGGCCTGTTTGTGTATTGACTGTCTGGTTTGAGAGTGACAGGGGCTGGGGATTCCCCAGGAGGTTGGCTGAGTCAGCCCTAGGCTGAATGACTGCATTTGCAACCTGAGTGGTGGGAGGAGTTAGCACCTGGGCCTGAATAGGGCTGTGCCTGCCTGCCACAATGCTGGCTCCACCTCCTGCTGGGCGGCTGACGACCCTGCCCCTCACTCTGAAAGGAAAGGAGAAGCCAGGCAAACAAAGTGCTCAAGCAACACCCAGAACTGGTTCAGACCGGGCTCAGGGCCCACTTGCACAAAGAGAAGAAAGACCTTTAGGGGTGTAAGCACAGGACCCCTGACAACAGAAGATTAGATCATCCTGGAATCAAGAAGGAACCTCTGCCAAGGAGAAAGCTGAATATGAAGAAGGAAGACTGTCCTGCTGTTGCTCTGCTTTGCTGCCAAGGAGAGGGGAAGGACTTTGCTGTTGTGCTGTGTCCCCTGTCTTGAAGGAATCTCAAAGGGCCTGAGAAGAGCTGGCTCCCTGTTCTGAAGTCCCAGGAACAAAAGGACTTCACCCCAACTTCCCTGAACTCTGCTGAGAGAGTTCTGTCCTTCCTAGAGTGCTTGATCCAGTTGTGGGGCCTCTGTAAGTTGTACCTGTGCTGGGAAGCTTGAAACTAAGCTTGAGAGACTTTTGCAATTGAAAAGTAACGCATCGCTCGCTGCGGATTGCATCCCCGACAGTGCGAGAAGTTTCCCGCTGCTACGAAGGTCGAGATCGTCGTAGCGCCTGTTGCCGCTGTCAGAGCCGTCACATCCTTCGTTTGCGGGACGCACCCGATCGGTGCGGGAAGCCTAACATCGCTGCGAGTGTCGTCGCAGAGCCTGTCGTCGCTGGGTGAGATCGCCGCACTGCTTGCTTGCGGACCGCATTATGTCGCTGCGAGTGTCGTCGCAGAAACCATTGCGTCGAGGAGCTGCGAGAGAGAAGATCACCGCTGGTCCGCGCATCCTCGCCCCGGAGATCGTCGCACCTCCAAAGATCGTCGCATCGTACCTTTGCGAGAACAAACTTCCTACAGAACCTACGCACTGGAATCCATACAAGTGGCCTTCCTCCCCATACAGACCGGATTCATCGCAACACGCCCGCTGCTGCAGCGGGGCTGTTGCATCGCATCCCCAGGGTCTCAGGAGCAACGCATCGCTTATTTTCCACCGAACCAGCTTCTGCATGTGGAACTTTGTCGCAACTAAAGGTACTGTGTCTAAAACGTGACGCAACTGTGAACTTTTCACGCAACTGTGGATTATTTTATGCAACCTAAAGAACTTTTATTACAACTTTAAGAACTCTTTTGAAACCATATTCTTGAACTGTATATGTGGGATTTTTGCCGTTTTGGCCTTGTGTAGTTTAGATTAAATACCTTTATTTTTCTAACCTGTTGTGGAGTCAGTTTGTGGTGTTTTCACTGTGTTACTGTGAGTGTTAGTACAAATACTTTACACATTGCCTTCTGAATAGCCTTGACTGCTCGTGCCAAGTTACCTAGAGGGTGAGCAGGGGTTATCCCAGAGGGTTTCCTCCTTACCCTGACTAGAATCAAGGGTCCCTATTTGGACAGTGGTACCTACCCTTGCCAACTTGAGTCTTGTAAGCGCTATATAAACCCCCCCCAATATATATTTATATAGTAGGTGTGAGCTGTGTTTGGCTTGGATTTCGGTAGCCGTGATTCAGAAAGAATTCATCCAGCTCAGCAGGATGGATGTCTTCTTACTGAATCACTGATACCGAAATCCAAGCCGAACATGGCTCACACAAACAATATTTTACAACTCCAATTTATGGGGGAGTACGGAGTTACTGAGTGTTCACGCAAGTTCTCACGGAACCTAACTCGTATACAACGTCTCTTTAGGCGTCTTCCTAACACCTTTTGATTGTAGCGTGTTTCAGATCTACAACAGATCTCCTAAAAGTAGACTAATAAAGTAATAATACTAATAGTATAAAAAAGTAATATACTAATAGCAGTGTTCGAGTGGGATATAGTTACCAAGCAACTATGTACACCTTAAATAAGTACCAGTGTGTGGTGTTGTGATAGCCCTAATGAAGCCTTGTTTAGGGAGAAACACGTTGGCTGCTTGTTTGTCTGGTTCAAACAAATAAATAATTTGAAACTTTACTCGAAGTCTCAAGATCTTGTGTTCTTGCTGATTGAATTGAAATTGTGTGTTGCCTCCCTGTTGTTGTATTTCTTGGTTCATAATATCTGTTGCTGAGGTTGAGTTAAGTGGTGACAATTAGCTTGAAAACAGGTTGGTTCAGTCCTAATGACGTCTCCCAGTAGGGAAAAAAGGCCAAAATGCATAGACCCCATAATCCTTACATTTAGGTGTTTCTTAATAAAACTTAGTTTCGATAGCAAAGGAAGTGGGGTATGGCTATATTATTTTTTGTATCCACTTGTTTTCCCAAATAGAGATCTCTCTCACATTTGCACTAATTGCATTGCAAATGCATGACTAGTTAACATGCCAGCAAAAATTTAGACAAACCCAATTGTCTGTCTAGATAAAAAATATGTAATCGACCAGACGTGTATCATTGTTGAATTGCCCTTCTGCATCCGTGTTTAAGAATAGAACTTTGTATAATTTGTGCAAATCTATAATCTGCCATTTTATTTATTATTACCGTAACACTTATCTATATAGCACACAAATAACAAAGGGGCATATTATCAAGGGGGTTTATCTCCGCTTTTTTGGCTTTAGGCTTTAAAAGCCAAGAAAGCGGAGATCAAATTATCTCCCTATTACCTAGCTATCGCTAACACCAGTTAGCGACAGCTAGTAGGAGATAGCGACCATCTTGGGCCCCACTTTGCATGTCAGTGATATTTATCACTAATGACATGCAAAGTGGGCGTGCCAAGATGTTAGCGACTGAAAACAGTTGCTAACATCGCTATCTCCTATTACCAACTTTTGGAGATATTCGTGCTAAGCGCGAATATCTCCAAAAGCTAACACCTGACCTGAGCAGTTCTTAGCCATGTTATCCAATGGGAGGTGGATAACATGGCTAAGAGCATTAGCTCGGTAATGCATGAATATCGACGACTTTTCAGCGATATTCATGCTTTGCGGCGATTTTTATCGCATTTGCGTTAAACCTTGGTAATACCAAGGTTTATTTGCGGTACAAATCGCCGCAGCTCAGCGGTAAATTTTTGTCTCTAACCAAGCAATAGCGATAATTATCGCTATTGCTTGGTAATATGCCCCAAAAGTTTTAAATGCTAGTGAAATAAATGAACACACTATTTATTTGCTGTTATGATCTATTCCTCTTGCGAAAATGACAAAACACCATTCAGACAGCAAACACAAAGGGGAAACACTACATGTAAAAGCTTTTATATGCATCTTTGTACTTTGAACAGAACTGATTATCCATTCTGGAATAAAAAGAGACTAAAAGAGTTGCTCGCCAGGGGCTGTATTACAGAGAGTACTCTGGGGTGCAACAGGCATGAGTGCTCACTTTGTGTGCCCCTGGGGGCATGTTGGTATTACAGAAGGGGCCGCAAATTCTTGTGAGCCATCTTCTGGAATACAGATAGCGCTGGTGCACATGTATCTCAAGTGCTATTGTTAGAGGATGTTTCCTCATTTGCATGGAGGCGTGGCCCCAAGCAAATGAGAGAATCACCCTGCTTCTGTGCCCGTGCCACATTATGGATATGGGTGCAGAGGCAAACAGGTGTTACAGTTTCAGTGCACCTCCTAAAGGCAAAAGCCCTCTGATGGGGAGAAAGGGGGTCCCCTCAGACATCAGCTTTCAGGTGAATGCAGTCACTCACTGTGCCCACCTGCAAGGGGGTTCCCCTTGGAAGTACAGGCTGGTGCTACCTGCACATAGAAACATGACATGGGTTTGCAGCAGCTACTCCGAATTTCATTTGAATGTGCAGCCCCAAGCGCAGCAAGACTTTACAGCTGCCTTGAGGGCAGCGCATTTATCATAATAGGGTACTCTTTCCTGGTTTGAGTCAGGCGCACCTGTTTTAAGGTGCGCCGTGGCGCAAACAGGAAAGGTGCACCCTTATGGTAATAAGGACCCAGGACATTTATTTATGTACAAGTACTATAAGCTTACGGGGTTGCCACTTCTTATATCACTGTAATCAAATGTGGCATCTTATAAGATTCCCACTGTTCCTTACCCATGTGTCATATTCAATATTTACTTGTTACCACTCATGCATTTGCTATAGGACTTTGGCCTCTCCTACTACTCCCCTAACAGTAAAACTCAGATTTAACTGCACATCACTAGATTTCCATATCCCTTCACTGAGAATGCTATGGTATTGAGTACACTGAAGCAGGCTCTAAACTTAAGTGAGCCCTGCCAAAATTGAATTAATGTTCCTTGATCGAAATATTTGCTCAATGTAATAACTTTGTTGATACAAAGAATTTGCATACCCATTTAAGCTTCTCATGTTAGCCAACATTTTGAAAGTTCTCCCTAATTTTTCATTTTGTTTTATATGTCTTTATTGGCATTTACATATCATGACATTCTACATACAAATGACTGCAAATACATGAGCACTGAAACGCTCACAAAGACATACCTGCAATTATAATGGCAATACATATATTAAACCTTTTCTCCTTATAGGACCGGTGCTTTAATGGTGTGGCGACTTACATGCCCAGAAGAGTCCAGGCCCCTCTGGGGTATTGACAGCAACATATAGACATATCTACAACATCCGCACATTCAACAAAACTAGTTCCTGAGGGGAGACAACACTGCTCATGAAGAATATTCCTATGATAAACACAGTATTGTGAAGGAGCACCAGGTTATGAGTGGTTTGTAGTTCCTGAAAGCTCAGCAGGATTCCCTTCGCATATAGATCTCCTACTTGAGTCACCTCCACCTCGCACCACAGAGCCAGGTCATGAACGGCCAACACATCCCTTACCTCTGGTATGCTCCACAACAGCAGCTGTTGAGCTTGTGTCACCTAGTTGCACCTGTGTTGGAAATACTTGTTCCAACAGTGCTTAGGCATCTGGGCCAATCTGCTCAGTCATCTTGACAGGCGGCTATGAGTCAACAACCAATCCAGCACCATGGTGTCTCAGAGTTAGTCCCAAATCGCCCCACTCCCTGCTATTTCATCACCAGCCAGCCATTGATTAGGGTACTGAAGTTGCACCGTGACAAAATCTAGCTGTACGCACCCATAAACCCCTCCATTGGCGACTTCTGGAGGGAGCGTGGTAATTGATACTCTCTTCTGATCACTCCCTCACATTAAATCAGAAATCACTCTCCTCAATTCCCGGAAGAAGGGCCATGTGGGCACCTCCGGAAGGACCTTAAAGAAGTACAGCAGTGGTAAAACTCTCATCTTGGCTATGGACCCCCGGCCCAAGGGTGATAGGGGGAAGACGCAGCCAGATTATCAGGGACTAACGCACTGCCATAAGCGCTTTACCATGGTTAGCGTCCAGGAGATCCCTGTCAGTGTGGTAGACATTCACCCCAAGATAATTGAAGTTTTCAAGATGCCAGGGAAAACTCCCGGGCTCCAACCCACTCTCTCTACCTGCCACTACCTACACAGAGGGAACACACACGACTTCCCCCAGTTGATCCTGAGGCCCCTCATCTCTCCAAAAAAGTCCAGTTGTTCATATAGGGCTTGCAACACCTGCCTATGATCACATATGTAAATAAGGGCAATATGCCAGTTTATCCATATTGCCACTCCCCAGTCTGGTTCCCGAGCTCACATCAAACCGGCAAGGGGCCCTATTGCCACAGCATAAATCACGGGCGAGAAGGAAGAGCCCTGCCGGGTACCCCTCTGATCTCAAATTGGCTTGACACCTATTTTACCCAACTGAGAAACCCAAGTCCCATCCCCAGGCCCTCCGTTACCAGCAACAGGTAGGACCAGCGGAGTGTATCGAATGCCTTCCCGATGTCTAGGGACACCGCTATCCGAAGGTCAGGGGATAAATCCAATGCCCCTGTGATGGGAAACTGTGAACGATATAAAAAGTGGCCCTTTGGAGAATGAATCAACTCTGATCCGGGTGCACCAGTGTCTGTAACAAGGGTGTAGCTTATATGCAAGCACCTTACTTAAGATCCTTTAGTCAGCATTGAGCATTGACAGTGGGTGATAGCAGGTCAACTCAAGGGGGTCTCTGCCAGGCTTAGGTAACTCAACAATAAGTGTCTCTTGAAGAGAGGCTGGTAATATTCCTTGCTGGTGTGCCTCTAGATATACTTTGAGCAGTCTGTGGCTTGATGGCCACACTGTGTGTGGCATAAAATTCCACAGGAAACCTGTCAGTGCCCGGTACTTTGCTCTGAGCCATTTGGCGGATCACTGCTGTCACCTCTTTTAACTGCAAAGGTTTCTCCAACTCCTGCATTAGTAGGGGCATCAAGGGAAGAGGTGAACTAAATGTGCATTTTCCTTGAAATGGTCTAGGGTTGGCCGGGGTGCGGGAGTATAACGCCTCATAGTATTCCACGAAGAACGTGTTTATGCCAGCCTGCGTGTTCACTGTGTTACCAGTAGCATCATGGATCACACATATCAGGGTAAGCCGTGCTTTGGCCTTGACCACTGTCACAGCAGCCTTCTGGGCCACACAAATTGTGCCACCAGTGTCAACAGACTGTGGAGTAGGAATTACCATGCTCCCCAGTTTTTTTTATGCAGTGGCCTCTCATGACCACTTTCATCGAGTCCAATTTAGCCCCCTTTCTCCCTAGCGGCCCCTCATTGTCCTCAAAGTAGTCACTCAAGTGTGATCTGATGGTGTCTCAGAAGACAGTGTCAGGGGGGCTTCTGACCATAGCCTCCATGTTGGGATCGGAGCATGCTCTCCCCCTCATCGGAATGTATCCCGGAAGGGCCTATGGTCAGATTAGTTCCATCCTAGGTATTCGAAATCGAACACCATGGGCCAGAATTTGGTATTACCAAAAATATAGTCTAGTCTAGTGCCCCTCTGATGTACCAGGTGTAAGATTCCTGTAAAGATGAGCTGACACAGGAAGTTGAAGTCTTCAGAAAAGTTTATTCCTTAAAGAATCCCATCCAACCTAAAGCTGGCAGGCAGTAGCAGTTAATCAGAGTACTGATCTAGTTTACATCTGAATACTCCCAGTAGATGCTATGACATCAAACTAGTACATACTTAGCATTCTGTACATGACATACTTAACATTCTGTACATGACATGACATAGTGACATTCTGTATTTGACCTACAAACATTCTAAGAGAAGGAATACCACACACCTTCAATCTTAACCAAACAAAACAACAAGATTGAGCATTGACAGTGGGTGATAGCAGGTCAACTCAAGGGGGTCTCTGCCAGGCTTAGGTAACTCAAGATGGAAACTATTATCTTTCAATTTCTGCATGGGAACATCTTCCACTTTACCTTCAACTGTTTTTCCTCTCACCACAACTATTCTATTGAGGTTCCAGATGCTGTGGTCTTGCGTCTTCACAGCATTATTAAACACCTTGATTACTTTAATAGGTTTCATGAATTTAGAAACAGAACTTTCTAATAAACCTGGGCGTTTGACCATCACCACATCACCAACCTCCACTTTTGTTTTCTTAACTCTCTTATTCACATCGAAGTACTGTTTCCTACGCTCAGCCATCTCCTCATTTTTCTTCTTTATCAACTCATTATCACACGTATTTTCTTTTCCTTTAATCAATTCATATTTGTTCACCCATGCAGGTTCAACCTTAGTATTAGGAATTCTACCTCTAAACAACAAGAAAGGAGTCTTTCCAGTTGTACAATGAGGTGTCAGCCTATATTCTTCAATTTTCTCTAACACCACACTTTTCCAATCCAATGCTTGAGATTTAGCCAAAGATATAGGGCCAGATGTAGGTAGCCCTTTACCGATCGGAATCGGCCGAAAATACCGATTTTCGGCCGTTTCCGATCGGTAAAGGGCTAGGGAGATGTAGGTGCACATATTCGGTAATTTTACCGAATCGTTATTATTACCGAATCGGTAATAAGTACCGATTCGGTAATAATTACCGAATCGGTAATATTTACCGATTTGGTAATATTTACAGATTCGGTAAAATTACCGAAAATGCTATGTGGGTAGCCAATTTTCTATTGGCACATGGCTTACAGAATCGGTATTTTACCATGGAATACAAATCCATGGTAAAATACTGATTCCTGTGTACATGCACATCTGTGCATGTACACATGTGCCATGTGACAGACAGACGTGCCCTTAGGGCATGTCTGTGTGCCACATTGCACACATGCCCGTTTTGGGGGTGCTAGAGGGTGTCAAAGTGACACCTCCTGCACCCTTGTGAATTCTTTAATTACCGATTCGGTAAATACCGAATCGGTAATGCCTAATCATTCCTATGGGCTTCAAAGCCCATAGGAATGAATGGGCATTACCGATTCGGTATTTACCGAATCGGTAATTAAAGAATTGTTAAGGATTCGGTAACGAATCCAGATGTTGGGACCTACATCCCATTTACCGATTTTGAAATACCGAATCGGTAAAATTGGGTATTTCAAAATCGGTAAATGGGCTTTACCTACATCGGGCCCATAGTCTCTTTCCTTACTCTGTTGAATCTCTCAACCATGCCATTAGCCTCTGGATGGTAAAGAGAACAGGTTCTATGTACAATGCCTTTAGAGGAGAGAAAATGTTCCATCTCACCTGAAACAAACTGAACCCCATTGTCTGTCAAAACAGATTCAGGAATACCTTCTCTTGAAAATTATTTTTTTAAACAAATGACTCTATGTTTAGTGTCAATGTTTGGAAGAAAAAACACCTCCGGCCACCTTGAAAACATATCTATAACCACTAAAACAAATGTTTGTGACCCATTAGAATGCATTGGACCAAGTATGTCCAAAGCAATACCTTGCAAAGGATTGGAGGGATGTTTTCTCAAAACCATAGGTTGAACACGTGTGCATTTGGATGTTTCACTTAAGGTGCATGGAATGCAATCACGTATAACTCGTTCAACCATCTTGTCCATCCCTGGCCACCAATAAGATAAACGTAATCTTTCTTTACACTTGGAGAATCCAGAATGTGAAGAATGAACTAAATCAACGAGAAGGTTCCTAAGACTGACAGGAGGAACCAGTCTTGTCCCACGAAATAATAAACCATTAACTGTAGACAGTTCATTCTGCACTGTCCAGTACTGCTTTGAATCATCAGAACCCATCTTGTTGTTACTCCACCCTTTTTTTTATCAAACCGACGATCTCATTCAAAACAACATCTTGAGACATTTCATCGCACCACTGCTTCTCAGAAATCATTCCATCATCAATTGCACATACCCATTCCTCAGAGTCATCTAAATCATCCTCCACAAATGATGTTCTAGGTGTAATGATGTTCTAGCTACTGTATTCTCAATTCCAGGAATGCACTTTATTACAAAATTATATTCCTGCAAACCTATTACCCACTTAGTAATCCTGCTTGAAATTAAATCCAGACCCTTTTTGCTAAATATCTCAGCCAAAGGTTTGTGATTGGTTCTTATCTCAAAATCAATACCCCACAGGAACTTCTTTAATTTTCTAACTGCCCAAAACACTGCCAGAGACTCTCTTTCGACCACTGAATATCTAGTCTCAGGATCTCTGAGACTACGTGATAAGAACATTATTGTTTGCAGAACTTCAGGACTTTGCTGTTGCAATACTGCACCTAAACCCCTTTCGCTAGCATCTGTGACCAAAATGGGTTTAATCTTTGGATTAAAACTTTTAAGAGAAGGTGCAAATTTGAGATTCTCCTTATTCTCCTCGAATTCTCATTCACAAGCATCCGACCAATTAAAATCAACACCCTCCTTCAACAAGTACCTCATGTTGACTGCTCCTTCTGCAAAATTCTTTACAAATTTTGCATAGTACTCAACTACACCTAAAAATGTCATCAACTCACACTTATTTGCAGGAGAACTCATTTCTTGAATGGTATTTATCAATTCAGCTTTAGGTTTGACACTATCACTGGGAATGGTGTGGCCTAAGTAATCTATAGAACTGGTTTTAAATTTACACTTCTCAGGTTTAACCGTCAAATCATGACTAGATAATCTTCTTAAAGTTGCATGCAAAGTTCATCATGTTGTTTCACATCATTGCCAAAAACCAGAATGTCATCTTGATACACATTGACAAACCTGCAAGCAGACGTAGGACGCCACCTGAGTTTTCGTTCTAAAAACGACTTGGTTACGCTGTTCAATTGATTGCTACCCGAGATTCGGCCAACTGATGTGGCCCTATCAATATACACTTAAGATTCCACTTTTGGTTAACACTGTGCTCCACATCTATTGCCGTTCACTGCCATTCCAATACGGCTTTCTTTCAGAAGTTCCAGGGAGTTTTTTCAGCATTGAAATATTCTGTCCTGATGATGATCTACATGATGACTGCCCTCTAGCCCGAAACGTCAACACTTCCATCATCTCCGGAAACGTTGCATTGGCACAAACTCACGACCATTCTTTATTAATTAATTTTGGTTGTCTGCTTTATCCACGAGGAGCTGATGTTTTTGGTTGTAAACTGTAGAGAAAATATTGCCTATCTCTGTTCATGACTTTTGCTTGAATTCATTTTTCTGTATTTGTCTCCCCAACTTTGTGTTCCTTTAGGAAACATAAATGTTCTGAATATATTTCTCTTCTCTGTGGGTTCTCTTTTTACCTTACACCAATTTATTTTGATTATGTACTAAGACTGATATCATGTGGATACATCTGAGTGTGTTACACTTGTACAACTCACAAATTAGACCGACTATTTTCTTAAATAAGTCCCTTGTAGCATACTTTGACCTTAACCATATAGTGCCCAAGCCTACAAGGGTTGATTGGGTTTTCCCCTGCCTATAACATCTTGGTACACATACATTCCTGTGAGACCATGAAGTACATCCTCCATCTCTCTTTAGAACACGGGTGACGCTGAAACTAAGCTAAAAGGCATGCGCCTGAATCTAAACGTTTCTAAAGGAGAAATGAATGAAGGTAAAACCATGCATGATTCCTCTGACTCAATTTGATGATACGCTGAAGTAAGATCAATTGTACTAAAAACCCTGGCCCCACTCAACAAGGTCAGCAACTCATTTATGTTTGGCAAGGGATATTTGTCAATAATTACGCACTTATTCAGTTGCCTCAAATCAATGCAAAGTCTCAGATCGCCATTGGACTTGCGCGCTGCCACAACTGGGGCCTTCCATTCCGTGCCTTCCACCTTTTCTATGATTCCCCCATCTCTCAACTTGTCAATTTCCTTCCTCATGTCTTCTCTCACAGATAAAGGAACACTCCTCACCTTGGAGCACACCGGTATAGAATCTTATTTCAGCACAATCTTATGTTTATAACCTCTCAAACAGCCTAAATTCTTACTAAATACATCGGGATAACACTTCATTATATTGGATGCAAAATTAAAATCTTTGTTAGTTGCTACTGCATTCACTGAGTTCTTCAATTGAATAGGAGGATCAGCATTTGGATCAAGGAAAATTCCCATACCGCCTTGATGAATCCAACTTATGATGCTGTCTCCTTTCTTTGAAACGTAAATCTTTCCTGATAAAAACCTACCCTTATATTCCACCAAACCTAAAAAGTATCCATGTAATTTGATAGGTTCACCACCGTATGCTAGCAGTATTATACCAGGTTTTAACAGTTTCACTTTTCTTTTTAAATTGTTCATATAAAATTCACTAGAGATAATCGTAATCTTAGCACCTGAGTCAATTAAGAATTTTGTCATTGCTCCCTGAACAAGGATGCTGTCTACAGGAAAATTTTTCTTTCTATTATCACTTACTGCTTGCACAACAATTTGACCACACTCGTAATCATCTATGCCTAACTCATCATTATCACTCTCATACACTTCAACCTCTTTAACTTTAGACATGGGTTTGCTGTTACATATTGTAGTCAAATGTCCTTTCTTTTTACATATCATACAAGTTATGTTAAAAGCAGGACATCTTTTGTTATTAGCCAAATGTCCAGCTTTTCCACATCTGACACATTAGACGTCAGCCCACTTCCCATTTGTCTTCTCCTTGTCAAAAGTGTAACTCTTATAAGTCTTTTCTTTTACATTTCCCTTTACATTTTCTTTACTTTTGCTTTTAAATTCTTGTATCCTACAGTCTTTATCAGAGTCCTTTTTTAAAACTGCTACACATTTAATAGAATGATCTATTCTTTTAGCAACACTGAGCACTTCCTCTAGAGTAGGATCGTCACGACGCCACAATTTATCCCTTACCTTTTCCATGCTACAGCCAAACATGAATTGGTCACGAATCCTCTCGTCTGTTAAGGTACCAAACTTGCATGATGATGCCAATTTTCTTAAATTAGTGACATAACTCTCCACTGTTTCATCCTCACCTTGCATCCTCTTTGCAAAATGATAGCTCTCTAATATAGTACTAACCTTGAGAAGGTAATGCTTGTCAAGTTTCTTAATACACATTTCATAATCATTAAGACCATTTGAATCTTCTCCAGATAAATCAGGTAAGTTGTCAAATACATTGACCCTCAGACCCAAGACAGTGTAACAATAAAGATTACTTCCTTTCTGCACTTAATGGTCCACATACTCTTGCATACCTTTCAAAAACCACTTTCCATTTTTTCCATGGTATTGTAGGATCCCCAGGACTAGAGAGAAAAAACTGAGCAGCTATAACATTCTGCATGATGCAAGTGATGTAGTACTAAAACTATTAATATAAAATGAGTTGATGTTAGAATAGCAATAGATACTATTTGTAGCGAAGTGTCTTAAAAAAAAAGAAATATATATAACACACCAATGTATATGCCCTCAAAAGACTTACCCCTAGATTCATCCAAGTAACGTTTTGCGAGTCCTTAATAGCGAATTTTAAGGAATCGCTATTAAAGACTCACAAAACAGGCTGCATGTAGAAATCGCAATATTTTATGCGATTTCTATAGCTTCCTTATTTGAGATTGGCTAATTGCTAATCGCAAATAAGGAATGGTTTTCTCATTCATTCCTATGGGCCTAAAGGCCCATAGGAATGAATGGGGAGTCATTCCTTATTTGCGATTAGCAATTAGCAAATCGCAAATAAGGAAGCAATTTCAAGGGTGCCAGGGTGTCCAAAGGACACCCTGTAGCACCCCTGAAATGGCAATGTACACTGGTGTTGCGGACACACATGTCCAAAGATTAGTTAATCTGTTTCCATTTAAATGATAACCAATGAACTGTTTCTCAACTCTGTTTTAGTAAATGTCAAAATCGCAAAAGAATTGTTTCCACCAGGCTGCGAGCCAAATTTACTTTGATGAATCTGGCTGTTAGACACAACACCAACATTGACCTCAAAGAACAAAGTCAGGATACTGGTCTTCAATTAGTTAATCTGTTTCCATGTAAATGATAACCAATGAACTGTTTCTCAACTCTGTTTTAGTAAGTGTCAAAATCGCAAAAGAATTGTTTCCACCAGGCTGTGAGTTTCATCCAAAATAAAGAAATAATTATGTATTTACCCATAATGTTTTCCTAATATTTTCAACTTGCGATGCCTGCTCTTCAAAGATGGCCGCCACCTTACCTCACGCAACTTGATGACATCAGCCAGCGTGATGACATGTCCAAAGGACATGTGTGTGTGTAACATACAACTTAGAAAAATGCACTAAAGTGCATTTTTCTCTTAGTTTTCGCTATTTACCACGTAGTTAGACTTCACGGTAAATAGCGGCCCCAGATTGCGAAATCGCAATTATTAAATGTTTCATGAATTGCATTTAAGGAATCTCAAATTGAGATTCCTTAAATGCAATTAATCGCAATCTAGCGATTTCTAGAATTGCGAGTTTTGCATTTGGGATGATGAAAACCAAATGCAAAAATAGCGCTCGCAAAGGGCCAGATTCTCAGAATCTGGCCCTTTGCGAGCCAAATTTACTTTGATGAATCTGGCTGTTAGATACAACACCAACATTGACCTCAAAGAACAAAGTCAGGATACTGGTCTTCAATTAGTTAATCTGTTTCCATGTAAATGATAACCAATGAACTGTTTCTCAACTCTGTTTTAGTAAATGTCAAAATCGCAAAAGAATTGTTTCCACCAGTCTGTGAGTTTCATCCAAAATAAAGAAATAATTATGTATTTACCCATATTGTTTTCCAAATATTTTCAACTTGCGATGCCTGCTCTTCAAAGATGGCCGCCACCTTACCTCACGCAACTTGATAACATCAGCCAGCGTGATGACATGTCCAAAGGACATGTGTGTGTGTAACATACAACTTAGAAAAATGCACTAAAGTGCATTTTTCTCTTAGTTTTCGCTATTTACCACGTAGTTAGACTTCACGGTAAATAGCGGCCCCAGATTGCGAATTCGCAATTATTAAATGGTTCATGAATTGCATTTAAGGAATTTCAAATTGAGATTCCTTAAATGCAATTAATCGCAATCTAGCGATTTCTAGAATTGCGAGTTTTGCATTTGGGATGATGAAAACCAAATGCAAAAATAGCGCTCGCAAAGGGCCAGATTCTCAGAATCTGGCCCTTTGCAAGCCAAATTTACTTTGATGAATCTGGCTGTTAGATACAACACCAACATTGACCTCAAAGAACAAAGTCAGGATACTGGTCTTCAATTAGTTAATCTGTTTCCATGTAAATGATAACCAATGAACTGTTTCTCAACTCTGTTTTAGTAAATGTCAAAATCGCAAAAGAATTGTTTCCACCAGGCTGTGAGTTTCATCCAAAATAAAGAAATAATTATGTATTTATCCATAATGTTTTCCTAATATTTTATACTTGCGATGCTTGCTCTTCAAAGATGGCCGCCACCTTACCTCATGCAACTTGATGACATCAGCCAGCGTGATGACATGCTACCAGCGGGCTAGCGTGATGACAAATGACGCTCAGAAAGTCCACCAATGAAGATCCAAGATGAAGATGCGCTCCAGGAAGCAAAATTCCACCACACGAAGACTGAATCTTGCTACAACACGTGAAGCTGTAGATTTTCAAAAGGTAACACCAAGAAACACCGTTACCATTACAATGAATGTCAAAGATGCGTCGTTTTAAATGTCACCGTTACAATGAATATTGTTATTAAAATGCCACTTTCATAGCAATCATCTGTCTAAATTCATTGCTTTTGCCATCATAAAAAAAAAAAATACAATATTGGCAAGAAAGTTATTCACACTGAAACGGTGCCAGAAATGAAGATGAAACCAAGTCCAACGATGCAGGTTGACTTCACTTAAAGCAAATTAAACTCCCAATGATAGGATGAGCCATATCGATACACATCAATAGTTACTACGGTGAAGCTCACAATCCTACAGCACACATGTGAAAATGTCTTTTATAAGGAACTATAAAAGAGGCATCACATACATGTAGATAAAATCCTTGCTGTATCAAGAGTCAGAGTCTTTTCCAGATCTTTTAAAATAAAGAATAGCTTGATAGATGAAAGTAAAAATTTCCTTTGAATAAGAAATCTCTCCCCAATATTTCCTGTTGGGATTCTTAAGGACTGCCGACTACGCCAGTGTAAGATTCCTGTAAAGATGAGCTGACACAGGAAGTTGAAGTCTTCAGAAAAGTTTATTCCTTAAAGAATACCATCCAACCTAAAGCTGGCAGGCAGTAGCAGTTAATCAGAGTACTGATCTAGTTTACATCTGAATATTCCCAGTAGATGCTATGACATCAAACTATTACATACTTATCATTCTGTACTTGACATACTTAACATTCTGTACATGACATGACATAGTGACATTCTGTATTTGACCTACAAACATTCTAAGAGAAGGAATACCACACCAGGGCATAATATGAGTACTCTGCCTTCCCTTGCTTTCCCAGCCACCAGATGTCATACAGCTGCACTACCTCCGTGAGCACTAGAAATGTCTCTTCGCATGAATTCCCAGTCTCAGGTAGGTTGGCCATTGAGTACTCAACTTCTATGCAGTGTATGCATTTAAAATCCCCACCTCAGATCCCCAGTGACTGGGGATCTCTGAGCATAGTCAGGAACAAGGACTCGAAGAACTCACCCTGAAGTGCATTCGGCACATATAGTGATACAACCGATAGAGGTCAGCCATCAAGCACACCTTCTTATAATACATACCAAAAATTGTATCTACAACCACTCTGTTGTGCACAAAGGGCACTCCCAAGGCTTTCCAGAAGAGGACCCCTCTTGCATATGCCGAGTATCCAGTCCCAATCACCTGCCCACTCCATCACTTGTACACCTTCTCCAGTTCTGCTTGTGTGCGATGGAACTCTTAAATACATGTAATATGTATGTGCCTGTATTTGAGATATGCATGTGCCCTGTGGCGCCTCACTGGTGTCACAATTCGACTGAAATTCCAGATCAGCACATTATAGGTCACAGCCATATCCTCCCACAGTACACTTCAGGCAAAGAACCTATACACAAAAGTCTGCCCATGACCACTGTTAGATTTGGGAGTCTCTAGTTGGCAAAGGTAAATTCTGGTGACAAATAGGGACCCTTGCCTATAGCCAGGATAAAGGGATTACACTCCTAAAATAACCCCTGCTCACCCCCTTGGTAGCTTGGCACGAGCAGACAGGCTTATCTCAGAGGCAGTGTGTGAAGCATTTGTGACCACATACAGTAACCCAGTGACAACACTACAGATGGACACCACACAGTTGTATATTAAATATAGGTATTCTTATATTCTTATATATTATAGTATTCCTATATAGACTTATCACAAGACCATTAAACGGCAAAAATACACAATACTATACTTAAGATGGTAGTTTTTAGCTTAGTTCAGTTCAGTTCGATGCGACACTTTGCATCAAAGTACCTTACAATGCGTTGCGCTCCCACAACATGTAATGTTGCAGCGATGAAAATGCAGCAAAGTTCTGGTGCAAAGAAATAAAGACGTGAAGATCTTCCTGATGTGGCACGCTTCTTCGAGGATGCGAGAAGCGTCCGCACGATGCGACAACTACAGCGCCAACATTCAAGATGCAACGGCAGTAACTCCGATGGCGGCGTGCTTCTCTGGGGATGCGGGAAGTCTCGGTTCGATGCGTTAGCTGCTGCGGCGATATCCTTGTTTAGCGATGCGACAGCAACAGCCTTGGCTGCGGCACTCTTCTCCGACGTTGCGAGAAGCTTCCGCACAATGCGACAACTACAGCACCAACATTCAAGATGAGACGGCAGTTGCTCCGACGGTGGTGCGCTTCTCTGGGGGATGCGAGGCGCTTTTCTCGATGCGGTGCAATACGACAGCGCTGATATCCACGATGTGATGACAGCAACAGCGATGGCGACACGCTTCTCTTTCGTTGCGAGACTCTTCTCCTTGATGCGGTGCAATACGACAGCTACAGCGGCGACACCCTCCCTTGGAGTTGCAATGACAGCAGCAGCGATGGCGACACGCTTCCTCTTAGTTGAAATAAGCTTTTCTCGATGCGGTGCAATACGACAGCTACAGCGCCGACATTCACGATGCGACGGCAGCAGCAGTAACGGCGACAAGCTTCTTCGATGAGTCGTGCTTCCAGCTTCTTGTGACACGCAGTCCCTCAAAAGGACCAAGACAGCAGCAGGCACTTCCAAAAGAACTCTGGGGGACTTGGGGTTGAAGTCTGTTGTCCCTTAGACTTCAGCAGGAGGCAAGCTCTTTTCCAAGCCATTGGAGATCCTTCACAAGATGAAAGAAAATTACACAAAGTTTTTTCCCCTCTCTTTGGCAGTAAGGCAACCACTGCAGGCCAATCCCCTAAGCAGCACTTCAGCTTAGGAATAGTCTCTCCTTAGTTTCTTCAGGTTCCTCTCCTCAGCAGAGGTTTCTTCTTGTAGTCCAAAAGTGATCTAGGTTCTTGGGATCAGGGTCCCAATATTTATACCCCAAAATCCTTTGTACTCTGAGGGCAGAGGGGCCTTTTCCCAGTCCAAACCAGTTCTGGAGCACTCTGTCGACAAGACTCCTTCTTTCCTTTCACAGTGCAGGGCAGAAACATCAGACGCCCCACAGTAGATGGAGCCGGCATTGTGGAGGGAAAGCACAGCCCTGGAGCCCCTTGTTGACATGATTCCTTCTCTTCTTTCAGGGAACGACGTCCTCATAGAGCACTCAGAAAATAATGTTCCTTAATGTTCAATTCTTTTCAATAAAGTTTTATTCAAAGGTTTCTTTTTGTTGATAAATCATACTTTCTTCAACATTATAATCATTTTAGCAAATCAAACAATCGAACGCCCAATGCATTTCGGGCAATGTGCCCTTCTTCAGGGACATAGTATTCTGTTGAGGACAAAAACACAAGTATGATGCAATCGTCAAACCAACAAAAGTATCAAGCAAACATTTTTAAATCAGGGCTCTCACTTGGAGTGCCTTATATCCCTTCTTAGTGCAATATGTACAATTCAAAACTCGATTTTTGTGGACCCATGAAAGAGAATCATTTAGACCTGTGAATTGATGGTGAAGAGTATGTTTAGTGAGTAAAACCGGTCTTGTGGCACAATTCACGATAAGTCCATTGTTGTGAATTACTTGAGGAGAAACAAACGGTATATAGATTAGCGGTATAAAGGTTGTAATACCTGGGTTGTCGCAGCAATTAACTCTTTATAGTGGTGTTTTGAAAATCGACCTGTCAATAGCCTGCAAGGTATACGTGATCACAGATTAGAACTGCAATGGGTAATTACAAAACAGTATCTTGAATTACGATTTAGAAAATTTACATACCGGTATCAATGACCAGCTTGTAGGATATTTAAGGAATTGATCAGTCGTTTTTCTAAAATACAAAATAAGGCAAAAAGTTGAATAGCGGTATGATTGGCAGCTTAGAGATACGCACTTAGCGTATAGCTGGTCTCTCAAAAATCTTACCGTAAAGATAATGGAATTCAACGGTGCAGGTACCGGTGTCCGAACTGGATGCGGACAACGTTAGAAAACGCGGGTGAAAGCGACACACGGAACTACCGTATTTAAACCCGGAAGTTCCTGTCAACAAGCATACGCTTGTGTGTCATGGGCATAGACAATGGACAACTTCATAGAAAGATTGTACCATCCTAAAATGGCGGAACTCCAAATCGGAGTGTTAAACGAGTAACAGGCCACATATATATTCGAAGTGTGTAATGATTATAAATTTCGGGTCAACTTAAGTCGGGTGAATGGAAAGGGGCGACCACTCGGTCCCCCCGAACGTATGGTGGAGTACCCCGATCTCCCCTGGAAACCATTTTGGGCGGGAGGTGTGTCCCGGCTGGTATGCCCGAAGCGGCGTAGCTGGGGCGCGCCTTTTCCCGCCCAAGAAGGGGTTGTCCTAGACACCAACACCGCCAGCCACGCCCGGGGGGCGGATTGGAGGAGGGTCTACGCCCGCCCAACGAAGGATAAAGGAGCGACCTCTTGTTCCTGTGCTCTGAAGCTGCACCCCCGCGTTGCACGTGAGCTCGAGACGGAACGAAGAGCCAATTTTGAAATTTGTAATTTCTCTTTTTTCTCTTCTAGCGCTGCAAGTCTTGTCCCGGACCTTCCTTATACGTGAGGAGAATGCCGGGCAAAAGGGTCGCGAAGAAAGTTAGCACCGACCAAATGCTCCGTATGCTGATGAAAGACATGGCGTAGATGAAGAGGAAAATGGCGGCCAGGGATGGTACAGGACGACCAAAAAGAACCATCCCATGGGCGGCCCCTGCCGGGAGAAGAAAGAGGGCCAGGAACGGGGCAAATGAAGACGAGGTCCCAGTTCCGGAGGCTCCCCCGGCGAGCCCTCCCAGACCGGTGGAGGCTCCCGTGTCGGTTCCCGTCTAGGGGCAGCCGATCCCTGTGGTGGTTACCCCGGTGAACGAGGGGGACATGCCCCCGGAGTTGGCCGCCCAGCTGGCGGCATGGTTGGGTAGTAACAGCGTGGGTTCCGTTGCTCCAGGAGACACGGCCGAGGAGGCCAAGCAATTAATGAGGCAGTTGCGGCAATCACGGGAGGCCGCAAAACCACCTTGTCCTTTTGTTTCCCCGCAGGCGCCCGTGGGTCAACCAGGATCAGGCGTTGGTACGGCGGGGTCGACAGTTACAGCGGCAGCTTCAGGTAAGCCATTGCCGATGGTTGGGGAGGGATCGGTACCTTCAAGGAGGGAGAAAATTGTGCAGCATATCCCGAAGGAGGTAAAGGAGAGGATATGGGCAGATAAATATGTAAACATATTTTCCTTGTTGACCGATCACTACGAAATCGAGCATGTAAAAAACCAGAAAGAGTTTCTGCATCCAAGTGTGTGGCGAGCCAGGATGGCCGGTTTTAGAGTCGATGAATCGATAGGCAATTGGGGCAGAGCGTTCGGAATGTTCACTGCAATTATGGGGGAACGTAGGCCCGATTTGTTGGGGGAATTGGCTGTGTATCAGACACGTATCATGGGTTTTTATGAAACGTATGGAGGAAATCAATGGTTTGCCTATGATAATATATTTCGTAAATCCAAGGAACATGATTCATCCCTGACATGGGATTGTTTTGACTCCATTTCATGGCAAAATATGGAAATGGGGAAGTCACCAGCGTTGGGGGGTGAGATGGCCGGATATTTCCGCCATTCGTCAGGGACGCCCTTTAGAGCAAGTTCCAGCAATGACCGGAACTCAAGGACTAGCGGCAGCACAGGGAAAAAAGGGGTCTGCTGGAGCTTTAACAGGGGCAAATGTACTAGGCCTCAGGGTTCTTGTAAATTCAGGCACGAATGTTCAGGGTGTGGCCAGTCCTCCCATCCAGAGAATACGTGCAGAGCCAAGACTAGTGATACGGGGAGTAGGGGTAGCGCCAAACAGGTCTGAAATAGTCCAGGGGGCGCCGCTACCGACCCCGGTTGATATCATGGCAATGATCCCTTGGCTAAACGAATACCCAGATCATATCTCCGCTGGGGTGTTGCGAGATGGTTTCTCATATGGTTTCCGCATCCCGGCGGGGGATTTTCAGGGTGAAGCACAATGTAAGCATTAACTATCAGTGCAGCAGAATGCGGCGGTGGTGCAAGCAAAGATTGGTAAAGAGGTGGCCCGAGGTCGGGTTGCTGGACCATATGATAACCCGCCAGTTGCTAATTTTGTTTGTTCACCCCTCAGTGTAGTCCCCAAAAAAGATCCGGGGAATTCAGGTTGATACATAATTTGTCAGCTCCAAGGGGTCTTTCGGTGAACGATGCGATTGACCCGGGAGTTTGTTCGGTGCGGTACGCATCTTTCGATGAGGCCGTCGCCATTTTGAATCGCCTAGGGCCCGGAGCGCTGATGGCTAAATCAGATATCGAGTCAGCGTTCCGGTTGCTCCCGGTACACCCAGACGATCAGCGTCTCCTTGGTTTCATGTTTCAGGGTCGCTATTACATGGATAAATGTATGCCAATGGGTTGCTCCATCTCTTGTGCTTATTTTGAAGGATTCAGTTGTTTTTTGCAATGGGCATTCACAAGAATAACAGGGTTTACTCATGTGATGCATTATCTTGATGATTTTCTGTTCCTGGGGGCAGCTGGGGACATAGAGTGTGCACGAGCTTTGAATGAATTTTGTGATCTCATGAGGCGCTTTGGCGTGCCATTGGCACCCGGTAAGACAGTGGGGCCGTCTACTTTGCTCGAGTTTCTTGGAATAGAGCTCGATTCCGGAGAGGGGTGCTTCCGCTTGCCCAAGGAAAAGGTGGCGAAATTCGAGGCATCGCTTAAAGCATGTATTAGCGCGACCAAAGTGAGATTACATCAGTTACAGCAGGTCGTGGGTCAACTGAATTTTGCCCTGAGAGTGATCCCAATGGCGCGCCCATTTTCCCGCTCGATTGCGCAGGCCATGGTTGGCCTTAAGGAAGGCCACCACCGCACAAGGCTCTCGGCTGAGGTCCGGTAGGACATGCTCATATGGTTGGCATTTCTGGCGGATTTCAACGGTCGGGTCGTGTGGAGCAAACCCGGGGTCTCCTCGGAGGAGTTGGGGTTGTGGACAGACTCAGCAGGGAGTGTTGGATTTGGCGCCATTTTTGGTAATCACTGGTCGGCACAAACCTGGCCGGCATGGTGGCACGAGAATGGGCTCACAGGTAACATAGGATTTCTTGAGCTTTTCCCTATTCTGGTGGCCTTGAAAACATGGCCCGAGGGATTTCGTGACCGCGCTGTGGTGTTCTGGTCTGATAATATGACCGTTGTTGAGTGTATCAATAGTCAGGCTGCCCGCTGCAGATGGATCTTGAGATTGCTGAAGGAAATTGTTTTACTGTGTATGAGGCTAAACGTCCACTTTAGGGCAAAACATGTGCCAGGGGTGCTAAATCAGGCAGCTGATGCGCTTTCTCGTTCCCGTATGCAGGCCTTCTGGGGTTTCCTACCCTCAGCGGACCCGTTGGCGGCACCTTTTCCCGAAGCTCTCTGGTCTCTCGGTGCCCCGGACTACAAGAGCTCGTGGGAGAGAGTCTAGCTCCCAGAACAAGGAAGGCATACGAAGGGGCGTTCCGTTCTTATTGGTCCTTTTTGGGTTCTGCTGGGGGGGAGCTATGGGGCCAAGAGGAGTATGTCCTGAAGTTTCTGTTATCCTTACGTCAGGCAGGCAAATCAGTAGCCACGGCACAGAGGCACCGGGCCGCTATTTCTTTCATGGCACGAGCTCATGGTCTCCAGGACCCCACAGCGTCTTTTGTGGTTCAGAAGGCGCTGTGAGGGTGGCAACGCCTTGAGGGTCGCAGAGTGGACGACAGGCACCCGATAGGTCTGGAAAGGTTGGCCCTGTTGATGTCAGTACTCCCTGCAACATGTTCATCTCAATATGAGACAGTACTGTTTAGAGCCACTTTTTCATTAGTATTTCATGGGGCTATGAGGGTAAGCGAGCTGGTAGCAAGGAATAAGCAGGATACGGGGGGGACTGTGCCGAGAGCACATCCGCATTACAGGGGAAACAATGGTAGTCTCGTTTACCAGGTCCAAGACCGATCAAGGAGCAAACGGCGATTGTGTAGTAGTCCGCCGGATTCCCGGATCGCCCATGTGCCGGGTAGCCTGCGTTGAGGAATATTTGGCGCAGAGGGCGGCAGCATGGGGGGGAAGCCTACTGAGGCACGCCGATGCCACCCCGCTGACGAGGTTTCAGTTCCAACGGGTGCTGGCGATGGCAATTACAGCCGCAGGGTTAAACCCATGTGAGTTTGGGACCCATTCCTTCAGGATAGGGGCTGCGACTGAGGCCACAGCCAGGGGTCTGAGTGTTGATAAAGTGAAACAGTTGGGGCGTTGGTCCTCGAATTGTTATAAACGGTACGTGCGGTTGCACATGTTGTGAAGCTAATATCATGAACTCACGCTTCTTGTTTTTGTTTGGTTTTACAGTTTTGCATGCTTACGAGGCGGGGCAGACTGTGCAGTCGACCCGACACCCGGGAACCAGCGGTCAAAGGACACCGGCTGTGGACAAAGTGGTGTGGGTCGTGGGCCACTCATACGTGAGGCGTGCCGCAGACGTATTCAAAGCAGGTGACATGATTCACATGGCTGGGGAATACGGGTACAGGGTGACCTTCTACGGAAGGGGCGGGCTCTGTATTGACCAGTTTCAGGTTTTTATGGAGGGTTTGTTAGGGCGGACGAGGTCACCGCCATCTATACTCATAGTGCATCTTGGGGGCAATGATTTGGTGACCATTGGTCGGCGAGTGCTTCTCGAGGTAATACTATCCACTGTAAGTTGGTTGGCAAAGAGGGTCCCTGGGTGCACAATTGCATGGTCCCACATGATCCCACGAAAGGTGTGGCGGGGGGCTAATTCTGTGTCTGCTTTAAATCATTCTGTGAAGAAAGTAAATAACAAACTTGGTAGATTGTTTCGTACGAATACATTGCATTCTATTCCGCATGGGTGTATCAGGGGGGATCAGATGTATTTGGAGGACGAGGTTCATTTGTCCCGGGTGGGGAATGATTTACTCATAGGAGACTTCATAGCTTGGTTGAAGAATTTGTAGCCATGACCTTTAAGTAGGAGTTTTGTGGGGGGTCCGGATAGCCGGTCAACTATCCGGGCCTGTGGCGGTAAGGTCATGATCGGTGAGCAGTAATTGGAAGATCCCTAGAGGTTTGGGCGTCACCCATTACGGATGGGAGCGCCCGGGGGGAGGCGGCCATTGGCCCCTCAAACGGGAGGCGGTCCCATCTAAGGATGGGACGCCGAAAGGGAAGGCGGCCATAGGCCCCTTCACTGGGTAGGAGGGGATACGGACCCCTCCTCGGAATTTCCCGGGGCCCGTACATCTGCGACGGCAGGTGTGGTAAGTTGTGTGGGGTGGGAGGGGGGTCTACGCTACCTTCTAGACACCTCACACGAGTCCTCGGACGACCACTAAGATGGCGTCGAGTTAACAGGGGGCCCCCGCTAAGGCAAGGGAAATTGGAAGTTGGCACAGAGGTACAGTCCTCTGTGCGCCCGCCCCTCACAAGTGAGGGGGGAATTGGTATGGGGGATCTGACACCGGTTACGACCTTGCCGTTGGCCCGTAACGTTAGGATGTACAATTTCAATGTTCAGAAATGCATTTGCAGGATGTTTAGTATCGGCTAGGAGAACCTTTGTATTAGAGATGTGTTAAGGTCAGCCAAGAACATCGTACTGTATAAATGAAATTGTACATGATATGAAACTGTTATTTTAATGTTTTAATTTTGTTTCATATTTTAATAAATACGGCCGGGAAGGGTAACTCCCTCCCGCCTTCCAAAAGCTCAGAACCGTTTCCGTCTTCCCATCCTTGGGGATTTGTGTTGAGAGGGGGTGGCGGGTATCTCAGCCATATGGAAAGGGGCGACCACTCGGTCCCCCCGAACGTATGGTGGAGTACCCCGATCTCCCCGGGAAACCATTTTGGGCGGGAGGTGTGTCCCGGCTGGTATGCCCGAAGCGGCGTAGCTGGGGCGCGCCTTTTCCCACCCAAGAAGGGGTTGTCCTAGACACCAACACCGCCAGCCACGCCCGGGGGGCGGATTGGAGGAGGGTCTACGCCCGCCCGACGAAGGATAAAGGAGCGACAAGCCAAGGAAGCATCCTCTTGTTCCTGTGCTCTGAAGCTGCACCCCCGCGTTGCACGTGAGCTCGAGACGGAACGAAGAGCCATTTTTGACCCACCCACCAGCCCCTGTGGACAGCGATTTATTGGAATAAAAATGATTGACGTGAATTGGTTTCGCTTACAGGTTGTCTTGGAATAAAGTTGATAACGTGTGTATAATAAAGGATGATTTTCGTTTTTAACATGTCTTCTTAGCAGAAATGTTTTGCGAAGAAGTTTAATGATGATGCGCAGTAGAGTTGGTTTCTCTTACAGGTTGTCTTGGAATAAAGTTGATAATGTGTGTATAATAAGGGATGACTTTCGTTTTAACATGCTTTCTTAGCTGAAATGTTTGCGAATAAATTTAATGATGATGCTCAGTAGAGTTCTACGAGAAATCGTTTGAATGTGATAATTTCCTTTTCGTTAGCTTAGTTTAGAAATGTCGTATTTATTTCTGGTCGGGCGGTAAGGTCATGATCGGTGAGCAGTAATTGGAAGATCCCTAGAGGTTTGGGCGTCACCCATTACGGATGGGAGCGCCCGGGGGGAGGCGGCCATTGGCCCCTCAAACGGGAGGCGGTCCCATCTAAGGATGGGACGCCGAAAGGGAAGGCGGCCATAGGCCCCTTCACTGGGTAGGAGGGGATACGGACCCCTCCTCGGAATTTCCCGGGGCCCGGACATCTGCGACGGCAGGTGTGGTAAGTTGTGTGGGGTGGGAGGGGGGTCTACGCTACCTTCTAGACACCTCACATGAGTCCTCGGACGACCACTAAGATGGCGTCGAGTTAACAGGGGGCCCCCGCTAAGGCAAGGGAAATTGGAAGTTGGCACAGAGGTACAGTCCTGTGTGCGCCCGCCCCTCACAAGTGAGGGGGGAATTGGTATGGGGGATCTGACACCGGTTACGACCTTGCCGTTGGCCCGTAACGTTAGGATGTACAATTTCAATGTTCAGAAATGCATTTGCAGGATGTTTAGTATCGGCTAGGAGAACCTTTGTATTAGAGATGTGTTAAGGTCAGCCAAGAACATCGTACTGTATAAATGAAATTGTACATGATATGAAACTGTTATTTTAATGTTTTAATTTTGTTTCATATTTTAATAAATACGGCCGGGAAGGGTAACTCCCTCCCGCCTTCCAAAAGCTCAGAACCGTTTCCGTCTTCCCATCCTTGGGGATTTGTGTTGAGAGGGGGTGGCGGGTATCTCAGCCATATTGTACCAGAAGCGTATAAGTGCAATTATCTACCCTCAAAGGCAATAGTCAATACCTTAGAAAAAGTAAAAATGGTGAAAAGAGAACGTTACAGTTATTTAGGAAGCACGACCTAATGGTAATCTGTACATCATGTTAACATGTGTTACATTATTTAAATGAAACAATTTAAATCCATACGGTCATTGAGACCTTTTGGTTGGCAAGTGTTCAAATACGATATCCAAAACACTTCTCTCCGCAAGAGGTGTTGTGAATTGTCTCGGCCTGGTAGTATTGGAACAGTTTCCAAAATCAAAAAGCGAAGTTGACTGGGAGTGTGGTTATTGTTGTTGAAGTGACTTGCCAATGGTGATTTAAGATTCTTTGTTCGAATACTACTCTTGTGTTCGATTATGCGTGTCTTAATTTTACGCTCAGTTTTTCCGACGTATGCCAGTCCACAAGGGCATTTGATGAGATATATGACATTGCGACTGTGGCATGTAGCCGTTACACGTAAAGGAATGGTGGTGCCTTTACTCGGATGTTTCATTTCTTTTCCCTTTATTATGGCATTACAATTTCCACAGTTTAAACAGGGGATAGTCCCCTTAAACAGTTCTTGTCTTCCTGGTGTCTTTTTATTCAAAATTTCTTTTATGTTTCTTGATCTTTGGTAGGCAAATCTCAGAGAATGTTGAAAGATGTTATTGAAATAATTTTCCATTGATAGTAAAGGCCAGTTTCTCAATATTGCTGGCTTGATTTTAGAACTTTGGGTTGAATATTTCGAGACGAACACCATTCTTTCTTGGGTAATTGGTTTGGGTTGTGATTGTAATAGAACTCGTTGGTCTGTTTTATTCATTTTTGATGTTGCTTCCTCTAGAATGTCTCGAGGGTACCCTCGCTCGCTGAATTTGTCCATGCAATTTTCCTGGTTTTGGCTTTGTGAATACATTTTAATGAAAAAGCAACTGGACTATATTAAAATAATAAAGAGTGAGATACTGGAAGGGGAGTTACGACCTACGTATCTCAATTATGTGTTCATAGTGCATTGGTCAACATGTTTCAACCATCTGGGAAAAATTCCCGGTATTCATCAGGACCAAAGGAGATAGAAGGTATGAGTCCCCTAAAAGACTCACCCTGTCCTAAATCCTTAACAAACCAGTGGTAAAATGTACCATTGGTAGGACTCTCAGTGCATACATACTGCATACCACAGTGGTGTTTGGAAAAGGCTTCTAACGTTGATTAGCGTGA
Organism: Lissotriton vulgaris; assembly: GCF_964263255.1. Taxonomy (NCBI): domain Eukaryota; kingdom Metazoa; phylum Chordata; class Amphibia; order Caudata; family Salamandridae; genus Lissotriton; species Lissotriton vulgaris. The sequence goes on from NC_141694.1 coordinate 504,531,695, forward strand.
TCATAAGGTGGGAGTGGACGCTTATCATGAAGGCTGGGATACTGGTTGTATCAAGAGCTATAGGTGCGTGCGACTTTGCATGCAATAATTCTATATTGATATTTATCTAGTAGTAGGGTGCGCATTGAAGATCAAAATCGAATTTCTGGGGTGATATGCGCAATAGTTCGATTATAATGAGGCTATAGACGAACGCGCATTGCGACATGAGAAAGACCATATTGTGGCCCTTAGTGCTAAAACATAGACATACAAGACTCACAAACACGTAACATGGAGGTGTTCACAAACGTAGTATGGCTGAGGGCAGGCTTACTTGAGGCGTTTTCCTATTAGGCTTCAACGTGCAGGGGGTAGGTGCATCAAGTGGTACAACGTATTCTAGATAAAGAAATATTGTACCCGTGATTAGGTAGGGGAATGCGATTAGTTTCAAGGTAACCGCTGGTTAGTGTCAATGTAACCGCTGAGGAACAGGTGAGGAGTTTGGCATCTGTTCGCGTCAGGATTCTGTGGGGGAAGTTAGATTTACTTACAGTTTCCTTGCGTGGCAATAGGCCTGTCACCTACGTCTACCGTCCGCTGCTCGGCTATGAGTGCCGTGCAGTGCGAGGCTAGTAAACGTGTGGTTTGCTTCCGGGTATGGTCACGTGGTTTGCGCGTCACCAGTACGGAAGCCTCTGCGGCCAGCTGTTGCCAGGGGGACGGGGCGTTCAGAATGCCGCACGTGCGCAATGGCGCGAACGGGGCTTTATCAATGTAAAGGGGCTTAAAAATAGAAATTAAAGTATAAGGCATCACGGAAAAGATTAGTTGGAATTAATGTATTAAAGGACAAGGGTAGTAGCTTCCGAGATTAGTTAGGTAACTATGGTGTCACCGGAGTATCTGCGGGCGATGGACATCAGTTTAAAATGGGTCCTCTGGTGTTTTGCGCTTGCGTTATAGCGCCTAAGGAATTCTGTAGGCCATTAAACAATGTGATGGTCAAGACGGGGGTGACGCCCAATTGGGATGATTGGTCATATAAGGACTGAGTTAGAGGGTATCAGAGAGGAGCATTCATGGTTCAAGATTCAAAGCCCGAAGGGGGCTGTAGGACAAAGTAGAGGGTTCATGGTTATTTCAGCACAGAGCCCCACGGAATGTTATTATTCAGGCCCTTCTTGTGGGTGGAAAGTCTGTAAATCCACCGCTGCTCTTTTTCAAAAAGGCGGGATTGTATGTTTGGACCAGGCTGCAATTGTTCTATCACAGTCCACCTCATATCATTAGGGGTGTGGTGAACGGTGAGGAAGTGATCTGTCAATTTTGTAATGTTTTTCTTGCAGTGTATGGTGCTTCTGTGCTCACAGATGCGTTGTTTTATCTTGCGAGTAGTCATTCCTAGGTAAGGTTTCCCACAAGTACATGTGATGAGATAGATGACATTGCTGCTATTGCAATTGGTGTGGGATCTCTGTTCCCACACTTTGCCTGCTTCCAGATTTAGTGTCTTAGTGTTCTCAGTAAGGTGGCAGACACTACAATCCCCACATCGTGAGTGTCCAGTCACAGGAGGCAGGCCCCACATCTGTGTGAGGGTGGGATTGTTGGTTGTTGTTGTTTTTTTGGGTCTAGTGTTGACCAAACTGTTTTTTAGGCTCTGGGCTTGTCCTGTAGGAGAATAAGGGTTTTTCCCAACTGAGTGTTCCTGAATTCACTATGGACCAGTGTTTGCTGGCCTGGTTTGAGATTGCGTTATATGTTGTTACGCATGTGAGTGGTATAGTGTCTCTGTTTTTAGTAGTTTCTTCCAGTAGGGCTTGTCGGGGTTGGTTCCTCGCCCGTTTTTGACACTTGTGTGTGATCTTGGATGGATAACCACGTTGTACTAGTTTGGTAGTGAGCTCTCCTGCTTGGCTTTTATAGTCAGTTAATTTACTGTAGTTTCTCCGTAGGCGTAAGTATTGACCATAGGGAAGATTCTCCCTCAGGGGTCGTGGATGGAAGCTTTCAAATCTTAAGAGATTATTTTTTGCTGTTGGCTTGAAGTAGGTTTTGGTGGTCAGGATCTCATTTTCCTTTTGGATTTGTATATCCAAGAAAACCATTTTTTCTCTATCAGCACTATGGGTGAAGTGCAAATGTGGGTCACAGTTGTTGAGCCAGGTTATGAATGTTGTTAATGTTTCTTGGGGACCCTGCCAGATAGTTAGCACGTCATCAATATATCTACGCCAGAATTTGATGTTTTCCAAGTAAGGGTTGTTAGGTGATAAGATGTATTCCTATTCGAAGTCGAACACATAGAGCCCCGCTACACTAGGAGCGAAAACGCTGCCCATGGATGTGCCCCCTATTTGGAGGTATAAGGAGCCTTCATACTCGAAAAAATTCCTTTTTAGGGCTAGGGTAGCGCATCTGATGATAAATTCTTTGGGCGTTCGGTGTTCCAGGTGGTTTGTTCCAATATTACTTTGAGTACATTAATGGTGGCATCCTGAGGAATGTTAGTGTAGAGGCTTTCTATGTCAAAGCTAACTATAATCATGTTCTCCTCCATCTTGATGGTCTCTAGGAGTGTCAGTAGATTGTTTGTATCCTTGAGGTAAGTGGATGTTCCTTGTACAATGAGTTTTAGGAAAAAATAACAGAACCTGGATAAAGGTTCTAATAATGAACCTATGCCGGATACTATTGGTCTTCCGGGAGGTGGTAATTTGTCCTTATGCATCTTTGGTACCACATAGAAATATGGTATTTTGGCCTCAGTTTTGGTCAAGTAATCAGCTTCTTGTTTGGAGATATGTCCTGCTGCTTCTGCTGTTTCCACCAGATCTATGATCACTGTCCATAAATCATCTGTGGGGTCGTTTGTGAGTGGCAGGTAGTTCTTTCTGTCATCAAGCAAACGTCTGCATTCTATGTTGTAGTCTGTTTTATTCATTACTACCAGACCTCCACCTTTATCCGCTGGATTTATAGTAATTGTGGCATCATTCTTGAGGTCAGATATAGCTTTCTTCTCAGACCTGCTGGTATTGTGATAGAGAGTAGGGACTGGCATAGATTCAATGTCATTGAACACCGCCTGTTCGAAAGTGTTTATATCTACTGGGATGGTGTGTGGGGGCGGTACAAATGTCGATTTGGTTCTCAATCCGGTTTCATTTGTAATTTCTTCTGTATTCTCAGTGTTTGTTTTTTCGAAGAATGCTTTGAGCTTCAGTTTTCTAAAGAAAGCTGCTAGTTCGCATTGCAGTTTGAATTTGTCCAAGGTGGCTGTTGGTACAAATCCAAGTCCCTTGTTTAGAACTTGTCTCTCCGTCTCAGTTAATGTTCGTGATGACAGGTTTGTCACTAATTCCTCATGTTGCTGGGGCCTGCCCTGTTGGCCCCGGTCTTGTTCCTGGTGTTTCTGCTCACCGTGTCTTCCTCGTCCCAGTGAACATTGTTCCCTTGTTTGTTGCGACCTCTCCCGCGCCTGCCTCTGTTCGGAAAAGGAGGACGGAACTGGTTGGGTGGGAAAGGGAACTGCTGAAAAGGTGGCTGCCATCCGTACATTGGGAACTGTTGGGGTTGTTGGTATGGGTTCTGGAAAGAAGGGTGGCTGTATTGTGGCCATTGATAATGTCCTCGGTATGCTCCTCTCTGTCTTTGTCGTGGAGTACTGTTGTTGGATCCCCCGCTACTGTTGGAGCTGTGGGAGGTATTGCTTGAAGCGTCCGAGTCTGGGTCTTATGTTGTTGTTGCTTTGTAATCAGGATCTGAGTACGGATAAGCCTTGACAAAGGTACATTTTTTGGGGTCTTTTTGAAATTTGAGCACTTTCTGTTGGGTAAGGTTGTCTCTATATTCGTGTACCCTGTGATGGTGGTTTTAATTTGACTTTCGGTTAGTTGGATCTCTATCTGGATTTTTTCTGATAATCGCACTGCTGTTTTCAATATAAGCATAATCCAGTCGTGCGTGCAGTGCCACGCTATGAGGGCCCAATCCTTCCTGAACTCAGCATCATCTAGGAATATTCTTGGGGCATTGGTAACAAGCAAGCCCTTTGGGGCTATGTTGTTTGTTACATATTCTTTAAGTATGGTCCCGTGCAGGATTGTCCTGATGCGGTTGCGTTTCATTTACGTGAGTTTGTCCCATTCAGAGGTCTGTGATATGGTGTTGCTGATGTTGGCATCAGCAAATACATTGAGATTGCTCATGATTGAGTCTATTTCTTCTGTTGAGAAGGATAAGCCTGGGTTTTCTGCCATGTCCGTATCGTGTCTAACCTCCAATGATACTGTTGAAAGTGTGAATAATATCCCTGTTGGAAATGGCCCTTGTTGCAGGGCTATCCCCAAACATTTTGCTTCTTCCTTCTTTATTTTTCCTGACCTCTGGTTGTTGGCTATAGGACTCTGGGCACTTTACCACTGCTGATCAGTGCTTAACTGCATATGCTCTCTGTGTAAATTGTTATTGTGATTGGTTATCCATCAGTGGTATATTTGTTTTACCAGTAGGTCCCTATTAAAGTGCACTGAGTGTGCCAGGGCTGGTAATCCAAATGCTACTAGCAGTGCATATGCGCAGTTTACTAACTGTCATGTTGACCTGGCCAGTGTACCCACTTGCCTGGCCTTACCCTTCCCTTTACTTACACAAAGGACACCCATATCGTAGGACCAAGGGACCCCCGTGGGCAGGGTGCAGCGTATGTAAAAGATAGGACATGTACTTATGTGTGTAACATGTCCTAATAGTGAACTACTGCCAATTTGTTTTTCACTATTGAAAGGCTTTCTTGCCCATAGGACAGAATGGGGAATGCTGTGTAACATGTTTACCTGCATATCTTCTCATAAGAGCAAGATATGTAATTTGGATTATGGTATCCCTGAACTCAGCATTTAATAACACATCTTTTAGGAAAGATGGCTTTTTAAATATGGTGTTTAATAATAGCACTTTTAGAAAGTGGCTATTTTCTTGTTCAGCCTTTCTGTGTGCCTCTGCCTGTTTGTGGTTTGACTATCTGGTTTGAGAGTGTTGGGCTGGGGTGGCTCCAGGAGTCCGGGTGAGTCATCACTAGGCTGAATAGAGTGATCTGCATTTGGAGTGGTGGAAGGAGCAGCACCTGGGCCTGAATAGGGCTTTGCTTGCCTTCCACAATGCTGGATCCACATCCTGTGGTGTATCTGATGATCCTGGCCCACACTGACAAGGGAAGGCGTTGTGCACTGCCAGAGTGCACCCAGAACTGGTTTGGACTGGGTTCAGGACCCCTCACACATAGAGAGCAAAGACTTTTTGGGTATAAACATGAGAGCTGAAACCCCTGAACTTTAGACTACTTTGGAACCAAGGTGGGACCATTGCTGAGGAGATAAGCTGAAGAGCTGAAGGAGAAATACTGCCCTTATTGTGTGTCTTGGGTTGGCCTGCAGTTGCTATTTCTGTCAAAGGAAGGAGAAAGACTTTGCTGTGCTGTGTCCCCTGCTTGAAGAAAGGACTTTGCTGTGTGCCATGTCCTGAAAAGAAAGTCTCCAAGGGCCTGAGAAGAGCTGGCCTCCTGTTGTGAAATAACAGTGATGGATCAAGCCCTGATCTTTGGACTGGGTAAGAGTGGTCTGCTTAATTCAGACACTCTGTTCATCACCACCCCCTTTTCTTAATCGTTTTTGGCCACTATAGGTGTGGCAGGGTATACTCAGACATGAGTCCCTTTCTCACTGCACCATCAGGATTCAAGCAAGCCGGGCCGAAGAAGGCTGAAATGCCAGAAACCGGCCCCCGGTAGCTTGTCTCCTTTCTGGTGAAGAATTAGCTTGGTAGTTTAGTCTGCCCTGTTCCCATGATGCACTCGGCCAGGGACAGACTGATTTGCATATAGCCAGGTTCTGAGCTGGGATGGTGCAGTGAGATAAATAACGGTGATGGATCAAGCCCTGATCTTTGGACTGGGTAAGAGTGGTCTGCTTAATTCAGACACTCTGTTCATCACCACCCCCTTTTCTTAATCGTTTTTGGCCACTATAGGTGTGGCAGGGTATAGTCAGACAGGAGTCCCTTTCTCACTGCACCATCAGGATTCAAGCAAGCCGGGCCGAAGAAGACTGAAATGCCAGAAACCGGTCCCTGGTAGCTTGTCTCCTTTCTGGTGAAGAATTGGCTTGGTAGTTTAGTCTGCCCTGTTCCCATGATGCACTGGGCCAGGGACAGACTAATTTGCATATAGCCAGGTTCTGAGCTGGGATGGTGCAGTGAGATAAATAACGGTGATGGATCAAGCCCTGATCTTTGGACTGGGTAAGAGTGGTCTGCCTAATTCAGACACTCTGTTCATCACCACCCCCTTTTCTTAATCGCTCCTGTTGTGAAGGCACAGGGATATAAAAGTTACAAGACTACTTTGTGATCAAGAGGAATCCCAGCCAAAGAAGATCAACTGAAGAGACTGAGAAGTACTGCCCTTGCTGTGTGTCTGGGGTTGGCCTGCAGTTTGCTGTTTCTACTGAGGAGAGGACCAAGGGACTTTGCTGTGTGCTGTGTTCCCTGGTTGAAGAAGGACTTTGCTGTGTGCTGTGTCCATCGAAAGATATGTCTCCAAGGGCCTAATGTTATTAGTTAGTTTGTAAGAGCGCGACAGCTGCCCCAGCAAAGAGGCGTCCCGGCGCTAGCAATCAATAAAGGTGGTATGGATGGAGCGGGCCAAACAGGGCACAAGCCTTAAGAGGAGGAGAACAGGAAGGTCTTCACAGCTTTACAAAAAGCAAGCAGAATCTCAATACCGCTGATGGCAACCGGAAGGGAATTCCAGAGCCTGGCTCCCAGCACCCGAAAAGAGCATCCACCCATACGGCAGAGCCTGCTCCTATGGATGATTGCAAGGTGCTGACCAAGGGAGCGTAAATTGCGTTGCGGGACATAAGGAGCCAAGAGAGGGCGCAAAATGGCCGGGCTCTGAAGTTTAAGAATTTTGAATGCCAGACAAAGTGCTTTAAATTTAATACGAGATTCCACTGGGAGCCAGTGCAATTTTTTAATAGTAGCTCTGGCAGAGCATCTCCGGGGAAGACCAACCAGGGTCCTAGCAGCCGAGTTCTGAACTCTCTGAAAACGGGCTACTTCAGTTTTGTTGGCACCAAACAGTAAAACGCTGGCATAGTCTAAGCATGAAAAGATGATAGCTTGAACCACAAGCTGACGCATAGCGGGTTCAAAGAAGCCCAGGATGGGGCGAAGGTTCCTTAACAGGCCTACACAAGTCACTGCCACTCTCTTGGTGTGGGTCTGGAGGCCCAATGAGGAATCCATCCAGACACCCAAGTTTTTCACTGAAGCCTTAGGAATAGGCATCAGACCTAAAGAGGGAGGCCACCAGTGCTCGTTCCACAAGGCCATATTCTTCCCCAACAGCAGAATCTCCGTTTTACCGGCATTCAGCTGGAGACAGTTGTTGGTCATCCAGTGAGCAACTGCAGCTATTCCGTCCCTAAATCTTGTAGCAGCGACAGATGGACTCTTAGAGAGTGTGACGACCAGCTGAGTATCATCAGCATATGATACCAGCGTCAAGCCCCACTCTCTGGTGATCGCAGCAAGCGGCTGCACATAAAGATTAAAAAAGGGACGCCTTGGGGGACACCCTGACCGATATGGTGAGACTTAGACAGGAAAGGAGGGGCAGTAACCCAAAAAGATCTGTCCCGAAGGAATGACCGGAACCATTCCAGGGCACGATCCCTAATACCAAATTCCTCCAGGCGGCAGAGCAGGATCCCTTGTGACACAGTGTCAAAGGCAGCGCTGAGATCAAGCAGGATCAGCGCTGCACTCTGATCGGCATCGAGGATCTCTCTGAGTTACTAAGAAGAGTTGGCCTCCTGTTTCTGAAGTCCCAGGCACAAAAGAACTTCACCCCCAGCTTTCTGACTTCCTTGCTGGGAGTTCCAGTCTGCCAGAAGGGCCTGTAACTGTGTGTGAGGCCTTTTTGCTGTGGGAAGCTGGAAGTGCAATGCAACAAGAGAGAAGTTTGATGCCGTCGCAGCAGCCACTGTCGCATCATTGAGGAAGCGTGTCGCCGCTGCTGCTGTTCGCGTCGCATCACCGGAGAAGCGTGCAGCCGCCACAGAGGGTAATGTTGCATCACTGGAAAAGAGTGTCGCAGGTTCTGGTTAGGTGACAGAATTTTTTTTATACAAAACAAAAAAATGTTTGAATGCTTTTGTTTAACTGTACATTACTTTTCTAAATAAATTAATGCACCCACTTATAGGGCCAGATATAGGAGCCCTAATAACGGTCGGTAACGGCCGAATTCGTCCGTTACCGACCGGTATTAGGGTTTCCAGATGTAGGGGGCCTATATTTTACCGATTCTGTAAAGTTACCGAATCGGTAAATTTACAGAATCGGTAAAATACCGAATCGGTATATTTACCGATTCGGAAAAACCATATGTAGGTGGCACTCCTAAGAGTGCCACAGGCCCTTAAAAATCGGTATTTTACCACCCAATCCCATTGGGTGGTAAAATACCGAATTCAGGCCCTTAGGGCATGTCTGTGTACCACATTGCACACAAGTCCAGAATTGGTGTGCTAGAGGGTGTCAAAGTGACACCCCCTGCACCCTTGCAGGATTCGGTATTTACCGATTCTGTAAATACCGAATCTCTATTTCACATTGATTCCTATGGGCTTGGCCCATAGGAATCAATGGGAAATACAGAATCGGTATTTACAGAATCTGTAAATACCGACTCTTACAGATTCGGTAATTTTTTACCTACATCTGCCTCCTTCCAATTTACCGACTTTTAAATACCGAATCGGTATGACTCGGTATTTAAAAGTCGGTAAATCGGATTTACCTAAATCTGGCCCCTAGTGTTCCTGTGTACATGATCATGAAGACACGTTACATCATTTCATTTGTCGGTCACTAGACTTGCGAAGAAGCGTCGCCCTATGCATTTCGGGAAACCCTGTTCCCTTCTTCAGGGGTGAGTGTCTGTAAAATAATAAATTATAAGAACATGAGATGTCAATACCTCATATTATATTCTCAAATACATCTACCATATTTATTTTCTACACACTAGGGGGACACTAACTTAGTTAGTTAACAGTACGACACATGACCAATTATTTCGTTATGATGTTATGCACCTGATTATGGGCGATAGAGGAGTCTACTGAGTTGTCTGTTGTAAATAAACAACCAACTTTGAATAGCTGTACATGTTTACTCAGGATGATATAATACGAAAAAACAAAACATGATAGTAAATAGACAAACATAGAAATAAACATGAGCACTGTTGCGCTTACTCGTGAACTCATTGTTAAACGAACGCATTAGACTAATGTGATATTGCCGTGCTACCAACGTCACGGAAGAAATATCCAGATTCATGAAAAACTTAAGCCAACATTGTCATAAATAACGTTAGAGACACATTACTGTCACTTCACTTTCAAATGTGCCTCGTAATCAGTTATTCCCCAACGGAAATTTCTAGACAATATATAGGGTGAGCAACGTTGAATATATGTATAACCTGATCTAAGTTAAATGATCGCTAATGTAGTGATAATGTTTACCTTCGACCCCGTTACTGAGGACTATATGTGTTCTGCGTTCATCAAGTCTGTTCTAGCGACAGCATGCACGCGGAGATGTGACACAAGCAATCCTGTGGATAAAACCACTCGTTAACTGACAGTACGTGAAAAGAATATGACACTTCTAAAATCTCTAGCAATATCGGGCAGTTAAACAAAGGCATTCAATTTTTTTTTGTTTTGTATAAAAAAAATTCTGTCACCTAACCAGAACCAATTGAAAATAATGGTTACAGGTCAGAATATATTCAACTGCAAATAAATGTGATTCTTTGAAAGAGAAAATGTTTTGATTACATATCATTTAGAACACGTAATGTGTAAGAAAGTGTGAGAAATATTCTCCCCAGGAACAGTGCACTCTGCATGTAGGCCTAGCTTACATTTCTTTAGAGTTTCCATTATATTGCCAGTGGCCTTTTACTAAAAACATTTGCAGCAGGAGATCTCGGTCTCTATAGTTTTACAGTCACGTTATCACGGGGTGCAGTGGGGCCCCTAGGGGTGGATGGTGGATGTCAGACACTTCTCTAAGAAGTGCCTCATATTAGGCCCCTCAGATCTCTCGGGGATATCCAGAAAGTGAATATTATTACATCTGGAGAATTCCTCTGCATTCCCTGCTCACACCCTAAGCTCCCACACCTAAATTTGTAAGGACTTCAGTTGGTCCTGCATGGACACCATGGAAAGCTGCATTGTTGTCAGGGAGGATTCCCCCTTGTTCATTCTGTTCACCAGCTTGGCGTGATCCACCCACAGCAGGCCAGTCTCTACTTGTATCAGTCCTAGATGGCATAGCAGTTTCTGAGTCATTGATGGTTTGTAGAATCTTGTAAAACATCCCAGTGTGTTTTTCCAAGGTGGTTTCTAGCTGGCAGATCGGGTCCACCACTGGTGCAAAGGGGCTGGCAACATGTCCATGATGGGTTTGAACGGTGGAGCCTTGGGGACCTGAGGCTAAACTATGTCCCGACTGCGCCTGCCTGCTGCATCACTGTGTATTAAGAGTGGGACTAAAGAGGGCAGACCCTCCTCTTCACCAGCCAGGAAAACTCCAAGGGACCAGTAGAGAGCAAGGTACCCCAGCAATTGTGAAAAGTGAGTCAGAGCAGCAGGTTCCTCTGCTTGTTGCAGCCTCCCTAAAGCCAAATGCAAAAATCGCTATTTAAGTAATCATTAAAATTGTGATTGCTTAAATTGCGATTACATTTAGGGAATCGCAAATTGCAATTCCCTAAATGCAATGCAACAAACAAGAAATAATTGCGATTTCACAATTGAGAGATGCAAAGTACCATCAATTCAAAGTTGATGTTAAGTTGCAGGAACTTTGAAAAATGCACAAAAGTGCATTTTTCAAAGTTCTATGTTACACACATACATGTCCTTGGGGGATGTGTGTGTGCAGCATGTGTTGAAATTGCTATTTCAGGGGTGCATCAGGGTGTCTTTTTGGCACCCTTGCACTCTTGAAATTGAATGCACAATTTGTGAACACCTATTTGGTACTCGCAAATTGATCATGCAATTCCAATTGATTCCTATGGGCCTCTAGGTCCATGGGAATTAATGGGAAGCAATTCCTTATTTGCGATTCGCAAATGCACAGTTTGATGCATGTGGCCCTTAATGTGCCCTCTCGATAGAATCCTACACAGTGACCTGCCCTATTAACATTACTTGGACAAATCATTTTATACATATAAAACATTTATTGAGATCGATACCTTATATGGATTAAAGAGTCAAGCTTTCATTTTCAACGGATCACTTTACCAGATTCTCAAATTACGCATTTTCTTTAAACTCACAAGACAGTGATACAGTGTAGCATTGAATTATGCTTCTTAAATGACGCATGTTCTTTAATCTCACACGATAATTATACAGTGTAACCTTAAATAAAGCCTCATGCGGAACACTTTCTCTACTAATCACTGAACAGCTGACATTAAGTGTATTTAAAAAATCTATGTGGTTAGTGTAGTTTGCAAATATCGGGTTTAGTAAGCCTAATTAAATTATCCATGCGGTGCTTTATTTCGAATCTAATACCATTGTAATAAAAAGGAGCGCAAATGATTTTATTGTGGTTGCTGAGCGGTTGTTTGAATGTTTTGATGGATATGAAACATTAGATCGTGCTGTAAATGAGGATAATACTTACATGATTTTATCTACTTCTCTGTCATTTGAAGTTCAATCTTAGGCTGTCTGGCCCGGAAGAATCCATTACAAAAGGCTGTTGACTTTTTAATACATACCACATGCTTTTAGTGAAGTCATACAAATGAAATAAGTGCCTTGTGAAGCATACATAGCAAACGCATTTATGAAATGTGGCATACTGCATGATTTCGTGTGACATGGTTCAGGTTTCGCTGGCATTCCACAAGGTCCAAAGTGTGACGTGACTACGACGATATGAGCATCATCATATTATCAATAATTCTTCGCTGACATTGGTTATGTTGAATTGAGAGCGTGCACTGAACGCATCAGAGTTCTATCAAATAAGCATAGGCATTGTTATGCTTTTATCTTTTTCACAATATCGTTTCCCTCTAATGCCCTTGCTTTTGTCTGACAGTAATACATTATATACACTTTTCTGTCCCATTAGATCGCTAGAACATAGCTTTGCAGTGTTCCCCAATTTTGCTCTCAATTACTGCTCACTGTAACTTTTATTAACCTCCCAGCTCGCTTTCTCCTATATTTCCAGAGTCATTAACCTCTACTGCACTTATAAGGCGCTCTTCTTTTCATTCAACTTTCTTACATTGCCTTTCAAAAGATTAAGCTGTTCAAATCTCCATTCGTTTACTGGAACCAAAACATTAGCTATTCAAATTCTTATTATTTCCTATTTTTTTCCTACTAACACCTGTCTCATCCATTGTGAGTTCTGATCGTATTTTATGACGTGTATTGAACAATTGTTTTTGATAATTGTTGACCTTTAATGGAATATTATTCACGATTTGGTTCTTCTGTCCTCTGTTTATGTAAGAGAGGTATTTTACTCTCCTTGGTTTTGTTTATTGGAATACCTGCTATCACTGTTTGGTTTAGTAGCACTATATAAGATTGTAAATAAATAAACACATGGATAAGCGTCCATGAGCAAGACTAAGAAATATAGGAAATGGCCATTCAGTGGGTGTATCATTGTATCTGGCTTGAATTTATCACCACAATCAGAAAGAACAAAGAATGCATTCATAGTTACAACAATTCTCTGAACATTGGTGGGGTGTGCTGATCAGCATACAGAGTGACACGAGGTGCGGTTGCACTCACAAGTTAAAACCAAACCACTCTGTGCAATGGCTTGTTTCCTGACCCTTCAATGAAAACTTCCATATTAACATTACAAGTTTAGAAATGTTGGTAAAGTGTAATCTACAACAGGAGGAAAATATAAATCTACCAACAGAAGCACAACATGTGGTGCCAATGACGCAAAACTCATTCTCTCCCTCACAGATAAGACCAGTACCCAGATCAAGTCCACTGCCTCCATCACTGAAATCCCCTACTAGCTGAAGATCAGCGATCTGAAGCTGAAAATTACAAGACCAAAATTGTGATCTTCGTGAAGCGCAATTCACCTTGGTAGTCCATCTAGTGGCCAACGGAGCTAGAACTGACACCCACCCGACCATCCAAGTCAAAAATCTTGGGATTGCTACGAACAGCAAACTCAACATGACCGCCCAGGTCAATGACGTTACCATCTCAAGCTTCATATCCCAAAGATGCTCAGGAAGATTTTCAAATGGTTCCCAATCAGCAGCCAGAAAAGCATCAGGCATGCCCTTGTCACAAGCAAACTGAACTGCGGGAACACCCTCTATGTTGAGATCAGCAAAAAAGTTACCAGAAGACTGTAAACTATTCAGAGCATGGCAGCCAGAATCATTCACAACCTCCCACACTGCATTGACTACACATCAGACCTAAAGGAACACCACTGACTTCTCATACACTAACAGGAACAACTGAAACTCCTCATCACACTTGCACTGCATAACCGTGGCCCAGCACACCTCAGCAATCACATCTGCTTTCACAAACTTTCCAGACACTTCCAATCCTCCAGACTCCTGCTTGCATACATCTGACACTTATGGAAAATCAGATCTAGCAGTCAAGCCTTCTCTTACAATGCTCGTAAAACATGGATTGACCTGCTGATACACATAAGAGCTGTTGTGTGGCGTTTTAGGCTCCGAGTGAATTTTCCCGTTTCATGCCCTTATATTGGTACAATTCACATTGCCCTAACATAGGCATAGAAATCAAGCCCTTATTTAGACATAGCCCATGCAGCCCAATTACCGCCAGGTGAGGAACTCTGTCCAGGGGCTCCCGGCCAGACTTAGCCTTTTTGGCTAAATATCCCTAGATTCCCACCTCCTCCGGGGTTAAACCTACTCACCTGGGTTTACGTCCTCATCTACGGTCCTCAATGTTTTATTCCTGCACTTGGGGGCATGAGAATTCTCGTCAAAAGTGGCACTTCTAGCTTTCTCCCGTGGAGTTCCAGGACCATCATGGCCGATGTCCGGTGGAGGCGCTCTGTTCAGCTATAGGGGAGTCTGGCCCAGGTATCTCGCTGCAGCCAACACCTACCCAGCCGGGCATCGGGCATGGCTCCCCTCTCAACTCCACTGCTCAGGTTCTTCCTCGCCCGCCTTCTCTCTGATGTCCCTGGCGCCCAACGTTTCGGCGGAATCCTTTCAAAGCTTATGATGCCTCTCTGATCACTCTGGATGGCTGCAGAGGAGACGGGCGGAGGTTCTCCCATCCTGACTCTCCTCCTGCCTCTGGGCTTGCTTACTGCTGCCTTCCCCTACAGTTATCTCACCTCCAGCTTGTCAACTGGGACGATTTTGAGACTTACAGGAGGTAAGAACTATCGGCGCTGCGCTACGTGGCGTTTTGAGTTACTCTCCCGTCCTTGCCGGAGAAGCACCCACGCTGGTTTTCAACTTGCTGCCTCCTGTTAACTTGATCTACAGCCCTGCCACCCATAACAGTTCCTCTCGAGACATATCGACAACGGATCAGACACCGCTGCCGAGAACACTTGCTCATGGACTGCATGGCTGTGACTCAAAAATAGACTGCTGCACCCCTAACTTTCGGATCTTTTCCCCCTTCTAGTGCCTCTCCATGAAATCAGAACTTATTTTTCTTTTTTTCCGGACTTAGCCTATTTGGTGCTTGGACCCTTATGCTCTCTGCCATTTTGGGACTATTTTCCACTGCCTCTCCTACCCTCAACCCACCATTTTAGCAATCTATGTTTCCTGCTGAATGACTTTGAAATTGTCTCTTGTTCGCCACGACCTACTTCTCATTCTTCTGATTTTGTTAACATCTCTAGTGCCTTTTCCGTTTTGTTCTCCTTGCACTTCCCTGTCTTTATCTGTTTTTCCATCCCCTTTCCTTTCTGTGCTCCCTTTTTCCTCGTCGGCCCCTTAGGCTGTTTCTTGCCTCCGTTTTTACCGTTATATCTTCTGCTGTTTTCTGCCTCATCACGCATCCACTTATTGCCATCCTCGAGTTTTCTAATTTTCCTAACTCGTGTTTTCTTTTGCTACTGTGTAACATTATGTAATTGTTCTGTAACCTGTGTAACTTTCTTCGTACTGATACTCTGTAAAGCGCTCTGTTACCTACGGGTCTAGCCAGGGCTATATAAAACCCAAGTAAATAAATAAATAAATAAATAAACCCGTACCAAACGTCACAACGATTTCTTGGAAAATCGGCTTAAGCAGTAAGGGACCTTCCCTTGCTTGAATATTGATTTGTCCAAGAACTCATATACTTTGCAAAGAACGACTATTCCCTAAGGGTTCTTTACTGACGTTATTATGCCCGACTTTACGTCAAACTATGCTATTCCTAGACACCTTCAAGGTATAAATATATCTTCACTTGCTCTAGCAAGACACGGTCGTTCCGAGCAGTTTAACTATCGACTTGCCCGACGCAGCTCCCTACAGCAAGTGCCGAAGGGAGCCGACCCTCCAGCTGATGCATTGATCATGAGACTGCCTTTCTCTCGCCGAGAATCCAGCTCCAGTGTTTCCAAGCTCCCCTTGCAGGGTGTTGGGAAATCGAGCCCTGAGACAGAGATACCAGACCTCCTTCATTCTAAACAAAGGTATGGAGCTGATTAGAACCTAGAGAAACCTTTGGTAGATTCTTGGCAAAAACAACTAAAACCTATGCTACACAATACTTACTTCTTCCCTCGTACTAGACTTAGGTTAGGTACATTGGGGTAGGCGTATTTAGAAGCATCAGTTGAGAAGGTGAGTATTTTAGTCAATGTAATTTATGTATGTATTTTTATATGGCTTAGAAACCATACAATGCTTCTACAGTATTATTTTCTAATACTATTATCCAGTGGTGGCTGGTGACATTTGAAAGTGGTAGGGCATAAAAGTTTTATATGAGTGCCTGGAGGCGAGCAAGTGTAACGAGCGAGTGCAGCCACCCTATGGTGGGGTTCAGGGAGATTCTCCTCAAACCCCTGCTCTCCTCCCCTGAGAGTTTGAAAACAGAGCATGCACATATGCATTTATGTAACTTTGAGGAAGCAAGAGAGTTGATAAAGCAATTGTGAAAGGGTAGTTATGACATAAATAAAGAGATTTTATATGATAATGGTGTAGGTAGCTTAAAAAAGAATGCACCTTTAATTCCAGCCACATTCCCATCATGTTTGCCCACTTAAACAAGCATGTTTTGCTTTCATGATGCCCGCACGTTCCCTTTTGTGCAATGAATGGGTGCTTTTTTCCTGCTGGGGATGCCCAGACGTGGGTCCCAGGCACTCCACACCACTGGAGTCAAGCTAGCCGGGCTGATGAGAGGTGTTACCTCGAAACCGGTCCGGCCCTCGGATGCTTGATTCCGTTCTGGGAAGGACATGGCTTTTGTAGTTCGGACTGGACTGTTCCCATGGGGCACAGGGTTAGAGCTGATTTGCATATCGCCATTGTCTAACCCAGGGTGGTGTGGAGTGCATAAAAACGATGGATTTGGGCCCAGATCTTTGGACTGGGGTGAGTGTGTGACATTGATCCACATTCGGTCCATCACCTGTTGTGTTTGCATATTCCGCCCTAAGTGCGCTGGGGATGCCCAGACGTGGGTCCCAGGCACTCCGCACCGCTGGAGTCAAGCTAGCCGGGCTGATGAGAGGTGTTACCTCGAAACCGGTCCGGTCCTCGGATGCTTGATTCCATTCTGGGAAGGACATGGCTTTTGTAGTTCGGACTGGACTGTTCCCATGGGGCACAGGGTCAGAGCTGATTTGCATATCGCCATTGTCTAACCCAGGGTGGTGTGGAGTGCAAAAAAACGATGGATTTGGGCCCAGATCTTTGGACTGGGGTGAGTGTGTGACATTGATCCACATTCGGTCCATCACCTGTTGTGTTTGCATATTCCGCCCTAAGTGCGCTGGGGATGCCCAGACGTGGGTCCCAGGCACTCCACACCACTGGAGTCAAGCTAGCCGGGCTGATGAGAGGTGTTACCTCGAAACCGGTCCGGCCCTCGGATGCTTGATTCCGTTCTGGGAAGGACATGGCTTTTGTAGTTCGGACTGGACTGTTCCCATGGGGCACAGGGTTAGAGCTGATTTGCATATCGCCATTGTCTAACCCAGGGTGGTGTGGAGTGCATAAAAACGATGGATTTGGGCCCAGATCTTTGGACTGGGGTGAGTGTGTGACATTGATCCACATTCGGTCCATCACCTGTTGTGTTTGCATATTCCGCCCTAAGTGCGCTGGGGATGCCCAGACGTGGGTCCCAGGCACTCCGCACCGCTGGAGTCAAGCTAGCCGGGCTGATGAGAGGTGTTACCTCGAAACCGGTCCGGTCCTCGGATGCTTGATTCCATTCTGGGAAGGACATGGCTTTTGTAGTTCGGACTGGACTGTTCCCATGGGGCACAGGGTCAGAGCTGATTTGCATATCGCCATTGTCTAACCCAGGGTGGTGTGGAGTGCAAAAAAACGATGGATTTGGGCCCAGATCTTTGGACTGGGGTGAGTGTGTGACATTGATCCACATTCGGTCCATCACCTGTTGTGTTTGCATATTCCGCCCTAAGTGCGCTGGGGATGCCCAGACGTGGGTCCCAGGCACTCCACACCACTGGAGTCAAGCTAGCCGGGCTGATGAGAGGTGTTACCTCGAAACCGGTCCGGTCCTCGGATGCTTGATTCCGTTCTGGGAAGGACATGGCTTTTGTAGTTCGGACTGGACTGTTCCCATGGGGCACAGGGTCAGAGCTGATTTGCATATCGCCATTGTCTAACCCAGGGTGGTGTGGAGTGCAAAAAAACGATGGATTTGGGCCCAGATCTTTGGACTGGGGTGAGTGTGTGACATTGATCCACATTCGGTCCATCACCTGTTGTGTTTGCATATTCCGCCCTAAGTGCGCTGGGGATGCCCAGACGTGGGTCCCAGGCACTCCACACCACTGGAGTCAAGCTAGCTGGGCTGATGAGAGGTGTTACCTCGAAACCGGTCCGGTCCTCGGATGCTTGATTCCGTTCTGGGAAGGACATGGCTTTTGTAGTTCGGACTGGACTGTTCCCACGGGGCACAGGGTCAGAGCTGATTTGCATATCGCCATTGTCTAACCCAGGGTGGTATGGAGTGCAAAAAAACGATGGATTTGGGGCCAGATCTTTGGACTGGGGTGAGTGTGTGACATTGATCCACATTCGGTCCATCACCTGTTGTGTTTGCATATTCCGCCCTAAGTGCGCTGGGGATGCCCAGACGTGGGTCCCAGGCACCCCACAACACTGGAGTCAAGCTAGCCAGGCTGATGAGAGGTGTTACCTCGAAACCGGTCCGGTCCTCGGATGCTTGATTCCGTTCTGGGAAGGACATGGCTTTTGTAGTTCGGACTGGACTGTTCCCATGGGGCACAGGGTCAGAGCTGATTTGCATATCACCATTGTCTAACCCAGGGTGGTGTGGAGTGCAAAAAAACGATGGATTTGGGCCCAGATCTTTGGACTGGGGTGAGTGTGTGACATTGATTCACATTCGGTCCATCACCAGTTGTGTTTGCATATTCCGCCCTAAGTGCGCTGGGGATGCCCAGACGTGGGTCCCAGGCACTCCACACCACTGGAGTCAAGCTAGCCGGGCTGATGAGAGGTGTTACCTCGAAACCGGTCCGGTCCTCGGATGCTTGATTCCGTTCTGGGAAGGACATGGCTTTTGTAGTTCGGACTGGACTGTTCCCATGGGGCACAGGGTCAGAGCTGATTTGCATATCGCCATTGTCTAAACCAGGGTGGTGTGGAGTGCAAAAAAACGATGGATTTGGGCCCAGATCTTTGGACTGGGGTGAGTGTGTGACATTGATCCACATTCGGTCCATCACCTGTTGTGTTTGCATATTCCGCCCTAAGTGCGCTGGGGATGCCCAGACGTGGGTCCCAGGCACTCCACACCACTGGAGTCAAGCTAGCCGGGCTGATGAGAGGTGTTACCTCGAAACCGGTCCGGTCCTCGGATGCTTGATTCCGTTCTGGGAAGGACATGGCTTTTGTAGTTCGGACTGGACTGTTCCCATGGGGCACAGGGTCAGAGCTGATTTGCATATCGCCATTGTCTAACCCAGGGTGGTGTGGAGTGCAAAAAAACGATGGATTTGGGCCCAGATCTTTGGACTGGGGTGAGTGTGTGACATTGGTCCACATTCGGTCCATCACCTGTTGTGTTTGCATATTCCGCCCTAAGTGCGCTGGGGATGCCCAGACGTGGGTCCCAGGCACTCCACACCACTGCAGTCAAGCTAGCCGGGCTGATGAGAGGTGTTACCTCGAAACCGGTCCGGTCCTCGGATGCTTGATTCCGTTCTGGGAAGGACATGGCTTTTGTAGTTCGGACTGGACTGTTCCCATGGGGCACAGGGTCAGAGCTGATTTGCATATCACCATTGTCTAACCCAGGGTGGTGTGGAGTGCAAAAAAACGATGGATTTGGGCCCAGATCTTTGGACTGGGGTGAGTGTGTGACATTGATCCACATTCGGTCCATCACCTGTTGTGTTTGCATATTCCGCCCTAAGTGCGCTGGGGATGCCCAGACGTGGGTCCCAGGCACTCCACACCACTGGAGTCAAGCTAGCCGGGCTGATGAGAGGTGATACCTCGAAACCGGTCCGTTCCTCGGATGCTTGATTCCGTTCTGGGAAGGACATGGCTTTTGTAGTTCGGACTGGACTGTTCCC
Source organism: Lissotriton vulgaris (assembly GCF_964263255.1). Classification (NCBI taxonomy): domain Eukaryota; kingdom Metazoa; phylum Chordata; class Amphibia; order Caudata; family Salamandridae; genus Lissotriton; species Lissotriton vulgaris. Next base: position 504,551,600 of record NC_141694.1, read on the forward strand.
ATGGGGCACAGGGTCAGAGCTGATTTGCATATCACCATTGTCTAACCCAGGGTGGTGTGGAGTGCAAAAAAACGATGGATTTGGGCCCAGATCTTTGGACTGGGGTGAGTGTGTGACATTGATCCACATTCGGTCCATCACCTGTTGTGTTTGCATATTCCGCCCTAAGTGCGCTGGGGATGCCCAGACGTGGGTCCCAGGCACTCCACACCACTGGAGTCAAGCTAGCCGGGCTGATGAGAGGTGTTACCTCGAAACCGGTCCGGTCCTCGGATGCTTGATTCCGTTCTGGGAAGGACATGGCTTTTGTAGTTCGGACTGGACTGTTCCCATGGGGCACAGGGTCAGAGCTGATTTGCATATCGCCATTGTCTAAACCAGGGTGGTGTGGAGTGCAAAAAAACGATGGATTTGGGCCCAGATCTTTGGACTGGGGTGAGTGTGTGACATTGATCCACATTCGGTCCATCACCTGTTGTGTTTGCATATTCCGCCCTAAGTGCGCTGGGGATGCCCAGACGTGGGTCCCAGGCACTCCACACCACTGGAGTCAAGCTAGCCGGGCTGATGAGAGGTGTTACCTCGAAACCGGTCCGGTCCTCGGATGCTTGATTCCGTTCTGGGAAGGACATGGCTTTTGTAGTTCGGACTGGACTGTTCCCATGGGGCACAGGGTCAGAGCTGATTTGCATATCGCCATTGTCTAACCCAGGGTGGTGTGGAGTGCAAAAAAACGATGGATTTGGGCCCAGATCTTTGGACTGGGGTGAGTGTGTGACATTGATCCACATTCGGTCCATCACCTGTTGTGTTTGCATATTCCGCCCTAAGTGCGCTGGGGATGCCCAGACGTGGGTCCCAGGCACTCCACACCACTGGAGTCAAGCTAGCCGGGCTGATGAGAGGTGTTACCTCGAAACCGGTCCGGTCCTCGGATGCTTGATTCCGTTCTGGGAAGGACATGGCTTTTGTAGTTCGGACTGGACTATTCCCATGGGGCACAGGGTCAGAGCTGATTTGCATATCGCCATTGTCTAACCCAGGGTGGTGTGGAGTGCAAAAAAACGATGGATTTCGGCCCAGATCTTTGGACTGGGGTGAGTGTGTGACATTGATCCACATTCGGTCCATCACCTGTTGTGTTTGCATATTCCGCCCTAAGTGCGCTGGGGATGCCCAGACGTGGGTCCCAGGTACTCCACACCACTGGAGTCAAGCTAGCCGGGCTGATGAGAGGTGTTACCTCGAAACCGGTCCGGTCCTCGGATGCTTGATTCCGTTCTGGGAAGGACATGGCTTTTGTAGTTCGGACTGGACTGTTCCCATGGGGCACAGGGTCAGAGCTGATTTGCATATCGCCATTGTCTAACCCAGGGTGGTGTGGAGTGCAAAAAAAGATGGATTTGGGCCCAGATCTTTGGACTGGGGTGAGTGTGTGACATTGATCCACATTCGGTCCATCACCTGTTGTGTTTGCATATTCCGCCCTAAGTGCGCTGGGGATGCCCAGACGTGGGTCCCAGGCACTCCACACCACTGAAGTCAAGCTAGCCGGGCTGATGAGAGGTGTTACCTCGAAACCGGTCCGGTCCTCGGATGCTTGATTCCGTTCTGGGAAGGACATGGCTTTTGTAGTTCGGACTGGACTGTTCCCATGGGGCACAGGGTCAGAGCTGATTTGCATATCGCCATTGTCTAACCCAGGGTGGTGTGGAGTGCAAAAAAACGATGGATTTGGGCCCAGATCTTTGGACTGGGGTGAGTGTGTGACATTGAACCACATTCGGTCCATCACCTGTTGTGTTTGCATATTCCGCCCTAAGTGCGCTGGGGATGCCCAGACGTGGGTCCCAGGCACTCCACACCACTGGAGTCAAGCTAGCCGGGCTGATGAGAGGTGTTACCTCGAAACCGGTCTGGTCCTCGGATGCTTGATTCCGTTCTGGGAAGGACATGGCTTTTGTAGTTCGGACTGGACTGTTCCCATGGGGCACAGGGTCAGAGCTGATTTGCATATCGCCATTGTCTAACCCAGTGTGGTATGGAGTGCAAAAAAACGATGGATTTGGGCCCAGATCTTTGGACTGGGGTGAGTGTGTGACATTGATCCACATTCGGTCCATCACCTGTTGTGTTTGCATATTCCGCCCTAAGTGCGCTGGGGATGCCCAGACGTGGGTCCCAGGCACTCCACACCACTGGAGTCAAGCTAGCCGGGCTGATGAGAGGTGTTACCTCGAAACCGGTCCGGTCCTCGGATGCTTGATTCCGTTCTGGGAAGGACATGGCTTTTGTAGTTCGGACTGGACTGTTCCCATGGGGCACAGGGTCAGAGCTGATTTGCATATCACCATTGTCTAACCCAGGGTGGTGTGGAGTGCAAAAAAACGATGGATTTGGGCCCAGATCTTTGGACTGGGGTGAGTGTGTGACATTGATCCACATTCGGTCCATCACCTGTTGTGTTTGCATATTTCGCCCTAAGTGCGCTGTGGATGCCCAGACGTGGGTCCCAGGCACTCCACACCACTGGAGTCAAGCTAGCCGGGCTGATGAGAGGTGTTACCTCGAAACCGGTCCGGTCCTCGGATGCTTGATTCCGTTCTGGGAAGGACATGGCTTTTGTAGTTTGGACTGGACTGTTCCCATGGGGCACAGGGTCAGAGATGATTTGCATATCACCATTGTCTAACCCAGGGTGGTGTGGAGTGCAAAAAAAACGATGGATTTGGGCCCAGATCTTTGGACTGGGGTGAGTGTGTGACATTGATCCACATTCGGTCCATCACCTGTTGTGTTTGCATATTCCGCCCTAAGTGCGCTGGGGATGCCCAGACGTGGGTCCCAGGCACTCCACACCACTGGAGTCAAGCTAGCCGGGCTGATGAGAGGTGTTACCTCGAAACCGGTCCGGTCCTCGGATGCTTGATTCCGTTCTGGGAAGGACATGGCTTTTGTAGTTCGGACTGGACTGTTCCCATGGGGCACAGGGTCAGAGCTGATTTGCATATCGCCATTGTCTAAACCAGGGTGGTGTGGAGTGCAAAAAAACGATGGATTTTGGCCCAGATCTTTGGACTGGGGTGAGTGTGTGACATTGATCCACATTCGGTCCATCACCTGTTGTGTTTGCATATTCCGCCCTAAGTGCGCTGGGGATGCCCAGACGTGGGTCCCAGGCACTCCACACCACTGGAGTCAAGCTAGCCGGGCTGATGAGAGGTGTTACCTCGAAACCGGTCCGGTCCTCGGATGCTTGATTCCGTTCTGGGAAGGACATGGCTTTGGTAGATCGGACTGGACTGTTCCCATGGGGCACAGGGTCAGAGCTGATTTGCATATCGCCATTGTCTAACCCAGGGTGGTGTGGAGTGCAAAAAAACGATGGATTTGGGCCCAGATCTTTGGACTGGGGTGAGTGTGTGACATTGATCCACATTCGGTCCATCACCTGTTGTGTTTGCATATTCCGCCCTAAGTGCGCTGGGGATGCCCAGACGTGGGTCCCAGGCACTCCACACCACTGGAGTCAAGCTAGCCGGGCTGATGAGAGGTGTTACCTCGAAACCGGTCCGGTCCTCGGATGCTTGATTCCGTTCTGGGAAGGACATGGCTTTTGTAGTTCAGACTGGACTATTCCCATGGGGCACAGGGTCAGAGCTGATTTGCATATCGCCATTGTCTAACCCAGGGTGGTGTGGAGTGCAAAAAAACGATGGATTTGGGCCCAGATCTTTGGACTGGGGTGAGTGTGTGACATTGATCCACATTCGGTCCATCACCTGTTGTGTTTGCATATTCCGCCCTAAGTGCGCTGGGGATGCCCAGACGTGGGTCCCAGGCACTCCACACCACTGGAGTCAAGCTAGCCGGGCTGATGAGAGGTGTTACCTCGAAACCGGTCCAGTCCTCGGATGCTTGATTCCGTTCTGGGAAGGACATGGCTTTTGTAGTTCGGACTGGACTGTTCCCATGGGGCACAGGGTCAGAGCTGATTTGCATATCGCCATTGTCTAACCCAGGGTGGTGTGGAGTGCAAAAAAACGATGGATTTGGGCCCAGATCTTTGGACTGGGGTGAGTGTGTAACATTGATCCACATTCGGTCCATCACCTGTTGTGTTTGCATATTCCGCCCTAAGTGCGCTGGGGATGCCCAGACGTGGGTCCCAGGCACTCCACACCACTGGAGTCAAGCTAGCCGGGCTGATGAGAGGTGTTACCTCGAAACCGGTCCGGTCCTCGGATGCTTGATTCCGTTCTGGGAAGGACATGGCTTTTGTAGTTCGGACTGGACTGTTCCCATGGGGCACAGGGTCAGAGCTGATTTGCATATCGCCATTGTCTAACCCAGGGTGGTGTGGAGTGCAAAAAAACGATGGATTTGGGCCCAGATCTTTGGACTGGGGTGAGTGTGTGACATTGATCCACATTCGGTCCATCACCTGTTGTGTTTGCATATTCCGCCCTAAGTGCGCTGGGGATGCCCAGACGTGGGTCCCAGGCACGCCACACCACTGGAGTCAAGCTAGCCGGGCTGATGAGAGGTGTTACCCCGAAACCGGTCCGGTCCTCGGATGCTTGATTCCGTTCTGGGAAGGACATGGCTTTTGTAGTTCGGACTGGACTGTTCCCATGGGGCACAGGGTCAGAGCTGATTTGCATATCGCCATTGTCTAACCCAGGGTGGTGTGGAGTGCAAAAAAACGATGGATTTGGGCCCAGATCTTTGGACTGGGGTGAGTGTGTGACATTGATCCACATTCGGTCCATCACCTGTTGTGTTTGCATATTCCGCCCTAAGTGCGCTGGGGATGCCCAGACGTGGGTCCCAGGCACTCCACACCACTGGAGTCAAGCTAGCCGGGCTGATGAGAGGTGTTACCTCGAAACCGGTCCGGTCCTCGGATGCTTGATTCCGTTCTGGGAAGGACATGGCTTTTGTAGTTCGGACTGGACTGTTCCCATGGGGCACAGGGTCAGAGCTGATTTGCATATCGCCATTGTCTAACCCAGGGTGGTGTGGAGTGCAAAGAAACAATGGATTTGGGCCCAGATCTTTGGACTGGGGTGAGTGTGTGACATTGATCCACATTCGGTCCATCACCTGTTGTGTTTGCAAATTCTGCCCTAAGTGCGCTGGGGATGCCCAGACGTGGGTCCGAGGGACTCCACACCACTGGAGTCAAGCTAGCCGGGCTGATGAGAGGTGTTACCTCGAAACCGGTCCGGTCCTCGTATGCTTGATTCCGTTCTGGGAAGGACATGGCTTTTGTAGTTCGGACTGGACTGTTCCCATGGGGCACAGGGTCAGAGCTGATTTGCATATCGCCATTGTCTAACCCAGGGTGGTGTGGAGTGCAAAGAAACGATGGATTTGGGCCCAGATCTTTGGACTGGGGTGAGTGTGTGACATTGATCCACATTCGGTCCATCACCTGTTGTGTTTGCAAATTCCGCCCTAAGTGCGCTGGGGATGCCCAGACGTGGGTCCGGGGGACTCCACACCACTGGAGTCAAGCTAGCCGGGCTGATGAGAGGTGTTACCTCGAAACCGGTCCGGTCCTCGGATGCTTGATTCCGTTCTGGGAAGGCCATGGCTTTTGTAGTTCGGACTGGACTGTTCCCATGGGGCACAGGGTCAGAGCTGATTTGCATATTGCCATTGTCTAACCCAGGGTGGTGTGGAGTGCAAAAAAACGATGGATTTGGGCCCAGATCTTTGGACTGGGGTGAGTGTGTGACATTGATCCACAATCGGTCCATCACCTGTTGTGTTTGCATATTCCGCCCTAAGTGCGCTGGGGATGCCCAGACGTGGGTCCCAGGCACTCCACACCACTGGAGTCAAGCTAGCCGGGCTGATGAGAGGTGTTACCTCGAAACCGGTCCGTTCCTCGGATGCTTGATTCCGTTCTGGGAAGGACATGGCTTTTGTAGTTCGGACTGGACTGTTCCCATGGGGCACAGGGTCAGAGCTGATTTGCATATCACCATTGTCTAACCCAGGCTGGTGTGGAGTGCAAAAAAACGATGGATTTGGGCCCAGATCTTTGGACTGGGGTGAGTGTGTGACATTGATCCACATTCGGTCCATCACCTGTTGTGTTTGCATATTCCGCCCTAAGTGCGCTGGGGATGCCCAGACGTGGGTCCCAGGCACTCCACACCACTGGAGTCAAGCTAGCCGGGCTGATGAGAGGTGTTACCTCGAAACCGGTCCGGTCCTCGGATGCTTGATTCCGTTCTGGGAAGGACATGGCTTTTGTAGTTCGGACTGGACTGTTCCCATGGGGCACAGGGTCAGAGCTGATTTGCATATCGCCATTGTCTAAACCAGGGTGGTGTGGAGTGCAAAAAAACGATGGATTTGGGCCCAGATCTTTGGACTGGGGTGAGTGTGTGACATTGATCCACATTCGGTCCATCACCTGTTGTGTTTGCATATTCCGCCCTAAGTGCGCTGGGGATGCCCAGACGTGGGTCCCAGGCACTCCACACCACTGGAGTCAAGCTAGCCGGGCTGATGAGAGGTGTTACCTCGAAACCGGTCCGGTCCTCGGATGCTTGATTCCGTTCTGGGAAGGACATGGCTTTTGTAGTTCGGACTGGACTGTTCCCATGGGGCACAGGGTCAGAGCTGATTTGCATATCGCCATTGACTAACCCAGGGTGGTGTGGAGTGCAAAAAAACGATGGATTTGGGCCCAGATCTTTGGACTGGGGTGAGTGTGTGACATTGATCCACATTCGGTCCATCACCTGTTGTGTTTGCATATTCCGCCCTAAGTGCGCTGGGGATGCCCAGACGTGGGTCCCAGGCACTCCACACCACTGGAGTCAAGCTAGCCGGGCTGATGAGAGGTGTTACCTCGAAACCGGTCCGGTCCTCGGATGCTTGATTCCGTTCTGGGAAGGACATGGCTTTTGTAGTTCGGACTGGACTATTCCCATGGGGCACAGGGTCAGAGCTGATTTGCATATCGCCATTGTCTAACCCAGGGTGGTGTGGAGTGCAAAAAAAAACGATGGATTTCGGCCCAGATCTTTGGACTGGGGTGAGTGTGTGACATTGATCCACATTCGGTCCATCACCTGTTGTGTTTGCATATTCCGCCCTAAGTGCGCTGGGGATGCCCAGACGTGGGTCCCAGGTACTCCACACCACTGGAGTCAAGCTAGCCGGGCTGATGAGAGGTGTTACCTCGAAACCGGTCCGGTCCTCGGATGCTTGATTCCGTTCTGGGAAGGACATGGCTTTTGTAGTTCGGACTGGACTGTTCCCATGGGGCACAGGGTCAGAGCTGATTTGCATATCGCCATTGTCTAACCCAGGGTGGTGTGGAGTGCAAAAAAAGATGGATTTGGGCCCAGATCTTTGGACTGGGGTGAGTGTGTGACATTGATCCACATTCGGTCCATCACCTGTTGTGTTTGCATATTCCGCCCTAAGTGCGCTGGGGATGCCCAGACGTGGGTCCCAGGCACTCCACACCACTGAAGTCAAGCTAGCCGGGCTGATGAGAGGTGTTACCTCGAAACCGGTCCGGTCCTCGGATGCTTGATTCCGTTCTGGGAAGGACATGGCTTTTGTAGTTCGGACTGGACTGTTCCCATGGGGCACAGGGTCAGAGCTGATTTGCATATCGCCATTGTCTAACCCAGGGTGGTGTGGAGTGCAAAAAAACGATGGATTTGGGCCCAGATCTTTGGACTGGGGTGAGTGTGTGACATTGAACCACATTCGGTCCATCACCTGTTGTGTTTGCATATTCCGCCCTAAGTGCGCTGGGGATGCCCAGACGTGGGTCCCAGGCACTCCACACCACTGGAGTCAAGCTAGCCGGGCTGATGAGAGGTGTTACCTCGAAACCGGTCTGGTCCTCGGATGCTTGATTCCGTTCTGGGAAGGACATGGCTTTTGTAGTTCGGACTGGACTGTTCCCATGGGGCACAGGGTCAGAGCTGATTTGCATATCGCCATTGTCTAACCCAGTGTGGTATGGAGTGCAAAAAAACGATGGATTTGGGCCCAGATCTTTGGACTGGGGTGAGTGTGTGACATTGATCCACATTCGGTCCATCACCTGTTGTGTTTGCATATTCCGCCCTAAGTGCGCTGGGGATGCCCAGACGTGGGTCCCAGGCACTCCACACCACTGGAGTCAAGCTAGCCGGGCTGATGAGAGGTGTTACCTCGAAACCGGTCCGGTCCTCGGATGCTTGATTCCGTTCTGGGAAGGACATGGCTTTTGTAGTTCGGACTGGACTGTTCCCATGGGGCACAGGGTCAGAGCTGATTTGCATGTCACCATTGTCTAACCCAGGGTGGTGTGGAGTGCAAAAAAACGATGGATTTGGGCCCAGATCTTTGGACTGGGGTGAGTGTGTGACATTGATCCACATTCGGTCCATCACCTGTTGTGTTTGCATATTTCGCCCTAAGTGCGCTGTGGATGCCCAGACGTGGGTCCCAGGCACTCCACACCACTGGAGTCAAGCTAGCCGGGCTGATGAGAGGTGTTACCTCGAAACCGGTCCGGTCCTCGGATGCTTGATTCCGTTCTGGGAAGGACATGGCTTTTGTAGTTTGGACTGGACTGTTCCCATGGGGCACAGGGTCAGAGATGATTTGCATATCACCATTGTCTAACCCAGGGTGGTGTGGAGTGCAAAAAAAACGATGGATTTGGGCCCAGATCTTTGGACTGGGGTGAGTGTGTGACATTGATCCACATTCGGTCCATCACCTGTTGTGTTTGCATATTCCGCCCTAAGTGCGCTGGGGATGCCCAGACGTGGGTCCCAGGCACTCCACACCACTGGAGTCAAGCTAGCCGGGCTGATGAGAGGTGTTACCTCGAAACCGGTCCGGTCCTCGGATGCTTGATTCCGTTCTGGGAAGGACATGGCTTTTGTAGTTCGGACTGGACTGTTCCCATGGGGCACAGGGTCAGAGCTGATTTGCATATCGCCATTGTCTAAACCAGGGTGGTGTGGAGTGCAAAAAAACGATGGATTTTGGCCCAGATCTTTGGACTGGGGTGAGTGTGTGACATTGATCCACATTCGGTCCATCACCTGTTGTGTTTGCATATTCCGCCCTAAGTGCGCTGGGGATGCCCAGACGTGGGTCCCAGGCACTCCACACCACTGGAGTCAAGCTAGCCGGGCTGATGAGAGGTGTTACCTCGAAACCGGTCCGGTCCTCGGATGCTTGATTCCGTTCTGGGAAGGACATGGCTTTGGTAGTTCGGACTGGACTGTTCCCATGGGGCACAGGGTCAGAGCTGATTTGCATATCGCCATTGTCTAACCCAGGGTGGTGTGGAGTGCAAAAAAACGATGGATTTGGGCCCAGATCTTTGGACTGGGGTGAGTGTGTGACATTGATCCACATTCGGTCCATCACCTGTTGTGTTTGCATATTCCGCCCTAAGTGCGCTGGGGATGCCCAGACGTGGGTCCCAGGCACTCCACACCACTGGAGTCAAGCTAGCCGGGCTGATGAGAGGTGTTACCTCGAAACCGGTCCGGTCCTCGGATGCTTGATTCCGTTCTGGGAAGGACATGGCTTTTGTAGTTCAGACTGGACTATTCCCATGGGGCACAGGGTCAGAGCTGATTTGCATATCGCCATTGTCTAACCCAGGGTGGTGTGGAGTGCAAAAAAACGATGGATTTGGGCCCAGATCTTTGGACTGGGGTGAGTGTGTGACATTGATCCACATTCGGTCCATCACCTGTTGTGTTTGCATATTCCGCCCTAAGTGCGCTGGGGATGCCCAGACGTGGGTCCCAGGCACTCCACACCACTGGAGTCAAGCTAGCCGGGCTGATGAGAGGTGTTACGTCGAAACCGGTCCAGTCCTCGGATGCTTGATTCCGTTCTGGGAAGGACATGGCTTTTGTAGTTCGGACTGGACTGTTCCCATGGGGCACAGGGTCAGAGCTGATTTGCATATCGCCATTGTCTAACCCAGGGTGGTGTGGAGTGCAAAAAAACGATGGATTTGGGCCCAGATCTTTGGACTGGGGTGAGTGTGTAACATTGATCCACATTCGGTCCATCACCTGTTGTGTTTGCATATTCCGCCCTAAGTGCGCTGGGGATGCCCAGACGTGGGTCCCAGGCACTCCACACCACTGGAGTCAAGCTAGCCGGGCTGATGAGAGGTGTTACCTCGAAACCGGTCCGGTCCTCGGATGCTTGATTCCGTTCTGGGAAGGACATGGCTTTTGAAGTTCGGACTGGACTGTTCCCATGGGGCACAGGGTCAGAGCTGATTTGCATATCGCCATTGTCTAACCCAGGGTGGTGTGGAGTGCAAAAAAACAATGGATTTGGGCCCAGATCTTTGGACTGGGGTGAGTGTGTGACATTGATCCACATTCGGTCCATCACCTGTTGTGTTTGCATATTCCGCTCTAAGTGCGCTGGGGATGCCCAGACGTGGGTCCCAGGCACTCCACACCACTGGAGTCAAGCTAGCCGGGCTGATGAGAGGTGTTACCCCGAAACCGGTCCGGTCCTCGGATGCTTGATTCCGTTCTGGGAAGGACATGGCTTTTGTAGTTCGGACTGGACTGTTCCCATGGGGCACAGGGTCAGAGCTGATTTGCATATCGCCATTGTCTAACCCAGGGTGGTGTGGAGTGCAAAAAAACGATGGATTTGGGCCCAGATCTTTGGACTGGGGTGAGTGTGTGACATTGATCCACATTCGGTCCATCACCTGTTGTGTTTGCATATTCCGCCCTAAGTGCGCTGGGGATGCCCAGACGTGGGTCCCAGGCACTCCACACCACTGGAGTCAAGCTAGCCGGGCTGATGAGAGGTGTTACCTCGAAACCGGTCCGGTCCTCGGATGCTTGATTCCGTTCTGGGAAGGACATGGCTTTTGTAGTTCGGACTGGACTGTTCCCATGGGGCACAGGGTCAGAGCTGATTTGCATATCGCCATTGTCTAACCCAGGGTGGTGTGGAGTGCAAAGAAACAATGGATTTGGGCCCAGATCTTTGGACTGGGGTGAGTGTGTGACATTGATCCACATTCGGTCCATCACCTGTTGTGTTTGCAAATTCTGCCCTAAGTGCGCTGGGGATGCCCAGACGTGGGTCCGAGGGACTCCACACCACTGGAGTCAAGCTAGCCGGGCTGATGAGAGGTGTTACCTCGAAACCGGTCCGGTCCTCGGATGCTTGATTCCGTTCTGGGAAGGACATGGCTTTTGTAGTTCGGACTGGACTGTTCCCATGGGGCACAGGGTCAGAGCTGATTTGCATATCGCCATTGTCTAACCCAGGGTGGTGTGGAGTGCAAAGAAACGATGGATTTGGGCCCAGATCTTTGGACTGGGGTGAGTGTGTGACATTGATCCACATTCGGTCCATCACCTGTTGTGTTTGCAAATTCCGCCCTAAGTGCGCTGGGGATGCCCAGACGTGGGTCCGGGGGACTCCACACCACTGGAGTCAAGCTAGCCGGGCGGATGAGAGGTGTTACCTCGAAACCGGTCCGGTCCTCGGATGCTTGATTCCGTTCTGGGAAGGCCATGGCTTTTGTAGTTCGGACTGGACTGTTCCCATGGGGCACAGGGTCAGAGCTGATTTGCATATTGCCATTGTCTAACCCAGGGTGGTGTGGAGTGCAAAAAAACGATGGATTTGGGCCCAGATCTTTGGACTGGGGTGAGTGTGTGACATTGATCCACAATCGGTCCATCACCTGTTGTGTTTGCATATTCCGCCCTAAGTGCGCTGGGGATGCCCAGACGTGGGTCCCAGGCACTCCACACCACTGGAGTCAAGCTAGCCGGGCTGATGAGAGGTGTTACCTCGAAACCGGTCCGGTCCTCGGATGCTTGATTCCGTTCTGGGAAGGATATGGCTTTTGTAGTTCGGACTGGACTGTTCCCATGGGGCACAGGGTCAGAGCTGATTTGCATATCGCCATTGTCTAACCCAGGGTGGTGTGGAGTGCAAAAAACGATGGATTTGGGCCCAGATCTTTGGACTGGGGTGAGTGTGTGACATTGATCCACATTCGGTCCATCACCTGTTGTGTTTGCATATTCCGCCCTAAGTGCGCTGGGGATGCCCAGACGTGGGTCCCAGGTACTCCACACCACTGGAGTCAAGCTAGCCGGGCTGATGAGAGGTGTTACCTCGAAACCGGTCCGGTCCTCGGATGCTTGATTCCGTTCTGGGAAGGACATGGCTTTTGTAGTTCGGACTGGACTGTTCCCATGGGGCACAGGGTCAGAGCTGATTTGCATATCGCCATTGTCTAACCCAGGGTGGTGTGGAGTGCAAAAAAAGATGGATTTGGGCCCAGATCTTTGGACTGGGGTGAGTGTGTGACATTGATCCACATTCGGTCCATCACCTGTTGTGTTTGCATATTCCGCCCTAAGTGCGCTGGGGATGCCCAGACGTGGGTCCCAGGCACTCCACACCACTGAAGTCAAGCTAGCCGGGCTGATGAGAGGTGTTACCTCGAAACCGGTCCGGTCCTCGGATGCTTGATTCCGTTCTGGGAAGGACATGGCTTTTGTAGTTCGGACTGGACTGTTCCCATGGGCACAGGGTCAGAGCTGATTTGCATATCGCCATTGTCTAACCCAGGGTGGTGTGGAGTGCAAAAAAACGATGGATTTGGGCCCAGATCTTTGGACTGGGGTGAGTGTGTGACATTGAACCACATTCGGTCCATCACCTGTTGTGTTTGCATATTCCGCCCTAAGTGCGCTGGGGATGCCCAGACGTGGGTCCCAGGCACTCCACACCACTGGAGTCAAGCTAGCCGGGCTGATGAGAGGTGTTACCTCGAAACCGGTCTGGTCCTCGGATGCTTGATTCCGTTCTGGGAAGGACATGGCTTTTGTAGTTCGGACTGGACTGTTCCCATGGGGCACAGGGTCAGAGCTGATTTGCATATCGCCATTGTCTAACCCAGTGTGGTATGGAGTGCAAAAAAACGATGGATTTGGGCCCAGATCTTTGGACTGGGGTGAGTGTGTGACATTGATCCACATTCGGTCCATCACCTGTTGTGTTTGCATATTCCGCCCTAAGTGCGCTGGGGATGCCCAGACGTGGGTCCCAGGCACTCCACACCACTGGAGTCAAGCTAGCCGGGCTGATGAGAGGTGTTACCTCGAAACCGGTCCGGTCCTCGGATGCTTGATTCCGTTCTGGGAAGGACATGGCTTTTGTAGTTCGGACTGGACTGTTCCCATGGGGCACAGGGTCAGAGCTGATTTGCATATCACCATTGTCTAACCCAGGGTGGTGTGGAGTGCAAAAAAACGATGGATTTGGGCCCAGATCTTTGGACTGGGGTGAGTGTGTGACATTGATCCACATTCGGTCCATCACCTGTTGTGTTTGCATATTCCGCCCTAAGTGCGCTGTGGATGCCCAGACGTGGGTCCCAGGCACTCCACACCACTGGAGTCAAGCTAGCCGGGCTGATGAGAGGTGTTACCTCGAAACCGGTCCGGTCCTCGGATGCTTGATTCCGTTCTGGGAAGGACATGGCTTTTGTAGTTTGGACTGGACTGTTCCCATGGGGCACAGGGTCAGAGATGATTTGCATATCACCATTGTCTAACCCAGGGTGGTGTGGAGTGCAAAAAAAACGATGGATTTGGGCCCAGATCTTTGGACTGGGGTGAGTGTGTGACATTGATCCACATTCGGTCCATCACCTGTTGTGTTTGCATATTCCGCCCTAAGTGCGCTGGGGATGCCCAGACGTGGGTCCCAGGCACTCCACACCACTGGAGTCAAGCTAGCCGGGCTGATGAGAGGTGTTACCTCGAAACCGGTCCGGTCCTCGGATGCTTGATTCCGTTCTGGGAAGGACATGGCTTTTGTAGTTCGGACTGGACTGTTCCCATGGGGCACAGGGTCAGAGCTGATTTGCATATCGCCATTGTCTAAACCAGGGTGGTGTGGAGTGCAAAAAAACGATGGATTTTGGCCCAGATCTTTGGACTGGGGTGAGTGTGTGACATTGATCCACATTCGGTCCATCACCTGTTGTGTTTGCATATTCCGCCCTAAGTGCGCTGGGGATGCCCAGACGTGGGTCCCAGGCACTCCACACCACTGGAGTCAAGCTAGCCGGGCTGATGAGAGGTGTTACCTCGAAACCGGTCCGGTCCTCGGATGCTTGATTCCGTTCTGGGAAGGACATGGCTTTTGTAGTTCGGACTGGACTGTTCCCATGGGGCACAGGGTCAGAGCTGATTTGCATATCGCCATTGTCTAACCCAGGGTGGTGTGGAGTGCAAAAAAACTATGGATTTGGGCCCAGATCTTTGGACTGGGGTGAGTGTGTGACATTGATCCACATTCGGTCCATCACCTGTTGTGTTTGCATATTCCGCCCTAAGTGCGCTGGGGATGCCCAGACGTGGGTCCCAGGCACTCCACACCACTGGAGTCAAGCTAGCCGGGCTGATGAGAGGTGTTACCTCGAAACCGGTCCGGTCCTCGGATGCTTGATTCCGTTCTGGGAAGGACATGGCTTTTGTAGTTCAGACTGGACTATTCCCATGGGGCACAGGGTCAGAGCTGATTTGCATATCGCCATTGTCTAACCCAGGGTGGTGTGGAGTGCAAAAAAACGATGGATTTGGGCCCAGATCTTTGGACTGGGGTGAGTGTGTGACATTGATCCACATTCGGTCCATCACCTGTTGTGTTTGCATATTCCGCCCTAAGTGCGCTGGGGATGCCCAGACGTGGGTCCCAGGCACTCCAAACCACTGGAGTCAAGCTAGCCGGGCTGATGAGAGGTGTTACCTCGAAACCGGTCCAGTCCTCGGATGCTTGATTCCGTTCTGGGAAGGACATGGCTTTTGTAGTTCGGACTGGACTGTTCCCATGGGGCACAGGGTCAGAGCTGATTTGCATATCGCCATTGTCTAACCCAGGGTGGTGTGGAGTGCAAAAAAACGATGGATTTGGGCCCAGATCTTTGGACTGGGGTGAGTGTGTAACATTGATCCACATTCGGTCCATCACCTGTTGTGTTTGCATATTCCGCCCTAAGTGCGCTGGGGATGCCCAGACGTGGGTCCCAGGCACTCCACACCACTGGAGTCAAGCTAGCCGGGCTGATGAGAGGTGTTACCTCGAAACCGGTCCGGTCCTCGGATGCTTGATTCCGTTCTGGGAAGGACATGGCTTTTGTAGTTCGGACTGGACTGTTCCCATGGGGCACAGGGTCAGAGCTGATTTGCATATCGCCATTGTCTAACCCAGGGTGGTGTGGAGTGCAAAAAAACGATGGATTTGGGCCCAGATCTTTGGAAGGGGGTGAGTGTGTGACATTGATCCACATTCGGTCCATCACCTGTTGTGTTTGCATATTCCGCCCTAAGTGCGCTGGGGATGCCCAGACGTGGGTCCCAGGCACTCCACACCACTGGAGTCAAGCTAGCCGGGCTGATGAGAGGTGTTACCCCGAAACCGGTCCGGTCCTCGGATGCTTGATTCCGTTCTGGGAAGGACATGGCTTTTGTAGTTCGGACTGGACTGTTCCCATGGGGCACAGGGTCAGAGCTGATTTGCATATCGCCATTGTCTAACCCAGGGTGGTGTGGAGTGCAAAAAAACGATGGATTTGGGCCCAGATCTTTGGACTGGGGTGAGTGTGTGACATTGATCCACATTCGGTCCATCACCTGTTGTGTTTGCATATTCCGCCCTAAGTGCGCTGGGGATGCCCAGACGTGGGTCCCAGGCACTCCACACCACTGGAGTCAAGCTAGCCGGGCTGATGAGAGGTGTTACCTCGAAACCGGTCCGGTCCTCGGATGCTTGATTCCGTTCTGGGAAGGACATGGCTTTTGTAGTTCGGACTGGACTGTTCCCATGGGGCACAGGGTCAGAGCTGATTTGCATATCGCCATTGTCTAACCCAGGGTGGTGTGGAGTGCAAAGAAACAATGGATTTGGGCCCAGATCTTTGGACTGGGGTGAGTGTGTGACATTGATCCACATTCGGTCCATCACCTGTTGTGTTTGCAAATTCTGCCCTAAGTGCGCTGGGGATGCCCAGACGTGGGTCCGAGGGACTCCACACCACTGGAGTCAAGCTAGCCGGGCTGATGAGAGGTGTTACCTCGAAACCGGTCCGGTCCTCGGATGCTTGATTCCGTTCTGGGAAGGACATGGCTTTTGTAGTTCGGACTGGACTGTTCCCATGGGGCACAGGGTCAGAGCTGATTTGCATATCGCCATTGTCTAACCCAGGGTGGTGTGGAGTGCAAAGAAACGATGGATTTGGGCCCAGATCTTTGGACTGGGGTGAGTGTGTGACATTGATCCACATTCGGTCCATCACCTGTTGTGTTTGCAAATTCCGCCCTAAGTGCGCTGGGGATGCCCAGACGTGGGTCCGGGGGACTCCACACCACTGGAGTCAAGCTAGCCGGGCTGATGAGAGGTGTTACCTCGAAACCGGTCCGGTCCTCGGATGCTTGATTCCGTTCTGGGAAGGCCATGGCTTTTGTAGTTCGGACTGGACTGTTCCCATGGGGCACAGGGTCAGAGCTGATTTGCATATTGCCATTGTCTAACCCAGGGTGGTGTGGAGTGCAAAAAAACGATGGATTTGGGCCCAGATCTTTGGACTGGGGTGAGTGTGTGACATTGATCCACAATCGGTCCATCACCTGTTGTGTTTGCATATTCCGCCCTAAGTGCGCTGGGGATGCCCAGACGTGGGTCCCAGGCACTCCACACCACTGGAGTCAAGCTAGCCGGGCTGATGAGAGGTGTTACCTCGAAACCGGTCCGGTCCTCGGATGCTTGATTCCGTTCTGGGAAGGATATGGCTTTTGTAGTTCGGACTGGACTGTTCCCATGGGGCACAGGGTCAGAGCTGATTTGCATATCGCCATTGTCTAACCCAGGGTGGTGTGGAGTGCAAAAAAACGATGGATTTGGGCCCAGATCTTTGGACTGGGGTGAGTGTGTGACATTGATCCACATTCGGTCCATCACCTGTTGTGTTTGCATATTCCGCCCTTAGTGAGCTGGGGATGCCCAGACGTGGGTCCCAGGCACTCCACACCACTGGAGTCAAGCTAGCCGGGCTGATGAGAGGTGTTACCTCGAAACCAGTCCGGTCCTCGGATGCTTGATTCCGTTCTGGGAAGGACATGGCTTTTGTAGTTCGGACTGGACTGTTCCCATGGGGCACAGGGTCAGAGCTGATTTGCATATCGCCATTGTCTAACCCAGGGTGGTGTGGAGTGCAAAAAAACGATGGATTTGGGCCCAGATCTTTGGACTGGGGTGAGTGTGTGACATTGATCCACATTCGGTCCATCACCTGTTGTGTTTGCATATTCCGCCCTTAGTGAGCTGGGGATGCCCAGACGTGGGTCCCAGGCACTCCACACCACTGGAGTCAAGCTAGCCGGGCTGATGAGAGGTGTTACCTCGAAACCAGTCCGGTCCTCGGATGCTTGATTCCGTTCTGGGAAGGACATGGCTTTTGTAGTTCGGACTGGACTGTTCCCATGGGGCACAGGGTCAGAGCTGATTTGCATATCGCCATTGTCTAACCCAGGGTGGTGTGGAGTGCAAAAAAACGATGGATTTGGGCCCAGATCTTTGGACTGGGGTGAGTGTGTGACATTGATCCACATTCGGTCCATCACCAGTTGTGTTTGCATATTCCGCCCTAAGTGCGCTGGGGATGCCCAGACGTTGGTCCCAGGCACTCCACACCACTGGAGTCAAGCTAGCCGCGCTGATGAGAGGTGTTACCTCGAAACCGGTCCGGTCCTCGGATGCTTGATTCCGTTCTGGGAAGGACATGGCTTTTGTAGTTCGGACTGGACTGTTCCCATGGGGCACAGGGTCAGAGCTGATTTGCATATCGCCATTGTCTAACCCAGGGTGGTGTGGAGTGCAAAGAAACGATGGATTTGGGCCCAGATCTTTGGACTGGGGTGAGTGTGTGACATTGATCCACATTCGGTCCATCACCTGTTGTGTTTGCAAATTCCGCCCTAAGTGCGCTGGGGATGCCCAGACGTGGGTCCGGGGGACTCCACACCACTGGAGTCAAGCTAGCCGGGCTGATGAGAGGTGTTACCTCGAAACCGGTCCGGTCCTCGGATGCTTGATTCCGTTCTGGGAAGGCCATGGCTTTTGTAGTTCGGACTGGACTGTTCCCATGGGGCACAGGGTCAGAGCTGATTTGCATATCGCCATTGTCTAACCCAGGGTGGTATGGAGTGCAAAAAAACGATGGATTTGGGCCCAGATCTTTGGACTGGGGTGAGTGTGTGACATTGATCCACATTCGGTCCATCACCTGTTGTGTTTGCATATTCCGCCCTAAGTGTGCTGGGGATGCCCAGACGTGGGTCCCAGGCACTCCACACCACTGGAGTCAAGCTAGCCGGGCTGATGAGAGGTGTTACCTCGAAACCGGTCCGGTCCTCGGATGCTTGATTCCGTTCTGGGAAGGACATGGCTTTTGTAGTTCGGACTGGACTGTTCCCATGGGGCACAGGGTCAGAGCTGATTTGCATATCGCCATTGTCTAACCCAGGGTGGTGTGGAGTGCAAAGAAACGATGGATTCGGGCCCAGATCTTTGGACTGGGGTGAGTGTGTGACATTGATCCACATTCGGTCCATCACCTGTTGTGTTTGCAAATTCCGCCCTAAGTGCGCTGGGGATGCCCAGACGTGGGTCCGGGGGACTCCACACCACTGGAGTCAAGCTAGCCGGGCTGATGAGAGGTGTTACCTCGAAACCGGTCCGGTCCTCGGATGCTTGATTCCGTTCTGGGAAGGCCATGGCTTTTGTAGTTCGGACTGGACTGTTCCCATGGGGCACAGGGTCAGAGCTGATTTGCATATCGCCATTGTCTAACCCAGGGTGGTGTGGAGTGCAAAAAAACGATGGATTTGGGCCCAGATCTTTGGACTGGGGTGAGTGTGTGACATTGATCCACATTCGGTCCATCACCTGTTGTGTTTGCATATTCCGCCCTTAGTGAGCTGGGGATGCCCAGACGTGGGTCCCAGGCACTCCACACCACTGGAGTCAAGCTAGCCGGGCTGATGAGAGGTGTTACCTCGAAACCAGTCCGGTCCTCGGATGCTTTATTCCGTTCTGGGAAGGACATGGCTTTTGTAGTTCGGACTGGACTGTTCCCATGGGGCACAGGGTCAGAGCTGATTTGCATATCGCCATTGTCTAACCCAGGGTGGTGTGGAGTGCAAAAAAACGATGGATTTGGGCCCAGATCTTTGGACTGGGGTGAATGTGTGACATTGATCCACATTCGGTCCATCACCAGTTGTGTTTGCATATTCCGCCCTAAGTGCGCTGGGGATGCCCAGACGTGGGTCCCAGGCACACCACACCACTGGAGTCAAGCTAGCCGGGCTGATGAGAGGTGTTACCTCAAACCGGTCCGGTCCTCGGATGCTTGATTCCGTTCTGGGAAGGACATGGCTTTTGTAGTTCGGACTGGACTGTTCCCATGGGGCACAGGGTCAGAGCTGATTTGCATATCGCCATTGTCTAAACCAGGGTGGTGTGGAGTGCAAAAAAACGATGGATTTGGGCCCAGATCTTTGGACTGGGGTGAGTGTGTACCATTGATCCACATTCGATCCATCACCTGTTGTGTTTGCATATTCCGCCCTAAGTGCGCTGGGGATGCCCAGACGTGGGTCCCAGGCACTCCACACCACTGGAGTCAAGCTAGCCGGGCTGATGAGAGGTGTTACCTCAAAACCGGTCCGGTCCTCGGATGCTTGATTCCGTTCTGGGAAGGACATGGCTTTTGTAGTTCGGACTGGACTGTTCCCATGGGGCACAGGGTCAGAGCTGATTTGCATATCGCCATTGTCTAACCCAGGGTGGTGTGGAGTGCAAAAAAACGATGGATTTGGGCCCAGATGTTTAAACTGGGGTGAGTGTGTGACATTGATCCACATTCGGTCCATCACCTGTTGTGTTTGCATATTCCGCCCTAAGTGCGCTGGGGATGCCCAGACGTGGGTCCCAGGCACTCCACACCACTGGAGTCAAGCTAGCCGGGCTGATGAGAGGTGTTACCTCAAAACCGGTCCGGTCCTCGGATGCTTGATTCCGTTCTGGGAAGGACATGGCTTTTGTAGTTCGGACTGGACTGTTCCCATGGGGCACAGGGTCAGAGCTGATTTGCATATCGCCATTGTCTAACCCAGGGTGGTATGGAGTGCAAAAAAACGATGGATTTGGGCCCAGATCTTTGGACTGGGGTGAGTGTGTGACATTGATCCACATTCGGTCCATCACCTGTTGTGTTTGCATATTCCGCCCTAAGTGCGCTGGGGATGCCCAGACGTGGGTCCCAGGCACTCCACACCACTGGAGTCAAGCTAGCCGGGCTGATGAGAGGTGTTACCTCGAAACCGGTCCGGTCCTCGGATGCCTGATTCCGTTCTGGGAAGGACATGGCTTTTGTAGTTCGGACTGGACTGTTCCCATGGGGCACAGGGTCAGAGCTGATTTGCATATCACCATTGTCTAACCCAGGGTGGTGTGGAGTGCAAAAAAACGATGGATTTGGGCCCAGATCTTTGGACTGGGGTGAGTGTGTGACATTGATCCACATTCTGTCCATCACCTGTTGTGTTTGCATATTCCGCCCTAAGTGCGCTGGGGATGCTCAGACGTGGGTCCCAGGCACTCCACACCACTGGAGTCAAGCTAGCCGGGCTGATGAGAGGTGTTACCTCGAAACCGGTCCGGTCCTCGGATGCTTGATTCCGTTGTGGGAAGGACATGGCTTTTGTAGTTCGGACTGGACTGTTCCCATGGGGCACAGGGTCAGAGCTGATTTGCATATCGCCATTGTCTAACCCAGGGTGGTATGGAGTGCAAAAAAACGATGGATTTAGGCCCAGGTCTTTGGACTGGGGTGAGTGTGTGACATTGATCCACATTCGGTCCATCACCTGTTGTGTTTGCATATTCCGCCCTAAGTGCGCTGGGGATGCCCAGACGTGGGTCCCAGGCACTCCACACCACTGGAGTCAAGCTAGCCAGGCTGATGAGAGGTGTTACCTCGAAACCGGTCCGGTCCTCGGATGCTTGATTCCGTTCTGGGAAGGACATGGCTTTTGTAGTTCGGACTGGACTGTTCCCATGGGGCACAGGGTCAGAGCTGATTTGCATATCACCATTGTCTAACCCAGGGTGGTGTGGAGTGCAAAAAAACGATGGATTTGGGCCCAGATCTTTGGACTGGGGTGAGTGTGTGACATTGACCCACATTCGGTCCATCACCTGTTGTGTTTGCATATTCCGCCCTAAGTGCGCTGGGGATGCCCAGACGTGGGTCCCAGGCACTCCACACCACTGGAGTCAAGCTAGCCGGGCTGATGAGAGGTGTTACCTCGAAACCGGTCCGGTCCTCGGATGCTTGATTCCGTTCTGGGAAGGACATGGCTTTTGTAGTTCGGACTGGACTGTTCCCATGGGGCACAGGGTCAGAGCTGATTTGCATATCGCCATTGTCTAAACCAGGGTGGTGTGGAGTGCAAAAAAACGATGGATTTGGGCCCAGATCTTTGGACTGGGGTGAGTGTGTGACATTGATCCACATTCGGTCCATCACCTGTTGTGTTTGCATATTCCGCCCTAAGTGCGCTGGGGATGCCCAGACGTGGGTCCCAGGCACTCCACACCACTGGAGTCAAGCTAGCCGGGCTGATGAGAGGTGTTACCTCGAAACCGGTCCGGTCCTCGGATGCTTGATTCCGTTCTGGGAAGGACATGGCTTTTGTAGTTCGGACTGGACTGTTTCCATGGGGCACAGGGTCAGAGCTGATTTGCATATCACCATTGTCTAACCCAGGGTGGTGTGGAGTGCAAAAAAACGATGGATTTGGGCCCAGATCTTTGGACTGGGGTGAGTGTGTGACATTGATCCACATTCGGTCCATCACCTGTTGTGTTTGCATATTCCGCCCTAAGTGCGCTGGGGATGCCCAGATGTGGGTCCCAGGCACTCCACACCACTGGAGTCAAGCTAGCCGGGCTGATGAGAGGTGTTACCTCGAAACCGGTCCGGTCCTCGGATGCTTGATTCCGTTCTGGGAAGGACATGGCTTTTGTAGTTCGGACTGGACTGTTCCCATGGGGCACAGGGTCAGAGCTGATTTGCATATCGCCATTGTCTAACCCAGGGTGTATGGAGTGCAAAAAAACGATGGATTTGGGCCCAGATCTTTGGACTGGGGTGAGTGTGTGACATTGATCCACATTCGGTCCATCACCTGTTGTGTTTGCATATTCCGCCCTAAGTGCGCTGGGGATGCCCAGACGTGGGTCCCAGGCACTCCACACCACTGGAGTCAAGCTAGCCGGGCTGATGAGAGGTGTTACCTCGAAACCGGTCCGGTCCTCGGATGCTTGATTCCGTTCTGGGAAGGACATGGCTTTTGTAGTTCGGCCTGGACTGTTCCCATGGGGCACAGGGTCAGAGCTGATTTGCATATCACCATTGTCTAACCCAGGGTGGTGTGGAGTGCAAAAAAACGATGGATTTGGGCCCAGATCTTTGGACTGGGGTGAGTGTGTGACATTGATCCACATTCGGTCCATCACCTGTTGTGTTTGCATATTCCGCCCTAAGTGCGCTGGGGATGCCCAGACGTGGGTCCCAGGCACTCCACACCACTGGAGTCAAGCTAGCCGGGCTGATGAGAGATGTTACCTAGAAACCGGTCCGGTCCTCGGATGCTTGATTTCGTTCTGGGAAGGACATGGCTTTTGTAGTTCGGACTGGACTGTTCCCATGGGGCACAGGGTCAGAGCTGATTTGCATATCGCCATTGTCTAACCCAGGGTGGTGTGGAGTGCAAAAAAACGATGGATTTGGGCCCAGATATTTGGACTGGGGTGAGTCTGTGACATGGATCCACATTCGGTCCATCACCTGTTGTGTTTGCATATTCCGCCCTAAGTGCGCTGGGGATGCCCAGACGTGGGTACCAGGCACTCCACACCACTGGAGTCAAGCTAGCCGGGCTGATGAGAGGTGTTACCTCGAAACCGGTCCGGTCCTCGGATGCTTGATTCCGTTCTGGGAAGGACATGGCTTTTGTAGTTCGGACTGGACTGTTCCCATGGGGCACAGGGTCAGAGCTGATTTGCATATCGCCATTGTCTAACCCAGGGTGGTGTGGAGTGCAAAAAAAGATGGATTTGGGCCCAGATCTTTGGACTGGGGTGAGTGTGTGACATTGATCCACATTCGGTCCATCACCTGTTGTGTTTGCATATTCCGCCCTAAGTGCGCTGGGGATGCCCAGACGTGGGTCCCAGGCACTCCACACCACTGGAGTCAAGCTAGCCGGGCTGATGAGAGGTGTTACCTCGAAACCGGTCCGGTCCTCGGATGCTTGATTCCGTTCTGGGAAGGACATGGCTTTTGTAGCTCGGACTGGACTGTTCCCATGGGGCACAGGGTCAGAGCTGATTTGCATATCGCCATTGTCTAACCCAGGGTGGTGTGGAGTGCAAAAAATTGATGGATTTGGGCCCAGATCTTTGGACTGGGGTGAGTGTGTGACATTGATCCACATTCGGTCCATCACCTGTTGTGTTTGCATATTCCGCCCTAAGTGCGCTGGGGATGCCCAGACGTGGGTCCCAGGCACTCCACACCACTGGAGTCAAGCTAGCCGGGCTGATGAGAGGTGTTACCTCGAAACCGGTCCGGTCCTCGGATGCTTGATTCCGTTCTGGGAAGGACATGGCTTTTGTAGCTCGGACTGGACTGTTCCCATGGGGCACAGGGTCAGAGCTGATTTGCATATCGCCATTGTCTAACCCAGGGTGGTGTGGAGTGCAAAAAAACGATGGATTTGGGCCCAGATCTTTGGACTGGGGTGAGTGTGTGACATCGATCCACATTCGGTCCATCACCTGTTGTGTTTGCATATTCCGCCCTAAGTGCGCTGGGGATGCCCAGACGTGGGTCCCAGGCACTCCACACCACTGGAGTCAAGCTAGCCGGGCTGATGAGAGGTGTTACCTCGAAACCGGTCCGGTCCTCGGATGCTTGATTCCGTTCTGGGAAGGACATGGCTTTTGTAGTTCGGACTGGACTGTTCCCATGGGGCACAGGGTCAGAGCTGATTTGCATATCGCCATTGTCTAACCCAGGGTGGTGTGGAGTGCAAAAAAACGATGGATTTGGGCCCAGATCTTTGGACTGGGGTGAGTGTGTGACATTGATCCACATTCGGTCCATCACCTGTTGTGTTTGCATATTCCGCCCTAAGTGCGCTGGGGATGCCCAGACGTGGGTCCCAGGCACTCCACACCACTGGAGTCAAGCTAGCCGGGCTGATGAGAGGTGTTACCCCGAAACCGGTCCGGTCCTCGGATGCTTGATTCCGTTCTGGGAAGGACATCGCTTTTGTAGTTCGGACTGGACTGTTCCCATGGGGCACAGGGTCAGAGCTGATTTGCATATCGCCATTGTCTAACCCAGGGTGGTGTAGAGTGCAAAAAAATGATGGATTTGGGCCCAGATCTTTGGACTGGGGTGAGTGAGTGACATTGATCCACATTCGGTCCATCACCTGTTGTGTTTGCATATTCCGCCCTATGTGCGCTGGGGATGCACAGACGTGGGTCCCAGGCACTCCACACCACTGGAGTCAAGCTAGCCGGGCTGATGAGAGGTGTTACCTCGGAACCGGTCCGGTCCTCGGATGCTTGATTCCGTTCTGGGAAGGACATGGCTTTTGTAGTTCGGACTGGACTGTTCCCATGGGGCACAGGGTCAGAGCGGATTTGCATATCGCCATTGTCTAACCCAGGGTGGTATGGAGTGCAAAGAAACGATGGATTTGGGCTCTTTGGACTGGGGTGAGTGTGTGACATTGATCCACATTCGGTCCATCACCTGTTGTGTTTGCAAATTCCGCCCTAAGTGCGCTGGGTATGCCCAGACGTGGGTCCAAGGGACTCCACACCACTGGAGTCAAGCTAGCCGGGCTGATGAGAGGTGTTACCTCGAAACCGGTCCGGTCCTCGGATGCTTGATTCCGTTCTGGGAAGGCCATGGCTTTTGTAGTTCGGACTGGACTGTTCCCATGGGGCACAGGGTCAGAGCTGATTTGCATATCGCCATTGTCTAACCCAGGGTGGTGTGGAGTGCAAAGAAACAATGGATTTGGGCCCAGATCTTTGGACTGGGGTGAGTGTGTGACATTGATCCACATTCGGTCCATCACCTGTTGTGTTTGCAAATTCTGCCCTAAGTGCGCTGGGGATGCCCAGACGTGGGTCCGAGGGACTCCACACCACTGGAGTCAAGCTAGCCGGGCTGATGAGAGGTGTTACCTCGAAACCGGTCCGGTCCTCGGATGCTTGATTCCGTTCTGGGAAGGACATGGCTTTTGTAGTTCGGACTGGACTGTTCCCATGGGGCACAGGGTCAGAGCTGATTTGCATATCGCCATTGTCTAACCCAGGGTGGTGTGGAGTGCAAAGAAACGATGGATTTGG
Organism: Lissotriton vulgaris; assembly: GCF_964263255.1. NCBI lineage: Eukaryota > Metazoa > Chordata > Amphibia > Caudata > Salamandridae > Lissotriton > Lissotriton vulgaris. The sequence goes on from NC_141694.1 coordinate 504,577,163, forward strand.
GCCCAGATCTTTGGACTGGGGTGAGTGTGTGACATTGATCCACATTCGGTCCATCACCTGTTGTGTTTGCATATTCCGCCCTAAGTGCGCTGGGGATGCCCAAACGTGGGTCCCAGGCACTCCACACCACTGGAGTCAAGCTAGCCGGGCTGATGAGAGGTGTTACCTCGAAACCGGTCCGGTCCTCGGATGCTTGATTCCGTTCTGGGAAGGACATGGCTTTTGTAGTTCGGACTGGACTGTTCCCATGGGGCACAGGGTCAGAGCTGATTTGCATATCGCCATTGTCTAACCCAGGGTGGTGTGGAGTGCAAAGAAACAATGGATTTGGGCCCAGATCTTTGGACTGGGGTGAGTGTGTGACATTGATCCACATTCGGTCCATCACCTTTTGTGTTTGCAAATTCTGCCCTAAGTGCGCTGGGGATGCCCAGACGTGGGTCCGAGGGACTCCACACCACTGGAGTCAAGCTAGCCGGGCTGATGAGAGGTGTTACCTCGAAACCGGTCCGGTCCTCGGATGCTTGATTCCGTTCTGGGAAGGCCATGGCTTTTGTAGTTCGGACTGGACTGTTCCCATGGGGCACAGGGTCAGAGCTGATTTGCATATTGCCATTGTCTAACCCAGGGTGGTGTGGAGTGCAAAAAAACGATGGATTTGGGCCCAGATCTTTGGACTGGGGTGAGTGTGTGACATTGATCCACAATCGGTCCATCACCTGTTGTGTTTGCATATTCCGCCCTAAGTGCGCTGGGGATGCCCAGACGTGGGTCCCAGGCACTCCACACCACTGGAGTCAAGCTAGCCGGGCTGATGAGAGGTGTTACCTCGAAACCGGTCCGGTCCTCGGATGCTTGATTCCGTTCTGGGAAGGATATGGCTTTTGTAGTTCGGACTGGACTGTTCCCATGGGGCACAGGGTCAGAGCTGATTTGCATATCGCCATTGTCTAACCCAGGGTGGTGTGGAGTGCAAAAAAACGATGGATTTGGGCCCAGATCTTTGGACTGGGGTGAGTGTGTGACATTGATCCACATTCGGTCCATCACCTGTTGTGTTTGCATATTCCGCCCTTAGTGAGCTGGGGATGCCCAGACGTGGGTCCCAGGCACTCCACACCACTGGAGTCAAGCTAGCCGGGCTGATGAGAGGTGTTACCTCGAAACCAGTCCGGTCCTCGGATGCTTGATTCCGTTCTGGGAAGGACATGGCTTTTGTAGTTCGGACTGGACTGTTCCCATGGGGCACAGGGTCAGAGCTGATTTGCATATCGCCATTGTCTAACCCAGGGTGGTGTGGAGTGCAAAAAAACGATGGATTTGGGCCCAGATCTTTGGACTGGGGTGAGTGTGTGACATTGATCCACATTCGGTCCATCACCTGTTGTGTTTGCATATTCCGCCCTTAGTGAGCTGGGGATGCCCAGACGTGGGTCCCAGGCACTCCACACCACTGGAGTCAAGCTAGCCGGGCTGATGAGAGGTGTTACCTCGAAACCAGTCCGGTCCTCGGATGCTTGATTCCGTTCTGGGAAGGACATGGCTTTTGTAGTTCGGACTGGACTGTTCCCATGGGGCACAGGGTCAGAGCTGATTTGCATATCGCCATTGTCTAACCCAGGGTGGTGTGGAGTGCAAAAAAACGATGGATTTGGGCCCAGATCTTTGGACTGGGGTGAGTGTGTGACATTGATCCACATTCGGTCCATCACCAGTTGTGTTTGCATATTCCGCCCTAAGTGCGCTGGGGATGCCCAGACGTTGGTCCCAGGCACTCCACACCACTGGAGTCAAGCTAGCCGGGCTGATGAGAGGTGTTACCTCGAAACCGGTCCGGTCCTCGGATGCTTGATTCCGTTCTGGGAAGGACATGGCTTTTGTAGTTCGGACTGGATTGTTCCCATGGGGCACAGGGTCAGAGCTGATTTGCATATCGCCATTGTCTAAACCAGGGTGGTGTGGAGTGCAAAAAAACGATGGATTTGGGCCCAGATCTTTGGACTGGGGTGAGTGTGTACCATTGATCCACATTCGATCCATCACCTGTTGTGTTTGCATATTCCGCCCTAAGTGCGCTGGGGATGCCCAGACGTGGGTCCCAGGCACTCCACATCACTGGAGTCAAGCTAGCCGGGCTGATGAGAGGTGTTACCTCAAAACCGGTCCGGTCCTCGGATGCTTGATTCCGTTCTGGGAAGGACATGGCTTTTGTAGTTCGGACTGGACTGTTCCCATGGGGCACAGGGTCAGAGCTGATTTGCATATCGCCATTGTCTAACCCAGGGTGGTGTGGAGTGCAAAAAAACGACAGATTTGGGCCCAGATCTTTAAACTGGGGTGAGTGTGTGACATTGATCCACATTCGGTCCATCACCTGTTGTGTTTGCATATTCCGCCCTAAGTGCGCTGGGGATGCCCAGACGTGGGTCCCAGGCACTCCACACCACTGGAGTCAAGCTAGCCGGGCTGATGAGAGGTGTTACCTCAAAACCGGTCCGGTCCTCGGATGCTTGATTCCGTTCTGGGAAGGACATGGCTTTTGTAGTTCGGACTGGACTGTTCCCATGGGGCACAGGGTCAGAGCTGATTTGCATATCGCCATTGTCTAACCCAGGGTGGTATGGAGTGCAAAAAAACGATGGATTTGGGCCCAGATCTTTGGACTGGGGTGAGTGTGTGACATTGATCCACATTCGGTCCATCACCTGTTGTGTTTGCATATTCCGCCCTAAGTGCGCTGGGGATGCCCAGACGTGGGTCCCAGGCACTCCACACCACTGGAGTCAAGCTAGCCGGGCTGATGAGAGGTGTTACCTCGAAACCGGTCCGGTCCTCGGATGCTTGATTCCGTTCTGGGAAGGACATGGCTTTTGTAGTTCGGACTGGACTGTTCCCATGGGGCACAGGGTCAGAGCTGATTTGCATATCGCCATTGTCTAACCCAGGGTGGTGTGGAGTGCAAAGAAACGATGGATTTGGGCCCAGATCTTTGGACTGGGGTGAGTGTGTGACATTGATCCACATTCGGTCCATCACCTGTTGTGTTTGCAAATTCCGCCCTAAGTGCGCTGGGGATGCCCAGACGTGGGTCCGGGGGACTCCACACCACTGGAGTCAAGCTAGCCGGGCTGATGAGAGGTGTTACCTCGAAACCGGTCCGGTCCTCGGATGCTTGATTCCGTTCTGGGAAGGCCATGGCTTTTGTAGTTCGGACTGGACTGTTCCCATGGGGCACAGGGTCAGAGCTGATTTGCATATTGCCATTGTCTAACCCAGGGTGGTGTGGAGTGCAAAAAAACGATGGATTTGGGCCCAGATCTTTGGACTGGGGTGAGTGTGTGACATTGATCCACAATCGGTCCATCACCTGTTGTGTTTGCATATTCCGCCCTAAGTGCGCTGGGGATGCCCAGACGTGGGTCCCAGGCACTCCACACCACTGGAGTCAAGCTAGCCGGGCTGATGAGAGGTGTTACCTCGAAACCGGTCCGGTCCTCGGATGCTTGATTCCGTTCTGGGAAGGATATGGCTTTTGTAGTTTGGACTGGACTGTTCCCATGGGGCACAGGGTCAGAGCTGATTTGCATATCGCCATTGTCTAACCCAGGGTGGTGTGGAGTGCAAAAAAACGATGGATTTGGGCCCAGATCTTTGGACTGGGGTGAGTGTGTGACATTGATCCACATTCGGTCCATCACCTGTTGTGTTTGCATATTCCGCCCTTAGTGAGCTGGGGATGCCCAGACGTGGGTCCCAGGCACTCCACACCACTGGAGTCAAGCTAGCCGGGCTGATGAGAGGTGTTACCTCGAAACCAGTCCGGTCCTCGGATGCTTGATTCCGTTCTGGGAAGGACATGGCTTTTGTAGTTCGGACTGGACTGTTCCCATGGGGCACAGGGTCAGAGCTGATTTGCATATCGCCATTGTCTAACCCAGGGTGGTGTGGAGTGCAAAAAAACGATGGATTTGGGCCCAGATCTTTGGACTGGGGTGAATGTGTGACATTGATCCACATTCGGTCCATCACCAGTTGTGTTTGCATATTCCGCCCTAAGTGCGCTGGGGATGCCCAGACGTGGGTCCCAGGCACTCCACACCACTGGAGTCAAGCTAGCCGGGCTGATGAGAGGTGTTACCTCGAAACCGGTCCGGTCCTCGGATGCTTGATTCCGTTCTGGGAAGGACATGGCTTTTGTAGTTCGGACTGGACTGTTCCCATGGGGCACAGGGTCAGAGCTGATTTGCATATCGCCATTGTCTAAACCAGGGTGGTGTGGAGTGCAAAAAAACGATGGATTTGGGCCCAGATCTTTGGACTGGGGTGAGTGTGTACCATTGATCCACATTCGATCCATCACCTGTTGTGTTTGCATATTCCGCCCTAAGTGCGCTGGGGATGCCCAGACGTGGGTCCCAGGCACTCCACACCACTGGAGTCAAGCTAGCCGGGCTGATGAGAGGTGTTACCTCAAAACCGGTCCGGTCCTCGGATGCTTGATTCCGTTCTGGGAAGGACATGGCTTTTGTAGTTCGGACTGGACTGTTCCCATGGGGCACAGGGTCAGAGCTGATTTGCATATCGCCATTGTCTAACCCAGGGTGGTGTGGAGTGCAAAAAAATGATGGATTTGGGCCCAGATCTTTAAACTGGGGTGAGTGTGTGACATTGATCCACATTCGGTCCATCACCTGTTGTGTTTGCATATTCCGCCCTAAGTGCGCTGGGGATGCCCAGACGTGGGTCCCAGGCACTCCACACCACTGGAGTCAAGCTAGCCGGGCTGATGAGAGGTGTTACCTCAAAACCGGTCCGGTCCTCGGATGCTTGATTCCGTTCTGGGAAGGACATGGCTTTTGTAGTTCGGACTGGACTGTTCCCATGGGGCACAGGGTCAGAGCTGATTTGCATATCGCCATTGTCTAAACCAGGGTGGTGTGGAGTGCAAAAAAACGATGGATTTGGGCCCAGATCTTTGGACTGGGGTGAGTGTGTACCATTGATCCACATTCGATCCATCACCTGTTGTGTTTGCATATTCCGCCCTAAGTGCGCTGGGGATGCCCAGACGTGGGTCCCAGGCACTCCACACCACTGGAGTCAAGCTAGCCGGGCTGATGAGAGGTGTTACCTCAAAACCGGTCCGGTCCTCGGATGCTTGATTCCGTTCTGGGAAGGACATGGCTTTTGTAGTTCGGACTGGACTGTTCCCATGGGGCACAGGGTCAGAGCTGATTTGCATATCGCCATTGTCTAACCCAGGGTGGTGTGGAGTGCAAAAAAATGATGGATTTGGGCCCAGATCTTTAAACTGGGGTGAGTGTGTGACATTGATCCACATTCGGTCCATCACCTGTTGTGTTTGCATATTCCGCCCTAAGTGCGCTGGGGATGCCCAGACGTGGGTCCCAGGCACTCCACACCACTGGAGTCAAGCTAGCCGGGCTGATGAGAGGTGTTACCTCAAAACCGGTCCGGTCCTCGGATGCTTGATTCCGTTCTGGGAAGGACATGGCTTTTGTAGTTCGGACTGGACTGTTCCCATGGGGCACAGGGTCAGAGCTGATTTGCATATCGCCATTGTCTAACCCAGGGTGGTATGGAGTGCAAAAAAACGATGGATTTGGGCCCAGATCTTTGGACTGGGGTGAGTGTGTGACATTGATCCACATTCGGTCCATCACCTGTTGTGTTTGCATATTCCGCCCTAAGTGCGCTGGGGATGCCCAGACGTGGGTCCCAGGCACTCCACACCACTGGAGTCAAGCTAGCCGGGCTGATGAGAGGTGTTACCTCGAAACCGGTCCGGTCCTCGGATGCTTGATTCCGTTCTGGGAAGGACATGGCTTTTGTAGTTCGGACTGGACTGTTCTCATGGGTCACAGGGTCAGAGCTGATTTGCATATCACCATTGTCTAACCCAGGGTGGTGTGGAGTGCAAAAAAACGATGGATTTGGGCCCAGATCTTTGGACTGGGGTGAGTGTGTGACATTGATCCACATTCTGTCCATCACCTGTTGTGTTTGCATATTCCGCCCTAAGTGCGCTGGGGATGCTCAGACGTGGGTCCCAGGCACTCCACACCACTGGAGTCAAGCTAGCCGGGCTGATGAGAGGTGTTACCTCGAAACCGGTCCGGTCCTCGGATGCTTGATTCCGTTGTGGGAAGGACCTGGCTTTTGTAGTTCGGACTGGACTGTTCCCATGGGGCACAGGGTCAGAGCTGATTTGCATATCGCCATTGTCTAACCCAGGGTGGTGTGGAGTGCAAAAAAACGATGGATTTGGGCCCAGATCTTTTGACTGGGGTGAGTGTGTGACATTGATCCACATTCGGTCCATCACCTGTTGTGTTTGCATATTCCGCCCTAAGTGCGCTGGGGATGCCCAGACGTGGGTCCCAGGCACTCCACACCACTGGAGTCAAGCTAGCCGGGCTGATGAGAGGTGTTACCTCGAAACCGGTCCGGTCCTCGGATGCTTGATTCCGTTCTGGGAAGGACATGGCTTTTGTAGTTCGGCCTGGACTGTTCCCATGGGGCACAGGGTCAGAGCTGATTTGCATATCACCATTGTCTAACCCAGGGTGGTGTGGAGTGCAAAAAAACGATGGATTTGGGCCCAGATCTTTGGACTGGGGTGAGTGTGTGACATTGATCCATATTCGGTCCATCACCTGTTGTGTTTGCATATTCCGCCCTAAGTGCGCTGGGGATGCCCAGACGTGGGTCCCAGGCACTCCACACCACTGGAGTCAAGCTAGCCGGGCTGATGAGAGATGTTACCTAGAAACCGGTCCGGTCCTCGGATGCTTGATTTCGTTCTGGGAAGGACATGGCTTTTGTAGTTCGGACTGGACTGTTCCCATGGGGCACAGGGTCAGAGCTGATTTGCATATCGCCATTGTCTAACCCAGGGTGGTGTGGAGTGCAAAAAAACGATGGATTTGGGCCCAGATATTTGGACTGGGGTGAGTCTGTGACATTGATCCACATTCGGTCCATCACCTGTTGTGTTTGCATATTCCGCCCTAAGTGCGCTGGGGATGCCCAGACGTGGGTCCCAGGCACTCCACACCACTGGAGTCAAGCTAGCCGGGCTGATGAGAGGTGTTACCTCGAAACCGGTCCGGTCCTCGGATGCTTGATTCCGTTCTGGGAAGGACATGGCTTTTGTAGTTCGGACTGGACTGTTCCCATGGGGCACAGGGTCAGAGCTGATTTGCATATCGCCATTGTCTAACCCAGGGTGGTGTGGAGTGCAAAAAAAGATGGATTTGGGCCCAGATCTTTGGACTGGGGTGAGTGTGTGACATTGATCCACATTCGGTCCATCACCTGTTGTGTTTGCATATTCCGCCCTAAGTGCGCTGGGGATGCCCAGACGTGGGTCCCAGGCACTCCACACCACTGGAGTCAAGCTAGCCGGGCTGATGAGAGGTGTTACCTCGAAACCGGTCCGGTCCTCGGATGCTTGATTCCGTTCTGGGAAGGACATGGCTTTTGTAGCTCGGACTGGACTGTTCCCATGGGGCACAGGGTCAGAGCTGATTTGCATATCGCCATTGTCTAACCCAGGGTGGTGTGGAGTGCAAAAAAACGATGGATTTGGGCCCAGATCTTTGGACTGGGGTGAGTGTGTGACATTGATCCACATTCGGTCCATCACCTGTTGTGTTTGCATATTCCGCCCTAAGTGCGCTGGGGATGCCCAGACGTGGGTCCCAGGCACTCCACACCACTGGAGTCAAGCTAGCCGGGCTGATGAGAGGTGTTACCCCGAAACCGGTCCGGTCCTCGGATGCTTGATTCCGTTCTGGGAAGGACATCGCTTTTGTAGTTCGGACTGGACTGTTCCCATGGGGCACAGGTTCAGAGCTGATTTGCATATCGCCATTGTCTAACCCAGGGTGGTGTAGAGTGCAAAAAAATGATGGATTTGGGCCCAGATCTTTGGACTGGGGTGAGTGAGTGACATTGATCCACATTCGGTCCATCACCTGTTGTGTTTGCATATTCCGCCCTATGTGCGCTGGGGATGCACAGACGTGGGTCCCAGGCACTCCACACCACTGGAGTCAAGCTAGCCGGGCTGATGAGAGGTGTTACCTCGGAACCGGTCCGGTCCTCGGATGCTTGATTCCGTTCTGGGAAGGACATGGCTTTTGTAGTTCGGACTGGACTGTTCCCATGGGGCACAGGGTCAGAGCGGATTTGCATATCGCCATTGTCTAACCCAGGGTGGTATGGAGTGCAAAGAAACGATGGATTTGGGCTCTTTGGACTGGGGTGAGTGTGTGACATTGATCCACATTCGGTCCATCACCTGTTGTGTTTGCAAATTCCGCCCTAAGTGCGCTGGGTATGCCCAGACGTGGGTCCAAGGGACTCCACACCACTGGAGTCAAGCTAGCCGGGCTGATGAGAGGTGTTACCTCGAAACCGGTCTGGTCCTCGGATGCTTGATTCCGTTCTGGGAAGGCCATGGCTTTTGTAGTTCGGACTGGACTGTTCCCATGGGGCACAGGGTCAGAGCTGATTTGCATATCGCCATTGTCTAACCCAGGGTGGTGTGGAGTGCAAAAAAACGATGGATTTGGGCCCAGATCTTTGGACTGGGGTGAGTGTGTGACATTGATCCACAATCGGTCTATCACCTGTTGTGTTTGCATATTCCGCCCTAAGTGCGCTGGGGATGCCCAGACGTGGGTCCCAGGCACTCCACACCACTGGAGTCAAGCTAGCCGGGCTGATGAGAGGTGTTACCTCGAAACCGGTCAGGTCCTCGGATGCTTGATTCCGTTCTGGGAAGGCCATGGCTTTTGTAGTTCGGACTGGACTGTTCCCATGGGGCACAGGGTCAGAGCTGATTTGCATATCGCCATTGTCTAACCCAGGGTGGTGTGGAGTGCAAAAAAACGATGGATTTGGGCCCAGATCTTTGGACTGGGGTGAGTGTGTGACATTGATCCACAATCGGTCCATCACCTGTTGTGTTTGCATATTCCGCCCTAAGTGCGCTGGGGATGCCCAGACGTGGGTCCCAGGCACTCCACACCACTGGAGTCAAGCTAGCCGGGCTGATGAGAGGTGTTACCTCGAAACCAGTCCGGTCCTCGGATGCTTGATTCCGTTCTGGGAAGGATATGGCTTTTGTAGTTCGGACTGGACTGTTCCCATGGGGCACAGGGTCAGAGCTGATTTGCATATCGCCATTGTCTAACCCAGGGTGGTGTGGAGTGCAAAAAAACGATGGATTTGGGCCCAGATCTTTGGACTGGGGTGAGTGTGTGACATTGATCCACATTCGGTCCATCACCTGTTGTGTTTGCATATTCCGCCCTTAGTGCGCTGGGGATGCCCAGACGTGTTCCCAGGCACTCCACATCACTGGAGTCAAGCTAGCCGGGCTGATGAGAGGTGTTACCTCGAAACCAGTCCGGTCCCCGGATGCTTGATTCCGTTCTGGGAAGGACATGGCTTTTGTAGTTCGGACTGGACTGTTCCCATGGGGCACAGGGTCAGAGCTGATTTGCATATCGCCATTGTCTAACCCAGGGTGGTGTGGAGTGCAAAAAAACGATGGATTTGGGCCCAGATCTTTGGACTGGGGTGAGTGTGTGACATTGATCCACATTCGGTCCATCACCTGTTGTGTTTGCATATTCCGCCCTAAGTGCGCTGGGGATGCCCAGACGTGGGTCCGAGGGACTCCACACCACTGGAGTCAAGCTAGCCGGGCTGATGAGAGGTGTTACCTCGTAACCGGTCCGGTCCTCGGATGCTTGATTCCGTTCTGGGAAGGACATGGCTTTTGTAGTTCGGACTGGAGTGTTCCTATGGGGCACAGGGTCAGAGCTGATTTGCATATCGCCATTGTCTAACCCAGGGTGGTGTGGAGTGCAAAAAAACGATGGATTTGGGCCCAGATCTTTGGACTGGGGTGAGTGTGTGACATTGATCCACATTCGGTCCATCACCTGTTGTGTTTGCATATTCCGCCCTAAGTGCGCTGGGGATGCCCAGACGTGGGTCCCAGGCACTCCACACCACTGGAGTCAAGCTAGCCGGGCTGATGAGAGGTGTTACCTCGAAACCGGTCCGGTCCTCGGATGCTTGATTCCGTTCTGGGAAGGACATGGCTTTTGTAGTTCAGACTGGACTGTTCCCATGGGGCACAGGGTCAGAGCTGATTTGCATATCGCCATTGTCTAACCCAGGGTGGTGTGGAGTGCAAAAAAACGATGGATTTGGGCCCAGATCTTTGGACTGGGGTGAGTGTGTGACATTGATCCACATTCGGTCCATCACCTGTTGTGTTTGCATATTCCGCCCTAAGTGCGCTGGGGATGCCCAGACGTGGGTCCCAGGCACTCCACACCACTGGAGTCAAGCTAGCCGGGCTGATGAGAGGTGTTACCTCGAAACCGGTCCGGTCCTCGGATGCTTGATTCCGTTCTGGGAAGGACATGGCTTTTGTAGTTCGGACTGGACTGTTCCCATGGGGCACAGGGTCAGAGCTGATTTGCATATCGCCATTGTCTAACCCAGGGTGGTGTGGAGTGCAAAGAAACAATGGATTTGGGCCCAGATCTTTGGACTGGGGTGAGTGTGTGACATTGATCCACATTCGGTCCATCACCTGTTGTGTTTGCAAATTCTGCCCTAAGTGCGCTGGGGATGCCCAGACGTGGGTCCGAGGGACTCCACACCACTGGAGTCAAGCTAGCCGGGCTGATGAGAGGTGTTACCTCGAAACCGGTCCGGTCCTCGGATGCTTGATTCCATTCTGGGAAGGACATGGCTTTTGTAGTTCGGACTGGACTGTTCCCATGGGGCACAGGGTCAGAGCTGATTTGCATATCGCCATTGTCTAACCCAGGGTGGTGTGGAGTGCAAAAAAACGATGGATTTGGGCCCAGATCTTTGGACTGGGGTGAGTGTGTGACATTGATCCACAATCGGTCCATCACCTGTTGTGTTTGCATATTCCGCCCTAAGTGCGCTGGGGATGCCCAGACGTGGGTCCCAGGCACTCCACACCACTGGAGTCAAGCTAGCCGGGCTGATGAGAGGTGTTACCTCGAAACCGGTCCGGTCCTCGGATGCTTGATTCCGTTCTGGGAAGGATATGGCTTTTGTAGTTCGGACTGGACTGTTCCCATGGGGCACAGGGTCAGAGCTGATTTGCATATCGCCATTGTCTAACCCAGGGTGGTGTGGAGTGCAAAAAAACGATGGATTTGGGCCCAGATCTTTGGACTGGGGTGAGTGTGTGACATTGATCCACATTCGGTCCATCACCTGTTGTGTTTGCATATTTCGCCCTTAGTGAGCTGGGGATGCCCAGACGTGGGTCCCAGGCACTCCACACCACTGGAGTCAAGCTAGCCGGGCTGATGAGAGGTGTTACCTCGAAACCAGTCCGGTCCTCGGATGCTTGATTCCGTTCTGGGAAGGACATGGCTTTTGTAGTTCGGACTGGACTGTTCCCATGGGGCACAGGGTCAGAGCTGATTTGCATATCGCCATTGTCTAACCCAGGGTGGTGTGGAGTGCAAAAAAACGATGGATTTGGGCCCAGATCTTTGGACTGGGGTGAGTGTGTGACATTGATCCACATTCGGTCCATCACCAGTTGTGTTTGCATATTCCGCCCTAAGTGCGCTGGGGATGCCCAGACGTGGGTCCCAGGCACTCCACACCACTGGAGTCAAGCTAGCCGGGCTGATGAGAGGTGTTACCTCGAAACCGGTCCGGTCCTCGGATGCTTGATTCCATTCTGGGAAGGACATGGCTTTTGTAGTTCGGACTGGACTGTTCCCATGGGGCACAGGGTCAGAGCTGATTTGCATATCGCCATTGTCTAAACCAGGGTGGTGTGGAGTGCAAAAAAACGATGGATTTGGGCCCAGATCTTTGGACTGGGGTGAGTGTGTACCATTGATCCACATTCGATCCATCACCTGTTGTGTTTGCATATTCCGCCCTAAGTGCGCTGGGGATGCCCAGACGTGGGTCCCAGGCACTCCACACCACTGGAGTCAAGCTAGCCGGGCTGATGAGAGGTGTTACCTCAAAACCGGTCCGGTCCTCGGATGCTTGATTCCGTCCCGGGAAGGACATGGCTTTTGTAGTTCGGACTGGACTGTTCCCATGGGGCACAGGGTCAGAGCTGATTTGCATATCGCCATTGTCTAACCCAGGGTGGTGTGGAGTGCAAAAAAACGATGGATTTGGGCCCAGATCTTTAAACTGGGGTGAGTGTGTGACATTGATCCACATTCGGTACATCACCTGTTGTGTTTGCATATTCCGCCCTAAGTGCGCTGGGGATGCCCAGACGTGGGTCCCAGGCACTCCACACCACTGGAGTCAAGCTAGCCGGGCTGATGAGAGGTGTTACCTCAAAACCGGTCCGGTCCTCGGATGCTTGATTCCGTTCTGGGAAGGACATGGCTTTTGTAGTTCGGACTGGACTGTTCCCATGGGGCACAGGGTCAGAGCTGATTTGCATATCGCCATTGTCTAACCCAGGGTGGTATGGAGTGCAAAAAAACGATGGATTTGGGCCCAGATCTTTGGACTGGGGTGAGTGTGTGACATTGATCCACATTCGGTCCATCACCTGTTGTGTTTGCATATTCCGCCCTAAGTGCGCTGGGGATGCCCAGACGTGGGTCCCAGGCACTCCACACCACTGGAGTCAAGCTAGCCGGGCTGATGAGAGGTGTTACCTCGAAACCGGTCCGGTCCTCGGATGCTTGATTCCGTTCTGGGAAGGACATGGCTTTTGTAGTTCGGACTGGACTGTTCCCATGGGGCACAGGGTCAGAGCTGATTTGCATATCGCCATTGTCTAACCCAGGGTGGTGTGGAGTGCAAAGAAACGATGGATTTGGGCCCAGATCTTTGGACTGGGGTGAGTGTGTGACATTGATCCACATTCGGTCCATCACCTGTTGTGTTTGCAAATTCCGCCCTAAGTGCGCTGGGGATGCCCAGACGTGGGTCCGGGGGACACCACACCACTGGAGTCAAGCTAGCCGGGCTGATGAGAGGTGTTACCTCGAAACCGGTCCGGTCCTCGGATGCTTGATTCCGTTCTGGGAAGGCCATGGCTTTTGTAGTTCGGACTGGACTGTTCCCATGGGGCACAGGGTCAGAGCTGATTTGCATATTGCCATTGTCTAACCCAGGGTGGTGTGGAGTGCAAAAAAACGATGGATTTGGGCCCAGATCTTTGGACTGGGGTGAGTGTTTGACATTGATCCACAATCGGTCTATCACCTGTTGTGTTTGCATATTCCGCCCTAAGTGCGCTGGGGATGCCCAGACGTGGGTCCCAGGCACTCCACACCACTGGAGTCAAGCTAGCCGGGCTGATGAGAGGTGTTACCTCGAAACCGGTCCGGTCCTCGGATGCTTGATTCCGTTCTGGGAAGGATATGGCTTTTGTAGTTCGGACTGGACTGTTCCCATGGGGCACAGGGTCAGAGCTGATTTGCATATCGCCATTGTCTAACCCAGGGTGGTGTGGAGTGCAAAAAAACGATGGATTTGGGCCCAGATCTTTGGACTGGGGTGAGTGTGTGACATTGATCCACATTCGGTCCATCACCTGTTGTGTTTGCATATTCCGCCCTTAGTGAGCTGGGGATGCCCAGACGTGGGTCCCAGGCACTCCACATCACTGGAGTCAAGCTAGCCGGGCTGATGAGAGGTGTTACCTCGAAACCAGTCCGGTCCTCGGATGCTTGATTCCGTTCTGGGAAGGACATGGCTTTTGTAGTTCGGACTGGACTGTTCCCATGGGGCACAGGGTCAGAGCTGATTTGCATATCGCCATTGTCTAACCCAGGGTGGTGTGGAGTGCAAAAAAACGATGGATTTGGGCCCAGATCTTTGGACTGGGGTGAGTGTGTGACATTGATCCACATTCGGTCCATCACCTGTTGTGTTTGCATATTCCGCCCTAAGTGCGCTGGGGATGCCCAGACGTGGGTCCCAGGCACTCCACACCACTGGAGTCAAGCTAGCCGGGCTGATGAGAGGTGTTACCTCGAAACCGGTCCGGTCCTCGGATGCTTGATTCCGTTCTGGGAAGGACATGGCTTTTGTAGTTCAGACTGGACTGTTCCCATGGGGCACAGGGTCAGAGCTGATTTGCATATCGCCATTGTCTAACCCAGGGTGGTGTGGAGTGCAAAAAAACGATGGATTTGGGCCCAGATCTTTGGACTGGGGTGAGTGTGTGACATTGATCCACATTCGGTCCATCACCTGTTGTGTTTGCATATTCCGCCCTAAGTGCGCTGGGGATGCCCAGACGTGGGTCCCAGGCACTCCACACCACTGGAGTCAAGCTAGCCGGGCTGATGAGAGGTGTTACCTCGAAACCGGTCCGGTCCTCGGATGCTTGATTCCGTTCTGGGAAGGACATGGCTTTTGTAGTTCGGACTGGACTGTTCCCATGGGGCACAGGGTCAGAGCTGATTTGCATATCGCCATTGTCTAACCCAGGGTGGTGTGGAGTGCAAAGAAACAATGGATTTGGGCCCAGATCTTTGGACTGGGGTGAGTGTGTGACATTGATCCACATTCGGTCCATCACCTGTTGTGTTTGCATATTCCGCCCTAAGTGCGCTGGGGATGCCCAGACGTGGGTCCGAGGGACTCCACACCACTGGAGTCAAGCTAGCCGGGCTGATGAGAGGTGTTACCTCGTAACCGGTCCGGTCCTCGGATGCTTGATTCCGTTCTGGGAAGGACATGGCTTTTGTAGTTCGGACTGGAGTGTTCCCATGGGGCACAGGGTCAGAGCTGATTTGCATATCGCCATTGTCTAACCCAGGGTGGTGTGGAGTGCAAAAAAACGATGGATTTGGGCCCAGATCTTTGGACTGGGGTGAGTGTGTGACATTGATCCACATTCGGTCCATCACCTGTTGTGTTTGCATATTCCGCCCTAAGTGCGCTGGGGATGCCCAGACGTGGGTCCCAGGCACTCCACACCACTGGAGTCAAGCTAGCCGGGCTGATGAGAGGTGTTACCTCGAAACCGGTCCGGTCCTCGGATGCTTGATTCCATTCTGGGAAGGACATGGCTTTTGTAGTTCGGACTGGACTGTTCCCATGGGGCACAGGGTCAGAGCTGATTTGCATATCGCCATTGTCTAACCCAGGGTGGTGTGGAGTGCAAAAAAACGATGGATTTGGGCCCAGATCTTTGGACTGGGGTGAGTGTGTGACATTGATCCACAATCGGTCCATCACCTGTTGTGTTTGCATATTCCGCCCTAAGTGCGCTGGGGATGCCCAGACGTGGGTCCCAGGCACTCCACACCACTGGAGTCAAGCTAGCCGGGCTGATGAGAGGTGTTACCTCGAAACCGGTCCGGTCCTCGGATGCTTGATTCCGTTCTGGGAAGGATATGGCTTTTGTAGTTCGGACTGGACTGTTCCCATGGGGCACAGGGTCAGAGCTGATTTGCATATCGCCATTGTCTAACCCAGGGTGGTGTGGAGTGCAAAAAAACGATGGATTTGGGCCCAGATCTTTGGACTGGGGTGAGTGTGTGACATTGATCCACATTCGGTCCATCACCTGTTGTGTTTGCATATTTCGCCCTTAGTGAGCTGGGGATGCCCAGACGTGGGTCCCAGGCACTCCACACCACTGGAGTCAAGCTAGCCGGGCTGATGAGAGGTGTTACCTCGAAACCAGTCCGGTCCTCGGATGCTTGATTCCGTTCTGGGAAGGACATGGCTTTTGTAGTTCGGACTGGACTGTTCCCATGGGGCACAGGGTCAGAGCTGATTTGCATATCGCCATTGTCTAACCCAGGGTGGTGTGGAGTGCAAAAAAACGATGGATTTGGGCCCAGATCTTTGGACTGGGGTGAGTGTGTGACATTGATCCACATTCGGTCCATCACCAGTTGTGTTTGCATATTCCGCCCTAAGTGCGCTGGGGATGCCCAGACGTGGGTCCCAGGCACTCCACACCACTGGAGTCAAGCTAGCCGGGCTGATGAGAGGTGTTACCTCGAAACCGGTCCGGTCCTCGGATGCTTGATTCCATTCTGGGAAGGACATGGCTTTTGTAGTTCGGACTGGACTGTTCCCATGGGGCACAGGGTCAGAGCTGATTTGCATATCGCCATTGTCTAAACCAGGGTGGTGTGGAGTGCAAAAAAACGATGGATTTGGGCCCAGATCTTTGGACTGGGGTGAGTGTGTACCATTGATCCACATTCGATCCATCACCTGTTGTGTTTGCATATTCCGCCCTAAGTGCGCTGGGGATGCCCAGACGTGGGTCCCAGGCACTCCACACCACTGGAGTCAAGCTAGCCGGGCTGATGAGAGGTGTTACCTCAAAACCGGTCCGGTCCTCGGATGCTTGATTCCGTCCCGGGAAGGACATGGCTTTTGTAGTTCGGACTGGACTGTTCCCATGGGGCACAGGGTCAGAGCTGATTTGCATATCGCCATTGTCTAACCCAGGGTGGTGTGGAGTGCAAAAAAACGATGGATTTGGGCCCAGATCTTTAAACTGGGGTGAGTGTGTGACATTGATCCACATTCGGTCCATCACCTGTTGTGTTTGCATATTCCGCCCTAAGTGCGCTGGGGATGCCCAGACGTGGGTCCCAGGCACTCCACACCACTGGAGTCAAGCTAGCCGGGCTGATGAGAGGTGTTACCTCAAAACCGGTCCGGTCCTCGGATGCTTGATTCCGTTCTGGGAAGGACATGGCTTTTGTAGTTCGGACTGGACTGTTCCCATGGGGCACAGGGTCAGAGCTGATTTGCATATCGCCATTGTCTAACCCAGGGTGGTATGGAGTGCAAAAAAACGATGGATTTGGGCCCAGATCTTTGGACTGGGGTGAGTGTGTGACATTGATCCACATTCGGTCCATCACCTGTTGTGTTTGCATATTCCGCCCTAAGTGCGCTGGGGATGCCCAGACGTGGGTCCCAGGCACTCCACACCACTGGAGTCAAGCTAGCCGGGCTGATGAGAGGTGTTACCTCGAAACCGGTCCGGTCCTCGGATGCTTGATTCCGTTCTGGGAAGGACATGGCTTTTGTAGTTCGGACTGGACTGTTCCCATGGGGCACAGGGTCAGAGCTGATTTGCATATCGCCATTGTCTAACCCAGGGTGGTGTGGAGTGCAAAGAAACGATGGATTTGGGCCCAGATCTTTGGACTGGGGTGAGTGTGTGACATTGATCCACATTCGGTCCATCACCTGTTGTGTTTGCAAATTCCGCCCTAAGTGCGCTGGGGATGCCCAGACGTGGGTCCGGGGGACACCACACCACTGGAGTCAAGCTAGCCGGGCTGATGAGAGGTGTTACCTCGAAACCGGTCCGGTCCTCGGATGCTTGATTCCGTTCTGGGAAGGCCATGGCTTTTGTAGTTCGGACTGGACTGTTCCCATGGGGCACAGGGTCAGAGCTGATTTGCATATTGCCATTGTCTAACCCAGGGTGGTGTGGAGTGCAAAAAAACGATGGATTTGGGCCCAGATCTTTGGACTGGGGTGAGTGTTTGACATTGATCCACAATCGGTCTATCACCTGTTGTGTTTGCATATTCCGCCCTAAGTGCGCTGGGGATGCCCAGACGTGGGTCCCAGGCACTCCACACCACTGGAGTCAAGCTAGCCGGGCTGATGAGAGGTGTTACCTCGAAACCGGTCCGGTCCTCGGATGCTTGATTCCGTTCTGGGAAGGATATGGCTTTTGTAGTTCGGACTGGACTGTTCCCATGGGGCACAGGGTCAGAGCTGATTTGCATATCGCCATTGTCTAACCCAGGGTGGTGTGGAGTGCAAAAAAACGATGGATTTGGGCCCAGATCTTTGGACTGGGGTGAGTGTGTGACATTGATCCACATTCGGTCCATCACCTGTTGTGTTTGCATATTCCGCCCTTAGTGAGCTGGGGATGCCCAGACGTGGGTCCCAGGCACTCCACACCACTGGAGTCAAGCTAGCCGGGCTGATGAGAGGTGTTACCTCGAAACCAGTCCGGTCCTCGGATGCTTGATTCCGTTCTGGGAAGGACATGGCTTTTGTAGTTCGGACTGGACTGTTCCCATGGGGCACAGGGTCAGAGCTGATTTGCATATCGCCATTGTCTAACCCAGGGTGGTGTGGAGTGCAAAAAAACGATGGATTTGGACCCAGATCTTTGGACTGGGGTGAGTGTGTGACATTGATCCACATTCGGTCCATCACCTGTTGTGTTTGCATATTCCGCCCTAAGTGCGCTGGGGATGCCCAGACGTGGGTCCCAGGCACTCCACACCACTGGAGTCAAGCTAGCCGGGCTGATGAGAGGTGTTACCTCGAAACCGGTCCGGTCCTCGGATGCTTGATTCCGTTCTGGGAAGGACATGGCTTTTGTAGTTCGGACTGGACTGTTCCCATGGGGCACAGGGTCAGAGCTGATTTGCATATCGCCATTGTCTAACCCAGGGTGGTGTGGAGTGCAAAGAAACAATGGATTTGGGCCCAGATCTTTGGACTGGGGTGAGTGTGTGACATTGATCCACATTCGGTCCATCACCTGTTGTGTTTGCAAATTCTGCCCTAAGTGCGCTGGGGATGCCCAGACGTGGGTCCGAGGGACTCCACACCACTGGAGTCAAGCTAGCCGGGCTGATGAGAGGTGTTACCTCGAAACCGGTCCGGTCCTCGGATGCTTGATTCCGTTCTGGGAAGGACATGGCTTTTGTAGTTCGGACTGGACTGTTCCCATGGGGCACAGGGTCAGAGCTGATTTGCATATCGCCATTGTCTAACCCAGGGTGGTGTGGAGTGCAAAGAAATGATGAATTTCGGCCCAGATCTTTGGACTGGGGTGAGTGTGTGACATTGATCCACATTCGGTCCATCACCTGTTGTGTTTGCAAATTCCGCCCTAAGTGCGCTGGGGATGCCCAGACGTGGGTCCGGGGGACTCCACACCACTGGAGTCAAGCTAGCCGGGCTGATGAGAGGTGTTACCTCGAAACCGGTCCGGTCCTCGGATGCTTGATTCCGTTCTGGGAAGGCCATGGCTTTTGTAGTTCGGACTGGACTGTTCCCATGGGGCACAGGGTCAGAGCTGATTTGCATATTGCCATTGTCTAACCCAGGGTGGTGTGGAGTGCAAAAAAACGATGGATTTGGGCCCAGATCTTTGGACTGGGGTGAGTGTGTGACATTGATCCACAATCGGTCCATCACCTGTTGTGTTTGCATATTCCGCCCTAAGTGCGCTGGGGATGCCCAGACGTGGGTCCCAGGCACTCCACACCACTGGAGTCAAGCTAGCCGGGCTGATGAGAGGTGTTACCTCGAAACCGGTCCGGTCCTCGGATGCTTGATTCCGTTCTGGGAAGGATATGGCTTTTGTAGTTCGGACTGGACTGTTCCCATGGGGCACAGGGTCAGAGCTGATTTGCATATCGCCATTGTCTAACCCAGGGTGGTGTGGAGTGCAAAAAAACGATGGATTTGGGCCCAGATCTTTGGACTGGGGTGAGTGTGTGACATTGATCCACATTCGGTCCATCACCTGTTGTGTTTGCATATTTCGCCCTTAGTGAGCTGGGGATGCCCAGACGTGGGTCCCAGGCACTCCACACCACTGGAGTCAAGCTAGCCGGGCTGATGAGAGGTGTTACCTCGAAACCAGTCCGGTCCTCGGATGCTTGATTCCGTTCTGGGAAGGACATGGCTTTTGTAGTTCGGACTGGACTGTTCCCATGGGGCACAGGGTCAGAGCTGATTTGCATATCGCCATTGTCTAACCCAGGGTGGTGTGGAGTGCAAAAAAACGATGGATTTGGGCCCAGATCTTTGGACTGGGGTGAGTGTGTGACATTGATCCACATTCGGTCCATCACCAGTTGTGTTTGCATATTCCGCCCTAAGTGCGCTGGGGATGCCCAGACGTGGGTCCCAGGCACTCCACACCACTGGAGTCAAGCTAGCCGGGCTGATGAGAGGTGTTACCTCGAAACCGGTCCGGTCCTCGGATGCTTGATTCCGTTCTGGGAAGGACATGGCTTTTGTAGTTCGGACTGGACTGTTCCCATGGGGCACAGGGTCAGAGCTGATTTGCATATCGCCATTGTCTAAACCAGGGTGGTGTGGAGTGCAAAAAAACGATGGATTTGGGCCCAGATCTTTGGACTGGGGTGAGTGTGTACCATTGATCCACATTCGATCCATCACCTGTTGTGTTTGCATATTCCGCCCTAAGTGCGCTGGGGATGCCCAGACGTGGGTCCCAGGCACTCCACACCACTGGAGTCAAGCTAGCCGGGCTGATGAGAGGTGTTACCTCAAAACCGGTCCGGTCCTCGGATGCTTGATTCCGTTCTGGGAAGGACATGGCTTTTGTAGTTCGGACTGGACTGTTCCCATGGGGCACAGGGTCAGAGCTGATTTGCATATCGCCATTGTCTAACCCAGGGTGGTGTGGAGTGCAAAAAAACGATGGATTTGGGCCCAGATCTTTAAACTGGGGTGAGTGTGTGACATTGATCCACATTCGGTCCATCACCTGTTGTGTTTGCATATTCCGCCCTAAGTGCGCTGGGGATGCCCAGACGTGGGTCCCAGGCACTCCACACCACTGGAGTCAAGCTAGCCGGGCTGATGAGAGGTGTTACCTCAAAACCGGTCCGGTCCTCGGATGCTTGATTCCGTTCTGGGAAGGACATGGCTTTTGTAGTTCGGACTGGACTGTTCCCATGGGGCACAGGGTCAGAGCTGATTTGCATATCGCCATTGTCTAACCCAGGGTGGTATGGAGTGCAAAAAAACGATGGATTTGGGCCCAGATCTTTGGACTGGGGTGAGTGTGTGACATTGATCCACATTCGGTCCATCACCTGTTGTGTTTGCATATTCCGCCCTAAGTGCGCTGGGGATGCCCAGACGTGGGTCCCAGGCACTCCACACCACTGGAGTCAAGCTAGCCTGGCTGATGAGAGGTGTTACCTCGAAACCGGTCCGGTCCTCGGATGCTTGATTCCGTTCTGGGAAGGACATGGCTTTTGTAGTTCGGACTGGACTGTTCCCATGGGGCACAGGGTCAGAGCTGATTTGCATATCGCCATTGTCTAACCCAGGGTGGTGTGGAGTGCAAAGAAACGATGGATTTGGGCCCAGATCTTTGGACTGGGGTGAGTGTGTGACATTGATCCACATTCGGTCCATCACCTGTTGTGTTTGCAAATTCCGCCCTAAGTGCGCTGGGGATGCCCAGACGTGGGTCCGGGGGACTCCACACCACTGGAGTCAAGCTAGCCGGGCTGATGAGAGGTGTTACCTCGAAACCGGTCCGGTCCTCGGATGCTTGATTCCGTTCTGGGAAGGCCATGGCTTTTGTAGTTCGGACTGGACTGTTCCCATGGGGCACAGGGTCAGAGCTGATTTGCATATTGCCATTGTCTAACCCAGGGTGGTGTGGAGTGCAAAAAAACGATGGATTTGGGCCCAGATCTTTGGACTGGGGTGAGTGTTTGACATTGATCCACAATCGGTCTATCACCTGTTGTGTTTGCATATTCCGCCCTAAGTGCGCTGGGGATGCCCAGACGTGGGTCCCAGGCACTCCACACCACTGGAGTCAAGCTAGCCGGGCTGATGAGAGGTGTTACCTCGAAACCGGTCCGGTCCTCGGATGCTTGATTCCGTTCTGGGAAGGCCATGGCTTTTGTAGTTCGGACTGGACTGTTCCCATGGGGCAAAGGGTCAGAGCTGATTTGCATATTGCCATTGTCTAACCCAGGGTGGTGTGGAGTGCAAAAAAACGATGGATTTGGGCCCAGATCTTTGGACTGGGGTGAGTGTTTGACATTGATCCACAATCGGTCTATCACCTGTTGTGTTTGCATATTCCGCCCTAAGTGCGCTGGGGATGCCCAGACGTGGGTCCCAGGCACTCCACACCACTGGAGTCAAGCTAGCCGGGCTGATGAGAGGTGTTACCTCGAAACCGGTCCGGTCCTCGGATGCTTGATTCCGTTCTGGGAAGGATATGGCTTTTGTAGTTCGGACTGGACTGTTCCCATGGGGCACAGGGTCAGAGCTGATTTGCATATCGCCATTGTCTAACCCAGGGTGGTGTGGAGTGCAAAAAAACGATGGATTTGGGCCCAGATCTTTGGACTGGGGTGAGTGTGTGACATTGATCCACATTCGGTCCATCACCTGTTGTGTTTGCATATTCCGCCCTTAGTGAGCTGGGGATGCCCAGACGTGGGTCCCAGGCACTCCACACCACTGGAGTCAAGCTAGCCGGGCTGATGAGAGGTGTTACCTCGAAACCAGTCCGGTCCTCGGATGCTTGATTCCGTTCTGGGAAGGACATGGCTTTTGTAGTTCGGACTGGACTGTTCCCATGGGGCACAGGGTCAGAGCTGATTTGCATATCGCCATTGTCTAACCCAGGGTGGTGTGGAGTGCAAAAAAACGATGGATTTGGGCCCAGATCTTTGGACTGGGGTGAGTGTGTGACATTGATCCACATTCGGTCCATCACCAGTTGTGTTTGCATATTCCGCCCTAAGTGCGCTGGGGATGCCCAGACGTGGGTCCCAGGCACTCCACACCACTGGAGTCAAGCTAGCCGGGCTGATGAGAGGTGTTACCTCGAAACCGGTCCGGTCCTCGGATGCTTGATTCCGTTCTGGGAAGGACATGGCTTTTGTAGTTCGGACTGGACTGTTCCCATGGGGCACAGGGTCAGAGCTGATTTGCATATCGCCATTGTCTAAACCAGGGTGGTGTGGAGTGCAAAAAAACGATGGATTTGGGCCCAGATCTTTGGACTGGGGTGAGTGTGTACCATTGATCCACATTCGATCCATCACCTGTTGTGTTTGCATATTCCGCCCTAAGTGCGCTGGGGATGCCCAGACGTGGGTCCCAGGCACTCCACACCACTGGAGTCAAGCTAGCCGGGCTGATGAGAGGTGTTACCTCAAAACCGGTCCGGTCCTCGGATGCTTGATTCCGTTCTGGGAAGGACATGGCTTTTGTAGTTCGGACTGGACTGTTCCCATGGGGCACAGGGTCAGAGCTGATTTGCATATCGCCATTGTCTAACCCAGGGTGGTGTGGAGTGCAAAAAAACGATGGATTTGGGCCCAGATCTTTAAACTGGGGTGAGTGTGTGACATTGATCCACATTCGGTCCATCACCTGTTGTGTTTGCATATTCCGCCCTAAGTGCGCTGGGGATTTCCAGACGTGGGTCCCAGGCACTCCACACCACTGGAGTCAAGCTAGCCGGGCTGATGAGAGGTGTTACCTCAAAACCGGTCCGGTCCTCGGATGCTTGATTCCGTTCTGGGAAGGACATGGCTTTTGTAGTTCGGACTGGACTGTTCCCATGGGGCACAGGGTCAGAGCTGATTTGCATATCGCCATTGTCTAACCCAGGGTGGTATGGAGTGCAAAAAAACGATGGATTTGGGCCCAGATCTTTGGACTGGGGTGAGTGTGTGACATTGATCCACATTCGGTCCATCACCTGTTGTGTTTGCATATTCCGCCCTAAGTGCGCTGGGGATGCCCAGACGTGGGTCCCAGGCACTCCACACCACTGGGGTCAAGCTAGCCGGGCTGATGAGAGGTGTTACCTCGAAACCGGTCCGGTCCTCGGATGCTTGATTCCGTTCTGGGAAGGACATGGCTTTTGTAGTTCGGACTGGACTGTTCCCATGGGGCACAGGGTCAGAGCTGATTTGCATATCACCATTGTCTAACCCAGGGTGGTGTGGAGTGCAAAAAAACGATGGATTTGCGCCCAGATCTTTGGACTGGGGTGAGAGTGTGACATTGATCCACATTCTGTCCATCACCTGTTGTGTTTGCATATTCCGCCCTAAGTGCGCTGGGGATGCCCAGACGTGGGTCCCAGGCACTCCACACCACTGGAGTCAAGCTAGCCGGGCTGATGAGAGGTGTTACCTCGAAACCGGTCCGGTCCTCGGATGCTTGATTCCGTTGTGGGAAGGACATGGCTTTTGTAGTTCGGACTGGACTGTTCCCATGGGGCACAGGGTCAGAGCTGATTTGCATATCGCCATTGTCTAACCCAGGGTGGTATGGAGTGCAAAAAAACGATGGATTTGGGCCCAGGTCTTTGGACTGGGGTGAGTGTGTGACATTGATCCACATTCGGTCCATCACCTGTTGTGTTTGCATATTCCGCCCTAAGTGCGCTCGGGATGCCCAGACGTGGGTCCCAGGCACTCCACACCACTGGAGTCAAGCTAGCCGGGCTGATGAGAGGTGTTACCTCGAAACCGGTCCGGTCCTCGGATGCTTGATTCCGTTCTGGGAAGGACATGGCTTTTGTAGTTCGGACTGGACTGTTCCCATGGGGCACAGGGTCAGAGCTGATTTGCATATCACCATTGTCTAACCCAGGGTGGTGTGGAGTGCAAAAAAACGATGGATTTGGGCCCAGATCTTTGGACTGGGGTGAGTGTGTGACATTGACCCACATTCGGTCCATCACCTGTTGTGTTTGCATATTCCGCCCTAAGTGCGCTGGGGATGCCCAGACGTGGGTCCCAGGCACTCCACACCACTGGAGTCAAGCTAGCCGGGCTGATGAGAGGTGTTACCTCGAAACCGGTCCGGTCCTCGGATGCTTGATTCCGTTCTGGGAAGGACATGGCTTTTGTAGTTCGGACTGGACTGTTCCCATGGGGCACAGGGTCAGAGCTGATTTGCATATCGCCAATGTCTAAACCAGGGTGGTGTGGAGTGCAAAAAAACGATGGATTTGGGCCCAGATCTTTGGACTGGGGTGAGTGTGTGACATTGATCCACATTCGGTCCATCACCTGTTGTGTTTGCATATTCCGCCCTAAGTGCGCTGGGGATGCCCAGACGTGGGTCCCAGGCACTCCACACCACTGGAGTCAAGCTAGCCGGGCTGATGAGAGGTGTTACCTCGAAACCGGTCCGGTCCTCGGATGCTTGATTCCGTTCTGGGAAGGACATGGCTTTTGTAGTTCGGACTGGACTGTTTCCATGGGGCACAGGGTCAGAGCTGATTTGCATATCACCATTGTCTAACCCAGGGTGGTGTGGAGTTCAAAAAAACGATGGATTTGGGCCCAGATCTTTGGACTGGGGTGAGTGTGTGACATTGATCCACATTCGGTCCATCACCTGTTGTGTTTGCATATTCCGCCCTAAGTGCGCTGGGGATGCCCAGACGTGGGTCCCAGGCACTCCACACCACTGGAGTCAAGCTAGCCGGGCTGATGAGAGGTGTTACCTCGAAACCGGTCCGGTCCTCGGATGCTTGATTCCGTTCTGGGAAGGACATGGCTTTTGTAGTTCGGACTGGACTGTTCCCATGGGGCACAGGGTCAGAGCTGATTTGCATATCGCCATTGTCTAACCCAGGGTGTATGGAGTGCAAAAAAACTATGGATTTGGGCCCAGATCTTTGGACTGGGGTGAGTGTGTGACATTGATCCACATTCGGTCCATCACCTGTTGTGTTTGCATATTCCGCCCTAAGTGCGCTGGGGATGCCCAGACGTGGGTCCCAGGCACTCCACACCACTGGAGTCAAGCTAGCCGGGCTGATGAGAGGTGTTACCTCGAAACCGGTCCGGTCCTCGGATGCTTGATTCCGTTCTGGGAAGGACATGGCTTTTGTAGTTCGGACTGGACTGTTCCCATGGGGCACAGGGTCAGAGCTGATTTGCATATCACCATTGTCTAACCCAGGGTGGTGTGGAGTGCAAAAAAACGATGGATTTGGGCCCAGATCTTTGGACTGGGGTGAGTGTGTGACATTGATCCACATTCGGTCCATCACCTGTTGTGTTTGCATATTCCGCCCTAAGTGCGCTGGGGATGCCCAGACGTGGGTCCCAGGCACTCCACACCACTGGAGTCAAGCTAGCCGGGCTGATGAGAGATGTTACCTAGAAACCGGTCCGGTCCTCGGATGCTTGATTTCGTTCTGGGAAGGACATGACTTTTGTAGTTCGGACTGGACTGTTCCCATGGGGCACAGGGTCAGAGCTGATTTGCATATCGCCATTGTCTAAACCAGGGTGGTGTGGAGTGCAAAAAAACGATGGATTTGGGCCCAGATCTTTGGACTGGGGTGAGTGTGTGACATTGATCCACATTCGGTCCATCACCTGTTGTGTTTGCATATTCTGCCCTAAGTGCGCTGGGGATGCCCAGACGTGGGTCCCAGGCACTCCCCACCACTGGAGTCAAGCTAGCCGGGCTGATGAGAGGTGTTACCTCGAAACCGGTCCGGTGCTCGGATGCTTGATTCCGTTCTGGGAAGGACATGGCTTTTGTAGTTCGGACTGGACTGTTCCCATGGGGCACAGGGTCAGAGCTGATTTGCATATCGCCATTGTCTAACCCAGGGTGGTGTGGAGTGCAAAAAAACGATGGATTTGGGCCCAGATATTTGGACTGGGGTGAGTCTGTGACATTGATCCACATTCGGTCCATCACCTGTTGTGTTTGCATATTCCGCCCTAAGTGCGCTGGGGATGCCCAGACGTGGGTCCCAGGCACTCCACACCACTGGAGTCAAGCTAGCCGGGCTGATGAGAGGTGTTACCTCGAAACCGGTCCGGTCCTCGGATGCTTGATTCCGTTCTGGGAAGGACATGGCTTTTGTAGTTCGGACTGGACTGTTCCCATGGGGCACAGGGTCAGAGCTGATTTGCATATCGCCATTGTCTAACCCAGGGTGGTGTGGAGTGCAAAAAAAGATGGATTTGGGCCCAGATCTTTGGACTGGGGTGAGTGTGTGACATTGATCCACATTCGGTCCATCACCTGTTTTGTTTGCATATTCCGCCCTAAGTGCGCTGGGGATGCCCAGACGTGGGTCCCAGGCACTCCACACCACTGGAGTCAAGCTAGCCGGGCTGATGAGAGGTGTTACCTCGAAACCGGTCCGGTCCTCGGATGCTTGATTCCGTTCTGGGAAGGACATGGCTTTTGTAGCTCGGACTGGACTGTTCCCATGGGGCACAGGGTCAGAGCTGATTTGCATATCGCCATTGTCTAACCCAGGGTGGTGTGGAGTGCAAAAAAACGATGGATTTGGGCCCAGATCTTTGAACTGGGGTGAGTGTGTGACATTGATCCACATTCGGTCCATCACCTGTTGTGTTTGCATATTCCGCCCTAAGTGCGCTGGGGATGCCCAGACGTGGGTCCCAGGCACTCCACACCACTGGAGTCAAGCTAGCCGGGCTGATGAGAGGTGTTACCTCGAAACCGGTCCGGTCCTCGGATGCTTGATTCCGTTCTGGGAAGGACATGGCTTTTGTAGCTCGGACTGGACTGTTCCCATGGGGCACAGGGTCAGAGCTGATTTGCATATCGCCATTGTCTAACCCAGGGTGGTGTGGAGTGCAAAAAAACGATGGATTTGGGCCCAGATCTTTGGACTGGGGTGAGTGTGTGACATCGATCCACATTCGGTCCATCACCTGTTGTGTTTGCATATTCCGCCCTAAGTGCGCTGGGGATGCCCAGACGTGGGTCCCAGGCACTCCACACCACTGGAGTCAAGCTAGCCGGGCTGATGAGAGGTGTTACCTCGAAACCGGTCCGGTCCTCGGATGCTTGATTCCGTTCTGGGAAGGACATGGCTTTTGTAGTTCGGACTGGACTGTTCCCATGGGGCACAGGGTCAGAGCTGATTTGCATATCGCCATTGTCTAACCCAGGGTGGTGTGGAGTGCAAAAAAACGATGGATTTGGGCCCAGATCTTTGGACTGGGGTGAGTGTGTGACATTGATCCACATTCGGTCCTTCACCTGTTGTGTTTGCATATTCCGCCCTAAGTGCGCTGGGGATGCCCAGACGTGGGTCCCAGGCACTCCACACCACTGGAGTCAAGCTAGCCGGGCTGATGAGAGGTGTTACCCCAAAACCGGTCCGGTCCTCGGATGCTTGATTCCGTTCTGGGAAGGACATCGCTTTTGTAGTTCGGACTGGACTGTTCCCATGGGGCACAGGGTCAGAGCTGATTTGCATATCGCCATTGTCTAACCCAGGGTGGTGTAGAGTGCAAAAAAACGATGGATTTGGGCCCAGATCTTTGGACTGGGGTGAGTGTGTGACATTGATCCACATTCGGTCCATCACCTGTTGTGTTTGCATATTCCGCCCTATGTGCGCTGGGGATGCACAGACGTGGGTCCCAGGCACTCCACACCACTGGAGTCAAGCTAGCCGGGCTGATGAGAGGTGTTACCTCGGAACCGGTCCGGTCCTCGGATGCTTGATTCCGTTCTGGGAAGGACATGGCTTTTGTAGTTCGGACTGGACTGTTCCCATGGGGCACAGGGTCAGAGCGGATTTGCATATCGCCATTGTCTAACCCAGGGTGGTATGGAGTGCAAAGAAACGATGGATTTGGGCTCTTTGGACTGGGGTGAGTGTGTGACATTGATCCACATTCGGTCCATCACCTGTTGTGTTTGCAAATTCCGCCCTAAGTGCGCTGGGTATGCCCAGACGTGGGTCCAAGGGACTCCACACCACTGGAGTCAAGCTAGCCGGGCTGATGAGAGGTGTTACCTCGAAACCGGTCCGGTCCTCGGATGCTTGATTCCGTTCTGGGAAGGCCATGGCTTTTGTAGTTCGGACTGGACTGTTCCCATGGGGCACAGGGTCAGAGCTGATTTGCATATCGCCATTGTCTAACCCAGGGTGGTGTGGAGTGCAAAAAAACGATGGATTTGGGCCCAGATCTTTGGACTGGGGTGAGTGTGTGACATTGATCCACAATCGGTCTATCACCTGTTGTGTTTGCATATTCCGCCCTAAGTGCGCTGGGGATGCCCAGACGTGGGTCCCAGGCACTCCACACCACTGGAGTCAAGCTAGCCGGGCTGATGAGAGGTGTTACCTCGAAACCGGTCCGGTCCTCGGATGCTTGATTCCGTTCTGGGAAGGCCATGGCTTTTGTAGTTCGGACTGGACTGTTCCCATGGGGCACAGGGTCAGAGCTGATTTGCATATCGCCATTGTCTAACCCAGGGTGGTGTGGAGTGCAAAAAAACGATGGATTTGGGCCCAGATCTTTGGACTGGGGTGAGTGTGTGACATTGATCCACAATCGGTCCATCACCTGTTGTGTTTGCATATTCCGCCCTAAGTGCGCTGCGGATGCCCAGACGTGGGTCCCAGGCACTCCACACCACTGGAGTCAAGCTAGCCGGGCTGATGAGAGGTGTTACCTCGAAACCAGTCCGGTCCTCGGATGCTTGATTCCGTTCTGGGAAGGATATGGCTTTTGTAGTTCGGACTGGACTGTTCCCATGGGGCACAGGGTCAGAGCTGATTTGCATATCGCCATTGTCTAACCCAGGGTGGTGTGGAGTGCAAAAAAACGATGGATTTGGGCCCAGATCTTTGGACTGGGGTGAGTGTGTGACATTGATCCACATTCGGTCCATCACCTGTTGTGTTTGCATATTCCGCCCTTAGTGCGCTGGGGATGCCCAGACGTGTTCCCAGGCACTCCACATCACTGGAGTCAAGCTAGCCGGGCTGATGAGAGGTGTTACCTCGAAACCAGTCCGGTCCCCGGATGCTTGATTCCGTTCTGGGAAGGACATGGCTTTTGTAGTTCGGACTGGACTGTTCCCATGGGGCACAGGGTCAGAGCTGATTTGCATATCGCCATTGTCTAACCCAGGGTGGTGTGGAGTGCAAAAAAACGATGGATTTGGGCCCAGATCTTTGGACTGGGGTGAGTGTGTGACATTGATCCACATTCGGTCCATCACCTGTTGTGTTTGCATATTCCGCCCTAAGTGCGCTGGGGATGCCCAGACGTGGGTCCGAGGGACTCCACACCACTGGAGTCAAGCTAGCCGGGCTGATGAGAGGTGTTACCTCGAAACCGGTCCGGTCCTCGGATGCTTGATTCCGTTCTGGGAAGGACATGGCTTTTGTAGTTCGGACTGGAGTGTTCCCATGGGGCACAGGGTCAGAGCTGATTTGCATATCGCCATTGTCTAACCCAGGGTGGTGTGGAGTGCAAAAAAACGATGGATTTGGGCCCAGATCTTTGGACTGGGGTGAGTGTGTGACATTGATCCACATTCGGTCCATCACCTGTTGTGTTTGCATATTCCGCCCTAAGTGCGCTGGGGATGCCCAGACGTGGGTCCCAGGCACTCCACACCACTGGAGTCAAGCTAGCCGGGCTGATGAGAGGTGTTACCTCGAAACCGGTCCGGTCCTCGGATGCTTGATTCCGTTCTGGGAAGGACATGGCTTTTGTAGTTCAGACTGGACTGTTCCCATGGGGCACAGGGTCAGAGCTGCTTTGCATATCGCCATTGTCTAACCCAGGGTGGTGTGGAGTGCAAAAAAACGATGGATTTGGGCCCAGATCTTTGGACTGGGGTGAGTGTGTGACATTGATCCACATTCGGTCCATCACCTGTTGTGTTTGCATATTCCGCCCTAAGTGCGCTGGGGATGCCCAGACGTGGGTCCCTGGCACTCCACACCACTGGAGTCAAGCTAGCCGGGCTGATGAGAGGTGTTACCTCGAAACCGGTCTGGTCCTCGGATGCTTGATTCCGTTCTGGGAAGGACATGGCTTTTGTAGTTCGGACTGGACTGTTCCCATGGGGCACAGGGTCAGAGCTGATTTGCATATCGCCATTGTCTAACCCAGGGTGGTGTGGAGTGCAAAAAAACGATGGATTTGGGCCCAGATCTTTGGACTGGGGTGAGTGTGTGACATTGATCCACATTCGGTCCATCACCTGTTGTGTTTGCATATTCCGCCCTAAGTGCGCTGGGGATGCCCAGACGTGGGTCCCAGGCACTCCACACCACTGGAGTCAAGCTAGCCGGGCTGATGAGAGGTGTTACCCCGAAACCGGTCCGGTCCTCGGATGCTTGATTCCGTTCTGGGAAGGACATCGCTTTTGTAGTTCGGACTGGACTGTTCCCATGGGGCACATGGTCAGAGCTGATTTGCATATCACCATTGTCTAACCCAGGGTGGTGTGGAGTGCAAAAAAACGATGGATTTGGGCCCAGATTTTTGGACTGGGGTGAGTGTGTGACATTGATCCACATTCGGTCCATCACCTGTTGTGTTTGCATATTCTGCCCTAAGTGCGCTGGGGATGCCCAGACGTGGGTCCCAGGCACTCCACACCACTGGAGTCAAGCTAGCCGGGCTGATGAGAGGTGTTACCTCGAAACCGGTCCGGTCCTCGGATGCTTGATTCCGTTCTGGGAAGGACATGGCTTTTGTAGTTCGGACTGGACTGTTCCCATGGGGCACAGGGTCAGAGCTGATTTGCATATCGCCATTGTCTAACCCAGGGTGGTGTGGAGTGCAAAGAAACGATGGATTTGGGCCCAGATCTTTGGACTGGGGTGAGTGTGTGACATTGATCCACATTCGGTCCATCACCTGTTGTGTTTGCAAATTCCGCCCTAAGTGCGCTGGGGATGCCCAGACGTGGGTCCGAGGGACTCCACACCACTGGAGTCAAGCTAGCCGGGCTGATGAGAGGTGTTACCTCGAAACCGGTCCGGTCCTCGGATGCTTGATTCCGTTCTGGGAAGGCCATGGCTTTTGTAGTTCGGACTGGACTGTTCCCATGGGGCACAGGGTTAGAGCTGATTTGCATATCGCCATTGTCTAACCCAGGGTGGTGTGGAGTGCAAAAAAACGATGGATTTGGGCCCAGATCTTTGGACTGGGGTGAGTGTGTGACATTGATCCACATTCGGTCCATCACCTGTTGTGTTTGCATATTCCGCCCTAAGCACGCTGGGGATGCCCAGACGTGGGTCCCAGGCACTCCACACCACTGGAGTCAAGCTAGCCGGGCTGATGAGAGGTGTTACCTCGAAACCGGTCCGGTCCTCGGATGCTTGATTCCGTTCTGGGAAGGACATGGCTTTTGTAGTTCGGACTGGACTGTTCCCATGGGGCACAGGGTCAGAGCTGATTTGCATATCGCCATTGTCTAACCCAGGGTGGTGTGGAGTGCAAAGAAACGATGGATTTGGGCCCAGATCTTTGGACTGGGGTGAGTGTGTGACATTGATCCACATTCGGTCCATCACCTGTTGTGTTTGCAAATTCCGCCCTAAGTGCGCTGGGGATGCCCAGACGTGGGTCCGAGGGACTCCACACCACTGGAGTCAAGCTAGCCGGGCTGATGAGAGGTGTTACCTCGAAACCGGTCCGGTCCTCGGATGCTTGATTCCGTTCTGGGAAGGCCATGGCTTTTGTAGTTCGGACTGGACTGTTCCCATGGGGCACAGGGTCAGAGCTGATTTGCATATCGCCATTGTCTAACCCAGGGTGGTGTGGAGTGCAAAAAAACGATGGATTTGGGCCCAGATCTTTGGACTGGGGTGAGTGTGTGACATTGATCCACAATCGGTCCATCACCTGTTGTGTTTGCATATTCCGCCCTAAGTGCGCTGGGGATGCCCAGACGTGGGTCCCAGGCATTCCCCACCACTGGAGTCAAGCTAGCCGGGCTGATGAGAGGTGTTACCTCGAAACCGGTCCGGTCCTCGGATGCTTGATTCCGTTCTGGGAAGGACATGGCTTTTGTAGTTCGGACTGGACTGTTCCCATGGGGCACAGGGTCAGAGCTGATTTGCATATCGCCATTGTCTAACCCAGGGTGGTGTGGAGTGCAAAAAAACGATGGATTTGGGCCCAGATCTTTGGACTGGGGTGAGTGTGTGACATTGATCCACATTCGGTCCATCACCTGTTGTGTTTGCATATTCCGCCCTAAGTGCGCTGGGGATGCCCAGACGTGGGTCCCAGGCACTCCACACCACTGGAGTCAAGCTAGCCGGGCTGATGAGAGGTGTTACCTCGAAACCGGTCCGGTCCTCGGATGCTTGATTCCGTTCTGGGAAGGACATGGCTTTTGTAGTTCGGACTGGACTGTTCCCATGGGGCACAGGGTCAGAGCTGATTTGCATATCGCCATTGTCTAACCCAGGGTGGTGTGGAGTGCAAAGAAACAATGGATTTTTGCCCAGATCTTTGGACTGGGGTGAGTGTGTGACATTGATCCACATTCGGTCCATCACCTGTTGTGTTTGCAAATTCTGCCCTAAGTGCGCTGGGGATGCCCAGACGTGGGTCCGAGGGACTCCACACCACTGGAGTCAAGCTAGCCGGGCTGATGAGAGGTGTTACCTCGAAACCGGTCCGGTCCTCGGATGCTTGATTCCGTTCTGGGAAGGACATGGCTTTTGTAGTTCGGACTGGACTGTTCCCATGGGGCACAGGGTCAGAGCTGATTTGCATATCGACATTGTCTAACCCAGGGTGGTGTGGAGTGCAAAGAAACGATGGATTTGGGCCCAGATCTTTGGACTGGGGTGAGTATGTGACATTGATCCACATTCGGTCCATCACCTGTTGTGTTTGCAAATTCCGCCCTAAGTGCGCTGGGGATGCCCAGACGTGGGTCCGGGGGACTCCACACCACTGGAGTCAAGCTAGCCGGGCTGATGAGAGGTGTTACCTCGAAACCGGTCCGGTCCTCGGATGCTTGATTCCGTTCTGGGAAGGCCATGGCTTTTGTAGTTCGGACTGGACTGTTCCCATGGGGCACAGGGTCAGAGCTGATTTGCATATTGCCATTGTCTAACCCAGGGTGGTGTGGAGTGCAAAAAAACGATGGATTTGGGCCCAGATCTTTGGACTGGGGTGAGTGTGTGACATTGATCCACAATCGGTCCATCACCTGTTGTGTTTGCATATTCCGCCCTAAGTGCGCTGGGGATGCCCAGACGTGGGTCCCAGGCACTCCACACCACTGGAGTCAAGCTAGCCGGGCTGATGAGAGGTGTTACCTCGAAACCGGTCCGGTCCTCGGATGCTTGATTCCGTTCTGGGAAGGACATGGCTTTTGTAGTTCGGACTGGACTGTTCCCATGGGGCACAGGGTCAGAGCTGATTTGCATATCGCCATTGTCTAAACCAGGGTGGTGTGGAGTGCAAAAAAACGATGGATTTGGGCCCAGATCTTTGGACTGGGGTGAGTGTGTACCATTGATCCACATTCGATCCATCACCTGTTGTGTTTGCATATTCCGCCCTAAGTGCGCTGGGGATGACCAGACGTGGGTCCCAGGCACTCCACACCACTGGAGTCAAGCTAGCCGGGCTGATGAGAGGTGTTACCTCAAAACCGGTCCGGTCCTCGGATGCTTGATTCCGTTCTGGGAAGGACATGGCTTTTGTAGTTCGGACTGGACTGTTCCCATGGGGCACAGGGTCAGAGCTGATTTGCATATCGCCATTGTCTAACCCAGGGTGGTGTGGAGTGCAAAAAAACGATGGATTTGGGCCCAGATCTTTAAACTGGGGTGAGTGTGTGACATTGATCCACATTCGGTCCATCACCTGTTGTGTTTGCATATTCCGCCCTAAGTGCGCTGGGGATGCCCAGACGTGGGTCCCAGGCACTCCACACCACTGGAGTCAAGCTAGCCGGGCTGATGAGAGGTGTTACCTCAAAACCGGTCCGGTCCTCGGATGCTTGATTCCGTTCTGGGAAGGACATGGCTTTTGTAGTTCGGACTGGACTGTTCCCATGGGGCATAGGGTCAGAGCTGATTTGCATATCGCCATTGTCTAACCCAGGGTGGTATGGAGTGCAAAAAAACGATGGATTTGGGCCCAGATCTTTGGACTGGGGTGAGTGTGTGACATTGATCCACATTCGGTCCATCACCTGTTGTGTTTGCATATTCCGCCCTAAGTGCGCTGGGGATGCCCAGATGTGGGTCCCAGGCACTCCACACCACTGGAGTCAAGCTAGCCGGGCTGATGAGAGGTGTTACCTCGAAACCGGTCCGGTCCTCGGATGCTTGATTCCGTTCTGGGAAGGACATGGCTTTTGTAGTTCGGACTGGACTGTTCCCATGGGGCACAGGGTCAGAGCTGATTCGCATATCACCATTGTCTAACCCAGGGTGGTGTGGAGTGCAAAAAAACGATGGATTTGGGCCCAGATCTTTGGACTGGGGTGAGTGTGTGACATTGATCCACATTCGGTCCATCACCTGTTGTGTTTGCATATTCCGCCCTAAGTGCGCTGGGGATGCCCAGACGTGGGTCCCAGGCACTCCACACCACTGGAGTCAAGCTAGCCGGGCTGATGAGAGGTGTTACCTCGAAACCGGTCCGGTCCTCGGATGCTTGATTCCGTTGTGGGAAGGACATGGCTTTTGTAGTTCGGACTGGACTGTTCCCATGGGGCACAGG
Organism: Lissotriton vulgaris; assembly: GCF_964263255.1. Lineage (NCBI taxonomy): Eukaryota > Metazoa > Chordata > Amphibia > Caudata > Salamandridae > Lissotriton > Lissotriton vulgaris. The sequence continues at coordinate 504,612,493 of NC_141694.1, forward strand.
GTCAGAGCTGATTTGCATATCGCCATTGTCTAACCCAGGGTGGTATGGAGTGCAAAAAAACGATGGATTTGGGCCCAGGTCTTTGGACTGGGGTGAGTGTGTGACATTGATCCACATTCGGTCCATCACCTGTTGTGTTTGCATATTCCGCCCTAAGTGCGCTGGGGATGCCCAGACGTGGGTCCCAGGCACTCCACACCACTGGAGTCAAGCTAGCCGGGCTGATGAGAGGTGTTACCTCGAAACCGGTCCGGTCCTCGGATGCTTGATTCCGTTCTGGGAAGGACATGGCTTTTGTAGTTCGGACTGGACTGTTCCCATGGGGCACAGGGTCAGAGCTGATTTGCATATCACCATTGTCTAACCCAGGGTGGTGTGGAGTGCAAAAAAACGATGGATTTGGGCCCAGATCTTTGGACTGGGGTGAGTGTGTGACATTGACCCACATTCGGTCCATCACCTGTTGTGTTTGCATATTCCGCCCTAAGTGCGCTGGGGATGCCCAGACGTGGGTCCCAGGCACTCCACACCACTGGAGTCAAGCTAGCCGGGCTGATGAGAGGTGTTACCTCGAAACCGGTCCGGTCCTCGGATGCTTGATTCCGTTCTGGGAAGGACATGGCTTTTGTAGTTCGGACTGGACTGTTCCCATGGGGCACAGGGTCAGAGCTGATTTGCATATCGCCATTGTCTAAACCAGGGTGGTGTGGAGTGCAAAAAAACGATGGATTTGGGCCCAGATCTTTGGACTGGGGTGAGTGTGTGACATTGATCCACATTCGGTCCATCACCTGTTGTGTTTGCATATTCCGCCCTAAGTGCGCTGGGGATGCCCAGACGTGGGTCCCAGGCACTCCACACCACTGGAGTCAAGCTAGCCGGGCTGATGAGAGGTGTTACCTCGAAACCGGTCCGGTCCTCGGATGCTTGATTCCGTTCTGGGAAGGACATGGCTTTTGTAGTTCGGACTGGACTGTTTCCATGGGGCACAGGGTCAGAGCTGATTTGCATATCACCATTGTCTAACCCAGGGTGGTGTGGAGTGCAAAAAAACGATGGATTTGGGCCCAGATCTTTGGACTGGGGTGAGTGTGTGACATTGATCCACATTCGGTCCATCACCTGTTGTGTTTGCATATTCCGCCCTAAGTGCGCCGGGGATGCCCAGACGTGGGTCCCAGGCACTCCACACCACTGGAGTCAAGCTAGCCGGGCTGATGAGAGGTGTTACCTCGAAACCGGTCCGGTCCTCGGATGCTTGATTCCGTTCTGGGAAGGACATGGCTTTTGTAGTTCGGACTGGACTGTTCCCATGGGGCACAGGGTCAGAGCTGATTTGCATATCGCCATTGTCTAACCCAGGGTGTATGGAGTGCAAAAAAACGATGGATTTGGGCCCAGATCTTTGGACTGGGGTGAGTGTGTGACATTGATCCACATTCGGTCCATCACCTGTTGTGTTTGCATATTCCGCCCTAAGTGCGCTGGGGATGCCCAACACGTGGGTCCCAGGCACTCCACACCACTGGAGTCAAGCTAGCCGGGCTGATGAGAGGTGTTACCTCGAAACCGGTCCGGTCCGCGGATGCTTGATTCCGTTCTGGGAAGGACATGGCTTTTGTAGTTCGGACTGGACTGTTCCCATGGGGCACAGGGTCAGAGCTGATTTGCATATCACCATTGTCTAACCCAGGGTGGTGTGGAGTGCAAAAAAACGATGGATTTGGGCCCAGATCTTTGGACTGGGGTGAGTGTGTGACATTGATCCACATTCGGTCCATCACCTGTTGTGTTTGCATATTCCGCCCTAAGTGCGCTGGGGATGCCCAGACGTGGGTCCCAGGCACTCCACACCACTGGAGTCAAGCTAGCCGGGCTGATGAGAGATGTTACCTAGAAACCGGTCCGGTCCTCGGATGCTTGATTTCGTTCTGGGAAGGACATGGCTTTTGTAGTTCGGACTGGACTGTTCCCATGGGGCACAGGGTCAGAGCTGATTTGCATATCGCCATTGTCTAACCCAGGGTGGTGTGGAGTGCAAAAAAACGATGGATTTGGGCCCAGATCTTTGGACTGGGGTGAGTGTGTGACATTGATCCACATTCGGTCCATCACCTGTTGTGTTTGCAAATTCTGCCCTAAGTGCGCTGGGGATGCCCAGACGTGGGTCCGAGGGACTCCACACCACTGGAGTCAAGCTAGCCGGGCTGATGAGAGGTGTTACCTCGAAACCGGTCCGGTCCTCGGATGCTTGATTCCGTTCTGGGAAGGACATGGCTTTTGTAGTTCGGACTGGACTGTTCCCATGGGGCACAGGGTCAGAGCTGATTTGCATATCGCCATTGTCTAACCCAGGGTGGTGTGGAGTGCAAAGAAACAATGGATTTGGGCCCAGATCTTTGGACTGGGGTGAGTATGTGACATTGATCCACATTCGGTCCATCACCTGTTGTGTTTGCAAATTCCGCCCTAAGTGCGCTGGGGATGCCCAGACGTGGGTCCGGGGGACTCCACACCACTGGAGTCAAGCTAGCCGGGCTGATGAGAGGTGTTACCTCGAAACCGGTCCGGTCCTCGGATGCTTGATTCCGTTCTGGGAAGGCCATGGCTTTTGTAGTTCGGACTGGACTGTTCCCATGGGGCACAGGGTCAGAGCTGATTTGCATATTGCCATTGTCTAACCCAGGGTGGTGTGGAGTGCAAAAAAACGATGGATTTGGGCCCAGATCTTTGGACTGGGGTGAGTGTGTGACATTGATCCACAATCGGTCCATCACCTGTTGTGTTTGCATATTCCGCCCTAAGTGCGCTGGGGATGCCCAGACGTGGGTCCCAGGCACTCCACACCACTGGAGTCAAGCTAGCCGGGCTGATGAGAGGTGTTACCTCGAAACCGGTCCGGTCCTCGGATGCTTGATTCCGTTCTGGGAAGGACATGGCTTTTGTAGTTCGGACTGGACTGTTCCCATGGGGCACAGGGTCAGAGCTGATTTGCATATCGCCATTGTCTAAACCAGGGTGGTGTGGAGTGCAAAAAAACGATGGATTTGGGCCCAGATCTTTGGACTGGGGTGAGTGTGTACCATTGATCCACATTCGATCCATCACCTGTTGTGTTTGCATATTCCGCCCTAAGTGCGCTGGGGATGACCAGACGTGGGTCCCAGGCACTCCACACCACTGGAGTCAAGCTAGCCGGGCTGATGAGAGGTGTTACCTCAAAACCGGTCCGGTCCTCGGATGCTTGATTCCGTTCTGGGAAGGACATGGCTTTTGTAGTTCGGACTGGACTGTTCCCATGGGGCACAGGGTCAGAGCTGATTTGCATATCGCCATTGTCTAACCCAGGGTGGTGTGGAGTGCAAAAAAACGATGGATTTGGGCCCAGATCTTTAAACTGGGGTGAGTGTGTGACATTGATCCACATTCGGTCCATCACCTGTTGTGTTTGCATATTCCGCCCTAAGTGCGCTGGGGATGCCCAGACGTGGGTCCCAGGCACTCCACACCACTGGAGTCAAGCTAGCCGGGCTGATGAGAGGTGTTACCTCAAAACCGGTCCGGTCCTCGGATGCTTGATTCCGTTCTGGGAAGGACATGGCTTTTGTAGTTCGGACTGGACTGTTCCCATGGGGCATAGGGTCAGAGCTGATTTGCATATCGCCATTGTCTAACCCAGGGTGGTATGGAGTGCAAAAAAACGATGGATTTGGGCCCAGATCTTTGGACTGGGGTGAGTGTGTGACATTGATCCACATTCGGTCCATCACCTGTTGTGTTTGCATATTCCGCCCTAAGTGCGCTGGGGATGCCCAGACGTGGGTCCCAGGCACTCCACACCACTGGAGTCAAGCTAGCCGGGCTGATGAGAGGTGTTACCTCGAAACCGGTCCGGTCCTCGGATGCTTGATTCCGTTCTGGGAAGGACATGGCTTTTGTAGTTCGGACTGGACTGTTCCCATGGGGCACAGGGTCAGAGCTGATTTGCATATCACCATTGTCTAACCCAGGGTGGTGTGGAGTGCAAAAAAACGATGGATTTGGGCCCAGATCTTTGGACTGGGGTGAGTGTGTGACATTGATCCACATTCGGTCCATCACCTGTTGTGTTTGCATATTCCGCCCTAAGTGCGCTGGGGATGCCCAGACGTGGGTCCCAGGCACTCCACACCACTGGAGTCAAGCTAGCCGGGCTGATGAGAGGTGTTACCTCGAAACCGGTCCGGTCCTCGGATGCTTGATTCCGTTGTGGGAAGGACATGGCTTTTGTAGTTCGGACTGGACTGTTCCCATGGGGCACAGGGTCAGAGCTGATTTGCATATCGCCATTGTCTAACCCAGGGTGGTATGGAGTGCAAAAAAACGATGGATTTGGGCCCAGGTCTTTGGACTGGGGTGAGTGTGTGACATTGATCCACATTCGGTCCATCACCTGTTGTGTTTGCATATTCCGCCCTAAGTGCGCTGGGGATGCCCAGACGTGGGTCCCAGGCACTCCACACCACTGGAGTCAAGCTAGCCGGGCTGATGAGAGGTGTTACCTCGAAACCGGTCCGGTCCTCGGATGCTTGATTCCGTTCTGGGAAGGACATGGCTTTTGTAGTTCGGACTGGACTGTTCCCATGGGGCACAGGGTCAGAGCTGATTTGCATATCGCCATTGTCTAACCCAGGGTGGTGTGGAGTGCAAAGAAACGATGGATTTGGGCCCAGATCTTTGGACTGGGGTGAGTATGTGACATTGATCCACATTCGGTCCATCACCTGTTGTGTTTGCAAATTCCGCCCTAAGTGCGCTGGGGATGCCCAGACGTGGGTCCGGGGGACTCCACACCACTGGAGTCAAGCTAGCCGGGCTGATGAGAGGTGTTACCTCGAAACCGGTCCGGTCCTCGGATGCTTGATTCCGTTCTGGGAAGGCCATGGCTTTTGTAGTTCGGACTGGACTGTTCCCATGGGGCACAGGGTCAGAGCTGATTTGCATATTGCCATTGTCTAACCCAGGGTGGTGTGGAGTGCAAAAAAACGATGGATTTGGGCCCAGATCTTTGGACTGGGGTGAGTGTGTGACATTGATCCACAATCGGTCCATCTCCTGTTGTGTTTGCATATTCCGCCCTAAGTGCGCTGGGGATGCCCAGACGTGGGTCCCAGGCACTCCACACCACTGGAGTCAAGCTAGCCGGGCTGATGAGAGGTGTTACCTCGAAACCGGTCCGGTCCTCGGATGCTTGATTCCGTTCTGGGAAGGACATGGCTTTTGTAGTTCGGACTGGACTGTTCCCATGGGGCACAGGGTCAGAGCTGATTTGCATATCGCCATTGTCTAAACCAGGGTGGTGTGGAGTGCAAAAAAACGATGGATTTGGGCCCAGATCTTTGGACTGGGGTGAGTGTGTACCATTGATCCACATTCGATCCATCACCTGTTGTGTTTGCATATTCCGCCCTAAGTGCGCTGGGGATGACCAGACGTGGGTCCCAGGCACTCCACACCACTGGAGTCAAGCTAGCCGGGCTGATGAGAGGTGTTACCTCAAAACCGGTCCGGTCCTCGGATGCTTGATTCCGTTCTGGGAAGGACATGGCTTTTGTAGTTCGGACTGGACTGTTCCCATGGGGCACAGGGTCAGAGCTGATTTGCATATCGCCATTGTCTAACCCAGGGTGGTGTGGAGTGCAAAAAAACGATGGATTTGGGCCCAGATCTTTAAACTGGGGTGAGTGTGTGACATTGATCCACATTCGGTCCATCACCTGTTGTGTTTGCATATTCCGCCCTAAGTGCGCTGGGGATGCCCAGACGTGGGTCCCAGGCACTCCACACCACTGGAGTCAAGCTAGCCGGGCTGATGAGAGGTGTTACCTCAAAACCGGTCCGGTCCTCGGATGCTTGATTCCGTTCTGGGAAGGACATGGCTTTTGTAGTTCGGACTGGACTGTTCCCATGGGGCATAGGGTCAGAGCTGATTTGCATATCGCCATTGTCTAACCCAGGGTGGTATGGAGTGCAAAAAAACGATGGATTTGGGCCCAGATCTTTGGACTGGGGTGAGTGTGTGACATTGATCCACATTCGGTCCATCACCTGTTGTGTTTGCATATTCCGCCCTAAGTGCGCTGGGGATGCCCAGACGTGGGTCCCAGGCACTCCACACCACTGGAGTCAAGCTAGCCGGGCTGATGAGAGGTGTTACCTCGAAACCGGTCCGGTCCTCGGATGCTTGATTCCGTTCTGGGAAGGACATGGCTTTTGTAGTTCGGACTGGACTGTTCCCATGGGGCACAGGGTCAGAGCTGATTTGCATATCACCATTGTCTAACCCAGGGTGGTGTGGAGTGCAAAAAAACGATGGATTTGGGCCCAGATCTTTGGACTGGGGTGAGTGTGTGACATTGATCCACATTCGGTCCATCACCTGTTGTGTTTGCATATTCCGCCCTAAGTGCGCTGGGGATGCCCAGACGTGGGTCCCAGGCACTCCACACCACTGGAGTCAAGCTAGCCGGGCTGATGAGAGGTGTTACCTCGAAACCGGTCCGGTCCTCGGATGCTTGATTCCGTTGTGGGAAGGACATGGCTTTTGTAGTTCGGACTGGACTGTTCCCATGGGGCACAGGGTCAGAGCTGATTTGCATATCGCCATTGTCTAACCCAGGGTGGTATGGAGTGCAAAAAAACGATGGATTTGGGCCCAGGTCTTTGGACTGGGGTGAGTGTGTGACATTGATCCACATTCGGTCCATCACCTGTTGTGTTTGCATATTCCGCCCTAAGTGCGCTGGGGATGCCCAGACGTGGGTCCCAGGCACTCCACACCACTGGAGTCAAGCTAGCCGGGCTGATGAGAGGTGTTACCTCGAAACCGGTCCGGTCCTCGGATGCTTGATTCCGTTCTGGGAAGGACATGGCTTTTGTAGTTCGGACTGGACTGTTCCCATGGGGCACAGGGTCAGAGCTGATTTGCATATCACCATTGTCTAACCCAGGGTGGTGTGGAGTGCAAAAAAACGATGGATTTGGGCCCAGATCTTTGGACTGGGGTGAGTGTGTGACATTGACCCACATTCGGTCCATCACCTGTTGTGTTTGCATATTCCGCCCTAAGTGCGCTGGGGATGCCCAGACGTGGGTCCCAGGCACTCCACACCACTGGAGTCAAGCTAGCCGGGCTGATGAGAGGTGTTACCTCGAAACCGGTCCGGTCCTCGGATGCTTGATTCCGTTCTGGGAAGGACATGGCTTTTGTAGTTCGGACTGGACTGATCCCATGGGGCAAAGGGTCAGAGCTGATTTGCATATCGCCATTGTCTAAACCAGGGTGGTGTGGAGTGCAAAAAAACGATGGATTTGGGCCCAGATCTTTGGACTGGGGTGAGTGTGTGACATTGATCCACATTCGGTCCATCACCTGTTGTGTTTGCATATTCCGCCCTAAGTGCGCTGGGGATGCCCAGACGTGGGTCCCAGGCACTCCACACCACTGGAGTCAAGCTAGCCGGGCTGATGAGAGGTGTTACCTCGAAACCGGTCCGGTCCTCGGATGCTTGATTCCGTTCTGGGAAGGACATGGCTTTTGTAGTTCGGACTGGACTGTTTCCATGGGGCACAGGGTCAGAGCTGATTTGCATATCACCATTGTCTAACCCAGGGTGGTGTGGAGTGCAAAAAAACGATGGATTTGGGCCCAGATCTTTGGACTGGGGTGAGTGTGTGACATTGATCCACATTCGGTCCATCACCTGTTGTGTTTGCATATTCCGCCCTAAGTGCGCCGGGGATGCCCAGACGTGGGTCCCAGGCACTCCACACCACTGGAGTCAAGCTATCCGGGCTGATGAGAGGTGTTACCTCGAAACCGGTCCGGTCCTCGGATGCTTGATTCCGTTCTGGGAAGGACATGGCTTTTGTAGTTCGGACTGGACTGTTCCCATGGGGCACAGGGTCAGAGCTGATTTGCATATCGCCATTGTCTAACCCAGGGTGTATGGAGTGCAAAAAAACGATGGATTTGGGCCCAGATCTTTGGACTGGGGTGAGTGTGTGACATTGATCCACATTCGGTCCATCACCTGTTGTGTTTGCATATTCCGCCCTAAGTGCGCTGGGGATGCCCAGACGTGGGTCCCAGGCACTCCACACCACTGGAGTCAAGCTAGCCGGGCTGATGAGAGGTGTTACCTCGAAACCGGTCCGGTCCGCGGATGCTTGATTCCGTTCTGGGAAGGACATGGCTTTTGTAGTTCGGACTGGACTGTTCCCATGGGGCACAGGGTCAGAGCTGATTTGCATATCACCATTGTCTAACCCAGGGTGGTGTGGAGTGCAAAAAAACGATGGATTTGGGCCCAGATCTTTGGACTGGGGTGAGTGTGTGACATTGATCCACATTCGGTCCATCACCTGTTGTGTTTGCATATTCCGCCCTAAGTGCGCTGGGGATGCCCAGACGTGGGTCCCAGGCACTCCACACCACTGGAGTCAAGCTAGCCGGGCTGATGAGAGATGTTACCTAGAAACCGGTCCGGTCCTCGGATGCTTGATTTCGTTCTGGGAAGGACATGGCTTTTGTAGTTCGGACTGGACTGTTCCCATGGGGCACAGGGTCAGAGCTGATTTGCATATCGCCATTGTCTAAACCAGGGTGGTGTGGAGTGCAAAAAAACGATGGATTTGGGCCCAGATCTTTGGACTGGGGTGAGTGTGTGACATTGATCCACATTCGGTCCATCACCTGTTGTGTTTGCATATTCTGCCCTAAGTGCGCTGGGGATGCCCAGACGTGGGTCCCAGGCACTCCCCACCACTGGAGTCAAGCTAGCCGGGCTGATGAGAGGTGTTACCTCGAAACCGGTCCGGTGCTCGGATGCTTGATTCCGTTCTGGGAAGGACATGGCTTTTGTAGTTCGGACTGGACTGTTCCCATGGGGCACAGGGTCAGAGCTGATTTGCATATCGCCATTGTCTAACCCAGGGTGGTGTGGAGTGCAAAAAAACGATGGATTTGGGCCCAGATATTTGGACTGGGGTGAGTCTGTGACATTGATCCACATTCGGTCCATCACCTGTTGTGTTTGCATATTCCGCCCTAAGTGCGCTGGGGATGCCCAGACGTGGGTCCCAGGCACTCCACACCACTGGAGTCAAGCTAGCCGGGCTGATGAGAGGTGTTACCTCGAAACCGGTCCGGTCCTCGGATGCTTGATTCCGTTCTGGGAAGGACATGGCTTTTGTAGTTCGGACTGGACTGTTCCCATGGGGCACAGGGTCAGAGCTGATTTGCATATCGCCATTGTCTAACCCAGGGTGGTGTGGAGTGCAAAGAAACAATGGATTTTTGCCCAGATCTTTGGACTGGGGTGAGTGTGTGACATTGATCCACATTCGGTCCATCACCTGTTGTGTTTGCAAATTCTGCCCTAAGTGCGCTGGGGATGCCCAGACGTGGGTCCGAGGGACTCCACACCACTGGAGTCAAGCTAGCCGGGCTGATGAGAGGTGTTACCTCGAAACCGGTCCGGTCCTCGGATGCTTGATTCCGTTCTGGGAAGGACATGGCTTTTGTAGTTCGGACTGGACTGTTCCCATGGGGCACAGGGTCAGAGCTGATTTGCATATCGCCATTGTCTAACCCAGGGTGGTGTGGAGTGCAAAGAAACGATGGATTTGGGCCCAGATCTTTGGACTGGGGTGAGTATGTGACATTGATCCACATTCGGTCCATCACCTGTTGTGTTTGCAAATTCCGCCCTAAGTGCGCTGGGGATGCCCAGACGTGGGTCCGGGGGACTCCACACCACTGGAGTCAAGCTAGCCGGGCTGATGAGAGGTGTTACCTCGAAACCGGTCCGGTCCTCGGATGCTTGATTCCGTTCTGGGAAGGCCATGGCTTTTGTAGTTCGGACTGGACTGTTCCCATGGGGCACAGGGTCAGAGCTGATTTGCATATTGCCATTGTCTAACCCAGGGTGGTGTGGAGTGCAAAAAAACGATGGATTTGGGCCCAGATCTTTGGACTGGGGTGAGTGTGTGACATTGATCCACAATCGGTCCATCACCTGTTGTGTTTGCATATTCCGCCCTAAGTGCGCTGCGGATGCCCAGACGTGGGTCCCAGGCACTCCACACCACTGGAGTCAAGCTAGCCGGGCTGATGAGAGGTGTTACCTCGAAACCGGTCCGGTCCTCGGATGCTTGATTCCGTTCTGGGAAGGACATGGCTTTTGTAGTTCGGACTGGACTGTTCCCATGGGGCACAGGGTCAGAGCTGATTTGCATATCACCATTGTCTAACCCAGGGTGGTGTGGAGTGCAAAAAAACGATGGATTTGGGCCCAGATCTTTGGACTGGGGTGAGTGTGTGACATTGACCCACATTCGGTCCATCACCTGTTGTGTTTGCATATTCCGCCCTAAGTGCGCTGGGGATGCCCAGACGTGGGTCCCAGGCACTCCACACCACTGGAGTCAAGCTAGCCGGGCTGATGAGAGGTGTTACCTCGAAACCGGTCCGGTCCTCGGATGCTTGATTCCGTTCTGGGAAGGACATGGCTTTTGTAGTTCGGACTGGACTGATCCCATGGGGCAAAGGGTCAGAGCTGATTTGCATATCGCCATTGTCTAAACCAGGGTGGTGTGGAGTGCAAAAAAACGATGGATTTGGGCCCAGATCTTTGGACTGGGGTGAGTGTGTGACATTGATCCACATTCGGTCCATCACCTGTTGTGCTTGCATATTCCGCCCTAAGTGCGCTGGGGATGCCCAGACGTGGGTCCCAGGCACTCCACACCACTGGAGTCAAGCTAGCCGGGCTGATGAGAGGTGTTACCTCGAAACCGGTCCGGTCCTCGGATGCTTGATTCCGTTCTGGGAAGGACATGGCTTTTGTAGTTCGGACTGGACTGTTTCCATGGGGCACAGGGTCAGAGCTGATTTGCATATCACCATTGTCTAACCCAGGGTGGTGTGGAGTGCAAAAAAACGATGGATTTGGGCCCAGATCTTTGGACTGGGGTGAGTGTGTGACATTGATCCACATTCGGTCCATCACCTGTTGTGTTTGCATATTCCGCCCTAAGTGCGCCGGGGATGCCCAGACGTGGGTCCCAGGCACTCCACACCACTGGAGTCAAGCTAGCCGGGCTGATGAGAGGTGTTACCTCGAAACCGGTCCGGTCCTCGGATGCTTGATTCCGTTCTGGGAAGGACATGGCTTTTGTAGTTCGGACTGGACTGTTCCCATGGGGCACAGGGTCAGAGCTGATTTGCATATCGCCATTGTCTAACCCAGGGTGTATGGAGTGCAAAAAAACGATGGATTTGGGCCCAGATCTTTGGACTGGGGTGAGTGTGTGACATTGATCCACATTCGGTCCATCACCTGTTGTGTTTGCATATTCCGCCCTAAGTGCGCTGGGGATGCCCAGACGTGGGTCCCAGGCACTCCACACCACTGGAGTCAAGCTAGCCGGGCTGATGAGAGGTGTTACCTCGAAACCGGTCCGGTCCGCGGATGCTTGATTCCGTTCTGGGAAGGACATGGCTTTTGTAGTTCGGACTGGACTGTTCCCATGGGGCACAGGGTCAGAGCTGATTTGCATATCACCATTGTCTAACCCAGGGTGGTGTGGAGTGCAAAAAAACGATGGATTTGGGCCCAGATCTTTGGACTGGGGTGAGTGTGTGACATTGATCCACATTCGGTCCATCACCTGTTGTGTTTGCATGTTCCGCCCTAAGTGCGCTGGGGATGCCCAGACGTGGGTCCCAGGCACTCCACACCACTGGAGTCAAGCTAGCCGGGCTGATGAGAGATGTTACCTAGAAACCGGTCCGGTCCTCGGATGCTTGATTTCGTTCTGGGAAGGACATGGCTTTTGTAGTTCGGACTGGACTGTTCCCATGGGGCACAGGGTCAGAGCTGATTTGCATATCGCCATTGTCTAAACCAGGGTGGTGTGGAGTGCAAAAAAACGATGGATTTGGGCCCAGATCTTTGGACTGGGGTGAGTGTGTGACATTGATCCACATTCGGTCCATCACCTGTTGTGTTTGCATATTCTGCCCTAAGTGCGCTGGGGATGCCCAGACGTGGGTCCCAGGCACTCCCCACCACTGGAGTCAAGCTAGCCGGGCTGATGAGAGGTGTTACCTCGAAACCGGTCCGGTGCTCGGATGCTTGATTCCGTTCTGGGAAGGACATGGCTTTTGTAGTTCGGACTGGACTGTTCCCATGGGGCACAGGGTCAGAGCTGATTTGCATATCGCCATTGTCTAACCCAGGGTGGTGTGGAGTGCAAAAAAACGATGGATTTGGGCCCAGATATTTGGACTGGGGTGAGTCTGTGACATTGATCCACATTCGGTCCATCACCTGTTGTGTTTGCATATTCCGCCCTAAGTGCGCTGGGGATGCCCAGACGTGGGTCCCAGGCACTCCACACCACTGGAGTCAAGCTAGCCGGGCTGATGAGAGGTGTTACCTCGAAACCGGTCCGGTCCTCGGATGCTTGATTCCGTTCTGGGAAGGACATGGCTTTTGTAGTTCGGACTGGACTGTTCCCATGGGGCACAGGGTCAGAGCTGATTTGCATATCGCCATTGTCTAACCCAGGGTGGTGTGGAGTGCAAAGAAACAATGGATTTTTGCCCAGATCTTTGGACTGGGGTGAGTGTGTGACATTGATCCACATTCGGTCCATCACCTGTTGTGTTTGCAAATTCTGCCCTAAGTGCGCTGGGGATGCCCAGACGTGGGTCCGAGGGACTCCACACCACTGGAGTCAAGCTAGCCGGGCTGATGAGAGGTGTTACCTCGAAACCGGTCCGGTCCTCGGATGCTTGATTCCGTTCTGGGAAGGACATGGCTTTTGTAGTTCGGACTGGACTGTTCCCATGGGGCACAGGGTCAGAGCTGATTTGCATATCGCCATTGTCTAACCCAGGGTGGTGTGGAGTGCAAAGAAACGATGGATTTGGGCCCAGATCTTTGGACTGGGGTGAGTATGTGACATTGATCCACATTCGGTCCATCACCTGTTGTGTTTGCAAATTCCGCCCTAAGTGCGCTGGGGATGCCCAGACGTGGGTCCGGGGGACTCCACACCACTGGAGTCAAGCTAGCCGGGCTGATGAGAGGTGTTACCTCGAAACCGGTCCGGTCCTCGGATGCTTGATTCCGTTCTGGGAAGGCCATGGCTTTTGTAGTTCGGACTGGACTGTTCCCATGGGGCACAGGGTCAGAGCTGATTTGCATATTGCCATTGTCTAACCCAGGGTGGTGTGGAGTGCAAAAAAACGATGGATTTGGGCCCAGATCTTTGGACTGGGGTGAGTGTGTGACATTGATCCACAATCGGTCCATCACCTGTTGTGTTTGCATATTCCGCCCTAAGTGCGCTGGGGATGCCCAGACGTGGGTCCCAGGCACTCCACACCACTGGAGTCAAGCTAGCCGGGCTGATGAGAGGTGTTACCTCGAAACCGGTCCGGTCCTCGGATGCTTGATTCCGTTCTGGGAAGGACATGGCTTTTGTAGTTCGGACTGGACTGTTCCCATGGGGCACAGGGTCAGAGCTGATTTGCATATCGCCATTGTCTAAACCAGGGTGGTGTGGAGTGCAAAAAAACGATGGATTTGGGCCCAGATCTTTGGACTGGGGTGAGTGTGTACCATTGATCCACATTCGATCCATCACCTGTTGTGTTTGCATATTCCGCCCTAAGTGCGCTGGGGATGACCAGACGTGGGTCCCAGGCACTCCACACCACTGGAGTCAAGCTAGCCGGGCTGATGAGAGGTGTTACCTCAAAACCGGTCCGGTCCTCGGATGCTTGATTCCGTTCTGGGAAGGACATGGCTTTTGTAGTTCGGACTGGACTGTTCCCATGGGGCACAGGGTCAGAGCTGATTTGCATATCGCCATTGTCTAACCCAGGGTGGTGTGGAGTGCAAAAAAACGATGGATTTGGGCCCAGATCTTTAAACTGGGGTGAGTGTGTGACATTGATCCACATTCGGTCCATCACCTGTTGTGTTTGCATATTCCGCCCTAAGTGCGCTGGGGATGCCCAGACGTGGGTCCCAGGCACTCCACACCACTGGAGTCAAGCTAGCCGGGCTGATGAGAGGTGTTACCTCAAAACCGGTCCGGTCCTCGGATGCTTGATTCCGTTCTGGGAAGGACATGGCTTTTGTAGTTCGGACTGGACTGTTCCCATGGGGCATAGGGTCAGAGCTGATTTGCATATCGCCATTGTCTAACCCAGGGTGGTATGGAGTGCAAAAAAACGATGGATTTGGGCCCAGATCTTTGGACTGGGGTGAGTGTGTGACATTGATCCACATTCGGTCCATCACCTGTTGTGTTTGCATATTCCGCCCTAAGTGCGCTGGGGATGCCCAGACGTGGGTCCCAGGCACTCCACACCACTGGAGTCAAGCTAGCCGGGCTGATGAGAGGTGTTACCTCGAAACCGGTCCGGTCCTCGGATGCTTGATTCCGTTCTGGGAAGGACATGGCTTTTGTAGTTCAGACTGGACTGTTCCCATGGGGCACAGGGTCAGAGCTGATTTGCATATCACCATTGTCTAACCCAGGGTGGTATGGAGTGCAAAAAAACGATGGATTTGGGCCCAGATCTTTGGACTGGGGTGAGTGTGTGACATTGATCCACATTCGGTCCATCACCTGTTGTGTTTGCATATTCCGCCCTAAGTGCGCTGGGGATGCCCAGACGTGGGTCCCAGGCACTCCACACCACTGGAGTCAAGCTAGCCGGGCTGATGAGAGGTGTTACCTCGAAACCGGTCCGGTCCTCGGATGCTTGATTCCGTTGTGGGAAGGACATGGCTTTTGTAGTTCGGACTGGACTGTTCCCATGGGGCACAGGGTCAGAGCTGATTTGCATATCGCCATTGTCTAACCCAGGGTGGTATGGAGTGCAAAAAAACGATGGATTTGGGCCCAGGTCTTTGGACTGGGGTGAGTGTGTGACATTGATCCACATTCGGTCCATCACCTGTTGTGTTTGCATATTCCGCCCTAAGTGCGCTGGGGATGCCCAGACGTGGGTCCCAGGCACTCCACACCACTGGAGTCAAGCTAGCCGGGCTGATGAGAGGTGTTACCTCGAAACCGGTCCGGTCCTCGGATGCTTGATTCCGTTCTGGGAAGGACATGGCTTTTGTAGTTCGGACTGGACTGTTCCCATGGGGCACAGGGTCAGAGCTGATTTGCATATCACCATTGTCTAACCCAGGGTGGTGTGGAGTGCAAAAAAACGATGGATTTGGGCCCAGATCTTTGGACTGGGGTGAGTGTGTGACATTGACCCACATTCGGTCCATCACCTGTTGTGTTTGCATATTCCGCCCTAAGTGCGCTGGGGATGCCCAGACGTGGGTCCCAGGCACTCCACACCACTGGAGTCAAGCTAGCCGGGCTGATGAGAGGTGTTACCTCGAAACCGGTCCGGTCCTCGGATGCTTGATTCCGTTCTGGGAAGGACATGGCTTTTGTAGTTCGGACTGGACTGTTCCCATGGGGCACAGGGTCAGAGCTGATTTGCATATCGCCATTGTCTAAACCAGGGTGGTGTGGAGTGCAAAAAAACGATGGATTTGGGCCCAGATCTTTGGACTGGGGTGAGTGTGTGACATTGATCCACATTCGGTCCATCACCTGTTGTGTTTGCATATTCCGCCCTAAGTGCGCTGGGGATGCCCAGACGTGGGTCCCAGGCACTCCACACCACTGGAGTCAAGCTAGCCGGGCTGATGAGAGGTGTTACCTCGAAACCGGTCCGGTCCTCGGATGCTTGATTCCGTTCTGGGAAGGACATGGCTTTTGTAGTTCGGACTGGACTGTTTCCATGGGGCACAGGGTCAGAGCTGATTTGCATATCACCATTGTCTAACCCAGGGTGGTGTGGAGTGCAAAAAAACGATGGATTTGGGCCCAGATCTTTGGACTGGGGTGAGTGTGTGACATTGATCCACATTCGGTCCATCACCTGTTGTGTTTGCATATTCCGCCCTAAGTGCGCCGGGGATGCCCAGACGTGGGTCCCAGGCACTCCACACCACTGGAGTCAAGCTAGCCGGGCTGATGAGAGGTGTTACCTCGAAACCGGTCCGGTCCTCGGATGCTTGATTCCGTTCTGGGAAGGACATGGCTTTTGTAGTTCGGACTGGACTGTTCCCATGGGGCACAGGGTCAGAGCTGATTTGCATATCGCCATCGTCTAACCCAGGGTGTATGGAGTGCAAAAAAACGATGGATTTGGGCCCAGATCTTTGGACTGGGGTGAGTGTGTGACATTGATCCACATTCGGTCCATCACCTGTTGTGTTTGCATATTCCGCCCTAAGTGCGCTGGGGATGCCCAGACGTGGGTCCCAGGCACTCCACACCACTGGAGTCAAGCTAGCCGGGCTGATGAGAGGTGTTACCTCGAAACCGGTCCGGTCCGCGGATGCTTGATTCCGTTCTGGGAAGGACATGGCTTTTGTAGTTCGGACTGGACTGTTCCCATGGGGCACAGGGTCAGAGCTGATTTGCATATCACCATTGTCTAACCCAGGGTGGTGTGGAGTGCAAAAAAACGATGGATTTGGGCCCAGATCTTTGGACTGGGGTGAGTGTGTGACATTGACCCACATTCGGTCCATCACCTGTTGTGTTTGCATATTCCGCCCTAAGTGCGCTGGGGATGCCCAGACGTGGGTCCCAGGCACTCCACACCACTGGAGTCAAGCTAGCCGGGCTGATGAGAGGTGTTACCTCGAAACCGGTCCGGTCCTCGGATGCTTGATTCCGTTCTGGGAAGGACATGGCTTTTGTAGTTCGGACTGGACTGTTCCCATGGGGCACAGGGTCAGAGCTGATTTGCATATCGCCATTGTCTAAACCAGGGTGGTGTGGAGTGCAAAAAAACGATGGATTTGGGCCCAGATCTTTGGACTGGGGTGAGTGTGTGACATTGATCCACATTCGGTCCATCACCTGTTGTGTTTGCATATTCCGCCCTAAGTGCGCTGGGGATGCCCAGACGTGGGTCCCAGGCACTCCACACCACTGGAGTCAAGCTAGCCGGGCTGATGAGAGGTGTTACCTCGAAACCGGTCCGGTCCTCGGATGCTTGATTCCGTTCTGGGAAGGACATGGCTTTTGTAGTTCGGACTGGACTGTTTCCATGGGGCACAGGGTCAGAGCTGATTTGCATATCACCATTGTCTAACCCAGGGTGGTGTGGAGTGCAAAAAAACGATGGATTTGGGCCCAGATCTTTGGACTGGGGTGAGTGTGTGACATTGATCCACATTCGGTCCATCACCTGTTGTGTTTGCATATTCCGCCCTAAGTGCGCCGGGGATGCCCAGACGTGGGTCCCAGGCACTCCACACCACTGGAGTCAAGCTAGCCGGGCTGATGAGAGGTGTTACCTCGAAACCGGTCCGGTCCTCGGATGCTTGATTCCGTTCTGGGAAGGACATGGCTTTTGTAGTTCGGACTGGACTGTTCCCATGGGGCACAGGGTCAGAGCTGATTTGCATATCGCCATCGTCTAACCCAGGGTGTATGGAGTGCAAAAAAACGATGGATTTGGGCCCAGATCTTTGGACTGGGGTGAGTGTGTGACATTGATCCACATTCGGTCCATCACCTGTTGTGTTTGCATATTCCGCCCTAAGTGCGCTGGGGATGCCCAGACGTGGGTCCCAGGCACTCCACACCACTGGAGTCAAGCTAGCCGGGCTGATGAGAGGTGTTACCTCGAAACCGGTCCGGTCCGCGGATGCTTGATTCCGTTCTGGGAAGGACATGGCTTTTGTAGTTCGGACTGGACTGTTCCCATGGGGCACAGGGTCAGAGCTGATTTGCATATCACCATTGTCTAACCCAGGGTGGTGTGGAGTGCAAAAAAACGATGGATTTGGGCCCAGATCTTTGGACTGGGGTGAGTGTGTGACATTGATCCACATTCGGTCCATCACCTGTTGTGTTTGCATATTCCGCCCTAAGTGCGCTGGGGATGCCCAGACGTGGGTCCCAGGCACTCCACACCACTGGAGTCAAGCTAGCCGGGCTGATGAGAGATGTTACCTAGAAACCGGTCCGGTCCTCGGATGCTTGATTTCGTTCTGGGAAGGACATGGCTTTTGTAGTTCGGACTGGACTGTTCCCATGGGGCACAGGGTCAGAGCTGATTTGCATATCGCCATTGTCTAAACCAGGGTGGTGTGGAGTGCAAAAAAACGATGGATTTGGGCCCAGATCTTTGGACTGGGGTGAGTGTGTGACATTGATCCACATTCGGTCCATCCCCTGTTGTGTTTTCATATTCTGCCCTAAGTGCGCTGGGGATGCCCAGACGTGGGTCCCAGGCACTCCCCACCACTGGAGTCAAGCTAGCCGGGCTGATGAGAGGTGTTACCTCGAAACCGGTCCGGTGCTCGGATGCTTGATTCCGTTCTGGGAAGGACATGGCTTTTGTAGTTCGGACTGGACTGTTCCCATGGGGCACAGGGTCAGAGCTGATTTGCATATCGCCATTGTCTAACCCAGGGTGGTGTGGAGTGCAAAAAAACGATGGATTTGGGCCCAGATATTTGGACTGGGGTGAGTCTGTGACATTGATCCACATTCGGTCCATCACCTGTTGTGTTTGCATATTCCGCCCTAAGTGCGCTGGGGATGCCCAGACGTGGGTCCCAGGCACTCCACACCACTGGAGTCAAGCTAGCCGGGCTGATGAGAGGTGTTACCTCGAAACCGGTCCGGTCCTCGGATGCTTGATTCCGTTCTGGGAAGGACATGGCTTTTGTAGTTCGGACTGGACTGTTCCCATGGGGCACAGGGTCAGAGCTGATTTGCATATCGCCATTGTCTAACCCAGGGTGGTGTGGAGTGCAAAAAAACGATGGATTTGGGCCCAGATCTTTGGACTGGGGTGAGTGTGTGACATTGATCCACATTCGGTCCATCACCTGTTGTGTTTGCATATTCCGCCCTAAGTGCGCTGGGGATGCCCAGACGTGGGTCCCAGGCAGTCCACACCACTGGAGTCAAGCTAGCCGGGCTGATGAGAGGTGTTACCTCGAAACCGGTCCGGTCCTCGGATGCTTGATTCCGTTCTGGGAAGGACATGGCTTTTGTAGCTCGGACTGGACTGTTCCCATGGGGCACAGGGTCAGAGCTGATTTGCATATCGCCATTGTCTAACCCAGGGTGGTGTGGAGTGCAAAAAAACGATGGATTTGGGCCCAGATCTTTGGACTGGGGTGAGTGTGTGACATTGATCCACATTCGGTCCATCACCTGTTGTGTTTGCATATTCCGCCCTAAGTGCGCTGGGGATGCCCAGACGTGGGTCCCAGGCACTCCACACCACTGGAGTCAAGCTAGCCGGGCTGATGAGAGGTGTTACCTCGAAACCGGTCCGGTCCTCGGATGCTTGATTCCGTTCTGGGAAGGACATGGCTTTTGTAGCTCGGACTGGACTGTTCCCATGGGGCACAGGGTCAGAGCTGATTTGCATATCGCCATTGTCTAACCCAGGGTGGTGTGGAGTGCAAAAAAACGATGGATTTGGGCCCAGATCTTTGGACTGGGGTGAGTGTGTGACATCGATCCACATTCGGTCCATCACCTGTTGTGTTTGCATATTCCGCCCTAAGTGCGCTGGGGATGCCCAGACGTGGGTCCCAGGCACTCCACACCACTGGAGTCAAGCTAGCCGGGCTGATGAGAGGTGTTACCTCGAAACCGGTCCGGTCCTCGGATGCTTGATTCCGTTCTGGGAAGGACATGGCTTTTGTAGTTTGGACTGGACTGTTCCCATGGGGCACAGGGTCAGAGCTGATTTGCATATCGCCATTGTCTAACCCAGGGTGGTGTGGAGTGCAAAAAAACGATGGATTTGGGCCCAGATCTTTGGACTGGGGTGAGTGTGTGACATTGATCCACATTCGGTCCATCACCTGTTGTGTTTGCATATTCCGCCCTAAGTGCGCTGGGGATGCCCAGACGTGGGTCCCAGGCACTCCACACCACTGGAGTCAAGCTAGCCGGGCTGATGAGAGGTGTTAACCCGAAACCGGTCCGGTCCTCGGATGCTTGATTCCGTTCTGGGAAGGACATCGCTTTTGTAGTTCGGACTGGACTGTTCCCATGGGGCACAGGGTCAGAGCTGATTTGCATATCGCCATTGTCTAACCCAGGGTGGTGTAGAGTGCAAAAAAACAATGGATTTGGGCCCAGATCTTTGGACTGGGGTGAGTGTGTGACATTGATCCACATTCGGTCCATCACCTGTTGTGTTTGCATATTCCGCCCTATGTGCGCTGGGGATGCACAGACGTGGGTCCCAGGCACTCCACACCACTGGAGTCAAGCTAGCCGGGCTGATGAGAGGTGTTACCTCGGAACCGGTCCGGTCCTCGGATGCTTGATTCTGTTCTGGGAAGGACATGGCTTTTGTAGTTCGGACTGGACTGTTCCCATGGGGCACAGGGTCAGAGCGGATTTGCATATCGCCATTGTCTAACCCAGGGTGGTATGGAGTGCAAAGAAACGATGGATTTGGGCCCAGATCTTTGGACTGGGGTGAGTGTGTGACATTGATCCACATTCGGTCCATCACCTGTTGTGTTTGCAAATTCCGCCCTAAGTGCGCTGGGGATGCCCAGACGTGGGTCCAAGGGACTCCACACCACTGGAGTCAAGCTAGCCGGGCTGATGAGAGGTGTTACCTCGAAACCGGTCCGGTCCTCGGATGCTTGATTCCGTTCTGGGAAGGCCATGGCTTTTGTAGTTCGGACTGGACTGTTCCCATGGGGCACAGGGTCAGAGCTGATTTGCATATCGCCATTGTCTAACCCAGGGTGGTGTGGAGTGCAAAAAAACGATGGATTTGGGCCCAGATCTTTGGACTGGGGTGAGTGTGTGACATTGATCCACAATCGGTCTATCACCTGTTGTGTTTGCATATTCCGCCCTAAGTGCGCTGGGGATGCCCAGACGTGGGTCCCAGGCACTCCACACCACTGGAGTCAAGCTAGCCGGGCTGATGAGAGGTGTTACCTCGAAACCGGTCCGGTCCTCGGATGCTTGATTCCGTTCTGGGAAGGCCATGGCTTTTGTAGTTCGGACTGGACTGTTCCCATGGGGCACAGGGTCAGAGCTGATTTGCATATCGCCATTGTCTAACCCAGGGTGGTGTGGAGTGCAAAAAAACAATGGATTTGGGCCCAGATCTTTGGACTGGGTTGAGTGTGTGACATTGATCCACAATCGGTCCATCACCTGTTGTGTTTGCATATTCCGCCCTAAGTGCGCTGGGGATGCCCAGACGTGGGTCCCAGGCACTCCACACCACTGGAGTCAAGCTAGCCGGGCTGATGAGAGGTGTTACCCCGAAACCGGTCCGGTCCTCGGATGCTTGATTCCGTTCTGGGAAGGACATCGCTTTTGTAGTTCGGACTGGACTGTTCCCATGGGGCACAGGGTCAGAGCTGATTTGCATATCGCCATTGTCTAACCCAGGGTGGTGTAGAGTGCAAAAAAACAATGGATTTGGGCCCAGATCTTTGGACTGGGGTGAGTGTGTGACATTGATCCACATTCGGTCCATCACCTGTTGTGTTTGCATATTCCGCCCTATGTGCGCTGGGGATGCACAGACGTGGGTCCCAGGCACTCCACACCACTGGAGTCAAGCTAGCCGGGCTGATGAGAGGTGTTACCTCGGAACCGGTCCGGTCCTCGGATGCTTGATTCCGTTCTGGGAAGGACATGGCTTTTGTAGTTCGGACTGGACTGTTCCCATGGGGCACAGGGTCAGAGCGGATTTGCATATCGCCATTGTCTAACCCAGGGTGGTATGGAGTGCAAAGAAACGATGGATTTGGGCCCAGATCTTTGGACTGGGGTGAGTGTGTGACATTGATCCACATTCGGTCCATCACCTGTTGTGTTTGCAAATTCCGCCCTAAGTGCGCTGGGGATGCCCAGACGTGGGTCCAAGGGACTCCACACCACTGGAGTCAAGCTAGCCGGGCTGATGAGAGGTGTTACCTCGAAACCGGTCCGCTCCTCGGATGCTTGATTCCGTTCTGGGAAGGCCATGGCTTTTGTAGTTCGGACTGGACTGTTCCCATGGGGCACAGGGTCAGAGCTGATTTGCATATCGCCATTGTCTAACCCAGGGTGGTGTGGAGTGCAAAAAAATGATGGATTTGGGCCCAGATCTTTGGACTGGGGTGAGTGTGTGACATTGATCCACAATCGGTCTATCACCTGTTGTGTTTGCATATTCCGCCCTAAGTGCGCTGGGGATGCCCAGACGTGGGTCCCAGGCACTCCACACCACTGGAGTCAAGCTAGCCGGGCTGATGAGAGGTGTTACCTCGAAACCGGTCCGGTCCTCGGATGCTTGATTCCGTTCTGGGAAGGCCATGGCTTTTGTAGTTCGGACTGGACTGTTCCCATGGGGCACAGGGTCAGAGCTGATTTGCATATCGCCATTGTCTAACCCAGGGTGGTGTGGAGTGCAAAAAAACAATGGATTTGGGCCCAGATCTTTGGACTGGGTTGAGTGTGTGACATTGATCCACAATCGGTCCATCACCTGTTGTGTTTGCATATTCCGCCCTAAGTGCGCTGGGGATGCCCAGACGTGGGTCCCAGGCACTCCACACCACTGGAGTCAAGCTAGCCGGGCTGATGAGAGGTGTTACCTCGAAAACCAGTCCGGTCCTCGGATGCTTGATTCCGTTCTGGGAAGGATATGGCTTTTGTAGTTTGGACTGGACTGTTCCCATGGGGCACAGGGTCAGAGCTGATTTGCATATCGCCAATGTCTAACCCAGGGTGGTGTGGAGTGCAAAAAAACGATGGATTTGGGCCCAGATCTTTGGACTGGGGTGAGTGTGTGACATTGATCCACATTCGGTCCATCACCTGTTGTGTTTGCATATTCCGCCCTTAGTGCGCTGGGGACGCCCAGACGTGTTCCCAGGCACTCCACATCACTGGAGTCAAGCTAGCCGGGCTGATGAGAGGTGTTACCTCGAAACCAGTCCGGTCCTCGGATGCTTGATTCCGTTCTGGGAAGGACATGGCTTTTGTAGTTCGGACTGGACTGTTCCCATGGGGCACAGGGTCAGAGCTGATTTGCATATCGCCATTGTCTAACCCAGGGTGGTGTGGAGTGCAAAAAAACGATGGATTTGGGCCCAGATCTTTGGACTGGGGTGAGTGTGTGACATTGATCCACATTCGGTCCATCACCTGTTGTGTTTGCATATTCCGCCCTAAGTGCGCTGGGGATGCCCAGACGTGGGTCCGAGGGACTCCACACCACTGGAGTCAAGCTAGCCGGGCTGATGAGAGGTGTTACCTCGAAACCGGTCCGGTCCTCGGATGCTTGATTCCGTTCTGGGAAGGCCATGGCTTTTGTAGTTCGGACTGGACTGTTCCCATGGGGCACAGGGTCAGAGCTGATTTGCATATCGCCATTGTCTAACCCAGGGTGGTGTGGAGTGCAAAAAAACAATGGATTTGGGCCCAGATCTTTGGACTGGGTTGAGTGTGTGACATTGATCCACAATCGGTCCATCACCTGTTGTGTTTGCATATTCCGCCCTAAGTGCGCTGGGGATGCCCAGACGTGGGTCCCAGGCACTCCACACCACTGGAGTCAAGCTAGCCGGGCTGATGAGAGGTGTTACCTCGAAACCAGTCCGGTCCTCGGATGCTTGATTCCGTTCTGGGAAGGATATGGCTTTTGTAGTTCGGACTGGACTGTTCCCATGGGGCACAGGGTCAGAGCTGATTTGCATATCGCCAATGTCTAACCCAGGGTGGTGTGGAGTGCAAAAAAACGATGGATTTGGGCCCAGATCTTTGGACTGGGGTGAGTGTGTGACATTGATCCACATTCGGTCCATCACCTGTTGTGTTTGCATATTCCGCCCTTAGTGCGCTGGGGATGCCCAGACGTGTTCCCAGGCACTCCACATCACTGGAGTCAAGCTAGCCGGGCTGATGAGAGGTGTTACCTCGAAACCAGTCCGGTCCTCGGATGCTTGATTCCGTTCTGGGAAGGACATGGCTTTTGTAGTTCGGACTGGACTGTTCCCATGGGGCACAGGGTCAGAGCTGATTTGCATATCGCCATTGTCTAACCCAGGGTGGTGTGGAGTGCAAAAAAACGATGGATTTGGGCCCAGATCTTTGGACTGGGGTGAGTGTGTGACATTGATCCACATTCGGTCCATCACCTGTTGTGTTTGCATATTCCGCCCTAAGTGCGCTGGGGATGCCCAGACGTGGGTCCGAGGGACTCCACACCACTGGAGTCAAGCTAGCCGGGCTGATGAGAGGTGTTACCTCGAAACCGGTCCGGTCCTCGGATGCTTGATTCCGTTCTGGGAAGGACATGGCTTTTGTAGTTCTGACTGGAGTGTTCCCATGGGGCACAGGGTCAGAGCTGATTTGCATATCGCCATTGTCTAACCCAGGGTGGTGTGGAGTGCAAAAAAACGATGGATTTGGGCCCAGATCTTTGGACTGGGGTGAGTGTGTGACATTGATCCACATTCGGTCCATCACCTGTTGTGTTTGCATATTCCGCCATAAGTGCGCTGGGGATGCCCAGACGTGGGTCCCAGGCACTCCACACCACTGGAGTCAAGCTAGCCGGGCTGATGAGAGGTGTTACCTCGAAACCGGTCCGGTCCTCGGATGCTTGATTCCGTTCTGGGAAGGACATGGCTTTTGTAGTTCAGACTGGACTGTTCCCATGGGGCACAGGGTCAGAGCTGCTTTGCATATCGCCATTGTCTAACCCAGGGTGGTGTGGAGTGCAAAAAAACGATGGATTTGGGCCCAGATCTTTGGACTGGGGTGAGTGTGTGACATTGATCCACATTCGGTCCATCACCTGTTGTGTTTGCATATTCCGCCCTAAGTGCGCTGGGGATGCCCAGACGTGGGTCCCAGGCACTCCACACCACTGGAGTCAAGCTAGCCGGGCTGATGAGAAGTGTTACCTCGAAACCGGTCTGGTCCTCGGATGCTTGATTCCGTTCTGGGAAGGACATGGCTTTCGTAGTTCGGACTGGACTGTTCCCATGGGGCACAGGGTCAGAGCTGATTTGCATATCGCCATTGTCTAACCCAGGGTGGTGTGGAGTGCAAAAAAACGATGGATTTGGGCCCAGATCTTTGGACTGGGGTGAGTGTGTGACATTGATCCACATTCGGTCCATCACCTGTTGTGTTTGCATATTCCGCCCTAAGTGCGCTGGGGATGCCCAGACGTGGGTCCCAGGCACTCCACACCACTGGAGTCAAGCTAGCCGGGCTGATGAGAGGTGTTCCCCCGAAACCGGTCCGGTCCTCGGATGCTTGATTCCGTTCTGGGAAGGACATCGCTTTTGTAGTTCGGACTGGACTGTTCCCATGGGGCACAGGGTCAGAGCTGATTTGCATATCGCCATTGTCTAACCCAGGGTGGTGTGGAGTGCAAAAAAACGATGGATTTGGGCCCAGATCTTTGGACTGGGGTGAGTGTGTGATATTGATCCACATTCGGTCCATCACCTGTTGTGTTTGCATATTCTGCCCTAAGTGCGCTGGGGATGCCCAGACGTGGGTCCCAGGCACTCCACACCACTGGAGTCAAGCTAGCCGGGCTGATGAGAGGTGTTACCTCGAAACCGGTCCGGTCCTCGGATGCT
The DNA here is from genome assembly GCF_964263255.1 of Lissotriton vulgaris. Classification (NCBI taxonomy): domain Eukaryota; kingdom Metazoa; phylum Chordata; class Amphibia; order Caudata; family Salamandridae; genus Lissotriton; species Lissotriton vulgaris. The sequence goes on from NC_141694.1 coordinate 504,638,241, forward strand.
TGATTCCATTCTGGGAAGGACATGGCTTTTGTAGTTCGGACTGGACTGTTCCCATGGGGCACAGGGTCAGAGCTGATTTGCATATCGCCATTGTCTAACCCAGGGTGGTGTGGAGTGCAAAGAAACGATAGATTTGGGCCCAGATCTTTGGACTGGGGTGAGTGTGTGACATTGATCCACATTCGGTCCATCACCTGTTGTGTTTGCAAATTCCGCCCTAAGTGCGCTGGGGATGCCCAGACGTGGGTCCGAGGGACTCCACACCACTGGAGTCAAGCTAGCCGGGCTGATGAGAGGTGTTACCTCGAAACCGGTCCGGTCCTCGGATGCTTGATTCCGTTCTGGGAAGGCCATGGCTTTTGTAGTTCGGACTGGACTGTTCCCATGGGGCACAGGGTCAGAGCTGATTTGCATATCGCCATTGTCTAACCCAGGGTGGTGTGGAGTGCAAAAAAACGATGGATTTGGGCCCAGATCTTTGGACTGGGGTGAGTGTGTGACATTGATCCACATTCGGTCCATCACCTGTTGTGTTTGCATATTCCGCCCTAAGTGCGCTGGGGATGCCCAGACGTGGGTCCCAGGCACTCCACACCACTGGAGTCAAGCTAGCCGGGCTGATGAGAGGTGTTACCTCGAAACCGGTCCGGTCCTCGGATGCTTGATTCCGTTCTGGGAAGGACATGGCTTTTGTAGTTCGGACTGGACTGTTCCCATGGGGCACAGGGTCAGAGCTGATTTGCATATCGCCATTGTCTAACCCAGGGTGGTGTGGAGTGCAAAGAAACAATGGATTTGGGCCCAGATCTTTGGACTGGGGTGAGTGTGTGACATTGATCCACATTCGGTCCATCACCTGTTGTGTTTGCAAATTCCGCCCTAAGTGCGCTGGGGATGCCCAGACGTGGGTCCGAGGGACTCCACACCACTGGAGTCAAGCTAGCCGGGCTGATGAGAGGTGTTACCTCGAAACCGGTCCGGTCCTCGGATGCTTGATTCCGTTCTGGGAAGGCCATGGCTTTTGTAGTTCGGACTGGACTGTTCCCATGGGGCACAGGGTCAGAGCTGATTTGCATATCGCCATTGTCTAACCCAGGGTGGTGTGGAGTGCAAAAAAACGATGGATTTGGGCCCAGATCTTTGGACTGGGGTGAGTGTGTAACATTGATCCACAATCGGTCCATCACCTGTTGTGTTTGCATATTCCGCCCTAAGTGCGCTGGGGATGCCCAGACGTGGGTCCCAGGCATTCCACACCACTGGAGTCAAGCTAGCCGGGCTGATGAGAGGTGTTACCTCGAAACCGGTCCGGTCCTCGGATGCTTGATTCCGTTCTGGGAAGGACATGGCTTTTGTAGTTCGGACTGGACTGTTCCCATGGGGCACAGGGTCAGAGCTGATTTGCATATCGCCATTGTCTAACCCAGGGTGGTGTGGAGTGCAAAAAAACGATGGATTTGGGCCCAGATCTTTGGACTGGGGTGAGTGTGTGACATTGATCCACATTCGGTCCATCACCTGTTGTGTTTGCATATTCCGCCCTAAGTGCGCTGGGGATGCCCCGACGTGGGTCCCAGGCACTCCACACCACTGGAGTCAAGCTAGCCGGGCTGATGAGAGGTGTTACCTCGAAACCGGTCCGGTCCTCGGATGCTTGATTCCGTTCTGGGAAGAACATGGCTTTTGTAGTTCTGACTGGAGTGTTCCCATGGGGCACAGGGTCAGAGCTGATTTGCATATCGCCATTGTCTAACCCAGGGTGGTGTGGAGTGCAAAAAAACGATGGATTTTGGCCCAGATCTTTGGACTGGGGTGAGTGTGTGACATTGATCCACATTCGGTCCATCACCTGTTGTGTTTGCATATTCCGCCCTAAGTGCGCTGGGGATGCCCAGACGTGGGTCCCAGGCACTCCACACCACTGGAGTCAAGCTAGCCGGGCTGATGAGAGGTGTTACCTCGAAACCGGTCCGGTCCTCGGATGCTTGATTCCGTTCTGGGAAGGACATGGCTTTTGTAGTTCGGACTGGACTGTTCCCATGGGGCACAGGGTCAGAGCTGATTTGCATATCGCCATTGTCTAACCCAGGGTGGTGTGGAGTGCAAAAAAACTATGGATTTGGGCCCAGATCTTTGGACTGGGGTGAGTGTGTGACATTGATCCACATTCGGTCCATCACCTGTTGTGTTGCATAGAATATAGATGGCATCCGTCTAGTAGAGAGTGGTGGGTGAGGGGAGAGAGAATGTAGAGTCAGCAAAAGGGATCAGGGGGACAGAGAGCTAGAAAGGATGTGGGTTAGAGAAGAGTGTGCAGAGAAATGAATGGGGAGCTGGGTGGACAGAGAGAAAGGTAGAGGGAGTGTTGGATGAGAGGAGAAGGGAGAGACAGGAGAGGGGATGCTGGAGCAGAGAGATCGAAAGGTAGAGGGAGTGGTCAGTGAGAGAAGAGGGGAAGGTACAGGTGGTCAAGAAGATGAGTGAGTGGGAGAGAAATAAGCAGGGAAGTGGTAGAATAACCAAAGGCAGGGGAAGGAGTTGGTGACAAGCATAGAAGTGAAAGAGAATGAAAGGAGGAAACTTGGTGGGAAAGAGGAATGGGGAGAAGTGGAGCGTGAGTGTCAGAGAGAGGACAGAAGGGAAAAGTGGAGTGGCGGGTGAGGCAGTGAGGAGAGAGACAGAAGTTGTGGGTGAGAGGAGAGAGAGGGGAGAAGGGAATGGAAGAAATAGGGTTGTGGTGAATGAGAGAACAGGGAGAGAAAGGCAGATGTGGTGGCTGAGAGGCAGAGAGGGGAGGAAGGAAAGGCGAAGTAGTGGGTGAAAAACAGGAATAAAAGGCAGAGGTTTTGGGATGAAACTTAGAGAGGGAGTGGGGAAGGAAGGACGGGTGAAATAGAGGAGGGAAAAGAAGGTAGTGGTGGGTTGAGTCTTGTGAGAACATCTCTTCGCAGAACCAACGTGTCCCTTCCTTCGGAAATAATCTGTGTGCTAAGAATATTCTGCTCTGGTTTTTATCTCGTCCCTGGAGGGGAGTTTCTGCAATAAGAGCTGTTAAGACTCTTGCTGAGAAAAGAATCCCAAAGCTGCCCCCACCCCCTTCTCAGTTGTACGTCGCCTTCACATCGGTCTTGTTGGAGTCTTGTTTGTGCTTGGGGAATAAAACCTGGGGTAGGGGTGTGGATGGGGTGGGGTAGGGGCTACTGTGTCGAGAACTAATGTCAGTCATTGAAAATCTGAATCAGTGGTGTCACTTGTGGCTATCGAGTAAGCTATTGCCATGATGAAATTTGTACATTCTGAAAATCTCCCACACAAAAACACACTGATCCTTTCTTTGTGATCTGGATCAGATAGTGTGCAAACATCTTTCTTGTGCTCTCTTGTGAATCTCCCTGCTTCAGTAGTCTCTTGGGGACAGACCCGGAGAATAACGAAAATCATTTAAAAAGGCAGACTCATAGAATTTTTGGATGTTAACAACTTGGTCACTTTGATCTGCATTGAACTCGTAGCCGGTCTCCTTCATGCAAGGCGCCAAGAAGAGGTCCTGTCACGAGCTTGCTGCTCATCATTACAAGGCAAACAGCGGCCCAAGGTGTTTAATAAATTAGAACAAAAACTCAATCCACATCAAATGACGCGCTTGCTTGATGATACTGTAAGCCAGCTCAGTGGGTTAACAGTGGGCTCATCTACATATAATATGCAAATCGAGGATCTGACCAGTGGCATAGTTAGTGTGTTGTGTGGTGTAGTGGACCCCAAAAAGCACACACACATAATGATTTGTGGGGGAGGGGATGTTATTTGTATTGATAAAATAGATTTATAAAGGGATAGCAGCAAACCAGAGCGTACAGAAACATTAGGAATCGCCATTAAGCAGGTGGTGACCCCATTGTGCAGCGCAATTAACATTACTCATTGATAGTGAAAGTCGAAGCTCGCTAGACATCTTGAAATAAACTAAACATGGCATGGATGTGGTTTCTACCCCACCAGGTGAAAAACACCATTGGATGTAATTTGTGGCTGACCTCCAAAGTGGAACGTTTAAGTACTGGAGCACAGTTGTGGCTCCCGGGCCGGGGTCACGCGGGGGGGGGGGGAGCGGGGAGTTAAATATAAAAATGAAAACTTACTTACCTCACAGCCAGTCCGCGCCACCTCTGCTCCCCTTGGCGCCCTTACGTTGGCACTGGAATGGACTGGCAGCCCCTCTCAGCCAATCCTGGCGCTGCCAGCAGCGCCAGAATTGGCTTAGGGCACAGTTATTCTTTGCCTGCCTCCTGCCCATTAGGAGGCCGAAGGGCTCCTAATGGGCATTTGCAAACAAGTGAAAACACAAGTGCGCATGACTGGGCAAATTCGCCCTCCGTCCTCACTCATGCACATGTGTGTTGTGCTGCTGACTGTTGCCCCCAACGGGTCTGACAATCATGTCAGTCAACATGACGCCAGACCCCCCACCCCCTTCAGACTCTGAACTGATTCAGTTTAATTAAGTTCTAACTGATTCAGTTTAATTAAGTTCAAAGATGCCGAGGGACCTGCGGGCGGGGGGGCTACGCCCCCACACCCCAATGGACGCACCGCACCTGCTTTTCTCGCTGTACGCATTATACTTTGCAGTCTGCTTAACGATTGTAGCAGTTCACTTCTTTTGCATGAGAAAGAAGACTGTTCAATAAACCTTTTATTGAAAATGCCTGTCTCTCTATTCATTGCCACTCTGTAGAAACAAAGCATGCACCATTGAGTGAGTGAAATACATATCTATTGTTTCCGCGACTCTAGAGATATATTTCTTATTCTTGGGAAACAAAGTTGTCATGTTTATGCGGTTATCAGAAACTAATCCCTTCTTGTGAATTTGAAAAATTTTCTAGTGACCTCTGAGCTAGCTGCCACTCACTATTAAGTTTAGTGTATTTAAGAGACCTTTTCGACCTCAGTCCTATGTCTAATCTATAGTATATGTTATTCCAATGCGCAGACCCTATTGGGAATATAGGAACTAATCTACATGGCGCCCAACGTTTGGTAAGTCACTAATTTAACGCTAGATACTAAAGTAACTCAGTCGTGCTTTTCTCTGAGACCCCTTTTTCCCCGCAAAATACTCCAATAGACGTCTGGTGTGGGTAAAAGGATAAAATATCTGCCATAACTGAGTAGGACAAAAATCCTATGTATTAGTTTTTGGTTTGTTCAACGTTGAAGGATACAGTGTTCCAAAATATTGTGCACCTTATCTTTGCTTCCTTGAAACTTGCTCTGCAACTTTCATTAAACAATGTTGGTTAACCACTTGGCTGCTAAGGTACAATTACTCTTACACTGTAATTTCCATTGAAATCAATGGAAAGTCCATGACGAGTTACCCTTGTCATTAGCAGCCAAGAGGTTAACAGCGACAACAAAGCAACCGGTGGAGCTGCAGCAGATGCAGCCCTACCAGGCTTTGACATTACAGGTTTCCTAGAGACCAATGTGGATGCTATTATCATCCCAGAAAATTTAAGGAAAGCCATCACTCTAAAACTTATAACTAAAGGACTATCATCAAGAGGTGGTAGGGTAATTTTTGTTATAGAGGCACATGAATATCTTCAGACAGAGGTATTCTATTCATGGATTATCTTCCCTGAAGCAAATCCAGTATCACATGTGTTTCATTTCTACAAAGAAGAGGAGCCTCCAATGGGATACATTCATTTCGAGGATATTGAAATTCCACTAACTTACCAAGAGCATGCGCTCTGGTTTAAAGGCACCCTACAACATCAAAATCACATTACCTGGCTCGGTCCACCAGGTAGACCAGGAGCTACATGGCCGGTATTAGCCAGCTATACACCACATCCTACCATTGAAGAAATGTCAGGTGCGGAACTATTAGTTCAACTGAAACAACTAATAAAAATAAATTGACAATTGGTTCAATATGTCTTGCAGACTCTAACAGTCCAACCTGCTATAGGGAAACCACAACATACCCCTTACCAGGGGAACACAAATAAAATCACACCACAGACTATACAATCAGTCATTGGTAAATTACCCGCAAAAAGGGAACGAATTCCATTCTGGATAGCTCAAAAACCTACTTAAATCGAGGCTGTATTTCCTGATACTACCCCTCATGAGAAACACAGGATTTTAACAATCTGTTTACCAATGGGGATCACACCACAACTGGAGGACTGCGACACTTGGGTATAGTCTTTGCTGCAATCTACACCAACACACATGGTGTTCCATCTATGGCGGTAATACCAGATGTGACATAGCAAGGTTTCGCTCGTAAAGAGACTTGCTTGGATTTAATCCTCTCGAAATTAAATGTAATGCACTAATAAACACGTGTTGTCTCACTAATAATGCATCACTTGACATTTCTAGTATCTAGGGGAAGCTTTCCTATGTTCCTTTACTAACCGTAACTCGAGTGTCCTAAAATGGCCGTAGCAATGTGGGTACTTTTCTGCTCATGCGTCCGTCACACTCACGTGACATGATGTATTCTCTGCTTTGGTGGGAAATCTTTGCTTCTGCGCACTAAAACTAAAGATAGCTGCTCTATGTTTTCACATGCTAATGCTTGCATTGCTGCTTTTACTAAATTGTTTGTTCTGCTTAATTCCGAATGCTGTAGTTAAAATAAAGTAATGGGAATAGAGTAGAGATAATTGGTATATAGTGCATTTATTTATTCTTTGTTCTAAGACTGTTCTTTTTGACTTTGCTATTAGCTCGTGTTTGGACCAATCGAGTACAGAGTTGCTCTATCTTGGGTCCCGTGACGGCGCATGTGTCCACAAGCTATGGCATTGAACCAATGCAAGCAACAGACTTGCCTGAGAAACTCATGAGAATCTCACCCTTCGACCTCTCGAAAGGAAGCTCAACTGTACACATTTTATACATTGTATTTGTTATTGAAACATCCATTGTTGGGTAGAATAAAAGTGCATGGGAAAATAAAAACTATGGGAGGGAACATTAATTTGAATATATAACCTCATAACTGGTATAGTTTGATGACCTTTCCTCGTCTTTTGACCAATCAAATCGAGGGAATACATAAACTTGCAACATTGGGGGTGGTATACTGCCCTGGAAAATGGTATATCTAAGGTAGGCTTAGCCAGTTAGATTGTCCGACTTGTCCGAATAGCTGACCTGTCACTGACCCAACGCACTCAATAGGCGATCAAGAGCAGAGGTGATGGCGGAGAACTCTGTCAGAAGAATCGATAACCCAATCGGGGTTCTGGAAAGGAGTACGATAACCCAATCGGGGTTCTGGGAAGGAGTTCGATAACCCAATCGGGGTTCTGGGAAGGAGTTTGGTAACTCAATCGGGGTCCGACTGTTAGCTGCAGAGAGGGTTGCGACGCTGGCGTTGCACTTTAGCTGTGGGTGCCAGTCCTGACCTGTGGTGGTCCTGTCCTGATAAAATTTGGTCCATATTTATACTGATTCTGGTCTGCACCTGTCCTGTCCTTTTGGCACCTGAACTATCGGGGTCCTGTTCTTTATCCCAGCCCGAGGCCAGGGTTGGTCTCCACACCATTCTAGGTAATTATAAATCAATGTGGGTATGTCATTGTATTATTTCCCTTTGTTTAATCTTCCTATGTTTCAATGCTTCAAGAAAGACTCATACTATTTTCACATCATCTTGCTTTGATCATTTTCTTCCTAATTGAACGAGCCTTAAATGAATTGGTATGAACTCTGTCATTTAAGAATTTACATGGATAAAGTGTTTAAATCTTTCTGTGGTTATTTTGTAAATGAAATGTTTATTACTGCCTATTATTCTAACAATCAAGATGGATACATCTGGCAAGAGAGACATCCGGCAAGATTGTCGCGGCTGGATCGTAGCGGATAGTCGCAATTCTTCCATCTCCCTCTTGATCCTAGGATGGTGCTTTAAGCAGAATTCTGTGGTCCGCCTGCTTGGATTCCCTGATTACTACAAGGCAGGGTGGATGCGGGACGGAGAACAGGCCGGCATCGCCAACAGATTGAATACTCTCTGCCATCAAGTTAGGACTGGCGAAAATTGCTGCGTTTCTCCCACGTAGGAGAACAGCAGCTGCGATGCCCCCACGTGCGCCCAAACAAGTGTAGGAGTAGAGCGAGATGGGCGTTAGTGCCGAGAAGTTACTGAAAAAGAGTTTTCCGGCCCCGGAAGCTCCCGAATGCAACAACAAAGAAGAACACTGAAGTGCATGGTAGAGCCGGCGAGGCTTCTGAAGTCGATCCGACACGGTGCACTCTGCTACAGAATCCCCCGAAAGATGGTGGCAGAACTAAAGATACGGTGATGAGACTACCTACAGAGGCGGAAGCTTTTAGTGTCAACCCCCTGGAACAGCTCTGGAACAGCCTGACGCCAACGTACAAGGAAATGAGGAAAGCGCCGTCCTCGAGGACGCTGACAGAGCGGTTGCCAGGCAACACCCAACAACTTCAGCGGCGCAAACTCCTCCAGCTGCTTCGGCTTGGCAGACGAGCAGGCAGGCAGGCAGCGGAAGGGGCGATGGAGCCCAGGAATTGCTATTGGATTGTAATGGCACCCAGGACACATCAGCCATGTGTAATAAGGACATGATGAGAGCTCTCCTTATGGTGGAAGCTGGACTAAACACCCCACATCAAAAAGTGAGTACATGGGGGAGTGACTCTAGCCTGACAAGGCACGAAGATGGTGTAAAGCCAGGGCTGCAGCAAGAGGCTTCAGGGCGAGGGGGCGGCTCACCTAAAGGAGATTGCTTTTTTCCCTCAACGAGGACTCAGAGTCCCTCTCGCCAAGTGAAGTAAGCTCAGGGAAAGGCTCGGATACAGGGACCAGTGCTTCTGACAGGAGGAGTACGTAGAATAAGCGAAGGTCCTAAATTAGAGTTACCGTATTTGGAACCCCCTCAGAGGCTAACAAGAAACTGTTTTGCGAATACTCAGCTACCTCACAACTGTATCAGGATGGCACTAATCGAATTGCTGTCTTGGTTGATAACGATTGTTTACCGCCGCCATCACCTCGCTCGAGGGAGCCACCAGGCACGCCCACCTCGGCTGGCCACGCCTCCTCTCTGACGCCTGAACATCCACTATATAACATGAGTCAATACCGGAAGCGCAGCGGACGAGCGCAGCGGGCGCGCCGGTGGCGCGCCGAAGGCGCGCTTAAGGCAAGCTCGTCTGCGCTCGTCAGCGCCGAGGCAGCGCCAGACGCCAGACACCATGCTTCGCGCCTAAGCGGTAAGCCTACATACTCTAGAACTGAGCTACTTAATTTTCGACACCACAGGCAAGGATGCGCTATCCTCAACCCCTGCCTTATAGATTCCCCCCAAGTATGCTCATGTGGGTTCTCCCTCCTGATTCCCCACCGGCAAGCCCCCCTTGCCACAGCTGAATGCCCAATAATCAAAATCGGCCACTTGAATGTCCGATCCTTGCCCAAACACCACGCTGAAATCTCTGACTTGGTTTCTAACCACGCCCTGGACATATTATTTCTCACTGAGACATGGCTGTATGATGACATGGACTCCGTACTGAACCTGGCAACCCCTACTGGCTATACGACTCACACTCTCAACAGAAACTCCAGAGGCGGTGGTATCGCCGTGATGACCAAAACAAATATTACATGCCAACTAACAAAAACTGACATTTCAGATAGCGAATGTACACGCTACAACATTAAAATCAACCCTCAGTTCAGCTTGGTAGGTTTTCTGATTTATAGACCCCCAGGAAATGATGGTAAATTCATCGCCTCACTCCTTGAGAACCTATGCTCCCAGATTACTGATACCACCAACTTCACTATAATTGGAGATCTGAATATCCATTTTGATCAAACGGGAGACTCTAAAACTAACACTCTACTAGCGGACCTGGGGGCTCTACAATTAGACCAACTCATAAAGGGCCCCACTCACACAGGTGGTCATCTCCTGGACCCCATCTTTTCGAACATCACCAATGCACGGGTCGAAATGCCCATCCCCATGACCTGGACTGATCATTATCTAGTATCCATGTCAATTCCCTGTAAAAATATCTTGCTCAATGTTCCCTCCCAGCAGGTCCGGAAAAGACCCTGGAGGAAGCTCCGTCTTGAGGACTTCCACGGTCTCCTCACCATGTGTCCTCCCCAACTTAGTGAAAACCCTGACCATGATTACGACCAATTCTGCAATTGGATCAGCCAAGCCCTGGATAATCTGATCCCCACTAAATGGATCAAAGCACGTACCCATGAATCCAGTCCTTGGTATAACAAAGAACTTGCAGCTCTAAAAAAGGAATGCAAAAAAGCGGAAAGATGCTGGAGAAAAAACTATGACCCCGCCCTTAAGATTCTATATACAAAATCCCAAAAAACCTACCATCGTAGTATATGCAATACCAGGGCAACCTACTACACCACGGAGATCAAAAATAGCCACAACGCATCAAAAACCGTCTTTAAAATTCTTAAAGAATTGAGCACCAAAAAAACAACGGCTAACCTAAACTCCTCACCTACGTTATGTGACAATCTGGCCTCTTATTTCTTAGAAAAAATCCGAAAAATATACAGCACCTTTCCCCCTACCCCAGAACTTACCCCTTCTGATGATCTTAACAAACCCAACCTCGCTAGTATCCCGGCCCTTAGTCAAGAAGACTTTTCGAAAATCTGCAACAAAATCAAGTCTGGCTCTCCAGCAGACCCCCTCAAACCTGAAAACTTTCGAGAAGCAGATGAAATCGTTTTAGGCCCTCTGCGAGGGATCATCAACAAATCCTTCTCCACTGGTATAATCCCCTCCAAGTGGAAACAGGCCCGGATATCACCTATCATCAAGAAGCCTACACTTGACCCCAATAAACCCGAAAACTTTAGACCTATATCCCTCCTCCCCTGGCCAGCCAAGGTAGCAGAAGCCCATGTAAACAACATCCTGACCAATCATTTGACATCTAATGACATCTTGGACTGGTCTCAACATGGCTTCAGGGCTGGCCACAGCACTGAGACAGCCCTACTAAGTGTGACTGAACACCTCCGCACCATTCTAGACTCTGGTGGAACGGCAGCACTGATTCTTTTAGATCTCAGTGCTGCCTTCGACACGGTGTCACACGAGGTTCTGATGTTCAGGCTAAAAGAGGTCGGGGTAACAGGGTTAGCCCTTGAATGGTTCAGAGACTTCCTCTCGGGCCGGTCCTTCCGAGTCTCCACCCCCCCCCATCTCTCCAGGGAATGCCCCATTGAACAGGGCGTACCCCAGGGCTCGGCTCTTAGCCCCACCCTGTTCAATGTGTATGTTCAGCCCCTGGCTGAGGTAGCCAGAAGACACGGATTATCGCTTGTATCCTACGCTGACGACACTCAGCTGGTGGTGGCACTAAACGATGAAAGTGGACCTAGTACCCAAAAATTCCAACGCACCCTCGTGGACATCACAGAATGGATGACAGCGAACTACCTTCAGCTCAACGCCGGAAAACCGAGGTGTTGGTAGTAGGAAAAAACACTAAAGCTTGGGGGGACAACTGGTGGCCAGCAGACCTAGGACAGCCACCAGAACCCAAGGACTGTGTAAAAAACCTGGGAGTCTGGGTAGACTCCGCCCTTAAATTCACTCAGCATACAAAAAAGGTGGCAGCTACCTGCTTCGGTATTCTAAGAAATCTCAGACCCATCCTTGGATTCTTCGACAACCAAACCCGTCAGACGATAGTACAGGCAGCCATTCTCTCCAGATTGGATTATGCCAATTCCCTTCTCCTAGGGACCAACGTAGCTGAAAAAGCTAGACTCCAACGAGTACAGAACGCTGCCGCCAGGGCTCTGGTAGGCACCCCCCGCCACACGTCTGTAACCAGTACTCTCACTAAACTCCACTGGCTCCCAATGGAGAAACGAATTCATTTCAAAACACTGTGCCTAGCATTTAAAATTCTAAAAATGGCTTCTCCACCCATGCTCAGCCCCCTCCTGTCTAACTACGTTCCCCGTCGTTCGTTACGTTCAGAAGGCCAAAATCTGGCAACAGTGCCTCGTATCAAATTATCCAGGATGGGCGGCCGTTCCTTCAAGTACCTGGCCGCAAAGCTCTGGAACGACCTCCCTGACCCTATCAGAGGGATACAGGACCTGAAGTCCTTTAGGAAAGCGATAAAAACTCACCTCTTTTGCTAGTCTCCTTCCTTCTCCTGACCCCTCCCTCTGTTCACGTCTCTTACAGCAAGCACCGGGACGCCCCTTGGCTGGGGCAGCTGTGCGCTATACAAGCCCATATAACATTAACATTAACATTAACTAACCCACCCACCCTAGAAGGGAAAAATGCCTCCAACACTCCTCCCCTACCTCAGCCTGCCTCGCTAGAATTATTGCTTAGCACTCTTAAACAGATGCAGGGAGAAGCAAGGGTGGAGAGCCGAAGTGCTAGGCAAGCAACAAAAAAGATCCAGAACACGCTTAGAAAAGTGAACAAACTTTATGAAGAAGTAGCAGACAGGATGATGCAGGTTGAGGAAAGAACAGGAAGGCTGGAAAACGACATTGGTAGCCTGCAGACTTTTAAACAGGCACAGGAAAAGATTGCAGATGATGTACAGTGGGAGCTGGAGGACTTTGAAAACCGACAGCGTCTGAACAATAACAGACTATTGGGTGTGGCGGAGGGGGCGGAGAAGCAGGATGTCAGACTGTTTGTTATTAATTTATTGAAGGGTGCCATTCCCGAATAACTAAGCTGGCAGTGGGAGAACGAGGTACAAAGGGCGCTCCGATTCCCATTTACACTGAAGAAAGGGTGGGGAGGAAAACAGGAGAGTATACCCATAGCAATACTGGTCTATTTGGGCAAATACTTGCTCAGAGAGAAAATCATGGATAAGGCAAGGCCAGAGTCTAAGCTCTCATTTAATGGCATTACCTTTTTCGCCAGGCCCGACTTCTGCCACGCAACAGTGTAAAGAAGGTGGAGGTTCAGTCAATTAATCAGTTCATTTTAGGCCCTTGGTTCAGAGGCTTACCTACTGTACCCCGCTAGGCTTAGGGTGATCATAAAGGGTCAAGTGAAAATGTTCTTCTCTGAAATTAAGGCACAACAGTATATGGAGGAGTTAAAGGAGCGAAGGGTGGCTAAACGGCTCGAATTGATGTACAAGTTAAGGGATCTTGGGACACCTAGAACATTTAGGGACTTGTACCCGCTAACCCTAGGTTACAAGATGATGGTGGTGGGTAACTATAGAGACCAAGGGGCAAACTCAGCAGGGACTAATAATCATAAGAGAGGGGGAGGGATGCGATAGCTGCAATTCAAATGCGGTCACACATAGGTAATATATGACCTATTTGCCTGTAAAGGGGGTGGGGGGTCTCGCGGGGAGGGCGCTGGATGGGTCAGGAGGGGTGGAGGGTTGGAGGAAGTGGGATCAAGGGGGGAACGTAAGACATACACACTTAGGGCATGCACAGCACAGCACAGCTATGTATAAAAACTTGGATGAGAAAGTCAGGACAGCAATACGACACATTCTAATGAGTATCAGAATTGCATCGATAAAAGTATGTGGCTTCAACGGGAATAAAAGACAGCGGGTGGCAGCACGCCTCAGGTCAATGCATTTATATATATCATGTTTACAAGAGACGCACATGGAGGGGACAAAAAGGTATCTATTGGAGCAGATGGGTTTTTCAGTATTGGCGTGTACAAAGCAGGGAGGAAGGTGCAAAGGGGAGGAAGAAGGAAGACCAATGGGGGAGGTGGGTGTTATTTGAGTGTATTACTAATGGCGAGACGTTTACTCTAGTATCAGTATATGGGTCTACTGAAGATGACCCAGATATCTTCGAATTTCTGGACTCAGAATTACCCTTATGGCCAGAACCCATTATTTGTTGTGGAGATTTCAATTTTAACAGGCTGACCGGATTAGGGTTAGAGGCAGGGGAGGCATATACTGGCCGTAAGAGGAAGACTTGTCGAGCAATAGTGAACCTGGCATATCACAACTCTCTAACGGATTTATGGGCCTGGTTCAACCCGGTGGGCACCGGTAGTACATTCTTCTCAGCACCACACAGGACCTCCGTAAGATTGGATTACTTTTTGATCTCAAACTCACTAGTTGCAAGGGCACGGATAGAAAAACAACTGCGAATAATATCCGACCATAACCCTTTAATATTCATGCTTAAAACGGGGAGGGTTCTTAACAAACAGCACAATTGGACCTTTGAGAGGGCATTATTAAAGGAGGAGGGCTATCTCAAGCATATGAAGGGTTGGATCAGCACATACTGGGAGATCTGCAGAGGTAACACTTCCCCAGGCATTGTCTGGGACGCGTTCAAAGCAGGGGTAGGGGGCGAGACTCTGAGCTACTCACTACACAAAGGAAAACAGGAAAAAGAAAGAGTAGAAACAATTATAAGAAAGTTGGCAGAGGCAGAGGAGGAACTGAATGTAGCAGATAAAGGCGCCCCTGGAGGATATTCTTCATAGGATCCCAGTAGATAAAGCAGAGGCATGCAAGAGTATTGCTAATAAGGCAGCAGCTAGTTATTTGGGTAAAAAAGAGAGGTGCTATGAATTCAGTAGGAGAGTAGGGCACATTCTAGCGATTCACACAAGACAGGAAATGGCGGCAGGAGAAATAAAGGAGATCTTAGATGGTAAAGGAAATGTAGTTACAGATGCTGGGGAAATACGGGAGGTCTTTAGACTTTTTTACGCGGCACTGTATGACTAAACTCAGATAAGCGATGTAGCATCTAGTCAGGAATACTTAAAAGATATTTTACATCTGGTTCTCTCTGAGGAAAAAAAGGTAGCGCTGGATCTCCCTGTAACCTTAAAGGAGACGGCTACAACATTAAAAAACCTCCCCTCTGGTAAGGCGGCAGCCCCGGACCAGATCCCGTTTGAATTTTATAAAGTCTTTCAGGATGATTTAAGCAAGGATATACAGGCTACTATGACACAAGCTCAGCAGGGAACATCCATACCAAATTCCTGGTGGGGGGGCGATATAGTAGTTATCTTGAAAAAGAACAAACCATCATTAGAACCAGGCTCCTACAGACTATAACACTCATGAACGCTGATGCGAAAATCTTTTCGAAAATACTGGCTATGAGGTTAAGCAGGGTGATCGGGAGCTTGATTAGCCCCAAGCAGCATGGTTTTATACCAGGAAAGGGAACCACACAACACATAAGGCAAATGTTCACACTATCTGACGCAGCAGAGGTCTCAGGGAATCCTGTTGCGGCCTTACTGCTAGATGCAGAGAAGGCATCTCCTGGGACTACCTCTGGACGGTTATGAGCTGGTGCGGTATAGGTGAAGGATATATAGGGGCTATGCAGGCTTTATACAGGGATCCGACTGCACAAGTAAGAATCAATAAAGGATATACTGACCCGCTGCAGATAAAGCGCGGGGCAAGGCAAGGATGCCCATCCTTGCCTCTTCTATTCGCCTTGTATATGGACCCACTAATATGCAGGTTGGAATATAACAATAGGATCCCCCCGTTGTTGTCCCTGGACAGGGGTTTAAGACTTTTGCTTACGCAGACGACGTTGCGAGTGTTACATCAGCACCAGTCGCGGCTATCAATGAGGTAGAGATAGAAGCCCAGGGATTCGGGCTGGTTTCGGGCTATGCAAATAATAAGGTTAAAACCCAGATAATTAAGAATGCTTTTACGAGCTGCGAGGATCACAGGGTGGTAAGATGGGCCATATATCTAGGAATTAGAATTTCAGCAGACTTAAGTAGCTCAGTAAACCTAAATATTGAGCCATTAATAAATAAAGTCAAAAGAGACCTTGAAAGGACGCATAATATACAGTTGTCACTAGTGGGCCGTACGCATGTTATCAAGATGATTATCTTGCCTAAATTTCTCTATCTGTTTAGAGCGATTCCACTTTTTTTTAGGCGAAATGGTTCCGTATATTAGAACATATTCTGAATAGATTAATCTGGGCCCATGGCAAAACAAGGAGAGCTTATCGATAAGTCACCCTCCCCGGGAGAGAAGGGGCTGGGGGGCCTCGGACTTCAGAATGTACTACTGGGCGGCGGCACTTCAGTACATGCAGGGATTAATAGGTGGAGCAGTAGGTGCAGAAAAGGGCCCGGGAGGCAGGCCCAGGTACACTAACTTGTATACCACTGTGCTGGGGAGCGAAGCAGGGAAATGCTTTCTTAATTGTATAGAATACAGTTATTGCAAATAAAAAAAATTCAAGACATTGCAAGCGGCATACAAGATTTGGGCAGCCTTCTCGAAGAAGTTTGGACTTGGTAAGTTTAACAATTACACACGCTTGTTAGAGAATCTTACCCTGCCAGGAGAGATATTTAGGGATTCAGTGATGAGGGATTGGGCGGAGCATGGAATCCAGAAATTAGGAGATCTTATGGGCCCCAGTGGAGTACTTCAGTTTTCTGAATTACAATCCTTGTCTGGCATTGATAGAAAGAGCTTTTTTAAATATCTACAGGTACGAATTTACATCTCTAATAAACATGGTGGGCCACTAGGGTTTGGGCACAACAATATCCTAGATATCATTAAAAGCAGCGGAGACTGCATGATTCACAAATTTTATGCAGAACTTACCACAGATAAGCTTGATGATGTTGGTAAATTTGGCTCAAAATGGGCAGAGAAACTAGGTATCACTCAGGAGCGCTTTCAGGATTCACTAGACCTGGGCAGGACAATACTTTGTTCGGCTACACTACAAGCACAGCATTATAAGACGGTATACTCTTTGTATCGCACCCTGCAATAATAGCCCAGAGGGGGGGCACCTCAGGAACTACCTGCCCTCGCTGCGATACTCCGGAAGCAGACATAATTCACATTTGTGCTTCCTGTCAGCAGTTGTACACACTTCACAGGGCGGTCGAGCGGTTCCTGAATAGGTCCTTGGGGATCAAAACTACCCTTTAACCAGTTGTGATTATCCTTGGGGTCAATGAAGACACGGGGCGCCCATGAGGAATTCTTATTCATGGCTATGGCAGTGCTGCGCATGTGTATTGCTAAGCCGTGGTTAGATAAGGTGCCCCCTACCATTCAACATTGGCTAGCCAGACTGCTTTCTGCCTATAATTTGGAAAGTGCAATTTATGCAAGGAAAGGCCGAAAGGGTAGAATACTTGGGAAGAGAATCTGGAGACCTATTTAGCAGTGGAAAGAGGGATTTAATAATATACGTTAGGAATGTTGCTTCTATATCCTGCTCTTAGCTGTTTCTTTTTTTAGTAACTCCTGTCTTATTTCCTTTATTTTTCTTTATTTTTTTTTCTTCCCCTTCTCATGAAGGTATTTTTTTCAACTTCATATATTGTGATGTTTAAATTATGTAAAAGGAAAGTATATAATGCAAGGTAATTTACAATGTGCTGTGCTCTAACATTGGAAACAAATATAAAAACTTTTAATAAAAATATTTAAAAAGAAAAAGATAAAGTGTTTAAATCCATCCCGAGTCTGTGGTTATTTTATAAATGAAATGTTTATTACTGCCTATTATTCTAAGACTCTTGATCCATTAGGAATCTAGGTACTGGTAACAAGGATTGGTAAGTCAATTGGTATAGGTCCTAGATGGTTAATTAAAATTCTGATTAGCACAGGTTTACCTGTTCAAAGTGTGCATTGTTTTAGGGGCCCAGGTGAGTATGGTAAAACGAGCAGTTGAACCTGCGTTCTATCAGACGTCCTGAAACAGATTCAAAATGAATACAGGACAGAGCCTGCTCTAAATCTAGGTATGAAACTACTGAAAGATTTCAAAAAGGTCTCAAAAATAATATTAGCTAATATTAAAGGTGACGTAGCATCCATGGCGATCTGCCAAAAGCTAAGAGAATTTGATATAACTGAGCAACCACAAGAACTAGCCAGAATAATCGAAAAGTCTTATGAAGAACTAGGTAGAGACAGTTTGGGTGGTAAACCAGTGAAACCCCAACTAACTGAAATCCTTAAAAAGTTTTTTTATAAAAAACACTCTCACTCTTCCTAAAAAGAAATGGGAGAATACTAAACAAAATTCTTAAGAGAAACGTTCTCAATCCTGAGGTAGGTCTCTTCAAAAGGAGCCCTCTGAAAAGAGGTATAACCTCAGGAATAGGGATAATTTGAGAAAACCTGATAGATATCAAGATACTGATACAAGTTCCTCTCCTACCTTTAAGACTTCATTGCAGAAATCCGAAAGAAGAATACGGTCAGAATAAAAGGAAGAACGCGTGAAGTCCAAAGATGATCAACAAGTTCCAAAAAATACGAAAACTCAATTCACCAAAAAGAAGGTAGCATGTCTAAAAATCAGACATGCGGGGATCTTGAGGAGGGCTTCTTCTTTCCGGATCTTCGGCCGCCCCGCGGGGACTTTTGAAACTCAGCCCACAGGATAATGGCATGATTCATTGTGCCTAGTCGGCTCCTTGACATTCGTTGCTATGGTGCCACAATGGCAATGGTGATTTTTCCTAAACCATCCTCTTTTCCACTGCAGATACAGTCCTTCAACATTGTTCCCATTGACTTCACCGTGTTACTTCAGGACTCGCCCCTCTACCCCTAGCCCTGTCCTGAGGTAGACCCCCTTTTAGGGTTGCACTACACCTATCCTGTTGTGGGGTCGAAACGTTGACAGCCGGTCCAATTGCCAGCTTCCACCCAAAGCGTGATTTAGACTCTTTTCTTTTGGAAGCATGGCATAATGTTATTTTTGGAACATGAATGAACATATGTTTGGCTCTGTTTGATAGCCATTCTGAGATATCACTGTAATTGAGGTCGTCTGACCTTCACTGTACCACCAGCACCAATCCAGCACTTACTTCCCTTCACGTACTTCCCTCCCTTCCTCCATCCGAATGGGGCAACCAACTTTTATGATGTTTAATCATGTATACATTAATACATTTTGCTTGAGCACGTTGTGATTAAACAACAATGTTGCTTTGAATTGTATGCATTTGTGTTTCTTCTTTTTTCATACTTTCTCTTTACCTTTTGATATTTGAATGTTTACAGTGTTCTGGGACCATTTCCCTTTGTAATGAGGATCTTGAGGACACAACTCAGGAACGGGCAATGGGCTCAGATAATGTTGGCCATCGCAGCAGAAGTAACCGTAGCTCGCAAGATCTTGAAGGATCATCTGGAGACAGTGGACTTGAATGAGTACATCCAAGTTGAAACTGCTGATACCAGAGTTAGTGTCCCACACAAGGTATATGAAATAACAGTCCGGACGGAGGGGAATATAATTAGAAAAATAGAAGCACTCTTTTGGGAGAAGCTCTCTAAGGGGTATGACATTCTTCTAGCTGAACAAGACTGGCCACCTGAATTTGTCAGGGAGTGCCCACATGGCGAAGACATCATTATGCCAGCCTTCTCCAATCATATTCCAATTCATTAAAAATATACTTATGCCAGGAAATGGGAATTGGCCCAGGCTCCTGCAATATATAAAAATCATGAAGGATGGGATGAGGATTCTCCTCAACAGAAAATCTGGTTAAAAAATCAACCAACTGCACAAAGGCAGTACCCAGTTAAGCAAGAAGCTAAACAACAGGTCAGGGAGATATTAGATCAACTTGAATACCAAAGGGTGATTGAAACATGCAACTCGTCCATGAACAATCCTTTGTTTCCTGTCTCCAAACCAGACAATACATATCGTCCAGTTTTGGATTAGACATTTAAACTCTTGTTGCAAAACCTTTGCAGTTCAAAATGCAGACAGTGCAGTACTAATGAATTACATTGTGCGTAAAAAATATAAAACTACATTACATATTTCTAACAGTTTCTTCTGTCAAAACATTGCACCAGAAAGTAGGTATTTGACCGCTTTCTCAATTATGGGGACACTGCGTCAATTCTGTCGTCTCCACTAGGGATTCAAGAATTACTACAAACATATGAGGATGAAGCATTATCATATGTCGATGACATCTATCTAACAGACAATCACTTGGATTGGCACTTGAACACTGTGAACACCATAAGATTGGGCTTCGCCTCTGAGGGCTATAAATTAAATTTAAAAAAATCACGAATTGCCCACCTTAACGTCCTTTTCCTAGGAAATGAGTTTGCAAAGTGAAGAAAAAAGCCTAGCAGCAAACTTTCTAGAGAAATGTGCGCTGCTCCAACCTCCGAAAAACACTGAAAAACTTACAGTCCATTTTAGGTTTCCTAAATTTTGGAAGAACTTACATTCTAAATTACGCAGAAAGGGTTAAACCTCTCTACGAAATAATCAAACCTTATTTAAAAACAGTTATTTGGACTCAAAAACACACAGAAATTTTACGTTCAGTGCAAACAGACATGTTAGAAATAACATATTCACAAACACGTGTAAACATACGCAACTTAGTGATCCGAATCATTCCAGGAAGATGCAGATTTATTTAATGAAGTAGAAAAAGTACCCATTGCTTATAAATCACACTTGTACACACAAGCAGAAATTAAATTCACTTCTACAGAAAAAATTCTGACAGCAGTTCAAATTGCAGTAGCAAAAGAGAGAGCCCTGACACAGGGTAAGCGCATAATGGTCGTTACTCCTGTACCTGCCTTAGAGTCAGTGACAAAAGTGAGCATTCCAAATGCAAAGGCTTTACATCCGAGATGGATACGATGGGTTAATTCCCTTGCTGCAACAGACGTTGAATACCTTTTTGACCCGTATTTGAAAACACAAGAATTTCTACAATACGAACAAGAATGTCCTCTGCCTACTGAGATTCTGCCTCTAGAACAGTACGGATGTATAATTTATACAGACGGTTCAGCACAAACCCGCAATTGGAGGTAAACAAGCTTATAGTGCTGTGTGCACAATCGTTAAAGGCTGCTGGCGCAATGGTAAATTCCAACCTATAGTCACTAAAGTGCAATCTCTAGGAGATTGTACAGCTCAGCGAGCTGAACTACATGCATTCAAGATGGAGCTTGAAAAACCGATCGCAAATTCCCCACACTGATAGTTTGCGATTCGTATTATTGCTTTCAATCTTACAATGAATACTTGCAGAACTGGATTAAAATTGGTTCAAAGATGCTAAAGGTGGCACAATCAAGCATAAGTTGCTTTGGAAACAAGTAGTTCTGTTACAACAAGAACTACAAAAAGCTTGCGTGATCCACACACTGAGTCATAAACGTGAGGGCGTTCACATTGCAGGGAATTCATTGGCTGATGAAGCCGCGAAGGCAGCTGTGCAAACGGCTTCCGTAGCTGCAATCACTCATTCAAAAATGAAAATAGATGGAGAAATAATGCTAGCTGTCAATGCGACAAGCAAAGGCAGCAGTGCAGCGTTACCTCAAAACTATCCACTCAATACATAATTGATGCAAACTCCGTTCCTTTTGCTCGAATCCCTGGAGTGGGGATAGAGTGATTCCAAACAGAAAACGTTGAGTAGCTTTGATGCACGAAGCACAGAGGGTCTAATACATCAGGGGATCTATAAATCTATACTACAATTAAAAGAGACGTACTGGTGGCCAGGGATGAATGGTCACATTCCCACATTTGCAATTAATTACCATGACTGCAACAGAGATCGCAGCAGAGAAAGCTGCCAGATACATGACTACAGTGTAGCCAGCCCAGTACGGACACCATTGTTAGACAGCACTAAACTATCTACATGCAGACGTCCCTATGGACAAATGCTGTCCCACAAATATTAAGACAAGATTCATTTGGATGTGGCCCCAGCGCTCAGCTGATGCCGAACTGTTATGAAAGATTTGCTAGTCTTTATCGGCACATACGCAGTCGGCGTGTTTCATTCTGACCAGGGTCCTGCTTTTCCCTCAAAAGCTTACAAGGAGGCCATGGCCAATCTGGGCGTTGCATTGCGTTATTCCAGTCCATTCCATCCAGAGGAAAATTTGGTAGAGGAGAGAAAAAACCCAGACATAAAGCAATCAATAACAGCTAGGGTATTAGGCTCGGGTGACAGGTGGGTCAAACATCTAATAAGTGTCCAACGTAGTCTTAACAATCTGCCAAGAAGTTCTCTAGGGGGAATCACTCCATATGAAATACTTTTTGGAATAAGAATGATTGTCCAGGACCTTGATTCCAATTTCCAATTTAAAACATTTATAGAGCGCAGCGTGCACCGTATGGTTTCTTGGCGCTAGTAGAGAGTTCGGCAACTGAGGCAAAATAAAACCTGTCATAGAGAAGAAGGGAAGTTACACGGGGAAGGCCTGTTTGAAAAGGAACGTTTTTAGATCTTTACGGAAAGAAAGATAATGAGTGGCAGAACGAAGGTGATCGGGGAGGGAGTTCCAGAAAGTGGGAGCTAAGGTAGAAAAGGTGGTTCCACCCCACTTTTTACGTTTGAAACGTGGGATTTGAAGGAGAGACTTGGAAGAAGACCGAAGCTCTCTGGTGGGGACGTATTCTTTTATTAGCGAGGAAATGAAGGCGGGGGCAGTGCCTTGACGGGCCTGGAAGACCTACAGCCGGTCTTGAAAAGGGAACGTTCCTTAACCTCTTGGCTGCTAATGACAAGGGTAACTCGTCATGCACTTTTCATTGATTTCAATGGAAATTAAATGAGAATAGGTAAATGGCCTTAGCAGCCAAGGTGTTAACAGGAAGCCAGTGAAGCTCCCTGAGGAGGGGTGTGGAGTGATGATAACGTGAGAGACCATAGACCAACCGGGCCGCCTGGTTCTGGACCATCTGGAGCCTCCGCAGGCTGTATGCTGGGATGCCGTTGTAAAGGGCATTGGCATAGTCCAGCCACGATATCACCAGTGCGGCCATGATCAGCTTAAGTGCCTGGGGGGAAAAGAAACGGGAGACAGTGAGGATGGTTCGGAGGGTGAGGAAGCAGGAGGAGACTAAAGAGCTGATTTGTGAATGGAGGGTGAGCTGGTTGTTCATTTTAACACCCAGTGTTTTGACCGTGGTTGAAGGAGTGGGGGAGGTACCAAGAGTGGGGGGCCAGAAGAGAGAGTTCCAGAGACTGGAAGAACCACCGGTGAGAACCAACTCGGTTTTATCCGGGTTCAATTTGAGATGGTTGTGGTTCATCCAGTCCCTGATGAATGTCATGGTGGACTGGAAATTAGAGACAGAGAAGGGAGAGGAGGATAGATCAAAGATGAGCTGGAGGTCATCCGCATAATTGTACACGGTGACCTCCAGCTGCTGAAGAGCGAAAATGAGAGGAAAGATATAGAGATTGAATAGTAAGGGGGAAAGAGAGGAGCCCTGGGGAACACCACAGGTGACAGGGAGTGGGGTGGTCGTAAAGTCTCCTAGCCGGACCGCCTGGGTGCGGTCCCTCAGGAAGGAGGAAAGCCAGATCAGGGCTGAACCCTCAATTCCAGCGGCCTTGACACGGGACAATAAGATGGTATGGTCCACCGTGTCAAAGGCGACGGAGAGATCGAGGAGTACCAACGCCTGGTGTTTGTTATTATCCATACCCTTCCTGAGGTTGTCCAGGACCGAGACCACAACTGATTCGGTCGAGTGCCTGGGGCGGAAGCCGGCTTGGCGGGAGGCCAGTCCCCCATTAACCTCTACATGGGCGCTGAGGACCGCGGTGACATGGCGTTCCAGCACCTTGCCCAAATAGGGCAGCAGGGAAATGGGGCGGTAATTGGCTGAGATGGACGGGTCAGCGCCAGGCTTCTTTAAAATAGGCACTACGGTGGCTGATTTAAGCGCAGGGGTCACTACTCCCTGCGCAAGGGAGCTGTTGAGGAAAGTAATGGGGGGTTCAGGGCAAGAGGAATAGATTTGTTGCAGGATGCGTGCCGGACAGATGTCTGCCGGAGAACCCGACTTTACTTTGGGGAGTATCTCCAGGAATATTGCCTCAGTGAGGGGGGGAATGGAGGTAAGATGACATTGACCAGTGGGAGGGGAGGGATCAACAAAGGCAGACGAGGGGGGGGGGGATGTTGGCCTTGATGGTAACGATCTTATCCAAGAAGTAAATGTTAAGTTGGTCGCATAGTGACTGGGATGGAGGGATTTGGGGTAAAGCTCTATCGGAATAGGCCAGGTCCTTCACTATACCGAAGATTTCCCTAGGTTTGTTTTCGGCTGACATTATTTTTGTTGAGAAATAGGTGGTTTTGGCGGAGAGGATTGCAGTTTTGTATTCGGCAAGTGATGTGAGATAGAGGGTTTTTAGTGAGGGGCAGTAATTTTTTCTCCACTGCCTCTCTGCCTGTCGGGCGGTCAGTTTCAGCTTTTTTAGGTGGTCGTTGAACCATCTGTTGGAGTCCTTGGGTCGCCGTGTGGAAATGCGACGCAGGGGAGCCACTGAGTCACAACCTCCAGCCAGCCAGGTATTAATAGCGTTGGCTTGAGAGTCGGATGAGAGACCAGAAAGGGTTGGAGTGGAATTCCGAAGCAGGGAGGACAAGGAAGGAAGATCAATTCTGTTCCAATTCCGCGCCCAGGTATTTTTGGCGTGTGGGGCTTTGGACACAGGGTTGAGAGAGATGGAGAAAGAGATAAGGGCATGGTCGGACCAGGGACAAGGAGATACAGTCACCGAGGAGACTGGAAGGTTGAGGGACCAAACCTGGTCAAGTATGTGACCGTGAGAATGAGTGGGGACAGTTATGTGCGGGACAAAGTTCAGAGAAAGAAGCGATTCTGTGAACTCTTTCGAGGCAGTGCACTCAAAGGGGTCCGAGGGCCAGTAGTTAAAATTCCCTAGCACCAAGACCGAAGCGTAGTTGACCACCAAGTTGGCCAGCAGGTCTTGAAATGCCGGTAAGAACAGAGACGAAGACTGGGGTAGGCGATACATTAGAAGGCAAGTAATAGGGGGGGAGAAGAAGAGGTAGCGGACTACAAGGAACTCAGTGAGGGGGATGGGGGAAGAGGGAAGGGTTTGAAAGTTCAATTCAGACCGAGCGATTAACGCCACACCACCGCCAACCCTGCCTGCCGGGCGATCGGCACGTAAGGCAACGTAGGAAGGGGGAGGGTAGCCAAGAGAACGGGGAGGGAAGAATCACAGAACCAGGTCTCGGTCAAGAGCAGTAAGTCAGGCTTCTCAGTGTCGAGTAGGACAAACAGCTCGTGATGGTGCTTGACCGCTGACCTGGTGTTGAGTAAAAGAACAGATAATGACGGAGTAGGGGGGGGGGATCAGGCGGGGAAAAGCAAAGTGGCGGAGAGGCCGACCGGCAAGGCGGCGATGTTGGAGTAGAAGGAGGGACAAGCCCTAATGAGGCGATGTGCCTACGGACGGTTTCTGAGAGTGGCCAGTGGCCTTGGAGGGTGGTAAGCTCCTCAGAAGTGTATGATGTAAATTTGGCATGGAGTCGTGCCCCTGGCCCCGTCCGGCCGCGGACGGGCGCAGACGGGCTTGCCTTAGGTGCGCCTTCGGCGCGCAAACGGCGCGCCCGCTGCGCACGTCCGCTGCGCGTTCTGAAGTTGCACATTGTTATAGGAGGCTCAAGGGCGGGAAGGGGGCGTGGCCTCGAGGTGGGCGTGGCCAGCGGCGATGGCAGCCGGTGCAAGGGGGTCACATGAGCGCTAGGTCCGCTCTACCGTGCCCTTAAAGTGCGAGGTGCTTGAGGAATAGTAAGTAAAGTTTTAAAAAGCAAGTAAAGTTTTTAAAAAGACAAACAATTCAATAACGCTTCTGCTCCCGGCTTTTTGCCTCAGGAGAGTGAACCCAACAGAGCGCTAGCGTATCAGCGCTTATGAAGGGCGGGAAGGGGGCGTGGCCTCGAGGTGGGCGTGGCCAGCGGCGATGGCAGCCGGTGCAAGGGGGTCACGTGAACGCTAGGTCCGCTCTACCGTGCCCTTAAAGTGCGAGGTGCTTGAGGAATAGTAAGTAAAGTTTTAAAAAGCAAGTAAAGTTTTTAAAAAGACAAACAATTCAATAACGCTTCTGCTCCCGGCTTTTCGCCTCAGGAGAGTGAACCCAACAGAGCGCTAGCGTATCAGCGCTTATGAAGGGCGGGAAGGGGGCGTGGCCTCGAGGTGGGCGTGGCTAGCGGCGATGGCAGCCGGTGCAAGGGGGTCACGTGAGCGCTAGGTCCGCTCTACCGTGCCCTTAAAGTGCGAGGTGCTTGAGGAATAGTAAGTAAAGTTTTAAAAAGCAAGTAAAGTTTTTAAAAAGACAAACAATTCAATAACGCTTCTGCTCCCGGCTTTTCGCCTCAGGAGAGTGAACCCAACAGAGCGCTAGCGTATCAGCGCTTATGAAGGGCGGGAAGGGGGCGTGGCCTCGAGGTGGGCGTGGCCAGCGGCGATGGAAGCCGGTGCAAGGGGGTCACGTGAGCGCTAGGTCCGCTCTACCGTGCCCTTAAAGTGCGAGGTGCTTGAGGAATAGTAAGTAAAGTTTTAAAAAACAAGTAAAGTTTTTAAAAAGACAAACAATTCAATAACGCTTCTGCTCCCGGCTTTTCGCCTCAGGAGAGTGAACCCAACAGAGCGCTAGCGTATCAGCGCTTATGAAGGGCGGGAAGGGGGCGTGGCCTCGAGGTGGGCGTGGGCGTGATCGTCACACTTCAGTGGTAGAACAAAAACCTTTTGATATCAAAGACCGTTTGGCTGTTTTCCAGTACTTAAATGAAATAACAAAAAGTCAAAGCAAGGTATTTCTGAAGCCAACGACCACTGAAGAGAAACCACCCGTCTCAGCAAGGCCTGCCTGGATTCCAAAGATTGAGGATCTAGTCAGAGAAAAGATCGGGTACAAGAAGGAATTTGGGCCTTCTTACAGACAACCAGTACCTGTGCTAGCAATCCACGGATCAAGAACAGTGTTACTGCAGCCCCTTGCTGGAAGAAAGGAGAACAGGTTCGTGTCTAACGACCTGGTCAAACCATATCATGTAGCTGATCATAAGAAGTATGCCAAGTGGACTCCAAAGATGTAGCAGATGCCAAAATCTGGCTAATATCCAAAAGGTTCTAACTGAGAAACTCATCACCTTAGAAGACTCTGCAGTACAGAATAAAGGACTATGCAACAAAGCCATGGAAATTATGCCTCTTGAGACCCAACTAACAGTTCGTCAAGAAACACCTGTCTACAATGAAATAGCATCTGACTATACTAACATGACAAGTGATCAAGTGGTTTCAGCGATTTCGTTGAATCCTGAAGCGATCCCTACAATTGACAGAACTGCCTCTGGCTATTTCATTAACTTCGATACGTTTTCCGAGGATCCCAGCGAACATGAAACAAAGCCAGCTAAAAGAACTTTTAAGAAACAAGCAACAGAACTTTTTCATTAACTGGAAAAGACTTATATGGTTTCACCTTGGATTGAACTTTGGATTGTGTTGGGTGTACTTTTTCTTCTACTTTGGTTGACTCTGGTATTTACCTTGGGATTGCTCATCAATGGGAGATATAGTACAAAGGACACAGCAAGTAAGAACATCAACTTACTCCTCAAGCCACACAAAATCATCCCATCGTGAAGAAAGAGACTTGTCATCAGTGATCATCACAGCCGTTCCTATACCTGGTGGTATAGCTTGGGACAGAACTGATTATAACATCTTTTATCCTGCAGAGCTGTTGAAGATTCTACACCAATTCAAGGTTTCCTTGAGTGACTTTATTTCACCCTGCACCTTTTCTGATGATTGGAACTTGGAGATTGTTAATAATATGATGTCAGACTTAGAAATGTCTGCAACATTTAAAAATCATGAATACTTAGAAGGTTCTTCGGATTGTGAACAAATGTGCTGTTATAATCACTATGGTCCTCATTTCTTGCATAAATCTGCAAACCGTAGAAATGTTTTAACTTATAACCAATGGGAACATTGTCCAATGCCACCGAAAGGTAGCTCAAAAACATTTTATGATAAATTTCCATACTTTTCAGGTTTTAATGTTTCAAATCCAGAAACATTTTACTTTAAAAATATAAATAAGACAGGTATGAAAAGTATGCTGACTAATACCAAGCAAATTTATTCTGCAGCCTTTTATGCTCAGCTGTCTACTTTAGGCTTTGACCTTTGGAAAGACAACATAGAGACAAAAACTGTCTAGGGCACAAAAGACTGGCAGGTGCCGGGATTAGAAGCTTTATTTAGAGCCTGCATTATCCCAGAACAAATACCTTCACCTACACCGGATAGTAATAACACTACAGAAGGGGTGGTCGACATACATACTATTTTTCTTCACAACAGAACAGATCCTGATTGTAAAAAATGGTTAATCTGGCCCACATACACAAACAACTGTCAAGATAGATTCCTGAATAAAACACAAGGGTTCACATTTACTAGGCCAGATCCAAGATATGTCCAGAGAAAACATCCAGGGATAGTAACTTCATACAGTGTGGGAAAACTGTGCCTTGAGTGGCTGCATAAATCTACACTAAAGGAAGTAAAAAAACACTATTCTTTACTTAAAGATGGCGTTGATCTGAGGGACTTCTTACAAGGACCTACTGAACTGTGTCATAAACATTTTATATACGCCGGTATCTATGCCATTTATAATGAAGCCTGGAAAGCTACGCAAGAATAGACTGCAAAACGAATACGAGAAATTGATCATAATTATTTTGAGTAATCTCTCTCTGTAGTTGACAATGGGTTAACGGCTCTGTCATCCAGAATATATTTTTCGGACAGCATAGTATCCTCTGCCATAGACATAATGGACCAGGACTTGGTCATGTTACAACATGGTACGTCACAATTGCGTTCTATAATGCTTTTGGGCTAGACGTTACAAAACCTTTGTTACGGCTATGTGACTTGGCGTCAATCAACACCACGTCATTGTTTTCTGAATTTAACCTTACAGATAAACAAATCACACTGGCACAGACGGGAGCAGACTATAGGGTGTTGAGCATTGAAAAACTGGAGAGATTACCATTAACTGTTTCTCAGAAACCAGCAACAGAATGGATCATACATGGTACAACCACTCT
The DNA here is from genome assembly GCF_964263255.1 of Lissotriton vulgaris. Lineage (NCBI taxonomy): Eukaryota > Metazoa > Chordata > Amphibia > Caudata > Salamandridae > Lissotriton > Lissotriton vulgaris. The sequence continues at coordinate 504,667,269 of NC_141694.1, forward strand.
GCCTGTTACAATTTTCCATTTTCAGCATTGTTTAAAACATATACCAGCAGGCGTATATGAAAGGTTGGGTAAAGAATACCTCAGGATTTACCTTATACACACAAATGTTGTAGTGGGGGAAAAGAAGTGTTTCTTAGTGGTACAATTTGCAAAAATGCACTAAGCAGTTATTATTATTATTTTTTATTATTATTATAGTCCTTTATATCACGCACAGCTTCCTCCAACGGAAGTGTCCCGGCACTAGTTCACTCCTATGTCATGGTGTTAATTTACACAGGGCCTGCAATGGTTCCTCGAACAACTTATCCTGCCACCTGCAATGTTCTCCAGCTGCAGTGATTGATCCAACTTTTAGGCAGCTTTATAATGGAAGTTATATTATGTTGAATGATCACAGCTGCTGTAGCATGTTGCCAAGAACCCCCTATCTCGTAACTGTGTCAGCCAGGGTCACTTGCTTTATGCAGGTATTGTTTCCTTAAACTAAGACGGACGGAAGTCGCCATTATGGCCTTCACTGAACATCTCTGCTATACGAATTGATACTTTAAGCAGACTGAAAGCCATTATTTTACAAAAAACTGTGCCACTGACCTCGACAAAAAAACGTATGATCTGCAAGTTCCAAGGACTTCTGCAGAGATGCATGTGCTTTTATCGACAAACTGCCCTATACAGTCCTCGGAAATGTTAGGTCGTATCTTAAACATGTCTGATACGAGTGGTGTACATGTATTTAAGACAATTCTTTCGGGACTGTTAGCACCCTTTGAAGCAGTCCTAGGCATATTTCCAAACTTTGTGCACTTTGTGTTTGGCGGACTGCCTCTCGTTTTGGGACTCACACCAGGGATACTATTTTTGCTCCTTCTGCTCCGATATGGCAAGCCAACTCACCATCGATACCCAGATCACCTTGGAGAACACTCTCCTGGCAATGAAGTGTTGTGAGAGCAGAATACAAATACTGGTATTGACTTGTTTAAGAGATTTGAACACCACGTTGTGAGAAGTTGGCCTGGTATATGATGTTCACTATTCTAGTGAGCACCAGTCCAAACAACCCTTATGGTGATGGTTGTAAAGTCAACCTTATAGACCAGCTATCCTAGTGGTAGCATGGACAAAGCAGTCTTAGGCTAAACTCAAGAGGGCATGTGAAGCCAGCTGGTTTACCATATGTAACCCCTTTAATACCAAATGAAAGGACACCACACAGGATATATATAAAATATTTATGTTATTTATTTCTAGGCTATCCCTCTGAACTCTTTATGAGGTCAGAGGCACAAGCACAATACAAGATATTCAATTAAAATACAATAGGTTGCACAAATTACAGTAGGGTTCTAGGGGCACGCTAAACCATATACTAAAATAGTGGTATAAGGACCACTACACAGAAAGTGAATAGGCCTAGGGCCTAAGCATGGGCGGAAAATCCGTTACGCTCGCGGATTTTGCGGATTTTCGGGAAATCCGCAATCCGCGAGATTTGCGGATTTCCCGCAAAATCCGCAAATTCGCACGCAGCGGATTTTTTTGGCGGCGCGCGGCGTTGGTGATACAATTTTTGCGGCGCGCGGCGTTTATCATCGTTTGCCGAGTTGTTTTTTTCGATAGTTTGCGAGTGCTGCGCCATTTTGGATCTTGCTGTGTGATCCCGCGGGAATTGGCGAGCGCGATTACGTCATCGCGGCTTGCCAGCGATAGTTTGTCAACGCGAGTACGGCGAGATCACGTCTCGCGGTACTTCCCAATTGCGAGATTTGAGATGCGGCGAGCGAAAATATAAATTTGCAATTCTGCACAAGAAATCCACCAGCAAGCAGCATAAACCTTCTAGAAATGATGATTTTTATGTGAATAACTCCTTAGTTTGACATTTGCCTGCACTTTTTTAGCGAGGAGTCCATTTTGGGGAGGGGGGCAGGGGGGTGGGAGGAAGGAAGTGCCCCATAGTCTTCAACTTCCTGTTCCTGTTCAGCAGGCTCCTCCCAGTGCTTTGTCCATCTCCTGGTCACTTTTCATTTGGATGTGGAGCTGGAAGGATTACTTTTTGTGGATGCTGCTGGATCTTTGGATTTGAGGCCTTTTTGACTTTCTTTGGATCACTGTTGGATTAGAAATTTTACAACTAAGTTTGTTTGGGGCATTACAGTTGCTGCAACTAAAATTTTGGACTTTTCGATTTTTGGGCTGTTTTGGGGCCTTTTGCCCAGGGGTACTCAGTGGTGGGTGGACTGATTCTTTCTGTGGGTTGGCTTGAACTTAAACATCATGGAGGCCATAGATGAATTGGGATTGTGCTGATTTTTCTGTGTTTTTCGATTTTTGACCTGTTGTTGGGGCCTTGACCAGGGGTAGTGAGTGGTGCATGGGCCTAGTCTTTCTGTGGGCTGTCTTGAACTTAAACATCATGGAGGGCATAGATGGAATGGGACTGTGCTGATTTTTCTGTGTTTTTCGATTTTTGACCTGTTGTTGGGGCCTTGACCAGGGGTAGTGAGTGGTGCATGGGCCTAGTCTTTCTGTGGGCTGTCTTGAATTTAAACATCATGGAGGGCATGGATGGAATGGGATTGTGCTGATTTTGCAGTGTTTTTCGATTTTTGGGGGTGTTCATGGGGAGGGACATGCCATGTGGCTGGTGGCCATTTTGAGTGCAGCTACAGGCACTGGCCATGTGCTGGCAGGCAAGTGGCCATTTTGAATGCAGGCTTTGTTGTTAGGCCTCCAACCATTTTGCCTACTTTTCAACCTTTATTTATGCCCAGGGGTAGTGAGTCTTGCATGGGCCTAGTCTTTCTGTGGGTTGTCTTGAATTTAAACATCATGGAGGCCATGGATGGAATGGGATTGTGCAGATTTTTCAGTGATTTTCGTTTTTTGGGCCTGTACTTGTGGCCTTTTCACCAGGGGTATTTGAGTCTAGCATGGGCCTAGTCTTTCTGTGGGCTGTCTTGAATTTAAACATCATGGAGGCCATGGATGGAATGGGATTGTGCTGATTTTGCAGTGTTTTTCGATTTTTGGGGGTGTTCATGGGGAGGGACATGCCATGTGGCTGGTGGCCATTTTGAGTGCAGCTACAGGCACTGGCCATGTGCTGGCAGGCAAGTGGCCATTTTGAATGCAGGCTTTGTTGTTAGGCCTTCAACCATTTTGCCTACTTTTCAACCTTTATTTATGCCCAGGGGTAGTGAGTCTTGCATGGGCCTAGTATTTCTGTGGGTTGTCTTGAATTTAAACATCATGGAGGCCATGGATTGAATGGGATTGTGCTGATTTTGCAGTGTTTTTCGATTTTTGGGGGTGTTCATGGGGAGGGACATGCCATGTGGCTGGTTGCCATTTTGAGTGCAGCTACAGGCACTGGCCATGTGCTGGCAGGCAAGTGGCCATTTTGAATGCAGGCTTTGTTGTTAGGCCTCCAACCATTTTGCCTACTTTTCAACCTTTATTTATGCCCAGGGGTAGTGAGTCTTGCATGGGCCTAGTATTTCTGTGGGTTGTCTTGAATTTAAACATCATGGAGGCCATGGATTGAATGGGATTGTGCTGATTTTGCAGTGTTTTTCGATTTTTGGGGGTGTTCATGGGGAGGGACATGCCATGTGGCTGGTGGCCATTTTGAGTGCAGCTACAGGCACTGGCCATGTGCTGGCAGGCAAGTGGCCATTTTGAATGCAGGCTTTGTTGTTAGGCCTCCAACCATTTTGCCTACTTTTCAACCTTTATTTATGACCAGGGGTAGTGAGTCTTGCATGGGCCTAGTCTTTCTGTGGGTTGTCTTGAATTTAAACATCATGGAGGCCATGGATGGAATGGGATTGTGCAGATTTTTCAGTGATTTTCGTTTTTTGGGCCTGTACTTGTGGCCTTTTCACCAGGGGTATTTGAGTCTAGCATGGGCCTAGTCTTTCTGTGGGCTGTCTTGAATTTAAACATCATGGAGGCCATGGATGGAATGGGATTGTGCTGATTTTGCAGTGTTTTTCGATTTTTGGGGGTGTTCATGGGGAGGGACATGCCATGTGGCTGGTGGCCATTTTGAGTGCAGCTACAGGCACTGGCCATGTGCTGGCAGGCAAGTGGCCATTTTGAATGCAGGCTTTGTTGTTAGGCCTCCAACCATTTTGCCTACTTTTCAACCTTTATTTATGCCCAGGGGTAGTGAGTCTTGCATGGGCCTAGTCTTTCTGTGGGTTGTCTTGAATTTAAACATCATGGAGGCCATGGATGGAATGGGATTGTGCAGATTTTTCAGTGTTTTTCGATTTTTGGGGGTGTTCATGGGGAGGGAGAGGGACATGCCATGTGGCTGGTGGCCATTTTGAGTGCAGCTACAGGCACTGGCCATGTGCTGGCAGGCAAGTGGCCATTTTGAATGCAGGCTTTGTTGTTAGGCCTCCAACCATTTTGCCTACTTTTCAACCTTTATTTATGCCCAGGGGTAGTGAGTCTTGCATGGGCCTAGTCTTTCTGTGGGTTGTCTTGAATTTAAACATCATGGAGGCCATGGATGGAATGGGATTGTGCAGATTTTTCAGTGATTTTCGTTTTTTGGGCCTGTACTTGTGGCCTTTTCACCAGGGGTATTTGAGTCTAGCATGGGCCTAGTCTTTCTGTGGGCTGTCTTGAATTTAAACATCATGGAGGCCATGGATGGAATGGGATTGTGCTGATTTTGCAGTGTTTTTCGATTTTTGGGGGTGTTCATGGGGAGGGACATGCCATGTGGCTGGTGGCCATTTTGAGTGCAGCTACAGGCACTGGCCATGTGCTGGCAAGTGGCCATTTTGAATGCAGGCTTTGTTGTTAGGCCTCCAACCATTTTGCCTACTTTTCAACCTTTATTTATGCCCAGGGGTAGTGAGTCTTGCATGGGCCTAGTCTTTCTGTGGGTTGTCTTGAATTAAACATCATGGAGGCCATGGATGGAATGGGATTGTGCTGATTTTGCAGTGTTTTTCGATTTTTGGGGGTGTTCATGGGGAGGGACATGCCATGTGGCTGGTGGCCATTTTGAGTGCAGCTACAGGCACTGGCCATGTGCTGGCAGGCAAGTGGCCATTTTAAATGCAGGCTTTGTTGTTAGGCCTCCAACCATTTTGCCTACTTTTCAACCTTTATTTATGCCCAGGGGTAGTGAGTCTTGCATGGGCCTAGTCTTTCTGTGGGTTGTCTTGAATTTAAACATTATGGAGGGCATGGACGGATTGGGATTGTGCTGATTTTGCAGTGTTTTTCGATTTTTTTGTGCTCTATAACTGAACTGATGTTCCTTTGTCTTCCATTTTTTTTAGGTGCACAAGACTCAAGAGAACCACCAGTGCCAGGAAGAAGTCCTGCAGCGGTGTGTGTGTGCAGCATAACGTCACGCGACGTCACGTCTGGCCTCAGACAACTCTACAATTCGTGCAACTGCGGCCTGCTGTCTGACCTGCTCTGAAGAAGATGGCCCCGCCCCCAAAGAAAGTTCTCCGTAGCTCCTCTAGCAAGAAAGTTGCTAGTAAGGAGCAGAAGAAGCAAGTTACCAAGGAGGCTGGTGTGCCACCCGCCACTTTTTTTGGGAGCAAAAAAAAAAGTACGCCTGCAGCAGCAGGATCTGCTGGGGACCAAGCTGGGAGCAGCACCCCTGCTCCATTGGGTTCAGTGCCTCCACCACCACGCCAACTTAAGTCAAAGCCCTTGAGTGCTTCAGAGGCAGTCAGTGTACTTCTCCAATCACCATCGACCAGTGATGTTGGCTCATCGTAAGAAAGTAGCAGCAATGTCCCTGAATCAACACAGGTTGTTGTAACTCATCTGACAAGTGTTGAACAACCACAGCCGCAACAACAACACCATGTGCAAGTACACGCCCAAGTACATGTGGAAGGAGAGGCAGCAAAAGGAGATGCGCAAGCAAAGGTGCATGGAGGTTCACAAGTGCCCACAATAGTTGTTCCTCCCGAAGTAGGGGCACATTTGGAAATCGACAATGAAGCCGAGGTATCATTGGAAGCCACTCCTCCTGATGATCATTCATTGTCTTCCACATCTCTAGCAAGGAAAAGATCAAGGGGGTGTCTACATCTTCTTCAAGCCCACCTCGTTCTGATGCAAGTGATCTGTCTTGGGAACCACAACTGCGGTCTGACAGTGAGGCACACCATGATCTGACACCGGTACCTAAGCGTAAAAGGAAGGTCGTCCAAAAACTCAAACCTATGGAGTGTGATGAGGCTCAACAAGAAGTGACAGATACTGCTGGTGATGAAGCCTCTCACGATGACGACGAGCCAGTCATCACAAAGGTCACTGCAGCCCCACCGGGCATGCAGCAAAGAGACATTTTGACCCTATCCCGAGAAGCTGCTGAGCGTGATGATGATGTCGGCGAGGAGGCAATGGAAATGGAATCATTAGATTTGGAGTTAAGTAGTACACCAAAACCTACCGCTTCCATATTTCTTCCTCGCAAGAAGGTACCCACCTCGTCCTCGACCTCAATTCGTGGTGGTGAAAGTGCAAAATGTACTGAAGTTCGGCAATCCACATCCTCCACTTCATCTGGCATTAGCAGCAGGACCACCACCACCAGTATCGCCGCCTCCTCCGGCCCCCGAAGACATTTCAAGTCTCCAGTTTGGGACTTCTTTAGTGTTTGCCCAAAAAATGAAAACGTAGCCATTTGTAGCATTTGTAAGCTTCGAGTTAGTCGTGGTAAGTTGGGTTCCAACTATGGTACCGGAGGCCAGAGAGGTCATCTTAGGAGAACGCACGATGTCCAATGGTTTGCGCACCTACACACGATCAAGGAAGCCGCAATTGCACGCAATGAAACGTTGTTTTTTCATCTGGTGATGACGAGGAGGTAGAAGACGATTCAAACACTTCACTTACACCCAGTTCCCCTGTCAGCAGCACACCCCATGGGAGCCACACTAAGAGTGTGGGAGAGAGTGAGACATCAATGCGGAAAAGTTCATCAGCGAGCGTAACTGGGTCGAAGAGATCATCATCATCCCGTAAATCCTTGGTCCAGGGCAACATTAAAAAGATGTTGTTTACAGAAGCGCAATATGAACGCAACCACCCAATGACCCGTCTGTATAACACTAAGCTGGCTAAAATGCTAGCTCTGGACCTTCTCCCTTTTTCTTTTGTAGAAGGGGTTGGTTTTCTAGAATTAGTGACAGCGCTCTGCCCTAAATGGAAGGTTCCTAGCCGGTTCTATTTTGCCCGAGTTGCGGTTCCAGCACTACATGAAGATGTTCTGAAGGTGATTGGGGCAGCTTTGCAGAAGAGTGCTGTTCACACTATACATCTGACAACAGACATGTGGACCAGTGGCGCAGGCGCTGATTACATGTGCATCACTGCACACTGGGTCTCTTTTTCAGGGGCTAAAGCAAAGCTAAACTCAGGTGTTGACACTAACATTGTTTTTAAAGGTGCTCGGAAACATGCAACACTAGCCATGTTTGGTTTGGAGAAACGTCACACAGCAGAAAACATTTTGGATGTCTTTGACATAAAGGTCCTTAACTGTCTGTCCCCACTAAAACGCAAGGTTGGTTATGTTTCCACGGACAATGGCGCCAATATAGTTAAGGCCATGAGGGACGGTTACTATTTCAGAGTGCCGTGTTTGGCGCACTGTATAAACCTGGTTGTCCAAAAATTCTTGGGTAATAAAGGCAGTGCAGCGTACAGTGTATTGGAGACCTGCCGAAAAATTTGCAAGCATTTCAGGCATTCTTTTAAGGCCCGGAAGCAGCTGAGGAGCCTGCTATATCAACGTCAAATGCCAGTGAAAGCACTCATCCAGGAGGTGGTAACACGTTGGAACTCAACCTTCTACATGCTTGAGCGTCTGTATGAGCAGTATACGGAACTCGATCAATATTTCTTGAAAGAGGGTATAGAGGAGCTGAGGATGGGTGGACCGCAATGGAACATAGTTGAAAGCCTGACACGCATGCTTCGTCCTTTTGAGTTCTTCACGCGTGCAGTCAGCAAGGAGGACTCTAATTTGGGAAAAGCTATCCCATTGTTGTACATGCTGGAGGACCAACTGAAGGAGGTGTGTTCTGTGTTTGGAAAAGATGACAAAAAGCAAGACTCTTTGCTTCTGGCTGAGCAATTATTAGAGCTCCTACAAGGTGATGAACGTCTTAAAAAGATCCACTCAGAACAGCATTACATTTGTGCTACTATTCTGGATCCACGCTACAAAAAGGCGCTGGCAGGCCAAGCATTCTTTCCTTTTGATGATGAACATGTTCCAAAGTACAAACGTTGGCTAGCCTTGTCAGCCAAGAAGTTTGAAACAGAACGGCTGGAAATTGAAGGAAATGGCAGTACATCAGCAGGCCATCCCCAGTCAAAACAATCCACTTCTGCACCTGTGGCTGTGGCACAAGTGACCTCTCAGCCGTTAAAGACACCGGCAACCGGATCATCTGCACGAAAGACAACAGAAACATTGGAGGCTGAAGAGGATTGGCTAGCTCTGCGTGGGTTTGGTTCTCAAAAGGTCAGAGGCACAGCAAGAGCTAAGCAAAGTGGAGGAACCTTGGATGAGGACCTTGAGTCGATGGTGAAGGACTATCTGAATGACTCAACAGAGGTCTATGTTAATTCTGACCCATTGGCGTATTGGCATGGGAAAAAAGAATTGTGGCCACAGCTCACCAACCTGGCTTTAAACTACTTGTCTTGCCCACTCGCAAGTGTGTCTTCTGAACGGGTTTTCAGTGCGGCTGGTGGGATTGTAACTCCCAAACGGAGCCGCCTCTCGCCCAAAAATGTGGAGAGGTTAACAATGATCAAGATGAATCAGCACCTCATACCACCAGATTTCAGAGTACGAGAGAGCGTGCCGGATGAAGAGGAGGTGGCCAGCAACATAGATGAGGGAATTTCTACTCTGTCAGGTGACACTGACCTCACCCTGCCTGAATTCGCAGAGTATGATGACGAAGCCTTATTCTTATTCCTGGACCGTGATACCGACTTCGAGCCCTGAAAATGAGACAACGAATCAATAACTTTCTTTTTCATCCTTATTCACTTTTATTCCTGTGTGTCTGTCTTTCTTTGTTGTGCACAGTTAATATAATTCAAACTTTAATCAGATAATCACAAAAACAAGCCCATCAGCAGAACTGTCTTCACTTGTTTGCTAATTTATTTGAAGGTGCCGCAGTCTGCATTCCTCAGGTTCACAAGTTCAGAAGAACATGCTCCTCTATCCTCCTCCTCCAGACTCCTATTTCCATCAAAGCAGAGGGCTGGTTTACGCCCAATGAAGAAAGACTCAGCACTTGTGGGGGTGTTGTTCTACCTCTTTGCAGGTGAGTTGACGGGTCTGGGGCCATTGCTGGGAAGCACTAAAAGTGGTTTGGACCAAATCCGAGGCGGAATATTTTTTGTGTTTTTGATGACTTGCTTGCCTTTGAGGTGCTCTTAGGGGGGGTTCCGTCTGTTTGTGGGTGAGTTTCGTGGTCTGGGAGCATTGCTGGGACACTCTAATCTTGATTGCATTTGCTTTTCAGGAAATCCGTCGTGCCAACCCCGACTTATGGCCTAGCTACGCAGCGCGTTTGGACCGAAGGCCCAGAAATATTGCAAGTATGAGATTTTGCTTTTGGCCTGTTTGGGGGTGTTATGCTTCTTGGCGGGTGGGTTGACGGGTCTTGGGGCATTCCTGGGAAGGTCTAATACCGGGTAGAAGTGGTTGGGACAAAATCCAGGCCGATTTTTTTTTTGGCTATTTCTGACATTTTGCTCTATGTAGCGTTTTCGGGGGTCCTGTTTGGGGGGCTTCCTGGTGTTTGTGGGTGAGTTTCGTGGTCTGGGAGCACTGCTGGGACACTCTAATCTTGATTGCATTTGCTTTTCAGGAAATCCGTCGTGCCAACCCCGACTTATGGCCTAGCTACGCAGCGCGTTTGGACCGAAGGCCCAGAAATATTGCAAGTATGAGATTTTGCTTTTGGCATGTTTGGGGGTGTTATGCTTCTTGGCGGGTGGGTTGACGGGTCTTGGGGCATTCCTGGGAAGGTCTAATACCGGGTAGAAGTGGTTGGGACAAAATCCAGGCCGATTTTTTTTTTGGCTATTTCTGACATTTTGCTCTATGTAGCATTTTCGGGGGTCCTGTTTGGGGGGCTTCCTGGTGTTTGTGGGTGAGTTTCGTGGTCTGGGAGCACTGCTGGGACACTCTAATCTTGATTGCATTTGCTTTTCAGGAAATCCGTCGTGCCAACCCCGACTTATGGCCTAGCTACGCAGCGCGTTTGGACCGAAGGCCCAGAAATATTGCAAGTATGAGATTTTGCTTTTGGCCTGTTTGGGGGTGTTATGCTTCTTGGCGGGTGGGTTGACGGGTCTTGGGGCATTCCTGGGAAGGTCTAATACCGGGTAGAAGTGGTTGGGACAAAATCCAGGCCGATTATTTTTTTTGGCTATTTCTGACATTTTGCTCTATGTAGCGTTTTCGGGGGTCCTGTTTGGGGGGCTTCCTGGTGTTTGTGGGTGAGTTTCGTGGTCTGGGAGCAATGCTGGGACACTCTAATCTTGATTGCATTTGCTTTTCAGGAAATCCGTCGTGCCAACCCCGACTTATGGCCTAGCTACGCAGCGCGTTTGGACCGAAGGCCCAGAAATATTGCAAGTATGAGATTTTGCTTTTGGCCTGTTTGGGGGTGTTATGCTTCTTGGCGGGTGGGTTGACGGGTCTTGGGGCATTCCTGGGAAGGTCTAATACCGGGTAGAAGTGGTTGGGACAAAATCCAGGCCGATTTTTTTTTGGCTATTTCTGACATTTTGCTCTATGTAGCGTTTTCGGGGGCCTGTTTGGGGGGCTTCCTGGTGTTTGTGGGTGAGTTTCGTGGTCTGGGAGCACTGCTGGCTATATATACTTTACTTTGCAAGAGGTTTGAAGCAAATCCATGGTGGCAGAGGGGACTTAGGGCCTAGCTGCAGAGCGCGCGCGGAGTGATTTGGGAAATTTGTGAAAAATTGACTAAGTCCCCATTTTTGTACTTTTGCTCTTTGGCTGTTTGGGGGTCTTCTACGCGTTTTCTCCTGGGTTGACGGCTCTGGGGCCATTGCTGGGAAGCTCTAATACCGGATAAAAGTGTTTTGGACCAAATCCCAGGCGGAATTTTTTTTGTGTTTTTGATGACTTGCTTGCCTTTGAGGTGCTCTTAGGGGGGGTTCCGTCTCTTTGTGGGTGAGTTTCGTGGTCTGGGAGCATTGCTGGGACACTCTAATCTTGATTGCATTTGCTTTTCAGGAAATCCGTCGTGCCAACCCCGACTTATGGCCTAGCTACGCAGCGCGTTTGGACCGAAGGCCCAGAAATATTGCAAGTATGAGATTTTGCTTTTGGCCTGTTTGGGGGTGTTATGCTTCTTGGCGGGTGGGTTGCCGGGTCTTGGGGCATTCCTGGGAAGGTCTAATACCGGGTAGAAGTGGTTGGGACAAAATCCAGGCCGATTTTTTTTTTTGGCTATTTCTGACATTTTGCTCTATGTAGCGTTTTCGGGGGCCTGTTTGGGGGGCTTCCTGGTGTTTGTGGGTGAGTTTCGTGGTCTGGGAGCACTGCTGGCTATATATACTTTACTTTGCAAGAGGTTTGAAGCAAATCCATGGTGGCAGAGGGGACTTAGGGCCTAGCTGCAGAGCGCGCGCGGAGTGATTTGGGAAATTTGTGAAAAATTGACTAAGTCCCCATTTTTTTACTTTTGCTCTTTGGCTGTTTGGGGGTCTTCTACTCGTTTTCTCCTGGGTTGACGGCTCTGGGGCCATTGCTGGGAAGCTCTAATACCGGATAAAAGTGTTTTGGACCAAATCCCAGGCGGAATTTTTTTTGTGTTTTTGATGACTTGCTTGCCTTTGAGGTGCTCTTAGGGGGGGTTCCGTCTCTTTGTGGGTGAGTTTCGTGGTCTGGGAGCATTGCTGGGACACTCTAATCTTGATTGCATTTGCCTTTCAGGAAATCCGTCGTGCCAACCCCGACTTATGGCCTAGCTACGCAGCGCGTTTGGACCGAAGGCCCAGAAATATTGCAAGTATGAGATTTTGCTTTTGGCCTGTTTGGGGGTGTTATGCTTCTTGGCGGGTGGGTTGCCGGGTCTTGGGGCATTCCTGGGAAGGTCTAATACCGGGTAGAAGTGGTTGGGACAAAATCCGCGCGGAAAAGCCTTTAGTTTTGGCACTTTTTGTAACTTAGGGTTCGTTAGGGTTAGCCCTAGCAGCAGGATTGCATGTGTTTCGGGGTGTTCTAGATTTTTCCAACTGAGTTCTGGGGTCTTAGAGCACTCGTGAGAATGTGTAATTTTGGTTGCAAGTCATTTGAAGAAAATCCATGGTGGGAAAGGGGGGATTTGGCATAGTTAAAGAAAGCCTTTGCCACTATTCTTAACTTAGGGTTCGTTAGGGTTAGCAGTATTTCTATTGCATGTGTTTGAGTGGGGGGGATTTCGAGTCTTGGAGCGATGCTGGCTATGGCTACTTTTGCTTGGTTGCTTGCAAGTGGTTTGAATGCAATCCACGGTGGGTAATGGGTAATTAGGAAGGGGGTACTTCGGCCTACTTTTACTTTCAAAGTAAGTTTTGTCACCAGTTTTCTGCTAGGCCTCGTTTTTTGAGATTTGATTGGGGGTCTTCTACATTTTTGCGACTGGCTTTAGTAAGGGTCTGGGTGGGAGCACTGCTAGGAAGATCTAATTTTGTTCTAAAACACAGTTTACAGTACACCTAGCTTGAGGGGCAAGATCCGCTACATTAATTTGCCCATACTTATTTATCCTTCAAAAGGTGACTCAGAGTACGCACTTTCAAAAATATTGTACTGTCTACTAGGAAAATCAAATTGTGACTTTTTGCACTCCACAGCCTACATACCTTATATTTATTTATCAGTGGTGTTGTAATATTATATCACTTCCTGTTTTTCGTTGAATAATTACAGGCCGGGTTTCAGTCTCTGCAATGGGGAAAAAAGGATGGAGTCAGGCTTCACAGTAGCGAGCCACAATTCAGCATCAGGCAGGCAGTGGACAGGGTGTCTTCTGGTGACTAACATCGATGGACGAAGCGTCGGCTGCAATGGAGGAGTGCCGCTAATAGGAGGATTTATTTTCTGCAGGCAACTTACTTACCACTTCCAACAGGACCACTACAACCACATAGATACAGTATCCCTTGCCTTTTTCTCTGACTGTGACTGCATTTCTTGGCTCTCTCTCGGCTTCTTCATTGATCCCTTAACACATCACTTAGTCCACTCCACTATCACATCTGCACCACACATAGTCATTTGTAAGTGCTCCTACGTAATTCGCAAGTCGCAGCACGCCCCAGGCCGTAGAGGACTGGGATGGCCCCAATGATGAAGCATGTCACCAAGGGGCAACCCTGGTGAGTGAGGGGACACCTAGAAAAAAAGCAATTTCTCCTTTTCTATCTACTATACCTTCCAGACCAACCCCACTGAGTGTTGTTGTGAATGGATTTATAGTGACCAGCAAGGCTCTCGGGTATCTGGCTACAGAGACCTTATGTTGAATATCGTTATCAATAATTTACACATAGGCCCTTTACTGTTGCATTCTTTCTTCCACAGTTGTCGAATGTACTACTTACTTTTCACTGACATGCATGCAGTAGTGCATGCACTTTCAAAGATTGATGGATAGGTTTGTACCCAAAGAATTGTTTATGTTCAATTGTTTGTCTATGCTGTGCTTTTTTTTACAGGGTGTCTTCTGGTGACCAACATCGATGGACGAAGCGTCGGCTGCAATGGAGGAGTGCCGCTAATAGGAGGATTTTTTTTCTGCAGGCAACTTACTTACCACTTCCAACAGGACCACTACAACCACATAGATACAGTATCCCTTGCCTTTTTCTCTGACTGTGACTGCATTTCTTGGCTCTCTCTAGGCTTCTAAATTGATCCCTTAACACATCACTTAGTCCACTCCACTATCACATCTGCACCACACATAGTCATTTGTAAGTGCTCCTACGTAATTCGCAAGTCGCAGCACGCCCCAGGCCGTAGAGGACTGGGATGGCCCCAATGATGAAGCATGTCACCAAGGGGCAACCCTGGTGAGTGAGGGGACACCTAGAAAAAAAGCAATTTCTCCTTTTCTATCTACTATACCTTCTGTCAGGTTACGCAGCCCCTAAGCGCCTACCGTACTATGAAACTACATTTCCCATGAGTAGGCGGGAGACTTGCAGGAAGTTTATCTGGGGAACAGACGCGCTTCCTGTTGCGCGTTATTCTGGTTTCTGTTCTGCACCGGCATGAGAGCGGACGCTCTGCATGCTTTTCTATCGTGTCTCCTGTGGACTATCACCTTCCCCCCCCCCCCCCCCCCCTGAGGCTCAGTGGGGATCGCTTCCGTGTTCTGTCCTTGGCGGTAGACGGACTTCACGCGTCTTCAGGTAAAGCCGCTCTAAACTCTTCGGCCGCCCGTGCGGTCAGCTGATTACTGCCTGAACGGATTGTTAAGGGAGGTTCTGTGACTGTTTTCTAACAGAATTCTACCTTTGATGAATTCCTGTTTGGTTGAATTGTGTGTGGCGGAGCACAGTGGCGGTCTATACCACGTGTTAGCGTTCACATCGGGGATCGTTTTTGTACTATTAAAACGGAGCGCGGTAGTAAGGACAACTACGCGTCTCCGTTGTATAACTGTGTATTTCAAAGGACCTCCATAACTGGGCATGTAGTGAGGTAACTACAGGCTACCCCAGTTCTCTTTGTGTAGTGCACCGTGGGGTGTGTTGTTGGCAGAATTCAGTGGTGGTCGCAACTACGTTTTTCTGTTTGACCTTCACCAAAGATTCTCTACTGGGTCATTACTTAGAGAGCGCAGTGTTGTAGTTCTTGCTTCCTACACACTACCGTTTCCCTCTTCCTTTTTGTTGGACCATACATCTTTGCTTTGACTATTTGGAACCCCCTTTGTACATTGAGTCCTCTACTATGTTTGTGGTATGTTGTGAGTAGTGGGTTTGATGTCTTAGTATAACGCGAGTGTGTTTGGTGCGACAGGAGTGTGTTCGTTAACTATATGTTTATGTGTTTCTTAGGCCTTCCTCACAGATTGTGGCAGAAGGGCTATAGTATTTCCTATCCAAGGTCATGTTTTCTTGGTGCTCAGGTACTTGTCTACTTCCTTGGTTATTTAGTGAGACTATATGAGAGTACCCTTGTATGTTAGGACAGCACTTCACTGATGCCTGTCTTGTCTTCTGTTACAGGTATCCTTTCCCTGCTGACCCTACCTTTACCCATCCCACATTTTTTATTTTAGTTTGTTATTTTTCTCCCCCGCCTAATGGCTCGAACACCCTGTGTTTACACTTCTGGGTGTTGGTGACATTTGGAGGTGGAACCATATTTGTATCGACTGGATCACGGGGAGTAAACCTGACACCTTCCAGACCAACCCCATTGAGTGTTGTTGTGAATGGATTTATAGTGACCAGCAAGGCTCTCGGGTATCTGGCTACAGAGACCTTATGTTGAATATCGTTATCAATAATTCCACACAGGCCCTGTACTGTCGCATTCTTTCTTTCCACAGTTGTCGAATGTACTACTTACTTTTCACTGACATGCATGCAGTAGTGCATGCACTTTCAAAGATTGATGGATAGGTTTGTACCCAAAGATTTGTTTATGTTCACAATAGTTTGTCTATGCTGTGCTATTTTTTCTTGTCTCCCAAAACCTTTCCCAAAAACCCCCGTACCCATCCATTTTTCAAACCCTAACCCTCTTCCCCCGGGCTGTGTGGTTTTGATTGATGTGTGACTAAATTATTATGACAGCAATAAATCCACACACTTGCTGGGGAGGATAAGGTTATAGCAACAGGCTGGTGAAGAAATCCGAGGATATATTCTTACTCTGCTTGACAAAGAACCATTGCTAATGTGAAAGAACTTCAACCGAATTAGTAGTTATACTTTACCATTTGTTAGGCTACAATGTGGCACTGCTCTACTGTACTTCTGTCACCTGCTATATTCTCAGTTGTACCGTTGAATTGCTCAGGAGGACAAACCAGATTTCATTTTCTTTTTTTTCATAGGCATGCAACTGCCACTGTGTCACACCACTAGTACCACCGCTATGAGGAAATTTTATCCGACCAAGATTGCCAACCTTATTCGGTGTTTCCCGTGGAGCCAGCCCTGGGTCTAGCCCTACTTTCAAACACAAATTACAGGTAAGATAGGCGTTTGGTGGTTTGGGGGTATAATGGAGTATTAGTACGAGAGACGAGAGACTGAAGGTAGTACTACTAAAGTCCTAGGACTCTTGGATTCACTTCACTTAGTCTGTGAGAGGCACTTAGTGTTGAAAACATTTGGGCATTTACACTTAAAGGAAGAAAATGGAACTAAACTTTCAGGAAAACAGTCAACGTTAATCCCCCACCCACCAGGCAAGCAGTAAAAAACAGGTATGCTCAGATAAAGTTTGAAAAAGTATATTTATATCCCTAACAAAATAATCTCCCGCAAGACCCTCCCTAACCCCAACGATTGTCCTTCAAAAGTCCCCAAAAACCCAACTCCCAAATCCCACCCCCCAAAAGTCTCTAAAAAAGGGGCAAGGGACACTATGGGTGGATGCTGTTAACTTTTTGGGCCAGGGCATCATGCTCCTCGCGGAGCAAGGCGAGCTCCTGCTGAAGGCGGGACACCATCAGGGTAGTGCGGCGCAGGCGTGCCTTCACTGCCTTGCAGGTGCAATGCCTGTGAGAGGCAGCTGTTGGCCTTGCTGCTCGGCGGTGGCGTTTGCCTTTGGCAGCCCGGCTCAGTCTGGGTGGACCACTGTGCTGGGTGGCAGCCCGTGGGGCCACGGAGGCCGATGCAGACGACGTTGTTGTTGTTGTCGACTGCACACTTTCCTCGTCCTCCAGGGCCACCAGCCGCCGATATTCCGCAACAGTGGCCTCGCTCCTCCGTTGCCGGGCCGCTCTAGCCAGCTCCTTCCTCCTTGTTCGTTTGGAAGGAGAACCTATATGAAGAAAGAAAGACATAGTCTGTAACCAATGCTCTTTAAGATTAACTCAATCATTCAGCAGAAATTTGTGTTGCACTACAACTAGCAACTTGCAAGCGCATTACATAACTATTGAGGCCAGTATCTATCTAACCTCACACTTCTTCATCCTTGCTCTAACATTAGTGGGAGTTTAAGGAACAAATTCTACGAGCACTGTGGACTTCCATTGGAGTCGACTATGAAAGTACACCAGTCTTATTCTTCTTCTTATCTCTTGTTTTGGAAAATTGGTACGTTATTTTCTGCAAGCCGGCATAATGCCAGCGCAGTAAACTTGCACCCGAGAAAAAGAGACGCACGCCATGAGGAGTGACCTAGACTTGCGTTGCCGTTGCGTTACTGTACCCGTCCAGTACATGCAGGTGGTGAAGCTCTTACTTTTCTATTACGGGTGGCACTGAGAATACTCTGTTACAACTCAAGGGCTACTGCTTAATTAATGTAACTTTCACCCTACAGTGGAAATGAGTACTAGAAATGGAAAATTGAAGAAGATAAATAATCTGATTATCTATCACTTCACATGGGATGTTTTTGCTTATATATGGGATGACTTTAGGTGCTTTGCTTTTTATTGAGTGACCAGTGATACATCCACACATGAATGACTGAGTACTACTAAACTTATTAAGAGAGGTAGGGAGTGGCCACCATAATAACCGGATCTATGCAGTGCTTGCAATACAAACTACTGCTACTATTTATGGTAGTATTTGGACAAAATTAAAAGTTCTTTTCCTTGCCTTTCCTACACTGGAACGGACGTGCGGGTGCAGTGTTACATACTCTTCAAAGTTACACTTAGTTCATCCACTGACCGTCTACTCTCTCTAGATCATGGGTACTCACAAACTTTCTCTCAGGGGCTACATTTACAGTGTAGTTTGGGGCCGAGGGCCGCACTGGTGGGGGCGGAGTCAGAGGGGGCGGGGCTAAAGCAAAACGATAACTTGTGACCATGAGGTTGCACACAGGTCCCTGCAGCAGATGCCCTCATCCACTGAGCCACCAGACCCAGCATTTACATACATCTCTCTCCCTCCTGCTCTCCCTCCTGCCCTCCCTCCATCTCTCTCTCCCTCCTGCCCTCCCTCTCCCTCCCCCTCTGTCATCTCACTGTGTGAGTGTCTATCTGTGTCAGCCTTCAGCCCGGGTTGAGACCGCTTCCTCAACGCGCACACACAGACAACAACACCAAAGTACTTAACAGGTCTTTAAAAGACCATTAACATATTATTGAGGCTTTGTTTGTTGTAGCGCCCCTGCTTCTCCACCCTGACAATCACTGCTTGCCCGGCCCCACAGAGCAGAGGCTTTGTTCTATTTCACCTCTTTTTGGCCTTGCATCTCCACTCTGCTCTGTGGGGGCCGGGGGAGCAGTGATTGTCAGAGTGGAGATGCAGGGGCGCTAACAGGTGAAATACAAAAAAGCCTCTGCTCTGTGGGGGCCGGGGGAGCAGTGATTGTCTGCAAGGTCTGCGCACCGCCAAGGAAGGCTTGCCGGGCCACCACCGGCCCGCGGGCCGTACTAGGAGTACCCCTGCTCTAGATACACATATGCTATCTAAGAGTCAGATAGTAGCATGATCCAGGTATATGGACACATACAGTTTCTGTGTCACCCACCCAGGCTGTTGTCCTTCCACCCATCATTGCTTCATCATTCACCCAGCCATGCATCTCATATTCTTGCCTTCCCAGCTAGTCTTCAATCTCAATAAGTAAGGAATATATAAGAGCTTACCTCTGGCCGCCACCACCACCGTCTCAACTCTCACAGCCGCCGCCGCCGCCTCCTCCCCTGAAGAATCGCCCTCCCCCTCCGTGTCGAGCACCACCACCTCCACACTGGCCCCGCCACCAGATGTTCCACCTACAAAGTACATTTAAGAATGTTAGAATAAAGCACTCACTAGTCACTAGTCTTTGGTCTAGGAATGAAGACATGTGAAAACAATGTAATTTGTGACTGTCTACGTGAAAGTTAAAAAAAATGTCCCTTTTTCCAGGGAAGGTTGTCTTGCTGCACTTTTTGGCACAACTGATGAAGGCTGTTTTTTTAACACGCACCATTTTTCTCCACACAGACAGAAGATGGACTTCTAACAACAAGATCAAGTTGAAACCAGGTGAGAGCTCGGCTCGACCACAAGAAATGTCTTCAATTAATCGTCAGCACTAACCACTTTTCCATTATCAGTTAAACGTTTAGTTTTATTATGACTTCATTTTAATAAATGTGTTTACTTTTAATAAAGCTTTTAAACTTAAATACAATCTGTGTTTTTTGGTCCAGACTAGAGTGACTGAGCGAAAGGTTTTGCAATTTTTGCAAGCATGAGTCCAGATAGAACACTTCAAAAGACATTATGGACAATCCCAGAGGACTGCACTAAGTTGATAGAGCTATTGCTGACTAGAATCATGGGAGTTTCGCCAACCGTGCAATCTTAGTTAGCTACACAGACAGACTAATAAGAATAATCTAGTAATACCACAGGGAGTCATAGTAGAGGCAGGATAAGAATTTAGATACAGTCTACAAGAAGAGCAAAGACAATTTTGAAAAAAGTCAAATGAGGAACGCTAGGAAAAATAGGTACTAGTCTAAAATGAAAACTTACTGGGGCCAGCAGAGGAGCCCTCGCCTGCCCGATCCTGGCCCTGTTGAACAGCATCCGCCGCCTGCTGCTCCTGTGTCCTCCTCTCGCCCCTGGGGGGAGCTGACGTACAACATGAAAGAAAGAACAAAAAACATGGATGATTGTTGCTTGTCAATGTCAACCAAATCAAACATTTCAAAAGAACAATAACAAAATATTTCCGCGAAATTATATTGATTATGGTTACTTTTCATTTATTTGCGGACCTGTGACTTCGAAAGTCACGTAACTCACTAAACAAAGTACTGAAACGTTCACCTAGGACTGGCAGGCAGCAGTCCGCAGGCAAGACGCAAAGTGACAGACAAACTCCATTGTGATTTCAGTCAGATCAGTGACAACACTAACAGTTGCCTGCTACATTACCAGTCATTTAAATAGTCAAACTATCAATCCACCGCCACTATTTTTCTTATTGTCAGGGGTACAAAGGAAGGGGCAGATTTAAGCCCTTGCGGCTCTTTTGCGCCGTTCTTGCGTGACTTTTGTGACGCAGCAGCTAAACAAAAAAGGGCGCCATGGTGCGGCGTATAATATTATAACAACGTGACGCATTTGGAAGATGCATCCCGTTATAAAGCCCTGCGCCATCAGGGGGCGTTCCGGCGCAAGGGAGGGCATTCCTGCGCTGGAACACATCCTAATAGTGGCTGAGGGAAATCTACAAAATATCAATCAGTTACCTTTAGGACAATGATGCGTCACACAAACCCTGCACCTGCTTGAAGCAGACGTACGGCTTGACCCAGCATTGGGGAGATAGGGTACCCCAGAGCATTGATGGAGCTGCGCCATCGTTGCGACGCAACTCCAGCAGTAAAGCTTCGGTGACGTTTTGGGCCCATGGTGCGCCGCATTGCAAATACGGCGCACCATGTTTGGTGGTGGTAGCGGGCCGCACAATTAATGGCGCATCCCTGCTACTTTGCAGGGATGCGACGGTAATTGCAATTCTGCCCCTTAGGGGCATACTTACTTACGCGTTCTGGCGCATCTCCAGAGATGCGCCAGATCAAATGCGTCACGCAAAACTACCCTTGCGACACGGCAGATGTGCCTCATTTACAATGCGGCGCGCCCTGGCGCAAGGGTAGGCACTTGCGTGACGCATCTCGTCACGTAAGAGCGGCGCATCGCTGGAGTCACGTCGCCAACGCAATGCAACTCCAGTAATGCTCAGGGCCACCCAATACTTAACATGCTGTGTCAGTCCTTTTGCCTGCTTCGAGCAGACATAAGGAATTGAATTGACGTAGCAGCGTCGCAGAAGTGCCTGCGTTAAATCTTGTACATTTCACGCAGGCAATTTTGCTAGGCGCACAGCCGCTGGACCGCCCACCCTGCGTACTAGGAACGCACCCATTGTGGTGCAGGCCCATGGCTTTATAACGTGACGCATCTCCCTAGATGCGTCATGCTGTAAATGACTCGCAGGGATGCGGCACATTTACGCCGCTGTTGCGTCACGCAAGGCAACGTAAACGTGGCGCAAGGGGCTTGTAAATGTAATCTGCCCCCTAGTGTCTAGCATTACGCAGTTCTGTAAAGTACACTCATACATAATAGTTACTCAGGCCAATGAGACCACGAAATAGAAAACAAATAAGCATAGTAGCAACGCCACTGAGAAGGAGAGCAGTGCACCTGAAATGCACAGAAGATTTTGAAATATAATTTAACTACAATGTAATCGTCATCAGCGGCATTATTGGCTTGCTCCATGTAAAAAACAAATATTTGCAATACAACAACACAGAGCAGGAGAAAACATCATAGTAGTGAGTGATTAAATGGCTACTACTACTCACCAAGCCCGGGGATCTCCAAGCCGAGCTGGTCCAGCAGGTCGCGCTCGCGGTCCAGGAGGTCCGTCCAGCGATGGGTGACCTGGCTGTAGGTGCGCTGGACCCCGTAGAGGTGGGATATGGCCCAGCACACCTTCTCCCACCGCTTCCGGCGCTCCCGCATGTTGTAGCCGCCGGCCGCGATCCTGCCTCCTCCAGCGATGGTCCTGGGCAGGCGGCGCTGGACGAAGTAGACCAGCGCGCCCACTTCCTCCGGGCTGAATATCTCCCGTCGCGTCACCTGCTCCCCCCTCAATCTCCCGCATGCTGTCCTGCCACTGGGTCCAGCACTACTCCCCGCCGCCGCTGCGGCCCTCAAGTGCCTGGGCAGCTTCACGGCGCCTGGCTTGACCATGGTCTGGGCAGGTAAGGTAGGAAGAAGTAGAAAATTAAGAAAGAATAGGATAGGGAAGAAGAAAAGAAAAGAGTTTAAAAAAGTAGTTTAAAAGTAAAGAAAAATAGCAGAAAAGACAAAAATATACAGCTAGGAAAAGAGAGGGATAGATAAGAAGCAAAATCGTAAAAAAAAAACTGAAAACAAGCAAAGGATGGCAAAGATACCAAGAGGATTAAACACCATGCCCAGACACAGGAAATGAATGAAAAACAAGATGGCCGGCGCCCGTTCACGAGCGCGAAAGTAAGTTCACGCGAGATTTTCCTCGCGATCTCGTGCGAACCTCTAGATTTCCCGCGCGATCTCGTGCGAACCTCTACTCGCAATGCGCTTACTGCGCGAGATTATACATAGCGGGCGGAAACGGAAATACGTCACGCAAACAAAATGGCCGCGCCCGTACTCGACCTTGGGGTAAATTCGCGTGTTGCGCTGCAAGCGGCTCGCGAATACTGCAAAAAAACTCGCGAAACAACAAGCCGCAAAAAAATAAAATGCTCATTCGCACGAATTGGCGGCTTCCGCGGTCGGTTTCGCACGACGCCGCGCCCCGCGAATAGCGCGAAAAAAACCGAAAAACGATTTCAGCAAAAGCAAAAGCAATGAGCAGGTGCAAAAGGTCAACCTCATGATTTGTAACGATTCTTTGTAGTGCTTCCTGAGGGGGCCCTCCAGTATTCGGTTGCCTGCTTGCAACTATTGTGTGACCCTGCTCTGACCTTAACTGTATGCCACAAAGGTCCTGATTTACAGCTAAAGGAGCAGACAAGCAGGTGCCATGCTGGAACTTTAAATTCTTTCAATGACACATTAATTAGCCCCTAATTCATTATTGTCAGTTGGGGCAGGGCAGGTGTTGTTAATAAACTAACCCCAAATTAATTCATGTCAGTTCAAGCAGGGCAGGTGGGCTTGCTTTTCCCCCCCATCTTCTACAGTGATGATGAACCAGAGGGTGGCATTGCTGTAACAGAGGGTGGCATGGGTCAAAGAGAAGGTGCCAGTGGTAAAACAGAGGGTGCTGGGAGGCTGTGATGATGAACCAGACGTAGAAACAACATAGTCGCGACCGTTGCGAGCCGACAAGTAAGTTCGCAATTGCAAACTAGTACCAAATCCTCGCGAACTGGCAGAAACAATTGCGAACACAAAAAAAAAAAAATCTGCAAATTCGCGGGAATTCGCGGATTTTGCGGATTGCGAGTTCGCAAATCCGCAAAATTCGCGAACGCGAGATCCGCAAAATTCGCCCATGCTTACTAGGGCCTAGGGAATCAATGGGGCTACGCTGACCTCCCAAGAGTTAGGAAGCAGGAGGCCCACGGAATGCGTGTGCAGTATCTAAACACACATGCAGGTTACCATAGAGAACGAATGGGAACGTAAAAGATGGAAACTAGTTCTTTTAGGGCACTTCTGACTGGACTCAGTGAAAGTTACTTGAAACCTAGACAGTTGGATAGTTAATACCCACAGGCGCACTGGAGTACTCGCGTTACCTCACCCACAGGAAGCGGGCGCATAGGTGTCAAAGTCTGTCGGGTTTCGTCGTCGAATCTTATGGAGCCTGGAAGAAAGATGTTGCAGGCGACTAGGAGAGAAGTGTCCGGGTGGATCCAAGGGCGGATCAAAGATGAAGAGGACCTGAAAGCAGAGGAGACAGAGTCTGGGTCACTAGCCAGTGACCAGGAAGGAACCAGGTGATGTCGCGAAGCAATCAGGTGCTGTCATGAAGCTTGTGTCTGCAGCCACGTGGACCAGGAGGCGTTGACGACAATCAGGAGTCAGGCACGGACTGTTCCACGAAGGCTCTCGCTGTCTGCTTCAGGATTGGAGTCAACAACCCTTGGAAAAGGCAACCCATGCAGGAAACAAAGTGGGCTTCTTACTCAGACCAGCAAGGTCTGAGGGGCTGCTTCTTTTGAGGGAAGCAAGGTCCAGCGGGAGCAACCAGACCAGCGGTGCAAATTCAAAGGTTCGTCGCCAAGATGGCCACTAGCCAATGGGCAAGTGACCGGGCAGATGCGTCGAGCAGGAAAATGCAGAAGGGCCCCACGCAGAACTCGTGGAGTGTGCAGGGCCGATCTTCAGTGCAGATGATGCTCGGGCTGGGGTTCTAAATCCCTAATGCACAGCTTCAAGGGTGCCTCGGGTGCTGCACAATTAGCAAGTGACAGACTTTTCAAGATGGCTGGTCCCACGTCTCTCGTCGCCTCCACGAGTCTCAGCTCTGCTGGGACTGTGGATCGGGCTGTTGGATATCTAGAAGTCTGGTTCTAATCAGGCTCTATGCTCGGGCTCCGGGGGAGCGTCGACAAAGCAAGCCGTTGATCGCTGGATGGTGCCTGCTTGTGCAGGGTGGTCACTCCTTGACCACAAGGGAGATTCTTCAGTCGTCTTCTTGCAAAGTAGATCGTCGAAGGTCCAGAGTTTCGGTTCAGAGTGTCAGTCAGGATAAACCTGCTAGGTCCCTCCGATGGGTGGGACTAGGGAAGGGGTGGTTACACCCCTTTCCCTTTGTCCAGTTTTGCGCCAGAGCTGGGGCTGGAGTGCCACAGCACCGGTTTGAACTGGACCATGCAAGGGACACCTTGTATGCTCCAGGCAGTGTCTCCTTTCTTTCAGCCCTCCCTGCCCCAATACACAAAAGCCTGTCTGGGGTAGTGCTAGCACCTCCAAAGACAGGAAACCTATTGTCCAAGCCTCCCTCGCTGGAAGGACTCCCAGCAGCAGGAGGTCAGACTTGTGTCTGTGGCAGCAGCATCCATTTTGTGATGCTGAGGCTCTGGTTAACTTTAACCGGGAATAGTAGGAACAACATGTCTTCTCCCTCTAGAAGGGTGGAATGCTACCCCCGTCGCTAGAACTGGTGAGAGGGTAGTATTCCAAAATGTATGACACCTTACTCGACATGTTTTGATAAAGC
Source organism: Lissotriton vulgaris (assembly GCF_964263255.1). Classification (NCBI taxonomy): domain Eukaryota; kingdom Metazoa; phylum Chordata; class Amphibia; order Caudata; family Salamandridae; genus Lissotriton; species Lissotriton vulgaris. The sequence goes on from NC_141694.1 coordinate 504,692,203, forward strand.
CAAACCAGAGTTAGCATTTAACCGTGAGGTTCATAATGCACTTAAGAGTATATGGTATCGCAATATCCTAGAACAGCTATAAGGACATGGTTCTGAAAGCTGCAGACAGGCTCAGCTCATGCTAGAGGATCATCTCACATAAAACCAAGCACTCTGCCTCCAGGATTGTTAAGGCCTGCCATAGGAGTGACTTATAGGTGTATATTTGTCTAGACATAAGGTTAGATATAGGTATACTATATCTAAAGCAAGGGGTGTTTACACCACCTTGCCCCAGCTGAGTGATCATCCAGTTGTGTCATTTTGGGTGGCCAGCCAGGGGTGGCATAATACATGCTGCAGCCCCTGGTAGGCCTTGGAATGCCCTGGGTACCTATAGTACACTGTACAGGAGCTCATAAGGTGACCCAGTATCCAATTGGAGATGTACCTAAAGTACATGGAGTCCATTTTACAGAGAGAGCAGATAGCCTGGGGCCCTGATTAGCAGGATCCCAAGCCAACTAAGTGAATAACCAGCTAAACACTAGGCAAAAAATCAACCATAGTCAGGTATCCACCTTCCTACACACGTGGTTTCTATCATTCCAAACAATCTGGCAAGATTGGATCTTACCTGTTCTATGATGCCTGCTATGTGGAGAAGAATGCGTGCTAGACATCTGTCTGACACTTCATCAGTCCTGCCAACGGAAGTTGATACTTTGCTTGAACCAGTAACGGCTCATGCACAGTGTTGTCCCCAGCGGCTACCAATTCTGATGATGGAATTTGTTGAGATCTCACAGACGCAAAATGCAGACGGTGAGATACGTGGAGCAACAGGCGCATAGGTACCATCTACTTCGAACATTGCTAATGCGACTGACGCTGACGGAGATGCTTCTCATCTATGGGCGATTAATCTGCTTAACGAGGTAGTCCAACTTTCACCTACAATAGTAGACGAATTCTTCACAAGCTTAGAAGATTTGATGTTTTCTCCAAACAATGACACTGACTTTTAAAGTAGGCACACAGTGTTCTGTGACACTCTGAATTCGTCCTTCAATTTTTCAAAACAAGTTCTAACTTTAAAACTCTATTTTTTTATGATCTGACTTTTATTAAAATTTGTACTTTTTTTGGTACATTTTGGTACAAAGTAATCTGCTTAAAGTAAAACTATTCCTAGAGAACTAGAATTCTTTGAAAACTTCCAAGAGACAATATTTGACCTTGTCCACACTGAAACAGTTTATAAATTCTAGTTCTCTAGGAATAGTTTTACTTTAAGCAGATTACTTTGTGCCAATAAAAAAGTACAAATGTAGATAAAAGTGCCATAGAATGGTCTCGACTTTTCTTCTGTAATTAAGAGCCATTTCATAAATATATTTTCATTATTCATTCAGATAGCGTTTTCAAATGTCATCCATATGCTTTGAATGAAACATTGATTTTAATTGCATACAGCACAAATGCTCTTTTCATGTACAACCAATTCCAATGCATTTTTCTGTATTTTGGGTGGGGTTTTAATGCTTCATGTTTAAATATGTTTTATGTGTTTAGAACTTAGTAATGTCGTACATAAAAAAATGGAGTGGGTATTGTGTGTCGCTTTAGGCGCCGAGTGAATTTTCCCGATTCATGCCCTTATATAGGTACAATTCACATTGCCCTAATATAGGCATATAAATCAAGCCCTTATTTAGACATAGCCCATGCAGACCAAATACAGGCAGGGCTACTTCCACCCGTACCAAACTTCACAACGATTTCTTGAAAAATTGGCTTAAGCAGTAAGGGATCTTCCCTTGCTTGAATATTGATTTGTCCCAGAACTCATGTATTTTGCAAAGAATAACTATTCCCTAAGGGTTCTTTCCTGATGTTATTATGCCCGACTTTATGTCAAACTATGGCATTCCTAGAAACCTCCAAGGTATAAATATATCTTCACTTGCAGACATAGTGGTTCGGAGGAGTTCGCTATCTACTTGCCCGACGCAGCTCGCTACAGCAAGTGCCGAAGGAAGCCGACAATCCAGCTGACGCACTGATCAAGAGGCTGCCTTTCTGTTGCCGAGAATCCAGCTCCAGTGTTTGAAACCTCCCCTTGCAGGGTGTTGGGAAATAGAGTCCCGAGATAGAGATACCAGACTTCCTTCATTCTAAACCAAGGTACGGAGCTGATTAGAACCTAGAGAAACCTTTGGTAGATCCTTGGCAAAAACAACTAGAACCTATGCTACACATTACTTACTTCTTCCCGCGTACTAGACTTAGGTTAGGTGCATTGGGGTAGGCGCATTTAGAAGCACCATTTGAGTATTTTAGTCAATGTTATTTATGTATGTATTTTTTATGGCTTAGAAACCATACAATGCTTTTACAGTATTATTTTCTAATACTATTCTTGCTGTACGGATTATACTTTGCAGTCTGCTTAACGTTTGCAGCAGTCCACTTCTCTTGCATGAGAAAGAAGACTGTTCAATAAACCTTTTATTTAAAATGCCTGTCTCTCTATTTCTCTGCCACTCTTTAGAAACGAAGCATGCACGATTGACATTTCATATTCTTGGGAAACAAAGTTGTCATGTTTTTGCGGTTGTCAGAAACTAATACCTTCTTGTGAATTCGAGAAAGTTTCTAGTGACCTATGAGCTAGCTAGCACTCACTATTAAGTATAGTGTATTTGATAGAGACCTAGTCGACCTCAGTCCTATGTCTAATCTATAGGATATATTATCCAATGCGCAGAGCCTATTGGGAATATTTGAACTACAATACAGAGCCTCCTCTTCACTTCTTGAATTCCGTAAAAAGCTGAAGACCTGAGTTTTTGAGAAATCCCAATAGGCCCTAGGTTTGGTTAGACTCGCACTTGCTTAGTGCCCGAATACCAGCCCAGGTGATAATGTGGTCTAGAAATCTCAATCAATCAATCATTGACACTTATAAAGCGCGCTACATACCCGTAGGGTCTCAAGGCGCTGGGGGGGGGGGGGGGGGTGCCGCTACTGCTCGAACAGCCAGGTCTTCAGCTTCTTCCTGAAGGCGAGGTGGTCTTGGGTCAGGCGCAGGTCGGACGGGAGGGAGTTCCAGGTCTTGGCGGCCAGGTAGGAGAAGGACCTTCCTCCTGTAGTCGCTCTTCGGATGCGGGGGACGGCGGCGAGGGCGTGGTTGGCTGATCGGAGGTGGCGTTTGGGAGCGTAGAAGTTGACTCGGCTGTTGAGGTAGCTCGGGCCTTGGTCGTGTAGGGCTTTGTGTGCGTGGGTGAGGAGGCGGAAGGTGATTCTCTTGTTGATGGGGAGCCAGTGAAGGTCTCTGAGATGTCCGGAGATGTGGCTGGATCGTGGGATGTCGAGGATGAGTCTGGCTGAGGCGTTTTGGATCCGCTGGAGTCTCTTCTGGAGCTTGGCGGTGGTCCCGGCGTAGAGGGCGTTGCCGTAGTCCAGTCGGCTGGTGACGAGGGCCTGGGTGACGGTCTTCCTGGTCTCTGTGGGGATCCACCAGAAGATCTTCCGTAGCATGCGTAGGACGTTGAAGCACGCCGAGGAGACGCTGCTGACTTGCTTGGTCATGGAGAGGGAGGAGTCCAGGATGAAGCCCAGGTTTCGTGCATGGTCAGTCGGTTTGGGAGCGGTGCCCAGGGCGGGAGGCCACCAGGAGTCGTCCCAGGCGGAGGGAGAGGAGCCCAGGATGAGGACCTCCGTCTTGTCCGAGTTCAGTTTCAGGCGGCTGGTCGTCATCCACTCGGCTACCTCTTTCATCCCTTCGTGTAGGTTGGCTCTGGCGGCGGCGGGGTTGTTGGTCAGGGAGAGGATCAGCTGGGTGTCGTCGGCGTAGGAGATGATGCTGAGGTGGTGTTTGCGTACGATGGCCGCGAGGGGGCTCATGTAGACGTTGAAGAGGGTGGGGCTCAGGGATGATCCTTGGGGGACGCCGCAGATGACTTCGGAGGCCTCTGACTTGTACGGTGGTAGGCGGACTCTCTGTGTTCTTCCGTCGAGGAAGGAGATGATCCATTCCAGCGCCTTGTCCTGGATTCCGATGTTGCTGAGGCGCCGTATTAGGGTGCGGTGGCAGACCGTGTCGAATGCCGCGGAGAGGTCTAGGAGGATGAGGGCCGCTGTTTCTCCATTGTCCATCAGGGCTCGGATGTCATCGGTGGCGGCGATGAGGGCGGTCTCGGTGCTGTGTTTGGCTCGGAAGCCGGACTGAGAGGGGTCGAGGGATCCATTCGTCTCGAGGAAGGCGGCCATCTGCTTGTTGACGGTCTTCTCGATGACTTTGGCTGGGAACGGGAGAAGCGAGATGGGGCGGTAATTCTTGAGGTCGGTGGGGTCCGCTGTTGGTTTCTTGAGTAGAGCGCTGAGTTCGGCGTGTTTCCAGCTCTCGGGGAAGATGGCGGTGTCGAAGGATGTGTTGATGATGTCTCGCAGGTGGGGTGCGATGACAGCGTCGGCCTTGTTGAAGATGTGGTGAGGGCAGGGGTCGGTTGGTGATCCGGAGTGGATGGAGTTCATCGTGCGGATGGTGTCTTCTGTGCTGATCGGGGTCCAGGCGTGGAGGGTGGTGGTGGGGGGGGGTGGCTGATCGGTCGTGGTGTGCGTTGGTTGGTTGTTGAAACTGCTGTGTATGTCTGTGATCTTGTTGTGGAAGTATGAGGCGAGGGAGTTGCAGAGGTCTTGCGATGGGGTGATGTCGTTGTTTCCTGCGTTGGGGTTGGAAAGCTCTTTCACGATGTTGAAGAGTTCCTTGCTGTTGTGTGCGTTGTTGTCCAACCGGTCCTTGAATGCTGTTCTCTTGGCGGCTGCATAACATAACAACACAGGACCACACCAATAAAATTTGAACTGTAATTGAATGCATTAATGAATCACAGGCTGGCAAATACAAATATTGTACAGTATGTCCACACAAGTATTTCACAACACTCAATGTCTTGGCACTGAAAGTTGAAATGTTAGATGGTATTCCAATAATGTATCTCCTTATTACAAGATGGCCAATTTTATTTCGATTCACAGAGCATTGACAATTAATTTATTTATGATCTTGGAACTCCGAAGAGATCCACATAAAATTTAAAATTTACATTTTTTGAAACATTCAGCAATGATGTACAAATGATTATAAATATAAAATCATCAGATGAAAACGAATTTTAACTAAAGTACCCAGCAGATAAATCTTTCAATATATATCTAAAAAGCACTTAAAAAAGTTAAAAATTCTATGACAAAATATTGTATTTGGTGGTACATAAATGGAATCTGTCAGAGTCCGGGCAGAGAGAATAGATAAAGATAAACAGATAGGCCTTCTCCATTCACGATGACATGATAATAAAGCAGGACAAGTAAACAGTACATGCATAATGTCCTGTACTGGATTATTGCACAAATTACAGGCTGGGGAGGAACCATACCATTTAGATAGTAAGTTGTTTAAAGGGAGAAGACCTTGCCTCATTAATAACCAAAAACAGCGCACTCCATGAGGCAGTTTCCAAGTAATATATGCCTGTGCTTTGTTTATCATACAGGAGTCAATAGACGGGTCGGTGCCTCTCTTTAAAATGCGGGCTTCCCTATCCCTTGAAAAACTCAATTTCCAGGTAGCCTGTTTCAGAGTGGCTTTTAATTGATATGGTGTTAGAGTGAAAAGTACGGTTTCATCCAGTTGCAGTAAGTCAACCGCAGCTCTAAAATTTTTAACAATTAGAGATTTCTCATTTAAACTTCCCAATAATTCTTTCCGGATAAAAGATCTTATTGTCCCTACCTCACCCTTTACAAGACTTATAACCCAACGTACTATCCCCGCAAGTCCCTGTACCCAGGTGCTTCTTAATCCAAATTTCAACCTTAAAGCGGGCACAGGACAAGCAGAGTTAACTGAGGCTAGGCTCCGTAAAATGTTGCCTTCTGTTATATTTAGGAAACCCCATTTTCCTAGGTCAAGTAATTCCATACCATATAACAAAGAGGCAGGAATTTTAGCACGAAAGACCTCCAATAGCATTCCAAAGTGTCTCCTTCCAGTTGACCTATAGAGGGAACCTAAACTTTTCCCATGTGTATTTTCTATGTGTGCTTTATCACTTAAATTCCTACACACCGTTTTTCTCAAGAAGACATAGGATTTTACAAGTTCTAGTTTTTGCCCACCTACAGACCAAACGAAGTTTCCATACTTCACCTTTTTTCTACCATGCATGCACATTACTTTGCTTTTAGTTACATTTATCTTGAATGCACTAATGAATCACAGGATGGCAAATACAAATAATGTACAGTATGTCCACACAAGTATTTCACAACACTCAATGTCTTGGCACTGAAAGTTAAAATGTTAGATGGAATTCCAATAATGTATCTCCTTATTACAAGATGGCCAATATTATTTCGATTCACAGAGCATGGAAATGTGTTTTTAATTTGAATGATGTGTGCCTGTTTGTAAAATACATGCAGTAATCGTGCTGAGGTCTGTTGTTCTCAGCTTTAAAATGATTGCTACACTGTTTTTATCTGATTTTATGTGATACCAGTAGCAGTCACGCACTTTTCCCTGACTTTTGCCCTGTTCCATCACGGCTGAGTGCTGATTGTGAGGAGGGCGTGTCAACAGGGTCAGCTGGTCGGGCACGCATTTGAGGCATTTCCGGGTTGTCTGCATTTCACCCAATGCCCTGGTGTGCGTGCTGCGGACGTGCAGAGGTCTGTTGCTCTCAGCTTTAAAATTATTGCTACACTGTTTTTATCTGATTTTATGCCTATTTACTCTTTTGGCGTACTCTGCCTGCACGGTTGCTCATAAGTGGGGCGTGGGGTCAGTTTTTGGGCTTCTCTGTTTTTGGGGCTGTGCTTCTGTCTCCCCCTGAAACCAGTAGGAGTCACGCACAAATTTTTCTCAGACTTTCACCCCATGCCATCACGGCTGAGTGTCGATTGTGCGGAGGGGGTGTCACCGGGTCAGCTGGTCGGGCGCGTGTTTGAGGCATGTCCGGGTTGTCTACGATTAAACGGATGCCCTGGTGGGAGCGCCAAAGGCAAGCCCGCCTGCGTCTGCCCATGCCTGGCCATCGCCAGACACCAGTCACACTGCCGGGTCCACCAGAGGTAGGATTACCTACTCTGAAGCTGATCTCCTCGCTTTTCAGAGAGGTATATGTTCTTGCAGACACCCTTCACATATCACCCCAGAGGGGCCTTTCTACTGTCTACACTGTGGCTTTAACTCTTGCGCGTCCACTGTTCTCCCCAGCCCTGTACTCAGCACCAGCCCCAGTATAAAACTTCTTAGTCTTAACTGCTGTTCCTTAGTTAAACATCACGCCGATGTCTACGACATGTTACAGAATGAAGAGCCAGATGCCCTTTTTCTAACTGAGACATGGCTGTCGGATGACAATGTGGCAGAACCGGGCCTGGCGCTCCCTCAGGGTTTTAGTATCAAGACACTCAACAGAGGGTCTAGGAGGGGTGGCATTGCAGTTATTGGTAAATCTTCTTATTCATGCAACTTTGTGAGGGAGTCACTTGCCGGGTACGAAGTTGCTCACTTTAGGATCTCATTTAATGCCAATCATACTCTGTCGGGCTTATTGATCTATCGTCCGCCTGGGCCTTCCAAAGCGTTTAGAACTGCCCTCATTGATGTTGTGGGACCTTTGGCTATGAGAGCGGCTAATTTTAGTATACTTGGGGACCTGAATCTGCATTTGGACAAATCTCAGGATGCTGACATGGGCAAATTTGTTATATCTCATTCTCTGTGTGAGAATGTAGCTTTTTCATTTACTACAAACTTTCTGGACAATCTTACGGCAATTCAGCTAGTTCAACTAGTGCCAGGCCCTACACACTCTGCAGGTCATTTACTGGACCCAGTTTTTACTAATCTTGCCCTACAGACTGTTCACCCTTCTTCCCCTATGTGCTGGTCGGATCATTTTCTGATAACAATGACAGTTCCTGGGGTTGTGCCTTTGTGCATGGCATCCCAGAAGCGTACATTTAGGCGCCCTTGGCATAAACTTAACATTGCGCAATTCCAAGCCCTTCTTTACTCATCTTTGCCTAGTTTTCCAGCTGATCCAGATTCTTCCGATAAACTGTTGTCAGACTGGATTTTTGGTGCCCTCAACCTCCTTATTCCAGCAAAATGGTCTAAAAGCCACATCTCCAAATCTAGTCCCTGGTACCATTCTACGCTTACTTCCATGCTCAAAGAGTGCAAGAGGCTGGAGAGAATATGGAGAAGGGACTATGACCCCAGCTTGAAGAGGCCATATCAAACTGCGATCAATCAATACCATATGTCAATACAGTTGGTACGGGCCACTTATTATGCTGAGGAGATTAAGAGCAGTGTGAATCCTTCTAAAAGGATCTTCTCGATACTGAAGGAACTGAAAACATCTACAGCCCTGACTGCTACGCCGTTATCTTCGGACGAGCAATGCGACACTCTAGCTTCCTTTTTTAACGAGAAGGTAGAGTTGATCTATCAATCCTTCCCCCAGGTGGCGTTAGACTCTGACCCAGTGTCTAGCCCCCCTACTCTATGCCTTCTGACTACTTGCCCTGCTATCTCTCAAAAGAAGCTGTCAGAGCTTTGCAGTAATGTCAAATCCGGTCTCCCCACTGATCCTCTTAAGCCAGCCTACTCGTTGAAAATCCTACCTGCGCTCATCCCTCCTCTAAGTCATGTGATCAACCTATCCCTCTCTTTGGCTGACATTCCGAGCACCTGGAAACATGCAAAGGTCGTTCCCTTGTTAAAAAAACTGAATCTGGACGCAGCCAAACCTGAGAATTTTCGTCCCATCTCCCTCCTGCCCTGGGTCGCTAAGATCGCCGAGGCCCATGTCAACACCGTCTTGACGGGTTATCTGGAGGAAAATAATATACTGGACCCCTCTCAGAATGGCTTCCGTCCTGGGCACAGCACAGACTCTGCTCTTCTTGCTGTCACCGAGCATCTGAGATGGGCCCTAGACAAGGGTCGTACTTCAGCACTGATTTTGCTCGACCTCTGTGCCGCATTTGACACGGTCTCCCACCAGATTCTGCTGAGGCGCTTGTAGGAGGTGGGTATTTTGGGTTCGCGGAACCCTACCCTCTTCAACCTTTATGTCCAACCACTGGCGATGGTTGCTAAGGACAGAGGGCTTATGGTGGTATCATATGTAGACAAATACTCAGCTGGTAGTCACACTCACCGACAACGTTACTCGGGACACCTGTAAGTTCCGGAGCGATCTTGAAGCTGTTGTGGGGTGGATGACGGCCAACTGTCTCCAGCTCAATGCCAGCAAGTCTGAGATACTGCTGGTTGGGAGAGAGTCAGGGCTGTGGAGTGAGATTTGGTGGCTGACCTTGTTGGGGCTGGCACCTGCCCCTAAACAGGTAGTAAAAAACCTGGGGGTGTGGATTGACATGCTCTTAGCTTCCACACCCAAACCAAGAAAGTGGCCGGGACTTGTTTTGGACTTTTGCAGGGGCTCAAACCTTTGCTTGGATTTTTTGATCCCCCAATCAGGCAGGTTATTGTCCAGGCTTTGATTATGTAAAAACTGGACTATGCCAGTTCCTTGTATCTGGGGTCCAGCCAGACTGAAATTGTCAGACTACAAAGGGTTCAGAATGTGGCTCCCCGTGCTCTCTTTGGTCTGCCTAGGAGGTGCACCACTTCTAACGCCATCCGTCGCCTCCATTGGCTGCCTGTGGCCAAGGGTATAGAATTTAAGGCCCTCTGCATTATGTTTAAAATCTTGAATTTTTCTTCTCTGCACACCTTTTACATCCCCTCCCGCCTACTCCGGTCTATGGGACAGAATCTTGTTGCTGTCCCTAGGGTGAGGAGGCTCCGTGCTGGAGGGTGCTCTTTCTGGGTGTTGGCCTCGAAACTTTGGAATATGCTCCCTTCTTCCATCCGCAGTATAAAGTTCTATCTGCCTTTTCGCAACGCTGTCAAAACATTCCTCTTCCCTCCGCTGTATGTTGCCTTTGGCCACTAGCAATGAAGTTTTCTGCTTTCAGCGCCGGGAAGCCCCTTTGCGGGGGCATCCATGCGCTTTATAAACCTTTATAACATAACATAACATAATCATTCCCATTCCCTAGTCTCAAAAGAAATTACTGCAGATGAACTACTGTGACTACGAGTAACACAGTAAATGCAAAATATTACAATAAAAGGAGAATGTTATGATTTTTAATATCATTGCATATAATCAATGTGTTGGAATTGTGATGATTTAAATATGAATTAGATGGTGGCCACAAACAACCATGCCAGTTTCTCTCCTCATCACGGTAATAATTGAATGGAATTAAACAACTACTTGTGGAAACTGGAATCTCATATCATTGACTGGTCCCACTAGCATGAGTTGAAAGTACTCTCTTTACTGCTGGGTGCAATATTGTAATTGTAATTGCATTTATATAGCGCTTACTACCCCTGACGAGGCGTCGAAGCGCTTTTTCGGCGGGTAGCACGCTACTCCGGGACCAACAGAGAAATTAGTGTTGAATTAGTATAGTGAAACATGCCAGTACATTTTAAGTGGTGGATAGGTTAATCAGTTATTTGGATTTGGAATGATAGCAGAAGGATAGAGTAGGACAAAGGTTTGTATTTATTTATCGCTCGCTTGTTGACGCATGCTATTCAGGGAGCCTATAGAGGATTAGTGGTGAATTAATATGGTGAAATATGAGGTAATTTCAGTGGTGGATATTAGTCTGTTACTTGGAGTGAGAAGGATAGCGGATGGGTAAAAGGTGAAGAAAGATTTGCATTCATATAGCACTTGTTACCCCTGATGGGCGTTGAAGCGCTTTTCTGGCGAGTAGCACGCCACTCCGGAACCCATAAAGGGTTAGTGTTGAAAATGAGTATAGTATAAATATGAAGTAATTTGTGTAGTAGATATGTTATTCAGTTATTTGGGCAGTATATTAGTATAGTTGAATATGGAATATGGAATTTGAGAAGTGAAACATGTTAGTCTGTTAATTTTTATTGAAAAAGAATAGTGGAGGGATAAAAGAGTGAAGGATTTTTTTTTTTTTTTTTTTTTTTAAAGTCTTAGCAGTAGGAAGAAGCTTTTGGATGAGTAAAAAGGAGTTTTGGAGGGAAGGGGTCAGAGGGGAGAGTTTGTAAAAAGAGGTGTCAGATGATGCAAGGAGGTGTAGAGCAGGAGAGAGTCTAGAAAAGGTTATTTTGGCGATCATAGTAGTGGTGTGGGGTTTGGGCTAAATGAGAGAGTGGATGTAGATGATATGTTGATAGATCTATAGGATGAGAGGTAGGGTGTTGCATTAGAAGGAGTAGTAGAAAGAAGTTTGAGAGGAGTCAGAAGGTTGGGGTAGAAGATATGAGTGAGGTATAGGCTGAGAAATAGGCTAGTGCATTGGAAATGCTAAATTAGAAGAAAGAGATAAGTATATAGATCCATAAGTACATTAAAAGTATATAGATATATAAAAAAGTAAGTATATTTAGATTAAATATATTGATAGAGGCACAGGATGAAAGATAGGGTAGTGCATTGGATATAGTTTTTCAGGAGAAAAGTAACAGACACACAGATCCAAGTACATGGAGGTACATAGATGTACAATGGAAGTATGTACATGTAGACCAAAAATGATTTTTATTTATTGATGATGATGATTATTATTATTATTATTATTTTTTCCTTCTCTTAACAACATAATTGTTTTACATGTTTTATAAAGAAATACACAAAGATAGGTACATATCTATAGTGAAAACAAATGCTTACATACAGAGGGATATGCTGTAAATTTCTATTTCCGTATGGTGCTTATGTGGGGAAGAGCCAGATCTTGAGTAGTTTTCTGAAGATAAGGTGGTTGTCGGTGGACCTTATGTTGGGGGTAAAGAGTTCCATAGTTTGGCTGCTTGAACAGAGAAGGATGTGCCACCCATTGTTTTTTTCTTGTATGGTGGGATTTTGAGGCGAGATGCTCCTTTAGAGCGCAGGTTCCTTTGTTGAATGTGTTTGGTGATTTTATTCCTGATGAAGAGTGGTCCTATTCCATGTATTGCTTTGTGGGTAATACAAAGCAGCTTGAACGTGGATCTTCTGGCAACCGGTAACCAATGCAGGGCTTTCAAGGCAGGGGAGATGTGGTCTTGTGGTTTGATATGCAAGAGTAGTCTGGCAGCCGAGTTCTGAATCCGTTGTAGTCTTTTCATGGTCGCTAAAGGTGATCCGTGGTAGAGGCTATTGGCGTAATCGAGTTTGGATAGAACAAGGGAGATGGTAGCTTGGACCTTGTGTGGAAATCCCAAATGAGGGAAAATTCGTCTCAGCGTTTTTATAGTAGCAAAGCTTGATCTTGCTAGTTTATTTACTTGGACATTCATCGACAGCTTGGAGTCCATAGTCATTCCGAGGTTTCTTACTTCCTTCGATACTTTAGGCAGTGATCCCAGTTCATCAGGCCATGCGGCAAGCGGGTTGTAATTTTTCCAATCGCCACACGTGAGTATTTCAGTTTTTGAAGCATTCAATTTGAGATGGCTCCAAGTCATCCACTGATCCACGGCTCTGAGACAGTTGAAAATTGGTGATTTTACAATGTCTTTGGGGCATTCCAGTTGAAGGAGTATTTGTGTGTCATCTGCATAGTTGTAGCACGTGAGGTGAAATTTATTGATCAGTATTGGTAAAGACTTCATGTAGATGTTGAAAAGCATGGGCGAGATGATAGAACCTTGAGGGACCCCTGCTTTTGTGGCGTCCGGTTTGGACGAGAAAGGTGGGGTGTGGATGACATTAGTTCTGTTTCGAAGGTAGGACGTGATCCAGTCTAGAGCAGTTCCCTCTATGCCGGCTTCATAAAGTCTTTGTTTCAGAGTGTCATGGTCAACCGTGTCAAAGGCAGCAGAGAGGTCCAAGAGGAGTAGCGCAGCAACCCCGTTGCGGTCAACTGTATTCTTTAGGTCATCCCAGATGGCAAGGAGGGAAGATTCTGTGCCTCTTCCCGGACGGAATCCTGTTTGGAAATCTGAAAGTATGTCATTTTCTTCAATGAATTGTGACATCTGGGCGAACGCTGCTCTTTCTATCAGTTTGCCCAGGAAAGGTCCATTTGTAATGGGTCTGTAGTTGTCGGGGTTCAGCGGGTCCAAGTTTGTTTTCTTCAGTAAAGGGCGTATGTATGACTTTTTGAGTTCTTCCGGAAATATTCCAGTAGTTAAGGAATCGTTGATGATTCTTCTTACTGGAATGGCAGCAGAGGTTGTTAAAAGAATTGTCTTGAAAGTTTGTGGCGGACAGGGGTCAGAAGGGCTGCCGGCAGGCCTGCTTGCTTTGACCAGGTCCATAAATTTATCGTGTGAGATGTGTTGGAAGGAACGGAGAGGCTTGATTAGAGCATTCTTGGATAGTTGTTTTGTACAAGGGTTGGTGCTGGTGCTTTGTTTCTGTTGTAAGTACGAGTCCAGCGTGTCTGCTTTGTCCTTGTAATGATTTGCCAGTTTGTCTGTGAAATCTTGAGTAACAGGATGAGTTCCTTCTAGGCAATTTGGTTTTTGAAATTCATTGAGTATTTTATAGAATTCTTTATTTGCACATTTAGCGTTTTGAATTCTGTCTGAATAGTACTTTTTCTTAGCTTTTTTGATAGCCGACTTATATAATCTGTTAATTTTTTGTAGGTTAAGTTTGTCTTGTTTGGCATTTGTTTTGAGCCAGGTGCGTTGCAGCTTTCTAATTTGTTGTTTTATGTTTTTTATTTCTATGTTTCTCCAAGGCGCTTTTTTCCTTTTGTTCTGTTGTGTGGTTTTGAGTGGTATCAGGATGTCAAACGCTTCATGTAGCCACTCATATAGATTCTGAACAGAATTTATGGTTTCCAGATTTATACTGGATGTTAGTTGTGTTTCCAAGTGTTCAAAATTGAGTTTGTTCCACGGCCGATAGGTGGATGGATGTAAGGTAGTTTTAGTTGAGTCGCTTAGTGTTGTTTTATGTTGGAAAGCAAGCAAGTGGTGATCTGACCATGTGACTGGAGTTATCGTTTGAAAGGTAACTAGTTCAGTATTAGCAAAAATGACATCTAGGATATGTCCAGCGATGTGTGTTGGATTGGGGACAATCTGATGTAGGTTCAATGCGTCTAGGCCATTGATTATTGTTTTTGGATGGGTCATATTGGTTTTATCAAACCAAATGTTAAGGTCACCCAGAATGCACAGGTTGGAGTGTATTGTTATCAGATTTGAAACTGTGTCTAGAAGTGCGTCTGGGAATGTTGCCTTGCTAGGTGGAGGTCTGTAAAGGAGCAGGAAATTACAGGTGGAAGACGGTGTAGGATTGCATCTTGTTAGAAGAGCCTCACAATTCTTTATGGAGATGTTGTCAACTTTAGTGATATGTATTGTTTGCCTGAATACAACAGCTAGACCACCTCCTTTTTTGGCTATACGATTTTGGGTGATTATTTGATAGCCTAGAGGAATGGCTTCATGCAGGACTGGAGCCATATCCTCTCCCAACCATGATTCGGTTATGAATAGTATGTCTGGTTTTGCATCGGTGAGAAGGTCGTAGATGTGATGCTTGTTTTTAGAGAGGGATCGAGCATTTATTAGTAGACAGTGTAGATAGTGGCCTTTGTTGATAGTGGGACTTTGTTTTGTAGAAGAGTGATTAGTATTGTGTGGGTGTTTAGCAGGTGTGTTTTTAGTGCTGGTATTAGCTGTATTAGGATAGCAATTGTGTAGCTGTTCTGTATCGTGTTCCTCATCCAGCATGCTAAGAAGGCATTTTGATGGGTCTGCATGTGTATGTGTTGGAGATGGTGTTTGAGAATGAGTTGGAGTGCTCTGTTACTTTTGTGGTGTAACGTTGTGCGGTAGACTTGGGGAAGCAAAGTTGTGAGGTGTGGCATGTTGCTTATATTTTTTGCGTATGTTGAAGGCGGAAGGTGTATGAGTCAGGGGAGGTAGTGCAGCATGTGGGTCATGTCGTAATGTTTTAAATTGTCCAATGGATGAGAGGCGGTTAGAAGAGAGGTGCTGCATTGCTGTATCTGTGTTAGGTGTGGTGGAAGAGTGAAAGCTTGGCATTGGAGTTTGTTCCTTTGTGTGCTTTGAAAGGTGGGTATATGTATGTATTTTGTGATGGTAAGTATTATGAGGTGTTGCGCTCTGAAGATCTTGTTGTGCTGGTGTGTGTGAAATGTTTTGCTTTTGAGGTGTGGTGAAAAGGGGTGCTGATGTATATGTTTCATGCACCTGATTTGGTCGTGTAGTATTGTTTGTGAGAGGAGGGTGTGACGTAGAGGGGGTGGTGATGTGTTTATTTGTAAAGTGTATGTTGTGTGTAGGGGGGAATGAAGTAGAGGTGAGAGTGTTTATCTTAGACTGGTTTGTTTCAAGAGTTACAAAGTGTGGTGGTGTGCAGTGTGTGTGTTGTGTGTTAGTATTATTACGGTAGAAATGAGAGGAGGGTGTTTGTTGGACAACTGATGGAAGAATCATTCTATATTTGTTAGTGATAAAAAGTGGACTGTTAGGTGTAATTATAGCTGGGAGAGTGTGTCTGAGTGGGATGTAGTTATTTATGGTGTTGATTGGCGTTGTGTTAGTGATGAGTGTATTGGTTAGTGGTAGAGGATAGAGTTGTGTACTGTTTGTGGGTAATGGTGGATATGTGTGGTAGTTGGGATAGTAGGGTGTGTAGATGTGGTTTGGTTGGGTTTGTAGTGCAGGCTGGTACATCAATCTGTGCATAGTGCTGTGCGTGGTGTATATTACAATTAATTTTTTGACAGAATGATGACTGTTTCTTCTTTTAACCAGGGTCGCCTTCTGTATATATTGGATTCAGTGTGGTTTGACTATGGAACTGTAGCCACTAAAGACCAATCTGTTTACTTATTACTAAATATAGGCCTGGTAATGCTTCATGCATAAATTTCCATTTTCAGAGCTTTTTTCATTCTGTTTTGATAGCATGCTGTCCGAACACGTGGTACGATTTATGATAGAGATAGTGTATTTATGTGGCAATTACTGTTATTTCTCTTTATGTACTCAGTACTCACACATCTTTATCTGTTTATGTATTTATGTTGTGAACCACTTATCTTGACTGAGGTGCTTGCTTTGCAATGGAACTCTTAAACAGGAATATTGGGCACTGTCAATAATGAAGTAATAGTGATTGGATACTGTTAGAAATGGGGGTCTCTAGTTGGCAGAGGGAGACACCTTTGTCAAAATAGGGAACCTTGCTTCTAGTTAGGGTAAGGGGGATACACACTTTAGATAACCCATGCTCACCATCTGGGTAGATTTGCACAAGCAGACAGCCCTATCCCAAAGGCATTGTGTAAAGTATTTGTACTCAAACCACACAAAAAAACAGTGATAACCCCAAATGGACATCACACCAGTTTAGAAATATAAAGTATCTTTATCTAAACTCAACAAGACCAAAATGACACAAATCCAATATACAAGTATTAAGAATATGACTTTAGGGGTAGTGGTTTCGACGCCAAACAAGATGGCCGCATAGGGGTTTTGTTCCGCCGCAACGGGACCGTCTTCGAGCTTTTCGCAACATTTCCTGTTACTTGCGGTGACATTCACTACCCGCATCCTGTTTCGGAAGATGCGGTGCCTGCGGTGAGATGTTTCTTTTCCCCTAATGGGACGCGCTTTCCTGAACTTTGGCTTCGCCGCTTTTCACCTCAGCGTGTCCGCCATTTTAGATGCGTGTTCGGCTGTTTTGCCGTTTTCCACACTCGAAATGCCTAAAACACTCTTTATGCTGACTATCTCCGCTATTCTTTAATTCTGCCTCTCTGAAAATGCACTGCAGTTCTTTGCCTTATCAACCAGCTTCTCTTTACAACAGAGCTTTGTGTGAAGTATACACCCGACCCTCAAGCTGCCGCATTTGGTTATACAGCCTCTTTTATCTTTTTGGCACGGTTTCTTCATGACACCCACTCTCAACACGCCTGTTTGAATGTTTGCATCTCATTTCCTCTGGAAAATGTAGCTGTTATTTACCCTTGAGTGCTCTCTCACTTCATTTACTATCATTTCTTCAGAGCAACACGGACTTGTGTTGTGTTGCAGTGTTTTCCATATATGGGACGATTACGTAAACCTAAGTTTGTTTTTGTTCCATTGGAGAGTGCTTCACAGGTTATACCTCCGTCCTGTACACCATTTTCTTCGAAATCTTCTCATTCTTCCACTCAAATGGCAGGAGTGCCGCCTGGTCGGTCCTCTTCGACATCTTCCACCTAAAGTAAATCCTCTCCTCCAGTTTCTTCGACGAAATGTTTAAAACAAGATCCTCCGTCACCTGAGAAGCCTTCTTCTCTTGTCTATATGGAGTTGATTTTGGACGAGATATGTGCTTTGTGCCCATTTGTGGAAGAAACCAATAACAAGATGTAACTTCTTGGGGAGATATGGCCTACATTGGACACTAGAGTGACTTCCTTGGAACAACAAACGCCTGAGGTCCAATCTAATTCTCAACGTATTTCTGTTCTGGAAAAAACTGTCTGCAGCCTCCAACAACACTCTGAGGATTTGGAAAATCGTAATTGAAGGAACAACCTACGTATATATGGTTCACCAAAATCTCTTGAGGGGGAGGACCCTGTGTCGTTTTTCTCCTCATTTCTTCCCAAGCTCTTGGAGATGCCTTCGACCACTTTCCCTTAACATTAAAAGGGCCCATAGGCTTGGTCCAAGACTTACCTCTACTTCTACACCGACTAAGCCACGAGGGGTCATTATTCTTTTCCTAAAGTTTACAGACCTTCTCTCTGTCCTTTCTTCAGCTAGATCTAAACGTCAACTTTCCTGGATGGGTCAGAGGGCATATCTCTCTCAAGTTGTTTCTAATGCTACTGCCTCCAGAAGGAAGGAATTCCTCAATCTTCGGGCTCCCCTTCACTCACTTGGTGCCAGATATGGTTTATTCCACTCTTGTGTCTTCAGAGTGACTTACCAAAATAAAACATGGTCCTTTCAAGATCCAGCTGAACTTAAAAACGTCATCCTTATTCATACCAAAAGCGCAATGGATACTGCTACTTCTTCCAATGGTTGACTATTTAACTTTTCTTTTTTCTTTCCAGAGTTCCGGCTGTTTTCTCTTATGCATTTTTTCCTCTATGTTTACTAGTCGCTGATTTTTTTTCAATAACAGTCATCAACGATTTACGTATATTTCTCTCTCTTATATTGCAGCTCGTATTTTAATGCCATATCTATTTCATTTGTATGGTCTTTTCCAATTTTATTCCCCTGTTTTGCTTGTAAACATGTTTTATATTCCCTGATGTATTTCCCCCATCTTCATTGTTTCCTTTTGTTCATTTACACAGATTAGTTGGGATTACTCCGTCACCCATGTGGCTTCCCCTCTATTATCCTTGTCCTGGTGCGGTCTGGATTCCCCTTTCAAGTGGCGCGTCTTGTTGAGTATCATCATTACCCCACTGTTCTTTTTATATCCCCTTCAGGTATGTTATCCTTAGTCATCCCTTCAGGATATGTACTGTCTCTTCTTATACTTTCTTCACTCCTTCCTTTCCTCCTTTCCTCTCTTTTTCCTTTTTATTCAATGACTCTATGCATAGATTTTCTCATCTTCCTCTTCTTTTATGCCTTCTTCTGTGCAAGCATCCTTTCCTTTGTTCTGTCTTAAATTATTACCTTTCCTGGTGCTTTTTTCCTTTCTTATCTCTTCTTTCTTTCTATTTTTCACATAGTCTCTTTTTTATTCATTATTGTGGTTTTTCATTCTATTATGTATATGTTGTTTGAAAATTCAGAGTTATTTCATGGAATATTAAAGGTTTTGTTAGCCCTATTAAACGACAGAGAGTCCTTTCCCACCTCGCCTCTTATAACCCTGATATAGCTCTTTTACAAGCGACCCATCTTTCAGAAGCTCAATCCCTTAAGTTAAAAAGGAGATGGGTGGGTACGGTTTTGTTTTCTCCTTCTACTGATAAAAAGAATGGAGTTGTTATTTTATGTCATAAAAAACGTAAATGTAAGGTTTTGTCTCAGGAATGTGATTCTGAGGGTAGGTGGATATTAGCTAAGTTATTAATTAATTCTGTACCTTTAACTGTTTTTAATGTTTATGGCCCTACGAAACCTAACTGTTCCTTTTGGCCTTTAATTACACAGAAATGTATTCAGCACAGAGATGATATGTTTATTTTAGGTGGTGATTGCAACCAGATTTTTGATCCATTCCTTGATCGTAAGTCCACGGTTCGTTTTATACCTCACAAAACTCACAAGCAATTTCTTGACACTATCTTGCAATCATGCCTCACTGACTCTTGGCGACTATCTCATCATGATAACTTGGACTACTCTTTTTTTTGCACTACGACTGAATCCTTGGAGCGAGTTGTGCTGCTAGAGAGCAGCAGTGAGCGGAGAGATACGCACAAGCCACAGAGTGTGGACAACCGCCTCGAGGGGAGAGGAGGTAGCAGCGGTTTGTTCGGCGTCCTGTAAAAAATCTCCTGAAGTCCTCTGAAGCTACGAGCTGGAAGCCGCTAGCTGTAGCAGGGCACAGCAGGGCACAGCGGCCGGCTGCGCAGGCAGCGTGGGCGTTTTCAGGCTCCTTGCCACTGCCGCTGCCGGAGTTGCTGCAGAGCTCGAGGCTTGAGCAGAGGGCGTGCAGAGGTTGAAGAATCGGAGAATCAGAGGTTGGAGAATCGGAAGAGTGTGCCTGGGAATCACCTCCTGCTCCCGCCCCTCCCTACGGGGAGTTACAGCCACAGGTGTTTGGTCAGGTTTTCAGCAGCTCTCTGCGCCGGTCTCTCCTGGAATACCGCACCCCGACTACTGGTGACTGCTGGACTGCAGGACTCGGCAAAACCAGCTCCCGAGGACCCGTTGACCCTCCCAAGCTGCCTCCTCAGTGGCTGACCGGTGCTCTACGAACCCCCAGAGCCAGAATGGTGCTGCACCTTGCTCGGACCTGTGGTGGTGAAGGAGGGGGAGGAGAGGCGATGCAGGCACAGTGGGGAGGTGAGCTACCCCTTTCCTCGTCCCCCCCTAATGCCCAATGAGAGCAATCATACCAACAAACTCCCGGCTTGTACTGCCAGCGTGTGAGCCCGAGGACTCATCGCTGTCTCTGCCTTACCACTGTCCCCTAGTGTGTGTTGTCTCGTCTGTGTGCTCGCCTACATGTTCAACAAGGCTTTATGCAACTGTCAAACTGTCACAGACGTCACAGCACCTACAAATTCAACATAGCCACTAGACACTAAATAATCAGGCGGTCCTGTCAGTCAACCGCAGCAGTGAACAATTGAGTCATTGACGGAGCAAGCTGCAGACGCCGCTGCGTCACCTTTCGCCCAGACTAGCGAGGACCAGCGACTGGCACTGAGCGATTCTGGAGCCCATTCTCCTGTCTCTCTCCCCAGCGAGTTCAACCCCTGAACGAGCCCCTCGGAGTAACAGTCGGCAACAGTCAGCAACAGTCAGCAAAGCACAGACAATCTTACAGTCACGGCCGTCTGCAGCCCACCAGGCCCACGATTGGACGACAACGGGGTCATGTCTGCCCCACAGTTACCTACATCTCCTATGTGTATCAATTCCCGTCCGCTATTAACTACCTCACCTGCACTAGGCACCAGTCAGAACTCAAATTATGTCTCGCACAACCCTACAATTTGTAGCGGTAAGGACCACTCCCAACGGCAAGAAGCCTTAAGCAGCGATAACCTACATAATGCAAACAACTCTTTGACCATCGACAAAAGTTTTCTAGACCAATCGGTTCATCCGGACAGCTCAATACTTCACCCTATGCCAAAGGATGGCACTGGAAAAGATCAGATCTCTGAAGACCATCTAACAGAGGACAGGGATAACACGACAAACCCTGGGAGTGACGGCCCGCCAATTTAACCTATCTGGGCTCTAAGGAATGGGCCAAACTAGTTGCCTCATATATTCCGATCACATCGGCGAATCCATCCTCGCTCACAGAGGTACCAACAAAAGAAAACCAGCGAACAAAAAGGGGCCACGACTGTGGGGGCGTCCTGCAGGACCTAACCACCTTACCGAATTCCTCTTTGTCGTCTACCCCCAACAAAAGGACAACCCAAAAAAGACTCTACCAAGGATTTAAGTATCAGATACGGCAAACACGTGGGATATTTTGCTAAACACCTTCCAACGAACTGTAGACACTCTTCATTTTCAATCCGACAAAATGGACTTGCAGCTGACCCTACTTGACACTCTGGCTGTTTTTGTTGGGCGAATAGATGAGAAACTTGGCCAACTCAACTCGCTAATCATCAGAGCCCAGCAAGAGGCAAAGCTAGTGTGCAGCTGTGGGCCTATTATCGACAAACTGTCAGCCCTCCCCGAAATAGTATCATCCCTTATTGAAGGGTTACCAAAAGGGCAAAATCCAAGGCATGAGCACATCAATTCCAGTGAAACAGTCTTCTCCGGACAGTTAAACAGAGTGCCTACAGCAGCCAGTTCTGCCGATAAGGGGGGATTGACACCGCCATCAGCTGATCAGGTGTTACCAGAGGGCCATCCGACAACAACTACCACGCCTCCCCTAAAGAATAACACTCTGCCCCTGAACGCGAAAGGGAGACGGCAGCAAAGGAGGAAAGGCCGCAATAAACTGACTACTACAAGCATGCCAGAAGTGTATCCGCTTTTTAAGCCAGTGAGAAAGCAGGAGCAGCTAGCCAACGGCTCGACGACAGGACTAGACACCACCGGAAAACCTACCCCTACAGGGCCAAGACCCTCCGCAAATGAACCACACCCAGTAAACCCCACTGGGGTTCTCTCACAGGTGGAGTGGACGGCCCCGCCTGGCACCGACAATGTCAACCATCGCACTCCGGGAAACCGCTACCCGAATAACGAAAAAGTCAATAGTCCCATCAACCCACCTTCAACATCTGAAACTAGAGGGGCACAGTCTAAGCATAGCTCGGACTGGGCACAAGTAGGTCTCATCAGCACCTACCGGGAAACACCCGAGCTCAAGAACGCAGGACAACAGCACATCCGAGTCCCCAAATTCAGCTATACTCCACCATAGCGAGCGCCCCTCTTGCTCCAGCTGCTCCCATTTTTAAGAATTTTTCCCTCTGGGGTACTCGCCCAGGAAACCCATCCCAGCCTGACAATAGCAAGCTAGGGACCCAAAGTCATCCCCACCTGCCAACCGTTCAGGTGACTGATCCAAGCAAGACGCCTACCATTGTTCTCTTCACCCCAGAGTACGTTTCAAAAGGATCTTTTGATATTCTGATTAGAGGCAATCTCATACGATTACTCAGGACAATGCCAGCATTAAATAACCTATCCTCAGCCGACCTTCTCTCTATAGAATTTCTCGAATCTGACAGACCACACGGTAACGAAGCAACAAAAGCAACATGGATTTCATCCGAAATCGCTAGTAAAATCTTAGAAGAGCAAAATCTCCTCAAAAAATGGGGATTAAATCTGCCCTTCATCACAACTTCAGATACCCGCTGCCCCTGCTTGAGAGACCTAAGAAGGGAGAACCTATAACAACTTCGAAAACAAGGTCGGTGCTGAAAGGTGCACTGGGTCGATCTCCAACAACCTGCCAGGTGTCAGGGTTTAAAAACAGTTCATTGACAGCAAATCCCCACAGCATGGTAGAAGACCGACTCTTCAGAATATGCAATACATCTCATAACCGCCATTGACTAGGACACCTAACTGAGTCAGGCCTATGCCCGGCTACACCACGTTTGAAGTTATGTTTGTGGAACTTAAACGGCCTTAACAATAAAGCAGCGGACACCGACTTCCTACAATACCTGAAATCGTTTGACATCATTCTCTTCCAGGAGACATGGCTGGAGGAGCCGGTCCACTTAGAGGGCTACACCTGCCATCATTCCCCAGCCATAAGGAGAAGTAAGTTTGGTCGGTTGGCAGGCGGCCTAGCAACTTACACTAAAATCTCAACTGTTGGTAATGTACAGGTGCTCACTTCCAATTCTCCATCCATAAATACTGTTGAGTTGGTATTAAATCTTGGGGGTAACAAGAAAGAGGTCCAGCTGATCAACACCTACATTAACCCAAAAAAGAAAAATCAAGAGGCAAAGCGTTTAACGGACCATCTACATCATGTCTTGATAACGCAAACTACACCCTACTTAATTGTCTCTGGTGACTTCAACCAATGTATTCTAGGGTCATCCTTGAACAGTGAAATTCAGACCCAGTCCTACCATTGGAACATCCCAAATCAAACTTGGAGCAGCCAAGGGAAAACCGCCAAGTCGGCAAAGGACCTGTTGGAAGACTTGGAACACATGGGCTTGAGGGTCCTAAATAGAAGATTTCCTGAAGACTCTCCACCCACGGCCATGTTCAACTTAGGCAACGTAACCTCGACAATTGATTATACGCTGGTCTCTCTTCCTCTTTTCCACAACATCTTGGGCTTTAATCTAGGGGACAAGGGAGACAGTGACCATCGCCCTCAGGAAGTCTCTCTTTGCGCCCCCCCGGACCTAATACTTCTAAATCCAACAGGCCCACATGCTAGCCACACCATAGACGTTAAATGGATCAAAACCTCAGTCGCCAACACGCCGGAGGTACTACAAGCTGCAAAACACCAACTAAACAGCTTAAACTACCCCTCAGGCAATCCTGTAGCAGGCTGGGAACAATTTACGGCTGATTTTGCAAATCAATACTCATCTATCGTACGGCACAGCTCATCTGCTGGCTCGGGTGCCCCAACAAAGATCTCAAGCTCCCAGAAATCAGCCCTAAAAACTCACAAAAAAGAGATAACAGACAGCTAAGAATGCTAAGAAAAAGCCCGGGGATCAAGGTCCTTCTTGCAAAGCTTCAGAAGGTTCGGACGGACCTAAAAAAACTGAAATGGACAGTCAAAAGATCTATCGAAGAGGACCTCTTGGCAAAACTTCATTACGACTCAAAGGGCAACAATAGCTCCCAGTTTTGGTCAACCATAAACAAAATTATAAATTCAAAAAACAGCGGAATAACGTCCCACATCACCAAATCTTCATGGGAATCCTTCTTAGACTCGCACTTTAACCAGCAGGTCGCCACCATAAGCAAGCCCAAGGAAGTCCCAGAGGGCCAACCGTCACAAACAATAAAAACTTGGTTAGAATCCGAATCTGGAATCTCCGCGGCTCTGGTTAAGCTTATTGCGAAGGGAAGGAAGGACGGTACAGCAGGGCCAAACGGGATTCCTCCGGCCCTCTTCAAACTTGAGCCAGAATACTGGGCAGAAACGCTGACCTCTCTTTACATATCTGTGAGCCGATTTAGAACTCTTCCTGCCTCATGGAGGGGTTCAATCATTTCACCAATTTATAAGGCGGGGGATAGAACGCTGCCCAAAAATTACCAGCTGATAGCATCCTGGACACCGAGGCCAAATATTTTGCGGGGCTCGTACTGACCCACCTGTGCGAATGGGCAACACATCACAATATAATTCCTCCGAGTCAAACTGGGTTCAGCAGAGAAACGGGAACTACGACAAACTTGCTGGCAATTTCGCAACTTATCGACAAAGCAAGGGTGAATAAACAGGCTCTCCACCTTTGCTTTGTCGACTTTAAGGCGGCGTTCGATAACGGTAACCGGGGTTTCCTCTGGAGAAAATTGGCCTTCTGGGGGATCCCCGATCCCCTATTGCACCTTTTGATCAAACTGCACACCAACACGTGAGTCCAGGTAAAACTCGGCAATGGCACACACCTTTCCAGGCGCATCCCGACCACCAACGGCCTAAAGCAAGCGTGCGTCTTAGCACCGACCCTTTTCAACTTATTTACAGCCGATCTACCACCTGCCCTAGAAATCTGCAATGGGCACGCCCCATGTTTGGGAGGCAAAGCGTTGCCCAGTATATCTTACGCAGATGACGTGGTCCTGGTCAGCCACACCAAAGTAGGTCTCCAAAACCTCATCAACGCACTGCATGGATATGCCGAAGCGAACCTGTTAGAAATAAATCTTGACAAGACCAAAGTTCTGTCTATAAATGGGAACAAAAAGCTGCATACTTGGTTCCTTGGAACAAAGGTTGTCGCAAACTGTTCAGAATATAAATACCTCGGAATATTGTTCGACAAAGGAGGTCGCTTCTTGAACCAACTAGAGGGAATCAGGAGGAAAGGGATGCTGATAGCTACCACGCTCAAACAGCTAAGGTCTAATCTGAATGGTCCAACTCTTCTCCCACTGCTCCGTGTGGTACAAGTTAAGCTAGAGTCATCTATTACATACGGCAGTGAGGCTCAAAAGGCATAGACGCGAAACTGCTGGACACAACAATTGCAAAGGCCTATCGACTTCTCTTTAACCTGCCAACCTATACCTCACAGGCCCAGATCCGGCTAGAGTTTGGACTGACCTCCCAAAACCTTGCAAGAAGAGGCTCATACATAAAGTGCTGGCAGAAA
The DNA here is from genome assembly GCF_964263255.1 of Lissotriton vulgaris. Lineage (NCBI taxonomy): Eukaryota > Metazoa > Chordata > Amphibia > Caudata > Salamandridae > Lissotriton > Lissotriton vulgaris. The sequence goes on from NC_141694.1 coordinate 504,717,748, forward strand.
ATCAAGAACTCGCCAGAAAATTCACTTAACCATCTGCTATGGCTAGACTTAAGCAGCTCTCTTCAATTGCCGGCAAAAACTTTCCTAGAGGAATCCCTGACTGTCACAGGTCTTAAAGAACTATGGGAAACTCCTTTACTGCATGTGCAGTTCAAGCGTGTTGTAAAGAAGAGCATAAAAAGTCAATCGCACTTGGAAGATAAAGCGACTTTTTCACAAAGGCGACACCCATGGATGACTCTGTCCACATACAAATCGCCTGGGCGACAGGCATACTTTGGTTTGGGGTACGGCAGGAAATCAAAAGAAGCCTTTTTAAAATACAGGCTAGGAATTTTACCCTCTATTCCACATCTGCAACCATGGCTGAGAAGGGACTGTGGGACAAAATGCAGGCTGTGCGGGGCAGAAAATGAAGAACTCGAACACCTACTATGCATCTGCCCAAGGCTGAAAGAGGAAAGAGCAGCCCTGTTAAAAACTGCTTTCAACGAACAAAAAATCCGCACATGTAAACAAGCGGTTCTTGCTTGTTTTGACCCAGGCCTTCCCCCATTAAACAGGAAGTTGGTCAAATTCTTGAAATGTCTGGAACTGAAAATAAAATATCTGGCAGAGAGCACCAGACCGGACTAGTTGAAAATTGGCCAAGACATTATACTATGACCACACACCCGCACCAAATTGTTTTTATCAAGTTCTCTTGTTTTAAAAAAATAATATATCTTTCTTACAATCTTTTATCTGAAGGCATGAGCTATCAATGTACTTTTGTAATGGTTTTAATTAACCTAAAAACAATAAAAATACTTACTTACTCCTTTTTCTCTCCTCCCCCATTTCTCCTTTTCTCGTCTTGACTATATTTTTCTCTCTCGTTCTCTTTCACAACATTTATCTTCTTCCTCTATTGAACCCATAGAAATTTCAGATCATGCTCCCATTGTGATAGACCTTGATCTACTCCCACCATTTCCCAAATCCTCTCGCTGGAGATTCAATAGTTCCCTTCTTACTGATCCTAATTTGTCTTCCTCTTTTCGCTCTTTTGTCACAGAATTTTTCCTGCTTAATAACAATCCTACTATTTCCCCTCATATCCTCTGGGACTCCTTTAAAGCCACTGCAAGAGGTTTCATTATTGATTTTGTATCCAAGAAGAAGAAACAGTATCCCAGAAACGGAAGTCCGCATTGTGCCACATAAAGTATTTGGAACATAAGTTTTATACCTCTTCAGATACATCCATTTCCCCAGAACTTCTTTGGGCTAAATTTCAGTTTAATAAATCTACTACGGATAATGCATCTTCTATACTTCTTCGTAGTAGTGCTCGCTACTATGGTGGTCGTAACAAATCAGGGAAACTTCTCGCTAACTATCTTAAATCACGTAGAGAACGCACGTTTATAGAATCTATATATTCTTCTGACAACACCCTTCTCCATACAGATAAGGATATCCTTACTCAATTTCAATTATTTTACCAGCATCTCTATACTCCAGAATCTCCCCTTACTCCTTCTCTTATCCAATCCTACTTTGACAAATTACCAAAACCCCTTCCTTCTCAACTTAATTTTTCAGACTTGGATCTTGACATCTCATTACATGAACTGTCTTTGGCTTTATCATCTCCTACTAAAGGTAAAACACCTGGTCCTGATGGATTCCCAGTTGAATTTTATTTACACTTTTCTGATCTCCTACTCCCCCGACTGATAACACTTTTTCAATCATTTTGCGCATCTGGCTAAGCTGAAGGTACCTTTCAAGATGCTATCATTTGTTTGATCCCTAAGGAAGGTCGTGACCCTCAGTTCTGTAAGAATTATAGACCGATTTCTTTAGGTAATGTAGACTCTAAATTATTCCCTAAATTACTTGCTTTATGTTTGGATCCTTTTGTGTCCCATCTTATTGGCAAGGAACAATGTGGTTTTATTAAGGGTAGGCTTACTTCAGATAATTCTCGCCTTTTTCTTAAAGTGTTAAATAAGGCATCTTGGCCCAGATGTAGGTAAAATAGATTTACCGAAATTTAATTACCGAATTCTACTGATTCGGTAATTAAAAATCGGTAAATCTTAGGGGTGGATATGTAGGAGCATCCAGATGTTCCTTTTACCGAATCGGTAAAAATCGGTATTTACCGATTCGGTAAATACCGACCGGTAATGCCCCATTCATTCCTATGGGCTGTGAAGCCCATAGGAATGAATGGGGCATTACCGGTCGGTATTTACCGAATCGGTAAATACCGATTTTGACAAGGGTGCAGGGGGTGTCACTTTGACACCCTCTAGCACCCCCAAAAAAGATTCGGGGGCCATGTGGCAGGCATACCTGCCCTAAGGGCAGGTCTGCCTGTCATATGGCACAGGTGTGCATGCACACATGTGCAAAAACAACAGGTGATGGACCGAATGTGGATCAATGTCACACACTCTCCCCAGTCCAAAGATCTGGGCCCAAATCCATCGTTTTTTTGCACTCCACACCACCCTGGGTTAGACAATGGCGATATGCAAATCAGCTCTGACCCTGTGCCCCATGGGAACAGTCCAGTCCGAACTACAAAAGCCATGTCCTTCCCAGAACGGAATCAAGCATCCGAGGACCGGACCGGTTTCGAGGTAACACCTCTCATCAGCCCGGCTAGCTTGACTCCAGTGGTGTGGAGTGCCTGGGACCCACGTCTGGGCATCCCCAGCGCACTTAGGGCGGAATATGCAAAAACAACAGGTGATGGACCGAATGTGGATCAATGTCACACACTCTCCCCAGTCCAAAGATCTGGGCCCAAATCCATCATTTTTTTGCACTCCACACCACCCTGGGTTAGACAATGGCGATATGCAAATCAGCTCTGACCCTGTGCCCCATGGGAACAGTCCAGTCCGAACTACAAAAGCCATGTCCTTCCCAGAACGGAATCAAGCATCCGAGGACCGGACCGGTTTCGAGGTAACACCTCTCATCAGCCCGGCTAGCTTGACTCCAGTGGTGTGGAGTGCCTGGGACCCACGTCTGGGCATCCCCAGCGCACTTAGGGCGGAATATGCAAAAACAACAGGTGATGGACCGAATGTGGATCAATGTCACACACTCTCCCCAGTCCAAAGATCTGGGCCCAAATCCATCGTTTTTTTGCACTCCACACCACCCTGGGTTAGACAATGGCGATATGCAAATCAGCTCTGACCCTGTGCCCCATGGGAACAGTCCAGTCCGAACTACAAAAGCCATGTCCTTCCCAGAACGGAATCAAGCATCCGAGGACCGGACCGGTTTCGAGGTAACACCTCTCATCAGCCCGGCTAGCTTAACTCCAGTGGTGTGGAGTGCCTGGGACCCACGTCTGGGCATCCCCAGCGCACTTAGGGCGGAATATGCAAAAACAACAGGTGATGGACCGAATGTGGATCAATGTCACACACTCTCCCCAGTCCAAAGATCTGGGCCCAAATCCATAGTTTTTTTGCACTCCACACCACCCTGGGTTAGACAATGGCGATATGCAAATCAGCTCTGACCCTGTGCCCCATGGGAACAGTCCAGTCCGAACTACAAAAGCCATGTCCTTCCCAGAACGGAATCAAGCATCCGAGGACCGGACCGGTTTCGAGGTAACACCTCTCATCAGCCCGGCTAGCTTGACTCCAGTGGTGTGGAGTGCCTGGGACCCACGTCTGGGCATCCCCAGCGCACTTAGGGCGGAATATGCAAAAACAACAGGTGATGGACCGAATGTGGATCAATGTCACACACTCTCCCCAGTCCAAAGATCTGGGCCCAAATCCATCGTTTTTTTGCACTCCACACCACCCTGGGTTAGACAATGGCGATATGCAAATCAGCTCTGACCCTGTGCCCCATGGGAACAGTTCAGTCCGAACTACAAAAGCCATGTCCTTCCCAGAACGGAATCAAGCATCCGAGGACCGGACCGGTTTCGAGGTAACACCTCTCATCAGCCCGGCTAGCTTGACTCCAGTGGTGTGGAGTGCCTGGGACCCACGTCTGGGCATCCCCAGCGCACTTAGGGCGGAATATGCAAAAACAACAGGTGATGGACCGAATGTGGATCAATGTCACACACTCTCCCCAGTCCAAAGATCTGGGCCCAAATCCATCGTTTTTTTGCACTCCACACCACCCTGGGTTAGACAATGGCGATATGCAAATCAGCTCTGACCCTGTGCCCCATGGGAACAGTCCAGTCTGAACTACAAAAGCCATGTCCTTCCCAGAACGGAATCAAGCATCCGAGGACCGGACCGGTTTCGAGGTAACACCTCTCATCAGCCCGGCTAGCTTGACTCCAGTGGTGTGGAGTGCCTGGGACCCACGTCTGGGCATCCCCAGCGCACTTAGGGCGGAATATGCAAAAACAACAGGTGATGGACCGAATGTGGATCAATGTCACACACTCTCCCCAGTCCAAAGATCTGGGCCCAAATCCATCGTTTTTTTGCACTCCACACCACCCTGGGTTAGACAATGGCGATATGCAAATCAGCTCTGACCCTGTGCCCCATGGGAACAGTCCAGTCCGAACTACAAAAGCCATGTCCTTCCCAGAACGGAATCAAGCATCCGAGGACCGGACCGGTTTCGAGGTAACACCTCTCATCAGCCCGGCTAGCTTGACTCCAGTGGTGTGGAGTGCCTGGGACCCACGTCTGGGCATCCCCAGCGCACTTAGGGCGGAATATGCAAAAACAACAGGTGATGGACCGAATGTGGATCAATGTCACACACTCTCCCCAGTCCAAAGATCTGGGCCCAAATCCATCGTTTTTTTGCACTCCACACCACCCTGGGTTAGACAATGGCGATATGCAAATCAGCTCTGACCCTGTGCCCCATGGGAACAGTCCAGTCCGAACTACAAAAGCCATGTCCTTCCCAGAACGGAATCAAGCATCCGAGGACCGGACCGGTTTCGAGGTAACACCTCTCATCAGCCTGGCTAGCTTGACTCCAGTGGTGTGGAGTGCCTGGGACCCACGTCTGGGCATCCCCAGCGCACTTAGGGCGGAATATGCAAAAACAACAGGTGATGGACCGAATGTGGATCAATGTCACACACTCTCCCCAGTCCAAAGATCTGGGCCCAAATCCATCGTTTTTTTGCACTCCACACCACCCTGGGTTAGACAATGGCGATATGCAAATCAGCTCTGACCCTGTGCCCCATGGGAACAGTCCAGTCCGAACTACAAAAGCCATGTCCTTCCCAGAACGGAATCAAGCATCCGAGGACCGGACCGGTTTCGAGGTAACACCTCTCATCAGCCCGGCTAGCTTGACTCCAGTGTTGTGGAGTGCCTGGGACCCACGTCTGGGCATCCCCAGCGCACTTAGGGCGGAATATGCAAAAACAACAGGTGATGGACCGAATGTGGATCAATGTCACACACTCTCCCCAGTCCAAAGATCTGGACCCAAATCCATCGTTTTTTTGCACTCCACACCACCCTGGGTTAGACAATGGCGATATGCAAATCAGCTCTGACCCTGTGCCCCATGGGAACAGTCCAGTCCGAACTACAAAAGCCATGTCCTTCCCAGAACGGAATCAAGCATCCGAGGACCGGACCGGTTTCGAGGTAACACCTCTCATCAGCCCGGCTAGCTTGACTCCAGTGGTGTGGAGTGCCTGGGACCCACGTCTGGGCATCCCCAGCGCACTTAGGGCGGAATATGCAAAAACAACAGGTGATGGACCGAATGTGGATCAATGTCACACACTCTCCCCAGTCCAAAGATCTGGGCCCAAATCCATCGTTTTTTTGCACTCCACACCACCCTGGGTTAGACAATGGCGATATGCAAATCAGCTCTGACCCTGTGCCCCATGGGAACAGTCCAGTCCGAACTACAAAAGCCATGTCCTTCCCAGAACGGAATCAAGCATCCGAGGACCGGACCGGTTTCGAGGTAACACCTCTCATCAGCCCGGCTAGCTTGACTCCAGTGGTGTGGAGTGCCTGGGACCCACGTCTGGGCATCCCCAGCGCACTTAGGGCGGAATATGCAAAAACAACAGGTGATGGACCGAATGTGGATCAATGTCACACACTCTCCCCAGTCCAAAGATCTGGGCCCAAATCCATCGTTTTTTTGCACTCCACACCACCCTGGGTTAGACAATGGCGATATGCAAATCAGCTCTGACCCTGTGCCCCATGGGAACAGTCCAGTCCGAACTACAAAAGCCATGTCCTTCCCAGAACGGAATCAAGCATCCGAGGACCGGACCGGTTTCGAGGTAACACCGGAATCAGTATTTTACCATGAAGTTGGATTTCATGGCAAAATACCGATTCTGTAAGGCTTGTGGGACTCAGAAGCGTCCCACCTACATCTCATTGTTACCGAATCGGTAAAAATACCGATTCGGTATTTTACAGAATCGGTAAATTTACCGATCGGTAAATTTACCGAATCTGTAAAATATGTGGCCCTACATACCATTTTGTGAATCTCGGTCGGTGACGGCCGAAAATACAGATTTTCGGCCGTTACCGACCGACCTACATCCGGCCCTTACTCTTTTAATTCCCCTTGCTGCTATTTCTGTTGATGCAGAAAAAGCATTTGATTGAGTTGACTGTTTTTTTTTGTTTGCCTCACTACGATGGCTTGGCTATAGTTCCAAATTCATATCCCTTATTTCTCTTTTATATTCGGCACCCAAAGCTTCGGAGCTTGTGAATGGTCAAGTTTCTTCATCTTTCACTCTTCAACGTGGTGTTCGTCAAGGTTGTCCCTTATCCCCACTTCTTTTTGTTTTAGCACTTGAACCCTTTTTATCTTCTATTCGTAATAATCAATCTATCTCTGGCTTCCCATATGGAGATAATCAGTTGAAATTATCTGCATATGCACATGACATTCTCATGTTCATTTCTGATCCTGAGATATCTGTCCCCCCTTTATTATCTGAATTCGACTTCTTCTCACAGGTTTATGGTTATAAGATTAATACTGATAAAACCAAAATCCTTCCTTTAACAAAAACCTGTCTTCCTCATCTATTTGTTTCTACTGGTTTTGCTTGAAATAGTTCAAAGATCAAATACTTAGGTATCTGGTTTTCTAATTCTATCCCTTCTTCAATTAATTTAAATATATCCGCCGTATTGTCCCGTATTGAAAAGTCTTTCTCTACCTGGAACCCTTTGTTTCTCTCCTGGTGGGGTTGTTTAGACTCAATTAAAATGATGATCACTCCTATTTTACTCTATACTTTCTCTATGTTACCTGTTCACATTCCTGCGATCTATTTTAAACAAATTGACTCTTCTCTTTCAGTGTTCCTTTGGAAGAATAAAAAGTCTAGAATTTCCCGTTGCTTCTCTTCGGAAATCCAAAGCTAATGGAGGTGTCAACTTTCCAGATTTCCGTCTTTATCATTATTCTTTTTCATTGCGTCAAGCCTCTAATTGGATACCTTCAGAATCTTCCCCTTTTGTTCCGCTTTGGCTCCTTATTGAGCGGTCACTATTATTACGGTTTTCCTTTGATGAACTTATGCGCTTTTCTGCCAAGTATCCCCATACCTCACTTCCCTTATTCAAACATATGTCCCCTATTTTAAAACCCCTCATTTCTTCTACCACTGTTACGCGTGAATCCTTTTTAAATTCCCCTATTTGGTATAATTCATCAATCCTTTTACATAACAGACCTATTTTTTGGAATGCTTGGAGATTAAAGGGTATTATTTGGGTTAATCAACTCTTTAATGGAGTTCTACCTTGTTCTTTTCCCCAATTTAAACTCTTATTTCAGTGCCCACGCTCTTTTCTGAAGAAATTCACCATGCTCATGGCAATCATTCTTGACCTTTATTATTCTCTACCATCTTCCTCCTTATCTGTGCTCAGTTCTCCTCTCCTTAAAATTCTCAGTACTCTTCCTAAAGCATCTCTTATTTTCAATTTTTTCACCTCCCCTAATCCAGACCGTATTAAAACTAAGCTAGAACTTTCTTGGGGACTGGATCTTGGTTGCAACTGGTCTGTTGCTCTCTGGGATAAGCTATGGTCACGTTCCTTAAAAATCTCTCGTTCTGCTTCCCTTACTCAGTCTTTATTTTTCTTATATCATCGACTTTATCTCTCTCCTCTTTCTTTGTCACGTTTTTCAACCTCAACCCCATCTGATTCTAAATGTTGGACATGTGGTACTCCTAATGCTGATCTTCTTCATCTCCTTTTTCTCTGTCCTGTTGTGTCTACTTTCTGGAACAAAATCTGGTCCTATCTTACACAAATGTTTACACTTACTGTTCCTTATTCTAATACCTTTCTCTTCTTGGGCAGTCTTTCTGACTCTTTAGACCTTCCTGCTCATTCTCATGGCCTTTTTGACCTCATGCTCGCTCTTGCATTTCAACATATTTCCTCTACTTGGAAATCCCTCACCAATATATCTTTACAAGGCTGGTGGATTACTCTCACAGATTGGATGTTGCATTTGCCTCCTCCTGTAAGCCAATTCGTAATACTGATCTCTTCTGGTTGCCTTTCACCTCCTATTTAGATCGTTTGGCCTTAAAGAAATCTCTACGTATCAATTCAGAGAATTTCAAACCTCCTTGAACATTTGTCTCTCTATTTTAATGTCCTTTATATAGGCATCTTGTTACATAACTTTCATGTTGAAGCCTATGTATGGTTTATTTAGTTTCTTTAATATATATGCCTTTATTCATAGTTTCATTGCTATTTAATTTCTGATGATTAATAGTTATGCTTCACTTTATTATTTTCCTATTCTTTCCACCCCTTCCCCTCCCCCATTTTTTCCATTCTCTTTCCCCTTCCTTTCCTCTTTTAAAAAATCTATAAAATGCTGTTTGTTTCTTAAATTGATATCAGCACTGCTTGTCTTTCATATTACATTTGATCATATTTCAGTCATGTTCTTGCTGATGTATATGTTTGTTAATATTTTCTGAATAAAGCTTTTCAAACATAAAAAAGAATATGACTTTAAAAAGGTTTTAAGCAACTGGGTCCATAAAAAACTATTGATGCATGATTTCCCTCAAAGTACCTGTATTTGCGACAAAATTCACGAGGCCAAACAGCCGCAGAGATGGGAAGCGTCAAGAACACAAAGAGATGCATCAGTTCCTGAGACCTTCGGGAGGCGATGCCACAGTTCTGTAGCACGCAGGCGAAGTGATGCATTGGATCCAGTCTGTAGGGAGAAGTGCTGCGTTGACTCCAGGATGATTCTGTTCTGCGGCAGATGCATCTGGAAAACTTGCCACACAACTACAATGTGTGGAAATGCAGGATACGTCGTCGATCGATGCAGCGGCGTTGAGCGGCCATGCATCGGTTTCTTTGGCCGCAATCCCTCGATGAATCAGTTATTACAGTGGCAAGGAAAAGGAAGGCACCAATCCTAAGTTCACCAATCAGTATAGTCTTCAACCTCTGGCGTGCTATTTCCAAATGCTCCCTGTCCTAAGAGCATCACCGAAACTTGGGGTAAAGAGTCAATTTTTGTCCAGTTTGGAAAAGCACCGCTTTATAAGTCAATCCAATCCAAGTGGAAAAGACTAGACAACTCTCTTAGTGTCTTCGCATACAGACGCTGAGTCTTGGTATACATTTTCAGTGCTTATTTAATGATCCAATGTATGAGAATATCCAATCACAAGGAAGGGGAAGGTCCTTTGTATCCTTATAATCCTTTATATTCCTTATAATCCAAATTCCCCAAACAGAGCTCCAAATCAGAAATAGTACATTTGCCCAACTCGGATGATAATCATTTTGATGGGTCACGATTGTACTAAGACCCAGTCGGTTTCAACGCAATTCTTTATCTAATTGCAAAGATCTTAGGACGACTGGTCCATCTTATATGGTACGATGTGTATTTTTTCTGTATTTCACAGTCCCAAGCAATGGATAATGAACCGGTAGTCACCCGAAGTGTTGATCTCGATGAATCAACGACGCAGCATTCCGCAGTTTCAAAGAACCGCCGTCTCTGCTGTGATGCGTTGTGTCCAGTCTGTAGGGAGAAGTGCTGCGTTGACTCCAGGATGATTCTGTTCTGCGGGAGATGCATCTGGAAAACTTGCCACACAGCTACGATCAATGTTCCCTCTAATTTTTTTCCTCTGTGTGCGGCAGTGGAGGGTCTCTGTGCGCTGCAACCATGGCTATGTGCGCCAGGAACCAAACCGCGCGTGTCTGCGGCGCCAAATGCCACTCGTTTTTGGTGCCCTTCTGCCCTCTGTCCCACTCGTTTTTGGTGCCCTTTTAATCTCTCTCCCACTAGTTTTTTTGCCATTCTGCCCTCTGTCCCACTCGTTTTTGGTGCCCTTCTGCCCTCTGTCCCACTCATTTTTGTGCCCTTCTGCCCTCTGTCCCACTCGTTTTGGTACCCTTCTGCCCTCTGTCCCACTCGTTTTTGGTGCCCTTTTGCCCTCTGTCCCACTAGTTTTTTTGCCTTTCTGCCCTCTGTCCCACTCGTTTTGGTGCCCTTCTGCCCTCAGTCCCACTTCGCTTTTCCATGTTTTCGTGCCCCTTTTGCCTCCTGTTCCGCTCGGTTCCCCAGCCACTCTAGCCTTTTGTTTAAGTATTGATGTTAATCAGAGCCCCTTCACAGGCTCCGATTAACAGTAATACTTAATCAAAAAGCCAGAGTCTGCAAGTTGGGGTCATTTTGGGAACTGGGCCAGGAAATGTAGAAGAGATCAGTGTATTGTTCTACTAAAGACCTCAGAAGTCATCTTACTGGATTTCCCAATTACGGATCAATTCCAGCTGTGTTTGGAAGCAAGTCCTGCAGCAGCTTCTGAAGGCCAAACAATGGTTGTATCCCACTGGGGAAAAGATAGACTGCAAACACCTGAGGCCTAACTACACAGAGAAGCCTTACCATAGCTAATCTCCTGTAACTCCTGTATTAATACCACCAACCATGTGCCTGAGCTCACCTCACCACTAAGGACAGCAACCATCCACTATTACTTTAGTACACCATAACAAACTGAAATGACTGCATGCAATGGTTTGCTTTGAGTGCACAAGACTAACCCTAATAACAAACAGTAACCAATAACACTGAACTAACCATTAACCACGGGTTCCGAGCAATGTGCTGCTCGGCATAAAGCGCTTCTCCGCCTCATCAGGGGTAGTAAGAAATATATAAAAGCAATAACAGTTAAGATTGAGAATTTGATCTGTTCTCTGGCAGAAGTGCAGGGGCAGGTGCTTAAACTCTCACCTTTATTCATCAAAATCAATTATTGTCCCAAAAGAAAAATGCGATCAGTGATGCAAGACATGGGTATACATACAGGAATGGTGTCAACTCCATCTAACAAGTTATTTATTGATGTTGCAATTGAGGAGGTGTGTTACCTTGTAACACAAGTGTATAATAAATGCACCTCAAGTTGTTTCACCACAAATAGTCTGTGGTGGTTCTTTTGCACCAGGTGAGTCATCGCTTATAACTTCTGCTCTGGGGAGGGGGTGGGCATATAATGCAACATCACCGACATCTACACTATGCATCGAATGAATCTCTCATAATGCAGTCTGCATACACAACTGTTAAGAAAAGACCCATTCTCAGACTCTGCGATGCCCCCCTGTCCCTACATGCAGTGCACTTGTGCCTCAGATCCAAGACACTCCAAGTGCTCTCACAATGCATCTCTATCCTGACTAGTAACGTGCCCGGCACCTCAAGACTTAGAAAATCAATAAATAGATTTTTTAGATTTAATAGATTATTTCAAATTCCATTTGAACTTCTTCTGTTATATGTATTACATTTATCCAAAGTATGGTAAAAAGACCTTTTTTTTACATAAATACTATTGCCAAATTGAAATTAATATTCATTTTACATACTTCAAAAGGATGTGAAGTCCTTTTGAGTATTTGAACCTGTGACCTATGGATCAATAACCATTTACTCGTCACGACAGCACACACTACCTGTTGAGCTTTCTTCACACATTGTGTATTTTTTCTACTCAGAACTCGCAGGCATGAACCTCCTAAAGAGAACTCCATAAGCAGCAGAGTCTTAGGGAAAAATACTGGCGGGAACAACTCGCCATTTCGTCCTTCTGAGGTTGATAAAATGAGTACCAATGAACTGGAGTATCACAGCCTCTTAATCACCTTAAGGTAAATTTGAATCAGCTGCACAAACTTGGTCCCTTTTATCTACGAACCCCACTGAGCCGGTTACGTGAATTATCTTATTGGCGCTAATTGGGAACGAGGAGTTATTTGCCAGCACCTGCGGATTATAATGGTGTCCAATATATTATTCAAATGGTCAGTGCTTTTCTACAGCAGCTAAAATCAATATTCATATTTTTTTCAATATGGACTTTCTGGAAAACAGCACTGGCCCAAATGGAGTAAAATAGCACCCCTTAAATAATGAAATAATGTATTGCTGCAAAGTAGCGCCACGCGGACAGGTACTTGCATAAAAAAACTATATAGCATTGGCCAAAAAGAAGCTATCAACCTTCAAGGGTCTGTGTGCGAGGCAAAAACGAACTGAACAAAAAGTTCAATGGGTTCAGCACATGCTGCACTGATTTCTCCATAACTTACAGGCCAAAGACTTTTGCAACAGAAACATGTGCGATGTGCAGCTCTCATGATTCACTCCAACTGAGACAGCTCAGTGGGTTTGTGTCCCTACGGCAGAGATGGGGATGAAAAGTGCAGGTCTGATAGCCCGGACAGTTAATGCCACTGCTACCGAGATGTTCCTGAGGCCTTCATTCACGTCACATTTCTATCTCAGCATGAAGGTTTGGCTGGCCTGCTGCAGGGACCTGTGCGCCTACGTCACACAAAGCAATCTGAAACCTTGGAAGCTATGAAACCATGTGGCCCTTTGTGAAAACATTTGTTAATTGCAGCCCCGTCATGCGCTGCAATTAACAAACATTTTCACAATGGTTCACAATCAGCCCCCAACCGCGCTCCCTTAAGAGAAGACATTTAGCAAGTCCAAAAGCACGGACTTGCTAAATGTCTCCTCCCAAATCTACTGTGGAAAATCAGCTGTGATGCTGGATAGAGGCCTTTGCATCCTTGACTTTCCCGAGCACAATACCCGTGCTGTTCCTGTGACCAGAACCTTCTTTCTCTTCATCTGCTGAACTGATCTTTCTCTGACCTTTTATACACACAAGAGGCATGTGAACTCGCATGGAAGCCCCGTCCGTTTGCCCCCGCCCACACACTCGCGGTTTGCACCGTCTTCCCGCCATTCACCCACTATGATGGACAGCTCACTCAAGGGACCCCTGCGCCCTTCGGGGCGATTGCATAGTAATACATACATGGTCGCTCAAACTAGTTGATGCTCAAATTCAGTGACTCATTCATTAGCCCAAAAACAATCGTGAGCGTCGTCGAGGCTGGACAGGTGTGCCTTCTTCCCAAATCTACCGTGGAAAATCAGCTGTGATGCTGGATAGAGGCCTTTGCATCCTTGACTTTCTCGAGCGCAATACCCGTGCTGTTCCTGTGACCAGAACCTTCTTTCTCTTCATCTGCTGAACTGATCTTTCTCTGACCTTTTATACACACAAGAGGCATGTGAACTTGCATGGAAGCCCCGCCCGTTTGGCCCCGCCCACACACTCGCGGTTTGCACCGTCTTCCCGGTATTCACCCACTATGATGGACAGCTCACTCAAGGGACCCCTGCACCCTTCGGGGCGATTGCATAGTAACAGACACATGGTCGCTCGAACTAGATGATGCTCAAATTCAGTGACTCATTCATTAGCCCAAAAACAATCGTGAGCGTCGTCGAGGCTGGACAGGTGGGCCTTCTTCCCAAATCTACCGTGGAAAATCAGCTGTGATGCTGGATAGAGGCCTTTGCATCCTTGACTTTCACGAGCGCAATACCCGTGCTGTTCCTGTGACCAGGACCTTCTTTCTCTTCATCTGCTGAACTGATCTTTCTCTGACCTTTTATACACACAAGAGGCATGTGAACTCGCATGGAAGCCCCGCCTGTTTGGCCCCGCCCACACACTTGCGGTTTGCACCGTCTTCCCGGTATTCACCCACTATGATGGACAGCTCACTCAAGGGACCCCTGCGCCCTTCGGGGCGATTGCATAGTAACACACACATGGTCGCTCGAACTAGATGATGCTCAAATTCAGTGACTCATTCATTAGCCCAAAAACAATTGTGAGCGTCGTCGAGGCTGGACAGGTGTGCCTTCTTCCCAAATCTACCGTGGAAAATCAGCTGTGATGCTGGATAGAGGCCTTTGCATCCTTGACTGAAACCTTGGAAACTATGAAACCATGTGGCCCTTTGTGAAAACATTTGTTAATTGCAGCCCCGTCATGCGCTGTAATTAACAAACATTTTCACAATGGTTCACAATCAGCCCCCAACCGCGCTCCCTTAAGAGAAGACATTTAGCAAGTCCAAAAGCACGGACTTGCTAAATGTCTTCTCTTAAGGGAGCGCGGTTGGGGGCTGATTGTAAACCATTGTGAAAATGTTTGTTAATTACAGAGCATGACGGGGCTGCAATTAACAAATGTTTTCACAAAGGGCCACAAACAGCCCGCAGCCACAGCCGGAACTACCGTTTTCGCGCCGCTCGCGTTTTAAAAGCGGCGGTGCGAAAGCACTCGCAGGATGTTTGCGCGCTTCCCTCGGGACTCTGCGCGCTCGGGGTAATCAACGTGCGCGCGCGCGCGCCTTACAGGGAACACTGGCTACGATGCGTGGAAATGCAGGATACGTCGGCGATCGATGCAGCGGCGTTGAGCGGCCATGCATCGTTTTTTTTTGGCCACAATCCCTCGATGAGTCAGTTATTACAGTGGCGACAGATGCTGTATCTGTTTCGACAACAGCACAGAGATGCATGGAGATTCTTCATGCACAGAGGTGCTGTGTCGGAAAAACGGCTGCAAGATCAGGGATGTGTTGATTTTCTTTTAGTTGTGTTGCTTTTCCAGCTCCCAACAGCAGGAACAATGTCCAGAGGCCCAACACAGTTACAGACACCTCTTGGCAGGTCAGAACTCCCAAGAAGGAAGTTCAGGGGAGCTATGTGTGAAGTCTTTGGGTCCCTGAGACTTTAGACCAGGAGGCACGTCCTTGGAGATCTTCCTCAAGCAGGGGGACACTGCACACAGCTAAGTCTTTGTCCTTTCCATGGCAGAAACAGCTACTGCCAACCCCAGATAGCACACAGCAAAGGGGTAGTACTCCTCCTCCAATTTTTCCAGCTATTCTCTTTGGCAAAGGTTCCTCTTGATTCCAGAAGTAGTCCAAAGTTCTGTGGTTTTAGGTCTAATACTTATACGCTAAACTGTCTTTGTTCTCTTTGAGCAAGGGTCTTTGAGCCCAGTCCAAACCTGTTCTGTCCTCACTGGTGTAGTATGACTGCAGGGGGTGGAGACAGCAAGGAAGACAGGCCCTATTCAGGTGCAAGGAAATCTCCCCCCACTACTCTAAATTCAGCCAGGTTCTATTCAGCCCAGCTCTGAGTCACCCCGAAAGGGCCACCTCAACCTACTAGTGCCGTGTTCCAAGTGGAAGACAGTTTCTCCCCCAATAATCCAGTGGAGGACAACTACGAGGCTCTCTGCACCAGGACATCCTCAACTACTGACACCCATGTTCCCTTAAAAAGATGCAAGCTTAAGGGTAGAGCATCAGCCCCGTGGTTCGACGACTCTCTGAAGGCCCTTAAATTAGCATGCAAACAAGCTGAGAGGAAATGGAGGCAAGGATACTCCAATACTAGCAAGCTACTCTGGAAAAACAAACTCCTGGAATATAAATCTGCAATTATTAAATGTAAATCTACTTACTTCTGTTCCACTATAGTTACAGCCGCCAACAGCTCCAAAAGCATTTTCCAGATCCTTAACAGCCTCACCCACACTGATTGTGCCAAAATAACAATCCCTCCGACACAAGCACTCTGCGACAATCTCGCACTGTTTTTCAAGGACAAAATTGAAACTATTATCCATAACCTGAGCACCTCCCCCTCACTGGGCTGCCTCAATGGCCTTGGGGTTGACACTACTGACTACGATACGGTGAGCCCAGGGTGCCAACCTATGGACTGCTTGCGGAAATTCCCCCCCATTTTGGAGGCGGATTTCGACAGCTTGGCTCGCGGGATTTCTTCGGGTTCCCCTCTCGACCCTTTGCCCCCTAAGACCTGGAATGCTTTCGGAGAGGAACTCTTCTGCACTGCCTGCAGGATCTGTAATCAATCCCTGTGCAGCGGATTTGTTCTGGCTCCCTGGAAGCAGGCCCTTATTACACCTCTGCTGAAGAAACCCTCCTTGCACCCCGAGTGTTTACTGAACTATCGGCCTATCTCCCTGCTACCATTCCCGGCGAAAATTGCCGAGCGCTGGGTAAGCTCTTGTCTCTCTAAACATCTGGAGCAGAATCACTTCCTGGACGAAATACAATTTGGTTTTCGTCCGGCCCATGGCACTGAAACAGCTCTTCTCTCTGCCATGGAGGGCCTCCGTATGCGCGCAGACAGGGGCCAGGCAGCAGCCCTGATCCTGCTGGACCTGTCTGCCGCATTCGATACGGTTAATCACGTGATTCTATTGAAGAGACTAAGAGAGGCAGGGGTTGACGGCACCGCCCTGCTCTGGTTTCATTCCTACCTGCGGGATAGGAAGCAGGCTGTGTCCCTTCCCCCGTTTCAATCTGCCTTCTTCCCAGTCCCCCATGGGGTGCCTCAAGGCTCGTCCATCAGCCCTATTTTATTTAACGTCTACCTTAAACCTTTGATTACGTTAATAAAATCCCGTAGGCTAAAAGCCATAAACTATGCTGATGACACTCAGCTCATCCTCTCTTGGGAGGGTGAAGAATCGATTCCTCAGGAATCGTTTCACGACTGTCTGAGAGATACAGCTGGTTGGCTGCACAAAAATTCCCTGCAGTTTAACACCTCCAAAACCGAGGTTCTGTTCTGTGCCGGAAGCCGGATCCCACGCCGGATCCCACGCCTGTTCCCAGCCGAATTTTGGCCCCCTGAAGCCCCGGAAAAGCCACAGCCGGTTACCACCGTCCGCAACCTGGGTGTCATGATGGACAACAAACTCAGCATGGAAACTCAGGTTGCGAAAACAGTATCCACCTGCTCGGCCCTCTTGCGCTCTCTACGCAAGATCATGCCACTTCTCCCCTCACAGGCCCGGGCGTTAATAGTCAGGTGTACTATTCTTAGTCGCCTTGACTATTGCAATGCGCTGCTGCTCGAGGCCCCAGCTGTACTGCTAGACCGACTCCAAAGAGTTCAAACTGCTGCTGCCAAACTGGTCCTCGGCTGGACTAGGAGATCTTCGGCCACTGCGGCCTTTGCCGAGCTTCACTGGCTACCTATGAAACAGCAAGTGGCTTTTAAATCACTCTGTCTTGTTTTTAAAGCACTGCATGGAGTCGGGCCTAGCTCCCTGCAATCCATGTTCACCTGGCACATCCCAACCAGAGGCCTCCGCTCCTCCACAGCCTGTCTTGTCACAGTACCAAGATTCAGCAAGGTCAGGACTGGGGGGAGATCTTTTAGAGTTGCAGCCGCAAAACTTTGGAATAGCCTGCCCCTTGATATTCGCCAAACAACTGAACTTCTCCCTTTCAGGAAGCGGATCAAAACCTGGCTTTTCCCCAAATGTTAAACCCTGGTTACCCTACTGTTCCCCCACTGCCTTCTACCTTAGGAGTTACTTCCAGCGCCAGGATACCTGCAAGGTGACAGCCGCGCTATACAAATGTTTTAAATAAATTAAATAAATAAACCTCTCTCCCCCTGTGGCTGTCTACAGTTAATGCACATCCCCAGCCCCTGTCACTCCAAGACCAGACTGTCAATACACAAATAGGCAGAGGCATTTCTAAAAATTGCATTTTTAAGCACACCATTTACAAACCATTGTTACTAAAATATATGTTATTAAATTCTGAGTTCAGAGAGCCTAAACCTCTTATCCCATTGGGAAGTAATACTTGAAAAATGTTAGAAAGCATTTCTCATTCTATCCTATGGGGCAAAATAGCCTTTCAATAGTGAAAAATGAAATTGGCATTGTTTCGCTATCAGTACATGTCACACACACCAGTAGATGTCCTACCTTTAACATACACTGCACACTGCCCAGGGGGGTACCTTGGGCCTACCATAGGGCTGCCCTACATGTAAGAAAAGGGAAGGTTAGCACCTGGCAAGTGGGTGCACGTGCCAAGTCGACATGGCAGTTAGCAGCTGCACACAGCCACTGCAGTGGTAGTAATGAGATACCTTTTCAGGGCTACTCATGTGGGTGGCACAATGAGTGCTGCAGGTCCACTTGTAGCATTTAATTTACCAGCCTGGCACACTTCAGTGCACTTTACTAGGGACTTACCAGTAATTTAAATATGCCTATTAGTGAGAACCAATTTACGCAGGGAGTACTTGCACTTTAACTCTGATCAGCAGTGGCAAAGTGCACAAAGCATGTAAGCCAGTAAAAAGGAAATACGGCACATACGGCAATACAGGAGGTAGAGGCAGAAAGTCAGGGGAAACCACGCCACAGATGCCAAGTCTAATGGATACATCACCTTGATGAGATGGTTCTGAACAGGATGTAACAACTTTTATAAATAAAATTAATGTGAATGACTTACATTTAGATTGTACATCAAAATGTATTCCCAAATCTTTGGACTTCTTAGATCTGACAATCCAATAAGAAACCTCAATTCATGGGAAAACAGCAGGGAATAGCACATTGCACGTCCCAGATGAAAGTTAAGGCAGATCAAGGGCCCAGATAATTGGTACATTAGTTCCCAAGAAACCCTCCGTTACAGACAGAAAGGTTAGGTGACTGGAGGACGAATTAGAAAAAAGTATGTTGGTAGCCACAAAAAATGATGGGCTAAACCTGCCAAAGGGATTTAAAGGCAGTCATAAATCTCTTGCTTGGAAATGTAGACATGATTGCACTACACGCCATATTCCTCTCTCTAACCGAATCTAAAAAATAAACCACCATTTAACCCGTAGAACTGAGTTTTCAGTCTACGTGTTGATCTGCCCATGTAATACAAAAATATATGAGAAACACAAATCTGAGGGTACATAAATGATTATTACAACAAGATAGGTGCTATCAGCAATGTGGACACAGCTGCCCCATAGCAATTCCATCTAAGTGATGTATGCAATCTCTGCTCTCCAAACGTTGCCACGGGGAGCTGATAGAGTATTCTGTGAAAATTGGAATCAAAATATGTCATCCTCCTCAACACTGAAGAATCGAATGGATTAAACATTAAAGAGAATCAACGTTATTTACTCTATAAGAGGTTTTTTTAGCAGTCATAAATGAGTTTTTCTTTTTCTTTTTAGGTTTCCACAACGTTGTTTGATTCATTATCCTCTAGATGACGCCGTGGACAAATAGTACATGTATTTCTTTTATGTCTTTAACAAAGTTTTGAGAGCTCATGACATAATTTACAAAGAGTCAGCCCACTTGGGCTTAACAACGTATGATATCTGATTACCGTACTCTCTATGGATCTATTTGATCATGAGCAAGAAATTAGTATACTGGTTAGGTAGGAGCCTACCTACATATTGTTTATTGCAAACTGTGTGTGTGATTAATGTCCTAACATACCGCTACCCCGATTATAGTCATCCTGGCAACGTATTACCAATATGTATGAACAAGTAGAATGCATTTGCGTCATTAATATCAGCTTGATTATCGTTGTCTTTCATTGAGGACAACATGATGTTTCATTGTAGGACATGATAACATTTGAAGGAATTTTTCATCTCTATTACTTAAAAAGTTTTGGTGGTAAATTAAATGTAAACCATTGCAATAAATAGCTGAGGAGTTTGTTTTCATCATCATTCAAACTTTATTTCGGTCAATTGACCATAAAAGATACATGTTAAAACATTCCAATTCGTACATTTATTGGTCAGTTGATTTTAGCATTTGGTGGGGCATTTGAGCACAACTGCATGATCCGTTCTAGATATACAATTTAAAAAACTAGGTAAATTCAATAAATACAATAAAAAAAATGTAAGAACATAAAAAATGACATATTTTTAAAGTAAAACCTTTTAAAATCCTTTAATTGCCAGCCTTAAATTTAATACATTCAATATTTTCCTAAGTTCTTTGATATCTCCACAGAATATTGACCTTTTGTTACATCAGCAATACGTCACTGGGTTATCACAGATTATTAAAGTACAAAGTGCAAAACTATATAAAAACGTTTACTACAATATTATACTCTTCACTGTTACAATTTCGATCCAATTTTCACTCTTATATTATTCACATTAAATAGGATTCTGCTTACACAAAAAACCACCAGTTGAGTTGTTTCTGTCCTCAAAATATGCTCAGCCTCTCTGTAGTGCCTAACAGTCAAAATTTTGCAGAAAGGTTTGATCCATTTTTCCCTCGGTATATTATATTGAGGGCAAAAGAATAATATGTGTAAGGCATCTTCCTTAACCACATTTGTGCATAACATGCACTGTTCATGACTTCTATCATCACAGTTACTCCCCCATCTGGATTTGTTGGCATTTGTTTGGAGGACCCCATATCTGAATTTCAGAAACAAAGATTTCGCTAGTTGGGGTCGTACCTCATCTAGAAATGGTTCAAACTGGGCTATATCTTTAAATAGAAGGAATCTTGATGTTAAGGGAACCATGCTAGAATTGTGTAGCACATTAGCATTATTGTAAGCCCAAAAAGATGACTTTACTAGCTTGCTACATGGCATGGTCAATTCAGATGGCTCATCCCAAAAGTGGAGTAAGCTTATCTTTTCCAAACACGTTGACACGTGTTGGAGCCATGGTTTGACCAATATTCATAATCTCCTTGAGACCTTCTTTGTAGTATAATAGCTCTGATGTTGACCAAACCCTCACCCAAAATAAGAGGGGGCATAATAGAGCGTTATTGTCTGTTCGCCTGAAATTTTAATCCATAACAACTGGAATCAGAGGTGTCCTACATGGGCGAGCTAATAGTTTCTGAAATAAATTATTTTCTATCACTTCAAAATTCCCTTTACAGTGAGGCCCCCATATTTCTGCTCCATATAGGGCAGCTAATTGGGCCTTAAATTTAAAAACCTCTAGAGCAGGTGACACTGCCCTTGAAGTACTCCCCCCATGCTTTTTTAAAATGGGAGTGGAATTTTTAAGCAGAATAATTCAGTTTTTTCCAGTTGTGGCTTCCAAGTTAGTTTTGTGTCTAATGTAATTCCTAGAAAGTTGAAACTTTGTACGTACTCTAGTCTCTGTTGATTTAACTCTAAGTTCTTTTTGAAAGATTTGTGTGGATTTATGGACATATATTTAGTCTTGCTGGAATTTATTTCAATATTTAAAGAAAAAGGGGGTAACCCTGTGTCCCTCAGAACCTGGGTAAATAACGGTTAATAAAACAAATGGTTCTGTCGGGTGAAAACCAAAAGTGATTTAGAATAGTCCTGACTCTATTAGAAGAGCCCCCTCTTATGACAACACAATTCCAAACCTCTCAATTAATGACTCGAGGTCTTATCCATTGCATTTCCATATTTTTATGAATTAAAGTAATTCAATTATTTCATGATTACAAACAAACAGACTGTCCAAGTGAATTCATGTGCAAAAGTGTGACAATAGTGAATGGTGAATAGTGAAAAGGACTTCATATATATGTACAGTGGAGATTCAAATCTATTACAATCGATATATACATACATACACAATTATTTTTTCCAAAGCCGCTCTTGACAATTTTCTAGGGATTTTCCAATATTTCTTTAAGTATTTAAAATCCTAGATGTCGAAGGCCTGTTGTGGGGTGTCGACGTTTCGACCCTTCTGCGCTTGTATCTAAAGTCGCGGCGGGTCTTTCTCAAGACAAAGGTCTGTTGCACAGTAGTCCAATTGGATAGCAGGTCGTGTTGAATCGCCTGTAAATACTGTGACCCAATGGCCGTAGAATCAGTTTTCTATGATTGTCTGAGGTGATCACTGGCTCAGGGGTCCCGGGATCAGCTGCAGAGTGTCAGCTTGAATTTATTTCAAGGCCCTTCTTAATATAATACAAATAAAAAGAATGTATCAAATTGTGAAGTCCCCTAGGCGTTTGCGAGATTAAGATAGTGTCATCAGCAAACAATAATGCTGGTATAACTTTGTCTCCCAACCTAGGGGAATCATTATTGCAACCTTCCAAATATTGGGGTATATCATCCCATAATTTCCTTGCTTTTTCCAAGGTCTGCTTGTAATTATGCTTTTTTTCCCTTATTGCAGTTATTGCAGTTATACTATTGCTTTTAACTGCCTGGAAAAGCTCTTTATTAGCCACCCGGCAATTCTTATTATACCAGGGGTTCCCAAAATTATTCATATTATTAGTTCCAACATTCCCCTCTTTCGGTAGATTACTTAGAACCGGGTTTAAGGCATTTATTAATGCAACATGCAGGTCTAGCATCGGGATTCTATGTCCAGGTTGTTCTAAAAATGATTTAATAGTATCTGCAAAAATAGTGTAAGTACTAGTCATGGCTTTGGTGTTCCCTAGAATATACGGCCAGTTTACAGCTTGATGATTATTACTTCATATAATTCCATCTCCAATGGTATCCATTCCATTGTTGCCATCTTGTAATGGAATGAAAAACTTCGATGATACTGTCAGCCGTAAAGGGCGATGATTGTTCTCCATTCTCGGGTCATTTTTTAATCAAGCACATGCGATCAGAACCCTAGTGTCACTATTATATAGTCTATTTTAGACCAGAAACTACTTCTGCAAAATGTATATGCATTTGGTCTGTCGGAAGGCTGTCGACCATTGCATGCTCACAGGCTATGTCCCGTTGTGAGCTTCAAAATTTGGACCACCGCTACTGTACACTTCACCTCCTTATCACTCTCTACAGCAGGAATATTATTTGCCATATCTTCATCCTCGAATATATTACCAAAGCCCAATACATGTTTGAAATTACAATTGAAGTCTGCTCCAATTATTATCCTGGGTTTATGTCCAAGTGTGTCTAGAAAGGATTCAAGCAGTCCAATTACTACTGATTTTTGATTAGCGGGACTTGGTCTATTATAAATATTAAATAGAAACAGGACCTCTCTATCCCGTGAGATCAATTTTAATCCCAACATGTCTTGAGATGGTACATTCAGTGGGACGATATCCACTTTCAAAGAGATCCTTGTCCATATCACCAAGCCCCCCAGCAAGCAGTCTTCCTTTTCTTGAAGGGCTGGCATCCACAATAAATGTTTTATAGCCAACTCTATGGGGTGTTTCTAATGACCAGGTCTCCTGTAAAAGAGTAATGTTGCTCGGTTCTATATATTAATTCCAGGTTATATCATTTATGTTCTTGTTTAGACCTGCTATGTTCCACGAGGTGATGCATATTTCAGAATTCCTGTGCAGCTCCGTGTTCCAAAGTAGCCCTCTTCCAATATTTCTATTGGATGAGTTGAGATCATGGCTTCCTATTAGCGTGTCTGTCTGCACCTCAATGCTAATAACTTTTTAATTCTGGATTTCCCCTGCTTTCTCTAAGTTTTCCCATCCACTAATAAATCCCGTTGGAAAACTTTACACTGAAAGGTTCCAAGACCAAAAGCCGAACTATAGAATCATTAGTCTGGGATGTTGCTGTAGCATCCGCTCCATCGTAAGGATACTTTGGATGTCAATCTAAGTCCTCCAGAGATGACAATCCCTCAAATCTATTAAAGAGTGAAACCAGGGAATCTGTACCGTTTCTATTTTCCCTGCCCATCGGTCTATAGAAGTACTCCAGTGGGAGTACACAAACATTGGTGTCCCTAGATGAAGCTTCCGCTTTGATAGCTAAAATATCCCTAACCATCTGTGGCCCTCTGAAATTTATCACCACACAATCACCCTTAATGTTCTTCCTTGATTCTCCCACCCACCCTACCCTACACACCATTATAATATCTTCAGTTCTTAATAGATTACATTGCTTAAACTTTGCTAACCAGTCAACTGTCTTGTTCCTTAAGTTAACCCAATTCTCATTCTCATTCCTTCCTAGGACTGGAACTCCAGTTAAGATTATCACACAAGGACATGAGGCAGGGGGTAGGTGTAAAACATCGCTATTCAGTAGTAAGTCTGTGGTTTTTGGGCTGTATACTACTGCCTTTCCTGATTGGATACCTGTCCTATCGTATGTTGAATGTCGATGATGATTGCCAATGGTGTTCCCTTTATTTTCAGCGCTAGCCAGTGTTCCACCCTCAATTATATCCACCCTGTTGTTTACCATAGGATTAAAGTGTGACCTGTTGAAGTCCACAGGCGCATTACACCTGGTACAACAATTCACTTCAGCCAGTACAATCCTGCTATCTACCTGTGCTATTGATTGCAGAGGTGGATAATCTTGTGTTTTTTTGGGTCCTCCCTCCTGCCCTGGATAGTTGATATAATGACTACTATTCTACAATTGTCCTATGGCAGTGTGTAATTGTCCCATCTTCACTTCCAAGGACTTTCTATTTTCACTCATATATTCCACTGTCTGGGTTACCATGGCCTCCTTTGTGGATCTTAGGGACATTTTTACTATTTGTTCCAAATCCCCAGAAAAATTCCCCAAATAAAAATGATTATAATCATAATTGGCCTCAGCCTGAGTTCTGGCAGTTTTTTTAATCACCCTCTGTGCATCAATGCTGGAATTAGATCTTGCTCCTTGAGCCGGCCCCCCCACTGTCTTGGCCCTAGTTTTCCTAGCAGTGTTGTGTTTCTATCTAGGACCCTAATTCGATATTCCGGATTTATGCCCTTGTGAGGTTATAATCAATAGTATCCTGATAAAGGCATAAGAATCAGATCCATATTCAGTAATAGCCCATGCAGTCCAAAGCACAGCACGGCTACTCCCATTGACTCCTAGAAAGCACAACATGTTCTTTAAACAAACCAAGCCTCCAGCAGCCCGGGAAATCCCCCCTGCTTTTGTTTTGATTTGAACAAGAACTCCTGAAGTCCAGAAAGAACAGTTAGTTCTTAGTGACCTCTTATGTCCAATCTTACGTCAAACGGCACCAAATACCAACAGTTGCCTTAAGCAAACAGACGGTGGTTTGGAGCAGAGCAGCTATCTACTTGCCCGAGAGCCCAGCTGATGCGAGAGCCCACAGAAGCCGCCCCTCCCGTTTGAAGCACTGAGAGAGACGCTGTCTTTCTCTCCAGCCGATAAAATCCAGCTCTGGTATCTCCAGCCTACCCTTGCGGGTTGCTGGGAGATCGAGTCCTGAGGAAAGAGATACCAGACCTCCCACATTCTATTACCAAGGTACGGAGCTGACTAAACCCTTAAGAGAATTCTTGATGCAGATTCTTGGCAAAACTATCTTAACCAACTTAACTTAAATTGCTACTTACTCACTCCTTCCCAAGTATCAGGCTTAGGTCAGGTACACCGGGGTAGGCTTAGTTAGTAGCACCAGTTGAGTACGTTAGTCAATGTATTTATGTATGTATATATTTTATCCATTTTAAAGTATTATATAGCTAAGAAACTATATCAATGCTTTTACAGTAATATTTCATAATACTACTTTTACTGTACGCACTTTACTTTATGATAAGTATTGCAATTGTGGCAATTCATTTCTCTTGCATGAGAAAGAAGACTGCTCAATAAATAACACCTTTTTATTGAAAACGCCCGTCTCTCTATTTCTCTGCACTCTGGTGAAACTAAGTATGCATGGTTGACTGAGAGAAATAGCTGTCTATTGTTTTCACACGACTCTAGAGATACACTCTTATTCTGAGGGAGAAAAGTTGTCATGTTTATGCGGTTGTCGGAAACTGAATCCCTTCTTGTCTGAGCCAGGGAAATTCATCCCTCCCGATCCATTCAAGAAAGTTTCCAGTGACCTCTGAGCTAGCTGGCGCAAACCTAAATTAAGTTTAACATACTCAGTAGAGACCTAGATGACCTCAGTCCTACGTCTTCACTGCTGTTTATGTTATTCCAATGCGCAGAGCCTATTGGGAAAATAGGAACCACACTACAGCAGCGGGGATAGCTTTCTTTTTTACTCGCTGATCAGCCCCCTTTTTCCCTAGTCTCAGATTTTGCTTCCTTAGTGTAGGTCCCATTACCGGGCTTGGTGTCCTATTTGTACCATTTTGCCCGGGGGGTAGGGAAGCAATAGAGCAGTTTAATAAGGATCCATCATTAGGTCCTGCTTCTATAGGCTTGGGTGTAAGTGAACGCTGGGTACCAAACAGTTTGGGGGAACACAGGTGTCTATGTACAGTAATGTGGGCAGGTTCAAGGGATAAGCGCCTTTCAGCTATTTGAATCTCATGATTTAATAGAGATTCTGCCCTAATAATGAAGTCACCCAATGAAGCAGCAGGGCCCTTACATTTACTCATGTTTTATCAGCGACTCGCTACACTGTATAGGGAGTAGGGAGGACTAACTTATTAATTCACAAGCCACTTCAGGGTACAGAGGGGGTATGAACAATACAAGAATGTAGGCTTACCACAAAGCTACCAATGTCCAAATATCAGAGGGGTGGCCCAGTCCAGTCTCTGTCAGTCCCTGACGGGCGCGGACGGGCCCGCCCTAGGCTGCGGGAGCCCTGGATCGTTTTTATATGCCTCCTAACGCTTGGCTATGACGCTGGTCAAGGGCGCCTCTAGGGGACGCTGGTATCTGTAGTCCTCGGCACCAGTGTCCCGTGGAAAGCGTAGAAGGCGTCAGCTGGAATTCCGTAGCAACATGGGCTGTAAAGAAAGTGTTGCAGCCCCCAAGATCTGAATCGGCAAACAGGTAAGGGAGAAGCAAACACGGGCAGCAGCAAGTTCAAACAAGGGACCCGCGCTGCTGGAACCCTGGAGCGTTCTTAAGCGCCTCCTGGTGCTTGACTATGACGCTGTTCAAGGGCGCCTCTAGGGGACGCTGGGATCTGTAGTCCCAGGCACCTGTGTCCCATGGAAAGCGGGGAAGGCGTCAGCTGGAAGTCTGTAGCAGCTTGGACTGTAAAGAAAGCGTTGCAGCCCCCGAGGACTGAATCGGCCCACAGGTAAGGGCGAAGGAAACACGGGCAGCAGCAAGTTCAAACAAGGAGTTTGTTTTGTCATTGATCATGTTTGTGTGAGTTATATGTAAAATATTGGTAAAAGTAAATGAATGTAATTTGTATTTCTTTGATTTTCATCATGCTAATGTCGACATGTGTCAGATTGTTTAAAGATGTACAAAAGATGGCCTATCGTTGCGAAATGGCCACATTTGGTCGAAACATGCAGGGGTTGTCTCCCACAATAGGTTACAGGGCACAAGATACAGTTGAATTCCACGAGGGAGACCTGACCTTTTTTTCAATGGCTGATTGGTAAATGTGCTTAATTTGAGCAGGTAGTTTCCTGTGCACTTAATTGGCAGCACTAGCACTTATGACTGTCTGCCTGGTTTAGAGTGAGCACAACAACAGTTGTCTAATATTTCAATATACATTCAAAATGACTGCTACCTGCAGGCCTTACTAATCTTGTAGCTTTGGGTGCCTGAAATAGTCTGAAATATCGCATTTGTAGGGGTGTGATGGTTAGTAGCTGTTTTGGTACTGTCATTCGTAGGGCTAGCTAGGGCAATGTGTGGTGTAGGCTGCAGTGGCTCCCTGAAAAGGGCCCTTGCACTTTTTTTCTCAAATTGAGCCCTGGTTTTCATGAGTGTGACGGAGCACGTCCTGGTGTGCACCCATCGAGTTCAGGCACCCGGCCATGCTCGGTGGACTGCAGAGCATGTTGGATCAGTTTATAACTATCAGTGCATGGTAAATCAGTTTATACCAACGCACCGAAACCTTTTGTGCTAGGCTGCCGCAGACCCAAGCAAATCTTTTTTTGCACGTGCTGCTGCGAGCTCACTGACACCTAGGCGGACTAAGATACTGAGATGATGCACGGTGCAATATTCACTAGGGGCCTCATTTATGAGGCTGTGCGTCACTTTTACGCCACTGGTGCGTCACTTTTTGTGACGCACCAGTGGTGTAAAATAAAAGCCTTGTTGCGCCATATTTACAAAGTGACGCATCAAGGTAGAGATGCATCACTTTGTAAACCCCTGTGTCACATTATACCTGCGCCAGGTACAATGTATGCAAGGCCCAGCTCTCCTACGCCGAGGTCCCCCGCATCAGAAAGACCAGATCGGGAGGCCGCTCCTTCTCCTTCCTCGCAGCCAAAGCATGGAACGCCCTTCCACACCACCTCAGACAGACAACATCGATCCCCATCTTCGCATGAAACTTCAAAATCTGGCTCTTCGACAGTCCCCCTCCTTGATGGAATGGAACCTGCACCCCCCCCCACCCCTAGCGCCTTGAGACCCTTACGGGTGAGTAGTTGCGCTTTAACAAACTCCTGATTGATTGATTGATTGATTGCAAGGGGGGCGCTTTGACGCAAGAAAGGGTCTTGGAAGTGACACAGTGAAATCTATAAAATGTCACTGTGCCATTTCTTGGCTGCTAATGCGTCAAAATCTTACGCCTGCTTCATGGCAGGCGTAAGACTGACGCAGGCACTAACAACATGGGACTTGCCCATGTGAAAGTACGCATTGCTGGAGTTACGTCACTTTTGTGACACACTTCAGCAATGCGTCACTTTTGCGCCTACAGATACGTCAGAAATACTGACGTATCTGTAACTCCTTGCGACATGATGCGTCATATTATAAATATGATGCATCAATCATGTCACAAGGAGTGCGGACTGAGAAGTGACGCAACGCTGCTTTCACGCAGCGATGCGTCATTTCTCATAAATGAGGCCCCAGATATTTATGTCACCAAATGTTCATTTAATACCTATGAAACATTGCTCGAATAGATGCAGCTTTAAAGCTGAGAAACTCTTAGATTCTTCTGAACAAATCCAATTAAAACAATAAATGTTTGCTTTCAATTACCATAACGGGTCATTATTTCCAAATTTTTAACCAACATCCGTATGCTCGATGCCATTAATAAAATATGATAGAAGCCCCAGACTTATTGCCATATTAAGATATATCAGACATACTGTGAAAAGAGCTCGTTTCTTTTGAGTCGTTCGGTGCTTTGCCCTGAAGGAACACATTTTTAACATACTGCTGTTTGCATTAGTTGCCGAAGAGGCGCCGCTACTTTATTAATTTCAAGGTGTCAAGGCAAGTTAGGCGAGAGGTAGAAGAGTGCTTTGATGTAACAGGTAAGCACCTATCATCTATGCTTTACAAAGATTCTTATCTATGTAATCAATCTTCCATGTGTCTTCCCTCGATGTATATGTGTGCTCAACATGCATTAGTCAAAATACAAAAAAAATAAAAAATTGAGCAGCCAGTAAAACTACTTTTTCTTGTTGAACACAAAGCTTTAGGTGTGGCCCCTATATAACTAGATAATGCTTGTTTTTGCACAGAGATTCCGATCCATGGGTGATTATGAAACTGAATAACATTAACGGTTGTTATTTACCTACATTAGCGAAAGGTTGACCATTTTCACAAGAAACCTAGGGGCATATTATCAAGCCTGTGCGCTAAAATTATCGCCGCTTTATCGGCCGAAAACGGCCGATAAAGCGGCGATAATGGGCTTGATAACATGCTCTGTGGAATTCCAATCGAAGCCAATGTTAGATGTCTTCACATCTAACATGTGCTTCGATTGGAATTCCATAGAGCATATTATCAAGCCCATTATCGCCGCTTTATCGGCCGTTTTCGGCCGATAAAGCGGCGATAATTTTAGCGCACAGGCTTGATAATATGCCCCCTAGGTTTTAGAAAGGTGTTCATGATTTGCATGCTGCACTTCTCTCGGGACACATCATCCATTTGCTATTTTAGCAATCTGAGGGTGAATATGTATTCCGTTCAGAATCAAATAAGACCCACCTGGTCGAGTTTAAATAAACTTGTTGGGGCATATTAGCAAGAACCTCGTTAAAATTATCAATGTTTTAGCAGCAGGAAACTGCCACTAAAACGGCGATAATGGGCTTGCTAATATGCGTTATAGAATTCTAATAGAAGCCCAGGTTAGATGTCCTGACCATCTACCCTGGGCTTCTATTAGAATTCTATAACGCATATTAGCAAGCCCATTATCGCCATTTTTGCGGCAGTTTCCTGCCGCTAAAAAGGCGATAATTTTAACGAGGTTCTTGCTAATATGCCTCGTTGTTTGTAAATGTTGAGATTTACTACCTGTAATTTACAGTGTTTTCTGCACGTGGATCTTCCAGTTATAACGAGACTTTTGGTCACCTTTGAAATTGTTTTGAGAACAAATACATGGCCAATATCGATCTGATTTCAAACCCACGTGGAACACATCATATTCATTATCATCAGGATGTATTGTCTGTTGCCAAGAAAAAACAAGCATTAACAATGTAATAGGTCTCGCATTTATGAGAGTTTGAGCTATTGGCAGTGAAAATGGCAATGCCTTTTATTTTTGTGTTGTTTTTAAAACAGATAAATGAAAGCCATTATCACTTACACTTGTCCTCAGTTATCTATCTAAGTGCACTACACCATCTTTTATCAAAGCAAATCTGAAACTCCTGGTGCTGTTCCAGGAAAGGGCCACATACTAGAGGAGCGAGTATTATTCGCTCTCGAGCTGGTGGGCAGTGTGACATCCTGGCACCGGTGACCAGTGGAAGAGGAGACTATTTGCAGTGTTACAACCTGTGCCAAGTGAGCAGTGTAAAAAGTTGGCATTGCTGGACAGTGTCAGCATAATAAACTGATCCTGCTCTGCAAATGGCTGGTGCCAGTTTAGAGATGTAAATGCTGACATAAGTGGTCATCGTAAAAAGCTTACAATGCCCTTGATCACCACATCAAACCACATTAGCCATGCCTTCATCAAACACTCCATGGCCATCACACGCTGCCAATATAGTCATCAGCGTGCGTACAGAGACTGTCCGTTAAGGCACAAGATGCACACAGAATAATGCTTAGTGATTCAAGACCGAATTTCTCAAGAAATCACCCTCCACTCAGGGAAAGCCATCATTCTGCTTTCAGATGCCTATTGGAGTGAGCAGTGAACGTGGACCCAGTGTACCTTAAAATGACGCTGGGAGGAGGGAAAGGGGGCAGTGTGTAGGGAGCGCCGTCGGAGGGAGTGTGATTTGAGTAGAGAGAAGTAACAGCACGTGCCATTGGTCAGCTTGGGTGGGCTTCAGCAGCTGGCCCATGTGGACAGTGTGAGAGTTGGAGGTGTTGACAGACAGTGCAGGGAAGTGTGAGAAACTAGCTCTTTGTGCAGTGCAAAGTGTGCAGGCAAAGGTGAGCATCTTATGCTGATGGCAAGATCCTATGCCTCATTTCACCAGCGCGATTCATGGCAACTGAGAGTGTATTTTAACATTACGCTGATGGAGGCCATCTAGTTGGGCTCCTAGCGGATTAAAAAAAATGTAATTTTATTTCTTTCTGCACCACTATTCAAGCACAATATTTTGCACCACTGTAATTTGAATGCTAATTTACTGTGTGAACTGTTGGCTCAGGCGCGATCCCCGGTCCACCACTGAATGATTCAGTTTGATGTGGAGGGATAGACCTCCATAACAGGATGTGCGACATTCACTCACTTCCGGTTTTTGAGAGGTTAGCAGTCTAGCTGCTCGCCTCCACAACTACTTAAACCCCTGATCAAGCTCGCGCTCTGATTTCTTTGGACATCTTACGCTGAAGGCACGATCCTATGCCTCATTTCACCAGCGCGATTCATGGCAACTGAGAGTGTATTTTAACATTACGCTGACGGAGGCTCCATAGTTGGGCTCCTAGTGGATCTAAAAAAATTTAATTTTATTCTTTCTGCACCACTATTCGAGCACAATATTTTGCACCACTGTAATTTGAATGCTAATTTACTGTGTGTACTGTTGGCTCAGGCGCGATCCCCGCTCCACCACTGAATGATTCTGTTTGATGTGAAGGGATAGACCGCCATAACAGGAAGTGCGACATTCACTCACTTCCGGTTTTTGAAAGGTTAGCAGTCTAGGTGCTCGCCTCCACGACTACTTAAACCTTATGCCCTCTCGTCCGCGCAGCAGGCGGGCGCAGCGAGCGGGCGCGCCTATGGCCAGCACGTCTGCGCCCGTCCGCGCCAGGACCGGGCCCAGGGCCACCCCCCCTGTGCAGTTGTCTATCCACATTCTGGTCCTCGTATTACTTACACCTCGGAGCAGCTGGATCAGATTAAGACTTCAGTCTCAATACCTTGCTGCGGGCCGCTGCCATTTGCAGATGTCTACCAGGGTCTAACTACACGGTGTTCATCATGTACTTTTACTTTTCCTGCACACCGCACTTCTTTTCACCTCCCTCTACCTAAGGCACACGCCCCTTATCGCGCCGCTCTTATAAATGCGCGTTCCTTACCTAAACACAATTTGGAAATTTCTGAGCTAATTATCAATCAACAACTAGACAGAAACTTGGGGTGATTTATCGTCAGGTCCGGCCTTCTGTGCAGCACTACCGGAGGGGTTTTGTGTAACCAGACTAGACAGACCGTCAGGCAAAGGTGGAGGTCTCGCTATAATTCATAAAGATCTACACCCTATTAAAACGGAACCGATCTATAACCTGAACTGTGAGGCACTTATGTATTCTATTGCTCTTAACAACAATCAAGCATTCAAAGTACTCTCCTTTACCGACCCCCAGGCCCCCGCAAATGCTTTCTCACAGTCCTAGATAAGATCACAGAACCCCTGTTTGGACCTTCAAGCTACACCATTCTAGGAGACTTTAACTTCTACTTAGAATCTCACAGTGATAAAGACACTGTTCAACTCATTTCCGATATGTCAGCGGTTGGCCTACACCGGTTAGTATCAGGCCCAACTCACCAAGCAGGCCACACTCCGGATGGCCTGTTTACCAACAATACTGACCTATCGTTGCTTGAAGTGCTCCCCTTACCTTGGTCAGACCACACCGTAGTTATCTTCAGTCTCAAGGCTCACCAACCTAATTCGCCATATCCCAAGCCACATACCCCTCAAGTAATTCAAGATTGGAAACATTTAGATATTCCCTTTCTCACCCACACCCTCACTTCATCTCCTTACGAGGCATCCTCTAATCCCACCACAGTCTCCAACAGCTATCAAAAATGGCTTCTGGATGCTCTCAACTTAGTAGTCCCCACTAAATCTATCTTTCCCAATCGCTCTACTCCTTCGGCCCCCTGGTTCTCTGAGGATCTTAGACTGCACAGACAGCACTGTAGGAACCTGGAGCGACGGTGGCGCAAACATTACAGTATTCAGGACAGACAATGCTATAAAGACGCTTTAGCCATCTACAAGCATTCTATAATCTTTCACAAAAGCGCGTTTTTTCAATCTCAAATCGAGTCTGCCCAAAACTCTTCAAAAAAATTGTTTCAAGTTGTTACCGCTCTTTCAATGCCCCCAGCAGCCCCCTCAATAGAGCCATCTCAACAGCTATGCGATTCTTTGGCCGATCACTTTGCCACCAAGGTCATCAATATATTCTCGTCCTTTTCCTCCTTTCCAGAGGGATCTTCCCCATGGTCAACACCTACCTCCTACTCCATCCTTTTCCCTCTTCGCCCCTGCCACGGCAAAAACCATCAGTAGATATGTGTCGACTATTAGATCAGGTTCCCCGCTAGATCCCTGTCCACCTTCGGTATTAAATCATCTCCCTGACGCCATTACCTCACCTCTGAAAGAGCTCTGCAATTCCATGTTCCATACAGGAGTCTATCCGGAGATTTGGAAAAGAGCAGTGATTAAGCCTCTAATAAAAAAACCCTCTCTGGATCCCTCGCAGCTAGCAAACTACAGACCTATAGCCTGCCCCCCTTTCCCGGCCAAGATCTTTGAATCCCTTATGAACCATCAGCTCTCTGAATATGTCAACCAACTTCACTTACTGGATGACACCCAGTTTGGGTTCAGGCAGGGTCACGGTACCGAAACTGCATTAATAAAAGCAGCAGATGAAATAAGGACAATACTAGACCAAGGTGGAGCGGCGGTCCTCATATTGCTGGACCTATCTGCGGCATTTGACACGGTTGATCATTCCATCTTGATCGACTGTGTCTCCGCCTTGGGGGTCAACCATCGAGCGAAGGATCTTTTGGCCTCTTTCCTTGCCAACCTCTCACAATCTGTTAAACTGAGCACATTCTACTCACCCACTTTCACAGTGCCTTGTGGAGTACCTCAGGGATCATCGCTAAGTCCGACACTATTTAACATCTATGTGTCGGACTTGGCGAGGGTCATAAAATCTCATGGCCTGAGTCTAACCTCTTATGCGGACGACACCCAACTGGTGTTGGCCGTTCACAAGGATGGGGCAGCGGTTGCCTCGAGATTCCAGGACGGCATGCGAGCCATCAGCCACTGGATGTCGAGGAACTGTCTGAAGTTAAACTCGGATAAGACCGAGGTCATGATCTTTGGCAACCTCTCCCCGGGATGGTATGACAACTGGTGGCCACATGACTTGGGCCCCCCTCCAGAACCAGTTACCAAGGTCAGAAACCTTGGAGTCATATTTAACGACAAATTAACATTCCATCATCATGTTAATACAGTGGTCGCCTCCTCCTTTCTGGTTCTAAGAAAAATTAAAAAGCTGCTTCCATACCTACCAACAGATGCAGGAAAAACTCTCATGTCCACCTTGGTTTTCTCCAAATTGGATTACTGTAACTCTCCCCTGCTTAACGCTCAAGAACAGGTTCTGAATAAATTACAGTCCATCCAAAATGCTGCAGCCAGGGTCCTACTTTCCACTCCCAAGTGTCACTCAATTGCTGCGGGAATCCGGCAATTCCACTGGCTGCGTGTCAGATGCCGCATTAAATTTAAGGCGCTTTGCATTGCCTACAAGGCATTGCACAACTCAGGACCACACTACTTAAGAAAAGCTTCTGTAACTTACAGCCCCATCAGACCCCTTCGCTCATCCCTGACTTTTCTC
The DNA here is from genome assembly GCF_964263255.1 of Lissotriton vulgaris. NCBI lineage: Eukaryota > Metazoa > Chordata > Amphibia > Caudata > Salamandridae > Lissotriton > Lissotriton vulgaris. Next base: position 504,752,925 of record NC_141694.1, read on the forward strand.
CTACCAGTGTCTCGCTCCAGGACAGTCTCTTAGGAAGACAGACGCTTTCAAGTGGCCACGGCGAGACTTTGATAGACTCTCTCCATCAAGACCAGTCCCATACTTATCATCTTCTGCAGGCAATTGAAGACCTGGCTCTTCGACTAATGACCTCCTTCTGTACACTATGTCCTCTGGTAAATCTTAGGCGCCGAGACACCTTCGGGTATTTGTGCGCCATACAAATTTTAAAAACATAAACATAACATAAACATAAACATTGTGAGAAGTGGCAAGGAAGGGCAGTGTGAAAACGCTGGCACTTTGAGTGAAAAGCTCACATGTCTAGTTTGAGATGTGTAGTTGGGTGGGATGTAGGATAATCAAAAGGGAGAGCAAGGGTTTTTAGGGGCGCGTCCTGTCCCCAAATGTATTATGTAGAATCCATGTGGACTGGCCCACTATGTGTAGAAGTATTCACTGCTATTTAGGGTCACTTTAAATAATGGCCTTCTGACTGGACCCGATGGGTCTTATTTATAAACCCCTCACACACCAACCTGGTTGGTGTCATGCTTCATCATCGGGGTCCAACCAGGCAGCAGAGTGCCGCCTGGTTGTGCTTCCACGCCTGACTACAGTGGAGCAGGTGTCGTGTAAACGTGTGATGTGGATGAAGGTGGATATTAAAAGATACCTCTGGGAATCCTTATCTACAATTTTATTCTTGGCGGCCCAGGGTATTGTTTAAAATATGTGATGCAACCACAATTAGAAAAATTGTTACTAAGAGTTGACTTATGTGGTCGACATGTTTCAGTCCCTTTTGGAAAAATGAGCGGGACTTTCTTCAGCACCAAGGGTAAGTGAAGTGAATGGCAAAATTTAGTACCACGGGTGATTTTTGTCCTACACACGCGCTAAGGTGTGTGGAAAAAAGTGAAAAGTTAAAATTAAAAATTAGTGACTGTATACTCACAGACACTGCACAGCTGCAAGAAAAAAACATTGCTTTGACTTGCTGTTCCAGTAATTCAGGGCGCGGGGGAGTTTGAGATGTGTAGTTGTGTGGGATGCCTGCACAGGTATATAGTGTGACAAGCAGTTACTTAGGGCAGTGAGATAATTGATGACTACAGAATCTGGCACTGACGGGCAGAACATAATGTGAAGGTAACTACAAGGCACCAGCCAGTAGTGTTAAAAGCGTGACCTCATGTGTCCTCCCAGGGCCGGCCCTAGGCATGTGCAAAGTGTGCACCTGCACAGGACCGCCAAACCCCAGGGGCCGCCATGACGATGATCGGATCGGAAGGATCTACATCGGGGCAATGGCGGCCCCCTGGCAGGATTTGGCGGCCTCCGGCTCCGACCCCGGTCCGCAATCTGCACGGATGGGTCACACACACTCACACAATCAGCCAGGTTGAATTCTTCTGGCGAAGCCGGCCCGACCCAGTTATGCATACCATGGCAGAGTTGTTGTTTTCAGTTTCACTTGCCCAGCCAGCCAGCAGTTTGGGTCCCAGGGCCGTCAATCTTAGCCCTACTACCAATGACGTGACGACCCTGGGACAGCCCCCGCGCGCTGTGTGCAGTGCGCAACTGTGCACCTGCTGCTTTTAGCCACTCTGATGCGTCACAGTGGTCACGCTCCCGCCAGGGAGAGTGCGTGATGTGAGTGAGCGGTGGTGCCACCGTGCGTCGTCATCGTGTGAGAATAAAGAACAATTAATACCAACGCCACCGACGATCATCAGAGAACACCTGTCCGACTCCGCCACTATCTCGACTCTTCCCCGACCCTTCAAATTTGGAACGGTGAGAGTCTGACTCTGAGACGAGACTGCTAGAGAGAGTCTGAGAATTAATTAAATAGTATCATTTCAATTTATAATATATAATATACTGTATATATGATATGATATGACTATACTGACTAAGTAGTAAGTTTAAGTTAAAAATGTGGCAGTGCAGTGGCGGCACACAAATGAAAACACGGCCCTGAGGGCCCTCTTCGGGCGGGTGCACCACCAGCCAGGCTCGAGTCAAGCTGGCTTAATTCTTCCTAAATCCTATGCCCCACACATGCCCTTTTTGAGGCAGCCCAGCCCACCCCCAACTTCCAGTGCTGTAACGGGGCGCCCGGGGCCTGGCTCCCCGTTCCGAGTTCGGACTCTAGGCAAGAGCGAGTGTCTCGGAACAGTGCTTGCACTAACCCCTCTTCTATCCCTCAGCAGACGGACTATCGAGGGTCTGGGGAAGACTTTGCGGTGATACAGGAGGAAGAGAGTGACTGGCCCTTTAACTGTCCAGGAGCTGCTGAGTGGGCGGAGTCACAGAGTGAACGTTCGCCGTCAAAAGATGACGTGAGGAATGACGAGGTGTGTTTGTACACCTGGAGTGAGGAAGCGGAGAGAGGAAGACGAGTGAGAGAAGCGAAGGAGATGAAAGACGCGCCAGGAAGAGGACGAGGAGCCTTGACGGACCTGGAGACGCCAGGAGGCCAACGACCCCACGTGTCGCCCAGCCACTCACCCGGGGGAGGTGCGTGGCTCGTGCAGGTGCGTAATCATCTCAGGGGTTGGGTGGTATGGAAGAGAGGTACTACTGTTCCTTGAAACTTCCCTGGGTCCCGGTTTACCCCCCCCCCTTCCTGAGCACTGATCCCTTCCCATCACGCCACTTCCCTGGTACTGACGAGCGGGAGCACGCGTGGTTTGAACTCCTCACACCCTTTTCCCTGATACGGCGGCTTGCCGAACAGCTCTCTCACGAGTGCCCCTGTGTTTGTTTTCTTTCCGATACCTGGGAGGAGGCGAGTTCAAGACGGACCCCGAAGAAACCCCTGCCCGACGGAGCCTGACAGGATATCGGAGGACGTCCCTACTCGAGAACCGCCGAAGGCGAAGGTCGAGAAGCAGATCCCCCTTACGAGGCATCCTCTAATCCCACCACAGTCTCCAACAGCTATCAAAAATGGCTTCTGGATGCTCTCAACTTAGTAGTCCCCACTAAATCTATCTTTCCCAATCGCTCTACTCCTTCGGCCCCCTGGTTCTCTGAGGATCTTAGACTGCACAGACAGCACTGTAGGAACCTGGAGCGACGGTGGCGCAAACATTACAGTATTCAGGACAGACAATGCTATAAAGACGCTTTAGCCATCTACAAGCATTCTATAATCTTTCACAAAAGCGCGTTTTTTCAATCTCAAATCGAGTCTGCCCAAAACTCTTCAAAAAAATTGTTTCAAGTTGTTACCGCTCTTTCAATGCCTCCAGCAGCCCCCTCAATAGAGCCATCTCAACAGCTATGCGATTCTTTGGCCGATCACTTTGCCACCAAGGTCATCAATATATTCTCGTCCTTTTCCTCATTTCCAGAGGGATCTTCCCCATGGTCAACACCTACCTCCTACTCCATCCTTTTCCCTCTTCGCCCCTGCCACGGCAGAAACCATCAGTAGATATGTGTTGACTATTAGATCAGGTTCCCCGCTAGATCCCTGTCCACCTTCGGTATTAAATCATCTCCCTGACGCCATTACCTCACCTCTGAAAGACCTCTGCAATTCCATGTTCCATACAGGAGTCTATCCGGAGATTTGGAAAAGAGCAGTGATTAAGCCTCTAATAAAAATACCCTCAGCTAAGACAAATTTCCAAACTCTTTTCCTTTAGGAAGAAATTAAAAACTTACCTGTTCACACAAGATTAATTTAGCTCTTCCCTTTGTCACCCCCTCAATATAGTTTGTCCAACTCTTACAGAAGCTACGCGCGGAGATACCCCTTCGGGGCTGATTCAGGCGTGCTACAAGAATATAAATAAATAAATAAATAAATAAAATAAAAATACCCTCTCTGGATCCCTCGCAGCTAGCAAACTACAGACCTATAGCCTGCCCCCCTTTCCCGGCCAAGATCTTTGAATCCCTTATGAACCATCAGCTCTCTGAATATGTCAACCAACTTCACTTACTGGATGACACCCAGTTTGGGTTCAGGCAGGGTCACGGTACCGAAACTGCATTAATAAAAGCAGCAGATGAAATAAGGACAATACTAGACCAAGGTGGAGCGGCGGTCCTCATATTGCTGGACCTATCTGCGGCATTTGACACGGTTGATCATTCCATCTTGATCGACTGTGTCTCCGCCTTGGGGGTCAACCATCGAGCGAAAAATCTTTTGGCCTCTTTCCTTGCCAACCGCTCACAATCTGTTAAACTGAGCACATTCTACTCACCCACTTTCACAGTGCCTTGTGGAGTACCTCAGGGATCATCGCTAAGTCCGACACTATTTAACATCTATGTGTCGGACTTGGAGAGGGTCATAAAATCTCATGGCCTGAGTCTAACCTCCTATGCGGACGACACCCAACTGGTGTTGGCCGTTCACAAGGATGGGGCAGCGGTTGCCTCGAGATTCCAGGACGGCATGCGAGCCATCAGCCACTGGATGTCAAGGAACTGTCTGAAGTTAAACTCGGATAAGACCGAGGTCATGATCTTTGGCAACCTCTCCCCGGGATGGTCTGACAACTGGTGGCCACATGACTTGGGCCCCCCTCCAGAACCAGTTACCAAGGTCAGAAACCTTGGAGTCATATTTAACGATAAATTAACATTCCATCATCATGTTAATACAGTGGTCGCCTCCTCCTTTCTGGTTCTAAGAAAAATTAAAAAGCTGCTTCCATACCTACCAACAGATGCAGGAAAAACTCTCATGTCCACCTTGGTTTTCTCCAAATTGGATTACTGTAACTCTCCCCTGCTTAACGCTCAAGAACAGGTTCTAAATAAATTACAGTCCATCCAAAATGCTGCAGCCAGGGTCCTACTTTCCACTCCCAAGTGTCACTCAATTGCTGCGGGAATCCGGCAATTCCACTGGCTGCGTGTAAGATGCCGCATTAAATTTAAGGCGCTTTGCATTGCCTACAAGGCATTGCACAACTCAGGACCACACTACTTAAGAAAAGCTTCTGTAACTTACAGCCCCATCAGACCCCTTCGCTCATCCCTGACTTTTCTCCTACCAGTGTCTCGCTCCAGGACAGTCTCTTAGGAAGACAGACGCTTTCAAGTGGCCACGGCGAGACTTTGATAGACTCTCTCCATCAAGACCAGTCCCATACTTATCATCTTCTGCAGGCAATTGAAGACCTGGCTCTTCGACTAATGACCTCCTTCTGTACACTATGTCCTCTGGTAAATCTTAGGCGCCGAGACACCTTCGGGTATTTGTGCGCCATACAAATTTTTAAAAAATAAACATAACATAAACATAAACATTGTGAGAAGTGGAAAGGAAGGGCAGTGTGAAAACGCTGGCACTTTGAGTGAAAAGCTCACATGTCTAGTTTGAGATGTGTAGTTGTGTGGGATGTAGCATAATCAAAAGGGAGAGCAAGGGTTTTTAGGGGCGCGTCCTGTCCCCAAATGTATTATGTAGAATCCATGTGGACTGGCCCACTATGTGTAGAAGTATTCACTGCTATTTAGGGTCACTTTAAATAATGGCCTTCTGACTGGACCCGATGGGCCTTGTTTATAAACCCCTCACACACCAACCTGGTTGGTGTCATGCTTCATCATCGGGGTCCAACCAGGCAGCAGAGTGCCGCCTGGTTGTGCTTCCACGCCTGACTACAGTGGAGCAGGTGTCGTGTAAACGTGTGATGTGGATGAAGGTGGATATTAAAAGATACCTCTGGGAATCCTTATCTACAATTTTATTCTTGGCGGCCCAGGGTATTGTTTAAAATATGTGATGCAACCACAATTAGAAAAATTGTTACTAAGAGTTGACTTATGTGGTCGACATGTTTCAGTCCCTTTTGGAAAAATGAGCGGGACTTTCTTCAGCACCAAGGGTAAGTGAAGTGAATGTCAAAATTTAGTACCACTGGTGATTTTTGTCCTACACACGAGCTAAGGTGTGTGGAAAAAAGTGAAAAGTTAAAATTAAAAATTAGTGACTGTATACTCACAGACACTGCACAGCTGCAAGAAAAAACATTGCTTTTACTTGCTGTTCCAGTAATTCAGGGCGCGGGGGAGTTTGAGATGTGTAGTTGTGTGGGATGCCTGCACAGGTATATAGTGTGACAAGCAGTTACTGAGGGCAGTGAGATAATTGATGACTTCAGAATCTGGCACTGACGGGCAGAACATAATGTGAAGGTAACTACAAGGCACCAGCCAGTAGTGTTAAAAGCGTGACCTCATGTGTCCTCCCAGGGCCAGCCCTAGGCATGTGCAAAGTGTGCACCTGCACAGGACCACCAAACCCCAGGGGCCACCACGACGATGATCGGATCGGAAGGATCTACATCGGGGCGGAGGCGGCCCCCTGGCAGGATTTGGCGGCCTCCGGCTCCGACCCCGGTCCGCAATCTGCACGGATGGGTCACACACACTCACACAATCAGCCAGGTTGAATTCTTCTGGCGAAGCCGGCCCGACCCAGTTATGCATACCATGGCAGAGTTGTTGTTTTCAGTTTCACTTGCCCAGCCAGCCAGCAGTTTGGGTCCCAGGGCCGTCAATCTTAGCCCTACTACCAATGACGTGACGACCCTGGGACAGCCCCCGCGTGGTGTGTGCAGTGCGCAACTGTGCACCTGCTGCTTTTAGCCGCTCTGATGCGTCACGGTGGTCACGCTCCCGCCAGGGAGAGTGCGTGATCTGAGTGAGCGGTGGTGCCACTGTGCATCGTCATCGTGTGAGAATAAAGAACAATTAATACCAACGCCACCGACGATCATCAGAGAACACCTGTCCGACTCCGCCACTATCTCGACTCTTCCCCGACCCTTCAAATTTGGAACGGTGAGAGTCTGACTCTGAGACGAGACTGCTAGAGAGAGTCTGAGAATTAATTAAATAGTAGGCGAGTTCAAGACGGACCCCGAAGAAACCCCTGCCCGACGGAGCCTGACAGGATATCGGAGGACGTCCCTACTCGAGAACCGCCGAAGGCGAAGGTCGAGTGAGAGAAGCGAAGGAGACGAAAGACGCACCAGGAAGAGGACGAGGAGCCTTGACGGACCTGGAGACGCCAGGAGGCCAACGACCCCACGTGTCGCCCAGCGACTCACCTGGGGGAGGTGCGTGGCTCGTGCAGGTGCGTAATCATCTGAGGGGTTGGGTGGGATGGAAGGGAGGTACTACTGTTCCTTGAAACTTCCCTGGGTCCCGGTTTACCCCCCCCCTTCCTGAGCACCGATCCCTTCCCATCACGCCACTTCCCTGGTACTGACGAGCGGGAGCACGCGTGGTTTGAACTCCTCACACCCTTTTCCCTGATACGGCGGCTTGCCGAACAGCTCTCTCACGAGTGCCCCTGTGTTTGTTTTCTTTCCGATACCTGGGAGGAGGCGAGTTCAAGACGGACCCCGAAGAAACCCCTGCCCGACGGAGCCTGACAGGCTATCGGAGGACGTCCCTACTCGAGAACCGCCGAAGGCGAAGTTCGAGAAGCAGATCCCCCAGGAGAACCCCCGTCTTAAGAAAGACTTGTTCAGACCATCTTTTGAGTTCAATAAAACCCGTTATCACTAAGACCCGTCTATTGCCCTTCACTGTTAACCCCGCAAGCACCGAAAAGCTTACAAGTGCCTTGCTTTATTGCCAAACAGTCCAAATTTGCCAAACATTGCATTATAAATCCAGTAGAAAGCGTGCAGCCGGTTTCGTGATTTCTAACCCTTCAAAGATAGGGATGGGTTTTTAATGAGCTGCTGCTGCGTGCCTATTAAGCTCTCTTGGGAAAGGTTGCTTCCTCTTTGTTATCTTCATTGAGGCGGACAGCGGACTTGCAGGTGTGTTAATAGACACAACAAAGATAGATTCAATCTGTGAATATTATTTGACAGGCACTGTTGTGCAATGTGCAGGCCTCGAGTGGGAACAGTCTTACAATGACAGCCTGCTGCAGTGCTGCCTGATTGTGCCGACACCGGCAGTGACGCACGCCATAATTCTATATTAGGCATTATTTAAAAGGCTCATCCCTGGTCTCAGGCTTCATCTCAAAAACACGGATCCCTGTGCGTCCTGAGCCCAATCCCTGTACTGAGTCGAGAACAAAGGAGCAAGGTGACAGACGACCAAAATACGCCTTGTTCAGGCCTCAGTGCGTGAAATGGAAATACTGAATTGCAGGCACTCACTAATTAGAGTACCTGCTTGCTCCTGAGACGTGCCAGTGCTCTCCCATTAAATATGTTACATCAGTGCTGAGAGGTGCAGATACTCTACCCTTCACATTCAGGAAGTGCAGGCACGCAGTACCGGGTAGTATCTTACTATTTAAAGCACTTCCTTTTCCCTTTTCTCTAACCACTTCACGGAGCCCCTAGAGAAGACTCCACCCCCCCTGCCTTCTATTTATTCCCTGCGTAGCATGCCCCGAGAGATGACCTCTGCCTTCTACTCTCGGCACAGCACTTCCCAGAAAAGAAGACGCCTTGCCTTCTACTGCCTGAATAGAGCCCCCCCCCCAGAGATGACCCCTTGCCATCTACGCCTTGCATGGCATGGTGTGCCCAATGGGGGTGATGCTCTGAAGACTATCATATTTTGTGCACTTGATCCTCTTCAGATTAATGCATTGGGCGTGTGTGGACAAATCTACCTGGCTGGGTGGGAATATAATGATGCTCTCCAGTTGACAAAAAGGGCACCTTGGCAGATCTTTCGAGTGAGTGTTGACGGGGACTGCGTGGTAATGGCATTTTGTTTGCTTTGATACTTGCACAAGTGCCACCATTGCCTTTGCCTACAAACGTAACGTTTGTTCTTGTGCTCGAGTGTCTACCATATATTGCTGTATTATGCCTCCTCTAATTATACTTTGTTTTCTCTCGAGCAGGCTTCACTTTAAAATAGTTTATTGCAGGGGATTAGACTGTAGACACCTAGATCTTTGTTTATCCAACAAATTCCAAATCCGGTGCCCCTGTCATGGCCCTGGCACTGCAGCTGTCTGTGCGCCCAGTCCCTCATGTCGTGTGTCACAATGCCCTCCTCCTAAATTGTATAATTCTGAGACGAATTCGGAAGGGTAGGAGCAGCCGCAGGTACTGGTCAATCATCTGATGACTTTTCTGGACGTATTATTAAAACACCGTCCTGAGCTCCGCCCCGTCCGGACCCCCTCTTCCGGGGCCCCCACCTACGCTCCCTGCACAGGGCCACCATGAGTCTAGAGCCGGCCCTGGTCCTCCTATTACCAAGGTAGTTCTGCGTAAGATATAAGTCGTACAAAAAGGGTCTTATCCATGCAACGCCTCGGTGCATAGCAAAAGATTTTCACACATTAAACAGATTCACTTTGTTTAAACAGATTGAAAATAAAGGACAAACATAAAAGAGGGGCGCTTTATAGACAAACGGCAGCACGCATACAAAATAAAAAACAACCGGCCGCCATTGTCCCGGCTGCGCTTGGAAAGTGAAAGCGGCAATGGCCCTGAATACAAGCAAAGCAGGTCGTGGTGCCAAAACAAAAAAAATAACACATACAGTGCAACAACCAAGTAAAGGGGCAAGTAGTTATGGAAGGATACAAATGACGACATGGCCATAATAAGGAGGTACTAACAAGCCTATTAAGGAATCAGAAGCCAGCAGTTACGAAGGACAAGGACACAAGCCAATGAAAAATGTGGTGGAGCTTCACCTCTGTACAGTACCTACCACAGATCGCCAGAGAAGCACTTGCACGCTGGCTCAGGCTCAACCTAAAAAGCAATGCTTGAAGGGGGTGAGGGGCCGGTGACCCTAACAAGCCAATGAGTGGGCGAAATGAGAGAATGCGAAGCTCCTGTTTGTGTATGTTGATGCTACGAGGCCTCACAGGCAACCAAAGCAGTCTATTGACAGACCATGTTATGTTTGTGATGATGACGGCTGGCGAACAGTGAAAGCTATTGCTGCGGTGGGGGACGTTAACAATCAGTCGGGCGGAGGCGTTTTAAATGTGTTGTAGTCGTTGCAGGTGTTTGTCTGGGATTACTGCATAGAGTGCGTTGCCGTAGTCCAGTCTGCTGCTGATGAGGGCCTGTGTCACCGTTCTTCTTGTTTCGGTCGGGATCCACTTGTAGATCCTGCGGAGCGTGCTGAGGGTGTTGTAGCAGGAGGAGGAGACAGCATTGACCTGCTTAGACATGGAGAGGGAAGAGTTGAGGATGAATCCTAGGTTGCGTGCATGGTCGGTGGGTGTTGGTGCTGTTCCCAGTGTGGTCGGCCACCAGGAGTCGTCCCCGGCTGAGGGGGTGGGTCCAAGGATGAGGACTTCCGTCTTGTCCGAGTTCAGTTTCAGACGGCTGCTCCTCATCCAGTTGGCAACGGCCTTCATTCCCTCATGGAGGTTTGTTTTAGTGGTGTGTGGGTCCTTGGTGAGGGAGAGGATGAGCTGGGTGTCGTCGGCGTAGGAGATGATGTTGAGGTCGTGATGGCGGGCCACTTGTGTGAGGGGGGCCATGTAAACGTTGTACAGCGTCGGCCTGAGGGATGAGCCCTGGGGATGCCGCAGATGATGTCGGTGGCTTTGGATCAGAAGGGTAGGAGGAGGCACTCTGGGTTCTGCCGGAGAGGAAGGACGTGGTCCAGTCAAGGGCCTTCTCTTGGATTCTGGCTTCTTGGAGACGTGTCTTTGAAGTGCGATGGCAGACCGTGTCGAAGGTGGCTGACAGGTCCAGGAGGATGAGGGCTGAAGTTTTGCCGTTGTCTAGTTGGCGCCTGATGTCTTCTGTGGCAGCGATGAGGGCTGTCTTGGTGCTGTGGTTTCATCTGAATCCGGACTGGTATGGGTCCGAGATGTTGTCGACTTCGAGGGGGCGGGCCAATTGCAAGTTGATGATTTTCTCGATGAAGTTCGCTGGGAACGGGAGCAGGGAGATGGGCCGGAAGTTCTTGAGGTCCTTGGAGTCCGCCTTGGGCTTCTTGAGGAGGGAGTTGATTTCGGCGTGCTTCCAGCTTCCCAGGAATGTCGCTGTTTCGAAGGAGATGTAGATGACCTTCCGTAGTTGGGGTGCGATGGCTGCGACTGCTTTGTTGAATACGTAGTGTGGGCACGGGTCTGACGGAGATCCTGAGTGGATGGAGTTCATGTTGTTTCATAAGTAGTGGACCCCTATATATTAGATATACTAGCTATACATAGGGAAAAACAATTAATTTGAAAAAGGTCTATAGCTAAGTAAACAAATGACATAAGGCAAACTAAACTGATAACCTTCACATTTACAGAAAAAGCCCACATGAAAAGAATAATCACCAAAATGATAGAAAAAAGCTTTAAGTTTATATTTAGTTTTTAAGTCAATATTTTAGTTTTATAATTATTTGATAAATTACAGGCTGTTAGATATTTTATAAATACTGATCAATTATAAATATAACAGCAGCATAGACATTCATAAAAAACATATAACACACATGAACATAGCATTAGACATGAATAAAGAACGATGGAGGTAAAGCGGTAGATGTTGAACTACACGGGTTTTGGCTTTTGAGCCTTCATCAGGTGCTCGTCTATTGCACTACAATTAAAAATAGGTGATAATCATTAATATACAGTGGGCAATACTAAAAAAATGATGAATCCGCCTAGAAATGGAAACTCACTCGAACAACATATATAGATACAAATTCACACACTATTTACATAGAGATCCAGGAGCCACATAATATATACATATACAGTAGTAAAATATATACATTACACATAAATAATATGTGTGAGATGAAAACATAAGAAAAGGCATAAGAGAAAACACTAATCTATTGTAACAGGGCCATACACATCATATGCATATAAAGAACTAATAAATACATACAACGTAAGAGCACATATAAAAACAGATATTAACGTGCATGATTTAATTGCACATAATAATTTCATATATAAACAGATATCATAAACAACAAATAAGGTAATGGATAACCGAAAAACACATGAGCTGCTACATACCTAAAGAAACATGTCTGAATTGTTACAGATGGATGGAAGCATATGAATACACTTTTGTACTGAACAAATTAATAATCATGTTAGAAAAGGAGAAAAATAATACTTACACACAAAAAACACGAGTAAAATCAGCAAATTCGAGACAACAGGGAAAGGAGAGAGAAGTCGCCAGTCAGGTTTGATATTGGCTCCTGGGTAAGAAAAGTGAACAAGAATAGAAAATGGAAACACACACTGCATTGGTGTGTTAAAATAATGAACCCAAATAAAAGGAACAGGCATTATAAGCAAAACACCATCACATATACCAGGGAAAAAAAGAAGAAACAAGAAAAGTGAAAAAACCAAAGCCCAAAGCCCAAAAGACGGGGTAAAGAGAGTATAGTAATGTGACTAAATATAATAATAAAAGAAAAAAGAGAACAATCGAATATTCGAATAAAAAAGGTGGTAAGTGAAATGGAACATTTAGATACTGATCCTGAGTAAATAATAAAGGGACAAGTGCAGGGAAAAAGGAAGAACACTAAATCCAAAACTTACCAGTTGGTGAATAAAGTAGGAAGATTAATGATAAATTTGATGTGGATGGAGTTCATGACCTTGCATGTCTCGTGGTCGTTGATGTTGGACCAGGAGGTCAGGTGGTTGGCGCTGGTGGTGTTCGCAGGGGAGGTGGAGTCTGGCGTACCTGGGGCGGTCATGGTGTTGAAGCTGTCGTGGATGTTAGCGATCTTGCGGTGGAAGAAGATGGCCAGTGAGACGCACATTTCTTGTAAAGGCAGGATGGCGTTGGCGTTGGGGTTGAAGAGTTCTTTTACGATGCTCTTTGCTGTTGTGTGCATTGTTATCCAGGCGGTCTTTGAAGGAGGATCTCTTGGCTAATCTGATGAGGTGGTGATGTCTGCGGGTGGTGTCCTTGTGGGCTGCGTGGTTGTATATTTTTGGAAAGTTTGACTATTTTTAGATAGTCAGAGCAATGAAGACATTCGGCCCAACTCACAAAATGAGTTGCAGTAGAATGTAACCTTTTCCAAGAAAAGAAGGCTTGAAATCACTTTACTAGCAGGAAGTTCTCTGGGGCACCTATGAAGTGACCTCCTGATCTTCCACCTCCCACCCACTCTTTCAGAACAATTTCATGGCAAGGTATATCTGTCTACATCTACTGAAACTTCAAAGGAGAAAGTGTCATGTTTCCAAAATTAAAAAAGCAGTTATGGAGCTTCCTACTCAGGGGCTAATAGTACACATACGACTGAGGGAATTTTTCATCACACAAGCAAAATGCCACGAAAATTAGCATATTTTGCACTGTACAATTGTGTTAAACTTTTTCTCAAATTGCAGTTGCGCTATTTGCTATATTCTTGCTAACTTTTGATGGGTCTGGTAGAAAATGCCTCAAGGAAATTGTAAAACCGATGTCAGTCCGGACTAATAGGCATTTTCTGCTCGAAACACAGTCCTTGCATAAAAGGGGGCATGCATTATAAACAAATGGCCGCACGCATACAAAAGAAAAAAAAACTTACAGCTGCACTCATGCAAAATAAAAAAACAACCAGCCATCATTGTCCTGGCTGCACTTGGAAAGTGAAAGCGGTCTTTGCCCTGAATGTAAGCAATTGTAACACACAAAAGATTGCCCCCTCTCAAGTTATTTTAAATTGAGGACCAAATAAACTATTGTATTAAATCTGGTCCGGTATATTTATTTATACCTTTTAATCAAGTTCTTTCATACAAAAATCATTTCGAATGGCAGAAAGAGAATACACAAAACAAACAATTACTGACAAACCTATTACATGAACAATTGACAAAAAAGCATATTACGAAAATATCAAACAATAAACATCAATATTACATCCAACAATCAATATAAATTGCAGTTCAACAGTTTTGCAATATATCAGATCAATTCAATGATCAAAGTTCTTTACATGAAAGAGAATGAAGTTACTACATTCAAAGAGCAAATAGAGGCATGTATATGTATCACTATTATCCTGAAACACTCTAGTTGTTGCAATTCGCTCTTGCTGGGGTAGCCGACGCGTTTCAAGTTCGGACCATGAGTGTCCAAACTCTCATCAGGGCTGTGTATTATTCTGTTGGGATGCAGAAAAACGTAGTTTTAATACAACCAATTGGCCTCTGTTGTTGAAACTCAACCGTTTGGATAAAAACAAATGTACCTGTGTGATACTATGTAGTTTAGCTTCTATCACTGGACACAACTCTTTTCTTCAACTGTCAGGCTGGGCGACTTATTCCACAAGAAACAGTCTGTGAAGCAAACAACATATTGTCTATATTTGCTCAACACAATATCAGGGGTTTGAAAACCACCTAATACTGTTTTTTGGAGTGATTTTTCATACCTTGGCCTGCGCTATCTTGCGGTGCACCGGGGGGCGGAGGACTGTCGTGTTCTTTGTTCTTGTGATCCTAATTAAATGACATATAACCTGCTTTTAGATAGCCCTTGTATGTAAGTAAGAATATATGGGTACGTGTCATTACCAAACCCATCCCGTACCTTTAAATCACGTGATGGTACCATTCAATGGACTTCGTTTTTTCTTTTTCTCTTGTTCTTTGAATCCTGCCACGTCTACCTGTTTATATAACACACACTTGTAAGTGCCCAATAGTTAAAATAATTCTCAAATTCTTATGCCACTGACCGCCTAGCTGTTAAAACAGGTTTTCATACCTGTGCCTTTAGTGGAACGAGGCGTCGCCTCTCGCCTCCCGTCTACCGCCCCGTCCAGGGCTGTAGGAATATCGGCCTCGCCTTCTATTTAGTGCTTGGCGGGTTCCGGTTAGGACAATAAATCTCCCATTCTGTGGGGAGAAAGAAGCGCATTGTTAAGTTTTTAATTTAATTTAAATGTATATGTATTATGTTTTTATGTTTTTATTTAATATTTGTAAAATTATATGTATTTGAAAATTATTTTTACATTATTATTAATACATTTAAAAAAACGATATTTTTAATTTCGATATTTTTGTACTACGATATTAATTTTTCGATATTTTTGTACTTACCTTTATGAAGATATGACTCCGATATTTTTGATTTCGATATTTTTGTCTCGATATTTTTGTATGTAGATATTCTGTCTGTCGATATTATGTCAGACATTCGTTACAATTATATAGGGCCCAGCCCTCCCTCAGCCCCACCAAGGGCCTACCTCCTTTTTGTGTGCTGAATGTAAGCAAAGCACGTTGTGGTACCATTAAAGAAAATAACACACGTACTGTGCAACAACCAAGTAAAGGCACCAGTAGCCATGGGAGGATACAAATGAGGACATGGCTGTACTAACAAGCATTTGCAATGCAATAGGTCTCGCATTAGGAAAGTTTGAGCTATTGGTATTGGAAATGACACATTTTTTATTTATGTGTTGGTTTTGAAAATAGCGAATTTAATAGCTTTGTCATTTACAATGCCAATAGTTTTAACTTTTGTAAATGTGACACCTATAGCATTTGTAACGCAATATGTGTTTCATTTAGGTGACTTAGATGTATTGATATTACAAATAGCAATAGTTTTACAAACAATTTAATAATTAATACTTAAATAAAAGTTATTGTAATTTATAATGACAGTAGCTTAAACTTTTGTAAATAACTTTTGTGAAGATTCTGTTCATTGTATTTTATTGTGACAAAAATCCAGGAACAGAAGTGAAATATTAACATCTTTTTGTGACATTTGTAATCAAGCTTGAAACATTGAGAGAACATTTGAACCAGTTGTTGAATGGTTGCGCAGATTGATGCTGTGGTGGCGCAGAGTGATGTTTTGGTGGCGACGAGTGATGCTGTGGTGGTGCTGAGTGATTCTGTGGTGGTGCGATAGAGTGAGTGCGATAGATAGAGGGAGGGAGGGTGGGAGGGCGATAGTAAGGGCGATAGATAGACAGATAGAGTGTATTTATGTTGCATTGAGTAGAGTGTAAGTATAAGGTGTGTAATTATATGGCACGGAGTTGTATTATGTGGATCGATTTGCGTTGCATTGAGAAGAGTGTAAGTATGTGGCGTGTAATTATGTGGCACTGAGTGGTAATATGGGGAGTGTATGTTGTATTCCGTAGAGCGTAATTATGTGGCGTGTAATTATCTGGCACTGAGTGGTATTTGAAGTGTATGTTGCATTGAGTGCAGTGTAATTATTTAGCGTGTAATTATGTGGCACTTAGTGGTACTTGGAGTGTATGTTGCATTGAGTGCAGTGTAATTATGTAGAATATAATTATGTGGCACTGAGTGGTATTGTGTGGAGTGTATGTTGTATTCAGTAGAGTGTAATTGTGTGGTGTGTAATTATTTGGCACTGAGTGGTATTAGGAGTGTATGTTGCATTGAGTGTAGTGTAATTATTTAGCAGGTAATTATGTGGCACTGAGTGGTATTTGGAGTGTATGTTGCATTGATTGCAGTGTAATTATGTAGAATATAATTATATGGCACTGAGTGGTATTGTGTGGAGTGTATGTTGTATTTAGTAGAGTAATTGTGTGGTGTGTAATTATCTGGCACTGAGTGGTATTAGGAGTGTATGTTGCATTGAGTGTAGTGTAATTATTTAGCATGTAATTATGTGGCACTGAGTGGTATTTGGAGTGTATGTTGCATTGAGTGCAGTGTAATTATGTAGAATATAATTATGTGGCACTGAGTGGTATTATGTGGAGTGTATGTTGTATTCAGTAGAGTGTAATTGTGTGGTGTGTAATTATCTGGCACTGAGTGGTATTAGGAGTGCATGTTGCATTAAGTGCAGTGTAATTATTTAGCGTGTATTTATGTGGCACTGAGTGGTATTAGGAGTGTATGTTGCATTGAGTGCAGTGTAATTATGTAGAATATAATTATGTGGCACTGAGTGGTATTGTGTGGAGTGTATGTTGTATTCAGTAGAGTGTAATTGTGTGGTGTGTAATTATTTGGCACTGAGTGGTATTAGGAGTGTATGTTGAATTGAGTGTAGTGTAATTATTTAGCATGTAATTATGTGGCACTGAGTGGTATTTGGAGTGTATGTTGCATTGAGTGCAGTGGAATTATGTAGAATATAATTATGTGGCACTGAGTGGTATTGTGTGGAGTGTATGTTGTATTTAGTAGAGTAATTGTGTGGTGTGTAATTATCTGGCACTGAGTGGTATTAGGAGTGTATGTTGCATTGAGTGCAGTGTAATTATTTAGCATGTAATTATGTGGCACTGAGTGGTATTTGGAGTGTATGTTGCATTGAGTGCAGTGTAATTATGTAGAATATAATTATGTGGCACTGAGTGGTATTATGTGGAGTGTATGTTGTATTCAGTAGAGTGTAATTGTGTGGTGTGTAATTATCTGGCACTGAGTGGTATTAGGAGTGCATGTTGCATTAAGTGCAGTGTAATTATTTAGCGTGTATTTATGTGGCACTGAGTGGTATTAGGAGTGTATGTTTCCTTGAGTACAGTGTAATTATGTGTAGTGTAATTATGTGGCACTGAGTGGTATTTGGAGAGTATGTTTGCTTGAGTGCAGTGTGGGTGGGGGGTGGTATTTGTGTGTGTGGGTGTGAGGGGGTGTGTGAGGGGGTGTGTGAAGGGGGGAGTGTGAGTGGGGGGGGAGTGTGAGTGGGGGGAGTGTGAGTGGGGGGGTGTGAGTGGGGGGGAGTGTGAGTGGGGAGGAGTGTGAGTGGGGAGGAGTGTGAGTGGGGGGGAGTGTGAGTGGGGGGGAGTGTGAGTGGGGGGAGTGTGAGTGGGGGAGGGGAGTGAGTGGGGGAGGGGAGTGAGTGTGGGGGAGGGGAGTGTGTGGGGGGAGGGGAGTGTGTGTGGGGGGGAGGGGAGTGTGTGTGGGGGAGGGGAGTGTGTGTGGGGGAGGGGAGTGTGTGTGAGGGGGAGGGGGGGTGTGTGTAGGGGAGAGGAAAAGTGTGTGTGTGGGGGGAGGGGAGTGTGTGTGGGGGGGAGGGGAGTGTGTGTGGGGGAAGGGAGTGTGTGGGGGGGAGGGGAGTGTGTGTGTTGGGGAGGGGAGTGTGTGGGGGGGGGGAGGGGAGTGTGGGGGGGGGGAGGGGAGTGGGTGTTGGGGAGGGGAGTGTGTGTGTGGGGGAGGGGAGTGTGTGTGGGGGGAGAGGAGTGTGTGTGGTGGGAGGGGAGTCTGTGTGGGGGGAGGGGAGTGTGTGTGTGGGGGGAGGGGAGTGTGTGTGTGTGTGTGTGGGGGAGGGAAGGGGAGTGTGGGTGTGGGGGAGGGGAGTGTGTGTGTGGGGTAGGGGAGTGTGTGTGGGGGGGAGAGGAGTGTGTGTGGTGGGGAGGGAGTCTGTGTGGGGGGAGGGGAGTCTGTGGGGGGAAGGGGAGTCTGTGTGGGGGGGAGGGGAGTCTGTGTGGGGGGAGGGGAGTCTGTGTGGGGGGGAGTCTATGTGGGGGGAGGGGAGTCTGTGTGGGGGGGGGGGAGTCTGTGTGAGGGTGAGTCAGCAAAGCGGCAGCCTGATGGTCAGGGCTGCCCTGAAATGTCCTGGTGTTGAGGTTAGTGGGCACAGTCAAGCTCGGCTGGCGGCAGCATTTCCTGGGGGCCCAAGTCTGTTGGAACTTGGCAGGATACTGAAAACACATCCTGCTATCGCAGCATGCGCTGACTCCAGACCCTGCAGAGTAGCGAGATAGTCTGCCCACATGCACACTTAGACGGCAGGAAAAAAATATGCATCCTCAGGTAGAAGGCCTCAGACACACACTTTCCCACACTTAAATGCATGTGGCAAATCACTGCACCTTCTCACCCCCCGGGGATACATCACCGCTGCGGCACCATGTGTTCACATCACAAGAGCCCCCCTCCCTCCTCCCTCGCCCCCCCCTCCCTCCCTCCCAGGGCAATCCAGGCCCGGGCGGGCAGCCAGACAGCACAGTCAGACCCAGAGCCGTTGCACCACCAGCCGGTGGTGCGGCTCTTACGTAGGCTTCATTGCGGTGCTCGAAATTTGCACATTTTATAATTAAAACTTTTTTGAAGTAATTTGCCACGATCTTCCAGGCGCACAGCTGCACACAGGCACTGACGCCAGATCCCTGGGGCCCCACTACGGCATGTCCCTCTTAGCCTCACTCACCTCACTGGCTAGCAGCGGCACTGCCTCCGCACCCACTCCGGATCTCCCACCGCAGAGCAGGATGCCTCACCAGGGTCTGCCACCTGCTTCCATCTCGCTGGCCCCATCATCGCGGGTGGTTCTGTTGTTTTACTGTATTTGGCGCACGTCTCTTCTGCGCCTGGAGCGCAGAAGAGACGCGAGAGGGCAGGAGCGTGACGCCGTGAGCGTGCACGTTGGCGTTCTCTGTGGCTCGTGACAGTGGCGGCGCCTGCAGTCTTCGCCCACTGTACTTGAGGAGTGCTGTGAGGCTATGGGATGGGGAAGAGTATAGCAGACCCGGTGAGGGGGGCTTCGGGGCACATTGACGGTGCCTGCCCCCCCCCCCTCAGTGATGGAAGCCCTGCGTGTGCCCGGTGAGCGGGGTTGGGAGTGTGTGTGTGCGCGTTTGTGTGTATGTAGGCGGGGGCGGCGGCGGCCGGGGCGGGTGCGCTTGTATGTGCCTGCGTGTGTTGTACCTGTGTGTGTGCCTGCCTGTGTGTACGTGTGCCTGTGTGCAGGGGTGTGGGGGCTGGCTGTGTGCACACGGGAATATAAGGCACGAGAGGGGCACGGCGACGTGCGTGCTCACGAGGTCAAATCTGAGCAAATCTGCGCTCGTGCACCCTCTCGTGTCCACATTCCCAAATACGGGTAACATTAGGTCTGAAGCAGACACCATCAATGCTCACGCATTAAGGGTAGGTCTGCTCGACCTAAAAAGGGACTAACAAGCCTATTAAGGAATCAGACGCCAGCAGTTATGAAGGACAAAGACACAAGCCAAAGAGAAATGTGGGCGGGGCTTCACCTCCGTACAGTACCTTCCCCAGAGCACCAGGGCAGCGCTTGAGTGCTGGCTCAGGCTTGACCTAAAAAGCAAGAATAAATAAAGTCCGTTTTTGGAGGCATTGTGATGAAGAGGCGTGGCAGGGATGAAACCTGCAGGACCCGATCTATATTCTAACATTGTTGAACTGTCCTTTCAAGGCAAAACGGGAACGGGGAGGGTGAGAGGGGAGATGTAGGGGATGCGTTTGCCACATGGCCAGATGGAAACACTGCACTTGTGGAACTACCTTTAATCTTTATGGCTGCCTCCTGTGAGAATCAGACTGGTGCCCATGATCACAGGTTTCTGCAGGAGATGGCTTGGGATGCATGTGTTCCACTGATAGCTAGTTTGTGACAAGGTCACATTTTAGAGAGGCTGCTTGAAGGCAGAACAGATATATTTGATTATTCTTGTCCACGTTGAAGGAGAAGACCATTGAATAAAAGATGGGGTACAGAAAATATGCACAATTCTGTACTAAATGTAAAATTATTTAAAACATGAGGATTACAATTTTGGCTTTTCTAAAATGTGATAAAACACAACAATCGTGTGAAAAGCATGTTTTAGTCTGAAGTATCATATACAAGTTGCCGTATGTTGTATATAAATTATCTTTATAAGATGATGTCATTGCTTTGGCTCCGACTATGCTTTTAGCTATTTTGGTGCTGTGACAACTGATGTTGCTATTGTCACTGGTGTGGTTCCACTTGTGGCCACTACTGTCGTCTCTGCATTTCAGCCGGCTATAATTACTACTATTTTCCGTTCTAGGTAGTAGCAACAGACAATGCTGTGGATGCTGCCAATGCTGTGTTGTGCTGGTTACTATTGTTTTCCTTGCAGTTGTGGTTGCTGCTGTGATAACGTCTCTTGCAGCAGCAGTGGTTGCTGCTTTAATTAAAGCTTTTGCTTTTGTCCTAACAGTGGTAGTGGATATGGTTGCTGATGTAGTCGCTTGTCTTCATGTATGTTGACACCAAAAGGATGTGCTGGAGGTCTAATTGTGCTAGTTATATTTTGTGAGCGACTAACATGTGTTGGCCCTCTCCAACCCAAAAACACATAGCAACAACAAAAAAAACATAACCGTTCAAATTTGCACTGAACACCCCCCCCCCCCCATTCCCCATATTATTTTTTTGCAATCACATGAGTTCAGGCGTATATCTATAGTTATCGGGAAAGAACTGTAGCAATTAGAGACCTAAATTCTTCAATCTTCTACCCCAGTCCCCATTGTCTCGCTTGTAGCTCTCGAAATATACCTGATCGAATAGTGAAATTCAGCAACTTGAATTCATTTCAGCTTAAACTCTTCCAATAAATTCCTCTCCTTAGCAGTGAGGCACGGAAAATTCCCTACAACTGTTCTAGGCTTGGTTCTCCTTGGGTTAAGGTGAAAAGTGTCTGCTGACCTCACTGAATTTCCATATGAACGATTTGATCAGTCTCTAAAATATGGCGTTAGATGAGATTTATTGTAAAATATTTTATCTTCTGCCAAGTCACCTCTGGAATATTAATAACGCGCTAAATTATTCCAATATGGGCTGTTTTTTAAGTTTTCAAATCTGTCTTACATATCACTGTAAGAGTATTTTGACGGCAAAATAGCTTTAATGGTATGTGCTACACCTAGCCTTTAAGTTTGTTTCCAAAGCCTGTGTTCTGGCCTTACATTGCATTTTTCTTTAAATAATTAATCACACGATCGGTGCATTTTTCTTTGCTGAGTGATAGGGCTCTAAAACCTAACACAAATTTTCTCTTGCATGGTTTTTAATGTGCTCTAGACTACTGTATCTGCACCCGCCTCATTTCAACGTTTCAGGAAGTTTTGTGTGCCTTCTTCTCCTGGCTAAATTGGATAGAGCTTTGCTTATGCCTCTTGTAATGGAGTTCCTGGATTTTTCAGCAACCGTATTTTCTCTGTTGAGACATGAGTGGAAATCTTTTGGAACTGGCTATCTCTTTTAAGGGTAGCATTGTGTCGCTGACATATGGTTAGAGGTGGCTGATGCCACTGGCTGGGCATCGCGGAGGGGGAAGGAAAACATGGCTAGAGTAAAGGATTAGATTAAGAGTAACATATACTGCTGGCTGAGCAGATTCTACCTCTAGAAAGAGCACCTAGGCGTCATCTTTACTGTCAAGGACAGCCTCAGGTATAAATGCCTATTGTATTCATTTGATAAATATGCACTAGTTTTTGGAGGACAAAAATTGAGACTTATATCAGCCCAGATTCTATTCAATGTTTAATTCTATCTTCAACATTGCGCTAGAAGACTTTTTCTTGACCTATAAGGTGTGTTTTATTGAGTTAACGTTGTGTTCAAATAACCTGTTTCTTGAATTCTGCTTTTCACTCTGCCAGATACCTAAATCTGTTTGAAAAGAGCTCTATAAAAAAAGTGAACATCTGACCTTGTACAGCTCTGCTGATCATACACTTCTCTTCTTAAACTAGAAGATAGGTCTCTGTAGGGCTTTCAGTTCTTCAGTTTTTTGTCATGCAAGGTGTAGCTTAGAGCACCAGTTTTATTATGAGGAAGGCTTAGAGCAGTTGGGAACACATACGGATGAATAACTGTCAAAGGCATTGAGCATTCACAAGAAGTAAATGTCTCCATTGGAGTGCCTAGGACTACTCCTGACGCTTTACTCTCGTGGGTGAGGATGAGAGTATTCCTAACTTTGAGTTAAACAAAATGAGGTGGATTTCCTGAAGCTTACTGGGATGCAAGTGGCTAGGACCGATACATTTGTCCATAATGGTTGGTGTTGCTCACACACAATCCATACTTCACAACAGTTGAATAGGCAATTTAGGACAGAACAATATATCTGACTCAAACCAGGAAGTGTGTGAGATAAACGACCTTTCTCAGTTTTATCAAGACTACGACTTCTTTTAGTTGGTTCTCTGCCATTGAGGGTCAAAATAGTCATTTTTATTGTGGGGGATTTGGCAAGGTTTGAGTCTTTAACATGGAACAATGTGTGTACGTGAAGACTTCACTGGCTGCAAGTACGTACCACTAAAACCAATGCTGTCGAACAGTGCAGACTGCTAAGGATGCTGAAAATGCAATAGAGGAACTGTTCTTACCGTGTCTGCAGTGTATCTGCAGAGATTCAGACCGTACGGTCATGGAACTGCATGTCCCAAAGAACATGTTCTGTCTCACCCTCCCAAAGGAGTCACTTCTGATCCTGCATCATGTCACGTTTTCTGGACTCCCTATGACTAAGTCCTGGGTCTCAAAGCTGACCTTCTCTACCATCCTATGACCTTTATTGCGCACAGACACCTGCTTCATTCACCAATTTATCATTTAATTGTTTTATTTATTTTTATTTACTTGTAAAGTGCCCGAATCACCCCCAAAGGGACATATCCATGCTGGGGAGGTGCAGCAGTCAGAGCAGATTAGACGCAGGCAGTGTAGAAAAGCTCAGTTTTAAGAAGCTCGCTAAATAAAAGGTATTCTGGGCATTTCTGGAGATTAATTGGAAGCTGATTCCAGTAATAGTGGGCAAAGTGGAAGAAGGCTTTCCCACCCTTACAAGATTTCTTGGAGCGAGGGACAAGGATTTTTCTCCTGAGCGGAGATGTCTGTGTAGCTGGTATTGATGAGTTTCTTTCTAGATAATCAGGACCTTTACCATTTAGTGCTTTATGTAAAATTCAAAATATCTTAAATCTAGCCAGCTTACATATCGGTAGCCAATGCAAAGATTGTAATAGTGAGAGAGAGTCTGTTCTGGCTAGTGACTTCATAACAAGACTAGCCGCTGTGCTTTGAACTACCTGAAGTCTATTTAGGGAAGACTCACATGCCGCCATCCTAAGGGCATTGCAGTAGTCCAGGCGACTTATCACAGTAGCCTGGATGAGTGTTTTATGAACGGTAAGGGGGAGAAAGGGAAATATCTTGCGTAAAAGGCTTAACATATGAAAGCATGAACCCACAGTAGTTCTAACTTGCTCTTTCTTAATGAGTTTCTGGTCCAGATGTATGCCTAGGTTCTTGACTACAGTCTTGAGGACCGGGGCAGTGCCTAATTTGGGTGGCTACCACTCTGGGGCCCAGAGCAGAGGTGCATCTCCGAACAGCATGATCTTAGTTTTCCCAGCATTTAGCCGTAGGAGGTTATTCCTCATCCAGGCAGCAATAGCAGTCATGCCTTCTGAGAAAGTGGTCTGAGTGTTATTGGAGTTTTTATTAAATGACAGTAAGAGCTGGGTGTCATCAGCATACGAAATAGGAGTAAAGCCACGCTTTCTGAGTAACCCTGTTAGCGATGCCACAAAGATATTGAACAAAGTGGGGCTAAGGCAAGATCCCTGAGGCACTCCTTTGGTAAATTCTATAGTCTGTGAGGGGAAAGAGCCGAGATTAATGGTCTATGTCTGATGGGTAAGAAAACACGAGATCCATTGAAAGGCTTGCCCACGAATGCCGATTTTTCTGAGTCTACTGAGTAGAATGGAATAGGATACTGTGTCGAAAGAAACAGACAAATTCAGCAGCACTAATAGTACTGCCTGCCCATTTTCAGGGGAGTGTCTTATATTATCAGTGACGACAATCAGTGCTGACTCTGTGCTGTACATTGGCATAAACTCATACTGTGAGGAGTCAAGGCATCCAGTGGATTCAATGTAATTAGAAAGTTGTTCATTAATATCTTTTTACAATAGATTACTCAGAAGTTGTAAAAGTGAAATCAGGTGGTAGTTAGATAGATCCTCCAATGGTTCATTAGCTTTCTTTTGGATGGGAATTTTTTTTGCGGCCTTCCACTGTAGTGGTAGTTGGCCCTGTCTCATAGAGAGACTGAGAATTGAATAGATAGATGGAGCCAACTGTTAGTAAAATAGAGAGGAGATTTTAGCTGGGATAATAGCCATAGGTGAACCACATTTAGCGGTTTTCAACAATGTCTCCACTGTATCGACTGTAAGAGGAGTAACACTTTCCAAATGGTGCCCTTTGGTCAAAGATGGAGGACAGAGGATTAAAGTGTCATTTGAAGGGCTCCGGTCTTTAGTGATTTTGTTATAGATAAGTTCGATTTTCTGTTCAAAATGATTAACAATCGGATTGCAAAGCTCTTGAGATGGTGAAACTTCATTGTTGCAGACCTTCGGGTTGGTAAAAGATTTGAGGATCTGTTATAGTTCTTTAGGAGCATTCCCTGCCTGGTTGAGTTGCAATGCAATATGGGCTCTACACGCATTTTTTAAGTTCTTATGATAACGAGCTATAGAGATCTTATACCTTTCTTTTTCATTTAAATTATGGAAGTGACGCCAAAGTCTTTCCAGATTTTTACAGAGACATTTCTTCTTACGCAGTTCCTGAGAATATCACACTGCAAGTGATTGTCTGGGCGAATTAGGGTATTGTTTCAACGGCACCAGCTGATCTATGGTTGTTTTTACTATGGTGTGGTAGCTGGCTAAACAATCCTCAATATTACAAGGTTCCTGGTTAACAGTTGTCGGGAATATATTCATAAAAATGTCAGGTAAAATTTTCGACCACTGTCTCCTGAAAATATAGGGGGACATAGAGGGGGCAGGGTTGACTCTAGGCCCCCTGATTTGGAAGCCAATTAGAGAATGATCTGACTATATGAGAGGATGTGGAGCCTCACAAAGCATGTTTGGGAAGTTGGTCAGGATAAGATCTAACGTATCTCCCGCTAGATGAGTAGGACCCTTCTTGATCTTTCCTAATCCTAAAGTGGTATAGTCAGCAAGAAACATAGAGGCATCCAAATTAGACGTAATGTCACTATGTATATTGAAGTCCCATAATAACAGTAAATGTTTAGTGGAGATAATATGGGAGGAAATTAGTTCCATCAATTAAAACGAAAAATCTTTGAAGGGAGCCGGAAGCCGGTACACAAGGGCACCTTTCCAGCAGTAGTGTGGTAGAAAATAAATTCTAAAAATAGAGATTTCTATTTTATCATTACACCAATGCTCAAGCATTGATACCTTAATAGTGTCTTTATGGATTATGGCTATACCTCCACTGACCTTAGACTGTCTATCCAGCCTTTGAATAGGGTAGCCAACAAGGAGTGCCACCACAATAGCAGGGGTGGTGCTAGATTTGAGCCAGGTTTCAGTAAGAAACCCGAGATTGGGATTTCCGGAGGAAAGTAAATCCCAGATTTCAATGGCATGCTTGGGCAATGATCTAACATTGGCCAGAAAGCAATCCCAGCCCGGACCGGGTTTGTCAGTCAAAGAATCTGAGGAGTGAGGGAGACTATCTAAGTCACAGCCTTTCAAACTTTTTATGTTGGTTACACTCTTTTTGAAGATGCATCATTTTGGTACACAGTAAGGTAGTGTAGAGAGCGAGCATAGCGAGCAATCCCAAACCACTTAAGGGGATTTCGGGAGGGGGGGTTCTCGTCCTGGCCAAACATTTTGAAATAAAAGTGGTCAAATCATGCATTTTCAAGCAAATTTGAGACCACTGAGCCACCAGACCCGGCATACACACATCTTTCTCTCTCTCTCTCTCTCTCTCTCTCTCTCTCTCTCTCTCTCTCTCTCTCTCTCTCTCTCTCTCTCTCTCTCTCTCTCTCTCTTTCTCTCTCTCTCCCTCCATTTCTCTATCTCTCCCTCCCTCTCTCTCTCTAACTCCCTCTCTCTATCTCTATCTCTCCCACTCTTTTTCTCTCTCTCTCTCTCCCTCCCTCTCTCCCTCACTCTATCTTCTCTGTCTCACTCACTCAGTCTGTTTCCCTCTGTCTCCTTTTTAACTGTCTCCCTCCCTTTCCCTCCCTCTGTCTCCCTCTCTCCCTCCCCTCTCTCTCCCCCTCTGTCTCCCTCCCTCTCTTTCCCTCTGTCTCCTTCCCTCTGTCTACCTCTGTCTGTCTTCCTCCCTCTGTCTCCCTCTATTTGTCTCGCTCCCTCTGTCGCCCTCCTGCCTCTGTCCGTCTCCCTCCCTCTTTCTGTCTCCCTCTGTCTCCTGCTCTCTGTCTCTCTCTGTTTTTGTCCCTCTGTCTCTCTCCCTCTGTCTCCGACCCTCTGTCTCCCTCCCTCTGCCTCCCCCCTCTGTCTCCCTCCCTCCCTCTCCCTCTATCTCTCCCTCTCTCTCCCTCTTGCTCTGTCTCCCTCTGTCTGTCTCCCTCTGACTGTCTCCCCTGTCTCCCTCCCTCTGTCTCCTTCTCTGTCTCCCTCTCTCTCTGTCTCCCTCCCTCTGCCTCCTGCTGTCTCCCTCCCTCGGTCTCCCTCCCTCTGTCTGTCTGTCTCCCTCTCCTTCCCTCTGTCTCCCCCTGACTCCCTCCCTCTGCCTCCCTCTGTCTCCCTCTCTCTCGGTCTCCCTATCTCTGTCACCCTCCCTCTCCCTCTCTCTGTCACCCTCCATCTCCCTCCATCTGTCCGCCTCTGTCTCCCTTTCTCACTCACCCTCTGTCTCCCTACGTCTCCCTCTCCCTCTCTGTCTCTCTGCCTTTTGTCTGTCTCAGTCTCTGTCTTTATCTGTCTGCTCCTGTCCCTGTCTCTGCCTCTATCTGTCTCTGTCCCTGTCTCTGTCTGTCTCTGTCTCTATCTGTCCCCCCCTCTCCCTCTGTCTCCCTTGGTCTCCCTCACTCTGTCTGACTCCCTTTCTCTATGTCTCTCTCTCTCTGTGTCCCTCCCTCTCCCTGTCTCCCTCTGTCTCCTTCCCTCTCTCCCCCTCTGTCTCCCACCCTCCTTCTGTCTCCATCTGTCTCCCTCATGTCTGTCTCCCTTCCTTTGTCTCACTTTCTCTGTCTCCCTCTTTCTGTCTCCCTCTATCTGTCTTTCTCCCTCTGTCTCCATTCCTCTGCCGCCCTCCTCCCTCTGTCCGTCTCCCTTTGTCTGTCTCCCTCCCTCTGTCTGTCTCCCTCTGTCTGTCACCCTCTGTCTGTCGCTCTCAGTCTCTGTCCCTATGTCTCTTTCCCTCTGTTTCCCTCCCTCTATCTCCCTCCCTCTGTCTCCCTCCCTCTGTCTCCCCCTCTCTCTCCCTCTGTCTTTCTCCCTCTATCTCTCTCTCTCTGTCTCACTCTCTCTGTCTCCCTCTCTCTCTCTGTCTCCCTCTCCCTCTGTCTCCCTCCCTCTGTCTCCCTCCCTCTGTCTCCCACCCTCTGTCTGTCTCCCTCTATCTGTCTCCCTCTCTCTGTCTCTTTCTCCCTGCCTCTGTCTACCCCGGACTACCTCCCTCGGTCTCTCTCTTGCTGTCTCCCATGGTTTCCCTCTCTCTCTGTCTCCCTCCAACTGTCTGTCTCTGTCTATCTAACTCTGTCTGTTTCCCTCCCTCTGTCTCCCTCTATCTGTCTCCCTACCTCCCTTTGTCTGACTCCCTTCCTCTGTTGCCTTCCTCCCTCTATCTCCCTCTGTCTGTCTCCCTCTCTGTCTCCCTCTGTCTCCGTCCCTCTGTCCCCCTCCCTCTGTCTCCCTCCCTCCCTCCCTCCCTGTCTACCTCCCTCTGTCTCCCTTTCTCTCTGTCTCTCTCATGTCTGTCTCCCTTCCTTTGTCTCACTTTCTCTGTCTCCCTCTTTCTGTCTCCCTCTATCTGTTTTTCTCCCTCTGTCTCCATTCCTCTGCCGCCCTCCTCCCTCTGTCCGTCTCCCTTTGTCTGTCTCCCTCCCTCTGTCTGTCTCCCTCTGTCTGTCACCCTCTGTCTGTCGCTCTCAGTCTCTGTCCCTATGTCTCTTTCCCTCTGTTTCCCTCCCTCTATCTCCCTCCCTCTGTCTCCCTCCCTCTGTCTCCCCCTCTCTCTCCCTCTGTCTTTCTCCCTCTATCTCTCTCTCTCTCTGTCTCACTCTCTCTGTCTCCCTCTCTCTCTCTGCCTCCCTCTCCCTCTGTCTCCCTCCCTCTGTCTCCCTCCCTCTGTCTCCCACCCTCTGTCTGTCTCCCTCTATCTGTCTCCCTCTCTCTGTATCTTTCTCCCTGCCTCTGTCTACCCCGGACTACCTCCCTCGGTCTCTCTCTTGCTGTCTCCCATGGTTTCCCTCTCTCTCTGTCTCCCTCCCACTGTCTGTCTCTGTCTATCTAACTCTGTCTGTTTCCCTCCCTCTGTCTCCCTCTATCTGTCTCCCTACCTCCCTTTGTCTGACTCCCTTCCTCTGTTGCCTTCCTCCCTCTGTCTCCCTCTGTCTGTCTCCCTCTCTGTCTCCCTCCCTCTGTCCCCCTCCCTCTGTCCCCCTCCCTCCCTCCCTGTCTACCTCCCTCTGTCTCCCTTTCTCTCTGTCTCCCTCCCTCTGTCTCCCTCCCTCTGTCTCCCACCCTCTGTCTGTCTCCCTCTGTCTGTCTCCCTCTCTCTGTCTCTCTCTCCCTCCCTCTGTCTACTCCGGACTCCCTTCCTCTATCTCCTCCCTCGGCCTCTCTCTCTGTCTCCAACGGTTTCCCTCTCTCTGCCTCCCTCCCACTGTCTCTGTCTGTCTCCCTCCCTCCCTTTGTCTGACTCCCTCCCTCTGTCGCTTTCCTCCCTCTGTCTGTCTCCCTCTGTCTGTCACCCTCTGTCTCCCTCTCTGTCACCCTCTGTCTCCGTCCCTCTGTCTCCCTCCCTCTGTCTCCCTTCCTCCCTCTGTCTCCCCCTCTCTCTGTCTCCCTCTATCTCCCCCTCTCTCTGTCTCCCTCTATCTCTCTCCCTCTGTCTCCCTCCATCTCTGTCTCCCTCTCTGTCTGGCTCTAAGTCTCTGTTTGTCCCTGTCTCTACCTCTATCTGTCTGTCTGTCCCTGTCTGTTTCTGCCTCTATCTGTCTGCCCCTGTCCTTCTCTCTGCCGATATATGTCTCTGACTGTCTCTGTCTCTGTATGGCTCTGTCTCTATCTCTGTCTCCCTCCCTCTCTCTGTCTCTCTCTCTCTGTCTCGCTCCCCCTCTCTCTCTGTCTCCCTCCCTCTCTCTATCTACCTCACTCCCTCTCTCTCCCTCTCTGTCTCTCTCTGTCTCCCTCTCTCTGTCTGTATCCCACTCTCTCTGTCTCCCTCTCTCTGTCTCCCTCCCTCTCTCTCTCCCTCTCTCTCTCTCTGTCTCCCTCCATCTCCCTCTGTCTCCCTCCCTCTCTCTCCTTTTCTCTGTCTGTCTCTGTCTGTCTCCCTCTTGCCTGTCTCCCTCCCTCTGTCTCCCTCCATCGGTCTCCCTTTATCTGTCTCCCTTTATCTGTCTCCCTCTATCTGTCTCCATCCATCAGAGCCCATCCCTCTGTCTCCCTCCTCCCTCTGTCTGGTTGTCTCCCTCCCTCTGTCTGGTTGTCTCCCTCCCTCTGTCTGTCTCCCTCTGTCTGTCACCCTCTGTATCCCTCTCTCTGTCACCGTCGCTCTGTCTCTGTCCCTCTGTCTCCCTCCCTCTGTCTCCCTCCCTCTGTCCCCCTCTCTCTCTCTCCCTCTGTCTCCCTCTGTCTGTCTCCCCCTGTCTCCCTCTCTCTGTGTTTCCTCCCTCTGTCTCCCTCTCTCCCTGTCTCCCTCTCCCTCTGTCTGTCTCTCTCTGTCTCCCTCTATCTGTCTCCCTCTCTCTGTCTCCCTCTCCCTCCCTCTGTCTCCCTCTGCCCCCCCTCTGTCTCCCTCTCTCTCAGTCTCCCACAGTTTCCCACTCTCTCTGTCTCCCTACCTCTGTCTGTCTCCCTCTGCCTGTCTCCCTCTATCTGTCTACCTCCTTCCCTCTGTCTGTCTCCCTCTCTCTGTCACCCTCCTCCCTCTGTCTGTCGCCCTCTGTTTCCTTCTCTATCTCCCTCTGTACCCATCCCTCTGTTTCCTTCCCTCTGTCTCCCTCCCTCTCTCCCTCCCTCTCCCCCTTTCTGTCTCCCTCCCTCTGTCTCCCTCTCTCTCTGTCTCCTTCCCTCTGTCTCCCTCCCTCTGTCTTCCTCCCTTTATCTACCTCTGTCTGTCTCCCTCTGTCTGTCACCTCACCCCAGCTTCCTGGGCACACACACAGCCACACCTGAGTACTTTGCAAGTCTTTAAAAAACCATTCACTGGGAGACGTTATGCAATAGATGAGGCATATTGAGAAAAAAGCTTTCAAAGGAATGCCTCATAATTAGTAGCAATTATGTGCTAAGTGCCCGTTAATACTAGTGTCATCCGGCGACACACCCACAGTTTGCAGTCGACACAGTACTGTGTAATGACACACAGTTTGGAAAGCTCTGTAATAGCTCATTTCCTAATCAGATAGCAATTGATCCCCATTCTTATGTCTCAATTCCAAACTGTAAAATTGACAATGTCTGCAAGCGAAAGGTCCCTCTATGTTAATGAAGGCCTCAGATGTACTATGTGGGCAATTGATACATTTGGTTGTACCTGAACATCTACTTTCAAGGACTTTCAAGGTCGAGTAGGAATGTTTCTGCCTATGTCCCAAGTCTACAAAAGACACACAGGTGATGGACGGAGTGCAGAACAAATCAAACATTCACCCCTGGTCAAAATATCTGTGTTAAATCCATTGTTCTTTTGCTCGCCGCCACCCATGTTTAGACCTAGCCATATGCAAATCAGTCATGACCCTGTTCCTCATGGGAACAGTCCAGCCCGAGCTGCCAAACCAGGTCCTCCCTGGACTGGAAACAAGCATTCTGGGACCGGTTTCAGGGAATCACTCGTCATCAGCCAGGCTAGCTTGAATCCAATGACACAGTGAGCCCGGGGCCCACGTCTGGGCATACCTGGCGCACTTATGGCGAGAAAGCAAAAGACACACAGATGATGGACAGAATGCAGAGCAAATCAAACATACATCCCCTAGTCAAAACATCTGGGTTAAATCCATTGTTCTTTTGCTTACCATGCCACCCCACTTTAGACCCAGCCATATGCAAATCAGTCATGACCCTGTTCCTCATGGGAACAGTTGGGCCCGAACTGCCAAGACAGGTCCTCCTTGGACCGTAAACAAGCATCTTGGGTCCAGTTTCAGTGCATCACCCCTCATCAGCCAGGCCAGCTTGAATCCAGTGACACAGTGAGCCCGGGACCCACGTCTAGGCATACCCGGTGCACTGACAGCGAGAAAGCAAAAGACACACAGATGATAGACAGAATGCAGAGCAAATCAAACATTCTCCCCCAGTCAAAAGATCTGGGTCAAATCCATCATTCTTTTGCTCACCATGCCACCCCGGTTCAGACCCAGCCCTATGCAAATCAGTCATGACCCTGTGCCTCATGGGAACAGTTCAGCCCAAGCTGCCAAGCCAGGTCCTCCCTGGATGGGAAACAAGCATCCTGGGACCGGTTTCAGGGCATTACCCCTCCTCCGCCAGGCTAGCTTGAATCCAGTGGCACAGTGAACCTGAGACCCACGTCTGGGCATATCAGCGCATTTACAGTGAGAAACCAGAAACACAGATGATGGACGGAATACAGAGCTAATCAAACATTCATCCCCGGTCAAAAGAACAGGGTTAAATCCATTGTTCTTTTGCTCACCATACCACCCCACTTTAGACCCAGTCATATGCAAATCAGTCATGACTCTGTTCCTAAAGGGAACAGTCTAGCCCAAACTGCCAAGCCAGGTCGTCCCTGGACTGGAAACACGCATCCTGGGACCAGTTCCAGGGCATCATTCCTCAACAGCCAAGCTACCTTGAATCCAGTGGCCCGGTAAGCAGGGGACCCACTTCTGGGCATATGTGGTGCACTTACTGCGAGAAGCAAAAGACACACAGATGATGGAATGCAGAACAAATAAAACATTCACCCCCAGTCAAAATACCTGGGTAAATCTATTGTTCTTTTACTCACCGTGCCACCCCAGTTTAGACCGCCATATGCAAATCAGTCATGACCCTGTTCCTCATGGGAACAGTCCAGCCTGACCGGAAACAAGCATACTGGGACCGGTTTCAAGGCATCACCAATCATCCGCCAGGCTAGCTTAAACCCAGTGTCTTAAGTCTAGCTTTAAAGAAGCAGGGGTCCTGGCTCCTGGGGATGGCTGGGCGGGAACAGGCTCAGACAGGCTTGCCTTTGGTGCACCCTCAGGGCTCCGGCGGTGTTCCCTCTGCGCGTCAGGGCAGGCTTGTGCTTAAATAACGTTGGGTAGGAGCTAGACTCCTAACCCTGTGGCTCCACCCCATACCAGAGGTAAGAAAAAAGTATGTCCGCTTGCTCCCTCCATACAATCTGGAAACCCCGTGCTGGGCGAGGGATCTGACGCGGTACTGTCACAGCAGATAGGGGAAAAGTGAAGTAAAAAAGATTAAAAGGTTTGATTACATTTAAATCAATATTGGGTCATAAAATAACCAACAGCCCAGCAGAAAAATTCGATTAGATCAGCAGCATCAAACAAAATATAGCAACTAAAACAGCTGTACTGCAAAGCACGTTCCTTCAGAGCCCCACAGGGTCCAGTGGGGACCTCAAGAAGTCACCACAGACACTGAAAAGCTGATTTCAACCTTGCACCCTGAACCAACCAGCCACAGCACTCCAGTTAAGAGTCCCATAGAACTACACCAAGCACACACTGGGCACTGAAAGCATTAAGGATGTTTGCAGAATACTGGGGAAATTCCCTCATTGTGCACTCAGAATTCTCTTGATAATCATTACAGTTGGTCATGGTCGTGTTCTGAGACTGCCTCAGAGACTGCCAAATGTAAGAAAAGCAAATGGAAGAGGAGGGCCCCCTGCAGAATGCTATTGTTTAGAACTTACTGATTTAATAACTATGAATGTCTGCCTACTTACAGCAATGCTTTTTGTGCTCCACAATCTCAGACTGCAACACAGTCTATGCCATGTGTGTCCAGTCTTATTGTTATCTGTCACTATTCATAAGCCAGGGCTGAGCTTACCCTCTGTAACTATTCCTTTGAGGATATACCCACCTAGGATAAGAACCATTTTGCCATTCCTTTGGCTGTTATGCATTTGTTCAATGGCAAAGAAACTCACAAGGGGGCAGTTGGATAGATGATAGTCCTGGAAATGCCTGGCTATCGGATAGTGAGTGTCTCTGTCTCTGTTATTGATGGCTCGCATATGTTCTAACACCCTTTTCGTAACCATGAATGTGGTTCTCCCCACATATCTCAGCTTGCACAGGCATTGAAAGAAAGATATCACGAAGGTGGAACTGTAAGTCAGAAATTTTGAGCTTTTTCTTATGTTGTCAGGGTGTGGTGTATTCTTTTTTTTCATGTAGCTGTTGCAACATGCCTTGCAGTGCCCACATGGGAGAAAACCTTGTAGTTTGTGTTCCTTAGAGTGGTGTGTAAGGAATATGTCACCATGGACAATGATGTCTCTTAGGCTTTGGCCCTCTCTGTATCTGACCCTAGATCTTTTGTACAAGGTTTGCTCAATACCCAGGGACTCTAGTAAGGATATCCCAGTTCCGTGTTAGGATTTTATGTATCACATGTGAATTCACGTTATATGTCAGTAAGACCCTAATTTCCAAATAACCATTTGCGCTGTCTTTCTTGGTTTGTTCAATGAGAGTTTGCAATCTATTAACATTACTGGCTTTGCTGATGTCATGTTTCAAGACCCAAATGGGATACCCTTCCTCTTTAAATCTGTAAATCATGTTTTCTTGTTCACTCATGAAAGCTTCATTGGTGCCACAGTTCTCCTTGCCCTTAGCAATTCCAAGTGTCGAATGCTCCATTTCAGATTATTAGGGTGGCTGCTAAGAGCATGGAGAAGACTGTTGCCAGCCGTGGCCTTGTGGAACAGGCTTGTGTGTAATGATCTGTGGCTTACGACCACTCTGACATCCAGAAAATCTATAGTTTTCTTGCTTATATTGTAAGAAAACTTTATGTTATACTCATTGTGATTCAATTCGTAATGATTGCTATGGTGTTCTCTTTAGTGCCATTCCAAACTATGAACAAGTCATTTCTGTAGCATAGCCACAGAACTACCTTATTGAAGTTTGCAAGTTTGTCTGTATCTTTGTAAATTTTCTTCTCTCATATCCCCAAGCACAGGTTAGTAAAGCTAGGGTCGAAGCACATCCCCATAGCCCTCCATCCAGTATTCGTGACCATTGACACGCACAAATCAGTCACCCATATTTTCGATGTCTACTTTACATAGAGTTATATCCACTAGTGCACTTTTATGTCCTATATGCAGGGCTATCATTGACACGATCCCGCAATCTTCATTTTGTGATTGTATGCAATTGTATATATTTTACATTGTCCTGGGGTTTTTACAATAACATTCCATATGAGGCATTTGAGCATTGCAGTTGTTTTTGTGATCCACTTTGTCAATTACAATTCTGTATCATGAACATGTTACAAGATGGCCACTACCAATGTATTGAAACTTATGCATGCATTAGCCTAAGTCCTTTGTTTATAGCACAACAAGACTATGTAATGAACCGGATCTTTTAGTCCCTGCGTGATCAAGACAGCTTGCTGTCGAAACACGTAAAGGGATTCAATAAACTTGCACTTCACCTTATTCCCTGTGTGTGCGCATCATTTTGGACTCTCTGTGTGAACAAAATATTAGCTCAGGCCAAAAACAAACTTCAGGGCATAGCACAAGATCATGTTTTGTTTGGAAAAAAATATATAGATATATAACCAAAAATACAACTACCCCAGACTGATTACACCATATAATAAAAGAGGCAATCAATTCAAAAGAACTTTAGGACATCATTGGAGTCTACTAAAAACTGATCCGGTGATATGATGGGCTAATTGGTGCTTTGTCTCTTATGATATAGGAGACCATGATCATTGCAAGAGCTTTGATACACAGTTATCAAGAAAAATCCACATTTGCCTCTTGGCTAGGGGGCCAAAGAGGGTTTTTAAAATGCAATAAATGCAAACCCTGCAAGAGTAGTCATAGCCACAAGAGTTATACCACCTATAATGGGCGTCCAAACAGATAAATAAATTCATCACATGCACTACTGTATTTTCAGTATACGTTTTGAAGTGTCCTTGAGGCTCTATATATGTAGGGAGCACAAAATTGTACCTAAAAACAAGAACCCCTTATCACACGCGAGCTGTAAGCAATCACGACTTTAGTTATGCTGTAGTCAGACACTTCTGGGAGAGGCACAACGGTGATCGTATCGTGCTACAATTTTTGGGGAATTGATTGCATTACTAAACACATTTGGGGAGGCGACAGAGAGAAACAGCTTTGCATTTTGGAATTATGATACATTATAGATCTCAACAGCAAAATACTGAATGGACTTAATTGCAGAGAGGAACTAGCCACACACATTGGACTAAAGTCCAAGAAGTGCAGGGCTTTTGTTTCAGCCATACATACCAGTACGATCCTTCGAATGTGTTATCTTTATTGATTATGATCAGGAATAACATTAAATACATTTTCAATGCGGTATCCTATTACGAATATTATGGTATTTTATCATGAGCAAAAGAAACAACATTGATTGATTTTTTTTGAATAATGTTTGTGATGAGGAGAAATCTTATTGCATATGAAATTCTGACTTTACATTTACTGTGATCAGAATCTGGTCGATATTGTATCCGCAGTGTTTTGTCGAAGTCCATGGACACACATATATTATTTCTATGGGAGGTGGGGCGTGCACTCACTTGCTTGACAAAGTCTTTCGCAGGACGCACTGCTTGCACAGTAAAGGAATGTGCTTTCTTCAGGTGTGCCACATTCTTCATTTCCTATCGGATTGGGACTTACTCTGCATACTTAGATGCAAGCTATCGCCGCCGCTGGCACTGACACCGTTTAGCAGGTAGAATGTTAAACTAGCAGCAATTGGAGTAGAATATATATATATTCACTGAAAAAACCATAGGTTTCAGGGGTATTATAGTTAGCAGGACATTTCACTCATACAAAACCATTGCAATTCCTCCGTTATAGTTAGTTGTACTAACTGTAACTCGCGCCCCCGCAATCCACTGCTGATGATGTCACATATTACATAATTCATGACATGGTCGGTGACATTACTGATGACATCGCTGATGACATCTCAAATGACAACTGATGACATCATCCAGTGAATGTGGTTTGGTTCGTTATTTAAATATGTAATATATATATAGCAATCCGCATTGAAGAATGAGTGGATAGATAAATATCTGGATGAATGATTTAACAGCAGTGTGATTGAATGTAGGGGTGGGCGGCCAGCTACGCTCCGTGCACGGAGTGTGCGTAGTGCCGCCTACTCCGCATTTTGCGGAGCGGGCGTAGCCAGGCGGCACTACGCACGCTCCGCAGACGGAGCGTAGCTGGCCGCCACCCGCCTCCCTCCCGCCCTCCCTAAATACTTTCAATTAAAGGAATCAAATAATTTAAAACGCACTTACCTTGCCCGCCGCTGCCCGCCGCGTCCCCGGGGCTCGCTATCTTCCGTCTTCTTTACTAATGCGCATGCGCGGGCGGCCGCGCATGCGCATTAGTAAAGAAGACGGAAGACGGAAGATAGCGAGCCCCGGGGACGCAGCGGGCAGCGGCGGGCAAGGTAAGTGCGTTTTAAATTATTTGACTCCTTTAATTTAAAGTATTTAGGGAGGGCGGGAGGGAGGCGGGTGGCGGGGCTGGCGGCCAGTGGTGTTTGCGGAGTGGGGCTACGCGGAGTGCGGAGGTGGGCGTAGTTTCTCGCCCACTTCGCATAGCTCCGCGAAGCCCCACTCCGCCAACTCCGCCCAGGGTTAATTGAATGTTTACTTGACTATTTATAGTGCCTCACTAAATATATTGAATAGTGACTAAACTGTTTGAATATCTGTACGACTTTGTCAGTTGTTGTGTAAACTGCTACACCAGTTGGTTACTAGCTATGTGAAAGTCCATATCATTTGTTGATTAGTTAACCAAGTGTTTGTATGGGAGAGTGAATGTGTGTGTGGTTGGGTGGGAGGTGTGTGACTGTCCAAAGATGTGTAAATAGTAGATTTAGTAGGTATATGAGGTTAAGACTGCATGTGAAAACAGTTGTTTGGGTGAGTGAATGTCTTTATGGGTGTAGTGATGAGTAAATATGTTTCTCAATGATACATGTCCAACAAAGTAGAAATATAAAAGGCAGTGTATGTGACAGTTGTTGTATATAAATAAGTATACATAAGACTCAGTGATTGTATGAGTGACTGTATGGACAACTTTATACTTTTAATAGTGATTGTATAACACATTATATAAATAAATGAAGTGGTGTTTGTATAAGTGTGTAGCTGACTAAATGTAAGTATGATCCATTGTTTGCATAAGTGAGTAGGATGAGTGAATAACTGAATAGGATGTGTGCTGGTGTGTAATGTCGATATAGGTGTATAAGTATATTTGATAGTGTTTATTTGATCATTGACAGCATGTATGAGTGAATCTATAGGTAAGTGATTAGATGTGTGTGTAGATCTAGGAATCACTGAGTGGGTTTTTAGAAACTTGTATTGGTGTGTCAATGGATTCAACTATAGTACTCTGTATTTTACAGTGAGTGATGAAAGGTTATACTAGTGTATGATGAGGTGTATCCGATTGTCACATGGATGATGTCATCAGTGATGTCATTTGAGATGTCATCAGTGATGTCACTGACCATGTCATGAATGATGTAATATGTGACATCATCAGCAGTGGATTGCGGGCACGCGAGTTACAGTTAGTGCAACAAACTATAACAGAGGAATTTCAAGGGTTGTGTATGAGTGAAATGTCCAGCTAACTATAACACCCCAGAAACCTATGTTTTTTCCCTGAATTTCTAAGCTTTTTTAAATGATAATTCTTAACTATAACATACATGAAACCCATGGTTATTTCAGTGAATTTCGAAGGTTTTTTGAATGATAATTCCTAATTATAATGTTCATTAAGCATATCAGTTTTTTCTATCTTTTTTAATTATCAAAGCATTCTCAACCTATTAAAATCTGCAAATATTACCACTCTTCAATTAATTCCTTCCTCCAACAAAATTGCCACAAACCAGAACCACAACTAACGCTAATAATTTATAAACTAGGCATTCCCGTAGAAAAAAACACCACTTTCCCATATTTTCAACAACAAGCCAAATCTGCAATGTTACCTAAAAAAACAGGCGATAGTTCCACTTACCACTAACAAATTAACATCAACATTTAACTAGTGTAAGGATGTTGATTATGTACTTTGTGAATTACATCCACTCACACCCACATTTAAAGACGAATATGTGATAGAGGTACTCATTATGCAATTCCAACACCCGAAAAAACACCCAGCGCCACCACCTCCACAGCCACCCCTCCTGACCCCTCCCCATCTACTACCTCAGAGGCAGCGCAAAACAGGACAACAGACCTTTCCAAAATAATATATCCCCTCAACAGCACACTAGCTGAATGGTAAGAGATGTGGCAACCAACTATGTATAAGGGAGGGAACTCGCACAACAACAATAATTTACACAATGCCAAGACTACCGGTGATTTGGTATACCAAACTCACTATACAAACCAAAAACTTTTGCATGAGTAGATATATTATTGATACGTGTAGTGTACTGCACATTGGACGCAACCATATTATCTTAAACACTTGGGAATATCTCGGTCATGCAGCTGTGTTGACCCCCCTGGAAGTGGAAGCAGAGTGGGCTGGTCCAACGTACGCAACTTCAGCGTAAGAGTATAAATAATTAGGCTACGCCTTGGGCGTGGTTCACTTGTGCGAAGACCAAAGACTCTGCCACAGCGAAGGTCCTCACCCTGCAACGTGGCTGCCACCATGACCACGTGCCTCCCCGATACAGGCCCTTTGTGAACTCAGCACCACAGCGCTGCAGACCTATGTCTCTATCGACTACAGCCTTTAATCTACACTGTGGACAGCAGGGTTCACAACTTAAATTCTGCTTTGGATCTACACTACGGACAGCATTGAAAATAGCCTTGTTTTTTTAAGGCAGAGACAATTGTACTATATGTCTTCAGATTTTGTTACAGGATGTGGCAAAAAGCATTCCTTGATGTCTGTACTGACTACTACCTTTGATCTACACTGCAGACAGCAGGGTTCACAACTTGAATTCAGCTTTGAATCTACACTACGGACAGCTTCAAATTAAGCCTTGCTTTATTTAAGGCAGAGGCAATTGTGAAATGAAATGAAATGAAATTTGATTTGTAGAGCGCATGGCTGCCCGAAAGCGTCCCAGCGCTTGCTTAGGGAACCCGTCCTAGTATTCCCCTGCGAGATAACCCATTACTGGGCATCCCCAAGGTGAAAGCCAGGCATCCCGCTGCGAGAGGCCGTTGTGGAGATTAAGCAAGCTATTGCCCAGAGTTACAGAGTGGGACTCCATGATTGGAATAGGCACCGAGGCGAGAATTGTCAGGTCCGGGGAAATTTGAGCCCAAGACCCGCCGAGGCGGGGAATTGAACTCTGGTCCGGACCAAACCTCTGCATCAGGGTCTGCCACCCCAACCACTTGAGCCACACTTCTCCATTTATTTAAGCCAGAGGCAATTGTACTGTTTGAATTCAGATTTTGTTAAAATAAGTGACAAAGAGCATTCCTCGATGTCTGTGTCGACTACTGCCTTCGATCTACAGTGCGGACAGCAGGGTTCACAACTTGAATTCAGCTTTGCATCTACACTACGGAAAATAGGGAATTCAGCCTTGATTTATTTAATGCAGAGACAATTGTACTGTATGTCTTCAGATTTTGTTAAAATAAGTGACAAAAAGCATTTGTCGATATTTGTGCTGACTACGGCCTTCGATGTACACTGCTGACAGCAGGGTTCATAACTTGAATTCAGCTTTGGATCTACACTATGAACAACATTGAATCAAGCCTTACTTTATTTATTGCAGAGACAATTGTACTATATGTCTTCAGATTTTGTTAAAGGAGATGACAAAAAGCATTCCTCGATGTCTGTGCTGACTACGGCCTTCGATCTACACTGCGGACAGCAGGGTTCACAACTTGAATTCAGCTTTGGATCTACACTACGGACAGCATGAAATGCAGCCTTGCTTTAATTAAGGCAGAGACAATTGTACTATATGTCTTCAGCTTTTGTTAAAGGATGTGACAAAAAGCATTCCTCGATGTTTGTCCTGACTTCAACCTTCGATTTACACTGCGGACAGCGGGGTTCACAACTTGAATTCAGCTTTGAATCTACACTATGGACAGCATTAAATTTAGTCTTGCTTCATTTAAGGCAGAGACAATTGTACTGTATGTCTTCAGATTTTGTTAAAATAAGTGATAAAAGCATTCCTCGATGTTTGGTCGACTACTGCCTTCGATCTACACTGCGGACAGCAGGGTTCACAACTTGAATTCAGCTTTGCATCTACACTACGGACAGTAGGGAATTCAGCCTTGATTTATTTAACGCAGAGACAATTGTATTGTATGTCTTCAAATTTTGTTAAAGGATGTGACAAAAAGCATTCCTCGATGTCTGTCCTGACTACTACCTTCGATCTACACTGCGGACAGCAGGGTTCACAACTTGAATTAAGCATTGGATCTACACTATGAACAGCATTGAATTTAGCCTTGCTTTATTTAAGGCAGAGTCAATTGTACTGTATGACTTCAGATTTTGTTAAAATAAGTGACAAAAAGCATTCCTTGATGACTCGGTCGACTACTGCCTTCGATCCACACTGCGGACAGCAGGGTTCACATCTTGAATTCAGCTTTGCATCTACACCGCTCCTCCTTCTGTTTTGGTGTAAGTCCCAGTCCCCCGCCTGCCCCGACCCCCGCCTGCCCGACATTGTCCCCCAGAGCCTTACCTCAGCCGCCGCTTCTCAGTTCACCGCTCCTTGCCGCTGGTCACCACACCTCCCGCCGGTCCGCTGCTTCTCACCTCCTCCCCCGCGCCATGTCCGCCGCTTGTCACCACTCCTCACCCCGCGCCATGTCCGCCGCTCCTCCTCGCGCTCCTGGACGCCACACCTACCCGCGCTCCTGACGTCAGCACGCAGGTCGAGGCTGGCGCTACTTCGTGGGGACTACTTTTTTTATAATGTACATTTTTTTAAATATAACGTATTTTTTAACTTTATATAGCCTATGTCCATCTGCACATCCTGAGGATTACAACGATGTATCGGGTGTGTGGATTGGCGCTGTGGTTCCCGAGTTTACCCGCCTCAAAGCCTCAAAGTTCTTCCTTTATAATAGTAGTATAGATTTTGTGTCACTAACCTATACCTCACCAGGAATCTAGTGCTAGTTGAATGGTTTAGTTATGATGGTACTTCAACAAATTAAAAAAAAAGAGGATTCAGCACAAATGCCATTTATTTAATCAGTTTGAAGTTTTGAGGCCTGATACCTTATTGGGTCGTCCATGTATATGAACTATTGCTGAATTATTGTTCAATAATATGTGACGGCCCTGGAGTGAAGCTATTGAATATATCTATGAATGCTCTTTGCTCTTTTATCATTTGTATTGTATCCAGTGAGACCCTCGGAAAGGGTAATGTTAGTCCAAAAACTCATGTGTCAGGTTTTGGCATGGCATTATGTAATGTTTGGAACTATCTAGTGCGGGTACTTTTTTTTAAGTAGAACATGAATTTATAATAAGAAAATTACGGTGAACTCCACCAGCTTAAGGAACTCTGCTGCATTTTGCAGGGATTTTCAGTAACTTCTTGAAACTCTGCGAACTCCTCCCAGGCCAAATAAAAAGCAGATTCTAACTGTGTGTCAGTAATGTGACTGCAGCTTGTTGTTACACTCTGACATTTCTGTGGGAGACAACACACTGCTCATTATACCATTGCAGCAGTTGTACTTGGTGTAGGTGCGTATCCAAAGACAGAATGAGCAAATTACTTTAGCTCACTCATATTGAAATGCAAAAAGTAGGTTGGGATTTTACACTCACACCATGGGTATATGTAGTCCGTTCAGCCCAAAAACTACAATACACAGTATGGATGAACAAAAAAAGTTATTTATGAGAAAGTTATAGTCAAGATTGAAGGTCCCTCACAATGTTTATTTTGAATACAATTGTAGATTTTGGGGAAAAAACAACATTTTTTGGAAGCTAATGATGACCAGACAGAGTTCATTTGGGAGACATGTCAAAGGACATGTGGAGGTGAGTAGTATTTCAGGGACGAGGTACAAATTGCCATTAGGGAAGGTAGGCTTCTTGAAAGTCCACAAGTGGATATGATTAAAAGGTGCAAAAACACAAAATACAGTACTGAATGACAAAGGCGGTGGCATGTTAAACAAAGGATCATTAGGAAACTGGCCAGGAGGCCCTGATAAATTTTATCTGGCAGTTCGTCGACAGAAACTGGTGAAGTCCACATCTTTCCCCTCTAATGGGCTTTGTGCCTCCCTTGAACTTGGTGGTGTTTGTATGGGAGGCCTATGAAGCACATTCACATCAGAGACAGGAGATGTGACTATCCTGTCCCCACCAGCATTTGACTGTTCAAATAATGCATCCTGTAAATCTCTGGCTAGGGTCTGGTGGCTTGCCAACAAAGCAACAACGTTGAATTTGAGGGCACCCATTGTTGTCATGTAGGACTCCAACCTACGCTTTAAGGATTACATGATGTTATGGATGGCTCCCAGCTGCATGGCAACTTAACAGGCGACAGATGATAAGGGCTATTGTTGACCCTCTGCATCATGACACCAGCGGTGTCAGCCAGGGAGTCATCAATTCCATGGAGGCAAGAGTAGGTGTCTCTAATAGCCTTGTTATACTCTTATTAGGCCTCAGACTACTATGGACTCCTTTTAGCATGCCTACTATTGTCTCCACCCCTGCCCGCAAGTCGTCAACCATTCCCTACTGGACTCTTACCAGTCACAATTGAAATTCAATTTGGGGTCCTTGAAATCTTCCGTTGGGATTATACAACTGGATGGGGCATGTCCTGTAGGTGAAGGTTCCTCTGGAGACCCTGCAATGTTGTCTTCCTTTGCCATGACCATAGGAGAAAATTCAAAGGAGTACAGGAGTTGTTGGAAGGTGTCATCATCCATGGGGGCAAGA
This sequence comes from Lissotriton vulgaris, assembly GCF_964263255.1. NCBI lineage: Eukaryota > Metazoa > Chordata > Amphibia > Caudata > Salamandridae > Lissotriton > Lissotriton vulgaris. Next base: position 504,796,886 of record NC_141694.1, read on the forward strand.
CGGCATCACCAAGGACCAAGGCTGCCCTTCATGTGGTGTTGTTGGTCCCTCTGGAGAGAGATAGAAGTATGTCAATTATGAACCATGATAAATGTATACCTAGATGACTTTGGTGACGTTCAGACTGATTTTGTATCCAATTTCAAGTACACAGGGTTATATGGAACATATGTTATTACAAGTAAATGAGGCCATGCTATACTTTTGTTGCCATTCACATGCCAAAACCTTTACATCGTTCACACAATCTCTGTATAAACAAGGGGGGGGCACTGTCGGAACAACGCAGGCTCAGCCACGTGTTTTCCGACAATACAAGCGCTAGTACACTTCCATTACCTACGCGTATGCCTTAACCACTAGTTTGCATTGTTAAGGCAGTGTGTGGTCTAGCAGCTGCAGGGTGGAAACAGGAAGGATCAGGAGAGCCAGAGGACCAGTGAGGTAAGTGGGGCTGGGGCTGGGTTTTGGAGGATAGTTTGTATCGGTATGGAGGGGGCTTTCAAGGGTTGGTGGGTTCGGTAGTTTTCAGGGCTCGGGGGGTTGGGGTAGTTGGGGTAGTTTACTGGACTGGGGGGGGTCAGAGTAGTTTTCAGGGCTGGGGGGTCGGGCAGTTTTCAAAGCTGGTGGGGTCGGGGTAGTTTACAAGGCTCGGGGTCAGGGTTATTTTCAGGGCTGTGGTGGGGTCAGGGAAGTTTTAGGTTTCAGGGGCTTGGGTTTGTTTTTAGGGCTTTGGGGAGGGCAGGGTAGCTTTTCGGGATGGGGCAGGGAAGTTTTTAGGGCTGGAGGGGAGGGGGTTGGTTTTTAGAAGGGGGTAGTTTTAGATGTCAGGGAAAAATTGATACTTGTATAGCGCACTACTCACCCGCAAGGGTCTCAAGGCGCTTGTACGAATACCGCTGTGGAACCCATCCTGGCTTTCCCTGTGAGGCGTCCACTCCTGGGCACCCCCAAGGTGGAGGCCAGGCATCCTTAGCGTTGTGAGGGCCGATGTGGAGATTAAGCAAGCTATTGCCCAGAGTTGCAGAGTGGGTCTCCTTGATTGGCAGGGTAGGTTTGAGGGATCAGAGGGGTTGGTTTAAAGAAGAAGGGGTCAAACTTACCTGTCAAGTCAACCACAGATATGTTTTTGCTGTACATGCCTTAACAAGCCATATTTTGTTGTGTGGTAAAGGCTTATGCGTGGTTACGACTTAGATGGTTGAGACTATGTAGAACCGGCATGCGTGGTAAAAACATATGTGGTTCCATCACACAACCCCAAACCACAACAACAAAGGGGCCTATTTGTGTAATGACACACAACACAATGTGGCTAGGCAGCTGGCAGGCTTGCCCTGGCTGAAAGAGTGAGTGCAGGTAAGGGCAAAATTTGACATATGATGCATTTCTGGTTAGTCCCTACACTGATGTGACAGTATCTTTTTGACACCCCTGCTGAGTCCATGGAAAGATGTAACCAGGGTGTCTGTAATCCTTCTAGCCATAGTTAGCACAGCACCCTACCAAGTAATGTTATGTTATGTATGCCATATAATCCTGCACTTTTCCTTTTACACAGTACCGCCTACCAATCTGGCTTACTGCACTGTCTTGCATGCAATTACTGCAATATTGTGGCCTAGAGGTCATATTTGACACACATCCACTCAACTTTCCACAGCAAGCAACCTGCTACACTGCAGGAATGGGGGAGGGCTTTTATATGCCATACTTTGCTTATTTACGTGGAATCCATACTTTCCTAGCAAACACACAGTCATCTCGAGGGTCCACAACAGTAGACACTGAGACGCATCTCTGAAGGTGATAGCCACAGTCACACTTGGAAATATGCAACTGCTCAAGCTCAATCTATTTGCCCCGAAACCATGATAGTAATCTCCAGAGACACGCAAATGTCTTCACTCAGCCCCACTCACATGTACTTGTACATGACACCTCCTGCAATCATCATTCAGATCCGGGAACTCTATTCCATCTTTTAGAGGAAGAGGTATGCAGTTCCTATGGAGGAAGGAGGTAGAGGCTAGGTCAGTCAGCACCCTTATCCTAAGGTGGAGATGGGATTTCTCCCAATTTGGGAAGTGGGCCCTCAAACACCCGGTTGGGTGTCATGCTTCATCATGGGGCTTGTTCCTCGTCAGGCCGGCGTCACAATGCCTGACAGGCAACCTATGAGAGGCTCTTTGTCGAAGATCTTTTTCTCAAGCCGTTAAGTGAGGTGCAGGTGTAAGGCCTCGCAGTGTAGATGGGAAAGGGTGTGTGAAGGGATAAAGTGAGGAGCAGGGGTGCTCCAAAATGAATTTAATCTTCAAGCCCACTTGACCCAATTAAAACCGCTGATATAATGGTCGGAGGTGGCTACAAGTGAGTGGTCAATATGTTTCTCTCCTATTGTGTTATATATCACGTGGCGATTCATCAGGACCAGCACAGGGTAATCTACACTATCTATGCAGTGGTTGGTTCGGTGAATCTCTCAAAAGTGAACCAAGCACTCTGCAACCTAACATTGAGGTACCTTTTTCTTATATATGAGATGGACCGACCTGATTTGGGTGGTGGTAAGACTCCCTCGAGTTACAGGCAGAAGGTGTGCTTCACAAAAGTTAATGCCAGCTCAGCCGGAAAACGTTCCGGGAACCTAACCCTCACTCTGCCTGCTTGGAAGAGTGGACTTCATCTCACATACTGATGACACTCAGATCATATATTGACTCTCAGGAGACATCAACACCACCAACATTTGTTGCATTATGTATAATTCTGTGCAGCCTTTTTTGAGAAATGTGCATTTACTGCGGTGCTCGGAAATGTCATAAAATGTTAAAACAATAATGAATTCCGGAGGGTTAGTACCACACCTTTTTGAAAAAGTGGGCTGTCTTGATTAGCACCGGAAGCATTTTCCCCCTTGGGCTATTTTGGTACCACAGTACATAGGCTGATACCACAGTACACAGGCAGATACAATGGTACAAAAACATTTGATGGGCTAGCCACAGCTAGAAACGAAATGCCACAGGCACCATTACAGGCCTCAGGGACTCGGTTCCTCAGTCATGAATTTGTATTTTTAAAACACATAGAAGGGCTGTTTGGTGACATACTAAGCCCCTTGTATATGTAATGGCGTACCATAGAGAACTCCCAATAAATAAAGGAAAAAACACGCAACTGGTGAGCACGCAGTATCAAAGAGCTGGTACCATGTTACCCAGCACAGAACACAGTGTAGTAATGTGGTACATGCACCTGTACCACTGTCATGGTCATTAAAAAAAACTCAACCCTGCCCAAAGGGGAAGCAACAGAGGTCCGATTGGAGGGTCAGTGGGAAGACAAAATACAAAGGAGGTAGATGACAGGGCACAAATATCGAGAATGTGGTGGGAGGAAGGAAGTGGCAGCAACAGAGAGCAGTTTGCAGAACAAGGACATGGAAGCACAATATACCAGGGAGAGAGCGGTACAAGCATATAAAGAATGAGAGGACAGGGGCAGCATAGGATGGTATTGGCAGCACAGGGGCAGTGGCAGTTAATCAGGCTATGGAGGGAGGAGGCAGAGGCACACACAAAAAAAGTGAGAGGGAAGGGCTGCAAAGGCAAGGACAACAATGGAGGGCAGTGGTAGTGGCAACTCAATGGGGAAAGAGGGGCAGGTTACACTCATGGAAAATGGGAGCAGGGGCAGCAGCAAAGGACAGTGGCAGCACAATGGACCACACAATGGACCAGGATAGGAAGGCGCAATGTAATGCACACAGAAAACGAGGCAGGAGGGGGTGAAGGCACAGGCAGCACAATGTGGATGGTTGCAGGGTCACCCCTCCTGTTTTGCTGATTTTTTTGGGGGGGGCTTTAGTACTCTGTACACTTCACCACTGTGTGGTGATCTTGTCTCGATGTGATGAGGCAATGGAATGTTTCGCAGCAGTGGTCGTGTTAGCTACATTTCACCAGTGACAGTTGGTGTAGGCCTGAAGCAGCTACACTGGGGTGAGATTTTTGTCCAGACAAGAGAAAATAAAGTCACAACTTTGCAACTTACTTTTAGTCCTGGTTGTTTGTACACAACATATTTTGTTGACAAACTGAGGAATCACTACCGTGAAGTACCCTTGCGTCTTCAATTCAACATTTGGCAACCCCTTAGAGTTGTGCCAGTGAATGATGGTGTGTTTTGATGTTTTTTGCTATTGCACCACGGTGACGAGTTTCGCTCTGGGCTTGTGTGAGGAGAAGCCGTTGGGAGTAGTGCATACTTCTGTTGATGCTCAGCAGAGGGGCAGAATTACGATATACATCCTCAATGGTAGAAGACCGGTAGATGGGCAGAGTGAGAGGTGGAGCTCTTTGATTGGCAATTATTATTTTACTGTTACAGCATGATGTGTCCCGCCCTACCGCTGCCATTAACCTTTATTGACAGCCCAACTCAACTCTAATCCGGCATTGGATGATCAGGCAGTTCATTGGCATTAGGCATTGGTTTATCTGTTGATATTCAAAGTGCATGTTGTCACGTGGTACACTGCCGAGTTGAGTTCATGATACGTGCTCTACAAAAATGCAAAGGCAACTAGAGTTTCATTACTGTGAATCTTTCTTGACAGCCCAGACCTGACAGGGCATTACAACAATGCTATATATGTGTGGGGCTTTTCCCTCCAGTTTACTGTCGAGACAGCGTTAGAGCCTAACGTGCGTTTCAATATGCTTTGATGAGTGCACATATTTAAAACGTGCAATTTAAAAGCATGCTGAAGGATAGTGAGAAGCACCCCATTCAATTCAATGTAAAAGCATGGTGAAGCACTGTGACATACACACCTCTCTCTATGTGCGTACTGGCATTGTACTGTGTTACCAGTATCATGCTAAAGCACGGTGACCCCCACACCTTTTCATCACCAGGGTGACATTCACACCCCTGAGAGGCAGAATACAGAGCACCATTTTTTTTTTAACAACAAAGGCATGTACAGTTTATACTATAGGCTTTTCTAAGTAATTATTTAGAGGAGACATAGTTATAGTGCTTATATAGTAATATTTTATTAGTTTCAAGTGTATGCCATGTTAATCATTTATTGATATCACACTTTTTCTTAGTCTTTGGTATTTGATAAAGTGTGTGAAATGCAATCTGTAAATAGACCACCACCATTTCTGGATTCACTGGTGAATCCGGCAATTCCATGGAAATAGTGGTTTGGTGTATTTGGAACGTATCTGGGAGCCATTGGTGTATCACTGTTCAGAGCAGGGAGAAAGACATTTTTACGATTACATTCCCTGGGATTTGAAGGTAGGGAAATTTTCAAACACCTTCCGGATTTACCAATAATGGGGGTGGCTGCTGATTTAGAGGAGTACCAGGAAGTTGTCAAAGAATTGGAAGCAAGGTTTGACTTCATACCTAACTTAGTGGTACTCTGTCATAGGTTTTCCAAAAGCGCGCAAACACAATGTGAAAATGTAGATGCGCATATAACTGTTCACATTGTCAATTTGGAGAGTACACCAATCAATTAATTACATATCAGTTTATTGGCAACTGTTGTGCCAAATACATGCAACAAAAGTTACTAACGATGGCTAACGCATTGTTAGAAGAAATAATTAAGGTTACAAAAAGTGTCGAGTTGGCTCAATTATTGTTGAAGGAATTGAATGTATCTACTCCAGTAAAAGAGAGTGTTAATGTAGTCCAGAGTAATGCATGGGTGTGGAAGGATATGAAGAATAGCAAGAAAAATGTCTTTAAATGAACAAACATTTGCTTCAGATGAGGCTACAATCCCCATAGAAGGGGAAGTAAAGGGTGCCCAGCTAGCATGTTACATTCCTCAAGTGTGCTTAATTGGGTAATTTTGCTAAGATTTGCCAAAGCAGTTACACAAATGTCCCTAAAGTTGGATGTGTTATTGAAGAGTGTGCTACTGAGGATGTGGACCAAATTTAATAAAGAGTTTCAAGATATGATCCTTGTGGTGTCTGAGGAGGAGGTGGTGAGTGGAGATCCCAACGAGTGCGCCAATCAGTACATTGATGTCTTGGTGGGTGACAAATTAATCCACCTTTGGGTAAACTCAGGTGTGACAATTACCATGATAACATCTGAATTTTCCAAAGAACAGGGAGTGACAGGAAATTGTTTACACCTGATAGAGCTCCTGTTTTGTGCAAAGGCAGGAAAACTGAATTGGAGGCCTTCATTGAAGAGGTATTAGACTTCAAGGGATGAAAAATCTAAGGTAAAATATATGCCCTCAACATATTAGGATGGTTCCATCAGGGACTATTTGGATTAGTGCTAAAACGTGTAACAAGTGAGCAGGTGCTTGTGGCTTAAGAATTGTCAGCATCAGAATTTGAAGTTGAGTTTCCTAGTTTTTTCATCTGATCGGGGGGAAAAAAAGGTATTAAACATGATAAAAATGAAACAGGGAGTCATCTCAGTTAAGCTTAAGATAAAGTCGGTGTCGTTCAGTTTACAAGATAAAAGAAAGAATTAGTCAGCTTGGAAAGTAAAGGTGTGATTAAACCCATCATGTTTAGCTATTGGCTGTCACCTTTGGCAGTGGCGCATAAATGCAGTGGTTACATGTGGCTCTGCATGGTTCTTCGGAGCTTGAAAAGAGAGATCTGGGTGGATTCCTTTCCCTTGCCTAGAAACAGTGATTTGTTAGAAGAACTAGGTGGAGAAATGTTTTTTTCTAAGATTGATCTACCTTCTACCGAGCATCAGGTGGTACTAGAAGAATCTTCAAGGTATTATACTGCTTTTAATTTTCCTTTTAACACATATAAATTCTAGCCGATGCCTTTTTACTTGCCATCTGCTGCCTCTGTCATATGAAGCGCATCATGCACAGCTGCTGGGTAATATACATGGAGTCCTTCTGTTTCAGGATAATGTGTTGGTCTATGCAAAGGAGTTGGAGGAGCACAACAAGGTGCTTAGATCAGTTCTGAAGGTTTTTGCTGAGAAAAGAGTAGCTGTGAAGAAGGAAAAATGTGAATCGAGCTATGCATATTTTATGTCAGGTTCATTCCAGGATGGTTAGGAAAAAAAGAAAAGTCTTAACTAACATCATGAGAACTGTTGGGAAATGTCTGGTGAAGTAAAAAAATGACTAATGTTAGGACATTGCGTTTATAAGAACCTAGTCTCTCTTGCACTATTGTGGTGGATGACAGTAAATATTGGTTGTGCTTACCAAAAATACTACAAAGGGGGAGTCACTTTGAGCTATGCATCCAGAATTCTCCATAAACTGGTGCTTAATTATTCAGTGTTAGAAAAATATTTATTGGTTTGTTATTGGGCTTTTGAAAAGTTGAGAACATATGGTTGAGGTAAAAGGTTTAAGCTCCAGACTGACCATAAACCTCTAATATACATCTTAAGTGGTGAAAAGATTAAATGTGCCACACCGGGTATAGCTCCTCTTACCTCCAAGCTTTTACAGAATGGCGTTGACTGCCCTGCTGCTTGAGGCCTGCCCTGCTTTCTGAGAAGGAAGACTAGATCTGTACCCTTCATCCCAGGCAGAAGTGACGTTAAGGGTCAGCTGACTGACCTCCTGGTCTGAGCCCTGATAGCCTCTGATGGCCTCAGCTGGAGTGAATTACTGATCCCCAAAAGGTGCCTCTAAGGTTCTGGACCATTGGTGTGCTATTGGTTGGAGGAGAAATCCTAAAGTTTTTTTCTCTTCGCAACCGCAATGAGCCCATTTGAACGAAGATCTTGCCGCTAGTGCTGACCCCTAATGCGAAGCTCCAGTGAACCTAACTTGTTGCCCTAGAGCAACTACCAGCAGTGACAAGCAATGCAAGATATATACTTCCCTCTACAGCATTGAAACCCGCGTAGACTGCCAATATGAAGCTCCAGCAATAACTATTCACGACCTCCGACAGGCGATGCCTGACCTGCTCAACCTGCTACAACGGCACATAAAGAATGGGCGTATGAAGAAGGGCATAGGGGCAGAACCAGAGGTCAGTGGCAGTGAAGTGTCAGTGGTAGCACAACAGACCAGGGAAGGAGGGGGCAGGGGTATCTATATAGAGGGCAGTGGGGGAGGAGTGATGGGGTAAGGGCAGAAATAGAGGGCCTTGTCAGCACAGAGGCAGTGGCAGCACAGAAGACTGAAGACAGTGGGGGCAGGGGAATGCACAGGGAAATGGTGGTCAGGTAGATGGTGCAAGGGCAGCAACAGAGTACAGTGAGACCATAGGGGCAGTGGCAGCACAAAGGGGCAGGGAGGTAGGAGGCCAGGGCATGCACACAGAGAAATATGGGCATGGAGAGGTGGAGGGGCTGGAGCATCAAACTGACAAGGGAGGTCAGGCTAGAGGGGCAGTGGCAACAAAACAGACCATGGAAGGCAGGCAGGAGAGGGAAGGGGCACACAAATGGAGAATGGAGGGCATGGAGGAGGTGGCAGGGCCAGAATGCTGACTTTGGGGGCAATAAGGATAGGGTAGGGGCTGCAGATGGAGAACAGAGGGCAGACAGGATGGGGTCAGGGGCAGCAAGCTGACCATGGAGTGCAGGCTGCAGTGAGTTGGCCACTATTCAGGTATTCCTGAGCCAACACCCTATTGTGGCTAGCCAAAGGCCATGTGCAGTGGGGTTGTTTGACGAATATGATGAATAAATCCTAGAAATACACTGAAAAAAACAGTTTGAAGTGACTAGTATGTTACTAAGATCTTACTTTGCAAAAACACTGGAAATTCACAGATAGATAGATAGATAGATAGATAGATAGATAGATAGATAGATACATAGATAGATAGATAGATAGATAGATAGATAGATAGATAGATAGATAGATAGATAGATAGATAGATAGATAGATAGATAGATAGATTGTTTGATTGATTGATTGTTTGATTGATTGATTTTTGGCTTCAAGTTTTTTCAGCAATATTTTATGTTTCAATTTTCTTGTGGTCGATATTTTCGGTCATACAACTCTCTTTTTTCTGCTATGCTAAATAACGTGGGACATTCCTGTGTTTGACTGTAAACTAATGCATTTTTAAACACAACCCTTATTACATATTTCATTAGCTAGCCAACTACAAACACAATCTGTGCTGCGCAGCAATCTTATTAAAAGAGGAGTGTTAGTGGAATTCTTGAGTTACCTTAGCCTTACATTATCCTTACTCTTTGTTTCTGACCTTTGCGTGAACCAGCGCTCTATCACTTTACGAATAGCTTTGGGTGGTGTATTTATGCTTTTCTTCCGGACTTCAATGTCATTGTTAATCATTGGTTGAGGAAAATGTTGGAGCACAGGTTAATATGTACTTGTGAATGTCAGGTTTAAGAACCATCCCTATTTTTTTCTTAGTCATAACATCGAATTAGACAACGCCCCTATCCATCTTGCAGCTCAAGTTCCTGAATATATTAACATATGTTCACATATTTCCTTATATTATGTATCGTTATGAAGGAAAAATAATGATTTTAAGCGGGACTAACCAGGTAATGAAGATAATTAGTGTTGTACATTATTTTCTTACTATGGACAGGTTTCAATGTCAGGCCGCACCTATAATAAAAAATACATCACTATTCGTTAGCAAAAATTTCCTGAGGGTAGTGACATCACTCTGCCGGTACTCTATGGTGTTACAAAACATGAAGCATTCGCTTTCCTCAGATACCAAAATGCATTCTTTTGGAGGTGGAAGAAGGAGTAAACAGTAAACTCTGACTTCTTCCAACTAAATGTGTTTCAATGACTATGCACCGTCTCCTTCACAAAACCACTGTAAATGAGAGCAAACCCCTCGTGGCCTCGAATCAGAAGTCAATCACTGCTAATGGCGGGGAGCTTTGGCATGGACATGGCAAAAAGCAGCACTAGCTTCACTGGAACGAAATGCGCAGCAGCTTTTAGAGAAGCTGTTATACATAGGAGTGGATAAAAAAAAAGTTCACTGTGGCAGCCCTTCATTAATATGTGAGCCATACCTTTAGAGATTAGTTTACATTATTGTATGATAAATCAATCAAAAATGTTGTTTTCAGGCTAATTTTCAGCTACAACAAACATTTTAGCCAATGACCAGTGAAATTCACCTGTGACTGTTAGCTCTGCTACCTATGACGTGCACTACAGCCATGCAAATGATAACTTTCACACTAAATGCAAAACATCTGACCGTCAAAGCACATCAAAATGTAACAACACATGATCAAAACAATTTTTAATGGCACATTTATAGTGCTCTTTTTCATAGTGCGAATAGTAATATTTAATCAAATCTGTAAGATTACTCATGACTTCTGCAATTATGTCTGTCATATCAAGAGAGCGTTGAATTTGGTGTGCAAGGTATGTTTTGCATGGCAGTTGTGCAAACAGTAGATTGTGGTGCTAACCATAAGTGATACATTTAAGTGTTTTTAGGTATGGCTTTGTAAACATAATTTCACTTTAATAGTGCAATTGTGTACTCTTGATCGCTATTTTGTTTGTTTCTGAACCTTTGCCGAATTGGTGTTTTGAGGATTGAGGTTGGTGTGGATTGTACCATGTGCTGTGTGTTGCTAACCATGAGTGACACATTTCAGTGGTTTCACAGGATTGAGCTAGAACGATAACTCACTTTTTTTAACTGCATTTTTTACAGTGAACCTAATTGTTTTTATGATGTACTTCCTGTTTAATGATTTACTTAACTTTCAGCTCCCGTTATGAATGGAAAAATGCCAAGCCCTGTTTCTAGCCCACCATAGCCACCCAACCTACAACGTGCACACCCTTTGGCCATGCACAATGTGTGTTGGCACAATGTCATCCACACAGAGCTAGAAAAGGACAAAGGGTATATTCACAAGAACGTGTGCTAAACATCACCCAAAAAATCAAACGCACCTTTACACATCACAGCTGATCGCGGGAAAATAACTCTGTGTTAACGTGGACTTCACAGCACGGTTGTAGCATGCAATAGTCTGCTGAAACCGCGGCCAATATCCGTGATATACCCTCCTCCATGGAGATAAAAACACAAAACACAATGTGGAAAAAGATGCAATGTGCCCAAACGTGATAAGAAAACAGTAACAACCAGCGAGAGGCCAGCAATACCCACGAGTAATGCGGGAAAAAGCACAAGAACAGCATATGGAAAATGCCATTAAAAAACGACATCAACTGCGGAGTATCACGGATGCCGCCTTACCCACTGGAGAGGACCACATGAACCCCAGAATCCCCATGGAGGAACAATCAGGAATACAGGTCCAGTAGAAGGCCAATGAGAAGAGGAAGAGGAAGACGGGGTACAGTCGCCAGGAAAACCCGATTATCTCCACCGATGAGCCAGAACACCACCACCAACTGTATGTCACCTGCAATGTGTCATTAGCAACAAAAAGGCGAAGTTGACACTGCACCCCAGACCAAGTGAATGCCGTCGCATGGCAAAGGAGGACAATGGAAGAGGACAAGAGGCCCTGGACTGATGTTAATGGCAAAACCAAGCAGAAACTCGCTGCCAACACGGAAGCAGCAATGCACGCCGGAGGAGGGGGGGCAGCAGAACACCAGGAGCTGAATGACATGGAGAAGATGATGGCCACAGTCACCAGGCGGGAGACGGTGACAGGAGTCGGGGTTCCGGAAACTGTCCGACATGACCCGACACCACATCAACAGGGTGCGCACAGACCAGGGAGTGGGTGGACGGGGGGAGACTGGCCCAATTACACACAATTAAGCAGAGCATACTGCACACCCACAATGACGCAGGATCAAGCTCCTGATCCCACGGGAACACTTCAGCACACACACAAACACCAAGTAGTCCCACGTACACCATGTGCCCAAAGGAACACCCACACAACACATCCACAAGCACACAACAAACACATGCACACATACGAAACACAGCAAACTTGCATATACGTCAGATACACTGACAATGCAAGAGACAACACATGACGAGTAGCATGGCTGCAGTCCAATCACCATGACAATGTACACCGCACTATTCAGGTGGCTGAGTGAGGATCACAACTGGAAAGGAAGAGGTCACACTCGGACACGATCACCCGCACAAACCACCCCTGACGTCAACAACACATCTGTGGACAAACCATGCCCAAGAGGCCCAACTCGACAAAGAGCACAAGTTACCCAAGTCTGCAACATCTCAGCACATTGGAAGCACAGAACTGACAGGCACACCGTATGAAAGGGACCAGTGGCAGACAAATCAGAGCAGCAGTAGCGAATTAACAACCATGCAGAATACACACATAAGTATAAGTGCACCTCGACATTGACAATATCCTGGTGCAAACAGCAACACCTCCACAAAAGAACACAGGACACTACTGGTGCCGCAAATGTGCACAACATGGCAAATCACATCTGGCACAGCAGGAAACTGTGACATGACAATCTACAAGTACAACCTGTAACCTGAAAATGTGTTTTATTCACACATGCTGTGTTTTTTTATATTTTGTAGTGCCGGATGATTGCCAGGGAAGGCCACAATGCCATGTGCTCATGAGAAGTTATTGTCAATGATGGTGTTCCTGCAGGCCATTTCTGCCGCAGCTGCATTGGGATGTGGGCCACCTGCCCCATCGTCCCCATCTTCGCACGGTACTTCTGTAACTGGGATCCATGGGGCATTGGTGCGTACACAGATGTTGTGAAACACACAACATGCAACGATCATCTTGCATGCGATCTCCAGGCTGTACAGGAGCTTTCCACCTGTGCCATCCAGGCACCTGAAACGTGACTTCAACACGCCAAATGTGCATTCAACGATGCCCCTGGTGCGTATGTGGGCCACATTGTACTGCCTATGGGCGGGTGTGTTCGGGTCTCAGAGGGGTGTCATCATCCAAGGGCAGAGTGCACATCCTTGATCACCTGTCACAGTGCAGGGAGAAAAGAGTCAATACTTGGTTCGGCAGGATGCGCTGGCAGGCCAACTAATCCAGTGACGCCTGTGCTGGCTGTGTGTGGGGTGAGTGTCGCGGAGTGTCTCAGTGGACAGTGGAAGGTGTACCCCCAGGGCATGATGCAGAGGGCATATGCCAGCTGTGTCTGGCAACATGGCTGATATGAATGCCACAGACTCATGCCAGACACCAAGTCCGTTGCTGATGACAACCCCCAGGCCACAGGCTCAGACACCAACGATGTTCCGCCAGAGGCTGACGGTCACTCACGGCGCACAGGGTTAGTGCCACCATGTGTCGCCATCTTGCGTTGAACAGGGTTAGTGGCACCACATGTCGCTGGCTTGCGTTGAACAGGGATAGTGGCACCACATGTTGCAGGCCTGCCATATGGAATTATGCCTCACTGACCGAAGGGTGTCTGGCGCTGTGGTCGCTGCCATGGACTTGGGGTCACTGCCATTCAGGACTCAGCACACAGTTCCTTATGTGGGACCTATTGTGTCGAAGGGGACGCCAGTGGAGTATGTCAATGAGAAAGGAGTAATGTGGGCCAGCATTGTGGGGGCCAGCAATGGTCTGCGGAGGCTTTAGAGGTTGCAGGACTTCGGCTTGGAGCTTTCCCCGGCACGTGGTGGGTCCTCTTTGACACACAACGGTGTTGGCAGGTGAGGAGTGCGGCCTTGGGGCGCTGGGGCTGGCAGGCCTGGTCTGAGTATCAGTGTCCTGGGGTGCAGCAGGTGCACATGGTCGCAGGCACCACTGCTCACGGAGTTGGCCTTGTGGCAGACTGCGAGGCACCGCCTTGTCAGTGACATTGGCCTTTCCGGGAGAGGACCACGCTCTGTGCCACAGGGTTTGTGTCCACACCCCTGTGCAGCCATGGCATACTAAGGGTCCATCCACTACACCCATGCACACGGGGAGGCAGTGAGGGACATTTCCGCTATCTGAGCCTTGGCCTTGGGTGACTTGATTGCGCCCACTGTTCACTACTCTCCAGTCACCAGCAGTTGTGGTCAGCATGGACCTATCTGTGATTTGCCTACCTATGTCTGTCCTGCACATCCACGTCTCACTTGTCGTTGTGTACATTGCCATTCACAGGTCACTTGCATCCTTTGTACATGGCTGCATTCCGCATCTACACAGGTTCAGCTGTTGTGTGACTGTGGTGCCATGATATGGCTGTATTGTGTGCAGGGGTAACCCAGGATCACCATGAAGTGGTGTTGTCGTGTCTAGTAGGTGGCCATGTTGATTGCCATGTTGTATGTGATTTGGTTATGTGTGCATTCCCACAGTTGTGCGTTGTGTGATGGTGGCTTTGAGGTGTGTGGTGTGTTGATTTGGCACTTACCAACAAGGAGTCCACTTCCATATGTGCCATCCTAGAAGCGCTGGTTGATGGTGGACTGTCGGAAGATGTAGGAATTATGCACACTGCCAGGGTAGTTTGCGGTGACATTGGTGAAGAGTCCCCGGTGGTCCACTATTGCCTGCACATTGATGGAATGCTTATGCTTTCTGTTGCGGTAGTGGTGTGCTGTATCTGCAGGGGGCACAAGTGGGAAATGTGTGCAGTCTATTGCCCCCAACACGGTTGGGAATCCAGCTATGGCGTAGAAGCCTTGCTTGGTCTCCTGCTGTTCCTGCTCAGTTTGAGGGAAGTCAAGGTACTGGGGTATGAAGCTGAGGATGGCATCCAGGACAGGTGTGATGCAATTTGATAGGGCTGGCTGTGACACCCCTCCGACTCTGGCAGTTGTTGGTTAGAAGGTACCAGAGACCAACAGGTGCAGAACAACCAACAGCTTTGTCTGCAGAGGTATGTTGGTTCTCTGCTGTGTTGGGACCGACAACCTGTGGGTGATGTGGGTCATGATGCGGCTGATGGTTGTCTGTTTGAGCCTGTAGTGGGCAATGACTTCCTCGGAGGTTAGGTCTGTGAGACTGGTGCATTTTTGGTAGGTCCGCTGTCTTAATCTGCGCTACCTCTGTGGTGGTCTGGGGGGTGGGTCTGGGTCCTGGGGGTGGTGGCAGTCCTGAGGGTGGTGGCGGTGGGTGTTGTGGCTCTGGTGGGGCTCCGAGCTGCATGATGAGTAGCTCTGTGGAGTTGTTTGTTTTTCTGGTGTGGCTGTGTGCCGGGCTCCGTTGCCTACTGCAGGTAGTCGTCCGGCTTTACACCTGCAGGAGGTAGGTGTTATATACCTGCTGCTACCGCAGCTTATCGCGTGGTTTTGACTCGCATCACGGATCTGGCATTTCGTTGTGAAAGTGGTGTTGTGGTTTAGTTGTGTGTTTTTGCACTGGAACGCCTACTCTCAATCTCATTAGGTTTAGTTGGTAGTGTCCACTGTGGAGATACATTTTGGGACAGTTATCGCGGGATATCAGGTGAGATCTGCAGTTTGCACCAGCTTGTGAATGGGGTGTTAAATCTATCACCACTTTTGTGTCCGGCATGAATCGACAGGCATGCTGTAAAATGGATCCAGTCGCCGATACGGCTTTTACCTCATGAAGGTTGCTGCAGTGGATGTCAGAGTGCGTCTACAACTGATGGGAACCTTGGAGCTTTGATTTATACGCAGCCTCCCAGCCGCGGGAGATGCACCAACCGAATATTTGGGGCCACGGAGCTCAGTATCATGGAGTCTCAATGTGGAGGCATCCATGGAGGATTGACAAGCCGGATGTGCGAGTGGAGGCCCATTGGTGGGCTTGAAACAGCTCAGACAGTGGCACATAACTGAGGCACTCACTACAAGACCCACAAACCAACGCAGACTCATTCGAGTCGCCCATTGGAGGGCTAATATTTTTAAATGGGAGGTGTGGCCTCTATGCCAAAATGACTGTCGCGCAGCTGAAGAGTGCAATGAGCACGAAACGAGTCCGGCGTGAATCAACAGGCATGCTGTAAAATGGATCCGCTTGTGGATCTGGTTTTTACCTCATGAAGGTTGCTGCAGTGGATGTCAGAGTGCGTCTCCAACTGGTGGGAACCTTGGAGCTTTGATATATACGCGGCCTTTCAGCCGTGGGAGATGCACCACACAGAAATTTGGGGCCATGAAGCTTCATATCATGGAGTCTCAATGTGGAGGCATCCATGGAGGATTGACAAGCCGGATGTGCGAGTGAAGGCCCATTGGTGGACTTGAAACAGCTCAGACAGCGGCACATAACTGAGGCACTCACTACAAGACCCACAAACCAACGCGGACACATTCGAGTCGCCCATTGGCAGGGCTCATATTTTTAAGTGGGAGGTGTAGCCTCTATGCCAAAATGACTGTCGTGCTGCTGAAAAGTGCAATGAGCATGAAACACGTCCGGCGTCAATCGACAGGCATGCTGTAAACTGGATCCGCTCGCCGATGCTTTTACCTCATGAAGGTTGCTGCAGTGGATGTCAGAGTACGTCTCCAACTGGTTGGAACCTTGGAGCTTTGATTTATACGCCGCCTCCCAGCTGCTGGAGATGCACCACCCGGAAATTTGGGGCCACGGAGCTCAGTATCATGGAGTCTCAACGTGGATGCATCCATGGAGGATTGACAAGCCGGATGTGCGAGTGGAGACCCATTGGTGGGCTTGAAACAGCTCAGACAGCGGCACATAACTGAGGCACTCACTACAAGACCCACAAACCAACGCGGACTCATTTGAGTCGCCTATTGGAGGGCTCATATTTTTAAGTGGGAGGTGTGCCTCTATGCCAAAATGACTGTCGCGCAGCTGAAGAGTGCAATGAGCACAAAACGAGTCTGGCATGAATCGACAGGCATGCTGTAAAATGGATCCGCTCATGGATCCGGTTTTTACCTCATGAAGGTTGCTTCAGTGGATGTCAGAGTGCGTCTCCAACTGGTGGGAACCTTGGAGCTTAGATTTATACGCGGCCTCTCAGCCGCGGGAGATGCACCACATGGAAATTTGGGGCCACAGAGCTCCGTATCACGGAGTCTCAATGTTCCATGGAGGATTGACAAGCCGGATGTGCGAGTGGAGGCTCATTGGTGGGCTTGAAACAGCTCAGACAGTGTTACATAACTTAGGCACTCACTACAAGACCCACAAACCAACGCGGACTCATTCGAGTCGCCCATTGGAGGACTCATATTTTTAGTGGGAGGTGTGGCATCTATGCTAAAATGACTGTTGCGCCGCTGAAGAGTGCAATGAGCACGAAACACATCCGGCGTGAATCGACAGGCATGCTGTAAACTGGATCCGTTCGCCGATCCGGCTTTTACCTCATGAAGGTTGATGCAGTGGATGTCAGAGTGCGTCTCCAACTGGTGGGAACCTTGGAGCTTTGATATATACTTACTTTGAGAAATTCGCGAAGATTTCGTCCACCGGCGCCAAAGTTATTCCCAATAGAATGTTGCGGATTTCCTACCTTTACATATACATATATAAAACATATTTATTTTTCAGAAAGACACACATTCACTGGATGGTGTCATCAGTGATGTAATGAGTGATGTCACTGACCATGTCATGAGTGATGTATTATGTGACGTCATCAGCAGTGCATTACACGCGCAAGTTATAGTGAGTCCAACTAACTATAACGTGGAATTTCAATGGTTTTATGTCAGTAAAATTTCCAGCTAAGTATAACTGGTGTGAAACCTACGTTTTTTTCAGTGAATTTAATAGGTTTTTTAAATGCTAATTCCTAACTATAACTGGTGTGAAACCTATGGTTTTTTCAGTGAATGTATATATATATATATATATATATATATATATATATATATATATATATGTATGTATGTATGTATGTATATATATATATATATATATATATATATATATATATATATATATATATATATACTGAAAAAACAGAGGTTGCAGCAGAGGTCTTCAAACTTTTTGATGCCCGAGACCCACTTGTCAAACCTTTTTAGGCGTAAGGACCCCTTCTGACAAAAGTTTCTAAAAACTGGTACTCCTCATCATCAACAACAATCGACAACCATAAATGCGCCAGTTAGACCTGCCATCTTTTGGCATGTTTCCCCTGGTTTTTTTCTGACATCCTAATTTTGACTCTTTTTTTCTGGTTTAGTGTCTCTGGTCACTTTCTCACTGCTGTTCAGTGTTAAAGTGCAAGTGCTCCTATTGTAAATTGTATTATGGAATGGTATTTCCATGATTGGAATGTTTGACTTACTAGTAAGTCCCTAGTAAAGTGCAGTGAGGGTGCCAGGGCGTTAAGATAGCCAATGCCTCATCCCTACATCCATCCTTCATCCATCCACCCTTTCATCCTTCCATCATACATCCATCCTTCACTCATCCACCCTTCCATCCATCCATTCCCCATCATTCATCCACCCACCTTTCCACACATCCATCCATCCTTTATTCATCCATGCAACCTTTTATCTATCCATACACCCATCCTTAACCCATCCACCCTTCCATCCATCCACCCACCCATCATTCATCCACCCACCTGTGCACACATCCATTCATCCATCATTCATCCATCCACACATCCATCCTTCATCCATCCAACCTTTCATCCTTCCACCCATACATCCATCCTTCATCCATCTACCCTTACATCCATCCATCCATTCACCCATCATTCATCCACCCACCTTTTCACACATCCATACATCAATATCCATGCATCCATCCTTCATCCATCCACCCTTTCATCCATCCATGCATCATTCGTCCACCCACCCTTTCACACATCCATCCACCCATCCATCCTTCATCCATCCACCCTTTCATCCTTCCATCCACACATCCTCATGGGGGGGTTCAGTATCTCTCTGCGCCTTCTTCTTCCTTCTTCCTCTCTCATGGGAGGGCATCTTTGTGCCTCCCTGCTGAGGGCGGGGGACAGACAGGCTGTAACAACATCTCACAGTGAAGAGCAGACTCTCAGGCACATTACCCCTGCACAGGCGCCAGGTATGAGGGCTCGTGGGACTTGAACCAATGATTTATGGGACGTGTCAGAGCGGGGGGCCTTTCATGTGTTTTACTGGCGGGACCCACAGCTCCAGGTGCGCAATGGCCATTGAACTCAAAGGGCTACAGGCTCCTACTCCAGCCCCGCCCCCTGCCCCCTCCCCCTTCGTTTATGTGAACCTGGCTAAAACAGCTTCACGGACACACACAAAGCCACACCTTCACAGGTCTTAAAAAAACCTTTTTCTTGTTAATGAGGCTTTGATGTTATTCAGCCCCCCGGTGTGAATTAGTCCTCTGCCGTGAGCACCCTAAAACCAGCCCAAATCCACCTGCTCTTGACTGGCCCTTTTATTTGTGTACAATGAGCACTGCAACGCTGCGGGAACCTTTAAAATATGCATGTATGGCGCTTATGGGTTAAGGCAAACCACGTGTTTCAAGGAACTGCACGCTCTGACAGAATCTGCGACCCTCTTCCCAGGACTCCACGACCCCCTTGGGGTTCACACCCCACAGATTGAAGACCTCTGGGTTACAGGGACATTATATTTAGGCTGAGGTTTGACTTGTACAAAGTAAATATAAGGAGATGGCGGAGGGAGAGCGCTGAAACGTTTCAGACACTCACTCCCAGTCACAGATCAGGGTTGAATCCATAATTGTTTTTTAGTTCACTTCGCCACCCCACTTCAGATTACGGGTGAGCGGAGTTTGCGTAGCCGTGTTTTGCAAAGTTCCACAAAACAGTAAAAAATCTCTGCGAGCTTTGCAGAATTCCGCGAGCATGCAGAATTGCTTGTTCCGTCCGTTCGCGATGTGTTTTTCCTGTTCGGGGACTCTGTTTGCGTGCTGGGGGGAAATATCTCGCAAACGTACCCATCTAGTCACCAATTGGCACGGCCATCTTGTTTCACTTTTCCTGCAAGCCCGCAATGCGTGTTTCCTGTTCGTGAACGTGGATGTCCGGTGGCGCGTCCAAATGCCGTGTTCGTGCTCGCACACTCTTGCGCGCAAGTGAATGGATGGATAAACTCGTCGGCAAACGTAGGGCTCCCAATAAGTCGCTTCCACTCTAGCGAACCCACATTTTGAAAGCGCGAACAAGGAAAACATTTTTCTACGCCGCAGATCACGGAATTTAGGGCAATGTCACATTCTCCGCGGAATGCGGTATTGCCATAATTCTGCAAATTCCGCAAGTGGAACGGAATTTACTGGCCGGGACTTGTTCAGATCCAGCTATATGCAAATCAGTCTTGAGCCTGTGTCTCATGGGAACAGTTCAGCCACGAATTGCCAAGCCAGGTCTTCCCTGGACTAGAAACAAGCATCCTGGGACCGGTTTTCGGGGTAACACCCCTCATCAGCCAGGCTAGCTTGAATCCAGTGGCAAAGAGAGAATGGAACCCATGTCTGGGCATACCCTGCCAACCTATAGTGACATATATCAGACACTCACCCCTAGTCACAGATCTGGGTTGGGTCCATCATCATTCTTATGTCTACAAAATTAAGAAATATACAAATGATGTCTAATGTAAAAATTAGAAATATGTATGACCAAAACAGTGACTTTAGACAGGTGGTGAAAAAGTGGAACATGGATGAGGAATGCATAGTGAGGCCATCTCAATCAGGGAGTTTTTTTAAGCATGCTACTCACCCGTGAGGCTCTCAAGGCACTGGGGGGGCAGCACCGGTCAGTTGAAGAGCCAAATCTTGAGGGTCTTCCTGAAGATGTGCAGGGTGGGGGCGTGTATGATGTCAATCGGGAGCTTTTTCCTGGTCTTGGCAATCAGATGAAGGAGGAAATGGAATCCTCTGGGAGAAACACATGTATATGTCATGAGCATATTTACAGCTCAATGACACAAAATGCTACATGAGAATTTCTAAAGTTGAATATGAAAGTGTAAGAAATGAGTATTACAGAGAGTGCAGGAATGCTGAGTTACTCAACTGGGATTAATAGAACTACCTCTAAAAACAGAGCCCAAAGTGTCAGTGTTCTATCTCATTCCCCAAGTTCATACAAATAAGACAAAACCACCAGGGAGACCCATAGTGGCCACCATTGATAGTTTGTTTGAAAACACGTCTATTTACATAGACCATATCCTACAACCGCCGATACAAAACCCCCCATTTTACATAAAAGACACAACAGAATTTCTAACAATAATTTTTGATGCAATTTGGGAGAAAAACATGCTTATGATATCTCTAGATATGACATTACCCCATACAGGCATAGGACACAGGTATGGTCTAAAGGACACACATTTTCTAAGAGCAAGGGCAATAAAATGCTCCATAAATAAAAAGAGAAGATGTTACAAATGATGGAATGGTGTCTGTGACAAAATACCAATTTGTTAAATTCTGAGCTTTTTCAGCAACAGAGGGTAACTTTGATGGGTACCTGCTTTACCCCAAGCTTTGCAAATCTGTATATAGGCTGGTGGGAGGAGCAAGTACTCAAAGTACCGTAGTTAAGATAATGGTCGTAGCAGGTAATTCCATGGGGGCGTTATATAGATGATGTATTTGCACTATGAAAGGCAGATGAGAGCACTGCCAGAAAGTTCTTAGAAGAAATAAAACACAAAATCTAGAACCTAAGCTTTTCAACTGAGATAAGCAATACACAAATTAATTTTCAGGATGTGCAGATCATTGTCAAATATTCTAAATTGACCACTACAACGCTCAGGAAATCAACTGCAGGGAACAGTATACTACATGCAAAGAGCTTTCACCCACAAACACTTAAGAACAAAATCCCCTTTGGTGAGTTATTGAGGGCACCACACATTTGTAGCAATGAGGATCAAATGAAAAGCATGAAAGATAACATGAAGACAAGACTGAAGCATCATTCATGCCATTTGAGAGGTCATCAGTGATGTCACTGACCATGTCATGAGTGATGCAGGGGTGAAAGTTATAGTTAGCTCAGGTAACTATAACTGCTGAATTCACTGGTTTTGTGTGAAAGAAATCTGAGCCTAAATATAACGTCATTCTAAAATTTGTGTTTCTTCAATGAAACTCATAGGTTTTTTAAATTATATTTCCTAAGTATAACTTCCCTGTAACATTTGTATTTTTAGTGAATTTCTACGTTTTTAAAATCCTATTTCCTAACTATAATCTCGCTGTATCCATTGTTTTTTAAGTGAGTTTGTAAGGTTTCTTTAATTTTATTCACTAAGTATAACTACTAACCTTTTATACTGAGTGTGTGAGTGAGTGCATGAGTGTCTGAGTAAGTTTGTAAGTGGATTTGCCAGAGTATATGTGGGTATGTGAGTGTATGAGTTGGTCTGTGAATGGGTGTGTAAGTATCTAAGAGGGTCTGTGAGTCGGTGCGCGAGTCTCTGAGTAGATCTATAAGTGGGTTAGAGAGTATGAGTGACTCTGTAAGTAGGTGCATGAGTGTCTGACTGTGTCTGTGAGTGAGTGTATGTGTCTGAGTTCATCTGTTAGTGAGTGCATGAGTGAATGGGTCTGTGAATGGCTGTGAGAGTGTCTGGGTTGTTCTCTGAGCAGGTACATTTGTGCCTGAGTGGGTTCTGCTCATTGTCTGCTTATTTTCTGCAGGCCTGGGTGGAGCTCATGAAGTTTCACTCTGTGGAATTCCGCTGAGTTGCCCAAAAAGTCGCCAAATTCTGTGGAGTTTGGTGAGTGGGGAGAGTATTGCTTGCCCACCCTTAATGAAGTCCCCTTGGCTGCTAAAGGTCGTTGGGGGCCAATAACCCCTATTGTTGCCACAAGTAAGTCTCCCACAATGAGGTTGCTGAGACCTCGTCAGAGGCCAAATCCCCTTCCTTAACCACACTGCAAACTCACCTCCTAGCACACTACTGGTTGGGGAGATTTAGTTTAGGGGTGAGCACTATGTTCTGCCAGTAGCTGGCAGAGTTTTAGCTGGGACCAGCTAGGCTGAGACCACAGGGGCCTTAAGGCTCCCACGGGGTCCCCAAAGAAAGGCCATGCCCTGGAGCATGGGGTCCCCGGGAGGGGGGTGCTCTGCCCCCTCCCTTAAAAAATAAGAACTGGCCAGACCCCGTGAAATGGAGTCTCCGGGCTGAAATCAGAAAAGATGCCCTGACGAGTGAATGCATTCTTATGAATTTCACATGGTATTTGCTACTGTATGGAGGATGATGGGTGTTATTTTTCCCTTTAATAGTAGTTTTGTGGGAATATAGGGTGGGTGAGTGGAGTATGATGATTGTGTGGACATATGATGAGTGTTTTGAGATATGTTAGTTAAGCTGATGTGTGAATATGGGAGTGGCTCACATTCCTGCCTTGTGTGGCCTCCACCTCTCATATATAACCTCTCTGTGACTTCTACCTTTTTTAGGTCTCTCTGTATGTCCACACCCCCCTTCAGCCCCAAAGTCCCCCCCCTGTCACTCATGTGATGTCCTTTTACACTTCTGGAACCCGTGTTTAGTGTCCTTCTCAAACTGGATCCCCTTCCTTGTGCCTGCAGCCCACACCTGTGCTCTCACCTTCTCCTGTGTCCCCTCTCTGTACTACTATCCTCCTATGGCACCTATTTGTACTTCTACACCCCTGCTACCTCTTTTCTGGCCTCTTTCACCCCTGAGGCCCTTTTCTGGGTATCTTTGGTTTTACCAAATTTACGAATCATGCAGCTTTCTTGCTTTTAATATTCCATTATGTTTCCTTGTCCTTTGCTCATAGGTTGTCAAACATTTTGAGGAAAACACTCATGAGTGCCCCATGCACATGCAAAGAGTATTGTGCATGCACACTGGGTTCCTAGTCAAGCATTTGCAAACTTTATGAAAAATAAGTAAACTTTGATTTCTGCACTTGGTTTTCTACCTCCAAGCCTCCCGATTATCACTAAACAAAAGAAGGCACAGAGGGGCATATTACCAAGCATAAGCGATAATTATCGCTATGCTTGGTTAGCGGCAATAATTTTATCGCCGCGCTTTGCCTATTTTTATCGCTTAGGAGCCTTGCTATTATCAAGGTTTATCTCCTAAGCGATAAAAATCGGCCAAAATGCATGAATATCGCTGAAAAGTCGCGATATTCATGCATTACCGAGCTAATGCTCTTTGCCATGTTATCCACCTACCATTGGATAACATGGCTAAGAACTGCTATGGGGCAGGCGTTAGCTTTTGGAGATATTCGCGCTTAGCGCGAATATTTCCAAAAGTTGGTAATCGGAGTTAGCAATGTTAGCGACTGTTTTCAGTCGCTAACATCTTGGCACGCCCACTTTGCATGTCATTAGCGATAATTATCGCTGACATGTAAAGTGGGCCCCTAAATCCCCGCTAGCACCTACAAGCTGTCGCTAGCGACAGCTTTGTAATAGGGCGATAAAATTATCGCCGCATTAGCGGGAAAAAGTCCGGCTAATGCGGCGATAATGGCCCTTGGTAATATGCCCCAGAATGTCTAGGAGGTTGTTGTACCATAACCATTTTGTAACCATGTTTCCTGTGGGAAAATCCATGTTTAAAGGTCAATGGAAAACATAACTAGTATCCCCTTCTAACTTGTTAAATGCACTAACATTCTTTACTAAACTTGGCATGTTAGAAGATATGCACCCTTACTAAGGCAATAAAAATAAGATTTTTTTAATGGCGTGTGCTATCAATCTTAACTACAAAGGTATGACTGTGATGCTCCCATTAGTGAAGTTATCTGAAAAGATGACTATGACAGTGACATTTATAATATCAAATGCGATTTTTGAAGAAATCTCTGATGGAATATCATCAATAGAAGGACTTGCATGTGCATGGCCCGCAACTGCTTTCAGCTGGAGTTGCCTAGTTGTCATGCACAACCTTTAATATGTCCACTCTGCATAGCCTCTGGTCATCTATGGGAGTTTTTAGTTGCAGAGCCTGGTTCGTACCCTTGCTAGGCAATCGTGTGCCAAATCCACCATGTAGCTGAACCTCACTGTTCATGGTCTTCGCCTGGACACTATGCCCAGCATTCATTGCAGCCAACCCTGCTGTGCAAGTCTTTTGTCCATGTGAAGTGTAAATTGGGTGAAGAGTCTTGAATTTCTCTGACTGATCCACCCACATCTCTGGGATAAGTGGATCCTCTCTCATTCTCCGTATACCCCCAAAACCTTTCCTCAGAATGCAGATTCAGTGCTTCACATTGACACTCCCAAAAACGTTTCTGTGGCTGCAATCTGTCAGGTTACATTGACCCTGAAATCCTCTGCGAATTTGTAGAACCGGCCTCGGACGAAGGAAAAAATGCTTCTCCTTCCAAGGGAATGTGATTATTTTTCAAATTTTAGATTTTCAAGCCTTCTGCTGATTTGCACATGTAGAGGGTCTGCATATTCAGGCATTGCAAGAGTCCCATTCTCTATAACTATTTAAAGGTTGTTGTACACATTTTTGCAGCGCTATTATCTCAAAAAGTACTGGACTGATTTAAACCAAACCTCTGAAAAACTACTTAGATTACATTTATAATGTTACACATAGGGTTTCTGGTTTGCTAGGCAAGGCACCTAAGCCAGGCAGAACCCTCCACTCTAGTCAGGGTAAGTGACTAACACACCCAAGATAACCCCTGCTCACCCCCTTGATAGCTGGCAGAGCAGTCAGGCTTATCTCAGAGGCATTGTGTAAAGCGTTTGCGCAACACACACACACACCAGCAACACACTATGCACACTACAAAAAGAGACTTCACACAAGGTTATGTAAAAATATACTTTGTATTATACACCAAACATACTAAATCACAAACACATACATTACTGTGCCACTAGACACCTGTCATAGAACGGCATATAAGGCACACACAGTTACATGAATCTCTTTGCCACTAGGCCCTTGTCATAAAAACATTATCACTGTACATCATATATATCTCCTGCAACTGTCCTTATTATTTTGACCATGCAGGGAAATATTACATGCACAAGGCATAAAAATGGAGTAGATTACAATATACCATAAGTACCACATTTCTCCCATAGCACATAGGGTGCAGCAGACTTGCACTCCTATTAGGCATTATAAAGTACTGTTGTTATTGTCACTGGGGATCGGGCCTGTGAAGAATTTCCACCCATCCCGAAAACAAAATTGCCGTGCCCCAGGTATGTACCCGATCAACAAAAGGAGCGGGCCCATTCAGGCTCTCAACAAGGGAGACCTTAACTGGTCTCCACCATCAACTGTCCCCCTGCAGCTGCCATCAGCCTGCGGCGCAGCTGTCAACCATATCAGGCAACCCGGTCCAGCGTGCGAGGAGCTGTTCCCTTGCCCTGCGTACTGCAGGACTCCTGGACTCACCAAATGGCTGGCAAAGGGGCAGTGGAGCTTCTCCGGCCTCTTGCTCCCTCGATAGGTCTCGCTCCCGGGCCACCAGGCGGCCCTTTCAAATCACAGTGGCCACATTGCTGACTCTGCCCTTCCTCTTTAGTGCCTTACATTAGCAGCCTTGTTGATCCCGGGGCTGGCCAGGCAGGACGGGACAGAGCTCCCTCCTGAACTGGCGCCGCAGGCCAGTTGCCAGGCATCACCTGTGGCTTCTTGTTGCCCTCACTCAGCTGGCAAGTGGGTTGTAGTGAGATTCTGAAGAACTTCTCTCTCCTGAGGGCCTTATGATGCAGCACTTTGAGGCAGCTCCTCCTGCCCTGCACCCCGCTGCAAAGTGGGGAGCGGCTCCACAATCAGGTTTGTAGTTTCAGAAAAACCTCAGAAAGTTTTCCCACACCGTAAGCACCTGGCACATTCCTGATAGTACAGCACTCTTCACTTGCTTGGGCACCAAATAGAGCAGTCAGCATCCGCTTTCTTCTTTGCAATGAAAAAGGTACCAGGACAGTCTAGTCCTTCTCCTACTCCATGGAGGAGTAGCCACTGCATGCGTTCCTACCCCACACACACATCAGGGGCAGCTTTCTTCACACAGCTTCTCCAGCTCTCCCCCCAGGCAGGTACTTTTTGAATATAGCAAGTATATTCCTTGAAGTCTTTTATCTCCACGAGACTACTAACAGGAGGCAAGCACGCACAAGCCCTTAGAGATACTTCCCAAGCAGGATACCACATCAGTGTAAAAATAGTCAGTCCTTTTCCTCCACCACAAACAGAAGCAGCAACTGCAGGCCAACCCACCCTCACACAGAAAAGACAGTGCTGCTCACTCAGTTCTTCTTCTCTTCTTTGTGGCGGGTTCCTCTTGTTTCTTGAAGTAGCCTAAAGTCCTGTGGTTTTATGTGCAATACATATACCACATTTTTTCATTGTTCTCTTTGTTGTAAGAGTCTCTGGACCCAGTCCAAACCGGTCCTGTCCTCCCGGGGCAGTATGACCACAGGGGGCAGAGACAGCATTCTGAAAAAGGAGACACAGCCTATTCACGTGCAAGCGAAACTCCTCCCACCACTCTAAATGCAGACCAGGTCTATTCAGCCCAATGAGGAGGCACCCAGGCAAGGCAGGGCACACCTCAATGCCCCTAGTGACTGTCTAAAGTGAATGCAAATCCCCAGCTCCTGTCACTCAAACACCAGACGCTGAGTACACAAACAGCCAGAGGCACACAGAATGGTAAAGTAAGAAAATGCTAAAAGGTCTCTGGGTCTGATCAGTTTGATTGCATGCTTGTTTCTCAAATGGAGGTATCACAAAGGGGAGGACCAGAGAGATTTTGAGACCAGCAGGATTTTACTCCCCAATATGCTAATAATAGAACACAAACAACTGGGTCTAAACAAAGAAAGAGAGCAGGCCAGTGAGCCTAGCTGGAGTGGTGTATTCCTTTTAATGGATGATTTCCCTCACCTACCATCGGTGGCATGTTTCGTCATCAGAAACCTCCTCACACCGTGATGCCTAGTCACGGTGCGGCCTACACAACATCTCACTAGAGGTAGGAGCACAGCGGATGTTTTTCAGAGGTATAGTAAATATGATTAAAATGAGCAAGATAATGGTGAGGTAGGCAGAGCATGTGTGAAAAATATTATAATTAAAACTGGCTACAGGGTATGCACATAACTCTAATTGTGCTTCCCTGGGTCAGGATTAAATCAAGCAAGAACAGCAAGATATATTATACCCACTGAAGGTTACCATCAAGGTAGGTCGACATGTTTCTGCCTATGTCCCTCTACAGGAGTGTTACAGTATTTATCAGGCTTGCTTACTTGTATATATTAATATGTGGAGGCAAGCCAAGACCCCTCTGACTCCCAAAAAATCAGCATTATGGCATTCAAACTGGATTCAAATAGTAGAAACATAATTTCTGTGAGCTACTACAGCAAAAGGTCTATGCATACATTGATTAAAATAGGCAGAAAAAAACAGATATATTGAAAACTAACTTTAATGGCGCGCACAAAAAACACAAGAAGGTCATGCATCATGGCATTACACAATCAATGCAGTAAAAATAGGATTGTCAGTAATAATATCAGATTGCCAGCCAGAACCCCAGCTCTCCCGCTTCTCCAATAAGAGCAATGAGGAGGCATGAAAAGTAAATGAAATTATGGAAAAGTAACATCCGTGGCCTATATACACTGGAGGGGCAGACTTACTTACATTTCACGCAGTGCAATGTAGCAAAGCAACTTGCTATGCTGCATTGCATGAAAAGGGAGATATCAGAAAAGTGGCATATTTACAAAGATATGACATTTTTTATGCTTCCTTGTACTGGCCCATTGATTGATACCTAGAGCCAGCACAGGCAATCTTTTAACATGGTGCAGAGGTGCCTGTGGTACAGCAGGATTGTTTTTGTGCAGGAAGTAACTCCTTCCTGCACTAGAACAATTCTTAAAGGTATTTTCCTTATTCTATGCGTTATTAAAAATAGAAAAGGGAAGTATCGTAGAGAAATAAAGATATTTCTCTTTGTTATGCATGGACCTGGGAAATGCACAGTTTTGCGTTACCTTGGATTTACTAAGCACGCAAAGCCACCCACGATGGCTTTGAGTGGTGGTAGAGCAGAAATGTAATTTCATCTGTAAGGGTGCATCAAAATCCCATGTAGAAAGCATATATAATCTTGCAATTATGTTAACGTGAAGTGTTAGGATCCTGAAATGTATTAACCACATCCGCGCTCAGAGAATTCTCCTCCTGTGCTCAGATTTACAAAATCCCATGCTTCATGACGAGCTGGGCTCGGCATCAGCGTGCGAGGAGGCTACGCCATGACGAGCCCAGCTCGTCATGAGCCTGGAAGGGGTTAATGTAACAGTCAGGCACATGCATCATTGTTGGCTTTTGCGATTTCTTAATTGCGATTTTTAAGGAATCGCAATTAAGAAATCGCAAAAGCCTATGCATGAAGAAATTGCTGAAAAATTTGCGATTTCCTAAAATTCTTTAATTATGACTCGCAAATTGTGAATCGCAATTAAGGAATACCTCCCCATTCATTCCTATGGGCCTAGAGGCCCATAGGAATGAATGGGAAGACATTCTCAATTTGTGATTAGCAATTAGCGATTCTCAAATTGAGAATGCGATTTCAAGGGTGCAGGGGTGTCCAAAGGACACCCTGTTGCACCGCTGAAATCAATCTGTGCACATATGTTGTGCACACACATGCCCTTAGGGCATGTGTGTGCACAACATGAAACTTTGAAAAATGCACAAAAGTGCATTTTTCAAAGTTTTCGCAAATTACCATGAGGTTCAACCTCATGGTAATTTGCTCCCGCTAATTGTGAAATCGCAATTTTTTAAGGTTTCATGCATTGCATTTAAGGAATCGCAAAATGTGATTCCTGAAATGCAATCGCAATTTGAGAATTCGCAAATATTTGCGAATTCTCAAATTGCGAGGGCCTTCACCCTTCATGCATTCCAAAAGCAGATTTTGCGATCAATCCTTTGATGCATGTACCTGTATGTGACATGTTTTAGGTTATTGATAAATAGTATGGAGAATGAACATAGGAAATTTGTGTAACTAGCAGAAAACGCTAACATGAAGAACCCGTGTTGTGAAGTTAACACCAGTCATTTTCTGAATGTTATTAACAATGTTATTTCTATCAGTAGGTAAAGGTGTTAGTCAAAATGCCATAATGTTCATACAAACCGTAATGCTTAAGGTGCCATGTTTTTTGTTAGCTAAAAGTTGTAGGCCTGAAATGCAAGTCCCTGAAAACTCTTGTTTACAATGAATAGTTTGAATTTCCTGTGCATTGTAGAATCTGTTCTTTTTCAAGTTTGCCCTGCAGGTGGATGACAGTTCTTTTAGCTAGAATAATGCCTTTGTTTCAGTAGCTCTGCAAGGAAAGAGAAGTTACAATTACATGGTTCGGAGGTGATAAAGACGGAGATGGATTCATACTGGAGAAGGCATGGGAAACAAGGACGAAATATTATGAGAAATGCACACCCTTGGAAGAGTACCAACATGGCTGTGCCCATTGAGAATTGTGTGCGCGCTGTGCATTTTGGGAGGTTTGAGCTCGAGATAACAGTTTGTTGGAATTAGGGAAAGTGCCTTCTTTCTTACTTCCAGAGAGAGAGCATCTCAGAGCGAGCTCTTTCTAATGATAGTAGCCTTATGCTCCTTGACCCATTGATGGTGGAGAGACTTCTTAGGAAGGCTCCATGTACTGACACCTTTTTCCTTTTCATTTAAAGTGCTTCGGTAGAGATGTTATCTTAGTACAAGAGTAGGAATAGATGTAATGCTTTTTACTCATCAACCCCCCGATGCAGGGGAATTTGGACTCATGCTTCCTGATTTTCTGCATCCTACGTCTTGAATTGATAGTCTTGTTTATGCTGCACTGTCCAGAATTGGCTTTGAGCTAATTCCTTTATATTTCTATGTACTCATGCTGATGTGTCTCTATGTTCAGTTATTTTTGGTTTTGTAATAAATGAACACTCTTTATATAGTCATCCACGAGTCATTATGTATCCAGTGCAGTGATTGGCTAATTGAATATGTACTAGCGTTTTTATCCCCTTGACATTTCTGTGCTGCTAAAAAGAAACATCAGATTGCATCTTTAGAGAAGGTCTAGAACTAATGGGAGCGGCCCTTTCCGTGGTTTAGTAAATGACTGTTAAAGGCTTTTGTTGCCTTGCATCACCTGCGTGAATCATGGGCAATGCAAATCCTTAGTAAAGCTTACAATTTGCCAGACTACCACATGGCAAGAAGAAGGACATGAAGAAAAAAGGGGAAATTTACACAAAATTACTGTCGACCCACAGGCACTTAACCCCCATCAGTGAGCCCATGAAAATATACTTCAACAAAACTAAACCATATGTTCATGGTCTTCCCACTGGCACCAGCCCTCACACATAATACAGAATTTAGTTAGAACATGGTGTAAATCCAGAAGTGATCTTTACTTTTGCAAATGGCATTGATCAGTTCCATAGGTCAATCAAGAAATTTACTAGTTGAACCATGTCTTATGTGCATGATCAATGTAATAGGTGAGAAAAATAATTTATCTGTGATACTTTTATCAAAATAATCAGGGTTTACATACAATTTTTCTCTTGTGGTGGCAATTACACATTAACCTAATACCATGCGGTAAAACTGAATTAAAAATGACTGTTACTTCAGTGTGTGTTATCACCCAACGGGTGCCAAATGCACTAAGTAGTGAGCTGAGGAAACTGTTCCAAACTTCATTACCATCAAAATGCATCATAATGCGTGGGAATCCACATTTACCGCCAGATTAAACTTCAAAAGAATATTTATCAAATAGAACTCCATGAAAAGATAGTATATCTATATTCACAATTAGGACTGAAAATAATTATAAAATCGGCTTAGATTGTAACAAACAGGGGAATCAAGAAAATGTCCTTTAGTAGATAGTAATAACGCCCAGCCCACACATAGGAAGATAGTGTGCTCTATCTTTTCCTATGGAGAATTGAGTAACAATTGAACAAATAACAGAATGCAAATATTGAAACATATAGCAGACCGAAGCCCACAGAATCTGCCAAAGATATAATGAAATGAATCCTGGGTTTCACTCAGGAATAAATCACTAAATTGGGTAATTGCGAGGCTGGGGCTGGGTGGAGTATTCTGCAGATCTTAAGATGATCAGGATAGTCAAATGGTTTGGCTTGGGTGCAAATTATTTCAGGGTGAGTGTGTAGTACTTTCTTTTACATTTCCTAAATTAGTTGAGACCATTCTAGAGAGAGCCAGTAATGTATCCCTGACCGCACAACAAATTGCAAGTTTACCCCTTGGCTTCTTTTACCAGCCCCTGTCTCTCAACAAACTTTCCAACAGCCAGCCCACCTTAACCAGACACAGTTTCCTGCTTCCTTATTTCCCATTGTAACTTATAAAAGGTTTGATTGCCTGCCTACTCTCAACAATGTGGATTGACTGATGGCCCCTACCAAGCCTAGCAAGGGTCTCTCTTTACCCTACCTGAGCCTAATCTTGGTTCTCATCCAGATGCAATGGCTGAATGCGATTCCTCGTCTTTACAGCCCAGCCCTCATAGGGACCTTATAGCCCCTCAATTGGTAAGATCCGAGAACAACCCCCCTGTTTTAACTGACACTGCCTTGTTTTGGAATGTTGTCGGGTTGGTCATAAATGTACCATGACTCAGTGGCTTGACTTTGTGCCTAAGTTTCATATCCTATGCTTACAAGAAATATGGTCTATGGACCCAATTCATCTCAACGGTTTCAAAACATTTCACTCCCCAGCAATCTCATTTACCTGTGGGAGACCCAAAGGGGGCTTATGCATTTATGTATCAAACATGATGGCTCCTCCAAATATTGCAGTGATTGTGACCAGAGTATACTATCAAATCATCTCAATTCAGATCACACTGCATATAATTATGGCTATAGGAAACCTTTATAACAATGCCTGTGTGCTGGATAACAGTTCCGCCCTCCACCAATTAGACACAGATCTTGAGCGAGTTTTTCGTACTGGATGCAGGTACTCAGTCATCCTAATGGGTGGCGATTTTAGCCTCCGCATATGGCTCCAAACATTCAACAAGGTCTGTGGGATGGTTGCCCCAGATAATGGCAATATCACTCATTTTCTAAATACAGATTACAGGGATTTGTTAAATGATTTACTTTTTCAATACAATCTGAGTTTCTGCAATGAACTGACTAGTTCAAGATTGCTTTTAATGTTAGAGGGGACAACAGTGTCATTGCCTGTTGTTCACTCCACGTTACTCAGCGTTGGTTTTAGATTTTGTTATCCATGGCTCTGCAATTAGCGATCACTTTCCTCAAAGTGTAGCTTTGAATATAAACCTCTTCTCGCAACTGGGGATAATCAAAGTGTAACAACAGTCAAGAGTATTGAAATCTCACGCCACAATGGGTATTCTTTGAGATGGTCCATGTTAGACCTGGCATCTTTGGCGTGGTTTCCCCTGACTGTTTGCATCTACCTCCTGTATTTTTGACGCTGTGCTGGATTTCCTTTTTGCTGTTTTAGATGCTTGGGGCACCTTACCACTGCTGATCAGTGTCAAAGTGCAAGTTCTGCCTGAGTAAATTGTTATTATGATTGGTTATCCATAATTGGCATATTTGTATTACCAAGAAGTCCCTAGTAAAGTGCCCTGAGTGTGCCAGAGCTGGTGATTTAAATACTACTACTGGGCCTGTAGCACTGATTGTGCCACCCACATGACTAGCCCTAAAATGGTGTTTCAGGCCTGCCACCGCAGGGCCTGTGGGCAGTTGCTAACTGCCCTGCTGACCTTGCCAGTGCCCACACTGGCCAGGCATTACCCTTCCCTTTCTGTACACCTTGGACACCCCTATGGAAGGCCCAGGTACCCCCCCCCCCTGGGAAGGGTGCAGTGTATGTGAAAGGTAGAGCATTTACTGGTGTAGGTGACATGCTCTGGTAGTGAATTACATCCATTTTCGTTTTTCACTATTGAGAGGGTTATCTTGCCCATAGGCTATAATGGGGAATGCTGAGTATAGTTTTTACCTGCATATCTTCCCATAGGAGCAAGATAGAAAATTAAAGTCTGGTATCCCTAAACTCAGAATTTAATAACCTATCTTTTAGGAAGGATGGTTTTTAAATCCTATGTTTGAGAACAGCACTTTTAAAAAGTGGCTGTTCTCGTGTCTGACATTTCTATTTGCCTTGGCCTGTTTGTGAATTGACTGTCTGGTTTGTGAGTGACAGAGGCTGGGGAGCCCCCAGGAGGCTGAATGAGTCAGCCCTAGGCTGAATGACTGCATCTGCATCTTGAGTGGTGGGAGGGGATAGCACCTGGGCCTTAATAGGGCTGTGCCTGCCTTCCACAATGTGGCTCCACCTCCTGCTGGGCCACTGACGACCCTGCCCCTCTCTCTGAAAGGAGAGGAGAAGACAGAAAAACAAAGTGCTCAGGAACTGTCCTGAACTGGTTCTGACCAAGCCAAGGCCTCTCTGCCTCTAGAGAACAAAGGAAAGACTAGTATAAAAAGGGTTACCCAGACTACAGAAAATTAGATCATCCTGGAATCGAGAAGGAACCTCTGCCAAGGAGAAAGCTGGAAGACTGAAGAGGAAGGACTGTCCTGCTGTGTGTTTGTGGGCTGACCTGCAGTTGCTTTGCTGCCAAGGAGAGGGGAAGGACTTTGTTGTTGCGTTGTCCCATTGCTTGAAGAGTTCTCCAAGAGCCTGAAGAGAGCTGGCCTCCTGTTAAGTAGTCTCAGGAATGTATGTATGTAAATGTAAATGTATAGGCATTTATATAGCGCACTACATACCCGTAGGGTCCCAAGGCGCTTCGACCGCTGCGAAACCCTTCCTGGTTTCCCTGAGAGATGGTTCCTTAATGGGTATCTCCAGGGTGAGACCAGGCATCCCCGGCGGTCTGGTGGGGCCGTTAGTGAAGATGAGGCAAGCTAATGCCCAGAGTTGCCGAGTGTGATCGCTGATCAGAGTGGGCACCGAGGCGAGAGAATTATCGAGTCCGCTGACCTTGGTCCAGAAACCTGCCGGGCCGGGAATCGAACCCTGGTCCCGGGCCGTCCTCTGCTCTCAGGTCTGCCGCCTCTAACCAGTGAGCCACACTACTTCACTCAGGAACAAAAGGACTTCACTCCCAGCTTCCCCCTGAACTCTGCTGAGAGAGTTCTGCTCTTCTTGGAGTGCTTAATCTGACTGAGGGGCATCTGGAAGTTGTGGCCTGCTGTTTGGGAAGCTGGACAAGGAGAACGATAGACAATCTGCAATTTTCACGCATCGCTCGCTTGCGGAGCGCATCCCCGACAGTGCGAGGAAATTACCACCGCCGCGAGGATTGAGATCGTTGCAGAGCCTGGCATCGCTGGGTGAGATCGCCGCACCCCATTGCTTGCAGACCGATTCACGTCGGTGCGAACATCGTCACAGAGCCATCGCATCGGGAGTAGTGATGGGAGAAGATCGACGCTGCGCCGCGCATCACCGCAGCACCTGAGATCGTCGCCGCCCCGGAGATCGTCACATCGTGTCAGTGCGAGACGCTTCCTACCAAACCTGCGCACTAGGATCCATACAAGGTATTGCATCCCTCCTCATACAGATCGGATTCATTGCAACACGCCCGCTGCATCTAGCGGGTCTGTCGCATCGCCTCCCCAGGGTCTCAGGGGTGACGCATTGCTTGTTTTTCAATGCTGCAGCTTAATTTTGGAACTGTGTCACATCTACAGGTTATTTGGGCTAAACGTGATGCAACTGTGGATTATTTTAACGCAAACCCTAGAACTCTTTGCAAATCACATTCTTGAACTGTGTATGTTGGATTTTTGTCGTTTTGGTCTTGTTTAGTTTAGATTAAATACTTCTATTTTTTTAAACTGGTGTGACGTCCATTTGTGGTGTTTCCACTTTGATACTGTGAGTGTTGGTACAAATACTTTACACATTGCCTTTGATAAGCCTGTCTGCTGGTGCCAAACTACCAAGGGGGTGAGCAGGGGTTATCTAAAGAGCGAATCCCCCTTACCCTGACTAGAGGCAAGGGTCCCTATTTGTCACAAGTGCCTACCTGTGCCAACTAGAGACCCCGAAATCTAACAGTCCATGATAAACCCAACCATTATCCTACAAAATGTAATCTAAAATCAGAGAGCAGCTTATCATGGCCTTCGAACAAATGAAAAAAGGTATCAGAGAAGGGCTTACTGCTAATGGGAACTAAGCTGATTTCGGGAATTGCAGTGGGTTTGACTCGGCCTGCACTAGTGCCCTAAAGAGCTTAAAGTTAAACAACCTTGGTCTACTCAGGAAGTCCAAGAGTGCAGACACGTGTATAAGCTTGCCATCAAACACTGTAATAAAAATCTAAAGGTGGAGTACTGGAATCAATTACTCGAGGCAAGCCTGATGAATTGCAACACAACTTTCTGGCCCATTATTAACTCCCCTTTTTTAGATACAGCTGACAGTTCCCGTATTGAGATCACCATCCCAGAGGCAGAATGGCCAACCCACTTTTCTAATCTCTATTCAAACCAGGAGGCTACTGTGACCACCTTTCCTACATCAGCTCCCTTGAGTGATCCTGCGACAATACTACCCCTGAATGATCAGATTTATCCCGACTTTACCTTAGATGAGGTAGGTTTGGCTCTGAAGGCGAGCAAAGGTGGTAAAGCAACAGGCCCTGATGGGATCCCCATCAACTTATTTAAATCTAATATCGATCTTTGGGGCCCCCTTTTAACACTGCCTTTCTGAGCCTGTCAGAGTGAAGGACTTCTTTGTACCTGGTCTGAGTCCTCTCAAAGTCCCCATTTACAAGAAGGGAGATCGTAATAGTCCAGAACAATATAGACCTATTTCTCTGCTGGTTCAGAAAAGGGGGGGGTGGTGATGGACAGAGTATCTGAATTAAGCGGAACACTCGTACCCAGTCAACAGATCAGGGCTTGATCCATCACCGTTTTCTAGCTCACTGCACCATCCCAGCTCAGAACCTGGCTACATGCAAATTAGTCTGTCCCTGGCCCAGTGCATCATGGGAACAGGGCAGACCAAACTACCAAGCCAATTCTTTTACTGGGAAGGAAACAAGCTTCCGGGGACCGGTTTCTGGCATTACAGCCGTCTTCGGCCCGGCTTGCTTGAATCCTGATGGTGCAGTGAGCAAGGGACTCATGTCTGAGCATACCCTTCCACGCTTATGGTGGACAAAACGATTCAGAAAAGGGGGGTGGTGATGGACAGAGTATCTGAATTAAGCGGAACACTCGTACCCAGTCAACAGATCAGGGCTTGATCCATCACCGTTTTCTAGCTCACTGCACCATCCCAGCTCAGAACCTGGCTACATGCAAATTAGTCTGTCCCTGGCCCAGTGCATCATGGGAACAGGGCAGACCAAACTACCAAGCCAATTCTTTTACTGGGAAGGAAACAAGCTTCCGGGGACCGGTTTCTGGCATTACAGCCGTCTTCGGCCCGGCTTGCTTGAATCCTGATGGTGCAGTGAGCAAGGGACTCATGTCTGAGAATACCCTTCCACGCTTATGGTGGACTCGTTAGTCAAGTTGGCTGGATGCATTCTTCTAGGTAAATTGCAGGACTATGCTGAGTCCAATAGCAGTATTTCGGATTTGCAGTCTGAGTTTCACCCGGGTGTGGGGACCATTGAACAGGCCATTAATTTGAAACTACTTATAGGGAAATATGTGCATATTAAAGGAGGCAGCATGTTTTTGGCATTTGTAGATTTATCCTCTGCTTTTGATTTTGTTATGCATGATAAATTATGGTCAATCATGGTCAGCATGGACATAGATTATACAATTGTGAACTTCCTTAGACATTTGTACGCATCAGGTCGGGCAGAGTATGCTATGGTTTAAACTGTGAATGTACTCAGCCATTTAACATATAGGAGGAGTTTGTCAAGGCTGCCTACTTGCTCCATTCCTGTGTAATCTCTACCTTAACAGCTTAGGTAGAACCCTTGAAAGTAAATGTACTGACCTACCTCAAGTTGGGCTTCGACCAAACTAGGTACTTTTATATGCTGATGATGCTGTTTTAATGGCCTGTACTCCCCTGGGCTTACAGCGATTACTCAAATGAATTTTCCCAGTTCATACAAAATCATGGTTTAAAAATAAATATTAGCAAAATCTTGATAATGAAACTTGAGAAACGAGCTAAAACTGTTGTGACATTTTTGTCGAGGGTACTAGGATTTTGTTAACACCTAATTTTTCAAACCTAGGTATTTTATTTACAAAGAAGGGAACTGGAACAATGCGGTTAAGTCAAGGAGGCTCCAATTTGTTAAAAGCACTGTGGCCTTGCTAAACTACTCTAGGAAGTTGAGCATTAAACATCCGAGGGAAATGATGATCATTTATAGGCCAAATGCAGACCAATCGCCGCAAATGGGTCAGAGCTTTGGGGATATTCAAACATTGATTTACTTTAGTTAGCAGGGAAATGCATTCCTACGGACTCTCCTTGCCCTCCCTAAATCTGTTTAACCTTTGTTAGTCACTCTTGGGAGCCCCCTATTTGGCAGACATGATCAAGATTAAGCCAGTCTTCCTCTGGCTTAAGATCTGGTCCTCCGAAAATACGGAGCATAACCGTTGCATTGTAGAAGATTGCCTCAAATCTACGTCTGCATTTAAAATTCCTCGGCTCAAATTTGTGTGTGACTCTCTGAGCTTTTGATTAGTATTCCCAGGACAGCCCTGAAATCGAAATGTTATTCGCTACTTGAGGAATTGAAGCTATTCAGTGAGATTAAGAAACCCTCTGTCCTGAAGAACCAATTGATTCTGACAAGCTATGACATGCAACCTTAACTAGCTATGTGCACAATCCATGTCATAGGTTTGTGCTCACCCGGTTTTTGGCTGGATAGTTTCCACCATTTAACGAGTTTCCCCATCATTAATAATTGGAGGCACGATCCTATGAAATGCCCATGTGACAATGCATCCTTGCAGAGTACCATTCATATTCTCTTTTTTGTGTGAATTTTACTCAGACCTGAGGAAATGTTACATTAAGCCTCTATTAAAACCGCTTGGTTTCGTTCAATGTCAACCAGCCTTTATCTACCTGCAATCACTCCCAAGTTTGTATATATGTGCTGTATTTTCACGCTTTTTACTGGCTGTTATAAGAAGTAGGAAGCAGCTGTAGAATTTTACTGACAACAAGAGGATGTTCTTGTCTGGTTTTATATATGCATTTGAACTATCCTTTTAACTGTTTTTTAATTCAGATAATGTTATATTTTTGTAGCTTTTATGATTCGCCATGTGATTTCTAATAAAGCTTATTTGACTTGACTTGATTCAATGGCAGCGGGAAAAGTAAAGCATCATGTTGGGTCTACTACAGACTTGGTGTTTCTGTCACTAGCTTAGAACTTGGGGGCAGAGTTATCAAAATGTCAAGCAACACAGCAAGACAAAATGCTGTGCTGTGTGGCATGACAGGGAAAGAGCAGAAATGAGCCATATCTATTAAGATTTGATGCATGTCATCTCGCTCCTTGTAATGGGGCACTGATTGCTACCTAGCACCAATGCAGGCACCCATGGGCCATGGTGAGTTAAAAGCAGGAATGATTTTGTGCAGGTAGAGACACCTTCCAGCACTAAAACAATCCTTTGAAGTATTTTGCTATTTCTACGTGTGCTGCAAAATGCAACACTCATAGAACGAGGAAATAATGAGCAGAAATAAAGGTATTTCTCCTCACTGCACCTCTGTTGGGAAGGGATACCATTTTGATGCAATCCCAGATTTATTACCCTTAGTAAATCTGTGACTATCAAAATCTATGGGTGGATGCACAGGAAGGTCCATACTTCATCCATGGAATGCCTTCCCAGTGCTACCTTCTGCTACTCTGAATTTACAAAGCCACGAAGATCCACACAGGTGGCTTTACGTGGCTTAGTGAATTCTACCAAAGTGCCTGCAATGCCTTGCATCACCTTGCATGAAGCTAGGGCAATGCAAGCCCTTTGTAAATCTAGGCCCTGTACCCTTATTCATTTATTGACATGAACCACCATTCAACCTACCTAAACCCCACAAGAGACCTCCGCTCCACCCAACTGGCCCTTGCCACCATCCCTCAGATAGGCAAGACCAGGACCGGAGGAGGATCCTTTTCCAACCCCGCCGCCAAAACTTGGAACACCCTGCCTCTCCACGTAAGGCTATCCCATTCGCTGATCCAATTCAGGAAGGATCTCAAGACCTGGCCCTTTGACTGAACCTCAGTGCCAAGACAGACCTTCAGCTCCCCCACTTCTAGTGCCTTGTCACCTTTACGGGTGAGTAGTCGCACTTAGCAAGCATTGATGGATTGATTGATTGATGGTTTGTAACACTGGAGTCTAGATCTCCTGCCAATGTAATTACTTCTAGTGTTTCCATCATGATCAGGTAATTATTGGCCTCCTTCCTCTCCCTGTCAGCCAATACAGCAAGATTGTTAGCGCTGTCATGGTCATGGAAGTGTACACACCAGGAAAATTAGGAAAATAGTAAAGGAAATATTGAGTAGGGAACTATACACCTACTCCAATGTTATTGAATTAGGGTTGGGAATTTCATCAAGGGTCACTTTGCATTAAAAAAAAATGTGGGGGCAAGCCGATAAATACCACAAATTAAACCGTAAGACACTGGGAAAATGATATGATTTTTCTTGCAAGCTTGCAGTGTGGCATGCCAAAGAAAAGTAAAAGTTTATTAGTTAGGGCAATCAGCAAACCTTGGACGTTTAATTGCAATGCTAATTTTAAATAAATATTATTGTATTTCAACGGTCAACTTACTTACTCTTGGAGCAGCAGTAATTTTTTTTTCAGCTACTATCCTACCTTTGAGGCAGCTGTTCCCTTAAGGCAGTCAGATAGCATGTATATTCCAAAGTAAATTTTGATTTTGTTTGTTTAAAGAACATATTGTTAGATGTGGAATCACGAACGATTTTTTAAAGACAAAATAAGAGGTAGTTAAGGAGAAAACCAAAGTCTGCAAATACACTTTTGTACTAGAACAGTTTGTAGAGCTATTAAGTTAACCAATTAGAATAATTGTTACACCAATAAACTTTGAGGTGCAGTTCACTTACTTCAGTAACTATACCACGGGTTTATACAGTTAGCTATTTCGATACTTCCTGCCTTCATATGTAAGCAATTCCTCCTCTTAATGAAGTTCCTATGAAAACAAAGTCCCATTTGAGTTCCTCACTTAACCACAAAACATTAACATCCTTCTTTTCATTTTTTTAGTGTCGTTTCAGTGTGTTCTTGTGGCTCTTCAAAATGCACATTAGTCGGTGTTGATTTTAGGCCTTACTAATAACAACTTTAGCTGTCTGGAAAACCACCTGCTACCAATTATTAAAAAAAGAACAATAAAAAATAGAGAGTGAGAGTCGTCTTTGAGTCAGCACCATTTTGCAATTAACTTTCATGTGTTTTTCAGGGTTTGTATTTACTTGGTGAGCTGTATTTCACGGCCAACACAATTTGTGGATAGGTTCATTGGTTCCTTTTGTGTTCTGCTTAGGTTTTGAAGATGGGGCATTACATATTCCGTTTAGAGTGCAGATGAGAAAGGATGGATAGCTTGATGTTTGAGGACTGAGTGTGTGTGCTTTCATATATGCACTTTCCTGTCATGATAACATCTTGCTAGAGTTATAGTTTTATGAAGATGCAACAAAATAGTGACCTTTTGTGTATATTCTATTCCTATTCTTACTTGATAAAGTAAGTATATCTGCACATATAGGGGTATATTCTCAAGGACTTATTGCTGAGTTATTGGCACTTTAGCGCAGCAAAAGTGGTTACAGAAATATCGCCCTATTCTCAAGCTGGTGCAAAGTGCCGATATTGCCAGTTTTCCAGCGATAGCTTCAGCAAAGAACATCGCCACGGATGAGAGTGACAAATAATGCTTATGATATGCAGGGTAGGCGTTTCCGTACAAAAATATACGAAAACACCACTTCTCGATATTCTCAATGACCAGCCAGATCTGCGATGCAATCAAAAAACAGGCGAGTTGGCAGCAGGGATTTAATACCTGCCTTTTACTGGTGTAAAGCAGGACGACTACCTGCAGTATGAAAGGGAGCCCAGCCCAGAGCCAAATCTGAAGACCTGTCATGGAGACACTGATCATGCAGCTTGGAGACCCAAGAGGTCCAGAACACCCACCGCCATCACCCCCATACATCCCCAGATAACCCCCCCTCCTCACTACTACTGAGGCGTCGCAGAACAGGACAGCAGATGTCTGAAAATGGCATGGCCCTCAGCCACACAATAGCACAATGTAGAGAGAGGTAGGAACCAAGTATGTGTGAAGGAGGCAAGTCACCCATGAATAAGTACTGCCAATGCCAAGTGTAGCGGTGATGTGCTGGACAGACCTCAGTATGCAGAGCACATACCTGTCCATGTGGACATATACTGCTGGTGTTTGTAGTGTTGTGGACAGTGGACGCAACCATGTTACCTCAGACAGTGGGGAAGACCTCGGTCATGTAGCTGTGTCATTCCCCCTGTAAGCATAAGCAGAGTGGGCTGGTCTGGCGTACGCCAGTCCAGCGTAGGAGTGTGAATAAATAGGCTGGGGCGCTGGGCGTAATTCACTTCCGGGTTGGCCAACGCGTCTGACAGGGCGGCGCCCCTCACCTTGCCAAAAGTCTGCCGCAGTGACCGCCGACCTCCTCGACACAGAACCCCAGCGAAAGCAGCGGCACAGCACAACGGAGTTATGTCTGTGCTGACTACTGCCTTCGACCTACACTGCAGTCAACAGGGCTCACAATACAGATCGAGTTGCGATTGCAGAAGGCGCAGTCCAGTAGGTAACAGACATTGCTACCAGTGCGGCCCACCCCGACCACACATCATCTCAGGCTACGCACACGCTGCACGCCACAGGTGCCACTAACTCAGTGTACCACAAGTCAACGCCATGTGGCCTTATTGAGGCAGAACTCATTAGGCAAAATACATTGCTCCCAGTGCGGCCCACCCGGATGACACATCATCACTGTCTGCGCATCCCCTGAGCGCTTCAGGTGCCACTAACTCTGTGCACCACAAGTCAATGCCACGTGGCTGTGGGCCTCTGCTGACCTCTGCCTCCGACCTACACTGCGGTCAGCAAGGACCACAGACATCCATTCCATTCCTGAACTTCATGGACGATACATCATCGCAGGTTGTGCATTCGCTGATCACCACAGGTGCCACTAACTCTCTGCACCAAAACCTATGGACCCTTTATGATTGAGTTACGTACTGCGGATGCAACAATGTCACTTCAGGCAGTGTGGAATACCTGGGATGATGAGGACGAAGGTGAGACCAGTGT
This sequence comes from Lissotriton vulgaris, assembly GCF_964263255.1. Lineage (NCBI taxonomy): Eukaryota > Metazoa > Chordata > Amphibia > Caudata > Salamandridae > Lissotriton > Lissotriton vulgaris. The sequence goes on from NC_141694.1 coordinate 504,840,209, forward strand.
AACACACCCTACTGCAGCTGCAGCAGGAATATCCCGAAGGGAAACAATCATTGACAATTTATCCACATGAGCACGCTCAGCTCTGGTGCCCCTACCTCAGTGCACCACAAGTCATGGCCCCTTCTGATTGAACATTGGGTGACCTCTGTACTTGCTCCGGGTACCTCCATGAAGCTTCGCAGTTGTTTGGGTTATGTTGCTGTTTTCTGTTTCCGCTTTAATATTGATCACCAGGATCATACATGCCAAGTGTTGTGTGTATCTGTATTCCCGCAGCATGAGCCAAATGCCTTCCCACATTAGCAGCGCCAGTTCAGCCAGGCATGTACATCTGTCCCTGCTCTATCCTTAACATAGGCCTACACTCATGTGGCCCACCACCTTCAACGGCCAACATCACAGTGTCGTAGTCAGGCTTGTGGACATGCGCAGACAGGCATGACAACACTGTGCCGTAGGAGTGGAAGTGATGCAATCGCGCAGCGCACTTAAGTAAATGGGTTCGGGGGAGGGAGAAGCAGCTGTGAGGCAACATAACACACAGTGATGCCGCTCATATGCCACATGCAAGACATGTCAAACATGAATCCCAAAGTCACGCACATTTCAATCCCCACCCCCAACAAGCCACATTGCATTTCCAGAATGCAAGCAGATTAGTAACTAACATTAGGTATGAAAGCTCCTTTGTTTGAACTATCCGGCAGTAGCACATCTGCACCTCCGACCTCGGAATTGCATGTGCTTGGCACCCCTGACAGATACCATAGCAACTGATGACGACTCCCACAGACAGAAGTCCTTGCTCGAAGTTATCTTGCATGGAATGCCCTTCACACTTACTCCTACACCATCCCAAGCGTACAACCGTTGCACACTAAAACAACTCATTGATCTGAGCTGTGGCATTTCATCCACAGAACTGGCGCAGGTCACAACATTTCCGCTTCAACCAGAGCCACTGACCCAATGGCTGAACATCCTGGACACATGCACAACCCCTGTCACGTGGAACTGTACTGTGCATGTTTGCTGCATTTACTGGGTGCATTGCCATTGGCAGTGATGCGGATCAGTTACCGGCTAAGCTTCCACCTTTCCAACGTCACCTGCGCTCAGCCTGTGTTGCATTGTCGATTGTGCATATTCGAGTGGTGCACGTATGACTGCCTATCCAACAGGACTCTAGCTGAACTGGATTTTGACATGTGTGTGCGCCCCCTGTTGGCCCACAACCAGGAGTGTCACTGTGATACCCGTTTATGGGATGCCTTGATACTTAACTAGTGGGATGGAGGCTCATCACAACCGTGCTCTCATCCTGTAAGATTTCTAGATGCCTTGATACTTGGCATACATCCTGGCAGCTGGACCTGGGAAATTGCACAAATCCTCGTGTGCAGTGACCACATTGAACCACTACCCTATTGGGCTGTAGTGCAAATTGGTGAAAGGAGGTCAACGCAGCACATCTGTCCGGACCTGCTAATGGATGAACTCGCATTCCTGTTTGATGAAGTCGACAACGACCTCATGTTGGAAATATTAGTCTACGAAGCTGCAATTGCTTTCATGGACGAGTAACTATGTACCTGCAGCCACAACAGATTTGAACACATTGCACATGTCCCAAAACCTTGTTGCATCTTGGAGATCTGGTCACATATCCTACGATAACAGTGGACATGGCTACATTTGCCTGGACTCCAAATACATGAGAGGACAACAACGTGGCTCAACACACACCTGTGAAAGGTGAGGCACTCCCCCGGAGTTAACAGCAGCGCTTGGCAGCGTTCCTCATTCTGACATACTGCTGCATTGGTCTGCGTGTTGTGGCACTTATCTTGCATGTACTGACACACATATGCTAATAAAGTCTACGCACCTTCACTTGTATTCAACTGTAATGAGTGTTCATTTGAATGACAATGTGTGTCTCATTGCCTATCTGGATCACAGCCATACATGGTATTGATAGCATTACTCAGGGAGTACCTTTTTCGATACATTCATCCATACTTTCATTCTTGATTGATCATGGCAATGACTCATCTGTGTGAATTGGAATGTTTTATTCACATTCAGTGGAGTGTTAAAGCTGGACCAGTACAGGGCCATGCAAACCCCACTTTCCATTGTTAGCCCGTGGAAGGCCAGCCAGAGTCCTTTGGGGATTGACAAGTTCATAGGGAGTGGAAGGCTACAGTCTGCAGTGTGATTGCTGTGTCATTGTAACCAAACCAAATATAACAGTCCATGTCGAGGTCCAAGATATGTGTCGCTCAGTGTATAGGGGACAGTGGGAGGTGTTATTCCAGGGCATGATGAAGAGGGCAGAACCAAGCTGAACCCGGCCATATGGCTGAGATGAATGCTACCACTTTATTCTTACCACAAAGCCAGATTCATCATCATCTTTGTCCTCTGATGTGTCAGGTGCCTCACATGTGGGTGGTGATGTTTTGTCTGCATCACTGTGTGTCAGTGAGACATCAGGGGGTGGAGGTGGAATGTCTGCCACACTGTGTGGCACTGACACTTCAGGGGGAGGGGATATGGATGTAATAGTAGCACCATCATCCATCTGTGCCAGGCCTTGTGGTGGCAATGACATGACGAGGATCTGCAGGGCATGGAAGATCACAGCCGTGGTGTTGGGTGTCGATTTACATACCGTATATAAGTTTCCCAATTTAAGCCCTTATATAGGCACAATTTGCATTGCCCTTATGTAGGCATAGAAATCCTACCCTTATTTAGGCATTATCCATGCTAACCAAATACAGGCATGGCTACATACATCCGTCCATCCACGTCACAAATAGTTCTTGGACAACCAGACTCTTAAGCCTTTAGGACTTCCCTTTGCTTGGATTTTTGATTTCTCCAAGAACTCATTTATTATGCATGAACATCTATTCCTTAGGGGTTCATTCATGACGTTCCTCTGCCCGGTTAGTTAGTGCTGAACAAAGATGTGCAGGTAAGCCTAAAATGTATACCATGAGGACATGCTTGCCTAGATAGTAATGACAAGAGGGATAAGTATATGGTTTGAGAATGTTAGATAACCATGAATCATATAGTTCTCACATACTAACTGTAATAGTCTAGAAATGGACTTGGTCTCACTAAAGAAATTAATTGAATTGTATTGCTTGCACCCAAGGTATTTCCATACTTAATCCTTTGGTGGCGGTACCCAACTGGAAAATCCAACAGACCTCTCTCATTTTGCGTATGCTTCCTGAGATTTGCCTTTCTTCGGGTATATACGTTCTAAAATATACCACCGAAAGTCATCTGGTGTATGGTTGTTATCTCTGTAATGACTGACCAGAGGAGCAGCTGTTTTGTTGGTTCTGACAGCAGATCTATGTTCCGTCAGTCTCATATTGAAGGGCCTACCTGTCTCTCCGACATAGCCCAGATTACATGGGCAAATTAACAAATAAACAACACTGGAGGTTCTGCAGTGATTAAGCTCTGTGGGTACGATCACTTGACCATTAAAGGTAAACGTGGATGCTTCTATGGCAGTCTCACATGATTTGCACTTGTTGTATTTATAATTCCCCGTGACTGTTGTCAGTCCTGTGATGCTTTGTTTGACCTGGCTTTTGGTGCTCATGCGTGAGCGTACTACATAGTCCTTCAGGTTTTTATTCCGTTTATATGCAAACATGGGTTTCGGGATTTTATCTTTGTCCATGTCTGCATTTAAAACTTGCCAACTTGAAAACACTGCTTGCTTAACCCTTTCATTCAGCATGGAATGACTTGTAATGAAAATTGGTCTGGTATTTTGGGATTCTTGCTTGGTGGTATGAAGCAAGTGTTGTTGGTCATAAAAACGGCCCCTCTTGTATGAGTCCCTAATTATTTTATTCGGATAGCCCCTGGCCAGGAACTTCTGCTTCATGTCCATTGACCTGATATCAAAGTCTTTGATATCTGTACGATTGCGCCTAAGGTGCAAAAATTCGCCGAATGGTATGCTTTTTTTTTTGTACACTGGGGTGGAAGCTATCATAGTGCAGAAGCGTGTTCCTCGCAGTCGGCTTGACAAACAAGTCCACCGAGAGGAACCCTCCACTGCACTTGATAAGGATATCCAGGTATTCTACCTTCTGCTGAGTGATAGTATGAGTAAAATGTATATTTTCATCAGTCAGATTGATCCACTCTAGGAATTGAGATACTTAATACCAGATCCATGGGGAAACATAGTCTTGATATATTCGACCTGCTCATAGATATGAAACTTGATCTCCTGTTTCTTACTGAGACTTGGCTTGATTCCAACTCAGAGCCGGATATAGTTGCTTCTCTTCCTGCTGGCTATACCGTGGTACGCCTGGACAGATCTGAAGGCAGAGGTGGGGGGATAGCGATAATATCTATACAGCCACTGTGTTGTCAACTTGAACCTCTCGCTATCGCTGATAGTGAGACAGGAGCCTTTTCCATTAAGGTTAACGCTGGGAACACGCTGAAGGGCTTCTTGATTTATCGCGCTCCTGGTCCCTCTACCCACTTCACCACCAGCCTTGCCGAAGGAATAACGGAAGCCGCTCTGCGTAGGGACAAGTTTATGCTCTTAGGTGACTTGAACATCCATCTGGACGATCTATCAGACAAAAGAACTACTGACTTTTATCAGCAACTACAGTCCCTCCAACTATATATTAGATCTAAGGCCCGACCCACCAAAAAGGCCACTTGTTGGATCCCATCTTTGCCAACTGGAAAGATATAGAAGTTAAGTCCCCCGTCCCTGTCCCCTGGTCAGACCACTTCTTAGTACCTTTTATAATAACTATCCCTGCCAGTAATACCCAAAAGCGTTCTAATACTAAATACTTGAGTCGCAAATGGACTGCGTTTTCCAAAGTTAAGTTCGATACTGCTCTGACCAAAGGCGGCAGACCAGGAGGTGAGGATGCTGTTACTGCATCAGATAGATTAGATGGTCGCATTACTAATGCTTTGGATGACACAGCCCCTCTTTGTCACAAAAAACCCTGTAGTAGACCCCATAAATCCGCCCCCTGGTTTAGCGAAGAACTTCGCCTAGCTAAAGCAGAATGTAAACAACTAGAAAGACAGTGGAGGGTGGCCTACCTTGATCAAGCAAAACTGAGATACATAGGCAAAAGCAGAGAATATCATAGCTTGATCAGGCGTGCCAAAACTAATTACTTTTCAGGTAGGATAGAAGAAGCTCAAAACTCTACCAAGGAGCTATTTAAAATGTATAAGGAAATCCCTCTGTGCGGCTCATCTGTTGACCCATCCTTGGTCTCAGAAGAATCCTGCAACCGCATTGCCGCTTTCTTCTCTGATAAAGTGGCCACTATCTACTCCGCTTTTTCAGGGGGAAAGGAAAAGGTAACAGAGTTCAGTGAGAATATATTGGTCGATGTAGGTGTTAATAGGCTGGGCAACTTTGTCACCCCATCCCCTAATGAGCTTCAGCAGATATGCCGCTCCATTAAGTCAGAATCCCCCCGTGATCCGGCATCACCGAAACTTCTTGGAGAGAGTATTGAAATCCTTGAACCCTATATTAGGGATGTTCTGGATCTTTCTTTTGGGTCCGGGACCGTACCCAAAAGCTGGAAGCAAGCGATAGTGCTCCTGGTTAAAAAAAAAACGAATCTCAGTTGGGACAGGCTGGACAATCTCCGTCCCATCTCCCTCCTCCCCTACCTGGCCAAAGTGGCAGAAAAGGTGGCAAATCTTCAACTTATGACATTTGTGGAGAAAGCCAACCTTTCCATCCTACTCAGCTTGGCTTTCGCTCCCGCCACTCCACGGAGTCCGCGCTGCTCATGGCCACTGAGACCATCAGGCAAGGGGCAGATGAGGGGCATACTATGGCTCTCATCTTACTTGACCTGAGTGCCGCCTTTGACACTGTATTTACAACAAGGGGTGGTGAGGGACAGAGTCTCTGAATTAAGCAGAAAACTCTCGCCCAGTCAAGAGATCAGGGCTAGATCCAACACCGTTTTTTAGCTCACTGCACCATCCCAGTTTCAGAACCTGGCTGTATGCAAATTAGTCTGTTCCTGTCCCAGTGCATGATGGGAACAGGGCAAACCAAACTACAAAAGCCAATTCTTACACTGGGAAGGAAACAAGCTCCCGGGGACCGGTTTCTGGCATTACACCCGTCTTCGGCCCGGTTTGCTTGAATCCTGATGGTGCAATGAGCAAGGGACTCATGTCTGAGTATACCCTTCCACGCTTAGGGTGGACAAAAATATTTACAACAAGGGGTGGTGAGGGACAGAGTCTCTGAATTAAGCAGAAAACTCTCGCCCAGTCAAGAGATCAGGGCTAGATCCAACACCGTTTTTTAGCTCACTGCACCATCCCAGTTTCAGAACCTGGCTGTATGCAAATTAGTCTGTTCCTGTCCCAATGCATGATGGGAACAGGGCAAACCAAACTACAAAAGCCAATTCTTACACTGGGAAGGAAACAAGCTCCCGGGGACCGGTTTCTGGCATTACAGCCGTCTTCGGCCCGGTTTGCTTGAATCCTGATGGTGCAATGAGCAAGGGACTCATGTCTGAGTATACCCTTCCACGCTTAGGGTGGACAAAAATATTTACAACAAGGGGTGGTGAGGGACAGAGTCTCTGAATTGAGCAGAAAACTCTCGCCCAAGTCAAGAGATCAGGGCTAGATCCAACACAGTTTTTTAGCTCACTGCACCATCCCAGTTTCAGAACCTGGCTGTATGCAAATTAGTCTGTTCCTGTCCCAGTGCATGATGGGAACAGGGCAAACCAAACTACAAAAGCCAATTCTTACACTGGGAAGGAAACAAGCTCCCGGGGACCGGTTTCTGGCATTACAGCCGTCTTCGGCCCGGTTTGCTTGAATCCTGATGGTGCAATGAGCAAGGGACTCATGTCTGAGTATACCCTTCCACGCTTAGGGTGGACAAAAATATTTACAACAAGGGGTGGTGAGGGACAGAGTCTCTGAATTAATCAGAAAACTCTCGCCCAGTCAAGAGATCAGGGCTAGATCCAACACCGTTTTTTAGCTCACTGCACCATCCCAGTTTCAGAACCTGGCTGTATGCAAATTAGTCTGTTCCTGTCCCAGTGCATGATGGGAACAGGGCAAACCAAACTACAAAAGCCTAATTCTTACACTGGGAAGGAAACAAGCTCCCGGGGACCGGTTTCTGGCATTACACCCGTCTTCGGCCCGGTTTGCTTGAATCCTGATGGTGCAATGAGCAAGGGACTCATGTCTGAGTATACCCTTCCACGCTTAGGGTGGACAAAAATATTTACAACAAGGGGTGGTGAGGGACAGAGTCTCTGAATTAAGCAGAAAACTCTCGCCCAGTCAAGAGATCAGGGCTAGATCCAACACCGTTTTTTAGCTCACTGCACCATCCCAGTTTCAGAACCTGGCTGTATGCAAATTAGTCTGTTCCTGTCCCAGTGCATGATGGGAACAGGGCAAACCAAACTACAAAAGCCAATTCTTACACTGGGAAGGAAACAAGCTCCCGGGGACCGGTTTCTGGCATTACAGCCGTCTTCGGCCCGGTTTGCTTGAATCCTGATGGTGCAATGAGCAAGGGACTCATGTCTGAGTATACCCTTCCACGCTTAGGGTGGACAAAAATATTTACAACAAGGGGTGGTGAGGGACAGAGTCTCTGAATTGAGCAGAAAACTCTCGCCCAAGTCAAGAGATCAGGGCTAGATCCAACACAGTTTTTTAGCTCACTGCACCATCCCAGTTTCAGAACCTGGCTGTATGCAAATTAGTCTGTTCCTGTCCCAGTGCATGATGGGAACAGGGCAAACCAAACTACAAAAGCCAATTCTTACACTGGGAAGGAAACAAGCTCCCGGGGACCGGTTTCTGGCATTACAGCCGTCTTCGGCCCGGTTTGCTTGAATCCTGATGGTGCAATGAGCAAGGGACTCATGTCTGAGTATACCCTTCCACGCTTAGGGTGGACAAAAATATTTACAACAAGGGGTGGTGAGGGACAGAGTCTCTGAATTAATCAGAAAACTCTCGCCCAGTCAAGAGATCAGGGCTAGATCCAACACCGTTTTTTAGCTCACTGCACCATCCCAGTTTCAGAACCTGGCTGTATGCAAATTAGTCTGTTCCTGTCCCAGTGCGTGATGGGAACAGGGCAAACCAAACTACAAAAGCCAATTCTTACACTGGGAAGGAAATAAGCTCCCGGGGACCGGTTTCTGGCATTACAGCCGTCTTCGGCCCGGTTTGCTTGAATCCTGATGGTGCAATGAGCAAGGGACTCATGTCTGAGTATACCCTTCCACGCTTAGGGTGGACAAAAATATTTACAACAAGGGGTGGTGAGGGACAGAGTCTCTGAATTAATCAGAAAACTCTCGCCCAGTCAAGAGATCAGGGCTAGATCCAACACCGTTTTTTAGCTCACTGCACCATCCCAGTTTCAGAACCTGGCTGTATGCAAATTAGACTGTTCCTGTCCCAGTGCATGATGGGAACAGGGCAAACCACACTACAAAAGCCAATTCTTACACTGGGAAGGAAACAAGCTCCCGGGGACCGGTTTCTGGCATTACAGCTGTCTTCGGCCCGGTTTGCTTGAATCCTGATGGTGCAATGAGCAAGGGACTCATGTCTGAGTATACCCTTCCATGCTTAGGGTGGACAAAAATATTTACAACAAGGGGTGGTGAGGGACAGAGTCTCTGAATTAAGCAGAAAACTCTCGCCCAGTCAAGAGATCAGGGCTAGATCCAACACCGTTCATCACCACCCCCTTTTTCTGAATCATTTTTGTCCACCATAAGCGTGGAAGGGTATACTCAGATGTGAGTCCCTAGCTCATTGCACCATCAGGATTCAAGCAAGCCTGGCCGAAGACGGCTGAAATGCCAGAAACCGGTCCCCGGTAGCTTGTTTCCTTCCCAGTATAAGAATTGGCTTGGTAGTTTGGTCTGCCCTGTTCCCATGATGCACTGGGCCAGGGTCAGGCTAATTTGCATATAGCCAAGTTCTGAGCTGGGATGGTGCAGTGAGCTGAAAAACTGTGATGGATCAAGCCCTGATCTTTGGACTGGGTAAGAGTGGTCTGCTTAATTCAGACACTCTGTTCATCACCACCCCCTTTTTCTGAATCATTTTTGTCCACCATAAGCGTGGAAGGGTATACTCAGATGTGAGTCCCTAGCTCATTGCACCATCAGGATTCAAGCAAGCCGGGCCGAAGACGGCTGAAATGCCAGAAACCGGTCCCCGGTAGCTTGTTTCCTTCCCAGTATAAGAATTGGCTTGGTAGTTTGGTCTGCCCTGTTCCCATGATGCACTGGGCCAGGGTCAGGCTAATTTGCATATAGCCAAGTTCTGAGCTGGGATGGTGCAGTGAGCTGAAAAACTGTGATGGATCAAGCCCTGATCTTTGGACTGGGTAAGAGTGGTCTGCTTAATTCAGACACTCTGTTCATCACCACCCCCTTTTTCTGAATCATTTTTGTCCACCATAAGCGTGGAAGGGTATACTCAGATGTGAGTCCCTAGCTCATTGCACCATCAGGATTCAAGCAAGCCGGGCCGAAGACGGCTGAAATGCCAGAAACCGGTCCCCGGTAGCTTGTTTCCTTCCCAGTATAAGAATTGGCTTGGTAGTTTGGTCTGCCCTGTTCCCATGATGCACTGGGCCAGGGTCAGGCTAATTTGCATATAGCCAAGTTCTGAGCTGGGATGGTGCAGTGAGCTGAAAAACTGTGATGGATCAAGCCCTGATCTTTGGACTGGGTAAGAGTGGTCTGCTTAATTCAGACACTCTGTTCATCACCACCCCCTTTTTCTGAATCATTTTTGTCCACCATAAGCGTGGAAGGGTATACTCAGATGTGAGTCCCTAGCTCATTGCACCATCAGGATTCAAGCAAGCCGGGCCGAAGACGGCTGAAATGCCAGAAACCGGTCCCCGGTAGCTTGTTTCCTTCCCAGTATAAGAATTGGCTTGGTAGTTTGGTCTGCCCTGTTCCCATGATGCACTGGGCCAGGGTCAGGCTAATTTGCATATAGCCAAGTTCTGAGCTGGGATGGTGCAGTGAGCTGAAAAACTGTGATGGATCAAGCCCTGATCTTTGGACTGGGTAAGAGTGGTCTGCTTAATTCAGACACTCTGTTCATCACCACCCCCTTTTTCTGAATCATTTTTGTCCACCATAAGCGTGGAAGGGTATACTCAGATGTGAGTCCCTAGCTCATTGCACCATCAGGATTCAAGCAAGCCGGGCCGAAGACGGCTGAAATGCCAGAAACCGGTCCCCGGTAGCTTGTTTCCTTCCCAGTATAAGAATTGGCTTGGTAGTTTGGTCTGCCCTGTTCCCATGATGCACTGGGCCAGGGTCAGGCTAATTTGCATATAGCCAAGTTCTGAGCTGGGATGGTGCAGTGAGCTGAAAAACTGTGATGGATCAAGCCCTGATCTTTGGACTGGGTAAGAGTGGTCTGCTTAATTCAGACACTCTGTTCATCACCACCCCCTTTTTCTGAATCATTTTTGTCCACCATAAGCGTGGAAGGGTATACTCAGATGTGAGTCCCTAGCTCATTGCACCATCAGGATTCAAGCAAGCCGGGCCGAAGACGGCTGAAATGCCAGAAACCGGTCCCCGGTAGCTTGTTTCCTTCCCAGTATAAGAATTGGCTTGGTAGTTTGGTCTGCCCTGTTCCCATGATGCACTGGGCCAGGGTCAGGCTAATTTGCATATAGCCAAGTTCTGAGCTGGGATGGTGCAGTGAGCTGAAAAACTGTGATGGATCAAGCCCTGATCTTTGGACTGGGTAAGAGTGGTCTGCTTAATTCAGACACTCTGTTCATCACCACCCCCTTTTTCTGAATCATTTTTGTCCACCATAAGCGTGGAAGGGTATACTCAGATGTGAGTCCCTAGCTCATTGCACCATCAGGATTCAAGCAAGCCGGGCCGAAGACGGCTGAAATGCCAGAAACCGGTCCCCGGTAGCTTGTTTCCTTCCCAGTATAAGAATTGGCTTGGTAGTTTGGTCTGCCCTGTTCCCATGATGCACTGGGCCAGGGTGAGGCTAATTTGCATATAGCCAAGTTCTGAGCTGGGATGGTGCAGTGAGCTGAAAAACTGTGATGGATCAAGCCCTGATCTTTGGACTGGGTAAGAGTGGTCTGCTTAATTCAGACACTCTGTTCATCACCACCCCCTTTTTCTGAATCATTTTTGTCCACCATAAGCGTGGAAGGGTATACTCAGATGTGAGTCCCTAGCTCATTGCACCATCAGGATTCAAGCAAGCCGGGCCGAAGACGGCGGAAATGCCAGAAACCGGTCCCCGGTAGCTTGTTTCCTTCCCAGTATAAGAATTGGCTTGGTAGTTTGGTCTGCCCTGTTCCCATGATGCACTGGGCCAGGGTCAGGCTAATTTGCATATAGCCAAGTTCTGAGCTGGGATGGTGCAGTGAGCTGAAAAACTGTGATGGATCAAGCCCTGATCTTTGGACTGGGTAAGAGTGGTCTGCTTAATTCAGACACTCTGTTCATCACCACCCCCTTTTTCTGAATCATTTTTGTCCACCATAAGCGTGGAAGGGTATACTCAGATGTGAGTCCCTAGCTCATTGCACCATCAGGATTCAAGCAAGCCGGGCAGAAGACGGCTGAAATGCCAGAAACCGGTCCCCGGTAGCTTGTTTCCTTCCCAGTATAAGAATTGGCTTGGTAGTTTGGTCTGCCCTGTTCCCATGATGCACTGGGCCAGGGTCAGGCTAATTTGCATATAGCCAAGTTCTGAGCTGGGATGGTGCAGTGAGCTGAAAAACTGTGATGGATCAAGCCCTGATCTTTGGACTGGGTAAGAGTGGTCTGCTTAATTCAGACACTCTGTTCATCACCACCCCCTTTTTCTGAATCATTTTTGTCCACCATAAGCGTGGAAGGGTATACTCAGATGTGAGTCCCCAGCTCATTGCACCATCAGGATTCAAGCAAGCCGGGCCGAAGACGGCTGAAATGCCAGAAACCGGTCCCCGGTAGCTTGTTTCCTTCCCAGTATAAGAATTGGCTTGGTAGTTTGGTCTGCCCTGTTCCCATGATGCACTGGGCCAGGGTCAGGCTAATTTGCATATAGCCAAGTTCTGAGCTGGGATGGTGCAGTGAGCTGAAAAACTGTGATGGATCAAGCCCTGATCTTTGGACTGGGTAAGAGTGGTCTGCTTAATTCAGACACTCTTTTCATCACCACCCCCTTTTTCTGAATCATTTTTGTCCACCATAAGCGTGGAAGGGTATACTCAGATGTGAGTCCCTAGCTCATTGCACCATCAGGATTCAAGCAAGCCGGGCCGAAGACGGCTGAAATGCCAGAAACCGGTCCCCGGTAGCTTGTTTCCTTCCCAGTATAAGAATTGGCTTGGTAGTTTGGTCTGCCCTGTTCCCATGATGCACTGGGCCAGGGTCAGGCTAATTTGCATATAGCCAAGTTCTGAGCTGGGATGGTGCAGTGAGCTGAAAAACTGTGATGGATGAAGCCCTGATCTTTGGACTGGGTAAGTTGGTCTGCTTAATTCAGACACTCTGTTCATCACCACCCCCTTTTTCTGAATCATTTTTGTCCACCATAAGCGTGGAAGAGTATACTCAGATGTGAGTCCCTAGCTCACTGCACCATCAGGATTCAAGCAAGCCGGGCCGAAGACGGCTGAAATGCCAGAAACCGGTCCCCGGTAGCTTGTTTCCTTCCCAGTATAACAATTGGCTTGGTAGTTTGGTCTGCCCTGTTCCCATGATGCACTGGGCCAGGGTCAGGCTAATTTGCATATAGCCAAGTTCTGAGCTGGGATGGTGCAGTGAGCTGAAAAACTGTGATGGATCAAGCCCTGATCTTTGGACTGGGTAAGAGTGGTCTGCTTAATTCAGACACTTTGTTCATCACCACCCCCTTTTTCCGAATCATTTTTGTCCACCATAAGCGTGGAAGGGTATACTCAGATGTGAGTCCCTAGCTCATTGCACCATCAGGATTCAAGCAAGCCGGGCCGAAGACGGCTGAAATGCCAGAAACCGGTCCCCGGTAGCTTGTTTCCTTCCCAGTATAAGAATTGGCTTGGTAGTTTGGTCTGCCCTGTTCCCATGATGCACTGGGCCAGGGTCAGGCTAATTTGCATATAGCCAAGTTCTGAGCTGGGATGGTGCAGTGAGCTGAAAAACTGTGATGGATCAAGCCCTGATCTTTGGACTGGGTAAGAGTGGTCTGCTTAATTCAGACACTCTGTTCATCACCACCCCCTTTTTCTGAATCATTTTTGTCCACCATAAGCGTGGAAGGGTATACTCAGATGTGGGTCCCTAGCTCATTGCACCATCAGGATTCAAGCAAGCCGGGCCGAAGACGGCTGAAATGCCAGAAACCGGTCCCCGGTAGCTTGTTTCCTTCCCAGTATAAGAATTGGCTTGGTAGTTTGGTCTGCCCTGTTCCCATGATGCACTGGGCCAGGGTCAGGCTAATTTGCATATAGCCAAGTTCTGAGCTGGGATGGTGCAGTGAGCTGAAAAACTGTGATGGATCAAGCCCTGATCTTTGGACTGGGTAAGAGTGGTCTGCTTAATTCAGACACTCTGTTCATCACAACCCCCTTTTTCTGAATCGCCTTTGACACTGTAGCACACTTCACCTTGCTACAGTGTCTTAACAAAGGCGGAGTAAATGGGGCAGCGCTGAGATGGATCCAATCTTTCCTCACTGATAGGGGCTTTCAGGTCAGACAGGGAGAACACTACTCCCGCGTGTTCAACCTTGATCAAGGGGTCCCTACCTTGTTAAACCTATACGCTTCCCCTGTAGCCACCATTGTGGAAAGTCATGGTATACAACTAATGTCGTATGCCGATGACACACAGATGGTCATCTCACTGTCACGGGCACCTGAAGTTGCTACATCAAGCTTCAGTGCTTGCATGCAGGATCTTGCTTCCTGGATGTCTAACAACTGCCTGAAGCCGAATGGGTCCAAAACTGAAGTGCTCGTGGTGGGAGGTGGTCCGACTGTGTGGTCCTCGGCATGGTGGCCAGACTGCCTGGGCTCTACTCCAGTACCTTGTCAACAGGCCAAAAATCTCAGGGTATTATTTGACTCCGATTTGTCATTTGCTCCCCAGGTTAATCGGGTGGTCGGAATGTGCTTCGGTATACTCAAGAGCTTACGTAAGGTCCTGGACCTACTTCCTGTTGGTGCCAGGCAGACCCTTGTGCATGCCTTGGTCACATCCAGGCTCGATTACGCTAACCTTCTATATCTTGGTATAACAGCTAGAAGCCTCAACCGTCTCCAGGTACTTCAAAATGCCACAGCCCGGCTGGTGCTGACGTTTCCTAGGAGAACGCCCTCTAAAGCTGCTCTGAAGTCCCTTCACTGGCTTCCGATCGGAGAAAGGATTACCTTCAAAGCACTATGCATGTGTCATCGCATCTTTAGAGGCAGGGCGCCCGCCCCCCTAAATAGCCTCATTACCCCCTACAGACCAGAGCGGATGCTTAGATCCTCTGGCACCGGTCTGGCAGTTGTCCCCAAAATTCGTAAAGCTCGCATGGGGGGCAGATCTTTCAGGCTCCTTGCAGCCAAGAACTGGAACCTGCTTCCAACAGAACTACGCCTCGAATCTCCTGAGGCCAAGTTCTGAAGAGCCCTAAAAACCTACCTCTTCCGCCTAGCACTGCTGTAACCTCTTGATCTGAATACTCCATACTTCGCTCTCAGCGCGGGGACACGCCGGGGCGCGTAACCATGAACTTTATAAAACTCTATAATAATAATAATAATAAGTTCTCCCTGCTATCCGTCCAAATTAAAAAAATATCATCAATGAACCGTGACCACTTGGGCACGGATTCAAAAAAAGGAGCGATCTCATTAAACACAAATTTGCTTTCAAAGAAAGTCATGTAGATATTAGCAATCGTAGGGGCACAAGAGGCCCCCATGCTGACTCCTTGTTGCTGTTTGTACAGTTTTTGGTTGAACTCAAAACATTGTCTTTTAAGACAATTTTGAGACACTCAAGCACAAAAACGGTGGGGCACTCAATGGCATATGCATGCATGAAACAAAGACTGTAAGGCTCCCTCAATAGGGATATTGCTATACAGTGCTTCCATATCCATGGTGACTAGATATTGGTTCATGGGGTTCAACTGGATGTTCTCCACCAAATTCATGATATGCCTAGTGTCATGAGGGCAAAGTAAGGCATCTACGTATTTAGCTAGAGGCTCAGTCACGGAACCAATAGTTGTGACTATTGGTCTGAGCGGAGGGTTAACTGCATCCTTGTGCACTTTCGGTATACCATAGATGCTGGCCATTCTGGGTGATTCCTTATTTAAATAGAGGTATTCCTTTTCACATATTTCACCTTGTCTTAAGGCTAAATCCGTGATTTTCTTATTTTGGTAGCTGTTTGTCGGGTCGGATCTCTATCGACCACTGCATAAAATTTGGTATCTTGTAGCATATCCTACATCTTGGTTATGTACACAGACGTATCATATACTACTATGCCCCCTCCTTTGTCGCATGTTTTTATAACCTTGTCTGTGCAGTTTTTCTAATTATTTAAGGCTGCATATTCGTCAGGTCCCAGATTAAAAGCTGTTTTTTGTACATGTTTTGTCAAATTAATGAATTTGTTATATAGAACCTTCTCGAAAACAGCCACCTCTGATGGTAATTGATCTAGGGTGGGGGAAACGTGGATTTTAAACATAAACCCAATCTATTTTCAATGTCCTTGTCTCTGTGACTATTAGAAAAACAGACTTGCAATCTTATTTTTCCGAAGAACATGTTAAGGTCTCGAAACTTGTTGAGCCTAGAATGTGGCTCAAAGGTTAGACCTTTGGATAGCAATGAGACCACATTAGGGGAAAGATGGGAACTGCTCAAATTGAAAATGGGTACAGTATTTATTCTCTCCAATACCTTTTGTTCCTGGGTTCTAGGTACTGATTGTATCCCATTTGGAGACTGGGCTGAAATTGATTGAATTCCAAAGGTGGATTCAATTGGAATCTGGGTTAAAATTGTGGTCTCCAATTCAACCTGCGGCTCTGGCGCCTCCCTAAAAAATTGCTGAGAAAGAGGGGTCCCAGTAAACACACAGAAAGTTATTTACAAAACATCAAAAGAAGTTATAAAGACAAACAAGTCAATCTGCTACCACTGTTTTTAATTACAATGAAGCTATGCCTATTGATAGGGCAAACATACTTGATAACATTTACAAATTTAATGTAGTGCCCTGGAAAGGGGGAGAGGAGGTGTGCAGTGAGTGTAGGAAGGGGTAAGTGACATAAAAAGCCAACAGGCTGCACATTAATGAAAAACAAATAAACAATTTGCATAATCAATGACCACAGGTTCAGGTATGGTACTACAAATTCACATGCTTCATAGATGTACTTAATAACCTAATTAATGGGATGAAGCTGAAAACACAAAGAACAGTCGACGTTTCGACCCCTGTTAAGAAGGCAGGCTAGAATTGATCCCTTGCATTGGGGTCTTCATCAGGACGGGAGACAGGGACACAAACCTGTTTAGTACAAAAAGGGGGGTTGTTGCCATTAGGAATAAATCCACACTGTTGAAATGTTAGGAAAGGCTAAGCACATCAAAGTTAGAGAAAACAAGACCTACCAGGGATGCTTGTTTTCAAGGGCGGAGGAAGAACCGTTACTCCTACAAAGCAGGCTTGAAGGAGCCTCTGCTGAGGGGCCAACCTCTGGTAATAAACACGAGTATTGAATGGGTGATTACATTTGGAGAAGAGACGTCTTCCTGAATAGGGAAGAATTAAGGACATTTAAAACTGGTGCCAGGAGGTACAATTAGTTACCAGCCGTAGTGAGATAAATGCACTTACAATGGGCACCACTTGTAATTCCCAAGCAGATTTCGAAAAATCGGGAACACCAACCTCCGTGTAATTCAAAATGGACCCACCGGGTTACATCAATATATATATCGGCAAAAGGTCTCTAAGAAAAAGGAGGGGACCATCACTACATGTACCACAGATTGGGCGGGCCTTGTTATCAAACACATTGAATGGGGCATACCGGTTGAGAATTGAAGAAATCACTGCGCTTGTATAATGCACTCTGTAGGGTTCCCGCTGGGGGACGTGTGACTAATTGTTCCAAACGGCACCTGTCAACAACAGAAACCGGAGGGCACCATTAAAATTAATTCCAGGATAGTAGGGCCAACACGGGCGGGCCTTGTTGTAAAACCAATGAATGAGGCATACCGGTTAAGAGTTGAAGAAATCACCGAGCTTGTTTAATGCAATTTCAGGGTTCTCGCAGGGGGACGTGTAACTAATTGTTCCAACCGGCACCTGTCAACGACAGAAACCGGAGGGCACCATTAAAATTCATTCAAAGATAATGGGGCCAGCATGTACGTAACCTAAAATACAATGAAAGGTATACCTGATGCCACGGAGTCAATCCGAATATCAACAGCGGCCGCGTAGCGAACGTCGCGTAGCGGAGGCCGCCAGGGGAGTGAAAGCTTAAGTTGTGATCACATGGTTTGGATCGACATGAAAATAGAGGAGGGCAAATGTATGATGCCTAGAGGAGGAACTTTAAGCGGCCATCATGGAGTGGCTCGTAATGTAGATAAAACGGACTGAAATCATTCCGGGACAAAAATAGACATAATCATAACACCACATTGTTGATAATGGTCAGAGTATCAACAACAGCCGCATAGCGGAGTTCGTGTAACGGGTTCCTCCAAGGGATTACAAGCTGGGGTTAAGATCACACGGACAATCCCTAAAAAAGGCGGTGGACCTCTCATTCTATTTCCCCCAAATCTTGGTGCTGAATAACCACCTCCACTAAATTGCCCTTCTCCATCTGAATCCGAGGAGTCCGAAAAAGCGGTAAACTTTTTCCTTGATATTGTCCATACATAGATTGATTGTACTGATTATCCTGTTGGTTGTAATAATGATCCGTAAGGTAAGGATATGCTATCTCTTTTCTAAAGAACTTAACATCCTTATTGAATTTATCTAGCTTACGTTTAGTTAGGTAATCAGTGTATGAATTAAGGTGTTTTTCTATGTCCTCCAGCTTCTTTTTTGCATCTTCCACTATATCAGATGCCTGTATCTCGCTTTCTAGTTCTAGAATTTCTTTAGCTAACTGTTCGAGAACATCCTTGAATGTTTCAACTATCAACATCATATAGTCGCATGAGCACCTATTTGAAATCATAGCCCACCTCTCTAAGAAGGCTTTTATTTGTGTAAAGAGTCCAGGTACATTCCTTACTCTTAACCCCTGAGGGATAACTCCAGCCTTGAGGTAGTCTAAAATATACTTACCATGTAGCTCTATACACCTCATTTTCTTCTTAAGAGCTAAAAGTGCAATTGCATTTTCATTTTTATCTGTTGTTAGTTGTGCTTGGTTATAAAAACCTACTGTACTCCCTACCATATTGGCGAACTGCTCATCAGAAAAACCAAAAGTGGGTAAGTTGGCCATGGTCACCCTTGGAATGGTCGAAATTCCCAGTAGATTTAGTAATGTACAGACATTCCAGACAAACACCCACTGTGAAGAAAAAAAGAAAGGGAGGAAAATGAAAAGTGATAAAAGTGCAATATGAAGGCCAAAACTGTGAGACTGCCTCAAAAAACCCAATAGTGATAGCACAATGAAAATAGTCAATACAATGATACAAATAAAATCCTAAAATCTAACATCCCTCATAGAAAGTCTATGAGATAAGATATCTGGAAAAACTCTCGGGCCACCTGTTATAAAGGATAATACCCTAACAAGGAATGACAACTGAATTGGAAAAAAGGGTTAGCACTGGGCAGGAGTGCTACTCGTATATAAGTGTTACAACTATATCATAGCAATATGAACAAAAACTATACTCCACACACAAAATATGCAAAAATATATTTTTTTTATTATTTATTTTACTATTTCTCTCATTTGGTTTTTGGTTATTATCAAAAAGTCTAAGTTGAAATATCATACAAATAAACAACAATAAAATCACAAGGGAATTTTTTTGTTGCAAAAGGTGGCACAATCAAGCACAAAATGCTCTGGGAACAACTAGTTCAGTTGCGAAACGGACTACAAAACACTCACAGGATACATATGCTGAGTCATCAACGTGATGGCATTCACGTTGAAGGGAATTCATTAGCAGACGAAGCCACAAAGGGGGCTGTGCAAACGGCTTACATAGCTGCAATCACACATTCAAAAACAAAAGTAGCCAGTGAAATAATACTGGCTGTCAATGCTTCAAGCAAAGGTAGCGGTGCAGCGTTACCTACAAAGTTTCCACTTAAATACTTATATATAATTGATGCAAACAATTTTCCGTTTGCCTGAATTCCTGGAGTGGGAGATAGGGTAATACCAAACATGGAACAAAGATCAGGACTAATCCTAGCAGCACATGAAGGGATCGCCTCTGCTCATGCAGGTGTTTCCGCCACAGTATCATTAATAAAACAGAGATACTGGTGGCCCAGCATTAGGAAACAGGCAAGAAACCATGTTTTGGACTTCTGTTGTGGGAAGAAAAATACGGGTCATAAAGCATTCTATAACAGCTAGGGAATTAGGTTTGGGTGATGGGTGGGTCAAACACTTTTATGCGGTCCAACACCCAATAAACAATTTACCAAGAAGTTCTCTAGGGTGTGTCACTCCATATGAGGTCCTATTTGGGACCAGAATGTTGGTACCGGACCTTGACATGAAAGGCACAGTGGTGGAAAATAAAGAATTTTATATCAAAGATCATTTGGCTGTTATACAGGACTTAAATGAACTAAGATCGAAACAAAGCAAAGTGTTCCTGAAGCCAACCTCCACTGGGTAAAAGCCAGCCATCCCAGCAAGGCCCGTCTGTATGCCAAAGCTTGGGGATCTAGTCAGAGAAAAGATCGCGGACAAGAAGGAATTTGGGCCTTCTTACAGACAACCAGTACCTGTCCAAGCAATCCACGGATCAAGAACAGTACTTTTGGTGCCCCTTGCTGGTAAAAAGGAGAAAAGATTTGTGTCCATCGATCTGATCAAACCACACTTTGTGGCCGATACTAAGCAGTAGGCCAAGTGGCCTCTGACAATGTAGCAGAAGCATTCCTCTAGCTACAATCCAAGAGGTTCAAACTGAGAGACTCATCACCTTTGAAGATTATACAGTGAGAAATGAAGGACTAAGCAACAAAGCTATGGAACTCGTTTCTCTTGAAACCCAAATAACAGTTTGTCCTGATACACCTGTTTTGGGAATATTTTTCTTTCTACTTTGGTTAGGTAATAACTCTGGGTATGCTGATAAATGGAAGATATATTCAAATGGACACAGCAAGTAAAAGAGTGAACTTACTTCTCCAGTGACACAAATCATCCCATCGTGAAGCAAGAGACTTATCAGCAGTGAACATCACAGCCGTGCCTATACCACATGGTATAGTTTGGGACAAAACTGATTAAGACATTTTTGGCCCGTCGGAACTCTTGAAGATTCCACACCTGTTTAAAATTTCATTAAGTGACTTTATTCCCTCTAGTACCTTTTCTGATGATTGGGACTTCGAGATTGTTAATAACATGATGTCTGATCTTGAAATGTCTGCAGTATTCACAAATCATGAATATTTGGAGGGTTCATCAGACTATGAACAAATGTTTTGTTATAACCACTATGGCCATCATTCTTGCATAGAACTGCATCACCCAGAAATGTATTTATGTATAACCAATGGGCACATTGTTCTACACCTCTAAAGGATAGCTCAAGAAGTTTTGCAAACAAATTTCCATATTTTTCAGGGTTCACCTTGTCAAATCCAGAAACGTTTTTCTTTAAAAATGTGAATAAGACAGGAACGAAAAATATGTTAACCAATACAAAACAGATTTATTCTGTAGCCTTTATTGCCCAACTGCCTAGACAAGGTTTCGATTTTTAGAAAGAAAATATTGAGACAAAATCTGTCTGGGGTACAAAAGATTGGCAAGTGCAGGGGGTAGAAGCTTTTTTTAGAGCCTGTATCATCCCTGAACAAATTATGTTTTTGAATGACACTGTCCAACAAACGTCTTGCCTTGGGATAGCCAAGATCAAAGACATGAACACTCCGTCCATACCTGCACCTGCATGTAATAGCACTACACAGGGGGAGGTCAACTTACATACTAGTTTGCATCACAACAGATCAGATTCAGATTGGAACAAATGGTTGCTCTGTCCCACTGACAGAAACAACTGTCAAGATAAATTCCTGAACCAAACACAGGGTTTCACTATCAATAGGCCAGACCCAACGCTATGTTCAAAGACAGCATCCAGGGGTAGTAACAAAATACAGTGTAGGGAAACTTTGCCTTGATTGGCTACAGAAAGCTACACTAGAGCATGTGAAACAACACTTAACTTTACTTCAAGAAGACGCAGACCGTAGGGAATTCTTGCTAGGTCCAAGAAACCTGTGTCAAAAATGTTTCATATATGCCGGTATATACACTGCTTATAATGAAATATGAAAGGTTTCCCAAGCAGAAACTGCAGAAAGAATACAAGAAATTGATCGTAATATTTTAGAGAAATCTCTCTCTGTAGTAGACAATGGGTTAACAACTCTGTGTTCCAGGATATATTCATTGGACAGCATTGTATCTTCTGTCATAGACATTATGGAACAAGACTTGGTCATGTTGCAACATGGTCAGCCTCAACTACTTTCTATCATTCTATTAGGCTGGATGCTACAAAACTTGTGTGGAGGCTATGTGCCTTGGCGTTTAGTCAACACTACGTCACTGTTTTCAGAATTCAATCTCACTGATAAACAGATAAAACTGGCACAAAGGGGAGCAGGCTACACGGTGCTGAGCATTGAAAACTGGAAAGATTACCATTCACGGTGGCAGAAAAAACAGCTACCGAGTGGATCATACATGGTAACATTACTCTGCCTGTTACAACTTTCCGTTTTCAGAATTGCACAAAGCATATACCAGCAGACAAATATTAAAGGTTGGATAAAGGATACATCAAGACATCCGGGGATTTACCTTACTCACACAGATGTTGGAGTGGGGGGCGTGAAGTGTTTCTAAGTGGTACAAACTGTTAAAACACACTAAGTGGTTCTCTCCTATGCCAGGGTATTAACTTACACGGGGCCTGTGATGGTTCCACTTCAAACTTATCCTGCCACATGCAAGGTTCACCAACTGCAGTGATTAATCCATTTTCTGGACAACTCTCAAATGGAAGGGACTTTACTTGTGTGTGGGGGGTAGCGGTTCAGAATGGAGACACTGTGTTTGATGAGGGATAGTCTCTTTGTTTCAAGGATAAGAAGGATCGCCGCGTTTAGCAGACTGCTAAGTGTAAGCTTGGTGTACTTACTGGTAGCAGCAAGTACGGACCTTGGAGTATGGCTGCTTAGGTTTTTCGTGGTTGCAGGAACATTGTGGGTCTTAAGGAGGCGAGCTCTTAAGGTGTGACCTGGTGAAAGGAGCAGAAACTGTGTAAGAATGCTGCGGGGTGTTGTAAGTTGTGGTCTCGGGGGTGCTTTGGAGATTGGGAACCTTGTGTATGTTGGGATTGGGTTGCTGTGTGGAAGGTGTTGGGCTCGAGATTGGTCGTTTTACCATATGTTCTCCTAACTCCCTTTCTTTTGCGGTTCTCAGCTGACTTAAGGGTTCTGGAGCAGGCTGTGGGCTTTGTGTGTTTTATGTGGTTCTTGGATGTAAGGCATGAGGAGAAGTCTCGCTGGGTGCAAGAAGTGGGGTCAGATTCAGGTGCTGGGCAAAGGAAAGTTGTTTTCTGTGCGAGTGGTGCATGTGGCGCTGCTGTACATAGTGCATGTAGTTTAGTGATTATTCAGACTTGGGCCTGCAGTGGTGTGTGCCCCTTAGTTTGTTCATTCGATAATGTATTTACTTGAGTATGGCAGTGCACATCACATAGTTACCATTACATTTGGGACGGTTAAGGCTCCCCATTAATCCCATAGTGATTTTGGAGCAATATGGTACCTGCAAGTCCACTTGAATTATGCAACAGGAAAGGAGCCAATTAGGTTGCAGGGTTGACTAAATTATGGAGCACTACAAGGCACGTTATGCATCATAATGCAGTGCATTTTGTGATGGTATTACTTCATTAGTTTGTCATTTTTACATGTTAATACTGCATTGACAAAGGTTTTACACCAGTAGTACCAGTTTAACAAGTGAGCACAGCCATAAGCAACAAAGAGCCCGGTTAACATTTAAAAAGGTCCTTCTAATTTGCAGAAAAAGTTGCTGCAGCATTTGTTTCTTTTAGTAACTTTTGACCTGTTTCAGCTAGAACCTACGTTTCTGCATATTGTGCAGAAGATGATGCGTTATGTGGCAAATGAGGCAAACCCATAATTGTGGAGGAAACTGCACTGCCTATGAATCGTATCATTAGAGTGGCCCTGGGTACCAGCCCTTTCCACCGATATTTGCATTGACATTGTGGTGCAAACATAGATGGGATGCATCTTTTGATATTTGTCCTGTGTGATTGGGGTTCACAGTTATGGTATTTTGTTTTTGCCATTTCTATTTCTATGTATTTGGTTTTGCTACTGGTATATATATTTATCCATATTTAATATGGGTTTTGCGAAGAAATACATTTGAAACTAGTATATTTCCACATTTATGTAACCAATAAATGTGCCTTCATGCTTTAATGATATGACCACCACCAGATGATAAATCAATGCACGTATATGAAAACATGAACATTTTAGTATCAAGGTTGTGCATATCTACTGAAAATTCCTTTTTTAACCCCTTACCTGTCAATCTGCACAGCTATTGGCCAAGCAGTCATGATGGACAGTATTTAGAATCACTCGAAAGAATCCAGAATCTGTTTTTATCCACATTTAAAAATAGTCTTAAAATAGTTTTCGGTCTGTATCAGCAAACATTCGAAATTAGGGAGCCTTTGGTAGAAAGTAACGGTAGACCAGGAACACCTTTCCCTGAGGTTGGATACACAGGTAATAGAGCATTGGAGGCAGGGGTCAAAGTAACTTTTGCTTATGAATATTTGTTTCTATTTTGTAACTTGGAGTCTTTGTAATTTGGGGGTCTTGTCTAGGGTCTAAGAGAATTTATTTTTTTCCGTAAAAAATCACTTTTGCCTAATCTACATGTCCAATAGAATAGGAAGTAGTTGTATGTAATATGTATACTGGTGACATTTCTATAACCTTTCTGGGGGTTTTGTCTTGCGTAAGGTGTCCGTTTATAAGTCAATTGTTAAAATGCATGCATGTTGGGCATAGTGTGTGTTGTGTGATGACTGACTAATATCCACCACTGAGATTACTTTCAGATTTTACCATACTAATTCACCACTAATCCTTTATGGGCTTCCGGAGTACCGGGATTCAAAACCCCATCAGGGGTAACAAGCGCTATATAAATACAAACCTTTTTCCTCCTCCATCCTTCTGCTATCATTCCAAATTCAAAAAACTGACTAACCTATCCACCGCTTAAAATGTACTTGCATGTTTCACTATACTAATTTAGCACTAATCCTCTATGAGTCCGGAGTAGCGTGCTACTCGCCGAAAAAGAGCTTCGACACCTCATATGGGGTAGTAAGCACTATATAAATGCAATTACAATTACAATATTGCCAGGTATCCCATATCTAGTAATGGTTACATCCAGGGTCACCTGCTGTATGCAAGTCTTGTCCCCCCAAATAGAGACAACCAGGGAGTCACCTTTATGGCCTTCGATGAACATCTCTTCTATACGAATTGATACTCTAAGCAGAATGAAAGCCATTTTTTTTACAACAAACAGTGCCTCTGACCTCGGCCAAAGAAACCTATGATCTATAAGTCGCAAGGACTTCGGCTGAGATATAAGCCCTTTTGAATACAAACTGCCCTATACATTCCCCAGAAATGTTGGAATGAATCTTAAACATGTCTTATTCGAGCGGTATTGTACATGTATTTAAGAACGTGTGTTCAGGACTGTTAGCACCTTTTCAAGCAGTCCTCTGAATACTTCCCAACTTGATGCACTCTGTATTTGGTGGACTGTCACTAATTTTAGCACTCGTTGCAGGGATACTATTTTTTCTCCTACTGCTACGATATGGCATGCCAAATCACCAGTGTCACTCCAAGCACCTTAGAGAGAGCTCTACTGGAGATGAAGTGTTGTGAGCTCATCGTCCAAATTTTAGGTTTACCTCAGATAGGAGAATTAAATACCACATGGTTTCTGTCATTCAGACCAATCTGGCAAGATTGCATTTTACCTGTTCTACGCTGCCTGCTTTGTGGTGAAAAATGCGTGCTAGACATCTGTCTAACACTCCCATCAGTCATGCCTCCTGATATCGATACTCTGCTTGACCCAGTAACGGCCCATGCTCTGTGCTGTCCCCAATGGCTACCAATCCTGATGACGGCATTCATTGAGATCCCACAGACGCAAATTGCTACTGCAGAGGTACGAGAGGAAACAACAGGCAATTGAACATTGCTGATGGGACCAATGCTGAAGGCGATGCTTCTTATCTTTGTGCGGTTAGTCTTCTAAACGAGGTAATCCATCTTTCACCTACAACGATAGAAGATTTTTTGTCTACAGGCTTAGAAGATTTCATGTTATCTCCATCCCCATACACTGACTTTTGATTCAGCACACGGCGTACCAGGAAGACTCTGAATTTGACCTTCATTTTTCCAAACACAGACAAAACCTGGAACTATTTCCTATGATTATTTTTTTTCTCCAAATTTTTCTTTTTTTGGGGGCAAAGTAATCTACTCACAGTAGAACTATTCATAGAAAACAGAATTATTTGAAACACTTTCAGAGACATTATGTCACCTTCTCAATAACGATTGTTTTATGTAACTTGACATGAAATGGTTTTGGCCTTTTTTGTCTGTATTTACGAGCCATTTCATCATGTGTATATATATATATGCATGTTCATTCATTTAGCATTCAATGCCAACTTATTGCTTGGAATGAAACATTGCTCTAATATGTACAGCACCATTGCATTTTATGCATAGCAACAGTTTTAATGCATTCTTACAATGTATTTTAGACTTGTTTTTAGAAACTCATGTGTAGCTATATCTTAGATATGTTCAACATGTTTAGAATGTAGTAATGTGGTTCATACGAAACTGGAGTGGGTGTTGTGTGTCGATTTAGATACTGCATATAGGCTTCCCGATTAACACCCTTATATAGGCACAATTTGCATTTCCCCTTATATAGGCATAGAAATCCTACCCTTATTTAGGCATTATCTATGCTAACCAAATACAAGCATGGCTACCTACATCTGTCCATCCATGTCACAACGAGTTCTTGGAAAACCAGACTCTTAAGCCTTTAGGACTTCCCCTTGCTTGGATTATTGATTTCTCCAAGAACTCATTTATTATACATGAACATCTATTCCTTAGGGGTTCATTCACTATGTTCCTCTGCCCGACTTTTACGTCAATACTGGCATTCCTAAACACCTTCAAGGTATAAATATACCTTCACTTGCCATGGCAAACCACAATTCGGCTGCATACTGGCACGGCACGTGTCGCCCCGGCAAGTTTGGAAGGAAATCAAGTCCCAGTCTGATGCACTGACCAGACGCTGCCATTCTCCTCACAGAGAATCCAGCTCCAGTGTTTCTCCAGTGTTGACTCCACTTGCAGGGTGTTAGAGATCGAGATCCGGAAAGAGATTCCAACCTCTCCCTTTCTAAGATATGGGGCAGACTAGAACATCGAGGGACTCTTGACAACTCTTGGCAAAACTAATCTATAGCTAGCTATACTTTAGTGTACAACACCTACTTCTTACCTCATGCTACACTTAGGTTAGGTACACTGGGGTGGAACTATTTAGAAGCACCAGATGAGTATTCACATTTTAGCTTGTGTTATTTATGTATGTGTTTTTATGAATATATGTCATAGCTACAAACCATGCTATTGCAATATTATTTTATCTTACTGCTAACGTTGTACATATTATATTCTCATTCTGTCTTACAATTGTAGCAGTTCATATCTCTTGCACGAGAAATGAGACTGTTCAATAAACCCTTTTTATTGAAACGCCTGTCTACATATTTCTGTGTAAACTCTGTAGAAACTAACCATGCACGATTGACTAAGTGAATGAATGAATGAATTCGGATTTCTAAAGCGCGGGTAGCTGCCCTGAGGCGTCCAAGCGCTAAGCATATCACTGAGGTTTGAGTTAGGAGGAAGGCAGATTCAGTACCATGGTTATGTGGTGAACAGGAGCGTTTTTAGCTGTTTGCGGAAGGAGAGAATGTCGGGGTTTAATCTGAGATGCTGGGGCAAGGCGTTCCACTTTTTAGCCACATTATAGGAGAATGAACGGCCTCCGGACCTTGATTTCTTTATTTGAGGTACAATGGCTAGATTTGCAGAGGTGGAACGCAGCTGTCTAGTGGGTAGATAGGATGTGATGAGAGGGAAATTGACAGCCGGGCCTCGAGACCAGAAAGTCTGGTGTGCGATGCAGAGTGATTTGAAGTCTACTCTTTCCTTTACGGGGAGCCAGTGCAGTTTCCTCAGTCCGGGTTTTACTGAGGATCTGCGGGGATTTGTAAAAGTGTTCTGGCTGCGCAGTTCTGTACTAATTGTAGTTTGCGTAAGGTGAAGTCAGGAGGTCCCAGATACAATGAATTTCCATATTCCAGCCGCAATTGGATCAGACCCAGGACTACGGTTTTCCTTGCTTCAAAGGGGAGTAGAGGCAAGATCTTCCTGATGACTCTCAGGATAACAAAGCAAGTGGCAGAAAGTTTTGTAGCCTGTTGGTCAAAGGACAGGGACCTGTCGAGCCAGACACCAAGGCTCTGTTATCTATTGTTTCCATGATTTTGAGACTGTTCTGTTTCTAAGGGAAACAAAGTTGTCATTTTAATGCGGTTGTCAGAAACGAATCCCTTCTTGTTTATTCAAGAAGTTTCTAGTGACCTCTGAGCTAGCTGGCACACACAAGTAATTAAGTTTAATGTACTCGATAGAGGCATACTGACCTCAGTCCTATGACAAACTATAGAGTATATTATTCCAATGTGCAGAGCCTATCAGGGATATAGGAAGTACACTACAGTGGCAGACATTCTCTCAGCCTGCATTCGCTCCATGTGCTCTATGATCCTCCGAATGTGTCCCAATTCCCGGGTGACATCTCTGGAGCCACTCTGACTAGACAGTTGTTCTTGGCTCAGATTCATGACTCCAGCGATGTCAGCCATGGCTTGTTGTAGAGCAAGTAGCGGACAATGGGTGTCAGTTAGGGACTGTGAGTGGTCCCTGATGGGACTTAGACACCCACATATGGCATCTAGTTTGGCAGCCATGAGGTCAAACTCCACACGTAGCTGGTCAGACATCTCCTCCTGGCACCCTTGCACACAGCATTGGAAGGCCGTGTGTTGGTTGTGGGGGTCCTGGGAGACAGCCGTGGTGGAAGGTGCTTCCTGCAGTGTGGTCTTGTGCAGGGGGTGGGGTTTCATGGATGCAGCTGGGCTGCCCTGCTCCTGGAAGTGGGTTGCCGGAGCTGACCCTGAGCTGTTGGAGTCTGTCGGTGTAGATGTTGGGTAGGTTCTCTTCATCATCAATGCTGTGTTGTTGGGTCTGCTCTGCAGGAGGTGTTGATTCTCCCTCTGCAATGTGAAGGGGAAATGCAGATTGACGTGTTCACATGTATGTTCACGCATTTTACAAGTTTATTGTCAGACTGCATAGCAATGCACATTGTGACTGTTTATGGAGACGCCTATTTGAAGCGGGACACTTGGCATTTTTACACCATCAGTAATGTGAGGTTGCACTTGTACATTGTCATCTCACAGTTACCTGCTATGCCAAATGCGAATAGCCATTTTCTATACACGGCAGCAGTTATGTCCTCTGTTCTGTTGTGAAAGTGTTGCAGTTTTTACTACATTGTTGTCAATGTTAGGGCACTCTGCATCTTATGTGTGTGTGCTGCATTGTGGGTGAGTTGCCCCTTCGGCTCAGATTTGGCTGCCCCTTATCCCTTTCAGGCGGTGTGCCTTTCACTTCTGTGCTTATACAGTGCTGAAATGTTGCACACTTGTGTAAATTGGGCTCTGGGTCGGAGTTGTGACTCTTGGGCATGGTTTGTCAGCTGATGCTCTATACTTATTCGTGCATGTGTTCCATTGTGCCCATCTGCCCCGTCCCCCCAGTCCCTAGTCATTACTCAACCTGTTGCTGTTGGCTCAGGTCATGTTGTGCAGTGTTCATTCTTCAATGGCTGGTCCTCCGTGGGGCTTGTGGGGTTATGGTTGTACTCAGTACTTGCCCCAGCTACCTTCATGGTGCTCCGCATTTTGTTTGGGTCTTGTTTGTGTATTTGGTTGCCGCTTTTATAGTGATTTTGGCTGCCTGACTTGTGGGACTTGCAGGCTGGGCTGCTTCTTGCTGGATTTTTTATTGCAGATGTGCCCATCACAAGTATTTTCATGTTGGGGTTTAGATATTTATCGCCGTCCAGGGACTTTTATCCTGGACATTTGATGCATTGTCGGGATACTATTGCATGTTACCGCCGTATTGAGAATACGACGTTGATACAGAGTTATTTTTACCAGCGATAGACGGCGATATGAATGATTGCATTAACCGATTCTGGCAATGATTATCGCATGTTCCTGAGAATACCCTGTGGAAAATTAATACGGTTTAGTAAACATTATCTGCTCCATCTTGCCTTCTCTCCCGATGCCACACTTTTTGTCGTGCACACCCGCCATTTCATGTACCTTAGTCAGAACCACCCTCTGCACGCCACTGACCCCCAGCACGGCTCTTCGCCCTCACAAGCACCCCCACGCACTGGTCACCCCCGCTCTCTCATGCATGGGCCATAAACCCTCCCCATCTGCGCGGCTCTGCCTCGGAATCCTATCCTGTTCCCTCCCTTCATCCCTTTCATAGTCCCAGGTCCTTTGATACAAACCCCCTTTTCCTGTGTGCCCGTTTGTCTTCCTCGTTCCCAGGCCACCACCTGGCCCTGCGGATACTGTTTATTGCCCCCCCCGTACAGTAGGAAGCTTCCCCCATCAAAGGACCCTCAAATTGATCAAAGCCCCCACCCTATGAGATCCGATCAACCCCACACATTCCGTGAATCGGCAGAATGTCCAGCTGTGCGATAATCATCACCTGTTGTGACCAGGGTGGGGACTTCAACTGTAAATGTGTGTGGGAACGGGCCTGAAGGGGAGATTCCGAGGATGTCCTTTCATACTTCAAAGCATTGCAAGAATGTGTTACAAGCAATAAAGTTCGTAAACCTGTGTATAAGAGGCCAGGCCTCAGAGATGCGGTTAGAGCACCTCGTGATGATACTTGCTGTCCGAACTGATGGGTTTCTCCTCCGGAAAGAATAAAACTTCTGTTTCCTGCCTTCCAGTCTCCAGCGCCTGCCTCTTTGTTTGGTAAACTTGAGTGGGTATGGAGGCGGCTAACGCTGGGCAACTTCGGAAAAGGTCTTCTGCCTGTACCTTTTTCAACAATTGGCGTCCCAAACGTGGGGCCCATCAGCGACACGTGGAGTCCACTGCAACGATCGGGAGAACTCCTGCCCAATAGACCCTCGTCTGGCAGCCGATCATCCGAACTTCACTGGTTCCGAACAGACCTCTCTCGAGTGATCTACGGTCCTGACTGGGAACCATCTGGAGTGCCGCGAGGAATACGAAGAAAAGAGGACGATCGGGCGCTGGATTTGGAAGACAAGAAACTGACCATGCGGTCCGGGTAAGGTCATGTAAACACGACAAATTGCGAAATGATTGTTTGATTGTTTGGAAAATACTAGTATTACTCTTTGTTGATTTGTTTGGAGATTCGCTGTCTGCAAACGGAGAAACAACCGGCTCTCTCTTTGCAAGCAGTGAAGGATGGGTAACGCAGCCGTCGTGCCTATCTTTCTCCCCCACTGATTGATTGTTTGAACCCGAACTACGGTTCGTGGATTGTTTTCGGGAGATTTCCCTCTCCCACACTGATTAATTGATTGAACCCGAACTACTGTTCGGGGATTGTTTTCTGGAGATTCTCTGTCTGCAAACAGGAAAGAACAAATTCCCTCTTTGCAGATAGTGAAAGGGTAGGTGACGCAGACCTTTGCGGGCCTACTTATTCTCCCCACTGATTGTTTGATTGACCGAACATTGACTGTTTGATATTGGTTCATGAGGTATTCACTGCCTGCAAACAACGTAGAATAGAAATATTCTGTCTAGTCTTTGCACGCAGTGATAAGATAGGTAGTGCTGACTTTTGTCCCCATTGTGATCCGTCATGTCTATCTTCTCCTCACTGATTGGTAGCTGGTTCAACCCAGACCGTTTATTAGAGGTGGACCATCTAGCTCCGCTGGAAGGCACCCCTAATAAAGACATGTTCACAAAGTATGGATTAGTTACCATAGCTTATAGTAAGCTATGGCACAAGTATACCAAAGAAAATCAAGAGAAACAGTGGCCACTGATAGGATCCTTCGACCTTGATAAAATAGAAACGTTAGAAATAGCCCTTTGTAGTAGTAAGACAACGCCTATTATGCTCGACAGTCTCGGTATGTGGCGCAAAGAAGCAATGCAACAAAAAGAAAGAGACGAAGTCAGAGTAGGTAAAGAAACGCGACAGACAACCTTCCAAGCATCTGATAGGCCAAAGGAAGGGATAGCGGCGACACGGTTCCAAGGAGTAAACACAGGAAGGGAACGGTGTAAAGGAATGTACCGACAGGACAACCCCAAGACACGACGACCCGAACGTAATCCCCCGACATTATGCGCAGGACGAACAGACTTAGGACAAAATCAATGTGCTTTTTGTAAATATTCCGGGCACTGGAAAGCCCAATGCCCGACTCTACTGAACACGGGTAAGAGCAGAGGGCCGACAGAGATAACAGGCCGGCAGAAAGGGAAAAGGCGTGAGACAAAGATGAATCAGACTGACACAGACAGGCCGGATAGAACCACCACGTTTGATTATGCCCGATGGCACAGATTTCGCCAGACCGATTTCAGCGACATGTTTGAGTTCTCATAGATCGAACAGCGCTAAGACGGGAAACCCAGTCAAGCTCTAAGTTACCCGGTAACGAACCCCGTACTACCGCTACTGTTCCCGAACACAAAAGCCACCCTTTCGGATAACGTACAGGAAAACTGTTCTTGTGGACACCCCACCCCCCCATTACCCAGGCATAAATACCTACCCCCACTGCAGTGAGGTTCTCGTAGTAAAAGGATTCAAGGAAGCCAAGTCTCTGTCATATAATTTAAGATTTAATTCCAGTAAAGTAACACCGTACTAATAGGAACAATACAATACATATTACACCCACTCCGGAAGTTCCCAAAATGCAGCAGGTCACCGGTCACGCCCATCCGGAAGGTGAAACACACAGCACGTGTGGAGCGGGGTCCTGCTGACAGCCGTCGAGCGAAGAGGTCGCCGGTGGGATGTCCAGGAGGCACCGCGGGCCCGGCATGAAATGGCCTTCCCCATCCTCTTCTTCCTGGGGCGGCGTCCCCCGGGCCACGAGTAGGGAGGGGACGAATGCAGATGACCCCCTCCCTCGTATCTCCTGGTCCGGCCATCACAAATACCTCCGCTGAAAAATTGGTGCAGGGTGGGCTGGGAGAGGGAGGCGGCGCGAACGAGCCTCCCTCACCTCCCCAGGTGGAGGTTTCCCAGCCCGGCCCGGCGCCGACATCCTCCAGCCAGGCGACGGACATACTTGCGCAGCACAGGACATAAAATGGCCAGCAAACCCTACTTGCGCAGCACGAGACATATGATGGCCATCATGTATACCCACGCAAGGGGACGGCGTGGGGTGCACTGGGAGAGGGAGGCGGCGCGAACGAGCCTCCCTCGCCTCCCCAGGTGGAGGCGCCACAGCTACACCCTAACGCCCCGAGCCGAATGTCCTGCTCCTACGGCACGGTGTTCCATTTTTCGCCCCAAGAAGTCTCATCCACTCTTGCAGACACGACGAAGGGCGACTGCTGCGGAGTCTCAAAATGGCATCTGGGCCCCCTGGAAGTCGAGTCTGGGCCGCTAGAATAACTTTGCCCCCACCTCCGACAACATCCCCACAGCTTTGAAGATTCTACAAGAGTCCCAGGAGCCCTCGACCCCCGCAGGCTTCCGGTGGGGAACAACTGCCTTGATCACTCAAACAAGTTCTGGCTGAATCTCAACGTGACCCGGTAGGGGAGATTTTTGCCTCCCTCCCCTTTTTGATTGACGGTCCACATTGCCTGCCCCTTCTGTTAGCACAAGTTTTGAACTGCCGAAAAGGACTCTGGTCCAACCACCGGTTGTTGGAAACATTTTGTCCCTGATGCTACTTCCGGACTAACCCGGCCTCGCCCAAAACGGCGCCGGCGTCAACAGGGACTCACGAACACCTCGTGGTGTTTTTAGTTAATAAGACTTGATGTTCTGAGATATGTGTATGATCCTTTGTACACTTGACGAAAAAGGGGGAGGGTTCACTTGGCAAACATGTAAAGGGATTCCGTTAAAATGTTGGTTTCAATGTACGATTTATTATGATATTATTGTAACTGATACATAACGTCGCTTATGACACACGCCCACGGTATGCATCTAGGAAATTTGATTGCAACTAGTCTAACTATGCTTCCAATTTTGAAACGAATTCCCCCTGATCCCTCAACTATTGATAGACGTTTTTAGTTTCCTGCAAAATGACAAAACAAACCCTTTTTAGATGTTTTATTAATGCTGAAAAATAGCCCCCTACTGTACGTGCTTCAACCAACGCCGTGTCGGGCCAAATACGATTGCACTCTCATATTTTACATGCTGATCAAATCGTGTTAATAAAGGTTTTTCAAACTATGAACAGGTATCGCATACTTTTGTAAATGTGGGATCAGCGGGAATGTTTTTTTCTGTGCAATCTGTTTTGTTCTCTTTTTAAGGTTATTAGAAAATGGTTGCTCAGCCCTGGATTAATGATCGAATCTAAGGCACGTTACGTTGCCTCCAAATGTGCGACTGACCCAGGAACAAACGTATGAAGAAGGACCTCGACTTCTGAGAACGGGTAAAGTGACGCGGTGTAAATGATAAAATGTTATAAAGGCATGGTACTCAAAGGTACTAGGGAACAGGGTTGGCCGAAGAGCCGATATGCCTTAGGACATCACAGCATGGGGAATGATTTAAGGATCCCGATAGCTAGATACATCTACAAACTAGATACCTCGCACTAAGCGCCTCTGATTTTTAACGTTTCCCTACACATGACCTATAATGCCACACTCGGACCGTCTCCCTCATGAACAACCTATCGCTTGCCATCCTTACCACACTGCCCGCCCCCTGGCTTTGTAAACCAAGACCTCAGGGATTATATCCCGAGGAGATAAGACGAGTAGGTGGTAAGTAAAGGACTTTCGTGCCCGTACATGTGATATGCTCGAATGTTGTCCCCCTCCCTCTTTTCCTCCCACTACAGGTTACATTGGAATCACGACTGGGGTATAGTGAAGATCTGAAACCACGCCATGTCTGATACATGAAGCGGACTAACGCTGCAAGGTGGCCCCTAAAGACGCCCACAACCTACTCTTGTAACGAAAGAGCCAATAGTTGTACGATATGATGAGACGCGATCACCCCTAACCTGTATTGCGTGAATGAGCACATGTCACGTATGTCTGAAACTATGAGAAAAAGTTTTCTGTGCGACTGAAGCATTGACTTAACTAGGCAAAGGACCGAGAGTGCGAGAAGTGCAACACAATGGTGCTTTTTACTCAATGCATGTCCCTCGGTACCAGACCTAATGCTCGTCCGTCCCAAACTGCATGCTTTCTATATTCTAACACAGACCTGTAATGTCTCATGTTGTGTAAAGCGCTGAATAGCCTATCTTAGTATACGGCCACTCTCCATGTCGCACGTGTACTGTTTAGCCTATTGTTGCACATCTCTCTCTCTCTCTCTCTCTCTCTCTCTCTCTCTCACTCTCTCCTCCACACTCCCACTCTTCCTAACGACTGGCACCTAATTGGCGAACCACCATCCCTGGTGCACCACCCAATTGGCTCCAAATACCGCAAGTATTTGCACAAATTTGCCTTAACTAAAATTACATTGATACCATGTTACTACCTCTCCTTTCTGCTAAATATTGATGTGATCTAGATTGGCCAAAAAGGAAAGGACAGGTAAGACGACTGAGGTTCCCTAATCTGACCCGTAATAAGGGAACTACATGTCAGTGGCTTCTATGATAAAAATGCCTCAGGTAACGCGACCTACCCCGTCCCGAATTGACTCAATGTCCAAACAGTAAAAAAGTGATCGAAACATCCCCGTCTTCCCAGAACGCCCCCAGTTTTGTATCAACTGCCCCGGACGAGAGTTTGAAAAATGTGGCTCACCCCTGGTTGTAAGAGATGGGTTGATTTACAACTGACACAGGCCAGCCGCTCTTCTTAGAAATGGTTTGTTGATGAACGAGCTCCAAGGTTCAGAATTCGAGAAATGTCCCTAAACGCTTACCAACTGAACTGTGGCCTTCTGCTAGATAACGCCCTCATGACACAAAGCGAGACGATAGTCCCTCACCCCAGTTTGCTATGATCCTAGTTGTTTTCCATAAAGACCCCGGTCGCCCCAAGGATGAGTTGAATAGTTATCGCAAGCCCCCCCGTTTTTAATGAAGTACCCAGGCTGTAAGAGACTATGTAAAAATTAGAATGATGTTTGCGAAGTTAAGATTAGATCGAAATGAAGAAGTTGTTGCAATAAACCCTGTTGAAAGTTAAATGTTTAGCTGAAAGATAGGATGCATTGATATAATGGAAAATTGTTTAGCCTATGTTCATTCCTCAGAAAGATACCTATCAGACCATGGTGGTAGCACGTTGCACTTTTTCGTAAAATACAAAGCCCTGAAGAACGGTATAGCTTTGTAAGAATCATATTAGAAAAGTGGGTGTCTGCCAGAAGAACTGATGTGACTGTAATAAACAAATGCAATGAACAGGTATCAGACCTCGTACCACGACAATGAATGTAATACCAACAAACGCCAAAGAAATAGTCACGAAGAAAAGTTGTAGGGAATCCAGCAAACCTATCAACAATTATTTACACGTTGGTCGTAAACCCCAGTGTAACGGATGTTTCCCCAGTTACTTGGAGTTGGGAGAGAAATAGACTTATGTGATTACCTTCTACTGCCAATTCTCTAAAGACTGTCTTTTCAAACTCATTTAAGGGTACCACCGTCGGAGAAGAGAGAGACCGGATATGGGAGCACGCGGCCTGACTGCTGATCGTGGAACATCTGCGACTTTGACCAAGGCGGGACCGCAACAGTAAGGAGTCGCAGGACGAGGCATTGTTTCCGACCAAATGAAAGGAAAGGGCTGACCTGATGCCCCTGTTCGATGATCAACAAATGCCGAAAGTCCCCGCCCTCTGAGCCCGATCATGGGCACACCTACCTGAAATTTTTCGTCCCCCTGGTCTGTTCCCGATCTGGCCTCGCTCCATCCCCTCTTCCTCCGACCTACCATAAGGACTACTCACACACACCCTTCTTCCACCTGAACTCTTTGACAATCGACTCGAAAAAGAAAAACTGCAATTAGATAGAATAGGGTTTTGTTGCAGACTCAAATAAAACTTGGGTGCCCTGTCTAAGGTACCCGTGAAAGATTAGTTAGGACACAGGGCGAAAAAAAAGGACCTTTGTGACCGGAAACACGAAGAGAAGGTCATGCCCTGCAACGCAGGACCTGGAATAGAGCTGGACGCATAGCTCATACGCCGGTGCTCAACAGTGCCAACAGAAGACGACAAAGAATGCTGAGAACTCACTAATAATAGTCCACGACAATGAGACACTGGAAAAAGCAACCCCCCTCCTCTCCGAACAATGACACCCCTGATTGTCGTTTTTACTACGTCTAATTTCTCTCCCAGCTACCATTGTAATGATTATGCTCCAACCAAGCACAAAATGAACTTACATATGTAATAACCTATCAGTTCATATTCCGAATGACTATAAGCACCTATGAAATGTACCCAACGCTCTCACTGCAGAATCCTTTTTGTCCGATATTGCATTACTATGACTTTCCTGCAACGAGCTCAGCGATGAGCCCGCCTCCTAAGATGAAAGATTTTAAATGTAATGTTTATGCATAGCTCCTTCACCTGGGTTCCTACTTCTTAACTTATAACTGCCACAGTAGACATGGTAGGAAATAGGCCAGCAAGATGTCTTAGGAATGTTAAAGGGAGGACTGTGGAAAATTAATACGGTTTAGTAAACATTATCTGCGCCATCTTGCCTTCTCCCCCGATGCCACACTTTTTGTCGTGCACACCCGCCATTTCAGGTACCTTGGTCAGAACCACCCTCTGCACGCCACTGACCCCCAGCACGGCTCTTCGCCCTCACAAGCCCCCCCACGCACTGGTCACCCCCGCTCTCTCATGCATGGGCCATAAACCCTCCCCATCTGCGCGGCTCTGCCTCGGAATCCTATCCTGTTCCCAGCGCGACACCTCCCTTCATCCCTTTCATAGTCCCAGGTCCTTTGATACAAACCCCCTTTTCCTGTGTGCCCGTTTCTCTTCCTCGTTCCCAGGCCACCACCTGGCCCTGCGAATACTGTTTATTGCCCCCCCCGTACAGTAGGAAGCTTCCCCCATTAAAGGACCCTCGAATTGATCAAAGCCCCCACCCTATGAGATCCGATCAACCCAACACATTCCGTGAATCGGCGGAATGTCCAGCTGCGCGATAATCATCACCTGTTGTGACCAGGGTGGGGACTTCAACTGTAAATGTGTGTGGGAACGGGCCTGAAGGGGAGATTCCGAGGATGTCCTTTCATACTTCAAAGCATTGCAAGAATGTGTTACATGCAATAAAGTTCGAAAACCTGTGTATAAGAGGCCAGGCCTCAGAGATGCGGTTAGAGCACCTCGTGACGATACTTGCTGTCCGAACTGATGTGTTTCTCCTCCGGAGAGAATAAAACTTCTGTTTCCTGCCTTCCAGTCTCCAGCGCCTGCCTCTTTGTTTGGTAAACTTGAGTGGGTATAGAGGCGGCTAACGCCGGGCAACTTCGGAAAAGGTCTTCTGCCTGTACCTTTTTCAACAACCCCAGTAGACTTTCTAAAAAAGGATTCAAAATATTTGCCTTTTATCTGTGTTTCACTTTTAACCACAGCCCTTCCCTAAACAATTTTCTTTCCATATTGTTATAATCTTCATATATTTTGATTCTAAGTATTTCACTTTTCAGTTTTATATTGTTGATTTATTCAGCTGTATATTTTAAAATATAAATGCACAATTGCAAATGTCATTGAAGTACTAATTTATTGCAATGTGATCATTTAGGATGCTAGAATGTATTGTTTACAGTTTATTTTAGCATGCTGTGATTTTTTGATTCCGTAATTCTTAGGCCAAGACAAGCTATAAGATTTCATAGAATTTGATATTTAGATTTTTCAGTCTGGCAACTGGAGCGCTGGTCATGGCCCTGAGGTTTCCTGACACCACTGAATCTTGCCTTGCCCCCATCCCCACCAGCCCCTGTCTTCTCTGGCTAGTGGGCCCTCATTCCACATAGGCAGTTTGCTGCCCCAAGAGAGGTGAGATGGGTAAGGCTGGTTGCCACTGGAACCACTAGAGTGCTAGAAGGTTGGACGGTTTAGGAAAGGCCAGCTGCTGCAGTAGGTGGTGAGGGACCCAAGGGAAACAGGCAGTCTCAGTGCAGCTTGTGACCTAACGACTTTGGACCAACCACCCCACAGGAATGTAGCTTGATTGATGAACAAACTACATGGACAATACAAACTCTTGATCATAAGATGAGCCTTCATTCCAAAGGTACAAATTCTGTGCCATCACAATGAGATTGGGCAAGCAGAGAGCCCTTGCGCCTATTAAAGCAAGGACAAGAAGACAAAAATGGCTTAACGTGCCAAGAAAGCTTACCCTTAAGGATCAGAAACATACATTTTGCACTAATCAAATGTTCCAAAAGAATCCCACTGGGATAACTACATTAGTTTTTTCAACTGTATGGGAAATTCATCATGGAGCAACATAAGTAAAAGAGACATGTTGTCTCCCTTCATCTTAACTTCTAAAAAGGAACAACTATCACCCCAGACAAAGGCTGTATGCAGAGTCTTATAATAAACTTCTTTACAGCAAGATATTACAAGGGAGGCTCAATTTAAACACTTTCCTGATATGTTTAGTGACCCGTAGAGGTTGTCGGTAGAATCAGATCCAACAAAAACACTTCTGTAGGGAAAAGCCTCTTCTGGGATACCGTAACATAGTATCACCCTTTTCTGGAACAAGACATAGGCCTATAGCTAAAATGTCCCATAATACCTATTGTGGTGGCCAATAGTGTAGTTTCCAGTGTAGGTAAAACAGGATCACTCAATTGTACACAGGGCCTTCAAGATCTTCTAGTTTGTATGAGCTGGAAAACCGTGCGACCAGCATCTTTTACTGCATCCAAAGGGATCAACTGAAAGCATTCTTTTACATACTTCTTTTTCACTCATCAACAACTGAGAATAAAAACAGACTACAAATAGACAAAATTCTCCAGTAATGAATATAGTGCATATTGAGCATTCAGACATAGACAGCCATACTCTAAAACTGGTTGTAACTACAAAAACTCAATCACCTGAGCACTTCCCAAATGTGATGGTAGTTCCCCAAAAGACAGCTACTAACTACTCTTCAAACTATAGTTGATGTAGTAAATTATCATTTAAATAAATTGGATGTGGTAAATATATTAGCCCGTTTTGCATTCAGAATCAATATCAAATTTGCAAATCTAAACAGTCTTATTATTTGTACTAAGCATGGGCGAATTTTGCGGATCTGGCGTTCGCGAATTTGCGTATTTGCGAATTCGCAATCTGCAAAATCTGCGAACCCTCACGAATTTGCGGATTTTTTTTGTGTTCGCAAGGGTTTCTGCCAGTTCGCAAGGTTTTTGTACCAGTTCGCAATTGCAAACTTACTTGTCGGCTCGCAACGGTCGCGACTTTGTTGTTTCTACGTCTGGTTCATCATCACAGGTTCACAGCACCCTCTGTTTCACCACTGCCACCCTCTGGTTCACCCATGCCACCCTCTGGTACATCACTGCCACCCTCTGATTCATCACTGTAGATTATGGGGGGGGAAAGCAAGCACACCTGCCCTGCTTCAACTGACATGAATTAATTTCTGGTTCATCACTGTAGATTATGGGGGGGGAAAGCAAGCACACCTGCCCTGCTTCAACTGACATGAATTAATTTGGGGTTGATTAATGTGTCACTGAATTTAAACTTCCTGTCTGGCACCTGCTTCCTTATCTGTAATTTGCTTTCTGTTGCAGTGCAAGTTTTTTTTCCCAGGACCTTTGTGGCCTACTTGTAGCTATTCTATGAGCCTGCTGTGAGGGTCAGAGCAGGGTCATAGAATAGCTGCAAGTAGGCAACTGAACTCTGGAGGGGCCCCTCAGGAAGCACTACAGGGAATGGTTACTAATGATGAGTTTGAACTTTTGCACCTGCTGAGTGCTTTCAGTTTTGCAAAATTTGTTTTTCTGTGGGGCACTTCCTTCCTCCCACCCCTCCCCCCCCCCTAAATGGACTCCTTGCAAACAAAGTGCAGGCAAATGTCAACCTGAGGAGTTATTCTGATAAAAATCATCATTTTCAGAAGGTTTATGCTGCTTGCTGGTAGATTTCTTGTGCAGAATTGCAAATTTTGTAATTTCGCTAGTGCGAGATTGTTGCTGCCCGCCGCATCTACATGTTTGCAATTGCGAACTCTCACGATGCGTCACCAAACTCCTGCGAGATCCGGCAGCAAGATCCAAAATGGCGCAGCACTCGCAAAATATCGAGAAAAACAACTCGGCAAACGCTGAATGACGGTAAGTGAACGCCGCACGCCGCAATATTGTATCACCAAGCAAAAAAATCGGCTGCGTGCGAATTTTCGGATTTTTGGTAAATTCGCGAGAGTTCGCGGATTGCGAATTTACAGAAAATCCGCAAAATCCGTGAGCGGAACGGATTTTCCGCCCATGCTTAATTTGTGCTCAGTCAAAGTCGAAATGAAACACTACCTTTTGCACCTGTTCACCTTCATTAATACATTAAGTTCACTTCCCACAGCTGTAAAGACTTTGATAAGTGTGATAAAAAAACAACTTAAGTCTTCCATGTCTAGTCTGTAATAATCAGAGATCCTTACTGCCAGCCGAAGCAGTCACTGCAAAGCCCCAGCAGTGCAGAAGTAGCCTAAAGGACCAATCTGCAAAGACATTAAATGAGATGCACATTAATGCAACAAACTGGTTTTAATGGTTAAATAATGTGACACCAATAAAACATTCAGTTAATAGTCAGTGTCATGTTCAACTTCATGTGGAAATTCACCAACCAGGGGCCAACTTGAATCCCCCTAAAACTCTTTTTTCTTCTGTGGGGAGCATTATTGAAACAAATCAGACACAGCAATCTCCCCCAAACCCACTATCTAAAAGAGATTGGTCAAAGCTAAGTAAGGCTAGGAAAAAAAAAACCTGGCCACCATAAAAAAGCATAATCTCAAACTTATTCTTGTCTTTGAAAGCAATAAGGACTTTAGAAAGATAACCTTAACCAGACTACAAATGAGGAACAGCAGAGAGCTAGTCCAATCTTGACTATAAGTCCACCGACCAGGATATTTAAAGTCCTTCCCGGTGAAAATCAGGCACTCAAACCAATGAACAGTAAAACAGCTCCTCCATTATCTTCAATGGTAGTAAACACAGAAAAGTACCCCACCACAGGAGATAAAAATTAGAATGCCTGAGTAGATAAAATTGAGCAACAAAATTAATTTCACGTTTAATCTTCCTTACCATCTCTAAGCAGAACAGAAGTAATCATCAGGAGGTGGATCAAACTCACAGTGTAATAAATTGACTAATTAGTAGATGGGGGTATTCACTTCTCACAGTCTCACAAAATTAATTCCTGCTCAACCCTTCGTAGCTTGGCAAACAAGCAGTCAGGAAAAACTTAGAAGATAGGTATATGTAAAGGATTTAATATCACCAAAACAGTAAATAAGTAAGAGACACAATGCAATAAAATTCCAACACCAATTTATAAAAATAGGGAATATGTGTATCTTTAACAAGATACCAGAATGACATAATTCCAATGTCGGGAATCAGATATATACATTTTTCATGAATAAATCAATAGTTGTGTATTCTTGTGCCAAGAAGCTTAATGTGCCACTCACGGCTATCTGGTTGCACTGGACTGGACAAAGTCCCGGTCAAAAGTTTACCTTCGGACTTAGGGCCGGATTTTGAACTTGGTAGACATGTTACTCCTTTACAACTGTGACGGATATCCTGTCCTCCGAAAGAATAAAGCTCATTAAATCCTATATTTATTCTCAATTTTGGGCTGCATAATGGGGAACCATAGCAAATATGGTTAAAGTAATCCCCCTCTGCTTTGCCTACTTTCTTCAAAGTGTGGCATATTTTTGACTCAGAATGCACTGTTCTCCAAAAATCAAAATGGGGAAAGACTCTACTTGGAGTGGGTGTCCGTGTAACCCAACCCAGAGGTGTGGCTAACATCTGACTAGACACCCCTTCCAGCCCCTCTTCATATCAAATTTGGGGAGTTCGTCAATTCAAGGAAGTGGGGGCTGGCCTAGGTCCTTTGACATCTGATGTCCAACCTTTGGAGTCCAGCTTATGTCCTCAGTCTTCTTCCTTTCCATGGCTTCGCCAGGAAGCAAATCTCCTTCCACCAAATGGCTGCCTTGTTGCAGCCCCTGGTTTCTTGATGCCTACTGAGGTAGAAGCTAGGCTCAGTCTGTAAAAGACTGACCAATCAGAAGAGGCTGCAACCGGGCATATTTAGGTAACTTCAGGATAGCAACATCTGCAACTACTTTCCCTATAACAGTTATAATAAATGCGCCCTTGGCAAGTTTTTGAGTTTATTGTACACATTATTTTGATGCTTAGAATGATATTGTTTGCTAGCTCCAAACAAAAGTTAGATTTTATTAAATGTAATAAAGCCTTCCCATGTTAGCCTATGGGGATAGCAGCACTACAATAGTGAAAAACAACTATGGTTGTTGTTTCCCTAACATGGCATACAAACAATATTTTATATTGTCTCAGTTTTTTTAACAATGCACCTTACCCTTGGGACACATAGGGCAGACCTTAGGGATGACTTAAACGTTATAAAAAGATGAGTTGGGGCTTTTTGAAGTAATTTTTATTCTAAATTTGGATATCATTTTATTTTAAAAATGGTCTGCAAAGAAGGCCTGGCTTTAAAAGGACACCAGGCACCACAGTTGTGCAGAATTGTGCATTAGATCCACTGAGGTCTCCAGACCTACATGCCCTACCATATACTAGGGAGATAGAGGTTGGCTGTCTTGGCCAATTAGAATTATAACAAATACCATACACCATTAGAGGACAGAGCACTGGCCCAGGGCCTGATTAGTGGAGACCAGGGCACTTTCAGAATTAGTAACCAACAGCATCACTCAAATGATAGGAGTGATCAGGGCAAAAAAGGATGACTTTCCTACATACAGTGACTCTCAAAACACTGGACTAAATGGCCCCTCAGAAAACCAACAGTAGTGGCTACTACCGAATGAGCGGAGGGTGGGAGGTGGTATCAGAGGGAGGGAACTGAAAATACATTTTTTCAAAACCATTTACCTAGATGCTTTTGGCCGCCACCTTTACTCCATCATCCCATCCTCTTCCTGGCTTTTGTGGAAGCAGGAAGCACCCAGACTCCCCTGCAGCGTTATGATTGGTCTGAGTGCCATGGTTCAGCACTCAGACAGGGAATTAACCCAGTCTGTAGTGCAGGCTGCGTGTAGAACATGCAAAGTGCACATGAATGTTTGCCCAGTCCCAGCGAGCAG
Source organism: Lissotriton vulgaris (assembly GCF_964263255.1). Lineage (NCBI taxonomy): Eukaryota > Metazoa > Chordata > Amphibia > Caudata > Salamandridae > Lissotriton > Lissotriton vulgaris. The sequence goes on from NC_141694.1 coordinate 504,884,465, forward strand.
GCCAAACATTCATGCGCACTTAGGAGCGTACTACCTCTCATCCCCCAGCCTATAAATAGTCCAGCCCCACCCCCAAACAATGGAGCCAGTACATTTAAATCAAATGATAATAATGTTAACTTATTATACATTTTTTACTATTTTTAATTTCTCACCCTGTGAGCAGTGGGGTGACGCTTCCACCCCACCTAGGCTTATGGATCCTCAGTATGTGCACGAGTCCAAGGGAGTCAGTCGGAGGGATCTGCCCTAGTGGTAAGCCTTAAGTCTACATCTCAAATACAGAGGTCCCTTGTTCTTCAAGTATCTACAGGCAAAGATTAGAGCCTTAAATGTGAACCTGCTGGTTACAAGGAGTCAGAGTAGCTGGCAAAGATGAGCAGACAACAGTTGATGTATGAGATGAGCAGCAGCATTTTAGATGATTTGTAGCCTTTGCAGAAGGTAAGCATGCAGTTCCAGGTAAAGGCTGGTGACACAGTCCAATTTAGCGGTGATTAGGGCATGGACAGTAGGCTTCTTTGACCTGTCTTTCGAATGACATAACGGATTCAAATTTGATGTCCACATTTCTAACACTGGAAGATGGGGAAGGGGAATCCCTCAATTCCGGCAGCCACCAGCCAAGTGGGTCAGAAATTGAGCATGTGTCAAAAAAGAGACTTATGTTTTTTTGTTGTTGTTTTTTTTAGTTCAAGAAAAGTTTATTAGTCATAATAAAAGATAATAATACAAAATATAGTAAGATAATCATGAGAAAGAGATATAGGGAGGAAGGGAAGAAGGGGGGTGGGCGTAAAGGACGATCAGTATGCAATAGGAGGATGAATAATAAACAATGAACTCATTCTATGTTTTATGAAAAGTAATAGGAAGAGTATAATCATTAAAAATAAGACAGCAAATGCAAATAAGGTTGTGCAGGTAAATATGTTAACATAGAGAGTGGAATGAAAAGGGGGAATCAAGGGGGTTTGGAAAGTTCCTGTTGGGCAGGTTGTGGATGAAAAGAACGGGTTGTACAATTATCTAAATACATCGTAACAGGAAGCCACAATTCTGCACGTTTAGCCGCCAACTGGGTGGGAAATACAAAAGCAGTGTCAAGCCTGTGATTGTGACAAACATTATACCACCATGTTTGGAAAGTAATAGTTGAGGAAGATTTCCAATTAATAGTAATTTGGTGAAAGGCAACTGCTAATAATAAATCAACAATACGAACAGTAGAATCAATAACATCCCAGCAAGGTGAAAGACTTCCCATGAAGACAACGGTGGGGGAAAAAGGAATACAGGTGTGAAAAATAACATTAATTTGTGCCCAAACCTGTAACCAAAAAGCATGTACATTTTTGCAAAGAAATAGCATGTAAAAAAGGTTAGCTTGGGTAAATTGCAAGACCAACAGGAATCTGGAGTGACAGGAAATCGCTTGTGAAGAGTAGTAGGTGTGTGAAGCAATCTATTGTAAATGAAGAACAAAGATTGCGTCAGGGACGCCGCTCTAGAAGTTTTACGAATTTTTATCCAAACCTTGTCCCATATAGATATCGGCCATGAAGTAGAAAAATCATTCTCCCATTGTTCCTCCACCTTGGATTTGGGTCTAGGAAGTGTGTGTACATGGAGGCGCTTGTAGATAGCAGAAGCTTTAGGAGTAACTTGCAGAATAGAGTGAAGATGAAGGGCAGGGTTAGGTGGAGTAGGGGTTGAGGACGTTTGCAAGAGTTTCGTATAAACCTCCATAACTGTTGTTTTGAGAAGAGGATACTTGGAAGCAAATGAGGAAGGTAAATCAAAATTGGAACTTAGGGCAGAGAAAGGTAAGAATGTGGAATGGGAGAAGAGCTGCGATATCCAAAGCAATCCCTTGGATCTCCAAGATTTCCAGTAAAAGGGTTTACCTCGAATTAGAAGAGATTTATTGTGCCAAATGGAGGAGGAAAGAAAGTCAGCAACTGTCATAGGGGGAGGAGGATTAGAAGATAGAAGGAGTTTGACAGTGTATCTATGAATGAGAGTAGGAATCAGGGAGGGTTTACGAGAAAAAGAGAGATATTCAGCAAAAGAGAAAGGGAAAAGAAATAGATGCTCAACCTTGGTCCATAAAGGGCAAGGCGAATCAGGATCTTGTAGCCAAAAGGAGGCTTGACGTAACAGAAAGGCTTTGTGATATGTTGGAAAGTCAGGAAAATTAACTCCTCCATCAGAGGCTGGGCGTATAAGTCTAGCAAGGGACATTCTAGGGTTTTTGTTGTGCCACAAAAAGGAGGATAACATTTTATTGATTTTCTTTAAGAACTTTGCCGGAACAGAGACTGGGATATTAGAGAGTGTGTACAAAACAATGGGGGATAACATCATCTTGATAGTGTCCAAGCGACCCCACCAGGACAAATAAAGGGGATGCCACCTGGTTGTAAGGTTGGATAATTTCTGAGTGCACTTAGAGAGACATAGAGAAATAGTGTCAGGAATGGAAGGGGTAATATGCATACCCAAGTATTTAATGTGGGAAGGGCTCCAAGTAAAATTAGAGGCACTAAAGTCAGGTTTAAAAGTGAATTTTGTAAGGGGGAGGATCTCGCATTTATCATTATTAAGTTTGTAACCAGAAATTGAGGAATATTGCGGAACTTCCTCCAGGAAAGCAGGAATGGAAACTATTGGGTTTGAGATGAAGAGTAAAATATCATCTGCGTAAGCAGCAAGTTTGATGGCAGTTTCCGAGGTCTGAAAACCGTGGATATCAGGGTTTTGGCGTAACTTGGACAAGAAAGGTTCTAGGGCAAGGTTAAAATGAAAATGGGAGAGAGGGCAACCCTGTCGAACTCCTCTGCCAAGCTCGAAGTAGGGGGAGATCTGACCATTGGCATAAACTGCAGCTCTTGGGTGAGAATAGAGTAGTGAGATTAGAGAGATAAAGTTAGGGCCAAATCCGAACCATCCAAAAGTATGAAAGAGATAAGGCCATTCAACCCTGTCAAAAGCCTTCTTGGCATCTAGAGCAATTGCTGCGAGGGAATGTTGGAGGTGGGAGGATTTTTATAAAATATTAAATAAAACCTGGTATTAACAAAGCCAGACTGCTCCTCACCTAAGAGGTCGGGGAGTAGGTGATCTAATCTTATAGCCAAAGATTTAGCGAAAATTTTATAATCTATATTAACAAGCGATATAGGTCTGTAGTTTTTACAATATTGCACATCTTTTCCAGGTTTAGGTATTAAGCAAATGTGTGCATCTGAAAAAGTCCCTGAAGAGGCACCTGACTGAAAAAAGGAGTGAGAAGGGAGTGTACCTTTGGAATTAGTATTTTGGAGAAATGAAGGTAAAATTCAATGGTGAAACCGTCTGGGCCAGGAGCTTTGTTGAGTTTAAGACGTTGAAGTGCAGTGAGCAGCTCCTTTTGTGAAATATCAGTCTCTAACGAGGAAAGATCAAGGGGGAAGTGTGCTGGTTTCTGAATAGTAGATAGGAAATGTGTAAGAGAGTGTGGAGAGGGTTGGGTATCAGAGGTGTATAAGGTCTCATAAAAGCGGGAAAATGTAGCAAGAATATCGGCATCTTTGTGCTGCAAATGCGCATTAGTGTCATAAACAGATTCAATATTCATTTTATTATGCTTAACCTTTAGGTAATTAGCAAGAATTTTCCCAGCTTTATTCCTACCCCCATAACATTTAGCACTCAACTTAAGTAAATATAAGAAGGCATCTTCAGTAGATTTTTCATTAAACTTGACTTTGGAAGCGACCAGAGTTGTCAAATTATCCTTGGAATGCGAAGTATAATAGACGTGTTCCAATCGTTTAATGTCAAGAAGGAGATTTTTAGTAGAGTGACGAGCAAATCTGCGTTTCTTAGCAACATAGTTGATAATGAAGTCACGTGCATCTGCTTTAAAAGTATCCCAAACAGTATGTTTAGAGATGGGCAGAATATCGTTCAACAGAAAAAATTCATCAAAGAATGCGGTGAAAGAAGTGGAAAAGTTGGGATCTAAAAGTAGGGCATTGTTAAAACGCCATCTTCTGGGTCCATCAAGTTTAGGGAGCACATCAAGACTAATCATAACAGGGGCGTGATCCGAAAGCAAAATTGGACCAATATCCGCCGAGTGAAGTGTTTGAGCAAGATCATGGGAAACAAAAATGTAATCAATCCGTGACTGTGAACAATGGTATGGTGAATAAAAGGTATACTCCTGCAAAGTCGGGTTACAAAGTCGCTAGGAGTCAACAAGCTTGTGCTGAGAAAGAGCTTGGGCAAAATATTTGTGTGGTTTAGTGGGGATATAGGTAGCATCAGATTTTCTATCAACAAATGGATCTAGGGGTTGATTACAATCCCCTGCAAGGATGAAGTTATCATCCATAAATTGGGTAATGCGTGGTGAAAATTTCGCCCAAAAAAGAGGTTCACCAGTGGTCGGACCATAAACATTGAGGAGAGAGATTAGAACACTCTAAGCCATAGTTTGACATGCGTCCATCTGCCATTGGTATCAGATTCTTGGGAAATAACTGTAAAAGGGAGAGACCTACGACATAAAATTGCAACACCATTGCGTTTACCATCACCTTGTGAGAAAAAGACTTCACCCACCCAACCTCTTTTAAGCTTGGCAGATTCTATGTCAGAAAGGTGAGTTTCATGAAGAAACGCAATGTCAACATTCAATTTGGCTTGTTGTGATAAAATGCATTGACGCTTAATTGGGGAATTAATACCCTTAACATTCCATGAAGTTATATTTAGTGACATAACATGTACAATAAAATAGCAAGTTCATAACAAATACAAGAGTATTGTTTAAAAAATAGGTTATAAAATATAACGAATATCAGAGTGACAGAAAAAGCAATGTAGGAAGAGAGGGAAAGGGGAGGAAAAGATAGAATGGAGATTAGGAAAGAAAAATATGGAAAGAGTACATCATAAAGATAATTGGAGCAATAGCTGATGGCGAGTGATGTGAGAGGTAGCAAAAAACACAGGAAGAGTAATGGAAGTGGAGGGATAGTATTAAGAGAACTACAACCTGTAAAAGAAGATGTTAACTTTCACATGAACAAGGGAACTCAGACAGAAATGGAAGGGTAAGGAAGGGAATAAAAGAACAAATAGGAAAAAGGGGAAAACATACCTACAAAAGGAGAAGGCAAAAATGGAGTCGGGGGGAGGAGCCACCGAGGCAAGGCAGCAGCATCATGCGCGGCCAAGCAGAAAGCTGGGGGGACATCATCAGATGGAGAAGAGAACCTGTGGAAGCAAAATCAGGAAATACAGAACAATTACACATTGGGAACATAGGGAAGAAAAGGTAAGTAACAACAATATGAAAAGGAGAGTAAAATCAATAGAGAAGCAAACTGGGAAGAAAGACAAACATGGTCAAAACAAGAACATCAGCAAGACAAAGCAATCAGAAGAAGTTAATCAGCCAGGATGGGATGAAGAAGGCCCAGAAGAGTCCATAGCAGTGGTTTTGTGCGCATTGACGAAGCTTTGTAGTCGCACTGGATCTTCGTAGGTAGTCGTCTTATTATTATAGGTGACTTTGAACAAGCAGGGATGGTACAACCCATATCTGGCACCCATGGAGCGAAGGACATCCCTCATGCCTAAGAAGGCCTTTCGTCGATTGGCAGTCACTTTAGCATAGTCGTGAGCAAAGAAGAAAGGAGAACCAGACCATGTTAGTTTTGGTGAAGCTTTAGCCGCCAGGAGAACTTTCAGGAAGTCAGTGTACTCCAAAAAATAAATGATGACACCTCTTGGACACTGCGACATGGAAGCAGACATCGGCAGACGACCCAATCGATGAGCACGTTGAATGTTAAGAGATGTTCCTTCTGGTAAATGGAGCAATTTAGGAATGAAGGAGCCAAAGAAAGCAATTGGGTCTGAAACCTCTAGACCTTCCACTAGTCCATAAATGCGTAGGTTATTGCGCCTATTCCTGTTTTCCAATTCTTCCACCTGCTTCTGGAGGGCGTCAAACTGTGGAGTTAAGTGAGAAACTGTGGTACGTGTTTCCTGGAATGAGGCAACAGACTGCTCGACTGAAGAAACTCTGGTTTTAATTTGTGACCAATTGTCCGTAAGAGTCTGAAGCTTAACATTAGTTTCCTCCATAAAAGGGCGCAAGATCCCAATTTCCTCCAGAAAAGGGCGGAAAGATCTTATTTCTTCAAGTAAAAAGTTCCATGGAGACAGGAGTAGATGATTTGAGAGGCGAGGGAGGATCTTTTTTTAGTCTTTTGGTGGTAACTTTCCCTGATGCTGACTGAGGTGGATCCATGGCAGTGTCAGAACTAGATGAGGTAAGAGAGTCCTCTAATTTGGAAAACTCTGAGAACAATTTGGAGTTTTTCACAAAAGCCACCTTTGTTTTGGTTTTAGAGGGTAAACGGGACATGATTTCAATTGTCCCATAAAAATTTTAGGAAGTTGTAACAGCTATGACAGTCCATGGAAAAGCGCACCGCTTTGGTGAAGTCAAGTTGGTACAAAAAGGCACTTCTAAGGATAAGAGGCTGCGCAATGAATCACAATGAAGAGTTCAGCACAACTTCTGTGATGCCCAAAAACAGCAATGCAAAACGATAAGCAGAGAAAGGGCAACCACCTTGAGGTGTACGGCCAGAGCATTGTAAATAAAGTCATAAGGCCATAAAGTTGATGGGAGCAATAATTATCATGCAGGGAAGAGCATTACGAAAGGAATTGCCTGAACATTGTTGCCATAGATCAGGTAGTAAGGCAGAAGGATAGGCGCGTATTGAATAAAGGAGATGTCCTTAAAGATGTGGTAAAGCGAACTAATCTCAGCTGTGAGCAAGCTTCTGGTAAAAGTCTGAGAAAGGAAGAAGCAGACACTCCGTGCAATAACAACTGCGCAAGTAGCGAGGCGAGTCAATGGTGACTGTAAGAAATGAAGTCAGCTACCACAGTAACGAAATCTAGGTAGTAAATCACCTAGATAACTTGAGTTGAAAAGCTTGCACTTCAATTAATCATCAGCATGTTAATAATAATAGCGCTATTTCCGGCATTGCTGACCACCATAGCTCAGATAAAACGTGAGAGAGTCAAAATGGTGGGTATTTAGATGCCAGGATGTGGAAATGAAGCCAAAATAGCGATATGAGCAGGGCGAGGAAGCAATGCGTAACTGCATGCTGGTAATTGAAGAGAGTTTATAAAATGAGGAGCTTGCATGCCTTTAAAGATAAGAAGAATTCAGAATGCACCGTGAAGCAAAGTCATAGCAGAGAGGGAGGTCGGCACAAAATGGCGGCCGCATCGTACCTGAGGCGGCGAAAAATACAAATGCTCAGTCCGGGTCCTCAGGGCATTATTTTGCGTCGGAAATAGCCGCAGCAACCTCCGGGGATGCTCCGATGTCGGGAAACGGTGTCCAACAGGTAGAAGACGGTAATTGAATCAGCGAAGCTCCCGAGCCTCTGCGGAGCCTCACGCCAGCGCCACCATCGCCATCGGGCGCCAAGCCACGCCCCAGAGACGTATGTTTTATCAGGGTATTCACCTGTTACAACGCATTTTTTACAACGCACTACCATTACAACGCAGGCATTACAACGCATACCATTACAACGCATGGCGCTGGGGGGCGCTCTAGGATAAGAGGTAAGTTTAATTTACTATCCAACACCTTCCCTAGGGTCCACGGGGACTGGAGTTAGAATAGTAAATTATACTTACCACTATCCAGCACCCCAAAGCGCTATGCGTTGTAGTGGTATGCGTTGTGAATACCGCGTTGTAATGGTATGCGGAGTAAAAGTATGCGTTGTAACGTCATACATCCTTTTATCAGACTTAAGAGTGAGGCAGCTGTCTCCCATCTACTTGCCTACTGCTTTGAGACATTTCTTTAAGAACTTAGGAGGCTATACTCCTCATACTTGAAAGCGAGCATTGGCTGCTTCTCATTACCTTCAAACAGCAGGATTCAACCTATGTGGCAGGGATCAAAGTAGATTTTAAAAAGAGTATGGCTCAGGGTGGAGTTCTGAGGCACCTCAAACTTGAGAGGTTTGGGGTCTGAAAGAAAGGAAGAGAGAAACACTGCCTGAGATCTACCCTCCAGGTATGATTTGATCCGGGCCAGTGTAAAACCTTGAATTCCAATCCTCTCTAGTCTGCTCAACAAGATGGGGTACAAGACCATGTCAAATGCTGATAACAGATCTAAAGAACAACCATAGCTGATGCACCCACATTCAAGTTGAGTTTGATGAATGCCAATACCACAAGTAAGGCGGACTCTGTTCTATAGCCTGGCCAAAAGCCAGACTGCGTGTCATGAAGGAAGGCTTTGAGTTCCAGAAACAGGCAGACCTGTTTCTTGACCATCTTCTCCAGCATCTTGCCTACTGCCTGAAGGAGGGAGATCGGTCAAACTTTACAGAGTAGCTTAGGATCTGCATTAAGCTTTTCAACCAGCAGAACTAGGAGGGCCTCTTTTCACTTATTTGGTACAGTAGATGACTTGAAGGCGGTGTCCAGTAATTTGTTGAGGGTAGGATTGACGATGAGCAACACTGACTTAAGCATGTCAGATCAGATGGGGAGCAATTCTGGGGTGAGCAGGACTTGCAGGTAGCCTAAAGTATGGCAGAGTCTTCCTGTGAGTTGTGTTTGAAAACCCTCAGAACCGAGCCAGAATGAGGCTTCTTCTCTAACGTGACATCCACTCTACCATGGTTAGGAAACTGATCATGTACCTAACTAAGAATAGCAAGGGGTCAAATATAATGCATTCCAAATTTCGTAACTAGGAAAAGGGGGAAACCTCCTTCCTCTCAAAACAAAAAACTAGTGATGTGCTACTCCAGTCACACACCGGGCCTCCCTCTTTGTGAGAAGATTCCCATCAGTCACCACTCGGATCCGCCCTTCATCATCTGGAATCCTTCGCACATGAAGGTAAGATGACAAAACCCAATGTGGACTGGCAGATGTTAAAGCCTAGACCTACATGTGGGACCCAGTGGTCAAGTTGTTGTATTAATGAGGGTGACTGAAAGCAGTGCTCTAAGTGTAGAATATAAATTGTGATGATAAGTGAATATAAGGGAGTTTAAAATTAGGTAAAGAAGAGAAAAACTCTTTAATACATTCTCTTCACTCCCAAAGTAATAAAAAGTGCGTAGTGGACTAAACAAATACCCACTATTGATGTAAAAAGGTCGACATGTTTCTGCAGACTAATTTGATCCCCATGGTATCATGCTGCTTCCTCAGGACCATATAACGCTACTGCTTCATGAAGATTATAAAAAGGTAAAATGTCGCCTGATTTATAGTGATAGCATCCTTCTCCTGACTGCAAAGTTCAGCAAGATATGGATCCATTCCCAGAAGGACACATGAATAAAGAAAAAAGAAACGTGTAATGCATACAATCAAACGTGGATCACTGAAGGAGAATAATTCATATAAACAGTGTCTCACACTTAAATTCATGTATCAAATTATTGACATCAATCAACATCTATTTTAGATGTTTACTCACCCTTGTTGCAGGAGAGAAAAACCCCACCTCACCTGGCTGCAGCTCAGGTAAAACGGAGCACCGCTCTATATAATGAGATTGGAAAAAAGGGGGATTTAGAACACATAGAGGTGTCAGTTCATTCAAAAGCACAACCATCTAGCTGCGGGTCGTCTCACATGTAGCCACTATTAATCTTAGTACATTCTTCTCTTTATCAATGTCGGCATGTAACCACTCTAAAAACATAACCGCTCATATATGGTGAAAGCGGTGTCGATCCTTCTCAATTGTCCCAGCAACCACGTAAGTGGTAACTTAGATAAAAACCGAGTAAGTACTCCGCAATCATGCCCCTTATCGTAAAAGCTGTTACATGCATACAGATACCATGGTTCAGGTGAGTCACGAGGTGTAAAACCTCCTACAATGCAAGCAGCTATTAGTTTCAAAATCGGGTTTCTTAATACATGTATTTTGCAATGTGTTACCACAATCATAAGCGCCTCAGATTAGCGAGAGGCGAACTAGTGCTGCTACAGCACCGAGCCAGATAGTATTACCATGGTTCAAGTAAGTCACAAGGTTAAAAACCCCCTTCACTACATACAGCCGTTATTTTGAAAATCGGATTTCCTAATGTGTGCATTTTGAAGAGCGTTACCGCAATAGTAAAATGCCTCGGATTGTCGCGAGGCGAACTAACGCTACTGCACAACCGAGCCAAACAATATTACTACAGCTCACCTGTCCGTCGGTACCCCGGGCGTCCCTCTGGGCTGTCGTGGGAGGTACCGACGCGGCGCTGAATGACTCCTTTTTTATTTGCTCCCTCTTGGCGCACGTCCGACGGCATAACGTCCGCGAATGATTAGGAGGAGCATGGGACATGTAGTTTTGGAATTTACTAGGGGTGGGCGGCCAGCTACGCTCCGTGCACGGAGTGCGCGTAGTGCCGTCTCCTATGCATTTTGCTTAGCGGGCGTAGCCAGGCGGCACTACGCGCGCTCCGCAGATGGTACGTAGCCGGCCGCCACCCGCCTCCCTCCCGCCCTCCCTAAATACTTCAATAAAAGGATAGAAAGCTTTTTAAAACACTTACCTTGTCCGGCGCGTCCCCGGGGCTCCCTCTCGCCGTCCCTGTATTCGCGCCGCCATTTCGAATACTAATGCGCATGCGCGGGCGCCCGCACATTAGTATTCGAAATGGCGGCGCGAATCCAGGGACGGCGAGAGGGAGCCCCGGACAAGGTAAGTGTTTTTAAAAGCTTTCTATCCTTTTATTGCAGTATTTAGGGAGGGTGGGAGGGAGGCGGGCGGCGCGTAGTGGGGCTACGCGGAGTGCGCGGGTGGGCGTAGTTTTGTGCCCACTTCGCGTAGCTCCGCGTAGCCGCACTCCGCACACTACGCCCAGGGTTACAATTTACTCGTCTTTATTTCGAGTGTGTCAATTGTTAAGATCAAAAGATGCGAAAACTATTAGTAATCGCAGGACCATTAGTGATGGTCACCAGTGCTCACTCGAAGACGCCCCGCATAGTATGGCCACTCACTGTTTTGAGTCCCAGTTTGAAATTTGGGAATAATATGATTGCGCTATGTTCGGGAATACGTTATTACTCCAGGTTTGTCTACACTAGGAATTAAGGACATTAAAGTTGCTCTTTCGATAATTTACATTAGGAAAAATTTTTAAAAATTCTCTGGATTATCAGCAAGCGGAGAACTTGCAGATAACCGCTGGTTTACTTGTTGGAACCACAAGTGTACAGTAATAGAGACTTCAGTCACCAGTGAGATATTAGGCATATATCTCAACGCAGGGATGCAACGAAGTGATATGTTTCAAAAATAATCTGACAGGGGTATTTAAATTTCATATTAGAGTGACATCCATGGGATGTCTTCATTTAACCCCTGCTTGTCCGACCTAAGCTTTTGGACCCATCTCTGTTCCTTTTTAAACAAAACATTACTGATATCAGTGACATGTGGAGGAATCAGTGGTTGTTCAATGACGGTCCATTTCAGTTCTGTAGGTAGATGTCCCATCTCAATAAAATGATTAGTGAGTTTAGTAGCTTGTCTGGAACATCTGATTGAACTTTTATGTTCTGAAATCCGGACCTTCACTTTACGTGTAGTCATCCCTACGTCTTGCTTGTTGCAGGGACATCTGATTAAATAGATCAAATTTTGACTATTGCAATTTGTGTAGCAACGTTGTTCCCACGGACGGTCAGTGCCAATGTCGATTTGTGTGGATTTAGTCGTTTGAGGGCAGGCTGCACAGACCCCACAAGGGTGGCGACCAGTCACTGCAGGCATGTCCCACAATGTTCCTATAGCTCGTGGAACACTGTTCTTTGGTCTAGTATGGACCAACTGGTCCTTTACATTCCGACCGCGCTTAAAAGCGAAAAGAGGTGGAGGTAAATCTTCATTGTCATTCCCTGTGTTGAGAATAGACCAATGCTTTTTGACAATTTTTTTAATGTGGTTGGACTGAGTACTGTAAGTGTTGACACATGTTATTCTTTTCTGTTCTGGTTTTGGGGGTAGTGGTTCTAATAAGCCTTCCCTATTGTTGTTTGAGGCGCGTTTCTTTGAAGACGTAATCAGTCGTTTAGGATAACTCTTTTCTATCAGATGTTTTTCAAGTGTCTTAGCATGCTCATCAAATACAGACTAGTATGGGAGGGCCCTAGGTCTGTTCAACGCAGAATTGATAGAAGGCACAATGAAAACTTTCTGATCACCACTGGCGGATTTGTGAAAGCTGGCAATTGCCTTCTTATATAATAATCCTTGTCATAGGCAGAAAGTCACACAGACTCCAGCCTCTTACAGAGCGCCTTTTCCTCAGGTAGAGATGCCGTAAACCATGGACTGGTGGGCTAGAATGGCTCTGGCATATAGATTTCACCAAGAGAACAAGAATCAGTACTTATGAGAGCCAATTGTTCATCAGCTCCAAATCTAGGTTGACAGGGCCAGTTAGAGTTGAAGGGGTTGCCAGCAATGCTTCCCCCAGCCGTTCTTGGGAAATTTGTCATCATGGTTTGCCACGACAAGGGTCACCTGCTTTGGGGACCGATTAGTGGCAATTGCAAAGGGGAGTATGAAGCGGTCAGACTACAGTAATGAAATGGCTGGCCTGACACAAGTAGATAAAGAGTTAGAGAAAATCAGGTCTAGTGTATGGACCGCAATATGAGTGTGTCCAATTTTGTGTTGCTCTAGGTTGTAACCCTCAAGGGTGTTTACAAACGCAATGCACTGGAACAGTTTGGGTCATCAAATAAAATCTCCTAAGATTAGGTTGTTGTCATGGAATATAGAGCGGATGGCCCAGGAGATCCGAAAGCCCAGCCCGGGAGTCATTGAAGCTGCTTGGGGTTCTGTAAATGAAAACTCCGTTCAGGTTAGACGCTGGATTAAACATGATAGAAAAGGTAAGACCTTTGATAGGCTTGCAATGAGTCAACTTAGAAATGGTGCAGGCCAGTGTGCATCTGCACATGACCACAGTTCTCTGCTCTTCTGATCTTATCTGTTGCTAACTTGAATGCAGAAGCCTTGCAGGATCACTAAAGCAATATCAGGCAAAGAGGATTCTAAAAGCCATGTCTCCAACAAAAACAACAGGTCAAACTTATTATCTGCAAGTAAGAAGTGAACTTTAAGCGTGTGTTACAGAAGTGACCTTCTGCAGACCTGCAGAGGTCATGCAGACCTGGCCTGGAGATCGCAACATTCCTACTTGCTCCTAATTGAAGTTATCACTAATTAAATGTAACAATGTTAACCCAATGTTACCCCAATGGAGAGGTAGGCCTTGCAGTTGTGAAAAACGACATGTTTTTCACTACTAGGACATTTAAAAGTTAAAAGTGCATGTCCAACCTTTTAAAGACAGGGCTGTTAATGGCCTACCCCTATGGGTGACTTCTATGTATTTAAAAGGAAGGTTTTGGATTGGCGAAAGGTTCATTTTGCAGAGTCATAAAAGCCAACAAAAATGGGTTAAGGAAAAAGGAGGCTGAAGGCAAAATGGTTGGGGTGACCCTGCAGAGAGGGCCAAGTCCAATTGAAATCACTTCCCTTTTTCGAATGGTTTAGCACCCTACCGTAGAATCTGCTCAATGGTTTGTGAAACAAGCCATTAATATGTATAGATTCGACTGGCTAACCATTAATATGCATGGATATGAATTGCTATTTGATAGGGAGTCCAACGTTGCAACTCTCCAAAAAGCCAATTCGTTCTCAATTTCTAAACCTATTTTAGGAGTTGGTAAAATTTTACATGCTCCTAAAATGGGTTAGTATGCTTTCAAAAATGTTTTTAAGGTGACAAACTCTGAATCGGAGTGTCTGCGACTGGCAAAACATTTAATAATTCTGACCCTGGTGCTTTAAAGTAACAAAATCCAGTGACCGTTATATAGTTGGACAATGTGTCCCTGGTATATTTCAGCAACTTTAACTTACCAAAATCAGAAAAGACCAGGCCACTCATAGTGAGGACCATTGAGTTTCCGGTCTTACATAATTTATGCAGCAGCCTAAGCTTGGGAGCATGCACGTTGAGGTGGGTGCATGTGTGTGCAAAGGATCGGCTCATTATCAGTGTCTACAAATATCACGCTTTGAGCACGTACACAGCTCTTTCCGCTAACCAAATCGTCGTCATCGAAGCTTGTTTACACGTTAGGCCCAAGGCCGTACAAAGTACACATGACGTTTAAGTTTATGTATTTGTTTTAAAACTAAGAAACTCATCTACGTCCTTGCCAGAGCTCCGAAAACAACTTTTAACGTGCTTTGCCTTGCTGTAATATCCTCAATGCAGGCCACGTTGGGAGATAATTCAATGCTTAAACAGTTTTCGAAGACTTTTTGTTAACAAAAAGCAGCCAGACTTCTGCTGTCTAATACAATCGTGTTGTTATTTTCGGGTGTCAGTTATATGCTTGCGGCACTTTGGCAAAGCCATGGCTGCATTTTCTAAATAAATCGATGTACTATTAGCTTACTTTGTGGCACGGAATCTGTGCGTAGAAATTCCCCTGTAGAAGTAATTTTATTAACTACAATGTAAAAATATAAGTTTATGCAAATGATATTCCTCTTCAATTAGATTAATAAAGGAACATACATATGGTAGTGCCTACCGTGATCCTTTACTCTTTTTTCAATATTATACCAGATGTCACTCATTGAAAAAAGATGGATGTCTGGGAAACATTAGGACTTCTGCATCCCCCACAGTTCCCTCATGCATACTTCTCTCCCCAACAACATCACTGCCATGTCTCTCTGACCATTGCTGAGCTTATAAAACTCCGCACAATAAGTAGTAAAGGAAAAAGACACAATTTATGTACAGACATTCAGTTTCCTTCCAACAGTAATCCGTGATAGAGGGCGAAAACATAAAAATGAATTGTTCTGAGAGCTGAGTACATTGCGGAACATATTTAGATTCAAGTAACATTAGTATCGCCCCATTTATGGAAATATATAACTTGCAGCTGGTATGTCCGGCTTGGGAACTCAAATCATCGCTAAATAAATGTTCAAGCCAGCCCCAGTCTGCAGGAAACCACCACTGAAATTGGTTCAGAAGCATATGTTTGGATCGTGGTAACCCATCCTTTTCTGAAACCAGGCGCCTATCCTGCGGTCGAGCGGGAATTATCAGCCTAGCATATTATCCAGCCGCCCCTGCAGCTGCATAGATTACTTCACTGTAGAGGAGGAAGGCCATGTCGGTGTTACAACAGCATCTTTTTACACTCAAGGCACATATAATGCTAAGCTTTAATTGATACTGCTTTTTAAAAACAGGATGACCGTGCAAATTGGTATAAAACAAACAGCGTTATGTAGGCCAAGCAGGAAAAATGTTTCTTCATGATGTTATCTATTATTTTACTTTTCTGATGCTGGACAAAGTAATAATCAAACATACATGATTTACTTAATAATAATAATGTTCACATTTACGTGCTCTTTCATTTTAATGACATACCTGGGAAAGAATGCACTTTGTCGCCTCTCTTAGAAATTGGATTGCTAGTTGGCACAGGTCACCAGTGGTGGTCATTGTAGGTAAGCGCGGTGAGGCGGAGGGGGGGTCCAGTGAAAGTGACTTACGGAGGGATAAGGAATATAAAATAAATAAATAGGTAAAATCACGTACCTTGCGTTTGCCACATCACAACTCGGCCCGACCCGTCGAAACACACCACCGGTATTCACTCTGTCCAAGTAGGGACCAAAAACCTAGTCAGAGTAAATCTGATGCACACCCTAAATTAACCTTTGCTCACCCTCTGGTAGCTTGGCACAGAGCAGTCAGGCTTAATAGGCAATATGAAAAGTATTTGTGCAACACATTAATTTAAATGACACAGTGAAAACACCACAAAAACTCCACACAGTTTAGAAGAACAGAGAATATGTATCGGAATAAAACAAGCTCAAAACAACTAAAATCCAATCAGTAGAAGTCAAGATATGATTTGTATAGATTAAATCAAAAACCAGCGCTTAGAAGTCAATAACGCTAAAGGTTTTCTTGAGGTTGGGCTAGACCGGGCCAAATCTGAAAAGTCAAGCTGACCGTGATGGAGCATGAGTTAAATACGGTTCCAAACAGGTCCTGCTAAAGTTTTACCTTCTCAATTTGAATCAAGTGTTCCGTTTTAATGCAAAGAGTTAGCTGGAAGCAGAGTGAGAATCCCTGGTGATGGATTTCAGGGTGCAGAGCGCAGCCGCGCATCACGGCCAGATGGACTGGACCCTTGCGGTCTCAAGCTTATCCATGGAGGGTCGTGATTCAATGTAATGAACTAGAGAGGGGGGAAGGAAGCCAGACTTGAGCTGGAAACCCCGCAACCAGCACGGGGGCTGTATTTGGGGCCACATAGTCATGGGCGCGACCTCAGAAGGAAGCAAAGCTTGGCTATATCAGAAAGAGATGGAGTGCCCTTAATCTCGGATTACAAGCAAACAGGGGGAGTCTCTCTGATAGGTAGCTGACCAGGGTGCTCCAAATGTAGTCGAAGCCCTGTTGGGAATCTTCAGCTATATATTTTAGGCGTTTCAGCGCCAGTGCTCTCCATAGGCTGGCATGCCATTGGGTGAGCGAAGGGGCTTTAGGCTTCTTTCAGGATACGGTCAATGCCATCTTCACTGCTCCCAAGCATAGTCACATGATGGATCTATCCCCATGCGTCTGGTATTTGAGCAGTGGATCGCGGGTACCTAGCAAAACATGTCCATAGAATCTCCAATGGGGTATCCCAATATGAGCTTGATTTGGGAAAGAATCTCTTTCCAAAAGGTCTGTATGACCGGGAAGTCCCACCAAATGCAAAATCTCCTATGAAGCCACACCCTCGCCAACATCGGTCAAAAGTGTCAGGGAAGATGCAGCGCAGTTTGTGTGGGTGGAGATACCAATCATATAGCAGTGTATAGTGGGCTTCTCTCAAATACATGGAACAATTAAACTTAGCTATATCTCTATATAGGGAGTCCCATTGTTTCTCCGAGGTCGGTGATTGCAGCATGGTCCCACAAAATATTCTATGATGTATGTGGAATCGAGACAGAGTGAGTAGTAAGGTCTAAAGAAAAGAAACACACCTCCTCCTGGTGGCACCCGACCGGACACTTTTTTCTATTGTGCGTAGCTCCCTTGTGGCCGCTTGGCGAAACTGTGGCTGCTAAACCCAATGTACCAATTGTGTGTAATGGTAGAGCTCAGTTTGCGGTAGGTGAAAGCGGGACATGCAGTCGGTGAAGGAGTGTATTTTACCCCCTTGGAAAAGATCTGATATATGATGCAGCCCCCCTCTCTCCAAAGATCAAATGGCCCTTCTTGGAGAGCCGGAGGGACGGCCTCCCCAAAATGAATGGGAATGTAAGGGGACGGGAACGTGGTCAAAGGCAGTATTTTGGTCACTGTATCCCATACTTGGAGGGTGGTGGAGGCAGGGACACTCAGGTATGCGTTGGCGGACCAGTCTGATGTTTGTCTCCAGGGTAAATCCCAGATAGTTCTCCCCGTTACTATTCTATCTATGTGGAGCCATAACTTGTCCGACTATCCACTCAGTTCTCGTAATTGGGCAGTCCTATAATAAATTAAAAAATCCAGAAGGGCTAGACCCCCTTTAGAGCTCGGTCTCGTCAATAGGTGATAGGAGAGCCGAGCTCGCTGACCTTGCCAGATGAACCTAATCAGCATAGTTTTCAAGTCGTGAAAGCGACTCTTATCTGGCAGGATGGGGAGACCCTGGAAGAGGTAGAGAAGGCAGGGTAATACTTTCAACTAGGTCGTATTTATCCAACCAATACAAGAGATATAGGCTGCACTCCATTTTTTAAAATCAGCGCCGAGTTGTCAGAGTAGGGGCGGAAAATTGGCCCTATATAAGTCACTGAGTTTGGAAGTAATTTGGACCCCTAGGTCCGTGATGGCTTTGCGGGACCACTGAGAAGGGGAAGTTCCTTCTAACATTTTCTGAGTCTCCAAGGGCAGGGGAAGGCTTTAGAGGGATTGACTTTGAAGCCAGACACAGTTTCAAATTGCTCTAATTCATGGCTAATTTCAGAGAGGGAAGTAACTGGGTAGGTGAGCGGTAGAAGGACGTCGCCTGCAAACAGGGCTATTTTATGGTCATCAGTCCGAATCTAATCCCGCTAATCTTCTGGTTTGCCCGCACCCGCGCCCCAAAGGGTTCGATACTGAAGGCAAAGAGTTGCGAGTATAAAGGGCAACCCTGAAAAGTCCCTATGGCTAAATCAAAAAAGTCAGAGGCCACCCCATTAACCAAAACCCTGGATCGAGGCGCTAAAGTTAGCTTGGATCATCCCTATAAAGGCCTCACGAATCCGAATCGATGCAGAGAAAGCTTCAGAAACGCCCAATCAACCCGGTCAAATGCCTTCTCTGCATCAATAGACAGCAAAGCAGCTGGGAGTCGCTTCTTGTGTGCCTTGTCTATAAGGTGAAATATCCGTTGGAGGTTGTTGTGAGTCTGGCACCCTTTAATAAACCTCGACTGGTCAGGGTGTATGAGGTCAGGGAGGAATTCCTTGAGCCTAGTGGCCAGTATTTTGCAGTAAAGTTTTGCGTCCAAATTGAGTAGGGCAATGAGGCAGTAAGATGAGCATTTTTGCGGATATTTTCCTGGTTTCAGGATGATAGAGAGCAGGGTTTCGCCCATGGTCAGTGACACAGCCTGGCGAATCGTAATATTGCTAAACAACACAGTGAGGTAAGGGGTCAGGTCAGACGAGAAAGTGCAGTAAAATTGAGTCATAAACCCATCAGGGCCTGGTGCTGTATGTCTTTTTAGGGAATCGATAGTAGCTTGCACTCCAGCGGCAGTGATCGCACTGCCCACGGTATCATTGGCAGAAGCAGTGACTTGGGGAAGATCTAAAGTGTCTAGATATTGTGTTTTATCAGTGTCGCTGAGAGTATCAGCCTGGTATAGTGTGCGGTAAAATCCATGAAATGCCCGTGGTTTCCCCTCTTCGCTAACGTATGTAGAGCCATGGTCGCCAATAATTTGCTTCACAAATTACTTCTCCTGTTTGACACATAACTGCTTTGCCAGGAGTGTGCCCACCTTGTCCTTCCCCTCATATCCACGGGCCTGAAGCCTTAGGATTATCTTCTTGGCTCTGTTTGTATAGATAGCATTAAGTTTCCCCCAAAGGGGCGTGACCTTTCTGAGAGAAGGAGCCGAAGGAGTGGCCTTGTGGATTTTTTCCGCCTCTAAAAGCTCTTGCTCCGAGGCTAACCGCTGCTCAGTCTGGAGCCTTCTGAGGGAGGTGGCTAGAAAATGCAGTAGCCTCTTATGTGTTTTTAAAAGCATCACAATTATTCGTCAAAGATGTGTCTGCTGGATCATTGAGAAGGATGAAATCACTAATTGCTTTGCGGAGGTCATCTCGGTGTAACCAATCTCTACATAAGACCTCCGGTAAATACCATACGGACAATTTGGATCTTGGGGCAGGCCAGTTTAGGAGGCAGGTCAGGGTAGCATGGTCCGAAATAGCCATAGGAAGAAGAAGGGATGTTGTGGCTGAGTGCAGAAGCGACTGGCTGAAAGAAATGTGGTCAATTTGCAAGTTTGATCTGTAAGCATGGGAGAAGAAGGAAAAGTCCCTCGCAGCAGGGTTGAGGCACCTCCAGACATCAATAAGGCCCAGTTGTTATATTGATTGTTTGAATGGTGTGGTGAACACCCCCCAGCTCTATGGGAATGTGTTGTATCCACGTGTGGATCCCAGACGGAATCGAAATCCCCCATGACTATCAGGGCTCAAGACGAAAAACCCGCTAAGAAATCCACAAAGGAAGAGATAAAGTCTGCCTGCCCTGTATTGGGGGCATATACAGAGTCTATTGTACAGGCCCTGTCCATTATTAACCCCTTGACCATGATGAATCTGCCCTCCCTATCTCTTTGCGTGGCCTCATTAATGAAATGTGAAGAGGTATAAAACAGAAGGGCATCACCATTTTGCTTTTTGGGATTGGTGGCCTAGTAGATCAGGGGGAAATGTCTATGCTTTAGCCTCTGCTCTTCTCCTTTTTTGAGATGGGACTCCTGAACCGCCACCACCTGCGGACCCTGGTCTCCTAAGTATTTCCAGAAGTGCTGTTGTTTATTAGGGGAGTTAAGGCCCCTAACATTCCATGAGAAAAGTTTAACCCCCCGTCCCTCCTCCCGTGGACAGCCAAGCAAAAGTAGGGCCCCCACCCCTCATCCCCCCTCAACCCCCTTCCCCTATTCCCTCTACGCTGTAAACCCTGGGTAAAACAAACGTGAAAGGATTTTAAAAAAAGTAAAAGACAAACATTGCACAAAGCTGGGTGCAAACCCTAAGGACTGCATCTTCGGGTGGTTGTTGGGGCAGACCATTTCTGCACCCAGAGTTCTGCAACCGTTCCAAAAATGACCTTGGCTATGGAGGCTCTCGAGTTAGAGCAAGTCAATAGGGCGTCTGTGCTCAACCATGCAACGAGGTGGGTGCTTCGCAGCAGACCTCTATAGTCAGATAGCGAGGGGGGCCACAGCAAGCCTCCTTCCATAGACCTTCCTTTGGGCCCTCCAAATAGGAACTTAAGAGGTGAAAGATTGCTCAACGTGGAGCAGCCCTTCAAGGTAGTGTGGTGAAGGAAACAGCATTTGCACAGACCGTTCAGGGCATCTTCTTGCTAGGCCCTGTGGCCTTCTGCCAGGCTCTGATGGCTCCTTGGCCCATCCACCACTTCCTGGCTTCCTCTTGAGATATGGGGATTTTTTGCGGCGATGATTGAACCCGCCCCAGCAAGCTTGCCGCCCCCACAACCTCAGAGAAGTGGTGTTTGTTGTTGAGCGAGAATGCAAGTCCGAAGGGGTATGTCCATCTATATTTAATTTGTTTCTCTCTTAGGGCGGTAGTAATGAGGCGGAACTTTTGGTGCCGCATCAGTGTGGCCTAGGTGACGTCCTGAAAGAGCGTACAGGTACCCCCTGATAGTCTATCGTGTCGCAACCTCAGGCTTTGCTGAGTACCAGTTACGTGGTTTTGAAGGAGGCGAACTTAGCCAAGATGTCCCTCGGGTGCTGATTCTCCCCGTCTTGGGCCGGGCCTACCTTATATACACGTTCCAGAAGAATTGTCGTAGAGTCCTCGCCAGTAATGCTGGTGAAGAGGCCCACCATGAACTGCTCCAGATCAGCTCCTCCACGTCCTTCCTCCAGGCCGTGCACCCTAATATTCTCCCGCAGGGAGCGGTTTTCTAGATCTTTGCACTTAAGAAGTGTGGAGTTCAGTTGTGCCACAAGGGTCTTCGAGCCTTCTTCAATCGGTTGGAGATCTTCCAGGTTCTGGCATTTCGCCTCAAGGGTGTGGGTCCCCACGGAATCCACATCTGCCCATCTCAGACTTTAACCCCTTGCATGCTCATGACGAGCTGAGCTTGTCATGGCCATTAGTATGCTCGCACGCTGGGATAATTCCCCAGCTGTGCTGAACGTTCTATTGAAATGGGTGTGGCCGTGATGAGCTCAGCTCGTCACGAGCACAGGAGCACTGTAGCTCATAAAGAGCTGAGCTCGTCATGAGCACCGGGGCCCTGTGCGCGCCCCCGCCCCCCAGCACAGCAGGATATTTACCTCAGCAGCCAAGGGGTTAAAGGCATCAAAGGAGGCATTTATATCTGCCTTGATGTCGTCATGCAGTTCTTTCTTGAAGTCACTGAGCGTCGCCAGAAGGTCTTCACGAGTGAGCGCCATCCCTTCTGCCACCTGACTTTGCTCTTGCTCTGATCCGTCCCCCACTTTCGAGGACCCAAAGTAGCTTGAAACCTTGTTGGGCGGTACATTTTTAGGAGGCATATGGGCAGCTCCAGGCCCAAAACTTTGCGCTGGCGTGCACACGTCTCATGCAATATAGCGGTTGATCTTCGTCGACTTGCTGCCACCAGGGCGGGCCCCATGATACAGGCTTCCCTCAGTCCTCGAAGTGCACCCCCTGATGCTTCCAAATGCCTTGGTAGTAAAGCACCCAGTCAACTCTGGAGCCTCAAGGGAAACCACTTACTCAGAATGCTCTGAAAGCCAAGCCTCACAATATCATCTTAAGGTCAGGTATGGGGGTAAGGCAGCTCGCCCCGCCGCCTCAAATTCACCTGGTTCCCCCCAAAATCCATCCACGACCCTACAGGCTGACCCCAACCAGTGCGCCTGCTGGGAAGGAGAAAACCCCCAAGAACATGTACGGGGGACTAGCGTCCTGAAGAGGAGGGGGCAGACGCTCTCACTGGATTGAATGTGTTCAAAAGTCCTCACAGGCAACCCTCGCCGTGAACACAGCTGCTGGGGCTCAGTTTAACCCCCGTGGTCATATGCATGCAGCAGGCTCACTCCGCTACTCCGGTAGGGCCCTCATCTCTGGGGCCGTGCTCCGGAGGCATCCGCCATTTTGTTCTTGCCGAGATGCAGCCCCCGATCTGACCAGGCTCCCTTTGTTGCTGCCTCCCCGTGTTCCTATCTGCAGGGTGGTCGTCCCTTGCCCTGGGAGATGCTGCCTCAATCTCGCCCCACTTTCCACCAGCTACAGCTTACCGCAGAGTAGCTGAGCTATCAGTATCGGAACCCGGCCACCAAGCTGACTGAGCGGCCACGCTCCGTGTCCGATCGGGCTGCGTGGCTCTGGGCGTGCTCCGCCTCTCAGCAAGCCTCCAGAGTGGTCTTTAGTCGTTGGGCATCCAGAGTCCCCCCATTCTGTAATCTGTGTGAGCCTTGATGCCGGTAAAATCAATTAAGCCAGGTGCAGGTGCGGGAGCCAAGCACGATAACGTCCTCGCAACTATGGTGGTTGGCCACGCCCCTGGGGCATGATATCTTATTGATTTGTGACTTTAATTGTGGTTGCAAACCATCAACCATGTACTGGCTCCCGAGTTGGGGTAGTAACTAATTCACAAACAGAAAGGGGTGTATTTAGGATGAGGACTACTTTCCTTTGGGAATCATGGTGGTAGCTTGTGGAGAATACGCAGATCCAAATCTTGGAGACTAGACAAAGTCCAGAGCACCAATGCCATCTCCACCTGAGGTTTACCAAAACCGAAGTCATTTTTAATATAGTCTTAGCTCCTTCAAGGAATGAGGGATACGTAAAAATAAAAAGATTTCTACTTTGAAAATTAATCACAGGAATGGATGTATGCTGCCCCTTGAAGAACAAGGGCTGACAAATTGTGACATGACTAATGACAATTCCTTAGGAAGGTTATTCTGCAAACCCTATACGATTTTATATTTTGTGAACTGACCTATTAGAATATAGGTCAGTTTACAAAATCAGTTTGTATTTTCAAAAGGTCATTGAGCAATTTGGCATTACATTTATGCAAATGTAATTTCTGTAGATCAAGCCCTAAATTACCTAAATCCAGTAATAACACAGGTAAATGAGCGGTATTAAAGGCTACGAATCAGACAAACTCATGCTTCGTCAAGACAATATATAATTCACTATGTATTATATCAGCTTGCTGTCTTCTGAAATTAAACAAAACTGAAAGCATTTGTATGTTCACTGGATAACTTACTGAGGAGTTGGAATGTCCATTGCCTGATGCGCCTTGGTCCTGCAAAGGCCACTGAGGGCCAGCTTCTTTCTTTGCCTCTTGTCCACTCCAGCTATGGTTTTAGTAGGTTCAGGAATTTTCAGTTTGCTGAGCTTGTTTTGTTGGCCTTAGGACTGATGACTAATGCAAAAGTGTGTGTGCTCTCTTCTTTTGCTTACGCCCAAATGGCACACTTACTTTATTTGTAAATCCCTGGTAAGTGGTACTATATGTAAGCAGGGCTGTATAATAATTGCTACTAGTAGGCCTGCAGCACTTCTTGAGGCACCCACTTAAGGAGCCTGTTTAAAATGCGAAAGGGCTGGAATTGCAAAATGTGTGTAGTTGTAAACTGCCAGTTCGACCTGGCAAAATAACTCTATTGCCAGGCCTGAACCTTCCTTTTTAATTCATGTAAGTCACCCAGAGGGAGGGCCCTAACCACCTTTAGAGGGCAGGGAGCAATGTCTTTAAAAAGTTGGAAATGTACTTTTAGGTTTTACATGTCCTGGTGGCAAGAACCCCTGCTTCAATGCTCACATCCCACATAGGGTAACATTGGGTTACCATATTACATTTAATACAGGATAACTTGCAATTGGGAGTGAGTAGGAATGTCGAGTTTGGTGTCTAAAGATTGTAATTTAAAATCATTTTCAATGATAAAGTCGGATTTTAAGTCACAATTCAGAAATTGCAATTTTTAGAAGAATGCCATTTTCTTGACCAATCTATTTAGTGCCTGCAGCCTGTTCCTGGGTCAAATGACTAGGTGTAGTTGGCAGTTTTCCTTTGTCTATTCCTCCCAGACTGCATCACAATATAGGGACTAATTTGTTGGCAAGATTTGCCATCTTTGACTAAATGGGTCGGGTAGAGCTGTCACCTATCACACACAAAGGACTTCACACTAGCCTATTGTGCCCCCAGACAGACTTGGACCAGGGCAGGAGGCAGGAAATGCCAGACACCTCCGGTAGTAGAAGACTCTAGAAGCTTCTCCAACTTCAAAACTAGCACCCGGTATAAGTATTGGTTCCTCAGACGCAATGTCCAGTGGTGAAGTCTGCCATGCTCGCCAAGCCCTGCTTTGCTGACTAAGGACTGCTTTCTACCCCAAGTCTGCTGTTGCTGCACCAGGACTTTTCTGCTGCACTCCCTGTGTCACCCACTTAAGTAGCCACTTAAACATAACACTGGCTTGCCATTGCAGCTTGGGTGTGCAGTTATAAAGTGCCATTTCAACCTGGCAAAATAAACCTTCCTATTTAATAAATCTAAGTTACACCTAGAGTTGGCCTCCCACACCTTTGAGGGCAGGAAGAAAAGTTGGAGGTGCAAATAATTGTTATTTAAAATCCTCATTAATTGTAAAGTCAGATTTTAAGTTAAAATTTTGAAAATGACACTTTTAGAGAGTTCTAAAAAGAAGAAAACCTGGTATCCTAATTAATTATATAGTATTTTTACAAAAAACACACTGTATTGTTTTGGTGATTGGGTTATTTATGAATAAATAACCCAATCACCAAATGAATATAGTGTGGCTGTTGTAATAATACTATATATTTAATTAGGATACCAGGTTTTCTTCTTTTTAGTATTTATAAGGGTTTACCTGGGTCCTGTCTATTGGGCCTAACCCCTTTGTGTATTCAACTTTTAGAAAGTTGGCATTTTCTAGTCCCAATCATTTGCTGCCTTCAGCTTGTTGTTGGGTCACACAAATAAGTGCAACTGGCAGTTGGCCTTTGCATATTACTCGAAGGCAGCCACAGAATAGAGGGATTAGGCATGAATGATAGGCCATCTCAGAAAGGATGAGGTGGAGCTTGGCGCAGCCCTACTTAAATATCAATAGGGCCTGCTCTCACACAAAAAACTTCAGACTAGCCCATGTGATTGTGGCCAGATTTGAGCCATGTCAGGGAGGCATGAAATTCCAGACTCTTCTGTGGGGAAGCCCCCAGAAGTCTCCCTAACTTCAAAGAAGGCACCAGGCAGGGATAAAAAGATGACTGTCAGATAGCCCAGATCCAAAACTTGGCACACAGAAGAAAACTTACCAAAAGGTGCTCTGGGAACTGAGAGGAGACCGAGATCTTCCTGTTTGTCAACCCACCCAGTGCAAATCACCAGTCAGCCTGACTTTGTGACTGTTCCTGCCACATTCTTTTCCACTGTGGATTTGGAAGGGCAACTGCACTCTTTTGGCTAGATGTAGTGAAACGTTAGTTCGATATGTGTGCTGTGCTGGTATGTAGCCTGCAAACTATGGAGTATAAGGTAGATTTGGCCTGGTTGAGAACCAGGACACCAGTACGCACTACTCAATTTGATTTTAGGCGTTAGTACATTTATTTAATTTTCATCAACAAATTATCTTAGATCAGCATAACATTCATCTTCATGTTACATTCGTTAAAACGCATGTTCATTTGCCAACATATACTTTGCTATTTTCAAGCATATATCATACATCATGATATCAATACATTTAGTGTTCACCCAATGCATTTCGGGGCGCGAGCCCCTTCGTCAGGGGTCTGTGTGTAAAGAAAAGAAAAATGAGGGAATAAGGAATCTCATTACTATTGATGCACTGTCATGAATGAACCAGAATCTATATCATGTATTCATCTTACCGCAAACTAGGTGAAGTGTATTGAAAAATTCTCCTGGTAGGATACTGATGTGATCTATATGACAAAGAGATTTGAGTCTAAGCATGTGAGGTTTGTTAAACCAGTGTCATGTAGAAAGAAACTTTGCATGAGGCATAAAGTTACCTGTATGCTTGTATTGAAAAAGTCTGTGGGGACAGAGAAGGAGCAAAATCAGGGGCGGAGAGGATATGACATATTTATATTGCACGATACCGAATTAGATGTTGGGTTATCATATATATATGAGTCCTCACCTTGTGTATGCCGACTTAGAAACAAGGAGCCTGTGTAGGAATAAATGAAATAACGATCAATGCTGCGAAATGGCAATGATCACGGTAAATCAACGTGCCAAAAGTAGCGGGGTTTACCTGAGAGTCCTACTCGGTGAACGTCGGACTCAGCAAGAACTCGAAGAGTAGGTGAAAAAGATCTGCCAAGTAAATAAAAACGATGTTTTTAGGCGTGCTGGCCAGCGTGTAAATCATTCAAATCGCAAAGCTGAAGAAGTGCTTTGTTAGCGGTAAAAGGAAAAAATCTTACCGGAGCAAAAGTGCTCAGTATTCCCGTCTCAGCGTCTTATCGAGTATTGACGTGAAGGCAACTAGTCCTTCCTTTATTCTGAAGATTGTATTGCGCGTAGCCATCGATGACGGACTCAAGTGGTCCCGACTCCCGACTCAGAGTATTGCAATGAAGGCAATTAGTCCTTCGTTTATTAAAAAGGTTGATATCAATTGCTGACTATTAATGGTTCTACAACTGAATGTAATGTTAAGGATTTTGGAGGGAATACAAAAACGCGCTGTGGGGTGAACTGCTTGTAAAAGTCCTTGTCTTACAAGTCCATTATTTGTGCAAGAGTGTGGATGGCGATGGTCGCCATCTTGAAGTGGTGTATAGGCGCTGGAAGTACCAATTGTGAGATGAGTAGAGTAATTCGAAACTCGACGAGTGCGAGATTTATGCGATATGATAAAAGAAGGTAAGGGAAAAATTAACAAGTGGGGGATAGAGGAAAGGTTAGGTTGTGAAACATATGGTGGGATTTTGGTTATTCAGGAATATCAAATCTTCTCGCCTCTAACATATTAACATCATATATCTAGCTGTGAACAATGTTCTACGTATATGACAACATTCCTGCCTATTTACATTCTACGGATAGTATACATTCCACATCCTTTAGGACTTGATTTTGTAACATGGAGATACTGTGTGGAGTGGAGTAGAGAAAATATGAAGAATCAGATGTATTCTAGTGTGTATTGATAGCAAGCTAGGGATGGAGTAGTGAATTTGTGTGACTATATGGGGGACCTTATTGGATAAGTAGTGTGATGTGTGCTGTGGGTTCCAATACTTGGTTTAAGAGTGGGTATCCTGAAGGGGATTGTAGTGGTTTGCGGTTTTATCAGATTTGAATACCTATAGAAAACATATAAGATCTAACTTATCATTCAGTCCGTTTGGGATGAGGGTTTGAAGTCTACGGATCCAGAATGTTTCTCTTTGAATTAGAGCTTTAGCATTGTCAATACCCAACTTTTGGGGAACCATTTCGATAATTTGGAATCTTAGTTGGGCGATGGAGTGTCCAGCTTCGTTCCAATGTTTAGCCAGGGGGGCAGTCAGAGTCTTGTTACGGATGCGGCTTTTATGTTCCATCAATCTGATCTTTAATTTTCTGTCTGTTTTACCGACATATAACAGTCCACATGGGCATTTTATAGAGTATACCACATGCTCTGAGTTGCAGTTTGTCGTGTGCCTCAGTTTTATTTTTTCGCCCGTGCGTGGATGCAGCAAAGTGTCTCCTGAGATAACATTGTTACAATTTTTACAATTGTAACATTTCTGGGTTCCTTTGTGTATTCTTTCTGATGTTATGTCATCATTGGTAACCTTATTCAATAGTTCTTTTAGGTTCTGCGATCTTTTGTATGCGAACAGTGGTTTGTCGTGAAAAAGTGTTTCAAAATCTTTTTCAGCTGTTATGATTTCCCATCTTTTGGAGATAATCCTTTGTATGTCTTTTGACACAGATGAGTATTTAGACACGAATACCGTCCTTTGGTTGTCTGTCTTGATCTTTTTTTGCAGTAAATTCTTTCTGGGCATACTTTTGACTTTCTCCAAATGGCCTTCTAGCAGCTTATCAGGGTAGCCCCTGTCCAGATATCTCTGTTTTTGCTGTTCAAGACTTTTCTCACATTCCTTCTCATTAGATGATATTCTTTTAATTCTCATAAATTGAGAAATTGGGAGATTATTTATGAGGTTGGTTGGGTGAAAGCTCTCATAAAGCAGTGCCGTATTCCTGTCCGTTTCTTTCTTGAATAGTTTGGTTTGAATCAATCCATTTTGAAGTTCAACAAGAACATCCAAGAAAGGGAGTGCCGTGCCACTGATACTGTGGGTGAATTGTATTCGTGGGTTGGCCAGATTTAGGCTCTTGATATTCCGTGATAGTTCTGTGGATGTGCGTCTCCATACGATGAAAATATCATCAATATAGCGCTTATAGTAGACTAGTCCAGCTTGCCATGTGGGATCTTCTAGTATGAAGTCCAGCTCGAATTTCGCCATAAAGATATTCGCGTAGACGCAGGCTCCTGGGAATCCCATAGCCGTGCCTGTTTGTTGAATATAGAAATTATCTTTCCATACAAAGTGGCTGTTTAAAAGGCAAAATTCAAGTAGTTGCAGTATGAAGCATTTCAATTCGTCCGGTATTTCTGATCTTAGTAATGCCCATTCCATCGCTTCTAACCCTTGTTTATGGGGAATTGATGTGTAAAGCGAGGTTACATCAATGGAGCATAGTATCCAATTTTCGTTGTCCACTTTTGTGATTTCTGTTAAGCTTCTCAAGAAGTCTGACGTGTCCTCTATGTACGTGGTCCATTTTTGCATGAACGGTTGCATGTGTGCATCTATGAAGATGCCAAGGTTTTCAAAGATTGAGGAACAACCTGAAACGATTGGCCTGAAGGGGGGGTTTTGTAGGCTCTTGTGAACTTTTGGTAGAAAGTATATTTTTGGTCTGCGTGGGAAAGGTTGCTGAAGGTACCTTTTCGTTGAATTGTCAATCCAGTTATATTCTTCCGCTTTGTCTAGAATGTTATCTAGATTCTGTGACATATTCGTGGTGGGGTCTTGCTCAAGTCTGGTGTATGTTTCGATATCGTGGACATGTTCATCACCTTTTTGTGTATAAAAAGTTGTGTCCATTAGAACTAACGCGCCACCTTTGTCAGCTCTTTGGAATGTCAAGTCCCTGTTGTTCGCCAGTCTTTGGAGGGCACTATATTCCGCTCTAGTGAGGTTTCTGCTTTTCCTTTTGAGTTGGATCCTGTTTATATCCGCTTTCACTAGAGTTTCGAATGTGTCGAGAGTTTTATGGGATGTTGGAGGCATGAAGTTACTCTTTGGTCTGAACCGTTTGTCTGTTTCCATGCTGTCTGTTACTGGATTCAAAACTGAGAAGAAATATTTAAGCCTTAAGATTCTCATGAATTTGAATAGTGCTACCTCCATTTCCAGAGCATTCGTGTGATACGTGGTTACAAAAGATGTGCCTTTATTCAGTATCTTTTTTTCAAAGTCGGAGAGAGTATAACGTGAAATGTTAATTATGAGGTCTTGGTCTGGCTTCTCAGTCCGGTTTTCTTCAATAAATCTCTGTCCTTCTCCCGTTGTTTTTCCCTTTCCCTGTCCTCTTTGCGGTTTTTTTCTCCAATTGTTGTTGTGGGGGCTTCTGGTGGTTTGCTTGGTGGAGGATCCATGGCTAAAAAAGGAGTAGATGGTGGTCCAATAGCAGCACTTGCTGAATCAGAGGATTGTGTTGTGGGTTTTTGTGTTTGTGTAGTTATCACCGGTTGCCTTCTTGAGCTTATGTCACTGTCTGAGACTACACTTTCATCTGAAGAGGTGGGTTGTTGTCTTGTCTTGCTGTTAAATCGTCGTTTCGTGTACACCTCCGCCCATGTGTAGGCCTCATTTAATTTATAGTCAATGGTGTCACGTTTAAATTTACGTAGCTTCGTCTCTTCAAGTTCTTTACCATATTTGTCTAATCGTGTGTTTATATCTTCAAGGGTCCTGCCCCATACGTCATCTTCAATTCTTTCTGATAGGTCACGTTTAAGGTTGTGTATTTCTTCTTCTAGGTCAGCTATAGTCTTGGCAAGTTCCTCAACTAGTAAAAGTATTAAATCCAGGGAGCACTTGTTTAAGATTTCGAACCATTTTTCCATGAACTTTGGGTTGTTGTTCAATCTGTACAGCATAGGTCTTATTGCTAGTCTGAGCCCTCTAGGTATACGCTTAACTCGATGGTACTGAATGAGTGTTGTTGCG
Source organism: Lissotriton vulgaris (assembly GCF_964263255.1). Lineage (NCBI taxonomy): Eukaryota > Metazoa > Chordata > Amphibia > Caudata > Salamandridae > Lissotriton > Lissotriton vulgaris. The sequence goes on from NC_141694.1 coordinate 504,915,180, forward strand.
TGTAGTCGCTGGTTTAGCTCACGTCGAGTTAAATATTCTAGTTGCTTCAGTTGTTGTGTAATTGTTCCTCCTTGTGCATCAAAGGTTTTGGATTCCTTGATCAATTTGTAGATCTGATTGGCATCTTCGGCAGTGTAAACTTTAGTGTTGGCTCTGTTATCTGTGATGGCCGCTATTGATTCAAACGACATTTTTCTCTGTTTGGTGCTAGTACCCTTTGGTTGCAGTAGAATTAACAGTGGATTTGGAAGGGCAACTGCACTCTTTTGGCTAGATGTAGTGAAACGTTAGTTCGATATGTGTGCTGTGCTGGTATGTAGCCTGCAAACTATGGAGTATAAGGTAGATTTGGCCTGGTTGAGAACCAGGACACCAGTACGCACTACTCAATTTGATTTTAGGCGTTAGTACATTTATTTAATTTTCATCAACAAATTATCTTAGATCAGCATAACATTCATCTTCATGTTACATTCGTTAAAACGCATGTTCATTTGCCAACATATACTTTGCTATTTTCAAGCATATATCATACATCATGATATCAATACATTTAGTGTTCACCCAATGCATTTCGGGGCGCGAGCCCCTTCATCAGGGGTCTGTGTGTAAAGAAAAGAAAAATGAGGGAATAAGGAATCTCATTACTATTGATGCACTGTCATGAATGAAACAGAATCTATATCATGTATTCATCTTACCGCAAACTAGGTGAAGTGTATTGAAAAATTCTCCTGGTAGGATACTGATGTGATCTATATGACAAAGAGATTTGAGTCTAAGCATGTGAGGTTTGTTAAACCAGTGTCATGTAGAAAGAAACTTTGCATGAGGCATAAAGTTACCTGTATGCTTGTATTGAAAAAGTCTGTGGGGACAGAGAAGGAGCAAAATCAGGGGCGGAGAGGATATGACATATTTATATTGCACGATACCGAATTAGATGTTGGGTTATCATATATATATGAGTCCTCACCTTGTGTATGCTGACTTAGAAACAAGGAGCCTGTGTAGGAATAAATGAAATAACGATCAATGCTGCGAAATGGCAATGATCACGGTAAATCAACGTGCCAAAAGTAGCGGGGTTTACCTGAGAGTCCTACTCGGTGAACGTCAGACTCAGCAAGAACTCGAAGAGTAGGTGAAAAAGATCTGCCAAGTAAATAAAAACGATGTTTTTAGGCGTGCTGGCCAGCGTGTAAATCATTCAAATCGCAAAGCTGAAGAAGTGCTTTGTTAGCGGTAAAAGGAAAAAATCTTACCGGAGCAAAAGTGCTCAGTATTCCCGTCTCAGCGTCTTATCGAGTATTGACGTGAAGGCAACTAGTCCTTCCTTTATTCTGAAGATTGTATTGCGCGTAGCCATCGATGACGGACTCAAGTGGTCCCGACTCCCGACTCAGAGTATTGCAATGAAGGCAATTAGTCCTTCGTTTATTAAAAAGGTTGATATCAATTGCTGACTATTAATGGTTCTACAACTGAATGTAATGTTAAGGATTTTGGAGGGAATACAAAAACGCGCTGTGGGGTGAACTGCTTGTAAAAGTCCTTGTCTTACAAGTCCATTATTTGTGCAAGAGTGTGGATGGCGATGGTCGCCATCTTGAAGTGGTGTATAGGCGCTGGAAGTACCAATTGTGAGATGAGTAGAGTAATTCGAAACTCGACGAGTGCGAGATTTATGCGATATGATAAAAGAAGGTAAGGGAAAAATGAACAAGTGGGGGATAGAGGAAAGGTTAGGTTGTGAAACATATGGTGGGATTTTGGTTATTCAGGAATATCAAATCTTCTCGCCTCTAACATATTAACATCATATATCTAGCTGTGAACAATGTTCTACGTATATGACAACATTCCTGCCTATTTACATTCTACGGATAGTATACATTCCACATCCTTTAGGACTTGATTTTGTAACATGGAGATACTGTGTGGAGTGGAGTAGAGAAAATATGAAGAATCAGATGTATTCTAGTGTGTATTGATAGCAAGCTAGGGATGGAGTAGTGAATTTGTGTGACTATATGGGGGACCTTATTGGATAAGTAGTGTGATGTGTGCTGTGGGTTCCAATACTTGGTTTAAGAGTGGGTATCCTGAAGGGGATTGTAGTGGTTTGCGGTTTTATCAGATTTGAATACCTATAGAAAACATATAAGATCTAACTTATCATTCAGTCCGTTTGGGATGAGGGTTTGAAGTCTACGGATCCAGAATGTTTCTCTTTGAATTAGAGCTTTAGCATTGTCAATACCCAACTTTTGGGGAACCATTTCGATAATTTGGAATCTTAGTTGGGCGATGGAGTGTCCAGCTTCGTTCCAATGTTTATCCAGGGCGGCAGTCAGAGTCTTGTTACGGATGCGGCTTTTATGTTCCGTCAATCTGATCTTTAATTTTCTGTCTGTTTTACCGACATATAACAGTCCACATGGGCATTTTATAGAGTATACCACATGCTCTGAGTTGCAGTCGTGTGCCTCAGTTTTATTTTTTCGCCCGTGCGTGGATGCAGCAAAGTGTCTCCTGAGATAACATTGTTACAATTTTTACAATTGTAACATTTCTGGGTTCCTTTGTGTATTCTTTCTGATGTTATGTCATCGTTGGTAACCTTATTCAATAGTTCTTTTAGGTTCTGCGATCTTTTGTATGCGAACAGTGGTTTGTCGTGAAAAAGTGTTTCAAAATCTTTTTCAGCTGTTATGATTTCCCATCTTTTGGAGATAATCCTTTGTATGTCTTTTGACACAGATGAGTATTTAGACACGAATACCGTCCTTTGGTTGTCTGTCTTGATCTTTTTTTGCAGTAAATTCTTTCTGGGCATACTTTTGACTTTCTCCAAATGGCCTTCTAGCAGCTTATCAGGGTAGCCCCTGTCCAGATATCTCTGTTTTTGCTGTTCAAGACTTTTCTCACATTCCTTCTCATTAGATGATATTCTTTTAATTCTCATAAATTGAGAAATTGGGAGATTATTTATGAGGTTGGTTGGGTGAAAGCTCTCATAAAGCAGTGCCGTATTCCTGTCCGTTTCTTTCTTGAATAGTTTGGTTTGAATCGATCCATTTTGAAGTTCAACAAGAACATCCAAGAAAGGGAGTGCCGTGCCACTGATACTGTGGGTGAATTGTATTCGTGGGTTGGCCAGATTTAGGCTCTTGATATTCCGTGATTATCTCCAAAAGATGGGAAATCATAACAGCTGAAAAAGATTTTGAAACACTTTTTCACGACAAACCACTGTTCGCATACAAAAGATCGCAGAACCTAAAAGAACTATTGAATAAGGTTACCAACGATGACATAACATCAGAAAGAATACACAAAGGAACCCAGAAATGTTACAATTGTAAAAATGTTAACAATGTTATCTCAGGAGACACTTTGCTGCATCCACGCACGGGCGAAAAAATAAAACTGAGGCACACGACAAACTGCAACTCAGAGCATGTGGTATACTCTATAAAATGCCCATGTGGACTGTTATATGTCGGTAAAACAGACAGAAAATTAAAGATCAGATTGACGGAACATAAAAGCCGCATCCGTAACAAGACTCTGACTGCCCCCCTGGCTAAACATTGGAACGAAGCTGGACACTCCATCGCCCAACTAAGATTCCAAATTATCGAAATGGTTCCCCAAAAGTTGGGTATTGACAATGCTAAAGCTCTAATTCAAAGAGAAACATTCTGGATCCGTAGACTTCAAACCCTCATCCCAAACGGACTGAATGATAAGTTAGATCTTATATGTTTTCTATAGGTATTCAAATCTGATAAAACCGCAAACCACTACAATCCCCTTCAGGATACCCACTCTTAAACCAAGTATTGGAACCCACAGCACACATCACACTACTTATCCAATAAGGTCCCCCATATAGTCACACAAATTCACTACTCCATCCCTAGCTTGCTATCAATACACACTAGAATACATCTGATTCTTCATATTTTCTCTACTCCACTCCACACAGTATCTCCATGTTACAAAATCAAGTCCTAAAGGATGTGGAATGTATACTATCCGTAGAATGTAAATAGGCAGGAATGTTGTCATATACGTAGAACATTGTTCACAGCTAGATATGTGATGTTAATATGTTAGAGGCGAGAAGATTTGATATTCCTGAATAACCAAAATCCCACCATATGTTTCACAACCTAACCTTTCCTCTATCCCCCACTTGTTAATTTTTCCCTTACCTTCTTTTATCATATCGCATAAATCTCGCACTCGTCGAGTTTCGAATTACTCTACTCATCTCACAATTGGTACTTCCAGCGCCTATACACCACTTCACGATAGCGACCATCGCCATCCACACTCTTGCACAAATAATGGACTTGTAAGACAAGGACTTTTACAAGCAGTTCACTCCACAGCGCGTTTTTGTATTCCCTCCAAAATCCTTAACATTACATTCAGTTGTAGAACCATTAATAGTCAGCAATTGATATCAACCTTTTTAATAAACGAAGGACTAATTGCCTTCATTGCAATACTCTGAGTCGGGAGTCGGGACCACTTGAGTCCGTCATCGATGGCTACGCGCAATACAATCTTCAGAATAAAGGAAGGACTAGTTGCCTTCACGTCAATACTCGATAAGACGCTGAGACGGGAATACTGAGCACTTTTGCTCCGGTAAGATTTTTTCCTTTTACCGCTAACAAAGCACTTCTTCAGCTTTGCGATTTGAATGATTTACACGCTGGCCAGCACGCCTAAAAACATCGTTTTTATTTACTTGGCAGATCTTTTTCACCTACTCTTCGAGTTCTTGCTGAGTCCGACGTTCACCGAGTAGGACTCTCAGGTAAACCCCGCTACTTTTGGCACGTTGATTTACCGTGATCATTGCCACTTCGCAGCATTGATCGTTATTTCATTTATTCCTACACTGGCTCCTTGTTTCTAAGTCGGCATACACAAGGTGAGGACTCATATATATATGATAACCCAACATCTAATTCGGTATCGTGCAATATAAATATGTCATATCCTCTCCGCCCCTGATTTTGCTCCTTCTCTGTCCCCACAGACTTTTTCAATACAAGCATACAGGTAACTTTATGCCTCATGCAAAGTTTCTTTCTACATGACACTGGTTTAACAAACCTCACATGCTTCGACTCAAATCTCTTTGTCATATAGATCACATCAGTATCCTACCAGGAGAATTTTTCAATACACTTCACCTAGTTTGCGGTAAGATGAATACATGATATAGATTCTGTTTCATTCATGACAGTGCATCAATAGTAATGAGATTCCTTATTCCCTCATTTTTCTTTTCTTTACACACAGACCCCTGACGAAGGGGCTCGCGCCCCGAAATGCATTGGGTGAACACTAAATGTATTGATATCATGATGTATGATATATGCTTGAAAATAGCAAAGTATATGTTGGCAAATGAACATGCGTTTTAACGAATGTAACATGAAGATGAATGTTATGCTGATCTAAGATAATTTGTTGATGAAAATTAAATAAATGTACTAACGCCTAAAATCAAATTGAGTAGTGCGTACTGGTGTCCTGGTTCTCAACCAGGCCAAATCTACCACATTCTTTTCCACAGCAGCAGATCCTGTTCAGCGGCTTCTAGAACGTAGGGTATCCGGCCTCATTGAGTCCTTGTCAGCTGCAGCCTACAGCTTTGTCTCGCTGGAGATTTTCAACTTCTAGAAAAGAGACAATGTTTGAACGTAGAAATCGTCACTATCTTCGTCCAGCTCCTTCTCGATGATGACGTTTCCCCCTGGGTCATCGCTGGCTGACTTCCCCCACTGAACTTTACCTTCTCAAACATGTTTCCATAAAATGTATTCTAAGTACAAAAATAAGCGCAGACCAGGCCTAATCCTCACTGTGTGTCCGAACATTGCTCCATCATGGTCAGACATAACTTTACATTGCTCCATCGTGGTCAGACATAACTTTTGACTCGGCCCTGGTCTTGCTGGCTAGATGTCTGTGGTTGGCTCTTGGATCTTTATAGGCTAGTTTTTACTTTAAACTTTAAAAATGTATAACTCTGCTTCTACCAATTGGATTTATGTTGTTTTGGTGCTAAATCATATATTCAAATGTACTCTATGGTTTTCTAAATTGGTGTGGGATTTGTCTTGTGTTGTATTTTAATTTGATTTCTGTTTGTGTGCTGTATAAACACTTAACACATTGCCTCTACGGTAAGCCTGTCTGCTTTTGGGCCCAACTGCCAGAGGTTTACGCACAGGTTAATTTAGTAACTTCACTGTTTCAACCTGATGATGAATCCTCAACGAACACCCCCATTTCTCACAAGGTTCCTGTAATCCTATATTGAATTTATTATGAATCTATAGTTGATGGGGATCTTGAATATTTTTGCTATAATTGGAGCCCTACGCCCAGCGACTCTACAAAGGCTACCCTGCTGTGCGGTTCTGACCTTAATATGGTCATTCCATTACATTCTTCTTTCTGAGATCAGAAATTTGATACAAAGATATATCCTCTCAAGTCTCGAGATTTGGGAGACTTTGGGCAGCAACTTTAAGTTTTGATGTATTAACCCCTCCCATGCTTGTGACGGAACCGCTCCGTCACAAGCCACGGGTGAGCTGTGCTTGTGACGGAACGGTTCCATCACGGCCCTCTCGCCGCGCCTGCGCGGTGCTGATTTTGCGCCTGCGTTGACGCTTTAATGGGCGGGCAGATTCGTGGCGGAACCGTTCCGTCACAAGCACAGCTCGCCCGCGAGCCGTGACGGAGCGGTTCCATCACTAGTATGGAGCCGCCGCGTGGGTGCCCCACCCCCTTAGCGCTGCAGCGGAATAGCCCCCGCAGCGAAGGGGTTAATCAACAAATGCTACATACTTCTCTCCTCTTACTAATCTTCGCTGCTACACATTCCCTCCTGCTCTCCACTCCATGCTGGGAGTTATCCTCACCCTGCCAGGAGCAGTAAGTCTGCTCTCCCCGGACTGCTTCACTCTTTTTTTCCCTCACGCCTGCTTCCTTCTTCTCTTGCCTTGATTGCAAGATTGCCACTTGCAGCCCCGCTCGTTAACCTCCTCTCTGGCTTTCCTCCAAAGCACCGTAATCTACCCGCACAATTCCTCTTCAGCACTGGGATCTCCCCTGCTCCTCTCCTCTCACATACCATACAGACCCGTTTTGCACAGGGGTGTGGACACGAAGATATCATGCACAGTGTTATAATGCTTCTGTGAACATCTGCATAATAACAGGCCTTTGCAAATGCGGAGTTTCAATCGACGAGACCTAGAAAAAGCCCCTACACTGTGTATGTCCATCAAGTCGAATCGCCCGTTTGTTGAAAGTGAGTGAGAATTGACAAAGCCAATAGACCTGCCTTTGATGTTGTATCCCTTAGAAGCAATATGTATGCTTTCTTGTATCTGTATTGATTACCATATTAAAGTTAGTATTGCTGGCTTTGGTAGTGCCTATTATAAATGTATAACTGTGTTTATGTCAAATTTTTATAGTTAACTACATCCATTATAAGTTTGATAATCTGTCTGAAGTCAAACACATTTTTCAGGATATGATGGTTCACTCATTGTCATAAGAAAGGTAGTCCTTTTATGGGGCTATAGGAATGGCGTGAATGCAGAGTATTTAATTATCAAGTATTTGATATAAATACTTTGATATACATATCCAAAATAATCTCATATCAGCCGATTCTTTTGCTGTACACCACTGTGTATTGCTTCATTTAACTTGGCCTTACTGAACATGAAGTCATGTACGTTTTGAAGATTGTTTGTGCAAGTTTGTAATGCTCCCAGCTGCCTACTGTTTCTCTGATCTATTATCCCATGCGGTCACATTTTCATACAATATAACTTCCCCGCATAGCAGCGTAGACTTGGAAAATCCATTATTTTATCGTGGAAATATTTACATCACTTAACTGCCAGATTGGAATGTAAACAGCCATAGTGGTGTGGTATTTCTGTTAGAACGTAGTTTATGATTTCATTCATTTTGAAACTTCTTGCAGTTGTCCTATGAGGTGATTCACGTGTTCAGATTGTTATGAAATATTCTATAAATAATTTCCCTTTACTAGCATACGTTTATACAGAATAATTATGTCGTAACTTGAATGAAAACGTTTTCATAGAGAAGAAAATCAAGGAAAACAGAATATGTGGAAGAAGGGTAGAGCAGTGATGAGACAGGTATGAATCACTGAAAAGGAGAAATTATATGAAACTGCAAGAATAATGAGTGGGCTTGTAAAATGGAGGCTTTATAAGCATGGACATTGATCCACCAAAATGCCAGGGGTAGCGAAAGTGACATCACATACCCTTTGACTTTAATGACACCCCAGAAGGGACATCACAAGGCCTCGGAACCCGACTCTTCGCAGAATATCATGTAGTATGATATTAACCATAGTGATACCACAATAAATAAAATTGCTGAAGTTGTATAATAACTGCAAGAATGTTATAATATTACAAAACAGACAAATGTCTATTTTAAATGCCACTTATATTGGGGTGCTGATGTATCTTTGAAAGTGATGAAGAGCAACTTTTGCCCTGAGTTGTAGCAAACAAGTGAAGTGAGTGAACCAGACCTTTTCTAGGTAGGTTCTAGGGGTTTCTTCCTAAGAACATTTAGAAACAGAATGGGTCTTAGAGTGCATTTATAGCATCATTTTTTTCACATACATTTGACAATAAACACAATTTTGCCATTAAAGCCATCTGTGCACTGGGCTTATGTCTCACTCATACCTTCCCATTCACTCACTCATATTATCACTCCTTCACATCACTCACTCTCCATCACTCGTCCTACCTCATTCATTCAATCTAGCTCACGGTCAATCACACTCACTCACTCACACACGCAATCAATGGTGCTCACTGTTGCTCTCACTTATTCTCCCACCCGATTCCACTCACTTATTATCTTCACTCTCAATTTACGACTCCCACACAATTATTTGAATTCATTCTCATCATCCGCTCTCACTCACCTTCAGTCCCTCTCACTCTCACTCATTCTCACTCACTTTATCATTCATACTTAAAGACACACAGTCTCACTCATTGCCACTCACTAACAGTCACTGTCACTGACTGACCCACTCACACTCCCAAGCACACTCTCTCTCACACACACACACACACACGCACTCACACACATTGGGGCTTCCTATGATGTCAGTCAAAGTTGTCTACGACCGACATCATCTCAGTCTCAGGACGGACCGACCACCGGTTGGCTGTTCGGAACACCTGATTACGATGCGACCGGAAAATGTTCGGTTGAATACTTCCATTTCTCTATGGGAGCTTGGGTTGCGTCCATAAACCGGCCATGATACAGGCTCTCATAGATAAATAGGGGTTTGTGTAAAACCCTGCATCCTCTGTCAGGCACCACATGTTGCCTGCCACACAGTGTAGGTATTTACAGGGGGCACCCTAGGTAGACCTTTGGCTGAAGGCCGCTGAAGCCCTGCTAGGGGCCTCCAAAGTATCTTTCCGACAGCCTTTCCTTGTCGGAAAGGCCGGCACGGAAAGGGCTCGAGAAACCGACATCATAATCCCGATGGTGGAAACGCCGTCCATAAGGTATTACAGTGCGGATCCGACCGGTTGAAAGACTCCAAGAACCGTCCTATATCGTATTGGAATGACCGCTTTACGCTCCTACCACTGATATGGCACTTTGGCGGTCGGGCTGCAAACTGACTGTGTCGGTCAGAAAGCCTCCGAAAGTGGTTGGAAAGTTTCCGACTAGCAGTCGGAGAATTTCCGACCAACATCGTAATCGGCCCCACTGTCTCTCACCCGCAAACATGCACACAACGTACATTTAAAAGTAAAAGTCTACTTAACTTAGATGCCAGCAAAAGTCTTGCTCCAGCTCCTGGTGTCCAATTTTTTAATACACTTAAAGTGAATAATAAAGTATTATTCTCTAATATTGTAATTTATAAAAGGGGCAGTAAGAAAAGAGAATGTGTACCAACGAATAAATAGGTGAACTGCCCCAGTGTTCTTGGCACTGATTATTCCATCCCTGAGGCCAGCAGTTGAAAAAGCAGTGCCAAAGGCCGCAAAGTTCATACCAAGGGTCGCTATTACGAACCCTAGTGGCCCCTAAATTACATCTATATTTATATGTGATTCAAAGAAGGGCAGGAGTGCCAAAATGTTATTGAATCTGACTGAAGAAGTCTATTTCATGTTGCTAAACAGTAGACACAAGGGCTGTATCATTAAAAGGAGTTTTGCTGGTGCTGCCCAGAGTCTAGTGGCACTAGCCCAGAAAGTGTATTTATTTAACCCGAAATTTCTCTGAGTGACTGCTTTATTTTTAGACAGTACAATTTGGAAATAGACAGCAGTGTGTGTTCCTTTCCGTTTCTGAACTGTGTTATTATAAAATAAAGCACCCACTCCAAAAAAATATATGGATAAATTAATTCAAAGTACACAGTGCAGGGGCATAGAACATGCGCTCAGTTCTGCGCTGCATCAGAAAAGCACATTAAGATATGGTCCAAAGTGATTGCCACAGCACAATAAAAAACTACAGACTTTCTTGCAGTTGCCAAAACAGAATATACTGAATTTCAAAATATTTAATGTTTAATGTTTACGGATTTCTAGAGCGCATGGCTGCCCGTGAGTGTCCCAGCGCTGATGATAGAAACAAGCGAAAGCAAAAGGGGAGAGTTACGAGTATAACGAGGTCTTCAGAAGTTTGCGGAAAGGAAGGAGGTTGGGTTGGGCACGTAAGTCCAGAGGGAGTGAGTTCCACAATTTAGAAGCGTTGTATGAGAAACGCCTGCCTCCAGAACGCGACCTCTTGATCCTGGGCGTCAAGGTCAGAAGGAGGCTCGTGGATCGGAGGATTCTGGTAGTGGTATAGGAGACAATGAGGTCTTTGAGAACGGGTGGAGCTTTACCATATAGTATTTTGTGTGTTAGGCAAAGGGCCTTGAAATGCACTCTTTCTAGTACAGGCAGCCAATGCAGTGCTCTAATGGCCGGTTTGGCCGAGCAGCGATTGTTGGTGTCAGTCAGAATCCGGGCAGCCGTGTTTTGCACTACTTGGAGTATGGCTGTCACTTTCTTCGGTGCACCCAGGTAGAGGGCATTTCCGTAGTCCAGTCTGGACAATATCAGGCCTTGGTTTAGGAGCTTCCTAGACTGAAAGGGGAGCAGCGGAGGGATCTTACCGGAAGTGCGGAGGAGACCATAGCAAGCTCGGATGTACCATGTTACAACGCATACCGTTACAACTACCTACCATTACAACGCGACCATTACAACGCATACCATTACAACGCATAGCGCTTTGGGGTGCTGGATAGTGGTAAGTATAATTTACTATTCTAACTCCAGTCCCCGTGGACCCTAGGGAAGGTGTTGGATAGTAAATTATACTTATTCCCTATCCTATAGCGCCCCCCAGCGCAATGCGTTGTAATGGTATGCGTTGTAAAAGTCGCGTTGTAATGGTAGTGCGGAGTAACGAATGCGTTGTAACAGGTGCATACCAGCAAGCTCCAGCTGTTTTCCTTGCTTGGGTGTTCAGAGTGAGCTCCTGATCCAACCAAATCCCAAGACTTTTGATATCGGATTTAGGAGTTGGGGCGGACCCATGCAAGGGGGCCACAAGGTCTCTGGGCGAAAATGGGACTGATTGCCCATCACCATTATCTCTGTCTTGTCACTGTTCAATTTAAGGTGGGACCTGTCCATCCAAATGACTATATCTCCTAGGCAGGAATACAAATCGATGGTGGTATTTTCCTGATGGCTAAGAGATACTACAAGTTGGGTATCATCTGCGTATGTCAGAAGTTTGATTCCATACGGGGTGACAATTTTTTCGAGGGGAGACATGTACACGTTGAAGAGCGTAGGGCTCAAAGAAGAGCTCTGCGGCACTCCGCAGTGTATAGGGATCTCTTTAGAGATGTAGTAACCCTCCGCCACCTGGAAGGAGCGGCTGTGTAGGAAAGATCTTAGCCAGGACAGGGCAAGCCCTGAAATGCCCAGATCCCTGAGCCGTTGGACCAGCGTACGGTGGTTGACGGTGTCGAAGGCCGCACTTAGATCCAGGAGGATCACTGCCACTGATCCTCCTGCATCGATGATCTTCCTGGCCTCTTCGACTGCCGCCACCATCGCGGTCTCAGTGCCCTGGCCCGGGCGAAAGCCTGTCTGTGATGGTTTGAGCAGTTCACCGGCCTCAAGGTAGTTGGACAACTGGCTGTTGATACATTTTTCTGCCATCTTACTGATGCTTGGCAGAAGAGAGATCGGCCTAAAGTTAGTCAAGTTTAGGGGTAGAGATTTGTTTTTTTTAGTAGGGCCTTGACTACAGCCTTCTTCCAGCTAGGGGGCACCGTTCCCTCCGATAGAGAGGCGTTGATCACGTTCATCATCGGGGAAACGATTGGTAGGTGCCACAAGTTTTAAGATCTTAACAGGGGCTGGGTCAAGCGGGGAGCCACACTTAATTGACTGTAAGATAGGAGACAGGGTGTCCTCGCTAATAGGGATAAACGTGTCCAGTCCTATATTGAGGTTCTGCGACTGTATCGGACACGGATTGGATAGGTCCGCAGCATAGTGAGGGGGAAGTTGTTTCATGATGTTTTGGATCTTTTGATCAAAAAAAGTAGCTAGCTCGTTACAGTGACTGTCCGAGAGATCACCCGGGCGTGTGGACTCCGGGGTTTTTAAAAGCTTTTTAACAATTTGAAAAGTTTCTCTTGACGAGAGAAATGGCTAACATTCTTTGAAATTTTGCATAAACCGTCATTGTTAGGGTGATTATTCCCCCAAAATGTAAATTCAAATAAATTATGAAAAATAGATGGAGTCTTAGGAGATATTAAGTGAGTATGATGTGGAGTAATTGGGCATTGAATAGGAGGGAAATTGATTTTAATTCCAGGAAGTAGTTACTCTGGTTTGAAATGATAAAACCACAACTATGGAAGCTGTTAGACAACCCCTACGATTAATCCCAAGACCTTCATGTTAGCAAGCACCAAATATGAACTGCCCGATTGGTAGGAGAAACAGAACAGGAGGAAGCAGTGGGAAAGGCAAAGAAGCGAAAGGGAATTTGAATACCAAGGCTAACATTTTAAGAGTCTCTGTTAAGTTATCTTTCAAATCGGTTACTGCTGGTGATGCTGTTGTTGATGTAAAGGGATATGCTCCTATCTCTGGTCATATTTGCTAAAATGTTATTAGTCAATGAAAGGTAAGTTGCTCTAAGGCGGTCTATGCCCCCTTTAGATATCTAAGGGGCCGATTACGAGTTTGGCAGTGCTGCGCCGGTTCTCCGCCAACACATCAATGTCAAAGCCCTGCAAGGACCGCCCGCCTTAGTACCAGTTGAAATCGTGTAAGGCGGATGGTCCTTTGCCTTTCCCACGTGCCTGTAAAACAAACACCACAAAGGGAACGGAAAAAACAGTTCCAGCACAGCATGGACAATGACGTCCATGCTGTGCTGGAACTTTGAAGGAAAACAGACAGGGGAGCATGTGTCGTGCCCCCCTGAATGTATCCCATAGTGGGGGCTGGGCACAGGGGCCCTGTAGGTTCTCTTTGTTCCTGCACCACCAGCCTTATCATGGTGGGGCTCCCGCCATGAAATGGTTGGCAGTGCAGGAACTTGTAATATGCTCAGTGGGACTGCGCCAGTCCTGCTGAACATGTTACATTGTGACGCTGCTCTACCATTGTCAGGGAACCACAGATCCCTGGTGCAGCTGGTGGTCCTCTGCCACAGCGACTTTTAAAGTCGTAATGCGGCAAACAGACCACCGCCAGTGTGAGTGCAATGGTTTTACTACCGCCACACTCATAATAAATCCCTTGGTTGTTTCTAAAGGGCTGTGGGGTAATATATATTTATGGAGAATTAGTGAGCACCTGGAATCCATGGCTATTTATTGGCTCAGAATAGGTGGTGGACATTGCCACTAGTAGGGTATCCCTCGCGATATTAACAAACAGATTTGTCCCTGAGGAATGAATGGATATTTATGTATTTAATGCACAAACAATGTGTCAAGAAACGGCAAAATATTACAGGTGACTGAGGCATGTGTCTGTGCCAGAGGGTTAGAAGTCCGTGCTTATAGTGGCTTTGCACCAGGTCATTAGGTACAAATGCAAAGATATGTTGAAAATATGTTGCTGTTCTGCGCGTCCCTTTGTTTTTGAAAACATACACTTGTTCCATTTTTATACTGTGTGTGTTTTAGAAAAAAAAAAAGCTGTCGCCAGCTGGTTAGAATAATTTGACAACCAGCAAATCTTCACTTTATTGTGTAGCCAGTAGGCAGATATTAATTGGGTTATGAATGTACAAAATGTCCCAAGTACTTCCCTTTCAAGGTTTTTATATCAATTCGAACATGTCTTTTTCTCACTCAGTTTAGCATTGAACAATGTAAGCCAAAAGTCTACTTAGTTTATAGGAAGTTGCATAACTCTGAACAACTCAAGATGTAACGGGTGCCCCGATGTAGAAACGATGCTGTGACTTCAACATTGCCTTGAAATGCTTTAGAATGAAGTCACAGCTTGAAATAACCATTTTCTCAGTGTAAAATGAGTGACAGACCTCTAAACTTGCATTATTCATCTTGAGAGCTATGAAATGTTCTCCATATGTGTTTGTGTCTGGCCGGAGACATCATTGTTTTTCAAAAGCAGACAATTTCCTAATGAAAGACACCCAACCTCTTTTTCCTTTAGTATCTCCTGAAAATGTAGTTTAGCCTTAAGATACAGGCTATGGGGAGCTGGGTTCTAGAAAGTGTTTTCCCACTTCGTCAAATTGTGTGTTCCTGGGCACATTTCTTTGTCTTCACATGCCTCATTGTCAACACGTGCGAAAACAATTAGGAGTGTCAATATACGTCATTCCATATACTGCTGTGCTATAAACAATCATTCACTCGGTGACATTTCTGAGCATAGAATGCATACTCTGATACCTTTTGTTAAAAATGTAAATTACATTTAAAAAGACCTTTCAAACATCTTAGATTCCTTCCTTTTCACACTGATCTCATGTTGCAATTACTTCCTGATTCCTCAGGTCAGTGCGTTTGAAAGGCAAATGCAGTGGCCTTGCTCTTCTGCGTATGCAGATTTTATCAAAAGGCAAGCCTGCCCTATTGATTTTGCTAATGCTTGCTTTTTTCTTCCTATAGTTTCTACCTGGGGACCGCTGCCAGCTTCCAAGGCTGCCCTCCGGGATCGCTATATGGTTGTGTCCTCACACGATGCAGTGCCTTACTCCAATATACGCAATACAATGGTTCCCTCGGGAGGAGTGTTGAGCCCAAAGCACCTTAGCTAGTGAGATTTGTACACAAAAAAAACGATGCAGTAACATTGTATTCACTGTATAGTCATCGTACTAGTATGGCAA
Source organism: Lissotriton vulgaris (assembly GCF_964263255.1). Taxonomy (NCBI): domain Eukaryota; kingdom Metazoa; phylum Chordata; class Amphibia; order Caudata; family Salamandridae; genus Lissotriton; species Lissotriton vulgaris. The sequence continues at coordinate 504,930,669 of NC_141694.1, forward strand.
AATCACCAATTCGTTCTGTAAGTGCTCCAACAAAAACGGTGGGGTAAAAAATGTGTAGGGATATAAGTGAAAACGTGTGCAATTGCTATATACAAGGTGAAGGTATAAACAGTAGGAAAGGTTTGATAACTGAAACTATTTCAACAACACAATTCAAAATCAGAGTTCAATGTACATGTCAATACAATTAATATCAGTCCAATAGCTCCCTACTCCATATGCTCTGTAGAAAAATATATCTTGTAAACAATACAGTATCACAAGCCTCTCTCGTCTGACCTTTAAAGTAACGTCATGAAAGGATTGTGCTGCCTGTTCAATGCCATATCTTGTTGTTTATTTTCACTCATCTTTACAATCGACCTGAATGTTTGGGAACAGATCCCAACTGCCTAACTACATTTGAATGCGGTCACATTTTGCCCTCCATTTGAGATGATCATACCAAGAACTCTAATTGCTGTTTTCTCGGTTTAATTCAACTTGAAACCACTAGCCAAGGGAGTGATTAAAATTAACAGATGGTTTTCAGAAGGGGTAACTGTTTCTAACACTGAGTAAATGTATGTTCTAGGCCACCTTCTCAAAGCGCGCAAAGTTTTTCACTATGGTAATTAATAAATATGTAATTGCTCAGATAAACAAATTTGTACACAGCCAATCAATTTCAATTTATTGGACTACAGCTACATTTCGATTATTTACGTTGAATTTCAAAAAATGATATTTCACTATTAGTGATGGTATATACTTTAAGTCATTGTTTAACATTTGTTTGTGGTATGTTGTGCGCACCTAGAAAGCCTAGGGTCTATCAAGAAAACCTGGACAAAACCCTAGTAATTCAAAAACCTGGAGATATACAAAATGCAGGCAAGGGGGCAGTCACCTATGGCGGCGAACTCTGGGGCTTCTCGTGTGGACCAGAGATCGTTGTCACTAAAAATAAATTTTTTAGACAGTTGCTGATCCTGCCATCCAGCACTCCTCTCTTAACACTGTGGCTTGATTTGGGCATCAGATCAATAGATGAGGATTTGGGCTTTAAACGGTTAAGATTCTGGCGGAGACTCTGGACTACACCGGAGCTCCTTAACTATAGGTAGGAACTCCAAGAAATTTTAAGCCTACCCAACGTGGGGAAAATTCCATGGTTCAAGTATATAAAGAATGAATGTGGGAAGTTGGGAATACCAACACTGTGGTCCGACCCAGAGACAGCTTGTAATATGGTCCCACGCAAGCATCTGGCCAGACTGTACTATGATAGCAAACTAACTGCTTCTTTACATAATTTACACACCGGCACCCTAATTGAATCTTTTTTTAAAGTTAAAGATTGTTATTATTTTGAGTGTGTCTTGGATGATATTTTCCCTATTTTAACTAGAAAATTATACCTACAATGGAGATACGGCACCTTACCAATTAGAGCCTTCACTAGTAAATGGTGCCCATCTTCGCCTAAAAACTGCCCTGGTTGTAACTGCGAACTAGAAAATGACTTGCATATTTTGTTTTTTTGTCCGGCTTATCAAAAGCCGAGAAGGGATTGGCTCATACCTCTTTGCAAAAATCAGAGATTCACTCATTGTATGAAAGCTAATAGAATCCTTAAAACCGATTTAACCAGTCCGATTGTTTTTGCTGTAGCAAAATTCCTGGCAGCAATGTGGCACAAGCGCAGGTTTTTAATAACTTGTGTATAAATCTATTTGCATGAGCACTTTTGTAACTGATTGCTATAGACATCATCATGTTTATACAGCAATTATCAGGTTTACTCAGTATTAATTCGTACTTTTTACGTTTACTTGTACCTGTATTGCTTTTAATTTGCTGGTGTGAAACCGAAACTATTTATCATCCATGTATATTGGTTTTTTTTTAAATTGCCTTGAACATCTTTTATGGCTAAGATTTGCAGAAATAAAGATATATGAAATGAATGAATGATTCAAAATTATTCTAATATTGGAGGAGCAGGGACTTTAAATAAATATCTGGTACATGGTATCAATTTTATTATCATCCAGAGGAAAGTTCCAGCTCATTACTGGGCCCAGGAGCCAAAGACCTTTAATGTAAGACAATTAATCAGGGGCTGTAATTCAAATCAATCTATACATCATGGTTCAGTTATTCTTTGCTTGTGAGTCAATAATGAGATCTGGAGTGAGTTTCCAAAGTATTTTTAAAATGTCTTTTAGTAAGTATCTCTTTATTCTCGAAATAGATAATCAATTCATCAATAACACAATACAGAGCAAAGTATCTTGTAGAACCCATAAAGAGCTCCAAATCGAGAGGAGAAATAATAAAGATTTAAGCATTTCTTAATCAATAAGCATTCCCATAAAGAGAATTTCACGAACTTCAGTAGTGTCTCGGAGCAGCACAAATTCAGAATTCAGACAAAGGAAATGAATAGGTCTCTGAGAAAGTCAGAGAATATCTCAGTACAGAGTTCTGCAGAGAGTCTAGAATGGTCTGAGAATCTCTACTCTCCAACCTACACTACTCTTGAAACACGCTCTAATATAACACTTTGATTTCTATCACTAAGATAAAATTTTATATTCTTCAGTCGTCTCAGCAAATGAAAGTGCAGTGTCATCATGGGAATAGGAAAGCTTCCACTGTCTGAGCAGTTCAGGACAAAAGGCTTAAAGTCATTAAGTGCTAGAGAGAATCATTTCATAAAATTGTACAAGTCAAGGTTTGGTTACCACTGTTATTTTGTACAACGAGACAAAACAGTTCATGGTTAGGTCTCCACATTACACAGATGAAATCATGCAATTATCACACATTCTAACTCGTGAATTTTATTCATGAAGAAACATTTTTACAGAAATTAACCTACACAATGTAATACATTATTGTATTCTATGAAAATATCTCAATAAGATGGAGGAAATCAAAATGTTTCCATTAGTTCATGTTCAGTTCAGCATTTTTGTGCCATTGAAAGTCTTGCAACATTACTGATCTTCCTGACCATAGGTCAGAGAAATGGAAAAGCAAAAAAAATGCATCCAAAAGTCTTTCTAACTTAATTTATGCAGCTATAAGAGCATAGTGCTCTCATTTGCCTTTTAAATGTGATTTTTCATTCTGATGCCTACATGTTATTTTTAGATTTTAATTGCATTCATTTTTATTTATTAAAAACGCTTTAATAACCTTCCTCATCTAATGGTTCCTAACCATCATAAAACAGTCACAGATCAACTTGACACTCACTCTCATCTTCAGTTTAGTCTTTTAATTTTAGGTTTTCTCTCTCCTTTAATTTGTTGTATTCTTTCTTATTGTGGTCATTCAGTTCTAAATCCTTATTTATTTTCTTGTTTGTTTCTCTATTCTTTTTCTTTTGCAGCATGATTTTGATAGCCCTATATACTCCTAGTGTGGTCAGGAAACAGACATCTATATTTAATACAGATACTGATATAGTTTTGAGGATTCCTCTTCCTGCTGTTGTAATTTGATTGACTATTGCAGAAACTCCCTTTGTGAAGCTTTATACTATACTAGTGGTTTCTAATGATTTCAGAGCAAGTTTGATGTCTGAAATGTTCTTTGCGTATTCTTGGATTTTCGTACTCATTTTAGGTATGTATGGGCAACAATGCTCTGATTTTAACATTTTACAGACTCTGATTCTTTTTGAAAGCACTTCTAAAGCATATTTATTTTGTAAAACCATTGATCTAACTGCCACTAATTCAGTGTTTGTAACTAGAAAAGTTCCATGTGTACTTGTTGCATGCTTGCCCACTATTGTTGACAGCTTTCTGATCTTCTGACTATCAGTATCTCTCCCACAGCTGGAATAATAGCACCAACAATGTATCTTACCACTTATGTTCCCTCATTTAAACTTCTAGTAGGTCTGTGTGTAGGTGTCATTGTTAAAGCAAGTGAACTATTCATGTGATACATCTTAGGAACAAATAAGCCTTAATAACAAATACCCTCCCAGTCAGCTGATAGTTTGAAATATGCATTCTGTTCACCAATGAAATAAACCTCCTCATCATCTACTAAAATGTACCATGTTCTTCCTGATACCTCAAAGGTATGATCCCAGTTATTTTTCCCTATGTCTCTTTCTATTTTGAGATTTGTTCCTAAAAGCACATAGAGTCCCTTTTTGTTTTTTGTTTTTTGTTCAGTCTTAACCTTAAATAAGTCATTTTCACTCCAAAGTCATCTCCTTCCTTTTTCCATTAATCCTTTAAAATATCTTTATTCAGATTTTTACTATGTTCAATGTGTGCCCTTATTTCGTCTAACATCATGATTAATGTCTTCTCAAATGGTCTCATTAAATAAGTTATAGTATTTTGTTAAGCCTTAACAGTATAAATAGGATGGAAAGGCATAAAATAATGCCAAGCAGTGTCCTTTTCTTTCACTTATGGTTGTAAATTGGCACTTTTGAAAGAATCATGTTATAATTTGAATAATTAAATTCACAGTGCTGATGCCTATTAAGTAAACAAAGCAATATGCTGCATGAGATTGCATATTACAAGGAAGGCATGTGCGCATACACATAACAATCCTTAGCATTCATAGCATATGTATAATCTTGAACTAATCTAGAATAAATCAAGCGAGAAAACCAAATTGCACAAGCACCCTCTTAACAGTCCATTAATCTATGAACATGAATGTGGTCATTTCCGAGGTTATTGCACCAACATTATTAAATGGTTCGATGTCAATGTAAAATATGGATCCAAAACCGAATCTTGTTCTTAAAGTTCTTTATTATTCAAATAGGTTAAAAGATTCCCAGCTTATCTTTGCCGACACGTGTTTCGCCCTCTCCAGGGCTTTTTCAAGGCTATCTTGTTCTGGTCTTATGCTGCTCTGGTCTTGTGCTGCTCTGGCATCGGACTGGTTTGTAATCAAAAGGGTGCTGGTACGAAGCGTTTTATGCGAAGCCTATTGAAAGTTTTTAGTCACAGCGAGCTCTTAACGTTGTTTCCGGGCGCCGAGTCTCCACTGCAAGGCACTGAGTCAGTGCCTTGCAGTGGAGACTCGGCGCCCGGAAACAACGTGAACAAGACTTATCAAGGTCTTTAAGAATTTCTCATCTAATGAGATAGGACGTATCTCCACACAGCGAGACGCACCCTCATAACAAAATTATCAAGGTCTTTAATAATCTCTCATCTAACGAGATAGGACGTACCTCCACGCAGTGAGACGCACCCTCATAACAAGACTAATTCAAATCAGCTCTGTTCGTTCAATGATCCATGAGGGATTAAACTAGATCCGTGTTACCTAAAGGGAACCTACTTGCTTAAGAGCTCGCTGTGACTAAAAACTTTCAATAGGCTTCGCATAAAACGCTTCGTACCAGCACCCTTTTGATTACAAACCAGTCCGATGCCAGAGCAGCACAAGACCAGAGCAGCATAAGACCAGAACAAGATAGCCTTGAAAAAGCCCTGGAGAGGGCGAAACACGTGTCGGCAAAGATAAGCTGGGAATCTTTTAACCTATTTGAATAATAAAGAACTTTAAGAACAAGATTCGGTTTTGGATCCATATTTTACATTGACATCGAACCATTTAATAATGTTGGTGCAATAACCTCGGAAATGACCACATTCATGTTCATAGATTAATGGACTGTTAAGAGGGTGCTTGTGCAATTTGGTTTTCTCGCTTGATTCATGGTTTTTGCATTCAGTTGCATTGCTCAAACACCCCTGGTGGTGGGTGTCTTATCAAGTTCTCAGTGCACCTCTATATCTTCTCTATACCTCACGTATTACGTACCCAGGGAGAATAACTAACAACAGTAGGTGCGGACGTTTTCTCTGTTGAGAAACACTACCACCATTTTGTTTGTATTAATCTAGAATAAACGTTAGTTGAATAATCATCTTTCGTGTAACCTACAAATGAGGATTTCAGTTCATCCTCATCCACAGCGTGTGAAAGTGTCATATTAGTAAATGAAAATGCAGATTTCTTTCCCTCAGATGTAAAATGAATAACCAATAAAAATGCTATGGCTACTAATACTACTATTAAGAATGGAAAGGGGCGACCACTCGGTCCCCCCGAACGTATGGTGGAGTACCCCGATCTCCCCGGGAAACCATTTTTGGGCGGGAGGCGTGTCCCGGCTGGTATGCCCGAAGCGGCGTAGCTGGGGCGCGCCTTTTCCCGCCCAAGAAGGGGTTGTCCTAGACACCAACACCGCCAGCCACGCCCGGGGGGCAGATTGGAGGAGGGTCTACGCCCGCCCGAAGAAGGATAAAAGGAGCGACAAGCCAAGGAAGCATCCTCTTGTTCCTGTGCTCTGAAGCTGCACCCCCGCGTTGCACGTGAGCTCGAGACGGAACGAAGAGCCAATTTTGAAATTTGTAATTTCTCTTTTTTCTCTTCTAGTGCTGCAAGTCTTGTCCAGGACCTTCCTATATACGTGAGGAGAATGCCGGGCAAAAGGGTCGCAAAGAAGGTCAGCACCGACCAAATGCTCCGGATGCTGGTGAAAGACATGGTGGAGATGAAGAGGAAAATGGCTGCCAGAGATGGTACAGGTCGGCCAAGGAGAACCATCCCAGTGGCGGTCCCTGCCGGGAGAAGGAAGAGGGCCAGGAACGGGGCAAATGAGGACGAGGTCCCAGTTCCGGAGGCTCCCCCGGCGAGCCCTCCCAGACCGGTGGAGGCTCCTGTGCCGGTTCCCGTCGAGGGGCAGCCGATCCCTGTGGTGGTTACCCCGGTGAACGAGGGGGACATGCCCCCGGAGTTGGCCGCCCAGCTGGCGGCATGGTTGGGTAGTAACAGCGTGGGTTCCGTTGCTCCAGGGGACACGGCCGAGGAGGCCAAGCAATTAATGAGGCAGTTGCGGCAATCACGGGAGGCCGCAAAACCACCTTGTCCTTTTGTTTCCCCGCAGGCGCCAGTGGGTCATCCGGGATCAGGGGTTGGTACGGCAGGGTCCACAGTTACAGCGGCAGCTTCAGGTAAGCCATTGCCGATGGTTGGGGAGGGATCGGTACCTTCGAGGAAGGAGAAAATTGTGCAACATATCGCGAAGGAGGTGAAGGAGAGGATATGGGCAGATAAATATGTAAACATATTCTCCTTGTTGACCGATCACTACGAAATCGAGCATGTAAAAAACCAGAAAGAGTTTCTGCATCCAAGTGTATGGCGAGCCAAGATGGCCGGTTTTAGAGTTGATGAATCGATAGGCAATTGGGGCAGAGCGTTCGGAATGTTCATTGCAATTATGGGGGAATGTAGGCCCGATTTGTTGGGGGAATTGGTTGTGTATCAGACACGTATCATGGGTTTTTATGAAACGTATGGAGGAAATCAATGGTTTGCCTATGATAATATATTTCGTAAATCCAAGGAACATGATGCATCCTTGACATGGGATTGTTTTGACTCCATTTCATGGCAAAATATGGAAGTGGGGAAGTCACCAGTATTGGGGGGTGAGATGGCCGGGTATTCCCGCCATTCGTCAGGGACGCCCTTTCGAGCAAGTTCCAGCAATGACCGGAACTCAAGGACTAGCGGCAGCACAGGGAAGAAAGGGGTCTGCTGGAGCTTTAACAGGGGCAAATGTACTAGGCCTCAGGGTTCTTGTAAATTCAGGCACGAATGTTCGGGGTGTGGTCAGTCCTCCCATCCGGAGAACACGTGCAGAGCCAAGACTAGTGATACAGGGAGTAGGGGTAGCGCCAAACAGGTCTGAAATGGTCCAGGGGGCACTGCTACCGACCCCGGTTGATATCATGGCAATGATCCCTTGGCTAAACGAATACCCAGATCATATCTCCGCTGGGGTGTTGCGAGATGGTTTCTCATATGGTTTCCGCATCCCGGCGGGGGATTTTCAGGGTGAGGCACAATGTAAGAATCAGCTATCGGTGCAGCAGAATGCGGCGGTGGTACAAGCAAAGATTGGTAAGGAGGTGGCCCGAGGTCGGGTTGCTGGACCATATGACAACCCGCCAGTTGCTAATTTTGTTTGTTCACCCCTCGGTGTAGTCCCCAAAAAAGATCCGGGGGAATTCAGGTTGATACATAATTTGTCAGCTCCAAGGGGTCTTTCGGTGAACGATGCGATTGACCCGGATGTCTGTTCGGTACGGTACGCATCTTTCGATGAGGCCGTCGCCATGTTGAATCGCCTAGGGCCCGGAGCGCTGATGGCTAAATCAGATATCGAGTCAGCGTTCCGGTTGCTCCCGGTACACCCAGACGATCAGCGTCTCCTTGGTTTCATGTTTCAGGGTCGCTATTACATGGATAAATGTATGCCAATGGGTTGCTCCATCTCTTGTGCTTATTTTGAAGGATTCAGTTGTTTTTTGCAATGGGCCTTCACAAGAATAACAGGGTTTACTCATGTGATGCATTATCTTGACGATTTTCTGTTCCTGGGGCCAGCTGGGGACATAGAGTGTACACGAGCTTTGAATGCATTTTGTGATCTCATGAGGCGCTTTGGCGTGCCATTGGCACCCGGTAAGACAGTGGGGCCGTCTACTTCACTCGAGTTTCTTGGAATAGAGCTCGATTCCGAAGAGGGGTGCTTCCGCTTGGCCAGGGAAAATGTGGCGAAATTCGAGGCATCGCTCAAAGCATGTATTAGCGCGACCAAAGTGAGATTACATCAGTTACAGCAGGTCGTGGGTCAACTGAATTTTGCCCTGAGGGTGATCTGTATAGTCTTCCTTACCCTATTCCATGTTCTACTAAAATGTTACCCCTACTCTGCTACTGCTACATCGGGGTTATGTACTCGTCTTAATTCTTTTTAGCAACTTATTAGTCTTTATTTATGTCTATTTGCAGAGTTAATTCATTGAGTTTGCCAACAACTGGTGTTTCTTTTTAAAAGCATGTTCAAACCTAAAAGTAAAATAGTTTCAAGGGGGTTCAGGAAAACACTCTCCTCCAGTCAAGCAAATCTGATATTGGGACACTTAACACTTGTCTTACACAGTAAGTAATTCAGGTGTAGAATACCTTAGGCTAGGTACTCTTAGCCTTTTGGATCTCCTTGGTTCTTGATGACTTTCTGTGCCATTTAAACCACTTGACTCTGGTTCTACACTGATTGTAGATGGTATTGATCCAATTGACACAACTGATTTAAACTTCTCTCATAGATTCCTGCTCATTCAGCATTGAAAGTTCTTTCTGGTCTCGATATACTGCTTGTTCCTTCTCCCGGATCTTCTTGTCCTCTGGAAGTATCTCAACTGTCACTTTTGTTGCACTATTCACTCCTCCTTCTACTCCAAGAGCCCCAGTGATACTCTGTGGGATATTCAGGAATTGGATAACTTCATCTGTCTCTGGTTCTCCACCTCTTTTTCTTTGCTGTTGTGGCACTTGCAGTACATAAGCAATATGCTTTGCGTGCGGTAGTGCAGTCACCAGTGTCTTTGGATCTGGCTCACAAAACACAATTTCTTCATCTGGATCTCTAGTTCTCTGGATATTTTAAACATGTACCCAGTTTAGCACTGTGGCACATTTTACAGCAGTGTTTGTGACTAAAATCAACTGGTTAGTGGTCTTAACACTTTGGCACCAGACTGTACTTTCTCACATGCTTCCTAATGAGTGCCCAGTCCCCTGGATTCAAGCCGTGACCCTGCTCTTGATATGGATTCACAGTGAGAGCTTCAAGCTGAGAGCAACACAGCAGCCAATCCTTTGCAGTAATCGAATGCCACGTCATATATTATGTTCAAAAGCACATTTTCAGGTACAGCAGGCAATCCCATCACTTCGCCCATCAAAATCTCATGAGGAGATAAACCTGTCTTCCTGTCAGGTGTACTTCAAAGGATCATCAACACCAAAGCATCAGGCCATTTCAGTGAAGTGGATGCACAGATTTTAGCAAATCAAGACTTTATGCTTCGATTCACCTGCTCTACTATCCCAGAAGCTTCTGACCAATAGCTATAATGCAACATCTTCTCCACTTGTAATGTTGCAGACAACATCTTCAGGATCTGAATATTACAATGAGTTCCTCGTTCTGGTGCCAGACTAAACCAGCATTCCAACCCATGGTACCAGTTCTCTCACCAGCCATTCATTTCTCAGTGTGTTGGGTAGGCTTCCACCCATCGGGAGAACATGCACACTATATCTACTACATATCCCAGCCCATTACAGACAGGCTTTTCAATAAAAATGCAACTGCATTTTGTTGAAAGGACCACCTAATCTCGCTATTTGACTCTGTAACTAATGTTCGTTTCCTTATGTTCATCTGTTGACATGTTAGACAACTGTGACATAGATCCTCTGCAAGAATGCTGATTCTTGACCATACCATCCCTCCCTAAATGTGTGGGACCATGGAAGTGTTGTGTCATGGGAGATGACAAACTATCTGGTAACACTGGCCTTCCATTTGCTGAAATACAAATATAATTTGCATTTTTTCCACATCCTACCCCAATCCAACTTCGCTGCTTGGCCTCAGTGACAGTTTCCTGCAAGCTCTTGAGTTCTTTACATGAGTCAGCTATAAACATCAACTTTGAAAAGACAGCGTCTTCCTGAGATTCTTCTGTCAATGTTCCATTAAAGGTGCAGTTCACCATGGCACAACAATGTGCTACCTCATCAGGACACTCTTGGACTTGTGGATACTACAGAGGAACGACTGCTGTGCTGCTTTGCTGCCAGAAGGACTGCCACTCTGCTGCCCTGCTACTCTGCAGCTCTGCTGCCTTGCTTACAGGGAAGGAAGATTGGGCCTGTACCCTTGAACCCTGTCTGAAGTGATTCCAAGACACAGTGAGCTGGCCTCCTCCTCCGAGCTAAAGGGACACAACAAGCTCCAGAGACTCCATGCAATTGAACAGCTGACCTGCTGCTTTGACCTGAAACTAGACCTACCTGAGCCGTGCTGTCCTCTGCTGGACTGGGTTCCTGGCCCCCACGTGATGTTCTTCAGGTCCTAGAACTTTGGTGTTCCTCAGTTGAGCTCCTATGAAGTTGTTGGGCTACTGTGAACATGAACTAGCTTGTTCATGCTAAGACATTGCTGCCTGCTGCCAATGCGAAGTTCCGGAGAACCACCTGTTCGTGGTACAGTACCTTTTTTTTTTATTATATTTATTAATTTTCCGTGTTGCACACACTTTAAACATTGTGCATAGTTCATCATTAATACTTCATGCTTCATAGCTATGTAAGCTCTATTACCAGATATACAAACATTTCATTATGCATTTCCACAAACCTTATTTATATTTCTTACTTTACCACTCTATTGCAAGATATACAAACATTTTGTTGCACATTTCTACAAACATTATTTATGTTTCTTACTTTACCACCATCAAACATTAAGCCCTTCTTGGGTATACCTGCAGCCCAAATCCTTCCTTCCACCTACTTATGGGTTGACATATTCTTAGACCTAATGTCCTTCCCCTTTTCCCTTTTTGTGCATAAATATTCTTCTCCATATTATATGCATTCAACAGATTAGCCAGCCAGGTTTGTATTGCCGGTGGATTTTTGTCAAGCCATGCCCTTGCTAAGGTCAATCTGTATACTGACATTGCCACAAACAGAAATTCCTGCTGTGTGTCGGCTCCTTCCATACCCAGACCTAAGATTATCCGAGCTGGGCTAAGTTTAATTTGAATCCCCAATGATCTGTCTAGAAAACCCTCGATGTCTCTGACTAGCGTATGTAGTTGAGGGCAGGTAGCAAATATGTGAATGCTATCAACTTCGCTAGCGTTGCATCGGGGGCAGTTTGTACCCATGGTCCCACCCCATTTAGCTATCTTGGCAGGGGTATGATATAGTGAATACAGAGTTTCATAATGTTGTGACTGCATGGAGGATGAACACAATATAGTACGGCCTAGGTCCAGTGATTTCTTAAACCAGCCTACTTCCACGTTAAGTTTTTCCGCCCATTTATTACCCACTTTTCCTAAGTCATCCGTTTTCCCTTTAACCAAACAGGCATAAAAGGACCTAATGGTGCGATGCCCCAAAGTCTGATTTTTTCCAGCATCTCATTCCTACTCACGTGGTACAGTACCTAATAATGCAGTGACCGCCAATGCAAAGCTCTGGTCTGACCATCTGTGATATAATCGTCACCATACAGCAAAGACCGCCCGTGATGCCCAGCCTATTCTTTGTGCTACTTCGATGGGCACCCACATCGCTCCCTCTGTTCCGGAGGTCTTGGCGTTGGATGGAGTATGTAATGTATTCAGCAGACCTAGCCTGGTCCCTGTGTCCAACCCACACTCCATCGCATTTGGCCTGACTTTGTGACTTTTTCTGGTCTCTCTTGACCAGACAGCCGAGAGTGGCACTTTGGGCTTTTTGGAACTATTCTCACTTAAATCTTAAAAATTGCATATCTTCGGTTATACTAATTGGATTTTTGTTGTTTTGGTGTCAAATTATTGATTAAGTTATTCTCTATTTTAATTTAATTTTTCTTGTGTTGTGTTTGCACTTTATTATAATATGAGGTGCTGCATAAATACTTTACACACTGAATCTAAAGCAGAGGTCTTCAAACTATTTTACTCTTAGCCCCCCCTAAGCAAAATGTTTTGAGGTCGGGCCCCCCTTCCAAAACTTTATGTCAAGGATTGGGGGAGTGGGATGGACATGGCTGCATGCAGGGAGCGGGGCTTATGGGATGATTTCAGGAATACTTTTTCTATAGCTTATGAACCACACCAAATATGAAACTTATAAAACAGCAAATGCATCAAACAAAAACAGATATCCCAAACAAACTGCTCCCCATAATTGGGGTGTTGTGAGCCCTTTGCAAAGACTGGTAATCTTGTGGTTGCTTACTGCTATATTTTGGTGTTAAACTGGTACTAATGAGGTGAAATATTTCCCTTGACAGTGTTCCCGTGAGTTAAAATGACAAAATATGGAAGTAATGCTAACTACAAAATGTGGCGCATTGTGCCGCATAATTTACCTTTTCTTGCTGGATAATTTAGTCAAACCTGCCGCATAATTGTGTTCTCTTGGGCTGAATAATTCCAGTGGATCTGCTTAAATCTTTATGGTGGCAAATATCTATTCTTTTTAAGATGTAATGTAACTGAGTTATCAGCTGGGATCTGGAATAGTTGAGACACTTACAAAAATGTCTGCATTAGATACAGTTTGATTACTTACTACTAAAATGTACATTTTGTAAGTACTTGTTTTATCTCAATCACTGCATCATTTTGCAGCAGTCTAGCTTAGAGTATGTAAATACTGTTTTAAAATAATGACTTACATATTCACAGTGCTTTCTGCCACAGGCTGGGACTTCTTAGCACTATAAATAGGGCCATTGGAATTATGCGACAGGAGAAGGCCAAATTATGCAGCATTGTTGACTAAATTCTGCAGCAAACAAAGGCGAATTATGCGGCATATTTTGTGATAGCATTACTGCACTATTTTGCTATTTTTACACTTGTTAACATTGTCCTGGCCTTTATTACTCCTCATAAGTACGACATTAACACCCACATATAGCAATAAGCAACAGAAAGGTGACCAGTCTACCTTTAGAAAGGGCCTTCCACTGTGAGGTAACATGTGTTGCTGCATTTTTTAATCTGCAATTTATGCAGCAGACGATGGATTATGTGGCAAATGTTGGAAAACCATAACTATGCACTGTAAGTTCAGGGTGAGCGTGAAAGTGAAGGGTGAGAATGAGGACTGAGTTGTCTGAATGCAGGGTGAATTCCCAGACACTTGAAGTTAATCAGAATGTTATTGGCGGGCGCATCGTTTCAGATATAAGTTAAACTATTGCTATTATGGAATTAATCAGGGAATCGAGGGTGAAGGTAATAAATAATGTGCTGATCCTGCAACAAACTTCCAGTCTTATGATTAGGGTTGCCAGCTCATTATTTTGATGTTGCAGACGGCACAAAAATAAACAGTCACCTTAAGCCCTATTTTCAGCACTTATCTGTGTGTACTTCGAAAATCTAATATAAAGTACTTTTAAATGTGTTCTAAGGCTGCCTGAATGATTCATGACTGAAAATAAAAGGAACAGACAGAAAGTCACATTACAAATGAATACATACTTTTTTATTTAAGACCCGATTTAGTGTCAAAGCAAGGTCTTTGCAGGCTCTTTAAACGTACATGGCTGGCATTTTTTCTATTGGCAACCCTTTTTTTTATTCCTTTTCATGAAATGCATCTTCACACTACAGCAGTAAGTTTAAAATGCAAATGTAAGGAATAGGAAAAAGAAAAAAAAACTAAGCTTAGGTAGCCAATTTCCAAATGTATGCAAATGATCCTTAAAGACCTGTGAAAAAATCGGCTGTGCTGGAGTCTTAATAAGATTCCAGACACTGCCCAGCCGAGCCCCCAGCAGCACACCCACTGACCTTTGGCCCCAGGGCACTCTGAGGCCATCAGAGTAAATGAAGACAGCCTGGAAATGCAGAAAATAAACATCGCTGCACTTCCAGACGTCTTCATTTACATGTGATGGCAGAGGCATTTACTTCCCCCTGGGAACCCATCCACGCCTCCCCAGGGGGGCACGCCCCACAATTTGAAGAACTGTGATCTAAGGTAAGCCTGACTGCTCTGGGTCAATCTACCAGCGGGGTGAGCATGTGTTAATTTGTGACTTCACTGTGACAAAGATTGTGGTTGCTTCTTGAGAAGGAATTCACCCCCCTCAACTATTAACCCACTTTCTTACAAGCTTGCTTTCCATTTCTGTTTGCACTCATACCTATACCTATAGCATCCACTTTTGTAGCTGGACAGTGACCGAGTAGGTATGAGCAGATGCCTGAGAGTACTGACCAAATACCCTCCTAGGAACCTCTTCCGAGGCTCTGCCAAATCTTCTCTCAATACATCATCCCTCCTCTTCCTGCATCAACTCCATCTTTTCTACAATGCATCACCTCTCCTTGACAGCCTCCTCCTCTTCCTAAATCATAATTTCTCTTCCAGAAACACTTAGGACCTCATTACTACAATGGCAGTCCTGGGACCGCTGCACTCAAGGAGGCAGTCTGAGAGCCACCTCCCTGGCGGTCCAACCCCTGTATTACGATGGTGGCAGTGGGACCACTGCCACCACCAGGATCTAGGATCCCACAGGAGCAGCAGTGGGCAAAGCAGGCAGTAATTGTGGAGGCGCCTATGCCGGCACCGCCAAGCAGATTCCAACCTGCCTTTCCACCAAACATTTTATGGTGGGGACCCTGACATAAAAATACTTGGCAGACATGTGTGGAAAGGGGCCCTCAACAGAGCCCCTGGGCAAATATACACATGGGGTGTATGCTGGGGGCACATGATGTGCCCTCCCAAAAGTATATGGTCATGCATGCACTGTGTGGCATGTATTACATGGTAAATGCTGCACTGTGCACGGGCGTGCTTGAGGCGCTGTCACAGTGGCAGTATTCTGTGTAGGCTCTCCAATGAGCCAAACCAACCCACCGCCACACCACCAGCCACGGATTCAACTCAGTATCCGGCGGGTGGATTTACCACAGGCTTGGTGGTCTTCCTGGGATTGCGGCAGTAGCAGTCCTGCAGGAAGACCGCCAAACTCAAAATCAGGGCCATATTCCCCTACTTCTCAGTTTTGTTCTAGGGTTGTGCAAAAATCATGTAATTTGTTTCTGCATAGTTATGCAAAATGTAGGGAAATTATTGTTTTTTCCCATTAAAACAAAAGCAACACAAACAACACCCGCTTGTTTTCTGTTGTTCCTGTGCATTCATGGCAGGCGTGTAATTGTACAAAGTGGAGTGATGGAATACTTTCTGGAATTTACTTGTCAAATGTAGCACAATGCTCGTGAAAATATGCAAATTACGATGGAGTAAGGTAAATTTCACCTAGCCTGAGTCTTCTCCATCTTTACACTGGTTATGTTTCTTATTCTGGTGCTGATTGGGAGCATTTGAAAATCTTCCTCAGCTTCTTTAGGTCATGGGAGCATGAGGTGGTGATGGCATTGACTTGGGTGGTCAAGTTTGCTGTCGTTGATAATCACGAGGTTCTTGGCCTGAGTGGTGGAGGTGGTTGTTGGTCCTAGCTCTGCTGGCCACGAGGTAGAGTCCAATGGCGAAGTGCTGTTGATGAGGATCACAAATTCACTAATGGTGGTGTTCAGCTTCAGACAGTTGCTCGTTATACAGTGTGTCATTTCAATCATGCAGACATTAAACTTGATCCGGTTATTGGGCGTTATTTTCATGAGGGAGAGAATGAGCGGTGTGACATCAGTGTAGGAGAGTATGCCAAGCATTTGTTGAAGAGGATCCTTTTGGAACTCTGCAGATGCGATCAAGGATGTCTGAGGTATATTGTGCCAGTAACTGACTGGGTCCTTCCAGTCAGGAAGGAGAAGATCCATTGCAGTGTGTGTCCTTGGATTCTGATGTCATACAGGCATTGGATGAGGATGGGGTAGGAAACTGTGTCAAACACTTTGGAGAGGTCCAGGAATATGAGGAGGGCATTGTCTCTTCTGTCCAGAGTCATGCGAACGTTATCCATGGCAGTGATGAGAGCAGTGTTCGTGCTGTAGTTGGATCCAAAACCACACTGAATGGTGTTGAGGAGTTTGTGGTCATTGAGGTATAATCGGTAGGGGTGGGCGGAATTTACATAGTTGCTAACAAATCTCAGCGAGGAGGCTAAATCTCCGCTGAGACGCAGAGATGCTTGACCCGCCTGTTTGCGATGTCTTTTTGCGTGTTTGCGGGAAAATATATCACTAATTTGACCATGCGGTCGCTAAAGGACGCGCCCATCTTGTTTTTCACTTGTCCAGCCGGCTGGCGATGGTTATTTCCTGTTCCGGGTCACGTATTGCATGCTCCCGCCCGCTCGCGGTGCGATAAGTATTTCCTGTTCAGGAATGCGTATTAAGTGTTCGCAGTGCTTTTTGCGAGCTCGGGGGGGGGGGGGGGGGGGTAATATCACGCAAACTTGCCCACGCGGTCGCAATGGCGCAGCAATCTTGTTTTTTACTCTATGGCTATGGTTCTGGGCCTGCTTGTCAATCCTTCCTCTATCTATTCAATCCTTTGTTTCTGGAAACTGTTTTTTGATCTTTTTTATTTATTACCTATCTCTCTATTTTCCGGATTCTATATTTTAATTTTTTTTCTACTTTTTGTGTATTTTTCAATACTTTTTCACTCTTTTTCTATTACCTGCTTTTTTCATTTCTTTCACTTACTTTTTTCATTTCTACCTTTTCTTTCCGCTCCCCTCACCTACCCAGAACCATGGAAAAGGGCTGCAGGGCTCGTAGCCAGATCCGCGATCGCCTTCCTTGCTCAAGGCGGTACCAACACGGGGTGCAGCCACAGGCCTTATTCGGTGAGGCGGAGGTGGCCGCATTGGTTCTTTTGTGCAGCTCCACCTCCCCTTAAACTGGCTGCAGGCGACAGGCCTGGGTCCCGGTACGGGCTCCGGGAGTATCGGCAGCGTTGGGGAAGGGTGCGCCGGGCAGTGTTTCGCTGCTCTGGTGTCCAACGCACCCATAACCAGTTGATGCACCGGTGGTTCGATGACCAGGAGCAGGAACTGCTGGACCTGCTAGGAGTGGAGGTTCCGGGGCTTGGTGAGCAGCTATTTAACATTAGTGCTTTGTATCTATTCTTCTGTTCTGTGTTATATAATGCAAATATATTTTTTTACAGTGCAGGCAAATTACGTTTAAAAATCTTCTGTGATTGTTATGACACAGGTGCTCTATGCTTGTAATCTTGTTTGCAACTTTGCGCTCACTTAGCGTGATTATGTAAGAGTTTCTTTTAGAGAACTTAAGTTAGGTAATGCTAGAGAGACTCTAGTCCTTCCTTTGTCCTCCTGTCACTAAGAGAGAGTGGTGGATTGATACTTAGGTTTAGTTACTTAATAGTATGGGTTGGTAATTTTTTAGTGGTCTCCGTGATGCACCCTGTTACGTCACGTGCTGCTTAGGCTTAGTTTGTATTCTGGAATCAGAAAGGAACACTGGATTAGTGTGGATAAATAATAACTAGTTGGTTCGCGAATCCTACTATTTGACCAGATTAGATAGGTCAATTTTATTGCAATTGTTGTATCCATAATTTTAGTTTGACCATTTAAAAAAATATTTTATTTGTTTCACACCAATCATCAATGTTTATCTCTTTCTTTCTTATATCTTTCATGATCAGCATCCAGGGGCAAGAAGACGGGGTCGAAGTTGGCGAGATCAGCTGGAGAAGAACACCGCGGACAGGAGGAACAGGACCAGGACCACTCCTCTATCGAGGGCTCTGCTGCTGACCCCAGTAAGTCTTCCTGTTTTTAATATTAATAATTATGATTCCCTAACTTTTACTGCATCTTATTTTTTCTGAACTATTGTTTCTGTTTCCTAATGCTATGTTTAACCAATTCTTCTTCGATCTAGACTCTGTTTCTAAATTCTTGTTATCCCTGCATCTAACTGCCTTTGCTTGACTCTCTGTACTACTATTATAAGTCTGTCTGTAGCTAAGCTTGCACAGTTGACCACTCTTTATTTAAAAGGTTTTAAATAAAACTCAGATTCACCAATAGCTCCAGCCGTTGAGTCCAGTCCTTTAGATTCTTCTCTTCTACTACTTCTAGTATTCTTAACCTTGAGGCTCTCTTAATCTTGAGGCTTTTTGACAATTCACACCAACAAAATGCCCTTCTAGGTTTGATTATTTTTGATAGGATAGGACATACTAATTAAGCATGGGCTGAAAATTCGTTCCGTTTGCAGAATTTGTGAATTTTTGGCAATTTCGCAATCACTGAATTGCACGAAATTGCCACACAATTCGCAATTCGGCGAATTTTTTTTGCTTGTTCGCACTTAAAAAATACAATCTCACGCGTGCGGTGTTGACTTACGATAATTCTGAGTTCGCCAAGTTGTTTTCCTCCCGGTTTGCGTGCGCCATTTTGGATCTGGCTGCGTGATCGCGCAAGACTTTTCGACCGTGAGTATGTCATGGAGTCCCGCCATCTTGCACTGCGAGACTTTGAGAACGCAAATACATCATAAGGGCCCGTGAGCACATATCGCGAGAGTAAACAATAGCGAATACATAGATGCGACGCGCAGCTGACATCCGGCGGGAGATTTGAACAGCTCGCTTTCCCGAAGTCACGAAAATTCTACCGCTGGCCACATAAACCTTATGAAAATGATGATTTGTCAGTTTGACATTTGGCTGCACTTTTTTGTGCAAGGAGTCTATTTTGGGGGGGGTGGGAGAAAGTAGTGCCCCAGAGTCTCCAACTTCCTGTTCCTGTCCAGCAGGCTCCTCCCGGTGCTTTGTCCATGTCCTGGTCACTGTTTTCATTTGAATCTGGAGCTGGAAGGAAGACTCTTTGTGGCTGCTGCTGGATATTTGCATTTGAGGACTTTTTGTTTGGATCACTTTTGGATTTGAGATTTTACAAGTAAGTTGGTGTTGTTTGTTTGGGGCATTGCAGTTGCTGCAACTCCAATTTATAAACTTTTTCACAACTTTAAAAAATATATATTGTGGGTAGCCACAGTATCCAGTAGGCCCAGGGTTAGTCATGGGTGCTCGATACAACTGTTTCTGTGAGTTTATTGGAACTTAAATATCATTTACGACATGTATGGCATGGAATTGAATAGCTTACTGTTATATGTGGAAGTTTTTTTTAATTTGGGGTGCGTGTCAAGGCCACACTAGCCAGTAGGCACAGGGGTAGTCAGTGGTGCATGGACCAAGTCTTAATGTGGGGTCTCTTGAATCTTTAGGGCATGGATGGCATTGGATTGAGGTGATTTTTGTGTGTATTTCTATTTTTTGGGTGTTGTTGTGGCCTGGTCCTGGTCCTGGCCATGTGGGTGGGGGCCATTTTGAGGCCCGGTCCAGGGCCTGGCCATGTGGGTGGGGGTCTAGGGGCCATTTTGAAGCCAGGCACTGTGCTTAGTGCCATAGGCCTGCACCCAGTCTGCCTTGATTTCATCCAGTATGCCCAGGAGTAGTCAGTGGTGCATGGACCAAGTCTTTCTGTTGGGTCTCTTGAATTTAAACATCATTTAGGGCATGGATGGCTTTGGATTGCGGTGATTTTGGTGTGCATTTTGATTTTTTGGGGTGTTGTTGGGGCCTGGTCCAGGGCCTGGCCATGTGGGTGGGGTCCATTTTGAGGCCTTGTTCAGGGCCTGGCCATGTGGGTGGGGGTCTAGGGGGCATTTTGAAGCCTGGCAGTGTGCTTTGTGCCATAGGCCTGCACCAAGTCTCCCTTGCTTTCATCCATTATGCCCATGGATAGTCAGTGGTGTATGGACCAAGTCTTTCTGTGGGGTCTATTGAATTTAAACATCATTTAGGGCATGGATGGCATTGAATTGAATTGGATTGAATTGAATTGAATTGCATTGAGCTTTTGTATAGCGCAACTGTCACCCTACGGGTATCCTGGCGCTCAGATTTAGAACAATCAGCCTACACGCAACCGAACAACCGTAGGGGCAGTGTTAAAGGTCAGTCCTAGGGAAGAGCCAGGTTTTCAGGCTCTTTCTAAATTCCGTCAACGAGTTGGCCTGTCTAATGTTCTGTTGCAGCCCATTCCATAGTTGGGCGGCCACCACGCTAAAGTCTCTCCCCCCCATGCTGGAGCGCCTAAATCTAGTAGTTGCTAACAGGCCTGTACTAGAAGATCGTAGTTGCCTTTTTGGATTATACCACGTAAATTTTTCTCGTAACGGGATAGGACCCAAGTTGTGCGCAGCTCTAAATGCAATGCAAAGTGATTTGAAATGCACCCTTTCCCTGATGGGCAACCAGTGAAGTTCTCTCAAGGCCAGCACTGTTGAGGACCTACGTTGTTTACTCAGCACCATCTTTGCCGCCATGGACTGGACTCTCTGCAACCCTTGAAAGATGTATTGCGGCGCTCCCAGATACAGGGAGTTGCAGTAGTCCAGCCTACTCAGCACTATGTTCCTCACTACCAAGGCGCGCGTATCTTTAGGGAGTAGTGGAAGGATCTGGCGTAGCATACGCATCAAGGATAGACATACCCCCACAGTCTTGTTA
Organism: Lissotriton vulgaris; assembly: GCF_964263255.1. Taxonomy (NCBI): domain Eukaryota; kingdom Metazoa; phylum Chordata; class Amphibia; order Caudata; family Salamandridae; genus Lissotriton; species Lissotriton vulgaris. Next base: position 504,951,795 of record NC_141694.1, read on the forward strand.
GACTCTGATTCCATTTGAAGGTTGCTGTCCACCCAGACTCCCATGTTTCCCACCGTTTTAGCTGGGGTAAGAGGTTCCTCTTCAGGTGTATGCCTGAACTCCAGGGGTAACAGTTGGGACAGTCTGGCCGTGGGGCAGTAAACCACCTCTGTCTTCCCACCATTAAATTGTAGAGAGTTACTCCTGAGCCATCCAGCCGTCTGCCACATACACTCCTGAAAGAGGTCCATCAACACTGCGTGTCTCCCCTCAAGGGAGAACACCAGTTGAGTGTCGTCGGCATAGTTGACCAAGTCAATGCCGAAAGATTTAATTATAGGGAACAGAGGCTGAAGGTAGATGTTAAACAGGACAGGGCTGATCGCAGAGCCCTGCGGTACCCCATATTGCACTGAAGACTTACTAGAGGTGAAAGGTGCCAAATTCACCATCTGCTGTCTTCCTGATAGGTAGGATTTCAGCCATTTTAAAGCCTGACCTGACACCCCTATACTCTCCAGCCTTTCCAACAATATTACATGGCTCACCGCATCGAATGCGGCCGACATATCGAGTAACACCAAAATGGTGTCACTCCCACTGTCGGCTCGCATCCACAGATTGTCCAACACGGTCGCCAAGGCAGTCTCTGTGCCATGACTTGACCGAAATCCAAATTGGTCCTTGTCCAGCAGATGGTTTTGCTCCAGATAACAAGAGAGGCTTTTGCTGACTACTTTCTACAGGATTTTGATTGGATAAGACAAGAGAGAGATAGGTCTAAAATTTTCTGGTGTATTGGGGTCCAATGATGTTTTTTTTTAGCAGAGGTGTTACTACTGCTAACTTCCATGCCTCTGGAACAACTCCCACTTCCAGAGATTGACTGCAAATCTGTTGTAACCAGGGGAACGTTCCATGGCCTACAGTTTTCCAGACTTTCTGCGGAAGAGGATCAAGTGGGGAGCCAGAGGACACACTGTTAGCCACGATTTCAAAAGTATCAGCAGTAAAAGTGGGAAATATGTCCAGGGAGATATTTGCCCGGAACACTTCAACTGGTCCCTGAACGGAATTATCCGAGTCACTGCTGTTATTAAGGTCCAGGTCTCCAACAATTTTCGCAATTTTATCCTTAAAATGAGCAGCAATCTCCTCGCAAAGTTCTTGAGAGGCAGCTACCTTCTTGCTTGTGCCCATTGGGCATGAGAGTTCCTTGACAATTTGAAACAGAGCTTTTGTACTGTTGGTGGCTTGTAGAATGGAATTAGCGTAGAAGTTTGATTTAGACAGGGCAATAGCCTTTTTATAGGTGGCTAATACCAGCTTCAAAGCTATCTTATCTGGTACAGAGTAGGTCTTCCTCCATTTCCTCTCCGCTTTCTTACAGGTCGAGCGTAGTAATCTTAGTTCCTCGCTGTACCAGGGGGCTGAGATTTTCTTCCTATTTTTTAAACTCTTTAAAGGAATTATGGGGTCTAAACAATTGGTTATGTTCCTACAAAATGCTTCATAATTCTCCTCTACCGTAATGGAAGGGGAGAAAAGATTTGTATTAGTGAAAGGCTGTAAATTGTCCCTATCCAGTTTGGCCCACTCTCTACCCCTTCTGTATGTAATAGAGCAGGTATTATCGCTCCTAGGGCTGGGAAACTTGATCCTAAAGTGGATCAGATGGTGATCAGTCCAGGTCTGTGGCAATACCTCTGTCATCTCTGTCTCTGTCTCCAGAGCAAATAGAAGATCCAGCATATGCCCCCCTAAATGAGTGGGTTGCTGAACCATTTGATGTAGGTTAAGGTTCAGACAGGAGCTTACCAGATCTCATAGATGGCTGCCCAGACTGCCATTATCCCATAGATTAAAATCTCCCATTATGACTTTTCTAGAATGGGTTAGACTCAGATTGGTAATTATATCTCAGAGTGCAGGGAAGTGTGTATCCTGTCCCAGGGGTCTGTAACATATCATTCCAGAGAGCAGCCTACCTTTGGCCGCTTGCACAGAAAAGCCCAGGATTTCTATTCCTTTGACTTCATCTATCTCTAGCGGCGCAAAGTTCCACTCCTCTTTAAAAATGACCCCGACCCCTCCTCCCCTCCCCACAAGCCTGGGTTTATGAAACACTTTATATACCTCTGGACATGCAAATCCCATTTCTACAGAGGAGTCAGGACTAGTCCAGGTCTCCGTTAGAAAGAGAGCGTCCAGGTTCATATCTTCAATCAAGCAGCAAACTTCAAGATGGTGCTTGACTAGGGATCTACAGTTGATCATTCCACAATTCAGATGGTTTTTGGCCTGACCTGTTCCTGAGGGACGCTGGATGTGCCCTCTACTTACTTTATTACCTATTTCCAGTAGCTGTACCCTGGAATATTTTATCCATCCTAGTTCTGTAGAGAGTTGAGCAGCATGGCAGACACTGGCCACGTTCGTGGCGAGGACGGGCGCAGAAGGGTTTGCCTCTGGCGCGCCCGCTGCGCGCTTGCATAGCCCAGTCCTAAATAGGCGGTCGCAAAGCAGTGAGTCAGCCACTGGAGCGTGAAGTGCAGTTCAGCCCCACACCCAATATGGCGCCGGTAGTCACTCGGGAGCCTGGAGGGGTTCAAATCCCGCTAAAGTTATACAGACGTGCCGTTGGGTGGTTGCGTTCCAATGGCGCCTCCGACCAAAACATGCTTTTAATGGTGGTCTGGACCGTTTTCATATGTGATGATGTTAATCAGCACGCCAATAAGGGTCTTTCCATCATTTCTCATGGGTGTCGTGGCAGGGGTAGCTTTACATTCTGTCTTACCCAGCTTCAAAAGTTGTTCTCTACCATAGGTTATCCACCCTTGACCAACTTCCAAACGGGCGGTATTGCCGGCGCCGGGTGCCTCTGAGGCGCGGACGGGCGCAGACAGGCTTGTCTGTGGTGCGCCTCCGGCGCGCCACCGGCGTGCCCGCTGCACGCATGCGCTGCGCGCTTGCATTCCCCCACTTAAATATGCTGGGCTGTGGGATCTGCTAAGCATCTAGAGCATCTAGAGCGCCTCCCAAGATGGCGCCTGAAGATGGCAGTGAGCCTGACCTCACTCAACCAAAATGGCGCAGTAGCTGCCCGGGAGTTCTAACCACGCTAAAGTAGCGGGTGATGAAGGTATGTTTTTTAAAATGCAAGTAAGCGGGTGACCTCAAGTAGCAGTGCAATCAATCAACAATTAAAATAAGTAAAGAATAATGACAGCAGAGAACACAGAGAATTTAAAAATATGCAAGCTCCTGTATTTCTCTGCAGTGCGTCCTGCAAGACCGCAGTATAATTCTATAATTTTGTCTATGTAACTTGTATAGACACTTTCATAGAAACACACAGATTGACCAAAATACACAGAATAATATGCATGTCTGTGAGTATGTAATTTTGACGCAGGCTGAAAAGTGCAAACTGGGGTGTAGGACCCGGGCACCTTGGTAGTTGTGGTTAAGCATCTCCCGAAGCAGGTAAATAAATGGGACATTGTGTGCTCTCACACTTGGGGATTGAATCCTCTGAGAGTTGACGTTAGAGATAGCAACTGGGGATCATTTGCATATAGATTGAAAGCCATCTGAAACTCATATAGGAAATGGGCTAGCACATGATGATATTGAACAGGAGAGATATTAGCAATCTCATAACATCCCCGAGCATAGAGATTTGAACTCTGAAACAAACTGCACTACTTTTATTAATCCCATTCATTCTGCCTGAAAAGATTGTAGTCATCAAAGGGCATTTGCTTGGTGAAACAAACCGTGAGCTTTTGTAACAGGATTTTATAGTATTGGTGTCAAATGCACCTTATAGGTCTAATAAAATCACAGATGTTCACATGAATTGAAAGGGTCTGTGAAGTGTGTGTTATAAAGCGCACAATTCACATTCAATAAACTACAGTGTCTCAATCTGCCTTTCTTATGGAGAAGTGATGCCTATTATATAAGCCGTTCACCATGTGCACTTGGTAAAAAGTAAGAGGATGTCCTGTTACCTTGACAGTAATATAGACTGGATCCCTGTTTGCACCCAAGGCTTTTTGCACTAAGGACGGAGAGCCGCTGTTGTTTGCCAGATCGCTTCTTCCCAGGTACATGCATCTCTCATTTGTCTTGGTTGTATATATTTATGAAAAAGTTAACAAGTTGTCGGGTCTTTGGAGGTCAGGTGATTTTCATGAGTTAGGCATGTCCAGTAGAAGATATCTGACAGAACGTGGGAGTTTTACACCAAAAATGAACCCCAGGACGTGCTCCTTGTCTTCCATTCGCACCCGTAATCGCACATACGCGATAAAGTGAAGGACTATTTCAATACAATTACACTGTTAGCTTGCGGGTCCCGTAAGCTAACAGTGTAATCACTTTATCGCGTATGTGTGATTACGGGTTACACATTGAGAATAGTTGGTCGGTTGGATGATTATTTGTTTGACCGGGTAGGCCCAGACGAGGAAGGTTACCAATCCCATTTAATAATACGTTTTACACGGCATATCGATTATAGAGCGAGCGGGTGCCTTTACCGCAAAGGGCTTTGATCTTGAGAATCCTAGGATTGGCTGTTGCAACAAACAGGATATAGTTGGAATCATATCCGGTGCGGACCTGATGGGGAACACTAGTGCAACAGTAGTAAGCAAAATTGGGGCCTGTGATTGGCTCGGTTCAACAGAGGATACCAGTAGAAGTATTTACAGTGCTCAGTTTGTAGATACTAAGGTTAGGTTTATGTTAATTAGGCACGAACCACAGAGGAAACAGGGGAAGAGTGATAGACTCATGACGTTGGCAGACATGGGTGAGGTGATTGGTTGATAGGGACATGAATTACATGGGTTGAAAGCTTGAAAAGTTACGGCGGGAGTTATCAGACCAGCTGTCGTAACTGAAGGATTCACCACTAGAACGGAGGGAATTGGAAGGTGAGTTTGCAGAGACGATGGGTTGAATAGTAGCAGGTGATTTGAGAATCCATTTTCAGTAATGGTAGTCTTTCATTTATTACAGGCTACTGGGTCAGGAGTGATACTTTATTATGCTATTGTGGCGGAATACAGACTAAGTAGAGGATGGTGCACACAAACATGTTAATCGAAGGGATTTGAATTAAGGTGAGCAACGAGTTTGCAGGTTAGAAATGAAAGGGAGTAGGATAATATCAAACCTATGGGTTAAAGAATAGCATGAAAGGATTCATCATGTGGAGTCAGATGTAGTCTTTAATATAGGGAAAGGGAAGTCTCCATATAACCATGGCAATAACAAGAGATGGCAAATTAGGCAACTCTGTGGGGATTTTGCTTATTTGAGGTTGAATTAATTACAGCTCTAGTATTGCTATGGTTCATAGGGCAAATGGTTTTGATACTAAGCAGGAAATTTAGGATATTTTTTTTCCCGTTGGTATATTACAGGTGACGTACCAGGACGACAATCAAATATTTTGACATTTTCACTTTGGTGCCTTTTTGAACTTAGATAGGGTGAGAACATGTGGCATATGGTATAACTATCATATGTAGTGTATAGAAATTGCAATTCAATTTGTGTATAACCAGAGTTTTGTGCTTTAATACTAGGTCCAGTTTCTGCCAAATTAAAGGACCTGTATTTAGATGTCAAGTTCACAGATGGACATTGGAGTTGAATGACTATAGAATATACATTTGAAGTAGGAGGTGAGTCGAAGCTTATAGGTATTTCATAGAAATTGAGTTAGTAGTTGACAGGCACGAGATCCTAAAGCGAGTTTCTTTTTCTTCTTTATATTTTGTTAAAATTTTATAGGTATTTACGAGCAAAGAAGACACAGATATAACGATTGTTTTGTGCTTTTAAAGACATCTACTTTGACTTAGATTTCAAGGTGAGATATGAAGTGTGAATTTATGGAAAAAGTGGTAGAGTATGAATTGTAATTGTGAATCACTGTTGGGGTCAAAATGATTAATTGAAAGGATCCATTTTAATGAATGGGGTTTTTGGACCACAAGGGGATCGGGTTCTGTTTTGACTTTAATTGGATTACAATATAGATTGTGATATAGACAGGACATTGATTTTACATAGAGATAGAATGTCATGTAGGCAGGCTGACTGAATGTCATAATAATTTCTAGAATGTTATATAGGCAGGTTGATTTTATGGAGACTAGAAATTGTGCTCAGAATGTGATTGACTATAATGGTGACTTTATGTTTTTTAATTTCACAGCCCTGATGATGTCCCGGATGGGACAAAACATGTAGGCTGTAGCTGCGGAAATTTTATTAACCTTACAATGGGTGTTTTTTGTGAATATGTTGTGAACATCGGTACAGTGAATTTTTTCCTCGTTTGAAATGAAATAATACAATTAAAGAACTGAACATTTTGACGAAGGAAGCCTGCATTGAATTTATTTTCTGGTGTTTGAGTAAATTGCATGATTTAATGATTTAATGCTTTAATACAGGGAATTGTGTACTTAGACGCTCCTTGGGGTTGTGTTTATTTGCATCACTCAACCATTGTACACAATCTCTGCTGCATCAACCAGCAATGGGATTTTATCTTTTGTTTCCAAAAATCAGGTATTGTCAGTGTAGTACTATGCAAAACATTTGTTGGATATGGGAGGGTGCTTGCTGCTGATTGGCCGGGAGCTTGGCGTAAAGTGTGGAGGTAGGCCTATATGGGATAAGGGATATGAACAGACGTTTTTGAATGGTGGCGGCTTACGGTAATATTTATTTCCTACTTTTCCATGTGATTTTTTAAATTTTGTGCATATTTGTCTAACTGTTGTTTTACTGCTTGGGGCGCCTCTTCTGCTGTGACCTACAGCAGACTAGATCCCAAACAGTAAACCCACCAATGTATGTTTATCCCACTAAGCCATAAACAGTAAAACCATGGATTTCATTCTAACAGTTTTTTCTAATTCTGATGTTTGGTGTGCTAGAGATTTTTTTATATTATATAGGCTTGTGAATGGCCTTGAAAACATGCAAAATATATTTTTGTCTGCATACACCTCAAGGAATCCTTGCCATGTATTCAGCCATTTTTCTTTGTTCTGAGCCACCTTTTCCTTCCTGAGATTACCCACCTTCTTTGTGTGTATATGTGATATGGGTGATTATTGTACGTATATTGCAACTGTTAAAAGTCTTTGGTTGAAGTAATGCCCCGGTTACTTACCGGTAATCTTCATTACTCCGAGTATAGTCTTCCTCGCCACATGACTTACATAGTGAGCATCAGCTCCACGACAGAACCCTCCAAAGCAAAAAAAAAAAAAGCCTCCCACCCCCTCCCAACATGGCCGACCAGTCACACCTGACCTCTATAAAAGGCGGACCGGCCCAACCAACAGCCTGATCTACCAAGCAAACAATGAAGCCGATAGCCAGACAGGGAGGGGGGGAGGGAACTCATGTGGCGAGGAAGACTATACTCGGAGTAATGAAGATTACCGGTAAGTAACCGGGGCATTACCTCCTCGTTAGTCTTCCTCGCCACATGACTTACATAGTGAGCAAATACCCAAGCCAACAAGGCTTCATTGACCACCCTAAGAACAACACCACACGATGATGCAGAGAAACCAACACAAGGTTGAATCAGAATAATGAAAAGAAAACAGGGATCACAGGAAACCCGAATCAAGACACAAAGAAAAAATAGGCCATCAAGGAGCCGCAGCTCCCGCACTCAGAACGGCCCCAGTGAAGTCCCCAGGGACAGCACCCCCCAAGACAAAGCGATAGTGTTCCATGAACAAGTGGGGGGACGACCACGTCGACGCCCGACAAAACTCCACAGCGGAGACACCCTGGAAGGGGGCCCAGGACACAGAGACACGCCCCGTGGACTGACCCTGGACCCCCGCCGGAACCATCGAACCCAGCGAAGCATAGGAAAGGATGATAGCCTGTGTAAGCCAGCGACTCAAGGTGGAAAGAGAGGGCATGTGGCCCGATTGAACTGGACCGAAAGTCACAAACAGGCAATCCCACCGGGAAAGGGAAGACGTGCGCTCAAGAGAAGCCAAAACAGCACGCCGGACAACCAGCAAGGACACGGAAGGATCCGTGACGGGAGGAAAAGAAGGTAATGACACCTCCCGAGACCCGAACACCAGGGAAGGAACCCTGGGAAGCAAACGGGGTACATGCCGGAGAAACAACCGGTCCGGCAAAACCCGCAAGAAGGGAGGGGAGCGGAGGAACGACCCCCGCACGCCCAATCGCCCAGCAGACACCACAGCCACCCGGAAAAAACCACTGTAAGGTGAGGAACCACAAAGCCACTGAGGCCAGGGGCACACCGGGCGGACCCTGGAGAGCTCGCAGAACGAGAGGGAGATCCCCAGGGGGAGACAGGCAGAGCGTCCGAGGGCGACGGAGAAAACAACACCGGAGCCAAGCGAGCCCTCAGGGAATCCAGCCCGTCGAAAACCGGACAACGGAAGGCCCGCAAGGCAGCCCACCGGGCCCCAGGGAAGAAGGGGCCAAGTCCAAGGCAAACCCCTCAGCCAGGAAAGCCAAGACCCGCAAGGGGTCCACGGCGGCGGGGACAGCACCAGGCCGACCGCACCAACGTGAGAAAGAAGCCCAGCGTCGGGCACAGGAAGAGAATGTGGAAGACCTGCGGGAGCCCAGCAGCAAAACCACAACCTCCAGAAGAACAACCCCGAGCAAGCAGCGTCATCCGCTCAAGAACCAGGCCTGCAGATGGAGCCAGGCCAGCAGATAGAGCCGGCTCAACACCGACTCCGGGAGCGGGGGTCCCAACAACGGAACGGGAAGATCCGGGATCGGCCAGTAGGCCTGAACCGCCAGCTCGCAAAGGAGAGGGTACCAGGGGCGGCGGACCCAGCCTGGAACCACCAGAAGCACCCCGGCCCAGCCCAAGCGAATTCAGCAGAGGACCCGTGGTAACAGTGGGAACGGGGGAAACGCGTACAGCAGACCGAAAAGGTCAAGCGAATGACAGGGCATCCACCCGGACCCGGGAGGAGAGAGTAGAACCTGGGCAGGAGGGCCGAGTCCCCGTCCGCGAACAGATCCACCGGAGGCAGACCGAGTCGAGGCACCAGGCGCCGAAACACCACCGGGGTCAGGGCGAGACAAGGCAACGAAGGAAAGATCCGACTCAGTCGATCCGCCTCCACCTAGTCGGACCCCGGGGAAAAGACAGCCCGAACGGCCAGGACCGGCGACTCCGCCCAAGAAAACAACCCCCGAGTCTGTAAACAAAAGGAGCGAACCTAGCACCCCCGCTGAAGGCTGACACTGCTCCACACCACCAGGGCGACTGACCCGACCAAGACATGGGGACCTTGAAGCACAGGTTCAAAAGCCGGCAGGCCAGGAGGACTGCCAGCAACTCCCGAAGCACGAGGAGCTGCGTGACTGCAGGAGATCCCAACGACCCCCAAACGACCCGGCGCCAAAGGACGCCCCCCCCTGAACGAACCAGAGGGGAGGACCGGGTCCAGGCACACGACCCCCGAAGGAGGACAAGCCCGAGACGGGAACCGAAGGGACCACCGCACATAGAGCAGGGAGCCGACGGAGGGGAGACACCGCCTGACGTGAAGCCTCACCCATGAAAAAGACGAGGCCGAGATGTATCACACGTCCAGACAGGGAACACCAAGACCCCCTCCCGGCGAAGAAGAACCACCAGGCGGGCCAGGAGCACAGGTCCCACCCACGGGCCAGAAGGCAAGCCCAACGGAAGTACCCGCAACCGAGAGTGGGAACCCCCACTCGCAGGCCGGCCTCACAGGCCAACCCATGGTCCCAGAAAACCCTTCAGTCGAGACAAGGGAAGGAGTAGGTACCCAAACCCGTCGAGAAGGTGGGACCCCGCGGAAAATCCGTAAGACCAGCTAGACCGGACACCGGCCAGCAAGCCCGAAGAGCCCCAGAACCGTGACAGCCATGTCCCAAGACGGGACGTAACGGAGGCGACAGCCCCCCCCCCCAGGGAACCCCCTGGAGTGAGATGGCCGAAAGCCAGGATCTAGGGGCGAAAAAGGGAGCGGCAGCACCAGTACGAGACCGGGAATAGCCGAAACTCGGACCTGGAAGTCAAACCTGAACACACCTCGCGAAGACCGACACCCTGAAACCGGGTGGAATGGCCGAAGGACCCCACCCATGCAAGGGCGGGACGCCCTCACCCACAGGCGGACGAGGAGTCCGCAGGAAGGTTGCGCCCAGGGGAGCGGGCCCCAAATGAAAAGACCGGAGACAGCCAGAGTAGGCCATTCGCCGAAAACGCCGTCACCGCCGACAAGGACGCAGCCAGACCAGACGGCCGAGCCAGCCTCGCGGCCACCAGAGCGGTAAAGGTGACAAAGCCCACCTCCACAACGCCCATCACAACAGACGCAGGCAGAGGGGGGGAGTCCGGAGACATGCGTAGAGAACGCACCCAGAGAAACCCCGGGAACAACCACCGTCGCCGGAGGAGGGAAAAGCAAGCCCTACTATGGAACGAATCACGAATAATGCGTGTCATCCCAGCGCAGGGGCCATGCCCAACTTCACTGTAGCGTAACTAGATACAAGAATAGCGCACTACACACCTGCAAGGGCACAAGGCGCTTGTACGAAAGCCGCTGTGGAACCCCTCCTGGCTAACCCCCTGAGGCGTCCACCCCCGGATACCCCCAAGGCGGAGGCCAGGCATCCTAAGCATCGTGGGGGCCGTTGTGGAGAAAAAGTAAGCCATTGCCCAGGGAAGCAGAGTGGGACTCCATGAATGAAATAGGCACCGCGGCAAGAACAACCAGGTCCGTGGACTAAATCGAACCCAAGACCCGCCGAGGCGGGGAACCGAACCCAGGTCCCCGCCAGACCACTGCCCCAGGGTCCGCAGCCCTAACCAGTGGGCCACACTCCCCCACTGGGGCCACCGAGAGGGAGACGAGGCGAGGAGGGAGCAGGGCACCCCGCCACGCAAGGACCCCTAGAAGGGACAGCGCCGTAAAACAGGGAGACCCCGCAGACGGCGACAAAAGGGGGGACATAACCCCCGCCTCCCTGAGGAGACCAGAAGGCACAGCAACCCAGCAGCGCAAACTCACTTGAGTCCGGCGCATCCTGACGGCCCAGGGCCGACTACACAGCCCACCTCCCCACAGGAGGAAAACACGGGCCCCCAGGGTGCCAGAAAAAGGACTACAGAAAGAAGTGAACAGTCCCCAATAGATCGCGCCAATCACTTCTGAGTCGAAAACAACATTGGAGAACCGGTAAATGAAAACCCACAGTCCCCATGCGATCACAAAAAGAAAACGCCCTTACCGAGGATCGAACACCGGACCCTCCGAGTAAGAGACAGACGCGCAGCCAACCGCCCAAGCATGCCGCGACCAATCGCAGCGCCAGCAGGAGAATACCGCGCAAGACCGATGAAGGGAATCATCGGCCGCACCTGGCAACCAAACCCCGCCCCGAGAGGCGGGAGGCGCCCGGAGCCAACTCCAGCACGGCAAACCGCCGCAGCCCGTAGGGGAGCCAGAAATACACGAAGGGAGGTGGCAGCGACCAGCGCCGCGTAACCGAGCCCCAGGCCGGCCGGAGAGGAGCACCCGGACCCGGCCAGCGTATGCAGAAAAAAGAGGTAGGACCGAGCCCGCCTCCAGACCGGTAGGCGCTGCACGCCGAGGCACACCACCCCGGCCAGGCTCAATGCAAGTACCGCCAGTAGGAGCGTCGCGTTATAGAACATGCCACACATTGAATGGAGTACAGGAGACAGTAAAAAGCATACACTAAGAGGCACTCAGTAAGTTAGGCTGTAGGGATTTAAGGAATTCAACCCAGCACGCCTGATTCCTATCCGTAGTGCTCACTGAAGCGCCCCATGGGCAAAGGCATGTGAATGAACCCCTACCCATAAACGGGTGTTGCACAACACACACAAGTCTACAAGCAAACCATTCGGGACCCAATATGCACGGCAATCACCATTACTCAGGAGACGCCTGTACAGCAATGGAAAAACCGGGAATAACCCGGGACCATCACACATGCGTCCAGCGCATTGAAAGCAACCAGAGCCCCAGCACACACACCGGAGAACCTCCAGCGCCGGACCCGAAGCCCACAACGGGCAAGGGCCCTTCAGTCATGACCGGGGGAGGCACGGGAATGCACCAACACCCCACACCCCCGGCCGCCCCCCCCCTGTAAACCCTTGGTACGCTACAGCAGCACCTAACCGGCCCCACAGGACCGGGGGAAGGAAGAGGGGGGGGGGATTTTCAGTCATAAGGCACCAGGGACCGCTAAAGCCGGACCCTCAACCCTAAAACCCTTGGGCCAGCTCACGCCGGCCCATCTTACCTGTACAGCGCCTCTGGAGAGAATCGCGCAGAACAAAAAAAACAGGCTGTTGGTTGGGCCGGTCCGCCTCGTATAGAGGTCAGGTGTGACTGGTCGGCCATGTTGGGAGGGGGTGGGAGGCTTTTTTTTTTTTGCTTTGGAGGGTTCTGTCGTGGAGCTGATGCTCACTATGTAAGTCATGTGGCGAGGAAGACTAACGAGGAGGTAATTGCTGCATATCATTTGTGATTGGGGCATTGTTCAAGTTTTTATTTATTTTGCTTTCTTTTTTGGCCTACATTATTCTTGATGCTTTACTGATGGTGTGCAAACGCTTAGCCAAAGGCCAACTCAGAATCTGTTTATATATATATTTGTGCAATACCTTCCCTGCAAAGCTGCAAGTTTTTGTTGGTAGAGAATGGGGCTACAAGCAAGGCAGTTCTGCCATATTCAATTTGTTCTCCATGTAACCATCTTTGCTTGCCATGTGGATAGCCATTTTGTGGAGCCTGTGTGTGTGTGGGTGTGTGTGTGCGCCTGTATGTGTCAAACGCATCCATTTTGTCTATTCCCTATATAAATTCTTCTTGCTTGTGATGTGTGTGGCAACAATTATGTGAAGCCAGTGTGCGTGTGAGTGTGTGTGTGACAGGTCATAAGTGCAACTTATGTTTGCTATTTGTGCTTTAACTTGTTTTAAATTGCACATAGACAGCAACATTTTCGTTAAACAAGTGTGTGTGTATGATGAATAGACAGTTTTTCTTTGATCTCTGTGCCATATGGGCTACCATCATTTTGTGGAGCCAATGTGTGTGCCTGAATATCAATCATTTCATGCAGCATTTAAAACCCTTTTGCCGCCAGCATTGATTTGTATGACCATTCAGGAGCCATTTTTGCCAACCTACTAGAGGGTGAGCACAAGTTAATTTATGGTGTGTATCTGACTTACCCTGACTAGGATTGTGGTTCATGCTTGGACAGAGTGCTTACCTCTTCCCAGCAGATACCCAATTTCTAACAGGATGGTATAATGGGACAAGCCATATCATTGTTGTACACGGTGCAGGATCATTTGCTAAAATGAAATACACCTACACAGATGTCAATTAAGAAGCAGTTTCTTTGGTGAACAGATTCATCCTTCATATGAGCACAAATTAATGGTTGCAAAACGAGGTTGTGTTCTCCGTAGAGGACATCTATGCCATAATACTGAATCCAAGGTACAAAAAGGGCTAATAACTTTTTTTCCTTTTTCATCAGAGAATGTTTCCATTTACAAGAATTGGAGACTTTAGTTTGTCGGGAATCCAAGTGACATTGCAACTTCCAGAGAATAATGGTGTGATGTCTCTAACTCCAGAAGCAGGACCTACCAGTAGTAACACAATTGCCTGCTGGTGAACCTTCATCACCCAACAGCTCACTTTCACTTCGAACAAGAAGACAGGATCAGGTAAATCTGAAACAGACAATGACCCTAAATATGACAATAAATAGGATTGTACAAGACTACTTAGATCCAGCAGTCTAATTGGAATACGATCTGTTGGACCTATTGCCATGGAAAAAGGAACAAGAAAAATGCCAATGCTAATATCTAAATTTAAACCCCAAGTTTCCTGGATTGCAAAGGCGAATGTACAATGCAACCAAATGCTATTTAATAGCTCTTTATTTAAACCAATCTTCTCTAAAAGGTCATTTGAAATTCAAACAAGAATCTCAATTAAATTATAAACCAACAGTGGAAGTGGACACTAGACATTGACAGAAATCACACATTCCTTCACTACACCTAACTCAGGCGTTTCACAATCATACCTCACACATCCGTACAAACAAAAGCTCACTCAAGTGGGGAATAAATAAACCAAATGAGGAGAAATGAGTCTGCCAACAACAATATCTACATTACAATAAATTTAAAATACACCATATTCAAATAAAAAAATTGTTTTCAATACATTCAAGAAAACCTGTGCACCAAAGAATTTCCCAACACAAATCGCAAATTAAAAACAAAGTCGAAACGGCACCACTAGTGAACCATTGGACTAGAAATAATCATGCAGTAAATGACTTGAAATGGACAGTTCTGTCTAAGGTCAAACGAGACCCAAGGGGCGGCAACTTGGAGTTAAAGCTATCCCAAAGAGAGGCCCATTTAATTGTCAAGTTCAACACGGCTGTGTCTGGGCTCAATGAGATGTCAGAAATCTATACACTATAGCTCCTGCCTTGGCCTTGTGCTTGTCACCCACTGATATGTTTCTGTTGCCATTCTAGCCACCAATTTTTCAGTCAATCCTTCATGTCCCTCATAAACTTGTTCTACTTTTTAGTTACTGACATCAGGCATTATCATCCACCCCTGACTAGAGGTAGCGTTCCATCTTTTGGAACCACGACTTCACGAACTACAATCCCCAGCATGCCTAGGCTGGTGTCCGCTTTGAGCCGCTATGTGTCCAAATTGAGGATACTTCTTGAGACCCTGCTTTTTTTATTGCCGGTATATTATTATTATCATTTATGATTTAGTCCATTTCGTGTGAGGCCCGAATTAGGTTTTCCAATATGTTACATGAAACCAGGTATCTATCTGCACATGTGTATCAAGATAGACTACATTACCCAGCATTCGCAGTGACCCCAACGTGACGGATTCTGGCATGTTGTCAGCGTCCCTGGCGATTCACGGCGCCATACCGCTGCTGATAATCCGGTTGTTATTAGTGGTAAAATGTTTAACTTTTTCCATTCACTCTTCCACAAATACTCATCTCGGTCAGGCTAATTAATATAATTTGCTACATTTGTTTTCAGAACAACGTGGCTCTGCGATTTGTGAACTAGCACACACTCCGTGTGAAGTCTACTCTGATGTAGTTACATTTCAACCCCCTTCACCTAGCGTCCCACTGCGAGGTAAGCCATTTGCACCTATGGGTAGCATTAGTCCAAACTTTCTATTGCACACCAGAGCATTTTTGTTCACCTCCGGTTTTTCCTTTTTTCCAGGCTCATTTAGTTTGGCGCAGGCTTCTCTGGGAGTGTCAAGTTAAACCTCTAGTCCAAAGGATCATTTGGTGATTTCATACTCAGGTGCTAGTCCCGGTAGGTAAGCGCAACTCTAGTTTGCAGTTTGGATGTACTCACAAGTTTTCTTAGTAGATACACTCATGGTTTCTTATTTCTTTATCTTTTCCACTTCTGTAGTTAATTGGAACATGTTTGTGGAGGACTAATCATGGTGGCATTAGTTGATGAAACTTTAGCATCCTACACTGGTAAACTGCAGCGCATTTCGGGTGTAGCAGCGCTTCCAGTTTCTTGATTCTTATAGAACTAAAAGATACATTTGTTTAATTTTTTCACAGGCTTTGTGTTGGTCCTGAGGAGAATCCCTCAAGTTGAAGGGATTCAAAATGCGTAGACCCTCGGGTCTGCCATGTTGCTTGTTTTTGCTAATTAATGTGTTTGCAATTACTTTGGTGGCAACAATACACCTAAATTTGTTTATTTGCAGGTTTTCTTGAATGTATTGAAAACAATTTTTTTTCATTTGAATATGGTGTATTTTAAATCTATTGTAATGTAGATATTGTTGTTGGCAGACTCATTTCTCCTCATTTGGTTTATTCATTCCCCACTTGAGTGAGCTTTTGTTTGAACGGATGTGTGAGGTATGATTGTGAAACGCCTGAGTTATGTGTAGTGAAGGAATGTGTGATTTTTGTCAATGTCTAGTGTCCACTTCCCCTGTTGGTTTATAATTTAATTGTGATTCTTGTTTGAATTTCAAATGACCTTTTAGAGAAGACTGGTTTAAATAGGGAGCTTTTAAATAGCATTTGGTTGCATTGTACATTCGCCTTTGCAGTCCAGGAAACGGGGTTTAAATTTAGATATCAGCATTGGCATTTTTCTCGTTGTTCTACTTTATTGGGCTCAGCCTTGCTGATTGGAGCCTCAGTCTGTCTTGTTACTAGCATGGAAAAAGGAACAGTAGCCACGGAAAAAAGGAATAGTGGCCAGAACTCAGTAGGCTCGGTTAAGGAGATATATGGACACTGCACTTGGAACAGGTGACTTTTAGCAGTGAATCCCATATGATGGATGTGACATGCTTAGCCTAAATAAACTTTCCTTGGCATTTCATGTTTAGGTGTTCATTTGATTTAGGATAAACACTTGGAGTGTTACTTTACTGATGTTTTGGTGCTACATCAATGAGAAACAAGAAGACTGAAGAGGCTTGTGCACTGGAAAGGTGTGAAGTATTTATACGTTTGCATATAGTGGCTTGATTCACAAATACTAGGTGGACATGATGATGGACATATCTAAACATTTTTACTATTTGGGAGATCAATCAGTACTTACATCTAGTTGTCTGGAATCAATGGCACTAGATTGGTCCTTTGTTAATTTAAAGTTAGCTCATGCAGTATTACCATTTCTATACACTATAATATTTTCTTATTTTGTTTTATAAATAATTGTGAACTGTGTGTATCATTGTCATTATGGATTCCAGCCTAGATTATTGAAACAAATTTTAAAGTCCTGTGACTGCCAAAGGCTGTTCCATTGAGTAAACTTAGGTGTCATCTTCTGTTCATGCCAGAAGCACAGCACTTATGGAGTTACTGGTTGCTTACCTAGTAAGCTCTGTTAGCGCCTCGTTACGATCAGCTTGTCTATTTCTGCTTTTAATCGATCACTATTGTGCTGAGAATGCCTTTTTAATTTTTGATGGTGATGTGTTGTATTTGCTGCTATTAATTCAACTCTGCTTTAACTTTTGCTGCTCATCTTTTAAAAGTGAATTTTTAACTACCAATACTTCATGGACTAATGCACATACCTTGAATCCCCAGAAAGTGCCGGCCCGGTCCGTCACGGCTGCTGTGCCGTTTGCACGGAGGGCGGACACACTTTCACCAGTTTGCCTCAGTTCTGCCCTAACTCACATCCGGTTGGGACGATTTCTAGTTGTCCACCGGAATTAACTTAAACTGCCTGATGGTGCGGAAGCGCAGCAGACGCATGCAGCAGAAGCGTGCAGCGGGCGCGCTGCTAGCGCGCCAAAGGCGTGCCTAAGTCAAACCCATCTGCGCCCGTCCGTGCCCGAACAGGACCAGGGACAGGCCCGTCTGCGCCCGTCCGTGCCCGAACAGGACAAAGGACAGGTCCCTATGCAAAACATCCCTCTTATTTTTCACATGAACTGAAACTCTTGCACTCTGTTATTCTCCCTCTCAGCCCCCATACTAACATGAGATTATTAAACAGTAGATTATGGATGTAAGGGCTTCCTTTCCAGAAATTATCGCCCCCCCCCCCTTTGCTATAATCACTCCTCAAAAACAGTCTAGAAACACTGACCTTAAACTTACCATTGTTGATCTCAACACACGCTCTTTGGTGAAACACCACCATGACATATTCCATCTCTTGGATTCAAGCCACCCTTGCCACCCTGACATCCTATTCCTAATGGAAAGTTGGTTGTCACAGAACTCAGCTCCTGACATCTTAGCAGCTCTCCCTAATGACTATTATATCCTTCAGGCAAATCGCACGTCAGGGTACGTTGGTGAGGCAGTAGTGGCCATTGTGTGTCAAGACTTAAAATTTACAAGCTTAATCCCACTTGATCTACCCTTGGATAATCTAGTCCTCAAATTGGAGGCAGTCTCAAACACTTTAATCTGTGTACTACTATATAGACCGCCTAGGAACATGCCCTAATTTCCCTACTCTATAGCTGGGCAGTTGGCCCGGCTAATCACTAACAATGCAATAATTTTACTGTGGTGATTTTAATTACTGGGTCAATGACCCACATGGTGGACCCCATGCTAAAGAACTAAATGATCTCCTTGCTGAATTAAGCCTTAGTCAGCAAATACCTATGGCCACTCATACTAAGGGACATCACAATATCTTCCTTGACCGTCTTCCCCTGCACCTGGTCTGATCACTCCCTAATTCAGTTTATTATCAACGACATCGCTACAATGAAACCCCCAAGTCTAAAAAAACTAGTGGCTAGAAACTGGAAAAATATTAATAGAACCCAATTTCATGCCACCCTAGCAAATACAGTTCCTATCCATCTGACGTCACTTAACGCAAGTGACAAAAATCTTATTGCATGGCTTACTTTGGCCATCAATGAGTATGCCCCACTAAAAACAATTCTGTCAGCAAGATGCCACAAGGCACAAAAATGGTTTTCCCTAGATCTACAAAGCCAAAAACTAGCACTTCGTCAAGCTGAAAGGAAATGGAGAATTAACTACTCTCTAGATAAAAAAGAGAGATATCTGATGCAACTGAAAGAGTATAAAAAAGCAATCTTCTCCCCTCAAAAATTATGAGTTCTACCAACAAGTCTAAATAAATATTTGCTATTTTGAACAAACTGTCCAATCCGGATAGAGTTACATTCAAATCTACCCCCATTCATGCTTTTGTAACACCCTCAATTCGTTCTTTATTGATAAAATTGCTAAAATAAAAGCTAGTATTCCTGGTTGCTCTGCTTCTGAGGAATTATCTTCAATGTTGGAAAGCCCCTGCTCTCTTGAACAGTTTTCAGCAATAGATAATCAGACTTTTTTGGACCTTTTGTCTAAAGTTAAGTCAGGATCACCTACGGATAGTTGCCCGCCCCACATCTTAAGAGAAGTTTTCACCATTTTACCCAGACCAGCTCTGGCACTCCTTAATGACTCTCTAACTCAGGGCTGTGTTCCAAGAGCTTTTAAAGAATCAACAGTGGTCCCTCTGAAAAAAAACCAGGTGTGGACCCTGGGGTATTGATTAACTAACGGCCTAGCTCCCACTTCCTTATTTGGCCAAATGTCTCTGTACCTTTATTGAGCAGTCTGAGTATCTTGGTTCTAACCAAGCAGGGTTCCTCTCAGGCCACACTACCGAGGTAGTAATTCTCACTGTATTGGATACGCTCTGAAAGGAAGCCGATAAGGGCTCCCCCCCAGGCATTGGTGCTGCTGGATTTGTGAGCAGCATTTGACACAGTCGATTATGGTATTCTGATAAACCGTGTCAGGATGGACGGTTTTAACTGGATGGCATCCAAATGGGTTGAGTCCTATCTTAAGGAACGCACTCAGTCAGTGTTTTACTTTCACAATTCTCTGCACGTAAAATGGCAACAACATGTGGAATGCCACAGGGTGCTTCATTGTCCCCTCACCTATTTAATCTTTACCTTCTTCCCTTACTTCACTCCTTGAACAACAGGAAGGTGTGCACGTATAACTGTGCAGATGATCTACAACTGGTGTTCTTAATCGATAATTCCTCTTATTTGATCTCTGACTTCCAGGCAACAATGCTACATATACGTGACTGGATGAATAACAACCAGTTAAAACTGAACCCAGATAAAAGAGAAGTGATTCTGATAAGTGGTCTCTTGAACCCCTGGAACACCCTTTGAAGAAATATAAACCTCCTAAGGGGTTCACAGATACACCTGGTCCTTTTAAACAAAGAAAAGATTGGCACAGAAGCTGTAATATCAAGAAAAAATATTTATTAATCTCAGATGAGGGAGACTACGTCACACAGTACCCTCAGGCCACCGTAGGAGGCATTACATGGAGTACAGAGAACAGGGGCCTTACATATGCATAGGTTTACATAGTCAGCATAAAACTAAGGGGAGGTCCTGGCACATACCAGCATGCAAAATGACTAATATGGGTATACAAAATTTGCTTGCTCAACAACGTGGGAGGAGAGACATTTCTCCTTCATCGGTATACTAGGAGCAGGTGCATTCTACTAGCTAGGCCCCTCTGAGCATGTGCAAGGCAGTGGCAGAACAGCTAGTAAACCGTGAATTTTGCCCAATTTCAACGTTGGTGTTTGGGGCACTTAAAAATGAATAACCTACAATGTTTTGGCATATTAGTCATCCCCAGAATGTTCCCCACATTTTCCAGAGATGGGGGTTCAGAAATGTATAAGGTACACCCTTGTATAAATGTGTTTTGTAGGCCTGTGTGAAGTGACATTTCACATGTAAGTTTCCCGCCGTGTGATAAAGTGTCGCTTAGATTCAACTTGAATTCTAGGAGTTCACAGTATGATTATTAGGCGTCATAAAGATTAAAAAACACATTTTTAATAAAAATGTTTTTTCATATAATGAACAACATTTTTTTTTTAATAACTCCAACCCATTTGATGGTTCCAGATATGAAAAGCAAGCTTCATTTCTTCCCTATCATATTTGAACGCATTCATTTATAACCCTAAGCACAGCAGCCTAACTTAAAACATGAAAATTCTGCGTCACTTTTTAAAGGACAGTTATTATTTAACATCAGAAACCCGGGCGTGCTTTTGTCAAAGGGCATTAAGAAAGGAAAATACCTCAATTTTGTTCTCCGTTATCCAAAATAATGAAAAATTACTTTTTAAAGCAGCAGTCTGCAATGCAGGCCTTTATACCAGATTTATACTGACTTAAAATCTAGTTGACTCAGCAGTTTCCTTCTGTGGCCATGTGCTATTCACGCAGTTGTTGCTGTTACCAGCAGGCGGCAAATTCTCATGCCTTTTTCAGGAGAGAAATCCTTTTTCTGTATTTGTAATGCCCTGACAAAGTGTCATCTCCGTTGGTTGTGTCAGACAGCTGCTTCTCAGTGAGACAGTTTAAACACAGCTGTTTGAAAGAATTTGTTTCTAGCGTTGAAATGTAAGCAGGTCACAGTCTATTTAAAAGTCAGTCTATTTAAAAGTCAGACATTCCAAGGCACTCAAAGTCTATTGTTCTATAATGTTAGTTCAGCAACAACCAATTTACTCAGATGATGTGAATGCCTTTAAATACGTAATACAATGTTTCTAAGAAAAATGCTCTAACATTTTGTATTTTAGTCATAATTATTGCAAAGTACACAATTTCGACTTTGAGGCCTATTTTAGTGCTATTGAATATGAATTCTAATTTTATCTTTAGCATTGTGGCAATTTGCACACATGTATAGTGTCTTACTCTGTCAATTTAATACCAACATGCAGCTATTGTTATATTATGTTATATAATTCATTTCTGGATTTTTATTTAATATGGGATTAATTAAATGACATTTTGCATAACAGCATAATGACAACAACAAAAAACACATTGAGCTCATTCCAGACATTTACAGAAGGGGGTCATATACTCTGAACACACCATACAGCACGCTTAAGGCTAGCCATTCTTACACAAAGAGCGCAATCGCTATTTACTCACACAAGTACCACCGATGTCAAACCACAAACCGCATAGACAATTAAACACACACTTAACCCACAAATCAACACTAAGGACAGAAACAAAAGACAGACCAGAGACTGTACTTAAAACAAACCATTTGTAAATACTAGCTGTAAGTCATATTTACAAGAAAAGCTTCTCAAAAGTAGTCCAAAAAACTGCAACAAAACACAGCCCAAAGACTGTTCCATGTTCAAGAAGCCAGAATACACCAAATTCGCTAGTTTTGGCTGGCAGAACACTCAAAAAGTGCTCTGCATATCATTACTAAGTACACAGAGCAGGATCATTTTTTATGTACATATTTTAATTCCATGGGGTACGTAGTCACCAAGGAAGAAATACGTTTTTATACCTAAACCTATCTAGGGGAGCCGGCTGATTCCGTACAAATTCCAAATGGTACCTCCAAAAAGCAACACAGTCTACAGTGTACACTTGAAACAGGCATGCCAAAAATATTGCAGAATATACAATATTATACAGCAGTGGCACTTAACACAAAATTTGCCGTTACATATTA
Organism: Lissotriton vulgaris; assembly: GCF_964263255.1. Taxonomy (NCBI): domain Eukaryota; kingdom Metazoa; phylum Chordata; class Amphibia; order Caudata; family Salamandridae; genus Lissotriton; species Lissotriton vulgaris. The sequence continues at coordinate 504,973,973 of NC_141694.1, forward strand.
TTCAAAAGTTAGAGAAAAGTCTCCTCATTATATGCCTACACAAATTGCAATTCATATATTTCCATTTATTGGCCAATTTCCATATACATATTGTCGTATCAAACGACCTTACCAAGCAAAAGTCTCCAGATTCCAACTGCCGAGTTTTGAGTGACCTAATGGTCGTTTTAGAATACTCAAGCCAAAAGGTTCTCAGTCAGGAGCGGTATACATTTGGATTAGTCAAATCAGGAAGACCAGAAATCTACTGAGCTGCAGAGACAGAAAATCTCTGTGCAGGGTAACTCCTTAGTAGAGTTCTGTCCTGTCCTCCTCAGAATATTCCTGTCTCCTGTCAAGAACACTCCCTTGGATAGCCGCTTCTCTGATGAGGTCTACGTCGTGCGCCATTTGAAGAACTATGAACCTCCTAAGGGGTTCACAGATACACCTGGTCCTTTTAAACCAACATTGAAGAAATTGGCACAGAAGCTGTAATATCAAGAAAACATATTTATTAACCTCAGATGAGGGAGACTGTGTCACCCAGTACCCTCAGACCACGGTAGGATTCTAAGGAGTACAGAGAACAGGGGCCTTACAAATGCATAGGTTTACATAGTCAGCATAAAACCAAGGGGAGGTGCTGACAGATACCAGCATGCAAAATGACTAATATGGGTACACAAAATGTGCTTGCTCAACAAAGTGGGAGGAGAGATATTTCTTCTCACATCAGCAAGAATAGCCTCACAGTTGTATACTAGGAGCAGGTGCATTCTACTAGCTAGGCCCCTCTGAGCATGTGCAAGGCTCCGGAAGAGGGAGAAAACACATGGCAAGCACATTGCTAAGTAAGATGACTGCCAAGTACAAAATGGCTTTCAGCTCATGCTAACAGCAATCCCTGCACTCTTTAACACCATTTCTGGCCAAGTGATCTTGGCTACCCACCCAACCCCTCTCCTTCAGCTAAGAGTCTGGGAGTGATCATCAATAGTGATCTCACTATGAAATCTCAGATAACAGCTGTGACCTCCACCTGTTTCTTCCAGCTGAGGAAGATAAGGAAGATTAGGAGATTACTCACTCGGGAAACCTTAATCCTGGTGGTCCTCGCCATGGTGATATCTCACCTGGAATAAGCCAATTCTCTTTACTTTGGCATTCCGCTCTATCTTACAAATAAACTGCAGATGGTTCAGAATCAGGCAGCAAGGCTGATCTCTCAACAACCTAGATGCGAACACATCTCTCCCACTATGAAAGACCTACACTGGCTCCCCATTTTGCAAAGATATGCGTTTAAAGTTGGATGCCTTATATTTAAAGCTCTGCATGGTGATAGCCCAAAATTTATTTTCCAGACTTGTCCAAAAATAAGTACCTGCATGGAGCCTACGCTCTGCTCACAAGAATCTTCTAACCAATTCTCCCAATAAACGGAAATGAATAGGTGGCTGCAGGTTTGCAGTATTGGCCCCTCGTTTCTGGAACGCTCTTCTGTCAAACATTAGAACCTCTACGGAATTTGTGAGATTCCATAGACTTCCTAAGACCTGGCTATTTATTCAAGCCTATAATTAGACTTGTTGACAACTAATTAAATGAGGCCCCAGCAAATTGTTATTTCTAGATTCAGCGCCAAGAAACTAATCGGTGAACGAGCATTTTATAAGAAACTTTAACATAACATAACATTACCTCTAAAGCTTTCCCTAATTTCTGCTACCCATCCAATTATCCATCTTTTAACCCTATTCCCTTAAACTGTGAGATCTATTGTGCTTTTATTTATTTTCATCATCAACAGATCCCACACTTGGCTGGGGAGATGTGGTGTAAGGAACACTAAACTGTTATAGTATGAGCGGAGAATAATTTATAACAATGGTAGGACAAAGACAGATAGTGTGCACTTTTTTCTACAACTTAGACCCCAAGGACAATTAGTCTACATCCTGACTCTTCCGAAGCTAACCTTCTACTGTGACTTGAATGTTTGTATGCTTACTTTAGTAAATAACTGTATACACTACGTTGACTTATGCTGGTCTCTATCTCAGATTTTCCTCTCGCTATATATTTTCTTTTAGTTTAGTTTAGTTGCATGTTGCAGCACAAGAATCTTTTGTAAGATTCACCTGCTTCATTCAGAATTGGAAAAGCCTTGTTTTTTTCCGTAACATCTTCCTTGATTGGGACTTGTAGTGCCACCAGCAGAAAGGTCCTTTGGCAAAGCTTCTGCATCATGGTTTTGGGCCAATTAAGGGAGATAGCAAACAAAGCATTTTCTAATTAGCAAGAAATTCTAAAAACTAGTCAAAAGGAGGGTCACAGGTTGACAGTCAACATAAAAAACATCAAAAAAACATAATTACAAAGTTACACAGCCAAAACCAAGGTGACACTTTTTTCAACATTGCCTAATAATAGATAAAAGTTGAAAAGTACCTACAAAATTTTACAGTTCATGAAACAGTCTTGCAAGTTTACCATACACACATTCATCTTTCTATCATTTTGACATAAATGAAGTCCCTTGTCCCCAACCAAGATGGCTGTTACATATTGTGAAGGTCAACTACACTTTATTTATTACAAAAAAATTACTGTATCACAATTTAATTCATAATAAAATGTACTTTCAAATGCATATTTTATTTTGAATTATTGAAGACTCGATAAAAACATATAAAAACAGCTGTCTACCATTTTGTCATCAGTGGTACACTGCCTTCTAAAATGACCACACGCACCACAAAGACCAGGAGAGGTAAACACAGCCAGTTCTAAATACTTTCACTTCAGTATGCAAGTAAGTATAAATTTAACAATTAATGTCCTCTAAAACTACTAATGTTATAACGGAAGGAAATATTTATTCTTAAATGCTTTACATCTTCCAGACATTATTAAGGTTATCTGCGCAACCCACAATTTCGTTAGATTTTTTAAGTTTTACAACAACATAAGGTTAAAAAATCGACCTTATTTCTAATTACAATATGAATATGGTATTTGCTAAAATATAAAATGTTTCACTTATGCAGACTTATGCAGACTGGGTGTTGGACTGGGGGGGCAAAATTACCTTTCTGACTCCGCCAAATACTCACCTCAGGAAAGGTGCTGGTCAGTGACTGGAGGGCAAAATTACTATTGTAACTTTGCCGAGCACTTACATCAGGGAAGGGGCTGAACAGTGTTTGGAGGCAAAATTAATGTTTCTAACTCCACCAAGAATGTACCTCAGTGAAGATGCTAGATAGGGACTATGAGGGCAAAAATACTATACTACCACTGACGAGTACTTTCCTCAGAGAAGTTTCTGGACACTGTCTAGGGGCTTAAATTAGTATTCTAACTCTGCCAAGTACTCACCTCAGGGAAGGTACTGAACAGCGACTGAGGGACAAAATTGCTATTCCAACACTGCCAAGTACTTAATTCAGGGAAGGTGTTGTACAGTGTATTGGGGCAAAATTACTATTCTAACTCTGCCAATTACTTACCTGGGGAAAATGTATATTCTATTCTAACTCCGTCAAGTACTTACCTCCAGGAAGGTTTTGGACAGAGACAAGGGAGCAAAATTACTATTCTAACACTGCCAAGTACTTGCCTCAGGGAAAGTGCTAGACAGTGTCTAGAGGCAAAATCACTATTCTAAAATCGCCAAGTACATACCTCAGGGAAGATGATGGACAGAGTCTGGGGGCAAAATTACTCTTCGAACTCCACCAAGTAATTACTTATGGGAAGGTCTTGGACAGCATTTGGGGTAAATTACTATCCTAACTCTGCCATGTGCTTATCTCAAGGAAGGTACTCGACAGTGACTGGGGGCAAAAGTACTAATATAACTGCTTAGTACTTACCTCTTTTTCATTCCTTAGACTGTAAAAGAATATAACACATTAAAAAAATCAAATCATTTCCACATTCAAAAAACAGAAACCGTGGACAATCAATAACAATCATTGGAACAAAAGCACAAATACATAAGTAAGTATTTTCCAAAAAAACATAAAAAATACAAAGAAAACAATAATGCAAAAAAGCAGAAATTATTTTAACAATTTCTTTTTTAACCTTAAATGGATATCCAAGAAAGAAGATCACCAACATACCGAAAACCTGCAATTCACCCCTGATTGGCTGAGACCATATAGAACAAAATACTCCCCAAGTAATACCTTTTTTCCTAAAATATAAACTTCCAAAAAGTAACAACTTACTTTCCTCAGAATAAAACACTAACAAAAAAGAACTTTTCTCTCTGTTTCAACAGGTTTTACTAATATTTCCCCCAAACACGGTATATGAATTAACAATACCATTTGTTCCCATAGCACACATTTAATACACTGCAATCATGAATATCTTTTTCTCTTTTTTACCAACAGATCACTGTAAAATGGGAAACTCCATTCAACTAAGCTACATACAATGTATATGAGTAAACAGACTGTTAAAGTATGGTGGCTTCACTTATTTAAAGGAGAGATTAAATGACCTCAGGAGTCGTAAGAGGTGTGTTGAGTATTTTTCTGTGGAAAGTTTTGCGTAACATAGCAACTCTGCCTCTGCAATGGAGACCGAGGTTACGGAGAGCATCCAATCAATGAAAATACTAGCATTCACCACCTATGAACTCTGTAACTTAGTTTTCAGTGAGGTAGCACAAAATATTTCCATGCATGTTGCTAGTAGTATGCCCACAGTACCCATTTAAGGAGAATGGTTCAGAGACATAAACAGGTAGTCCCCAAAGAACAACACCACAATCCTATTCTGAAATTAACATCCCCCTGAACTTATAGTTACTTTTTCTAATGAACATTTAGGGCATGATTACGATATGACTCAGAAAGCATCTGACCACAGGTTGGAGGCTTTCCGAGGCACATTGTAGGTTTCCCTTCTGACGCCACATTACAAGGCAGGCAGGCAAAGTAAAACTCACCGGTCAACCCAGCTGGATACCGACGGCTCAAGAAGGCCATTAGCCAGTCGGAGGCCTCACTGTAATCCCTTTGGACTGCGTTTACGCCATCAGGATTATGATGTCTGTTTCTGGCAGGCTTTCCATGTCGGTCTTTCCTACATGGAAAGCCTGTCAAAAAAGGAACTTGGGGGCCCCCAGCAGGGTCTCCTTCTGCCTGTGGCCTCCGGTTGGGGCCCCCTTGAAATTCCTGCACTGTGTGGCAGGCACCACGAGGTGCCTGCCACACTGTGCAGAGATTAACAAAAACTCCTATTTTGGTATGGGAGCTCGTGCTACAGACAGTTTACTGCCGAAGCACAAGCTCCCATAGAGAAATGGCAGTATGCAACCGCACCTTGTGTGACTGCATTGTAATAGTGGTGTTGGGACCGCCGACTAAAGGTAGGTCACTCATGAGACCACAACATCGTAATCAGGCCCTATATACTGTATGAACATGAGAACTCTCTCAAACAATTACTAATCCTTAGTACAAATCATAACTTGGTAACCGTGGAGAACTGAAATTTGAATGATGGATGGAAACTTCAAGTCAACTCCCTATCAATTTTCAGTATTCATGCCAACATAAACAATATGATTGTCCCATTAATGTACAGATTACGCCCTGACAAGCAATATTCAACTTACACTCAATTGTTATCAGTAATAAAATCCAAAACAGTAAATAAAAGTCCTAGAAAAATTATAATTGATTTTGGATTATAGATAATTAATACTATTACTAAAAGTTTCCCTGACAAAAAACATCTAGTGATGCTTTTTTCTCTTTTCCCAGGCATATTGCTGAAAAATTCCAAAAAGCTTTGTCAGCTGAGGATTACATGTAAAACAGTCAACTTTAATATGAACAGCTTTGTGTTTTGTACCTCCCGACTGTGTGGACCACTTCTACACATCAATTATGCAATTGTAATACTTTAAACAAAATGAAAAAACTTGGCACCAATTCAAAATTATTTCCAGGACATTTTGATTAGCCATCTATACAGGTCAGGTGATAGGAGGAAGCCGAGGTTTCCTATTGACTGATTGTTACTCGACCTGCTTAGCAAAAACAAACAATGCCATAAAGGAATGGCATAATTCGTTCAACAAATCTATCGGAAGATCTCACTCTAACCTTCATTATTTCCTGGAAATTTTGAAGAAATAACAAAGAAAATAATTGTAAGGCAGTTTGAATTCTCGTATTTAAAAAAAATAGTCTTAGAGACTATTGGCAAAACTCCATCAATTTCCATTGATGGGAGCTTCAGGCTATCTAGACAATATTGCATACATCTTACTCTACTAACATTCAATCAATCAATCAATCAAAGAATTTATATAGCGCACTACTCACCCAGAGGGTCTCAAGGCGCTGGGGGAGGGGGGTCCACTACTGCTCGAACAGCCAGGTCTTGAGTTGCTTCCGGACGGCGAGGTGGTCCTGGGTCAGGCGGGGGTGGGTCGGGAGGGAGTTCCATGTCTTGGCGGCGAGGTAGGAGAAGGACCGTCCCCCTGTGGTGGCTCTTCGGATGCGGGGGACGGCGGCGAGGGCGTGGCCGGTCGATCGAAGCTGGTGTTTGGGTGCGTAGAAGTTGAGGCCGCTGTTGAGGTATCCTGGGCCTTGGTTGTGTAGGGCTTTGTGTGCGTGGGTGAGGAGTCGGAAGGTGATTCTCTTGTTGACCGGGAGCCAGTGCAGGTCTCTCAGGTGTCCGGAGATGTGGCTGCGACGGGGGATGTCCAGGATGAGTCATGCTGAGGTCTTCTGGATCCGCTGGAGTCTCTTCTGGAGTTTGGCGGTGGTTCTGGCGTAGAGGGAGTTGCCGTAGTCCAGATGGCTGGTGACGAGGGCCTGGGTGACCGTCTTCCTGGTCTCGGTGGGGATCCACCGGAAGATCTTACGTAGCATGCGTAGGATGTTGAAGCACGACGAGGAGATGGCGTTGACTTGTCTGGTCATGGAGAGGGAGGAGTCCAGGATGAAGCCCAGGTTGCGTGCGTGGTCTGTTGGTTTGGGTGCGCTGCCTAGGGCAGGGGGCCACCAGGAGTCGTCCCAGGCGGAGGGTGAGGATCCCAGGATGAGGACTTCCGTCTTGTCCGAGTTCAGTTTCAGGCGGCTGTTCTTCATCCATTCGGCTACCTCTTTCATCCCTTCGTGAAGGTTGGCTCTGGCGGTGGCGGGGTCGTTGGTGAGGGAGAGAATCAGCTGGGTGTCGTCGGCGTTGGAGATGATGTTGAGGTTGTGCTGGCGTGCGATGTCTGCGAGGGGGCTCATGTAGATGTTAAAGAGGGTAGGACTGAGCGAGGAGCCTTGAGGAACGCCGCAGATGACTTCGGTGGCTTCAGATCTGAACAGGGGGAGGCGGACTCTCTGTGTCCTTCCGGCGAGGAAGGAGATGATTCACTCCAGTGCCTTCTCCTGGATTCCGACGTTGCTGAGTCGCTGCACTAGTGTACGGTGGCAGACAGTGTCGAAGGTCGCGGAGAGGTCTAGGAGGATGAGGGCTGCTGTTTCTCCGTTGTCAAGCAGTGCTCAGATGTCATCGGTGGCTGCGATCAGGGCGGTCTCGGTGCTGTGGTTGGCCCGGAAGCCAGACTGCAAGAGGTTGAGGGATCCATTCGTCTCGAGGAAGGCCGCAGCTGCTTGTTGACGGTCTTCTCAATGACTTTTGCAGGAAACGGGAGCAGCGAGATGGGGCGGTAGTTCTTGAGGTCGGTGGGGTCGGCTGATGGCTTCCTTAGTAGAGCGCTGAGTTCGGCGTGCTTCCAGCTCTACGGAAAGGTAGCGGTGTCGAAGGAGGTGTTGATGATGTCCCGCAGGTGGGGTGCGATGACAGCGTCGGCCTTGTTGAAGACGTGGTGAGGGCAGTGGTCGGTAGGAGATCAGGAGTGGATGAAGTTCATCGTGCGTACGGTGTCTTCGGTGCTGATCGGGGTCCCGGCGCGGAGGGTGGTGGTGGGGGGCGGTGGTTCGGTCATGGCGTGCATCGGTTGAGTGCTGAAGCTGTTGTGTATGTCCGCGATCTTGTTGTGGAAGTAGGAGGCGAGGGAGTTGCAGAGGTCTTGCGAAGGGGTGATGTCGTTGTTTCTGGCGTTGGGGTTGGAGAGCTCTTCAACGATGTTGAAGAGTTCCTTGCTGTTGTGTGCGTTGTTGTCCAGTCGTTCCTTGAATGTGGTTTTCTTGGTGGCATGGATGAGTTGGTGGTGTTTTCGGGTGGCGAGCTTGAGGGCAGTCATGTTGTCCGGTGTTGGGTCTCTGCGCCAGGTTCTCTCGAGGGCTCTGCAGTTCTTCTTGGAGCTCTTGAGTTCGTCGGTGAACCATGGGGCTTTCTTGCTACCGGGTCTGCTAGGCGGGGTCTTCAGAGGGGCGAGGTCATCTGCGCAGTTGCTGACCCACTTCGCGAGGTTAGTGGCCGCCTGGCTTGGGTTCGTTGCGCTGGTGGGAGGGTTCATGCTCAGGAAGGTCGTGAGCTGGTCGGCTGTAATCTTGTTCCAGCTTCTGCATGCAACCTGTTGCTGGTGGTGGTGGATCGTGGTCCTTCTGAAGCTGAAGTGGACGCAGCTGTGGTCCGTCCAGTGGAGTCAGGTGGGTGGCTGAAGGCAATGTCCTTGCTGGATGAGAAGACGGGGTCGAGTGTGTGTCCGGCGTAGTGGGTGGGGGTGGTGACCAGCTGCTTGAGTCCCAGGTTTGCGAGGTTGTCCAGCAGGGTGGTGGTGTTGCGGTCGTTGTTGTTCTCCAGGTGGAAGTTGAGGTCCCCGAGGAGGATGTAGTCAGCGGAGAGGAGGGCGTGCGAGCTGATGAAGTCGGCGATGTCTTCGCTGAATTGTGTGCGTGGTCCCGGGGGTCTGTAGATGAGGGTGCCTCTGAGGGTGGTCTTGGGGTTGATGTGGACCTGGAAGTGCAGGTGCTCGGCGGGTGCGAGGGTGTCGTCGGTGTTGGTTGTGATGCGGATGGTGTTCCTGTGGATGATGGCGATGCCTCCTCGGGTCTGGTTGATGCGGTCCCTTTGGATGATCTTGTAGCCATCTGGGATGGCGATGGCGATGTCGGGCGCTGAAGAGGCGTTCATCCAGGTTTCCGTGAGGAAGGCGACGTCTGGTGAGGTTGTGTCGAGCAGGTTCCAGAGCTTGATGGTGTGTCTGTGGACGGAGCGGGAGTTGAGCAGGATGCATTTCAGGTGGCTGCTGCTGTTGCTCGTCTTGGTCTTGGTTGGTGCTGGAGTAGTGCAGGTCCGGATGCAGGTGAACTTGCAGATGTTGCAGCAGAAGGGTGCGTCTCGGGGTGGCTCGGTAGCATCCTGGGATTCGGCCGGCGTTGAGTGCGTTGAGGGTGGCGGTGTCGTACGTCTGGCGGGTGGGCTGGGGTCTGCGGTGGCCAGGGGTCCTGGTGCTGGGCGCGGTCCTGGCGCTGGGCGCGGTCCAGGCGCGGACGGGCGCAGACGGGCTTACCTTTGGTGCACCTTCGGCGCTCAGTCGGTGCTCCCGCTGCGCTCGTCCGCTGCGCGGTCGCTCTGGAGGGCAGGTCAGCTGGGCGGCGGGAGCGGCTCGGCCAATGGGCCGGTGGTGGGCGGGGCCTGTGGCGAGCTGCGGCGGGAAACTGGCGAGCGGGCGGCTCTGGTGAGGCTGAGCCGCTCGGGGGGCCAGGGGGGCGTCTGCGGCGGAAAAAGGCGGCAAGGCTGGCAGGCAGGAGCAGGAGGCGGCAGGAGGAGCAAGGGGGTGACCCGGCCAGGTGAGAGGCGCAGCGGTCACACATTGACTAATACTCTTTAAAATGACTTGCCTGTTTTAACAACTTTAACAAATTAAAATAGCATTTTTAATTATTTGCTTTTAAATTAAAGAGTACTTTACATTTCTACCTGTAGTTGTCTTCTTTCTTTTACTCTTGGTGATATTTATTAAATCTTGTCACCAAGAGTCCTGAGCAATCCAATAATTCAAAGTGTAAAATCCAAATCTCCATAAAGGCCTACAGGCATTTTCATTTTTGAAAAAACTATATCCCACCTTTCTGTAATCCACAGAAATGCAAAAAATTATCCCAAAACAAAAAGAAATTCTCCACAAAACACCATTGTTTAAATAATGAAAAGAAGCATCCATTTTCAAAAAACGATTCCCCCTCCAAAACCTGCAGCAATCCATCCACAAATTCCAAGTTTTTTTCATCAAAGCTGTGATCTTTTTCTTCAAAAATCACAAAATGATAAAAAACACGATACAAAAAAATAAAATGCTGCTTGTTTCCATTAGGTTTAAAAAAGTTACATTCATGAATTTTTACCAACTTTTTTTAACCTAAGCTTGAAAATCAATAACTGTCCTGATGTGCGCATACAAACCCAACCTGCATGGGGATGTAAAGGTGGCTAACAGAGCAATAAAATGCATTTATTTACTAAACCCCATCTATCTACCACCCCCAACTCTCCATACCCTAAACTTAGCCACCTATATGTTTAAAAATGTCAAGTAAATTTTCCTGTCATTTGATATTGACTGCGATGCTCCACCATCTGTAGAAACAGGTGTAAAACCGTTTACGTCAAACTGGAAAGTAGCCCTCCCCTTAAATGAGGCAAAAGGGCCAATCGCCCTTGTGATGCCCGGTGAATGGCTCACTTTAGTATAGGCCTGGGTGGTAAATTCCGTTCCATTTGTGGACTTTGCGGAATTTGGGTATTTTCACAATCTGCAGAGAACGTGAAATTGCCCACAATTCTGCGTTCCGTGACTTAGCAGAATTTTTTGCTTGTTCACGTTCTCAAATGTGGGTTCGCAAGATATATCCCCCCGAGCACGCACACAGCGATTGCCAACAGTAAAAAATCACAGCGAACAAGAAATTCCGCGTGTTTGCGGAATTTCTGCGTGTTCACGGAGATTTTTTACCGTTGCGATTACGCAATTTCCCTCCACCCCTGCTTTAGTACTCAGCCCTATCGTGATCTTGAATATACAAGACTAGAGACAACAAAATAGCAAGAAAATTAGTGCACATAACCACAAATTAAAATGTCTCATTACAGATATATGTTGTATCCCTAAGGAGATAGGCCCATAAACACGTGGTTCAGGTTAGGCCCTATTTAGATATGCTACACGAAACTTGCCTGGACCACACTTATTTAGAGAAAAACTTTTTAAAGGAATGGAAATATATTTATTTAATCCAACCTTTCAATTTTATTTATTGCCAATTATTTTGTTATTTTTCGAACATTACATTATGCTGTAAATGACAGAAAAAACACGATGCAATACACGCACCCACAACGGAAAGAAGACTGATAATAGTTTAAATTAATTTATTAACATCACACTCCACGCGTATGGAGAAACATCTCTTCGTTTAAGCAATTTTGTGTTTACAGTGTTGACAAATGTATACTTTAGTACTTCCAGGTATAGGTCATGTGCATTATTTCTCGTTGTTTCATTTATTGAATGTGTTAAAGAAATGTCCTAAATGCAGATTTGTTAATGTTTCGGAACGGTACGTCTAGTGTATTATGGGAACAGTAGTCTTTGCATATACATCAGTGGTTGATGGAGGTGTCACCAGGGAGACCATGTGACTTATCACGGAGCACAAACAAGGGAGGAGGGTTCTGGAGGGAAAGTTTGCTTTAAATATCAGGCAGTTTGCCCTGGGGTAACGTTTCCATGAAAAAAGCGAATGAAATAGAGGCTTTAAAAAAACTTGTGGCAGGTATGCGAAGGGTCCGTGCATTAGCAGCCGATGAATAGAGAGAATGATTGTGTATGTAAATGTCTAATGGTTGTGGGTTTTGTAAGCATTTTTGGGTCGTAAGAGTATGTTTAAACGGAGTATATGTGAGGGAGATAGGGAGGGTGTGTGAAGACAAGGAGGGAGAATGTTAATGTGCATGCGTGACCGGTCAAGACAGAGCAAATATTATGTGGCAATTTTAGAAGAGGAAAGGTCAAGGAAACTTGTGTGAATTAACTCGAGCAAGTTAGAGAAGTGGGGAATGGATACTGCGAGGACTTGGTAAAACCGTCAATAAAATGGCATGGGTATGAAACAGAATCGGGGTCCCAAAGGCCAGCCTAAGTGAAAATGAGCCATTATAAACGCAAGGACACAGGAGTTAAATTAGGTTAGGAAGGACGTCACTGGAGAAGGAACAAAAATGTGTGCTTTTTCGTTTTTTCATTGATGTGCAAATCGATTTTACATAACAGTTTTTTTAAACTTTGTGATAGCATAAACTTTCACTTCTACAGTAATGTACAATTATGTAATGGCATATGTTTCTGTTATTCGTAGTGACCCCTGACGAAGGGCTTGTCATAGCCCGAAATGCATTGGGTTTTTAATAAACACTGCTTGTGGATGAAGCATGCTTTGGTCGTGTTTTTGGATAGAGGTCCGGATGGGCACACCTCGAGCACAAGAAAACTTGAAAATTAGCATTACACCCCCACGTGTGGAGCGAATGGGATTAAAAGTAATACGCTGAATATTTTTTGGAGTACACAGATTAATATGGATTAAACTGAATTACAAGTATGGAACAATGGGAAATTTTCACCAAACATTAAATGAAATGAAACGATTACGCACTTGTATAGCGCACGACTACCCGTAGGCATCTCGGCGCTTATACAAATACCTCCGAGGAACCCTTCCTGACCTTTCCCTGTGAGGAGCCCAGTCCTGGGCACCCCCAAGGTGAAGTCTGGCATCATCAGCGTTGTTGCGGCCGTTGTAGAGGAAATTGAGCCCGAGACCCGCCGAGGCAGGAATTGAACCCTGATCCCGGCCAGACTACTGCATCAGGGTCTGCCGCTCTAACCATTGAGCCACACTTCTGCAAGCTGTGCGACTAGGAGTGAGGCAGAAATGCTTACCCCCACAGCACGATGGATACAACTTAACCACAGCTAATTTATCTTTCCACAAAAACCACTGCATTTGATTCCTGACTCTGCATCCCCGGTATCTAAAAAACATAATTTAACTTTTAAAGTATTTATTTCTTTTTTTAAAATTTAAAATGTTCTTCCGAATAATGTGCTAGCTTGGTGAGACTGCTTTGAAGTCCAATAGGAGTTAGATCCAATAGAATGGCGTCATCCGCATAAAGCAGGCAACTAAGCTTCATGGCTCCTAATTTTGGGGATTTCCTCTACAAGACCCTACCCTAGTTGGCAAATGATTTAATGAACAGGGAAAATAGAAGAGGGGCCAATAAGCACCCTTGCTTTAGGCCATTCTCGGTCTCTATTTTTCTTGACAAAACCTGGGTTCCACCCATTAGGACCTGGGTCCAAGTAGAGGAATGTAATGGGATAATGAATCTTAGGAGACTCACTGGTATTCCCATTATGGTCAGTTTTCTCCATAGTGTCCCCCAGTCAACCCGTCGAAAGCCGCGGCGAAATCTATGAAGGCTGCAAATAAGGACATACCCTTCTTCATAGGATATTTTTCTATTAACGTTTGCAGAGTTTTACTATTGTCAAGGGCACCGCTATGCATGCAGAACTCGGCTTGTTCTACAGGGACAAAACTGTTTCCAAAAGCCCAATCTTGAAGATGGACGAGTATGTTCAATTTTCCGGTCGCATCCAGCAATGCAATATGACCAAAACTTGCTTGGCAATTTTTGGGTTCCTTTTTATATAATGGGACCACTATGCTACTCTTCCAAGACAATGGAATGGTCCGAAAAGCATACCATTAAAAAAAAAAACTGACACAAAAATTGTGTCCATGCGGCACTGTCCTGATTAAATATGGCTATTGGTGCATCGTAAGGACCCATCGTGCCTGAGTACCTTGCCCCTTTAATGTAACCCTCAAGTTCTTCCCATGAGGGGGCACCATATTCGCTCCCCACCATGGAGTCAATGACCAAGTCTAAATTCCAACCAACCGAGGGTTTTTTGGCATATAACTAGGAGATATATATATACATTCTTCATCTGATATCGAGATTGGGTTAGCCTAAGTTCTGCCATCACAGAATTTGGCTACTAATGCCCAATACATGCGTGTATCTCCTGTCTGTGCAGCCTCTCTTAGTTTTATCTAGTTAGCATCTTCCACACCTCTTTGCACGGATTTCAGTTTTCTTACCTGTTGTAGTCTAGTGATTTCCCTTTGTCTAGCCATTAACGAATGCTTAAAGTGTTCCCTTATCATGGCATTGATCTCAAGGCTCAATTTTTTTTATCACGCAGGGTATCTGCACTAAGAGTTTAATGCTGCAGGGTTGCTTTTTACTTCCACACAATCTAATTAGGCCCAATCATCTCTTGAATTTGGGAATGGGATCTTACTGGCCAAAGCCTGGGTGTGCACTTTCAAAGATTCTCTTAAAACATGGGAGGTTTTTATTAGACCAAAAGGTGCACTCATTAGATCGATTATACAGTATACTAGCACCCCTTTGATTCCAGGGTTACAGTAGCTCAAGTTCCATGTTCACGTCTACTAATGGAACTCTATGATCAATGTGTAGGCAATACATTGAATTGCGCGCATGCCCCAAACAATTGGTAGGAGGCCGCCATATAATCCATCAATGAGTGTCCACATGCACCTTGAAAGGTAAATGAAGCAGGGGAATCATCTGGAAATCTACCATTCAACAGCACAAGTTCACACATTCCCTAATGCACTAGAGACAGACCCCGCCTATCTGACCTATTATGGTTAGGTAATAAGGATTCTGGGATAGACCATACATCCTCCAGCTCAGCGTTGGAAAAAGCCATCGCGGAAAAGTTCGAAATTTTTGCATTAAAGTCACCCACTATCAGTACAAAGGTGCATTCTTCAGAAATACTAGTCTTGTGCATAAAGGAGAACATTGATTCAACCAGTGAGTCTGAAGCTCTCCTAGGAGGAATGTACACGTTAGCCAAAAGTAATGATACGGTCTGACCTCCTATACCTTTACCTAACCTGAGTTTTACACCCTTACAGAGTTTAGAGGGATAGAAAAAAATGCAGGGTGCCAGTTTACAGTGCAATTTTGTAAAATGGCTAAGCCACCAAAAGCGTGATCTTTAACTGAAGGGTTTGCTGCGCTACAAAATCCAAAGAAGCTTTCAAAGTGGAAGTCCATGCAGCTCCATGTTTCCTGGAGATAAAATATTTCAGGGTCATGTGCTAAAAGCGACTTTAGTTTAAGACTAGAATTTCCTACACCCGCTACGTTCCAGGACAGGATTTTACTGAGTGAGTTTACCTACGCAGCATGGGCAAATTTGCCTTTTCCTTTGATCCATTCAGAGAGCCAGCAACCCAACTCCACTGCTCCGTATCATCGTCCCCTATGGGATTAATGGAACTTATAACCTTTGGTCCTTTAATATTAATCTCCCTTTTTTATAAGGTACTATTAACCAATATCTTGATGTCTTTTGGATTTATGGCACCCTTTGTGTTGTGAAACCTACTACCTTGTTCCTGATGTCCTACTATCCTATTAGATTCAAATTGGGACACCAGAGGGTCTGAAAAAGGGAACACATCTATCCCTCTTTTCCTGAAGTAGTCCGCATTAGCCAATACTAGCACTGTAATTATGCCTGAACTGAATGTGACTCTGGTATTTGGGATACTGCTGCTAAAATCTAAGTAGACCAACTTGATGTCTTTACTTGTAACTAATCTTAAGACATCTATTTCTGCTAACAACTCCAGCAAAGAGCTTCTGTTGACTGGCGCTAAGTCGGTATCAAACATGGAGGAAAAGGTCAAAATATTTGGTTATTCAATCCTATGTCTGACATCTGTCTTAGCACTTGCTGCGGAAACCAGCCAGGTACAGGAAGCAAGGTTGGAAACCCCCACCCCCGAAGGTATCCCTTGGCCGGGATCAAACCGTACCGGGAGAGTACCCAGCCCCAGAAGGAGGAAGGGGACATACTCTTTGGGCTGTTCTGTGTCTGGCACCGCAGCATGAGTTTGTACTAGTAAATTACTTATGTTATAATCGTTCCCAGTACCTTGGTACGCTGTGTCCAAATCAGTATGAATGTTAACATTCTCCCATTTATTTTGTTCATAGTATACATGCTAATTAAATGGGAAAACCATTGTTGTATAGTAGCTGGCTTAGAATACTCCCAGGCAGTTGCTATTAAAACACCTGCCACCACCACAGATATAAACATAAAATATAGCTGCCCCGCATCTCCCATAAGAGATGAATTAATCCCACATAGCATCAACGATAAACTTAGATGTACCATCTTTTTAAACATCTTACACCAATATTCCTCGATCCCCTCTCTTAGTGGCATCAGCTTAGTACAATCAGAGAGCATATGTCCCAGATCAGCAGGACCACTCCCAAACCAAGAGCAATTATTATCTGCCCTTCAACCCCAACTGAACAGCTAAGCTCATGTGTAATATAGCCTAAAATTTTTTTATAATGCTGAGCAGTCAGATTTGCAGTCAACTATTTCTGAAGATAACAATCCTGAATCCCCAATTTCGCTGCCCACTTTTCCACTTATGTTCTAAATCGTCCTCTGCCAGGTTGTTCAAGAGTGTATAAATCTGGCCAATCTTATCAGCAGGGCATAAGAACAAATCGATAAAAGGTATTTTTCCAGTGACAATTGATCACCTGGCAGCTCCAACAGACAATCTCTAATCAGAAAACACTTGATAAAGGATCCCTTTTCGCACTCAAAATCCTGCTGCAAATCTGAAAAAGAGCACAGATTGACTCAAGACCACATATTATCCATCCTGACTATTCCTGCCTTCTCCCTGCACCAGCAGATCCCATCATCAAAAACTATTGGAAATAATGGGGAATGTCACAATACGGTGTAGCGATTTATATTTGGTTATTTTTGAAAGTCCTTTTAATTTTGTGCCAAATCTTGCTCACTGCCCCAATCTTTTGGGAGAACCATGTATTACAGTGCTCATCCTGCCGGTGAATATTGACACAAAAATGAGAACACATTGCTTCCAACTTTGTGATCCACTGCCCTTCAAGCTCCAAAGGGATCATTCTAAACAAGTATAAACTCTTGAGCAAGACCATCATTTTTAAAACATTACATCTGCCAACCAAATTCAGATGTAACCTATCTATTCTCCTGGCTGATCTTTCCGAGCAAACAGCGGCGGCCAGCTCAGGTAAACACGGTGAGGCAGTAGGGCAGGGTGCAACAGGGGGCGGAAGCCGGCAGACGATAAAATATGTGTTATTTAATTATTTAATTATAGCAATTCCATTGTCTCTTAACTTTCCTCACCCCACCCCACCCCACCCCCATGCCCCCACCCCCACCAGGCCCCCATTGCCTCACCGCGTTCTGTGCCGGCTGCCGTTATGAGCAACGGCTCTGTATTCAATCTGTAAACAGAGTTCAATGGTGCTGTAATCTTGACTTTCATGTATGTGGAGTTCTTACCCTACAGTCATCAACCATGTCAATTTGCTGGTGCTAATCAGCTGAGTTTCCCCCCTAGTTCTATGATAGCCTGAAAATACTCCATATTTCTCCTCCAATGATTCCACCTCCAAAAGAGCTGTCTGAGTTTCCGGTGTTAAAAGCGCAATGTCATCCGCATAAGCTAATATTTTAGTTTTGTATCCATTCACCCTGACTGATTGAATATTCAGATCATTTACTATGTGTCTTATTAAGGTATCACTACACCATGCAAACAGTATCAGGGAGCAAGGACATTTCTGTTGTGTACCCCACAAAATGTATTCTTGATGATTCTTTGCCCATATTTGAAGTTGAGCATGGGGCATTAGTATAAAAACTTCAAAGCTTTCACCATGCCAGACCTAAATCCCCTTTTCTCCAGAACCTTCCAGAGATAACCCTAGGCCACACGATCAAACTCCTTCTCGGCATCAAGAAGTATCATGGCCAAGGGGGCACCTGTGGTTGCAGCAACATCAAATAAGGCAGTAGCATGTCTCACGTGATCAGCTAAGCTCTCACCTGGAATGAAACCGTGCTGCCAGGGTGAGACTAAACGTCCAATGACCTTCCCCAGGTGGATCGCTAAGATCCTAGAATATACCTTGGAATCTGCATTAACCTGACATATTGGTCTGTAGGACCTCGATTTCTCTGGGGGTTTTCCTTTCTTCCTAAAAACAATAATATATAGTCCCTCACCAGGAGGCAGGTGGAACCCCTTCTTGTTGAATCTCTCTAGCTGATCTTTTGCAAGAACTGAAAACAAATGTTTTATAAAATTCTAACAGGTTTAAATATGAGCCTGCCACTTTATTTATTTATTTATTTTAAGAAGCTTATAGAGCGCATGGCTACCTCCGACGGGGGTATCCCGGCGCTAAACGGGGGTGTCCCGGCGCTAATTCGGGACACCTGGGGCTAATGCCTTTAAGGCTTCCTCTACCTCCTCCATAGTAATAACAGAGTCATATTTCTCTGCTTCCCCCTATTCTAAAGAGACACTCTCACCCATTTCCAGGAACTCATCTAGCTGCCCTTCCAAGGGTTTTCTGTCTTCAGTATACAGCTTAGTATATTCTTAAAATATCTTAGCATATAACATCCAGTGTAGTAACCCTTATACCAACATCTTCCCAATCAACTCACTATACTCGTATGCTTCTGATTTATAAGCCTGAAATTCCTTTGCAAGAATGCTTGAGTAATAGCTATTAATCATAGCCCTCTTTATAGAAATTGCCTACTGAATCTCATGCCCATCTTACTCTGCCTTAATCAAGCCCATATGCTGCATATCTAGGCATGCCAACTCAATGGTTAGTTCTCTTACTTCTTTCTCCTGCGGCCTGCGGGATTGCAAAACAAAACTAATTGTCTCACCTCTCACAGCAGCTTTCAATGAGTCCCGTACCACATTGGTAGAGGCACTACTTCTGTCATCATTCATAAACTCCTGTATCCACCTTCTCATACACTCAACACAATTTGCATCTAGGAGAAGCTGTCTGTCAAATGTCCATTTACAATTGCATTTAACCATGTCTAGTCCCCTAAGTTCCAAAATTAAAGGGCTGTGATCAGAAAATAATTTTGGTAGCCTTCTAACAACTGCATTGCCCACCAACCACACAGACACAAAACAAACAAATAGACAAAGTGAAAACATTTCTGATGAGGAAATGCATTTTTTTATAGCCAGGCTCAGAAGGATTCTTTCTTTCCCGAATATCAACTAACCTGTGGCTTTCCTTAGGTTGAACTAATGCTCTAAATACCTGTAGCTTCCTCCCCAGATATGTAACTGTTCTCTCCCAGCAGACTAACACTGGATTTGGCCACCCATCTAGCTCTAGCTCTTAAAGTAAGAATATAAGTATAACACAGGTTACTACATATGTTCCCTTCTTCCACAACACAAAAATAGAAACAGCAAATAAGGAAAAGGTTACAACAAAAGGAACCCTAGAAATGGAAAAGTGAAATAGTAGAGGAAAAGTGAACCAAAACGTGAAGGGATTATAGCATAGATACCAAGAAAATCCAGGGTGAGCATTAAAGAAAATACACAGGTATGCAAGAGTAAGTACAAGAGAAAATGAAATAGAATGTTTAGACAGAAATGCAAGAGAGAGAAAATGCAAAGAGAATATATACAAGAGATGTATGTAGTGATGAGGTCCGTAGCCAAGATGTAGGTTCATGTAGATTTATTAAGTTCAGTTACAGGTAAATGAGTTGTGGAGATGCAGCCCCACCAGGAGCAGTCTGCCTGCTGCCCAGCCCATACTCTAACTGTCACACTGAACCATCTAGGCACCCAAGCATTCCATTCAAAACCATCACACCAACATTCCATGCATCACATTCACACTGGCTGAGCAGCTAGGGAGAAAGTTGCATAGACAAATATCCATAATAAATTACCCACCTATCCTCTAGTATGTAAAAATATAAAAGAACAGCAATAATAACTGAAGAACACTGGAATTAACTTTCCCAAAAACACAGGTGAATAGATGGACCAGAAACAAAACAACAACCTAAGAAAATAGTTATTGGGAAAGAAAGAAAAGAAAAGAAAGTCACTATGACCTAGGGTCCGACAACCATGAGTGTGGCACATAGTAAAAAAAAACAAATACAAGAAATACAAGAATACACGTACCACAGGGTGACTTCACCATAAACTTGAAGCCTTAAGTAAAGGCTAGTAGAGTGAACAAAACAATGGCACACATGGGACTAGAACCCATTAGAACCCAACGTGGGGTTAGTAGCATGAACCGAAAAATAGAACACATGGGACTCGTACCCATAAGAACCCCTATGTGGAGGTTAGTAGTGTAAACAAAGCAACAAAAAACATGGGACTTGTACTCATTAGAACCCGTATGTAGAGGTTAGTAGCAAAAACAGAGCAATAGAAAACATGGCATTAGTACCCATTAGAACCACAATGTGGAGGTTAGAAGCGTGAGAAACCATAGTATGTAATTGGTACCCATTAGGCACCCCTGTGCAGAGGTTGCTAGTGGTAGTGTTGGCACACAATGTACATATAAGGGACTATACCAATTAGACCACCTGCACAGAGGTTGGTAGAGCGAACACAACAATATGCAAATATGGGACTCATACCCATTAGAAACACGTATGGGGTAAAAATAATGTAAACAAACAATATTCAAACATGGAACTCAGTGTGTGGAAATAAGACTAACTCATTCCCATTGCTAATGTAAGGGAGACTATCAGGCAAAGAAACAGCACACTAAAAAATATTGCTGCCCATAACTAGGCTGCAGAACACACACAAGGAAGAAGCATACCTAGGTTGAAAGTACAACTAGGATGAAGGATAACAGAGATACCAACAAATTCAAAACTAATATCAACTTTCCCAGCACATATACAATGTAGGAAGCATACTTATCACATGTAGGATGCATAGACTTGAATTTAAAAAAAAAACATCCTTAGTGGGAACACAGGATACTAACACTAGAACTGTCAACTTGCCCAACATACTCCTCGCTGCCCATGTGTGATGTGATCTGCCCAGATGTTGGATATGTTGTGAAGAACTAAAGGTGTGCGTGTCACCGAGCTGGGTAAGAAAGAAGATACGGATCAAAAATACTTACAAAACTTGACGTTGCTTACTTGGTGAGATGATGTATGCTGTTCAGCTTGACAAACAACGCTAACATGCACCAACGCGTGGCACAAGCTAAAACCAGCACATGGGCAAATGATTGAAAGGTTGACAATGACAGGTTTACAAAAAACAACAGCGTCCAGGCGCGTCCATTCCAGATGGTGTCTCATAACAGCTTGAATTGGTGCCTAGGAAGTATGACAGCCTGGAAACACACGAGCTGAAGAGAAACCACGTACCTGCTTGTCATTCCATACATTTTTATGGTAGATTACGCGGTTGGCCGAAAGAGTCTAATGCTAGATAACTCCACAAAATATCTCATAACCCTTGTGATTGCATACAACCTCCAACCTGAAGATGGTGGCACGCATCCGTGACCCTGAGACAGATGGCTCCCAGCGTTGCAGCGCTGCACAGTGTCAGAGGCACCTCGCAGAGTAACAGAAGCGTCACGGAGGAATCACCACACAACTCCAGGAGAAGGTGAATTTGCATGCGGTAAAGAAAATCTTGTGTCTCCGTTTTAAAAATGGAAGACAGCGGATAAACTGCCTTAGTTTCCTCACCACAAAAATTTGTGACAACTCGCTGGTAAAAAGGATGCACTTCAATGTTTTAGATCCCATGAAAAGCAAAAAGTCACAGAGATGTTCCCATCGCAAAGGTTCCAGTCTTGCAGCTCGCACAGCGAAAATGATCCATTCACAATAGTGTGAATTCCAACAGTAAAACAAATTCAGAGAAGACTGCATGGTTGAACATGCTACTAAACCTTTCAGCACTAAAGAGCATAAAAATTAAACTTGTTCCTCAGAACCAAAACTGTCATTGTCAATATAAAAGGAACTAATATGCAGTGTGCTGAAATCTCTCATCCAGTGCACACATTTAGATGACAAACCAGCTTGTAAGAGCTACATTCGTGAATCTAGTATGCTAGTAAACACCACCAAAACCAGTTGATCCAAACTGATGTAGGAAGTATACATGTTAATATGTGGAAGTAGTGAGGATCACACCACTTACCCACTAGCATTAATGTCATTTTTGAAGACCAATGAAGCATGTCCAGGCTGGAGCTTTCCGCTGACAAGTACACTGGTGTGGCTGGCAAGCCTGGTACTTCAGAGTTGATGCTTTTTCTTGGTTGTGTAGGTTTCCTTAAAAGATTTCTTGTTTCAGGGTCTTTTTTAAAACACGCAGAGTTTTGTTTCATGAATCGTCGCCAACAATTTGTAGTGATGAGGTCCGTAGCCAAGATGTAGTTTTAAGTAGATTTATTAAGTTCATTTAGAAGTAGATGAGTTGTAGAGATCCAGCCCCACCAGGAGCAGTCTGCCTGCTGCTCAGCCCATACTCCAACTGTCACACTCAAGCATCCAGGCACCCAAACATTCCATTCAATACCTTCACACCAACATTCCCTGCATCACATTCAAACTGGCTGAGCAGTTAGGGAGAAAGTAAGAATATAAGTATAATACGAGTTACTACACCTTTCAAGTATTTCGAGATTTCCAACAAAAAGGGCCTAGATTGAATGGTGGCGGACAACTGTGACCTGTTGTTGGTCTGCACAAGATTGTACTACAATAAGTGGTCCCACCTTGGTCTCTGGCTGTGTGGTGGAATGCAGGTGAACAAGATGGTGACCCTGGCGAGGTTCACATATGTTTTAGGCATGCTATCCTTTCTCGTACCCCTCAGACTACTGTTGCCAGTAGATAAGGGCATAAGGTCCTTTCAAGGAGAGGGTGTCATGGGCCAAGTTGGCTAAAAGGAAACTTACAGCACCATTTGTGATGTGGTCTGGGCCACCTTTTCATTGAGCACGATGCCCTGGCCTTGAACTTGGTGCAGCTGGCTTACATGCTCCCCAGATCTCCTGCTATGGGTCCCGATCAAACACACCATCCTAGGTGCTCACAGAGACTGTACCACATCTACTGTTATGGTGCCTCCATCCCCGGTTCAGCAAATCTTATGCTCCAGGCAACATTTCCACTGACTTTTCTCAGCAGATGCTAACTTGCACGACCAGGCACCATTTCGGGGCAATGCCAGACTCCATGTTGGATGTGAGGTGCTTGACTGGGGCATTTGACGTGCTGCAGGGATCCTCACCCTCCATCATATGTATGCCCAAGGGGCCCTCAAGTCCTTTGAGGCGATTTGCAAGGAGAACAGTCTGCCACCAAACCAGCACTGATGGTACCTTCTGCTGAGTCACTGCCTCGCCGCCCCCGGGCTCTCCTGCCTTTCCTGGTGGTCTCCTATCTTAAAGGGTAGGGTCACGTCCATGGTTTGAAGTCAGGATTTATAGACTTCTGACCCATCATTTGTGTTCTTGGCCCATGCTGGACAGCCTGTGGACCAATTGGCAAGCTTGCTCCAGGTGCAGTAGGAGGAGGAGGAGGACTGGGTGGACCTGCTGGATGACCTGGGCTGTGGTGCCAGGGAGGCCAGGCTGAGGTTTTGCCTCTTGATATTGCTGCATAATTGGTACTGGACCCTGGAGAACCTTAGGCTGATGAGACTGCTGCCCTACTCCAGCTGCTGGTGCTGTGATGATGCACGCTGTGATCTTGTTCAAATGCTATGTGACTGTCTGCACCATACTGATGTACCAGCGATTCCTGGATAGCTAGCCTGTTGATTTATTCAGCTCCATGACTTCAGGGACTCTCCCAAACTCACCCAAAAAAATGATTATCAGTTGCTCCACATGGCACTTGCGATGATGATGATGAACTGCATTCTGCTGCATTGATGTCCCCCCACGCATGAGGAATGCCTCTTGGACATGTACCTGATGGCCTTGTGTGAGCAAGTCATTTATAACCTACAGGACACGGCAGAGACCTTTCCTCACACTTGGGCACCATTCTTGCAGGAAGGTGGATGCTGAGCATTGGTCGACTGGTGGGCAGTCCTGCTGGGCTTTAATGGTCCCCTGAGGTCTAGTCCCTTTCACGTGGGTCGCTCCATGGGTTCCCACTGCCGCCATGGAAAGGCTGGTGGAGATTTGCATTGAGGGCCCAAATTGTGGGCCCCTATGGGGGGTGGGGGATGCACTTGGGGGGTACCCAAGGTACCCCCCCTCTATTCCCATGCAGAAGTTGGCAGGTGCGATGCTGTGCCTGCCATGTTGTGCATGGAAATGCATACCATGACACTTTGGCATTGCGGCAGGTGCTGCTTACAGCAGCACCCGCCGCAATGTCAAACATGCGGAATGCGACCGCCAGGGTGTTGGTTGCATCCTATTTAGCGGTGCGGGACAACCGCATGTCTGGTGGCCTGTCCCAGCACTGTGAGGATGGCGATCCTAATCACCCCCTTTGTTTGCAATTGCACAGGTCAAGTTAAAGAAATGTTAATATTTTTGGGGTGTCTTTCCGAAGGTGGAGCTAGTTCTGGAGTTAATGGACTAAAGGCAACCTGTTCACTTCCGCGTTATACCAATATTACTTTGGCTCCAAAGGTCCTTAGGTGTGACTTTGGATGTTTCAAGCAGCTGTAAGTCCATGCACAGCATGCTCTTGTGACTTTATACTATTAGATCGAAAAACTTTGTGAGCCAGCAGTTTAGTTGTGTCTCGACTGGGTTGAAGCACAGTTTTACTGCCTGCCTGCAGGTTCAAATAACATGTTGCTTTAAAAATGGGCATAGTAGGCTTTGCCTAATATCCTTTAGGTTAGGACAAATGCAGACTACATGAATAATGTCCTCCTTGCCGGCTCCACATAAACAGCAGAACTACAACCTGTCTTTCCTTTCCCAGGGTGGCAGAGGAGGGGTGATCACGATTGCTCTGAGGCGTAACTTTAAAAACGTTTCTTTTGTCTTTATTTTCACTCCGGCTTTAAGATAAAATTGGTATTGCAGTATTCCGTAGTCATTAGGCATTATCCAGCCATGTGCCCTTTTAGCAAGAGCCTCCTTATCCTCAATGGAGGATATAATTTAGGTTGATTTTTTTCACGATTTTTTTAAAAGACAAAACACTTAGAGGGAATCAAACCAGTAGTACCTGGTAGTCGATTTTCTATGGTGGAGTAGCTCCTCCCAGAGATTGGAGTTTAAGGATCCAAACTCTGCGCTGCAAATCTTATGCCAACGGATTATGTACGCACCCCTTCTTTTTAGCGTTTGTTTTTGTAGGCCGAATTCCAGCCGTATTTGTGCTGGTGAAGCGTATTTTGGCAGGTGAAAGATCGATCTATAGGAGTTGGCTATCACTGTATCCAGGACTACAGTGTCCTTTCCTTGAAGGGATTCACTCCTTTATGTAAGAGTGGGCTGCAGCTTTGCACGCGGTACCTGTATCAAGGGGTCAATTGTTAAGTCTGGCAGTTTGTTCTTTATTGATTTTATCTCCAGATACGTTGCAGTTCCCTTCCCCCGCAGGGACTCCAGTTGAGATTTGAACATGTTTTTGTGGTCCATAAGTGTTTCCAAATATTTATAGCTGGTTACCATGTCCAACTTGTGTTCATTTAGATGCCAGTTGATCTTTTTCTTTTTTAAGAAATGTACTGCCATGATCTTTGTTTTTTTGAAGTTTATTTGCAGGGAGTTCTTTTCTGAGAAGGTATAGGTTACATTTAAAAGATGTTGAAGGCCTATGGGGGTTCGGCTTATCAATACCAAATCATCAGCGTACAGCAAATTTGACTGTGGTATTTTCCCCAGTTTTGGGGTGTCTGAGACGGACATTTATCGAGTTCTCTTGGCAGGTCTGCAAAGAAGAGATTGAATAATAATAGAGCTAAAACTCATCCTTGTTTTAGCCCTTTTGTAGTAGGAATTTATTTAGAAAGGTGCCTTCCAGCTCCTAGTTTGACCTTAATCCAGGTGTTTGTATGCAGTTGTTTAAGCAGTTTCGGTATTCCCCCAATTTTCCAGTTTCTGCCAAAGCTTAAGGCGATCCGCATGATCGAAGGCAGCAATGTAATCAATTGAACAAAGGAATAGAAGGGATCTGGACTATTTTGCTGCATCTATTAGTACAGTTAGTGCCACGATTTTTTTTATGGTACCTTGGCCCCGGCAGAACACTGTTTGATAATTGGGATAATGGAGTGTTCGGACGCCCATGATGTTAATTCATCCTGCAAAGTACTTTGCCTCCACCTCAATAAGGGGGATAAGCCGGTAATTATTTGGGAGTTACCTTTCGCCCTGTTTAAAAATTGGGCTGATTATTAATCCTTGCCAGGACTCTGGGATTAGTGCAGTGTCCTTTATATCTTTAAAGACCGGTGTTAGTACTGCACTCCATAATTCTGCATCGGCTTTGTACAGAATTGGTGGGATGTCGTTTGGACCGGGGGCACCGGTGGGCCTGCCCCTGGCTATTTGCCTCTTGATGTCAGTTGGTGTAGGGCCGTGGCGTTCTGGTTTGGTAAGGGGAGGAGAATTTGAGCCTTCCGCCTGTTCGCCCATCCTTGAGGGTTTTGCAGTTCAATGTGGATCATGGGGCGTAGCTGTTATATAGCTGTTTACCATTTTTTCACTGTTAGTGTCACAACTGCACTCCATTGTATTCCCTGTTTCCTTAACGATCTTGTCTTTATTTTTATTTTTTATTTTATTTTACAGAGTTTTGTATAGCACGAACTTGACCCAAATCGGGTATCAGAGCGCTTTACATAGCACCAGTTGCATCACATTAGGACACATTATTATTATTTTTTTTGTTAGGCACGGCAGCAGCTATGCTATTAAAATGTGCGAAAAGATATCCTGCCCAAGCTTCCTCCGTTATGTTGAAGTTTATTCCGGGATGATTTGGATTCTTGATTCTTTTGATTTTTTGCCAGAACCTGGCACTATATTTTTGTTTCACTTAATGGAGCAGCTTGGGCCATAGTTCTTTGTTTTTTAATTTTTTTCTTTTCCCATTTCTTCCTCTTCATCTGTGCCTTTGCTTTCCAGAGAGCAATTTGCAAACCCTGATTGAATGGATTTTTGCGAATCTGTCTCAATGTTAGATTTATGGTATGTTTTAGTTTTTTTGATTCCGGACTGGCTGGTGATCTTATTGATGCTCCCTCTAGTTGGCTCGGCCTTGCCGCTGTACCTTTCAATAGTTTTTCACCAACAGTCACTGTGAAGCTTTGCCATGCATCAACTGATTTTGTTGTAAGACCTTCCACTTGGGTATATAGGGCCATATGTATCAAGCCTTTTGCGATTCGTTAAGGCCGAAATTCGCTGAATTTCGGCCTTAGCGAATCGCAAACGGCCTTTTTACCGATTTTGGAATGTATGAAAAATTAGCAAAATAAGGAATCGCAAAAAATTGCGATTCCTTATTTTGCTTAAGCATTTAAGGAATCACAATTTTGCGATTCCTTAAATGCTATGTATGAAGCTTTTTAGAATTGCGATTTCAGGTTTAGAAATTGCAAATTACCACCAACTTGTAGGTGGTGGTAATTTGCAATTTCTTGTAAATATGCACAATTGTGCATTTGTGAGGGTGGCATATGACGCACATACATGCCCATTGGGCATGTATGTGCGCCATATGCACACACATGTAATTTACAGGGGTGCAGCAGGGTGTCCTTGAGACACCGCTGCACCCTTGAAATAATTCTCAAATTGCGATTAGCAAATTGCGAAATCGCAAATTGAGAATTATTTCACATTGCTATGGGACTCCTGGCCCATAGAAATGAATGGGAAATTATTCCTTATTTGCGAATTCGCAAATAAGGAATAATTGGGAATCGCTAAAAAATACCGATTTTGTACATACACACCATTTAGCGATTTCTAAATAGCGATTCCTTAAAATTCGCTATTTAGAAATCGCAAATGGTGATGATGATACATATGGCCCATAGTGTTTTGGCCGCAAGAGATACTGTGTCGATGTTGCTGGGGTTGCGCTGCAAACGCTTAAGTTTTGAGGCCCCTTCGATGTTGACCCCTGTATATGGCTCGATCTTGAGGACTGTATTGGCTTTTATTGTCATTATTTGAGGCAGGTAGTCGCTGCGTTCCTTAGTACCTATCCTAAAGGTTACGACTTTGCCAAGCATATTTAAAGAGGTAAATGTAAAGACTAGGTGGGAGGATTGTTTTGTTGAGTGAAATGTAGCAACTGGTGGATTGTCCCCCTGAAAGTGCCAATTCAAGGCTCTTAGGTTGAGGTGTTCGAGTTGGCGTAACAAATATTTTGAGCATCTTGTAGATTTTTAGATTTTTGGAGAGCCCTGATTTGGTACATCCCAGGCTGCGCTAAGATCTTAGTCAGGGGCTTCGTCTATTCCATAGCCAATAAGATACATGTTACAAATGCCTGCCAGAATAATGCAATCAGTGTCCTCCTCGTCCATTATCCTTTTTGTTGCTTATATTAGTTTCTTGGCCACTTTCGGTCTTTGTTTGGGGTGGACGTAGACGTTAATTATTATTACTTCTTGGCATACATTTGTAAGCTCAAGTGTTATCTTTCCCGCTTGTATGAAGCTTGGAGGTGCTATTTGTGCCTCTATTGGTGTATTTTCTCCTATTTTTGTTATGGATGCGCAAGGTCATTAAGCCCGGTGATCAATAGCTTCTCATTGCTGGTATGCAACAGGAGGTGTAGCCCTGAAGCTCAAAGGCATTGTCCACCCAGGTCTCTTGGAGCAATACCAAGTCAAATGATTTTAAGTATTGCAGAAGCCCCGGGTACTCTCTTTTGCTGTCTAGACGTTGATGTTCCCAATACATATGCTGGTTTCCCTGGTCTCAACCGGTGCTGGTCACGGGCTGCTCCCCCTCTGTCAGTTTGTTTGATCCATCATGATTGTACGCTGTATTTGCCTCCAGTTTTCCGATGCAGCAGATGAAGCATGGCATGATTACCTTGGGCCTAGATTCGAAGCAGATACCTTTATGTCTGAGGAATGTGCTCCTAGCTCCTTTTAATACTGAGGTTGTGTTTTTACGTGAAGCAATCGTGCTGGAGGATAGAAAAGCTGTCGGATAGGGAGGTTTTTGATCGACCTCCAATCTTTTCCCCCATTGTTTGAAGGTGTTATGTTCTATCATGATTTTGCTAACTATTTCGCTAGAATTCCAGGTTGTTTTAGTTGCTTCTGGGCATTGCGGGATGTTGGTTGGTTCAAACTCTACTAAGAGGAGATCAGCAGAGCTAATGCTGTCAAGGCTTGTGATGGAATGTAGAAGCTGAAGTATATTCCCTCTATTCAGTATATCTTCTATGCCCCGATATGTGTATTCGGGTGAATATAATGTGGTCATGCCACCACAGACCTGCCACTGGGACACCTTTCTCCCCTTGTGCCCCCTATCTTACCCCTTCTTTGCTTCCCCTCTTCAGGTTCCGTCTCTTCCTCCACTCTTCTGCATCTTTCTGCTACTTTCTTACCTCTCTCTTTTGTCTTGTTCTTGTTTGCTTTTCTCATTCCTGCCAGTGCTTCTGCCCCTTCTTTCCCTGAGGCTTGGCCCCCAGCACTGTCCTTTTCCATTCCCCCTTGTAGGAAAGTGGGATATTAAGTAGTGAGGCTAGTAAGCATCACTATGCACTACATTCACATTACCCCAAATAGGTCCTGTGGATTCACACTAATAAATCCCTAGCTCAGTCCTAAAAGTGTGGCATAGAGCAGTCAGGCTTTACTAGAGGAACATGTTTAAGCATTTCAGAGTATCAACATGGATGATAAGTAATTGACACAACTCAAAAGAAATGTTTACAAATATAGCGGATTTTTAAATAAATGTCGACACCAAATATGAAGTGAATTGGCTAAGTATAATCAGAGTTATGAATTTTTAAAGAAAAATAAATCAGTGTATTTAACTGTTGCAAAACAATAACATTGTGAAGAGGTAGAGGTATGTTTTTCTAATTGTGAGGGAAAAGAATGTAGGAGCTCCTTATACTTATGAATTATTTGTAATTTCTATATTCAGTTGCGGTGGATAAAGACACACTTTTCAACATAGTTCTTCTCCACAATCGAATTAGTGCATTGTGAAAATGCTTGAAACTTTTATTATCTAAATCCCAAAAATAATGTGTGTAGATTCACTCAATCTTTCCCACAGGACCATTAATGCAGATTACCTATCTTCTAAAAGGCCTCGAGACAAGTGTCAGATTATGATATGGGACAGTCGGACCAATGTCAGAAGTCTGCGGTCCGACTGACCAATTATTATATGACCGCCATGGTAGTGGTCAAGGACAAGGGCTGCAGCACAAGTCATAGTGTAAAAGAGCACTTTGTGCATATCTATGCACTGTGTGCCAAGCACCATGTGGTGCATCGCACACGGTGCATGGATGTGTATGGAGGCAATACATGTGCTCCCAGGGCAGAGGGATGGGGGCCCTGTTTGTTGCCTCCAAAGTCCCTTTCTGACAACCTTTTTGTGGCAGTTGGACAGCCATGAAAAGGCCGTCAGAAAGGGACATCATAATCCCGACAGCGGTGCCTGCCTCTGCACGGCCACCATTCGGGATCACGATTTCAACCACTGTCTCTTCGTCATCACTTTTCCTGGCAGAGGTGGTGACCCGTCCCCTGACAGATAGTTCAACTGTCATATTGTAATGCGGTGTTCGGCGCAACAGTCTGTCTGTCGGTGGGACCGCCACTGACGGCCTGTCGGTTGTAATACCCTCCAAGGGAAGTTTCCCAGGGCAGTCTCCCGGGATTGCAACATATTTCACACTTGAAAAATCGATTTTCTGCATTCGTACTACCTCAGGTGCCTGTGAAGTGTGAATTCCTTGAAAATGGAGGACAGATTACGTTTTTAAATACCTGGTCAACCTTATCCATCCAAACAAATGAAACTGTTTCTCCGCATTTTAGTCAAAGGAGAAACGACTTTACATTTTTTGCTTAAAAAAAATAATATTTTCGTGTTTTTCAGGTGTTTAGGTAGTTCCCAGTGTTTTGTGTTTGTAAGCTGTTTAACATTCTCTGTATTCCAATAGTAGTTTTGGTCTATTAATATCAGATATTCTACATCCATCAAAACCGACCATCGACAGTTGACTAAATAGAAGAAAGTTAGACCAATACTGTACCGGGCCAAATATTGTTGCATTGCTCCGAAAATCTAGTCCGTTTCTATTAACATAATTTTTAATATATCATTCTGCCACAGTGCTGCTTAGTGTATCAGAGCAGTTAAAGGTTACAAAATGTGCCACCTGGTAGCTTAGTAATAATGAAAGAGTTGTAGCAAGGCAAGAGCCTCACACACAATGCTCATCACATGACGCAGCTGCCTCCTGTAGCAGAAGACAGGTATGTATGTATTGGTAATTATATAGTGCAAACATCAATGAGGAGGAAGAGAATTGGTGTATGTTAATGCAGAAAGGGAGTGATAAAAAAAAGTATAACATAAAGCAATGTATTTGTCGCATATGGATTGAATATTTCACATATATTTGCAATATTAGACAGAGAAAGTATACGTGATATGCTCAAGACCACACAATTTCCAGTGACGTGGTAAAGCCAAGTTTAGAACCACATTCCCCAGCTTCCAAAAGAGCAGCAATGTAAGCCCAAAAGACATACAGCACATGATGAAGCTGTGCAAATTACTCACACCGGCATAGAGGTAACGAGTACAGGCAGTACTGACAGTTATAGGCACACACACACAAAATTCCAGCACAATGGAAGCTTGTCTCACACTAATAAGGCGCCTCTACCACATTGAACGATTACTGCAGCTTTGCTAAATTAACTTATTTGGGACATATACACTAGGCAGTAGAAAATAAGTTATCCCAACCAAAAATAACAGTCTACAACTTATGATATCACCTCTCGTATTCACGTCCATTTAATGTGTATGGGGTGCAAGAATTGAAACTGTGACCTTTCTACACACTGAAAACCTAATCGATCATCATCAGCTCTATGTGCTAACGCACGTTTTTTCTTTTCTTTTTTTATTAATAAACAAGGAACAATTTTTTACCCCCTGGTGATACCCTTTGCTCCCCAGGTTCTACGGGTTTGGATTCAATTTTCTCACTCTGGGAAGGGAGATACTCTAGCCATTTGATGGAGCAAACTCCATTTCGTGGGAGTTAAAAGGATGAAAGAGAGTTTGTCAATGCCAACAAACTCACAAGTTTGTGGGCAATCACAAATTTTAAAGGCAACCTACACCTTGATACTCCAACGTCTAAACCTTTGTGAGGGATTTTGTGAGGGGTTGCTATAACAAATTTCTTGCTCACACATGGCAGAGAAATATGCATTAGGAAAAACATTAATCCTGGCCGGAGTAAGTCTGTGAGTTTTAGGGGTATCCAAAATTCACATAATTTGCTTTTGCGTAATTGCATGAACTTTTGTGAAAAATATGGGAAATTATACCTAATTAGGAAACATACAAATCTGCCAATTATACTTTACTGATAAACGTATCTATACATCAATTTTTGATGCGAGGGAGCATTTTGCACTTAAAATGAGTGCAACAACACAATTGCTATAAATAATATATGCATGTTTTCTGGTTTCTTGTGCTTTTTGCACAGTCCTGCACTATAATTTTGTCACAAACGAATATTTAATCATGTAACACGGCATCATTTTAGGAATTTCATGTAATACGCATAACACTATATTCCCAAAATTACGCGAATTACGCTGGCGTAATTTAAATATTTCATGCAGGCCTAATGGGCATAATGAATTCTAGACAGACTTAAATGATGGGTGAGAGGGGAGAATGGGGAAAGTTTGAGCTAGGGGAGAGATCACAGGGAAATAAAAATTGAAAGAGTGATGCAGGGGAAAGAAAGAAGTGAATATAAAGGGAATTTCTAGAACTAGTGCAGAGCGAAACAATCAGAGTGAATAGAGAGAGGGTGAAGGGGAATGGTACAGATACAGGTGGGAATAGAGAAGAGTAAAGTGCGGAAGTAACTGTGATATAGCATACGTGAAATGAAAAAAGTGAAGACATCTACATGGAAGGATTTAGAAATAAGGAAAGAATAGAGTAGTTGAAAGTGAAGTGTTATAGGACATAATGACAGGGACAAAAGAAATACAGGAAAAGGGAGAGAGAGACAACTGGGGGTTTAACCATCAGCAGAGAATACACGAGGGGAAGTGATGTGGGCGGAATAAAAGTGTAGAATGAAACAGAGCATAAGTAATAGGCACGGAGGCAGCAGGCATATAGTTATCATTAGGGCGGTAGATGCAGTGACCCCAGTGCCAAGGATGTTGTGGGACTCATTGTGCCGTAAGTTTAGCTGCTGTATATTTAATTGTTCATTCACAGGATTCAGGGCACATTTTTTCTGCTCGAATTATTGTCCAGGGATCCTTACTAAGCCAGTGGGTTGAACTAACCCCTATATTAATCTCATAATTCAAAGACGTAGTATATAATGACCACAAGCATCGCTCAGGGAGCCTCATGGTAGATGTTAGCACTGTAAAAATGCCGAATAAAACAAACAATAAGTCGTTATGTTGGTCTTTATAGGGTGCATTGCTCTTACTTCGTTTGACAGTGTTAACATGCAGAAAATGACATAGATTGTATGCTGCTTTTAGTGTGTGCATAGTCGACATTTCATTAGTACTCAATGATTTTCACTATGTAGGAATCACTTCAGAAACTGCTGTATGCAAATTAAAGATGCTAGTCAAAACACAAATTGGTTTACGTGGTGGAGAGAGTTTACCAGTTTCCAGTATTGCTAATTTAGGCGAAAACAAAGAAGTGAGTTTGGTATACAGAACAATTTCATGCTTCATTTGCTTTTGAGCATTCCCAAGGGACTTAGCTAAACCTTTTCTAACTCCCTGCACCATTTGAGAGGGACCATAATAGTCTTATAGGCTGCTTCACAGGAGAGTTCATCTGCCCGTCAGACACAGAAAACTCAATCCGCTCCTCACAGGAACTCTGCGACGCCCTTGCCAACCACTTCCATAGCAAGATATCAAACATCAACAGTAATTTCGATCACCGCCCAATGCAGCATCCCATTGACCACTATAGACGACCACCCCTCACTGCATTGGAACAACTCAGCATAACAAACACAATTATTCTAATGAACTTGGAAGCTCCAACCGAACCATGCCACCACCAACTTTTTAACCTTGTAAGAGACAAGATCAGCCACTAGCTCACCATCATCCTTAACCTCTTCATCACCATGACCACCTTTCCCGATACCTGGAAACACACAGAGGTGCAACTTCTCCTCAAGGAACCCTCTGCCATCCCCAGCGAGCTTGAGAACTACCATCCCAACTCACTGCTCCTATTTCCCACAAAAAGTTCCTTGAGAAGGCAATCAGCCTTCAGCTCACCGAACACCTGGAGAGAAATAACCTGCTGGACCCTTCCCAATCAGTTTCCAGAGCCAATCACAGAACAGAGACAACCATGATTGTCACAGCAGATGACATCTGCACCCTACTCAACAGCGGAGAATCAGCTGCCCTCATCCTGCTTGACCTCTCCGCAGCCTTCAACACCATCTCCCACCACAACCTTATCATTCAATTGGAATCACAGACGATGAACTCAGATCAGGTAAATGGCATCCCTTCTAACTGGGCGCACCCTGAGAATCTGTATCTCTCCCTTCATCTCACAAGAGAAGCACACCATCTATGGTGTCCCTCAAGGCTGATCCTTCAGTCCAACCCTCTTAAACATCCACATGACACTACTTGCTGAGATAGTTGAAACCCACAACATCAACATCATCTCCTATATCGACAATACCCAGCTCATCCTGTCACTCTCAGTGGACCCCACCTAGACAAATACCCTGTTAGAAATGGCATTTACCAATTCTACGGGGGGTAGCATGGAGCAGAGCAGGCAGGCCAAACTCTTGAGGACACGTGCAAAGCATCCACGCTGTACCCACAGACAACACACCAGTCACACTACAAAAGAGGCACAACACCGCTTCTGGTTGGAAAAAGAATACGTTTTGTACTATCTCCAACCTGCAAAGGTAAAACACAATAACAGCAGTAATCACAATGGGGCGCCAACTGGCGCCAGAGCAAAGTATACCAGGGGGATTATTTACAAGGAAAAATGGGAGAAGTAAGAAAAAGGGTTAAGGAAGTCCATTAGTGTCCAGCTGAATTAAAAAGAATGTCAGGAAATGCATAAAACATAAGATCAATATTGCAGGGCAAACTCAGACCTTAATACTTGGCCTCACCTAGAAGTAAGCTGTAGGCGTAAAATAAATCATTAGGCATGAAGACCCCTCATGCATGGCATCAGCATACAAGCAATCAATAGTCGTAAAATATTGACCTCAGGGGTAACATCAGTCTTCATATAACAGCCCTATGCATAAAGATAAACATTAGTAATGGAAGCCCCTTGTGGATAAACTCCTTAGGCCAGCAACACTGAGCAAATATGAATGGCATCAACAGCGTTAACAACAGGAGGTAAATCTGAAACCTGTCAGGACTAAAACACCTTTAACAAGGGACCTCAACATCAGCACCTGGGGCATATATCTCCCTATACCTCAGGGGTGTACTGAAGATGACTCAATGGGCATACAACCACTAGGCTTAACTCAGGGCAAAGGGCATCTTCCTCGATGCGAGTACACCATTTAATACATCAACCCTAGGCATCTGTTCTATTGATGCCCAGCTCAGGAGCCTCAGTTCCTTTTGGGCCGCTTCAGTTTACCAGGGGCCAACGGGACCCAACTACAGACTCCAGGGGGCAGGACGGCCTCAGTTGCAGCCAAACACTAGTCCCGGGGGCAATGAGGGGTAGCCTCCCTCCTTGAACAACTCCGCATACAGGCGCCACAGCTCCTTGAGTGCACAATCCTCCCAACACGGCGCTCAGCAGGTACAGCACTTAGAGTACACAGCGGTGCTTTGGGGGCAGTCACAACAGCGCTGACAGTGCTCAGGCCAGCAGCAGGCAGTACAGTTCAGGTAGTTTAAGACCACCCAGGGCTCCTGCAGCACAGCGCTTCCACGATTATAGCCCTTAGCAGGCCCTCAGCAATTCAGTTCATTAACAGGCCAGCGATTCCCAGATTATAGCGCTTGGCAGGCAATCAGCAGGGTGGTCTTGGTCACAGCGCTCTTGGGACACAAGCAGTCTTCTGCAGGCCAGCACTTCCAGGCACACAGCGCAAGGGGGGCGGACAGTCCCAGCAGCAACCCCCGGGTTAACACTCCTCACCTCCTGGAGGGGGTCCAAGATGCTCCTTCCCTTCTAGGCACTTCTTTGCGCAGTGCTTCCGTGGCACAGGGTCCCGGCAGCTTCAGGAACCTGGGGGGGCCCTCCTTCCTCAGGGGCCCGGAGGACAGAGCAGTAGACACTACTGGGCCATGTCAGCAGGTAGTTGGGGCATCATCAAAGCAGGGTGGTAGGCTTTCACCATCCCCACTGCAGCATGGCCCTCCTCCCACACGGCAGCCGGAACTCCTGAAGTGGGGCTTCACAAGCCCTGGGGACAGTAGGGGGGTTCTGGATGGGTGCAGGGTCCAGCACACAGGCCCAAGTGGCGGTATCCCCTTGCAGCAGGTCCCCTCACATTCCTTACCCAGTTATGTCTCTGCACATCACATTTCTACTGCTCTCTCTATACCAGAACGGCTGGAAGCTTCTAGAAGGTCCCTCCAAATGCTGGGATTGCTGGGTACCAGACAACTAGACCGCTAACCCACCTCAGACAGGCCAACTAGTTCTAACTGGCTCAGGGGGAGGAGTAGAGCACCCTGGTTGCCAGGCTTTCCCTCCAAAAGCAGGGGTGGCTGGGTACCTAACAACTAGACTGCTAACCTCCTGCAGTCAGGTGGCACAACGCATAGCCTTGGCAGCCATTTTAAATGCAAAACACAAATGCAGCATTTCACCAGGATACATGTTTACAATGGGGGACAATAAATGTACACACCATTGCATTGCATTTAACATTAACATGGCGTCACATGGCCTATTCGGTAACCTTCACCATGGGGGAGACATCCTACATTAGGGGGGCGAAAAGCAAAAAATGTTGGGAAAAGGGGCCAAGTCTAACATACCCATTTCCACAACTGTCTGAAGAACATCTCAACCTGGATGAAGAACAACTGCCTGAAGCTCCACACTGAACTGAAGTTCTGATTCTTCGACAAACACACCTCCCTCTGGAAAAATTCCTGGTGGCCATTGGAACTTGGTCCCACCCCCGCCCCTAAAGACCACGTCTGCAACCTCTAAATCATCTTGGACAGCAAACTCTCGCTTCTGTTATTAATAAGGAGCTAGCCAAGAATCACAGCAATTCACTTGCCTTGCTTTTGATTGGGATTATACATGAAATCCCGGATATCAGCATAATATCCTCACATTACAAGGAGCTATCATATGATTCAAACTACTCCGCACCACTGCAGTGAGGATGCATCAATGCGAGCTGTGGACTGACCCAGTCTGCCATTTTGGGCACGATTTACGGTTACCTTATCCCATTGTCCCGATGAAGACCAACATGCAGGGGTCTGAATTTACCTTCTACGCCTACGTCAGGTTGAAATGTCAACACCACTTATCCCATGACATGGATTATGTTGTATTAGTCCATGGTGCATTTTGAGTAGACTAGCTTCATCTCTCGAAATGGACATGAAAGAATAAGACAAAGCTGATTTGAAGACAGGCCCAAGTATACTGGTTTACTGTTTCTGATAAATATGCCAGCCAGTGTCCATTGGATAAAATGATGAAATTATGATTTTCATATACTGTTCTCTGAAACTTCCTTTTTCTTATTCACCTTGCACACAAACACTCTTTCTTTGCACCCTCTTTTGGAGCAATTGTTGATTGATATATCTTTGGCATTTGTGTGTATTATTTACTTTGATATTTTGTGTAATAAGAGCACATAAAGGATTTGTATCTTTTTCTTTGGTGTGTAGAGAAGAATTTTCTTTTTTTTCTGTATAATGAATAATTTAGTGTCTGACCCAATTTAATTTAGGGGTTACAAGCTCTGTTGGTTCTTCCGAGAAGTGACGTCAGGACCACCTTGTATCTTTACTACATGAACCACCACCTGAATTGCCACCTGCTCTTAGGACCTTCTTCTCCACTCACGTCACTTTTGCACAGATACCATGCCTCAGCCGCTGCCACTACAGAGGACGCTCCTTCTCCCACCTGACCGCCAAGTCTTGAAACTCCATTCATACTTTACCCTCGCTGACCCACTTCAGGAAGGGACTCAAGACCTGGCTTTTCCACAGCACAGCGCCTTAATAACCTCTCAGGTGATAAGCTGATAAGCCACTCTATACAAGTTCCGCTTGATTGATTGATTGATATATCAGTTGTGAAATGCCCTAAACTGGAGATATAAGCCTGAGTTGCAGGTGATGTCCTCAAACATGGGAAAGGGTCTTTAACAACTATATTGTACTAATTTAAGAAAAGAGAAATAGAAACAATGGAATAGTGTCAGAAGGACTATACAAGCTATTATTTACTCCAAGTCACTTAATTGTCTTTAATGGAAATCTCAACAGATCAGTGCTCTAATCTATGTTAGCAAACATGTTTATTTATTTGGAAGACACACACATTTTACAAAATGACTAAGTATATTTGTAAATTATCTTGTCTCTGTTACATCTCTGGCTGCTGTTTTATGTTTCGAGTTAGAGCCATTTTGCTGAAAAAGCAGTGCCAGGACGTGGAAACATTCAGGAAGAAAGTAAAGAACAATGATGTGGAAATACAAATCATATTCCACTTTAGGGCATCTCACATAGACAGAAACACATCTACAGTGGAATTGGTTTAGCAGGCAGTTCACGTAGCCTGAGACATGACTTAAGATCAAAGGGAGAGAAGAGACATGCCTTGGAGGGAGGATACTTTAATTGACAAAACAAATTCTGAACTTGAACATCGTAGGACAGATGTGAGGCACATGTCATTGCTATGCACGCACCGCCCCACAAAACATCTGTTTCGTTTCGTCTTCAATTGAACATGCCACACATAGGCATACCCGCGGCATACACTGTTCTTTGAGGTTCACTCCAGGAGTTTTATGACCAGGGCGAATTCTTATCATATAGATTTTGGACAGGAGTCAAGTCTTTTTTTCTTAGGTCAGATACTACTGTGTGCCTGCTGCTTTCATAAGGATGTATTTATAATTCAGAAAAATGAGGCCATCTGTCGAGTTTCCAGCATAATGATTTTACTTATTCTATTGAAATGTGTGTAGTTTATACAACATGCATTAGAAAAAATAGAATGACTGCTTGTACAGACAATATTTGTGATGCTTGATTTCGCAACCAGTGTTTTTGCTGATGTAATTAACTAATTTACATACATTTTAGAGAAGAACTTAGCCCACGGGGAAAGAAAATGTTCGTCCCTTTCAGATCCTTATCAGCAGTTTAGGACTGGCAGAGTAATTGCACTTGCTTTGTCTCCAAGGTGCTCAACATATTCAGAGTACCTTAGTTCTGTACAAATCAGAGGAAAACAACATAACTGTAATAACATAAAATAAAACTATTTAAAATTAACCATACATTTCTCTTCAAAATCAGAAGTGCATCCACCGTTTGGTTTTTGTAGGAAACGCTTCAGTGCATTTTATACCCTAAGTTTGCCCATGTAATATATTTTGGGATGTATGTTTGTGCGTATGTTATAGTATTTTAGTGCACTCCTAGCCAGATAGTGGCACTGACGATGAGGCATTAAGCCATCATTTTATTCATGGTAGTTTTTCAAAGTAACAGGTCAACATAAGTTCCTAATGTGAGTTGGGGTAATGCTCTTTGATGAAATGTTTTTTCAGTTAGTTTCTTTCGAAATTGTAGGTGAGCTAGAGACATTCTGGTGTCTCAGATCTTAGGTGCATGAATGCAGAAGCCCTGCTTACTCTTTTTCATTCAACATTTCTTCATTTCTGCTCTGGCATTGTCCTGGGTCCTGGTTCGTGTCTGGTTGCCTGAGGTAGTTAGTTTCTCTGCCAAAATGCTGGGATACTGTTTCTGATGATCATGTATGTGGTGCCATTGTTTTTGAAGGTGTACAGGTTCAGAGGCAGAGTTTGTGTTGTTCCTTCACTGATGGAGTGATATGGTCAAACTTTGTTAGGCCACA
Source organism: Lissotriton vulgaris (assembly GCF_964263255.1). NCBI lineage: Eukaryota > Metazoa > Chordata > Amphibia > Caudata > Salamandridae > Lissotriton > Lissotriton vulgaris. The sequence continues at coordinate 505,014,221 of NC_141694.1, forward strand.
TGATTAGTCTGGTGAGAATAAATGTGAGATACTTAGAATTGGCCATCATTTGAGAGGTACAGCCATCTGATCCAGGTTCATCTCTGATAACCAGGCTTTGATCCGCAGTTTCGCTGTTTCAAAGCAGGAGGACGTTTGATCACGTGATCATTTGTATATGCACAAAGAGCATGGTAGGTTTAGTGAGTAGTTATTGGATATCAAATATTTACAGAATACGTTTCCCTTTCATTTCGCTTTTTGAAAAACAGGGGCTGGCTTAATTTCCTCAAACATTATGCATTTTTTGACTTGATACCAACTCATTGGATGAATATTAAAAAGGAAAACATTTACATTTTTCACTCAAAACAATGTTTTTTAAATTATTCCAAGACATTTTTTTTAACTCAAACTTTCTACGTTTATAACGTCCTCATAGAGTGCTGACCTTTCTAATTCATATGTCACTTCTGGTCATTTCGAACACTAATATTTGTTAATTTCATTGTACACCAACTGTGAGGTACCAGTCCATAAGCCAATGTCAGTTGATAACCAGGCGGAAGCTCTTCAGTTTCCAGATTGACAGCACTCATATTTATCAAGTGGGTACCCTGCTCGCTTTGGGACTGTGAACTATTGAATTATCGCGAGTAATTTGGGTAACAGTGGCTTATATCCACTGAGCTATCCTTCTAGAATCATGTGATGCACAAGAAACCAGAACACATTTACACATCAATAAGAACTAAAGGACATTGCTGCAACCCGTTGATTGTACAGTAACTCATACATCCAAGGAATTCCCAGAGTTAATTTAGAAATGATTTTGAACTGCAAGAGATAACACTTACCCACATTCAGTGTTCAGAGTGTAACCATTTTCATAGTGGATTTCATTCCTATGCACAATCATTTACTATTCACTAGAATCTTCTGAAGTCTTAGCGTGGTTCCGTAAAATGCTGAAATCCATAGATTTACTGCCTTTCGAGTGGTTCACAGTTACATTTTGGAATTTTCAAGGTTATGCCGTAAAACATGTGAAAGTCGTTGCTTTCTAGGTGTAATCACAGAAACGTTTTGAAAAACTCATCTACAAAACCAAAAACATACATGTATATTTTTACTTGAAACAATCCACTTGTAAATTGTTGTTTTCTTTTTTCAATCTATGGAGGAATCATTTCTTCACAACCATGCCAAATGCGCAGATGTTCTTTTTCTTTGCCATTAAAGAAAGGGGTTTACTCCAGCCCTTGACTGTATTAAATCGCATACCGTTTCTAAGATGGAAAGGCTTCAAAGAGGAGTTTGAGAATAGCCACAATGTGTAGGTTTTTGTAGTTCATAAAGTTCAAGGAAATGTCTGCGCCATAACAGCTATTTCTCTTACACAAGATGACATTGATTCACATACGTGTCATTTCACATGTGCAAAAATGACAACGTTCTTCAATTGCACAAGTCGGTTTGACGTGGTAAGTCATAAACAGCTTTGCAAACAAAGCCCTAAGGGACCTTTTTGTGAGCCGGTTTGCATCTCTCTTGCACCACACAAACCTTACACGCAATTTATGAAGCTAAGCAAGAACACTTTGCATGGCACTGAGTGGCTCCATAAATCTGGAGTAAGGCAACACCGCACAAATCGCTGCATAGCTTTACTCTGCCCTGGGAAGTTGTTTCATGGGCATCGCGTGGGGGTGTAACTCCGATGGTTCTTGTTGCATTGCCAGATTTTCCAGAACTGGTAGACCACAAAGGATGCTTGCCGTGCATGAATTGCAACAACTGCAATTGCATAATCACAGGAAATACCATCAGACACCCTATGAAAGGCCATCCCATCAAATTACAAGTTACCGCCACTTGCGATTCCACGAACCTGATCTATGCCATTAAATGTCCCTGCGGCAAATTGTACGTGGGCAAGACTGAAAGAAAAATCAAAGTGCGTATCAATGAGCACAAATCTAACATTCGAACAAGGCACGAGAAATCCAACGTCGCTACCCATTTTCACGAACTTCATCAAACCATTGCCCAACTTCGATTTATAGTACTGGAAATGATTACAAAAATTGAAGGCACTGACAATCGCAAATTCCTCCTTAAAAGGGAACTTGAATGGATGTATCGTTTACAGACACTGAAGCCACACGGACTCAACGATCGTGTTGAATTTAGTTGTTATCTATAACGCTGACATTGTATTATACACCTATTGACAGACATGCTGCATTGCTCTTTATGTTTTTACGTTTTCATGCATTTATGTTTTATGCTTTCCACTTATGGTGTTCACACTATATTACCCTCTCCGACCTTTCCAACATGGCCACCACTCCACTTTGCATCTCACCCCTTTTCTATGTTCATCCCACACACTCCATGCGAGTCCGTCTTCCACCTCCACGTTCACTTATTGACTTCCACGCTCCCTTCCGGGTTTCCTCACTCGGAACAGAACTACTTATTGACCGACCCAGCGCATTTCAGCACTTTAACCCTGAAGTAAGTCACTCTTTTATCGGGTAGGTTGCAAACTTCGCACCACCCGTACCGTTGTTACCCTTAGTCACGCTATTACATTTCATCACGTCTTTCACACTTGGTAAATTTCTCCATCACGCTCCCGCACTACCCCATGACCCTGGAACTTTTCTCGCCACCCGCACCTATCTCCTTAGTTCACCATGCGATTTACCTTTCTCAGTCCACATTTGATCTTCTGGCACTATCTTTTCCCGGTTTTTTCACACCCCTGCACTAATATGGTGTACATTAGCTTCACTTGTTGTACTTCCCTCACCCTAATTTCCGCTCATCTCCCCTTCTTTCAGCTCTCCTTGACAAAGGGCTCTCCGCCCGAAATGCATCGGAGTTTTCATCCAACAGCTAAATTGTTGATCTAACCTATTAATTTTGTTGATATGACGACAATATCACGAAGAAATTACCTATGATAATGATCAAAGAATAAAATAATTTTTCCCAAGAACACTGGAATCAGTTACTTTGACCCACCCCGGAGTGCCTCTTCCAGGGATGTACACGCATTTCTAATGCGCACACAACTTGTTCTAGACCTGGGAATGCGCCCAACAGATACACCTCAGATAAGGCGTAACAAGGAGAAATATCTTGTTTTCTCCTAGTTACTTCCTCTTTCTATGTGTAAATGTAAATGTGTTTGTATTTATATAGCGCCTTCTACCTAGAGGTCCCGTAGCCCTGTATTCAACCGCTGTGGAACCCTTCCTTGCTTTTCCTGTGAGATGTCCACTTCTGTGCACCCCCAAGGTGAAGCCAGGCATCCAAGAGCTGCTGGGGCCGTTGTGGAGATTAAGCAAGCTATTGCCCAGAGTCACAGAGTGGGACCCATGATTAGACAAGGCACCAAGGCGAGAATTATCAGGTCTGGGGAGATTGAGTCCAAGAGCCGCCGAGGCAGGAATTTGAATCCTGGTCCCAGGCCAGACCTCTGCATCCGGGTCTGCCGCTCTAACCATTGAGCCACGCTTCTCTATTCTGAAATGTTTTTGCTGTCGCTACTTATGTTGTACTTTTCCAATGTGATTTTTACCTTCTATGTTTGCAGGATATATGACCTGAACTGCTTTTTGTGTGTGAATACGTTTTGTTGCTTCCGCTTGTAGTGTGTCAGTTTTCTATATGCAAGGAAGCTTTTAATTCTCTTGCCTTTAATGTGCCTGATCTCTCAGGAGGAAAGTTAGCAATGACGCTACTTGTGCTCTTTCTTTGGGGGTTCGCTTGCACTGTCGGTGACAGGGGTATGCCGCTTCTGAGTGGTTGGGAGCAATCCATACAATGGAGATGAAAACTACGACATTTTTAAAAAGCGTCTACTCAAAGCTCATTAAAAGGTTTTTGCTTGCTAGCATTAGTTTAACTTGATTATGATGAGAGTATATTAGGAGTTTACGATCACTTGGGATCCACAATATTGTATTATTCTGATTCACAGTTCTGCATTTCATGTTTAAGGACCATAGACCTGATTCATGAAGCTATTTGTGCATATATGTTTAGCTAACATTCACAGAATGCGTACTTTCTGAACGTAAAATGATGTTGGCAATTCACAAAAGCCACATTTACACTCATGAAATAATTTACTCACACTGAGGTTTCTATGTGAATAAATGTTCTCTTGGAGAGGGGAGTGCCTTTTTTGGGGGAGAATGCTTTCAAGTGAATACACACTTTTCCTTTTGGGAATTTAAAAACGACACTCTGAGTTGTTCCCACTCTCAAATGGTCGAAGACTTATTTATACCCCTAGTCCAGGGTGAGAAGGGAAAGAAAATTCCTCCAGAATTATCTATGGGAAGGGCTTTCTCCAGAGGAAATATGTGTTCACCATGGAGAAAAAACATAAAAGTTAGCAAGATCATTTTCACTAGCTCTTTGTTTCTCTATTGCGAAAAATATATATGGCGATATTATCACATCAGAAATAAGACTTTTTAAATGGTGCAGATCCTGTGAGGCAGTAAACATGTGGGTGCAGATTTCTCCTGTTTCTGAGAATCAAGGTTAATTCATTTCCAGATTTTTACTGTGTCACTTGTTATTCTATGTTACTGTGTGAGGTTGGCATCGCCGATGTATGCTCCCTCCTTGACGTAGAAAAATGTTTTTTTCTTCTGCACTGCATTAAATTAATCATTGCTTGTGTTTTTTAACCAGCATAGCTTCCAAAATTGTGTATGTGTCTAATTAATGTAATAAGCTTTAACTGAGAAATTAGAGAAAAGAACAATGGCTGGAAGAGGATATGAGAGAAAAGGAGTACATGTAATTGTTCTTCTAGTATGAGGACATTTAAAAAAAATAATAATGTTCTTGCATTTGATGGAAACCAGATTTTTTTATTTTACCATTTTACCATGAGTACAATTCATGAGGGTATTGTCTTGAGCCTAAATGAGGAAATTGAATGATCTCAAATAAACAATAAAAGTATTGTAAAAATAAATACGGGAAATTATTTCCTCCTTTCAGTATATCTGGAGGCGTATTATATATACATAGCAATTCTCTGTTGGTGCTCCTTTCAAAAGGTGTGTAGGGCATACATAGGGAAACTGCACCCTATTATGTAGACTGTATTGCCCCCAGGTAAGCTGTGAACTCGCTCAAGTGAAATACTGAGTAGATGCTTCAAAGCTGCTCCATGCTTTGCAGTGCAGGCGGCATGATGGGTGCACTTTCAGCAGGGGAGGGAGATCCCCTTGCTGGCGAATGACCTAAGTGACTGCCCCCGACTGCAGGGGATGTTGGGGGGGCCATGAGACCTCCTTTCTTCCACCCGGAGGGCTGCCTTCAGGAGGCGCACTGAAACTTTGCCACTTTTTTGTGGCACACTTTCAGTGCACCTCCTAGAGGTATGTTTGCCTTTGCACCCACATCCATAAAATAATACAGACACAGGGGCAAAGTAATTCCCTCATGTGCGTAGGACCAGACACCCATGCAAATGAGGGAATGCCCTTTCATGAAAATGCTGGTGCTACATGTGCACCAGCGATATTAATAAAACAAATGGGGATGCACAAGTGTTTGCGACCTCTTCTGTAATTTCATTGTGCCTGTGGGGGTACACAAAGTGGGTGCACATGCTTTTTACGCCCCAGGCTCAATGTATAATACGGCCCATTGTGCATAAACCAATGTTGGATATCTTAGTGATAAAACATTCCTAACATTTTAGTATTGCTGACTTTTTAAGAAGAGAACCCAATTTCCTGTTGTTCATAATATATTACACCAACAAATTTAATAGGCACCAGCATAATTCAGCTGCTTATTTGTACAGATGTAAAGCAATTCAGTAATTAATGAGTGTTGTAGATACCATATTGGATGTATCATTGCAAGGTAAATGTTTTAAATAAGTCAATGTCTAGTTTCCTTAGAGAATTACTAGCAAACTACAAATTACAGTAAAGTCATTGGTCTACCTCCACGTAGAAACAATGTTATAAGTATTTCTTTTTCACAGATATATATAAGTAACAATCTAATGCTGGGCGAGTGTTCACAGATTTAACTTTTTTGCAATATAAGCAATAAAAAGTGTGGTTGAAAATATGCAACATGGACAGTAGTGTGATGGTAGGGAGTTGTTATGGATACCCAAAATAAATCAGAACCAATAGAATACATGTTTTCATAGTAATACGTCACTGGTTCAATATTAAGTTGTGGTTGAACTCTGTTGTTGTTCAGTTCAATAGAGTAGGTCAGAATCTAAGATATTTTGGTGGGCTCCAAGCATTACAGTACTTTGATTGTATAGCAGGAATGCTGCTTGAATTTGAATCTCTGAGTAACTTTAACAATGTTTGCATCACAAAATTGCAGTTGTATTAGGTTTCGCTGTTAGATGAAGGTTTAGTGTATCTTTTTAATTCTGAATATGATTACCTATTTTATTGAAACAATCAGCTTCATTTATGCCCTGTGTAAGGACCTGGGTCATTAGTGGTGAAGGGTGTTAACCCCGCACAAATAATAGGGCCACATTGTGTCCTTACTGGGACCAAGTAAAACATTGTAGCAATTGACTTTCTCAGGGTAGCCAAGCAGAGCAGTCCAACAGAGGCCTACTCAGTGGAGGTGGTGTGAGGTGGTGTGAACTAGTAATCACCATTTGCTGGCAGGCAGTAAAGAAACTCAACGAATCATTGTCCAGTCAGTGTTTTTTCTTTGAAAAAGGAGAAATACATTTATTAAACACACACTGCCAAATACTATGAATTAATTTACAAATATATACATCCGGCAGGTGTAAATATCGTTGGTGACATTCTGAAATCACATTTGACCCTTACTAAGTCATGACCTCCATAATTACAATATCCCCATCACCTATACTAAGCAGAACATCACAATATAAGGACCATACCTGACGCCCGGTTAGGCTGGTTTCAAAGATCTTGGGCTCCTTTTACTTTTGGTGGTGGTTCTAGACAACAGAAGTACAGTCAACAGGACTCTTGCACTCTAACAGAGCAGGTTTTACTAGTTCCCTGTGCCAGTCTTCTGCTCTCCTGGTGCTCCTGTCCAGTTGGTGGGGGCCATCTTGTCCAGTCCCTCGGCTACCAGCCAACAGAGCACCCTCTTGCCCAAACCCACAGGTCCTAGAGCCTCCTGGTTGTCTTACAGGGCACTTGGGGTGGCAGCGGAGAACAGATGTTTCCTCAACTGGTCCTCAGTAGCTTAATGGGGGTCAGCCCCACTGGCCCTGGAGTGACCCATTTAGACCTGTCGCCAGCTGCAGATAGAGGCCTTAGCAGGACATCACGAGGCTTCTCCTTCGAGTTGTTTGTGATTCTGCTATCATCACCATCAAGAGTTTTTTTACTGTCTATCCCCAGGAAAGAGGTTTATAATTGTGGGTGGAAAGCTATAGATGTCAGGCACCCCTAGACAATCTGTAGTGGTCGAGACAGTGTGGGCTCAACACCTCTTATTGGGAAAGCATTTTCTTGTGTTTGGAGGGATCAGTCATGGGGACCAGCAGGTCAATCTAAAAATGTCTCAAGGATCCCGCAAAATTTTAATGAAACTGAGGCAACTTTGACAGATTAAAAGCAATCAGGTGGGATACATTCGGAATGCCCATGTCACCTCATCCTCTGGTTGACTTGTTTCAACAAGCTTTACTAGCCATTAAGGTCATACAACATTCTTCAGTACCAACTGAGTCCCTAAATTGTTAAACTCAGTGAGTTGTATGGTGGCTAGCTAAATGTCAATAGATTCTTACAAGTGGTACAAAAGGGGGTGGTGATGGACGGAGCATCTGAATCAATCAAACACTCGCACCCAGTCAAAAGATCTGGGTTTAATCCATCACCGTTCTTTAGCCCACTCTGCCACCCCAGTTCAGACATGGCTATATGCAAATCAGTCTGACCCTGTGCCTCATGGGAACAGTCCAGCCCGAACTGCCAAGCCATGTCTTCCCTGGACCGGAAACAAGCTTCCGAGGACCGGTTTCTGGCATTCCAGCCCTCTTCAGCCCGGCTTGCTTGAATCCAGTGGCAAAGTGAGCAAGGGACTCACGTCTGAGCATACCCTGCCACACTTATGGCGGCCAAAAGCGGTACAAAAGGGGGTGGCGACGGACGGAGCATCTGAATCAATCAAACACTCCCACCCAGTCAAAAGATCTGGGTTTAATCCATCACCGTTCTTTAGCCCACTCTGCCACCCCAGTTCAGACATGGCTATATGCAAATCAGTCTGACCCTGTGCCTCATGGGACCAGTCTAGCCCGAACTGCCAGATAGATTCTTACCAGGCACACACCCATGCTACACACTAAGTAATTTTCACATTTTTCCTGTCATACTTATTTTCAACTGGGAACTACCCAGTGTCTTTTTTTAGTAAGGGGTTATATCACAAACTCCTGCACATTCAGTTGTTACAGGGCTGTAATAGGTACTATGCACAATCTTTAATGCAAGTTTGACACAAAGTTCTTCCCGCCTGTAATATCTGATGGAGCATAATAAGAAGTGGCGTAAAAAAGTGGCCCAGTGAAGGTAGGAGTCTTCAGCAGGGCAAGGCCACAGGTTGTGGTGGAAGAGGACTCCACATTGTTAAATAGCAGTGGCGCGAGGTCTTTGTTGACTTTTGGTAGGAACACTCAGATTGGATGAACTTTGAACTTTGCACCCAGAGAACTCCCTTCACCAGCCAGATATTTTTGCACCTTCACTTGGTGAAAACCCCTTCCTTTGGATTTAGCCAATTTTTTCTGGAGTTTGGATTCTTCCAGTAGAGAAAACCTGAAGGCTGTATTTGGAGAGGGCTCAACAAGGCCAGATACCTTCTCTCCAAAGTCCCGCAAGGATCACATTTAGTGCTGTAGAGAAGAATGTAGCAATAGCTCCTGAATCTTTGGCCCAGCGGTGATGCACCCTCATCAGAATGGCTTAGCAGTGTGGTCCTGGTTCCCCATTGGTTGTCAGAGAAAAAAGGTTGGCAAAAAGGTTCTAAGTCTCAGGTTTTGAAGAAACCTAAGGAGAATTACACTCTAACACCAGTCAAGGGTTGAGGACCACTAGGGGGTGCCACTTGCTGGGGGTAGTACTCGCTCCAGCAAAAGCCTGTGGCAAAATATATGGCAGGTCCAGTTGAAACTTGTCAACTGGGCAATTACAGGAAAGGCATCTGGAAAGCTTGTTGGGTCCCTATAGCTCAAACAGGAGGTCACCCAACTCACCCTTGGAGTCACACTGGGCTCCTAGGTTCTGTGAAAACGGGACTATCATTAGTCTACTTCCAAAGCTAGTTTGGGTAAGTTCTTCTCTCTTCCCTGGGTTTATCTCCAGCTTTGCAAGTGAATCAAAAGGCCCTTTTGAAGTGTAATCAGGGCAGGACACACCTCCTCACCAACCTTCCTGACCGAAAAATCCACTCCCCTACACACCCATGCCCTTTGTTCACTGTCAGGCTCTAATACAGATTTCTCAGTGGGAAGTCTTTAACAATTCAATCAGCTGCCTACTCACAGAAAGGCCCCAGAAACTTTAAAGAAAGCAACAAATCCTAAATAATATTTTAAACTCCAAGTTTACCATTAAAGAGGAGATTTATTCGCAATTAAAATGAGTGGAAGAAGTATTTTTTTGGCTGTTCCCAAACTGAATTTAGCACTTATCAAATGTAATAGGAGGCCAGCCTTGCCACAGAGAAAAACAGCTTTGGAGGTTTTCCAACACCAATCATGTTAAACATTAATCCCTTGCATGCGGCGTGAATTTTCGCGCGGTGCAGGTGTTTTTAAAAGTGGGCGGGATTTGGATGGCCTCTGGCCGTCCTACGCACATGTCCACCATGACGCATGACGACTAGGGGCCGTCATGAGCATGCTATGGGTTAAGGGTTAAATGTACAAAGGTTTTGCGACTCACAGATCAGTCGTTAATAGGTTAGTGAATGAGGACGTGGGGTTTTGGTATGTACGAAAGCCATTCAGAATTTAGTAATTGCAATAGTTTAGCAAATAATCTTTTTTTTTTGCGGCACAAATTTGTGAGTCACAGTTACTGATTCCATAATTGCGACTCAGGAATCTTATGTTCGAGGCTGTCGCGATTAGTGACTAGTTGCAAAAAACACTATTTTGCAAATGCAGTTTAACCTCAGTCAGAAAAAAAATCCCCTTTGGGAAACTTAAACCCCCATAGCATATACACTCAAACACATAACCATATCACCAGACCACAACACCGCCACCATAAAAAAGGGCGAAGTGCTCAACAATTTTGAAGTGCAAATATTTTATTAAAAATAACCAAACATGTGGTCACACATAGAAAATATTTTCCACAGAATTAACACAAATGATTTTGCATTACCACAAAGTAAAAGCATCACATATAACATATAATACAAAATAAGTTAAAAACAGATAAATCAGTGCAACATTGGGAGAACCTGAAAGAAAATTATTCTAGTCATTTAAAAGGAAAATACATCGTACCAAGATCATTTGTCCAATATTTGATTTTCGTATCTAAACTTCAATGATTACAACAAATGTCTCCACAGTCTAAAATGTGCCTTTTTACTAAAAAAGCATCAACGCGTTTCGGTGGTTGTAATTGTTTTTACGCCACCTTCTTCAGGACAGGAGACAATATCGCCCAAACCTCAAAACAAATCTTTTCTATATCCCAGGTGTCTTTCAAGTTCACATGGCAACTGTCACCTTACATCAACACTCTCGGGTGATGTAATGAAGCCTACCTAGAGAACATGCCAAATGAGCATGACTCTTTGACTGGCCCAAGAGAGCCAGAGAGAACCAGCCAAAGATTCATGTCCACTGGATTGGGCAAACCACTCCTCCCCTGCCTTGCTCTCCGAGCAGAGCACCCGGCCCGCCTGCAAAGCTGCACAGCAGGAACAAATACAATGATAATAACCCTGAGGTGTTATCATTGCATTTGTTGTTTTCTTTCACTGCTTTGCAGCAGTGGGGAGTTGCTCCTCCGCCTTAGCGAGGACCCACCACAAAGGCTCGATAAAGGGTGTGATAAAAATTGGTGACATGTGGCATTCCTGCGTTGTGCCTCTTCTAATTGTTACGTGTCCTACCACCTGTGAGTTAATTACAACTTCAGCCTCAGCCTTTCAATATAGGTGTTGCTGTAACATGGCATCGTTTAAAGGGAACGCATAGCATGCAAGAATAGCAAATATAACCTCCCACTGCACTAGATCAAACAATTTTTCTGCATCTAACATAATATTTTCAGCTGCAACTTTATTATGTGAATATAAGCCTCATACCTGGACTAAAAAATTAGTGTTGAGGAATCGATCTTTTGGGTAGAAAACCACTTATATATTTTAACTATAGTTTAAGCTGCAGAGGCTAATCTAGTTGCTAAACTTTTAGTTAGTAGTCTATAGTCAGTATTTAATAAACAGATTTAACGATATGTACCAAGTTATTACAGTAGTTTGTACTTTTTAAGGAAACTGACAATTGCTGCCTCAATAAAATAGAGAGGGACTGCACACCCTTCTAACATTTCGTTGAATAAGACTATCAAAATAAATTGTTTGATAGAAGTCTTGTACATTTCACCTGGCAGGCTGTCCTTGCCAGATGAATTGGCATTAGGTAAGGATTGAATGGCAGCTTTCACTTAATGTAATAAGAGTGGATTTTGAGGGTTGATAGTCACAGCTTAATACTGGGAGTTCAATTGGGTGGAGGAAATCATCTTTTATTTGATCCTTTAGGGTCAAAACTGTCAGGGTAAAAGATGAGCAAAGTGCTCAAGAAAAACGTTGCCAATTAATTGGGTTGTGTAATAGTCGAATTCCTAGTTCCATTAAACATGGACTTAATTACCTCTCTGTTTTGTTTGAGTTTGGTTGACCATGCTAAGAAATGCCCTGCGTGATCGCTTTCGTCATAATATGTCTGAAAGCAAGATCTCTGATGTATTATTTCTTTGGAGATATAGTGATCTTTTCATCACTGACTTGTTTGAATAACCTTAGCTGTGGATGCTGTTGAATTATATAAGAGATGTGCACTAACGTCCATGTAGTAACTAACAAGTCACAAGTCATAGGCATACACCAGATTAGTAAGCCTCAGCCGCCCCATGGGTAGGCTCTTGAGTACCATGTTAGGGCACTAACTCATGAGGTTTGGGATGGAGGGGTGGGGTATAGAGGCCGGAGGTGGCATGGAGGGGCACAAGGTTTGGGTGTTCCCCCAGGGAGCCTGAGATGGGTGGGGGTCTAGAGGCACAGGGAGCAGGTAGGCTGTGGGGGAGCATTGTAGGGGTAAAATGTCTGGTAGGCAGTCAAATAAAAGGAAACATAAAAGTGTTAAAGAAATGATAAGCAGTCGAATCTTCAGGATGATAATGGGTGATACAGTAGAGCAATTCGCACCAGTCCGGCAGGGTAGCAAAGGAGGCAGAATTAGGGAATTAACCCCCACAGTATGAACCTATATGTATAAAAATCCTTACCTGCAACATTAATGGTATTAATAATCAAACCAAATTCAGAGCTATTTTGTTATGGTTAAAAACTTTTAAAGTTAAGTGATATGTGACAGTACACACCCTGAACTGATGATAGCAGATTCAATGCAGCAAAGAAAAACAACCTTTATTTTCAGGCTGCTACTTACATTGCTTTAATATTTTCAACTGTATGACATCCTAATAGTTAGAAAAGTCCGAAAGAAATGTTGGCTACATCAGCAACATTACAATTACACTGCAAAAATGAAACTCATTATTCTGTGTCCTTAAATGCCTGTTGAGGCTACATTCCACATGAGCTGAACCTACTTGTTCTCCAGCAGGAGTAAGGATTCTGCTGCGTTGCAGGACACGTGCATCAATGGCAGAGATGCTGCTTATACTTGACATGTCCACACTATCTTGAGGTACATCTGCACCACTACTAGCTATTTGTTCCTTTTGTACCACCTCAACTGCAGAGGTGATCTGCCCTAAGCCCCCTGAAACGTCCCCACTAAAGTGTGCCATTTCCACCCACCGGATTACTGTGCGCCTGGATAGGGTGGAAGTGGCATCGACCAATCTATTAATGGAACTGGTTAACCCATTGGGTATTGCTACAGTACTCCAGTCTCAACAGCTATGATAGGCATGATCATCCACCATATCCTGGCATATTTTTTCTATAGCAGTGGTGAGGCTGTCCATTGTTTGTGCTCATGTTAGCAAACCCCAAATGACAAGCACTGCTGCATGTCCTGCATCTTTTCATTCATTACTTTTATGTACTATGTTGCACATGCAGAATGTGGATCATGGATACCTCAAGGCATTCAAATACCTGTGCATTAAATTCAGAAGCTACAGCATGACATGTTTCATGGCCAGACTGCAGACACACTGTGGGAAAGACTGCTGTTTTTACCTCACATCTGACTGCCGCATGGGACTATCAGGCAGAGTGACATCATCCATTAATGGTGCCTGTGGTGACAATGAAACAGTGCTACATTGCCCAGGAGGCATGGTTGCCTGAATGGCTATGGGAATCGATTCATCAGGTGCCTTCACTCACTCCACATTGGTCTCATCAATATGTTCCTTGGGAAGATCTTTGTAAAAATGAAATTGTATTTAATCACTGACATAATGACATATTAATGTTTCAGAGATAATAGCATTAGAATAATGCATCTATAACAGGGACCACAGGGCTAATGTTTTGACTACATACCCTATAATGCACTATGAGGGTAAATGTTTTACTAACTTAAAAACACCGGTCTGATGTATGCTAGAGCCTTAAATGGTCATTGGGCATAGATTTAGGTCAGACATGTAATAATGGTAAATATTTTACACTTCCTTTGTTATGTTCCAGGTGCGGTGGTGTCAATGTTTTTAAATCCCACAACAGCCTTAGGCTCCATGGAGGTCTTAACCATGGACTCAAGTGCATTGGGTGGGAGTACAATTGGGGGCCACCTCCTGTTGCCTGGGACTCAGTTGCATTGACACCTTCTCCTTTGCTCGTAACCTAAGGTCATACAACCTCTTTCCAATGTTATCAAGGGAGCAGTGGGTGACTCTAAGTGCATTGCTTTTGTGCTGCATATCCTGCTATATTTTATTATTTTGGGACTTCAGGGCCGACATGGAGCCCCTTCCAAACAGCGCTCTGAAATTTTGACACCATGCTTCAGTCAGGATCCACAGCTCCTTCTCAGAAAGTTCTAGTTTTCTCCTTCTGCCTCCTGCATCGTTTTCTGCACTCATGCTGGCTATTGCTGTTAAAGACACGTTGTGAACTTCAAATCTTATAAACTGGAAATGACAGCTGCTCTCCACCTCCACTTCACATCCACTCAGACTGATCTCGACGTATGTAGTGTGAAGCACTTCATGGTGTTATATTCCATATAGGTACCCCAATATAGGCTTCAGTAACATCCCAACCTTTCACCTTTATTCATCCCTACATTACATACATAATGAGCTGCTAGGACTGACCATGTACCTAGTTACAGTACTGCTTACAGAACATGGGGCTTTCCCTGGACAATAGCCTCATACATTATGCATGATGATCCTTGGATTCTTGGAAACTCAGCAGGACTACCATCTCCTGCATAATAACTATGTGCAAGGTTCATTCCAGATGTCATCCTAAGTCCGACAGTGGCACAGCAAGGTAGAACCCCTGGGGATACCTTCGGGTAAATCAACATCACGTCATGCTGGTGTCAGGAATTCCATGCAGACACACTGACGCGATAAGCTCAAGCCCCTGCAATCAGATACTCCAGTTCGCAGCGGTCTGACATCCCTTGCGGGGTGTCCAACCCGATACCAGGACAGGGTCCCACAGTTTCTCACTTCAGGTAATGGGGGGTGCCTTTATCCTAGAGGGATTTTTGGCCTAACACCTACATACATGCTAGGTACACCTAGGTACATCTAGTTAAGGCAGCATTGTAGAAGTGCGCATTTTATATAATTGACTTGATGGTTATTGCAAAATGGTAGAAATCTATCATCCTTTTACTTTCCTAGTGCTTCTAATCATTTATGTCTGTTACTGTCTAATGATTGTTTCAGCACACCTATTTTACACTAGAATTGGACTGCTCAATAAATACTTATTTAAAACGTCCCTACCTTTTATTCTGTGTAACTCTCTGAGACTAAGTGAGCATGAGTGACTGAGCGAAAACTGATATATCGTTTCCACGGTCCTGAGGAATCAGGGTTGTCATGTTCGATAGATGCCAAGAACTTTTCTCTCCTTAGTAAGAGGAGTTTCTAGTAGCAATGTGAGCTGGCTGGTATACAGGCCAACATATCCGGTGGGGGGTGTCTGGAATCAGTCTGGATACCAAGCCTGCAGTGTATGTTGTCTAAACACGCAGTGCCTGTATAGGTTTTATAGGAACTACACAACATGGCGCCCAACATTGATTGGGTATTTATTTAACAGTCAAATCTGAGTAGTTCACTCATGCTATTCTTAGAGAACCCTACTCACATTTCCTCAGATAGATCTGGAGTGAGAGGGCACAAAATCCACTGCAACTGAGTAGGCAAAATCCTATTTATTGGATGTTGGTTAATCAAGTTTGAAGGACACATTGTTCCTATTGTACATAAAACCTTATCAAAGTTCCCTTGAAAGGCTTGTCTTATTAAAACAATGACTGTACAGGAAGATCCTGTGGTTACAATGAACATCTCAGGAGAAGAAGATCCTGATGCAATACATATTGCCAAAAATGTTAGAAATGCCATCACTCTAAAACTAGTAGCATATGGTGTTACAGCTAGGGGTGGGTCGGTAACAGTTGTGATTGAGGCACACAAGTCATTTAGACAGAGGTATTCTTTTCATGGGTTACATTCCCACAGGCGACTGCAGTAACGAAAACATTTCATTACTATACATACAAACAGTTATTTTTCCAGCCTTTTCCGTCTGTAATTTTTCCAGTTTTTTCCGACCTCGTTCCCACACATTTAAAACACACATACACACAAGAGTACGCAGTAGCCCTTGCTCCTTCATTATATCGCAACCATGTTAGGTGGGATAAAGAATTAACTCACAATGTGATACCACTAAAGTCTACTCCAACTTCACAGAGACAGTATCCAATAAAACAGGAAGCAACAAAACAGGTCAGAGAGATCTTAGATCAACTTGAATACCAAGGTGTGATTGCAACTTGCACCTCATCAATGAATAATCCTTTGTTTCCCTAATGAAACCCGATAATTCCTATTCTTTACTTTTAGAATACAGACATCTAAACTCATGCAAAAAAATATTTGCAGTACAAAATGCACATAGTGCTGCAATAATCAATAACATTGTGCAGAAAAAACACAAAACAACACTGATCTCAAAAGGATTTTTCTGCCAATATATAGCGCCTGAGAGCAGATACTTGACAGCATTCTCGGTGCTGGGGTCCCAGCGGGAATTTAATCAACTAGGGTATAAGAACAGACAGGGGTTGTTTTCTGCCAGGGTAACTGAGTTACTTCAGAATATTGATGAGTAGGCATTATCCTATGTAAATGACATTTATCTGATGGATGACCTAGAATGATATCATTACCTCCAGTAAATTTTCTGATAATTGGGATTTTGAAAATGTGAACAACATGGTGTCTGATATAGAACAATCTGCCACATTTTCTAGCAATGAAATATTAGAAGACATATCAGACATTTTAACACAATGTATTGTTATCAACATTATGGTTGTCATTTTCTACACAAAAGCAGTACCCCTAGAAATGTTTTCACATATCACCAATGGGAACATTGCCCAAGAGTGCCGACAAGTAGTTTGAGGATCTTTGCACAAACATTTTCATATTTTTCAGGGTTTAATATTTCAGACCCAACCTCATATTACTATATGTTTGTACCTACACCTGCACAGAAAAGTATGTTTACTAACACAAAACAGATTTACTCTGCTTCCTTTATTGCTCAACTGTCTGAACAAGGTTTCGACTTATGGAAAGACACTATAGACTTAAAATCGGTCTGGGGTTCTAGAGACTGCCAAGTCCAGGGTACTGAAGTGCTATTTAGAGCATGCCTCATTCCTCAGTAAATGATATTTCTGAATGACACTGTGCAACAAACTTACTGCCTTGGAAAAGCCAAGAACAAGGATTTGAACACACCTCGAATTTCAACACCATCGCAGACCGAGGGTCATTTTACATCATTGAAAGGGGCTACATTTGATGACATCTTACAATACAATAGATCAGACCTCAATTGGAAAGGATGGTTAGTTTGGCCCACAGACACTAATGGATGTCAGGAAAGATTCAGGGGCACAAGCAAATGGTACAGGATCCATAGGCCAGACCCACACTATGTACAAAGAGAACATCCGGGGGTGGTTACATTACACAGTGCTGGGAAGTTATGCCTCGATTGGCTAAGAACCTCAACACTAACACAGGTGAAGCAACACTTATCCTTACTCACAAAAGATGTGGACCCACAGAATATTTTATTAGACCCTAGGACGCCACATCAAAAATGTTTCTATTAGGCTGTCTATCATGAAATTTGGAACATTTTCTCAACAAGAAGCAGCGGAGAGACTACGAGAAATAGATGGGGTCAATTTAGAAAAGGCGTGAGCCGAGCTGACATTGGTTTGACTACGTTAACATCCAGGATTTATTCACTGGGCAACATTGTGTCTTCTGCTATTGATGTTCTAGAACAAGATTTGTCCATATTATAGCATGCACGGACAATCACAATTATGTTTTATTATGTTATTAAGCTGGACGCTGCAATCATTGCACACTGGTTATGTCCCCTGGTGTTTTATCAACAGTACGTCACTATTTCCTGGATTAAATCTAACCGAAAAACAGATGAAAATGCCACACCGGAGAGCAAAATATACAATGCTGCGTATTGAAAATTGGGACATATTAGCCTTCACTGTGGCAGAATTTGCCGTCCTCAAAATGGTTGATCCATGGCCATATAACATTAACGGTCACAATTTTCCAGTTTCAGTATTTCCTGGAGCAACAACAAGCAGGCAGATATGAAGAAATGGGTAGGGAATTAATCAAGCAATCTTGGGAATTACCGTACAGATTTTGATGCAGGAGTGGGGATCGAGAAATGTTTCTAAGTGGTACAAATTTTGAGAACACTTTGGGGCCGATTCACAGAACTAATCTGAGACAAAATCCTACACTTACTTCTTTTGGTATTCACAGAAATCCCTTATGACTACTAACTTTACGTCTGCACTCTGGGCGGAATTTCCGCACTCAGAGCGGGGTTTCCGCACCCGGAGCAGAATCTCCACCTGCGGGCCGGAATCTCTCTTCTCCGGGCCGGAATAGCCACCTCTGGGCCAGAATCTCCACCTCCAGACCGGAATCTCCAAAATTGAAGCAGAACCCATTATTTCATACAGGAAATGACAAACAGGAAGTGGGAGACAGGGAATACATCATAGGAAGTTGTTGGCAGCCATGTTATGTTCATTCTGAGTCGTCCTCTCTCACAGATCAGATCGTCTCCCATCCTGCTACTCTTTTCGACCTTATTTCCCCCCAAATTGTAGAGGGTTATGCAGAGAAAGGACCCCCTTTCAGTGAAAGTGAATTAGACACCTTAGCTGAGGGGGTGATACTCAAATATTCTCAGCTATATGGGGGGCCAGAGGACCAGCTGAGTAATGCAGCACAGGCCAGACTCTGGGCTGACACTGATGAGCACTGCAGTACAGTGGGCGATCACACCAGGAACGCAAGGGCATGCCGCAAGCGATGGGATGACCTAAAATTCTGGGCCCGGCACATGGCTGATGAGCTACGGACCAGTCTCTCGAGCACCATGTTCATCATCCTCGCCTCTCCCCACTGTACAGGAATGTCCTGCGTGCAGCTCATTCGACCCTCAATGCTCAACTGGAGGAGCATAAGCAGCAAAGACCTGGTAAGTGCATTATATGCAATATGTGTCTGGAAGTATGATGTGAGTGAAGACAGAGCTGTACCATCATGTGTCCCATGTCTCTATTCACCTATTCTGTGTCTATGCAGCAGTCAGCATGAAGCAAAAGGCTCACTGTAGCGCATTGACTGTATAGGGCAGAGTGCATTCTGGGAGCTGTAGTTTCATCATGGCAACTGGGGAATTGAGCCACACACGTGCATTTAAACATAAATTTGAACTGCCAGCACCACTAACAGTGAACCAAGGGAATCATAACTGATGTGTGCATTGGATGAGGAATGGTACAGACACTTTCCAATGTGTGTATGAGAGGCCAATGGTATTGGATGCTGTGACTTGCATTGCTTTCGGTGAGTTTGGGTTTTGATTGAGACATATCATCGGGTGTAGCTCAATTCCCCAGTTTTCATGATGCTAAGCTAAGCTTCCTTAACACTTCCCTGTCAGCCCTCTTACTAATCTAATTACTTGAGCTCCTTTTTGCCTGGGGTTTCAGGATGTCGGGGGGTGGGGTGAGGCTGTGTCCTGCCAAACTCTCATTTCCTCTTTGAAGATCAGTTTGGCCCTCTACCCCATTCCTGCAATGTGCTTTGCAGATCTCCTCCTACTCTGTTGTGTTCCCCCTAAACTATTGGAGTCGCACACAAATCTCCTAAGCCCCAAGAGAAAACCGTGACTTTTTCAGGGTAAGGAAGAGCTGGCAGGAGTCAGTCACGTACTCCTCCCCTACTGTGTGTGGAAGATAGGAGTGTTAGGAGACAGACAACCTCTCCAAGGATCTTTTATCTTTGGGTGGCTTGTGTAGGGCCCAATATATCACACTCCAAAATCAGCATGCAAACACAGTATATGGTATTTTACTCACTATGCTTATTGTTCATCTACTGTTCATATGCATATCATGTACATTATAATGATTGTAACTATCATAAGAACTCAGCAGTTTTTACACACATGTCAAAGTTTAAAAAGACCCCTTTATATTTCATCACTGAGCCCTTTCCTATTTGTCTGAAACATGTTTAATTTGTAACCAGACAATTAAAAGCATGGTTATATTTGTTTTTTAAATGCCAAGTCATGTAACACATCTCCACATTTCTTCATGCATCCTTAGGACTAAAGTCGTAACTCCATATTCAACATTCACTGCAGCAATTTGCCCGTGAACTGCACTCCACCAAAGCATCAGTGTTTTAAACACCTTGCCTTGAGAAGGTTAGCCTGCTTTCTGGACCTTGCTCTTATACCGCAGGCTGCCTTATTTTTGCACAAACGGTAACCATGTTAGCTTACAGCTAGGAATAGATTATGGGTAAAAATAAAAATGCATAGAGGAGCCTTGCTACACAAGTCGTCAGGCCATCAGGGTGAATTTAATTAAAGTTTGAGATGAACGCCATCCACACCGTCTCACGTTTTTTTAACATTCATATAGTTGGTCAGAGAGCCATTTGACATCCCCTGCAATTCAGTTAAGAAGCGAGAAGTTGAAGGTCACCTATTGGCTTGTGAATACCAGATACCTAATGGCTGAGGATTGTCCCTTTCAGAATCGTATTGTAGTCATGTAGTGACAATGCTGCTTTAGCACATTACAAACTGTGCCTTTTGATAGCTTCACCTTTGTACGCATGAAAATGGTATTGCAATGAACAAGGAAGGTGAAATAGAATCAATCACTGGTAAACCCACGTAAACAAGCAGGCAATGCGCCAAACGTCATTCAGAATGTTAAAGGCGAATACATTTACAAGTAGAGGAAATGGCTAACATTTGCCATATTGACGTTTCATG
This sequence comes from Lissotriton vulgaris, assembly GCF_964263255.1. Lineage (NCBI taxonomy): Eukaryota > Metazoa > Chordata > Amphibia > Caudata > Salamandridae > Lissotriton > Lissotriton vulgaris. Next base: position 505,035,062 of record NC_141694.1, read on the forward strand.
CAGCCCTAATCCTTAACATTGACATAATAGGTGCAATTAAGTGTTGTCGGCCAGCACTGTATTCTCTGAGCTGTGCCAAAATCAAGAAGATGGAGAACATGTTCTAGGACAGCGGAAGTTACAAACAAAGCATTGAGCCAATGCACAATTGCTTCAAGCGTCATTTACATTCTTAACATTGCTTCAAGTCACATTGTGCAATTGAAACAACATAGGGCTAATAGCTGCAGATATCGATGATAAGTACCAGCATGCGTCTTTGGAATAATGCTGCCTTTTGTTCTTCATGCGCAGTCGCAGTTCAGCACGGCTTGCTTGTTCTCTTCTCTCCTTTAAAAACATCATGAAAATGGAGCCAAGTATGCTGCACTGGGAATGAATAGCTTTAAAACAATAGGTATATGCTGGCAGAACCATTAACATTCTGCACATTGTGGTCAGTGACACATTTTATCATCTTTATTATTTTATTTCATGTGGGGTTTTGTAAAGGGCTGGTAATCATCTTGCAGTGGGCTCGGAGTCCTTTTATATGAGTAGAGGTACATATAGGAGTGATATTGTAGCGGAGTATATTTTCAGGAACAGTGCTAAGGAATGGCAAAGCCTTGTAAAGAGCAGAAGCCCTGAGGCCTTCGATTGAAAGGGGGCATCATAGCCAGCCGTAGGCCTCTGGCCTTCAGGACCAGGGCGCCAACTAGAGGGGACGTTTGTGCCGAATATTGTCTTAATGCCCAGGTGAGACGGTGGATCTGCCACGCTCTTCTGAATTTTAACAACTCATATTTCAGGCAAACATTAGTAACATCTGATTGTTAATTTTATATAGCCTTACCAGCAGTGGATCGGGGAGAGTTACTACCAGATGACAGTTTTCCTTTTCAGGAGCCCACTGCTGCACGTTTCAAGGGGTGACAAGGTGTCAGTATTTCACTGGAAAATTAGGAGAGTGTGGTGATGGACCAACATTCCTTGCAAAGATTCAGTCAGTCAGTCAAAATACTTTAGTTCGGCTTTACAGCCATAAAAGCACATTAAAATATACATACATTGAATAAACAAAATAAAAAAAAGATGCACAATTTATGTTCCGGCGTAGAGATTATTGGAGCCATAAGGTTGGAGGAGGCACTAAACCTCACAGCCAGCCAAATGTGCTATGAAGTTTGGGCGGGCTAACACACCTCTGGAAGATATGAACTGTAATAGCTTCTCTCATCAGCCTTTGTTCTGAAGGGTTGTATCCACATGCATATTTATGGACTGCTGTATGTTCTCACTGTAAGAGTTTCTTGGAATCCATTACCTGAGCCTCAACTGGGAAGATATAGGTGTAAGGAACAGATGAGCAATGTGTTTTAGAGTGTTTTGCATGAGCTATGGTCAAAGAAGCAAACACGTCTTAGAACTTTAGAATCCTTAAGAGCTCTTTGCATCTGAGCGATGCAGCCCACGGAAACCAGAAATCTCTGTGAGTCTATCGTTTGAGACTGAGTGGCCTATCTCAGAGGCCAAGCTAAGTTTGCTCTCTAAAATCTTCAAGGGGTGGGCATGGCCAATATGGTGGCGTGATCGGACGCGTCTTTCCGGAGCTCCCGCCGACAGCACTACATAGCACGGGCCCGGAGGCCGGTAATTCAGCGATCGGTCAACCTGAACGGCAGTCTCCCCTGCACAACCACCAGTAGCACCCATAGCTGGGGACTGAGACATCCCGGAGGCCGTCTGCACCCAGGAGCGGCCGGAGACTCGGGGCGGCTGGCGGCAGTGGATGGCCGCGGGAGCGGTGTGTGCCGCTGTGGGGAGGGAGCTGAACGGAGAGGCGGCTTCGGCTGGCGCTTGCCGCCACGGCATCGGAGGCGGCGTGTGACGGTTCCGACAGAGAAGACAGACCGGCGTGGAGCTGGGAGGCCGCAGATCGTGGGCGGGGCTGCCATTTTGTGGAGGAGCGGCGGCAGAGAGCTCTTTAGCCTGGGCTCGTTGGACCTTAGTGAGTAGCCATGGGGCAGAGTGCAACGGTGAGGAGGCACGGGCGCGCGGAGCACCCCGGAGGACGCTGGTAACCTGGAGCACTGCATGGGGCTATCGAGTGTGCCTGAAAGGACAAAGTGGTGAGGAGGCGTGCCGCCATCTTGAGACAGGGCCTCAGGAAGCAAGGAGCGGTGGGGGTGCCTGCGGGACGCAGCCTGCATCAGTGGGGGAGCCTGCAGTGAGGCAGGACCCGGGGAGTGCTACGCACATTAAAGTGAGCTGTTTGCAGTGGGCATCGGAAGCCGGCGCGGGTTACATCGGCGCACTGGTGGGGAAACCCTGAAGCCCCCCGGACCCCTGGAAGCAGCAGAGAAGGCGCAGGGGGGAGGCACACCACTTAGGGCGACGTGGGCCTGACAGCCCACTGACCAGAGCTCGGGGTCTGAGGCCTGAACCCATAGAGCAGGTACCAGTGACAAGACGCACACGCCATTCCTCTGGCCGCTCGAGAGATAGAGCGGGGAAACACTGTCCTACACAGTAGAGATCAAGACGCTTTCTTGGGAGGCTGACCCTACAGCGTGCCACGGGGAAGTGCGGAGGTGCACGTGCCACTGACCCGGTGCGGCTCAAAGGTGTGTGAGAGAGGGGTGCGTCAATCTGGAAATAGAGGCCTCCCGGTCTTGCCGACTGCATGGTTCGGGGCCTTGCCGGGCCCGGTTAGCACCCTTGGTAGCAGTGCTGGGCCGTTATGTCCATGATGAGAGGCCGGAAGGACAAGACGGTCAGAGAACTTTTCAAGAAGGCGCAGGAAAATCAACAGGCCAAAGAAATTGTGGTGAATTCATCGCAGGCCTCTGGGAGGCAGGCGGAGGGGTCTGGACCTATTACTAGGGCCTTCCTAGAATCTCTCTTTACCACTCGACGGGATGACATTCACACCCTACAAAAGGAGTTCTCAGATGAGATAAAGGTGGTGAGACGGGACGTAGATGGCAATGGGGAACAAGTGGCGGACCTTGAGACCAAGAGGGAGAGTCGGGACACCGAGATAGAAACACTGAGGCAAGAAATAGTGAGGATACACTACCAACAAGTCGACTTACAATCACACATGGAGGACCTGGAAAACCGCTCCCGCCGCCACTACGTCGGCATTAGAATTGTTACGTGCACGGAGGACACCAGGGACCTGCTCAGCTTTACCTCTGATCTCTTAAACCACATCTTGGGACGTCCCGCGGGCTCGGAACTCAGGATCGACAGGGTCCATAGAGTAGGCCCCCCGAGATCGACGTCAGCGCCCCCCCCCCCCCCCACTCCTGACATCTTGGCCTGCGTGCAGGACTTTCACACTAAAGAGGATATCTTACAGAAGGCAAGGCAACAACATCCTCTGTCTTTTAAAGGCCAATCTCCTGTGCTTTATCAGGACCTGTCTGCACTTACACTACAGAAGCGCAGGACCTTTCGACCAGTCACAACCTATTTACAACAACATGGCATCTCTTACAGTTGGAGTCCCCCATTCCGCTTAATATTTAAGAAGGACAACAAACTCTACCAACTCCGCTCTCTGAAGGAAGCATGTCGGATGCTGGGAATAGACCCCCAGAAGAAAGCCCTGATGAGGATGTGCCCTCCACTGAGCCCAAAGATGGCAGACCAAGGTGGCGTCAACAGACCAGGCGAAGTAGAGTCCGGAAGCCTCCTGTGGCAGTGATTCGGGATGGGCAGCGGGCTGCTATGGAGGCAGTCTCCGCAGGGCAGATGTATCTCTGCCTAGCTGAACTCCTGGTGGCCTGAATGGCTGCATGGGCCCTCAGGTTTGTTTCTTGGTTCCTGCTGTCAGCGGGAGGAACGGCTTCTAAGCAGTGTGTAATATACCCCACTTCCGTGGTCTACCAATCACCTTCAGATGATGGACATTAAGTATGTTTTGAAATGTTGGATATTCTTGGTTTTCCTTACAGGGTGTCCTGTTGGGGTGGGGGGTTGGGGGTTGGGAGGGGGGGTTTCCAGGGGTTCCTCACGACTCACTCAGAGTTTCATCCCCTTTAGTTGGCACGGATCTTTGTACTGGGCTCTCCCCGAGAAGGGGCTAGCACTCTGGGAGAAGGGCTACGGTTAGCGCCATGCAACACCAGGTTGGGGGGTCCCCGCCAATATCGTGAATTATGTCTGATACTGAATTAGGAATCCTTACACTAAATGTGCGAGGACTTAACAATCTTGTGAAATGGAAAGCCGTCCTCTCCCTTCTAGAGGCCTCTAAGGCTGATATCTGCCTCCTGCAGGAAACCCACCTGCAGCAGAAGGATTGCTCTAGGATGCGATCCCGTTGCTTTCCGCATCAATTTTTTTCCTCGGCTCCCACTAAAACTGCAGGGGTGGCGATTCTGGTGGCCCAACGGTTCAGAGGGAAAGTCCTGCAGTGGGGTGTGGAGGTCAAGGGGAGGTTATTATCCTACAGATTCTCCCTTGGGGGGGGGCATTATTTTCGATTTGTACTGTGTATGCCCCTAACGAAGGCCAGGAGAAATTCTTTCACTCTGCCCTTACTGAAGTAGCCACTTTCCCCGACCGACATATTCTGGTGGGTGGGGACTTGAATCTAGTGATGGACACTCTCCAGGACAGGTCAGGCCAGCGCTCCTCTCAGGCGGGGACCCTCTCAGCTGAGGGATTGGCTAGAATGGGAGACATGGGTATAGTGGATCTATGGGGCAGCTTTCACCCAGGCACACGGGAATACACATACTACTCTAACGCTCAAAAGACCTATGCACACTTAGACTATTTCCTGGCTTCCTCTTCCCTGCACCCGCTTGCCACTGAGGTCGAAATAGGCACTGCGGCCCTGTCAAACCATTCACCCATGGTAGCGGTATTCTCTTTTCCTCCAACGACACGAGCTACACGCTGCTGGGGACTGCGAGACACGCTACTCCACCGAGTAGACATGGTGGAAAAGATTCGGGTGGTCATCAAGGACTACCTAACACACAACAGCACAGAAGACACATCGTTAGCCGCACACTGGGCGGCACTACAAGCGGTACTATGTGGTGAGTTTATCGCGGTGTCGGCGGCCGAGAATGCAAAACGGGCGCGTAAGAGAGACGAGCTCTCGCAAAAGAAGCGGGAACTAGAACATATGCACCAACTCACTGGGGCACCACAGATATGGAGGCATCTGAGGCAGGTACGGCAGCAATTGGCGGCACATGATCAAGACCTGGGGGAACACGCGCCGTTACGGGTGCGACACGTACTACACAGGGGGAGATAGATGTGGGCGACTGCTAGGACGGGCGCTCCGGGAGATGCGACAAAGACATACAGTAAAGGAGATTGTTACACAGGACGGGAGGGTGGTAACGGAAGACGCGGACATTGCGGCAGCTTTTAGAGCTTTTTACACCTCCCTCTATACGGGGTCATCGTTTGACCTTGCTGAGGATGAGAGGTTCTTGACGTCGATCCCCCACCCCTCGCTGACTTTGGAGCAAGCAGAACTATTAGACCGACCTATTCGACCGGAGGACGTGATCACGGCTATCTCACGTCTCAAGCCGGCAAAAGCACCGGGCCCTGATGGCTTCTCAGCTGTCCTTTAGGAGACGTTCTGTGCACAAGTGACGCCACTACTGACCGCCCTTTTTAATTATTTTGCGGATCTCGGAGTGATCCCGAGAGATCTACTGGATGCCACCATCTCGGTCATCCCAAAACCGGGGAAAGACCACGCCTGATGCGAAGCATATCGCCCTATATCCCTCCTCAATGTGGGCCTCAAGCTTTACACTAGCATTCTTGCAGCCAGGCTTGCGCCGCTGATGCCGGGTATGATAGACCCGGACAGGCGGGATTCATCCCTGAGCGCCAAACCGTGGACAATACCAAGAGGGTGCTACACCTCATAGAGAAGGCCTCGCGGACGGCCGTCGAATATATGATGCTCGCAATCGATGCCGATAAGGCGTTCGACTGCGTCCACTGGCCCTACTTGGAGCAGGTGTCGGTGAAGGCGGGGCTGGGTGACAAATTTCGCACTTGGGTCCTTAACTGCTATTCCTGCCCTACGGCGACGGTTAGGGTCAATGGCTGTACCTCGTTCTGATTCCTGATCAAATGAGGCACGAGACAGGGGTGCCCTTTGTCACCCCTTCTCTTCACACTGTAAATGGAGCCATTAGCGCAGTCGATGCGCCTCGACCCAGAGGTACGAGGAATTAAATTCGGGGCCGATATACACACTATTAGCCTCAATGCGGATGAGGAGGGAGCAGGAAAGAATAGTTGATCTGAATAAAGGGAGGTAAACAGTACTAGTTATTGGTGTATGGAGGAGAGTTAGGAAAGAAGGACTACTAAAGAGATGGCTGTGACAGCCGGGGGAGATCCAGTAACTCATACACTCAACCGACTCACAAAGGTTGTTATTCAAACAAGTAAACAAGCATGCATGCATTCCCACACAACATTACAGTGAGACAGCTCCCAAGCAGGTATTCATAGAGGAACCAGTGGATCAAACAACAGAATGAAGAATAGATGAAGGTGAGAGAGCACCATGTTATTTTGAAATTTGTAGGGGTGCACCATAATCCCGAGTAGTCCGCACCCACATATTTAGAGGGCTTACTAATGTAGTTTGACATATAACGTTAGGCTGAGAATCAGAACGATATATATTGGTGTGTTAATTAATGAGAGACTAATGTAGAGTTTTCATCAAAATGCAGTGTTGCCTAATGCAGAAATGTAATCACATGTGAAATGTCGTATTTCTAATGAAATGCTTTTGAAATATATGAGTTTATTAAAGAGTGAATTAACGTAGGCTTTTAAAGTGAAACGTATTGCTTACATTGAAGGCAGAATTAACGCGTTATAGTAGTGAAATGTAATGTCATGTTGTATTAGAAACGCATATAAACATGCAAGGGCCTGAGACATGTTGGAACCAGTAGGGGCCTAACTGTATTTTTCTCTTGTTAGCCTTAGTCGAGAAGGAATGATTTTCTCTCTTTGGGAAAGAAGCTGTCTTCAGCAAAAACATGAAATTGTAACTTTGAATGTTGCAGAGATGTTCCCATGTGTTTCAGCTTGCAGGTGCAAGGCCACAAGGCTCGTTAGGTAGAAGAGTCCATTGTTTAGAAGTTAGGATAGTAGGCGCGATCGGAGAAGAGCTGCCAAAGAATTTGGGAGTGCAACATTTAGTGAGAAGGTGCCTGGGATCCAAGGACACACCAACGGACGCTTGATGGAGAGGTGCCATCCTGGAAAAGTCCGAAGATCTTCACCTGCCAGAGGGGCGTACCTCTGGGCGTGTCAACTGTAATGGACAGAGCAGGATGTAGTAGTTGTAGAGGGAGAGTCTTGGGGAACTTAGGGCACAGTGAGGTGTAAGAAGGAGCATCTTAGAACGAGCTCGCTAGTTAGACTATCTGCCTAAAGAAAAGTGAATGTACCTCCTTGGAAGTTTTCACTGCTTACACCTTTACTCCTGTCTGATGGGAATGGTATGTAGGTATATCACTTTAGAGGAGTGTACGGACAGACTAACCAATTGTTTTCTTTTTGTAAATGCAGTCCAGACTTCAAGCTGGGACTGTTCTTGGTTGCCTAATATTACTTGAGTTGACTTTACTTTTTATCCTGATTCGGTTAAGAATCTTGCGTAGGATTATGTTTGTACTAGTGCCAGTGTATTTTCCGAACCTCTTGCTGAGATGCTTGTATGTTCAACTATTTTTGGCTTTGTAATAAATCTTCAAAATTTCAGTCAAATTCAGTGGTCCTTTGAGTTCAATTGAATTTGTTTGGAAGTTGTTTAAAGTCATCATTGCAAAATCTTTATTTCAACCTGGTTTGGTATTCTAGAGATGGGTAAGAAAATCTAGAGAAAAATCCCGGCTTTCCCAGTTGGTAGCAGTGTAGGATGGCTCCCTTTCTAGAGCGGGGAAAGATCTGATCTAGATTAGGATAAGAGTTTCCCAAGGCCCATAGAAATTAGAGGATGATTGCCCAGTGGTTTGTGGGCAGATGACAGCGCTCCATGGAAAGTGACGGAGTGTGACGGTGCGGCGAAAAGCAGCAGTTCGTAGGAGAGTGAGTATGAATAGTATTATATGTTGTTAGATTGCGGTGTTTATATGTTGTGTTGTAATGTCTTGCGGAGTTGGAATGCCTGTTGTATGAAAGGAGATCAGGATGTGAGCGCGTGCAGCCCGGGAAAATCTTAGGCTCAAGGAGTAGCTTATGTGGTCCGGGTGTATCAAACACCCATAGTAATTGTCGACCATTGTTAAGGAGATAGTGAGGTACCATTGATCCCCCGTTAAACCGAGATAGGGGGAACGAATGTGTGAGTGCATGAGTAACTGACGCCGGTCATGAGTTGCTGTGTGCTTGTAATCAGTTGAGGTGATTGTCTGGTCATTTCACAGACAGACAGTTACCAGTTCGGTGACAGTTACGCGACTGCGGACGTACAGTCAGCAAAGTGGTTTCTTGGTCGGAAGTGATCATTTCAGTAAGTATGGGCCGAAAATTCCATTTGCAATAGGGTTACAAAGAAATTAACTTCAACTTGGGCACCTGCTGTAACCCTGTAAGTGCTTCCTGAGCTGCACCTCGTTGCCTACTTGCAACTATTCTCTGACCCTGCTCTGACCCTCGAAGCAGGGTCAGAGAATAGTTACAATTAGGCAACAAGGCTCCTGTCACAAAAATTAAACCTCAGCAGGAAGCACTTACAGATATAAATAAAGCAGGTGCCCGAGTTCAAATTCAGCTCAAATTCAGTAACACATTATTATAATCAGCCCAAGAATCTAGTGAGCACGGTCGATGCTAGGCAGGTGTGCTATCTCCCCAAATCTACCATCTACAAATAGTTATAATCCGTGATGGAGGTCTAGGCATCCACGAGTTTCTCGAGGGCAATCCCCCTGTACTTCCAGTGACCAGGAGGCTGCTTTCTCCTCATCTGCTGCTCTGATCGGTCTCTGACCCTTTATAAACAAGAGGCATGTGAACTCGCACAGAAGCCCGGCCCCACACACACTAGGCTTTGCAACCTCTTCCCGCCCTTTCCCCCACTGTGATGGACAGCTCACTCGAGGGACCTCAGCGCCTATGGGCGCGGTTGCAAAGTTACAGACACACGTGGTGACTGACAAGGGGCATGTGAACTCTCACAGAAGCCTGGCCCCAAACACACTAGGCTATGAAATCTCTTCCCGCCCTTTCCCCCACTGTGATGGACAGCTCACTCGAGGGACCTCCGCACCTATGGGCGCAGTGGCAACATTACAGACACACGTGGTGACTGACAAGAGGCATGTGAACTCGCACAGAAGCCCGGCCCCACACACACTTGGCTATGCAACCTCTTCCCGCCCTTTCCCCCACTGTGATGGACAGCTCACTCGAGGAACCTCGGCGCCTTTGGGCGCTGTGGCAAATTTACAGACACACGTGGTGACTGACAAGAGGCATGTGAACTTGCACAGAAGCCCGGCCCCAAACACACTAGGCTATGAAACCTCTTCCCGCCCTTTCCCCCACTGTGATGGACAGCTCACTCGAGGGACATCGGCGCCTATGGGGGTGGTGGCAAAGTTAGACACACGTGGTGACAGACAAGAGGCATGTGAACTCGCACAGAAGCCCAGCCCCACACACACTAGGCTATGCAACCTCTTCCCGCCCTTTCCCCCACTGTGATGGACAGCTCACTCGAGGGACCTCGGCACCTATGGGTGTGGTGGCAAAGTCACAGACAGACATGGTGACTGACAAGAGGCATGTGAACTCGCACAGAAGCCTGGCCCCACACACACTAGGCTATGCAACCTCTTCCCGCCCTTTCCCCCACAGTGATGGGCAGCTCACTCGAGGAACCTCGGCGCCAATGGGCACGGTGGCAAAGTTACAGACACACGTGGTCACTGATAAGAGGCATGTGAACTCGCACAGAAGCCCAGCCCCACACACTAGGCTATGCAACCTCTTCCCACTCTTTCCCCCACTGTTATGGACAGCTCACTCGAGGGGCCTCAGCACCTATGGGCGAGGTGGCAAAGTTACAGACACACATGGTGACTGACAAGAGGCATGTGAACTCGCACAGAAGCCCAGCCCCACACATACTAGGCTATGCAACCTCTTCCCGCCCTTTCCCCCACAGTGATGGACAGCTCACTCGAGGGACATCGGCGCCTATGGGCGAGGTGGCAAAGTTACAGACACACATGGTGACTGACAAGAGGCATGTGAACTCGCACAGAAGCCCAGCCCCACACATACTAGGCTATGCAACCTCTTCCCGCCCTTTCCCCCACAGTGATGGACAGCTCACTCGAGGGACATCGGCGCCTATGGGCGTGGTGGCAAAGTTAGACACACGTGGTGACAGACAAGAGGCATGTGAACTCGCACAGAAGCCCAGCCCCACACACACTAGGCTATGCAACCTCTTCCCGCCCTTTCCCCCACTGTGATGGACAGCTCACTCGAGGGACCTCGGCACCGATGGGTGTGATGGCAAAGTCACAGACACACGTGGTGACTGACAAGAGGCATGTTAACTCGCACAGAAGCCTGGCCCCACACACACTAGGCTATGCAACCTCTTCCCGCCCTTTCCCCCACTGTGATGGACAGCTCACTCGAGGGACCTCGGCGCCTTTGGGCGCGGTGACAAAGTTACAGACACACGTGGTGACTGGACAACTCTTCTGGGCCTTTACGCAGCTGTAGTGTAGGAAAAGCGCAATACATTTACCCAACGAGGTAGCACTTACTGATTAGCCAGTAGAAAGTACTCCAGCTGAGTGTAGTGCAATTGCACAAAAATCAGCGATTTCGCTGGGAAATCCACGAATTTACAGATTATTTTGCGAATTCACGTGAATTTGCGAACCGCAAATTCGCATAATTCGCCAATAATTACATTTCAGTGTATGTTTGGGACGTGTGTGTGTGAGTGAGACGTGGACTGTAAAGGAGGGGAACTGCTGCAAAGCGGAATAGGGTGGTTAGTGTGAAGCCGCTTTGGGATTGGTGGAGTGTCATCAGGAAGTAAAAGAGCGCTGCAAGAGAAGAGATGCTGGGTTTTAAAGTGATGTGAGAAATGTTTAGAAAAGAAAAGAGATTAGAACCCCAGGTGGGGGGACGTTCAAGTTCAAGTTCAGAAATTTGTATAGCGCACTACTCACCCATAGGGTCTCAAGGCGCTTATTTATCGAATAGCCAGGATTTAAGTTCCTTTCTGAAGGAAATGTGGTTCTGTGTGAGGCGAAGGTGAGTGGGGAGAGAGTTCCAGGTCTTGGCCGCCAGGTAGGAGAAAGATCTTCCTCCCATGGTGGATCTGTGGATGCGCGGAACTGCGGCAAGCGCTTGGTTGGAGGATCTTAGTAGGCGGGTGGGTGTGTAGAAGGACAGTCGTGTGTTGAGGCATTCGGGTCCCAGTTTGTAGAGGGCCTTGTGAGCGTGGGTGAGGAGACGGAACATTATTCTCTTGTTGACGGGAAGCCAGTGGAGGTCTTTCAGGTGGCCGGTAATGTGAGCTTGGCGAGGGATGTCCAAAATGAGTCTGGCAGATGCGTTTTGGATGCGTTGGAGTTTTTTTTGTAATTTGGCTGTGGTTCCGGCGTAGAGGGTGTTTCCATAGTCCAGTCGGCTAGTGACCAGTGCGTGGGTGAAGAACCTAGGATGAGAACTTCCGTTTTGTCTGAGTTAAGTTTTAGGCGGCTGTTTTTCATCCATTTGGCTACTTCTTTCATGCCTTCATGAAGATTGGTTTTGGCGGTGTTAGGGTCGTTGGTGAGGGAAAGGATCAGCTGGGTGTTGTCTGCGTAGGAGATGATGTTGAGGTTGTGTTGTCAAGCGATGGATGTGAAGGGACTCATGTAAACGTTGAAGAGGGTGGGACTGAGTGATGATCCTTGTGGGACTCCGCAGATGACTTCGGTGGCCTCAGATCTGAATGGGGGGAGTCGGACTCTCTGGGTTCTTCCGGCGAGGAAGGAGATGATCCAGTCCCAGGCTTTTCCTTGTATTCCAACGTTGCTGAGGCGTTGTATGAGGGTGCTATGGCAGACTGTGTCGAAGGCGGCGGAGAGGTCGAGTAGGATGAGGGCAACTGTTTCTCCGTTGTCTAGGAGCGTTCGGATGTCATCTGTCGCTGCGATGAGGGCGGTTTCGGTGCTGTGTTTGGCTCGAAAGCCGGACTGTGAGGGGTCGAGGAGGTTGTTGGATTCAAGGAAGGCAGCGAGCTGGCTATTAATGGCTTTCTCAATGACTTTGGCCGGGAAAGGGAGGAGGGAAATGGGGCGGTAGTTCTTGAGTTCAGAGGGGTCTGCTGTGGGTTTCTTCAGGAGTGCACTGAGTTCGGCGTGTTCCCAGGTTTCAGGGAAGGTAGCTGAGTTGAAGGAGCAGTTGATGACATCACGGAGATGGGGTGCGATGATGGAGTCTACTTTGTTGAAGATGTGGTGGGGACAGGGGTCGGTTGGTGAACCTGAATGGATGGAGTTCATTAGGCGGATGGTGTCTACAGTGGTGATTGGGTTCCAGGCGCTGAGGTTGTTAGAGAGCTTTTCGGGATTGGAAAGGGGTGGGGGGGGCTCTTCTTTCGAGATGTTCTTAAAGCTGTTATGTATGTCGGCGATTTTGTTGTAGAAGAAAGAGGATAGCGAGTCGCAGAGGTCTTGGGAGGGAGTAATGTCGTTTGAGGCTGCGGTGGGGTTGGTAAATTCTTTGACGATGTTGAATAGTTCCTTGCTGTTGTGGGCGTTGTTGTCGAGTCGATCCTTGAATGCTGATTTCTTGGTGGATCGGATCAATTGGTGGTGTTTGCGGGTGGCTGCCTTGAAGGTGGTCAGGTTGTCAGTGGTTGGCTTTCTTCTCCATGTTTTTTCGAGAGTACGGCATAGTTTCTTGGAGTTCTTGAGGTCATCGTTGAACCAGGGGGCCTTTTTTCTATCTTGTTTGATCTGGTGGTTTTTTAGGGGTGCTACTTCATCAGCGCTGTGAGTGATCCATTGTTTGAGTTTGGTGGCAGCTTCGTTTGGGTCCGATGTGAGGGTTGGAGGGTTTTGGTTGAGCGATGTGAGGAGTTGGTCGGTGGTGATTTTGTTTCAGTTTCTTCGAGGAACAGGTTGTGGCGGGTTGTGAGTCGTGGTAGTTTTGTAGCTGAAGTGAACACAGCTGTGGTCCGTCCAATGGAGAGCTGTGGTATGATTAAAGGAGATGTGTTTGCTGGAGGTGAAGATAGGGTCGAGCGTGTGTCCAGCTAAGTGGGTGGGGGTGTCAACAAGTTGTTTGAGTCCGAGATTGGCCAGGTTGTCCAGAAGGGTGGTGGTGTTGCAGTCGTTTTTCTTTTCTAGGTGGAAGTTGAAGTCTCCCAGTAGAATGTAGTTCTCAGAGGGGAGGGCATGTGGGCTGATGAAGTCAGTGATGTCTTCGCTGAATTGTTTATGGGTTCCTGGTGGTCTGTAGATGAGGGTGCCTCTAAGAGTGGACCTGGGGCCCCACCAGAGGATACTCCGGCTCATTACATGGCTACAAATGTTAGGTTGCACACTATATTGTGGCTCGAGAACTGGGCTAAGATGACAGATGGAAATAAGGAGTTCACCTTCCCTAGGTACAGGACGTTCAGATTGGAAGTGTTGTATCAGTTGAAAGCGATTATGGCTTCTTTGCGCCCTTTCCTAGACCGACACAGTTTGAGGCATTGAATGCATGAATCAGGGTGGTGCACAAAAGATACAGGGACAGGCGACAAGAAAGAGTGAAGAGATCAGTCAGGGCAGTCCAGGACGCGAGGTGGGATGCATTGGAAAAGAGATGGCGGATACAGTAGATTGAAGGAGACAGGTTATACCCATTGTTTGTTAAATCAGGGGATGCACAGAAGAGGAGCACAGAAGATGATGACAGTGACACGGATGATAGCTTGATGGAAAGACTGTTATCAGAGAGACCACCCCCATACAACCTAGAAGCGGGGGAGGAGAAGTCGGCCCGATGGAGGAAGTGAGGGTACCACAAGTTCTTTGGACAGCACTGACACGGAATGTGCAAGTGTCTCCTAGGGCACTGGTGAATTGGTGCTGAAAAAACCAGCTGCAGTTGTTCAATAAAGTTTTTCAATTAAGTTTTTTTGTACTTCTTATCTTCAAAAGTATTTTATTCATACTCCTGAAAATTGTTCAATGTAATTACATGATCCCACGATCATTTGTCAGAGAGCGGACAAAGGTGGAGCTCTAGTTATTATGAACAGAGATTATTATAACTCGCAAGCCTTATTACACCTACAGGATGAAAACACATACATGGAACTCAATTCCAATCCAACCAAAGAAATCCAAGCAGTACTCCAAACCATCATACAAGAGGCCATGTCAAGAGGATGTGTGAATGACAAAATGAAGAATTATCTCATGACTGACCACCCTAAAGCACCTAAATTCTACCTCACTCCAAAAATCCATAAAGATCCAATTAAGCCTCCCTGCCGCCCTATAGTCTCTACTTGCGGGAGTATTCATGAACCTGTGGGAAAATTGATTGATAAATATCTTCAACCCTTCGTCACCACGATGGGCTCTTTCGTTAGAGACACCACAGATTTCTTGACAAAATTGGATAATCTAAACCTTGAAGCCGATGAGGAGATCATCATGTGCACCATAGATGTCCAAGCCCTCTATACCTCTATACCCCATCTCATGGGGATAGAAGCAGTGGAAGAAGCATTGCTTCAGATGGAATATGGAGAACCGAGGAAAGTGTTCCTGTTGGAGCTACTAAACTTTACACTGATGCATAGTTATTTCAAGTGGGAGGATCATTGGTATCTGCAAAAATCAGGTACATCTATGGGGAATCCGGCAGCACCTGCGTATGCTAATATCTTCATGCATCAATACGAGAACACACACATTCTACAAAAAGCTCAATGGACACAAGGCTTACATCTATACCTCAGATATATTGACGATATATTTATATTGTGGAATGGTACGAGGGAAAATTTGATTCTCAACATCCAACAACTAAATGAGATAGACCGGCAAATACAATTCACTTATGAAACTCATGACAGCCAAATCAATTATCTGGATGTAACGATCAAGAAAATAGACAACAAAATAGAAACCACGCTGCACACAAAGAAAACCGACCCCAACAACCTATTAGCATATCAGAGTTTCCACCCATCTCCACTCAAACAGCATTTACCGTACTCCCAACTTTTACGAGTAAAAAGAATTGTCTCAGACCAGGAGGAATCAATGGCGCAGTCACAAATCATGTTACAACGATTCAGAAAAAGAGGATATCCAGAGACGGTGTTGAAATCTGCACTAGGAAAGAGCCCAACTCAAAGAAAGAAGAACATTACTCTCAGCATCTAAAACTAGAAAGGAAGCCAAAATAACCTGTGTGAGTACATTTTCTACGGTGAGCCCATTGTTCAAAAAAACCATCAAGAAGCACTGGCGATTATTACAGACTGAACCAGATTTCAATAATATCTTTGCAGAAGAACCACTATTCGCATTTAAAAGAGCAAGAAACTTAGGAGAAAACATTAAATGCCCTACTATGACAGAGTTCAACACCAAATTCAAAGGTACAATCCCTTCCAGAAACTGCAGTAACTGCAACAAAATAAATGAAGGTAATACTATCACGCATCCTATGAGAGGAAATAAAATTAAGTTACATGTTAATGCTACTTGTGACCCGAAAAACATTATATATATGATGAAGTGTCCTTGCGGAAAAGCCTATGTTGGACAAACGGAACGCAAATTCAAAATAAGGCTCACCGAGCATAAAAGCAACATTAGAACCAAAGTCCTAAAATCAGCAGTGGCCACTCACTTTATTGAACATAATCACCAAGTGAACCAAATCAAGGCTTGCATACTGGAAGTTGTTGAGAGAAAATAAGAAAGAGACAATAAAACATCTCTTTTAAAACGTGAAAATCATTGGATATACCATTTACAGACTTTGAGCCCGAATGGTATTAATGAACGGACAGAATTCAGTTGTTATTTATGAACAACATGATACAGTGTTTTACATTTCGTTTTGTGCTGTGCCAAATAACCAATGTTAATATTATTGTTTTTCTAGAACATCACAGTCCAGTGTTTTTTTTACCTCAATTTGATTGTATTTTTCTCAATTTGATTGCATTTTCATGAATGATCAGGGTTACCCTCTATCACGTTAAGGAGCTCCTGGATAGATACTATGTTGCATACCATAGACGCTTTATTGAATCAGCGCGTTAGAACATTCTCAGCTTCAGCGTACGGTTACTTTAAAGAACACACGCGTAACAGACGTTTAAACTCACCGCCTGCGCGTCACACGCGTACTCCCCCGAACCGATGGTGGAACACAACACAGCACAATAAGATGCCACAAGAGATTCTTTATCGGTAAGAATTCCACACCGCAGCCGATGCGGAGTGCAGTAATTTAGGCATACAAGCGCGTAAATCCTCTTGATATTTGAATCACACGTTTGGGCACGAATTACAATAGTGATACCGATAGCTAATTACTCCCCCGATATTTTGACTGTTCAGTCATTAGGCTTCACAAAGCGAGATACGCGTTGGCGTACCATACACGGCATTAGCTTTCAATCTCACCAATGTGATACACCGCATGGAGGGTGGTTATACGAACAAGTACCCTGATTAGTGCATACATTTAAACATGGCAGCTTTTCGTTCGATTATTCATAGTATTTTTTTTGCTAACTAAGATAGAAGCTGATATATTCTTGTGTACTGTATGAAGGAGTGACAGATACATTCTCTGTTTTACAGACTTCCCTGATGAAGGCCACATGGCCGAAATGCATTGGAAGGAATGTTTTTTGACATATGAAAAAGAAGATCCGGCCCCCCCCAAAATACTCAATGCCAGTCTGGATGTGCTAGAGCCGCTGTTCAGACATGTTATCCAGCTGTCTTTCTCTTCGGCCACCCTGCCAGGTGACTGGAAGAAAGCCATAGTTTTACCGATAAAAAAAAACCTAATGTAAGTCAGGATATAATGGAAAATCTCCGCCCAATATCTCTTTTACCTTACTTAGCTAAAGTGACGGAAAAATTGGTAAACACTCAGCTCATGGAATATTTAGAGTCAAACAATATGTTTCATGGCTCTCAGTCTGGCTTTCGTAAGAACTACTCCACTGAGACTGCCCTGCTGAGAGCAACCGAAACTTTACGGATTGGTGCTGATGAGGGGAACACTATGGCACTTATCATGCTAGACCTCAGCGCCGCTTTCGACACCGTAGCACACTCCACCTTGCTACGGTGTCTGAGCAGCGCGGGGGTTACTAAGGCAGCTTGGGGATGGCTCAAGGACTTTCTCTCGGACCGTAGTTTCCAGGTTCAGAGAGGGATGTTCCTCTCCGACAGCGTGGCCTTAGAACAGGGGGTGCCTCAGGGCTCTGCCCTGAGTCCCACCCTGTTCAACCTGTATATGGCTCCATTGGCAGCGGTTGTTCAGTCATACGGCATAGATCTTGTATCTTATGCCGATGACACGCAGCTGCTCATCTCCCTGTCACAGTCACCTAAGCTAGCAGCGGCCAATTTTAAAACCTGCATGAAGGAGCTTGCTGGCTGGATGAATCAACACTGCCTTAAGCTCAATGGGGCTAAAACGGAGGTGCTAGTGATAGGGGGAGATGGGGCGAGCTGGACTCAGGAATGGTGGCCGCCCTGCCTTGGCTCTCTGCCCATCCCATGCAGTGAGGCCAAGAACCTGGGGGTCTGGGTAGATCCTAAACTCTCGTTTGAGAGTCATGTGAACAAAGTGGTGGGGAAATGCTTTGGGGTTATGAAAACCTTAAATCGCACTCTGGACCTACTGCCACTGGAGGCCAGACGTATTATGATCCAAGCGTTGGTTACTTCTCGCATGGACTATGCGAATGTGCTGCTATTAGGTACTACGGAGAAGAACCTGAGGAGACTGCAAGTGCTGCAAAATACGGCGGCCCGGTTAGCCCTCAGACTCCCCAAAAGAACAGCATCCAAGCCTACTTTGGCTGCCCTTCATTGGCTGCCTGTAAAGAAAAGAATCCTTTTTAAAGCCCTCCTCTTTTGCTACAGGATAGCCTCTGCAGAAGCGCCAGGGTATTTGAAGGATCTGGCCATCCCCTATCTACCCCAAAGAGCACTTCGCTCGGCGGGTATGGGTCTCCTGACAGTTCCTCGTGTTAGAAAGGCCAGGATGGGAGGCCGCTCCTTTCGGGTGCTGGCTACCACCTAGTGGAACAGCCTTCCACTTGGGATCAGACTAGCCAACAATGAAACCATGTTCCGGAAACTCTTGAAAACACATCTGTTTGCCCTGTAGGGATAGATGCCCCTCCTCCTTTCTGACTCTTACTCCACAGCGCGGGGACACGCCGTGATGGCGTCACCAGGCGCTTTAGAAATTCCTTTATTATTATTATTATTATTAAGAGTATGATATATATGGTCCATGAAGAAAAATAATGAGTGTGATCATGTAATTACATTGAACAATTTCCATGAGTATGAATAAAATACTTTTGAAGATAAGAAGTACAAAAAAACTTCATTGAAAAACTTTATTGAACAACTGCAGCTGGTTTTTTCAGCACCAATTCACCAGTGCCCAAGGAGACACTTGCACATTCCGTGTCAGTGCTGTCCAAATTCATTTTAATATACTCCTGAGCGGGGAGTAATCCCAAGGAGCACGGTACACGCCTTTAATTTACATATAAACTTTGCAGTGCACAGCCATCACCCACAGGTACCACACGTTCCTCCTAGAACTGAGGTAGTATGAAAGCTCTTGCCAGGAGAGGGACAGAATGTAGAGAGTGTCAGTTCTCAGAGGTTGCCAGATGCTCTTACAGTACCGGTCACTATTGGCCCTATAGTGTCAATGTATAATCCAGAGAAGACACGAAGGGGAGGTCCATCACAAATGGGTATGGAAGGGAGCATAATCAGTAAAAGAAAAAGAGTGATGGATGGGGTGGGTCAAATGCCAAGGCCTCCAGAATGGAGTACCCCATTGCCAGCGACAGCAGACTTGTCAAGAGGTCCGATGGATTTAAGGGGCCTGAGACCAAAATCTATAGGGGAGTTGAGGCCGGACTTGAGAACAAGGGAGACAATTGTAAGGGCTCAGAGTGACAGGCCAAGGGAGGACTTGGACAAATGGAGCGTCGAGAACAGAACGCCCTGCAGAGGCGTATCTGAAGTGAATAGGTGCAGAGGACAGTAAAGTCCTTGTGAAGGAAGGAGTAGTGGCTCCATTAGAAGTACTTTGAGTGCGGCAATAAAGGCAAAAAGAATTGATGTGGTGCAATTAAAAGCACAAGTAGATGAGATTGTTGAAGGAAAATTGCCTTTAGAGAGGATTGAGCTCTATGAACCAGATGAGTTGCTATTTTTTGGCGAAGGATGTGACTCGGAAAGCTAGGTCGACCCATGAGAAACTGACTGAATTAGCAGCCAAATATGATGTGGACTTGTCCCAAACAATAATGCTGCAGGGTAATCACAGATTGCAATATACTGACCAAGATCTAGAAGAGAAAAGGGTGATCGGATTCAAGACTCACATTCGAGAACTGGTTATAGGGATACGAGATTGGAGTAGACTTGTCAAATGGGAAGAAAGGTGGTCAAAGAAAAATAGTGTTGGAAGGAGTACTATTGAGACACCCCCTTCGGGAGGAGGAATTGCAGGAATTGAAGCATACCCTTTATGGGAGGTGGCCAATGTAGGGTATGTGCATGTGCCCTGGAGTCGGGGAGATTTGGCTGCCTTTACAAATGATTTCCCAAAGTTGCGAGAGAGCCCGGTTGAGTGGTGCAAACAGGTAGAGAGGTTTTTTAAGATCTCGAAGGTGCTGTGGATTGATCTGAACACTTTGTTCTCCTTTTAATGATCTTATTTGTTGTGCTCTCCTTTAAATATGTTGATTTCTACTGTACAGCAATGCACTTGTACTCCTAAGATGGTGCTGCCCTAACTCTGTACTCTGTTCCACTCCAGAGTCACGCGGGGCTCGCCAGACAGGGCAACACTCTTTCCGCCTCTCTCGTTGCTTTCTCTGCTTCAAATGGCGACCCTATGCAAGCGTGCCCGAGGCAAGCCCGTCTGCGCCCCTCCGCGCCCTGATGCGTCCAGCGGCTAGCAACTATGCTCCAAATGTTACAAATACTCCCAATTTATTTACTTATGCTGCTAAAGACCTTTTGCTACTTAGAGGAAATGTTTCCTCTTCCTGTACCGTGTGCAATCGTTTACAACGTAGTTTTAAATGTCCTAATTGTGACTTTGTGTTGGGTCATAGGCACACTAAATTGGTAACTGCTGCATCAAGAGAAATGGACATTTCTACACACAAAATTTCATTTCCAAAGGCAGGCAAGCACCTACATTTTTGGAGTATCAACTGCCGCTCCCTTCCTAAGAACAAAGCACACATATTTGATCTTTTTAATAGAGAGAAACCCGATGCTTTGTTTCTTACTGAAACCTGGCTCCATGACAGCTCAGGCCCAGATGTTGCCAGCGCCCTTCCTCCGGACTATGTCATTTCTAGAAGTGATAGAGAAACCAGTAAAGGAGGTGGGATTGCGGTAATTTTTAAAGCTAAATACTCCTGCAAACTTGAGCCTCAGCCCTTCCCAGATTGTGAAACCACCCTGTTTAAACCTGCTGTTTCTCCTCAAATGACCCTATCTGGCATGCTTATCTACCGTCCTCCCAGTAACCCCAAGAAATGGCTGTCCGCCTTCCCTGACTTAGTAGCCCCCTTTGTAATGAAGGCTGCCAATTTTACTATTTTGGGAGACTTGAACTTTCTTTTAGAGGACCGCAGAACAATGGGAGCACTACTCTTTTAGCCGATCTCGGAGCCCTTAATCTGCTGTTACAAAACCAGGGGCCCACTCATCAGGTGGGTCACCTGTTGGATCCAATCTTGTCCAATCTTTCGTTCAACTACAGTTTACCCGCTCTTCCTCTAAGGTGGTCTGATCATTATGCTATTCACTTTCAATTAGCCACCTCTGGGGATACTGCGCCAGCCCTCAGGGATGACTTAGTCAGTTGGAGGCCTTGGAACAATCTACATTTAGATTCCCTTAATAGTCTTCTAATGGTGAATCCTCCGGACACCAATCTACCTCTTTGATCTTTAAATCTTATGGTATCTAACTGGTTAGCTAGGTCCATTAACTCCTCCCTGCCTTTGGTACCGAAACGCAGTTTCACTCACCACCCTTCCTCCCCATGGTTCAATAATGATCTAAAGATCATGAGCACTTGGAAAGAAGATGGCGTAAGACCTATGCCCCCAGTTGTAAGTCAGATTACAAGGCCGCCCTTAATACGTACCACCTGGCCTGTAAGGTGGCGAAAGCCTCCTTTGTTTTGAACACCATCATTAACTCACTGAACCGTCTGCGGGCTTTATTTTCCATGGTTAATCAATCAATCAATCAATCAGTGACACTTATAAAGCGCGCTACATACCCGTGGGGTCTCAAGGCGCTGGGGGGGGGGGAGCCGCTACTGCTCGAACAGCCAGGTCTTCAGCTTCTTCCTGAAGGAGAGGTGGTCTTGGGTCAGGCGCAGGTCGGTCGGGAGGGAGTTCCAGGTCTTGGCGGCCAGGTGGGAGAAGGACCTTCCTCCTGTAGTCGCTCTTCGGATGCGGGGGACGGCGGCGAGGGCGTGGTTGGCTGATCGGAGGTGGCGTTTGGGAGCGTAGAAGTTGACTCGGCTGTTGAGGTAGCTCGGGCCTTGGTCGTGTAGGGCTTTGTGTGCGTGGGTGAGGAGGCGGAAGGTGATTCTTTTGTTGACGGGGAGCCAGTGAAGGTCTCGCAGATGTCCGGAGATGTGGCTGGTTCGTGGGATGTCGAGGATGAGTCTGGCTGAGGCGTTCTGGATCCGCTGGAGTCTCTTCTGGAGCTTGGCGGTGGTCCCGGCGTAGAGGGCGTTGCCGTAGTCCAGTCGGCTGGTGACGAGGGCCTGGGTGACGGTCTTCCTGGTCTCTGTGGGGATCCACCAGAAGATCTTCCGTAGCATGCGTAGGATGTTGAAGCATGCCGAGGAGACGTTGTTGACTTGCCTGGTCATGGAGAGGGAGGAGTCCAGGATGAAGCCCAGGTTGCGTGCATGGTCTGTCGGTTTGGGTGCGGTGCCCAGGGCGGGAGGCCACCAGGAGTCGTCCCAGGCGGAGGGAGAGGAGCCCAGGATGAGGACCTCCGTCTTGTCCGAGTTCAGTTTCAGGCGGCTGGTCGTCATCCACTCGGCTACCTCTTTCATCCCTTCGTGCAGGTTGGCTCTGGCGGCGGCGGGGTCGTTGGTCAGGGAGAGGATCAGCTGGGTGTCGTCGGCGTAGGAGATTATGCTGAGGTTGTGTTTGCGTACGATGGCCGCGAGGGGGCTCATGTAGACGTTGAAGAGGGTGGGGCTCAGAGATGATCCTTGGGGGACGCCGCAGATGACTTCGGTGGCCTCTGACTTGTACGGTGGTAGGCGGACTCTCTGTGTTCTCCCGTCGAGGAAGGAGGTGATCCACTCCAGCGCCTTGTCCTGGATTCCGACGTTGCTGAGGCGCCGTACTAGGGTGCGGTGGCAGACCGTGTCGAATGCCGCGGAGAGGTCTAGGAGGATGAGGGCCGCTGTTTCTCCATTGTCCATCAGGGCTCGGATGTCGTCGGTGGCGGCGATGAGGGCGGTCTCGGTGCTGTGGTTGGCTCGGAAGCCGGACTGTGAGGGGTCGAGGGATCCGTTAGTCTCGAGGAAAGCGGCCATCTGCTTGTTGACGGTCTTCTCGATGACTTTGGCTGGAAACGGGAGGAGCGAGATGGGGCGGTAATTCTTGAGGTCGGTGGGGTCCGCTGTTGGTTTCTTGAGTAGGGCGCTGAGTTCGGCGTGTTTCCAGCTCTCGGGGAAGATGGTGGTGTCGAGGGATGTGTTGATGATGTCTCGCAGGTGGGGTGCGATGACAGCGTCGGCTTTGTTGAAGACGTGGTGAGGGCAGGGGTCGGTCGGTGATCCGGAGTGGATGGAGTTCATCGTGCGGATGGTGTCTTCGGTGCTGATCGGGGTCCAGGCGTGGAGGGTGGTGGTGGGGGGTGGTTGTTCGGTCATGGTGTGCGTTGGTTGGTTGTTGAAGCTGTTGTGTATGTCCGCGATCTTGTTGTGGAAGTATGAAGCCAGGGAGTTGCAGAGGTCTTGCGATGGGGTGATGTCGTTGTTTCCTGCGCTGGGGTTGGAAAGCTCTTTGACGATGTTGAAGAGTTCCTTGCAGTTGTGTGCGTTGTTGTCCAACCGGTCCTTGAATGCTGTTTTCTTGGCGGCGCGGATCAGCTGGTGGTGTTTCCGGGTGGCAAGTTTGAAGGAGGTCCTGTTGTCCGGTGTCGGTTCCCTTCTCCAGACTTTCTCGAGGGCTCGGCAGTTCTTCTTGGAGCTCTTGAGTTCGTCGGTGAACCATGGGGCTTTCTTGCTGCCGGGTCTGCTGGGCGGGGTCCTCAGTGGGGCGAGTTCGTCCGCGCAGTTGCTGATCCACTTCGTGAGGTTGTCGGCGGCCTGGCTGGGGTTCGCTGAGCTGGCAGGAGGGTGCTGGCTCAGGGAGGTGGCGAGCTGGTCTGCTGTGATCTTGTTCCAGCTTCTGCGGGCGGTCTGTTGCTGGTGGTGGTGGGTCGTTGTTTTCTTGAAGGTGAAGTGGACGCAGCTGTGGTCCGTCCATTGAAGCTCTGTGGTGTGGCTGAAGTTGATGTCCTTGCTGGATGAGAAGACAGCGTCGAGTGTGTGTCCGGCGAGGTGGGTGGGGGTGGACACCAGTTGCTTGAGTCCCAGGTTGGTGAGGTTGTCGAGCAGGGTGCTGGTGGTGCGGTCGTTGTTGTTCTCCAGATGGAAGTTGAGGTCTCCCAGGAGGATGTAGTCAGCGGAGGGGAGGGCATGTGGGCTGACGAAGTCGGCGATGTCCTCGCTGAATTGTGTGCGTGGTCCAGGGGGTCGGTAGATCAGGGTGCCTCTGAGGGTGGTGTTCGGGTTGGTGTGGATCTGGAAATGCAGGTGTTCGGCGGTGGTCAGGGAGTTGTCGGTGCTGGTCGTGAGACGGATGGTGCTCCTGTGGATGATGGCGATGCCTCCTCCCATCTGGTTGGCGTTTCGGTCCCTCCGGACGATCTTGTAGCCCTCTGGGATGGCGATGGCGATGTCGGGAGCTGAAGAGGCGTTCATCCAGGTCTCCGTGAGGAAGGCAACGTCTGGAGCTGTGGTGTCGAGGAGGTTCCAGAGTTCGATGGCATGTCTGTGGATGGAGCGGGTGTTGAGCAGGATGCACTTGAGGTGGGTACTGCTGGTGTTCGGCTTGGTGGGTGCTGGTGCGAGGCAGGTCCGGATGCAGGTGAACTTGCAGGCGTGGCAGCTGAAGGGTCCGTGGGTACGTCGTGGAGAGGCTTGATGGCATTCTGGGAGTCGGCCGGTGTTGAGAGCGGTGAGGGTGGCGGCGGAGTACGTCAGGCGGGTCGGTCGGGGTCTTCGTGGGCCAGGGGTCCTGGCGCTGGTCGCGATCCGGTCGCGGACGGGCGTAGACGGGCTTACCTTTGGCGCGCCTTCGGCGCACAATCGGCGCGCCCGCTGCGCGTGACCGCTGCGCGTCCGCACGGTCGCCATTTTAAGAAGCTAGCAGGATCTAACACCTCACCTGTGCCACCCGCCCTAGACGAGACTCAATGCAATAATATTGCAAATTACTTCATCACAAAGGTCGAGACTATATACAGCTCATTAATGACCTCCACTCCCGTTAACAATGTGAGTCTCCTGTCTGATATGATCTGCGAGTGCCACCGTTCCCCAACAGCTAAGATCTCTATATGGTCTCCTCTTGATGACAGATCTTTATTTGACTGTCTAGCTAGGGTAAAATCAGGCTCTCATCTAGACCCCTTACCTGTTAACATCCTGCAACAGCTTTCGCCAGATGCCCTTGGAGTTCTTAAAGAACTTCTAAACTCTTCTTTGCGAGAGTCTTGCGTTCCTCTGGATTGGAAGCGTGCTATGTTTGTTCCCTTGTTAAAAAAGCCCGGAGCCGATCCCACGATTCTGTCAAATTTTCGCCCAATTTCACTGTTACCTGTGCTCTCCAAAATTTGGGAAAAACACGTGAATTGTCAGCTCACAGGTCACGTGGAAAGCTCGGGCTTTTTAAATCCTTCCCAATCAGGATTTGGAACAAATTTTTCTACAGAGACCACTTTGCTGGGGGTTACTGAGAAATTGCGCCCCTGCCTTGACCAGGGGGAGACTATGGCGCTCATTCTACTCGACTTGAGCACCGCATTCGATACAGTGTCACATACCATCCTCTTAAAGTCTCTCCAGTCGGCAGATGTTGAAGGCCCCGCTCTAACTTGGTTGGCCTCCTTTCTCAGCGATCGTACATTTCAGGTCTTTTCTTCCAAATCCTCATCTACTTTCCGGTCATCGGCGTACGGAATTCCCCACGGGTCCACTTTGAGCCCTTTGATCTTCAACATCTATGTGAGACCCCTGGCGACTATTGTGGAGGATGCGGGTCTATCCCTTTATTCGTACGCCAATGACACTCAGATTATCTATTCTTTGTCCTCCACTAAGGAAGAGCCCATCGATCTTTAATCAGATCTTGAAAAAGAACCTTGAGAGTCTAGTACTGCTGCAGAACTTCGTTCTTGTCCAGTACATAGACGACCTTCTTGTTGCATCAGAGACTGAAGATGTGTGCAGGATTGATACCATTGCCTTATTGAACCATTTGACAGCGAACGGACACAAGGTATCGCCAAATAAGTTGCCGTACTGCTTGAATGAGGTGCAGTATTTGGGGCACAGGCTAGAGAAGGGCAAAAGGAAGGTGTCGCCAGACAGGATTGAGGCAATATTGAACATGATGGTGCCTTCAACACAGAGAGAGGTCAGGCTGTTCTTGGGGGTGGTTGGCTACTGTCGCCAGTGGATTGCCAACTGCTCCTTAAAAGCCATGCCTTTGCAGAGACTGACACACAAGGACGTGAGTGATCTGGTACCATGGGACAAGGACTGTATGAAGACTTTCCTTGAGTTGCGAGAGGACCTTTGTCGTGCTCCGGCACTGGGACTGCCTGACTAAAACAAGCCTTTTTCATTGTTTTGCTGTGAACGAGAAGGTTGTGCATTAGCAGTCCTAGTTCAAGATCATGGAGGTGTCCGTAGACCAGTTACCTATTTCTCAGCCACTTTAGATCCAGTACCTTCAGCGTTGCCCAGATGTCTCAAACCCGTTGCTGCAACAGGTGTCAACATTGAAAGGTGTGAAAGCATTGTGATGGGTCACCCATTGACTGTTTTTGTACCAGTTTATCAAAAAGGAGATAGGACACTTGTAACCACTTTTTCCAAGAGATTTGAAAAAGCCCTCATAAACGCTGCGTTTCTCGAAAAGCGGTATATTTTGTTCTCCGCCCCACGCAAGCGTTATGGCAACAGTCATTGGGCTTATTCAGTCAGTGTCTTGCCAGCCTCACCCGAGGCAATCTCTGGTTTTTTGTGGCAGTATCCAGAGAAAAGCGAGTTACCCCACTGAAGCTGAGTGATAAAATAAAAAAGTGTGCAGGTGAATATAGGCTTTATTCAGTTCACTTGACCACTTATTAAAATTAGTTCGGTATGCTCTGGGGATAGTTAGGAATCCTTAGCATAGGTCAATTAGACAAAAAATAACGTCGACATGTTTCTGCTCTGTCGGCCCGAGGGTCTAAGAGCTTTCGTCAGGACAAATGTACAAAAAAACAAAGAGTGAGTAAAAATGATGTCACACTTTTGACATAAAGGGATTCTATTAATTAATAGTCTTACCCTTGAAGGTTTTCATATACCTATGGATTTGAGAGAAAAGAAAATGGGGGTAACTAATAGCCATTTGGCAATGAGATACTAGAAGAGTGGGCTTTCAGACATGCATTGTGTCGAAATGCCTATTGCATAAATTCTACAACCAATAGTGCAATAATGAGAAACACACAACAGAAGTGACATTAAGGTGAGTTAGGGGGAAGAAACGGCGATATCACAATTTTCTTTTCTCTCAAATCCATAGGTATATGAAAACCTTCAAGGGTAAGACTATTAATTAATAGAATCCCTTTATGTCAAAAGTGTGACATCATTTTTACTCACTCTTTGTTTTTTTGTACATTTGTCCTGACGAAAGCTCTTAGACCCTCGGGCTGACAGAGCAGAAACATGTCGACGTTATTTTTTGTCTAATTGACCTATGCTAAGGATTCCTAACTATCCCCAGAGCATACCGAACTAATTTTAATAAGTGGTCAAGTGAACTGAATAAAGCCTATATTCACCTGCACACTTTTTTATTTTATCACTCAGCTTCAGTGGGGTAACTCGCTTTTCTCTGGATACTGCCACAAAAAACCAGAGATTGCCTCGGGTGAGGCTGGCAAGACACTGACTGAATAAGCCCAATGACTGTTGCCATAACGCTTGCGTGGGGCGGAGAACAAAATATACCGCTTTTCGAGAAACGCAGCGTTTATGAGGGCTTTTTCAAATCTCTTGGAAAAAGTGGTTACAAGTGTCCTATCTCCTTTTTGATAAACTGTACCTTGCTTCGGGGAACCGATAGGACAGCCATTCCTCTTCCTTCCTATTGATAACTAAGTGTTTTTGTACCACACTCAGTGGAGTGACTAATGACCAGGACCAAGACGCAGCACTTGACGAATAACAGGCTCACACACTACAAGCAAGTTATACTTACTGCAGAGAATGTGACCCTCAAGAGGTGCTCTGTTTTGAATGGTGCTACTCTGATGCCGTTGCCAAACACGCTTGATAAAGATTGTGAGGACCATGATTGTCTTGATGTGACTGAACTTTGCACCAAACCGAGACCTGACATTGTTGAAGAACCATTGATTGACCCTGATGAAACTTTCTTTATCGATGGTTCGTGTATAAGAGACAGTGTTGGTCAGTTGAGAGCAGCATTTGCTGTATGCACCATTTCAGGAGTTGTTGAAGCTGCATGCCTGGAAGGAGTATTCCTCTGCTCAGGTGGCTGAACTCACAGCTTTGATGCGTGCCTGCCTGGCCGCAAAGGGATTTCGGATTACCATTTTTACTGAGCCAATACGGGTTTGGTGTGGTTCATGACTATGGACAGCAATGGTCTCAGAGAGGTTACATGACTTTGTCAGCGCCACCAATCCGGAATGGAGAGTTTGTTAGGCTGCTTCTAGAAGCTTTGCAGGAACCCTTAGAGATTGCTGTTGTGAAGTGCACAGCTCATGGTAAAGGGACAGATTTTGTGTCACTTGGGAACCACTATGCGGACGAAGTTGCACGGTTCTGTGCCGAGCAAAGTTATTCATTCACTGAACAAGATGTAGAAGGTTTTGAGGAAAGGACTGAGTTAGACATGATGCTTGCCATAGCAGATACTTGGAATGAGCTCAGATGCATGCAGGAACAGGTGTCCGACCATGAGAAACATGTGTGGATCAATTCAGGCTGTGTAAAAGAAGATGTGGATATTTGGGTCTCGACTGATGGGTGAGCGGTGTTGCCAGATGAGCTGTTGGGTCCGATGGTGAGACAAATTTATGGTGCAGTTCACTTGGGAAGAGATGCGATGATCCAAGTGTTCAGATAGACATGGTACAATCCAAAGTATCGTGCAGTGGCAGAAGCTGTGTGTCAAAGGTGTGTTACCTGTCAATAAATGAATGTTGGAAAGAGAACTGCAGTCACCATTAGTCACATTGGGAGGTCTGGGGGACCATTCAATAGAATGCAATTGGATTTTATCGAGATGCCCAGATGCAATCACTTGAGGTACATTCTGGTGGTGGTGTGTGTGTTCTAACGGTGGGTGGAGGCCAGTCAGTCAGTCAATACAAGCTTTATTCGGTTAAAATTTTAAACCATCAAAGCACAGTACAACACAAAATTTCTTAGCATAAAAATACATTACATACAATCATTAAATGTAATTGACAGTATACAAATATGCATATCTTATGATTAATGCAAAAAACCATTTAAATTGCGTAACCTCATGATAAAATAATACTTGGAGTTCAGATAAATAATTCTAAAAAATATATTGTCACCCATTGAGTGTGCTTTCTAAAATTCCCTAATCATTTAATACATTTCAAGTAAGTAAAAATTTCCTCTTTCAAAAAGTCACTATATGTACAAAGATGGGGAATTGATGTCACAATTACTGTCTAATTGCCCCCGTAATGTAGCTAGCTACCCCAAAGCACACCAACGGGGAACTCAGGCATTGCAAATATGCTAGGCCGGCCTAACCTGTTCAAAGTTGCAACCCTTTAACAATGGCAATATAAATTTCTTGCGTATTAAAACATAAAAATCGCAGAAAAAACATGTGTAAAGTATTCTGCACTGAAAAGTTATTACAGGGGCAGGGCCCAAGAACTCCCTCCTTAGAAAAACCTCTTGGGAAGGATAATAGCCATGGGAGCATATTATACTTGAATCTTGTCAATACAAACAAATGAAATGGATTGTTTATATAGGTCAAGTGTGGCTGAATTCCTCTTCCTGTGCTCAGCATTACAAAGCTCCTGACTGAAGGTTTGACCAGCTCCCCTTCTTCCCTCAATAACATTGACCTGTTTAGAAACTGGGATTTTATGGCTTTAATAGCCACCTTGCTTAACGCCCTCAGGTTTGTAAACAGGTCGGGACTGCCCAATATATCCATTTGTGTTTTAATATATCTGAGCCACGGGATGTCAAGGGCTCTGTCTAGAGACATACAGTCCTGGATTATCAATTGATTTAGGTTAGGTGATTGTTGCGCCCAAATTCTTAGTCAACCTAATATTGGGGCCGCAGCTATCTGATCTTGAATGTAACCAACGCCCACGTCCTCATGTATGTTAAAAGTAGCAGCAGATGCTGGGAGCGACAGCAATTTTCATAAAAAGGTATTTTCTGCTACTTGTATTTAACTAGCATCTGTGTAGCCCCATACCTCACTCCCGTATAAGGCCATAGGTACACACTTTGCATTATATATTTTCATGAGGGCTGGGAGTGGCTTTGAACCTATCCGCTTTTCAAAACCCAAGACGGCCCCCGTAGATCTAGATTGGCTATTCTTTTTAAGAGTACGCTGCATAACCCATGACCTTCTTTCATCAAATACTATCCCTAGTTATGGGAAGGTTGGCACTTTAGTGAGTTCCAGGCCTTTGCAGAAAAATCTTGCCTTCCTCTTGCTGTTCTAGCCACCAAAGCTGCATCGTCTGCATATAGTAATGCTGGGATCTTTTTTAAACCTACTCTTGGGATATCTTTGCAAGATAATATTAATGCATCTCCCAAGTTATTTATATAAAGCGAGAACAGTAAAGGGGCAAGGATACATCCTTGCCTTACTCCACGTTTAACTTGCCACGCTTCAGTTAAACTCCCATTTTTATTATAACGGACCGCTGCAGTATTGTTCGGATGCATATCAGCCAGGAAGTATACTAGAGTAGGTTCCAGCCCGATGTCAGAAAGAGAGGCCCATAACTTTTGCCTATTTACAAGGTCGAAAGCAGAGGACAAATCCATAAAAGCTAAATGGATGTTCCCCTGCTTTACAACCGTGTACTTTCCTATGTTATGTTATGTTATGTTATAAATTTGTTGAAGCGCACAGCTGTCCCAGTTAAGGGGCGTCCCGGCGCTGACCGTTCATTGTACAGGAGACTGATAGGCTGAAACAAAAAAGGATCCTAGTTCAGAGGAAAGAGAAAGGTCTTAATTGCTTTCCTGAATAATATTGGTTTGTCAATGCAGCGAATAGATGTAGGCAGAGAATTCCACAATTTGGCCGCAAGTAGTCGAAAAGAGTGGCCACCAACACGACAAAGTCTGAATTTAGGTATAGTCACCAAATGTTGGCCCAAGGAGCGAAGGTTACGTTGGGGAATATAAGGAGTTAAGAGAGGACAGAGAAGCTCAGGGCTAATACCTTTAAGAATCTTAAACGCCACACAAAGCGAATTGAACTGAATTCTTGATTGAATCGGTAGCCAGTGTAAGGCACTAATAGTAGCCCTGGCAGAACATCTACGTGGGAGTCCCACAAGAGCACGAGCTGCCTCATTCTGGACCCGCTGAAGTCGTGAGATCTCAGCTTTATTAGCGCCAAGAAGTAAAACGTGGGTAAAGTCCAGGCGCGATAAAATTGTAGCCTGGATAATGAGCTGTCGGATGGGCGCACTAAAGAACCTCAGAATGGGATGGAGGCCTCTCAGCAGGCCCACACATGTCGCTGCCACCTTCTTCGTGTGGCACTGAAAATTAAGGTCCTCATCCTGCCAAACTACTAAGTTCTTAACCACTGGCTTGGCTGTAGGTATGTGCCTAAGGAAGCCGGCCACCAATGTTCGTTCCAGAGGGAGATGTTCTTCCCTACTAACATCACTTCCGTTTTAGTGGCGTTCAATTGTAAACAGTTGTCAGCCAACCACTGAGCAACTGCAGTCATCCCATCTCTGAACCTTGCGGCAGCAGCGGAGGGGCCTTCAGCCAAGGTGACAACCAGCTCAGTATCGTCAGCATACGATACCAGTGTTACGATACCTATGACCGAATGTAAGTTAAGGCATTGGCCTACCGTACTTTTCCACTGTCTGAAACCATACTGCAAGTCAGAAATGATGAAGTTATTATCCAGCCAATCTGTGAGACGCGCTAGTATAACTTTTCCCATAATCTTAGCAGCAGAGTCTAAGAGTGAGATTGGCCTATAACAGGTCAGATCTTCTCTAGGACCCTTTTTATATATTGGGACTATGACTGCTTTCGCCCAAGACGCTGGGAAACCAGCTTTGGTGCCAGCATTAAAAACACAAGTTAAAATCTTTGCTCAAACACTTGGATCAGCCCTGTACAAATCCGCCGGAACCCCATCCGGGCCCGGTGCTTTCCCCTTGGCTGTGGATGCAATTGCCTCCATATCTTCCTCCTCTTGGAAAATAACTTTTGGGGCCTGATGAAAATCCCTATAGGTATCAGGTGAGTACTTACGGAGTACAGGCCACTAAAATGTTCCACCCATCTTTCTGGAGAGATGAGGCAGTCCTTGATAGTATTGTCCGCCTCATCAAAAACTGGACTATTTATTACTTTCCAAAAATGGGTACTACTTTTTAGGGTACTAGCTTCACTCAGCTCGTCCCAAGCCATCTCCTTAAGCTCGATTTTCTGTGATTTAATAGATTTTTTTTAAATCCTCCTAGCTTCAGTGATCCTAATAGTATCCCTTACAGGATCCTTCAGGACCACCATTAGGGCATTGTGTGCAGTTGTGCATACTTGGTCAAACCAATTTTTTTATTTCTTTGGCCTTGGTTTGCCCCACCGAGTCAGATTGACCGCTATTTGTTTAGTGATGCGGTCAAATGCACCTAAAATTTCTTTGGATTCAGCACCCATATTGGAACAGAGGCTAAAATCATCATGGTTACTATTATACAAGTTACCAAGAAAATCCACTGGAGCAATTACCTCCCATCTCTGCCTTCGACCCTGACAATTAGCAACTACATCGGATGAGGGGCGCACAGCAGCGTTGGTACTATTAGACCTAAGTGTGGCGTTTGACACCGTATCGCACACCACGCTGCTAGCACGTATGTCAGAAACTGGAGTAGAAGGGCTGGCCCATGATGGATAGGATCCTTCTTAGAGAACAAAAGTTTTCAAGTGCATTGTCCCCCGTTCAAATCCTCCCCTCGAGAGCTGAGGCATGGGGTTCCACAGGGCTCTAGTCTGAGCCCAATATTATTCAATCTTCATATGGAACCCCTTGCCCGCATTGTGTAATCATTTGGAGTAGACATCATCACATACGCCGATGATACTCAATTAATGATTACCCTTGCGCAGGGTCAGAGTGAGGCGGCAGCAAACTTTTCCACCTGTCTGACAGGCGTGGCCAGTTGGATGAATAACAACTATCTGCGTCTTAACGGGGACAAGACAGAGGTGTTGGTAATTGGGAGAATTCCATCAATTTGGTCATCGGCGTGGTGGCCGATCGAATTAGAACAGACACCTGCCCCTTAAGAGACAGTGAAGAACTTAGAGGTCCTGCTGGACTCCGGTCTGTCTTTTGGGCAACATATTGCTTAAGTGATGGGCAAGTGTTACGGAATCCGTAAAACTTTACGGAAAGTACTAGACCTCATGCCCATCAGTACTAGGAAATCCTTTATACACGCTCTAGTTACCCCTCACTTAGATTACGGAAATTCCCTGTTTATTGGTCTAAGTCAAAAAGGGCTAAAGCAGTTGCAATGTGCTCAAAATGCTGCTGCCCGCCTGGTGCTGAACCTGTCGAGTAGAGCATCTGGGAAGCAAGCACTGGCGACACTCCACTGACTGCCCATTAAGGAGCGTATTATGTTCTAAGCACTATGCATCTCCCATCGTATTGCCCATGGGAATGGGCCGGCATATTTGCAATAGCTTTTAACCATCAATCGCCCTAAACACAACTTGAGATCGCTAGGGAGTATACTGTTCAAAATGCCCCACATCTGTAAGGTAAGAATGGGAGGCCGCTCATTTAGATATCTGGAGGGTAATTATTAGAACAAACTCCCTATCGAACTTCGAATGGAACCGTCTGAGGGGAGATTTCGCCTCAAGCTCAAAACTCACCTTTTTCCACGCATCTGAAATAATTTTTCGATGAACCTAGTCCTGCTCTCAGTGACTCTTTAGTAGTGGCTGGCTCACGGGGTGGACTCTATCCATAACACGGGGACACACTGTCTGAGTGCAACCAGGCGCTTTACAAATGGTTTTATTATTATTATTATTATTATTACATTAGAATTTGAGATAAGAGTCAGAGGGGACTCACATTTAAGGGCTTCAATTTTAATGTCCATCCTAAGGGGATTGTGATCACTCATCCCAACCTTTCTAACTCCAAAAGAGCCAATACGGTCCATCAAGGGGCATGACACTAGAATTTAATCAATAATGCTGTCATGGCCTTGACCTATATAGTCCGGAATCGGGTTTAAAATGTCTGATGTAGTAGTGGGCAGCTAAAAAACTCTCTAGATACAACCCGCTTCTCGTATGATCAAAATGTTTGAGCCCCTGCAGGGCGAATTCATACTCAATACTTTGCAAGCAATTTAGGTGACAGACATGGATATATAAATCACCAAGAATTATAACATGGTAAGGAGCATAATTATTTGCTTTAAAGTCGTTTAAAAATGAGGACAGTGCTTTTAAATGATCTAGTTCATCTGCCCTAGTAAAAGAATTATAAAAGTTTACCACTAATAAGGCTGGGAGATTATTATTTCCCTCCAACTTAACTGCTAAAATATTTGGAGAATTTGATACAACCAACTCTGGGCTATATAATAATTTTAAACTAAAAAATAACAAAAGTCCCCCCCTCGATTTTCCCATCGACGATGGTTCAGCAAACTTATTAAAGGAGAGATAACCATCTAAATGATAACTATCTCTAGCCTTCTATGTTTCTTGCAACGCAATGATATAACATGTAGACAGAAAGCCCTCCCAATTTATATCCCCTCTTTTTGACCTCAACCTAGCGATGTTCCATGAAAGGATCTCTACTTTATTCGTGGTTGCGGTTTGCCCTGGTATATTTTCCCCCAAGGTCAGTGTACTCACTAAATTGGATTGGGAAGGCTGGTGAGTGGGGTCTGTATCAAGGTCAGCTATAATGGGCGTCAAACTCTCCTCTGTCATTTGTCTAGTAACTGGCTGTGGCATTTCGGGCTCATGCCTGTCCTGCAGTCAGCCTTGGTCGTCTAAACCAGATAGAACCTCAAATCTGTTTGATACCGGAGTTGGTAAATTAATCCCCCCTTGTAATCTTGCTTGTTGTTTATAGAAATATCCCAAAGGGAGAGCAGCAATACATGTGGTAATAAAAGAAAAATCCTGTGCTTCCAAAACCGTTTGAACAAAATCATATCTATTAAAATAATAATGACACAGTCGCCCCTTATTTTTTTAGGTGAGTTTCCAAGCCAGGCCACTCTGCGAACCATTACTATATGGTTTGAAAGAAAGGGTCTAAAGACTTTGTGCTTAATAAGCCAATCCACAGTTTTGTTCTTTAACTCGGCCCAGGTCTCAGTTTGGTCTACCCTCAATGGGGAAACGCCAGCCAAGACTACCACCAGAGGGCTTGCTGCTGGGGGTAAATCTATAACTTCTTGAGCTGGTTTCGGCCCACAGACGTGGATTTGGTTATCAGGCCCACATGCTTGCCCTGTTTTGGGCACGGTTTTCAGTCCAGTTGGGTTATTCACAGCTTGCACATGATTCACCCCTGGGTGTTGTAGATTACTTTTTTGGGCAGGATTCTGCTGTGATTCGCCAACTGCTCGTGTCTGACTATCAAGAGGTACACTCCCATCTGCACTAGTGGTTTTAGGGCAACTTTCCTAACATTCCCAATGTTCAGCTGTAAAATTTCCCTGCTTGCCCAAAGTCCCACCTAACTCTAAATTCCCTATAGGAATAGAGGGTATGCCTTCTCCCCTCGCATTTATTTGGTGTACGCTATTTCCTTCTTTAAACTCTTTGGCCAAACTACTAATCTTACTCTCCAAGACCTCTAGCTTGGACCAAAAGGGGGCGAGAGAAGACGATATCAGTGACTCCATGCGCACCCAGAAAGCCTGAGAGCCCCCTGGATCACATGGGTCACTTACAATAGAGGTAACAGCTTCCTCGTGATCATGCCTGGCATCAAAAATAATTGTTGTTTTAGCCTTAGGGGCTTCACTTTTCCTTTTGCTCTTATTTTGTGACCGAGTTGCTGGGCCACCCCTTGTAAGTTTTGCCAAGGGTTCAACCCGCCCCGGTGGAGCAACCCAAAACACATGTGCGACACATTACAGTAGCTAAGCTATTGTTGAGGGAACTAGTGCCTAGATTCAGGGTCCCGACCTCTTTGGAATCGGACAGAAGAACTCACTTCAATTGTGAGATCATGAAGATGATTAGTACAGCACTGAACATTGATCAGAGACTCCATTGTAGTTACCGACCAGAGGCTTCTGGGATAGTGGAGCAGATCAACGGAACTTTGAAAGCTCGGATGGCAAAGGTTTGCTCATCCACGTCTCTTAAGTGGCTGGATGCTTTGCCTTTGGTGCTAATGAGTATGCGCAGGAGAACAGGTCTCTCGCCTCATGAAGTGCTGATGGGGAGGGCAATGAGGTTACCAGCGGTGCCATCAACAGCCTTGCTGAGTATCACAGATGATCTGATCCTTGATTATTGCAAGGGACTCGCTGATGACATCCGTTCATCTGTTCTGTGTCCTATCAGGTGCAGGCTGCTGTCGTTCCGGCTTCCAGTGATCTCTACCACAACCTGAGTCCGGGGGACTGGGTGCTGGTTCGGAATCATGTGAGAAAGAGCTGCTTGGATGCTCATTAGAAGGGGCCCTATCAAGTCATCCTTATTACGAACAGTGCTGTGAAGCGTGGTGGGCTACCGAATTGGGTGCATGCTTCACACACCTGACGAGTTACCGCACCCTTGGAGGAGACAGCTCCTCTCCTGGATGAAAATCCAGCTGAAGTGGCAGGGCCACAGGAGGGGACAAGCCAAGCTGTGAGGGTGCCTGAAGAAGCTGGTGACTCACCAGATCCAGCTGAAGAGGGTCACAGCGGAAGTGAATTTGAGACGCTCTCTAAAAGTGGAAGTGACTGTGAGAGTGACCCGAAGCCAAATTCAGCTGAAGAAAACAGTGAGCAAAGTGAGCAGGTTGAGAGTAGGAGGACCAGCAGAGCAGGGGAGCCGTGGCCAGAAAGTGAAAGGCGGCTGAACCTGAGGTTGGTTTCCGAGAGGGATCTTGCTCTTGTGTCTGAGGAGTCTGAATCAGACGGACACGGGGAAGGGTAAGCTTGTGAAGGATTGAGAAGATCAAGAGGAAAGAGAGTGCCTTGTCGAAGGTACGCGACTCCTGAGTGGACCTACCCTGTGACAGATGCCAGGCATATTGAGATCAGGGAGGGTGAGGGCAGTGACAGTGATCAGTAACAGTCCTAACATCAAGTTGGACATGCTGTTGTTGGTACCAGGGTTTGAGATCGAAGGTATACAGACCACCACCGATTTTAAGCAGAATTCGTCATCTAATTTTGAGTAGATTGCTTTTTCCTACATTCGGCCCTGAAATATCAGCTTAAGAATCCATTTTTATTCGTCTTGAACTTTTGGAATATGTGTTAGAAGCGGTTGGAACAAATCTTATTATTGATGAATGAGACTGTTGTAAATACTTGCTGTAAATAACCTTGGTCCGAGTGGAAGGAGAAGAAATTTAGGGACTTCCCATATAGCACGGAGAAGGGCTAGGTTTGTCTATTGTTAGCTGTAAATATGGAACTGAAAATAAAAGGGGACTTACAGCCTCTGAGGTGTGGTTCCAGTGCTTCTACAGGAAGAAGGGGGAAAAGACTTTTGAACACTGCTGTTGAACAACTATATTGAAAAGTAAGTCCTGCGACCATGGAGGCTGGAAACCCGAATCGTAGAGTTAGGTGCATTGTAGGCACACTTGTAGGAGGAGTTATACTCTTCATTATTCTAGTAGTTTTAGTCTCGTATTTAGTCCCATATGAGCAGGCAGTAGAGGTCGAGGATACACCTACACCTCCTAGCAAAGAAATGGTAAAGGTAGAACGTGACAGAGCTTTGCTGCTAGAAGAAAGTCGTAGATTACACATAGATCTATCCAAGGGTAATTTCAAGCTTAATGCGTATGCGAAGTTGTTGTATGAATACATTGATGCAATGGATGCGAAAGATTGCTATGTGTGTATGCAATTGTCTGCTTCTGTAGACAAGGGTATTAGATACCACCATCTTCCATTGACATATGGAATTTCACGTAGTTTGCTGCTTAGCATATTTTATGGTCGCAATCATTTTGAATATTTCTTTTCGAATTATGATGCGGTGCTTCCTGAAGTGCCGGCTTACAAGCATTTGAACAAATATGATTACTATAATTTAGAGGACAGGCTTGGAACGTATTTCATTCTGACCCAGGAGTTGGATACAGCTTATGCACAACGTCTTATTTTGAAGTGCCTGTTGTCATACACAGAGAAGAAATTTATTGATCAGGTAGAAGATAGATACCGAAAACAAAAACAGTTACGAGATTCAGGACAAGGCAAAGTGGATTGGACAGATGAAGAGAAGTTGCACAAGTCTAAAGGGAGTTATGGTCCAATAGCTCTAGATGAGGTACATAAAGGGAAGTTGTGCATTCACCGACCACAGACATATTATGAGAATGTTAACGTAGGCCACACCACGGGTGAGCATACTTTCAGTCTGGAGTATTACGCGAAGGATTTCTTGCAGAGTGTGGTGCAAGTAATTCCGACAGTGTATTTTGTCTGTTGGAGGAATGCTTATGTGCGACTGCCTGAGAAATGGTATGGAACGTGCTATTTAGCGATAATTTTCCCTAGGATTTATCATTCAGAAGATTGTGAATTATTGGAAGGAGGACAACATGTGAGAGTGAAGCGAAGTGAAAGTGCATGAGCCATAGTTGGGGATATTTTTGGAGCAATGATACCAACTTTGGGAGTGATCATGAATGATGTGAAGATAAGATGATTGGCGACTGTTGTGGATGAGTTGTCAATGACTACAGCTAAGTTGTTAGTGGAAGGTGAGATGTTATCGATAAGGACTATGGTTTTGCAAAATCGTCTTGTTTTAGACGTCCTTCTAGCTAAAGAGGGAGGAGTCTGTAAACTTTTAAAGGTTCAGGAATGTTGCACTTATATACCAGACGATAGCAAGGATCTGGAGAAATATATAACCAACATTACCGAGATTCACTATGAGATTGAAGACTTGACTGGAGAAATTGTGTGGGAGAAGATTGGAAAGGGATTTGGTAAGCTTGAAAGTTGGTTTGCTAACCTTGGAAAGGGGATTCTTGGTTATATCTTAAAGCCCATAATAATAGTGGTGTGTTGTGTGATTGGATTGTGGGGATTGGTTAGAGCGTGCAAGTGGTACAAGTCAAGCCATCTGGAAAGGTCGATGAGAATGCAAGAGAGACAAATGGAGAGACTGCAGGACAGTCAGTATCAAAGTCTGAAGAACATGGAGATGCTTAGAAGAGGGAAAATGGCAACAAGCTCTGTATAAGTCGGTTCTTTCCTAAGGATGGTGTAGGGTGTGATGACACAGGTCATCAAAGGGGGGAACTGAGAGAGCGCCATGTTATTTTGTTATTTGTAGGCGTGCACCATAATCCAGAGTAGTCAGCACCCACATATTTAGAGGGCTTACTAATGCAGTTTGACATATAAAGTTAGGCTGAGAATCAGCACAATATATATTGTTGTGTTTATTAATTAGAGACTTATGTAGAGTTTTCATCGAAATGCATGGTTGCCTAATGCAGAAATGTACTCACATGTGAAATGTTGTAGTACTAATGAAATGCTTTTGAAATATATGATTTTATTAATGAGTGAATTAACATAGGCTTTTAAAGTGAAACATATTGCTTACATTGAAGGCAGAATTAAAGCATTGTAGTAGTGAAATGTAATGTCATGTTGTATTAGAAACTCACATAAACGTGCAGGGGCCTGAGCCATGTTGGAACCAGTAGGGGCCTAACTGTATTTTTCTCTTGTTAGACTTAGTCGAGAAGGAATGATTTTCTCTTTTTGGGAAAGAAGCTGTCTTCGGCAAAATTATGAAATTGTAACTTCTAATGTTACAGAGATGTTCCCATGTATTTCAGCTTGCAGATGCAAGGCCACAAGGCTCGTTAGGTAGAAGAGTCCATTGTTTAGAAGTTAGGATAGTAGGTGCGATCAGAGAAGAGCTGCCAAAGAATTTGGAAGTGGAACATTTCGCGAGAAGGTGCCTGGGACCCAAGGACACATCAACGGACGCTTGATGGAGAAGTGCCATACTGGAAAAGTCTTCACCTACCAGAGGGCCGTACCTCTGGGCGTGTCGACTGTTTTCGGGATTTTGTATTAGGGACAGCACCCGAGGGTGGAGAGCAAATTTTAGTTAGGGAACGGACAGAGTAGGATGTAGTAGTTGTAGAGGGAGAGTCTTGGGGAACTTAGAGCACATGGGGTGTAAGAAGGAGCACCTTAGAACGAGCTCGCTAGTTAGACTATCTGGCTAAAGAAAAGTGAATGTACTTCCTTGGAAGTCTTCACTGCTGACATCTTTACTCCTGTCTGATGGGAATGGTATGTAGGAATATCATTTTAGAGTAGTGTACGGTCATATTAACCATTTCTTTTATTTTTGTAAATGCTGTCCAATCTTCAAGCTGGGACTGTTCTTGGTTGCCTAATGTTACTTGAGTTGACTTTGCTTTTTATCCTGAGTTGGTTAAGAATCTTGCGTAGGATTTTGTTTGTACTAGTGCCAGTGTATTTTCTGAACGTCTTGCTGAGATGCTTGTATGTTCAACTATTTGTGGCTTTGTAATAAATCTTTAAATTTCAGTCATAGTCAGTGGCCCTTTGAGTTCAATCGAATTTGTTTGGAAGTTCTTTAAAGTCATCATTGCGAAATCGTTCTTCATATTTCTAGAACAGGGAAAAAGTTTCAGTCGACCTGGTTTGGGATTCTAGAGAGGAGTAAGAAAATATAGAGAAAAATCCCAGCTTCCCCAGAGGTATAGATACAAATTGTATGTACAGTTAATCTTTAAACACTTTGATTTACAAATAAAATTAGGAAATAGGAATGATTTATGTCCACTTCCAAACAATTCAAGACTCTCCTCTGACAACTTCTGCTGGGTGCAGGAATTCCTTGGAACCCCTGCCCATGTAATCATTGCCATCCTTGGCAGAATCAGCTAGGAATAATAATGTGAAAAACTCTCCTCATACCCATTCCGTTCTTTGCCTTTTGCTATAAGCCTTCATTTGTTGCATGTCAATTCGGTACTTTGATTTAAAATTAATATATGGGACTATTTGTTTTGACAGTCTACACCAAACAAAGTACTGGACATGCCCTTTTCAAATTTGTGTTATCATTGGTTAATTGGAACTAATAAAGGTGGAGGCGTAGCTTGAAGAGGCCCACAAGGGCTGCACTCCATTAGAGCTCTGTGATGGTGCTGGCTGAGCTTCCCTGCTCTGGAGCCTGGTAGTACCCACACTGGGGAGTGGATGGGGTGATAGACGGGGTACTGGACCCCCACAATTGCACTGACCTCTTAATCTAATGTTCATGGGGCCTTGCAAAGCTGAAAAGAAACCACATCTTGGAGCAGGATTGAGTGGCAGTGCTGGTCTGTAGTGCTGATAATGGGGGGCAGTGCTGGTCTGCTGGCACTTCAAGGCTTATGGGCCATAAACAATCTGCAATACTGGGGCATGAGGGGTGGGGTGCCACAGCCATGACAGGGGCATACTGAAGGACTCCATCTGGAGAGCACAGATAGTTGCATGGATCTGCGCTGTGGGTGGGACCTAAACCACGGCATGTTGTAACACAGCTCAGAACAGTGGATTCGTCATCGCCTAGAGGGAACCTCACCTGCAGAGGGAACCTCACCTGCTTACATCCAGAATGTGTGGCAGTGACACAGGGACTTGAGCCTGGGCCTCCCTGTTTCTCCACAGGGATCTATCCTGTGAGGGCCCCGATAGGGAGTTCTCAAAACAAAAGAGATGCCCACAGAAGGATCTGATAGGAATTAAATTCACAAAATGATTTCAGGTTACAACGCTAATTGTTCTGCGTAGACCAAATGCAAATCCAAGTTGAAAACAAAAACAAAGGTTGGGGTATAAATAAATTATTTTATGAATTAAGGTTGCATTCATAAGTGCCCTGTTTCAATATACAATTTACAAATTCGGTATTATTTACACAGTGGCGCATCAGAACAAGGTGATTGTGAAATTGAGTGCAGTGATCTAAAGTGCAGTTGTGATCAGTGACTTATATACAAGTGAGAGCTCGAGGGGAGGGGGGTAGGATGTTGGCCAAAGCAACGTTCGATTAGAGTTATTCCCTTTGACCACAATGTTTGGCAAGTTCTATGGAATACTCTCTGTTGGTCCAGGAGTTTATCGACGTTTCGACCCTAGTAAAGCCCGATTTTCAGGTCAGGGCGGGTCTTCATCAGGAAGGGGAGGTGCGGGAGGGGTGATGTCGCCTCTGGGGACCCAGGAGGGTCGCACCCAGACTTGACTTGTTCTGTGTCTTGTAGGCAATTCGATTTGCTCCGATAATTCACCAATTATTTAAGAGCATTTTTCAGGGGGGGGCAGCATTGCCTGATTCATGGAATGAGGTGATTATTGTTTTAATTCCAAAACCAGGGAAATCACCTAAATATCTG
The DNA here is from genome assembly GCF_964263255.1 of Lissotriton vulgaris. NCBI lineage: Eukaryota > Metazoa > Chordata > Amphibia > Caudata > Salamandridae > Lissotriton > Lissotriton vulgaris. Next base: position 505,077,576 of record NC_141694.1, read on the forward strand.
GACCCATATAGGCCAATATCGCTATTAAATTGCGATTATAAACTCTTTGCAAAGATTATGGCGGATAGGTTGAGTCTGGTTATCCCAAAACTAGTGCATGATGACCAAAAGGGGTTCATTAGGGCAGATTTTTTAAAAGAGCTCACTTCTTCCTTTATAGGTGCAGTAGATATGGCTTCGGTCTATAAACTCCCCTTAGCGGTAATAGCACTTGATGCCGCCAAAGGCTTTTGATCGAGTTAATTGGTCCTTTCTGAAGGCTCTTTTAGGTAATCTAGATCTAGGAACATGTTTTACTAGTACACTGCTATCTTTATATCACTCACCCACCTCTAAGGTACTGATTAATGGGACTTTAACACAGCCTATCAAGGTAATGTGTGGTACACGGCAGGGATGTCCCCTGTCTCCCCTGTTATTTAATTTGTATATAGAACCTATTGCCTGCAGGATTAGGAATGCGGAACATATACCACCTTTTGCGGTAAAAGGGTGGACAAAGAAAATAGGTTTATATGCAGAGGATATTAATATTTACACCCCCAACTTGCAGAAATCAATGCAAAGCTTATTAGAGCTAACTAAAGAGTTTGGGTGTGTCTCAGGCTATGAGATAAACGAAGATAAGACTGAGATTATGTCGTGGAATTTAGATACAGAAGGGGTAACGTGTAAAGCTGAGATGAGATATTTGGGGTTGAGGATTACACATAACATTGGAGAGCTAACGAAAACAAACTTCCTTAAGATAAAAATAGAAATAGGTGCCACACTGCGAGGTTGGGGGCATTTACCACTCACCCTGTATGGCCGCACGAATCTGGTAAAGATGGTGATCCTGCCAAAAATGACTTTTTTGTTTGAAACAATTCCTCTGGCATTTAACAAAGATTGGTTTAAGAGCCTACAAAGTGAGATTTATTCTTTTTTATGGGCCTCGAAAGGATCCCGTCTATCCTGGAAAAAATTAAGTAGAAGGTTTGTTAAGGGCGGATTGGCGGCCCCTGATTTTCAGTTATATTCATGGGCTTTTCAGTTAAAACATTTTAGAATGTTACTGGCTACACCGACGGGTACATCTATTGGAAGTATGTTTGCTGCTATGCTTAAGATCTGTAACTACAATGAGCATGGTTTCTTGTGCAAATTTTCTGATCCAAGGTTTTTAAAGAAAGTAAGGCTCAAGACTTTTCGGGAAGCAGCGGAGCTTTGGTATAAAATTAGGAGAGTATTAAAATTTCCCTATTATGGTTACATGGCTCCAATATGGGATGCTCCAGGGTCACCTCTTTGGACTCAAGATGCATTAGCCACGCCTTTGAGAACGGCGTTGGGGCGCCTTATTTTCAGATGGAAAGCTGATTGACTAGGGCAAAGGTGAAGTTACCTGGGGTCGGGGGTTGTCATAATTCAAGTATGTGCAAATTCATAGTTGGGCAAGTAAAACGGACACTGTTCTTGGACTTCAGAATAAGCTGGAAGATAAACTTTATTCAACCCAGTCCTACAAAAAAGAAGTTGCCCTCTGGTACTGGTCGATACTGGAGACGGAGGATGGCCCGTTTTTACTTCCTGAGGTCCTATTGGGAGACTGCTTGCCGGACATCGCGTCGGAGACTCAATGGCAAGTAACTATGGCTATGTTATATAAAATAGTAAAATCTGCAAATTTAAGGCGGAATCTCTTGTTTACAATTTACAGGGCTTACTGGTCTCCTCGTAGACTCTCGAAATTCAGGGCTGGTGGTTTGGTGGATTGCCCTAAATGCAAAAGCACTAACGAAGATGACCTGCATATGTTTGTGGACTGCCCGAACATCAGGGATTTTTGGGAGACTGTAAGTAATTGCCTGTCACAAGTTGTAGACATGAGGATTGAGGTAAGCCCCAAATTAATTATAACTGGAAGATATAACCTGCAAAGTAAGGATATCAATGATAAAGTTAAATTGGTTTTCTACGGTGTTTTGTGGGCCTGAAGGGACATTTGTAAATTATGGTTGTCGCCGACATCCCCTACTTTTTTGGACTGGGTAAGAGCCATGAGATATTTTGCTAAACTAGATTCCTTGGATCAGATAAAGAAAAAGGGTAAATTCTGGCTACCTTTTCTACAACATTTTGGGTAAGGGAGGGAAAATGTGGCTCGGAGTAAGCTATTCTAACAACAAAAATCCAATGATTAAGGTCTTGGCCTATCTCACCGGCTGTTTTCTCTCCTTTCGTTTAGAAGATAACTCGACAAGGTAGCGGTGCACTAGGGTTTTGATCCATAAATTTCCGGTCGGTTTGCACAAGAGGCCCATTACCTCTAGCAGCACTGTATAAGCCTTTGTTGTTAAAGCTGGTAAATGAGATAAAAAGCCCATGGGTGGTATCGTTCTTTTTGGAAATGGGTGGCGAAAAGGCTAATGAGGATTTAAAAAAAAAAATAATAATAAAAAAAAAGACACCGGACTTCTTTTGTAAGGCTAGAAGGGGCTTTTTATTTTAAACTCATGCCGTTTGGTTTGTCATCAGTCTCATCAGTGCTCAAAAGGCTTGTAGAAAAAATGTTCAAAGATTGAGTGGGAGTCAGATATATCCTGAAAGACATGCTCCTTTTCAGTGATTGTATTGATCAACATAATGAGACATTGACTAAAGTTTTACAAATCTTACACCAAAAAGGTATGATGCTTGGACACGAAGGGCCTCATTTATGAGGTTTTCCCGTAGGGAAGCACAGCAGGCCTTCCTGCTGCGCTTCCCTACGGCAAAAGAAAAAGGCAGGAATGCGCTGTATCTATAACATATGGCGCATTTCTGTCCTTTTTCCCTGCGCCAGTGCACAATGAGCTGCCTGCGCCAGTGCAGGCCCCTTTGCACAATGGTGCAAGGGGGCTGGCCTTGCAGGGAGGATTATTTCTGTACAGGAAGGGGAAATCTCTCTGCACAAAAATAATCACTAGAGGCTTTTCCTCTTTCTACATGTCCTGCAGAATGCAGCACACATAGAAAAAGGAAAAACGAGGAGATGTAAAGATTTTTCTCCCCATTGCGCCTCCCTTATACCTCCCCTAGGGAGGCGTAAGCTTTTGTCACTGCCTTAGATTTACGTAAATCTGGGGCAGTGTCAAAAGGCCATGGGCCTCATTTATGAGGCCTTGCGTCAGTTTTGCGCTGCGGATGCGTCACTTTTTGTGACGCATCGGCAGCGTAAAACATGCGCCTTGTTGCGCCATATTTAAAAAGTGACGCATCTAGGTAGATGCGTCACTTTTTAAACCCCTGCGCCACATTATACCTAAGTCAGGTATAATGTATGCAGAGGGGGCGTTCCCCCGCAAAAAGCCTCGTAATAGTGACGCAGTGAAATCTATGAGATTTCACTGCGTCACTTTTAGGATGCGGTTGCGTCAAAATCTTGCGCCTGCCTCACAGCAGGCGTAAGACTGACGCAAGCCCTTTCACATGGGGCATTCCCCATGTGAAAGGACGCATTGCTGGAGATGCGTCACTTTTGTGACACACTCCAGCAATGCGTCACTTTTGCGCTTACAGATGCGTCAGAAATACTGACGTATCTGTAACTCCTTGCGACATGATGCGTCATACATTAAATATGACGCATCATTGGTGTCGCAAGGAGTGCGCAGTGAAAAGTGACGCATCGCTGTTTTCACGCAGCGATGCGTCACTTTTCATAAATGAGGCCCCATGGATGTTGCTGGGAGCGCCCCCAGCAATACCCATTGCATGCCCCTTTAACGAAGAACACTGCATTAAAGGGACTGATATTTATCAGGCAGCAGTTCGCCCAAAAAATGGCTTAGTGCTGCCTGATAAATATCACGCTGGCTTCTGCGCCACGAAACGTCACAAAAAGTGATGTTCTGATGGCGCAAGGGGCCGCATAAATAAGGCCCGAAAGGTGTATGTTTTAAATAATGGGCATTGGTTACCTGGGTCACCACATATATGTTATGGGGGTCACAAAAAAAGTTAATGCTGGTGATAGCTACTGATAAATCCCCAGCACCTGCCAACAAAGGCCAATTGTGATTTGTTTGGGGTTTAGCTGAATTCTATTTAAATGTTGTTCCTCAAAACTAAACTTTTAACAAAATTACTTAAACAGGGCTTGGTTCATGTTTGGGAATGAGGTGTGCCAGAATGCTTTTGATGGCATATGAAAAGACATCATGATACCAAGGATGTTACCATCATATTTATTGATGCAAATAACTTTGGGTTGGGCGCTGTCCTGGTGCAAAGGAGAAAGAATGTTAAAGACGAAGTGGTAGTCTTTACCACAAGGACACTCGAGAGGGCAGGACAGATTTACTTTACTATTGAGAAGGAGGTTCTAGCCTTATGGTGGTGTGCTCAGTATTTTCACACATTGTATGGAAAGTGTCCTGCACTCTTAGAATGGATCACAAACACTTAATTGACATGTTCAGTAGAAAAGGTGCCTCCAAAGCCACCATGAATTGCCAAGTGGCAGTATTGTTTACAGGAATTTCACTACCATATTGAGCATGTTCGCCGTAAAAGAAACTTCTGGGCTGATTTTTTTTATCAAGGATGCTAGTTATGTCGAGGATGAAGAAAAGGTTTGCATTACTAGCAAGGTGGAAGAAGTCATGAATGGTGCATTGAAAGAAGATGAATGAAGGAAGTAACTGAAAACCGGTATAATTCTCAATGAGACTGTGGAGTGCGTGATACAGGGTTAGCCAAATGTCCAGAGTTTGAGTCAGGATACAACTCCCCACTTCCATGTAGCCTCTCAACTCATTTGTGGTAGGGAGTTATGGTGCATATTGAGCTAGTTGGTCGTGCCATCCAAGCTGCGGAAGAAAGTATTAACATTAGCTCATGAGGGCCTTATAGAGATTTGAGCCATGAAACAGAGTTTGGGTGGCCTGGAATAGACAGAGACATTGAGGGGCTGACTACGATGTTGGTCGAACAGCACTTGACGGCTAGTCAGAGGCTTCCTGACAGTGGTCGGATGCTTTCCGACTGACTCGATTGTTCGATGTTGGCGGTCAAAACGTAAACAGGTTCGAACCGGTTCTTGGAGACATCCTGTTGGTTGGAACGCACCATAATCCCCTATTATGAAGGGTGTTTCTGCTTTCGGGATTATGATGTCAGTTTCTCCCAGCCTTTCCATGCCGGCCTTTATGACACAAAAAGGCTGTCGGAAACCGACTTTGGTGGCCCCTATCAGGGCCCACTTGCCTCCGCTGTCTGCAGTTAGTAGTTGAGGGGGTATCTAGGGTACCCACTGTAAAACCCTGCACTGTCTGGCTGGCACCATGTGGTCCCTGCCACAGGGTGCAGGGTTTTACAAAGCCCCCCCCATTTCTCTATAGGCACCTGTACAAACTCCCATAGGAAACAGTGGCAATCCGACCTTAAAGTGTTCAGTCGCATCGTAATCAGGCAGTCGAAATCACCGACCTCAGGTCGGTTGGTCCTGAGTCCGAGACAGTGTCAGTTGGAGGCAATTCCAACCAACATCATAATAAGCTCTTGAATGTCTTGTTAGAAATTGCATTCCTTGTATTTTGAAGGTAAGACACAGGTGAGCCAGCCATTCCCTCCCAGTCTCATATAAGCTTAACTAGTGTCTTGGTCTAAACTGACCCTAGATGTGGCAGGCCCTATAAGAGTTTTGAGTGAAAATTCCAAGTGTGCCTTTGTGCTCATTAATTACATGTCCAAATGTCTGGAAGTCAGTTTTTTTAACAAGGTAAACACTGCTTCTGTAATTCCGTTCATACAGTGAGTGTTCATGAAGGAGGGATACCCTAATGGACTCATTACCGGTTTTTAAATGGTGTCTGGATATAGGGAAGTTTTCGTCAACTCCAATGTCATCAAGCTTCCTAGAATGTCCTTGTATCATCCTAGAAGAAATGGTTTGTTTGAGTGATTCACTCACACTTTAAAGGACCAATTACAGCTTGCTTTGACCAAAATGATGCAGTGGAAACAAGCAATGGTGGATATGTTGTGTATCGACTGGGGTGTTACCTTTGGTATGATTGAAGGGCTCTGTTCCAAGGTGCAAAGTAAATAGGGAATGGAAGAATAGAAATGAAGTTAATTGATTATCAAGGATGACTGTTGCAAGGTGGAAAGCACAGAACAAATATGAGAGTGTGTCCTAAAAGAATGGTATGTGGAAAGTGATAGCTGGGGCTTGGGTGAGGGTTAAAAAACAGTTCACAGTCCTAAGGGTGAATCCTGTTTCTCAGTTCCTGTTCAACTTAAACAGGTTTTGCCAAGTGTGGTATGCACCAGCGATGGCAAGGTGTGGAATAAAGACAAGATTGCTATTGTTCCCCACAGCAAAGAGGGTTTGTTATTAGTTCATTTGGGAAAAACAAATGCAGTGGTCATTGATAAGGAAAATAAAATCAAGCCCTGCTTTATTTAAACTCAGAATGATTGACACTGATCAGAGCAGAGCATGGATTCTGTTTTGAAGTAGGTGGTTTGTATCATTGTATCATTTCGGTGTATATATTGATCTCTTGTTTTATTGCCTGACATATATATTTGTCAATGTAGAGTAATACCTTTTGACGTGGTTTTCAGGTTCTGCAACAAGTGATTATTCGGTATAGTTCATTAGTATTTTTTTCAGGATGTTTTTTATTAATGTATTGATTCATCATAGGGGGGAGGATGTGTGTGGATTCCAGCATATGCTGGGATTTAGAAAGTTGTAAGGGGATGTTGGAAGAGGGCAATTCCGGGGATTGACAATTGGGGACACTCAGCTGGTGTTTTCTTTTAGGGAACACACAGAGGCAGCTTTTACTAATTTCAAGCATTGTCTGCTCAAAATCTCAACTTGGATGACAGACAGCTGTATGAAGTTAAATGCCGATAAAACTGAGGTTTTGTTTTTTAATCAATCTTCTCTCCCACAGTTTGAACTTTGGTGGCCAGCAGAGTTAAATCCTCCTCCTCTTCCATTGGTGTCGGCTAGGAACTTGGGGCCCGATGTAGGTAAATCTACATTTACCACTTCATAAATACCGAATCATACCGAATCGGTATTTATGAAGTGGTAAATTAGAGTGGGGGAGATGTAGGTATTTCAGATTCGGTAAATACCGAATCTGTAAGATTCGGTATTTACCGATTCTGTAAATACCGATTCGGTATCCCCCATTGCTTCCTATGGGCCTTGAAGCCCATAGGAATCAATGGGCATTACCGAATCGGTAATTACCGATTCGGTAATTACCGATTTGTGCAAGGGTGCAGGGGGTGTCACTTTGACACCCTCCAGCACCCCAAAAAAAGGCATGTGAGCCATGTGGCACACAGACATGCCCTAAGGGCATGTCTGTCTGTCACATGGCATGGGTGTGCATGCACACATGTGCATGCACACCTGGATTCGGTATTTTAACACCCAATTGGATTGGGTGTTAAAATACCGAATCTGAAGGGCCTGTGGGACTGAAAGTAGTCCCACCTACATCCCAAATTTAAAAAATCGGTAAAATTACCTATTCGGTATTTTTGCGATTCGGTAATTTTACCGAATCGGTAAAATACCGAATCGGACAAAAAAAAGTCCCCTACATCTCAGTAGGCCAAATACCGGTCAGAAACGGCCGAAATCGGCCGTTTCCGACCGGTATTTGGTACCTACATCGGGCCCTTGGGGTTTAAATTTGACTCTAACCTTTCAGGCCAAACCCAGATTTATCAAGTATCCTCATCATGCTTTTGGAAACTGAAAGCCTTGCAGTGAGATACCTGCATTTTGTGCCTACGGACTGCACGAAAACTGTTGTTCACGCATTAGTCACATCCCAGCTAGACTATGCGAACAGTTTCTATTTGGGTCTCCCAGACTATCTGATTAGGAAGCTACAGATTATTCAAATCACTGCAGCTAGGCTTATCAGAAACGTGCCACTCCACCACCCCATCTCCCCCCATTTGTGGAGCCTACATTGGATACCTGTTAAGAGAAGGATAGAGTGCAAGGCGTTGACCTTGGCTTACAGAGCAACAAGAGATATTGGTCCACAATATCTGAAGCAAAGACTCCTGAAATACCGCCAGACGAGGACTCTGAGGTGATATCACCAGGATCTACTTGTGATTCCTCGTTTTTCAAAAGGCAGGATTGCACTGTATAAATTGCAATAATAATAATAAGAAGAAGAATGAGGATTACATACTGGTGATCACTAGTCATAGAGGAGACTCATTAATAAATATTGTGCTTACCTGTATGTCCATCGTGGATTCTTCAATTCATTGAGGTACCATTCCAACCCATCATTCTTTTGCTCACCATTCACCCTCATTTTGTACTCAGCCATTTGCAAATCTGCCATGAGCCTACTCCAAAGGGAATAGACCAGGTCCTCCGTGAACCATAACACAAGCAACCCAAGACTGGTTTCACCCTTATGGGGCCACATTAGTAAGATGTAGCTGGGCTCCAGTACCGCAGTGAGCATGCGACCTACATCGGGCGTACCCTTGCCTCTAATAACCTTTATGTTAAGGAGAATCATCTGATTGCAAAGATGAGTGCTAAAATTGTAAGTTGCGGTAGATAACTTTTAACATATATGTTCAGGATTTATTTCCTCTCTAAAATTTGTAAAAGCGTGAACTTATGTTTGCCCGAAGAAATAGTTACTTTGGTTTCTCTTTTCAGAGTATATGGTAACAATGCTCGAAGGAAAGTGAAAGCTCCCAACACATTTTCTAGCGTGCACTAAATAAAACATTAAAACCATTTTCTAAAAAATGTATTTATCCTCCCCAATTCTCCTTGCCTTTAAAACCCGCCCATACTCTTTTCCCACAATGAAAAAAGACAAGTTGGCAATTGTTTTTGCAATGGAATTTAAAGGATGAATTCTTGCGAAATATTAATAAAGTATTCAACACTAACACGTCAGATGGGCTTATCTTCAACAGAATCTTTAATTTAATTGCTTCATTCCAGGAAAGGAGTAGCCACTCTTTAATGTTATTATGCTAATTTGTAATGCATTACGTTTGCAAGCATTGTTTTAATTTTAGATGAGATGCACATTTTAGCTAAAGACAGCTGTTGGTGTTTGGCCATTACATGGGCAATTCCGAAAAGAGGAATGTTGGCAATTTTTGCGTAGCAGCTCTCCCATTTATTGTCGATTTGGTAATCCCTCCACCGGAGTGCTTTGACAGGTTAGCACTTGTACTGGGCAAGTTATCAAGCAAAACTAAAATTGCATCATCTGTAACCTCATCTTTTATTTTTGTTGATCAAAATCATCCTTTTGCTATCTATATCAAATGTTGATTATTGAAAACCATATTTGTATTGAATTGAAGTATCAGGACCTGTTTGTCAAAGTGCAACCTCATTTTTACACATGTACATCGTACCTCTAGCAAGCATACCGGTACTAAAGTGCAAGGCTGTGTGCATTGGTTCATGCCAGCCTAAATTCCGAAGTGCAGGGAGAGAGAAAACAGCAGCATACCTTAATAGCTATGGCACACTGCAGCTTGGCACATTTCTGGGATTTTAATGGCAACTTTAGTTGCTGCACTGCATTGCATTAACTTATCAATCCACTGTCAACTCACACCACCTCCTCCTGAAAACCACCAAGAAAATGGCCCTCCAGGACAGAATCCACCTTAACACACACAACACAGAAGAACTCTTCTGCTCCCTCAAGGAGTTTGCCAGGCCTAACAGCAAGACCACATACGTTCCTCCATCACAAGACCTCTGCAACAAACTTAGCACCTTCTTCCACAACAAGATAAACATCTGCAACAGCTTTGACACCCTAGAACCGGCCACCACATCTGCCACCATTGCAGACAACCAAGGTGCTCCCAACAGAACGTGATCGACTGGACATCGCTCAGTACAGAGGGCACGCTCAGACCATGAAGAACATCCACTCAGGAGCCCCGACACACCCATGCCCATACTACATCTTCCACAGCGAAGGTGCTGCCATTGTCCCACAGCTTCTCCACACCAGCAACTGTTCCATCAAAACTGCCACATTCCCCATTGACTGGAGATACGTCAAGATCGACTCTTTGCAGAAGTAGTCATCCTGAGACCCGACGGACCTCAAGAACTTCAGACCAATCTCCCTGCTCCCATTCACTCCCAAGGTCATACAGAAGACCATCAATGCCCAGCTCTCCGAGTTCATCGAAGCAAACCACATCCTTTGCACCACCCAATCTGAAGCAACCACATCACAGAGACTGCTCTCTTCATCACCACAGACAACATCCGCTCCCTCTTGGTCTGTGCAAGACCAAAGCTCTGGTCCTACTAGACCTCTTTGCCGCCCCAACACCGTCTCCCACTGCACCCCACACCAGACTCCACAATGCTGCCATCCTTGACAAGGCTCTGGACTGGACCCACTCCTTTCCCACTGGCTAGAACCAGTGAGTCAGACTACTACCGTTCCTCTCAGAACCTATGGAAATCAGCAGTAGAGAGCACACCAGGGTTACTCCCTGAGCCCCACCCTCTTCAATGTCTACATGGCCCCTCTCACAGCCATTGTCAGATGTCACAAGCTCAAAGACTCCTATGCCGACATCACCCAGCTGATCCTCTCCCTCACCAATGCACCTACAACCACCACAACCAATTTCCACAGTTGGATGAAGCCCATCGCCACATGGATGAGAGACAGCTGACTCATGTTCAACTCGGACAAGAAAGAAGAGCTCATCCTGGGACCCACCCCTTCAGCCTGGGACGACTCCTGGTGGAAAGCCACTCTGGGATCTCCCCCCACACTGAAGGACCAAGCATGCAACCTTGGCATCATACTGGACTCTTCACTCACAATGAACTGCCAAATCAACACAATTTCCACAGTCTGCTTCCACATGCACTGCCTTCTCCTAAAAACATTCAGATTGATCCTGACAGAATCCAGAAGAATGGTCACCCATGCACTCATCACAAGCAGACTCCACTAGGACAACACACTCCACGCCTGTGTCACCCAGAAACAGCTCAAAAAACTACAGAATGTCCAAAACGCTGCCGTTAAAGTGGTCCTCGACATCCCAACGACAGCCACATCACGCAACACCTCCGACAACTCCACTGGCTTCCAGTCAACAAAAGAGAGTCACTTTCAAGCTCCTCACTAATGCCTAAAAAGCTCTGTAAGATGAAGGACCAGTGTACATGAACCACTACCTCACATTTCACATTCCCGCCAGACAACTCCCATCCTCACAACTTGGCCTCACTTCCATCCCCAGGATCAACAAGACCAGAAATGGAAGAAGATCATTCTCCTACCTCACCATCAAGAGCTGGAACACCCTGCCCTTGCAAACACACTGCCCTTGCACCTCAGACAATTAGCGTCATTGACTCAATTCAGGAAGAACCTCAAGAACTGGATCTTCAAATGATTGTCCTCCAAGTCCAACCAGCAGCCCCCACCTGCACCTTGAGACCCATATGGGTAAGTAGAAGCTCTTTACAATCCCTTTATTGATTGATCATAAATCTGGGCCTAACCATTTTTATACACCCATATATAATTGTTTCAAAACAGGATCATGCAAAGATCCACACACACACCCTGGGCGTGATTCACAGAACTAACTTAAGACAAAATCCAAAACTTACTACCTTTTGGTATTCACAGAAGGCACTTACTCATTTTGGTATTCACAGAAGGCACTTAATCATTTTGGTATTCACAGAAGTTAGGAGTCCTAACTTACTTTATGAAGCTCGTACAGTTCCAAACTATTTCATAGTGATATTTAGTATGCATCTATACATTGTAAAAAAGGGACACTGAATTGGTTCACCAAGGGGGTTGAGAAATAGGAATAGAATCAAAGATCATTAATTGTTATGCATAAGTTCCAAATGTATTTTTTGTTAAGGAAATTGATGGACCAACTCAGTGTCCCTTCTCGCAATGTATATGAAGTAGAGTTCATCCTCAGACTCAGGTTGTTCACCTGGACGTTGGTCAACTAACACACTTGATTCTGACCAATCATCCTTCTCTTCTTCCTGTGCTGTTTCAGGAATGGCGTAATTGTGTGATATGAAATGTTGGTTCATTTTGATCATCATAAAACTTTCCACATTTTGGGATGAGAGACTGGCCCATCAAACAGTAAAAAGTGCACCAGCTGCAATGAACACATGCTCTGCAGATATACTGGCTACAGGATAAGCCATGTATTTTATTGACAGCCTACTGAGCTCTGGCCAATAGTTAAACTTCCCATATCAATATATGAAGGGGTTTTGATCCACATGGACCTTTTTTGGATTATCCAGATACTCCTGTTATGTTATGTCATTAAAATTTGTAGAACGCACCTATACCCGTAGGTGTCTAGGCGCTATGAACGGGCAAGGTAGTCTGCACTGTCGGCTAGTTTTGGAATAGGCAAGTTTTCAAGCCTTTCCGAAAGCCAATGAGAGAAGAGGAATTTCTGAGCTCAAGAGGGAGTGTGTTCCAGAGTTTGGAGGTAAAAAAGTGGAGACTATGCCCACCCCATTGCAGGTGCGAGTTATTGGTACCTGTAGTAGTTTAGAGCCTGGAGACCGCAGATTCCTGGTCGGTTCGTTCCAGGAGAACAGATTTTGGAAAAAGGTTGGTCCTTTGTTGTTAAGGGCCTTGAAGGCTATGGAAAGAGCCTTGAATTGAATCCTTTGCTCCACCGGAAGCCAGTGTAACTTGCGGATTTCAGCAGAGATTGAGTGAGTTCCGGGGATATTGAGAAGCAGTCTGGCGGCCGAATTTTGCACACTTTGAAGTATTTTAAGACATCGTTTTTGGGAGTTGCCTAGTAATCCGTTGCAATAGTCCAATTTGGACTGGATCAACACTGTGACAACGGTTTTTCTGGCGTCTACTGGAATGTAGGGAATAATTTTTCTAATATTTTTTATGAGGAAGTGGCTTGCTGAAACAATAGCATTTGTGTGATGAATTAGGGTAAGCTTAGGATCAAGCCACACCCCTAAGTTCTTAACTTTTTCCGCCGGTCTAGGGGGTTCACCCATCTGCCCTGGCCTCTCCTGGAACATCCTCTAGATAATCATTGGTGTTGCCACTTGCTCGACCTCATTTGCCATCTCCTCTGCACTGGACCTAAGCCTTTCTGATTGAAATCAGTAAAATGTAGAGGTTGGGTCCGGTCCTTCTGTTGCTGTTGTTGCTGGTATTCAGGTTGATGGTGTTATTGCTGGCTGCTGTGAGAGAAGACTGCCCTGTCAGGAAGTTTAAGCAGGCACCCCGGACCTGTGGGGTGGAAATCTAAGTTCTAACTGTTGTGCTTCCAGGTCCCCAGCTTCATCAACAATCCACCTCTTGTATTTTGAAACATCTCCTTCAGAAAAAGGAAGGAAAAATAGCACAATTTTTTTGTACCATGGATCAAGTACCGTGGTACAGATGTACTGTTTGGTTAAAATGATGCTGTCATGCAGCCTTCCATTGGAAGCCCTTCAAAAGAGAAAGCTCTCAACCAAGGCATGCGCTTCTGTGCTTTTGTTCACTTCTGTGGGGCAAACATTTCAGCCACGCTCTTTATGGGATAGTATGGCCTTGTACTGCCCTCCTTCCTAATTTTCTGTGTGAAAACAATCAAAAGGAAGTAGCATCTGTGTCAGGCATTTGTCCACAACCATGGTCATAGCTTTCCCAACTGGATACCCATCCTCTTTGAATAACATAGACATGAATCTCTGCTTAAACAGACGTCGCAGCCCATCAGACACTTTGCTGGCTAATTCATCCAAGATGTCTTCAGCTGTATGTGATTTTTCCATGGCGAACCTATCCACTGTTGCATGCTACCAAATGCTCTTAAAACATTCTTCAAGGCCAAGACGTGTAGATATCTTTTGCTTTAGCCCTGCAAAAGAGAGTCAGTGTGTAGTGATGCACATTAAATAGGTCGCCTGACAACTGGTCAACATGTATGTTTTCAGATGGATAGTGTGAACAACACTTTGCTGCAAAGCTTGTCCAACCAATTGTAGCACATTGTGATGCAGTGCTGGACAGCAACTCTGGCAAAATAGGTCCAACTTGGAACCTTCCACTTTGGACAGATGGCTGCCACAAATTCTAAGAATCCCATTCCTTCTCCAAAAGAAGAAGCATTGGCATAGCCAATAGGTCTCACCTTTGGAACCTTGTAAGTATTTAGCCATACAACAGTTGATGTTGTTGCACCAAGGATATTGTGCTGCATAAGTAAAAACCTATAAGTTCCCAAAAGACCTATTGGCTATGCCATTGCTCTGTGCCCCCAAACACACTCTTTTTTTTGTTTTAAACTTTAATAAGCGCAGCACCATCTTCATGGACACCGCGCTGTGCAATGCAATAGGTGTTGCTTTTGGTATTGTAAATAAAAATGCCTTTTAATTTTTTTAAAGGCATTGCCATTTAAAAATGTCAATAGCTCAAAATAATGTCATTGTGAGACTGTGCAGAATGTACAAAATGAGGTGTGCAGAATGTACAGCACAAGCTATGCTCCCTGCGCAGACTGTATAGCACAAGACGTACTACCGGTGCTAAATGTACAGCACACGTTATGCTCCCTGTGCAGAATGTACAGTACAAGGTGTGCAGAATGTACAGCACAAGGTTTTCTCCCTGTGCAGAATGTACAGAACAAGGTATGCTCCCTGTGCAGAATGTACAGCACAAGGTATGCTCCCTATGCAGAATGTACAGCACTAGGTGTGCAGAATATACAGCACAAGGTATGCTCCCTGTGCAGAATGTACAGCACAAGAGGGCTCCCTCTGGACAAACCACAGCTCCATAATCTGCCAGGGTGCAGAATCCATAGCCCTGTGAGTTGCTCGCTGTCACTATTCCGAAACTGAAGCTGTACCCAGTGTGCAGATAGCGCATCTCCGAGATCTGTGTAAAAGCCATATTCACCAGGGAAAACATTGTACAAAAACTACAAGGTAAGTTAGACGTGCTCACTGAATGTTGTGCAGAAACTACAGCCCAAATCAGGCTCACTGTTACTGAAGCAGCAGTCCTTCGTCCTGTCACTGTGCAGGGAGTACACCTAAGGTATTCTCACGGAGATGAAATGACCCCCCCTAACATGTGCCTTCAGTGCAGAAACCACAGTAAGGTCTCCTGGGGTACCAATGAGACTTCCTCAGTATGCAGAGAACAGAATTCCCCTGAACAGCGTAGTATGTAGAAACAACAAGCCCAACATATGCTCACTGCATAGAAACTACGGCGCTATGGTCAGCTCTGTCTGAATAAACCACAGCTCTGAGATCTGTCACTGCTCATAAACCACAACGCCAGCACTGTCAGTGTGCAGAAACCACAGACCCCGAGCATGTCATTGGGTAGAAACTAACGTCCTACGATCTGTTCACTGGGTAGAAACCACAGCGCTCACTCAGATGGGGCACTGCGGAGACCACAGCACCAGGGTCTGTTAGTTTTGAAAACCACAGACCTAAGGTACATCCCTGTGCAGAAACCACAGCACCATTCTCTGGTTTCTACACTATGTCATGCTTTGGTCTCTGGTTCTGCGCACCGACAAGGTCCCATGATGTACTCATTGTGTAGCAATCACAGTTCCTGGGTGGGGCGCTGCACCCTATCACACCCACTGACTCTGTTGTGATGCAGCACTATTAATCACCACATGCACAACTCAGCCCTGCTCCAGTCTGACCTTTCAACTTTGCTTCTCCCTAGTACCACCCCTCCCCCAGATATTGTCTCACAGATGGATTCCTCCTGGCAGCAGAGATTGCTTCACTAAACGGTTCTGTTTCATTTGCCAGCTTCAGAGCCATGCTCGTTCTGCATCCGGGGACTGCGGCAGGAGACCCACAACTCCCTGCAGTTCTGTAATTTTTTTTTTTAAATGAGCGAGAAGGGGAGGGCTATTTCCGAATGTCCCAGTACACATGGACAATTTGGGGATCACAAAAATGGAATTGAGGCTAGCACAAGGAAGAGGTAGGAGTAATTCTTCCTGAGCCTGGGGTTTGCAAAGAGATGGGCTCTGATTTGTATGAATAAGTAACCAGACAGTAGAATGTTTGCCCATGCTGAGTGCTTGATACTACAGATATGACCATGGTCTAACTGTATTTTGAGAGCACCTTTCACCAGAGTCTGGCTTCCCCACCAGACAGCCTACGTGAACTTTCTCCACCCACTGTTTGCCCCTAGCCCTCGTCAGAGACACCCATTTAACGTTTCTTTCAAATATACTTGTTCGTGTTTGCAGCAAACGTTTTACTCTTTGCTCTAAATTTTGGTAAACAGTGCAAATTTGGTGAGAGGTTAGAGATTTCTTAAGGGTCTTATGGACTCCAGTACTCTCATGTGAGCCAGGCTTAACTCGATGAACATTCATGTGGCAAATGGTGCATATTGCAATGTGCTCCCCCCCTTTGCTAACTGCAACCTCCGAAATGGAGGTAGGTGGACGTGTCATTGATTGCCTCTCTGCAGTTAATACTCTACCGGGATAGGGGGTTGAGGCAGGTCTCAGCTGTGGCTTTGTAAATGTGGGAGGTGGTGGTGCTATCTGTGGCACATTCCTCGGACCAGGTTGAATAGCAATGTTGGACTCCGTGTAACCTTTCAAAATGACTAGCTCATCGTCGTCATCCTTAACATCATCCCCTTCCATAATTCTAAGGATTTTAGGAGCCTTACTTTTCCCGTGGCTCTCTTAGCATCTTCAGGTTTGTGCCGGGGTCCACTCAAGGTCTCTATCAGCATCATCAGAAGTGGTGCTTGCAGAAAACTGATATCACATCTATTCATACATGCCTCTGGTAAAGGCACACTGGCTGGATGCACAAAATGGCTGCCAGCTAGTACCTAATGGTCAAACAACAAAACTGAGCAAGGAGGCATGGGGAACAATGAATCCATGCAAGCCTATGGCAAAAGCATACTGACTTGATGGACAAAATGGCTGCCAGCTAGTCCCACTAGGTCAAACAACAACACTGAGCAAGGAGGCCTGGGGAACAAGAACACATTCATGTCAATAGCAAGAGCACACTTGCTGGATGCACAAAATGACTGCCAGCCACATAGCCAAACAATGACAGCAAGTATGGAGGCATGGGGAACAAAGAGAACTTATTTGGGCCTATGGATGTAGACTCCACAAAATGGTGCTCCCCCACATACCATGGAGAACAAAGACAAATCAATGGTGGCTAATGGCAAACACACACACACTGACTGACAAAGGAGGCATGGTAACACTGACGAAAACCCTACCATTAATTCAGTATTGCCAAAAATGAAAATTAACTGAGGCATAAAACATTTTTACAACACACATCCTCTCAAGGCATCAAATATTACCCCACATATACACTTTTGGCACACAAAAATAAATGTAAAATATCAAAATACTCACCACCTTTTTAACTTAATCCAATGCCGTCCCAGTTCTAAAAGATTTTTTAAAACAAACAAATACTGATGCATGCCCTCTATCAAACAAATAACACCCTTGTACAAGGGTTTTTGAAATTACTTGTGAAATCTCAAATACAAAGTCCTTAACTCCAATGGATACATGCAGCAGACAAGGAGAGTGATCCTTCCAGCTCCAAATCAAAATGAAAAGTGACCAGGAGATGGACAAAGCTCCAGGAGTGGGTGGAGCCTGCTGGACAGAAACAAATAGTTGGTGTCTCCGGTGCACTTCCTTCCTGCTGGTAAAAAAAAAAAAGATTACACGCACAAATAAAAGCAACTGAAATGGTCCGCTGGAGAAGAAAATCCTCTTGAAAAACCTTTTAAGCTGCTTCTTGAGCACAAAAGCTAACCAAGATCGATGCATTCATTACCGTGATTGGCACTACATTGATGCCGTCGCAACCAGATGCTGTGCGAGTGAGCACAAAGTCTCAGGACAGCCAGCTAGCAGTGCGAGCGCCCAAAACAATCTCAAGCATTTGAACAGAAAACAAATTCTGCTTCGCACCCAGAAGGCAGAATTCAGGACCTCCGCGCTCCTCTGCAGAATGTGAAGTGCCTGAATCCCACCGCACGGACCACTAATGATACATCTGACTCTGAAATGTTATGTTATTAACATACAACTCTACATTTAAAAAAGTAGTATTCTCATAACTGTAGTCCAGAGTAAAACTCATATTACATGAATTTGAATTCATAATGCTACAAATACAATCAATTCTTCAGTTTTACGATATTGTTGATATTACCATACCACCATGGGTGTTGCCATTTCACTCGTGTTGAGGGTTTTTGACAAGATTATTTATAACAATATATGATATGGCGACTGTCTTGAACTGGACCATTTGGGAATATGGCATAAATGTGTAGCTTATTGAATTTCTAATTATATTAACTTTTTCTGGAAGCATTAACTGTTGATTATTTAATTCTTCTAGATACGAGACACTAATATATTTATGGCTACAGCAGTCAATCGAATTTAAATTCATGGTGCAGTTGCTAGACTTGAGTTTATGAACACATGGTCGGTGAACAGGGGCCCTCTGTATTTCTCTAGCAGTATCACTTGCATGACCACATGTCTTGTTTGTTTAGACCTTTATGCAGTCAGTGTATAGGAATTTTGGATATAAATGTATATACTTTATTATATGACCTTGTTAATATTGATTTGTCCGTTGATTAGGACATTCATCTTGTTACTCTCCTGAGAATAGTGTATTGAATGATAGTAATATGGTAAGGTGAGCCTCTATTTTGACCATTTGTTGCTATTTATTCATTACACACTTCTTTGCATCTGCTACTACTACTGTCATGTTTCTTGCGGGTGTCAACAGCTCTGCTGTGCCACATTACAAGAGTATAGTTTTGTGTGCTAATATATTGTAATGGATTTATATTTATCACAAGCATGGATTCATTTCAAAATATGAATAGGTTTTTGTTTGTCACTAGCAAGAATGAACCTCATATTCATAATTGTAATGCAATATTCTTTCACTTCCTCTGTCAGTACACTTATTTCTTTTGATGTATAATTTATTTGACCATTGGCCTTTTTGTGTATAGTTTGTATACTAGACTTTCATCATTAGTTACATGATAATGCTCTGATGTTTGTTACTTTTCCTAGTCCTGAGGCAGTCGATCGGAAAATAATTATCCAGTGACGAAACAACTTGATGGCTAGTTTAATGAAAAAGCTTTACATCAAGTATATGATGCCTGTTCCTGTAAATAAAATATACAAAAGACTCTTCACTTAATATTGGAACTTTTTTGTGGTGCAGTGCTGGGGGAGTAATTACTTTGGCATGGACATTGTCTTCTTTAAGGGACATTTAGTGGCTTGTCTTCTTCCTAGAGCCCTGCGATCTTTTTTATAATTACATCATATTCTGTAATGATTAGTTTATTGCTAACATTAATAATTGATTTTTGTGCGCCACTTTTACCCAGTCACTGATTTTCATTTGTTTTAAACTATTTATTTAGTTCAGCTAAATTAAATTGAAGAGATCAAGGGATCAACCATTGCAATACATCAAAACATATTCAACTAAAACATAAAACGTTTGTAAAATAAAAATGTAATGTTAAACTAAGGGCCATAATGGACTGGTGCTTGTACAACCTTCAGGACAACCTCATGACAATAAAAAATGTTACTTTGGAAACAATAAAAGTTACTAGAGTGTAACGATATCCAGTTAGGCAGGGCTGAAACGTTCAGAAAATGTCCTGGAGTGTACCAGATGTCTAGTCAAACAATTAAGAATTCTATGCAGTATAATATGTTTTAATATAAGATAAATGAAACGTTTTAGTTCACCACACTGGCCTTCCAACCGGAATTTGGACTTTGTTACTTCAAGTCCTCCTGCACAAAAGTATTGGATACATCACATTTTCTTCCAATACCTAATGGCTTACTCTTGCATTATTCTAAAGACT
This sequence comes from Lissotriton vulgaris, assembly GCF_964263255.1. Classification (NCBI taxonomy): domain Eukaryota; kingdom Metazoa; phylum Chordata; class Amphibia; order Caudata; family Salamandridae; genus Lissotriton; species Lissotriton vulgaris. Next base: position 505,097,567 of record NC_141694.1, read on the forward strand.
TACTTAATGTCAATGTTCAATACTTATTTTTAATTTCCTTGTATGGAGCGAGAACATGCCTTGAAAAAGTCATCTCAGTCGCTACATTTGTCAGCTGTTTAAAGATCTTATAAGAAGACTGTTATTGGAAATGAAGGTCTTAATTGGATTATTTTATCAGTAGTAACTTGGCAGCTAGTTCAACTATCTGATTTCCTTTTTACCTATTCGAGTACTTACCACTGGCACTGTTGCTTGATATTTTTATTGAATTACATCATCTTATTCCCATACTTGTTAAAGTTTACATAGAATCCTTACTTGTTTGACAATACTTTTGGTGCACACAGGACCATTTTCTGATTTTTGCTGGGAGTAACCTTTGAGCACACCCCATAAGCACTTACTTGGCAGACTATTTAAGCACCCAATCACTTTGTTATTCATCTTTTATTTCTGTAGTTAGGGCCACAGTTCTCATTACCACCACTACCATCCACCACTACCATCTGTAAATTCAGGGGTGAAAGTTATTTTTGAACGGAATGGTGCACCAGGAGGATATATCACTTTCCAATGAAATTCAAGACGGTGTATCTTTACAGTAACAAATTCATTACTTTATTTCCTCCTTCATCACAAACATATATACATAGAAAATTGTCCAGCCAACACGTTAAATTCAGGGAAAAGATTTTTTCAGAACTACCTCAGGGCTTGTCAGTGTCTTGATACCAGTAACAGACTTCCTACGGTAAATTTCCAAATAGATGTATACTCCATGGGGAATGTGCTCCCATCAAATCGGCCCACAATATATAGTTCGCCCTCCACAGGTTTTGAAAAGGTGTAGCTAAGAAGGGTTCAGCAAGCGCGGATACATCTCTTAAGGGGACCCATTATAGCCGCAAACTTCAAACTAAAAAGCACAAAGAAGGAAAAACTGCTAATATGAAACAATTGAGGTTTTATCTTTTTCAGGAAAGCATGGCCACAAGGCAAATATCTTTTCTAAGTTCCAACGTTTTGAATAGATTCAATAATATCATTGTGGTGAATAAAATAGCTTGGAGAACTATGGTACAACCCTGACTCGGCCACCTTTCCACCCAAAAAGGAGCTGAGAAACCTATACTGGGAATGGGTTGTGGGTAAAAGATACTCTGAACTGACAGGAAGTTCTTTAACAACGACATTTGTTCTTTTGAAGGATGTCTCTTCCTTTGAAAAGTACTGGGATGACATCACCAAGCCCCTGGATCGCAAACTCTTCCATCAACTGAGAGTTGGCTTATTACCACTGAGGGGCTTAACTACATCATGGGGTAAGGGAGGGCAGGAGTATTGTCCACTGTGTATTAGGCAGGATGAAAGTGTGAGCCACTTTCTTTTTGTTTGCCCCCTTGTATGTTTCCCCTAGAAAAAAGTGGCTGCGTCCACTTTGTAGAAGGTTGGGCACTCGTTCAGCATCTACAGCCTGCAGAATCCTAAAATCTGATCTATCGCCCCTGATAGTAATAGGGGTTGCAAAATACTTAGGTTGGGCATGGATTCTACGCTTGAGGATGATTAACTTGCCTCAAGGCCCCAGCTAATTAAACTATAAGGTTCCAACTAGATTGTGTCACTCTGTATTAATTGTGTTTTTCATGTCAAGTATAACTTTTAAATTATGTAAATGAAGTCCGTAAAAACGATTTAATTCTGTCTTAGCTCATGTTTTTAACTTCACATTAAGTTATTTTTTTAAAACAAATAACAGTGCACTTTAGAAATGAAGAATTAATGTTGGATGTGTAGCATGTCTTTTAAGATGAATAATCGAATAAAGACTTCTTTTGACTTGAATAAAATAGCTTTAAATTCCCCAGGGATGGCTTTTGTAAACACTTTCTGTGTGAAAGTTTGAGGTGCATGTGAGACCTGAACATCTCTACAAGTTCACCTCCAAATGTTTTGCCTTCACCCACACTGTTTTCTGAACACATTTTCCTTGCTTTGAAGTCTCTGTGCACTTTAACACTTGTAACCATTGCTAAAGTGCTTGCGCCCCCTCCTTGAAACATGAAAAAACTGTCACACTCAATTGGCACATTTAAATTACTTATAAGTCTCTAATAAAGTAGTAATATGTAAAATGCTACTAGAGGCCCGTCTGCACCTATTTGGAAAGCAATTTACTTAGCCTACTTAAACATGTCTTAGGACAGCTATTGCAGCCTGTGTGTATACACAGACGTCCCTAGGTTAGGCCCCAAAGTGCCTTTAGCGCATTATATTTAAAATGCTGGGCATGTAGTTTTACATGTCCTGGTAGTAAAGAACTTACAAATTCATTTTCCACTACTGTGAGGCTACTGGGAGGCCTACCTTTCTCATAGGATAACATTGGGTTACCTTATTTAAATTTCTAAGTGATAACATTTGCTTGTTTAGTGCCTAAATTTTTTTAATTTAAAATCCTCTTTAATAGTTGGATTTTAAGTCACAATTCGAAAAATGGCACTTTTAGAAAGTTGCAAAAGGAACAGGTAGGACCTGGCTTGGCAGTTCGGACAGGACAGTTCCTATGAGGCACAGGGTCAAGACTGATTTGCATATGACTGGGTCTGAACTGGAGTTGCATGGTGAGAAAAAGAACAATGGATTTAACTCAGATCTTTTGACTGGGAGTGAATGTTTGATTTGCTCTGCATTATATCCATCATCTGTGTGGCCCCACGTCTTCTTGATCCAAGGCTGCCGCATTCACCACTCCAAGTCCTCTCGACCGGCCCTCACTAAGCCTGATGTTGCGTTTTAGAGCTGCAGTCTGTTGACGAACTCCCCGACCCCGGCAGCCGCTCTCACGCCGGGGGCCGCACAGCTGCAACCCGCACCAGTAACACTGCGCCTCTGCCACTTGGCTCTGCCTGAGCAATGGTCCGCTGTGCTCCTCGGTGCGGCTAAATTCACCGCGGGTCTTTTTGTGCCGCTTGTGGGACCGCACCCCCAAGGTGAAGAGGTCCAGTCACTTCCCGCTGTTAGACGCACCCAGAAGCAGACGCCGCTACGCCCCCGCCCGGCCACTCAAGGACGGGTATCACGGGCCTTGTGGGTCCCCCGCAGCACCCTGAGATATCTCCGATTACAAGGGGACAAGGAAGGTCAGAGCAGGATCTCCTTGTAGCGGGCGCACTGTGACACTTGGTTTTCAGGAGGGTGGAGGTGGAGCAGCAGTGGGCTGATGGATAGTAGAGGGCTATTTCGTTGGTGTTACGGAGCTCGAGACTCAAGCAGTCATCTTGGTCTCGAGCAAGCTCAGCCCCAGGAATGGAGATACATGTTACAGAATTATTAAAATGCATTCACAAATGGAGCAAATTAAAAAAAATGAAAACTATTGGACAAGAATACACGACAAGAGAAAGAAACAACCTCAGTCAGTAGGGGCAAATAATGATAAGCATGAGGAAGGAGCTTCAGCTTATCCATTAGGAGAAATAGTGGGAAGAGTATATGTCCATATACCGTAGAGTATAATTGATTTTGCAGCTTTTTCAAACATTTACCTAAAATTAAGAGACAAAAAGAACAATTGACTCCAGTGGTACGGAGAGCACGGGACCCACGTCTGGGCATACCCGTCCCAGACGGGGTGACAATGCAAAAATAATAATTGATGGACAGAATGCAGAACAATTGCATACATTCACCCCAGTACAGAGATCTGGGCCTAAATCCTCAGTTTTTTGGCTCACCATGCCATTCCATTTTGGACCCAGCCATATGCAAATCAGTCTTGACCTTGCGCCCAATGGTAACAGTCCTGCCTGAGCTAAGTAAGAGACAAGCCTGTGCAGTGATATACACCAGTTGATCAATTTATGAAGATTTCAAATGTGCTGTGGATTAATTTGAATACGTTGTTTGATATTGTGGTCCCAAGGGATTTATGTGCTGAATTTAAAATTGATGTACAATGGCCAGGTAAAGAGCCAATGAGAATGGTATCAAGGAATGCACCATAGTAGTTATATAGAAATCTTATACAGTGATTAGTTTCCTGAAAGGCAAAGTACCTCCAAAAGATTGTGATTGGTTAAAAATCAAACAAACTATCCAAGAAACAAAGGAATCAATACATGAGTTCTATAAGTGCTTGTTGCAGGTGTTTCAGCAGTACAGATGAAGAGAACATCTGGATGAGAATGAGATTGGGATTTTTGTATCTCAGTTTGTACTACAGTTGAGACCAGAGATTAGTGTGCATACACAACAAAGTGTAATCTGCATGCAGAATAGGTAATTTGATGAAATCATGAGGTACATGAAATATTGCTGAGATGAGCAAGAGAAGAAGCAGAAAAAGGTTAAAGAGAAAATCATGTTAGCCTAAACAAAGTTTGCCCAGCAAGGTTTTCAGAATTCTTCTTTTGCAGGAAATCAAGGAGGTATGCAAGGAGTTGCTGTTTCACAAGGAAATTTTCAGGGTAATCCAGGAGGATGTTTTGGTCTTTCATAAGCCAGAGGCAGGGGTGTTCCAATTGATCTAGGTTCAAGAATGGATGTTGTAATGCTGAAGAAGATAACTCTTGTCATGTTTGTAACAGGTGCAGGCATTGGAAGAGGGAGTGTATGTTTCATCCTGATAATGCTACTTAAAATGTACAGGTGTAGAGAGAAATGCAGATACAGAAAATACCAGTACAGCAGATGCAAATGCCCATGTGTTGGACCCGGCCCTTTAGGCAGGTTCACCCCGAGACTTTTTGCTTTTTCCTAGCCTGTTTCTGTGACCTGGTGTTGATGATTTTAGGCCTCTGCGCACTTTTTCACTGTGGTACAGTGTAAAGTGCTTGAGCTCTCTGTGTATGTGTGGTGAGTGACCTGCCCTCCCATAGGAATGAATGGGGAATATGTATGCCCATGGTAGTTCCTGATGTGTGGGGAGTGCAGGGGCGAGTTTGGTATGAGAGAACTCGTGAGACTGAATGCTGCAAAATGGTTTATGCAGCATGATTGTGTCTAGTCTAGAAGTGCCACTTTTAGAAGTTCGCATATTTGTGTAATTTGTGTCTGGCGTGTGATTGGCTGGTGAGCCTGGTCCAGGAGTGCCTAGGCCTGCTTGTGGATTGACTGTCTGGTTTGAGGGTGACAGGGGCTGGAGAGCAAAGGAGGTTGTCTGAGTCAGCCCATGGATGAAAGGCAGCATCTGCTGCCAGGGAAGTGGGAGGAGATGGCACCTGATAGTGAAGGGCTGTGTCTGCCTGACCACAATGCTGGCTCCACCTCCCGCTGGGCGACTGCCACCTCTGTCCCTGATACTGACAGGACTTCCCTATAACCAGTTCTAGCTGGTTCTCACACTGATTGCACAAAGACTTCAAAGACTTTTCTCTGTATAAGAAGGGGATGTGTCCCCTTCCAAAATGTTCTTGTTTTCTAAATTGAATCTGCCAGGGGCGTGCTGCTGCTAGGGCTCAGGGGAATCCCTGGGCCCTGCCCAGCCCCTGGACACCTGATGGACTTTCCTGGATGCCTGGAGGACTTCTGGGGGACCCCTCTGCCCTGCCTGGGCTGATTGGGGGGACTTTGCTTTGCCCCTTGAAATCTCTGGGACCTTTGGCAGCATGGAGAAGCTGCATTTCCCTGCAGAGAGCGCTTTATTTTTACTTGAACCCTCTTTGTTGTCTGCTGGTGCTTGGGAGCGCTTGATTCGTATTTCTAGCGCCTGGAAGCGCTGTGTTTCCCCCTGAGCGTCTGGGAGCGCTCTGTCTGGTTGCTAGCGCTGGGAGCGCCGTGGATTGCCCGTTGGCGCTTAAGAGCACTTTGTTTGCAGAGGCCGGTGCCCACCCGGCATTTCCAGCGAAACCGAGGACTTCCCGAGCGCTGGCAGCGCTTTATTTTTAAGGCCGGTGCCACCCGGCATTTGCTGCTTCTGCATTCTAAATCACCGCCGCTGCCCGGGACGAAGCACCGAAGGGGCCGCGCTAGGATTGGCCCGCTGTTCGGGGCTCGTCCCGGTGGGCCGCGCTGCCATTGGCTGGCCGGTCCGGGATTGTTTGGTGAGGTTTCCCCGGGCCGCGCTGTGATTGGCTGCCGGCCCGGGGAAGGTGGAAGAATGATGGCGGCAGCTGCTGCGGGGCTCCCGGGACCGAGAGGGAGCCCTGAGAGAAGAGGAGCAGGGTGGAGGGTCGTCGGGGCCCCCGTGTGCTGGAGGGAGCCCCGGGAGAAGACGTGCAGCCTGTTGTCCTGCGAGGGGGTGGGAGGCACGATGCCAGAGCCTGCCCGTCCGCGCTGCTTGAGTGAAGCCTCGAGTGGAGGTGAGCCGCCGCTCGCCAGTGAACCAGTGAGTGGGGCCGAGGAGAAGGGAGGGGCGCCGGGACACATTGTCGGGGTCCGCCGCCCCCAGTAGCGCGAGCTCGCGCTTATTGTCTGTATGAGGCCACAAGGGCTTCAAGGGCGTCCCCGGTTGGCAGAGGGTCGCCCCACCATATGTAGAGCCCAGAGAGGGCTCCTGGGCCATCCCCTTAAGGCTGAATCCCCCGAGAGGGACTCCAACCCCCGCATTTTTCTTTGGCGAGCCTAGATAGGCTGGGGGCATTTCCTTGATGTCGAGCCCCCGAGGGGGCTCCAACGACCCCCCACAGTTGGTTACAGAGCCTGCTAGGCTCAGGGGGCATATTTGTGTAAGGGCCTGTGTGGCTCCAACAATTGGGCGCAGTTTTTGTTGATTCCCAGCTGCCCAGAAATTAGTGGGCAGCTGCACCGTTTAGGTCTTGGGATTGCCCAGGTGCCCAGCAAGTAGTGGGCACCTGCTACGTTTAGGCTTGTGCTTGGACTGGCGCTGCATGGCAGCGCACCCTGACATTCGGACACAGGGCGTCCTAGCCCCAACAAGGCCAGTTGGCCTAGGGACTGCCACAGGTGGTGGCTTATGTAAGTTGTGCGCAATGTGGTTATCTGCTATGTCTAGGATGGTAACTGCCTGCTGTGTGTTTTTGCGCTATTGAGTTGTTGTGCACCTCTGAATGTATTTCTATGCGTCATGTGTCTTTCTTTCCCTTTACTACTCCTCTGAATGTAGGTTTATGCATCATGGGTAATCTGTTCCTTCTTAGACCCCTAAACGCTGTGTGATACTTAGGTGGTTGTCCTTACTACTCCTCTGAATGTATATTTATGCATCATGGGTAATGTGTTCCTTCCTAGACCCCTAAACGCTGTGTGATACTTAGGTGGTTGTCCTTACACCTCTGAATGTTTCAGGCATCATGTGTTTTCCTTTACTACTCCTCTGAATGTGTTTCATGCATCCTGAGTAATGTGTTCTTGTTTATACCCCTAAATGTATTTTATTCTTAGGTGGTTGTTCTTTTAGTACAGGTGGTCCTAGTGAGGTCCTGGTACCCGTTCCCAGTAGTTACTGGATGTGATCTATAATTGTTATCTTGTGCTATACTTATTCTAAGTTCTAAAAGTGCTATTTCTGATTCTGACAGTGGCCCATGTGGCCCTGTCCTGTACATAATCCCTTGTGAATATTGCCCGTGCCAGTTGGCACCATGTATTTTGTGTGATACTATCTGATGTATATTAACCTTGTGTGGAGTTCCTTTTGTGGTGGGCCTAGTATGTTGTTGCTGTTGTGTGCTGGCGCAAATGCTTTACACATTGCCTCCGAGTTTAGCCTTACTGCTCGTGCCAAGCTACCAGGTGGGTGAGCTGGGGTTATCTTGGCGTGTGACTCCCTTGCCCTGACTAGAATGGTGGTTTCTGCCTGGCTTTGGCGTCAGCCTTAGCCTACCAGAAATAGCCAGTTCTAACACCATGCAAAAACCAATTCAACAGATACAGGTCCCAGAAACCCCAATGATCCTGCAAAATGTGGTAAATCCCAGATGTTATTTCAACCAGCTTCTGAAAGCAAATTTAAACCAGTTCCAGAACCAAAATGAAAATATATTTCAGCAATTTCCTGTTTTTGATAATCGCAGTTAAGATTCTGATATTTCTCGATGTAGGTGCATGAGGGGAGAGGAGAATTGGGCACTCTTAGAGGTAGAACCGAGTTGCTCATTCGTAGAAGGTAAGATGAATTACCACCCAGTATCTTACCTTGTAGATGCAGGTGCTACCAGATCCACTACTAGGACTGTGGAAGTCCTAGACTTACATCTCTCTGGAAAGAAGATTTAAGTTGTAGGAGTTTCAAATTAACAAATTGCAACTTCAGTTTCATAAAAGATTCCTATACAAATAGGTTCATTTTAGGAAAATCACCACTTCTTTGAATGTCATACAAAGCCTGTGAATTTTTTAGTGAGAGTTTTAATATGAAAGTTATATTGCACAACTTACTGTTCACTTTACAGTGTAGAATTCTAGCCTCATGTTGAGGATGTGGCCTATTAGTGACATCAGAGACAGAAGAAGCTTGTATGCAGAATACCATTGCATTATCGAATCACCTGGCTGAGAATGGACATAAAGTGTCTCCAGATGAACTGCAGTACTGTCAGAAAGAAGTTCACTATCTGGGACACATCATTGAGAAAGGAGCTAGGAAGGTGTCACTAGCGAGAGAGGTAGCAGTTCTTCAGATGAATTTACCTCGAACTCAGAAAAAAAGTCAGCATGTTTTAGGGAATGGTTAGCTACTGTAGGCACCAAACTTCACCCTCGTGGTAAAGCCTTTCCTGAGGATGTCACACAAGGATGTCTCTGCCCTGCTTCCTTGGAGAAACAAATGTTTGAAATCCTTTGGAAAGGTAAAAGGAGCATATGTGCTCCCCCAGTACTAGGAATGCCTGATTACAGGGAAAGAATTACCTTATTTTTCAGTGAGAGGGAGGGCTGCACTCTCGCAGTGCTAACACAAATGAATGGTGATGCTCAGAATCCTGTGACATATTTCTTGAACACCCTTGACTTTGTTGCTTCAGGACTACCCCGGCTGTCTGAAAGCTCTTGTCTCAGAGAGCACTAGTCTTGTAAAGAGTGAGAGCATAGTGATGGGATGCCCTTTAACTGTAATTGCCTCTCACTACGTTGAATTATTGACATGAACCAACACCCAATACATTACTCAAGATAAACTCACAAAATAAGAGCAGAAGAATTTGTCCACTGAAATTGTGGTGCTGAAGAGATATCAAATGTGTAATCTGTCTACTTAGCTGCCAATAAATGATGCTGTTTGTGATGTAGTTGAACACGATTGCCTAGATGATATGGATTTATGCACAAAGCCTTGACCTGATATTAAGGGTGAACCCCTGAATGAGCCCGATTATGTACTTTTTGTAGATGGCTCATGTGTGAGAAACAATGAAGGTGCCCTGAGAGCAGCTTATACTATGTGTACATTAAACACTGTTGTCAAAGTTTCAGGGCTTCAAAGGGTTACCTCAGCACAATTGTTTTCTTTATTTATTTATTTATAACGTTTTATACAGTGCAAACATGACCCTTGAGGCTATTAGACAGCTTTACATATGGTCAAGAAAGAAGAAACAGGTAACCAAACAACAACATAATCAAGATCAGAACAGATTGTGGTAGCTCCCAATTTGAGGGAAGAGACCATCACAAGGTTCACACTGCCAACTCAAGAACCAAGATTATAACAGGAGAGTAATTTGCGTGGGTGTAGGTACTATGCACTTTTGGGACCCAGCGAGGTGAGTTTGTGAGCTCTAGAGCTGAAATGTGTTCAATAGAATAATTTTAACTTCCTTTTTTAAAGATGCAGTTGAGGGGCTCAGTCTGATTTCAGGGGACAGGGAGCTCCATATTTTTGGAGCGATACCCAAGAAGGCTTGGTTGTACATTTTATTTTTACAATCTTTCTTTTTTTTTTCCAATTCTTTATTGCAGAAATTACAGTAAATGTCCATATTTTTACAATCTTTCTGTAGTTTCAACAATAATGTGCTGGTGCTTCTAGAGGATTTGCAACCTCCCGCTAGCTCCAGTGTTTGTGATAGGTACCTCGGGTATTGAAGAGTAGGGCTTTATAGGTCATACAGGCAATTTGTAACTCAATCCTTGCCTCATATGGCAGCCAATTTAGAGATTGTGAATCAGGAGTGATAAGGTTGTATCTTTTAAATCCTGTGATGAGCCTTGCAGCAAAGTTACCAAATGCACTTAGTGGGGCCTCCTTAGATCTAGGTAGACCGCAAAGGGTTGCACTACCATTGTCCAACTTGTAAATCACTACGGTTTGATCAGCTGATTTGAAGAAGTCAAAAAGGAGGAAGTCTTTTCTTTTTCTTAAGATGCCCATTTGGAAGCTAGCTCTTAAGTGGTTGTGCTCCTGAATGTTCAAGTTCTAGTATAGCGTGACTCCTATTGATCTTGTGGAACCTATAATGTGTAGTAAACAGTTAAGAGCTGTTAGTTGCTTCATCCATTCTCCTACATCAGATGACATTTTTGGTGGGGCGATTAAAAGGAATTCAGTTTTGAGAGCATTGAGCTCGAGGCGGTTGCATGTCAGCCAGTTTTGAGTTTTTCGTAAAGTAATGTTGAGTGACCAATATCTTTGGGGGAAGAGATTTTCAAGTATATTTAGGTGTCCTAGGCACACATGTGATAGTGGATATTGGATCAATGAATAGGTTAAAGAGAGTGGGTGAGAGCGTTGATCCCTGTAGGGGCCCCTAGTGTGATTGGTGTAGAATTCAACAGGGACTGATTAACCCTGATTCGTAGGCTTTGGTTGTGGAAAAATGAAGTGAACCAAATTAGGACAGACCCTGGTAGCCCCAACCTATGCTCCAGTAATCTTGGAGGCTGTCATATTTAATCGTATCGATAGCTGACAAAAGGTTAAAAGGATTACAAAGCAGAATTTGTTTTGATCCTGCAATTCTTAACATATCATCTACTACTAAGTGTGTTAGAGTCGATTCAGTGCTATGGCCCTGGTGGGAGACAGATTGGAACTAGGCCTGGGTAGAGTTCGGGGAGTGAATGAAAATCTCCAACAAATTCTGCAGAGTTACGCATGCTGGCGGCGTTCACCATAGCCTGGCACCTCCTACTACTGCAGCAAAGTTGCAGCATCAGCAGCTGACACTTTTCATCCTTAAAGTCCACTTCTGCCTCCTGTCAAACTGACTTCACTCACGTCTAGGCTTAATGAGGTGTGCTCCTGGCGGAGCACTGCACATCCCCAGCTCCACTGAGACCAAAGTCTAGAATAAACTCAAGACTCTGGAAGGAGAGTGGGTAAGAGGTGCCTTGGTACAAGTAAGATTATTATTAATCTGTCACAATGGTCCTTAACAAAACATTTAGAAACATTAGATAAATATAGACCCAGATAAGTGCTATATTTCACGGTATCCAGCCAGACACACGATTTTGATTGGTTCAAGTAAGAGGCACGTGCAGTTGTGAAGCACGTCTCAACTGTGTGAGTGCACAATGTATGCATACATAGCTAGTGTCAGTGCCTGCAGCATTAGAATATCCACCATACTGATGTAGAAAGTAAGAAACCTCCCCATCGATATATTAACACCAGGCATCATACCAGGTAGTGAAAATTACAGGGGCTACTAATCACCTACTCCCATACCACACAGTTGGCTCTTGGGTCCAGGCTCCCTCCCATGAGTACCCACTTACTGATTTAAAACAAACTCCCCTACTATGCCCTCACCTCTTCCTGCTCTGCCTTCAATCCTTCTTTTAGTGTGTCCTATGCACATCCACGTGTGATTCCCCACCGACGTTAATGGCCCAAACCACTTTGTCTGCCAATCCGGTGCCTTCAGTCTGAAAGTTGGCCCCAAGCAGTATGCACGGCTCAGTGGTTTGAGTGGCACTATGATGGCACCATGCCACACTCCAGAATATCCCCCTTAGGGTTTAATCTTCCCTAGTAATCCAACACAGTGACGCCTACCCCGTGACTTCCACTAATTGCCAATAAAATTTGCCCCAGCCAGCCCGTTGGGTGGTATTACCAGCACGACGACCATTAGTGAGTCAACACTGGTCAATGGGGTGTTGCTTGTGAACCAAGCTTAACTGAGGCCTTGCATGTTCTGTTGGAACAGGTCGATTCAGGTTAAAGGTGTGTGCACACATATGAAAGGGCAGGGAAATTCCTTGTTACAGTGTCAGACATGGCGCAGGTGCACTACATCCCTCTCCTTTACCTTGAACATTGCTCTCTGCATTGCAGATTTTAGAGGTGAGCTGCTTGCCACCGGTAAAGTGCTCCTCTCTGCCAGCAGAAAATACTTTTTTTCTGAACTTCACGATCCAAGTGGAGCACACAGTGCTAAAGCTCAGTACACTCCACTGATGGAGTGGAGATTGAGGCACACCCTTAATTGGAACTTATCTAAATGTTTGAATTGTTCTATGTGGGTACATAATTGGGCCTTGACACATTTCTCAGGAGCTTCCCCAGGATTGGAATGTTGGAGATTGTACTGATAATATTTAGGTCTGTATGATCTGCTGTGGGCTTTTTCGATATAGGGTTACCTGCCCAAACTTTACCCAATCTAGAATAGTGAATTGGAGTAATGAGAATTTAATGTTTTGCCTGTGGGAGCAGAGGGTTGTTGAAGTGGTTTTAGGGCTTCAGTTCTGTTAGAATTTTGAGGATGTCATTTTCCTCAAAGGTTATTGAATATGTCCTATAAGGCATTGTTTTTGGGAGTGTGACCTGTGAGACGTGTAGAATCAGTGATCCGGTGAGGTGGGTTGCAGAGATGTGGTATGAGCAGAAGGTGCTCTATTGCTGTCTGCAAATCACTTTCTTTTTTTGGATTCTTCTGCAGGAAGAAAGAGGGCAAAATCCTTGCAGTTTATCTGTGGACCGGATCCTGTTAGGAAAGTATTGGGTGTGCTATTTGATTGTAGTTTGTCAAGTTCAAAATGTTTTTAGGTCGGTTTCAGCTTTATCAAGTTGTCTTTTGAAGAAATTCACTTTCTGGCTTCTAATGTGTTTGTCATAGATGTTACTCAGCTTACTCAGTTGATTAAGGTGTCCCAGGGACAGAGAGAACCTCCACAGATGGACAGCAAGTATGACGTTGCATCTTTCTACATTAGGGCTAACATTGTACCATGGGTTAGAGTCTTTGGTGGACAACACTGCACCACTTTCTTCCTTGGGAATTTTCATCTCCATTGAAAATACTCGACTGACTCTGCAGTGAACAGTCTTAAAACCTTCCTTCCTAGCTGATTTCAACTTGATCTAAATCTGCAACAGTCCTACTCACAACAAGGGTGTTACCTTGAATCTAATCATTGCTAAGGTAAATTCCATTCAACAAAAATGTATAGTCTCCTGTGACTAGACAGACCACCACCCCTAGCTGTAAGGGTGCAATCAAGTCTAGAATGTTTAGCATGGAATTATTGTAGTGCTCTGTAAAGGCATGGACATCCGACATATCCACCATAGGAGGCAAGATGTTATGGCTGAGGGATGTCAGATCATTCAGGTTTATATTTTCCATGCACCTTTTCTAGTATTTAGGTTTCTTTAGTTGAGCATTATTCATTATCATCAATTCTGTTTTGAGGAATATGATGCGGTGGTAGTCTGTCCAGTCACAGGAGATTGTAAATTTGAGTTGTACGAATTTAGCTTAGCATTATTAACCTATGTTAGGCCCCTTTTGGTTTGCACATGTTAAGTGTTTTTGTGCCACACTGTTATTTTAGAAACAGGCTGCACATGTTTTGTTAATCAGCTTTTCTTCTCGGATTTGGTCTGAACATTTTGTGAAACAAAATTGGGGCTTATTTACAGGCCCCTTGCACCACTGGTGTGTCATGTTCTGTGACGCACCGGTGGCGCAAAATGCTGTGTGATATTTACAAGATATGTAAAATCACGCAGGGTTGCTTTCTATGTGCTTGTTAGGGGCATGACATGGTTGTTGCTTTGGCTAATACCACGCGACACCCATGTTCACTGATGCATTTCCAGATTTACGAGCAATTGTAAACTTGGAACTGCATTAGACTGCTAGGCCACTTTAGGGGTGGCATAGCGAGGTGCAACAAGGAGAAATGTTTTAATTTCTCTTAGTTTTTTTCCTCTTTCAATGCGTTCTGCATTCTACAGCACACATTGGAAGAGGAAATCACCTCAATTGATTGTTTTTGTGCAGGAGGGTGCCTCTTCCTGTGCAAAAACAATCTCCCAATGATGCCGGCATCCTTGCACGATAGTGAGGGTATGCTTAGGCAGATTTGTAATTTGCTATGATAGCGCTCTTCATTGTATACAGTTTATTAATCATGCTAATTACATTGTTGGCTTGTATATGTTTTCTAATTGCAGCACAGTTGCTTCATGATAGAGCACAATAGTTTCAATAAATATTGTAAGCTTTCTTCTTGTCTCTTTTCTGTTTATTGTGGATACATATGAGTGAGAGGACAAAATCTGTCACCACAATCCCTGAGAGGTTCTCAGTATTGTATTGTCTTTATTGTATAATTACTTAAAATAATTTACAAAATAAAAACAACAGCCATACAGTATAACTCCGCATAAAACATTAGGGAAGTCAGCCTAACCACATTAGCTGTTAATATATTGCGAGGGCATGATAAGTACAAGAGACTGTAGTGCACGAGATGCTCCGCCATACATCTAGGAGTAAATGGTGTACTGTAATTTCATGCATAACTGCCAAGCAAAGTGGTTGCCTGAGAAACCTGCAGGGATGTGCGATGTTTGCAAAAAGCCATGATGCGCAAGATTGGGCCATGCATCTATAGCGCTGAATGTCGAGGAGTGAAAGATGTGCTGTTTTTTCATGCATACTTGCCAAGCATGCGTAAAACCCTGGTGTGCAAGTTGATCGTATAAGGCAAAAAGCCCAAAACAGGGATTTGCCAATATTTTAGCACCTCATGTTCGGTCATAAAATGACAAAAGTTCCTCTAAGAAGCGTCATGTCAACTTGCTCCAATTTTTTAGAATGAAATTCATCTGCATCAGTTCATGACCATAATAAGGCTTCACATTAAGTTCCGGTAGATGTGCAAAATGTTTTGACCTTAGCTTTTAAGTGGTGCACAGGAGCCTTCCATCTTCAGCATAGAACTTGCCGATCCATGCAAGTGCCATTGGAACGGCGATTGTATAGATGAATGTTAAGGCCTCTTTGCAAGCTCTCATTCGATTTTGATAGAAACGTGACAAGGCAGGACTGCAGCAGACAATGTGCGCAGCTGATTCTGTATGATATTGGCACAAGCGGCACTCCTTTTTACCTGCAGCGATTTTTTGAGTGTGCCCTATAATCCCATATAGATGGAGTTAAAAGCCTAGTCAGTAATATATTCTGTGGGGCTTGTCTTCCCAGTGCTGCATTAAGGTATGGCTGACACATGGTAACTTTGTGTAATTGGACAAGTCCCTTTGCACAGGGAGCATTTCAATCTGTTCACTGTCCTGCTCCCTTGAAGTGTGCTTCCATTGTGCATTTAATTATCTTTCTAAGCTGTCCATTGTCAGTGATTAATATGTTATGGTTTCAAAAGGTAGGCTAATCGTTTCCCTGGTACTAGTCAGGTACCTTGCTCAACTACTTTTTGTATCTTGAAATATCACCTTTAGTGCTTTCCCCACTGAATCTGGTTCCGCTTTGGTGACACGATGGTAGTATTTGACCTGGTCTTTTTACATTCAATGTCCATGGTTGCAATATTGAATTGAAGCCGGATCAATGTGCGCCTATTTTTTTTTGGTAGGTTAAATATCTTGCTAAAATCAGCGGTGTGATGATGTTGCAGAGTTTCAGTGAGCAGGCCAAGGAAAGCAAGATGTTCTTTGGTATCAATTTTGCCTTCAGAACCCATCAGATTCCCTCTGCTGGGTGACTTTGAAGCTTGTAATGTTATTTTCATAGTGCATATGTGGTCTTAGCAGTATTGACTGCCAATGCCTTGGCCTGCGGGGTTGGTTTTCCTGCATATGAAAATTGTATGCCCAGCTAATTGTATTTATTGGCAGGACCTATCCTTATGTGGTCAAGTTGCCATTCCAGCAGTTGCTTCTTAGGTTTATGGTTAAAAACCAGGACCTTACTTTTTGTGGCATTTCCCTGAAGGAAGTTATTTATGTTCTACAGATGTAATGTATCCAGAGCTCTCTTAATGCCAATTCTGGTTTGGTCCAGTAGCATCAAGTTGTCTGCATACTATATAATGGGAAATCTAAGGAGGCCTAGTTAAGGTGGGAAGATGTTTGCTTTCAGAGGTGCCTACCCCAGATCCACAGGGTATAAGTTAAACAGAGTTGGAGCAATTACACACCACAGTTTTATTCCCTCATTTGTGCAGATCTTTTCAGTTGCATGCATCTGTGTAAGCTTGGTTCAGACCCATTTACCAGTGTACAGTGATCTGATGGCTGCAAGTAGTTTCCTCGGAATTCCCCACTTTGCAAGTTTTGACCAGAGAGTGATGCGGTCAATGCCATAAAAATCAGCATTCTAGTCAATGAAATGAGCATAAAGTGGGAGTGATGTAGCCTCCATGGCCTTGGTTGCCAAGTAGAAAAGGGCAATAGCATTGTCCATGGTGGATGAATTGGGCCTGAACCCTCTCTGATTGTGGGGTGTAATGTGATTACAATTTATCCAACCTTCTAGCTCCTTCAAAAGCACTTTCACAAATGCCTTGCCATCAACATCCATATGGCAATCAGGCTTTAATTTTCTGGTCTTGGGGCATCTCCCTTTATATATATGGGGTGCAGGATGCAGCCTTTCCATGAATTTGGTACAGCCGATGTTCTGTAGCATGAGCTGAACAGGCCGTGCATATGTTTTCTGTGCATGTGCTCCTCTCTCTTCTGTATATTAGTTCTGCCTGGTGACACCTCCTTTTGCTCTGTTTGAATTCTTTATTGTTGAAATGCCAGGTGGACCTTCTTCCTTTGAGCAAGGTTTTGTGATTACATTGCTTGCAGGAACACAAGGCTTCGAATAGCTGTTCTACTGGCAGTGGCACAATACCTAATCTTTGTAAGGTTATTGAGTCTGCTTTCATTGTGGGCAAAGAGGTTTTTTTCTTGTATTGCCTTGCTGGGAGGTCTTTGTTTTGCTTGAAAGATGGGATAGTTCCCCGAGCCCTTTGGGCTGCTGTCTTTCCAGGCTTTGCCTGGTTGGTCTCAATGTTTAATTCTGATGCTGTTGTCACAGATTTTTTTGCATGTTATAGAGCATGCTGTTTTTCCTTTTGGCGTTTTCTGTGATTTCTGCAGTTTTTTCATTTGGCATCTGGAGAGATGCACATCGGCACTCGCTGTCATTTCTTTTGGCTCCCTTTCTTGTCTTAGTTTCCCCTCTTCTGTGCTGGTGACAGGACTCTTATTTTTCTTGTTGTTGCTGACCATATGAGCCTCTATGTTCTGGTTCCCGGAGTTCTAGTGCCTGTTATTTCTCCAGTTTTTGTTTTTGCATTGTTGCCTCTTGTAAGGGATTCATCCGTTTTGGGCATTTTCCAATTGTGTATTTAACTTTTCCAAGCTTCCCTGCAATGATCTATTAGGGTTCATAATAGTTTGGGCATTGTGGTTAACTTTTCAATGATAACTTCACTTGCGTTGATTGCTTTGTGGTTGCTTCCACACCCTTGTTTATACTTGCTCAATTATCTACCTTAGAATTGAGCCTTTTCACCTTGTTGTCAATTGTTAGGATACTCTATGCTAGCATGTGATTTAACTCTACTTGAAATTCTACTTTAGGAGATTGTCATGTGAGTACCTTAACAGGGTTAAAAAAAAGAGGAGAGGTGGTTTGCTGGGTCCCAGGGGGCTGAGCCTAGTATAAGGAAAGCAAGAAAGGTTCCCCTGGACTTTCTAATAGTAAGTAGGAATTAACATCCAATTCTCTTATTCTCGCACAAGTAATACTCCACACAACATCTACTCCTCTTTCAATTTACAGGATATTCCCCATTGTGGCATAGATCTATAACCAAACTAGAAAGTAGTGCTAAAATATATTTATTACCATTAAAAAGAAGTTTAAATAAATCTTTAGTTGTATCAATACACAATATAAAAAAGAACAGCTTCTGCACTTATATATATAAAGGACGCTAGTCCATTAAAAACATACAAGTTTTTTAATAAAAAAAGCAATAGCAGAATACATCATAAACAGTTCATAAAGATAAAATACAAGACACTATGGCCACTAACAACACAATAATAAGATTCAGTTGTAGCCAAACAGTAGATCCAAAGCTGATATATAATTAAAAGGTAATTCCGGCAAAAGACGTTTTTTTTAATTTTTTTGTCCTTAAAAAAACATTCGGCGGTGGATTCTCAACAAGAGCGTCGACGCGTTTCGGTGGTGTCTATGTCTATTACCTAACCACCTTCTTCAGGAGTAACATAAATGGATACAGGACTTATTGTTCCAATATGGCTTCTGATTAATCTAAACAAGAGAAAGGAAATGTCAGCCTTATCTCCCATAAATATACACACCAAAAGAAAAAGCAATAAAAAATGCACATTCCTATGTCACACAGATATATACAAGTGCATGGGCCTTTTTCTTGTTTGTATTTCATAGACCTTATTACTTCCATCCTATTTTTCAACCAGGACATCTAATTGAACATTGTTCACTTTTCCTTTAGCACTACATTCCATTCTGGGTTCCATATGTCAACCCGTTACCCCCCTTTTTTTTGGAGTCCCCCTTCTAGGAAGTTATGCTCCCTCCCATATGAACTGTACCTCCTCATCCTCTCATTCTCATTCATTCACACATCCTTTATAGTTATATAGACTTTTTTTTACTAACCATAGGATGGGGTACTTTCCCCTTTTTTTTGTATCTGTGTCTTATGTTCCCTTCTATTGAACGGATTTCCAACTCTAGTTCCACTTGTTTTAAGCTAGAATGACATAAAGGAGATAAAGGCCTTGTTATATTCCTTAATAATATTGTTAGTCCTTCTCCGCATTGGCTTCTCCATACAACTCTCTTACCTTACGTGTAAGTCTGATAATCGTGTTATCCTTATCCTAATTCCTTAGAACATTTCCTTCTCGATTGCTCGAAACCTTTTATTCTGGATATAAGTAAATTGTTCCCTGTATGGTGATATATATATGGGGTTTTTAGTTTTAAATAAACTTTTTCTCTTTGTTTGTGTATAACAAAGTTATTCAAAAAGGCTTACCTTAATATCGGTATGAATGTATTGAGCAATTATATTAAAATTCCCTTCTTTTATCTTTCGATTTGGGGTCAACTGGTATCCCACAGCTTCTGCTATGCTTATTTGTGGGTCATATGTCGTGTTATCTAAATGTTGATATTTAACAATATCTGTTGGGATCACAAGTAAGGAATCTTTTTGAACCAAATTATATAAGGAATTTTACTCTTTCACCTCATACGTTTTTCCAAGCGAGACTTACTCAGTTTAGGTGATAATCTAAAAATCGTATTTATATCGACTGTGAAGGGATATCTACATACGTAAGGTTCCCTTCTGTTGGAAAAATTATTTCCCGGGATTGCCACCCCGTATTCTATTGTACTGTGAACACCACTCTAGGGGCCGTTCTTCTGCATCCCCGATTTATATAGATATGACGTCTATACCCACTCTATTTTCCCCTTAAGTATTGGGGTAATCATTCATAGGAGTGCCACGTGTATATTAAAACAAAGCGCTATCTCTAGTCGTTCCCATCCTTCTAAAACCTGCGCTTTTTGTCATTCTAGCTTAAAACAAGTGGAACTAGAGTTGGAAATCCGTTTAATAGAAGAGACCATAAGACATGGATACAAAAAAAGGGGAAAGTACCCCATCCTATGGTTAGTAAAAAAAAGTCTATATAACTATAAAGGATGTGTGAATGAATGAGAATGAGAGGATGAGGAGGTACAGTTCATATGGGAGAGAGCATAACTTCCTAGAAGGAGGGACTCTAAACAAAACAGGGTAACGGATTGACATATGTAACCCAGAATGGAATGTAGTGCTAAAGGAAAAGTGAACAAGGAACAATTAGATGTCCTGGTTGAAAAATAGGATGGAAGTAATAAGGTCTATGAAATACGAAAAAGAAAAAGGCCTATGCACTTGTATATATCTGTGTGACATAGGAATGTACATTGTCTATTGTTTTTTTCTTTTGGTGTGTATATTTATGGGAGATAAGGCTGACATTTCCTTTCTCTTGTTTAGATTAATCAGAAGCCATATTGGAACAATAGACCCTGTATCCATTTATGTCAGTCCTGAAGAAGGTGGTAAGGTAATAGACATAGACACCACCGAAACACGTTGACGCTCTTGTTAAGAATCCACCGCTGATGGGTTTTTTAAGGACAAAAAAAGGGGAAAAAAGTATTTTGCCGGAATTACCTTTAATTATATATCAGCTTTGGATCTACTGTTTGGCTACAACTGAATCTTATTATTGTGTTGTTAGTGGCCATAGGGTCTTGTATTTTAGCTTTATGAACCGTTTATGATATATTGTGCTATTGCTCCTCTTTAATAAAAAACTTGTATGTTTTTAATGGACTACTGTTCTTTATATATATATTTGTGTGCAGAAGCTTTTCTTTTTTTTATATTGTGTATTGATACAACTAAAGATTTGTTTAAACTGCTTTTTAATGGAAAGAAATGTATGTTATTACTACTTTCTAGTTTGGTTATAGATCTATGCCACAATGAAGAATATCCTGTAAATTGAAGGAAGAGTGGATGTTGGGTGGAGTATTACTTGTGAGAGAATAAGAGAATTGAATGTTAATTCCTACTTACTATTAGAAAGTCCAGGGTAATCTTTCTTCCTTTCCAGTACATCAACAGGGGCCGGCAGTTAAGAATTGTGGTGTTTAAAATATGGTTAGGGCCCTCCCTAGAAGAGGAGACAGGACTTGGAGAGTGGTCTCCAAGATATGTGTCCCTTGTTGACCCTATAAGTTCCTCTGACCTCAGCTAGATTTGACTGTCTGTTTCCGCTGACTTAATGTTGATGAATTGCTGCCTGGAACCTTCCTTAGTTTCTGGTGTGTTAGGCTCTATGTCTGGGGAGCATAGTGTATGAAGTTGTTGCCATGGCGCCTTAATTCATGAGGTAGAAAAGTTCTGTCAAAAGTTTAGGTCAGCTACATTTGTGGTGTTTTCAAGGGCGTAGTATTGCTGGTTGTTTGGGAGATGTACATTGGCCTCTATTTTAAATTCATGCCTTTTTTGGGTAGTTTCGATTTGGCCTTGCCCTTACCATTATGCCCCTGCATCAGACTTGGCAATTCTTGTGTCATTTTTTTTCCAAGTATCTCCGCTTCATTTGTTGTATATGAGATCATAATTACCTTGACTGGTTCCATTGGTTCTTCCGGCATGCTGTGTTTGGAGAAGTTGTGAAGACATTTTTTGAGTTTGCTGTTTTCCATTGCTGTGTGTGGAAGCTTTACCATTTCTTCAATTATTGATTCCTCAAAACTGGGGCGGGCTGTGCAGTCTGTGATGTATGCAAGTTCCTTGATCCATTGTGCCCCTTTTGGGTTGGTAGGGATTAGGTCCATCCTGGTTTGTTCCAGTTCTCCTGTGTCTCCCATGTAGTCCCCTTGTGTTTCCGCCATGCCCACCTTCAGTCTGGTGAAGTCCTTCTGTATGGGGTTGCTTGCTCGGGCCAGGCTGCGGGTCCGAGATTTTAGGCCTGAGAGGTCCTGGCCTGCCTTTCCATTCACAACTGGGACCTGACTTATCTCTGTGATGTTTGAAGCTGAGTCCCCGTCTTTCATTGACTGGGCATACCTCTCATCCCTCTTTGTGGCCTTGCCCTTTTTACTTTCAGTACCTTGGACCATAAGGACTGCTTTTCTCTGAGCTCTTTTTGGAGTGGTAATGGTCCTACAGGCCTCAAAGACCCTGTGTGAGAGTTTACAGTTGGTGTAAAATTCAGAAACCACTTGCTTGATCATGTGCAACTGCTCTGTTGACTTTCATTTTCTGGTTTGCTTAATTTGCCCAGTTGACTTTGTTAGCCCAGTCGCTGTCACCAAGGGTGCCATGCTCATCAACGAGCATACAACCTTTCGAGTTGGTTTGGCTGGGATTGGTCCCTTGTTCATTGCTCCTTTTTCTTGCCCAGGCTTGGCTTGGCTTGGCTGTGTTTACTTCTCTGTGCAAATTGCCATGTGTGCCTTGTGATTATGCTTTGGCTTTCCAACTTTTGACTTTTTATACAGGGTTACAAGGTGTCAGTCTAAAGGCTCCATAAGGCTCTAAAGAGCATGTAAGGTGTAATGTTATCAGTCTGCAATTATGTGCTGTTGTATGCTGCGACTATACAATGTCTATGCAGTGTCTCTGGCTGTGTGTCTCTCTCTGGCAACTTGCAAATTGCTTACAGGTTGCAGTACAGCTTATGCCCTTTATTGTTATTCACGTTGCTTTTATTTGTTTTTCACACTGTGAGAACAAGGGACCCCAATACTATGGTGCAAGCTGTATGACCTAAAGCGGACTGCCTATGCACCACAGCTGGGGGCTCACCGCCTAATGCCAACCACTCACCATGTGGTTTTTTGCTGTTCTTTGCTGCTGCTGCTTCATGCCACCTCATCTGTTCCTGCCTTGCTATACTGCCTCCTGGATTCCCCCTCGTAGCACTCAGGCACTTTTTTGTGACATCTATGGCGGGCTCTCAGTGCTGAGTGTGTGCTGTAAGCCAATGCCAGGATGGGAGTCGTGTGGGGCTTGCCCGGGTCTGCACCCCCGCCCACACAAGTGTGGTCCAGGCCGTAACTGTTGTCTCACAAATGTTCCTGAATCTCTAGCTCACCACCGTCACGGGACTGCGACCACCGAGGTAAGCATCGGCCGTGCCGCCAAAGCCACTGTAGCTGTACTTGTGACAGAGGGGCAGTTCGATGGGACCTCAACAAACTCTGCTCTGTCTCCCGGTTGAGAACGTGACTCAGAACCCGACTCAGAGCTCACAAGATTCCTCAAAACTTCGTTCTGCACTCTGCATTGCTCTGCCCACTTGCTTCTGGATCGAAGTGTTGTGTTCTGAGGTGCTAACTTATCTGTCACTTTGGAAGGTTAGGAGGACAGATAAAGCGCTGTGAGCTAGTCTGGATTTGGGTCCATAGGTACTGAGGAAGTATGGTGAATAAGTGCCTACATACTGATGTACTGTTATCCCAAGCATAGTACTGTTGCTACTTGAACGGTTGCTATGCAGAATCCATGCAACAGATTTTACTTAACACCTGGAAAAGACAATAAGCCTATAAACATAACTAACACATATATATACATGAATGATGAGGAGCAATTGAAACCCTAATTTACAAGCTACAAAGAAAAAGATTACACAGCTAATATTTACTCTAGATTAGTATAGGAGTACACACACGCCGTGGGAGCTAACAGACTGATATGTCTGTGCCGGTTTGCCATCATCAATCAGCAACTGAAGAAGTCACATATTATCAAATACCATTATCATGTACAATTTCCTGTAGCATACTGTTTTCACCTGTAAGCAGATGAGAACATTATGAATATTTCTATTCAAACTATGATTTTATACTTTCTAGAGTACCTTTAATAGAAAGCATGAATTTACCTCTGAAAGCAAATGAAAAGGACACAGCTTGCTGCTACTTTATGCCACATAGATCTACAAATTGTGTTACATTTTATCAGAAACATTTAACCTATTTAATGGGACCAATAGAGAAAATTTCCATTATGGCTCTGGTTCGAAAGAAACACCAATGTGACACAAAGCAAAAATTAACATAGTGATGTTTAGAAAAAGTGTTTGGAAGAAGACACATTTATAAAGAAAATGGTTTACCCGAAATTAAGATTGGATATTCAAGATAAGGGAAACATGTATGTTTATGCCACCTTGCTATGCTGCACCGTGTAAAAGGACAGGAATGTGCTGTATTTAACATAATTCAGCACATAACTGTCCTTTCTTTGTGCTTGCACACTTTGGTCTGCCTAGCGTCAATGCCAGCACCCTTGCACCATGGTGCAATGGTGCCTGTATTGCAAGCAGGACTGCTTTTGTGCAGGGACACCTTCCTTCACAAAACAATCCCGAGAGGCATTTTCCTCCTTCTATATGTGCTGCATAATGTAACACTCTCAGAAAGAACTAGGAGAAATACAGATATTTCTCCTCATTACACCTCACCTGGGAAGGTGTAGTATTTTGATGCATACCAAGGTCTGCCCCTAATGGTAAATCTAGGAATGTGCCAAAATCCATGGATAGATGAATGGGAACACCCATGTTTTAGCTATGAAACACCTCCCTGGGGCACAATAATGCTAGGCAGCGATTTGCTCGGCTTTGTGTGACTCCAGATTTATCAGGCCATCTAGAGCCATACAAGGTGGCCTTGTATGGCTTGATAAATCTTACTTTAGGGCTCCTTCGCCCCTTACACCCCCTTGTGTGACACTAGAGTGACGCACAACTGTAATAAATATGGGTCTTGATTTCGATGCCCGTATTATGGGGCCAATTATGATTGCGGTGATTCCGCATCCTCCCGGCCGGCGGAAGCCACCGCCGGCCCGGAGGATGCGGAATCACTGCAGCAGTGCCTTCATAGACCCCCCGCCAGATTAGGATGGCTGGGGGGTCATCGGCGGACTGGAAAACCATCCGCCGCTTTTCCGCCGCGGTCCCCTTCCGACCATGGCGGAAAAGCTCTAATATGGTCTATCAGACACCGCTAGCCATATTAGGATGGGGCAGGAAACCTGCTTTTCTACGGGGGCTTTTCAGCCGTGGAAAAGCATGTGCTCTTTTGAGTTTGGGGGCCTGTTGAGGTCCCCCAGGGTGTCAGGGGGTGGGGGGTGCACATGGAGGGTACCTATGGTACCCCCCTGCATTTACATGCACAAAGCGGCAGGCACAGCGCGGTGCCTGCCGCTTTGTGCATGTAAATGCAATACATGCATTTTTAACCTTGCGGCGGGTGCTGCTTCAAGCAGCATCCGCCGCAAGGTTAAAGATACGGGATGCGACCGCCAGGGTTGCGGTCACATCCTGATTCCTACTGAGGGACCGCCGCTGCCCCTGCGGACGGTCCCTCCACTTCAGGGGTGGCGGACGGACGCAGGTCCGTCCGCCATCCTAATGGGCGCCTTTGTCTTTTTTTCTAAGTATTTACAAGTTGTGTGCCCTCTTGTAATCCAGAACAAAAATTACTAATAAATCTGGATCACGTTGTTTGCAAACATTTGTATGCAGTATGTAGTGTGGGACCAGTTTTGTCGTTTTTTTCGAGACAAAACAAAAGCAATATGCCAAATATAAGTGAGAAATCCTATTCAGTTTTACGATTGAGTTGGGTAATGCTACACTGACCTTTACAATGAATGACTAGTCAAAAAATGTAAATTTAATGTACTGATCATGACAAAATGTGTTTTTATTTGTCTTTGAAAATGTTGCCACTTGCATTACACCAGTGTAAAATTGACTGACACAGGTTTGCACGTACCCATCAGAGCTGGCTTTTATGTAATGTGACCCCATAAACGTTTCTCAATAGGTAGTAGAAAGTAAAAGAAAATGGTAGTAGATAACGATAAGCATGTTTTTTTCTTAAGCAACTGAAAGGCCCCGAAAGTGATATTATTTATGGCAGTAGGTGATTGCCAAGCTACGATCGTATAAATAATGTATACGTTCTTGTAATAAAAGCGTCTAGAGCGAAGAAGTCCATAAAAGGTTTTTATAAGGAAAAGTGTACATTCACACATTTTCCTCCAGTTTTATAGTTTCACTGCCTACTGATTTTTCAATTGCAGCTCAAGCTGATAAACTGTATTTTTCCTTAACTCTTGGGTCACTCACATACGCACGTGAAATTGCGTTGTTTAAATTATAATGCACATAAAGAATAATCAATGCACTTCGACAATGCTTTAAAAAAAATGAGCCCAGTAGAACAATAATAATGATAATGATATAATAATGATATAATAATGATAATAGTGATAATAATACAGTAATACAGTATTGTTCCAAACGATTATTCTGAAGGAGGGACATCTATAGATGGGGACTTTGGAAAATAGAGTTCCATTAATTTTCGTTTTTTAGTTTAAAGAACTATGCTATTAAGTAACAGAATCAAAATTAAATACAATAACCATAATAATATTAATTGTACCAATATAAAGAAACAAATAAATACATGAAATAATAATATAAAATACATTGATGTGCCAAAAACATATTGATAGAAGCAGCAACTTTTGGGAACATTGGGGTTTCCTATGGCTTATTGTCCCTGATCAAACAAGTATATAAGGGATTTTGCTAGGGTCAGAAGGGGTCCTGGTAGAGAAACAAACACTGACAACCCAATTAGGCGATTTATTTGCCAGGGATGTGTTCTGGCACCCACTTCATTTCTGTTATTCAGTAATTGATGCATTGTCTATCTCCATCGCTGTAAGAATGACTCCCCCAACATGGTTGGTTCAAAAGTGACAAGTCTGCTGTTTACAGATGACACTCTTCTCTTTTCCAAAATCATGTGTGGTTTAAACACCTTTCTGTGGATTTTCAGCTCGTTCTGTAAAAATCATGGCCAAGAAATAAAAAATAATAAATCGAAATTCATGGTATTCAGCCATCGCAAGAAAATTAGGAGGAATTTGGTCTTAGTGAGGGCTAATTTGATAACCCGGGTGTGAGACTTTATGACTCCAGCAAATGGTTTGACCAGATCGATAAACAGATTCTCAAACATAGAGCTGGGTCCATATTAAGGTTTCTTAACAGGGCAGCTTCATACTCAATTTTGCCAGCACTAGAGATTTATAAGGCCCAAGCCTGTCGGGCAGCACTATATGGGGCTGATGTGTAGGGCTATTGCAATCTCCATCCACAAACCATAGGTGAAAATTCATTTATTAAATCTCTGCTGAGGTTACCAAAATGTGCCCCCATTACCTTTGAATTTTGATCTCAATTTCAGATAATTTTCTGATATAGCCTGCTTAAAACCTATTTTGTATTAAATCTGGCTCAGTACGACAGAGGAACTGACTCCATACAAAGACTATCTCCGGCACGAATTCTTTGGTCTCCCATGAAAAAACCTGGGTGATCAAGCTTGGTTTGTCTAAAAACTGGCTGAATCATTCCTCTATAACCAAGAGGGATTTTCCAATAGCAGCATTCACTGTAGGTGGAGAAAAGGAAAGGCACTTCCAACAATTTATGTCCCCGGGGCTGCCAAACTCTGGAAAACTGAGGATATGTTTCATTGTTCTGCTGTGCCTATGCAAAACAATTTGCTCACTGGAATGCTCTAGACAACTATTTAAGCTTGAAAATCGACACATAGCTCTGAGGATCTGGAAGTCAGATAATAAGTGTAGCATTATATATTCAGAGACTTATTTACAATCCCCTTGCACCGCCGGTTCATGACTTTTAACATGGGGAAGTGTGACGTACCAGCGGTGCAAGGGGCTTGTAAATAAGCCCCCCAGTCTCCAATTTCTTACAATCAATCTGACAAATTAGATTAGAGGCTGTTGGGACAAACATCACTTTGTGAGTGCTACTTTTAAGGTTTTATTGGTATATATTGTATTTAGTTTGTATGCGCTATGCACTTTAAGCATATCTGTAACAGTTAGCGCTCTGTGGAAACCCCCAATTTAAACTGTAAGTCTAGGTGTCTGGACTGCATGACAGACCATTTTAGAGTTTATTCTTAGGTTTCTGTCTGAGGTTTCTGCCAATCTGGGAATCACATAGCTTTGAGGTACCCCAGTGTGTCTTTCACTGCAAGTATACACAATATGATTTAATTGCTTTTTCTTATGGATGGATGTCTGTATGTTCCCTGTACTTTTAGCATACTCACAATGATTTGCACTCTGTCGGAACCCCTAATATAGATTGGAATGTTGGATTTTTGGGAAGGCATAATGGACCCTTCCACTACTTTTAGATTTCTGTTGGAAGTTTTTTTTCCATTTAGAAATTAGTCAGCTTGGATGTAACCTATTGTGCTTGTTGGAAACTATGTATTTTCCTCATCATGTTTTTTTTATCTATCATGAGATGTGTTACTCTGTACTTTTATGGAGCCAAAATAAAGTTGATGATGTAAAGGATTACTGGATTCACACATATAATTAACTTGATTCCAAAACTGCTTCCACAGTTTAAGAACGAATGGGCATGTAAAGAGCATATGATTAAGATCACAAGCTTCATATTTAAATGACCACCAAGAAGCATCTGATATGTTATTATTTTTGTGAAGAGAATCTGGTGTTAAAAGCTATCTGTTGAACATAAACAATTGAATTGAATTAGATGTGTGTGTGGATTTATGTATTATTTTTATTATGCACCATATTTTACTTCAAGCCTGTGGCGCGCCTGCTCACCAGATTCTGAGTTGAATCCAGGTCGAGTGGGTGGTTCTTCGGGGGTCTCATGCTGGTGGCTGTGTTAGGCTCATAGGAGAGCTTAAACAGCAGACCGTTAATGTGACAGCCCCTAAAGTATGTTCCTGTACCGTGTGGCATGCGCCATGTAGTGCATGCCACACCGTGCAGGAACAGGGGTACAATTCTAGGGGGGGCACAACAAGCTCCGCCCCCAGCAGGCTCTCCCAGGTCCAGAAGCAGCGGAGGGCCCTGTTAGGCCCCCAAAGTTGCATCTCGCCACCATGAATACCACCATGAAATTGGTGGTGGATAAGCAACTCAGAATATGGTCGACAGTTCTGCAGCGGCACTACCAGCATAGTCCTGCCCTTACCGCCACGTCACCACCTTGGGATTCTAGATCTCGGTGAATGCAGTGACCCTGTGGCTGTCCGACCACCACACTAATGATACTGGGGGTGGACTTGCAGTGGTTAAAGTGGTTGGACAGCCACCGTGGGTACAGCGGTCCTAGGACTGCAGTACTCATATTAAGGCCCACAATCTTATAAGGGTTCCAGGCAAAATACATTTTTTTGAACATATGTTTAAAACGGTGTTTGTTTAATGGAAGAATTTTACATGCATCAGTTTTGAGCTTAGAGACAGAAATCTTGGGAAAAAAATAATTTACCTCATCTAAATGGGCTGGAACAGATACTCAGTGTTTGACATATATAAGAGAATATCATCAGCATAAACTGACAATTTAAGATTTAATTCCTTATGCATAAAACATTTAATAGTTGAATTTTGTCAGATTTTAGAGAAATTAGTCTAATGCTAAAATAGTGTGGATGATAATGAGCAACATTACCTCGCCTATGGCTAATAAAAAAATAATCATAGGTGTTAGCATTAATAAATATTAAGGCTTTGGTTGAAGACTATTAAAAATAAACAAATCTAATAAAACAGGCATTGAAATCAATCCATTTAAAGTGGAATATAAAATTCCAATATATCCTGTCTAAAGCTTTCATCAAAAGTAAGAGCTGCGAATGGCAGCCTACCAATTCAAGCTCTACTTATAACATTTAAAATTACTTAAGTGTTATCAGACATCTGTTGTCTTTTACAAAACCTGTTTTTACCTTTCAACTTAGGCAATCAACAAAATAGGTCTACGACTTTTACAATATTTGAGATCTTTGCCATCTTCAATAATTAAGCAGATTAATGTATCCTGAAATGTACCTTGTGAAGCCCAAATTTCTATAAAATGACTATATAAAAAAACAAGTTGTGTAGAACAAATTTTGAGAATTGGAGGTAAAGTTTTAGCAGTAAAATCATCCATCCATACTTACTGACATAATCTTATTTAATGAATTAATTGCTTTTGTTATTTCATCAAAGATAATGTCTTCAGCAAGTGAGATACAAAGAGGGTAAGTTAGATTTTTTCCCCAAATTCAAAGTCAAACAGCTACATAAAGGAAAATTATTGAGGATTAATTTCTGGGGTATATGGTTTCTTATAAAATTGAAGAAAACTACCCAAAAGCTCTGAATTCTTAAATAAGAGCGTATTTGTATAATCATAAACAGATTCTATTTTTTAGCAATCTTTCTTTTTTTTAAAGTAATTAGCTAATAATTTCCACATATGGTTTGAACACCACAATATTTAGTACTGGTTTTAAGTCAACAAAATGAGACATTGTCTGTCAGTTTATTTGTCTAAAATAATGTTCGAATTACATCATGTTAATTGTAAGTGTGATATAAATGTCCTATGTTTTATTTATATATATATATATATATATATATATATATATATATATATATATATATATATATATATATATATATATATATATATATATATATATATTATATTATAATTGATTTTTAATATTAATTTTCTTTTTTGCCATACATTTATGATATACTTTCGTGCAGGCATGTTAAAAGCATGCCATATACATTGGAAAATGAGCTCATTTGTAACGCATGAAAAAGAGCCCTTTTGCATGATCATTCCACTTTTCTTTAACTGATACTGCTGTTTTTTTGAGTCTGTGAACTAGGGCACTACTAAAGAGATCCCCGTGAATGTTCTCAGTCTTCACTTCTCGATACTAGTTGATTGGTCTAACAGTTGAGCTGATGAGAGATCAACAATATCAACTTCTTAGGGCAACTTCCAACTCAAAGTAATGACCTTTGCTTTGAAGAATACCCCTGCCACCTTTCAGATGTTGGTCAACTGGCTAATGTCTGGTCTGGAGACGTTGCTTGCTGCAGCATAATTAGATGATAATGGTGTCTAGCTCTACCTGGCAAAAATACCTCATCCAACTCAGAGAAGTGCTGACTGACTATCAATACCTGCAAGTGCCAGATAATATAGGAGTCACTAGTGTACTTGGGCCACCACATTTGTAGAGGACATCTACAGCAACTCCAGTCAAAGATATAGACTGTTATGGCTTGGAGCTTCCCAAAACTCAGACTCAGATCAAACTGTTCCTTGATCTGACAAGATACAATAGGAGATAATTCATTAGCATTGCCCATTTGACCACCTCATGACATAGCTGACTTCAAAGATGCAGTCTAAAAAGATCAAATGGAATGAGCCACGACAGACAGCCTTTGACAACCTAAAAGAGGCTCTGTGCATTGTACCCATTCTCACGGCTACTGACTTCAGCAAGGAGTTTGTTTTCTAGACAAATGCTTCAGAACATAATATTAGGGCAGTGTTATCACAGCCGAATAATTAGGGTCTGGATCAGTCACCTTTATCAGCAGGAATCCACTCACTAGACAGCAGAGTTGGCATAACATTGAGAGAGAGACACTTCTGTTGACTTGGTCCCTGAAGAAGATGAGACCATACCTGTCTCATTTCAGGGTTCAAACTGACCACTGACATCTCCGGTGGCTGATGCAGAAGACGGGGGAGATTACTTAACTGTTTAAGAGTCCATTTTCCTACAGGCTGTGGATTTTACAGTGGAAACAGACTTCAACTTTCATCTAGAGGGTGTATGTGTTTCCTTTTTGATGCGATCAACTCCATTTTGTTTGGACTGATGCTGCTGCAGGTTTTTTGACTCTGTGCAATGAGACTCTGTTAATCAGGCATGTGTTCTGACCCCTAAGATATAGTGAAGTTGACTAACTCTTAATTGGCATATTTAACTTTGCCCTAAGGCCTTGGTGCAGAAATACACCATATCATGGAAAGTACAATGTCGCTTGTGGGCTGCAGCACTTGTAGTGTCATTCACTAGAATGACAGCGAAAACATGGTTGTAGGCCTACCAGTGTAAATGGACCAGGGAAGTTAATCTTGCAATACGACCAGTCATAGTAATCCATATTTGATGTGAGACAAATGTCTCCTAAAATATTAATAGGTCACTGTTATGTATGCCTTGTAAGCCACAAGATAGGGTGTATGGTATTAAAAAAAGAGAGATGTGGAAATTTAGAGCTACCATTTCCGTACAGTGATAAGGCCCCAAAAGCTACTTGCACTTTGAAAGGCTCTGGCTGTCCTTCAAGGAAAACTAGAGTACATATTAACATATTAATTATGTTATCTTGAGTTTCTGACCTTCTAGAAAATAGTGCAACCACTGTTTTTAATTGCTATTGAAAACACAATATGATTATGAAGTTATATGTTTATTAATATTTTTTTTAAAGTAACTTTTAGAAAGTTACATTTACCCAGCCTGAAGTTCCTTGAGGTTTTATTTTATTAGCTGTCAGCAGCTGCCCAGCACTGCTTGACCTTAAGGAGGTGTAAAAAATGCTCCTAGAGCAGAAACAATGGCCTGGATGAGGGGAGGTGTTTTCTTGCCCTTACAGGCAGGCTAGTTAGGGTAGACCCAGAAACGTCATTAACTTGTAAAGGGCTTGCCCTTTTACAAGCAAATGTGAAGTGAGAGCTGAAGAAGGCAAGCTTTTGTTCCCCCCTCCAAGTCTAGTGGGTGAGCAACCTGACCACACAGGACAGGTGGGAGGAGCAGTGACAGGAGAACAATACATGGTGGGTTGGAGTAGGGTGGCCAGGCATCTCTGATTTTCCATTACAGTCCTAGTTTTTCACAGGCGTTTCCGGTATTTCAACACTTTTTTGAATGTAAATACATGTTCCAAATTTTGAAGAAGGTTGGATGAGCATAAACCTGACATTCGAATGCTTTAATTTTTATAGGCCATATTCTCACACAAGAGATTGAAGTTCTTGCTTGGAAGAGTCTCCTGCTGGACTGATCCCATGAGACACAGGGTCAGACTGATTTGCATAAGGCCATGTCTGAACTGGGGTGGTGAAGTGAGCTAAAGAATGATTATGGATTAAACCCAGATCAGTTGACTGGGGGTGAGTGTTTTATTTGCTTAAACGTTCTGTCTATCATCCCCTTTGGTATCGCTTTGTTCACCCTATGTTGGCAGGGCATGCCCAGAAGTTGGTCCCTTGTTCACTTTGCCACTGGATTCAAGATAGCCTGTCTGATGAGGGTTATAAAATCAAAACTGGTTCCAGGATGCTTGTTTCCGGTACAGGGAAGACATGGGTTGGCAGTTTTGGCTGGACTGTTCCCATGAGGCACAGGGTCAGACTGATTTGCATATGGCCATGTCTGAACTGGGGTGGTGAAGTTAGCTAAAGAATGATGAAGGATTAAACCCAGATCAGTTGACTGGGGTGAGTGTTTGATTTGCTCAAACGCTCCATCCATCATCCCCTTTGGTATCGCTTCATTCACTCAGTACAGCAGGTTATTAAGAGGGGTGGATCTGAATCCTGTGGATTGCCAGCCCAAGCAGGGACTACTTCCAGAATGGTAAAGTCATAAAGGCAGAGTTTGTTCCACAGTAAGTGACTCATGAGGTTGGTGGGAGTAGGCATAATGGGGAGTAGGAGGCATCTTAGGTCACACAGTCATTGATGTAGTAGATGCAAAAGAATAAATGACAGCTTATCCATTCCTGTTTTTTTTAAAATTTTCTTTCTGGTGATGGTAATATTTTTTTTATCATTATAGAATAGAATGCAAAGAAATCAGACCTACATATGAGTTAGTTTCAAATTTTGAAAATTGAACAAGCCTTACAACCTCTGAAATACTTTTTTGGTTTTACTATATGTAGCCTTTATAGTAGATTGCTAGATGATGCCTGTGAAGCCCCATGTCTCAGTTCATTGTGCTACTTCAACATCTGTGGTAGGTGTCAATGTTTACTACTATTTCTATATCCAGTACCATCCCAGGTTGTGGTTCTAAAAATCGGGTCACAATATGCTGGAGTGAGATGACAGGGGCATTGATTTGGACAACAAAGAGCAGGAAAAGGAGACAGGGACAGCAGGCTAACCACAGAGGGTTAGAGGGAAGGGCAGTGACACTACTTCGGATAATATAATACAGGAGGGAGGGTACAGGGGTATAGACTCGTACAACAGAGGAGATGGGAAGGTGCAGCAAGCTAAGCATGGAGGGCCATCAGGAGGGGCAGTGGCAATGCAAAAGACCAGATAGGGTAGGAGAGATGCGACATGGCACAGACTCAGAGAACGGAGGACAGGGACGGCAGGTAGGTGGCAGCAAGTTGACCATGGAGGTAAGGCCTTTATAGTCAGGGGAAGCACAAAGGACCATGGAGTTCAGGAGGGAGGGAGAAGGGGCAAAAGCAAAATGAATAAAGAGCAGAGCGAATGGGACGGGGGCATCAAGCTTACCACGGAGGGCAGGCTGTGAGTAGTTGGCAGATAACTGTGAGTTAGCCTCTGCTAACACCTGTTGCAAAGGGCCAAAGGCATTTCGGTGTCTGTTATGTCATAACTGATGTCATTTGAGATGTCGTCAGTGATATCATCGAAGAGGTCATTGAACATGTGATGTAATATGTAAGGTCATAAGCAGTTCATGGCGGGTCACATGTTAGAGTTAGCTCATTTCATTTGTAAGCAATGAGTTTTTAAACTCATTTTAACTCCTAACAATAACATTACTTTAGGCTTAGATTTTTTCAGTGATATGTGAGTCATAATTACCGTAGGAAGAGTAATTTTTGTTTTGACAATAGTAATAACATTGGTGCCATTTTACAAATACTCACAAAACATTCCAAGAAAAAGTTGATCCACCTCAGCTCCTTCCTGGTAAGTTTCAGGGTGATCTCTTAAGTGCGGGGAAGAGAAAAGTGGGGATCCCAAAACACTTTTTTTCCCATGCATTTTCTACAACAAAAAGTTGACAAGGATGAAACCAAAACAGCTAAATGGAATGACACCAAATTTAGCATGGAGCTTTTTCTTCCCCTGAATGCGTGCTTTTTGGGCCTGATTTACAAGTGTATCCGTGAGGAGTTAGGTTAGGAGTGTGGAGTCCTGTTACTCGTGATAGAGTTTCCACTCTTGTGGATAATTTCTTCACTCGGGGGAGAACCTCCACACGGCGCACTTTCTGCCGTGTTGTCTTGGTCCTGCACCAATTGGGACTGTCTAATCTAAACTGCCGGGTCAGGTCCTTTCAGATGGGAACACAAGCAACCAGTTTCAAACTACATCAGTGAGGCATACCTTAAGTCTTACAGTACAGTTAGCATAGCCATTGCATTCAGGGTATCAACTGAGAAAATAAATAAATTATGGAAGGAATGTTTGAATTAATCTCAGTGACTTGCAATCACTTGGAGCTGCATTCAAGGCCAACGTTTTCTGCCCTCTATATCATCCTTGACAGAGACCTATATTATGCTAATCAGTCTTGATCTGGCACCAATAGGAACAATCCAGTCTGAACTGCCAGTACAGATCACTTCCAGATGGGAACCCAAGCGACCAAACACTGTGTTCAACCTACTGAGGTCTCATTAGTAAGGTATAACTTGAGTCGTATGGTACAGTGAGCATGATACCCATGACGGGGAATACATTTCACACTTAAGGTTTCAGCTGTAAAAACAAGGCGATACGAGGAAGGCTTTACTGACTCTCTCTTGGGCCATATTCCAGGCCAATGTTTTTCACCCACTATGATATTGGGTTGAAACCAGTCTGGGGTTCATTAACATAATATAAAAAGAACATATTACAACATGTGTTTAATTTAAAGAAAAGAAGTGCATTTCATACAGTGTATTAGTCCATTTAATTGTTTACAATAATTGCTTTTATTACTTAACACAAAACACCAGGGGCACAATTCTATCATAAATCTCTTGCATGCTTGCACAATGGCATGGTAGAGAATTCCTGGTGGAGTCAGCGAGACCACGGCGGTCTTATGTCTATGCAATTGCCAACATCTAAATAGGGTGAGTGGACAGCCAAGCTGCTAGGTGGAAAGTTTGTCTTAAAAAGTGATGGTGGGACCTGTTCCACCAAGATCTAAATCAGGCCCTTAGAATGTATCTTCTTTTATTCCTATTGAAATAATTAGTTTTATCTTTTCATTTCAATAGGTTAAAATCTTTAATTTATGAAGATAATAAAATGTTCCCAAATTGTGTAAAATATAAATGTAATGCTTGCATTTAATACCCATGAAAACTATATTTTGAAACCATTGCTGAAATAACATTGGGCATATTAACAAGCAACAGGGAAAATTAACACTAAGGGCGCTTAGCGTTAATTTTGTTAACCCCCACTATCGTTGGATAATATCGCCTGATTATCGTGTTATTAACAACGCTAACCACCTAGGCGATAAAAAATCCAGTGATAGTTGCATTTTGGGAGGGTAATGCAGCAATAAAACTACAGGGACAGGGATATCCTTGTTAATAGCCCATGGTGGATTTAGCCATGTAATCCACCTCCCATTGGATTACAGTCTGGCTAAGTCTGAAAATTAGCATACGTAAAAAAGCAGCGTTAACCGTGGTTAGCGCTGCTTTTTTTGTCTCTAACGGGGTTAGCGTGAATCTTGATAATAGGAGAAATGTCGCTTAGCAACATTTCTCCTATTATTTTGCTCTGGAATGCCTACTTTGCATCTCATTAGAGATAGTGAAAAAGGGTGCTAACATGTGATTTTACATGTTAGCACTCAGTTGTTAATAGGGCGATATTTTTATCTCCGCTTCTTTGGCTTTTAAAGCCAAAAAAGCGGACATAAAGCCCTTGTTACCATGCCCCAGTATTCTTCTATTTAAACTGGAACGGGCAACCAGAGTTAACATTGATGGAGTTGATGAGTAAGCTATCTAGTCCAGGGGAGAGAAAGCTTTGATGGCTTCCCTTAACAGGCTGCCAAAAAAGTGGATAATGTACCAAGTACATTCAATGCTTCGGTGGGTGAACTGGATTGTATCAATGACAGAATGAGATATTCTCTGGAAGTGAGGACAACCACACAGCAGAAATGTATAATCTACCAATGTGAAATGAACCAAAAGACTACGTATTTTAAGCACTGTACAGTATTTCCTATTACTTAATTTTGGTGATTTGAGATTACAGAAAGGCTGCAAATCTCATACTGATCAGTGTGCATGAACCAGATTATGACAGAAACGTGTTTGTCTTAATTTTACAGCTTCTGATAAGGGAAATGGGCCAAGTGGTGCATTTTATCCCATCCAACTAAAGAGAGCTAGCAGATTGACAACAGGAAGAAAGCAAGATCCAAATGTGGCTTTTAAAAGATTGTTGGAGACATTACAGAATGTGGTTTATCACTAAAGAGCGTAATATATTTCTAGATATAATGACCAGGACCAAAAGTAGGGTTTTACAAGGTTGAGAAATGACTGTCAATCATGGTGTCTCTGCCTCTATGCCAAACTGTAAACTCCAAACAAAACAGGTGATGGACCGAATGTGGATCAATGTCACACATTCACCCCAGTCCAAAGATCTGGGCCCAAATCCATCGTTTTTTTGCACTCCACACCACCCTGGGTTAGACAATGGCGATATGCAAATCAGCTCTGACCCTGTGCCCCATGGGAACAGTCCAGTCCGAACTACAAAAGCCATGTCCTTCCCAGAACGGAATCAAGCATCCGAGGACCGGACCGGTTTCGAGGTAACACCTCTCATCAGCCCGGCTAGCTTGACTCCAGTGGTGTGGAGTGCCTGGGACCCACGTCTGAGCAACCCCAGCGCACTTAGGGCTGAATTTGCAAACAAAACAGGTGATGGACCGAATGTGGATCAATGTCACACATTCACCCCAGTCCAAAGATCTGGGCCCAAATCCATCGTTTTTTTGCACTCCACACAACCCTGGGTTAGACAATGGCGATATGCAAATCAGCTCTGACCCTGTGCCCCATGGGAACAGTCCAATCCGAACTACAAAAGCCATGTCCTTCCCAGAACGGAATCAAGCATCCGAGAACCGGACCGGTTTCGAGGTAACACCTCTCATCAGCCCGGCTAGCTTGACTCCAGTGGTGTGGAGTGCCTGGGACCCACGTCTGAGCATCCCCAGCGCACTTAGGGCGGAATTTGCAAACAAAACAGGTGATGGACCGAATGTGGATCAATGTCACACATTCACCCCAGTCCAAAGATCTGGGCCCAAATCCATCGTTTTTTTGCACTCCACACCACCCTGGGTTAGACAATGGCGATATGCAAATCAGCTCTGACCCTGTGCCCCATGGGAGCAGTCCAGTCCGAACTACAAAAGCCATGTCCTTCCCAGAACGGAATCAAGCATCCGAGGACCGGACCGGTTTCGAGGTAACACCTCTCATCAGCCCGGCTAGCTTGACTCCAGTGGTGTGGAGTGCCTGGGACCCACGTCTGAGCATCCCCAGCGCACTTAGGGCGGAATTTGCAAACAAAACAGGTGATGGACCGAATGTGGATCAATGTCACACATTCACCCCAGTCCAAAGATCTGGGCCCAAATCCATCGTTTTTTTGCACTCCACACCACCCTGGGTTAGACAATGGCGATATGCAAATCAGCTCTGACCCTGTGCCCCATGGGAACAGTCCAGTCCGAACTACATAAGCCATGTCCTTCCCAGAACGGAATCAAGCATCCGAGGACCGGACCGGTTTCGAGGTAACACCTCTCATCAGCCAGGCTAGCTTGACTCCAGTGGTGTGGAGTGCCTGGGACCCACGTCTGAGCATCCCCAGCGCACTTAGGGCGGAATTTGCAAACAAAACAGGTGATGGACCGAATGTGGATCAATGTCACACATTCACCCCAGTCCAAAGATCTGGGCCCAAATCCATCGTTCTTTTGCACTCCACACCACCCTGGGTTAGACAATGGCGATATGCAAATCAGCTCTGACCCTGTGCCCCATGGGAACAGTCCAGTCCGAACTACAAAAGCCATGTCCTTCCCAGAACGGAATCAAGCATCCGAGGACCGGACCGGTTTCGAGGTAACACCTCTCATCAGCCCGGCTAGCTTGACTCCAGTGGTGTGGAGTGCCTGGGACCCACGTCTGAGCAGCCCCAGCGCACTTAGGGCGGAATTTGCAAACAAAACAGGTGATGGACCGAATGTGGATCAATGTCACACATTCACCCCAGTCCAAAGATCTGGGCCCAAATCCATCGTTTTTTTGCACTCCACACCACCCTGAGTTAAACAATGGCGATATGCAAATCAGCTCTGACCCTGTGCCCCATGGGAACAGTCCAGTCCGAACTACCCAAAGCCATGTCCTTCCCAGGCACTCCACACCACTTGGAGTCAAGCTAGCCGGGCTGATGAGAGGTGTTACCTCGAAACCGGTCCGGTCCTCGGATGCTTGAGTCCGTTCTGGGAGGGATATGGCTTTTGTAGTTCGGACTGAACTGTTCCCATGGGGCACAGGGTCAGAGCTGATTTGCATATCGCCATTGTCTAACCCAGGGTGGTGTGGAGAGCAAAAAAACGATGGATTTGGGCCCAGATCTTTGGACTGGGGTGAGTGTGTGACATTGATCCACATTCGGTCCATCACCTGTTGTGTTTGCAATTTCCGCCCTAAGTGCGCTGGGGATGCCCAGACGTGGGTCCCAGGCATTCCACACCACTTGGAGTCAAGCTAGCCGGGCTGATGAGAGGTGTTACCTCGAAACCGGTCCGGTCCTCGGATGCTTGATTCCGTTCTGGGAAGGACATGGCTTTTGTAGTTCGAACTGGACTGTTCCCATGGGGCACAGGGTCAGAGCTGATTTGCATATCGCCATTGTCTAACCCAGGGTGGTGTGGAGAGCAAAAAAACGATGGATTTGGGCCCAGATCTTTGGAGTGGGGTGAGTGTGTGACATTGATCCACATTCGGTCCATCACCTGTTGTGTTTGCAATCTGTAAACTCCAGCGCCGAGACACCGGAAGGTATTTGTGCGCTATAGAAATTTTATAAATAAATAAATAAATAAATAAATAAATACATATGCTGTACCTATCATATGGAGGGTAGCAAGGTCTCATTATTCACTCAGTCGGAAGAATTTTCCGAGAATGTGAAAAGCCTCATAAGACAGGGGTCCTCTTAAGAAGTAGACGGAAGGATCACAATGTCTCTGTAGAATGTATTTCAATGACTCTACATTGGAAGGTGGGGGAAACATGGCGGCCGCTTAGAACGCGGTTGCAGAGGCTCCCAAGACGGAGAAGCATGATT
This sequence comes from Lissotriton vulgaris, assembly GCF_964263255.1. Classification (NCBI taxonomy): domain Eukaryota; kingdom Metazoa; phylum Chordata; class Amphibia; order Caudata; family Salamandridae; genus Lissotriton; species Lissotriton vulgaris. The sequence continues at coordinate 505,137,591 of NC_141694.1, forward strand.
AATGGCAGATTCGTGGAAAGTGCCGAATAGAGGTTTCTAAGCTATGTGAGCATTCAGGGTAGTTCAGCGTATGAGTAAATTGCGGTAAAACCGGCGGGAACTTACCAAGCGCCGCAGGTGTGGAGAGAGCAGGGTTTCGCTGTGCCTTGCCGGCTGAGCTCTGAGTGCGCTTAGTTTGGTCTTGGGTGCATCTGGAGGCGGAGGCTGCTGCTACGAAGGGACAACACGGCAGTACTGCCGGAGAGGCGATACAGATTTTGGGAAGGCGCAGAGGATGAAAGTGGATACTGCAAAATTTTCGATTCAGGACCCCTGCAGGGCCCGGGGGTGGCTCGAGAACTTGCTGGGGCCGGAGGGCATTATCACGGAGGGCGAGTCACGGGGGTCTACAGAAAGTGAGTGCAAAAGTGAATAGATGTAGTACTGATTCAGGGGGGACAGAGGAGGTGAGGGAGAAGAAGGGCGCGATATGTGAGGAGAGTAGGCTGAGAGAGGGGAGTGCAGAGAATACCGGCAAAGAAAGGCTGAGAGGTCAAAAAACTGATTTAAGCTCCTTAGTGAATAGGGTGTCTGGATCTCAAGCGAAGGGAGGTGCAGAGGGGGAGGACCAGCTCGTGGTTGGCTCGCTGCCTACACGGGGTTTAGGAGAGGTAAAACCCCAACAGAAAAGATATAATCTGAGAAGTGGCAAAGGGGGTGATCATACGAGGAGGGCAGGCCCTATTACGTACCCTAAGTGAAATAGGAAAAGCAACAACCTCACTTACAGTGGAGGGTGATAATGATCCCAGAGAGTGGGTGACCCCCAAAAAGAAGACCCCTAAAAGGAAAAATTATAAGACACAGAAAGGAGAGCTTCAAGCCTCTAATCGCAAGATAACCCCGTACCGAGAACCTTTTTTAAGGTAGTTCCAAAAACAGTACTTTTAAAAAACCCAACGTTAGTCCCCGCTAAAGTGATTGCAGAAGAGGAAAATATCGTAAGAACTAATAAGTATCAGATTTTGGCGGAGATTTCTGAATCTCAAGATAGGGTGAGCATAAAAAGAGAACGAGGACAAGCAGGGCCTGGAGAAGGGGTACTCTCTGGAATAATGGACCTGCAAGTGAGTCAGTGCCAGCCTCGATACAGCAGGAAACTATGCCACAGCAGGTTGGGTCACTTCCGATTTTGAATTAAAAAGGAGTAAAGACAGGAGGAAACCAGATGGTGACCTCAAGTATGGGAGGGGTAGATGCAATCCCAGCAGCAGGTATGCAGGAAGGAAATCAATCTCATCAACTACCTCAGACACAATCTCATCGGGTGCAGCACCCTAAGCTACAATCACAGCCTCTGCCTCGGTCTCCGCCTTTGCCTCCACCCCAGGCACAATCTTTATCTACGTTGCCGTTGTCAATGCCGCAGCCGTAGCTGCTGATGTCTGTATTACAAGACAACACTCAATCAGTAGTAGAGCTAATTCAGCTACTAAAAACCTAAGTATGGAGCAGATTTGAAATCTCTGAGCAGAATCAGAAGGAGATCACGTCGGTGTGTGATAATTTGGGAAGGAAGTTAGATGAGGTGACTACCAGGACTGCACAGTTGGAAGTGGAAGTGAAAGAACTAACTTCTCAAACAAAAGCTAATAAAAGTGAAATTACAGACCCTAAAGGGAGTGAGAGGCTATTGAAAAAAAAAATTGAATCGTTGGAAAATAATCAAAGGCGGTGTAATCTGCAGATTTTGAAGATCCCAGAGGGAGCAGAGGGAGAAGACATTATGTCTTTCGTGGTGCATCTGTTTAAAGAAGGTTTGCAAGGGAAATGGACGGAAGAAGAACTAATGAAATATATACAGAGGGTGCACAGAGATCCTTACAGGAGGAACTTGAACAAAAGTAAACCGAGGAAAATACTGGTGAACTTCCACACATATAGCTTGAAAGAGGAAATCCTCCTGAAAGCATTAAAATTAAGACTTTTGACAGTGAATGGAAATGATTTTGAGATCAGATCAGATATCTCACAAATCACTGCAAATAGACATTGGGAACTAGGAAAACTGATTGAGCCATTTAAGAGCCTGGGAGTGACGGTACAGTTGAAGTTTCCCGCCAGCCTGCGTGTTATGTATAACAATAAAATGCAGAACTTCCGTAGAGTCGAAGATGCAGAGAGTTTTTTATATCAATCTCTGAGACAGACACCACGAAGAATATGGGACGGGGATACGTTTTCAGTTTTCAGATTTGATTTCTCCAAGAGTGTAAAAAAGTGTAAAATATAGAGAACACAGCATAGAAAAGAATAAACTGTGGAAATATGCTTTCAGGTAATATAGGTACTATAGCTAATAGGAGTCAATCTCCCGAATGGCGGCCTCCCAAGGCTTTGAGCCATTAAGGAAGAAGAGGAGGTTTTCCCAAGGGGAGGGGGTGGGGATCACGGGTTGTTGTTAGTTCACGGGCGTGGGTGCATAGGTAAAAAAAGTCAAGAAAAAGTTTAACCTCTATATATAGCTTATCCCAAGATTTATTGGAGCCGGAGAAATTAAAAAGAGATGGCAGATAGTCAGAAGCCGCATTTAGAATTTCTTTCCTGGAATGTATATGGCCTGAGATGATCGCATAGGCGGGAGAGGTTGCTGCAGTACTTAAAGGATGCACCAGCACAAATTATTTTGTTACAAGAGACACATTTAACTTGTAAGGAGATGAAAGATCTATTTGAAAAAAGGAAATGGGTGCGAGCTCTGATTTGTACGGATCTGCAGCTCACAATAGGAGGGGTGGCAATATTGATAAAATCAAAAGCTCAAGTTGAAGTAATGGAAAGCAGAGTAGATAGGGCAGGTAGATGGGTAATTGTGAAGATAAAAAGCGACAATCAGTTATACACAGTGGTAGGGTATTATGGGCCCAATATTGATGACCCTCTTCCCTTTGGTCAACTGGTCTCAGAGTTATTGGATTTTCCCGACCCTGTCATAATGGCAGGAGATTTTAATGCGGTTTTAGATGGTAAATTAGATTGTTTCACTAAAAGTAGGAGTAAGACGCATAACAAGTTGAGGTCATTATTAGTAAATACAATTAAATCCTTAGGGTGGTGTGACATTTGGAGAGAAGAGAAAGGGTTGTTAAAAATCATTATGTTCAATATCAGAAAATATGGACATCAGTCTAGAATAGACTTCTTTTTAATGAACCAATGTATAAAACATCAAGTAGGAGACGTAAACCATGTGGGTGCACATTTGTCAGACCACTCCACCATAACGCTAACTCTGTTTCCACAGGATACGGGGGCACAACAGCGGTGGACTATGGATCACACCATATTGGTGGATGATTCCTTAATGGAAAGCCTGGGTCTGGAGTCCCAAGAGTTTTTTGATAACAATCTGGGAAGTGCTCCCTTAGGTATAGTTTTGGACACTTATAAGGCCTTTTTAAGAGGAAAAATTACCTCGGCACAGGTATACAAAAATAGGCAGAGGAAGTCGGAAATCCAAGATCTAGAAAAAAGATTCAGAGCTTGGAATATATGATACAAATTAATTAAATATGTTGTGAGGAGGGCCAGGCTCTTATCCAGACTCATAAATCAAATCTAGTAGCAGCGCTAGAAAAAAGGTTACAAGACAGATGGCGTGCTGGTAATTTGGCACATTTTAACTATATGGAGGGGAGTGGCAAGCTCCTAGCTTGGAAAATAAAAAGTGACCAGGCGAGAAGTTATATAAATGAGCTAAACTACGAGACAGCAGGTGGTCCAAGAAAAGTGGTAATAGTACGGAGGATACAATATTAAATTATTTTAAACAAGTATATACACAAGACTTAAGCACCACAGGGGCCGAGGTATTAGATTGGCTACACCAAGAGCTCCCGCTTAAAATGGTACACAGTCAAAATATCGAGTTGGAAATATTGACCTACCATAATATCGAGTATGAAATATCGAAGGAGCAAAATATCGAAGTCAAGAATATCGTTGGACAGAATATCGACCCTAAGGTAAGTAATATCGAAATTCTTTATATCGATGTAAGTAATATCGAAGTTACGAATATCGATAGCATATATATCAATGTTACTATTTTCGATGACATTAATATCGATATTTGTATTTTTTTATAGTTTTTTATTATGTATGTGTTTTATGTTTAACTTAAGTATTTAAAATAATTACTATTATATGTGTATTCATTTTATATAATATTAAATTAATTTATAAGAAAATTGTATGTTTTAGTGCCGGAGCGGGTTGTGGGTTTATAGGGGAATAGGGTGGGAAGTAATTTAATTATGGTAAATTGATTATTAATTAGTAGGATTTATTAATAAATTATAGTTAATTGTTAATTATTTGTAAATAATTGGAAATTAATTTTAATTAATTTATTAATTGATATATATGTTCTGTAGTGGGTTGTGGGTTCATAGGGGAATAGGGTGGTAAGTAATTTAATTATGGTAAGTTGATTATTAATTAGTAGGATTTATTAATTAATTATCATTAATTGCTATTTTTTTTAATTATTTGGAAAAAAAATTAAATTAATTGATTAATTGATATATATGTTCTGTAGCGGGATTTGGGTTTATAGGGGAATAGGGTGGGAAGTAATTTAATTATAGGTAATTAATTATTAATTCGTAGGAATTATAACATACATTTAATTAATTGGTAATTAATTTTAATTAATAGTTAATTATTTTAATTATTTGCTAATTAATTTTCATTAATTCATAAATGGATAAATGTGTTATGTTGTGGGTAGTTGTTTTAGTGGGAAATATAGTGGGAAGTAATTAAAATTTAATTAATTAATAATGTATTAACAATAATTGTATTGTTAATAATGTAAGTGTTAATTGATTATTAATTGGTAATAAAATATTATTAAATGGTAATATTTAAAATTTATTTTAGGTTAAATATATTTTTCGAATCATGTATTTTATAATTATGTATAGGTATTGTATATGGTTTATATTTATTTAATAGTTTATATTTTTATAATTACAAAAATCTTTTATTTATAAGTATGTTATTTTAACCCTTATACTATCCAACACTTTCCCTAGTGTTGCACTCTCTGGAGTTGGAATAGTATTTTTTACCCCTACGCTATCCAACGTTTTCCCTACTGTTGCACTCTCTGGAGTGGGAATAGTAATTTTTACCCCTACACTATCCAATGCTTTCCCTACTGTTGCACTCTCTGGAGTGGGAATAGTAATTTTAACCCTACGCTATCCAACGCTTTCCCTACTGTTGCACTCTCTGGAGTGGGAATAGTAATTTTTACCCCTACGCTATCCAACGCTTTCCCTACTGTTGCACTCTCTGGAGTGGGAATAGTAATTTTTACCCCTACGCTATCCAACGCTTTCCCTACTGTTGCACTCTCTGGAGTGGGAATAGTAATTTTTACTCCTACACTATCCAACGCTTTCCCTACTGTTGCACTCTCTGGAGTGGGAATAGTAATTTATACTACTATGCTATCCAACGCTTTCCCTACTGTTGCACTCTCTGGAGTGGGAATAGTAATTTTTAGCCCTGCGCTATCCAACGCTTTCCCTACTGTTGCACTCTCTGGAGTGGGAATAGTAATTTTTACCCCTACGCTATCCAACGCTTTCCCTACTGTTGCACTCTCCGGAGTGGGAATAGTAATTTTTACCCCTACGCTATCCAATGCTTTCCCTACTGTTGCACTCTCTGGAGTGGGAATAGTAATTTTTAACTCTACGCTATCCAACACTTTCCCTACTGTTGCACTCTCTGGAGTGGGAATAGTAATTTTTAACCGTTCGCTATCCAATGCTTTCCCTACTGTTGCACTCTCTGGAGTGGGAATAGTAATTTTTACCCCTACGCTATCCAACGCTTTCCCTACTGTTGCACTCTCTGGAGTGGGAATAGTAATTTTTACCCCTACGCTATCCAATGCTTTCCCTACTGTTGCACTCTCTGGAGTGGGAATAGTAATTTTTACTCCTACTCTATCCAACGCTTTCCCTACTGTTGCACTCTCTGGAGTGGGAATAGTAATTTATACTACTACGCTATCCAACGCTTTCCCTCCTGTTGCACTCTCTGGAGTGGGAATAGTAATTTTTACCCCTACGCTATCCAACGCTTTCCCTACTGTTGCACTCTCTGGAGTGGGAATAGTAATTTTTACCCCTACGCTATCCAATGCTTTCCCTACTGTTGCACTCTCTGGAGTGGGAATAGTAATTTTTACTCCTACGCTATCCAACGCTTTCCCTACTGTAGCACTCTCTGGAGTGGGAATAGTAATTTATACTACTACGCTATCCAACGCTTTCCCTACTGTTGCACTCTCTGGAATGGGAATAGTAAATTTTACCCCTACGCTATCCAACGCTTTCTCTACTGTTGCACTCTCTGGAGTGGGAATAGTAATTTTAACTCCTACGCTATCCAACGCTTTCCCTACTGTTGCACTCTCTGGAGTGGGAATAGTAATTTTAACTTCTACGCTATACAACGCTTTCCCTACTGTTGCACTCTCTGGAGTGGGAATAGTAATTTTAACCCTACGCTATCCAACGCTTTCCCTACTGTTGCACTCTCTGGAGTGGGAATAGTAATTTTTACCCCTACGCTATCCAATGCTTTCCCTACTGTTGCACTCTCTGGAGTAGGAATAGTAATTTTCACCCCTACGCTATCCAACGCTTTCCCTACTGTTGCACTCTCTGGAGTGGGAATAGTAATTTTTACTCCTACACTATCCAACGCTTTCCCTACTGTTGCACTCTCTGGAGTGGGAATAGTAATTTATACTACTACGCTATCCAACGCTTTCCCTACTGTTGCACTCTCTGGAGTGGGAATAGTAATTTTTAGCCATACGCTATCCAACGCTTTCCCTACTGTTGCACTCTCTGGAGTGGGAATAGTAATTTTTACCCCTACGCTATCCAACGCTTTCCCTACTGTTGCACTCTCTGGAGTGGGAATAGTAATTTTTACCCCTACGCTATCCAATGCTTTCCCTACTGTTGCACTCTCTGGAGTGGGAATAGTAATTTTTAACTCTACGCTATCCAACACTTTCCCTACTGTTGCACTCTCTGGAGTGGGAATAGTAATTTTTACCCCTATGCTATCCAATGCTTTCCCTACTGTTGCACTCTCTGGAGTGGGAATAGTAATTTTTACCCCTATGCTATCCAACGCTTTCCCTACTGTTGCACTCTCTGGAGTGGGAATAGTAAATTTTACCCCTACGCTATCCAATGCTTTCCCTACTGTTGCACTCTCTGGAGTGGGAATAGTAATTTTTACTCCTACGCTATCCTACGCTTTCCCTACTGTTGCACTCTCTGGAGTGGGAATAGTAATTTATACTACTACGCTATCCAACGCTTTCCCTACTGTTGCACTCTCTGGAGTGGGAATAGTAATTTTTACCCCTACGCTATCCAACGCTTTCCCTACTGTTGCACTCTCTGGAGTGGGAATAGTAATTTTTACCCCTACGCTATCCAATGCTTTCCCTACTGTTGCACTCTCTGGAGTGGGAATAGTAATTTTTACTCCTACGCTATCCAACGCTTTCCCTACTGTAGCACTCTCTGGAGTGGGAATAGTAATTTATACTACTACGCTATCCAACCCTTTCCCTACAGTTGCACTCTCTGGAGTGGGAATAGTAATTTTAACTTCTACGCTATCCAACGCTTTCCCTACTGTTGCACTCTCTGGAGTGGGAATAGTAGTTTTTACCCTTACGCTATCCAATGTTTTATATAATTAATTGTTAAAAAATTTAATGTTTATTTAAATTTTTATATTAGTTACATTTTATTTATGTTATTGTTTTATGTTTGTAAATGTAGTAGTAATTTAGAATATATTTTATTAATTTATAAATTAGTAAAATAATAATTAATACTTATTGTTCAGTACATATATATTATACATTTACTGTATATATTTAATTAATGTATTATTAATATATATGTATTATTTAATAATTTTAAACATTATTAGATACTTTTAACTATGTAGATTTTATTTATTAGTGTTATGTACTTTATTTTACATTCATATATTAAAAGAAAAAAAATCGATATTTTTAACATCGATATTTTTGACATATATACTATTTTTTCGATATTTTTGTACTTACCATGTTGTAGATAGGATGTCGATACGTTTGCTCTCGATATTGTTGACTCGATATTTCTGTAGGTCGATATTTAGGAGGTCGAAATTCTGTCAGTGATCCGCTTAAAATATCAGAGTTTCAGAAGGAGGGTATTAATGAGGAATTAACAGAGGAAGAAATTGTGAGAGCTATTAAATTGGGGAAATTGAATAAAGCGGGGGGTCCGGATTGCCTTCCTATGGAACTATATAAAAACTTAGAGAAAGTTTTAGCCCCAGCCTTAAAGAAACTATTTTCAGCAATATTTGAAAAGGGGGAAGATATCCCTCCCTCATGGAATGAGGCCACTGTTACGCTCATTCTGAAACCTGATAAACCACCAGACTGCTGCGACTCGTACAGGCCTATTTCACTCTTAAATTCCGATTACAAGATATACTCAAAAATGTTAGCGGATAGGCTGAATGGGGTGGTGGGAGCACTCCTACACGAGGATTAAAAAGGGTTCTTGAGAGGGAGAAATATTAAAGATCTTACATATAACCTCATAGGCGCTATTGATTTAGCAGCGGTAGATAAAGTGCCTTTAGCAGTTATCACTGTTGACGCGACTAAGGCTTTCGATCGCGTGAATTGGTGGTATTTGGAGGAAATTCTGTAGTGCCATAATGCAGCTGTACGAAGCCCCATCTGCAAAAATATTAATAAATGGAAGACTATCAAAAAAGTTTAACATTGGCAGGGGGACAAGACAAGGGTGCCTGCTATCCCCACTACTCTTTAATTTATATATCGAGCCCCTAGCGGAAAAGATCAGGAAGCATGCCGAAATCATTCAGTTTAAAGTAAGAAGTTGGGAAAAGAAAGTGGGCCTATACGCTGACGACCTGGTAGTGTATACATCAAACTTGGATTCAGCCTTACCAGTGGTGTATGAGCTTGCTGTAGGTTTTGGCAAGATTTCAGGCTATGAAATAAACCAGCGTAAAATGGTTATTATGGTCTGGAATATTGATACACGGGTAGAATATGTCAAAGAGGAAATGAGATACTTGGGTATAACAATAGTACAGAATATAGAGCAAATTCCTGAAACTAATTTCCAGAGGGTCAGTAAAGAAATTGGGAAACTGCTGCTGGGCTGGTCACCTCTCCCACTATCAATTTATGGAAGAGTAAGCATCATTAAAATGACTATCCTTCCAAAAATTACTTTTTTATTCCAACACATTCCGATGGCCTTTAAGGAAAAATGGTTTAAAAATCTCAGTCCAAAATTTCAAGCTTTATATGGGCCTCCAAAGGAGTGCGCATCTCCTAGAAGAAACTCAGAAGGCGATATGAGAAAGGAGGACTTAAGCTGCCGGATCTTTTGTACTACGCATGGGTGTTCTTGTTAAAAGGAGGAAAGAGTTTGTTTAAAGTTCCAGAGGAGTTGGATATAGGCAGAATGTATAAAGCAATGTTACAAATGTGCCCCGATAGACGACACCTTTTTAAACCCTCTTACTTTGCATTCCTTCCCCTTAATCACTCACCAAACCCTTCAAGATTTGCTCATTAGAGTTAAATCAGGATCTCCTCAGGATGCCTGCCCTCCCCAAGTAATGAGAGAAATTGGTCGGGCACTCCCAAGTAGCCTGATTCCACTGCTCAACAACTCCCTCACGTCAGGGAATGTTCCTAATAGTTTTAAACAGGCCTTATTGATTCCTTTGAAAAAGAAACCTGGCATTGACTCCTCAGACCTTTCTAATTATAGACCAATATCGTTACTGCCTTACTTATCCAAAATATTGGAGGCGCATGTAACCAACTGCCTATCAAGTTTTGTGGAAGCCTCTGGGTATTTACAACCCAACCAGGCAGGTTTCCGGCCTGGTCACTCTACTGAGGCAGTGATATTGGCCGTTCAGAATACTTTAAGGTCTAATGCAGACAGGGACTTGCACCAGGCTTTGGTGTTATTGGACCTGTCTGCGGCGTTCGACACGGTTGACTATACCATCTTGGTCAACCGTGTCGAACAGGCCGGTCTTCGGGACTCGGCCTTGGCCTGGCTCAAGTCCTTTATTTCTGGACGTACCCAATCGGTTCGACTAGGTTCTTTCACAGCCCCTAAAAAATTTTCCTTTTGTGGGGTTCCTCAAGGATCCTCCTTGTCCCCTTTATTATTTAATTTGTATATGCGGCCTCTGTTGTTCTCTCTACGAGAGTTTAAAGTTGATGTATATAATTATGCAGACGACCTGCAGCTGGTCTTTGTGCTAAACTCTCACAATGCTGCCGAGGAATTTCGAGCAACCATGTCTTTTATCCAGAGGTGGATGTCTCTAAACCACCTTAAGTTAAATCCGGGAAAAACGGAGCTCATTCTACCTGGGAAGAGTGAGATCAGTTGGAGTCCTAGTTTTTGGCCGTCGGACATGGGCTCGCCCCCAAAAAAATCCCGTACAGTAAAAAGTTTGGGAGTGACTCTTAGTGAGGACCTTACCTTGGTAAGTCAAGTCGGAACTGTGGTCTCCTCGGGGTTTTTTCAACTGAGGAAGATCAAGAAAATAGCACATCTTCTTACAGGTCTGGCCTTAATTCAGACAGTTAGTGCTCTAGTCCTGTCCCACATTGATTTCTCAAATGGCCTCTATCTGGGGGCGCCTATTGGCCAACTTAAAAGATTGCAATACTTGCAAAATCAAGCTGCGAGACTTATTTGCAAAGTCCCTAAGTGGGAATCAATTAGACACGGACTAGAGACCCTGCACTGGCTGCCTGTGGAACAGAGAGCCACATTCAAGGTGGGCTGCATTGTGTTTAAGGCTCTGGAGGGTAAGGGTCTCATGTTCCTTAGATTACTACTGCGCAAATATATACCTTCGCGCAGTTTGAGATCAATCCACAAAGACCTACTTGAGGTCCCCCGTTTCAAAAAGAAACGTCAGGGAGGCAGCAGTTTTCAATTTTTAGCCGCCTCATTGTGGAATTCCCTCCCTTTGACTCTGCGACATAGCAAGGACCTCCTTGCTTTTAGGAAGGCATTTAAAACGTTTCTTTTTTCCCAGGCTTATTGTAAACAGTGATTGTATTTCTTTTATGTATTGTTATGTTTGACTCTCTCACCAGCGCCAAGAAGCCCCTGGGCGTATGCGCGCTTAACAAATAATAAATAACATAACATAACATAACAAAATGTAAACGGAGGAGACATTGACTTTATACTTAAATATGGGGACCCTCGTTACTTTAAAAAGATTTGATTAAAAACTTTGAAGGGGTTACCTACAACCTGGTATAAAGTTGGGAATGAATTAAAGATCAGTTAATATAGCTGTAGAGGGTGCCAATTTTCGACTCGCCAGGAACCCCGGAATGGACGAAAGACAGTCTGGTGCAGCCACTAAAAGAAGCAGGAATCCTGCTCTGGGTTTCGGTGATGAAAAATGAGGCTTTAATCTCCTGGGAGGAGGCCCAAATACTAACGAATGGATGATTATCAAGATTTAAATATCTCCAAATATTGAGTTGGAGTCGTACTGAGGGACTCGGTGCAGGTCAGGTCAATAATCTGGAATCATCGCTGATGGCTGGAGTAAACCAGAAAAAAGAGGTGTTACAAGGATATTGGCTGTTGGTGGAGCTGAGTGATGGTGATTTTAACCTGCCGAAAGTACTGCGGGAGAAGAGCTTGCCTGGGGAGCAGTTGGAAGAATTATGGCAAGTATCTTGTACTACTTTATATTCCACAGTACGGCCTGCAAATTTAAGGCGGAACCACCAATTTTGTCTCCACCGAGTTTATTGGACGCCATACAAATTACCCAAAATAGGGAATGGAGCATTGCCTAAATGTCCTAAATATGGTAAAGCAAAAGGCGAGGATATGCACATGTTTTATGACTGTCAGATGATCCAGGATTTTGGTTGGAAGCGAGTAATATAATTTCGGTTAAACTTGGAGAGACACTCCAGGTAAGCATAATCATGATTTATTTTGGGAATTCCTGTTGACTATATATCACAGAGAAAAAATACAAATACATTGATTTTCCTCCTCATATTATTAGCCCGTAGGAAAATATGTAAAAATTGGGTGAAAGCGGCACCTCCCAGTAAAATAGAATGGTTGGCCTCTATACAACACACTAATGTTTTAGATAGATCTTCAATAAGTAAGAGAAACAATTTTTGGGTTCCATGTGAGAAATGTGTTAAATCTATAAAAGTCCTATGATTAGGCCTCTATACCATATTGCCTAATATTCTGACGGTGGCACGCAAGGGCCGTAAAGAATCAGCTATAGATGGGTGAATAAGGTGGGCACAGTGTACAGTGATCCATCCCAATATATGGACTATGGGGTAGTTTCAATCTTTTCTTTCATGATTGGGACTTGAGACCTAAAGCTCTGGTATACTTAGGCAATGAGGACGAAAAAAAAAAAAAGCAAGGTTAGGTGTGACTGATTGGCTATCCACATCCTGATAAGTCATCCTGAGCAGGATGGGAGGAAGGAGCTGACACTTACACCTGAATAGGCAGTGTCCTGTCCCCACATAAAGGGCTGCACACCTCCCTGTAGTGGGTCTGGAGCCAGAGCTGGGAGGGAGGACATCTGGGCACTTCCAAACACATCTTTGAAGTCACCTCCACTTCAAAGGCACAACAGGGTATAAGTACGGGGGACATTTTTACCAGGGCATTGCACCACTGGAACATCACTTTTTCTGAATTTCTGGGGGAGCAATTCCCTGCTCTATACTTATAAAGAGGCGTTAAGCCACTTTGCTTTGGCTTAACGCTGCTTTGTAACTATCATCCCCTTTCATGCAGGTATTTTCATGAAAGGAACATGCAGTGATTGTTGCTGTATGTGTTCCACTTTGCTTGTTGCAATTGAACAGACACATCCTATGCTGTGTGAGGCAGAATCGCTGTGGGAACAGAACCACTTTATAGTAGTTGCAACCAGCACATTGATTTTGGAACAGGTACATCCGAACCACTGCATTGCTGCCATTGCAGGAGAGATGATCAATACATCCCATTGACTGAGTGGAAAAATTTGGTACATTGCAATCTTATCAACACATCTCAGAACCGGCTTATCGTTTTCGGAACTGCCGCATCATCATTGTTGCATGGAGAAAATCGACGCATCACCTCGACTGCATGATCCACATCAATGCATTTCTCAACTGCATCATGCATCTCGTTATTGTGACCAGGATTGATGTACATTTTTCCAGCAGTTCTTGCAGGACTCCTGTTTCCAACCCACGCTCCATCGTGGTCAAACTGAACTTTACACTCTGCCCTGGTCCTGCGAGTCCGGATAACCCAGAGGGTGCTTTTTGCTTCCAAATGCTATTTTTTGTTATAATCGTTAAAAATTCATATTGTTATCATATTTGTCGTTTTGGTCTTGTTTTATTTATACAATCATGATCTACTTTTCCAAACTGGAGTCTTTTTGTGGTGTTTCCACTGTGTTATGGTTTCAAGTGTTACACAAGTACCTTGCACATTGCCTATTAAGTTAAGCCTGCCTGCTCTGTACCAAGCTACCAGAGGGTTATCACAGGTTAATTTATAGTGTCTATCTGATTTACTCTGACTAGGCCTGTGGCCCTGCTTGGACAGGGTCAATACCTCTGGCAAACAGAAACCCATTGTCTAACACAGTGTTACTATGGTAACATGGAGTTACTGACAAATTTGGACAAACACTGCATGATGGAATTTTGCTTCTATTAGAGCAATAAAATGACAACATGAATAACGCGAGGCTCCAGTGTTTTCTCATAGCGTGTGTGAGACTCTTTTGCACAGAGAATTTTTGATGCATAGAAATTAAAAGTTCACAACTGTTAAGAGTGTCCTTAGTTTTGCCTTACACTACTGACTTGTGTTAGGGTGTAATTACAGTGTGAATGGAGAGGTAAATTCTGTGCCTCCATGGAGGGCGGGATTTAGCGCTGGTGGTGCCCAGTGTTACTAACTTTGTTGGCACCCTCTCCCCGGTGACCTCCTCCTTCCCGGATTCCATCATAATTACACTCAAAAAGTGCTGTTCATCTCTCCACAGCCCACATCTCACATGTATTCATTTGCTTTATAGTGCTACTCAAACCAGTGTTAGGTATCAGAGACATAACACAGACAATGAATCATTTGTGTGCAAATCAATGTATAATAAATATTACATAAGACAATGCGGACTACAAGGTGAGGGAGTCACATGTCATCAATACTATTAGTATTTAAAGGGTGCTTGATCTGAAAAATCACAAACTCAGGTTGTAGCACAAGGGTTAAAGGTTGCTTTACAATTAATTATGAATTTCCTTCCAAACTATCTCTTTTTAGCAAATTCAGGATAATCAAAAAGTAGGGAAAAAGCTTACATTCTAACCTATACTTTGCAGTTTGCAAGCAACTCTTTGATGACAATTCATAGCTCACTGTGCTAAACTAGGATTGTGACTTTTGAACTGCAAGTAACAAAAGGAGCTCCATGACAAATACCCACTGGGCTTTCAACATTAGATAAAAATCTGTGATGTACATGGTACATTTTATTATGTTTGTTGCAGCCGGCACATTAATCCACTGTGCTACTTTATGATGAGTCAAACTTGCCACTATACAAAGCCCCGATATCTCTCCAATAGGTACACTAATTAACAGAGTTATCAACATGTTTATTGTTGTCTGAACATTGCTGGACAATCAAGGAACTCTCCAGTAAGTGCTTTCACTTACTGGAGAGTTCACTCGACTCAGTGCGATGGTACTGCTTACACTGCCCTAAAGCGGCCCTATCTCAAAGTGCTGTCAATGTGCAAGAAATGGGCAATTCACACGGGCAAGAACAGAAAAATCAAATAGAGGAGCTCCTCCCTCACTGTCTTACTGCCTGTCAAACTCTTTAAGCACCCTAAAAGTGCAGGTTATTTGGGTTATTACTCGGCAGGCTCTTCGTTGATGTCACTGTGCCTCCTGCAGGGAGACCATCATGGCCACCCCGTCATACGCATCATTGGCTGCATAAAAATAAGCTATTTTAGCAGCTAGATAATGTACTCTTTTGAGAATTTTCAATAGGGATTGTTTTGCCAAGTTTCAATCCTCAGTGGAAATATTTTGAGACAAGATTATCCCTGCAAGCATCTACCCCTCTTCCCTTGGCTCACAGGACCCTATGTTATAGTCTTCAGTTCTTACCTGTGATTTATTGCAGCAAACGATTGACACTGGAATGCCACTTCTTCTGCCAAAAGGTATTGTCACTTCTCTTTATGGAGCTGCTGGCAAAGCTCTTCTTGGCACCTGACTTCTTGTTACTGTCAAACACTCTTACCCGATGTTCGTTATTTTTCTCACCAGAAGAAGCAATCTTGTTGATGCCAGTTCTATTTCAGATGTACTTCTACGCTGTGGTAGGAGCTTTAACAAGTTTACCTAATATTGGTATTTTCAAAAACATTTACTGAGCAAGGTTCGACAGGCACTGCACCTAAGTATAACCCAAAGATTAACTGTCTACCCCCAGCAAATATTGTTTATGGAAGAGGCTGTATGTGCGGGCCGCTCGTGTATTTAATTATTGGTTATGATATATACCAGAAGTGTGTCAAATATTTACAAAACAGAACAAATCGGGTACTTCGGCACACTGGTTTCATTCTACGCAATGTGGGTGAATGTTCAAAGCCTGATAGAACATTACAGTCGTAAAGTATTGAGAAAGTGCCATGTTGTTTTGAAATTTGTAAGGGTGCACTATAGTTCCAAGTAGTCAGCACCCGCATATTTAAAGGATCTACTAAAGTAGTATAGCCATGTAATGTTAGGCTGAGAAACAGCATGGTATATATATGTTTATTAATCAGAGACAAATGGGTCTTAATCGAAATGCAGTGTTGCCTAATGCAGGAATGTAACCACATGAGAAATGTCATATTGCTAAAGAAATGCTTTGGCATAGGTGTTTAATACTGAATGAATTAATACAGGCTTTTAAAATGGAAGCTAAAGCTCACATTGAAAGTAGAATTAACGTGTTATAATAGTAGAATGCAATGTTGTGCTGTGTTAGAAATGCATTTAAAAGTGCAGGGGCCTGACACATGCTGAAGCCGGAGAAGCCTAACTATATTTTTTCTTTTGTTAGCCTTAGTCGAGAAGAAATGATTTTCTCCTTGGGTAAAGCTTTCCTCAATAAAAAATGAAATTGTAGCTTCAAATGGTTGCAGAAATGTTCCCATGTATTTCAACTTGCAGGTGCAGGGCCACAAGGCTCGTTAGGTAGAAGAGGCCATTGTTTAGAAGTTAGGATAGTAGGCGCGGATGAAGGAAAAGCTGCCAAGGAATTTGGGAGTGCAACATTTAGCAAGAAGGTGCCTGGACCCAAGGACACACCAACGGACGCTGGATGGAAAGGTGCCATGCTGGAAAACTTCAAAGATCTTCATCTGCCAGAGGGGCGTACCTCTGGGCGTGTCAATTGAATTTGGGATTTTGTATTGGGGACAGCAACCGAGGGTGGAGAGCAGATTTTGAGAGGGGATTGACAGAGCAGGATGTAGTAAGCTGTAGAGAGAGCGTCTTGGGAACTTAGGTAGAGTGGGGTGTAGAAGGAGCATCTTAGAACGAGCTCAATGGTAGATTATTGGTTTAGAAAGAAGTGACGGTACTTCTTTGGACGTCTTCGCTGCTGACACCTTACTCTTGTCTGATGGGAATGTAATGTAGGGATGTCACTTTAGGGTAGTGTAGGGACAGACTAACCACTTCCTTTCCTTTTTGTAAATGCAGTCCAGACTTCAAGCTGTGACTGTTCTTGGTTGCTTGATGTTACTCAAATTAACTTTGCTTTTTATCCTGAGTCGTTCACGGATTTTGCGTAGTATTATTTTTGTATTAGTGCCAGTTTACTTTTTGAACCTTTTATTGAGATGTTTGTATGTTCAACTATTTTTGGCTTTGTAATAAATCGTTAAAATTTTCAGTGGTTGTCAGTGGTCCTTTGAGTTCATTTGGATTTGTTTGAAAGCGGTTTAAAGTTACCAATGCCATATCTTTCTTCATACTTCCAGAACATGGAAAAAGGTTCAGTGGACCGGATTTGGGATTCTAGAGATGGATAAGAAAATCTAGATTAAAATCCCTCCTTCCCCAGTATAACATTGAAAACATCAGCAACTGGTGAAGTACGTTTTACCACCTCGTAACGCTGCTATTTGTCCTCCCTGTGAAGTCAGCGTGAGTTGGAAGTGTATCACGACATTCGAATATGTGGCTCGTTTGTTCTTTCGGAAACGACAAAAGTGAATTCTTTGGAAATGATTTTCCTTTCCAAGACCGAAATAGAATCTTCCACTTGTTTCTCACATGCAAGTAAAATTGTGTCTGGGAAAGCAAGCATAACGCAGTAATTGGAGCTGTCTGTGTGGCACTCACTTAGTTCAGCTGCAGGACACAAAGCAAAGGTTACTCACAATGCTGCTTTGTTTCCCATTCGATCCTTGTCAAAACAACATGTAACTAATTTCTTCAAGTGTTCAGAGGCGGCGGTATTATACCAACTAATAAGTGTGAAGATTCTGGAAAGCTTAAAAAATCAAATTCTCCTAAGTATTGCATTTTCATAAGAAACGGAGTGAGCACGGATGGAAAAGGCCTGTTTCAAGGTTGACAAGGGCAGTTTGCAAATGACAGGCATGCAACAGACTAACGTAGCATGCACAGTGTATAATTACGAGGAGATCCCGCTATCGCAGGAACACAAGTATTGAAGTATAGTATTGTGGCTCACTTGGCCTACCCAACCACCCTGAATAATTGTGTTGTGCAATGATTGTTTTTTCCGCCATCACGCACATGGCGGGTGGCCATGCCCAGCATGTCAGTTTTGTAAATAGTATTTTACTAAAAAAACAGAAATACGACATGGTACAAGGTCATGTTCAAGTATGTACTTTGAAAGCGCATTAGGTGACATATCAAGCAAACGTGGTAGCATCAACACCCAATGTTGTCCAGAGCCACTGATCTCAACCTCCCAACATACCACATTTAAAGCAATAGAATACTCTCTCAATTTAAAAAGAAATAGACTTTCCAAACACCAGTGTCTTCATGGCCCAGCACCCCTGTATTTCCCAGTTTGCCTGCACCCTTTTAGATCTCACATAGTACACCCAGCCATAGGGGGTGACATCATATGCCACCAGCCATCACAACTTCATAAGGTGTTCCCACCACAATCTCAAAACAAAGGTCCTGTCTTTGGACGTTCTACTACCTACTATTAAAAAAGATGACGACTGTACAGTAAACAGATTGAGGGTAATATTTGAAGGATTAATTGTAGTAATGTTTAGAGACATCAGAAATATAGGAATATTATGCTAACTGAGAATACAATTTCATAGGAGAGGTACAGCTTCAGCTATTCTCTCCATCCTCTGAGGTAACATGTATGAAGAAGTATCTAATTAAGGCCCGCCCCCTGCCTAATTTTCAAGTCAGTAACTGGCAAAGACCTTTAAAATTTCTCAGAAACTAATCCCAGGTCTCTTACATCTTGGGTATAAAATTAGGTGATTTGTATTTATTCTCCTCACTGCAGTCCATGGTAAACCATCTTTCAGCCACAGCTCGTTAATCGGGACTGCTCTCAGTCTCCACAGTCCCAGAATGCCTGACTGGACCACTGCCAAAGACGGAAATAACCATCTGCTATTTAGGTGAGGGATGTCAGGGGTGATGGAGGTATCATGGAGCTATCCATGCAGGCAATCCTTTATTTTGTACCAACCTGTTGTTTAATTGGTGCATTCTAATAGGATGTGTCGCGGGAACATCTCCAGTACATAGAATTGGGACGTGACTTCATTGTCTGTAATCTGGCCGGGGACGTATGCCAATAAATTCAGGGGCAGATTTATGAAGGGCTTGCGCCACGTTTACGCCGCCGTTGCGTGACGCAACGGCACGGAAACGTGGCGCATCCCTGCTCCCTATTTACAACGTGACGCATCTAGGAGATGCGTCACGTTGTACAGCACTGCGCCATGAGGAGGCGTTCCTGCGCAGGGGGGGCGTTCCTGCGCAGGAACGCCTCCTGAAAGTGGCTGAGTGAAATCTATGAGATTTCACTCAGTCACTTTCAGGGCAATGCTGCGTCAAAACCCTGCACCTGCTTGAAGCAGGCGTAAGGCTTGAGGCAGCATTGAAAGAATAGCCCCCCCCCAGACCATTGCTGGAGCTGCGTCGCGCTTGCGACGCAACTCTAGCAATGCGCCACATTTCCGGCACAGATGCGTCACGCATCTGTGCCGTTTTTGCCCCATGGTGCGCCGCATCATAAATGCGGCGCACCATGGGTGGCGTAGCTGTGGCGCACTGTGGCGCATGTTAACTGGCGCATCCCTCGGGATGCGCCAGTTAACATAAATCTGCCCCTCAAACTTTAAAACATCCAAATTTAAGACAAGCCTCTCTTTGTCCCTGGTAATGAAACTAGAGAAGCTTACCCCAGTTCTTCATCAGACAGTGATAACAACACATGAGTTTCACACCAGATTCTAATGTCACTAGCGGTATGCCATAATAACAGATGATCAAAGAGATGCCGATATAAAACAACAACTGCACTTGTGCCTCTCACACAGCAAAGGGGCGAGGTGAAAGATCTCCACATGTCACCATAGTTGTCTGTTCCCGCTATAGAGACTGAAAATCATGAATACAATTCGAACAACATCTCGCTTATCCAGCACGAAAAACAAAAGCCCCATTCCTTACAAACAACCGCACTTTTGACATTTATGGATATGGCCACATTTTCATCACCCTTAGCTTGCCAGATAATATGTAGTCACATTCTCAGATGTGTACTAGAAAAAAAAAACTGGACACATTGTAGGTCGAAGTGATGAACCAGGATCGTTATAAACTTCTTCGGCCTATTAGCCAGGAGCATGGCGAGGATTTTCATCTCAATATTTATTAATGAGATCAATCTGGAACTGACACATTGGAAGGAGTTTAGGGAGATCATGGTCCTGTTAAAGTTCAGGTTTAGGTCAACATATTTGCTAGTATCCTTAAACAACTTACATATTAGGGGAGCCACTTTCTGTCTATTAATTTTGCAGCATTCCACTGAAAATCCATCCTCCCCTGTTGCCTTCCAGGTAACCATGTCACATATTAAGCTCATCTTCAAAGGTTTTTTACGCAGAATCTGCCAATATTGCTCTGTGAGTGTCAAGAGATCAAGATTTGATAAAAATGTAAGTTTCTCTACAGTATTATCTACTTGAATCAGGGCATAAAGCTTACTAAACAAGGGAGCAATTTCAGCTGTAACATCAACCGAAAGAGTCAGAAGACACCCATGGTTGTTCAAGACCACAGGTGGGGTATGAAGAGATTCTATTTCCTTCAGCTGAGCCATCAACAAACTTTAAGATCCCCCTCGTACTCCTATTGCTTTTGCCACAGACATGAAAGAGCATATTCTGTGCGGGATGTAAACAGTGAACAAAACGTCATACTTATATCTGGTCAAGGATCATAGAATATCAGGTAAGTTTGCCTTAATGTAATCAGATGTAAGTTCATGAAGAGAGAGCATTCCACTCAGACTTGGGATTTTTTAGTTTTCTTTTTGGCTGAAGCTGAATCTCTTATAATTTTACCCATACATATATGCCTTCCTTGCTGCCCACATTGCTTTTTTTGCAATAGAAGATATAATGCCCTAAGTGCCATGTGTATGCCCAGACGTGGGACGTCTGTCACTATGCTACTGGAAACAAGGTGCACCTTACTGACAATGCCCAAATAGGCCGAACCCTCTCAGGGGTTGCTTGTGATCAGTACAGAGGGTATCTGGTTTTGCGATTTGGGTTGGACTGTTCATATTGTTGCACTGCAAAGGCTGTTTTGTACATGGCTGGTTCCTGTCTGAGTTAGTGTGGTGGGCAAACAAAAACAAAAAAAAGAAGAGAGGTGCAGCTAAGATTAATTACCAGTGTCAGAGATTAAAATCACACATTCCACCCATCAGTTTTAGTGTTTCACTGTGTGATGGCTATACCCAGACGTGGGTCCCATGATCACTGTGCAAATAGAACCAAGCTGTAATCTACTAATGAAGTCCACATGGGCCAAAATTGGTCTAGGAGCGCATGTGTTTAGGTTCAGATGGAACTGGCTTGTCAGTTTAGGTTGGACTTCTCCTAGTTGAGCAGATCCAAGGCAAATTTGCACATGGCTAGTTCCTGGCCAAGGTGGTATGATGGGCATTAAACAATGGACTGGGAATGGGCCCTATTAATTATTAGTGACTGAGGATAATTCAAGCATTTCACGCTTCACTTTTTGGTCTTCCCTCGTATGATATCATAAGTGACTATCAGCCTGATTCATCATTATCCCGTTTTGCGAGCCCCTAATAGCGATTCATAGCGAATCGCTATTAAGGACTCTCAAAACGGGATTCATGTAGGAATTGCATAAAGAAATGCGATTCCTACATAATCCTTATTTGCGATTAGCAAATTGCTAATCGCAAATAAGGAATAACTCGCCATTCAGTCCTATGGGCTAAAAGGCCTATAGGAATGAATGGGGAGTATTCCTTATTTGCGATTAGCAATTAGCTAATCGCAAATAAGATAGCGATTTGAAGGGTGCCAGGGGTGTCCAAAGGACACCCTGCAGCACCCCTCAAATGAAATTTTACACAGGTGTTGCACACACACATGTCCAAAGGACATGTGTGTGTGTAACATGCAACTCAGAAAAATGCATTTAAAAGCATTTTTCTGAGTTTTCGCAATTTACCACGAGGTCTGACCTTGTGGTAAATTGCGGCCAGAAATTGTGAATTCGCTAAACAAAATTGGATGATGAATTGCATTTAAGGAATCTCAAATAGAGATTCCTTACATGTAATTCCTCGCAAAATTGCGAGCTCGCAATTAGCGATTTTTGCATTTGGGATGATGAATCCCAAATGCAAAAATCGCACTCGCAAAGGGCCAGATTCTCAGAATCTGGCCCTTTGCAAGCCGATTACGCCTTCATGAATAAGGCTGTTAGATGGGTATACGTAGATTTTGTTCCCCTGCACACAGTACCACCAAGCTGTACCCCACTGATGATTTCCAAAGAAGCTGAAACCAGTCTAGAGCTGCTAGTTGTGGTCCAGTGGGGATATAGCCTGGCTAATTAAGGCTGACTGTTCCTTTCATTGAAAGACCAATGTTTATTTGTCATGACTTGTTCCTGTTCAAGGTGGCAGCAAGTTGGGCAAAAAATGATGGACTTACCATTGGCAGAAATTAAGTCAAGCATTCCACCCATCACTTTTTTGTGTTCCTCCGTGCAATGCCCATATGGCTCAGGCAGAGAATATCAATACTCCATTGTCATTCAGATACATTGTCCTAAAGGACACTAAGCATTCCTTATGAGCAGGACATTTATAGCGAGTGTTTGTCATGCACCATGTTCCACAAAACACTGCTACAAGGTCAAGATCTAATTGCAGTTCTGTCAAGAGAAGGTCTGATACGATGTAACATTTTGCAGCAGCAGCACCAAGTTTAAGAAAAAATCTTCAAGGGAGCACATCTCTTGGACACAAGAGGTTAAATTGTAGTTCCTTTCGCTGTGGTGGATCAAGGACCACAGTTCCACAACTGTATCGTCAGACACAAGGGTGCAACGTCCACTCCCCAAACAGTTGCTGTGGCTGGATGAGTGGAAAGATACCACTAGCCTGTAGCCCTTTGTAGCCACATTTTTTATTCATGATTGCAAAGCCTTTTACAGTTGGCGGTGCCTTTGTTTTTTTTCTATCACTATTTACCATGCCCTTTGCAGCCCCTCTCTCTACCTAATGGTTTAACTTTGATGATTACAATTAGTGACAAAGGGCTAAAGTGTCCAAGGGAACAGATGTGAAGTGAGCAGGGGTGCTGTTTATCCATCCAAAGTAAATGAAAAGGAAAGCCTTTGCAACACTCACCAGATAAAGACAGAGACTAAGACTCAACCACAATATGATTACAACCGAAATCTTTCTATTCCAAAGTTAAAGGATATGACATGAAAACAATGGTAGAAGCAGGACATACATTTCTGCAGCATGCTGTAAATTTTCGTAGTACTACTATGCCATTCCTAATATGCAGCCCAGAGAAACAAAGAATCGTAAAACAAATAGAGCATTCGGAGGGTAAACAAGGAATGTTCAATCAATCATTCAACCTAATGCCCATGTGTATAAAGGTACCTACCTATATTGTGACCTTTATATAGATGTATGTGGAAACTGCAGGGCATTTGAACCCTTGAAAAGGTATATGTTTTTTTTATAGAATCAGCATTTATATGGTGCTATAAAATCCCATGAAAGATCCAGAGCGAATTCTTGTTGGTCGAGCTGAATTATTTGTATATATGTATATATTATTTGTGTAAAGCAAACCTATGGAAAAGGCATTAGAGTGCTGTATATGGCAAGGGCTATGTAGTAGTCATTGAAAGGTTGCTCGTTTCTGGGAGCAGAAATGTGCTGTTAGTGTTTGCATGCAATAACAACAATTTGATGGATGGAATGCTTGAATTAATCTCAGCTGCTGACAATTCTTGGTGTCGCAACCCAGTCCATTATTTTTCACCTCCCATGACACCAAGGTTTGGGCAGGATGTCGGTGTCTGTGCACACTGTGTCACTGGAATGAACCGATACCTGGCTGATGAGCCCTAAATAGGGCAAAAACGGTCTCACGTAGCGACCTTTGACCCTGTCCTCAGGCAGGTCACCCCCCCAGCCGCCACACGGTCCTCCTGTGACGCCTGCCACTGCCGACCTTGCTGCCTCGCTCTTACCGCTGCCTGGGACACCCGTGTGAGTCCGTTGCCCCTCTGATTCTTTCTCTCCTGTCCACACTTGTTTGCCCGTTCTTTTGTTCTGTTATCCCCACTGTTGTGCCCTCTGTGCCCCCTGCCCCGTTTGCTCCTGTTTGCCCACTCTTCTGTTCTGTTATCCCCACTGTTGTGCCCTCTGTGCCCCCTGCCCCCGCTTGCTTCTGTGTCCCTTCCCGCCGCTATGTCCCTGCGGCCCCGCCCCTGCTGTCCCATTCGCCCACCCCACTCCCGCCTCCCAGCTGCTCCTCCCTCCCACAGCCCCTCATATGGAGGCTGCGCGGCGGTGAAGGGAGCGACCTTTGACCCTGTCCTCAGGCAGGTCACCCCCCAGCCGCCACACGGTCCTCCTGTGACACCTGCCACTGCTGACTTTGCCACCTTGCTCTCGCCGCTGCCTGGGACTCCTGCATGAGTCAGTTGCCCCTCTGATTCTTTCTCTCCTGTCCACACTTGTTTGCCCGTTCTTTTATTCTGTTATCCCCACTGTTGTGCCCTCTGTGCCTCCCTGCCCCCGTTTGCCCCCATTTGCCCGCTCTTCTGTTCTGTTATCCCCACTCTTGTGCCCTCTGTGCCCCCCTCCCCCGCTTGCTTCTGTGTCCCTTCCCGCTGCTGCGTCCCTGCGGCCCTGCCCCCGCTGCGCCCTTTTGCCCGCCCCGCTCCCACCTCCCAGCTGCTCCTCCCTCCCATAGTCCATCATATGGAGTCTGCACAGCGGCCGCGCCGCTGGCACGCCATAGGCAAGCCGGTATGTTCCCATTCATGCCTGGACCCCGCCCAGCGCCAGAACCCCTGGTCCTCACCGGAGCAAGGGCGCCCGACTGAGATACGACACCACCACCCTCAGCGCACTCAACACCGGTCGACCACCCGCCTGCTACCGAGCCAGCCCGAAGCCTGCAAATTCACCTGCCTCCCAACCTACACCCCGCCCGTCTAACCCAGCAACAACAACAACAAGAACCTCAAATGCATCCTCCTCAACACCCGCTCCGTACACAAACACGCCATAGAACTCTGGGACCTCCTCGACACAACAGCACCGAATGCCGCCTTCCTCACGGAAACCTAGATGAACGCCTCCTCAGCCCCCGACACCGCCTTAGCCATCCCGGACTGCTACAAGATCACCCGGAGGGACCGTGTCAACCAAACCGGAGGAGGAATCGCCATCGTCTACAGGAACACCATCAGCGTCACGACCAACGCCGAAGACACACTCTCCACTGCTGAGCACCTACACTTCCAGATCCCCACCGACCACCGATCCCACTGACCTCAAAACCACACTCAGAGGAACCCTTGTCTATAGACCCCCTGGCCTGCGCACACAAGTCAGCGAAACCATCACCGTCCCGCCCGCACGCACGCACTAACATCACCAGAATACATCCTCCTTGGGGACCTGAACTTCCACATGGAGAACAAAAACGACAGCAACACTACCAAACTGCTCGCCAACCTCGCCAACCTCGGACTCAAGCAACTGGTGAACACCCCCACCCACTATGCCGGCCACACGCTGGATCCCATCTTCTCCACCGGCAACCACGTCTCCTTCAGCCACTCCACCAGACTAGACTGGACCGACCACAGCTGCATCCATTTCACCTACAAGAAGACTACAACACACCACCGCACGCTACATATCCCCCGCCGATGCTGGAGCAAAGTCACCAAAGACCAGCTTACCACATCACTGAGCCAGAACCCACCAGCCGACACCTCTGACTCCAACGACTCAGCTCACAATCTCGCACAGTGGATCACCAACTGCGCCGACAACCTCGCTCCGCTGAAGAACCCCAGAGGCAAGACCAGCAACAGAAAAAGTACATGGTTACCAACGCCCTCAAAGACTCAAAGAAATCATGCCGCACGCTCGAAAAAACCTGGCGCCAAAAACGGACGACAGAAAACATGACAGCCCTCAAGAACGTCACTCGCGAACACCACCAGCTGATCCGTACCACCAAAAGGACATCGTTCAAAGAGCGGCTGGACAACAACACCCACAACAGCAAGGAACTCTTCAGCATCGTAAAAGAGCTCTCCAACTCCAACGCCAGCAACAACAACATCACACCATCACAAGACCTCTGCAACTCCCTTGACACGTTCTTCTACCGCAAGATCGCAGATATACACAACAGCTTTGACGGCCAGATGCCGCCTCCAGTCACCAAACCAACGACCCCCACCACCACCCTAAGCAACTGGACCCCCCATCAGCACAGAAGACACCACCCACGTCATGAACACCATCCACTCCGGCTCTCCCTCTGACCCATGCCCCCACCACATCTACAACAAAGCAGACGCCATCATCGCACCCCACCTGCGGAACTTCATAAACAACTTCTTCACTTCAGCCACCTTCCCAGAGAGCTGGAAGCACGCAGAGATCAACGTCCTCTTGAAAAAACCCACAGCTGACCCTAAAGACCTCAAGAACTTCTGCCCCACCTCTCTTCTTCCCTTCCCGGCTAAAGTCATCGAGAAGACGTCAATAAACAGCTGACTGCATTCCTCGAGGCAAACAACTCGCTCGACCCATCCCAATCCGGATTTTGAGCCAACCACAGCACCGAGACAGCCCTCATCGCAGCCACCGCTGACATCAGGACCCTGATGGACAATGGGGAGACAACCGCCTTCATACTCCTAGACCTCTCAGCCGCCTTTGACACCGTCTGCCTCCGCACCCTAATAACCCGCCTCTACAACACTGGGATCCAAGGAAAAGCACTGGACTGGATCACCTCATTCCTCCCCAATAGAACCCAGAGAGTCCGCCTCCCGCCGTACCGCTCCACAGCCACCAAGATCATCTGCGGCGTACCCCAAGACTCCTCGCTCAGCCCAACCCACTTCAATATCTACATGAGCCCCCTCACCGCCATCGCATACAAACACAGCCTCAACATCATCTCCTACGCCGACGACACCCAGCTGATACTCTCCCTCACCAAAGACCCAACCGCCGCCAAAACCAACCTCCAGGAAGGAATGAAGGACGTCGCGGAATGGATGAAGCTCAATCGGTTGAAACTGAACTCAGACAAGATGGAGGTCCTCATCCTCGGACAATCCCCATCCACCTGGGACAACTCCTGGTGGCCCACAGCGCTGGGCACGGCACCGTCACCCATGGACCACGCACGCAACCTGGGATTCATCCTGGACTCCTCCCTCACGATGACCAAACAAGTCAACGCCATCTCTTCTTCATGCTTCAACACCCTGCGCATGCTCCAAAAGATCTTCCGGTGGATCCCCACAGAAACCAGAAAGACGGTCACCCAGGCCCTCGTCACCAGCCGACGGGACTACGGGAACGCCCTTTACGCAGGACACACAGCCAAACTTCAGAAACGACTTCAGAGCATACAGAACACCTCTGCACGACTCATCCTTGACATCCCTCGCCACAGCCACATATCTGCCCACCTGAGAAATCTGTACTGGCTTCCCATCAGCAAGATGATCATGTTCACGCATCTCACCCATGCACACAAAGCGCTTCATGACATGGGCCCTAATACCTCAACAACCGCCTCTCGTTCTACACTCATACCTGCCAGCTCTGCTCCGCCAGCCTCGCCCTCGCCCTCGCAACAGTCCCACGGATCTGCAGAGCCACCACCGGAGGAAGATCGTTCTCCTACCTGGCCGGCAAGACAGGGAACTTCCTCCCCGCACAACTACGACTGACCCAGGACCATCTCACCTTCAGGAAACACCTCAAGACCTGGCTATTCGAGCAGTAGCGCCCCTCCCCTCTCTTCAGCGCCTTGAGGCCCTCGCGGGAGAGTAGCGCACTCTATAAATGTATTGATTGATTGATTGATTGATTAATTGTGTTCCAGTTCAGGGAGGCCTAGCTGTAAGTTCGGGGAAACTGTTCCTAAATGAGCATGGTCAAGACCGATTTGCATATGGCTGAGTTCAAACTGAGGTATATATATTTATATGTGTGTATCCTCACTTGATCGCACACTTCAAGTAACTTGTCCTGAGAGTGCGTTATTGAAGTGTGCAATCAAGTGATTATTGTTTCCCAGTGTGCTTCGCCTGCACATGCAGTACTTTCCAAGGGTCTTTAGTTCCGGAAGAAGCAACGTTGTGTATTAATATTAAAATTAATATATATATATATATATATATATATATATATATATATATATATATATATATATATATATATATATATATATATATATATATATATATATATGTGTGATCTAGGCCTCCTGAAGGCTGAAACGCGTATATATATAATAACGCTGCACGCCTCGTACCTTCCTCGTACAAAGCCAAGCACTCACTAGGAATAAGTCAGGATATTCGTTTATTTTCTGATTTGAACACCAGGTGCGTTTCGGCAGTCACCTTTCTCGATGGTGAATGGGCGCGCTGACAACTGCCATTTTTATTCACATCATCAGCCAGTATCACTGGCACAAAGAAGGGACAAGCATTCCATTGGAAAATGGTGGCGCCATTTTGTAACATATTTTTCATATATACATGGTGAGAGAATTCATCAATGCCCAATGTAAAATTACATTCATGTCATGATTTATACACTATATAAATTAAAAACTGTAAATATCCATGTTTAAAACACAGCAATCCAGTCCTATATGGGCCTTGGACTTCGCCCTAATCGTGCATGTACAATATTGCCCCAGTTCTCATAATGATGCCCTAAATAGGGCAGTCACTCCATTCAATCATGTTACAGTATTCTGCCCTGAATGGGCACTTAGACAAGTTCTTCCATGGTCTAACCATCTATAAACACTTATTCAAAGGATTACCCTTCAATTAAATAAAAGCTTTCAAGGACAAAATGATATACAGCTCTAAAAATATATTTTCATCACTTTCAATTCATTATACTACAGAAAACCAACTTTACAGTATCCTCTGGAGACATTCAGAGGCATTCAGTGTTATGCTAAATTCCCTTCTCACATTCAGATTATTTAGCTAGGTGTCAAAAATTCTCTCCCCAAGATGAACTGACGATTCCTCATTAGTGTACAGAGATCAATAATATATCTGGACCCCTTGAATTTAGTGGCACATGGTCCAAAGCAAAGTACGTCATGAGGTTACTGTCACTCCTATTTTTTGACAGAAAATGCCTCACCACTGGATATGTGGTGTCACAGTTCCTTATTCCCATTATGTGCTCTAAGATACTCATTTTAGTTTGGTTGATAGTACTTCCAATATATCTGAGCCCACAAGGGCAAGTTAAACAGTACACCGTGTATGGTGTACTGCAAGTGATACATTTTCTGACCCATCTCAGTTTTTAAAGCCCGGTACCATATATGACAAAACCCTTTTGCTATTAGCACAGGCTTTGCATCTTCCACAAGGGAAGAACCCTTTTAAATCACTGCCAAAGGATTTAGGTATGGGCTTAACTAGATGGCTGCTATTGAGAGATTCACTCAGGGCTTGCACTTTTTAAAAAAGCTATCAACGGACGTGCTGGAATGTCATCACCAATAATCGGATCTGCTTTCAGATTCCAATTCTTCCTCATTATAGTCCTCAATTCCTCCGCCCCATTAGAGAAAGTTGTCACCATCCTGAATTTGTTGTCTTTCTCTGATTTCCTTCCTTTTGTTTTCAAAAAGTTCCTGCCTGGGCATGGTCTTCACATTCTGTAGTGCTTCTCTCAAAGTGTTCTCCCTGTAACGGCGTGCACGGAATTTCTCCATGCACTCACCCGCAAATCTTTGGAAATCTATCTCTCTAGTGTTATTCCTTTTTATTCTGAGCAGCTCCCCATGAGGGATACTGCTGCTAAGTTTGGGTGGGTGACTGCTTGAGGCGCGAAGCACTGAATTACCCGCAGTGGGTTTGCGGTATAATCAAGTGCATAGCCTTTGCACTGACACAAAAACATCCAAATCTAGGAGGTTGACTGATGTGGCATTGATCTCTGCACTAAACTTCAGACTATAGTCATTATGATTTAGAACATCTATGAATTCCAATGCTGTCTCTTCATCCATTTGTCGTTGGCACCCGATCAGGCCACCTGCTCCTCCCACCAGCCAACAAGCATGTTTGCAGAGCTGGGGCAAAGCAGGTGCCCATCGCCGTGCCTGACATCTGTTTGTAATGTTGGTCCTAGTACAGAAAGATGTTATTCATGGGACAGAATTCTAGAAATTCCAGTAGCATATTGCTATGTTCATTCAACTTCATCGGACGATTTCTAAGGAAGGATTGTATTGCATTCATGCCATCCTTGTGTGCTATACAGGTATACAAGCTAGCTATGTCCATTACTATCAGGCAGTCTCCCTTTTGCCAATCCAACAGTTTAATATGTGTAAGGAATTCTTTCATAGCTTTGATATAGGATTTAAGAGACACCACAAACTCGGATCAAAAATAGTCTATATACACAGAAACATGTTCTAAAAGGCTACCTTGTGAGGAGACTATTGGTCTCCCAGGAGGTGAATTGCTATTCTTATGCACTTTCGGCAAATGGTCAAAACACAGAATATCAGGATTTAAGCGGAGCAAATAAAAATACTCAGATTCCAACATTCCTTTCTCATACCATTTACACAATAAAGAAAAGCATGCTGTGATACTTGCTGTGTAGTCATTTTTACTCACTGTCAGGTAACAAAAGGTGTCTGATAGTTGGCCAATAACCAACATGCCATGCTCCATTCCATGTGGAGTCTATGTCTATAAGTGAGACTTGCCTGCTTCTCTAGATGTTCACATGAGGATTGGAGCAGTTTCTTTCCCTCTCCCATGGTATACGCTTTGTCTAATCATGTGGTAGCACACCTTTTGAGGTGTGCTACTGTTGGTCCTTGTAACACCAGGTCCCATTCTAAGGTGTTCCCAATGACATTCCCACACCTCTAAGCACTACCTTCATTGCATCTCATTCCATAAATCTATGATGTGTGCTTTCCCAGTTGTAGTCAAAATAATCGGTCAGTGATTCCGTGATCATCCCCATATAGATGGGATGCATAAGGGACTAAGCTTTCATGCACCACAACGGGACTTCGGGCAATTGCCTAATCATTGAGTATTTCAGAAGGAGGGATGATTGGTCTGAAATATATCTAGCTAGATAAGTTGGCTCCTCATCCATGGATATGCTTCTGCCTATGTGAGGAAGTAATCCATCCTACTATATATATGTGCTGCCGGCGTATAGCAAGTGTGCACACAAGTGTGTAGTTGTTGACCCCTCCAAATGTCTATGATGCCTGCCTCTTGCATCAGCTGTTTCTGGTGTTTGTCAGCTTCGGCTTGATACCATGCCTTGGGGGAAGATGGTCCAAATCCCTGTCAAGCCCACAATTACAGTACCCAGCCATGATCAGTTGAGTGGGAAGGAATTTCTGTGTCAATCCTAGCATGTCACCATAAAAGGTCCCTTCATCAATATTGGGAGCATAGACATTGACTAGACAAAACTTGTGTCCATCCACTGTCCCATGAAGGATAACCTACTGTCCCTCTGGATCCACCCACACCTGTAGTTTCTGAAAAGAAACTCCTGGGCTCACCCATATGAGAGTTCCTCTTGTGGAGGCAGAGTATGAGGTAGCATGAATATAGCCTCAACATTTATGCTCCAGCGCTGGAATGGAGTCACCCCAGAGATGCATTTCCTTAGGAACTCAATCAATATGCGGTATCATTTGAGGAACGTGTATACTCTATGGCATGTGTCAGGTTTGTTTAGACCTACAACGTTGCATGTGAGGAACTTGTATGCTTGTCCCACACCTACCATGACCCCATACAGAGAATGCTATGGCCCTCCTACCAGGCCATATTGTGAGTAGTAATGTAGTATAAGAGTTATAAGCAGCCTGAGCACGACCAGTTAAACAAAGAAACCAAAAAACCATTATAATTTGAATGCCCCGATTCCCTCCAGGAAAGGTTCCATAGAGGGACCCTCCATGCATTCCCGAAAACCCACTAATCTTATACAATTGCATTAGGAATGCCACTCAGCTGCTTCCAAACATTCCTCCGCATGCGTAGCACTATATTTTTCACCCCAACTGTGGCTTTCAATGTTTTAACCGGAGGTTTCAAAGCATCTACATTGTCCTCCACTGCTGTGGTGTGGTCTGCAACTTTGAGGATGTCTAGGAGCAGGTGGTTGATATTGCTAGCCGTAGTATCCATCTTCCCTATTGATGCAACCTGAGAGCCCTGTATCGCTGCTAGGAGTTTCGCTGTGGTTGACCTCCGGTTCTTGCAACAGCCTAAAACTGATGTCATCTTAGAAATGTGCTGACTTTAGTATTATGTTCATTTAGTTCCTCTCACCCCATGTTAGATCATTTCCATTTAGAGTAATAAAAGGATTGAACTGCATCAAATAAATGGTGATGTAGACTTATAATGTTGCTTTAATTTTAACTCAATATATATTTTCACATTTGCTGACTAGTCTTTGTTTCTGCGCTGAAACTAACAATGCACCTTTTACCTTATGCAAGAGCTTCTCATGGGAACTTTTCTTCATGTAACAATTGTACAAAAGGACTGTATCAATACAGACGACGAGAGTGCAGACTGTTGGACTCAGAAGAAGGTGCATTGTATGACTAACAACTGTTCTAGTTGGACATCGAGGCAAGGCATCATTATAAATTGATACATATATTCAAAAGTTATACTAACGAGTATTTCTAGCTACTTCACACTCACACACCTTTACTTTCCCTCCTACCTGTCTGGTAGTCTTGCTGCTGGATTTTCACCTTTGTCCGAGACTCTTCTTCATGGAGACTTGAATCCTTATATCTTTGAGGTGATTTCTTTAATAATTTTGTGATCTATGCTACTACACAGATCACTACTTTGAACAGTTGTTACTTCAGCAGATGGGAATTCGGCTAAGTGTCCAGAACAAGTCTTGTCCTTTTATTTAGATATTTGAGATGCTAACCATATTAAATAAAGCCTTTAAAAACTACATCTCATAATTGACTCAATGTAATTCTAAATGCCCATGCTATTTGATGACTTTATTTTGTAGGCGGCTCTAATTTTGAGCATGGTGGAAAAGGCCCATCAACCTCTCCAGAGCCTGGAGAATTCCCCATAGTGCTATTTTGTTAAAGGGTGTAATTTAAGGTCTGAACCATCAAGGAGAGTCTGTATGGGCTCCAGCAGTAGTTGATGCATTTACTCTAGTAGGAGCCATCAAAACCTGTGTTGTGGTTCCTGAAGACTAGCGTTTTTTAAAAAGGTACAGCTGGCCCAATAGTAACCAGAACAGTAATTGCATTTGCAGTATTAGAAACATTAGAGGAGCACAAATTCCTTAACTCTCTCCCATAGGGTTGTGGCTCATATTCACTGGGGTGGTGGCTCCTTCTGAGCTGGCAACTGTAACAATGCCATTCATTTCTGCAGTTTGAATCTCATTATAAGGTGATGGATGGGTTGACAACAACACATCCAAAACGTTATCACTAGAATCGCCATCACTATCTTCGTATGTACCCTCTGCACTCTCTAACTTATCTTCCTTTTTTCTTTTCTCTTGCAGAGGTTCCTCGCTTGCCAATGCAGAGTATAACCTGGCTCCCTCAATCATGTTAGTTTTGAACCATTGATGTTCTGCATCCAATCTAGCTTCAGCAGAAGTACGTACTGCCTTCTTGACTCTACCCTCATATTTCTCTTTCTCTTTGCCATATGCAACATCCTACCAAGCTTTAAGTGCCTTGAACTGTGCGGGTCTAGGAGGAGGGTTCATCTTGTACAATAACCTTGTCAGATTTTCAATAATTCAACCTCTTTCTCTGTTGTCTAATGCCATTGACTCAAACAAATGCACATCTGGAGCCCACTTTTCTGGCCTTATAATGACCTGCTGAGTCTTTTGGGGGCGCCTCTTCTCCATTTCTAACAGGAACTCTCTCATCTTTCCTAAACAGATATTGTATATCTTTGAAAAACCTAATTTTCCAGCAATAATATCAACAATCACAGTAGACATTTTGTCTTGAACCAGGAAATAATTTCTTTATTCACAGTTCTTGTTTGGCGCTAACAACCAATCCCAGTGTGACACTCAGTGACCTTTTAACCAATAATAGCGAGACACAATCACCAACTAACCCTTCTCAAAGTGCTCAGTATGACAGGTTCTCACAGCGGTTCACCCTCCTTTACAATTTTCACAAGCACTCTTTTCTTAGCACTGATTCACGCACAACAAAATGCAAAGCAATTTCAACAAATACCTTTAGTCTTCTCCACTAAATATATCAAAGTATTCAATCACATAAGAAATGCTTCAACAAACAACTTTAGTCTGCTCCACTAAAGATATCAAAGTATTCAATCACATAAGAAATTGTTCGGAACAACTCTTTCCGACCAATTCAGACATTTCCTCGAGTGAAACATTGACCAGCGAGAATGTGTACAAAATGTGTATTTTTCTTTTATGCAGTTTTATTTTGTGCAGACTTGACCTGATGATATTGAAGTGCTCATTTTGATGTAATTAATGGTGCATTTTCTGAGCCATTTTTTACTATTTTATACTTAGTTTCAGGTTCTAATGCCATACTAGTTTCTAAAGTAATATGTACAAAAGAAGCTTGGATGACATCATCAGTGATGTCATCAATGATGTTATTAAGATTTCTTCAGTAATGTAATAAGTGATGTCATAGAGCATGGCATGAGTGATATAATATTTGAGGTCATAAGCAGTGCATTGCGTGGATGCAAGTTATGGTTAGCACTGCTAACCATAACTGGTGAAAATCTGTGTTTTTTTTAGTTCAAGGTGTTAATGTTCTCAATCATGCCTAACTATAACTTTATTTTCACCTTTTTTTTTTGGGAATTTCTTGTTTTAGTGTAAAGTATTTGTTATATACAATAGATAAAGCCAACACCGTAATTGACCCCAGGGACTCCAGCCGCCTACTTTTACCATCGCGAATCACATTTGAAATGCCATTATTGTTGGCAAAAATGTGCATTGCATGGGTGCGAGTTATAATTACTCTAGGCCGCAAGTTATAGTTACTTGAGATAACAATAACTGATGAATTTAATGTTTTTTTTTTTAGTTTTAAATGGTAAGATTTACATAACATTTTCACCTAACTATAACATCTCTTTAGCATTTGTTTTTTTCATTGAATTTCTGGGAAGTTTTTAACGTAAAGTAAGATGTCCTTCACAGGGAGGTTCAGATGCAGGGCCTGACCTGGCATTGGCCATTGTGCTATCCCTGTCAAAGCTTGGTAACCCCGGCCCCCTCCTCCTTGCTCTCCATTGTCAAAGAACATGCCAATGTCCTCTCATTCCAGCCCTTATTGGCCATTATTTTGCCTCTGCCCTTCCTGCCTGCATTGCATGCTTAGCTTACTGCCCGTACCTATGTTCTTCCTGCCTTCTTTTGTCTAAGTCCATGCATTTGCCTCCTCCCTTCTGCCATGCAAGGTCCAATGTGCTGCCACTGCACTCCAATCAGCTTGCTTCCCTTGCCCACTCCTACTGGCCCCCTATTTCCGTGTCACTGTGCTTAGTTTGCTGCCCCAACCCTGCTTCTTCCTGCCCTCTGATGTCTTTGTGTTTGCCCCTACTCCCTCTCTTTTACTCAACATGTTCCATGGATCAGCAACTGCCTTTCCTGTCCACTCTAAGTATTCAGTTGAGCTACCACTGACCCTCCTGCCTGCCCAGCATGGTCAGATGGTTACCACCTGTCCTTGCTCCCTCCACCCTGCCTTCCATTGTCTGAGTTTCATGCCCCTATGCCTTCCCTCCTGCCTTCCACAGTCCATTTTGTTGCCACTCCATTCTAACCTCTATGCTCTGTTGTGTTGAAACTGCTCTGCCTACCCATTTGCATTGTCTATTATGAAGCGTCTACCACCTTCCAGTACCCTCTGTTGTTTGTGTACAGCCCCTAGCCCTATTTTCTGCCATCCATGGTCTTTAGTGCATGTCCCTTCCCTCTTGGCCACTATATCCCACTAATCCTCCCATCTTCTATGCAAGGTATTTTGTGATGTTACTGCCCCTCCCACCAACCCTGTGTGGTTAGCTTGCTGCCTTGACCCGCCATCCTCCCTCTGTTGTCCATATGTATGCTCGTATTGGCTCTCTGTTGTCCTCCATGATGTGTTGTGCTTCCTGTTCCCATCCTTTCTACCTACCCTGCATGGCAAGTTTGCTGCCTCAGCACTGCCATTTTGCCCCCTGGCATCCGTTGCCCTTGTTTGGACCCCTATCCCCTCCACCAGTCTTTCATGGTCCCTTGGCATGCCTCTGCCTCTTACCTCTGGTCTGCCATTGTCTGTTGTGATGGAATTGCTCCTTCTATCAACCCTGTAGGGTCAGGTTACTGCCCTAGCCTTCTTCCACCCTGACCTCTGTTGTCCATGTGCATTACCCTGTTCCCTTCCTATTGCTTTTCATGGTCCATTTTGCTGCACAGCCCCCCTGACTTGTTCTGTGTGCGGTGTTGTGCTGCCACAACTCATGGCGCTTGCCTGATAAGGCCAGCGTGGTGCTCCTACCATCTCCCTCTTGCCCTCTCTTGGCCAAGCCTGTCTTACTACCCTATTCATCCTGCTCTCCGTGGACCATTGTTACATAAACAACAACATTTCAGACTTGGTAGAAGGGAGATTTTGAAAAGTAAACTGGGGGAATTGAGTTTCCCCACTGATGTACATTGAAAAACAGGAGATTTTAGGAAAGATATAGTTAAATAAAGCCATTTTGGACTTTAAAAAATGTGGAGTCTGCTGCCTGAATTTGGTCTGCTCTCATGTATGGTTGTACTGCCACTGTCTCTTTTTCCTGTCCTGTATAGATTGCTTTCCTGCCCCTGCCCCAGCTCCCCTTTCCCTGCCCTCAATGGTCTGTTGTGCTGCCACTGTCCCGTCTGCCTGCCCATCATGGTCAACTTGCTGCCTCTGCCCCAAATTCCCCGCCCTCTATTGTCCGAGTTTGTGCCCCTAACGTCTGCGTACACATAGTGTTCTAATGATTACCTAAATTGCTAATTACTATATTTATTACAAAATTATGGCATGCCTGAGGTCATCTTGATGTAATTAAAGCTGTAATACCTGAAGCATTTCCTTTAGAAATTTTGAACTTGAAGGGTCTTTCTCCCATAGATATTATGGTCAGTATTCTCAAAAAACTAAAATGAGGACCCATTTTCTAAGTTCTAAAATAGCGACAAAACTCTTAAATTGTTTGCTATTTTCATGTTGTTTTATCCAGTTGAACATTTGCATATTTTTTGCGCATAGGGGAGAAGATGTGGCGTTATGGCTAGAGCTGCCGACTTTGCGAATGTGGAATGAGGTTCAAGTTTCAGCGTCGGCCCAACATCTTGTGATTCTTGGCAAATCACTTATTCCCCTCTGCCTAAAAGCAGAATGAGTTTTTCCTTGTGTATGGTAACTGATGCTCATGTGCAGCTCTCCAATATCTTCAGGACAAGTCCATGCTATATAAAACTGAAAAAAAAAAATATTCGTTTTGCACACTTCCGTCTTCATGTTCTGCACACTTCTGTCATTGGACTACATTTGGGTGATATTTGAGCTACATTTGGGCTCTTTTTTCTTTGTTGGCCATCTTGGGGGACCTTTTTTTATGAAACTCTCTTATTTTGTAATTTACAGTAGTATCCTTATTAGGAAATGCATTCAGTTTTCCACTTCAATTTCATCCTTTTGAAATAAAAACAGAATGTAAGCACTCTAGTTTCTCATTAGAGCACTGTGGTAACCTGCTTTTGATCACCAGCAACACCACAAGTTAACCGTCAGTCTGCTGCTGCTGTTGTTGAAAGTGCATGTTTCAGTCTGCATGTTGGAGTGTTTTAATTAAATAGCTGTGAAAGATATTTGAACACTCAATTATATTGTGTCTAATTGTGCTTTC
The DNA here is from genome assembly GCF_964263255.1 of Lissotriton vulgaris. Classification (NCBI taxonomy): domain Eukaryota; kingdom Metazoa; phylum Chordata; class Amphibia; order Caudata; family Salamandridae; genus Lissotriton; species Lissotriton vulgaris. Next base: position 505,175,654 of record NC_141694.1, read on the forward strand.
TACAGCGCTAAGCATAATTTCTATGACAAAAGGAACATCCATTTTTTTCCATTGTAAATTAAATGTTTTACATGTAACCAGTTTAGTCATTCAAGATGGCTTCCAGACTGTCACATTTTTGTCATAATTAAGACTGTTAGTGCTCTAGTTGTTCTTTAGAGCACTGGGGGGGGGGGGGACAGTAGAACACAGGGTAATCAACTGACATGCTGTTGCTGTTGGAAGTACATGATTTATTGAGGATGTCAGATTTCATTCTCACTTGGCTGAAAAGGATAGTGTGAATTACAGAACATATTCTCTCTTTTTAGCTTCTTGAGCACCTTCCAAACATATATGAGAAAATCATGAGAGAAAAAGTTTTTCTCAAACATGATTCATAAACTCCCAGCCAAGGGTCAGCATTTTTCACTGGGTAAAATCACCTAAAAACACATCACAATTCCTAAAAGTAGTATGGTGCCATCAACAAGTGATTTATATAGTAAATAAAATCTGTTAGACATGCTATTTTGTGTGATCCTTGAAACCTGGCATTCCCTACAATGCATTTCAATGGGATGGGGACCATGCCCCAGAGTGCTAGAGAGAAGCACAATTTAGACTGCACCCTTACATGTCACAGATAGGCAATTATATATGTGCACCTGATATTATATTTACTGTGTGCAATAATTTTATTAACAGGAGTGAAGCATTTAAACACATGACTGAAATTATTAACTTTGGAAACTAGAGATTTATATACATGTGTGCACTAAAATTTAGTTTATACATGACTCAAGTATTTTTTTAACGTTTTATACGTACAAGTTATATTGCATATGTAATATGCATTCTTTTGCTCAAGTTTTGCAGTTCATTTAAAGTTACATCTGTGCATGTGTAATCATGTATTTGAATTGCACATTAAATGCTCATTTAAGTTAGCCTGAGTGCAGGCTTCAGTTGGATTGTATTTTGTTTTGCCAGAATGCTTTTCCCTTGCAGGTTATTTATCAGGATTTACGTTAGCTAGTGAAAGGTTGATTATCTGTATTAGATTGCCATGGGAGAATGGTCGAAATAAGCTTTCTATTCACTGTGTACCAGCATGGTAAGATGTTCAATGTTGAGAACGGCAGCCTTAGCCAGATGTGTTGGGAATTCAGAGCAATGTTACAGAAACATGTGAATAGAGCTCTGATTGGATAATGGTGGTGTGAACAGAGAAAACATGGCTTAATCCCATGTTTCTTTTATATTAGTGCTCATGTGGTTTGTTTTGCAGTGTTATTGGAGTAAGGCAAGAGAAGTGATCCCCTTTATACTTTGAGAGGTACAGACTTCTCTGCTTGTCTTATTCTTGCAAGTGTAAAGCTTTATGCTAAACACTTATTTCCTTTTCTTTTGGAATTCTATTGAAGTCTAATAGCGCTGACACCTACCTATCTTATTGCTCATGAATTAGAAACCCCCAACAGATGATTCTACATTTGACCCATGTTAGTGTAGAGAAGGGAGATTACTTTAAGAAAAACCGTTTCACTTTTATTCGCTATTGTATGCTTGTGGCTGTCACAATTATGTATCTCACTTTATTGCATCTCAACCAACTGAGATATTTTTCTTTGCCTATCGTACTAATGTTCCTATTGACTCTGCATATAGTTTGAGTATTGACTGGATTGATTGGTAATCCAAATACAAGCCTTTAATCATATTCTTTGATTCCTAGTCCTCATGTGGAGTCACATAGGTTTCACAGGATAAATTATATTGTTGATGTTTTCTCTCTTTCAATGCTTCATGTCAGCAACAAAGGTCCAGAAAGTCTTGAGTAAAATCGTAGTTGACTTGCCTTAGAGATCACGGGTTGTAGGGCCCAGAACACTCCAGCAAGATGATAGCAGTGGATGGATAGCTTCTGAAGCAAAGGGAGTTTGGGTATATTTTGTAGAAATTCTAGACCTGCCCAAACGCAGCCCTAACCCTTCTTTGATGTTCTTTGGAGTGCATGAATGAAAATTCCTTCACACCTAAGAACACCCATGAACTTGATACTGAGCAAAACACTTTAGAACTTAGCGAATAGTATGACATGCTACAGAAGGGCATCCTAATCCCCTCAAAATTTCTCATCCAGGGCTTGAAGAAATATCATAGCAGGAATACTACGAATTGGGACCAGCGGGTATTGCGGATACAAGGGCCCTACGTTTTTTTGTGGACATGCATCCAAGACATGTGAGGACGTTTAATAAGGCTGGCAGTGAGACTCCTCTGACTCTCGTAGTTGTTAGTTGGAAGGTACCAGAGGCCAATAGGTGCAGCACAGCCAGCAGCTTTGTCTGCGGAAGCATGTTGATTGTCCGCTGTGTTGGTACCGTCAGACTGTGAGCAATGTGGCAGTGTGCACCAACTTGAGAATGGGGCAATAATTCTTTCTTCACTTGTGCTGCGCTAAAGTGCCAATTACTCAGAGATAAGTCCCCACTGTTGGGTTCTAGGGTGACTCTAAAACGAGTCCTTGTGTTTATTAGAAATTTGTTGTAGCTACTTGCAAATCACAAGAAAAAAGATGAAAAAACAAGAAAAGTGGGCACGGTACAAACAACCTGCTCAGGGGATCCCACAAAGACCCCCTGGCCAAAGAATTATTACTATTTGTTTTTTTTAAAAGCGGCTGGTTCACGAATACGGATGAAAAAAAAAATGATGGGGCGTATTCTCAAGGACTTATCGCTGAGTTATCGGCACTTTAGCCCATTCTCAACCTGGTGAAAACTGTCGATATCGCCAGTTTTCCAGTGATAGCTTCCACAAAAAACATCGCCACAAATGAGAGCGACAATTACTGCTAATATTATGCAGAGTAGGCATTCCCATGCAAAAAACCCACACAAACACTACTTCCCAAAAGCTTCTTCTGCGAAGTGATCCAAAAACAGGCTATACGCCACGTTAGCAGTAAGAATTTAACATCTACCTTTTACTGGTGTAAAGAAGGATGACTACCTACAGTATGAAAGGGAGCCCAGCTCAGAACCACATCTGAAGGCTAACACATGTCATAGAGCTACTGATCATGCAGCTCTGACACCCAAGAAGGCCACAACACCAACTGCCACCACCCCCAGGACCTCCCCCCCAGACCACCCCCCCTCCACTGCCACAGAGGCAGCGCAGAACAGGACAGCGGACCTTCCCAAAATGGCATGGCCCCTCAGCCACACAATAGCTGAATGTTTGGCGAGGTGGGAACCAAGTATGTGTGAAGGAGGCAAGTCACCCATCAATAACAATGCACACAATGCCAAGTGTAGCGGTGATGTGCTGGACTGACCTCACTATATTTAACAACAAGGGGTGGTGATGGACAGAGTTTCTGAATTAAGCAGAATACTCTCACCCAGTCAAGAGATCAGGGCTAGATCCAACACCGTTTTTTTAGCTCACTGCACCATCCCAGCTCAGAACCTGGCTATATGCAAATTAGTCTGTTCCTGTCCCAGTGCATGATGGGAACAGGGCAAACCAAACTACCAAGCCAATTCTTACACTGGGAAGGAAACAAGCTTCCGGGGACCGGTTTCTGGCATTTCAGCCGTCGTCGGCCCGGCTTGCTTGAATCCTGATGGTGCAATGAGCAAGGGACTCACATCTGAGTATACCCTTCCACGCTTATGGTGGACAAAATATTTAACAACAAGGGGTGGTGATGGACAGAGTTTCTGAATTAAGCAGAATATTCTCACCCAGTCAAGAGATCAGGGCTAGATCCAACACCGTTTTTTAGCTCACTGCACCATCCCAGCTCAGAACTTGGCTATAGGCAAATTAGTCTGTTCCTGTCCCAGTGCATGATGGGAACAGGGAAAACCAAACTACCAAGCCAATTCTTACACTGGGAAGGAAACAAGCTTCCGGGGACCGGTTTCTGGCATTTCAGACGTCGTCGGCCCGGCTTGTTTGAATCCTGATGGTGCAATCAGCAAGGGACTCACATCTGAGTATACCCTTCCACGCTTATGGTGGACAAAATATTTAACAACAAGGGGTGGTGATGGACAGAGTTTCTGAATTAAGCAGAATACTCTCACCCAGTCAAGAGATCAGGGCTAGATCCAACACCGTTTTTTAGCTCACTGCACCATCCCAGCTCAGAACCTGGCTATATGCAAATTAGTCTGTTCCTGTCCCAGTGCATGATGGGAACAGGGCAAACCAAACTACCAAGCCAATTCTTACACTGGGAAGGAAACTAGCTTCCGGGGACCAGTTTATGGCATTTCAGCCGTCGTCGGCCCGGCTTGCTTGAATCCTGATGGTGCAATGAGCAAGGGACTCACATCTGAGTATACCCTTCCACGCTTATGGTGGACAAAATATTTAACAACAAGGGGTGGTGATGGACAGAGTTTCTGAATTAATCAGAATACTCTCACCCAGTCAAGAGATCAGGGCTAGATCCAACACCGTTTTTTTAGCTCACTGCACCATGTATTCCATTCATATTTCATTGGTTGTTCCATTCGCCTACACTGCGGTCAGCAGGGCTCACAATTTGAATTCAGTCTTGATTTATTAATTGCAGAGTGAATTGTACTTTATATCCTCAGATTTTGGCAAGAGGTAGTGACTAAAAGCATTCCTCGATGTCTGTGCTGACTACTGCCTTCCATCTACACTGCAGATAGCAGGGCTCACAATTCAGATGAGTCGCAATTGCAGATGACAGAGTCCAGTAGGCAACAGACATTGCTCCTAGTGCGGCCCGCCAGCACCACACATCATCGCTGCTGCGCACACGCTGAATGCTTCTGATGCCACTAACTCAGTGCACCACAAGCCACCGCAACATGGCCTTATTGAGGCAGAATTCATTAGGCAAAAGACATTGCTCCCAGTATGGCCCGCGCGAACCACATATCAGCGCTGGCTGCGCACACGCTGAGTGCCACTGTTGCCACTAACTAAGTGCACCCCAAGTCAATACCAAGTGGTTGTGGGCCCTTGCTGACCGCTGCTTCCTGCCTACACTGCAGTCAGCAGGTCTCACACATATCCAGTCATATCCTGTCCTGCAAGGACACACCATCATCGCTTGCTGTGCACACGCTGATCTCTTCAGGTGCCACTAACTCTGTGCATCACAACTCATTGACACTTTGTGATTGACTTTCGTGCTGTTGACACCGGACGCAACAATGTCACCTAAGGCTGCAGGAATATCCCGATCGGACATTAACAATTTCTTTACATCAGTGCACCACAAGTCATGGACCCTTTACGAGACAAGATTTTGTATGTGATTTAAGATCTGTTGCCTCTACCTTAGTGCACAACAAGTCATGGACCCTTTATGATTGAATCTCTGTGTGTGATCCGATGATCACTGTTGTAGTTGCTTTCAGCACCAACCATTCCCTGGGGGTTGTCTTACACTCACCTCACACGCATCCAGCACAGACGTCACTGGACATGTGACCCTGGTAATAAAAAGGGGCAGAGCACAAGTGCCCGTAGCCAGTTGCACTATCTATCTACCTGTGTCCGTGTGTTAATTATGTATGCATGATGGCCCTGGGCCCTAACACATTACAGTGTGCTGTTGACTGCGAATGCAACCATGTTACCTCTGGCAGTGAGGAGCACCTTGGTTATATAACTTTGTCTGGGTCATTCTATGAGTACATGGGTAGAGACTGAATGATCAGAGTACTGCAAGGAGAGTGTATGGTGAATTTATACGTGTTTGGGGATTGTCAAAGCGATTGGATAAGTACATATGTTGGTGGAGCCTAACCCCAGAGCACGAGCTTGGCTCTAATTGGCTGCCAACCAGTGGCAACCCCAGCGGAGCATCAGGATTGAAAACCAAGCCTCGGGAGAGCCGACACTACGCATGAGCGTGAGTAGGCACCGCGCCGGTTCCTGAGCCACCTGTCTTCTTAGTTCTTTGCTATAGGATCCCCACAGCCTTTGCTCTAGTACCCTGGGTTCCCACACACTAAAATCTGGGCCACTGGCTACCGGGAATACCGCACGGATGCCTGGCAAACCGGGTCCAGGAGATTGGAATTCTCATTGTGGTATACTGCATTCTAATTCAGTGGGTACCCTCCCAGGTCATTAATCTCTGGATTAAGGAATTCTGACTGTTGGATCTCCAGAGTCCCTTCCACTGGACCCCTAAAACGAGCTGCTGGGTCTGTAGAGCACTGGTAATAAAAGGCCAAGAACGCTGTCTGCAAGATATTCTCAGCCCAACAGCTGGATCATTATATCGGATAGAATCTACGGAATTATGTAAGCATAAGTGGAGTGGGCAGAGACGGCGTACGCCAGTCAGGTGTGCAACTGGAGCCAAATTTCAGGGAAGGCTGATAAAAATTTCGGGGGGGGGGGCTAATTCTCCCAGTCATAGGCAGAGTGGAGATGCAGGGGCTCTAAGAAGGGGTGAAAACACAACAAAGCCTCATTTAAAAGTAAATGGTCTTTTAAAGACCTGTGAAGTACTCGGGTGCCGTGCTTAGAGCTGCGCACCCTGCTCGTTCACACTAAGTGGCCACGCTGAGAGCCGCGCACCCAGCACTTTCACACTAGGGGGCCGTGCTGAGTGCCACTCCAAACTTTTCTAAAAAAAAGGGTCCACTTCCATTCATTTATACTTGCCCCAAGGACCCCTTCCCCCGGGGCATGCCCAATTCTTGAATGTTTTATTAATCATTAGGAAGGGGGGCTGCATGGTCCTCCTTCCCATGTCCTCTTCTGGCTCCAGAGATTCCATTCCCCAGGGCCTGGCCTCTTCATTGGGGACTGTGGGGGGAGCCCCAATGCCCCTATGGTCACACCGGCTTCCTGCCTCCGGCGGGAACCGGCATTTTTTTTTGTATGTTCTTATATAGCGCTCGAATCACCGGGGAGGCATCTCAACGCTTGCCTTGGGAACCCGTCCTGGCTTTTTCCCTGTGAGATAGCCCCTAACGGGCATCCTCAAGGTGAAAGCCAGGCATCCCGCCGTGGGGGGCCGTTGTGGAGATTAAGAAAGCTTAATGCCCAGATTTGCAGAGTGTGAACCCATGATTAGGTCAGGCACTGAAGCAAGAATTATCGAGTCCGTGGACATTTGAGCTCAAGACCCTGCCATGTCGGGAATTGAACCCTGGTCCCGGGTCTGACCTCTGCTTCTGGGTCTGCCTGCTCTAACCAGTGAACCACATTTCTCCACTTGCATTGCATTGCTTTTGAGCAACATGCAGCTCCACTTGCCCAAAAACAATCCTGCTTTGCTTCATTGAAGTAAGACCAGGTTTTCCTGCTCTCGCTTCAATGAAGCAAAGCAAGGTTTGCTATGACAGGGCTGAAGTCATGCTCCCCCCCTGCCATAGCAAACAGCAATGTCCCGGGGGTGAGTACCCCAGGGCATTGCATGAGCTGGCCCCGGGAGCTGGCGGTCCACAGAGCCCTCAAGGGCTCCAGGAGGGGGGCTGCCCTGCCCCCTCCCTCTATTTTCAAAGCCCCGGGGAGGTGGTGGTCCCCAGGGCTTCAGGGGTACTTGAGGCCCCCTGCATATTCAATTTAAGCCCTGGGTGGTGGCAGTCCTCTGGGCTTAGGAGGGCCTCGAAGGCCCCCCTACCAGTTACAAAACAAGCCGTCCTCGTAGCAGTGCTCGGGGCTGTGGAAGGACCATGCACCCTCCCGCACCTAATTTACATACCCCAGGGAGGTGGCGGTCCCCGGGCCTGCAAGGGCATCAATATAATTATAGGATTGCCCCCAGGACCTGGCCCACCCTTCGCTTAGGTAAATGAAGTGGGGGAACCACCCAGCACTCATTCACTCTAGGGGGTCAGGTTGTTTCTACCCTGCCCCCTATCTTCTTTTTTAATCTTTTTTCTTTTGTTTTCTTGTGACTTGATTCTACTGAGTCACAAGATAGCAGCCAACACTTCCTGGTTTTGAGTGTTGGCAGCCAATCACAGTGAAGCATGTGGTTGTGGCAGCCAATCACAGCAAAGCTTGTGGTCTGGAGGGTGCTCGAACTCACCTTTGCCCAGATATCGAAAAAAAAATGTTTTATTTCTCAGCAACTGCTGAAAGGATTTACACCATTTAAAATAAAATCGCTTTCTAAATCAAGCACTACCTTTTTGCCAAATTCGGTGTAATTCCGTTCAGCAGTTCGGGCTGTATCCTTGGCTAAAGTTTCTTATGAGAAATTTATTTTTAGACTTTTATTTTTTGAATTTCTCAACAACTACTGAATGGATTTACATCATTTAAAAAAAAGGTCGCTTTCTGAAACAAGCGCTATCTTTTTGCCAAATGTGGGGTAATTCTGTGCAGCAGTTCGGGCTGTAGCCTGTAATAACATTTCCTAAGGGAATTCACATGAAGAAAACACTTTTTTGGACCCCCTTTTTTACCCAGCTTCTGCTTGACGAATCACCCCCAAACCTTTTGGGATAGGAGCTAATCTGGATAGACCTTTTTTTTGGGAGAATTTCAAACAACGCCAAAGTTATGTCACTGACCATGTCATGAATGATGTAATATGTGACATCATCAGCAGTGGATTGCGTGTGCGCGATATATAGTTAGCGCTTATAGTTAGCTAACTATATATGGAATTTCAATGGTTTTATGCGAGTAAAATAAGGTTTTGTAAATGCTAATTCCTAACTATATATGGCCTATAACCTATGGTTTTTTCATTGAATTTTCAAGGTTTTGTAAATGCAAATTCCTAACTATATATCCACTATAACCTATGGTTTTTTCTGTGAATTTCATTGGTTTTTTAATAGCAAATATGAAAAGCTTTAAAATGTCAAGTACGTGATAGATAAAAACATTTTCGTATTTATGCACGCTGATGTGCTTTGAACGCTGCCCCCCCCCCTCCCCTCTTTTGCCTTAGTAGTACTCTCTCTTTGCAGATACTGAAGGGTAGTTAACGCAGGCCTTTACCCCCGTTGTAATCCGTCGTGCCTCCTTGTCTCTCCATTTGATTGATTGTTGTCCAAGCATTTACTGTTTTAGAATTGGTTCTCTTTGGATCATTCTCTATTTACAAACAAGCACAAAGTCGCAATACTCTGTTTATTCTTTGCAGATAGTGAAAAATCGTGTAAAAAAATAAAAGTAATCGAGCAAAATCAGTAGGCCACTAATTGGATCTCTTTTTGACCTCGCTAAAATAGAAATATTAGGGACAACCCTTCTTGAGAAATACGAAAATAGTGACATGAACTGAGCTCCACACCATGAGGGCTGCAAGACAGCTCGGCTCCATCACCCATCCCGCACAAAATAATGACAAACCCTATGCAAATATTAAAAATATAGACAACACACCAGCAAAGAAACAGGGTAAAACATTTTATTAAAAAACTATTTACATAACGTTGGTTTATAAGATGATGTCAGTAGTGGACCGATGTGTGAATAGATCGAAAACAGCACAAGGCTCCAAGATCCGGATAGCAAGCTCCTGGATGTTGGGTGCCATAGTTTAGAGTTCTGAATTTCAGCCTTTTTCAATGCCTGTGCTTTGTTGAATCAAAATGGCGGCTTGACACAAAGCTGACTCAAGCGTTGTTACTGATGCTATGCAGACCAAAACTGGTTTTCAGTTTGTACATTTTTCTAGATTTTTCAATCCAAGTTTGGTTGACTTTGTAGAACGATGGCTTCAGATTTTCAACATACGGTGTGGTGGCGCTGACTGGGAGGGGGCGCTTCGCTCCTGCCCCCTCCCCAAGTAAGATTTTCATACGTGAAAGTACGTTAATGGTTTTGGTCCCCGAGATGCTTCGATGTCACTACCATTCTCAAATAGCATAAGTTCTGGATGTTGGGTGCCATAGTTAAGAGTTCTGAGCAGCGCTTGTAACACTGTCTGAAGCTTATTTCCACCTACTGCAGCTTCACTATTCTCAAAGTAAGTGAGTGTCGTTTGTGGACCTGACTGCATTAGAAAACAATGTGATATGTTACCTTCCTAAACAGCTTGACGGAGGCCCCTGAGGGGCGGTGTGATGGCCATGGACTCGGAGAAGACGCTTGGCTCCGACACCCTCCCCAAGTCTTATAGCACTGGTGTAGCCTGAGATCGCCCCCGACATAGGCGGCCGGCTCCCGGGGTCCGGCGGTACTTTTTGCCTTTTGATGACTCTTCAATTCTGGACCTTGTCCCACAATCCGTTTGACCTGAAGACAAGCTGTAGTGAGGCGCCCCTTTATCGTTTTAGTTGCCATTCCGCCCGCTTTTGCTACACTGTGCCTCTTCCGCCATTCAGCTCTTTTCCGCCCGCTCTTGCGACTACAGCGTCTCGCTCACCATGTAGTTGAGATGCGCCCGCTCTTGCGCTGCAGCGATAGGCGGCTGCCACAGGACTCTCAAAATGGCGGCCGTCTCTTCGGTTTTGGGCCTGGTCCACTAAAATGGCCCTGGGACACCTTGGAACTCGGACGCTTGTCTGCTAGGGCTTGGGTCCCATTCTCGAAAAGCGTCCCCTCAGCCGTGAAGATTCTACAAAAGTCTTGGGGGCCTCCGACTCCCGCAGGCTTCTGGTGGGGAACGGCTGCCATGATTGCTCGTGGAATGGCCACGACGGAGCTACGAGATGGTAGTGGTCTCATGCTGACGCCAGCTTTAGTCTGAAACATCCAGAAACACTGTAGACTACCAATTCGATCAGTTCCGGTAGCGCCCCAACATGACCCGGAAGAGAAGAACTTGCCCTCCCCTCTTTGACTGATGGTTCTTGTTGCCTGTCCCCTCTGTTGTCATTTAACAGAACTTTTTGGACTGCTGAAAGGGGTTGTGTTCTGAACGCTGGTTGGTGGAGACATTTAGACTATATTCTTGACCTACGTTGTCGCGTAATGCGTTTTATGACACGCCGCGTTAGCGCACCCGGAAGTGATCCGAGGCGCGGCGCGCAGCGCGTAACGTAAGCATAACAGGTCATGTGACTTGTTAATAAAACTTTTCATTGGTTCATTTTACTTTTGTTAATTTAATGATGAAAAGCTTGGTCATATGACCTAAAAATTACGCTTTTTATTATTTTCGAACAATATTTTTTTTTCAAACATATGTTATAATATTCCAGGCTAATGTACTTTCCCGGAAAATTTACAACTGTCTGGCAAGTAAAATATATTCCTTTTTCGAGAAAAAGGGCGTTTCTTCCTTCCATGACGGAGCCGTTGAGTAAAAGAGATTCGGCCTGCTGTCTTAGTCGCCGATGCGCCTGATTATCAGATTCTTATCGATCACTTTATGTTGCAGACATGAAAAACACAACTGCCCTTGACCATTTATCTTTACTGCGTTCCTACATATTATACCTTTTATCCGTCATGTAATTGGACTGCTTTATTTCACTTGCCTTTTACTGATTCGAAAACAGTCACTAAAAGTAAAAACTTTACAAATGAAAATACTACTACCGTGTTTTGTTTTAAAAACCTTTATTGTGAAAATGTCAGTATACAAATACGGGCCTATAACCACGTGGGCCGGCCACGGAGCAAACTCAAATCGTATATGATGAGGAGACATTTACACTGTAGAAGAACGTAACGAGCGGGCCATTAGGTGACAAGAACAAAGGTGTCTAACAGTTGCGGAATCGGTGGACGTACATTTTGTAATTAAAATACGACAGGGCCACTTACAATAACATTTTCTAGATATACATTTGCGGGCAAAGAGTTACGAGTCCCATTTATACCGGCGCCATTTTGGGCGAGGCCGGGCAGGTCCAAGATATAGTCAAAATGTCTCCACCAACCATCGGCCAGACCAGAACCCCTTTCGGCCCTTTATGTTACAAGATGGTGTCTTCCATTCAGAAAATATTGGTGGCAGCATTTTGAAAGGAAACAGAAACAGCCGTTCTCCTAGTGAGTTTCACATTGTTACATTTAGGAAGAATGTTGAAGAGTAGTATGTGGAAAATCTGAAGCCATTTTTCTACAAACTCTCAATCAGACTTGGATGGAAAAAAAAACCTGAAGAATGTACAAACTGAAAACCAATTTTTGTCTGTATAGCACCAACAGTAACGCTTGAGTCAGCTTTGTGTCAAGCCGCCATTTTCATTCAATCAATAGCGTCCCCCTGCACACATTCAGGGACCTGGTCGTGTCTTTAGATGAAACGCATTGTAGGAAAAGATGCAGAAAGGAAAAGGAAAAAAGTTCCGCCGGACCTAGTGAAGCTGCAGCAGGTGCAAATAAGCTTCAGACAGTCTTACAAGCACTGCTCAGAACTCTCAACTGAGGCACTCAACATCCAGGACTTGCCATTCGGATCTTGGCGCCTTGTATTTTTGTTTTGTTTTTGATGGAGGGGAAAGAACAAAAAACAGACATTGAAAAAGGCTCAACAGTGCAGGGCGCCTTGTGCTGGTTCCGACCTATTCACACATCGGTCCGCTACTGACATCACCTCATAAACCAACGGGGCACCCCACGCCGACTTTCGGCGCAGCATTGTAGGATGGCCACACCAGTGCGGCAATTTGCTGGACACCACCTCGGTGCCATCCAGATCTTGGCGCGTTCATTCATTCAATAGCGTCCCCCTGCACACATTCAGGGACCTGGTCGTGTCTTCAGAAGAAACGCATTGTAGGAAAAGAAGCACAAAGGAAAAGGCAACAAGTTCCGTCGGACCTAGTGAAGCTGCAGCAGGTGCAAATAAGCTTCAGACAGTCTTGCAAGCACTGCTCAGAACTCTCAACTGAGGCACTCAACATCCAGGACTTGCCATTCGGATCTTGGCGCCTTGTGCTGGTTCCGACCTATTCACACATCAGTCCACTACTGACATCACCTCATAAGCCAACGGGGCACCCCACGCCATCTTTCGGCGCAGCATTGTAGGATGGCCACACCAGTGCAGCCACTTGCTGGACACCACCTCGGTGCCATCCGGATCTCAGCGCGTTCGAGTCACTGTGCCGGAAGAGTAACCGGAACTCAGCAGAACACGCCGTCTTTCGGCGCAGCATTGTAGGATGGCCACACCAGTACGGCAATTTGCTGGACACCACCTCGGCGCCATCCGGATCTCGGCGCGTTCGAGTCACTGTACCGCAACAGTGACCGCAATTCTGCTGGACACGCCGTCTTTCGGCGCAGCATTGTAGGATGGCCACACCAGTGCGGCAATTTGCTGGACACCACCTCGGTGCCATCCGGATCTCGGCGCGTTGTGCTGCCTTCGGCCTATTCGCACATCGGTCCGCTACTGACGCCGCCTCACGTGCCAACGGATTTTCTACGCTTTTTGTAGCCCTATGTCGCATAACAGGTCATGTGACTTGTTTATAAAACTTTTCATTGGTTCATTTTACTTTTGGTTTCCTAAAGATGGAAGGCTTGGTCATATGACCTAAAAATAACACTTTTCATTGGTTTAGAACATTTTTTTTTCCCAAACGATGAAAGCCCCACCTTGTTTCTGGATCATTCAGACTGAAGCTGGCGTCAGCATGAGAGCACCACCATCTCGTGGCTCCGTCGTGGTCATTCCGCGAGCAATCATGGCAGCCGCTCCCCACCGGAAGCCTGCGGGAGTCGGGGGCCCCCAAGACTTTTATACAATCTTCACGGCTGAGGGGACGCTTTTCGAGAATGGAGCCCAAGCCCTAGCAGGCAAGCGTCCGACTTCCAAGGTGTCCCAGGGCCATTTCAGTGGACCAGGCCCAAAACCGAAGAGCCGTCCGCCATTTTGACAACCATGTGGCAGCCGCCTATCGCTGCACTGCAAGAGTGGGAGCAACTCCACAACATGGTGAGCGAGACGCAACTCAGCTAGATGGCCGCCACCTGGGGAGGCCCGTTCACGCCGCCTCCCCCCCCCCCCCGGGCCGCCGCACGCCAATTTTCGGAGCAGCATTGTAGGATACCAAAACCAGTGCGGCAGTTTACTGGACATCACCTGGGTGCCTGTCGTACATGTTGTGTCAGCCATGTGACACTGGACACAGACCGCTACTGACGAGGCCTCCCCCCGCACCACCCGGGACGCCCCACGCTGTTTTTCTGTGCTGCATTGTAGGATCCCTAAACCAGTGCGGCACCCAGGCGACATCACCTGGGTGCCGTCCAGAACTCTGCACGTTCTGCTGCCTTGGGACTATTCGCACAACAGACCGCTACTGACGAGGCCTCCCCCCGCCCCACCCGGGACACCCCACGCCAATTTTCGGAGCAGCATTGTAGGATCCCTAAACCAGTGCGGCACCCAGGCGACATCACCTGGGTGCCGTCCAGAACTCTGCACGTTGTGCTGCCTTGGGACTATTCGCACAAAAGACAGCTTCTAACCATTGTTGCTTTTTGTGTTAATAAATGTTTAAATGTTTTTAGTTTTTGTTCTGTTCATTATCGTTAAAAGTTAATAAAGTTTTATAACCTTACTTTGTTGGACTGTTATCTATTTTTTAAAAACGGGTGAATGGGGCCTTGAATCGGGTTATTGTCATGTGTGGGCTTTGGAAGTGTGCTGCTGCAGGATCGGACATTTCAAACTCAAATGCACGTTCTTTTTCTTACCTTTCCGAAGCATGGAGCGCAATAGCAAGCAGAGAAAGGGTGATGCACGTGTTGAACACTACCTGACCTGGCAAGTTGCTGGCAGTGCCCCCCCGCCCGCTCCTGAAAGAGGGCACACACACACCGCCGCCCCGAGTACTTCAGAAATCTTTAAAAGACCATGCGCTTGTTCATGAGGCTTAAATGGTTTATCACCTCTTCTAGAACCCCTACATCGACCCTCTGACGTTTCATGGAAAAATTACCATGTAACACAATACCAAGCCCTATCAGCTGAAACCCCCAAGGAATCGTGGGGCATATTAGCAAGGGGGTTTATCTCCGCTTTTTTGGCTTTAAAAACAATGAAAGCGGAGATAAAATTATTTCCCTATTATCAAGCTGTCGCTAACACCAGTTAGTGACACCTAAAAGGAGATAGCGACCATCTTGGGCCCGGCTTTGCATGTCAGTGATACTTATCACTAATGACATGCAAAGTGGCGTGCCAAGATGTTAGCGACTGGAAACAGTCCCTAACATCGCTACCTTCTATTACCAACTTTTGGAGATATTCGCGCTAAGCGCGAATATCTCCAAAATCTAACACCTGCCCTGAGCAGTTCTTAGCCATGTTATCCAATGGGAGGTGGATAACATGGCTAAGAGCATTTGCTCGATAATACATGAATATCGCTGACTTTTCTGCGATAATAGCAAGGTTTATCTGCGATAAAAATCGCCGATGTGCGGCGATAATTTTTGTCTCTAAACAAGTTATAGACAAAAATTATCGCTAGTTCTTCGTAATATGCCCCCGGGTTTTTGCTTGCAGAAATCGGGAGGCGGGAGACTAGCACTGAAATCAGTACTCACACGCCTGAATCAGGAGGATTGGCATGTCTGAATTCTCTACAGCTGGGGCCATAAACTACATCCGCAGGGGTAGGTGATAGCCTGGGACCAGCCTGGCATCTAAAATGGCTGCCGTGCACGACAAAATTGTGGCATTCGAAAAAAGGCAAGATGGCGCAGCCGCTGGAAGAGATATATCAACATATATCAGCCTCCTCAGCCACCCTCAGGAAACATAAGGGATTAGGATATGTCTCCCGCACCCCCTTATACCTAGTACTTTAATTAACGAAGCACAAAATGGCGAATTCCCGTTTCGCTACCAGTTTGCGGCCCAGTTCGCGGCCCGTGAAGCGCTTCTACCGTGAAAAATCATTTTTTTTTTATTTTCCCCACGGGACCCTTTAATAACCCCAACAACATTCCTAGGGGGTCAAGAGGGGGATACCTTGCCCCCTTTCATTAAATTCCCCCTTAGTTTTTCACCTTTTCTTCTCTCTCGATCCTACCGAGAGACAAGATGGCGGCCGCTCCGGACTGTCACGCAGCAAAAAAAAAAAAAAAGCTCACGCACAGCCGCTGGAAGAGATGTATCAACATATATCAGCCTCCTCACCCACCCTCAGGAAACATAGGGGATTAGGATACGTCTCCCGCACCCACTTATAACTAGTAATTTAATTTACGAAGCACAAAATGGCGAATTCCCGTTTCGCTACCAGTTCGCGGCCGCGCTTCTACCGTGAAAAATCATTTTTTTTTTATTTTCCCCACGGGACCCTTTAATAACCCCAACAACATTCCTAGGGGGTCAAGAGGGGGATACCTTGCCCCCTTTCATTAAATTCCCCCTTCGTTTTCCACCTCTTCTTCTCTCTCGATCCTACCGAGAGACAAGATGGCGTCCGCTCCGGACTGTTTAGAATGTTGACAGACACCGGAGAGCCAATCAGCTTTCTGCGCGCAAAGTTCCGATAAGCGAAAAGTAAGCGGACCGGATCGCTGCCCAGAGCGCTGTTACAGATATATATCTTGGTTTGAACGTTAATTTCTCAAAAACTACTGGAGCACATATATTGAGACCTAGCAAAGGCACATCGGGCTAACAGTCCCTACAATTTTGCCAAGTTTCGTGCAAATCCATTCAGCCGTTCGAGCTAAAAGTGAGTCCAACCGCCCTATGGAAAACTCAATGCAAAAAACGCGTTTTGGGACCCCCCTTTTTTCTCAGCCCCCCCTTGACGAAACCCCACCAAATTTTCAGGAGCTGCTCAGAAACAAAATGTGCCATTTTCCTGAAAATTTCAGCCGATTCCATCCACAAACGCCAAAGTTATTAGACATAGAATTTTCAAAAGTCCCATAGGGAATTTATCCTAACTATATATACCTACTGGCGAACGCCAGTAGGTAATATATATATATAACCTACTGGTGGTCGCCAGTAGGTAGTTATAGTTCGAACATAGCTACCATAGGAAATCTGCAACATTCTAGTGGGAATAACTTTGGCGCCAGTTGAGGAATTTGCGTGTAATTTTCCAAAATTTAGGCCAGCTCCGCTCTGCTCCTTCCCTGGAAGTTTTGGGGGGATTCGTCATGCGGGGGCCGAGAAAAAAGGGGGGTTCCAAAACATGTTTTCCCAATGTTAATTTCCATAGGACAATTAGACACGGCTACAGCCCGAACGGCTGAACGGAATTACACCAAACTTGGCAAAAGTGTAGGGACTGGTACGCAGAAGTGCCTTTTCTATATTTGGTGAAAATTGCTCCAGTGTTTTTTTCGAAACTTAACTTCAAAAATACATATATATCTATATGCTTGCTTCGAGTGCTTACAGGTACGCGTACAGGGGAGCGCACCCGGCGCGACACGGAGGTGCGCGAGCAGAAAGCTGATCGGCTCTCGGGTGTCTGTCAACATTCCCAACAATCCGGAGAGTTCGCCATCTTGTGTCTCGGTAGAATCGAGACACAAGAGGTGAAAAAAAAGAGGGAAATGATTAAAAGGGGGGCAGGGTAGACACTCCCTGACCCCCTAGATTTTGTGAGGGGGGCCTAGAAGGACCACAAAGGGCAAAAAAACTTTTTTTTTGGTTGAAATTTTCGCGGGGTAAGCGCTGGGTGCGTTTCCATGTACGCGTACCCAGAGCGTACCACAGGGAAAAACATTGAATGAAAATAGTGTAAAATAAGAATTTGGAATGCTTAGAGGTGGAGTAGCTCTAAAAAGAGCTGTTGTGGTATGTGGGTGATTTAAGTACCTACAAGTCGGTACCGATGCAAAGTCTAAAATTCAAGTGAAAGACTCTGTTCCCCTCATCTGCGAAATGTACACCGTCTCCTCTGTAGATATCTTGCATGTTGTAATGCAAGTTATTGTGGTATATGGAACTCATACCATAGTCTCTCAGGAAAGCAGAAACAGATCATTTTGGGATCCCCTGAGGAGGTCTAGGGGGTGAGGAGCACTCTACCCTGCCCCCTTTTCATGTTCTGAACTATTATGTTTCACTCTCTTCTGTAACTACACAAAATGGCAGCGATAGGGTGCATCAGAGACAGACAGTGAGAGAAAGGAGGCAGGTGATGAAGAAGATATGTCAAATACACATTGGAGAAAATATAGTGGGAGAAGGGAGGTAAATATGAGTAAACTTACTGTGCAACATAAAAATGTTGCACTTTATACTATAAGTCTCACATTATACTACAATCACTTCGCTACTACCTCATAAATTAGAAATAAAAATGAATAATATGTCAACCAATTTTTAATTTCTAAAAATTAATTTATTGTTCAGAATTTTCACAATTTAAAAGAGCTTGTAGCATGTCCTCATCAGGAATTTCCTCTTCAATCATATCATCAGGAATCTCCTCATGAAAAGTCCGCAATGATGATTGTTGAAATTCTATGGTATTCATACGTTCGATAAATTCTTCGTCAAGAGATTGATCAAAAAAATCATTTATGTCATCTGCTCCTTGTGAAAAAATTTCATTATTGGTGCTGTCAATATCCGTGACATTTAGAATTTCAATAAATGTAGTTGACAATTCAAAAGAAATTTCCTTGGTCTCCTCATTCTGATCCATTTATTTTTAAATTTCTTGCTGTAAATTGCAGAAAAAAGTAATCACTTTCATTTATCGTTTTTAGTAATACATAATATAAAACTAGCTTAATCAAGTATTTAGTTCTTTAAAAGTAATTGGGCAATGTATAGTATCAGGCAGGACCTAGAAATATAAAGCATTGCATGTGATGAAGCCTATCCTAATCCATAATTATCACAGAATGACTGTAAATAACTAAGAGAAAACATTTTTCAAATCATCTTAAAGGGTATAACATAGCTCCTCTTACAAATTAACAACTCACCTTTTTGAAAGTAGGAGAAGTGTTAGTACTGTCTAAATCAAACACCAGAAATTGAACACCAAAAATTCCTCACAAATGTACCTCAGACAGTAGTATCACAAAATGGCTGTGTTTTCCTCTCATTTAAGATATATACATAACCAATCAAACTTCATCACACATAAATTCAAAACCAAAGTAATATTTTAATTGGTTCTAAATTTCAACACTTTCAAATGTGTTTTCCCCATGCAATTTTCCATAGGACATTTAGACAATGCTACAGCCCGAACGGCTGAACAGAATTATACCAAACTTGGCAAAATTGTAGGGACTGGTGCGTAGTAGGGCCTTTTCCATATTTGTTTAAAATTGCTCCAGTGGTTTTTATGAAAAGCAACTTCAAAATCACATATATATCAAATTGCGTGCTTCGAGCGCTTACCGGTACGCGTATCGGGGAGCGCACCCGGCGCCCCATGGAGGTGCGCGAGCAGAAGGTTTATTGGCTCTCGGATGTCTGTCAACATTCCAAACAGTCCGGAGAGGGTAGACATCCCCTGACCCCCTAGGTTTTCTGAGAGGGGCCTAGAAGGACCCTGAAGGGCAAAAAACCTATATTTTTTAAAAAAACATTCGCGGGTAAGCGTTTTTCCCTCACTCCCTCTCTCTTAGCCTCACTCTCTCCATCCCCTCACTCTCTCACTCCTCTTTCATCATGCTCACTTCCTTTAACTCACCTACACTCCCTGACTTACCTTTCAATGCTCCCTCTCTCAGTCCCCTTCTCTCACTCTTTTCTTCACTTCCTGTGTCTCCTCACTCCCTCATTCCCCTTGTCTCACACTCACTTGCCTTTATCCACCACTCTTTCCTCATCAGTGATGTCATTTTGAGATGTCATCATTGATGTCATGAGTGATGTCACTGACTATGTCATGAGTGATGTAATATGTGACGTCATTAGCAGTGCATTGCGGGCGCGCCAGTTATAGTGAGTACAACTAACTATAATGTGGGAATTTCAATGGTTTTGTATGAGTAAATTGCCCGGCTAATTATAACTGGTGTGAAACCTATGGTTTTTTCAGTGAATATATATATATATATATATATATATATATATATATATATATATATATATATATTACCTACTGGCTATCGCCAGTAGGTATATATAGTTAGGATTAATTCCCTATGGGATTTCTGAAAATTCTATGTCTAATAACTTTTGCGTTTGTGGACGGAATCGGCTGAAATTTTCAGGAAAATGGCACATTTTGTTTCTGAGCAGCCCCTGAAAATTTGGTGGGGTTTCGTCAAGGGGGGGCTGAGAAAAAAGGGGGGTCCCAAAACGCGATTTTTGCATTGAGTTTTCCATAGGGCGGTTGGACTCACTTTTAGCTCGAACGGCTGAATGGATTTGCACGAAACTTGGCAAAATTGTAGGGACTGTTAGCCCGATGTGCCTTTGCTAGGTCTCAATATATGTGCTTCAGTGGATTTTGAGAAATTAACGTTTAAATCAAGATATATATCTGTAACAGCGCTCCGGGCAGCGATCCGGTCCGCTTACTTTTCGCTTATCGGAACTTTGCGCGCAGAAAGCTGATTGGCTCTCCGGTGTCTGTCAACATTCTAAACAGTCCGGAGCGGCCGCCATCTTGTCTCTCGGTAGGATCGAGAGAGAAGAAGAGGTGAAAAACGAAAGGGGAATTTAATGAAAGGGGGCAAGGTATCCCCCTCTTGACCCCCTAGGAATGTTGTTGGGGTTATTAAAGGGTCCCGTGGGGAAAATAAAAAAAAAATGATTTTTCACGGTAGAAGCGCTTCACGGGCCGCGAACTGGGCCGCAAACTGGTAGCGAAACGGGAATTCGCCATTTTGTGCTTCGTTAATTAAATTACTAGGTATAAGTGGGTGCGGGAGACGTATCCTAATCCCCTATGTTTCCTGAGGGTGGCTGAGGAGGCTGATATATGTTGATACATCTCTTCCAGCGGCTGCGCCATCTTGCCTTTTTTCCAATGCCACAATTTGTCGTGCACGGCAGCCATTTTAGATGCCAGGCTGGTCCCAGGCTATCACCTACCCCTGCGGATGTAGTTTATGGCCCCAGCTGTAGAGAATTCAGACATGCCAACCCTCCCGATTCAGGCGTGTGACTACTGATTTCAGTGTAGTCTCCCGCCTCCCGATTTCTGCAAGCAAAAACACGGGGGCATATTACGAACAACTAGCGATAATTTTTGTCTCTAACTTGTTTAGAGACAAAAATTATCGCCGCACATCGGCGATTTTTATCGCAGATAAACCTTGCTATTATCGCAGAAAAGTCAGCGATATTCATGTATTATCGAGCAAATGCTCTTAGCCATGTTATCCACCTCCCATTGGATAACATGGCTAAGAACTGCTCAGGGCAGGTGTTAGATTTTGGAGATATTCGCGCTTAGCGCGAATATCTCCAAAAGTTGGTAATAGAAGGTAGCGATGTTAGGGACTGTTTCCAGTCGCTAACATCTTGGCACGCCACTTAGCATGTCATTAGTGATAAGTATCACTGATATGCAAAGCGGGGCCCAAGATGGTCGCTATCTCCTTTTAGCTGTCACTAACTGGTGTTAGCGACAGCTTGGTAATAGGGAGATAATTTTATCTCCGCTTTCAAGGCTTTTAAAGCCAAAAAAGCGGAGATAAACCCCCTTGATAATATGCCCCACGATTCCTTGGGGGTTTCAGCTGACAGGGCTTGGTATTGTGTTACATGGTAATTTTTCCAGGAAACGTCAGAGGGTCGATGCAGGGGTTCTAGAAGAGGTGATAAACCATTTAAGCCTCATGAACAAGCGCATGGTCTTTTAAAGATTTGTGAAGTACTCGGAGCGGCGGTGTGTGTGTGTGCCCTCTTTCAGGAGCGGGTGGGGGGGCACTGCCAGCAACTTGCCAGGTCAGGTAGTGTTCAACACGTGCATCACCCTTTCTCTGCTTGCTATTGCGCTCCATGCTTTGGAAAGGTAAGAAAAAGAACGTGCATTTGAGTTTGAAATGTCCGATCCTGCAGCAGCACACTTCCAAAGCCCACACATGACAATAACCCGATTCAAGGCCCCATTCACCCGTTTTTAAAAAAATAGATAACACTCCAACAAAGTAAGGTTATAAAACTTTATTAACTATTAACTTTAACGAACGGAACAAAAACTAAAAACATTTAAACATTTCTCAACACAAAAAGCAACAATGGTTAGAAGCTGTCTTTTGTGCGAATAGTCCCAAGGCAGCACAACGTGCAGAGTTCTGGACGGCACCCAGGTGATGTCGCCTGGGTGCCGCACTGGTTTAGGGATCCTACAATGCAGCACAGAAAAACAGCGTGGGGCGTCCCGGGTGGTGCGGGGGGAGGCCTCGTCAGTAGCGGTCTGTGTCCAGTGTCACATGGCTGACACAACATGTACGACAGGCACCCAGGTGATGTCCAGTAAACTGCCGCACTGGTTTTGGTATCCTACAATGCTGCTCCGAAAATTGGCGTGCGGCGGCCCGGGGGGGGGCGTGGGGGAGGCGGCGTGAATGGGCCTCCCCAGGTGGCGGCCATCTAGCTGAGTTGCGCCCGCTCTTGCGGCTACAGCGTCTCGCTCACCATGTTGTTGAGTTGCTCCCACTCTTGCAGTGCAGCGATAGGCGGCTGCCACATGGCTCTTAAAATGGCGGACGGCTCCTCGGTTTTAGGCCTGGTCCACTGAAATGGCACTGGGACACTTTGGAACTCGGACGCTTGCCTGCTAGGGCTTGGGCTCCATTCTCGAAAAGCGTCCCCTCAGCCGTGAAGATTGTACAAAAGTCTTGGGGGCCCCCGACTCCCGCAGGCTTCCGGTGGGGAGCGGCTGCCATGATTGCTCACGGAATGACCACGACGGAGCCACGAGATGGTGGTGCTCTCATGCTGACGCCAGCTTCAGTCTGAATGATCCAGAAACAAGGTGGGGCTTTCATCGTTTGGGAAAAAAAAAATTTCTAAACCAATGAAAAGTGTTATTTTTAGGTCATATGACCAAGCCTTCCATCTTTAGGAAACCAAAAGTAAAATGAACCAATGAAAAGTTTTATAAACAAGTCACATGACCTGGTATGCGGCATAGGGCTACAAAAAGTGTAGAAAATCCGTTGGCACGTGAGGCGGCGTCAGTAGCGGACCGATGTGCGAATAGGCCGAAGGCAGCACAACGGGCCGAGATCCGGATGGTACCGAGGTGGTGTCCAGCAAATTGCCGCACTGGTGTGGCCATCCTACAATGCTGCGCCGAAAGACGGCGTGTCCAGCTGAGTTGCGGTCACTGTTGCGGTACAGTGACTCGAACGCGCCGAGATCCGGATGGCACCGAGGTGGTGTCCAGCAAATTGCCGCACTGGTGTGGCCATCCTACAATGCTGCGCCGAAAGACGGCGTGTCCAGCTGAGTTGCGGTCACTGTTGTGGTACAGTGAGTCGAACGCGCCGAGATCTGGATGGCCCCGATGTTGTGTCCAGCAAGTTGCCGCACTGGTGTGGCCATCCTACAATGCTGCGCCGAAAGTCGGCGTGGGGTGCCCCGTTGGCTTATGAGGTGATGTCAGTAGTGGACCGATGTGTGAATAGGTCGGAACCAGCACAAGGCGCCAAGATCCGAATGGCAAGTCCTGGATGTTGAGTGCCTCAGTTGAGAGTTCTGAGCAGTGCTTGTAAGACTGTCTGAAGCTTATTTGCACCTGCTGCAGCTTCACTAGGTCCGGCGGAACTTTTTTCCTTTTCCTTTCTGCTTCTTTTCCTACAATGCGTTTCATCTGAAGACACGACCAGGTCCCTGAATGTGTGCAGGGGGACGCTATTGATTGAATGAAAATGGCGGCTTGACACAAAGCTGACTCAAGCGTTACTGTTGGTGCTATACAGACAAAAATTGGTTTTCAGTTTGTACATTCTTCAGGTTTTTTTTTTCCATCCAAGTCTGATTGAGAGTTTGTAGAAAAATGGCTTCAGATTTTCCACATACTACTCTTCATCATTCTTCCTAAATGTAACAATGTGAAACTCACTAGGAGAACGGCTGTTTCTGTTTCCTTTCAAAATGCTGCCAACAATATTTTCTGAATGGAAGACACCATCTTGTAGCATAAAGGGCCGAAAGGGGTTCTGGTCTGGCCGATGGTTGGTGGAGACATTTTGACTATATCTTGGACCTGCCCGGCCTCGCCCAAAATGGCGCCGGTATAAATGGGACTCGTAACTCCTTGCCCGCAAATGTATATCTAGAAAATGTTATTGTAAGTGGCCCTGTTCTAATTTAATTACAAAATGTATGTCCACCGATTCCGCAACTGTTAGACACCTTAGTTCTTGCAACCTAATGGCCCGCTCGTTACGTTCCTCTACAGTGTAAATGTCTCCTCATCATATACGATTTCAGTTTGCTCCGTGGCCGGCCCACGTGGTTATAGGCCCGTATTTGTATACTGACATTTTCACAATAAAGGTTTTTAAAACAAAACACGGTAGTAGTATTTACATTGGTAAAGTTTTTACTTTTAGTCACTGTTTTCGAATCAGTAAAAGGCAAGTGAAATAAAGCAGTCCAATTACATGACGGATAAAAGGTATAATATGTAGGAACGCAGTAAAGATAAATGGTCAAGGGCAGTTGTGTTTTTCATGTCTGCAACATAAAGTGATCGATAAGAATCTGATAATCAGGCGTATCGGCGACTAAGACAGCAGGCCGAATCTCTTTTACTCAACGGCTCCGTCATGGAAGGAAGAAACGCCCTTTTTCTCGAAAAAGGAATATATTTTACTTGCAAGACAGTTGTAAATTTTCCGGGAAAGTACATTAGCCTGGAATATTATAACATATGTTTGAAAAAAAAATATTGTTCGAAAACAATAAAAAGCGTAATTTTTAGGTCATATGACCAAGCTTTTCATCATTAAATTAACAAAAGTAAAATGAAACAATGAAAAGTTTTATTAACAAGTCACATGACCTGTTATGCTTACGTTACGCGCTGCGCGCCGCGCCTCGGATCACTTCCGGGTGCGCTAACGCGGCGTGTCATAAAACGCATTACGCGACAACGTAGGTCAAGAATATAGTCTAAATGTCTCCACCAACCAGCGTTCAGAACACAACCCCTTTCAGCAGTCCAAAAAGTTTTGTTAAATGACAACAGAGGGGACAGGCAACAAGAACCATCAGTCAAAGAGGGGAGGGCAAGTTCTTCTCTTCCGGGTCATGTTGGGGCGCTACCGGAACTGATCGAATTGGTAGTCTATAGTGTTTCTGGATGTTTCAGACTAAAGCTGGCGTCAGCATGAGACCACTACCATCTCGTAGCTCCGTCGTGGCCATTCCACGAGCAATCATGGCAGCCGCTCCCCACCAGAAGCCTGCGGGAGTCGGAGGCCCCCAAGACTTTTGTAGAATCTTCACGGCTGAGGGGACGCTTTTCGAGAATGGGACCCAAGCCCTATCAGGGAAGCGTCCGAGTTCCAAGGTGTCCCAGGGCCATTTTAGTGGACCAGGCCCAAAACCGAAGAGCCGGCCGCCATTTTGAGAGTCCTGTGGCAGCCGCCTATCGCTGCACCGCAAGAGCGGGCGCAACTCAACTACATGGTGAGCGAGACGCTGTAGTCGCAAGAGCGGGCGGTAAACAGCTGAATGGCGGAAGAGGCACAGTGTAGCAAAAGCGGGCGGAATGGCAACTAAAACGATAAAGGGGCGCCCCACTACAGCTTGTCTTCAGGTCAAACGGATTGTGGGACAAGGTCCAGAATTGAAGAGTCATCAAAAGGCAAAAAGTTCCGCCGGACCCCGGGAGCCGGCCGCCTATGTCGGGGCGATCTCAGGCTACACCAGTGCTATAAGACTTGGGGAGGGTGTCGGAGCCAAGCGTCTTCTCCGAGTCCATGGCCATCACACCGCCCCTCAGGGGCCTCCGTCAAGCTGTTTAGGAAGGTAACATATCACATTGTTTTCTAATGCAGTCAGGTCCACAAACGACACTCACTTACTTTGAGAATAGTGAAGCTGCAGTAGGTGGAAATAAGCTTCAGACAGTGTTACAAGCACTGCTCAGAACTCTTAACTATGGCACCCAACATCCAGAACTTATGCTATTTGAGAATGGCAGTGACATCGAAGCATCTCAGGGACCAAAACCATTAACGTACTTTCACGTATGAAAATCTTACTTGGGGAGGGGGCAGGAGCGAAGCGCCCCCTCCCAGTCAGCGCCACCACACCGTATGTTGAAAATCTGAAGCCATCGTTCTACAAAGTCAACCAAACTTGGATTGAAAAATCTAGAAAAATGTACAAACTGAAAACCAGTTTTGGTCTGCATAGCATCAGTAGCAACGCTTGAGTCAGCTTTGTGTCAAGCCGCCATTTTGATTCAACAAAGCACAGGCATTGAAAAAGGCTGAAATTCAGAACTCTAAACTATGGCACCCAACATCCAGGAGCTTGCCATCCGGATCTTGGAGCCTTGTGCTGTTTTCGATCTATTCACACATCGGTCCACTACTGACATCATCTTATAAACCAACGTTAAATAGTTTTTTAATAAAATGTTTTACCCTGTTTCTTTGCTGGTGTGTTGTCTATATTTTTAATATTTGCATAGGGTTTGTCGTTATTTTGGGCGGGATGGGTGACGGAGCCGAGCTGTCTTGCAGCCCTCATGGTGTGGAGCTCAGTTCATCTCACTATTTTTGTATTTCTCATGAAGGGTTGTTCCTAATATTTCTATTTTAGCGAGGTCAAAAAGAGATCCAATTAGTGGCCTACTGATTTTGCTCGATTATTTTTATTTTTTTACACGATTTTTCACTATCTGCAAAGACTAAACAGAGTATTGCGACTTTGTGCTTGTTTGTAAATAGAGAATGATCCAAAGAGAACCAATTCTAAAACAGTAAATGCTTGGACAACAATCAATCAAATGGAGAGACAAGCAGGCACGACGGATTACAACGGGGGTAAAGGCCTGCGTTAACTACCCTTCAGTATCTGCAAAGAGAGAGTACTACTAAGACAAAAGAGGGGAGGGGGGGTGCAGCGTTCAAAGCACATCAGCGTGCATAAATACGAAAATGTTTTTATCTATCACGTACTTGACATTTTAAAGCTTTTCATATTTGCTATTAAAAAACCAATGAAATTCACAGAAAAAACCATAGGTTATAGTGGATATATAGTTAGGAATTTGCATTTACAAAACCTTGAAAATTCAATGAAAAAACCATTGGTTTTAGGCCATATATAGTTAGGGATTTGCATTTACAAAACCTTATTTTACTCGCATAAAACCATTGAAATTCCATATATAGTTATAAGCGCTAACTATATATCGCGCACCCGCAATCCACTGCTGATGATGTCACATATTACATCATTCATGACATGGTTAGTGACATCACTGATGACATCTCAAATGACATCACTGATGACATCACTGAAAACATCTCATTTGACATGACTGATAACATCACTGATGATATCATTCATGTGATAATACGATGAACCTCTTCAGACTCTAATATAACCTTAGATACAATCAGTGTAAACAGACACTCACAGACTGTCACTCATCCATGGAGTTACTCACACACCTAGTCAGTCATGCAAAGAATCAATCACACCTCCATTTCCTCAAATATACAGTTATACAAACTTTACTTATTCAAACATATACTAACACATATTTACTCTCTTATACAATCCCTGATACAAGTTCACAATGATCCATACAGCCACTCACACATTCACTGGCTCTTATGCACAGTTATTTATATATGTCAACTCTCACATGTACTGTGTTTTACATATGTACTTACTTTGACATGTAGCACTGAGATATCCATTCACTCACCAATACACTCATGCACACAGTCAACCGCCCATACAGCTGTTTCCACATGCACTTTTGAAACCATACATCTAGTGAATCAACTGCTCACACATCTATGCACAGAGTCACACACCTCCCAGCCACCCACACACACACTCAGTATCCCATACAAATACTTGGGCAACCAATCAATAACCCATATAGTTACTCATATAGCTACTTATCAACACATGGAACAGTTTACAGAACAACAGACATAATGATGCACAAATAGTGACAGTTTAGTCACTAACCCATGCACTCAGTGAGACACATTTAATCACTCACTCATACAGTCAGTCATGCACCTACTAAATCCTTCATCCAGACACTTATATATCCACTCATTCTTCAATATGTAAGAGATATTTTAACTTTACAGAAACATACAGTCACTGGATGATGTCATCAGTGATGTCATCAGTGATGTCATTTGAGATGTCATCAGTGATGTCACTAACCATGTCATGAATGATGTAATATGTGACATCATCAGCAGTGGATTGCGGGTGCGCGATATATAGTTAGCGCTTATAACTATATATGGAATTTCAATGGTTTTATGCGAGTAAAATAAGGATTTGTAAATGCAAATCCCTAACTATATATGGCCTAAAACCAATGGTTTTTTCATTGAATATATATATATATATATATATACATATATATATATATATATATATATACATATATATATTACCTACTGGCGGTCGCCAGTAGGTAGTTATAGTTAGGATAATTTTCAATGTTAAATCTCAACATTCTATTTTGAATAACTTTGGCGCCGGTTGACGAATCTGCCTGAAATTTTCAGGAAAATGGTCTCATGGCGGTCCGGTCCTTCCCTGAAAGTTT
Organism: Lissotriton vulgaris; assembly: GCF_964263255.1. Taxonomy (NCBI): domain Eukaryota; kingdom Metazoa; phylum Chordata; class Amphibia; order Caudata; family Salamandridae; genus Lissotriton; species Lissotriton vulgaris. Next base: position 505,204,198 of record NC_141694.1, read on the forward strand.
GGGGGGGATTCGTCAAGTGGGGGCCGAGATAAAAGGGGGGTCCCAAAACGCGTTTTCCCCATGTTAATTTCCATAGGGCGGTCGATTTCACTTTTAGCCCGAACGGCTGAATGGATTTCCACCAAACTTGGCAAAATTGTAGGGACTGGTAGCCCGATGTGCCTTTGCTATGTCTCAAGATATGTGCTCCAGTGGATTTTGAGTAATTTAGGTTCAAAAAAATATATATATCTATAGGCGCTCTCCCGTGCGCGCACGGGAGTGCGCTCCAGGCGCGACACGCGACTTGCGCGCAGGAAGCTGATTGGATCTCAGTTGTCTGTAAACATTCTAAACAGTGCGGAGCGGCCGCCATCTTGTGTCTCGGTAAAATCGAGACACAAGGGGTTTGAAAAAAAAAGGGGCAAATGACCATAAGGGGGAAGAGTAGACCCCCTCTGACCCCCTAGGTTTGATGTAGGGACTAAAATAGGGTCCTGCAGGGCATTAAAATTTTTTTTTCGTTTTGCGCGGGGATAGGCGCTCTCCCGTGCGCGCACGGGAGTGCGCTCCAGGCGCGACACGCGACTTGCGCGCAGGAAGCTGATTGGATCATAAGGGGGAAGAGTAGACCCCCTCTGACCCCCTAAATCCAGGACTATATTTATGAAGGCCTTGCGAATTTTCAATGTTAAATCTCAACATTCTATTTTGAATAACTTTGGCGCCGGTTGACGAATCTGCCTGAAATTTTCAGGAAAATGGTCTCATGGCGGTCCGGTCCTTCCCTGAAAGTTTGGGGGGGATTCGTCAAGTGGGGGCCGAGATAAAAGGGGGGTCCCAAAACGCGTTTTCCCCATGTTAATTTCCATAGGGCGGTCGATTTCACTTTTAGCCCGAACGGCTGAATGGATTTCCACCAAACTTGGCAAAATTGTAGGGACTGGTAGCCCGATGTGCCTTTGCTATGTCTCAAGATATGTGCTCCAGTGGATTTTGAGTAATTTAGGTTCAAAAAAATATATATATCTATAGGCGCTCTCCCGTGCGCGCACGGGAGTGCGCTCCAGGCGCGACACGCGACTTGCGCGCAGGAAGCTGATTGGATCTCAGTTGTCTGTAAACATTCTAAACAGTGCGGAGCGGCCGCCATCTTGTGTCTCGGTAAAATCGAGACACAAGGGGTTTGAAAAAAAAAGGGGCAAATGACCATAAGGGGGAAGAGTAGACCCCCTCTGACCCCCTAGGTTTGATGTAGGGACTAAAATAGGGTCCTGCAGGGCATTAAAATTTTTTTTTCGTTTTGCGCGGGGATAGGCGCTCTCCCGTGCGCGCACGGGAGTGCGCTCCAGGCGCGACACGCGACTTGCGCGCAGGAAGCTGATTGGATCATAAGGGGGAAGAGTAGACCCCCTCTGACCCCCTAAATCCAGGACTATATTTATGAAGGCCTTGCGCTGTTAGTTTTGCGCTTCCTGTGCGTCAATTTTTGTGACGCACCAGCGGTGTAAAAAAATGCGCATTGTTATGCAATATTTAAAAAGTGACGCATCTATCTAGATGCGTCACTTTTTAAATATAGTGCAACGAGGTACATTTTATTACACTGCTGGTGTTATGCGTCACTTTTCTGTGCGCACTCCTTATGACGTTCCAGATGTGTCATATTTAATGTATGACGAATCATGTTGCAGATACAATATGGCGCAGAGTTTTAAAAAGTGACCCATGTACCTAGATGCGTCACTTTTTAAAAATAGCGTCAGGTATAATGTATGCAGAGGGGGTGTTCTCCCGCAAAAAGCTTTGTAATAGCGACGCAGTGAAATCTTTGAGATTTCACTGCGTCAGTTTTAGGATGCTGTTGCGTCAAAATCTTGTGCCTGCTTTACAGCAGGTGTTAGACTGAGGCAAGACCTTTCATATGCTGCTTTCCCCATTTGAAAGGACACATTACTGGAGTTGCGTCACTTTTGTGACGCACTCCAGCAATGCGTTACTTGGAATGTCATAAGGAGTGCGCACAGAAAAGTGACGCATTGCACCAGTAGTGTAAAAAAATGTGTTGCGTTGCGTTATATTTAAAAAGTGAGGTATCTAGGTAGATGGGTCACTTTTTAAAATCAAGCGCCACATTATATCTGCGTGAGGTATAATGCATGCAGAGGGGGTGTTCCCCCACAAAAAGCTTTGTAATAGCGACGCAGTGAAATGTTTGAGATTTCACTGCGTCACTTTTAGGATGCTGTTGCATCCTTTAAATATAGTGCAACGAGGCACATTTTATTACACTGCTGGTGTGATGCGTCACTTTTCTGTACACAGTCCTTATGACATTCCAGATGTGTCATATTTAATGTATGACGAATCATGTTGCAAGGAGTTACAGATACGTCAGTATTTCTGACATATGTGTAAACATAAAAGTGATGCGAGGCCGGCGCAAAATTTTGACGCAATAGCATCCTAAAAGTGACGCAGGGAAATCTCATAGATTTCAGTACGTTGTTATTACCAAGCTTTTTGCGAGGGATTGCCCCCTCTGCATACATTATACCTGATGCAGATACAATATGGCGCAGAGTTTTAAAAAGTGACCCATGTACCTAGATGCGTCACTTTTTAAAAAATAGTGTCAGGTATAATGCATGCAGAGGGGGTGTTCCTTGCAAAAAGCTTGGTAATAATGACGCAGTGCGTCACTTTTAGGATGCAGTTGCGCCAAAATCTTGCGCCTGCTTCACAGCAAACCTTTCACATGGTGCTTTTTCCATGTGAAAGGACACATTACTGGAGTTGCGTCACTTTTGTGACGCACTCCTGCAATGCGTTACTTTTGTGTTTACAGATATGTCAGAAATACTGACATATCTGTAACTCCTTGCGAATTGATTAGTCATATATTAAATATGACATATGTGGAATGTCATAAGGAGTGCGTCCAGATAAGTGACGCATCGCTATTTTCACGTAGCGATGCGTCACTTTTCAGAAATGAGGCCTCCAGTTTATTCACTGTGTCATAACTTTCTTTTCTAACACTCACCTTCTTTCAGTCCTCCTACTTCACTTCCTTTCACCTCTCATACCTTTCTGTTCTTTCTTACTCATTCTCCTTTCAATTATCAATGCACTATATTTCACTTACTCTTCATTTTTTAAGATTATAGCTCTTTGATGAGAATTGGAGGTAGTTCTGAAAAGAACTTTTGGTTTTCTTCTTTTAACTGAAGAGGAACAAAAACAGGGAATAGAAACTGCTCAACAGGAGCAAAAAGAAAAGAAAAAAATTAGGGGTGGGAAGGGCAGTGATGGTTCTCTAATGCCCGAACCATGAGCAGGACACTTTGCTCCCCATAGGTGAGGAGTTGATTGCAGTATCTGCATCTGACGACCCCATGGTTGAATGCAGGTTGGATGTTTGCTACCTGCCCCTGAGATTGTTCTCTTCCAGAAGAAGTTGCTCCTCCTGTTGATGTAGAGGCCCCACCTCTGGGAACCTCCTGTGCCAGAGCCCTGACACTTTCTCGGGCAAAATTCTGGGGGTGCCTGGTCTCCACATGGCGAATCATGGTGAAGTTGCCAAAAGAGTATTTTTTTTGGGGGTTACCCCGTGACAGGACCTTTTTGCAGATCCTGCACTCTACTTTTGGTGCATTCACCTTCTTCTGGTCTGCTGGAAATTTAAAGAATTTCCAGATGAAATGTCCCTTCACCTTTGGGGTAGGTGGCTCTTCATCAATGAAGTCATCTTCACTGCTGGATGATCTGGCAGCCATGATGAATCCAGGAATATGGAGCAGCAAAAAAGGCAGGTCTTTCAGTCACAAAAGTGAAAGAAGAAGTGAAGGAAATGGGTGGGGATTTCATTCATTGTAAAAAAAAACTGTTAGCAACCAATGAAAAGTGTTATTTTAGGGTCACATGACCCGACGCGTTTACGCTGCGCGCTCCGGTGCACTTCCGGGTGCGTTTACGCTGCGCGATCGTAGGCGCTTCCGGGGCGCACACGTGGCGCGATCGTAGGCGCTTTTGCGTGCGTTTAGGCGCCGCGCACGTAGGCGCTTCCGAGGGCACGTACGTTGCGCGCCGAAGTGACGTCATCAATCTTTAATAGAAATGCATAATCATTTTCCATATTAAAAAAAACAAATTTTATTTGTATGGTACGAAATGTTTTGCATTATTATTAACTTTTCATTCATATTTTTTTTTCACGAACGACAGTTGCGCTCTGGGTGCGCTTTCAGATGAGCTCTCGGAGAAGCTTACAGGAGAGCTTAGCTGAAAGCTTCCAGGAGCGCGCACCCAGAGCGCAAAAGAAAAAAATTATAAAAAAAATGAATACTTAAAAAAAACAGCAAATTGTAAAAAAAAAAAAGGTTAGAAACTCGATATACAAAGGAATTAGCATTTAAAAAACCTATGAAATACACTGAAAAAACCATAGGTTTCACACCAGTTATAGTTAGGAATTAGCATTTTAAAAACCTATGAAATTCACTGAAAAAACCATAGGTTTCACACCAGTTATAGTTAGGAATTAGCATTTAAAAAACCTATTAAATTCACTGAAAAAACCATAGGTTTCACACCAGTTATAGTTAGCTGGAAATTTTACTGATATAAAACCATTGAAATTCCCACGTTATAGTTAGTCGGACTCACTATAACTTGCGCGTGCAATGCACTGCTGATGACATCACATATTACATCACTCATGACATGGTCAGTGACATCACTCATGACATCACTGATGACATCATCCTTGCGACAGAGTGACAGACCTCCTTTTAGTGTAATGTAACCCTTGAAACACATATTCAAAAATAGAAACTAATATTTTCAAAAAAGTGGATATACCCATACCAGTTACAACAACCAATTCAGTAATACCACCATCTAATACACATCCACTCATGTGTATGTATATGGGTTATTAGATATTTTTATTAGTATCAGTATGAGTGTCTATATGGTTTGGTGGGGGTATTACTTAGCACATAGATGCATGAGTGACTGACTCTTTGTTTGTATGTGTTTTGAAGACAGCATATGTACAGGACTGTATGGGTGGATGAGTGTCTATATGTGTTTGTTAGTGAGTGAATGACTGTCTCACTAGTGTCTTTATCAGTAACTACATATGTTTTAATCTGTGAGAGTAAGAGATTGTAAGAGTTCCTGTTTAAATAAGTATGTGTTTATATAAGTGATTGTTTAAGAGAATAAATATGTGTAATTTTAAATAGAAGTAAGGTGGAAGTATGTGTATAACTCTATATTCAAATAAATGGATGTTCAATAGTTTATTTGCACGTGTGAATATGTGTGTGAGTAACTTTTGGATGAATGTCGGTGTGTAACAGGATGTATAGGTGTATCACTTCATATGATGAGTGAGTATATGTATGAGTGACTATATAGAACTGTTGGTGAATGAGTGGATGTGTATATAGATAGTGGAATTACTGAATTGCTTGTTGTAACTGATATAGGTATCTCCATTTTATTAAAAATTTCAGTTTCTATTTTTGAATATGTGTCTCAAGGGTTACATTATAGTGAAAGGAGGTCTCTCACTATGTCACAAGGATGGTGTCATGAGTGATGTCACTGACCATGTCATGAGTGATGTAATATGTGATGTCATCAGCAGTGCATTGCACGCGCAAGTTATAGTGAGTCCGACTAACTATAACGTGGGAATTTCAATGGTTTTATATCAGTAAAATTTCCAGCTAACTATAACTGGTGTGAAACCTATGGTTTTTTCAGTGAATATATATATATATACATTACCAGTAGGTAGTTATAGTTAGGATTTTTTTCAATGCAAAATCTCAAAATTCTATTTGGAATAACTTTGGCGCCGGTTGACGAATCTGCCTGAAAATATCCTCAAATTTGCCTCGCAGAGCTCCAGTTCTTCCTTGAAAGTTTCAAGGGGATTCGTCAAGCGGGGGCCAAGATAAAACGGGGGTCCCAAAACGTGTTTTCCCCATGTTAATTTCCATAGGGCGGTCGAACTCACTTTTAGACCGAACGGCTGAATGGTTTTCCACCAAACTTGGCAAAATTGTAGAAACTGGTAGCCCGATGTGCCTTTGCTATGTCTCAAGATATGTGCTGCAGTGGAGTTTGAGTAATTTAGTAATTGATTGGCTCACGGGTGTCTGTAAACATTCGAAACAGTCCGGAACAGTCGGTAGGATCGAGACACAAGAGGTGGCAAAAAAGGGGGAAATGACCATAAGGGGGCAGGGTAGACCCCCCCCCCCCGACCCCCTAGGCTTAATGTGGGGGCTATATTAGGGTCCCGCGGGGCAAAAAAAAAAAATCGATTTGCGCGTGGGGAGCACCCGGTACGCGCTCCGGGGAGCGGACCGGGTAGCGTAGCATGGGGAAAAACCAGTTTATTCACTGTGTCACCTCTACGACCCTTTCTTGCGTCAATACGTCCCTTTTGCATACATTACACCTGATATAGGTCTAATGTGGCGCAGGGGCTTACAAAGTGACGCATCTACCTAGATGCGTCACTTTGTAAATATGACTGAATAAGGTGCATTTTTTACAGCACTGGTGCGTTACAAAAAGTGACGCTCCGGTGGCGTTAAAGTGACGCATGGCCTCATAAATGGGCCAGGCCCCATGTGAAAGGGCCTGCACGCCTGCTGTGAAACACGTGTAAGATTTGGACGCAACAGCGTCATAAAAGTGATGCAGTGATATCTCATAGATTTCACTGCGTCACCTCTACGACCCTTTCGTGCGTCAAAACGTCCCTTTTGCATAAATTACACCTGACGTAGGTATAATGTGGCGCAGGGGTTAGCAAAGTGACACATCTACCTAGATGCGTCACTTTGTAAATATGACTGAATAAGGTGCATTATTTACAGCACTGGTGCGTCACAAAAAGTGACGCACCGGTGGCGTTAAAGTGACGCATGGCCTCATAAATGAGGCCTTCAGTCTTCTAGTCATGCTTCATATTAAATTTACGACGTATTATGTCGGAAGTACTTACAGATACGTCAGTATTTCAGACGTATCTGTAAGCGCAAAAGTGATGCATTGCTGGAGTGTGTCACAAAAATGATGCAACTCCAGCAATGTATCCTTTCACATGGGGCCAGGCCCCATGTGAAAGGGCTTGCATCAGTCTTACGCCTGCTGTGATACAGGCGTAAGATTTGGATGCAACAGCGTCATAAAAGTGACGCAGTGATATCTCATAGATTTCACTGTGTCACCTCTACGACCCTTTCTTGCGTCAATACGTCCCTTTTGCATACATTACACCTGACGTGTGTCACAAAAATGATGCAACTCCAGCAATGCATCTTTTCTTACCCTTCCACACCCCCGTTCCTTTTCAACATTTTCTTTGAATATCCACATTCCCCATATTCACTCTCCTTCTCCTTACTTTCCTTCCCATTATCAATGCACTCCACTTCACTTACTCTTTTTCATGTTTTTTAAGAATATACCTCTTTGATGAGAATTGGAGGTAGTTCTGAAAATAACTTTTTTTTTTCTTTTTTAAGAACAGAAACAAAAACAGGGAATGGAAACTGCTCAACAGGAGCAAAAAAAAAAAAAAACTTAGGGCTGGGAACGGCAGCGATGGTTCTCCAATGCTCGAACCATGAGCAGGACACTTTGCTCCCCAAAGGTAAGGAGTTGATCGCAGTATCTGCATTTCAGGACACCTTTGTTGAATGCAGGTTGAATATTTGGAACCAGCTCCTGTGATCACCCCCTTACAGAAATAGTTGCTCCTCCAGTGGATGTAGAGGCCCCATCACTGGGAACCTCTTGTGCCAGAGCCCTGACACTTTCCCGGGCAAAATTCTGGGGGTGCCTTCTCTCCACATGGCGTATCATTGTGAAGTTCCCAAAAGAATATTTCTTTTTGGGGTCACCCCGTGACAGGACTTTTTGCAGATCTTGCACTCCACTTTTGGAGCATTCACCTTTTTCAGTCCTTCTGGTATGGAAAATAATTTCCAGATGAAATGCTCTTTCACCTTTGGCTGAGGAGGCTCTTCATCGATGAATTCAGGCTCATCTTCACTGCTGGATGGTCTGGCAGCCATGATTAACCAAGAAAGATGCAAGAGCAAAAAGGCAGGTCTTTCAGTCACAAAAGTGAAAGAAGTGAAGGAAATGGGTGGGGATTTCATTCTTTGTAAAAAAAACTGTTAGCAACCAATGAAAAGTGTTATTTTAAGGTCACATGACTTGACGCGCTGACGCTACGCGCACCGGAGCGCTTCTGAGTGCGCATACGCGGCGCGAACGTAGGCGCTTCCGGGGCGCATACATGGCGCGAACGTAGGCGCATACGCGGCGCGAACGTAGGCGCTTCCGGGGCGCATATGCGGCGCGAACGTAGGTTCTTCCGAGGCGCATATGCAGCGCGAACGTAGGCGCTTCCGGGGGCGCTTACGCAGCGCGCCGAAGTGGCGTTTTGATAGTTTCACGGAAATGCTAAATTATTTTCGTTTCCTTATTCAAAAAAACTGCTTTTATATGTATGGTACTAAATGTCTTGCGTTATTATTTACTTTTCATTCATATTTTTTTACACGAACGCAAGTAGCGCTCTGGGTGCGCTTTCCGGAGAGCTTACCGGTGAGCGGACCCAGAGCGCCCCCCAAAAAAATGTTTAAAAAAAATAATAATATTTTAAATATTATTATTAAAAAAAATAATACTAATTAATACTCACACAAATCAGCAAATTAAAAAAAAATCGTAGGTTACAAACTCGATATAGAAAGGAATGAGCATTTAAAAAACCTATGAAATACACTGAAAAAACCATAGGTTTCACACCAGTTATAATTAGGAATTAGCATTTAAAAAACCTAATAAATTCACTGAAAAAAACATAGGTTTCACACCAGTTATAGTTACCTGGAAATTTCTACTGACATAAAACCATTGAAATTCCCACGTTATTGTTAGTTGGACTCACTATAACTTGCGCGCCTGCAATGCACTGCTGATGACGTCACATATTACATCACTCATGACATGGTCAGTGACATCACTCATGACATCACTCATGACACCATCCTTGTAACAGAGTGACAGACCTCCTTTCAGTGTAATGTAACCCTTAAAACACATATTCAAAAATAGAAATTAACATTTTCAAAAAAATGGAGATACCCATACCAGTTACAACAAACAATTCAGTAATTCCACCATCTATATACACATCCACTCATTCACCAACAGTTCTATATAGTCACTCATACATATACTCACTCATCATATGTAGTGATACACCTATACATCCTGTTACACACCGACAGCCATCCAAAAGTTACTCACACACATACTCACACATGCAAATAAACTATTGAACATCCATTTATTTGCATATAGAACTATACACACACTACCACTTTACTTCTATGGAAATTTACACATACTTACTCTCTTAAACAATCACTTATAGAAACACATGCTTATTTAAACAGGAACTCTTACAATCTCTCGCTCTGACATATAGTCACTTATATACATCAATACTCACATATAATAGATTAAAACATATGTAGTTACTGATAAAGACACTAGTGAGACAGTCATTCACTCACTATCACACACATATACACACTCATCCACCCATACAGTCCTGCACATATGCTGTCTTCAAAACACATACAAACAGTGAGTCAGTCACCAGCCCATGCAGCCACTTATACACAAAGTGAAACACTGATACATATATTTCAATATTTAAAAGTTACTCGCTAATATATGTATTCACTAAGATACACTTAATAAGGCAGTTAACAAATAATTTTTTTTAAAAACATCCATTTACACACTTATTTAACCATTTATTATTCCATCGACCTTTACAAATACATATATAAAACAAATTTATTTTTCAGAAAGACACACATTCACTGGATGGTGTCATCAGTGATGTCATGAGTGATGTCACTGACCATGTCCTGAGTGATGTAATATGTGACATCATCAGCAGTGCATTGCAGGCGCGCAAGTTACAGTGAGTCCAACTAACTATAACGTGGGAATTTCAATGGTTTTATGTCAGTAAAATTTCCAGGTAACTATAACTGGTGTGAAACCTATGGTTTTTTCGGTGAATATATATATGTATATGAATATTTGTATATATATATATAGGAATTAGCATTTACAAAACCTTAAAAATTCACTGAAAAAACCATAGATTATAGACCATATAGAGTTAGGGATTAGCATTTACAAAACCTTATTTTACTCACACAAAACTATTGAAATTCGCATATATAGTTAGTTGCACTAACTATATATCGCGCACCCGCAATCCACTGCTGATGATGTCACATATTACATCATTCATGACATGGTCAGGGACATCACTGATGACATCATCCAGTGACTGTATGTTTCTGTAAAGTTAAAATATGTCTTACATATTGAAGAATGAGTGGATGTATAAGTGTCTGGATGAAGGATTTAGTAGGTGCATGACTGACTGTATGAGAGAGTGATTAAATGTGTCTCACTGAGAGCATGGGTTAGTGACTAAACTGTCTTTATTTGTGCATCATTATATCTGTTGTTCTGTAAACTGCTGCATGTGTTGATCAGTAGCTATATGATTAACTATATGGGTTATTGATTGGTTGCCCAAGTATTTGTATGGGATAGTGAGTGTGTGTGGGTGGCTGGGAGGTGTGTGACTCTCTGCATAGATGTGTGAACAGTTGATTCACTAGATGTATGGGTTCAAAACTGCATGTGGAAACAGCTGTATGGGTGGTTGACTGTGTGCATGAGTGTATTAGTGAGTGAATGGATATCTCAGTGCTACATGTCAAAGTTAGTACGTATGTAAAACACAGTACATGTGAGAGTTGACATATATAAATTACTGTGTATAAGAGCCAGTGAATGTGTGAGTGGCTGCATGGATCATTGAAAACTTGTATCAGTGATTGTATAAGAGAATAAAAATGTGTTAGAATATGTTTGAATAAGTAAGGTGTGTATAACTGTATAGTTGAGGAAATGGAGGTGAGATTGATTCTTTGCATGACTGACTAGGTGTATGAGTAACTCCATGGATGAGGGACAATCTGTGAGTGTCTGTTTACACTGAGTGTATCTAAGGTTATATTAGAGTCTGAAGAGGTTCATCGTATTATCACATGAATGATGTCATGAATGATGTAATATGTGACATCATCAGCAGTGGATTGCGGGTGCGCGATATATAGTTAGTGCAACTAACTATATATGCGAATTTCAATGGTTTGTGTGAGTAAAATAAGGTTTTGTAAATGCTAATCCCTAACTATATATGGTCTATAACCTATGTTTTTTTCAGTGAATTTCAAAGGTTTTTTAATAGCAAATATCAAAAGCTATAAAATGTATTCTTATTTTAATGGAAAAATATATTTTATATGTTTTTAATATAATTTTTTTATGTGTATATTTTTTTTTGTTTCGCTACCGGTCCACGCACCGGGTAGCTTCCCGTTAGCTCAATTTGGTTCCGCAACCCGGTCCGCGAACGGGTAAACGTTCCGTTAGCGCAACTACCGCATTAGAAAACAACATTGTGACGCGTCGCGTAAGCGCGACGTATTGCGTTGCCGCGTAATGCGTCTTATGACGCGCCGCGTCAGCGCACCCGGAAGCGTTCTGGAACGCGAACCGAGGCGCGAAGCGCAGCTACCCAGAAGCGCTCCCGGTGCGTAGCGGGACGCGCAACGTAAGCGGAACAGGTCATGTGACTTGAAAATAACACTTTTTATTGGTTGATTTCACTTTTGGTTTCCTAATGATGTAAGGCTAGGTCATGTGACCTAAAAATAACACTTTTCATCGGTTTAGAACATTTTTTTCCCCAAATGATGAAAGCCCCCTCCTATTTTTCTCACTCTGACTTTCAACTTTGTGAGAGGAAGACCTATTTTGCTTATTGGGAGATGGCTTCAATTTTAGCTGCAGCTGGTGGACCCCCACCACCACCACCACCTCCTAGGAAGGATGGACCACCTCCCCATTTCATTCCCAACCCTGAAGAAGAGGAGGAAGAAGAAGAACAGGATGTACATGACATAGTATTTTTGCCTGAAGAGCCCCGGGAATCACACCGCAAGGACAATTTCATTTTGCAGTATTTTACATTTCCTCAAGGCCAAAAAAAGGTGAATGCCCGTCATGTTACATGCCTGATATGCAAAGAAGTTCTGTCCCGAGGTACAGATAAAAAGTATAGCTTTGGGAACTTTACTATGCATCACCACATGCAAAGGTGGCATCCAATAAATTACAGTGTGGTGGAGGTGCGTAACCTACGTGAAAATCCACCAACTCCTGTGGCCACCACCTCAACGCATGAAAGTCTTTCGGGACCAGAGGCGAGGGAGACGGTCCCCACTATCCAAACTAATTTTCAACACATCAAGCTGGTGTGTATTTATTGTGCGGGTTTGCTTTCTTACGGCGAAATGATCATAAACTTAATGAACAGACCATTTGAAAATCACAAGTGCTCCAAACGCCCCAAAAAGTGATTTTTTTTGTTGCTCCTGTTGAGCCGTTTCTAATGCCTGTTTTTTGTTGTTACCCCTGAAAAAAACAAAAAAAAATTAAAATTGTTCAAAAAATACAAAAAAAATAAAAAATGTTCAGAAAAATAATAAAAAAAATATAAAACAATAAAAGAAAAAGTTCTTTTCAGAACTACCTCCCATTTATAAAAAATTGCTAAAATGTTTAGCAATCTTGCATTCTCTTTTTTTTTGATTCGCTTCCTGGTTCGCGCCCCGGTATGCGAACCGGAAACGAACCAAAAAAAAAAAGATAAAAAAATAGTGTATATAAGAGAAGGAGACAGAGAGAATAATGTTAAAAGAAAGACAGCTAGAGGGAGTAACACAGAGATACTGTATAATAGATAATTATACAAAAAAAAGTTGTAAGCGGGAAAAATTGAGAAAAAGAAAATAGAAAAGGAAGTGAAAGAAAAAAAGAGTGTAGAAGAATAATAAACAAGGGTTACTTGGAGAATGTGAATGAATTTTCAAATTAAAAAGAAACAGAGTAAAGGATGTGGAATAAGAAGTAGGGATAGAACCGGACTAAAACAACAACCCTGAGGGAAGGTGTTAAAAAAAAGAGAGTGTTAGTAAATAGGATTAAAACAAGGTGTATCATAGTGAATAAAATAAAAACATGTGCAATGACAGAGAGAAAAAACAGAAAGAAGAAAAGAAGAAGTGATAGAAAAAGAATAATTGAAACAGCAAAGAAATGAACATAAGATACTGTGCATGAACTACAGAGAGAAAGCATAAAGAACAACTTGTAAAAGAGTGAAGAGACAGTGACAGTTTGTGTTAGAGAAACGGACTGAGTGAAAAGGTGTGAGGAACTGTGAGAACAGAGGGACTGAGAAAAGGAGTGGACGGAGTAGAATAAGTAAGTAATAGAAAAGGAATGAGGGAAGTAGCAAAGGCAGGAAACTGAGGGTTAAAGAAATGAAGCAGTGGAACTAATAAAAGTTAAATGTGAAAGAGATGTAACGGAATGAGTACTAAACCCTTACCTTATAATTGTTGTTAACTTAGTCACTTGTTATTTTTATACTTTCAATCTGTGAATGAAAGAACAAAAATTTAAAAATTGATAGAAGGTAGTAAAAGATGAGTGAGCATGAGACAAGATGAGTACATATTAAAAATCACAATTCAAAGTACAGAATTAATTATACATATTAAACAGTTTATTTTTGCTGTTCTCAGAATATATCAAATTTCACTAAAAACAGTGAGTTGAAGGTATTCATCATATAACAGCGGGGAAAAAAAACACAATCAAAATGATTGTGTTTACAAAACCCATATAATATAACCAATCAGAAATCAGAACTCCTCAAAAGTAACTTACTTTCCATGACGTCAAAGGATGTCATATGAACAGCTTATACTCTGTTGTGCTGTTATTATTTTCTGTCCGCCACTTTCTGAAAGATAAGCTCCATCGTTTTAACAAAAATGTGTCATACAAAGCAATTTAAAACAGCACACTAAATTACAGCAACACCTAGAATCATTATAGTCCAGTTACCTACCCTAAATTCTCACTTCTGAAAACAAGTCAAAAGGCAACATTGCTTCATAGTCAAATAGTAATCATTGCCGAAAGACCAGCCTTTTTTACATTTCAAATAAGCTGTGTAATATCCTGATGTTGTCAAAGGACCATCTTATCATATAATAGCTGCAGTTACAAATGTTCTTCCTAAAATCGACGACTGTGTAGCCAAAACATTTTTAATTAGACTTGACAACTTATTTACATCTGGTTTATATAGTTGGAATTGTAAAATGACATTTCATATGTAGAGAAAGGGATGCACACCAATTTATAATCCCATGTTTTTTCTTCATCTAATTTATCATCCTTCGTCATAATTGCGTGCAGATCGGAATTTTGAGGCTTGCCCTGCTGCCACACGTTAAGAAACATTTAAGGAGAGGGACTATGCAGCCCCTATGCCAAACGCACAGCTCTGTGCCGCTTTTTGCGTGCACATGAATTCACACTTTTTTATCCATACTTATAATTCTTCAACCTTTATCCTTGTTTTTACTCATAGTTTTAAACTTGTCTTCATTATATGGTAATCATCAATCCACAAATCGGGTTCAGGTGCCAGTTTTCAAATTTCTTACATTCATGCTGTGCCAATCCAGGCCTCTAGAAAGAATGCGATAAAAGCAAGAAGTCCTTCACAAGCAGTCCTTTATTTTACGTCTAAAAAACCCAATGCATTTCGGGCCTCAGTGTGCCCTTCTTCGGGGGTCACTATAAATTAAACATAATATAAACAGATTGTTAGCACTTCATTACATAGGCGCACAGTATCACGAAAGCATATTTCTTTAAAAACTGCAATCTTACTATCCAGAAACATTACCCCTTGATGCACTGCCCCAACGTGACTCCCTGTTTCTACCTAAATCATTGTTGCATCTAAACAGCCGTGTTCAGAACTAAAGCGCCAATTCCCAACATCATCAGTTCTTACATTTGTCATTTCTGTACTTCTCCCTCCCTTCATTACTAAACGTTGTCCTTCACTTGACCTCTTTTAATCAAAGCGTTGTCCTAATTGGTTTGAAACATTACTTCTTCCTAATGTCTAAACTGTTCAACATGCTTAAAGCTCACCTGCGGTATCGTGTTTAAAAATGACAAAACATAACTTTCCTCCCTTGTAACTCGCCAAGTATACATAAACGCATTCCTCCATTGCCTTGCCATTTACCTGCTTGCAAACTTTCACGGCGTCTGCTGCCTTCGTCTTAGTAGAACAAAACTGAAAAGCACAACCTTTCCGCCCACCTGGTTCTTAAAACACTCCACCCTCGCGTTCTCCCTCCCAATTGGCCCTGAACTGGAACACCTCCTGGTGCGTCATGCTTTCAAACTCAAAGAGAAACCACAATGACCAGCGTGCATCATTACAAAGTTAATACTGTTCAAAAGCTGACGGTAATGCATAAATATTAATATCATTTATACATCTGCTCAGTTCTGTGTGCTAGCGACTTAGTCCAAATCAGTGCATACATTTTATTATCTTGTGAGGGACTCCCAAGATAATAAAATGTATGCACTGATTTGGACTAAGTCGCTAGCACACAGAACTGAGCAGATGTATAAATGATATTAATATTTATGCATTACCGTCAGCTTTTGAACAGTATTAACTTTGTAATGATGCACGCTGGTCATTGTGGTTTCTCTTTGAGTTTGAAAGCATGACGCACCAGGAGGTGTTCCGGTTCAGGGCCAATTGGGAGGGAGAACGCGAGGGTGGAGTGTTTTAAGAACCAGGTGGGCGGAAAGGTTGTGCTTTTCAGTTTTGTTCTACTAAGACGAAGGCAGCAGACGCCGTGAAAGTTTGCAAGCAGGTAAATGGCAAGGCAATGGAGGAATGCGTTTATGTATACTTGGCGAGTTACAAGGGAGGAAAGTTATGTTTTGTCATTTTTAAACACGATACCGCAGGTGAGCTTTAAGCATGTTGAACAGTTTAGACATTAGGAAGAAGTAATGTTTCAAACCAATTAGGACAACGCTTTGATTAAAAGAGGTCAAGTGAAGGACAACGTTTAGTAATGAAGGGAGGGAGAAGTACAGAAATGACAAATGTAAGAACTGATGATGTTGGGAATTGGCGCTTTAGTTCTGAACACGGCTGTTTAGATGCACCAATGATTTAGGTAGAAACAGGGAGTCACGTTGGGGCAGTGCATCAAGGGGTAATGTTTCTGGATAGTAAGATTGCAGTTTTTAAAGAAATATGCTTTCGTGATACTGTGCGCCTATGTAATGAAGTGCTAACAATCTGTTTATATTATGTTTAATTTATAGTGACCCCCGAAGAAGGGCACACTGAGGCCCGAAATGCATTGGGTTTTTTAGACGTAAAATAAAGGACTGCTTGTGAAGGACTTCTTGCTTTTATCGCATTCTTTCTAGAGGCCTGGATTGGCACAGCATGAATGTAAGAAATTTGAAAACTGGCACCTGAACCTGATTTGTGGATTGATGATTACCATATAATGAAGACAAGTTTAAAACTATGAGTAAAAACAAGGATAAAGGTTGAAGAATTATAAGTATGGATAAAAAAGTGTGAATTCATGTGCACGCAAAAAGCGGCACAGAGCTGTGCGTTTGGCATAGGGGCTGCATAGTCCCTCTCCTTAAATGTTTCTTAAAATGACATTTCACCCATAAGTTTCTATAAATAATGTGGACAGCATTGCAGACTTACATTACCTCCACTCCTTCTTTTGATCTGCTGCTTGAATTAGCTTATTAAAACAAACAATTTTCGCTCTGTGTTACACTTATCCACAAGGCTATATAGTGTAGGAGCCATTAGAACCTCTTGAAATTCCTCAGAACAAATCCCGAGATTCCTTCCCTAAAATTTTGGTTGTAAGAACACCAGGTAAGAATTTTTAAGGTGAAAAGGCAATCTTTTTTTGAAAGTTAAAACAGAATCATTGCAGAATGACCAGCCGTTTCCAGACTTCAAATAAGTTGTGTAATGTCCTGATGCTGTTGAAGGACCCTCATGATATATAATTGCTGCAGTTAGAAAAGTCCTTCCTGATATTGACTACTGAGAAGCCACAAAATTTTTAATTAAAGTTGTCAATTTTGTTCCATCAGGCCTACATCGTTGGAACATTAAAATGACATACTGGCCATATCTTCGTATAAATAATGTGGACAGCATTGCAGACTTACATTGGCTACACTCCATGTTTTGATCGGCTGCTTTTACAAGCTTATTAAAGGATACTGATTTACTGTCTGGCAAAGTTAAATATATAAATCTTTCAGAGTTAACACTAGTGGTACTTGATAACGTACAATTCTCGCAGTCATGCTGCCATTGATAAGAAAGGCCAAACAGATGATCTACATCTACACCTTCATCTTGCAATACATTAAGCATATACATTAAAAACTCCTGACAATCTTGCTGAATATTTTGAGAGAATTGTGTTTGACTTGAACATTTGTCTAACAGATTTCGAATTTCAGACACACTTTCTACTCTTGTTCTATCAGTGCTACATTTCTCTAACATAGAATTCAACAAACAGCAAAAACTTTGATCCGAATTGATCACAATTTGTTCTTTTAAAGTTTCTAGAGAAAAAACAACATTAACCACTACATTAGCATAACAGTTGAGACCAGAACTATTTTCAAATTGAAAACCAACAACATCTTCAACAGAATTCATTTTCTTTCTGCTTACAATTTTGGGTTCATCGACTTTTGGTCTTTTTGCTACAACCTCCCTACTATTAGTGATATTTTTTCGTTTCCGGCCTACCACACGTTTCTCAAACAAAGGATATTGAGGCAAATGTGGGGCATACTCTCTTCTTAACCTATTGTATTCCTTAACACAATCTAGATCCGCACAAATGTTGGTGACATCACACTCAATCAAGTACAAACCCGATAAAGTTCTGACTCGTGACAATACTACATAAGCCATACCCTCTTTGAACACAGAACGGCCAATATTCACCAAAGCACTGTCTACACTTAAACCTTGTGATTTATGGATTGTCATCGCATATGCCAAGCAAACAGGAAATTGCTTACGGCGAACATATAAGTCTTTTACAAGCAAAAACCTAGCTGTGCAACGACCAATTAGCTGTACTTCCTCAATGCCATCAAATTTAATTTTTTAAAATTCAATTCCATCTCTATTTCTGTATTTCTCAAAATCAACAACATTACCCATTGATCTATTTACCAGACCTCTTTCAACATGTAAATTCCTTCTCAAAATAATACGGCAATTTGAGCACACATTCAGAGTCTTTTCAAAACCAGCAGTTTTAGATATAGTCTTCTCTAATGAATGCAATTTAGATTTTAAATTCTCAGACAAAACAATTGTTGCACCCATATGCTTTATTCTGTCAATAGCTTCCAGGTTCACAATCTCTTGGTTTTCTAAATTCAACATTTTGTTGTTGAAGATGGAACATTCTACAAGAGTTGGCATCAAACATATTCCCGATTTCTTCTCAGTAATTTTATGAAAAATATTCTCTGGCAGAACGTCTTCTTCTGGATACAAATTTGACTGTAATCGTGCATGTAAAGCTTCTTTCCCAAGCTCAGTCACTTTCCCGATTCTAACATCTTGTAGAATATTCTTGTAATCTTCATCCTTCGCCTGACGCATATTTTCACGCAGCTCAGCATAATTGAAGTTTAACCATATGTTAACGTTGCCAATGCTCCCTAGGCACTTCCTGGTATCTTCATGCGTAAGCAGTTTAAACACTGGTTGTCCTTTCACTGGTGTCAGCTGCAGAAGATCACCGAAAACAATGATGTGTTTGCCACCAAATAACACATCATACTCTGTTTTAAGAACTTCCTGCATTCTCAAATGCACAAAGGCAAGCATGACATTGGAAACCATGCTTACTTCGTCAATGATAAGAAGTTTCATCTTCTTCAGGACTCTAGATACTTCACAACAAGCATCTCCCGATAACTTGTGGTATTGTAATTTGTTATCATGCTCCACTGGCAGCATCAGTAGCCGATGCAAAGTAATACCTTTAATATTATGTGCTGCCAGTCCAGTTGGAGCGGTGACAACACAAGTCAGTGATGACTCAGTCCTTTTCTGCAGATAACATGAAATTGCTTTAATGAGGAAACTTTTTACAGTCAGACAGGCTTCAACGACGTACATGAGCACTCTTTCTTCTCATGACTTAATCCATGATCAATTTGGCTGGTAACTTCGTCATATATTTTCCTCTGCTCAACGTTGAGTTGTCTTTCCAAATCTTCTGCATCCTCCTGAGCATGTGCCATGGCTCTTTCCACTTAAATCATGGCAGTGGAAGCTTCATTTTCGATAACTGGTCTTCCTAGTGGATCCTGACTCAATGAAACAGAACTCTGACTGTCCTGAGAACTGTCTCTAGCAATCTCGGCTGCAATTGTTGCTTCCTGCTCGATTTCTGCATTCAACATTTCTAGATATTTTGGGAAAACAGGACATTCTATGGACTCCTTGGCTGCATTGAAAGAGTCTTCATAACAGAGGAAATCTCCAAGAAGTTCCTCTTCTGCACGCCAAGGCTTGAAAAGTTGCAAAAGAGCTAAATAGAAAAACTCTTTTCTTTCTGGAGATTCGCAATCCAATTTTCGATGATTTACCAATAGACATTTTTTTTGCTTGACCAGACATCCCTCGCTTCCAATTACAGCATACACTCCTTTATCAATATCTTCTGTGATGTTCCTCTTGAAAAAGTAATTTTGTAGAACCTCATACAGACAAACATTCTCCAGGTGACTGCTTCTATTTGGATAATATGTATCCAAAATGTTGGTCTTGAAAATATCTGTACTGCTTGGCTCCTTCTCCGCCAAATACTCAATTTCCCATACGGGTTTGTTACGCGTTGCAGCAAGACCAAGACTTGCCCAAATGATACTCCTAGATTTGGCATAGAGACTTGCTGAAGATAACCGGTCAGAGCATTGGTAAGCTCCGATTTCTCGATGCGACAACATCTTCAAACTGAAACTGTACAACTTCTTACTGAGGCTCTTTTCATGGGAAATGTCCTCCCACATATCCTTGAGTTCTGTCTTTTCTTTTTTTGTGATGTAAGACGTCACATACCGAGCCACAGCCATACAGTTGTCAGCCACAAACTGTATATCCATGTTATTATTCCACATGGACAATATCACTGGGTTGTAGTCATTGATGTTCTTGGACTCTTCGTTTCTCTTCAAATTGTATGTATTTTTGGGTGATTTCCTCGTCACATTATGTCGCAGCAAAGACATCAAATTGTTCACTCTTCCTTTAGATATCACTGATCGTGGAAATCCAAAACGACATTTTGTATAGTACTTGTTCTTGTTTCTGAATTTACGACGACAGTACTTTCCACAACGATGGCTTTGAAACCATAAAACTTGTTCTCTTAGACTTTTGTCTTCCTTTGTCTTTGGAACAGCACATGTAGAATACTGTTCTATGAAATTCATCACTAAGTCATCCGGATCTGTTCCAAATTTGGGTGCATCTTTGATCCATAGCAGCATATGTATATGAGGAGCACCTCGTGCTTGATACTCCTTTCTCCAGAAGAAATCCAACACCTCTCCAAGAGGTGGATTTTTCTTGTTCGTGATGAAGGACATCATAGCTTCGAATCTATGATTGAAGTACCTGCATACATTCACTGGATCCAAAGAGCACAGTTCTCCGGGTGTCTTGAATTCAATATTTTCAATGTTTCCATTTGCCTCTCGTAGAAATTCAAGTAAGTCTTCCCCACCATACTCAGCACAGCTGAGAGTGAGGAACCAGGTGGGAGTTCCTAAGTTCCTCAGCATACATTTTAAGTCACCATGACGACGGTACCAATACTCATTAGTACCACGCTGACATGCCATTAGATTAATCAGGTGAGAATCCAAAACACTGTCTTGCACATTGACTTTATCCATAAAGTCCCTTGCTGAGATATTTCGCAGTTGTACACCACTTTTCAGGATGTGGTTCACTGCATAAGACAGTCCAGACAGATCACTTTCAAACAATAGATGAAACAAATAGGGAATGCATTGACGAAACCTAGGATCTTCTGCATACAATCGTAAAGTCCGGTATTCAGAAGCAGGAATTTGATCAGGTCGCTCATCATATCGTCCTCCTCGACCTGTGGGAAATAACTGTGGAAAACACTGAGCTTCCAAACTTTCCTCCAAAACACTAATGGGACTCCCTTTGGCTTGTTTCATTTGAAACAACTCAATAGCATTCCCCATGACTTCCTTGGAATGCAAAGGATGAACACTATAATGTTCATATATTTCTTCATTTTCAGAGGCTTCTACTTTCTCAATTTGTCCAGCACACAATTCGCTGTCTTCTTCTTCACTTACTTCCTCTTCTGCAACACATACATTCTTGTAGTAATCATTGTTTTTTATCAAATACAATGTTGCCTATTTGACTTTCCTAACATCCACTAAATCTTGCCAGATTTTCTTACTCTTTGTCGGAACCCCATTAACTAGGATAACCAGAGGTTCCTCTTCCACTTTCTCTACTCCAATTGTATTAATGTTTTTCTTCAAATCTAAAGGCAAATAAACAACTCTTCCCTTTAATCCTCTCTGTAAATCTGATGGAGGCAATTTCCCTGTCTTTGGCTCCATTCGTACAATAGCCTAAAAGGGATGCACACTTTGAATCAAAATAGATTCATAAGTATTTAAATCCTTCAATTCAGAAGGAATGTCAACCAATTCCAGATTATTATGAACCGCTCTAGCAGGCATCCGGTTTTGGTTTAATTTGTTAAAACAATAAGTACACATACGTTGGTCCGATCCCAAATCAAAACAATTTTCTACCATGAAGTATGTGGCAAAATCCTTCCATTCACTATTGTTTTCCATTTCACTTTTTGCATATAAATCCACTAACTTAGTCTGATTCTTATAATAAGTCCGTCGACAACACACACAAGTGAAATTAGGTCTCTCACTTGATTTCACCTGAAAGATGGAAATTTCCTTGTGAAACTTATCTATATTAGAAATCTGTACACTCTCTTCCACATTACCTTCTTCTACTGGGTCAATTTCAACATTGTTCTCTTTACTAGCAAAGTAACAGAACTCAATTTCTTCACAAATATTCTTCACATGTAGTTCTGAACCATGCAAAAGAGCACTGCTCAATTGTTTAAGCATAATTGCTGGACTCTTAGCATAATACAACATTCTCACTAATTTCCTCACTTTATTATGATGCACTGCAAGCATGCTGAAATGATGAAAAACACTCTGGCATACTCTTTTGGATAGACAAGCCATTGAATGCCCATGCAAACCTGTTACTTCTCTCACTCTACAAGGATCTAATTCTTGCAACAACTTAATTTTCTGTTTTAAACTTTTCTTATTAAATGTACGAACAAAATCACAAAGCAAATTGATGGAATCCTGTCGCACACTACAAATACTACTACATTTCCAGGTGTACACTGGTCCCTTAGGACGTCTTCCTAAAACCTCATCACCTAACACCTCTTCTGCATCTGCAGACACAAGTTTTTCTTTTTCAACCGGACAACCATCTTTTACCTCATATGCTCGACCACTGGTGTCAACTGCATGCACCAAATCATTGTTCTGGAAGTAACTCTCCTCATTGAAAAATGCCTCACAACTTGAACTATGCATCCATTCTCCTGAGAAAACTTCACAAAAATTACTACGATTAACTACTCTCTTCCATCTACTATTTGATTTGAAATCAGAAATTACCTTGTTTAGTTTCCTAATTCTATTGATTACCAAAATAAATAACTTTCGCTTAATTTCGAAAGCCTGATCAATAATTTTCTCTACACTTTTCTTTTTCTTATAAAATGCCACTTTCTGTTGGCCTTTCTTAAAATTTTTTAACAAATTGACAATTATCCTGTTGCGGAACATTCGCCTACGAATGTCCCTGAATTGATTTACCCTTCTACTGCCATGCACAGACTTATCTCCTGCTCTAGCAGAAACTTTTTTGACGGGCCTTTCCTTTTCCTTTAAATTGTCTCTCTTCTTATGCACTAAAACATGTTCATTACTGGTATTTTTTTGTCTGCAAATTCTTTTTAAAAATGATTTTGTTTTCTTACCCGGAGCTTTTTTGATGACTTGATACGATTTAATAGTAGAGGACTGCTGCAAATATTTACCAAGGTGGAGTGTAAGTCGCTTTGCTTCTTTTTGTTTTCTCTGCCTTGAGGGCATTTTTAAAGTTTTCTAAAAATCTTCAGTTAAATCTGTGGAAAATTAAAAAAAAATTGATATTAACCACTATTACCAAACAGTAAACCAATAACAGTAGGCAAACAATTAACACACTAGTTGTCAATTCTACCTACAGTAATTTAACAACATAGACAAAGGGGGCGTATTTACAAGGCCCTTGCACCATGGGGGAAGTGAGTTAAAATTCCAAGCACACATGGGGTCGTATTTACAAGACCCTTGCACCAGGGGAAAGTGACTTAAAATTGCCAAGCAGACATGAGGGCGTATTTACCACACCCATGCACCCGGGGGAAGTGAGTTAAAATTGCCAAGCACACATGAGGGCGTATTTACAAGGCCCCTGCACCAGGAGGAAGTGACTTGAAATGGCCAAGCACACATGAGGGTAGTATTTACAAGACCCTTGCACCAGGGAGAAGTGACTTAAAATTACCAAGCAGACATGAGGGCGTATTTACCACACCCATGCACCCGGGGGTAGTGAGTTAAAATTGCCAAGCACACATGAGGGCGTATTTACAAGGCCCTTGCACCAGGAGGAAAGTGACTTAAAATTGCCAAGCAGACATGAGGGCGTATTTACCACACCCATGCACCAGGGGGAAGTGAGTTAAAATTGCCAAGCACACATGAGGGCGTATTTACAAGGCCCTTGCACCAGGAGAAAGTGACTTAAAATTGCCAAGCAGACATGAGGGCGTATTTACCACACCCATGCACCAGGGGGAAGTGACTTAAAATTGCCAAGCAGACATGAGGGCGTATTTACCACACCCATGCAGCAGGGGGAAGTGAGTTAAAATTGCCAAGCACACATGAGGGCGTATTTACAAGGCCCTTGCACCAGGAGGAAGTGACTTGAAATGGCCAAGCACACATGAGGGTGTATTTACAAGACCCTTGCACCAGGGGGAAGTCTCTTAAAAGTACCAAGCACACATGAGGGCGTATTTACAAGGCCCTTGCACCACCATAAGGTGTGGCCTATCCAGAGGTATGCTCGATTGTCTGTCTGCCATGATAAAACCAAGAAATATCTAGGAGCAAAAAGGCAGGTCTTGCAGTCACAAAAGTTTGTTTGATGTGAGGCCTACTCAGGGTTCCAGATGAAATTTTGACTTGTTGAAGAGTACAGAGGATATAATACATGTGCAGGCCAACAGATGAAGTGAGTCATGTCCACTGCACACTTGAACAAAGGCCAGACCTCCTCTGTCTCCCTGGACAGGCCTAAACCTCATCTGCACAATGTGATTAGTAATGTTAGGAAACACAGGTGATGTAATTGAAAAACATGCAAATATTTTTGCTCATTTCACAATCACATCACCTGTGTTTCCTCAGCTTATAAATCTCCTTGAGCAGATATAGTCTAGCATATCCAAGAGTACGCAGAAGGTGAGGACTGTATGCAGCAGAGCAATGTACATAATTCTCCTCCTTTGACAATTACAGAAGACTCAGCATATCCATGACCCCCTAAACAGTTCTAAATGTATATCATTATTATCATAGTGACTATGAAAATCTAGCTGTACATATTGTGAAACCTAAATGACTTCAAGAAACGAGTTTTTAAACCGTCAAACAAGCAAATTATTCTCCCATATGCATGTTGGGAAATGAAATATTTATTTAAAAAAGCAGACCCCATGTTGTCCTTCTCATAAATGTGAAAAGTATTTCTTTTTTAAAAAAAACGATTTTCAGGTCATAATTTGAAAACACAGCACAGCTCCTATGTACAAGCACACCCTAGCTGGCTTCCTTATTTTCTCCAAAAAGCATACTAATCTCTTTCTAAATTAAGTAAATCTTTTCTCACCTTAGCACGATTTTTAAACACATCATGTAAGCAAATTAGTCTCCCAGATTCATGGGAGAAGTACCTTAAAATTGTCTAGCACACATAGGGGCGTATTTACAAGGCACATACACCAGGGGAAAATGACTTAAATTTGCAAAGCACTCATGAGGGTGTATTTACAAGGACCTTGCACCACCTTTAAAGTCACTTTTAAAATGGGGAAAATTACGTGAATGTGTCTCATAAGCCTTGTAAATATGCCCTCATGTTGACTATGTAACTCTTGCAGAACATATTGTGAAACCTAAATGACTTCAAGAAACAAGTTTTTAAACCAACAAACAAGCAAATTATTCTCCCATATTCATGTTGGGAAGTGAAACATTTATTTAAAAAAGCACACCCCATGTTGTCCTTCTCATAAATGTAAAAAGCATGTCTTTTTGTTAAAAAACGATTTTCTGGTCATAATTTGAAAATACAGCACACCTCCTATGTACAAGCACACCCTGTCAGTACTAATACTTCACATTATCTATGATTATAATTTGTCAAAGAAGCAAAATCTTTTTGGAAAAAATAATGAAAACACTTGACACAAAACAACATTTTAAATGCACAGCTGGCTTCCTTATTTTCTCCATAAACTATACTAGTCTCTATCTAAATTAAATGAATTTTTTTCTCACCTTAGCAAATGCTTTTTGAATTTCAAAACAGTCTCAGACACACACCAATTTTTCTTTAGCAGAGCAAAGGGTATGCACTCCAGAGGCTGCAACCAACAAAGGCACAGAAATGCTGTATTTCATCACACATATCTCTCATGTCACCCAATCAAAACTCTTCCCTCACTTTTTTCAAATCAACAGCCTTCCCCCTCTGCCCTTTCTGCCCTTTTTCCATAGCAACTACCTCCTGAAAGACCTCTCATGTTTACAAGCTCACACAACAATGTTTCAAATGAACTCTGAACTCTCAATACACCTGCTAATCCACTGCAATGTTTCATAAAATCATTTTTTCTTAACCATTCAAATTACATCTTTCAAAGAACACATCCATGCACCCAAACTTTCCATTTTCAGAAATGGAAATCCACCAATCACTGCTAGTGAATCATTAGCACTGAAACTCCACAGTTTTTTTCTTTACAAACTCCTACTGTTTCAACTGCCATTTCATTCCCACACTTCATCTGACTGCAGCAGAACCTCCTCTCACCATGTTTTCTGTCTGGATTCTTGGACATAGCTACATCCACTGGGCTCACAGGTATGCCGATAACAGAAATTTACACAACCTCATTTACAAAATGTGGAAATCAAATGGATTGGCCAAAGAGGATTGAGATGTCACCAATTGATACCAATGGTGAAAACCTTTTTACATTTGCCAAACCCTGACCTCATAATAGTGCACTGTGCAGGAAATGATTTGGGCACTTTGACTGGGGTAGGTCTGGAAATGCTTTTAAAGGACACCTTTGAGCAATTGATGGCACTTTTTCCTCAAACTGCCTTGGTATATTCCAAGATATGCCAAAGACAGAAATGGAGGTGGTCCAATCAAATTTGTCCACAAATTGAGAAAGCGAGGAAACATGTAAATAAGTCTGTTTCAGCTTATATGAGAGACCATGGAATGGGCACCATCTACAACAATAACTTGCGTTACTACATGCAGGATATCTACAGAGGAGATGGTGTGCACTTCTCAGATGAGGGAAACAGAGTTTTCATACAAAATTTAAGACTGTGTATTGGTACCTACTTATAAGTACCTAGAAGATACACAGAACCCAAAAGCTCTTTTCAGAGCTACCTTAACTATAATTACTCTTTTTATATTTCGAATGTACCTTTTTTCACTAATTTTCACTTATGTTTGCTTCCCGGTTCGCTACCCGGTTCGCGTACCGGCGGCTAACAGCGCGAAAAATTAAAAAAAAAATTTCAGACATATATGAGCCTCCTCAGCCACCCTCAGAAAACCTAGGGGGTCAGGATACGTCTCCCGTGCCCCCTTATACCCATTTCCCGCATTGTTTTCCCTCCATGTTGTGATTAAATTCATCCGAAACACAAAATGGCGAACTCCCGTTACGCTACCGGTGAGCTACCTGGTTCGCGTACCGCGAAGCGCTTCTACCGCGAAAAAATCGAATTTTTTTTATTTGCCCCACGGGACCCTTTAAAAACCCCCACATCATTCCTAGGGGGTCAGGAGGGGTCTACCTTGTCCCCTTTCATTAAATTCCCCCTTCGTTTTTCACCACCTCTTGTCTCTTGATCCTACCGAGAGACAAGATGGCGGCCGCTCCGGACTGTTTAGAATGTTGACAGACACCGGAGAGCCAAACAGCTTCACTTCGCGAAGTTCCGTTACGCGTCAGGTACGCGAACCGGAGCGCTAACCAGAGCGCTGTCACAGATATATCTGTTTTTTAAAACGTTAATTTCTCAAAAACCACTGGAGCACATATATTGAGACATAGCAAAGGCACGTCGGTCAAACCATATCTACAATTTTGCCAAGTTTCGTATAAATCCATTCAGCCGTTCGAGCTAAAAGTGATTCCAACCGCCCTATGGAAAAATGAATGGGAAAATGCGTTTTGGGACCCCCCTTTTTTCTCGGCCCCCCCCTTGACGAACCCCCCCCCAAATTTTCAGGGGCTGCTCAGAAACGAAATGTGCCATTTTCCTGAAAATTTCTGCCAATTCCGTCCACAAACGCCAAAGTTATTCGACATAGAATTTTCAGAAATCCCATAGGAAAAAAATCCTAACTATATATACCTACTGGCGACCGCCAGCAGGTAATGTATAGATAGATAGATAGATAGATAGATAGATAGATAGATAGATAGATAGATAGATAGATAGATAGATAGATAGATAGATAGATAGATAGATAGATAGATAGATAGATAGATAGATAGATAGATAGATAGATAGATATGTGTCATCAGGTAGACTGAAAGATGATAGTTGATAGCAAAATCAATCAAAGCGTTGACTTGTAAAGCGTGGCTAAAAAAAAAACCTTGAAGGTATTCAGGCTCTAAAAAGAAGTCAGGCTTTATTTGAAAAGGCAGGTCTACAACTGCTTCCAAAATTCCGACAATGTGGTAGAGCTCCAGTTGTGTAGGGGGAGGCCGTTTGGGTCCATGCTCCCTGCCCAGGGCACTATAGGCAGTGCCTAATAAGTCAGGGGGGCAGGGTACCTGTGCCTACTAGACATAGCCATTCCCAGATAAAACCATAGGAAGAGGTATGTTCACTACAGGTTATGTCTGAAGTGCATGAGAAATGAAGGTAGGCGTGACATCATATCATAGCAAACCATAAATAGTTTTAATAAAAAACCATGCTTAGGATCAACATTATAATCTTCTGGCAGCCATGGTTTCAAAACATGTGTCATAGCAATTATGTCATAAGTATGAACTATTTATTTTCCATAATTAGTCAATAATAAATTGCCACAGTATTAATGAAACACCAGAAAGTGTTAGGTGGTATTGTTAAATGACATTTTATAACCAAACATTGTTGAGCGCAAGTTACATTTGAAAATCATTCGACAGCATTGTCGATTATAATCCCGTGAGAACTGCACACTGGCATCAAAAAACACAGGCTCTGTGCATAATACATTTTTTCTGCATAGGTACGTAATGTCCCAATCCTATTTCTTTCAGTTGTGAGTACCGCAAGCATCCAGCTGCAAGGAGCTATGTTCTCAGTGATTACGCATGCCTGCCAGCTATGAACGACAGAGGGAATTCAAAAGCCGTCAGCCAACAATTCAAATACTCTCCCTTTCCTGCTGCAATATGCCCTGCCCTGGGACTTGTGAAAAAAGGGAAGGCAGGTGTACAAGACTTGTCGGAAACTATAAGAGACAGGGTGCTCACACACATGTGTAGAAGTGGGGAACGTGGGGGCGTTCTGCTGCTTTGTAGTGCCTCTTTCTTGCTGCATTTAATGTTTTATAAACAGTTTTCGAATTGTAACAGAAGGGGGGAGAGAGAGAGTCAGTGGATTCAGTCTCCCTGAATGTATACATAAACAAAGTGGAATCCACTCAAGGTGGTGGTGATCCCTAAAGTGATGGGGAAACACACAGTGTTGTTTAAATGCCCCTCACACACCAACAGGCCCCTTGGTGTCATGCTTCATCATCGGGGCCTTCGCACCCCTCTACGGGATGCGGCGTGCTACGACTCGCGGATACGCAGGAGCACTTTGAAGTGAACTATGTGTGGGGGTGTGTGTATATAGAACCAAAATGTGAGTGAGGTGAGGTGAA
This sequence comes from Lissotriton vulgaris, assembly GCF_964263255.1. Lineage (NCBI taxonomy): Eukaryota > Metazoa > Chordata > Amphibia > Caudata > Salamandridae > Lissotriton > Lissotriton vulgaris. The sequence goes on from NC_141694.1 coordinate 505,233,740, forward strand.
AAAAGTGAAAGGTTAAAAAATACCTGGCACGTGGGAGGAATTTTTTTTTTTAATTTAATCCCCGGCTGGTATTATTAAAAGAAGTGCAGGGCGTGGTTAGATAGATACGAGTTAAGGTATCGAAAACCACTAGTAAAGTGTCAACATGTTTCGGAGGTCACAGCCTCCTTCTTCAGGACAAGGGTTATGCACTTACCCTCCCCTTACTCACATGCAAAATGTTAAAGTGTATTAAAAATTTTACAAAATTACCACAATGTGTAATATTCCTAACAGTGTTTTTTAGTGTTAGAGAATGCAGTTGCGCCCAGTTGGCGAAAGAACCTGCGAAAAGAAATGCATAGGTAAATACATGCAAATGTCGCTGACAAATCAATGGAGAAGAAGAAACCTTCTCTGAGTATCACCAGGTCATACCAAAAATAATGGGACCCTGTGAGGAAAAGAAAAAACACACAAGTGGACATAACAATACTGACACACACACATATACAAAACACAGAATTACTCTCTGCTCTGATGGAAAGAGAGCCCATAATAAGAAGGAGAAAGTCTTACTTAGAGTTCTAAAGTATAAGACCTCATGAGCCTAAGCGTATATTGGGGATCCTTCCTTCCTTCTCAGAAAAGACCTAAAAATATTAATGAACGAGGTTCAGTTGGAAAAAAGGCATGATATTGAATCTACCAGACTACAGGAAAATGCTAGTCTTTGTCACCCATAAACTCACGGTTACTGCATTGGCAATTCGCCTGCCTTCCCTCAACGCGGCTCCGATGAAGTGAGCCTGTGTAGCGTCAGGGCCCTTATATATACTATCCCTCATGGTAATTGGTGATGGTTAATTAGTTGATTAGAATCGGTGTATGCCCAAATACGGAGAAAGCAATCACCGAAGGTCCGGTGTTGCGCTCCCGGTGAACGCTAACAGCGCCCCTGCGCACAACAGCCTGTCTAATGCGCATGCGCGGCCGAAAGAGGCGACCGCGCATGCGTGAAGCAGAGGCGCTACAAATGATGCCGCGAAAGACGGGGAGGAGCAATATACAGTGCCTCCGCCTTGCTAAGAAGAGCGTATATTCTGGGGCTGAACTGGGTTCACAAAACGTGCAAATATCTCATGTTGCAATAAGGAGGGACAGCAAAATATGCTATTAGATAGGTATTTGATTAGCACAATACTGTAATATAGGAGCGTGTAATATACAGTAGTGTGTAATATACAGTAGTGCCTATACCCCAATAAATATCTAAAAGGGGACTAACATTTTCTAATAGGTTTCAGGGGAAAAGAAACTGACAGGATTAGCATACAGATGGATGTCAGTTGCAGGGCATGAAGGCCATGTGCATGTGGTGAGGTAATGGCAATATAACCTGATAGACCAAATGCACCATGATTTAGGGTATGGACAACATAGTGTATCAGAGACAATTACTATCTCAAAAGGCTCCAAGGGATGGAGTCATTAAGCCCCGTTGTGTCAGTTCCCAGCCTGAACACCCACCGTTGTTCCTTTTCCAAAAGACCCACCTCTGAGGGTAACTGTTCAATAACAGTCCACTGCAGCTCATTCACACAGTGTTGGTGTTCAATGAAGTGGGTTGACATTTTGGTAGTGAGTTTCTTACATCTGATGTTACTTTTGTGTTCATTTAATCTCACTTTAACATTTCTTGTTGTCATACCAACGTATTCTTTTCCACAGGGGCACGTGATCAGATATACCACATTCTTGCTGTTGCAATTTGTGAACACACGTTGCTCCCATTGTGTCCCATTTGAGAAGGTCAAGGTCAAGCTTTTTTTAGTGAGGTGGCAGTTGTTACAATTACCACATGGATAGTGACCATGTATGCCCTGAAGTCTTGTTTGATCCTTTTTTATTGGAGGGGGTCTTGTGTGGACTAGCATGTCTCTCAAGTTCCTGCCCCTTCTATGGGCAAACAATGGCTTCTCCAAGGTTAGACCGCTACTCGTCAGAGTGCGCCAGTGTTTGTTCACCAACTTGGTCACCTGGTTGGTAACTGGACTATATGTGGTGACACATACTGTTCTTTTTTCGGCTTCCTCCCTCCGAGGGTTATCCTCTAGGAGGGCCTCACGGTTGTTGTGCCTGGCCCTTTTTGATGCTTTTCTGTTTACAGTTTCCGGGTATTTCCTCTGTCTCAGTTTCATACTCAGATCCTTAGCCTGAGATTTATACTTAGCAATGTCACTGCAGTTCCGCCGAAGGCGCAGGAACTGTCCATAAGGAAGGTTCTCCCTCAGATGACGTGGGTGGAAGCTGTCAAATCTGAGGAGACAGTTCCTGGCCGTTGGTTTGAAATGTGTTTCTGTTTTGAGCACTCCTGCTTCGCAATAGATGTTTAAATCCAGAAAGACCATGCTTTGGTTAGACATCTGGTGAGTAAATTTTAAGAAGGCATTTTGGTTGTTAAGCCAAATGGTAAAGTCAGTTACTGTAGTCATATCTCCTTCCCAGATGACCAAAATATCGTCTATATACCTCCGCCAGGTAAGAATCCTCGTCCTGTATGGGTTGTCTGGGTGGAGGATTTTTGTGGACTCTAGGTGATGGACATATAGTCCAGCCAAGCTCGGGGCAAAAGTACTGCCCATACTGGTCCCATGTTTTTGCCAGAAGAGGGTGCCCTCATACTCAAAAAAAATGTTGGTAAGGGCCAAGGAGATGCATTCCAGTACTACATTTCGTGGGGTATGGTATTTCCAGTTTGTAGAGTGTAGTACCTCCTCAATGATTTGTAAAGTCTCCTCGTGTGGGAGACTCGTATAGAGGCTCTCCACATCAAGACTGAGGAGCATCTGGGAGCTGGGATCAAAAGTTTGGTTATTCAACAATTGAAGTACTGCCTTCGTATCCTTCAAATATGTGTTAGTGGCCTGCACAATTGGTCTAAGAAAGGCATCCGCAAATTTGGACAATAGTTCCAGAATAGATGAGATGCCAGAAACAATGGGGCGACCGGGAGGATTGGCAAGGTTTTTGTGCACCTTGGGTATGGTGTAAAAATATGGAGTCCGTGGGTTCTTTTGTATCAGAAACTCCGACTCTTTTTTGGTAATCCAATCATGGGTCAGTGCCTCTTCCACCATGCCTCCTATCTGAACTCTCAGTGATTCAGTTGGATTTTCAGTGAGGATCTGATAGTTCCTATTATCAGAAAGGAGCCTCCTGCACTCTTTATCATAGGCTAAGGTGGTTTGAATAACTACTGTGCCACCCTTATCCGCGGGTTTTATAATCAAGTTCTTATTCATCCTCAATTCCTTAATGGCCTCACTTTCCATTCTCGACATGTTCTGAAAAACCCTCTGTTTATTTTCTAGACATTTTAATTCTTGCATTACGGCTTTTTCGAAGGCCAGGACCTCAACCGGGAGTTGATTATCCAACGGTGTAAAAGTGGATCTCGGTTTCAAACCGGTGTCAGAGGTCTCTGTGGATGGTTCCTTATCTTTGAAAAATGCCCGCAGTTTAATAGTTCTAATAAACTCCTGCATTTCTTTGTGCAATAAGAAAATGTCTGGTTTGTTCGTGGGGACATATCCCAGGCCTTTGTTCAGTACCTCCCTCTGTAGATCAGTGAGGGGCCAGGGAGTTATGTTAATAACTAGGTCCCCCTGTTGCTCGATGACGCCTGATTCGCCGTCATGCTCCTCGTCACTACCCGTGGGTCTGCCTCCTCTGCGGGTTGCCAATTGACGTTGTTGCCCTTCTTGTTCCGCCCTCTGCAGGATCCTTGGCCCCAGGATAAAAAAGGCTGTTGGTTCTGGGGAGCATTGGTTTGATCCGGGACCCATTGGGGTTACATTTGTCCCATTTGTGGTGGTACAAACTGGTATTGTGGGTATTGGAAAGGCGGTTGATAAGGATTAAATTGAGGTCCTTGGAAACCTCGCCAGCCTCTCTGGCGTGGGAATTGGGCCCTTTGCTGTCGGAAACCTCCCCGTTGTTTTCTTTGTTGAAAACCTCCTGACTTATTGCTTGAATTACTGCTATCAGAGTTGACACTGTCAGTATCACTTGAGTTATCCTTCATGACATAGTCAGCTCGGGTGTAGGGGTAGGCTCTCTCAGGGGTAAAGCGATCTTTATCTTTTTTAAATTTATTAAATTTTCTTTGTTTTAAAGTTGCCTCGAAATCCTTCATTTGTTGATTTAGCTCCTCAAGGCCTTTTTTTAGATCTGCAGGGGAGATGAAAGCTTTAAGCTGTACTTCCAGTCTTTGGATCTCAACTTTTAATTCCACTGACTTTCTTGCGGCGGTTTGGACTATGAGTACCAGCCAATCCCTGGTACAATGCCACGAGCTGAGTGACCACGCCTTTTTAAAAACGAGGTCATCTTGGAAAATAAACGGTTCTGTCTTGACTAGTAGGCCTTGCGGGGCCATCTTGCTTCGTAAGTACTCCCTCATTAGTAAGCCATGAAGGGCTGTCCTAATTTGGGTTTTCCGGACATTCATTAATTCATCCCAATCAGCTACAACAGGGCCAGGGTCACTGTTGCTAAGGCCTTCAAAAGGTTTGTCATCAGCCATGATACGGTTGATGTCATCTTCACTAATGGTCAATCCATGTTCATCCTCCATATTGTTAGGTGAGGAGAGCAGGAAGGTTTTTGGAACTCAAGTGTTTTTGTATGTGTGTCTAGGTATGTCCAAAAGTGAAAATAAAGATGGGAAGGGGCTCCCACAGCTGTGCGCTGTCAATACACGAATTGTAACAGAAGGGGGGAGAGAGAGAGTCAGTGGATTCAGTCTCCCTGAATGTATACATAAACAAAGTGGAATCCACTCAAGGTGGTGGTGATCCCTAAAGTGATGGGGAAACACACAGTGTTGTTTAAATGCCCCTCACACACCAACAGGCCCCTTGGTGTCATGCTTCATCATCGGGGCCTTCGCACCCCTCTACGGGATGCGGCGTGCTACGACTCGCGGATACGCAGGAGCACTTTGAAGTGAACTATGTGTGGGGGTGTGTGTATATAGAACCAAAATGTGAGTGAGGTGAGGTGAAAAAAGTGAAAGGTTAAAAAATACCTGGCACGTGGGAGGAATTTTTTTTTTAATTTAATCCCCGGCTGGTATTATTAAAAGAAGTGCAGGGCGTGGTTAGATAGATACGAGTTAAGGTATCGAAAACCACTAGTAAAGTAAAGTAATGCAGTTGCGCCCAGTTGGCGAAAAAACCTGCTCATGAGGTCTTATACTTTAGAACTCTAAGTAAGACTTTCTCCTTCTTATTATGGGCTCTCTTTCCATCAGAGCAGAGAGTAATTCTGTGTTTTGTATATGTGTGTGTGTCAGTATTGTTATGTCCACTTGTGTGTTTTTTCTTTTCCTCACAGGGTCCCATTATTTTTGGTATGACCTGGTGATACTCAGAGAAGGTTTCTTCTTCTCCATTGATTTGTCAGCGACATTTGCATGTATTTACCTATGCATTTCTTTTCGCAGGTTCTTTCGCCAACTGGGCGCAACTGCATTCTCTAACACTAAAAAACACTGTTAGGAATATTACACATTGTGGTAATTTTGTAAAATTTTTAATACACTTTAACATTTTGCATGTGAGTAAGGGGAGGGTAAGTGCATAACCCTTGTCCTGAAGAAGGAGGCTGTGACCTCCGAAACATGTTGACACTTTACTAGTGGTTTTCGATACCTTAACTCGTATCTATCTAACCACGCCCTGCACTTCTTTTAATAATACCAGCCGGGGATTAAATTAAAAAAAAAATTCCTCCCACGTGCCAGGTATTTTTTAACCTTTCACTTTTTTCACCTCAACTCACTCACATTTTGGTTCTATATACACACACCCCCACACATAGTTCACTTCCAAGTGCTCCTGCGTATCCGCGAGTCGTAGCACGCCGCATCCCGTAGAGGGGTGCGAAGGCCCCGATGATGAAGCATGACACCAAGGGGCCTGTTGGTGTGTGAGGGGCATTTAAACAACACTGTGTGTTTCCCCATCACTTTAGGGATCACCACCACCTTGAGTGGATTCCACTTTGTTTAGAAACAGTTTTGCCAGTTTAGCCCTTTACAATGCCAGGTAATAAAAAGAAAATGCTAACTCTAATCTTCGAAACTTTGTACAGCACACACAGACACACACACACACATCAGCACAATAGAGCAGTTATAGTTAAGGGAAGTTACACTTTCCATAAAGAATTCAAAATGTTTTTTGTATACATTTAAGAAAACTTTTCAAAAATATTTACATCAAATTTCACCAAATCTGGCATTCACATATAATCTACATGCCCCAAATATACATTAATACATGGTGAAACGAGCCTCCAATATGTGACCAAAACACGATAAATGTGATACACCATGTCTACAGTGTAGATATGCACAGAAAGAACACATACATATTCACACAGTATTTGAAAGCCAATTATGCTGCAACACTGCACCAATTAAAGTTCTGCACCTTAGGTTACCATCTGGTCAACGTGACAGTGCTATGATTTAAAGAAGCTAGAACAAAGTCGACAATGCTCATCATTACAAATGGCCCAATAATTCCAGTGGGCCTTGTAAGAGAGGTTACCATGCCCATAAGAATCTAGAGTTTAGTGGGAACACTGTTAATCAATGTAATTCCGCCTACAGGTTTTACCAGTTGCAAGCAGGTGACATTTATAGGTGGAGTAATTGGAAAGGATATGCAGAAATGTGCATTGCAAGTTAATTTTCAAAGTTTTTACCCAAAGACACTTAAATCATATCATTCCCCTGCTTCTGAAATTTAATGGGACCCCATTGGTAATGATGACTTGGCAAACATATGGAAAACAGAAGGAAATAACAGGGATTTTTACATGTCACTCATAACAAGCGCCTATGTGAGTTATCTGTAGCTCACAGAACTAACCCTAATCGAACATATGATCACTCTAATTCATTCATTAGATGTAGATTAATTCGAAATAATTCTAGCAAGTTTGGGGCATTCTCAAACTGTGACCTTCTGCTTTCTATATTGGAAATTGTCAAAGATTTACTCAAGCAAAAGGCAGGAGCAACTCCCCTACCAGAATGCCAAGGGAAAAGGATCACTCCCACATTTTCTGAGGGTATTAGGAAAGGGATTTCTTCATGAGGCAAAAGTTATTTAAGCAGGCCCATTGCGGTCGAGTGCTGCTCCTCAAAGCTTATTTGTAACTTTAGTCTGACTCTGACTTTTAAAATTTCTCGTTACTAGTTTTGTTTTGCTTCGTGCGTCTGATGGGAATTTGGGGGGGAGTGCTTGCTAGTTTGTTTTAATTTTTGTGGTCACTTAGGTTTAAAAAAAAAAAAAAATCCCATCTTTGTTGCTGGCACTGTTCTTGGCAGAGCTCTTTCTCGCCAAGGCTCTTCAGCACACCTGTCCTAATGAGCGGCCGGGTAGCGGCCATCTTGGACGTAACGCGTGCTTTGCGCGGTCAGTGGTCCAGTCGTTGCACACATCTTCCCGACACTGGGCAAAAGTTATTTAAGCAGGCCCATTGCGGTCGAGTGCTGCTCCTCAAAGCTTATTTGTAACTTTAGTCTGACTTTGCCTTTTAAAATTGCTTGTTACTAGTTTCTTTTTGCATTGTGCATCTGATGGGAATTTGGGGGGGAAGGCCTTGCTAGTTTGTTTTCATTTTTGTGCTCACTTAGGTTTAAAAAAAAAAAAATTCCCATCTTTGTTGCTGGCACTGTTCTTGGCAGAGCTCTTTCTCACCACGGCTCTGTAGCACAGCTGTCCTCATTTGCGGCCCGGTAGTGGCCATCTTGGACGTGACACGCGCTTTGTGCGGTCAGCGGTCCAGGCGTTGCACGCATCTTCCCAGCACTGGCCACACCCTAGTTAAATGTGCCTGGGTAGACCTCGCAGAAGGCGCGCCGAAGGCGTGCCAACGGCAAGCCCGTCAGCGCCCGTCAGTGCTAATTTATTTATTTATTTATTTTTTACATTTGTAGAGCACTCTGTTACCCGGAGGAGTCCTGGCGCTAGCAGATTTAAAACTGGTGTGTGTGGGTAGGTGATTTAATGAGTAAAGAGCCAGGTCTTCAATGCCTTTCTAAAGTATAGAAGATCGAGCAGTTGTCTGATGTGGAGGGGAAGCTTGTTCCAGGCTACTGCTGCTCCTAAAGAAAAGCTCCTTCCACCCCATCTAGCTCTCTTGACTCTAGGGACTGATACCAACGCCTGCTGACCAGATCTGAGAGATCTTGGCGGTTTGTACCAAAAGAATAATTCCTTCATGCATTTGGGGCCCATATCATGAAGCGTTTTGAAGACCACACAAAGTGATTTAAAGGTGATTCTTTTCCGTACTGGCAACCAGTGAAGTTTTGCCAGGTCCTGTGCCACAGATGCAAACTTGGGTGTATCTGTTATCAGGCGTGCGGCAGCATTCTGTAGTGTTTGTAGTTTGTTAACTATGCTGGATTGGGCATTCAGCATGAGGCTGTTACAGTAGTCAAGCCGAGATAACACTAGACCGGTGACCACTGTTTTCCTATGTTCTTGCTCCAAAAATGTTAGCACTTTCCTGATTGTTTTGAGAACAAAATGGGTGGATGATACCAGGGCATTTATCTGAGGTTTAAAAGACAACAGATCATCCACCAGGATGCCAAGATTTTTCACTTTCGTCACAGGGACGGGCAGGTTTCCCATTTCTTCGGGGCACCATCTCGGGGACCAGAAATTATCTTTGGAGCCAAAGAGCAGCACCTCTGTCTTTAAAGAATTTAATTTAAGACAGTTTGGGCCATCCAAGTACCTACTTCACGCATGCAGCCTTTGAACCTGTCCGCGGTGCTGTCTGTGTCCCCGGCATCAGGGACGCCACTATCTGCGTATCGTCCGCGTAGGCTGTGAGGTTGAATCCGAAGGTTCGAATTATCAGGGCTAGCGTGGAAATGTAGACATTAAAAAGAGTAGGACTCAAGGAGGAGCCCTGGGGTACTCCGCAGGGAAACGAAAAGGGGCATGATTCGAAGTCCCCCAGTGCCACCACCTGAGTCCTGTTGGAGAGGAAGGCCTTTAGGCTCTTCAGCGCCTTACCTTGAACTCCCCAGACCCTCAACCGGTCCACCAACAATTTGTGATGGACCGTGTCGAAGGCCGCGGAAAGATCCAGCAGGATCAGGGCAGCTGTACCTCCTCCGTCCAACACCTTTCTAATATCTTCCACTGATTTAATTAAAGCGGATTCCTTGCTGTGTTCTGCACGGAAACCATGTTGGCAAGAGTCTAGCTGTTCTCCTGTTTGCAGATAGTTGCTTAACTGGGTGTTTAGAAAGCCTTCAATGATTTTGGCTGGAAGGGGCAGTCTTGCGATAGGCCGATAATTATTTAAATCGGCTATGTCCAAATTGTTTTTTTTTAGGAGGGGTAAAATGGAGGCATGTTTCCATTTTGCTGGGAATTCCCCTCTATCCAGCAAGAGATTGAGGAGGGGGGTGAGTCCAGCGGCAACAGAGTCTGGTGCTAGTTTTGTAATAGAAGCCGGGCAGGGATCGTGAGGGGAGCCAGATTTTATCTTCTGGAGTCGACTCGTGACCTCTGCCTCACTGATTTGGGGAAAAAATAGCAGTTTTTCTAAGCCGTTGTCCGATTCCACTCTATTAGTGGGGAGTTCCAGCAAAGCTTTTATTTGATTATCTAAGGGAGAGAAGATTTTTTCAACCTTTTACCGAAAAAAGGTAGCCAGCTTCTCGCAAAGAAGGAGACTGGAGGGTACCTCTATGGTTTTGGGGATTGCTAGAGAGGATATTGTTCGAAACAGCTCTTTTGGGGCATTGCTGGCTTCTTTAACCTTCTTTGTATAAAAAGCACGCTTAGCTTGCTAGATCTTCTCTTTATACGCTCTTTGCTCAGAGTTTAGAATTTTTTTGTCTGCCTCGCTAAAAGTTGTCCGCAAAATTTTTTCTTTTTTTTTGCACACAATTTTAAGGTCCCTGATCTCTTTCGAGAACCAGGGGGCGGGAGGAATCGCCCGTGTAGGTAGAAAAGTTTTAGGAGGGGCAAGATGTGTAGATGCATCCTCAAGCCATCTCGTGTAGGCCTGGGTTACTTGTTCCGTATTTCCTGAAAGCGGCTCCAGAGTAGACTTTAAAGCATATTCCAGCTCTTCATGTTTTATATAATTCCATTTCCTAATCTGTCGTGGGGTGGGTCTAATTCTGACTGGTCTCCCTGGTGAGTCTAAGGCCAAATTAAAATAGATTGTTGAGTTGAGTGGTCAGACCAGGGTATAGGTTGGATTGATGATATAGTAAGGGTTGGGTGATTTGAAAAGATACCATCCAGGGTATGCCCATCCTTATGGGTAGGACCATTGACCAATTGCCTTAGATCCAACCCCCGGAGCATGTCTGTAAGATCAGATGTGTCTGGGTCCGAACTGCATTCGAGGTGAAAGTTAAAATCACCTAATAACGTAAAGGTTTGGGCAATGGCGACTGTTTCTATTATTTTGCCCAGAGCAAGAAAGAAAGGTGCTTTCGACCCAGGAGGTCTGTAAACCAAGCCACCTCTAAACATTTGGTGGTCAGATAGGGTAAAATTAAAGAGAAGAGACTCATCAGGACCTCCGGGCCCCTGATGAAATTGCCCTCTGAATGAAAGGTGGTAAATAATGGCTAGGCCACCACCTTTCCTTTTCTCTCTATTTTGGGTGAAACAAACATAGTTCAGTGGGGTGGCAATAACTATGTCAGGGCCAGAGGCGGCATCGGTCCAGGACTCTGTGATGAAGGCTATCTTCACACCAGTGTCCTGGATCAAATCCGCTATTTCAGTACTATGTTTGACCAGGGATCTGGCATTGAGTAAGAGACACTTGATCAAAGTTTGCCTTTTCCTAGGTGGCTTATTCTTGTTGTCCCTGGGGGGCGCAACCGGCTCCCAGCTCAGTTTTGGCAGGGACAGTGAGCAATTTGGGCATAAGCTACAGGCCATCCCTGTGCCAGGGCCCATTTCCAGAATAGTGCAGCCTTCCACATTTGATGTGGATCTGTAAGCTCTAAGCGTATCGCTGGAGTAAATCAGCCTCGGGGGCCAATTGGAATCGATCGGAGCAGCGCGTTCCGGCCCTAGGCACGGGTCCGGCGCAGACGGGCGCAGACGGGCTTGCCTTTGGCGAGCCTTCGGCACGCCTGCGGCGCGCCCGCTGCGCTCCCTGTATCGATGTACCATTTTATGCACGTGGGGGTGGGAGGGGCAGAGCACTAGTCTGCTCGCCCAGCTCCTCAAGCAAGATGGCGGGACCCACGGAGGCGTTAGCTCCGGTTCAAGCCCCCTGGAAGGGAGAATCTGTGCAAATGCGCAATTTAAAAACACTTGACAATTGGGAGTTTAAAAGGCAGTAAAAACTCACAGTAATATTAACAAATCGCTAATGGTCCCGGCTTCCGCCTCAAGACCGTACCGTACCTTCACACACACACACACTCTTAGATCAGTGGGGGTGCGATCAACATCCGGGTTTTTATGCACGTGGGGGCGGGAGGGGCAGAGCACTAGTCTGCTCGCCCAGCTCCTCAAGCAAGATGGCGGGACCCACGGAGGCTTTAGCTCCGGTTCGAGCCCCCTGGAAGGGAGAATCTGTGCAAATGCGCAATTTAAAAACACTTGACAATTGGGAGTTTAAAAGGCAGTAAAAACTCACAGTATTATTAACAAATTGCTAATGGTCCCGGCTTCCGCCTCAAGACCGTACCGTACCTTCACACACACACACACTCTTAGATCGGGCAGGGCTCAGGGCGAGCCATCCTGCCGGTTCGGCCCTCAGTTATAATAACGGCTCTTTTATTCAGTATTCCAGCACGGTGCTAAAATCTTTAAGAGCCCCTCGCTGTCCCTCTTAATCTGTCACCCAGAAAGGGCCCGAGAGGGCCATGGTCTGTTCTGACTGTGGGTTTCTTCCAACCACTAAGCTCCCCACGGAAACTTTGACCGTCGGCTCATGATCTCAGGCTTGTATTAAAGCCTGCCTCATTAATACTAGATCTTTGAAGAATCATCATGCTGACATTGCAGACATGGTCACGGATAATAAATTAGATTTATTGTTTATTACGCAGACCTGGCTTGATACGTTCTCCAATCCCATCATAGCTTTGGCCACCCCTTCCGGATACAAAATCCACCGGGCGGACCGCCCAGTTGGTAGAGGGGGGGGGGTTTGGCCATTCTATATAGAGAACGCTGGTCTCTGCATAGTGAAAGATTCACTATTTGGGGTGGCTGTGAGGCCCTTGACTTTAGTCTACAATTATCGCCCCACTTTATATTGGGGGGGTCATTACTATATCGACCACCAGGGCCAGCGGGCACTTTTTTGGAATCCTGTGGTGATGCTTTGGCAGATAGAGCATTACGTTTTTCCAGCTACCTTCTCCTGGGTGATTTTAATATTCATCTCGATCTCATGGAGTCAGCTGATTCTGCAGCTTTTCTGGATATCCTCCAGCCTGCCTAGCTCTCCCAATGGGTGACAGATCCGACCCATCAAGGGGGTCACACTTTAAGTCCTATCTGTGCTAACTCCCCCTTGTTGGTCAGGAAGCCACTCCCCGTCGCCTGGTCGGATCACTTTCCTAAATTCTTCTCATGGGCCGTCCAGCGACAGCCGCAAATAGCTAGCAGTCATCGCGCCCCCACTGCCAGGAAGTTGGATGCAGGGCTACTAAGTTGTCATTTGGCTGCTTCGCGTCCTCTCCTTTTGGGCGACCTAGAGGATAATGTTACTACATTCTTCAACTGGATCAGGGGTTCGGTCACTGCACTCTCTGCCCCTGGTCACCGTAAGCTATGGAGAGAGGCTCCCACTAAGCCTTGGTTTACCATGGAGCTGAAGACGCTAAAGCATGCCTGTAAGGTCTTGGAGAGAGCGTGGCGGTCTAGTGACTATTGTCCCATTGCTTAACAGGCCCTTAGAGTCAAACAGAAAATCTATTATTCAGCTATTGAGATAGCCAAAGGCCAGTATTTTGCTACCCGCATTGACCGGGCTATTAATAATTCCAAAGAAATCTTTGCTATTGTGCAGAGTTTCGTAACTCCCCGCGTCCAGGAGGCGTTTGTTCCCTTTTTATGACATCTGGTGCAATACTTTGGCAAAGCATTTTAGAGATAAGATTGTGGACATACAAGAATCCTTTCTGATTACCCCTAAGCGGACTTTGATTGTCCCGGTGGGGAGACAAGAGAGAGATTCCGACCATCTTCTCTCGGCTTTCAGTCTGGTGGACTTATTGTCCTCGCGCAGAATTCTCGAAGCATTGAAATCGAGCGCGCCTAAAGACCCCTGTGTGGCTAGGCTCCTGGCCGAGGTGTCTGATACGATCAATCTGGAAGTTAACCTAGTGGTTAATCAGTCCCTTTTGTGAGGCCTGTGTTCCGCCTTCATGGAAGCAGGCTCTTATACTGCCTCTTCTTAAGAAGCCCACCCTTGATCCGCTGCTTCCTGCCAATTACGGACCTATCTCGCTCTTGCCAAGTTTGGCTAATGTTTGCGAGAAGGCCGTTACGTCTCAGCTCACCAACTATGTCGAGAGGGCGGGTTTGTTGCATCCTGCGCAATTGGGGTTTGTGCTTCTTACATTACGGAGTCAGCATTACTGGAGGTGGCAGAGGCAATACGCGACTGTCTGGATGCCGGTGGGAGAGCAGCCTTGGTTATGCTGGATCTCTCGGCGGCATTCGATACAGTGCCCCACTCTCTCCTCCTCGCTCGTCTAACAGAAATCGGCATTGTGGGCTCAGCATGGAGTTGGGTCAGATCCTTCTCGGAGGACAGATCACAGCAAGTATGGCTGCCCCCTTGTGCCTCGGCGCTGAAGCCGCTGTCCACTGGCGTTCCGCAGGGGTCCTCACTTAGCCCCCTGCTTTTTAACATCTATGTGACTCCGCTGGTTTATCTGGCGGAGTCCCTGGGGGCTAAGGTGATACTGATGATATGCAGCTCCTGTTCTCCTGGAGACGGGGTGATGACTTGGTCAGTGTGGTGCAGCACATCTGTGTTTTGTTGGCTGGCAAACACACAATTGAAGTGTAATGAAGAAAAATCAGAGGTACTCCTGTTCGGCTCGTTTCCAGGGGATTTTAGAGCCAGGTTGTGGCCACCTGACTTTCCCCGCCCTATGACAGGGATGGGCATCGCCAAAAATTGGGGGTTTAGTTTGACGAAAACCTAAACTTTTCTACCCATGTGAAAAAGCTTACAGGGACATATTTTGGCACCCTGAAAATTCTGAGAAAGTTTCTCCCCCTCTTGCCAGGTGGTGCCAAGGAGACAGTTGTCAGGGCCCTGATCCTTTCCCGCCTAGACTATACTAACGCCCTCCTGGTGGGCTGTCCGAGATATCTGACAAAGAAACTGCAGGTAGTTCAAAATACGGCAGCCAGATTACTTCTGGGACTCTCTCCAAGACAGAGTGTTCGGATCCATCTACATCACCTTCATTGGCTCGCAGTTGAGTCCCGTCTTAAATTTAAAATGCTGTCCATTGTCCATCGGGCCCTGTATGGGCTTGGCCCACTCTACCTGCAGAACCGCTTTGTCTTCTATAAACCTTCTAGACTACTGCGATCCTCTGACCAGCTTTTAATACAGAACCCTCGCTTTAACCGCCATAGGTTGGGCGGGAGCTCTTTCACCTGCAAAGCAGACCTAGCTTGGAATGCGCTACTGCTGGCACTTTGGAGGGTGCAGGACCCTGTGTCCTTTAAGAAGAAACTAAAAACGTTGCTTTTTTGAGGTCTTCTGATTGGAGTGTTGAATTCTTTCTGGAGTCAGCGCCGGGATACTCTGAGTAGCTGTGCTTTCTACAAATTTAATATAACATAACATAACATAACATAACATAACATGAGGGAAAGATATTTCCACTGCAGGGAAAAATAAGAGAAATTCTGCATTTGGTCAGGAGTTTCCATGCCTTCCGTGTGTACTATGTAGAAGTAAATACTCCCCTGGGAATAGAAAGACATCATTCCCCGAAGGTCCAAAATCTCACTGTACGGGGACTACATGTTCTGGCCAAATCTACTTTTGATGTGGTGTAAAGTGAAGACAACCACTCTGCATGAGTTGGTGGGTTGATGTTAACCCAATTTTTGCAGATTTGTCTTCTTGCTAATAATATAGCGTAGTATAGGAACTCTCTTTCTAATCCTTTGGTGTTATCACTCAGTCCAAATATTACCAAGGACCAAGAGAGGGGGATAGAAATTTTAAGGATTGACTCAAGTGATGTCTTTACTTCCTGCCAAAAATTAGTGACATTCGGGCCTTCCCTGAGCATATGTAGATCTGAGGCAGCTGGCAGGGAACATTTACTACAGCATTTCCCCGGTTGAAACTTAGAAAGCCTTTTGGGGGAATAGTACGCCCTATGTAATGTAAACAGTTGATTACGACTCAGCCAGGCTGGTTTTATGATCTTATAAAGGAGCGTAAAGGACTCAATCCATTTCCCTTCTACCTGGGGTTCACCCTCTCCACCCCATAGCTTTGTCGGAAGATTAAGCTCATCCTCTCTTTCTTCCAAAATGCTCCAGTAATGTGCAGCAACCTCCTTTCCCTTATATGATTTTTCCATTAGATTCCTCTCTAATAAGCTGTCTCCTCCGAATTTGGTCTTTTTAGTTGTTTGAGAACGAAGCCAGCTTGAAAGCTGACTATAAACAAACCAAGATAATGGTGAGGTTGCACTCTCTGAGAATATTTCTCAATCAATAAGAGAGCCATCTTCCACTAATTCTCCCCATCGTATAATTCCTGCTTCTTGTAGGACTGTTTTTACCGTCTGTATGGATTACGGTGAAAGCCCGGGAAAGTCCCATATGGGCGCGCAGTTAGAAAAGTATGCAATCCCCGCCTTAGATTTAATTTGAGACCATTCTTTTATGGGGCAGTATAATGTCTTCAGTCTGACTTTTTTGAAAAACCTCTGATGCCCGTATTTAAATAGAAATCCGTCCAATGGAAGGTCTGAACCCAGTAGCATAGCTTTGAACATGTAGCCGTTAGAGTTGTCTAATGGGGACTTTAATAACATCCTGGAGTGGGTCAGGTGAAAGGCCCACGCATAGTATTCCAGCTCTGGCAAAGCAAGGCCTCCTTTTTCCCTTCTCCTTCTCAGTTTCTTCCATGCCAGCCTAGAGGATTTGTAACACCAAACGAATGAATTTATGTTTTGTTGGGATTTTATTAGTTGGTTCGTATCAAATATTAAAGGAATTGTGTTGAAGAGAAAAGTGTATTTCGGGAGAATGGACATTTTTACTAAGCTGGTCCTTCCATAGATGGTGAGAGGTAAAAATGACCAAGAGTTCATTAATGTTTTCGCTTCGCGTGAGACCCGATCTAAGTTATTCTGAGCCAAAAGGTTAGGGTCTTTGGTGATTCTTATGCCCAGGTAACGCATTGAAGATCTTAGGGGAAGCTGAATATTGGTGATGTTCCAGACCATTATCTCCGTCTTCCCTGCGTTAATTTCATAACCTGAGTACTTTCCAAATTCCTCCGCGCTTTGGATTACCATAGGGAAGGCCTGTGTCGGGTCTGTAGTATAAATAAGAATATCATCAGCATACATCCCAACTTTTTTTCCCACCCTGAGAACGAAAAGGGGGGGATGTTGGGGTCTTCTCTTATGGAGTGAGCAAATGGTTCTAGATAAATGTTAAATAATAGGGGGGAAAGAGGGCACCCCTGTCTTGTTGCTCTAGAAATTTGAAAGGGATTTGTGCATGTACCGTTTATTATCAAACTTGCCTTAGGGTTTTTATATAGTAAGCCTATCGTTCTACGGAATTTAGGACCTATTTTAAACTTTGCCATAGCGGCATGTAAGTAAGACCAGTTTACTATATCGAATGCTATTGTAGTATAGAGAGTCATGATTGCTAGAGGTAGAGCAAATGTTGAGGCGATATCTATAGCTCCAACTAGATCGTATGTTAAGCCGCCAAGTTGTCGGCCTCTTGTAAACCCCTTTTGATCCTGGTGTATGATACCTCCAATCTCGCTTCCCAAACAAGCGGACAAAATTGACGAAAAGATCTTACAGTCATTGTTTAGAAGCGAGATTGGACGATATGAACCACAATCCATTGGGTCCTTGTCTGGTTTTAGTATTAAGGCAATGTTTGAGTGGAGTCGGAACAGTTAGGACGCCGGGGTATTTTTTTTTTTTTTCTTCCCCGGGTCCGATGATTAAGCCTCTGTCTCCATGTCCAATGGGAGACACCCCAAGCCATAGCTATATTGGACGATCTTCCCATATCGGGTGTGCACTGGAGCTAGATCGTGTGGGGCTCTATTTCTCAGTTTCGACACCAGACCAGCCTTCCAGGGAAAATTGACGGTACCTTAAAAAGGCTACTGGGTCCTGCGGTAGGAATGCCCCTGGATCGATTAAGTGGCAAATGAGGACAAAAATAAATAAATAAAACAATAAAAAATAAATAATAATAATAATAATTTAAAAAAACATTCCCTGAAGTTCACCTGAAAAACTGCACTTGGTGCAGCTTTCCAAGTGTGGACCTATAAATAATTGTGAATTCCCAAAAGTAGAAAAATTGCATCCGCATGTGGACATAAACATATGGGTGTGGTGCAGTTTTTTCTCTCCATGAATTGGGCTGGAGGCTTTCAGCCAGCATTAATGGTACAAAAAGTGTAGACTACAACAATTACAAAATATATCTCACACTCTGAGAACTTTTTTGGTCGGAGTGTTTTTGAAAAGCGATGCAGAAACTCCATGTCTTATTCTGAATGCTCACCAGTAATCCTTGACATGATACTCCGCGTTACTCAGAATAGTTAAGATATTTTAATAGTCCTAGAATGCATTTTTAAAGCACATTAACCAATATGTTGTGCTACCTCTGTGGTTTTTTATTGGTAATACGGATTTTCACTTCAATTCCCAATAAAAAATATTCGTTTTTTTCCTAAAAAAATGCAATTTTTTTGCATGTAGTGCTCCACTATATTTGCATTTTTTTAGTACTGTGAACAAGTCTTTCTGCTAATCAAATTAGTGATACCCTTTCTATTGATCCCAGAAAGATGAAATGCTGAGATATCCCTGCTGGGTTTCAAACTAATGTCCTGGGAATTGCACATACATCACTGTAGAAGGCACTGGACTCACATCTATTTACATTCACATGAATGCCAATTGAAATACGTGGAACAATACATTGAATGTTCCAAATTTACATATGCAACATCCTTTTCTTCACTTATATTTTAGTTTATTTTTTCCTAAAGTTCCAACTGTTAAAAATTTATTAATAACTACAATACTGTGAAACAAATGTAGAAGTGAGATTCCTGTCAGTCTCACTGGTGCAGTGACACCCTCTGTCTACGGGTTCAATATATGAGGATCGACGCTGAAGTGGAACAAAACACTGGTTTATTATATCTTATGAGATGGCTCCATCATACAGATAATGCTGGTGCCTGAGAGGGAACAAACTAGAACAGTTTGGAGTCTGCCTATTACATATTTTGGGTACCATAGTGGTTCAACAGAAAACCCCTTAGTCATGGTTACATCACACTTTACATAACCCTCTTATGGCATTTTTTACATAATGCTTACACAACCGCTTACACAACGCCTAGATGCTGTACTGTGGAATCCTGATAACCCCCTACCCACAACATCTTTGTAGGTACGCAAGGGAGGTTACAGGCATTGGCGGGCAAACTGATTAGACATCTGTGCATGTAGGCCTTTGGCAGGGCAGGGCTCCTGACTCTGACACGCGCGCCTTATCAATACAACCAGCTTTCAGTTATCACATAACTTCTAACTTCACCAGTGTCCCCGCGAAAACACAAAATGGGGCTGGTGGACAAAGTGACTGGAAGCAGAGTCTAATTTAATAAGATACAATTTTTTACCGTTTAACAGCCCCTCCTTTCAGCCTCCGCTAAATACATTTTGTTCAATCAAGAATATATTTTAAACATATATATATATATAAAAACCTTTGGAAATGCAGAATACATGAAGAATAAAAACCCAATTCAATGTTATACGGCAACAGTCGAAGGTGCTCTATCTGCAATGTTCAAGCTTTCTATATCTATTTTCATAAATTCATCTATTTGTTGCTGAAGCATAAGCTGCTTGTTAGCATCACAAATACCCACTTTCTTAGGGGTACAAAACATGCTTAAAGAAGTACAGAGGGGGCATATAATAGGCATGCATTGAATACAAAGGCAACATCCTAGAATAGCGCCTTCTATACAAGCTGCAATAACAAGTAATTTCCATCCCCACAACATAACAATGCCCCAACACCAACTAGACCAGGTCCATGTTCCAGTGTCTTGGTTTATCTCAGCCACTATCTTATGTAATTTAGAAATGGCCTGATAAACGGAAGGTGCATTGTCCGATACATAAACACATCAACTGGCACTAATAATTCAGCATGCACCTCCATGATCTGCAAGAATAACATCTAGAACCATACGGTTCTGCAAAACTACAAGTCCTGTCACCTGGAGTTCCTAAGTGAGGTTAACTAGAGCTATCGCAGTCTGATTAACTACTGCCTTAACTACTCTAGTGAGTCTTCGTATGTTCCTACTGTTAAGCGGTGGCCCAATGAATAAAACATACCAAAGTTTACGTCAAAATATTCTTGCAATGAGGAGTCAGTCTGATCCACTGCTTTGATATCTATCATTCTTTTAATCCAAGTTAATAAAGGATTGAGAGGTGATATTCCAGTCTTATGATAAGGAGCTGGAGCTAAATAAAAGGAGGGTAGGAGGAAAGATACGTAACATATCCCTGACCATCATGGAGGTAGATAAAAATAACCCTTATTCCCACAAATAAAATATGTATTATGGGATGCTAGAAAACTACTAAGAGTCGGACCTCTTATAGTCAATACAGTGTTACAATCACTATTACCTACAAAAATGCGACCAAACCTTTTACACATAGGGGAGCTTGTGTGTCTGTTACTGTTATAATAGGGAATCCTTGCTCTAGTTTGGTCCGTATCATTGCAAAGACATATCTCGTGACAGAATTTCCTCTAACATTTTCCTCAGTTTCCCATTCCAATCCCTTTGCTTGCGGATTACCATCATCGTCTGGATATCACACTGTATTCAGTTTCTTATTAAGACCCCCTACATCAGCACTAGAAATGCCCCTAATTTCTGCCACCCACAAAAGTGCAAATAAAGCATGGAAAAAACCATTGTGGGAGAAAGGGAGCAGGATGAGAGGAGTTCCCCCTGCACCCTGGTGTGCAAGTAAAAATCCGCAAACCCAACTATTAGAAATGTTAGTAATGCTATGAGTGTAATGTAACATTCAAATAAATGAATTATTCTTGTAGGAGAGTCTATGTTTTTCATCTAATGGTGACAGTATAAAATGGTAATGTTCGGACGGTGTGGATGTTGGGGGTACAAGCATATGCACAGGAGTGATAGACAAAATGGCTGAGAGAAGAGGCTAATTTAACAAGATACAATTTTTTTACCGTTTAACAGACACTCCTTATATCCTCTGCTAAATACATTTTGTCCAATCAAGAATATATTTTAAACACATATATTAAAAACCTTTGCAATTACAGAATACATGACAAATAAAAACCCAAATCAAAGTTATACTGCAACAGTTGAAGGTGCTCTATCTGCATTGTTCAAGCTTTCTATATCTATTTTCATAACTTCTTCTATTTGTTGCTGAAGCATAAGCTGCTTGTTAGCATCGCGAATATCCACTTTCTTTGGGATACAGGACATGCATAAAAAAGTACAGAGGGGCATATAATGGGCATACATTGAAAACAAAGGCAACTTCCTAGAATAGTGCCTACTATAAAAGCTGCAATAACAAGTAATTTCCATCCTCACAACATGACAATGCCACAAAACCAACTAGACCAGGTCCACGTTCCAGTGTCTTGGTGTATCTTGGCCGCTATCTTATGTA
The DNA here is from genome assembly GCF_964263255.1 of Lissotriton vulgaris. NCBI lineage: Eukaryota > Metazoa > Chordata > Amphibia > Caudata > Salamandridae > Lissotriton > Lissotriton vulgaris. Next base: position 505,254,777 of record NC_141694.1, read on the forward strand.
ATTTAGAAATGGCCTGATAAACAGAAGGTGCATTATCTGGTATATAAACACAGCAACTGGCAACAATAATTCAGCATGCACCTCCACAATCTGCAAGAATAACATCTAGAAACATACAGTTCTGCAAAACTACAAGTCTTTCCGCCTGGAGTTCCTCAGTTATGTTACCTAGAGCTGTCATATACTGCCTCAACTACTCTAGTGAGTCTTCGTATGTTCCTACTGTTAAGCGGTGGCCCAATGAATAAAAACATACCCAAGTTTACGTCAACATATTCTTGCAATGATGAGGCAGTCTGATCCACTGCTTTGAGGCAATAGTCCAGTCTTATGATAAGAAGCTGGAGCTAAATAAAGGGAGGAAGGAGGAAAGATACGTATCATATCCCTGACCATCCTGGAGGTAGATAAAAATAACCCTTATTCCCACAAATAAAATATGTATTATGGGATGCTAGAAAACTACTAAGAGTTGGACCTGTTATAGTCAGTACGGTGTTACAATCACTATTACCTACAAAAATGGGACCACAATGTTTTACACATAGGGGAGCTCGTATGTCTGTTACTGTTGTAATAGGGAATCCTTTCTCTAGGTTGGTCCGTGTCCTTGCAAAGACATATCATGTGGCACTAGCATATTTTGCTTGCCGATTACCATCCTCATCTGGATAACATACTATATTCAGTTTCCCATTAAGACCCCCTACATCAGCACTAGAAGCGCCCCCTAATTTCTGCAGCCCACAAAAGTGCAAGCCAAGTACGACAAGAACCATTGTGGGAAAATGGGAGCAGGATGAGAGTAGTTCCCCTGCACCCTGGTTTGCCGGTAACAATCTACAAACCCAACAATTTCAAATGTTAGTAATGCTATGAGTGTAATGTAACATTCAAATAAATTAATGATTCTTGAAGGTGAGTCTATGTTTTTCATCTAACGGTGACAGTGTAAAATGGTAATGTTCGGATGATGTGGATGTTGAGGGTACAAATGTATGCACAGTAAATTTCACATGTACAAACCAAGCTATATCACAGATTCCTATAACACTAATTAAAACTGCTGCTAAAGAACCTTGTGCGAAGTACGCGTAGTTGCGCTATGGGAAGTGCACTTCGTACTACGCAAGCTATGCGTAGCTACGCAAATTGAGTAGTGTGGTAGGGAAAATGCAGTTCGCACTGATTGCACAGTGCCGGATGCTTGACCGCACTGTGCAATCATTGCAAACGGCATCTTGCACAGTGCAAGCGGTCGTTTTCTGCCGCTCAAGTAGATTTGTACTCGAGCTGCAGTTTCTTCAACGTGGACTGGTAGTTTCTTATTGCGAGCATACGTGCCCACTCGCAATGAGAAACCTGACATCCCTGCGTTGAGAATCTTGCTGGGAGGTTTATTTTCCACGCTCACAATCGGCAACTTGATGTTGCTGGTCGCGAATGAGGACACAGTGTCGCCGAGATGTCATTTTGCTCACTTGCGGTCGCCAACTTGCCGCTGAGGACCGCGAGCAAGCAAGAAATGCCCGCTACACTACCCTACGCGTTTTTGCACTGTGCTACGTGCAATTCGCGTAGCGCGTAGTTGCACAAACTACACAAACTAAGCGAGCGTAGCGTAGTCCTACGCCCAAGGTTGCTGCTAAACAAATAGACATACGTTTTCGTTTTTTCTCACTTGACGTGAGGTGTTGAATATCTTGGTGTTCTTCCTCCAAATTTAGGGACCAAAAAACAGCAATGTTCTTAACTGTATTATTGTCTCTTTAAAATGCTGCACAAAATGTTACTTTTATTACAAAAAGAGTCCATGGTTTATGTCCAATGAATATATATCAGTCAATGGAGAAGTTTAGAGGAAAATCAAACATTTCAATCAAACAACACTTATTCACCTCAATAAAGTCCAAACTAAAAAATAAGGAAAACACTAAAATCGTTGAAGTCTTGCAGTTCAATAATAGCAATAAAAAGAAAGTCAATATAATAAGTACTCAAGAAAAATCCTTCACAAGTTAATTCCCTATAGCCTCAAGGATTGTTAGATATACTGCCTCTTTTGAAGGATGCAATTTGGGTCCCCTGTAAAATCCTGTCAGGGAACTGAAGCTCTGGGCCCAGGCAAGCAACAGCTATCTTACTCTAGACTGGATTCCTTGGCCAAGAAGTGGAAAGTTCTGACTCAACTTTCAGTCCTGGGCAAAGTAATTTGATAATCACTCGAATAGTGTCAGGGGTTTTCTGCACCAAACACCCTTGAATTCTCTCCAATCGAATACTATGAGATGAATGATTTTGCTACAACTCAATTCATAGTTCAGAATTGTGGGTTCTTCCACGGACTCAGAATATCCACGGCACAAACCGCACCAAACCTAGTTTGGCCACTTCTGCAGCACACAGCCTCTTGCCAAGTAGGCCCTCTTACTGGCCCAGACCAGCCGCACCCTCTTTTCAAAGTCCTTCGTTCAGTGGGTAACACGAAGTCTCAGATTGTACCTCTCTCTTCCAGCTATTGTTGGATCAGTGAAAAGAAATTCTTCAGATGTGATGTAATGATCCGTCTTTTCTTCGGGCTGAAAATATTGTTGGCAACTCCTGAGTTCTCAGTTTCTGTAATCTGAGTCAGATCGGCTGGCACCTTCTTACAGTGAGAGCCAGGTATCCAACTCCTTCTATTCGTAACTTGGACTGCTGTTCGTGTTGCCAGAGGACCTGTTCAGCTCCATTCCAATGAGGTTCAAAGTTCTTCAAACGCGGAAAATGTTTTGTTAACACCCAGTGTCCGCATTGTAATGAGTGCCCAGGACCTTCAGAATTGTCAGGAAGTGAGTCTTGCACCTGTTGATGAATCAAAGAGAGATTGTCTGTAAGTTCTGTCATGTAATCTAACAAAATAGCATACTCAAGTTCTCTCATTTTCTTAGGACATGGGGGACCCCATACATTCATTGGTCTTCCGAATACCACCTCATAAGGTGTATGGCCAGACTTCTATGTGCCACTGCTCGTGTGGACATGAGGGCTGATGGCAAAGCATCAGGTCACTTAAGCCCCATCGAGGGCTGCACCTTAGATAATTTAAGTTTCAAAGTCTCATTCTAACGTTTCACCAAACCGGCAGATTGCTGATGATAAGAAGCATGAAATTTCTGACGTATGCCCAAACTTTCAGTAATTAATTTAATAACATGTGCAATAAAATGAGGTCCATTATCACTCCATAACATGTTACACATCCCAAACCTAGGGAAGTACTCTTTTAAAAGGATCTTAGCTGTGGTGAGTGCAGTATTATCTTTCGTAGGATATGCCTCCACCCACTACCTGAAGGTGTATATGATAACCAGGGCATACCTAAGGTTATTGCACCTTTCAAGTTCGATGAAATCCATCTGCAGGACTTCAAATGGTGCACTAGGTGGAGAGAACCCTCCTTTTGGGGCAGCCACTCCCTTCCCTGGATTGCATTGCAAACAAATGATGCAGTGTACAACATGGTGTTCAGCTGTTTTTCTTATATCAGAATGCTCCCATACTTGCTTTAACTGTGTGACTATACTTTTTGGCTAACATGTGCTAGGCCATGTGCCATAGTGGCAGACGGTAATACATAAGAACTGGGCAATTTCCACCTATCCCCATCCGGCCCTTTTCTCCAACAATTTTCACTGTCCAATATTTCTGTATTTTCCCATTCTTCTTTTTCCTCCTTTGTTGCCATCTGTTGAATCTCTCTAATCTCTTCATTTACATTATAATTTTTTCTGCATAGGAATACATCACATACATTTTCCCTTGTTGGCTACGTGCTGTTTCTTTTGCCATACTTTCTGCAAAGGCATTGCCTCTTCCCACATCATCTACTACTTTCCGGTGTGCGCTACACTTAACAATAGCCACCTGCTTTGGTAACAATAATGCAGTCAACAAATTCTGAATTACTTCTCCATGTTGGAGCTTTTTTCCGTGTGACATCAGAATCCCCCTTTCCTGCCACAAGCATCCGGAGTTATGTGCAACTGCAAAGGCATACTGACTGTCTGTTTGGATATTTACAGACAGTCTAAGCTCACAAGCTCTCAGGAGTGCAATATGTTTGGCAGCTTGTGCAGGCTTATAGGGGATTCGAGCCGTCTCCACAATTGTGTGCAGCATAGTAATAGCGTAAGCTGCAGTCGTAGTGTCATCAGGTAATTTAAAACACGACCCATCTACATACAATTCGCCCTGGGCATCAGACAAAGGAGTATCGGTAAGATCCACTCAACCATTAGTTTGTTCTTCAGTGGTGTAAACACAATTGTGTATATCACTAGGCTGTTCAGAAGGCAATGGCAACAAAGTGGCATGATTTAGGGTCAGACATTGTTTAAGAGTAATGTGGGGTGCTAGCAGAGTGAGTTTGTACCCGGTAAGACGAGCACTCGTCAAATGTTGTGTCTTAGTTTGATTCAATTCAATAATATATCAACTGATTGGGGAACAAAAACAATCAGTTTGTGGTCCAGTACAAGTCCTGCTAATTGTCTGATTGAAAAAGCAGTTGCTGCCACAGCTTTCAGACAACCAGGGAGTGCCCTGGCCACAGGGTCTAGAACTGCAGAAAAGTATGCACATGGGCGTTGTTTGCCCCCATATGGCTGTGTTAGGACAGACAATGCACAAACTTTTTGTTTGTGTACATAAAGAGAAAATGGTTTTCTATAATCAGGTGTTCCCATTACAGGCGCTGCTCGGAGATGCTGATATGCATCCTGACACTCAAAAGACCAAGGCAAAAGAAAGGGGGTATATTTGGTCGTAAGGGCAAGAAGGGGTTTAATAATGAGTGAAAAATAACGAATCCAATGACAACAATAGGACGCCATGCCAATCAATGCCCTAACGTCCTTTTGTGTTTGAGAAATAGGTGTATGTATGATAGCCTGAATTCTGTTTTTAGTCAATGTCCTTCCCTCCTTTGACAAGAAGTTACCTAAATAGGTAACCTCTTGTCACCAAAACTGCAACTTATTTCTCAATACTTTGTGGCCCAATTTCGCAAGGTGAGTCAGTAAAAGCAGGGTAGCCTCAATACAAAGTTCATTGGTGTCGGCTGCTACCAGCAGATCATGTACGTATTGCAACAATTAAGTGCCCGGGGTAACTGTAAGGTATCAAGTTGACGTTTAAGGGTCTGACTATAAATGCTCAGACTTTCTGTATGCCCCTGGGGAGCACAAAAGAATTGGAATGATCCCCCTTGATAGAGAAACCAAACAAATACCTGCTAGGGGGGGAAATGGGAATGAAAAAGAACGCATTCTTAAGGTCAATTACCGAGAAAACACAAGCAGTGCTGGAATCATTGTCAATAAATTAGTAACACCTGGAAATACGGGAAACTGTGGCACTGCTATTTTATTGATCTCAGGCAAATCAATTACAAAACAATAAACTTTTTCTTTATCTTCAGAAATGGAACGCTTCAAAACAGGCAAGATTGGTGTTACAAACATTGCTAAAGTCTCTTCCACTACCCCTTTTACAATAAGATCTTCCATGATCTGAACTACGGCGCTTTCCCTTTCTGTGATATTTTATACTGAGGTGTGCGGACAATACAGCTTTCTGTTTAACCTAGATATGCACTGGTTCGATAGATCATAAACCCACATCAGTATCACCCTCCGCCCACACAGAAGGCAGAACAGTGGATAATGCATGTGAGACTTCATCAATAACATACTGCTTATTACGAATGGGCTTACCAAACGTAACATATACACCATCCAGTGAACAATAGATGCGTGCATAGAAATGTTTGAGCAAGTCGAGACCTAGCAGATTATTAGGACATTTGGTGCGAGAAGGAACAGTGAACTGACAGTTAACAGTCCAATAGTAAGATCCAGGGGTTTTGACACAGGACTAAAAATAGGCTTTCCAGCAAAGCCTATGGACAGGTTATTATGGCCAGACGAGGGAGTCCTAGGGATAAGTTTTTAGAAAGCGTACTTCGTGTATCCCCAGTATCCACCAGAAACTTCTGCAAGGTCCCCAATATTTCAGCAGTAACATATGGGCCTGTCTGATCTGTCCATATGGAAACCGATATCTCCCCTAATCCTACGCTGTCCTAATTAAACTGCAGCCCCCGAAATAGAATGCACTGAAATTATCTGCATAATAGGCTTTCTGACTATTACTAGGACCAGGACACTGTTGGGGGCCCCTTGTCACTCCCCGTCTCATACCTCTACCTTGTCCGTGAAGCAATGGGCATTCAGATCACCAATGTCCATCCTGTTTACAATATGCACATTGACTCCGTCCCAACTAACCAAACATCAGAGAATCTTGATTATTCTCCCTTGTGAGGTTAGCTCTAAATACTCCATGACCTCTACCTCTCTGTTGTCCGTAAACCTGTTGCAACAACATTTTAGTTTTCAATTCCTTATTTTTACCCTCTTTCTTTTCCTTTTCATCATTTACTTGAATCTCATAATACTGGGCCATGTCCAAAATCTTTGGCGAAGTAGAGGAATCCTGCGTACTTTCAGCCACTCGCAATTTTTGTGAAATCTCAGGTAACAAGTTAGCTATGAATTTGTCTACAAATAAATGTTGACCTGTATCAGAAGTTGTGTCTTGACCACTGTAATCATGAAATGTCGTTTCAAACCGGGTGAAAAAATCAGGGACTGAATCATCTTTCCTTTGTTTGCAAGCTACCAATTTCGCCCATGATATTTTCTTTGGTGGCACTATCTATTTCAAATAAGTAATGATGTGACCTGGTAAATCTGATATAAGTTGTGGCGATTTCTCCCCCGCTTTCCTATCAATATCTGCTGCTTGTAACTGCATCCAGGTACCACCAAAAGCTGCATGGTCCTGTTTGTGAACCATACGACAAAGGTTAGGGGGCAATATCAATCCAAAAAACATATCAATATCAACTAAAGTCATAACACAAGAAGTTACGGCAGCATTCAATTCATCATAAAATGCACTCAGGTTTTTTCTAGGGTCAGGGATAGAATTTTTAAGGGCCAATACATCTGAACCCTTCAAAGGGGAATAAATCCGTTGGAACCGAAACCCAGCCATGTTAGCACCCTGACCATCACCTACAGCTGCTTGAAACACAGGGGTTGCTTCTTGCATTGAAAAGCTTTAGCCAAGGTCGACATGAGCCTTTCAAGTTTTCTTTTCTGAGGAAATATCTCTTCCACCGCTAGTTTTAAAGGAGCAGCGGTCAGCGCTCCTTCATTTGTCCTTTTACACATACTAATTAATTCACAAAGAGTTCCTGATCCATATTAGTCCTCCAGTCCTCTATTAGTGCATTAGCCATTTCCCTTACAACATACTGCTGCGTCATTTGTGGGTATTGTGCTAAAGTCGTGAAAACCTCATCTAATCGTACATCGTCATCCTACACCCATTCACAAGCCCTAACCAATAATACCACTTTGTCAACTTGCGTAAGGGTAGATCTATGACGCCGTTTAGGAGTTGCGGGTGTACGGGCTTCAGTCTTTCTATCAAGGACAGGGGTTGCAGTAGAGACAGCAGGCAATGGAGGTTACATTTGAACTGCTGGAGGTAACTGGGGAGGCATTATTCCCAGCAGGGTTGGTGCATATGGAGGCAGGGCTGGTCTGCAAAGCATTTCTTCTAGTTCTGAATCCACCTCCACTAAACCCTCAAACACTGGTTTTTCCTTAGTCACATATGCTTTCTGCAATTGAAGTTTAAATCGTCTCTCATCACTTTTTACACTTTCTTCTTGTAATTTTAATTGCAATTCTTTAATCCTTTGCACAATAGTCTGCTCTTCAGCTTTCTTCCTCTCCTTGTCTTCTTTAATCTGTTTCTGTTTAATATATTTTTCCATAATTCTAAAGCATCAAACGTACTCTGCCTCCTTTTCTTTTCAAAAAGTTGTCCTTCTATGTATTGCTATTTATTTAAATCAAAGGTACCATGAAGTTGCCACTGTAAACTATCATCCGCTTTTGTATATTTATTCCATACTGCACTAAACAGTATGGAAGAAATACCATATTTAATGTACATTTCATAATTCGGAGTGCCTTCAAAAGGCGCTGGGGTCTTTCTTCTAGGCCATTATTTTTGTTGCAACATCAACATAGTGCACGAAGAGTGCTCAAAACAGGCATGTTTACCAAATTATCCTTAACAATAGTGTGAAGAGACTCTTATACCAAAACCAAAAGATGAGAAAAAATTCCCACATTAGCTGTCAAAGGCATTTGCAAGTGACTTTTACCAACAAAAACCCAAAAAGACAACCAATACAATCCTACCTGATCACAGCACTCCAACTCCCACCTGCCTTTTATACATTTTGGGTACCATAGGAGTTCACCAGAAAACTCCTCAGTCATGTTTGCATCACACTTTAGATAACCCTCTAAAGGCATTTTTTACATAACGCTTACACAACGCCTTACACACTGCCTACATGCTGTATGTGAAATCCTGATAAACCTCTACCCATGTCATCTTTGTAGATAGGCAAGGGAGCTTACAGGTGTTGGTGGGCAAACTGATTAGATATCTGTGCAAGTAAGCCCTTCGGCAGGGCAGAGCTGCTGACTCTGACATGCGAGCCTTATCACTACAACCAGCTTTCAGTGAACACGTAACTTTTAACTTCACCAGAGTCCCCGCAAAAACACAAAATGGGGCTGGTAGACAAAATGTCTGAGAGCAGAGGCTAATTTAACAAGATGCAATGTTTTACTGTTTAACACAAATCCATATGTTTCCTAGTTTACTCGCCGGAAGCTTTTGTGTATTACCATTAACTAAAATTTAACTTTTCTGCTATTACAATTCTAAGTCAAAGCACAATTGTTCATGGGAGATGCCTTCTGATGTGTGCAAAAACATTTTTCTAGGTCTACAGATTTTGGGGTGTTTTCTTTCCATGTTCACTCTGGAAATATAAGTATTTCTGACCTTGCAAGGAGTAATCCTCTGGCCTTTCCCAGAGTAGCAATGTGTTGGAGAAAAGTGTGTGAATACTCACAAAGATGTAAGTTATTGTTGCGCACAATCTTTTAGGCCATTCTGACAAAAAACCGCCCACTCCCTTTCAAGTGGAGAAGAAATACTCGCATAGAAAATGTTCATTGGAATAAATTCTATTACAAGTGTATGTACAAAATTTGTGAATTTCGGACGTGCTTCTAGACTCATAAAAAATATATTTATGTGTGTAAGCTAAGTATATACTAGCAAGTAGCAATATGAATTTTGCCCATGAAGAGGGCAAGAATATACAAAAAGCAAGCAAATAGGGTTAACTTATAACTGAAAATACTATTCAGTTACTAGTGACGGTAGATATTCATGGCCTTATTCACAAAGGTAAACTTACTTGTTTATGTAACTTTACTCTTTTTTGTTATTCACAAAACTGCAATTCAATACTTTGTTTACAATTGTGGTGCCTCTGCGGTCGGAGCGGAGAACTCCAGACATAGAAAGATAGGACAGGGCTATTTTAAATGTGCAGAATTCTCTGCCCCAAATGTGGAGTCTTAACAATAGTAAACTTTCTCTTAAATAGCAGTTTTGTCAATACCACTAAAGAGTAAACTTACACAAACATTGCCAATCAGGCTCTCCATATCTCATCATACATGCACTCTTTCATTCATCCTTGTACTCATGCAGCCATTCATCCATCCCCTGACTCATTCATACATTCATCCACTCATCCATCTTTGCATTAATGATTACATTCTTCCACTAACAGAGTGATTTTTACACTCATCCACTCACCCATCTACAGTAAAACGCACACAAACTCAACAAGCACATGCAAGATATATTACAATCCTAAAAGTAAACTGTTGCTGCACAAATGTGGTGGGCATGTGCTTGAAATTAACAATAAGTAAAAAATTAAACATAGCAGTGAGTGGCCATCTTGGAATGGTATTGTGTATAGTGAATAATTGCTGAAACCAATCCAAGATGACCGACATGTTACTATGTAGAGTCATCTTGGAATGGCAATTATACAGTATGAACAATACGCTTCAAGATGATTGGCCGGTTTAGAAACAGGGGTCATACAGTCTACAGTGGACTGCAGATGAAATGAACAGCAAACAAGTGAACTGGTAGCATTCTGTATGGAATTAGCCAGGTGGCCCCCCAAAAAAATAATGATAAAGGGAAAGGAAAAGAAAAAGAAAAAGAAAAAGAAAAGGGGTGACTCATGCTAGGAGAATATGCCAAATGAAACTGACTAGTGTACAAGCTTTGCTGCAAAACATGCACTCGATTTGTGTTCATGGTATCGGACAAAATGGTGGTGAGACACAATATCGAGTTAAAAATTTCTACTGACCATAATATCGAGTGAAACATTTTGTGGAATTGAAATATCGAGTGCAAGAATATCTTTGTCAAGAATATCGATTTCAAGGTAATTAATATTGATTTTTAAAATATCGAATTAGTTAATAATGTTTGTAAAAATATAATAGCCCATCGGACTGTCAGAGGGGAATCATATCCATATAACAGTGGTGGTGCTTACCAGGCACCGCCGTAGGGATTATGATTAAGCATGGGCTGAAAATTCGTTCCGGTCGCGGAATTTGCGGATTTTCCACGATTTCGCGATCCGCAAATCTCGCGAAATCGCGGTAAAATCCGCGAATCAGCGGGGACGAATTTTCAGCCAAGCACTTACGGGTTACAGCAGCAGGTGCAAACGTTGAAGCTAATTTTTTGTAACCTTTTACAAAAGGGTTACAAAGAAATTAACTTCAACTTGGGCACCTGCTGCTGTAAGCCTGTAAGTGCTTCCTGGCACCTTGTTGCCTACTTGCAACTATTCTCTGACCCTGCTCTGACCCTTGAAGCAGGGTCAGAGAAAAGTTACAAGTAGGCAATGAGGCGCCTGTCACGAAAATTAAACCTCAACAGGAAGCACTGACAGATATAAAAACAAGCATTTGCAATGCAATAGGTCTCACATTAGGAAAGTTTTAGCTATTGGTCTTGTAAATGACAATTTTTTTTCTTTATGTGTTGGTTTTGAAAATAGCTAAATTAATAGCTTGGTCATTTACAATGCGAATAGTTATAACTTTCACAAATGTGACACCTATAGCTTTTGTAATGCAACATGTTTTGTATTTACGTGACTTGGATGTATTGATATTACAAATTACAATGGCTTTTAATTTTTTTAAATAATTAAGACTTAAATAAAAGTGATTTTAATTTATAATGGCAATAGCTTAAACTTTTGTAAATAACTTTTGTGAAGATTATGTTCAGTGTATTTTATTGTGATGAAAATCCAAGAACAGAAGTGAAATATTAACATCTTTTTGTGACATTTGTAATAAAGCTTGAAACATTGAGAGAACATATTGAACCAGTTGTTGTTGAATGGTTGTGCTGATTGATGCAGGGGTGGCGCTGAGTGGTGCTATGGTGGTGCTGAGTGGTGCTGTGGTGATGCTGAGTGGTGCTGTGGTGGTGCTGAGTGAAACTGGTATGGTGCTGAGTGATGCTGGGGTGGTGCTGAGTGGTGCTGTGGTGGTGCTGAGTGATGCTGTGGTGGTGCTGAGTGATAATGTGGTGGTGCTGAGTGATGCTGTGGAGGTGCTAAGTGATGCTGTGGTGGCCCTGAGTGGTGTTGTGGTGGTGCTGAGTGGTGCTGTGGTGGTGCTGAGTGATGCTGTGGTGGTGCTGAGTGATGCTGTGGTGGTGATGAGTGGTGCTGTGGTGGTGCTGAGTGATAATGTGGTGGTGCTGAGTGATGCTGGGGTAGCGCTGAGTGATAATGTGGTGATGCAGAGGGCAGAAAGGCACAAAAAAAGTCTAAAAGAGGACAGAAGGGAAGAAAAACAAGGGAAAAACGAGTCTAACAGAGGGCAGAAGGGCACAAAAAAACTGTCTAAAAGAGGACAGAAGGGCAGAAAAACAAGGGAAAAATGAGTCTAACAGAGGGCAGAAGGGCACAAAAAACGAGTCTAACAGGGGGCAGAAAGGCACAAAAACGAGTCTAACAGAGGGCAGAAGGGCACAAAAAACGAGTCTAACAGAGGGCAGAAGGGCACAAAATCAAGGGAATAATAGGGCAGAAGGGCACAAAAAACGAGTCTAATAGAGGGCAGAAGGATAGAAAAACAAGGGAAAAATGAGTCTAACAGAGGGCCAAAGGGCACAAAAAACGAGTCTAACAGGGGGCAGAAGGGCAGAAAAACAAGAGAAAAACGAGTCTAACAGAGGGCAGAAGGGCAGAAAAACAAGGGAAAAACGAGTCTAACAGAGGGCAGAAGGGCACAAAAAAAGAGAGTGCGCCGGAACGCCTCCTGATGGCGCAGGGCTTTAGAACGTGAAGCATCTCTCAGATGCGTCACGTTGTTAATACCCAGCACCATGGTGCATCTTTTGTGCTGCCGCTGCGTCACAAAAGTGACTAAGCTGCGGCGCAAAAGAGGCGCAAGCGGCTGGTAAATCTGCCCCATAGTGCTTTTACTACACTGTAGCTGCGTAAAGGGCCAGAAGATGTGTCTCCAGTGACCATGTGGGCCTGTGTTACAGGCACACATGGTCACTGGAGACACATCTTCTGGCCCTTTACGCAGCTGCAGTGTAGTAAAAGCACTATACATTTACCCAATGAGGGAGCACTTACTGGATTAGCCAGTAGAAAGTACTCCAGGGCAAATCGCAAAAACATCCGCAAAATTGTTTGCGAATTCGCGGGGAAATCCGCGAATTGGCGGAACGCGAATTTGGAAATTTCGCCCATGCTTAATTATGATGCCCCTTTCCACCTGCCTGTTCATGGCGGTTAACCTGCCATGAACAGGCAGGTGGAAAAGGGACTTTGGGGGCCCTTGTGGGACCCTCTTTCCCCTGGCCCTAAGCTGTGGGCACTGGGGGGCACCTATGGTGCCCCCATGCATATCCCTGCACTATGACTGCCACATAATGCAGGAATATATCAGGTGTCCCGGTTTTACATTACAGCAAATGCTGCGATCAGCAGCACCCACTGCAATGCAAACCATAGGCATTACGATTGCCGTGGTCGCATTGTAATGCCGCTTACAGGACCACCAACAGCATGTTGAGCGGTCCCATTTCTGATATGGTGTATGCCCGCCATCGTAATCAGCCCCTTAATTGTTTAAAACATTGTTTTTTTAATTATTATGGTTTTTTGTATATATTTTAAATGTATATGACATATTTTTTTGTTTAAATATTGTTTATGTTTCTTACTGTATTAGTTACATTTTTAGTGGTTATAAAAATGTAATTTAATTAGATTTTGTGTTTTTTAGTTCTGTTGGGGTTGTGGGTTTATAGAGGTATAGGGTGTGAAGTAAATTTATTATAATAATTTAATGATTATTTTTTAATTCATATTATTATTTAATTGATATTTAATTTTGCTTCAACACCCTCTGCATGCTCCGCAAGATCTACAGATGGATCCAGACAGATACAAGAAAGACAGTCACCCAGGCCCTCGTCAGCAGCAGACTAGAATACGGAAACGCCCTCTACACGGGAACCCCGACCAAGCTCATCAAAGAACTACAACGCATCCAAAACTCCTCTGCACGACTGATCCTTGACGTACCACGCCACAGCCACATCACCCCCACCTGAAAAACCTGCACTGGCTCCCCGTCAACAAGAGGATATCCTTCAAGCTCCTCACCCACGCACACAAGGCACTCCAGAAGACCGGCCCAGCCTACCTCAACAGCCAGCTCTCCTTCTACATCCCCAACCGCCAGCTACGCTCTGCCGACATCTCAATCGCCACCGCCCCATGCATCCAAAGAACAACCAAGGTTGGGAGATCCTTCTCCCACCCCGCCGCCAAGACATAGAACACCCTACCACTGACAGACCTAAGACCTGCTGACCTTCAGGAGGATACTCAAGATCTGGCTGTTCGATCAGTAGAGCCCCCACCCCCAGCGCATTAAGACCCTGATGGGTATGCAGTGCATTTTACAAATGATTGATTGATTGATTGATAAAACATTTTATGTAATTTTTTTTGAGGGTTGTGGTGTTTATGGGGTGAAGGGTGGAAAATAATGTATTTTTAATTAATAAATAATTAGTTGTAAATTACTATTAATTAATTAATTGGTAATACATTATGTTAATTGTGTTTTTTCTGGTTTTAGGTGCGAGTTGTGTGGCTATAGGGGTAAAGAGTGGGAAGGTATTTATTTTTAATTTATTATTAATTACGTCTTCTTGCCATGCCTTTTATTCACCTACAGGGAGGTATCACAGAAGGTGTCTGGCTCCAGCCCTTTTGAGCATCTGTATGGGCACCCTGTAAGAGGACCTCTCAGTTTGGTGAAGGAGGGCTGGCCTTCTGTGACCCGACAACCCACTTCTGGTCACTTGCCCAGGAGAATCTAGAAACAAGCCAGAAGGACATGAAATGCTGCTATGACCCGAATACCACTCTAGTTGAGTTTCACTCTGATCAAAAGGTGTTGGTGATGGCATCAGTAGAACCCCATGCTCTACCAGACAGCTGGTCTGTCCCATTTGCGGTGAAGGAGTGTAAGAGTGACGTCTCCTACCTAGTGGAATTGTGGACTCCTAGAAACCCTTTGAAGGTCCTGCAAATGAACTGAATCAAGCCACATTTTGCGTGGTCGGAGTTGACCATGCTCTTGGTGACTGATGATGTAATGTTTTGTAATGGATTGGCATTTATATAGCGCACTACTTACCCGTAGGGTCCCAAGGCGCTTCGACCGCTGCGAAACCCTTCCTGGCTTCCCTGAGAGATGGTCCCTTAAAGGGTGAGACCAGGCATCCCCGGCAGTCTGGTGGGGCCGTTAGTGAAGATGAGGCAAGCTAATGCCCAGAGTTGCCGAGTGTGATCGCTGATCAGAGTGGGCACCGAGGCGAGAGAATTATTGAGTCCGCTGATGATGGGGTGGAAGAGGACAGTGAACCTCTGCCTGACTTCTTGTCTTTCGAGGAGCAGGATGGATCATTAGAGTATGTGAGCCTCTTCTCTACATTGACTCTAGATCAGCATAACGATTGTCGCCAATTTCTGGGACAGTTTGCATCTCTATTCTCACCCACCCCAGGAGTCATACTTTGATGCACTCATGATATTGATACAGGGGATAGTCTGCTGCTTAAACACAAAACTTACAGTCCAGTCATTCTGGTTCCCAGGGCTGCTTCACCTGCTGTCACACCTGAACTCCGGTTCTGTGTAAACTGCTGTGGGCTCAATGTGGTCACTAAGGCTGATGCACAACCCATCCAAAGAGCGGATGAGCTCTTTGACCGACTTAGAGCTGCTAAATTCCTCAGTGCATTTGATTTAATGCCTGGGTACTGTCAGATTGCCTTGACTGAGGGGGCGCAAGAGAGGTAATCAGAATGGCACTTCCAGTTCCATGTCATGCCTTTGGGTTGAAGAAAGTACCTGCCACCTTCTAGATGTGAGCAAACTAGGTCTTGGCAGGGTAGAAGAACTTCAGTGCTGCTTACCTTGATGACATGGCTCCAGTTGAGTGACAATTTGAAGCACCTCCAGGAATAGCCCTGCAGAGTATAGGGCTTACTATCAAGGTCAGTAAGTGCACCAGATAGGGCAGGGTTCAATGGTTTACTTGGGTCACCAAGTAGGGAGCAGCAAGTAGCAGCCCCTACAACCAACAATCGACACCATTCTGCCTGTGCGCCCCCCCAAGACCCAGACAGAGTTGTGAACCTTCTTAGGCCTCACTGGATATTACAGGAGATTTTTAAAGGGATACAGCACCATTGTTGCCCCTTGACAGAGTTGACTTCCAAGAAGCAGCCATGTTAGGTGAACTGGATAGTGGCGTGCCAGACCGCTTTTGATACCTTGAAGGAGGCCATGTGCACAGTGCCCATGCTCAATGCTATTGACTTCTTTCAAGAATTCCTGGTGCAGACTGATGCCACATAGCATGGTGTGAGGGATGTGCTGTCACAGCTAAGTGAAGAGGGCCTAGATCAACCTGTGTCCTTCATTAGTAGGAGGTTACTTCATAGGTAACAGAGGTGGAGCATAATAGAAAGAGAAGCTTTTGCTGTGGTATGGGTGCTGAAGAAGCTAAGACCCTACTTGTTTGGGACTCTCTTCCAGGTTCAGACAGACTACAGGCCCCTCAGATGGTTAATGCAGATAAGGGGTGAGAATCTTAAACTGTTGAAGTGGTCCCTCTCCCTACAGGGAATGGACGTTGTAGTGAAACACCTATCTGGAACAGAACACTCCAACACTGATGGTCTTTACAGGTTCTTCTGCTTTAGTGAAGAGAACTCCAGAGAGGGTGTGTAGTTGTCCCCATTTTCTGCTGGGGGTAGGACCTGGCATAGTTTGACATACTTTCCCAGTGTTTTTCCTCTTGACTACCTGTTTTTCTAACTGTGTGCTGAAGTTCATTTTTGCTGGTTTTAGGACTCTGGCATTTTTCCACTGCTGACCAGTGCTAAAGTGAAAACGCTCTTTGTCTAAAATGTAATGGTATTTGGTTTCCCCATGATTGGCATATTTGGTTTACTAGTAAGTCCCTAGTGCAAAGCACTGTGTGTATCCAGGGTCTGTAAATCAAATGCTACTAGTGGGCCTGCAGCACTGATTGTGCCACATACATGGGTAGCCCTTCAAACCTGTCTCAGGCCTGACATTGCGGAGCCTGTGTGTGCACTAGTAAACTGCCATTTCAACTTGGCAAGCTCACCTCCTTGTCAGACCCAAAGCTACCCTTTGATTACATATAAGTCACCCCTAAGGTAGGCCCTAGGTAGCCCCATGCGCAGGGTGCAGTGTATTTAGAAAGGTAGGACATGTACTTTGGTGTTTTAAATGTCCTGATAGTGAAAAGCTGAAAAATTAATTTTTCATTATAGTAAGGTCTATTTCTTGAATAGCTTAGCATTGGAGCTGCCTTGTAACATCTTACAAATGTATCTTCCAATGGGGAGTCAATAGAAAATTGGAGTTTGGTGTCCCTGGACTCACAATTTAAAAACCCATTCTTTACTAATGTTATTTTTTTAAATTGCTGGTCTGAAAATTCGACTTTTAGAAAGTTGTCATTTTTTTACTTATCCATTCTGTGCCTTTTCCCGTCCCTATAATACACGTCTGGGTTGGATGAGAGTTGAGATTTGTGAGTTCCGTCTAGACAGTCACACACAAAGGGAGCTGACGTGTGCCCTGCATATCCTGATGGCCCACAACCAGGCTGATGAGCCTTTGTGAGCTAGAGTAGTGGGAAGAACTGACACTTGTACTAAATATGACTGTGTCTGTTCCCAGATAAACATCTGCATATCCCCCTGTGGTATACCTGGATCCAGGGCCAGGAAGGGCAGGGTGTTGTGCACTGCAAATACCTTTCTTTTGAACTCGCTCTACTTCACAGGCTAAAATAGGTATAAGTACTGGACCCCTGACACTATATACTCAGAACACTTCTGGTCGGAGTACATACTGCCAGGAAGAAAAGCTATTGAGCTACCAGGAGGGACTCACACTTTGCCGCTTGCTGTGCTGTTTTGGCCTGATGCTTGCTTCTTCATGCCTGGAAGTGAGAGTACTGAACTTTATTCTCACATCCTGTTTTCTAAAGATTCTCTAATTGCTTGAGTGAACTTGCCGCCGGTTGCTGAAGTTTCTGCTAACTTCCCCGCGTGTGAGCAAGTGCCTGCAGTAGACAAGGTGTTCCACAACAGTAAAGGTATTTAATTGGGGTTCGCCCCTCAGCCTTTTATATATTTAGGAACCCATCCACTTGGGTTCTTTGGCTTGGCGACGGCTATCCAAGCTAGTTTTTTATTTTCTTTTTACCCGACCAGTTCTTGTATTGACACCAAGTACGGCATAATTTTTTGAAGCCTCTCAAAGGGTGTGCCCTTGGAGGAAGGGAGTTGCTACTGACTTTAAAGGTAATTTGCATGCTTTTTTTCTTAACCATGCAATAATTTTATGGTTTTAGCCCTTTTTACATGGTTAATTCTTTTTTCTCCTTTTGTGGTTCGATTAGCTGGTTTGAAGACACTAAGTGTGATGCCTTTTACGGAAGCTTGGCTGGGCAGTTGCCCCGTTTCAGTGGCCTCGCACATTATTGTGAGTACAAGCCATTCTCCTTTTAAAGACTTGGAGCACCCCAATATTCTGTTCCTGCTCTTATCCACACTTAGACTTGAACACAGGGATTCCAGCACCGGTTAATAGGAATGACATTTGATGCACACTGATTGTGACATTATTCACTTTTTGTACTCCACCAAGGTGCTGTTTCTAGTATGAGGTTCTGTTTGTACATGATTTTATATGTTTCAGCTCCATTATATTTTTATTCAAGTACTTGCACTGTCACTTCCACAGGAGATCAGGCACTTTGGGTCCATAATGTAGATTATTTGATGGATATACATCAGTATATTATTTCATTGGCGTTCTTTTTGCCCATGTCCTGATGAGGCCCAAATTGGTGGGCCCAACTGATTAAAAGTCACACGCAAGACACCCGGATACACACTTTTGGGTCTGTGTGGAGGTTGGAAGTAATCCTCCCATGTGTGTATTGGAATATCTCCCACACAGATTGCGCATGAATTATTGCTTTTCCGCAACCGTCATTAGACTGTATGGGCAGGAGGTAATCAGGAAATACTGATCGTTGGTTATTGTTATTTGTTTGGTCTGTCTTATGTATTTTCAAGAAAATATAAACTTTTTGTTTGAAAGTCAACTTGGGATACATTTGTAAGTGCTTAATTAGTTAAGTAATGCGTTTGGGGACTAAGCTCCCACACATAGGGACTAATGTATTGTTTTCCCTACAAAAAATCAGTTGAATCTTTTCCCACACATCACTTTTGTCTGTTCTCAGATGGTTCAGGGACAACAAAGACTTAATCTGAATCTTGCTACCAGCACCTGGGCTCTTATGCTGAGTCCTGCACTGACAAGTGGTGAAAAATCCAGCCCTGGGCCCATGGAAGTACGTTTTGTGCTGCAATCAAGAAACCAGTACAGCAACTCCAAATGTAAGTCCAGAACTGGCGTATCCCTGCATTGCTGCTGCCCGCACTAAAGCCATGGTCCCCACTTGCTGTGTACATGATGCATTGATCGTGATGTACAACGCAGTATGACGTTGCCGTCACTAGGTGGGATGGAACACCGCCTCACCAAAGTCTATGATGCCAGTTATGACTCTGATGGAGTCCTGGCCCAGCGTGGCTTCCAATTGATGCAGCGCCTGCAGCCCAGGGCTTCGACATTGACACCAAAGAATTGATGCATCTCACTCTCGACATCGACGCATCATCGACACGTGTCACCTTCTAGAACCGAGGGCTCGTGCCAGCAACCGAAGTATCACCTCATCTGCGCATCACATTAGCCCTGAGTGTTAAAGCACTGCCATGAGGAACCAATGCCTCACTTGTATCCACGATGCCTCACCTCTCCTTCTATGAGCCATGCACATAATTGATTCCAACGCATCCAAGGAACTGTAACCTGCATGACCCCTGTATCTGCCCGCACTCTATCGCTGTCAGACTGAACTTTTGGATTTGTCCCGGTCAAGCGCGACTAGATAGTCCCAGTTGCAGCCATTGTTTTTTAAGCACTGCATTTAGATTCAAACTTGAAAATATCATATTTTGACTTGTTGCGTGTTGGATTTTTGCTATTCTGGTCTTGTTTTACACAGATAAATATTGGCAATTTTATCTAAATTGGTGAGGAGTACTTGTGTGGTGTTTTCTCTGTATTACTGTGTGCTTGCACAAATACTTTACAAATTGCCTCTTCAGTTTAGCCCGTTGCTCTGTGCCAAGCTACCAGAGGGTGGTACAAAAGGGGGTGGTGATGGACGAAGCATCTGAACAAATCAAACACTCACACCCAGTCCACAGATCTGGGTTTAATCCATCACCGTTTTTTAGCCCACTCTGCCACCCCAGTTCGGACATGGCCGTATGCAAATCAGTCTGACCCTGTGCCTCATGGGAACAGTCCAGCCCGAACTGCCAAGCCATGCCTTCCCTGGACCGGAAACAAGCTTCTGAGGACTGGTTTCTGGCATTTCAGCCGTCTTGAGGCCGGCTTGCTTGAATCCAGTGGCACAGTGAGCAAGGGACTCACGTCAGAGCATACCCTGCCAACTTATGGCAAACAAAGTGGTACAAAAGGGGGTGGTGATGGACGAAGCATCTGAACCAATCAAACACTCACACCAGTCAACAGATCTGGGTTTAATCCATCACCGTTCTTTAGCCCACTCTGCCACACCAGTTCAGACATGGGCATATGCGAATCAGTCTGACCCTGTGCCTCATGGGAACAGTCAGCCTGAACTGCCAAGCCATGCCTTCCCTGGACCGGAAACAAGCTGCCGAGGACCGGTTTCTGGCATTTCAGCCGTCTTCAACCCGGCTTGATTGAATCCAGTGGCAAAGTGAGCAAGGGACTCATGTCTGAGCATACCCTGCCAACTTATGGCGAACAAAGTGGTACAAAAGGGGGTGGTGATGGACGAAGCATCTGAACCAATCAAACACTCACACCAAGTCAACAGATCTGGGTTTAATCCATCACCTTTCTTTAGCCCACTCTGCCACCCCAGTTCAGACATGGCCATATGCAAATCAGTCTGACCCTGTGCCTCATGGGAACAGTCCAGCCCGAACAGCCAAGCCATGCCTTCCCTGGACGGAAACAAGCTTCTGAGGAACGGTTTCTGGCATTTCAGCCGTCTTCAGCCCGACTTGCTTGAATCCAGTGGCAAAGTGAGCAAGGGACTCACGTCTGAGCATACCCTGCCAACTTATGGCAAACAAAGTGGTACATAAGGGGGTGGTGATGGACGAAGCATCTGAACCAATTAAACACTCACACCCAGTCAACAGATCTGGGTTTAATCCATCACCGTTCTTTAGCCCACTCTGCCACCCCAGTTCAGACATGGCCATATGCAAATCAGTCTGACCCTGTGTCTCATGGGAACAGTCCAGCCCGAACTGCCAAGCCATGCCTTCCCTGGACCAGAAACAAGCTTCTGAGGACTGGTTTCTGGCATTTCAGCCGTCTTCAGCCCGGCTTGCTTGAATCCAGTGGCAAAGTGAGCAAGGGACTCACGTCTGAGCATACCCTGCCAAGTTATGGCAAACAAAGTGTTACAAAGGGGGTGGTGATGGACGAAGCATCTGAACCAATCAAACACTCACACCCAGTCACCAGATCTGGCTTTAATCTATCACCGTTCTTTAGCCCAGTCTGCAACCCCAGGTCAGACATGGCCATTTGCAAATCAGTCTGACCCTGTGCCTCATGTGAACAGTCCGGCCCGAACTGCCAAGCCATGCCTTCCCTGGACCGGAAACAAGCTTCCGAGCACCGGTTTCCGGCATTTCAGCCGTCTTTAGCCCGGCTTGCTTGACTCCAGTGGCAAAGTGAGCAAGGGACTCACGAATGAGCACACCCTGCCGACTTATGGCGAACAAAGTGGTACAAAAGGGGGTGGTGATGGACGAAGCATCTCAACCAATCAAACACTCACACCCAGTCAACAGATCTGGGTTTAATCCATCTCCGTTGTTTAGCCCACTCTCCCACCCCAGTTCAGACTTGGCCGTATGCAAATCAGTCTTACCCTGTTCCTCATGGGAACAGTCCAGCCCGAACTGCCAAGCCATACCTTCCCTGGACCGGAAACAAGCTTCCGAGGACCGGTTTCTGGCATTTCAGTAATCTTCAGCCCGGCTTCATTGAATCCAGTGGCAAATTGAGCAAGGGACTCACATCTGAGCATACCCTGCCAACTTTTATAGTGAACAAAGTGGTACAAAAGGGGGTGGTGATGGACGAAGCATCTGAACCAATCAAACACTCACACCTAGTCAACAGGCCCGGGTTTAATCCATCACCGTTCTTTAGCCCACTCTGCCACCCCAGTTCAGACATGGCCTTATGTAAATCAGTCTGACCCTGTGCCTCATGGGAACAGTCTAGCCCGAACTGCCAAGCCATGCCTTCCCTAGACCGGAAACAAGTTTCCGAGGAACGGTTTCTGGCATTTCAGCCGTCTTCAGCCCAGCTTGCTTGAATCCAGTGGCAAAGTGAGGAAGGGACTCACGTCTCAGCATACCCTGCCAACTTATGGCGAATAAAGTGGTACAAACGGGGGTGGTGATGGACGAAGCATCTGAACCAATCAAACACTCACACCCAGTCAAAAGATCTGGGTTTAATCCATCACCGTTCTTTAGCCCACTCTGCCACCCCAGTTCAGACATGGCCATATGCAAATCAGTCTGAACCTGTGCCTCATAGGAACAGTCCAGCCCGAACTGCCAAGCCATGCCTTCGCTGGACCAGAAACAAGCTACCAGAGGGAGCGCACAGGTAAACCTATAGTGTACATTACACTTACCATGACTAGGTTTGTGCACCCTGATTCATTAATGTCCCGATTTGCGAGTCCCTAATAGCGATTATTAAGGAATCGCTATTAAGGACTTGCAAATCGGGATTCATGTAGAAATCGCGAAATAAATTGCTATTCCTACAGCCTCCTTATTTGTGATTAGCAAATTGCTAATCGCAAATAAGGATTGACTCCCCATTCATTCCTATGGGCCAAAGGCCCAAAGGCCCATAGGAATGAATGGGGAGTCAATCCTTATTTTGATTAGCAATTTGCTAATCGCAAATAAGGATGCGATTTCCAGGGTGCCAGGTGTGTCCAAAGGACACCCTGTAGCACCCCTGAAATGTCAATGTAGACTGATGTTGCGCACCCACATGTCCAAAGGACATGTGTGTGTGTAACATACCTAAGTTTTCGCTATTTACCACAAAGTCAGACTTCACTGTAAATAGCTGTAAAAAATAGCGAATACGCAATTTTTCAAAGGTTCATGAATAGCATTTAAGGAATCTCTAATTGAGATTCCTTAAATGCGATCGCAATGTGAGAAATCGCAATTATTTGCGATTTTTCAAATTGCGAGTACATGACCCATTGATGAATTCCAAATGCCATTTTTGCGGGCGCAAACGGCTGAATTTTGCGATTCGCACCGTTTCGCTCGCAAAAATGCTTGATGAATCTAGCTGGTGGTTCCTGCTTGGACAGGGTACATGCTCTGCCAACCAGAAATCCAATGTCTAACATGTACAAAATAACAATTGGCAAAACAATATTTTGCTCCTCCTAAAATTACCTAGAAAGGATTTAGGGGGTAACCATCCCCAAGATTCTTCTCTCCTTAAGTAAAAAGTGAGGTTGCATGTAACAACATATACCGGTACAGGCTTAATTAAAGTATAATATTAATTTACCCTATGATGCCTATTGGCTTTATTATATGCTTTTCACAAAAAAATATCAGGCTACTTCCTTTGTCATAATTGTTAATAAAGACAGATCATACATATGCCATATAGCAACATTTTTCCCCAATGACCCAATCTAGCGTTTATTCTTGAATCTTGACTTGTCATCATTAAGAATTAAGGCCATCTCTACTAATTTCCCACAAGGCAGCTATCAGGGACATAGACATAAAATTACAAATGTTGCACCATTTTGTTTTCTCAAAAAAAAATATATATACCCCTCCTAATTGGCCTAACAATTAATATTCAAAGGCAAATCGTTTGCTCCAGGGGTTTGTCAAAAAGAGTTAGTAACACCAAAACCCTTACCTGCTACGGTGATCTGTGGGATTCCCTGTAACAAAATCCCTGTCTACAGGCTTTAATATAGTCTAGTAATAATCCATCCTTAATGATCTATTAGCTTTGAGACATGCAACTCACAACAAATATGTGAGCTCTACATCCTAAGTCATAGCTTTTTAATTTATAGAAATCTGAAAAATGGCATTTGACTTTACATTTTCCAATCCACCAAACAGGCCTATACCCTTTATCATTGGCTTCTCACAATGACAAAGTCTTGTATACTCTTTGGAGTCTAAGCTTTCCTACAAAGCAACTATCTGGCATACAATCACGAAATACAAATATGTACAAAATGACAGTTGGTAAAACAATATACAATCCCTTATAAAAGGACCTAACAAGGATTGCAACAGTGAAAATCTACTAACCCCAGCATTGCCATGGAGGAAAAGCAACACTTAGGGCTTGAGTTAGAATGACAAGTTACTCTATCACAATGGTGACCCATATCCTGTTTGCCTAAATATAAATCAAATTGTATCCTATCTCCTATCTCTTATTTACATCAAATATCTAAGAAGCCATGTGAAAAAATACACATCTACAGATCTTAACTCACGCAATATGAATCATCTCCTTAAGTCCTATGGAATTTAACATTGCCTTTGACAGAAAAATAAGTCACGCCTTCTGCCCTTGTCATAACACTTTCAGGAGAAGTGTGGCTCAATGGTTAGAGCAGCAGACCCTGATGCAGATGTCTAGCCCAGGACCAGGGTTCAATTCCCCGCCTTGGCGGGTCTTGGGCTCAAAAATTCCACGGACCTGATAATTCTCGCCTCGGTGCCTATTCCAATCATGGAGTCCCACTCTGCAACTCTGGGCAATAGCTTGCTTAATCTCCACAACGGCCCCCACAACGCTAAGGATGCCTGGCCTCCACCTTGGGGGTGCCCAGGAGTGGACGATTCACAGGGAAAGCCAGGAGGGGTTCCACAGCGGTTTCGTACAAGCGCCTTGAGACCCTTGCGGGTGAGTAGTGCGCTATACAAGTATCAATTTACATTATAAACAGATCAAACCCATAAAATCAAATTTACTTTTCTCCTATTAGCCAACCAGGCCTATAGACTTTGTGGTTTGCTTGTCAAAATAACCAGCTCAAGTTCTCTGGATTGAGCATTGTCTTCCAACAAAGCAATAGTCATAAATTACAAATATGTATACAATTACAGCTGGTGAAACAATATATACATTTTCCAAATAGTGCCTACGTACATATTCTATGCTCGGGGATTTTCAGAGGGGATAACCAACATCACAACCTTTGCCGGTTGTGGTAGTCTGTGAGATTCTGTGTAACCAAATACCTGCCTGAAGGCTTTAACACAGCGTAATGACAATCCACAATTCAAGGCATGAATTGGGCCTACTATTTTTGTTGTAACCTTTCATGAAAAAACAGATTGGACCTATGGCATCAGGCATACCTTTTCCTCATGAATTAATGTTTACAACAGGAAGTAGGAATATTGAAGGCTGATACACAGGATTTAGGAGAAAACATTGAGTTTTTTAATTGGCTTTTAAAAGATTTTAGCAATAATGTTGTCTAAATAAATATTGCTAATGCTAGTGTACACTTTGTCCTGATGAATAATTCTCATTATAAGTTCCTTCACCCAAGGTACCCATATCACCTCTGTTTTTAGGTTTGAAATGAGAAGTCACTGATGGTTTATTTATTTTACTATAGAAAGTAGCAGTAATCTATTGATGTAGCTCCCTAATTGCTTAACTTGAATGCTTTAATCAGTGTTAGCTACCCTTTGTATGCAATCCACAAGGTTTATACAAGGAACATCTAAATGTTTTTGTCCTCTGCTTTGTAGTTTGCATTGCCACCTCATGAGCCATACCTCTAGTGGAAGGAAAGGAAACTTTTCCATCAATTCAAATTTTGAAGAAGTAAGGCAAAAATCTCTTCAGCAGAAGGGGAAAAGTTGGAAATCCCCTGTTGACAGTAGCTCATCACTCACAACAACATCCTAAATTATTTCTGTGTTGTTGGTGGATTCATTTTGAGAATCGCTGTTATTTTCTCTTGTGACACCTTCCGTGCTCCTTTTTCAATGTAATGTCCTAGAGACAGAACCTCTTTCTTACAGTGCTGCAAATTTGTCAGGGACACTTTATGTCCATTCTCAGCTAAGTGGTTCAAGAGAACAATTGTGGCTTGCTTGCCAGCCTCCTGCGTCTTTGACAGGTTGTCAATGTAATGGACTAGGACTAAGTGACAGGGGGGATGCACCATTAGGTGGTGCCTCTTCTCCCACCTATTCTGACATCCACTTCAAGTGAACCCTCGACCAGTGGAACTCACTCAAATTGATGCTGTTATTCCCTATGCACTGAGATCAACTATACCAACAACATCTCACGATCACACAAAGATAAAGTCCCTATCTCCTTAATTATGCTGTCAACAGCATAGGACGATCAGCGTCACAAAGCAACAGGCAAATACACCCAGTGTCTTCTACTATGAAACTTTACTTTTTGGTCTCTTGTTCCGGGATCTTACGTCATGACGGACCTAATAACCACTTCAACTTCTCTGCATTAAGCGCCACATTCACACATCGACTTAAATAGTCTCAGCTTAACACCACATAACCATTTCAAAATACTGCTATCTAAGCAAAAGCAATTACAACACACAACCCTATTAATACTCACACTCCTCCATTGCTACAAATCGTTTGGAAACCGGTACAACTCCATCAATCCTTCAACCGAACCATGGGCTATTGGGGTTTGAACTGGGCTTGGCAATTTCTAGATAGGACACCCTAACTCCCTTACGTCAGACGAGAACCATACAACATGCTGCCAGATTTGATACTACATTTTTCAGGCCCCCTTGCTTACCATTGGTTCTCTGACAGACCTTTGTATCCGACTGAGTGGTGACAGGAGTTAGCATTAATCATCAGTCAAATTTAACTCACAATGCAGCCCATTTGGCTACACAATGAGGTTCAGGAATTGATAGTTAAGAATTAAGAAGTTGTATTACAACTGCAATATCAAGGTCAAATACACAACTCTTAAAACCATGCTGCAGAAATACAGAATAGCCACAGGCAATCCCAGCCTGCAAAAGAAATTACGGTGGACCAATATAAGGCAGACAAGCAATTCAGTCACAGCAAAACAAAAGATCAACAGCAACACGTGATGCTCATAAAAGAGTCACAAGTTCTGTTGTCTATGCATGAATGAATCTAGACTACCTAGGATAGGGTTCCTACTGAAAAGATGGCTCAAACACCTAAGGAGTCTCAATCACACATTTCCATAAAAGGTAATTGAACATAGCAAGGGAAAATTTTGTGAGGAAGGTGTCAGCATCTCATAAGCTTAGTCAAGAGTCTTCTATGGATCAGGGAGTAAGTGTTAGCATAAGCCACACTTAGGAAGAAATCTAAATAGGCATAGAGGTCTAAACCTTTCAAAGTCCAGGGAATCTGCAGTAATGGACCTTTGATCAAATCAAAAAGGGCATCTCAATCTCGAACACGGTGAATGCTAAATTGTAACACACAAACTCCACTAGGTAACCACCCCTTTGTACGCATCATCAGGGGTCCATTGTTATTGTCCATTTCTGAGGTTGCAAACTGCAACATCAGCAAGTTGTCCCACACTGGTCAAAGGAACAACGTCTCCTTCAAACGCTCACATCAGTATGCTAGGCGCTGGGATGCCCTTGGGTAACCATGCGCTATACAAGTACGTATTTATTAATTTATTCATTCATTTATTTATTCACATTTTCTCAATAGGCCTTTCAGTTGACACTCTGGTTCCCCAGGTTCTTTCATCAAGTTCTTTTTCTCAGGCTCTCCCCTCTATTCTCTAGTACAGTAATATATCTATCATACAGCTTACAATGAATGTAATGCCTGCAAAAAATGTCACATTATCAGAAAATGAATAACATCTTCATGTAGCATGGTGAAATACAGGCCAACATAGGACAAGTTAAAGCATTACCTCAATGGTGAACATTCAATATTCACTTGCACATTTAAACACAGGTGAATATACGTTTCTAGTTCATTTGATTTCTCATTACATGTAACATTCAGTAAGGTTTCACAATAAATATGTTGTTAGTATGACTAAGAAGTACAATTTAATCAAATATATGAAGTATTAATGCACGCATTGCAAACTCCTTTATCGTTTCCAGCAAATCTTATTCCACGTAGGTTAGGAAGATGTGTATCTAGTTATCTGAATAGTAAGTATTGTTTAAGGCATCAAGTGACACATTATAAAAGTCGAATTAATTTGTATTGTGAGTACATTATCTACTAAATGAGCATGGCTTACTTCATTAAGTCTTCAACTAAATAATAAATCAATTATGATAACCATGCAATGTGAGTTAATTCTCTAATCCTACAGTAAATGCAGACTGTAATAATGACGTTGAGTGTAACATGTACATTAGTTCGTTAAACGTCACAAGAAACATGTGTTAAGTGCACGTTTATACTGTGTGTCTGTTAAGTCTCTGTAATGTATTTGTGATGTGGACAGTTGGGCAATTTTGCACTGCACCAAGATATTAGACCCTGCTTGCTTGATACTAAATGAGATGTTTATGAATAATGTCCATTTATTATGTGATGTAAATTTCGAAAAATGTATTCTTGATTTGCACTCTTTATTTATATAGATTTAGGGGCTCATTATGATTGCGGATTTTCCGCATCCTCCGGGCCGGCGGAAGCCACCGCCGGCCCGGAGGATGCGGAAAATCCGCAGCGGACCCACCAAAGACCTACCGCCACATTAGGATGGCTGGTGGGTCCCGGTTTCCGTCCGCAGCTTTTCCTCAGCGGTTGGCTTACAACCGCGGAGGAAAAGCACTAACCTGGTGACGGTGTCTCTCAGACACCGTCCGCCAGATTAGTATGTGCCTGCAAACATGCTTTTCCGCGGCGGCTTTTCCGCCGTGGAAACGCATGTGTAACTTCACTGCGGGGGCCCGTTGCGGGCCCCCTAGGTGAAGGGGGGGTGAGGGGTGCACATGGGGGTACCGCGCGGTGCCTGCCTCTTTCTGCATGCAAATACAATGCGTGCATTTTTAACATTGCCGCGGGTGCAGCTTGAAGCCGCACCCGCCGAAATGTTAAAAATAGAGGATGTGACCGCCACCCTGGTGGTCACATCCTAATTGCACAGGAGGGGACTCCGCAGCCCATGCGGACGTCCCCTCCTCCTCAATGATCGCGGACGGGCGCAAGTCCGTCTGCGATCATAATCGGCCCCTAAATGTGCACATAGTGCTTCCTGTATAATAGTGTATTGAAGAGAAATGAATTTCAGCAATGCGTTAATGACAAGAACCTCATAACTGGGAAAGCCAGAAATGCAATTGAGTGCTCATTGCAAACAGCATACACAGAACATAATAAGTCTTGCAAAAAATGGTAGAGTTTATTTTAAAAAATGTGGCCCCTCACAATGTACAGCGACCAGAGTAATTAAACTAGGCAGAAAATTACAAATCTCATCATTCATCTACTCTTATGATGCTTAGGGACTCTCCTTCCACAACAGACACAACTTGACACTGAAATGATTTTTTCATATTAAATGTTTTTGCAGTTTATTGATATTAATATGTAAACGTGCAAAAGATATGAAATGTGTATTATTCATGTTTAAATTGGCTATAGCTAATATGGGTCTGTATTTAGTATGACTAACATTTGGGAGCCTTCTTGTTTCATGTCACATCTATATTTTTATTTCTAGGAGAAACTGAAATCCAAATTTATGAATGTGATGTGCTTTTGATTTCTTTCTCTTGTAATTTTCTTTCTTTTATGTGGTAACTGTAGAATGTCCTAATTATTTGCAACAGTAGAACTGCAGTGTACAGGCTGGTCCAATGTATCTAGTTTTGTTGTAGATAACTAAAAGTTCGAAGGACAGAAAAGCTGTATTGCTAAGAATCCTGAAAAAATAATGAGCTCTAGATTGTATCTTTATCGTTTAATCTCTTTGGGGCATTTTGTGGGAAATATGTATAGGGTGTAGCAAATGTTAGAATTGTGTGATTTAAGTTCGTGCGTTGTAGATGAGAGAGCAGAACTTTGCAGAGAATGTTTGCAGAACCCTAATCGAAACAGCTTAAAGCAGTCTATGGTGCTCTCCTAAAGGGAGAACTGATTTACGTATCCTTTTCCTTTGAGATTATTTTTTGATAATTCAGCCTCTTGCTTATATGACTTCTAAATGCATTTATATTTGGATTTCTAATTGACACTAATTGACAGTCTTGAATCAGGAAACCATTTTAATCTGTATGGTTTGCAATGAAACCACTCTATGTCGTCTTTGTGAACCCTAATGTGCACCACAGTGGTTACATTTATTGATTTGATGGATAGTCTCCGCTGGCGACCTAATTCAACAGATAGTGAGTTATGGACCCCAAATGTGCATGAAAAAAAGAACTAGCTAGACTTATGTAAAAAAAAATGCTTTGAGTGTATGGGATTTTGTATATAAAAAAGCACCCTCATCAGTTTCAATAGCCCTAAGCTTGAAAAATGTTATTCATTAACTAAAATACACCACATTAAGTTAATGAAACATATTTTCAATGAGGCATTTAAAAATATATCTCCTCTCAATTAAAATGAATTTTCCCTAGTAGGTTTTTAATTCATCAACTACCATTTCTGTCTATCCATCAGAGTAGGTTACAGCAGCCTTTCAAGGCATGGTATTTTGCCCTATTTCATGGATGTCCAGCCCACACTCACCAATTGATGGAAATGTATTCACTGCAATTGTTTCGCAGAAAAGCAACGCTTTAGCAAATCCAAAAGAAATTTACCAGATCATGCCTAGAGCAAAGATGGAATCGATAACAACTCAAAGGTTGAGCCAAAACATACTTTGTATGTGTTGAGGGTTACAGACATATCTTTGATTACTAAAGATGTGTGCTGAATGTGAGATGCTTTATTGTATACACATATATGTCAGAGGATACTACTATTCTCTTATAGGGCCGTATGTATGAAGCCAAAAATCAGTCGCAAACGCTGCGATTCATTAAAAATAGCATGATGCACAGCGTGATGACGTCACATATTACATCACTCATGACATGGTCAGTGACATCACTCATGACATCACTGATGACATCTCAAATGACATCACTGATGACATCATCCAGTGAATGTGTGTTTTTCTAAAAATTAAATATGTCTTATATATGTATATCACAAGGTCGATGGAAGAATAAATGGGTATATAATTGTAATCGCAATGTATGAAGCAAAAAACCCATGCCAAATAAGGAATCGCAAATCAACGATTCCCAAACGTTGCGAAAGTGGTAAATAGCGATTACAATAGCGATTTCCAAATTTGCAATGAAACCTGTTAGCAAAAATCGCAAAAGTGGAAATCGCAATTTAGAAATCGCAATGGAATGTATCAAACAATCGCAAATAGCGAAATAAGCAAAATCGCAAAATAAGGAATCGCAATTACCATCAAGTGGGAGCAGGTGGTAACCAGGTGCAAAGTATAAATTGAAACCCAGAATGCAACACACTCCCTACCACAATGTCCGGGCTGTACATGATAGTGAGGAGGCGAAGAGTGAGAGCTCTGGCGCAGAGGAGGAGATGGCAGGAGAGGATATTCCGGTTGCGCACCACCATCTTCCAACGCACTGAGGAGGATATCTACACCAATTACAGACTGGAGGAAGAGAGCATACTTGATTTGATTGAGGAACTCAGGCCCCACCTTGAACAACCCACCCGCAGGACACAAGCCATACCCACACACATCCAGGTCCTCTGTTCACTACACCTGCTGGCCTCAGGTAGTTTCCAGGGGGTCATAGCCTCTGCAGGAGGGGTGTCACAAAGTGCCCTGTCGCGCTTTTTCCATGCGTTCCTCGACGCCATGACACATAGGATGCAACATCACATACACTTCCCCAGCACCCCACAGGAACTAGCACAGACCAAGCAGGAATTTTACAACATAGCCCAATTCCCCCACGTCATAGGATGTATAGATGGAACACATGTTGCCATTTCACCCCCTCAAACATAGAGTATGTATTCCGGAACAGGAAATGCTACCACTCACTGAACATACAGATTGTGTGTGATGCCAAAAACATAATCACCGATATAGTGGCAAAGTACCCTGGAAGCACACATGACGCCTTCATATTCCGTCACAGTGGGCTATACCGTAGACTCTCAAGAGGGGAATTTGGAGAGGGATACCTACTAGGTAACAGCACACACTGTCAGCCCACAATTCTCATGGCCAGCATGTGCATCACAGTGACTGACCTTTAAACATATCCACCCACAGGGGACAGTGCCTATGCAGTCCGGGATTTCATCCTGACACCCTACCTGAATCCTGCCTCTGCTGGGGAGCGGCGCTACAACCGGGCACACATTTCAACAAGAGGCACCATCGAGAGAACATTTGGGATTTTGAAGAGCAGATTCAGATGCATACACAAAAGTGGCGGAGCCCTCCAATACAGCCCTGAGACGTGCTGCAAAATTGTTGTAGCTTGTGCCATGCTCCACAACATTGCAACCAGGAAAGGGACACCTATGGAGTTGAGTGACTCCGAATCCTCTGACGTGGAGGGACCTGGACCCATACACATGGAAGGTGGCGTAGCTGCTGCTGCAGCTGGGCGACAGAGGCTTGATGAGATCATGCAAAACTACTTCTAGGTGAGTGAAAATGATACAATGACAACTTCTTGCTTTGCAAACGTGTTTAATTCCCAATTGCAACAATGTCACACATCCAAAAAAACATGGATGAACTCTCCTAAACCAAAGCACATGTTTCAATCACAGTGCTACAAAATCAGTCATTAGTACAGCAAGTGCTACACTGTTGCTGGCACCATATCTCCCCAGTGTGGAATAGTCATTTTGCTGCAGTCCCTATTGTTGTGTGGCAGGCCTGGTGCTCCGCCCACTACGGCGCCTCTCAACAGTGGGTGGTGGTGAATTTGAGCTCCACACCAACTGTGAGTCCTCCTCACTGGGGGTAAGCACCCTGGGTCCAGCAGTACGCAGCGCACGCAGCTCATCCAGGGTGGCAGTTGACTGCACTACCACAGTGGCTATGTCCTGGATACCATGCGAGAACTCCCGCTGGGTCTCTATGGCACGCCTTGCCAGCATATTGGTGGAGGAGGCCAGGCGATTAATAGCACGCGTGTAGTGGTCCATGCGGGCCATTTCTTTGCGCCTGGCTGCGCGTTCAGCTCTCAACTCTGCAGTCAGCTCCTGCACAGCCCCTGATTTCCTCGCGTATTCCTCTGTTCCCTGCCCTGATCTCTCTCTGAATGGCCTTCATGTGTTTTGCTTGCAGGTGGTGAACCTGAAGCATGTGCATTTCTAGGCCGGCTAACACAGATTCATCTTGTTGCACGTTGGAGCTGATGGCCCTGCGGGGTCTACGCCTGCCTCTGGACTGTGGCCGGGACTCCTGCTGCTGAGGTACAGGTACATCAGACTGCACATTTTCATTTTCCCCATCCTCATCATCCATTATTCTGAATGGCCTCACGTTCCTCCTACTTTGTCCCTGTGGTCGGATGAAAGGACTGTCCTCCACATCTGTTTCATGGCCATGGCTGCCTTCTCCTGAGGCTTGGGGTCCTGTCTCAGTTGCACTGGCTGTAGCCTTCCCACTTGCAGGTGCTGTGGATAGAACAGCACGCATTAACTTTTTTTATCATTACATGTGATGTTCAAATACATTTTTTCACAGTGTTCCCTGACTTCACTTGTGTCATTCAACTTTCCTGACCTGCACATGTGTACAATGTGAAATTCTGATACTACATTCTACATTACAGACTATTCTGACTACATCTCCCATAATGCATTGCTGTAACTGCCTGTGTAATTGCTCTAGCCTGCCATGTGGTTACCCTAATCCCTAGGTCGCTGCAGGGGGTTGCTGGGGTTGGTTTAGGGTGGGGAGGCATGCTTCTTACCTGGTCTTGCAGCTGGTTGTGCTGAGCTGTCGAGCACGGACACGCCCGCAACACTCTGTGGAGGCAGTGTGCCCTCTACCAGCTCCTCCAGTGGTGTGGAGTCAGGGACGTATGAGGTTCCCCCACTGCTCCAGCCTGGCAGCCAACTTCTCCTTGGAGCGCTGGCGCAGGTCATACCAGCGCTTCCACAACACTTCGACTGTCCTGTGGGTCACTCCTAGGGCATTCACTTTGGCTTGGATGCCCTCCCAAATCCGTCTCTTGCTGGCTTCTGGCACCTTGTGGGAACTCCTCCCAAATAATGCCTCATGGTGTGGCACCATTTTGGTAATGAGGGTCTCTAGTTCAGCCTCAGAGAACTTGAGCTTCCTCTTCCTGCCTGCTTCCCCTTCTTGCTGCTCCTGCTGGCTTGCTGGGACATCCTGTTTTCCGATAAATGATATAATCAAGCGAAACCGCTTGCACTCTTCGCACTGTTGCTAATCCAAACTGGATGTACAAAACATTATCTAGTGTATCATCTTATATCCTGTTCTCCTGAGGCACAGCCGGGAGCTTTGCTCGAATTGTACTTATTTTAAAAAGTTGTGTGAAATGGATTTTAATAATTTGCGCACCTTCTCCTCACCTGCTAGTCTGGTTGGGGCACTTTAGCCAGAATCTTTAAACACCCGTGCAGCCCATCTGAACGCTGCCACGGGGTAGGAAACCGCCATCACCGCCATCAGCGAGCGAGCCTGCTCACAGGCCACGCCCACTTAATCAGGCCACGCCCACTTCTCTTGGCCACACCCCCTCTGACTACTTAAAGCACCGACGCTCAGCCTTCCCCAGATCCTGTTCTCCTGACGCACAGCCGGGAGCTCTGCTCGAATTTTACTTATTTTAAAAACTTGTGTGAAATTGATTTTAATAATTTGCGCACCTTCTCCTCACCTGCTAGTCTGGTTGGGGCACTTTTGCCAGAATCTTTAAACACCCGTGCAGCCGATCTGAACGCTGCCACGGGGTAGGAAACCGCCATCACCGCCATCAGCGAGCGAGCCTGCTCACAGGCCACGCCCAATTAATCAGGCCAAGCCCACTTCTCTTGGACACGCCGCCTCTGACTACTCAAAGGGCCGACGCTCAGCCTTCCCCAGATCCTGTTCTCCTGAGGCCCAGCCGGGAGCTCTACTCGAATTGTACTTATTTTAGAAACTTGTGTGAAATTGATTTTAATAATTTGCGCACCTTCTCCTCACCTGCTAGTCTGGTTGGGGCACTTTAGCCAGAATCTTTAAACACCCGTGCAGCCGATCTGAACGCTGCCACGGGGTAGGAAACCGC
Source organism: Lissotriton vulgaris (assembly GCF_964263255.1). NCBI lineage: Eukaryota > Metazoa > Chordata > Amphibia > Caudata > Salamandridae > Lissotriton > Lissotriton vulgaris. The sequence continues at coordinate 505,289,954 of NC_141694.1, forward strand.
CATCACCGCCATCAGCGAGCGAGCCTGCTCACAGGCCACGCCCACTTAATCAGGCCACGCCCACTTCTCTTGTCCACGCCCCCTCTGACTACTTAAAGTGCCGACGCTCAGCCTTCCCCAGATCCTGTTCTCCTGAGGCACAGCCGGGAGCTCTGCTCGAATTGTACTTATTTTAAAAACTTGTGTGAAATTGATTTTAATAATTTGCGCACCTTCTCCTCACCTGCTAGTCTGGTTGGGGCACTTTAGCCAGAATCTTTAAACACCCGTGCAGCCGATCTGAACGCTGCCACGGGGTAGGAAACTGCCATCACCGCCATCAGCGAGCGAGCCTGCTCACAGGCCACGCCCACTTAATCAGGCCACGCCCCCAACGACCCTCTTCCGGCGTAAATTATGTGCAGCACTCGGACGCGCAGCTGACGGGCGCAGCGGGTGCGCCGTCAGCGCGCCGAAGGCGCGCCAAAGGCAAACCCGTCTGGGCCCGTCCGGGCCCAGCCGGACCCAGGCCCAGTTACTCTGCCCATTTCTCTCAAGAAATGCCCTGCCTACACCCGAGATAGGCTTCTGGCCCTAAATACACAAAAACATCCCTCCTGCAATTACACCCATAGGGCCGATAACCCATTTACCGGCTGCAGTCTCTGCAATCCTCCTGGCACAGACTCGGAACACGGTGGCCTTCAACTAGGTCTACTCAACAGCAGGTCGCTTGTTAAACACGCCCACGAAATAAACCTCTTGATTTTAAACCACGCTATGGATATTCTGTTTCTCACTGAAACATGGCTCACTCCCAACAACGGCCCTGACATTGTCAACGCACTTCCCCCGGGCTATCAAATCGGCTCTCTGAATAGACCACGTGGTAGAGGAGGCGGCCTAGCCATAATATTCAAGGATGCCTTCACCTGCAGAATCTCTGATGGCAACATCAAAGACTGTGAAAGCTGCCACTTTTCCATCCAAATCTCTCCAGTAACATCTTTGTCTGGACTGCTTGCATATTGCCCCCCTGGCCTACTCGCCGAATTTCCTAGCAAGCTCATCGACCATATCACCCTCGAGTGCACAACCTCCTCTAATTATCTTTTATTAGGGGACCTCAATCTCCATTTTTTGGACCCAGTCGACACTCAGGCTGCCGAACTTTTACAAGACATCTCCTCCATTGGCCTCAGCCTAAAGAACCCACAGGCCACTCACGACAAGGGACAGTTACTTGACCCCATCTTCACAAATATTCAAGATCTGAACACCTGCGCTCACTTCCCCCTCCCCTGGACCGACCACTTCCTGGTCCCCTTTGAATGGCACATCAATATTCCCCCACCCCAACCTCCAAAATCAGAACCCTTATCAGACGCTGGCACAAACTGGTCCCAGATGAATGGGCAGCCAAACTTAGGGAAGACATCCCCCCCCCCCTCTCAAGACACCATTACTGCTGATACTAAATTTAATACATGGGTCACCCAATCTCTGGATTGCATCCTCCCGAGATCCAGCACCCTTAAACGTACCAAGAGAGTCAACCCCTCCCCCTGGTACACCCCCGAATTAAATCTCTTACGGAAGGAATGCAAGAGAAACGAACGTACATGGAGGAAAGATAAGACGGCAGGCAAGAAATACATATTTCGTGCCTCCCTAAAATCTTACAAACAGGAACTCCACAAAACCAAGAGCGCATTCTATGAAGATAGAATAAAAAACTCCTCCTGCTCGGCCCATAAAACCGTCGCCATTCTTAAAGAACTCCTTCATGCTCCAGACCCCCCTGCGAAACCTCTGGATCCCAAAGCAGCGGAAAGTAAAAGTATTAAACTAGCCACTTTCTTCGACGAGAAAATTCAAAAAATTCTCACGTCCCTACCCCCCTTCGACGCCGGCCAGATGGACGGGAATCCTTCCATCTCTCCCCATTTCCACACTCATCTCACCGATGGCCCCTCACCCATTCTCGACACCTTCGGCCCAGTATCTACGGAAGAGGTAGCCGCGACGCTGGCCACAATCAAAAGTGGCTCCCCTAGCGACCCTGCCCCGCTTCGCTTCCTGAAAAAAGTGTCCAGCACCATTATCCCTCCTCTCACGCCCCTCATCAACACCTCCCTTTCTCAGGGAGTAGTCCCTCCAAGCTGGAAAGCGGCGGTGGTCAAAGGTCTTCTAAAGAAACCGTCACTGGACCCCCAGGACCTAGCCAACTATAGATCAATCTCCCTCCTCCCAGGAAACAGCAAAATCACGGAGAAGCTAGTGAATAAAAAACTATCACTATTCCTAGATAGCAACAACTTACTCAGGAACTCCCAGACAGGTTTCCGCCCAGGCCAGGGCACCGACACCGCCCTCCTGGCGGCAGTGGAGAAGGCCAGAAGCATTCTGGACACAGGAGGATCAGTGGCAGTGATCCTCCTGGACCTCAGTGCGGCCTTCGACACTGTAAACCACCACACCTTAATCCAATGACTGGGAGACATTGGAGTAAGGGGCATGGCCTTGAAGTGGCTCACGTCTTTCCTAGTTGGTCGTTCCTTTCAAGTCTGGGAGAATGACAGCCACTCCCCCGCAATCTCCCTCCGTTGCGGAGTACCGCAGGGCTCATCTCTGAGCCCTACGTTATTCAACGTTTACATGTCCCCGCTGGAGAAATTGGTCAACCCGTTCGGCGTAACGATCATCAATTACGCCGACGATACCCAGCTGGTGGTGACCCTCTCACACCCTCACCAAGACCCCTCTGACCTTCACAGCTGTCTCACCGAAATCCACAGCTGGATGAACACGTCAGCGCTGAAACTGAATGTGTCCAAGACCGAGATTCTGCTGCTCGGACATAAAGGGACCTCCTTGCCGCCTAACATCTGGCCCGACTGTCTAGGGGACCCCCCTGCACCCAAGGAGGAGGTTAAGAGCCTGGGTGTATGGCTCGACAAGGATCTGAGCTTCAGAACTCAGGCCAAAAAGACGGCAGGAATATGCTTCGGACTCCTTAGGGCTTGCAGGAAGGTCTTCCCCCTGCTTCCTGCTACCTCTAGGAAACTATTGATCCAGGGCCTCATCTTGGCGAGGCTAGATTACAGCAATGCAATCTACCTGGGTGCCCCTGAAGCTACATTCAATACCCTGCAGAAAATCCAAAATGCTGCGGCCCGCCTACTTACTCACACCCCAGCTAGATCCTCGGCGAGACCAGCTTTGAAGCTTCTTCACTGGCTCCCAGTCAGAGAAAGGGTTGCTTTCAAAGCCCTCTGTCTGGCCCACAAAACTCTCCATAACAAAGATCCACCCATCCTCAATGAATTCATCACTCCCTACAAAGCGACAAGAGCCCTTCGATCAAGTGGAGAGAACCTCATCACTGTCCCCAGAGTTAAAAAAGCTCGGTCTGGAGGACGCCGCTTCTCGGTACACATGGCCAAACATTGGAACAGTCTCCCCCGGAGACTAAGAACTGAACCCAACCTCCTTCAGTTCAGAAAGGCACTGAAGACCCTTCTTTTCCCATGATTCTTATCCCCTTCCGTCGCTGACCCCTCCTGAATTCAGGTTCAAGCGCTGGGATGCTCAAGGGTTACTACGCGCTCTACAAAAACCTTAAATAAAATAAATAAATATAAAGAAACACGAACAACTGATTATTCAGTCAATACATTTTTTTACTGAATCTTAGTTCATCAGTACATTATTTCATGTCATAATGTTCTTTGATATCTAATAACACAGTGATTTTTTCAAAAAGTTCTGTTTTATCTCACAAATTGCCCATGCCCAATGCATTTCGGGCCACACGGCCCTTAGTCAGGGGCTGTACCTGAAAAACATATAACTACTTAGTGAGAATTGATAAATTTGAAGGTGTGCCTCTCCCACTAATAATTTTTGTTTTACATCCTGGTTTCCACCTTCTGCCATGGCTCCTCACTACCAAACAACTCTCTCACACTCTCTGTCTCAATCCAGAAGCACCATGGGAAATCACTCACTTCCTGGATGGTGATGTCATCATAAAGCATCAGGATTGTGATTGGATGTTTCCAGAAAATCGCTAAATTGCGATTTTTCGCGTGCAGTCGCGCTATTTAGCGATTTTCGGGTGCGGTCACGCTATTTAGCGATATTCTGGATGCGAACTCCCTATTTTGCGATTTCTGACTTTTAAGGAAATCGCTAATACCCATCGCGCAAATATTTGGCGATTTTGGGCAAATCGCTAAATATTTGCGATTGCGTTGTTACATCCCGATTTGAGATTCTGATTTTGCGATTCGTTAATAATCGCTATTTCAGAATCGCAAATCGTTTTCTTCATACATATGGCCCATAGTCCGAACCTCTATATTCTGTTTTCCTTTGTCCCACGAAATATTTTAATTCTTTCAAAATAGGGAGCATTGAGCATCAATAGTTTTCAGAGACAGGCTTGAACTAGGACAATTGGCGATGAATAACAGTAGCGGTAAGTTTCAGTTTATGCTGATTACAATACATATTGTATAATTTATTTTTAATCCATCTATTTAATCATCATGTGTTGATGAAAACTGCTAAACTGAAGTGCTTATTTAGTAAGATGCAAACATTTCACAATGTCAATCTGAGAAAAACAAGTTAACATTCCACATTTTTATTTCACATCGAGGGAGACAAGCCACTTAGAAAAACTGGGATTTACTGACATTTTTCTTCTGTCTGTAATAAAGTATAAGTGTTCCGTTTCAGTAGTAGCTGTTGTAGTTGTGCATCTGTTTTGCATTAGAGCAAAAGCTATTTATAAAGACAGTTATGCCAGTAAAAGAATATGGCATTGCAAAATATTCATGGTTTATAATGCATATGCTTTTTAACAGTCTCAGCTTTATCTGCTTTTCGGATTTCATAATAATTCTGCTACTTAAGTGATTCTGTTATAGTATTATTCGCAATCATAAATATATTCACTGAAAAAACCATAGGTTTCAGGGGCGTTATAGTTAGTTAGACATTTCACTTGTACAAAACCATAGAAATTCCCCCATTATAGTTAGTTCACCTAACTATAACTTGTGCTCCCGCAATGCACAGCTGATGACGTCACATATTACATCACTCATGACATGGTCAGTGACATCACTCATGACATCACTGATGACATCTCAAATGACATCCCTGATGACATCATCCAGTGAATGTGTGTTTTTCTAAAAATTAAATATGTTTTATATATGTATATCTCAAGGTCGATGGATGAATAAATGGGTATATAAGTGTCTAAATGGCTAATTGTTTTGGTAAAATTGATGGTATAACTGACTGATTAAATATATCTTAGTGAATACATGGGTTAATGAGTAATGTTTAAATATGTAAATATCTGTATCAGTTTCTCACTTTGTGTATAAGTGTCTGCATGGATTAGTGAGTAGCTACATGAGTGTCTATATTTGTTATTAGTTATTTTTTGGAGTATCAGTATGAGTGTCTGAGTATCTGTATTGTTCGGCTGAGGGGTATTACTTAGTGCATAGATGCATGAATGAGTGACTCACTGTGTATGTATTGAAGACAGCATGTATGCAGAATTGAATGGGTGTATGGGTGTGTTAGTGAGTGAATTACTGTCTCAATAGTGTCTTTATGAGTAACTATATATGTTTTAAACTAGTATATGTGAGTATTGGTGTATGTGAGTGAGAGATTGGAAGAGTTCCTGTAAAAATAAGTATGTGTTTCTATAAGTGATTGTTTAAGAGAGTAAGTATGTGTAAGATTTTGTAGAAGTAAGTGTGGTGGTGTGTGTTTAACTGTATATGCAAGTAAATGGATGTTTGACACTTTGTTTGCATATGTGACTATGTGTGTGAGTAACTATATGGATGAGTGTTGGTGTGTAACAGAATGTATAGGTGTATGAGTACATATGATGAGTGAGTACATGTATGAGTGACTGTATATGACTGTTTGTGAATGAGTGGATGTGTGTGTATATCTTGGAATTACTGAATAGGTATGTTGTAAGTTGTATTGGTATGTCCATTGTTTAGAAAATGTTAGTTTCTGTTTTTGAGTGTGTATCAAAGGTTATATTAGAGTGAGAGGAGGTCTGCCACTATAGCCCAAGGATGATGTCATCAGTGATGTCATTTGAGATGTCATCTGTGATGTCATGAGTCATGAGTGATGTAATATGTGACGGCATCAGCAGTGCATTGCATGCGCTCGAGTTATAGTTAGCTGAACTAACTATAACAAGGGAATTTCTATGGTTTTGTACGAGTGTAATGTCCAACTAACTATAATGCCCCTGAAACCTATGTTTTTTTCAGTGAATTTCTAAGGTGTTTAAAATGCTAATTTCTAACTATAACGTACCTGAAACCTATGGTTTTCCAGTGAATTTCAAAGGTTTTTCAAATGCTAATTCAGAACTATAAAGTGCCTGAAACCTATGTTTTTTTAAGTGAATTTCAAAGGTTTTTTAAATGCTAATTTCTAACTATGCCTACCGAGGTAGGACAAGTGAAGAAAGAAGAAAAACGCACAGAAAGAAACAACAGAAATGCAGAAAGAAATAACAGAAGTCCTCAAAGACGAAGAAAAGTGCAGGAAGAAGCAAGACATGTGCAGAAAGAACCAACAGAGGAGCAGAAAGAGGCCTTGTTACAAAATCCTGTGCCCACAACTTTTTCAGACGGGAAATGGTAGTAACTGACTCTGACTAACCAGGCCTAGAGCCAGTGGTATGCTAAAAGACACTTAGAATACAGTGAAAACACCTACATATACCGGGGAACACAATGTGTTGGGGTACCCCAGTGATTAGCATGACCTCCTCTGTACGTCCCTAGTACATAATAGGGCTGGGGGATTAAAACTGCCTCTTAAAATGCACCACGGGGCACGTTTACACACTGGTGAAGGGAGGTGGAGGCCTGAGGTGACATGTGTGCAAACACTCCCTGTGGCCGTTTTAAGTTGGGAGATAAAGTCCCCTTGAATCCTGAGGGTCCCTAGGGTCCAACTAGCCCACTACATACCTCCAGTAAGTGCCACTGAGCTGCGTTGCTGAGAGGTGTACAAAGGAACACGGCCTGGACGAACGCTTACTGGAAGCCCCTGGTGGGATAGTTGGCCCCCAAGGGCCCTCAGCATTGAAGGGGAATTATTTCCCCAACTTAAAAAGCGCCACAGGGCGTGTTTGCACACCTCCCCTCAGGCCCTATCCCCTCCCTTCACTACCATGTAAACACGCCCTGCGGTCGTTTTAAGTTGGGAGATTAACTCCCCATGAATCCTGAGGGTCCATAGGGTCCAATTAGCCCACTAGGTACCTCCAGTAAGTGCCACAGAGCTGCATTGCAGAGAGGTGTAAAAAGGGGCACAGCCTGGACCACCTCTCTGCAGCGCAGCGCAGCGCAGTAGCGCTTACTGGAAGCATCTGTTGGGCTAGTCGGCCCCCAGGGGCCCGCAGGATTGAAGGAGAATTCTTTTCCCAACTTGAAACGCGCCACAGGGTGTGTTTTCACACGTCACCTCAGGCCTTGTCCCCTCCCTTCCCCACTGTGTAAATGCACCCTGTGGCCGTTTAAATTGGGAGATTAAGTCCCCTTGAATCCTGAGGGTCCCTAGGGTCCAACTAGCCCACTACGTACATCCAGTAAGTGCCATGGAGCTGCATTGCAGAGAGTTGTAAAAAGGGGCATGGCCTGGACCACTTCTCTGCAACGCAGCGCAGTGATGCTTCCTGTAAGCACCTGGTGGGCTAGTTAGCCCCAGGGGCCCCCAGAATTGAAGGGGAATTATTTCCCCAACTTAAAACGAACCACAGGGCGTGATTGCACACGTCACCTCATCCCTTCCTTTCACCACTGTGTAAACACGCCCTGTGGCCATTTTAAGTTGGGACATTGAGTCCCCTTGAATCCTGAGGGTCCCTAGGGTCCAACTAGCCCACCAGGTACCTCCGGTAACCGCCACAGAGCTGAGTTGCAGAGAGGTTAAAAAGGGGCGTGGCCTCTTAACACTTCTCTGCAACCTAGCTCCCTGGCGCACACTGGAGGTACCCGGTGGACTAGTTGGCCTTTGGGACCCTCAGTATTGAAAGGGAATTAATTCCCCAACTTACAACTCACCAGGGGGCTTTCATTTAAATAAAAAAAATTCAAAGGGGGCCACGTGGTGCCCCTCCGGAGGCCATAATCAGCCGCGGGGACCCCATCCCCGGGGCATGGCCAGTTTTTTTTTTTATTTAGTTGACGGGGGACTCCATCCATTTATACACTTATATACCCATTTATTCTTCCATCGACCTTGAGATATACATATATAAAACATATTATATATGTATATAATATCATGCCGGGTGCATGAGTCAGATGCCCCGTATTTGCCTTGTTTTTAATGTTGTTGCGTACTTATGCTGCTATAATTTTTTTAAATTTGCGTCCTACATGATTAATATGTTGCAAAGGAATTTTGAACATTTGGCAAAACTGTGACCTTGACTTTGAGCAAATTCGCGCTCCTTACCGCCTCCACACCGCCTCTGCAAATATCTACCTCCCCTGCCCTGACAGGCTGTACAGAGTCACCTGGGCCCTGCTCCGTAGGACCACCGCTATTTAACCCGGAAGTCTTTCTCCGCAAACAGCGGACACGCACAGCGGGCGCGCTCCGAAGTCGCGCCAAAGTTCAGCTCATCTGCACCCGTCCGCACAGAGGACAGGCCAGGGGACGGGGCAGACAGGGAGGAGGCTGAAATTTCCATCAACCCTCGAGTAAGTTCGGCCTATTCCTATCAGGACTTTGCTGCACTGAAACCCACGATTCTGTCCTGTCATCACATTATCCCCCCTGAGGCCTTTGTTGGGTCTCCCGGATGCCGTTGCTATACCAGAAATAGTGAACCTAAAATAGCTGATTATCTCGATATGCGGTCTCTAGCTAAACCCTCTATTACGTCTACCGCATTCTCGGATGGGGGCTTTCTTATTAATGCAAGATCATTGGTAAAGAACAATATCGCATTTAGCGATTTTGTTTCTCTTAGGAAGCCCACATGGGTTTTTATTACAGGAACTTGAGCCTCCGACTCCTCTGGCCCTGAACTTGTGAACGCTATCCCAGTAGGCTATGCGTTAGCCAGGATGGACAGAGTGGGACGTAGGGGAGGAGGACTGGGTATCCTGTATAAGGTTTCCTCCATCTGTCGCGTCAAAACTCTCCCCTCCCCTTTAGATTCCTTTCAGGCCGTTCATTTCTCTATAACTTCCTCCCTCTCTATCTCTTTTTCTGGTTTTCTGATTTATAGACCTCCGGGCCCTACATTTGATTTTAGTCAGAATTTACTGAAAATTCTAGAACTTATTTTGGTAGTTCCCATCTGACTGTTATGGGAGATTTGAACTTCCATTTAGAGGACTTAGACTCTAGTGAAACCCGCCTCTTGGTGGATTCCCTGGCCGCATGCGGTCTTCGGCAACTGGTAGACAGCCCTACTCATCGGGCTGGCCACACATTAGACAGGGTTTTTTCCAACGACCCCAGACTCACGACAGGTCCCCCCATTCCCCTGGTGTGGTCCGACCACCTAGCTGTCCCCTTGGAATTTAAATCCCCCTTTCCTTTCACTCTGCCGAGTGATCCCAGGATAAGGGAACCCAAGCGGAACTATAGGAGAATTTCCAATGACACCTTGGCCCCCTTGATGACCAATGCCAGGATAGCCCCCGTGGGGGATGTCAGTGGTGCTGCACTGGAGCTCTCTAACTCCATTACAGGAGCAGTGGATCTTTTGGCCCCCGCCTCATATCGCTCCTCCGCTAGGAAGAGACCCTCGGCCCCCTGGTTTTCAGAAACACTTAGGCTCCTAAGGCAGGGCTGTAGGAAACAGGAGAGGCGCTGGCGAATGAGCTGGGATCTCAGGGAAAGGGAAAAACACAAACTCCTTCTTAGAGAGTATAAGGCAAAGGTAATCAAGGAAAAACAGGATCACTTCTCCAATTTGACGGCCTCCCTCATTTTCCCTAGGGAACTGTTTAAAATTGTTGATTCCCTGTGCACCCTGCAAACTCCTGACCCCATTGTAGGTTCTCAAGAGCTGTGCAATAAGATCTCTCTATTTTTTCATTAAAAAATAGTTGACATTTATGCCACTCTTGAATCACAAAGGGATTTGTTGGGTTCTCCTCTCCCTCTGGCCCCATCTTTCAGAGAATGTTGTAAAACGGATCCTCATGTGAGCCTGTCCAATTTCCCTCCTCTTTCCCTCCAGCAGTTATACCTTCTTCTAAATAGGACTAAATCTGGATCTCCTCTGGACCCATGCCCTCTCAAGATCCTGAAGGATTGTAGAAAAGTCTTGATGCCCCTCTTCCTTGAAGTGATGAACCGCGCTATGAAGGAAGGCATCTTTCCATCTTCTTGGAAAAAGGCAGTGGTCAAGCCTTTGCTGAAAAAGCCGACACTAGATCCAGAGATATTAAAGAATTGTCGCCCAATATCTCTGCTCCCGGCGGGGAACATCCTTTTCAACGCAACTTTTACAACGCATGCCTTTACATCGCAAGCCTTACAACGCATGCCATTGCAACGCATTGCGCTGGGGGCGCTCTAGGATAGGGAATAAATTTAATTTCCTATCCAACACCTTCCCTACTATCCACGGGGACTGGAGTTGGAATAGTAAATTAAACTATTCACTATCCAGCACCCCTCAACACTATGCGTTGTAACAGCATGCGTTGTAAAACCTGCGATGTAAAAGCATGCGATGTAAAAGCATGCGTTGTAATGTCATACATCCCTCCCGGCTCCAGCAAAGATGCTAGAGACACACCTCAACCAAAATTTAACGGCCTTTCTGGACACCTCTGGGCACCTCGACCTATCACAACACGGTTGCCGGAAGTTCCATAGCACCGAGTCGGCTCTCACTGTGGTCATAAACAACATTCGCATGAAGGTTGACCAAGGCCAGACCACTTTTCTGGTCCTGCTTGACCTGACAGCAGCTTTCAACACCCTGTCCCCCTCTATTTTAACAACTCGCCTTAGGGAGATAGGGGTGGAGGGCCCAGCGCTGAGCCTTCTAACCTCCTTCCTCAATCAGAGGGAGCAGAGGGTCAAGCTGGGAGAGTTCCTGTCCCCTGCTACACCTGTGAAATGTGGGGTTTGCACAGGGGTCGGCCTTGAACCCCATGCTCTTTAACATCTATGTGGCCCCACTTGCCAGGATAGTAAGATCCTTTGGGATGGAGGTGGTGTCATATGCCGATGACACCCAAATTATGGTGTCCCTCTCCCACTCGGTGTGTACCTCCGCTCTCAGCTTCAGGAACTGCATGGAGGCAGTCTCACAGTGGATGATCCTGAATTCACTGAAGCTGAATGGAGAGAAAACCGAGGTCCTGATTTTCGGTGGAGATCAGGCTATCTGGTCAAGCGACTGGTGGCCCCCTTCTCTTGGAGCCTGCCCATTGCCCACGATATCTGCCCGGAATCTGGGCGTGATGATTGACACCTCACTTGCTATGGTCCAGCAGGTAAATAGAATAGTCTCCACTTGCTGGGGTGTTATCAGGATCTTGAGGAAAATCACCCACTACCTTTCCTTGCAAACCCGCAAATAGATCGTGGTTGCCTTAGTCGCCTCACGGCTAGACTACTGCAACGCGCTCTACGCGGGCATCAATAAAGGCCTGATACAATGCCAGCAGACTCCAAAACATTGCAGCTAGGTTTGTGCTTGATGTCCCCAGCTTTTCGTCTGCCACAGCAGCTAGGAAGAGCCTGCATTGCCTCCGAATTCAGGCCAGGATCTCTTTTAAGATCCTGTGCCTTGTCTATGGGGCCCTGCTGGCGAAAGCTCTGAAGGCATAAAATCTCTGCTAGTTCCATATGCTCCCAGCAGAAACCTTCGCTCCGCCAGCAAGAATCTTCTGTTTGTCCCTCGGGTTCGCAGAGCCAGGTGAGGAGTAAGGGCCTTTTCCTCCCTAGCCCCTAAGCTGTGGTACACCCTCCCCCCTGAAGTGAAAGCACAACCCTCTATCTTGCTTTTCAGGAAAGCATTAAAGACATAGCTCTTCGCCATGGCATATCTGTAATCTGGCACTTGGCTCCTATATTATAATTATTCTATGTTAAGCGCCTTGATGCCCGCTGGGCTAAGTTGCGCAATATAAGATGTCTTTCATTCATTCATTCATATTTAATTTTTAGAAAAACACACATTCACTAGATGATGTCATCAGTGATGTCATTTGAGATGTTATCAGTGATGTCATGAGTGATGTCACTGACGATGTAATGAGTGATGTAATATGCGACCTCATTAACAGTGCATTGCGGGCGCTCGAGTTATAGTTAGCTGAACTAACTATAACGGGGGAATATCTATGGTTTTGTACGAGTGTAATGTCTAACTAACTATAACACCCCTGAAACCTATCTTTTTTCTGTGAATTTCTAAGGTTTTTAAAATGCTAATTTCTAACTATAACGTGCCTGAGGCCTATGTTTTTTTCAGTGAATTTCAAAGGTTTTTCAAATGCTAATTCCTATCTATAACGTGCCTGAAACCTATGGTTTTTTAAGAGAATTTCAAAGGTTTTTTAAATGCTAGTTTCTAACTATGCCTACAGAGGTAGGACATGTGAAGAAAGAAGAAAAAACGCACAGAAAGGAACAAAAGAAATGCAGAAAGAAACAACAGAAGTCCTCAAAGGCGAAGAAAAGTGCAGGAAGAAGCAAGACATGTGCAGAAAGAACCAACAGAGGAGCAGAAAGAGGCCTTGTTACAAAATCGTCCTGTGCCCACAACGTTTTCAGACAGGTACTGGTAGTAACTGACTCTGAATAACCAGGACTAGAGCCAGTGGTATGCTAAAAGACACTTAGAAAACAGTGAAAACACCTACATACACCAGGGAACACTATGTGTTGGGGTACCACTGTGATTAGCATGACCTCTGTATGTCCCTAGTACATGATAGGGCTGGGGGATTAAACTACCTCTTAAAATGCGCCACGGGGCACGTATGCAAACTGGTGAAGGGAGGTGGGGGCCTGAGGTGACATGTGTGCAAACTCGCCCTGTGGCCATTTTAAGTCTGGGGATAAAGTCGCCTTGAATCCTGAGGGTCCCTAGGGTCCAACTAGCCCACTACATACATCCAGTAAGTGTCACTGAGCTGCATTGCAGAGAGGTGTACAAAGGGACACGGCCTGGACCACCTCTCTGCAATGCAGCGCAGTGGCGCTTACTGGAAGCACCTAGTGGGATAGTTGCCCCCAGGGGCCCTCACCATTGAAGGGGAATTATTTCCCCAACTTAAAAAGCGCCACAGGGCGTGTTTGCATACCTCACCTCAGGCCCTGTCCCCTCCCATCACTACCATGTAAACACGCCCTGTGGTCGTTTTAGGTTGGGAGATTAACTCCCCTTGAATCCTGAGGGTCCCTATGGCCCAATTAGCCCACTAGGTACCTCCAGTAAGCGCCACAGAGCTGCATTGCAGAGAGGTGTAAAATGGGCCACAGCCTGGACCCCCTCTCTGCAACGCAGCACAGTAGTGATTACTGGAAGCACCTGTTGGGCTAGTCGGCCCCAAGGGGCCCGCAGGATTGCAGGGGAATTATTTGCCCAACTTAAAACGCCCCACAGGTCGTGTTTGCACACGTCGCCTCTGGCCCTGCCCCATCCCTTTACCACTGTGCAAAGGCACCCTGTGGCCGTTTTAGGTTGGGAGATGAAGTCCCATTGAATCCTGAGGGTCCCTGGGGTCCAACTAGCCCACTACATACCTCCAGTAAGTGCCACAGAGCTGTGTTGCACAGAGGTATAAAAAGGGACAGGGCCTGGACCACCTCTTTGTAACGCAGCACAGTGGTGCTTACAGGAATCACCTGGTGGATAGCTGGCCCCAGGGGCCCTCAGCATTGATGGGAATTATTTCCCCAACTTTAAACACACCACAGGGCATGTTTGCACACATCACCTCATCCCTTCCCTTCACCACTGTGTAAACACGCCCTGTGGCCATTTTAAGTTGAGACATTGAGTTCCCTTGAATCCTGAGGGTCCCTAGGGTCCAACTAGCCCACCAGGTACCTCCAGTAACCGCCACAGAGCTGCGTTGCAGAGAGGTGTAAAAAGCGGCGTGGCCTCTTAACACTTCTCTGCAACGCAGCTCCCTGGCGCACAGTGGAGGTACCTGCTGGGCTAGTTGGGCCTCTGGGACCCTCAGTATTGAAGGGGAATTAATTCCCCAACTTACAACTGACCAGGGGGCTTTAAATTAAATATAAAAAATTCAGAGGGGGGCCGCGTGGCCCCCCTCCAGAGGCCATAATCAGCTCCGGGGACCACATTCCCGGGGCATGGCCAGTTGTTTTTGTTTTTTTATTTAGTTGGAGGGGGGCTGGGTTGCCCCCTTCTTCAGGGACCCCATCCCCCAGGGACAGTCTTTGTTTAAAAAACAAAAATATTTTTTAGAAGGGGCCGTGTGGCCCCATTCCTGGGCTACTTCTAGCCCCATGGACCCCATCCCCCGGGGCTGGCCCTCTCTTTTGGGGGCCATTGAGGGGTCCACAATCCCCCCACAGTCACACCGGCTCCCTGCCTCCTGCAGAAGCCGTCATTGCTTGTCCACATAGGGAGCTGTTAAGATGCAGCTCCCCATGTGGAAAAGCAATCGCCTTTGGTTTTTGGAAGGTCTCTCTTCCAAACACCAAAGATGAGTTTGCTATGACAGGGTGGAAACCGCGTGGCTCCCGCCCTGCCATACCAAACTGCAGTGTCCCTGAGGGGTGGCGGTCCCAGCACATTAAAGGCTCCAGGAGTGGGCCACACAGCCCCTCTCCCTTTAATTGCAAAGCCCCGGGGGGTAGTGGTCCCCGGGGCTTGGGGGTCCTTAGTGGACCTCCAAATTCACATATTAGAGCCCCAAGGAGGTGGCGGTCCCTGGAGCGTGTGGGGGGACTCTAGCCCCCCACACTGGTATCTAGTTATTTAATAAAAAGCCCCGGGGGTGGCGGTCCGCGGGGCAGCGATGGGGGGGGGGCGTGTGCCCCCCTGCACAATAAAACAGAAAGTCCTGGCGTGGGGGTCTTGGGGGGGAAGAAGCCCCCTGAGGGTGTCGGACCCCTGGGAAATTAATAACGAAGCAAGGGCTTTGTTTTCTTCTTATTTTCAGCCAGATCCGCGGATCCTTCATGGATTTTGCCAATTTCTTTTTTTTAAATGCTTTTTTTGGCCCTGGGTCTTTGGTTTTTGGAAGAGAGAGAGCAGGTTTCCCTGCTCTCACTTCAAAAACCAAAGCAGAGTTTGCTATGACAGGGCGGGAGCCGTGCCATAGCAAACTGCAGTGTTCCAGGGACACTGCAGGAGCCGGCCCTGGGGGGTGGTGGTCCCCAGGGCCATTTCAGGCTCCAGGAGGGGGGCCATGTGCCCCCCCCCTTCAATTGCAAAGCCCCGGGGGGTGGTTGTACCCAGGGCTTGGGGGTCCTCAGTGGACCCCCAAATTTGCATATTAGAGCCCAGGGAGGTGGCGGTACCTGGGGTGTGTGGGGGGTTCTAGCCCCCCCACACAGGTATTTAGTTATTTAATAAGAAGCCCCGGGGGAGGCTGTGTGCCCCTTGCAAATAATTACAGAAAGCCCCGGGTGTGGTGGTCCCTGGGGCTTGGGGTCCTTTGAGGCCCCCCATGAATTTTAAAAAGTAGCCCCTGGGGTTGCGGTCCCCGGGGCTGCGGGGGGCAATGTGCCCCCCGCAAATATTTCTGCGGTCCCCGGGGCTGCGTGGGTTCCCCTGGGCCCCCGTAAATATTTTTGGAGATGCCCTAGGACTTGGCCCACCCGGGGGCTAATTAATAATGAAGCACGGGGTTGTTTTTTTTGGGGGGGGGCAGCTTCATGGATCCTCCATGGATTTTGCTGATTTTTTAAAAAAATGCTTTATTTGGCCCTGGGGTCCTTGTGGGACCCCCTGAGCAGGTGTAAGGAGTCAGGGTGTTTCTACCCTGCCCCCTTTTTGTGTCTTGTGCAGTTGTTTTTCTTTTTTCTTGTGCCTCGGTTCTAGTGAGGCACAAGATGGCTGCCAACACTTCCTGGTTTGGAGTGTTGACCGCCAATTAGCATGTAGCTCGTGATCGGGAGGGTGAGCGGATCCTGGGCGCCTCTGGATATCGATTGATTTTTTTTTTTTTTCTCAGCAACTACTGAATGGATTTACACCATTTAACGAATCACCCTGAAACTTTCAAGATAGGAGCGGACCGGAGCGGGCCATACGTTTTGAAGATTTGTGAATCAGCGCCTAAGTTATTGGGAATAGAATGTTGCGATATTCCTATGGTGACTAGGTCCTAGCTACACCTACCTACAGGCGACTGCCAGTAGCTAATTATATGCAGAATTGATGCAAAGAATTCTTAAAACACTGTGGGGTATATTCACAAGAACGTGTGATAAGTACAGCAAGAGTAGCGTAATGCAACTTTCAACATCCCAGCCTATCGCAGGAAAACGTGGAATTCGCAACGCAGCAGTTGCATGCTATAGACACCAGATAACACGGCAAATGTCTGCATGAAAATCAATGCCACACTACAAAAATGCGATACGTGAATGCAAAGAAACATGCGATGAGGCCAACTGTGGTACAAAAAGTAGCGAAAGCCAGCCACAGGCCTGCAAATCCCACGCGTCTGGCGGGACACTGCACAATAAAAGCCACAGAAAAAATACACCAGAAACAAGCCAAAGCATGTAGCAACATGGATGCACCCTGACCCAGTGCAGAGGCCAAGTCGAACCCCAGAACCCCCACAGACTACCAGCAAGGAACAACGGGGTCGGGGAAGGCCAAGGAGAAGAGGGAGAGGAAGATGGGGTGCAGACCGCAAGAAAACAAGACCAGCGTCACAGAGGTGACAGAACACTACCAGCACCTGACCTACTAGCATACCACCTGGATTGCAGTAGGAGTGCAGAGGAGGCCAATCCAGGAGGCCAATAGGCGCCTGCATGACGTGACTACCTAAACCAGGCGCCAACATGAAGGCAGCAACAGCGACAGGAGGTGGCAGTCCAGCGCCACTGGAGGAGCTGGAGGAAACCCAGGCCATAGTCATCAGTGTGGAGACAGTGCAAGGAGTAGGGAGTACGGACACAGCTCGAGAGAACCTGACACAACATCAACAGGGTGTGCAACGAACAGGGACTGGGGTGACGGTGGGGGATGGGCACAATGGCATACATGCACGATGAGCTGTAGTACACTGCACGCCCACAATCACCCAGGATCATGTCCCAGATCCCCTTGGCACACTGCAGCACACACACATAGCATGAACAGCACACCCACATTGGCAACAATGTGGAACAATGCGCATAGGCGACACTGCAGAACAGAGGACAAAACTGGCTACGCACATGCACAGAAACATGCCTACTAGAGAGAGCTGAAAACTGTGAAATGGAAATGTACGCGTACAACCTCACATCAGTCATGTAGTCCAAATGTACAAAGTCCCACAAAAGAATCCAGCACCCCCCAAACAGTCACAATGTACATTGCCATACAATCTGCATGCAAACGAGCACAATGCGCTACCATACATGTCAACACAAAGTCAACGTGCACCACCCCTTCACATCGCAGAGGGGCACACAAAACCTTCAGCAGAGCACAGAATGCAACACATAGTTGATGCCGGAGAGGACCACTACACCGTCAACACCAATGCCCTACAGCAGACCATCGATATTGCATGCAACCCCCCACCAGGACCCGGCCAGCCAAGCTACTCAGGGGGGAACACTGAGCCTGCAACAGACCACACAGCAGGAAGCACCAGAAGGCACAGCTGGCTCACAACACTTCACCCACCCACACATGGCACCCCAATGCCATGTGTCAGCATGCCAAAAGTAGGGGCCCAGCAGTTGTGGGTGGGGCCCAACCCATGGAATGCGAACCAGAACACATACGTAGGTGTCTATGACCCTTCAGGGCCCACTCACACCCCACTAAGAAGACCCACACTGCCATAGAGACACATGCAGATGCACATTCACAGTACAGAACCACGCCCAGGGGTGCTCAAATAGCAGTCACACACCCATATTGGCTCTGCGTACGACAGCCCTGGCCACTCCCTTGTGAATTGAGTGGGGGATGACAAAACTACATATCCAAGTTCCAACCCGCTGCCTGTGGTGACATGTCTGCATCAGATGTACGCAGCACAATGTAATGTTGTAGGTCCGAGGGCCCTCATGCATACAAGACCACACGGACACACATAGATATCATGTTGAGCTTGCTATGGGCACATACGCCTGGCCCCCTTATTGGCAGTGCCACATGTAAAGTGATGCTTGTGCTGGATGTGTGTGGGGTGAGTGTACGCCATTCCGCACAGAATGTCTGGTGCTGGCAACCACTGGAACATTGGACACCAGTGCAAAGAAACAGAAAACACATGCATGACAGAGTCAACTGCTGAGCAGCATGGAGTGAGCCGGAGAAAGTCTAGAGGACACCCAACATGCAAACAGTAGTGTCAGTGAGTTGCAGTGCATTGGGGTCGGGCCACTAGAGATGAGCGCGCTCAGGTGAAGAAAAAGTCCCGGATTGTATCCCTTCAATATATTCCTGATGCAGATGAAGTGGGGTGTGTTAGACCTGCATCATCTTCTCCATCAATGTCTCAGGGCCCCTCACTTTTGAGGTGACATAGCTGCGCATCCGCTCCACAGCACAAAACACAATCAGCAACGGACAATGGCCTGCGTTGCACTGAGTCACTAGCATCTGCAGTGCTGAGCAGGGTATCAGGCCGATGATGGCATCCACTACAGACCTGAGCAACTAAGTAATTCTGTCAGGACCACCATTTCAACTCTGGCAGATGGTGGTTGGAGGTGGTCCTTGCAGTGCCTCCTGCGGTGATGCCACGTCCGGGCCAGGCTGGACTCACTTTGGTGTGTGAGCCCTGGTGGGACTCATTTGAGCCCGGAGGCTGCGTACAGCACAAGGCCATAGAGAAATAGCGTTGATGACTGCAAGGTCTATGCTTCAGGGTCCATCCAATGTCTGCAGAGAAGGGGTCCGGGCCCGGACCAGCACAGAGTTAGTGGCCCTGGATGCATTGCAGCCGGTACAGGCGCCCAGTCATGGGACTGTGACTTGCAGTCCAGTCATATGGGCCATGCGACTTGAGTGGGTCATCATCAATGTCCGAGGTGTATGTTAGGAAGGGTTGCGGGAGACAGTGGTCCTCCTGGGCATGACGCTGAAAGCTTTCATTTTATCCGGATGTAGCAAATGGAGGAGTGGAATACGCCTCGTTTCACCATCAATTCGGTATTAGCTACAAGTGGATGAAAATTGATTGCCCCCTAGTCCATAGACTTAGACGCCACAAAAGTTCTACCAGAGAGTGTCCATGAATGTCGGGGAACAGGCTTAGTGGCACCGGGGCTGAGAGGGGATGCAGTCTGCAATGATGCAGGGACACTGATATGAACTCCGCCATTGCTGAATCATGAATCTCTGACCTACTGGAGGCAGTGGCCAGCAGTGGCCCTCAACCACGTGTCGTTGGCACGCGATGACAGCGTTGTTGACACCAGGGCAGTTGTCGGTAGTGTACGAACACCCTCATAACAAGGATCCTTTTCTTTCTGCCAAGATGCAAGGCATCATCCTCTTATGCCTCTCCTTGCGTGCAATGATATGTAATCTGCCTTTGCATACACGATGTTCAGTTCCAAATCTGTGACCTACTCTAGCACAGCCTAGGCTGGGGGCAGTGTAGGCTGGAGGCAGTGGTCTGCACGGGCCAATTTCTTGAGTGTTGCTGGCATAGATTGGTGCCCCCACCGGCCTGCGTAGTTGAGGTTCAGTGGCACCACATGTTTGATCACCTCTGTGACTGTGACCCGTCTTTCGTCCGGACTGAGCCACATCTTCCCTCTTACTCCTCTCCATGTGACCACTGGTGTGGACTCTGCTATTCATGATTCGCGACCAGGTGCTGGATGTGAGACCTTCTGGTCCACAGGATAGTCCTGGTTCCTCATCCACGTGTCGCCGGCTGGCGTTGAACAGGGTTTGTGGCAGCAAGTCTCACCAGCTGGTATTAATCAGGTTTTCTGGCAGCACATGTCGCCGTCAGGCATTGAACAGGGTTTGTGGCAGCATGTGTCGCAGGCTGGCGTTGAACAGGGTATGTGGCAGCACGTGTCGCCGGCTGGCGTTGAACAGGGTTTGTGGCAGCAGATGTCGCCAGCTGGTGTTGAACAATGTTTGTGGCAGCAAGTGTCACCGGCTGGCATTAAACGGGGTTTCTGGCACCACATGTCACCGGTTGGCATTGAACAGGGTTTGTGGCAGCACGTGTTGCCGGCTGGCGTTGAACAGGGTTTGTGGCAGCACGTGTCGCCAGCTGACGTTGAACAGGTTTTGTGGCAGCACGTGTCACCGGATGGCATTGAAAAGGGGTTGTAGCAGCACGTGTCACCTGCTGGCAATAAACAGTGTTTCTGGCAGCACGTGTCGACGGCTAGCATTGAACTGGGTTTGTTGCAGCACGTGTCGCCGGCTGGGGTTGCACTGGGTTTGTGGCAGCACTTGTCGCTTGCTGGTGTTGATCACGGTTTGTGGCAGCACGTGTTGCCGGCTGGCGTTGAACAGGGTTTGTGGCACCACGTGTCTCAAGATGCCCATATGGAACTATGCCTCACTGATCCGGGGGAGTCTTGTGCTGTGGCCGCTGGCCCGGATTTGGGGTCACTGCCATTCAGGAGCCAGGACACAGTTTCACAAATGGGACCTACTGGGCCGCAGAGTATGCCAGTGGAATATGTAAGTGAGGAAGGAGTAATGTGGGCCAGCGTTGAAGTGCCAGCGATGGTCTGAAAGGCTGTCAGGGTTGCGGGCCTTGGGCTTCGAGCTTACACTTGCACGTGGTGGGCCCTCCTTGACACACACCGGTGTTGGCTGGTGATCAGTGTGGCCTAGCTGCGCAGGTTTGAGGCTGACCAATTTGTGGTCCAGCGGGCCAGGGTATGACAGGCGCACAGGATTGCAGGCAACTCCACTAACGAGGACGGCGTGGGCCTCGTGGCGGGGTGGGAGGCCTGCCCTGGCAGAGACGTTGGGATTTCTGGAAGAGGACCACGCCCAGGGCTATGTGCTTTTTATTCACACCCCTGCGCTGGCCTGACATATGCCGGGACATCCCACTCTGCTCATGGGGGGACGTAACAGGCAGCATTTCTGTGAGGACCCCCACTGGCTGGGGTGACATGGTTGCTTCCACTGTCCACTACACTCCATACACCAGAGGTGTATGTCGCCATGGATATGGGTGTGTTCTGCATACTGCGGTCTGTCCAGCACATCGCCGCCACTCTTGGCATTGTGTACTTTCACACGTGCCTGGTTGCCACCTCTCCCCACATTTGGCTATTGTGTGGCTGAGTTGCCATGCCATTGATTGGTCATGTTCACGGCTTGCCCAGGTTACCATTGTAAGTTGTTCTATTGTGTCTGGTGGGAGGGCATGTTGTTGTGCATGTTGGTTGTGATTTTGTTATGTTTGCATTGTCAGAGTTGTGAATTGCATAGTTTTGAAGTTGAGGTGAGTGTGGTGTTAAATTGGCACTTGCCAAGGGGCTGTGCATTTCCCTTGGTGTCATCCCGGGAACGCTGGTTGCTGATGGACTGTTGGAGGGTGAAGGGATCATGCACAATGGCTGTGTATTTGGAGGCGACATTGGTGAAGGTCCCACGGTGTTTTGATGTTGCCTGCACATTGATGTGTGACGTGTGCTTCCTGTTGCACTGATTGTGTGCTCTGTCAACAGGGGGCACATGTGGGACATGTGTGCGTTGGATTGCCCCCAACACATGCGTGCATCCGGCTATGGCGTATGGTCCTTGCTTGGTCTCCAGCCGTTCCTGCGCATTGTGTTGGACATATGAGACTGGGGTGCCAGGGTGATGGACAGTCAGTGTCAGTCAGTCAGTGTCAGCTAGAGCAGCTCTGCTGACCTGGTTTTTTGGTTCCAAAGCAACTCTGCTGACCTGGTTCCCTCCCTCTAAAGCAGCTCTGCTGATCTAGTTTCTCTGGCTCTACAGCAGGTCTGCTGACCTGATTCTCTGGCTCTAGAGCAGGTCTTCAGGTCTGCTGACCTAATTCTTAGGCTTTAGTGCAGCTCTGCTGATCTGGTTCTCTGGCTCTACAACAGCTCTGCTGACCTGGTTCTCTGGCTCTAAAGCAGTTCTGCTGACCCGGTTCTATGGCTCTAAAGCAGTTCTGCTGACATGGTTCTCTGGCTCTAGAGAAGCTCTGCTGACCTAGTTCTCTGCCTCTAGGGTAGCTTTGCTGACCTGGTTCTCTGACTCTAAAGCAGCTCTGCTGACATGGTTCAATGGCTCTAAATCTGCTCTGCTGACCTGGTTGTCTGGCTCTTGAGCAGCTCTGCTGGCTTGATTCTCTGGCTCTAAAACAGCTCTGCTGACCTGGTTCTCTGGCTCTAAAGCAGTTCTGCTCACCAAGTTCTCTCCCTCTAAAGCAGCTCTTCGGACCTGGTCTCTCTGGCTCTACAGCAGCTCTGCTGACCTGGTTCTTCTCGGCCTCTAGAGCAGCTCTGCTGACCTGGGTGTCTGGCTCTAGAGCAGCTCTGCTGACCTGGTTCTCTGGCTCTAAAGCAGCTCTGCTGACCTGGTTTCTATGGCTTTACAGCAGCTCTGTTGACCTAGTTCTCTGGCTCTGCAGCAGCTCTGCTGACCTGGGTCTCTGACTATAAATCGGCTCTGCTGACCTGGTTCACTTGTTCTAAAGCAGCTCTGTTGACCTGTTCTATGGCTCTAAAGCACCTCTGTTCACTCCTGCAAGCATCCTGACAGAAGCATGTCCTTATCTGATCACTCTGCTGAAACATAAGTTCTTATAAACGTATCCTGCTGTCAACTACTAGCACTCTAGAAACCCAGTTACTGCCTATGCACTTGCAGAATGACTCAGGCATTGACACAAGCAGTGGTACAGTCAAATGTGCACAATATATGCAGTCCCTTAACCCCTTGCTGACTAGTCAGTCCTTCAAAAGTCCAGGTAACAGTCATGCTTGTCTGGAATCACACTGTGAGTCTGTGTCCACTCATACAATCTTCCTGACAGAAGTATGTCCTTATCTAATCCCTCTGTAATAGTCATGCTTGTCTAGAATCACACTGTGAGTCTGTATCCACTCCTACAATCATCCTGACAGAAGTATGTCCTTATCTAATCACTCTGCTGAAACATAAGTCCTTATAAACATATCCTGCCGCAACTACTAACACTCCAGGAACTCAGTCACTATCAATGCACTTGCAGAATGACTCAGGCATTGAGACAAGCTGTGGTAAGTCAAATGTGCACAATGTATGCGGTGCTTTAACCCCTTGCAGACTACTGAGTAAGGCCTGCAAAAGTCTTGGTAATAGTTATACTTGTCTGGAATCACACCGTGAGTCTGTGTCCACTCCTACAATCATCCTGACAGAAGCATGTCTTTATCTAATCACTCTGCTGAAACATCAGTGCTTATAAACGTATCCTTCTGCCAACTACTAGCACTCTAGGAACCCAGGCACTATCTATGCACTTGCAGAATGACTCAGGCATTAAGACAATACCTAAGCACTTATAAAATAACTGAGCACTCAGTTTGCAGCACTGTCAGTCAGTCAGTCATAGTTTATTGTATGATTAATTAAAATATTTACAATTCCCCCCAATAGAGATAAAAATATATATATATAAGTCTATCATTACATTCACAATATAAAACGAAACAACATTGACACAGTCCCAAACATTTAAAGTGCAAGTGCTTATCCTACGGTACCAAATGTTATAAAAAGCATTGCTGAGATAACTGCTAAAAACTTGCTGCCTGATTCATGTAGGTAAATTGCACTCGCAAAGGGCCAGATTCTCAGAATCTGGCCCTTAGCGAGTGCGATTTTTGCATTTGGTATTCATGATACCAAATGCAAAAATCGCTATGTTAGAATTCGCATATTTGCGTGGAATGGCATTTAAGGAATCTCTAATAGAGATTCCTCAAATGCTATTCATGACACACAACAAAATTGCGATTTTGGACTTTTGGGGCCGCTATTTACCGACAGGTCAGACCTGTCGGTAAATAGCAAAAACTCAGAAAAATGCTTTTAAAAGCATCATTCAAAGTTGCATGTAGCACACACACATGTCCTTTGGACATGTGTGTGCGCAACACCTGTCCACAAGTGCATTTTAGGGGTGCTACAGGGCGTCCTTTGGACACCCCTGGCACCCTTAAAATCGCTATCTCAGTTGCGAGTAGCAAATTGCTACTCGCAAATCCCCATTCATTCCAATGGGCCTCTTGGCCCATAGGAATGATTGGGGAGTATTTGCGAGTAGCAAATTGCTACTCGCAAATAAAGAACATGTAGGAATCGCTATTTAAGTAGCAATTCCTACATGAATGCCGTTTTGCGTGTCCTCAATAGCGAGTCGCTATGATTCGCTATAAGGGCCTCGCAAAACGGCCCGTACATGAATCAGGCTGATAATTTTCTTGGCTAAAACCATGGTAGCTCTTTAACTTACTATTGTATACTATCTTCCACTTTACTGAATGGAAAGCACAAAGACAAATTATCAGTTAGTCAGCACAGTGTGACATCAGGATAAGTACTACAATTTAAAAACAAAACCAATCTACTTAGTAAATAGGGAGCCCTAAAAGGAGGCAAGTTCATTTGGGGAGAGCCTGGTTATTCAGAGAAGTTTAATGTTTCAATCCAACTTTAGGGATCTACTAACTAGAAAGAGTCTCTTAATGATTTTACATTCAGTCCATTTATTGCATGGAAGGCTCAGCTGTTGCCATGCCGAGCAGGTTGTACTTCTTGACTTTACTCCGGGTCGGCTTGCCGTAAAAGTCTTCTAACTTCTGTCATGTATTTGTTTCCCGGCAGGCCAAGATTATGGAGGTACCCTCCAACCAGCATATCATGTGCGAATGTTCAGATCATTGAAAATAAATTTTAAATACTGTCTCCTCTGTTCTGTGACCGCTGGGCATACACAGAGTAGAGGAAATAAAGATTCTGCGTGGAAGTCACATAATCAGAGGTGCGCGGTTTGATAGGTCTTTTTCCAAGAGGGTTGTAGGTCTTTTGATTCATGCAGGCCCATTTGATAGTCTGTGAAGCTCTTTTTTAACTGCAAACTGAAATGAGCAGATAAGTATGCTTGTGGCTTTAAGGATTTATAATAGTTGAATACGGTTCAACCATGCCGGCGCTTGATAATCACTTTTTTATCTTCCAGCAAGGATTTCTTTTACTGCATCATTGGCAGCTTTTCCGGAGCTTACTCTATCAACCCTGTTTTCTCATGCTGTTTGCATTTCCAGCTCAGCTAGTGATGTTCGCAAATAGCTTCCCCATGAGTTCGGTGTTTCGTGGTACATCTAGTGCCTCATTTCTTCCCAGCATAACCTAGTCATTGTATCTGGAATGGAGGAGTAGAATTCATAACATAGTTTAACAAAGCCGCTCATGCCCCAAAATTTCGGATTCTGAAGGCCGAATTCCAGCCGAACCTGAGCTGAAGAGGCAGACTTTGGCAGGTTAAAAACAGCCTTATAAACCTTCGTCGAAGTTTGTTTAATAAATCTGCTTACTCGCCACACCAAGTGACTAAACCATATGACAGGCTGGACTGAATTTGTGCGGCCATTACTTTTAACAGGTGGTTATAGTTCGGGCAGTCCAATTATTTGCGTGGTAATCTATATGCGTAAATTACCGATTGTGCTTTAGCTCTTATGGCCAGTTTGTGTTCCTTGTGAGTTGTGCCCTTTCCTATTGTTATGCAGAGACATTTATAGGACCCTCTCTCTTCCACCGTTGCCCCTTTCACCGACCACTTAAACTTAGTTGTTTTAGAGTCCACTAAATGAATTTTTTAATTTTTTTCCTTGTTTAGTTCCAGTTTTTCTTAATCCAATAGGGGTTTGGCTCAACACAACGATGTCATTAGCATATTGTAAGAAAGAAATTGACTAGTTGGCCATATTTGGCGGGTGGCAATCAGCTTTTTCCATATGCTTTGTAATATCTGAAAGGAACAAATTGAATAGGCTTGGCGCTAAAACGCAGCCTTGTTTCAGACCTTGCTGCGTTTGGATGCTTGAGGTTGTGATGCACCCATTGCCCAGTTTTACTCTTGCCCATGTATCACTATATAAGGCAATTATCGGGTTCAGTAGTGAACTAGGCAGTCCCCATACCTTTAGTTTCTTCCAAAGACGCCTCCAACTCACTCAGTCAAAGGCGGATTTTATATCCACAAAACATGCGTACAACCGTGTTTTCTTTTTTAACGCTTTTTCCGTTAGGAGCACCAGAATTGCCAAGTTTGTTGTTGTGCCCATCCCTTGCCTAAAACCCGTTTGGAACTTGCGAATTATGTTCTTTTCGTCCATCCAATCTTGAAGCTGGGCTAGAAGATCTTTACATCTATCAGAGAGATCAGTCTGTAGTTTCCTGGCTTAGGGTGATCTCCCTGTTTAAATATAGGATGGATTATGTTCCCTTTCCAGGAAACTGGAATGTTGGAAAGTGTGTAAATCTGAATAAAGAGCAGTGTAAGCTGGGTAGACCAGAAATCCGGATCGTTTTTAAAAATTGCGTTGGGAAGCCCGTTTGGACCTGCCGCTCCCTAGGTCTTAAGTTTTAATATTATGCCTCTTAATTGCTTTATGTTGGTCAGGCTATTTTGTTCATTTCTACCTGTCTCTAGTCCTGAAGCTCTGCATCCACACATTCCTGTTAAGGAGTTGTTGGTGTTTCTTGCTCGAGAAGCGGCCCTCTGGAACCTTCTACAGTCACTGATACTGTGTTACTATACAGGTTTTGCACATGTTGAGTCCACATTTCCTTTTTCGATTCCTGCTTCTTGTTGCAGTCTTGGGCCTTTAGACAGTTTATTTATTAAGCCCCAAAAGTCACTGCTATTGGGCAGTTTACTTGCGCTCAGTAGATTCGTCCAGATGGATTCCTTTTATGCTGTTTTTGCACTCCTCAGCTTCTCCCTGTAGTTCCTCCTCAATTCATTCAGTTTGTTTTTCTCGATTTTTCTGCTCATTATTGCCCCCCGTGATTGTTGTCGCACCTCTCTTGCGTTCCTTCTCTTTTGTTCTCGTAATTCGATATTGGACCAAGGTTCCCTCCAGGTCTCTGTTCTTAATATGCTGCCAGGAGTGGCTGGACATTTTTGCATGAGGAACAGGGCCAGCCATTCCCAAATTTTTACTTGCTCCTCTTCTATCTGCGGCCCCAGTTTGCTCAAATATTCCCTAGCTGTCTCCTCTATGATTTTCAGGTCCACTCCCGCCATTTTAATTTTCGTAAATTGAACTTTTCTGTGTGTTGCACAAGGGAGTAAATTTTTTGCGCCTTCGTTAAATTAATGTTCATTCTCAGGATTTGGGGGAGGTGATCGCTTTCTATTCGCGGGGTGATTTGAAATGTGCTGATCTGTGGGACCAACTTGTTGCTGATAATAGTGAAATCTATTGTTGAACAAACCTTTCCGATTCAAAATGTTGTTGCTTCTGGTATGTCACCAATTGTGTTGCCGTTCAAAATTGTCAGACCAAAGGTTTCTATTTCATTCACTATTATTCGTGACCCCCGGTGATCTGGACTCTTACTTTCACTCCGATTTTTGGCTATGAGGCTACAGTTGAAGTCTCCTGAGATGGCCATTGGGCAATGCTCAAGACTTCTTTGCATTGCTTTTAACAGATTCATTACAGTAGTATGTTTTTCTTTCTGATTCTTTTTCTCAGGGTGAATGTAAACATTGACTAATAGTAGTTGCCACATTCATTTATCTGGCTGGGGCTTACCACTAAGTTTGAACACTTGGACCAAGCTAGTCCCCGTATCCAATTCTTAAGTTGACCAGTCAGATTTTTTGGGCAGCATAGATTGATAGACCTCCTTTGGGGTGCCCAAAGATTAAAAATCTTTCTGCCAGAATATGGTGTTCTATAAATACTGGAATTTAAACTGGGGTCATATTCCAGGTTTCCTGGAGCAAGATTATATCTTGTTGGAGGAAGAAGGATAGGGTTTCGTGGTCCTGCCACAAGTCTTTAAATCCATGGACGTTCCATGAGCAGATCGTAATACTGTCTGGTCGAACCTCCTCCCTGTTCTGGACCTGCGTCTTGTCTTCCGTTAATGTTTTAAGCTCTTCGTTAGGTATACATATTGCTTAGCACCTTTGGCACCCAAGACCAGTCCATCTTGTCCAATAATTTATCTTCCCCATTTGAAGAACTTGCTGTTAAGTTAGCCCTATTTATGTTGGGGAGCATAGCGGGAGTGTTTGATCGAACGCCACATACGCATGTGTTATGACTTTTCCCAGGTGTAACTTCCTCTCTAGAATTTTTTAGGAGGGGGTATGGTACCTTCGGCGTTTATGTACCCTCAGCGTAATTCCCCAGGCTCCAAACCTTGAGCTCATCGGGTATATTTTGTTCACTATTTCCTTTGAGGACCAAGTTGTCAAGGTTTCTTCAATGTCTGGTGTTAATGTTAGTTGTTTGAATTCTATGGCAATTAGATGTTGTGAGGCTATTCCATTTAGTTCTGGGATTTCTTTAAGCAGCCTTAACAAGTTCCCTTGATTCTGAGTGTCTTGCCTTCCTTTGGTAGAATATTCGGGTGCGAATGTCAATTTCACTTCGAACCCCTCAGAATGGTTTTGGTAGCTGCTAAAGAATAGTAGAATTTCATCTTTTCCTGGTTCCGGGTTTCTTGTTACTACAATTTCATGTTTATTTTGGAAGTCTTGCCCCGCTAGTTCTGCATTCACCACCTCCAATTTCTTCTCCACTATTCCTGTTTATTTTCTGATTGTATCCCTGTCGACTCGGGTTCTGATTCTGTGTAACGGAGCTTGCAACTTCTATCCTTTCCAGTTATTGTAACCTCTAATGATTTATGATTGTTTTGAACTTTGGTAATTGTTTTTTCCTGCAACATCTTGCCTGATGGGACTTCCCGATTTTCTGGTTCAAACCCATTTTTGCTCTCCTCCTTTTGATTATAATGTTTGTCTCCAGTTTCTGCTTTTGAACATCTGTTACTCCGGAATTCACTTTTATATAGTACTTGGTGGTCCCTTTTCGTGCCCTGCACCTTTCTCAATTAATGGGTTTCTTTCTGGTTGCCACATGTCCTGTCTGTGATTCTGGCCTACTTCTTTCACTAATGGGGATCCTACGCTCGTATGGAGGACTTGGTTCATCTTTTTTTGTACGGTCGGGGCGATAGAGATCGCACTTTCTTGCGTTGGATCAGGGTCTGAAATATGTTTTGATTGATCTACACCAATTTGTGTGGCCACTCGCTTGGATATATTTGTTGGCTTGTTTCTTCCCCTTGCGATGTTTTAATTGTAAATATCGGAAAGTTTTTCTCCGAATCTAGGCTTGGCTGTTTGTTATATTTGAGCCTGACCTTCCTTGCACGCTTTCTTACAGTTTTGTTGGTTTGGCAACTGCCAAGGTCTTAAGGGTGCTCTGCAATGTGTCTAATTAATTGATAGTCTGTTTTGTCCGGTTGATCATCAAATTCCACTTGCTCTAGTTCACCCTTGGCATTTCTGCTTGCCTCTGGTATTAATTTGATGCCTTTTGATGTTTCCTTTGTTTCAATATTTTTTTGGGTTTCCATGCTCTGTTTGTTGTTGCATGTTTGTTTTACTGTCCCTAAAATGTCCTTTAAGGTTTCTGGAAAAGTTACCAATTTCTCAATTATTGAGCCACAGCCACAACTAGGCAGTTGTTTATCGTTATTTATTTGATGCTCCGGATTTCCCCTGCGTGTTAATAGGGACGTGATTAGGTCCATCTTGGTGTTTATGACTGAGATGTGGCTTGCGATTAAATTTATGAGATCTATTTGGACTTCCATTTTATCCGATTGGTAGTTCAGATCACTTATTGCTTGGTCCAGAGGGCCTAACAGGGTTTGACTCCATTGTGTGTTTGGATAATCTTCATGGCACTTCACTGAATTCCCTGATCCGTGATCTAAGCTACTAACAGATGAAATGGTTATTGGGGCTGACAGGTTTATTTGATTAACTCTTGTAGAACAACAACTGTCATCCACTGATACAACCCGTTTTTGGTCGTAGTTGAGTGATGGACTTAGTGGAGTGAATACTGCCATTACGAGTCTGCTCTGTTGTGTTTCCTGGCATGTTTCTATTTGTGGTCACTTTTTCCAGTGCATTGGTTTCCCAAATTTCCAGGATTTCCACAAGGTTGGAGTCATTAAATAAGGAAAATGATTTTGACTGGGCTGCTTCAGTGGGGCCTGCCTGAACTGTTGATTTGTTTAACTTTAGTTTTTCATCCTTTGGACCCTTTACGTTTACGTATCCCTCCAGGACTACGTTTCTGGTTGCAATGCTTCTGGTTGAATTGCTTTGTTCTATCTTTTCCACCGTGGATTTCTCTGTTCCTCCATCAATTACTAAGCTTCTGGTTGTTTCCGTTGCATTTGTTGTGTTGGAAGTAGATTTTGTTTGCATTTAATATAGCTTTTGATGTGTTTGATGTGGCAGTTGTGTGCTTTGACTGGTGCACCTGTGCTGGTACAGTTACCAGCTTACATGCTGTTAAGTTTGTTATACATTTATGTGAGGACGGTTCCCCTGTTGGAGTATCGTTGATGTTTGCTGGTACGTGTAGGGAGGGAGCGCTTATTTTATCAGAGAAAATTGGGCTTTGGCAACTGGGAGGCCTGGACTGTTATGGGAAGCAGAGCGTTTAACTCATTGCTATAAAGAGACAGGAACACCGCTGCTCTCCCAGTCCCTAAATTTTCAAATTTTTTTGCTCCTGTTGAGCAGTTTTTGAATCCCTGTTTTTGTTTTTCCCCTGAAAAAAATCCCAAAAAATATATATAATCGTTTTAAAAAGTATAAAAAAATATAAAACAACAAAAACAAAAAAAAAGTTCTTTTCAGAATTACCTCCAATTGATAAAAAAAATGCTATTTTTTGTTTAAAAAAGTGTCATTCTTTTTTCTCCATGGTACGCTCCCCCCGCGAAAATCGAAAAAAATTAATAAATGTATTTGTCCTACGGGTCCCTTTTATGGCCCCCACATCAAACCTAGGTGGTCAGGGGGGGTGTACCCTGCCCCCTTTTGCTCATTTCCCCCTTTGATTTTTGCCACCTCTTGTGTCAATCCTACCGAGACACAAGATGGCGGCCGCTGCGGACTGTTTCGAATGTGTACAGACACCCGTGAGCCAATCAGCTTTCCGCGTGCAAGTCGCGTGTCGCACCTGGTGCGCTCCCCGGTGCGCGCACCGAAGCGCGCCTATAGATATATATATTTCTTTGAACCTAACTTACTCAAAATCCACTGGAGCACATATCTTGAGACATAGCAAAGGCACATTGGGCTACCAGTCCCTACAATTTTGCCAAATTTGGTGGAAATCCATTCAGCCGTTCCGGCTAAAAGTGAGGTCGACCGCCCTATGGAAATTAACATGGGGAAAACGCGTTTTGGGACCCCCCTTTTTTCTCGGCCCCCGCTTGACGCATCCCCCCTAAACTTTCAGGGAAGGATCAGAGCTTGACGAGGCCATTTTGAGAAAATTGTCAGGCAGATTCGTCAACCGGCGCCAAAGGTATTCCAAATAGAATTTTGAGATTTAACATTGAAAAAAATCCTAACTATAACTACCTACTGGCGACCGCCAGTAGGTAATATATATATATATATATATATATATGTATATATATTCACTGAAAAAACCATAGGTTATACTAAATCCTTCATCCAGACACTTATACATCCACTCATTCTTCAATATGTAAGACATATTTTAACTTTACAGAAACATACAGTCACTGGATGTTGTCATCAGTGATGTCATCAGTGATGTCATTCGAGATGTCATCAGTGATGTCATCAGTGATGTCACTGACCATGTCATGAATGATGTAATATGTGACATGATCAGCAGTGGATTGCGGGTGCGCGATATATAGTTAGTGGAACTAACTATATATGAAATTTCAATGGTTTTGTGTGAGTAAAATAAGGTTTTGTAAATGCTAATTCCTAACTATATATGGTCTATAACCTATGGTTTTTTCAGTGAATTTCAATGGTTTTTTAATAGCAAATATGAAAAGCTTTAAAATGTCAAGTACGTGGTAGGTAAAAACATTTTCGTGTCTATGCATGCTGATGTGCTTTGAACGCTGCCCCCCCCTTTTTTTTCTTTTAGGAGTATTCTCTCTTTGCAGATAGTGAAGGGTAGGTAACGCAGGCCTTTGCCCCCCTTGTAATCCGTCATGCCTGCTTCTCTCTCCATTTGATTGATTGTTATCCAAGCATTTACTGTTTTAAAATTGGTTCTCTTTGGTTCATTCTCTATTTACAAACAAGCACAGAGTCGCAATACTCTG
This sequence comes from Lissotriton vulgaris, assembly GCF_964263255.1. NCBI lineage: Eukaryota > Metazoa > Chordata > Amphibia > Caudata > Salamandridae > Lissotriton > Lissotriton vulgaris. The sequence continues at coordinate 505,322,514 of NC_141694.1, forward strand.
TTTAGTCTTTGCAGATAGTGAAAAATCGTTTAAAAATACAAAAGGAATCGAGCAAAATCAGTAGGCCACTAATGGGATCTCTTTTTGACCTCGCTAAAATAGAAACATTAGGAACAACCCCTCATGAGAAATACGAAACTAGTGAGATGAACTGAGCTCGACACCATGATGGCTGCAAGACAGCTCGGATCCGCCACCCACCCCGCCAAAAATAACGACAAACCCTATGCAAATATTATAAATATATACAACACACCAGCAAAGTAACAGGGTAAAACGTTTTATTAAATAACTATTTACATTGCAGCCTGCTGCAACATCCATCCAAACAAGCCTTTGTATTTGGGGCTCAAAACCGGTAGAGAAGAACTTGCCCTCCCCTCTTTGACTGAAGGTTCTTGTTGCCTGCCCCTTCTGTTGTCATTTAACAGAACTTTTTGGACTACTGAAAGGGGTTGTGTTCCGACGGCTGGTTGGTGGAGACATTTTGACTATATTCTGGACCTGCGTTGTCGCGTAATGCGTCATATGATGCACCGCATTAGCGCACCCGGAAGTGCTCCGGTGCGCAAGGCGCAGCTTCCCGGAAGTGATCCAGAGCGCGGCGCGCAGAGCGTAACGTAAGCATAACAGGTCATGTGACTTGTTAATAAAACTTTTCATTGGTTCATTTTACTTTTGGTATTCTAATGATGAAAGGCTTGGTCATATGACCTAAAAATAACGCTTTTCATTGCTTTCGAACATTTTTTTTCCCAAATGATGAAAGCCCCACCTTTTTTTTTCTCACTCTGACTTCTAAAGCAAAGGACCCAGATGCATTTACAGTTTATCACTAACAATGTTCCAGGCTAATGTATTTTCCCGGAAAATTTACAACTGTCCTGCAAGTAAAATATTCATTTTTCGAGAAAAAGGGCATTTCTTCGTCCCATAAGGGAGCCGTTGAGCAAAAGAGGCTCGGCCTGCTGTCTTAGTCGCTGATAGGCATGAATATCAGATTCTTATTGATCACTTTATGTTGCAGGAGTAGAAAACACAACAGCCCTTGACCATTTATCTTTACTGCGTTCCTACGTATTATACCTTTTAACCTTCATGTAATTGGACTGCTTTATTTCACTTGCCTTTTACTGATTCGAAAACAGTGGCTATTATTCAAAACTTTACCAATGTAAGTACTACTACCATGTTTTGTTATAAAAACCTTTATTGTGAAAACGTCAGTATACAAATACGGGCCTATAACCACGTGGGCCAGCCACGGAGCAAACTGGAATCGTATATGATGAGGGGACATTTACACTGTAGAACAACGTAACGGGCGACCCATTAGGTTGCAAGAACTAAGATGTCTAACATTTGCGGAATCGGTGGACGTACATTTTATAATTAAAGTACGACAGGGCCAGTTACAATAAAATTATCTAGATATACATTTGCGGGCAAGTACCATGGGTGACTTTAATTCGAATTTTCAATAGTACAGTAATCAATAACAAATCAGAACTTAATATCAATAGGGATGTCCAAATGTTCAATCAATTCTCGTCCCCGCCCGCCATGTGCTTCAAAACTGCATACGTATCTCGTGATATCAAGGTTGGGCAACCAGTACACAACAAGGAGTTACGAGTCACATTTATACCGGCGCCATTTTGGGCGAGGCCGGGCAGGTCCAGGATATAGTCAAAAAGTCTCCACCAACCAGCGGTCGGACCAGAACCCTTTTCGGCAGTTGAAAAAGGTTCCGTTAAATGACAACAGAAGAAATAGGCAACAAGAACAATCAGTCAAAAGAGGGGACGCTTTCGTGAATGGGGCCCATGCCCTAGCAGGCAAGCGTCCGAGTTCCAAGGTGTCCCAGAGCCATTTTAGTGGACCAGGCCCAAATCCAAAGAGCTGGCCACCATTTTAAGAGTCCTGTTGCAGCCGGCTATCGCTGCACCACAAGAGTAGCCGCAATTCAGCTAGATGGCGGGTGAGTCACTGTACCGCCTAAGCGGACGGAACTCAGCTGAAAGGCGAGTCAAACGCTAAGTGGTGCCCCACTGCAGATGAGGTGCCTCCACCTGGGGAGGAGGGAGAGGCCTGTTTGCGCTGCCCCCCCCCCTTCCCGGGCACCCCTCGCCGTCTTTCGGCGCAGCATTGTAGGATGGCCACACCAGTGAAACCTTGGTGCCATCCGGATCTCGGCGCGTTCGAGTCACTGTACCGCAAGAGCGGGAGAAACACAGCTGGATGGCGGGCGAGACGCTGTACCGCAAGAGCGGGCGGAACTCAGCTGTATGGAGGGTGAGGCACTGTGCCGCAAGAGCGGGCAGAACTCTGCTGGAAGGCGGGTGAACTGCTAAGAGGCGCCCCACTGCAGACGAGGTGCCTTCATCTGGGGAGGTGGAAGAGGTCCGTTTACGCCGCCTCTCCCCCCCCCCGGGCAACCCACGCCGTCTTTCCGCGCAGCATTGTAGGATGGCCACACCAGTGAAGCTTGCTGGACCCCACCTCGGTGCCATCCGGATCTCGGCGCGTTGTGCTGCCTTCGGCGTACTGTAGCAGCAAAAGTAACCGCAACTCAGCTGGACACGCCGTCTTTCGGCGCAGCATTGTAGGATGGCCACACCAGTGCAGCAACTTGCTGGACACCACCTCGGTGCCATCCAGATCTCGGCGCGTTGTGCTGCCTTTGGCCTATTCGCACATCGGTCCGCTACTGACGCTGCCTCACAGGCCAACGGATTTTGTAGGCTTTTTATAGCCCAAAGCCGCATAACAGGTCATGTGACTTGTTTATAAAACTTTTCATTGGTTCATTTTGATTTTGGATTCCTAATGATGAAATGCTTGATCATATGACCTAAAAATAACACTTTTCATTGGATTAAAACATTTTTTTTTCCCAAACGATGAAAGCCCCACCTTTTTTTTCTCACTCGGCAATCCAAAAAGGTTCCGTTAGATGACAACAGAGGGGACAGGCAACAAGAACCATCACTCAAAAAAGGGGAGGGCAAGTTCTTCCCTACCGGGTCACGTTGGGGCTCCACCGGAACTCATCGAATTGATAGTCTACAGTGTTTCTGGATGTTTCAGACTGAAGCTGGCGTCAGCATGAGAGCACCACCATCTCGTAGCTCCGTTGTGGCCATTCCGCAAGCAATCATGGCAGCCGCTCCCCACCGGAAGCCTGCGGGAGTCGGGGGCCCACAAGACTTTTGTAGAATCTTCAAGGCTGAGGGGACGCTTTCGAGAATGGGGCCCAAGCCCTAGCAGACAAGCGTCCGAGTTCCAAGGTGTCCCAGGGCCATTTTAGTGGACCAGGCCCAAATCCGAAGAGCCGGCCGCCATTTTAAGAGTCCTGTGGCAGCCGCCTATCACTGCACCGCAAGAGTGGGCGCAATTCAACTAGATGGTGAGCGAGACGCTGTAGCCGCAAGAGCGGGCGGTAAACAGCTGAATGGGGGATGAGGCACAGTGCAGCAAAAGCGGGCGGAAAACCGCTGAATGGCAAGTGAAACGCTAAAGGGGCGCCCCACTACAGCAGACGAGCCTCCACATGGGGAGGCCCGTTCACGCCGCCTCCCCTCCCCCCCCGGGGCGCCCCACGCCGTTTTTCGGAGCAGCATTGTAGGATGCCAAAACCAGTGCGGCAAGTAAAGGACATCACCTGGGTGCCGTCCAGATCTCAGTGCGTTGTGCTGCCTTCGGACTATTCGCACAACAGACAGCTACTGACGAGGCACAGTGCAGCAAAAGCGGGCGGAAAACCGCTGAATGGCAAGTGAAATGTAGTAAATGATCTTAACATACACAGTGGATTGTGCATCTTCCTTTACTACATGAAACGCTAAAGGGGCGCCCCACTACTGCAGACGAGCCTCCACCTGGGGAGGCCCGTTCACGCCGCCTCCCCCCCCCCCCCGGGGCGCCCCACGCCGTTTTTCGGAGCAGCATTGTAGGATGCCAAAACTAGTGCGGCAAGTAAAGCACATCACCTGGGTGCCGTCCAGAACTCAGCACGTTGTGCTGCCTTCGGACTATTCGCACAACAGACCGCTACTGACCATTGTTGCTTCTGTTTAAAAAATGTTTTTTTAATTTGTTTACTGTTTTTGGTGCGTTGAATATATTTATAAGTTAATAAAGTGTTATAATCCTACTACTTTGTTGGAGTGCTATATATTTTTAATGTGACACATAATTGTGAAGACTTTGATGTACAAAAAGGCATCCCTGGAATCTTCCGCTTCAGGCTCGGTCCCACACACCCTCACAGTGAGAATCCCCTCCCCAATCACAATACAGGATCGTTATCAGATAGTAGGAACGCGTGTGGTGTGACGAATCTCATCGGGTGGGGACCTTGATCTACTGTAACTCCTTTGAAGAGGGGTGATTCTTTACAGTTGAGGCCATAAACTACATCCACAGGGCTAGGTGATAGCCTGGGACTGGCCTGGACAATCAGACACAAAGGAAGAGGAATGTCAGAGGGTGCGGTAGTGAAAAGGGTGAAAGGGAGGTGTCGGGCGGGCACAGGGTGTGATTCTCAGGGAAGAGCAGCGCAGATGGGGGAGGTTTATGGCCCATGCATAAGACAGAGAGCGGGGGTGACCAGTGCGTGGGGGAGATGCTTGCGAGGGTGGGGAGCCATGCTGAGGATCGGCGGCGTGCAGAGAGTGGGTCTGGTCAAGGCATCTAAAATGGCTGCCGTGCATGACAAAAGTGTGGCATTGGAAAAAAAGCAAGATGGCGCAGACAATGTTTATCAATACGAATTAATTTATAACAATTATTTTTAACAATATATTTACTCGCAGTGTCAAAATGGCGGTCAACACTTCCTGATTTCCTTCGAATCGAACCTTAACAGACGTCACGATCGGCGGCGTGCAGAGAGTGGGTCTGGTCAAGGCATCTAAAATGGCTGCCGTGCACGACAAAAGTGTGCCATTGGAAAAAAAGCAAGATGGCGCAGACAATATTTATCAATACGGATTAATTTATAACAATTATTTTTAACAATATATTTACTCGCAGTGTCAAAATGGCGGTCAACACTTCCTGATTTCCTTCGAATCGAACGTTAACAGACGTCACGCAGCAAAAATAAAAATAAAAAAATAAAACGCTCACGCGCAGCCGCTGGAAGACATGTATCAACATATATGAGCATCCTCAGCCACCCTCAGAAAACATAGGGGGTCAGGATACGTCTCCCGTACCCCCTTATACCCATTTCCCACATTGTTTTTCCTCCATCTTGTAATTTAATTAAAGCGAAACACAAAATGGCGAATTCCCGTTTCGCGTCCCGGTTCACTACCCGGATCGCGAACCGGAAAGCGCTTCTACCGCAAAAAAACAATATGTATTTATTTGCCCCACGGGACCCTTTAATAACCCCAACATCATTCCTAGGGGGTCAAGAAGGGTCTACCTTGCCCCCTTTCATTAAATTCCCCCTTCGTTTTTTTCTCCTATTCTTGTCTCTCGATCCTACCGAGAGACAAGATGGCGGCCGCTTCGGACTGTTTAGAATGTTGACAGACACCGGAGAGCCAATCAGCTTCGCTTCGCAAAGTTCCGTTACGCGAAAAGTTAGAATATGTTTGAATATGTTTGAAAAATGTTAGAATATGTTTGAATAAGTAAGGTGTGAATAACTGTATAGTTGAGAAAATGGAGGTGTGATTGATTCTTTGCATGACTGACTAGGTGTGTGAGTAACTCCATGGATGAGTGACAGTCTGTGAGTGTCTGTTTACACTGATTGTATCTAAGGTTACATTAGAGTCTGAAGGGGTTCATTGTATTATCACATAAATGATATCATCAGTGATGTGATCAGTAATGTCAAATGAGATGTCTTCAGTGATGTCATCAGTGATATAATTTGAGATGTCATCAGTGATGTCATCAGTGATGTCATTTGAGATGTCATCAGTGATGTCATCAGTGATGTCATTTGAGATGTCATCAGTGATGTCATCAGTGATGTCACTGACCATGTCATGAATGATGTAATATGTGACATCATCAGCAGTGGATTGCGGATGCGCAATATATAGTTATTGCAACTAACTATATATGCGAATTTCTATGGTTTTGTGCGAGTAAATTAAGGTTTTGTAAATGCTAATCCCTAACTATATATGGTCTATAACCAATGATTTTTTCAGTGTATTTTCAAGGTTTTGTAAATGCTAATCCTAACTATATATGGTCTATAACCTATGGTTTTTTCAGTGAATTTCATTGGTTTTTTAAAAGCTAATATCTATAGCTGTAAAATATATTCTTATTCTAATTCACAAATATATTTTATATATTTTTGTAGTATATTTTTTTAATTCAATTTATATTATAGTTTAAATTATTTTTTCTTGTTTCGCTGCCGGTCCGCAAACCGGTAAACGTTCCGTTAGTGCAAGTACCGCGTTAGAAAGCCACATCGTGACGCGTCGCGTAATCACAACGTATCGCGTTACTGCGTAATGCGCCTTATGACGCGCTGCGTTAGCGCACCCGGAAGTGTTCTGACTGCAGCAAAAACTCCTCTAGCCATGTTTTCAGTCTGGATTCTTGGACATAGCTACATCCATTGGGCTCACAGGTATGCTGATAACAGAAATTTACACAACCTCAATTTACAAAATGTGGAAATCAAATGGATTGGCCGAAGAGGATTGAAATGTCACCAATTGATACTATTGGTGAAAACCTTTTTACATTTGCCAAACCCTGACTTCATAATAGTGCACTGGGGAGGAAACGATTTGGGCACTTTGGCTGGGGTAGGTCTGGAAATGCTCCTAAAAGACACCTTTGAGCAATTGATGACACTTTTTCCTCAAACTGCCTTGGTATATTCCAATATATGCCAAAGACAAAAATGGAGGTGGTCCAATCAATTTTGTCCACAAATTGAGAAATCGAGGAAGCATGTAAATAAGTCTGTTTCAGCTTACATGAGAGACAATGGAATGGGCTGCATCTACAACAATACCTTGTGTTACTATATGCAAGATATCTACAGAGGAGATGGCGTGCATTTCTCAGATGAGGGGAACAGAGTTTTCATACTAAATTTAAGAATGTGTATTGGTTCCTACTTATAAGTACCTAGAACTTACACAGAACCCAAAAGCTCTTTTCAGAGCTACCTTAACTTTATTTACTCTTTTGAAATTTCGAATGTACCTTTTTTCACTAATTTTCACTTATGTTCGCTTCCCGGTTCGCTACCCAGTTCGCGTACCGGCAGCTAACCGCGCGAAAAATTAAATTTTTTTTCTCGACATATATGAGCCTCCTCAGCCATCCTCAGAAGCCTTAGGGGGTCAGGATACGTCTAAAGTACCCCCTTCTACCCATTCTGAACATTATTTACCCTCCATCTTGTATCTCAATTCTACTGAAACACAAAATGGAGGACTCCCGTAACGCTGCAGGTTCGCGTACCGGGACACGCACTGACAAGCACTCGCTCAAAAAAGGTGGGAAAGTAATTTACAGAAAGACCACTGAAGACACTTTCACCAATTAAACATTAGCTCATACTACATACCAATCCCTACCATTTTCACAAATTTCGTTGGAATACCATTTAGCCATTTAGCATGTAGAACTCTCTAAAATCCCTGAGGTAAATTACTTCACAAAACATATCGGAAGTGTTGGAATTGACCACCAATTAAAATATTACTTTCCATTTCTACTATTATATCATGACATTTGATTGGTTTTGTACCTGAATATATATAAAGAAAGAGAGAGAAACACAGCCATTTTGACTACTACTTCTTGAAGTGCATATCCACTAAATTTCAACTGATAACTTCAAGTTGTATTTAAAAGGTAACATATTATTTAGAAAACTGAAGTATGTTCTGTACTGTAAGCTAATTAGGAAAACATTTTCTGATAGTTAAATTCTATCATACTTATAGAATAAAATAGACTTCTCTGTTTTAGTTATGGATGGAGTTAGACTTGTCTTGTATAATTCAGAATTGACTAAGAATGTATTTGATAATTTTCTTCATATTTCTACTTCCAGTTTGATACCATACACTGCCCAACGAAAAAAATCACTGTTTAAATAACCAAACTGCCTGTCTGTACTGAAACCCAACAGTGCCCTATCTGTACTGATATATTTTTAAAAAATTCATTTTTCAGCATACAAAATGGAAGGACAACAGGAAAATAACTTGAAAATTGAAGCAGGAACAAAAAACGAGTCGGAAATTGACCATCAATTCTATGACGATTCACTGAACAATGAACTTCTGCAATGTGTGGAAGCAGTATATTTTCTACTGGAAAATGAAAAAAAAAATGATAATGATTTTTTAGAATTTCTTTTAAATTTTGAGAAAGAATCAGAATAATAAATTTTTATTTCATAATTCAAATATTTTTTGACACATTATTCATTTGTATATGTATATTGTAAACTAGTAGCAAAATGATTATAACGTGAAATCAGACTTTAAATATACTGTGCAACTTTTTTGTGTTACATACTAAGTTTTCTCATAGTTACTTCCTTTCTTCCACTATATTATCTCCAATGTGTATTTAACATCTCTTTATCATCTCCTGCCTCCATGTTGTTTCGGCTTTCCTGACAGACTATGGTATGAATTCCATATACCACAATAACTTCTGTAACAACATGCAAGATATCTACAAAGGAGACGGCGTTTATTGATTTTTAGACTCTGCATTGGTACCTACATGTTGCTACGTAAATAAAAATAAACAAAAAAAAACTATAAAACGAACAATCAATAAACATAGAATAAGTTAAAAGTCAATCATTCTTGTTTCCTTATAGTACGCTCCCCAGACCACTTTCCGGTACGCGTACCGGGCGCACCCCACAAAAAAAAACGATTTTGTTTTCTTTTGCCCTGCGGGGCCCTTTTAAAGCCTCCACATCAAACCTAGGGGGTCAGGGAGGATCTACTATGCCCCCTTATGGTCATTTGCCCCTTCGCTTTGGCCTCCTCTTGTCTCTCGATCCTACCGAGAGACAAGATGGCGGCCGCTACGGACTGTTTAGAATGTTGACAGACACCAGAGAGCCAATCAGCTTCGCTTCGCAAAGCTCCGTTACGCGAAAAGTACGCGAACCTGACCGCTATCCGGGACGCTGTCACAAATATATCTGTTTTTTTAAACGTTAATTTCTCAAAATCCACTGGAGCACATATATTGAGACCCAGCAAAGGCACATTGGGCTAACAGTCCCTACAATTTTGCCAATTTTCGTGTAAATCTATTCAGCCGTTCGAGCTAAAAGTGAGGCCAAACGCCCTATGGAAAAATGAATGGGAAAAACGCGTTGTGGGACCCCCCTTTTTTCTCAGCCCCCCCTTGACGAAACCCCCCCAAATTTTCAGGGGCTAATCAGAAGCAAAATGTGCCATTTTCCTGAAAATTTCAGCCGATTCCGTCCACAAACGCCAAAGTTATTAGACATAGAATTTTCAAAAGTTCCATAGAGAAAAAATCCTAACTATATATACCTACTGGCGACCGCCAGTAGGTAATATATATATATATATATATATATATATATATATATATATATATATATATATATATATGTATATATATATATATATATATATATATATATATATATATATATATATAATATATATATATATATATATATATATTCACTGAAAAAACCATAGGTTATAGACCATATATAGTTAGGAATTCACATTTACAAAACCTTATTTTACTCACACAAAACCATTGAAATTCCATATATAGTTAGTTGCACTAACTATATATCGCGCACCCGCAATCCACTGCTGATGATGACATATTACATCATTCATGACATGGTCAGTGACATCACTGATGACATCACTGATGACATCTCAAATGACATCACTGATGACATCACTGATGACAACATCCAGTGACTGTATGTTTCTGTAAAGTTAAAATATGTCTTACATATTGAAGAATGAGTGGATGTATAAGTGTCTGGATGAAGGATTTAGTAGGTGCATGACTGACTGTATGAGTGAGTGATTAAATGTGTCTCACTGAGTGCATGGGTTAGTGACTAAACTGTCTTAATTTGTGCATCATTATGTCTGTTGTTCTGTAAACTGTTGCATGTGTTGATAAGTAGCTATATGAGTAACTATATGGGTTATTGATTGGTTGCCCAAGTATTTGTATGGGAGACTGAGTGTGTGTGTGGGTGGCTGGGAGGTGTATGACTCTGTGCATAGATGTGTGAGCAGTTGATTCACTAGATGTATGGTTTCAAAAGTGCATGTGGAAACAGCTGTATGGGCGGTTGACTGTGTGCATGAGTGTATTGGTGAGTGAATGGATATCTCAGTGCTACATGTAAAAGTAAGTACATATGTAAAACACAGTACATGTGAGAGTTGACATATATAAATAACTGTGCATAAGAGCCAGTGAATGTGTGAGTGGCTGTATGGATCATTGTGAACTTGTATCAGGGATTGTATAAGAGAGTAAATATGTGTTAGTATATGTTTGAATAAGTAAAGTTTGTATAACTGTATAGTTGAGGAAATGGAGGTGTGATTGATTCTTTGCATGACTGACTAGGTGTGTGAGTAACTCCATGGATGAGTGACAGTCTGTGAGTGTCTGTTTACACTGAGTGTATCTAAGGTTATATTAGAGTCTGAAGAGGTTCATCGTATTATCACATGAATGATATCATCAGTGATGTGATCAGTAATGTCAAATGAGATGTCATCAGTGATGTCATCAGTGATGTCATTTGAGATGTCATCAGTGATGTCATTTGAGATGTCATCAGTGATGTCATCAGTGATGTCACTGACCATGTCATGAATGATGTAATATGTGACATCATCAGCAGTGGATTGCGGGTGCGCGATATATAGTTAGTGCAACTAACTATATATGGAATTTCAATGGTTTTGTGTGAGTAAAATAAGGTTTTGTAAATGCGAATTCCTAACTATATATGGTCTATAACCTATGGTTTTTTCAGTGAATTTTCAAGGTTTTGTAAATGCTAATTCCTAACTATATATGGTCTATAACCTATGTTTTTTTCAGTGAATTTTCAAGGTTTTGTAAATGCTAATTCCTAACTATATATGGTCTATAGCCTATGTTTTTTTCAGTGAATATATATATATACATACATATATAAACATATATCATCTGTATATCTATATAAATACAAACATAAATGCATGCATACATATACTTATATGCATACAGATGCATGTTATTTACATGAAAGTTGAAAAAACACTAATAAAAGCAAAGCTAAAAAGCCACCTCATTACAAACAGAATGGCTTTAACTTAAACGAGGGCGAGATCTATTGCATTTTCAATGCTTGTTTACTTTGGTTCCATCAAGAAGGCATTCAGATGTGTCACACATTTGCCATAAATTCTGAATGTTAGCACTCTAGTTGCACATTAGATCACTGTAGTAAAGCTACTGCTCACCAGTGACGTCTGCTGCTGGTATTCAAAGTGCATGTTTCAGTCTGCATGTCAGAATTTTTTTAATGAAATAGAAGAGGATTTGAGAAGTCACTCAAAATGATCCCTAATTTTTCTTTCTGAAGCACTAATCATACTTTCTATGGCAAAATTAACCCCCTCATGTTGTTCCTTTTTAAATTGAGTGTTTTCAGACTTACCACTTCATTCCAATCAAGATGGCTTCTGGTGTGCCATACTTTTGTCATAAGTAAGACTGTTAGCGCTCTAGTTGTTCTTTAGAACACTCTGGGACATTCTGTCATTGGGCTATACTTGGGGTACATCTGGGTGATATTTGGGCTACATTTAGGCTCTTTTGTCTCTGGTGGCCATTTTGGGAGACTGCATGTCAGAATTTTTTAATGAAATAGAAGAGGATTTGAAAAGTCACTCAAAATGTGCCCTAATATTTCTTTCTGCAGCACTAACAATACCTTCTATTGCATAATATACCCCCTCATTTTGTTCCTTTTTAAATTAAATGTTTTAAGAGTTACCACTTTATTCCCATCACAATGGCTCCAGGTGTGCTATACCTTTGTAATAAGTAGGACTGTTAGCGCTCTAGTTGTTCTTTAGAACACTCTGGGACATTCTGTCATTGGGCTATACTTGGGCTACATCTGGGTGATATTTGGGCTACATTTGGGCTCTTTTGTCTCTGGTGGCCATTTTGGGAGACTGCATGTCAGAATGTTTTAATGAAATAGAAAAGGATTTGAGAAGTCACTCAAAATGTGCCCTAATTTTTGATTCTGCAGCACTAATCATAATTTCTATGGCAAAATATACCCCCTCATGTTGTTTCTTTTTAAATTAAATGTTTTAAGAGTTACCACTTTATTCCAATCAAGATGGCTTCAGGTGTGCCATACCTTTGTAATAAATAGGACTGTTAGCGCTCTAGTTGTTCTTTAGAACACTCTGGGACATTCTGTCATTGGGCTATACTTGGGCTACATCTGGGTGATATTTGGGCTACATTTGGGCTCTTTTGTCTCTGGTGGCCATTTTGGGAGACTGCATGTCAGAATGTTTTAATGAAATAGAAAAGGATTTGAGAAGTCACTCGAAATGTGCCTTAATTTTTCATTCTGCAGCACTAATCATACTTTCTATGGCAAAATATACCCCCTCATGTTGTTTCTTTTTAAATTAAATGTTTTAAGAGTTACCACTTTATTCCAATCAAGATGGCTTCAGGTGTGCCATACCTTTGTAATAAGTAGGACTGTTAGCGCTCTAGTTGTTCTTTAGAACACTCTAGGAGGCTGCAGTAGAACACAAAGGAATCAACTGACAGTCTCTGTCCTTGTTGGATGTACATGTTTTACTGAGAATGTCAGACTTCATTTTCACATGACTGAGAAAGATAATGTGAATTTACAGAAAATATGCTTTCAGTTTAGCTTATAGATCCCCTTCCAAACCACTGTGGGAAAATCATGAGATATTAGTTTTCTTTCAAACAATATTCATGATATCACAGCAGAAGGTTTTTTCACATGGTAAAATCACCTTAGAACCCACCACAATTCCTAAAACGAGTATGGTACCATCAACAAATGATTTATAATGTAACTAAAGTCCTAAAACCCTCTATTAACTACAATGCTTTTTAATGAGGTGCTATCATGTATATTGGTCCCAAGATGGCTGCCAACACTTCTTGGATGAAGTGCTGACAGCCAATCAGATCAGATGTGTGGTTAGGCTCCGCCCAGATATATATCTTTTTTTGAACCTAAATTACTCAAAATCCACTGGAGCACATATATTGAGACCTAGCAAAGGCACATCGGGCTAACAGTCCCTACAATTTTGCCAAGTTTCGTGCAAATCCATTCAGCCGTTCGAGCTAAAAGTGAGGCCAACCGCCCTATGGAAATTAACATGGGAAAACGCGTTTTGGGACCCCCCTTTTTTCTCGGCCCCCCCTTGATGAAACCCCCCCAAATTGTCAGGTGCTGCTCAGAAACAAAATGTTCCATTTTCCTGAAAATTTCAGCCAATTCCGTCCACAAACGCCAAAGTTATTAGACATAGAATTTTCAAAAATCCCATAGAGAAAAACTCCTAACTATATATACCTACTGGCGACCGCCAGTAGGTAATATATATATATATATATATATATATATATATATATATATATATATATATATATATATATTGACATGAATTTAATTAATAAAATTGGGGACTAGCAGCAAGGCTATTTCTTCTGAGAGGAGGCAAAGTATAGTATTTAAAATCAGGCTAAAGATAAACTAAGAAACACTGATATTGGATGTAGTGCTGTAGGAGGGGGTACACGTGAAAAACCTCTCCAAATACTTGGAGACATTTATAAGCACCCAAGGCTTAGCAAAGCAAGAATTACATCTGTTCCAGCTATGTTTTTCCAGGGGTCATAAATCCTAGCGTCCACCTTCAAAGCCATAAAACTTCATTATGATTTGGCCGATCCAGTAGAATTTTAATATAGGAAAGCTTGTACCTTCCTCAGAGACCTTAAAGTGTCAGAAGTTCTCATGACTTAGTTTTTCTAACGATGCGTGAGATTCTTCAGGAAGGTTCTGTCATGGACATTCAATATAACCCTCTAAAAATAGGGGTTAGACCCTCCTTTTTTGAACAAAGGTGGGCCCATATTACTTCAGATCCATGGATTCTTTAAACTGTTCCAGGTATTCGAACAGAACATTGAGGTTCTGCCCTTCAACGCTCCCCTCCACCACAAATTGCTTTTACTTCCAAACAGGAATTTCCTGTGAACAAGGAGAAGAACCTGTGCTTCAAGGGAACAATCTGTGTGCCTTCCATAGACTCTTTTCACTTCATCAGTTTGTCTATCAGGTTCTCACTTGGATCTTTTCATGGGAGTGAAATGGACTATGATGATGATTCCTGACTTACCCATTGATCAAAAGGACCCAGCGTAGTCAAAGTCATGATTGACCGAAAAGTAAGAGAGAACAGAAGGTTTCTGGTAACACCCCTGGTTTGCTGCTCTGGTCTTTTGGCTTTTCCCTGCACCCTTCCCTTTCTGAAAATTTAAATAATATGAAATTCAGAACTTGAAAACTTTTCTGTGTGCCTATTATATTCAGTCACTCCATATGAACATTTGTTTAATCAATATGAAAAATAAGATGCTTATAACTCTAGTATTCATAAAGACCTAGGGACACTTGTATGAAACACCAAAATTGTGATTCCCAAATGGAGATTTTTCCCTAATCGCTATATGGTAATCCACTAATCGCAAAATTCAACGTATTACAAAAGTCATAAAAAAATTGCAATCAGTAAAAATCGAATTCGCAATTAGCGATTACCTAAGTCCGATTCTCAAAATCCTGATTCGCAATTAGGTAACGGCAAATTAGCGAATCTCACATTTCGGCACAGCATGATGACCTCACAACCAGGAAGTGAGGCATGCCATCATGTTACCTGTGTACTGAGTGAGAGGAGGAGATGAACTGCAGGAGCACAGCACTAGGGAGCCTGTTTGGAGGGGAAACATCACTTACAACGCATTTATTACAACGCACTACCATTACAACTCAACCATTACAACGCAAACCATTACAACGCATTGCGCTGGGGGGCGCTCTAGGATAGGGAATATATTTAATTTACTATCCAACACCTTCCCTACTATCCACGGGGACTGGAGTTGGATTAGTGAATTAAATAAATCATTATCCAGCGCTTAAAAGCACTATGCGTTGTAGTGGTATGCGATGTAAAAACCGCGTTGTAACAGCAGGCGTTGTAATAGCCTGCGTTGTAACGACACCAATCCGTTTGGAGAGCTGCACCTGTGTGGTAAAACCAGGATGGCGTCTGAAGGCAGTGGGAAGGAGGCAGCACACATTTAGTTAGAAAGAGTTCAATCAATCAATTAATCAAGGGTTTGTAAAGTGTAGCTACTAACCCGGAAGAGTCTCAAGGCGCTGGGGGAGGCGGGCTGCAGGTCCCATGCACTCACGGAGTATCGTCAGAGGTCTCCTATGGTTAATTAGGGTGTGTGCAGTGCCGGATGCTCATGGTAATTTGTCGAAAAGCCAGGTCTTGAGGTTTTTCAGGAACATTGAGAGAGTTGGTGTCTGGTGGAGGGGTAGAGGGAGGGGTTTCCATGCCTTGGCTGCAAGGAAGGAGAAGGAATGACCTGCTGTGCCGGTCTTCTTAATGCACGGTATTGTGGCGAGGGAGAGCTGGGCTGAGCGGAGGGATCTTTGGGGTGCGTCAAATGAGAGGTAGTGGTTCATGTAGATGGGGCCGGTGTTGTGGAGGGCTTTGTGGGTGTGGATGAGAAGCTGGAAGGTGAATGTCTTCTCGACTGGCAGCCAGTGTGGTGCCCACATGTGTTGGGTGATGTGGCGCGGCATGGAGGATTAAGGACTAGTCTGGTGGCGGCGATCTGGATGTTCTGGAGTTTGCGGGTGAGGTTCTTGTTAATCCTGGCATAGAGTGCATTGCCGTAGTCCAGTCTGTTGCTGATGAGGGTGTGGGTGATGGCTTTCCTGTGCTCGAGGGGAGCCAGTTGAAAATTTTACATAGAAGACAGAGGGTGTGAAACTGGAGGAGGTGAAGGCGTTGATCTGTTGGTTCATTTTGAGTTCGGAGTCCAGGATGATTCTGAGGTTGCGTGTGTGGTCCGTGGGTCGGGCTGGGTTCCCAAGGGCGGGGGACCACCAGGTTTTGTTCCAGGCATCGGCATGTGGGCCTATGATTAGTACTTCAGTTTTGTCTGTGTTCAGGTGTAGGCAGCTGTTTTTCATCTACCTACGACTGCTTCTATTCTTTCTTGAAAATTGTGTTTTGAGATGTTGGGTTCAGTGGATAGTGAGAGGGTGAGTTGTGTGTCATCTGCGTGCAATACAATGTTGAGTCTGTGTGCTCTGACGATGGAACTGAGAGGGGCCATGTAGACATTGAACAGGGTGGGACTGATGGAGGATCCTTGGGGCACTCCGCAGGTAGTTGGCTTGAGCTCCAAGATGAAGGGAGTGAGTCTGACCCTCTGTGTTCATCCGGAGAGTAATGAGCGGATCCAGTCGAGCGCTTTGTTCCATATTCCTGCATTGCGGAATCTGCTGGCTAGGGTGTGGTGTGAGACTGTGTGGAAGGCCGCGGAGAAGTCCAGGACGACGAGGGCCACAGTCTCTCCTCTGTTGAGGAGGAAGCTAATGATGTCTGTCTCGGCGATGAGGGCGGCCTCGGTGCTGTGGTTCTTCCTTAAGCCTGATTGGGAAGAGTCGAGGATGTTGTTCTTGTCAATGAAGGAGGCAAGTTTGCTATTGACAGCTTTTTCAATGACTTTCGCTGGATAGGGAAGTAGGGAGATCGGCCTGAAGTTCTTGAGGTTGGTGGGGTCCACCAAAGGCTTCTTTAGGAGAGGGTTGCTCTCAGCCTGTTTCCAGTCATCAGGGAAGGAGGCGGTCTCAAAGGATTGGTTGATGATTCTTTGTAGCTCGGGGGCGATGAGGTCTGCGGCTGGGGGAGGGGTCCGTGGGAGCCCTGGGGTGAGTGGTCCTCATGGTCTTTGGGATGGCTTTGATGCTGAGGGTGGTCAAACTATCCAGTGTCAGCTGTGTGGTGCAGGAAGCAGAGGGTGTGGGTTCCTCATGGAGGTTGTTTTCGAAGTTGTCATAGATGCTCTTGATTTTGTGATGGAAGAAGGCGCTGAGTTTATCGCAGAGGTCCAGGGAGGGTGGGATGTCAGTGGACTCGCTGCTGGGTTGGGTGAACTCTTTGATGATCCAGAAGAGTTCCTTGCTGTTGTGTGCGCGGGTGGAGATTTTGTCCTGGAGTGCTCTCTTCCTTGAGTTCCTGATGAGTGTGTGGTGGGCAGTGGTGGCTGTTTTGTAGATGTCAAGGTTTGCTGGGGTTTTAGAATTCCTCCATAGTTTTTCGAGGCGTCTGCAGGTTTGTCTGGATTCCTGTAGTTCGGTGGAGAACCAGCTGGCCTTCTTGGCATGAGGGTTGGAGGATTTCTTGAGGGGGTGACGGTTTTGTTGCAATCAGTGGCTCATTTGTGTAGGGTACAGGCAGCGGTGGTGGGCTTCTTGTCTGAGGTAGTGGGAGCAGAGCCGATGAGGGTGGGGGTGAGCTGCTTGTCGGTGATCCTTTTCCAATTCCTGAGTTGGAACTGGGTGGACTTCTGCGGGGATATTCACTCTGTAGGTGAAGTGGAAGCATTGGTGGTTCATCCATGGGATTTTGGAGGTGTGGCTAAAGGAGATGGAGTTTCCTGCTGTGAAGTTAGGGTCGAGGGTGTATCCTGCTGAGTGCGTTGGTCCTGGTACCATATGATTGAGTCCGATGACATGGAGGTTTTCCATGAGGGAGATGGAAGTGGGGTCTTGGCGGCTCTCAACGTGGAATTTGAGGTCTCCCTGCATAATGTAATTGGTGGAGATAATGGCATGTGGGTGACTATGTTGGTGATGGAGTCGGTAAAAGGTGTGCCGGGTCCAGGTGATCGGTAGATGAGGGTGCCACATAGGGTAGTAGTTGGGTTGACCTACATCTTGAAGTGGAGGTAACAAGGTCGGTGGAAGTGCTGTCGAGAAGGTCCCAGATTTCCGTGGCATGTCTGTGCAGGGAACGGACGTTGAGGAGTATGCATTGCAGGGTTTGGTCTGTGGTGGAGATGTTGCTGGTCGTCGGAGGTTTGTCCTGGGTTTTGGCGCTGTTGAAGGAGTGGTGGCAATTTCAGGCATGCAAAAGGACCGTGGGTGTTAAGAGAGAGGAGAGATTGCAATAGTTATTCTTGCCGCCATTGAGTGCGTGGAGAGCCGCTGAACTGTAGTGTTGGTAAGTCAGAGGACCATGGTTCTGGTCACGGTCGGGTCACAGACAGGCACAGATGGGCTTGCCTGTGGCGCGCCTTCCAAGAGTTGGAAGTACTAATTGAGGAAGTCATGAAGAGCCATGAGATATTATATGAAAAAAGAGACACATGACAGAACATACAAACAAAAATCAATGTAGTGGGGGGTCATGCTGTGCTCGATAAAGGAGCTGCATAAACTGTGGTATGGTCTGCTGAGCAGGGCAAATGAAAAGGTTGCTTCAAGGCTTGCAGAGGCGAAGAAGACTGGTGGAGGACCATCCATCTAATCTCCGTATACACCTCTAGAGGAATTGGTGGAGTTGACCCTTCTGCCTGAAGCCGTCATTGTAGTGACTCAGATTGACACCTCTATGCCCCGAGTACCATCCAGGGTAAGATGCATGCTTATGAACATATGCATGGTATATATAATGAAATCCCCATTTAGGAAGATCAGTCAGAAATGTGTGAATACCAATCCAGGCAACATTTTACATGCTACCACAGCAATGCATTATGGGAGTAGTAGTCAAAAAACACAAGAGGGAAGGCAGAGAGGAAAGTCCCAGCAGCATAGGTGCATTTAAATAAAATAAGCAAATACCATTTACACACACCGTGTAATGATAAATACCTTTATTGGACAAAACAATGCTATATGTGACATACATGTAGATAAATGTAAACTAAATGAGTACTATTTAATGTTACAGATACACCTGCACAAGAGCCATAAGAAAGTGAATCACTTGACCCTGTGGAGACTCGGGCACAGTCAGGAGATGACAACAAAATGGCCCCATCAACTCTGACCTGCACCTAGAAGATACAGGACCCCAGTGGCACCACTACATGAGTTTAAAATGGAAGGAGACGAAAGCCAACCTGATCTGTCCACAACAAAGGCTGGGCATACATCCACCCCAAGAGCCCAGATCCACATGTGGCGCCACAACATCCTCATCAGGAGGCGCAGGTCAAAGGGCACATAAGCAATCTGAGGAAGGCTATGGATAATCTGTCTTTGGTGGCCTGGAGACCGTTGTGCAAATGTGCAGCTTCTGCAATGCAACACATGCGCTCAACGCAGGCACAGCTTTTTTCCCTAAACCATAATAGGGTAAAAATGAAGGAGAGCATTATACATCTCAATACAGCAGTGGTGGAAGGACAGATTGAAAATTCGACAACGTCAGGCACCTGACAGATGCCATCAGGAAACTGTGCACTGTAATGCAGGAAGACCATATGTACCACCGCAGATGGCACCAGCAATTACTTCACTGTTTAGATGGCAACACTAGGGCCTTCTACTGCTAGAGTAACACTACAGCTCTCCTATCTCGACACGCTGTGGCCATTCAGGTAGAAATGTCCTATTGTAGTAGTGATGTGGCCAGGGATTTGATTCAGGTCACCAATGCTGTTGAGCATTTACAAACTGCTACATTTGGTGGCAGTGATGTATTGGTGGGGGGAAAGTGAGGCGGCTTCAAGTCTCAGTATTATTATAGCACCAATGATAGAAGGCAGAGACGCAATTTCAGACATTCTTCTGCCATAGAGGCATCATCAACGGTGTGGATATAGCACACAGACTGGGCCACAGGAGTGTGTGGAAGCAGAAAATAGTGTGGACTTGAGCCCTAAAATGCCTTTTGATGACGTAATCTGTAGCATTCAGTTGTCAGGGCTGACAGTTGTTTTAATGCATTCGATGATTAAAGATGTTCCCTTTCTCTGTTTGTTATTGAGAATAGATATGCTTTTGATTTACTTTTTGCAACATAACCAGGTTGTAATGCAATATTATTTTGTCACAGGGTCATCAACTATAATGCTCAAAGCTCAAGTCCTGATGATGGTCTTATGAAGTTATCTCCAAAAGACCGAAACGTCGACCACTAAGTCTAATTCTGCTTGATATTCATTAACCACGATTGATTTTCATTTATTTTTGATTTGAAATCATTGTGTTAGCATTTGTTAGCAGTATAAACTTTCTTTGAGAGATATCTTAGGAGCATACAAGACACTCCTCTTTATATCCCAAATGCATTTCTCTGTACCCTACTTGCATTGTTGATTTAATGTCCTTGTTACAAAGAAAAATAATAATCCTTTTGACTCAAAAAAACCTGGTTATAGTATTTTTTCACTGTATTTTTTTCACTTCTTTAATGTGTTAGTGTGGTAACATTATTGATGTGTACTTGTGAAACTTCATTCAGCCACTAACTTTCAGTAGTGTGGGTACTCAATTCATTGTAGTCCCTCTTGTGCTGCAACTGAGAATTCTTAACAAACAAACCCCTTGCTGGCCCATTTTGCAAACGTGTTAATTGCCCAAGCCCGCAAGGGTATAGTGGGTTGCTCACCCTCCTCTAAACTCTAGTTGAGTACTATGGCAATATTTTTTGGGTGTATTATATCTTTCTCACTACAATTATTTTGCTTTGAATGTGTGCATGTGTGCATGTACAATACCTGTGTTCTGGGAATAATAAATCACATAAGTAGTGAAACCACGCAGTGCATTGTCTCATCATTACCCACCTTAATAAGAATTCTGCGTTATTTCTGCACCCCTTTGTCTGTATTCTGCTGCCCTTGACCCGTCTGCTGCTTGGCGAGGTTGACATGACTCATCGTCTTCATCTGAATCTGTATATGTTAGGTCCAATGGTATGCCTCTGGAAGTTGCAATGTTGCACAACATGGCACAAGTGGCCACACTTTTGAAGCATATCTCAGGCCTGTACTGGAGTGCACCACCACTTCTATGTAGGCAGCAGAACCTACTCTTCAGTAAGCCAAAGGTCCTCTCATGTTGCGTGTAGATTTGTGTGCAGAATTGTTTCACTGTTCACTTGGAGTAGTTGGATTTAGGTATAGGTTGAGTATGAGAAGTGCACAGCATATGTGCTGTCACCTACAGGAGAAAAGGCAATAGATTACTCACTGTAATGTTTCACCTTATCCAGAGAGTCTACCAGACTCTCATACATGCATTTACCAAGCAGGTATCCTTTGCCAAATTCACCACCAAGGAAACGTGTATGTATGCCACTGTGTCTGAAGATAAATGAATCATGCATACTACTTGGATATCTTGCCACTATATCTGTGATCATGTGGGAGGCATTGCAAATGAATTGGATGTTCAGTGAATTATATGATTTCCTGTTCTTGTAACAGTACTCATTAACTGAGGGGGTCATATAGGTGTGTGTGTTCCATCTATGCACCCAATTACATTGGGGGAATGGGCCATCTGGTAAAAATCAAATTTGGTTTTCTGCAATTCCTGTGGTGCCATGAGAAATTGTATCGCAACATTGCATCCAGGAACACATTGAAAAAGTAAAACAGCAAACTTTTGGGAGACCCCTCTTTCTGCAGTTTTTACACCGTGGTAGCTTTCTAAAGCTAGGAGGTGCAGTGAACATAGGATCATATTTTAAACCAAACAAGGGAACCCAAGAGGTAAATAAGGACCTTGGGAGTTAGTATTATAAGAAAACAGTGGTCCTTAATGAAGAAAAATTGGGGCTATAATTAATATAGACTTGAATCAGTGTTATATTGGTGAGGCTCAGCCGGGCAGTCAATTTAATGAATTATCAATGCAATGAACAAAATAAGAACACAACAATAATGTGGGGCACAGTCCTGTGTCCTACATAAACACAAACCAAATACATTAGGACAAAACAATTACAGACACGACAAGGTTAGCTTGTAAAAGATGCAATCAGTTGGAACAAGCTTAAAGATGACAGCTGTGGCACATGTTTTATCACATTAGATTAAAGTGCAAGCTGTTTCAACAAGTCAACAACGTTTTGACCCTTTTAAAACAATAACAGGCTCATCATCAGGATGAATTATTACAAGCCTGAAAATTAGTGCCTCATATGTGTCCATATTGCTCAGGTCTATAGCGGAATTGAATGTCAGGAAAAGTAAAGTGGTGGTGGTGGAAGAACAAATTTCTCAACGCCGCTAAACAGCTCTTCTCGGGGTCAGAGCCACCAAACATTTCACAGCACGGCTAGCCATTAAACATCTCTTCTCGCTGCCGGAGCCGCCAAACATCTCACAACTCGGCTGGAGCCGCTAAACATTTCACAATGCGGCCGGAGCCGCTAAACATTTTCCTCACAGCCGGAGCTGCCAAACGTTTCTCAACGCGGCCTGAGCCGCTAAACATTTCTCCTTGCGGTCGGAGCCGCCAAAATATTTCTGAACACGGCCAGAGCCTCCAAACATTTCTTCTCGCGGCCGAGCTACCAAATATTTCTCAAATGCCGCGGGAGCTGCCAAACATCTCTCCTAGCGGCTGAAGCCGCGCGCTACCATACAATGCGGCCAGAGCCGCTAAAAATGTTTCCTCGCGGCTGGAGCCACGCGCTGCCACATAACATAACGTGAGTTCTTTTTTTGTTTACTCATCTCACCCTTTTATTGATAACCCTACACCTTGGTGGGAACTTCATGTCCCAGGGTGCAACACGAACATTCCCAGGTGTTACGAGGGGGTGGTATTGATCCAACTCCGCGCATAGCGCGCAGCCTCTTCCCCCACCGCGTGAGCCCGGGCCACACCAAGTCTATCTGAGCCCGTCAGTGTGGCTGGGCCACTCCCCTGAGAATCAATCCCCCACGAGGCGCAACTGGAACACTCCCATCGAGTGGAAAGGGGTGAAATTGCAGACAGGGTATTAAGTTGGAAACTGGGAAACTTTTTAAGGTTCTGTTGTGTGTTTTTTGTCTTTTTTGACTTTTTGAATTGTAATATGAGATCTGGGCGTGTGAAAGGTCAAGTGCAATCGTCCTTTCAAGAACAGCTACAAAAAAAGCGAAGAGCGGCTAGGAAAAAACTAACCCATTCTAAAAAAAGTAATCCTCAAGAGATGTTTGATATAGGTGATGACAGTGTACCAGAAAGATCTGTGCTGAGCTCAAACTTAAACCCGGGGGCCCCAGTGAAGGGCCTGGGGCTAAACAATACCCCATCCTCTATAGGAGGAGGGCCTAACTATTCTCAGCTTAGCATTAAGGATTTATTTATGCAGAAAGGTGTCGCCAAGCATGAGAAAAATGGTGGTCTCAACATATCCCTCAATCTACCCCCGCGTACCGGAAACTGTGAATGAAGCGCAAGCAGAATTCAAGGGCTTTATACCGTTGGTGGAGATGAGTGTTGGTGGGCATCAAGAACTTGGCCCTATACAATCAACACAACAAGTTCTAGTATGCCAAGATGCATCTGTGGCAAAAAAATCAACGCATAAAATGGTAGTTAATGCCCAAGTCCATGCTGTTCCAACCAACGTGTTCATAAAGGAGGAGTTTCATTTGAAGACGTGGCCTGGTGAAAAGGCTGATCAATCAGCGGGTACTTCTTTGAACGTATTAAGCTGTACTATGCCCCTGAATGCTAGTGATGCATCTATTATCTGTAGGGGGGATGTACAGGTTATCAAAGAGTGCCAAGACTTTTTGTCAATTGGGATGCCCGTGTTTGGGGCTGATAATAAGGGTGAGTCCTAAGGAATGCCGATTTTAAAGAAAACAAATGATAAGAATATGTTATGTTTATTTGGTGTAGAGAAATGTGGCGATTATCTGGTACCGGCCCAGTTATTAGATGACCGGGTAATTTTAACTCCGGTAAAAATGGATAATAAGATCAACCCTCAGGGCGTTCAGATCCAAGATCAAGCTAATTTCTTTTATTGAATATTGTAAATCCTATTCCCAGTCAGCCTGATAACTCACTGAGCCCTGCGGATCTTTCATTTTTGGATAAATATGATGTTTCAACTAATGCGGATGGTCATGTTACAATAACCAAAGATACTGCTGACATGGGTGTATGGAAAAGTTTGCTCAATACCATGAATGTTATAACGGGTGCACTTGACTTTCATTCAAATAAACTTGAAATTCAGGCAGATCTATTAAACACTTTATTGGTCTATGTGGCCGGTATTGACTCACAATTACAAAACCTGACAGGTTTGGTGGTAAAAGCCCAGGCTGAGGTTAATGATCAACTGATAAGATGTACATGTTCTCACATGTTGGACAAAATGGCGAAGCTCCCAGAAATCTTAGATACTCTAATGAAAGAAGTTAAACAAACAGCAGGCAAATCAGTTTTGGATAAAAATCTGGTCTGTATAAAGGAAGGGGATGATAGCTTATATTTTGAAAGCAAGGAGTCTCAAGATGTTGAGATGAATGTGGGGTGTGACAATTTGGGTAAGCAGAAGGAGATTGACGGGGAGGCTGTGGTCAGTAAGCGTCTAGATGTAAATGTAGAGGATGGTGAGATCTCTAATGGACCTAAGAAAGGCAAGCCAATATCCATAGCTAAACCCCCGAGTATAAGCCATGGAGGGGTTTAAATAATTGTCCTCTGATACCTAAATAGGTCAAGGAAAAGGTTGCGGAAAGAGCGAAATAAGGCCTGAAGTGCAGTTGCGCTAGCAGCTATTGCAGAAGTGTGGCTCAGGGGTTGGAGGCGGCAGACCTGGAGCTTGAGTTCAGCCCTGGACCAGGGTTCAATTCCCCGCCTCGGCGGGTCTTGGGCTCAAAAATTCCACGGACTCGTTAATTCTCGCTCCGGTGCCTTCTCGACTCACGGGTTCACACTCTGCGACTCTGGGCAATAGCTTGCTTAATCTCCACAACGGCCCCTCGCGGTGGGATGCCTGGCTTTCACCTTGTGGATATCCTGCCAGGGTTATCTCACAGGGGAATACCAGGACGGGTTCCCTAAGCAAGCGCGGAGATGCCCCAGGGTAAGTCATTCGCTATATAAGCTTCATTCATTTCATTTCAAAGTGCAGAAAATGTTATGCCATATTTAAACCGGCTGTTAAGAAATGCCCACCCCAGGTCACAGTAGTAGTAAATGGAGATCCCTCTGTTGCTCTGCCATTTCCTATAAGGGCCTGTGACCAGGGATCAATGAATGGTAAAAATATTTATGTTCTTAAACCAAATGATATATTAAAAACAGATTTGGAAAATACAGAATGTGTAACAAAACAGGTTAATGAACCCCAGGGGTTAGGTCCTTTGCTTAAAGAGGATGCTGGGGATATTCGGAATCGGTTAAGTAAGGTAGAAACGCTAGAACCTATCATTGGCCAGTGTCAACCCCCAGCACAATTGTTTCCTGAATCTATCGTATCTAAAGAAATTAACTCAGGTTTACTAAGCCCCTTATGTGGCAGACAGGAGCATAATAGTAATAATGGGGACACCAAACTAGTAATGCACCCGCTGTATGAATCTCAGGGACCCCATGATAGCCTTAACCAAGGTTTACTATGCCTGATTTAGCATTTATTAAATCTTCTGATTTGGTGTCAGTCCAATTTAGACAGGTTCAGCCTAATACTCCTTGTGAGTCTAGAATTACCACTTGGTCATCAAGTGATATTGCTCCTAAGATTTTGGGATCCAGGTTGAATTTAATGGACTGTGGAATCAAGGTTGAGATTTGGAAATGGGTACAATATCCCCCGATCTTGAAGGTATTGGCCCTTAAGGTGGATATGGGTTGTAAAATTAATGAAGGTACTAAGCTAAATCCTGTGCTTAGAGGTGCAGTAGGCTCAACAAATATTCAATCTTGCAGTTCTGGTTTGTTGATTACCAATCCTCAGTCAGGGGGTCATCTTTGTGAGTGGTTTACCCAAAAACAATGTGAGAATGGAGGATTCGTCTTGGTTGCCAGCATCACTGGCAAAGGTGCCCCAAATAGACAGGAATTGAGCAACCAGTGTTACTGAAGGTAAAATAAATAAAATTGGTCTATGCTCCTGGAATGTTCAAGGTTTGCATCATTTATGGTCTGATCTAGATACAATTTCTTTTTTAAACTCATTTGAATTTTTATTATTTCAAGAAACATGGTGTGAACAAATGACCCCTTTGTCCGGATTTAATGAATATAGTATTCCAGCAGTAAAATCCAATAAATTTGGCCGAGCAAAATGTGGATTGTCGTGTTATATCGCGGCTAATTTAAATCTAACTGTGGAAGCGGTCGACTTTAATATGGGTTGGTTGCAATGCCTTGTGATAAATACCTCTGATCTAAGGTTAGTTTTTCTTAACATATATCTCAGTGCAAGTAAAGATAAGTCTGCTCAGTTTTATATCCTTCAGAATATACTGAGTGTTTTCATACTTCAATACCCGGATGCTGGTCTAATAGTATCGGGTGATTTTAATTTGCAATTATTTTGGTACTCAGAATATAACTTTATTCTGGAGGTTTAGCTAAGGATTGTTGTGATATTATGTCAGAAGCTGGAACCTGCCAGTTAAAAGAAAAATCCGGACCTATTTCCACATTTAAGAACTCTAAGCAAGGGTAAATCATCAATTATACATTTATTTCGGACAATATGAGACCTCATGTGTCTGAACATAAGGTATTGGCCGGCCAGAAAGTGACCACAACCCCCAGGTTGTGAAATGTAATTTTTGGGTGGAAAGTCTTTTAAAATCTAAGGATCTTCCCAATTCGACATGTTCGGCATACAACCTGAGGAGGCTGGTTTGGAATCTAGTCAAAAAGGAGGATATTATGCAAACAGCTGAGGCATTGATTAAGGAAAGTGATCAGGGCACCCAGGGTGATATGAATATGATTATTAAATGGAATTTTATCACAGAGTCTATTGCGGGTACATTTTCTACTGGTATGATCAGGAAAATTAATACAAATCTGAATATACATAAAATATGGTTTTCCCCCAAAATATTAAGGTTAAAGAAGTTGCTCAATAGACCTGTTCCTGAGGCTTGCGCCTGTCTAGATTTTGTCAGACCTACACAGTGTATAAAGAAAACCTGAAGGAACTTAAGAAGACCTATAAACAAGAAATATGGAAAGCAAAACTTAAATATCAAACGGGTATCTGGAATAGCTTATTATCTGCCACTATGCAAAATAACGCAAACAATTTTTGGGGGATTATTAATAACCTTGAAAGCGGTGGCTTTTTCGGTAAATATATCCAAACTGAGTTGGGTAATGTTTATATCCAATTTGTATGGTGTATCGGCCGGGGTGGGAAAACACTCAGATAGGTTGGCTTCAGGTGAGGTAAATAAAATATCATCAATTTATGCGGGCAGTGAAGAGTGACCCGATCTGAATCCTAATGATCATGCTATTGATTCTAGTCCTGATCTAAAACTTGATTTAGGAATTCCAAGCTGTACACAAGTACTGACCCTGTTATGAGGGCTGCGAGCAAATGGTGCCCCAGGACCTAATGAGTTACTGAATGCCCTGTTTTGTGTTAATAGTAATCTGTGGGCAGGCGATTTGCATAATCTATTTAGGAATCTTCTGAAATCGGAGGTTGTTCCAGAATCGTGGCAAGGTAGCATAGTGCAACCAATTTATGAAAGTGGTACGGTTTCAAACCCCGCTAATTATCGTTTAATCTCATTGACTGATGTTGATGCAAAGGTGTTTGATTCCTGTCTTCTAATAGACCTGGAATACTGGGCTACGAAGGGGAGTATTATTCCATTCAATCAGACTGGGTTTCAGAAAGGGCAATCCACTATCACCAATTTGTTGGCTCTAACATTGCCTGCGGAGAAGGCTGTCTTGAATAAGCAAAATCTATATATTGCTTTTATTGATCTTAACGCAGCCTTCGATTCTGTGCCTCGAAACTTGTTATGGAAAAAAACTGTCAGATCTGGAAATTCCAATGAAATTGTTGAAAGCTTTTATTCTTCTGTATGCTAACACTTGGGTTCAAGTTAAGATTGGGGAGGGTAACTGCTTATCAAGGAGGATCAGAAGATATATCAGCCTAAAGCAGGGCTGTGTTCTTGCCCCCTGCTTATTTAATGTATTTCTATCAGACCTTTCACAGCACTTGGATGTTGTCAATGGGCATGCTCCCAGGATTGGGGGAGTGCAAATTGGCTACCTCCAGTATGCTGTTGATACGATCTTGGCGAGCCATAACCCCATTGGCCTACAAAGACTTATTACTGCCTTTGATGATTATATACAGCAGAATGGCCTTGAACTGAAGGTCAAAAAACGAAAGTGATGAAAATTGGTGTAGTTAAATAGAAGTTTAATTCCTGGAAAGCCAGAGCAGGCACAATTGATATGGTTAAGACATATGGATACCTAGAGGTAATATTTGATAATCATATGTCTTTTAAATTTCATTTTTAAATTTCATCTTAAAGATTTAAGGGGCAAGACTGTGACGTTGATCCGTGCTTTTAAATGTTTAAAGAAATCACTGAATTGTCAATCGTATGAGTTTATTCTAAAAGTAATGAAAGCCAAGTTACAACCTAGCCTTATTTACCATTCTCCGATTACTAGAGGAAAACATGTGAAATTGCTTGACTTACTGATTAGTAAGGTTTTTAAAGAAACCTTTGGAATTGACAGGTCAGTGTGTCAAGCAGCAATTAGATTGGAATTCGGTCTCCAAAAACAGTGCCTGGTATCAAAAGGATCTTTCCTAAAATGAATGGCTGTTTTATCAACATCAGCCCCGGCATCTTTGGGGAATATTTGCTGGCAAGAAATTGAAAAATCTGCTTGCACTGCAAAATGGAGAGCTTAAATGTTAGCATCCTTACAAGATATCAGCCTGGAAATTGAACTGTCAGCTTTGAAAATGCCTAACTATAAATTAATTTTAAAAAAGCATATCAAAGTGGAATTGTTTAAATTGGATAAAATTGCTTTAGCTGAAAAAACTATGCATTGTATGTGATCAATTCATATCAATCCCTGCGTGTTCAGCCATATTTAAATGTCTTTTTTTCTGTAAAGTTTATGTCAATTGGCAAAATTTGTAATGGCAGTAGAAAAATGTTTAATATAGGGCAGATCCCCTCTAATTTTATGACCTTGGTGCTATTGATTTTAATGATTTATAATTTTGACTAATTGAATATTCTTTGTTACGATGGTATTAATTTCAAATGTAATATCAGCGGGGTTACCATCGCAGCAAATTGATGCACTTTTTCCACATTAGAACATTTGAAAGTATGGGAAATTAATGTTTATTAGTCGATAATATTTCCTTGTGATATCTATGGAAAGGTATGTAAAGCACACTGTCACTTTTAATTGTATTATGTAATTTGAGATGTAAGGTGGCTAGATTTGGGTTGATTAACAAGGTGGAGAGGTGTGGCTCAGTGGAGAGGTGTGGCTCACTGGTTAGAGGCGGCAGACCCGAGTGCAGAGAACGGCCCGGGACCAGGGTTCGATTCCCGACGCGGCAGGGTCTTGGACCAGGGTCAGCGGACTGATAATTCTCGCATCGGTGCCTACTCCGACCGGGGAGCACACTCGGCAACTCTGGGCATTAGCTTGCCTCATCTCTACAACGGCCCCCCACAGACGCCAGGGATGCCTGGTTTCACCCTGGAGATACCCAGAAAAAAGGGACCATCTCACAGGGAAAACCAGGACGGGTTCCCCAGCGGTCTACAGCGCCGGGACACTCGGGTAGAGTAACTGTGCGCTATACAAGTATCCCACATTTACATTTACATTTACATTTAAACTGTATTTATGGGATTGTTTTTTGTATCATGTGAAGTGAAGTTCTCTTGTTTTAAAATGTAACTGTCTTTTTCTTGGTGAACTATGGTGCTGTGATTGCAATGATTTTAAGTAATCAAGCAATAAAGATTATACACTACAATTAAAAAAAAATTCCTGTGGGCTGCCTGTGAATGGCTTTCATCCATTCATTAAGGCCATTTTGCATTCATAAACAGACACATTTTGTGATTCGTACTGTTTGCAAATTCAAAATACTTTGATAGATGTGGCCCTTAGTGCCCAAATTCCACTAAATGATCTATAACTGACCTTTAATGTTTCTTCTGTGTGCATAGGAAAATGAACTCTAGTAAATTTGCAGATATTCACAGTGACTAAAAGAAAATATATCCAAGTCCTAGGCATGAAGGCAATTTCCTTAACCTAATAACTAAATAGTCAACCTAAATCATGACATGCCCCTTTAACATGGCTTATAGTTAAATTAAATATCACTTTGAAATAACAATGTAAAAGTTGGACTTGATTGTTATCCATCACTATGTAAATATGAAATAAATGCATAACTCTCAAAATAACTGTAATGGTTTTCAGGAAGTCATATCAAGCCTTCTTAGAGGAAAATTCTAAGGTAATAATCAGATAAGTATAATTGTAAGCTTTTAAGTGTGACTAGCACCTTAACCCAGAGTGATACTTCTCTGGCTTAATGCATGTCTTTACAGTTTTGTTTTGCAGGTTACCAAGAAGGTGAAATTGACAAAAAACATAACGATACTCCAGAGAACAAGACGGCCGATTCCACAAAGGATGAATGCGATAGAAGAATTCTTGGGATCCACAGATGCCGAGAACCAGGATATCGGGGGAGTATCCACAGCAGACAGGACAACGACAAACAACTTCCTCTGGTGCAGCGTGCAGCTTTAAAGGCTACATACTCAGTGCTTAATTAGTAAAATATGAAATGCAGGTGCTCAAATGTTTGTCGGAGGCCACACGCCCTTTTCTCTGGCTCCACCCACTTGATTCACTGGCTCCACCCACTTACTATATCAGCTTCACCCACATCGTCAACTAGCACTGCTAAACGTCAGATGTAATATATATATAATCTGAATTTCTGCAAGGGAGCCTTCCTCATAGTTAGGTTTTTATAGGAGGTTCCGAAATCCCCTACCCAATGAACATTTTGAAAAAGATAAAATCAAAAGTGCATTTAAAGCACAATTTTGGAATTACTTAGCTAAAATCACTAAAGCATTGAAAAGGGACAATTTCAGTTCTGGATGTGCTGATTGACAATACTGGGGTAGGGTATGCCATTTTTAACAGAGTCTATGAGTTCAAAGGTACAATTTTTACATAGCTTATGTTGCAAAATAAACCAAAATGTTGTGAAAACACTCTGAACAACTAAACTGAATAAAATCATGCAATACACTTGAATGGGTCAGTCACCGTCTCTTCCAGTGGCCGAAGGGGTATGTGGTTATTCAGTATAGTAGAGTATTCCGTTAAGAGAAACAATTAAAAAAAGAGGATTACTAATTGGGCTTGTTACTATAACTTAGTACCCTGGAGCTATATGTGCATTTATTAGACATTCAGAATAGTTTTAAAAAAACATGGAACTATGTAATTCTGTATCACATAGACAAGACAGATTGGAAAAGAGGCATATATTCAAAATATGACCTTTTAATTAAAGATTTGTATCTTACCATAAAGCTCGGAAAAATGTCATGTCCACCAAAAAGTCCTAGAGGTACCTAGGCCAAAGGAATAGGTAATGGCTGGGCAGTTTGAATTTGACCATATTTCAAGTAAGTCATACCTGTATTACTGCAAAATGACCATAGTGCCATGTATTAGCATACTTATATAGCGCAAATGGCTGTCACCCAACGGGTATCCTGGCGCTTTAAGCTGTTGTAAACCATACATGATGTTTCAAGCTACTGATCCGTTTACATTATTCTAGGAAAAAGGTGTGTTTTTAAGGCTTTCTTAAAGGAACGGAGATCTCCCATACCTCTCAAACACAACGGAAGAGAATTCCACAGTCTCGCTGCGGTGAACCTAAAGGACCGACCTCCCATCCGGTACCACAGAATCTTGGGCACTACTACCAAGCAAGCGGAGGTCGAGCGGAGTGATCTGGATGGGATATATCAAGAGAACAAGTCCTGCAATAGGGACGGACCTTGCCCGTGAAGAGCCTGAATACCAAGCACAGAGCCATACAAAATATAAACATATAAAGACAAAATAACTAAAAATAAAATATATAAATACAAATAAATATGCGCTAAAATGAAAAATGAAAAAAGCAAGTTGTCTTATAAAAGCAAAATAAATTATATAAAATAGAATAAATGTAACATCCAAACAAAGAAGAGACAATAACAAAATATTAAATAAATTAGCACTGTCAACAAATAAATGCAAATAAATAATCTATATAAACTACATAACAATAATTAAATATCCCAAAAACACAGTGAAGCCTAACATTTTCAAAACATTACAATGACACGTGTTTTGTTATTTGGACTGGGCTAGCATCTATTTTTCTAGAAAATCCCACAAACTGTCTAAATCACTTGTGCATTCCAAGTCCTCCTCTTTCCTTGCTTTACTCCTAGTGTCATCAGCTGCTCTTTGTCCTTTTGCAAGCCACGCCTGAACATAGGGGATTGGATTGAATCTCTTAAATGGTAGACCAACAAGATTAAAAAACATTAAAGAAGATATTGTTTCAGTCAGCAATGATGCTCTTGTAGATGTGCCTATAAGATTCATTTGAGAAAAGCCCCCACTCACATTCTGCAGAACAGATAGCAATAGTGTGTAAGGCCATCAAAAGCACCTTCAGCTGCCTTTTTAGTTCTTTTACTACAGATTCCTTATACTGTCTATACACACATATGGTTTCTCGACTGGCAATGTTGAATCTTTTACACAGAGACTCAATAGCACTTTCACTATTAAGAACAGGTAGCTCATCAGGCCAATACTGTTTGTACAAAATGTTCACTTCGCTAATTAGTGTATCATACTCTGCCATTTTGTCAGCAGAATTAGTACCTCCTGTAGACAACAAACGATGTCTTAGATTTTCTGCAAGGCTGCAAAAAAACTGTCCCTGTGCAATGGTTTTTTCAGTTGTCATTCCTTTGTGCAGCATCACACCCTGGAATATATTTTCTTTCATGGCCTTTTTACACTGTGAGAGATGGTTCCCTTGCCTTACGTTTTGAAGTGGTTTGTAGCGCCAGTATCTTTCATGACATCATGAACGGCAAGTTCCAGGCGATGTGCTGAGCAGTGCCAGGCTGCAATATTGGGAGAGATTTTTTCTTGCAAACTTTTTACAACACCACTATGGCGGCCAAACATCACTGAAGCTCCATCACAGGCAACTGAAACCAGGCATTTGGGGAGAAAGTTCTCATTTATGTTAACAGGATCTTTTTTTAGAGCAGACAGTAAACTGCTTACTATGCTGTCAGCTGACAAATCACTCAACTCAATGAGGTCAACAAAAATATTAGCTGGGGCGTCCATGCCAGATAGCTGCATTCACATGTACACAATTAAAAAACTTTTCCTATTTAACGCAGTGGCTTCATCTAGAAAAAGACTTACTTTTGGGGAAAGTTCAATAATTTGGGCAAATATCTTCCTCTTCATTTCTGAGGATATGTGGCGTTGTATGTTTGAGAAAGCTACATTGGAGTGCAAAATTCGCCCCATATCCAGTCTATTTAACTGGTGGCAGAATATCTCTGTTTCAAAACCATACGCTGGCCGGTTCCGCTTTCCTTCCTTAAAAGCTACACAGAATATTCTGGCTGTTGGTGACATTTGTAAAGATTGCACTTTTGCAGTTATTTGCAATAAAGTATCTTTTTTTGCATTTTCTAAGATTTTTAAAGTTGCAAACTTGAGCCTTGCTTTGTGCATGTTCTCTAATCTTTTTCCTCAATGATTTCTGCTGTTGTTCTATATTGGTGCCATATGACTTCACAGGAGTCTCAGTCCATTCTTTGGAAAATGTCATTCCCCTGGATTTCTCAGCACCAACATCACAGACTTGGTGACCCACAGAACAGCCAAGGTTAGGGCCTGTAACAATTAACTATGGGTGCTTCTGTTAGAAATATATTATTTGGTCATGTTTCCAACCTTTAGGAAGAATGCCTTTCCTAAAAGCTCTGTTTGAGTTCGGTTTCAGTGATAATGTGTCAAACTGTTTGCTAGTGCTTGGTTTTTCCTTTGTCTCTGCAGCAATCTCCACAGCATGATCTGGCTGCTGCTCATTTCTGATAGGACTATCTTGTGTCTTTTCTTCTGTATGGGTGATAACGCTGCTGCTAGTAGTGGTGTCACTCACATCTAGTGCCTTCGCTCGCAATTCATCATCTTCCTTGATCCCTTCCTTCATCCACTGGAAGTACATGGTCTTTTTCAACAAGTTTATAAGTAGGCTCCTCATCATCTTTGGGCTTAATTTTGTGAAGTAGCTTGAAATCTTCTTCTGTCCAGTGTGTGACATTCTAGGGAAGCAAAGTGAAAGAAAACATGCTAGATATGTGAAATGTGTAATGTCAATTCATCTAAATAACATCCACAATTAATATTTATTTGCAGTTTGTTTGCTCCAAAGACATTTCTGCATCTGCACATATATTACCATCTATGACTGACTACAAGTATAATCCAAATGGATCCTACTTTGCCCACCCAAATTCTGAACTTTTCTAATTAATACCCCTGTCTGCCCTGCAGTGCTTACTGTAAAGAGAGACAAAGTCTTCAAAATTTGCCTCAATTTAAGCTTTGACTTATGGTAGCACTACAACAAAAGCAGGGTAAGGTGGAAGTCTGCAGTGTTAGTTACACACTGTGATTCACAAAAAATATAAATTAATTGACACTCAGGGCCAGACTGGGAACCCAAAGCAGCCCTGGCAAGTTTTGTAAGACCAGTCCCCATACGGTGCATAGCAAGCAAGCGCAGCGAGCTGAACAACTGCAATAGGTGTTTGCATGTGGGGGAATTCTCCCCTCAAGAACGTTTTGTAAAAAGAAAAACCAAAATGGTGCACAACACATTTTCCATAACCTATTTAACCGCATTAACTTTCAAAGCATAGTACATCGTAAATGATGACCTGACATGGCATTGTGTGTCACACATAAGCATCAATTTCAGTCCATAAACCGTGTAAATGTCACACATAAACACCCAGGCCAGAAAGCATGGAAATCTCACACATAAGTACCCAGACAAGAAAACACGGAAACAGCACACAAAGGCACAGGGCATTAATCAAGGAAACGTCACACAAAGGCACCAAGGCCAGGAAGCATAGAATTGTCACACAAAGGCACTCAAGCTAGAATGCATGAAAATGTCAAAGAAAGGATCCCAAGCAAGTGGTGCTTGAACAATTTTCAGAGTGTTGGTGCTGCCCTCAATGTTACATCACTGAAGAAGTCATAAGATTGTGAAAAATCCAAATATCACAATAAGGACAAGCATAGTAAATGAGCCTTGCCCAATCTGGCAGAGGTGGTGAGAGTGTGGAATGTTGCAGAGGAGCATTCAGAAGCCCACTGCTTGTTGAGTGGTGTTGGTGAACTCAACTGTATGAACCAAAGCTTTCCATAATCCTAAACTCACCACCCCAAGTTCCTCAACTTCCTGCTCTATCCAGTGCTGTCTGTGGTGGAATTCCTGCATATCGGCTGATGCTATGGACTGTTGAGTAGCTACCACACATTGTATGTAGGCATAGTAGCTCTATGAAACAGCGGTAATGATTCAAGATGGCTCGAAATATATGTCTCTGAAGCAAAGTGAGTCCTGTGAGGAAGACAGGTTGTATGGGGACCCTACTCCTGCTGTCACATTCGGTATGTTTACTTTGGTACCTCCAGGGCTTGGCACATAAACTTAAGGCAATCTCAGGAATGGGCTGGTGAGGTGAGCTGCTGGCATCCGTCGAAGTGGGAAAAACTGACTTACCCAGAATCCAATAAGGAGACCCGTGCCTGAAGGGCACTTTGCAGGCAGCATGTAGGTCTTTGTTTAATGCTAAGTGTGAAACTGCAAGCTAGGCCTCTCCCAGAGATGTTGTGCTGGCTGGCTGGGATTCTTTGCAAAGCTTCTTGCAACAGCTGTGTGTTGTAGCTACTATTTGGTGTGTATCAATGAGGGATAACTTTACATTTGAGCACCTGTGCAGACTTATTTCACACATTAAAGTTACACATTTGAAAAATAAACTTCAATGTCATGACATTTGGGAGTAAGAAGCAAAGGCCTAAAGTATTGTAGATAATTTGGACTACAGTTTTGTTGCAGGCCAAGCCAGAGAAATATTTTTTTTTCTGCAGAGCAAAATACAGTACATTTTCACCATAACCAGTTGTCCTAAAAATGTAAAACATTGCTCAAAGTTGTTAAACAATCACCGACGTGTAACGCCCTCTTTGGGAGCATTATGTAGTGGAGTACCCAATTTCTCTCTCTCTCTTACTTGCTTCTATTTTTCTCTCTAAATCTCACCCCCACACACACCCTGTCTACCTCTGACTCCTATTGTCTTTACTTTAGTTTCTCTCTAGTCTACACATCCCTCCTTGACACACTGTCTTTCTATATATCTTTCCTTCTCTCAACTCTTGCTCTGTCATCTCTCCTTTGGTATTTGGCCTCACGGCTCACCCCTCTTTACCTCTGTCTCTCTCTCTCTCTCTCTCTCTGCTTCCTACCCTTTCCTCCCCAATGGCATCTTCTCAGTTATTGACTGTTCACTTCACCTCCCTCTTGCGACCATGCTTCTGCAGCTGTTAGATAATAGTGAAGTTAAGAAAGTACAGGCATAATCAAACTTCATTAAGCAAAAGTATTTCCTTAGTAGAGACAGTTACTGCTGCTCTGACAGCCTCCGCATAAATGAAAGCAAACAATTCTTGGGAAAAATAAGTCCCCATGAGTCACTGAAGAAAGCCAGTGGCATGTACAATTCAATGGGTCAGCTTGGCCTGTGGAATCAAATGCTCAGCTGGCGGCCGGCGTGAGTTATAGATTGCTTTGAAGTTCGAATTAAATTATTGGAGGACACTGAGTGGGGGATGGCTGACCTACTCTTGTCAGTTTTTTTGCACATCATCTCTTTAATATATATTACATCACGCTACTACTACCACGCGGTGACATGACCTGCTGCGACCACCGTCACGCCACCACCACACTGCAAATTAGGCAATATTCCTGCCCTTCGCAAAAGGTTACTTCGCTAAGGGCCGGCTTTAACACTGGTGGCAGCGTGGCGCCCTGTGCGACATTGTTGGCGCCCCCCCCATGGCCACCCCTCACACACGCATTCCCTCAGTACCACCCTTTAACAGTGCCCTTCAAGTCTCATAACATAACCACTGTCTCTCAGATTAATTTAGTTTTATAGCACCTCTCATACTAGTATAAGGTATGTCAGGGCACTTTGCTCATACACACATTGCATAGATACAATCCTATGTGTGTAAATCAGTATATAGGGAATGTTACATTAGACAGGACTACAAGGTATAGGAGTCATATGACATCCATGATTGCATTGTAGGCAATATAGTTTGAGTTCTAAGTCTGGAAAAGCGCAAATTCTGAATTTAAAACATAGCAGCATTGTTAGGGGTTCTCTACAATAAGAATTGATTTCTCCCCAAAAAGAACCCATTTTGCAAAATTAGGTAAATGAAAGATTGGGTAAAAAAACATATAGCTCTTATATATAACTTGCAGTTTGCATCCAGCTCTTTGATGACAGACTAGTTAATAGCTTGTTGTTCTATGTTAGGATTTTAACTTACAAAGAGCAAGTCACAAAAGGTTCTCTCTGACAGAAGCAGTAACACACTGACCTACTTTACATGATTACATGCACTTTTTGAGCAGCATGGTAAACGTTCTTTGCAGAAGCCAGCAGGTATAGTAACCATCTGTACTACCTTACAAGCAGTCACAATTTCCCCCAGACAAAACTCATGTCTCTCTCCAGGGAGACGATTAATCACCAGAGTTATCTTTAAATTTTTGTTTATGCCTGAACATTACTGGAGGCCAGGAAGGAACTGGCAGCAGGTGCTTTTAAAACAAGAATATACTGGCTGTTCTGGGGGTTAACCCTCTGCTTACCTTTGTGACAGGGCCCACCCGACCCAATCACAAGTCCAAGCCCCACCAAGGTCGCCGAGTTAGAATGCATGCAGTATAATGGTGACTGGACCCTGCTCAGCCTCCTGACACCTTCATTTCCCCTTCACTGTCCTCTCAGTCTGTGTGTTTTGTCTGATGAAGATTCCGAGGGTAGAAGGGAGGCAAATATGACTGTGCGCACCCAAACAAAAATCAGTGTTGGTTGGTTTGGCAAGAAGCAACAGCAAGCAATTGGCATGGGCCACCACGCCACCGTAACCCACGGGCGGCATTATCATGGTGGCACTGTCATCACATGGTGGCTACTGCTGCCCGCTACACTACCTTACTTTACAGTAACAACAGTGCATTCACAGTGTGTGTGTGTGTGTCAATTAAAACTTAAGTTACTTACAGATCAGTTCGGGCTGGGCGAGACAGCCCGCCTCCCGGGTTAGGGACACGCACACATACACTAACTGCAGTAGTGCACTGCACAGCCTGCAGGCTGCCGCTGCTCTGCAGCCTTACTTAGGCTAACTGATTAGGCCTGATGCTGCCACACTTTGCACAGGCCCTGCCTCACCTGGTCTTTAGGGGGATAGTGAGTGTGTTTACAACAGTTCTTTAGTATCATTAGGCTGAATCCTTACTCATATAGATTGAGTCAAAAGTCAATTTTTGTGTAGAAAAAGGCTCTTTATTGATTTTAGTAAAAACATGAACAGCCGACACGTGTTTCGCCCCCTATGGCGATTCGCGCCAGGGCTTTTTCAAAATATAGATTTGTGAGGGAAAATCCCTAAGTATCGTAATTGGGGAGCCTGCAGGTCATTCCTTCCGCTTTCGCGTGTATGTTTTGAAAGCGGAAGGAATGACCTGCAGGCTCCCCGATTATGATACTTAGGGATTTTCCCTCACAAATCTATATTTTGATAAAACAGGATGTTTTGTTGGAAAACAGTAAAAACAATGATGAAGAATTGCAATGAGCAAACTGAAATGTAAATAGCCTTGAAAAAGCCATGGCACGAATCGCCATAGGGGGCGAAACACGTTTCGGCTGTTCATGTTTTTACTAAAATCAATAAAGAGCCTTTTTCTACACAAAAATTGACTTTTGACTCAATCTATTTGAGTAAGGATTCAGCCTAATGATACTAAAGAACTATAAAATTCCAATGGACCAGACTTATTTAAATAGTTAAGATATCAATACATTTCATTAATAACTGTCAACTAGAATTTATTAAAATGGTTCTAAAGTTCTCATGTTTCTTAAAGAATTATGTTCCATGTTTCCCCACAGGATGGTACAAGGTCTGTTATCAGCAGACCGGATTCAGCACCTTTGATCGAATTGACAAAGCCCATCCCAGGTACTTAGCCAATGCAATAGCTATGGGCAAGGCTGGGTCAGTGCATAGATCTCTCAACGCATCATCAAGCCTTCTAAAACCCAATAAATTGCATATGGGTTTAACCCACATACGGCGGGGTGCGACATATAATGGGCAAAAAAAGAATAGGTGACTTATTGATTCCTGCTGGTCTAGACACCTTGGGCAAGTACTATTATTTACTCCAGTCCATTTACTAGTGAAAAGCCTTGTTGGTAGAGTTCCTAGCCTTAGGTGGCAGTACAGTTTTTGGTCATGTGGTTTCTCAATAGCATCCCAATATTTTTCTAGGACAGGCCTTGTCTTGTGTTCCAGAAAATGACTCGTTAGGTGCTTAGAGAACCCCTTGGTACATGCCGATGAAATAAAAGGTGACACCTGACGATACTGATGATCTAACAAATTATCAACCAACACATCCAAAGAAATCATTGTGTCAACGCCCGGTTCCTATCTTAGTAGTGCACACTCATACTAAAGTTATGAGGTCCTGATGAGAACCCCTCCACCTGCTTGTAGTTCGAATCGCGTAGACCACCTAACTACACCATAAGAATGCAATTCTTTAAATAGCTTATTTTGAGTGGCAAAAATTAGTGATTCAACCAATTAAGTCTCTTTGGTGTACTCTAAAAATGTATTTTGTGACATTCAAAATTGTAAATATTGTTTTGCGTATGTAGGGTATGTGTGAGAGTGTGAGATTTGAATGTGAATGTTGATCAACCACGTATGAATGTTTTTTTCCTACCAATATGTACTTTTATGAAAATGTCATTTTTATGAAGATTGTATTTTGTATTGTTCGTCCTTGATATTTGATTTATTCTAACAAATTGTCCAAACTCGCACTTAGTTTAACTCTCTGCGCGTAGAAACTCAAGTTGGTCTTTAAATAGAAGTTGCAGTACTGGCTTTTGTGTTGTTGTTTAGTATGTACAGTGCAGCACATAGGCAAAGTGGGAGAAATTAGGAGAAAGAAAATTGTTTTTACTATCTAAAGCCTGTTTGCAAGTGGTGCTATTTTTGGAGCAATTTCCTGTTTACTATTGCTAGTAGATGGGGTTTTGCATGATACACCATTTGTGTTGCACCGGAACGCTCGTGTACCACTTATGAAACATCCGATTGATGCAGAGTAACACAAAGTAGTGCGTTTCACTACTTTGCATTTATTTGAGCAACATTCCTACCAACAAAACAAGGTTTACGCTGGAAAGTAAAATAGAAAAAAAAAACATTTTGCCCATGTGTCTGTCATGTTTGTAACACAATCCCTGTGCAAAATATTTGTATGTGGGGCCCCTTGTGGCATAAAGCTCATAGTAAAAAGTCCTTGGCACATGGCTTGAATGTCTATTTAAGATAGGCCAGTATATTCCTATCAGACAAATCAGAGCACCAGAGTTTCTGTTCAAATATTCTTTTCAACCCTTAAAGGACTTTTGTCAAAGGCACCGTGACCCATGATTAATTGAAACTGTGCGTCAGACATTTAATTGCCCGTAACTATCTGATGATTGTGGCTTAAAATGGAACAAGATTAACAAACAAGAGCCTTCTAAAAATAAACTACTCAAATTGAGCCAATGTCAGTTAGCCAATGACTAGGCGAATGAAAAAAGGAAGCCCAAGCAACATAGCCGGGCCAAAAACACACTGGGGCATATTATCAAGGGGCTTTATCTCCGCTTTTTTGGCTTTAAAAGCCAAGAAAGGGGAGATAAAATTATCTCCCTATTGCCTAGCTGTCGCTAACACCAGTTAGCGACAGCTAGTAGGAGATAGCGACCATCTTGGGCCCCACTTTGCATGTCAGTGATATTTATCACTAATGACATGCAAAGTGGGCGTGCCAAGATTTTAGCGACTGGAAACAGTCGCTAACATCGCTATCTCCTATTGCCAACTTTTGGAGATATTCACGCTAAGTGCAAATATCTCCAAAAGCTAACACGTGCCCTGAGCAGTTCTTAGCCATGTTATCCAATGGGAGGTGGATAACATGGCTAAGAGCATTAGCTCGCTAATGCATGAATATCGCTGACTTTTCAGCGATATTCATGCATTGCGGCCGATTTTTATCGCATTTGCGATAAACCTTGGTAATACCAAGGTTTATCTGCGATAAAAATCGCCGCAGCTCAGCGATAATTTTTTCACGCTAACCAAGCAATAGCGATAATTATTGCTATTGCTTGGTAATATGCCCCACTGTTCTTAAAAATCACTGATGACATAAGTATTTGTAAAGTTTGTGTTCACCCGTTTATTGTTACCCAACTCAATGGTACTCGTTTTATTGACCTCAGAAGTATGAAAGGCTGAGTGGACCCTTCAGGATTTGAAGCTGTGACTAGAAGGTCAAATACAAGCCCGTACAGTGGATGCATTAGTTCACTAAGCCACCAGACGCGGCTCCAGGATGCTAACTGTAGAAGTCATTGGATAGTTACCTTTTCCAATGACCTAGAAACAGTCAGTCGGATAGTTTACTGCAGCAGAACATGTCTTAAAGATACACAGAAAAAGTCTTATTAAAAAACAAACCATAATTGAGGATCATGTTTGTAAATATACAAAAACTCATCCAAAAACTAGTATAATGTTAACAAGGGGACAAGGTGCTTAAAATGGACGGTCTAAGAAAAGTTAAAAAGAAACCATAACATATATTACAGTTCGCCTGAAGCTAAGAGTGGGCCAAACCACAACCCATCAACGTCCAAAGGAGGCTGGTCTTGGCCTTATCTCTTTAATGCTGTTACTTACCACAATATTGCCTTTAATGGCAAGAAAAAAGCCAATGTAGCACTATAAAAGCCACAGTCTGCAAGCATATAGAGGAGTCTTAACTGTCTTCAACAATCCAAACGGCTGGACTACAAACCAAGTTGTCTGTGATGGTTGGATGCCTTTTATTAAGTCTCTCTTAAAAATATAAGGACAAAGAAATGATCCAGCATTTTCTGGGCCTACACTTTCACACTACTTACTCATGGTCCTTTGTTAGATCGTGAACATGTGCACTAATGGGAAAGATAGTTAGTGGTCTTCTTGCATTAAACAGTGCAACCATTTGGCTACAATAGGAGGACCAGGAATTGGTAGCCAAGTTTAATGGGATTTATATAAAATAGTAATAATGTTTGCGTAAATCATTCTCAACACTATGCAGAACAACAGCAGTAATACTTGATGCTCAGAAATCTATCTAAAGCTATTTGAACTATGCATTCAAAATCTAAATATCCCACGCACAGACCTTAAAGGTAAAAGGATTCAATTGTTTAAAGAGTCTCAGTAGTCAAAGTGTTCCATATGGGAAAGAAATGCATTGCACAGCAAGTGTGAAGGGAAGAGCATTTGCATCCCAGAAGCTCTGTCAAGAGTCTTAATAGAATCGATAAAGTGTCAGCCTAAACCACACTTAAAGTCCAAAGGGTCATTGAGGTCTAAACCTCTAAACATCCATTCAGGGGACAGTTAGGAATCATGAAAAGGGGTTGGCAAAAGGGTTCAAAGGGACCTCTGCAGTGGGATACGGACGGGAATCGGCAAAGAAGTCCACGAGTGTCCGAGGTGAGAGTTCTGCTCTAGTTCAAGGAAAGTCTACTCTTCTCATTCCGGACAAATGGTAGGTTATAGTCCATAGAACTGTAAGCAACACCCCTTTACTTGCATCATTCTTAGTAATCAATTGTCAGAAAGATTCACACACTGTAGGCCGGAACAATTGTCGAAAATCCCACACTAGACATGGAAACTGCGTCTACTTCCCATCCCAGGTTTGGGATCCATTGTGTATTCATAAACATTACAGTTCTGTGTGTTCTGTGCCAAAGTCCTTTTCCCAGTGCATGTATCCATTGCTTATACAAGAATGTATCTGTTCTGAAGTAGCAATGCATAAGAACACCAGCAAATACATTCCAGATCAGCAGAAACAGCAGACAGTGAACTTTTTATATACAACATATTAAAGTATAAGCCTACAGAATCATGCCAATTTAAGCTATTAAATCAAAGTTTTCACATTTAATATACATGTGCACATTTAACATTAAATAATTATACTTTCTTAAATCATTTTAGTTTATAATGCTTTAGCATACAATGAACAATTAAGTTTATCAACTGTAAGTGTGACTAAGAATGATATTTGAAAGTTCCTACATGAAACGTAAATGCATAGACAGAATAAAGGATTTAGCTTTTGTCAAAATCACAAGTTCACAAATGTAACAATGGCTAAGAACTAATAATTATGACACTAAAAGTTACATAGACAGATTTGCACACGTTTTAGTCCTAATAAATTGTGTGTTAATCATGAGACACAATAACGTGAAGAAATGATTCTTCTCAGTTCATCAAATGATTATTTCTAAATCAAGTGTATTGAATACATTATCTAATAATTAAGGACTGTTACTAAATTAATATTTAAATTAAACACTATGGGCCAGATGTAGGTAAATCTTTTTTTCCGACTCTTAAATACCGACTCATACCGAATCGATATTTCAGAATCGGAAAACGGGGTGTAGATAAAAAATCTGTAAAATTTACTGATTCGGTATCATTCAGTATTTCAAATCGGAATTTACCGAATCGGCATTTACTGAATCAGTAAATACCGATTCGGTAAATACCGAATCGGAAAATTCCGAATCGGGAGTTCTAAAAAATTACATGTGACCCTGTAAACCAATCAGGAACACCCACCACACCCCACAACAAAGGCACAGAGGAAACAACCAATCAGAATCAAACACCCCTCCCCAGCACCTGGGAGTGGCCTCACCCATGCAGGTGCAGAGCAACTGAACAGTTAGCGGAGCAGGAGGAAAAAGAGAGGAGCTGGCTTTCCAGAGCTTACCTGTTCATCACAATGGAGTCTTAGGAAGGGCAGAAGGATGCTGGAGAGAGAAGAAGGAAACTAAAATTTAGCTCAGCAGAACTGCAGGTGCTTGTGGAAGAAGTGGTAAAGCACCACACCCACATTTTTGGGAAACAGTCTCTGCATGTTGAAGAGTCTGTAAAAAGAAACACATGGCTTGACATCCAGACAAAGGTCAATGCCATTGGGGTGACGCACAGGGAGATCGACGACCTCAAGAAAAGATGATACGACCTCCGCGTCATCACAAAGAAGAAAATTGCTGCCCAAAGAAAAGAAGCTGGTGTCACAGGTGGGGGAAAACCGAGCTCCAAGATTAACAGAGCTTGAGGAGCTAGTGGAATCCACCCTGGAGCCAGAGAGCATCCATGGAA
The DNA here is from genome assembly GCF_964263255.1 of Lissotriton vulgaris. Lineage (NCBI taxonomy): Eukaryota > Metazoa > Chordata > Amphibia > Caudata > Salamandridae > Lissotriton > Lissotriton vulgaris. The sequence continues at coordinate 505,367,395 of NC_141694.1, forward strand.
TTGGGGACATAGATAGCTCTGCCAGAGCTTCAGAGAAACAAGGTAAGATGCATGGACAGTAATCCCCACCCATCACCCTGCCCCCCTTCCCCACTGTGTGTAAGCATAACACTCCAGAACAGCTATTACTGATGGCCAGCAATGCATCATGGGAGACGTAGTCATAGGTACATACATGCAATGCATACACCATAGAACCCAGCAAGGCATACCGCACACAACTTCGAGCAGCTGATGTAGACTAGGCAAATGTGTGCCATAAATGTATTTAATTGAGACACACCGGTGAAGGACACCACAAATCCTATGTCCATATCATTTCACAGGAGAGTCCTTACGCAGTACAGCACCAGAAAGGGAGGAGAGGGCACCAGTACCTAAAAGAAAGGAAACTGAAAGACAAAGTGCAGGTCACAGCACTGTTGAAAAAGAGAACACCACAACCCAGGAAGCCACAACACCTGAGTGAGCCACAACACCTCAGCCGCTTTCCCCTCTATTGTTTGGAACATCTGAGTTGGAACCAGCAGCACTGTCGCCAACACCAACAACACACTCATCCATGCAGGGAGGAGCAAGGAGGCTTGATGTGCCCCCTCTGAGGATTCTGCAAACCTCAGATGAGGAGGATGAGGAGGGTGAAATGCAGAGAAATCCACCAGTGGCTGACAAGGCCAGGCAGCAGAGTACTGCTGGCGCTGTGCGAACCAGTGTCCTTGGCAGAAGGGCACGGGAGAGGGGTGAAGGGCAGGAAGGAGAGGGGGTCTTCTGTGGCCTGGAGGCCATCATGGTTAAGGTGCAGCACCTGCAGGTGAAGGTGTTGTTGGCAGTGCACAGGCAGGTGCGCAGCATCAATTACAAACTTTCACACATTGACCATGGAATATGCAACATTGCTGTGAGCATGGAGGCAATTGCTAAGGGGATATCAGACATCACTCAGTACATGGGTGCTCTGTCTGACAAGTTGGACAGAGACCACTTAGAGCGTCGCAGAGAGCGCCAGTGTATGCGGCAGCAGTCTAAGGCCCTGAACCGCTTTGCCACAGCAACGTCACTGCTAGGCCGGCGTTCAATATCAAGGCAGGATGCAATAGTGCACTGCTGCACAGACTTATCAAGGGGCATGGGGAGAGTCACCTCTGCAATGGAGCAGATGCTCACTAACCAGACAGGCACTGCTGGTGACACAGGTGTGGATGAAACAGAAGGGTCCACCGGCAGGAGTGGCTCCAGCAGACCTGTACCTGAGATGCGTAGGAGCGTCAGGCGCAACATTTCAGACCCAGACACCACCCAAAGTCTGGATACACAGCCTCGTTCATCCCGCACTCTAGTGCGTAGCCGAAAACGTTAAAGATTGCCCACACCCCACAGGACTGGTCACAGTGAGGGTAACTGTGAGCACGCAGTCATGGACACAGACATTGTCGGACAACGGCATTTGAACATTTGCATAATGTAGTGATAATTAAACTACATCCTACACCTGTCTGTGTCTCATTCATTACCTAGAAATAACGACATATGATCTCTGCCCGTCTCAATCTACCATCTGTTGCTGCTGCTCCTGTTGCTTGGGGCTCTGCCTGTTCTTGGTCATCATCAATGTCCTCGTGATGTGTTACCTCCACCTCTGTGCCTTCTCTGGTGGCAAGATTGTGCAACATGGCACAGGTCGCTATTATCTTGCAACACAGGATTGGGGTGTACTGCCGTGCACCTCTACTCTTGTGGAGGCAGAGGAATCTGCTCTTGAGGAGTCCAAATGTGCGCTCCACTACGTTGCGAGTAGACCTGTGAGCCACATTATAACGTCTCTCACTCCTGGTAGTTGGATTGAGGTCGGGTGTCAGACGAAGGAACGCAGGGCATATGCACTATCGCCTAGGTGGTGAAGAGAGGTCCATTAGTTACATACGCATGACACATGCATCTGCCATGACTATCAGGGTGTATCACAGTTTATCTAGCAGATATCCGTCCCCAAACTCTCCAGCAACAAGCTGTGTGTATATCCCACTATTCTGGGAAATGTAGGAGTCGTGGGTGCTACCAGGAAATTTGGCCACTATGTCTGTGATGATGTTGCCAGCATTGCATATCCAGGAACTTCCGGAAAAAACGGGACAGGCAGCTCTGGAAAACACCACCAACTGCAGCAATCACACTCTGGTAGCTCCCAGAGGCAAGCAGGTGTAGGCTACACAGCACCTGCACATGGGTTGGGATAGCGTGGGCCCTGGGTGTTGGGTGATCCAGGTATGGGTGGAGGTCCCTAATCAGGTCCAGGATGGTTCTGGGGTATAGCCTGTACCTCTGCAGTATCTTTGGCTCGGTCAGTTGGAATAGGGTGATCCTCTGCCTGTAGACCTGCTCCTCCCTTCTCCAAACCCTCTCTCCTGCTGCCTGTAGCCGTAGCCGCCTCGCAATCACGTAGAATGCCGTCATTCTTGCTAAACTGTTGCATTTTGGGCCCTTTTTTATAGCCTGCACCTGGTTACCACCTGCTTTCAATCCATGGTAAATACCGACTCTTAAATACCGAATTTCATGGAATTCGGTATTTTTTGCCTTTCCTACATCTCGATGGGCCATTTTTACCATTACTTATTTACCGATTCGGTAAATAAGAACTCAGTAAATAAGGATTCGGAAAATACAGATTCGGAAAAATACCGACTCTTATTCACCGAATCAGGTACTTTTTGGCACCTACATCTCAAATTCGGAATACCGGTCAGTAACGGCCAAAATTACCGATTTCGGCCATTACCGACCGGTATTTGGACACCTACATCTGGCCTAATATGAGTAAATTCACACATTCTAAAATAAAGGCACTCTTTCATAGCAATGTTGGGTGTAATGTCTCATTCATAATTATGTCACGTGAGGCACATGTGCAAAGTGTCCATTTAAATCAGGCATCTGTAAAAAAATCCTCTCATGAACTGTTAACGTGTAAAGAATGGGAAACTTTGCCCTCCACCAATCCCCACTGTGATGGCGTATCAAGCCAGCACATCAAGGTCTTGTCAAATGTTTTGGATTACAGTTTTGTGGTCTTCATCATTTTCCTTCTGGAATCTTCAAGAGCTTTAATGCTCTCTTTCTCTTCACTCCCTTCTTTACCTATGCATGTCTGTACACCTTAACAATCAAGAGTAACATAGCACAAAGAACAATTATCAATAAAGTTCTCAAGATGCTTCCGAAAATTCCACTCACTAAGTGTCCAAACCATATGCATGTAGCAGAAAATCCATTCCCTATTGCATCCTTAGCATTTGTTGCTGTTAACCATTTCAAATAATTTTTCAGGTGGGTAATGTTGCTAATGTATTTCTTCAGGTTCTTACTCTTAACTGTAATATAAGTAGATTTTTTGACATGTGTATGTTTAAGCTCTGTGTCTTGTAAATGATGCAGTAAATTCAGTATTATCAGCAAAACAACTAGTACTAGGGTAGCAATAGCAAATACTGCTGCACATATGCGTTTGCGGCTAAGAACACTTGCACCATGAGTTCTCTAATGACAGACCGTTTCGTCTTTGAAGATTTCAGCACAGTTCAGTGTCAGTTAGGTCACAATAGCACAAGCAGCACAGCACAGTTTAAATGTCTCTTTTGAATCTTTGTTTTTCATCTTTAATAAATGCATAGTTCACACTCAATGATTATCACTTCCATATCAAGTTCAGTCAGTCTGTCTAGCGGCAATGCAATTTCAAAACTCAGTTCAGCCACAAAGTTCACATCAAGGAGTTTCAGGATGAGGTGAATTGTATTATCAAAAGGAGTGAAACACTATCTCCCAATCATTGTATGCTAAATAGGTCTATTAAGGTGAAGACTACCTCTGACAGGGTACCCATGCTCATTCAACCCTCCTCACTGCTGGCCCTTCTTCTTCACTGTCACTCAGGGTAGATTTGTTGGCATCTTTTTGTATCATACATAGTACATGAACCTCAATCGAACTGCGCCTTCCTCTCTCCTGTCTCCTGGGCCAACGATTTCAGGGTACTACTCGCATAGCTATTGCACTCGGCCCTTCACCAAGGTCTGAACTTCGAGCAGTCAACTCTACTGAATTGAACCCTTCTGTACTAACAACAGTTGACCCCCATCAGGCCAAAAGAGTGCTGTCTCAGTAGCTTGCTGATCCCCAATAGCTTCACTAACCTTCTCCCTCTGTCTCACTGTAACCTACGGTACATCAGGAACAGGTGCTCTTATATTAGCAAGGAGACACAGGACTCAGTGAGTATGGGCAGCATGTACCCAATTACGAAGACCTCCACACTTCACAGCACTTGTGGTAACCAGTATGACTTGGCTTGGCCCACACTACCGAGGTTCCAAGCACGACTTGCGCACATGCTGCTTCAACATAACCCAATCACCGGGACTGAGGTCATGGCACTGCTCCTGTCGAGGCAACGCTGTAGCCTCTCCAACCTGGAGAGGCACAGAATGTACCATGTTGACCAGTCTCTTGCAGTAATCAAGGATCACGTTATCTTTAATATTCACAAGCATATTCAGAGACAGAGCTGGCTGTTTGCTGGCTCTTCCTATGATGATTTCAGGGGGCAACAAACCTGTCCTCCTATTTGGAGTACTTCACTAACTCATCAACACATGAGACAATGCTTCAGGCCACTTCAGATATGTTAAATCACAGGCTTTAGCCAGTCTGGATTTCAATGTGTCTCTCACCATCTCCACAATTCCAGAAGCCTTAGGACAGTAACTGCAATGAAGTCTCTGCTCAACTTGTAGTGCTACACATAACATCTTTAGGGTTTATGTTCAGAATGTTAAAATTAGTTCCTTGGTCTGACTCCTGAGAAGTCAGAAACCAAAACTCAGTATTAACTCCCTCAACAACAGCTCAACTACTGTGAGACTTTCATTTCCCCTAGTCGGGTAAGCTTTCACTCACTGTGAAAAGATGCACACTATCACTAGGGCAAATATCAGTCCATTGCCAACTGGCATCTTTATGAAGTCCTATTGCTCTCTGTCAAAAGGACCTCCTAATTTCCCTATGTGACTCATGGTTACTGGTGTTTTCTTACCTGAATTCTGCTGTTATCACACCATGTGTCTGAGGCACAACCTTTCTTCTAGTTATCTGAATCTTGGGTTAAATCAGGTTTTCCTAAAAAGGCACACCATGGCATCCCTCCCTACATGGGCATGACCATGAAAATGTTTTGTCATGGGAGATAACAAGCTGTCAGGTTACGTGAGTCTTCGAGCAGTTGAAACCCAAATCTCATCCTCATCTCTTATGACACAATCTGCTCTGCCCCAACCATGCTGTTCTGCTTCAGGCACTTCTTCATGTAATCTCTCCCGAGTATCAACTGTAGACATCAAAAAACTGCAGTCAGTGACAACTGATCTTTCATTGACATATTCCCCATTAAAGGTGCAAGAATTTAAGGCACAACAGCATGCACTTTCATCTGCATATTTTTGCCAACCGTTAAGTAGTCCATGCCCTGTTGATGAGTGTCACACTATACCATGGCAATTTAGGCAGGCAACCTGATATCTGTAATTAAAACTAGGGATACTCAGGCAATTAAAGCTGCGAGGGCGGAGTACAGAAAAACTCTAAAACTTGCCAAAACTATATGGGATGATAATCGTTGGCAGGACCTTTATGAGGCCAGTCTATCAGGTAACCAATTGAAATTCTGGCAGGTAGTTAAATGGGGAGGATGTGGTGATCAGCAAACCCCAACTAACCATGTCTCTGCGGATACGTGGGTTGAGTTTTTTTCAGCCCAGTTTTGTGGTAAGCAAATAAATGATAATCCAAGCGAGGAGGGAATGTTGTTACTTCCACAGTTGGTGAACGGCGGACATGTGGTTTTTAGTGAACGTGAGACGGAGATAGCGATACAATTAAGTAAAAATGGCAAAGCACCCGGGATGGACTGTGTCCCAGTAGACCTTTTTAAACATGATATGGAAAATTGGGTCCCGTATATCACTGCCCTGGCTAATGCCATTGCTTTGGGAGCAGATATCTCGGTATCTTGGAGAGGGGCAGAGATTCTCCCAGTACACAAGAAAGGAGATAAGTCTAGTGCGGCGAATTATCGCCCCATTAGCCTCATCGACGCACTGCAAAAAGTAATGGCCAGATTGCTGTTAGGCAGAATACAGTCATAGGCGAGGGAAGAAAAAATCTTGTCCCCACTACAGGCAGGCTTTAGAGCCAACACAAGCACTATCGACCAGGTAGTCAGATTCACCATGATTTACTGGAAGACGGTGCATCTAGGAGGAGGTACATTATACGCTGCGTTCGTAGATTTAAAATCTGCGTTCGACCTGGTCCCTAGAGATAAGATGTGGTTGGCACTAAGTAAAATGGGAATGCCTCCTGACTTATTAGACTTAACGATTAGGTTACATAATCATAATTTTGCGAGAGTGAGATGGGGATCCCAAAACCAAGTAACGGAGTCATTCCCTGTTACGCGGGGAGTCAGACAAGGGTGCGTCTTGGCACCATCCCTCTTTCTCCTATTCATTAATCAGGTAGTGGAGTTCCTTTCGTCTGTTTCATCTGATGCCCCTGTATTGGGAGGGACTAAATTCCCACTTTTAATCTTCGCCGACGATACCCTGATTCTGGCCAAAACCCAGGTGGGGTTGCAAACTGCCATTAATAAATTCACAAAGTTTTGTAAACTAAATGATCTGGAGATTAATGTCTCGAAAACCAAGTTTATGGTATTTACAAAATGTAAACCACGTAAGGGTTATGTTACCATGAACGAAGTATCATTAGAGCAAGTATGGGTAATGACCTACCTAGGTGTATCTATTGATTATAGACTGCGGTGGAGAGAACAGATTGAGGCTATGTGCCTCAAACTAGCTAGGTTATCAGGGTGTCTCGTGAAGGAACAGCGTTGCTCCCTCACGAAAAGAGTACTTCCTGCCACGAAAATCTATAAGGCCAAAATTAGTTCGGCCGTTCTTTATGGCTCTGATCTATGGGGTCATGCTGATCTTGCACCACTAGATAAAATTCAGAACAAATTTTTCCGAAGCTTGGTAGGTTTACCGCCCTCAACCCCCACAATCCCACTATTGCTCGATATGGGCTGCCAATCTCTTAAAAATCAAGCTCTATTTAGAATGGTTGCTTTATGGAGAAGAATTTGGTCTACCCCAGAATTGATAATGTTTGCTAATGAGCTTCGGGAGGTTCAACTATCTTTTGGCTCAGGATATATACCCTGGTTCAAAAGTATTAAAGCAACCCTCCTTAAGATGGGTCTACCATTACATTGGTCAGATCCAGGTAATCAAACCTTTCCCTCAAAGAATGAGTTTAAACAGTTGTTCTGGTCAGTTGTTAAAAATGATATGATTTCACTTTCAGCTGGTTCTTCACTTACCAGTTCCTTCTTGCTTTATAAAGTAATTCCCCAACTTGAGACGTATTGGGATAACATCACCAAAGGCCTAGATAGAAAACTCTATCATCAATTCAGAGTAGGCACTTTACCAATTAGGGAATTTACTAACAAATGGCAGAATAGTCTGAAAATGTTGCCCCTTTTGTTTAGAAGTTAACGAAACTGAGAGCCATTTCTTATTTGAATGTCATGCCTATCGCGCACCCCGCCTGAAGTGGCTCAAACCAGTTTGTCGACGAACTAAAATACGGGTGTGTAAAGAAGCAATACACATTCTAAGAACTAATACAGCTGAGTGGGTGTCTATTGGTTTGGCAAAATATCTTGGATGGGCTTGGGTAATCCGAGCAAGGTATATCAAAGAAGCTAGCAAATAGCATCCATTATTAAATTTAACTAGATTATTTCGAAACTGAAATTGACTGATTATGATCTGGGACATATTGCCTGTTATATTCATTGGTTCTAATATTGTGTATAATGGAAACTGTTCCAGATATTGTTGGTATGGCTTTTTGTTGATAACTGCTAAAGGAAAAAAATGTATTAAGTGGTTATTTGCTTATATTAAGGTTTATCCTTTTTAAATTTTTGCTTTTGACTAATATCATTCTCTTCTTTTTTTCTGTAAATTTTTATGTATGTTATGTCTTTTATGAAGGAAAACTTCGAAATAAAGACTATAAAAACTGTAATACATTTCTCATGCCCTCCCCATTGGGGAATGGTGACCCTGAAGAGGTCACAAATCCATACTGGGACCACAACTGTCCAAAGTCATGAACGCCACCAAAGCCATATCGACTATAAGGTACGAAACCTTGGTTTTGTTCTGGACGACTCTCTTTCAATGCGGCACCATGGGGTCAGAGTGGCAGCCACCTGTTTTTCCATCTTAAGGTGGCTCCGGAAAATCCTCTGGATACTCCCGGACTCAACAAGGCACACTGTAGTCCAGGTACTGGTCACCTCTCGCCTGGACTACAGCAGTGTGCTCTACCTTGGAGCCACCCTTGAAATCCAGAGGAAACTCCAGCTTGTCAAAAATTCAGCTGCACATCTCCTGTGCAATGTCCCCTGGAGATCCTCCATCTCCCCCTATTTAAAAGACCTACACTGGCTCCGTATTGAAAGCCGAGTGAAATTCAAGGCCCTCTGCTTCATGTTTAAGATCAAGCAGGGGTGTGCTCTGGTATACCTCCATTCCCTGGTCCAACAATACTCTCCACCTCGTCTTCTTAGATCTTCATCTCTAGGGAACTTTATGATTCCACATTTTAAACTGACGAGAATGGGCGGACACTCCTCTTCCTGTCTGGCTCCTAAGCTATGGAATTCTCTCCCTGTCGCACTGAAATTCGAACCTTCTTGGATAAAATTTCGAAGAGATCTTAAAACCTGGCTCTTCCCTCAGTGATATTTGTTGGGACTTTAATGCCACCTCTAGCGGCGCCGGGAGACCCCATGTGGGTAGCTGAGTGCCTTACAAGTTTAACTACAAATACAAATACAAGTGAAAAATGGCTCTCTCAGCCGGTCTGAAACACAGCATGTTCTAGTAAGAGCAATCAATTCAGCCACTTGTGCTGAAATAACTTATTGAAGCCCAGAGGCTTCAACCACACCTGAGACTGTACAAACAGCATAGGCAGCTTTCAACTTTCCATTTTGGTCTCTCAAACAGGAACCATCAATAATTAGCACATGCTTTAAATCAGGTACAGGGTCAAGGCTGATTTGCATATAGCCATTGTCTGACCTAGGGTGGTGTGGAGTGCAAAAAAACGATGGATTTAGGCCCAGATCTGTGTACTGGGGTGAATGTAAGACATTGTTTTGCATTCTGTCCATCAACTGTGTTTTTTGCAATTTAAATCAGGTAGTGGCACATCTTGTAGGTTAGGTCTCTGCTTTCTTCATATTTCGGAAACATCTAATAACTCACTGTTTCATTTCCAGGAAGGAGCAACAAGGTGGCAGGGTTCATTATAGTACACCCCCAAAGGATGAGGTTCTCAGCACCAAGGATGATTTACTCCTGCTATTGGTAAGATGTGTTTGCGTATGAATCAACAGCACTTTAACTGAATTGGGAAGAATCACAGTCAGTGGGTGACCCATAGCAATGCTCTCACACTGTTCCAGACTCACACTAGTGGACCCAACTGCTTATAGGCAAATAGGCAGGGCAGCGGCTACGGGGTCAAGTGTGACAGAAAAATAAGCCACTGGTCAGCAGTAATTGCTGTGGATCTGCTCACTGAAAGAGTGCAGCCCTGTCTTTCTGTGTAAAACAGAACAAAACGTTTAGTGTAATCAGACAATCCGAGGGCTGGGGCACAGCAGAGACATTCTGACAGCTGTGAAAAGGCACACATGCAGCTGTCATCCCATGTTATCTGATCTGGCACATCTTTGTGTGTCAACAACTGGAGAGGCTTAGCCATCAGGGAAAAGTTGGGAGCCCACTGTCGACAGTAGCCCATCATTCAAATGAACATTCAGACTTCTTTTTGTATAATTAGCAGATTAATTTTCAGAATTGCTGAGATTCTCTCTTGTGCCCTTCATTGCTCCTTTCTCAATCAATGTAATCACCTAGATACAGGATTTCTTTCTTGCAGAACTGTAATTTGGTCGGGGGCCCCTTATGTCCATTCTCAACTATTCAGCAAAGCAATAGTGTCACGCTTGCAAGCCTCCTGTGTATTGAATGCCACCAACAGGTTATTGATGTACTTGAATAGGACTGTGTGATGTAGCATCACTAAGGACTCTTCTTGAGTATCTGATTAAAGGTAGACAGACTCTCTGTATACCTTTGTGGGACTGAGCACCATGCCAAGCTTCAGCTGCCAAAATGGAAAGCAAACCGAAACTGCTTATCCTTTTGCAATGGTATCGAAAAGAAGTCTTGGCAAAAATAAATGAAAGAAAACCACTTGGCCTCACATGGAATCTGAAACAAAATCACAGCTGGATTCAGTACCACAGGACAACAAGGAACCCCTATTGAATTTACCCTTCAAAGATCCTGCACAATGCTGTACATTCCTTTGAGTTTCTACAAACCCATGATGGGTGACTTTCATGCACTCCTCATAATCTCCTTCAGTATGCTTTTCTTGATTCATGAGTCAATCACAGGAGTAATCGCAGCAATAGTTTCAGCTGTCAGATGATATTGTGGGATTCCCTGGAACTCAGCATTCGGCATCACAGTGATGCAGACTGGTTCAACACCTTTTATAAGTCTGATGTCTTTGCCTGAGAAGTCCCAGACTTTGGGTTACACTTTGTCTTTCAATTCCGTGGACAAGAAATCTATGGTTCACAAATGATACATTGAAATGTCTGATCCTTGTCTGGCAAGTTTGAAAACAATATCCTCATCATGGGCATGGACCTCAATGCGATTTGGGGTGCATAAAATGTCTTGTCTAAGCAGATTGACAGGACTGGAATCACTCACCACAAATTGGTGATGATTCTCAAAAGACTCTATTTTGACAGGTACCATTTCGGAAACAGGTATTTTTATGTAATGGCAAATCCTACAATTTGGATCTTTCTCCCAAGAGGGGTGGGTTAGGAACCTCTGTTGTTCTCACAGTGTTGTGGGTAGCACCAGTGTCAATGAGGAATGTAGCAGGATTCCCATGCACCTCACCATCCACATATGGACCACTGTGATCTACATCTAAGGTTGTGCCAAGTACCTAATCCTCCTCCCCTCTCAGGCCCCGTCATTGAGACAGGTCGGAACTAAAACCATCTGTTTGGAGTATGGAATATAGTTGGGACATATTCTCGGGGCTTGTGGAACTTGCACTGCTTGAGCTTGGGGAGCATTGGGATTTTTAATTCTGTATCTCTAAACCTAATGTGCCTGAACCATAATATTTCCCTGGAACTGCACAAATCCACCATCTTGTACCTGATTTCTATTTACCATATTACCAGTATTAAGTCGACATTTGCATTTCCAATGCCACAACCAGCCTCATTTGTGGCAGGGGTTAGTTTTCCTTAACCACTGCACATCAACAGCTGTTCTAGGATTAAATGGAACACCTCGTCTTCTACCTTCTAGCTGAAACCATTGCTGTTGAAAGCCATTAACACCTTGCATATCCTCCCTGCGAGACGCCACAATTATCAATAAACAGCTGATTCTGACCTCTCTGTGCAGCCTTCATTAGTGCAATCATCACATTTTCTTTCAGCCTTCTATGCTTCATTTCCAATTCATCGCTAGAGTACTATGCGTACTGCAGGATTTCATCAATGGACTTACTCTGCCAACAAATTCGATGCTGTTGGATCTTTGAGCTAATCCCAAGTCTCAATTCGTAGCAAATCTGTAAACAAAATGTCCCATCTCAGTTTCTGAGATATTATCTGTCCCACTGAACTGTTTAAATGCCTGCAACAATCTTTCATAATAGCTTGAATTGAGTCTTTAGATTCTTGGATTGTGCTGTCAACTTTGACCCAGTTGACTTCCTAATGAGAGATTTTCAATTTCTCCTGATATTTCTTCATTACTAGTGGGGATGGAGCATGTGATTCAGGATTTCTCACCAGCTCCCCATCGGCCCAATCAAAGCAACCTTGAATTCAATCTATAAGTCAGTCACTTAAGTCCACAATTGTAAAATAAGGTATGCAAGTCCTTACATAGAACCTTGGAGATCTTCAAAACCACTCAACCTAGGTAGTCATTTGTAAAGGATGTAAGATCAGCCCTACTCCATGGTACATGTACACACCCTCCTCCTGACTCCTCTCTCATGGGAAGCAGATCTACATTGTCATCATCCTCCTCTGTTCAAGATAGAAGCTTTTGTATCCTGGCTTTCCTTGCCTCCTTTTTCAGTGACAATCTACCTACTCACTTGTCCAGCTTGCTCCTTTTCTGCACATAGGGTATTAATTCACTAATCTGTAACTTCATTCCAGGGGTGCGCATGTTTGCAATGTCTTGTTTGCTAAAGCACAACCTGTAGCTTTGCTGTAGGTCTTTAGATCTCTGATAGTCAATTCCATACTCCTGTGCTAGTTCTGAATTTCTATCATGAGCCTGCCCTGCATGTCTAGAAATGTCTTTACATAGAGATAATAGTTCATCATCCTGGTAAATCTCTAATCAGGCTGGACGGAGGGCTCCAACTATCAGTTCTTCCGTGGCTTTTTATAACTTAGCCCCATTCATAACTCTATCTCTTTCAGGAGTTTGAGCAATAGCTTCTCCACTCATTTCCGGATTCTCACTATTTGTCCGAGTGTCTATGACTCTGAACCAATCATTCAAATCTTGGGCAGTAAAACCTTGTTTTTTCTGCTGGAGTATTTAGAATTATCTCTCCACTATAAGTTCCACTCCATGGAGCAGGCATTTAATACCAAAGGTTCATATCAGAAGTTGACGTTCAAATAGACACTTTGGCTCTAAGGATACTGTTGTTCATCATCAGTGGGATATTTGAGTTGGGCGGGAAAATAGGTGACAGTTTCTTAGGGTGCACCCAAAACACTTGTGGAATTTACTTGTGTCAGAGCCATAGGAGTCTGAGGAACCTGTCTCACCACTAAACTTGTTGAATAATCAGCATGGACATTAGTCCCAGTAGGAATAGCCAATGTATGGGTTGTATTCCCCACCTCTTCAGGCTCGTACAAAGGCACAACTGGACCAATAGTGACAAGAACTGTCAAACATTCCGTGGCATTTAAAGCATGTGAAGAGGAAGGAATTGTCATTACCGAACTATCTCCGACTGAACTTGGATTCATATCAATGGGTGCTGAAGAACCATCAAAAGGCCCACCAATATGTTCAGTACTTGGTCCACAAGTCTGTGTCTCAACATATGGAGGTGGATGATTTAGCAATAATTCAGTCACAAAATCCTCATCTAATTTGCTGTCACTATCCTCAGGATTATTGTATGTTGCTTCTGTCTCTATATGCTTTTTCTTTTCTTTGCATTTGCCGTTTTCTTCTCCTTTAGTTGTCAATACAGGATGTAATATGGTTTCCTCAACTATGTCAGTCCTCCATGTTTTCTGTTCTGCATCCCATCTAGCATGCAATCAATCAATCAATCATTGCATTTCTAAAGTGCGCTACATACCCGTGAGGGTCTCAAGGCGCTGGGGGGGGGGAGGCGCTACTGATAAAAGAGCCAGGTCGTGAGAAGTCTTCTGAAGGCCAGCAGGTCCTGGGTCTGTCGTATGCTGGTAGGGAGGGCGTTCCAGGTCTTGGCGGCGAGGTAGGAGAAGGATCTGCCGCCGGCGGTGGTTTTTTTGGATACGAGGAACTGTGGCGAGGGCGAGGTTGGCTAAGCGGAGGCTTCGGGTGGGGATGTGGAAGCTGAGACGGTTGTTGAGGTATGTGGGTCCTGTGTTGTACAGTGCTTTGTGTGCGTGGATGAGGAGTTTGAAGGTGATCCTCTTGTTGACGGGAGCCAGTGTAGGCCTCTCAGGTGGAGTGTGATGTGGCTGCATCCAGGGACGTTGAGGATCAGACGTGCAGAGACGTTCTGGATTCGTTGTAGTCATCTCAGGAGCTTGGTTGTTGTTCCTGAGTAGAGGGCGTTTCGCGTAGTTGAATCTGCTGGTGACGAGGGCCTGGGTGACGTTTTTTCTCGTGTCGGGAGGGATCCACTTGAAGATCCTGCAGAGCATTCGGAGGGCATTGAAGCAGGATGCAGAGATGGCGTTGACTTGCCTGGTCATGGAGAGGGTGGCGTCGAGGATGACCCCCAGGTTGGGTGCGTGGTCTGTGGGTTCCGGGGCTGTGCCAAGTGATGTGGGCCACCAAGAGTCATCCCAGGCTGATGGGGTGGGTCCGAGAATGAGGACCTCCGTCTTGTCTTAATTCAGCTTCAGTCTGCTGTCCTTCATCCAGTCGGCTACGGCCTTTATTCCTCTGTAGAGGTTGGCCTTGGCGGTGTGGGGGTCTTCGGTAAGGGATATGATCAGCTGGGTGTCGTCGGCATAGGAGATGATGTTGAGGTTATGTTAATGTGCGACGTGGGTGAGCGGTGCCATGTAGATATTGAACAGCATCGGGCTGAGGGAGGATCCCTGTGGGACGCCGCAGATGATCTTGCTGGTTTTTGAGCGAAAGGGTGGGAGGCGGACGCTCTGAGTTCTGCCGGAGAGGAAGGATGTGGTCCAGGCCAGGGCCTTCTCTTGAATTCCGGCGTCATGGAGGCGTGCTGATAGGGTGCGGTGGCAGACAGCGTCAAAGGCTGCTGACAGGTCCAGGAGGATGAGGGCGGCTGTTTCTCCATTGTCCATTAGGATCCTGATGTCATCAGTGGCGGCGATGAGGGTGGTCTCGGTTAAGCATGGGTGGAAAATCCGGTTCGCTCGGGGATTTTGCGGATTTTCAGTAAATTCGCAATCCGCGAGATTCGCGAATTTTCTGCAAAATCCACGAGCGGAACGGATTGGTTCAAAAGTTCAAGCTGACTTTTGTAACTCTTTTAGAATGGCGCCGGCAAGCTGCCAGAGCCATTCTAAAATAGTTGCAAAAGTCAGCTTCAAAAGGAAGCTCTAATAGATAAAGTAAAGCAGGTGGTGCTCAAATTCAGTTACCCAATCATTAATCACCCCAAACTTGGGGTGATTAATGATTGTGCAACTTAATTTGACCTTCAACTCCAGCACCTGCTTTACTTTATCTATTGGTGCTTCCTGTTGAAGCTATTTGCAGCTATTTTAGAATGGCGCTGGCAGCTTGCCAGCGCCATTCTAAGTGGGGCTGATGGCAGAAGGGCACAAAAGTGGGACAGAGGGCAGAAGGGGACAAATAATGAGTGGGGCAGAGGGCAGAATGGTACAGAAACGAGTGGCATCGAGGGTAGATGGGCATAAAAAACGAGAGGGTGGCAGTGATTAACCAGCAAAAAAAAAACCCTGCGAAAACGCAAAGCGCATCACGAACACCCGCAAACACGCAAAGTGCCCTGCGAACACCCGCGAACTCGCAAAAATACAAAAATCCACAATTTCGCACAAATTCGCAAATTTTGCAGATTGCAAATTTGCAAATCCGCAAATTCGCGGATAGCGAAATTCGCCCATGCTGTGGTTGCTGCGAAAACCGCGAATTGGGAAGGGCCCAGGATGTTGTTGTCTTCGAGGTAGCGGGTTAGGTGTTTGTTGACAATCTTCTCTGTCACTTTCGCCGGAAACGGGAGCAGGCAGATGGGCCGGAAGTTCTTGAGGTCCTTGGGGTCCACCTTGGGTTTCTTTAGAAGGGTGTTGATCTCGGCGTGCTTCCAGCTTTCCGGGAAGGTTGCTGTATCGAAGGAGCTGTTGATGGTTTTCCGGAGGTGGGGCGCAATGGTTGTGCTGGCTTTGTTGAAGATGTGGTGAGGGCAGGGGTCGGAAGGGGATACGGAGAGGATGGAGTTTATGGTTTTGATGGTGTTTTCGTCGCTGACGTTGGACCAGGCGGTCAGGCGGCTAGTGCGAGTAGTGGTCGTGGTGGTGGTGGACTCAGTGGTGGGTGCGGGGGTCTCGGGGTTGAAGCTGTCGTGGATGTTGGTAATCTTGCGGTGAAAGAAAATGGCCAGGAAGTCGCACAGGTCTTGTGAATGTGGTATGTCGTTGGTGTTGGAGCTGGGGTTGGAGAGTTCTTTCACGATGCTGAAGAGCTCCTTGGAGTTGTGTGCTTTGTTGTCAAGGCAGTCCTTGAAGGCGGTCCTCTTGGTGGTCCTGATGAGTTGGTGGTGTTTGCGGGTGACGCTCTTGAGGGCTGTGGGCTGAATGGTGTTCGGTCGTGGAGCCATTTCTTCTACAGCTTCCGACAGGTGCGCTTGGAGATCCGGAGGTCTTCGGTGAACCAGGCAGCTTTCTTGTTGGTGTGGTTGGTTGCGGAGGTCTTGAGAGGGGCGAGGGTATTGGCGCAGTCGTTGATCCACTGTTTGAGGTTGGTTGCGGCGGTGTTGGGGTCGGTGGGTTTGGCGGGTGGTCTCAGGGCGAGGGTGGTAGTCAGTTGGTCCTTGGTGACCTTGCCCCAGCAGCGGCGTGGCAGCTGTTGGGTGCAGTGGTGTGTGGTGGGTTTCCTAAAGGTGAAGTGGGCGCATCTGTGGTCGGTCCAGTGGGGTTCGGTGATGTGGTTGAAGGAGACGTGGGGGCTTGTGGAGAAGATGGAGTCCAGCATGTGTCCGGCAGCGTGGGTGGGTGTCGTCCCGAGCTGTTTGAGTCCGAGGTTGGCGAGGTTGTCTATCAGAGCGGTGGAGTTGGCATTGTTGTTATTCTCGAGGTGGACATTAAGGTCCCCGAGGAGGATGTAGTCCGTGGAAGCAAGGGCGTGGGTGCTGACGAGGTCGGCGATGGTGTCACTGAACTGTGGTCTGTAAACGAGTGTTCCTCGGAGGGTCGTGTTGGGGTCGGTGTAGATCTGGAATTGCATGTGTTCGGCAGTGGTGAGGGTGTCGTCTGTGTTGGTCGAGACTCTGAGGGTGTCCTTGTGGATGATGGCGATTCCCCATCTAACTCCGTTGGTGCCGTCTCTGCGGGAGATCTTGTAGCCCTGTGGGATGGCTATGGCGATGTCTGGTGCTGAGGGGGCGTTTAGCCAGTTCTCCGTCTGGAAGGCGGCGGTAGGGGCGGTGGAGTCTAGGAGGTCCCAGAGTTCGATGGCATGCTTGAGGGCGGAGCGGGTGTTGAGGAGAATGCAGAGGAGGTGGTTGGGTTCTCTGGTGGTGGTCTGGCGGGCTGATGCTGGTGAATCTGCAGTTCCGGCAGGCGAAGGGCCCTTGGGTGCGCTTCGGGGTGGCCCGGTGGCAGGGGTGGTCTCATCCGGTGTTGAGTGCGTGGAGGGTGTTGGAGTCGTAGTGCAGTCTGGCATTGCGAGGGGCGCGGGGTCCAGGGGTTCTGGTGCTGGGCGCGGTCCAGGTGCAGACGGGCGCAGATGGGCTTGCTTTTGGCGCTCCTTCGGTGCGCCAGCGGCACGCCTGCTGCGCGGTCGCTGCGCGGCCTCCATATGTGGGCAGAGGGAGGGAGGAGCAGCTGGGAGGTGGGAGCGGGGCGGCCAATGGGTGGCAGGAGGGCGGGCCGCTGAGATGCAGCGGCCGGAAACGGCGGGGACACGGGAGGCGGAGGAAGCCAGGGGGCACAGGGGCAAGGGGGCACAGGGTGTCAAAAACGGCAGGAAAACGGCAGGGACAGGGGAGGTGGTAGGAAGAGAGGGGGCACAGGGGCAAGTGGGCACGGGGGGTCAGAGAAAGATGGACAGAGGACAAAGCAAAGGATGGGCACAAGAGCAGGCACAAGGATGGAGACCAGGACAACAGCTAGAGGCATTGCAGGCGGCGGAGCACGGTCACACAGGGGGCTGCATGGATGTGAGGTGAGCAACCTGCATGGTGAACAGGGTCAGAGGTCGCTCTCTCTACCGCTGCGTGGCCTCCATATGTGGGCAGAGGGAGGGAGGAACAGCTGGGAGATGGGAGTGGGACGGCCAATGGGGGGCAGGGGGGTGGGGCCACAGGGACGCAGCGGCGAGAAACGGCGGGGACTCGGGAGGCAGGGGAAGTGAGGGGGCACAGGGGCAAGCGGCACGCCTGCTGCGCGGTCGCTGCGCGGCCTCCATATGTGGGCAGAGGGAGGGAGGAGCAGCTGGGAGGTGGGAGCGGGGCGGCCAATGGGTGGCAGGAGGGCGGGCCGCTGAGATGCAGCGGCCGGAAACGGCGGGGACACGGGAGGCAGAGGAAGCCAGGGGGCACAGGGGCAAGGGGGCACAGGGTGTCAAAAACGGCAGGAAAACGGCAGGGACAGGAGAGGTGGTAGGAAGAGAGGGGGCACAGGGGCAAGTGGGCACGGGGGTCAGAGAAAGATGGACAGAGGACAAAGCAAAGGATGGGCACAAGAGCAGGCACAAGGATGGAGACCAGGACAACAGCTAGAGGCATTGCAGGCGGCGGAGCACGGTCACACAGGGGGCTGCATGGATGTGAGGTGAGCAACCTGCATGGTGAACAGGGTCAGAGGTCGCTCTCTCTACCGCTGCGTGGCCTCCATATGTGGGCAGAGGGAGGGAGGAACAGCTGGGAGATGGGAGCGGGGCGGCCAATGGGGGGCAGGGGGGTGGGGCCACAGGGACGCAGCGGCGAGAAACGGCGGGGACTCGGGAGGCAGGGGAAGTGAGGGGGCACAGGGGCAAGCGGGCACAGGGGGTCAAAAATGGCGGGTAAATGGCAAGGACACGGGAGGCGGGGGAAAGCGACGGGGCACAGGGGCAAGCGGGCAAGGGGGGTCAGAGAAAGATGGACAGAGGACAAAGTGAAGGATGGGCACAACAGCAGGCACAAGGATGGAGACCAGGACAACAGCTAGAGGCGATGCAGGCAGCAGAGCACGGTCACACAGGGGGCTGCGTGGTGGTGAGGGGAGCGACCTGCCTGGTGAACAGGGCATTCGCACAAGTGCATATGGATTCTTGATCATCCCCTCTCTATCTCTAAGATGGGCATAATATGCCTTAGCATTAGGTGCTTACAAATGTGTAGGTGTGGAAGGCAGTTTTATTTCATACCATGTCCTCCTTAAATTCTCAATAATTCTCAAATTAAATGTTCAATAATATGGAAATCAGAAGGCACCATCCTTCTCAATGATCCTGTGCCACTGTGTGAGCCAAAGACATGTGTGAAACCCCACATCTGTCGCCATGGAGCGACCTAGCATACCTTTAGGTGATGTTTCTTCTTCCTTTCTAACAGGCATGTTCAAATCTCCCTTTACTATATTTTGAATGACTTTAAAGAATTTCATTTTAGCTCAATTTATCACAATGCTGGCGAATTTCACCCATAATTCTCTTGTTCGCCTGTCCCAACCAATACTAGTGTTGCTCTCTATCAGGTTTGTATTCTCCATCACGGCTGTAGGGATGTGCCCCTCTGAAATTCCTACACATTGGCATAACAACATTAGTATTAAATAGATCGATTTCTTTTGAGAGAGGATCATATCTCCAAGTAAATCGATATTCACGTCTGCGCTGGGCTGTCTGTTTCATGCTGCCTGCCCCACCCCACTTTGAAGCAGGAGGTGGAAGCCAGGCAGTTAATCAACTTTTGGGATTGTGATGCAGAACGCAGGGCTTTCTGTTTGAAAGCCATTCATTGCCATTGGGTCTATGGTTGCATGCACTCTGTGGGCCAATGATGCAATTAGCGTCATTGTTTTGGGCATTCAAGACTTCATCCCTGCTTGACTTTAGACGGCTGTCATTTAAATACTGACATCCCACCCTTTCATCATATGTAAGAGTGAATGCAAGCACATCTGATCCGGTGCCTTGTTCTCTGCAGTGGTAAGCTTGCAAGCTAAAGTTGTGTAATGTACATTGTGCTGAGACTTCGCATTACACTAACCTCCCCCACTGGGACACCCCAGGCTCTGACTCCAGATCGCTGGCCCCATTAGAAGTGGAGCTGCAACATTTGTTCCACTGCAAAATGGATCCAAATAACGAGCAGGTTTCCTTCTTGTTCCTTTACAAAGTTGATCCAAATATGCAAGGTGAGACACATGTGCTTACAGTGGACAGTAAGGAACTGAAATCGAGACATCTGATTGTCAAACATACACTTTGGTACTTTGCAGTGTCTATAACTACATTGGTGCTGCAGTGACTATTGCATGTGTTCGATCATCACAATGAAATTGTTTACAATGGCAGTAAGATGCTCCTGAACACACAACAAAATAGCAAGTTTGTGAAAGAACAGGTGTCTTACAAAATGCTCTCGTGGACCGGTTCAGAGAATGTGACACTCCCCTATTGGACACCCCATCTTCTGCGAGCAGTAGTGACGAGCTGTAAAACTTTCGAGCTCCGGCCCGCTGACCTGACCCTGCAGGCAGAAAGGCATCAGTTGTAACCAGAGCCAGAGACAAAGACACAACCGTGTCAAACAAGAATAAAAGAAGTAAAACTATTTATGACTGCCTGGATTTTGTGCACATTTTCAGAAAACAGCTTTGACTCAGTAAACAGTCTGCGTGCTGACGTCAACGAATGCATAAATATCATGGGTTTCAAGGCTATGTGACACAACAGTAATGATGACTGGGTGACGTTGTGGCAAATGATTTCAAATAAACATTGTATTATTACTATTGTAGCTTGCTCGAGGGAATTTTATTTAATTGTGCTAATGTTGTGCTTTTATGTGAGCTACGGAGGTGTGACATGATCCCTGACGTTGTCGGTCACCTAACAAAAAACAAATGTACACCTGACAATTTGCTTAGTGTGTCACACGAGTTACAAAATGATGGCACAACCTGGCCAGCATAAACAAAAAATCAAATGTTAAACACTGTGGCCACACAAGAGGTTAACGGTTATCTCAGAGTCCCCTTGTTGTCCAAAAATATCAGTTTCTTTGCAAAGAATGAATGCCTGGCAATGTTTCTGTTCTAGTCTGTCCAGCTTTTAACTTTTCAGAGACTGGAGCTTGCTAGCATCTTCCTGATATGGCCCGCCCAGTAGCACTAACAAGTGCTCCTTCTGTCTGTGTGTGACTATTTATGTTGCATACCCCAGACGAAAGGTAGCAGTCTGAGATGGTGAATAAAAAAGTAATAAATATCGGAGCCTTAGTTCAGCTCTAAAAATTGCGAGTTCAAGGGTGACTGACGGAATCCTATGGAACAGTGTTTAACTACCGTCTGTTCCCTGTCGGGTGATGTAAACTATAGTATGTATGTCTACAATTGGTTCATAAACCGTTTTGATTTGTCAATTTTTTTTTTTAAATGCACCATTTGTGCTCTTCCTACCCCCCCAAAGTTTCTCATGGGAGAATCTCCCCCACCCCCTTATTACTTTCACGCTCGCTCCGCTCACTCGCAACGCGTCACTCATCCGCAACTTTTACACCTCACCACTTTCAAATGTCACCAGCCCCCACTGCTCTCTATGATGTATTCAATCAATCCCAGTTTGGCTCAACACCAACCGACCTATGTCAGCACGACACACTTTGAGGTCTACCTTGCCCCTTGCAGCAGCACACCCCCTTCAAATTTTTCTCTCAAGCGCATTCTATAACCAATTTACGCAAAACAGATAAATGCAAATTTCAACCACTAAGTCGGTATACTCCACTAAAGAGATAAATATTAATAATGCACACAAGAAAATTTCAGGAAATACTTTCCAACTTATTTCTAGGATTCACCTCAGGTGAAACCTTGACCAGCGGGATCTCACTCAATTGGTACAGTTATTCCCTGTTCACTGAGATCAACTATACTCACCACGTCTCACAAGCACACATAGATTAAGTCCTTATCTCAAAGATGCTGTTGATGTCTCACAACAGCAGACATCTGTACACAGTGTTTTCTACACTGAGACTTACCACATAGGTATATATCCCAGGATCTTAGGCCATTAGGGACCCGATAACCACTTCAACTTCTCTGCATTAAGCTCCACGTCCACACATCAACTTAGATCAACTCCACATGACACCATATAGCCACTGCAAAACAAAGCAATGTACGCAAAAGCAACTGCACCTAGCAACCTTATTAATAATAACACTCCTTTGCTGCTACAGGCCGTCTCCACACCGGCGATACTCCATCAAACCTCAAACCAAACCATGGGGTTTTGGGGTTTGGACTGGGCTTGAGCAATTTTTAGAGCAGACACCCTAACTCTTTTACATCAGTGGACAAACTATCCAACATGCTACCAGATTACCAGATGTAATCCAGTATTTTCTGGGCCCACTCTTTCACACTACTTACTCTTGGTCTTTCTGAGGGGAAAGAGAGGTAGTGGTGTACTTGCATTAAATAGTGCAACTATTTGGCTACACAATGAGGACCAGGAATTGGTAGCCAGGTTTAAAGGGCTTTATTACAAAGTAGTAATAAAGTTCAGATAAATCACTCTCAACATCATGCAGTAAAGATACAAAATGGCAACAGGGAGACCAAGTTTCCTAAAGAAATTTAGGGGAATCAGATTAAACAAACAGTTAGTTCAACCGCACTATCCAGAACAACAGCATTAATACTTGATGCTCAGAAAGCAATCTAAGGTATTTGGACTATACATTAGAAATCTAAATATCTCAAGTGTAGTCCTTAATGGTAGGATGATTCAATTATTGAAAGAGTCTCACTAGTCAAAGAGTTCAATTTGGGAAAGAAGAGCATGGTACAGCAAGTGTGAAGGGAAAAGCATTTGCACATCGAAGAAGCGCTTTCAGAGAATCATGAAAGTGTCAGCCTGTGCAACACTTGAAGTAAAGTCCATAGGAGTCATTGAGGTCTAAACCTCTCAAATTCCATGCGGGGGGCTGTTAGGAATCATGAAAAGGGGTTGGTAAAAGGGTTCAAGGGGACCTTAGCATCTGGCTGCAGAAGGGGTTTGGCAAGTAAATCCCAGGAGTCCAAGTGGATAGATCTGCTCTCATTCAGGGAAAGGAAATCCTGCTCCCCTCATTCCGAAAAAATGGTAAGTAATAGTTCGTAAAACTGTAAGCAATACCCCTTTAGTTGCAAGATTCTGAGTAATCAATTGTCTGAAAACGTCACATGTTGAAGGGCGCACCACTTTTCGAAAGTCCCACACTGGACATGGGAACAGTGTCTCCTTCCCATCCAGGATTAGGATCCATTGTATATTCATCAAAATTACAGATCCCATGTGCTTTCCATCAAGTTCCTTTACCAAGTGCATGTATCTTTCACTAATTCAATAATGTATATATTCTAAACTAGCAATGCATGAGAACATTGGCAAGAATTTGTCAGATGAGCAGAAACAGCAGGCAGTGAACTTTTACTATACAGAATATTAAAGTACAAGCCCACACAATCATGACAATTTAAGCTATCTAATCAAAGGTTTTGTCAGCACATTTAAGAATAAGCAATTATACTTTCCATTAAAAAAATTGTTCGCTTTCTATTAAAAAAAATTGTTCAAAGTGCATTAGCATACAATGAATATTCACATTTCTGAACAGTAACTGTAACTAAGAACTACATTTTAAAGTACATGTAACATCATTGCATACACTGAGTAATTAATTTCGTTGTTATTAAAATCACAAGTTACTCAGGTGACAATAGATGAAAACTAAAAAATATGATGCTAAAAGGTACACAGACAATGTTGCACATGTTTTAGACTTCATAAACCATGTATTAATCATGAGGAGCAATCATGTGAAGAAACAATTCTTTTCATTTCATGAAATAATTATTTCTAGATCAAACATATTAAATGCGTTGGGCCTCAATTATAAGGCTGTGCGTCAATTTTACGCCACCGGTGCGTCACTTTGGCCACAGATCTTATATGGCGTGCGACTGAACCCCACAGCGAACGAGTGCTACATTGCAGCTAAAATACTAGTGATATAACAAAAAGCATTTAAGCTGCTCCGGTGAACCCTACTCCAGTTCGGTCCACTTCAACTAGAGAGAGCGGCAAACTGATTACCCCTAGAAGCTTATTGGACTTTGCAAATTATTTTGACAATAGGAGCCAAATTCTTGATTGCTACTTATCAGTACATCTGGGAAAGTTCTTCGGTTTTTGACAAATCGGTTGGAGTACACAAATTACGACGGATTATCATTAGCCCATGTCCTGATGAGGCTAATGGGCTGAAACGCGTCGACACCCACGAGAAGACACCAGTTTAAAAAATCTTACGTTGTGAAAATATATATTTAAAAAGAGTACAATAAGAAGATAGGTTGAAACAATATAGACCTTCCTTGTCCTTTTGATTTCTGATATACAAACAGAGATGGTAACATGGACAAAGGGCGCACAGCTCCGAGTATGGCTGATATTAAGGTTCCAAGATATTTAAAGCGACTGCTACTAGGCTGGAAAGGAAGGTTACCAGACTTCCTAAATTATCCTGGAATGGTCCAAGATGTAAAACTAACTAATATTCCTGCCGAGCAATCTAATTTTCAAAATGATGTATTCAAAGACAATAAGTGTGATATCAATCAAAGTTTAAATAACAAGTATAAGAACTAAAAGTCCAAATTCTCATCCAATGAACATTCAGACACCCGAATCTTGAGGTGCGTTTGATCCGTATTTAATTCCCAAGTTTTCAAAGTTCAATCCAAAATGTCCTGTATTCAATCAAAGAGCGTATTGGATTTCAAAGTTCATTCCAAATTCTCAAATCAAATTCCAAACTTTACAAGTTTCAATGAACATCCACTGCAGCCGGGCTGCAAGCCAAATTAATACAAAATATAAGCTATTATAAAGACAAATATCAACAATAATAGTAGTCCACTTATTTGTAAAAGTGTTAAGTTATACTAGATAAAAATCACCCCCTAGGTGAATTGGAAAACATAGTACCCTCATTTTAGTGACAATTAATATCAAAGATCATTTCATGTGGATCACGGTGTCGAGTCAAAAACAACAGCTTAACAATCAGGTTTTTCGGCAAATTCGTGTTTACAAAATGTTTTTTTTTTTTTTTTTTTTTTTTTACCTAAGTCATGAACCAATATTCTTCAATATCAAATTCATTTCGGCAAGCGTTTATCCAGAGGATCAACATTATCTGGAATAACACAGGGGGGCTCTTAGCTCTGTCACCACTTAGTCCATTATTTATTTTATGCCAGTTAGCTAAGCCAGATTAGTTATAAGTTGTAACACTCTATCACATTCAACCATTAGTTAAAAATGTATCCAAACATTTAACTAATAATAGTGAAAATAATGAAAAATTATAAAAAGGGGCTGGTACCTCTCCACTTCTTCACTCCCACGTAATATTTTATGCAATATTGATGTGTTTGTTCCTCAACGAATCTATCACAAAGGATTCAAAGAATCAGGCTCCTACTTGTTACAATATAATCAAGCAAGTACCAATTAATTTGCGCTAAACTCCCCTTACCAGTAACTTGGTACATGGTCGTCAAACACTCTGCTCCCGTATATCACTTTCACTTCAATATTGAAACTCAGGGTCTACAAGCAAAGAACCAAAATATCAGAGGTCTACTAAACAATATCTATATTATAGACTAAGGGTCACGTAGCTCACGAGAATTAATCTTACCTATATCCCAATTTCAAAGTTGCGATCTGTATCTCCGCCAGGTATCGACTATCAGCGTGCACCGCGGCCGCCATCTTGCTTAAGTACCCTACCTCAAAGTACTTCAGTTACCTAAGGAGAACGCAAGTTATTTCATCGCCATCTTAACGTGGCTAGTGGATCCATGCAAAAGGGTCCAGACCTTCATTCACATATTAAATAATGTGATATTATCCTTCTAGTAATAACGCTCAATTCACATATTGAGTATTGACTCCGGTACGGTCTTTTATACAGTAACACTTAGTAAACAGGATATTTTAATAATATTAAAACATCGTAATATCATAAAATCATAATGAAATGTCTAATGAATTCATATTTCTCGATGAGAACAGAACTGAATTAGTTCATAATTATAGATATGAACGGCAATCGGTTCTTACTCTTATTTGTATGTTGCCTGGTAGAACATGTGCCGCCATCTTGGAGGAAATAATACATAAGTTCGTATTATAATAAGACTGAGAATAAGTGATTCATCAGTTCGAAACAATCATTCTAATGTTGGCATTTTAGTTTCATATTGAATATTATGATCTGTACGATCATTGAGATAATAGCACTATATAAACGGGATATTATTATAAATGTAAAGATCGTAAAGTTGTATGTTCAAAATCACATATCTAATAACGTGTTTTCTTGTAGAACTAGCGCAAGTAATACGCACGTAAGAACAGAACTGTATTAGTTCGTAATTCTAAATACAAACGGCACTTTAGAGGTTCTAAATATACTTGACGTATTTCCTCGTAGAACGTGCACATGTAATGCCACTATCCTCAAATATTCCTCCGCCATCATGGAGGTGATTCAAAAGCGTAACGAGATTATATTATGATATAATCAACAACGAGTGGTTTCTCAATTCGAAACTACTCTCATGAACACAATATCCCTAAGTGCATTTCTAATTGCAGTTGACAGTAAGTGCTATAAGATAGTAGAGCAAGTTAAATATCCATATTAGTTTATCTATTAGGTGGTGACAAAACGTCCAGCGTCCCGTGCCATTCCAAACGATAATCATTAAAGCAAGGTCACAATTATAAAGAAAAATTCAGAACAAGAAAGGAAAAGAAAAACAAGTAGTGGCATTTGCATTTGAAATACCCAAGTGTCAACATATAAGTCATATATCACTGTATCACAGGTCAATATAAAAAAGCCCAATCAATTACAGTAGGGTTATTTCAATTCTGAGACATAACTAATCTCCCAGAATATACTGTAGCTCAGTATCCATATTAAGTCCATCTTCCACAGCCCGAAGTACCATAATCCAACGTGCCTCTCTGCGTCTAAGTTTCAGTACTCTGTCTCCTCCACGTCTGTCTAGAGTCACTTGTTCAATACCATGATAAAAAAATTTGTGATTCTCAATATCATTTCTATTCTGAATGGAATGTGAAGCTATCGGGTACCTTGTGTCCCCATTTTTTAGTGCCCGGTAGTGTTCCACCATACGATCTTTAAGTCTCCTTACTGTGCTCCCAACATAAATCTTACCACAAAGGCAGGCAATAACATAAATCACAAAAGTAGATTCACAATTGATAAAAGAATCAATGTGGTAGGTACCTGTGTCATTGTAATCAAATTTCAAAACCTTTTTCCTTGCCCACCAGCATGAACTACAATTGCCACAATGATAAAAGCCTTTGGGACGAGCACGTAACCAGTCACTGTGACTCAAATGTGTAATCGGTTTTGGGTAGCTCGGGCTCACAATATTAGCAATAGACATTCCCTTTCTAAAGGTAATACTTGGTCTCTCCATCAGATAAGGTTTCAAGTCTTTATCAGAGTAGAGCATATGCCAATACTTCTTCATAATACTGAAGATTTTATTACTTCCAACACCAAAGCTTGTGATCATTCTGATAATCTGGTTGTTTCCTTTAATATCACTCTTGTCCTTAGGTCTTAATGTCACATCTCGCTTAAGCTTTTGTACTTTGTTAGCAGCTTTGTTAACAATAATATTTGCATAGCCCCTATTTTTAAACCTCATCTTCATGTCCTTAACATTTTCATCAAAATCATTGTCTTTGGAACAGTTTCTTCTAGCTCTAATCATTTCCCCATAGGGGATTGAATTGATTTGGCTCCTGGGGTGGCAACTGTCCGCTCGTAAGAGTGCATTGCAGCTAGTTTCTTTACGAAACATGCGGCTAAATAATTTGTTTTCCTCCACAAATAATTCGATATCTAGAAAAGTCAATTTCTTTTTATCATAATATGTAGTAAACAACATATTAAGGTCATTGGTATTGAGATAAGTAAAAAATAACTCTAATTCCTCTGTAGTGCCTCTCCAAATTAACAAACAGTCGTCAATGAATCTTCCCCAATAGTATATGTGATCTATCCATCGGCTGCCCCTAGGGCCCCAAATCCACTCCGCCTCCAATCTCCCCATAAAGAGGTTTGCGAAGGACGGAGCAAATTTGGAACATATCGCAGTCCCGGTCTTTTGTTTATACCAGGTCGATTCAAAGAGAAAGTAATTGTTTTCCAAGACCATTCTTGTCATTTGTAACAACATAGATGTGTGGTCCAAATACTCTGCCGGTCTGTTATTCAAAAAGCTCTCAATTGCTGAAATACCTTTCTCATGTTCAATGTTTGAGTATAAGGATACTACATCTAAAGTAGCAAGGATCATACCATCATCCCAAACTACATCATTCATTATATTGAGGACATGTTTAGTGTCCTCAATATGTGATGGTAAATTACGTACATAGGGTCTTAAATATGAGTCCACAAATTGAGATAGTTTCTCTGTCGGCCCTCCAATGCCCGAAATTATCGGTCTACCTGGTGGTTTATATCTATCCTTATGTATTTTTGGTAAACAATACATACATGAGGCCTTTGGTGATTGAATTTTGAGAAACAAGAACTCGTCATGATCCAAAAGACACTTGTCATACCATTCTTTAAGTCTAGTATTGATTGTACATTTGACCATCTCTAATGGATTAGCAATTACCTTCTCATAGTATTTACTGTTACCCAGTTGAGACAAGACCTCGTTATTATAATCAATACGATTCATCACAACAATGTTGCCACCCTTATCAGCGCTGCGAATTATTAGGTCTGGGTGATCAGTCAGTTGACGTAGTGCCTCCCTCTCATCTATTGTTAAATTGTCTGGAAATGTTTTTTTACGTTGTCGTTCTTTCTTAATCAAGTTGTCTATCTCTAAAGTGACAGATTTATAAAATGCATCAATAACATTACCGGTGGACAACTGAGGAGTCCACTTTGATTTGTCTTTAAACCCACTTCCAGATGCTAAGCCAGAATTGATCTCTAAATCTCTTAAGAGAGAATTCATAGTCACAGGGTCGTCTTCTGATTCAGTAAGAGATAATAAAAGTTTTGTATCATAAAGGTCTTGGATAGTAATCTCAGTCAATATTGGTTTATTAGTAGTTTTCACCCTAGCATTGTCTTTCAAAGAAAAAAACTTTTTAAGTTTCAACAAACGTACAAACTTGTACAAGTCAATTTTTGTTACATACCAATCAATATTCTTGGTAGGACAATATCCAAGACCCTTCTTCAGTACATTACTCATACTTACAGACAATTCAATAGAAGAAAGGTTGATCACTTCAATCTCTTTAGTTCCAGTATTTATTTCCTCCACGACCTTAGTCTTTCCCTCATCCCTGGGGCCACTTCTCCTGCGTCTGCCACGGCTCCCTCTCCTTGTCCTTCTGTTTGTACATTGCCAAATCTCCCTCCTGTATCTCGGTTTCCCCTTTTGAACCTCTGTACTTCCACTAAAAAATTATTTGCAGTGTCTCCACTCTGGGCATTGGGAGCTCCTGTAGTACCTCCATCTGTGGATATACTGCTAGATGAGGTATTAACAGCTGAACTCAAAGGTGTAACATTCCTCCTATTGCTATGACCTTTTTGAAAGAGATAATCGAATTTACGCGCAAAGGTAAATACCCTACCAGCCGTATAATCCTGTTCGTCCCTTTTCAATTCACGCGCTTTTCTCCTTTTAATATCTGCCTGAAGGTTAGCCAAAATCTCATCTAACATATTATAATTCTTCATGGTAGCTTCTGGTAGGTTTAATTGCTTAATTTCATCTTCACACGTTTTGATCTCAATCAGAAGTTTCTCAATCTTCCGTTCTGCATTATCAATGAGTATCCTTATCAGGTTACATGAACTAGTTGTTAACTCATGCTCCCATTTGTCCAATAAATCTGGCTCTAAGTCTTCATAAGTTGGTATAATGGTTGATCTCAAACCTCTGGGGATGCGGTTAAGGGTAAGATATTGTTTTAGTGTCACCGCATCCCACCACTTATTTAATTCTGCTCTCTTCAGTTTCTCTAATTTTACGAATTTGGCTCTAAGCCCTTCCTGTCTTGCTGGTGTAGTAGAGGCTACTGCTACATTTACAGATGAGCCTGTGCTTAAGTTGTTAAATAAATCTTGTGCTTCTTGTTCCCGATTCATTATTATTTTTCAAGCCACTGGCGGCAGCCCAACCCAAAATTACTGATATACAAACAGAGATGGTAACATGGACAAAGGGCACACAGCTCCGAGTATGGCTGATATTAAGGTTCCAAGATATTTAAAGCGACTGCTACTAGGCTGGAAAGGAAGGTTACCAGACTTCCTTAATTATCCTGGAATGGTCCAAGATGTAAAACTAACTAATATTCCTGCTGAGCAATCTAATTTTCAAAATTATGTATTCAAAGACAATAAGTGTGATATCAATCAAAGTTTAAATAACAAGTATAAGAACTAAAAGTCCAAATTCTCATCCAATGAACATTCAGACACCCGAATCTTGAGGTGCGTTTGATCCGTATTTAATTCCCAAGTTTTCAAAGTTCAATCCAAAATGTCCTGTATTCAATTAAAGAGCGTATTGGATTTCAAAGTTCATTCCAAATTCTCAAATCAAATTCCAAACTTCACAAGTTTCAATGAACATCCACTGCAGCCGGGCTGCAAGCCAAATTAATACAAAATATAAGCTATTATAAAGACAAATATCAACAATAATAGTAGTCCACTTATTTGTAAAAGTGTTAAGTTATACTAGATAAAAATCACCCCCTAGGTGAATTGGAAAACATAGTACCCTCATTTTAGTGACAATTAATATCAAAGATCATTTCATGTGGATCCCGGTGTCAAGTCAAAAACAACAGCTTAACAATCAGGTTTTTCGCCAAATTCGTGTTTACAAAAATTATTATTTTTTTTTTTTTTACCTAAGTCATGAACTAATATTCTTCAATATCAAATTCATTTCGGCAAGCGTTTATCCAGAGGATCAACATTATCTGGAATAACACAGGGGGCTCTTAGCTCTGTCACCACTTAGTCCATTATTTATTTTATGCCAGTTAGCTAAGCCAGATTAGTTATAAATTGTAACACTCTATCACATTCAACCATTAGTTAAAAATGTATCCAAACATTTAACTAATAATAGTGAAAATAATGAAAAATTATAAAAAGGGGCTGGTACCTCTCCACTTCTTCACTCCCACGTAATATTTTATGCAATATTGATGTGTTTGTTCCTCAACGAATCTATCACAAAGGATTCAAAGAATCAGGCTCCTACTTATTACAATATAATCAAGCAAGTACCAATTAATTTGCGCTAAACTCCCCTTACCAGTAACTTGGTACATGGTCGTCAAACACTCTGCTCCCATGTATCACTTTCACTTCAATATTGAAACTCAGGGTATACAAGCAAAGAACCAAAATATCAGAGGTCTACTAAACAATATCTATATTATAGACTAAGGGTCACGTAGCTCACGAGAATTAATCTTACCTATATCCCAATTTCAAAGTTGCGATCTGTATCTCCGCCAGGTATCGACTATCGGCGTGAACCGCGGCCGCCATCTTGCTTAAGTACCCTACCTCAAAGTACTTCAGTTACCTAAGGAGAACGCGAGTTATTTCATCGCCATCTTAACGTGGCTAGTGGATCCATGCAAAAGGGTCCAGACCTTCATTCACATATTAAATAATGTGATATTATCCTTCTAGTAATAACGCTCAATTCACATATTGAGTATTGACTCCAGTACGGTCTTTTATACGGTAACACTTAGTAAACAGGATATTTTAATAATATTAAAACATCGTAATATCATAAAATCATAATGAAATGTCAAATGAATTCATATTTCTCGATGAGAACAGAACTGAATTAGTTCATAATTATAGATATGAACGGCAATCGGTTCTTACTCTTATTTGTATGTTGCCTGGTAGAACATGTGCCGCCATCTTGGAGGAAATAATGCATAAGTTCGTATTATAATGAGACTGAGAATAAGTGATTCATCAGTTCGAAACTTAGATAAAAAATAAAATAATTTTGTAAACACGAATTTGGCGAAAAACCTGATTGTTAAGCTGTTGTTTTTGACTCGACACCGGGATCCACATGAAATGATCTTTGATATTAATTGTCACTAAAATGAGGGTACTATGTTTTCCAATTCACCTAGGGGGTGATTTTTATCTAGTATAACTTAACACTTTTACAAATAAGTGGACTACTATTATTGTTGATATTTGTCTTTATAATAGCTTATATTTTGTATTAATTTGGCTTGCAGCCCGGCTGCAGTGGATGTTCATTGAAACTTGTGAAGTTTGGAATTTGATTTGAGAATTTGGAATGAACTTTGAAATCCAATACGCTCTTTGATTGAATACAGGACATTTTGGATTGAACTTTGAAAACTTGGGAATTAAATACGGATCAAACGCACCTCAAGATTTGGGTGTCTGAATGTTCATTGGATGAGAATTTGGACTTTTAGTTCTTATACTTGTTATTTAAACTTTGATTGATATCACACTTATTGTCTTTGAATACATCATTTTGAAAATTAGATTGCTCGGCAGGAATATTAGTTACCTTTTGATTTCTGGTTAGATCTTGTTTTACAGGAATGCTTAGCTGTACATGTATATAGCATCCTCTTTTTAAAAAAAATTGGGCTAACATACTTGAAAAAGATATAAAATGTTAATATATGTGTATATACATATATGTGTATAAAGTAATGTGTGTATATATATATGTTTGGTTTGCTATTGTATCTAAATATTGGTTTGTAAATCAACAAACCTTTGTGGTAAAATTTTCTAATTGATGCAAAAATAAAATACCAGTTAGAAATTTGTGTTATGTTCTGGATTGGGTATGGAGGTGTATGAATGAGGTAGAATTTATTTTGTGAATATGATTTGTTTCAACTAGGAGGAGATAATTTATATTGCTCTTTCAAAAACAGATTGTTTTAATTAGACTTAAGGCATCGCTTTTTTTGAATAAAACTTTTTGTGATGCATCAGCAGCGTCAAAAATGTACCTTGTTGCACCATATTTACAAAGTGACGCATCTAGGTAGATGCGTCACTTTGTAAACCCCTGCGCTACATAATACCTATGCCAGGTATAATGTATGCAGAGGGGGCGTTCTGATGAAAGACAGGGTCATAGAAGTGGCACAGTGAAATGTATAAGATTTCACTGCGCCACTTCTAGGACACAAATGCATCAATTTATTAGGCCTGCCTCACAGCAGGCATAAGACTGACGCAGGCCCTTTCACATGGCTTTTATGCTTACTTTCATGATCTGTTAACATCATGTAAAGAATGGGCAACTTTGCGCTGCACCAGAAACAATCTGATGGTGCTGCTAGGTATTTACAAGAAGTTGAAAGGCAGTTATAACTTCATAACATCTGCCAAAAGGAGCTTCTCAATAAAGTCCAGGTCACGATCCAATGTTGGTCACCTAATGGCCGGAAGGAACGAGTTAATGACTGAAAAAAGTGTGGACTGGCAAACATACTAGCAGAGAAATAATGTTAACATCTACTGAAGCCACCAGAAATTGACGATGTGCAATGACACGGAAACAAGTGAAAGCATATTTGAAATGTGTAGTTATTTATGTGGCAGTGTAAGCCAAATATAGGGGCATATTACCAAGCAATAGCGATAATTATCGCTATTGCTTGGTTAGAGACAAAAATTTACCGCAGCGCTGCAGCGATTTTTACCACAAATAAACCTTGGTATTACCAAGGTTTAACGCAAATGCGGTAAAAATCGCCGCAAAGCATGAATATCGCTGAAAAGTCAGCGATATTCATGCATTAGCGAGCTAATGCTCTTAGCCATGTTATCCACCTCCCATTGGATAACATGGCTAAGAACTGCTCAGGGCAGGTGTTAGCTTTTGGAGATATTCCTGCTTAGCGCGAATATCTCCAAAAGTTGGTAATAGGAGATAGCGATGTTAGCGACTGTTTCCAGTCTCTAACATCTTGGCACGCCCACTTTGCATGTCATTAGTGATAAATATCACTGACATGCAAAGTGGGGCCCAAGATGGTCGCTATCTCCTACTAGCTGTCGCTAACTGGTGTTAGCGACAGCTAGGTAATAGGGAGATAATTTTATCTCCGCTTTCTTGGCTTTTAAAGCTAAAAAAGCGGAGATAAACCCCCTTGATAATATGCCCCCTAGTTCCTTAATATCTGGCTCTTTATTGATTCAAGGGAAATCTCAATCCAAGTCATACAAGCACAAGGCATACAAAGGTCTCCGTCCCGAGAGTGGAAAGTCATTAAAAAAAGCGCTCATTAGGCTTGAAATATGCTTACAACGTTTCTCTCTTTCCTTCTCTCACACACTGTGGGCTGCTGATCGCTCTTTCTATCATTCTACATCTGTGTGTCTCTCTCTCTTTCGTTATACTGCTTGTGTGAATGCATCTTTGTGTGTATGCCCCTCTCTCTTCACCTTTCTGTTTCGACTTCTCTCCTCATGTTACTTTCAAAGGTCTCTCCTCTCTCTCTCTCTTTATTTCTCTTTTTCCTTCTATCATTCTGTACATATTTCTCTCTTCTTTCGCTCTGCTTCCACTGCTTTTAGCTCTATCTCTGTCTGTACCTCTAATGTGCATCTCTGTGTCTCTCTCTCACCCCCTGCAGCGCAGCATATCAATCAAATGACAGTTGGAAATACACAACTGCTCATTGAGGAGCTCTCACAAGCTTAGTGTCATCCACTCTGTTCACTGGTTGTGATCTGCAGGGAGTATGTTATCCTCAAATTGCATAAATACTGCCGACTGTTTATTTACTAAAAAGAAACCTTGTGTTTTAGGTGTGCGCCCGAATGCTTGAAATGTTACTCGGAAACTTTTGACACAAATCAAATCAGTAACAAGTAACATTACTTGCACAAAAGGCAACAGTTTGAGAGAATGCCCATCATGAAATTATAGAGTAGGGCGATGCCTCTCGTCCATTCTCATTTTCAACCAAAGGAAAACAATACAAACCAGTGAGGTTTCTGGGTACCATGCCAAAGCAATTCCTAGTTTCTGGAAGATTATTTGTCGGCTGAAAATTTGTACCTAATAAGTAAAATTCACAAACGATGATCTCAGATTCACAAAAGCTCAATCAGCACTCTCCAAATCCGGTCTAGTGTATGTAACTGCAGAGCCATTTGGTTTCTGAACGTTTGAGGAAGGCTGGTTCATAAACATATTGCAGTTTTATATTATGTTCTGAAAGTATTCCAAAGATCACCGTCGTCTGCCTATGTGCTAGTAGCTGGAAATTACTTAAATAATATTGTAAATGAGCATGGCCACTAATGTGTTTCTCCAACAGTTGTAATACATTAAATATTATGCAATTTATCCATCCCAAGAGTGTATTCGTTTAAATTCACTCAGCATCCTCAAGCTGTTGAACTAGCTCATCAAATTTATTGCATGCGACAATCAAACAGCCTAGCCATTAGGGGGTTGTGTGTTAGAATATGTTTGTGTTCACATATGTTGTGCAGTTGTTGGAAATACAGTTTACTTAAACAGATCTAAGTTGTGTGCACATGTATGTGTATATATATAGATGGATGGATGGATTTGCCCTTGTCTAATTTCTCATATCTTTGTGTATTTAGCCTCTCCTTTTGTCTACTATTTCACCATAGTAATCTGTGAAACGTTAATGTACTGAATGCTGTCACCCTTCTAGGGGCTAGTACTGCTATAACAAAAACTGCAAAATAAATAATAACATACAGCGACAGAATCCCTTTTCTGCTGGTTTACAGGGGCGATCAAGTAAGCATTAGGCTCCAATTAGGAGTGGTTACTGTTGTAATAGAAGACAAATAGAAGCCAACAGTGGTATCCAGTAAAGCATCTGGAATGCGTGGGCACAACCTGACCTAAAGGAAGACACTAATGGCCTGATTACGATGCAGGCAGGAAGAGCTCCGACCATCGGTCAGAGCCCTCCTGCCTGCATCGTAATCACCGATTCGGATTCCCTTCCGACCAAGCCATTTCGGTGGGCTCTGTCTGAAGGAATTCGAATCAGTCTTCTGAATGGCTTACGATGGGCTCGGACAGCCCGTCCGCTATTCAGAAGGCCCACAATCCCATGGCTGGCTCTCTCCGGCAGAGGGATTACGATGGCAGTTTCCCATTACCTCTTTGTGCCAGCCTTTCTAGCACAAAAAGGCATGGGGAAACAGTTTTGGGGGCCCCCAGCAGGGCCCTTATGGGTGCAAGGCCACCAAATGGCGGACTAGGGGGCATCTATGGGGCCCCTCTGTTGATTCTGCACCCCGTGGCAGGCAACTCCAGGTGCTCTTTGCTATGAGAGAATGCATTCCGCTCAGAATGCATGCTCTCATAGCAAAGTATAGGATTCCTAATTCTTGGTCTGGAACCGATGACTGGAGGTCGTTCGGTTCCAGTTCCAGAACGATGCTAGATGTTCTCGGGTCCGTCCGGTTTCGTAATCGGCCCCACACTGAGAACACACCACAAAATCGCAAATCTGCTAATTTTGCTTCCAGGTAGTCGTAAAAACTCAGGGGCCGATTCCAATTTTAGACAGACCAGAGTCCATCCGACAACGGTCAGGATCTGGAACCGAATGACCTCTTCTAGTCGGTTCCAGACCTGCAAGTAGGATGCAACCGAACCCTGTTCGGTCGTAAATCCTATTCTTAACAATGGGAGTATGCATTCAGAACGGAATCCGAACATGCAATTCTGATGCTGTTAGGATGGCTGTGACCGAGGGTCAAAGCCATTCCTAACCGTATCATTATTTTGAGTATACTTTATGGCAGATACCACAAGAGACTTCACCTAACTTTACAGTTTGGTGTAACATAAAGTGTGGTGGATTAGCCATACAATTTAGAGTGAGTGCCAATGAATCATTTATGTCAAAGATAAGATAACTTACTAAAAAAGACACATATGGAATGAGTGATGAACTTCCACCAAATGTTAGTATGGTATCCTTAAATGCTGAGACTTTCTCATCCTCCAGTATGTTGGTAATATAGAAATATAGATATTGACAATGTATCCATAATTTATATTTCGATTTACAGTGGCTACCATTAAACCTGAACAATGATGTAATGTATTTCTGCTGAATTTTTGCATTAAATTTGCATCAAGATGGAGACACCTACTTTCATGGGGTGAATGTTGTCGTCATGGCGAAGAACTCAGAATGCAACAGCATATCCTCTGCCAGTAAAATGAAGAACTAAGCTTTGCCACTATAGCAGAGCAAGAATTTGCCTGCAGAACTCTAACTCGGGCGGAGTGTGATTCTTTTAAAACAACATATAAGGGAATAGGGTGGCAGATGGTGAAAAATTAAAGGGAACAATGAGAACAAAAAGATTGTATACATGGTGTGAAAGTGAAATACAAATTATTTACTTTGAAAACGTACTAAATGATCTGATGTGATGTAAGACAATGCAGACTTGCTAATCAGAACACCTCGGAGCTCCATCAACTTATAAAGGAACTCGGCCAGCAGCCTCATTCCGCTATATGGTTTTGAACTCCTCAGTGATTTTCAATGTACTGCAGGGTATTTCATCCCATAAATAAT
This sequence comes from Lissotriton vulgaris, assembly GCF_964263255.1. Classification (NCBI taxonomy): domain Eukaryota; kingdom Metazoa; phylum Chordata; class Amphibia; order Caudata; family Salamandridae; genus Lissotriton; species Lissotriton vulgaris. The sequence continues at coordinate 505,405,011 of NC_141694.1, forward strand.
CAGTGACGAGGTGCATCACAAATCACCAAATATGTATATAGAATTATAGATGGGTAACAGTGAATTAAGTAGACATTTTTCACAGAGGGGTTCTGAGTGATATGAAATAGACAACAAGAGTACAGCTCGAGTTGTCTATGATGTTACTCAGAACCCAAGTATAATGTTATGTTATGTATGGCCCCCCAAATCATGTACCCATGCTTTCAACTGCTACGTAAGGGCAGAGGAGTAATGGGGACTCATATGTAACATGTTCTCACCTCCCTGTCCCAATTGTAAAAAATGTATATATTATTTGCCATTCTTAAGCAGACCTTACATTCTTTCTCCCTCCTGCAGCTGTGCTTTCTGCTTTTAATGAAAGCAGACAAGCAGCGCTGCGCTGACAGGCTCTCAGGGCGGCCTGTCAGCCTTTCCTGGAATATAGGTTTTGTTATCTACTGTTGCTACTTCAAAGCAGTGAGTTTGGCATTTAGAATCAGAAGTACATGCTTGTGGCCCTCCAACAGAGCCATATATAACAAAGAAATTAGAGGCAGATTTTTATTCACAGATTTCACTATACCATGTATTATACACAAATCAATAACTCAGTAGTGTTTGTATTGATACTCTGAAATGAATGCACCGAAGTAAGGACGTTTTGTAACTGGCCAAAACTAATTAAAGGCAAAGAGAAAGATAATGTGAGTCAGATTTGTGATTATGCGCCGATTCCTGGAGAGAAGCCACTATAATGTTCAACATCTGCTTTCACACATAATATTAGGAAAATAATGACATGATTGACTACTATATCATGTCATGATCAAAGGCTTTGTCTATGCAAATACCTTCTAAGTGGGCTGTCTGAATGCTGTGTCTGTTCAGCACATGAACCTCCTGTTGTACCCTTCCTGTTATGTTTGTGGCTTGTTCATAGTCATAAGTGAACCACAGTCCACTCCAACAACAACTAGCACGTACAGACCGAACAGGCTGTTAAACCATCATTAAGCACAAAATTGTCTGAATTTCTGTAAGATCTAGCATAAACTTCATGATGTTATTTAGCTTTATAAAAAAAAGAAAAGGAACTGCCCTGGTCAAGTTTATCACCTGGCACCCCCCCAAACCTTACTTTCTCCAGCAAGAAATTCTACAAAGATGCAAGAAGCCCTGTTTCTGACAAATACAATTATATGTAGGTATATCTCTTGGTCTATGTATTGATTGAAAAGCGAATTCCCATATTTTTGCTGATTGTGAATAGGAGTAGGCGGAAATCTGTGAATTAAAATGAAAACTCATAGATTCTGCGGAGTTTCATGAGCAGGTGGAAATCAGCATTCTGCACTGATTTTAGCAACTGGAACTTGAACTTGTTCCATGTTGAAAAATCAGCATGAGTGGCACCACATAGAACACCAGAGGGCACTGGTTTCCAAATTGGATTTGCTGCTGCTCAAGTACATTTTCTACTCGAGCTGCAGCTTTCCCACCACGGAGGGTCGCGACCGCCCAAGTTGGGGAAATCTCGCCAGGTGCCCTCCTAGAGACCAAGATCATGCTCGGAGATGCCAATTCTCGCTTCCCAATATGCGAAAAATCCTCCGCCATATGACAGTTTGCGGAATTAGCCCAGAACGTCACGGTCCATGCAGAGTGGCCAAAATTCCACTAACTCTGCTGGAAAAAGCTGAATTTATCGCCCACCCCTAATTATGAACATATTGGATTTCCACTTCCCAGCTGAAATGATGCATACATCAATTTATTGCAAATAGAAAATATGAAAGCAACAGTGGACTCAAATTAAGCAAAACTCAAAATCCTCCTTTCACAGTAAGAAAAAAAATCAGAAATCAGTCTTACTTTTTATTGGTTGTAAAATTAGCTCCCTCAGTTACTGGCGAGCATGAGAACCAAAAGGTGCAACGTTTTCTATATTCCCTATATTCGAATGCATTAAAAAGATCATGTTTTGGAGATTCTTTGGGGCATATTAACATGCCCCTATCGCCACCACAGCATCCCTTTTCTGGATGTTGTGGTGGCAATAGGGGCTTTGCCTTATTCGCAAGGCAGTGTTAAGCTACTTAACATGGCTTAACACTGTCTTGCGAATAAGGCACCCTTTCATGCAACACTTAGCGTGGAATGGGTGGACAATGGGTGTTGTGGTGAGTGTTTTACCACAACACCTATTTTTTTTGACACTGCACTGTATTGACAAGCCTGGGGTAAACATGGGGCAGCACCAAAATTAAGAACAGGGAAAACCCAGAGCCACATGAGAAATGTTTAATTTCTCCTCAATGTTGCTGTTTCCAGGTGTGCAGCATTGTGCAGCATGCATAGAAAAAGCAAAACGCCATTGATTGTTTATGTGTAGGAAGGTGTCCCTTCATGCACATGAACAATCACATTTTGATACTTCTATGTGTGCTGAATTAAGCAGCACACATATAATTTTCAAAACTCCATTCCAGATTGTTCCTGCACATAAAGAACCATTCCACTCAACGCAGACATCATTGCACTATGGCAGCTAAATTAGAGCCAGTGCAGGGCGAAACACAATGCTGCATGGCATTCTTGTAAATGTGGTGCAGCCTTGTGTTTCAGAAGTGTTGCTTTAAGCCAAGGAAGTTAACACCACGTTTGCTGCCCCATCTGTACAAGAACATGAAAAGTCACCCTGCGTGGCTTTTCCTGTCCTTGTAAATATGGCCTCTTTACAGGCAGCACTTTGCTTGAAGCAGGTGTTCCATAGGTGTTGATGTGTTGATGTGGGTTTTCCCACACGCTAACCATGGAACCTGACAAAGTTGCTTATTTACGAGAAATCGTAAACATGGAAATGCGTCTGAATGATATGCTTCCCCAGTGGAGGTGTAGGGAGGAACAACGAGGAGAAATAAATTAATTTCTCCTTGTTTTTTTCCACTTTCTATGTGTGTTGCATTCTGCAGCACACATAGAATGAGGAAATCACCTCCTATGATTGTTTATGTGCAGGAAAGTGTCCATTCCTGCACCTAAACAATTAACTCTGTGACACAGTCATCATTGTACCACGGTGCAATGGTGCCTGCGTCGGCACATGGCAACTAACTGTGCACCATCGCAGAACAAAGGAATAAATCATATCCTTAACAAAAGGACCAGGGCCAGACGGCGGCACTGATCCTTTTGGATCTCAGTGCCGCCTTCGATACGGTGTCCCATCAGATTCTTTTACATCGTCTGATGGAGGCTGGAGTTGGAGAGGTGGCACTTGAGTGGTTTCGTTCCTTTCTTAAGGATCGAGGCTTCAAAGTGTCTACACCCCCTTTTGTTTCTGCTTCTCGCCCTATACTTCAGGGTGTTCCCCAAGGTTCGGCTCTCAGCCCTACCTTATTTAACTTATATGTTCAGCCATTGGCGGAGGTAGCCCATAGTTTCGGTCTCTCCCTAGTGTCATACGCCGATGACACGCAGCTGGCGGTGGCACTCAATGGTGACTCCAACATGGATGCCCCCACCTTTCAGTCAGCTCTAAAAGCTGTTGCTGGCTGGATGGCGAACAATCGACTCCAACTTAATGCCTCTAAGACCGAGGTCATTATTTTTGGTAGGGAAAGTGGGTTATGGGGAGATCAATGGTGGCCATCTGATCTAGGCCCTGTTCCCACCCCCGTGACTGAAGTCAGAAACCTCGGGGTGTGGTTTGATGATAAGCTTTCTTTCACCTCCCATACTAAGCGTGTGGCGGGCACATGTCTAGGGACTCTGCAGTGTCTTCGACCAATTTTTAGGTTTTTTGATGCGGAGACCAGACAGATTATAGTCCAAGCTCTGGTTCTTACCAGATTGGACTATGCCAGCTCTCTGTTTTTGGGTCTAAATCAGGCCGAGCTATCCCGCCTTCAGAGGGTCCAAAATGCGGCGGCCAGGATGCTTGTCGGCCTCCCGAAGTTTGTCTCAGCTCGTCGAACCATCCAGGATCTCCACTGGCTACCGATAGAGCAAAGAATTAAGTTTAAAGCTTTATGCTTAACTTTTAAAATTCTTAAATTAGCCTCTCCTCCTATTCTTTCACAGACTATCCTGCACTATGTCCCTGCTAGAACCCTCCGCTCTGCTGGATTAAACCTTGCCATTGTGCCGCGGTTTAAAAAAGCTAGAATGGGTGGACGCTCTTTTTCAGTGCTGGCGGCTGCCCTCTGGAACTCTCTGCCGGCTCCTCTTCGTTCAATCCCTGATTTGCTCCCTTTTAGGAAGGCTTTAAAGACCTTCCTCTTCTCTACAGTTTAGATCCTGTTTACTTATCTTTTTCCGATGTGTTGTGTTCTCAATGCTCCAAAGCGCCGGGACGCCACTTGGCTGCGGCATCCGCACGCTATACAAAATAAAATAACATAACATAACATAACCTTGTAGATATGATGCATCCCTGTGCTTTCAAAGTGCCTCAGTGTGGTGCAGCCTAAGGGCTTGCGCTGCATCACTTTCTTGTAAATGAGGCCCCCAGTGATTGGCCCTGGATTATAATTATAAATCCCTACCCACTCAGCTATGGGGTACTCTTTTGATTGTCCCCTATATACAGGGCCATTTTGGAAGTGTGATTCTGTGGTCAAAATATCCCCTACTTATAGATTTACTACAGGTGCCATATATATTCCCTTTGCTGCATAAGTTACAGGTTTAAAATAATTGTTTCTAATACAAGCAGCTCAAAAGTTCCCAAAAGATTTACTACACATTGAGTGGTTTACACTCTTCTTAAACGTCAGCTGGTCACCTTTAGGCTGTTGTTTCTATATTCAGATCTTAAAGTGGAATTTATGAGAATACATTTTGACACTTTTTGGGGGGACTGGGGATGTTTATTGAATATTCTCAACAACATTAAGGTACAGAGACAGAATATTGGGTGCAAAATATTGAGTTGTACAAATATCGAGTCAGAAATATCGACAGCAAGAATATGGTGATCAAGTGTATCAACTTAAGGAAGGGGGCGCAGCTAACTGCTGAACATGGCGGACACGCTTTAGGTTAGCTCTCGTCCGGGCCATGCATCCTGCATCAATTCACGCCAGTAATGGCCTAATAAACACCAAACACTGTCTGGTGGTGCCCCGGACATCAATTGAGCTGTTTTCGAAGGTCGAGGAGCCCGAAACCGGTCTGTCTGCTGACCATTGTCATGGAGGCCTAAGCGTGGCTGTCTTTCCAGCAGCGTACGTCCGTGCCGAGCTGTGCTGCTGCCTCAGTTTGTCATCATCACCTTGCTGCTGACCCGCAGGGCAGATTGTCAGCCCGGAAGTGCACCCAGACAGCAACTGTGTCAGGTACTTGCTGGTGAGTGAAGCAGAGTACCCCCTGGGGCCCAAACCAATGCTGGAAGTGTGAGGATACCATTTCCGGCACTGCTGAGGTATGGAAGGGAAATCGCCCGCTCGGCCCGTGCACAGAAGGAGTTGCGTACTGTGCCGGTGCCCTGTGGGGTGATACTTTTCTCCTAAGGTAGGCCCGATTCTACATCTTGACCGGAGCAGAGTCCCCGGATTGTAGGTGACTTGGCCTGTACTTGGGGCACTAGTGCAAAGCTGAGTGAGCTGGTTTATATAAATAGCACAGCTCCAGTGTGACGTTGCAGCTGACTGCTACTGTGGTGGAAGGCTGCAACCCCCTGATCCTGCATACACTAATACACTTCCCACCGCTCCCCTTGGAGAATCTCATGGATTTCCCTGCACCATACAAGCTCCCCGAGGCACAACGGGGCACTTGCTGCTTATCCAGTGTTTATGAGTAGCCAGAGTCCAGAACTGGCAAAATCCTGTGGCAGAAGGATTTGGTACGGCCAGTCTGATCCACTGCGCATAGCTGTCTGACGCGGCCCCAGAATTAGTTGCGCGCTGAGAAATGCAAGCTCGACACTGGGCACGCCAGAGGGGTGATACCTGCTTGTTCCATTGCAGACACAATGAAACAGCGGCCAGTGAGTACTGCGTCCGCTTGGGCCTTGCCGGTCGCTCCCCCACCCTCTGATCTGCTCTGTAGCCTAGGACTTTGTCCTGCACGTCCAACCTTCATGCAACTAGCCATAGTGCTGTAAAACCATTGACAAGCCCTAAACCCCGGATGTAGCCAGTGCTGAACAGTTATCCTGCTACAACATATATTCCAGCGCTATCATACCAATACTTGCCCTGGTCATAGAGCATAGCCTGTGTGGAGAGCATATCTACCGATATTCATTGTCCTACACTTTGTGTCGCCGAAGACGCAAGATGGGGCGCACTAGGGGAAAAACAGAGGAGCCTCTGGCTGCTGATAAATCAGAACATACTGGCATGGAGGGTGCAAACAGCTCCTTTGATCAAGACTATTTACTTCCGACTAACATGGCAGGAAAAGCTGATAAATTAGTCTTTGATCTTACAAGAGGTGCATGACTCCAGAAAGGCAATAGAAAGACAAGTAAGCACCCTGGCCACGAACCTCTCATTACTAAAGGCTGACCATAGTAAACTGGCGGACACGATCCGTACTAATAAACTGCACCTGGAAGAAATACTGCCTCAGCACAAAACACACTCGGATAACATGGAACGTTTACAGTGACAACTAACAGAGCTGCAGGACAGGTGGGATGATGCCAAGGGGAGCGCCTGTCACACACTATTCATATTGTGGGGCTGGCGGAGTGAAGCGAGGGATCTAACCTTACCCAATTCATAGAACAGTGGCTGCAGGATGTGGGTGCACCAGAAGGCCTTTCAGAACTTCACAATGTGGAGCGGCACACCTGATCCCGGCGCGCTCACCACCCCCTGGTGCCCGGCCAAGGCCGTTCATAGAACACATTTTCAATTTCAAGGACTGGGACACCTTACTCCGGGCAGCCAGTGACAAAGGCATAATTCAGTTTGAAAAAAAGACAGTGTCCCTATACCCTGATTTTACCCTGGCAGTGCAAAGGCCCAGAGCATCGTTCCAGGGAGTTAAACTACAACTTCGGAAATACAACCTTAAGTACGCTCTCCTTTTTCCAGCGAGGTTGAAAGTAATCCATGATCAGAAATCTCACTTCTTTGACTGTCTGTGTCAGGAAGTGAAGCGAGATCAAGAGAGCGGCATGATTAGCCAAATGGCGTGAGCAAACTCTACTGCCAAGGAATTAAGAAACCCTATCCCTGCCGCTTGCCGCATCAAGATCCAGAATCTGTCTTGGACCGTGTTAGTACGAATTCGGTTTTCCAAGACGTCAGCATTCTAGTTTATCTGCAGAGGGTGTGAGGAGCTCTGTGAAGCTCGAGCGTGCCCTCCACTCTGCCCACTTCTTTAAAGATTTCACTGCTTCAAGATGTGCTTTGGACCCGGACGTCGGGAGTGATTTTAGTCAGGGTAGTTAGAGTCGTCCATGTTTCCAGATGGTAGTTAGGGTTTCTTATCTACGCGTCTGTACCTGGTAGCCGTGGAGGAGCTTCTGAATCCTGTTAAGATACTTACCTTATGGCACCTGAAAGAAAATACCGAAAAGAGTTACATTGCATCAAGTATAGAGTTGCAGTTTGTGCAAGTACCTCAAGAAGGAATATAATGTTCAGTTCAAATTGTATATAATAGTTTTAAGTAACAAGTTGAAATAGAAAATAAGCATAAAGAACAGAGTCAAAAGTATAGACTATCATTAAATAATTTCTCTTAATATTCTCTAGGTTTCGGAAGGAGACTTTTCTATTAAGACAAAGGCATAATTCAGTTTGAAAAAAAGACAGTGTCCCTATACCCTGATTTTACCCTGGCAGTGCAAAGGCGCAGAGCATCGTTCCAGGGAGTTAAACTACAACTTCGGAAATACAACTGTAAATACGCGCTCCTTTTTCCAGCGAGGTTGAAAGTAATCCATGATCCAAAATCTCACTTCTTTGACTGTCTGTGTCAGGAAGTGAAGCGAGATCAAGAGAGCGGCATGATTAGCCAAATGGCGTGAGCAAACTCTACTGCCAAGGAATTAAGAAACCCTATCCCTGCCGCTTGCCGCATCAAGATCCAGAATCTGTCTTGGACCGCGTTAGTCCGAATTCGATTTTCGAAGATGTCAGCATTCTAGTTTATCTGCAGAGGGTGTGAGGAGCTCTGTGAAGCTTGAGCGTGCCCTCCACTCTGCCCACTTCTTTAAAGATTTCACTGCTTCAAGATGTGCTTTGGACCCGGACGTCGGGAGTGATTTTAGTCAGGGTAGTTAGAGTCGTCCATGTTTCCAGATGGTAGTAAGGGTTTCTTATCTACGCGTCTGTACCTGGTAGCCATGGAGGAGCTTCTGAATCCTGTTGAGATACTTACCTTGTGGCACCTGAAAGAAAATACCGAAAAGAGTTACGTTGCATCAAGTATAGAGTTGCAGTTTGTGCAAGTACCTCAAGAAGGAATATAATGTTCAGTTCAAATTGTATATAATAGTTTTAAGTAACAAGTTGAAATAGAAAATAAGCATAAAGAACAGAGTCAAAAGTATAGACTATCATTAAATAATTTCTCTTAATATTCTCTAGGTTTCAGAAGGAGACTTTTCTATTAAGGATATCAACTAAACAGTTAAATATAAATATCAAAGATAAAAAGAAGAGAACCAAGATTCTAGTCTGAAATGGTATGTTAAGGTACTTGTGGAGTTGACATGAATAGAAAAGATAGCCAAGGATAGGGTCTTATGATTGTCGGTTTTTGTCTTACTGTGTACCATACCACAACTGTGAGGGAAGTCTACAAGAAGCAGTCGCATACAGACACCTAGCAGACGAGACTGTCTCTTCTCTTTCCCATTCCCCTTTACCCCCCGCAGATTCCTTCATGCTCTCATAATACTCTTAGAGGGTTGGAGCAGTCTTTGAGGGGTGTTGGGAAGAGGCATCATTCTGCTCCTATGTAGACCTTGGGAACACATCAAGTAAGGCTCTGACGAAGTGAAGTACCCACGGCCTTTTACTCACCCAAGCACAATGGCTGAGGGTCTTGACCTAAAGAACTTGGGAGGGGGTTTGGAGGCTATTCAAAAAGAGTTGTTAGCCATTAGGGAAGAGAATAGAAGTTTAAGACAGTACCTAATAGCGTAAAAAAGCGAAACAACAGACTTAGCGACTTAGATGGATGGCTATTTTTCAGGTCCTAGTTTTGCTGCTTCATCTCAAGACACCCGGGCTTCTAGTTCCACTCCTGTTTCTTACCCTAAAACCACCAGGCAGGTGGTGCATTCCTTGTCCCCAGTCCTTCTGCTAGCCCCTCCAGAACGATTTAATGGAGATCCCCAAAAAGGCGCACATTTTTCTTACACAATGTTCACTTCAATTCATGTGCCGACCCATCATTTTCCCTGATGCACAGACCCGGGTAGCCTTTATCCTCTCTTATTTGAGCGGTGATACAGGAGCTTGGTGTTTATCGCTAGTTTCTAAGGACTCAGCCATCCTGTCTGATTTTGAAGAGTTTAAGAAGGAGTTCTTAAGAATTTTCGATTGGAGAAAAGTAGCTCAAGCAACAGACAATGAGCTATTAGAACTGAAAAAAGGAAACAAGGAGCTAGTAGCTTGCCTGGTGCAATTTAGCAAACTCTTAGTGGAAACATACTGGTCAGAAAGCCAGAGGGCAGTGCTATTTTACCAGGGATTGAAGGACAAACTAAAAGATGCTCTGTCTCAAATACGCAATAGACCCACAGCAGTTTCAGCCTTGATTGATTTGGTACTAGAACTGGATTATAGGCAAACTGAGAGGAGAGGCGAGAAGATAAGGACATTTCACCTGAGCGTGCCTGTATTTGATCAAATGAGATCAGCAGGTTCCAAAATTTCAGAAAACAATCAAACTCCAGAACCCATGCAGATCAAAGTAGTCTGTGGACCTCTCCCCAAAGAAGAAAAAGAGAAGACGAAGTTGAATAATCTTTGTATGTATTGAGGAGGCAGCGGCCATTTTGTTAAATGGGTCCAAAAAAAACCAAAGACTTAGTTGAAGGAAAACTTGCAGCACCACCAGTAGGAGGGGTTGGACTAGTGGATGCGAGAGAAAATTCAACCTCAATACTCATCAATTAGCAAATACCCTGCAGTCAGCAGCTCTGCATTCTACTCTCCCAGTCACGTTAAAATACAGAACAGGTACTCAATTAGAAATTCCAGTAATTGATTCTGGAGCAACCAGAAATTTTAGCGATCTGAAGTTCGCTTCTAAGATTGTGTTAAAGTCAATTCGTAAAGAATAAAGTGAAGCAGTAAGAGCAGTAGATGGAACAAATCTCTCTTTTGGCCCAATTGTGAGCCATACTGAAAAGGTGGAGCTCATTCTCCCTGATGGACATTGGGAGTTCTTGCAGTTCAATTTAATCAATGCACCACAGTTCCAACTAAACTTGGGCCTTCCCTGGTTGACAGAAAATAATCCCCAAATAGGTTGGGAGAAGCGATCTATAAAGATGAACTTAGATTATTGCAAGGAGTCTTGTTTTCATGAAGAGGATCAAGTGAAGGAGTCCAGTCTGGCCGCCAGCTTGGGTGAAAGTGGAGCTACAGTGTGTGTCATTCATACAGAGGAAATTCCTGCAATGTACCAGGATTATCAAGATGTATTTAGTGAGGTGAAAGCTGAAAAGCTTCCTCCACATCTACCATATGACTGTAAAATAGAACTGGAACCAGAGGCAAATCTTCTGTGCAGCAGAATTTATGCATTGATGGAGAAGGAGGATATATTTATGAAGGAGTATATCCAGACCTATATGAAGAACGGATTCATCAGACCATCGCAGTCCCCAGGCTCCTCACCATTGTTTTTTTGTATCTAAGAAAGAAGAGGGCGATTTAAGAACCAGGATAGATTACTGCGCCCTCAATTGGATAAAAATCAAGAACAGATATCCGTTGCCTTTCATTTCAGTACTTTTGGATCCGTTTAAAAGGAGCCCAGATATACACAAAATTAGATCTCAGAGGCGCATATCACCTGGTCCGGATCAGAGAGGGCGATGAATGTAAGACCACATTTAGGATCAAATTTGGCCTCTATGAATATCAGGTTATCCCTTATGGTCTTTGTAATGCACCGGCATCTTTTCAGTACTTCATCAATGACGTATTGAATCAAAATGTTGACAATTGTGCCATTGTCTATATTGATGATATTTTAGTCTACTCGGCGTCTGAGAAAGAACATCTAGAACATGTCAGAGGAGTTTTAGAAAAGCTGTGAGAAAATAACCTATATGTAAAGCTGGAAAAGTGTGCATTCAGTGTCCATTCCATAGATTTCCTCAGTTTTGTTCTTGCTCCAGAAGGAATAACCATGGATTAGCATAAAATCAAATCAGTCCTGGATTTGCCATCTCCCACCAGTATGAAAGAAATGCAGCGGTTTATTGGATTTGCGAATTTTTACTGGAGATTCATCCAGGATTTTTCTCAAAAAGTAATCCCAATCCCAATCCCAATGCTTGGAGGGGCATTGGGAAGAGGCATCATTCTGCTCCTGTGAAGACCTTTGGGAACACTTCAAATAAGGCTCTGACAGTTCGGCTGAAGCAGAAGAGTGGGTTGGAGTGACGCTGTCGTCGAGCCACACCCAACACTCTCCCCAAACTTTCAAAACGAAATCTGCTGCGCAATAGAAAGCAGGGGGGTGTAAATCAGACAAGAATAGCGTACCTAGAACTGAGGCCACTGTAAGTCCATCTCCGGAACAAGTCCTGGAAGGCAAGAAATCTGCATTTCAGGCAGTGGTGGCGCTGGATGAGCTTGATGCACATTCAACGGTGGATTCACAAAACTCTTCCGAAGATAATACAATCAGACTCTGAGAACAGTTTGACTCTCTTCCCTTCTATCACTTCACAAATGGTGAACGATTATATGGGCTGAGGCAGATGATTGTCTCTCATTGAGGCCCCTATATACGGGGTCACACACAATGGGTAGTTTTATTTACCTTATAATATATATATTCTCATGGCTGTGTATATGCAAGAAATATAGGGCTGTGGCTGGACCGAATGAGGGACTGTCCCAGACTGTGCCGCTCCTAGACTTAAAGTCGGCATTGGTTACCTTACCCCCCAGTGCAACTGCATTCTTGCTTGTTATGATAGTTGTAATGGTTTTCTTAATAACCATGGTTTGGTCCTCAGTTATTAAAAAGGGAACCTAGTATTGAGGATTAGTATTCGTTTGATTAGACTTGTTTCCTTTCTTTGGGCCACTACCCACCGAGCCTGCGCTGGAATGGGCGGGATACAACAACACAACATGGGCCATCGTTACGTCTGGGAAATACAAGATATTAACTAGGAATGTTAGTGGGATGGGGTCTGTCCATAAGAGGCACAAACTTTAAACACACTTGACACACTCAGAGGCACTCAAACTCCAGAAAAAATGGCTTAGACAGCTGTTTTGTACATCTTATTTGGTCTTTGCCAGGGTTGCTGCTATCTGGATTAGAAGCGGAACTCAGTTTGTAGTATTAGAGCAGAAGATAGATGCGTGTGGCAGATATGTGTTCCTCCGTGACACATTAGACGGAGACGTCTGAACTGGGGTGGTGTGGTGTGCAAAAAACGATGGATTTAGGCCCAGAACTCTGTACTGGGGTGAATGTATGACATTGTTCTGCATTCAGTCCATCAACTGTTGTTTTCGCAGTTGTCACCCCGAGTGGGATGGGAATGCTCAGGTGTGAGTTCCATGCTCTCCACACTACTGGAGCCAAGCTATCCTGGCTGAAGACGGCTGATAGCCAGAAACCGGTCATAGGATGCTTGATTCCGGTCCAGGGAAGACATGGCTCGGCAGTTCGGGCTGGACTGTTCCCATGAGGCACAGGGTCAGACTGATTTGCATATGGCCATGTCTGAACTGGGGTGGCTGAGTGAGCTAAAGAATGGTGATGGATTAAATCCAGATCAGTTGACTGGGGGTGAGTGTTTGATTTGCTCAAACGCTCCGTCCATCATCCCCTTTTGTATCGCTTTGTTCGCCCTAAGTTGGCAGGGTATGCTCAGACGTGAGTCCCTTGCTTACCTGGTCACTGGATTCAAGATAGCCTGGCTGATGAGGATTATGAATCCGAAACGGTCCCAGGATGCTTGTTTCCGGTCCAGGGAAGACATGGCTTTGCAGTTCGGGCTGGACTGTTCCCATGAGGCACAGGGTCAGACTGATTTGCATATGGCCATGTCTGAACTGGGGTGGCTGAGTGAGCTAAAGAATGGTGATAGATTAATCCCAGATCAGTTGACTGGGGGTGAGTGTTTGATTTGCTTAAACGTTCCGTCCATCATCCCCTTTTGTATCTCTTTGTTCGCCCTAAGTTGGCAGGGTATGCTCAGATGTGAGTCCCTTGCTCACTTGGCCACTGGATTCAAGATAGCCTGGCTGATGAGGATTATGAATCCGAAACCGGTCCCAGGATGCTTGTTTCCGGTCCAGGGAAGACATGGCTTGGCAGTTCAGGCTGGACTGTTCCCATGAGGCACAGGGTCAGACTGATTTGCATATGTCCATGTCTGCACTGGGGTGGCTGAGTGAGCTAAAGATTGGTGATGGATTAAATCCAGATCAGTTAACTGGGGGTGAGTGTTTGATTGGCTCAAACGCTCCGTCCATCACCCCCTATTGTATCGCTTTGTTCGCCCTAAGTTGGCAGGGTATGCTCAGACTTAAGTCCCTTGCTCACTTGGCCTCTGGATTCAAGGTAGCCTGGCTGATGAGGATTATGAATCCGAAACTGGTCCCAGGATGTTTGTTTCCGGTCCAGGGAAGACATGGCTTGGCAGTTCCGGCTGAACTGTTCCTATGAGGCACAGGGTCAGACTGATTTGCATATGGCCATGTCTGAACTGGGGTGGCTGAGTGAGCTAAAGAATGGCGATGGATTAAACCCAGATCAGTTCACTGGGGGTGAGTGTTTGATTGGCTCAAACACTCCGTCCATCACCCCCTTTTGTATCGCTTCGTTTGCCCTAAGTTGGCAGGGTATGCTCAGACGTGAGTCCCTTGCTCACTTGGCCACTGGATTCAAGATAGCCTGTCTGATGAGGATTATGAATCCGAAACCGGTCCCAGGTTGCTTGTTTCCGGTCCAGGGAAGACATGGCTTGGCAGTTCGGGCTGGACTGTTCCCATGAGGCACAGGGTCAGACTGATTTGCATATGGCCATGCTGAACTGGGGTGGCTGAGTGAGCTAAAGATTGGTGATGGATTACACCCAGATCAGTTGAATAGGGGTGAGTGTTTGATTGGCTCAAACGCTCCGTCCATCACCCCCTTTTGTATTGCTTTGTTAAGGAAACAGGGCAAGATCATTTCAAGGCAACAGGATCTTGAACAGATTAGATATATCCCTGGTGCAGAGTGTCTTGTCTACTCACACAAAGCCCTTTCATATCAACCATATTTGAAGGCAGGATAAGAAAGGCAAGCCCTCCAGAATGTACTGAAAACTTGGCTCCTAACATTACCAATACAGGACTACAGAGCCTACTGCATAAACACACAGTTAAGAAGCAGTGGATGTTGCTTGTGCCATTATCACACAGAATCAACAGAGCACATCCTCTGTTGTTGCCCAGTTTTGCTTGGTCCGAAGCAACTATATTTAAGATCTATATTCCTTCAAAACGGTGTAAGATCATGCAAGGAGGCTCTAACGTTCATCTACACCACCACAGTGCCGACGGACCTCGCTTGAATCAGGAAGTTCCATGCAGCAGCTTGAAGGACTCTACGAACAATGCAAGAATTGATGATGAAAGTAAATAAAATATGAGCCACTGATCATCTACTGGGGCAACTACACTGGCACTATATGATTTACTACACCGTTTACCGGTGCCACTGTTTAATCTTCACATCGTACAGTTTATTTTGGGACAAGCACTGTTTCTCAATTTATCCTAAATGCCATATGCATATAACAATCACACGCAAAAGCCTGCATGACACCTTATTGCACACTTACGCAACTATGCATTGTCTGGTGGCGCTTCTTTGCTTTTCAGCTGTACCCCTAGATGTTCATAAAAATTGTATACGGGATACACATGTATTTACAATTTTATAGACCTTTTACAATCAGATGTATGTTTTATGATGTATCACGTACTGTATTTGTAAATGGTTTTTGGTAGTCATACAATAAAGAATACCTACCTATCAAATTCAACCAGTATGTATGTGAACTGGAATAATGGATAGTTGTGAAGGGATATTTGACTTTTTTTTCTTTCACTGTCCGGCGGAACATTGTTTCAATGAAAAATATACCAACCCCAGATATTTTTTAATAAACTAGACACCAGTGGGACTCCATTGTGGAGGGTCTTGTTTGGATCCTACAAGGTTTTCTTACCCAGAAGCCCTTGCAATACTTTTCTTCATATTTCTGTGATTCAAAGTACTGGAACCTGTGGGAGTCACAAATTTCCTGTCACTAAGTGTTCACACATGTCTCCTTATAAAAATAATACTTCAGTTGAGGGTGTAGGTCTAGCACCGGCCAAAGGGCAGGGTCCAAGGTTCAATGTGGCTCAATGTGGTGAAAACAGAAGGGTATTAATTATCACATTTGGCCGTCACATTCTGTACATGTCACAAATATCTAAAGAGAAATCTCTCTCCTCATAGTCTGAGCCCTCCCTTGAGGAAGTGGCACCATTCTCATTGAGGTTATTAAGAACCAACCCCCAGGCCATGATTTCCCCTTCAGCTTTCTCATCAATGTGGGTGAGGGGCATATGGGCTACCTCTGCTGCTCCCCACAGCAATCCCAAAGCCATGAAGTCAACTGTGACAACCTGTCTTCCATCCACCCAATGGCTATCATTTGTTTAGCTAAGAGTAATGCAAGCTAGACCAACCTGTAAGGGATATTGCGGCCCTTGGGTTTTGCCACTACTCCAACGAAGCAAATCAGCAAGGTGAGGGGGACCTCCTAGCCAAATTGCTCCCACTATCGCAGGTACAACAATCCTCCAGAAATTCTGAATCCCAGCACAGTTCTAACCCAAATGTAGAGAAGAGGCCTCCAGTTCTTCACATTGTGTGCAGCTAGCTCCTCTTAGTGCATCTATTCAGTTCAACTGCCTTGCAGCCACATAAGTTAGGTGCAGGATATTAAAATGCACAATTTGAACCTGTGATTGCAAGACACCCATCACTCATGCCCACATGCACAGGACCAGTCTGCATCTGTGGTAGGCTCCCCCATTTCTCCAGTCCAAGCCCCTGCCGTCCGTCACAGCACAAGAGCAACCCTTCAAGCTCCTGAGAGTGTTGTGGCGCTGGCGGGAACCCGGCCCACACCTCGCTTGCTGTTTTCTCCAATCTGCACAGTGAAGGAAGTGGGCAAGGACCACCCCAGATGGCTCCTGCAACTCCTGAAAGGTGAGGGATACCTCCCCCTGGTATATGTCTCCTGGCACCTCACATCACCCAAACTCCATTGCACCATGGCTGTATCTGTGTTGATGGCATGAAACGAGGCAAGTTCCTACAGTCTGAGCACCTTTGTCGAAAGGGGCTCTGCATAGAACCTTCTTGACCACTGCCTACCACACCATCGCTGTCTGTCATACCAATTTAAAGGCTTGGAGGTCAGAGAGCCCAACTCTCTTCAAAGTATCCCCCGAGCATGTCAGCATACAAACTCTTCTCTCAGTTGTCAACCATGTTGCAGTGTGGTGGCATAATAATAGGTTCATAAATCTGAGAGGGACAGTATTTCATCCTCTAGATCACCTACTGCATCTCCCTGCCCACACCTGCGAGATAAGTAAGCTATCTAGTTGTCAGAAGAATTCCGCGGGAACAATGCGTTTTTAATCAAGCAGAGACCCGAGGCAGGAAGACCATTTTCGCCACTGCCTCCCTGCCCATCACTGACCAGGGCAGTCTGGACTAGAAAGCTATAGAGGCCTTCAGGCATTACAGAAGAACATCAACATTCAGGTGCCTAAAAAGCAACCTCGGATAAGGCGACTCATGTACCCTTGTACCAGAACCCCTCGGTTTCCCATCAGAGGCCCAACACCGGCAATCGAGCCTCTGGCATCCTGATTAAGCTCCCTAGTGGAACCAACAGCAACTTACAGACTCTCACCAGAAGCTCAGACACCTGTCTGAAGGTATTGAGTAAGCCTATTAAAACCAGCACCGAGTGGTCTTGGGAGTGAACATAGATCAATGCAACATATAATGAGACATCATGAAATAAGCCCCTATTAGAATCCACCCCCGTACCAGTGCCCAACGTAGCAACAAGGCCAGGAGTTCAATCGTGAGTGCAAAGAATAGGGGTGACAGCGTATGACCCTGTCTAGCCCCCACATCACTGCTCATGGCACCAAGAGATCACTCCTGACCTTACATCCAAGTGTATAGGAGCTGCACCCAGCTGTAGAACATGAGCCCAAAGCCCATACCAGTCAGCACCGCCTGCAAGTAAGTCCACACAACCTTATCCATGACTTTTTTTATGTTGAGAGATACCAGAGCTATCCTCCAATTATCATAGAGTGTCTCGCGGAGTGTCTCGTGGAGCCCGCAGGGGTTAAAAGCTGTGCTGTGTGCTGACAAAAAGCTGCATTGATCCTCATGCCCCTACCCTTGGATTACCCCCACCAATCTGGTTGTGAGCATCTCCCAGAGAATCATTCTTAACATATAAATTAAGCATGGTAAGCGCTCTATATGATATGGGGTCTGCAGCTTTATCGCCTGGTTTGGGCATAAGACAGACATTTCCCTCCCTCTTGGTGGTCAGAAGTATTTCATCCCTCCGCGCCACCTGAGATACCTCTCATAGTTTGTCTTTAAGTACAGTGTAATAGAATAGGGCTGATAGAATTCAACAGTAACACATCTTTGGGCTCCTTAGATCTGTTGAGGGCCTTTAAGGACTTTCCCAGTTGCCCAACCGTAATCTCTCTCTCCAGCTCCTGTCCCGGGTCCGTTGCTGGGGCAGGCAATCCCACTGTGCCCAGGAAATCATCCATTCTCCCCTCTGCCCCCCCCACCAGCATGATACACCTGTTTGAAATGGTTTACAAAGACATCGATTAGGGCCTGACGATTGATTACCAGGCCACTGCCAGATAAGCAGACATGGAACAATGGAGGATCTCTTGCTCCCTTCTGAGTATCCAAGCTAGCATCCTGCCAGATATTTCCCCCTCCATGTGGAGGCCTTGACAATATGTGCTCAATGTACATTTCTCTAGGGTGTCCCACAGATAAAGCACCTTCCTATTGAGCCGGAGTTCCCTCGCCAGCGCCTCTGTTGTAGTCAGGTCTGACCCCATGAGCTCTGTCAAATGGTGCTCTTGGTCTAATAGGTCAGCCTCCAGTTGTTTTCAAACCCCACAAGTGATGCCCCCCATTCGAGCACCCTGGAAGAGTCTGTCCCTAAATTACCTGCCAGAACGTTAGTGAAGAAAGTTGCCACACTATGTCCGTCAGGAGGTCAGGGGGCGTGTGCCATCTATGTTCTCGATGATCAGACAGATATTTCCCAAGATGAGACATCCTGGGCAATCTACAGGCGTCCATCCCAAACACCAATAGGTGGTCCAATCATCTATAAGTGTTATGGGTAGAAGGGTGACTCCCTGCGTGCAATATTCGCCAGCTGTCAGAGACTCTTAAGTTAAGGATCACCATGGTAAGCGACTTGATCATCAAGAGGCTCCCCACAATATGAGAAGATTCATAAAGAAGGTTAAAGTTCAGTCAGTAACATCGTCCATTTCCATTGCTAGCTCTGATACCACCTTTAACCCCTCAGTGCTTGACAAATGGCCCAAGGGCACCAAATTCATTGTCCCATCATCCGTACTTTAATCCTGAGAGAGCCCCCTTTAGTGGTATGAGATGAGGCATTCACCAGAGGAGACACTCACGAACCCCAGTTGGAACCATGTGCCACCAACGCAGTCCCAGTGCCAGTATGTTCTGTACCTGCCCCATTCCTAGGCACCTTATCCCAAACCTCAAGCCAGCGCCACACATCCTCCAGTGTGTCGAAGAAATGTGAGATTTGCCCCATAGATAACCCGCAGTTAAGTGGAATACATAAGCATGTAACAAATTCCCATTGTGCGCAACTTGGCTTTCACCTCCAAGAAGCCCTTCCTGGCACCATGGACCTTGTTGGTATGGTCTGAATATATAGAAATTTGATGATTCTTGAACTGGGCAGTGTCTCTCTCCGAGGCAGCCTGGAGTATTCAATCACAGTTCCTGCAGTTTCAGATTTAGACTATATGAGCTTGCGGATGGCCCCTGGCCTAGGGGGAGCCAATGCCCAGTGCACCCTTTCCATTGCAAACATGTGATACAGTCCAGCAGGTTTTAGCACATCTAGAATCAAGTGCTCTATAAATGCCTCTGTGGCATTACCCTCAGCCCTCTCGAAAAATCCAATTAGGCAACCATTATTGCGTTGGGGCCAGCCCTCAGCATTCTCAGCAGGCACCTCAAGAGTCCCAGCCTTGGAGGTGACTACTGCCATCTGCTTTTTCAGGATGGTCACTTTGGACTTGAAACTAAGTTATGGAGCTCTTCGCCACATGCACCTTATCCAACACCTTCCTGAGGTCAGTTTGGAGGAGATTAGCTTTTAGAGCCACTGTCTCAATCTTCCCCTCACGAGCATCCACTCATAACCCATACATGGCTGCAAGTAACTCTGCACAGGAAGGCTCCTCAGCAGCGGTGCCCTGACTCCCCTCCTCCCTCTCACCAGCCTGATATGTATGCGGCTGCTGGGGGGGTTACAGTGGTACACTGTTCCATAGTGTTCCCTTAGAGGGAATCAGCCTGTTTATGTCTTCCCATGCATGCTCCCCTGGAGCACCCCACTGACATCTCACTCCAAGGAACTAGTTGACAGTCTCTTGGGCATCCAGAACTGTCCTCACCCATCCCAGGCTCAGCAGGAGTGATGTAAGCTAACTCACAGCCTCCACGCACAGCATCTTCCTCAATAGCCACAAGGCCTCTTCAACCGAGGCAATTAGTTCACATACAAAGACAGGGGCACCAAGAGCCACTAAGGAATCCACTTGGGAGGCAACAGAGCCAGAGCATCCAGTGCTCCACGGTGAAACTGGAGTACCTTATTCAGTGAAGAGCATCAGCCCATGCGATCCCAGGGAAGTACCGAACTAGCACCACCATCAACCTTGCAAAGGTCGCTTTCCTATTCCTGCTGCCTCATCTGTCCCAAAAATTGTTGGAAAGCACTACATCATGACTATGCACCAGATCTGCCTTGGGGCAAACGTATGGGCGCCCACCCGTGGTCCGCCTCTCGAATCACAGCATAGGATCCCTCGGCCCTGCCAGAGTCACAGAGTAGCAGGCACTGCCATGTGGCACAGTCTCTTCACCTATAGCTTCTGGTATTAACTGCTGGTAAAGGAGGGAATGGCAGGCCAACCTCACCAACAAGGTCCACCCTGTAGTCCACCCATCAATGTCAACAGGTGCCCCAGAGAGTACACAGGAGTCGTGGCACTGCTCCACCGCCATAGATCACCGTTGATGCGAGGCATTGGTACCCAAGGCCATAGCGCACCTTTTAGTCTGGTGTCTACACCACACACAGCTGGGTCCAAACTAGCAGGACATGGCTCCGCAGCTCCAGTGGGGCAGCAGAGCCAGGCTCGCCCCTGGCACGGCCCTTGAAATCCTGTTAGCCCTCAACCGTCTCAATACCACAATGTGTTCTTCAAACACAAAGACCCTGAATATTCACCAGTACAAGTACAGGAATTGCACAGCATTCACCACAGCTGTAGGTTGGCACTTGCTCGACCACACACCTTTTTGGTTTATATTTAATACTTTTATCATATAGTTAATTTAATGAGAAATAAAAAAAAATACAATTTAAATATTGTATAGTAAAAAAAATATTTCCCAGCACATTTATAAGCTTTGAAACTAATTTCTAAATATGTTACTTATTATGATATTTTTATTTTGTAAATCATTTTACTAAATACATTTTTTAATTTAAAAAATGACATCTAATACTATTAATATATATTATAATTAATATTAAATATTAAATTAAAATGCATTCAAAAAATGTACGTAACAATGTAAATCTGAAAATGTTAAAATATTAGTTTGCATGCCATTGAAATTATTACCATATTACTTTAAAATATACACGTTTTGAAAAAAAATCCTAACCTTATCCCCTAAAAACACATTATGTGTATACAATATTACTACAAAAAATGCAAATGTTCAACAATTTCATAACTAATAAAATATCTTAATAATAATTCAAACACTACTATAAAGTAAATACAAATTATAACTAACTAGCTTACCAGTCGCGCGTTTAAGGAAACTCTTTATGATAACATTTATTTACATTGTGTAATTGTTATTGAAACTTATTCATTTTATTATAGAAAACATTTTAGGTTTAAAGTATTTTATTAAGGTACAAAAAACATGGGGAAGGGAATAGGAGGTCAAGCGAACATACAGTACAAGATGCGAAACGGTGCAGCGATTTAGAAGGAAAGTAGGGAGGCAGGAAGCCCCGGAGGGTAACAAGGCATAAGTCATAAAGCAATAAGGCAATGCAAATGACCCTCCAGAAGACCCCCATTCCCCGAGCAAGGCCGAGCTAGAGTAGCGTCCCGCAACACAAAGAAAAACACACCATCCCTCCAACCCCCCGTCCCCTGAGAAAAAGAAGAAAGAAAAGCAAAGGAGAAAAAGGAAGAAAACAATACCCCAACCTCCCCGTCCGAAAGTCAGCATTAGAAGCATGTAACCCCGCCTCCCACCCCCAGCCCCAAACCCCCGATCCCGCCACATTCACTCCGCTGGAGCCGCCGGCGGCGTCAGCCTAAGGAGTCGCAGGTACCGTGGACATGTGAGCTCGCGAAATTCCGTGGACAGCAGCGCTAAAAAGGGGTGCCAGAGCTCTTCAAACTGGTCCACATTCCCAGCCATTGTTAGCGACATCTTCTCCATACCCAGTACCTGCCAGAGCCTGTGTAGCCAGCCAGTGATAGAGGGGGCAGTGGGGGTACGCCAGAGTACAAGGATGTTTTGAACCGCCGAGCCTAGCGCAATCGCAATCTGTCTACCCCTGCGGGACTTCAGCGGGTACATCAGGTCATTGGGGAGGCCTAGCAGGACATACGCAGGGAAGCGCGGGAGTTCGATCTCAAAATGCCTGTCCACCTCATCCAAGACCTCCTTCCAATAGGCCGACAGCACCGGGCACTCCCAGAGAATGTGCGTGAGGGTACCTTCCTGTCCGCAGCCGCGCCAGCAACCTTTATCGCCGATTTTGTGCATCTCGTAGAGCCTCTCCGGGGTGTAGTACCAATAGGTGGACACCTTAGTAAAGGTCTCCGTCAGCCCAGTGTGGTACGCAGAGTGCCTCGCCCGATACGCGATCCTGTCCCACTCCTTGTGGCTCAAGGTCCTGCCCAATTCCCTGTGCCAGCGCTCCCTCCCTGGGTTATGGTAATGAAACGGCGGGGGTTGGAGAAACTTATACAAGTCGGTGATAAGCTTGGCATCCGAGGTCCGGGTTACCAGCCACCGCTCATAGGGTGTAATCGAACGGGCAGCGACGTCGCGCACTGGGGGTTGAAGAGCCCAGTGGCGGACTTGCATATAACGCAGTCTGTCCCCCTCCGTCAGACCAAATTCCTGTCGGAGCTGCTGGAAGGGGAGCACACCCTCCGGCCCGTAGATCTGGAAAAGCGCCCTGCAACCCGCGCTCACCCAGTGGGAAAAGGCTCCCGGTTCCAGACCCGGAGTGAAGTCTGGATTGCCAGCAATGGGAGTGAACGGTGATGGAAAAGTGGTGAGCTCACGAAGCTCGCACACCGCGTCCCACACTCGCAGCGGAACTCGGGTGATAAAGGAGGCGTAGAGATTAGGCGGGCGGTGAGTGCGCCGCAGGAACGGGACTTCCTGGAGAGTACGGCCCGCAACTGCCTGGTCCTGAAAGAGCCAGTGCTTGTCCGATTCCCACCGGCTCCACTCCACCAAATATCGGAGTTGCGCCGCCTGAAAGTACTTCCGGAGGTCCGGGACACCGAGACCCCCCGCCTCCGGGGCAAGCATGGAGAGGACCCGTTTCATTCGAGGCTTACGGCCCTGCCACACAAAGCGGGAGATGTCAGCCTGCGCCTGCCGTATCCAACCTACAGGGGGCTGGAGAGGTAGAGCGCGAAAAAGATACAAGATCTGAGGCAGTATCGTCATCTTCACCGCTGCGATACGGCCCAGCTACGAGAGCGGCCTTTGTTCCAACGGCCAAGTTCCTCCTTAATCTTCTTGCCCAGGGAGGAGTAGTTAGCTACGACAATTGCAGGTAGGGAGGGTGGAAGCAGAATCCCCAGGTAAGGCACCGTGGAGGAGGACCATTGCAGAGGAAAAAGACGCTGGAGGTCCCGCCTGGTGTCGACAGAGAGTGACACATCCAGGGCAGCCGATTTAGACATATTCATTTTGAAGCCCGCCACGCGGGCAAAGGAGTTCAGCTCCTGGACGCAGGCAGGGAGCGACCACTTGGGGTCATCCAGGGTCAGCAAGACATCGTCCGCATATAAGCTGACAGTATGTGTGTATTGCCCCATCTTCACCCCAATAGCGTCCGGGTTATCGCGAATCCTCTGGGCAAACGGCTCCATATAGAGGGCAAACAGGAGCGGCGAGAGGGGGCAGCCCAGTCTTGTGCCGCGCTCAATGGCAAAGCTGCTGGAGCTGTGTCCATTGACACGCACCGATGCTGACGGCCTCCTATAACAATTAAAAACCATAGTGCGGAACTTCTCGCCGATCCCCAGTTTCCCGAGAACCAGTTCGAGGTACGGCCAATGGACCCTATCAAAGGCCTTCTCCGCGTCGACCGACAGCAGCATCCGCTCACCCGGGATGCGTGAGGCCTTCTCTAGCACGTGCGTCACCCTCTTGGTGTTGTCGACCGTCTGCCTACCGGGTACAAAACCGGCCTGGTCCGCCTCCACCAGACCTGGTAGGTGCAGACCCAGTCTGGCCGGCAAGATCCCCGTGTAAAGCTTGAGGTCCACATTTAGAAGCGAGATGGGCCGATACGAGCCGCACAGAGTCCGGTCCTTCCCCGGTTTCGGAATAACCGACACAGTCGCCGAGAGAAGGTCCGGTGGGATAGCTCCCGGTTCAGAGAAGGAATTGAATAAGCGAGCCAGGAGAGGCGCGACAGTGGGACAGAAAGTCTTGTAAAATAAGGCCGTGTAGCCATCTGGGCCCGGGGCCTTGCCGTGCTTTAACCGTGCAATAGCGGAGATGACTTCCTCCACATGAATGTCCCTCTCCAGGTGGTCCGCCTGGGCGGGATCCAGGGCAGGGAGGGTTACTGATTCCAAGTAGGCCTCAGCCTCTCCCGGTGGGGAGGGCTCTGCAGCGTACAGCGCCTCGTAGAAGGCACGGAAAGAATCCGCCACCTCCGCGTCACCGGAAACCGGGACCCCATCCGCTCCCACTAGCTCCTTTACCACGTTGCGTTGCTGCGCAGCCCTGAGCCGGTGGGCCAGGAGCTTACCGCATCTGTCTCTGCCGGTGTAAAAGGCATGCTTCAAGCGCAACGCTGCATACTCCGCCCGGTCCAGGTCCAACGCAGAGAGGAGTTTCCGCGCCGCCTTCAGCTGCCTCCAGACTCGAGGAGCTCCCGTCCGGCGGTGAACCTGTTCAAGTTCCCTGACCTGCGCCGTTAGTTCCTCCCTCTTACGTTGCCGCTCCCTGTTCTCCGCCGAGGAAATGGAGATAAACTCCCCTCTGACAACCGCCTTCAAAGCCGCCCACTGCGTGGCTAGGGACGTGTCGGAGTTGTTATTGTGGGTCAGGTACTCATGAATGACCTCCTCCACTCGCTTCACCACCGATTTCTTATGGAGAAGCGTGTCCCGAAGCCGCCACATCCCTCTGGAGGGGGGGGCCGCCGGCCAAGCAAAAACTCCGGAAACCGGCGCATGGTCGGACAGGGACAAAACCCCAATGTCTGCTGCCGTGGCGGCCGAGCGAAGCGGTCCGCTCACCAAGAGGTAGTCCAACCGCGAATAAGTGCGGTGTGCGTGGGAGAAATATGAGTAGTCCCTATCGGCGGGGTGCATGGTGCGCCAGAGGTCATGCAGATCCATCTCTGCAATCTGGTCCTGTACCGCTCTGGAGAGCTCCCCCGTCTGCGGAAAGCGCTGGGCAGACCTATCCAAGGTGGAGTCGAAGACCATGTTCAGGTCTCCCCCCAAAATGACGTGGCGATCGGGCGAGGCAGTAACGTCTACCAACACAGATTCCAGGAAGCGATCCTGGTGGTCGTTTGGGCTGTACACGGAGCCAACCGTGAAGGCAACACCCCCCAGACGCATGTGATACGCTAGAAGCCTCCCCTTCTGCTCGGCATGTTTATACAACACCTCACCCCTGAAGGAGCTGGCTAGAAGAATGGCTACCCCCGCAGTCTTAGTCGCAGCCGAGGAAAAGAGTTGAGTGGGGAACTTGGCAGAGCGCAACCTATGGCAATCTTTAGAGAGTAAATGGGTTTCCTGCAGGAGGCAGATATCCGCCTGCGACCCTTCTAGCAGGGAAAGGATCGCCCTACGCTTCACAGGATTATTCAGACCCTTAACGTTAAGGGTCACTACTTTCAGGGACGGCATCGCTCCCAGGGACGTAAAGCGCTATGCAGCAAGCGAGGGATCAGTGGAAGGGGCGCGCGGGGCAAGGGTGCAGGGAAGGCCAGAGTCGGCTTCGCATGTGTTCGGACAGTATCGGACGGGGCCCCCCCAACACCAAACCAGCTCTTGAACCCCCCCAAAACCAACCCATGGCAACCAGCCAAAACCAAAAACAAGAAAAAACACCCCATTGTCTCAGTCTAGCCCTAGTGGGCGAGTCTGTAGAAACCAGTCAGGTGGACGTCCAGCCACACACCTCCAGCCTCTCCCCCCCAACCCCCAGCCCCGGCTCAGCATCGCAGAAGCTAAGAGTCTCTCCCCCCGGAGAAAAGTTAGGCCGTCTGGGCCACGCCATTAGATTCAGGCAAGTTCCTGGCCGCAGTCCTCAGGGCCTCCGCCATATCCGCCCTGATGGTAGGGGAGTCAGGGCGACTCGCCGTCGCCGGCGATTGGCGCCTTCTCGACCTCCGTCGGCCCCGCCGCTCGGGGCGCCTCCATGCGGGTGTCGCCCCTTCTTCCTCCGTAGCTGTGAGTCCCAGCACCCCACAGACATCTTGTAAGGAGCGCAGCTGATGTAGCACCCCATTCCATCGGAAGATAAGACGGAAGGGGTGACCCCAGGAGTAGGCCGTCTCATGCTCCCACAGAAAGTCCGTAGCGATGCGGAAAGACCTGCGCTTCTGCAGTGTGATGGCGGACAGGTCTTGATAGAGCGCCACGGGTCGTTCTCGGAAGGACCTGCTTCCTGCGGGCCTCTGTCATAATGCGCTCCTTTAGGGGGAAATCCGGCAGGAATGCCAGGATATCAGGTGGGGGTGCCGATGACTGGCGCTGGCGGCCCACCCTGTGTGCTCTGTCGATACGGATCGGGAAGTCCGCTCCTTCTCCCAAGATGTCGCGAAACAGGTTCGCAGGTAGGCCACTAGGTCCGCACCCTCATCCGCGGACGGAACGCCTCGCACCCGGATGTTATTCCGCCTGGACCTGTTCTCGAGGTCCTCAGAGTGGGCCTGGAGCTCGACACATTGCTCCCGTAGGCAGAGAACGTCCTGCTGGAGATGAACTATCTCTTCATCACGACGCTGGGTCGCCGTTTCCACAGTGTCGACCCGCTCGCCCAGGCCCTCGATTTCTCTGCGCACTTCACGGACCTCTCCGGCCACCTCGGTCTTGAGAGTCTGGAATTCCTCCTTGAGGGAGCTGAATAAGTCCTCCATGAAGGACCTCGTGACTGGTGGTTCGCCTCCGGTGGCGTCCGTTGAGGCCCGGGAGGACCCCGGGGACGGCTGCGTCCTGTCTCGCAGTTGCTGGGCCCTGCCGAGCATGTCCGGCAGAGTGCGATCTCCCCGTGCCGCGCCTCGTCTCCCAGCCATCTTGACCTCCTCGGTGGGTGAAGCCTAGAGCTGGCCGCTGTAGATGCGCCCAGCCGCTCGTGGGCACCAGATGTGAAGACCACACCGAGGACAAGGGTAGTGCGTCACAGGCGACAAAATGGCGGCACGGGCCAGGGCGATACGACCATCGAGCCAGTCAGGGCGATAATCAAGGTTCAGGTCGGAGGCTTTCAGCCGCGTGCTTCCAGGGAGGACGGCAGATGCGTAGGCACCAGGATGAGCCGAGGCGCCCGTATGACAAGGGCGCGGGCGAGGGTCACCAATACCAGCTCCTCAACGACAAGATGGCGGGAGGGCGGAACCAAGGAGGGCAGCCCAGGCCAGCAAGTCTATGGGGGACCCTCAAACCTCAACGGGTCGGGAAAGTGCGATGCCAGTGACCCCCAGTTTCACCAACTAGTACGCCCAGTTCGGTCACCGCTCAAACTCCACCGTCCCTCTCTTCCAGGCTCGGGGTCCGCCAGGCGTCACACCCCGACACCCAAGGCAGGGGGATAGATCGCCGGCGCAAGTCTGGGGTCTGTCGCCCAGCGATGACTCTGGTCACAAGGGCGCCGTCCAGGAAGCCTCCGCACTCCGCGGAGTCCGTCGAGTCCGCTCCCTCGGGATCCCTTGCTTTCAGCACTCGGCCCAGCCGAGGCGCGTGGACAGCGCCGCGATACGCACCGCCTCCAGGCCCTTCTCCTCGGGGCGATCCAGGCTCCACTCCTCGAGTCGATCGTTGATCAAACTTTTCGGGGACTTCCCCCGGGGCACCAGAAGTCAAAGTGGCATCAAAATGTGCCCCAAGAACTCCGGCACAGTTCTCTCGCCCGCAGTGCAGCCGCGGGGGGAGAGAAGCGCAGGAATCGGGGCTCGAGCTGAGCTGGGCCGGAGGAGCTACGGGAGGAAGCGTCCGCTCACCCCGCCATCTTGGCCACGCCCCCAGAAAACATTTTAACGTGTTGTTTTAATTCTGTTTATTTATTCGAGTGCTTGTGGACACTTGCAGCGATTGTCCTTGTTCTTTATCGATGGTCATTGCAAAAGCAAGTCGCACCGGAAACTATAAATGTTGAGTAATGGAAAGATTATGAGGGCCCTCGGGGGGCCGATATTTAACAAATGTTTCTTTTTTTTTGTTGCCAGAAACCTTCGCGGGAGTGTAGTCAACAACTTTTAACAATATGTTTATTTTTTTTATTTATTTATTTATTTACTTATTATTAATTTTTCTTGCCAGAAACCTTCGCAGGAGTGTACTCAACAACTTCCCAAAGTTTCATGCCGATCGGATTAATGGTGTAGTAATACATAAAGGACAAGCAGACGTACTTTTGTTTTTATATATATAGACTACCTTACCCTTCGCGTTTTGCTGCGATCTCAGAAGAAAGGAAATTTAAGAAAACTTGTTATGATAACATTCAATTTACATTGTATCATTTTTATTAAAACTTATTCATTTTAATATGGAACACATTTTAAAGTGTTTTAATTCTGTTTATTTATTCGAGTGCTTGTAGATACATGGTATTTTTTGTTTTTCCGTCTGGTGCGTTCACAAATAAATCAGAAGATTTTCCAACGCGTGAGCTGGCCACATACAGTTGTCCATGTGAGAAGCACGGATTCTCCAAATCTAGTCCACACACTTGCAGCGATTTTCCTTGTGCTTTGTTGATGGTCATTGCAAAAGCGAGTCACACCTGAAACTGTAAACTTTCAGTATTGGAAAGATTATGAAGGCCCTGAGGGGCCGGGGGCCGATATTTAACACATTTTTCTTTTCTTTTTTGTTTTTGCCAGAAACCTTCATGTGAGTGTACTCAACAACTTTAAAAAAAAATTTTTTTTGCCAGAAACCTTCGCAGGAGTGTACTCAACAACTTCCCAAAGTTTCACTCCGATCGGATGAATGGTGTAGTAATGCATAAAGGACAAACATACATTTGTTTTTATATATATAGATAGATAGATAAATGATATTACATACAATGATATTTTCAACATTGCATATTTTTTATAATATTAAAAACAAGAATAAAAATGATGTTTTTATCTTTGATATTCCTGTCAATTATATTTCTAAAATCCATATATTTTTGACACAATATATTTTTCTAATACTTTTTTCCAATATGTTTCTAAATACCGGTTGAATTTATCTAAAAATCTGCAGCTGATATATTGTGTCCTGGTGGTGATATAGTGGCATATGCATCAAGGTAATCATTTGCGATTATAAAATATCGCGATTTTTAAGGATTCGCTATTTGGTAATTGCAAATGCCTATAGATGAGGGATTCATAAATATTTTTGCAAATGCTTAACATTCCCGAATAGCGAAACACAAATTGCCTATAGGTTCATAGGAATGAATGGGAATGCATTTGCAATTTGCGATTACGAATTTGGTAATCGCAAATTGCGAGTACAATTGCAAGGGTGCTACATTTGCCCAGGGTATATTATCGTTCAGGCCGTTCACGTGTGTGGATAATCTGTATACCCATCTCTGCTCTTTTTCATACAAATGTTTTTGTAAGTTTGGTCCAGGGGTCAATTGCTCAATGATGGTCCAAAACATATCGTTTGGCGTGTGGCCATTCCCAATGAAATGATCGGTAAGTCGGGTTGCATTTTTCTAGCAGCGTATAGTGCTGCGATGTTCGCATATCCTTTGTTTTATTTTCCGGGTGGTCATTCCTATGTACCGCTTGTTGCAGGTGCACTCGATCAAATACACCACATTGCTACTATTGCAATTGGTGTGTGAAATCTGCCTCCAGACTTTGCCAGGCTCCAGATCTAGTGTTTTGGTATTCTTTGTCAGATGACATACACTACAATCTCCGCAGCGGTAATGGCCAACTATATCTGGTAAACCCCAGGTCCTGGTTATTGATGGTGTGGTTTGTACTGTTCTAGCTTTTGGTCTAGTGTTCACAAGTGTGTCTTTTAGACTTTGTGACTTCTTAAAAGAGAACAGAGGCTTCTCCCAATGCAGATTTCCGGTGTTCACAATTGCCCAGTGTTTATTTATGCTTCTGGTCACTTTGTTTGATATTGGGTTGAAAGTGGTTACGCATGTCAGAGGTATTTCTTCATTTCTCTCTGTTTTCTCTTCAAGAAGGACGTCTCTAGGCTGATTTCTGGCTCTCTTTTGGCATTTGTTCACTATTTTATTCGGGTATCCACGGTTACTTAATTTTTCGGACAGGTCCTTTGCTTGTTTTTTGTATTCAGATAGTTGGCTGCAGTTTCTACGCAGTCTCAGAAACTGTCCGTAGGGTAGGTTCTCCCTTAGTGGTCGTGGATGGAAACTCTCGAATCTTAATAGGTTATTTTTTGATGTAGGTTTGTAATAAGTTCTTGTTTCAAGTTGATTACCTTCTTTTTTGATGACCACATCAAGGAACACAATTTCCTGCTTATCATAGCAGTTGGTGAATTTGAGATTGTTATCACAAGTATTGATCCAGGTAATGAACTGATTGAGCTGTTCGACAGGTCCTTGCCAGATTGCCAGGACGTCATCAACATAACGTCTCCAAAAAGTTATATTTTCACGAAAGGGATTTCTCTCATTCAAAATAAATTTGTTTTCGAAGTTGTACACGTACAGACCTGCTATGCTGGGGGCAAAAACGCTTCCCATTGACGTGCCCCTCAGTTTGCAGGAATAGGGTGCCCTCAAATTCAAATTCAAAGTAATTGCGTTTTAGGGCCAATTTTGCACACTCCAGAATGAAGGCTTTAGATGTATGGAAAGGCCAGTCTGCATTTTCCAGGGTGTTACCCAGGACTCGGATGGTATCGTCCTGGGGTATGCTCGTGTACAGACTCTCTATATCAAAACTGAACAAAATTGTGTTTTCATCAACCTCCAGAGTCTGTATACTCCTCCTACTGGAGCTGTAGTGAATATTCTGTGTTCCGTTTCTATGGTAAACTCTAACCTCACGGGCCTCCGTAGATCCATTTGTGAACGCCTGACGTCTTTACGTCATGCTAGCCACGCCCACCGAATCCAATGGCGGCTACCTTTAAATGCAATCCCGCACTTGGCTCTTAGCGGGCGTACGGAGGGGCGAAATAGGTATACAGCTGTATACAGACCACTGAAACTGTAAGTAAATCCCGACTGCACTAAAAGAAACACATCTGTTTCTAGTCACCCTACCTAAACATCATTTATGGTACGGACCAGAACCCCACCCAGCAATTTTGCGGGACTCTCTAATAACCTTTTCCATTCCGCAGAATACGTTTCCTATATTGTGGCATCCCTTCCCTCTAATCCCGTGCAGCATTCTAAACCCCTAACAAGGAGTAAGCACGCTTTGTTTACAATATGTGCTTTATGTTGTGTCTGTTTTGTATTGTTTATTTTGGATCAAGTTGTACTATTAGCACGTCGGTAATCCCTGGCACCATTAAAATATAAAATTATGAGTAAATCCTAGGCACGCACTAGTTTGCCGAAATGAAGCGATAGTCAATAGACCTTGCTCGTTCCCTTTTCACACTTATATTGATAGGTGTGTCTACAATCAACCCTATATCTTCACTGTTAAACAACACTGAACCACCGCACCTGAGTAGTTCGCTTTAATTGGATGTGGGATGATTCACAGAAAGAACAGATCCGTCACTTTACTACGTTACAGGCATGTAACTAGTTTTTTGACTTAAAAAGTAAATTTCTTTATCTCCACAGGTTTTTTCTGCTTTTAATGCAACCACTTTTGGGTTGCCTTTTCCTCTGCCCTATAACTAATTTTGTTATTTGGGAACAAAGGGTTGCAGGTACGGCAGGGTGTTAGTGTACCCTGACCACCCAACACCTTTATTTTTGGTCCTGATGAAAAACCGGTAATTTCCCTGACGGTTTGAAACATGTAGACCTCACACATACCTCACAGATACATTTGGTCAGAATAAAACCATCACTGTATCGACACGCACTGTTTTTACTTTTGTCCAGTAGTCTTAGAATAAAATATTGTATAAGCCATACCAGGACAAATTTTAACTCACTGACTTTTTTCTTTACATTCATCACTCACATACCCGCTCCACTGTATCCCAGGTGTTGCAGCACACCTTGATGGCACTCGGCTGTCAAGGTGGCCCCAATGATGAAGCATGTCACCGACCAGGTCGGTGAGTGAGGGGTTTATTAAAAACAAAGAAGGACTTCTTCTTTTTTCATTAGAATTCCATCCCACTGATATCGCTCTTTAGCCTTATCTATGGTGATACTCCTCCTTTTGTTATATAGTGTCCAGTCAGATTAGCCCGGTTGTGTTCAATGGTTTTACCACCAAACTGCTTGCCTACACCGATGATTTGGCAATAACAACTAGTGATCCCCATCAAGCTATGCCTGTATTGATACAATTGGCTAAGGAATTTGGGTATCAATCTGGTTATCGATTGAACGAAGGAAAAACCCAGATTATCTGTACTAAAAACATCATAAAGTCGGACCATAGGTATGTTGAGTCAGCTGTGTACCTGGGGGTTAGGGTGAATGCCTCGGTTGAGAAGATCATCGCAGATAACTACCTACCCCTTAACCGGCGGCCGAATACTGGTCAAGTGGATTCCTTTCTACGCAAGCCTCACCTCCTGGACTTCGTTGAAGAACTTGGCTCCCTGTTCCCTGTCGCTGCTGGTGCTGCTGTTGCCGCAACGACTGGCCGGACCCGCTCCGCCGGTCCCGCTGCGCGGCTGACAGCCTTGCAACACTCCATCTCTGTGCTAAGGTTTGGGCGTTTCCTCTGACCGGCAGGGCTGCGAGCTTCCAGCGGGGGACTCCAAGGACCAGGAGCCCCCGCGCGCCCGTTACCACCTGGGCTGCTGTCCCTGCCGGCTCCGCCCCCATCCCTGTTTTAACCGGCGGCCGAATACTGGTCAAGTGGATTCCTTTCTACGCAAGCCTCACCTCCTGGACTTCGTTGAAGAACTTGGCTCCCTGTTCCCTGTCGCCGCTGGTGCTGCTGTTGCCGCAACGACTGGCCGGACCCGCTCCGCGGGTCCCGCTGCGCGGCTGACAGCCTTGCAACACTCCATCTCTGTGCTAAAGTTTGGGCGTTTCCTCTGACCGGCAGGGCTGCGAGCTTCCAGCGGGGGACTCCAAGGACCAGGAGCCCCCGCGCGCCCGTTACCACCTGGGCTGCTCTCCCTGCCGGCTCCGCCCCTCATCCCTCACTCTCCCAGTTATAAAAACAAAGTAAATTCCCCGCTGCGCGGGAGCGTCCCGGGAGAAGCCCGGGACAAGGGCGGGACCGTCTGTGGCCGTCCGTGGTCGGACGAGGTTGGGTTGGGCCCAGATTCTTTGAATTTTGTTTTAATATTCTTGCGAATACGTATCCAGAGGCTTATATATCAGCCCCTAAAAATTGCTCTTAGATCTGGAAAGCAGCGCCTAGTGCACATTCAAACTTCGAAGGGGGTTGTTTCAGGCCCCCTAGATGCCTTTATTACCAGAGCAACCGGTATACTGGAAAAGAAATTGAACTGGTTGAGCATAGATTGTCCCTGGACTTAGTTACTGGGAAACGTTCCTCAATAGGTGATTTGGCTCGTGTTAAAAGCCCTTTAACTAACGCAGCATTTAACTGTATTTCAACATCAGATACTGACATAATTGTCCATGAAGATGGGATCGAAGCCACTACACCTAGGCTACATGAAAACATGGACGTGGTCTCCAATAGTAATGTGACTAGCATAGAAGAGAATAGCCAATCTATTGTGCTTGAAACTTCTCAAATAAATGCCACTACTTTACCTGGTACCCCTGTCCCACTAATAGAAACTACCAAACAGGCACCACGGAAAAGAAAACATGTATCTAGCCCCGAGGGAGGAAAGACACAGAAACAACCTAAAATAGATTCCGAGAATAGTCCCTCCCACTCTCAGTCCATCCAAATACCCCCGATAGTGTATTGTCCATCATTGGCCCACTCAGGATCCTCTAACCCCTGCCCAACCTGCTTTAGTAGTGATGATGTCCTGTTGGCAAAAATGGAAACAATAGTTAAAAATTTACTGCTTCCGGTGCTAGAAAATATAAGGATAATGTCCGCCAAAATAGATGTTCTAGAAGCGGCAATTAATATTAATATGGACCTCTTACAAAATATATCTGGCACTAAGCCAAGGGGCCCAATTCCAAAAGGGGGTTCTACCCAAAGTACCGGGTCAACTATAAATATTCCCGCAGTGACATCATCTACAAACACTAACAAGAAACCAATAACAGGGGCAAAAACAACATCTACAAGCAGACCCACCATTAAAGACACACCGAAGGTCAAACTTGCATCGGTAGCCAATAACGCTCATGGGGTAAAACATCAAGCTAACGCTGCACCAAAGCAACCAAAAAACACCCCAGCACGCGCCCCTGCATTAAATAGGGATAATAAAACCCCATACTCAGACAGGAACAAGAGGTTAGATAATAGAAACACACGGAAATCTCAGAGGGTCAACCTACCACCAGAAGCGGCTCAATATACTATTGTGCTAACAGGAGTGGCTCCACTTAAAGAGGGCATTAGAGAATCCCAGGTGGACCTGCGGAACAAGGTTACATTCTGGTTGAATAAACATCGCCCACTCCCCCCGTCGTCCCCCACCGAAATCTTATATGTAAGGAGAGTAGATTGGGTTGGAAAGGGCGAAAAAGATCTAGAAGGGGACTGCATTCTAATTTCATTTAGAGATCCATGGGTAGTGGATAGAATCCAACGGAAAGCTAGATTTGCCCGTTTGGGAGATGTCCAGACTTTACATCTTGGCTACTTTTATCCCCACACACATCAAACAAGCCATACGGGATATAACCCATGGAAAGTCAATGGGGGAAGACCCCGAGAGCCCGTAATACATCACCCCCCATATTATCCCCCCCTCTACAACCATTTTGATGCACTGTCTGACCTAGAATGGGTTGACTGACTATGTGCACCAAATCAGTCACCCAATCTAGCACTAGTGGAAGATGAAGGAGCCCATACTTCATTCACCCCCACCCCAGAACCGGTAGAAGAGCAACAGCTCACGCCCTATAGTAGCAGGTCAGTAAGGGGATCTTTGGGGGTTAAAGGCACCTCCCCTAATGCAGAAGAATCAGGACTAACAAACACCCACTTACCGAGTCCCCAATCCCCTTTCTCTGTTAGCAACAACTACGCAGAGTCAGATTTGTTACATTCACACTTGGTGTCCTGGAATGTCGCTGGAGCCAAGTCACGCCTGGTATCTGACGATTGGTCGGGGTTTATAGGTAACTATGAGGTGGTGCTACTGCAGGAAACGTGGGCTACAGCTCCGTTCTACATGGCTGGCTATATAAATTTTTTTAAACCGGCAGTAAAAGGTGTAAAGGGGCGGGCGTCTGGGGGCCTTACCA
This sequence comes from Lissotriton vulgaris, assembly GCF_964263255.1. Classification (NCBI taxonomy): domain Eukaryota; kingdom Metazoa; phylum Chordata; class Amphibia; order Caudata; family Salamandridae; genus Lissotriton; species Lissotriton vulgaris. Next base: position 505,440,549 of record NC_141694.1, read on the forward strand.
CATGGGTTAAACAGGCCTGGGGTTTTTCAGCTTCTGAACTGTATGTGGATAACCCTGATATACTGGCTGTAAGGTTGAGCAAAGCAGGGGGGCAGGATTTGCTCATTATAAACATATATTCCAGAGGTCTCCCCGGCGGCAGATGCCCCAAATTGATTGGTGAATTAGATACACTGTTAACGGGCTGGGATAAAGCCTCCCTTATCATGTTAGCAGGTGACATCAACTGCACGATTGAGCCCTTGTATCAGCCAGAGGACAATTGGGGGTTCGAAGAAGATGTCACGTGGAAAATTCCTGAACTTTCCAATAAAACTTTAGTCAAAGCAACGGAGGCCGCTCTGAACTGGACATCCTTCTGTCTCACATGGGGTCTAAGGGCTGTGAACGGCCGCACAAAATCAGATTTTGGAGCAAACCCTACCTTTGACAATGGTGTGAGGAAGAGTCGTATCGATTACATCTTTATAAAAATGGAACATTGGAATGTAATCAATGACATGGAAATTATAATACGACCTGAGAGCGACCATAACCCCTTGTCCTTTAAATTTTTAACGTGTGATCAGACAAGATTAAGGGAACCTGATCCTAGGGGGCAAGGGGTGATAACTGTATCAAATGACCGGAGGAGAGTGAAGTGGTCACTAATTTCAAACGATGTAACGATTCAGTCCAACATTGAAAATGTAGTGACATGTGCTCTAATTAACATGAAGTCTGTCGCTGTTGAAAAGGGTCAGGATGACTTACATAAATTGATGGGTTTTCACGATAAATGTTTTTCCGAACTTAAATTTATTCTATCGAAGCCTTGTAATCATAATACTGGGCATCGGAACCCCCCAAGAAGCAAATGGTACAATAGAGAATGTAGAGAGGCACATAGCCATCTCATAGAAAAAGTTAAATCCAGAGACATCTGTGCTGTTAAAGAGGCTAGGAAAAGGTACAAAAAAGTACAATGGGTGGCAAAAAAGGAATGGGAAGACGAATTTTGGGCAGATCTTCTGGAAGCCAGTAAACCGAACGACCAGGTCAAATTCTGGGACATCGTCAAATGTGGAAAGGATGGTGAGTTTCGCACTCCGTCCAACCATGTTTGCCCGGAAGACTGGATCAAACATTACTCTACCCAATTCTGTCCAGTAACCCTTGATTCCCCGTCCAGACTGACTACGCTGCCGGTAACAACTTCTGGCAATTTGACCCTGTCCTTCACCGAAGCAGAAACAGAATATGCATTGGGGCTAACAAAGAGGGGGAAGGCACCTGGGTTGGACCAAATCCCGGCAGACCTCTTTAAAACGAATATAGGTCTCTGGGTACCTTACTTAACATACATAGCTAACATCATTGCGAGAGGTGCCCACATTCCTAAGAGCTGGAAAGGGGCGGAGATTCTCCCCATACACAAAAAGGGCGATAGAACAAACCCAGGGAACTATCGCCCGATTAGCCTAATTGATTGTTTTCAAAAGGTTTTTGCCCGCATGATTTTGGTGAGGGTTCATGGGTGGATGGAAATAGAAGGAATATTATCCCCTTTACAGGCGGGTTTTGGACCCGGTACAAGCACCATAGACCAGGTCCTGAGGTTTTGCATGATTTTTTGGAAATTTGTCATACTTGGCGGCGGTACCATCTTTGCTGCATTTATAGACCTAAAATCAGCATTCGATTTGGTGCCGAGAGGAAAATTGTGGCAGGTTTTATGGGACCTAGGAATGCCGGGGGAGTTAGTGGAAATTATCATTAGACTACATGAAGATAATTTCGCTAGGGTCAGATGGGGGGCACAAGGCCAATTCACGGACTCTTTTCCAGTCTCTCGAGGAGTCCGCCAGGGGTGCGTTCTCGCACCCACCCTATTCCTACTATTCATAGACCAGGTAGTGAAATTTTTTGGGTCAATTAACACCGATGCTCCGTCTCTGGCGGGGACAAAATTCCCATTGTTGATCTTTGCGGACGACACCCTCCTCTTATCTAAAACGAGGGGGGGTCTGCAGAGAGCATTAAATCATTTTGAGGAATACTGTAATCGTAATGACCTTCAGATAAATGTGGGGAAAACAAAATTTATGGTTTTCTCCAGGAAAAAACCAATACGTAGTAGTGTACAACTTAATGGGGTTAACCTAGAACAAGTTGACACGATGACGTATCTGGGGGTCACTCTGGATTGCCGATTGTCCTGGAAACCACAAATTGAGACCCAGCATTTAAAACTGTCCCAACTCACTGGCTGCCTCTTGCGGGAGCAAAAGAAATCGATTACCAAAAGGGTTGCCCCGGCCTTACAAATTTATGATGTTAAAATCAACGCTGCGACATTGTACGGGGCAGAGTTATGGGGTTTTATGGATCTTTCAAGTTTGTACAAAATCCAGTGCAGGTTCCTTCGTAGTTTGGTGGGACTCCCCCAATCAACACCATTGATCCCTCTTTGTCACGACATGGGTTGCGGTCCAATAACGGACATGGCACGATACAGAGTAGTGTCTACCTGGAGGCGTCTATGGACTACGGAGGAGTTGTCACTCTTTGCAAAGGAGGTATCCGAGGTGAAGGCTATTGGGGGCTCAGAGAGAATCCCATGGCTGCAGATGGTGAAAAAGACCCTGTTTGACATGGGCCTTAGCCACCTGTGGTCCTCGCCAGGTATTAGCAACTTTCCCTCAAAAAAGGATTTTAAGAGTTTATTTTGGGCTTCTACCCGCCATTCTCTGGCCCAGGCATCCAGTTCTGAAGATCTGACAGGGCGCTTTTTAAGATTTAAATTGGATCCGGTTCGGGAGCTATATTGGGATCTTATCTCAAAGCCTCTAGACAAAAAATTGTATCACCAATTTCGGGTGGGCACTTTACCCCTTAATTCCTTCACAGCAATATGGAACAACAAAACTAGTAACCTATGTAGCCACTGCCCTGGGTGTAAGGAAACAGAGGGTCATTTCTTGTTTGTTTGCCCGCGATATAGCGAACCCCGTTCAAAATGGCTAAAACCCATTTTTAAACGCATGAACTGTAATAAATCTTCAGATGCAATATGGGTCTTAAAAACAAACACAACTGATTTTATTGTGATATGTTTGGCTAAATACCTTGGTTGGGCTTGGGTAATCAGAACAAAAAGGAATCCTACCGTTATCTGATTAAACAAAGAGTGTAAGCTGTATAGTGCCCACCACTAATACTTGTTAAATCTATTTTAGAGCTTTTTAACTATTATGATCCTATATTTGGAATACTTAATGTCTTGATTTTGTCGTTTAATGGTTTAATAACTTTTTAACCTTGGATTCAAGTTTGATGTATAGTGTTGATTTTATATATATAGGCACAACTACCCTTTTTTCCTTATATATAATAATAATGATTTTGTTTTGTAACATGAATTGATGTTGATATTGTTGTAAAAGTATTGTTAAGTTGTCTTTTATGATTTCATTTATCGAAATAAAGACATTAAAACCCCCCCCACCTACCCCTTATTGATTCAATTGAAACTGACATGAAAAGAATCAATGTGTTACACCTCTCATTGATTGGTAGGGTGAATTTTTAAAAATGACTATGTTCCCCACAATACTGTACTTGTTCAGGGTCATCACATTATTATAAGGGGAAAGCATGATCAGGTAAAATCGAAGCCACATTTGTAAGATTTGTTTGGCAGTATGGCAGGATCAGGCGCTCTAATAATCATCTGTCATTACCATTGGCCAGAGGAGGCCTGGCTATGCCGAATTTCAGACTCTATCACTGGACATACCTCCTTACTAAAATGAACATATTACTCCAATCTGATGTTTTATCTTTGGAAGATCAAACCGAGAATCAGGGCCCTCCTTCAATCTTTGAAATCTTGTTGGTTGAGGAAGGCCTCAGGGTTGCTGATGTGTGAAGCTGATCAAAGATATTATAGGAAAGCCAGGTTTAAGATTATTAAAGGGATTCAGGGGACCTTGAGGCCTTTAGTACATTTTTAAATACCCCCAGAATCAATGTCAATACTAATCTCTGGAAATCCAGCCTCTTCCCACCTGGGCCAGAATTTGAATTCCCTAGTTTGGAGGGAATGCGGGGTAAGATGCCTGGGTGACATTATGGCAGGTGATGCTATCCTTAGTTTTGAGGAGATACAGCAGAAATTTGGGGTCCCTCAAAATCATAGGTTTCTATATGGGCAAATTGTTCAAACACTACTGGCATATAGATCAAGGATCAAGTTGCCCCCAGGCAACCAATTGGTTGATTATTTAATCAGGGGGGGTAAAAAGATAGGTATAGCCTATAATTATCTGCTGCTTGCCCTCCAAGACGATCTGGAGAAAACTGAATCCACACTGGCGCAGAAGCTGGGGGACCCGGATGTTGATTTAGATATGGCCCTACTCCTAAATAAGAGAGTATTTCGGTCTTCCAACCTGAGGGCCCAACATTATAAGACTCTGTTTAATCTTTATTATACCCCCGCGAAATTGTATGGATGGGGAGTGAGAGAAAATGATAGATGCCCTAAGTGTAATACAGGTCCAGCAGATCTTTTGCATATGTTTTATCATTGTCCTAACCTTGCCTTAATTCTTAGGGAGATAACTTCGTTTTTGGAGGGACTGCTAGGTCTTAACATCGATCTATCCCCGACCTTGGTCCTAAATGGGACGGATGATAAACTTAAGATTGGGAGGGACGCACAAGCTTTTGTGTTTATTTCAGTTGCGGTATTACGAATACTTATTTCGGCAGGCTGGAACGATACCACCGCCCGACCTTTCAGATTTGGCTCACGAGATTACTCTGTATACATAATATAGAGTCATGTTTATACAAATTTAAGGGTGAGAAATCTAAAGAATTGGGAAGAAATATCTGAGCACCCCTGAAGAATTGGAGGGATTTAAAGTATTAAAGCACTTTATGATGTATATTTATATAGGAGTATAGTTTTTTACCAACCCCTGGGCCACGTTACTAATATTTGTATGAACTGTGCTTGTGACTATCTAGGTTTTACAGTATTGATTAATACCGACTATTTTTATCGCATTTTAAGAATTGAGTAGTTTTTTATCTGGATCAATGAATTGTATATTTATCTACGAATTATGGAATTACTCCTTATGTCTCAATAAAAATATATATTTTTTTTAAAAAGAGTCCAACAAGGTTATGTGCTTGAACAACCTTTGGTTCACTGTTAGGTCTCGCCTACGCAACACGAATGCGCTGCGTAGGAGAAGACCTTTAGTAATCAATTCCCTTTTTCTGCCAAAAACTTGCATGCTTTGCATTGCTTTCAAAGGCAACGCGTGCACGTATGGCAATTCCCTTGCGGGATCAAGCTTTGAACCAATACCTTTGTAATTAACAGATGTTTCCTGCTCGCTCCCGCAAGGCAAACAGGTGTAGGCCCCCTCGTCACTCCCCTCCCCCTGCTGCCTCCTCCTCTCCTCGTCTTTTTTTTTTACTTTCAGAGGGAGGCACGCACGCTTGTTTAGTTTCCCCTTAATATTAGGAAGGCTCTAGATAAATGAAACCCTCTTTACTATAATCGCAGCTTGTAAACCCAATCTTACTCCCTCCTAAAGAGAGCAAAGGGTACGTGGGAAAAGTTCACTTAGTGATTCTTAACCATTCGAAACAGCAAGATATTCCTTTTCAACACGTTTAAATGCCTGAAAGCAAAACAGCCATTAACCCTCTCTGGTTTGCCAAGATAACACAGTAATGAAGATATAATGCTTCTGAAAAATGCATCAATCTTACTACTTGTATTACACGACCAAATGTGAGATATTGTTAAAAGGGACATAAACTTGGATATAACAAACTCTTCTAAGCCACTATTAGTATGTTTTCCTGATGCCCTACACAAAAAACGACTTTTTGTCCAGAATGTTTGCCTACTTGTGCAGTCAGTCAATACTAGATCAAAGATAGGTTTGTCACTCTGTGCCTCCACTATCATCAAGGGTCTCCACAAAGATATGTTTGCACCCGTCTGAGGACTACTCCGCTAGGAATCTACACTAACCTCCTTGTCAGGCACCCAAGGCCGCTCTTCCAGGCAAAAGGGGCTGCAGCGCACGCTGCTCTCAGGAAACATGCACAGCCCGCTAGGTGAATAGACAATCTTTTTCCCATCTGAAGACATCTTTTCACCGCCCTCTTATCATCCCCGTGGCCATTCGTCTGTCCCAGCCAATGGCATACATGCTCGACACCATGAGGTCAGGTCTTGAGCTACTACTGGCTGTGGTTTCGACAATTACAAAACATTGTGCTGAGATCTGTAACTTCTGACTAACAGTGAAAGAGAGGGTCTGTCCCGTCAGAAATCAGCCAGTCTCCATTTTTGTCCTACCATGCTTCAGCCAATCGGTTGTTCTGTCCTGTCGAGCTTCATCCAATCACATTTCTCTTCAACACCAACTTTGAATGTAGCACGAACTCAGCCCGAAGGTAATGGAGAGCTTAACATGCACACCAGTTTCATTACACGTTCATTTTTGTACGCACAGGGGGTGATTTGCCCAGACTCAGAGGATGTTTAGCCAACGCTGAGACTCGTGCCCAGTACCCAAGTCGGCTGCTCTGGCCGTTAGGCCACATCCACGTGCTCATTTATTTTCATGTGCTGAATATATTAGGATGGCCACTGCATGTACACGTCTGAGCATCAGTAAGGCAACATAAAGAAAATGCTCTCTTCATGAGAGCTCAGGTACACAAGTCCACCGTTCCAATCACTGGCGTGGCAGGTCCCGTCATGCGCTGCCCCTGCAACGGTCTGAAGCCCAGGCACAACCTAGAAAACAACAAAATATTGAGGAAAATGGTTTTTTAAACCCTATGGAAAAACAATGCACGACTCTCTTCAAAAAAAGAAAATGTAGAGTGTAACCTAAAGTACTCTTGACCAAAACAACCGTATATAACGAGCATATATAACTTAAACTAAACAAACTTGCTCATTATTAGTTGAACGACCTATAGTTATTGACCTTACATACTCAGTGCAAGCATTCCACCAGCAGGCAAATACTTTCACCACAACAGGCTGCACATTCACCTCAACATAGAACTATGAAGCACATGACCCCTTATCTGTTGGTGAGCTGAAAAAGAAGGAAGATAGCTGTGAGTTCTAGCTGTTCACGGTGTTAAAGAACGTTTTAAGGTTCTCCATATTTTTAAGTTGGCCAGTTCCTGCCCATGCTCGGTACCTGCAGATGCTGAGACGGGTCCCTATTGGGCGCTCCATTTTTTCCCTGACTTCGCCCTTAGGGTGGAAATGAAATCTTAATTTTGCAGCAGTACCACTCTTCACTGCTTTTGAGTAACTTCAAAGATACTCGTTATAGTTATTTTACAGTTTCACAGTTTCATCATTTCAAAACTGAAGCATTTTCAATAATATATTCAACGAAGCTGTTGTTGCTTATTCATTTTATGCAACTAACAACATTTGACAAAGCCAATAGCCCTGGCTATTCTAAATATGTTACTTGTATTATATATCTGATCTGGTTGCAATGACAGAAACAGCAAAATACCCATCGGGTAGCACACTATTCCAAGCACAGATTTTTAGCTTATGTGTTTTAAACCACGCCCTTAATTACATCAGCCATTCCCCTTTGAGAGAGCCCCCAGTTTTTATTTCCCCACCTAAAGCTATGAGGTTCTCTGCTCTTTTGTGGTGGCTCTAGTAAGCAGCAAAGGATTTTTTGCTAAATGCCTCCGCGCATTGCCATAAAATCCAAATGCAAGTGCCGACAAGCTAATCCGTTTCACAGTTATTTTTTTATACATTCATTCAGTTCTGAGCCTGTAAAACACAGAATGAGGATAAAACTGTTAACGTACTTCTGCGTTATACAGGATTGCTTGACAATGAATATTTTGCCCTTCGGCCATTCCACAGCAAAAAGTGTAACATTACTTCCACCTTATACCAGATGAAGCTAGCATGACACCATTCCCTGCGAGGGAAGTTACAGTTGCTATGTGCATGCTCCTAGAAATTACCTGCTTCTGAAACCTATGAACTCGTTTATATTGATTGAAGAGAGCGTTGAATTCTTGTTTTACCCGTCTCCTGGGAAAACAAACATTGGCATAGCCAATAGGTGTCGCCTTTGGGACCTTATAAGTGTTTAGCCATGCAACAGTTGATGTTGTTGCACCAAGGATAATGTGCTGCATACCTAAATACTTATAAGGTCCCAAAAGCGAGACCTATTAGCTATGCCAATGCTTGTTTTAAAAGCTTTGGCACAGAGGTGTGCAACACGTAAGCTGTGAAAAGGTTTACGCTGAAGTGGCTATACCTGACAGCCCATGAAAACCATCTTTGAATACTGCTGTTGTCCGTTAACCACAATGAAAATTACTGATATAAAAGTTCACTTGCAGCACAATTGATTTTCAGAGTTTTGAGAATGTTCATGTAAAATGTACCTTGTATCAGGCAATGAGTATCCAACAATAAGAAATGTAGAAAGGTTAAACTATTTATTTATATGTATTTTAAGGTTTCATATAGCTGCATGTCACATTTAAAGTAATTTTGTCTATGAAACATGTTTTCACATCATTGATAATGGGCCAGGTCCAGGCAGAGGGTTACGCTTTTGGTATTTTAATTTTAGTGCAAGGCAAGTACCAGTCAATAATCAACACTTTTCCCCTATTATAAGTTTAGATGAATTCTCATTTGGAATTACATCCTGCTCAATCACAAGTGAACAAGTGTTCCTTCACCTGGATATACTGGTTGGAAAATGTGGCCATTAAAATCAAGTAAGGAAAACGACTGCATTACAGTCCAGACTATTTAACCAGACCCTCAGAAAATGCACAATGGATCATGTAATGTGCCCTTCTGCTTGCCAACCTTCTTTCCCTCCCTCTCCTACCCTACCCAACCTCCTTCCACACCTTACATCAGTACCACCCACATACTTACCACCTGCACAGAGATGGTGGTAAATGTTTGTATTAAACAACATAGAAACATTGCAGAATACCACCCAGAAATCTGAGTCTCTGTAGTTATTCCCCAGGCTGTGGGGTTTAACTCATCGAAGAAATGATGTCAGATGTAGCGCGAATAATTGTGTATACTGCCGGCATTAGAAGTTGTTGAACTCTATGTATGACACAAAATAGCTGTTCATATGAAGCACCGTTCCGCACATTTAGCTGAAAAAGAAAATAGTTTTAATATCGATATAACATTGCTAATTTGTGAGACAGTTTACAATGCTACTAGTATGACATTGGTAACAGTAAACATATATTTTTAAATACATTCCATGCATTTCACACTTCAGTTAAGTAATTTGTTTATGCATAGTTTGGTCATGTCATAATATTCTGTTTGGGAACATTCATGTCTATTATAAAGACTAAGAAATCAATGTGATACATACTTTTATTGCTTAAAAGGGATGTCTCCGATTTCTCTTACACAGACTCTACTAGTGTTGAGTCTTATGGACCCATTTTGTAGCTTCCTTCTGGAACTTTATTATTGAATGGTTGTAAGTGTTTGTGTCAAGTACTTCACAAATGGTGTTGTGTTTGTTTGATGTTCTTGTTTTCACTTTGTTTTGTTATTTTCATTTAGATTGAGTTATTCTGTACTGTGCCAGAAATGTGAGATCCACGTGGAAGATCATGTTTGTCCTTTAGGAACTGTGTAATAAATAATACTTGACTTATCTTGGCCTGATTACTGGTTAGGAGCAGTGCAGTTAAGGCACATTTGTATGCAATATTTTCACCTCACCTTGTTAGGAAGGGTTAGGTCTTTTCTACACCAGGGTTTTGGAGGCTGGAAAAATCACGTAAGACTTTGGTTTCGGTAGAACCCAAAACACATTTTGTGTTTTTTCTTGAAGTAGCATTATATGCTCCCATCTGCTAAAAAAAGCTTCCCCTTCCCTCTCACACACACACACACACCCATATGCCTTCCTCAACCCCCACGCCACCAATTGGTTGCACGTGCATTTACCATTTGCTAGGAGCAGTTAATAATTGTTAGGTTATGTTATGTTAATAAATGATTTGTAAAGCGCGCTAACACCGATTGGTTTCGTGGCGCTGACAGAGACAGAGGACGTGACTGACCGAGGAGTTAACCAAAATTTTATTGCTATGCTTGTGTGTAGAGACAGGTTTTTAATACTTTCCTGAATGTCAGTAGGTCCGAGCAGGACCGAATTTCCAAGGGGAGAGTGTTCCACAGACGAGGAGCCAGTGTTCCAAATCTGCAGCCACCAGAACGTTTACGTCTAAACGACGGTATCTGTAAGAGGCCCAGGTGGGCAGAGCGCAAATTCCGCGACGGGACATGCTTGATGACTAGTTTGTCTATAAACTTTGGGCTCTTACAGTGACAGGATTTAAAATTATGCAGCCTGTCTTGAAGGTGCATCGCTGAGCCACGGGGAGCCAGTGGAGTTTCATCATTAAAGGGTAGCAGGTAGCCATCTGCGTTGATTCAGAATCAGTCTGGCAGCATAATTCTGTACCATCTGAAGACGTTTCAGAAGGAAAAGGGGTAGGCCCAGGTAGACAGAATTTGCGTAATCCAGGTGGGAGATCACAGACGCGATTACTACCTGGGTAATGGCTTCCGATGTTAAGAGTCGCTGTAGTTTCCGAATTTTCCTAAGTTGGAAAAAGCACTTGGAGACCACCTGGCCTACTTGCGTTTTTAGTGAAAGATCACTGTTCAAGGTGACTCCAAGTGTCTTTGCCAAGAAGGAGGGGATGGGGGCTTGGCCTAAGAGAGACGGCCAGTAGTGTAGGCCCCAGTACCTAGCGCTGTCTCCAGTGAGAACCAGCTCGGTTTTTCCCGGGTTCAGGTTTAGGTGGTTCTGGTCCATCCAGGCTTGGATGAACCTCATAGTAGACTGGAAGGTGGAAATCGATGCTTCAGAGTTGTCGATTGAAAAGATTAGCTGCAAATCATCTGCGTAGTTGAACACCATTATTCGTTGATTTGTGAGAGCCTGGATTAAGGGGAAAATATAGATATTAAACAGGTGGGGTGACAGGCAGGAGCCCTGAGGAACACCGCATGTGATGTAGTGTGTAGTAAAACCCTATGGAATATTGAATTCCCTGTGGTTTCGTAGCCTGAAGATTGTTTCCCACAATATTGGGTTCAGCTTGTAATTGGAGCAATTTTGCCAACTATTAACAGTAAAAACTGCACACAATTTTACTGTCACCCAAGTACCATACAGCTCAAAATCAGGGCCTTAACTGTTGAGGCTATATAGATCACTTGATCATATTGCTGCTTAGCACATGTTTTTGAACTGCTTCGCTCAGTGTTTCCTTTATATTTCAAACCAATACTTGTTATGCTATAATAGATCACTGTAAATGAATTATTATTTTCATTTTACCCATTTGGTAATTTCCCCAAGCCTCTGCTCACCTGATTGTTCTGATTTCGTCGCTCCGCATGTGAAAGATGAGATATAGTACAATTATTTACTTAATGCTTGGGCAAATGATTGATACCCGATTTATAAATCTAGGAGGACCCATTACAAGTTGGCAGCGTTCTGCTTAGTATCTCCCCGCACAGTGGTTACTGAAGCCAGGGGCATTACCAGCTCCGGGGAGCCCAGCAACACTGCATATTATGGAATTCTGTGAAAATAATGCAGATTTGTTTTTCCACACCGATTTCTTGCTACTTTTCCCCAGAATTCACCCAGAAATTTCAACTGATTTGAGCAGTCAAAATCTCTCTGGCTAACAGTCTTGATCCATTGTCTATGGGTCTTGTAGTTGTAATCTTGATTTGGCCAGTAACTTGCATTACCGTCCGAATTGCTGTTATAGGAGTGTAAGAAATTGGGTTACTATTTGTGCAAGATATGAGGCCTGCACAAGTAATACTTCCATAACTGTATTCCTTACTGAGAGTCAAGCATCTCAGTGTATAACTTGACTCTCGTAGGGTAGCAAAGTAGAGGTTCCAAGGCCCACTCATGAGAGGTAATGTGAGCTAGTATTTTCCATCTGCTGGCATTCAATAACAACACGTAACAAATGATTGTCCAGTCAGAGCTTTTTCATTGAAAAAGGAAAAGTACTTTTATTACACACACTACTGCACGTTGCTTTTCAAATATATAAATAAAATAGATTAAAATATTTTTCTGTCATTCTAGAATCACATTTCACCCAGTCTGACCCTCAGAATCACAATACCTCCCTTCCACATGTACCAGAGAGAACATTACAACTTTAGGGTTTGTAATTTGAAATAAAACAAGTATAAGGCAAGCCTATTTGTTTTCTCAAGAGGTCACCGAATTAACTTATACAGCAATATTCACATACTATTATTCACCTATAAAACCAATGGATTCAATAATCATGATTAAATGTATTCATTATCAAAAATCTCTGCATCTTTGTTTTATAATAAAGCATTTACATTCAAAATAACATTAACAGTGTTAGAGTCTTCCTTTTATTGTTTTTGGCCACATAATACGAAGCCTTAGACCCAACCACTATAATCCCCAGCACTTCCACGAAGGAGAGCAAACGCTACAGCTTTGGGAATGCTTTGAACGTAAGGCACAAATTCTCCCCAGAACACATATCTTAGGACCTGGCAGGCATAGAGTTAATTTATAAAATTTATGTGGAGGGCCTGCTGAACACCCTGCAGCCCCAACAATTTTATTCAAGGATGTTGTTGGCGAACCTGTCCCTCAGTGGACCACACCAAAGAAGCAAGGAAACACAAACAAAGCCCTCGTAAGTCATTATGGGGTTCTCCAGGCTGGGAGTATTACTATTTTATTGGTTGGTCTCCTGCTGTGTGCTTTAGCCACAACGCAGTCTTTTTTCTTTTCTTCTTATTGAATTTAAGTCCTGGGTGCATCTGCAGGCAGTCAGGGTGGTAGCAATGCAGGGAGAACTCTCTTAACTGCCACACTAGCTCCCTGCTCACACATATACCTTGTGTGTGGAGTGCATAAGCCGTCATTTCTGTTACTGTTTTCACAGCTGGAGCAGCTTGTGTGGATGTGCCTTCCCTGCTTTCATAAATGTCTTGGTTTGGGAATGAAGTCCAGTCCCGATCAGTGCTGTGCCAGCCCTCCTCTCGCCATCCTGAGTGTAGGATCTAGTGGAAGGGATCGCAGGACCCAGTATTATCGTACTGGGCCTGGGGAATGTTGAATGTTGATGTAAAAGTTTAATTTATATCACCCACCAAGGGTCATTAGGAAGCCACGTGCAAATCTTTATTGTTTCAACATATTCAACATATTATAATAGATTTAGCATGTTAGTGTAATAATATTGTTCCAGTAACCTATAGAAAAATTTAATAAAACACTTTAATATTGCCTTTGATTTAGAGGCCACCACTTCTTTGTGCTATAAATGATACATTGGTTATTATAATGAGTTTACTGTTATCATTTTCTTTTATGTCTTGAGCATATGTCTCAAGAGGGAAGGGCTTTGCATTTAATGGTGGTCACTTAGAGGAGGACAAAAAACACTGGAAGATGAAGCTGTCTGACATGACAATCCCAGTTACAATATTGTCTAGTGAGGAGAGCACTGTGAGCTTCATATTGGCACAAAGAGATTCGGGCGCTTCACTTTATCTTAGGACTCATTGATCCTGACCCGGACAATAATGTAGGTAGAATGCTATTTTTCCCTTGAGAATATGGCTAAAATAGTGCACTAATTTGAATTTTGAATGCAGAGCATTCAGTGTGCTTAAAACGTGACCTATAACATCTGGTATGTGTCTTCAGCTGATGCCCCCTGACAATGGAAAACTAAGATTTAACAATACAATACTGGCTGGGGGAGAAAAGCACTAATATCATTGTTAGCAAAGGAGTTTGAAAATGGGGAAGGATAACATTAGTTATCGTCCTGTACTCTTTGTAGCTTTTCCAATTTGGTGGGCCTATAAATTGCAAGAGGGCAACAAAGTAGCATTATTATCTAGTTCTACATTCAATATTGCAACATTCGTAATATTGGGGTTAAATAGTACGTTTATCATGGGTTAACAAAATGCCATTAGAAAAATGCATTATAATCTATATTAAGAATATATTTGAAAATTGAACAAATGAGAATATGAAAAATGTCGGAGAGGATATACATGATTAACAGTGAGTGTAACTTGAATAGTACATGAAAAGTGTTAATATATATGAACAAGGTATGAATAGAGGATTGAATAGTGAAATAAAGGAGGAAGTCGGGTAGGTTGACAAACTCCTTCATTAGGTTGCTGGGTAAAAGATGATTTTGCTGAATTGTCTAGAAAGGAAGTGACTGAGGACCACAAGGGAATACGTTTTAAAACAAGTGAGATATGGTGCCTGTATGATGGATCTAATCTGTTATTATGATATACTGTTTACCACCACACTTGAAATGATAGTAGGGAGGAATCTTTCCAGTTTTTTTTATTTTCTGGAATAACAAGTCCAATATTCTGAGATCTGATGTGAAAAGTAAATGCTTTAGATCTGCATGTTGTGAGGTATGTTTCAGGGAGTGTGTGTAGAGTTGTGTAAGGTTGAGGAAGGTAAGAAAAGTCTGATATATACATATATGCATATGAAAAAGTGTTTGTGTTATGTTCCCTGCTTGGGAAGATTTCCTAATTGTGTCCATGTTTTCCTCCACAATATAATTGGCCATTTCTGATGGATACATCTGCCTGTGGATTCCTACACTCACCCTATGAATATCCCTCTGCACCAGCATTCCGGAAATTTTTCGTAGATCTCTGCGCCGAGGAGGTCATCACAGTGTCATGGCCCTGCACGCGACTCCGCATGACGTCACCGAAGCCATAAGACCACGTCGGCGTGAGGAAGTCAGTTTCTTTTTTTCGCACTACAAGCTAATGTATTTTCTGGGACTCTCCTATCTTTCTACTGCTACTTTGTTTCAAGACTTTGGTGTGTCTGTTTTCGAATATGTCTGTTCCTAGGAGATCAGGTTTCAAACCTTGTAAGGAATGCAGAGGTCACATGTCGATCACTGACCTGCATGATGGCTGTCTTTGGTGCCTTTCAAGTGATCACGACGTCGAAGGTTGTTCATCTTGTAGGATGATGAACCCGAAGGCGCTGAAGGAAAGGGAGGCTCAACACTTCATGTCTACGGTAAGAAAGGAGAAAAAAGGTCATAAGAGATCGAAGTCGAGGTCGTAGACTTCGCATGGATCCAAGAGAAGGCACAAAAAGAAGAAGAGGCATGGGTCTTGAAGTTTCGAAGTCACCTTCTATGGCTCCTCGACGTCGTGTCAAGGACGTTGTTTCTCCTTCGCCTTCTGAGTCTCCCGTCCGCTCTCCTTATGTGGGTTCTCCGGCGCAGTCTCCGGCATCGGTTGATTTTCCATCTTCAGATGTGACATCGAATCCTGTAGAAGTAGAGTCTCCGGTTGCTCCTGCTGCTCTTGTGGCTCCTCCTGTGACTCCAGTGGATCCGACTTCGGAGACTCCTCTTAAGGAATTCGAACCTGCCCAGTATCCTTCGTTCCCGGCGCCGGGTTCAGATCCGTCACATTTAATGAATGCGATATATGGTATTTTTACCAGCATCACATGCCCCTCTGGAGCACCTTTGGGTCCCATGGGCCCTTTGGCATTTAATTTGGGTGTGCCTTAGCATTATCCTCCGGCCCCCTTTATGCCATATATGCAGAGGGTGCCGTCATGGCAGATTCTGGCACCTAGGATGTCGAAGCTATATGCGCAGTTTTCAGCTCCATCTGGCGTCCATTCTTCCTGGGTTCGTTCGATGCAGGTTGCTGTCACGGATCCTCCGTTGATGCCATTGGCAGAGCCGTCGACGCTGCGGATGGCACCGCTGATGCCGCTGCCGAAGATGCGGTGAAGAAGAGAAGCACAAAGTTGGATTGAAGAGGAGCAATATCAGGCTGGTGACATGGAGGAAGGAGAACTTTATGAGTCTGAGGACTTGTATAAAGACTTGTGTGATGCAAGAGGTTTGGATGTTTCTCCAGAAAGGGAATTTATGTCGTAGAAGGCTTCTCCTTCTAAGGAGTAGCTCCTTATCATAATGTTATTAAGAAGGCAGCTAAACTGTTGGACCTACAGCTTCCTATGGCTGAATACAAACCTAATCTTCTAACAGAGGTGCTTCATTCTCCTTCATCTGTGGTGGAACTTCTTTTACCCTTCAATGATGCACTGACGGAGCCGATATTAGAAGTTTGGAGTAATCCTCTTTCTGCTCGCGCAGTTTCTAGATCTGTTTCTAGAAGATATAGACCAGCTCCAGGGGACCATGATTTTCTTACTTCTTATCCATCACCCCAAAATTTGGTGGTTCAGGCTTCATGCTCAAAACAGTTGGTAGGGTATTTTCCTCAAGCACCAGCTGATAGGGACTCAGAGAAGATTGAGGAATCTGCAAAGAAAGTTTTTTCTTCAACCAGTATGGCCTTGAAATCCACCGATGCAAATTGTCTTTTGGGGAGATATATTCACGCCCTTATGGACCCTGCCAAGCAGATTCTCCTGAAGTTATCGGAAAAGGATCGGAACAATTTAAGTGAGGTCTTGGCGGACTCTCAGGCTACTGCTCGCCAAATAATCCAGTTGGGTCTAGACACTTCGGATTCAGTGGCAAGAGTGATGGGCTCATCTGTTGCTACTAGGAGGCATGCATGGTTAAGAGGATCTGGTATTTCACTGGTTGTGCAAGCTACCCATTTCGATCTTCCATTTGATGGTTCTAAGCTCTTTAGGGAAAAAACTGACCATAAATCTTCCTGTCACTCCCTATGCCTCAGCAACAACAACAGCAGCAAACCCCTTTGTATAAACCCAACAGAAGTAAAGGCAGAGGTCGCCTTTGTGGAGCTGGACGACATCCCTCTTCCTCTTCCTCTTCTACCTCCCCTACCCCTCCCGGTAATGCAGCAAAGCAGCACTAGATCCACCATCCTGGATCATGTGGGTCCTGTGGGAGGCCGGCTTACCCATTTTCTACAATATTGGAGATTAATCACTTCGGACCTTTGGGTTCTAGATCTTGTAGAAAATGGGTACGCCCTTCCCTTCAGGGAATTCCCTCCTCCTTATCCTCCTTGTCAGGGGTTTTGCAAGGAGGATCATTTGCTTCTCCTTCAGAAGGAGGTTCTTACCCCATTACAAAAAGGTGTGATCGAGGTGGTTCGGAGCAGGAAAGGGATCAGTGGTGCTACTCCCTGCAAGTGCTGGTCAAGAGGTTGGATACCTGCCACCTTCCACAGGTGCGAGGACAGGGTCTGGCCATCTATACATATTTGTATGTTTCCCATATTGGGACTTTATTATGCAATCATGGGTTTGAACCCAGCAGGCGGTGTACTCGAGGCCAGGCCTTGTGCATGGCAAGTAGAATCGGTTTTCTGCCCATTCCTGGGTGCTGTTCTTCCCTCGACCCCCGTGCCCACCGCTCACTCCCACCATTGCTGCCCCTGCGGCCCGTGCCCATTCTCCATCCCCTGCCTCCCGCCTTCCACCTCCCAGCCACTCTTTCCTCCCAGCTACCCTTTAAATGGCGGCAGCTGCGCAGCTGCGCTGCTGGCGCGCCAAAGGCAAGCCAGTCTGCGCCTCTCTGAGCCTGGACCACACCCACGCCAGAACCCCTGGATCCCGCGAACCCCACAACACCAGACTCCACTACGACGGCAGCAGCCTCCACGCACTCAACGCCAGCTGAAACCACACCTGCTTCCTGGCAGCCCTGAAAAGGACCCATGGACCCTTTTCCTGCCGCACCTGCAGCTTCACCTGCGACAGACCCACCAAACCTCCAAGGATTGGACTCAACCACCTCCGCAGCATAGTCCTCAACAGCCGCTCCACACGCAAACACGGGATCAGCTCGACACCTCCGCCCCAGATGTGGCCTTCCTGACCGAGACCTGGTGGAACGACTCCTCGGCGCCCGACATAGCCATAGCCATCCCGGACGGCTACAAGATCAACTGCAGGAATCGCGCCAACGGAACTGGAGGAGAAATAACCATCGTCCACAAGTCCACCCTCAAGGTCGCCACCCACGCAGACAACACCCTCCACAACGCCGAACACCTGCACTTCCGGATCCACACAAACCCCAACACCACCCTCGGAGGAACACTCATCTACAGACCCTCCGGGCTCATTTCAGCGACTCCATCGCCGAACTCACCAGCACCCACGCACTTGCCTCCATGGACTACATCCTCCTCGGGGACCTGAACATCCACCTCGAGAACCACAACAACGCCAACTCCGCCACCCTGATCGACAACCCTTGCCAACCTCGGCCTCAAACAACTAGTCACCACACCCACCCATGCCGCCGGCCACATGCTAGACCCCATCTTCTCCACAGGCACCCACGTCACCTTTAACCACACCACCGAACTTCACTGGACCGACCACCGCTGCATCCATTTCACCTTCAAGAAACCAACCATGCACCACTGCACCCAACAGCTGCCTTGCCACTGCTGGGCCAAAGTTACCGAAGACAGGCTGATCACCACCGTCACCCAGAACCCACCCACCGACCCCACCAACCCAGACGCCACACCGGGCAACCTCAGACAGTGGATCGACGACTGCACCAACACCCTCGCCCCGCTCAAGAAACTCTCCAACAGCCATACCAGCAAGAGAGCCACCTGGTTCACCGACCAGCTCCAGACCTCCAAACATGCATACTGGAAACTGGAGAAAATATGGCTCCACGAACGCACACCGGACTACCACGCAGCCCACAAGAATGCCACCCGCAGACATCACCACCTCATCAGATTAGCCAAGAGATCCTCCTTCTAAGAATGCTTGGACAACTACGCACACGACAGCAAAGAGCTCTTCAGCATCGTAAAGGAACTCTCCAACCCCAGCCCCAACGCAAACGACATCCTGCCCTCACAAGAACTGTTCGACTCACTAGCCACCTTCTTCCGCAGCAAGATCGCTGACATCCACGACAGCTTCAACACCACAACCACCCCGACTACACCTGATTCCACCTCCCCTGTGAACATCTGCCTTACCTCCTGGTCCAATGTCAACAACGACGAGACACGCAAGGTCATGAACTCCATCCACTCAGGATCTCCGTCAGACCTGTGCCCACACCACGTATTCAACAAAGCAGACGCAGCCATCGCAGCCCAACTACGGAAGGTCATCAACATCTCCTTCGTAACAGCGACATTCCCGGAAAGCTGGAAGCACGCCAAAATCAACGCCCGCCTCAAGAAGCCCAAGGCAGACCCCAAGTACCTCAAGAACTTCTGGCCTATCTCCCTGCTCCCGGCAAAGGTCTTCGAGAAAATCGTCAACAGGCAATTGGCCCACCACCTGGATGACAACAACATCTTGGACCCGTCCCAGTCCAGATTCAGACGAAACCACAGCACCGAGACAGCCCTCATTGCCGCCACAGACGACATCAGGCGCCAACTAGACAGAGGCGAGACATCAGCCCTCATCCGCCTGGACCTGTCGGCCGCCTTCGACACGGTCTGCCATCGCACTCTAAAGACACTCTCCCTAAAAGCCGGAATCCAAGAAAAGGCCCTTGACTGGACCACGTTTTTCCTCACCGGTAGAACCCAGAGTGTCCACCTCCTACCCTTCCGATCCGAAGCCACCGACATCATCTGCCACATCCCCCTGGGCTCATCCCTCAGCCCGACGCTGTTCAACATCCATATGGCCCCCCTCGCACAAGTGGCCCGCCAGCAGGACCTCAACATCATCTCCTACGCCCAGCTCATCCTCTCCCACACCCAGGACCCACACACTGCCAAAACCAACCTCCAGGAGGGAATGAAGGCCGTCGCCAACTGGATGAGGGGCAACCGTCCGAAATTGAACTCGGACAGCAGCCACATCACCCCCCTCCTGAGAGACCTACACTGGCTCCCCGTCGACAAGAGGATCACCTTCAAGCTCCTCACCCACGCACACAAAGCACTCCACAACGCCAGAACAGCCTACCTTAACAGCAGACTCAGCTTCTACACCCCCACCCGCCGGCTCTGCTCCCCCAGCCTCACCCTCGCCGTTGTCCCCCGCATCCAACGAACGACCTCCGGCGGCAGATCCTTCTCCTACCTCGCCACCAAGACCTGGAACACCCTCCCTACCCACATACAGCAGACCCAAGACCTACTCGCCTCCAGAAGACTCCTGAAGACCTGGCTCTTCGAGCAGAAGCAGCACCCCCTGCTCTCAGCACCTTGAGACCCTTACGGGTAAGTAGAGCGCTCTACAAGTACTTTGATTGATTGATTGATTGATTGATTGATTGATTGATTGATTGATTAGTGGGGTCTTTACGTCTAGCCCCTGTCCCGTAAAGCTTAACCATTAAGAAAATGGGGTAACCCAAAAGTCGTGGACTTGGGTAAATTGAGGTATAAAAGACAATGGTCCTTGACCTATTATTCAATGTAACAGAATTAATCAGTACATAGTTAGTTGATCACACACCATTTCGGAGCATATCTCTCAGTCAAGCTCTAGCAAATAAATGCACCATTCAAAGAAAGATGATGCAACAAACCTAATTCAAAAGAACTAGAAACAATTTAATTCATTGTATCTAGATTGAATGCAAAAAATCATATTTATAAATTCATATAAATGTAAACGTGTAGGTTGTTCCAAGGAAAAAGTACAAAAGAAGGGTAAGTGATTAGGATGTGTAAAGTGAATGGGGAATAGAGGAAGTTTCATGAGATAGTGATGTAAAATATTTACAGTAATTATATACAAGGGAAATGTTCAATACATCACCGTCCTCGTTGACCTGGCCACAAGATTTAATTATGTACACATAATTCAAGGTGCAGGACATGTGGGGCAGCCAAAGAATTTAAATTACAGATGTGGCGCATAATTCGTCGTTCTGCCTTATCAAACATATGCCAATGACTCATGTCCACCACCCCAGCAGCATATATTAATGAGGGTGGGATTTTAACCTTGAAAGCAGAAAAGACATGGCTAAAATGACGTCTCCCGCAGGTTTTATAGAATCTATTTAATGCACTTGCCTGGGAGACGGCTTTACCAACTCAGTGTTTAGTATGCTCCAAGTCTCGACCTGTTTTATAAAAAACTTTCCCTAAATATACATAAGAGCACATCAATTCCATTTTTTCAGAACCAAGCATCCATCTAAAACATCTCTTGATTCTGAGCCCCTTTTTGCGAAAAACCAAGATCTTGCTTTTTGCAATGTTAGTTTAAAAAAAATGAACCTCTGCATATTTATTTACAACGTCCAGATGGCGTTGCAAGCCAATAGGTGTTAAATCAAAAATTGCAACATCGTCTGCGTACAATAAAGACCCAACTGACATTCGACCAATTTTGGGGCATCCCCTCTCGCCAAGTTCAAAGTGCCAGGGAGATCAACAATGTACAGTGAAAATAAAAGTGGTGCTAATAGACAGCCCTGCTTAAGCCCATTATGCGTTCTAATTTTGCATGTTAACCCCCGCGAGCCTCCCATTAGAACCTGGCACCAGGTGTCAGTATGCAATTCCATGATCAGACCCAGGAGATGATTTGGAATGCTGAGGGAGACAAGTTTTCTCCACAGGGTCTGGTGGTCCACCTTGTCAAACGCTGTGGAGAAATCAATAAAAGCTGTATAAACTGGCATCCCACGGGAAAAAACATATTTCTCCACAATTGTCTGAACAACCGCTATATTATCTAAGGTGCCATGGTTCTTTCTAAAACCGGCTTGTTCCGGAGCAAGGATATCCTGATCATAGACCCATTGTTATGAGTGGCATAATATGCTTTTTGCAAATAATTTGCCGGTGGCATCCAGGAGGGCAATCTGCCTAAAACTAGATGGCACTGTTTTTTTTGTCCTTTTTTATACTGTGGGACTATAATGCTCCCCTTCCCAGAGGGGGGAATTTTATTCATAAAAAAGCAGTATTTAAAAAGTGGCTCTAAAAAATCACCCCATGCTTCTGGCTCCTTTTTGATTAATGCAATTGGGATACCATCCGGCCCTTGTGCGCCGGACGTTCCAGCCATCTTTATGTACTTTATCAGTTCCTTTCCTAGTGGGGGGCCAAATTCAGTAAGGACAGCAGATGCAGGTTTAACCTCATCAGGCAACATGGGAGAAACTGGGCTATTATTACTATATAATTGAGAGATGTAATCCACCCATTCCTTTTCGGGAATCGGTATCGGAGTGGCTCTCTGCCTTGAATCACAATATTCAGCGATCAAGTGCCAATATTTCCTCGAGTCCTTGGCACTTGCGGCTTCCCTCAGCCCTATTCACTTTGCGTCGAGCTCCTTTCTTTTTTCGCTGAGCATGAGGCGACTTCTCACTCGCTTGAGGCGATTAATTTCCTGCTGTCGACCTTGGAGATAATGTATGTACTGTTTTCGAACAAGATGGTTAATTGCCTGTTTTAAAATTGCTTTTCAATAACCCACATGTATAGCACCCCTTCAACTCAACCCCACTGACTCTACCAATATCAATACTAAAGCCTCCCTTCGATGCGTTATCTTCACCCCAGAAATCCTTCACTTAACCACCTGTCCCTCCATCAATAAAACCGATCTTCATTTCACTCTCGTTAATTGCACTCCTCCGCTCAATGCTAGCTGTTCTTTTCAAACCTTCCCATTCTCTTATTTTACTCTCCTCCACTATGCTTCCATTTCCCTGTTTACTTTGAAATCTCCCATGTACCTGCTAGCAGTCCTTCATTCCACTAAGGATCCGTCGTCCTTCACACTCGCAAACAAAGATAATCCTCAGCTTTGCGGTTCACCTGGTTTAAAACCTTGTACCCGCCCCTCCTCTCCAATGCCCACTCACACTTTGCCACATGATTGTCACATGCGCCTTGTGGTTTCACCCTCGCTCACTTTAGATACTCCAACACCCACAATGCCTTGATTCCTTCCATCTCTATACCCGGTGCTTATATCTTATGATTTTCACATAATCAATGTCATTATAATAAAGCATGCTGCAATCATTGTAATCGTGACATTATGAACAGTATGTTATGTTATTTTATTTTGTATAGCGCACAGATGCCGCAGCCAAGTGGCGTCCCGGCGCTTTTTGGAGATGGTAAAACACAACACAACAGAAATAAAACTAAGAACGGGTGAAACTAAACTGTGGAGAATAAGAAGGTTTTTAGTGCCTTCCTAAAAGGGAGCAGATCGGGGATGGAGCGGAGAATAGCAGGTAAAGAATTCCAGAGAGCTGCCGCCAACACTGAGAAAGAACGTCCACCCATTCTAGCTCTTTTAAAGCGTGGCACAATGGCAAGATTTAAGCCTGAGGATCGAAGGGCTCTGGAAGGGACATAGTGATGGATTGTCTGCGATAGGATAGGAGGGGAGGCAGACTTAAGAATTTTAAAAGTTAAGCAAAGAGCTTTAAACTTAATTCTTTGCCCCACAGGCAACCAGTGGAGGTCTTGGATAGTACGACGGGCAGAGACAAACTTCGGGAGGCCGACCAACATCCTGGCCGCCGCATTTTGCACCCTCTGAAGGCGAGCTAATTCTGCCTGATTCACACCCAGAAACAGAGAGCTGGCATAGTCCAATCTGGTAAGAACCAGAGCTTGGACTATGATCTGTCTGGTATCCGCATCAAAAAACTTGAAAATAGGTCGGAGGCACTGCAGGGCACCAAAACATGTACCAGCTACACGTTTAGTGTGGGAGTTGAAAGAGAGTTTGTCGTCGAGCCACACCCCAAGATTTCTAACTTCAGCAACGGGGGTGGTAACAGGGCCCAATTCAGATGGCCACCATTGATCTCCCCAGAGCCCACTTTCCCTACCAAAAATAATAACCTCGGTCTTAGAGGCATTAAGTTGGAGTCGGTTGTTCGCCATCCAGCCTGCCACAGCTTTGAGAGCTGACTGAAAGGTAGGGGCATCCATATTGGAATCACCATTAAGTGCCACCGCCAGCTGCGTGTCATCGGCGTATGACACCATGGTGGGACCAAAACTATGGGATACCTCCGCCAGCGGCTGAACATACAAATTGAAAAGGGTAGGGCTGAGGGCCGATCCCTGCGGGACACCCTGATGAATGGGGCGAGGGGCCGAGACAAAAGGAGGTGTGGATACTTTGAAGGTTCGATCCGTGAGAAAGGATCGGAACCACTCAAGTGCTATCTCTCCAACTCCGGCCTCCATGAGACGGTGCAGGAGGATCAGGTGGGAAACCGTATCAAAGGCGGCACTAAGATCCAATAGGATCAGTGCCGCCGTCTGACCGTGGTCCAACATCTTCCTGATATGTTCCACCACGACCAAGAGCGCAGTCTCGGTGCTGTGGCCCGCACGGAACCCATTCTGGGAATTATCCAGAATATTAGCTTCCTGCAGATGATAAGATAAAATATGATTAGCATGTGATTCTGCTAATTTAGCTAGCCAGGGAAGAAGGGAAATAGGCCGATAGTGTTCAGATTTGGTAGGGTCAACATCGTAAACATCGTGAGCTCAGTACAGTTCTGACTTCTCCAAAACAAACTTGCTCTCTGAACGTAGATTTTCCACCTTGCATGTGGACGCCAATGTCATTTACAATAATTCATTTCGTTGCTCAGTTTTTTGGGTGCATCACCCCGAAGGCTGACTTTATTGAAACATGATATATGAAGGGGTTGCACACCACGTATATTCGCTAATTTACATCCAATTGTATTCTTAGATCAACTTTTGCGTGCTCACCGGAAACGTGCTCAGCCCAAACGTCACGTATTCAACGAAAACACATCCAATGTTCCACGCAAAGGTTGATCTAAGAATACAATTGGATGTAAATTAGTGAATATAAGTGGTGTGCAACCCCTCCACATATCATGTTTCATAAAAGGTATTTGTTTCATTTAAATGGAATGGTACGGTCAGTGCATTGTATTAACTGCTGACCAGTATCCAGTTAGGGTGGGACATCTCCACATCATGTGCAGTAAGTCTGCTTCTATTTGTGTACATCTGGGGCATGCGGAGTCCTGACGTTTGAAGTATTGATTGATTTTTGAGGGCATGAGATATGCTCTTTGGGTTACATAGAACTGTATTTGGTGCATTTGCGCATTCCTAGGGACTAGCATTGGTCTCACCACCACCGAGGCCCATTCCGAATCTGTGAGCTGATGTCCTGTCTGTTTCCCAGTGTTGACAGAGGGGTGATAAGTTTGCTGCTGTGTGATTCCTGAGTAATGCTGCAAACTATTTGGTGAGGTGCCCCGTTGACCCATAGCATGAAGATATTGTATGGTAAG
This sequence comes from Lissotriton vulgaris, assembly GCF_964263255.1. Classification (NCBI taxonomy): domain Eukaryota; kingdom Metazoa; phylum Chordata; class Amphibia; order Caudata; family Salamandridae; genus Lissotriton; species Lissotriton vulgaris. The sequence continues at coordinate 505,465,929 of NC_141694.1, forward strand.
ATGTGTCGCTGGTTTGGTGGTTAAGTCCCCTCATTTAGCGGTGATTGTTGCCAATAGGGAGCAGGGAAGCAGAAACTGATGGGGGTAGTTCTTCATCTACCACCAGCTAGTTACGTGTATAGGATTAGTGTGCCCTCACAATATAGATCTACTATGCTTTGGACTCATGCCAGCTCCTTAGTTCAGCTGCCATGGTGATTGTGGTGCATCTGCGTGTTCCCCTAGTAGTAGGGCTGGGAAGTACGGGGTGACTGTACGAGTAAGATAAAGCACTCTGTGGTAGCACTTGTGCGCTACATTCAGAAGGAGTGAATTTGGAGGTTTGTTTTTTGAGCAGGGATGGAATAATGTTGTCAGTTCTGTGGTATGTAGGGGCGGTTGAGTAGTCACTGTGTCTCCACTCTGGTGGTCTGTGCATTAGTTCTACCATTGCATGCTGTGTTCTGTGTGTACTATTCCATGTTCTCCATTCTGATCCTGGCGGTTGCTGAGGCAGGATAGAGATTACAAGTTCTCCTGTGTTATGGCATAATAAATCCTCTGAACTACTATACAAATGTCAGCGTCTTCACTATATTTTGGCGACGAGGATGGGATACGAACCCACGCGACGATCCTGTGCTCACCTCCTCGTTTTGAAGACTTCCAGGTTGTGCCCTACGGAGAAGCTGAGGCATCGATTCACCGTCTGCTGGTGTCACTGCGCAGAATATTGTCAAGCTCCGTCACTCCGGCACTTCCGTTCTTCGGACTCATGAGGTATTTGCCAAATTTATGCCAAATTGTCCCCGCTGGTTGAGCAACTGTTGTGGCTCGCGCGCTCTTCCTCCCTCTCGCGCCTGCCTAGCAACAAGCCCAAGCCGCGAGCAACAACGCGCACACCATAAGTCGCGTTCTCTTTGTCATCGCGTTGTGCGCTCTGACCTCATCACGCACGGGGCAGGGCGGCCATGTTAGACAATATTTTTGCCAACCACGTTTCATTGAGAAACGCTACCTTCTTGCCAACCACGCTTCATCGAGTAACACTGCTCTTTGCCAACCACGTCTTGTAACTACCAATTCTCTTGCGGGACATTAAGAGCATTATGTGCAGAAAAGCTTATAGAGTTTTTCTCACACTAATTGTACTTTTTATTGAATACCTGCCTCAGCCTAATTCCGTGAAGTTTTACTTCTTGCTGATTAAAGACATTTGTTTTTCTTCTTATTATGGCAACCACAGCCAACCATACTATTGCTCCTCCACCTGCTTTTCGAATTGAAGGGGAAATTCCTACCACTGAATGGGAGGAGTGGTTAGATTTCTTTGAGAATTATTTGGAAGCAATAGATGGTCTTAGATTTCCTGCAACTCGGAAAAAAGCCATATTATTAAATTCACTAGGGAAAGCTGGACAACATGTTTTTAAATTTTTGCCGGAACTTCGCAATGCTGATGGTGAATTCGTTGATAATCCCTACAATGAAGCAAAACTAAGATTGGAAAAATACTTTGGAAAACAAGTAAATATTGTAATGCAGAGACATACATTTTACACTGCACCACAAAAAGGAAAAGAAACTGTTGATCAAATGGTTGCCCGCTTAAGGGAGTTGTCCTTGAAATGTGACTTTGGGATCATGGCTGATCAAATGATTAGAGACCAATTAATAGTGCAGTGTAAGAATAAAAGGATGCAACAAAAATTGTGGGCAGCTAAGAATCCCACGCTTTTGGAAGCTATTGCTATTGCTAAGGTTGTAGAGGAGTCTGACAAATGTATGGAAGAAATGCGTCTTCTTGAAATAAAGAAGGAAGAGACAGTTAATGTCGTCAGTAAGGGTGACAAAGACCCTTCTCCTACCGTGGACAAATTTGACGTTAAACCAAAAGTTTTTCCCTTCAAACCTAAGTCTTCTTTTAATACTTCTGGGGGGAGAGGTAAATTTATGGGATGCTTTAGGTGTGGTAGCATGTCGCATGCTGCTGATTTCCAAGGTTGTTTTGCCAGAGATAAAACTTGCCGTAAATGTGGTAAGCGTGGTCATATCAGCAAGGCATGCAAGTCTCCTTCTTCTAATCGAGTTAATTTTGTAGAAGATGATTTTACTCCTCAAGAAATGTTCCTGTGTGTCGAAAGTGATTCTGAAGACAATACTCAATTTGTTTTACAAAGGCCAAAAGCTTCATTTCTCCTCAATGGTGTTCCTGTTACGCTTTTGGTTGACCCAGGTTCCATGTTTTCTATCATTCCGTATAACATGTATAAAGAGTATTGGTCTTCTATCCCACTTTCACCCAGTGACATTTTGCCCAAAGGTTATACAGGACAAGTTATCAAATTGAAGGGGGTTATGGACACTTCTTTTCAATTCAAGGGAAGGTCTGCCATTGGTAAAGTCTATATTTCTGAAGGGGGTCCAGCCATCCTGGGGTGGATACAGCAGTATGATTTGCATATCATCCTTGACCCTAGATCTGATGATGTGGTATTAGTCATAGAGGACTACGGTGATGTTGAGACTGTTCTTTCAAAGTTTCCTTTGCCCAATATTTCCGAAATGGTTCTTTTGATGGACAAAGTTAAATTCTTCAGTAAATTGGACTTAAGGTCCGCTTATCATCAAGTGGTGTTACATCCAGATTCCAAGAAGTTCACTGCCTTTGTTACTATTGAAGGCGTGTTTCAGTTCAAGAGGTTACCATTCGGTCTGGCTTCGGCTGCCAGCGTGTTTCAACGAATGATGCATTCCTTGTTGAAAGACTTGAATCATGTTCATTTTTTCCAAGATGACATTTGGATTACAGGGGTAGATGAACTTGAGCATAATTGTAATCTGTCCAAGGTTCTACAAATTTTGTCTAGTGCTGGTCTCACTCTGAGGAGGGATAAATGTCAATTTCTTTTGACTGAGATTGACTACTTGGGGTACACGATTTCACAAGGTGGAGTTAAGCCTAAAGAAGATTTGTTAAAAGCAATTAGGTGTGCTCCTGTTCCTTCTGATAAAGACTAGCTGAAATCCTTTCTGGGGTTAGTGGAGTATTACTCCAAATGTGTTTCTAATTTTTCTCACAAAACAGAACCTTTATGTATGTTGCTCAGAAAGGGGGTGCATTTTGATTGGGAGGCCCAACAATCTCAAGCTTTTGAGAACATTAAGAGTGACATTATAAATGCTGGCATTTTAACTACGTTTGAACCTGGCAGAGACACGTACGTTACTGTTGATGCTAGCGCTTATGGAATTGGTGCTATTCTATCTCAAAAGAGTGGTGGGGTTGAGAGAACGGTAGTGTTTGCTTCACGTTGTCTCAATTCTTCTGAGCGTAACTATGCTGTCATTGAGCGGGAGGCTCTGGCGGCTGTGTGGGGTGTGTCTCACTTTCGTACTTATTTGTGGGGTATGCAATTTTGCTTAAGAACTGATCATAAGCCTCTGATTAAGATCTTGTCACCTGGTGGGGCTAATAATGGTTCTCCCCGCTTGATGAAATTTGCAGCTAAGTTGCAAGAGTATTCGTATAGTTTAGAACATATTTCGGGTTGGAAGAATACTCAGGCTGATTGTTTGTCACGTTTGCCTATTCCTCTTGAAACTGTTGTTCAGGATTTTGAAGATGAGAGTGTGTGTGTGTGGTCGCGGGTTTTGAAGATGTTTGTACTACTGAATTTTTCTCCATTTCCAAAGAGGAATGGCATCAAGCGGTTTTAGAGGATGCTGATTATAGTGAACTTGTTGATGCCATCTGTTTGGGTTGGAGAAGAGAGGGTGATGTTAAACCTTCTTTGCGTTCTTTTGTAAAGCTGCAAGAAGAACTTAGTCTTGGTTCTTCAGATGATTTGGTGTTACGGGGGGAGAGATTTGTTCCACCTACCTCTCTCAGAAGGAAACTCTTCTGTCTTGCTCATGAGGGTCATCTTGGGCAAAATATGACTCTTAAACGTCTTAAGAAAACCTTTTGGTGGCCTGGTATTGATGAGGATGTTCGTAGATGGGTTGAGTCATGTTTGTCATGTAAGGAGAGTGAGAAAAGGTTGAAAATTGTTTCTCCTTCCCAGGGTTCTATTGTGAGCTTGAGTGACTTACCTTGGGACAAGATATGCTTGGATTTTATTGGTCCAATGGATTCTTTACCTTGTGATTGTAGGTTTGCCTTGGTTTTGGTAGATGTTTGTTCTTGGTGGTTGTGTGTAGAGTTTATGAGGAATATCCCTACTGATTCTGTTATTAAACAATTGAGGTCGATATTTTTAAAGGAGAGTTTTCCTAAAATTTTAATCACAGATAACGGGACTCAACTCACTTCTTCTGCCATGCGTTCTTTTCAAGTCAATCATGGAATCAAGCATGTGTGCACTTCTTTGTACAACCCTCAGGGTAATGGTATGGTTGAACGAATGAATCGCTTGGTCAAAGGGACCATACAGATGTCTTTGCAGGGACAGAGTGATGTACGTAGAGCTGTTGAAGATATGGTTTGGTCGTACAATACTACGGCTCATGGTGTTACTGATCAGGTTCCTTTTGAGCGTATGCGTGGTAGACTTCCTAAAACCAAGTTGGTTCCACAATGGTTGTTGCAGAGTGCTGTTTCTTCTAAGGTTGTGCCTGGAATGGTTGGAAGGGTTGAGGTGGGTGATTTGGTTAAAGTTAAGTTGGGTCGGAGAGAGCTTGGTATGAATAAGTTTTCTGATCCTTTTAAAGTTAAGGAGGTTCATAGGTGGCATGTTGTTTTGGAGAACGGGCAGAGTTGGAACTTCCGTAGAATTGCCTTGTATTCCAAAGAAAGGGCGGTTGAGAATGAGGGTTTGGATGAAACATTGAATTCTTCCCAGAAGCTTCTTGTGTCACCTAGTTCTTCCCAGAAGCCTCTTGTGTCACCTAGCTCTTCTCCATTGACACCCAATTCTTTCAAAGAGTCTTCTGGGCCAACTAAAGGAGTTACGCAGAATTTGGGACGGGTAGCATCTGGCAGAGTTTCGCGTGCTCCTAGGAAATACAATGATTTTGTAAGATATTAATTCTTTTTGCTTTGTTGTTTTTTCACTACTTATTGTTCTTCTTTGAATTTGCATTGTATTCATTTTGCTTTGTTTCCATTTTGTTTTTCTGTATTTTCTTTTGTTTTCAGGAGAGAAGATATGTTGTGCCTGACATTCATTACATGGTACTGTTGCTAGAATGTTGGTGTGCATTAGTTCTACCATTGCATGCTGTGTTCTGTGTGTACTATTCCATGTTCTCCATTCTGATCCTGGCGGTTGCTGAGGCAGGATAGAGATTACAAGTTCTCCTGTGTTATGGCATAATAAATCCTCTGAACTACTATACAAATGTCAGCGTCTTCACTACATTAGCCATCTGGCTTCCCACTGTAGTTGGGCTGGTAAGTAACACTGCTTTAGGTGTGGGACTGCTTTCCCCCCTTGGTCCACAGGTAAGTAGAGCTTGATAATCGCTACACGGTGTCTGGAGTTCCCTCATATAAAGTCTTTGACTAGCTTTTCAAGGGGTCGGAAAAAGAATGAGGGAACGTAATGCAGAAGATTAGTGAAATAGTATAAGAGTCGGGGCAGTATTACCATCTTTGCTATGGCTACTTTCCCTGTCACTGATAGTGGGCGCGTACTCCAGAATGTCATCTGGGTGCCAATGGCAGTCAGAGCTCTTCCCAAGTTACCATCTTTAAATCCGCTGGAGACCTGTATGTGTGGATTCCGAGGTTACGGAATGTGTCTGCACACCCGCTGACTTGCGTCCCATTGAGTGTGTAACATGGATCTCCACTCTGCTCACTGAAGGAGTATAGACAGGATTTAAATACATTCATGCGTAATCCTGATAAGGAAGTGAAGTTGTCCTGAATAGTTGCCAATCTTTGTGGGAAGCAAGGGATGTCAGGGGATAGTCAGCAAATAAAGATATCATGTGCATACCGTCTCCTAGTGTGATGCCATCTTTTATCTCAGATAATATTGCCACTATGAGCGTCTCAAAAGTCAGTGAGAAGAGCAGCAGAGACAGGGGGCAGCCCTGCCTGGTCCCTCTAAGCACATTCACCGGGTTTGAAACATAGGGGCCTGTTTTTACTCTCACATTGGGGGCTCTGTATAACAGCTTTACCATCTTTACGACAATTTCCCCTAATCTGTATTTGTCCAGCGCAATGAACAGGAACCCCCATTCCAAGGATTTGAAAGCTTTTTCCAGGTCCAGTATAAAGCAGCCCGCTCACAGCCAGTGGGTTTTCCAAGGAGTGGCAATCCTGAAGAATCATCTGAGGTTTAAGCAGGTACTCCCCCCGAAGGAACAAAGCCATTCTGGTCCTAATGGACCAGGGCGGGGACTGCCTGTGCAAGCCGGTCAGCTAATAGCTTTGCTAGCACCCTATAATCAAAATTAAGGAGAGCCAGTGGACTATATGAGCCTAGCTCTGTAAGGTCCTTGTCAGGTTTGGGCAGGGACACCAGGTTAGCCTCATTCATGGATGGGGAGAAAATGTTTATCTATGACTGTTGTGTATAGCTCATGTAAGTGGGGAGTGAGCATTGTAGTGTAGGCCTTATAGAATTCTGCTGGGAATCCATCTGAGCCTGTGTTTTTCCCGCTCATCAGCGCCATTATTGTACTTTGAATTTCCTCGGTTGTGATAGGTTTGTTTAGCAGCTCCCTCTATCCCGGTGTGGTCTCTGGTATGTGTATTGGCTCTAAGAACATGGTGAGTTGACTCCCTGCCTGGGACCCCATGGACTAGTACAATATTGTACAATACTGTGTAATGGTGCGCCATTGCCTCTTGTATTTTGTGCTATGTGTACACAGTTAATCCATTAATACGTTTTTAGGGCAGATAAGGGGCGGTGGCTCTGCTCCTGGCATAGTAGCCATGCTAGCATTTTGCCTGCACTGTCTGCAGTGGCATGTGTTTGAGCTAAGTGTGCTGCGGAGTTGCTCCAGCAAATCTGTGTGCTCTGCCAGTAGTGAGTCTGGTTTACTAGTGTTGCTGCCCCCCTCTGATTGCTTTATCTCTTGGCCGATTGACTGCCTTTCTACTTTGCTGAGTTCCATATTTAACTGTTTACGTATATTCCAGGTGTCCCCTGTCGTGTCCATGATGTGGGCATCACGCAGCACAAGCGCTCGAAGGAGACAGGTTGGTGCAATCACGATTCTTTATTCATTCGTTATATGCAGCTGGTCACACACGCGTCTTTCCCCATGGTCGTCCTGGTCAAATCTGTCCTCTTCCTGTCCCCTGACCGGATGTGGTGTCCGGTGACCTGGTCACCTCCCTAATGACCCACAGGGTCCTAATGTCCTCGGTCCCTACTCGTCAGGTCACTACATCTCCCCCTTTGTTGCAAACAAATGTTCATGATGCTGCTTCAGAGAGAGAGAGAGAGAGAGAGAGAGAGAGAGAGAGAGAGAGAGAGAGAGAGAGAGAGTCTGTCAGTCCCGTCGACCCTTCTCCCCAGTCTTGGTATCCTACCCTTTTCTACGTAGTTTCTTTGTCCCTTTGCACCCCTTCTTTGGTCGTCGTTTTCTGCCATCATCTTTGTTTCTGCTTTTCAGTTGTCTTCTGTCTGCTCTCAGTTTGTCAGCCTCTCTTTCTCTTTGTCGTTGCTCTCTCCTCTTAGCCTTGTTTCTGTCATCTGTCATCTGTTTCTTGTCATCTTGATCGTTGTTCTCGGCCCTCCGTTTTGCTTCTTGCTCCTTCTTTTCTACAGCCGCCCTTTGTTGTATTCGTTCCCTCACTTATTCTTTTTTGTTCTCTTCCTCTTTCTTTGTTCCCTGAGTCTTCTCTTGGCTTGCTCTCAGCATGTCTGTTGTCTTTTTTATATGTCATTGTTATAAGGCCCATTGTTTGGGCTGTGCTGTTGCTCATCAGGCATGGCCCTGGGACATCGCCTTGTAACACATGAATGTCCTCCTTGTTTATTTTGTCCTTGTACCTCAGTTCCTCGGTGAACTTTCCCAAATTGGTTACTTGTTTCCTTGCCCCCCAGGTAAAAACCTTTGTCTGGGACGCTCTCAGTGTCGGCTTTACTTCCATTCTCTCATACTCCGATACACACATGACGTTGCATGTTGCACCACTGTCGAGTACAAAGTCTGTTTCATGCGCTCTGACTCTTATCTTTGCATAGTCCATCTTTCCTCTGGTGTTTCTGTCTGTGAGCTGTGTTGTTTCTCCTGCTCCTTCTTCCCCGCTCCGCTCGGTGTGCCCCTCCGACATGTGTTATAGCCTTTCCACTTTCTCTTCTTCCTCCTCTTCGCCTGACCCTGGTGATGAGCTTCTCCTTTCGTTGTCGACATACCTGACATATCTTTTTGTCGATTCCTGTTGTCTTCCTGTTCTCCCCTTGTCGTCTCTGAATTGTGCACCTTGGCACATACTGGCGTAGTGATTTCTTCCACCACACCTTCTGCACGTCTGGCCAAATGCTGGGCATGGACCTCTGTGTGGAAATTCCATCCCGCACTTGTAGCATGTTCCTTCAGGTCGTCTCCTCTCTTTTTGTTCCCTCCAGTCATTCTTCCATCGGTCGGTGCGATATCTGTTTGTCGTAAAGTGTGCGTTTTCTATTTCAACACTCTTCCCTCTTTCCATTTCCTTGGCATGTTCCGTTGCTCTCGCCTCTGCTCTCGCTAGTGACAGGATGTTCTCCAATGAGGTCGGTTCCTTGAGTATTCTTGCTCTGAATCCTGTGTCGCGACAACCTTCTATGATCCGTAGCCTTATAGCTTGCTCATTATCAAATTTATCAAACTCACAATGCGTCACCAATTTTCTCAGCCATGTCGCGAAGTCGTCTAGTGTTTCACCGACTTGTTGACAAGCAACGGTGAAAGTGTATCGTTCGAAGTCAATGTTTCGTTGTGGGTCGAATTTGGCTGTTAGACATTTCTTTAGCTGTTCATAGTTTTTTGTTTCTTCGGTAGGCAGTGTCACCAGGAGATCTTCAACGTCATCCCCTGCTAAATTCAGCAGCAATCCTAGTTTCTTTCCATCTGCTACATCTGTATCTTCTACACATCTTTCAAACTGTCTGATCCACTTTTCCCACCTTATTCCTGTTTGTGGCTCCGATAAGTTGAACGGTAGTGGTCTCCTGTATTGTGCGCTGGGCTTTGGATCTGCCATTCTTTCCTTCTTCCTTTATCTGCTCTTTCTTCTTTTATTTCCTTTTTATTTTTCTTCTTCTGTTTTTTTTTTTTTGCGTTATCTTCTTTTCTCTTTTATTCCCCTCATTTTTCTTCTTCTTTTTTTTGTGTTTTGTTTTATTTTATCCTTTTCTAGTTTCCTTTTTCCTTTTTTTGTCTCTTTTATCTTTTTTCTTTATCTTTCTTCTTTTATCTCCTCCTTTCTTCTCATTCTTCTATTACTTTTGCTTCTATTTGAGCCTTATCTATGCTTTTGTTGTCTTTTCTCTATGTTTTTCTGCCTTTTCTCCTTTTTGCCTGACTCTGTAATGGCCGCTCTCTTTTTCCTATGGCTTTTTCTTCTTTTGTCCTTTTCTTAAAATGGCCGCCGCTCTTCTCGCCTCTGATTGGCCTAGCCGCCTGATCCCAAAATGGCCGCCGCTCTTCTCGCGAGAGCTTGCGCCTGTTTTGAGATTTCGCGCTTACCACAGTTTTGCCGGTGATTCGTCAGAGGCGGTCGGGTGGGCTCCGATGTCGCTTCTTTTCTTCTTCTGTTCTTTTGCACATCCAGGGTGGCCACCTGGTTCTTCAGATGTCGATGGTGTCGAGATGCACGTCGGCCCGTCTCACCACCTTTGTCGCCAGTTGTCGTGTCCACGATGTGGGCATCACGCAGCACAAGCACTCGAAGGACACAGTTTGGTGCAATCACGATTCTTTATTCATTCGTTATATGCAGCTGGTCACACACACGTCTTTCCCCATGGTGGTCCTGGTCAAATCTGTCCTCTTCCTGTCCCCTGACCGGATGTGGTGTCCGGTGACCTGGTCACCTCCCTAATGACCCACAGGGTCCTAATGTCCTCGGTCCCTACTCGTCAGGTCACTACATCCCCTAGGCAGTGCCCTCGTAACGTTGTTTGAAAGGATGCCACTCAAGGAGATGGTCTTCAGTGGAGTGGTAATTAAACTCAAAATGTTCGAGTATTGCTGTCCCCAGTGAGAAGGGGAACGCCTGGTCTTCTAGCGCTGCTGGTTGTAAATGCCATGTGGGGATTGGGGGGCTTCCTGATTCCCACATGAGCTGTAGGAGTTGGGGGGTTATGGTCTGAATGTGTTCGCCCCAGGTATTCAGTGTTTGATGAGGGGAAGGAGAGCAAATGACCCAACGATGTGATCAAGCCCGACATGTAGATCAAGGACGGGGGAGAAGAATGAGTAGATGTGTGCCATGGGTTTAGGAGTTTGCCAGCTCTCTATCAGTGCCAAGTTTGTGAGCCATTCCGACAGGGATTGCGCGTTAGAGGCCGCCGTTGTGCACGTTAGGAGTGGATATGACCTATCTAATTCTACGTCTAAAACTGCATTAAAGTCCCCTCTTATGAGCCACGGAATTTCACTCCATCTAGCGAGTACCCCTGTAGGTTTTCGATAGACTGCGCCTTGGTCTGCGTTTGGTGCATACACTGAGCCCATCAGCAATGCCTGCCCATTTAGCTTGCCTTTCACTAGAACATATCTCCCTTCCGGGTCAATGACCACTTCTTCTGCTTCATTCCTATGGGCCAGGAGGCCCATAGGAATGAAGGGGAAATTTGCGATTCGCAATTTGCTAATCGCAAAATGGAGAATATTTTCAAGGGTGCAGGGGTGTCCAAAGGACACCCTGTTGCACCCCTGAAATATGCATGGGTGCACATGTGGTGCACATACATGCCCTAAGGGCATGTATGTGGGTCACATGGCACTTTGAAAAATGCAAAAATATGCATTTTTAAAGGAATGTGTAACTTACCACCAACTAGAAGTTGGTGGTAATTTGCGATTCCTTAGGGCCAATTTGCGATTTTTTTGGGCTTCTTACATTGCATTTAAGGGATCGCAAAATTTACGATTCCTTAAATGCAATCGCAAAGTAAGGAATCACAGATTTTCTTGATACATACCATTAGTCCAAATTGTTTATAGGGTTGTAGCAGGTGTGTCTTTATTTGAAAGTTTTATAGAGCGCAAACAAGATCCTGGCGGATATCAGAGCGCTATACAGTCAATAAATGTTACATATACAGAAAAGAAAAAGAAGAGCAGATCAATACCAAACACACCTTTGGGGCGTGGCTAAGACGCCAATGGTGGAGGCGGCGTGAGCGCTTAGCTCCGGGCCGGATCCCGCCAATTATCCTGCAAAATCGACCTGTGGTGCAGACGTTTTCACATCTACGGGTGTCTGAACATTCGGTGACCCCGCTGTCCGATGGTGGTGCCAGCTGTAGAGCGAGGAGTGCAGTTACGGCGATTATTGCTGCGGCTGCGTTCGACAGTGGAGCCGCAAGATGGCGGCGGTGCTCGGTGAATGAGGCCGAGACGGAAGGCCCTAGGGTGTGCTGAATTTCCTACGCTTGCAGTGGGATTGAAGGCGCAGACCACACTGGAACCGATGATGGCGAGACCCACGGCTGTGAGAATCTTATATTGATTGGCTGCCACGCACTTCGAACTTTTATCGGAACGAGGCCTCCGATCTTAAAATCCAAAATGGCGCTGAGTTGATGGGCGGCCTGCAACGAAGGAAAAGATAGCGCAATCCAGCGTGGATACAGAGAGTGCGGAGCTGCTGCCCGACTGGGGGAACCACCGGAGGTGCTCAACCGAACGGACCCTATCGGCTGCGATGTCTACCACCCGGAGGTGAAGCGGAAGGCGGCCATTTTGGGCTGTTGAGCGGACTGCGTACTGGCGTGGCAGCGGCCTAGGGTGTGGCCGGTGCACCGGAGGAGCCCCTGTTTGTGCCGAGAAGCAGCCGGTAAGCGAATTACCGCCGAACAGGGGAATGCTGGACCCACAGTATATTAGTGGAGGGTGCAAACCGCAGGCCACGGAAGTTGGCCCTGGAATTGACACTCCTGAGGGCCGCTGACCTGCTATCCCTCCTCCTCTTGAAGAGCGGCACAGTTTACCACAAGCTGGTGGTGGCCGACGGCCTGTTTGTGCCTGGGTGATAAGCTTAGTTGCGATGAAACCCAAAGGCAAGACTGAGGAGGCGGCGGCGGCGGATGGAACCAGAAGTGGCGATGCAGACACAGGAAAAAGGTTGGCTGACCGTCTAGATAAAATTTCTGGAAGCCATTGAAGCGACGAAAAATTCTAGCTACCGGACTGGGGCTCCTGAGAGCGGACCATGCGAAGCTGGTGGACAGGGTCAAGGATGCTGAATCCACCATACTGGAACTGAAACCGGCGGTGGTAACGGAGGAACGCAAGCTGGAAGTTGCACTGCAACGTTTGACGATTCTGGAACAGAGAGCGGAGGATTCCGAAAGTCGTAATCGACGAAATAATGTAAGGGTGGTGGGTCTGCCAGAGAAAATTGAAGGAACAGACATGGTGGCATACCCAGAAGAGTGGTTTAATCAAGGGTGGCACCTGAGGGCCTATCATCCTTCTTTACCCTGGAAAGGGCGCACAGAGTGCCGGCCAAGCCGCCCCTGCCGGGTCTCTCCCCTCGTCCTGTGGTAGCCAGGATGCTTCACTATAAAGACCGGGACTTATTAATCCAGAATGCACAGTCAAACGGGCCCTTTAAACTGGAGAACTGCTTGGTGACAATATTTCCGGACTATACTCAAGACATTCAGAGGCGTAGAGCCTCCTACTTAGCGATTAAAAAAGAACTCCGAGAGGAAGGCATTAAGTACTCACTGTTATTCCCGGCGAAGCTACGAATCATCGTGGATGGGGTGACGCAGTTTTTCTTAACGCCGGATGAAGCTTGGTCATGGCTTGAGACATATAGAGTGGGAACGGACCGCAGAACCCGAGGGCCTGGTGCACAATATAAACAACTGAGAATGCACCAGTCACAGAGGATCCGGAACAGAGGAAACTCTAAAAAAGGGTCCCAGACCACGCAGTTAGTGGTGGATAAACAGGACGCGCTGCTGGCCGCTGCTGCCTTAACTGGATCGCAGACGGAGAACTCGACTAGAGGCACGGACTCTGAAGATGACAAGCGTCATTCGGGACCTGAGTTTTCGGACACGGACAGCATCAAGGGCCCGGAATTAACACCCAGGCTGGCTGATGAACTGTAACGTTCGCCAATACTGCACGGGTAAATACTGTCGTCCTGGAGGAGTGCCTGCTGAGCCAGTGGGGGATCCTCATGAGTATTTGGCTGCACTGTAAACTGTGGGGATTGTGGGCTGGGGGGTTGGGATGCGACCCGCCTCATGTCGGGCCTATGCCACCTCCCTGTAGCCCTAAAGGCGTCCTGTGGTGGTGACTGCAGGATAGTAGTGTGTGTTTGTTGTGGAGGTTTGGATGGGGACTGATAATGTGTTATTGGGTCCTGTTATGGGGGGGAGGGGGATGGGTGTTGAGTTACAAAGTTTGGGGTTACGGTTTATAGCTCTTGGTGTGGGCTGGCAACAATGGAGAGGGGAGAGTTCATCGTGCCTTATCAATGGGGACATTACCTGAACTGAAATGTATTACCTGGAACGTGCGTGGATTGCATACTATGTCCAGACGCCACAAAGTGCACGCTTATTTGGTGAGGCGGGGGATCCACATTGCGTTGATTTAAGAGACCCATCTGACTAAGCAAGAATGTACCGCATTACAGAGGAGATGGAGGAGGCAAGTGTTTGGTACTACTTATTCAGCGTATGCAAGAGGGGTTCTGGTGTGGGTGAGAGCGGGGACTCCTTTCCAGATGACGAACACTGTGGTAGATCAGGAGGGCAGATATGTGGCGGTGGAAGGGAGATTGTGGGGAAGAGAAGTGGTGCTCTGCAGTGTTTATGCTCCGAATACGGAACAACCCAGGTTTTTGGATAAATTGTCTGGTTCATTGCCACATGCTCTAGCTGGTACAGTGATAATGGGAGGGGATTTCAACTCTATAACCGACGTGCTGCTTGACAGGTCACACCCACCACTGGTTGATTCCCTGGTAAGTAGAACAGCAAGACTGAGGGCGGACTGGCAGGAGAAATGGGGGCTACTAGATATTTGGAGAGGGCACCACCCAGACGACAGGGACTATTCTTTCTTCTCTGCACTACACAAATTACACGTTAGGATTGACACGATCCTCTGTAGTCGGGAGTTGACTCCCTTGGCGATCCACTCAGAGTATTTGACCAGGACGTTGTCGGATCATAACCCTCAGGTGGTGGCATTTCAATGGCAGCAGGAGAGAACTGTGATACCCACTTGGCGGTTGCGACCGGACACCCTGGAGGATCTGATCTTTAGCACCAGGGTACAGGAAGGGATTGATAAATATTTTGCGATGAATGAGGGTACGGCGACGTCCAGAGGGGTGGAATGGGACGCCTTCAAAGTACTGATGAGAGGGCTCTGTATTAGTAACCATACAGGGGAGAGGAAGGTGGTGCTGGCTGATGTAGCGAAGGCAGAAGAGGGTCTGAGTGAGTTGGAAATACAGAGACCTGAGCAGCCTGGGTTGCAGGAACGATTGATGGAGGCCAAGGAGCGAGTGGCAGCGGAAACGGAGAGCTTACGCTGTTTTGATTATAAGCAGTACATGGTGAAAGTCCACGCGGAAGGGGACAAAGTGGGAACACTTCTAGCAAAATTGGCGTCGCCAGTGTCAGGGGGTGCTCGGTTTTACATATTAGAACAGACACAGGGGAGGTGGTGTACTCCCAATCGGAGATCCTTTCCTGTTTTTTGGACTACTACACGTCATTATATTGTAGTTATCTGGAGGCGAAAAAAGCAGAGATAGTGGAGTACTTGCAGGGGACCCCGCTGCCGCAGCTGGAGAAAGTAGATGCAGAGGGGTTAGGAGGGAAAATACGATTGGAGGAAGTGCATGGGGCAATTAAGCACTTGGCAAGGAACAAGACACCAGGGGTGGATGGGCTCCCAGTAGAATTTTATGCAAAATATGTGGACGTCCTGGCTCCACGATTAGTGGAGGTCTATAATGAGGCTGCAGAGAGGGGCCATCTGCCACAATCTATGAGGGAAGCACTAGTGATCCCCCTATTAAAGACCGGAAGAGAGGGTAGCGACGTAACCTCATACAGGCCATTATCAATGTTAACGGTTGACTATAAAATACTGAGTAAAATATTGGCCACGAGACTGTTACCCCATATGACTACCTTGGTGCACATGGATCAGGCAGGGTTTATTCCGACTCGGAATACCTTGACTAACATTCGTAGACTGATACGGGTGCTGGACTGTGGATTAGAGGAAGACATGTTCCCAGCTGTATTGTTGTTAGACATAGAGAAGGCATTTGACAGCCTGGAATGGCTCTACCTGGATAAAGTGCTAGAGAAGTTTGGACTGGGGGAACGATTTAGGAAATGGACGGCCATTTTATATTCATTAGCGACAGCTAGGGTGCGACTGGGGCCTATTATTTCAGTGCAATATCTGGTGCAAAGGGGCACAAGACAGGGCTGTTCACTCTCACCTCTGCTGTTCGCGCTGCCAATCGAACCTCTAGTGGCTCGTGCTAGAACGGGGGAATTCTATGGTGGCATATTCTGTAGTGGGGTACCACATCATATATCGCTATATGCGGATGATCTGCTTCTGTTTCTGGAAGACACGACTGTGGCTCTTCAGGGAGCGCTGACCTTGTTGACGGATTTTGGGGCACTTTCGGGCCTCAGGGTCAAATGGGGTAAGACATGTATATTCCCTCTGAGAGCTGACATGCAGCAACCACTGCTGCCCCCAGGACTGATATGGGAGAGGTCATGTTTTACCTACCTGGGGGTCTGGATCTATCATGACTCGGAGACCATGCTGGAGGGGAATGTAGGCCGCTGTATCAGAGCTTTGAGGGGCTGTATATCGTTCTGGGCTACGTTTCCTCTTTCGGTGTTGGGGAGAGTGGCGCTGCTTAAGATGGTTGCTCTACCTCGCCTCTTATATTATTTCCGTACCCTCCCACTCTGGATACCCCAAGGTTCTTCCGGGACCTGAGGACACTCACGATAGATTTTATATTGGGGCTTGGGAGGAGACGAGTAGCGCTGGATACACTACTGAGACCAAAATTAGACGGGGTACTGGCTGTCCTGAATTTTAAATCATATTACTTAGCAGCTCAGCTACAGATCTTCACTCAGAACGTTGCGAGGGAGTTCAGGGGACCAGAGGAAGTCCGTTGGACGGGTGCGCAGAGGCATATACTTTCTTACATCATTATGCAGCAAAAGCTAGAATTAAAGGAGTTGACATCGGAAGACAGAACCCTGAGGCTGTGTTGGAACAGGAGTCAGCGGAAAGCAGGGGTGCTCCATCCATATGCGCCTGAAATCCCCTTGGACTTGTTGACAGCGCTACCACATGCGGGGGACTGGTCGAGATTGATTGAATGGGAGGAGCTAGGGCTCCAGATGGTGGGTGACCTGTATGCTGAGGGGGAGCTGGTGTCCTTCCCGGCACTGCAGGACCAGTTTGGACTTCCAGATGGTAGTTTCCTGTTGCACATGGCTGTGGTATCTGCCGTGAAAAAACATTGGAAATCGGGGCAGTTGGAACCCAAGACTACGCTGGCCTGCCAATATGTGGTGATGTCGGCGGGCACCTTCAAGGCGGTTACTTGTCTGCAGTCGCACTTGCTACACGAAGGGCTGACACCACTGGAGGCACTTAAACAGAAGTGGGAAGAGAGTGTGGGGAAACCCATACCGGATGTGACTTGGGCCCAAATATTAAAGAGGACGTGGAAAGGGAGCAGAAATGCACGTTTCCAACAGGTGCACTTTTTTTGTGTTGCACAGGGCATACCTCACCCCGGGGAAAATTAAGAAATATTTCCATGTACAAGATGCGGCCTGCCCCCAGTGTTTGGTGCCCGAGGGGGAGTTGGAGCATATGTTGTGGGACTGTCCCAAATTAGGGCGCTACTGGGCGGAGATAGGGGAACTGTTAAATGAAGCTACGGACAGGCAGGTGGAGTACGACATGGCGACTTGCCTGCTGCTTTAGTTCCCCCATACGAGGAAGACCAAAGTAACCAGTAAATTTATTGACCTGGGACTTATGCTAGCGCAAAGGGAGATAACCTGGCACTGGGAGGCAAAGGAGGGCCCATCTGTTAGGAGATGGGCGAATGAGATGTGCAAATGGGCCAGTAGTGAAGGAGTTCTTAGACATCGGCAGGCAACTCGCTCAGCTAATGAAAAGTGCTTGGAGATGGCGAGAGCGTGGGAGGACCTAGTACAGACATTTAAGAACAACTTAGAACCTGAGGACGAATGAGTTGGTGGGGTTCTGCGTTGCATTTCCGGGGAATACACTGTACATGGAATGAGGACGAGATGATCTCAGTATTGGATCAGATATTTAATCTAAGTGAGGCCCACACCAGTTACAGTTAGATGGGGGGGGGGGGTGGGATATAAGGGTTAAGGACAAGACACAGCTGATAGAGGTGTGGATATGAGGGGGTGATGTGACTGAGCACCAGGCTCGGGAGGAGGGAAGTCGGTATGCTGAACTGGGTCTGCCTGGGAGTCCGGGGTACCCCAAAACATCGGTGAAGTACCTGGAAGGGTAGAAATGGAGGGAGATGTTTGGAGTTTATGTGAGTTAAGACCTGCAAGGTGACCTCCAGCGTGGATTGTCAGTAGTTTGGGAGTTGGGGGGGCGAAAATACTCGAAAAGCAGATACCAGATATTTGACCGAATGGAGATCCTGCTATCCCCTGTGCGGTGCCATGGGTGAATGTGGGCTTTAAGGCTGTGTAATGATTGTTGATGTGTATTTCATGGATGGGAGGACGGGCAGTCACATCGGCATGTACAGCTCTATGTTTTTTTTTAACTTTCTGTCTGCATCTGTCATCGATTTGAGAAAAGGGTACAGAATAAATAACAATGTTATAAGAAGAATATTTCAGAAATAGCAATCAAAAGAAAACTCTCTATAACAATTGTATTCGCTTATCCGCCTGTTCACAGTTGATCTATTAGTTAAGCAGACAAAGCTTTGTTATTTATTCTGTACCCTTTTCTCAAATCGATTTTTGAGTATTAAATACAATTTTTTCATACACACCCTCTCCCTCTCTTCCATTTTGATCATTTGAAGTGACTTAAGTAAATTGACTGAATATATGTTGTTGTTGCTTTGCACTATCGGTCTTATGTGTACAAGGCTGTCAAGTACTGTTTGAAATTTTGTCTGAAATACATAATAACAAAATCCCTTGAAGGTACTTATACCCTATCGTAATGTGTTTGAGCCAATCTTGCATTTTGTGGATTTGTGCGGGTGGAGCTATTAGAAGGAATTCAATCTTTAGGGCATTCAGTTCAAGATGATTTTCTGCTAGCCAGGCTTGGGAATTTCTGAGTGTTGTGTTAAGCACTTTGATGTCCTCTAGGGTGTGGATCTTAAGGTATAGTTGTGTGTCGTCTGCGTACATGTGATATTGCACATTGGAGGCTTGTAGAATTTCAGTGAGTGGTTCCATGCAGAGAATAAACAGTGTAGGGGATAGTGAGGAGCCTTGTGGGACTCCCAACGCCACTGGGACTAGTTTGGACAAGGATTTATTGACTTTGAATTGTTGTGTCCGATTTTTGGAGAAATGAGGTAACCAACTTAGTACTACCCCTGATAGACCAATTCTGTGTTCCAGGAGGTTTAACAAGCATGAGCTGTATGAGGATAACCTATAACCTGGTAACTGTGAAGCGCAAATTCAATCACTCGTTAGGGTCTCAAGGTGCTGGGGGCTATCGGGGAGATTAAATGAGCTACTGCCCAGAGTCACATGATGCTGAACTGATCTGCACCTGCGCTGGGAATCGAACTGTGAGCCCCACGCACCGGAGTCAGCTACCCTGGCCGCTACGCCACACCTTTTGCAATCATGTAGCTTTTCGGTATTGTGTTTCTCATCCAGCAGGAATAAGGTATTTGGATGGGTCTGCGTGTACAGGGGGTGGAGACGGTGCTTGAGAGTTAGTTGGTGAGCTGTGTTGTTTTGTCTAGTGTAATATTGTTGTGCAGTAGACATGGAGAAGCAAAGTTGTGAGGAGTGGCATGTTGCTTATTTTGTTTGCGTCTGTTTAGGGTGGAAGGTGTATGAGTTAGGGGTGGTGGTGCAGCAGGTGGGTCATGTCGTAAGGTTCTAAATTGCCCAATGGATGAGAGGTGGTTAAAAGAGAGTTCCTGCATTGCTGTATATGTGTTAGGTGTGAGGGAAGAGGGAAAGCTTGGCATTGGAGTTTATTGCTGGTGTGTATCATTTGTGTAGTCTGCAAGGTGGGAGTGGGTGTATGTCTGTAGTTTATGATGGAAAGGAGTATGAGGTGTTGTGCAGAGAGATTTTGTTGTGCTAGTGTGTGTGTTATGTATTGTTTTTGAGGAGTGGTGAAAGGAGGTGCTGATGTATTTGTTTTCTGAGAACGACGTGTATGTAGAGTATTGTTTGTGAGTGGAAGTAGTAAGGTAAATGAGGTGGTGATATGTTTGTGAGGAGAGTGTATGTTGTGTGTAAGAGGAGAGAGACCAGAGTTAAGAGTGTTTATGTTAGATTTGATTGCTAAAAGAGGTAATATGTGTGGTGCAGTGGAGTCTAAGTGTTCTGTTGTTGTGTTATTGTGGTGGAACAAACAGGAGGGTGTTGGTGCATGAAAAGATGGAAGACTGAGTACAGGTTTGTTAATGACAAATAGAGGTCTGTTAGGAGTAATTAGAACAGAGAGTGTGTGTCTGGATAGGATATAGTTAAGCAGATTGCTTAGTGGGATAGAATAGAGTGGTGTATTGTTTGTAAGTGATGGTTCCAATGTGGTAGCTGCAATAGAAGGGTGTATAGGTTTGGTTTCTGGAGTTTTGTAGTATGTGCTGAGACATTGAACTTTGTCTAGGGTTAGTTTGCAGTAGAGGAATAGAGTACTCGCATTGTGAGTGTGTTTATCTGGTTGTAGATGCGGTAGGATGGGTTCCGGTGTGTGTAAATTTGGGCAGCATTTCTGGCCTTAGGCCCAACCAGTCTCAAACTAGCTCAAACAAGCAACTGCCATTGTCTTCTCTGCCCTTAACCTCCACGCGCAGGCTGAGAGGCCCTGTCCCACCAGCTTAAATAGCCCTAGTAACCAGGTGACCCCTTTGGCCAATTGGAACCCCAGCCCTAACCTTAACCAATCACAACACTAGCCCTAAGCCCATACATTCAATAGGTCGCTAGTCTCTTACAGCCAATCACAGCCGAGTCCCCTAAGCCCTACTTCCAATAAAAGTCTGAGCCCCAGCCCTAGACCCAGCAGCCAATCAGCCATGAAACCCTAAATATTATGTCCAATAGAAACCCTAACCCCAGAAACCAATCAGACATCCTAAATCTATCCACCAATTTGTAAAAAGCCTACTTTAATAAGTCACTCCTATGTGTTAATTTGAATATGTAGAGAGCGGCTAATGACCCATGTGAGTATCCAGGTGCTAGGATTTTGCTGACACCAAATGAGGATCCAGGTCTTGAGTCGCTTTTTGAATTCCGGGAGTGAGGAAGATGTTCAGAAGTGAAGGGAAGGTTGTTCTAGGACTTGGCAGTGAGTTAGGACACTGTGGCTTCAGTGGATACAGGAAGCGTGTCCAATGGAGAGGGAGTCAGAGCGCAGGTGTCTGGAGTGTTGCTGGAAGTTCAGTTGGTGGTTGGTGTATGCTGGTACTTGGCCTTGGAGGGCCTTGGAGGCAGGTGTCAGCATCTTAAAATGGCATCTTTCCAGAATTGGGAGCCAGTGCAGGTTCCTGAGGTGGGTGTCGTATGTGTTTGTTTGGGGCCGTTGACGATGAGTCTGGCCACTGCGTTCTGTATTGTCTGGAGTCTCTTCTGTAGTTGGGTGGTGATTTCTGCTTAGACCGTGATACCATAGTCGAGCTGAACGGTGATTAGAGGTTTAGTAGCGGATTGCCTGCTGTTAATAGGGAGTCATCTGAAGATCTTTCAGAGCATGTGGAGGATGTGGAAGGAGGTGGAGGAGACTCCGTTGATATGGCACTTCATGGCAAGCTTTCTGTCCAGGATGATGTCAAGGTTGCAGGCGCTGTCTGTTGGTGTGCGTCCAAGTTCGTGAGGTGTTGTTCCCAAAAATCAGCACTTCCATCTTGTCTGTATCGAGCTTCAGGCAATTGGTCCTCATCCAGTTGGTGACACTTGTCATGCTGTTATGGAAGTTCGAGTGAAGGGGTCCTTTAAGAGAGAGACGATGAGAAGGGTGTCATCTATCCTGTAAGCATGCAATGCTGCATGCATAAGTATAAAAATAAAACATTAAATATTAAAAAGTTCTTCCTGCCTTGAGAATTTGACAAATGCTGTTCATCACTGGCAGATGAAGTTACATTTTCCACCAGAAAGGTAAAATTGTGAATCAAAGCCTAGTATGTAATTGAGTCTAGTATAATAGACACTTTCATGACAGTTATTTTATTTATTTTATTTTAAACATTTATAAAGCGCTTGACTCACCCCAATAGGGTATCTCCGCGCTGAGCAAAAAAGTGGTACAACACAACGGGGGAAATAAAGCTAGAAAATATGAGTCTTGAGCTTTTTTCTAAATGCCAAAAAGTTGGTATTCAAGCAAAGATCTAAAGGCAGTTGGTTCCATAACGTGGGGGCAATGTAAGTGAAGGATTTACCTCCTAGTCTGGATTGCTTGATGCGAGGAACTGCAAGTAGGCCTTTTCCTTCCGAACGCAGTGTGCAATATGTTCGCATAACAATGAAGTCCCTAACAGGCTAGGACAATATCTTCTGCCGAGGAGCATTGTTTGTTCTTAAATGTGCAACATGAGTGGCATTTGCCAATGAAAGTATAGCGTAGTGCATTCTTATTTGTTTATGCCGCCCCATTTCTCATTTTATTTAAAAGCCTTATTGGTAAGGAAATTCCTTTATGTATCAGCTACATTATACTAGGATTTTCAAATGGTGAAAGAGAAGCTAAAGTCACATTTACAATCCAAGGGCATATTATACATTAACTATTGTTTACTTATAGGCCATTCCCTATATTACAAACAATACGATGTAAAAGATGAAACAGATTTGGGAGCACACTGCTCCACCTCCCAACAGGTTCGCCCCTAAGCATCATGGTAGATGCAGTTCGCCAAGTGTGTATACTTGCAAAGTCTCTCGAGTGTTTCACCAGGTGGGTGCAGATTAGTGCTGGCCATCTCTGGACACATGTTTCTGGATTATTATCCATCATCAGCAGAGATTAGGCATAAGATTATTTGGAGTTGCTGAGCAGGCTGCCGTATTCTTGGGTCACAGTACCTCTCCAGGCGTGCAGGTGCCTCTCCACGAGCTCGTCAGCTCAAAGCGGCTCGAGGGAGCCTTTATACAGGAAACTTAAGAACTTACGAACTTTGTCCTGAATTGTATGAACTGCATGCACCAGAATGCGAAGGGGCGACCCCGCTGAGAGGTCAGGAGTGTGCTCCCTCCCTGGTTCCTATTTAGGGCTCCCGTGAGCCTCCGTAGCTGACGACCTATAGGCGAAGCACCTCCGCGCCCGAGCGGCAACGAAGCCTGGATTGTTTGGCCTCTTAGCAACCCCAAACTGATCTCTACTGATGAAGGATACTATCTAGAAACACGAGCCATGTCTTGTGTCTAGAGATACCTTATACCAAGCACCTGCTTGCACCAACCTTGGTGTAATACTTACGAACTTTGTCCTGAATCGTATGAACTGCATGCACCAGAATGCGAAGAGGCGACCCGGCTGAGAGGTCAGGAGTGTGATCCCTCCCTGTTTCCTGTGACTCTGAGAAATTGCAATGGAAATGAAGCTTTATATTATTCTTGTTCTTTTTTTAATATTTATACGATGTTCCTTTTACAATTTAAAGTACAGTTGATGTTAGCTCTGACCTTGAATATAGTCTTTCTTTCCACGTTATAAGGTTAACATATTCTATTCTTAGTGAACTTCTCACATTCTCCATACTGATTTCTCTGATAAGCATGCTGCTCTTTTCTTAGAGTAAGTTTTGTTTTGCTTAAGTGCCATCACTGTAAATGTTACCAAATCTTTTTGGGTCTGCCCATCTTTTTACAATAATCTATGCTACTAATATAAAGAGAGAACTGTGGGGCATATTACCAACAACTAGCGATAATTTTTGTCTCTAACTTGTTTAGAGACAAAAATTATCGCTGCAAATCGGCGATTTTTATCGCAGATAAACCTTGCTATTAGCAAGGTTTATCGCAACTGCGATAAAAAACGGCCGCAATGCATGAATATCGCTGAAAAGTCAGCGATATTCATGCATTATCGAGCAAATGCTCTTAGCCATGTTATCCACCTCCCATTGGATAACATGGCTAAGAACTGCTCAGGGCAGGTGTTTCGCTTTTGGAGATATTCGCGCTTAGCGCGAATATCTCCAAAAGTTGATAATAGGAGATAGCGATGTTAGGGACTGTTTCCAGTCGCTAACATCTTGGCACGCCCACTTTGCATCTCATTAGTGATAAATATCACTGACATGCAAAGCGGGGCCCAAGATGGTCGCTATCTCCTATTAGCTGTCACTAACTGGTGTTAGCGACAGCTTGGTAATAGGGAGATAATTTTATCTGCGCTTTCTTGGCTTTTAAACCCCCTTGATAATATGCCCCTGTGTCCTTTGAGCCAACTCGAAAAGTACACCACCGATCGCAACACCCTATACAGCGTTGGAAAGGGGGGGTCCAGAAGATGGACATAGGCTATAAAAAAAAACTTTATTTAAAAAATAAACAATAAAAAAAAGTAGTCCCTACGAAGTAGCGCCGGCCGTGTGTGCTAACAACGTGCGTGCTGACATCATCAGAGGACAGGAACGTGAGGAGGAGCGGACAACAGCGCGGGGAGGAGCGGAAAACTTAGCCAGACTGGAGGGAATGAGGTACGTGAACCACGGGGAAGAGCGGTGAAGTAAGGCGGACTGGAGCGAAATGGAGAACAACAGCGCATTGATGAGCGGAGAATGTAGCAAGACTGCAGCACCATAAGGTATGTGAAGCGCAGGGAGGAGCGGTGAAGTACGCAGGGAGGAGCGGTAAGTGAGGCGGAATGGAGCGGGATAGCAGACTGCAGCGGGGCGTGTAGACTGGCTTGGTGTAGTGGGGGGCGGTGAAGTGAGGCGGACTGGAGCGGGATAGAAAAATAAATGATAGGTTTTAAAACGGCTTTCACATTTGGTGCAGACATTTAAGTGAGAGTAGTTGGGGGCGGTGAAGTGAGGCGGACTGGAGCGGGGGCCTGGGTTTGTGCGACTGGGAGCAAGCGCTGAGGTAAGGTGCACGCAAGCCTGAAATGCTGCCCCCAACCCCCTTCTGCCCCGGCAACGCTGGGTCAGCCTGCTAGTATTTTTATAAGAAAGGCTCAATATGTTGTGTGATTGAGGTCATTAGACAGTCTTTAGGTCGTTATAGACAAAGCTCCCCCACACAAACGATTGTAATATGAACCTTACTATTTTTAGTATCCACTCCGTTAAAAATGTGGCCCTGGTGCCTATTTGGCAAACTGATTGCACTCTCATGTTTATGAATTCTCTCATACTAGGTAAACCAAAACAAGTTGTGTGCAGAACAGTATCATTCAAAAACACAAAATAATTTAGATAGTTGCATGATGGAAATAGAGAGCATATGTACAAAGATGCAGTGTAGTGCTGCAAGCAAAGTTGCTGTGGTGCATTGCATCACCTGGAGAGAGCCAAACTGTAGCGTAACTTCAAAGACACTGTGCAATTTTGCTCTCACCGTGGGCTGGTGCAGAGATATTTCTCACTGTTAAGCCAGTCTCAGGCGAGGTCACCATTTTTGCACAAACCCATGTCTACATCCTTTGTGAATATGGGTTTGTGTCAAAATTCAAAGGTGTTTGCACAGGAATTCTCATTTACCACCCATGGAATGCCACCTTGATGCAAAATAATGCAAAGAACTGCAATGCACTGTGATGCATTTTTTCAGTCAATTTAATTGGCTTTGTAAATACCAGAAAGGAGTTTGCATGTGGGCTGAGTCAAAAAAGTGATGCAACCTCATTGCAAAGTCGTTGTAAATCCGGACTAAAGTATCTGTACCTTGAATCTCCCAGCCTTTTGTTCTTTACACACCAGTAAAGGAATTGTTTTGTTCCATTTGATGAAAAACGTAATCAACATATTGATTTATAAGTGAATGTGCTTATATCATTTTATGCTTAGAAAGAATCACAATGAACAAATGGATATGTGTTTTGTCATAAAAGTAATAATCTGGTTCACATTCTTATATAATGGGTCTTTGAAATAGCGGAATTTAACTACAAATTCCTGAGTACTATCCCGACTTGAAACTGAGCAGTGCTCCCATTGCAAATATGTAAACACTACCCTGGTAGCACTCGAGATGTTTAGGAAGTAGTCTGCGTATCTATTGTAACAGTACATCTTTATAGTACTTGTGTTCATTAATAGATCTCCATCATTCAGGGTACCATAGGAATGTAGAACAACGAGGAGATTCCTAACTGTGCCTTTACGCTAAGCCCTAGCAAAGTGTGAAATTATGCCATATAAGTTGAGACGAAAGCACAGTTTCTGCTGGCCTCAGTATTTGGTACTCAAACGACTCCCAGTATGACAACATCTTGCATCATATTGATCTCAGACAAATTTCTTGTTGGTCTGTAAACTCAGCTTACATATCCATTTGTACTCTGATAGCACCTGTATCTTTGAATTCTGGTAAATAGTCTTAATTCACTTTTTGCATGAAAAACACCACCATGGTTATCCAAATGGAAAATGAAATAATTGTGAGGACAATCCAAACATAAGCCCAATGGAATTTAGTGTATGTACTCACTGTACACTTGAAGGCAAACTATCATGTGTTTTTGAAACAATCTATTTAACCAGCCTACAATTTGACTTTGGCGTACATCTAGTTCAAATCCATGTTTCAAAACTTTCAATAGATCCATTGCCTCATTCCGTTCAACCTCACTTCTTTAGCTGCTACATGTAAATAACGTTTCTCACCTCATCAGTTACTTTTCCGATTCTTATAGGTTTCTAGTGTAAATTAATAAGTGATACATTTTCAATGTCTCGTGATACGGTGTTAGTGGTGATGTTGATGGTATTGTAACATTAAGGCTTGGGTCTTGCTATCTGTCACTTTCAACTACCAGAGAGTTTACCACGTTGCTCTGTCCCTGGTCCAGGTTGCTTTCTATAAGAAAAGCTCTTTGGTGAAGGCCCAATTTCCCATACTTACACTGGTAGCTCTGGTCAACTGGTTTAGGGTGCCAACCCATAGATGTAGATATTGAAGGAGCTGCAGCTTGTGCTTCATACAAGCATTCTTGTGTTTGTTGTAAATCATGTAACAGATCAAGGCATGATTGATCAGGAGAATTTTGACCAATTTCTTGCTGACTAAACAATGCATGTCTTGGCATATTAAGCTTGCTTTGTGCTGTAAATATTGTTTAGCGAAAGTACAACATTGCTTAAAACCCTTATGAAAGTATAAAATGCTTCAAAGAACAAACTAATCCCCTCTACTTCTGATACAGACGAGCATTAGTAAAAATATGTGAAAATTAATTAGTGCAAATCACCTTTTAATCTTATAGAACATTTAGCAGCTCATGTTAGTAAAAAACCCATATTCTAGGCCTTAATACTGTACTTTATTGCATTCAGTGCACAAACAGCACAATTATAACTTACAACAAGCCAGAGTTGTATGTAACAATATCTCAAAGCACAGAAAAGCCATACCACTAACATTTCAACAACCAATTTTTCTAGTCTGGACAGGTAAATTAAAGTTTTGAATATTGAGTAGGAAATATATATCATATGCAACTGTCTATTAATGCAACCACCAGCAATATTTCAGTAGTTTATCACAAGTAGTCTGTTACTGATATCACATTTTCAAAGCCATTAACTCCTTGGATACCGCCTCTATGACGGTATTGAGACAAGAGAAGCCAAAGAAATCAATGATCAAAGTGTAAATATCTTTGATCATTTCTACGAACGTTGACAAACTCATGCTTGATGAAGAACATTCACTAAAAGGCAATAATGATAAAACCTAGCTCTATCAGGGAATAATGACACATCAGGAACAATCCTCTGTTGTGTTGTATATGTGAAAATATTAGATACAGAAATATCAGCTGACATAAATGACATGCCTTGAATATGGATTGTCAAAATATAGTCTAATTGGATTTATATTTTCTGTCATTAATTCCAATTAGCATGATATGATAAAAAACTGTCAAAGTGTACTTTCCTTTCACCCATGAGACTATCCTGGTACTGATCAGGTGTGTGTGTGACTAGCCCTGCCTGTGGTAGATCCCATATTTGAACAGCCAGGTCCTCAGCTTCTTGTGAAATCCAATAAAAGAGCTGCAGCTCTGATATAGAGTGGGAGCCCATTCTGCACTTTGGAACACTAGTCTTCCTGATCAGGTTATGTGTATGCATGGCATTTGTCCAAGTAGGAGCCCTGCGGAGCAGAGGAGTCTAGGGAGTTGGTGGGAGGAGATTTGATTGTTTAGGTAGGTGGGACATAAGTTGTGTACTGCCTTGAATGTGTGTGTGAGGAGTTTCAACGGACTATGTTTCTGTATCAGGAGCCAGTGCACTTTCCTAAGGTGTGGTGCAATGTGAGTTCTATGTATGAGCTTAAGGATGAGTCTGGCTGCTGAGTTTTGGATGGTTTGTAGCCTTCTAGGGAGTTGCTTGGTGATTCTGGCATAGAGTGGGTTCTCGTAGTCTATCTTGTTGGTGACTAGGGCATGTGTGAGAGTTTTTGTAGTGTTGATTGAGAGCTAATTGGAGATTGTCCTCAGCATCTTCAGAGTATGGAAGCAGATTGTGTGGCTATGTGCAGTTTTCTGTAGATGATTAGTCTGAGGTTCCTGGCGTGGTTGCTGGGTGTGAGTCTGAGTTTGGCATGTCACCAGTTGGTGTCCCATGGTGAAGAGTTCTTGCTGAAGATCACTACTTCTGTCTTGTCATAGTTGAGTTTGTGACAGTTGGTTTCCAGCCAGTTAGCAACTTTAGTCATGCAGGTTAAGAACTTCTTTTCTTGTGCTGAGAGTGTTATCCAAGAGGGAGAGTATAAGTTGCATGTTGTTGGCATAGAAGAGGATGTTAATGCCACATGCACAGATGATATTGGACAACAGGATCAAGTATACATTGAAGAGGGTGGGGCTGAGTGATAAACCTTGAGGCACTTCTCAAATGAGTCTGCGGGCTGCGGAGAAGTATGCCAGGCTGACAGCTGTGGTTGATCCAATAAGAAGGAGCAGATTCATCAGAGAACAGGTCCTTGAACACAAATTTCATGTAGGTACATGGTAAGGATGGGATCTGAGACTGTGTCAAATGCTGCCGAGAGGTCCAGTAGAATAAGGATGCCTTGTGTCCTCTGTCAAGGATCATCCAGATGTTATGTGTGGTGGCAATAAGGGCTATTTCTGTACTGTGGTTGGGCCTGAGTACAGACTGCATGGTGTTGAGGAGCTAGTGGGAGCTGAGATGATCAGTGAGGCGCCCGTTGATTCATTTCTTTAAGACCTTTGCTGAGTATGGTAGGAGGGAGATGGGTCTATAGTTGGAAAGCATGGTTGGGTCAGTGACTGGTTTTTTGAGCAGGGGCTTGATAGTGGCATCTTTCCAGCTGTCCGAGGATGCTGTTGAGTTGATGGAGATATTGAGGATGGATCTTAGTGCTTCGCTGATTGGTAGGAGTCCTTTGGTGAAAGTATGGTAGAACAATGGTCAGATGGGGCCGAGTGGATGGTCAACATGGCAGAAGTGGTCAGGCTTCGTTCTTCGGCCGCAATGGGAAGTTGGGTTGCGAAAGTAATGAGGTCCAGTTCATTCTGTGTAAGAAACATTTAAACCATTCTCTTGTTTCTTAATTGGGAACAATAAGGCTGTTTGTCTAGCTCATCATGACTTTATCATATTTGAAGAGACCAAATTATTTTCTCAAAATGATCATGCATGGTCAAATGCTACTCGTAGATTGGTGGTACCTTCCTTTATCATTGGATCTTCAATATTCATAAGAATGATAAGTATAGTTAAATCAATTGTGCAATTGCTGGCCTTTTGAATTCTATCAGGAAATGAGTTATGTGTTGTTCATAAGATTGATTTCTTTTTTAGTTGTGAACTCTTTAAGGCTAGAAATTGTGTTGACATCTTTGGTTTTTACCAGGCATGATAAGCATGTTTTGTTGTTTGTTTTTATCTCTTTATTTAATTCTTTTAAGTCTACCTGTGTCCAATCATTTGGGTTATATGTCATTGCTTTTTGTCTCACGGGACATGGGTATACATGAATGCGGCTTCGGTCTGACAAAAGTCTGGCAGATTGTATATCAATAGATTGGATAAGTCAAAAGAGGATCCAGAGAGCTGATCAAAACGTCTTTCAAGGTGTATCCTAAATAAGAGGATTTTGAGATCCCTTTTAAACGTGGCAAAGCTCAAGTTAGTGTGAAGAGCTGGCGGGAGAGAGTTATCAGATCCTCTTTGCACAGACAAAGAATACCTGTTTTATGAAGTGTTCTTACCTGAATGTTGGATGATCCAGCAGGAGTGCTTCAGCAGTTCTTGATCACCATTGGATGCCAGAGATTTTCAGTTCTTCAACCAAGAAGGAAATTGTGGCATGGTGGAAGAAGGGCTTCATGGGTAAATGGGTAATACAAGTATTCTTCAATCGGGCTCCTGCTTAGAAGGGAAACCATTGTAGGGTGCAAATAAAAGGAAAAATGTGATCAAATCTTATTTGACCTGTCACAAAATGAGCAGCTGAGTGAAGTACTGCTCTCATGGTGACAGGTATGCTTTTTGGATTTTAATACCTATCAATTCAAAGAGGTAATATATACAAATGACAAGGTGATTTATTCTCAGAGTGTGGAAATGTTATATAAAAGACTGAAAAACAATTTGGATGTATTTCTTGGTATTACATGAAGGCCTCCAAGACTATGATATTTATCAATCCCGAAACGGCCTGGACATACTCTCACATTGGGTTCCGTGCTGTATCTTGGAGTAAGAATAACAAATAAGATAACTGATGGGGTAACCCTTAATTAGGCACGTTAGGTGAAAACCTTCATGCCAATAATTCACATTTGGAATAAACCACTCATTGCAAATGTTGGCAGGTTCAACAGTGTGAAGATTATGTTTATCTATGTTCTTATTTATGTTGGGATAAATTCCACTCCTTGCCTACAGTGACTCTTTTATTAAAACTACCGATTTTGATAGGAGAGGGGGGCTGGCTGCCTGACAAGCAGCAAATCTGTTAAAAATCTGCAAATTAAAGATTTCTTAACCTCATAAGTGCAGCCGTCGACTAATGGCTGCCACCCGTTACCTCCCCAGTGTGGGTGTTGGTCATTTTCACACACTAGGGAGGGTTTAAAGGAGGCCTTTATTTTTATTTTGTTGTCAGGCTGCTCAGGAAAAGCTTTCAGAGCAGCCTGATTGTTTGTATTCATTTACTGCAGCGAAAGGGTGCGCTGACATCATTGAAGTAAAAGCGAAAGTAAAACGAGTGGATGGTCTCCTTTTACCTTCACTTAATTATTGCTCGGGGGCGTATCTCAGCCCCTTAGCACTTATTTCTTTAGTCAAGG
This sequence comes from Lissotriton vulgaris, assembly GCF_964263255.1. Classification (NCBI taxonomy): domain Eukaryota; kingdom Metazoa; phylum Chordata; class Amphibia; order Caudata; family Salamandridae; genus Lissotriton; species Lissotriton vulgaris. Next base: position 505,496,775 of record NC_141694.1, read on the forward strand.
TTTTTTATTTTTTTGCAGAGTTTTATATAACGCGATCTTGACCCAAATCAGGTATCAGAGCGCTTTACATAGCCCCAGTTGCATTACATGAGGACACAATATTTTTGATGGGCACAGGGAGATTACGTGATTTGCCCAGAATCACAGGATGTCCAGCGTCATTGATGAGACTAGAAACCCAGTTCCCTAGATTCCAGGTCGACCACCCTAACTGTTAGGCCAACTCCTCTCCCCAAAAAGTAGAGACTCTCCACTTTCTAACAGTACCTCTGCCAAGTGGATCCCTGCTTGAGGATTGTCACAGGAGAGCGAGCCCCAAGCAAAAATCCACTCACTAGTCACCAGGGATGGGGGGAGCGGCCTGTTGGGCAGATAGTATATTCCAGTCTGTCTGCCCCCCTCAGAGTCCGACAGGACAATTATCCCAGATCTGCCTCTCAGGAGGTAAGAAAGCCAATTAGGCATCAGAGATTCTTTTTTAATACAAATTTATATGCTTCAGGTTTATCATTTGTTATAACGTGTGTGATGATTCGCTACAGAGATATAGTCACTGAAATCCAGTAGTTGTCAGCGCCAAATAGAGTAATGAGCAAGAGTAGTGCTATAAACTGTCTCTGTTTTCTCTCTAATAGGTTTTCCATCTCGCAAAACTTTCCTACCTAGAGCACAACTCAGTGGGGAGGTGAGAAAACCCTTCCAGTTTTTCTTCTTACCAAAGAGCCCATAGCTTACTCTTGATGCTAAAGAAATCTACTGTTGTGACCTCAACATTTTTGTGGAAGTTGCCAGTTACCAAAACCTAATGGATGAGTAAGTGCTGCCAGGATTCATACTTTAGAGCTTCCAGTTACACTTAGACCACAGCAGCTCCCGCTTACTGCAACTCATTGTGATATATTAACTGATGGCTGCACGAGGTCCATGAAGCAAGCTAGTGGTGGTATTGTGTATGGCAGTGGATTGCTAGATGTAATTTGGCAGAGAAGGCTAAGCTGAACTGCCAAGCGTCTTTGCTACTATGTTCACCTCCTTCAGGGCTGCCATTCACACCTGCTATAGGACTGCCTGTGTTACCCTCAAAAGTATTTTTTCTGCTTTCATATTTTTGGTTGTTACCTTTACCAGTTCCCGTAACAGTGCCACATTTGCCTCATTAATGTAGACAGAACGGGTCATTTAGTCTCTGGCAGGTGGTCGGTCTATTCAATAGTGGGGCTGAGACTAAGAACTCGGTCAAATTGGCAGCGTCTTTGAGATCGTGGCAAGTTTGCTGAGTGGTTGCTATATTTAAAGTGCCCACTCTGCAAATATTTTTGTATTGAAAAAAAACCCTTACAACCAAAAATAGGAGAACAAGAAAGGCCAGATGTTTATCTTTTTTTTCTTTGTGTTTAAGGCCATTCCACATTATCATCGTCCACATCCACCATGAGGGCCCAAGCAGGGAAAATGAGTGATGCCAAACGCGCCCTCAAAGGCACTAAACTTATGGAAATCTTGCTGCTCATAATGCACAACTGTCAACACAGCTACATCACAATGGGAAATGAAATTCTATTGAAGGACATTTTTGTCCTCTTTGATGAAAGAAGAGAAATCATGTAACAAGTCAATTTTCTCTTGTGAAAATCAATATCCAAGCATATATCAGTGGTACTCATAGACGCATTCCACAAGTAGTACTCTTGAAACCTTTCTGAAGTCCTACACATCGGAATTCTACACCCATCGAAAGTAGTAATCCTGTAGGTGAATGTTATTATCCAAGCTACTGGACCTTTCTGCTTTTTAACACTTTTATTTAGTAGCCGTACCCATTAGCAGGTGGATATGTTCACCTATAGTATTTCACTCAATGACTCATAACATGCACATAAGGGGTCGTATGTTAATATTAAACAGTAGGGGCGGTTGTTGGAATTGGTGAAGGGGGCCTTGAATGCTTAGTCGACGTGATTCCATAAGTCAATTTCGACACGTTGACCACAACCAGAGAGAAATGCATTGATATATTCCAGAATAGTTCTTGTCAATCACATTGGCTCATTTCTCCATATGACCTAGCAGAAGCACATGGTCCAATCTTCCATATTTAGGAAATAAAATTGCATCTAAATGCAATTAATCAAATATAGCAGCGCAATTGGGTTAGGCTATGTTGTACATCGGGAGAATCTTATAGACGAAGACTCCATGCTGGTAAAGGTTGTAAATAACATTTATATATGCTCTAATATATCCAGTGTCTCCATTAACTCTTCATGAGTTTGCCTTTACTCCCTTCTCTTTGTCTCTCTCTTTTCATTCAGATATGATTTTCGTTTCCTCTTGTTCACTCTACATATGGCTCTCTGCGTTCCCTTCTTTTTAACAAGAGAATTATATTCTTCTTAATACACGCAGGTCTGTGTTTTACTAATGCTTTACAAGGGTTTATGGTAATCAAGTCTTCTTCATGCAGCAATTATTTGGTGCCTTTTTATTTAATCTTTTTTTCTTTGAGTTGCCTACAGTTTTACAAAGTAAACATTCGGAAATATAATGCTTCTATATATACGTTCAAATGTATTTTGAAAATCAATTTGTAACAAAATGTGACACTAATTTGTATTACTTCTTGCCATGTTTACACAATTCTGACAAAACTACATATTTATCTGATTCATTTTAGACATTGTAAATGTTGAACTTGGCAGCTAACTCTGCAACATGATGATTAAAAGAATGTTTCATTTTATAATTTCTTCGGAAGCACATGCTCTAATGCTGATTGCCTATATTCTCAAGAAATGATGTCGGGATTAAAATGTCTTCATCCCTAGAAGTGGTATACGTGCATTGTTTTCTTAAAAAGGGGAATCCTCCAATGCTTTGAGATTTATTTATTCATTAGAGGTGAGGCAAGTGTTAACCTTTAATCTTTTTCACAGTCCATTAGCTTTTGTTTTAGAGCCATTACAGCTTGAATTTGAAGCCAGCTATACCTTTAGGAACTATGATACACACTAGACACATTAGACGTATTTAGCATTTCATAAGCCCTCATCTTACTATGATTTTGGATTGAGTACTCATCTTGCGAAAGTAAAAGACTCAGGGGTATATTCACAAGAACGTGTGATAACCACTGCAAGAGTAGCGTAAAGCAACTTTTACCATTGCAGCCTATTGCGTGAAAATAACCCTATGTATACGTGCAATTCACAACACAGCGGTAGCATGCGATAGACTGCCGAAACCGCGGACAATGTCCGCGATACAACCACCTTGATGGCGACAAAAACACAAACCACAACACCAAAAAACCTGCGCTGGGCCAAAGCGCGATGAAGAAACCAGCGATAAGCAGTGCCAGGCCTGCAACACACACCAAGCAGGCGGGAAAAACAGTGCTTAATTTGTGCTGGTGCTTTCCGGTGCTGAGCACTGCCACTTTTTTCTCATGGTAGGGTCTATTGTAGGGCTGGGCAGAATTAATCATTCACAAACATTCAGCACAGGAAATCCAAATTGGTGCAAGCCGAATGCTTTCAATCTGACCTGTTCTCTTTGTGTGGGGCCTGTTTTGTTGTGGGCTCTTCTGGTAAGTCCTGCGCTTGTTTTTACTTTTTGTCAGGCCAGGGAAGGGTTAAAAAAACACTGGATCATCGAGGCAGGAGGCGCTCCAGGACCCATACTTTGCGTAAAGAGCACTATGGTCCGGGATGCCCGCCACCCCTTCCACCACCAATCCCATTGGTAGGAGACAGACACATTTTGAACTTTTTGGAAGGCAGGGGGGCCTCGCGACCCCCCCGGCCGTATTTATTAAAAACATGAAACAAAATGTAAACTTTTGAATTAAAAACGTTTCATTTATCATGTACAAAATTCAACTTTCCATTACACTTGATGTAGACAGGTATCCAGGCTAACCTTAATAAATCTCTAATACAAAGATTTTCCTAACCGAGTCTAACATCATGCATTGCATACAAATTTTGTACATCCTATCGTTAGGGGCCAACGGCAAGGTCTTAACCCGTGTCAGATCCCTATCAACCAATTTCCGCCCTCCCGTATGAGTGGCGCATGCGCAGAGGACTTTACCCTCGTAGCCATCCGTAACTTCCCTTGTCATGGAAGCCCCCTTCCACTCTGCGCCATCTTAAGGACGTCCGAGTTCCTGTGCAGGGTAACCATAAGAAGGACAGCCAGAACTCCCCCCTTTTCCCCGCACTACCTTCCGCCGCAGCAGATATCGGGCCCACAGGAAATTCGTGGGAGGGGCCTATGGCCGTCTCCCCCTGGGAGGGGCCTATGGCTGTCTCCCCCTGGGAGGGGCCTATGGCCGTCTCCCCTTTGGGCGATCCCATCCGTAATGGGTGTTGCCCCCGTGGGAAGGGCCAATGGCCGCCTCCCCCTGGGCGCTCCCATCCATAATGGGTGGCGTCCCCACTAGGGACCTTGAAATCACTGCTCACCAATCATGACCTTACCGCCCGACCGAAGACTAAATAAATACGACAGTTAATGACCTACTAGTGGGAAAAAACCTACGCATACTTCATACCATTGCTAGAGATATCCCTCACTGCTACTCCCGCCCTTGTAGGGCGGATGTCTCAGAATAGTACCTAACATACTATCAACATTGCTACAAAGGAGAAAAAGGTCCTATAACAGAGAAACCATTTTATTGCATACAGTTTATCACCATTCTACAAAGGAAAAAGGCCTAGAGACAAGTATTCTATTGCATACACAATTTTTAGTATCAATCTACAATGGGAAAAAGGCCTAGACAAGACGTTTATGCATCACAATCAATTGCAAATCACAACTTTATTTACTCCCAAACTTCTGCAACAGGGGCTGGTGGGTGGGTCAGAAAACTGCTGCTTGTTCCCTTGAGGGCTCACGAGCGACGAGTGGTGCAGCCTTCAGAGCGCGGGAACAAGAGGACGCCTGCCTGGACCCCCGCGCCTTTTAAACTTGCAGCAGGAGGCGGGGCGGCCATCCCCCTCCCGCCCGGAAGTGCACGGACTTCCGGGCGGGTGTGAGGACCTCCTTCTTAGGCGGCGGGGGCGTGCTCCAACCACGCCACTTTGGACATACCGGCCGGGGACACGCCCCGCGCCTGCAAAGGTTTCCCGGGTGGTCGGGGCACCCAGCCATACGTTCGGGGTGCCTGAGAGGTCTCCCCTTTCCATATGGTCCGGGATGCCCCTCACCCCTTCCACCACCAATCCCAAAGGTAGGCGACAGACACATTTTGAACTTTTTGGAAGGCAGGGGGGCCTCGCGACCCCCCGGCCGTATTTAATAAAAACATGAAACAAAATTTAAAACTTTAAATTAAAAACGTTTCATTTATCATGTACAAAATTCAACTTTCCATTACACTTGATGTAGACAGGTATCCAGGCTAACCTTAACAAATCTCTAATACAAAGATTTTCCTAACCGAGTCTAACATCATGCATTGCATACAAATTTTGTACATCCTATCGTTAGGGGCCAACGGCAAGGTCTTAACCGGAGTCAGATCCCTATCAACCAATTTCTGCCCTCCCGTATGAGTGGCGCATGCGCAGAGGACTTTACCCTCGTAGCCATCCGTAACTTCCCTTGTCATGGGGGCCCCCTTCCACTCGGTGCCATCTTAAGGACGTCCGAGTTTCCTTGCGGGGTAACCGTAAGAAGGACCGCGTGAACTCCCCCCCTTTCCCCGCACTACCTTCCGCCGCAGCAGATATCCAGTCCCCGTGAAATTCGTGGGAGGGGCCTATGGCCGTCTCCCCCTGGGAGGGGCCTATGGTCGTCTCCCCCTGGGCGATCCCATCCGTAATGGGTGCCGCCCCCCGTGGGAGGGGCCAATGGACGCCTCCCCCTGGGCGCTCCCATCCATATTGGGTGGCGCCTCCACTAGGGACCTTGAAATCACTGCTCACCGATCATGACCTTACCGCCACAGGCCAGATAGTTGACCGACTATCTGGCCCCCCCACAACTCCTATAGGTCATGTCTCCTCAATCCCACTAGCCAAGCTATCATGTCTCCTATCAATATGTCATTCCCCTCCCTGGACAGGTGTACCCCATCATATGAATAACAGTGGTCCCCCCAAATGCACCCATGAGGTATACTTTGAAGGTGGTTAGATCGAAACAACTTCTCCATTTTATTGTTGACCCTCTTTACCAAATGGTTCAATGCTGCCGTGGAAAACCCACACCTCCACACCCTCCTCTGAATCATGTGGGACCAAGCTATTGTGCACCCTGGGAGTGTCTTTGCTAACCAACTAACTGCTGAAAGTATGTGTTCGATTAATGCCCGTCTGCCCAACCTCACCAAGTCATTGCCCCCAATGTGCACTATGACTACTGATGGCGATGACCTGTGCCGCCCTAACAATTCTTCCACAAAATTTGGCAGTTGGTCAATACACAAACCGCCCTTCCCATGGAAGGACACCCTGAAACCATATTCCTCAGATGTGTGGATCGCATCACCTGCCCTGAATATGTCCGCGGCCCGTCTCAAGTATGAGTGGCCCATGTCCCAGACCACTCGTCTTCCATTCCTTGCTCTTGAAGTGGTGGTTAGCTGATACTGGGCCGGTCTCAATTTCCGGCCTGCGTCACAGGCTCGCGAAACTGTAATCCAAACAAAAGACAACAAGCGTGAGTGCACTTCTCAAATAAGTTACAACATGTGCAACCGCACATAACGTTTGAAACAGTCTGATGACCATCTCCCCATCTGTTTAACATTGACTGCATGCAGACCCCGGGCCGTCGCTTCTGTAGCGGTCCCAATCCTGAACGAATGAGTTCCAAAATCACTCGGGTTCAAGCCCGCAGCTGTGATCGTGATCGCCAGCACCCTTTGGAACTGAAACTTTGTTAATGGGGTGCTGTCAGCATGCTGCAGCAAGGCCCCCCACGTCGTCACCCTTTGCTTTAGGTAGGCCTCAAAGTGCATCACTGGACAACAGGGACTACCCGGAGCGTGCTGCAACACTATGCTACTCCCTTGGGCATCCTGGTCTGTCTTTGACCTGGCAATCGTGATCAGCAGGGAATCCCCCCTCACTTGCGTTTGGTTCCTGCGCAGACCCCCCTCGGTATCCCTTTTATTGGCAGCCACCAGTTCGCCTACCCGCAGGGCCCCATAGAACGCCAGTGCAAATGCTGCCCGGAATAGGAAAACCTCACTAGGTGAGGAGTACGTCTCACCCAGTTTAGCCAGCAAGGCGGTCAACCTGTCAAATCCTAACGGATGCCTGTTATCCCTTTTGCGCCCCTCTTAGCGCCGCCAGCCGCGCAGTGCCTTTCTGACTATAAAAGAGTCTGTCTGGTCCCTGATCCCTTGGAGCTGAGCCATAAACGATATGGCGGCCTTATACCGACTGGCGGTTGCCGCCGTCCGGCCCTCCTCATGAAGTGCCACTTAAAATTGGGTAAAGAACCCCTCCTGACCCCATACATGCTCCCAATCAGGGCCCAAAAGGGCACAGTAAGAGTGGAACGCCCCTTCATAAGCTTTCCTCTTCCTGGGCACTAAACTGGCTGCCACGAGGTTTTGTAGTCCGGGGCGCCAATTTGCCATAGCGCTTCGGGAAAGGGCGCTGCCAGTAGCTCAGCTGAGGGTAAACAATCCCTGAAAGCCTGCATTTTAAAACGAGAGAGCGCATCAGCTGCATTATTCAGTACTCCCGACACATGTTTTGCCGTGAATTGTACATTTAGCCTCAAGCATTTCAACACAATTTCTTTCAACAATCGCAATATCCACTTGCAGCGTGCTGCCTGCTGGTTAATGCACCACAGTCATGTTATCAGACCAGAATATCACCGAGTGGTTACGGAACTCTTCTGGCCAGGCCGACAATGCTACCCAGATCGGGAATAACTCTAGGAAACCAATGTTGCTCGTCAAGCCACTCGCCTCCCACCATACTGGCCACTTCTGGGCCGACCATCTGTTACCAAGGATCGCGCCAAACCCCACACTGCCCGCAGAGTCGGTCCATAAACTTAACCTTGCTGACGAGGCCGGGGCTTTGCTCCAGACTACCCGGCCATTGAAATCCGCCAGGAATGCCAGCCAAATGAGCATGTCCTGGCGAACCTCTGCCGACAGTCTCGTGCGATGGTGCCCTTCCTTGAGGCCAACCATGGCCTGGGCAATGGATCGTGAGAAAGGGCGAGCCATCGGTATAACCCTCAGCGCAAAATTCAGCTGTCCCACTGTTTGCTACAGTTGATGCAGTGTCACCTTGTCGTTCCTAAGACATTGTAGCAAGGAGGCCCTGAATTTGGCGATCTTTTTCGCCAGCAGACGGAAGCAATCCTCCACGGAGTCTAGTTCAATACACAGAAACTCCAGGGAGGTAGTTGGCCCCACTGTCTTACCTGGCGCCAACGGAACCCCGAAACACCCCATGAGCACGCAAAATTCCTGCAATGCCCATGCACAGTTCTGAGAGCCCGCCGGGCCGAGAAACAGGAAATCATCGAGATAATGCATCACATGTTGGTGCCCTGAGGCCCTCGAGAATGCCCACTCCAGGAATGAGCTAAACATTTCAAAGTAAGCACAAGAAATTGAAAAACCCATCGGCATGCACATATCCATGTAGTACTTCCCCTGGAATGCGAAACCCAACAAGTGCTGATCCTCGGGATGCACCGCCAGTAATCTAGATGCGAATTCAATATCCGATTTTGCTAACAGTGCCCCGGGGCCTAGGCGATTCAACATGACCACAGCGTCATCGAACGATGCATACCTCACACTGCAAATGCCTGCATCGATTGCCTCATTCACGGAAGCCACTCTTGGCGCAGACAGATTATGTATGAGCCTGAATTCGCCCGGCTCCTTCTTGGGGACTACCTCTAATGGGAAACACACAAAATTGGCAGCTGGTATTTCACCAAACGGTTCTGCAACCCGCCCCAAGCAAGCCTCCTTTGCAATTTTTGTGGCGACCACAGTCGGGTTGTGCGTAACGGACAGTTGGTTCCTGCATACGGGAGCCCCCCGAAAATCACCCGCCGGGATCCTGAAGCCATACGAGAAGCCGTTCCGCAGGATCCCAGCGGACACATGCTCAGGGTATTTGCTCAGCCAGGGGGTCATAGCCAAAATACCCACGGGCGATTGCTTAGCCATTCGGGCCACCGTGTCAATCCTGCTTGGTAACCCCTTTTCCCCCGGTAACATTGCCTCTGGATCGGCAGCTAGTTTCGGGGTGGGAGGTGTTACCACAACCTGTGCAGGCATGCCTGAACCTACATGTTCCCTGCGGCCTACTACACGTTCCCTTGTTAAAACCCCAACATACCCCTCGTTTGTTCCCATTCCCGCCCAATCTCGTCTGAGTTTCTCCCCCGTGGGCTGGTCGAAAGGGCTGTGGGTGTTTCCTGCTGAAAAGACCTGAAACCATTCGCACTCGACCCTGCTCCTCCCGCCGGGCCTGACGTGAACTACGCATGCCATGATACAGTGTCCAAACAATCCCAAGTCAACGATTCATTAAACTCTTTCGCTTTTCTAAACGACACATCGTACCCCTTCCATGCGTCCCCCCCATATTTCTCATGGAAGCCCGTGATCCTGCTCTGGTAGCAAGCCAGGTCTCCCAACAATTCTGGTGTTCGCTCACCCATAATTGCAGCAAACACAGAAAAAGCCCTGATCCAATTCATCATAGACTCCTCCACCCTGAATTTTGCCATTTTTGCCCTCCATTCACTGGGGTGCATCCATTCCTTCTGGGTTTTGGCATACTCAAATTCACGATTGTCCGTCAACAATGAAAACATATTAATATATTTGTTTGCCCACACCATCTCTTTCGTGGACATCGGAGCATGTTGTGCCAGGCATTCCCGCCTTGAAGGCACAGTGCCCTCCCCCATTATTGGGAGCGGCCTCTTACCATTTTCCGTCGCACCTCCGGTTGCGTCCGTCGCCTTATTCTGATTCTCGACCGCGGCCGTGTTCATCACCTGCAGAGGAGTAGAAGGTACATTCCCTGCCCCAGAGCCCCTTGCCTGCCTGAGGTGGTCGATAATTCGCCTGGCCTCCTCAGCGGGATCTTCCACCACCGCGGGTCCCCCAGCTCCCTTCTTCAACCAAGGCAATACTGCCGCTAGATGCATCGCCAGTTCGGGGGTACCTGTTTCTTACCCAGTGGTGTGATAATCACAGGGATTGGCAATCCCCCATCCGGTGCGGGCACCGGACTGGCCACAGGGATTACTGGGACCAGCGGAACCTTCCCCGGGACCGGGGCCTCGCTAGGACCCCTTTTCTCTTTCTTCTTCTTCCCCTTGTCCCCCCCTGGAGTAACGTTTGGCAAAGCAGGCCCCACAATCCTCTTAGGTCTCCCTGAGGGCCCAGCCTGAGCTTTCATTTTCTTCTTGATTTCCGCTAAGCTGCGACCCATTTGGTCCACCTTACCAAACCTCCTGTCCATTGCCGACACTTTGTTTACCAGTGTTCGCAGCATCCGTTCCATCTCGGAGCTCTTCCCATTCTTCTTTCCAGGCATATCCGATGTTCTGTTTTTTCTTCGCCTGTTTTCCAGCAGCTCCTCGGATCCCAGATATGCCTCGACGACTGAAACAGAAAAACAACGATTACCACGTTCACAAAACTGCTGCTTGTTCCCTTGAGGGCTCACGAGCGACGAGTGGTGCAGTCTTCAGAGCACGGGAACAAGAGGACGCCTGCCTGGACCCCCCGCGCCTTTTAAACTTGCAGCGGGAGGCGGGCGGCCATCCCCCTCCCACCCGGAAGTGCACAGACTTCCGGGCGGGTGTGAGGACCTCCTTCTTAGGCGGCGGGGGCGTGCTCCAACCTCGCCACTTTGGGCATACCGGCCGGGAACACGCCCCGCACCTGCAAAGGTTTCCCGGGCGGTCGGGGCACCCAGCCATACGTTTGGGGTGACCGAGAGGTCTCCCCTTTCCATAACACCTAGACCAGCTGAGCGGCGAGGTCTTGTACTGGAGTGGCTAAAATGATACAAGTGGAGCAGGAGAGAAATAACACACATCACATTACCGAGTGCCGAGAACCATGCACATACAGAAGTGTACACGTGGAACAGCAGAGCCAGGCGCTCGACCCACAGGTTGGGATGTGAGTTCCTGCAGTGCCACCTAAGCTCTGCTCTCCATTCACCCGAAGTTCACAGTCACCTGACCTGATCATTCAGTGCAGATTCCAAAACAGTGCAGGTCTGAGATTATTTTATTTACATTGCCCTGGACAGTGCATGCAGTGATAAGGAAATGGCAGAAAAAATAAAGTGAAACCATTCAGCACAAGTGCTTATTCGCAGGTGGCATTAAATGCTGTTTACTGCTGGCATGCTCCTCTGCACAAATGCCATTTTTGGCATACAGGTACACTCATGTAAAGCGCTCTAATATCTTCAGTCGAGATGGCACTGTATACAAATGCAGGGAAAAAAACTTGATGCCGTTTTTAAGCATAAATCCCTTATTTTCACCCCCTCTCACCCTCATAAACATGTCCGGGGGTTCTTCTGCGACACTACAGAATGCTTCTTAAGAGCTGTATGGTCCGGGGAACCATTTTATGTCACGTGTGATGTCACTTTTGGTGAACAAGTTTGAAGGCAAAAATGTAACTCTCATAGCGCAATTTGTTTGAATGGCGGACTGAGTCAAGAGCATTGCTTATATGGTGATATTTATTGGTGGTAAATGGGCAATGGTAGCGTCCAACAACTGCCATGTCAGTGTGCTGCGCAGAGGGATGGTGTTTTTTCCTTGTTTTCAGGCATGTGTGGCAGAAGTCCACACACAGTCTTTCCATGGCTGCTGGGCTGTCTTTGGTCCATTGTGAAAGGTGCACAAGCAGGACACATAGCACGCAGCAGAATGCGCTGTACCTACTATTTAAATCAAAGCTTTCAAAATCTGTGAGACACAGTGTAGGCTGAAATTCTTTCAACTTTTGGAAGGGTGAGCTTCAAAACTCCAGGAAAGTAACAGAAAAGATAAAACACATCAGATAGGTGGCTTAGGGAGGGAAATCAAGAGATGAGAGGTGGTATTTCCATTAATCTAAAATAATTCTAGGCACTGTTAAGAAAATAAGAGGAAAGTCAGCAATTTCCAACTTATATGATGAAAGAAAGAGTGCCTCGATGCAGAGCCTGGTGAGTCAGTAGAGCCTTGTATTTATTACATCGATCAGTGTTTGGCCTCATTTTTTATTTTTTTTGTAAGACGTTTATTAGTAGTATATAGAGCGGTACACAATGCGGAGCCTACAACCCTCAGGGGCCGGCTGCAACATTTCGATGCATTGTAAGAAAGATAAAACAAAAGAAAGGTATACATCTCTTCCGACCGTTACATCAGGATAAATGACATTAATTGCATCATTCGCATCATGCATGCTCATAGTTCAATTTTACATTCAAATGACGTCTTGTTTTATCGTTTTATAAGTAACAAATTTAACTCTGTAAACTTAACAGTTCTTATGGGTTTGTCCCAAATAGTTGGCTGTGCCATCGAGTATCATTCCGGTGTCCACTGTACTGAAACTCATGAGGTTCACGGACAGGCCCTGTAGGTGTGTCATTGGGATAGGAGTAGTTATTACGCGTGTTCGGTCTATCCTTGTTGTGATTCACACCACCTACTTAGAGCGGCAAATCTCCACTGATTATCAATTTGGTGGGTGATGTGCTACATGGATAAATAGTATAGCCTAATTGTATACTGGGGAGATGCGACTTACTTCAGGCCTTGCAGCTGGTCAGGCGTCTGAGTGTGCCTCCCTGGTGAGACGTTCAAGGAAGAGAAAGCTATATATGAAAGGCAAAAGACCAAAAACAAACAAACGGGGGGATTTATGCGGGAGGGAGTGAGGTGGAAGAGTGCACATGAGGGAGCGAAGTCGTGAAAAGAACCAGGAAAAATATTATATCATGTCATGGACTAATGGATCTTAGTGTGGATGGGTGCCCGGACCCGCGGCTAGCGCGTCGGACATATGTTACAATCAGTATTCGATGTGGCTGGGGGGGAGACAAGATTCTTCTGATCTGTAAGCACCACATCTACAGCGCCCGGGCGTGCTGGCGTCATGAGCGAACAGTATTGTCCGTGTCCTTAGTATCTCCACACCTGCTCCACTTGCGTTTCCCCGTATGTGGCGGTCCCTAAGTGAGCCCTCTGGTCGTGCCCTCCTTCTTGAGGGAGCTCATTATGTCATCCCAGAGTTGTGCAATTGGGAATTTTCTTAAGCCCGCTATCTCCTCTCGGTGTAATGCAACGCTTTCCGCCCTAGCCCAGTTAGTGAAGGAAACATACCAGTACTTAGTGAGCGGTGGTTCCTTCTTTTTCCAGTGTTTGGTGAGCAACCGCTTGGCAGTAATAAGGCCTAGATCCCAGAACCTGGCGTGTATTTTATTGAGTTTATTTCTTTTGTATAATCCTAGAATGCAGGCCTCCCATGTGTGCGGAAGCCCTGAGCCAGCGCTGCGTGTCTGGAGAGATGTCACCTCTCCCCAATATGTGCCAAGAGAGGGGCAATGCCAGAGCATGTGCAAAATATCCGCGCCTAGCAGGTTGCATCTGGGACAGGTAGTGGTGTTGATCATGAAATACCTGTTGATTTTGTCCGGCGATAAGTATGCCTGGTGTAGGATGTAAAATTGAATTGTCTTGAAACGGGAATTGCGTGGGATATTCACAGGGCTGGCTAGGATCATGGTCCACTCCTTGTCCGTCCAGTCCTTTCCTCGGAGGGCCGCCCATTTGTCCCGTAGCGGTTGTGTAGACCGTTGCGTGTGCATGAGGAGGGCTTGCGCCAGCCAGTGTATGATATGGGAACCGTTGCCCATAATATGCAAGTATTGCATTAGGTGGTGTATCAGTGGTTCTTCCTGTATATCGCCCCAGGACTCCGAGTATGCGCGTAGAATAGACGCATTAAGTAGGAACTGCCCTGCAGGCAGACCCGTGCCCTCCATGAGTTCCTCAAATGGGAGCATGGCTCCATCCGCATAGAGGTCGCCCATGGTTTCCACCCCAGCTGTAGTCCAGCTCTCTAGAATGCGCAGTGTCACCATTCCGCTCGTCCTGGGGGTTCCCATCAGGGGAAGCGCGGGGGCGTAAGGCTTGACTTCCCGGGTCAGCTTTAGGCTACGGAGGAAGCATTTGCGGGCCATAGTCACATGTAGTGGTAGCGGGCGAGGTCCCTTAGTCAAGGGATGAAACAACGTGCATATTTGCATGTGTGTCCACACGTAGGTAGCGGTGGCTGTGTCATCTAAGTGTGTGCCGCTCAGCCAGTGTGTCACCCATTGTAGCTGAGCCGCCAGATAATACAGCTCTAGGTTAGGGACCGCAAGCCCCCCGAGTTTCGCCAGAGCCACTCGAGGGCGCCCAGTGTTCCAAATCAGGTTGCGGACCATTGATTCTAGTTCACGGAATATCTTTCTGGGAACATACAGTGGGATATTGGCGAAGTGATAGAGCAGTCTAGGTAATGCTATCATTTTGGATAGTGCTATCCTACTGAGCACATTCAGAGGCAGTGTCTTCCAGAAGGCCATCTGGGCGCGCAGCGAGGATATAGTGCACATCAGGTTACCCTCCAGTATGTCCTGCGTGTCCCTATAGATGTGCATTCCGAGGTATTTAAATGTGGTGGGATACCATGTAAGTCTGACTCCTCCGAGGCGCACGTCGCATTCCTGTGTGTCCGGACTAAACAAGTACACTCCGGACTTTGCCCAGTTGACCTTAAGTCCCGACACCTCTTCAAATGACTGGAAAATTTCCGACAATAACCCCGGCACAGCTGCAAGGTCGAGCACATACAGAAGCAGGTCGTCTGCCATGTATCTGTCTAGGCGGACATGTAACGCGTGCGCCCCTGAGTAATAGGAGTATACTTTGGTGCTAGGGTTATGGGCGCACCATGCATCCTTTAAGTCCCACTGTATCGCCCACTGGGTGAGTGCCATCATGGCTCCAAGAGATGATGCATCAGGCTTTGGTGGGGCCGAGCGGTCTAGTGTAGCATCCAATACTGTGTTGTAATCCCCCCCGAGAATCCAGGGGACTCCATGCCAGGGCGCCAATTTCTCTGAAAGGTGTGCTAGGAAGCCCCCCTGTTCCGTGTTTTGAGAGTAGATGGACGACAGAACCACGGGTTGCCCATCAATGCGGCCGTTCACTAACACATACCTTCCCTCGGGGTCAGTGTGGGTGTCTGTCATTGTAAAGGGAGTACCCGGTTTCACCCACAATAGCGCCCCATGGGCATATGAGGTGTACTTGGTGGCATACAGTTGCCCTCTCCATCTGCGGCGCAGTGCGACCACCTCTGCCCTGTTCAAGTGCATTTCTTGTAAGAGTGCAATGTGAATCTGGTGCCTTTTCAAGTAGGAGTATATTTGATAACGGCGCTCTGGTGTGTGCATGCCTCTAATGTTCCAGGTACAGATTTTTATCGTAGACATTTTATCAATGCAGGCATCCTCCCCCTATGTCCATAAACATCAGCCAGACCCGGGTCCATTGCATCCCTCCACCTAGCGCTCCCACGGCCACCTCCCCAATACATTCAGCACAGTTCAGGAAGACATTAAAGGGGGGGGCAAACAAGTAACAACAAGAACCAACTATGGGTGAACCCTATCATAATGCCAAAGGGGCAGTAGCGAAACGGGCCACTGTCCATACTCTAGATAAAGAGGGACAACCTTTCAAAACTAGGGGGTATCGTGTGCTAATCACAGACCTGGCAGTTCAGTTAGTTAGTCAAGGAAGGAGATCAATGTCCTTCCCCAGGCCATATGAGATATGCATCTTGCAGACAAAGTCATTGCGCCAGAATGTGGCGCTGCCCGCCGTGCAGGGGTCCCAGTCCAGCCAGCCATAGAAGGGGAAAAAAGAAAACTGTTCACACCACCCGGGCCTCTGGCATTATTAGTTCCCCGTTCGTTGGGGCCAGCGGGCAAAGGGGGGGGGAGGAAGGGCCGCAAGGTAACCCCACCACTACCTCAACTTGCTTGTGTCTACACGATCAGGGCAATACTCACTGCATCACCAGGCACCAGCTGCGCCTCAGCGCCCAGCCGGTTCCCGCCGCCTTCCCCCCCGCTGCAGCAGGTTCCGCACGGATGGCTCGTGTAATGTCAATGAAGCAGGTCAGCTGTCTGCGTTGTGATGTCCGGTAAGTCCACCGAAAGCTGAGAGTCCGGAATTCCATAAACGGCTTCATCGTCGCTTGGGACAACCCGTGGGCTGGTGCCCTGTGCGCCTTCCGATGCCGGTGAACTGCTTAGTTGTGAAACCCTTCGGAGTGCATCTCGCTGTTCCTGAAGGATTTGGTCCGCTGGCGGAGAACGTCTTGCTGCTTCTTCCGGGCGACGGGCCTGCTGGTCTCTGTTCCTGCGGCGGCGTCTCGGCTCACGTGCCCGTGGCCTCGGTTCATAGCCCTGTGTTTGCCTGGGTGCTGTGTCGGTGCCGCTGTCCAGCCAGGAGCTCACCTCCTCGGGGTTGTTAAAGAAGTAAGTCTTATCCTGCGCGACCACTCTTAGCTTCGCAGGGAAGAGGAGGGAGTATTTGAGGCCTGCTGTACGGAGCCTCCGTTTTACCTCCAGGAACGAGTGCCTTTGGTGTTGTACTTGGATGGTATAGTCTGGGAAGAACATCACTGTGGCATTGTCTATTCGTATCTCCCCGAACCGCCTGGCTTCACGCAGGACCATATCTCTGTCCCGGTAGTTCAGTATCCTAAGGAGCAGCGGTCTTGGGTTAGAGCCTGTGGGAAGGGGTCTTGTAGGTACGCGGTGCACCCGCTCCACCACAAAGTAGGGCGAGAGTGTGTCTTCTGGCAGTATGTCTCCCAGCCAGTCCTCTACCCGCTGGGCCGGGTTGTTGCCCTCCCATTTCTCCGGGATCCCCACGAGTCTGATGTTGTTTCGTCGTGCCCGTCCTTCCGCATCTTCGGCACGGGCTTCCAGGAACTCTAATCTGTTCAGGAGGTCCTGTACTTGCTTATCTGTTTGGGTGACTTGGGGTTCAAGGTCCACCACTGTGCCTTCCAGAGTCTTGGTCCGGTCTGCTAGTTTCTTGTGATCGTCCCTCAGGTGTGTGAGGTCTATGGCGACGCTGTCTATTTTGGACTCCAGTGATGTCCTGGTCGATTGTAACATCTCCTCCAAGTGCTCCATTGCAGCTAGCACGCTATCTAGTCTTGTGGTCACCTGGTCGGTAGCCATCTTCTTCAGCGTCTTACCAGTCTTCCCTCTCAGCGGGGCGCCTCCAGTTCCTGTGCGCGTTCTTACCCCTCTGGACATGGGCAGTGCCACTGGAATATCAGTCCTGTCGGGGGGTGTAGGAGAAGTGGATGTCTGTCGGCTCGTGGTAGGGTGCGCCTGGGTATCAGTTCAGCCTTGCTTGTCAGGAGGAGAAGGTTTTGTCCGGAGTACAATTCCGGCAGTGTCTGAAAGTGGCGGTGCGGACGATTTTTGTGTCAGTGTCCGTGTGGGCGGCCAGCCGGCGTCCCACGCACCTTGCGTTCCAGTTCACAGAGTAAGTTTATGTGGTAGGACGGCAGAGCAGACGTGGGTCAGCAGCCCAGGGTGGGCATGTACATGTTGTGGATAGCTGGCCACCTAGCAGCAGACGATCCCCTGCCCTCGAGATTCACAGGGCCTTCAGGGCAGGCAGGGCAGGCAGCGTACCTTAGTGTGTGTGCCGGGGGAGCCAGAAACTTGTGGCTGGAGTCCCGTTGCTCCTCTTCATGTTGCAAGGAGGCTAGGTCGCTTCGGCCGTGGAGATGCGCTGTGTGGGGCCCCTCCGGTCGTGTGTGGCTTCTCCTCCCCCACCAGGCCCAGAGCCCTCGTTTGGCACCTCACGCGCCCTCAATGGCGTCATTTCTTCGGTAGAAGAGCAGGGTGATGGAGTAGACGTCAGGCAATTGTTCCAGGTGAGTATATACACATTGTGGGTAGCTGGTTGAGTGTTGGCAAAGCGTCCCACGTCTGCAGCGTCTACTGAGACTTCGGGGCAGGTAGAGCGTCCCCGCGTCTATTCTGTGGAGCCCAGGAGCCCGTGGCTGTGGCCTCGTGGTCTCTCCACTCATTGTAGGGAGGCCAGGTCGCTTAGGTTGTGGATGCCACGCGCGCCCTCGATGGCGGCAATCTATTGGCAGCAGCGCAGCCGGGCAGCTACCACTGGGGTCCCACAAGTCAGCCGATCTTAAGGAGCCTAGGGAGAGCCCACAGCACACGGGGCCATGCGACACCCCCGCCAGTGGAGCACGCGGTCCTCAATGGGCGTGAGGCCCCGGTGGGGCTCCGGCGCCGCCCCCGCGTGGTTTTCAGTGTCCGTCTCGGGCAATAGGAGCATCCGCCACTCACCACAGCACCGCTTATGCGCGAGGAGGGGCCCCGCCGGGTGGGTACGGTAGCTCGGCAAGGCTCAGAGGGGGGGGGCACCTACCCGGTTCTTCAGTCCCACCGGTGCCTCGAAGGCCGCGCCGCAGGGGGGGGGGGGCTTCGTCTCCGTCCACGGGCGCAGGCAATCCAGTAGTTGTGTCCTCGACTCAGGTCGCCGCCGGTATGGCGGGTGAGTGCTGCCGGTCAGGCCTCTGTTTCCTTTCAGTCCGGGTCTTCCACAATTCCCCAGGAGCAGTGGGGAGCCAGATACGGAGCGCTGAGAAGGCTCCCAGAACCCAGTGCCAGCGGGCGGGAAGGCCGCGAATGTCTGGCGGTGGGCCGCATAGCGAGGCCCAGGTGTCAGGCCTGAGCCGCGGCCTCACGTAGTCTCCCTCGCCGGCCAGGCATCCGTGAGTCTCGCTTGAGGCCCGCAGGAAAGTCCGGTGCGGACTGGGTCGGGCCTTCAGTACCAAAGTTGGCTAGAATGCCGAAAAAAGCTCTGTGATGGTCCGGCAGCGAGGAAATTTGGCAGAGAATCGGCCCAGGGAAGGGGAGCTCGGCTCGGAGCTCTACCCGATTGCGACCTCCGCCATTGCGTGCTTAGCCACGCCCCCATCAGTGTTTGGCCTCATAGTCATAAATTCAAAACCTTGCGAGGCCATGTAGGCTTTCATCTTTGAGACAATATGAGAATTCTTGAGTTAGAAACACAGGAGTGAACATGCGTTTCCCAAAAAGTGAGGAACAAAAGCAAGAAAATGTGGTTCTAGTGGATGATAGAAGGGCATTGTGACCATTGGTGCAGCCGCTACAATGCACCGGAGCCCAGAGGTGGGAGGGGCACAGTCTGGCTTGGCAGTTCGGGCTGGACTGTTCCCATGAGGCACAGGGTCAGTACTGATTTGCATATGGCCATGTCTGAACTGGGATGGCGTGGTGAGCAAAATAACGATGGATTAAACCTAGATCTGTGACTCGGGGTGAATGTTTTGCCAATGTGCAACATTCCGTCCATCATCTTGTGTGTTTTGCTGTTCGCCCTTTGTGAGAAGGGTATGACCAGACCTGGGTCCCATGCTCATTGTGCCACTGGAGTCAAGCTATCCTGGCTGATGACGGCTGATAGCCAGAAACCAGTCCTAGGATGCTTGATTCCCGTCCAGGGAAAACATGGCTTGGCAGTTCGGGCTGGACTGTTCCCATGAGGCACAGGGTCAAGACTGATTTGCATATGGCCATGTCTGAACTAGGGTGGCGTGGTGAGCAAAATAACGATGGATTAAACTCAGATCTGTGACTGGGGGTGAATGTTTTGCCAATGTGCAACATTCCATCCATCATCTTGTGTGTTTTGCTGTTCGTCCTCTGTGGGAAGGGAATGCCCAGACGTGGGACCCGTGCTCACTACGCCACTGGAGTCAAGCTATCCTGGCTGGTGACGGCTGATAGCTAGAAACCGTTCCTAGGATGCTTGATTCCGGATTTAGGAACCTGCACAACACTGGTGAAAAAGTGCTGGAAGGCACTCCCGAGCTCAGCTTTACAGCTCTACTGCGATGGCCAAAGCACAATAAACCCACACAAGTATTTTGCTAATGCCAGAGCATCAGGGCATCCCCATGTCTCTGTCAGTGCTGCTCACTCCTAATCTATAGTTCTCGCTGGCTGGGCAGTGGCCCTTCACTCACAGCTCTGATAAGCCACCTTAGCCCTGAACGTGGGCCTTTAACTGACACTTTTATCAGGATTACCAATTGTGATGCCACAAAACGTCTTTTGATAGCATAAAACCATAACACAGTTAAGTAATTGCTATTGTGTGTCTTGGACAACACAGCAATGCATTGATTAGACAGGCCAAGAATGATACTGCCCTGTCACCCCTCAACTTTACATAATAAATTACTGTATTGGTAATAATGTTCATGCTTTCCCTCAGTATCTACTTTTCGTTCTCCCCTTCACACCTCACTTCTTCCCTTTACTCCATTCTTCCTTCACTACCTGCCTTACATCCGTGTTTGCCCATAATTGCCGCCTATTCACCTTCCTCTCTTTCCTTCCACTTTCTTTTCATATGCTGTCTGCTCTTCTTCCCTTGCCTTTCTCCTCCTTCCACTTTTCATTCTCATCATGTTCAACTTCAATATTGCGCTCCCAAACTTTGCTTTCCCACTTCTCTTCACATTCTTTGTCCACTGAATCTATCTTTGCCTTCAGAACTCTCCTCCTTTCTTACTCTCCCTTCTATGTTTTTTCTTCTTGAGTATATATGTATATCCACTCCAGGAATCTGTGTTTGATGTCAGGGTCATAAATTAAAATCTTGATTTGAACACTCAGGGGCATATTAGCAAGGGCAATTATGCTGCTTTAGCGGCACTTTCTGCCGCTAAAGGGGCGTTATGTCTATCACCCAATCAACAATCTGTCACTAACAGCTGTTAGCGACAGCTTACTGTCAATAGTGCCCTTTTCCATACTGTTTTGCATGTCAGCGATAAACATCGCTAATGACATGCAAAGTGGGCATTCCCAACATCAAAGTGACTGAAAACAGTTGGTAACTCATATTCCCCCTATTACCAAGTCCAGCAGAACGAAACAATAACTTGCGCTAACCACGAATATCCCCTGAAAGTTACACCGGCTAAAAACCCTACTTAGGCATGCATATAATGGGAAGTGGATATTGGGGTTACGGACACATGGCCATATCAGCATGCATTTCGCCATATTGCCAGGATATTCACTGGTTTTTCAGCAATGTCTGGCCATTTTTCAAGCTATAACTGGAATATTTAATGCCATAGCGCTATTTGTTGCTAATACTGCGTTAGCGTAGCAAAATATTCCAGCGATAGCAGGCGATACAACTATTTGCGCTAAGTGCGCTCAGCGATGTTTGTCACAGTTTGTTGGTAATATGGCCCTCAGTCTTTTTTCTTTCATAGGTCGATAAAATTAGTGCCATTGAGCTGGATAACAACATTTTTATTTGGTGTCAAGGGCCCCTCTGGTGAATATGTGCTTTGCAAACAAACGGTGTCTTAAGGACACAGATATGTATTTTAATCATTTGTTTTTCAATTTCTTTGCAATATTACCCAGCCATTATTCCCTCTGTCCTTCCTTGACCCAGTACCTTTCATAGATGCATTCATTCCTTTGACCTCCTTTCTTTCCGGGAAGACATGGCTTGGCAGTTCGGGCTGGACTGTTCCCATGAGGCACAGGGTCAGACTGATTTGCATATAGCCATGTCTGAACTGGGGTGGCAGAGTGGGCTAAAGAACGGTGATGGATTAAACCTTGATCTTTTGACTGGGTGTGAGTGTTTGATTGATTCAGATGCTCCGTCCATCACCACCCCCTTTTGTACTGCTTTTGGCCACCATAAGTGTGGCAGGGTAAGCTCAGACGTGAGTCCCTTGCTCACTTTGCCACTGGATTCAAGCAAGCCGGGCTGAAGAGGGCTGGAATGCCAGAAACCGGTCCTCGGAAGCTTTTTTCCGGTCCAGGGAAGACATGGCTTGGCAGTTCGGGCTGGACTGTTCCCATGAGGCACAGGGTCAAACTGATTTGCATATAGCCATGTCTGAACTGGGGTGGCAGAGTGGGCTAAAGAACGGTGATGGATTAAACCCAAATCTTTTGACTGGGTGTGAGTGTTTGATTGATTCAGATGCTCTGTCCATCACCACCCCCTTTTGTACCGCTTTTGGCCGCCATAAGTGTGGCAGGGTATGCTTAGACGTGAGTCCCTTCCTCACTTTGCCACTGGATTCAAGCAAGCCGGGCTGAAGACGGCTGGAATGCCAGAAACCAGTCCTCGGAAGCTTGTTTCCGGTCCAGAGAAGACATGGCTTGGCAGTTCGGGCTGGACTGTTCCCATGAGGCACAGGGTCAGACTGATTTGCATATAGCCATGTCTAAACTGGGGTGGCAGAGTGGGCTAAAGAACAGTGATGGATTAAACCCAGATCTTTTGACTGGGTGTGAGTGTTTGATTGATTCAGATGCTCCGTCCATCACCACCCCCTTTTGTACCGCTTTTGGCCAACATAAATGTGGCAGAGTATGCTCAGACGTGAGTCCCTTGCTCACTTTGCCACTGGATTCAAGCAAGCCGGGCTGAAGATGGCTGGAATGCCAGAAACCGGTTCTCTGAAGCTTGTTTCCGGTCCAGGGAAGACATGGCTTGGCAGTTCGGGCTGGACTGTTCCCATGAGGCACAGGGTCAGACTGATTTGCATATAGCCATGTCTGAACTGGGGTGGCAGAGTGGGCTAAAGAACGGTGATGGATTAAACCCAGATCTTTTGACTGGGTGTGAGTGTTTGATTGATTCAGATGCTCCGTCCATCACCACCCCCTTTTGTACCGCTTTTGGCAGCCATGAGTGTGGCAGGGTACGCTCAGACGTGAGTCCCTTGCTCACTTTGCCACTGGATTCAAGCAAGCCGAGCTAAAGACGGCTGGAATGCCAGAAACCGGTCCTCGGAAGCTTGTTTCCGGCTCAAGGAAGACATGGCTTGGCAGTTCGGGCTGGACTGTTCCCATGAGGCACAGGGTCAGACTGATTTGCATATAGCCATGTCTGAACTGGGGTGGCAGAGTGGGCTAAAGAACGGTGATGGATTAAACCCAGATCATTTGACTGGGTGTGAGTGTTTGATTGATTCAGATGCTCTGTCCATCACCACCCCCTTTTGTACCGCTTCAGGCCCTCAAATGACCCTACTAATGGAACATTTTGAGATTTACACATATGTTTCAATTTGGGTTCACTTTTAAGTTGTTGCCATAGGCTTTCCAAATGTTAAAATATGTTTTATAGATTCATAAAGTGCACTAATCAGGTGAGGTCTTCGATGCGCTTATGTGTAGAACTAGGTCTTCAGCTCCTTGGGAAACTCAAGTGAGGAGGTAGCTCTAATGTGTTTAGGCATGTGGGTGGAGCCAATAACGGAGATGGGTGGGGCCACTTGAGACTGTGGGCGGAGCGTGGAATGTGGGTGTGGCCTCCTGCACTTCATATTTTACAAATTAAGCACTGTGGAAAAATCAATATAAAAGTGGAAAACAAAAACACAAAAACAAACTGACCAACACCCTAGTACAATGGAGGCCGCGGGAGCAGGTGCAGAGGATGAGCTCAACCCCACACGCACCCCGGACAACCAGCCCGGGACCTGAGTGAAACAGGGACAGGGAAGGGCAAGGACAAGTTGAAGAGGAAGACGAAGTTCAGTCCGCAGGCCAACAGGATCATAGTCAGGGAGGTGATGGAACACCATCAACCATGTTCGTCATCTCCAATGTGTTATTGAACACCAAAAATTTAATATGGGGGCACATCATGGACAAGGTGAATGTCATCGGGGAGCACAAGAGGACAATGGATGAGGTCAAAAGGCGATGGAATGCAATCAAGCGGCGGACCAAGGAGAAGCTTTCCGCTAACCGGAAGGCAGCAACGCAGACTGGAGATGGGGGCCCAGCGCCACAGCTCAAGCTGGATGACATGGAGGAGCTGATGTCAACAGTAATCAGTGTGGAGACTGTTGCCGGAGTCGGGGGATCGGACAATGCTCGACAGGACTTACACAACTGCAACAGGGTGAGTGACCACCAGGTACTGGGGGGATGGATGGAGATGGGCAAAATGGCACACAGGCACAACCAAGCACAGCACAGTTGACACCCAAAATTACTTTGGGTCCTCGCCCATATCCACAGACTGTCACAATGTACAATGCCATGCAGTCTGTATGTCAACATGTACCATGCGGCTACATACATGTGGACAGATTGTAATTAACCCTGGGCAAAGCACTACGCTATGCTCGCATAGTTTGAAAAGTTTGCCCTACTTTGCACTACGTGAACTGCACATAGGATAGTGTAAACACACGTAGCGTAGCGTAGCGTAGTTCAGCGGTCTTTTTTTGCTTGCTCGCGGTCCTCAACTTCAAGTTGGCGACCATAAGCAAGCAAAATGACATCCCGGTGAGACTTTTTCCTCGTTCGCGATCAGCAACATCAAGTTGCTGTCATGAGCGTGGAAACTAAACCTCCTGGCGAGATTCTCAACGCCAGGAGGTCAGGTTTATCATTGCGAGTAGTCGAGTATGCCCGCGACCACTCGTGATGAGAAACTACAGGTCCGTGTTGAGAAAGCTGCTGCGCGAGTAAAAATCTACTCGAGCGGCAGAAAACTACAGCTCGCACTGTGCAAGATGCCGTTTTTAATGATTGCACAGTGCTGGATGTTTGTCCGCACTGTGCAATCATTGAAAACAGCATCTTGCACAGTGCGAACAGGGTACTACGGAGTTCGCGTAGTGCTACGCGTAGCTTCGCGAAGCGCTACTTCACAAACTACGCCCAGCCCTAATTGTAACACACCATATCCCCTTCACATTGTAGTGGCACCGTCAACACCTCCAGCAGAGCATCCCAGCCACTCTTCACTGATGACGAGGAGGACAACACCACCATCGACACCCAAGCCATCTGAAACATCATTCAACTTATCCAAAACTCACCTCCAGGATCAGGGCAGGCCAGCTGCATCAAGGAGACCCCACCCACTACCCAAAGCACCCTGCAGGAGGCACCCACAGCCCCGACATTCCCCCAAGACCCTCAGGTACAACACATGGCCTTCCAACTGTGTGTGCTGGAGGGCCAGAGGGAAACCACAGAGCAGGCGGTGGGGTTCAACCTCATAACTACCAAACTTGACGCCATCCATGGGTGTGTAGCCCCGCTCCATGATCTCCAACGAGCCCTGACTGATACGCTGGAGTCATGACACAGTGAGAAGAACACCTGTCTGCTCAGAGTGGCTCCAGCGATACCAGCTGTGAGCTGGCACACATGTGGAGGCTCATGGAGGACAAGGTGCTGATGGAGGCGGAAAGGATGGCAGCCACCGCTGAACATCAGCGGAATGTAGCAGGTATCTACCATGCCCTGCAGATCCTCATCATGGCATTGCTGCCACAAGGCGTGGTGATGTTGAATGCTGCTGCCCCCACACCATCCACATCTCTGCCCCCTGGTGTGGCTATGTCTCTGTGTGCGGCAGGCCTAACCACTCCGATACTTGAGGTGTCAGTGCCAGATAGACCACCTCCGGCACCTGAGGTATCAGTGCCGCTGCCGGTACAGCAATACCCACAGGTGGGGTAGGGCACATATCCAAGGACGAGGACGTGGATGGGCCTGTGATCAGAAGGGCTCAGTAGCAATCATTCCCGCCACCTGGCTTGTTTCTTCCTGGTCCGCACATGGCCTCATTACCTTCCACAGACCCCCGATTCTCTCAGATGCACGCACCTTGAACAGCGACATGGGCCGCCACATCCTGTTTAATGACCAATGACAAGGTACCAGGCTGGGGACTGCGCCCCTCCTCTTGCGCAGTACTTGTCTTCCAAGGATGAACTCTGGCTGGCCCTCTAAGGGCCCATATAGTGTGGTGTATTTGGCAGTGCCTTTTACCGCTCCAGCTGAAGAACAGCACTGGATGTGCAATAAACTTTCAGTGACGCACTGCTGTGTCATGTCTTTCATCATTCATGTATGTATGTGTGAATGAATTTAGGGATAGTGATTTCCCTTGTGTCAATGATGCTCATCCTGAGGGATTCCAGTCAGAGGGTGCTACATGTCGAATTGGGTCACGGGTCCTGTGGACACCACAACAGGGACACACTCACCAGCCACTTTCTTGTCCGGACATGGACTGAACCATGCCCAGTGCTCACGAGTCATTTTTGCAAGCCCTACCCAGCCTACGGCAGGCCAGACCACATCGCAGGCGTACTCGCTAGTGGTGTGCAGGTCACAGGTCTAGTTGTCAGCATGTCACAGCCACTCCCTGAGGGCAGGTTTGCACGCACACCACACCCACCCGGCACAGGCGTCACAGGCCATGTGACCCTGCTAATATAAGAAGCTGATGATGTCACATACCCCTCTGCCTCTGGGGACTGGATGACGGACCTGAGCCCTTGAGGCTGGCATGGGCCTACTGCCACGTGGCGCTGACTGAGGTTGGACAGGGTTTGTGGCACCCGAGGCCGGCACAGGCCTGCCACAGGACACTGAGAGGGTTTGTGGCAGACGCTGCATTGTGGCCACCACAGGCACCCCGCCACAAGACGCTGACTGGGATTGGACAGGGTTAGTGGCAGATTCTGCATTGCAGCCGGCACAGGCACACCACCACAGGATGCTGACTGGGGTTGGACAGGGTTTGTGGCAGATGCTGCATTGTACAGGCACCCCGTCACAGGATGGTGCACTGAGTCATTGGCACCTTGAGCTGCTGAGCTGGTGTGCAAACTGCGATTATGGCCAGTTGTGGCTGTCCGGACTGCTCAGGATTTGTGTGCCTTGCTGGACCGCAGTGTAGGCCGTGCCAGTGGCCGGTCTGGGCCTACCGTCACGTGGCCCATTTCCGGGGTCACAGAGTTAGTGGCACCCATTGGGCTGAGCGGTTGTGCAGGCTGTTATGTTGCCAGGTGCCCTGGTATGTCCTATGCAATTGTGTAATCCACTCCTATCACCAGGTGTGTGACCTGGTGGCCTGCGCAACGTGGATGCATGGTGTGGAGGGTGCCATGTTTGCGGGCCCCAGGCTTGTGTCAGAAGGTGAGCAGTGTCGCCCATATGTGCATGGGTGGGCATATTCCGATGAATTGCGGGAGGGCTTGTGATGCCACTGGCTGTGTGTGCATGGGCGGGCGGGCGAAGTTGTCTTGTGCAAGTGTGTGTACTGTGCCAATCATGTCCCTGCACTCTGTTTCAGATGACAGCTCTGTCTCAGATGTGTGACCTGGTCTGCAGGTCTACGTACCGGCAAGTGGTTGGAGACACACCGGTGGCAGCTGGTGCGCAGTGTGGCCTGGGTGCGCTGGGTCGGCTCTCTCTCTCCCCCTCTCTTCTTCTCTCTCTTTCTCTCTCCCCCTCTATTTTTCTCTCTCTTTTCTTCTCTCTCTCTCTGTCTTGCCCTCTCTTCTTCTCTCTATCTCTCTCCCCCTCTCTTTTCTCTCTCTCTCTCCCCATCTTTCCTTCTCTCTCTCTATCTCTCTCTCTCTCCTCTCTTCTTCTCTCTCTCTCCTTCACTCTCTCTCTGTCTTTTGATGTGCGCAGAACACACCTTCTCATCATGTTTTTTGTCTTGCTGGCTGTGAACTACAAATTGTGTTGAGGGGAGCTGCCAAGTGTCTTCATTTAATTTCTGTGTTGTTTCAATAAAGTTTCATTTTTTGCTTCGAAAATGAATGTGTGATGCTCATTTCTGTGACTACGAGTTGTGATTGTGTGACATGGGGTGGATTATTACGTACATGTTTAGGGTGTGGCATGTCTTTGCCAGGGGGTGGTCCGGAGGATGATCCTTGGGGTGGTGGCGGTGGGTGTTGTGGCCCTCTTGGGAGTCCGGACTGCATAATCAGTTGATCCATGGCATCTGTTGCTCTTCCGATGATGCCCTAGGCTGTGCTCCCTTTTTTGGTGCAGGCTGTGGTCCGACTTAACACCAGGTCAGAGCAGGTGTAAAAATCCTGCTGCTAACGCGCCTTTTCGCGCGTTTTTGTGTTCTTATCACCGGTCTGGCTGGTAGTTGTGAATGTTGAGGTGTGGTGTTATTGTGGCGTTTGGCACAAGAACGCCTTCTCTGCATCTCATTAGTGATAGTTGCTGGGGAACTCTGTGGCAATGTTTTTTGCGGCTGCTATCGCGGGTAAACTGGTGCTGTGGGCTGTTAGCACCAGCTTGTGAATGGTGGGGTAAATTTATCACAACTTTGGCTGCGATAAAGTGCAGTTAATTCCACGATTCTCCTTGTGAATATGCCCTTCATATTTTAAGAGAACAAACATTTATCTTTTATAGTTGCCAACTGTGAGAGACTATTTTAATGTGTCATTCCCCCCATTTTCGGTGGACTGATGCACTTGGCTTTGAAACTATGCATACTGGGGCACTGCTCACCTTTCCCTTGTGTATGTGCTCAGGCCCCACAATATATGATACAATTGGCTAACTCCTAAAAGGTACATTTAACTTTCCATTAAGCCTATAGGATATAGTAATGCAAATTCCCATTGGCACAGAAAGTTTAATGCCACATGTGTACTGTAGCATGTATTGTGTCATTCAGTAGGCCGGCAAGGAAAACATGGTGTCAAGCCCACACATTTAGCCTCACTGCTGCAGCTTGCAAACATTTAAATAACTAAATAACTATTTTTGACAAGAAGGAACCATATTTGAATATTGAATATGTCTTCTCTAAATAGGCCATGTAGCCCAAAAGGGAGGGTGCATCGTATTTAAAAATGTAACATATTTCAATTTCATATGGTGCATAACTCCAATCACTAGTGCCCTAAAGCTATTTTCCCCATAAAGGATGGTGGCAGATCTTTAAAAATTGTTGCTAACATTGGTATTTCATAAGCTACAATGATTCAACCACTGTTTTAAATGCTTATTAAAAATCTAGGGGCATATTATCAAGACAAGCTATAAAAAATGCCGCTAAAATGGCGATAATAGGCTTGATAATATGCTTTTTGGAATTCTAACTGAAACCCATGTTAAATGTGAAGGACATCTAACATGGGCTTCAATTTGAACTCCATAGAGCATATTATCAAGCC
Source organism: Lissotriton vulgaris (assembly GCF_964263255.1). Lineage (NCBI taxonomy): Eukaryota > Metazoa > Chordata > Amphibia > Caudata > Salamandridae > Lissotriton > Lissotriton vulgaris. The sequence goes on from NC_141694.1 coordinate 505,525,903, forward strand.
CATTATCGCCGTTTTAGCTGCAGTATTCTGCCGTTAGAACAGCAATAATTTTATCACCTGTCTTGAAAATATGCCCCTAATTTGTTGGTGAAGTTGGAATTCTTAATAAATAAGTAACTTAGGATGTTATATTAAATGACTACATGAAATTTGAAAACTGCTCCCAGAGCTGAGGTAATGGCTTAGGTCTTTGGGTAGGAGGACCAGGGTGCACAGCTGTATGCAGTTTGGCATTAGCCTAGTGGAGAGGGGACTTGTCCAAGAACTAGTTTGGTGTGCTTAAAGAAGAGGGGATGCTAATTTCTTTAGACATTCTCCTCATTGGACCACCAGCCTCCTCCAGGGGTAATAGGTTTCTGACATTCTGGATTTCACTCTGAATAGTGCCCTGCAGGATAGACTGCAGAATGGCAAACAAGAGGCACTGCAAACGTGCACTCATACATTCTGGAAAAGTAGCAAATTACAATGGCATAATCTAAATTTCATCTGGGCTGGTAGAAATCTTGACTAGGCGAATGGCCGGAAAGTATCTGACCTACGAGAGGACTTCAGCATGCACAACATTTGAAGTTTCCTGCTTGTAGCTTTTCCCACAAAAACCAACAGCTTCATCGGGACTTTGACCAAGGGCTATCTGACTTTGAGAGGACTTTGCCAAATAAAGCCTTCAACCATGTGCAGTTGGAGGAGGTCGATTTCCATACAAAAAACTATTTCAGAAGGGAAAAACTTTAACTGAGATGACCCGACTGATGTATCCAATCTCCGCTCCATCACAGTCAGCCTGAAACCAAACCTAGGTCCGGGTCAACCACGAAAAGTGACTTCCCATTCATATCTTTGGTTCCCCTTGTTAAATTTTAATAATTTTTGTGCATTTTTTCTAATTACTTTTTCTCTATTTTTAGAATTTTTTGATTGGGATTTTGATTGTGTTCTGTTATGACATCTTGATTGTTTTGATACTGCTAAATACTTTGAACATTTTTCCTTAAGTAAAGTCTGCCTGTTCAGTGTCATTTATACCATAAGACCAGATTTATTTATTCAATTTGTGGATTGAGTCCAGATTAACTTATTGACCTTGTGTGTTTTTACTGACAAGATTTTGGACTTATTACTTGGGGAGGTTCTGAAGCCCCTTCATCCTCAAGAGCATCCTGAGCTGGTCCTTCCTGCACCAGGAGCAGTGCTACATCCTGGAGCCTGTTGCGCCGATGTGGAATTCCCACGCCCTGGCACTTCAGACCTCCTCTGCCTACCCACTGCTGTCCGCATATGGCGAAGCCCTCTTCCCCGTCTCCCTCAGGAAACAGGATAGGCACTGCAGGCGTGAGGGTGTCTTCCTTTTGCAGCCTCGAGGACAGCACTACAGCTCCTGTACACTGTCTCTTCCACAGCTGCTTCTAGCAGCAACATCCCTGACCCAACCCCAACCGTCACAGTGCTCCCAGCTCTTATCAGCAGCAGCAGCACTCCTCCTTCAGGATGGAGCACCTCCTGGGCCAGTAACATTGAGGGCTGCCAGAGTCTATGGGGCTATCAACACTTTCTCCAAACACAGGGCATAACTGTAAACGAACATAATGTGTTCCTTGTAAATGCTGTGATAAGCATTTGTCAGGATGATTGAGTTTGGCCCAATGTGATTGCCTTGACGCACCCTGCTTTGCTTGGGCTTGCTGGAGGGAATCAGGACTCCCAACCCTACAATATTGGTGCAGGAGGAGGCGGGGCATCACCTCCCAGAACTTTATTTGAGTCTACACCCCCCACAGCACAGGACACCATCTGTTTTACTGAGGCTTGCTCTCAGCGACCAGGACTCTCAAGTCCAGAATTATGCTGGAATAGGAGGCAGGCCATCAACTCCCAGGGATTTATTAGTGGCAATGCCACTAGCAGCGTAAAGACCAGGCCAAGAGCTGGTCTGTCCACACCCATCACGGTCCAGAGGAGGCTGTGCTGGGCCCGCTCTCCAAGCCCTTTATTTCAACTTTAGCAGTAAGTTACCTTTTCAATTACCCAGACATCAGAATAGAGAGTTCCAGCTGGCACAGTCACACTTTCAAGGGCACCACTATTATTATTAATATTAGTAAGCTTATAAAGCGCAATGGTTACTCCAACCGGAGTGTCCCCGTGCTAGGACATAGCTGGACTCCAAAAACCTTCCCAAGCTGCCCACTGAAAACGAGGGCATCAATGCAAGATGGCACCATACCACCACATCCCTCCCCGAGGAAGACGGAAGAGCCAAGTTTTCAGTTTCTTACGAAACAGAGACTCAGACTCAGTTGTCCTAAGAACCACTGGAAGCTCATTCCAGGCCTTGGCTGTCAGGAAGCCAAAAGATCTTCCATCCAACTGCACCTTCCGCACCCTGGGCACAATCACTCTTGCACTACCCATTACTCTCAAATTATGAGGAGGCTGGTGTGCTGTCAGGAGAGGCTATAAGAAACGCAGTCATCTTTCCCCAAGAATCCTGTGACTCAGGCATAGAGCCTTAAAGGTAACTCAGGCCCGTATAGGAAGCCAATGCAGTTCCTTCAAAGCTTCTCCCACCGACGCCCTCCTCGGTACATTTAGGATGAGCCGGTCTGCGGCATTCTGGACCTTCTGCAAGATGTTCAGATTTTTGGCAGTCACCCTCATATACAGGACATTGCAGTAATCAAGGCAAGATGTAACCAACGCCTGTACAATCGTTCTTTTAGCATTTATAAGGAGAAGGTCCAAGATCTTACGTATTATCCTCAGAATGCCACAACACGTCCCAGCCAAAGCTGATATTTGCGAGAAGGAAAGACTAACCTCAAACCACACGCCCACATGTTTTACCTTGGCTTTTGGCACTGGACTTATTCCCAGTGATTTGTGCCGCCAATGCTGTGACCAGAGAGAATGCTGCTTTCCAACCACCATCACCTCTGTCTTCCCTGCATTTCACTGGAGACAACTCAATCTCATCCAGTCCATGAGTTCCCTCAGGCAGGTTCTAAAATCAGCAGTCCTTTCAGGTTCCTTCTGTTCCAGGGGCACAACTAGCTGAGTATTACCAGCATATGACAACAGCTGAATTCCATGTTTCAGAACAATATCTGCAAGTGGGCGCATATATATATATATATATATATATATATATATATATATATATATATATATGTATATATATATATATATATATATATATATATATATATATATCTCAAACAAGCATTGGCATAGCCAATAGCTCTCGCATTTGGGACCTTATAAGTGTTTAGCCATGCAGCTCTTTATCCTGGGTGCTGTGTACCAGCGATTGAAGAGCTATACCAAGAACACATGATGGTATTTTCATTCCACACTAATAGCATGAAAAACAATAGTCCCAGAAAAAAATACATGGCCTGGCTGCCCTTATCATAACAGTGGGCATATTGGAAACGCGAGTGGTAATAGGGGAAACCAGTGTTTTTTATGTAGTGATATTGTACATTAAATAAGAAAGCACTGGGTTCTAGGTGCAGGTGGAACACAATGGATCTGTTTGCAGCAGGCTTTAAATATTTCACAAAGGTTCCTGAGCTTGGACCAGGACCTCAAACATTGTGAATTAAAGAACTGAAAAATATGACTACTGGTCACACACTTCATTTGTCCAAGCGCCTATACAATCCAGCTGAGTATCTGCAATTTTATGAACTATGGGCAAAAATTCCAGGGTTACAGTGAAAACATGTGTTTTTACCTTTCCCTAGGAGTTTGCGAAATTGCTTAATATTTTTTAAGAAATTCGAAATACATTTCACAAAATAACACTTTTTGAGCGAAGATATTTGCCAGGGCCTTGCATCGTTTTCCACATGAGTGCATTGTTTGGTTGTAATACATAAGGCAGTAACACACTTGTAAAGACAGAAAGCAATTTATATCAAAGAGGCAGGATGAATTAATTATACGATTGCTATTTATTTACTGTGCTTCAATAAAACTAGGATTATTACTTACCTTAATAAACTGTAGTTTGGCCTGCGCAAATCTGCAGTAGGCATATTAACCCACTGAGCTATCTTGCTGGAACTAGCATGGCAGAGACTACAGAAGTCCAGGAGGCTTAGCAGGCATTAATAGCTGGAGGTTCTTCAGTGTGTGGATTTCAGCTGTTTTCCAGATAGGGGGCAACTAGTATGAGATTTCAGTCTAGACCCAGGTTTAGCCTTATGTCCGTAAGAGGTCGGGAAAATGGAGTACAAAATTGGGTAATATAAAACACATATTTGCAGCACACAGACACAGAAGCTCAAAATAAAAAACTATTTTGATTATTACAGTAGAATACATCAAGGAGAGCACAAATCAAATGAACAAAAGTGGGCAAGTTATGGTTTGCAATAAATCAAAGACTTTTCCATCCCTCTTGCCCAAAATAATCTAGTAGCCCTCCTCAAGACCTCTGTACAGTCCACCAGCAAACAGTTGAACATAATAGCCTGCCATTACATAACCCACACCAAACACGTGTATTTGCCCCACCATATTTCTGAATTTTACCTTAGAGTCAGACTTAACATCTAGCCTCTCTCAGCAGACGAGCCCAAAGTGAGCGCGACAGTGATTTTAAATAAATGAACGCGCTTTGTCATGCTGTGTTGGGAGGCGGGAGGGTTCTGAAAGCACCAGCGATGTAAATAAAGGCACTTCACCATCCTGAGGTGGGAGGGGTACTCTAAGTTAAAAAGGAACCAAGTGCTGGCACACATGGTAAATATTCTGCCTTGTTTCAATAGGTGCTCATAATGCGAACATATTAAAAAAAAAACTTCACCCTGTCAAGAACTTTCTGTTCTCTCGTTCTGGGAAAAGCGACAAGGACATTTGCGTGTGTTAAAAAGCATTGACTCATCAGGTTTTGTTTCTAAAAGGAAGGAATCCTGAAGATTAAGCTGTTCGGTGGCATTTCAATGTGTATGCTTTACAAAACTGCATCAATTTGCAACATAATGAAAAATGTGTTATAAGGAGTGTTGGACGTGGCCCTTTTTCCCTGAATTGTTTTGCTTTCCACTTATGGATAACTCCTGAGTGAAATAAAATAAACATGCCATGTTTGGTGTCTGACCTTCCAACGTTAAATGCTGTGCAATGTTGTGAGCACGTTTATTGTCACCATGGTAGAAATTTCACTTTTAAGATGGACGCCATTTATGTCTTCTTGTGCCGCCTGCCTGAGGTGGGTTGGCGGTCTCGTTTTTGAAGTGACAAGGTGCTCTACACTCCCCCCAGAGTGACAGTTGAGGCTGGAACTGCCAGGGACCTTCTAGAAGCTTCCAACCCTTTCTGGCAGGTGGGAGGAGGGGTGTCTATGTAGAGCAGTAGAGATGCCATGTGTTCAGACTGAGGTTGGACTTGACTGAGAGGGGACATTCTGCCAGGAGGTACCGCCGCAAGGGCCTGTGTGCTGGCCCCTGTGCCAATCTGTACCCCTCTGCTCTCCGCAGGGCCTACTGGAGTGGAGACTGATGTACTAACAGGATTGCCATCGTAATGGAGGATGACTGTTAACAGGAACTGCTGTTTCATTTTTGGGTGAGCTGCCCTGCTGCTTGCTGATCTTGCCCTGCATTAACTGTCTCCTGGCCCCTAGCGCCTCGGGAGCGCTGCATTTCAAGTGACTGGGCTCCCCCTGCTGTCTAGTGCCTTGTGAGGGCTGCAGCGCTAGCCCAGTCCCCTAGGACTTTCCTGCTTCTTAGCGCCTCATGCGCACTATTGTCTACATTGCCAGAGAAGAGGAGCACTGACTGTTGTCCCTGGAGCTGTTGGGCCCCTTTGGCACCTGGTGAGCGCTGTCTCCAGCACCTGCCCAGGAGAAGAAGGTGCGTGGGACCTGCTGTGCGTGCTGACAGGGAGAGCTGGTTATTGTCAATACAGCGCTATGCTGTCAAAGCGCTATATTTGGTGGCCTGTACTTCAAGGAGGTGAGGTTACTTTATTCTGGGGACCCTGGACTTGGCTGGACTCTAGCGCCTCGTGAGCGCTACAGATCTGCCCCAGAAGGAGGGGAGGAGCTTGTGCGCTACTTTCCTGTGTGCTGTATTTCAACACCCCCCCTAAGGAGAAGGCCTGCAGGACTCCCTATGTTATTGCCAGAGAGAGAGCCCTGCAGCCACAGAAGAAGCGGGAGCAGTGCGTGCTCCATTCCGGCTGCCCCCATGGCAGCCGCGGTCGGTAGTAGGTGTTCCGGCAGGGCGGTGACATGGGGAGGGGGAGGGGCAGGATGGGGGGTAGTAATCTATGGATTACGGAGCTTTACAGGTAAGTAAACATATAAATAAATAAAACAAATTTTGTTGTGTGCACTGCATCCCCAAATGCGATGCAGTGCAAATGAAATTTGCCCCATCGCCTGCCAGCAGGAAGGGTCCTATTGGGGCACAGTGCCGATGTCCAGATATTGCGCAAGGACTCCAAAGAGCCCGGTGAGTAGGGCTCAGTCCCAGCTTGGTGGGAGGGGTGTTGGGGCACATTGTCGGTGCTCACCTCCCCCGGTGCCGCTCTGAGGGCACCGTGGTGCCCGGCTGACCATACAGCAGCCACGTCTGACAGCGGGCAGCAGCAACCTTGGGGAGCACTGTGAATTTCAGGGGTCCCGGAGTTGGGTTCCCAACTACGCAGTGGTGCCAGTGCTTGTTTTTGGGCCTGACTCCCAGCTGCCCTGCGAGTGTGCAGCCAGCTGCAACATATTGGGGGGCACTGTACTCCTCAGGAGAAGAGAGAGAGGAGTGAGAGACACTCCTGCCCTGCCCCAGCGCTATGCGCGCTTTGCTCGCTTTGCACACTTTGCTTAAGCTGTTCTTGCAGCCAGCCCTGACTTTGCGGGACATAGGGCATTGGAGCCCCGGAGAGAGGCCAGTTGGCCTGGGTCCAGTTTCAGAGTATTGTGCCCCCGATTGGGGCGAACTGTGTTTATGCTGGCGAGGCCATTGCCCCATTTGATTTATTGCATAATATTGTTGCATAATGCATTTGTACCTAGGATGATACCTAATGCTTTTCGCTCCGGTTTGCAGTGCTGATTTTAGGCCTATTGTGTTCCTGAGAAAGTGGTGCCACAAGATAGTATGTGTATACCCTAGGATTGGTGCCGAGTATAATTGGCAGGCCTACTGCGGCGTGTATGATACTGATGATTCCTCCTACAAATGTAATTCATGCCTAATGCTTTTATGCCTAATCAGGTTGTCATGCCTAGTGTCATGCCTAAGGGGTTTCTAGGCCTAATGTCATATTATGATGTTTTTATTATTTGCCCACTGCTAATGAGGTTGATGCCAATAAGAGGCTGAAGGTCTGCACATTGTGTTTTCGCGCCCTAGAAGGTGCTGTGTACCTGCCTAATATCTGTTTCCCAAAGGTTGGCGCTGCTGATCCTGGGCCTAAGTGGGGTTTTTGTAAAGTGCACCCATGCTAATGTTTTCCTGCTTACTGATGAGGTTCTTTACCCAAGGCCTACTTAGTATATACCTAGAGTGATTTATGCAAATATGTTTATCCCGCCGTGCTCATATGTTTTGTGCCTATGGTTATGCATAGTGTGCCCCCTGTTCATGATTTATACCTATGCTAATGCGGTTTTATGCCCACTTCATGCTGTGGTGGTTTCCATGCCTACTGATGCCTAATGCATATGAAGTTGCATAATGTCAGGTTTCGATGTTCTAGGTTATGCCTCATGCTAAAGTGATTTATACAAATGTGTTCATACCTATGGTTGTGCTGATGGGCCTAATGCTTTTTCCTAGGGTGCACATTGTTGATGTTTATGCCAAGGATTTCTACTAAGGGCATGGTGCGGCCAGTAACTACGGGCTGTTATAAGTTTACTGCTTATGGACTTTCATTTTATCTGTGTACTTGGTGATGATGTTGGCAGCGGCCCGAGTGGCCCTGCCCTGTAAATAATCCCCTGTATATTGGTGCCTTGTTCCCACCTGTGTTTTGCAGTCTAATGTGTTTTTATAAAAATACAAGTTATTTTTCATGCAATTTGGTGTGGAGTCTCTTTTTGTAGTGTGCCTGGTGTGTCGCCTTTGTATGCTACGCGGATGCTTTACACATTTCCTTCGGAGTTTGGCTCGCCCGCTCTGCACCATTTCTAACAAGAAGTACCACAATAAACAGTAGGAATACACAGGGCCTTTCATTTTCTTATAAATGTAGCCCTTTGAGGGGGGCTGGGGAATGAGAGAGGGGGAGGGCTCAGGGTCTGCGGATACCTGCTGCGAGGGTGCATGAGATGGCCTGGGCAGGCAGGCGGAGCATGCTGGTAACAGCCAAACTGGTGCTAAAACTGGTGCTAAAATAATGACGGAGCCTGCCAGAAGGAACAAAGCCAGAGCGGTTCCTCCCACACCCATGGCGGTTGAGTGTGTGATTTATGAGACCGGCTGAGGGGTCTGAAAACTACAGTGATATTAAATAAATAGAGGCGCTTCGCCATGCTGTGTTCGGAGGCAGGAGGGATCTGAAAGTGCCTCCTGTGATGATAAATAAATAAAAACGCTTTCCCGGGCTGTGTTGGGAGGTGAGAGGGTCTGAAAGTGCTGGTGATTGTGTAATATTTTGTCCTTTCAACATAAATACACCAAATGCTGCAAGAAGAAAAACACTTCAAATGCACATTTGTTTATTCCGCCTGTGAAATATTTCGCTCCCACATCCTCTATTTCATTGCTACTGCATAACGAGTCAGTTGAGTAGCATTCTTTGCCTTTCCCGCCATGCCGCCCCCCCCAAAAATCACTACTTTGCAACGGTTACTGTGAAAGCATGCATTCTTTGCAAACCAATCCAATCCAAACGTGTCAAGATATGGGCACTAGAGAAAAGTCTGTAATTAAATCTTTTGTTTCCTCCAAAGGGGTGTGGTCAGAATAAAAAGTGTGCACCTTTCATTGGAAAACAATGCCTACAATTAAAAAATGGACAGAGAGCGCTGATGAGCAGGGGTTTAAGTGGGCCGCATCTTGCCGGTGCTCACCACCGGTAGTTCTAAAATGCAGGTGCTGAAACTGGTCTGTTTCGGGCTGTCCATTTTTGCACTTACCCTTGGAGTGAAAAAAAAATCTTACATCTACAGCAATACCACCCTTCACTGCCTTTGAGGTAACTTCCAAGAGACTCATTATAGTTCTTTTAGTCTCATCATTTCAGAACTGAAGTATTTTCAATAATATATGCAACTAAGCCATAGTTGTTGCTTATGTAGCTTATGCAACTAACAGCCATTGACAAAGCCAATAGCCCTAGCTTGTTCTAATACATAGAACAGTTGATGGGATAGTTTTAAGTGTTAGTGGGCAGAGGTCAGATGAAAATGCTCATTGAATGATTTGAGTGAAGAAGCTCTTGCTCAGGGTAGAAGGGTTGGAGGTAAGATATTTTCGGATAATGGTATGTTGCGAGGTTAACAGTATGAAAGCTTGTTGGAATGTAATTGAATCATACACGTCTTGCAGCATTGTGTGGGTGTTGACAAGTAGCACAGCTTGCCTAACAGGATGTTATATCGTGAAATATAAGGCTGGTTTGTTAAAGGAAAGAATCAACCGCAATGTGTGCCTAACTGGGGTTAAAACTTGGGGAATTCGGTCAGGCGACTGGTGTGTCTGCTTTATTCTTTGGGGGCAAAGGAAACTACGTCGTCGTGTGTCTTCATAAGCTTGGGGATGGGATTTGGGGTTCTGCCACAGACGCGTTAGAGGTTGGGAATGCTGTTTAGACATGGTAATGTGAGCTGTCTCAGTGCTCCGTTCTGAGGGGTACTGTCGGATCATGACTCTTGGGGATGTTGGGGCTCGCATTTTCTTGTGCCAGGAGGGGACCTGGGTTGTGCATCACGGTTAGAGCTCTCAGGTACACTCAGGGGCAGGGCTGGTTGCTGCATGCCCACGCTATGCTGGCAGAACTGGTGCAGTAGCGTGGACCATTCCATGGAAATGTGTTTTTTACGTGTTCCTTGTGCCTCCTCCTTTCAAATTGTGTCCTCCTCCACCAAGCCCCTTTTCTTAACCGCTCCCACCCAAGCGGTTAAGGTGGGACTGTTTGGGGTTCTCTAGTGCATAGCGATTCCCTTTTTTGCCAATAGAAGAGCTAGGGAGATGAAGTGCGCTTGGATTTTGAGAGTTTTACGCTTACTAAAGAGCCCCAACCCACTGGTCTCTCATGTGTTGATGTCTTGTTGCATCCTGTTACGTCCTGCAATAACTTGTGTTTAGTCTGCAAATATGTGGGGCATGATCAGAACATATTAAAAAATGTTGCGTCTGCAGATTGGCACCTCTGACATATTGATTGTACATCTGGGTAAAAGCGTTGCAGCCTTGCTGGGCTGAGGTAAGCGCAGTGCAATATAATAATTGTATATTTTTGAAATGGCATTTCTAGATACCTTCTTTGGGTACTCTAATACCAGTTCCGATTCTTTATCGTGGAATGAACAACCTATTTCCTCTTCCCATTTCAGTCACAGCGGGTTTAGTGTTGTGGCAGTAAGATCTCGAATCACTTTATAAAGCCATGTGATTAAGTGCCTCCCTAGTCTCATGTGAAGAATTGCATGCAGTATGGGGTGTGTTGCTGGTTCCCCTTCAGTGAGATCCCATACACAGCCGCGCCTGAGTATTAATTGGCTGTATAGCAAGAATTGTCCTTGGGGGAGACCTGTCTCTTCCGAAAGGCGGTCAAACAGTAACAGTTGCCCCACATCAATCAGAGATCCAACTTTTGGAATGTTATGATCTGTCCGAATGTGCATAGTTCGGGCAGTGTAAAACACTCCCTTTTTGGGCAGGCGGGCTAACAGGTACAAAGGAGTATATAATGGGATGTTGCCAGAGATGCAATGTATTTGCAGGATGCATGCCTGTGCCACCTTTACCTGGATCGAGTGTGATGCTCTGGGCTGCGTGCCTGAGAGCAGCAGGCGACAAACGGCCTGTTTGGACATGGGCCGCTCGTCTGTTGCTGTTTCTACTAAGTGGCATCCCGCTGTCCTTCTAGAGAGCCACTGCGTTTGCGCTGCATAAAAGTAGGCCTCGAAGGATGGCACCCCCAATCCACCCTGGTTCAATGGGAGCTGCAGTTTTGAGCGTGCGACTCTGCGACGTTTGTCGCCCCAGATGAGGAAGCACAGGAGAGTGTCTAGTTTGCCAAAAAAGGAGCGCGGGGGAAGAACAGGAGTGTTAGCAAAATAGTATAGAAATTGCGGTAGTAGGATCATCTTGGCTAAAGCAACCTTGCTGATGGGTGCCAAGGGCAATGCCTTCCAGAAATTTACCCAAGTCCTGGCTGCCAGCAGAGCTTGACAGTGATTTCCCTCAAAGAGGTCTGCCGGTGAGTGATAAAGTCTGATACCAAGGTGTCTCAGAGCGCCAGCGCTCCATGTTATGCGTGAGACCTCAAGTCTTAACTTCCATGGGGGATGGTGGGGGTTTAGCGGGTTCACCCAGTTGACTTTAAGCCCTGTTGTGGCTGCAAAGTTTGAGAGAATGTCTCCTATGGGGCTAAGTTCGGATTCTGTATCCCTCACGTAAAGTAGTAGGTCATTTGGGTACATTGACATGATATCAGTGGCTCCTGCAGTTGGGATGCCCCATGCATTCCCCTCTCACCGATGGAGAAAGGCAGAGAAGACAGAACAGAGAACAGCCTATACCACACTGGTGAATAAATGGGTTTTTAAACATTTCTTAAACTGGCCTACGCACTGAATGGAGCGCAGGTGGAGGGGAAGGCCCGGGCAGCAACCACGGCTATGGACTGACCCCCTAGTCTGGATCGTTTGAAGCGAGGATGAGTCATCTTGAACAAGGAGGATGATCTGAGAGCACGTGCAGGGGCATAGAGGGTAAACCGTTTCTTCAGATAGGCTGGCCCTTGATCGTGAATTGCTCTAAACAAGAGCACTAAGGATTTAAACAAAATGCGCTGAGACACTGGCAGCCAATGAAGGCTGCGCATGTGAGAGCGAACGCTCTTCCATCTTGGAACACTGAACAAGAGACAGACAGCGGAGTTCTGGATAACCTGCAAGCGTTTGACCAGATAAGCAGGGATACCGCTAAACAGAGCGTTCGCGTAGTCCAGTCTTGCCAAGATGAGAGCTCGGGCAACAGTCTCTGTTGCTTCTCTAGGAAGTAATGGGAAAAATCTTCGTAGTGTTCTCAGAGTAGCAAAGCATGTCCCTGTTAGTTTCTTTATGTGGTCCTCAAATCTTAGGTCTCCCCGAAACCAAATACCCAGATTTTTTGCAGGGCCACCCATCACCTTGGGGCTAGGAATGTTCGGGGGCCACAGTGAGTTTTTAAAGCTGGAAGGAAAAGAACCATTGAAGAGGACCTCAGAATTGTCCTCATTGCATTTGAGCTGGGCCATAGTCAACTAGTGAAAGACAGAGGATAAACAGAGCTGGACTGCTGTGGTATCCAGTTGGTCGTCCGGCCAGGTGAACAGCAGTTGTGTGTCATCGGCATACCCAATAATCTTAGCCCCGTACTGTTCCGCTAGGTAAACCAGGGGAGTGATGTAAATATTGAACTGTAAGGGACTAAGAGTGGAGCCCTGAGGGACCCCGGTGAGGAGTGGTTTAGGCTCAGTTGCATGGGGCGGCATCCAGACCTGTTGTGTCCTATCTGTTAAGAATGATGACAGCCAGGCCAGGGCGCAACCACCAATGCCAATCGCAGACAGCCTGGCAAGGAGGAGTTCGTAGGGAACGGTGTCAAACGCGGCAGAGAGGTCCAGAAGAATCAGGACCGCTCTGCCGCCACCGTCCAAACATTCCCAAATTGCCGTCGCCATTTCGACCAGGGCCGTCTCCGTGCTGTAAGCCGCCCTGAAACCTGATTGAGCTGGATGGGAGGCATTGGAGGTCTCAACAAAGTTCTCGAGTTGACGAAAAACCACTTTCTCACAGATTTTGGCCAATGCTGGCAAAAGGGATATAGGACAATAGTTCCCTGGAACAGTGGCATCCAGCCCTGGTTTTTTAAGAGCGGCAAAAGCTTTGCCTGCTTCCAACCTGTGGGAACTGTTGCTGAGGATAGAGAAAGATTCACTATCTGGGTGACCTCACTGCAAACTGTACTAGCCACTTCGGAGAGCACCCTGGCAGGGCAGGGGTCTGAAGGTGAGCCCGATTTGAGGGACTGAAGAAGTGGCAATATATCACTTTCAGCAGCTACAGAGAATTCCGTAAACTGCTGAATATCGCAGTGACATGGCATAGGGGAGGAACCCACCACTAAGCTAGCCACTGGCAGCGCAGAAAGCAGGTCCTTCTGAATCTTAGCTATTTTATTAATAAAAAAGTCAGACAGTTCCTCGCACCATTAAATGGAGGAAGGTAATATGGATGTATCAGCCACAGGGGATAAAAAGCTTTTAACAATAGAGAAGATCTCTCTGCTGTTATTTTCCGCTCTTGCGATTCTCCCTGCATAGTAGCTGCCTTTGGCTGTCCTAATAGCGGTATAGTAGTCCTTTTGGGCTGTGCGCATGGCGGCCTTTGCCACCAGACTGTACTTGAGTCTCCATGCTCGCTCCAGCTTTTTACACCCCAGTTTCAACACCCTCAACTCGGGTGAGAACCAGGGTTGAGATGGGGTGCGGCGGAGCCTTGACATAGAAGTGTGTTTCGTAGAGGCATCAGCCGCCTGCAGCACCCACCCATTGAAGCCGCTAACTGCCTCGCTTATCTTAGGGATTAGTTTCGGGCGGGCTCTAGATAGAGCCTGGCCGAAGGCAGCCACATTGACCTTCTGGGGGTGGCTAGTGGGCAGTCCAGAAGCTGATCTGCCTACATCCTCCTCCTCCCATGAAAACCTAATCAGATCATGATCAGACCACGTCACTTTCTCTGAACTTAGTGCCTTGATGGGGAAATTAGAGCAAACTAGGTCCAGGAGGGAGAAACCACCCATTGTTTAAGGTGGGCGAAGTCGAAAACTTCCCCCAAGTGGCAAGCCTCAGTGGAGTCAGAGACATCAACATGAATATTGAGGTCGCCAACCAGGAGAAATTTCGGAAAGCTCAGGGCCCGTGGCACTATACATTCCTCCAAGACATCAATGAAGTGGCCAGCATAGCCTGGAGACCTATAAATCAATGATCCTCCCAGAGTAAAATGAGGATTGATAGTTAAAGAGAAGTGGAGAGTTTCTCCATCGACCACTACATTGGACGACTCGGAGGAGAAGTGCCACCCCTCCCTGTAGATTACTGCTAATCGGCCCCTCCTGCCTGTAACCCTGTCAGCTCTGGCAATCTTAAAACCTCAAGGGACAGCGAGTTCCATGATCGGAGCACATGTGTTAGTAAGCCACGTCTCCGTGATGAAAAGGAGCTCTAGCAGTCCATCAGCGAGCGTTTCAAAAATGTCAGCCGCATGTTTAACCATATATCTAGCATTGATTAACCCAGTCCTGATCGTCGTAGATAGGCTGGGGCAGAAAATCACAATTTGTGCACTTCACAATAGTGCAGTCCCGCCCCGCCCTCATACAGGGACCCCCACCAGCTGGCAAATTAAGTTTCAAAAGGTCGTAGTGGGAGTACCTGATCCCGCCGGGCAAGCTCCGACCGGGGGGATAACTGGCAGAATGGCTGGCCCTGGGCCCGTCCGAGGCACGGACGGGCACAGACGGGCCCTCCTTTGGCGCGTTCTGTGGTGCATCGCTATTTGAGGCCCAAGCCCCTCCCCCAGCTGGACCACTAACTCGAGTCCAGCAGGGGTCCGGGACTCACCAAAGATGGTGCCCGACCTGGCCCTCCACAGCAATCGGCATCAGCAAGCCGCAGTAAAACGGGGCACAGGGAGGCCGGGAGGCAGCGTTTAAAGTATTAAAAAGGTACTATGAATTATACACAACACAACACAATTATTAAATCAATTGGTTATTAAAAAAGCAGTTTTTTAAAATCAGCTATTCCAGTAAATGCTGCAGAGAATGAGTGAGCAGAAGAGAGTCTCTCGCAGTCTGCTCGCCTTTCCCAAACGATATCGCAAGGTGCTGCCAGCACCATGATCAGTCGGGCAGACCTGCAGATTTGGATTCTATTTGAGGCCCAAGCCCCTCCCCCAGCTGGACCGCTAACTCGAGTCCAGCAGGGATCCGGGACTCACCAAAGATGGCGCCAAAGTGTTTTGAGAAGGTATGACCACGCTAGGGTATAAAGCACCTTCTCAGGGTCCAGAATCAGGCAGGCCGCCCTAGGGTAGCTATCTCTGAGCTGACCCTAAATCTGAAAGAGCCTGCGAATATTCTGGGAAGTGTTTCTACCCGGCACAAACCCGTTCTCACCTTGGTGTATGAGTGACGGTAGCAGAAGGCCCAACCGGTCCACCAGGATCTTACCCAAGATCTTGCAGTCAGTGGAGAGTAGTGTGATTGGTCTGTACGATGCTAGGTGCATCGGGTCCCGATCAAGTTTTGGGATTGAGACTATAAGAGATTCCCACAGTGAGCTCAGCAATTCCCCTCCCCCACCCTCTAGGGCTGCTGCATACATAGTGGTCAGTCATGGTGCCAACTGAGAAATAAAAGTGTGATAGCCTAGGCGTAAACCATCTATTCCTGGGGCTTTGTTTTGAGCCAGTGCGCAGATTGCCTGTTTCAGGTCCGACTGCGTAATTACATCTTCTCGGAAGTCTACGTCCTTGCTCGGAATCTGGTGCAGTGTAAGGGGGTCTAAGAATCGGGCAAGTACATATCGGTTGCCTCGTGCAGGGCACTGATAGAGATTTGCGTAATAATTGCGGAAAAGTCACAAAATGTCAGACTGGGCTATCACGATTCCACCTAAGGGGTACCTAATTTCAGTAATTGGGCGGGTCTCTTGGTGTTGACGGGCCAATCAGGCCAGAAGTGTGCCTGATCCGTCTCCCTCCTCCCTGTGTCTTTTGGTTGTGGATAATTTAAAATGGTATTGTCGCAGGTCGGTTGCCGTAACCACATTTTCTGCTTTAGTCAGCAATGCCAATCTTAGTTCTGCCTTCTATCAAGTGTCCTGCAAGCTCCAGTTATTTGCCTGATACATGCTCCTTGCATTATAACTTTAAATTTGTCCCACTCAAACATTCTGTTGAATGCTGGGTTGTTCTCAAAGTATTCTGTGATGCTATTCTTGTGATCCTGTCAGAATACCGGGTCCTCTAAACACTTGCGTTGCCGTTTCCAAGTTGGGACTGGTGGATGAGGTGGTCTCCATCTGAGGGTTAACAGATGTGCGTCATGATCTCAAATTACTCTCCTCAGATAGTCTGAACATTGGGTCATGGGTAATATTTCCGACAAGCATAGAAACGGATTAAGTCGCACCAGAAGGTTGTAGGGCACCGATTAATAGTAGTATAGTTTAGTGATCTGGTTTTAAGTTTGCCATGCGTCAGCTAAAGCCCATTGTTGAACCCTTAGGCAAAATCATTCTGCGTGCACCTGTGCAGGGGATCCCAAGCTTAGGGGATGTGATCGATCTAAAGTCAGGTCTAATACACAATTATAGTAACCCCCTAGTATGAATTGTGGCAGAACTGTTGATAATGAGTCCAAGAATTGCCCTTGGTCCTAGTTTGGGGCATATATGCTGCGTATTAACTCAGGTCACCCGTCTAACAACCCCTCTAGGAATGCGTACCTCCCTGCTCTGTCCACTATCCTATGTGTTTCTTTAACTGAACCCCAGGCCTAAGCCATATCATCAGCAGCTAATAGTTACAAATGGATGTGCTGGTCGCTGGGATTGGCAGGGTCGCGGAGACAGCATGTGTGTGTACTATTAAGGGGGGAAAAAGAGGGTTAATTGTGATTAGCCAGCTCATTCAGATTAATGTGTCTGCCATCTGGGGGTGTCACCAATGGGGGGGTTATTGAATTTTCCTGGCAAATACTTGTGTCTCTGTCATTGTCCTCAGACGAGAAACTATGGGGGTCATCTTCTCTCTCTGACGCCGTTGCGGCTATGTCCAACTTGGCTGCTGCCTGGATGGCCCTCCTCCGTTCAGCTATTTTTTCCTCAAGATTAAGGGGGCCCGCAGCGGGGCTGGGTTCTTTCTGTTTTTGCTTCATGTGCTCTCGGTTTCCCCGGGTCCCTCGACTGCTCGATCTTATCTAGCTGCGGATTGTCTCCCATTGCGAGCCGCCCGGTACGTTGATCTCTGCCCTCTCAAATACTGCCTTTGGGTCCATAAAGAATTTGGTGCCCCCATCATTTATGATTCGAAGATGGGCTGGAAACAACGAGTATTGTACTCATCTTCAGTGGAGCATTATCTTTGCTTCTTTGAAAGTGGCTCTTTGCTGTTGCACTGCTTTAGAGTAATCAGGAAAGATCATCAACCGCGTGTCTTCGACTTGGAGCGGACCATGTTGCCTGGCCGCTCTTAACTCAGCGCCCCTGTCTCTAAAATGAAGCAGTTTCAGGAGCAGCGGTCGTGGAGGCAACCCAGGGGGGGTCATTGAACCGGGACTCTGTGGGCCCCTTCCACTGAGAGGAATGTTGTGAGTTCAGCATCTGGGGTGAATGATTTGAACCATGTTTCGATGTACAGGGATGAGAAACTTCTATTCCTTCCAACAGGTTGTTCACTCGGCTGCTACTGCTTCGGGATAGCCCCTCCAAGTCGTCCAACTTCTCCTCCAACTGAGTCACCCGGGCTTGGAGACTCTGTATACTGTCCTGATGTGCTTTTGTTAGTGGTGGAAGTCTGGTCAGGGTTTTTTCCTCCTCTGTTACTCTGTCGGCCAACTTTTGGTGATCGTCGCACAATAAACCAAGGTCTGAGGACAGAGCCCCAAATCTATCCTCTATTTTGATACGGGAGTGCTCTATTGCCGCCAGCCCTCCGTCTAATTTGTCGGACATCGCTTGTGGCAGAGCAGTTTGTGACATTTGAGTTTGGTCCAGGTCTAACAAGGGCTGCTGGTGTGATGGCACCATTTGTTTGGCCCTATCGCCACATATTTTTGTCGATCCGGGAATTTCCTGCGTTTGCAGGTTCTTTTCAATTTCTGACTAGTCGCCTCCTTCATGAAAGGGTCCAAGAGTTGCCGTTCCCAGAGGATGCCGGTAATGAAATACAAACAGCTGTCTTGTTCTCTGCTTTGTTGGTTCATATTTCAGTGGCGTTCTCGAAATGTCCCTTCAGGTCGGCTGCGAGTTGCATTTACTGTCCAGGGGGCTCCGGGTCTCAGTGCATGGGCGCCCGGGTGCTCTCTTGCTGGGGCGCCATAATTTCACTTTAGTTGCTTCAGTAGTGAGTTTCTGGTAGTAGCTTTGCCCCAGGAGGCTCCCTCTCCAGTTGTATGGCCGTGTATCCCCTCCTGGCGGAGGTTTCACTGTTTGCGGTTTCTAGCAACTGTCTCCTCAGTCTTTGCCTCACAGATGAAGAGGGAGCTCCTACCCTGAAAAGCTCTCGGTCCCCGGCTTCTGCACCAGTCTCTGCCTCACGGTGTGTGTCAGCCCCTCTGCAGTACGGTCAGGTGCTCGCTGTTGTGACCTCCCCGGATCAGCGCTCTCTCCACACCCACTTGTATTAGGCAGCTCTCCTCACCCTCCTGCTGCTGAAATCGCACCGCAGATGGCCGCTGCACTGTGTCGGTGCCACCTCACTGGTCCTCCCCTTTACTATCTCCTCACAGCTATCCCCGGCCGACCCCAGAGTAGCAGTCAGCGGGTATTATCCTGCTTCGGGGGTCCAAGGGACTGTGTCTGGTTATGACACTACAGTGTGCACAGGCCCCTGTTCCAACACATTAGGTTGTCTCAGTTGTGGTGACAGGCTGCCTCTGGTGCCTTTATTCTTCAGCTCCTCTCCCTGTCAGCCCCCACCGCTCGTAGTGCCTGGTTGTTTCTGCTGTATCTCTTGATGGGAATCAGGGAGGGGGGCCCTTCGCTTCGGATCCCTCAACCGCGTACTTGGCCATAACAATGTCCCACCACGAGGTCTGCTTCGCCGATCTTGCTTGGGTACTGGTCACCATTTACGTTCAGGCTTCCTCGCAGGCCCATTCCTCGTGCTCCTTGCACCTGGCCCCATGCTCTCCCAGGTCTCCGACCCTATTGGGGGTCGCAGGTGCCAGTCTTGCAGACAGATACCTCTCCTGCTGCGGACCTACCCAGGCTCCCGCAGAGACGTCTTGGGCTGTCCTGACCGCGGCGAGGTGTGCTTGTTAGTGATCTCGCTCCCTATCAAACTGGCACCTTATTACTACATCCTATGGTCCTCCAGCAGTGCAGGAGCATGTAGGCCGACCCACGCCTCTCCGATACAGCGCCAGTCCGAGGGGTCCTCGCCTTGCCTGCCGAGCTCCTCGGCGGTCAGCGTTTATGGTTTCTTCCACCCCCCCTGCCAAACCGCCGCCACCCGCTGAGCTCAGTTTTGGTAACTATGTCCTGCTTTGGGTGGTGGGGGCGCACTTTGCCCTGGAGCCTGCCATCTCTTCCTGGCCTGAACCTCTCCCTCGTGCCTCGGTCCGTTCTACAATTGGCATGGGGCCACCTTTCACTCCTGACACTCTGTCCGCACCTCGGAGCCGTTCCTCACCTGGGTATCACCCCGGACCCCAGCCCAGGGCCGATCGCAGAGAACCACAGGTCCTCACATGACTCTGCTCCTCAGCCTCTCGGCACCATGACTACGGCGCCAGGGGACGTCATTTTGTGTCGGGTCACCATGCGCTGTTTATTGGCTCGATTCCCGATGTCCAGCCCTAATTTTTGGGGCTCCTGCCCACGCACCTGTTGTCACCTCTGCCTGGGTGTCTTAGAGGATCGTAATCCAGACCCAGTGACCAGGATGGCTGCCGATTTGTTGGTCCAGTGGAACGGAGCTCTACACAAGGTAGGCGGTATGGCAAGAGTTCAAAACAGGAAATTGAATCAAGAACGACAAGCATTCTTTGGCAAATCTATGCAGCTTAAATAGCACCCATATTTCCTGACCCAAAATGGCTGCTGGCCTCACCAGTCTTCAAGGCTTTTGGGAACAGGCTCTCATTCCCGGAAGAGCCGTAACGATACAGACACAATCATGATCACAGTAACAAAAATATATCCTTGCGCTACCATAAGTGCCTTGGTGGTGTTGTGTTGTTCGGGTGGTAGTGACAGCCCTGGGGGACAGCAGCTCGGGCCCTACACTCGGGGGCACCTAGGGTGACTAAGGCCTAACACGTGGCCCTGGAAATAAGAGAGTTGGACATCTGGGATCTCTTTATAGCTCTCTGTACTCGTGCCTAACTGGCGTACGTGCGTGCGGGGCCCCTCTTTATTATAGGAGGTCACATGACCCAACGTTGCACGCCCGTGGCATCACAGGCGTGCCAGAACCAGGAACACAACCTTCCTCCTAAACATGAAGGAAGAAAAACACACAAAATTTCAGTAGTCCACCTAGATACCTTGCAGTCGGCACTCTCTGCTCGAAAACCTTTCAGATTAATAGCCATGATATGTGACAAACAACAGTCTATTGCCTCAAAAATAGGGTATGCCTCAGAACAGTCTTACGTGAGGTAGTCCCGCAGGCGGCAGGAGGGTTCTGGGTTTCTTCTCAGCCCATATTGCGATTCCCCTCACCTCAGGGTGCCCTCTGCACTGGTCTGGACTGGTGGCTGAGGACTATGGATTGCAATATCGGGATTCTCCATATTCTCCACGGCATCTGCATCCTCGTTCAGCCCGCTGCTCGAGTCCTCGTGATTATTACCTCCTCGAAAGTCTTCCTGTCTTGTCGATGATTCAGGGGTAGGGGGACTGACAACTGCGCCGCTTGCTGAAAGGAGATTTCAAGGGCAATGTGACCCTAGTTCAGGATGGAATCGCTTGAAGTGGGACACATTCCTGGTTACTGTCTCTCTCCCTCGGGCAGCTATGATGCGGGTACCTTTTACACTGATCACCCGCCAAGGTCCTCGTTCATAGGTCAGTCTGAGTTTACCGCTGGTTACTCTGTTTCTGAGGAGTACTAGGTCTCCCCTGCTGAACTTAACTGCTACAGCCCCTCTTCTCCTGCTGATCTGGGCATACGTTGTCTGCCGTTTCCTCACAATCCTGATCTCATCCGTCCCCTCTGGGGTCCACTGTGGATGATGGGGGATGGAGTCAGTCACTACTCGTCCCATGAGGATGTGTGCCGCCGCCACCCCGTGGTTGTGTGGGGTGTTTGCCGGTAGCTCTGGAGGAATGTGAAGATAGCCATTTCTACTGACTGGCTCTTGTCATGTGCAATTCGGATTACTTTGTTCAGAGTTCTCATGAACCGTTCAGCTTCTCCATTGGCCTGAGGCCAGCGAGGGGTGATGTGGCGATGCTGAGTGCCGAGGCACGCTAGATAGGTGGCTAGTTCCTGTCCTTGAAACGGGGGCCCATTGTCGGTTCGTAGTTCGCGCATTACTCCATGAGCAGCAACGATCTTCTCCAGCTTGGGTATGACATCTCCGGCACTGGTGCTCGTTACTATTTCGACCTCTGGATATTTGGAGTGGTCGTCAATTACCACTAGGGTGTGTCTTCCATCCGGTAGGCTGCCAAAGTCCATACTGACCCGTTCCCATGGTTGCTGAGGCCTCTGTTCTACTATGACTGGAGCTTCACGCGGGACATCTCCCGTGACTTGGCAGGCCGTGCATGATCTCACCATTCTTTCCACCATTTCATCCATGAGAGGGAACCATACTTTGGTCCTCAGTCGTGCTTTGGTCTTGACCATGTCTTGGTGGCCGACATGGGCGAGTTGTACTACTTGTTCAGTCAGTGCCGAGGGTATTACCAGCCGGTGTCCTCGTAGCAGGCATCCGGTATTGTCCTCATTTAGCTCCTCTTTTACATTGTGTAGACTTTCCATTATTCTTTGGGCTTCCGGTATGAGTGCCTTCCAGCTTTCTTTTGCACGGTGCCAGTTTCCTTTCCGAAGAGCCTCTCGAGCTCTTTGTATGCAGACATCTTGTTCCGTAGCCTCCGCGATGTCACTTACTGAGAGGGGTCGTGGACATGACCGGGCGGTCACACACTTTACATAGGCTTCCATGTCTTCGGCCTCTTCCATTTCTTCCGGGGTAGCGGCCCGGGGGTGCCGCGACAGGTAATCTGCCGGATTCCTTGCCCCTGGCTGATATTCAATGTTGCAGTTGTACTCTTGCAGTTGTAGCATCCATTTTTCTATGCGGGGTGGTGGCTTTGTCGAGGTCCCTGAGAAAAGAGCTACCAATGGCTTGTGATTGGTCACAACTGTGAAGGGCTTACCATACACGTAGAGATTAAAATGTCGGCATCCCCAGTGGATGGCTATGGCTTCCTTTTCGATTTGTGAATATCGTTGCTCCGTGTCCGTGAGTGAACGACTGGCGAATGCAATCGGCACCCAGTCCAGTTCATCCCGCTGTTTTTTGCATCTGTACTGCGCCTAGCCCGGCTGGGCCAGCGTCTACCGCTATCATGGTGAGGTTTCTGGGGTCGAAGAAGGCCAGGGTGGTGTTGTCTGAGAGGGCTGCATTGATGTCCTTGAATGCTTTTTCTTGCTCCGGTTCCCAGGTCCATGGTGTGGAGTCTTTCGTGAGCTCTCGCAGGGGAAGTGTGAGGTTGGCAAGGTCTCTGATGAACCTCCCACAGTAATTGACCATACCGAGGAAACTCCGAACTTCAGTGACTGTGGTGGGGGGTTTTGCGTCCTTGACGTCCTTGACCTTTTCTGGGTCTGGATTAACTCCTTCAGCAGAGAACGTGTATCCGAAGAATCCTATCTTTCTCTGCAGGAACTCACACTTTTCTCTGTGCAAGGTGAGGCCGGCCTCCCTCAGTCTTCGGAATACTTGTGTTAATCGTTGGTTGTGTTCTGCGATGGTACGGGCATGTATCATGATGTCATCGCTGACATTGATCACGCCCGGTATGTCCGCTATCAGCTCCTGGATCACGTTCTGGAAGACCTCCGCTGCGCTGGAGACGCCAAAACTGAGTCGGGTATATCTCCTGAGGCCTATGTGAGTCGAGAACGTTGTTATGTTTCGCAACTCCTTGTCCAGTACCAGCTGGTGGTATCCCGACCACAGGTCCAGCTTCGAGAACCAACAGGCTCCGGCCATTTCTTCAATTAGGTCATCGATGGTGGGCGTGATGTGATGTTCACGTCTGATGGCCGCATTGGGAAGGGATGTCTACGCATATCCGGACCGCACCTGGCTGTTTTGGCTTCCTCGTGACTACGATAGGCGACACCCAGGGGGTTGGGCCCGATACTTTCTCGATGATGCCAGCTGCCTCTAGCTTCCGGAGTTCTTCCTCCACCAGGGGTCTGAGGTGAAATGCGATGCGTCGGTGTCTGAGG
The DNA here is from genome assembly GCF_964263255.1 of Lissotriton vulgaris. Classification (NCBI taxonomy): domain Eukaryota; kingdom Metazoa; phylum Chordata; class Amphibia; order Caudata; family Salamandridae; genus Lissotriton; species Lissotriton vulgaris. Next base: position 505,549,274 of record NC_141694.1, read on the forward strand.
GCCACAGGCTGTACCGTTTGATCTATGTGTAGGTGTATTTCTCGACCTGTAAATCATCCAATTCCCTTGAATATGTCCGAGAACTCCATTATGAGCTGCTGCACCGATTCTTCATGAACCCCAAACGCAAAGGTGGCGATGCCTAGATCTTCAGCTGCTCGACAACCCAGCAGCATGCCCTGCCCATCTTCTGACACAAAGATTTTGGCAGTGATCGTTCTGTCACCATGGTGAATGGCAGCCCGGAATTTTCCCCGGATCTTGAGAGGGGTATCTTGACCGTATGCGAATACAGTGATGGGCGTAGAACTCAGAGCAGGGGGTCGAGTCATTGTCCTATAGAGTGCTGCGCTCATAAGATGGATGGTAGCTCCCGTGTCCACTACGGCCATGATGTCTTGTTCCGCCACTCTGATCGGGCATTACGGTAGTTTCCTGGTGCGTCGAGTGGCAGTACCAATCATGTGCACCTTGTGCACCGTCCTTTCTTCTTCTTCGTCATCGTCCATGTCGCTTTGACTCGGTTCACCTTCCGGTACTGCGTTTACCACCTGTCGGGGCCTGCGGAATTTCTTCGAGCGGCACACCTTCTCGAAGTGATTGAGCTTGCCGCATCCTGAGCATCGCTTCCCTCGAGCTGGACATTCTGGTGCTGGGTGGTTCGGGCCTCCACAGTATCCACAGGGGTGTCCGGAGGCTCCATTCGGTGGCCGGGCCGGTTTCTTCTTCCACTTGGTCGGCGAGTGGACCTGGATTTTGTTAACAGGTTCTGCTTTGACTGTTGCTTGTAGCGCTGCTTCCATGTGGGCAGCCCGGGCTTTAGATCGCTCTTTTGTGCGACCGAGGGTCAGTATGTCGGCTAGCGGTTTGCCTGATTCCTCCAGTATGCGTTCCCTCAATTTTGCGGAGGCGCAGCCCTGGATTATTTGTCCTCGTATTTCCTCCGTGACGTCAGCAAATCCACAGGATAGCGCTAGCTTCTTGAGCCTAGTGTGGTACGTGTGCAAGGACTCCTCTGGCAACTGTCGCGCTTGCCTGAATATGAATCGTTCGTAGTCCTGATTGGCCATGGGTTCAAAGTGTGCATTCAGGGCATTGATCAGTGTATGATGCGTCTTGGGAGTCGCTTCCGTGAGCGTTCTGGCAATGGAGTGTATGTCTTTGCCTCCTAGGTGGAGCACCATGGCTCTCTTTTGTTCCTTGTGTACCTTTGTGGCCTCGAAAAATACCAGGAGCCTGTCCACCCACTCTTTCCATTTGGGAGCCAGTGATGACGGTGATCCTTCCACCACAAAGGGTTCAATGGGTGGAATCGTGTCCATTGCACAGCGGGCGTCGTGTCGAGCCCTTGAAGTGTGGGGTGAGCTGTGATGATGGTGTCCACAGGGACCTGGCGTGGTACGTCACTACTGATGTGACCGTCCCTCTGCTGGGGCTCGCTCACTTGTCGAGGAGGCTTGGAGGGTATACGGGGAAGAGGCGCCGTCCGTGAGGAGATGTTCCCCCCCTTTTCTTGGAAGCAGTAAAGTAGCGGGTCGCGTGTGACCAGCGCACCCACCACGTGTAAGGAAAGTTCGCTGCGGGACCGGCAGGCACCGCGTCCGCGGGATGCGTGGGAGCGGGCAGGACGCGGTATCTTAGGCCGTGCGGTTCGGGCGGAAGCTCGCTTCACGCACGGGCAGGGAAGCCTGGTGCGGCGCTAGCCATGGATCCGCTGGGTAGGGCGCTCAAAGCCACCGGCCGGCAGGCGACTGCAGCAGGGCGCCTCTCGGGGTCCCAGGACGGCACAGCCGGGCAGCAGGCGGGGTGCTGGGGTTGAACAGCTCACCTGTGCGCCCAACGGGCTCCGCGCAATGTCCTTGTGCTCGCACAGCGTGTGCGTGTGCACACGTGGGGCACGAGCACCGCAAGCGGGGACACGCGCTCGCGGCCGCCGCACGAGAAAGCAGGTGCACACACACGCTCGGCGAGGGTTCGGCAGCCACCCTCGTCGCCAGTTGTTGTGTTGTTCGGGTGGTAGTGACATCCCTGTGTGGTAAATATTTGATTTACCGTCCTAATTTCTATGCAGGTAAGTACTTAATCAATAATAACTCAATCGGAAAGAAAAAGGCAGAGTCCGTGGTGTTAGAGTTCTTAGGGGTTTTATTCCTTAAAAAGGAATGGTCATGACCGGATATCTTGTTCCTGCCACCACTGGGGTGCAGGAAGGGATAGAGCAATATTTTATTGACAATACATAGCTTTTATACTTAAGTTACATTATAGAAACCAATACAGTAGGCGTAACAGCTGAGAGAAACAAGATAAAACACACACGTGGTAATAATACGTAATTAGAAAGCGTGAACTAGGCGTGAACATAGAGGTGTGTGCTAGAAACGTCATAAGTAGGTGTCATAAGTGGGTGGCAACAAAAAGCAGAATCTTGCAATGTCAGCAGAAATGTGAGGCCTGGATGCGCGCGCAGCTGCATGACGTGTGATTGACGTGAAACTGCAGGGTGCAGGGGACTTGACATTTACAATGGCGGAAAGAGACAGAAGTCTGGCATGTCAGATCAACTCGTACCTCTATCATATCTGATATCTGATGTTTGGGAACCATACTATCTGGGCGGAAAGGTCTCTGGGGCAGAAGCTATTCTATACTGACTGTGAGTGCGTGTATAAGCGTCTAAGTGTCTGCATGAGATGCGAGGGGCATGGGCCTGCCATGGTAACAGAGGCTATGAATTACTTGCACGGAGACAGTAAGGCCAGGCCCTTCGCTCTGCAGCTGGGGGATGTTTACTTAAACTAGTAGGCAGGAATGCATTTTCGGAGAGCGGAACAGATAACTCGAAGGTTGAATTCAGTCTTGGCAGGCAGCAGGCTGAGCTAAATGCGGTGAGCCGCGCAGGGAGTAAGGCAGAGGTCACGGGTACAGAGACAGCCTGGGCTGAGGCTTTCAGAGTCAGAAAGCGGAAAAGGCTCGATGGCAGAATTCAGGGCCTGCTTTGCCAGAGCTGAAAAACGTGTAAAGTACACCACAAAAAGACGTTGGCATGGCATACTTAGGAACGGACTATTCAACCCATTTTGGGTGGGTCTGAAAGAGGACATGTTAACGTTGGACGCAAATGTATTTGCGTCTTCATAGCTGGCACAGGAGGGAAGTTACATGCACTTTAAGCTCGTACATGGAGACGGTGGGGTACACGATAGGGAACATAACTTGACCAAAAATTTATATTTCCTCATTCCCTCCTTGTTCCCTACGGACCCTTCATGATATCTCGATCCTCATGAATCGATCAGTCTGTTCTTGTAACATCATTTGCTCGTCTCTCTTCCGTTGTCGGTTTGAGAGAAAACTGGAATGTTCAATGCACGATGTGGCGCACAGTCCACAAATCGCTGGCCCACACTGTAGGCACAGGCAACAACTGAATACTATGACAAGGGCAATGCCTAGGAAGGATAGGATCTTCCATCCCCAAGCGGTTAACGTTGTCCAGAACCAACCGGACCAAGTCCAGGTGCCTGGATTCTGATGTATCGAACTTGCAATCTTATGAAGACGTGTAATAGCTTTGTAGACAGTTGGCGCGTTTTCTGGAATGAAAACACAGCAACTTGACCCGATGACCTTACAGGCCCACCTCTATCTGCCAAGATGACGTCAATAACAAGACGATTCTGAAGAACAACAATCCGCATAGCAGACTGTTCCTCTGTTAAGTTACCTAGAGCGGAGGCAGTTTCATTTACTACTGCTTCGAGTGTTCTGGTTAATCTACGTATTAATTTACTGTTTTGGACGGGGCCTGTGAAGAAGAAGAAGCCTTTATTGAAATCTGTGTATTGCTCCCATGCCGTTTCGGTATAGTCGACAATCGGGAGATCTCTTCTGAGTCTACTTTTTACTAGATTTGTATTTCTGTGATAATCAGGAGGGGCTAGGAAAACAGGTGGCAGAAGGAAGGCAATGTAACAGGTACCATCCCAATCTGGAGGTAAGCGTATGTATGCGGTATGGCCACAAACAAAGTAGGAATGACGAGTAGCTTTAAAGGAGGACTTGCCATGATCCCTGAATTCGACCACGGTAGTACATTTACTATGACCTAAGTGTACTGAACCCTTCTTTCTGACACATAAGTCACCTGTGACTGGTAGTACTGACATAGCAGGGAGAACTGGTGCGGCTTCGGATTCAACAGTGAGGATCATAAGGTTAATTGTATAATTACCTAATCCATATACTTCATTTTCTAGATCAGTTCCTACTCTAGTGGGGAGTCCCTTCTTGTCAGGGTAACAGGCATTAAGCAGAACTAAGTTCAAGTTTCCCCAAACCCAGCTCCCTTTAAAAACAGCGACATCAGGATCTAAGGAATTAATTATTCTAAACCATGCACCACAGGAGCCATTATGAGTGAACGGGTACGGAAAGAGGGGCAGAACTCCCTTGTATTTCTGGTAGGGAGGGAGTCGGCCACATATCCAACAGTTTGTAGCATTGTTAGTCTGATGGGAATGGTGTAACATACTAATGAATGTGTTGTTGCGCAGCGCGAGTCTGTAAGAAAGTTCGTGGGGAGGTAATTCACTAAAAGAATGTTCAGCAGAAACATTGAAAGCAGATTGTTCACGTTTGAAGATAGGGTAGTATATGGGAAGCAATATGCTAGCAACAATAATCAGGAGACTTAAAAAGAACATAATCAATAAAGTCACTATACAGTGACTACGGAGTGATTTGCAATATGCACGTTTCTTGAATTGTCTCTCTCTCTCTCTATCTCGATCTAGGGGATACATGTCAGAAACTATTTAACCGATTCACCTAGGGGAGGACTTAAACAATTAAACTGTCTGACTTGCTAGATCGAAGTTTCAGTCTGTACTCCTCTTGGGGAGTTTTCTCTCATTCGGGAACCTTAAAGTCACTAGGTTCGATACAGTCTTTGGAGGGGGTGGACGAGTCTGGGTCTGGTTTCAGTTCGTTGCACTTTTTAATATGACTCGTATGGATCCACCCCTTTCTGCCTTCCACCTTGATCCCGGTCTTCGTAGTAAGAAGGACGGTCTTCGGCTCTTTCCAGCGGGGCTCCAGCGGACTTTTCCTGTCGAAGTTCCTAATTAGGACAATGTCCCCTGGTCGGACATCGTGTGGCTTTACATCAGTGTTGTCAGGGAAGGCTGCAGCAACCTGTGAACGACATGATTGGAGTGCAGACATCAAGGAGGCAAGGTAATCTGTCAGCATATTACAATCGACATCAGTAATTTTCTTAGGCATGGGCGTCCCCCACATATTCGGTGGTCTACCAAAGACCACTTCGTACGGGGATAGTCCTGATCTCGAATGGGCAACCATTCTCATGTAGAATAATGCAACTGGCAGGGCGACTATCCAGTCGACCCCTTTCTCTTTACAAACTTTGGCAAGGCGGGTCTTTAGTGTCTGATTATGCCTTTCTACAAGGCCTGCGGCTTCGGGATGTCGGACACAATGGAATCTCCACTGATACCCTAGCAGAAGGGAAACATGCCTCATAAGTTCGGATGAGAACGGCTGTCCGTTATCCGAGTACACGACACGAGGCAAGCCATACCGTGGGAAGAATTCTCGAACCAGCTGCCTGGCAGTGGTCGGGCAGTGTAATCTGGGACTGGATATGCTTCGGTCCAACGGGAGAGTGCACAAACAACTACGAGGACATATTTGAATCCTCGACAACGGTCCATCTGGATATAATCCATCTGGAGGACTTCAAAAGGGTGATCGGGAGGATGGAATCCACCTTGCTCTACAGGAACGCTTTTACCGGGATTGAACTGACAACAGATCATGCAAGTACGCACTTTCTGTTTTGCTGCTGCTCGTAAGTGTTTGTTGTACCAGAGATTCTGTAAACTGTCTAACATAGCTTTCTCTCCTAGATGTGCCGGACTATGTGCTGTATTTATCATGATTTGAACCATTGAGTCGGGGAGAAACCATGTAGATTTTCCCTTCGTGACCCATCCTTGATCTGTCTGGATCCCTGCTAGTTCAGTCCATTTCTTTATTTCATCTGAAGTAGCATGTGTCTGGATATCGATTACATCTAGGGTGGGATCCCTGACTGACATACACTGTGTTGGTACTATTGTCTTTGTCACATCGGTAGTCTGGGTGTGAGTCAATGCTGTATGTTTTGCTGTCTGGTCTGCCAGGTCATTACCCTGGGAAACAGAATCCGTAACTTTAGTATGTGCTTTACACTTCATGACGGATATGCCTGAGGGCAGATGTATTGCTTCTAACAGTGCTTGAATGAGGGGACCGTGTTGTATTTTGGCACCATGAGAGGTCAAGAAACCTTGTTCTTGCCATAGCATTCCGAAGTCGTGTACGACTCCGAACGCATAACGGGAATCAGTGTATATGTTAACATTTCTGTTCTTGGCTAGTATACAAGCTCGGGTCAGAGCGATGAGCTCCGCCGCTTGAGCAGACAGTGTGTCAATGCGATGTGTTTCTTTAACTTCAGTTTCAGTGGTCACTGCATACGCGGCCACTAATTCTCCTGTACTTGTTCTCATGCATGAACCATCCACGTAAAGTGTCAGGTCTGGATTTGTCAGTGGGACATCTGTTAAGTCTCGTCGAGGCTTTGTTACTGTATTAATGATCTCTATACAATCATGCGGGGCTGGATCTGTCATAATTGTAGGTAACAATGTTGCGGGATTCAGAATGCTGCAGCGTCTGATTTCTATGTGTGGCTGGAATAGTGTCAATTCATAACCTGTCAATCGTGCTATAGTCAAGTGCTGAGTCTGAGTTCTGTTTAAAAGAACCTCTACAGAATGTGGAACTTGTACTGTTAATTGATGTCCTAAAACAATTGAGTTGCTCTGTCTGATTGCTAGTGCTGTTGCTGCTACTGACTTCAAGCACGCAGGGAGTGCCTGGGCTACTGAATCCAATGTACTTGAAAAATAAGCGCAAGGCTTATGTGAACCTGCTTGGTCTTGAGTGAGGACAGACAATGCTGTACCATCACGTTCTGTAACAAAAAGTGTGAACGGTTTGCTGTAACATGGTGTCGCTAGAACTGGTGCTTGACATAAAGCTTTCTTTAATTCCTCAAAAGCCTGTGTATGTTCCTGAGTCCAAGGGAGGGCAGTCGAAGTCGCTGCCTCCTGTGTTGTTAACTGAATCAGTGGTTTAGCTAGAAATGCATACTGAGGAATCCATTGTCTGCAGTACGAGGTGAGGCCTATAAAGGCCCGCACTTCCTTTTGTGTCTGGGGTTGTGGCATATTTATAATTAACTGAATGCGATCGGGAGTGAGCTGTCTCCCCACTTTGGACAGCAAGTGACCCAAGTACACAACTTGCTGAACACAGAATTGTAGCTTCGAAGGAGACACCTTGTATCCCTTGTCGGCCAGAAAATGTAAAACTGTCAGTGATGCTTGTTCACATTCGGGCTCACTTCGTGCGGTGATCAGCAGATCATCGACGTATTGCAGTAAGGCAGTGTTAACTGGCATTATGATACAATCAAGTTGTCTTTTCAGTGCTTGGCTATAGATGCTGGGGCTTTCTGTGAATCCTTGAGGTGCGCGTGAAAATTTGAAACTTCGTCCATTTAAACTGAATCCGAAGAGATATTGGCTCTCCGGGTCAATAGGTACACTGAAGAAGGCGTTCTTGAGGTCAATTACAGTAAAGAACGTTGCTTCTGAATCAATAGCAGTCAATAGGGAAGAGATGTCGGGAACCACAGGGTACTGTGGAACAATACATTTATTCAGTTCTCTTAAATCAATCACCAGCCGATATACTGGCGGTGCATTGGGATCAGTACGTTTAAGAATCGGAATGATAGGGGAATTACAGATATTGGAGTCGGTCTCTACGACCACTCCTTGGGCAATGAGCTCTTCAATGATTTCCAGTAAAGCCACTACAGCATCGGGTGGTAACTTGTATTGTCTGATTCTGGGTAGAACAACACCTGGTTTGAGTGTAACACGGTATGGTGTAATGTGCATACAACCTACGTCAGTTGGGCCTTTTGCCCATAAGTGATCCGGTACATTTTTCAATCTGACATCAAACTCTCGTAATACATAATGACCCTTAAAGTCTCTCAAGAAAAGTCTAACTCCTTCCGGAGAACAACAGATCACTGCTCCTAGAGCCTTCAATGTTTTTATTCCTAACAGATTTTCTGGACAAGATTTCGTAAGTAACAAGTCTGTAACACGTGATAATGGACCCACAGCCAGGGGGACTGGTTTCGATACCTCATTTACAATAGGCTGTCCTGAAAAACCAAGGGAAACATTCTGTGAGCCTGAGAGGGGTGCCCCTGGGACTTCATCATGGCTGATTGTGGTGCAACTTGCCCCTGTGTCAATTAAAAACTTTCTGTCTTTTCCCAATACTTGACTGTGTACATAAGGACCCTCTTGATCTACAGGAATTTCAATAAGAGGCAAGCCACCCTCCCTCTCTAGGCTGTTTCATGTATAACGTGGATAATCGGGGTAATCAGATTGGGCATACTGGTACATCTGCTGCGAGACTTGCTGAGTCGCGGCAATGGGCTGTGGCTGTGACTGTGACTGTCTCTGTGGTACTGCTACTGTCTGTGCTGCATGTGGTGAAACATGCATAGGCTGTGTATTCTGCATGGGCTGTATATTCTGTGAAGTCTGTTGCTGACCCTGATTTTGTCTAGGTGGATGCGGTCTTTCTTTAGTTTTACCTGTCGATATATTATGTTTCAGAACTGGGCATTCATGTACGTAGGGACCTGGCTGCTTGCAATAATTGCATGTCCCTTTAACGGGAGCTGCGGCGTGACCTGTCTGGGTCGTACCCTTTCTCTGACCGTCGGCTGGAACCGACTGGGCCACTAACATTTTCATTTTCGTGTCTTTCATACGTTTCTGTTCCTGATCCTGTTCTTCTCTAATTCTGTTCTGATGGTATTGTAACATCTGTAACATCTGGGATGGCGTATTTGCTTGCCAAGTACTTTCAACTTTGTACACGCGGTTCTTGACTAGTGGCAGGGAATTCTCGACTAATTTTGATACAAAAAGATGCGGGTACGACTCGCTACTTGGCTTAAGGCCACTATTGATAATAAAACATTTCTCGAATCTTGAATAGAAGTCACTAGTATCTTCATCGTGTTTCTGTTTACAGGCCGAAATTGCGTCCCAGTCTTCCTTTCTAGTTGTCAGTAATCTTGGCAGAACCTGTACTATTAAACCTGGTAATGCTTTAGTTTTCTCCCCAAGGCCTAGCCCAGGGGTACGAAGTTTCTCCTCGTCCTCTATTTCTGTCCACACAATCTTTTTATCTCCCACCTCCCATTCTCTTTCCTTCAGTTTCTCGTAGATGCCCGTGGGCAGCAGTACCTTTAACATTTTCATAATATCTTCATATGTGTAATCTCCCATCAGTAACATGTCTTTAAGTTCTCTGTGAAAACCTGCAGGGTCTTTATCGTGACACGGTACTAGTTTCTTCATTTCCAATAGTTCTAACTTGGTCATAGGTGTGTGTACATACACACGTTTCAGGGCGTTATCAGTACCCATGACTGGGTGTACTTCTCGTAAGGGGTTCTGACTTTCAATGCCATGCAGACGCTCCATATGATACATTTTTCTTTCTGGGGGCGGAGCGGGAACGTATTCGGAGCTTAAGAACGTGTTATATCTGTGCCGTTGTTCTAGAATTATTTGAATTAACTTGGTACTTAGGCCTCTCCATCTATCCATGAGTAGTGCTTCTAATGTATCGTGTAAGGGACCTGGGTCAGAATGTTGATGTCTGAATAACGTGAGGAGGTGCTGAATCATGTATACACCTGCTAATTTCTGCTCGTCTGGGGAAAGGTTCAGGAATGTCTGCGCTACGGTGTCATCATTGTATATGTTCGGATTGTCAGCCCATAGTACAGCTGACCGGGCTAGTTCTTGTTCATCCATAGAATTTAGTACATGGTACCCCATTCGTTCTCGAAGCATTTTATCAGTCTCTTGAAACTGATGTTCAGGAGAATTCGGTTTTGTTATGCCAGAGAGGAAGACTCTCTTGCTTTCTGGACGAATGCCTTTCCTAAGATAAGTTCCTTTACCTACATACGCTATTGTGTCTGTAGTCTTTTCTGGTTCTTCAGATCCTTCCTCCTCCTCAGAGGAAGCTTCTTCTTTCTCATTCTCGTGTTCTTCTATTACTGCTCTTCTTATTTTCCTGTACATACTGTCTATGCAATTCTGTTTATCATGCTTTCCTTCGGCTATATTTTGACCCCACTTTGTTAGGGCATTCATTTCATCCTGTTCTGTCTCAGGCCTGTCTCGTTCTCTTATTAAGCAATTTATGAAAAAACGTAATATATATGCTTGAGTGTCGACTTTCTGATGTGCCATGGCTTCCTTAATACTTTCAGGGTTTTCCCCAGTTCGAACAAAATGATATATCCTATCTAGGTGCTGTTTCATTCCTGAGAATAACACTAGGTAATCTGTAGCTTGTCGTAAACGTAGCGATGCCATCAACATCCTATCGTCTTTACCGGGTACTGGATCGTATCTGCAAACTTGAAGCGGTTCTTTGAGTATGTCGAGACGGGGTGATTGGAATGCAAAGGGCCTCTGCATGTCCCTAAGGTTTAATCTGTGTGTTGCTGGCGGGGTCTGGTAACCCCCGGTCGCACCTCCTGAGGCGGAGGCTTGAGCATTATCTCTCTGTGGAGTCTGTATCTGTACTTGAACTTGTCTTTTAGGATGATCTTGCGCAAGCGGATTCGGTATCTTAACCTTAGGTGAGGGGAGTGGTGGAGGTGGAGGAACGACAGGCTGTCGGTCAGGGGGAACTTGTTGCGGTAATGGCGGGGTGCGATCTGGAGGCGTGTTGCCATCTCCGTCACCGTCAGTAGGCGGGACGAGGGCACGTGTATTGGTGTAAGCGGGTGCTACATCATTGAGATAGGAATTCAGAAAGATGTCTTTAGTAGTCCTGTGTTTTACTTTAATTGGAACCAATGGTGGTGGCAGATTTTTCGGCATTTCTGAAGTGGCCTCAGGCGTACCTTCAGCTACTAAGTACATACCATTTACAAGATTGTTTCGTGCGCGGTCTACTTGTTCTGATTTTACTCGAATTCCTTCAGTAACTAATTCGTTTTCTCGGGCTTTATCTGATTCTTCTCTATGTCTGTCTTCTCTACGGAGTGCTTTTTCAGCACGTTTATGTGATTCTTTACGCCAAAATTCTATGGCGTCTTTCTGAGATTGTCTGGCTTTCTTTTTCCATAATGCTTCTTCTACCTTCATGATGCACTCGGCATCCCATGTTCCGGTAACAGGCCATCTGTGTCTTTCGTCTAGATGCTTAGTATAATCGGCCCATAAATCTAGATACAATATGGCGTCTATGCCATGTTTCTGATACATGAAGTTTCCAGGAGTGTCCCTAGGGGGGATAGGAATTTCTTCCTCTAGTATCCCTTTTCTAGTTCCTATCTGTTTTAACTTATTGAAAAACGGCATCTTGTCTACTTAGTGCTGAATGCTCAATCCTAGCTGTTTAATTCTGACTCTGAACACAATTAGTTACACCAGAACACAATAATGCACATTAGAAACAGTCACTCATACCACAACATTAAACACATAAAAAAAACATTTGAAACATATGACTACCCCCTATACTGGATGTACTGCTAAACAGCACAGATACACTGTTGAGAACAGTGCAAGAACTAGGATAACTGATATACTGCTAAACAGTACAGATACACTGTCTAAAACAGTGCAGACCGAATTTGTGTACCCAAACCCGTCTAGATACGTCCCAGCAATGGTACTCACCGGGAAGCACGGAAAACAGAAGGCCTCGGAAAACTCGACTGGACAGGACCGGACTCGACTCGACTCGACACGTTGATACTTCGGAAAACTGGTGGGCCTCTTGACAACTCGGACCTTGCTTCTTTCGGCTAGGCTCTGGTCGGGATCCTCCGCGCTCCTCACCGCCTCGTCTGGGTGCTGATTGCAGTCTTCGTCGCCTCCGTGGGCCAGAGGGAGATACAGGAAATCCTGCCAGTACGCGTAGTTTCCGTCTAACTGATGGCAGGGGACAGAGCTTGCAACGCACCAACCGGCGCGTGAGGTGGGGGAGGGGTCCCTGTTCGAGCGCCAAAATAATGTGGTAAATATTTGATTTACCGTCCTAATTTCTATGCAGGTAAGTACTTAATCAATAATAACTCAATCGGAAAGAAAAAGGCAGAGTCCGTGGTGTTAGAGTTCTTAGGGGTTTTATTCCTTAAAAAGGAATGGTCATGACCGGATATCTTGTTCCTGCCACCACTGGGGTGCAGGAAGGGATAGAGCAATATTTTATTGACAATACATAGCTTTTATACTTAAGTTACATTATAGAAACCAATACAGTAGGCGTAACAGCTGAGAGAAACAAGATAAAACACACGCGTGGTAATAATACGTAATTAGAAGGCGTGAACTAGGCGTGAACATAGAGGTGTGTGCTAGAAACGTCATAAGTAGGTGTCATAAGTGGGTGGCAACAAAAAGCAGAATCTTGCAATGTCAGCAGAAATCTGAGGCCTGGATGCGCGCGCAGCTGCATGACGTGTGATTGACGTGAAACTGGAGGGTGCAGGGGACTTGACATTTACAATGGCAGAAAGAGACAGAAGTCTGGCATGTCAGATCAACTCGTACCTCTATCATATCTGATATCTGATGTTTGGGAACCATACTATCTGGGCGGAAAGGTCTCTGGGGCAGAAGCTATTCTATACTGACTGTGAGTGCGTGTATAAGCGTCTAAGTGTCTGCATGAGATGCGAGGGGCATGGGCCTGCCATGGTAACAGAGGCTATGAATTACTTGCACGGAGACAGTAAGGTCAGGCCCTTCGCTCTGCAGCTGGGGGATGTTTACTTAAACTAGTAGGCAGGAATGCATTTTCGGAGAGCGGAACAGATAACTCGAAGGTTGAATTCAGTCTTGGCAGGCAGCAGGCTGAGCTAAACGTGGTGAGCCGCGCAGGGAGTAAGGCAGAGGTCACGGGTACAGAGACAGCCTGGGCTGAGGCTTTCAGAGTCAGAAAGCGGAAAAGGCTCGATGGCAGAATTCAGGGCCTGCTTCGCCAGAGCTGAAAAACGTGTAAAGTACACCACAAAAAGACGTTGGCATGGCATACTTAGGAACGGACTATTCAACCCATTTTGGGTGGGTCTGAAAGAGGACATGTTAACGTTGGACGCAAATGTATTTGCGTCTTCATAGCTGGCACAGGAGGGAAGTTACATGCACTTTAAGCTCGTACATGGAGACGGTGGGGTACACGATAGGGAACATAACTTGACCAAAAATTTATATTTCCTCACTGGGGGACAGCAGCTCGGGCCCCACACTCGGGGGCACCTAGGGAGACTAAGGCCTAACAAGTGGCCCTGGAAATAAGAGAGTCGGACATCTGGGATCTCTTTATGGCTCTCCGCACTCGTGCCTAACTGGCGTACGTGCGTGCGGGGCCCCTCTTTATTATAGGAGGTCACATGACCCAACGTTGCACGCCCGTGGCGTCACAGGCGTGCCAGAACCAGGAACACAACAGGTGGTAACATATTATTGAGATGTGTGAATAATATGTCAATAAATGTCATGATATGTGCAGGCCCAATAACAGCAATATTAGTAAATTCAATCTGAATGCATGCCGTAACTTGATCCTGAATAGCAGCACAGGGATCAACAATAATGATACCACTGTACTCCGTGCTCCATGCTCATACAATAAGATTATTGTTGCGAATAAGAACAATGTCAATGTGCATTCAGACCAGAGCAAACATAATCTCGTTAATACCAGTACAAACTACATCAATGTACAAAATAACACATGTATGAATAATGGTGATAATGTAGAGAAAAATGGTACCAGTGGCTGTCATGTTACTTTTAAGCGTTTCGATGAACTCACATCATTGCTGTTGAATTCACCCAAAGTGACCTCTTCATTAACCCAACGGCAGAGATACAAGGTCAGGCACACCTATCGAGTAACAGGTCATAAGTGAGGGCCGCCATGAACCAAAGACAAACGCGCACCCAGGGAAAACCCTGATCGATTCCACAGATAGATAGTTGCACCACAAACAAATTGAAGATATTGGCCCTAATAAAACCCTTTTGGACAAAGGCTATTGTTCTTCAGAAATACTACAAAGTTAGATACCACATGTATAAAGGGACACACTCAACCAATCCGTAAACAACAAGCACACCACACGTAATGATCACGCCCTTCTTATGTCGGACATCTGGACACATACACACTGACCCACACTAGCTCTCCTGAGCTTAGTAGTTATCTGTGTCCCACGTTTGTTGATATACAACTGAGGTGCTTTCTGGAATGTGTAAAAGTGTTTTATTGTACCTCATGAACTGTATAAATGAACAATCAAGACTTTGTACATCAAGAGATTTTGAGCAGATGCATTCTGTTCAGGCTTTTCCGGCCACAGCGTTTAATTAAACAAGCATGTTCCTGTTTTCCAAAATGCCATTTGTTTTTTCATTTATTTGAGGTAAATTCATATCCCAGCAACAATGTCCTACACTCATCCAGGCAATCCTGACATAGGCTATCAATGAGAATAGCCACCTGCCAGTAGGGCTAGATGCTGTTATTAACCTTGAGCCCTCTACTGAAGGAGGTTCAGAGCCTTCCCCGAGTGTGGCTTAGGAGGCCGGCTACAAAGGGCTCCTTCAAATCACTTCTTTACTCAGTGGTATACATTATACCCTCGGCCTGAATAACCAAGGAATATTTGCTCTTAGAAAGGAAATTCTCAATTTTCCTCCCCCTGCTTGTCCTTTTGTTTTGTTCTTGCGAGCATTCCATCTCTGTGGATGGCTGCAGACGAATCTTGATGATCTTTGTAATAATGTTCTGCATCGGCTATGTTAGCCTAGGGGTTTGAGATGTCTAACAGTGCCAACATCCCTTTGGTGAGGAGAGTAGGCTGGATTGGTCGTTCACAAAAAGAAATTCAGGATTCCTGCTTCATTATCATTTTTTGCTATGCTAGTTACCCCAGGAATCTCACCCAGAAGCTGGGCCAAGTCAGGAAGTCAGGAAGTCAGATTCCTACCCTGCTTTTATGTTACTTTTATAATCTTACAAGCTACAGATTCTAACTTTCTATCCACTTTAGTTCTTACACCTTTCTTAAAACCTCAAACCACTACAATGTTTTGACAGACTTAAGTGCTATTGACTGACTTTCGTCTGAATGGTCCTTCAGAGGTTAAGGATTACACCCTATTGGTTACCACCCCTTCCGTGTATGCATTCCTCTTTAAGCCTTCCACTCCTTTGCATCATGAATTAGATGGAATGCAAAGCGGCTGGGGTCCAAACTAAGGAAGTCACATTGGATATCCTTCATTGGAAAATATATTAGCCTTTTCTAGGAAACATGAATCACAATTTCTGAGGTTTAATAAGGGTTTGTCCGCTACTCTGTTCAAGCTGTCCAATGTCATGATGGGTGGGCAAAAGGCGGCCTTCCTATTTGGGTTAAAGCCACCCTATGTCTAGAGTTGGAGGAGATTCCTAAGGTGCATCATGCTTTTCAGTGCATTTTTATCAAGTGCGGATGTCTTTGTACTTTTATCGCATCAATTTTCACAACAATGATTTTTTTACACCAAGAAAAATGTAATCTATGCACTTATTTAACTTTGTAATCAATTTGAAAGTTGATTGTCACTCCTCTGAATCAAATTGTATGATTCACTGTAATTTTAATGCAAAGTGTGCCTTAAATCTTGAGGTGGGAAATGATGCTCTGTTTGTTCTGGCTAATAAGACAAGTTCTGAGAGGGGGACAGACTGGGGAGGTATCTCACCGCACACAATCTGGTTAATTTACTGGAATATTTGGATAATGGTGTTGGCTATCCACCTTCATTTCGAGTGCGGGGACACGCAACCACAATTAATTACATTTTTGTTACTAGATATATTTTGCACTACACTATTAGGGGTGGCATATGGGAAGATTTTGAGAGGACACCATTAAGACCTATTTGTGAACTTTTCTCTGCCTTTTTTGATAAACACTGCCCTTTTTGAGAATTACTGAACCTCCGATGGTCCAAGAACAACCATTGGTCTGGGATAAGGGTCTAAGGTTGCATTGGCATGGGCAAAACCCTAGTGAGTTTTCTGTCCAAAAAGCTTCAACAGCATTTGAGTGTTATCTTGTTCTGTCTTTTGGAAGTGCCTGATGGCCCTAATATCCTGTATTTTTAGGTGCTTTGCTGTCTTATTAACACGTCCCTTCTAAAGCCTGTAATTATGGGCCTACCAGTTGGTTTGATTCCACAAGATCACTTGCTAACAGGTAGCTCAGAAAAACAGTTTTAGCCAAGTCCAGGATCCCGCATAGGTGGGGAATGCTAGGAAACAGTACAGACAGCACATTTAAAAAAGGGGGGATGAACTCAGGGAAAAGGATTGCGATCGCCCCACTGCTGTTGGTAATCAAAAAGATATGGTCCCCGCCTAGGCAATGAAAGGCAAGGGAGCACCAGATAATAAAATATGCTGCCCTATCTCTGCTAACAACTGGCTTAAACACTTTTGCAGCATATAATGCTCTCCTTTTGATGTTGATATTTTTGCTCCTGGCTAGCTAATGGGGTACTGGCAGGGACACCATCGGTAGAAAAGGTGACTGCTACTATTTCTGAAATTTCCAATTCTTAATCACCCAGTCTGAACGGGGTCCCGCTAGACCTTATTAATGGAAACTTGGAGCTATTGTCCTCTTTTCTAACTAATGTATCACATCCTGTAACAACCAGTAAAATCAACCTTCCCATTAGTAATTTCCGAGGTCCTGGCTCTTCTCAACAATTATGTCAATTTTAAAGAAGGGAACAGGTCAGAACCCAATTGTTACACTCCCATATCCCTGGCTGATTCCACAGTGAAAATCATTGGCAGGGTGATGGAATGGACTCATGAGCATAACATGCTCAACTTCAGTCTATATGGTTTCAGAGAGTGGTTAGGTATAAGGGAGCAGTAATCAAACCCACAAAGCAGAGAAACCTATATCGCATCAATATTGGAACTCCTCTGTATTTCAAGTAATACCAGATCAAGTTCCCCAGAAATACATAAATAATGACATACGAGACTCACTAGAAACACCAGAGGTAGGACCGCAGGTGTCTTAAAACTGCCCTAACACACCTTGCGGTGTCATGCTTCATCATTGGGCCGCATCAGACACCTAGGCGCAGACCAACACTCTAGGTGGAGCATAAGATTTTTTTGACGAAGACAGGTGGTAGGGGTAGTAAAAGTAGAAAACGGGAGTGATAATACACACAAGACACTTGCAACATTAAGTGGAAAGGAAAACATACAAAACATATATGGCGGGATTACTTCTTTCCCACACTGACAGGACCAAACCTAGCAGTAAAGTGTAAAATAAAACAGGCTAGAGGTTTCCCAGTATCTACTTTATTCCAAAAGGAAAACTCTGGCTGGATTAAAATGTGAAAATGGAGGTATGTATAGGGAAGTTATGAACCTGTGATCCCCTCTGCTTTTACCAACATGTTTCTGCCTTTCTTAGTTGTCTCCACCTGGATGACTTTAGGCTTTCGTCAGGGTGTTAGTCCCTGCTTTCCAATCCCTACCCAAATCGGGTGAATATTACCTTAAATTCGTTTTTTGAAATGGACAAAACTGTTCCACCTTTTGAGATCACCCTCGCCAGAATTTCTGTGGGGAAGCAGATACCTAAGGAAGTAAACACACATAAGGTACTCCATGAGTGTCTAACATGAGTGTATGCCAAGCCATTAGGATATCTATATTCCTCACTCTACTGGTTTTCCAACAGAGTCTCGCATCATCTTCTCATTTACACGCAGCCATAAAAAAGGGAGCAGTGCCTGAATCTCCCACTTATGGTGGGGAAATATAACACTGCTCGTCACTGCCCTCTTTACCTAGCATTCATGGATATATTGAACTCTACCGATTGTGTGAATTGTACTAAATAAGGGTGGATTTTGCTCGATTTGGGCTTTGATGTTGCATTAGTACACTTTTTCTTTTACGTGCATGATTGCTCCACCGTTGTTTATCCTTTACATTATTAGTGTGATCCCTTCTTTACTGCCACAATAGACGTCCCCAAGATAAGCAGTATTGTCATCCCTACCTCATTGTACCTCATTGTATTTGAATGATGCAGTCCTCATGGCCATACCTCCATCCCACTCCTTAGGTTGGTTGATTCCTTTGTTGTATTTATTGCAAACCTGGATTTGATCACACATTTCAGTAAGACATATGCCCTGTGGCACTAGCAAACACAGGGTGCCTCATATAGCATGTGGGGGCCAGCGTTTATATTCTTTCCACAGCTTCCATAACTTAGGTGTAATGTTTGATATCTCGGGGTCAGGGCACCCACATCTCAGCTAGTAATTTAAAACTATCTAGTGCGGCAGGTGCACCGAGTCTTCCATGGCCGGTAGGGCGCAAGGCTTTGGCTCCTCTCACATCTATATATAGCTCCCAGACCCAGGCTGCCTCCACTGCCTGTTACAGTGCAGGGGTTTGGGGCCATTTGTCCCAACACCAACACCTTAAAGCTAGAGGAGAATCGAATTTGTAAGCGCTTACTGGTCCAGGTATCCCACAGCTCGCATTTCATCTTTCAGGGCGAGCTCGGCTTGCTCACTTAGATGACAGTATTAAACTAGCTCAAATTCTACTCTGGATTTCAGAATGGGTTAACCCTGAGGAGAGTTTGAATGGGGATATTATTAGAGACCGCCGTCAGTTAGGTAAAGGTTCTGCTGTCCCTTGGTTAGCCTGTGTTGAATCACTTTTTATGGATATAGTCTGCCTGGAGTTGTTTCATTTCCCACTCTCCCTAATGAGGATACAGTAGCTGTTAAACCATTTTTTTTTTTAAAACTAGAGTTCACAATTGAGGGAGAACACGGAATGTTGTAAAATTGCTGTATGTAATTATGTACATTTAAAAATTAATCTTAGCATGGAGCCTTACCATACTTGAAAAATAGGCAAACGGAAAAGGTCACTTTTATTTCGTTTTGGGCTGGTATAGTTCACTACCTGTTTTGTTTTCCTCTGGGATTTGCCAAAGAGGACCGTTGGGTCACTTTTGCCTGCGACCGACCTCAGAGCAAAAACTGTGCTCCATTTCATCTTTTATGTAACTTTTATCGGCTGTACACTAAGCATATTTTGCTGCTTTTAGCTGTTAGAAAGTGTTGCTTTGTTCATTGCAGGGTTGCCTTAAGATTTTTGCAAATGTTGAGTACAGAGGAAGTCTCTTTCCGGATGGGCACTTTCCTGATGCTCACTATAGGAAAAGTTTGATGAACTGATCTCTTTGTGAACAAACTTTTGTACTGTTTTCATCCACTTTTAAGATATTTCTTTTCTCTTATGGAATATCGAAAACAGCCTGGCCGTGGAGAGGAGCACCATCACCAGCTGGGGAAGGAACGCTGCTACCAGTTGTTGAGGCTGCAGGTTGAACTATCATGAATTTTGAGCACAGCTTTCTATATGCTAAATTAGCCTGCTTTGATGTCTCCTAACCTACTAAGGAAATACTGAAGCATTGAAAATACAAACAAAATGTTGACACTTAATGCTCGCAGCAATGGGAATACATGTTCCATCATGCACCAAAATCTAGTGCACTGAACCCACGCCCAATAAAGGCAGGTGAATAAAACCGGAAATGAAAAGCGAGTTTTAAATGTCATGTTTGTTGCAGCCCAGGAAGAAGAGGCTTTGACCTTGAAATGCATTGGCAATGGAAATATTAATTGGAACTGAAAAGCAGTCTGCATTGTGAGGCCAGATGGCAGAAGGCTGCTGTGTTACCTCTTGTAGCTCGGGCACATTGTTCAAAAATATGCACACGGCAGCCTGGCCGTGGAGAGGAGCACCATCACCAGCTGGGGAAGGAATGCTGCTACCAGTTGGTGAGGCTCCAGGTTTTGAACTATCATGAATTTTGAGCACAGCTTTCTATATGCTAAATTAGCCTGCTTTGATGTCTCCTAACCTACTAAGGAAATACTGAAGCATTGAAAATACAAACAAAATTTTGACACTTAATGCTCGCAGCAATGGGAATACATGTTCCATCATGCACCAAAATCTAGTGCACTGAACCCACGCCCAATGAAGGCAAGGGAATAAAACCGGAAATGAAAAGCGAGTTTTAAATGTCGTGTTTGTTGCAGCCCAGGAAGAAGAGGCTTTGACCTTGAAACGCGTCGGCAATGGAAATATTAATTGGAACTGAAAAGCAGTCTGCATTGTGAGGCCAGATGGCAGAAGGCTGTTGTGTGACCTCTCGTAGCTCGGGCACAATCTGAAAAAAAAAATATATAGAGATATATATATACAGATGTATATATATATTTCACAAAAAGGTCCTGTATGCCCCAATCCTTGGGACGGCCACTCACAGGCATGGACCTCGTAGTTTCTCCCAGGCAAAATCAACGACCTCCACACAAATCATCGTGGAACAGCAGTGCAGAATTTATTTCGCCATAAAATCACTAGGACTATTGCCCTCCGTGACGCGTTTTGCTCCTATTGGGAGCTTGGTCACGTGATGCGTTCATTTTCTATGACTTTTTTAAAGTGAATAAAGTGCACAACTATCCTTAGAAAAAAGGCTGAAAGAGTACTATACAATAGCACTCGACAACAGACTATGGCACCAACATTTAAAAGACAAGACACTCAGTACAAATACTGATAGTAAATAGCAACTTTAGAAAATTAATACATAGTGCATCGAAATAAATACAAAGTACATTGAATAATTCATGCTTAATAACGTAGGAATTAAACCTCATGCTTTTATAACGAATATTAAATGACTGTGCAAAACATGCTATGACATAAAGTGCTTGATGCAAATATCAGTGCCTACATTTAAATTGCACAAATAAATGGAATACAGTTCCATGGCTATGTATAGATATAGTAAACAACAAACTTAGGGGTCTGAATCAGAATCCAATAGTGATTCTCAAATGCTGTGCCTATGCCAACTCGTGTGCGTAGGAACACAAATTATAAGTAGAATTAACAGACCATATCGCCAGAATGTGAGACACAGGTAACCGTGAGTCACCCCTTGTTGAGGATTCCCATCAAAGTCTTGTATGGATCAATATTCTCATCTGGTAATCCTTATCGGGTATTGTGTCTCTTGATCATTGAGACCACTAGCATACCCTGATAGCCGGTTCGGGGTAGCGACCCACAATCACTCGGGTATACCACATGATCTTGACATGATGGGAATGTGCAGTGCAAAAATAATATATGTGGTGATTAAAAAGGGATAGGGAACTTAACAAAAACCTATTTTAATGAACGTTAGCCCCTTCCTGTTTAAAAACAAGAACAGTTTGGCATAAACATCGCAGTACACACAAATAGCTGCGGAGAGACCAACATGTTTCAGCCTCAGAGGGTGGTTCCCCAGGCTTTCGTCAGGGTCTCTGTTCTCTAATAATGCTACTGCTTGTGAGTGATGAATAAAGTGTGAAAAAACGATATGAAAAAACACACAAGTGAAATATAGCAGTGAAGGATATAATGTTCCTTCATCTGTACGAACTCCTCTTTGGCACCTGGTGTCTTAGTATTGTCTGTAGGGGACAAACTTACAAGTGAATCACATTCAGCTACCCTGGTCCGTACAGGGAGATACACCATTTCTAGAATTTTCGCAACTTCATTACTCACCCAGTGTGTCCGGGGAGTGGACCTCACCTCTTCCTGGACCTGGCTCAGGATATGTGAGACCCCGCTCTACAAGGACAGAAACCGACTTCGTGATTACAGTGAACAGAGGGATCAAGTGTTGATCAGCTCTGACAATACACCATCTACGAGGTCACAGGGTCTTCTGAACGTAGAGTTAACTGACATATACCAACTAGTTCCTACTTCAAAACTTCCATCCATTATATCGTTAACTATATGCTACAATTGTAGCCATGTTGTTATGACTAGTTTGGAAATGGACGACAAGAAGCAAACTGGAAAGCACCCTTGCTCTAGACATTGTGGATAGACTTAAGAGCTACAATCCTACCTGTCCGTTGTTGTCTCGAACTGTGACTGAGTCAGGGGGAGGCAATGGGCTATCATCGTCACTCATACTTCAATGGTCTGGTCTACAGACCCATAGCCAATCAGAACCTCCGGAGGAGGAGTTATACCGAAAGGCTGGGATGAATATCATTGTCATTCACATTGTCACTCATCAACCACTGATGTCGGGGATTATATACATGGCTGAGGAAGTCAAGTTGTGTCTCAGTGTGCCCTCGATGTTTGCGTGGTGCAGGGCAGTACTCTGGCTCGTAGTCTCACGGAGCTCTCGTGCTTGGAACTACAAAGTGATGTGGTGCATGGAGCTTGTGTAGTTTATTGGTTCGACCTCAGCAAGGAGTACCGATGTTATTCGCTCACATGTAAGGAACTACATAATGACTACGCCCGCTCAGTGTGTGTAGTTCAGATGACGCCAAACCGCTGTGGGGCGTTTTCGCGGGAAAGTGTGGAGAACTACCGAATGACGTGATGTATCTTTCGTCGGTAGTTCAAGTGAAGTGCAGTCACCGCGTAAATGCTTTGCACAAACAGTCCAACTCAAACGAAGGACACCCTTCTAATATGTTCAAGATAGACTGAACCAAGGTATGTCATCATTCAGTCCTTGTCTATCTGTGCCCAGTTTAAATACCCACTTTTGTCCTTACGGAACAGAAAATTGGACACATCGCTCACGTGTGGTGGAATGAACGGCTTTTCCAGAACATGCCACTTGAAATCTGTTTCTCCATGGTTGTTTGTTATGAAGTGTTTGGTGAGTTTTGAAATGTCCTTCTTGCACCGAAACGTGCTTTTGTGTTCTTGCATCCTCACACGCACCTTTCTCGTGGTCATTCCCACATAGCGTTCATTGCATGTACAGGTGAGGAGGTAGATCAGGTTGGTACTATTACAGTTTGAAAACTGTCACAGTTCCCAGGGTCGACCAGTGCCAATGTCCACACTAGTGATTTTTGATGTCAAAGGGCAAACAGAACAACCACCACAAGGATGGTGACCCAGCACGGGGGGTAGGTCCCACAAAGTGCCTACCTCTCTCCTAGGTGTACCTTTGGGACGAGTGTGTATCAGACGGTCCCTTAGGTTTCTAGACCGTTTAAAGGCAAAAAGAGGGACCTCAATTTTGTCTTTACCACTGTTTAAAATACACCAGTGTTTTTTAATGATTTTTTGAACACTGTTGGACTTGGTATTGAAAGTACTCACTAGTGTCAGTCGATTCAAAGGTGGTTTCTCAGGTTTAGGTTCAAGTAATGCAGCACGATGGTTGTTCGCTGCTCGTTTGTATGAACGCTGAACAAGTTTCCTGGGGTAATGTCTAGAGGTCAGCTGTTTAGACAGGTCGCCTGTTATATTTCACTTGTGTGTTTTTTCATATAGTTTTTTCACACTTTATTCATCACTCACAAGCAGTAGCATTATTAGAGAACAGAGACCCTGACGAAAGCCTGGGGAACCACCCTCTGAGGCTGAAACATGTTGGTCTCTCCGCAGCTATTTGTGTGTACTGCGATGTTTATGCCAAACTGTTCTTGTTTTTAAACAGGAAGGGGCTAACGTTCATTAAAATAGGTTTTTGTTAAGTTCCCTATCCCTTTTTAATCACCACATATATTATTTTTGCACTGCACATTCCCATCATGTCAACATCATGTGGTATACCCAAGTGATTGTGGGTCGCTACCCCGAACCGGCTATCAGGGTATGCTAGTGGTCTCAATGATCAAGAGACACAATACCCGATAAGGATTACCAGATGAGAATATTGATCCATACAAGACTTTGATAGGAATCCTCAACAAGGGGTGACTCATGGTTACGGGTGTCTCACATTCTGGCGATATGGTCTGTTAATTCTACTTATAATTTGTGTTCCTACGCACACAAGTTGGCATAGGCACAGCATTAGAGAATCACTATTGGATTCTGATTCAGACCCCTAAGTTTGTTGTTTACAATTTTAGTTCTAGCGGGGGATAATACTTAGGCTGGGTCTTTAAACATCCCTCTAGCCCTACTATATTGTTTGGTTTCTCATGTTTTAGAGCAGCGTACAGCTGCGGGCTTTTTAAGTTTGATCACATGAAATGTGATCAGTTCTATTCTACTGATAAGAATAGGTCTGAATACTGACATATACCTGACGGTTCCTTTTCGTTTGCTTCTTAGTCCTGCTTATTGATTAGCTACAATGGCTGAACGCCATGGTTTAGCCTATGATGACTCAATGTACCAATCTATCCTAGACAACATGCCGAGCATTCTAGAATCACTTCCTACACCAGCAGTCAACACGACCGATGACTGGACTGAAGTTCTAGCATTGAAAAAGTCACACTCCCGAATGCAGACTCATGGGATTATCATGGCAGAATACATGAGAGCAAGTTGTGCACCCCCTGGGCTTATAGTTACCAATGCTCCACGACTCTTTCTCAATGACAAACAATTTCTTAAAGATTGGTCGATGATTGCCTGGCGCTGCACCCGTGACTGGCTAATTCTCATTATCAGTACAGCTAAACGGGTAGCAGACGTAATCTTGGTCGAAATACAAGTCCTGGAGGGACAGATCAAGGCAACCGTCACCACTAACTTTAAGAAACACAAAGACAAGTCAGATAAAACCAACAAAGAATTTGCTGACTCTATATTGCAGACTAAGCTAGAGAAATTCAAAAAAGACCTAGCCAAATTCAAATTAGAAACTGTCTATCCCTATACCAGTGATAACTACAAAGCCCCAGACTTCAACAAACAAGGGAGAAGATATGGATCCAATTATTCAGGATCCAGCTCAGATACAGGTAGTGACTCTGATACCAACAATCAGTCACTGAATGCCGGACCCAACCGAGGCAGAGGAGGTAGATACCAAAACTACAGGGGTCAATACAACATGCCAGGTCAACCTTGGTGGCCACCAGGACCTTGGGGTTACCCAGGCAATTTTCAACCACCAATGGCTCCCTTTCCCGGTTTTTCAAATTTCAATAACCAGCCTTTTTTAGCGCGTGGCCCCAGACGGTCACGGGGCAAAAGAAGATCGGCACAAGGACAACCTCAGGTCCAATGGGAGGATACTGCAGGCCCGCACGCAGGAACCCGGAGCCACACAAGAAGGAGTGCCCAAGAATAGCAGACACACCTGAGGAAAGTTTGGTAGTCAACTTGAGTCAAAGAAATCTATCAAACATAGAGGAAGTTGTCCTGAATAAAGGACTAGGGTTTGTGACGACAGATGAGGGTGACCCATTTATACTCCAAATTGAACTAGCCCAGTTCTTTCGCAAACTAAGGCTACACTACTTCTTCAAGAACAAGAGTATTGAGGAATCAGAACATGAAACAGATACCAACACTGGCTTGAGGAATAAATCCACTTTTCTACCACCAACACATGCTATACCACCTCAAATACTCACTTTTAAACTGGCTGTCAAGAATGACATAGAACAAATACAGTACTCCTCCAGGTCGGGCTACAATAACCTGACAGCAGCTGAGAGACAGGCTCTTAAAACACTGACTCAAGATGGAACCATAATCGTGAAGCCCGCTGACAAAGGGGGCTCCATCTTTGTCCAAGACGTGGAGACATACAGGACTGAATGTCTCCGACAGTTGAATAATAACAATGCCTATCGTCTCTTGACCACAGACCCCACTCCTAGACTGATGAACGAAATCAAAGTCTTAGTGGAAGAGGCCTTAGCAGAGGGCTGGATAACCACGTTAGAGGCACAATTTCTGCAGGCCAAGCATCCCACCATGCCCTATTTTTACACCCTTCCTAAGGTGCATAAACCCCAGAGACCTCCACCGGGCAGGCCTTTAATATCTGGCCAGGGCTCTCTTCTAGAACAACTCTCTGCGTTTGCGGATCACTTCCTCAAACCCCTGGTACACACAATGCCCACCTACCTCAAGGACACCAATGATGTCCTTCGAGTGATTCCTGATATAGCCTTTGATCATGAGACTGATTACCTAGTCTCCCTTGATGTAGAGTCACTGTACACCTCCATTCCCCAGAATGCGACTCTAGATACCATCAGATCCATCCTGGAAGAATCGGAACTTGACTCCATCACCCCTGTGCCCTTCATCATGGCTCTGGCTACCATAGCCATGAAAGAGAATTTCTTTATGTACGAGGACCAGATTTACCATCAAATCTCTGGGAATAGTATGGGCAGTATTTTTGCCCCTTCCCTAGCGAATCTATACGTCCATAAGTTTGAACAAACCACGGTATTGCACCCTAACAATCCTTTCTTTCCATCCATAATTTGGTGGAAAAGATACATAGATGACATCCTCCTGGTTTGGAGAGGGACCAAGGAATCAGTCCTGCAATTCCATCAATGGCTCAACAACCAGAACAACTACCTCCGCTTTACCATCGAATTGAGCAAAGACAGGGTACCCTTTTTGGACCTTTCGATCTATAGTACTGGAACAGGCTTACAGAGTGAGCTATACCGTAAGCCCATGGCAAGAAATTCTCTGCTCTTATATGAGAGCCAGCATCCCAAGTCCCTGAGGGATAACTTGCCCTTTTGGGCAGTTTCTTCGAGTTCGACGGAACTGCTCCACTCCAGAATCTTTTGAACGCCACGTAGGCGACCTGTCTAAACAGCTGACCTCTAGACATTACCCCAGGAAACTTGTTCAGCGTTCATACAAACGAGCAGCGAACAACCATCGTGCTGCATTACTTGAACCTAAACCTGAGAAACCACCTTTGAATCGACTGACACTAGTGAGTACTTTCAATACCAAGTCCAACAGTGTTCAAAAAATCATTAAAAAACACTGGCGTATTTTAAACAGTGGTAAAGACAAAATTGAGTTCCCTCTTTTTGCCTTTAAACGGTCCAGAAACCTAAGGGACCGTCTGATACACACTCGTCCCAAAGGGACACCTAGGAGAGAGGTAGGCACTTTGTGGGACCTACCCCCCGTGCTGGGTCACCATCCTTGTGGTGGTTGTTCTGTTTGCCCTTTGACATCAAAAATCACTAGTGTGGACATTGGCACTGGTCGACCCTGGGAACTGCGACAGTTTTCAAACTGTAATAGTACCAACCTGATCTACCTCCTCACCTGTACATGCAATGAACGCTATGTGGGAATGACCACGAGAAAGGTGCGTGTGAGGATGCAAGAACACAAAAGCACGTTTCGGTGCAAGAAGGACATTTCAAAACTCACCAAACACTTCATAACACACAACCATGGAGAAACAGATTTCAAGTGGCATGTTCTGGAAAAGCCGTTCATTCCGCCACACGTGAGCGATGTGTCCAATTTTCTGTTCCGTAAAGAACAAAAGTGGGTATTTAAACTGGGCACAGATAGACAAGGACTGAATGATGACATACCTTGGTTCAGTCTATCTTGAACATATTAGAAGGGTGTCCTTCGTTTGAGTTGGACTGTTTGTGCAAAGCATTTACGCGGTGACTGCACTTCACTTGAACTACCGACGTAAGATACATCACGTCATTCGGTAGTTCTCCACACTTTCCCGCGAAAACGCCCCACAGCGGTTTGGCGTCATCTGAACTACACACACTGAGCGGGCGTAGTCATTATGTAGTTCCTTACATGTGAGCGAATAACATCGGTACTCCTTGCGGAGGTCGAACCAATAAACTACACAAGCTCCATGCACCACATCACTTTATAGTTCCAAGCACGAGAGCTCCGCGAGACTACGAGCCAGAGTACTGCCCAGCACCATGCAAACATCGAGTGCACACTGAGACACAACTTGACTTCCTCAGCCATGTATATAATCCCCGACATCAGTGGTTGATGAGTGACAATGTGAATGACAATGATATTCATCCCAGCCTTTCGGTATAACTCCTCCTCCGGAGGTTCTGATTGGCTATGGGTCTGTAGACCAGACCATTGAAGTATGAGTGACGATGATAGCCCGTTGCCTCCCCCTGACTCAGTCACAGTTCGAGACAATGACGGACAGGTAGGATTGTAGCTCTTAAGTCTATCCACAATGTCTAGAGCAAGGCTGCTTTCCAGGTTGCTTCTTGTCGTCCATTTCCAAACTAGTCATAACAACATGGCTACAATTGTAGCATATAGTTAACGATATAATGGATGGAAGTTTTGAAGTAGGAACTAGTTGGTATATGTCAGTTAACTCTACGTTCAGAAGACCCTGTGACCTCGTAGATGGTGTATTGTCACAGCTGATCAACACTTGATCCCTCTGTTCACTGTAATCAGGAAGTCGGTTTCTGTCCTTGTAGAGCGGGGTCTCACATATCCTGAGCCAGGTCCAGGAAGAGGTGAGGTCCACTCCCCGGACACACTGGGTGAGTAATGAAGTTGCGAAAATTCTAGAAATGGTGTATCTCCCTGTACGGACCAGGGTAGCTGAATGTGATTCACTTATACGTTTGTCCCCTACAGACAATACTAAGACACCAGGTGCCGAAGAGGAGTTTGTACAGATGAAGGAACATTATATCCTTTACTGTTATATTTCACTTGTGTGTTTTTTCATATAGTTTTTTCACACTTTATTCATCACTCACAAGCAGTAGCATTATTAGAGAACAGAGACCCTGACGAAAGCCTGGGGAACCACCCTCTGAGGCTGAAACATGTTGGTCTCTCCGCAGCTATTTGTGTGTACTGCGATGTTTATGCCAAACTGTTCTTGTTTTTAAACAGGAAGGGGCTAACGTTCATTAAAATAGGTTTTTGTTAAGTTCCCTATCCCTTTTTATTCACCACATATATTATTTTTGCACTGCACATTCCCATCATGTCAACATCATGTGGTATACCCGAGTGATTGTGGTTCGCTACCCCGAACCGGCTATCAGGGTATGCTAGTGGTCTCAATGATCAAGAGACACAATACCCGATGAGGATTACCAGATGAGAATATTGATCCATACAAGACTTTGATGGGAATCCTCAACAAGGGGTGACTCACGGTTACCGGTGTCTCACATTCTGGCGATATGGTCTGTTAATTCTACTTATAATTTGGGTTCCTACGCACACGAGTTGGCATAGGCACAGCATTAGAGAAACACTATTGGATTCTGATTCAGACCCCTAAGTTTGTTGTTTACAATTTTAGTTCTAGCGGGGGATAATACTTAGGCTGGGTCTTTAAACATCCCTCTAGCCCTACTATATCGTTTGGTTTCTCATATGTATAAATATACCCAAAGCAAGTCACTTATCATAATGTTTTTTAACCTTGAAACTTAACGACTCCACTACCCATGTCAGAATGGTATTAACAGCACGAGTGTGCATTTGTCATATAGTCTACTTCCAAGGTCAATGCTAGAAAAAGTGCTGGTGCATCTTAAACTAACATCCCGACATACGCGGTACTGATGATAAGCGTGTTAATGCATCCTCGACTTAGAGCCTGACATTTACGATGTACTCCTACATAATCTCACAAAGATGAATAAAGTGGAAGTGCATAATAAAGTACTCAACATGAGATCACAGATGTGTGTAAAGTGCTCGTACATCTTCAATTAACAGCCTAGCGACAACGCTGTGACTAAACCTAAGGTCTCATTGAGGAATAAAGTGCTGCTGCATATCCTAATAACATCTTGTCAATCGTCATATGTCTAAAAATTCACGGATGGTAAATATGGAAGTAAAAACTTAGGTTTAGTGGAGTCTATTCTATGAATCTATAATAGAAAGACGTGCCATTTGTTCGATATGTGCAAAATAGTGCTGTGCAAAGTGCGTGTGAAGTGCAATTAATAATAAAACTCAGTAGCAGCAGAAGACAAGAATTACAAACGTTTCTTAGGCCTAAGCATTCTCAAAGTACCCATTCAATCTCCAAATGTTTATAAAAGACAGTTAGATCAGAACGGGGGAACAGTAGAGTAAAAATGACTCAGAGGTCACTGATACAAATATCTGGAAGTGATGTACCTAATCTTAAATTCTTATAAAAAGTTATGGAGATCTTCATTCATATTCAACCCATTATGTACTTGTGTATCAAGAGCTAGAATGAACTGGGATTCTTTCTGTCGGAGTAGTTTATCATGATTTCCTCCCCATCCGGGGTTAGAAACAGATCCCAAGACTGTATATTCAAGATCTTTGAGTTTATTGTCATGGACTGACTTGAAATGCCTAGCCACAGGATAATTATGATCTGAATTTACAATCGCCATGACATGCTGAGGTATACGCTTACTAACAAAAAGGAGTTTGGCCCATGTGGACAGAAGTGGGGTAAGGGCCCAAATACTTTGTGAAAAAGAAAGGAACCCACACTTCGGTGTGTTTTACATCATTCAGTTTTGGATGAAAAGATAAACAAAACTTAATATGTTTATCAAGGCGGTTATTTACACCGTTTTATTCATCAATTTTTTTTGAAAAAAACTTTTCATGTACAGAGAAATACCACTGGCATTTACGTAATAGCCAACAAAGTCGTGATAGCTAATCTTTAACAACACAAAACATGAATTCACAGACATAAACAATATGAAAGCATATAACTGGTGAGGAAAAATTTGCAACAAAGTGAAAATTTTTCAAAAGGGAGGGAAAGATGTCAAGATATTTTTTCAATATACGCAATTAAGCAAACATATATTCCATCAAAAAGCAATTATTGCCCAAAAAGCAGTCTTTCAATGAATCTGCATGAAAACAAATAACCTCTCAGAAAAAATGTTTTTTAGGCTATAGATTCCTAAACATTTT
This sequence comes from Lissotriton vulgaris, assembly GCF_964263255.1. Classification (NCBI taxonomy): domain Eukaryota; kingdom Metazoa; phylum Chordata; class Amphibia; order Caudata; family Salamandridae; genus Lissotriton; species Lissotriton vulgaris. The sequence continues at coordinate 505,580,297 of NC_141694.1, forward strand.
GTTCATATTTCCAAACTTAGGACGTAATCCTGTTCGCCTACGCGTTTCGAGTTTGAAGGGTTTCTTCACAAACTCTCTTCAAGGCCAAATGAATTCTTTCCCCTGTTCCTTAAACTTCAGGGGACTTGAGGTAAGTTCAGTTCATCCAGAGCGCTAAAAAGGGATTTGTCGAGTCTGTGCGCTTTCTGGATATGTGACCGGGAGGGAATCAGGTGGACGCTGCAATTTTATTTTTGGAGGTGGGCATATAGCCGTCGTTTCCAAATCGTCTTTGTTCAGGGAGGGTCCTGGAGTGGGCCGGCTCCCTTTTTAATTTTTCATAAGCATCCGTGAATGTATCTGCTGGTGTGTCAGCGTGTTCAACTTCCTCATTCCCAAAATGTTAGTTTTAGTTGTTCTACCCTGGAATGTATTCAGTTGGAAATATTTGATGAGTTTAATTTTCCTTATAAATTTGAATAGATCAATCCGTGTTTGATTATAGGGAAAAAAGTTTTTGGGACAAATTATAATCCCATATATAGATATATATTACCTACTGGCGGTCGCCAGTAGGTAGTTATAATTAGGACCTAGCTTCCATAGGAAATCCGCAACATTCAATGAATCTTGCAAATTTCTCCAAGAAGATGGTTTGCTCCGCTCCGCTCCGATTCGTCAAGAGGGGGCAGAGAAAAAAGGGGGGTTCTAAAAAGTGTTTTCCCAATGCAATTTTCCATGGGGACCTTTAACACAGGCCACAGCTCGAACTGCCGAACGGAATTACACCAAATTTGGCAGAGAGGTAGAATTTGGTTTGCAGATGATGGTTTTTGTTGAAAGGTGTAAATCTGTGCAGTAGGTACTGAGAAAATCAAAAGCAAATTCCTCTATATATATTCATGGACGAAGTACCATCCGAGAATTATACGCGTAGCCTTAGGAGTACGAGCTGCATGCTAATTGGCTGTCAACTGTTTGTCAACACTACAAATCAGGAAGTGTTGGCAGCCATCTTTTCTCTCGGTAGAACCAACGCACAAGAAAACTGAAAAACAAGTGTGCAAAAGACACAAAGGCGGGCAGTGTAGAAACACCCTGACTCCCTAGGCCTCCTCAGGGGGTCTCACCAGGACCCCAAGGCCCAAAACATTATTATTAGTTTTAAAAAATTGCGGGATGCGCGAACGATACGCGAATGGCATTGAAAAAAAAAAGAAGAAAACCTGAAGCCTGCTTTAGTGCTATTTAGCCCCCGGGGGGCCAAGTCTCGGGAGCAATGTAGTTTATTATAATGGAGGCCCAGAGGGGCCCCTAACCCGGGGATCACCACCCCAAGGCTTTTTTTAAATATATGTGCGGGGGCTCACGACCCCCTTTCAGTAAATGTAAATGTATATGTGTGTGGGGGCTCTAAGGACCCCTCAGCCCTGAGGACCCCCACCTCTCGGGGCTTTAAAACATTAACTGATTGGGGTCTCTGAGGCCCTTTCAGCCCCGGGGACCGCCACCCCCCAAGCTTTAAAATATTAATTGAGGGGGGTTCTGAGGCCCCGGAGCCTCGGGGACCGCCACCCTCAGGGCTAGGGAAAAACGGCAAGGGATTCTTGCACAAGGCGCAAACTGAGAGCGGACGGGCTTTCCTTTGATGCGCCCACTGATCTTCCGGCCCAGCATGCTGAAGATATAGTCTGGGCCAGGAACAACTAGAGTGCCTACCCAAGTGCATCACTCATGACATGGTCAGTGACATAACTCAAAACATCATGATGCCATCTCAAATGACATCACTGATGACATCATCCATGTGATAATCTGATGTACTTCCCTTCAACCTAATATAACCTTTGATACATCCACGCTACAATGCAGACTTCGATTTTCGAAACCATAGACACACCAATACCAGTTACTACATACGCACTCACTGAATTTTTAGGTTTACGCACACATCCACTCATTCACCCATACACTAATTCATACATGCAGTCACTCATCAATACAGCACTATCATATGCACTCATGCACCTATACATATACTCACACACCACCACTCATCCATAGACTTACTCACACACCTCTTCGGTCATGCAAAGAATCAAGCACACCCATTTAGTCACCTATACAGTTATACACAGACCACCTCACATAAATATACAATAACTAAAACATACTTACTCTCTTATAGAATCACTCAAACAAGCAGACACTCATCCATACAGCCACTCTCACACTCACTCACTCTTACGTATAGTCATTTATATACCCCAAAACTCTGATATACCCCCTTTCACATATGTAGTTACTCACACATAAACAACTGGGACATCCATTCACTCACCAACACACCCAGACACTTACTCACCTACCCATACAGCCCTTTACATACGCACTCTTGAACCCATACAGCCAGTGAATCACCCACTCACACATCTATGCACAGTCATCCACCCCCACCCACTCACAAACACACTCATATAGATACTCAGACAACCAATCAATAACCCATAAGACAGTCATGTAGCTACTCACCCACCCATGCAGCCGCTTACACCCCAACTGACAGACTGATACAGACATTTACACAGTTTCCTCACTAACCCATACATTCAGTAAGATATGCTTAATCAGTCACTTATAAAATCAGTCACGTACCTACTAAATCATCCATTCAGACACTTATACACCTACTCATTCTTCAATACACTTTGGCATCAACATATATATAAAGCATATTTAAACCTTAAAGAAACACACATTCACGGGATGATGTCATCAGTGATGTCATTTGAGATGTCATTAGTGATGTCACTGACCATGTCATGAGTGATGTAATATGTGATGTCATCAGCAGTGCATTGCGTTGGCACGAGTTATAGTTAGCTCTACTAACTATATTGTACGAGAGAAATGTCCAACTAACTATAACACCCCTGAAACCTATGGTTTTTTCAGTGGATATATATATATATATATTTTTGTTTGGATATATCTATATGTGATCAAGGGCAACTGCCCGAAACGCGTCGTCTGCTACACTGCTGAATTTTCTGGAATAAAGAACCCCTTTTGCCACTATTTGGGATTTGCTGGTCTTTTGTTTGATCGCCGAGGCACTGGAGATTCCAAGCTGACCTTTGAGTTGATAAATAAATATATGTATATATATATATATATATATACATATATATATATATATATATATATATATATATATATATATATATATATATATATATATATATATATATATATATATATATATATATATATATATATATTACCTACTGGCGTTCGCCAGTAGGTATATATAGTTAGGATTTTTTTCCTATGGGATTTTTGAAAATTCTATGTCTAATAACTTTGGCGTTTGTGGATGGAATTGGCTGAAATTTTCAGGAAAATGGCACATTTTGTTTCTGAGCAGCCCCTGAAAATTTAGGGGGTTTCGTCAAGGGGGGCCGAGAAAAAAGGGGGGTCCCAAAACGGGTTTTTAACATTGAGTTTTCCATAGGGCGGTTGGCCTCACTTTTAGCTCGAACGGCTGAATGGATTTGCACGAAACTTGGCAAAATTGTAGGGACTGTTAGCCCAATGTGCCTTTCCTAGGTCTCAATATATGTGCTCCAGTGGATTTTGAGAAATTAACGTTTTAAAAAACAGATATTTCTGTGACAGCGTCCCGGCTAGCGCTGCGGTTCGCGTACTTTTCGCGTAAAGGAACTTTGCGAAGCGAAGCTGATTGGCTCTCCGGTGTCTGTCAACATTCTAAACAGTCCGGAGCGGCCGCCATCTTGTCTCTCGGTAGGATCGAGAGACAAGAGGAGGCCAAAACGAAGGGGGAAATGACCATAATGGGGCATAGTAGATCCTCCCTGACCCCCTAGGTTTGATGTGGAGGCTTTAAAAGGGCCCCGCGGGGCAAAAAAAAACCCAACATTTTTTTTGCGTGGGGTGCGCCCGGTACGCGCCCCGGAAAGCGGTCCGGGGAGCGTACTATAAGGAAACAAGAATGATAGACTTTTTAAATATTGTATGTTTATTGATTGTTTGTTTTGTTGTTTTTTTTAGTTTTTTATATATATATACTCACAGCATCAGTGGCAGTGCTTTATAAATGTTTTTAACTGTGTTTGGTTGATAGCACTAGCGCAGGTACATTATGATACATGACATCTTTTGTTGTGGTTTGAACTAAATCATGACATATATGTACAAACTGCGAGTATTTCATGCACTTTAGGGCACTTGAGCACTGTTTTTCAATAACATCCTATGGGTATCACTCAGGGACATGATATCAGTAATTCGCACATACGTCATGACTTGTATAATTCCTATTTTAGTATAAATAATGAGTCTATATATTTTTTTGCACTCCTTTGTACATACTCCTAAACCCTTACACAGTTCACATTGAGCTCAATTATGCACTTGCACTTTATTTCTCCGATATGCAAATTCGATCGGATTTACAATGTTTATCTAAGATGATATATTTTAATAATATGAATTTACATTGTTTAGAAGGAGCTCATATGTGTACATATTATAATTTGTTTGATTGAGCTTGTACTCAGTGCATATGTGCAGACAAGTATTTTTTCTATGTCCCTTACCCATGTGACCTGATGTTATTGTTTCTACTTTTATGAGCACAGTATATAAACACCCCCATTGGTCATTTGAAGCCATGTGATCAAGGCCGTTTTTTGACGGCCGAAACGCGTCATGCCGATGGCGAGGGAATAATAAAGCCACTTTTGAATTAACTTCTGGGTGTTTTGGAGATCTGTACCTGATAGATGTGTGAGGAGTCACATTGCAGGACCTTGTTTCTATATATATATATATATATATTCACAGAAAAAACCATAGGTTATACTCCATATATAGTTAGGAATTTGCATTTACAAAACCTTGAAAATTCAATGAAAAAACCATTGGTTTTAGGCCATATATAGTTAGGGATTTGCATTTAGAAAACCTTATTTTACTCGCATAAAACCATTGAAATTCCATATATAGTTATAAGCGCTAACTATATATCGCACACCCGCAATCCACTGCTGATGATGTCACATATTACATCATTCATGACATGGTTAGTGACATCACTGATGACATCACTGATGACATCTCAAATGACATCACTGATGACATCACTGATGACAACATCCAGTGACTGTATGTTTCTGTAAAGTTAAAACATGTTTTACATATTGAAGAATGAGTGCATGTATAAGTGTCTGGATGAAGGATTTACTAGGTGCATGACTGACTGATTGAGTGAGTGATTAAATGTGTCTCACTGAGTGCATGGGTTAGTGACTAAACTGTTTTAATTTGTGCATCATTATATCTGTTGTTCTACAAACTGCTGCATATGTTGTTCAGTAGCTATATGAGTAACTGTATGGGTTATTGATTGGTTGTCCAAGTATTTGTATGGGAAACTGAGTGTGTGTGTATGGGTGGCTGGGAGGTGTGTGACTCTGTACATAGATGTGTGAGTAGTTGATTCACTATATGTATAGATTCACAACTGCATGTGGAAACAGCTGTATGGGCGGTTGACTGTGCATGAGTGTATTAGTGAGTGAATGGATATCTCAGTGCTACATGTCAAATTAAGTACATATGTAAAACACAGTACATGTGAGAGTTGACATCTATAAATAACTGTGCATAAGAGCTAGTGAATGTGTGAGTGGCTGTATGGATCATTGTGAACATGTATCAGAGATTTTATAAGAGAGTAAAGTAAATATGTGTTAGTATATGTTTGAATAAGTAAGGTGTGTATAACTGTATAGTTGAGAAAATGGAGGTGTGATTGATTTTTGGCATAACTGACTAGGTGTGTGAGTAACTCCATGGATGAGTGACTGTCTGTTTACACTGATTGTATCTAAGGTTATATTAGAGTCTGAAGAGGTTCATGGTATTATCACATGAATGATATCATCAGTGATGTGATCAGTCATGTCAAATAAGATGTTATCAGTGATGTCATCAGTGATGTCATTTGAGATGTCATCAGTGATGTCATCAGTGATGTCACTAACCATGTCATGAATGATGTAATATGTGACATCATCAGCAGTGGATTGCGGGTGCGCGATATATAGTTAGCGCTTATAACTATATATGGAATTTCAATGGTTTTATGCGAGTAAAATAAGGTTTTCTAAATGCAAATCCCTAACTATATATGGCCTAAAACCAATGGTTTTTTCATTGAATTTTCAAGGTTTTGTAAATGCAAATTCCTAACTATATATGGAGTATAACCTATGGTTTTTTCTGTGAATTTCAATGTTTTTTTAATAGCAAGTATCAAAAGCTGTCAAATGTCAAGTATGTGATAGGTAAAAACGTTTTCATGTTTATGCACGCTGATGTGCTTTGAACGCTGCCCCCCCCACTCCCCTCTTTTCTCTTAGTAGTACTCTCTCTTTGCAGATAGTGAAGGGTAGTTAACTCAGACCTTTACCCCTGTTGTAATCCGTCGTACCTGCTTGTCTCTCCATTTGATTGATTATTATCCAAGCATTTACTGTTTTACAATTGGTTCTCTTTGGATCATTCTCTATTTACAAACAAGCACAAAGTCGCAATACTCTGTTTAGTCTTTGCAGATAGTGAAAAATCGTGTAAAAAAATAAAAGTAATCGAGCAAAATCAGTAGACCACTAATTCGATCTCTTTTTGACCTCGGTAAAATACAAACATTAGGAATAACCCTTCATGAGAAATACGAAAATAGTGAAATGAACTGAGCTCCACACCATGAGGGCTGCAAAACTGCTCGACTCCGCCACCCACACCGCCCAAAATAACGGCAAACCCTATGCAAATATTATAAATATACACAACACAACACCAAAGAAACAGAGTAAAACATTTTATTAAATAATTATTTACATAACTATTTTATACTTTTTATTGCCCGATCCGGCTAGCTCAATCGATCGAGCATGAAACTCATGCACTGATAACAAGCGTTGAGAGTTTGTAGAATGATGGCTTCAGATTTTCCACATACGGTGTAGTGGCGCGAACTGGCAGGGGGCGTTTGGATTCTACCCCTTCTCCAAATAAGATTTTCATACGTGAATGTTCGTTCATGCTTTTTGTCCCTGAGTTGCTTCCATGTCACTGCCTTACATAAATGGCATAAGTCCTGGTTGTTGAGTGCCATACTTCAGAGTTCTAAGCAGCTCTTGTAACACTGTTTAAACCTTATTTGCACCTGCTGCAGCTTCACTATTCAAAGTAAGTGGGGTCCATTTGTGGACCTGACTGCATTGGAAAACAATGTGATACGGTGCCTCCCTAAACCGCTTGACGGAGGCCCCCGAGGGGCGGTGAGATGGCGCGGACTGAGAGGGGGCGCTTGGCTCCTGCCCCCTCCCCAAGTCGTGTTGCCCTGGTGAGGCCTGAGATCGCCCCCGGCATAGGCGGCCGGCTCCCGGGGTCCAGCGGAATTTTTTCCCTTTTGAAGAATCTTTCATTCTGGACCTTGTCCCACAATCCGTTTCACCTGAAGACACGCTGTCGTAGGGCGCCCCTTTACCGTTTTAGTTGCCATTCCGCCCGCTTTTGGTACTCTGTGCCTCTTCCGCCATTCAGCTGTTTACCGCTCGCTCTTGCGACTACAACGTCTCGCTCACCATGTAGTTGAGTTGCTCCCGCTCTTAAGATTTGACCGAACTTTTTGGACTGCTGAAAGCGGTTGTATTCCGACCGCTGGTTGGTGGAGACATTTTGACTATATTCTGCACCTGCATTGTCGCGTAATGCGTCATATGACGCGACGCGTTAGCGCACCCGGAAGTGCTCCGGTGCGCAAGGCGCAGCTTCCCGGAAACGATCCAGAGCGCGCCGCGCAGCGCGTAACGTAAGCATAACAGGTCATGTGACTTGTTAATAAAACTTTTCATTGGTTCATTTTACTTTTCTTTTCCTAATTATGTAAGACTAGGTCATGTGACCTAAAAATAACACTTTTCATTGGATTAAAACATTTTTTTTCCCCAAACGATGAAAGCCCCACCTTGTTTCTGGATGTTTCAGACTGAAGCTGGCGTCACCATGAGAGCACCACCATCTCGTAGCTCCGTCGTGGCCATTCCGCAAGCAATCATGGCAGCCGCTCCCCACCGGAAGCCTGCGGGAGTCGAGGGCCCCCAAGACTTTTGTACAATCTTCAAGGCTGAGGGGACGCTTTCGAGAATGGAACCCAAGCCCTGGCAGACAAGCGTCCGAGTTCCAAGGTGTCCCAGGGCCATTTTACTGGACCAGGCCCAAATCCGAAGAGCCGGCCGCCATTTTAAGAGTCCTGTGGCAGCCGCCTATCGCTGCACCGCAAGAGTGGGAGCAACTCAACTACATGGTGAGCGAGACGCTGTAGCCGTAAGAGCGGGCGCTAAACAGCTGAATGGCGGAAAAGGCACAGTGTAGCAAAAGCGGGCGGAATGGCGACTGAAACGATAAAGGGGCGCCCCACTACAGCAGACAAGCCTCCGCCATGTGCTTCAAAACTGCATATGTATCTCGTGATATCAAGGTTGGGCAACCAGTACAGAACAAGCAGTTACGAGTCCCATTTACACCGGCGCCATTTTGGGCGCGGCCGGGCAGGTCCAGGATCTACTGAAACATAAAAAATGAGGCTGACGTCTCTGAAGCAGTTGACGAACAGCAGGACATAGTAAATAAACATGAACTCTCTAAAGCTGTTAACTCACTGCAGGACAAAACAAGTGAACCTGAAACCTCTGGAATAATTGTCGCTCAAAAGAACAACACACAAAACTCTGTAGAGCCTGAAGAAAAAAAAACAGAAGGGCACTGTAGTTTCAGACACACTTAACACTAATGACTAAACAAAGATATCGTCTGTTTATAAAGCAGTTATCATCTTGACAGAATTGACAAAGAAGTGTACAGACACCAATGCATCAGCATTCTCGGAGATAACATCTTAAGGAACAAAGAAAGACCTGTTCACTCTTGACACCCCAGGTGCTGTGTATATTGCACTATAGTGCTGCATCGAGAAAACGGGCAACCCTATTGATGTGGATTTTTCATTATTGATTATTGTAAAGAAATGGCGACTCCCCCCTTTAGCAGATTAGCTAAATGTTTGCGTAATTTAGGCATAAAAGTTATATTATTGTTGTTGTTGTTGTTATCGTTATAGTTCTGGTTAATTTCAAAAAATGGTTAAATATATTTACAGTTTTTGTTGCGTTCGTTATATTTAAATGTTAATAAAATTTTAAAATGTAACTGTCTTGGAGTACTATATTTTTTTTTAAAATCGGGTGAATGGGGCCTTGAATCGGGTTATTGTCATGTGTGGGCTTTGCAAGTGTACTGCTACAAGATCGGACATTTCAAACTCAAATGCACGTTCTTTTTCTTACCTTTCCGAAGCATGGAGCGCAATAGCAGGCAGAGAAAGGGTGATGCACGTGTTGAACACTGCCTGGCCTGCAAATTGCTGGCAGTGCCCCCCCGCCCGCTCCTGAAAGAGGGCACACACACACCGCCGCCCCGAGTACTTCACAAATCTTTAAAAGACCATGCGCTTGTTCAATGGGAAGTGGATAACATGGCTAAGAGCATTTGCTGGATAATGCATGAATATCGCTGACTTTTCAACGATATTCATGCATTGCGGCCGTTTTTTATCGCATTTGCGATAAACCTTGCTAATAGCAAGGTTTATGTGCGATAAAATTCGCCGAAGTGCGGCGATAATTTTTGTCTCTAAACAAGTTAGAGACAAAAATTACCGCTAGTTTTTGGTAATATGCCCCCGGGTTTTTCCTTGCAGGAATCGGGAAGCGAAAGACTACCACTGAAATAAGTAGTCTCACGCCTGAATCAGGAGGGTTGGCATGTCTGGATACTCTACAGCTGGGGCCATAAACTACATCCGCAGGGCTAGGTGATAGCCTAGGTCCGGCCTGGACAATCGGACACAGAGGAAGAGGAGTGTCAGAGGGTGCGGTAGTGAATAGGGTGAAAGGGAGGTGTCGAGCGGGCACAGGGTGTGATTCTCAGAGAAGAGCAGCGCAGATGGGGGAAGTATATGTCCCATGCATGAGAGAGAGAGCGGGGGTGACCATTGCGTGGGGGAGATGCGTGCGAGGGTGGGGAGCCATGCTGAGAATCGGCGGCGTGCAGAGAGTGGCCCTGGTCAAGGCATCTAAAATGGCTGCCGTGCACGACAAAATTGTGGCATTGGACAAAAACGCAAGATGGCGCAGACAATGTTTATCAATAAGGATTCATTTATAACAAAATATTTACTCGCAGTGACAAAATGGTGTTCAACACTTCCTGATTTCCATCGAATCGAACGATAACAAACGTCACGCACAGAGCAGTTTTTAGCCATGTTATCCAATGGAAGGTGGATAACATGGCTAAGAGCATTTGCTGGATAATGCATGAATATCGCTGACTTTTCAACGATATTCAGCGGGGCTAGGTGATAGCCTAGGTCCGGCCTGGACAATCGGACACAGAGGAAGAGGAGTGTCAGAGGGTGCGGTAGTGAATAGGGTGAAAGGGAGGTGTCGAGCGGGCACAGGGTGTGATTCTCAGAGAAGAGCAGCGCAGATGGGGGAAGTATATGTCCCATGCATGAGAGAGAGAGCGGGGGTGACCATTGCGTGGGGGAGATGCGTGCGAGGGTGGGGAGCCATGCTGAGAATCGGCGGCGTGCAGAGAGTGGCCCTGGTCAAGGCATCTAAAATGGCTGCCGTGCACGACAAAATTGTGGCATTGGACAAAAACGCAAGATGGCGCAGACAATGTTTATCAATAAGGATTCATTTATAACAAAATATTTACTCGCAGTGACAAAATGGTGTTCAACACTTCCTGATTTCCATCGAATCGAACGTTAACAAACGTCACGCACAGAGCAGTTTTTAGCCATGTTATCCAATGGAAGGTGGATAACATGGCTAAGAGCATTTGCTGGATAATGCATGAATATCGCTGACTTTTCAACGATATTCATGCATTGTGGCCGATGTGCGGCGATAATTTTTGTCTCTAAACAATTAAAACGAAGCACAAAATGGCGAATTCCCGTTTCGCTACCAGTTTGCGGCCCAGTTCGCGGCCCGGGAAACGCTTCTACCGTGAAAAATCCTTTTTTTTTCTTTTCCCCGCAGGACCCTTTAATAACCCCAACAACATTCCTAGGGGGTCAAGAGGGGGATACCTTGCCCCCTTTCATTAAATTCCCCTTTCGTTTTTCACCTCTTCTTCTCTCTCGATCCTACCGAGAGACAAGAGGGCGGCCGCTCCGGACTGTTTAGAATGTTGACAGACACCGGAGAGCCAATCAGCTTTCTGCACGCAAAGTTCCGAAACGCGAAAAGTAAGCGGACCGGATCGCTGCCCGGAGCGCTGTTACAGATATTTATCTTGATTTAAACGTTAATTTCTCAAAATCCACTGAAGCACATATATTGAGACCTAGCAAAGGCACATCGGGCTAACAGTCCCTACAATTTTGCCAAGTTTCGTGCAAATCCATTCAGCCGTTCGAGCTAAAAGTGAGTCCAACCGCCCTATGGAAAACTCAATGCAAAAAACGCGTTTTGGGACCCCCCTTTTTTCTCAGCCCCCCCTTGACGAAAACCCACCAAATTTTCAGGGGCTGCTCAGAAACAAAATGTGCCATTTTCCTGAAAATTTCAGCCGATTCCGTCCACAAACGCCAAAGTTATTAGACATAGAATTTTCAGAAATCCCATAGGGAATTAATCCTAACTATATATACCTACTGGCGATAGCCAGTAGGTAATATATATATATATATATATACAAGTACTGCAAGAGGGTTAGTTTCTGGGATCCCGGTCCCGTTGTCAGGTGGCGTGTCAAAACCCGGCGGCCCCCAACCACCGAGGAAAGTTCATAAGTTGCAAGTTTTACCGTAGTAAGTATCACACGCACTCAAAGCGGTACAGCTGGTGAAGGTTTATTTTCCAAAGTCACGCTACGCGTTTCAGCACCGAGGTGCCTTGTTCACACGTTTAACCTAACCAAAGTGAGAAGCAGTTTTAAAGTGCAAACAAACCGATCACATTGTGTCATAGACATAAAGAAAGTACATGATACACATGGAAATCGTGGCGGCCATTGTTAAGTATACTCAAAATCAATGGTTCATTATAGACATAATGGCTCATAATGGTGGAATGGATGTCCCATTTGTACTCAAGTTATCCAAGCTGTTACAATTAATAAAACCATATTCACATTCATAAGGTTTTTAAAGAAAAGGGGTTTTGAGTGACATTTACATCTGTCAAGAATGTCCAATGTGGGCGCCATTTTGCACCGGGAGGATGACCACCGATTCACGGTCCCCAGACAGTTAAATGTACTTGAACAGTTAACAAGTACGTAAGTATCTCATGCCCTGGTACTCGCATTAGCATCAACAAAGAAATAAAATTGCTCTCGGTCTAGTACCCGATTAAAACAAATGTTAGAAAAACGTCAATGATACACGCGGCCTAGTGCCCATACGCATCGTAAACATAAGGAGAAAAACGTTATTTAACAAAACATTTGTATGAATAACACACTCATGATCCATTCACAGATATACTGTGGAGTCCATTGGATAATTTAAAGTCACAGAGGTGGTCTAGCCAGTCTATTCAAAGGAACCCAGTCTATGCACTTGGTGAACAGTCAATAAAAACTGCTGTTGTTCCCACACACTGGAACGGAGTGCAAAAAGGAATAAGACAACAGATAAAAGTGAGGGTGAATGTCTTAGCTTTAACGTTTGTGAGGTGAAAGTCTTCCATTCGCGGATGCCATGTGGGATTCAGTGCAGTGCTCAAAATTAATAGAGTTCCACACATGCTCCTAGAAGAAAAAAATACAAACACATGGTTAAAATTGGTTAAAATTCAAAGATTCAAAGACTTCATCAAATATAGTTACAGAAACAACAACATTGCTAATTTTACGATACCATTTCTCATATTTACAATTGAAGACAGATACAATGTACATTTGTAAGGAACTGGAAACATTAGTCCATATGGAGATGGGTTGCAAGCTCCTCGTCCTGGTTGTGCCTCCCAGGATAGATATCTGGTTTCCAACTCCAATATCCATTTTGATTCTTTCTTTCTTAGGGCAAGTTCACGATTGCCACCCCTTTTCGAACTGTTGACCTGTTCAATAGCAAAGTACCTTAGCAGATCATTGTTGGATTGATGCATTTCTTGGAAATGTCTGGCAATTGGGTATTTGGGTCTTTGTTGGTGATTGCCCTCAGGTGTTCTTGTACCCTTTTCTTCGCCATGCATGAGGTACTGCCCACATATCTTTTTTGACATGGACACTCCAATATATAGATTAGATAGGTGGAGCTGCAGGTCAAGAATTGTTTGATTTGTCTTTTGTTTTGAGTACCTGGCACTTCAAAGTCTTTAACCATCACACTGTTATGGCAGGCCCTACAGTGACCACAAGGATAAAAACCTTTTAATCCTTGTATATGTTGGCCAGTAGTGTTCGTTATATCACTTTTGACCAACATATCTCTAAGATTGCGGCCTCGTCTGTAAGTTATAATAGGTCTTTTAGTTAGCTTGGGGCCTATGATGGAATCAGCTTTAAGGATTTTCCAATTGTCAGCCATGATTTTTTGAACCTGATAAGACTTTTGGTTGTAAGTGGTTATAATTCTAGGGGATTCTGTAGGCTCAAGGACTTTAGGTTTAGGGATTAGAGTATCTGATCTGGGTACTGTAGAAGTTTTGGTTACAGCTTTGGTAAGTACCCATTCTGGGTAGCCTCTTTCTCTAAACCTTTTGAGAACGGTGTTCATTTCCTGTATGTAATCCTCCTCTCTGGTACAATTTCTTTTAGCCCTTAGGAGTTCTCCGTAAGGGATACTCCATTTAAGGGGGTCAGGATGGGCACTTAAGGCATGAAGTAGACTATTGCCAGCGGTATCTTTCCTGTGCAGTTTGGATATAAGTTTACCTTCATGGACCTCAATGCTAGTATCTAAAAATTCAATCCGACTCCCACTGATATTATATGTGAGTTGGATATTATAGCTGCTCTGATTGAGTTTGGCAATAAAATTGGCTGCTTCTATTTCAGTGCCCTGCCATATGACAAACAGGTCATCTATATACCTGATCCAAGTATGTACTCTTTTGAAGTCCTCTCTCAAGTTTTCATCTGCTCTGATTTCTTCTTCCCACTTGCCCAAAAAGAGATTAGCAAAGTTGGGAGAAAAAGCCGAGCCCATGGCCGCGCCGCGAATTTGTTTGAATAGAGCCCCATCAAACAAAAAAATGTTATTTCGCAGGCATAATTTCATCATTTCGATGAGCATGACTGTATGGTTGCTGAATCCTATTGCTCGATTTTTTAGAAAGTAGTAACAAGCCTCCATACCCGGGACATGGTCAATGATGGTGTACAATGCACTACATCCATAGTTATGAGTATAGAGCCTTCTACCCATATTGCCTTGTCAATTTTGGTGAGAAAATCGGTGGTATCTTTGATATAGGATGGAAGTTTAATGACGTATTCCCGGAGGAAGTGATCAATGTAAACAGAAAGGTTTTCATTAATACTTCCTATTGAGGAAATGATGGGTCTTCCTGGTGGTTCTGCTAGGTTTTTATGAACTTTGGGGAGTAAGTAAAATATAGGTAGTTTGGGGTAATCACGCTTGAGGAAAAAAAAATCATGCCAAGATAGAAGTCCTTCTATTTGCCAGTCATGTAATTTGTTCCAAGTCTCCTGAATACTATTATGGTACTCAACAGAGTTGGACTTGGTGTAGAAAATGTTGCCCTCTAATTGTCTGAGAGCTTCCTTGACATACATATCTCTGCCCCATAAAACAATATTACCTCCCTTATCTGAAGGTCTCAAAACTATGGTTTTGTCATTGGATAAGGAAAAGATAAAGTCTTGTTCTTGTTTGGATAGATTTCTATTCCAGTAGTCTTTGTTATTCTGTTTATGTTTAAGTTTGACTAGTTCTTTACTGACTACTTCCTGGAAAGTATCTATAGGGTCATGTGGCATGATGGGATAAAACACTGATTTAGGCTTAAAGTTTGTACATGCTGCCTTGTTCATGTTAGTCTCCCTCACACCCACAATATTATCATCTTGTTGGCTCTCAGTGGTGACTTCACCCAAAACATAAACGTCCCGTAACAAATCATAATCATTAATCGTGAGTTCAGGTGGGCCTGTGTTAGCTGTAGGCACTTCGCTACATTGTTTGGGTTTCAGTGCGTGCCATTTCTGCAGCTTAAGTTTTCTTACAAAGTTATAGATATCTATTCTAGTATCAGAGTAACTGAACAGTTCGTTAGGGCAGAAAGTCAATCCTAAGCAGAGAATGCGTTTCTCTTTAAGGGTAAGTGTTCTACAAGACAAATGAATAATAGTTTTATTTAACGTTTCGTCATCCATGGTTAGCGTCTTCTTCTGTAGCCTCCCCTTTTGGATCCTATTGGCTTTGTATTCTTTCCGTCTTCTCTGCTGGAACTTGAGTCGTCTCTTTTGTGATCGGCTCTTCCTCTTGCTTGTCCTCTCGGTCTGCCCCGTGTTGGTGTCTTCTGAGTTGATTGTTTTTGTTGTGCTTCCGCCTCCTTCTTTCTTCTTGTTCTTAGGACCCTGAACTCCTCTAAAAAAGTCGCCGGTTTCTTGATAACCTCTGTATCCGAAACTGTACTTGTCGATTGGTGTGACGCGTCTGATTCAGGTTCGCTTGCAATAGCTGTGGGTGTGCTTTCTCGTCTAGCTTCCTGGGGTTCGGATATATCCATGGCTGTGTTGCCTTGTTTGTATAAGTAGTCGTATTTAGGGCTGTATGTTAGTATACGACCACTGTCGTAATCACCACAGTCTCTATGCAGTTTACGTTGTTTGCGGTATTTGATGTCTTCTTCGTTTTTCTTTAGGCGTCCCTTCAAATCATCTTTAAATTTGTTGATCATATCCTGGTTCCGGTGGGTGCTAAATTCCTCCTCAAGTTCTTTTATTTGTTTCAGTTTTATCTCACGGTCTTCCCAAGCGTACTTTATTAGAATGCAAAGCATATTTTTGCTACTGGAGGCTGAATTTTCTGACCATTCTTCTAGCATTCTAGCATTGGGTGATTCATGTGATGGGGTTATATAGATTCTTAAACCCCGAGGTACCATCTTTTTGTCCACATAGTCCTGGAGGGAAGTGGCCTCCCACCATTTTGAAGTTTCTTGTTTTCTCAGCTTTTCATACTTTCTTAGTTGAGATGTTAGGGAACTGCCTTCAGTTTTTTCGAAAACCACGGGACCTATTCCACCTTTACCTGGTCCCCTCGCAAACAATGTGACTGCCTCCCTTCTTCGTTCATCTTCTTCCTCCATGTTTAATGTTAGCAATTCAATGTTCTTTCTGTAAATGTAACATATTTTCACAAGTGATAGTTGCACTCGTAGGTTACTCTTTGGAAAAATGACAGTATAGTTCTCCGTACATGCATGAGTTTGCAGGGCTGTACGCACTCACTGCTTTGATAAGCAGTTCCTGATGCCGTGTAGTTAGCTCGTTCTCCCGAGGGATATGGTAAGAGTATTACGGGTAATGGCTTGGTTACAGTCTGTCAGGTACTGTATTATTCAAATACCGCCCGTCTCTTATCCCGCTAATCCTTGGCAACAACCCGCCCAAAAACTACTACCTTGCTGGATCTGATGCCCCTTCGCCAACGCGCCGGTGCCTCGACCCGCAATGGCAGCAGTGAAGAGCAAGTCTCACCGTCAGGATCAACAGCGGTCACCTCTCCTCTTCGGATTTTCGACGTTGATCGTCCTTTCTTACGGCCGGTGTGGATCCCTCCGTAATGTATCCAAGTACTGCAAGAGGGTTAGTTTCTGGGATCCCGGTCCCGTTGTCAGGTGGCGTGTCAAAACCCGGCGGCCCCCAACCACCGAGGAAAGTTCATAAGTTGCAAGTTTTACCATAGTAAGTATCACACGCACTCAAAGTGGTACAGCTGGTGAAGGTTTATTTTCCAAAGTCACGCTACGCGTTTCAGCACCGAGGTGCCTTGTTCACACGTTTAACCTACCCAAAGTGAGAAGCAGTTTTAAAGTGCAAAGAAACCGATCACATTGTGTCATAGACATAAAGAAAGTACATGATACACATGGAAATCGTGGCGGCCATTGTTAAGTATACTCAAAATCAATGGTTCATTATAGACATTATGGCTCATAATGGTGGAATGGATGTCCCATTTGTACTCAAGATATCCGAGCTGTTACAATTAATAAAACCATATTCACATTCATAAGGTTTTTAAAGAAAAGGGGTTTTGAGTGACATTTACATCTGTCAAGAATTTCCAATGTGGGCGCCATTTTGCACCGGGAAGATGACCACCGATTCACGGTCCCCAGACAGTTAAATGTACTTGAACAGTTAACAAGTACGTAAGTATCTCATGCCCTGGTACTCGCATTAGCATCAACAAAGAAATAAAATTGCTCTCGGTCTAGTGCCCGATTAAAACAAATGTTAGACGTTTTTCTAACATTTGTTTTAATCGGGCACTAGATCGAGAGCAATTTTATTTCTTTGTTGATGCTAATGCGAGTACCAAGGCATGAGATACTTACGTACTTGTTAACTGTTCAAGTACATTTAACTGTCTGGGGACCGTGAATCGGTGGTCATCCTCCCGGTGCAAAATGGCGCCCACATTGGACATTCTTGACAGATGTAAATGTCACTCAAAACCCCTTTTCTTTAAAAACCTTATGAATGTGAATATGGTTTTATTAATTGTAACAGCTCGGATATCTTGAGTACAAATGGGACATCCATTCCACCATTATGAGCCATTATGTCTATAATGAACCATTGATTTTGAGTATACTTAACAATGGCCGCCACGATTTCCATGTGTATCATGTACTTTCTTTATGTCTATGACACAATGTGATCGGTTTGTTTGCACTTTAAAACTGCTTCTCACTTTGGTTAGGTTAAACGTGTGAACAAGGCACCTCGGTGCTGAAACGCGTAGCGTGACTTTGGAAAATAAACCTTCACCAGCTGTACCACTTTGACTGCTTGTGATACTTACTACGGTAAAACTTGCAACTTATAAATATATATATATATATATTCACTGAAAAAACCATAGGTTATAAACCATATATAGTTAGGAATCAGCATTTACAAAACCTTATTTTACTCGCATAAAACCATTGAAATTCCATATATAGTTAGTTGCACTAACTATATATCGCGCACACGCAATCCACTGCCGATGATGTCACACATTACATCATTCATGACATGGTCAGTGACATCACTGATGACATCACTGATGACATCTCAAATGACATCACTGATGACATCACTGATGACATCTCATTTGACATTACTGATCACATCACTGATGATATCATTCATGTGATAATACGATGAACCTCTTCAGACTCTAATATAACCTTAGATACAATCAGTGTAAACAGACACTGACAGACTGTCACTCATCCATGGAGTTACTCACACACCTAGTCAGTCATGCAAAGAATCAATCACGCCTCCATTTCCTCAACTATACAGTTATACCCACCTTACATATTCAAACATATACTAACACATATTTACTCTCTTATACAATCCCTGATACAAGTTCACAATGATCCATACAGCCACTCACACATTCACTGGCTCTTATGCACAGTTATTTATATATGTCAACTCTCACATGTACTGTGTTTTACATATGTACTTACTTTGACATGTAGCACTGAGATATCCATTCACTCACCAATACACTCATGCACACAGTCAACCGCCCATACAGCTGTTTCCACATGCACTTTTGAAACCATACATCTAGTGAATCAACTGCTCACACATCTATGCACAGAGTCATACACCTCCCAGCCACCCCCACACACACACTCAGTCTCCCATACAAATACTTGGGCAACCAATCAATAACCCATATAGTTACTCATATAGCTACTTATCAACACATGCAACAGTTTACAGAACAACAGACATAATGATGCACAAATTAAGACAGTTTAGTCACTAACCCATGCACTCAGTGAGAAACATTTAATCACTCACTCATACAGTCAGTCATGCACCTACTAAATCCTTCATCCAGACACTTATACATCCACTCATTCTTCAATATGTAAGACATATTTTAACTTTACAGAAACAAACAGTCACTGGATGTTGTCATCAGTGATGTCATCAGTGATGTCATTTGAGATGTCATCAGTGATGTCATCAGTGATGTCACTGACCATGTCATGAATGATGTAATGTGTGACATCATCGGCAGTGGATTGCATGTGCGCGATATATAGTTAGTGCAACTAACTATATATGGAATTTCAATGGTTTTATGCGAGTAAAATAAGGTTTTGTAAATGCTGATTCCTAACTATATATGGTTTATAACCTATGGTTTTTTCAGTGAATTTTTAAGGTTTTGTAAATGCTAATTCCAAACTATATATTCTTTATAACCTATGGTTTTTTCATTGAATTTCAATGGTTTTTTGAAAGCTAATATCTGTAACTGTAAAATGTATTCTTCTTTAAATCTTAAAATATATTTTACATGTTTTTAATACATTTTTTTTAAAAAAAAATTTTT
The DNA here is from genome assembly GCF_964263255.1 of Lissotriton vulgaris. NCBI lineage: Eukaryota > Metazoa > Chordata > Amphibia > Caudata > Salamandridae > Lissotriton > Lissotriton vulgaris. The sequence continues at coordinate 505,599,999 of NC_141694.1, forward strand.
GTTCCGCTCCCAGTCCGCGAACCGGTAAACGTTCTTTTAGCGTAACTGTTACGTTAGAATGACGTTTTGCATTGTCGCGTAATACGTCATCGGACGCGCCAATTTAGCGGACCCGGAAGCGGACCGGAAAGCTGCGCAAAGCGCGAAACGTAAACACAGCAGGTCATGTGACTCGGTAATAACACTTTTCATTGGTTCATTTCACTTTTGGTTTCCTAATGATGTAATACTAGGTCATGTGATCTAAAATTAACACTTTTCATTGGTTTAGAACTTTTGCTTTTCCCAAATGATGAAAACCCCTCCTTCTTTCCTCACTCTGACTTTCATCTTGGTGAGAGAAAGACCCTTTTACATTCCAGAGAAATGGCTTCAGTTGTTGCTTCTGGTAGTGTTCCCCCACCACCACCTCCACCTCCTCATGGAAAGAAAGGACCACCTACTCAACCAATCTTTGAAGAAGAGGAAGATCAGGAAGAGGAGGAAGTGCCTGAGTATTTGCCTGAGGAGCCCAGGAGGTACAACAGAAAGGAAAATTTCATCTGGCAATTTTTTTAATTTGCAACAGGGCAAAAGAAAGTCAACGCAAGATATGTCTTTTGTCGTATTTGCGATGAACGCCTTTCAAGGGGGACGGACAAAAAATATAGTTTTGGAAATTTTACAATTCACAGGCACATGAGTAGGTGGCACCCAAATAATTATAGTGCTGCTCAGCTTCGGGACGAACAACAAAATCCCCCAGCAATAGCAAGAAGATCGGTCGTGCCAGAAGTTTCGGGACCAGAAGCAAGGGAGTTGATCCCGAATATTCAAATGGACATGGGAGAAGTGAAACAAATGTGCGTGAGGTGCAATCAAATATTATGCTACCGTGAAAGTAGCATAACTCTTATAATAAGAGCAATCAAAAATCATGTATGTCCAAAACGCCCCCAAAAATAAATTCTTCTTTTTTTTGTTGCTCCTGTTGAGCCCTCTTCTATGAATCATTTTTGTTTCCCCCCTCCCCCCAAAAATAAAAAAAATTACAAAATGTTCAGAAAAAAACAAAAAAATATAAAAAATGTTCAGAAAAATAATTTAAAAAATTTCAAACGACAAAAACCAAAAAAAAAGTTCTTTTCAGAACTACCTCCCCATTATAAAAAAAAATTAGTAGAATTTTTGGAACTCTGCCAAGCTCTATTTTTTTAAGTTCGCTCCCAGTTCGCACTCCGGTACGCGAACCAGGAGCGAACCAAAAATTTTTTTTTTTTTAAAAACCAGTAAGTATAAGGAAAGGAAACAGACAGTTATGTTACAAGAAAGACAGCTATAGGGAGTAAAGAAAAGATACTGTTACCCGCAATTCACTTCTGATCATGTCATATATTACATCATTTTTGACATGGTCAGTGACATCATCAGCAGTGGATTGCGAGTAACAGTATCTTTTGTTGACTTCCTATAGCTGTCTTTCTTGAAATATAAATGTCTGTTTCCTATCCTTATACTTACTGTTCTTGTTTTAAATTTTTTTTAAGATCATTCAGAAACAATAACATTAATAGAGACAGAATGAGTGAAAAAGAATGAAGAAGTATGAGAAGAGAGGGACTGTGAAAAATATTGGAAAGAGTAGAATAATTAAGTAATAGAGAAAGGAATGAGAGAAGTAGCAAACACAGGAAAGTAAGGATTAAAGAAATGAAGCAGTAGAACTAATAGATGTTAAATGTGATAGAGTAAATGATTGATTGAGGGTGACGATAAGGTGTGTCCTCTCTAAAAGTTTGTTTAAGGTGAGGCGTACTCAGGGTTGCATATCAAATTTATGCTTGTTGAAGAATACAGAGGAGATAATACATGTAAAGACCTACCATTGTAGTAAAACATGCCCACTTATTACATCATTCATGACATAGTCAGTGACATCATCAGCAGTGGAAGGCGGGTTAAAAAAGTAGAAAACATTTACCTTATAATTCTTGTTAACTTTTAAAGAAAATTTTTCATACTTTCAATCTGTAAAAGAGAGAACAAACATTTCCAAAAATATGAAAACATGTATTTAAAAATTAGAAAAAAGAAGGGAAAAGGTTCAAGAAGAAACAGTTTTTAAACAACTTTGACACTTACAGAAGCCTCTGCTTCTCTACGACCCCTACACAATCCTAAAGATATTTATTTTAAACAAACAGTATCTTCATGCTGATGAAGTGAGGCCTACTTTGGAACATGGTGCTTCTTTTGCATTGCTGATGTCTCACAATAGTGATGCAATAGCAGCGCAACAGAGATGTAAAGCCATCATAAAATTGTGTGTAACATTGTAAATGATTGTTTCAGGATGCAAATAAGATGTGTCCTTTCAAGAGGTTTCTTTAATGTGAAGTGTATTCAGTTTTTAAAAAAAACAGTACCTAGAAGTACTGCACTGTAAGCATTAAAATTGACACTTACTGAAGATTCAGTTTCTCCATATCTACCTCACATTTCTAAATGTATATCATAAGTACAAAAAGGAAAACATTAATTATACATGTTAAATGGTTTATTTTTGCTGTTCTCAGAATGTATCAAATTTCACTTAAATCAGTGACTTGAAGATATTCATCATGTAACAGCGGGGAAAAAAAACACAATCAAAATGATTGTGTTTAAAAAACCCATACAACCTAAGAAATCTGATTTCAAAACTCCTTAAAATTAACTTACTTTCAATGACGTCGAAGGATGTCCTATGAAGAGCGTCCACTCTGTTGTGCTATAAATATTTTCAGCCCGCCACTTTCTGAAAGAAAACCTCCATCGTTTTGAAAAATATGTTACATACAAGAAAAGACTTCTCACATTCTACCACATGTTTCCTCTTGGCCAAATCATGTTGCAGCGATTCACAAGTCTTGTAATTCTTCCAATCAAATCCCGTCATTTTCTATTTTCGCAACTTTCAAAAAGAAAACATTTGAGATTATTTTCACAATCCTGGACTACTAATATCTTACCCTTCTTTGTCACTCATGTTCTCCTTTTCCTATGACACTGATACTGTTTACTATGAAGCAGACTTACTTGCATCAGGTTTATATAGTTGAATTTTTAAATTGACATTATAATTAAAAGTTTTGGACCAATAATCTAGACAGCATTGCAGACTTACATTCCCTCTACTTGATGAACCTTTTGCAATTCCTCACAGGAAATCCCAAGATTCTTTCTTTAAAATTTTGGTTTTAAAAACACCAGGTAAGAATTTTTAAGGTCAAACTGCAATTTTTTTTTTAAAGTTACAACAGAATCATTGCAGAATGACCAGCCGTTTCGAGACTTTAAATAAGCTGTATAATGTCCTGATGTTGTTGAAGGACCATCGTGATAGATAATTGCTACAGTTACAAAAGTCCTTCCTGAAATTGACAGCTGAGAAGCCACAAATTTTTTTATTAAAGTTGACAATTTTGATCCATCAGGCCTACATCGTTGGATCATTAAAATGACATACTGGCCATATCTACGTATAAATAATGTTGACATCATTTCAGATTTACATTGGCTACACTCCATGTTGTGATCCGCTGCATTTACTAGCTTATTAAAGGAGACTGATTTACTGTCTGGCAAAGTTAAATATATAAATCTTTCTGAGTCTACACTAGTAGTACTTGATACCCTACAATTCTCGCAGTCATGCTGCCATTGATAAGAAAGCCCAAATAGGTGATCTACATCTACACCCTCATCTTGCAATACATCAAGCATATACATTAAAAACTCCTGACAATCTTGCTGATTATTTTCAGAGAAGTCTGTTTGACCTGAACATTCATCTAACAGATAACGAACTTCAGACACACTTTCTACTTTTGTTCGATCAGTGCTACATTTCTCGAAAACAGAATTCAACAAACAGCATAAAATTTGTTCTGAATTCAAGAGAATCTGTTCTTTTAAACTCTCTAGTGAAAAGAGAACATTAACCACTACATTTGCATAGCAGTTGACACCAGAACTGTTTTCAAATTGAAAACCGACAACATCTTCAACACAATCCACTTTCTTTCTGCTAACAATTTTCGGTTCATCGACTTTTGGTCTTTTTGCTACAACCTCCCTACTATTACTGATATTTCTACGATTCCGGCCTACCACACGTTTCTCAAACAAAGGATATTGAGGCAAATGTGGCGCATACTCTCTTCTTAACCTATTGTATTCCTTAACACAATCTAGATCCGCACAAATGTTTGTGACATCACAGTCAATCAAGTACAATCCCGATAAAGTTCTAACTCGTGACAATGCCACATATGCCATACCCTCCTTGAACACAGAACTGCCAATATTCACCAATGCACTGTCTACACTTAAACCTTGCGATTTATGGATTGTCACCGCATATGCCAAGCAAACAGGAAACTGTTTACGGCGAACATATAAGTCTTTAACAAGCAAAAACCTAGCAGAACAACGACCAATTAGCTGTACTTCCTCAATGCCATCAAATTTAATTTTTAAAAATTCTATTCCATCTCTATTTCTGTATTTCTCAAAATCAACAACATTACCCATTGATCCATTTACCAGACCTCTTTCAACATGTAAATTCCTTCTCAAAATGATTCGGCAATTTAAGCACACATTCAGAGTCTTTTCAAAACCCGCAGTTTTAGATATAGTCTTCTCTAATGAATCCAATTTTGATTTCAAATTCTCTGACAAAATAATTGTTGATCCCATATGCTCTATTTTGTCAATAGCTTCAAGTTTCACAATCTCTTGCTTTTCTAAATTCAACATTTTGTTGTTGAAGATGGCACATTCTGCAAGAGTTGGCAACAAACATATTCCGGATTTCTTCTCAGTAATTTTCTGAAAAATATTCTCAGGCACAATCTCTTGTTCGGGATATAAATTTGACAGTAATCGTGCATTTAAAGCTTCTTTCCCATGCTCGGTCACTTTTCCAATTCTAATATCTTGTAGAATATTCTTGTAATCTTCATCCTTTGCCTGACGCATATTTTCATGCAGTTCAGCATAATTGAAGTTTAACCATATATTGACGTTGCCAATGCTCCCTAGGCACTTCCTGGTATCTTCATGCGTGAGTATTTTGAACACAGGTTGACCTTTTACTGGTGTCAGCTGCAGAAGATCTCCGAAAACAATGATGTGTTTGCCACCAAATAACACATCATATTCAGTTTTAAGTACTTCTTGCATTCTCAAATGCACAAAGGCAAGCATGACATTGGAAACCATGCTTACTTCGTCAATGATAAGTAGTTTCATTTTCCTCAAGACTCTTGAAACTTCACAGCAAGCATCCCCAGATAACTTGTGGTATTGTAATTTGTTGTCATGCTCCACTGGCAGCATCAGTAGACGATGCAAAGTAATACCTTTAATGTTATGTGCTGCCAGTCCAGTAGGAGCGGTGACAACACAAGACAGCGATGACTCAGTCCTTTCCTGCAAATAACAAGAAATTGCTTTAATGAGGAAACTTTTTCCAGTTCCCGCTTCTCCACTCACGTACAGTCGGACAGGCTTCAACGATGTACATGAGCACTCTTTCTTCTCATGACTTAATCCGTGCTCAATTTGCTTGGTAACTTCATCATATATTTTCCTCTGCTCAACGTTGAGTTGTTTTTCCAAGTCTTCTAAGTTAACTGAATCCTCCTGAGCATGTGCCATGGCTCTTTCCACTTCATTCATAGCAGTGGCAGCTTCATTTTCGATAATAGGTCCTCCAAGTGGATCTTGACTCAATGAAACAGAACTCTGACTGTCCTGAGAACTGTCTCTGGCAATCTCGGCTGCAATCGTTGCTTCCTGCTCAATTTCCAAAGTTAGCATTTCTTGATATTTGGGAAAAGCAGGACATTCTATGGTCTCCTTAGCAGCAGTGAAAGAGTCTTCGTAACAGAGGAAATCTCCAAGCAGTTCCTCTTCTGCACGCCAAGGCTTGAAAAGTTGCAAAAGTGCTAAATACAAAAACTCCTTTTTTTCTGGAGATTCGCCACTCAATTTTCGATGGTTTACTAATTGGCATTTTCTTTGCTTGACCAGGCATCCCTCACTTCCAATTACAGCATACACTCCTTTCTCAATATCTTCTTTGATGTTCCTCTTGAATATATAATTTTGTAGAACCTCATATAGACAAACATTCTCAAGGTGACTGCTTCGATTTGGATAATATGTATCCAACATGTTGGTCTTCAAAATGTCGGTACTGTTTGGTTCCTTTTCTGCCAAATACTCAATTTCCCGGACAGGTTTTAGAACTCGATTTCGCGTTGCAGCAAGACCAAGACTCGCCCAAACGATACTCCTGGATTTGGCATAGAGACTTGCTGAAGACAATCGATCAGAACATTCGTAAGCTCCGATTTCTCGATGCGACAACATCTTCAGACTGAAACTGTACAACTTCTTGCTGAGGCTCTTTTCATGGGAAATGTCCTCCCACATTTCCTTCAGTTCTGTCTTTTCTTTTTTGGTGATGTAAGATGTCACATACCGAGCCACAGCCATACAGTTGTCAGCCACAAACTGTATATCCATGTTAGCATTCCACATGGACAAAATCACTGGGTTGTAGTCATTGATGTACTTGGACTCTTCGTTCCTTTTCAAATTGTATGTATTTTTGGGTGATTTCCTCGTCACATTATGTCGCAGTGAAGGCATCAAACTGTTCACTCTTCCTTTAGAAATCACCGGTCGTGGAAAGTTGAAACGACATTTGGTGTAGAACTTGTCCTTGTTTCTGAATTTACGACGACAGTACTTTCCACAACGATGGCTTTGGAAACGTAAAACTTGTTCTCTTAGGCTTTTCTTCTCCGTTGCGTTTGGAACAGCACACGTAGAATACTGTTCTATGAAATTCATCATTAAGTCATCCGGATCTGTTCCAAATTTAGGTGCATCCTTGATCCACAACAACATATGTATATGAGGAGCACCTCTTGCTTGGTACTCCTTTCTCCAGAAGAAATCCAACACCTCTCCAAGAGGTGGATTCTTCTTATTTGTGATGAAAGACATCATAGCTTCAAATCTATGATTGAAGTACCTGCATACATTCACTGGATCCAAAGAACACAGTTCTCCAGGTGTCTTGAAATCAATGTTTTCAATATTTCCATTTGCCTCTCGTAGAAATTCAAGTAAGTCTTCCTAGCCATACTCGGCACAGCTCAGAGTAAGGAACCATGTTGGAGTTCCTAAGTTCCTCAGCATACATTTTAAATCACCATGACGACGGTACCAGTACTCATTAGTACCACGCTGACACGCCATGAGATTAATTAATGAGAATCCAAAATACTGTCTTGGACATTGACTTTATGCATAAAATCACTTGCCGAGATGTTTCGCATCTGTATACCACTTTTTAAGATGTGGTTCACTGCATATGACAGTCCAGACAGATCGCTTTCAAACAGGAGATGAAACAAATAGGGAATGCATTGACGAAACCTAGAATCTTCTGCATACAATCGTAAAGTCCGGTATTCAGACGCAGGAATTTGATGAGGTCGCTCAGCATATCTTCCTCCTCGACCTGTGGGAAATAGCTGTGGGAAACACCGAGCTTCCAAACTTTCCTCCCAAACACTAATGGGACTCCCTTTGGCTTGTTTCATTTGAAACAACTCAATAGCATTCCCCATGACTTCCTTGGAATGCAAAGGATGAACACTATAATGTTCATATATTTCTTCACTATTAGACGCCTCTACTTTCTCAATTTGGCCAGCACACAAAACGCTATCCTCTTCATCACTTACTTCCTCTTCTGCAACATATACATTCTTATAGTACTTATTATTTTTCTTCAAATACAAAGTTGCATTTTTGACTTTCCTAACATCCACTAAATCTTGCCATATTTTCTTATTCTTTGTCGGAACCCCATTAACCAAGATAACCAGAGGTTCCTCTTCCACTTTTTCTACTCCAATTGTGTTAATGTTTTTGTTCAAATCTAGAGGCAAATAAACAACTCTTCCCTTTAATCCTCTCTGTAAATCTGTGGGAGGCAACTTCCCTGTCTTTGGTTCCATTCTTACAATAGCCTGGAAGGGATGGACACTTTGAATCAAAATAGATTCATAAGTATTTAAATCCTTCAATTCTGAAGGATTCTCAACCAATTCCAGATTATTATGAACTGCCCTAGCAGGCATCTGGTTTTGGTTTAATTTATTATAACAATAAGTACACACACGTTGGTCCACTCCCAAATCAAAACAATTTTCTACCATCAAGTATGTGGCAAAATCCTTCCATTCACTATTATTTTCCCTTTCAGTTTTTGCATATAAATCCACTAACTTAGTCTGATTCTTATAATAAGTGCGTCGACAACATACACAAGTGAAATTAGGCCTCTCACTTGATTTCATCTGAAACGTGGCAATTTCCTTCTGAAAATTATCTGTACTAGAAACCTGTATATTATCTTCAACATAACCCTCTACTTCTGGGTCAATTTGAACATTCTCATCTCTACTACCAAAGTAACAAAACTCAATTTCTTCACAAATATTCTTCACATCTATTTCAGAACCATGCAAAAGAGCAGCACATAATTGTTTAAGCATAATTGCTGGACTCTTAGCATAATACAACATTCTCACTAATTTTCTCACTTTATTATGATCAATCAATCAATCAATCAGTGACACTTATAGAGCTCGCTACATACCCGTAGGGTCTCAAGGCGCTGGGGGGGGGGGGGAGGGGGGGTGCCGCTACTGCTCGAACAGCCAGGTCTTCAGCTTCTTCCTGAAGGAGAGGTGGTCTTGGGTCAGGCGCAGGTCGGTCGGGAGGGAGGTCCAGGTCTTGGCGGCCAGGTAGGAGAAGGACCTTCCTCCTGTAGTCGCTCTTCGGATGCGGGGGACGGCGGCGAGGGCGTGGTTGGCTGATCGGAGGTGGCGTTTGGGAGCGTAGAAGTTGACTCGGCTGTTGAGGTAGCTCGGGCCTTGGTCGTGTAGGGCTTTGTGTGCGTGGGTGAGGAGGCGGAAGGTGATTCTCTTGTTGACGGGGAGCCAGTGAAGGTCTCTCAGATGTCCGGAGATGTGGCTGGTTCGTGGGATGTCGAGGATGAGTCTGGCTGAGGCGTTTTGGATCCGCTGGAGTCTCTTCTGGAGCTTGGCGGTGGTACCGGCGTAGAGGGCGTTGCCGTAGTCCAGTCGGCTGGTGACGAGGGCCTGGGTGACGGTCTTCCTGGTCTCTGTGGGGATCCACCGGAAGATCTTCCGTAGCATGCGTAGGATGTTGAAGCACGCCGAGGAGACGTTGTTGACTTGCCTGGTCATGGAGAGGGAGGAGTCCAGGATGAAGCCCAGGTTTCGTGCATGGTCTGTCGGTTTGGGTGCGGTGCCCAGGGCGGGAGGCCACCAGGAGTCGTCCCAGGCGGAGGGTGAGGAGCCCAGGATGAGGACCTCCGTCTTGTCCGAGTTCAGTTTCAGGCGGCTGGTCGTCATCCACTCGGCTACCTCTTTCATCCCTTCGTGCAGGTTGGCTCTGGCGGCGGCGGGGTCGTTGGTCAGGGAGAGGATCAGCTGGGTGTCGTCGGCGTAGGAGATTATGCTGAGGTTGTGTTTGCGTACGATGGCCGCGAGGGGGCTCATGTAGACGTTGAAGAGGGTGGGGCTCAGAGATGATCCTTGGGGGACGCCGCAGATGACTTCGGAGGCCTCTGACTTGTACGGTGGTAGGCGGACTCTCTGTGTTCTTCCGTCGAGGAAGGAGATGATCCATTCCAGCGCCTTGTCCTGGATTCCGATGTTGCTGAGGCGCCGTACTAGGGTGCGGTGGCAGACCGTGTCGAATGCCGCGGAGAGGTCTAGGAGGATGAGGGCCGCTGTTTCTCCATTGTCCATCAGGGCTCGGATGTCATCGGTGGCGGCGATGAGGGCGGTCTCGGTGCTGTGTTTGGCTCGGAAGCCGGACTGTGAGGGGTCGAGGGATCCGTTCGTCTCGAGGAAGGCGGCCATCTGCTTGTTGACGGTCTTCTCGATGACTTTGGCTGGAAACGGGAGAAGCGAGATGGGGCGGTAATTCTTGAGGTCGGTGGGGTCCGCTGTTGGTTTCTTGAGTAGAGCGCTGAGTTTGGCGTGTTTCCAGCTCTCAGGGAAGATGGTGGTGTCGAAGGATGTGTTGATGATGTCTCGCAGGTGGGGTGCGATGACAGCGTCGGCCTTGTTGAAGACGTGGTGAGGGCAGGGGTCGGTCGGTGATCCGGAGTGGATGGAGTTCATCGTGCGGATGGTGTCTTCGGTGCTGATCGGGGTCCAGGCGTGGAGGGTGGTGGTGGGGGGTGGTTGTTCGGTCGTGGTGTGCGTTGGTTGGTTGTTGAAGCTGCTGTGTATGTCCGTGATCTTGTTGTGGAAGTATGAAGCGAGGGAGTTGCAGAGGTCTTGCGATGGGGTGACGTCGTTGTTTCCTGCGCTGGGGTTGGAAAGCTCTTTCACGATGTTGAAGAGTTCCTTGCAGTTGTGTGCGTTGTTGTCCAACCGGTCCTTGAATGCTGTTTTCTTGGCGGCGCGGATCAGCTGGTGGTGTTTCCGGGTGGCAAGTTTGAAGGAGGTCCTGTTGTCCGGTGTCGGTTCCCTTTTCCAGACTTTCTCGAGGGCTCGGCAGTTCTTCTTGGAGCTCTTGAGTTCGTCGGTGAACCATGGGGCCTTCTTGCTGCCGGGTCTGCTAGGCGGGGTCCTCAGCGGGGCGAGTTCGTCCGCGCAGTTGCTGATCCACTTCGTGAGGTTGTCGGCGGCCTGGGTGGGGTTCGCTGAGCTGGCAGGAGGGTGCTGGCTCAGGGAGGTGGCGAGCTGGTCTGCTGTGATCTTGTTCCAGCTTCTGCGGGCGGCCTGTTGCTGGTGATGGTGGGTCGTCGTTCTCTTGAAGGTGAAGTGGACGCAGCTGTGGTCCGTCCATTGAAGCTCTGTGGCGTGGCTGAAGTCGATGTCTGTGCTGGATGAGAAGACGGCGTCGAGTGTGTGTCCGGCGAGGTGGGTGGGGGTGGACACCAGTTGCTTGAGTCCCAGGTTGGCGAGGTTGTCGAGCAGGGTGCTGGTGTTGCGGTCGTTGTTGTTCTCCAGATGGAAGTTGAGGTCTCCCAGGAGGATGTAGTCAGCGGAGGGGAGGGCATGCGGGCTGACGAAGTCGGCGATGTCCTCGCTGAATTGCGTGCGTGGTCCAGGGGGTCGGTAGATCAGGGTGCCTCTGAGGGTGGTGTTCGGGTTGGTGTGGATCTGGAAATGCAGGTGTTCGGCGCTGGTCAGGGTGTTGTCGGTGCTGGTCGTGAGACGGATGGTGTTCCTGTGGATGATGGCGATGCCTCCTCCCATCTGGTTGGCATTTTGGTCCCTCCGGACGATCTTGTAGCCCTCTGGGATAGCGATGGCGATGTTGGGAGCTGAAGAGGCGTTCATCCAGGTCTCCGTGAGGAAGGCAACGTCAGGGGCTGTGGCGTCTAGGAGGTTCCAGAGTTCGATGGCGTGTCTGTGGACGGAGCGGGTGTTGAGCAGGATGCACTTGAGGTGGGTGCTGTTGGTGTTCGATTTGGCGGGTGCTGGTGTGAGGCAGGTCCGGATGCAGGAGAATTTGCAGGCGTGGCAGCTGAAAGGTCCGTGGGTACGTCGTGGAGTGGCTTGATGGCATTCTGGGAGTCGGCCGGTGTTGAGTGCGATGAGGGAGGCGGCGGAGTACGTCAGGCGGGTCGGTCGGAGTCTTCGTGGGCCAGGGGTCCTGGCGCTGGTCGCGATCCAGTCGCGGACGGGCGCAGACGGGCTTACCTTTGGCGCGCCTTCGGCGCACAATCGGCGCGCCCGCTGCGCGTGACCGCTGCGCGTTCGCACGGTCGCCATTTAAGGCGAAGTGCGCGGGTGGGCGGAGCAGCTGGGAGGCGGGAGCGGGAGGGTTACAGAAGAGAAAAAAGGGGCGGGGACAAGCGGCGGTGGCGGGAAGGGAGGGCGGAGGGCGGCGGGGTAGGCGGACAACAAGGAAGGAAGCAAGAACACGGGGAAAATACAAATTAAAACAAAACAGGCACAAAAAAACGCAAAAACAAGGGCAAAAAGAGGGAAAAACAAAGCAGGCACAAATTAACGTAAAAACAAAGGGCAAAAACAACCGCAGCGGCGGCAGCCGGCGATCGGCAAACGAGGCAGCAGCGAGGCAGAGGGCAGGCAAGGGGCACACGCAGCAGCTGGTGGCCGTGCGGCGCGGGGGTGTCCCACAAGTTGTGCGCACTGCTAGCATCCTGAAATGATGAAAAACACTCTGGCATACTCTCCTGGAAAGACAAGCCAGTGAATGACCACGCAAACCTGTCATTTGTCTCACTCTGCAAGGATCTAAATCTTGCAACAACTTCATTTTCTGCTTCAAACTTTTCTTATTAAATGTCCGTATAAAATCACAAAGCAAATTGATGGAAACCTGTCGCACACTGCAAATAGAACTACACTTCCAAATGTACACAGGACCCTTAGGACGTCTTCCTAAAACCTCATCACTTAGCGCCTCTTCTGTCTCTGTTGTCACAAGTTGTTCTTTTTCAACTGGACAACCATCCTTCACTTCATAAGCTCGACCACTGGTGTCAACTGCAAACAGCAAATCATTATCCTGAAAATAACTCTCCTCATTAAAAAATGCCTCACAACTTGAACTATGCATCCATTCTCCGGAAAAAACTTCACAAAAGTTAGTACGATTTACTACTCTCTTCCATCTACTTTTTGTTTTGAAATCAGAAATTACCTTGCTTAGTTTCCTAATTCCATTGATTACCAAAATAAACAACTTTCGCTTAATTTCAAAAGCATGATCAATAATTTTCTCTACATTTTTCTTCTTCTTATAAAATGCCGCTTTCTGTTGGCCTTTCTTAAAATTTTTTAATAAATTAACTATTATCCTGTTACGGAACATTCGATTTCGAATGTCCCTAAACTGTTGTTTCCTTCTACTATCATGCACAGAGTTATCTCTTCCTCTACCAGTAACATTTTTGATGGGTCTTTCCTTTCCATTTAAATTACTTTTCTTTTTCTGAACTGAAACATTTTTAGGATAAATACTTTTTTTTCTAAAAATATTTCTTAAGAATGATTTTGTACTCTTACCCGGAGCTTTCTTGGTGTTTTGAAAAGTATTTGGGGAAGAGGACTGCTGCAATAAAACATCATCCTGCTGTCTTTGACGTTTTCTAGCCTTTCTAATACGATTTTTCGTTGGCATTTTTCAAATTAAAAAAAGATCTGCAGTTGAATCTGTGGAAAAATATAATAAAAAATGTTATTAACCACTATTACCAAACAGTAAATGAATAACAGTCACCTAAAACTTAATGCCCTACTTATTATTTAACATAGCAAATCTTTTGTACCAGCACTGCATCACAATAATGACACACAATGGTACAAAACAGGCATACAACAATCATAAATCACTCCCTAATATTTTAAATGATTAATTCAGGATGACGATAAGGTGTGGCCTATCTAAAGGTTTGTTTAAGCCCAGATCTTTGGACTGGGGTGAATGTGTGTCATTGATCCACATTCGGTCCATCACCTGTTTTGTTTATTTGAGGTGAGGCCAACACATGGTTGCAGATAAGATTTTCACTGAAGAAAACAAAGGAGAAAATACATGTGAAGGCCTACCAATGAAGTAAGTCATTATTTGAAATAAATTACATTTCTGGATATGTACTGCTAGAGCTTCATAGGTTGTTTTGGGTCATATTTATAAGGCATTTGAGTGTCTATTATGCTATTTTACCCTTTTTAAATGGAAAGCGTTCTTCATGGTGCAAATTTCTTGTAAATACGCTCCCACCTGCGGTTGGCAAATTTAGATTTTGATTATGCCCTTACACCATTTTTGGGAAATTATTAACATGCCTATGTAACTCCCATAATCAAAATCTAAATTTGCCAACCGCAAGTGGGAGCGTATTTACAAGAAACTTGCCCCATGAGGTACGCTTTCCATTTAAAAAGGGTAAAATAGCATAATAGACACTCAAATGCCTTATAAATATGACCCAAAACAACCTATGAAGCACTAGCAGTACATATCCAGAAATGTAATTGTTTTCAAATAATCGTTTTTAAACACAGCATATAAATCAATTGTATACCTGCATTCATGAAGAAATGACTGAAAATGTCCTTGAGACACATGAAAGCGTTTTCTGGAATGCCCTAGCACCATTTTTGGGATATTATTAACATGGCTATGTAACTCCCATAATCAAAATCTAAATTTGCCAAGCGCAAGTGGGAGCGTATTTACAAGACACTTGCCCCATGAGGAACGCTTTCCATTTAAAAAGGAAAACATAACATCAAAGACACTCAAATGCCTTATAAATATGACCCAAAACAACCTATGAAGCTCTAGCAGTACATATCCAGAAATGTAATTGATTTCAAAAATCGTTTTTAAACACAGCATATAAATCAATTGTATACCTGTATTCAAGAGGAAATAACTGACAATGTCCTTGAGACACATGAAAGCGTTTTCTTGAATGCCCTAGCACCATTGTTTGGACATTATTAACATGGCTATGTAACTCCCATAATCAAAATCTAAATTTGCCAAGCGCAAGTGGGAGCGTATTTACAAGACACTTGCCCCATGAGGAACGCTTTCCATTTAAAAAGGAAAACATAACATCAAAGAAGCTCAAATGCCTTATAAATATGACCCAAAACAACCTATGAAGCTCTAGCAGTACATATCCAGAAATGTAATTGATTTCAAAAATCGTTTTTAAACACAGCATATAAATCAATTGTATACCTGTAATCAAGAGGAAATGACTGAAAATGTCCTTGAGACACATGAACGCGTTTTCTTGAATGCCCTAGCACCATTGTTTGGACATTATTAACATGGCTATGTAACTCCCATAATCAAAATCTAAATTTGCTAAGCGCAAGTGGGAGCGTATTTACAAGACACTTGCAAACACAACAAGTGATGGACAGAATGTGGATCAATGTCACACACTCACCCCAGTCCAAGGATCTGGGCCTAAATCCATCGTTATTTTGCACTCCACACCACCCTGGGTCACATTCGGTCCATCACCTGTTTTGTTTACAAGACACTTGCCCCATGAGGAACACTTTCCATTTAAAAAGGAAAAAATAACATCAAAGACACTCAAATGCCTTATAAATATGACCCCAAACAACCTATGAAGCTCTAGTAGTACATATCCAGAAATGTAATTGATTTCAAAAATCGTTTTTAAACACAGCATATAAATCAATTGTATACCTGTATTCAAGAGGAAATGACTGAAAATGTCCTAGAGACACATGAAAGCGTTTTCTTGAATGCCCTACCACCATTGTTTGGACATTATTAACATGGCTATGTAACTCCCATAATCAAAATCTAAATTTGCAAAGCACAAGTGGGAGCGTATTTACAAGACACTTGCCCCATGAGGAACACTTTCCATTTAAAAAGGAAAAAATAACATCAAAGACACTCAAATGCCTTATAAATATAACCCAAAACAACCTATGAAGCTCTAGCAGTACATATCCAGAAATGTAATTGATTTCTAAAATCGTTTTTAAAAACAACATATCTGTTTCAGCTTACATAAGAGACCATGGAATGGGCTCCATGTACAACAATAACTTGTGTTACTGCATGCCAGAATGCTACACCGAATATGCAATTACAATTTGTCAAAGAAACAAATTCTATTTGTATATCACTAGAGACAAAACCACATTTTAAAAACACAGCTTTCTTCATCATTTTCTCCTTAAATCATACTATTCTCTATCTAAATTAAATAAATCTTTTCTCACCTTAGCAAATATTTTTTGAGTTTTGAAAACAGTCTCAGAAATACACCAAATTGTCTTCAGCAGAAGAAAAAGGATGCACTCCAGAGGCTGCAGCTATTGAAAGCACAGAAATACAGATATTCATTTCACATATCTCTCATATTAGCCAATCATAACTCTTCCCTCACTTTTTTCAAATCAAAACCCTTCCCCCCTCTGCCCTCTCTGCCTTTTTTCCATAGCAACCACCTCCTGGAAGACCTCTCATGTTTGCAAATTCACACAACAATGTTTCAATTGAACTCTGAACTCTCAGTGCACCTGCGTATCCAGTGCAATCTTTCATTAAATGTTTCTTCCTTGACCATTCAAATTACATCTTTCAAAGAACACATCCATGCACCCTAACTTTCTGTTTTCAGAAATGGAAATGCACCAATCACTGCTAATGATTCATTAGCATTGGAAATCCACAGTTTTTTTTCTTTACAAACTCCTACTGTTTCAACTGCCCTTTCATTACCACACTTCATCTGACTGCAGAACAACCTTCTCCCACCATGTTTAAGGTCTGGATTGTTGGACATAGTTACATCCACTGGGCTCAAAGGTATGCTGAGAACAGAAATTTACCTAACCTCAATTTACAGGATGTGGAAATTAAGTGGTTGGGCCAAAGAGGATTAAAATGTCACCAATTGATACCATTGGTGAAAACCTTTATGCATTTGCCAAAACCTGACCTGTTAATAGTGCACTGTGGAGGTAATGATTTGGGCACTTTGACTGGGGTAGGTCTGGAAATGCTTTTAAAGGACACCTTTGAGCAATTAATGGCACTTTTTCCTCAAACTGCCTTGGTATATTCCAATATATGCCAAAGACAGAAATGGAGGTGGTCCAACCAATTTTGTCCACAAATTGAGAAAGCGAGGAAGCATGTAAACAAATCTGTTTCAGCTTTCATGAGAGACCATGGAATGGGCTCCTTGTACAACAATAACTTGCGTTACTACATGCAAGATATCTACAGAGGAGATGGAGTTCACTTCTCAGATGAGGGCAACAGAATTTTCATTCTGAATTTAAGACTGTGCATTGGTACCTACTTATAAGTACCTAAATGTACCATAAACCCAAAAGCTCTTCTCAGAGCTACCCTTCATCTGATCACACACTTTAATTATTTTTTTTCTAACTTTTTCTGTAATTTTCAACAAACTACGCTCAAAGAGCGCTATCCGGTACGCGAACTGGAAGCTAACTGCGCAAAATTTCAAAAAAAAAGTTTTTTCTTCGCACATATGGTCCTCCTCAGCCACCCTCAGAAAACCTAGGGGGTCAAAATACTTGTACCATGCCCCTTCTACCCATTCAGAACATTATTTACCCTCCATTTTATACCTTGATTCGACCGAAACACAAAATGGTGGACTCCCGTTACGCTCCTAGTTCGCGGACCGGACCGCTTTCCGGGAAGCGGTCCAAAAAAAAGGTGGGAAAGTAATTTACAGAAAAATGACTAGAGACACTCTCACCAAATATAGATTAGCTCATACTACATAACAATCCCTTTCATTCTCACAAATTTGATTGAAATTTCATTTAGCCATTTAGCCTGTAGACCTCTCCAAGTACCGTGAGGTAAATTACTTCACAAAACACATCTGAAGTGTTGGAATTGACAACCAATGAAAATGTTACTTTCATTTTCTACTTTCATTACCTGACATTTGATTGGTTATATACCTGAATATATATAAAGGAAGAGAAGAAAACACAGCCATTTTGACTGCTACTTCTTGTTGTACATCACATTTGAATAGCTACCAAACACCTCAACTTGTTTCTAAAGGTAAGTTGTTATTTTTAAAACTGAAGTATATTGTGCACTATAACTTAATATGGTAGACTTTTTCTGATAGATATATACTATCCCTCTGTAATAGTTATGTATTTAGATAGACTTCTCTGTTATAGTTATGAATGGAGTTAGGCTTGTCTTGGTTAAATCACATACACTTTTTTATAGTCCTATTTCCACTCTGATACTATACACTGCCAAAAGATAAATTCACTGATAAAAACTGCCTATCTAAAATTAATCCCAACAGTGCCCTATCTCTACTAATATATATTTTTTTAATCCAAATTTCAGGCAAAATGGAAGGCGAAAACCAAGTTTCTTTTGAAATGGACCTGCAAGAGAGCAGCCAAGAATTGATTGATCAAATTTACATGGAATTTATGGATGAAAGCTTGGATAAAGAACTGCTGCAATGTGTCCAAGCAGTAGATGCCCTCCTTGAAAATGAGGACATTTTACAACCTCACAGATTGCAAACAATATTTCAAGAAAATAATGACATTTCAGACACTGAAATGTTAGAAAGTTTAATAAATTATGAAAAACAATCAAAATAAAAAAAAAACTTTAAAAATAAAGAAAACAAAAAAAATAACAAAAACAACAAACAATTAACATACAGTATTTGAAAAGTGTATCATTCTATTATCCTTATAGTACGCTGCCCAGAACGCTTTCCGGTTCGCGTACTAGGCGCTCATCGCGCAAACCTCCACATAAAACCTAGGGGGTCAACGAGGATCTACTGTGCCCCTTTATGGTAATTTCCCCCTTTGTTTTGGCCTCCTCTTGTCTCTCGATCCTACCGAGAGACAAGATGGCGGCCGCTCCGGACTGTTTAGAATGTTGACAGACACCGGAGAACCAATCAGCTTCGCATCGCAAAGTTCCGATACGCGAAAAGTACGCGAACCGGATCGCTGCCCGGAGCGCTGTTACAGATATATATCTTACTTTGAACGTTAATTTCTCAAAATCCACTGAAGCACATATATTGAGACCTAGCAAAGGCACATTGGGCTAACAGTCCCTACAATTTTGCCAAGTTTCGTGTAAATCCATTCAGCCGTTCGAGCTAAAAGTGAGTCCCACCGCCCTATGGAAATTAACATGGGAAAAACGCGTTTTGGGACCCCCCTTTTATCTCAGCCCCCCCTTGCCGAAACCCCCCCAAATTTCCAGGAGCTGCTCAGAAACAAAATGTGTCATTTTCCTGAAAATTTCAGCCAATTCCGTCCACAAACGCCAAAGTTATTAGACATAGAATTTTCAGAAATCCCATAGGGAAAAAATCCTAACTATATATACCTACTGGCGACCGCCAGTAGGTAATATATATTCACTGAAAAAACCATTGGTTATAGACCATATAAAGTTAGGGATTAGCCTTTTCAAAACCTTATTTTACTCACACAAAACCATTGAAATTTCATATATAGTTAGTTCCACTAACTATATATCGCGCACCCGCAATCCACTGCTGATGATGTCACATATTACATCATTCATGACATGGTTAGTGACATCACTGATGACATCACTGATGACATCTCAAATGACATCACTGATGACATCACTGATGACAACATCCAGTGACTGTATGTTTCTGTAAAGTTAAAATATGTCTTACATATTGAAGAATGAGTGGATGTATAAGTGTCTGGATGAAGGATTTAGTAGGTGCATGACTGACTGTATGAGTGACTGATTAAATGTGTCTCACTGAGTGCATGGGTTAGTGACTAAACTGTTTTAATTTGTGCATCATTATATCTGTTGTTCTACAAACTGCTGCATATGTTGATCAGTAGCTATATGAGTAACTGTATGGGTTATTCATTGGTTGTCCAAGTATTTGTATGGGAAACTGAGTGTGTGTGTATGGGTGGCTGGGAGGTGTGTGACTCTGTACATAGATGTGTGAGTAGTTGATTCACTATATGTATGGGTTCAAAAGTGCATGTGGAAACAGCTGTATGGGCGGTTGACTGTGCATGAGTGTATTAGTGAGTGAATGGATATCTCAGTGCTACATGTCAAAGTAAGTACATATGTAAAACACAGTACATGTGAGAGTTGACATATATAAATAACTGTGCATAAGAGCCAGTGAATGTGTGAGTGGCTGTATGGATCATTGTGAACATGTATCAGGGATTGTATAAGAGAGTAAAGTAAATATGTGTTAGTATATGTTTGAATAAGTAAGGTGTGTATAACTGTATAGTTGAGAAAATGGACGTGTGATTGATTTTTTGCATAACTGACTAGGTGTGTGAGTAACTCCATGGATGAGTGACAGTCTGTGACTGTCTGTTTACACTGATTGTATCTAAGGTTATATTAGAGTCTGAAGAGGTTCATGGTATTATCACATGAATGATATCATCAGTGATGTGATCAGTCATGTCAAATGAGATGTTATCACTGATTTTATCAGTGATGTCATTTGAGATGTCATCAGTGATGTCATTTGAGATGTCATCAGTGATTTCATTTGAGATGTTATCAGTGATGTCATCAGTGATGTCACTAACCATGTCATGAATGATGTAATATGTGACATCATCAGCAGTGGATTGCGGGTGCGCGATATATAGTTAGTGGAACTAACTATATATGAAATTTCAATGGTTTTGTGTGAGTAAAATAAGGTTTTGAAAAGGCTAATCCCTAACTATATATGGTCTATAACCAATGGTTTTTTCAGTGAATTTTCAAGGTTTTGTAAATGCAAATTCCTAACTATATATGGCCTATAACCTATGGTTTTTTCAGTGAATTTCATTGGTTTTTTAATAGCAAATATCAAAAGCTGTAAAATGTCAAGTACGTGATAGGTAAAAACTTTTTCGTGTTTATGCACGCTGATGTGCTTTGAACGCTGCCCCCCTCCCCTCTTTTCTCTTAGTAGTACTCTCTCTTTGCAGATAGTGAAGAGTAGTTAACGCAGGCCTTTACCCCCATTGTAATCCGTCGTGCCTGCTTGTCTCTCCATTTGATTGATTGTTATCCAAGCATTTACTGTTTTACAATTGATTCTCTTTGGTTCATTCTCTATTTACAAACAAGCACAAAGTCGCAATACTCTGTTTAGTCTTTGCAGATAGTGAAAAATCGTGAAAAATCGTGTAAAAAAAAAAAAGTAATCGAGCAAAATCAGTAGGCCACTAATTGGATCTCTTTTTGACCTCGCTAAAATAGAAACATTAGGAACAACCCTTCATGAGAAATACAAAACTAGTGAGATGAACTGAGCTCCACAGCATGAGGGCTGCAAGACAGCTCGGCTCCGTCACCCACCCCGCCCTAAATAACGACAAACCCTATACAAATATTAAAAATATAGACAACACACCAGCAAAGTAACAGGGTAAAACATTTTATTAAATAACTATTTACATTACGTTGGTTTATGAGATGATGTCAGTAGTGGACCGATGTGTGAATAGGTCGGAAGCAGCACAAGGCACCAAGATCCGGATGGCAAGTCCTGGATGTTGGGTGCCATAGTTCAGAGTTCTGAGTTTGAGCCTTTTTCAATGCCTGTGCTTTGTTGTTTCCCCTCCATCAAAAACAAAAAAAATATAAAACTGTGCAAAAATACAAAAAAATCAAAAAATGTTTAGAAAAGCAGTGCTTGTAAGACTGTCTGAAGCTTATTTCCACCTACTGCAGCTTCACTATTCTCAAAGTAAGTGAGGGTCGTTTGTGGACCTGACTGCATTTGAAAACAATGTTATATGGTACCTCCCTAAACCGCTTGACGGAGGCCCCCGAGGGGCGGTGTGATGGCACGGACTCGGAGAAGACGCTTGGCTCCGACCCCCTCCCCAAGTCTTATAGCTCTGGTGTAGCCTGAGATCGCCCCCGACATAGGCGGCCGGCTCCCGGGGTCCGGCGGAACTTTTTGCCTTTTGATGACTCTTCTATTCTGGACTTT
Source organism: Lissotriton vulgaris (assembly GCF_964263255.1). NCBI lineage: Eukaryota > Metazoa > Chordata > Amphibia > Caudata > Salamandridae > Lissotriton > Lissotriton vulgaris. The sequence continues at coordinate 505,621,645 of NC_141694.1, forward strand.
GTCCCACAATCCGTTTGACCTGAAGACACGCTGTAGTGGGGCGCCCCTTTACCGTTTTAGTTGCCATTCCGCCCGCTTTTGCTACACTGTGCCTCTTCCGCCATTCAGCTGTTTACCGCCCGCTCTTGCGACTACAGCGTCTCGCTCACCATGTAGTTGAGTTGCTCCCGCTCTTGCGGTGCAGCGATAGGGGGGTGCCACAGGACTCTCAAAATGGCGACCGGCTCTTTGGTTTTGGGCCTGGTCTACTAAAATGGCCCTGGGACACCTTGGAACTCGGACGCTTCCCTGATAGGGCTTGGGTCCCATTCTCGAAAGCGTCCCCTCAGCCGTGAAGATTCTACAAAAGTCTTGGGGGCCCCCGACTCCCGCAGGCTTCTGGTGGGGAGCGGCTGCCATGTCTGCTCGTGGAATGGCCACGACGGAGCTACGAGATGGTAGTGCTCTCATGCTGACGCCAGCTTTAGTCTGAAACATCCAGAAACACTGTAGACTACCAATTCGATCAGTTCCGGTAGCGCCCCAACATGACCCGGTTGCCCTCCCCTCTTTGACTGATGGTTCTTGTTGCCTGTCCCCTCTGTTGTCATTTAACAGAACTTTTTGGACTGCTGAAAGGGGTTGTGTTCCGAACGCTGGTTGGTGGAGACATTTTGACTATATTCTTGACCTACGTTGACGCGTAATGCGTTATATGACACGCCGCGTTAGCGCACCCGGAAGTGATCCGGGGCGCGGCGCGCAGCGCGTAACGTAAGCATAACAGGTCATGTGATTTGTTAATAAAACTTTTCATTGGTTCATTTTACTTTTGTTATTTTAATGATGAAAAGCTTGGTCATATGACCTAAAAATTACGCTTTTTATTGGTTTCGAACATTATTTTTTTTTAAACATATATGTTATAATATTCCAGGCTAATGTACTTTCCCGGAAAATTTACAACTGTCCTGCAAGTAAAATATATTCCTTTTTCGAGAAAAAGGGCGTTTCTTCATTCCATGACGGAGCCGTTGAGTAAAAGAGACTCGGCCTGCTGTCTTAGTCGCCGATACGCCTGATTATCAGATTCTTATCGATCACTTTATGTTGCAGGAGTGGAAAACACAACTGCCCTTGACCATTTATTTTTACTGCTTTCCTACATATTATACCTTTTATCCGTCATGTAATTGGACTGCTTTATTTCACTTGCCTTTTACTGATTCGAAAACAGTGACTAAAAGTAAAAACTTTACCAATGTAAATACTACTACCATGTTTTGTTTTAAAAACCTTTATTGTGAAAATGTCAGTATACAAATACGGGCCTATAACCACGTGGGCCGGCCACGGAGCAAACTGAAATCGTATATGATGAGGAGACATTTACATTATAGAGGAACGTAACGAGCGAGCCATTAGGTTGCAAGAACTAAGATGTCTAACAGTTGCGGAATCGGTGGACGTACATTTTGTAATTAAAATACGACAGGGCCACTTACAAAAAAGTTATCTAGATATACATTTGCGTGCAAGTACCATGGGTGACGTTAATTCGAACTTTCAATAGTACAGTAATAAATAACACATCAGAACTTAATATCAATAGGGATGTAGAAATATTCAATCAATTCTCGTCCCCGCCCGCCATGAGCATCAAAACTGCATTCATATCTCCTGATATCAAGGTTGTTCAACCAGTACACAACAAGGAGTTACGAGTCTCATTTATACCGGCGCCATTTTGGGCGAGGCCGGGCAGGTCCAAGATATAGTCAAAATGTCTCCACCAACAATCGCCAGACCAGAACCCCTTTCGGCCCTTTTTGCTACAAGATGGTGTCTTCCATTCAGAAAATATTGTTGGCAGCATTTTGAAAGGAAAGATAAACAGCCGTTTTCCTAGTGAGTCTCACATTGTTACATTTAGGAAGAATGTTGAAGAGTAATATGTGGAAAATCTGAAGCCATTTTTCTACAAACTCTCAATCAGCCTTGGATGGAAAAAAAAATCCTGAAGAATGTACAAACTGAAAACCAATTTTTGTCTGTATAGCATCAACAGCAACGCTTGAGTCAGCTTTGTGTCAAGCCGCCATTTTCATTCAATCAATAGCGTCCCCCTGCACACATTCAGGAACCTGGTCGTGTCTTCAGGTGAAACGGATTGTGGGACAAGAAGCAGAAAGGAAAAGGAAAAAAGTTCCGCCGGACCTCGGGAGCCGGTCGCCTATGTCATGGGCGATCTTTGGCCACACCAGGGCAATAGTGAAGCTGCAGCAGGTGCAAAAGAGCTTCAGACAGTCTTACAAGCACTGCTTTTCTAAACATTTTTTGATTTTTTTGTATTTTTGCACAGTTTTATATTTTTGTTTTGTTTTTGATGGAGGGGAAACAACAAAAAACAGGCATTGAAAAAGGCTCAACAGTGCAGGGCGCCTTGTGCTGGTTCCGACCTATTCACACATCGGTCCACTACTGACATCACCTCATAAGCCAACGGGGCACCCCACGTCGACTTTCGGCGCAGCATTGTAGGATGGCCACACCAGTGCGGCAACTTGCTGGACACCACCTCGGTGCCATCCGGATCTCGGCGCGTTCGAGTCACTGTACCGCAAAAGTGACCGGAACTCAGCTGGACACGCCGTCTTTCGGCGCAGCATTGTAGGATGGCCACACCAGTGCGGCAACTTGCTGGACACCACCTCGGTGCCATCTGAATCTCGGCGCGTTCGAGTCACTGTACCACAAAAGTGACCGGAACTCAGCTGGACACGCCGTCTTTCGGCACAGCATTGTAGGATAGCCACACCAGTGCAGCAACTTGCTGGACACTAACTCGGTGCCATCCGGATCTCGGCGCGTTGTGCTGCCTTCGGCCTATTCGCACACCGGTCCGCTACTGACGCCGCCTCACGTGCCAACGGATTTTCTACGCTTTTTGTAGCCCTATGCCGCATAACAGGTCATGTGACTTGTTTATAAAACTTTTCATTGGTTCATTTTTCTTTTGGTTTCCTAAAGACTGAAGGCTTGGTCATATGACCTAAAAATAACACTTTTCATTGGTTTAGAACATTTTTTTTTCCCAAACGATGAAAGCCCCACCTTGTTTCTGGATGATTCAGACTGAAGCTGGCGTCACCATGAGAGCACCACCATCTCGTGGCTCCGTCGTGGTCATTCCGCGAGCAATCATGGCAGCCGCTCCCCACCGGAAGCCTGCAGGAGTCGAGGGCCCCCAAGACTTTTGTAGAATCTTCACGGCTGAGGGGACGCTTTCGAGAATGGAGCCCAAGCCCTAGCAGGCAAGCGTCCGAGTTCCAAGGTGTCCCAGGGCCATTTTAGTGGACCAGGCCCAAAACCGAAGAGCCGGCCGCCGTTTTAAGAGTCCTGTAGCAGCCGCCTATCGCTGCACTGCAAGAGTGGGAGCAACTCAACTACATGGTGAGCGAGACGCTGTAGCCGCAAGAGCGGGCACAACTCAGCTGGATGGCCACCACCTGGGGAGGCCCGTTCACGCCGCCTCCCCCACGCCCCCCCCCCGGGCCGCCCCACGCCAATTTTCGGAGCAGCATTGTAGGATACCAAAACCAGTGCGGCAGTTTACTGGACATCACCTGGGTGCCATCCACATCTCAGCGCGTTCTGCTGCCTTGGGACTATTCGCACAACAGACCGCTACTGACGAGGCCTCCCCCCGCACCACCCGGGACGCCCCACGCTGTTTTTCTGAGCTGCATTGTAGGATCCCAAAAACCAGTGCGGCACCCAGGTGACATCACCTGGGTGCCGTCCAGAACTCAGCACGTTGTGCTGCCTTGGGACTATTCGCACAAAAGACAGCTTCTGACCATTGTTGCTTTTTTTTGTCAAAAATGTTTAAATGTTTGTTACAGTTTTTGTTCCGTTCGTTATATTTAAAAGTTATTAAAGTTTTATAATCCCACTTTGTTGGAGTGCTATATATTTTTTAAAAATCGGGTGAATGGGGCCTTGAATCGGGTTATTGTCATGTGTGGGCTTTGCAAGTGTACTGCTACAGGATCGGACATTTCAAACTCAAATGCACGTTCTTTTTCTTACCTTTCCAAAGCATGGAGCGCAATAGCAGGCAGAGAAAGGGTGATGCAAGTGTTGAACACTGCCTGGCCTGGCAAGTTGCTGGAAGTGCCCCCCCCCCGCCCGCCCGCTCCTGAAAGAGGACACACCGCCGCCCGAGTACTTCACAGATCTTTAAAAGACCATGCACTTGTTCATGAGGCTTAAATGGTTTATCACCCCTTCTAGAACCCCTGCATCGCCCCTCTGACGTTTCCTGGAAGAATTACCACGTAACACAATACCAAGCCTTGTCAGCTGAAACCCCCGAGGAATCGTGGGGCATATTATCAAGGGGGTTTATCTCCGCTTTTTTGGCTTTAAAAGCCAAGAAAGCGGAGATAAAATTATCTCCCTATTACCAAGCTGTGACAGCTAAAAGGAGATAGCGACCATCTTGGGCCCCGCTTTGCATGTCAGTGATATTTATCACTAATGACATGCAAAGTGGGCGTGCCAAGATGTTAGCGACTGGAAACAGTCCCTAACATCGCTATCTCCTATTACCAACTTTTGGAGATATTCGCGCTAAGCGCGAATATCTCAAAAAGCTAACACCTGCCCTGAGCAGTTCTTAGCCATGTTATCCAATGGGAGGTGAATAACATGGCTAAGAGCATTTGCTCGATAATGCATGAATATCGCTGACTTTTCAGCGATATTCATGCATTGCGGCCGTTTTTTATCGCATTTGCGATAAACCTTGCTAATAGCAAGGTTTATCTGCGATAAAAATCGCCGATGTGCGGCGATAATTTCTGTCTCTAAACAAGTTAGAGACAAAAATTATCGCTAGTTGTTGGTAATATGCCCCCGGGTTTTTGCTTGCAGAAATCGGGAGGCGGGAGACTAGCACTGAAATCAGTAGTCTCACGCCTGAATCGGGAGGGTTGGCATGTCTGGATTCTCTACAGCTGGGGCCATAAACTACATCCGCAGGGCTAGGTGATAGCCTGGGACCGGCCTGGCATCTAAAATGGCTGCCGTGCACGACAAAATTGTGGCATTGGAAAAAAGGCAAAATGGCGCAGACAATGTTTATCAATAAGGATTAATTCATAACAAAATATTTTATCGCACTGACAAATTGGCGGTCAACACTTCCTGATTTCCATCGAATCGAACGTTAACAGACGTCACGCAGCAAAAAAATAAAAAGCTCACGCACAGCCGCTGGAAGACATGTATCAACATATCAGTAGTCTCACGCCTGAATCGGGAGGGTTGGCATGTCTGGATTCTCTACAGCTGGGGCCATAAACTACATCCGCAGGGCTAGGTGATAGCCTGGGACCGGCCTGGCATCTAAAATGGCTGCCGTGCACGACAAAATTGTGGCATTGGAAAAAAGGCAAAATGGCGCAGACAATGTTTATCAATAAGGATTAATTCATAACAAAATATTTTATCGCACTGACAAATTGGCGGTCAACACTTCCTGATTTCCATCGAATCGAACGTTAACAGACGTCACGCAGCAAAAAAATAAAAAGCTCACGCACAGCCGCTGGAAGACATGTATCAACATATATGAGCCTCCTCAGCCACCCTCAGAAAACATAAGGGATTAGGATACGTCTCCCGCACCCCCTTATACCTAGTAATTTAATTAAAACGAAACACAAAATGGCGAATTCCTGTTTCGCTACCAGTTTGCGACCCGGTTCGCGGCCCGTGAAGCGCTTCTACCGTGAAAATTTTTTTTTTTTTATTTTCCCCACGGGACCCTTTAATAACCCCAACAACATTCCTAGGGGGTCAAGAGGGGTATACCTTGCCCCCTTTCATTAAATTCCCCCTTCGTTTTTCACCTCTTCTTCTCTCTTGATCCTACCGAGAGATAAGATGGCGGCCGCTCCGGACTGTTTAGAATGTTGACAGACACCGGGGAGCCAATCAGCTTCGCATCGCAAAGTTCCGTTTCGCGAAAAGTAAGCGGACCAGAGCGCAGCCCGGAGCGCTGTTACAGATATATATCTTGTTTTGAACGTTAATTTCTCAAAATCCACTGGAGCACATATATTGAGACCTAGCAAAGGCACATCGGGCTAACAGTCCCTACAATTTTGCCAAGTTTCGTGCAAATCCATTCAGCCGTTCGAGCTAAAAGTGAGGCCAAAGGCCCTATGAAAATTAACATGGGAAAAACGCGTTTTGGGACCCCCCTTTTTTCTCGGCCCCCCCTTGACGAAACCCCCCCAAATTTTCAGGGGCTGCTCAGAAACAAAATGTGCCATTTTCCTGAAAATTTCAGCCGATTCCGTCCACAAACGCCAAAGTTATTAGACATAGAATTTTCAAAAGTTCCATAGACAAATAATCCTAACTATATATACCTACTGGCGAACGCCAGTAGGTAATATATATATATATATATATATATATATGGTGCTCCCTGTCCCACTAGGAAAGTCCTAACAACAAGAGTGAATATACACAGATGAGGATCGACCTGCATGCTTTTGTGAGGAAACTCAAGTTGCACAAATATCACAAAATTAGAATCAGTACGAAAGGATCAAAACTTGTACAGAAAAGACTAACTGCCACCGATATCCTATCTTGTGAAGATCTGAGAGGGATAGAGAATCTTGAAAATTTAAGATTAGAAAGAGAGACACAACCGTCACAGGAGGATACCATGGTTAACAGAGCTCTTGAAAATGAAATAGACCAGGAGAGAGAGGAAAGCAACATGAAGCCAATGTCAACGTTTTGCCCAATAATGCCGTGGGATGCAATAGATGCATTCTCAGAGACGGTTCTAAAAGACCTAGTGACTCTAAGAGGAAAACGGGAGAAGACAACCAGGAAAGACAACATCACCCCACAAGAAAGGGAAGCTCTATGCACCTTGGAAAAAGAGGAGAATATAATAATCAAGCCCTCAGATAAGGGTGGGAATGTTGTGCTTCTTACTCGTGAGTACTACCAAAGAGAGGCATTAAGGCAATTATCGGACATGCAATATTATCGGCAAACAGATGACAAACACTATAAGGAGGGCATCAGGAGGTATGATGACTTGGTGAACAAATGGTATAAGAAATCCATGCTGGGAAGTGATGAAAATATGTATCTGAGAAGTAACAACCCCACAATCCCCACCTTCTACCACTTACCCAAGCTACACAAAAACGCAAGGGAGCCCCCGGGAAGACCTATAGTGTCATCTGTAAACGGATTGACTGAAAATATGTCAAAATTCATAGACAGTTACTTATTTCCTCTGGTAACCAAACTAAAGTCTCATGTAAAAGACACCAAGGACTTCCTCACGAAAGTTTCTGAGATGACATGGGATCCAACATACCTGATGATTGTGCTAGACATAACTAGCCTATATACCAACATCAGACATGACTTGGGCTTGATGGCAGTGGAACATTTTCTAAACAAGAGACCTGCCAGATTCGCATTGCATAATCGCATGTTGCTGGAATTCATTGAATTCTGTTTAACAAGCAACATCTTCCTGTTCAATGACCAGTTATACACACAGGTATCTGGGACCGCGATGGGCACCTGATTTGCTCCCAGCTACGCGAACTTGTTCGTTGGCTGGTGGGAGGAGCGGGTGCCCAGGGTCCTTCAGACTGAAGGACAGGGAACAGAGAGAGTAATACAGTGGTTCAGGTACATCGATGACCTCTTCATCGTGTGGCAAGGGACGATGGAAGGGGCACAGCAATACATAACAATGCTGAACGATAACAACTGCAATCTACACTTCTCAGGAACTATCAGCACAACAACAGCTGAGTATTTGGACCTGAGGGTGGAAATAGACAACAATCAGCTACATACATCACTGTATCGCAAAGCGACGGCAGGCAATTCCATCTTGCGAGCCGATAGCAACCATCCGAAGAGGCTGATACAAAGTATCCCATATGGGGAACTTCTCAGGATGAGAAGAAACAGCAGTAGAGAGAAGGACTTTGAAACAGCGGCAGCTGGTTGTATAGAAAGGTTCATAAGGAGGGGATATGATCCTGAGTCTCTGGACAAAACTCTGAAGAAAGTGAGAAAAACAAATAGGGAAGATCTCCTAAAGTTAAAATTACCCAATGAACAAACCAAGGATGAAGGGAAATTTCGTTTAATCACACCATACACCAGTGATTCTATAGGATTGAGAAGAATTATGCAAAAGAACTGGCATATTTTGGGGACAGATCCAATCCTGAAAGATGAAATCCCTACGAAACCCCTGATCACATACCGTAAAGCAAGATCCTTGAGAGACTCTCTAGTGAGAAGCCATTTCAAGAATGTGACCCCAAGAACAGGTAAAATTGCAGAGATGGGAGGGTTTTTCCCTTGCGGAAAATGTAAGGCCTGCTCGGGATGCAGGAGAGTGCGAAACTTTGACATCCCGGGAGCAAATATCACGAAACCCATCAAGAAGTTTTTAACCTGCAGTACTAACTACGCGGTCTATTGCCTAACTTGCCCGTGTGGACTGAGATACATCGGGAGTACGATCCACCAACTTAAAATCAGGGTACTTGAACACCAAAGGGCAATAGACAAGGCGGATCCGGCATACCCAGTCGCGAGACATTTTGATTTGATGCATCAAAGGGATAGGACTAAATTACGGTATTTTGGTATTGACTGTGTACCTGAAAACCCGAGAGGAGGGGATAGGCTAAAAACACTGAGACGCCTAGAATCAAGGTACATAATCGACCTCATGACTAAGGCTCCAGGGGGGCTAAATCATGGGGAGGAACTGTCAGTTCATTTAGGGAAGTAAGCAATGTGAGACTTTCCAGATATTCCTTCATGAATTGATGTACAGAGACTTGGTGAAATCAACAGCGATACAATTTAAGATTTAAGATTTGTTAATTGTTTATTGAGTGTTTATTAGTTTAGTTTATTAAGTTCATTAACTGATGGATGAAGGAGGTGGATGGACACTGTACATATGAAGCACTGGTACACTTGCCAATACATGGCGGGATGGACTTGGGAAACGTTTACTAGGGGCCTTAACTTTGAGCACCCCACATCACCCCGGATGTGGATACAAGGGGTTACATGCCGATCCACGGCTAGATTTAACTTGTTTCCCTAGTGGGTAAATTGCACCTTACTATGAACTGTATTAACATGTTACAAGATGGCGCGCCCGTTAGACTTAGGTAGTCCATCTACCATGTTGATGATTATGTTGACGCTATATCCCAGGCAGGTCCTCACAGTGTAATTGACACTGAGGAAGGCGTATTGCTGAAACGCGTCTGTCAACGAGTGTGATTAAACTTTTGGTGTGAGCACTGCAACCCTTTGGTCTCCACGAGTGCGGTTCTTTGGATATCATATTTCCGAGGCTGAGCTGAATATATATATATATATATATATATATAACCTACTTAGCGGTCGCCAGTAGGTATATATAGTTAGGATTTTTTTTCTATGGGATTTCTGAAAATTCCATGTCGAATAACTTTGGCGTTTGTGGACGGAATTGGCTGAAATTTTCAGGAAAATGGCACATTTTGTTCATGAGCAGCCCCTGGAAATTTGAAGGGGTTTTGTCAAGGGGGGGCCGAGAAAAAAGGGGGGTCCCAAAACATGTTTTTCCCATTCATTTTTCCATAGGGCGGTTGGAATCACTTCTAGCTCGAACGGCTGAATGGATTTACGCGAAACTTGGCAGAATTGTAGATATGGTTTGCCCGACGTGCCTTTGCTATGTCTCAATATATGTGCTCCAATGGATTTTGAGAAATGAACGTTTTAAAAAACAGATATATCTGTAACAGCGCTCCGGTTAGCGCTCCGGTTTGCGTACCTGACGCGTAACGGAACTTCGTGAAGCGAAGATGATTGGCTCTCCGTTGTCTGTCAACATTCTAAACAGTCCGGGCCGGCCGCCATCTTGTCTCTCGGTAGGATCGAGAGACAAGATGTGGTGAAAAACGAAGGGGGAAAAGAAGGAAAGGGGGCAAGGTAGACCCCTCCTGACCCCCTAGGATTGATGACGGGGATATTAAAGTGCCCCGTGGGGCAAAAAATAAAAAATAATTTTTTTTGCGATTTTTCGTAGTAGAGGCGCGTCCCGGTACGCGAACCGGGTAGCTTACCGGTAGCGTAACGGGAGTTGGCCATTTTGTGTTTTGGACAAATTTTATCACAAGATGGAGGAATAACAATGTGGGAAATGGGTGTAAGGGGGCATGGGAGAAGTATCTTGACCCCCTATGTTTTCTGAGGGTAGCTGAGGAGGCTCATATGTGTCGTAAGAAAAAAAATTTTTTGATTTTTCCGCGCGGTTAGCTGCCGGTACGCGAACCGGGTAGCGAACCGGGACGCGAATATAAGTGAAAATTTGTGAAAAAAGGTACATTCGAAATTTTAAAAGAGAAATTATAGTTAAGGTAGCTCTGAAAAGAGCTTTTTGGTTCTGTGTCAGTTCTAGGTACTTATAAGTAGGTACCAATACACAGTCTTAAATTTTGTTTGAAAACTCTGTTTCCCTCATCTGAGAAGTGCACACCATCTCCTCTGTAGATATCTTGCATGTAGTAACGCAAGGTATTGTTGTAGATCGAGCCCATTCCATGGTTTATTATGTAAGCGGAAACAGACTTATTTACATGCTTCCTCGCTTTCTCAATTTGTGGACAAAATTGACTGGACCACTTCCATTTCTGTCTTTGGCATATATTGGAATATACCAAGGCAGTTTGAGGAAAAAGTGCCATCAATTGCTCAATGGTGTCCTTTAAAAGCATTTCCAGACCTACCCCAGAGAAGGAAAAAATGGTGTCTGCTTCTTTAAACAAATATTTCACTTGCCCCATGATTCAGGGAGAATAATTTGCTTACTTGATGTGTATAAAAACGTTTCTTGAAGTCATTTAGGTTTCTGGATATGTACTGCTAGAGTTTCATAGCCAGCATGGGCATATTTACAAGGCCTTTGAGCCACTTTCAGGTTATTTTCCCCATGTTAAAAGTGATGCAAAAGTGGTGCAAGGGCCTTGTAAATACGCCCTCATGTGTGTTAGGGCATTTTAAGTAACTTCCCCATGAATGGGGGAGAATAATTTGCTTACTTGATGTGTTTAAAAACGTTTATTGAAGTCGTTTAGGTTTCTTGATATATATTGCTAGAGATTCATAGTCAGCATGGGGCATATTGACAAAGCCTTTGAGCCACTTTATGTCAAAAAACACATTTTTAAAACACATCAAGTAAGTAAATTATTCTCCTAGATTCATGGGAAAGTAGAAACAGATCCTTTGAGCACTCCCTGAGCACATAGTAATATAAAAATGTTGTACTCTTTACCATTAGTCTGATTTTTTTTATAATTACTCTACTATTATATCTTAACTTTTGAAAATAAATGAATAATGTCTTAAACAATTTTTAATTTATAAATAATATTTTATTGATATTAATTTTAAAAATCTTTGGAAATTTCAAGTAGTACTACATCTGAAATTTCATGATCTTTATTTTCATAAATTGTCTCTTGTTTATCAAATGTGTCCATAAATTCCAACAGTTGTTCGTCTACTGTCACATTAAAAAAATCGTCATTATCGTCCTGTATTTCAGGTTGTACTTTGGGTTCCTGTGCTTCTTTATCCATAATTGCTGTTAAGGTAGAATAAAAAGAGAGAGAGAAATAGAGTTTAAGTAAGAAACTTCAACATTTTTATTTTTAACTTAACGTGTACAACATAGTTCTGAGTTTTTAAGAGTGAATTTATGTTTGGGCAGGGTATTCTACAAGGCAGGAAGTAGAAATATAAAGTACTGCATGTGATCAAGTCTAACTCAATCTATGACTACAACAGAGAAGCCTTACTCAATCTATAATTATAACTGAGGGACAGTAAATATCTAACAGGAAACATTTTTATAAAAATAACTTTAGGTGCACAACATATTTCTCCTTCAAAACTATTAACTTACCTTTGGAAAAGTGTCTTAGGTTTCTCAGGTAATTCTCTGTAAATGTGCCTCAGGGAGTTCCAGACAAATTGGCTGTCTTTTTTTTCTTATTTTTCATATATATTCATGTACCTAACCAATCAAATGTCAGCACATAAAAATACAACTTGAAAGTAATGTTATCATTGGTTGAAAATGTCAACTCTTTCTAATGTGTTTTTGCCATATAATTTACCTCAGGTTATTTAGACAGGGCTACAACTTGAATGGCTCTATGGAATTCCATCAAATTTGGGAAAATGGTAGGGACTGGTATGTAGTAGGGACTATTCCAAATTTGGTGAAAGTGTCTGTAGTAGTTTTTCTGTAAATTACTTTCCCACCTTTTTTTATCGAGCGCTTACCGGTGCGCTCCCGGGTACGCGAACCGGCAGCGTTACGGGAGTCCTCCATTTTGTGTATCAGTAGAATTGATACATAAGATGGAGGACCAACAATGTACGGAATGGGTAGAAGGGGGCACGGTAGACACTTTGTGACCCTCTAGGTTTTCTGAGGGAGGATTAGGACGCTGATATATGGAAAAATACAAAAATTTAATTTTTCAAAATTTCGCGGGGGGAGCGCCCGGTACGCGCACCTGTAAGCGTACCGGGGAGCGTACTTTGGTGAAGAAAAAAAATTTGAAAAAGATAAACGCTTTGAATGATAAGAGATAGGGTAGCTCTGAAAAGAGCTATTGTGTTCTGTGGCTAATTTAGGTACCTACAAGTAGGTTCCAATGCACACTTTTAAATAAAGGACGAATATTCTATTCCCTTCATCAAAGAAGTGCACACCATCTCTTCTGTAGATGTGTTAAATGTTGGAACGCAAGTTATTGTTGTATATTAAACCCTTTCCATAGTCTCTCATGTAAGCAGAAACAGATTTATTCACATGTTTCTGTGCTTCCTAAAATTGTGGAAAATATTGATTAGACCACTTACATTTTTGTCTTTGACATATATTGGAATATACCAAGGCAGTTTCGGGAAAAAGTGTCATTTAAAAGAAGAATACATTTTACAGCTTTTGATATTTGCTATTAAAAAACCATTGAAATTCACTGAAAAAAACATTGGTTATAGACCATATATAGTTAGGAATTAGCATTTACAAAACCTTGAAAATTCACTGAAAAAACCATAGGTTATAGACCATATATAGTTAGGAATTAACATTTACAAAACCTTATTTTACTCACACAAAACCATTGAAATTCCCATACATAGTTAGTTGCACTAACTATATATCGCGCACCCGCAATCCACTGCTGATCATGTTACATATTACATCATTCATGACATGGTCAGTGACATCACTGATGACATCACTGATGACATCTCAAATGACATCACTGATGAGATCACTGATGACAACATCCAGTGACTGTATGTTTCTGTAAAGTTAAAATATGTCTTACATATTGAAAAATGAGTGGATGTATAAGTGTCTGGATGAAGGATTTAGTAGGTGCATGACTGACTGTATGAGTGAGTGATTAAATGTGTCTCACTGAGTGCATGGGTTAGTGACTAAACTGTCTTAATTTGTGCATCATTATGTCTGTTGTTCTAAAAACTGCTGCATGTGTTGATCAGTAGCTATATGAGTAACTATATGGGTTATTGATTGGTTGCCCAAGTATTTGTATGGGAGACTGAGTGTGTGTGTGGGTGGCTGGGAGGTGTATAACTCTGTGCATAGATGTGTGAGCAGTTGATTCCCTAGGTGTATGGGTTCAAAAGTGCATGTAGAAACAGCTGTATGGACAGTTGACTGTGTGCATGAGTATATTGGTGAGTGAATGGATATCTCAGTGCTACATGTCAAAGTAAGTACATATGTAAAACACACTCCATGTGAGAGTTGACATATATAAATAACTGAACATAAGAGCCAGTGAATGTGTGAGTGGCTGTATGAATCATTGTGAACTTGTATCAAGGATTGTATAAGAGAGTAAATATGTGTTACTATATGTTTGAATAAGTAAGGTGTGTATAACTGTATAGTTGAGGAAATGGAGATGTGATTGATTCTTTGCATGACTGACTAGGTGTGTGAGTAACTCCATGGATGTGTGACAGTCTGTGAGTGCCTGTTTACACTGAGTGTATCTAAGGTTATATTAGAGTCTGAAGATGTATTATCACATAAATGATATCATCAGTGATGTAATCAGTAATGTCAAATGAGATGTCAGTGATGTCATCAGTGATGTCATTTGAGATGTCATCAGTGATGTCATCAGTGATGTCATTTGAGATATCATCAGTGATGTCATCAGTGATGTCACTGACCATGTCATGAATGATGTAATATGTGACATCATTAGCAGTGGATTGCGGGTCCGCGATATATAGTTAGTGCAACTAACTATATATGGAATTTCAATGGTTTTGTGCAAATAAAATAAGGTTTTTTAAATGCTAATCCCTAACTATATATGGTCTATAACCTATGGTTTTTTCAGTGAATTTTCAAGGTTTTGTAAATGCAAATTCCTAACTATATATGGTCTATAACCTATGTTTTTTTCTGTGAATTTCATTGGTTTTTTAAAAGCTAATATCTATAGCTGTAAAATATATTCTTTATTAAGTGACGTATCACGTAGCCCGTGAGACGCCTCATGATGCATCGCATAACCGTGACGTATCGTCTCTGCAGCGCAAACCAAACCCAAAACGTAAGCGCGCCAGAACACGCTTAAAGATATATATATATTTTTTTAACCTTAATTAGACAAAATCCACACGTGCACATATCACAAACGTTCAAAAAATACAATATGTCGGACTCCCGTTACGCTGCCGGTTAGCTGCCCGGTTAACGTACCAGGAAGCACCTTTACCGCGAAAAATCGCAATTTTTTTTTCTTTTGCCCCGCAGGGAACTTTAATAGCCCCCTCATCAATCCTAGGGGTTCAGGAGGGGTCTGCCTTACCCCTTTCATTCATTTACACCTTTTTTTTTCCACCTCTTGTCTCTCGATCCCACAGAGAGACAAGATGGCGGCCCCTCCAGACTGTTTACAATGATAACAGCCAATCAGCTTCTCCTCAGACTCCCGTTATACTGCCGGTTAGCTTCCCGGTTAGCTGCCCGGTTAGCTGCCCGGTTCGCGTACCAAGACGCGTCTCTACGGCGAAAAAATCTAATTTTTTTTTTTTTTTTGGGCCCCGCGTGGCTCTATAATATCCCCCTCATCAATCCTAGGGGGTCAGAAGGGGTCTACCTTGCCCCCTTTCCTTCATTTCCCCCTTTGTTTTGGCCTCCTCTTGTCTCTCGATCCTACCGAGAGACAAGATGGCGGCCGCTCCGGACTGTTTAGAATGTTGACAGACACCGGAGAGCCAATCAGCTTCGCTTCGCAAAGTTCCGATACGCGAAAAGTTCGCGAACCGGAGCGCTACCCGGAGCGCTGTTACAGATATATATCTTGTTTTAAACGTTAATTTCTCAAAATCCACTGAAGCACATATATTGAGACCTAGCAAAGGCACATCGGGCTAACAGTCCCTACAATTTTGCCAAGTTTCGTGGAAATCCATTCAGCCGTTCGAGCTAAAAGTGAGGCCAACCGCCCTATGGAAATTAACATGGGAAAAACGCGTTTTCGGACCCCCCTTTTTTCTCGGCCCCCCCTTGACGAACCCCCACCAAATTTTCAGGGGCTGCTCAGAAACAAAATGTGCCATTTTCCAGAAAATTTCAGCCAATTCCGTCCACAAACGCCAAAGTTATTAGGCATAGAATTTTCAAAAGTTCCATAGAGAAAAAATCCTAACTATATATACCTACTGGCTATCGCCAGTAGGTAATATATTATATATAATATATATATATATATATATATATATATATATATACATATATATATATATATATATATATATATATATATTCACTGAAAAAACCATAGGTTATAGACCATATATAGTTAGGAATTTGCATTTACAAAACCATGAAAATTCACAGAAAAACCCATTGGTTATACACCATATATAGTTAGGGATTAGCATTTACAAAACCTTAATTTACTTGCACAAAACCATAGAAATTCGCATATATAGTTAGTTGCAATAACTATATATCGCGCACCCACAATCCACTGCTGATGATGTCACATATTACATCATTCATGACATGGTCAGTGACATCACTGATGACATCCCTGATGACATTTCAAATAACATCACTGATGACATCTCAAATGACATCACTGATGACAACATCCAGTGACTGTATGTTTCTGTAAAGTTAAAATATGTCTTACATATTGAAGAATGAGTGGATGTATAAGTGTTTGGATGAAGGATTTAGTAGGTGCATGACCGACTGTATGAGAGAATGATTAAATGTGTCTCACTGAGTGCATGGGTTAGTGACCAAACTGTCTTAATTTTTGCATCATTATTTCTGTAGTTCTGTAAACTGCTGCATGTGTTGATCAGTAGCTATATGAGTAACTATATGGGTTATTGATTGGTTGCCCAAATATTTGTATGGGAGAGTGAGTGTGTGTGTGGGGGTGGCTGGGAGGTATGTGACTCTGTGCATAGATGTGTGAGCAGTTGATTCAGTAGATGTATGGGTTCAAAAGTGCATGTGGAAACAGCTGTATGGGCGGTTGACTATCTGCATGAGTGTATTGGTGAGTGATTGGATTTCTCAGTGCTACATGTCAAAGTAAGTACATATGTAAAACACAGTACATGTAAGAGTTGACATATATAAATAACTGTGCATAAGAGCCAGTGAATGTGTGAGTGGCTGTATGGATCATTGTGAACTTGTATCAGTGATTGTATAAGAGAGTAAATATGTGTTAGTATATGTTTGATTAAGTAAGGTGTGTATAACTGTATAGTTGAGGAAATGGAGGTGTGATTGATTCTTTGCATGACTGACTAGGTGTGTGAGTAACTCCATGGATGAGTGACAGTCTGTGAGTGTCTGTTTACACTGATTGTATCTAAGGTTATATTAGAGTCTGAAGAGGTTCATCGTATTATCACATGAATGATATCATCAGTGATGTGATCAGTAATGTCAAATGAGATGTTATCAGTGATTTCATCAGTGATGTCATTTGAGATGTCATCAGTGATGTCATCAGTGATGTCATTTGAGATGTCATCAGTGATGTCATTTGGGATGTCATCAGTGATGTCATCAGTGATGTCACTGAATATGTCATGAATAATGTAATATGTGACATCATCAGCAGTGGATTGCGGGTGCGCGAAATATGGTTAGTACAACTAACTATATAGGAGCAATTTCAATGGTTTTTTAAATGCTAATTCCTAACTATATAAGGCCTGAAACCTATGGTTTTTAAGTGAAAAAAATAAAAATATGTGTATATATATATATATATATATATGCACCACTTGGCTCCCTTTCTCTTCGTTAGGCGCTTCTTTCCTCGGTCGCGTTTCTCCTGCGGTTGAGCCAACCGCTAACAATTTACAACAAGTTTTCCCCGTTCCCGGGGAAGAATGGAGTCGCTGAGAAAAACGGCTATGAGTCGCTTACATCTGTGAAAGTTTGAAGTTTATTTCCATAAATCCATTGGGGGGTCAATGAACAAAAAGAAACCAACGCGTTTCGACAGCGTCCGATCACCGTGATCAAGACAGCGGACGCTGTCGAAACGCGTTGGTTTCTTTTTGTTATTTGACCCCCCAATGGATTTATGGAAATAAACTTCAAACTTTCACAGATGTAAGCGACTCATAGCCGTTTTTCTCAGCGACTCCATTCTTCCCCGGGACCGGGGAAAACTTGTTGTAAAATATATATATATATATATTTATATATATGTATATCCAAACAAAACAAATGCCGTCTCTTCATTGTATAGACAACATGCCTTGGCCCATTAGTTGCTTCAAAGTGAAATTTATTTAATGGAAAGGTCACCCTACGCTTTCCGACGCGTCCGCTTCTTGATCACGAGAAAAGGATATGCCCAAACGATAAAGTTATATACAAAAACATGTGACATTCACCACAGTGAAAAGTCTCGATTATAATAATGTCCATAGCAAAGGCCTACATCTGCATAAATCTTCACTTCTCAAAATGTGTATTTACAAACAGTTCATAACTAGTGCTATATTTGATAAATGTTCGGATCATTATGTGCGAACATTATCAAAACAAATAACTGGCGGTTAAACTGCATCAACCACAATGCATGTGCACGAACACTTTCAGTCCCTGTGTGTTCATAACGATATAGATACTTAGTGGCTCCTCACAATCGCCACACATTTTGTAAACATGAAGACCCAGTGGGCACGTTGCCATAGTTACCATGATCACAATAAGGCCCCAGTGGGCAGACGTTTTACACGCAGTTTTACAATAATTCCTCTATGTATAGCAAACACTAAAAACCCCACTAATCAAGCCCCAGTGGGCACACACTCATAGCATAGTGTTTGTCCAACACTCTTAGTATAGTGCCGCACTTTGATCCCAGTAAATTGCAACCTATGGAACAGTACTGTTCTCTTAACGCCTTAAACTTGAATTTCAGACAATAATCCAATCTGTAAAATTTTAAAAAAACAGAATGTAAAGATTACTCAGTTGTGAACATAATAGTATCAAACCCACAAAATTCATATGAATCAGAGGAGGTAGGAATAAAAATATCAGTTAAAATTCCGTAAAGTCTTCTTAAAATGACAAACAAACACAAATTACCCATTCAGCCCAAAGGTACAGCAAGTGCTTCATCACCATTGTGGCCTGATGATTGCAATGTATGGTACTTTATTGTCATCCTGGATTATAAGCGTCTTAACTCTTTCAATTTGTCACCCCTTCTGGGGACACAGTCCAGAACGACAAAAGACAATAAGCTAGTATTTTTTATGTGGTATGAAAAGAAATGGCGTACAATGGGATACTGTTTATCCTTGTTAGTAATAGCTCTCAGATGCTCCAAAACCCGTTTCTTGGCTTTATGTATGGTATTGTCAATAAAGTATTTTTTGCATGGGAATCTGAGGGCATATTCGGTATTGCACGAAACAGGTTTCGTAATTATAAATATGTTATAATAGGCTGATAATTTAACCTCCATACAGTTAGTGCTGTATCTACAGGCCTTGCATCTGCCACATACAAAGAACCCCTGCACAGCACCCCTCTGCAAGTTGGTCATTTTCGGTAGTAGAGCAGGAATCATCATGTTGTTAAAAGACTGCGCTTTCCTATAAGTCACCTGTGGGAAGTCACCTACATATCTCTTCAAATGCGAGTCCATTTGAAGAACCTTCAAGAATTTGCCTAGACACTTCCGTACCTCATACAACTTACTGTTGTACGTGGTAATGAATCCTATGTTATCTGAATCATCAATGTGAGTATCATTAGTCTTGCTAATCAATAGCTCATCCCTAGTTCTTGCCTCAACTTTTTGGCATGCTGCCGAAATATACTCCTGACTGTATCCTCTTGCGGGGAACCGTTTAGTCATAACCTCCTTCTACCTGTTGTAGGTCTGGCTGGTGCTACAATTTCTTTTAGCTCGCAGTAATTCACCACAGAGGATGCTTCTGATAAGGTCTTTTGGATGACAGTTGTAGGCGTGTAATTTTATATTACCCGCTGTACTTTTACGATATAGGGTAGTTTCCAGTTTGTCATTTTTTGCCTCAAGCATTACATCAAGGAACTCAATCTTATTCACACTGAGTTGCCAAGTAAAGGTGAAATTCAGATTGTTGATATTCAATGCAGCCACAAACTCCTCAGCTTCGGTTTGATTACCTTCCCAGATACAAAAAATATCATCGATGTATCTGGCCCAGACACTCGCATGTTTTTGACGGCCTCAAGGCCCCGGACCACCTGCCCCTCCCACCAGCCCAGGTAGAGACACGCAAAGCTGGGGACGAAGCAGGTGCCCATTGAAGTCCAGAGGATCTGGCGATATATCTGGTCATCAAATAGGAAAAAGTTTTATTAGGCAGGTATACATCATATCAATCATGGAGGATACTCGTATATAAGCTGTTGAAGTCTAAGCACATCATTAGACACTTGTCATTCCATTTAATATTTTGTATAAGGCGCAGGAAATCCCCTGTGTCCTTAACAAATGAAGGCACAATTTTGACCAGCTGTTGTTAGAAGTGGTCTACGTATCTTGAAGTATTTTCTAAACCACTTCCCCTTGAGTATAAGATGGGCCTACGTGAGGGATTCTCATTTTTGTTTTCTGAACTTTGGGCCACAGGTATAACACAGGGATTTTCAGAAATTTACAGTATAAGAAACTATATTCATCTTGCTTCGATAAGCCCCTCTCTTTCCACTTCCATAGTTGTTCCTGATATTCCTTACTTGCTGTTTCATGCAGATTTCTGGAGCTTCTCTCAAACTTGGTGTGGTCTTTTAACTGTCTCATGCCTTCATCCACATACTGCTCCCTAGCCCACACCACCACATTACCACCCTTATCAGACTTTTTGATTACCATACTCGTGTCACTTTTGAGATTCTTAATAGCAACTCGTTGTTGAGGGGTAAGGTTAGTTTGTGTTTTGCAAGGGGTGTATGACAATTGCTAAACCCTTGATTACCCCTTTTTCCAAGATATCAAGGGCCACATTGTTTATTTGAGCTAAAAATATTGACTTTGGCTTAAAGCCACCGTTGTAACTCAGATCTAATCTGATGATGTCATTTAATAAATTAATATACGGGTCATGATTAAAATCATGTTGTTCACCTATATGGTACCTACTGGTGGTCATCAGTAGGTAGGTATAGTTAGTATCTAGTTTCCATAGACAGTTTTGGTTTGCTATTAACTTTGGTGCACAAAATCTCCCCAAAAAAAGAAACATGCTTTCCTTTTTCTCCAACTATTGGGGAGCCCGAGGTTTGCTATGGTGAGGTTTGCTATGCAGTTATTATTTTGATAAAATACTCGCTACGTACCAGAAAGAAACACTAATGTGGCCTATTGCACTCTTGCTGTTTGATCTAATATTTTGTGTGCTCTTTTTTCATGGCAAACATTAGTGTAAAATGCTTTTTTAAATGTGCCTTTGTGTATCAATTTTCATCTTTTTAAGCATGAACTTCAAACATTATTTTAATGTATGTATTTTCTCTGTTGTAAACCTGTACTTTTCAAGCTGTTTTAACTCAGCCGAAGAATGTTGAATGAACTAAACTGACAGGATGTTAGTGCCTTCCCGAATTCAGGGACAAGAGAAATGAAGTAATCATAGGACTTAGTGAGGTAGCAGGCTTGTGGACTGAGAGTCTCTCTTTGGAGAAGTCCTTAGTGGAAAATGTGTCGCTATTTTTTAAGGCAGAAAATGTAGCAAAGAATCTTTGTTGTTTATTCTTACATATTGAACATTTTGCTGTACTTTGTGCACCATTTACCTTTTTTTTTTTTTTTTTTTTTAAATTTTTTGAAACCTTTATTGTGCATATTCAGCAAACAAATACGGGCCCACAACCACCTGGCCGGCCGCGAAACATTTGGAGCACTGTTGCAAGTTAGACGATAATGCGGCAGTACATCAATACCAAAAAGCAATCATTCAAAGTTACACTGGACCCAACTGTACTACCGATATGCAGGAGGAATGAAGGTTAATTTTTAGGTTTTTAAAGGCATTTTTAAAGATTGAAGAACAAGAAGAGCCATAGTCCAGTCAGTCCCACTACAGCACAAGTATGCAGCGATCAACAGGTGAGTTCCATGAGACAAAGGGAAAGTCGGAATCAGAGTAGCGGCATCTCGGAACACACACCAGGATAGTTAATCACACTGTACATCTAATGCCGACAAGTACCCACCTAGCTCCTAAACCAAACTATAGCCCCAAAGACAGAAATGAGACAAGAAAAGAAGTTGGAGAAAAGAAAAATGAAGGCCCATAGAAACAAAAACCGGACATATAAATCCCCCCACCCTACACGCATGCAGAGGCTACGGCCTACCCCCCCCCCAGCAGTGTGTCTGTCGCCCATAAGAGTACCCGAAATATAGAAACAAAGACATAGGAAAGAAAGAAGAAAGAAGAACACCCTATAAAGCCGGAGGAGGGCCAAATCCACATATTCCCGGTCTACCCACCATGCAATCAACTTCCACCCCATAAACAAGATGAACAATGGCAAACCTCAATTACAATATGAAATGGGGAGAGACATCCCGGTTCGCCCAGTCCGACATATCTTAGAAGTGTTCCAAACCGAGTCCCCGCCAGCCAACCAGTCCCAGGTCATGAGAAGGATTTCCTCAGCCCTGGCCAGAACGTGACAATCCCTTTAGACATGGCGTCCGAGGAGGGCCCGATCCAAACAAAGCCGGAGGACAAAATGGCCACCATCGATAAAGAAGAGAGAGGTGGAGACAAAATGGACTTCTCCAGTCACCAGTCGAGTCGCAGGCAAGCAAGATAAGCACCCCCAGACACACGAGACGATCTCCATTCCAGCGCTGGGAGAAAAATGCTTGCGAGGCAGCAGGTTCAAAGGGGTCCAATGTCTGCAAGAACGGAGGTTGAGGAAACAGTAACATCCCCACAGACAAAGTCTCAATCCTCGGCAAAAATGGAAACATTGTAGCGCCACTGAAGCTGCCGGGCGGCCATTCACGGGCTTCGCGGCAGCAAGAGATAGTCCTCACCTCCCTGCTCTCGCTCAGCAGTCCGATGTCCCCCTCAGAAACTGACAAAGGCAAGTCAGTGCAGCGCTGGGAACTGGCCGGTCTCGCCCGCTCCAACATAAGTACGGCATTATCGAGCCGTTTGCCCAGCTCACAGGAGAGTGCACGCCATTCAATCCGGAACTCGGCAAGTGCAGCCAGAATGTCCCCGCGGGTTGGCTCCGGCTGCGGGTACAATAGCTCCGCAGTACAAGATGTTCCATAGAGTGCAGCCCACAGCTCGCTATCAGGCAGGGTAGTACTGTTGTGAAGCGAGATAGCACCCGCCATACCAGAGGAGGCAGCCGCCATTTCTTCCTCGTCGGGAGGTGCACAAAGAGATGGGGGCGAGCTCAGAACCGAAGGGTTGTAATCCGGGCCGTCGTTGCAGGCATGACATACGATGTCAGCGCGATACACAGGAGAGGCCATTGCTGATCCGTTACAAGGCAGGGGCAAACCAGAGGCGACTCAGATGATGGGGCGGCTTAGGACAGTCTCAGCGCTGCCCAGGGGAATGACCGCAGCGGGCACCCACGTCTCCACTGTGAGCCGGCTTCACGGAGTGAGGCTCCGGGGTGTTATGAAAAGGATCCGTCTGACTCCCCCTGCGGCGGCGGCGTGGAACAAAGCACCAGTGCACCTCGGGCTCAGCAGGCTGTTGCCGGTCAGGCGGTTTACGGCGGCGGGGAACGAGACGGGTCCCAGAGCCAGGGATATGGAGACCGTCCAACTAGCGCGACGATATCTCCCACAATTCAGCAGGCAGGGACCTCGGAGGAACACGGACAGTGTCAGCGCGATCGTAGCATCGTTCCGCTGCGGCTCAAACACAGATTAGAAGGCAGGATGTCGGTGCGGAATGCACAGGCTTGCGGAGCCGGGAATCGAAACGTCCGTTCAGGTCGCCATCTTGGCTCCTCCCTTCACCATTTACCTTTTTAGTTGATTCCATGCAAACATTGAGATTACATCACCTGAGCTTTTCTGGGCCTAAATATTTAAATTATCTTATAAGGTGTGTATATTCTCTTTCTGGCTGCTCTGGGAAAAGCTACATTAAGAGAAAATAGTAAGTCCTTAATTTTAACTTTACTAATTTTAACTTTACTATTAGTTTGAGCTTGCTTGCAAGGATTGATTGGTCACTTATTCAACTTTTAATGCACTCTTTGATGGTGAACTTTGCTTCAAATTATGTATGATGGACCAATTGACATCAATCTGGGTCCACGTGGCTTTATTAACTCCACAGGATTATATATAAGTGGTGGCACTTCCTGTCTTGGATTTAAGTTGACAGACTAGTAAAACCATGAGGATAACTAATACAGCAGCTGGCGAATGATCAGCATTTATTCACATTTTTTCTAGGATATCAAAAAAACAGATAGCAAAACTCTGTGGATACAGGAGTGAAGGTGTACGACTGAGTGCTGTTCTGACCAGAAACCTTCACAGGGAGAACAAGGAGGCCTTTCCTCTATTGAATTTTAGGAGTTAAGAGGGTGAAACGAGTTCATAACTACTAAAATACCTTTTTGTATTTTAGATGAATGTTACAAAGAATAATGGCATGCATGAATTCATTTTCTTTGCTACTCTTGATTTCTAACACTTGTTTTGTTTGTAGAACATTATCTTCATTCAGAAAGATTAAAGAAAAGGAACTAAGTAATTGGATTTATTCTGAAACCCGTCCAATCGGAGAAGTTTCAATTTGAGCATACACAATTGCTTTGTTAGTGGAGCAGGCTTCCATTTGTACTTCCTGTCAAGGTTCATCTCTCAGCCTCACATACTTCAGCGCATACATGATCCCTCTGGCCAGTGTCATCTGTACACGCAACATCGACATCCTCTTCTATACCAGTAACATGCAATTTATACTCTCCCTCTCGGACAAGACTCCCAACAAGTTCAGCAATTGCCTGATCAAAGTAGCTAACTGGATGATTGTCAACTGTCTTAAAATCAAAACTGACAAGACAGAAGTAGTGATCTTTAGCAAGAACACCTCAGCATGGAACTTAAACTGGTGGCTGGCTTAACCTGGACCCACACCAGGAATCTCAGAAACAATCGACAACAAACTGGACATGATCACACAAGTAAATGTTGCCACTTCACTTTGCTTCTAGTCCCTGGAGTTGTTGAGGTAGACTTTCAAATGGCTCCCAAGCAAAACTCAAAAAAACATCATTGATTACGGGAACTCTGTCTATGCTGGGATCACCAAGCAACTTACCAGAAGACTAGGAGGCCTCAAGAAATCAGCAGCCAGACTCATCCTTCTCCTCCCACACACAACTCACCTCACACCACACCTAATGAAGCCTGACTGCCTCCTGATTCACAAATGGGCTCATTTCAAACTCCTCACATAAACTCAAGACACTACACAACTTAGGCTGCACCTACCTTACAGTCGCTCCTCCTTTCACCAATCACCCTGACACATTCGCCATGTAGTACGCCTACTCATACACATCCCAGACATACACAGAACTACATCGGGTGGACGGGTGTTTTCTTACACCATTTGAATAGCGTGGAATGACCTTCCACTTCACATCAGAGCCACCTCCTCTCTTCTTAACTTCTGCACGAAGCTGAAGATCTAGCTTTTCAACTATGCAAAAGTCATCTTCTCACAAAACACGTGTCGGCTGATTGTTTTCATCTGATACTGACCTGCGTGTCAACAGAATTTGTGATTCATGTGCGAAATGAAATGCTGGATCTGATACATTGTCTGGCCGAAAACATAACATTTGTGTAGTGGTCTGGATTGTATGTATAAAGTACTCTAGACATGGTTAGGCACACATATATGCTCAGGATCTGGATACTCTTGTGAGTGATAGTGCACATAACATAACAGAATATAACATACCATAACATAACAGGTGCTGAGTGATGTGTTTCTGATAAATACTTCATTATACTCTGTATGTTATTATTCTTAAAGGAGCTTTTTGTATATTTGTCATTGTTTTAACATATTTTAAGTATTGTTTGAAATGAATTCTCAAGCATTTTATAATCATTGCAACAGAAGTTCCCGTAGGGTTAGGCATTGCAAAATTAGTCAACCCAAAAGTTTAAGTAAATAGATATATCTTTGACTAAATCCTGGAAAGCAAAATTAACGATTTATATCACCAATCCTGCATGTAAAAATACCACCTGATGGTGAAATAAGCAAGTCACTAGAAAAAAGAAAGAATTAGTAATATTTAGTTACTCTCTGTGGGTGCATATTAACTATGGTGGTAAACGTAGAAATCTATTCAATAAAGCAAGTGAAACAGGTGGGATCTCTGTTGTTGCCTCAAATGAAGCCTCTAAGAGCTGAAGAGGTACAGGCCAGTAAGGATCAGAAATGTTGCACATCAATAGTTCTTCCAGAAAAGTACGCTCATTCAAAGATCCTTCCTAATGAAAGCACGCTTGAAGACAACCTCCTAGTGCATGCTCAGATGCCATGGAAGATGTCACCAGAAAAACCTGCTCAGGAGGGCTACTTCAGAGCAGCACATGGTGGCAATCTTTGTCATGCATCCTCGAAGAGGGCACCAGCAGCCCCCTTGCCCCACCAACCCCACCTGTGGACAGCGCCACAACCAATTATGCACACCTGGGAACCTCTGTGGCTCATTGCCCATGAGAGCACAGTGGACTAAAGACCAACTTCGGTTCCATGCTCCAGTATTTCTACTGGGCACCAGTGACTCTAAGAACTGAAAAGAAATTCTGGAAAAGGCCAGACAAAGCCTGCTGCTGGGCTTTCAGTAGAGCAAGCTGGGCTGGACCAAAATCCAGATAATGGCTGCAACAGAAGACACAAAATAACCACAAAAATGCAAGCTCCTTCTCCGGATTGAAGCAGTCAAATAACAGTGACAACAGTAAGAAGTGGAGAGGGACATGAGAACACCGGGATATTGGTCAATAACACATGAGGAATTAGAATGAAAGAACTCCTCCTGCCCAGAGTAGGTTGTATTTGTTGACAAAAAATCAGAAAGAATACTTTTGGTAACATTACATCCCATAAATTGTTTAGAGCATTTATGCACACCACAAAAGAAATACATTTTTCATTTTCCTAAAGAAACAAGTTTAACATCAGATCAACACATGAATATATACAGGAGTCTCAGAAAATAAATGATTCACGTTTTTTTATTTCTGTTGTTTAAAAAAAGAATTACGATTTAAGTCAGCATCTCTCCCACTTCCTTACAATATAACTATGATGTTAATTCTGAAAGAATATCCCCAGTGCGCTCCCTGCCTCTTGTTAACCTAAATAGCCACATGACAATACACTAATAGAGTGATAAATTCTCCAATTGCATGGGTTATTTTACCCACAGCCCGACTGTTCGCTTAATTGCACCATATGTCGTATTTGTGCTGCATGCAAATCAAAGAGCATATTCCCTATGATTGATTATGATCAGAGTTTGGAGTTGACTGCAAACCCTTACAATGGCCTTCATAGACTTTCTGGAATAAGTAGCTGAAGAAGACCAGCTTCCACTGAAGAAATCCTCTAGGACAATAGTTAGGGACACGTGTGCATCAGCGTTACCATGTTTACCATCAGTTTTTATGTGGTACCGCATTTGGGGGTTGAGTGTTATCCTCTAGATGAATGTATGACGTTACAACGCATACATTCACAACGCATACCATCACAACGCAACTTTTACAACGCAACATCCATTACAATACATGCTTTTACAACGCATGCCGTTACATCCCAGATGCTATTACAACACATACCATTACACCGTAAGTATAGGTAAGTATTTAATTTTATTAATATTAATTTATTATTAATATAATATTAAAAAAATAAAAAATATATTAATTTTATTTAATATACTTTTATTTTCTATTCAAACTCCTGGGGGGTGAAATATTAGGGTAAGTGTTAGATAGTGTGTGGGTTGAAATTACTATTCTAACTCCAGGGGGGTGTAATAGTAGGGTAAGTGTTGGATAGTGTAGGGATTAAAATGACTATTCTAACTCCAGGGGGTGTAATAGTAGGGTGAGTGTTGGATAGTGTAGGGGTTAAAATTACTAAATTAAAATAATTGTTATTAAAATTATTATTTTTTTAAATTATTAATAATTAAAATAATTTATTAAATTAATCTCAACTTTGCGAAAGACATTTGAAGCAGTTGCTTCTGACTTGATAGGGACATCTAGTAGCAACTTGAGTTATTTCAGCCTTTTTGAGAGACTAATAAGCAGTTGCTTCTGACTTGATGGTGACATCTAGTTGCAACTTGCGTTATTTAAGCTTTATGAAAGACTGTGAAGCAGATTCTTCTGGCTTGAGTGGGACATCTAATAAAGATTTGAAGGGCAACAGCATTTGTGAAAGACATTTAAAACAGATGCTTCTGACTCCAGAGGGACATCCAGCAATGACGATGTACTGCAGCTATATGAAAGGCAAGACTTATTGACTTTGCCAATTCTTGTTTTAAAAACTGTTCTCCATTTGCGAAGATATCGGAGGGAGCGGCGAGAAGGTAATGTTCACCTGGACGAATGTCTGACCTCCTCTTCACTCAAGGTACAGGTTTCCCTTTCTGAATCAATACCACCTGCTTTGAGGAGCCATTGAATGATTTTAGGCAGCAGTTGCATATGCAAACTATTGACACATTTCAAAGGAAATTGGAATTAGAAGTGGACACCCATTTCACTTATCCTCCTAATTGTGATTCTTAATGACTCAGAAAACTCTTTTGTGAGTCAGAAAGGCTTTTTTCATCTAACCAAAGGGGTTTTGTGAATATCAAAATTACTTTTGCATTGCCAAACATTGTCATATAGTGGACTGCCAGGTTAACTACTACAACATTGATTTGTACATCACACCTAGAATTTTGCAATAAGTCCTTGTTGCAAATATTTTCAAACACATTCAAGTAAAGATGTACTTTATGGAGAATGCTTTAAAAAAATAATTAACCGGAGATGTTATACTGTTGAAATACTGTAAAACGAAAAATATCTAACAGATGCACCACTTCAAAACGTCACATAACCATTCATTGCTCTTTTATGAACTTTTATGAAAGCAAGTGACAATTCATTGGACACTAATGATTAAACTTTCAAACGTGTTTTAAACAAATCATTGAAAGTAAGCCTTTATAGCTGACAAGACTTCCAAGAATGCTTCCAAGGATTTTAAATGGAAAGATTCCATCACTACACAAAAATGTTCACCCTTTGCTTTCTTCTTTTTAAATGAGGATTGCGATTGCAAATTTCAAACCTTTCCAAATTATCCATATAAAGTATTGTACAACATTCAAAAACAACAAGAACAGACAAGAAATCCTTTTTTAAATAATAAACAGAATAATATCAATGGCAGCTGGTCATATTTGAAAGTTCTCGGGCGTAAATACCCGACACAAAAACACCGTGAGTGAGGCCTTCCTCCTTCTAGGAATATATTGGGAATTCAGCTTCATGTAAAGATTGTAAAAATGGAACCAAACAGAGCATTTCCAAGCATATTTTAACATCATTTTTTTTAAAGTTATAATTCCTGAAGAGTGCAAAGCAAGCCTGATCCTCTCTAATGGTTTTGGGAGTTCACCCGCCCATTTTTTTGCTTTTAACAAGACGATGATGCCAAAATGGTGCATTTTTCATCACAAAGCACATGATAAGTGTCTAAAAATTCGTGTTTGGGGGGCGTGGCCAAGATGGCGGCCGGATAGGACGCTGAAGTGTGTCTCTCCAGCCTCATGGCTGCAAAAGCGTTATATACCAGCCCATTCCTAGACTCCTGGTAGAGCACGGGAGAACCGGGTGTGTACGGAGACCCAAGGGAGCAGCGAGCTGCCCCGCCTGGGGGCTCAGGGTCCTCGCGGACCTAGGTGTGCATGTTGGGGAGCGGCCTGCCCGGATCGGGGAAAAGACTAGAGGCCAGGCGAGTGCGGAACGCTGCAGAGATGGAGGATGCGCCTGGGTCCCCAGTACTGGCACAAGTGGCTGGTTTGCGTGTCCCGCATGTCCTGATATATCAACCCTAGCTGAGCACCCCTGATGAATACGAGGTGATTGTGCAGACCTTGGCAACAGCGACTGACCCGCTCCCACCATTTTGGACGGCGGTAAATTGCTTCCAGCAGTCTGTTGAGCCCTGATCGGAGCGACACTGGGTTAGTGTGTGCAGGCTCGCTGGAGCATTGATAAAAGGCGCGGGACCACGGTCGCCTCGCTACTCAGCGCCTTTACAGCTTCTGATAGCCCTGATTCTGAGGACAGTATTATTGGGCCCGGTGTGAGCAGCCATCTTAGAGCAGCCAGAGACCTGCTGTGGGCACTAAGGGTCTGCCGGAGTACGGTGGAGGTTGGTGGGCGGGGAGACGGAGCGCAGCCCATGGCTGAGAACCAGTAGTGACTCCTTGCAGGTACGTGGGATCGGCACTGACCATTGGCAGACTGCCAGGATCGCTGAGAGGAGAGAGTGAGCTGCGCTCAGTCAGTAGGGGCGGTGAGGCCCGGCAGCCCTATACAAGTAGCAGCAAAAGCCACCCATCACTACGGGCTACAGCTTTGGCAAGCGGCCCTGTCAGGTACGCTGCTGGGAATGTCAGCAACTGGCCAACAGCCCCCACTGGAGCACTTTGGTTAGGTGCGCGAGGTTGTGGGGCCCTGAAGTACTACAAGCATTATGTAGACTTTAAGATACCAACAAAACACTACGGTGGAGGAGGACCTGGGGGAAGTTTAAAGACCAGGCTCTGGGTACTATCCCCAACAGAACTAATAAACAACACAGGTACCAGAGGGTCTCAGATTAATGTGCCCACAAATAAAGAAAACCAACCGAGAACTCACCCTTACTCACAGGTTATGTCACAGAGAGCTCTCCATGGATGAGGAAAAATACCCATCAGTCACCATTCGGATCCGCCCTTCATCATTTGGGATTTTATCCGTACCACCCATCAGAGGTTACTAGTACTCTCCTCAGAGGTCAACCCGGTGGTAGGGGGTATCCTCAATGAGTGTAAGAGACGACAGTGTGGTATACCACTCGATGTAGGTGAGTGGCAGAAAAAGTGGGACTGGGGTGTGCAGTGCAGAAGAAGGTGTGAAAAAGAAGAAACCAAGAAAAAAGGTGTGTTTAAAATTGGTTTAGAAAAAGCACTAGACAATGATTTATTCCAGGTGTGCTTAACATACCAATGTTAAAAACAGTGCACCCGCTAACTGTCTGTTTATGTAGACAGCCTCAGGTCTATATGGTCGACTAGTTTCAGCAATTAAAGGACTATTTTTGTCCTTGCTTTCATCAGGACCAGAAATAAAACAAATGCTACTACACCAGGTGAAGAAGTTAATCAGAAGCAAAAAGTGACACCAAAGAAACATAAACAAGTGCACATGGTCACCTGAATGCTCCGGGTGCCCTTACAGTCTGTGCAAGTCACTCAATCTGTAAGGTTGGCTGGCCTCACCCCACCTGGCAGAGGCTCAGGGGAAAATGAAGCAACCGCTCTAACCGTCGGTACTCCTGGCCGGCGTCCTGGCCGTCTGGGGAGACACCGCCACGTCGCTGGGGAGGCTCTTTTCTTGATCGTCAGAGGCACTTAATATCGTTTTTTTTCTCAGTTTACTTCTTTTATTTTTTCAATCCGCTTGTTTTTTTTTGGGGGGGAGACTCTCCCAGCCCCCACAAGCCCCCTTTTCTCATAGTTCCTTTTTCTTAATGATGAACATGCAGGACGAAAGAACGAAGACAGGAAGGAATGAACGTTGTGTGGTAAAGACGGTCGTGGAATGCACCTGCGCTGAAAAGACGTTTGCGTGGTAAGTGAACCATAGTAAACGTCACGCGTGGTAAAGACTTCGTAGTAAATGATGTTTCCCCCTCGAGGGGATATAAATCCCCTCGAGCTTCGAGAAGCCTTTGTAGAACATTGGAATGTTGCTCTGCAGACCTTTACCGGCCCGTAGAAGCAGGGAGCACTCCATTGTCTGCAATGGAGCCCCCAACATTCCAATGTTCTAATATAGCATAAACTTATCCGGGTTTGGTGGGATCGGCTGACTCACTCCTTTGCTGTCTCTGAAGACCAGCGTCCAGGCGCCCAGTTCAAAGGAACAGCTTCCTCTGTTTGCGTTTACTACACCCTGTCACCTGCTAACTCTCTGTCCCCCCGGCCTCCCTCTCTGCCCCTTTTGTCATCATCACATTCCTTCAACTCCGTCTTAATGTTCGGTGCCTTAACCACCTTGTAAAGCGCACAGCTATTCTTTCTTTACTAGAGCATTCCGAGGGAGATATTTGTCTGCTGCAGGAGACCCACTTGGTATCCAAAGACACTAATCGCATTTGTACGCAGTGTTTTCTGTGTCAATACTGGTCCTCTATCGCCGTATCAAAGTTTGAGGGTAAGGTCGTCTCCATTTTTTATGAATCTAAGAGAAGGGTTCTTGCACTCCGGATACAATGGGGGGCCGCGCCTGTGACTCTGATTAATATTTACGCGCCTAACTCACATCAAGAGCCATTTTTACTTCGACATGTTGCTGAAGGCCTGGCCTGTAAGAAATGGGATTTCTGGTTGGTTAAGGCTTGCGCCAAAGCTAGCAGAAACCACCACTCTAGTCCAGGCAAGGGAGTTACACGCCAAAGATAACTCCTGCTCACCCCCTTGGTAGCTTGGCACGAGCAGTCAGGCTTGTCCCGGAGGCAATTTGTAAAGTGTTTGCGCAACACCTACATGGAAGCAACACACTAGGCACACCACAAAGGAAACTCCATATAAGGTTATATCAATAATAGCCTTTGTATTGTCATAAACACATTAGATCATAATCACACAATGTACACGGTGCCAACTGGCACGGGCAATATTCACAGGGGAATTATATACAGGACCAGGCCAATTGGGCCACAGTCAGAACCATCAGAACAGGTAAGTAAATGCAAAACACAACCAGTAACTACTGGTATCATAATGACCTCAGCATTATCACATTAGACGTAAACCCATATTAGGCCCAAACCTCATCAGCATAAACACATTATGCAATGGACCTCTCCAGCATAAACAAATTATGCACTAACCCCATAAGTATAAACACATTTCGCAAATAGGCCTCTCTAAAATATCATAACCTGAAATTAGGCATAAACACATTACCCCACACCTCATTAGCATAACAACAGCCCGCATTAGGTAACCCCAGCATAAACACATTAGCGTAGATACCACAGGCCTAAATCATTCTTTTGGCATTACTCCTAGTAATAGCCACATTATGCAATTCGGTAGAGCTTGGCGCTTTACCACTGTCACCAAACTGCCCCCCAGGCCAACTGGCCTTCTCAAAGGGCTTGCATGCCCTATGTTCCAATGTCAGGGCCAGCTGCCAATGCAGCAGAAGAACACTTTGCTCAATTGCGCTGGGGGCAAAGAAGCCAAAAGGCGTGGGATGGTTGTGGCTGTTCCACTCCAAGGCTGACCTGGTCTGTATGTTTTGCGTGAAATCTGATGCCGTTTGTTGTCAGGAGGTGCATGTTGCAGCATCTCTATGTGATTGTCACCAAATTTGTGCACATAGCTGCAGTACATCTCACTCCTGTCTCCTACAAAGCGCCCCCCCCACAGGGAGGTTTGATCTACATGTTGCAGCTGCCCACTAATTGCTGGGCAGCTGTGACCATCACTGAGGCATGGGCCCTCACTGGGCTCTCACTGGGGCTACCAATATACACGTCGCTCAAGTAGCAACATTGCCCCCACAGCACTCCACTGTGCTGCCCTAGGACTGCGGGGAGAAGAGCTGGCACCTAGCAGTGACTGGGGAGCTTGCCCCCTCCTTCCCGGGGCTCCTCTATTCAAACAATGCCCCCACGGTGCACTTCCTTGTGCAGGAAAGACCTTCTTCACCCGGGCTCTCCTCAGGTGCAGACGAGAGCCTTGCGCTGCATTTGGCCATGGTTTTCCCCGTCCTATCCTTGGTTCACCTGGACAGTCGACCAGGACTCCTCTAGGCGGCACGCAGTGTGCTTGGGAGCAGCGCTGGGGGTCTCAATCGGTCACAGGAGCCCTCCTCGGATCTGCCACTTCCTCTCCTTCAATGCGGCAGGGGGCAGGCACTGACAATGTGCCTCGGGCCACAATCCGCACCACAAACACTGCGTGGCTCTCCCTCACATACAGAGCTTCGCGTCCCAGGGCTTCCTCCTCGGCCGTGCTACCATTGGCCAGCCATTTAGCCCCGCCCACAACCAGGCAGTTGAGCCTGACTTCCGGGTCGGGGAAAACAGTCACTGCGGTGATACGGTATAGACTCCTGTTATTATTGCAGAAAAGCGGGGTGGGCACCCGCAATAAAATAAAAGCAGAAGCGGGATGGGCAACCGCCATTTTCAAGAAACATAAAGCATGGTGGGCTCCCATTCGTAAGAGGCACAAACGCGGGGTGGGCTCCCGCCAGACTTGCACATAAAACGTGGGGTAGGCTCCTGCTCAAGCTCCAATATGTGGGGTGGGCACCCGATCCCCTGTCTCACGGGGGAAATCCCTCTCTGTCTCCTCAGGCAGCTCTGTGCTGTCAAGCCCACACGCTCTTCCCCTGGAGAAACTATAGCGCTCACCAGACGCTAGGTGCACCCAAAATAAAGTCTTTAGGAATCAGGGGGAAGCTGGGCACAGAGAGGCAGCCCCCTGGCAGGTCCTCCTGGGCCTCTGAAGCAGCACACCCCCTCAGCGTCAGGAACAGCCCACCATCATAGAGCAGGAACTAAACCAAAACATGGGGTTACAGCCCCTTCTTTTATACACCATTTCTCTTTTGTTGGTGCCAGCACAGGGCTTGGGGAACCAGCAGTAACTGGTTCGGGGGGAATTGGAGCACTCTGACAGGCTCCTCTACCCCATTGTTAGGTGGGGGCTCGCCATCAGACATACCACAAGGGGGCAGAGCCAGCATTCACTAGGGAGGCACCATTCCATTCAGAGTCAGGGGATCTCTTCTCCCACCACTCTCAGCTCAGGTTTCCCTATTCAGCCTAGCACTGACTCATCCCACCCCTCCTGGAGCCATCCACACCTCTCAGCCCCTGTCAATCACAAGCCAGACATGCAATTCACATCAGGCAGGCAGACACACAGCACACAGAAAGGCCAACTTCTAAAAGTGACCTAAATCTGCACACACCATTGCGCAGCATTTATTCTCACGAGCTCATACATATTAAACTATTCCCTGCACTCTTTTCATACTAGGAATTACCATGGAGACACATATCCTCATTTTGGCGGATAGTCAATAATGGATCAGAAGATCTGCCCTCGGCAATTGAACTCAACATTGCCCCGAGTATATGGCAAAACCATTTCCAGTCACTATATGCAATAGAAGATGGGGGCGTGGCTTGGACGCCGATCGGGATGGCGGCGTGAGCTTGCAGCTCTGCGCAGGGTCCCGCTATTTCTCCTGAAGACTACACCCGGGGAGACCCCAGATCGGCGTAACTTGTCTGCGAGGTGTTGGTGAAACATCGGAGAGAGGCTGAGAGCTCTTGGGAGACCGCATGTACCGCCGAGACCCTAAAAGAAGAAGCCTGAGGTGTTGCCCGGAGCGAGAGGAAAATGGCGGCGGAGTGGGACGGTGGTCTCTGAGCCGAAGCCGAGGTGGACTGGCATCGGACTGCGGGGTGACCCGCCTTCAGCGAGATTGGTGATAGCGGGGGCGCGCCCACAACGACCTGTGGGGTGAAGCTGGGGCTCTGGAGGTCAGTGTTGGACTGGTGTACAGTTTGTACGCACCCGTTTATACCTCCCCCCTCCCCCCCCCGTCCCGGCCCTGGCGACAGTGGAGTGGACAGCCCTGGCACTCCTGGGTATTTGAGTTGCCGACACGGCAGAGGTGTTCCCCCACGATAACTGTTGGTGCGCAAGTCCCCCGGGCAGAGGATATCGGGATTTGAGAAGACCGGGAGTGTCCGTGTGACGACGCCAGGGGCACCTAAGATGGCGGCTGCAGGCGGGGCAGCCATTACGGAGCAGGGCCGGGAGGACTCAACCGCGCTATCCCATGTTGTTGAGGCTCGAGCTTCCCCGTTGATGATGAAGCAGGAGCAGAGGTTGAACCAGCGCTTGGATACTATCCTAGAGGCCATAACCTCGACTAAGGAGGCATTGCAACAGGACATTGCGCAGGTCGCCACGGGGCTGGGTCTCCTGAGGGCAGATCATGCTAAGCTGGTGGACAAAGTAAAGGACCATGAGCAGCTGCTTCTGGACCTGAAACCAGCGGTGGTGACCGCGGAACATAAAATTACGGACATCCTCAACCGTTTGGACACGCTGGAGAGACGAGCGGAGGATGCCGAAAGCCGTAATCGACGGAACAACGTGCGGGTTGTAGGCCTGCTGGAGAAAATCGAAGGGGATGATGCAGTGGCTTACATGGAGAACTGGTTCCGGACGGTGGTGGCACCGGAGGGCCTCTCATCCTTCTTCTGGTTGGAACAGGCACATAGGGTGCCAGCTCGCCCACCGGCGCTCGGCCGCCCTCCTAGACCGATGGTGGTGAAGCTCCTACATTATAAAGATCGGGACCTGTTAATCCAGAGGGCTCGAGCATTGGGCCCATTTGAGGTGGAAAATAGCCGAGTCACGATTTTCCCGGACTATACGCAAGAAGTACAAAAGAACAGGGCGTCCTTCCTGGCAGTGAAAAAGGAGCTGCGGGAGGAGGGCATCCAGTACTCATTGCTCTTCCCGGCCAAGCTGCAAGTTATCCTGGATGGGAACACTCAATTTTTCCAGACTCCTGATGAAGCGTGGTCGTGGTTAGAATTGTATCTGGCCGGCACGGACAGGAGTGGCAGAAGTCAGCGTGAGAAGGCCTAAACCGCTTCAGGTCCGGAAATCCCAACGGATCCGCTCACGCAACAAGCTTCAGAGAGCGAAACGGGAAGCTCAAATGGCTGCAGACAAAAGAGGGGCGCTGGCAGCGAGTTGCGAGCATCACACGGTCGCAACAGGAGAGTGACCTGTTTGTATCGGACTCTGGCGAGGACGGAGGCAAGACCGGAGAAGAACTACCAGAGGCGGAGAGCTCGAAAGGCCCGGCGGTCACCCCACAGACATCTGACGGGATCTTCAATGGCTGACTCGTATATGGGACTTGTGACACTGTACTTCTCCCAGAGAAATGTTCAGTTGGTGTTAGAAGGGCTGGCAGGTAGGGTGTGGCATTAGCGTTGCGGGATGGAAGGCGCGGGGCGCGGGCTCCGCCTGCCCTGGGTCGGCGATAATTCACCCCCTCCGGGGCCCTTAAGGCCTTCTGTGGTGGCGACCACAGATTAGACTGTTAAGTTTAAGGTTTGGATCAGGGCTGAAACTGGGTTTTTAGGCTCTGTCCTGGGGAGTGGGGGTTGGGGAGTTTTTTCTACAATTCTTTTGGGGGGAGCAACTAGTGCGATGTGGGTAACGACTGGCCGCACCTGAACTGGATCGTTATGGATTGTCATGGGGACGTTACCTAACCTGAAATGCCTAACATGGAATGTCCGGGGACTTCGAACTATGGTCAAACGCCACAAAGTGCATGCTTATTTGGTGAGGCGGGGTGTTCAAATTGCAATGTTGCAGGAGACTCATTTAACTAAACAGGAATGCACTGCGCTACAGAAGAGATGGCGGGGTCAGGTTTTTGGAACCACTGATTCCGCGTTCGCTAGAGGGGTCCTGATATGGGTTCGAGCCGGAGTACCGTTCCAGATGTTGAACCAGCTGGTAGATCCTGAGGGTAGATATGTGGCAGTGGAGGGGAGGTTAGATGGCCGGGATGTGGTTTTGTGCTGTGTATATGCCCCGAATGTTGACCAGGCTCGCTTCTTTGATGGCCTTTCGTGCTCACTTGCCTCTTTCTTGGCGGGTCCTGTGCTTCTGGGAGTAGACTTTAACTCAATCACTGATGTGGCATTGGATAGGTCGCACCCACCACTGGTTGATTCCCCAGTACGTAGACTAGCTGCTCACAGGAAGGATTGGCAGGAAAGATGGGGCATGCTTGATGTGTGGCGGGAGCAACATCAAGATAGTAGGGATTATTCCTTTTTCTCGGCCCTCCATGCACTACACGTCAGGATCGATTCGGTCCTGTGCAGTGGTTCCCTGGCTACAATGGTCACCGATACGGAGTACCTGACCAGGACCATCTCGGATCATAATCCTTTGTTGGCGCACGTACAATGGCAAAGTGCGAGATCCGCAATTCCAACATGGCGGCTTCGGCCCGACACCTTGGAAGATTCGGTGTTTAGTGACGCGGTCCAACAGGGCATAGACCAATACTTTGGCGAGAATGAGGGAACAGCTAATAGTAGGTCCACTGAATGGGATGCGATGAAAGTGGTGGTGAGAGGAGTGTGCATGGGTAGGTTTTCGAATGCCCGAACGTCGGTGTTGAATGCGCTTGCTAGAGCGGAAGAGAGGCTGAGGGGTCTAGAACTGCGCAGACCGGACCGACCGGACTTACAAGCCCATTTATTGGAAGCCAAGGAGGTAGTGGCGACTGAAAGGGAACGGCTGCGGAGCTATGATTATAGACAATACGTCATCAAAGCACATGCTGAAAGGGATAAGGTGGGCACGCTCCTAGCCAGGCTCGCTAATCCTGAAATCAGAGGCTGCCCAATCTTGAGCATAAAAACTGCATCGGGGGAGATGGTTTATTCACAGACGGCGGTGATGGAATGTTTTCGGACCTATTATGTGCAGTTGTATGAGTGCCAACTGGGGGTGGAGGCCCAGGTGATCAGTGATTACTTGGAATCGATGCAGCTTCCGGTGCTGGATGACGACGATGCGAAGGACTTGGGAGGGCCTATCACGCTCGCCGAGATCAGGGCGGCCATTAAACATATGGCGAGGAACAAAACGCCCGGGGTGGATGGCCTGCCGATTGAATTATATCAGAAGTATGTAGACAGTTTGGGGCCTAGACTACTGGTGGTGTACGGGGAGGCCAAC
The DNA here is from genome assembly GCF_964263255.1 of Lissotriton vulgaris. Lineage (NCBI taxonomy): Eukaryota > Metazoa > Chordata > Amphibia > Caudata > Salamandridae > Lissotriton > Lissotriton vulgaris. Next base: position 505,660,454 of record NC_141694.1, read on the forward strand.
AGGTTGGGATGTCTACCCAGATCGATGAGGGAGGCCTTGATAGTGCCATTGCTGAAACCCGGCAGGGAGGCGTCGGATGTAAGGTCATATAGGCCGTTGTCCATGTTGACAGTAGACTACAAGATATTGAGCCGTATTCTAGCCACCAGGTTGGCTCCACACATGACCAGGTTGGTGCACAGGGACCAAGCGGGGTTTATCCCTACGAGGGACACGGCGCTTAATATTCGTCGTCTAATCGGGATATTGGACGGCACGACGGACGCAGAAGGTGACCCGGCGGTGTTATCTGTGGATATTGAGAAAGCCTTTGATAGCCTGGAGTGGGCCGACTTGGAAGAAGTCCTGGCGAAGTTTGGCCTCGGCGAGGGGTTTTGTAGATGGACGAAGGTGTTGTATTCTTGGGCCACAGCGAGGGTACGCTTGGGCACTCTGGTATCCGCGGATTACCCAGTTTATAGAGGGACGAGACAGGGGTGTTCGCTGTCCCCATTGCTGTTTGCACTGGCGATGGAACCATTAGCAGCGCGCGCCAGGTCAGGAGTCGAAAGAGGTGAGCAATCGCACTATATATCTTTATATGCAGACGATTTGCTGCTGTATATGGCGGATGCAGAGCAAGCTCTGGAGGGGGCGATGGATATGTTATCCAAGTTTGGTCGGTTGTCGGGCCTCATGGTTAGTTGGACAAAGACTTGCATCTTTCCGCTTAGGGCGGACACACTGTGCCCCCCTCGTGCTATAGGGGTGGTCAGGGAGCCATCTTGTTTCACTTATTTAGGAGTCCGCATTTACCATGAGGTCATGAATCTGTTGGAGGGTAATATTGGGCGATGTATAAGAGCACTGAGAGGCTGTATGTCCTTTTGGGCTTCCCTCCCTTTGTCAGTGTTGGGTAGAGTAGCTCTACTGAAGATGGTGGCGCTCCCACGATTGCTTTATTATTTCCGCACGCTGCCCATTTGGATTCCTCAGAGGGTCTTTAAGGACCTGCGGACGATGATAATCGACTTCCTCTGGGGGCACGGTCGACGTAGAGTAGCATTGAACACCTTGCTTCGACCCAAGCTTGAGGGGGGGGTGGCAGTCCCCGATTTTGAGTTGTACTATTTGGCTGCGCAGCTTCAGGTTCTCACGCAGCACGTAGCTAGGGTATTCAGAGGGCCGGAACACGAACGAGGGCACGGTATACAACGCCATGTCCTGGCTTATGTTATTATGCAACAGAAACTGGAGTTACGAGGCCTCACTATAGAGGAGAAGACGCTCAGGTTGTGTTGGCACAGGAGTTTGAAGAGAGCGAAGGCGTCCCGACCTTATGCGCCGGAGATACCGTTGGGAATGTTGACTGCACTGCCGCATGGGGGCGATTGGTCTCCGCTACTGGAATGGGAGGAGCTGGGATTGCAAATGGTGGGTGATCTGTATATCGATGGAACGTTGGTCCCCTTCCAGACGCTGCAGGAACAGTTTGGGCTGCCGGAGGGGGGTTTCCTCTTGCATGCGGCTGTGGTAGCGGCAATACAGAAGCACTGGAAAGGGGGGCTCCTTGAACCGGAAACGACTATGGCTTGCCAGTATGTCGTGATGGCCGCAGGTACATTTAAAGCGGTGACCTGCCTCCATAATAGGATGTTGCATGAAGGCTTGGATCCGCTCCTAGGCCTGAAATCAAAATGGGAACTTAGCATAGGTAGGCCCATTCCGGACACGGTGTGGGGGCATATCCTGAAGCGCACGTGGAAGGGAACAAGGAATGCACGCTTTCAGCAGGTACACTTTTACGTCCTGCACAGGGCTTACCTGACCCCGGAGAAGATTAAACGGTATTTCCGGGTGCAGGAGGCGCGATGCCCGAGGTGCCTGGCACTGGAGGCTAATATAGATCATTTGTTGTGGGGCTGTCCGAAGCTGGAGACTTACTGGGCGGAGGTTGGGGAACTCCTAAATGCAGTGACCAATCGGGAGGTGGATTTTGACATGGTGGCATGTTTTTTGCTCTGGTTCCCACACACGAAGAATACAAAGGTGACGAGTAAATTCATAGACCTGGGGCTTATACTGGTGCAGAGGGAAATCACTTGGCATTGGAAGTCCAGGGAGGGACCGTCAGTGAGGAGATGGGTGAATGAACTGTTGAGATGGTCTGAATGTGAGAGCGTGCTCCGCATGAGACAGGCAGTCAAGATTGACAATGAAAAGAGCCTAGAAATGGCGAGAGCGTGGGAGATTATAGTTCAGGCGTTGCGTGATTCCATGGTGGAGGACGAAGACTGAATTACTTGTGTATGCGGGCTCCATGAGGCTTATGAGTATAACGGTATCAATTGATCTGTAGCGAGACCCATAGTAGCGTTAGGAACATGGCCCACATCGTTAGCGGTTGCGGGGGGAGAGGGGTGAGGGGGGTTGTTTTGGGGTTGTTGGGGGTGGGGTTTGGCACCGAGGCCCAGGTCGAGAGGCAGCAGCCACTCCCGGGGCTGGTATTGCCCCCAGCATGACAGGAAAGCCCAGTAAGGCAGTGGGGAAGGGACAGGGACACATGAGACTGATAGGATAGGGGCCCAACACAGAATGGACTGGGGTTCAGGATTAGGAGTATCGCCTGCGTAACTTCCAGCAAGAACATCACAGTGAGCATCCCTGAGGGACAATTGGTCAATAACCGCTTTGTGTATCTGCGTTTCACCCCCCAAACACCTAACCCTCCCCCTGTTGGGGGAGGGTTAGGTGTTTGGGGGGTGAAACGCAGATACACAAAGCGGTTATTGACCAATTGTCCCTCAGGGATGCTCACTGTGATGTTCTTGCTGGAAGTTTGAATTACCACGCTGCCCGGCCTCCGGGATACGGGCTGAATGGCTGTGTACGACCTGTGGTTTATTTTATCCATGCGGGGGGACACCATGAGTGTGCTGGTTGATTTATTATATGCTATGGTTTTTAATTCTGCAATAAAAACAAATAAAAAAAAAAAATATATATATATATGCAATAGAGGATGAGGACCCGAGTAACCCCACTGCATGCTAGTGAATGACCCCGGAGGGTGAACCCTTCACAGAAAAAGAAGTTCGGGCAGCTATTGTGGGGTTGTCAACAGTGAAAGCCCCGGGGCTTGATGGGGTGCCGGGCGACTTGTTCAAGCAGGAACCAGGGGTATGGGCCCCCTATTTCCTGCTGATATTCAATACGGTCCTTAAGGGAATGGAGGTCCTGGATACTTGGCTGGGTGCAGAGGTGCTTCCAATATTCAAAAAGGGATCCCCTCTGCTTCTAGCCAACTATCGTCCAATAAGCCTTATCGATGTATCACAGAAGCTTTTCGGTAGGCTAATTTTGGACCGGCTGCAGAACTGGCTGGAGGAGACAGATACCCTGACCCCATACCAGGCAGGATTTAGGAGGGGGGTGTCCACAATTGATCAATTTTTTAGGTTAAAGGTTATTGGAGGACAGCACTGAATGAGGGCGGCACTCTGTACACGGTTTTTGTGTATTTACGTGCCACCTTCGATTTAGTGCCAAGACCAAGACCAAAATTGTGGAAGGTAATTGAGGAGTTGGGCATCCCGAAAGACATCCTAGCAATCCTGATGAGATTGCATCACAATAACTTCGCACGTGTCAGGTGCGGGAGAAGTGGCAACCTAACCGAAAGATTACCCGTTCGCAAAGGGGTGTGACAGGGTTGTGTGCTTGCACCAATCCTGTTCTGCCTCTTTGTGAACGGGGTCATTGGGCACCTGACAAGGATTGCCAACACCGACGCCCCAAAACTGACCGGCAGCAGGGTGCCTGCAATTATGTTTGCGGACGACACCCTGCTGCTGTCCAAATTCCCGATGGGCATACAGCGGGCGTTGGATGGTTTTCTGGAGTTTTGCACAGAAAGGGGACTCGAAATCAATCCGCAGAAAACCAAATTTATGATTCTGAACCCCATGCCCTTCAACCACCCCAACCCCCTGCTTGGTACAGTGCGTTTGGAAAGTGTTCACACAATAGAGTACCTGGGGATAACCCTAAATCAAAATCTAACATGGTCGGCACATCAGACAAAAGCAAACATGAAACTGGCCCAGATGGCGGGTGGTATTATGAGAATTGCGAGTAAGTCACCATATCGCCCGCTCAGCCCTGCAATCCAAATTTACAAAGACCAGGCGCGGGGAGGAGTCACTTATGGGGGAGAGTTATGGGGCCATATTCCATCGCCTAAATTGCTGACCACAGAAAACAAATTCCTCAAGCAGCTGACAGCTCTTCCCTCAAGTACTCCACTCCTGCCCTTAAGACTGGACCTGGGTCTGAGGCCCATCAAGAGGAATTAGGGCTTAAACCACCAACCTTTTGGTGTCGCCTCTGGAGTAGTCAGGACCACGTTACCTACAGAACTGAGTTACAGGAATTTTTATCTCTGCCCAACGCCACTTAGACGCCCTGGTTAAATTATATCAAGAGAACCTGCAAGATTCTTGGATTACCAGAACTATGGTCAGATCAGGAAATTACAAGCAACAGGATACCGAGGAAAGCGCTGTCCAGAGCGTACTATGATAAAACACTCCCCCGAGCCCTGGATAGCACTCGAGAAGGATCTCTGACCCATCACTTTTTAAAAACCAAAGATTCGTATAATCTTGAAAGTGTCTTAGATGGCATGACTCCGGCGTTAACTAGAAAACTATTCCTGCAATGGAGGTACAGGACCCTTCCTTTAGGGTCTTTTACCGCAGCATGGTCCTGTCGGTCTCCTACAGAGATGTGACCTGTATGTGCCCACACAAAGGAGAAAGATCTGCACGTGGTTTTCTTCTGTCGAGCCTATCAGAAAAGCAGGAAATACTGGCTTGTCCCCCTCCTCAAATACATGGGATTCAGAACATTCTTACCCGCATACAGAGTTCTAAAGACTGATTTATCCCCGCCAATTGTGTTTGCTTTGGCAAAATTCCTAACTGCAATGTGGTATGACAGACTTTCACCCCTTGATGCATTGGCACCCATTTGAGATTATTCTTCTTCTTTTTAATCTTCAAATGTATTTTATATTAATGATACAATGATATTTCGGATTTTTAACTGACGTGATAATTTTGTACATCTTTAATGATCATGTGATCGAAATAATGATTTGAAGAAGAAACTCTAAATAGGATATTTATGTTGCCTGGAGGTAGCATTTCTCATAAAAGATTATTTTTCAACATCATATTTAAATTACAATAACTACTTAATGGAGAGACTAACAACTTTCTCAAAATGTGTTTGTCCCTTTGGGAATGTTAACTAGAATGCCCATGATCCATGCAGATAAGGAACTGTGATAGAATATGACTACTAAATTTCACATAAGTCACAAGACACAAAATTGAGTTCAAACTGTTTTTTCCGCTAAAATGTGTACAAGAACTGGCCCCAATCATGTGTCAACAGCAGTATAGCATTTTAGATGTTTTTTAAATGTTGACAAAGCAGGCGCTTTAGTAAGGGAATTCTTCACGTAATCGAAGCACTTCTTTTGAGACAAAAACACTCAAATGTATAGCTTTTTCCCTTCAGAGGCACAGTATTTCTAGAACATTCTAGAAAGTTCTTGTATGAATTTAGCATACAATTGTCATACTCCTAAAAAGGTTTATTTGTAGGATGTTTAGACTGCATAATGGCCAACAGTTGAATAGGAAGAGAAGGAGACATTTTACTGTCAGGAATCATGTGTCCTAGGTCCTCACATGTTAGGCCTGTTAGCTTTAGGGTGATCTTCCCACAAACCCTTTGCCTCTCTTCCTCCATTTTGCTGAAAATATTTGGTGGCTTTGGAACATTCAGCAGATGAGATCAATTTAGGTACCTGGCTGGTTCAGGAAAAAGATCTACAAAATTGGTATCTAGCAGTTCTTGGGGTGAACTTGGACACTTTTTGTAAATGGATCCAATATATGGACAAAGTCTGTATCTTGAATATTCATTTTGCTCCCATACAGTCGAAGACCCATGATGAGAGATGGGACCATATTCATTACTTACAAAAGCTGAGACACTTCCAGGCTTAAGGACAGCACACATATATGGAGTTGGCCAATAAACCCTGGGCAAAATAACAATGGAGGAAACAATGGTTCCTTCGGGAAGTGTTCTTTAGCGAGCATAAAGAGAATTTGTAAGATCCTAGTGTAATTTGATATCCTGGAAACGATTGATATCCAATCAATAATCAAAATAATCTAAGTTTAGGTACATTTGAATAAGTCATGCATCAAATCTATTGGTATCAAGTCATTGGTACCACAGTACATGAAAATGTGAACAGTGCAGTGCTCAGTGCGTAGTGCAGTAAGTAGTGTGAATAAACAATTCAAAGTAGGTGTTAGACCTGCTAGCCTGGGTGGTCGTCCCCAAAACTGTTTTCTTCCACCACCTTTTTTGCTGATCTAATTTTTGCTCCTTTTGGAACTTAGTGCACTCTATCACTGCTTGCCAATGCTGAAAGGGTTTGCGCTCACTCCCCTAAAACATTGTTATATTAGTTAATGCACAATTTGCATGTTCAATTTACGTATGCGTCCCTTGTAGAGTGGTATACCATACACCCATGCCCTATGAATTAAATGCTATCAGTGGGCCTGCAGCACTTATTGTGCCGCCCACTCAAGTAGCACCTTAAAACATGTCCCAGTATTGTCACTGCAGCCTGAATGCAGTTTTAAATTGCCACATCAACTGGCAATAACCCCTCCCTTGCCAAGCCCTAAACTCCTCTTTAATTACATAAATAGTAGGGGTAGGTGGCAAATTCTGTTCCGCTTGCGGAACTTGCGAAATTTCGGCATTTGTGCGTTCCGTGCGAAACACGAAAATGTCAAAACTTTTGCGATCTACCTCACCAGGAAGCACTTGCAGGAGCCAGAGTGTCCACTTCTCTGCCTCCCTCCCTTCCTCCCTCATCCCTCCCTCTTTCACTTTCTTTCCGTCCGCTCTACTACGAACCCGATCCTACTGGCTTGCTGGCAAACTTCCTCCATTTGTTCCCCAGTGAAATGGATCCAAAATCGAAGGAAACTCTGTTGCTGGAAAAGCAGTCTGTTTCTTTCATTTTTCTCTTTCAAAGTCCAGCGTCTGGATGGAGAAGGGCAAAAAAAAGAAGTTTAAGAAAACGTGAAAAATAAATAAATAAATAAAGCACAGCACATTTGCCGCAAAGCAGCAAATAAATAAAGCAAGACACGGCGGGCGCTGCAAAGTCTCGCGTGCTCTCTGAGATTTCTTGCAGTTTTGCAGCATTTTGCGAAGGCAACTTCGCAAATTCCGCCCACCCCTAAAAATTAGTCACCCCTTAATTAGGCCCTCTGCAGCCTATATGACAGGGAGCTGTGTAATTAAAAGATGGACTATATACTTTTAAGTTTTACATGTCCTGGTAGTGAAAAACTCTTACATTCATTTTTTACTACTGTGAGGCCTATCCCGCCCATGGGATAACATTGGAGATTCCTTATTACATTTAATTAGATGTAGCTGTAGCTCTGTCATGTTTGGTGTCTTTGGAAATGAAATGAAAAGCCATATTTATTGGTAAAGTCCAGTTTATTATTACAATATTGGAAATGTCACTGTTAGAAAGTTGGCATTTATCTACACTTTTGTGCCTGTAGCCTGTATTGGGTCACATTACTGGGTGTAACAGACTGTGTGGTTCCTCCCAGACAGTCACACAATAAAAGTATTAGGTATGCCTTAAAAGGCCATCTGCTGGCAGGATGGGGCAGAGCTGAGCTCACCCCTCCTGCAACTGAATAGGGAGTGCTCTGCCTTCAGACAATAACCTATGACCTGTACATTACCCCTGCAGCCAGCTTAGTGCTAGTGTAGGCAAGAAAAGAAATTCCATGCACTTCAAATCCACTGTCTAGAAGATTCTCCAACTTTCCAGACGGGCAGCAGGGTAAAAAATAGGGTCTCAGACACCAACTCTTCAGTACATTTTTGGACCTGTAAGTACTCTGCAAGGAAAAAGAACTGCTGTACTACTGAAAGGACTACCACTCTGCTAGACTGCTGAACTTCTGCCGCCTTTCTGAATTACTGCCTTACTGCCCTGCTGCTCACTTGCCTGGGGAAGAAGGACTCCACTTGCAACTTGAACCCAGGACCACCAGAGTGGCTCCAAATGGCTAGTTTGCTGGCTTCCTGATTTGAGCCTCAGGGACACAAAATGCTACCTTCACCTTGGATCTACACATGAACCCAGCATGATGGAGTCCGGATTCTCCAAGTGGTGCCTCATCAGTCCTGGGCCCTTGGAAGTGGTGCTGAAGGTGACCAGATTGCCAAAATCCAAAAGGGGGGAAACTTTATGGCTAAAAAGTTTTCTGACAACCATGAGGAGATCAGGAACAATCTGTTCTCCTATTCATCTAAGATACATAACCAGTTGGATTTACTTTGCAGCTTATCCTGCTATGTTCTTCTCCTCAGTAATAAATCCTGTTCAGTGGCCCTTCGCCACAGGGGTAAACGGGCTTGTGGAACTTTTTTCAGCTACAACCCTCTGCCCAGTCCCGCTGCAGATTTTCAACTTCCATTTCAAAGTCTAAGTCTATGGGAAATGGCTTGAACAACACTGTCTCAGACACAAGTGCTGTTTCCCTGCAAGCTAACCAAGCTTGCCTTAACCCCACATATACCTTAGCAATAGCCCAGGAAGACAGGAAGAGGAAGGATCTGAAGAGGATGCGATGAGGTAAGAGGGGCTGGGGTTGGATCTTGCAGGTTAGGGGTAATTGTCCGAGGTAAGGGTAGGGGGGCTTTTAGTGCTTGGGAGTTGAGATTGTTTATAGTGCAGGAAGCAGTTTTAGGGCTCAGGGCTGGGGAAATGGGTCGGAGTACTTTACAGTTATAGGGTACAGTTTTTAGGGCTTAGGGGGGAGCTAAGGTTGGGGTAGTATTTAGGGCATGGGGACAGTTTTTAGGGCTCAAGGTGGGATGGGGAAAAAAAGACACTTTAAAGGGTTGAGGCAGTTTTAGGCCTCAGAGTAGGTGGCCGGGTCAGAGTACTTTAGGAATATGGAGGGCAGTTGTTAGGGCTCAGGGCAGGGGGTTGTGTAGTTTTTGATCCGTGGGGTTAATTTTTAGGGCTTTGGTGGTAAGGGACGGTTTTCAGGGCTAGGGTAGTTTCTTTAGTACACAAGTCCCTTTATCAATCATGCCTTTACCACGAAATTGTGAAGTAAAGGCATGAGTAGTAAAGACACGGTTGTGGTTAAAACATGCATTTTTCAGGCATGCATTTTTCCTTCATACAACCTGAGTTCAAATATAGACATTTTCCCCTCAGATTCGACCCACGACTATCTGACGAGGATACTCACTAGTTGGACACCTCCTACAATCGGCCCTGCTGAAATTTACCTTCTCAAAACACTTTTTCTCAAAGAATTTTCTAAGTCTGAAGGTGAGCACTGACAAGGTTCAATCCACTTTGTGTATATGAACTGCACCGCATCGTGGTCAGCTATCATTTTTTACTTCAACCCTGTCTCATGTGAGTAGATGTCCACGGTTAGCACTTTAATCTTTGAGTCACTAGTTTATGTTAAAAACTTAAAAAAAAACTCATTAATACAGTTCTACCAATTGTTGCTTTGGTTTCAAATCATGTATTACAACTTACTCTATACTTCTAAATTGTTGTGGGATTTCACTTGTGGTATGTATTTACTTTATAACTGTTTGTGAGCTGTGTACATACTTTACACATTGCATCTAAGTTAAGCTAGACTGTTGTTTGTGCAAAGCTCCCCTGGGTAAAGCACAAGACAATTTAGTGACTTTTTGAGGTGATAAAGATGGTACGCATGGCCCCTGTGAGTGATACAATCTGTGATTGTTTTGGCCACTTGAATGCTGGGCATGAAACAAATCTTACACTTGACCCAGGGGTGTGGCACAGGGTACGATAATGAGTTGGTGATAGTAAATCTGGGTGGGATACAGAGGGTACCCTAGGCCCCTGGGTGTGATACAGGGTGCAATTGCTGTGGTACGATCTTTGATGCACAATTGTTGATGTTTGATTGTTGATATGCAATTGTTGATGTGCAAATGTTGTTTTTTGATGTTGTGATGCTGTTAATATTGCAAACTGTGGTTTGTCATCAGTGTTGTGTCTTTGTCAAAGATTTAATGTTTCATATTAGAGGGCTGCTATTTTTCACAACCTGTGTTTGATATCAAAGCAATAGCATACAGATACTGTTTTTTATTAACAACTGCATTTCTTCTAGGTTGTTATCTTCATACACATTGTTTGTGTTTATGAAATGTTCATGTTGAATTATTTGATGCATCTGTAGATAGCATTGAGCTCAGAGGCATGCAATTAGGAGAAGTTACCCCATGTACATTTTCCCATGATTCAGATAGAGTCTCCAAAAAAAAGAAGCATCTTATCCCCTAAAACTTCCAAACTTATCAGGGTGACATCATTATAACAAATGCAAACCAGGTTCCCCACACTAGAAAATGTAATGTGGTTTTGCAGCAATTGCCACGCACACAAAGGCACATTTATTTCCATGTCCAAAGGTAGGAACTTTGGACACTAATGCACTTGAGCACATGATAACATACATACAAACCTAATACACAGGTCACAAGAAGGATAAAAGGGAGGCATTATGAGAACTATGGGCAATCTTCGAGGAAGACCAGATTGTCAGTCCTACATACATATAGTAAATAAGGCATCAGCACTCCCCCACAATATGTAATGAATGGTTAGGTCCAGACATGAGAGACTAACAGGCCAGCATTCCCAGGAGTCACAAGGCAACCCCAGTCAGTTGTAAAACCTCTCAGAAGTTGGACATCTGTCCGTCGTAACAGATGCATAGAACCTCAGCAGCACAGAGAACACGTAACCTCACTGATCTAGGCAAACACACACGAGTGTTAAGAGTTGAAGTGGTTCTAGACAGTGATATCACTAACAGGTGTGAGGAAAGGGACCCCAGGGATCCCATAACGAGGGTGCAGCTACAGGACTTGCTTAAGTAGCAGAGCCAACAAAAGAAAGCAAATATGACGGCAAATAGCCCAGAGCAATGGAGGCAACCTAGATGGGAGGTGGAAGAAAGACGCGAGCTAAGAAGGGAAAGGGAAAGAGCACACATTCAGAAACCCAGCGAGAAAACAGAGCAGTATGTCCCCCCCCATGAGAAGAGCGGAGGTAGGCACAGGGTACCAATCAGGAAAGAGTCAAACGTAGATTTAGATGAGAGACTTCTGGCTTAGAACCGAGCCTCCCCAAATTTTGAATGTGGGAAAGGGCTGACCGTGAAATAAGAGATCAAGTTAGCTTGGAGCTGACCCAACCAAGACATGGGAAAAACAAGATGGCACCTTTGTGCAGAGATGAAGGCGCATGCTGCTCCACCCGAATGCACAAGATAGATAGACTGATCCCAAGGGAGATAGTGGCCAGAGAGGAAGGAGACATCTTTGTGCTGCCATTCTGCCACTTGTTAATCCATTGGACTGAAAAAAGGACCAGTACAACAAACCTTGGCCGGAGGAGAGATCCTTTGAACCAGAGGACATGGCCATAGTGGAAGATTGCATTTGACATGGAGGGGGAGGTCCCAGGTGGAACTTCTGCTTCATGCAGGAATGCCTAAGGAGATAGGAACGTCATGCTAGGGAGAAACCAGCAGATTTACCCAAAGCAAAAATGTACCCATTGCTACAGAAGGGCCTGTCAGGGACCATGTATGTGCAGTAGGCTCAAAAAGATAAGGAAGGTGTCTGGGCAAAGTTAATGCTGGATGGAGTGGGGAAATGGATCTCACTTTTTAGAAGAACACCACAGGAATAAGCCTACTGATAGGCGTTATTAAAAGTCTGCTAAGTAGTATTATCGGCTAGAAGACTAACATGGTGTTTACCTGAGCTCACATCCCAGCAATTACACTGACAAGCACCAAGCATGATGGGGGTCTCATTAAATTCATGCAGGCACTGAATATAGTTTGCCTTCAGGGAGATGTTCTCTGACCACACTGACATAGGAGGGTTAATGACGGGGATTCTGAAGCCAGGTGAAACAATAACCGATTTTCTGGATAGGACCAGGGGAGGATGGGGACAATAGAGAACAGCCATGGAATGATATGGGCCCACAAGTTGCATTCTTTTTCAGTATTCTCAAAAAGGGACTTCCCACTGAGATACCAAGAGGATTGGGCAGTGTGGTTGGGTCAGACACCAAGGCTGATGGCAGCTATAAGCCCATATATTGCATTATCACAAACAATAAGCATGAGAAAGAAAGAGAAAAACAGGAGCAAGCCCAGAGAGACACTGCTAAATTGGTCAAACTTAAATTTTAAAAAAGACCGCAGCAAAGGAGAATGCGTTGGCTTTGAGCATTTAAGTGGCCCCAGTTTTCGCTCCATGACAAAAACCCAGAGGTTTTTAAGCTAGCTATGGCGGCAGAAAAACACACAAGATGATGGATGGAATGTTGCACAATGGTAAAATATTCACCCCCAGTCACAGATGTGGGTTTAATCCATCGTTATTTTGCTCATCAAGCTACCCCAGTTTAGTCATGGCTATATGCAAGTCAGTCTTGACCCTGTGCCTCATGGGAACAGTCCAGCCCGAACTGCCAAGCCATGTCTTTCCTGGAGCGGAATCAAGCATCCTAGGACCGGTTTCTGGCTATCAGCCGTCTTCAGCTAGGATAGCTTGACTCCAGTGGCTTAGTGAGCAAGGCACCCACGTCTGGGCATATTCTTCCCACACAGGGTGAACAGCAAAACACACAAGATGATGGACGGAATGTTGCACAATGGCAAAACATTCACCCCCAGTCACAGATCTGGGTTTAATCCATCGTTATTTTGCTCACCAAGCCAGCCCAGTTTAGACATGGCCATATGCAAATCAGTCTTGACCATGTGCCTCATGGGAACAGTCCAGCCCAAACTGCCTAGCCATGTCTTTCCTGGAGCGAAATCAAGCATCCTAGGACTGGTTTCTGGCTATCAGCCGTCTTCAGCGAGGATAGCTTGACTCCAGTGGCTTAGTGAGCAAGGGAACCATGTCTGGGCATACCCTTCCCACATAGGGTGAACAGCAAAGCACACAAGATGATGGACGGAATGTTTCACAATGGCAAAACATTAACCCCCAGTCGCAGATGTGGGTTTAATCCATCGTTACTTTGCTCACCAAGCCACCGCAGTTTAGACATGGCCATATGCAAATCAGTCTTGACCCTGTGCCTCATGAGAACAGTCCTGCCCTAACTGCCAAGCTATGTCTTTCCTGGAGCGGAATCAAGCATCCTAGGACTGGTTTCTGGCTATCATCCATCTTCACCCAGGATAGCTTGACCCCAGTGGCTTAGTGAGCAAGGGACCCACGTCTGGGCATACCCTTCCCACATAGGGTGAACAGTAAAACACACAAGATGATGGACGGAATGTTGCACAATGGCAAAACATTACCCCCCAGTCACAGATCTGGGTTTAATCCATCATTATTTAGCTCACCAAGCCACCCCAGTTTAGACATGGTCATATGCAAATCAGTCTTGACCATGTGCCTCATGGGAACAGTCCAGCCCGAACTGCCAAGTCTTTCCTGGAGCGGAATCAAGCATCCTAGGACCAGTTTCTGGCTATCAGCCTCCTTCAGCCAGGATAGCTTGACTCCAGTGGCTTAGTGAGCAAGGGACCCACGTCTGGGCATACCCTTCCCACATAGGGTGAACAGCAAAACACACAGGACGATGGACGGAATGTTGCACAATAGCAAAACATTCACCCCCAGTCACAGTTGTGGGTTTAATCCATCATTATTTTGATCACCAAGCCATCCTAGTTTAGACATGGCCATATGCTAATTAGTCTTGACCCTGTGCCTCATCGGAAAAGTCCAGCCCGAACCGCCAAGCCATGTCTTTCCTGGAATGGAATCAAGCCTCCTAGGACCGGTTTCTGGCTATCAGCCATCTTCAGCCAGCTGTACTGTTCCCATGAGACACAGTCAAGGCTGATTTGCATATGGCCATGTCTGAACTGGGGAGGCTTGGTGAGCAAAATAACGATGGATTAAACCCACAACTGTTACTGGGGGTGCCAGCCACCACAAAATCCTAACCCACAATACCAAGACCAGGAAAAACAAAATGCATTTTGCATTCAGCCATAGGGAGGACAGTCAGTAGGCGCAACACCACAACAGGGATCAGGTAATTGGACAAACACATCAACACAAACTGCAGGCAGGGATCTCACACCAAGAGGAAAAAGGTGCACAGCCTCTGCAGAATGAGGTAACTGTCTGGGGAGGCAATGCCTTCACACAAATACAGAATCCAAGTATGCAGTAAGATAACCCACTATAGTAAATACCACCCTTTAACCCGCATCCCAAGCATTAACTGTACCAAAATCAACAAAGGACCAATGAGGCAGAATTAGGAATACAAATTTTGAGTTGCATCTGTGGATTAAGAGCTGCTATATATGTTCTGCTGATCAGGTATCTTCACTAGAGTTTGCCATTAAGGGTGCCTGCAGGATCCAGGGTCTCCTCTGCCACTGATCCCCCAGGGTGGAGTTAGCTGACCCCCTGGGAGAAGGTAATCTGATGAGTGGGTGGTGCGGGTCCCAGACCAAGTGCTTAAAAGCAAACACCCAGGCCCCTGTGTCATAAGTCAATGGGGACAGGTTCCAATTACAAGATCATAAGGTCTCCATTCTCTGGCATCTGTTCTGGGACCAAAGTGCCATCATTGCATGTAGCCCCAACAATCAGCCCTGTAACTGAAGGCCTCCGACAAATGGGGGCCGCCTTTCAGTTTTAAAACAAAGCTGTCCTCAAATGGTGGGAACCATGTTTCCTGTGCGCGCTGGATAGTGATGATCCCGTAACCTCCACAGTGCATGCACGGAGCGGATAAGTTGCAAAGCGCCCTCACAGTGCTGAGTCCACACAGACACTGACCAGGTTAACCAGACATCCTAGAATTACGAGGCCGCCCTGGTCCAGTCATCATCATCATCGTCTAGGGAAAACGTTTGTCAATGGTTCTGTGCCTTGTCCCGGGCTCCCCACATTGTGAGGATCTCAGCACCGTTGTCTCTCTCATTCCTTCAAGTGTCAGAATAGTCATAGGAGCAGGCATGCTAGTAGGAAGTCCATAGCCACAAGCTAGGAACCGCAGATCCAAAAATACCACAGAGAGTCATGGTCCAAGAGAGAGAGGGTGCAGGAAAGAAGGGGGCTTCAGAGTACATCAGAACTCCAGGCAAGAGTACAACACAGAAGGTGCACATAGCCATATCAGGCCAAGTAATTAACCAGCACACCCAGCCTCAAATACACCATCTGGAGAAAACAATAATCCCCAACCTTGGACACCACAAGATGACACCATTAGGGGTACATAAGAGACACAAAGCTACATTCTGACCCCCTCTGCCTCATGATAAGTGCGATAGCAGATCACACAAGATCTAGGGAAACACCCAAAAACCAACAAAAGTAGCCCAATGTTAGACGAAAAAAAGCTTCCAGACAAAGGGTGGGGTCGAGATATCTGGTGCCACAAAAGAGGGGCACGTTTCACATTGCATGCTGAGAGGCACATGATCGTCATGAGACATTGCACCTACCAAACAACACTCAGCAGCGATATGCCCCCTCCTCGTTCAGTCAGGTGTACACATCAGGAGACACATGGTCTCGGAAAATTGATGATGCCGCAGATAAAAACTGATTCGATCGATCCCTATAATCAAGACTATTCCAAAAAGCATTAACCACTAATCCAAAAACCCAAGAACCCAGATAGATACATAGAATAGAATATTTCGCCAGATCACCCATAAGCCACCTTTAAGCCTAAACAACCAAAAAGATACAACGATCAGGCCGCCTCTCAATTCCTCACTAAAATTTACGTAAAAGGAGTGTTAAGAACACACCCCTCAAGGGCAAATGCAGGAACCCGAAGAATAAGATCATAACAACAGTGCAAGTACAATGTTTTTCTAATTGAACAATGAACCAAGGTCTTATCCAACAGGTCTACAAATCGTATCTCTAAAGTGCACCACCTTTCAGCTGCCACGTCATCACCCCAACACAGATTCAAAGTGTTTGAATCAAACTTACGAACTGCAGTGTGAACTTTTTTAATCGAACTATTGAACAAAAACACCCGAGAACCCCAGACATCTCTCCTGGAGCCATATCAGAGACCTGCAATGTTCAGTTACAAGTTATGTATTTTTACACTTCCATGTACCCTCTGTCTAGTTAGGGTGCTGCCACACCTATTCACTGCTAAAGAACTGTTTTTCCAAATAGAGTCTGTAAGATGTAGCCCTTAAAAAGCAAAATGCCTTCTCCACTTATACCTATTCCGAATTTGGCCAAAACCCAGCGCAACAAGGCAGAATCCCACAGAGTAGTCGTGAATCTGAACAATTATGAGACCAACCCAACAGCAATTTTTCTCTCACTGAGTCTAGCGATATTCAAACTGAGCTAGACAGGAAGCACAGAACCCCCAACTGAATACACAAACTTGTCGGCTCCTGCCTCTATTTGTCGTTCAAGGGTGGACCTTAGCGTATCTTGGGCAGGCTTCTTTAAGAATAAGTGGACTGTAGACATAGAATTCCTAAGTAGGGCCTTCCAATTCATTGATATGAAGGGAAATGAGTCTGGTAGGGGAAGGCTGAACAAAAGCCTAGGCACCTCATGTCAGGAAATCGGCGACACTGAGGTGGGTGGATACGCTTGGCTAGAAGGGAAGGGAAAACCCCTAATTGTACAGAAACTTACACTGGATTCCTTGTGTTTCAGACAAAAAGTTATGCTCCCATTGGGAACAAAAGAAAACTAACACAATTTTGCACATTCCCGATATGCAATGGGTAACCTCCACACTGATGAATACGTACTGGTAGTACTATGAGTTTGCCTATACTCAGCTCATCCCTTGATGGTCCAGACCTTTCCCTCTCATAACCATACACACCAGAATCTGGTCTTTCCCCAAGTAGAACTATGGGCCATATGTATCATCAACCTGATTTGCGATTCTCAAATAGCGATTTTTAGGAAATCGCTATATGAGAATCGCAAATAGGTATGTATGTACAAAATCAAATTTCTTTTGCAATTTCTTAAACCCCCACATGCATCAACCTATTTAGGAAGTGCAAACAGTGCGAATAGGTAAATTCGGCCGTTTGCGCTTCCTAAATACGTTTTTGGGATGCATGAAACATTTTTTCAAAATTCGTTTTTTTTTGCATTTCCTAAAAATGCGAATGCATTTAAGGAATCACATTTGTGCGATTCCTTAAATGCAATGCATCATTTTTTAAAAAAATGCGAAATTTGAAATAGGAAGTGCAAATTAACACGAGGTTGACCCTCCTGTTAATTTGTGAAATTGTTTCAAAAAGCACAAAAATGCATTTTGAAAAGTGTCATGTTACAGACACACATGTCCTTAGGACATGTGTGTGTGTGAAACATGCACTTTAAAATACATTTCAGGGGTGCAGGGGGGGGTCCTTTGGACCCCCCTCTGCACCCTTGCAATGCATCAACAAATTGCGATTTCCTAAAAAAAGAATTGCAAAACGGCATTGATTCCTATGGGCCTCTAGGCCCATAGGAATCAATGTAATGCCATTCCTTAATTGCGATTTGCAATTAAGGAATCGCAAATTCCGAAATTTAAGAAATCCTAAAAAAAATTAGGATTTCTTGATGCATAGGATTTTGCAATTCCTAAATAGCAATTCCTTAATTTTCGCTATTTAGGAAAGGCAAACTCCTACATTGATGCATGTGGCCGAAAATTCCTTAATTGCGATTCGCAAATTGCGAATCGCAATTAAGGAATACTTTCTTATTCATTTCTATGGGCCAGGAGGCCCATAGGAATGAATGGGAAGTTATTCTCAATTTGCGATTTGCAATTTGCTAATCACAAATTGAGAATAATTTCAATGGTGCAAGGGTGTCCAAAGGACACCCTGTTGCACCCCTGAAACATGCATCAGTGCACATGTGGCGCACATACATGCCCTAAGGGCATGTATGTGCGTCACATGGCACTTTGAAAAATGCAAAAATGTGCATTTTTCAAGGAATTCGCAACTTACCACCAACTATGTTGGTGGTAATGTGTGATTCCTTAAGGACAATTTGCAAATTTCTTTTGCTTCATACATTGCATTTAAGGAATTTGCAAAATTTGCGATTCCTTAAATGCAATTGCAAAATAAGGAACTTTGACTCCTGCCATTCAAGCAATGTACTGTTTACAAAGAGACATGCTTCAGGAGGGAGGTGCCTCTGAGCAGGAGTGGTTCCCAAATTGGATCTCCTGCCTCCCCCAGTGGATTTCCAGATTGTACATGTTGCTGCTACCCGGTGTCATGTTGTTCTTGTTTGTGTGTGGTTTCATACAACTGGGGGTTTCCTGCTGTAAAAACGCAGCCCTCAAAATGGGTAGATTGCAAGTATCTAGGAAAGTAGTAATTGCCAAGACCAAAGATCCACAGTACCCCAATAATTTAACTGTCATGAAGTGTGGGTTTGATAGTGCAGTTGAAAATTCAACTAGAGGCCGAATGTTAATATTGAGACATTTGATGCCAGTATGAATTATGATACACTTATGTACAGAAACGAAATGATAACTATATTGACAATATCGCCCACTGTGAACTCCACATCAACCCTGACTCAGAAATATGTAGTTAGGCAGGCTCTGCAACCTAGGGGCAAGGCCCCTGATTGACAGATCACAGGTGGAGTGGCAGGTAGACAGCAGAATAATGTGTGAACAGGAAATCCCAGATCAATCCCACAAATAGGCACATTGACTCGACAATGATCCAGGTAGATTGGCCCAATAAAGAACACATGGCCAGAGGGGTGCTCGCATGCCCGAAGCACCATAAAGTCAGATGACACATAAAGTTAGGAACCCTCAGCCAATCAGGACTCAAAACACACAGTACACGCAGTGATCACATGTTCCCCATGCCTGACATTTGGACACATTATCTATTGGCTGCATTGTGTCTACGCAAGGTCGAGGCCCTCTTGGTTTTCTCATCCAAAAGATTAATGTATGGCAGCAGTCCACATTCCTTTGCAAAAAAGTACTGTAATTGCATCCAATGAAGTGAAAAAAAGTCTATGTTAGACTTGAGACAGTCCTCAGACCCTATGCCTGTAACTGTTCTCCCGGCCACACTGTTTAATTAAATTATTTGTTACTATTTTGCTAAATGCCTCTTGTTTCTTGTTTTTTCAAGGAATTCCAAGATGAAGCAACATAGTCGATAGCTTCTCTCCATCATCAATACAGAGATGGCCAATCATGCCAACATCTGTTCCCCCTTTATCTCACTGTCTAGGAGTAATACACAAAGACCAACTGCCAGTAACACTTAGTCATATGACCTAGGATACAGGCTACAGGCCAACTTTCTAAAAGTGACTTTTTCAGAATTGTAATTAAAATCTGACTTTATCATTAAAGAGGGTTTTAAATTACTCTAGGCACCAAACTCAATATTCAAACTTTGTACCTATTGAAAGTTATTACTTATTAAATATTATAAGGTAACCCAATGTTATCCTATGGGGAGATGGTCTTGCAGGAGTGAAAAATAAATTTAAGAGTTATTCACTACTGGGATATGTAGAAGTTAAAAGTATATGTTCAGCTTTTAAATACACTGCACCCTGTCCTATAGACTGGTTAGGGCATAGCCTAGAGGCAACTTATAGGTATTAAAAAGCAATGTTTAGGCCTGGCAAAAGGTTAATTTTGCCTGGTCGAAATGGCAGTTTAAAACTGCACCCACGGGCTGCAATGGCAGACCTGGGACATGTTTAAAGAGCCATTGAAGTAGCTGGAGCAATCACCGCTGCAGGACTACTAGTATCATTTAATTTATAGGCCCTGGGTACAGGTAGTACTACTCTACTAGGGACTTACATGTAAATTAAATGTGGAAATTGGGTGTCCACCAAAATTACCTTTTTTATTAGGAGACAGAGCGCAAGCACTTTAGCACTGGTTAGCAGTGGTAAAGCGTGCAGATTCCTAAAATCCAACAAAAATGGATTAAGAGAACCCAGGAGAGGGAAGGCAAAATGTTTGGGGTTCAACACTCCCCAATTGTGCTAAACCTCCTATTTGCACCCACGAGTTCAGAAAGACACAATTGCCCCTTCTGGGACAGGGGTATGGCTCCATGCCATGGACAGCAGCCCCTACTTTTAAAAAATATATATTTTATTTATTTTCAAGGTAAAACACAATACATAAGAGTACAGTGAATATGAAGGGACTCAGACAGATATGGGAATGCCACATAAATTGAAGGGCAACAGAAGACATAGGGTCAAATATATGTGAAAAATGTCCAACCAAAGATGACGGTGCGCTTCAGTTCCAAAGGGAAGCATAAACTTAACAAGTTCATGTCATCAAAACTGTATTAATCATATTTACAAATTGTGAGGCAGAACACCATATATTAATATTGATATTATATACCAGTTATATATAAATAAAAGGAGGCAAATATAAGTCAAGGAATCATAGGACCCTTGGGTTTATTAACAATAATGGCAATGAAAAATGGAGAACATAAAAGAATAAAGCAAAAGATGTGAAGTAAAAAAAAAAGAAGAGTGCATAATATGAAGGGAAAGTGCCATAAGGGTGTAAAGCACAGATCAGTGTTATTTGCTACCTGCAGAAAGAAAAGTAACAAAGTGGTAGTAAAAAGTCCATTATGTTATAGCTATAAAGGCATCTCAAGTCTGCCAAAGTGATTGAGATGGGCCAGGTGTCCTTGGTTAAAAAGATATACCTTTTATGCATACTCATATTGTAAGTAATACATGCCCACTTTGAAAAGAAACAATGGGCCCGATTCACAGAACTAACTTAAGACAAAATCCTAAACTTACTACCATTTACTCATTTTGGTATTCATAGAAGGCAGTTACTCATTTTGAGTAAGTGCCTTCTGTGAATACCAAAATGAGTAAGTGCACTTACTCATTTTGGTATTCACAGAAGTCACTTGCTCATCAATCAGTAAGTGCCTTCTGTGAATACCAACATGAGTAAGTGCCTTCTGCGAATACCAAAACGAGTAAATGCCTTCTGTGAATATCAAAATGGTAGTAGGTTTAGGATTGTGTCTTAAGTTAGTTCTGTGAATCGGGCCCAATGTTCAGAGCTTTCCTTTATATCAAGATTACTTTATTAGCCACTAGCAAAAGTAGATCCAATAGAGACAGATTCGTAGATAGACTAAAGGAAGTTCTATATATATGGACCCAGTATAATAAGAGAAAAAGAAAGAGGGAAAGATATTCTAAAACAACTAGTGATATAAACATGAACTTTCATCTGATAGGTAGAGTGATATTGGCATGTAAAGAACATATGGTCAAGGGTACCAGTGGACTCCTCACAAAACCAGCAGAGATCAGAATCCAGCAGATTTTGCTTAAACATTTTAGCCACAATCCAGTAGAGAAGAGGAACAGTGTTGAAGTTGGGATTAATTTATTACTAAGGAGATTCGAAGAATTATTTGATGAGCTATTATTGGGATTCGGGGGAAGATGTGACACTTGTAAGTATGGCAACTATTGTTTTGTAAGAGGTGATGAGGGATCAACCAGAGCGCTGAGCAACATTTTGTAAATTTTGATGCTACATGACACCATCAACTTAATTATTGTATCAATAGGGAAAAATGTGATTGGGGGTAGTGTACCAAGTTTTGAAATGATTGCTTTAAGTATGCCAATGAGTATTTGGAGTGTATACGGGCAAATGAAAGATCAGATACTACATTGATACCTTTTACGGCCCAAACCGGACCAATGTCAGATGTAATTGTAGTAGATGTTTTCAGGTTATTCCATAAGGAAAAAGTTGGGGATGTAGATATGCTATGCGACACAGATACGTCCAAAAGTCTAAAAGCTCGGATTGTATTATGAAAAATGCAAGAGGAGTGAGACAACATTAAGGACTTCATACATAAAGATGAGAAAAGAGAGTCCGGCGATTTGAAATGGATTTCAATTAAAAGCCAAGGAATCACCATATTAGCTGAGGAATCAAGCCAATCTGCACCGTCTCTGCCCCATAGTGTGCTGCTGCTTCTTAATTAATCTCTCACCCAGGGCAAGGTTCCCAGTGCCTTTAAGCATGCTACGGTTGTCCCCCTCATAAAAAACACCAGGGGCCGACTTCATCAACCCAGCTAACTACCGTCACATTTCTCCCCTCCCCTTCTTGTCAAAATTTTTAGAAGCCCATGTAGCCGGGTGTGTGTCCAGCTTTATCGAACGCTCAAATTATTTAGGGCCTGATCAGGCTGGCTTCCGCCCGGCAGACTCCACGGAAGCTGTGGTCCTTGCAATCCTGGACAAGCTTAGAGCAAACGCAGATAGGGGTGACCATCAAGCACTTGTGCTCCTGATTTTTTTCGGACACGTTCGACACGGTCGACCACTCCCAAGAGGGACTAAACGGCCCCTCGCAGCGGGATGCCTGGCTTTCACCTTGCGGATACCCTGCCGGGGTTATCTTACAAGGGAATACCAGGACGGGTTCCCTAAGCAAGCGCTTAGAAACCGCTCGGTGATTTGCGCTATATAAATTCCTGTACATTTACATTTATATTCACATTTACATATACAATAAGTATGGGCGAAATTTGCAAATTCACATTCTCGCAATTCGCAACATACGCGGATTCATGCTAATTTGCGAATTTGTTTTTTTTGCGTGTTCGCAAAGGTTTTTGCCAGTTCGCGAGGGTTTTTTACAAGTTCGGGAACGCAAACTTTCTTTTGTGGTCGCAACGGTCACGACCATGTTGTTTCTACATGTCCAGCCTGTTTGCGACCATGTGGTTCAGTGCGGCCACCCTCCGGTTCATCACTGCAACCCTCTGGTTCCCCACTGCCAACGTCTGGTTCATCACAGTACCCTCTAGTTCACCACTGCCGCTCCCTGGTTCACCACTACCACCCTCTGGTTCACCACTGCTACCCTCTGGTTCATCACAGCACCCTCTGGTTCACCACTGCCACCCTCTGGTTCAAGACTGCCACCCTCTGGTTCATCACTGCTATCCTCTGGTTCTTCACCCTCTGGTTCACCACTGCCACCCATTGGTTCATTACTGCCACCCTCTGGTTCGCCACTGCCACCCTCTAGATCATCACTGCCACCCTTTGGTTCATCACTGCCACCCTCTGGTTTGCCATTGCCACCCTCTGTATCATCACTGTCCCCCTCTGGTTCATCGCAGCACCCTCTGGTTCACCAGTGCCACCCTCTGGTTCATCACTGCCACCCTCTGGTTCATCACTGCCACTCTCTGGTTCACCACTGCCACCCTCTGGTTCATCACTGCCACCCTCTGGTTCATCACTGCCACCCTTTGGTTCACCACTGCCACCCTCTGGTTAATCACTGCCACACTCTGGTTCATCACAGCACCCTCTGGTTCACCACTGACACCCTCTGGTTCAAGACTGCCACCCTCCGGTTCATCACTGCAATCCTCTGGTTCATCACCCTCTGGTTCACCACTGCCACCCTCTGGTTCAGTACTGCCACCCTCTGGTTCACCACTGCCACCCTCTCGTTCAAGACTGCCGCCCTCTGGTTCATCACTGCAATCCTCTGGTTTTTCACCCTCTGGTTCACCACTGTCACCCTCTGGTTCATCACTGCAACCCTCTGGTTCATCACTGCCACCCTCTGGTTCATTACTGCCACCCTCTGGTTCATCACTGCCACCCTCTGGTTTGCCACTGCCACACTCTGGATCATCACTGTCCCCCTCTGGTTTATCACAGCACCCTCTGGTTCACCAGTGCCACCTTCTGGTTCACCACTGCCACCCTCTGGTTCATCACAGCACCCTCTGGTTCCCCTCTGCCACCCTCTGGTTCAAGACTGCCACCCTCTGGTTCATCACTGCTATCCTCTGGTTCATCACCCTCTGGTTCACCACTGCCACCCTCTGGTTCATCCCTGCCACCCTCTGGTTCAAGACTGCCACCCTCTGGTTGATCACTGCCATCCTCTGGTTCATCACAGCACCCTCTGGTTCACCATTGCCACCCTCTGGTTCAAGACTGCCACCCTCTGGTTGATCACTGCTATCCTCTGATTCTTCACCCTCTGGTTTGATATATAGTTATATGTAGCCTGAATACTGTGTTAAGTTAGCATGGGCTTTTCAGGAGTTTAAACGCGATTTTACCTTTCTGCTGCTTTTGCACACAAAAAAAAATATCTACTGCTTTAGCTTTGATCCTAGTAAAATGTTTTCGATTGTTGTTGCACTGATATCAGCCTTGCTTGGCGAGCTGTGTCTGTACAATGAGTGCTGAAACATTCAAGGATATCTCGACACAGTAGTTGTTATGAGTACTAATCTTCGCACGTTCCTAGACATAACCTTCATGCAGCTGCAGCCAAGTTCTGGCTTTAGGCGCGCTTTATATTGCTTTGCACAAGAGCATACGAACACACTTGATGGTGCTTCGCATGCAGAGAGCTGGTTGCTGATGATGTGATCCCTTACCACTAGGATCTTGAGGTATGGGGCCGCTCTGCTAAAACCCAAAAGAGACCTTCTTAGATATAATATAATATACTAGTTAGGGAGGGTGAGAATTAGGTTTTGTTAAACCTTATTGATTTTAGCAGAATACTATGCTTGCACCGTTTGCGTTCTATGGACTTGTGACTATGCTGATTACTTTGTTTCTTACAATATGTTTGCTTGTATTAGCTAAGATACTGCGCTTGAGAGGACTGCATTAGTGAATAAACATTTCAAATATGCACGTGTCCTCTTTTACTCCTTGTTCTGGATTGAAATGATTGTATAACAAAAGAGTGGTCATGTGTTCCACGTTAACTGAGGTGTACTAAGTTCATGTTCTGGTTTGTCTAAGCATTGGGAGTTTGTGATAACCAATGAGACACTATAGCTAGTCTGGTAGGGGATTTGTGGGTACTAAGGTGAGTTTTGGGACATCCTAATTCACTGAGGTTCCAAGCCTCTATGCACAGTTCTGTCTGAGCACGGAATCCCTGCGACAGGTTCACCACTGCCACCCTCTGGTTCACCACTGCCACCCTCTGGTTCATTACTGCCACCCTCTGGTTCACCACTGCCATCCTCTGGTTCAAGACTGCCACCCTCTGGTTCATCACTGCTATCCTCTGGTTTTTCACCCTCTGGTTCACCACTGTCACCCTCTGGTTCATCACTGCAACCCTCTGGTTCATCACTGCCACCCTCTGGTTCATTACTGCCACCCTCTGGTTCATCACTGCCACCCTCTGGTTTGCCACTGCCGCACTCTGGATCATCACTGTCCCCATCTGGTTCATCACAGCACCCTCTGGTTCACCAGTGCTACCCTCTGGTTCATCACTGCCACCCTCTGGTTCATCACTGCCACCCTCTGGTTTGCCACTGCCGCACTCTGGATCATCACTGTCCCCATCTGGTTCATCACAGCACCCTCTGGTTCACCAGTGCTACCCTCTGGTTCATCACTGCCACCCTCTGGTTCACCACTGCCACCTTCTGGTTCACCACTGCCACCCTCTGGTTCATCACAGCACCCTCTGGTTCACTTCTGCCACCTTCTGGTTCAAGACTGCCACCCTCTGGTTCATCACTGCTATCCTCTGGTTTATCACCCTATGGTTCACCACTGCCACCCTCTGGTTCATCCCTGCCACCCTCTGGTTCAAGACTGCCACCCTCTGGTTGATCACTGCCATCCTCAGGTTCATCACAGCACCCTCTGGTTCACCATTGCCACCCTCTGGTTCAAGACTGCCACCCTCTGGTTGATCACTGCTATCCTCTGATTCTTCACCCTCTGGTTTGATATATAGTTATATGTAGCCTGAATACTGTGTTAAGTTAGCATGAGCTTTTCAGGAGTTTAAACACGATTTTACCTTTCTGCTGCTTTTGCACACAACACATATCTGCTGCTTTAGCTTTGATCCTAGTAAAATGTTTTTGATTGTTGTTGCACTGATATCAGCCTTGCTTGGCGAGCTGTGTCTGTACAGTGAGTGCTGAAACATTCAAGGATATCTTGACACAGTAGTTGTTATGAGTACTAATCTTCGCACGTTCCTAGACATAACATACATGCAGCTGCAGCCAAGTTCTGGCTTTAGGCACGTTTTATATTGCTTTGCACAAGAGCATGCAAACTCACTTGATGGTGCTTCGCATGCAGAGAGCTGGTTGCTGATGATGTGATCCCTTACCACTAGGATCTTGAGGTATGGGGCCGCTCTGCTAAAACCCAAAAGAGACCTTCTTAGATATAATATAATATACTAGCTAGGGACGGTGAGAATTAGGTTTTGTTAAACCCTATTGATTTTAGCATAATACTATGCTTGCACCGTTTGCGTTCTATGGACTTGTGACTATGCTGATTACTTTGTTTCTTATAATATGTTTGCTTGTATTAGCTAGGATACTGCGCTTGAGAGGACTGCATTAGTGAATAAACATTTCAAATATGCACGTGTCCTCTTTTACTCCTTGTTCTGGATTGAAATGATTGTATAACGAAAGAGTGGTCATGTGTTCCACGTTAACTGAGGTGTACTAAGTTCATGTTCTGGTTTGTCTAAGCATTGGGAGTTTGTGATAACCAATGAGACACTGTAGCTAGTCTGGTAGGGGATTTGTGGGTACTACGGTGAGTTTTGGGACATCCTAATTCACTGAGGTTCCAAGCCTCTATGCACAGTTCTGTCTGAGCACGGATTCCCTGCGACAGGTTCACCACTGCCACCCTCTGGTTCACCACTGCCACCCTCTGGTTCATTACTGCCAACCTCTCGTTCACCACTGCCACCCTCTGGTTCAAGACTGCCACCCTCTGGTTCATCACTGCTATCCTCTGTTTCTTCACCCTCTGGTTCACCACTGTCACCCTCTGGTTCATCACTGCAACCCTCTGGTTCATCACTGCCAACCTCTGGTTCATTACTGCCACCCTCTGGTTCATCACTGTCACCCTCTGGTTTGCCACTGCCACACTCTGGATCATCACTGTCCCCCTCTGGTTCATCACAGCACCCTCTGGTTCACCAGTGCCACCCTCTGGTTCATCACTGCCACCCTCTGGTTCATCACCGCCACCCTCTGGTTCACCACTGCCACCTTCTGGTTCACCACTGCCACCCTCTGGTTCATCACAGCACCCTCTGGTTCACCTCTGCCACCCTCTGGTTCAAGACTGCCAACCTCTGGTTCATCACTGCTATCCTCTGGTTCATCACCCTCTGGTTCACCACTGCCACCCTTTGGTTCATCTCTGCCACCCTCTGGTTCAAGACTGCCACCCTCTGGTTGATCACTGCCATCCTCTGGTTCATCACAGCACCCTCTGGTTCACCATTGCCACCCTCTGGTTCAAGACTGCCACCCTCTGGTTGATCACTGCTATCCTCTGATTCTTCACCCTCTGGTTTGATATATAGTTATATGTAGCCTGAATACTGTGTTAAGTTAGCATGAGCTTTTCAGGAGTTTAAACGCAATTTTACCTTTCTGCTGATTTTGCACACAACACATATCTACTGCTTTAGCTTTGATCCTAGTAAAATGTTTTTGATTGTTGTTGCACTGATATCAGCTTTGCTTGGCGAGCTGTGTCTGTACAGTGAGTGCTGAAACATTCAAGGATATCTCGACACAGTAGTTGTTATGAGTACTAATCTTCGCACGTTCCTAGACATAACATACATGCAGTTGCAGCCAAGTTCTGGCTTTAGGCGCGTTTTATATTGCTTTGCACAAGAGCATACGAACACACTTGATGGTGCTTCGCATGCAGAGAGCTGGTTGCTGATGATGTAATCCCTTACCACTAGGATCTTGAGGTATGGAGCCGCTCTGCTAAAACCCAAAAGAGACCTTCTTAGATATAATATAATATACTAGCTAGGGAGGGTGAGAATTAGGTTTTGTTAAACCTTATTGATTTTAGCATAATACTATGCTTGCACCGTTTGCGTTCTATGGACTTGTGACTATGCTGATTACTTTGTTTCTTATAATATGTTTGCTTGTATTAGCTAAGATACTGCGCTTGAGAGGACTGCATTAGTGAATAAACATTTCAAATATGCACGTGTCCTCTTTTACTCCTTGTTCTGGATTGAAATGATTGTATAACGAAAGAGTGGTCATGTGTTCCACGTTAACTGAGGTGTACTAAGTTCATGTTCTGGTTTGTCTAAGCATTGGGAGTTTGTGATAACCAATGAGACACTATAGCTAGTCTGGTAGGGGATTTGTGGGTACTAAGGTGAGTTTTGGGACATCCTAATTCACTGAGGTTCCAAGCCTCTATGCACAGTTCTGTCTGAGCACGGAATCCCTGCGACAGGTTCACCACTGCCACCCTCTGGTTCACCACTGCCACCCTCTGGTTCATTACTGCCACCCTCTGGTTCACCACTGCCATCCTCTGGTTCAAGACTGCCACCCTCTGGTTCATCACTGCTATCCTCTGGTTTTTCACCCTCTGGTTCACCACTGTCACCCTCTGGTTCATCACTGCAACCCTCTGGTTCATCACTGCCACCCTCTGGTTCATTACTGCCACCCTCTGGTTCATCACTGCCACCCTCTGGTTTGCCACTGCCGCACTCTGGATCATCACTGTCCCCATCTGGTTCATCACAGCACCCTCTGGTTCACCAGTGCTACCCTCTGGTTCATCACTGCCACCCTCTGGTTCATCACTGCCACCCTCTGGTTTGCCACTGCCGCACTCTGGATCATCACTGTCCCCATCTGGTTCATCACAGCACCCTCTGGTTCACCAGTGCTACCCTCTGGTTCATCACTGCCACCCTCTGGTTCACCACTGCCACCTTCTGGTTCACCACTGCCACCCTCTGGTTCATCACAGCACCCTCTGGTTCACTTCTGCCACCTTCTGGTTCAAGACTGCCACCCTCTGGTTCATCACTGCTATCCTCTGGTTTATCACCCTATGGTTCACCACTGCCACCCTCTGGTTCATCCCTGCCACCCTCTGGTTCAAGACTGCCACCCTCTGGTTGATCACTGCCATCCTCAGGTTCATCACAGCACCCTCTGGTTCACCATTGCCACCCTCTGGTTCAAGACTGCCACCCTCTGGTTGATCACTGCTATCCTCTGATTCTTCACCCTCTGGTTTGATATATAGTTATATGTAGCCTGAATACTGTGTTAAGTTAGCATGAGCTTTTCAGGAGTTTAAACACGATTTTACCTTTCTGCTGCTTTTGCACACAACACATATCTACTGCTTTAGCTTTGATCCTAGTAAAATGTTTTTGATTGTTGTTGCACTGATATCAGCCTTGCTTGGCGAGCTGTGTCTGTACAGTGAGTGCTGAAACATTCAAGGATATCTTGACACAGTAGTTGTTATGAGTACTAATCTTCGCACGTTCCTAGACATAACATACATGCAGCTGCAGCCAAGTTCTGGCTTTAGGCACGTTTTATATTGCTTTGCACAAGAGCATGCAAACTCACTTGATGGTGCTTCGCATGCAGAGAGCTGGTTGCTGATGATGTGATCCCTTACCACTAGGATCTTGAGGTATGGGGCCGCTCTGCTAAAACCCAAAAGAGACCTTCTTAGATATAATATAATATACTAGCTAGGGACGGTGAGAATTAGGTTTTGTTAAACCCTATTGATTTTAGCATAATACTATGCTTGCACCGTTTGCGTTCTATGGACTTGTGACTATGCTGATTACTTTGTTTCTTATAATATGTTTGCTTGTATTAGCTAGGATACTGCGCTTGAGAGGACTGCATTAGTGAATAAACATTTCAAATATGCACGTGTCCTCTTTTACTCCTTGTTCTGGATTGAAATGATTGTATAACGAAAGAGTGGTCATGTGTTCCACGTTAACTGAGGTGTACTAAGTTCATGTTCTGGTTTGTCTAAGCATTGGGAGTTTGTGATAACCAATGAGACACTGTAGCTAGTCTGGTAGGGGATTTGTGGGTACTACGGTGAGTTTTGGGACATCCTAATTCACTGAGGTTCCAAGCCTCTATGCACAGTTCTGTCTGAGCACGGATTCCCTGCGACAGGTTCACCACTGCCACCCTCTGGTTCACCACTGCCACCCTCTGGTTCATTACTGCCAACCTCTCGTTCACCACTGCCACCCTCTGGTT
Source organism: Lissotriton vulgaris (assembly GCF_964263255.1). Classification (NCBI taxonomy): domain Eukaryota; kingdom Metazoa; phylum Chordata; class Amphibia; order Caudata; family Salamandridae; genus Lissotriton; species Lissotriton vulgaris. The sequence goes on from NC_141694.1 coordinate 505,690,825, forward strand.
CAAGACTGCCACCCTCTGGTTCATCACTGCTATCCTCTGTTTTTTCACCCTCTGGTTCACCACTGTCACCCTCTGGTTCATCACTGCAACCCTCTGGTTCATCACTGCCAACCTCTGGTTCATTACTGCCACCCTCTGGTTCATCACTGTCACCCTCTGGTTTGCCACTGCCACACTCTGGATCATCACTGTCCCCCTCTGGTTCATCACAGCACCCTCTGGTTCACCAGTGCCACCCTCTGGTTCATCACTGCCACCCTCTGGTTCATCACCGCCACCCTCTGGTTCACCACTGCCACCTTCTGGTTCACCACTGCCACCCTCTGGTTCATCACAGCACCCTCTGGTTCACCTCTGCCACCCTCTGGTTCAAGACTGCCAACCTCTGGTTCATCACTGCTATCCTCTGGTTCATCACCCTCTGGTTCACCACTGCCACCCTTTGGTTCATCTCTGCCACCCTCTGGTTCAAGACTGCCACCCTCTGGTTGATCACTGCCATCCTCTGGTTCATCACAGCACCCTCTGGTTCACCATTGCCACCCTCTGGTTCAAGACTGCCACCCTCTGGTTGATCACTGCTATCCTCTGATTCTTCACCCTCTGGTTTGATATATAGTTATATGTAGCCTGAATACTGTGTTAAGTTAGCATGAGCTTTTCAGGAGTTTAAACGCAATTTTACCTTTCTGCTGATTTTGCACACAACACATATCTACTGCTTTAGCTTTGATCCTAGTAAAATGTTTTTGATTGTTGTTGCACTGATATCAGCTTTGCTTGGCGAGCTGTGTCTGTACAGTGAGTGCTGAAACATTCAAGGATATCTCGACACAGTAGTTGTTATGAGTACTAATCTTCGCACGTTCCTAGACATAACATACATGCAGTTGCAGCCAAGTTCTGGCTTTAGGCGCGTTTTATATTGCTTTGCACAAGAGCATACGAACACACTTGATGGTGCTTCGCATGCAGAGAGCTGGTTGCTGATGATGTAATCCCTTACCACTAGGATCTTGAGGTATGGAGCCGCTCTGCTAAAACCCAAAAGAGACCTTCTTAGATATAATATAATATACTAGCTAGGGAGGGTGAGAATTAGGTTTTGTTAAACCTTATTGATTTTAGCATAATACTATGCTTGCACCGTTTGCGTTCTATGGACTTGTGACTATGCTGATTACTTTGTTTCTTATAATATGTTTGCTTGTATTAGCTAAGATACTGCGCTTGAGAGGACTGCATTAGTGAATAAACATTTCAAATATGCACGTGTCCTCTTTTACTCCTTGTTCTGGATTGAAATGATTGTATAACGAAAGAGTGGTCATGTGTTCCACGTTAACTGAGGTGTACTAAGTTCATGTTCTGGTTTGTCTAAGCATTGGGAGTTTGTGATAACCAATGAGACACTGTAGCTAGTCTGGTAGGGGATTTGTGGGTACTGCGGTGAGTTTTGGGACATCCTAATTCACTGAGGTTCCAAGCCTCTATGCACAGTTCTGTCTGAGCACGGAATCCCTGCGACAGGTTCACCACTGCCACCCTCTGGTTCACCACTGCCACCCTCTGGTTCATTACTGCCACCCTCTGGTTCACCACTGCCACCCTCTGGTTCAAGACTGCCACCCTCTGGTTCATCACTGCTATCCTCTGGTTTTTCACCCTCTGGTTCACCACTGTCACCCTCTGGTTCATCACTGCAACCCTCTGGTTCATCACTGCCACCCTCTCGTTCATTACTGCCACCCTCTGGTTCATCACTGCCACCCTCTGGTTTGCCACTGCCACACTCTGGATCATCACTGTCCCCCTCTGGTTCATCATAGCACCCTCTGGTTCACCAGTGCCACCCTCTGGTTCATCACTGCCACCCTCTGGTTCATCACCGCCACCCTCTGGTTCACCACTGCCACCCTCTGGTTCATCACAGCACCCTCTGGTTCACCTCTGCCACCCTCTGGTTCAAGACTGCCACCCTCTGGTTCATCACTGCTATCCTCTGGTTCATCACCCTCTGGTTCACCACTGCCACCCTCTGGTTCATCCCTGCCACCCTCTGGTTTAAGACTGCCACCCTCTGGTTGATCACTGCCATCCTCTGGTTCATCACAGCACCCTCTGGTTCACCAATGCCACCCTCTGGTTCAAGACTGCCACCCTCTCGTTGATCACTGCTATCCTCTGCTTCTTCACCCTCTGGTTTTATATATAGTTATATGTAGCCTGAATACTGTGTTAAGTTAGCATGAGCTTTTCAGGAGTTTAAACGCTTTTTTACCTTTCTGCTACTTTTGCACACAACACATATCTACTGCTTTAGCTTTGATCCTAGTAAAATGTTTTCGATTGTTGTTGCACTGATATCAGCCTTGCTTGGCGAGCTGTGTCTGTACAGTGAGTGCTGAAACATTCAAGGATATCTCGACACAGTAGTTGTTATGAGTACTAATCTTCGCACGTTCCTAGACATAACATTCATGCAGCTGCAGCCAAGTTCTGGCTTTAGGCGCGTTTTATATTGCTTTGCACAAGAGCATACGAACACACTTGATGGTGCTTCGCATGCAGAGAGCTGGTTGCTGATGATGTGATCCCTTACCACTAGGATCTTGAGGTATGGGGCCGCTCTGCTAAAACCCAAAAGAGACCTTCTTAGATATAATATAATATACTAGCTAGGGAGGGTGAGAATTAGCTTTTGTTAAACCCTATTGATTTTAGCATAATACTATGCTTGCACCGTTTGCGTTCTGTGGACTTGTGACTATGCTGATTACTTTGTTTCGTATAATATGTTTGCTTGTATTAGCTAAGATACTGTGCTTGAGAGGACTGCATTAGTGAATAAACATTTCAAATATGCACGTGTCCTCTTTTACTCCTTGTTCTGGATTGAAATGATTGTATAACGAAAGAGTGGTCATGTGTTCCACGTTAACTGAGGTGTACTAAGTTCATGTTCTGGTGTGTCTAAGCATTGGGAGTTTGTGATAACCAATGAGACACTGTAGCTAGTCTGGTAGGGGATTTGTGGGTACTAAGGTGAGTTTTGGGACACCCTAATTCACTGAGGTTCCAAGCCTCTATGCACAGTTCTGTCTGAGCATGGAATCCCTGCGACAGGTTCACCACTGCCACCCTCTGGTTCATCAGTGGCACCCTCTGGTTCATCACTGTCACCCTCTGGTTCATTACTGCCACCCTCTGGTTCATCACTGCCACCCTCTGGTTTGCCACTGCCACCCTCTGGATCATCACTGTCCCCCTCTGGTTCATCACAGCACCCTATGGTTCACCAGTGCCACCCTCTGGTTCATCACTGCCACCCTCTGATTCATCACTGCCACCCTCTGGTTCACCACTGCCATGCTCTGGTTCATCAGTGCCACCCTCCGGTTCATCACTGCCACCCTGTGGTTCATCACTGCAACCCTCTGGTTCACCACTGCCACCCTCTGGTTCATCACAGCACCCTCTGGTTCACCACTGCCACCCTCTGGTTCAAGACTGCCACCCACTGGTTCATCACTGCTATCCTCTGGTTCCTCACCCTCTGGTTCACCACTGCCACCCTCTGGTTCATCACTGCCACCCTCTGGTTCAAGACTGCCACCCTCTGGTTGATCACTGCCATCCTCTGGTTCATCCCTGTCACCCTTTGGTTCATCCCTGCCACCCTCTGGTTCATCCCTGCCACCCTCTGGTTCATCACTGCCACCCTCTGATTCAGCACTGCTACCCTCTGGTTCAGCACTGCCACCATCTGGTTCATCACAGCACCCTCTGGTTCACCACTGTAGAATATGGGGGGAAAGCACACATGCCCAGCCTCAACTGAGATCAATTAATTTGGGGCTGGTTAATGTGTCACTGAATTTGAGCTTCAAGTCTGGCACCTGCTTCCTTAGCTGTAAGTGTTTCCTGTTGCAGTTTAATTTTTTTTTAAAGGAGCATTGTGCAATACTTGTAACTATTCTCTGACCCTGCTTTGAGGGTCAGAGCAGGGTCAGAGAATAGTTGCAAGTAGGCAACTGAACTCTGGAGGGGCCCCCCAGGAAGCACTACAGGGAATGGTTACAAATTAGCTTGAACTTTTGCACCATGGCAAAGGGAGCCGGTAAGGAGAAGGGGAAGGGTCCCGCACCCCGTACCCGGCTCTCATGCGGGCGATTGCTTGGGGAGCTAATCACAGCCCGGGAGATCTTCAGCACGGAGGAGGTGGCCGCACTGGTTTACTATTTGCAGCACCACCTTCCCAAGACCATTTCGGCAGGCGGCAGGATCGCTAGAGGGTACGGGATCCGGGAGCATCGGAAGCTGTGGGATAAGGTGTGCCAGGCCATGTATAACCACTCTCGGGTCCGGCACATCTACAACCAGGCCACGCACCGGTTGTCCGACCTCCTGGACCGCGAACACGACCTGCTTGACCTGCTAGGCGTCGAGATCCCCGGGCTTGGTGAGTAGTAGTTGCTATTTAATCACTACTCTGTTTTCTCCTGCTCTATGTGTTATCATATTGCAAATTTTTGTTTTTTCCGAAGAGCAATAATGCTGCCGAATAGATTGTAGGTAAATTATGTTTCAAAATGTTCTTTGATTGCATTTCAGGTGCACTGCTTTCCTGCTCAGTGGCGCTGCTTCTATGCTTATTTGTTTTCGATTTTTTTTGCTCATTTCATTGGCCTGAGTAATTATGTATGAGTGTATTTTACAGAACTGCGTAATGCTAGACACTAAGGAGTAAATTTACAATTACTGGCGCATCCCTGCAAATTAGCAGGAATGCGCCAGTAATTGTGCGCCACGCCTTCACCACCCATGGTGCTCCGCATTTACAATGCGGCGCACCATGGGGCAAAAACGACACAGAAGTTCACGCACCTGTGCCCTAAAGGCAGCGCATTGCTGGAGTTGCGTCGCAACCACGACGCTGTTCCAGCAATGCTCTGGGGTGCCCTATCTCCCCAATGCTGGGTCAAGCCGTACGTCTGCTTCAAGCAGGTGCAGGGTTTTGAGTGACGCACTATTGGCCTAAAAGTGACTGAGTGAAATCTTGTAGATTTCACTCAGCCACTTTAAGGATGCGTTCCTGCGCAGGAACGCACTCCCTTGCGCCGGAACGCCCCCTGATGGCGTAGGGCTTTACAACGTGATGCATCTCCCAGATGCGTCACATTGTTAATATACCCCGCACCATGGCGCCTCTTTAGCGATGCCGCTGCATCACAAAAGTCACCAACGACGGAGCAAAGAGCCGCAAGGGACTTGTAAATCTGCCCCTAGAGACTCAAGTCCAGTCCTTTCTTTGTACAACTGCCACTATGAAGAGATAGTGGTGGTGGATTGATAGTTTGAGTATTTTAATGACTGGTTATGTAGTAGGAAACTTACTTTTTAGTCTTCTCACTGGTCTGCAATCACGATTGACTTTGTCTGTCACTTCGCGTGCTGCATAGTGCTACCTGCCAGTCCTAGTCGAACCTTTTTGTAGTTGGTTTAGTGAGTTACATAACTTTCCAAGTCGACGGTCCACGAATCCAGCAATACTAATATCCTAGTAGACCACATCAGATAAGTCAATAAATGTAGAGCAATTGTTGTCTATTTGCTATTTCCCCAAAATAATTTGTTATTGTTCTTTTGAAATGTTTGATTTGGTTGACAACAATCATCCATGTTTGGGTCTTTCTTTCATGTTGTACATCAGCTCCCCCCAGGGACAAGAGGACAGCGGAGGAGGTAGCGGCGCCAGCGGACGAGGACCAGGAAGGCCAGGATCGGTCCGGCGAGGGATCCTCTGCTGGCCCCAGTAAGTTTTCATGTTAATATTAATAATTATACTTCCCTATCTTTTAGAGTACCTATGTTTTACTAACGTTCCTCATTCGATTTTTCCTACATCGTCTTTGATCTTCTTGTAGACTATTTCTAAATTCTTATCCTGCCTCTACTATGACTCCCTGTGGTACTACTAGATTATTATTATTAGTCTGTCTGTGTAGTTAACTAAGCTTTCACAGTTGGCAAAAGGTGTTAAACGAAATTCCCATTCTATTCAACAATAGTGCAGTCCTCTGGATTGCCCCTAATGTCTTTTGAAGTCTTCTAAATGTTTATGCTTTGACAATTCCCAACAATAAACTGACAATGACCCCCAAGAAAGAATAAGATACTAGTTTACTTTTTGATTGGATAGGAGGACAATCCATACTACTATTGTTGCAGGGACAATTTAGCACAAACAGAACTATGGACACTAAATAGTGCATTGTTTATCAATTATAATAGGCGCAGTTAGACTTTCCACATACCTCAGTCATAACAGAATTTGAACCCCCAATCTCCTTACTGACTAGGTAGTGTGACAGAGTCATTTAGCTCCCTAATTCATCGATTATTGATCCCCAATGATGATTATCCAACCCAGGACATATGAGTCAGAGTCCAGAACTGTCAGAGCCACGGACTCATGCTTGCAAATTGCAAACCCTTTCGCTCACTCACTCATGACTAAAAACCACAGAGTCTATGTAAGTTTTAAAGCTTTATTAAAAGTAAAAACATTTATTAAAATCAAGTTCATCATACAACATAAACGGTGGATTGAAAATGGAAAAGTGCTTAGTAATCTCACACTTTAATTGTGGGCGAGCCCTCACCAGGTTGGAACTTCAAATCTTCTTTGTGGTGCTGAATTGTTGCTGACTCCGTCCTAGTGATGATGATCTGATGTTGATCTTGTTCTTAGAAGGGAAGCTTCTGTATGTTATGAGAACAATGGTGCATGTTAAAAAGCAAGCATTCATCAGTTGTGCCAAAAAGTGTAGCAAGACAACACCCTTCCCTGAAAAAAAGTGCAATTTTTAGTTTTGACTAGACAGTCACAAATATTACATTTGTTTGTGTAGTCGTAATTAAATTTTTTCATTCCTAGACAAAATACTAGGGAGTGGTGTATATGGCATCTAAGAATCTGAAATGTATTTTCTAGGCGGAATATTGGCACAACCATCCACCGGTGCCGGGGCCAGCGTGGAGGTGGGCACTCCTGGGGCGGAGGCGGTGCAACAGCCAGCGGAAGCTGCTGTGGGGGATGCCACGGTAGTGGTGGTCAGTGGTAAGCTATTATATTCCTTACTGTTTGAGATAGCAGACTGCAGAGTGTGCTCTCTGCACGGGTGTATATGTTGTACAGTACAAGTATACTATACTGTTAAGAAGACTTACACATTTACAACTAAGTTTTTATTAACCAGGTAGTAGCCTCCTCTAAATTGACTTCAACTCAGCTGTGAAAGTTTTTTCGAGAATCCAAGTCAGATCAGAGATGAACTTAATGGATGGGATGAACGAAAAGGGAAAGAAGGGTGTAAGTAAGTGTGGAAGGACGAGCGACTTAAAAGTAATGATGACTGGCAAAGAATGATACGTGTTTTTGAATGCTGCCCGAGGTGGCTGGGAATATGATGCATGTCCGGTTGAAGGATGAAGCAAGGATGGGTGGAAGGAGAAAGGAAAGAGGACTGCCTGGGTGGGTGTAACAGAAACTGTATGTGTGCGCAATATATCCTTTGGTTGAAATTCAAATTCAAGTAAAGCACGGATGCATGGCTAGCGGTTTCCAAAATAAAATGAAAATGTTGTTTTCCCATGAGAAAAAGTAAGGTTTGTCCACTTGAGACATTAAGAAGAATGATTGACATTTACTTTGAATGGATGGATGCCTGGATCATGGTACTGTCTGACTCATAGATAGCATATGTATATGTAGAGAGAGTAGACGGTAACTGGATTAACTAAGTGTTACTTTGAAGAGCATGTAACACCGCACCCGCACGTCCGTTCCTGTGTAGGAAAGGCAAGGAAAAGAAGTTGTAATTTTTCTGAATACTACCATGAATAGTAGCAGTACTTTGTATTGCAAGCACAGCATATATCCGGCGATTAAGGGGCCACTCACTACCTCTGTTAATAATTTTAGTACAACTCTGTCATTCATGTGTGGCCTATCAGTGTTCACTCAATCAAAAACAAAGCACCTAAAGTCATCCCATATGTAATCAAATACCTATCCTGTGAAGGGATAGATAATCATATTATTTAGTTTCTTCATTTTCCTTTTCTAGTAGTCATTGGCACTTTAGGGTGAAAGTTAAATTAATTAAGCAGTAGCCCTTGTAACAGAGTATTCTCAATGCCACCCATAATAGAAAAGTAAGAGCTTCACCACCTGCATGTACTGGACTGGTACAGTAAGGCAAGCCTGTGTCATCATGGCGTGCGTCTGTTTTTCTCGGGTGCAAGTTGACTGCGCTGGCATTATGCCTGCTTCCAGAAGTTTACGTACCAATTTTGCTAAACATGAGAGAAGAAGAAGAATAAGACTGGTGTACTGTCATAGTCGACTCTAATGTAGTGAGTCGATAGTGCTCATAGAATTGATTCCTGAAACTCCCACTAACGTTAGAGCAAGGCTGAAGAAGTGGGAGGTTAGATAGATTTAGGCCACAAATGTTATGTACTGTGCTTGCAAGTTGCTAGTTCTACTGTGACACAACTTTCTGCTGAATTATGTTGTGTTAATCTTAAAGAGCATTGGTTACAGACTTAGGGCCCGATGTAGGTGCCCTTATACCTGTCGGAAACGGCCGAATTCGGCCATTTCCGACTGGTATTACGGTTTCCAGATGTAGGGCATACATTTACAGAATCGGTATTTTACCGATTCTGTATTTACCGATTCGGTAAAATTACCGAATCGGTAAATACAGACTCGGTAAAATGCTGATTCTGTAAATGCAGATGTAGCTGGCACATGTCAGAGTGCCACAGGGCTTTAAGAATCGGTATTTTACCACCCAATCCAATTGGGTGGTAAAATACCAAATACAGGTGTGCATGCACATCTGTGCATGCACACTTGTGCAATGTGACACACAGACATGCCCTTAGGGCATGTCTGTGTGCCACATGGCACACAAGTCCGGAATTGGGTTGCAAGAGGGTGTCAAAGTGACACCCCCTGCACCCTTGCAAAAATCGGTATTTACCGAATCGGTAAATACTGATTCGGTAATGACCATTGATTCCAATGGGCTGCAATGCCCATAGGCTTTACCGATTTGGTATTTACAGAATCGGTAAATACCGAATCTTAACGATTCGGTATTTACTGAATCTAAAATACCTACATTTCCCCCCTTCTAATTTACCACTTCTTAAATACCGAATCGGTATGATTCGGTATTTTAGAAGTGGTAAATTAGAATTACCTACATCAGGCCCTATGTTTTTCTTTCTTCATATAGATGCTCTTTCCAAACTGTCACGGAAGGGGCTGGTTAGAAGGGCCCGGCAACCGAAACTTTAGGCGACTGTCGCCGAATATCGGCGGCTGGTGGCCCTGGAGGAGGAGGACACGCAGTCGCAGACCACCACAACATCCACAGGGACAGCTGCTTCCCCTCCGCGCTCCCTGGGTCAGCCAGTCAGCGCAGGCCTCCAGCGGTATGGAGCGGTGGTACCGCAGCCACCCGCCACCGCCAAGCAGCCAGAAAATCAGCTGCCTCCCACAGCAGGTGCAAGGCACGCGTGCACCGCCTAACCCTCAGGGTGTCCTACCTTGAGCAGGAGCAGAATAAACGGAGAATCCTGCTCAAGAACCTCCGCAAGGAGCATGACCACCTGGTCCGAAAAATTCACCGCCGGCGGCATTAGAGGAGGAGAGACAGTCCCTTGCCCCTTTTTTAAATACTTTTGGTTGGTGGGAATTGGGAGTTGGGTTTTTGGGACTTTGGGGACTTTTTATTTCACTGACATTCTTTGGGGTTAGGTAGGGGGGGTGGCTCGGGTCTTGCGGGATAGTTTATTTTTGTTAGGGATATAAATAACTATTACTTTCAACTTAAACATTGTATACATGTTTTTACTGCAGTTGAGGCTGGGGGGGGTTAACTGTAAGTTTGTTTACCTGAAACTTACGTGGCTTCTTAATTTAAATTGTGTAAGTAATTGCCCAAATGTTTACAAAAGTAAGTGCCTCTCACAGAGTTAGTGAATGCAAATGTCCTAGGACTTTACTAGTACTACCGCCAGTCTCTTGTCTCTCATACTCCTCCATTATTCTTCCTCCCCCCAAACGCTTATCTTACCTGTAATTCATGTTTGAAAATAGGGCAAGGCACAGGGCTGACTGCATGGCAAATGGCGATTAAGGTTGGCAATCCTGGACGGTTGAAATGACATCATTGCGGTGGTACTAGTGGTGGTACACAGTGGCAGTTGCAGCATATGAAAAAAAAAGAAATTGAAACCTTGATTGGCCTGAGCGGAGCATTAGAACGGTACGATAGATACTATAGCACGTGACAGTACACTAGAACAGTGCCAAAATGTAGCCTTACAAATGCTAAAGTATTGAAAGTATAACTACTACTTGCGTGGAATTTGACATTGGCTACTACTACAAAAAATAGTACTGAAGGTAAAGGACACAGCAGCGTAATCATTTGCCACGTGTAGGAGGAGGATGTCCTTCATGATCAATCCAGTTGATGGCGCCCATGAAAATCTGCTTTGATTTGCCAATACTCATGGGTCTGTGTCATGCTAAGTAAGAATATATCCTTCGATTCCTTCACCAGCCTTGAAATGTAAGTCATTTTCAGTTGCTATGACCTTATTCTCCCCAGCAAGTGTGTGGAATTATTGCTGTAATTTACTCACACATCAATGAAAACCACACAGCCCGGGGGAAGAGGGTTAGGGTTTGGAAATTGGATGGGAATAGTTTTTTTGGGAAAACTTTTGTTGCGAGAGGAAAAAAAACACAGCATGGACAAACAACAAATGAAGATAAACAAATCTTTGGATACGAAGATATCCATAAATATTTTAAGGGACAAAAAGGAAGTGCATGCACTTCTGCAGGCATGAAGTTTAAACTAAGTAGTACTTTCTAATGAATGAAAGAATGCGACAGTACAGGGCTGCAGTGATTATGCGTTTTCACTTGCCTACCTCTGCATTCAGAGAAACACTGTGTTCATTAAATTAGTTTGAAAAATAGCAAAGTAAAACTATACAATGGCTGGAGGGATGAATTTCGAAGCAGAGAGCAAAGAAATGCAGAGTCACACTCATAGAAGTTCACAGCAATAACATTACTTGAGAGATAAGTAGAAATGAATGGATACTGTTACTGTATGTTTTTGTACTTGTCCTTTTGAATTTGGGAAGTAGCATGCATCAAGCCATTCCTCTTATTTGCTGTACTCCTCCATTCCATCTGACGCTCTGTCGATCAATGTTGGTGACCAGAAGACACCCTGTCCACTGCCTGCCTGGCAGATGCTGAATTGCGGGTCGCTAATGTGAAGCCTGACTTCATCCTCTTTTCCATTGCACAGGGTGAAAGCCGCCCTGTAAATGTTGATGGAAAAACAGGAAGTGATATTAAAACACCACTGAGAAAGAAATATAAGGTACGTACGCTGTGTAGTGCAAACAGTCACACTTTCAGTTTCAGAATCAACAGTACAATAGTTTCGAAAGGGCGTACTCTGTGTCTCCTTTTGAAGGATAAATAAGTATGGGCAAATTTTGCGGATCTTTCCCCTCAAGCTAGGTGTAGTGTAAACTACGATTTTAGAACAACATTAGACCTTCCCAGCAGTGCTCCCAGAACCTTAAACACAGACGCTAAAATGTAGAATACCCCCAATCAGACCCCAGAAAATGTGCAATACTGCTACCTGTCTGAGGCCTAGTGGAAAATGGTGACAAAATGTACTTTGAAAGTAAAGTAGGCCCAAATCCCCCCTTTCCCACCATGGATTTTCTTCAAACCACTTGCAACCATAATTAGACATTGCTCGACAAGTGCTCCAAGAGTAGACCCCATAACCCAGTTGCCAAAATGTCGAACACCCTCAAACACATGCAATACTGCTAACCCTAACGAGCCCTAAGTTAAAAATAGTGTCAAATGCTTTCTTCAAGTAGGCCCTAACTCCCCTTTGCCACCATGGATTTTCTCCAAACCACTTGCAATCAAAAGTATCCATACCCAGCATTGCTCCAAGACCCCAAAACCCCCCACAAACACCAGGAACACCCCCAAGCAGGCCCGTGAAAAGTGAGCGTAAACTCTGAAAAGTAAAAAAAAAAATTCACCATGGATTTTATCCAAAACACTTTTATCCGGTATTAGACCTTCCTAGCAATGCCCCCAGACCTGTCAACTCAGGCGAAAACAAGTTTAACCCCCCCAAACAGCCAAAAAGCAAAAATGGAAAAATGGGGACTTTGACAACTTTCTGCATAGTTCCCAGATCACTCCGTGCGCGCTCTGCAGCTAGGCCCTAACTCCCCTTTGCCACCATGGATTTTCTTCAAACCTCTTGCAATCAAAAGTATCCATACCCAGCGTTGCTCCAAGACCCCAAAACACCCCCACAAACACCAGGAACCCCCCCAAGCAGGCCCCCGAAAACGCTAAAGTGAGCAAAAACTCTGAAAAGTTAAAAACTTTTTCACCATGGATATTATCCAAAACACTTTTATCCAGAATTAGACTTTCACAGCAAGGCCCCCAGACCTGTCAACCCAGGCGGAAACGAGTTGAACACCCCCAAACAGCCAAAAAGCAAAACCGCATAAAGTGAGACAGCAAATTTCGGGCCTGCGCTGTGCACCTAGGCCCTAACTCCCCTTTTCCACCATGGATTTCCTGAAAAACAAATGCAATCAACATTAGACTGTGCCAGCAGTGCTCCCAGACCCCAAAACCCACCCACAAAAACCTAGAAGCCTCCCAAACAGCACCCCAAAGACAGGCAAGTGAGCAAAAGCGCAAAACCTTTTTCACCATGGATTTGGTCCAAAACACTTGATTCCGATATTAGACTCCTGCTGCCACCCGCAAAAAAGCAGAACACCCTAAACAGGCAAAAAGCAAAAATGCAAAAACTCATACTTAGAAAATTTTCAGCCAACCAGTCAACATCAGTCCAAACGCACTCTGCAGCTAGGCCCTAACTCCTCTTTCCCACCATTGATTTTCTTCAAATCACTTCCAATAAAAATTATGCTATCCCAGCAGTGCTCCCAGACCCCCACACCCTCTCCCACAAATCTAGCACACCCCCAAACAGCCCCCCAAAAACATGCAATACTGGTATATTCAGAACATGGCAAATTGCGCTGTTCACAAAACATTGCTGTTTTCAGCACTTCCACTACTTCGATCCTCTTGAAACTCACCTGGACAGTCACTTGTTCCAGCTATTCACAAGAATCTAAGCAAGGCAGAACAAAATCGAACCACTGCGCTCTTTGAAGAAGAAGAAGAAGAAGAAGGTCTACGACCAGTTTTCACTTAGTTTTCACCCAAACACACATGCCCGCAAAACACCCAAAAAGGCCAAAATTCTGCCAATTCTGGACCAAAGAACACCAACCCCCCCTAAAGCATTGCCAACATCATTATGAACGAGCCTGCATCGGGCCCCGAGCCCTAGAATCAGCGTGAACCATATCAACTTAAACCCAAACACCCTAGTAAATCGCACTGAACCCTAAACCGAGATATGCTTTGTCTGTCTGTGTCAAAGAGCCTAGGTATGCTACATCAGGAGGATGCTTCACTCAGTGGTGCCTGCCTTGACAGTCTGCATGGCCCTGCCACAAGCATGGGCAAAAATCTGTTCTGCTCAAGAATTTACGATTTTTTCGGTACTTTTGCGAGATTTGCTAAATACCGAAAAACAGCAAATTTTTCAAACATAGCGGATGTTCGGCCCAAGGTTGAGGCAGTGCCATGCAGAGGGTCAAGGCAGGTACCACTGAGTGAAGCAACCTGATGTAGCATACCTAGGCTCTTTGTCAGAAAGACAAAGCATATCTAATTGTATGCAGCAAGCCACATAGCCCCAATTTTACATGAACTGCTGTCTGGAGTGGACTCTGCCTGGCATAACAACAACAGTACACTGCCTCGCCCTCGACCAATACATACCACGAATAGACAGACATGTAGTCCTGCTGTAGTAGTTGTTGTAGACTGGTTTACCTGTTTGCTACTCACGAATTGTCCATTGTTCTTCCGTAAACCGACGCTGATGATCCATCCATCTCAGTGAGTGACTGTAAAGAAAAAAGATATATTATTTAATCAATCATCATGGTATATTGGCAAGTGAGTCCGCTCCAAGGACATTTTGCATATTTTGTGAAATGCAATATAGTGGCCCCTGAATTTGAAGAACAATTTTAATTAAACAAGGTAAAAAAAAAGAAATGGTTGACATGAGTTACAATTACTGTGTGAAAGATTTAATAATAACTAAGTCAAGACATATGAATCATCATTTCATTCACAAAAAACAAACAACAATTGGTTTCATCAGAGCCAGACAGCCATAGCTGTCCACTGCATGCCATCTTCTCAATTATTTATTACCTGTTCTACTTTTTGTCCGCATCTTCTTCGGAAAGTGAGGGCCCACAGGGCAGCCTCTCCTGTCAATATCAGAAGTATCTCTGTCAGCAATCAGCAAGCATGTAGTCAGTCAGTAATTTCAGTCCCACTTGAGGGGACTTGTCGTAATCCATCCATCTGCCTTAAGGGAAATGGATAGGGGGAGTGTGGAGGAGGAGTATAAAGGAGCATGATTGAGTTGTGAACTTGTGAACCTCAGGAATGCAGACTGCGGCACCTTCAAATCAATAAGGAATATAAGATGAAGACAGTGCTGCTGATGGACTTGTTATGATTAGGTGATTAGAGTTTTGTTGTGGTAAAAATTGCAAAACAAAGAAAGACACACAGGAATAAAAGTGAATAAGGACAAAAAAAGGAAGTCATTTTCAGGGCTAGGTGTCAGGGAAGTAGAGCTCGTCCTCCAACTCAATGAATTGAGACGGGAGTAGGTCAGGTAACAGAGAAGAACTTCTGTCACCTAAGTTGGTGTCCTCTTCCTCTTGCGTGCAGTCACGTACTTTGTAATCTGATGGTATCAAGTGCTGATTCATCTTGATCAGTGTTAACCGCTCCACATTTTTGGCTGAGAGGCGGGTCCTTTTTGAAGTTACAATGGCACCAGCAGCACTGAAAACACGTTCAGATGACACATTTGTGAGCGGTCAAGACAAATAATTTTTAGCAAGGTTGGTGATCAGTGGCTATAGAGCCATTTTCCTGTACCAATACAGCAATGGGTTCATATTAACAAAGACCTGTTTTGGGTCATCCAGATGGGCCTGCACCATCAACTCAAGGTTCTCCACGGTTGCTCCACTTTGCGTACCATCTGAGGCCTTCTCAGCAAAGGAACGAGCAAACCCTTGATGAGTTAGCCAATCCGCTTCCAACAATATTATGGCTGGGCCTGGTGCAGGTGAGGATGATGATACAGTTGCTGCTGGTGTCGTTAACGGCTGTGAGGGTGTTGCGTGTTTATCTAGGATCCTGATCGATACTGTGACTTTATGCCCCTATTCGGCTATAAATCCATTTATTCCCTATATTGGCATAACCGTTCAAGTGCGATATTCAGAAAGTCATCTCTGGCCTCACACGAACAGAGCCACATTCCAGAATAGTTATCTGCCACTTCCTTTGCAACCAATTAGTGCAATGACAGAGCAGAAGTCACTATCTGATATTCCTAGATTAACACTCCGAGTTCTTCAACAAGATAAAAACTCAGCAAACCTGGAAATCCCCGCTTGCTGTGTTTTGATTAGTAATGGAACTCTAATGAGCAACTGATAGCGATCACTTCCTAGTGACATCTTTAATTGACGTCTTATGTCCAGCAAACTTACGTCAAACCAGGCACCTGTCAGGTATAAAAATTACCAACGTTGCCTTAAGCAATTGCCCCCGTTGTTAGCTGAAGCTAGCACCCTGTTGCTGCAGCCTGCTGCCCGTCGCCTGAAGCTGCTGATACCATTATCGCTGCTAAAGCGCGAACGATGGTGTGGTGTAACTAGGAGCTGAACAGCCATCCCTCTGCAAAGAAGCTCAGCAGATGCCAGCTGCCCACGGACGCTGTCCCCATCCTTCTCCTCCTCGACGCGCTGAAGAGAGACGCTGTCTTTCTCCTGCAGAGAAATCCAGCTCCAGCGTTTCTGGTCTGCCCTCGCGGGTGACTGGGATACCGAGTTCCCCCTGAAGGAGATACCAGACCTCCATCATTCTATTCAGAGGTATGGTGTTGACTAAAGCCTTAGTGAGACTTCTTGAAGCAAACCTTGGCAAAACCAACTTAAACTGAAGCTACTTACTTACTCCCCTCCCAAGTATTAGGCTTAGGTCAGGTACACTGGGGTAGGCGTAGTTAGAAGCACCAGTTGAGTATTTTAGCCTAATGTATATATGAATGTATATATGTTTTATTACTTTTAAACCATTGTATGGCTAAGAAACCATATCAATGCTTTTACAGTATTATTTCGCGATACTTATCTTACTGTACGTACTTTTTATCATAACAAGTCTTGCAATAGTGGCAATACATTTCTCTTGTACGAGAAGAAAGACTGTTCAATAAATGTTAACCCTTTATTGACAAACGCCCATCTCTCTATTCTCTACATATCGTAAAAGTAAACTGCACTAACCTGACTGAGTAAAATAACTGTCTATTGTTTCACACGACCCTAGAGATTGACTATTGATCTGAGGAGCAAAGTTGTCATGTTGCACAGTTGTTGGAAAACTGAATCCCTTCTTGTCTGTGCCAGGGAAGCTGATCACATCCTATGCAGTCAAGAAAGTTTCCCAATTAAGTTTAGCATAGTCAGTAGAGGCCCGGAAGATCCGCACTTCTACGTCGATACTACTGTTTATGTTATTCCAATGCGCAGGGCCTAGTGGGAAACTAGGAACTACACTACATGGCGCCCAAACGTTTGGTAAGGCAATAAACTAACGCAAGACGTTAGAGTAACTCAGTCGTGCATATTTCACACAGACCCCTTTCTCCCGTAAATACTCCAATAGACGTCTGGAGTGGGTGAAAGGTTAAAATCCGCCCGAACTCAGTAGGAAGAGATTCCTATGTAAAGCTCTGGTTTATTCAACGTTGAAGGATACAGTGTTCCAAAATATTGTGCACCTAATCTTTGTCTCCTTGGAGACCTGGAGACCTACTCTGCAAACCTTGCATTTATACAATGCCAGGAGAAAACGGAACCACTGGGGCCGCAGCAGATGCGACTCAGCAGGATCCCGACGATACGGTACCGGGTGCAATTATCATCCCGGCACATTTAAGAAAATCTATAACGCTATAACGTTAAAACTTATAGAGAACGGACTGACACCCCAAGGTGGTACAGTAATGTTCGTGATAGAGGCTCACGAATATCGGCAGACAGAGGTATTCTATTCATGGATAAACTTTCCAGCGGCAAACGCTAGAACAAAAGAGTTTCACTATTACGAAATAGAGGAACCTCCGGAAGAGTACGCTCCTTTCGAGGAGACTGAAATCCCACTAAAATTCCAAGAGCACCTGCTCTGGTTTAATGGCGCCCTAAAACATAATGATCATATTACCAGGCTCGGTCCACTAGGTAGACCAGGAGCAACGTGGCCGGTTCTAGCCGGCTACACACCACATCCTGACATTGCAAAAATGTCTAGAGAAGAGCTGTTAGTACAGCTAAAAACATTAATTAAAATACATAGGCAATTAGTGCAATATGTAATGCGGACTGCAACAGTCCAGCCAGCTGTTAATGTACCACAGCTGACCCCTCATCAGGGGAACACTAATAAAATTACACCACAGAACATACAGTCATGTCTTGGTAAAACACCCGTAAAACGGGAACAAATTCCTTTCTGGTTAGCACAGAAAATAACTCAAATAGAGGCAGTATTTCCTGATACTACCCCTATTGAGAAACACAGAATCTTGACCATCTGCCTTCCTATGGGAATCGCACCACACGTGGAGGACTGCGACACTTGGGGTACAGTCTTTGCTTCCATTTACACAAAAACACACAGTGTTCCGTCTATGGCGGTAATACCAGAAGTGCTAAAACAGATTCAAAATGAATACGGTCCAGAGCCCGCTTTAAATCTAGGTATGAAATTACTGAAAGACTTCAAGCAGGTCTCGGCTATATTATTAGCCAACATAAAAGGAGAAGCAGCATCTGTGGCGATCCGCCAGAAGTTGAAGGAAACAGATATAAAAGATCCAGTTGAGCTTGCCAAAATCATAGAGAAATGGTATGAAGAATTAGGTAGAGACAGCTTGGGTGGAAAACCGGTAAAGCCCCAACTGCTCGAAAATCCTGAATTTTTTTTTATTAAAAATAATTTAAACACTCCTAAAAAGAGCTGGGATGTAAATAAACAATCCACTCCCAAGGAAAAAGTTATCCAGTCCAGAGGAAGGTCTCCTCGACGAAGGGAAAGAACTCCGACTCGAGAACACCAGTCTCCCCAGAGGGAGCCCTCTGAGAAAAGATATAACCTTAGAAATAGGGATAATCTGAAAAAACCTGAGAGATATCAAAGTATTGATACACGTCCCTCTCGATCTTTTCCACAGAATTCGGAAAGAAGAGGACGGTCAGACCCAGGAGAGCACACCAAGTCCAAAGACAAGGAACCTGCTCAGAGTAAAAAATCTCAATTTTCAAAAAAGAAGGTAGCCAGTATTAGAGTAATCAACCATGCCAAGAATACTGAGGACACAGTTGAAAAACGGGGAGTGGGCATTGACAATGTTGGACAGTGCAGCAGAAATCAGTATAGCGCGCAAGATCTTGATGAGTCATCTGGAGACAGTGGACACGAATGAATACATTCAGGTTGAAACTGCCGACACCAGACTTAGCGAGTCCCATAAAATATACGAAATAACATTGCGTATAGAGGGTGATAAGACTAGGAAAATAAGAGGTCTATTTTGGGATAAGCTCTCAAAAGGCTATGATATTCTGTTAGCTGAAAAAGATTGGCCCCCAGAGTTTGTCAGGGAGTGCCCTCGTGGCGAAGAAATGATTATGCCTGCCTTCTTGAATCACATTCCGATTCACAAAAAATATACATATGCAAGGAAATGGGCAGTAGCCCAGGCACCGGCATTATATAAAAATCATGTAGGATGGGATGAGGACTCACCTCCTCACAAAATCAAGGTAAAAAGTGAACCAACTGCCCAACGGCAGTATCCCATTAAGCAAGAAGCTAAAAAACAAGTCAGGGAGATCTTAGATCAACTTGAATACCAGGGGGTGATTGAAACATGCACCTCTCAAATGAACAATCCTTTGTTTCCTGTCTCCAAGCCAGACAATTCATATCGTCTAGTTTTGGACTACAGACACCTTAATGCATGTTGTAAAACTTTTGCAGTACAAAACTCGCATAGTGCAGGCCTAATGAATAACATAGTTAGGAAAAAATATAAAACGACATTAGACATATCTAATGGTTTCTTTTGTCAAAACATTGCACCAGAAAGCAGATATCTGACCGCTTTCTCTGCATTTGGGTCGCAGAAAAAATTCTGTCGACTCCCACAGGGGTTCAAGAACAGCCCAGGACTATTCTCAGCTAGGGTAACAGAGTTACTACAAATATATGATGATGAGGCATTATCTTACGTAGATGATATCTATCTCACAGACGACGACTTGGATACTCACTTAAAAAGAGTGAACACCATTATACTTGGGTTTGCAGCAGAGGGTTACAAATTCAACTTTAAAAAGTCTCGAATTGCCCATATGACAGTACTATTCTTAGGGTACCAATTATCAAGTGAAGGGAAAAGCCTAGCGGACAACTTCTTAGAGAAGTGCGCTGTACTCCAAGCTCAAAAAACGCTGAAGAATTTACAATCCATACTTGGTTTTCTGAATTTCGGAAGAACTTACATTCTAAATTACGCAGAGAGGGTTAAACCTCTCTACGAACTAATTAAACCTGATTTTAAACAAATCAATTGGACTCAAAAACACACAGAAATTTTGAGATCACTGCAAACAGACATGTTAGCAAAAACAAAATTAGATACACGTGACAATACACGCGATCTTGTAATCCGAGTCATCCCAGGAAGATGCGGATTCACGTACCTAACCTCTAATGAGGGAGAAAAGGTACCAATTTCAATTAAATCTTACTTGTACACACAAGCAGAAAAAGCATTCAGTCTCACAGAAAGAACTGTGAAAGCAGTGCAAATTGCATTAGCAAATGAACGAGAACTAGCACACGGCAAAAGGATTAATATCCTCACAGCGGAATCCGCCTTCGAGGTGCTATTCAGCCCAGTAAACCTGCCTACAGTGTCACTGGATCCGAAATGGATACATTGTGTAGATTCTCTAGGAGCGGAAGATGTGAGATACTATTTAGCTCTGCAATTCGAAGAACTGAATGATTTAGAATATGAAGAAGAATATCCTCTGCCAATCGAACTTCTGCCTCTCCCACAATACGCCTGTATAATCTATACAGAAAGATTTGTACAGCATTTCAACGTAGAGAGCAAATCCTACGATGCAGCCTGTGCGATTATTAAAGGTCGTTGGCTGTGCGGTAAATTCAGACCGAAAGTAACAAAAACTGAATCTGTAAGAAACTGTTCGGTTCAGAGAACTGAAATCAGATGTTTAAAGATGGCGCTCGAAAATGCAGAACGTGAATTCCCGACACTTATCGTGTGCGATTCTCATTTTTGCGTCAATTCTTACAACAATAAACTGCAGAGGTGGATTGAAAACGATTACAAAGATGACACAGGTGCCACAATAAAGCATAAATTGCTCTGGAAACAGGTAGCTCTTTTGCTCAAAGAACTACAAAAGACTCACGTGGTACACGCACAGAGTCTTCAACGTGATGGCGTTCACGTTGCAGGGAATTCATTGGCTATTACAGCCACAGCGGAAGCAACTAACCCGGCTTCCGTAGCCACAAAAAAGCGTACAGAAAAATACATAGACGGGGAACCCATGCTGGCAGTAAAAACGACCGTAAAAGGCGACTGTGCAGCATTACCCGTAAACTATCCACTCAATTATGCATACATAATCGATGCAAACTCCGTTCCTTTTGCTCGTTTCCCTGGAGTGGGGGACAGAGTAATTCCAAACAGTAGCAGGAGGGGCTTCCTCTTACTGGAAGCACACATGGGGTTGGGTCTGAGACATCAAACAATTAAAGATTCTCTGAAAGAATTGCAATCAGAGTACTGGTGGCCAGGAATGAACATAGATATTCAATGTTTTGCTCAAAATTGTGAAGACTGCAACAGAGATCGCAGTAATGAACAGGCCAGTGTAGTTTCAGGATCCCTGCTAGACAGCATAAGGCGGTCTATCTGCGCAATCAAAGAAGAGAAGCGCGTCCCATTGTACACAGTTAAGGCTAAACACACTTAAAAAATGTGGCCTCCAGCGCTCGGCTGACGCCTAGAACTGTTATAAGAGAGATCTGCAAGTCAATATCGGCATATACGCAATTACCACGTTCCATTCTGACCAGGGTCCTGCTTTCAGCTCTCGAGCTTATAAGGAGGCCATGGCCAGCATGGGAATTGGGTTGCGGTATTCTTGTCCGTCGCACCCCGAAGGGAATAGTGTGGTAGAAAGAAAAAAACGGGACATAAAGGGATCTATAACAGCGAAAATACGGAAGACCGCGCTATGGATAGCTGATTCTCGCAGCCCCTGGACTTCGGAATTAAGAAGCAGGGAGCGTCTTGGCTTCAAATTGACTTGGGGAAAAGAACAGATTTAATACAATCTGGATTCCAGTGAAGAGTTGATATAAATAACGGAATACAATAATTTTTAAGATTCGACCAATACAAGATTCAAAGGCATACTACTACCCATGCCACATAAGGCTGGGTCGGAATTATCACCAGTCAGAAGGCGCAAAGTGCATGAACTTCGAATAGCAGCCCTGATGAAGTCGTGGGTTCCATCCCTTTCGACGAAACACGTGTTGGCTGGACTGGAGGAAAACCTCTAAAGATTAAATGAAGTTGAATCTCTATCGAACTTGTATTATATTTGTGAAATTGGAATATTGTTGAAATTTTTCCATTAATAATTCTTGTTGGTGTGACAGGCTTTGTACATTTATATAACAGCGAAGGTATTAGGTTCAGGCGCTGGGTGGGTCAAACATCTAATAAGTGTCCAGACTAGTCTTAATAACTTGCCAAGAAATTCTCTAAAAGGGTTTCAGCCCATACGAACTATTGTTCGGAATTAGAATGAACATTCATGACCTCGATAGTCAGATGTCAGTGGTACAAGAAAAAACAACAGACTTTGACATCAAAGATCGTTTGGCTGTTTTACAGGAACTGAATGAAACAAGAAAATCCTTAAGCAACATAAAGTTAAAACAACAGCCATCTACCACTGACGAGGCACCACAAGCAACAGCCCCAGCAAGGCCTGTCTGGATTCCAAAGACTGGGGATCTAGTCAGAGAAAGAATCGCGGTGAAGAAGGAATTTGGGCCTTCTTACAGAAAAGCAGTACCTGTCTTGGCAGTCACCAGAACAAGATCAGTTGTACTACCGCCCCTTGCTGGTAAAAAGGAGAACAGAGTTGTGTCCATCGACCTGGTAAAACCACAAGCATGTGGCCTATAATCAACAGTAGGCCCAGTGGACTCCCAAGAAACAACAGAATACCCAAACTTGCAACAATCCAAGAGGTTCAAACTGAAAGACTCATCACATTTGATCAGCCTGCAGTGAACAGAGAAGGACTATGCAATAATGCCATGGAACTCGTGCCTCTTGAGACACAGATTGAAACAGTTTGTCAAGAAACACCAGTCTACAATAATGTGGCATCAGAAAATGCTACCGAGAGACAGATTGAAAGAACAATCCCAACAATTGACAGAACTGCCTCTGGTTATTTCATCAACTTCGACAACTTCTCTGAAGATCAAAACGACCCCGAAGTGATGCCAGAAACAAAAAAGTATTCTAAAGAAAATACAACAGGACTCCTTCAACAAATCAAAGAATTATATCTGGATTCACCGTTGATTGAGCATTGGATTATTTCAGGGGTATTATTCATACTCCTACTATGCCTAATTTTAGTTTTAATTTTAGGAAAGTTTATTACAATTGAATGGACACAGCAAGTCAGAACATCAACCTAGTCCTCAAACCACACAGATCATCCCACGTGAAGAAAAGAGAACTGTCAACAGTAAATGTCACAGCAATTCCAATACCTGGTGGGGTAGTATGGGAGAAAACAGACTATGAGATCTATGGTCCGGTCGAAATCCTGAAGTATCCTCATCAACTGAAGGTTTCCTTAAGTGACTTTGTAAAACCTGGTACATTCTCTGATGATTGGGACTTTAACAGTATTAATGACATGATGTCCGATTTAGCAATGTCAGCTAGATTCACAGAACATGATTATTTACAAGGTTCATCTAGTTATGAGCAATTATTCTGCTACACACATTATGGTGATCATTACTTGCATAAATCTGCACAGCCTTGAAATGTTTTTATGTATAATCAATGGGAACATTGTGCTACACCACCTAAAAGCAGTTCTAAAGCATTTTTTGAGAAATTCAAATACTTCTCAGGGTTTAACACCAGTGATGCAGAAACGTTTTATTACAAACTGTTAGATAAAACAGGAATGAAAACAATGCTGACAAATTCTAAATTGATATATTCAGAAGCATTTTATGACAAAATGATGACATTTGGTTTTGATTATTGGAAAAATAACATTGAAACAAAAACCATTTGGGGTACAAAAGATTGGCAGGTACAAGGCCTTGAAGCACTATTCAGAACCTGCATGATACCAGAACAAATGATGTTTTTAAATGACACAATACACCAAACATCCTGTCTTGGCCTAGCTAAGATAAAAGACCTTAACAAACCGTCTATTCCAAAGCCAATACCTGAAAATACAATTACAGATATCGAGTTAGACGTCTCACAAATTTTACATTTTAACAGAACACATCCTGATTGGAAAAAGTGGTTAATCTGGCCTACTGACACAAACAACTGTCAAGATAGATTCCTGAATAAAACACAGGGGTTAAAAATGACCAGACTAGACCCTAGATACTCCCAGAGACAACATCCAGGGATAATAACAACATACAGTGTAGGGAAACTCTGCCTTGAATGGCTAACATCATCCACACTGGCTGAAGATGTTGTGGCCTAGTGCCAGGAAAAAGTTATCTAGTAAGTGTAACATCCATGGTCAAATGCTGTATGCAGGCATTGTTCCCGAGTGGGCCTGCAGACACAGTGACTCCCATCTGGCCTCGTCTGAATCTCTATTCTATACGAATTGATACTTTAAGCAAAATGAAGTCTGTGCTTTTGCAGACAACAGTGCCCATAACGTCATCAAAAGAGACGTATGATCTTCTAGTTGCAAGGACAGCTACTGAAGTTCATAAACTTTTATCAACAAATTGCCCCGTGCATTTCGTAGAAATGCTTAGCCAACTCCTTAACATGTCTAGTGCCACAGGCATCCCAGGCATATTTAAGACGATTTTTACGGGACTGCTAACACCATTTCAAGCAATTTTGGGAATCGTTCCTAATTTTGTCCACTCTGTTTTTGGTGGCATACCCTTATTTTTGGCACTCGTAGCAGGGATTTTATTTTTGACCGTCCTGCTTCGTTATGGCAAGCCAAAGCTCAGAAATATCTCCCATGGGAATGGAAGAGACAATCCTAGCAATACGCTACCGGGACAGGATAACTAACGTCCTTGGATTGGCCAGGCTGAGAGATCTAAACATGACCTGGTTCCTTTCATTCAGACCTATATGGCAGAACTGTATATTACCGGTACTTCGATGTATGCTATGCGGAGATGAGTGTGTGTTGGACATCTGTCTTTCACTTCCATCAGCAGTACCAATGGACGTCGATACTTTGCTCAGTCCGATAACGGCTCACGCAATGTGTTGTCCCCAGCGGCTACCAATCCTGATGACGGCATTCGTTGAGACTCCTGTACTACGACTAGGTGGTAACAGTGGAGCGAGTGACAAAAGCAGCATCACCCAGGTACGACCTTCTGTGAGCATTGCTGATCCCGACTATGATGACAGCAATCATTCTCACACCTGCCAAGTTACAGCACTATCGAATTTGGTTGAACTGTCACCTGATTCTGTAGACCAATTCTTTGAGAGCCTGTCTGATATGATGTTCTCACCCGAACAGAAATAATAACTTTGGAGAAGCATTCCGACACACAGCGTTCCCATGAACTCTGAATTCGGCCTTCAGTTTTGAACAACAAAAACTGCTAAAAGCGTTGGAACTCTATTTCCCCGTTCAAGCATTAATTCTTTTGAATTGGACACTTTTAATATTGACCTTTTTTGGCACGAACAATTCTTTGCTTAAGGTAAAAACTATTCTTAGAGAACAGAAGCTTCAACTTCTATTTTCTACACACATCTAGAGACATAACAACCTTACACCAGCCTCTAGCACATTTATTGCAATGCATTTATATGTGATGATTTATCTCGCTCTTCTTCTGTTTCACAGATATTTCATGTGTAATTCTTTTTGCATAATCGTTCATTGATTTCATATGCAATAATTTTTGAATGATTTCTATGCTTCAAAAACGTACAGTACCTAAATTTCACGTATTACATTATACGCCTATTTCGAATGCATTTATGTATTTTGGGGTGGGCAATGTTACACATGCATCTTATTGCTCTAGTTTTAGTAATTTGATGGACATGAACCAGTGGAGTGGGTGTTGCGTGTTTATCTAGGATCCTGATCGATACTGTGACCTTATGCCCCTATTCGGCTATAAATCCATTTATTCCCTATATTGGCATAACCGTTCAAGTGCGATATTCAGAAAGTCATCTCTGGCCTCACACGAACAGAGCCACATTCCAGAATAGTTCTCTGCCACTTCCTTTGCAACCAATTAGTGCAATGACAGAGCAGAAGTCACTATCTGATATTCCTAGATTAACACTCCGAGTTCTTCAACAAGATAAAAACTCAGCAAACCTGGAAATCCCCGCTTGCTGTGTTTTGATTAGTAATGGAACTCTAATGAGCAACTGATAGCGATCACTTCCTAGTGACATCTTTAATTGACGTCTTATGTCCAGCAAACATACGTCAAACCAGGCACCTGTCAGGTATAAATATTACCAACGTTGCCTTAAGCAATTGCCCCCGTTGTTAGCTGAAGCTAGCACCCTGTTGCTGCAGCCTGCTGCCCGTCGCCTGAAGCTGCTGATACCATTATCGCTGCTAAAGCGCGAACGATGGTGTGGTGTAACTAGGAGTTGAACAGCCGTCCCTCTGAGAAGAAGCCCAGCAGATGCCAGCTGCCCGCGGACGCTGTCCCCCCTCCTTCTCCTCCTCAACGCGCTTCAGAGAGACGCTGTCTTTCTCCTGCAGAGAAATCCAGCTCCAGCGGTTCTGGTCTGCCCTCGCGGGTGACTGGGATACCGAGTTCCCCCTGAAGGAGATACCAGACCTCCATCATTCTATTCAGAGGTATGGTGTTGACTAAACCCTTAGTGAGAATTGTTGAAGTAAACCTTGGCAAAACCAACTTAAACTGAAGCTACTTACTTACTCCCCTCCCAAGTATTAGGCTTAGGTCAGGTACACTGGGGTAGGCGTAGTTAGAAGCACCAGTTGAGTATTTTAGCCTAATGTATATATGAATGCATATATGTTTTATTACTTTTAAACCATTGTATGGCTAAGAAACCATATCAAGGCTTTTACAGTATTATTTCGCGATACTTATCTTACTGTACGTACTTTTTATCATAACAAGTCTTGCAATTGTGGCAATACATTTCTCTTGTACGAGAAGAAAGACTGTTCGATAAATGTTAACCCTTTATTGACAAACGCCCGTCTCTCTATTCTCTACATATCGTGAAAGTAAACTGCACTAACCTGACTGAGTAAAATAACTGTCTATTGTTTCACACGACCCTAGAGATTGACTCTTGATCTGAGGAGCAAAGTTGTCATGTTGCACGGTTGTTGGAAAACTGAATCCCTTCTTGTCTGTGCCAGGGAAGCTGATCACTTCCTATGCAGTCAAGAAAGTTTCCAGTGACCTCTGAGCTAGTTGGTAACAAACCCATTTAAGTTTAGCATAGTCAGTAGAGGCCTGGAAGATCCGCACTTCTACGTCGATACTACTGTTTATGTTATTCCAATGCGCAGGGCCTAGTGGGAAACTAGGAACTACACTACAAGGGAAAGTGACTACCTTTGCCCACAGATTCAGAAGTGGAACTTCACGCTGGATCGCCTGCTGATTCAGTTGGACTTCTGATGGCTCCTTGAACTTTCTGCCGATCTTTTTCGAACCGACTGGCTGACACAGCTTGCCAATGTTTGTACTTTGAAAGATCTGCTTCATCAAAAGGAATGAATGCTTTGCTGGCCATTGCCTTTTTGTAACGTGGATCCAGAATAGTGGCACAAATGTAATGTTGTTCTGTATGTATGTTTTGAAGCCTTTCATTGGCAACTAGGCGGCAGAATAAGTTCTCCGCCAACAGATATGCATCTTGCTTTCCAACATCATCTCTGAACGTTGAAGACATCGCCTTCAGTTGGTGCTCTAGCATGACCAACAATGGGATAGCTTTGCTCAAAGAACAGTCCTCCCTGCTGACTTCACGTGTGAAGACCTCAAAAGGACGAAGCATGTCTGTCAGCCTTTTAATTAGCTGCCATTCCTCCAACTCTCGGCTCATGTATTTCATAGCAGAACCTAGTGAAAAGATATAGTCATTGATTACCATGCACTGCTCAAACAGACGCTCAAGCATGTAAAAGGTTCAGTTCCAACGTGTTGCCACTTCCTGGATGAGTCTTTTGACTGGCACTTTACGTTCATGTTGAATGCTCCTCAGCTCCTTCCGGGCCTTAAAAGAATGGCTGAAATGTGTGCAGATTCTTCGGCAGGTGGTCAGTAACTTCTTGACTGGTTTTCATTTTTCAAGAAATCTTGAACAACCAGGTTTATACAGTGCGCCAAACACGGCACTCTGAAATATTCACCTTCCTGCATGGCCTTAACTATATTACTGCCATTATCCGTGGAAACATAACCAACTATGCGATTTCTTGGTTGCAGCCATTCAGAGACCTTACTGTTAAACTTCTCCAAAATGTTTTTTTGCAGTATGAGTTTTCTCCATGGCAAACATGGCTAATGTTGCATGTTTCCGAGTAGCTTGAAAAACTGTGTCCAGGTCAACAACTGCAGTTGACTTGTCTCTAACCCCTGCAAAAGACCCTGCAAAAGAGACCCAGTATGCAGTGATGCACATGTAATCAAGGGCTTGGCAACTGGTCCACATGTCTGTTGTCAAGTGGATAGTGTGAACAGCACTCTTCTGCAAAGCTGCCCCAATCATCTCCAGCACATCTTGATGTAGTTCTGGAACCGCTACTCTGGCAAAATAGGACCGGCTAGGAACCTTCAATTTAGGGCAGACTGTTGCCACTAACTCTAAAAACCCTACCCCTTCCACAAAAGAAAAAGGGAGAAGGTCTAGTGCTAGCATTTTAGCCAGCTTTGCGTTGTACAGACGTACCATTGGGTGGTTGTGTTCCAATGGCACCTCTGACCACAACATTCCGCGAATGGTGGGCTGGATCATTTTGCGTGTTGATGATAATGATGACGTCTTCAAACCAGTTAGGCAGGGTGATGTAGTTTTTCGCATTGGTGTCTCTCCAACACTCTTAGTGTGCCTCATAGATGAGGCAGGGGTAGAGGGTGTGGGCGATACCACTGCAGTGCTGCTGCCAGGGGTACTGGGTGTACCAGAAAAAATGTCTGTCGCTTCTTCACTTCCCCCCTGCACGATCAGCCTCTCGTCATCATCAGATGCAATATCAATGGATACATTTGGATTTGTTTTTCTTTTGCCTTCCTCAATCTTTCTCATGTGTGCTTCCCAAATGATAGTGTGGTGTTGCTTGAGATGACCTCTCTGGCCTCCGGTACTATAGTTGGTACCAAGCTTACCCCGACTAATGCATGCTTTACACATCAAACAAATGATCATGTTTTCCGCCTTTGCGCTAACAGTAAAGAAGTCCCAAACTGGGGACTGGTGATGTCTGCTGAAGGTGGAGGTGTTACTTTGACTTTCAATGCCGGATGAAGTGGAGGATGGGCGTGGCTGAATTTGTTTCTGTTGTTCACTTACAGCACCACTACTTAAGGTCGAGCTGGATAGAGGTCCATGCCGGCCCTTCTGACTAAAAAAGATGGAAGCTGTAGGTTGTGTTGGTGTTGTAGTTACCGGTGGTGGTACCAGTGCCACGCCGCCCATATCCTGCTCTGCAGCCATTCGGGATAGGGTCAAAATGTGTGTCTGCTGCATGCCCGCTGAGGCTGGAGTGACGACTGTGATGACAGGGTCGTCGTCAGACTGTTCATCAGCAGCAGAAGACACCACCTCTTGTTCGTCGTCATCACCCATAAGTCGAAGCTTTGCGGGAGCCTTCCTTTTAGGCTTAGCTACCTTTGTCGGCTCATGGCGTGACTCACTCTCAGACTGCATGGCTGGGTTCCAATCATTAACAAGGTCATCAGAAGGAAGGGGGCTTGAAAAAGAACTTGTAAAAGTAGTAGTGTCCCTCCTTGACCTTTTTCTTGCTGGGGATCTGGAAGACAATGGATAATCATTATCAGGAGGAGTCGCTTCCTCGGATGATACCTCCTCTTGAATATCAATTTCCTAATGTGCCCCTACTTCTGGAGGAACAAGCATTGTAGGCAGTTGTGCCACTCCATGAACCTCTAGTTGCACCTCTGCATGCACCTTTCCATGATATTCTCCATGGGGCTCTACTTGCGCCTCTCCTTGCGGCTCTACTTGCGCCTCTCCTTGCGGCTCTACTTGCACCTCTCCTTGTGGCTCTACTTGGGCCTCTTCTTGCGCCTCTCCTTGCCCATGTATTTGCGCTTGTACTAGTTGCACCTGTGGTTGTCGTTGCGGCTGTGGTTGTTGAACACTCGTCAGCTGAGTTACACCCGGCGTTGATTGGATGGTACTTTCTTGTGATGAGCCAACATCATTGGTCGATGGTGATTGAGAAAGTAAAGTGGCTGCCTCAGCAGCACTCATGGTCTTGGACCTAAGTTGGCGTGGTGGCACTGAGCCCAATGATGCGGAGGTGCTGCTTCCAGCTTGGTCCCCGGCGGACACCGCTGCTGCTGCAGGCGTAGTTTTTTTTCCCAAAAAAGGTGTCACTGGGCACACCGGTCTCCTTGGTTGGTGGTGCCACTTGCTTCTTCTGCTCCTTCCTACTGGCAGTGGCACTGGCAACTTTTTTCACTGAGGCGCTACGGCCAACTTTCTTTGGGGCCATCTTCTTGAGATGTCAGAACAGCAGGCCGCAGTGGCACAAGTTGCAGAGTTGTCTTGTCTGTGGCCACACGTTACATCACGTGACGATATGCTGCACACACCGCCGCAGGACTTCTTCCTGGCACTGGTGGTTCTCTTGTGCACCTAAAAGCAATGGAAGCCAGAGGAACATCAGTTATACACCCCTAAAAGTCGAAAAACACTCAAAAATCACCACAATCCCATGCCATCCATGCCCTCAATGATGTTTAAATTCAAGACACCCCACAGAAAGACTAGGCCCATGCACCACTGAGTACCCCTGGGCATAATGGTTGAAAGCAAGGAAAACTTGGTGCAGGCCTGAGCACACTGCCTGGCTTCAAAATGGCCCTTGGCCCCCACCATATGGCCAGGCCTCAAAATGGCCTCCACCCACATGGCCAGGTCCCAACAACACCCCAAAAAATCGAAAAACACTCAAAAATCACCACAATCCCATGCCATCCATGCCCTGAATGATGTTTAAATTCAATACACCCCACAGAAAGACTAGGCCCATGCACCACTCACTACACCTGGGCCTACTGGCTAGTGAGGCTTTACAGGCACCCCAAAATTGAAAAAGAAATCAACATATAACAGTGAGCTAAAATTCCATGACATGAATGAGAATTAAGTAAAACAAACAGAAACAGTTGTATCATGCACCCATGACTAACCCTGGGCCTACTGGATACTGTGGCTACCCACCACAATTTATATTTTGTTAAAGTTGTGAAAAATATTAAGAACTGTAGTTGCCTCAACTGCAATGCCCAAAACAAACAACATCAACTTACTTGTAAAATCTCAAGTCCAAAAGTGATCCAAACTCCAAAGTCCAAAAAGTCCTCAAATACAAATATCCAGCAGCAGTCACAAAAAGTAATCCTTCCAGCTCCGCAGTCAAATGAAAAGTGACCAGGAAATGGACAAAGCACCGGGAGGAGCCCGCTGGACAGGAACAGGAAGTTGGAGACTCTGGGGCACTTCCTTCCTCCCACCCCACCCCAAAAAATGGACACCTGCACCAAAAAGTGCAGCCAAATGTCAATCTGAGGAGTAATTCTGATCAAAATCATCATTTTCACAAGGTTTATGCTTCCTGCGGTGGATTTCTTGTGCAGAATTGCAATTTTTGCAATTTTGGGAATGCGAGCTGTTCAAATCTCCCGCCGGAAGTCAGCTGCGCGCCGCATCTACATGTTCGGCATTGTTTACTCCAGCAATGCGTGATCGCGGGCCATTATGATGTACTCGCGTTGTCAAACTCTCGCTGTGCAAGATGACAAGCCGCGATAACGTAATTGCGTTCGAAAAACTCTCGCGCGATCACGCAGCAAAAAACAACTCGGCGGACTCAGAATCACGGTAAGTCAACGCCGCGCGCGCGATATTGTATTTTTCAAGCGTGACGAAGCAAAATAATTCGTAGCTTGCGAATTTGCTGATTATTGGGTAAATTCGCGCGATTCACGGATCGCAAAATCGTCAAAAGTCCGCAAATTCACCCGAGAAACGGATTTTATGCCCACGCTTATCGACCATACCATCCTGTTGAACCGTGTCGAGCAGGCGGGCCTACGAGGCCCGGCACTTGGCTGAATCGAATCCTTCCTTGCCGACCCACTCAAGCAGTAAGGCTGGGTAACTACACCGCTCCAAAGCTCACTTCCACTTGTGGGGTCCCACAGGGTTCTTCCCTGTCCCCAGTGCTGTTTAACTTATATTAAAGACCTCAGATCCATTCATTAAAAAACAGAAACATCACCCTGTTCAATTACACTGATGATCTCCAACTCATTTTCCCACTCTGCTCCCCTAATGCCGTAGCGGAGTTCCAGTCAACCATGCTCCACATCCAGCGCTGGATGGACATGAATCACCTCAATCTCAACCCGGGCAAAACAGAGTTGGTTTTGCAGGCGAAAAGCGAGAACAGGTGGAGCACGAACTGTTGGCCGGTGTAACTGGGGCCTCCCCCTATTCCTACTTCCTCAGTGAAAAGCTTGGGGGGTCATCATCAACGCTGACCTCTCGCTCCACGGACAAGTGGGAGCTGTGATCTCCTCCAGTGTCCACCAACTTCGGAAAGTCAGGAAAATTGCTCACCTGCTGACCTACTCTGCTCTAATACAGGTGGTGCTAGCCCTCCTACTCTCACGGCTTGACTTTTCTAACTCAATCTATCTTGGGCTGCCAATCGGTCTACAAAAAAGACTCCAGATGGTGCAGAACCAGGCAGCAAGACTGATTGAAAAACAACCCAAATGGATGTTTGCCAGACTGGGTCTGAGAAAAACTCCGCTGGCTTCCGATAGCCCAACGAGTAGCCTTTAAGACGGGATGCCTAGCCTTCAAGGCTCTGCAGGGCAACAGTCCCAGATTCAATAGCAGCATGATCACCAAGCACACCCCCCTTCTCAACCTCCGCTCAGCCCACCTCAGCCTGCTAACCACTTCATCCTTTAAACAGAAGCAACTGGGAGGTTGCCGTTTCTCTCACTTGGCCCCCAGACTCTGGAACTCTCTTCCTTTGACACTTAAAAGCTGCGACAACCTCCTAAGCTTCAGGAAGGCTTTAAAAACATGGTTGTTCGAGCAAGCATATGTCTATATACCTCACTACTGCAGCACTTGTTCTTTAGCGCCATAGGGCTTAATTAAAGTGTGTATTCCCCTTACCCTGACTAGAAGCAGTGGCGAACCAGAGGGTGGCAGTAATGAATCAGAGGGTGGCAGTGATGAACCAGAGGGTGGCAGTGGTGAACCACAAGGTGATGAACCAGAGGATAGCAGTGATGAACCAGAGGGTGGCAGTGGTGAACAAGAGGGTGGCAGTGATGATCCAGAGGGTGGCAGTGGCAAACCAGAGGGTGGCATTGGTGAACCAGAAGGTGGCAGTGATGAACCGGAGGGTGGCCGTGATGAACCACAGGGTCGCAAACAGGCAGGACATGTAGAAAAAACATGGTCGCGACCGTTGCGACCACACAAGTAAGTTCGCATTCCGAAACTTGTACAAAACCCTCGCGAACTGGCAAGAACAGCAAATTCGCAAGTTCGCATGAATTTGCAAATTTTGCGAATTGCAAGTTCGATTTCGCACCAATTCGCGGATCGCGAATTCGCAAATTTTGCCCATACTTACTCTGGAGACATTAGCTATTTGTAAGGAAGAGTTTTTCTCAGGACCTAATGATTGACCTTAGGAGTGATCCATTCTAAGCTCCCTTTAGCCTTCAGAGCTGAGTTTTGCGTGCTCTGGAAAGGAGTCAGGGTCAGGAGTGGAGGGCCCCATAAAAGTTTTAACATCAGATGGTCACTTGAGGAAGGTGCTTCCAGGTGGCCCCAAGACAACTGAAGGTGGTTCCTGTGGCAGTAATTAAGGGACTTTGGGGATCTCCAGAGTAAATCTAGACTCTCTGCTGTCAGGTCCATCCCCAATGTTGTATGTTCTACTGATGAAGAAAACATGACATGGTTTATTTGAAGCATCACAAGCAACAAATGAGACAGGGAGAATTGAGGCCGGAGTTTTAAAGGACATTTTTTGGAACTAAAAGAAATGAACGCTTGTATGCCCTCATTAGTAAAACCAGTAATTGCTCAGCCAGCATCTAATGAGGGGTTGTTAGTTCAAGAGGAATGCACACATACAATAGTTTATGTGTCTAAAAGGCCAATGTGGTGTGGAGAAGGATCAGTGGGTGGCCAATGTGCTAGCATTTGGATAAATTGAAAGGGAGGAAAAAGAGCCAGAGCTTAAAAGTTAGATCAATATACCATAAGAGCAGGCTGAATCAAGAGTGTGTTCCATCTGTACTACCTTAGCCCACCTGGTAAAGAGGCAGCAAGGTTTAGGAGGGGCGGGTCTGAGAAAAAGGGGTTGATAAAAGTCATTAAATGTGAGGGTCTAGCTAGTCCTGTCAACTTATGGGAGTGCGTAGGCCAAGGAGGAGACCATACCCCAACAGAAGTCCCAAGGAAAAGCCGCTCTGTGTTGGGAGAACAAAGAACACCGAGGCCTCAAGGGTTCTAGGAACAGTGGCAACTCCAGTCCAGGCATATATTATGCGTAGATCATCACAAGTAAAATATGTGTATCTGGAGGTGACCCGGAGGGGGATAAAAGCAAGCAAGTGGAAGCCCCTAAACAAGTCAGGTATTATGATAATATTCTCATATTGCAAGGTACTGGAGGATGTTGTATCAAGAGACATCGAATACATAGCCTTCACACAGTCCAAAGCATATAGAGAGTTAACAAAAGTCTCCTTTACTTCTCCAGTGTTTGTGGATTTGGTATTAGAAGCAAGGAACGAGTTGAATTACCGAGGACTAAGAATAGTGCAGGTATCTGAGATGGGAACTTCCCTCTTAAAGTTACCCATGTTGTCAAATCATGTGGGCCTAAGTCAAGTACAGTTAACCTCGCTGATTAGGAGAGAAGTATATCCACCATGGTTGGCTGGGGTGAATCGCGGAACTCTCAAGGTGACTACTCTGTCCCAGGAAAGGGAGTGTTTGACAGATCTGATCCCTGTAAGCAATAGGTTTGCGTGTCTAAGCGTTGATGATGAAACTACTTTTTCATGGTGGGGATAGCTAGATTAGGGAATTGACGCACCTGCCAACTTGGGGTTGTCACCTGGAAAGTATACTGATTAAAGAATCTAAGAAGAGCCACAGAGCTTTCCACTTATGGGAAGGGAATGGGATAATTTGATTCCAGGAGACAAGCTTGGTGGATGAGGATTTTCACCAAAATGGGTTTATGCATTTTATGAAAGTTGGAACCAAAGCGGGGTCGAGCAGGGGAAAGATGGATTATTGACACTGATTTCTTCCAAAAGTAGTAAGGTGGCAGAAATAATGGAAACAAGTAGCGGTTGGGTTTTAGCTTGTTCACTGGATCCATATGATAGCTACCTTCTAGAAAAAAAGCTGATAGTTGTGAATGTTACATAAATCAGGCGGACTCTTGGAAAGATTTGTGGGAAGTGTTTCAGAGGGATCTGGTAGAACTAACAGAGCTCCCGAAGGAATATCCAATTCCCCTTTTAGAGGAGTTTAACCTCGATAGATCCAAGGAAGGCTCATTCTGTGGTCTTAGATATGCTAGATTGTTACAGTATTCCTAACGCAAATTTTCCAAAATGTGACTAGTCCAAGTTTGATAGAAGTATGGTGAGTTTTCTGGCAGGATTAGGGTCTGTATGCCTAAAAGGCCACTTTTTAGAGGATATCCCAGCAGGCCAAACATCTTTACATGGCAAACAGTAGTGCCCTATTGACTATATGTTTTACAGGCATGTTTTTTTAATCTCTTTTAGAGCCACAGAGGCAGCTCCAATATTGAGGAGTCGAACTATTCCAATGGCACTACATTTCCCAGACTTTTTAACAAAACAAATTGATGGGAACTATATTGAACAGTTAATGCAGTATCAATTAATCCACAAGATGGTCCAGTATAAGGCCGTAGGAGAGCAAAATTGTGAATGTTAAGCAAAGACCATTGCAGGGATAGTAAAGCGATTGATACCAGTAGTAAGAAAAATGAAATAGGAAAACAAAAAAGAATCTGGCATGCCAATTTTCTAAACAACAGTGGTTCGATAAGGAGTGTGTACTTGCTAGGAAGAAGATAAGGAAAATAGGAAGGGCAAGGCGATCAGACGGCCATGTAAAGTCAATTGATATCTACTGTTTTAAGAAAAGGGAGTATAAACCTCTGCTTATGAGAAAGAAGCAGGTTTTATTTCAGTTGAATTGCGATCTGATGATTAGGACACATCAGGAAAAGGACGTGATGAAGTTCTGGCAGTTGGTCCAGAATGGAAGCAGTATGGCTGCCCCGCCAGCAAGATGCATTGTTTCAGAATCAGATTGGGTAGCTTATTTCACTAAAATGTACAAGCCAAGGATTCAGAGGTGAGGAAGTGCTGGAGGTGTAGGTTTTGGAGTTGTTTTCGATCCAATCTATTGCCAGTTGTACCAGATAACCTTCCAGCAATTCAGCTGCGGCCCGTGGAGGGAGTACCGTGGGGCAGAAAGGCGGGGCGGTAGCGCGCGCTGCATCACATTTTGCGATGCAGGGCGCATAACAATTTTTTAAAATTTATTTAATTGTTTACTTACCTCTAATTATCCATATTCTGGTGTTTAGTACCCCCCACCCTGCTCCTCCCCCGCCCTGCCTTTTTGCCCCACGGAACTCCCTCCATGGGCCGCGGCTGCAGCAATTGTAATTAAGTCAAACCCTTTGTGGTGGGCAGGATTCTTCTCCAAAGCTTTTATACACATAACCAAGACTAGGATTAATCCTCTGAGTTGGAAGGGTGCTAAAATCAAACCCTTACAGAAAAAAGGTGCTTTGAATGACACAGGTAATTATCGGCTGATAGTTTGTTGGATGTAGGTGCAAAACTGTACTCTAAAGCAATATTAAGGGTTTTAAAGAACTGAATAGAGGGAAACAGAATTATTCCAATGAAGCAGGGAGGCTTCAAAGTTGGGCATTCAACAATAGATCATTGTTTCAGTGTATGGGCTTTGGGGCAGAAGGCAAAGGAAACTACTGGGAATGTATTCTGTTGTTTTGTTCATTTTAGCCCAGCGATCAATCTGGTTTACTTTGGGCTAAATTAAGATGGCAGGGTATTCCAAATTGCCTAATAGAAATTCTTCAGGAATCACTTACCAGGTACTGGGCCCAAGTGGAGCTTGATCTAGATGGGGCCCTCTTGAGGAGAATCACGTTGGGAAATGGGTTAAGGCAGGGCTGTCTCCTAGCCCTCACATTGTTTTCTTTGTTCTTAGCTGACCTTCCGGGAGAATTGGCAGCGACTCATTCGTTTTCACAGAAAATAAAGGGTAGACATTTTAAACAAAAATATTCATGTATGGGAAAAAAGTAATCTAAATTAGTGGCAGTTAGGTAATAGAGGGTAGAGGTTGTGTCCTCCAATAAGTATCTGGGTATGACGTTTGCCAGTCAGTTGAGTCCGACCTTGCATAAATAACTGGTGGAGACAAGGGCACTAGCTACGATAGTGAGACTTGTTTGTTTTAAAAAGACTTATGGTGGTCCTTCTTGGACTCTCCTTTTAACAGCTTATAATGCAATGGTCCCCATGCAATGTCTCTACGGGGCTGAATTACTAGCCATAAGTATGGAGGGAAGTTGAGAGCGGTGCGTAAGTAAATGTTTGAAAAGATTGTTGGCTCTCCCCAAAGGCGCAATGTTGCAGGCGATAAGATTTGAAGGAAATTTGCAGGTCTGGAACTTTTTAGCCTATAAAACAACTTTGCAATTTTGGGATAAACTTTGGGTCCCAAATACACAGAAGATATAAGCCTTCTGTGCCGTTGAAATTGGAAAGAGTGAACTTCAGTATGCTACGAAGGTAAAGAAAAGATTAGAAGCCATTGCAGAAATCCTAAAATTAGAATTAAAAATAACTGAGGCCTTACAACTTTCTAAGCAGAATGAAAAATTGCCTGTAAAAAATAATTCTAGTTGGCTGATTTGAAGTATGTAAGGAACAGACCCCCAGCAAAGCATATGGTAGATTCATGAGGAAATAGGAATGCATTTCCATATTTATCTGTACTTCCAAACGCCCAAGTACGTTTTGCACGAATAAGGGGGCATATTATCAAGGGGGTTTATCTCCGCCTTTTTGGCTATAAAAGCCAAGAAAGCGGAGATAAAATTATCTCCCTATTACCTAGCTGCCGCTAACACCAGTTAGCGACAGCTAGTAGGAGATAGCGACCATCTTGGGCCCCACTTTGCATGTCAGTGATATTTATCACTAATGAGATGCAAAGTGGGCGTGCCAAGATGTTAGAGACTGAAAACAGTCGCTAACATCGCTATCTCCTATTACCAACTTTTGGAGATATTCGCGCTAAGCGGGAATATCTCCAAAAGCTAACACCTGCCCTGAGCAGTTCTTAGCCATGTTAACCAATGGGAGGTGGATAACATGGCTAAGAGCATTAGCTCGCTAATGCATGAATATCGCTGACTTTTCAGCGATATTCATGCTTTGCGGCGATTTTTACCGCATTTGCGTTAAACCTTGGTAATACCAAGGTTTATTTGCGGTAAAAATCGCCGCAGCGCTGCGGTAAATTTTTGTCTCTAACCAAGCAATAGCGATAATTATCGCTATTGCTTGGTAATATGCCCCTAAATTCCGGGTAGCATTAAATGGGCGTTATGTAAGAGCTGAGAAATGTGAAATATTTTTAGACCAAGAGAATAATTGCACATGTTAATTGCCTTCTCAAAGCCTTAATGTTCATGTTTTAATTGCTTGTCATAATTTTATAGGCTTTGTTACTTGATTTTAAAACCACTTTTTAAAAGGTACATCATAAATTGATGCACTTGAACTTTTGTTAAAAGTGTAATATTTTGATGTGGCATGTCCACTGGCAACATTTCTAAAAATATGTTTGGATTAGTGCATCAATGTGTTTATTTGGTAAGGGTAGGGATATTTTAGCTTGACTAATGATGAATTCATATTTATATGGTTTTATGAACATATACAATTTATCTGGTTTTAAAATATATGTTTTAAAGACTGTGTCTAAACATTAATAAAGTAGGAACTGAACTGACTGTTTTTTTGAACTGCAAAAAGACTGAAATCCATAAAGTAACCCTCGAATTGGGCAGTAATTCACAAACCAGGGCCCTTAAGAATACTGTGACACAACAGGCACCAAACAGGGCCTACGGTGAATGTAGATGACACAGCTAGCTATCAAGGGGCTATGCTACCAGCTTTACAATTTCACAAAGCAAGGAAGAAATAGAATCTACACTATATAAATAAAGTGAAGCGTCTTTGCGCCTGTCTTCTCTCTTGGAGAAAGATATCAACCTCCTGCTAAGAGACATAGGCCCATTCGGAGACATTTCGAATGTTATCATCTGCATTTTATAAAAACAGCATATTTCGTAGCCAAAACAAAAGAAAATATGTGCTATTTTAGTTGAAGATTTCCCAAATAAAAAAACATTGTTTCTAATGTCTTTCTTTTATCTAAAGCCGAAATTTCTTTGTTTTATACTGCATGTTCAGTGGAAACCTCTCCAGTTTTCGAATCCAACAAGAAAAGAGGTTCCATCTACATTTAGTAAAAACTGTAATAGATGTAGCTCTAGCTAATGAGAAAAATGTTTTTCACAACATTAATCATTCTGAGAAATGGGAGCTGTTCTTCAAAATGTTAATGTGTTTCCTGTTTTGCAGTTTTCAATAGATTTAAAGGATTATTTTCTCTTCATGGGAAGAAGGGGATTGGCGAACATGAAAATTGGTAGGGACTGTGCATGTCACTGCTTCACTTCCAGAAAGTGCCATTGTACTACAGATAGGTTTACCCATATGGGAAAATATGGGAAACATGTATAAACAAGGAGAATTGTACTTCGCTCAAAATAATGTATTCTTTTTTCGACTAGTTCATTTTTTTTATTACAAAATTTGCTTTGCTCTCAATAAATGATCAGGATTTTTCTTTTTTTATATATTGAAATTGTTTATCCTTTTAAGTACAGGTGAATCGTGTATCCAAAGATTCAGCTGGAAATCTTACAATCTGTTTTAAATCACTGCATGTTTTGCTAGATACAAATCATGGGGCCTTTCTCACATAAAGTGAGCAATAGAAGTGCTACGGTAAGGCACACTCTCTGCCACAGTTTTCGTTGACTCTCTGAAGTGCTAAAGCAGTGGTATTTGACCACCTTAAAATGGCTTTTTGCAACTCGCTCTTTAAAGGAATGCGCTGCTTTGTGCTGAAAATGAAGAAAACATTTTTGACATCTCTAAAATAACTCAACAAGACCACTAAACACAAAACAATAGCATACCTTAAAGCAAAGTAGCAACACAACAAAAAACAACTTGGCAAAAGTAAAACACAATAGCCTACAATTAAGTAGCGCACCACAAAACAACAACAGCATGAACACAAATCACAACAATAATTATAACCAACCCAATATATATGTACTAATATTTTTGTCACATATTACCATATTCAGAAATCTGATTTTCTGGAGTATAAAACAAAGAATAGAGACACGCTTCAGTGACCCTTCGCTTGAAATGGGAAATGCTCTCTCAGATGACAAGGGACACTCACAAGTTCAGGAATTTGATGCCAATTTTCACCCACATCTATTTCCTGCACTATGCCCTGAAAGGGTTTGGCCCAAGTGTTCTAGACTTGTTCGAAAAGTCACAGTTTGATGGTTCTTTTTCGCAGCATAAAAGTGTAAAGTGGAGAAAACTCATTAGGTGACCAATCAACAAATTAATAATCTTCTTGTACACACAGTAACCACATATGACTAGGTAAGGCTAGTTGATTTATTGCAAAGCCAAAAATAACTGAGCAGACAGGCACCTCAATACGAGGGTGTAGAAGTACATCAGAATTAGCATGAAGCCAAATCTGTGTATCCAGTTTAGATGATGCAATATATGCAATACAATTAGGTAAAGAAGTAAAAAACAGGACATCAGGAAGCATGAGTCTACATTTCCCTGATTTGAGATTTGGTTAGTAAAAAACATTACTCTAACGCTAAAGTGACATGCCTACTTAAGCATCCTCAGGAAGGATAGACGTGTCCGCATTTGAAGCCTTCCTCATAAATCTCTCTACGATCAATGGGTCATGTAGCATATAGCTACCAAAGACAGAGCTTGTTTCTAAGATGCTCTCTCTCTGAGGACTCTCTCTGAGGGAAAAGAAGAAGTGGGCACTCTCCCTACTCCCAACAAAGTGTTTTTCCATGGGCTAACAGCGTTCCTTCCACGATACAGTTTTTCCTTGGTTCCCTAGTCTTCAAACTAAGATGAACGCTTCTTCCATCTGCAACATAAAGCGTGAGAAAGAACAAGTTCCACAGCACTCATGAAATTCAAACTGTTAATTCTAAAGCTAGAGTTTCCAGGGAACTGCATTCCAGGCGTACAATATTCAGCTAAAATAAGAAAGCATCATATGAGCTTTACAAATTAGCATGGAAAATAAGGCACTTTCAATTAATACATTTGCCTAAATGTAAAATAGCGCAATTATTAAACACATTTATTACATGAATGTTACCTTTCAATGGCCTAAAACACATCACGTTTCCATGTTAATATATTTCGCAATTCTAACACCACAATAATACAAGTGGTTATATGTGGGTGCACTTTATTTGTGGTTATGATGCACACCTATGAGACATTTTCAGTGTCTGCTCAATCAGCCCTTTCCCTCTCCCTAGCAAAGATGAGCCTTCAAACTCCCTCATTCACCACTATAAGGTTTCTTGTATGTCTGATTTCCCCCTTCTGCCCAAGCACCTTTTTTCCTGCTGTCCTCAGCCTCACAACCTCTTCAACAGCACTCAGCCACACCATTGCATAAAGCAGACCTCTGCACCTCTGACTTGGTGTCTATGGAAGGGCTCTGAGCTGCATTTACTGCTCCCTGCAATATTACACATGGAACATCCTGGAGCAGGAAATTGTTATTAGAGGTGAGATGAGTACGTTATTGTACCGCAACAAAATGGGCAAAATTAGAGAATCTTACTTGCTCTCCTCAATGGTGAGGTTGGCAAAATTTGTTAGTCTGCACAGGCACAATGAAAAGTTCACACACCTCTACTTTCAAAATCAGTTTTTCTATTTCATGTTGCCAACATTGCCAGAGTCATTGGATTATGTGCACCATAGACGTGGTGGCTCTTTATACATCGATACCCCACGAGGCTGGTTTAGAATCCACAGAATGGGCACTATTGAAAATAGGTGAATTACCAACAAACAACGTTTTTTTGTTACAACTACTCAAATTTTGCCTTTACAATATCTACTTCACATGGCAAGACCACCATTATGCACAACTCACTGGAACTTCTATGGGCTTTGCAGGGGCCCCTGCATATGCGAATACTTTTATGGCCCAGTTTGAGGCAGAACATCTGATAAATACTGAACAATGTCAACATATAAATATGTACTGCCATTTTATTGATGATATTTTTTTAATTTGGGACGATACAGCAGACACATTAGAACTTTTGATCCATCAAATGAATCGAAAAAATCCAAGGATACAGTTTACCTACAAAATTGATCCACAAAAAATTGATTTTTTGGATGTACGAATCATTAAAACAGACAATGGATTTACCACAGAACTATATACTAAACCCACTGACCGTAATAATGCTCTCAATTATACTAGTTTCCATCCACAAAATCTGATTCGCAACCTCCCCGTGTCCCAATTCATTAGGATTAAACGCATCTGTTCGGATCCACTAACTTGTTTAAACTCAATCCAGAAACAAGCAGCAAGATATAAGGAGAGAGGTTATCCAATTGAGATATTACAGGAACAAATGGAGAAAGTCGTGACATTGGACAGGCGGGATTTACTCAAACCAAGAATTAAAACCACTACTGAAAGAATGGTGTTTGTGGCAAAATATACTTCTCAATCTAAAAAGATCAAGAGTATAATCAACAAAAAATGGGATCTACTGGCATCAGAACCGGATTTTAAAGACTTATTCAAGGATCCACCTTTACACGCCTATACGAGAGGTCAGAACTTAAGGTAGAGATTGAAACAGACACATTTGGCACCGACAATACAGGAGTACAAAGGAACCATCAAATGCTATAATTGCACAAATTGTAATAACGTCAAAGAAGGAAATAAGTGTTGTCATCCTACCACTGGAAAACAAATCAATCTCAAACATACCAGTGATTGTAATAATCAAAATGTCATATATGGCATCAAATGCCCATGTGGTAGACTGTATGTCGGAAAGACACAACGCAAAATCAAAACAAGAATCACAGAGCATAAAAGTAGGATACGTAATGAGAACTTAACATCACCATTGGTTTATCACTGGAGAGAATCTAAACACACCATTTCACAATTACGTTTCTTTGTCATTGAACAGGTACCAATAAGACCAGGCATTGATAATCACCAGAGACTATTACAACGGGTGATTTTTTGGATCAAATACCTCAATACGATGACTCCAATGGGACTTGATGATAAATATGATTTATCATGCTTTCTGTAAAGATTAGTTATCAAATTTGAGTTATATCAGTAACATCACCAATTTAGGGGTATGACTATTGTACAAATTAATCAAAGTGCAGAGTATGTTGTTGTTAACAGTATGTTTATTGTGTTATGTATAACATATAAATTGCACTACTAACACATTTATTCATATTCATACCTCATGCAGAGCTTTTAATCACACAACTTTCGTTAGTAACATTAGCGCATAGGAAAACCAATATTGATGATGACCGAACGAATTTCAGACATCATTACTTTTGAATATCGTTACGCAGGAAGTCACAGAGTAAGATAAGCAACACACGTTAAGGCATATTGTTCACTAGTCCTAAATATCGCTGGCATATGCAGAACAAAAGATCTTATTGTTCGTGTTTTTTACCAATCCAAGATGGCGCTCACGAATAAGCGACCACGCAAACCTAGTCCGTTGTTTATTGTTGATAAACACAAACATCGAGTGTTTAAAAACGCGAGCGCGGGAGGGCAGATTACACATCGGCGTCAGCCGGGACGGGATGGAGTTTACTTTCTGAAGGAATATTTCGAGATTACGAGGTATGAACTGAATTTCTCCGCGTTTAGGTGGCGTTGTAACATTCAGAGTGAGCAGCATCTTTTTACATATTTTGTTTTCGGCATCTTTTTCAGAACAGCGAGACGACTCACATTAAACAG
Organism: Lissotriton vulgaris; assembly: GCF_964263255.1. Lineage (NCBI taxonomy): Eukaryota > Metazoa > Chordata > Amphibia > Caudata > Salamandridae > Lissotriton > Lissotriton vulgaris. The sequence continues at coordinate 505,735,116 of NC_141694.1, forward strand.
GTACGCGAAGTGTCAAACTTCACAAACACAGTTACCAAATCATGCTTTTGTAAATCATGAACGTGGTTCTTAAAGACACATATCTTATTTCTTGCAATGTCTTAAAACTTGACATTTGAATAAGGTAGGCAAACAACACGATTTTCGACAATGTAGATACACTCAGTTTGTTACTTGTCATAGAGCGTGACAGCTATAATGGTGCTCTTTAAAATTGTATTCACAGATAATTTTCGGCACTCGTGCTATATAAGAGGCTACCATTTACGAATAGTGCCACAGGAACAGGTATGAAGAGTTAATAACAGTACACAAAAGCCCCCATGTTGCATCACAAACACTTACAGTATTTCGTCTATTTTTATTCTTTAGATTCGCCCCTGATAAAGGCACTCAGCAAGTGCCGAAATGCATTGGGCTTTATAATTACCTTGTGATCAAAAATGCAAACTTGTTATATCAGCACAAGAATGAATACAAGTGAATTTTATTTTGACTTTAAAAATTTCAGTTTATGAAAAATTTCAGTTCATGAAAGTATTGAATTTGATATGGCAAAACAGTTGATAACAGAATGAACAGTGAATAAAATGAATATCAAGACAAGAAAACACGGTGTACATTGAATGAATTAATAGATTAAAGTGAGGTGTGGAAGCATCAAATGAACAGTGCATTATTAGATGGGCCAACAAACCCACAATAACTGCCAATATTAAAGCAGCAGAGTAAAACATATAACTGATTGAAAATGTACTCCAAATTAAAAATAGGCATGTTAAAGCAAGTGACGTACTATAAAACAGTCTCATAACTATACGGTTAAAATTACTATAAAAAACAAAGGGGCATATTTATGAGAGCCTTGAGTCACATTTGCAGCACATAAAATGTCAAATGACTAAGTCAGATTTATGAAGCCATGCAAAGCCACCTTGCGTGGATTTTGAGTGACTTCATAAATCTTGAATAAGGCAATGCAGTGCAAACCATTGCGTCGCCATACTATGGGCAAGTAAGGCATTCCATGGGTGTTGCAATGTGTGTTCCCATGCAACTACCATGACTTTTTACACATTCCTAGATTTACAAGGACTTGTAAACCTAACAATGCGTCAAAATCTTACACCTCCTTGGTTGAGGTGTAACGTGGAGAAATATCTCTATTTATCCTTGTTTCTTCCTCTTTCTAGGTGTACTTCATTCTGCAGCACACATAGAGAGGAAAAGCCCTCTCAAGATTGTTTTTGTGCAGAAAGGTGCCCCTTCCTGAACAAAAACAGTATTGCTGCCAACACAGGCATCGTTGAACAATGATGCAAGGGTGCCTGCATTAGTGCCAGGCTGCCCAAACGACGCCAGCACAGTAAGAAAGGACAGGAATGCACAGTATTGGAGAAATATAGTAGTGGCCAGTGCAGGTAAGTGTGGTGAGGCAAAGTTTGGGTGAGGGTCGGAAAGTTACAACAATGGGATAGTGAAACTAAAATAAATTAAGAGAACCACTTACCTTGTGCTCACCACAAGTTAAGTGGCTTTATTTATTTATTTTCATTATCCCACCATTTGTCACTTTGACCCTCAACTCGTGACCCGCCCGATCCCACCACCTCACCGCACTTACCTGCACGGGCCACCTCTGGATATTCTGCCCTTTCAGTTTGGAGAAGGACAGCTCAGCAAGGTGCTTTGCCGTGTTGCTCTATGCCTAATCCCCATAATTGAGGACCGAAATGTTGTTTCACAAGAGTTAGCTTAAAAGGCACGGGTACCTTTCACAGTTTTTTAAAATAGATGTCAGGTATTTGTTTAGGTGTTTCAGATAAGAGCGGTCTAAAAATTAATTTTACATTTTATTTATTGTTTCTTATTAAGGTCATGTGGTTTTTATTTGAACGCATGAGGATAACCAGGGGTTTTCACATTTAATGATTTGAATTGGGCAGTTTTTCTGAAATTTCGAATTTTATTAAGGAGATATGAATGGCTGATAAATTGGGGAGTTTTCAGATATTTGACATGGGTTAGATTCCCCCATTTCAAATTTGTATGTGTTTTCTGATAGAGTTTTCAGTTCCTGCCACAAAGAGCACAATGATATTTCTAAAAAAAAATCTTTAAAAATGTATACAAAAGACAAATAACAATAGAACAACAGGTCTATCTGACTAATTTTACTTGTGCCAGGTTAACAGTGATACTAAAAGTCCCTATAATAATTCCTACATAAAATATCATGAAATCAAACTACAAAGAGATCATGTAATAACATTTAACCCTTTCTACCTAAACATGTAAAAGCCCTATAAAAAATCATGGATTTATGAAAATGTACAGCAGATTTTACACCTACAGCTGAACATACCTTAGGGCAGTTAAGTAATTGCTAATATATCAAAGCCAATCTTCACTAGGGATGGGAGGAATTGGCAGAGTTTCATTCCACGGAGTTCAGTGGAATTTCATTAAAATTCAGCAGAATTCCAGAATTTCTACCAAGCGGCAGAGTGGGCAGCACATTGTGCAGTGTATACCCATTGGTGCCCCTACAACATGTAAGGGCAATGAGATTTATCCCCTTCAGTGCATACCCCTTGGTGCCTTTTCATATTTATGTAAGGGCAACGAGGGGTGTGTAGTGCAGTCTACTTTATTGCATACACCTCATTGCCCTTACATAAGTATGTAAGGGCACCAAGGGGTATCCACTCCACTGCATACCCCTCAGTCCCCTTACAAATTCATGTAAGGGTGCCAAGGAGTGTGCACTGCAGTGCATACCCCTCTGTGCCTTTACATCAGTAAGTAAGGGCACTGAGGGTTATGCATTTCACTATAGTGCATACCCCTCGGAGTCCTTAAATACGTATGTAAGGGTGCTGAGGAGTACGCAGTGCTGTGCACTGTTCTTTAAACAGATCTGGAGAGGGAGCAGTCCCTCTATGTTTAAAAACCACTGCAGATTAAACCTTATCTGCAGTGTTTTTCAAACATAGAGGGACTGCTCCCTCTTCCAGCTCTGTTTAATATTAAAACCACTGCAGGCAGAGGGGCCTATTTGTGAGAGCCCTGCTTCACTTTTGCACCACGTAAAGAGGTACATGTGTGACGCAGGGCTCTCATAAAGATTTATGAAGCCTCGCAAAGCAACTCTGCATTGCTTTGAGAGGCCTCATAAATCATGATTAAGGCGAAGCAGGGATTGCCTTACCCTGCACACAGGAGGCATTCCACAGACATTGCAGTGGGTTTTCCCATGCAACACCCATGGGATCTGATCTGCCCCCAATTTACAATGTTATGTAAACCTGAACACACATGTGTACATGCTGGGCTTTTTACCTACTACCGGCTTACCCCTTAAGACGTACCTTGGGGGTGCTTTACTGGTAGTGAGAGGTCCACTCGGGAAGGCCAATGATTTTGAAAGGTCAGTTTGGGTAGAAGCACAATTGCAGACACACAGACTAGAAATGGCAGGTTGGACACATGTTTATAAACCCCATGGGTACAAGTGTGCACCCCGGCCTCCAGTGGCTGGCTGGGCACATGCTCAAGAATATCATTGGTGTAAGTGCTCAGACTGGCCTGCAATGGCAGGCTGCACACCACCTGTTTTAAAACATCAGGCAAGCACCACTTCCTAACATGTGTAGTAGTGCTGTGTGCACTTTCACGCTACATTTACAGTGGGAAAGAGCCCAGAGCCTTACGGGCACTAAAATAGAATCAGCAACAAGTTTAAGGAAACACTAGCAAAAGCAGGTCAGGTCTTACAACAGAGTTTAGAAAAAAATCAATGGAAGAACAGGCCTCACACTGTGTTAATGCAGTTATTGAACCCTCCCCAACTGCCCTTCTTGAGCTGAGAGTAGTCACATATTTCATGCCAAAAGGGCTAAGCCAATGTTTCTGCTTTGTGAGCAGATGTCATAGCTCATTAAGGGGAAAACACTGACTGGTCGCAGCTCCTAACAAGCTAATGCCAGTTATCTTGCTAGAGCTTCAGGTAGGCAAATATTAACTTTTAAATGTTACCTTTCCTGCATGCTTATTGAAAATCCAGCTAATGATGCAGGAATGAAGCCATGTTCTTCCTTGCTGGCCAAGTGGATGGCACTGTAGGTGCTGAAGTCCACTGGTGAATTTTAACTTCCTATTGGTGTATTTTCCTGCACCATGTACTATACCATTACTGGAAGGTTAAATATGCCAATTTGAATTTTGTCAAAGTTACTATAGAAAGATGGCTCTGTATATGGTATGCCACTATGTGGTTATACAGTGCGCAGAGTTTTGGAGTTCCCCAAAAGTGTACAGGGCTTATTGTAAACCACAAATTGCTCTGTTACTGGTGGTGTGAGCGAGAGACCTTAGGCCTAACAAAGAGTAGTGTAAGCCATTATTGCACAACATTGACCAACATTGACCAATAAAAGACACACGACTCAAAATGGAGATCCATGCTGATTTTATAAAAATAAGCTTTGTTTGTACTTTATTTTAAGACCTAGAACTCCTCAATATGGAAAGTACGATTATAAAATAAATACATTTCAATTTAAAAAATCGACACTTAAAACAATTTTGATGCAGTTCAATGTTATCCTATGGGGAAAACAATATTGTAGTTACATAGGTAAATATCACACTTACACTTCCAGTCTTCAGGGCCCAAAGGTCAGCAATGGGCAAGAGTTAGCTGAGTCCCAAAAGTGCATCACAATTGGCACAGGGGCGGCCGGGTACGGAGGTCCAAATCAGAGTTCAGTACAATGCGTTTCAATGGAGACTGTGGGTGTTTGGAGCCACACTGCTTTCAGGTAAGTAAATCAGTTGCAGGGGCCAAGCTTTGGGTTTTAGATTAAGCACAGGGGGGAACAATTTTAAAGCAGGTCAATATTATACTATGGGGAAACATTTTTGTAGCTAGACAGGTAAGTATCACACTTACGGTTCCATTCTTCTGGATCAAATGGAACATTGGTTGCAGGAGCCAAGCTTTTTGAGTTTAGGTCAAGCACAGAGGGGTCCACAAAGCAGCCTAAAACATACACCACCAGCAGCACCGGGGCGACCAGGTTAAGGGTGCAAATTCAGTGCTCTTCAATGGTAGGCCTTTGAAGCTTCCCTTTATCCACTGGCTCATCCTGGTGGGGGGAGTGTGACACCTCTGTCCAGGATGTGCATTGTTTCTGGTCTTAGAAAGCAGAGGCTCTCCACCCAGTAGTCCAGAAACATGCCTAAAGCCAGTCAGTACTCACACCAGGGTCAGTAGGTTTTCCTAAGTAAATGGTGTAATAAATCCCACACTGGCATCAGTGTGGATTTATTGCAAGGAGTTGTTTGGAACCAAACTCTCATGGTTTCACTGAGACCGTTATGGTGCTGGGGAACTCCAGTTGACGAATTTCCAGTGCATGTACTCTTTATGGCTTCACTGGCACATACAATACCTAGGAATCGACTTTGGTACTGTAGGGCAAATATGCCCTCGCCTCTGGTATAATGCACCCTGCCCTAGGGCTATGAAGCCTACTAGAGGGGTGGCTTAACTATACCTACACAGAATGCTGGCTGGTATGCATTGAGTCAGGGTGCCACATTATTGTTTTTCCTCCTACAATGGCATGCAAGCTGCAAAGGCAGTGAGATGGGTCAGAGAAAACCCTATTCAGGTCCCAGCCCCTAGGTACCCAGGGCGCCTCTTACTAGGGTCTGACAGGGGTAAGAAGTACCAATTGGGGATATGTTTTAGGGAAGAAACAATGGCACAGAACACCTGGTTGGCAGGGACCCTGTTCTCTACAATCAAAACCACTCAAAACCAAGCAAAAAGTGAGGGCTAGCTATGTCAAAAGAGGCACTTTCTCACAGTTAGCATATTGTATGGATCAAACAGCATACTGTTGAGGCAAAAAGACCAAAATACATCCATATCAATCCCCACATCACGCATAATCCTAATTGCTGCCAACATATCACATTTCCTTTTTTTCTGCTTACATGCCAAGTGAATCAAAGTCAGAAGGAGCCTCCAAGGAAGAACATTGTACATCCATGGAAACTGACACGTGGGCAGGCACACTGGTCTGCATTGTGAAGTCGGTGGCTACCGAGTTCCCTTTGGCAGTATTGGTACTTTTCGAGCAATACCCCCCTTAGCCTCCACAGAGATAGGTCTGTGCATTCCAAGTTCTTTCTCCATGTTGAAAATCCCAAAAGTAAGTGCCCCACCTCAGAGATCAATTAAGAGATGATTAAAGAGTTTTGAGGTTGTTTTTAGAGTTGGTTGTGCTTTACACTTAACCACAATATTTCACAAACCAGGTGAAAGAGAAAAGGCCAATCTGTGTCTTTGCCAAGTCACTTACTGCATATGTCCCACACGGTGTACAGTCAAAATATCGAGTTTTATATCGAATTACAGTAATATTGATTCAAAAATATAGAATGGACACAATATCGAATTGACAGAATATAGACTACAAAAATATCTACTAGAACAGCATTAATATCGATTCCAAAATATAGAATGGACAAAATATCAAATGGACAGAATATAGACAACAAAAATATCGAATTTGAGGTAAGTTAATATCTATTTTTTAAAGTGTTTTCTATGTTACTATATGTGTGAAAAGTGTATATTTATTTTATAATTAATTTAATTAATTAATTTTATGGTATTTTATTAAATAAATTAGTAGCAGGTTGTGGGTTTATAGGGGAATAGGGTGGGAAGTAATTTAAATATAATTAATTAAATATGTTAATTTATTTATTGGTATTTATTTTGAATTAATTGTTAATTAATTATTAATTGGTAATTAATTAAAATGTAATTGGTAATTCATCTTAATTAATTGATTAATTGATAATTAAGTTAATTATATTAATTTATCTTCTGTAGCGGGTTGTGGGTTTATAGGGGAATAGGGAGAGAAGTAATTTAATTATAATTGATTAAATATGTTAAATTATATATTGGTATTTATTTTGAATTAATTTTGAATTAATTATTAATTGGTAATTAGTTAAAATAACATTGGTAATTAATTTTAATTAATTAGTTAATTGATAATTATGTTAATTATATCAATTTATTTTGTGTCGTGGGTTGTGGGTTTATAGGGGAATGGGGTGGGAAGTAATATAATCATAATTATTTAAATTTGTTAATTTATTTATTGGTAATTATTTTAAATTAATTTATGAATTGATAATTAATTCAAATATAATTGGTAATTCATTGTTAAATAATTTATAATTGGTAAGTAATTAAAATATAAATGGTAATTCATTTTAATTAATTGATTAAATGTTAATTATTTTAAATTTTTTCATTTTTTTTCAGTAGTGTGTTGTGGGTTTATAGGGGAATAGGTTGGGAAGTAATTTAATTATAAATAATAACTTTTTTTTAGTTATTGGTTATTTTTATATTCATTTTTTATTATTTTGTAATTGTTAATTGATATATTGTAAATCGTTAAATACTTTGTATTAGGTAATTTTTTTAAATAATTATTTTTTATTTGTATTTTTAATTGATTCATTAATTTATTATAAAAAATATTAATTATTTAAAAAATATTGATTGGTATTACTATTTAATTAATTTTCATTCCTATATGAAGTGTTAACTTTCCCTACTGTTGCACTCTCTGGAGAGGGAATAGTATTTTTTACTAGTACGCTATCCAACGCTTTCCCTACTGTTGCACTCACTGGAGCCGGAATAGTAATTTTTACCCCTACGCTATCCAAAACTTTCCCTACTGTTGCACTCTCTGGAGTGGGAATAGTAATTTTTACCCTTACGCTATCCAGCGCTTTCCCTACTGTTGCACACACTGGAGTGGGAATAGTAATTTTTACCCCTACGCTATCCAACGCTTTCCCTACTGTTACACTCACTGGAGTGGGAATAGTAATTTTTACCCTTACACTATCCTGCGCTTTCCCTACTGTTGCATTCACTGGAGTGGTAAGAGTAATTTTTACCCCTACGCTATCCAACGCTTTCCCTACTGTTGCACTCATTGGAGTGGGAATAGTAATTTTTATCCCTACACTATCCAATGCTTTCCCTACTGTTGCACTCTGTGGAGTGGGAATAGTAATTTTTACTCCTACGCTATCCAATGCTTTCCCTACTGTTGTCAGTAGTGAGTTGTGGGTTTATAGGGGAATAGGTTGGGAAGTAATTTAATTATAAATAATAACATTTTTTAATTTATTTATTGGTTATTTTTGAATTAATTTTTTATTATTTTGTAATTGTTAATTGATATATTGTAAATCATTAAATACTTTGTATTAGGTAATTTTTCAAAATAATTATTTTTTCTTTGTATTTTTAATTGATTAATTAATTTATTAAAAAAATATTTATTGGTATTAATATTTAATTAATGTTCATTCATATATGAAGTATTAACTTTCCCTACTGTTGCAATCTCTGGAGTGGGAATAGTATTTTTTACCAGTACGCTATCCCACGCTTTCCCTACTGTTGCACTCACTGGAGTGGGAATAGTAAGTGTTACCCCTGTGCTATCCAAAACTTTCCCTACTGTTGCACTCGCTGGAGTGGGAATAGTATTTTTTACCCTTACGCTATCCAGTGCTTTCCCTACTGTTGCACTCACTGGAGTCGGAATAGTAATTTTTACCCCTACCCTATCCAATGCTTTCCCTACTGTTGCACTCTCTGGAGTGGGAATAGTAATTTTTACCCTTACCCTATCCAGCGCTTTCCCTACTGTTGCACTCACTGGAGTGGGAATAGTAATTTTTACCTACGCTATCCAATGCTTTCCCTTCTGTTGTACTCATTGGAGTGGGAATAGTAATTTTTACTCTACCACTATCCAACGCTTTCCCTACTGTTGCACTCATTGGAGTAGGAATAGTAATTTTTACCCCCCGCTATCCAACGCTTTCCCTACTGTTGCACTCATTGGAGTGGGAATAGTAATTTTAACTCCTACGCTATCCAACGCTTTCCTTACTGTTGCACTCTCTGGAGTGGGAATAGTAATTTTTACCCTTATGCTATCCAGCGCTCACTGGAGTGGGAATAGTAATTTTTACCCCTATGCTATCCAACGCTTTCCCTACTGTTGCACTCATTGGAGTGGGAATAGTAATTGTAACTCCTACGCTATCCAACGCTTTCCCTACTGTTGCACTCTGTGGAGTGGGAATAGTAATTTTTACCCCTACGCTATCCAACGCTTTCCCTACTGTTGCACTCACTGGAGAGGGAATAGTAATTTTTAGCCCTACCCTATCCAATGCTTTCCCTATTGTTGCACTCTCTGGAGTGGGAATAGTAATTTTTACCACTATGCTATCAACGTTTTCCCTACTGTTGCACTCATTGGAGTGGGAATAGTAATTTTAACTCTCCCGCTATCCAACGCTGTGGGAATATTAATTTTATTCCCTACGCTATCCAACGTTTTCCCTACTGTTGCACTCACTGGAGTGGTAATAGTAAATTTAACCCTCTCGCTATCCTACGGTAAAAATATTATATATCTTTTCGTTAATATTATGAACTACTCAGGATTAAAAGAATATGTAGTACTGAAAAAGATCTTGAAGTCTGCACCATGGAAGCTCTGGATAGATTGAGACAAAGGGGTTACGGTGAATCTGTCCTGAAATTGGCAGTGCAGAAAGCCAAAAGTAGAACCCGTGATTCCCTGCTTGACCAAACACATAACAACAAGTCAGGCAGTGTTTCTGATGAGAACAGGCACCGAGACTTATAACTGCCTATAGCAGACAAGCTAGACAAATCAGATCTATTGTAACACAAAGATGGTCGGTTTTAAAAACTGATTTGGTGTTAAAACCTAGATTGCCTGATGGTCCCACTGTGAGCTTTCGGAGGGGCCCTTCCCTTAGGACACATATCTGCCATGATTTCCCTGAACTTAGGAGGAAAGAAGAGTGGATGAAATCCCGGTTTGGGTTCAAACGTTGTACCTCCTGTAGGGCGTGCAAATTTGGTAAAACAGCTATCCAATATTATACACCTTTCAGTCCTGATCCAGTTAACATCAAGGGTCAGTTTACTTGCAAGACTGAGTTTGCTATCTATGTCCGGACATGCACATGTGGACTTAGATATGTCGGAAGTACACGACAGCCTGTGCATGTCAGGATTCTCCAGCACCTTTGAGCCATCGAAAACAACGATCCATCATATCCGGTGGCCAGGCATTTTAAAACCAATCACAAAAATGATCTTCAATGTCTGACCTACTTCGTCATCGCCTCAGTGGATAAGCCTCTTAGGGGTGGTGACAGAGATAGAATGCTTAGGAGACTTGAGTCTCAATTTATTTTGGAACTAGATAGCAGATTCCCAAATGGGCTTAACACAACGGATGATTTGCATGTTTTCCTGTAGATATTTTTGCTTATTATTTTGGGTTAGTCTAAGTGTCAGCCGCCATATACCCTCATGTTTAATTTTTCTGTACAGAATTTCGTTCATTTACCACTTCCCTGTTTTCCTATCACTTTTGGCTTCATGGTTGTTATCATACAAGCTTCCCTTTATTTAATTATTATTTGGGCAACTCTTTATCTCATTTATATCTTCAGACATAGCCATCGGGTACTATCTGTTAATTTCTGTTTCTTTACCAACAACTGTTTTGAGAAAACTCAACAGTGGTCCTTTTCCACTATTAGTCCATTTTTCCAATTTGGCATTTTGACTATTGTCCTTATCTGCATTTTAGGCATTCATATTTGTTGTTGCAATATTACATTTGAATATCAAAGAACCTTTTCTTTTTGGATTATATCCAATTGTTTACACTTTTGCGTAATTTGCACCAAATTGCATTTGTCACTTTATTTGACTATATATAGAGTTGTGGTATTTGAACTTTGCATTGGCACTTTATAAGGATATTTGAAAAATGCACTTTATTGCTTATTTGCACATAGACAAGGTTTTACTTACGATACTGCATTGTATTTAAATGTATTTCATCATAGCACTACAAAATTGGACTTTTTTAGCATTATATGCAGTCATGTTGCCTGATCTACATCACTGAGTGTCCGAACTATTTTATGTTGGTCACTTAATGCACTTTACAAGGAATAATGGATTGATTTCTCTTTTATTTTTAAAAAGTGGATTTTAACCATTTTATATAGTGAATAACAGACCTTGGTAAAAATGGTTTGGAAAACAGACCTCATAGTACTAAAAATGTAGTATGTCCTCCATTTCTATGATCACATGGTGTAATGCAAGAGAAAGAAAAAAATGCAACTTGAAAAAAACTGTGGAGCACCAGGTATTTAACTGTGGTTGTCTTACTTACTGACTGTCTGTGAGCAAGGGTGGATGCCCGAAACGCGTCAGATTTTGTTAGGCTCAGCTTTTAAATAAACCTTTGTGCCTTCATCTACGCTAGATTCGTGTGGTTTTCCTTGGTCGTTTCAGTACGGAGCTTTAGGAGGCTACAGCTGTTGCATATATATATATATATATATATATATATATATATATATATATATATATATATATATATATATATATATATATATATATATATATATATATATATATATATATATATATATATATATATATATATATATATATATACGCACCAGTCTCTCTCCCAATCTTTGGAAAAAAGTGTGACCATGCTCCGGGGGACTGGAAAAGCCGCTTTATTTGAGTGAAGTTGCACAAGCATTAAAAGGAATCTGCTGAAACGCTTGGCAGACGCGTTTCGTCCTTAGAATGGACTCTTCAGTGCCTGTTTCAGTTTGTTCTCCTTAAGGGGGCTCTTTTGCTGTTAGGTTTTATCTTACTGTGACCATTCCCAGTCACGTGGTTACGCCCCTCCTATGCCTCACAGGTGTGTGATTCTCCTTGCGCTGTGCCTGCATCCCCAATGCATGCTGGATACTGAAGTTTGCTGCAGGGACCCATATAGTGAAGGGACCCACTAGACATCCGGTGATGCCTCCAACATGCCGTCGGTCAGCGCTCCACAGTCCGCAGCCGTCGAAGAGCAGGTAACAAAGGACTTCTCTGTCCCCCTTATCAGGCAGAAGGTTCTGCCTCCTCTCTCCCCATACACTGTAAACAGCACCTGGGGGGGCGACGCGATTTGCTGTTTTGCAACAAAAGTACCAAGGTTTTTACAGGAAGGTCGCGTAGCACCAGAAGGAGAGGGCGTTCACAAAATCCAGCTCCTGATAGCCAGCTTACACATACGCACCAGTCTCTCTCCCAATCTTTGGAAAAAAGTGTGACCATGCTCCGGGGGACTGGAAAAGCTGCTTTATTTGAGTGAAGTTATACAAGCATTAAAAGGAAGCTGCTGAAACGCTTGGCAGACGCGTTTCGTCCTTAGAATGGACTCTTCAGTGCCTGTTTCAGTTTGTTCTCCTTAAGGGGGCTCTTTTGCTGTTTGGTTTTATCTTACTGTGACCACTCCCAGTCACGTGGTTATGCCCCTCCTATGCCTCACAGGTGTGTGATTCTCCTTGCGCTGTGCCTGCATCCCCAATGCATGCTGGATACTGAAGTTTGCTGCAGGGACCCATATAGTAAAGGGACCCACTAGACACCCGGTGATGCCTCCAACATGCCGTCGGTCAGCGCTCCACAGTCCGCAGCAGTCGAAGAGCAGGTAGCAAAGGACTTCTCTGTCCCCCTTATCAGGCAGAAGGTTCGGCCTCCTCTCGGGCGGTCACAAAAGCCAGCTCCTGCTAGCCAGCTTACACATACGCAGCTGCTGAAACGCTTGGCAGAAGCGTTTCGTCCTTAGAATGGACTATATATTCACTGAAAAACCCATGGGTTTCACACCAGTTATAGTTAGGAATTAGCATTTAAAAAACCTATTAAATTCACTGAAAAAACCATAGGCAATCATTTTTTTATTTTTTTAAAACAACCATTAAGACACTTATTTAAACATTTATTCTTCCATTGACCTTTACATATACATATATAAAACATGTTTATTTTTCAGAAAGGCACACATTCACTGGATGGTGTCATCAGTGATGTCATGAGTGATGTCACTGACCATGTCATGAGTGATGTAATATGTGATGTCATCAGCAGTGCATTACACGCGCAAGTTATAGTGCGTCCAACTAACTATAACGTGGGAATTTCAATGGTTTTATGTCAGTAAAATTTCCAGGTAACTATAACTGGTGTGAAACCTATGGTTTTTTCCGTGAATTTAATAGGTTTTTTAAATGCTAATTCCTAACTATAACTGGTGTGAAACTTACGGTTTTTTCAGTGAATTTCAAATGTTTTTTTAATGCTAATTCCTAACTAAAAGTCTCACTTTATTAGTAAGACTGTTAGTGCTCTAGTTGTTCTTTAGAACACTCTGGTACATACTATGATTGAGCTATAGTTGCGCTACATCTGGCTGATATTTGGGCTACATTTGTATTTTTTTGTCTACATTGGGCTACATTGGGCTACATTTGGGCTACATTTGGGCTCTAACATATATATAGCCCAATGTAGCCCAATATATATTTTTTAAAAGTTAATTTTCTTAAAAACAACTGGAACATATATCTTGAGACAGAGCAAACGCACATCGGGCTACCAGTCCTTATAATTTTTCCTTTTTTTGGTATTTATTTTTGTTGCCCTAGAGTGCTCCCGGTGCGCGCCCTGGTGAGCGCCCCGGAAAGCGTAGTATTTTGAAGCGCCCCGGTGCGGGAAGCTTCCCATTAGCTCCAATGTCGCGATCGAAAACAACATCGTGACGTGTGGCGTAAGCATGACGTATCGCGTAGCTGTGCGATGTGTCTTATGACGCGCTGCGTAAACGCACCCGGAAGCGCTCCGCGGCGCGGCCCGTAGCGCGTAACGTAAGCGCGCCGGAGCACGTAACGAAAGCGCATCGGGTCATGTGACTTGAAAATAACACTTTTCATTGGTTCCTAATATTTTTTTTTCCAAATGAGGAAAGCCCCCACCTTTTTTCCTCATTCTTACTTTCTTCTTTGAGAGAGCAAGAGCTAGTTCTTTGTGAGAGGCCAATAATGGCTACTCTACTTGCTGCTGCTGGTGCTCCAACACCACCACCAAAAGGACCACCACCACCTCTGCTTTTTGGTTGTGAGCAGGACGAAGAGGAGGAAGAGGAGCAGGAGGAGCAGGAGAGACAGTTCCTACCAGAGGAACCCCACCCATCTCATGTAAAGGAGCACTACATTTGGCAATTCTTTAAGTTTCCTGCAGGACTGAAGAAAGTTAATGCCCCTAAAGTAACATGTCTAATTTGCAAGAACATCCTTTCACGTGGCAATCCTGCTAAAAAATATAGTTTTGGCAACCACACCATGCTTCGCCACATGGAGAGGTGGCACCCAAATAATTTGGCCCAAGTACAGGTGAGAGCTATGGCTGAAAACCCACAGACCCCTCAGCCTAGCACCTCAAGTGCGGAATCATCTTTTGCAGCACCTGAAGGGCGTCAAATGGTGCCCAACATCCAAAGCAAATTCTCAAACTTCAAAATAGTTTTTATTTATTGTGGGGCTACTATTACTTATGGTAAAAAAAGTATCACCTTAATTAACAGAGCAGAAGAAAACCACAAGTGCTCTCACAAATGAAAGCAATGATTCTTTATTGTTTTTTTTTGCTCCTGTTGAGCCATTTTCAAATCCTTCAGTTTTTTTCGAAGTAATAAAAAAACAAAAAATGTTCAAAAAAATAAATATATAAAACAACAAAAACAATTTTTAAAAAAGTTCTTTTCAGAACTACCTCCCATTTATATAAAATGACTTACATTTTTAAAAAACTCTATTATTAATTTTTCCCCATGGGACGCTCCCCGGTCCGCTCCCTGGTGCGCGTACCGGGCACTCCCCCCGCAAAAATCGAAAAAAAAATTACTTTTTTTTTGCCCAGCGGGACCCTTTTATAGCCCCCACATCAAACCTAGGGGGTGAGGGGGGGTCTACCCTGCCCCCTTATGGTCATTTCCCCCTTTGTTTTGGCCACCTCTTGTGTCTCGATCCTACCGAGACACAATATGGCGAATGTTTACTGACATCCAAGAACCAATCAGCTTTCTGCGCGCAAGTCGCGTGGCGCGCCCGGAGCGCGTACCGGGGCGCTGCCATAGATATATATATTTTTTTTAACCTAAATTACTCAAAATCCACTGAAGCACATAACTTGAGACATAGCAAAGGCACATCGGGATACCAGTCCCTACAATTTTGCCAAGTTTGGTGAAAATCCATTCAGCCGATCGGGCTAAAAGTGAGGTCGACCGCCCTATGGAAATTAACAAGGGGAAAACACGTTTTGGGACCCCCTTTTATCTCAGCCCCCGCTTGACAAATCCCCCCCAAACTTTCAGGGAAGGACCTGGGCGCCGCAAGGCCATTTTGAGGAAATTTTCAGGCAGATTCGTCAACCGGCGCCAAAGTTATTCCAAATAGAATTTTGAGATTTAACATTGAAAAAAATCCTAACTATAACTACCTACTGGCGACCGCCAGTAGGTAATATATTTAAAAAAAAATGTAGTTACATTATTTATTAATTTTAAAGTTATTTAATATTTTAAGTATGTTGAAGTTAATTATATTTATTATTACATTAATTTTAAATTACTTTTAAGACATTTAAAAAATTCAATATTTTGACTATCTATATTTTTAACAACGATATTTTTGATTCGATATTTTTCTATTCTATATTTTTTCGTCGATATTTTTATAAGTTTATATTTTAGACATCGATATTATGTCAGTGATCCGACCCACACTATGGGGTCCTTCTGAGCACTTCTTGGCAGTCTCCCACCCCTTCAGCAACAGGAAATACTGGTAGATTGTAGATTGAGGTCCTCACACAACCCTAACAATTTAGAAAAGTGTCAGAAAGCATGGGGATGGGACAGCAGTACCCCAGTGTGCAGAGTTGGAAAATCAGATGCTTCCGTGAGCAAAAAACTGGGGAAGATCACTCAAACAGTGATATATTCTCACAAAACACCAATTGTTGCTGTTCTAAAATGTCTAATATTTTCAGGATTAAAAAGAACCCCTGAGTGAGTCATATCTGGATGAGGCAGTCACATGATAGGGCACTTTATATTTGAGGCAATTTAAATTTAAAAGGACATCCAAGGTATTCTTAAAGACTATGATGTGTGTATAAAGCACGCTTTCTCTTTAATGTGTTAGCAGGAAGGACCCTGTACTATTGCCTAATCAAATAAGGACCAGAAATAAGAGTGGTCATTGGAAACTAGGAAAAGCAGATGTTGTGATTATTCCAAACACTAGCAGGGTGGCAAAGAATACTATAGATTTCTTTGGGCTGTTGAATTCATACCATTCCTTAAAAAAGAAGATACTTAAGAGAAGAAGGCCACGCCATTAACAGTGTAGTTACATTACTGGGATAGGAACATTCCCTGCATGTGCACCATTTTATACCCCTGACCTGTGTACCTAACTGTTTGTGTATGGTATCCTGTTTTATGACTTTTGGGCAGAGACTCATAGTAATATGGTATGTGTGCAGTGTCCCAGATCTGTCCCGTGACATTAGTCAGATCTTGTACCTGTCCTGAAGGAGCACACAAAGTTAGTCCTCAATAATAAACAGTGATTCACTGCCCCTGTCATGAATTTAGCACATGGAGTAGTATTAGCTACCTGCTGTCAGAACCCCATTCAAAGGGGCACAGGGCAAGACAGGGTTACTGGGCCAAACTGTTGGGTTTGAGGTCCTGATGTCCTAGGGCCCATCCTACCATGGAACCTGAATACCTGAGCCAAATTGTTCAGGATTTTGATTGAACATAGACTGATGTAAAGCAGTCTGAAACCCTCGGGTCTTGCCAGCACTAGATAAAACTCCTAAATAATTTATATGTACCCCTTCAGCATTTAACTCTGATTGGTAGTGCAGGATGAGCAGTACAAGGCATCTCGAGGAGGGAAAAACACAGGCTCGCACTCAAAATATTCATAGCAGAAGAAATAAATATTTGTCAAGTCAAATACTTGCTTTTGTGATAAACAAAGTATTTATTTACGACTACAAAGTAAAATACAACATTCTGAAAAAAACACACAGTACGCTGAGGTCAGGGCTCTAGTGTTTTGTACGCAGATTCCTTTGTCCCACCCTCCTTAAGCTAGTGGTAGTGGTTAATCCCTATTCACTAAGCAACATGCAGTTTCAGCCCCACTATTAGTCCAAGTCTGAGCTGACCCACTCCAAATCTGTATTAAGGTCAAGTGTTCTAGGGCCAAATTGCTATCTGGCAAGCAAGTTCTCCCAGACCTAACAGACCCACAATCAGCCTTACCTGCACCAGCAGAATCAGAGTGAACAGAATCTCTGATCCATTTTGTGGATGCTGGATCTACAGCAGCAACTTCAGATAAGCCATTCAAACATGGCACAGGTGAGTTGCGATAGGCTGTGCACGAGTTCTTCACACGTCGTCCTTCAGCGGCTGAGGGGCTCTTGATGCACCTTCAAGCTTGTAAAGTTCATCAGCTCTTTCCATGGGTGATGAAGGAGGGTGCAAAGATCCTGCTGCTGGTCCTTGATAGAATAGAGAAGTAATTTTAAAATTTCACGTGTATTTTGCTCTCTAATATGTTATCATTCAAATGGTTAATACATTATATTTTTATAGCAAGTGTAACACTTAATCAGTTTATACAAATGTCACATTAGTTAGGTTGACATCTCTGTCCCCATTTTAGTTAAAAGGATGCCATACCTTGCCTACTTGAAACTGTATTCTGCTCATTTACGAGAAATGGTCTGTGGTAAGTTTTGTTTCTGTAATGTACATTTTAGCTCATTAGTGCATTCCTTTCTCTTTTGATCAAGGCCTTCTCACACCTATCTAGAGGCCATACAACCTTTTAATGTCGATAGTTTGTACTAGGCTGCACAAGAAAAACTTATGTTCTGTACCCCCATTGTAGTACGACATCTATCGACAGGTATAAGCAGGCTTGCTGGGGGGGCAAAAGCTTCCTATTAGGGACAGTGAAGACCTGGAACCGTCTATCGATTCCGATAAAGAACAGCACGTCGCTTATGTCATTCAGAGATCTGATGAAAACATGATTATTCGCCAATTGAAATGTCATGATTACCAGAGCCTGCCAAATTTCAGCACTCCTGTCAATTCCAGAGCCAAGGATCCCATGTGCATACGTGCGCTTTACAAGTCTATAAATTAAATCAAATCAAATCCGTTAGTGTTTATCCATGTTGGGGGGGGGGTCTTTGTGGACTTTGCAATGTACATAATGTAACTCCATGCTTGTAAAGGTCAGTGTTGTACTTTACTTGTATGCTTAACCATTGAGTTTATAGAACACCTGCATGTCTTGGTAATGGAATTAGAATCTCATTACCTTGTAGTGTGTCATGTGGCATTCTGACTTTGAAGGTGCTGCAGTTGAGACCTGTTTCATGTCGGTGGTTGTATTTAAATAAAGCCTAACTTGGATTTCCCTCTGGATACTGGCTAAGTATTTTCTGATGCCCTTGGTTGTTTAAAAGGGTTTGAGCATTGAATTATTTTAAAAAGTTCAGCCAAACCCTGTGTACATAAGGTAAGGAGGTTTTGACCCCTAAAGATGGTGGTTCTGCTGTGAGAATGTGTGTAGACCTAAGTAGATTAAATGAATGGATCTGGGTAGACCGCCAGCCCCTGACAAATATCTCAGAATCTATCAGTTTGTTGAAGGGAACTAAAACTTTTTGTGTTTTAGACTTTTTCATCCGCTTATCATCAGATCATGCTTCATAAAGATTCCAGGCATCTGACATCTTTTGTCACTCCCTTGGAGGCGTATCAAGTTTTTAAGAATACCTTTCGGGTTAGCCTCGGTGGCAGGCTGCTTTCAGAGAATAATGAAAATGATTCTGGGAAGTTTTCCTAATGTCTTATTTTTTCAAGACAATATTCAGGTTCACGGTAAAGATGAGTGTGAACATGAGAAGGTTCTGAGATCTATGTTGAGTAAATTTTAGGAAAAAGAACAAGACAAGTCAAGAAGGATAAATGCCGTATGGACTGAAGTCAGTCACTTAACTCGGTCATGTTATTTCTGAAAAAGGTATACTGCCTAAAATATAACTTGCAGAGAGCATTATCAAGGCTCCAGCACCTGAAGACAATGAGCAAGTTAGGTCCTTTCTGGGGATGGCAGAGTTCAATTCCAAGTTTGTGAAAGGTTTTGCCAGTGCCGTTGAGCCGATCAGAGCCTTATTAAAAAAGGGGGCACATTTTATTTGGACACCAGAGTGTAAGGTAACTTTTAGTTTAGTCAAAAGTGAAATTGGGAAGATGCCAACATTGGAGCACTTGGATACCAAATTGAAAATTATCCTTACAACTGATGCCAGTCTCAATGGACTTGGGGCGGTACTCTCTCAAGTTGTAGATGGAGAAGAAAAAGTAGTAGCCTTTTCCTCCAGAGCTCTTAGAGAAGCTAAAGTCAATTACTCCTGTATTGAAAGAGAAGCGCTGAGTGTGTTTTGGGCAATACAACCCTTCAAGTTTTATTTATGGGGGATTCACTTTACAGTGAAATCTGACCATTTCCCCATTGTTCAGATTTTCTCGTGTCATCACAGTGACCACATGACTCCTAGACTTAAGAGATGGAGTGAGGGTTTGCAAGAATTTAATGTCCATGTACAGTACATATCAGGCCTGAGTAACACATCTACTGACTGCTTGTTAAGGTTGCCAGTGGATTGTGAACATGCAAAAGAGGAGTTTGAGTGTGTTAATTAGTTGATTGAGAATTAATTGTTGAAGGAAGAATGGTCATCTTGCTCTGCTAAAGAAAAAGTATTCATCTCTCTTAAAGATATAATTTCTAAGGGTTGGCCGAATTACAAAGACCTTGATCCAGATTTGAAACCCTTCTGGACTATAAGGGATGATTTAACCTTTTGCCAGGGAAATCTGATGAGAGGTGATAGAGTGGTTCCAACTGATGAGCTTAGGGATAAGGTAATCAACTTAGCCCATGAAGGGCATTTGGGAAGGAGCCTTACGAAAGCACAGGTCAGAGAGAAATATTGGTGGCCGGGAATGGATTAGATGGTAGAAAGTGTTGTCAAAGACTGCCATTTGTGTGCCATTAATGATAAGTCTCATGTGACCAGTCATGCTCCTCTTTCTCCTGATGCAGTGTGGACCAAGTTGGGGTTGGATATTATGGGCCCTTTTGAATTAATGCCTTCTCAGGAGAGGTGTGTTGTTCTTTTAATGGACTACACCTCAAAGTGGGTTTTTTCCAAGTGCATGAGTACTGTTAATTCGAGGGGTGCAGTTCACCTCCCATGAGATGCATGCTTTTCTTAAAGATCTAGGCATAATTAATCAGAAGACAGATTTATATTCCCCACAGGCCAATGGCCTCACAGAAAGGATGAATAGGGTCGTCAAGAGTTGTGCTCAATGGGCACAGGATTCTGGAGTTTCCTTTAGTAACGCGTTAAGAGAAACTTGGTAGGCACACCACACTGTTCCTAATACTATTTCTCAAAAATCGCCTTTTGAGACTTTCAGAGGGAAGAAAGCGAATTCTAAGGCAAATCCAGTATGGCTTCCTGTTTGGAAGAAAAATGTTGTAACTGAAGAGTTAAAACAAAATAAACTTGCTGACTATTAGCAGAAATACAAATTGCGGTATGATGACAAACTGTCAGTGAGGGTGAAGAAATGGAATCTGGGTGATCATATTTGGTAAAAAAAAACAAGCATGGTCACAAACGCATGTCTAATTTTCTTGGCCCTTTTGTCATCACCGCAATTAAGAAAAATGTGGTAACTTTGGACAATGGTTGTACCTGGAGTATGTCGAGACTGGTTAAATTTTTTGGGACAACTCATTGTATAACTAGTGACCATAGTTGTGTTTCTTTGGGTAGAGGTGCAAACAATATAGTTCAACTAGACTCAGACATGTACCACTCAAATTCAAGGATTATAATTTATATTAGAATTTAGTTTCTTCCAATTTTCCTTATATTTTTTTAATAGATATACTGCAATGTTGAATTTTCGCATTGTTCTTTTGCTCCTTATTCCAGAGCCAAGACTCCCTTGGGCATACGTGCGCTTTACAAGTCTATAAATGAAATCAAATCAAATCCGTTAGTGTTTATCCATGTTGGGGGGTTCTTTGTGGACTTTGCAACATACATAATGTAACTTCATGCTTGTAAAGGTCAGTGTACTTTACTTGTATGCTTAACCATAGAGTTTATAGAACATTTGCATGTCTTGGTAATGGAATTAGAATCTCATTACCTCATGGTGTGTCATGTGGCATTCTGACTTTGGAGGTGCTGCAGTTGAGACCTGTTTCATGTCGGTGGTTGTATTTAAATAAAGCCTAACTTGGATTTCCCTCTGGATACTGGCTTTTATTAGTAAGTCCCTCATCAGCCATCATAGGAGGCTGGTTTGATTGGACTCCACTGCAGTGTATTCTGCGAATAAACTTTTGTTTTGCTCACCATGCCATTCCAGTTTGGGCCCAGTCATATGCAAATTAGTCTTGACCCTGTGCCCAATGTGAACAGTCCAGCCCGAACTGCCAGGCCAGGTTCTCCCTGGACTGGAAAAAAGCATCCTAGGGCTGGTTTTGGGCTTTCAGCCCTCATCAGCTAGGATAGCTTGACTCCAGTGGCATGGAGAGCATGGGACCCACGTTTGGCCATACCCGTCCTACTCGGGGTGACACATGCAAAAAGAGCAATTGATGGACAGAATGCAGAACAATGTCATACATTCACCCCAGTAAAGAGATTTGGGCCCAAATCCATCGTTTATTTGCTCACCATGCAGCCCATTACCTTGGGAGTAGTAAGGAGTGGTGAACTTAGAAGTTACCCTACTCTCCTGCCACAGGGTCTTCATGTACTTTGAAATGAAGTTTGTACCACAGTCTGACACCAACTCTCTGGGGAACCAAACATGGATGAAAATCCCCATCAACGCACGACTCACCAGGGGGACGTCACAGATTGGAGAGGGATGGCCTCCAGGTACTGGGTGGCATGGTCCACAAAGACCAAGATTAACCTGTTGCAGATGGCAGTCTTAGGATCCAGAGATCCCACAATGTCAATGCTCACCCTTTCAAAGGGGGTGCTGACCACAGGAAATGGCTGGATAGGGGCCTTGTGCTTCCTCACTCTCTTTCCACTTGCCTGGCAAGTCTGGCAGTTCCTCCAATGAGTATCTGAACTAATGCACATTTGGGGCCAATAAAACTAGGTGACAAGCCTTTCAAAGGTCTTGTCCTGCCCCAAATGTTCTGCTAAAGGTACATCATGAGCCAGCCCCAGTAGGAAGGCTCTGAAGCACTGGGGTACCACCAGCACATGGGCTGACCCAGGCTCAGGAACCACAGGCTCACTATACAGGAGACCATTATCCTAGTAGATCGAATGTGATCCAGACTGATCACCTGCTGCCTGGTTTGCAGCCTGTTGCCGTAAACCCACAAGAGAAGGTCACTTCTTCAGCTCCTCGCAGAACTCCTCCCTGGAGGGCCCTCCTTCCTGCTGCCTGTGGGTCAGCTCAGGCAGGTTCCCCAGTTCAGCTACCTGCTCACTTGTAGGTTGCAGGGCACCCCCTCAATGTCTGCCTCCTCCTGGACTGTGAGAACTTTGGTGGCGGGGTTCCCGGCCCCCGCCTCTTCTCTTTAAGGCAGGCAACTGGGCCACACTTTCAGGCTCCAGGTCCTCTTGAACACCCTTACTGGCTGCCGTGGACAGCGTGGTCTCACACCTCCACTCAGACAGACCCAACATCTCCAAATTTGCTCTACTTCGCTCCACCTTAGCCCAAGGGGAGCACTCCAAATCGTTACCACCTCATAGTCTCCTAAAGAGAAAAGGGACATCTCTGCGAGACCTCACCCACCTTGGGCACCCATCTCCTCCCCCAGGGCTGCACTAGCCATCTGCCAGGGTGGTGCACCAGTTGGTGCTGTCTTATCTCTCTGTGGGTACTGGGGATCATAGAAACGCTGGCCCACTTCACCATACTTAAAACATTTCAGGGGTCACCTATGAACAGGTTTACCTGTTGGGACTCTGGCTTCTTCTCAGGGGAGGCTGGGAACCCTTCCCTTTGTTCCCTTAGGGATTACTTTGGGGCCCTTTTTAGAACTCCCTCTGTTTACCCTTGCCCCCCCACTCTTCTGCTGTGGGACCCTGCCCACCTTTGGTGAGGTCTCCCACCTGATCCTTCTGGACTCGGGTGCTCACCCAGCGGTCCGCCTCCTTAACAAGCTTCGTTGGTTTAGTCAGTTTGCTATCAATAAGGTGACACAAGAACCTGGGCACACATATGATTATCAAAAATAAATAAAGTAATGTGGATGATCATAAAAAGAGACAAACGACAGCCGACACGTGTTTCATCAAAGGGCAGTGCCTATGACTCTTCAGGGCTTGAGAGCGTCATGCAGGTATCGGAGGTCCGGTGATACTTCCAACCCGGAGTGCGGGTACAGTAATGGAAAAATGTAGATTGGGATGTGGTCAGGCGGGCGGGTGCGTCCGAGACCATGGAAGAGCCTGCGAAAGCAGAACTCCTCCCGTGCTCGTCTCGTCGGTTTCACTCTTACCAACGAGACGAGCACGCTCTCAAGCCCTGAAGAGTCATAGGCACTGCCCTTTGACGAAACACGTGTCGGCTGGCGTTTCTCTCTTTTTATGATCATCCACATGTTTAAAAATGTTCAAGGAAAATATCCGGTGTCGACTACAGTTACTACCAATTACTTTATTTATTGTTGATAATCATATGTTTGCCCAGGTTCTTG
Source organism: Lissotriton vulgaris (assembly GCF_964263255.1). Taxonomy (NCBI): domain Eukaryota; kingdom Metazoa; phylum Chordata; class Amphibia; order Caudata; family Salamandridae; genus Lissotriton; species Lissotriton vulgaris. The sequence continues at coordinate 505,759,017 of NC_141694.1, forward strand.
TGTCTCATTGTAGAGGGAAGGGCTTTGCTCCTGACTCTTTTAGGGGTTTTGGGTTTTCCCCTATCCTGGCAGCACCATACTCTTAATGACATCCTTCACCTAGTTTTCCTTATTAGCTACCTGTCCGAGCGCCACTCGCCTGCTACACCAAACCCTGCACAGTAGCCATTCCTATCAATAAGGTGCTGGCCTAGCTCTGGAACACAATTATCTGACAAGTGTTCCCATGCAATCAAATTATAGAGCACTTTAAAATCATTCACTTTGCTACCCTTCACCCAACCATTCAATGCTCTACCAAAGAAAGAAACATATTCTACCCAAGTGCTAGAGTCCAGTTTCTTACAATTCATGAACCTTTGTCTATAAAGCTCAGGGGTCAACCCATACCTGGACATTAAGGCCTCTTTCATGTGTACATAAGAATTATGATCTTCAGAAGGCAAATCCAATAAGGTAGCTCGCCCATCACTGAGGAAGTGCCCCCACAACCCCGCTCCCCAATCCTTCTCAGGGACCCAATAGGAGGACATACCTACCTCATAGGCCCTGAACCATTGCCCAATATCTTCATTCTTATGAAACTTATTAATAACATCCTTGGGAATGAACACTCTTGTTTCTACTGGCACGGATGGTGTGCTGCCACAGAGGGAGTAACTTCTAAACTCTTGGCTTTCAATACCAACTCCCTCAACATCCTTTCATGCTCTAAATGCATCCTCTTTTCCTCCAAGGCTAACTTCTTATTCTCGAACTCCATCTGACCACCCATTTTGAGCTTGGCTAGCTCCATGCATTCTATCTCTCGCCCTGTCCTCCAGCCCCTCTGGGGACAGGCCCTTTGAAGAAACACTGCTGCCTGGCCTAGAAGGTACTTTCTCCCCGGTCAGGCCCAATGGCCCATCCAGCTGCCCATCTGTATTCTCTGCCTGATCCCTAGACTCTTCAAGCATTTCTAGATTCCAACCAGGCCCTCAGCGCCTTTTGGAACTCTTCCTTCTTAGCGATGCCTTTCACAGGGATTTAAAAACTTTTACAGAAGGTTTTAAGCTGTGGCACAGCGTAGGTATCCACCTTATCTTCTTCAAACTGTAAATTAATACATGCGTTGGATGCTGCTTTGCTCATGGTGAAAAACAGTTGGTAGTTCTCAAAAAGCAAAAAGAAGTTTCAAAGAAAATTCTACCAAAAAGTATGTGGTTGCATTATGGTATGCACTCACTAGTAGTGTACACCAATCACTGTATATGAGTCGCAAATGCAAGTCCAAATCCTCAACGCTGACCAACAATGTTAGAACTGGGGGTCTCTAGTTGGCAGAGGTAGATACCTTTGACCAAATAGGGACCTTTGCTTCTACTCAGGGTAAGGGGCCCCACTTCTAAAATAACCCCTGCTCACCCCCTTGGTAGCTTGGCACGAGCAGACAGGCTTCTCACAGAGGCAGTGTGTAAAGCATTTGTGAACACATATAGTAATACAGTGAAAACATTACAAGTGGACACCACACCAGTTTAATAAAATAAGTAATCTTTCCTAGACTTAACACAAGACCAAAACACAAAAATCCACAATACTTTAATCAAAAATAGACTTTGAAATGGTGGAAATAGCTTAGTAGAATGTAGATGGTAAATGCAACACTTTACTCTCAAAGTACCTTGGATGCATCACGCTATGCAAACAAAAAAGTTCCAAGGAAGGTGATGCGTCGGTTTCTTGCTTCGAGGGAGGTGATGCGTCCGTGACTTACTGCAGCGCAGGGGAGGTGATGCGTCGGTTCTTTACCAGAGAGGAGGTGATGCATTGGTTTCTTACTGTGATCTGGTGCGATGTAACAAGATGGCGCCTCAATGGGATAATCTGGTGCGATGCGACAAAAATGGTGTCTTGATGCGATGCGACAATGTTGGATGTGATGCGTGCCATGCCCGACAGCCTTGTGGCGAACTCGGTAACTTCTGAGCCATGACAGAACCTGCAAAAAGCTTCTCCAGTGATGAGACTGCGACCTCTGCGGCGGCCACACGCTTCTCTGGTGATGCAACATGCTTTTTCGATGATTCAATGGCAAACAGCTGCAGGGGTGGCACCCTTCTTTCGATGATGCAACAGCAACTGCTGCGGTAGCGACACGCTTCTCCTCATTGCGTCATGCTTCCAGCTTCAAGTGTTGCGCAGTCTTCTCAGAGGGCCCAAACAACAGTAGGCACCTCTCAGCAGGCAGAATTTCTCAGCAAGGAAATTTAGGGGAGCTGGTAGTGAAGTCTTGTATCCATGAGACTTCAGACAGGAGGCAAGCACAGTTCAAGCCCTTGGAGATTCTTCTTCAAGACTGCAAACGTACACACAAAGTTCCTTTTCTCATTTCCTTGGCAAAATAAAGTAACCACGGCAGGACAACTCCAACAGCACAGGGGCACTCTCCTCCTTCAGCTGACATGGCTAAGGGTCCTTTGCTAAGGGTCGTCTTGATTCCCAGAAGTAATCTACAGTTCTGGGGTCTGGGTTCCCCTTTTATACACAAAATCCTTTGTCTCTCAAGGCAGAGAGTGTCTGTACCTAGTCCAAATGAGTTCTGGGTGCCTTCTCCCAGTGAACATCTTCTTCCTTTGTCATTGCGGGCCAGGGTCCTCAGACACACCACATGAGGTGGAGCTAGCATTGTGGAAGGCAGGCACAGCCCTATCCTATTCAGGCCCAGGTGCTACTCCCCCCACCACTCCTCATGCAGATAGGTCTATTTAGCCTTGTGCTGACTCACCCTGTCTCCTGAAGCCACCCCAGCCCCTGACACTCACAAACCAGATATGGAATACACAACCTAGCAGAGGCAGGCTTGGATGGTTAGGCACGAAAATACCTACTTTCTTAAAAGTGGCATTTTCAAAAACAGATTGTTAAATCCAACTGCACTAAAAGATGCATTTTATCATTCTGAGTTCAGGCATACTAAACCCGAATTTCTACCTTGTTCCCTGAGTCAGTTAGGATTATAATATGTTATAATCAAAGTGCCCATTCTGGCCTATGGGAACAGGTAGCCATGCAATAGTGAAAAATGAAATTGGCTGTAATTCACTATCAGGACATGTTACACACATCAGGACATGTCCAACTACGTTTGCATAAAATGCACCCTGCCCTTGGGCCTACCTTAGGGGTGACTAATATATAGAAAAGGGAAGGTTTAGGGACTGGCAAGTAGGAGCACTTGCCAAGTCGACATGGCAGCCCCAGGCTGCACACAGGCTCTGCAATGGCAGGCCTGAGTCACATTTTACCAGCTGATTCTGTGGGTGGTAAAACCAGTGCTGCAAGCCCACCAGAAGCATTTGATTTACAGACCCTGGGCACACCTGGTGCACTGTACTAGGGTCTGAAAAGTAAATCAAATACGCCAATCATGGAGTCCCTAATCCAATGGAACAATGGGGGCACTTGCAATGTGGCACTGAATAGCAGTGACAAAGTACCCAAAGCATCTAGACCAGCAAAACACATAGCAAAAATACAGGAGGCAACAGCAAAAAATGGAAGGAAGACCCACGCCAATGGTGCCAGGTCTAACACCAGCCATATACAAATCAGTCTTGACCCTGCGCCCAATGGTCTGATCTGGCTGCTCCTCTTCTAGCGGTCACCTTGGCTGGGGTCCTGAGAAGGCACAACTCTTGGATCTGACCGTTTGGTCCAAAGAGTCGGTAGTGAAGAATAGTCTTGTCTGACTTGTGTGCACCGGGTGAGTCCATCTTGAATTCCTGATAGGTGCAGCGCTGTCTTGGTAAATGTGGTAGGTCTGCAGACCATTGTGGTACAGAGCGTTGTTGAACATCCTGCCAGGCCACTTGGGAATTTGGTTTACTTTTGAAAAGGTCTGTGGCTAGAGCCTATCTTCTTGTCTTGGTGCAGTCTGAGGACTGACTTGTCTTGGCACAGTCTATGGACTATTTTTGAGAGCTCTTTGTTTATGTGTGTTTCACTGTGTGTGTGTATGTGCTGATTCAGTGAATACGTGGATGTGCCTGATGCCAGAATGCCTTGTTGGAGTAAAGTGTGGTGTTTGGGGTGCCGATGCTACTCTGTGGAATGTCGCTTGGAGGAGCGTCAGCCTGCACCTCCGGTAGGCACTCCAGGTTTTGATATATATGTGAAGCATGGTATTGGTCCTGTTATGTTTTGTACATTGTGGCACAAGTATACGAGGGACAATGCCGAGATTCAGTGGCCACGGGATGGTACCTTTGATGAACAAAAATTGAATTATTTACAGGATAAACTATTCTCTAGAAGAATTCGACAGCCGATGTTTGATACTTAAATGGTATGGCAGAAGGAAGCTAAGATGAGGCGTATACAGGCTGAGAAGGAGTCTAGGAAGAAGGCAATGCAAAAGGTTTTGCAGAAAGCGGTAGCTTTTGACGAGGAAAAAACAGAGAAGGGTATTAAGCGTGCGGATAGGAAGTTTTGATTACAGTGTGATAGGTCCAATGTTGATAGAGAGAAGGGGGACCCCTTCGTGGAGGATTAGTTGGAAACTCGTCCCCCACCTCCCTACGCCCCACAAAGAATATACCTTGCTGTTCCGCCGTCTCAGTCTGCAGCTCTTCCTTTGTCTTCCCCTGATCCCTCCACATTATCAACAGCTTCGGCCTCCATTCATATCCGTCATGGTTTTGCAAATTACGAGTACAGTGACTGTAGGTACCCCCATAGTGTCAGCTGCTTCTGTTTCCGTTTCTCCTCCTTCTCTTACACCTACCACATAGCCATTGTTGACACTGTCACCTGCGTTGGCATCTGTGGCGTTCCCCCCGACCATGTCACCCACGGTATTGAGTTGTGTTGGGACGCCAGTGCCAGGGTCGGATAGAGGAAATTGGGCAGAGGCAAGGGGCGATTAGAGCGGGCAATGATTCGATCTGATGTGGGTGAAAAAGAGAAAAGGATGGTTTCAATCCAGGCAACACAGTGGGTCCAAAATGCAATTTATGGTTTGGAAGATATATGGAGTGTGAAGAAGGATTTTGATCCGTTTGTGCAACAACATGCTCTTCAGCACATGTCTGATATATTGATTGGTCTTTGGGAACAGTGTATTGGAGGCAAAACTCTGCAAATTGTTTATGATATTCGAGATCGTGTATATTCTGCTGGTATGGCTCCTGCAGAAGTTCACAGTATGTTGGGACATTAATCAGTTTTTGGGCAAAATTATATCATAGCACTCCGATTCAAGTATCCCAGTTTCCAATGAGGGAAGTGCACCCCATTTATCACCCTGAGAGTCCAGAGCAGCATAATGCAGAAAATATTGTTACTCAGCAGCGAGTAGAGGCTTGTTTCCAGGAGCAATGGGTTTATACCCTGTGGAAGAGAACTGAGGTGCTTGCCCTTAAGAGACAGTTGTCAGATCCTAGGAAAAATCCTACTGCATACTATAAAGAATTAACGGAAGCTGCCTCCTCGTCAGTCATGACTTTAGCAGACATTGAGACATTTTTTGGGTTGTTAGTGCCGGTAGATATATTGAGGCAGGTGCATACACAGGATCACAGAGTGGAATTTGGTGGTACATGGAATGAGATCAAGGCATGAGATAAGGAACAGAAGCCTGTTGACAAACCTAGGGCGGAGATATTGTTTTACGAAATCGCATTATTACTTATGTGTATTCTCTTTTTCCACCCAGGCGAGTAGACTGGGAAAAGTTGACAGCATGTTGCCAGAAGAAAGAAGAGAGTGTGTCTGATTTTTTTACTAGTTTTGAAGGGGTGTTTTGGGATTTTAGTGGACAGGATCTGTCAGTGGAAGGAGGAGTTTGTTTGTTAACAGGTTTGCTACAAGTTTGCTTCCTGAGATCGCAGCTCGGCTGCAAATTTCTTTGAGTACAAGGACCACTTCTTCCCCTTCAGTGATATTGAGCATGGCCCAATATTATTAACACCAGGAAAATGAGAAGGATAGAGTGGAGAAAAAGAGTAAGGATTTGAAGACGAAGGTGTTGTTGCAGCAAGTGGCAAGGGGATCAGGAAGGGGTCCGGGTTCTGGCCCGGCTCAGAGTTTACAAGGTGCCTGTAGAGGTGCTGTGCCCTTGGGGCTTAATCAGTGGGGGTATAGTAAAAAGGAGGGGCTTTGGCTAAGTGAGTGTCCAGAAATGTTACAGAAGTATGCAGTACCAAGAGGAAGGGGTTGTGAGCAGGTAGCAGAGATGAAGCTCAAGGGGATGCATCCTCAGGGGGTCGGTCAGATCAGAATTATTTTGACGATCCCCGAGGCAGACAGTATTACCATGATGATCATGATATTGATGAAGTTAAAGGGATGTCTCGTAGCTAGGACAGTAAGAGACAGGAGGTTAAGGGACCAGTTTAAATTCCTGTAGATCAGTGTGGTCCTTATGTCACAGTGGACCTACAGTGTTCGACGCTGAAATATTTGGTGGATACAAGTGCAATGAATAGCTCTGTTCCTCATTTGCTGGTCCCTGGGGGTGCCATGTCTGGCCGCAATAATGTTTTGGTAGCCCTTTCAGTCATAACGATTGTGAGCCCCATCTCCAAACCTTTAGCTTTGCCTGTTGGTCCTTTAGCAATACATTCCCCAATTTTGTTGACATCAAATTGTGGTGAAAATTTATTCGGATTGGCTTTGTTGAAGACGTTATATGCTACAATTTATGGCTCTCCGGATGGTGTTTATATAACCTTTGGACCTAATGTGGATAGTGTGAGACATTGTTTTGCAAAGGACGCTCAAGTTTCTGTTTCAGTATGTCCCGTCTTCTTTGTGGACGACACGGGAACCTGATGTTGGGTTATTACAGATACCACCTGTTTCCATCGAGATCAAGGATTATGCTGTGCTTCCTCGTATTCCTCAGATACAAAATATCACAAGCTGGGGAACAGGCTCTAATTCAGATTATGCAGGATTTGATTAAGTTGGGGGCGGTGGAGGAGACAGAATCAAGCGTGTGCAATAGTCCCATTCTTCCTATTCTTAAAAAGGCCCCTGTGGATTCCCCTGATGCACACTCTGATGTTTATCAATTTGTAATAGATCTACGGGAAGTTAATACAAAAGTTATTCCCCAGTTTACGGTGGTTCCTGATATAACAGTCCTTCTCACCATGATCCCTTCTTCGGCACAATATTTATCCGTGATCGATTTGAAGAATGCTTTCTTTAGCATTTCTGTCCGCCCTGATAGCTGCTATCTATTCGGTTTTGCTTTAGCTGGATAAACCTTTCAATTCTGTAGAGTTCCGCAAGGGTATACAGAAAGTCCTAGTATTTATAGTCAGGATTTAAAAGGTCAATGGGACTCTCTCACTATTCCCGCAGGTAATGTATTATTGCAATATGTGGATGACGTTTTGATAGCCTCCGACACCATAGAGGGTTGTCGGAATGCCACAGTACAATTGTTAAAGCATATGGCGAAAAATGGACATGAAGTGTCCCTTTCTAAATTCCAATATTGTCAACAGCAGGTCAACTATTTACGCCACCTGATGTCGAAGGAGGGTCGGAGGCTAACACCTGAATGAGTTGAAGCCATTGTTAAGATTAGGCATGGGAAAAGCACTACGCTACGTTCTCGTAGTTTTCGAAGTTTGCACTACTACACAGTATGCGAACTGCATGTAGCACAGTGCGAACACGTGTAGCGTAGTATAGAGCAGCGGCCATTTTTTGCTTGATCGTGGTCCTCAACGTCAAGTTGGTGACCGCAAGCAAGCAAAATGTTATCCTAGTGATGCTTTTTCCTTGTTCGCGAGTGTTGAAAATAATCCTCCCTGCGAGATTCTCAGTGCGGGAGGTCTGGTTTCGCATTGTGAGTGGTCGTGTATGCTCGGGACTACCAGTTCCATGTCCGCGTTGAGAAAGCTGCCGCTCGAGTAAAAATCTCCTCGAGCGGCAGAAAACTACAGCTCGCACTGTGCAAGATGCTGTTTTCAATGATTGAACAGTGCCGGATGCTTGTCCGCACTGTGCAATCATTGAAAACGGCATCTTGCACAGTGCGAACATGCTACTACGCAGTCCGCTTAGTGCTACGCGTAGCTCGCGTAGTGCGAAGTGCACTTTGCATAGCTTCGCAAAGCGCTACTTCACAAACTACGCCCAGCCGTAGTTAAGATTCCCGTCCCCAAGACTCAAAGGGATGTACGTGCGTTCATAGGATTCACCTTGTATTGTCGGCTCTGCATTCCTGCTTACTCTTTACTAATACAGTCTTTGCTTTACCTAACCATTAAAGATGTGCATGAAACCTTGCCCTGGACGCATGAATGTCAGCATGCTTTTGCACATTTAAAACTTGCACTTTGCTCTGCACCTCTGTTTGGCACGCTGGATTACAAGAAGCCCTTTGTGCTGTACGTGTACAAAGCAGCTGAATGCGCACGCTCTGTGTTAACACAAGCCATTCGAGGTAAACAGAGACTGTTTGCTTATTTTTCTGCAACGCTTGACCCTGTTGCCAGAGCCCTCCTGGGCTGTTTGCGAGCCACTGTGGATGCCACAGTCTCTATTCAGCAGGGCTCATTCTCAATCAGGATCTCACAGTAATGGTACCACATGCTGTGGATGTACTCTTGAAAAAAAACAAAGACACAGCACCTTACCCGTGCTCGTCTGACTGGATATGAATTGACATGGTTTGCACCTCATCTTACTATCAAAGGATGTGCCACACTGAATCCAGCCACATACTACCCCTCCCTTCTAGAGAAGGGGACACAGATGTCCATGATTATTTGTTTCGCAAAGACAAAGAGAAGAAATGACAGGTAGACTTGATTGATGTTACCTTATCTGACCCGCAAGAGGATCAATGTTGATGGCTCTTGTTTTAAATTGACATAAGGCACTACTACAGTGGCGCATGCTATTACCACTCTGGGTGGTCCATAATTTGGGCCGCCTCTGGGCAGAGAGAGGATTCTTAACATCACACTGGACCAAAATTCAACACAGTCCGTTGATACAGAGGCTTCTGACAGCTTTGACTCATCCCAAACGACTGGCAATAGTAGAATTCAGTGCCCATAAAACAATTACTGATGATGTTGGGAAATGAAATGCATTTGCAGATCAGACAGCTAAGGAAACAGCCAGATTAAATATATTTGTAGTGGGTCCCTCTAGGTAGGTGCCAAACAAAGGGATGTTTGAGGACACAGTAGCCAACGTTAGGAGGATTCAGAGTGAAACAATAATAGAGAAGTTGGCTGTGCAGCAGGAGAAAACAGGGCATTCAGATGACGAGGGATGTGGGACTGATCTGTCTGAGAAACAGAGATGGATGTCACCAAATGCATATGTACTTCCTGTGGTTACGATGGCACATGGTCCAGCTCATATTAGCGCTAAGGGTATTTGTAAACTGTTAGATCCTGTGTAGAGCAATGACAACATTTCAAAGTTTGCCACTCACTTGGTGAAATGCTGTATGATCTGGCTTTAGACACAATCCTGGGAAGGATACCCCTACTCCTTCTGGTAATGTTGCCCCTCCCTCCTTCCCTTCCTTTTGAGGTTCTCTAAATAGACTGTATAGAATTGCTACAGGTTAACAACTTGAAATATGTACTAGTGGTAGTTTGTGCTTTTAGCATGTAGATTGAGGCTTACCTCACAAAAAAACACTACCATGTCAACAGCAAAGGCTCTTATTAAGGAGTTTTCCCCCGCTACAGTTTGCCCTGCTTGATCTGGAGTGACAATGGAAGTCACTTCAACGCCAAACTGATCCAACTGATATGCTACGGTTTGTATATCCAGGAAAATTTCATGCAGCTAACCACCCTCTGTTAGCAGGTTTAGTTGAGAAGTACAATTGTACTCTCAAGTTAAAATTGGCAAAGGTAAAGGAGAAAGGAGAGTACTGGGTTGCAATGGCCAGATGCATTACCCCATTCTTTGTTGTCCACTAGAATGACAGCCCATTCCAGGGCCAGATTATCTCCCTATGAGGTCATTTTCGGTCGTCCAGCGAATGTGTGGGGTGTCCCTAGACAAAAGAGATTTTCGGATATTGAGTACCCTTTGTTGGTCGACTACTTGTATGAACTTACTAAAAGCGTGCGTTCTATCCACAAACAGATACACAAGGCGTTATCTCCAGCACCTGATGGGCCTGGGCACACAATTCAGCCTGGTGACCATACACTGATTCAAAGTTTTCAAAGATGAAAGGGCCCCTATTTGGTCCTCATCGCCACGAGAACATCGGTGAGAGTAGAAGGTCAGAAGAACTGTGTACATGCATCTCACTGTAAGAGAGTGCTGCTGCCCCGGCCTATGACGCCTGGGTAAGAGAGGGCATCGGATACAAGAAACTGAAAAAGTTCCGCAATGCCAACAGTTCTCGAATGCTCAGTTGGTTTAGATGCACACAGAAGCAGAAAATGAGGTTGTGTTGAATGAAGCTGTTCCCCTGGAAATAAGGGCTGCTCAGGGTTCCACTTCACCTGACCCCTTGGAATCTGAGCTACAGTCCTCAACATCTCCAGAATTTAAAATTCTACTTCTAGATGAGACAGTGCCTGGAAATTACAGGTTCAATTTGCATCCTCAGCGGACAGGTGGTTCGGCAAAAGAAAAGTGACTGTGGTTAGGGATGGACTTCATTGCATAAGACAAGTAAAAGGTCCCTCGTTTTTGCATCTGCTTGTTAAATTAGGAATCAGAAAACTGTTGCAATGCCTGTGACGCAGGGCAGGATAAGCTGAGGGTATTTTCCAAGGAGGGAAAGTGCCCTATCCTGAGAACAGTGAACAATTGTCGACGAGCTGCAAGTGCGTGGCTCCACCACTACGTGCTCAATAGCACCACCGAGGATTCGATGCCAGAAGCCCGCCAGGGAGACTTAGAACAGACCCTGATGCTTGATCTTAATGGGGCTTTTTCTTTTCCCTGTTTTTCTTTTTTTTTAGTGTTTTTGTGCATTTTCTCCAGCATTGGTTCAATTTTAAGGTGTTCTTTCTTTGACACTTTGATCTGTGAACATAATTGTAGAAAAAGGTACTTTGTGATCGCCCTCTTGCAGTAGATGAACAAAGTTGTGTTGCTCTACGCCCAGGGTGGGTTGGTTTTGAATAATTGCTCAGTAAAAAAATCTTTTGGGTTGTAATTAGGTTCCTGCTCCTATTGGGGGGAGGGGCGCTGCTTTGGGTAATGGATAGTTCTGAGACTCCATTTTCATGTGTTTTGTATCATGCAGTTCCCTCTTATCATAAGAAACGCACTATGCACAATAATGTTTTCCTGGATACCCAGTTTTTTTGCCTTGAAAAAGTCTGAGTGCAGACCAAACATGTGTCGGCTAACCGTGCGCTGGTAATTTTAATGTTTGGACACAAATAAAGGATATATGAAACCTCTGCTGATGATCTGATTGGAGGATTTTGAACTTATTGGTTCTTCTTCATCATCCTCATGGTGTAAAGACTTAAACTACACAAGTGAATCAGTTTGACCCATGACCAATACTGCTCTTTGGTTATTCTAATAACCTTAAATCAAAAGGTTGTGCTGCACTAGCTTTGTTTGTTGTAATTTGTTGTATGCATATTGTTGCTTTAATGTGCAGATAGTACCTCCAGGTAGTAGGTGTTTGGAAGCTGAGGCAGCACCCGGTTGTCAATATTGCAACACATATATTTATCACACCTAATACTAAGATTTCTAAATAAGAGGGTATTTTTTGGATGTGCGGTTACTTCCCTCCAAGGGATAACTACTACCTGTTCTTCTGCTGAATGCTGTGAAAGATCTTCAAATGGTTACCTCAAAACACCAAATGGACCATCATGCAAGCGCTCATCACCAGAAGGCTGGACTACCGCAACACATTCTATGCCAGAATCTCCAAACAACTCCGACAGAGATTTAAGATCATGCAGAATACCAACGGAAGCCTCCTACCTAACACCACACCTCATGAAGTTTCACAGGCTCTATATTTACAAATTCTCACACGCACATTAAAAGCCCTACACAATACACAACAAGATACCTAAACAGTCGCTTTCACCAACCCACCAGACACGTACTCTCTGCGTCGCTTTGACTCACACACACTCCCCGCATCCACAAAAGCAAAACTGGAGGTCACTCATTCTCCTACATTTCACCTTTGGAATGACCTCCCTCAACACATCAGTACCTCGTCCTCATTTCTTGAGTTCTGCGAGACACAGAAGACCTGGCTCTTAATATAAACACCTTAGGGACCACACACCTACACACCTGCTCAACACCTGGATACCCTCTTGGGTGATTAGTGCTCTATACAAATCAACATAACATGATAACATGGCATAACATAAAAGGTTCAGTTATTTTCCATGGCTGTAGAAGTGTAGTAAAGTAAGGGGAGTGAAAATTAATTAGGTATTTTGCTTAGCAAAGAGTTCCTGATTAGTCTTTCATGAACACTGCTATTTAGGAATGGTAAGAGTAAATATTGATACTACAGATTCTGATGTCCAAAGTGAAAGGGATCCTTTAGGTAAGGGCAAGTATTTTATGTTTCCCTGATCACAATTTCAGTTTGGCTAATGATTACCAGGTGTGGAAAGGTTTGCACATCTTCGTACCTCTATTATGGTACTACAGGCCAGAGACTATAGGAAACAACATTTACAACGCTGTTTCCACAACATGGCACGTTTACAACACAGTTGTTACAATGACAGTGTTGTTACCGTGCGTAACATTACATCGCAAATCGTTTCAACGACATGCTGTAGGGGACGCGCTTGTGTTGGATTTACAATCCATCACCTTCCCTGCTGTTGCACAAACTGGGGTATGAATAGTAAATAATACTATTCCTAAGGTCAGAGCGCCCCCTACAGCAAGTCATTGTAAAGACTCACGATGTACTGATTCGCATTGTTACAATGCAGTTGTTGTAACAACAGAGTTGTAAAGTTGTTTCCCGTAGTCTCCAGTTTGTAGTACCATAACAGAGGTACAAAGATGTGTAACTTTTCCACACCTGATTTGTACCGTGATAAAGTCTTTTTTGGTTGAACATGAAATAGCTTAAAAAAACAAGAGACAAAAGGAATTTGGCAAAAGAGGAACAGTTTGTTTAATTAAATAGTGCGACCAGGAGAACAATTACAGGCATAGGATCTGAGGGATATCTCAACTTACAATTGATCTGAAATGGATTTATAAACAATTCATTGAATGCCATAAAAAGTTCAGGCAAGACATTTTCGGTAAGAAATGTAAACTGCTGTCTTTGGAGTTGTAAATAATGTATTTGATGGGGAATTCAGGTAGGTCTTGGTCTTACGTGAACACAATACTGCCTGTGGGTAATATGTCCAGATGTCCACAATTGAGAGCAAGTTATCACTGTATGTACTGGGTGTGCTTTGTCCTGATTGGCTATATGTTCCTAACCCTATGTGTCTTCTGACTTTATGGTGTTTTGGGAGCGCGCGTACCCCTCCAGCCATGTGTGCTTTATTGGGACCAATCTCCCTTGACCATTGTGGTGCGCTGTGCTTATCTGTGGGGTTGATATGGGGTTTCCTGTTTGTGAGTTTGTCTGCCAGCTTAATGCCACTTCACCTGTGACCTGTCAAACAGTGATCTCAGTCAATCAGGGGAGTCGATCTTACTTGGTGCCTGTTGCCTGTTGCGTCATTCTTGCCGCCACTGCCAGGAGAGTCACTTGGGCAGTCTACAGTCCTGGTTCCGGCCGCGAGCGAGGACGCCTGCCGGGACTAAGAACCTCAGCCTTGTCAGTGGCGCACACGCTGGCCACGCATGCCCCAAAGCGTTGGGAGGCACTTAAGAACACCGCAGGGCTCCCGTAGCGTGGGACGAGCACAGGCGCGCCCAGAAAAGCCCGGGCAAGCCCGGACCAAGGTCGGGCCCGTCCACGCCCATCAGAGCCTGGAGGAGGCTGGGCTGGGCCACCCCTGTCATCTACTCCCTGGCATCTACCTTCTCTACAAAATCCCAGGTAATGTGAAAGTCCTTGCTACTCTTGGCTTGCTATTCAGTGTTGCGTCACATCCTGATATTTGGGTATTTGGCCTAGTAGAGTTGCTACCTCGACATGAATAAATGGAAGCGAGTTGCTCGGACTTTAGATGCATTCATCTTGAGGGCGGAATCTTTGTTGACCCACAAAATTGAAATTATCGAACACCGCTTTTCCCAGGACCCTGTATCGTTACAGACTCATTTATCACTAAGTGGTCCTAATTCAGACTGTCCATCACATCCATCTCCCCAAAAGTCTACTACGAGTCATTCAGCCTCCCCTAATTCTGCCCTATTAAATCAGGATGTACCTGATATGACTGCTCTGGTTGTGTCCTGTATTAACACTAGAGCACAGGTTGCCATGTCCCAAAGAAATGCTAAGACGAAAGTTCCACAGAATAAACGGAAGCAGACTGCTGGTACTTTAAAGACAACAACTGCCAAATGCTCTTGTCCTTCCAATTCCACATCTGACCCTGTAGTTACCCCAACAAACCTTAATTCTAACTCCATGGGTACCAGATTGATATCATTCTCAACCTATCAGGATGGGTTACTGACCTAGACAATACTGAGGAAACTGTGCTTGTAAACTCTGTTGAGAAAATCCTGGAAACTGCATTGTCCCAAATTAAGGAGGCGTTCAATAGGAATTTTGACCTTCTATGGTGAAGGTTACAGAGGATGGACTCTATAATGGACAATCTTAGTGGTACTAAAGAGAACTGTATCTCAGACAATGCGGGGGGCTTTCTGCCAATGCCGAATCTTACAAATCATGGGTCCAATTTACAATTGCCAAGCTCCACCCTGCATAAAGATATTTAACAGCTAATTCATGTATCACATGCGAAAAACATGATAGCCTTTCTGTTTCACATCCTAACTATGAGCAGAGAAACAAACAAGACATACCCCGAGTGCCCAATATTAATACGCCAGATTTAGGTAATAGCCATCTTAAGCATCCTCACCTTGCCCTAATTTTGGTTTTAATGCAAGTAATCTAAGTGTGGGCACAATGGCTACGGACCGCAATAGGAGTTGTAGCCTGAGACCCAATGCTGATGTCTTGAGTCTACCCCCTGCTGCCTGTCCCTATGTGCTGGTTTTGGCTGGTGTTCCAAATCTCTCTGGCGATAAGACAGAGTCTTGGATAGACTTACGCAATAAGTCAGTGGATTGGTTTGTCAAACACAAAAGATTTCAACCCTCAGACATGAATGAAATTCTTACGGTCAGGCGTGTCAGGTGGGTTGGTCACTCCCCCAAGAATATTAGTGGCGACTGTATTGTTATTATTTTTTGTAAACCCGAAATGATCCGTCGCCGACTAAGTATCCAAAAGCTACCACTTATACCAAATTCTAGTATCAGTGCGCTCCCATTGGGTTACTTTTATAAACCACAGCATATACCTGCCAGGAATGTTCATGTTTTGCCGCTGGTAACTAACAGGTTTCAGGCCCTTTCTAATCTGGATGCCCAAGATTGACAACCACCTCTATTAGTAGACCAACCTCATTTTGTAGAAAACCTCTTAGGTTTTACACCAGTCGCCCACATTGATATGCCAAAAACACACAAGGTAGAGTTGGTCAAACTAGTCGCACTTCAAAACAAAGTTAATAGATACAGGTATTAGCAGATTGTGCATCATATAGGTGTAACTATACACCAGAGAGTCTGGTAGGTGCCAATCAGGATAAGATACCCCACTACCTAGGGTATCAATAATCACAAAACACAGAGTGAATTGTACAGTAATATACACAAAGCAGGTACCCTGGCAAGCTAATCATTCATATCTATGATTTTACAGATCAATCTTTGGAGCTAAAACAATACCACGATGATGAGTGAAACTTTCTATAACAGGATTTATGTATAAAGACAGATATCATTCATTTCTTACAAGTGTTTATTCGCAAGTAAATATCAAAGGAAAGTTATGCTTCCTCACTAGTACCACAACCAAAGTTTAAACATTCCCAAAAAATGATTTCTGTGGTTTCTGTGATGTATTCTTAGTCCCACTTCTTAGTCAGGTAGAACAAGAAACAGCCAACGCGCGTTTCGTCACCACCGTGACTTCCTCAAGGCTTATATTGTGTAATCTCCGAGCCCTAATATCATTTTCTTTGGCTCTGATATCCCCAAAAATGCTGAGGGTTCTTGGTCCTGATTCACAAATAGACAACAATAGGCAGATTGTAGTGACTGCTATCGATCCCCGCTTCTCCTGTTATATTCCGGGTATCAAAGGCATCAATTGCGCATCTACTTCCGGCACCGCAAAAACAAGGGCCCCAGTCAGAAGTACTCAGCCTGGCTGGCGTCAAAACAAAGTATACATGTACCTCAGAAAAGTTGTTTTGGACAAAGTTATAGTCGGTAAAATTTGACAACAGCAAAACAATCTATGTTAGCAGATTCTTCAAAACATGTAGATATCCACACACATGAAGTATCATAGGCAAGACCATTCCAAAAATATACGAACTGCCATCTTATTCAAGGCGCAGTTTAATTGCAGTTTTCTGGGGACTGTGATAAGACTCTGTTAATTAGTGGCAACAGTTCCCACACGCTGATCCCGTCTCATTATGCTGTAGAGGGGAACACCACAAACATGAAGTAAGTTCCACACCTGGCTAAATCAATGGAACCCAACATTCAGTTCACCTTTACATTCAGTAATGAGGCAATCAACTTTCTAGATCTGAAGATCAAGCATGAGAATGGTATGATTTTTACCTCATTTTTTACATAAGAAACAGATCACAACACATTGTTGCATTTCTCGAGTTTCCAACAGATGAATCTAAAGGATAAGCTTCCATTTGGCCAATTTCTTCGAATAAGACGGAATTGCTTTTTCAAATGCCAAGATTCTGTTGGAGAAATTGGTAGAATGAAGGTATCCCAGACAATTGACAAAGAGGGCGATGAAGAGGGCTTGGTTTACACCAAGAGAATCCCTGCTAACACCGGAAGACAAGAATAAGGAAATGCCTTTGGTGTGCGTAACCACCTTTTCAGGATCCACGAAAGACGTCCCAAAAAAATCATCAGACGGAATTGGCAATGCGTGAACGGACTTAAGGAATTCAAAGAACTGCCAATATTTGCTTTGAAAAAAAATAGAAGCATTAAGGAATAGCTTGTTAGGGCTAACACAAAAAAGAAAAAATCCAACCTACCCTACACTCGATGTTAGCACTTCCGCCAGTTAATGGTTACCATCCATATGGGAATTGTATAGCATGCAGCACCACTTTGGAAGGTACAAACTTTGCATATGGCAACAAAATTATTAAGTATGAGGAATTCACTAATTGTAATACCTCGAACGTAGTATACTGTGTTATCTGTCCATGTGGTCTGGCATATGTTGAAAAAATCACACAAGTAAAAACTTGGATAACACAACACAAATCTAGAATAAAATGCAAAGTGCTATCAGCGCCAGCGCCAAAGCCCTTCCATGCTCATGACGAGTTCAGCTCGTCATGAGGCACAGTGGAGCTGTGCTTATGATGAGCTGAGCTCGTCATGAACAATGGTATTCAAAGAATGTCTGCACAGGAGGGGAAAAGTCACAGCAGCCAAGGTGTTAAACACTGTATGAAAACAAGAAAAAATTGGTTCCTTTCTGTGGTTCTTGAATTTAAAGTACAATTTACTTTAAGGACTGAGACACCTACAACATTTCTGATCTCAATGATATGTACCCAGGAATTGTTCCACAATTATCTCTCAAAAAACATAATTTTCATTAAAATCAAATTTATTAAAAACTTCATCAGAATCAAATACGGTATATACTCAGTAATTCTACCTTTAAAAGCAATCACAGTACATTAACATTCAGCACAAAATACAAATTCACAAAAATTCACAAAAAGTTAAAAAAGTAGCCAAGTTGTCGACGCGTTTCGGTGTTTGAAATTGATGGTACACCTTCCTCAGGACTACAAACAAATTTCTTCAATCTAAAAATATACGGAACAGTCAATTAGTGTACATTCATTGAGAGTTTTCATTTTCAGAAAGTTTTTTACAATACTAAAGGTGTCAAAACAATACAATAAGATTCTCTTACTCAATTCGCAGTATTCAATTTGCGGTCTCAGTCTAAATCCTGGGGATAGATAAATCTTATCCACTGTTATGATTCCGGTTTATTCCTTTAAAAACCTGTGTGTACACAATGATAATTTGTGTACGGTTATTGCGTTTAATTTTTCTTTCGCAAAACTACAACCTTTATTCATTTGCGAAAGAAAAATTAAACGCAATAACCGTACACAAATTATCATTGTGTACATACAGGTTTTTAAAGGAATAAACCGGAATCATAACAGTGGATAAGATTTATCTATCCCCAGGATTTAGACTGAGACCGCAAATTGAATACTGCGAATTGAGTAAGAGAATCTTATTGTATTGTTTTGACACCTTTAGTATTGTAAAAAACTTTCTGAAAATGAAAACTCTCAATGAATGTACACTAATTGACTGTTCCGTATATTTTTAGATTGAAGAAATTTGTTTGTAGTCCTGAGGAAGGTGTACCATCAATTTCAAACACCGAAACGCGTCGACAACTTGGCTACTTTTTTTACTTTTTGTGAATTTTTGTGAATTTGTATTTTGTGCTGAATGTTAATGTACTGTGATTGCTTTTAAAGGTAGAATTACTGAGTAAATACCGTATTTGATTCTGATGAAGTTTTTAATAAATTTGATTTTAATGAAAATTATGTTTTTTGAGAGATAATTGTGGAACAATTCCTGGGTACATATCATTGAGATCAGAAATGTTGTAGGTGTCTCAGTCCTTAAAGTAAATTGTACTTTAAATTCAAGAACCACAGAAAGGAACCAATTTTTTCTTGTTTTGCTACTTTTCCCAGTCCTTTCTGGGTGTGGAAGGGAAAACTCTCTCTTTTGTTAAAGTTAAACACTGTATGGATACAAATCAAACTCCACTAGAAATGAAATGGACAGTCCTTAAACACATCAAAGGAAAAATGCCAACAAATCTATTGACAAACTATGAAGCAAAATTGATCTTGAAGTTAGGAATGACACATAATCGGTTAAACAAACTTTCTCAATTCATGCACTGCTTCTACAAGATACATTCCACACCAGTTCTAATGTCTTTATGCCCGCAAACACCCTCTGATTATGAGAAATTAACAGAGTCCTCTATTATGCTGGTTAAACTCCTGGTAAAATGATGGAAATGAGCCGTTCTAATAAATATAGTTCGATCATGTTCCCCCACATGTTAACATATAGTGGCTAGATAATCCGGTCTCTTTGTTACGAAACACATGGTTTCACATGATCATAAAGTAAACAGGAAGTCAGGCACTTCTGGGAGACATCACGTCAATGTACCAACATGAACGTACACAAAGCACCAATAAAAAGCCGAATGCAACCTTTACCATGTGACCAATACGGAACCCGAGAGCCGCAAGACGAAAGCCGGATCAGCGTCCAGAGAGCAAAGTGGTGCGAGCTCTAAGAAAAATGAAGACTGACTCTAGAATACACTGAAGGTAAAGGGCCTTCATTGCATACCAAACGAAGTAGGCATGCATGAGAGGACAAGGACACCAAGAGGCACAGAACATGCATGGTGGGAGGACGTATAGATAACTCCGTAAGACCCGAACCCAATGTAAATAAAGTGTGTAATGCCCAGGTCATGCATACCTGCTAAACAACAGCTAGAGCATGAGCAAATCCACTAGGCCTGGGCGTTAAATTCCGTTCCATTTGCGGAATTTGCGGAATTTGGGTAATTTTGCGTTCTGCTGTGAACGCGAAATTGCGCAAAAATTCTGCATTCCGTGACTTCCCAAAATTTTTTGCTTGTTCGCGTTCTCAGATGCGCGTTCGCGAGATATTTCCCCCGAGCGCACAAACAGCGATTGCGAACAGTAAAAAAGCACTGCGAACAAGCAATTGCGCGTTTTCGGGAAATGTCTGTGTGTTTGCAGAGATTTTTTACTGTTTTGCAAATATTTGCGTAACGCGATTACGCAAATTCCACCCATCACTATTTACAGGGGCAACACCAGAAGACATTTGATAAATCGGCACCACCTGCATGTACAAATTCTGTCATGCCAATTACTTCATGCTCAACCTGATTCTTCCTGACAACACTTCTAATTAAGTATATTGACGTTTCGGCACCCGCATGTTCTAACCAAATACCAAAAATACGTCGAGACATAAAGGGACAAAAATATTTCAATTTGCATATTCATACCCACAGATGAAGAGAAGAAACAAGATGTAATTCTTCAGTGCCCTGTTCAGTTGGATAACAGGATCAGTCCTAAGAGAATTCTTGACATTAGGTATGCAACATGAGCAAAATTGAGGTTATGCTTATTAATAACACAACATTTGGATTTAGAGAATATAACTTTTCTTTATGATTTTTAGATCACAAAGTCCAACACAAAAAATCCCAGCCCTGAGGAAGACCTTCGTAGAATTCTCCTGGTCTCCCGCACGAAGGTCAAAACGCTTCGGCACACCCACAATTCACTGTTCTATCTCACGTGACTCCGAATATTACAAAACACGATTGTGACTGAAAAATTGATTTATGAGTTTAGCAAAGTTAAGATGGTCTAAACATTAGGAAATTGTTGGAAATGTACTCTGATCACAGTATTATTTTTTAGGACCATCAATTGAAAGGCTATTGAGGATAAATTTTGTTTAGTCTATCCCGATACATATATATAACTGAATAGGACGTTAAGGTTTATGATTTCTGCACAAGAATTAATGTGGGTAAATAAGCTTCTTGTACTGGTTTTCTATGCATGGCTAACTCTCATGTAAAGTATTTTTTTGTCGGATAGTATGTAAAAAATTATGTGAAAATAAGCACTGTGATAAAGATTTGTATATTAGATTTTTGAATTAAGTATAACTTGTCTTAATGAATGTAATAATATCGAGTAAATCATATCCATAAAAGAGTATACAGATGTGATTGCTTCTTGGTTATTGTTGCACTAGCAGAGAGATATGTTGATGTTCATCTACCCAAGTTTATAAGTTGTTAAAAGAAATGCATTTCATAAATTGAAATTTGACTTAGGTAGAATATTTAGGCCTAGATCTGGAGTAAAATATTGAATTCATGGTCCCAGAGGTATTCTCATTTGTCTTACATTTAAGTTGGAACGTAGCAGGTCTACAGTCAAGTCTTGGTGACGATAATATGCTGCGTGTAATATCGGACCATGATATAGTTATGTTTCAAGAGACTTGGGCAACTCACAAATTATATATTGAGGGTTTTCATTGTTTTAGTATAGTTGCACCCACCACACCCCAAATTTGGTCGACCGTCGGGGGTTTATTCCTTGGGATTAATGTTGTTGTTGGAGGGAGCTTTAAGGTCTTACCAACCAATAGTCGTAATCTCCAAAAATGGATATACAAAAGGAGAGTATCTTTTAATTTAATACATTTTTTTAACAATGATTTTTATTCTACTACAAATAGGAATTTGACTGGTCTTTTTGATTCTATTTCTAATTTAGACTGCCAGCAAGGTTCAGAAGGGGTTACCCAGATTCTCTTGGCTGGTGATTTTAATACAAAACTCATAGATATGTCACACGGTGTGGGTACATTCAACCGACGTCCCGCTTCCCGCGGGGGTGCAGAGTTGGATACATTCCTGAGCCTCCATAATCTTGTCAACGTTATGGATGTTGTGGGTGTTTCACATGACATTAACCACCAAGCACCTACTTTAGGAGGAAGGGATTGTTCTTCAACCATAGATTTTATCTTTATCTCCCCGCCTTGTGGACTGCATAATGGCCGCAGAGGTTACTACCATGAGCCATGCGGACCATAACCCTCTTAAAATAGTCTTGAAATTGGTGCTCGCCCCATGTTCTCTAACAAATGTGGGGCCAGGAATATAATACCATCAAATGACAACCTAAAATTAACATGGAGGGGTGTTGATAGTGGCAAATTGTTTCAGATACTAGCGAAGAAGAATATTAGGCCTGGGCGTAAATTTCGTTCCGCTCGCGGAATTTGCGATATTTTGACATTTTCACATTCCGCGGAGAGCGCGAAAATGTCAAAACTTTCGCAATCTGCAGTGAAACTGAAGTATTTTTTTGTTTGCACTTTAAAAATGCGTTCTTGTGCGGGTGGTGTGATTTACCGGGTCCCTGCGTTCGCCGACGAGATTTTCTATCCGTTCGCGTGCGCCACTAGATGTTGGATTGTTGTAGCTGGTCACACTATCCCACAAGAGTTTGCGATCGCGACCACGTCATTCGACCAGGAACAGGAAATAAGCATCACAAGCAAGATGGTCGCGCACATTAGCGACCGCATGGGCAAGTTAGAGATAAATGTCCCTGCCAACATGAAAAATCACATCGCGAACGGGCTGGAAAAGCAATATCCGCATCTTCGCGAAAGTTCCGCATGCTTGCGGGGATTTTGAGCAATTTCGCAATAATTTGAGAAAAGTCAGTTTCGCAAATTCTGCCACCCCTAGAGAATATGCACCTTATTAACACATGTTTATCGATTTACAAACCACACCCAGGGGCAGTCCAAGATTTTACAAAACTTTGCCTGGCAACTAAAACTCTCTTGTCGAAACCTATCCCTCGGGCAAAAAATTACCCACAATGGTTTGACCATGGTGCTCTGAGGCTGTGTAGGGCTTTAACATCTAACCCAAGGTGTACAGCAGACGTGAGGTACAATACAGCAATTAGTAATCGGAAAGGAGCTCTTCTAAATGACCGCTGGGAAGCCTTATCTAAGGCTGCCACTATAAAAAAGGGCAACATATGTTGTTCTGCCATGAGGCACTTGCGTTCTATGGGCCAGCTGTTAACACCTCTTAGCTGTACCATCTTGAGTGAGTCGTGGGAGAGGCACTTCTCAAAAATCTACGCTACTGCCCACAAGGGGCTGATCAGTATGGACTTAGCCGATTATCTAGCATGCAAATAACTTTGTGTGAGGTGCAAGAAGCTATCCACCAGAGCCGTGGGAATAAGGCCCCGGGTCCGGATGGGTTCCCTATAGATTTGATTAAATGGAAACCAGGGTTCTGGGCACCGCTTCTTCTGAATGTTTTCAATAATTTACCGTATGCCCCGATGCCAAGCACCTGGGCCATGAGTACCATAGTTCCAATTTTTAACAAGGGGGACCGGTATGAACCTATTATTATTGGCCCATCGCCTTGATCGATAATACCCTAAAGATATTGGGCAGAGTTTTATACAACAAGATTTTAAAGTTGTTAAAGGAAAGTGGCATTTTAGAGCCTTGTAAGCTGGTACCAATGAACAGTGTTTAAATCTTAACCTGGTCATTGGGAAATATACCATTGCACGATCCTCTCCAGTCTATATGGCATTCAAGTACCTATCTTCCGCTTTTGACCACCTAGTTAATAGGTCTAAGCTCTGGTCCATCCTATTAGCATATGGACTGGATGAGCCATTGGTACATTTTCTGGTGCATCTCCATAAAGACCTTAAGTCCCAGGTTAGGATTGGTAGTGGTGGTGAAGTGTCTGGAGCCATTGGGGTGTCAGACAGGGTTGTGTTCGGGCACCCTTGCTTTTTAATATTGATATCAATGGATTGAACAACTCGCTGAAATCTATGACCCAAGATGTCCCCAGAATTAATGGGAAACCACTCCGGTACTATTATACGCAGATGATGCGGTCCTCATTGGCCACACTCCGAACTCTCTGCATATCTTAATACAGACCTTTGTTAACTAAATGGGCAGTCTAGTTCTATGCGTCAATTTAAAAAAATCTTTTATATTGTCCTGCGGCCCCAGAAAATGCCAGCTCAGCTCTAATATTGCAGGTAGTCAACAATTGACAGGCACTAGTACATTTCCTTATCTTGGGGTGGTCTTTGCTGCGAACAGCTCATAGACTGAGAATTTGGCCCACTCTAGGAGCAAGTTCTCAAAGGCCATTAATTCCATCCTTAGCTTCCCTCACCCAAAGGACACAGGTGCTATTTTAGCTGTCTTACATTTCTTTAAATCTCAATGTGTTCCAGTAGCCACGTATGGAGCCGAGATCTGGGGCAACGCAAACAGCCCCTGGATTCAGCAGGAAGAAAATAGGTTTTGCAGAAAGCCGTTTGGTGTCCCAATCTCCACTCCACATCATATCTTCCATAGGGAACTTAATTTAAATTATAGTAACAATTTTATTAATGCTCATCCTGCCCTTCTTTGGCTATCAGTCTGGAAGAATCAGCCCACTTCTTTAACCAGAGACATCATCAGTGACTGTGTTAAATGTGAGAAAGGAATGGATATCTCTTGCCTTGTGGGAGTGTACCATAGTCTTTGTAGTGTTAATACATTTAACATTTTCTGAAATTCGAGTACAGTGGAAACATTCCATAAAAATGAGCTCAAAAATACACAGAAAGGATTGGTACAGAATCGAGAAAACATTTTGCCTCAAGCTATATGAGCATAGAACAGTATAGGCATCCTTTACCCATTCATCTCACCTTACCAATAAGCCATTGGGAAAGGAGCCTTCTATTCCGTTTAAGAAAGGGCACTGTTACATTAATGTTCTGATTTCCCCTTGGCTATCACCCTGACCTTGATCATGTCCCTTGCGCATGTGATGGTGTGAGTGGACAAACTATCTTAAATTTGTTGTTTCTCTGCAAATATTATTTAAAATACACCAAGTGGCTTTTAACGCCATTTTTTAAAAAACAGAGACCAATTTGCCTGGACAATGCCTACTTTTGGTTACTTACTATGGCCAATGAAGAATTGGACTTTCTCACTAACACTTTTTTGAAAATCGCTGTCCAACTCCTGAGCCCTTTATCCATGTCTGAACATTTTACCCAACGGATCTATAAACTGCTATTACACATTAACATAAACTGTCTAATTTTAAATTAATTTTATTATCATTGTTGTATAGCCTGTCATGCTGCTGTGCTTTTATGGATTTCTTGTACTCTGAATAAAGTTGAACCGAATCAGTGTTCTCAGGCCTAGGTCTCAGAGCCTGCCTAACTACGTATTTCTGAGTCCAAGTTGATGTGGCATTCATAACGGACAAATTTGGTGATAAAGATGCCCTCTCATTTTTATAGATGAATGTATCGTTATTCATAGTGGCATTGACTTTCTTAATCTTAACACAATCACCTAGATTTGTTGCTCATGTCTTTTTGGCAAACGTAAAAGATTACTGGGACCATGCAAATGCAGGATGAACCAATCCGCATCCTGTGGATGGGTGCCCCAGAATTCAGCATGGATATCCCAGAGAACAACTAGTGTGCCATCTGCCAGAAGCTGAACAAGGGCACGCACACCAAGAAGGAAGCTGGCATAACCAAAAGGACTGACCCACCATAGATGGCAAGACACTGTAAAAACTGAACTGTGAGCCATTGAGAGCAAGCACATTAAAGGGGAGATGCGCCCCTGAGTCATGATCAGGCTAATATCCCATCCTAAAGGAGGGAGGGGGGCTGCTGAGACCAGGAAACCAAGGGCGGGTATGATTAGAGATCCCCTCCATACAGCGAGCCAACAAATAGAGGAAGCAAATTAAATTTGGCCTTTTTAAAAATATAAATAGAGAGTTAAAGAGGATTATCTACAGACAATACCCCAACTTGGAGAAGCATGGCTCACTGGTTAGAGGAGGCAGACCCTGAAGCAGAGGTCAGACCCGGGACCAGGGTTCAATTCCCGACGCGGCAGGGTCTTGAGCCCAAATGTCCACGGACTCGATAATTCTCACTTCGGTGCCTACTCGAATCACGGGTTCACACTCTGCAACTCAGGGCATTAGCTTGGTTAATCTCCACTACGCCCCCCCCGCGGCGGGATGCCTGGCTTTCACCTTGATGATGCCCAGTACGGGTTATCTCACAGTGAAAAAGCCAGGACGGGTTCCCAAAGCAAGCGCCGAGATGCCTCACGGTGATTTGAGCGCTATAAAAGAAGACATAACATAACATTGAAAAATGATGGAAGGATATTTGTGATATACGTGGCATTAGGTAGATGTGAATGAGTTATTAAGATTCCTGGACTGTTTATATGTACATTTATATACCCTACACAGTTCTGGCAGTAAATTTATGGTCAGGTACTTAAACAATAGTAATATCCCGTAGTAAACAACCAGGAAAGTCAATAAATGCCTGGAGGTAGTAACACAGAAAGGTGATCACTATATATTGATTAAGAATATTTATCTATAGACTTTGTTCTTGAAATACCTCACTTGTTTAGTGAAATCAAATAGAATTGTCTCTCTCTTCAGAGAGAACTAAAATTGATGGCCCCACTCAATTGAGGATACAACCAAAAGGAAAAAGGCTGTAGAAAGAAATCCCCTTCTTTGAAGTATGTGAAATTCACTGTTGTAGTCAGTAACATATGAACAACTTAGGGGATTCAGAATATAGAGCTGCAAATGATTTGAATATATAGAAAGTTAGAACCTCTACTGATTTAATGTGAAAAGTGGTTTACTAAAAATAATAACTGAGAATCCATGTGCCTTAAAGAAGAATAAGTCATAAAAAAGCCATTGGCTATTGATCATAAGTGAGTTTTCATTATTAATTGTGAGGAATGGCTATAGAATGTGTATGTGAATGGATGAGGGGATGTATTGGGGAATACTAGAGAATAGAAATCATCTACACACTGAGCATGTTTATGTAAACTTGCCTTATAAAGTTTGTAAACTGGTTTGGATATTTGAATGCTGTCCTTTAATTTTTTAGATAAACATAAGTCATAATAAAAAAACACTGAGACACTGCATTGACAACTTGAGTCAAAGATTTGTATTGTTACGTGATTTGGTTATATTTATTGTGCATTTGATGAATTTAGGGTCATGGTCACCCATAACCATTGAAGAGGAAAAAGATTCTGAGATTAATTTGTGATAAATATTGTCAAATAATAAACAGTGTGCAATTTTAAAATGTTGATTTTTAACTCTATGGATATATGTTGATTTATACCAATAGTTAGGGGAATTTTCTCTATACCTACATAATATAAAGAGTCATAAATGCTGTGAATTGTTGAATGTGTGATACAAAAGGGATCCTTTTCTTGTTTTTAAGTAGCTCAATGAAGGGCCTAAGTGATGCACATGAGGGTACCTGCTGTGCTTAGCAAACAATCCTGCCAAGTCTAAAGGCTTAAGGGGACAGTCTACACCTCGTCAGGGATTCACACCACTGGTGCTGCAAAAAATCCATCAATTATAGATCGATTTTTGGTGTGGAGAAATGTGTGCCTGCTATGGATGGTTTAGGGCATTCATAGCAGAGGGGTCCCCTAACTGATTGTTTCAGAGGTAATCAAATCCAATGACATTAAAAGTTGGCATTATTGGGAGAGGAAAATAATCCTGGGAGTTAGGGTGCATCAATTCTGCGGGTTCAAGCAAGGCTCAGCAAGAACATCTACAATGGATGATTGGGAGGAGGTGGGTGCCTGAGTTGATGAGGAGATCTCTGAAGTGCCTTTTGGAAAAGCTATAATATTAAAGAGATCCTCATTGCTGGATACAAAGCTACAGGAGAAGGAATTGTCCCCAATGTCCACTATCATATGTTCATCTACCTTCCTTAATTAGGATTGTAGACTCAGGCATCTTGCTCGTTGCAGTGCCATGATCTTTTTCAGAGGGTTTTTACTGAAGGAAGATACCCCCTATAGACAAGATAAGACTTTGTGGAAATGCTTTTACTTAACAGGGGACTTGCTGTGTTTCTCTGAGATATCTGAAACCACAGTAGAGTGGGAAAGGCCGGGTGGGAAAAGAACAGCACTAGCACAAAACTTTTTTTTTTAAATTGCTATCCGAGCACCTAAGACGATGTCCTACCCCTGAGCCCTTTAAACCAGGTATGCTCATTTTATCAAACTGATATTTGAACTTCAATTGCACATTACCATAAGCTGTTTAATTTTAAATGAACTTTATTATCATTGTTGAATAACCTGTCATGCTGCTGTGCTTTTATGGATTTTTTGTACTCAGAATAAAGATGAATCGAATCGAATCAGTGATCTCAGGCCTGGGTCTAAGAGCTTATTGTAGTAATAAGGAAACAATATGGGTAGATAGTAACTCAAATTTATTAAGGTAAAAGCCTTAACGATGCCGCCAGCTTGTCAACACGAGACGCGACTGCTATCTCAACATTCGACATCATCCTCCCTAGGGGAAAGGAAGGAACAGGAAGGGGAAGAGTAGGAGCCGGAAGGACGAGGGGTAGAGGCAGGAAGAAAACACCCCACCCAATCTCCTGGCCCATGGTCTTTCGCAGAAGACCATATGTAACTCTAGAACACATTAAGTTCACATAGCAGATCACGATCTCATTATGTATTGTTTGTGCCAGTGTGGGGAGACCCTTAGTCTATCACTCTTCCTGTCCTGTCTAACACCTCTGTTGA
Organism: Lissotriton vulgaris; assembly: GCF_964263255.1. Classification (NCBI taxonomy): domain Eukaryota; kingdom Metazoa; phylum Chordata; class Amphibia; order Caudata; family Salamandridae; genus Lissotriton; species Lissotriton vulgaris. Next base: position 505,787,595 of record NC_141694.1, read on the forward strand.
TGTCTCCACCCTCCATCCTTCTTGAGGTTGACCTAGCTTTATCCCCCCCAGCTGGCACAACCCGGTCAGGGCTCCATAATTTTCCATCCTCCATGACCACAGTGTTCCTCTTCGGCATTCTGATGGTCCTGGGGGCATAAAACTTGTCAACCCCTTTCCTTAGTCTCTCCGGTTTCCTGATGTAGACATTTTGTCCTCACTGGAATTCTCTTTCCTTGACTCCCCACTTCTTGTCGTACCATTCTTTGTATTTCCATTGATTGTTTTCGATCCTCCTCTTGATCTCTTCTGGATCTGTCTCCTCTATTTCCTTTCTTCCCATCCAATTGGGGGTCAGCTTCGATCCAGCTTTCCTCCCTCTCAGTAACTCGAATGGAGTGCGTCCAGTAGTGGACTTTGGCGCAGTGTGATATGCCCATAGCATGTCTTTTATTGCTTCCTCAATGTTCTCCCCAACCTGATTGGCCAATTGCATGCACTCTTTCAACATGCGGTTTTCTCTTTCCACCTTGCCGTTTGCCTTGGAGCAATACAGTGGCGTGCGGATATGAGCTATGGAGCAGGCTTTCAGAAATTCCTTCATCTCTTCAGAGACCAGTTGTACCCCATTGTCCGTAACCACCTCTTTTAGAAACTCGATGATTGACTTTGTGTTCACATTGTGGATGATCTTGCAGGTTATCCAGCTTGAGTAGTAGTCCACCAGAACCAGTAAGTACCAATCCTCGGGCCCCTTGCCATGGATGGGCCCGGCTATGTCGAAACCTAACTTGTCCCATGGAACATTAGGAACTTCCACCAGTGACAATGGTGCTCGTTTAGTGACTTTGGACTTGTCACTTGGGCTGCATGCCTAGCAGTCCCGCACTTTGTCCTCCATCTCACTGTCCATTTCTGGAAACCAGTAGTCCATACGTAGTCTAGCTTTGCTCAAACTACAGCCCAGGTGTCCTTCATGCGCTAGTTCCACGATCTGACCCCTTAAAGCTTCCGGAGGGACCAGCTTCCCGGACATGAGTATAAAGTTCCCTTCAACAGATAGATCTTCCCACACATTCCAGTACGGTTGGATCTCGGTCTCCATATCCTTGCATTTCTTTGGCCATCCAGTAAGAATGTGTTTCTTCACTTTCTTCAGTACTTCATCTTGTTCCATCTGGGTTTCCCATTCATTCTTTTCCACCGCAGCTAGGCTCACCTTCAGGATAGAGTCACCATTCAACTCTTCGACCTCCTCCCCACCTGACGGTGCTCTCGATAGGAAATCTGCAACCCGATTTTGTTGCCCTGGAATGTAGGTCACTCTGAAATTGTAGGCTTGCAGCCCCACAGCCCATTTAGCTATGCGGGGCGTCATGCTTTCCATGTCCTTCTTAGTAAACAGTGAGACCAAGGGTTTATGGTCAGTCTGTACTTCGAAAGGAATTCCCCAGATGAAGAACTTGTAGTGTCGGATGGCCCAGTAGACTGCTAGTGCCTCTTTTTCAATGGTTGAATAGTTTGTTTCCGATGAAGTGAGGGTTCTTGATGCAAAAGCCACTACTTTGACTTTGTTCCCCTCTCTTTGCGCCAAGGTGGCCCGATTCTTCTGTTGCTGGCATCAGTCGAGATGATGGTGGCTCCATTCGGGTCGAATTTACCAATAAACGGGGCTTCAATGATCGCCTTCTTTATGCTCTTCATGGACATCTCTTGTTCCTTCCCCCATGCAAAGACACTGTCTTTCTTGATCAACTCTCTAAGGGGCTGCGACACCATGGCAAAGTCCTTGATAAATTTCGCCATGTACTCAGCAAGTCCTAAGAACGATAGTATGTCCTCTTTGTTATTTGGTGTGGGTGCGTCTCTCACTGCTCTGACCAGGTCGCACTTTGGCTTGATGCCTTCCTCCGATAAGGTATGTCCAAGGTAGTCCACCGAGCTTACACCTAGCTTGCACTTGCTTGGTTTGGTGGTGAACCCGACCTCTTTCAACTTCTCTAACACCTTCCTTGCCATCTCATTGAGTTCTCCATCACTTCCACTATAGATCAGAATGTCATCTTGAAAACATATCATGTTCTTGCAGTCTTTCAGCACATGTTGCATGACTCATTGGAAGGCCGCAGCCGCTGACGCCAAGCCGAATGGCATTCGCTGAAATTTGAAGTTGCCAAATGGGGTGGTGAATGCCGTTAGGATTTGCGAATCTGGATGTAGCTTAATTTGGTAGTATGCAGAGGACAGGTCCAATACACTAAAATACTTGGCCCCCCGCATTGTGCTTAACATTTCTCTGATTCGGGGAAGGGGAAACCTGTCCACCAGGATATTGGCATTTAGATCTCTCAGGTCCACACAGATTCTTATGCTGTTCCCTCCATCCTTTGCCGTGATCACAATCGGGGCCAACCATGCTGAACTCTTAATTTCCGTAATGACTCCCTGACTAACCAACCTGTGGAGTTCCTGCTGGAGAGGTTCTCTCATTCGCAATGGTATGGATCTAGTCTTGTGTACCACGGGTACTGCCCCTTCCTTAAGAATAATCGTGTGTATATAGTTCTTAAATACACCCAACTTTTCGCTAAATACCTCCTTAAACTCTTCCGTGAGGTCCCCCGCTATGCCCGCAGGGTTGATAAGTAACACCTGCTCCTTGTTGTTCGGGTCTAATTTCATTTCCAACTCCTTCTGATGCTTCCAGCCCAATAGAGTCGAGCCGCTAGTGGATACATACACTTTCCCCACTGTGTGCCTGTCCTTAAATTAAATTCTCATCGTCACCATGCCCTCTAATGAGATTCTTCCCTTGTTGTACCCCTTCGGGCTGATATTAGCTTGCATCATTTTAACAGGATGATTAGCAAATTTTTCCTCAAACACACTTTTGTCTACCTATGTGTAGGGTGAGCATGAATCAGCATACATACTGAACTTTACCCCATCAAGTAAAACATCACATTTAGGATAGATATCATCATTATTTTCATTTTCCTCACCCACTTGGAAAATATATGATTTCTCCCCTGCCTCTTCCTGGGAAGACTCCTCAATGGCATGTACTGCTTTGCTGGGTGTCTTACACACCTTGGAGTAGTGCCCCCACCTGTTACACTTCCTGCATTGTACATTTCTCACCGGGCAATTCCAATTGTTGGCCAAGTGATTGGGACTACCACATTTAAAGCACACCATGGTGGCTGTCTTACTGCGAACTATCTCCTTACTCTTGTCTCCTACTTTACAAATGGTTTCTTCCTCAGTGTGGGTCTTGTTCTCTGCCCTCTCTTTGTTTGTCCCCTCCTGTGGTTTCATTTCCCTCATACACCGCGCGGTGTGTTCCAGGCCATTTGCTATGTTGATAGCTTCCTCTAAGTTTGGGTTCCTGGTGAGCAATTCCTCTTGTGTCTTTATATCATTGGTGCATCTCACAAGTTGATCTCTAATCAACGAGTCTGTGAGTTGCCCAAATTCACAGGTGGCTGATAAGCCTCTCAACACTGCTATGTAAGCGATCACCCTCTCCTCTCTCTTCTGCACCCTCTTAAAAAACCTATGTCTTTCCAGCACCACATTAGTTTTTTCCTTGAAGTGAGACTCCAACTCCCTTAACGTGCACTCATAGACATTGATTCCCTCCACTACTTCCTCTTGCTCATCCTCCACCAACCTCCCTGTAATGTCTTCATAAATTTTCCTTCCATGTGTGCCTAAATTGTGAAGTAGTATGTGTTGCTTACGTATGTTTGAATAATTACTTCCTCCTATGGCAATGAGATAAGATTTAAATATGCCTTCCCACCTCTTCCAGGGAATAACCGGTTCTCCTAATTCATTCAGGAAAGGAGGAGGCTGACTCATGCCTGCTCCCGCCATTGCCATGAACTGCCCTTAAGTTCCCTATTCACTAATTAAAGGATGACCAAGTGGAGAGATAATTGCTAGATTCAGATAAGGAGTACACAGGATAACTTTCACCTATAAAACAGGAGGAGAAACGACAATTTGGTTCTACCCCCCGAGAGGGATGGGTTAAAATTAAAATTTCACTGTTTCCTTGATCTAGGTATTTCTTCTGCTAACACCAAAGTTGGTTCGATAGTCACCTTTCTTTTACCACAGATCTTAGTCAGAGGAACCAATCGGAATACAGCCCCCCGCCCCTTGTTGGCGGGAACTTCCTGTGGAGGAGTCTCTGAGGTGAAAGTTCCTGTCCGAGCTGAGCTGCTGGTGGGGAGATTCTTCCTTGGATCGCTGAGGAGGTAAAATTGTTCCGCTTCCTCCTTAATATTACTTTTTTTTTTTTGCAACGTTCCGCCTAATTTCCTGTAGTGATTTCTGAGGCAGAATCGATAGGGGAAAGGGCGTCGAGGAAAACGCTATGCCAACGGCAGGGAACCTGCTACAGTTCGCGCTGGCCTCGCGTAGCTGTTTCTTTAGTAGGGCGAGTCTCCTGAGAGAGCAGAGACTGGGGACCTTAGCACCGTGAGGTGACGATGGCGCAGTGCATGAATGGAAAGTTATTCTGACCAACTCCGCCAGCCAGCCCATTGCCTCGCTGCTCTCCTAACGCTACTGTGCACCGCCTCAGTCCATTTATTCCTTTCGACGCTGCACTCAAAACGATCAAATCCCCACCTGTACCCGACCTGACACACAAGAAGACCTCCTTCCCCGCTAATCCTTTCCACACAGCTTTCTCTCATTGACTCGAACTCTCCCGAGTCATAATATTCACGATCACCTTGTATTACTCCTTCACAAACTTCGTAAAATTAGTCGCGTACTATTCTGTTAGCGTCTCACCACGACCGTTGTTTCACTTTCAGCTCTCAACCACTGTTTGCCGTGGGCACTCTCCTTCATTTCTTCCTTCGACAAGCAATTAACTCCTTCCAGGGGGACGGCTTCCACTGTCCCAGGCAAAGTCTCCTCACCTCGTCGCCATTAAAATGTAGTAATAAGGAAACGATATGGGTAGATAGTAACTCAAATTTATTAAGGGAAAAGCCTTAACGATGCCGCCAGCTTGTCAACACGAGACGCGACTGCTATCTCAACATTCGATAGCAGGCGCGAGCTGTCAGAAAGGTCTGTACCAAAGTACTGGAGAGGTGAGGGGGAACGGGGAAGGAGTGAAAGGTACAGTCTAAGTTACAACACTTATCTAACTACGTATTTGTGAGTCAGAGTTTATGTGGCATTCATAACAGAAAAATGTGTTAATAAAGATGCTCTCTCGTTTTTATAGATGAATGTATCGTTATTCATAGTTACATCGACTTTCTCAATATTAACACATTCACCTGGATTTGTTGCTCCTGTCTTTTTGGCAAACATGAAAGATTACTGGGACCATGCCAATGCAGGATGAACCAATCCGCATCCTGTGGATGGGGACCCCCGAAGTCAGCATGAATATCCCAGAGGGCCACTAGTGTGCCATCTGCTAGAAGCGGAACAAGGACAGGAAGACCAAGAAGGAAGCTGGCGTAGCCAAAAGTACTGACCCACCATGGATGGCAAGACACTGTAAAAACTGAACTGTGAGCAATTGAGAGCAAGCACATTAGAGGGGAGATGCGCCCCTGAGTCCTGATCAGGCTAGTACCCCATCCTAAAGGAGGGGGAGGTTGCTAAGACCAGGAAACCAAGGACAGGTATATTTAGAGATCCCCTCCATACAGTGAGCCAACAAAACGAGGAAGCAAATAAAATGTGGCCTTTTTTAAATTATAAATAGAGAATTAAAGAGGATTATCTACAGACAATACCCCAACATTGAAAAATGATGGAAGGATATTTGTGATATATGTGGCATTAGGCAGATATGAATTAGTTATTAAGATTCCTGGACTATTTATATGTACCTTTTTATTTCCTACACAGTTCTGGCAGTAAATATATGGACAGGTAATCAAACAATTGTAATATCCTGTAATACACAACAAGGACAGTCAATGAATGCCTGGAGGTAGTAACACAGAAAGGTGATCACTATATATTTAGTAAGTATATTGATCTATAAACTTTGTTCTTGAAAGACCTCACTTGTTTAGTGAAATCAAATAGAATTCTTTCTCTCTTCAGAGTGAACTAACATCCATGACCCCACTCAATTGAGGATACAAACAAAAGGAAAAAGGCTGTAGAAAGAAAGCCCCCTTTTTAAAGTATGTGAAATACACTGTTGTAGTCAGTAACATATGAACAACTGAGGAGGGTTCAGAATAAAGAGCTGCAAATGATTTGAATATATAGAAAGTTAGGACCTTTACTGACTGAACGGGAAAAGTGGTTTACAAAAAAATAAAAAACTGAGAATCCATGTGCCTTAAAGAAGAATGAGTCTTAAAAAAGGCATTGGCTATTTATCCTAAGTGAGCTTTGATTATTAATTGTGAGGAATGCCTATAGAATGAGTATGTGAATGGATGAGGGGATGAATTGGGGAATACTAGAGAATAGAAATCATCTACGAACTGAGCCTGTTTATGTAAACTTGCCTTATCAATTTTGTAAACGGGTTTTGGATATTTGAATGCTGTCCTTTAATTTTTTAGATAAACGTTAGTCATTATAAAAAAAACCTGAAACACTGCATTAACAACTTGAGTCAAATATTTGTATTGTTACGTGATTTGATTATAATTATTTGTGCATTTGATGAGTCAAGGGTCACGGTCACCCATAACCATTTGAAGAGGAAAATTATTTTGAGAATAATTTGTGATAAATATTGTCATATAATAAACAGTATACAATTTTAAAATGTTGATTTTTAATTCTATGGATATATGTTGATACATGCCAATAGTTAGGGGAATTTTCTCTAGACCTATATCATATATAGAGTCATAAATGCTGTGAATTGTTAAGTGTGTGTGATACAAAAGGGATCCTTTTCTTGTTTTTAAGTAGCTCAATGAAGGGCCTAACTAATGCACATAACGGTACCCGCTGTGCTTAGGAAACAATCCTGCCAAGACTAAAGGCTTAAGGGGACAGTCTACACCTTGTCAGGTATTCACAACCCAGGTTCCGCAAAAAAATCCAGCAATTATAGATCGATGTTTGGTGTGGAGAAATGTGTGCCTAGTATGGATGGGCTAGGGCATTCATAGCAGAGGGGTCCCCTAACTGATTGTTTCAGAGGTAATTAAATGCAACAACATTAAAAGTTGGCACTATTGGGAGAGGAACATATTCCTGGAAGTTAGGGTGCATCAATTCTGCGGGTTCAAGCAAGGCTCAGCAAGCACATCTACAATGGATGATTAGGAAGAGGTGGGTGCAGGAGATGATGAGGAGATCTCTGAAGTGCCTTTTAGAAAATCTTAAAAATTAAAGAGATCCTCATTGCTGAATACAAAGCTACCGGAGGAGGAATTGTCCCCAATATCACCTATTTTATGTTCATCTATCTTCCTTATTTGGGAGTGTGGACTCAGGCATCTTGCTTGTTGCAGTGCCATGACTTTCTTCAGAGGGTTTGTACTGAAGGAAGATACCCCCTATAGACAAGATAAGACTTTGTGGAAATGCTTTTGCTTAACGGGGGACTCGCTGTGTTTCTCTGAGATGTCTGAAACCACAGAAGAGTGGGAAAGGCCGAGTGGGAAAAGAACAGCACTAGATTTACGGTAACTTTTCAGTGCTTTTTTAAGGAAGATTAAATTTAGACACTGCAGTGATTAACTGCTTTTTGCAGATGTTGCTGTAGTGCTGGAAAGGTGAGGGGAGTAGTGCTCATTGTTAGGAAATTTTGTAAGGGGAAAGTTGTTTGGGCAAATAGTATTAGAAAACGAATCCAAAAGACATGAATATTTGAAGAGCTGAGAGCTAGTGCGAGCACTCACCTGTTGTCAAGAGCAGCTATAATAGAGGGCGCTTGCTGCTGTGATTGCTTTTTTATACTGCCAGTGACATCATATTACCTTTGTTTTGTCATCTCCTCTTAATGCTGCTTCCAGCAACGGTTAAAGTAATACTGCTTATTGAGTTGCTTAATGGTTTTGTGATAAAATTATTATTTCGAGCACAGGGACAGGGAGTATAAGAATGGGGCCTTCCTCAAGATCGGCAGATCTAAGAAATGTGTTTTAGCACCTTTATCAGGAGACAAGCAAATGAATTCCTAATTATTGGTTAGACTGCGGGCAATACGGCTTAAGTCTAGTCCCACAATGCATGTGGACCCAGTCAATTCATACGGGAGTTGAGAATTGATTCCAGGCTTTCGTTTATTTCTAACGCCTCAGTACAACCGAGGCTCATAGAGAATCAGGACTTTTTGCAAGGATGTATTAACACAATTGTGTCCTTAACATTGATAGGAATGCGCCTGTAACAAGCCATGAAGCATGGATTTCTGGTAACCACAATCATTGTTGTTCCAGTTGCCAAGGACAATAATTGCTGTTGGTTTATATATTTTTACTATTAAATGTTACTTGGCCCTATTGAAAAGCAAATTGCTCATCATCCTACTGGACAAAGTGCATTTAATGAATTTTCATAAGTAGCATTGTGATAGCTGACCTAAAAGGCTTTGTGAATCAGTCCCAGTGTCCCCTGCCTTGCTGATAATATGCTGTTCATCTCGTGTGTGCCAATACTATTGAGAGCCCTGGGTTTGGAAGTGAGTGTGGTATATTCCTCCTACTCCTTTAATAGCTTAGGTGTTTGTGGAATGTATTAGTTTCATGGACAGAATACTGAATATGTAATGTGTGATGTCAGGACATTCTTGGTTGGGGATTTACACGTAAACAGGAGCAGTATGAAGATAAACTGTTGATGTATGCTGACTGATATTGGATGGGATTTCTTATGGAATAAACGTAAGAAGATTCAACCTTTCTGAGTCCTCGCTTCATTGAAGGAATCTTACAGTGAGCCAAAATGTTTACGATGTTCTTTACTGGTATTTACGAATTATCTTATTCCAAAGTTCATGTTTTGCTTTAACCTATATTTGCTCATAAGTAAAAATAGCTCTTTCAGATGCAGTTGCACCATATTCGTTTTATTTGAAGCAAATGGGATTGCAATATTTCTCACGACTTAATTTTTTTCAATGGAATGTAATAGAATAGTGCAGTTCTTTATTTAAAAACAACCATTATTTTTTAATTATCTTTCTGGGTTTGTTAATGTCCCTTTTGATATTCCACTGCTGTGCAAGACTTTAACAGTGACGCTGTGCCACTTAATAAATTAAAAGTTCCATAACATTTTTGATGTTTTCAAAAAAGGAGGAATATTTTTGTTATTAAATATTGGCTGATAGTATCCTACTCTCTTTCTGTCCCTGGGAAGATTAGGCAACACTTTTTGCAAGACAGATGTTTTTAACCACCACAATCGCTTTTGAACTTTTTGGTTTTCGAATAAACGCAGAAGTTACATGTGCAACTGTTTAAATGTTTCATCTACGAGAAACATTTGCATAAACCTATTAGCAAAGTTCTACAACTTTGCATCAACCAGCGAAACTGTCAAAATATGTCAAGCTTATCAATTCTAAAATGATTATAATGTATATTCAAAGACATATGCAATGTTTTACATCCTGGATCAAGCAATTAATAAATGTGTACTTATTTATGCCTATAAGTAGAAGTTGGAAACGCAGTCAATGCTTCTCGCAACCAATTGTTTTAGGTTGTAGGTTCTTGAGCTGTACTATATCTGACAGCTATACTCACAGGGTACAGCTAAAGAGGAATGTTGTTGTTGTGCTTGCATTGCTATGCGTTGCTACCGCAAGTTAGGTAATCCAGAAGGGTAGAATAATCCAAGAGCCTACGGATGCATTGTTGAATTAAGCGCTCATAATGGTTTTGCACTTGCATACTTGGCTAGACAGGTGAATTAAAGCAACAAGAACTATACATTAAATTTGCAGTGCCCTGCGACCCCAGGTCAATCTTTCTCGAGTTTTCTCCTGACAACTGCTAGTGGACCATGAAGCAAATAACTCAGCCATGGAGTGAGATAGCTTTGGACCTCTAGAAAAAGCCCAGGTTTCAATTCCAGCTGCATATTGCATGCCAGTAACTTGGTGCTATAGATGATGAACCTTAATCCATAATCTTTCAGATGCTGCATCAATCAATCAATCAATCAATCAAGAAATGTGTATAGCGCGCTACTCACCCGCAGGGTCTCAAGGCGCTTTGGGGGAGGGGGATCTGCTACTGCTCGAACAGCCAGGTCTTGAGTTGCTTCCTGAAGGAGAGGTGGTCTTGGGTCTGACGAAGGTGGATGGGGAGGGAGTTCCACGTCTTGGCTGCCAGGTAGGAGTAGGATCTTCCTCCCATGGTGGCTCTTCGGATGCGTGGAATGGTGGCGAAGGAGTGGCTGGTCGATCGTAGCTGGCGGGTGGGAGTGTAGAAGGTCAGGCGGTCGTTGAGGTACCTGGGGCCCAGGTTGTGGAGCGCCTTGTGTGCATGGGGTGAGGAGTCGGAACGTGATTCTCTTGTTGACGGGGAGCCAGTGCAGGGCTCTCAGATGTCCGGAGATGTGGCTGTGGCGGGGGATGTCCAGGATGAGTCGTGTGGAGGCGTTCTGGATGCGTTGGAGTCTTTTCTGTAGTTTAGCTGTGGTTTCGGTGTAGAGGGTGTTTCCGTAGTCCAGTCGGCTGGTGACGAGTGCCTAGGTGACCATCTTCCTGGTTTCGGTGGGGATCCATCGGAAGATCTTTCGGAGCATGCGTAGGATGTTGAAACATGATGATGAGATGGCGTTGACTTGTCTGGTCATCGAGAGGGAGAAGTCCAGGATGAATCCCAGGTTGCTTGCGTGGTCCGTCGGTTTGGGTGCGTTGCCCAGGGCCAAGGGCCACCAGGAGTCGTCCCAGGCAGAGGGTGATGATCCAAGGATGAGGACTTCCATCTTGTCTGAGTTCAGTTTCAGGCGGCTGTTCATCATCCACTTGGCTACGTCTTTCATCCCTTCGTGTAGGTTGGTTCTGGCGGTGGCTGGGTCGTTGGTGAGGGAAAAGGAAGGAGCGAGATGGGGCGGTAGTTGTTGAGGTTGGTGGGGTTTGCGGATGGTTTCTTCAGGAGGGCGCTGAGTTCGGCATGACTGAGTTGCAGAGTTCTTGCGAGGGGGTGATGCCGTTGGTTCCAGCGCTGGGGTTGGAGAGCTCTTTGACGATGCTGAAGAGTTCCTTGCTGTTGTGTGAGTTGTTGTCTAGTCGTTCCTTGAATGCTGTCTTCTTGGTGGTGTGGATCAGTTGGTGGTGTTTGCGGGTGGCGTGCTTGAGGGCAGTCATGTTGTCTGTAGTAGGGTCTTTGAGCCAGGCTTTCTCAAGAATGCGGCAGTTCTTCTTGGAGTTCTTGAGATCTTCGTTGAACCAGGAAGCTTTCTTGCTACCGGTCCTGCTGGGATGGTTTTTCAGGGGTGCGAGGTCGTCAGCGCAGTTGGTGATCCACTGTGTGAGGTTGTTGGCTGCTTGGTTGGGGTCCGTTGAGCTGGCAGGAGGATTCTGGTTCAGGGCTGTGGTGAGCTGGTCGGTGGTGATCTTGTTCCAGCTCCTGCGGGGAGCCTGTTGCGGGTGGGGGTGAGTCGTGGTCCTTCTGAAGGTGAAGTGGATGCAGCTGTGGTCTGTCCAGTGGAGTCCGGTGGAGTGGCTGAAGGAGATGTACTTGCTGGAGGAGAAGACTGGGTCATGAGTGTGGCCGGCGTAGTGGGTGGGGGTGTTCACCAGTTGCTTGAGTCCGAGGTTGGCGAGGTTGTCCAGCAGGGTGGTGGTGTTGCTGTCATTCATGTTCTCCAGGTGGAAGTTGAGGTCCCATAGGAGGATGTAGTCAGCGGAGAAGAGGGTGTGTGGGCTGATGAAGTCTGCAATGTCTTCGCTGAATTGTGTGCGAGGTCCCGGGGTTCTGTAGATGAGGGTGCCTCTGAGGGTGCATTTATGGACATTGTTCTTTGTTCCGAATAAAGCCTTATGAAATGAAATGAATGGGTGGTTTTGGGGACGGTGTGTATCTGAAAGTGAAGATGTTCGGCGGCTGTGAGGGTGTTGTCGGAGGTGGTCATGATGCGGATGGTGTTCTTGTGGACGATGGCGATGCCTCCTCCTGTCTGGTTGACGCGGTCCCTCCGAGTGATCTTGTATCCGTCCGGGATGGTTATGGCGATGTTGGGTGCTGAGGAGGCATTCATCCAGGTTTCTGTAAGGAAGGCGACGTCTGGAGATGTGGTATCGAGCAGGTTCCAGAGTACCACGGCGTGTCTGTGGACGGAGCGGGTGTTGAGCAGGATGCACTTCAGGTGGTTGCTGCTGATGCTCGGCTTGGCGGGTGCGGCGTGGGTCCAGATGCAGGAGAAGTTTCAGGATTGGCAGGTGACGGGTCGGTGGGTGCGTCTCGGGGTTGCTCGGTAGCAGCCGGGGATCCGGCCGGTGTTGAGTGCGTTGAGGGTGGCGGCGTCGTACGTCCGGCGGGTGGGCTGACCTCTACGGGGACCAGGGGTTCTGGCGCTGGGCGTGGGCCAGGCGCGTATGGGCGTAGACGGGCTTGCCTTTGGCTCGCCTTTGGCGCACAATCGGCGCACCTGCTGCGCACGTCTGCTGCGCTCTTGAGCGGCGCCCTCCATAAATGGCGAAGTGGGAGAGGGGTGGCCAATGGGCGGGTTACAAAAGAGAAAAGGGGCAGGGCCGCAGGGGAGCAGCTGCGGGGAGAGGGGAGGGGGAGAAGCGGCAGGAAAAGGACACTAGGACGGCGCAAATACAGGGGCACAGGAGGCACAACAAATACAAAAGCAGGGGCACAGGCTAAGGAAAAAAGTACACAGAGCGGCAAAGAATCGGCAGAACAACAATCCAGGCACACAGCTGTGCGAGGCAGCAGCGTAGGGGTCAGGGGTCCCGGCATTCACGGGGGGAGCTGCGCGGTGTGTGGAGCGACCGGCCCTGCAGGCAGGGGCAAAGGTCATCGCATCTGCAATGCTGATGACTTACTACAGTTCACAGGAAAAAGAGCTATACAGGTTATAGTAATATTGTGTGACTTTGTAATATTGGAACCCTTGAGGCTCATGATGAAGTCCATAGAACTGTGACATAGGCATTAGAGCATAGTGAAGTGATTCCAGGTTTTAAACGATGAGTTTGTGGTGACACGCAAGAGAATAAAGATGCATTCTTTTAAACTCTGTGTGCAGCATAGTCAATGGTGAGTATTCAGGCTGGGGAGGATGCTATAACCGGCTATGGGATCATGATAGGTAACCTGGAGATCGACAGTGCTCTCCCAGAGAGTTTGCCATGTTCTAGCAAACTGGTCCATTTAAGTGCAGAATTGATGTTTGGCTATGTGGAATCAAAGCGCAGCCCTAGTATGTAAAACATTTGAAGATAACAAAAGCTTCACTAAGAAGTCTACACATCGTTGGCTGAGAACCTGCAGGGTATGCCACCAAGAGAGTTACTGCGCCACAACGCAACTCAAAACTGGGTTATTAGATCAGCAGCAAAGTGCAAGATGACTCTGCAAACAGAAGCGCTGCGAGGCAGAGATCAACCATGTGTCAGACAGCACAAAGAGATGCCTAAAGACAAAGGCATACAAGAAACAGACTTCTGCTTACCACTGCTGATTAAAGAGAGTCATTATCAAACAACACTGAAGGGAGTGACCCCAGAGGAAGCAACTTAGGTTGTGCTTGTAACGCCATCCATACCCAAAGCAGCACACCACCAAAGCAGCCAAGTATGTCTCAGAACAACTCCAAAGGTCCCCGAAGTTCACAAAGCTGTGAGTGGCGATCGGAATCATGAAATTTTGCTTTTCCAATGGACACCAAGAAAGAGGTCACAGTTCCTGTCATGATCAAAGGTGACCTGGAGGCCAGCTCATTGCAGGCACTGTAATCTTTACATCTGTACCTTCCACCAATGTCAACAATGTTGCTGCCTTCTTGAAACCACCACCACTATTCCATACCACCAAAAGCTGAATATTGGCAACAGATGAACTGCCTGGATAGAGGCCTTTGATGATTTACTTCATGCGATAGCGGAAGCAGATAACAAGAGGATTATCAAGTCCTTTAAGAATCTTGCTTTTGAAGGTGTTAAAGAAGTCATAAAGAAAATGCTGTGAGCTGACTAAATTTCACACAGTTAAATCAAAGCAGTGTGAATCTCAAGTTTAATCCAATGCCAAAGGTAGATTAAGAAATGTATACATCTTTAGTCACGAATGACAGAAAGCTGGTGAGACCATCAACAAATTTGCAGAGAGACTGGATATAATTATAAAACACTGTAAGTTCAATTCATTTAATGATGGCTGTAGGAATCTGGCTCTGCATATACTAAACCAAATTAAGGTAGTATGTGCACAAAGTCCAGTGGATCCCCAGATGTATAACACAGGCTAAATTAGATTATCACTAACAGCGCTATTTGTGGTAGTGTGGCCAAGCAGTTAGGCTTATCAGGAGAATGTGTTACGCATTTATTGTATTCACTCAATCAAGGTTGAGGTCACAAACTCAGATACAGAATCCAGACCAATTAGGTAAGTATAAAAAAGGTATACCTATAGTTTATTTTTAGAACCAAGTAGACTTTGCACAGGCCGGTAATAAATACTTGCAAATGCACAACTGTTCAAGGAAATACTGTTGTACTCGTAATTGTAACAGTTATAGGTTGAGATTGCTTTTTAGAATACACTTTGAATTATACTCATTGACTATAATTCAATTTGTATGATCAATTAAGACTCTATAAAGACCCTTTGATTACTTTGGGATTACTTTACCCCATACATTAACAGTTCTACATAGAACAATTTCTGGACCCAAAATATCTTACCATGGGTCCCTTTGTGAGGAAAAAAGGTTATCGAACTCGGAGGTAAGTTTTTGACTTACGAGGTTGAGGTTTCTGGGTTATGGCCAAGGTTCCTCAAGGTCCGAGTAGATACTTCAGTTGTACCCCCAGCTGTACTGTGGTTGCTGGGTGTAGCGTGCAGGGGGCCCAGCGTTAGGCAACAGGGCAAAGGGGGCCTTAGGTTGGGTCTTCTGGCAAGCAGGCCACTCAGGTTTTGTAATGAAGCTCCTAAGGTTGCGGTCAGCACTGCAGGGGCCAACATCTGACACAAGAACTGCACCACCAGCAGCACTGAGGCAGCTGGTGCATGAGGAAAAAGCAGACGTCGGAGACCCTGGGCCTTCTCTGTGGAGACCTCTGATTTCCGTCAGCTGCAGGCTTGGTCAGGGATACTTTTTGGAGGTGACCCCTGACTGGGAAGGCAACTGAGGATCTAGGAGTATGCCTGCACATTGGTGGTTGGGCCACCCAAGGCAGGGTAGACTTTAAGGGCTTGGGTGTCTTAGGTGTCAGTTTCCTTAGGCTGTGATTGGTTGCGGTATGCGTAGGTCAGACACTGGAGGTTAGTCTTTATTCTGAGAAAATCCGGTGCTCTCGCCTGTTAGTTGAGTGCAGGTCAGGGCCTCTGCCCAGACACACCAGTTTCTGGCTGTAGGCACATCATGGTTAGGACAGGCCGGTAATGCTGGGGCCAAGTCAGTCGATGTCCTCGATTTCTTCCTGGGTCAGCACCTTCTTTCTTCGTCTAATCATGCAATCTAACTACTGCTGATTAAAGAGAGTCCTTATCAAACAGCACTGAAGGGAGTGACCCCAGAGGAAGCAACTTAGGTTGTGCTTGTAGAGCCATCCATACCCAAAGCAGCACACCACCAAAGCAGCCAAGTATGTCTCAGAACAACTCCAAAGGTCCCCGAAGTTCACAAAGCTGTGAGTGGCGATCGGAATCATGAAATTTTGCTTTTCCAATGGACACCAAGAAAGAGGTCACAGTTCCTGTCATGATCAAAGGTGACCTGGAGGCCAGCTCATTGCAGGCACTGTAATCTTTACATCTGTACCTTCCACCAATGTCAACAATGTTGCTGCCTTCTTGAAACCACCACCACTATTCCATACCACCAAAAGCTGAATATTGGCAACAGATGGACTGCCTGGATAGAGGCCTTTGATGATTTACTTCATGCGATAGCGGAAGCAGATAACAAGAGGATTATCAAGTCCTTTAAGAATCTTGCTTTTGAAGGTGTTAAAGAAGTCATAAAGAAAATGCTGTGAGCTGACTAAATTTCACACAGTTAAATCAAAGCAGTGTGAATCTCAAGTTTAATCCAATGCCAAAGGTAGATTAAGAAATGTATACATCTTTAGTCAAGAATGACAGAAAGCTGGTGAGACCATCAACAAATTTGCAGAGAGACTGGATATAATTATAAAACACTGTAAGTTCAATTCATTTAATGATGGCTGTAGGAATCTGGCTCTGCATATACTAAACCAAATTACGGTAGTGTGTGCACAAAGTCCAGTGGATCCCCAGATGTATAACACAGGCTAAATTAGATTATCACTAACAGTGCTATTTGTGGTAGTGTGGCCAAGCAGTTAGGCTTATCAGGAGAATGTGTTACGAATTTATTGTATTCACTCAATCAAGGTTGAGGTCACAAACTCAGATACAGAATTCAGACCAATTAGGTAAGTATAAAAAAGGTATACCTATAGTTTATTTTTAGAACCAAGTAGACTTTGCACAGGCGGTAGTAAATACTTGCAAATGCACAACTGTTCAAGGAAATACTGTTGTACTCGTAATTGTAACAGTTATAGGTTGAGATTGCTTTTTAGAATACACTTTGAATTATACTCATTGACTATAATTCAATTTGTATGATCAATTAAGACTCTATAAAGACCCTTTGATTACTTTGGGATTACTTTACCCCATACATTAACAGTTCTACATAGAACAATTTCTGGACCCAAAATATCTTACCATGGGTCCCTTTGCGAGGAAAAAAGGTTATCGAACTCGGAGGTAAGTTTTTGACTTACGAGGTTGAGGTTTCTGGGTTATGGCCAAGGTTACTCAAGGTCCGAGTAGATACTTCATTTGTACCCCCAGCTGTACTGTGGTTGCTGGGTGTAGCGTGCAGGGGGCCCAGCGTTAGGCAACAGGGCAAAGGGGGCCTTAGGTTGGGTCTTCTGGCAAGCAGGCCACTCAGGTTTTGTAATGAAGCTCCTAAGGTTGCGGTCAGCACTGCAGGGGCCAACATCTGACACAAGAACTGCACCACCAGCAGCACTGAGGCAGCTGGTGCATGAGGAAAAAGCAGACGTCAGAGACCCTGGGCCTTCTCTGTGGAGACCTCTGATTTCCGTCAGCTGCAGGCTTGGTCAGGGATACTTTTTGGAGGTGACCCCTGACTGGGAAGGCAACTGAGGATCTAGGAGTATGCCTGCACTTTGGTGGTTGGGCCACCCAAGGCAGGGTAGACTTTAAGGGGTTGGGTGTCTTAGGTGTCAGTTTCCTTAGGCTGTGATTGGTCGCGGTATGCGTAGGTCAGACACTGGAGGTTAGTCTTTATTCTGAGAAAATCCGGTGCTCTCGCCTGTTAGTTGAGTGCAGGTCAGGGCCTCTGCCCACTGGGCATCTGCCCAGACACACCAGTTTCTGGCTGTAGGCACATCATGGTTAGGACAGGCCGGTAATGCTGGGGCCAAGTCAGTCGATGTCCTCGATTTCTTCCTGGGTCAGCACCTTCTTTCTTCGTCTAATCTGAGGAGGCAAGGTTCAGTGTTGTCCCTGAAAACTATGTTTTGGGGCGTTAAGGGGGTTGGAGGATGGGACCAATGGGTCCTTTCTTTGGGGTGGGTGCACCCCTATTGTGCTGCCCTCCAGTGGGAGGGGCAGGAGCCTCTTCCTAATTGGCTGAGTCCCCTCATCTTCGAGATGGAGGTGACTGAGATATGTGTTTCACATCCCATCCCTCACCTGAGGGGTGGGGTTGGCAAGGTGGGCACACCACTCTTCCTAGCTTGGATTTCCTGCCGACTCTCATGCCCAAAGTGGGTTCAGAACCAGTGGGAGCCAGATACCAGAGGCAGGAAAAGGCCGGGACAGCGCCCAAAGGCAGCATGCCTTAGAAGTTTCCCCATTTGTGGACCCAGCCCATCTTGGCGGAGGATTCATGACACCTCCTTACAGGATGGGCTTTATTTCTGGACCTAGAGAGCTGAGGTCCTCTACCCAGGGGTCCAGAAACCTGTCTGGAGGTGGCAAATGGCAGGCAGCCATTGAGGAACCACACAGGGCTGGTTGATTTTCACAGGACATCTATTAGACGCCCTCTGAGTGCTTTTTACATTAAATCCCACTCTGGCGTCAGTGTGGGTTTAATGTGTTGAAACATTTGCTACCAAAATTCTCAGTTTTTAGTAAAACCATTATGGAAGTGTGGAGTTCCTAGTGACAATGTTTAACAATGGCCTTAGATTTTGTAGGGGCAAAGGGCTCATGATCCGTGCCTTCACTTTAGGGCTTGTTCACCCTGCTAGAGGGGCATCTTACCTAGGCCTTAGGAAGTGGATTGCAGGCCTCGCACACAAGTATGTGTACCATGTCGACTCTTCACTTTTGTCTGCACCAAAACAGTCACCCTGCAATGGCAGTGTGTGTGGAATAAGGTGCAGGGCCTCTAAGGGTGGCACAATAGGTGCTTCAACCCTCAGAGGCCTTTCCTTTGTCAAAGTACTCTTAGTACACATGGTATATTTTACAAAGGGCTTGCCTGTGGTCAGGGATATGCCAATTGTAGATACAAAGTACAGGTTTTAGGCAAGAACACAGGCCCTTGAGCCTTATTGGCACACACCCAGGGCACATTGAGTCGGGTTGCATCAAACATCAGGCAAAAAGTGGGGGTAACCATCCAAAAAGGGGCACTTTCCTACAATGTGGAAGCTATACACCTCAGATTGATTGACAAATGTTTGTCAGACTCATATGGATGAAGAATGCTGAGAAACTCTTAGTCTGGAACAAGTTCTCATGGCTGCCAGAGCTAAAAAGTGTGCTGATCGACATACTGCTGACATGGAGGCCAAAGGTGCCCATAGTGAGTCAGTCATGAATATGAAATGTATACCAAACGCCAAGCCAGAGAGACACATAGTGATTTCTCCACCGAAAAAGAAGTTGTGCTTCAGGTGCGGAAAAGAGAACCATTTTGTAATGGTTTACAAGGCAAAGGGAAATGTAAGTGCGTCACAGCCGGAAGTCATAATGGCTGCCTGAACAGTCCAGAATATTTGTTTGATGCACGCCCATAAGGCCAAGTGACCACATCAGCTGAGGCAAATTGTCACCAAACAAAGTCAATAAACGTCTAAATCATTGTCAGACAGTTCTTCAGTATCAACATCAAATGAAAGTGAAGAAGATGGCTGTGCCACGTCCATGCATGTTTATCTCAGAGAGACATGGGCCTGTGAGGGAAACAACCATCACAACGTAGGAATTACAACGCAATACCATTACAACAAATCGTTTACAACGCAAGATCTTATACAACGCATGGTATTACAACGCATGCCATTATAACGCAGATGCTATGCATGCTATTATAACGTAAGTTTGGGTACGTTTTTGATTGTAATCTTTTTAAATGTTTTATTTGTTTTTTTAAATTGTTACACCTATACTATTCAGCATTTATTATACACTGCATCACCAAATGCGATGTAGTGGACGCAACAAAATTTGTTTAATTTATTTATATGTTTACTTACCGGTTAAGGTCCGTAATCCATACATTACTACCCCCCAACCTGCCCCATCCCCATCGCACGTCACCGCCAAGCCGGTACTCCCACTACCGGCCACGGCTGCCCCTACACTATCCTGCACTTGCCCTACAGATGCACCCCCCTGGATTTAGAATAGTAAGTACTCCTCCTACACTATCGTACATTCACCCTACTGATGCACCCCCGTGGAGTTAGAATAGTAATTTTTACATCTACACTATCCTGCACTTACCCTACAGATGCACCCTCCTGGAGTTAGAATAGTAATTAAAACACCTACACTATCCTGCACTTACCCCAAAGATGCAACCCCTGGAGTTAGAATAGTAATTGTTACCCCTACACTAACCTGAAATTACCCCAAACATGCACCCCCTTGGAGGTAGAATAGACATTTTTACCCCTAAACTATCCTGCACTTACCCTGCAGGTGCACCCCCCTGGAGTTAGACTAGTAAATAATACTCCCACACTATCCTGCACTTACCCTACATATGCAACCCCCTGGAGTAAGAAAAGTAATTGTTACTCCTATAGTATCCTGCACTTACCCTACAGATGAACTCCCCTGGAGTTAGAATAGTAAGTAATAATCCTAAGCTATCCTGCACTTACCCTACAGATGCACCCCCTGGACTTATAATAGTAATGAATATTCCTACATTAACATGCACTTACCCTACAGATGCACCCCCGGAGGTAGAATAGTAATTAATACTCCTACACTCTCCTGTACTTACCCCAAGGATGCACCCCCCTGGAGTTATAATAGTAATTAATACTCCTACTCTAACAAGAACTTACCCAACAGATACAACCCCCTGGAGGTAGAATAGTGATTAATACTCCTACACTATCCAGTACTGCACCCCCCAGGAATTAGAACAGTAATTCTTACCCCTACACTATCATGCACTTACCCCAGACATGCACCCCCCTGGAGTTAGAATAGTAATTGTTACCCCTAAACTATCCTGCACTTGACCTACAGATGCCCCCCCTGGCTTTAGAATAGTAAGTAATACTCCTACACTATCCTACATATACCCTACTGATACACCCCCTGGAGTTAGAATAGTAAATGTTACACCTACACTATCCTCCACTTACTGCAAAGATATATCCCCCTGGAGTTTGAATAGTAATTGTTACCCCTACACTAACATGCACTTACGCCAAACATGCACCCCCTTGGAGGCAGAATAGACATGTTTACCCCTAAACTATCCTGAACTTACCCTGCAGAATTACCCCCCTGGAGTTAGAATAGTAATTTTTACCCCTACCCTATCCTGCACTTAGACTACAGATGCAACCCCCTGGAGTTAGATTAGTAATTAATACTCCTACACTATCCTGCACTTACACTACAGATGCACCCCTCTGGAGTTAGAATAGTAAGTAATACTCCTACACTATCCTGCACTTACACTACAGATGCACCCCCCTGGAGTTAGAATAGTAATTAATACTCCTACACTATCCACACTTACACTACAGATGCACCCCCCTGGAGTTAGAATAGTAATTGTTACCCCTACACTATCCTGCACTTACCCTACAGATGCACCCCCCTGGAGTTAGAATAGTAATTGTTTCCCCTACAAAATCCTGCACTTACCTTACAGATGCGCCACCCTGGAGTTAGAATAGTAATGAATACTCCTACACTATCCTGCACTTACCCTACATATGCACCACCCTGGATTTAGAATAGTAATTGTTACCCCTAAACTATCCTGCACTTGCCCTACAGATGCACCCCCCTGGATTTAGAATAGTAAGTAATACTCCTACACGATCCTACATTTACCCTACTGATGCACCCCCCTGGAGTTAGAATAGTAAGTGTTACACCTACACTATCCTCCACTTACCCCAAAGATGCACCCCCCTGGAGTGAGAATAGCATTTTTTTCCTACGCTATCCTGCACTTACTCTACAGATGCACCTCCCTAGAGTTAGATAGTAATTAAAACACCTTCTGTATCCTGTACTTACCCCAAAGATGCACCCCCTGGAGTTAGAATTGTAATTGTTACCCCTACACTAACATGCACTTACCCCAAACATGCACCCCCTTGGAGGTAGAATAGACATTTTTACCCCTAAACCATCCTGCACTTACCCTGCAGATGTTCCCCATGGAGTTAGACTAGTAATTAATACTCCTACACTATCCTGCACTTACCCTACATATGCACCCCCCCTAGAGTTGTAATAGTAATTGTTACCCCTACACTATCCTGCACTTACCCTACAGATGCACCCCCTTAGAGTTAAAATAGTAGGTAATACTCCTACACTATCCTGCACTAACCCTACAGATGCACCCCCTGGAGTTAGAATACTAATTGGTACCCCTACATTATCCTGCACTTACACAACAGATGCACCCCCTGAAGAAAGAATAGTAATTAATACTCCTACACTATCTTGCACTTACCTCAAAGATGCACCCCCCGTGGAGTTAGAATAGTAATTGTTACCCCTACACTCTCCTGCACTCACCCCAAACATGCACCCCCCTTGAGTTAGAATAGAAATTGTTACCCATAAACTATTCTGCACTTACCCTTCAGATACACCCCCCTGGAGTTAGACTAGTAATTAATACTCCAACACTATCCTGCATTGACCCTACAGATGCACCCCGTCCTGAGTTAGAATAGTAATTGTTACCCCTACACTATCCTGCACTTACCCTACAGATGCACCCACCTGGAGTTAGAATAGTAATTGTTACTCCTTCGCTATCCTGCACTTACCCTACAGATGCACCCCATTGAACTTAGAATATTAATTGTTACTCCTGGAGTGAGACTAGTAATTAATACTCCAACACTATCCTGCACTGACACTACAGATGCACCTCCCGCTTGAGTTACAATAGGAATTGTTACCCCTACACTATCCTGTACTTACCCTACAGATGCACACCCCTGGAGTTAGAATAGTAATTAATACTCCTACACTATCCTGCACTTACCTTACATATGCACCCTCTAGGGGTTAGAATAGAAATGAATACTCCAAAACTATCCTGCACTTTAATTCAGAAATATTATTAATTATTAATTAATATGCATTTTAAAATATTTTATTGGCATTACATTTTGAAAAAATAATGTAAACTTTGATTTTTTTATTAATAAAAAATTATACATATGGATTAATTATTAAAAAAGTAATATAGAAATATTTTCCAACACTTTAACATTGAAGTCAATGGAAACAAATGACCTTTTATTTCAATGGATATCAAGGAAATTGCCACGTCTATGTAATTCAATTTCATTTACAGTGGAATGCGGGAGGGAAAAGAAGCCTAATAGAGAATCTAAAAGGTAAGAATATTTTATTATACATAAATACATAATATTTAAAGTAGTAGTACTGTTGAAATATAATAGTAAAAAAAAATGAATAGTAATAATGTTAATAATAATAGTGTTCAGTTTTTTTTTATATATAAAAAAAATTTAGGAAATATTTATTTAAAATACCTTCTTGATATATATTTATAATATATCGATAACATTTATTTTGAAAATATTTTACTCAAATAATAATATAACGTAAAACATAATAAATGAATTGTCCGTTTTCTTTTTTTGTAGCTCCAGATGTTGTTTACACGTAAACGTGAAATTTTAAGGCAGCCATTTTGAGGAGCGTTGCCGGACAGAGCAGATGCTTGGGAGACCTGCGCTCTGGTAAGAAACTTTTTTAAATGTAAATACAATAGTGCATGGGGGTATGAGTGACATTGTTTTCAAGGAGAGAAGAGGGAGGATTTTAGAAGTTATTAATGTGTTTAATTTGTTTTCTAATAACATGTCACCAACCTTATTGATAGTGTATGCCCACGTCGGGTCACGTGTTAACCTTAAAAAAAACATAGGGTTTATGAAGAAGTATTTAGGAAGGATATCTATTTGTAAACAATGTAATTTGTTTGAAAAAATGCAAAAAGAATTTGAATTTGACAAAGCGGTGAAAGAAGAAGTTCGATTTTTGGGATACCGGATGGATATTGGGATTTTTTTTTTGAGGATGACTTCAATGCTAATTTGGATTTTTTAAATATTTTCTACTATTGCGGATTTCGATGGTTTGGATTTTATTTTGAATTTTGGAGAAGGATTGTTATCTTGGATGTATTGGAATTCAGAAATGTTGGAGAAGGACAAGAAATACTTTTTGATTGACATTTTGGAAATCAATCTTTTTCTTTTGGATGGATTTTTGCAATAGAGTATCAATTTTTGGAAATGGCTTTCGTTTTGGAAATTGAGTTGTTTGTAAGAAGATTTTTAGATGGGGTTTAAGAATGTGGATTGAAATTTGGAAAACAATCAATCTTGGAAAACATTGTTTTAGATTTGATTATTAAAGGAATGAAAAAAGAAAACATCTAAGGTAAGGTGACCCGACCTTATTTACAATGATTTGAAAAATGTCAATTATAAGAAGATGGATAATTTAGGGCAAAACAGGAAAGTAAAAGTGTAGGTTGTATTAGTAATGTAGAATGTGTGCAACATTCTCCAGGTAGTCTGAAGCCACACACAACGAAAATTGTTGTAATGCACCCATTTCCTTTGATTTTTTAGAAATTCGTGGGTTTAGACTACCTGTTAATGCTTGTGACATTCTCTTTTTTTTCTTGATTGCCCAACGCCCTCCCTTATCTGCTGCCGTTTTAACAACTTCCCCTTGCCAATATCTTTTCTTTAGGATAGCCACACCTCTTATTGGTACATTTAAAGTCGTGCAAATCACCAAATCGTATCCTAATTGACTCAACAATTTTTTATCTTTATAGCATATATGAGTTTCTGTAAGCATTACTATCTGTGCATCATACATTTTAAGTTCTTGATAAATTAAATTTCTGTTAGTCTTATTGTTCAGACCAGAAACGTTCCAGGCAAGACACCTGCAGTACGTCATTTTATATACAATAAATCAAAAGCTGCTTCCCTTATCTTATTTCTCCATAAAGCTCTCTTTCTTGTTAAGTACATTATAGCTTCGCCTTGGCTTGTCTTGTCATTTTTGTTTCCCCCCCCCTCCTCCCCCCCCCCCCCGTACCAAAGAAAAACACCCCCCCTTTATACCTGCTGCCTTTTGGTAGGGCAGCCTCTCAGCGGTGCAACCACCCACCACTTTCCACCACCCTCATTAAGTATGTCATTTTTACTAAATTTAGCATATCTTAGATCACTTATTCTCCATTTTATCCTTTGAGCTTGTCAGATTAATCAAACCCTTTCCACTAACCATACCCTGAGGTGTAGTGTTATGTCGCTTACACTTTAGTAAGCTTATCTAGCACAGTTTCTGCCTCCTTCACCTGATTAAGATAGTACGTATGCCCGGCTTTTATAACCTTTAAGCATGCAGGCTCTTGGAGGAAGACCTGAGCCCCTGCAGTCTTGAAAGAGTCAATTAGTTGGCGCAGATTCCATCGTCTCTCCATAGTAGATTTACACAGATCTGAGCGAACAAAGAAAGTCACATCTTCCGTAGTAATCGGAGAGTTAGGTTTAGCTTTTAAGGAAACAGCTTGTCTCAACAGAAAATTTCCGAAATAAATCAAAAAAGGACGAGGATACTTATTGTCTCTGTTTCTATTAGCTAAAGGCAACCTGTGGGCTCTTTGAATCTGAGAATCCCAATCCCAGTCCGCGAGATCTGGGAAGGCACGTTGGCATAGTCTGACTATATAGGCCCTGGGGTCCGCCCCTTCAGCCCCCTCCGGGATCCCAAAAAGTCTGAGGTTCTGCCTTCTTTGCCTATTTTCCAAATCCTCCATCTTGGATTGTAAGGCCCGAATTTCTTCCTCGTGTCTAGTACTTTTTTGATAATGCTTGGTCGAAGTCTCCTCAATTTGTGCCACCCGTTGCTGAAGTACCTCCACTTCTTGGGTTACTTTATTCATTTTGCCATTGACTTCCAGTAAGTATGACTGAATTTTAGAGTTATCCTCCTTTAGTTGTGAGAAATGCTGTTGTGCCTCTTGTCTCTGTTCGGTCAGCATATGCAAAATTAGAGCCATAGAAGAGGTCTCCAAGGAGGAGACTTCCTGGTGTAATTCCTTCGTGAAATGCCCGGCCTGATCAGTTTCTTCCTCTGTTGTGGCAATAATTTCGTTCACATTTAGGGCCGTCTCACTACCATCCTCCCTTATCGTAGAGTCTAGTTGTATATCTTGTACTCCTTTAGGACCGGCTACTATCAATTGGTTTGTAGAGGTGGACGGATCATCAGCCTCGATATCTTGGATATCCTGAATATCTTGATTAGTTAACAGCGAAGTTGAAGGCCCCATGGAACTATTGCCTGATAAGCGTAAAGCCATTGTTTTTACACCTCCCTTAGCTTTCATCCACTTACGTAATGGACTATCATCAATAATAGGTTTCCCACGGTTATTAGCCTGATTTATTGTAGAGGAAAGAGTAGATTGATTAGTATTTTTCTTGCACCTTATTTTATTTTTAGCTTTCCCTCTTCCTTTTTTCCGTGTCACTATTTTCCAGTTGTCCTGTGGGGAGCTCTCCATATTATCCTCCGCCTCATCAATTAATTCTTCATATTCATCATTCGACTCTACTGGTGTTCCGTTGCTCTCTTCTACCTTGTCTATGGGGGTTCTAGTAGCCGGGGCTAAGTTTTGAGTATCAGTTGCCTCGACTGGTGTAACTGCGCAGCTCATCTGGGTCAGGCCGACACCAGTGGAGCCCCTTCTAATGTCCGAGACTGTGGTTTGTGCCTGTGCGTGCACCTGTGACATCAGCTCGGCTGCCCCCTTATCAATATCCGTATCTTTCTCTTTATCCATCTCAATATCCTTTAGAGCAACTGTATTGTCTTGTATCACCATCACAGTCTCAGTCACAGTCTCGGTTACAGTCTCAGTTACACAGCCCTCCTTTCCTGAAGCCCTCTGGAGATCCCTCCTCAAATCTGTATCAGTGTCCCCATTCTCAGTTATTATCTGCTCAGTCTCAATACTGCCCCCTGCAGGCGCTGGATTTACAGCTATCTTAACTCCTTTATCTTTGGCAGCGTTATCTTTATTGCTAGCAATTAGCATTAATGATCGCAATGATTGTTGCTTACCAGCCACGTATGCTGCTTTCTCCTGGCTCCCGGTGTTGAGCAAATTCTTAACAGCATTGACAGCTGTAATCACCACTTCTGTTCCGTGAGACTTAGCTGGAGTTTTAATTTTAGCTGCCGCTGCCGCTGCCTTCTTCTCTGCTACCCCATTGACTGCAGCTGAGGCGGCATTTTCCTCGGAGTTTCCTGCTCCTTTCGTTGTCCTGGTGATCCTCGCATGGATCTTGGGAGCCATGTCAGTGCTCCCTGCCTCCGAGTCGGTAGTGCTCTCTGCAGGCAAGGCAACGCTCAAATCCCTCTTGTCCAAACAGCTGGCTACGCTCCTGGCATCGGTGATTCCGATGATTCCCCTTGATCCTGGACCCGCGGAACCAAGCCAAGTCAGCAGGGTCCAGCGAGCCCAGCGTGCGCAGCCTGTCTCCGCTCCTCGTTCGCGAACACCGCCGCAGCTGCAGCCGCCCACAAGCAGTATCCGCATCCAGCCCTCCTGCGCTCTCTGAGGCTCGTGCAGTCCGTAACAAGTCTCAGGTGAATCGTCCCGTTGTTTACCGCTCCGTTAGCTTTCCGCCCATTGGGATAAAAGCATACATTAGTTGGTTATCTGTGAGGTGGTGGGAGCGGCGTTCTCAGGCTGCACCCGACGGCACCTTCAATCCGCCATCTTGGTTTTTCCTCGAATCCCCACATTCTCATTTCTTGGAAACTTTGCTCCTTCCTCAAAGTTTACAAAAAATGATAAAAGTTGGGGTGAGTTGGGATGAGTGAGTTGTGCCATCCCTCTATGGCAATGTTTGTCTTTGCTCCTCCTTCTAAGCAGCTTGAGTAGCAGTTCCACCACTCCACATGGAAACGTGGCTTCCTCCTGCGACCCAACCTACTTAGATGCCCAATCCATGTGTCTTCAAAATTATTTAGTAAGGGTGCCAATTTTTCTTTGTGGTGTAAAAATCAGATTTAGTAATTGCAGTGTAGTACTCGTCTACAATATCAGGAGGAACAAAGCAAAGTGCAGTTCGTTTTTTTTGTTCGAATTGCAGTTTGCTACTCGATACGTAATCCACAACTAAGGATGTTTTTTGTATCTTGCTCCCAAATGCCTGGGAAAAGTGGAAAAAACATCCTTGAATTTGGGTACCCATGTATGTTTTGGAAATACATTTATCATGGCGAATTCAAAATCAATAATAATTTCCCTTGGACTTTTGTTGGATGTTTTGGATTTTAACACTGTTAAAAGTGTAAGTTGTGGTTTGTTTATCTGGTAGCAAACTGTATACCAAGAGGACTACTGTATTGTTAATTTTAGCATGAATGGTGTATATTTGGGTGAATGGATGGGGCGTGCTTTTAAACATCCCATCCATCATCCAAATATCACTATTCTCTAATTTAACTAGATTACGGGTTTTGCTAAAGACAATGATTCATTTTAGAGGGTTTTTGTTGTCATGCAGTAAAAAAGGTTAGTTAGATACAGAAACAGAGAGTTCAGGAGGAATAACAATATCAGAGAAGGTTTGTGGTGTAAGTCCTTTGAGGGTTACTTGCCTGTTTTTTGCGTTGTATAATTTTTGTCTCAGATTGGGTATGATGGACATACTGCTAGCAACATGACTAGGGACATGTTGGGCAACCTCCCTCAAAATGGAACCAGAGGAGTCATTGGAGGTACTTGCAATTTCTTTCATTTCATTGATTGTTTCTCTCACCTCAATCTCCATTGCAGAGGCAGAGTGGTTATGCTTTGTGGTTTTTACAACTGAGTCACCCAGAGTAACCACTCTGCCTGTGCAATAGGTTGAGTAGTATTGCACACACCTCCAATGTCTCCTTTGTTCTGTTATTCTCTCTTTGCAATAAATGAACCCTGCATGCTTTAGAAGGCAGTTTCCCTTGCTTGATGTGATATAATGGACTGTATTATTCATTGACATTATATGAAATGAAAATAATATGAAGGAAAAATTGTAAGAATTAATCTTTTTTTATAATTTTTTTTATTTTTAGGTATTGGTTCAGTTTGAACATTTGTTAAAAAAACATTTATGGAAGATTAACTGCTTAGCCTGTTTTATTATGATACTTTGAATTGTTCCTGTTGAAAATAAATATACATTTGTAAATTTGTTTCAGGTTATATTACCTTTTGCGTTGGTTGTCTTTGCTTCAAGATGGAATCTGTTGTTCTTCAAGTTGGTCTTTGCAATTTAGATTATTTTAGGCTGGAAGAGAACAGGATATTTATTTGCTTTATTAATATTGTCTTTTAGGTATGTTGGTCTTTTTGGAGAAATAGGGGTCTCTTTGTTTTTTCATTTCATTTTGTAAAAGAACTTACCTTTGAATCGTTTTTTGAGGTTGTGAAGATGCTGTTAATTTTCTTTAGAAGTTGTTGCAAAGCTGATGTACTATGGATTTTGCCTGAGCTCTTTAGTGACTTTTGATATCTGTGGTAAGATATATTATATTCATTAAAAAAATGTTTTAAGATATATCTATTTTAGAAAAAATAATTGCATTTTTTTAGTGAAACAAGTTATATGAGTATATCAATATGCATATATGTGAGCAAATAAAACAAAACTATTTTTCAAAAAAAAATAGAATTACGACTTTTGCAAACACTTACAGAAATGTTCTTGATTTAAAATAACAATGTTTTCTCTTTGCTCCTTTATCCATACATTGTGAAATATATAAAAAAAGAGTTAGGCATATATAAAAATAGGATTTTTTCCAACATTGTACTGTTATGTACATTGCACAGGAATATTAAGCTTTTTTATAAATGTACTTACCTTAAAAAGATATGTGGTACTTTGAAGATGGCTTAATTGTAGTTATCTGTCTGATGGAATAATTATAAATAGAAAAAGTTAGCATTTTTTTCAAAAAGAGTAGGTTTTAAAAGTAAATAGCTTTCATTCTGTGTTTGATATTTTACTCACCTTTAAAAGATATATGTTACTTTGAAGATGGTTTAATTGTGATTGGAGACTTTCTTGATTTTTCAATTCTTAAAAGATTTTGAGTGCAAAATTATCTGTCTGATGGAATAATTAAGAATAGAAAAAGTTAGCATTTTTTTTTCAAAAAGAGTAGGTTTTTTTAGTAAATAGCTTTCATTCGGTGTTTGACATTTTATTTCTTCTTTTGAACCACTTTATACTTTTTCAAATTCATATTACTACAGCAGTATTCACCTGTTTAACCAAATTAAAATACATTCAGCTTTTCAAACATTACCACAATTCTCCTTTACACTCCTATTTCCCCTATATTGTGAATCATATCAAATTTTTTTTATTTACAGTCACTAATTCATTTAGCACCATTTCTTTTTTTAACCTCACACTTTGGTAGACCTTACATAGATTTAAATATTAGGAAGAACAGCACATTTCATGTTTTGGCTTAAAATGGAACAAGTTTGTTTGATTATACCTTTTTCGAAAAATGTATTTTCACCAGCACTATGTATCTTTTCATATGAGCCTGGTTTATTTAAACAATTCACATTATTTCTTTATAAAATTTATGAAACGAGTAGTAACATCATTTTAAATTTCTTTAAATATTGTATTTAATTATTTGACTTACTTTCCAGTTTAGTAATTGAAAACCAATATTTTGCTCCTTTAACTAAAATCTGTCAAGCTGTTTTACAAAAACTGCAAATTAATGAAAATTTTTAATATTAATATTTTTTCTTTAAAAAATTTAAGCTAGTTATTTACTAGCAATTTATTTTACTTACTTGCTTGTTTTCAAAGGCTGTTATGTCATGTCACAGTGAACGTTTCTGTGAGAGTGATAGAGGCAGCATAAAAAGCATGTGCTCTCGCTGGTAGTCCATTGACCACTGATTTCAAAATGGTGTAAAACTTCTTTTTATACCTTTTTTTGTGTCACACCATTATTTTCGTAAAAATATTCATTCTGTTCCTGGCTTTTTTCTAGTTAATTTCATGTGAAACATATATTTTAATGTTCGTTTTCGAAATTGCCCATTTAGTTGGATTGTGAATGTTTTTTCCTCCATTTTGAGTGCTAAAGGCTGTATTTCTTGGAAACTGTAGTAGACTTTTCTTTGAGCCAAGCTCATAAAATGGTGGCCCGCTTTCTTTCATTTCAGTAGTTTTCCTTTTAAACTATGTAATTGTACGATATGTAAATGAATTTATTATATTTTACTTTTTGGCTAATTTTAACATTCCTAAAATGTTGAGCTATTTTTTCGATTTTTTATTACTCGATAAATACTCGAGCATTACCATTAATACCTTAGTATTAATCTTAGAAATGAGTACGATTTAAAAAAAAAATATGTGCACAGTTTCGGCCCACATTTTAATACACACACCCACTAAAAACCCCTATTTTCTTTGCATTCCGTGCCAAGAGCTATTTTACAAAAAAATATATATGTATATATATTTTTGCGTTGTAATGGTATGCGTAGTATTGTTTTGCGTTGTAATGGTACTTTTAATGCATTCCATATGTATTGCCTTTTTGTTGTAAAAACGTTTGTTTTAATAGACTATGCATTGTAAAAAATGCATTGTAAAAGCATGCGTTGTAATAGCATGCGTTGTATCATCATACATCCGCCTGTGAGGATTAATACAGGTCCAAGAATAGTCAACAAGACAAGGCACCAAAGTCATTTAAACATTACAAAAAATTACACTAAAAGTCAATGGTTGTTCAATAGCTTTCGTCATTGGTAGTGGTGTGTCAATAAATATTATGTTGTTGAAAAATATTTTGAGTTGTTATGCAAACACAATATGATTGAGCATTTCACTGTACCAACTCCATGGGTTTTTCCCATAGTGGAAGTACCTAAAAAGGACAGTGAAGGAGCTAGGTACATTACAATCTTTTTCTACAGAATGTTGGTCTGTTTCATTACAAGAGACTAAGGGGTCCATTAGGATGGCGGACAGACAATGTCCGTCCGCCATCCTGTCAGGGGCCGGTACTGTCCGCCACAAGGGCAGAGGAACCGTGCCCCCAATTAGGATGCACCCGCCACAGTGGTGGGTGCATCCCGCATTTTTAACATTGCGGAGGACAGTGCCTAATGCACCGGCTGCCGCAATGTGAAAAATGCTTGTTGTGCGTTTCACATCACATCATGACAGGCACCGCGCAGTGCCTGACATGTTGTGCTGTGAAACGCAGGGGGGTACCATAGGTACCCCCTATGTGCACTCCCCACATCCCTCTTCACCCTGGGGGCCCGCAACGGGCCCCCAAAGCAGGAACCGCATGCCTTTTCGTGGCAGCATTGCCGCCACGAAAAGGCATTACTCCCAGGCCATCCTAAAATGGCTGGCGGTGTCTGATAGACACCGCCACCATATCAGGCCTTTTCCGCCTCAGTCGAAAGGCAACCGTGGCGGAAAAGCTCAGGACGGTCTTGCCCTCGGCCACGGTCCCCCCGCCATTGTAATATGGCGGGGGGAAGAAAGGTGGCAGACGGGCATGGACGGCGGACGGATCGCCACCGCCTGCATGGCGGTGGTGATCGGTCCGCCATCCTAATGGACCCCTAAGTTTTGGTGTGTCATCAGCTGTAGAGATATTTCAAGATACCATTCGACATGTCATGAATGCTTTTAATTATAGTGATGCCATTCGTTTTTGTACCTACAACAAAGAAGCAAGACAAAGCTCTATCTCAAGTGTGGAAATAGGGGTGGGTAACCCAATATACCCTTGCGGGCTTGGGCAGTAAAATTGTTTTAAGAAAAAAATTGCCAGCAAGGGGTTTGTTTGAGGATCTAAGTTAGACAGTATAATGCAGTCTGTGTTAATTAGACTTAACAGCTGAATAAAACAGCGACTGTTAAAAATCTTAAGAATCTGTCAGTCAGATACTATAGAAACTACCACACTAGCCCCATAGAAATGTAATGATTTGGACAGATTCAACAACAAACTTGTGTTATCTAGCAGTGAATACAGGTTAAACACAAGAGTACAAGTGAAGCAACACGAAAGGATTCGTTTTTGAAAAAATTATTTTTATATTGAAATAAATCATCAATGTAAATCAAGGGTGTACAGTTGTAAACAATTGCATGTGTTTCTAATGTAAATGGAGCTGAAGAAAACAATCCATAAATACAAAAGAAGACAATCCAGTCAAGAATACATTAAATTAAATTGGCTTCTTTCCAAGATGGTAAATTGGAAGCCAGGTGTAAAACAAGAGGAGAGACTTGGATTGAAGAGTCGACGTTTCGGTCTCAGTGGTATAATCCAGAGACCATCATCAGGACAAAAGAATGATGCAATAAGGATGACCCTTATTTCATTAATGAAACAAAGCTGTAGTTGAAATCATGTAGAGTATGAACACATCATTGTCTTAGGGAAGCTATAGGTCTGTCCCGAAGCAAAATCCAAATAGTCAAGCCGGAAGCGATTTAGAACTTTGATGAACCTGTGGTTTCAATCTCAATGTTCAAGATGGTTCTGTAGCGAGTTGCAGGAACCAAGCTTCTCTTCTGTATCCAATCAGATCGCTTCTCTGGATTATTCCACTGAGACCGAAACGTCGACTCTTCAATCCAAGTCTCTCCTCTTGTTTTACACCTGGCTTCCAATTTACCATCTTGGAAAGAAGCCAATATAATTTAATGTATTCTTGACTGGATTGTCTTCTTTTGTATTTATGGATTGTTTTCTTCAGCTCCATTTACATTAGAAACACATGCAATTGTTTACAACTGTACACCCTTGATTTACATTGATGATTTATTTCAATATAAAAATAATGTTTTCAAAAACTAATCCTTTCGTGTTGCTTCACTTGTACTCTTGTGTTTAACCTGTATTCACTGCTAGATAACACAAGTTTGTTGTTGAATCTGTCCAAATCATTACATTTCTATGGGGCTAGTGTGGTAGTTTCTATAGTATCTGACTGACAGATTCTTAAGATTTTTAACAGTCGCTGTTTTATTCAGCTGTTAAGTCTAATTAACACAGACTGCATTATACTGTCTAATTTAGATCCTCAAACAAACCCCTTGCTGGCAATTTTTTTCTTAAAACTATCTCAAGTGTGTCATTTCCTCACTGATGCTGATTTAAATTTGAATGCTGATAACTATGTTCCATAGGCAAAGTAAAAAAACGTTGGCCATATCTTTTCTAATAGGGGAATAACACCCGATCCAGTTAAAGTGCAAACGCTATCAACTGCCAGTTCCCCACAAGATGTTTCCATGATACGTTCATTCGTTGGCGTGGTCAGCTATTGCGCTAGATACAAATGAGACTTTTCCACTGTCGGGCGCTGTTAGGAGACTTGATGAAAAAGAATGTTTATTTTCTTTGGTCACAGGAATGTGAGCAAGGCTTCCACAAAATCAAACAAGCTATTGAGAATGCTACTGAAAAGGCATACTTTGATCCAAAGCTTCATACTGAAGTAGCTGTTCCCGCTAGCCCTATTGGGTAAGGTGCCATCCTTGCATAGCACATACCCAAATGCTCGAGGATGTACTGTGGCATATGCAAGTCGAAGTTCGTCCCAAACTGAAAATGCTGTTTCGCACACTGAGAAAGAAAGCTTATCAGTGGTGTGGTCTTGGGAACACTTCCTTGTATTCATCTATGGGAAGCCTTTAAAGCTTGTGACAGATTATTAAGCGTTTCTGCCTATCTTTGGCAATCTAAAGGTAAAAATGCCTCCTCGCATTGAGCGTTTGGGTCTGAGCTTGCAAGAATACAACTATACCATTGTCCATCATCCAGAGAAAGTTCAGAACCCTGCCTACTACTTCTCACAAGTCTCTGTACAGTGTCCTTAAACCGATTCTAAGACGCCTGAAGCACACATAAATTGTATAGTAAAATCAAGCACCCCACCTGCCATTTCATTGGAACAAATTCTCACTGCCATGAGTCAATATAGTCACATGCTAAAACTGAAGGACATTATTATGCATCAGCACTGCTACCAGCACCCTCGACCTCTTAACAGCGACTGAGAATACCAGTAGTATATAAATGTCAAAGATGAACTGTCCAGTAATCAGGAAGGAATCATTTTAAGTTGCTCAATCCGGAGAGTCTGTAACAAGTGTGCAATGTCACTCGTTGCCTGGACGCACAGCATGAAAGTGAATCAAACTATTTTTAGCAAATTTTACATCATAATATTAAGATAGATCCGGTGCACCTTTTTACTATGTAATATTGATGTTTTAAACTGTTTGCTTTTCTGCACAAAAAAATGAATAAATCAAATTGAATTGAATTGAAAGATAGAAACCATGTATGTGGTTTATTGCGAATGTCTGACTAATTATCGACAGACAGAATATCGATGCACCAAAATATCGCAAGACAAATATCGAGGGACAAAATATCGGGATGCTATCTTTAAAAAGGTAAGCACCTAAATATCAGAAAGAAAATATCGAATGTAAAAAATATCGTTTTTTCTACAATATCGTTATATTTTAATTAAATACAAATAGTATATTAACAAAATATTAATTATGAATGTAATAAACATGTTTAAAAATATAATATTTTATAAAATATTAACAATTAAGGTAAAAAAGTATTAATAAATATATAATACACAGTATATTTTTCATTAATAATAACTCTAATTTAATTATTTTAATAACTTATACATATATAAAAATATATTATAAATATAAATGTATATACATACAATAGTATTATAAATTACAATTAATAACAACGTAACATTACAAAAAAAATACATACATTAAATATATATAAATAATTGTATAAACATAATTTAATTTTATAAATAACAATTAATAACTACATAAAAGTAATAATAATAAAATTATAAACATAGATAGCGTATGAGTACAAATTACTATTCCAACTCCAGAGAGCGCAACAGTAGGGAAAGTGTTGCATAGCGTAGGGGTTAAAAATACTATTCCCACTCCAGAGAGTGCAACAGTAGGGAAAGTGTTGGATAGTGTAGGGGTAATAATTACTATTCCCACTCCAGAGAGTGCAACAGTAGGGAAAGTGTTGGATAGCGTAGGGGTAAAAATTACTATTCCCACTCAAGAGAGTGCAACAGTAGGGAAAGTGTTGGATAGCGTAGGGGTAAAAATTACTATTCCTACTCCAGAGAGTGCAACAGTAGGGAAAGTGTTGGATAGCGTAGGGGTAATAATTACTATTCCCACTCCAGAGAGTGCAACAGTAGGGAAAGTGTTGGATAGCGTAGGGGTAAAATTTACTATTCCCACTCCAGAGAGTGCAACAGTAGGGAAAGTGTTGGATAGCGTAGGGGTAAAAATTACTATTCCCACTCCAGAGAGTGCAACAGTAGGGAAAGTGTTGGATAGCGTAGGGGTAAAAATGACTATTCCCACTCCAGAGAGTGCAACAGTAGGGAAAGTGTTGGATAGCGTAGGGGTAATAATTACTATTCCCACTCAAGAGAGTGCAACAGTAGGGAAAGTGTTGGATAGCGTAGGGGTAAAAATTACTATTCCCACTCCAGAGAGTACAACAGTAGGGAAAGTGTTGGATAGCGTAGGAGTTAAAATAACAAACTTATAAATAAAAAATAACATTAATTAATCAAAATATAAACTATTACATAAATAATTACCAATTAATAAAAACTATTGAATAATTCCTACAAATTAATACTTATTTTAACATAATTAAATTACTTCCCATCCTATTCCCCTATAAACCCACAACCCCCTACATAACATATTTATCAATTAATCTATTAATTAAAAATTATTAACAATTAATTAAAAATAATTACCAAATAATTAAATTTAATTATTCATTCCTACTATTTAATACTTATTTTAACATAATTACATTACTTCCCACACTATTCCCCTATAAACTCACAACCCTCTACATAACATATTTATCAATTAATCTATTAATTATAAATTAATACCAAATAATTAAAATTAATTACCAATTAATTAAAATTAATTACCAATAATTACATTTAATTATTCATTCCTACTAATTAATACTTATTTTAACATAATTAAATTACTTCCCACCCTATTCCCCTATTAACCCACAACCCTCTACATAACATATTTATCAATTAATCTATTAATTAAAAATTAATACCAATTAATTAAAATTAATTACCAAATTACTTAAAATTAATTATTCATTCCTACTAATTAATACTTATTTTAACATAATTAAATTACTTCCCACACTATTCCCCTATAAACCCACAACCTGCTACTGAACTAAAATGCTAAATTTAATTAAATTACATAAATAATTACTTAAAAACATATTATATACATTATAATATACAAAAAAATTATTAGAAAATTGATATTACTAACATCGAAATTATTTACATCGATATTACTACACATCGATATATTTACCTTCGATATTATGTTACATCGATATTTAAATTTCGATATATTTGTATATCGATATTTAAATTTCGATATTATGTCTGTGTACCGTTTATTGCACCTTTGTTTATATATAGGTGATTTTCATACCTAACTCATACTCTGCTGTAGACAAGATTCAATAAATCATACATTCATGTTTTATGAACTCCAAATACACCATTTTCTAAAAGAAGAACTTTGCAGATAATCCTGTGTTGCATGAGACAATAGTCTCTTAAGAAGTTATGGCGCATGCCCAATGCATTTCGGGAAGAAGATCCCATCTTTAGCGGCCACAGTGAAAATAATTAACGAATATACTTGTTGAAAGTGTAACAATATGTAGGGAGGAAATATTTACACTTGAATATTTAGATATGGAGACTTGTGTAAAAGACAAATACAAAACAATTTTGTGACGTAATTTTAGTTTGCTTACATGTATATTTTGAAAATGATGAGCTCTAGAAGAGACACTCACAGAAAGATGGGTTTAACATTTTAGTTTGCTGTATTGAAAAAATCAGCTCGAGCAGTTGCATCACCCACCCAACAGAGTGTTAAAAATCACATGAAAACCGAAAGATTAAAGAGCCCAGCTGCAAAGTGATGGTGGCCTTCTGGGCTCAGCAGACCTCCATGTCTGGGACTGATTGGCAATAAAGCAGTTTTTTATTTTAAATGCAGCCCCTTTTTCTTAAAGGAAAACAGGATGCATTAAAAAAAATAATGAAACATTTTTGTTTCATTTTCTAAGGGCAGGTAGTGGTCCCTGGGACCACAGCCTGCCCTTAAAAAATATTTTAGAGCCAGTCACAAAGGGGAAGGGGTCGCCTGGGGAACCCTTCCCATTTCCGACTCCATTACCACCCTCTTGATGAGAGCGGTAAATTGAGAGTGTTTTGCTACCCCAAATGCGGTTGCAAAACATTCATATATCGCTGGAGACTCACTATTAGGAAGAGAACACCCCTTCCTAATAGTGAGTTGCAAAACACTATTTTGCGAGTCGCAATTTTTTACAACTCGCAAATTGTGTTTATAGA
This sequence comes from Lissotriton vulgaris, assembly GCF_964263255.1. NCBI lineage: Eukaryota > Metazoa > Chordata > Amphibia > Caudata > Salamandridae > Lissotriton > Lissotriton vulgaris. The sequence continues at coordinate 505,825,836 of NC_141694.1, forward strand.
TGGCCATGTTGGTTTCTGCATGCGCAAACAGGTCTCAAACCTGTTTGCGCACACAAAAACTGGCCACACATGTGGCCCCAAATGAACTCTCTGAGACTGAGTCTAGTTTCCACATCTTAACAAGAGAGTTGAAAGAGAATTTAAGGCCTGTCATCTATGCAACTGCCTGTCATAGAAAACCACTGTACATACCCTTAACATGGCAGAGTTCCCAATGCATGCTTGGGAAAGAATTGCCATTGGATTCTTCGGTCCTCTTGACAACGTACATCACCTAATAGTGATAGTTGATGAATACTCCCAATTTCCATTTGTGGAGCTAAATTTCAAACCCATCCTAAGATACAGTAGGAGTGCATCATAATCATGTGCATTCAGCACTTCAATACATTATGTGTGATTAATGTTACTAAAAAAAGATGGGGTATTGTATTTTTAAATTACTCCATTTGAAAACAAATGAGACTTTTAAATTGTGTGCATAGAAATGTGATTAATAAAGGTCTTTGCAAGATTTACATATTATTTGAGCAGAAATAAATGTTTAGATGTGTCTGATTGTAAAGCTCATGAAATAAAGTGTATGTGTAGACTAATGCTTATACATTCATATGTGCAACAAGAAATTCTATTAATATTCGTGTATTTGAAAATTTCAGTTTTATAATACTTATTACTATGTATTCATGCAATAAGAAACTTCATTTGCTACATGATTATAAATGTGCACTTATTTCTAACCGGGTGCACTACTAAGTTGACATGATTTTTGGGTCTTTAGAACTGTTTCAGTACAAGCTCAAGTTTAACATTTAACATGTAATTCATATTTCACCTTCAATGTAGAACGGATTTGGTTGCATTTTTTGTTTCTACTGCAGGTGTGGACAAAGCCTTACTAGTTAGAACAAATGTGTTTTGCTTTAGTTAGATAGTAAGGCATGAGAAGATGGATCTTGGCAAGGAGAAACGTGGTAATAAGCAGGGAGGTGAGTCCTCATATAAGAGAAAAATGGGCAAGGAGGAATGAGGTGCAACGTTTAAAAAAAAATGTTATTTAGGGATAGTTCATCAATGTTTAATACAATAATTATTTACAAATTACAGCGTCACAAGCTTCCACAGGAATAAGAACATAAAAACATACAAACCAAATACAGTATAAGAAGCAGAATAGAATAGTGCACAATTTCAGAACTAGAGTCATATAGCAGAATTCTAATAATACAATTATTGTATATCCAACCCAACAACACACCAAACACCTACTGACTTTTAAGACATATTTTTCCATAAAGTCTTAAACGTATTATATGAACCTGATCTTAGAGTATATTTTATTTCATATTCCTTAATTATAATCTAGTTTGCGTAGCAGCTGCTGAATAGTCAGAATATAATTAGACTGACATATTTGAAGAATCAGCGATCGGGAGAGCAGAACCAAAATAAGTATTTGATTTTTTTGCATTGGAGTGGCTAACAAGTTGGGGGAATATCCCAACACTACTGTTTGGGTATCTAGCGCATGTGGAGCTTTCAATGTATTAAAGCAGTACAGATTAACCATCCCCCAGAATCTGTTTAACTTTGGACACTCCCAGATTGTATGTGTCCACTTCCCTCCTCCCTCCATATTGCAACAAAAATATTTAGGAGAAATCTGATGGTTTATTTTGTCCCAAAAGTCTGGCATTCGATAAAGAAGCCACTTAGAATATAACTGCATTCGCCTTAAATTGAACACCTTCAATAGGGATCCATTATACTTATTGACCGGATTCCATGCCATAGTGGAAATCTGTAGCCATTCCTGAGTTTCCCATTTTCTCTGAGCTTTTCAAAACAGTTTACCTGCTGCTTGTGGTTGAAAAAGGGAGACCCAGCCATTAATCCGTTTAGGGTGTTTAGGATATAATATATAATAAAAAAAGTTATTATAGTTGCCCAACAAATTCACCAGCCCCATTAATATGGATGATATTTAGGGGCCTATTAGGATGATGGGCGGACTTTGTCCGCCCATCATCCTAGCGGGGAATGGGACCGCCCTCCATAAGGGCATTTGCATAAACAAAGCACCAGGCACTGCGCGGTGCCTGCTGCTTTGTTTATGCAAATGAAGGGGGGTACTACAGGTACCCCCCGTGTGCACCCCCCACCTCTCCTTCACTCTGGGAGCCCCCAGGGCGAAGACCGCATGCCTTTCCGTGGCGGTATCCGATTTGGGCCATCCTAATATGGCTGGTGGTGTCTATTAGACACCGCCACCATGTTAATCCTTTTCCGCCCCGGCCGCAAGGCGACCGGGGCGGAAAAGCAGCGGACGGTCTTTCCGACCGCCGCGGTCCCCACGCCATTCTAATATGGCGGGGGAAATTCAGGGCAGGATGTCGGGCGGATTGACCCTGCCAGGGCGGCGATGGCAACCGCCAGCCTGGTGGGGGCAATCCGCCCGACATCCTAAAGGGCCCCTTAGTTCCTGGATAAAATGTCAGACCCTAATAAAAGACCATTGGAGAATAATTATTTTATGTACAATGTTTCGCTCTATGTGCTTCCAGGTTTTCCAGTCCCCAATTAATAAGTTCCCTATTTTGAGAAAACCCTGACTTCACCATTTAGCTGTTACTACCGGATCTAACTATGCATCTTGGCAAATGAATATGTCATAAAGCAGAGTTTCTATTAAAAAATCAGTTTTTTCCTCTTAATGTTTATATCTGACTTTTTGGGGAACTTTTGTTAAACACATAAAATCCTTAGTTACATCTTCTTTGTGGATTAGATCTATTAAAATAAATGATCATATCTGTTAATATTTAATACCTTTGTTGTTCTGCACATGGTGTGCGCAAAATTAGCAAAATAGTATTCTCGCAGATCAGAAAGCTAGTCTCCGCTCTGCAATGGGTCTATAAAGTGCATCCATCGTGAGCCTAGAAACCTTTTTGCCCAAATAAAAGTAGAAAACAGGCTTTGAACAACCTTAAAATACTTCATTTGAACCACACTTAGAATAGCTAAAAAAAGAAAGTTTCATAGTTGTAAAATCATCATGCAGATTATAGCTACTCGACCTATTATTGATATAGGAAGGTATTTCCGTTTTGTCCGTTTATCTTTCATCCTATTGTAAAGAGGGATATAGTGTAAGGCATAAAGACATAAAGATCATTAATATTCTCTGTAACATAAATGCCCAAGTGTCTCGTGGGCTGAGTATTGAACAATTGGCTCAATTCTGCTAATAAAGAATCAGATGTTCAATTGCAGAGCAATATCTCTGTCTTAGATTTATTTATTTTTTATCCCCCGACAGATTGAAATTCCTAAAAAATATTGAATATTTGATTTTGAGCTTGAATATAGGGTTTTGAGAAGAGAGCGATATCATTAGCGTAGAGCTTGATGTTAGTCATCTCCAGCATTGGAGATGTTAAACTGCTGATTGAGCGGATGGCTACAGCAAGGCGCTCTATAAAGCAAGCAAAGAACAGAGGAGACAGAGGGCATTCTTGTCTTGTGCCTATAACAACTATGCAGTTTCCAACTTTATTGGCATTTACAATTATCTGAGCCCTCGTCACGTCATACAATTTAGAGATTACAGCAATCAGCTCAGAGGGCTATCCAAATTTAGCCAATATATAAAATAGACTTTACCAGAATACAGGGTCAAATGCCTTTTCATCTAGTAGCACAATATGAGATGTGATTTTGTTTTCAGTAAAATAGTCCAAGGCCTCAATTAGAAAGGTGGTATTGAAAGATAATTGTTGGCCTGCAACAAACACCCACTGATCTTTATGAATTATTGACCCTACGCAGCTGCTCATTCTATTAGCTAAAAGTCTGGCTATAATTGTACAATCTATATTTGAAACACTGATAGGTCTGGAGGAATTTACATCTTCTTTATCTCTATTTTTTTCAGGAAACAGACTGCCACAGCCATTTGGAAGGAAGATGGAATCTCTCCCCCATGTAAAATATGATTCACTAACAAAACATATTCCTATATGCTATAGTAAGTTGGACATTAATAATTAGGCCATTAACTAACCTCCATGTTTCCTCTTCATCTATTTGAGAATATGAAATCTGAAAAGGAAAAAAAATTCAAAAATTGCTACCCCCCCCCCCCTTTGGGCCGTAGATGAAAAATAGCAACTGCATGCCCATTGCTGAAACATGGTAAATGAAAGCCTTCTCTTATCTACATAATGCATCCTTATTAGTATTATATCTGGGGAATTGCCTTTCATCCATACTTCTACAGCCCTGGCTTTAATTGTATTTTTCTGCCCATTGGCATTGAACAAGCGAATTCTTACAGAGTCCTTAGCTGCCTGCTGATAAGCCAACTTCAGGAACGGTAATCTGTGTTCAACATACCTTGTGTCTGCTTATTCATCTATGTTATAGAGCACATGTTAAAACAGGGTGAGGTGCTGATAAATATTTTAGGCATACGAACATAAGTATACTGACCATCAATATTTAACTTACATCTAACAGTACATATTTCAGCTATTAAATTCAACAAGATTATGAGCTCTAATAGGATTGATGTAGAGGTAGAGGTAAGGTATCTTTTCAGCTTAAAACCCCTTTTTGTCATTATCATGTTGATCATCACCATCGATAGAATTGAACAATTTAAATGTCTTGTGCATATAGAGCAGATAAAGTGACAATGCAATACAATTAACAGACAACAATATATGACATCGCTAGTTAAAGTGACTGTGTGTAAAGCCCAGGTAATTTGAAAACACAGTGCAATTAGCATGTAAAATGCATAATAATTCTCTGCTGCCATATAAAGTGCATAGTTATTTTCTGTAACAAAATAAAGTGCATAATGCTACTCTGTAACAACATTGCCTGAAGATCTAATACAATCTTTCCATTCATTGGCCCAGCTTGTACTGCATTGGTTCCCAATATCATGTGGACGTACCAATGTGGATGTACCAATGTTTAGTAGAATTATCTAAAGTCTTAAGGGAACAACATATAAAGCAACATCTTCTGGAATTGTTTACATAGTTGGGATTACATGAAATGTCAGCCACTTCTAGTCTTTCGGATGCTTACTGGGCTTTTTTTTTTAGTTTCCTGTATAAAGTCATGACTTTTTTTAAACAGTGGGTTGCAGAGGTGAAACCAAAAATTCTAAATTAGTTTTAGTGCATTTGCCCAAGTTGTATGCACAAAATTAATTAATGCGCCTTAGTACTGGACAATATGCTTAGGCTTATGTTGCATCTGGGGCAGCACAATGTAGACTCCACCCTTACACGTCACAGAAATGCAATTATGTACATACATTTCATAAAATATTCACTGTAGGCCTGATTCACAGAATTAACTTAAGACAAAATCCTAAACTTACTACTTTTGGGATTCACAGAATGCACTTACTACTTTTGGTATTCACAGAATGCACTTACTACTTTTGACATTCACAGAATGGATTTAGGACTACTAACTTTACGTCCACACTCGGGCTGGAGATTCCAGCCCGGAAGCGGAGCTTCTGGCCCAGAGGTGGAGATTTCAGCCATGGCTAAATCTCCACCATTGGCCGGAAATCCCACCTCTGGACCGGAAGCTCCGCCTCCAAGCCAGACGCCCCACCTCCGGGCCAGAAGCTCCACCTCCAAGTTGGAAGCTCCACCTCCAGGCCAGAATCTCTGGCCAGAGTGCAGACGTAAAGTTAGTAGTCGTAAATCCATTCTGTGAATACCAAAAGTAGTAAGTGCATTCTGTGAATAACAAAAGTAGTAAGTTTAGGATTTTGTCTTAAGTTAATTCTGTGAATCGGGCCCTGTGTGCTCTAACTTCATTATCACGTGCGAAGCTTTAAAATTTAATAATGAAATGTATTCACTGTAGAAACTAGAGTTGTATACACATGTTCACTGTTCAGTTTAAACATGAAAGTATGTGTTCCTTATTCTTGTTTTACGCTTACACGTCAAGTTATATTTACATATGTAAACATGTACTCTTACAACTGCATTTTACATTTATTTTTCACATGTGTGCATTTATAACCAAGTATTCGAAGTGCACAGTAAATGCTTATTTAAAATTTAGCCTGACTACAGGACTCAGTTGAAATTATTTTTGTTTTGCCAACATGTTTTTTTCTTGCAGGTTTATTATTTCATTAGAAAAATGCATACAGTGTGTAATAGACAATAGAGAAGAAAACTTGACAGTGAACTTGGAGAAACAATGGTTGTAAAAGGCCTTCTGTTCATCATATACTAGAATGGCAAGTTGTTCAAGGTTGGGAACTTGGAGCTAACCTGCAGATACACTGTAGTAGAAGTCTGATTGGTCCCTGTTGGTCTGAAAGGAGATAAGGACATTCTGCATCTCCTGTTACTTTAATTTATTGTTCACACAGTTAGAGTTCTCAGAGATGACCTTTGTACTTTGAGAGAAACAGATCTCACTGCTTGCTTTGTTCTTACAAGTGAGAGGTATTATGATAAACACTTATTTCATTTTCCAAACACTTCTGCTGAAGTCTGATCATACTGACACCTTCTTCTAGGCTTTCGAATTAGATACCCTTGCTAGAGGACCCTATATCTGACTAATATTTAGATGAGAGAAAAGATGTTTCTTTATTGAACACTTTTTTGATGTAATCTGTTTCTGTATTGTGATGGCTATCACACTTCTGTATCTCACTCTGCGTGGCCTTAACTTACAGAGTTATTTTAGCTTGCCTATTGTAACCTCTATTTCAATGCTTCACTTCAGCTAACAAAGTCCCATATGATCAATAAGGAAAAATCCTTAATGACTTGACTAAGGGATTACATTGGAAGTAAGACTTCCAGTTTTTCATGATTTTTACAGATAAATACAGACGGAAAAAAATCTATTTCCTATCTGTATTTATTTTTAAAAGCAGAAAAAAATGAACATTTTAATTTTTGTGTGGGCGACTCTCCTTGAGAGACTCTACTTGTTGGACTTCATAATTTCCAAACCACCTTTTTAGCAGACAGGCACTACGGGGGTCTACCAACAGGATATAACACCCTTAAATTAATGCATTTAACCTATATTTGTATATAATACTATATTTACCTGTTGGTGTAGTGTTCTGTTATATTTGATTACCTAATTTACTAAAACACAACAGCATCTAAGTATGAGTGCATGTTTATCAGATAAATTAACGGACTGGACGCAGCCTATGATCCATTGATATATAAATGTGTAATACACTGGATTATAATTTGTCTGCTATATTTTGTGGGCTAGTCGTAAGGCACCATTTGCAACACATTTGTGATAAGGACAGATACCATTGGGTGAGAGTAAGGTAAGGTTGATGTAGTAGATCCTGTTGAGCAAAGGGGAAGCTGCACTGAGCTGGGAAATTCCCACTGGCCGAGCTTTCATTCGAGAGTGCTTCTGAGTAGGTCAGAAAGTGTCACTAAGGACTATTTCTGGTGCAATTTAATACTTTGTTTATTTTAAGTGGAGCAGACAAAGGTTATTTGTTGAAATTGCTTAGTGTTTTGGTTTATGCTTCCCTATTGTTGAGAAAGGAGTGCGCTTGTGAAAATTGTAAAGGAGGGTGAGACTCTGCAAAGAGTAAGAAATACTTTATAGTGTGCCACGTTGAGATTGGACTATTGGTGTTAGTGTCGCACTTTTATTGCTTGAGTATGGCACAGAGTGCCGCACTGCTATTGGTTGTTGATGTTGAATGAGAGTTGAAGGTAAAGCAATTACTTTGTGGTTTTAAATGAGAATTCTATTTGTGATTGTTGATCTTTTGCTGAAAAATAAAAAGTTACACTGCAATACGAGATCTGATTTGGGAATATACAAGAGTCCTTGGTAAAGTAGGAGAAAAGGCACCACCAGTAGGCACAGCAGGTCAATATATGTCAATAAATGAGGGGCAACACACATGCATTTAGTTAAGTTAAAAGCATAAGATTACTGAAAAAGAAGGTGCTTAGATATTCCACGATATGGCACATTTAATTTTAGAATTATTGAAAATCTGAGAAGGGTATTGTGCGAGATAAAGCAACCTCCTAGTCCTCACAGTATGAGGCACCTAATGGTTAGGCACCCGTAGCTTATGCCAAGAAGGAGAATTATCAGAGTTAGAAAGCAAGTGCATCACTTTCTGGATGTGTCATTGTCAACCCATCTACCTATAATGTGTCCCAACCAGAAGGAATGAGTGGTGTAGTTGCAGATGGAATCTCAGAAAGAGCAACTGCCCCAGTGACCACGAGTCAAAACCTTATGTGAGAGAGTTCAGGTATTCGTGCTCCTGTTGTTAACTCAACTGCTTCTAATACTCCAGACGCAATAACTGTTCCAATTACTATTGGTCTTACAGTTCCCTCGTATAAACCTGAGTTGTCAGGGACCATTACATATGCTTTGATGGTTCCAACTAGAGAAAATGTGTCAAATACTGTTCCTGTTGCTCCCGATGGGAAGGCATGGAAAAAAACTCCTTTAATTCTGAATATGTGACTTCACCATATGTTGCTCCTACATCATCAGTAATGCATCAGACAGGACTTACCCCTGTAATCAGATCAGATGTCACAAAATTGTCACCTGTCCATTTGGAATTCCCCTATATTTCAAGAAGTAATCCCCAGGAAGGGATAGTTTCCAATACTTCTGGAGTCTAAAATTACATTAATTCATATTTGATGGATGGGGAGGTGCTTCAAATTTCCCATTGAGAGAAGTCCTTGATGGAGGGTACACTCATGCACTGTGGATTAGGAGTGATTTTGCTTCATTCATGAGCAATTCCCCAAATTGAGAGATAAGCCAGTGGAGTAGTGCACCCAGGTTGATCGATTTGTGAAGATTTCACAGGTATTGTGAATAAACTTGAATACCATTTTCGATTTGTGGTTATAATGTATGGTAGCTGTACAGTGGCTAGGGAAGGACCCACAGAGAAATCTGATCACTCATGCCCCATCACCTTTGTTGATGAAGAAGTATCAATAGATAATTATGTTTTTAAAGGAAAGATACCAACTAGGGACATTGATTGGGTTAAGATTGACAGAACAATTCAGGAGCCCAGAGAGACTTAGCATGTTTATTATGAGAGACTGTTGCAAGTGCCCACAGCAGAGTGGGATGGAAAATCTAAAATCCAAGGATATGGTAAGTGTTTGAGAGAGGATTGAGATATGAGGTTAGCATGATGATTCAAAACATTTAATTTGTTGGCAGAAAGAGTCAATTGATGAGATTTTGAGTACGCAAAATATTGTAGTGATCAATTGGAAATGAAACAGAAGCGGTTGAAAGAGAAGTTGTTGCTGGCACAGATGAAAGCCACACAGAAAGGAAGCCAAAGTCAACCTTATGTAAGGAATGTTGGTGCTATGCATAATGCAAGGTGGAAATAATTATCTGCAACAGGGTAGAGGACGCACTGTCCCAAATACCCCGAGCATTGGAATTGCTGTTGCTACATTGAAGAAATCAAAGCCATATCATTATTGTAACAATTAAGGCATTGGAAGAAGGAAATCAAACAGATACATGAGTGATGATCAGGTTCAAATCCCATAGAAACACAAAATGTGCTGAGACAGAGAATGCAAAGACCTGATCTACATTTTTCAAGCCTCTATTCCTCATCAAAATATGAACGAACCTAGATTTAAATCTAACCAGGTCCCAAACTTTAATTAGAATTCTTTGCAGGAACAAAACTTGTTCCAGCAATTTCCTTTGTTTTACACACTTGATGGTTATGGCTCCGATCAGTCACAATGACCGTGCCTAAGGGGGGGGGGGGAGATTGCCTGCTAGCCACAGTCATGGAGGTAAACCAGAACAGTTCATTTGTGGAAGGGAACTTAATGGCCATGTAGTATCATTCTCGATTAACATTTGTAGTACCGGTTCCACTTTTAGAGCAGCAGAACTTTCAAACCTACCCCTGTTGGGAAAAAGAATCCAAGTTGTTGGAGTTGCAAATATGAAAATGACAAATCCTGTAAAATGAGATTCTAGTCTTTTAAACCTTTTGGGACTCAGCTTGCTGTGTAAGTTAAATTGTAGCATTGCTTACACGCCAAAAGGAGTGCTGTTTCAGACTCATGATGAAGATGTTAATTTCAAATTGTAGTATCAAGGGTCAAACATTGGATTGTACTGTTTGATGACAACTGATACTTTGCCACCAAATCTTTGAGATATGTGGAGGTCCAAAGTCCGGGACTTCTCATGAAAGAACATAGGTCTCATAAAAAGAGTTGAGCCTGTCCACATAAATGTTACACCTAATGCTGAGTACCTATGAACCCCTCAGTACAATTGGACTCCTGAAAAGATTGCTGGAATTACATCAATTAATGAGTAAATGGCATTTTGAAATAGATAATGGGGAGTCTATGTAACTTACCCATCATATACTTGCTGAAGCCTAGCCGTAAATACTGCATAGTTCGAGATTTGAAGAAGAAGAATACCATTATTGTCCCCTGTCGTCTTGTGGTACCGAATCCAGCTGTGATTTTATTTCAGATTCCATGTGAGGCTGAGTGTTTTACTGTGATAGATCTGTGTCAAGCCTTTTTCTCCATCTCCTTGCATGATAACATCCAGTACCTTTTCGCCTTCTGGTTTCAGAACCATGTTTTGTCATGATGCCAAGCCCCACAAGGCTATGAATATCTTTAATCGAATCCTTAAAGAGAACCTCGAGACCCTAATGATTCCCTGTAACTCTAAAATAGTGCAATAAATGAATGACCTGGTGGTCGCATCAGATACTCACGGACCCTTGTAAACAAGACACCATTGCATTGATCAACCATTTGGCTGAGAATGGACATTAAGTGGCCATGAGCAAGTTGCAGTACTGTCAGAGAGAAGTTCTGTATTGCAGAAATCACATTGAGAAGGGAGCAAGAGAGATATCACAAGGAAGAATCTTGGTGATTCTGAAAAGAAATCTGCCATCCATCAATGGAGAAGTCAGGTTTTTTATCGGCAATGGTGGGCCACTATCCACAGTGGATGCATAATTTTTCCCAAGTGGCCAAGCCTTTACAGAAGCTGACTCACAAGGATGTGTTAAATCTGGTACCATGCGCTGGTGATTGCTTGATTGCCTTCCTAGAGCTGAAAGAATGTCTCTATCTCTGGCTTAACCCAGCAGTAAGTAAAAAATGACTTTATTTGATTTGGTTAAAATCATAAAAGAGCGGCTTAACCGCTAAAAACATAAACACATGACACACACAATTCTTAAGCAAAGTACAAATTAGTAAAATGAGTTAATAAATTCTCATTTAAAATTTGTGATCATTTTTTTTTCCTTTCCTTGTTAAAATAGAAACACACTGTACAGTTGGTTCCTTCGATCTTGTAATAGTGATTCTAGCTATGAGATATCTGATTCTTGTCTTGGCATCGGGCTAATTGTCTGGACTTTTCACATTACTTGCTTTGCCAGTTCAAGTTCTCTGTCTCTCTGTTCTAGTTTGTTTTCAGCTAAACTCAAAAACCTTAATGCTTTACATCCCAGTTGCACAGCTGACCCTCCTAAACATTTTATTACGGCGGATCTACAAGTCCTTATCTGTTCTTTTTTCATTACCGGCCATAAAAGTTCTTTCCCTTTGGATGATAATGTCGGGCAAATGCAGAGTAAGTGGACACTGATTCATCTCCTTGTCCACAGAGGCGACAGTCTGTTGAGAGACAGGTGTGTTTCCATTTTGGGACTAGATCTTTAGTTGGGTACACTCCCAGTCTCAGTAAGATCAGTTGCTGCTTCATTCGAATTGCAAAATGTTTTGAAAGGTATGGTTGAGGCTTTAACATTTTGTATGTTAGCAACACAATCCATGCATCGATTTTCATTGTCAATGAAGATTTGTCCTGTTCATGGGCCATTTGATTGATTATTTTGTTAAATATTTGTTTCAACTTCGAAAGATCAAGAAAATTGCCCATCTATTGACACACTCCGCCCTCATTCAAATGGTAATCGCCTTGGTTCTCTCCCGCCTAGATTTTTCCAACTCTATATATCTGGGCCTCCCCCTTACTCTTTCAAAACGTCTGCAGATTGTCCAAAACCAAGCTGCGAGATTAATATTCAAAAGCAATCGCAGGAATTCGGCGAAACCTCTGCTAGCCGCTCTTCATTGGCTTCCTATCACTCACTGGATCGCCTTCAAAGCGGGATGCTTAGTTCACAAGGCCCTCTATGGCAAAAGCCCAAGGTTCATTAATCATCTAATAAACAAATATGAACCGCCCCGTAACCTTTGTTCCGCCCACCAGTCCCTCCTTAAGCTGCCACTGTACCAAAGAAAACGTCTGGGCGGATGTCGATTCGCTTATCTTGCCCCTAAGATATGGAACTCTTTTTCCCTGTCTCTCCGGACCTGTACTAACCTGGTGAAATTCAGGGGTGCTCTGAAGACCTGGTTATTCAAGCAAGCGCACGGTTAGGCTACTGCTTTACCTATTCTTCAGCTTTACCATCTGTCTCATCCTAACGCCATGAAACCTCTCGGTGACCGTGCGCTTGACAAATTCAGAATATCATAACATAACATAACATAGGATGGTGTTGTGTGCCAAGCTTCCTCTAACTTCAAGGTCTCAATCGATTGCTTTAAGAATGAATAAACTGAATTGCTCGATTTGGACTGCTTTTCGACCTCCAGCCAACAATAATGTGCCAGAGACTCTTCCTCAGCTGCCCGCATTCTCCAATAATATTTAACCAGTGCTCCTTGTCTTGACATGATCTGATTTTTTTAACCAAAATTCTAGCCTGATCCGGACTTGAGAAATATGGCGCAGATTTTTAAAAATGTTTTTAAAGAGACTGGTTTGGGTGATGTTCAGAGATGTTGCGTCCTTTGTGTTTAGGAGTTCTGAACCATAATTAATTGAGGGTAAAAATGTTGCTGCCACGACTTTTAGTAAGTGGGTCGTTGAGCAGTCGCTGAGTTGTTTTTGGAAGTTTTTGAATGCAAATAATGATTGTTTGGGTTTTGTTTTCCGCTGTTCTTGATGTTGCTTATAATTAAGGTGGCGATCCAAAATTTATCCCGGATATTTATTTGTTCCCTCCTGGTCCAAACGATTGCTGTTAATCGTCCAAATAATTTTTTTTCTTTATGCGGACTCGAAAAACACATGACCTTTTGTTTTTTTTATGTTTATGTGTAGTTGGTTTGAGGCTGTGTATTCTACTAGTTTGTTTATCAGACATTGGAGGCCACAATGTGTTTGGGATAGCAGCACGATGTCATCGACGTATTTCAAACTTGTTATTGTCACATTCCCCAGTTTTGGGGGTCACCTAATGTCGAACGTAAGTTGTTGTCCAAATCGGCTGTATATATATTAAATAAACAGGGGGATAGAACGCACCCCTGTTTTAGGCCATTGGTGGTGGTGATTTTGTTTGTTAAGGTTCGCCCATTTGCCATTTTTATTTGAACCCAAGTTTTTGAGTAGAGATTAAATATTGTATTCAATAAGTTTGTAGGTGCTCCGCAGGTTCCATTTTTGCCCGCAATGTTCGTCTGGGGACCTTGTCGAAGGCTACCTTGAGATCCACGAATTATACATACAGAACAGATATGTTTGTTAGAGTGCCCATTCCGGCTCGGAAGCCTATCTGTGTGTTGGGGATCAGTTTGATGGTGTCTACCCAATCCTCTAGATCTTTCAGCAAGTTTGCAGCATAGATTTTTGCTTCAACATCAATAAGGGCTATTAGCCTATAATTTGAGGGATTTACACAAGCCTCTGATTTGAAAATTGGATGTAATATGCTTCCTCGCCAGGAATCAGGGATGTTGTGAGATTCCAAAATATGCGCGAACAGTGTTGCTGGGTGGTTAGACCAAAATGCTAAGTCTTTTTTAAATAGGGCATTGGGCAAACCGTTTGATCCCGGCGCCACATCTGATTTTTGATAGCATTCAGTACTTTGTGTTATATGAATGTTTGGGGAATGATTGATCTGACCCTGATATTTCAGAAGGGTGTCGCTGAGATTTGCCTTCTGTTTGTTTGAGTTTTGGATTACTGTGATGTTTCAGATTCAGTTTGCATGTCGTGAGTTCTAGGGCCTGTGAGGTCAATTTTGGTGTCTCAGCCTTCCTCTGCTCTCTAATTTCAGTGTCCCTATAGGTACTGCCGTTGGACCATATCGCCTTCCATGTTTCATTTTCGGAGGTGACTCTGGAGGCTTTCTGAGGATTATATGCAGCTTCTATATGAGCTCTCCATGCGTGCTCAGTTATATCGGAGTTGTAATGCCGATTAATTTGGGCCCAGACCTCCTTGGGATTTTGTTGTCGGCTGACATGAAGCAATGTTATCCAAAACTGCTCATTGTATATATGTTTTGCTGCCGGAATCTCTTTTTTTAGGTCGTTTTTCACTTGTTTGATTGTGGTCAGGGCCTCCCGGGAGGGTTGTTATCCGTAGGTTTGCATTTGTCTAAGAGCTTTGATTAGTTTTTTTTTTATCCTTAAAACGTGAGTGTACCATTCTGAGCCGCTGATCCTGGCAGGTTTTTGGTTTTTCGAACTGTGAGAAAACGTTCTGTTGAAGCTGTAGATAAAGTCTCCCAGGCCTCTATCCCTAATGGTTTTGCGTCTGTAACGGCCAAGGGAGCTGAGCAAAGCTCCAGGATTTCGTCTACGGTATCATCATTCCATGTTAAATGGTTTCATTTGTGCAATTGAGTGGTTTGTGTCAGGGCACTCGTTGGCCGGGACTTTTCTCTGAAGTTAGAAAGTGTAAAATATTGAAGATAGTGATCACTTTCTACTCTATTATTTGAAAATTCGAAATGAAGGGGAATAGGTATGGGTCTACTAAGGTGAAATGGATTGTTGCTACTGATTTAGCCTTCCCTCTTGTGAAAGCTGCCAGGCTGTTTTGTGGGCCTCGACCATTTAAAGTATATAGTGATTGATTGTCTAGTAGAGCAGCACATTTGTTGCCTGATGTATCACGTCTGGTTGTGTTGTCATTCCTGACACTTATACCATTTGGTAAGTTTTTTTCTTGGGCTTGCATCAAGTTCATGTTAAAATCCCCGGACAAATATTATATTGGCCCATGGGTATGCTACCTTTAGGGTTTTAATTGCAGCTACCAATTGTTGGATATCTTTCCCCTTGTACTTGTAGGCTGGATGCATGTAGATGTTCAAAATTAACAATATGCTGGTGATGGAGACTGAGTTTAATACATTGCATCCATCTCGATTCTAAGTCAATATTTTCTTCTTCCCATAAAATATCTGTAAAGATGTATGTTGATAGACCGCCCTTAGCTCTTCTGTGTACTGACTCCAGTGTGGCTAGATTTAAGTGTTCTTTATAACCTGCAATTCGGGTGTATGTTGTCTGCCAAGTTTCTTGTAATGACAGTATATCATACTGTAGGATGAAGTCAGAAAAATCTATTTCCTCTATTTTTGATGCTAGGCCATTCACGTTCCAGGAACATATTTTGATGTCCTGCAGTGTGTTTGAGTTTTTATGTGTTTTTATTCATGTTGCTCCTTGTTGTGTATTTAGGGGTCTCCAATGCTGTTTGTCCTCTTTTTCTGGGTATAAAATTGTAATCATGATTTGTCTTATGAATTGGGCGTCCACCTTTGTTTGATCCAGATTATCTGGGCCTTTTCACTCCTTTTAATACGTCCTCTATACAATGGGGGTATTGTACGAGGCTCGGGTAACGAGGAGGTTCCACTTTTTTTAGTTCTATCCCCCATGCTACAAATACCTCCTTGTGCCTCTTCAAATGTCTGATAACTGAGTAGTTTATCCAGGTGGCTGTTGTTATTTCGGCCCCTATTTGGTTGTGATTAGGTTTAAATTCAATTCTTTCCAGGTCACTGGATGTAATGTGTCTCAGGGTAGGTAGAGATTTGAGTAGTCTTATTATTGCACTTCGATTTAGTATGGCGTGAGTTCTGCTTGATTTATAATGTGGGATCAATTCTATCTGGCTTTGAGTAGTAAGCGATTGTGTTTTGTTATAGTCGACCAGGCTCCCTTCTGATACTTCTTTTAGATCTTGATGATGTTTTTCAGCGTGCTGGATGTGTTTGACTTGGTCTTGTTGTGTGTTTCTGGGGCTCTGGGACTGTAATTTAATTTCATTATTGCAATTTCTCCCCTGTGTGTCTCCTTTCTCACTTATTGCTACGTCCTGCGTATCAATTTTGTTTGTCTTTATCTATGAGTTCTGTGAGGTTTGGATTGTGTCTGATTTTACAATTTCTTTGCTTTTGTCATTGTTTTGTTCCTTCTCTGTAGCGGACTTAAAAATTTCATATATTTTACTTCTCGATAAATGTTCCTTTTTTCCCCATTGTAGTTTCTTGAGGCCACTGTGTCTTTTATTAACTGGTTGTTATGATCCGGCATGCTTACTATATCACTATTACTTTAATCGCTTTTGTCTTGTCTTTCCTGGGTGGGTGTCAGTAATAGTTGTGGAGTGACTTTTTTTGATTTGCTTTTCCTTGCTTTGCTCAAGCGTTTTCGTTCCCTTTTTGAGAGGGATGTTTTCAATATTTTTTGTTTTGTGCAACTTCCCTCGGTAAGTTATTTTGACTATGAATTGATGAAGAGCCTTCTAAATTCAGCTCTTCCTCTGGTCATTCAGACTCTTTCTCGACGGCCAGTAAGTTTCTGCATTTACCTTCTTGAAAGTTAATTTCCTCTTTTAAAGGTTTAGTATTAATGTTAGGGGTATCCTCATTGATTCTATCTGCTTCCTTGGGATCTCTTTCCGAAGGTGTTGTGGAATTGAATTGTGTTTCCCTAACTGCCCCCAACAGCTCTGACATTATAGTTGGGACAGTTGCAAGCTGTTACTGTATTGCTGTTACTGTGTTTTGAATACTTAAATCTTAAATACTTCCAAGTGCTCGTGGATTTAATCTTTTGTACACTCCCAGGGTGAAGAACCTGTGTACTTTGATTTCTTACTTATTTATCTACTGGCGTTCTTACTGGGTTGGAGAGCTACAGAGTGGAGGCAGAATGGGAGTGAGAGTAGAGGAATAGCTGGAATGGCTGCGGAAGGTTGGGTGGAGTAGCTCTAGTGAGAGGAGCGAAAGCGAAGGCAAGCGGGAAAACACGGGACGAGGTGGGTAAGATTGTGGCTCCTCCTCTGTCGTGAGCTCACACTTAAAAGGGGTGCCGATTGTGGTGGCCGCACTTGCCATTTACCACTAACACCCCCCACGAAGCACTCCTGTCCTCCACCTCCGTCCTCCCAATTTCCTCCCGGCTTTTCTGGCTTCTGTTCCCGCTATTTTGAGACTGCAGAGCCACAGGGGAGACAAGGACGCTGTAGCGTTTTGCAGCGGCAGTTGCTGATGTAGCAGATAGGCGGCAGGTTTGGCAAAGTAATCTTTCCGTGCTCCCTGTGCTCAATAACACAGGCTCTGGGCTCCGGACTCAGGGACCCCGCTGTATCGAGTTCCGCGAGGGGCTGTGAGTGGGCTGCGGAGGAACTGTGAGGCTGCGAGGCTGCGAGTCGGCGGATGGCTAGCAACTTCCTTGCTGTGCTGTGCTTGCTGCAAACAGTGAACTAGAGTCAGTGGACTTATCACAGCAGTAGGAAAGTCCAATTATAAGGAAGATTTTCTGCTGTGAGAGAGAGGGCTCTAGGTGTTTATGCAAATGCATGGAAATGCACAAAGACCTACGCCCTACTTTCTGCAACCCTTGATCCCATAGGCACAGGACTGCCCGGATGCTTTAAAGCTGAAGTAGCAGTAGGTGTCAGCATTGAACGATGTGAAAGTATTGTCATGGGTCATCCCCTTACTCTTTTTATTCTACCTTCTGTGCAGATTTTGTTGATTCTACCCAACACTCAACACCTGACCAACAGTCCATTGACTAAGTATGAATAGATTATACCTGCTGAAGAGAATGTAACTCTTAAGTGATGTGCTACTTTTAATCCTTCTATATTTTTACCTTTGTCTGAAAATTAAATTGATGATGGAGAAGTACAGCATGACTGTCTCGATGTCACTGAACTATGCACTAAGCCAAGACCAGAGATACATGATAAGCTATTGGCTGATTCTGATCTCATGCTTCTTGTTGATGTGTCTCACCTGAGAGCTGATGGAGGAACCCTAAGAGCTGCCTTTGCAGTCTGTATAGTCACAGGTATAGGGGAAGCATCTTGGTTAGGAGGGTGACACATGGCTGAATTGATAGTTCTTACTAGAGCTGCCAGTGCTGGGGATTAATGATGTCATCAGGATCCCCAGTATGAAATGGTGCACGTGAAGAGATTGTTGGAGAAATTACAACTGCCTACCAAAATTGCAATGGTTATTTGTTCAGCCCATAGACGTGGAGATGACTATGTGACTTTTGGCAACCAATATGCTGATGAGGTTGCATAAAATTGTGCTCCTGGGGTCCAAACATTAAGGGTTTGAGTAGGATTTTGCTAGGATGGCCTCCAGACGGGTTCCAGAATGAGAAAATCTGATTCATAGCCTATGTTTCCGACTGAATCGCCCCCTATTCCAAACAACTAAGTGTGATGCAAAAATCTCATCCGCGTCGACCGAATCGTTTCCGAAGCTGATACTGTCAGTTTGACTCTTCGCAGCCGCATTGTGCCACGTGTTGGACCTGGCTTCTGAGCGAGCGGGTATGATGCACGATTCAGACAGCCATATTGACTCGGTCTCAGCGAGATGAAACAGCTGTGGGAATCGGACTTCGGGGCCGCTGTAGCAGGTCCCCCTTCACCCAGGGCCCTCTGATTCTGTCCCATCGGGGTACCCATGGGTCCACTCTTTCCATGCATGCTTAGTGTGGCAGGCACCACGGGGTGACCGCAACAGGGTGTACGCTTTTCTCCACCTACCCATTTTTACTATGGGAGCCTGCATAAGCATTTAGTATACAGGCTCCCATAGAGTTCAATGGGAGTCCGAGTGAACTGAGTCCGTTACCATACGTGGCATCGTACTTGGTCGCTCAGACTCGTAGAGCGCAATTCACTAGGACAGCCCTTCGGATTCAAGTCATATGAATGGCTTTCCTAACGAGATCGTACTCTGGCTCCTAACAGTGAATATGCAAATTAATCTGAAGATGTCACTAATTACAACCTTTTGTCAATAATATCCGACACCATGGAGGAAGTGAAAAGGTTGCAGGAGGAAGCGCCAAAGGCAGAACAGCAGAGTTGGGCCAGAGCAGGTTGAGCCAAAAGAGACTTTTGGACTTCAGCAGATGGAAGACCTGTATTGCCAGAGAGCTTGCTGTCCCCAATGGCTAGACATGTTCACTGTTCCTCACATGTAGGAATGGATGCAATTGTCAGATTGTTTTGACACAATTGGTTTAACCCCGATTTAGATTTATAGCTAAAGGATTCTGTCCTGGATGTGTAGTGTGCTAGCAGATGAATGTAGGGAAGAGAACCTCAATGACACTTAGCCATAAAGGAAGATCTGGAGGGACATTTAACAGGTTACAGCTGGATTTTATGGAGATGACTGGAAACAAAGGGCTGGGACATCTCCTGGTGATTGTATGTATCTTCTTGCATTAGGTTGAAGCTTGCCTTACCAGGAAAAATGAAAGCCTCACATTAGCTATGTTGTTATTGAGGGGACCCATACCCAGGTTCATTTCCCAAATTTGTTGGAGTCAGATTGAGGAACTCATTACAATAATGAGGTCCTGAAAATGTTGTGTGCAACATTACATATGGAGCAAAGATAAAATTGCAGTTATCGGCCAAAGGCTTTAGAATATTTGTTTAAACTCCGAATAGGATGGTGTTGTGTGCCAAGCTTCCTCTAACTTCAAGGCCTCAATCGATTGCTTTAAGAATGAATAAACTGAATTGCTCGATTTGGATTGCTTTTCGACCTCCAGCCAACAATAATGTGCCAGAGAGTCTACCTCAGCTGCCCGCATTCTCCAATAATATTTAACCAGTGCTCCTTGTCTTGACATGATCTGATTTTTTAACCAAAATTCTAGCCTGATCTGGACTTGAGAAATATGGCGCAGGATTTGAAAAAGGTTTTTAAAGAGACTGGTTTGGGTGATGTTCAGAGATGTTGCATCCTTTGTGTTTAGGAGTTCTGAGCCATAAGTAATTGAGGGTAAAAATGTTGCTGCCACGACCTTTAGTAAGTCGGTCGTTGAACAGTCGCTGAGTTGTTTTTTGCAGGTTTTTGCATGCAAATAATAGCTGTCTGGCTTTTGTTTTCCTCTGTTCTTGATGTTGCTTATAATTAAGGTGGCGATCCAAAATTAATCCCAGATATTTATTTGTTCCCTCCTGGTCCAAATGATTGATGTTAATCGTCCAAATGATTTGTTTTCTTTATGCGGACTCGAAAAACACATGACCTTTTGTTTTTTTTATGTTTATGTGTAGTTGGTTTGAGGCTGTGTATGCTACTAGTTTGTTTATCAGACATTGGAGGCCACAATGTGTTTGGGATAGCAGCACGATGTCATCGACGTATTTCAAACTTGTTATTGTCACATTCCCCAGTTTTGGGGGTCACCTAATGTCGAACGTAAGTTGTTGTCTAGATCGGCTGTATATATATTAAATAAACAGGGGGCTAGAACGCACCCCTGTTTTAGGCCATTGGTGGTGGTGATTTTGTTTGTTAAGGTTCGACCATCTGCCATTTTTATTTGAACCCAAGTTTTTGAGTAGAGATTAAATATTGTATTCAATAAGTTTGTAGGTGCTCCCCAGGTTCCATTTTTGCCCGCAATGTTCGTCTGCGGACCTTGTCGAAGGCTACTTTGAGATCCACGAATTATACATACAGAACAGATATGTTTGTTAGAGTGCCCATTCCGGCTCGGAAGCCTATCTGTGTGTTGGGGATCAGTTTGATGGTGTCTACCCAATCCTCTAGATCTTTCAGCAAGTTTGCAGCATAGATTTTTGCTTCAACATCAATAAGGGCTATTAGCCTATAATTTGAGGGATTTACACACGCCTCTGATTTGAAAATTTGATGTAATATGCTTCCTCGCCAGGAATCAGGGATGTTGTGAGATTCCAAAATATGCGCGAACAGTGGTCCTGGGTGGTTAGACCAAAATGCTAAGTCTTTTTTAAATAGGGCATTGGGCAAACCGTTTGATCCCGGCGCCACATCTGATTTTTGATAGCATTCAGTACTTTGTGTTATATGAATGTTTGGGGAATGATTGATCTGACCCTGATATTTCAGAAGGGTGTCGCTGAGATTTGCCTTCCGTTTGTTTGAGTTTTGGATTACTGTGATGTTTCAGATTCAGTTTGCATGTCGTGAGTTCTAGGGCCTGTAAGGTCAATTTTGGTGTCTCAGCCTTCCTCTGCTCTCTAATTGCAGTGTCCCTGGAGGTACTGCTGTTGGATCATATCGCCTTCCATGTTTCATTTTCGGAGGTGACTCTGGAGGCTTTCTGAGGATTATATGCAGCTTCTATATGAGCTCTCCATGCGTGCTCAGTTATATCGGAGTTGTAATGCCGATTAATTTGGGCCCAGACCTCCTTGGAATTTTGTTGTCGGCTGACATGAAGCATTTTTATCCAACACTGCTCATTGTATATATGTTTTACTGCCGGAATCTCTTTTTTTAGGTCGTTTTTCACTCGATTGATTGTGGTCAGGGCCTCCCGGGAGGGTTGTTATCCGTAGGTTTGCATTTGTCCAAGAGCTTTGATTAGTTTTTTTTTTTAATCCTTAAAACGTGAGTGTACCATTCTGACCCGCTGATCCTGGCAGGTTTTTGGTTTTTCGAACTGTGAGAAAACGTTTTGTTGAAGCTGTAGATAAAGTCTCCCAGGCCTCTATCCCTAATTGTTTTGCGTCTCTGACGGCCAAGAATGCTGAGCAAAGCTCCAGGATTTCGTTTACGGTATCATCATTCCATGTTAGATGGTTTCATTTGTGCAATTGAGTGGTTTGTGTCAGGGCACTCGTTGGCCGGGACTTTTCTCTGAAGTTAGAAAGTGTAAAATATTGAAGATAGCGATCACTTTCTACTCTATTATTTGAAAATTCGTAATGAAGGGGAATAGGTATCGGTCTACTAAGGTGAAATGGATTGTTACTCCTGATTTAGCCTTCACTCTTGTGAAAGCTGTCGGGCTGTTTTGTGGGCCTCGACCATTTAAAGTATATAGTGATTGATTGTCCAGTAGACCAGCACATTTGTTGCCCGAGGTATCACGTCTGGTTGTGTTGTCATTCCTGACACTTATACCATTTGGTAAGTTTTTTTCTTGGGTTTGCATAAAGTTCATGTTAAAATTCCCGGACAAATATTATATTGGCATATGGGTATGCTAACTTTAGGGTTTTAATTGCAGCTACCAATTGTTGGATATCTCTCCCCTTGTACTTGTAGGCTGGATGCATGTAGATGTTCAAAATTAACAATATGCTGGTGATGGAGACTGAGTTTAATACATTGCATCCATCTCGATTCTAAGTTGATATTTTCTTCTTCCCATAAAATATCTGTAAAGATGTATGTTGATAAACCGCCCTTAGCTCTTCTGTGTACTGACTCCTGTGTGGCTAGATTTAAGTGTTCTTTATAACCTGCAATTGGGGTGTATGTTGTCTGCCAAGTTTCTTGTAATAACAGTATATCGTACTGTACGATGAAGTCAGAAAAATCTATTTCCTCTATTTTTGATGCTAGGCCATTCACGTTCCAGGAACATATTTTGATGTCCTCCAGTGTGTTTGAGTTTTTATGGGTTTTTATTCATGTTGCTCCTTGTTGTGTATTTAGGGGTCTCCAATGCTGTTTGTCCTCTTTTTCTGGGTATAAAATTGTAATCATGATTTGTCTTATGAATTGGGCGTCCACCTTTGTTTGATCCAGATTCTCTGGGCCTTTTCGCTCCTTTTAATACGTCTTCTATACAATGGTTGTATTGTACAAGGCTTGGGTAACGAGGAGGTTCCACTTTTTTTAGTTCTATCCCCCATGCTACAAATACCTCCTTGTGCCTCTTCATATGTTCGATAACTGAGTAGTTTATCCAGGTGGCTGTTGTTATTTCGGCCCCTATTTGGTTGTGATTAGGTTTAAATTCAATATTTTCCAGGTCACTGGATGTAATGTGTCTCAGGACAGGTAGAGATTTGAGTAGTCTTATTATTGCACTTCGATTTAGTATGGCGTGAGTTCTGCTCGATTTATAATGTGGGATCAATTCTATCTGGCTTTGAGCAGTAAGCGATTGTGTTTTGTTATAATCGCCCAGGCTCCCTTCTGATACTTCTTTTAGATCTTGATGATGTTTTTCAGCGTGCTGGATGTGTTTGACTTGGTCTTGTTGTGTGTTTTTGCTGGGCTCTCTGGGGCTCTGGGACTGTAATTTAATTTCATTATTGCAATTTCTCCCCTGTGTGTCTCCTTTCTCACTTATTGCTACGTCCTGTGTATCGATTTTGTTTGTCTTTATCTTTGAGTTCTGTGAGGTTTGGATTGTGTCTTATTTTACAATTTCTTTGCTTTTGTCATTGTTTTGTTCCTTCTCTGTAGAGGACTTAAAAATTTCATATATTTTACTTCTCGACAGATGTTCCTTTTTTTCCCCATTGTAGTTTCTTGAGGCCTCTGTGTCTTTTATTAACTGGTTGTTATGATCCGGCATGCTTACTATATCACTATTACTTTGATCGCTTTTGTCTTGTCTTTCCTGGGTGGGTGTCAGTAATAGTTGTGGAGTGACTTTTTTTGATTTGCTTTTCCTTGCTTTGCTCAAGCGTTTTCGTTCTTTTTTTGAGAGGGATGTTTTCAATATTTTTTGTTCCTTGTTTTGTGCAACTTCCCTCGGTAAGTTACTTTGACTATGAATTGATGATGAGCCTTCTAAATTCAGCTCTTCCTCTGGTCATTCAGACTCTTTCTCGACGGCTGGTAAGTTTCTGCATTTACCTTCTTGAAAGTTAATTTCCTCTTTTAAAGGTTTAGTATTAATGTTAGGGGTATCCTCATTGATTCTATCTGCTTCCTTGGGGTCTCTTTCCGAAGGTGTTGTGGAATTGAATTGTGTTTCCCTAACTGCCCCCAACAGCTCTGACATTATGGTTGGGACAGTTGCAAGCTGTTACTGTATTGCTGTTACTGTGTTTTGAATACTTAAATCTTAAATACTTCCAAGTGCTCGTGGATTTAATCTTTTGTACTCCCCCAGGGTGAAGAACCAGTGTACTTATTTATCTGCTGGCGTTCTTACTGGGTTGGAGAGCTACAGAGTGAAGGCGGAATGGGAGTGAGAGTAGAGGAATAGCTGGAATGGCTGCGGAAGGTTGGGTGGAGTAGCTCTAGTGAGAGGAGCGAAAGCGAAGGCAAGCGGGGAAACACGGGACGAGGTGGGTCAGATTGTGGCTCCACCTCGGTCGTGAGCTCACACTTACTTGGGGTGCCTAATGTGGTGGCCGCGCTTGTCATTTACCACTAACACCCCCCACGAAGCACTCCTGTCCTCCACCTCCGTCCTCCCAATTTCCTCTCGGCTTTTCTGGCGTCTGCTCCCGCTATTTTGAGACTGCAGAGCCACAGGGGAGACAAGGACGCTGTGGCGTTTTGCAGCGGCAGTTGCTGATGTAGCAGATAGGCGGCAGGTTTGGCAAAGTAATCTTTCCGTGCTCCCTGTGCTCAATAACACAGGCTCTGGGCTCCGTACTCAGGGACCCCACTGTATCGAGTTCCATGAGGGGCCGTGAGTGGGCTGCGGAGGAACTGCGAGGCTGTGAGGCTGCGAGTCGGCGGATGGCAACTTCCTCGCTGTGCTGTGCTTGCTGCAAACAGTGGACTAGAGTCAGTGGACTTATCACAGCAGTAGGAAAGTCTAATTATAATGAAGATTTTCTGCTGTGAGAGAGAGGGCTCTCAGTGTTTATGCAAATGCATGGAAATACACAAAGACCTATGCCCTACTTTCTGCAACCCTTGATCCCATAGGCACAGGACTGCCCGGATGCCTTAAAGCTGAAGTAGCAGTAGGTGTCAGCATTGAACGATGTGAAAGTATTGTCATGGGTCATCCCCTTACTCTTTTTATTCTACCTTCTGTGCAGATTTTGTTGATTCTACCCAACACTCAACACCTGACCAACAGTCCATTGACTAAGTATGAATAGATTATACTTGCTGAAGAGAATGTAACTCTTAAGTGATGTGCTACTTTTAATCCTTCTATATTTTTACCTTTGTCTGAAAATTAAATTGATGATGGAGAAGTACAGCATGACTGTCTCGAAGTCACTCAACTATGCACTAAGCCAAGACCAGAGATACATGACGAGCTATTGACTGATTCTGATCTCATACTTCTTGTTGATGTGTCTCACCTGAGAGCTGATGGAGGAACCCTAAGAGCTGCCTTTGCAGTCTGTATAGTCACAGGTATGGGGAAGCATCTTGGTTAGGAGGGTGACACATGGCTGAATTGATAGTTCTTACTAGAGCTGCCAGTGCTGGGGATTAATGATGTCATCAGGATCCCCAGTATGAAATGGTGCACATCAAGCGATTGTTGGAGACATTACAACTGCCTACCAAAATTGCAATGGTTATTTGTTCAGCCCATAGAAGCGGAGATGACTATGTGACTTTTGGCAACCAATATACTGATGAGGTTGCATAATATTGTGCTCCTGGGGTCCAAACATTTAGGGTTTGAGTAGGATCTTGCTAGGATGGCCTCCAGACGGGTTCCAGAATGGGAAAATCCTATCATAGCCTATGTTTCCGACTGAATCGCCCCCTATTCCAAACAACTGAGTGTGATGCAAAAATCTCATCCGCGTCGACCGAATCGTTTCCGAAGCTGATACTGTCAGTCTGACTCTTCGCAGCCGAATTGTGCCACGTGTTGGACCTGGCTTCTGAGCGAGCAGGTACGATGCACGATTCAGACAGCCGTATTGACTCGGTCTCAGCGAGAAGAAACAGCTGTGGGAATCGGACTTCGGGGCCGCTGTAGCAGGTCCCCCTTCACCCAGGGCATAAGCATTTAGTATACAGGCTCCCATAGAGTTCAATGGGAGTCCGAGTGAATTGAGTCCGTTACCATACGTGGCATCGTACTTGGTCGCTCAGACTCGTAGAGCGCAATTCACTAGGACAGCCCTTCGGATTCAAGTCATATGAATGGCTTTCCTAAAGAGATCGTACTCTGGCCCTTAACAGTCAATATGCAAATTAATCTGAAGATGTCACTAATTACAACCTTTTGTCAATATTATCAGACACCATGGAGGAAGTGAAAAGGTTGCAGGAGGAAGCGCCAAAGGCAGAACAGCAGAGTTGGGCCAGAGCAGGTTGAGCCAAAAGAGACTTTTGGACTTCAGCAGATGGAAGACCTGTATTGCCAGAGAGCTTGCTGTCCCCAATGGCTAGACATTTTCACTGTTCCTCACATGTAGGAATGGATGCAATGGTCAGATTGTTTTGACACAATTGGTTTAACCCCGATTTAGATTTATGGCTAAAGGATTCTGTCCTGGATGTGTAGTGTGCTAGCAGATGAATGTAGGGAAGAGAACCACAATGACACTTAACCATAAAGGAAGATCTGGAGGGACATTTAACAGGATACAGCTGGATTTTATGGAGATGACTGGAAACAACGGGCTGGGACATGTCCTGGTGATTGTATGTATCTTCTTGCATTAGGTTCAAGCTTGCCTTACCAGGAAAAATGATAGCCTCACAGTAGCTATGTTGTTGTTGAGGGGACCCATACCCAGGTTCATTTCCCAAATTTGTTGGAGTCAGATTGAGGAACTCATTACAATAATGAGGTCCTGAAAATGTTGTGTGCAACATTACATATGGAGCAAAGATTAAATTGCAGTTATCGGCCAAAGGCTTTAGGCATAGCCTAGCAAGTAAATGGAAAGCTGAAATCTAGATTAGCCAAAGTGTGTCCTTCAACATCTCTGAAGTGGCCTGATGTTTTTCCCTTATGTTAATGAGTCTTTGTAGCATTCCTGATCGGAGGAAAGGACTCTCCCCCCATGAAATAATCACAGGTTGAGCAAAAAGACTGCCACCAGTGTCTGTAGATCACCTTTAAACATTACAGATGACATGAGTCTTGTTCACCTAAAAAATCTATCTGATGTGGGGCATTCTGTGGCTTACCAGTTGGAGGAGCTGCCACCCCCACCCCACTGCATTAGGGGTGGTGCGATAACCTCAGCCCCGGCGACTGGGTCTTGGTGAAGAAACACATTCATTAAACGTGTCTAGAATCTCAATGGCGCTGTACATTCCATGTCATCTTTTGTCATGACACTGCTGTTAAGTGTGGAGGACTCCTTAACTGTACCAAGCTGCCCACACTTGCAGATTGGAGTTTTCCCTTGATGATGTGACTGCACCTCTCCCAAAAGTGCAAGCTGCAACTGAAAGGCAGGTGGAAGGATTTTAAAAAGTTACAGAAAATGTGCATGATCCTAAACAACACATCTACAGCCTGAGGGGAGTCTTGATGAGCCGACTGTTGAGGTTGAGACACAAGAGTCTTGGTCTGTGGCGCTGACTGGGCCAGTGACAAGTCAAGTTGGAGCTGGTGACATTTGGCCGAGACGGTGGGTAAAAGAGAGAGACTAAGCCTGCCTGCAGAATGTATACCATGGACAAACCCAGAGGATACTGAGGATTCTGGTCTGCGTGACAGTGAAGACGAATAACCAGAAAATCAAAAAGAGCTAGAGTTCCCCATCAAAGGGACTCTGCCACTGAATGGACATATTTGCAGCAAATTACAGCAAGATGGGATTTGGAAGACAGCAGTGCAATTCCAGTTGAACCTCCATGAACTAAAACCTGTGGCTTAGCTGCATATTAAATTTGCTTTGCCATTAAATTGACAGACATGATTTGTCACTGGCATAATTTCAAACTGAACTTTGATCTGTGCTTTATTAGAGACAATTAAAGGAACTTTGTAAAAAAGAATGAAGAAGATTCCCAATGCCTAGGGCTGCAGAAGGAACATAAGGGTGTAATTTTGAAGAAGGCCTAGAATGGTTAGGGAAGACTCGTGAAGACTTTAGAAATAAACTCATTATACAATTTATGGACTTTGTTTTGTCAGTTGCACAAGTAGAACTACAAAGAAGAAATCCTTTTACTACTATTTCCTACTCAGCTGCCTGATTTTAGTGAAGTTATGGAAACTAGTAACCATAATAGATTTAGACTTATATTAGCAGGTGTATTGACAGATGTAATTATATGTATAATTGTTTTTCTTTTAGGACAATATTCACCTAAACTTTTCAATTCAATTGGACTTAGGTGCAGGACCACCTCTAAAACCCCAGAAACCCAATTCCAACGATTAGAAATGTGCATACATTTGCTTTCAAGACATTGTAAGTAGATTCATTGAAAGGAGGATTCTTATCAAATGCTAATGAATACATGACATTGTGGATGTAGAGGACTGCTCTGTCTATACGCTCCAGAAAGAGTTACCTATGGTATTACATGTAGCCTTTTAGTAAGTCTTCTATATGGGAAGGGCAATTTCCAGTATTATTTTTCAAATTAAGACTTTTAGGGCACTATGTATCAAGCAAATTCTCTTTCACAAAGGCCGAAATTCTCAGAATATCGTCCTTTGCGAATGCGAATTTGCTAAATGGTATGTATAAAGCAAAATCTGGTGCAAAACAAGGAATCGG
The DNA here is from genome assembly GCF_964263255.1 of Lissotriton vulgaris. Lineage (NCBI taxonomy): Eukaryota > Metazoa > Chordata > Amphibia > Caudata > Salamandridae > Lissotriton > Lissotriton vulgaris. The sequence goes on from NC_141694.1 coordinate 505,854,621, forward strand.
AAAATTTGTGAATCCTTATTTTGCAATTGCATTTAAGGAATCTTAAATTTTGCGATTCCTTAAATGCAATGTATGAAGCAGAAAAAAATTGCAAAATGTCCTTAAGGAATCGCAAATTACCACAAACTTCTAGTTGGTGGTAAGTTGCTAATTCCTTGAAAAATGCTAATTTTTGCATTTTTCAAAGTGCCATGTGACGCACATACATGCCCTTAGGGCATGTATGTGTGCCACATGTGCACCCATGCATATTTCAGGAGTGCAACAGGGTGTCCTTTGGACACCCCTGCACCCTTGAAATTATTCTCAATTTGTGATTAGCAAATTGCGAATCATAAATTGAGAATAGCTTCCCATTCATTCCTATGGCCCTCCTGGACCATAGAAATGAATGGGAAAGTATTCCTTAATTGCGATTCACAATTTGCTAATTGCAATTAAGGAATTAATCAAATCGCGATTTCTTAAAAATTGCTATTTGAGAATCGCAAATCAGGTTGTTGATACATACGGCCCTTAGTGCTTTCTGAAGTTCATATGTTTAAGCACTTTAATTGTCACCCCAATGCCAAAAAGATGGATACAGATGAATAATTCTTTAAGTTAGATACCGCTCATAAGAACAGATTGACTTGTTCCTTACATGACATCAGAAAATATATTTTTAGATTCAGTAGAAGAAGGGAAATGGATGCTAGATGAAAATAAGGGACTCAGGGAAAGATCAACAGTATAGAAATAAGTAGGCTAAGAAGAATTAGAACATCAAGAATCATAAGATATGCGTGCATTAACTTTAGATTGAAAAAACAAAGGAAAATTATGTGTGCTTAGAGATAAATCTGTAGTTCACCTGTTTATGGTAAACAGTGACTTTTTTGAATATGGGGGAAATTAGCCATTATTCATAGGAGGTAAGGATCCTGTTTTTCCCAGAGTATATTATGCTTGTGGGGATTACACATATTTAAAATAACCCAGTGGTTGGTATGGCACAGTGTTTCTCAGTAAACTCAGTGATTTTCCTTTGCTCAATCAAGACCTTATTGCTGCTCCTATCCACAGCACCCAGCCTGACACCTTACGAGCCTCCTAGAGGTGGTCTACACCATTGCACATAGGAATGCCTGAATTAGCCTTAGGATCATCAGCCAGTTAAGCTGCCTTTTTTGGGAACACTCTGCAGCCTCGCATTTCAGACCCAATAGTGCAGAAGCCTACCAAACATCTCCCAGTCGCATTGATGGACCGCACTGGAGTACAGGAACTACTGAGGGACGCTCTTCTGCACGGTCCCCCCACATTGCCAAGATGACCTAACATGGTGATTGAATTTGGCACTGGACTTAGTGATTTTGTGACCACATCTGGGTTAAGGGCCCGCTTACTCTAACTTTTTGGGCCCCCACAAAGTAATTTTCTCCCCCTGCTGGTCTGCCAGAACTGATCTGCTTCCCAGCCCCCTGTTTCCACTCCCCTCCCCCATTTCCTCTATTCCTCTATGGGGACTTGTTCTTCTGTGTTTGACGATGCAACTGTATCTAATGTAAACCATGAAAAACAGTTCTTGTTATTCCTGACCACTGAGACCTGAGCAATATGGCTGATGCCCTGTGGAGCTGCTAGACAGCTATGGAGGAGATCTGCCCTGGTTCAACCCCTTGGCCATCACCTACCCAGCTGAACATTGGGGACAGTTCTCCCCACCTCCCCGCTGTGTCTCCTTCCTCCACCTCCCTTCTATGGATTATTGTAACGTTTTTTGTCTGTGTTTTACTATGCTCTGGTAACAGATATCATTTGTAACTTGTAACTCAACGATCCTCATGTAAAGCGCTCTGATACCTATGGATCTAGCCAGCGCTATATAAAACTCTTGAAATAAATAAATAAATATGTTACTTGGCAGTAGTCTTTCAGAAGATTTAATACGTAGAGCATTTAAATGATCCTGTCTGAGGATCACCAATTAGAACAAAAAGAAGTACTAGTGTTACTGGAATAGTTGGAGACATATTTGATGCATTGATTCCTTCTGTAGGAGTAGTTTTGAATGATTTCAAAATTAGAAAGTTGTCCACCACAGTTGATAAGTTAGCTACTATTACTGCACATTCATTGGTAGCTGTAGAAACTGAAATGGCAACTGTAAATTATATGGCAATGCAGAATCTCCATACATTAGACATCCTTCTTACGAAGGAGAATGATGTTTGCAAGATGTTAAAGGTTCAGCAATGCTGCACCTACATTCCTAATAACAGTGAAGAGGAGAAGAAATGCTTTAAGAATATTACAGACTTAAAGGGAGGTTTAAGGCGTTAGAAGCCACAGGTGATTGGGAATCAGTTGGGAATTTAGTTTTTGCAGTAAACACATGGTTAGGAAACTTTGGGAGTGGAATAGTTGGATCCATAATGAAACCCCTAGTGATAATTGCCCTCTGTACAACATGTCTGTTTGTAATCTTTAAAGGGTACAAGTGTATGAAAGCAAAAAGAAAGGTACAGGAAAGGGGGAGAATAAGAAAAGATGTGGAACTAGAAGAGAGTCAGTGTAGATTTTGTGATGAAATGAAATACTTGGAAAACAAGAAGAAACATGTTGAAAACCTCCTTGTTTTGATCTGGTCTCATCTGATAGGATTCATATGTCGATTGTGATGGTTAACATCACTATCACAGGAGGGATTGTAGCAGTGCAATTCTCACTCCACCCTTACACATCACATAAATGCAATTATTTAAATGCATTTGATTTTATATTTACTTTACGCAAGTGGTGTAGCTGGGGGCGGGCGGTCTGCCCTGAGCATTAGTATTTTGGGGGCAGCGGCGAGCCGGGAGTGCAAGGTAAGTTTAGTTTTTTCCTTTGTTTTCGTTGGCAAATGCCAACTCCTCATCCCCACGTGTTCTTGGCTAACGGCTGTGTACCATCCCTTGCTCGTCGTCCTCTTTTGCCAGCATCCATCCCCCATCTCTTACACGCCACTGGGAGGCAAAGTAAGGGATTACCATGGGCATCCAAAGCTCCAGCTACGTCACAGCTTTATGCCTTAACTTCATTAGGACTATGAAGCATTCAAATGTATTAATGAAATGTATTCTCTGTAGAAACTAGAAATGCATACACGTGCACTAACGTTCAGTTTAAACATGACAGCATGTACTCCTTATTCATGTTTTGCACTTACACTTCAAGTTATATTTACATATGTAAGCATGTACTCCTTTGCTTACATTTTACATTTATTTTTTAAGTTACACGTGTGCATTTATAACATGTATTCGAAGTGCACAGTAAATGTTTATCTACAAGTTATCCTGATTACAGGCCTTAATTGAAATGCTTTTAGTTTAGCCAGCATGTTTTCTTTTTCTTGCAGCTTTATAATTTTGTTAGTTAGAGAAAGGATTATTGTCTGTATTAGACAGCTGATAGAGAGGGAAACTTGGCAGTGATCGTGACGAAACAATTGTCAAAAGAGGCCTTTTGTTCATCATGTACCAGGATGGCAAAATGTTCAAGGTTGACAACTGTTGTCTCAACTCGATGCATTGGAAAATTGTAGCTATATCGCAGATACACTGAAGTAGTAGTCTGATTGGTCACTCGTGGTGTGAAATGAGATAAGTATGTTTTAGCATCTCTTATTACTTTTGAACTGGTGTTCACACAGTTAGAGTCAGCAGAGATTACTCTAGATGTCGAGAGGTACAGACCTCTCTGCTTGCCTTATTCTTACAAGTGTAAAGCTTAATGCTAAAAACGTATTATTTCCAGAGTCTCCTACTGAAGTAAGATCATGCTGACAACTTTTTTGATGCTACCAAATTAGAGACCGTTGATAGATGACCCTATATCTAACTTATGTTTAGAAGGAAGAAGGAAAGTTTATTTACGGAGCACCTGTTTGATGTAATCTGCTTCTTTATTATATGTAGCGCAAACTCAACCCGAAGGTATCAGAGCACTTTCCATGAGCACCAGTTGCTTTACAGACAGATATATTCGTTTTTATTATGCACAGGGAGATTAAGTGATTTGCCCAGAATCACAGGATGTTGAACGTCATTGCCGAGACTCGAACCTGGTTCCCAAGATTTGAGGTCGACTGGCTGAGCCGTTATTTCCTTTCCCCAAGATATTTCAGCTTGTCAATTGTCAATTGTATTGAAGTATTTTTTTAACTTATTTTTCGTTTGCATCTTTACCGGATTGATAGGTAATTCCAATATAACTCTTTAACCTTTTTTCGATTTCTGGTCTTTATTGTGGAGTCACGTGGGCTTCATAAGTTAAAAAATGTATTGTTGATGTTTTCGCCCTTTAAATGCTTCACGTCAGCTAACAATTGTCAATACGACCAATGGAGAAAAATCCTAAGTAACTAGACTAAGAGACTACATTGTAAGGTACAGTGCTCTAGCACATCTATAAGGATTTAATGTTGCTCAGCACAATTAGCTGGAAGTAAACAACCCGTTATTAGCATTCTTCATTATAGGTAAGTGGGCATGCATTGTAATTTGATAAGCTCCTGTCACTCTAGTGGGCAGTGATGAGGATTTTGGAGGGAGCGCATTGGGGCATGACGTTTAGACACATAGCTTTTCTTATAAAGACTCAAACTGCTTCAATCTCTGTCAGAATCTGCATTTGCTTTCCACTGGATACTGCAGGTCTGATAAGGTATGAGGCAACTTAAAGTACCGGTAAGACTGGTGGTGCTACAAGGGCCCTTTCTTGCTCATCCTCAGTTCTTATAGAGATTTAGAGAAGAAGGAGACACTTGATGTCAGTTTTACCCCACTCCAATTTTACCTGCCTCCTTGAAGTCCCTACAAACCCCAAAAAAGGAAACGAGAGACTCATCATGCGGTGGAACCTACTTCCACACCTTCCTTTGCTGTATCTGGGTATATGGAAGTAAGGGTAATGTTGGCACACATGACTGTCACATTGACTGGACTAATGCTGCAAGTGGTAGCTGTTCCCATTTTGTGGGAGACTCACCATTAAATGATGTGGATGCGAACTGTAGATGACGAAAGCAGGCAAGAGGTCACATGTTTGGTCATGTAGCGTGTTATCTACCACCTGGAAGAAGAAGGCTTAGTGTGATGGAAACCAAGGGCCATGTTACAAATAGTACCCCGAGGGTGCAATCCCCGAGGGGAAGAAATAGGGTATCAGAGACCTCAAAGACATAGACTGGCAGGCAGGTGCAGTCACTGACTGCACCCTACCTGCAAAGGCATTCCTCCCGCCTCTTCAAAGTGCAGGCAGGTTGCCTCCTGCACTGTGAACCATGGAGTGTATTTGATTTTACTTGAATGAGCTGCCTCTTGGGAAGCACAAATTCGCTGCTGCCCGGGGGACAGTGCATTAATGGCAATACAGCACACGTTCCTTGTTTGTGCATGGCACACCTATTTAAATGTGTGTTGTGGCGTAAACAGGGAAAATGCTCTGTATATGTAATACAGCCACAGTTATTCTTTTAGAATTCAGAGAGAAGGATACAGTGGTAGGTTGCTTTAGAGTGTCAGGAGACAACCTATTAATGTTTGTCACATCCTTAATACCAAAGTGGAGGCGGGTGACAAGAGTCTAAAATTACTATCATGACACCTCCGTGCACCTCCTCATTTGCTTACTAATATTGATAGCTCACAATGTGAGGAATGTACATACGGAAGCATGCAACTCAAAGGTAAGCTTTAATAGGGAAATATTGTCCTGCTCTGGATTCAAATGAAAACCACAACATGAGCTTCACACTCATCTACATTGTCACTGGGAACCTCCTGGAATGTAGTAAGGGCAGGAATATGCATTGTGTATCCATATGTCTTGAACAAAATAAGCAGGGGGTAGATGTATCAGCATTCCCCTTTGCGATTTCTAAATAGAGATTTTTAAGGAATCGCTATTTAGAAATCGCAAAATGGGATGTATGTAAAAAAAAATCGCTATTTGTTAGCGATTTCTTAATCTTCCTTATTTGCGAATTCGCAATTTGCGAATTCGCAAAAAAGGAATAATTTCCCATTCATTCCTGTGGGACATGAGTCCCATAGGAATGATTGTGAAATACATCTCAATTTGCGATTCGCAATTTGCTAATGGCAAAATGAGAATAATTTCAAGGGTGCAGGGGTGTCTCAAGGACACCCTGCTGCACCCCTGAAATTAATATGTGTGTGCATATGGCGCACATACATGCCCTATGGGCATGTTTGTGCGTCACATGCCACCTTCAAAAATGCCAAACTGTGCATTTTTAAAAGAATTCACAACTTACCAAGTTGGTGGTAATTTGAGATTTCTTAACCAAAATTCGCAATTAGAAAATGCTAATACGTAGCATTTAAGGAATCACAATTGCGAGTCCTTAAATGCTATAGCAAAATAAGGAATCGCAAATTTTTGCGATTCCTTATTTTGCGATTTTCTGATGTATGCCAAAACATGCAAAAAGACAGTTTGCGATTCGCAAACGCCGAAATTCTGCGAATTCCGGCCTTTGCGAATTGCAAATGGCTTGATACATCTAGGCCCAGGTCACTACAGGCTCATCTTGCATCTTTTGTAGACAAGTGTTGTGTTGACATTACCTTGACATTCTTAATCTGCTGGACTGATTGGTAATGATTAATAGTGATTGCCGGTGTAACCATCGTACCTTACAATAACTCCGCCTGTCCCAATGCTCCTATCGTATCAAATACTCTGGAGAGAGAAAATAGCTGTGTGCCAATAACCACTTCTTTGACAGCGGCTAGGGCGCAATAAGCAGGGATGGGACAAAGAACGTCAGAGCTCTAGACAAAACAGAAATATATCTCAATATCCACTGAAAATATTTTAATGTCTGATCTCTTTCAGTAATTTGGTGCAAACGCTAGAGGGCGCTGTAAGACTGCTGCCTAATGTCACTTTCCAGTAGTGACAGCCATACCATACCCCTAGTTCTGTTTTCGTAAACAGGGGTGAAACTCCAAACCCAAATGAACACTACAGAATTTAAAAGAACAGCCTTTGAGAAGATGACAAACATAACAAATGAAGTTGTTTTAAGGGAGGTAAGGTCGACCACAGTGTGTGGCTAAAGCAGGGCCCTTCAATCTTTTGTCCACTGGGTTCAACTTTGTAACAAAGTGCAGGCCTCCTACTAGCTGTGATGAAAAGCGCGTGATATCTGAGGGATAGAAAGCATGAATATACAGAGATTGACATGTTTCTCATGAAATCCAGCTGCGCACAGCCCTTAAATCTCCACTTATACTGTTGAGTTTGGGGAAGGATCGTTTTCGTACTAAAAGTGTGTTACAAACAATACAAAGGGGAGGCCAATGATGATGACATTTGCGGTGCATCAGCTTCAATTACAGGAGCAAGATATGCGCTGGGTTTTCAGTGACAGATGCCAAAGCACCGGACAATGCACATTGCAATCTACTTCAAGACTACCATGGAATTATGAGTAAAAAAAATAAGTCATCTGGAAAAGATACCAAATCATAAAACTCATGGGGTTAGAGGGCTTAAGTTATGGAAATGAATCGGGAAAACCGGTTATTTACCGTAGTAATGTGCACTGCCACAAACTATGCAGCTTGGTACTGTCATTACATTTTAAGGTGAAACAGCTGTGTTGGAGTGTATCCATGGCAACTATGGCCCAGGCCTTCGGTGCAAAGGGACATGCTAGTTGGTCATTTTTCCATCGTCACAGTGTGTGGCTTTAACGGCCTGTGTGTATTTCACATTGAAATAATTTTTTGGGCCAGACACTTAGCATAAGCTCCAGGGCCACTAAAAAACGTAGGGAGGTTGCGAAAAGATACGTGATAAATCTTTTTTTGTCTGTAACCATATATCCTGTTTTCCAGGAAGTTTTGATAAATGCTCCTTCCGTGACATCACTCGCCTGTCAAGCATTCTGCCAGCATTGAAAGGAAAATTACATCACTCATTTTTGCAAACAACCACAGGTTCCATTTATGGCCAGCTCGTCCTTAATTTGGGCTTAATACACACCGTTTGATCTGGAGAATCTGAGAAGCACTAGCATTAGAAATTCAGTAGCGGAACCAATACACGCTAAATTGTGTAAAGTGATAGTTTTAAAAATAACTCCTAGTAGTAAAAGTGAATGCAGAAAATAGTGAAGAATCGAGAGAAAGAACGTATAGAACAAATATAGAAAACGTCGAGTATGGTCTGATCAGGGATTCAGGATCCACTGAACCATAGGTGCCAGAGTAGGAAAGGAATAACTGTTAATCAAATGTAACAAGGGGCACCAGCGGCTACAATTGGCTTGCTTTTTCGCATTTATGAAACTTCCCTCGCTGGCAATGATCTCAGGCTCATAATAGCAGCAACAGGGACCTGGCATCCTTGGTGTGGTTCTCCCTTGAGTTTTTTCTTTTAAAGCTTCTATTTCGATGACTTAATTTTTGCTGGCTTTAGGGCTCTGTGAACTTTACCACTGCAAACCAGTGCTTGTACTTTCTAACCCCTTCCATGCTCATGACGAGCCCAGCGAGTGAGGCACAGTGGAGCTGTGCTCATGATGAGCTGGGCTCGTCATAACGTCCGCAGCCTGCCCACGGCCGATTGATTCCCCACCTGTGCGGGAGAATTAATCAGTGGGCGGGATTGTGATGAGCCCAGCTCATCATGAGCACAGCTCCATTTGCCTCATGAGGAGCTGGACTTGTCACGAGCACCGTGGTACCGCGCCTGGCCCCCCAGCCTCCCCCTCCCACCGTGGGGGAATTACCCCTGCGGCGAAGGGAGTAAACTATGGTGAAATAAGTTGCACCCAAATGGCACAGTATATTTGCTTGTATGTCCCTAGTAAAGTGGTGCGTCCTATGCCTAGGGCCTGTAAATTAAGTGCTGCTAGTGGGCCTACAGCACTGATTGTGCCATCCACCTAAGTAGCTATTTAAGCCTGTCTCAGGCCTGCCATTATAGCATGCAGGTACAGTTTTAAACTGCCATTTCTACCTGGGAGAATTAACCTGTTGCCAAGTCCAAACTGTCCTTTTAAATACTCATAACCCCTAGGGTAGGCCTTGAACAGCTCAGAGTACAGGATGCAGTGTATTTAAAAGGTAGGACATGTCCTTTTAAGTTTTACAAATCCTGATTGCTAAAAATTACTAAGTTAATTTTTCACTACTGCAAGGTCTACCTCTCCCATAGGATAACATTGAAGTTACCTTCTTCCATTTAGTAAGCTGTAACTTTCAATTGGGAGTAGTTGGGCAGGTCGAGTTTGGTGTCTAAAGTATTGTAATTTAAAGCTCTCTTTAACGGTAAACTTCCGATTTTTAATCACACATCTGAAAATGCCCCTTTTAGAAAGTTGCCATTTTCTAGTCCTAACCAATTGGTGCCTGCAGCCTAATCCTGGGTCACATGAGTAGGTGTAGCTGGCAGTTGCTCTTTCCGTGTTGCTCCCTGACAGTGATAATGAACAACAGAGATGCACGTGCCGCTATTTACTTTGCCTAAACTATTTTCTCAAAACATCTGAACTAAAACACCATGTTTCGTGTGTATTATCACTTCTTTTATTTGTTTTCCATTTTATTTTTATATTCTCACCAATTTGGTATATCAATTTGCCAAATTCACATTTTTAAGACCTTATGAACACAAAGAAAAACATTCATATTTACATAAACAAAAATACAGTTTAAATATACAATTAAAAAAAGTGAAACATTCAAGCCACCATTCATTCATCTGACATACCACCACAAACAAAAAAAACAATATGCTTTTTAAATAAGTACTGGAATAAATGTATTCATAGTTTAAGCCATCTACAGTTAGTATTCTCAAAAGGGATCTATTTTTACAATTCTTGGAACCCTTTTTGAATTTTTTGGCTTATTGAAAGGTCTACGCGTTTCAAACTTGTATTATTTTGGAGTTTTCATCTGGACCGTTGTATGTGAAGAAAGAAAGAAAACTTTCTTTAGGTAATGTAATATTGCTGAGGGGTGCTGCCTATTCCATAACTCTAAAGCCTCCTCATCTTACCTCTTGAATTTCAGAGTGTGGACGCAATCAAAAGAGCCCCCGACGTGTACAGATTATCTGAGGAAAGAAACACACAATGACATGACCTACCACACTCCATATGTAAAGCCACTTTCACAAATCACATGTGCTCACCACTTACTTTATTTTATAGGTCTGTGTTGTGTTGGTTTAAACCGTTCCCTGCCTCTACACTCACTGCAAGAAGGGGGAGAGGACCATGAACACCGATTTTTCGGGCTTTGTTTAAAGAAGCTCTCGGGGTTCGAATGCGTCTTACCTGGCGGGAGAGAACAGGCGTTCGTATCTGAATTTCCTGTGCCTACGCCTAGAACGAGTCTCTCCCGCCAGGTAAGACGCATTCAAACCTATGGCAGTCCATGTCGCGCTCCAAGGTGAGTACAGGGGAGTGTATCAGGGGTCAGTGGAAGGTCTTGCGGCCATGTGCGGCACCAAGCAGAAACAGGGCAGGTAGCGTAAATGAATACTAGTGCCTCCTTCTGAACACAATCTGAACACAATCCCACCCACATCCTTGATGTGTGCTCTGCCCCACCTGTGGGTGTTGCAGTACCTGCTCCAGCACTGTGTGCCACTGACACATCAGGGGCCAGGGGACGATTGTCGGCCGCACTGTGTAGCAGTGGCCCATCAGGAGCCGGAGTGGATACGCCTGCCGCACTGTGAGGCACTGACACACCACAGGGTGGAGATGTGGACGGTGTGGGGGGCAGCAACGTTCATCAGCGCCATGCCTTGTGGCAGCAATGCCATGATGAGAATCTGCAGCTACATTTTGCTAATGTGCAGCGGTGGCTGCCATCCTTTCTGTCTCCATCTGCATCATGTCATCCATGAGCATCCTCATGTGTGCCAGCTCACGGCTGGGACTTCTGGAGCCAGTCTAAGTGGACAGGTGTTCTTTTCTCTGCGTCATGACTCCAGTGATGTCAGTCATGGCTCGTGGAAGACCATAGAGCAGGATGTGGGTGTCTGTTAGGGACTGGTGCTGGTCCCTGATGGGGCCTAGTCATCCATGGATGGCGTCCAGTTTGGTAACCATGAGGTCGAACCCCACCCGCACCTGCTCACTGTTTCCCTCTGGCCCTCCAGGACACAGCGTTGGAAGGCCATATGTTGTTCCTGGGAGACTTGGGAGACTGCCAGGGCTGTGGGTGCCTCCTGCTGGGTGGTTTGGGTGGTGGGTGGGGTCTCCTTGTTGCAGCTAGGCTGCCCTGATCCGTGAGGTGAGTTGGAGATGATGTCAATGATGTGTTGGAGGGCTTAGATGTCGATGCTGGGGGTGTCCTCCTCGTAATCAGTGAAGAGTGGCTGGGACTGCTCGGCAGGAGGTGTTGACGGTGCCCCTGCAATGTGAAGGGGAAATGGTGTATTACAATGTGTCCACATGTACATATACGCATGGTACATGTTGATATTCAGACAGCATGGCATTGTACATAGTGGCAGTCTGTAGATTAGAGCCATGACCCAGAGTCATTGTGGGTGTGCACTGTGCTCAGCTTGATTGTGCATGCGTGCCATTGTGGCCATCTCTACTCATCCTCCAGTACCTGGTGGTCACTCACCATGTTGTAGTTGTGTTGTGTTGTGTTCTGTCGAGCAGTACCCAGTCCCCCCACTCCGGCCACAGTCTCCACACTGATGACTGTCGACACCAGCTCCTCCACGTCATCTAGCACGAGCTGTGGCGCTGGGCTCCCACATCCAGTCTGCATTGCTGCCTTCTGGTTGGCTGGGAGTTTCTCCTTGGACTTGCGCTTGATGTCAATCCTTCGCCTCTTGACCTCATCCATTGACCTCTTGTGCTCTCCGACGGCATTCACTTTGTCCACGATGTCCCTCCATATCCCATTTTTGCTGCCCAATGACACGTTGGAAGTGACGAACAGTTATTGATGGTGTTCCATCACCTCCATTATGAGGATCCAGTTGTCTTGCGGACTGAACCGCATCTTCCTCTTGCACTTGCCCTTGCCATTCCCTGTCCCCGAGGTCCCAGGCTGGTCTTCCGGGGTGCTTGTGTTGTTGCACTCGTCCTCTGTGCCTGTTCCGGCTGCCTCCATGGTCATTGGGTGTTGGTTAGTTTGTGTTTGAGTGTTTTGTCTACTTTTATAGTGATTTCTCCCACCTGCCATGTGTGTATTGCAGGCCTGGCACTGCTTATCGCTGATTTCCTCATCACTCTGTGGCACACCGCATGTTTTTTTGAGTTGAAGTTTGTGTTTTTATCTCCGTCGCAGTGGTTGTATCGTGGATATTGGCCGTGTTATTGGCGGGCTACCGCATGGTACCGCCGGGTTGTGAATTCCACGTTGACACAGAGTTATTTTCCTGCGATAGGCTACAATGTTTAATGTTGTGTTAGCATTTTTTGGTGATGTTTAGCACACGTTCTTGTGAATATGCCATTGGACTCCGACTGGAACCGAGTCCGCATCAACAAAGAATCCTGCTGTTCCTGGGATTGCTGTTCTTCAAGTCTTCTGTATCATCTGTGTCTGAGCTTCTCTCTGACTCTACAGAAGACATGTGGGTATCACTGAGATTTGAAGAAATTCCCCTTGGAGTGAAGGAGTCACTCCCCTGCATCTGCAGGCACTGCAACAAAACTGACCGATCTGCTGCTCCTGTCATCCTAGCAATGGACTAGCAACATAGGCAGTGGTTCTGTGACTCTTCAGAGGCCTGACCTGCCTTCAATGCAATTTGGAGGACAGTATCCCTCGTATGAGCTGATTGGACCAAACCCCAGTGCACTGCATAAACTTGCCTTTGCCAAGGCTTGTTGGCTCTGCACTCCAGAGATCTTCAGGCTACAAAAATCTCCAGTGTCCAGCACCTCATCCCTTGAAGATCAGTGTCCTCACTACATCCTTTGCACTGTGGGCCTCCATCTTTGAAAAGCTGCCTCAGGTCCTCTTACGTCCCCTGTGCCTTCAGCCTGTGGGTCACCTAAGGGTTTATTATGCTTTTGCAGGCTCCTCTACTTGCTCAGGGCATTTTCTGACTCTCCTGTACTTGGTGAGTCCCTTGGGCCTTGCTGGTACCATCAATTGCGTCCACACTAGGTGTAGCTACCAAATCTTTTTGGTGCTCCCCCTGACACAGACCACCTAGACATCGACATCTGATATTAGACAGCTCAGGCACTGATATTGGTCTTCCTCGGCATTGCCTGGTCTCCACAGCTGCAGTGCCAATGTCCTTGTCAACTCTTACAGAGCTCCCTGGCAAGGGTGGGCATTGTGCTTTCGCGCCTCCTGGTTACCTCTGAGTGGCATAGACATTGTCCCACAGGTCCTTCTCTTAAAGAATCCACCCTTGGATTCCACCAGACATCTTCACAGAGTTCTACAAAGGCACTTCTTCTTGAGTCTTCCATTGTCGTTGGCGGGTGATTCCGAAGTCACTTGACCCCTATGCCCCTGGCTTCTCTGGTGCAGGCAACCTGGTTCCTAGGGCATCCTTGAGCGATGTGGCTCTCTAACCTTCCATCCTCCAAAGGGTTTCTTCGAGGTCCTTTGGAAAAGGTCCTTCTTCTATAAAACTGCAATCGCAACTTCTCCATAGACTTGCATTGGATATGCAGCTGTGTTTTCACTCTGCACACAGACTCCTTGGGGTTTCTGGGTACTTACCTCGGGTGGTTCCTGGTTCTCCCAGCTCATTTGAGTCCTTTGGTCTAAACCCCTTTCTTCTTTGCAGTTCTCATTCCACTTCTTTAGTATATGGTTTGGTCTCCCCCTGGAGACCAGTCTATATGTGTGCTCCCCCCTGATTTATTTTGAGTATTTTCATGCATATTATTGATATCTCATGGTTAGAGATATACCAATGTGTTAGTAATTGTGTTGTGTAATAAATAGACTTATTTTTTATAAACACTGTGTGGTTCTTTTTCATCTGGTCTACACTGTCGATTAAATGTGGTAAATCATGCTGCTTTACACTCCTTCAAGATAGGCCATCTGATATTTGAATAACCATTGCAATTTCTTCTTCACAAATGAATCTTTTAGAGTGCACCTTTATTCTTTGCTAATTCATCCTTTTTATTTTCAGGGTTTTAAATTCTTTCAACTCCCTATATTTTCTATTCTTTCTGTCTTCCATTACAATTGTCCACTGACTTGCTTTTCTCATTCATTCTTCTTCTTTCTTGTTAAATAGCATCTAAATCCCTCATATAAATCATATAAGCATCTTAAACAAACAGCAATGATTAATATGTATTTATTTATTTATATACTTGTATAGCGCAAGACTCGACCCCCGTAGGGGTATCTCCGCGCTTGGCTCGTCAGTATATGTCCAGAGCAGTGCTTTGAGAGGTGCGGGAAAGGTTTATGCTGTCAGAAACAGATGTGTTTTTAATGTCTTCCTAAAGGTGAAATAATTCGGGTTTTGTCTCAAATTGAGGGGAAGTTTGTTCCATAGGATGGGCCCTATGAGAGTGCTCAGCCACCTTGCCTTGCTCTTTTGATAGATGGAATTTTTAACAAGGATTGGTTGCTAGAGCGCAAAGGTATTGTGGCCCTAAGCCGTAGAGACATTTGTGTATAGTACAGCAAATTTTAAACCTTGACCGCTAATGGATAGGCAGCCAGTGAAGTTTTTCCAGAAGTGGACGGGAGGGTGTTCTAGGTGGAACATTTAGGACCAGTCGTGCTGCGGTGTTCTGAGCCACTTATAATCTGCTTAGCACGTTTTTATTGGCAGATATCAGTAGGCCATTTCAATAATCCAGCCTACTGACTACAAGGGCCTGGACAAGGGTTTTTCTATGGACGTCTGGCAGGAATGGAAACACACACTTCAGAAGTCCAATTGTCCGGAAGCATGAGCCAGTCACCTGGTTCACATGCTCCTTCAGTAGCAGTCCCTGGTCCATTCGTACACCCAGGTTTTTTACTGTCTGCTTGGGGATGGGAACAGGTCCCAAATCCAAAGGCCACCAGTCTGGTGACTACAGGAGGGGGGCCTCTCCAAAAAGCATGACCTCGTTCTTGCCCACATTGCATTGAAGGCAGTTGGAGGCCATCCAGCTGGACACCGCTCTCATACCCTCAGCAAAGGAGTGTTTAATTGCTGGGGTGAGAGTATGGAATGGAAACAGGAGATGAGTGTCGTCAACGTACGAGACTGGCGTAAATCCATATGTTCTCACAATGTCAGCAAGGGGGGCCACATACACATTAAATAATGTTGGGCTTAGACATGAGCCCTGTGGAACCCCCTTGGGGAGCTCCCTCGAAGTGATAGGAGCCTAAACTGACGCTTTGTGAGCGGCCGGAGAGAAAGCTCTCAAGCCAGGATAACGCCAAACCTCCTATCCCCACCTTCTGCAGACGATCCCGTAAGATACCATGTGACACCGTGTCGAAGGCAGCGGACAAGTCCAACAGCACCAGAATCATAGAGCTCCTTCTGTCCTGTGCCATCCTGATGTTATCTAATACAGGTGTTAATATGACTCTAGCAAGACCGCCTTCTACTGCAAACAAACTGATGATAAAGGAGTCCCCCTTACCTGCAGGGATCTGCGTAGCTTTTAAATCTCGTCTCGAGCAGTTTGCCCTTTTAATTATTTTTGCTGTCATTTGTTTGATTGCTGGATTGGAAACAAGCCACACACCCTCACTATTAAAACAATATCTCTTCACCCGCTGATCGAGCAGGATTAAAACTACTTCTTACTCTGCTTGTGCCACCTTGGGTGAGGGAGGGTCAGGCACTCTGCCAATAGTTGGCGGCATTTTGGGAGGCACTCTAGGGGCTGCGCATCGGCGCACCATGTGGCAAAAAGGGCACAGATGCGTCACACATCTGTACCGTTTTTGCCACATGGTGCACCGATGCGGCGCACCATGGGTGGCGGAGCTGCGGCGCACAATAATCCATGAGGATGCGCCAGTTATTGTAAATCTGACCCTATACATTTAGCCAACAAGGGAGCACTTACTGATTAGACAGTAGAAAGTACTCCAGTTGAGTAGAGGTATTGCACAAAAAGGTGGCATCCTCGTGGACAAACACGCAGGGCGGGATTCATTCTGCCCCCTGTTAGACTCGTTTTTTGTGCCCTTCTGCCCTCTGTTAGACTCGTTTTTCTCTTGTTTTTCTGCCCTTCTGCCCTCTGTTAGACTTGTTTTTTGTGCCCTTCTGCCCTCTGTTAGACTCATTTTTTCCTTGTTTTTCTGCCCATCTGCCCTCTGTTAGACTCGTTTTTTGTGCCCTTCTGCCCTCTGTTAATCCCTTGTTTTTTTGCCCTTCTGCCCTCTGTTACACTCGTTTTTTGTGCCCTTCTGCCCTCTGTTAGACTCGTTTTTGTGCCTTTCTGCCCCCTGTTAGACTCATTTTTTTGTGCCCTTCTGCCCTCTGTTAGACTCGTTTTTTCCTTGTTTTTCTGCCCTTCTGTCCTCTGTTAGACTCGTTTTTTGTGCCCTTCTGCCCTCGGTTAGACTCGTTTTTGTGCCTTTCTGCCCCCTGTTAGACTCATTTTTTTGTGCCCTTCTGCCCTCTGTTAGACTCGTTTTTCCCTTGTTTTTCTGCCCTTCTGCCCTTTGTTAGACTGCTTTTTGTGCATTTCTGCCCTCTGCATCACCAAATCATCACTCAGCGCTACCCCAGCATCATTCAGCACCACCACATTATCACTCAGCACCACCACAGCACCACTCAGCACCACCACAGCACCACTCAGCACCACCACAGCATCACTCAGCACCACCACAGCACCACTCAGCACCACCACATTATCACTCAGCACCACCACAACACCACTCAGCACCACTACAGCATCACTCAGCACCACCACAGCATCACTCAGCACCACCACAGTACCAATAAGCACCACCACAGCACCACTCAGCGACACCACAGCATCACTCAGCACCACCACAGCATCACTCAGCACTACCACAGCACCACTCAGCACCACCCCAGCATCACTCAGCACCATTCCAGTATCACTCAGCACCACCACAGCACCACTCAGCACCACCACAGCACCAATCAGCCCCACCCCAGCATCAATATGCGCAACCATTCAACAACTGATTCAAATATGTTCTCTCAATGTTTCAAGCTTTATTACAAATGTCACAAAAATATGTTAATATTTCACTTCTGTTCTTGGATTTTCATCACAATAAAATACACTGAACATAATCTTCACAAAAGTTATTTACAAAAGTTTAAGCTATTGCCATTATAAATTAAAATCACTTTTATTTAAGTATTAATTATTTAAAAAAAATTAAAAGCCATTGTAATTTGTAATATCAATACACTTAAGTCACGTAAATACAAAACATATTGCATTACAAATGCTATAGGTGAAACATTTGCGAAAGTTATAACTATTGGCATTGTAAATGACAAAGCTAATAATTTAGCTATTTTCAAAACCAACACATAAATAAAAAAAATTGTCATCTACAAGACCAATAGCTCAAACGTTCCTAATGCGAGACCTATTGCATTGCAAATGCTTGTTTTATATCTGTCAGTGCTTCCTGTTGAGGTTTAATTTTCGTGACAGGCGCCTCATTGCCGACTTTCTCTATTCTCTGACCCTGCTTCAAGGGTCAGAGCAGGGTCGGAGAATAGTTGCAAGTAGGCAATGAGGCGCCAGGAAGCACTTACAGGCTTACAGCAGCAGGTGCCCAAGTTCAAGTTAATTTCTTTGTAACCCTTTTGTAAAAGGTTACAAAAAATTAGCTTCAACGTTTGCACCTGCTGCTGTAACCCTGTAAGTGCTTGGCGTAAATTCGCCCCCGCTGATTCGCGGATTTTACTGCGATTTCGCGAGATTCGCGGATTGCGAGATCGCGGAAAATCCACAAATTCCCCGAGCGGAACACATTTTCAGCCCATGCTTAATCTGCATAGCTTTTAAATATCGTCGCGAGCGGTTTGCTCTTTTAATGATTTTTGCTGTGTCATTTGTTTGATTGCTGGATTGGAAACAAGCCACATACACGCACTGTAAAAACAACATCTCTTCGCCCGCTGCTCGAGCGGGATTAAAACGACTTCTTGCTCTGGTTGCGCCATCTTGGGTGAGGGAGGGTGAGGCACTCTGCCATTAGTCGGCGCCATTTTGGGAGGCACTTTAGGGGCTGGGCAGGGCTCTGAGGCCAGCATATTTAAACAGGGAAATGCAAGTGCGCAGAGCACGCCCACAGTGGGAGCGCCGATGGCACGCCTGAGGCGCACCAGAGGCAAGCCCACCTGTGCCTATCCGTGCCCCAGACCCGCCCAGCGCCAGCCATGCTGCCCGTTCTGATGGTGACCAAGGGTGGCTGACCTATTGCAGGGAACAACTTATAAGTCTCAGAAAGACAACCTGTAAAGCCATCTACCAAATAGTTCCTGAGAAGATGGCGGAAAAGATCCTCACATGCGGACTGATGAACAGTCGGTCACTCGTTAAGCATTATGCGGAGGCATCCAGTCTGATTGAAGATATGAGATTGGATGCATTGTTCCTGACAGAGACCTGGACCACCGCTAAGTCGGTGGTAGAGTTAGGGCTTGCCTGTCCCAAATGGATACAAAATCCTACTTAAGCCCAGAAGTACAGGCAGAAGTGGAGGAGTGGGAGTGATTTTCAGGGAGGAGCTGAACATTACGCTCATTGCGATACACGAAGTAGAGTGGATAGAACTTATGGGCTTCTCGTTGCAGGCACTTAGAGGCAGCCTATTTACTGGACTGCTATGTTATAGGCCCCCAGGCTGTGCCACACAATACCAAAAGCTCTTTGATATAATCACAAATCTATCCTTGACACACACCAGTATGATAATCCTAGGAGATTTCAATCTCAGGGAGAATGGGAATTCTAGTAGTCATATGAGAGATCTGAGACTCACCTGCGCAAATTTTAATCTGTCACAGCTGGTGGAACAGCCTACTCATCAAGGGGGGCATACTCTTGACTTAATGTTTTCCAATCAATCGATTACCAAGGTATTAAACATAATACCTCAGAATTGTTATGTTATGTTATATGGGTATTTATTACCCGCGCGACTACTCTTGAGTATCCTGGCGCGGGGACTGACCATCATCTAATACACTTTGAGTTTAGACTACCAGGTGTAAAGGATGGACCCAGTCCGGATAATAAGTATAGGAAAGGCAGGGACTGGGCAAAATTAGCTAAGCTCGGAACTCATATACTCGCTCCGGAGGATAATGAGTTTACACCCACGGTGACGGTTGAGGAAAATTACAAAATGTATACTAGCTATTTAACCGACATACTGGATCAGGCAATCCCAATAAAGAAGCTAATAAATATGAACAACATTATGGCTCCCTGGTATAATGAAGATCTGAAACAGCTGCGCATGATCTGTAAGAAAGCGGAAAGAAAATGGAGAAAGGGCTATACTGTGGAAGATAAAAAAGATTTGAGAACATCACAACTCAAATATAAAGAGCATATTCTCAGGGCCAAGGCTGATTACTATGCTTCCTCTATTATACAAACGCCAAAACGGACACAGGCTCTCCTTAAAATTGTCAAGGAGCTTTCCTCCCCTGCCTGTTTCAATAACAAGGTAGCAGCATCAAAAAAACTTTGTGATGAGATTGCGTTTTACTTCCAGGATATGATTGATAAAATTGTTGGTACCTTTCACTCTAATAACAATGATGGTCAAGACAATATAGAACATTCATCGGTGGAAGATCCTTCCCATCCAGCGATCCTGGTCAACATCCTGACCCTCACTGATGCTGCTTTCAATAGTCTGGCCTTCAGTGTGACCTCGGGTTCTCCTCCTGACCCCCTTCCTCATAAAATCTGGAAATCATTTGGTTGAGAAACCTTCCCCTGGTTGAGGCTGATCTGTAACCAATCACTAGAAGAAGGAACTGTTCCGGACTGCTGGAAACAGGCAGTGGTGACTCCATTGATTAAAAAACCCTCTCTGGACTCATCAACACCGGCAAGCTTCAGGCCCATCTAAAAGTAGTCAGCAGCACACTATTGTGCTTCCTGGAGGATAACCACCTGCTTGACCAAGACCAATTTGGGTTTCGTAGAGGCCACTGGACTGAGATGGCTCTGGTCACCATGATGGATAATTTGCGCATGCGAGCCAATAACAGGAATGCTACTGTCTTAGTGCTTCTCGATATGCCGGCCGCATTCGACACGGTGAGCCATTCCATCTTGGTGGAGAGACTTAAGAAGTAAGGAGTGAAGGGAAGGGCACTACAATGGCTTCAGTCCTATCTTATAGGGAGACAGCAGGTAGTAGCCCAAGCACCATTTTCCTCCAGCAAATCCCCGGTAGTACATGGGGTGCCTCAGGGTTCTGCGATTAGCACTTTTCTTTTTAACGTATATCAGCATCCCCTGCTCCCCATCATCAAGTCCTTCGGAGTCAGCCTAGTCAACTATGCCAATGATACGCAGCTGGCATTCTCCGTAGGAGGCGAATATGCAATTTAGATGGATATATTCCAGCAGTGTATGCGGCGGACGGCTGACTGGCTGAGAAGAAATTCCCTACAATTTAACAGCGGGAAAACTGAGGTGGTGTACTGTTCCACTGCCAGGGTGCCTAAACCTCTACCATTTGAGTTCAAACTCACCCCTGAGGAGGAACGACTAGCACCAGTTAGTAGGGTGCGCAACCTGGGGGTTCTGATCGGCGACAACCTACAGGCAAATAAGACCACTAATGTGTGCTTCTCCATTATGCATATGCTAAGAAAAATACTTCCACTCCTGCCAAAAGAGTCACGCTCATTGGTGGTAAGAAGCGCTGTGCTAAGCAGACTGGACTACTGCAACTCTCTGTATCTGGGGGCCCCAAAATACATCATTCAGGGATTGCAGCGGGTCCAGTCTGCAGCAGCGAAACTAGCACTTAATAGGCAGCTTCGGGCATCTACCATGTTGGTGCTGAGGGATCTACATTGGCTGCCTTTTAAGGAAAGGGTCCACTTCAAGTCACTTTGTCTGGTATTCAGAGCAGTGCACGAGTTGGGTCCAGTCCCACTACAGGAAAAATGTACATGGTACCAGCCTAGGAGGCAGCTTCTCTCTTCGAGTGCCGGTCTACTGAAGGTCTCCAGGGTTAAACGTTCCAAGTCGGTGAGGGAGGGCATTTTAATGTGGCCGGCGCCCACCTGTGGAACAAATTACCTCTGAACCTCAGACAAATTGACTCTATGCTAGAATTTCACAGGAGTTTAAAAACCTGTCTCTTTCCTAAGGTTTAACCTTTGATCTCCCTTCCTCTTGCTCTGACTTATTCCACTCTGGTCTACTCTTCTCAGCCTGAAGCGCCAGGATACCCGTAGGGTGACAGCATGCGCTATATAAGCATTAAATCAATCAATCAATCAATCATAGTTATATCTTAAGTGTGTAATTTACAAACCATCGTTATATTACTCAAACTTTATTTATTCATTATATACAAACCAAACTTAAACTACACAAAAATGGAACATTCTAAAGTTACACTGATATATTTAACTTATAATTTATGCAGTACTTCAAAATTATTATTTTGCACACCTTAATAAACAGTGTATTGAACTAGGTAACTACACTACAGTAACTATAACGTCTGCCTTCTCCAAGTACTGGCTATACCTGATTATGATATATCACTTTTAGCATCTAAAGTAATAGCATTTACTACAACACTTATGATATCACAAAACTGGGGTATGTAAAATAAATTAAAACAAAATAAATAAGTTACAAAATGAAAAATTCAATTTAGTACACTATATTTTGCAAATATAGTGTACTACAGTGTATCTTCAATAGTTAACATATTTAAATCTTTACTCAAAAAGTAAAGTATCACAGTAATACCTAGAAATGACGTTTTTCTTAAATATTCAAAGTTCTCCCAAAAACTGCTGTAAAAATATAAAGTATTTACAACAAGGGGTAAAAATATAAAGAAAATTCTAAATAGATTTCTCTTCCTATGTAAAAGGTAGGGAACAATCATAACGCCTACTACTTACCTATATCTAGAACCCTATTCCAGAACGCAGTGAGATATAGAACACAGAAGCTCCCAAACTGTGCTGAAAATGACATGTTTGCCATTTACATTTGCTAAATAAAACCATTAGCTAATCATGTACTACCTTCTTATGTGCATGTACAGTTGTATAATGCAAAATTACTTGGAATGCCAAAGGCACAATATATAAATAAGTATTCAAAAATTTTAACTCCAACACTACTTTCATTATTCACACATACTGGCAAAAATTACAGTTTACACAGAATAATGTATTTTCCTGCCAAATTACATCCATATCCATTCACACACTTTCTCCACTCTATGCTATGATACTCTACCCCCTCCATTCTAACACTCCACTGTATGTCACTTACTCTATGCTAATCCACTGTATGCCACTCTACTCTACCCCATTGCACTCTATGCCACTCCATTCTACACCACTACACTTTATGAAGATACACTCCACGCCCCTCCATTTTATGACACTGAAGTGTACGCCACTCCACTGCATGCACCTCCACTCTACGCTACTCCACCGTACACAATATGTCTGTATACATTAATCCACTGTATGCTATTACACTATACATTGCTCTATTCTGTGCCATGCCACTCTACCTTACTATATTCTACGCTATTCCAGTGTATGACACTCTACTCTACTCCACTCTATGCTATTCTCCTATATTCCACTCCATTCTATGTCACTACACTGCCAACCAGTAACACTCAACATTATTCCACTCTACACCCCTCCAGGGTACAGTACTTCACTCTATGCCACTCTACTCTGTGCCACTCCACTCTATTCCACTCCACTCTACAATATTCCACTGTACAATATTCAACTCTACAACACTCTACTCTAAACCACTCCACAGTACGACATTACTCTGTGTGCCACTACAGTTTACCCCCTACACTATACCCTGCTTAACTCTACAACACTCCACTCTACTCTATGCCACTCGAGTCTACATTATTCCAATGTTTGCCACTACACTGTACCTCACTCCACTCATTGCCACTCTACTTCACACTATTGCACTGTACACAACTCTACACTATTGCACTCTATGCCACTCAAGTCTACCCCACTCCAGTGTACACTTTTCCCCTCAATGCCCCTCCAGCGTATGCCACCCCAATCTACACTGCTCCTTTTCACACTGGTTTACTGTATGCCACTCCACTGTTCGTTTTTCCACTCAACTCTAACATACAACACTGTATGTCACTGCACTGTACACCACCTAATGTAAGCTATTCCACTGTGTGCTTCCCCATTGTACCTCACTCCAATCTATACCACTCCATTTTAGGACACTACACTGTGTGCAAAACGACTATGCTCTATTCCACTGTATGCAACTCCACTGTATAGCACTCCACACTATGGTATTCCAACTATTCTATTGTATGCCACTTCCCTATTCTCACACGGTTAGTAAGACCAGTTGCAATCACCCAGAGTCATCAGTCACACACAAAATCGATTCATACACAGACCTATATTTACCGTACTCCTTCAACCTTGCCAACCCCTTTTTGTCGTGTAGGACATTCCCATGAACAGAAGACTGAGACAGGTAAGAGCCTAAGGACTCACAAGTATGTGTGTTGTGCATGCATAGTCAAGCAGGGATACACACAGCAAGCCCTGACGAAGGTCCCAGACCCGAACGGGCTCTAAGCAGGGCTCCTGCACAGTTAAACAATTGCTTTCAACAAAAAAACTCAAAATATCCTTTTTAACCATATCCCAGGTACCCTGTGAATAACAGAAACTAATGGGTTTATCTGTAGATATTTTTATTAATATGCTTTTCACCTGGAACCCTCCTCATCCAGTTTTGATTTATCTAAGAACTCCCATTCCATCTTTGGTTGAGTTTGCCCTGGTGGTACCATCCTACCAGTATTTGGATGTGGGCCGATGATGAAGCATGTCAGGATCAAGTGAGTGCGGTGTCTAATCCAATATCATTGCCACTACACTATACCTTACTCCACTGTACGTGGCTCCACTCTATGGTACTGTTCTCTCAATATTCCACTATACACTATTCCACTCTACCACGCTAGACTTTATGCCACCCCACTGTACTCTATTCTACTATATACCGCCCTGCTCTACAACACTACAGCAACACTATTCCACTCTATGCTACTCCACTATACGCCATTCCACTCAACACTGTAGTGTCCTTCACCACCCAGTAGCATGCAAGTGAAAATGCCACACATGGAGCTCTGGATTGTACGACTATATTATTTAGCAAACAATCACACACTGCACTCTCATTTTGTCATAACCGTTAATAACCACACTTTACCAGTATATATAGAGCCAGTTTCTTACCTATGAGGTTGCACTTTAATTGTCTTGAGCCTGCCTATGCCATGAAATAACAACAGGCACTGACTCACAATTTCAGATTTAGTATGCAGGTTGTAATTGAGAGATCTCAGTCCCATGTCAGCCATACTGGCAAAACTGAGTTCACATGCACTGAATGATGTTCTTTGAAGAACATGAATGGGTGCTTACAATGATATATTATCAGAATCTGGAGCACACAGAAAATACAGTCATTCACAATTTTGTTAGAAAATAAGAGACATACCAGTGTCAGTTAAATGCATTGGTTTCTCACAATAGTAGAAAATGCAACAAATGACATAAATAGCATTTTTTCAGTTTTAATGGTAATACACATGATGTGGTACACTAAAAGAGTTAGGGCTAGATGTAGGTAGAATAGATTTACCGATTTTTAATTACCGAATTTTACCGATTCGGTAATTAAAAATCGGTAAATCTAAGGGGTGGGTATGTAGGTATTCCAGATGTGCTGGAATACCGAATCGGAAGAATTCGGTATTTACCGATTCGGTAAATACCGAATTGGTAATGCCCATTCATTCCTATGGGCTTCGAAGCCCATAGGAATGAATGGGCATTACCGATTCGGTATTTACCGAATCGGTAAATACCGAATTTCACAAGGGTGCAGGGGGTGTCACTTTGACACCCTCTGGCACCCCAAAAATAGGCATTTGCGCCATGTGGTACACAGACATGCCCTAAGGGCATGTCTGTCTGTCACATGGCTAGATGTGCATGCACACATGTGCATGCACACCTGAATTCGGTATTTTAACACCCAATTGGATTGGGTGGTAAAATACCGAATTTGTAGGGCCTTTGGGACTCAGAAGAGTCCCACCTACATTTGGGAATTACCGAATCGGTAAAAATACCGATTCAGTATTTTACAGGTCGGTAACGGCCGAATTCGGCCGTTACCGACCGGTAATTGGCGACCTACATCTGACCCTAAGTTCTTTAAGATGGAAACAGCACAGCGAATATGTGTTTAGTCTGAAATGACTTCCTCAGGGCCGTTGTAATGTGCCACCAACAATGGTCACCACATGGATGGCGTCACAATTGGTAAATTAATATGTAAATAATGTAAGAATGAATCAACAAGAGTATCATTCCATCAGTCCAAGGAGAAGTGATACCGCAAAACTTCTTATGCACCCCCTTGATAAGGGGTGTTTGAGTAGCAGGCCAATAATAAGACTGGAGCTCTCACATCTAACAGTATGCCGCTGTTTACGATACGAGAGCTCCAGTCTAGTAGCTTCTCTAAACGTAACATCTCTCTCAACATGCGTCTTCTGAAAGAGTCTGATATATAGCCGTCAATAACTCTGAGGTGTATGGCTTCTTCATCTTTAAATTCACTAAACTGCAGTGTTTAATAAGCACGTTAAGTCTTTCAACAAACTCTTCTATCATTTCACAAGTGTGCTATCTCACCTGATTGAAAACGTATCTCTTATGTTCGACGTTTGGCTCCAGACTAAGCTTGTTTCTCAATGCTTCTTTGGTTTGGCGGTATGCATCAGCTTGTGATATTTTCTTTATCACTTCTTTCACTCCGTCACTGGCAGGGTTATCAAACATTTAATGATTTTCTCATTATCTACTTCTTCTAGGGCATCTATGAAGACATCGAACCTCTTAATCCATGCAATCCACCTGGTGCTAATATTCTGCTTCTTTGCGGTGTTAAATGGTGCTAGTGGTTTCAAGAACGCAGCTGTATCCTACATTGCGGTCCCTTCAGCAGCCATTAAAAAAATTCACTTTTCTAAAATTTGTTCAGTGCACTGTATGGCACCTCCCTTGCTCTTGCTGGTAAGTTTGCACTTCCGTACCTGGTTATCACTGCATTCAGTGTTTGCTTTGCATGGATACTGGTTCTGTGTTATGGCACGAGGCATTGTTTCTTCTTTCCGCCTTACTAATGGATTCTGGTGGGCTTTTTGAGTGCACTGTTTAGCAGGGCCTTCAACTTCTTCAAGGGCTGTATATGGGCTGGAGTTGGGCTTCAACTCCACACATGCCAACGACAAACTGCTTCCGATTGGGTTGGGCACATGTGGCTTGCACGAGCAGTTTCCAGTAGCATTACAAACTCTTAGAGAGATCAGTCTTGTTTATTCTGGGCACAGATCGCCTACTCATCACCAGTTGTAGCGTCCTCCCCAGCCTGGGAGCATGCAAGTGAACACATCACACACAGAGCTCTGAATTATAGATCTTTAATCCTCAACATACAATCACACTACACTCTCATTACATAATAACCATTAATAACCACACCTTAACACCTATCAGCAAGGTATGCAATTCCTCCGTAAGGTCTGCACAGAACCACAAGGGTTCTGGCGCACATTGTCTAGCAACACTATAAATAACAATCCACTGTACCTCACTGTACTAAACGCCATGGTGTATATGCTATTCTACTGTACTCAAAAACAATCTACGCCACTCAACTTAACCTTGCTCACTTCTATGCCACTCCATTCTACCCCACTTCTCGGTATGCTATTCCAGTGTACACTACTCCACTATACCCTATTTCACCACATTCCACTCCAGTGTTCAGGACTCCACTTCATGCCACTCCACTCCACGCTATTCCATTATATGCCACTCCTCTCTATGACACTCCAGGTAGGGGCGGATCCAAGATGGCGGAGTGAGGATCACGCCGGCAGCTCACCCGGAGTCTACCCTTTCCTCATATGCTTACGAGATGCGCTAAGCACCGAAAACGAGACAAAACTTCACATGCAGAGCTGAAACCGGCGAGCGTAAGGGATCTTTTGCTGCACGGTGCTTGCAGCCAAAGGTAGAACACGGATGCGGACAACGAACCCGAAGCGGACGCGTTAAGCTGAGAACAGAATCGGCAGCAGCAGCGGCAGCGGCAGCCTAACGAATGAACGCGGATGAGACAGCTTTAGACTATAGAGCTGAAACTGACTTCAGTGGGAGTTTAAAGGGGCTTATGACGCGAGGCACTGGTTGCTGGATGCTGGATGCTGGAGGGAGGAAGCAGAGCCGGCTGTTTATCGATGTACTTTTAAATTAATCACGAACGTGTGGCTGAGAGCTGAATCAGCAGTAGCAGCAGCAGACGCCGCTTTGAGGAAAAAGTGCCGTGCAGCACAGAGAAAAAAAGACGGCAATGGCTTGTAGCTATCACTAACCTGAGGAGAACTGTGAGGTGTTGTTAGGAGAGTGATAACTCGGCATAGATGCTCTACTTTGCTGCCACAGCCGCGCTCCTTCGGCAGACGATTTTTGGTCTGCTCAAAGGCTCTGGGATCCACTCATCTGGGCTGGCACACTTGAGCTGCCTGAGCCACCAAGTTTCTAATTTTTTGAAACGGAGAAGAATGTCACCAAAGCACCCTCCTAGAACTACGAGGAACAGCAAAAATACAGTGAGTAAACTGCCACCCTCTTCACTCTCTCCTCAATCACCTATACAACCACAGTTACAGAGCAGCGCGCCTAATCAGTCAACAGTAAAGGTGTTTGTTAACCCTTTGACCCCACAGTCTGTGCCAGATACTACTTCTCGGAAATTGCTCACCTCTGCAGTCTCAATTATGTCAAATGCCTCAGCTGCCAGTAAGGAAGGGGAGAAAAGGAAAAAAACTAAACTTCCCGCACTTACAGAATGCACAGAGACGAATGAAATCTTAGGCATGATGGGAGCTCAACGACAGGAGGACGGTAACATCACAAAACAGGTACTGAAAAAGCCTAACATCTCTAATATTTCTTTGGCAGCAGTTGGGAAAAAAACTGGGCATCTGGGGGAAGTGGCTGTTAAAACTACTGTTAAAAACGATGCTAAAAACGATAATATGACAGAAGCAAGGGCAGACAAGGAAGCTCTAGCGAATATCTCAAATGGGGCCCCAGATTTAGCAATAACCAAAGCAACAGAAATAGTAACAGAAATAGTAACAGAAACAGAAACATCAAGTAAGCCAAGCTTTAATTTATGTACAGATATCCAAAACAACATTGGCGGGGCAGATGCTGATTTAACAGGCTCAGCAGCTAGTACTGATCAAGGAAATATGGCCATGGCTCCCATAACAGACTTAGTTGAAGATGGGCTAATGGAAGAACTGGTAACAGAACAGACAGACATCATGGAACTAAGCTCCTTTGAAGATTGTGACGCTGAAACAGAAGATGAACTGGGGGATAAAGAGAACAATGTTGGTAACACTATAAAGTTAAAAACTAAGAAAGGACGCACACAAAGAAATAAATCTAAGGCAAAGAAAAAAAGTAATAAACCAAGCTTATTGATAAATAGCTCTATGATAAATAACAGCCAGTCCTCGACAAAAACCCTACAAGATAAAAGCCCGCTAATAAGATGGATGGTGACAAAGGGGCTTGTTAAAAATATGACTCAAAGACTGTCGGGAGCAAGTCCTACAGAAATATTATCAAAAGCCGCACAAAGAACAACCAACGATACTAAAAACGATGATGCCAATAACGGAAAAAGTGATCCCTCTAATACATCAGATAATAATGTATCAGACACTATCTCTGAACAAATGCCCATATCAATGCTGTTCGAACCGCAAGACTCTATCATAGAAACTCCTGCGATAGAGAGCGAGGTGTGTGAGTCACAAACATGCTCCTCAGATGTAACAAATGCAAATACAATAGAGAATGATGCTCTTTCCATATCCATTCTGAACCCCTCCTATGAACTCTCACTATCTGATAATATCCTGGAGAGCAATAGTCATACAACCGCCCCTGAAGAGGAGCCAAACTCGCGAGACTCAACCGATGCCTCCCCGCTGGATATAATACTTCAGCTATTAAGCAATCAACGGACTGAGGCTCAAGCACATTATTTACAACTGAGAGAAGACAACAACAAAGTACAGATAGCTCTACAAGAACTGACTGGGAAATTTGGAGGAATCTCACAGGATATCGTGGAACTACAACAAAGAGTTGCCGATGTGGAAGAAACAAGCTCTAGAACTGCATCCTCATCCGACAAACACGAAACACAGATAGCGACTCTACAGCAAAAAGTGGAGGATTTGGAGAACAGACAGAGACGTTCGAACTTAAGAATTTTTGGCATACCGGAAGGAACAGAGGGATCTGATCCGAGGGCTTATCTAGTGGGGCTACTTCAGAAAGCTTTTCCTGACTTAGCGGACTGGGACTGGGACTCACAAATCCAGAGAGCACACCGCCTTCCTATAATACAGCGAAACAGAGGGGGCCAGTTCCCTCGCCCCTTCCTGGTTTTTTTTGGTAACTTTCTACTTCGCCAAGCAATTTGGCAGAGAGCCCGTCCTAACACCCCGGTAACTATTGGTGCGATATCGATCTTTGTCCGCTCTGACCTTAGCAAAGAAACCATGGACAGGCGGTGGTCGCTACGCAAACTGATAGATCCAATTAAGTCAAGCGGTGCCCAAGTATTTCTTCAGGAACCTGCACGATTAAAGGTAATAAAAGGGGGCCGCACCCACTTTTTTACGGACATAAAAGAAGCAGAAGCATATTTAGCTGACACCACTGCTGGCTCAAGCAAGACTAACTCTAAAACGAAAAATTAAGCACTTAAGCACTATAACAGAGTCATTGTAAAACGAATTTTTTTTTTTGCTAAGAGCCTTTCTTTAATTTTTTTTTTTTTTTTTTTTTTTTTGCTTCTCTTCTTCTGGCTTTTAAGCCTATAAATGTGCTTAGGTTGTGCGCTCGCAACATTCAAGATTAATACTAATCTATCTTTTTTTTTTTTTTTTTTTTTTTTTTTTTTCCGGTGAATGTATGGATTTATGGACTGTTTAAGTATAGAGGGGGGGGGGCTCCGGAGATGACCTGTCAACCAGCTGCCCATCCAGCGGCAGCAGATGCTGGGGGACGGCTCTACTCCGGCTGGGGTAAGAGCTAGGGGGGTGGGGGGCGGTGGGAGGGCGTTCTCCGCACTTTGGGGGGTTGAGGGTGGGGGTGGTAAAAATAAAGAAAACAGTTTGCAGGTTGAAGGGGAGGAACTAAATAATGATATTGGAAAAAAAAAATTGTATATCAAACGAATTAGTAGAACACAAAACAGGAGACCAAACCATTGCTTCGATAAATATAAGCTAAACCTCAAGAGCAGAGCCTTAATTTTGTTTTCTTTTTGGGTTAAACTGAGATATAGATGTATGAAATAAAATGTCTAGCCTGGAACGTTGCTGGGCTAAATAGTAAGAATAAACGAATGCTGATAAAAGAAGAATTAAAACTACATAACTCACATGTTGCTTTCCTATCTGAGACACATATTACATGGAAGGATAGAAAACTACTCAATCATCTAGGATACGAAGTTATCATCAGCTCATTCTATTGCCAACCTACTAGAGGAGTAGCTATACTTAAAGATAAACGATTCAAGGCCGAGACAATCCAAACATTTTGTGATAAAAATGGCAGATGGGCTATAGCGCAGGTACGGTTGGAGAATGCTTATTATGTTTTATGTGTGGTCTATGGAAGCAATGTAGATGAGCCTACTGTCTTTGACGAACTGAACATTAAACTTCTAGATTGGACGGGAGAACTTATTGTTATGGGAGACTTTAATTGCATCATGGATTATAGAATAGACACTACTAGATCTGGGGGACGTCAAAGAATGCATAAAACAAGGGCTTCCATATTGGATATTTGCCGTATACATAACTTAAAAGATGCTTGGCGATATTTATATGCCAGCAAGCCAGGATATACGTACTATTCGGCACCCCATAAACTATGTTCAAGGATCGATATGGCATTTATAAGCGACAACTTACTGAATACTAGCTCTATGATCCTATGTCCACGCATCTCCTCCGACCACAACGCCATAATTTTATCATTTAAAACAATAGAGAGCAGAGTTACGCCTAGGCTCTTTTCCTTCCCAAGACACCTTATATCAGACATAGAATACATAACACAGCTAAAACTACATCTTACAGAATTTATGAATATAAATTTAAATACAGCATCACCAGAAATAGTTTGGGATGCTTGCAAAGCTAGCATTAGAGGCTACACTCAAACTTATGTGATTAGACAGAATATAGAATTAAAAAAAAAGAATGAAACTCTGATGTCCAAAATAACTATCCAAGAAGAACTTTTATCATCATCCCTCCAGGCCAATTTGACATCAAGTATAGAAATAGGGCTTAAACTTACGTCACTAAAGAATGAAGCAAAATCCAAATTTATTAAAAAGAGCATTAACAGCCTACATAAATTCAAAATAAATCAATATGAAGGGGGGGATAAAATCGGGAAAATGTTGGCTTATAAAACCGCGGAAGACAGAGCAAGTGCTGCAATCACTAGTATTCGGGGAAGAGGTAACAAAATATACAATAAACCTCAAGACATCTTAGAACAATTTGCTGACTACTATAAGAATCTATATACCCCAGAAGCAACCCCCAGCATAGATGACATACAGAAATATATTGAAAAGCATACTATAGACACTCAAAATATCACTGAAATAGACTCGCTGTCTGATGAGATTACTATGTTAGAACTTCATCAAGCTATTGCCTCATTACCCTCAGGAAAAGCAGCAGGGGAAGATACTATACCATTAGAAATATACAAAATATGCTTAAAAGAGCTGGAACATCCCTTGTTGAAAGTAATTCAAATGGTAGGCCTTGAAGGGAAAACACCACC
This sequence comes from Lissotriton vulgaris, assembly GCF_964263255.1. NCBI lineage: Eukaryota > Metazoa > Chordata > Amphibia > Caudata > Salamandridae > Lissotriton > Lissotriton vulgaris. The sequence continues at coordinate 505,886,844 of NC_141694.1, forward strand.
GTCTTGGAACAGGGCTAAAATAATATTTTTTTTGAAGAAGGGCAAACCAAAAGAAGAAAGAGGGTCTTATCGCCCTATTTCATTGATAAATACAGATGCCAAAATTTTCGCCAAAATTTTAGCCCTAAGACTGGCCCCCATTATGCCCATGATTATTCATCCACAGCAACATGGCTTTATCATTGGGAGAGACACTACCATACACGTCAACACGGCCATAACAGCATTTGATGTCGCGGAGACTGACTCCACCCCACTCGGTATGATTTTGCTAGATGCTGAGAAAGCTTTCGACCGAGTGGGATGGGAGTTTCTCTGGTGTGTACTATCTAAATTAAGATTTGGCGGGGAATTCTTGAAATGCATTAAAGCACTATATGACAAACCAACTGCATTCACTAGCTATGGGGGGCTGGTATCTTCAGATTTCAGGATTTTACGAGGAACCAGACAAGGCTGCCCTCTTTCACCTCTTTTATTTGCACTTTCTTTGGAACCTTTCCTGCTAGCTCTTCAATCTCAAACCCAGATCATACCGTTTAAATCAGGACACCAAGAACTAAAAATAACAGCATATGCCGACGACATAGCGGTCTACACGGAAGATGCTGTAGAGGCTCAAAAAGGAATAATCTTAGAAGCTGAGAAATATGGCAAAGTAGCGGGCTATAAATTAAATCTGCAAAAAACACAAATAATAGTTAACTATGCCCCTCCTGTGGTAATGCCTGAGATATGCAAAATAGCTACTTATTTGGGAATAAGAATAACAGCTAATATACAAGACATTAATAAAATAAATTACGACGAACTAATTAAAGCTACTAGGTTACTATTAAAGAAATGGCACAGGCTGCCTCTCAATATAATTGGCAGAATTAATTTGATTAAAATGAAGGTACTACCTAAATTCCTATACCTATTTCGATCTATACCACTAGCACTAAATAACCAATTCTTTAAGAAATTGGATGGAATATTTAGCAGTTTTATATGGGGATATAAAAAGGCGAGAAGATCATTGAACCTTATGAAAAACGACATATCTGAAGGTGGGCTTAACTTCCCTGACTTTAAATTATATTTTTGGTCTGCCTTCACTAATCGGTTACGTTCATTACTTAACGAAGGAGGGGTTTTATTTTTTCATTATTTCATGTTAAAATCTGATTCCAATTTATTCTTATTTAGAACTAATGATCCCAATTACTACAAAAGAGTCAAATTTAAGACAGCAAGAGATATAATAAAGATATGGGGTAACATTCTATCTTTTTGCGACACTAACTTCTTCTATTCAAATCTACCACTTTGGGGAAATCCAGGCCTGCCAAATGTTTTTAATGACAATACTGGCCACCGATGGTCTAGACTAGGTATTAATACCTTAGGGGACTTATATAATGCACAGGGCTTCATGGAATTTGATACTCTTAAACAATTATACGGCTTATCCGAAAACATGAGATACAAATTCCTACAGATACACGACTTCCTGATCAATAAAAAACAAATCTTGGATGTTCCAGAACCCCCAGAATCTGATATTTGGACTTGTTTACATTCATCAAAAAACAAATCTGTTATAAGTGAGACTTATAATACTCTTATTGCTGTCAAACCTAATGATTGCAGCAAGCTCGCTGACAAATGGAGCAGATTACTGGGATCAAATATAACTTCTACACAGATAACAAACTCTTTAATGAATATCAATAAACGAGCAAGATCATCCAGTTTAAGGCTCCAACAATTTAGAACAACATGTATGCTGTATTATACCCCCGAAAAAATTTCAAAATGGTCTCATAACAACATCCAGAGCGATCGAACTAAATGCCCTAAATGTTCTACTGAGGCGGCAGACTTGATACACATGCTGTTCTCATGCCCGAATCTGAAAATCTTCTGGTGCGAAGTGGAAAAAATCTTGCATATGAAGCAGATACAGATACCAGCTCTAACAGCTGTATCAGTTCTATTAGACATTTATCCAGATCCACTTCCACATGCCGCCCTGATCACAATATTAATGTCATGTGCCAAACTAACGGTGGCAAGAGCTTGGATTAGCTCAGAAACACCAAAAATCTGGGACTGGTGGGCACTGGTAACAGAAATACATTCAATGGAGCTTGCTTTAGCAAACATTAGGGGCACAAAAGCAACGAAAAATTATGAAAAAAACTGGGGTACTTTTATAGAACGCTGATATCACACTTTTGGAAAAGCTGTTTTATTTGACAACTTTCATAATGCTTGGAGATTGTTAACATGAAACTACTTTCTCCCCCTTTTTTTTTTTTTTTTTTCCTCTTCCTTCTTGCCTTCCTTTTGCCTTCAACTGCAATACCGAAATAATTGTGTATTTGCTGTGCATGACTGCCATTATATATATGTATTGTGTTTTATGTACTGCTATTATCTTTTTTTTTTTTTGTTGTTGTCTATTCTCCTCTTCATGCTTGCAAACAATAAAAATTATTAAAAAAAAAAAAAGACACTCCAGTGTATACCACTCCAGTGTATACCACTCCACTGCACCTCACTTTGCTCTACACTACTCCACTGCACTCTATTTCAGTGTATATTACTATGCAGTACACTTTCCACGGTATGCCGCTCCACTCTATGCCACTCCCTTCTACGCCACTCCACTGTACGTCACTCCACTCTACCAACTCCACTCTACAGCATTCCAGTCTAAGCTACTTCACACTAAGCCACTCAACTGTATGCTACTCCACTTCATCCAATTCCAGTATATGCCACAATTCATCCATAATGTCTGCCCAGAACCACAAGGGTCCTAGAGCACATAGTCTCATGACACTACAAATGCCACTCCACTATATCTCACGGTACTAAATGCCAGTCCAGTATATGCTACTCATTGAACACAAATATATTCTACACCACTCAACTTTAGGTTGTTCACCTCCATGCCACTCAACTCTACCCCACTCCAATCTACGCCACTCCACTGAACGCTATTCCACTGTACAGCACTCCAGTATGCCCCACTCAACTCTATGACACTCAACTGTTGAGCACTCCACTCTACGCTACTCCACTGTACACTATTTCAGTGTAAACTACAATACTGTATACTATTCCACTGTATGCCACTCCACTCTATGCCACTCCCCTCTATGCCACTACAATGTATGCTATTCTACTATATGCCACTCAGCTCTACCCATTCCACTCTACAGCACTCCACTCTATGCCACTCCACTCTAAGCCACTTCCCTGCATGCCACTCTACTTTATACTATTTCAGTGTATGCCACTCGACTCTAGCCCACTCCACTTTACATCACTTAACTCTACAGCACTCCGCTGTACGTTATTCCACTGTACACCACTCCACTTTACATCACTGGAGTCAGTCCCACTCCAATGTATTCTACTCCACTCTACAATGGTTTTATCTACGATATTACTGTATGTAACCCAACTCTACCCTACTCCAATCTAAGCCACTCTACTGTATACCACTTCACTCTAAGCTACTCCATTCTATGCCCCTCTAATCTATCCAACTCCACTCCACTCAACAATAGTCTACGTCTCTTCACTGTACATCAGTGTATAGCACTGCACTATACAACAATGTACTCCTGTCAATGCCACTGTACAGCAATATACTTTACACTATAGTACTTTACAACACTACGCAACTCCATCTATGCCACTCCAACCCATTGAATCCACTCTATTATATAAGCTACTACACTACTGTACTCCTTTGTACTCCATTGCTGCACTCGAGGCCACTCCACTGCATGCTACTCAACTGTATGAGTCTATCCCATTCCACTGTACTATACTGGATCACACTCTACTCTATGCCACTGTACAACGCTATAATCCACTCTGTGAAACTCTATTCCTCGCCACTCTACAACACTTTCCAACACTCTACAACACACCAGTCCACTCCACTACATCACATACCACTCTACAATACTTTGCTCCAATGTGTATTCACCACTTCACCCTACTCGACTCCACGCTTCTATGCTCTAGAATTTTCTACTCCACTCTATGCTATGCAACTCCCCTGGACTCTACCACACTCTTCTCCACTGAACAACACTTTACCACATTCTATGTCACTGTGTGTCACTCCACTCTATGCCGCCCCACTGTACCGGTCTCAATTCTACTCTAGAAGACTCTACTACACTGTACTTGACTCTATGCCCCAACAGATCAATCTACAGCCCTCTACTGCACTCTCTGCCCCAACACCCCAGCGTACAACACAGTGCTATTCTGTTTTACCACACTTCCAAACACTCTAGGACACAGCACTCCACTTTACTGGACATGAATCGACTCCAATTTACACCAATGTACTCATCAATATACTACAACTGTCCACTCTAATGCACTCCACTCATCTGTACTATACAACATGCCACTAAACTATATAACAATGTTCTCCACTGTACGCTACGCCACTACACTCTACTCTACTCCACTCAACTGTACTCTATTCTATGGCACAATACTGTAATCCACCCCACTGTATGTTATTCCACTGCACATCACTCCACTGTACCACATTCCACTCTACTCTACTCCACTGTACTCCACTCTATGATACTGTACTCTATACAACAGTACACTGTACAACACTCTCCTCCACTCTGCTTTAACACACTCCACTTAATAACACGCCATACAACAATAAGCTCCATTATTTTAAATACATTTTTATTCAAGTAAAAAACAGTACAATTCAATAAAAAAAAGTTTGTTATAGTTAGGAAAACTTTATGTATTCTCTCAATTCAAACTGACCTTAAAATACACCAATATTACAAATTATAGTTATACCTTAAATGTATAATTTACATACCACTGTTAAATGAATATAACTCTAGTTATTTCTTTTTCAACAAACTAAACTTAAACAGCACAAAAATTTAAATTTCTAAACTTAAACCTTCACATTATTATACATCGTACACCTACATACACAGTGTATTTAACTCGATAGCCACACTAATTTAACTATAACACGCTCCTTTTACATGCACTGCTTATATTACATATCTTACACCACCTAAAATAATAATATTTATGACAGCGCAAATTTTGTGAGAACACAATACATGGAAGACTATATAGCATGGGAGACTACTGTTGTGCGCAGTCCGGTAACTGCGCACAGGTAGCTTGACGCAGAGAGGACCCTGCAGAATTTGATATTGACCTGGGCTAGGCCTTTTAATGTTAGTGTATATTGATAAGGAAAGTCAATGTGATTTCCTGTTTTGTCTTTAGCGACACCTAGGGGGAAAACTGCCTTATAATTAAGCATGGGCGGAAAATCCGTTACGCTCGCGGATTTTGCGGATTTTCGGTAAATTCGCAATCCGCGAGATTCGCGAATTTCCCGCAAAATCCGCAAATTCGCACGCAGCGGATTTTTTTTCTTTGCGGTGTAAGTTCCCAATTGCGAACATGTAGGTGCGGCGGGCAGCAACAATCTCGCACTCGCGAAATTACAAAAATTGCAATTCCGCACAAGAAATCTACTAGCAAGCAGCATAGACCTTCTGAAAATGATTATTTTTATCAGAATAACTCCTCAGGTTGACATTTGCCTGCACTTTTTTAGATTTGAGGCCTTTTGATTTTCTTTGGATAACTTTTGGATTAGAAATCAACTTTCTCATATAAGCTTGGTGGGGCATTAAAGTTGCTGTAATGCTGCTCTGCAGAAAAACGAGTTTTGCAAAAGTGAAAGCAGGTTCAAAAGTTCAAACTCATCATTAGTAACCGTTCCCTGTAGTGCTTCCTGACAAGGGCCCCTCCAAAGTTCAGTTGCTAGTTGCAACAATTGTTCAGTTGCTAGTTGCAACAATTGTATGACCCTGCTCTGACCCTCACAGCAGGCTCATAGATTAGCTACAAGTAGGCCACAAAGGTCCTGGAAAAAAACAGTGACACATTAATAAATCAACCCCAAATTAATTCATGTCAGTTGAAGCAGGCAGGTGTGCTTGCTTTTTCCCCCATAATCTACAGTGATGATGAACCAGAGGGTGGCATAAGGCATTGATGTACCAGAGGGTGGCATGGGTAAAACAGAGGGTGGCAGGGGTGAAACAGAGGGTGCTGGGAACCTATGATGATGAACCAGACGTAGAAACAACATAATCGTGACCGTTGCGAGCCGACATGTAAGTTCGCAATTGCGAACTGTTACAAAACCCTTGCGAACTGTCAGAAATCCTTGCGAATTGGCAGAAATCCTTGCGAACACAAAAAAAAAAATCCGCAAATTCGCGAGAATTCGCGGATTTTGCGGATTGCGAGTTCGCAAATTCGCAAAATTCGCGAACGCCAGATTCGCAAAATTCGCCCATGCTTACTTATAATACAGTTTTGCTTCCCTTAGGCTTTTAGAGATCAGTGACATATCGAAATGGGGTGTAACCTAAATGAGAAAATAGAATCTGTAAGTTCTAAAAATATATCTGTACAAATTATCTAAAATTGTCGTATTTCTCTGTCTCAGCTCATGATCAGAGCTCAGGCCTTTTTGTCACCCTGCTCTGCCAGGTGATTTACATTTCTGTCGAGCAGCAGGAACAAAGACCTCCCCACACAAAGGGAGCAGTTAACAGCTCCATATGAGGAATTGGCTGGATATGAAAGATCTGCATCAATCAGCAATCACACTGTACCAGGAATGGGCCTGTGCTAGCCTACTGTACAAAAGAAGGGTACCCATATCTCTGGAGCACAGGTGTCAGCTCCCCTTTGAAAATTTGTTAGGCAAGGCCTGGCAGTGATGTCAGCAAGAAGCTACGTTACTAGAGTCTACTGGATGATGCCATTTTAAGCTATCACAGTGTGCTGTGCAGGAGGGTTGGCACTAGGATAGAGCAGTGTCTTGGCACCCTAGGATGGGCCAGGGGTGCTTGGCTTCTAAAACCATTCACAGCCTTTTAAAAATGCTTGTACAAGGGGGGATTCTCTCTTGCTTGGTGATTTATCAGTGCTTTGCTTCTGTACGCTGGAGCCTGGATAACTGGAAGAAAGACCCCCTGATGCCCCAGTTGACCCCAGTGGTTCTCTTCAGGGGTCAGCTAGGCTATCCCCCTTCCACCACCCAAGGACTAGATGGAGGAAAGCCTGAACTTCTGCAACCAGAGACAGAGACCAGAAGGAAGGCTGGTACAGGGAGCCAGAAGAACCGGTGCTCTGAGGAGTACACAACTTTAGAGGTGGGAAGGTCTGCTGCTAGAGATTAGAATGAGCCCAGGATTGTCAGAATCGGCCAACGGGGCACAAGTCATGGCGTCTTTAAGACTGGCAACCCGCGACCACTTTTGAAGAAAATCGTAGAGTGGGGCTCTTTGCTGAACTTCCCCGCGGAGTGGGCTAGAGCCGGGGGGGGGTGTTGGGAGGCTGTTGGTGTAGCATTTGGATATTTTTTTTCCAAGGGAGAGGGCACGCATGGGGTTTCGTCCTCTGACTTACCCTACGCCCTGGGACCCCATCCCTTGGGCTGTAATTGTAAGGGAGGGGGCCGGAATCTCATTGCCAACCACTGAGTGCCAGAGAACAAGGAGAGTACTGTTGCACTCTCCCCAGTGGTGGTGTGCCTGCACCGCTCCCCGTGCCTGTGTCTATGGGGCTTGGGCAGCTACCACAAGAACGAGAATGGCAGAGACAGAGAACCTGTGGCTCCTGCTGCAGCACTGAGGAGTGTTACTGCACGGGGAGCCTGCCAAGGCAGCCAGGGATGGGTTCCCTGGGCTGCCCCCAATAAAGGAGGCACACCACGGCGCCACACCCAAAAAACAGAAAGAAAAGCATGCTCCTTGACATGAGGCAACATGAAGTAGAACAGCTTCATCAAAAGCGGCAGTGATAAAAATATGCATGCTCCTGGAGCAGCGGATAATTAATGCTCTATAGGGCTAGCAATTGACAGAACCTTTTCAGCTGCTTGTGGTGGCCACAGGATGGTGGGTCACCACCAACTACATAAAAAAAGTGTGGGGTTGCATAAGCATCACAGACCAAAGACATTCAAATTATTTGAAGAAATGCAATGATCCTAGGTTTGAAGGGTCACGGAATACAGAACCCCTGCAGGACTTTAATAAATGTTTCAAAGTACTGCCCAGGCTGAAGCTTTTGCACTTCAGCTGGGAGTGCTGTGCCATCTATTGACTTATTTTATGGTTGCAATTTTCAACTGTTGTGGCCTGATTGTGTGTAAAGGAGATACATGTACTAAAGCGCCCTCAAGGGGTTACGTCTATGGTTGCAGGTTATGTATTCAAAATGTGACGCCCTCTAGGGGCTTTTTTATGTCTGCATTTTCATGGTTGTAAAGTGTACATAAAATTCACAGACACATGTTTTGCTGGTTTTAAATAATTTATTGAGATAATACTGTTGAAAATGATTATTGATCATAGTGCATATGCATTATTGATAGTAATAAGTGCATTTACACCTTATGATTTTTATTGATGATTGCATTTACATACAAAATGATGTTTTTAACATGTGGTTTGACCAAGCCAGTAGATTTACCTTATATGTTTTCACAACCCCTTTAGTGGGGTCACAGGTGAATATGAATTCTCATCTATGGTATTTTCTATCTGCCTATGTATGTATTTTTAAATTAATGCATAGTTTTTAGCAGTGTGTGTAACAAATGTATTTCTCCCTTTTCTAAAGAAAAAGTACTGACTGCACAATCATTTATTGAGTGTTATTGTGTGCCAGCGAATGGTGATTACTAGCCCACACCACCTCCCCCAAGTGGGCCTTGGACAGCTCTGTTTTACTACTGTGAGAGATTCAAGTGCTACAATGGGAAGCTTGGTTCCCAGTAAGGAGAATTGCTGTCCTACTACTTGTGCAGGCCACACAATTAATATTCGAATTCTATACATTGGCAGCAGCGGTAAAATAATAGTATCAAGTTTTGGCACGTATTGATAAGATTTGATTAGTTCAATTTTGCCCACCATTACCTATGCATTAATGCAGATATATCAGAGCACAAGGCTCTGAGAGGGGTTCAAAGGTTTGGTTGTGTGAACTCTTGATGTGAGAGAAGACATCCTCAAAACACATCATGTGAAAATAGTGTGTGATGGTTAAAGTTTTGACTGTGTTTGTTAGGAACAGTTTGCATTTTTTTAAATGATGTGATGAGAAGTAGGCTTTCACACACATTGTTCCCATTAAAATGGTTCAGGCTAGAGTGTCCTTTGAATCCCAGCACTACACATGAGGCATGTTTGAGGAGAGTTCTCCTCTATAGGTGATGGGGCTGCAAAAGATACCAACACTATAGATCTGGGTGTAGAGGTGGGCTCTGCTCCTGAGGATATAGGAGGTGATTCGGAGCTCGAGGAATCTCTTGTGCTTGCCATGGGCAGGGCAGATTTCCAGAAGGGAGCCCACTGTGAGTCATTCTACTTAAAGTTTTTCCTGCCATTGGCAAAGGCCAGTAAAAACAATGGGACAGATACCCTTTCAATAGTGAAAAACAAAATACTACTACAAAATTTTACTATCAGGACATGTCACATACCTCAGTACAAGTCCTAACTTTCACATACACCGCACCCTGCAAATGGGTATACCATGGGCCTACTTTAGGGGTGTCTTACATGTAAGAAAAGGGAAGATTAGGCCCTAGCAAGTGGGTGCCCTTGTCAGGTCGACATGGCAGTTACAAACTGCATGCAGAATCTGTAGTGGCAGGTCTGAGTGACATTTAGAGGCTGCTCATATGGTTGGCACAATCAGAGCTGCAGGCCCACTAGCAGTATTTGATTTTCAGGCCCTGGGCACACACAGTGCACAGTACTAGGGACTTACCAGTACATAAAATATGCCAATCATGGAATCACCATGCCGTAAACACAATTTACTGGGAGAGCATATGCACTTTAGCACTGAACAGCGGTGGTAAAGTCCCCAAAGTCCTAAAACCAACTAACACTAGACGCCAAAAAGCAAAAAGTCTGTAGGTAAACCCACTGAAAAAGCCAAGTCTATCAGGCCTGCTGAACAAAGTACCTTAAATCCTGGTTGCTGAGTGACACGAAGTATGGTGTGGAGGATGCATTGCATGGCAGAGGTAATGCAAGGTCATTATGAGGAGATATATAGCACAGCTGCTGTCACAAATGAGCTGCGGTGGCGATGTGAGGTGCATGCATGGAGATATGTCACACAGCGGCAGTTGTGAGGATCTGCGGTGGCTATGCAAATTACTTGTCATGCTACAGCAGTTCTGTGGCACTGTCGTGAGGATGCACAGTCCTCTGTGGAACTGCATCACACAGTGGTGGTTCTGGGGGGCTGTGAGTTGAAATGCAAATTCCTGCATCAGAGATGCATTTCACAGCGGTTCGGATATGGGGTCTTGTGAGGTGAGGCGTCCTGCTACGTCAATTCTGCTGGGACCACAGATGGGGTGGCAAAGCACCTTCAGGCCCACTTCCAAGAGTCCAGGACTGGGGTGGCATCTTTTGGGAGGGCAGGACAAACACCTGGCAGAGTCCAGGTTCTGAGTTCCAGGTTGTCAGAGCTTGTTTTGTCCCTGAGCCTCTGTTCAGGAGGCAGGACAACTATCCTTTGAGTCAGTCCTGTGGTCCTGGGTCCGAGTTGCAGGTACAGTCCTTCTCACTTATGCAGGAGAGCAGCAGGGCAGAAGAGTGACAGTCTGTATTGCAGCAAAGTAGCACAGTACTCCTTCTTCTGAGTCTTCATGGCCCAGATGTGTACTCAGGAGTTGGGGTCTGAGGTCCACCATATATACCTTGGTCCCACTTTGAAGTGGGAGACATTTCTAGAAGTGTCCACCCCCAGAGGTGTTTCCTTCCTCCCTGCCCTGTCCCCAGCTTGTCTGGAGGGACTTAGGACTAGTGAAAAACCCTTTGTAAGTGTTTTGGGGAGAGCCTTTGTGATGTGGAAGTCTTCTATTTTTCTCACTGACTGGGAGCAATAAACAAAGACCAACTGCTAGTTACACCTAGTCTTGTAACTTTCTAAAAGTGGCACATTCAGAATTGTGACGTAAAATATGACTTCACTATTAAAGAGGGTTTTACATTACAATTCTTTAGACATCAAACTTGACCTTCCTACCGTCTCCTAACTGTAAGCTAGCCCTTATTTATTCTGATAAGGTAAAGTGAAGTTTTCCTTGGGGAAAGCAGACCTTGCAGTAGTGAAAACGAATGTAAGAGTTTTTCTATATCAAATCATGAAGTACTTAAAAGTACATGTCCTACTTTATAAAAATGTTATGTTAAAGAGCTTGTATAGCGCTCGGCTGCCCCGGCAAAGGGGCATCCCGGCGCTTTAAAGACAGAAGGTGTAGCTGCAGATGGAATATGCAGTGAACATAACAGTACCAGCTTAGCAGAAGAGGTGGGTTTTCAATGCCTTTCTGAAAGATAGAAGATAAAACATCATCATGCCTTATTGACTGTTTAGGACCTAACCTAGGGGTGATTAATGTATAAAAAATAAGGCCTTAGACCTGGCAGAAGGTTTATTTTGCCTGGTTGAAATGGCAGTTTAAAACTGCATACGTAGGCAGCAAATGACAGGCATAAGACATGTTCACAGGACAACGTAATTGAGTGACACAGCGAGTGTGGCAGGCCCACTAGCAGCATTTAATTTACATGCCCTGGATACATGTAGTTCCAGCTTAACTAGGGACTAAAAGTAAATTAAATGTACCTGTTGGTTATGAACCAATGTAACCATGCTTTAGTGAGAGAGCATTTCATCAGTGGTAAGCAGTGGTAAAGTGTACAGAGTTGCAAAAGTCAGTAGAAACTGAGGGGCATATTATCAAGCGATACAAAAGGGGATGATGGACGGAGCGTTTGAGCAAATCAAACACTCACCCCAGTCAAATGATCTAGGTTTATTCCATCACCATTCTTTAGCTCACTCAGCCACCCCAGTTCTGACATGGCCATATGCAATTCAGTCTGACCCTGTGCCTCATGGGAACAGTCCAGCCCAAACTGCCAAGCCATGTCTTCCCTGGACCGGAAACAAGCATCCTGGGACCCGTTTCGGATTCATAATCCTCATCAGCCAGGCTATCTTGAATCCAGTGTCCAAGTGAGCAAGGGACTCACGTCCAAGCATACCCTGCCAACTTAGGGTGAACAAAGCGATACAAAAGGGGATGATGGACGGAGCGTTTGAGCAAATCAAACACTCACCCCCCAGACAACTGATCTGGGTTTAATCCATCACCATTCTTTAGCTCACTCATCCACCCCTTGTTCTGACATGGTCATATGCAAATCAGTCGGACCCTGTGCCTCATGGGAACAGTCCAGCCCGAACTGCCAAGCCATATCTTCCCTGGACCGGAAACAAGCATCCTGGGACCGGTTTTGGATTCATAATCCTCATCAGCCAGGCGATCTTGAATCCAGTGGCCAAGTGAGCAAGGGACTCACGTCTGAGCATACCCTGCCAACTTAGGGCGAACAAAGAGATACAAAAGGGGATGATCAACCCCTTTTGTATCGCTTTGTTCAGTTGGAATGCATTAAGCCCCAAAAAGTGGCTTAGTTCTGCCTAGTAAATATGAAGCAAGCTCCTGCGCTACAGAGCATCACAAAAAGTAATGCATCGGTGGCGCAAGGGGCTTATAAATAAGCCCTTCCATATCCAAAAAGAAATTCACTCACAGATGGTTACGTTTCACTCCATATATTTTTGTAAATAAAAGTCAAAGTATAAAAGACACTAGAGAACTCTGGATCGCTGAAAAGAAAAGCATTTATTTTCCCTCTCTGGTTCAGTCAGTCACATTTTGTATGTCTCAATGTTTCCAAAGCATATAAAATACACAAAATAAAAGCAGCATAACAATATATGTTCAATATATTATACTTAATTTAAAAAAAATCTTTGATAAAATCCTGAATAAAAAGAGTCATAAAAAAGACGTCATCATAAAATGTATGAAGTGCACAGTGCCATCAAAGTACATTAATAAACACCCCACATCTATCCTCCGATCTCTCAATCTGAATAAAATCTCCTACTTTTCAGGGAGGACCAGAGAAACAATTCTGTTGCTTAGCATACCAGTGGATCACTAAGGGGCATATTTACAAGCCCTTTGAGCCGCCGGAACGTCACTGAATACATATTGTTTGGAAACTCCATCATAAGAGGAATGTAATTCAGACAAAACCTCACTAAAATTAAACGATGTTGGGGATTTGTCACAAGCACTAAACATGAATCTTCAGCCTGTGTGATGGGGGATAGATTTCGTACAGCTTTCCCGAGGATTTTGATTGACTTAACTCAACTCTCTCACACCCGGCCTGTGCTACAAAGATTTCTCAAATTCTCCTATGGAAGATGGTCATAGAACTGGGTGGATTTACATACATCTCATCCAACCCCAAAGTCCCCAGTGTGCACTTCACATATTGAAGTCAAGGAATCTTACCAACACGGTCTAGGGATAAACAATTCTTGATAATACTTTGAGTCAAATTAACAGTCTTCCTCCTCCAGATCGAGTGTCATAATAAAATTGGTGCTAACCGAGCAACATTAGAAAGGCATGGAGCACCAAGTTCAATATGGCAATTATAATTTGAGAAGCTACGAGGAAGAGCAAGTAGCGTTTTATAAAAGCCATCCTCTACTCTTTGCAATGGATCTATTCCCACCATCCCCCACACCACTGCTCCATATGTCGCAATGGTAAGGGTTTTAGTAGGTACCCTTTCTATTATCTCATATGCTTAGACCCGATCTTCTTAATACAACTGAAAATGGCCATTACACTTTTCTCAATTACAAGAGCTCTATTTGCCACCATATCTACCCAGGAGTGCTTTCTGTCAAATAGACCCTTTTGCAAACCATACTGTAATGGTATCAGTATATTTCTCTCTCTCTAGCCCAATCCTCTAACCTATTCAACAATAGGCATCCCATCACTGTTGCAGTACTATCTAACAAAGTGATAGGTCCATAGTTCTGATGTAAAGACTTGTCCCCCTATGTATGGATGGGAATTATTATTGTAACATGAGGCTGGAGAACCCACCGTACTGGTAGCATTAAAAATTTTGGTCAAACGTTGGGCACAGAGGTCTTGGTGATCAAAGAAAAAATGGATAGGGACCCTGTCAGGGCCCAGGGCCTTTGCAGAACTGTATTGGGCCGGTCCACACCTAACCTCTGCACATCAAAGACCAACATATCCTGCCAGGTATTAGATGGGGAGGCCAGAGTCACATCAGCCACCCCAAAAATGTGCCACCCAGGCATTCTCACCGACATGAATATCTAATGTTGGGTCACTATCATCTTTAAGAAAGGGAGCATTAATCACTCTCCAAAAGTCCCTACAGTATTTAGTGGCAGCTGCTTGACACAGATTCACCTGAGCTTCCTCCCTCACGTCCGTAATTCTGGCTTTCCGTGACTCCCTATATAGGTTACCCAAAGCCCATACCAATCTCTGATCTCTTGGGGCCATTCTAACAGTAGCATGCACATTTCTTAAGGTCTTTGAACATTATGCATCAAACCAGCAAACCAATTGGATTGTCTTGGGAAAATTTGACCGGACCACCAGATTACTTTTAACTTCACCCAGTTTCTCAAAGAATGCCAACATTAGACTTTCCAGATTGTGACCATTCTAAGAACAGCATGCACATTTCGTAACGTCTTTGAACATTATGCATCAAACCAGCAAACCAATTGGATCGTCTTGAGGGAATTTGACTGGATGACCGGATTACTTTTAACTTCACCCAGCATCTCCAAGAATGTCAACATTAGACCTTACAGATGTTGATTAGGGTCTAACCATATTAATACCTCACTCAATTTTGTTGATATTATCAATGGCACAACTCTCTTTTTATTGATGTTGTCCCACTTAAGTGTGTAGCCGCTTGTCCTTGCTAGGATTGGTCTTGGGACCTTGTCTGCCACAGATTTGTCATTCACCCTCTATATCATAGAACAAAAGAGGGCCGCATGATCACTATATACAAAAGAATTTGATTCTGCTCAGTTTACGCTCGCGCGTAGGGACTCAGAAACAAATATAAAAACTATGGGGGTCATTATAATGGCGGACGGACTTGCGTCCGTTCGCCACCCCAGAGGTGGAGGGACCGTCCGCAGGGGCAGCTGCGGTCCCTCCGTGCGAATTAGAATATGACCGTCACCCTGGCGGTCACATCCTGTATTTTTAACATTGCGGTGGGTGCTGCTTGAAGCAGCACCCACCGCAATGCTAAAAGTACATGCAGTGCATTTGCATGCACAAAGCGGCAGGCACTGCGTGGTGCCTGCTGCTATGTGCAAACAAATGCAGGGGGGTACCATAGGTACCCCCCATGTGCACCCCCTACCCTCTGACACCCTGGGGGCCCGCAATGGACCCCCAAACATAAAAGACCACATGCTGTTTCACGGTGGAAAAGCCGCCGTGGAAAAGCATGTTTCCCCATGCATCCTAATATGGCAGGTGGTGTCTGATAGACAACACCACCATATTAGAGCTTTTCCGCCGCGGGAGCACGGCGGAAAAGCTGTGGACGGTCTTCCCGACCCCCCTGCCATCCTAATCTGGCGGGGATCTTTTCTATTCCCGCAGGGGTGAATCCGCATCCTCCGGGCCGGCGGTGGGCCGGAGGATGCAGATTCACTGCAATCCTAATCGGCCCCTATGTTGGAAGCACGCTCTACTTCAAAACATCTTTGGGAACAATCCTGTTTTTGGATCTGGCTTGTTAATTACCTCAAGATTCATAGTTATTAGAAGCCTGTTAAGCAAATTACTATGTTCATTGTGTATGAAATGGGGGGTTACATCTCCCTCGGCATCTACTGAGCTACACACAGGATTTGACATATTCTCACAACAATGAGCATTAAAATCACCCATACACACAATAATAATACATTTTTGGTGTGATTCGCAGATGGCAACAATTTCCTTTTCCAGGAACCCAACCACTGAAGCCATATTCCCTCCAAACCTATTGTTGTAATAATTAATCAATAACCAATCCCAGTTGCCTAGATCTTCACACAGTAAAATATGGAAGTAAGTAGAGGAGCTAAAACACTTTTTAACATTTAATCTGAGTGTGTTCACTATTAGTGTCACAATACCCCCTCTTGCTCTCCCCATCAGATAGGGATATGGAATGATCTACACCCACCCCAAGAAATTGGGCCTGTTTCCCATGATTCCTGGAGGCTCAAAATATCCTGTCCCACCACAGGACTTTTCCAATCTGAGTTAAACAACTTTTGTTTTAAACTTGCTACATTCCAGATAGGTATGGTTAGAATGTAGTTAACTACCCCCTTCATATTCATATCCTCCCCTATCTATCTTACATTTTCGGGATGAATAGCCATGAGAGCGGCTGAATAATCTTTACTAAGTCAATCACAGGACTCCAGATCCTCCAGAGGACTAAAGCGATCATCAAACCTTACTTCAAATCTAGCAGGGTTTTAACATAGAGCACAGTGGGGCGGCGAGTTCCAGAACTGCTCCTCTCCTGTTCGGAGGCTGTCGACCTAATAGGTCTGTAAAAGTATCCCAAGGGAAGGGCATGGAACCGCGACCGTAGAGAGGGTGTGTTGGGAAGTAGCTGTAGCAAGTTCCCCACCACCCTTCGATCATTAAAGTCAACAACTATGCAATCACCCGCTAGTACTTTAGGACACCGGCCTCCCACGCCACGCGATTTGTCCTAATAATGTGTCTGCTAAGGTCGCTTGCCCCCCAAGCTGACCCAGTCAGCCAGTGAGCATTTTAGTCATGAGCTGCTCAGTTGTCTCTGACTGATCGCCCCTCAGCTCTGGGGTTTTTGCCAAGATTAAAACATGTGGGCAGGTGGCTGGAGGGAGATCTAACTATTGTGGCAACTTACTACCATGCCTCATCCTTCTCACTCTTTTTCCCCATCAATTGTCTCTATCAGGGTGGAAGGTCTAGGGACCTGTATCACCTGGGCTCGAATGTCACCCACTGATGAGGAATCTGGCCTATGAAGGTGCCTTAGTTGTGTGCAACCCGCTTGTTTCCCATGGAGGGAAGTTAGGGTAAGTAGGTATTCAAGCTCTTCATCCCCACATCTCCTCCCATCTGTATGGATTATATTGATAACTGGAGGTTAGATACTAGTTTCAGCACCTCAGTGGCTACATTATTATCAGCCCCTAGCATGATATGGGTGGACAAACTATCATCAATTTTTGGCAGTCTAGACATTAAAGGTTGTAGCAACAACATAACGCATTTTCGAATCTTTGGCACAGATCATCAGTGCAGTTAAATAACCTATCCTTTACGTAAGACTCTATACCCACAGTCTTGGGCACTTTGTAAACCTTAGTAGTCTTAGCCTTAGCGCCTCCTCTTTTCCTTTAAACTAGTTATTCTATTGGTGAGATTGCCCCTGTATCACAAGGACTTTGAGGATGCTGCATGGATTTATAGTTAAATCCACACTTACTGATGACTCAACTTTTGCCAAAGTATCCATAATGGGAGGCATCAAAGTTAAATCCAAGCCTCTCCTGCCCTCCTCGAGTGCGAAGTAAGTTTGATCTTCTCTGACACCATATTAGCTGCCCTCAGCAAGGAATGAATTGTGGGTATTAACTATCTTCCCCCCGTCTCTGATTATTTAGCTTTTCTCTTACCTATTTCTATCAGTCTCTGGTTACAGTCCCAGGAGTCAATGGATGAAGGGGGCGCTGAACCAGTTCTTCCCCTCCTGGGCTCTGCCTAGCACACAGCGCGGCTCTCCCCACACTCAAAGGGTGCCTGGAAACTTGGGGGCAGATTTAGCAAATCTCCACGCAATGCAGCGCAGTTTCCCGTGAGGCTGCAATGTGTTGCGCAACAGGGAAGCAGCAGGAGAGTGCCATATTTTCAAAGATATGGCTCTCTCCTCACCTTTCCCTTACGCCAGTGTTGATTACAGCTGCCATGCGTCACGCACCACCTTAGTGTATTAGCACATTAGCGCATTAGCACACATGCAAAGTCGGAAAAGGAAGGATAAATGAAAGCATTTCTCCTTCCTTGCGCCTAGTTTAAAAGGGTGCAGTTTTCTCATGCTAAACCCAATCCACTGTGTTTAGTAAATTGGGTTTAGCGCATGAAATCTTGGGTGGTTGCATGGGATTGCCCATGCACCACCCTTGGCATGCCCCCATGGCGCAAATTAATTTGAAACAGTGCTCGGCGCTGCTTCACAGTACTTTTACCCGCTGGAAAGTAAAATAGAAAAAAAAAGATTTTGCACCATTTTGCGTCACTTTTCTAATGCAAACACGGCATAAAAACAGTAAGGGCATCATTTATGAGGCTGTGCGTCACTTTTACGCCGCCGGTGTGTCACTTTTTGTGACGCACTAGTGGCGTAAAAAATGTGCCTTGTTGCGCCACATTTACAAAGTGACGCATCTAGGTAGATGTGTCACTTTGTAAACCCCTGCACCACATTATACCTGCGCCAGGTATAATGTATGCAAGGGGGGCGTATTGACGCAAGGAAGGGTCGTAGAAGTGACGCAGTGAAATCTATGAGATTTCACTGCGTTACTTTTAGGACGCCATTGCGTCAAAATCTTGCACCTGCCTCACAGCAGGCGTAAGACTGATGCAGGCCCTTTCACATGGAGCTTGCCCCATGTGAAAGGACGCATTGCTGGAGTTGCGTGACTTTTGTGACACACTCCAGCAATGCGTCACTTTTGCGCTTACAGATACGTCAGAAATACTGATGTATCTGTAACTCCTTGCGACATGATGCGCCATACATTTAATATGACGCATCAGGCATGTCGCAAGGAGTGCGCACTGAGAAGTGAAGAATCGCTGCTTTCACGCAGCGATGCGTCATTTCTCATAAATGAGGCCCTAAATCTCCCCCGTAGTCTTCCCCTCCTGGGCTCTTTCTGGCACACAGCTTGGCTCTCCCCACACACGAAGGTTCCAAGCAGCAAAAAATGTTATCGTAAATGAGATTCCGATTTTTTAGGTAATTACTGCACCTGTGGTGTTTTCCTACACACATTCTCCACCCGGTTACGGTTTGTGAAATCTGTGCATTAAAAACGTGACATTCTATGTTTGCTTCCTACTAATGGGAAAACCATGCAGTTTAGCAATGCAATTGTCATTTTGAAGTGTGAAACTTAGAAAGCTGTGGTGTCTGTATTTACCTGATGCATTGTGCAAAAATTATCTACTGTAATACAATTTTGTTAAAATAACATATATCTATATGCACAACATATATGTTTGCAAAATCCACAGTTTTCACACAGACGTGGAAAAGAGTAGCACTTTGCAATCATCCCAATATTTCAAAGTTAATCTTTAATGGTTGTGCAGATTACAAAAAACAGCCTTGTCTCAAACTTTCCTAAATTGAGACTCATCAACCCACGAAGCATCAGAGGCTCAGAGATTGCCAAGTAATGCATTCCAATAATTATTAGATCATTAGATTCATAGGGGGCTTCTTGGAAATGTATAACAAACATCATCTGACTTTAGTAATTACCTGGCATGATTTGCTGGCATTGATTAGCAGGAGATAGTTTACAGGGAAGAGATGAGGTGTAGAGGAACCAGTCATCATTGGAAAGAATCCTGAACTGTCATAGCCATTAGAATTAAATACTTGAACTATGGGCATTTGAAAACAACGGGAGAGTAGTTTTCAATCAAGAGGCTCTCTGTTGTATCGGAGTCATGCAACAATTACAACTCATGTTTGAATCTTCCTAGGATAAATCAGAATATCAAGTAATATTTTCTTATTAATGTGTGTGGTCAAGACCCAGTGTCTCTTGCACTTACCGAAATGAATGGATGGTACTTCTAATCGCTACGTCAATATAGGCTCCAAAGAAAGCAAGCACAATTAATGTCACCTGGAAAGAAAGCTTAAGTGTTCTGATCCAATACAGCACATGCGACCAATGCTTTGTTATCATTATACGGAAAAATGTGCTAGCTTCTGGCAAAGCAGGCTTCTAATTTACTACAGCAATTATAATGATCGAACAAGTAATATTCATACATAATTTCCTACAAGCCATGCAAATCAACGTGGCACTTATGGTTAATTGATGACCACCATGAGATCTGTGCACTTTACCGAACAGCCACAGCTATTCAAGAAGGCTTGAAGACTCACCAAATCCTTCTTTGCAGATGTCATGTGTTTAAGATTGTTGGGATGAGAATGTGCCCTGCATGGTATAGTAGAAAGACTTGCCCTGAGTGTCTGGCTACTTGAATACCTGGTACCCTACACTTTTATTTTGGCCCTAGCACCACGCTAATCTGAGCATTTATGCAGAGGCCTAGGCCTATCCCTAATAATGCAGGGTCCTTTTGGGCTCGTCCTGTGGCCTGTAAGGGTGCATCAAGCATGCCCTCATAGCGCATAGAGAACTTCTGTTTTATACTGCATACTACATGTTTAGAGATTGAGAGCGTGGCCACACCAGTTTACCTGTGTCACAGAGTGTGAAGTAAAAGGGCCCATTTGAGTAAAGTTCTGCTGTGAATGCCTAGAACCTTGCAAAGGCCACTCTTTGTAAATCTTGAGTGCATGAGTTTAGCACATGTGCAGTGCTAGGAGTCTGTATTTCAGTGTGCCTGGATACTGAGGCCAGTGGGACATATTTTGGATTCCTCTGGCTTGGCATAGTATGAGATGTAGGATGAGGACAGCTTCCCCAGAGAGTGGAAGTGCTGCCTGGAATACTTTGGCTAGAGGGTGGAAATCCAGAAGCTTCAGTAGGGAGGATGGAGATAGAACTATCTTAAGAAATATCATGAGGACCTTTGTTAGCAAAGAGACACTGATTAGTTCTCCTGAGCACCTCCGTTTGGTTGATGATAGGGGTAAGAGTTAGGACTGTAGTGTCTGTTGTGATAGGTGAGGAGGTTTCAAGGTCAGACCTACCCTTTACCTATCCCTGATTATTGTTTTAGAGAATCAAATGGCTGGTAGGTGCAGCAATATCGCATTTTATTGTGCCTGTGGTTTGGGTGCTCCAATCTGGCGATAACCCAGTGCTATCTGCTGTTAGAAGCATCGCACTGCACAAAGGTTTTTTATGGTAAGTAGTCTGAGAAGGACACTTGAAAACAGAAACACCTCAAACCTGGTCTGAAGTTTGAGACAGTGGATCCACATCCTATAAGTAGAAGTTGTTTATAAGAGAAGGGGCACAACCACCCCATTAGTTTCCAGTTCTATGTTCTTCAAGGTAATGAATGGAGTACTCCGCAGAGTACTCAAGAGATCTCTGTATGACCAGCGCTGGTGTGTGCTTGACTGCCAATCTCCCAGTAGTGAGGAAACTTCACCTGAAATCTGTACTTTTTGCAAGTGCAGCTGGTGGTCTGCTTGAGTGCCTAGAAGACTGAATGCTTGAACGATGAGAGATGGAAAAGGGAGTCCTGGCCCTGCTGAAACAGAGTCTGTCCTGGAGGAGAAGCTCAGCATGTCCCAGAGCCTGTGGGACATCCAGTGGAATCAGACTATTTCATAGTGAGTTTGGAACGACCTGTGCTGCAGTAAGCCCAGTCGGAGCTGCATCCACCATGTTGACAACATTGGCCGAATCAGGCCTATAACTGCCTCTTTCAGCTCTATTGGGGCTGAGGCTACCATATTGATGACACTGGCCTGAACGGCCCTACAACTGCTTCTTCTCACCGGGTTGGGGTTGCATGTGCCTGCTCTGACTTGGTTGGGCCTGCATCTGCCATTTTGATGACTTTGGCCTGGTTAGGGCTGCATCCACTGTGTTGATAATATTTGCCCAATAGGGTCTCCAACTACTTGTACCTGCCTGTCTGGGCTTCACGTGCCTTGTGGATGATGTTGGCCTGACCAGTGCTTCATCTGCTATAGAGACTTGCCCAGCCAAGTCGAGGGCTTACATGATCAGTTTATAGTTCAAATGAAGAAGAGCTGCATTGGCTGCATCTATAATGTATTTGTAGAGCTCCTGCACTGTGAAGTTAGAGCCAGTCAGAGAGACACGGTCATGCCTAGCCTATGCAAAAGTTCCTGAGGCTGTTCTTGCTCCTTCTGTGCCCACCAGTGGGAAGGAATAAAAGATTGCTGGATATGCTTTGGGGGGAGTAAATGATTGCTTTACCAGGGACGTGAAGCAAAGTTAACGTAGTGCTCATTTGATTTGCGGGGGACAGTCGAGAATGAACCTGTGCCTGATTCATGCTTTCACCATAACTACTGGGGTAGACCTGCCACCGAGGGTGTTAACCAAGGAGGGTTCTGAACAAGGCAGCTCAATACGTGCAGTGCCATAAGGCAGAAGTGCAAAAACGGTCACTTGCTTGCGACTTATGTTGAATTGTGTATTGTCTAGCATTGCTGTAAGGTTTAAAAATACATTTTCCCTAAAAAAAGAGCACAGAGATAGACATTGAAGTTCTTGCATCTGTTGGTTAATTGTTGAGTTTTGAGCTCATGCACATGAACTGTAGAAGTGGTTGTTTTGTAGTGGTTTTATCTAGGAACCTAAATCAATATTACCATTTTTAGGCCCTTACACGGCTGTGGAAAATAGCAAAATTGATGTACATAAGCAGCGTTCATTTCCCTTTTTCCCACTCCTCTCCCTGTATGCACCATGAATACCATAAAATATTGACCGTATCACTCCGCCAGTAACAGCCCGTGCCCATATGTACATGACAGCCATTTTAGGCACCTTGGCCTCTTGCCCACTCATTAGAATCACTGGCTTCCCTCCTGCGCGCATTTGAGCACCCCCCCCCCCTCCCACTCTCACATGCATAGACCATGAAACCCAGTACTCTGCGCGACCCTACTATGAAAGGCAACCCTCCTGCTTGACCCGTGCACCCCCCCATTTTCCTCTTAAAGAAGCATCCTTCGCCTCAGCTGACATAACCCCCACCCCAGCTGTATCTGACTGTCCCCGTTCTCTCATGTACGGGTCATAAGACCTCTCTCTCTCTGTGCGACTCTGTCCCTGCGCGCACCCTGACCCCCCTCCTTCTCCCTCACATGGACAAGTCATAAACCTTCCTCCTCTGCAAGACCCTGTCCTTGGGAGTCACGGCCGCGCCTGACCAACATCTCCTTTCCTTTCATGAATAACCCCTCTGTTAGTAAACCCTCCCTCCGCGATGGACTGTCCGCACATGTCCGAGGCCATCGCCTAAGCCGGGAGATACTGTTTACTGCCCTTTATTGTATGGAGTCATTCCTCTTCAAAGGACCCACTATTGATCCTGGCTTCCCCACCCCCTGGGCTACGATCAGGCGCACACATCCTAATAATCAGCGGAACATTCAGTTGCGTCATTGCCCCCTCTCTTATCCACAGTTCAAGGGTCTCTGTTGATAACATATGTGGGGTAGGATTGACACGAGGATTATGAGGATATCTTTTCTTTGTTTTACAATGCTGTGACTGTAATGCCAAGTGTTCTGTAAAGTATAAAAGACAGAGTCTCAGCTCACTTGTTAGAGCAGCTCCCGATGACACCTTGTTTCGTGTCTGAAATGACTGGCTCTCCTCATGAGAAATAAACTCTGTTCTTTGATTCCGGCTGCCAGCGCCCGTCTCTTTTATTTGGTAATTATTCAGAATGGGAACTAAGAGGCGTCTTGCGCCAGCAGCCCGGGCATCGATACTAGTACCGGCTGACCTTTTACAATTGGCGTCCCAACGCGGGGTCCATCAGTGACATAGGGTCCAATGAGAGAGATCCAGACGATGAGGTGAACATCTAAATGATCGGAGTATACCTGCCTTGAGAGGGCCCTCGTCCGGCTGCCGATTGAATGAACTTCACCAATTCCGAATGAACCTCTCTCGAGTGACCTACTGTCCTGACTGGAATCCCACAGGACTGCTGCGGTAAAATCATGGAGTAAGAGAACGATCGGGTGCTGGAAGGAGGAAGGCGAAGAACTGCCCACACGGTCCGGTCCGGGTAAGGTCGCGTAAATGCGACAAATTGTGAAATGTTTGGTTTGGATAATACTAGTATTACGCTTTGTTGAAACCCTCTGGAGATTCGCTGTCTGCAAACGGAGAAAACAACAGGCTCTCTCTTTGCAAGCAGTGAAGGATAGGTAACGCAGACTTTTGTCCCCATTGTAATCCGTCGTGCCTATCTTCCTCCCCCACTGTTTCCCGAACTGTTGTTCGTGGATTATTGTCTGGAGATTCTTTGTCTGCAAACAGGGAAGAACAAGGTCTCGCTTTGCAGGTAGAGAAAGAGTGGGTAACGATAACTTTTCGTGCCCACTTATTCTCCCCACTGATTGTTTGATTGACCGATTGTTCGGTATTGGTTCTTTTGAGGTATTCACCGCCGCCAAACAACGGAGAATAGAGATATTCTGCCTAGTCTTTGCCCGCCGTGATAAGATAGGTAATGCAGACTTTTGTCCCCGTTGTAATCCTTCATGCCTATCTTCTCCCCATTGGTTGGTAGCCTGTTTAGCCCGGACCGCTTATTAGAGTCGAACCATCCAGCTCCACTGGAGGGCACATCTAATAAGGACCTGTTCATTAAAGTGTGGACTAGTCGCTATAGCTTATAATAGGTTATGGCATAAAAATAAAAAGAAAAGGAGTTGAGCGAAATCAGTAGGCCACTGAGGAGTTATCAACTTCGCTAAAAATAAAATAAGAAACGTTAGAAATAACCCGTAATAAGAAACATAAAAATGGCGAGGGAAGACAAGCTTGACACCAAGGCAAGCCACGAGGTAACTAGGTTCCGTTGCCTATTCCTGCCCTAAACATGTCTGCCTCATTGCCCACCACGCCCAAATAACGGTCACATGAAATAGATACAAATCAATAGGTACCTACCCCCATTCCGGAAACTCCCGAAGTGCCACAGGTCCGCGGTTACGCCCATCCGGTAGGCGAGGCCTCGAGGCATGCGGGGCTCGCCTGGACGCAGTCGGAAGGGGAGGCTGTGGGGCGGACGGCCCAGAAAACCGTGATGGCCTCTCCTTCTCTCCTCTTCTGCTGCCCTGCAGGCCATGGGGGGGGCTGTCTTGCCTCAGCCACCGACCACCCCCCCCTCCCTCTGTCTCTCGCCTGGTCCGGCCCGCGAAGAAGGCCGAAGCCAAAAGCAAGAACGGCGGCGCTTACATGTAGTCCCGCCACATGTCGACGCCTGGGCGCTTACAGGTAGTCCCGCCACATGTCGACGCCTGGACAATTGCAGGTAGTCCCGCCACATGCCGACGCCGGGATAGTTACAGGTAGTCCCACCACATGTCAAATTCCTGGAGAGTTGGAGGTAGTCCCCCCACGTGTCGGAAAGAGGGGGGGGGGGCTGTCTTGCCTCAGCCACCGACCACCCCCCCCCATCTTCAATAGCCGGCACGGCCAATATCGAAACGGCGGAGCCGAGGATCGGCGAGGGGTCGCTGGAAGGGGGAGGTGGCGCGAACGAGCCTCCCCCACCTCCCTCCAGGTGGAGGCTTCCAGCGACACCCCAACGCTCTTACTTAAAGAGGGTCCACAACGAAAAACGGTCCTTTGCCCGGGGCGGGCACACGCCCCATGCCTTCTCTCCTCGACTTTGAAGATTCTATGAGAGCCGGGGGGGCCCCCCGACCCCTCTACATGGGCGCCCCCGTCCCCCTCACTGGGACCCGCAACATCGACGCACTCCTGCCGGCGCCAGCCTCAGTTTGGAAATGGCTAAAACCCAGCCAAGGTACAGACTTGTTCAGTTCCGGTGGAACACCAGAATGACCCGGTAGGAAAATTGTTGTTGCCCTCCCCACTCTTTGACTGATGGTCCATATTGTTAGACTGTTACCACATTGCGAAAAACTTTTTGAACTGCCAACGGAAGGTTCTGGTCCAACCATGAGTCATTGGAGACATTCTGACTATACCGGAACCTGCCTGACCTCGCCCAAAATGGCGCCGATACACGAAACGAAAACTTTCGAACTCCCTGTTCACCCGGATTGCTCGAATATTTATGCTCTGAGATATGTATGCATTTTTGGACAATGGAAGTCAATAAGATGGATAGTGATTATGTGCTTAGAAAAGAAAAGCAATACCGATGTTGATCATGTGTTTGGACAATGAACTGATTTAGGGTGGGTACTAATTATGAATGGGAACTACGGATTGGTGTAATTTAGACAGTGAACGAGCATCTGGATAATGAACTAATGAATTAATTGAAAAACTGAATTCTTGATATGCATCATGCCTGCTCTGTAGTAAAGTTCGATACGATTTTATTGCACTGCCGCACTTTATGCAATGAACTGCCATCAACTTCTTTCTTCCTATGTACAGTTCCAATCTGCTCCGTGGCTGGTCCACTGGGTTGTAGGCCTGTATTTTATACACCAGCACTTTTTATTAAAGGTATTTTGAAAAAGAAAGCATAGTTGTAGTGGTTGCATTAATGAGTTTTGAATGTATTACTACTGTGAGCAACGAGAAAATATGATGAAGGCTGAAGGTTAAAAAGGACCCGATATTTAGCAGCTACATTATGTGTGACAGGCAGCCGGAAAAGTGTTTTAGACGCTTTTAAACGACACCACAGAAATGCCACCTGACCGCCACCCTTGCACGCAACCTAAAGGGGTCGCGACCAAGTAACTCATGTAGATACGCAGATCGTCAATGATTATCTATCTGACACTACTGGTCCCTCTGGGCTTAAACGCCGAGATGGCAAAGAAATGCACTACGTGGAGATAGGTCGAGTATGTGGTAGGTAAAAACATTTCCGGATTACTGCATGCTGATGAGGTTTGAATGCTGCCCCCCACCCCTTCTTTCTCCTCCCTTCTGCAGGCCGCGTTGGAACATCGGCTGAAGTATGGGAGAACGATGATCGAACCACCGACGAAAAAGGGAAGGAGGGAATATGAGCATAGTCCTTATGACGATAAGTTTTTAGAAACGTAGACTTAAATATGACTGTTCCTCCATTAGAGCATAGCGACTGGGAAAATGGACTGACATGGAAACTCGACGGGTACTGTATGACGGAAATTGACTGGAAATTAGCATGTTAGAACGGCTGGGAGGATGGACTGACCTAGAGACTTGACGGGTACTGTATGACGAAAATTGACTCGAAATAACACGTTAAAGAATGTAACTAGACGTTTGACTAGGTAGGGAAAGGACAAAAGAAAAATGCACGGGTAAGGGTTACCAAGGCTGCTCCCGTCTGGGAAGTTAGAAATGTTGCTGATGTTCAAAATATACTGCTCCCCCCTTCTCACCCTCTTATAGATATAACGAAACTGCCCGACTGTTCTCCTGATCAGTACCCTCTGTTGCCTCAGCCTGGAGAACATCCAACCAAAAGGAAGAAAATCAAAAGTGGTTTAAGATCCACCTATGGGCAATAGCCTGACCAGGCTAATTTCTGACCGGCTGACCGAGGTGTGAGTATTAACAGCTGAGAACACTCGCGAAGATAGTAAATAAGAGGAAAAGGAGGAAAAAGGTAAAAAGAGCTGAGCACGTAGATAAATAGGATACTAAAGATGCGCAGCATGCAGAAGTTCTGTTTGGCCAATAACTGTTTTATGTTTTGTCGTGAACTCTTTTGTATGTAACACATGTACTGTCTTCCCTTGTCTGAGTTTGTGTGTATGTAATGTACGGGTTTGTCTTCCCTCTGTCTGCGTTTGCGTGTTACCTGACCTCTGTCGTTCTGTGTTGTGAGCACACTAAATGACCTATTTTCGTACACGTCTCTCTCTCTCTCTCTCTCTCTCTCTCCCTCTCTCTACATGTCATACGTGTACCGAATGGCTCGTTTAGGTTGCGGACGACTCTCACTCCTTACGAGAGTCCCCCTGTCCCATCTTTTTTGTATGGTAATATTGTGCCCCGTCGGCACCAGTCTAATTGGAAACTTAATGAACGCGAAGGTGTTCAGCAAAATTGACAGAAACTAAAATGATTGTAACTTGCCATATTACTACCTCTCCTTTCTGCAAAATGAATGAACTTGAATTGGCTAAGAAAGAGAGGACAGGTAAGACGACTGATATCCCCTAATCTGGCCCTTTTATAAGGGGGAATATATGTCAATGGCATCCTAATTTTTATTGTTAGAGACAAGCGCCGAGGTCCAGATTGACCCCCAATGCCCAGATTGCCCCACCCCCTTTGCACCCAAGCACGAATGCCCGAAGCGTCCCCGCCCCACTTGATTGACCCCAGCTACTGTCCCCGATATATATATATGATGACCATGAGTAACTGCAGCCCATCGAGAAAAACCTGTCTGACCGTGTCTTTCAATGATTGCACACCCCGCTCTGTTTGAAAGAGTTAGCAAGCTCTAAAGGGAAATGTAAGACTGTTAAGGCTCGGGTTAGAAGGACGAGTCTCCCCTGAATGTTGTCAATCTTGGGGTTTTTGATGAAATACGCAAGTGACAGGAGTCTGACCTCTGTCCATATATGTCATGAACGAACGCCAATTAGACTTGGTGCGAACGCAGTAGAAATACCCACCTACTTACTTCATGCTAATAGACTTCTGACTATGACCAATGAGCATAACGCCAGGTGCTAGGATTGCGAGTGGAATTCACATGTAAAAATCTCTTCTCCTGCCAGTTCTCTAAAACTTGTTTTTACCCATTTAAAGATACTCAATCACCGGAGGAGAAGGGCCGGACGTGACGCACAGCCTGGTTGCAGATCATGAGACACATGCGACCTCGACCAAAGGTGGAGCCTCAGCACAACAAGAAACGAGACGAGGCAGCACTTTCAAAGGCGGTAAAAGAAAGGATGAAGGGCTGTCCTGAAGCTCTCTGTCCGCCAACCCACGTGTGCCTGGAGCCTCCGTCCCCCTTTTCAAGCCCGATTGATGGGCCTGCTTGCTTGTCATCCATTGCTCCCTTGGTCCCTTTGGTGTGTCCCAGGAAATCTGCCCCCACTCCGCCCTCTCACTCCCATCGACTATCGAAACAACACCCCCTCTTTTCCACGTGACTTATTGCCAAAAGGAAGAACTGCATTCAAGTGGGAATAGGGTGTTGCCACGGAAATATGGGTACCGAGCATAAGGCGCCGCTTAATGGATTGTTTAGGGAACAGGACTGTGGTCTAACAGCAGAGGACTGACTGCACCCTGCAACGCGTAAGGATAGAACCGAGCTGGACCTATAGCTCCACCGCCGGTGCTCAACAGCGCCAACGAAAGGACACGGACTAGAGCCTACCAGTGATGGCTCACTACTAAAAAGACACTGTGACGAAGAGATCTTATTTGACTGAATTCCTCCCTCAACTACTTGGTCAAAATGTTCATTGGTCACATTCGTTTTTGAAAGTCAGAAGCATTTATGCTATGTAGTACGTTTACAAATGCAATTTCCTATGTACTGCATTTTGCCAATCGCACCAACTGTTCATGATTTTTATGCAATATGTTAGTATTGACAAATGCTATTTCATCAACCACATGTTTTTATGTACGCCCCTTAACTAGGAAGGATAGGGAAAATGAACTTCGTTGTTTATATGTACCCCCATCAACTACAAAAATGAACTCTGTTATGTAAAAAGGGGCGACTGTGGAAAATAGCAAAATTGATGTACATAAGCAGCGTTCATTTCCCTTTTTCCCACTCCTCTCCCTGTATGCACCATGAATACCATAAAATATTGACCGTATCACTCTGCCAGTAAAAGCCCGTGCCCATATGTACATGACAGCCATTTTAGGCACCTTGGCCTCTTGCCCACTCATTAGAATCACTGGCTTCCCTCCTGCGCGCATTTGAGCACCCCCCCTCCCACTCTCACATGCATAGACCATGAAACCCAGTACTCTGCGCGACCCTACTATGAAAGGCAACCCTCCTGCTTGACCCATGCACCCCCCCATTTTCCTCTTAAAGAAGCATCCTTCGCCTCAGCTGACATAACCCCCACCCCAGCTGTATCTGACTGTCCCCGTTCTCTCATGTACGGGTCATAAGACCTCTCTCTCTCTGTGCGACTCTGTCCCTGCGCGCACCCTGACCCCCCTCCTTCTCCCTCACATGGACAAGTCATAAACCTTCCTCCTCTGCAAGACCCTGTCCTTGGGAGTCACGGCCGCGCCTGACCAACATCTCCTTTCCTTTCATGAATAACCCCTCTGTTAGTAAACCCTCCCTCCGCGATGGACTGTCCGCACATGTCCGAGGCCATCGCCTAAGCCGGGAGATACTGTTTACTGCCCTTTATTGTATGGAGTCATTCCTCTTCAAAGGACCCACTATTGATCCTGGCTTCCCCACCCCCTGGGCTACGATCAGGCGCACACATCCTAATAATCAGCGGAACATTCAGTTGCGTCATTGCCCCCTCTCTTATCCACAGTTCAAGGGTCTCTGTTGATAACATATGTGGGGTAGGATTGACACGAGGATTATGAGGATGTCTTTTCTTTGTTTTACAATGCTGTGACTGTAATGCCAAGTGTTCTGTAAAGTATAAAAGACAGAGTCTCAGCTCACTTGTTAGAGCACCTCCCGATGACACCTTGTTTCGTGTCTGAAATAACTGGCTCTCCTCATGAGAAATAAACTCTGTTCTTTGATTCCGGCTGCCAGCGCCCGTCTCTTTTATTTGGTAATTATTCAGAATGGGAACTAAGAGGCGTCTTGCGCCAGCAGCCCGGGCATCGATACTAGTACCGGCTGACCTTTTACACGGCTATAATCAATAAATATCCCTATAATGGCATAAGAAACAGATCCATATTTCAGTAAATCGCCCTTGCAGCCCAAGGCATGGCAAAAGCTACTTCCTTAGATTCCTAGAAAGTACGACGAGTTCTTTCAACACACCAAACCTCCAGCAACCTGGGAAATCCCCGCTTTTGTTTTGATTTGTAATAGAACTCCTGCGAGCACTGTAAGAACGACCAGTTCTTAGTGACATCTTTATTGACGTCTTATGTCCAAACCTTACGTCAAACTCGGCACCTTTCAGGTATAAATATACCAACGTTGCCTTAAGCAAACACACGGTGGTGGTTCTGGAGCAGAGGAGCTAATCTACTTGCCGAGAGCCCAGCAGACGTGGAGAGAGCCCACAGACGCTGCCCCTCCTCTTTGACGTGCTGAGAAAGACGCTGTCTTTTCTCCTGCCGAGAAAATCCAGCTCCGGCGTTTCCAGCCTACCTTTGCGGGTGACTGGGATATCGAGTCCTGAGAGAGAGATACCAGACCTCCTACATTCTATTCCCAAGGTACAGTGCTGACTAAACCCGTGGAGAGAATTCTTGAATCAGATTCTTGGCAAAAAACCTACTTAACTTAAACTGCTACTTACTTACTCCTTCCCGCGTATTAGGCTTAGGTCAGGTACACCGGGGTAGGCGTATTTTAGAAGCACCAGTTCAGCACGTTAGCCTATGTATATATGTATATATATTTTATGTTATGTTATGTTATGTTATATGTGGATTTATAACGCGCTCCGATAGTCAAGACTGTCCTGGCGCGGGGACGAAACTGGATCAGAATGGTAAAAAGGAGTCAGCTATTCATGAACTTGAAAGAGGTGAGTTTTAAGCAGTTTTTTAAAATTGGTCAGATTGGGAGCGTGTCTAAGAGCGTCTGGCAGGGCGTTCCACATTTGAGCTCCCTTTACCGTCAGAGATTGTCCACCCAGGCGAACTCTTCTAAATCTGGGGACGACCACCTGCTTTCTGGAGGTAGATCGCAACTGACGGGTCGGGAGGTAGAGAGTGAATCTTTTGGCTAGATAGGAAGGGCACGGTCCATTGAGGGCTTTATAGACGATGACCAAAGTTTTAAAGCGCACTCTTTGGGCCACAGGAAGCCAGTGAAGCTCCTTCAACTGTTTGCGGACACTGAGTCTTGTTGGGATTTTAAAAATGAGTCTCACCGTAGCATTCTGGACTACCTGTAGCGTTCTGATCAGATAGTCAGGAGCCCCTATATAAACTGCGTTTGAGTAGTCCAGACGGGAGAGCACCAGAGCTCTGGCTACCGTTTCTTTGGCCGTTTGTGGAAGAAGGGGAAAGAATTTGCGAAAAGTTGTCGGGGTTCCAAAACACGTCCCCGCCAAAAGCGAGATCTGGTCGCGGAAACATAAGTCGGCTCCGAACCAGATACCCAGGTTCTTGGCTATCCCACTCTCTCCCGTTGGGCATGTTGATTCACTGGGCCAAATAGACTCCTTAAAGTCAATGGGGAATTGGCCGTAGAGCAGAATTTCTGTTTTATCCTTGTTGCATTTGAGGAATGATCTAGCTAGCCAGGCAAATACAGAGGATAGGCATTGGCGTACTCCAGAGGTGCACAAGTTCTCCTTTTTCCAGGTAAAGAGAAGCTGGGTGTCGTCGGCGTAGTTAAAGTGTCTTATGGCTAAGAAACCATATCAATGCTTTTACAGTATTATCTAATAATACTCCTTTTACTGTACGTACTTTACTTTACATTAATTATTGCAATTGTGGCAATTCATTTCTCTTGCATGAGAAGGAAGACTGCTCAATAAATAATACCTTTTATTGAAAACGCCCGTCTCTCTATTCTCTGCACTCTGGTGAAACTAAGAATGCACATCTGACTGAGTGAAATAGCTGCCTATTGTTTTCACAGGACTCTAGAGATTGACTCCTATTCTGAGGGAGCAAAGTTGTCATGTTTATGCGGTTGTCGGAAGCTGAATACCTTCTTGTCTGACCAAGGGAAGCTGATCACTTCCTATTCAGTCAAGAAAGTTTCCAGTGACCTCTGAGCTAGCTGGCGCAAACCTAAATTAAGTCTAACATAGTCAGTAGAGACCTAGATGACCTCAGTCCTACGTCTACACTGTTGTTTATGTTATTCCAATGCGCAGAGCCTATTGGGAAAATAGGAACTACCGTACAGTTTTTAGTGTCACATTAGGGAGTGCCCCAGGACACACTTGGCACACAACCTCAGTAACCCCATGGGGGCTGATAAGTATTATCCGGTTCCCATTGGCTCCTCCTTAGAGGTGTGCACTTCTGTGAAACTCCTAATACCCACTTGCCGATGGAAAATCAGAAGCGCTGTGGCAGCATAAACCCACACTGTGAGAATTCCACTAACTGCTGGATGGCAGCTTGCAATATGACCATAGCACATACTGCAACACCCACGCGCTTTGCTTCATTGGAATATCTATCAGAAGATCAAAACACAGATCAATAATTTCAACCCAAAACGTATTTCCCATATACCTTCTCAGCTTTCGTCACAAGCCCAAAACAGAGGTGTGAGAAATAAGAAACGAGCGTCTTATGTTCAACACACACATCTCCCACCATGCATGATCTGAGTGCAAAGAAAGGCAAATAGCTGCGTGTTTGCCCTGCAACGGATACCCGCAAAATAGAAGGAAAGAAAGATATCGAGCAGTAGCAGGCACACAAAGAAGCAAGTTGTTTCCCATAGCTGATAAAGACTTTGGGAGGGTCAGAATGATTGGGTTGGTCTTGCCCATAGAGGAGCTGATGATGGAAGAGTTTTTTTTAACATTAAAATATCAACACACCAGGAAGTAGATGATTAAAGTAAGTTAAGCAGGGTGCCTCACTTCAGGGAATTTGATACCGCTCAAAGAATAAAGGCAGTGTTGAGGAAGGAAGGCAAGGTAGTAATGAACAGATCGATTGGCATATGCAGACTCATTGCATAAGGAGAAACATACCACACAACACTGATCACGATTTCATTTGTACTTGCCATACTCGAAAGCCAAGACAATTGCAGTTAGTTGGCAATAATAATGATTATGGTCGCACATTCCGAAAAGCCGATGTTTCTTGTATTGGTCTGGCCAATAAAATATATTTCAAACGCTTCGTGTAAACTTCAGATCTACAGGGTTTACACTCTCGGGGATATTAATCATTTAATTCAGCAACTCATGTAAAATGAGTGTGCTCTGGCAAACTTTTACAGAATGGCTCCTCCTGGGGTTACAGCATGAAGCTCCCACGCCAGTTACTGAAAAACCATTTCTAATAAATGCATTGGCTAATCTTAAGTAACTTTTCATCGGGATAAACATGCATCCTCTTGGTGTGATTGGTATTTTCCACGAAATGCCTTTTTTGAATTACTGAGCATTTATGGTTTTAGAAATTCAACGTCATTAGCATTCAGGAAATGTTTCCGCAGCTGGGTGAGAAGTCATCTCGCCTGGGTTTTGGAAAACTCTCCTGACATTACGTGATTGCATTCTTTCCTTCCGTGGGGTTCAGGTGCATTGATGGATCGTGCTTTGTAGAAGAATGAAGATGACGTGTTTCTAGCCGCGTTACTAACAATATTTACATGCCGCCCATTCATCAAGTTGAGTTTTCTTTTTGATTTGCTATAATCTGTCTATGCAGCTCTGGCAGGCTTCCTACCTATGGTTTCCTTGGTTTAAGAACTGCTTCATGAAAGAGAGTAGAAGAACTGTAGTGTTCTGCAATTGGGCATGATAAATTATTGAATTTGAACTGATGTTCTCTTTTACATTTAGGTCAATGCTGGTCAGCTTTAGTTTTGGACATGTAGCACGCCTGTCTTTGTCAGAAATGAAGAAACATGTATGTCAATGATTTCTTACACTATTAAAGGAACTTGAGGAATCTTTGTGTGTTGATATGCAGAATACACTTTTGAATCATGCCAAGGATGGCTCGCTCTCAGATCCTTCCTAGTATGGAAAATACAGTTTGCTCACAAATTGCTCTCCAATACCTAAATACCGTGGGTTGATTAAAATAACACAATTTTGCTAGAACAAGGCAGCTTTATGGAGGGTAATTTGACAGCGGATCATCCGCTAGGTCGCTACCCCACCGCTGCAGCTCCGCCGGTGCCAGTGTTCTGCTGTCTGCCTGCCTCCTCCCGCATCGTGGCCCGTTGATGGTCTCGCCCGCTAGACCCGCCTCTCTCTACTGGTGCCTTCAATCGTTTTGACCCCCAGTGCCCCTCTTCTCTTCTGTACCCCACGTGTCCCGTGTACCTGCTCGCCCCTTTTTCTCCTTGTTCCCCGTGTGTTTTTCTGTTGATTGGTCTGCTTTTCTACTTTCAGGTCGCTTCCTGAGTGCCTCCCTATCGCCGTTTTCCTGCCGCTGCCTCCCGTGCAGCCCCGCCCTCCACACCCATTCGCTGGGCCGGACGCCCACCTCCCGCCTCCCAGCTGACCCCTCCTCCCACTTCGCCATTTATAGCGGAGTCCACGCGTACGCGCAGCGTTCACACGCGGCGGGCGCACCGATTGTGCGCCGAAGGTGCAACAAAGGCAAGCCCATCTGCGTCCGTTCGCGCCTGGACCGCGCCTAGCGCCAGGACCTTTGGCCCTCGACGATACAAGCTCACCTGACGGACATACGACGCCGCCTCCCTCCGCGCACTCAAAGCCGTCCGGAACCCCGCCTGCTACCGAGCCACCCCAAAACGCACCCACGGACCCTTCACCTGCCAAGCCTGCAAATTCACCTGCCTCCGAACCTGCACCGCACCCGCTAAGCCAAGCACCAGCAACAATCACCTCAATTGCATCCTGCTCAACACCCGCTCCGTCCACAGGCACGTCGTCGAACTCTGGAAACTCCTCGACACAACATCACCAGATGTCGCCTTCCTCACAGAAACCTGGATGAACGCCTCCTCAGACCCCGACATCGCCATAGCCATCCTGGATGGCTACAAGATCACCCGGAGGGACCGCGCCAACCAAACCGGAGGAGGCGTCGCAATCGTCCACAGAAACACCATACGAATCACGACCAACTCCGACGATACCCTCACCGCCACCGAGCACCTTCACTTCCAGATACACACCGACCCCAAGAGCACCCTCAGAGGCACCCTCATCTACAGACCCCCGGGACCGCACACACAATTCAGCTAAGCCATCGCCGACTTCATCAGACCGCACGTCCTTACCTCCTCAGACTACATCCTCCTAGGGGACGTCAACTTCCACCTGGAGAACAACAATGACAGCAACACCGCCACCCTGCTGGACAACTTTGCCAACCTCGGACTCAAGCAACTGGTGAACACCCCCACCCACTACGCCAGCCACACGCTTGACCCTATCTTCTCCTCCAGCAATTACATCTCCTTCAGCCACTCCACCGGACTCCACTGGACAGATCACAGCTGCTATCACTTCTCCTTCAGGAGAACCACAACCCACCATAACCCCCAACAGGTTCCCCGCAGAAGCTGGAGTAAGATCACAGCCGACCAGCTCACCACCTCCCTCAGCCAGAACCCTCCCACCAACACGACGGACCCCAACGAAGCAGCCCGCAACCTCACACAGTGGCTCACCAACTGCGCCAAAGACCTCGCACCACTGAAAACCCCCCCAGCAGACCAGGCAGCAAGAAAGCTTTGTGGTTCACCAACAACCTCAAAAACTCCGATTGGGCAACAACACCCACAACAGCAAGGAACTCTTCAGCATCGTCAAAGAGCTCTCCAACCCCAGTGCCTGCAACAACGACATCACACCCTCACAAGACCTCTGCGACTCACTCGCCACGTTCTTTCACCGCAAAATCACCAACATACACAACAGCTTCGGCCCACAGACCACGCACCCAACCACCGAACCAGCGTCCCCCACCACCACCCTCTGCACCTGGACCTCGGTCAGCATCAAAGACATCACCCGCACAATGAACACCATCCACTCCGGCTCCCCAACTGACCCCTTTCCACACCACATCTTTAACAAAGCCGACTCCATCATCGCACCCCAACTCTGGAATATCATCAATAGCTTCTTCGCATTCGCCACCTTCCCGGAGAGCTGGAAACATGCAGAGCTCAGCGCCCTCCCGAAGAAACCCACTGGGGACCCCACGGACCACAAGAACTTCCACCCCATCTCGCTCCTCCCTTTTCCTGTCAAAGTCATCGAGAAGACCATCAACAAACAACTTTCCGCCTTCCTCGAGACAAACGGATCCCTCGACCCCTTGCAGTCCAGTTTCCGAGCAAACCACATCACCGAGACCGCCCTCATCACAGCTACCGACGACATCAGGTCCCTGCTCGACAACGGGGAAACAGCTGCCCTCATTCTCCTGGACCTCTCAGCACCCTTCGACACCGTATGCCACCGCACCCTGATACAGCGCCTCAGCAACACTAGAATCCAAGGAATGGCCTTGGAGTGGATCATCTTGTACCTTGCCGGAAGAACCCAGAGAGTCCGCCTCCCCCCGTTC
Organism: Lissotriton vulgaris; assembly: GCF_964263255.1. Classification (NCBI taxonomy): domain Eukaryota; kingdom Metazoa; phylum Chordata; class Amphibia; order Caudata; family Salamandridae; genus Lissotriton; species Lissotriton vulgaris. The sequence goes on from NC_141694.1 coordinate 505,924,206, forward strand.
CGATCCGCAGCCACCGAAGTCATCTGCGGCGTTCCGCAAGGATCTTCGCTCAGCCCCACCCTCTTCAACGTCTACATGAGCCCCCTCGCAGCCATCGCACACCAACACAACCTAAACATCATCTCCTACGCTGAAGACACCCAGCTGATCTTTTCCCTCACCAGTGACCCCACCACCGCCAGAGCCAGCCTCCAGGAAGAAATGAAAGACGTCGCGGAATGGATAAAGCTCAGCCTTCTGAAACTGAACTCAGACAAGATGGAAGTCCTCATCATAGGACCATCCCCTCTGCCTGGGATGACTCCTGGTGGCCCCCGGCCCTGGGCACCGCCCCCAGCCAACGGACCATGCACGCAAACTGGGCTTCGTCCTGTACTCCTCCCTCTCGATGACCAAGCAAGTCAACGCCGTCACGTCAACCTGTTTTAACACTCTGCGCATGCTGGGCAAGATCTTCCGGTGGATCCCCACCGAAACCAGGAAGACGGTCACCCAGGCCTTCGTCATCAGCCGACTGGACTACGGGAACACCCTCTACGCTGGAACCACAGCCAAACTTCTGAAAAGACTCCAGTGCATACAGAACGCTTTGGCATGACTCATCCTGGACATCCCCCATCACAGCCACATCTCTGCCCATCTGAAAGACCTGCACTGGCTCCCCATCAGCAAGATGATCATGTTCAGACTCCTCACCCACGCACACAAGGCTCTCCAGCACCTGTGCCCCAAATACCTCAACAGCCGCCTCACATTCTACACACCCACCCGCCAGCTCCGATCCGCCAGCCTCGCCCTCGTCACCATCCCACGAATCTGTAAAGCCACCGCCGGAGGAAGATCCTTCTCCTACCTGGCGGCCAAGACATGGAACTCCCTCCCCACCCACCTACGGCTGACCCAGGACCATCTCTCCTTCAGGAAACAACTCAAGACCTGGCTGTTCGAGCAGTAGCGACCCCCCCTCCTCCCAGCGCCTTGAGACCCTAACGGGTGAGTAGCGCGCTATACAAATTTGTTGATTGATTGATTGATTAGTTTTGCTCTATGGCCAATACCCTGAGGTCAATTGCACAAGTTGGACTTCTTATTTTGTTAATTTTGTGTAGCACCTAATTGTGTGTACCGGGCACATCTTTAGAAGACATTAACAAATTATAATATTTGCCCACGTCTCTTTTCAATCCTTCATGTACACCATACCACCAAAACTCCAAATTGCGTTTAGTTTGAGGTAGATCTTCCAGGAGATTTATAAAAAAATATAGAGATATTGAATGGCCTAAAAAGGGGTGTGGCCCAGAGGTTATTTGCTTTGTGCTTGTTGGATATACCAACTAAATCCTTTTTCAGCTAAAATAGTTGGGGCTCATGTTCCATGTCTCCTTTATGCGGATGATGTAACACTAATGGATTATACTCCAATAGGCCTCCAGGAGAAATTGACTGTCTTGTATTCTTATTGTATTCAAAATCTCAGAGCAGTAAATGTTGAGAACAACAAGATCTAGATCTTTAGAGGGAAACACAAAAGCCAGGATTTTGGCATAGGGCAGCGCAGCAAGTCACCTTGCTGCATGCCCTGTGCCAAAGTGAAAGGGCAAGTATGCACCGTATATTTGCAATATGGTGTATTCCTGTCTTTTCTCCCTGTGCTGGCGCTGTTTCAGCAGCTAGTGCCTATGTTGAAACCCTTGCACCATGGCACTAGGGTGTCTCCATTGCATGCAGTATTGTTTTAGTGCAGGAAGTGGCAGCTTCCTGCACAAAAACAATCATAAGAGGTGATTTCCTCTTTGTATGTGTGCTGCAAAATGCAGCACACATAGAAAGGAAATTACGTGGAGAAATAAAGAAATTGCTCCTCATTACGACTCATCCCGGTAGGCATAAGGATTTGGCGCTTGCCCAGGTTTACATAATTTTGTCAATGTGGGACAGTGTCAAAATTTATGGGTGTTGCATGGGAAAATCCATTGCATCACAATGCCCTTAAAAAACACCCCCAGAACGCTAAGTTAAGATATTTCAGCTAATGCTCAAGATAGTGAGAGGCCAATGAATATGACTTTTGTTTAGAGAAGAACTCTCCTGAGGAAGATCTTATATTTGTTCAAACAGAATAGTAAATGCTTGAATGCATTATGGGGAGTGCCTAATCAATATCAATCAATCAATAAAAATCTTTATTCCGTTACATACAAATAACCATAAAAGCACACAATAAAAAAAACATACTAAAAAGTACAGGGCAAAAGTCAATATTTACACCAATTAAAACCATTCTTCATACACAGCAAAATGTTATTGTCATAATTGTCACATCACAATAGATTTTCTATATTTAAAAACATTTTTTTAAAAAGGCAGAAACAGAGGCTACAACAAATATTGTATCTAATTGTTGGAGAGCCACTAAAGCTGTGTGACAGGACCTCATACCAAGTGTTTTCAAAACTGGAACAATCCACCTTTTTCTCTGTACAGAGTAGAATTTACAGAAAAATAAAACATGAATGGTGGACTGATCAGAAATATTGTCACACGGGCATTTACATAGCTGTTTTGACCAGTCATTAATAATTGGGAAACTTAAGGATCTGTGCGGAGTCCCAATGCAAAAACGCATCAATAAAAATTTGTCATAGTCATTAGTTACAAGGCATAGGTATGGCTGGATTTTAAAAGGTGTTAATGTAAGGTTAATCAGTAAATGTGACTAATGTGACTAAACTGTACCTTATGTAACACCGCCATATTATGGTTCACCCATGGGGCAAAGGGTATATTCATCATTGAAATGTATCTTTACACACAATATGGTTGGTGTGAAAATATACCTTTATGATCTAGTTATACCTAAGTAAATAAATTCCATCATTTGGTGTACCACAAAGACTTTTCTCATAACACTCCTCCTTCCATGATAATAACCATATGAGCCACAACAGCATTTTTTACTAGAAACACATGCCCTGCAATGGACTTCATTAATATAAGTCATTGACGTCAAAAAGAACTATTAAGGCCTTTTTGGATCTTTGAGGCATTATGACTGAACAACCGCAGATCTCCGTCCACCTCCTTTATAAGGTGCCGCGCCTGACGTGCGGTACACATCCGCGTGAGTCAGCTGTGAAACTGGCATGCGGTGAAAATGACATCCGGCAATAGCGCAGCTACCGCACTCCGCGGTAGTCATGAATCAGCACTCTAGTGTATTTACTCTTGCTGCACCAGGACGCGAGCCAATTGCATTACTTCCGCTCACTACAGCGAAATGTACATTAGCACTCCAGTGTTTATTGCCGAACATATGCACTGAGAAACGAGCTAAAGATACTACTTCCGCTTAAACTCAGCATCACTCTTGTGTTCCTAACATCCTCAAAGAAACCACAGTTCCGGCCGCACTATCAGGTGTAACCACTTAAACCAATTAACAGCCACATAAATACTCTCCCCACCACACTCTCTGTCACACCATGGAGCCACGGGGTGGCGAGAGAGGAGTCGAGGACTTCAGTACACTGAGTGAGTACAGCATGGCCGCATGGGGGACGAAGGTATTAGCACTTACTGTGCCTTTCAGTCTGTCTTTTTCACGCTGACAGCAAGGATGCCTAGGGAACCTTGTGTTCTCCCACGATTATATTACTTTGATAATAGAGAAAGGCCATTTATCCCTCTTTTCTTTCCCACTAACAGAATACAGTGGCCATTTCCTCCCCACCCGAAAAGAAGGCTCATGGAGCACTGACTCCGACCGTTTCTAGTATGTACTAATCTCTTTTTTCTTCCAACCTACAAATGTTTGGAAATCCACATTATTATGTGCATTCAGCATTTTCTATTCAAATTTGTTTTTTAAACAGCATTGCTTTAGTCATTATTGAGGCCTAGTATGAGTAAATAACCATTTTACAGTTTTGTGCATTCTAATTATTTTATTTCCTCAACGTTTGCACATTATTTCTGCACATTAATAAAGAACTAACATTAATATCTTGCTAATTATAAAAATGCACTTCCAATCCCCGTCTGATGGTTATAACAACAATGACATTCCTCATTTCAATTATTCTCCATAGGTCAGTTTCACTCTCAGTTGAGGCTTTTCTGTTTCTTTTTAAACTCCCATAATGTTTTGCTTACCTGTACTCTTCACAAAAGTGATCATCATTTAATGCCAATTCTCTTTCCATTCATCTGTCCTTTTCTCTCATTTTCTTTTCTTACTGCAGCAACAGCAAATATTGGCACAAATATTGCTCTAATAATCCCTTTCCCGGCTATTGTAACCAATTTCCAACAACAGAAATTCCTTTCCCAAAATTTTCAGAAACACTAGGTGTCTCTAAGGGTTCTAATTCAGGTTTCAGGTCAGAAGTGTTCTTGGTGAATTCTAAAATCACTTTCATCAAGGATATACAAATAGCAACGTAGAACTTTTTGCATCTTGCATACGCCACCTTTTGCTGCAAGTAAAATATCTAATGCAAGTCGATTTTGCAAAACCATGGATCTAATTGCCAACAAATCTGTATTTGCTACCAATATAGCTCTGGAAGTGCTAGTTGCCAGCTTGTCAACAACTGTAGAAAGCTTTCTAATATTTTTTCCATTCAGCATGACTCCTACTAGTGGCATGAATGTGTCACAAATGTCTCCAAACTAGTTGTTTCTCATCACCTACACTACATATATGTCTGTGTGATGATGTCATTCTTAAACCATCTATACTATATACATGGTACATCTTGGGAGACAGAAAAGCTAAATACCAAATACCCTCCCAATCAAATGGTAATTGGAAATAAGCATCCCGTCCACAAACAAAATGAACTCTAAGAATCACTGTTTCTTTTCCTTGTGAAATTTTTCAAGTCCTTCCCATAAGTTCAAAGGTGTGTTCTCACCTAATAATCCGTACAGGTCATTGTGTTCTACATTTCTAACTGCAAATGTTCTCTTCCTTTCTTCTGTCTAATTTTATTTTCGGATAAATCATTTTCCCTTTAAATCATCTTCCTTTTTCTTTGAAACTTTCTTTAAGACGATTTCCTGTTTGTTCTTACTGCGTGAAATGTTTGTGTTTCTTCTCTCTAATGACATGATGAATTCTTTTTTGAAGACTCTCATTAAACATGTTAGATTGCTTTCATAAGACTTAACACTATCTATAGGCATGGACACTTTAAATTGATACCAAGCTGTGTCCATTTCTTTTGCTTGTGGGTGTGAATTCATGCTTCGTTCTAATGGAACTCTAGTAAGAACTACATCGTAATTTGATTAAGAATATTCAATATGTTCTCAATGTCCTCGACTACATGCTAAATTAAGCAATATACTACATGATGTTGCATATGATAAAGGTATGTGGTGATAAGTCACTTCCTCTGCAGCTGCTGAAGGTAAGTATACGCAGATATAACATTTTCACCTAATGCTTGGGCATATTCCTGCACTAATCTAGAATAAACATTAGTAGAGTAAACTTCCTGTCTGTAACTCACAAATTAAACTTTTAACTTTGTCTCATCTACTGTGTGTATGTGTATGTATTGGTTTTAGGCATAAATACATTATTCTCAATCTCTGGTGTTAAATAAAATCCATTTAATGTTGTTGTAATTACTAATGTTTTTATTAATACAAATGTAATAACCCTAATAACCTCACATCTATTTCTATTTAAACAACACATTAGTCTGTTGTCAGATCCTTTAAGCAAAAATGTACAGCGATTATTGAAAGTTCAGTTTACATTTTTATTTATAGCAATCTTCGTATAGTCTTCCATAAACCTATGCTGTCTTCTTCTAAATCTTATCCCTTCTCGTCTCCAGCAGCCTTGGGCCTAGGTCATCGGCATTAAAATGAAAAAGTTGTATCCCAGGCTTTTGGACATAGTTAACAAAGTATTTTAGAACTCTTCTTCCCAAATCCATGCATGGGAATTCAAACTACTCGGATCTCACTGGCAGCAAATTTTCCACAGGCTCATTTAGAACTTGATTAATGTAATATGTCCATTCAGATGAAGAATACCTCTGACAAAGTACTCTTGCTTTTTTATTGATTTTCTTGGTTTTGCTGATTTTCTGTGTCACTGATACCACTTGACTCTGGTTCGTCTGTGATTGTGGGCACTATATGATCAACTGACACACTTGTACTTGATTACCTTTGATCATAATGCTGTGGCCACTCAACACAATGACTGACTCTTCTTGTGTCAGTACTTATTCCTTCACCTGAATAGTTTGCTGGCGCTGGTGCTGTCTTGACAGTTCTTTTAAGCTGTATTGTTGTCTCTTCTTGATCATCAGAGACTTCATTGCCACTTTGAGAAACCACAGTAAATGAGATTGAACTGAGATTGATGCAGCATCTTGTCATTCTTTACCCCTCTCTCCTCCCTGCTTTTGTACCTCTTACTGAATTGCTTCTCGCTGTTGCATAACTTGTGATGGTTCTGTCACAGGTGCTCTTCTTCCTGGCTCATTTAGCACTATTTATTCATACAGATTTCTCACTCTCTGGGTGTGCAATGTGTGCACCTAGTTTAGTATTCTGGCATATTTAACATCAGTATTTGTGATGAGGATCACCTAATAGGGGCCTTTCCACCTCGGTTCCAGGCAGGCCTTCGAAACATGGTTGCTTACCATAACCCTGTCACCAGGCCGAAGTTTGTGGCACTGTTCTCAGCGTGGGTTCAAAGTGACAACTTCAACCAGGTGAGAGATAGAACACATTACATCAGCCAATCCTATGCAGTAGTCTAGTATCATATTATCTGTGATATGTAACAAACAGAGCATTTGCAGGCACAGCAGGCAGTCTCATTGAATGTCCCTTAAGTATCTTGTGAGGTGATAATCCTATCTTCTTGTAAGGAATATTTCGAAGACAAATCAACACCAAAGGCAATGCATCAGTCATTTCATTGATGTAGAAGCACAAACGTTTGCCAATCTAGACTTAATAGTACTGTTGAGCTGCTCCACTATTCCATACGCTTCAGGTCAATAACTACAGTGCAATCTTTGCTGGATCTGTAATGAGGCACAAATCATTCTCAGGACCTCATTATTAAAATGAGTCCCATGATGTGATAAACCGGCAATCCGTACCATAGTATTAACTCCCTCAACTGCAGTTTAGCTACAGTGCAACTGTTATTTTTATTTTTTTAGTTTTATATAGTGCAAACTAGCCCCGGAGATATCAGGTATCGGAGTGTTTTACATGAGCACCAGTTACGTTACACAAGTACACATTAATGTTTGTTTGGTTAGGCACAGGGAGATTAAGGGATTTGCTCGAAATCACAGGATGTTGAGCGTCGTTGTCGAGACTCAAACCCGGTTCCCCAGCTTCGAGGTCGACCGCTCTAGGCGTAATGCTACATCCTATCTCATTTCTCTATTTTGGGTGGGCTTCCACCCATTGAGAGTAAATGAACACTATAAACAGGTTGTATCACAACCCATTGCAAAGAGGCATCTCAATAAAGTACATTTGCATCCTGTTGAAGGGTCCACCTGATCTTCCTATGAGGCTCAGTGTTACTGGTATTCTTTTACCTACGCTCATATGTTGGCATGTCACACAACAATGGAACAATTCTTGGGTAAGCATCCTAAATATGGGATTAAACCAACTCTGGCTGAATTTTTCTCACCACTGCATCCCTTTCTAAATGTGTTGACCATGGAAATATTGTGTCATGGAAACAACAGACTATGGAGCAAATCTGTCTGTCCTTCTGGGGACATCTAAATGTCATTTGCATTTTTCTTGCATCATCCTCTAATCCTACCCTGCTGTTCTGCCTCTGAAAACATTTTCTTGCAATCTTGTGAGCTCTTCCCAACTATCAGCCACTGACAACAACATTGAGAAACAATGTCCTCTTCGGAATCATTTAACTTTCTCCAGTTAAATGTGCAGGCCAGAAGTGCACAATACCATGCAACTTCATCAGCAAATCTGTTTTCTACAAAGACATATCCATTGTCAGCCCTGTGAGCTATACATTTACCACCTGCAATTTCTGCTGATCTCTGTAGCACATCCAACAATTTTTGTACATATTCCCCATTCCTAATGGGGCTTCCAGACGAGGTCATTAAACATCTTTGTGACCATAACTGTGCAAAATCATGGACAAAACTAAAGCCAGGCTGACTATTTGTAAATATAGTCACTCTCACCTTTTCCATTAAACTGCAAGCTCTCGTAAGGGCAATTAATTCTGCTACTTATGCTGAGTCACACTTTGAAGCCATAGAGCTTCAGCAGCTTCTTGAATTGTACAGACAGCTGATCTCAGGTTACCTTCATTGTTTCTCAGACACGAGATGAGACATCAACAATCATTACATAACCAGGCTATGTTAAAGGTTCATCTTTTATGCCTGGTCTTGGCTTAGTGCATAAGTCGATGGCATCTAGATAATCATGCTCAACTTCCTCTCAAATAGAATTAATGTGGATGGGTTTCAATTCTGACTGCGTCTTAAAGTGACATTATTGGCTACCAGAATTTGTTGTTCATATTTAGTGAGCCTGGAATTGGTCATGTACTGGGTTTTCATTCAGATGAGTACAATCTCCACAGAGTGAGGGACCATAACAATTAAAGGAAATCCGTTCACTCTACTCTCACTCCCTTTATGCTAATTCGAACTGCGGCAACTGCTTTAAGGCAGCCAAGAAGCCCTGCTGCTAGGGAGTGATTGAAAACAAGCCATAGGTCTTCTTGCATCAACATACATCTGAGTAAACACTGAGAGATCGAAGCCCTTCCTCTCACTGCAAAACAATGTGAGCAACTTATTGTAATCATGCATTCCTAGTGCTGTGGCACAACAGAGACTTTCTCTCAACTCTACAAAAGATGTTAGGCACTCATTGTCGCATGGAAGCATATCAGGCATATTTGTGTGTGTCAGCCTCAGTAAAGACTTAGCCACTAGGGAAAATCTGGTATCTGCTGTCTACAGTAACCAACGATTCCCAAGAACATTCTTACTTCTCTGTGAGCTTAAAATGGATTCATCTGTAGTACAGCCTGTACTCTCTCAGGGAACAATTTCCTTCCTCCTTTCTCAATAATGTGTCCCAAATACTGTATTTCATTCGGACAATATTGCACTTTACCTGGAGACACTTTGAGTCAGTTTTTGGCCAAATGATTCAAAAGTGCAATATAATTTTGTTTGTAGGCTTCTCTTGTGACAGATGCCAAAAGCAAATCATCAACACCTTAAATAAAAACTGAACTATAGAGACTCCAGTTTATTTTTCTAGACCTGGTTATAAATAGATGTACTCTCTTTATAGCACTGTGGGATACGGCACCATGCCAAAACGGTCTGAACATGAAAGAGAACAAGAAATCACTGTCCTTATGTAATGGAATGGAGAAGAAAGCTTGACAAAGGTCCACAACCATGAACCATTCTGAAGGAATGTGGAAAAATATGGTGGCAGTATTCGGTACCACAGGACAACATGGAAGAAGAAAACTTTTAATCTCTCAGAGATCCTGCACAATTTGATATTTGCCATTGGGCTTCTGTAAACCCATGATCTAGGAGTTGCAAGGACTCCCACTCAATTTCCCTCAAATACCTTTCTACAGCATGCCTTCAATCACTGGGTTATTACTGCAATTGTTTCTGGGATCAAATTGCATGGTGGAGTTCTAGGATGCACCGCATTAGCCTAAACTTTAACTCGGATTGGTTCTACATCTTTAATTAGTCCAATATCTTTTCCTGTAAAATCCCATACTTCTGCATTTACTGTTTCCATTAAATCTGATAGTAATTCATTGACTGTTCTCACTGGGTACAAACCTACAGAAGTTGCTTGTTGAGCCATTTTGAGCTGAACATTTTCTTCATGTGTCTGGAATTCAATACCATCCGGTGCTCAGTAAATTGTGCAATTTAACTTGCACAATAAATCTCTCCCTAACAGATTTATGGGACTAGACTCACAGATCACAAACTAATGATTTTCTTGAAAAGAACACATTTTTACTATGATCTTCTCTGGAACTGGTTTAGTGACCTGTTTATTTGAAATGCCTACAACTTGGATCTTCTTTCCTGAGAGAGGTAGGTCTGGAACTTCTGCTGTTCTCACAATGGCTTTAATAGCACCTGTGTCAATTAGAAATGACACTTGGTGGCCATTTACTTCTTCATCTACAAATGGTCCGCTCTGGTTTGGCTCCAAGACTGTGCCAAGCATGCAATCGTCCTCCCCTATCAGGCACCGTCATTGGGAATACAAATTTGCTTTGAGCAGTTGATTAATAATAAATCTAAGATTCCTTATATTTTTTGCAACCATTTGGGCTTGCGGAAACTTCATCCTCGGAACTTATTCATGCATTGGCACCTTGCATCTGCTGAAAGTGTACTTTTGCGTCTGCATTTGATTTCCTACCTGTATTTGGATATTTCCTTTTGCTCTATCAGGATTAAGTCTATACTCCCTCTTCCAATGATTGCTTTTATTACAAAGATGACATGGGGTAATTTTCTTCATTGTTGCAACATTCACACCAGAAGCCAGATCAACTGCAACATTTTTACCTCTGGCCTGTGAAACACCAAATCCTCCTTGAACTTTAAGAGTCTGCATTCCAACATCTTTCATTCCACCTTGATTTCCTGCAAATGACTGCTTCTAGAAACCATTCGGTGCAAACTTCATCTGAGCCTACATACATTTCTCTTTAAGCTTATTCTGTGTCATCTCTGCAATACTTTGCAAATCTCACAGTTTCATCTGACCATTTTATTTGCCAGCAAATCACACTTTATTATCTCCCCTACATCATGGCTCATAAACATATGCCCCTCCTTGTATTTCCCTCAATGACCAGCCAAAGCTTCTTGCCTCATCTGCAGGCCCTGTTAGTGGTGTGTTATTTGCTTCATCTTTTTCTGACTGTTTCTTTTTCTTTCATTTTTCTTTTCCCGTTTGCTTTCTAATTTTTCAAAATGACTCCATCTACGAACACATTTTATTAATTCAGTGATATCCAATTGATGTCCTCAAGTACATAACCTCAATGGCTTCATCATCTAATTGACTCTGAAACGTTTCTGATATGGAACATGTTTTGAAATATTAACATCATTTTATGGTTAACTCTGTCAATTTATCTTGAGGAACTGTTGCACACCTATCAATTTCTTTACACAAGAATGTCAACTCCTCCTCTTGATACTGATTCACATAGTCAAATTCCAAATCTTTCTATTGCTTATTCTAATTCTGTTTTTAAACTTGGGACATTCAAATGTCTCTTTCTCTCTTTGTTGTGTAAAAAAATATGATTCTCTGTCTAATACTTATAGCCATTTCATCAAACCAAGGGGAAAAAATCCCATGCTCAAATAGTGTTGTCTCACTGTGTCCTAATCCTCCACCCTTTTCTCAGGACCTGAATTATTTGCATTGGTGTCCAAGTACCAATTTGTAAATTCTGAGATGTTAGACCGGTTGGCCTTAAGGTTATTTTCCCCAAAACCTTTTGCCTGCTTGCCTCTAATTTTGCTAATTATTTTTGTTAGCCTTAGGCCTCTGTGCACATACCACTGCCAACCAGGGCTAAGTTGTATTTGCTTCTCCTCGAAAACATGGCATGATTGACCTATCCACAATCGGCAAATAAATTTACCTACGACCAGGGCCTCTAAATTAAATGCAACTTGTAGGCCTGCAGCACTGATTGTGACACAAACACAAGTAGCTCTTTAAACATGTCTCAGGCCTGCCACTGCAGAGCCTGTGCATGTTGTTCACACTGCCCTGCGTACGGCATTTTAAACCCCTTTCCAAGCCTTAAGCTCCTGCTTTTTTATATACAAGTCACTCCTAGGGTAGGCCCTAGGGAGCCCATAGGACAGGGTGCAGTGTAATCAAAAGGTAGGACATGTACTTTTACGTTTTGCATAACTTGGTAGTGAAAAACACCCAAATTCGGTTTTCACTACTCTGAGGCCTACCTGTCTCTTAGTGGAACATTAGAAATTCCTTAATACACTTATAAGCTGTAATTTCTGAGTAAGAAGGAGTAGATCTATTATGTTTCATATCACTGGAATGGTGATGATAAATCCGCTTTACAGGTACAGTTGGATTCATAATTACCCTTTCAAAAATCGGGACATAATATTAAGACAAAAAAAATCATAAAACGGTATTAAACACAAAAAATTATTACAAAAATATGTTCTTTACTACAATATCAAGGTATAAAAGGACAATTACAAGAAATGGTGCCCACATAATGAAAAAAACAACAACATTTATAACATAATATAAAGTGCAAGACAAAAAACAATGGCAAAAAGGAAACACCATTTTTAAACAAGAATCAGTCCAACAAGTAACAGGAACAAAAAATAGCAGTCAATGCTTCTTTATAACTATAAGCCAAGAATGGGCATTGATGGCGTTTTGACCTATAATATTTTAAGGTCATCATCAGAACAAAAACATATTTAAAGGAGCATCCTAAGAAAGGAATTTGTACATTTCAGGGGAGACATTCAGAAGTAGAGCCAATAGTGGCAACCTCATCAGGACTACGTCCAAAGTTCACAAGAGAAAAGAATCTGAACCTAGTGTAGCCAGTCTATGTGGGTGGGCATCAGCCTGCTACGTACACTTTCCCTCAAATACTCCTTCCGCTGAACTTAATGTCCACATCCACTTAACCCAAGATGTATATATATTCCCCCTGATAGCCTCCAGGGGATATGTCTTTGGATAATAACGGTTTATCATGCCACTCATGGTCAAATATACTCCTAAGAATGATCATATACATTGACCCTGTGTAAACTATATGTTGCACATCACGACCATCAAATACAAGCATAGCTTTTAGTCAATTTATTCTCTTGCCCTCACAATCACCCTCACCTTCCACACACAAAATCTTGTCACATTCATGGTCACATTCTGAAGTCTCAGCAGAAACTGTAGACACCTTACCTCGTCTTGTTGTCCTACACATCTTAGAAACATTACCAACCCTACCACAGTTTTTACACTTGTTGTTGGCCCAACTGTACTATGCTTCACTTGTATGACCAATACACCCACATTTGCTACAATGCTTAGTAGTTTGTCTAAACTGTCCATTTCCTTGGGCACTTCCTTTCTTGTAATTTGTCTGGGATCCTACAGCTAAAACAGAGGTCCCACCTGGACTCATTTGCTCACCAACTTCAGGTGCATCGTGAATCCCTATATTATTTTTCCTTTCCATCTCTTACATGCAAAAGGTAGATTGTTCAATGACTTTTGCGATGTCTATAGCATTTTTAAGGAAGGAATTTAGCCGCCCAGAGTCTTTCCTGTACTTTTTTGCTATGGCACTGAAATCTTAGCTGGTCCCTAATTAGTTCATCTTTCATGGTGCCAAACATACATTTGGTAGATAATTACCTTAGCCTGACCACAAATGTGTCAATAGACTCTTCTTTCATCTGATATTGAGTATAACATTTTAATCAAGTCATGACTAAATTCTCCCCCATTGCGAACCTAAGTCCTAGGCCACACTTGGTCCCCTCGAACGTACTAAGTACAGGTTGACCATTGGTTTCGACAGCCTGAGGCAAGTATCTAAAAATACGCTGATCCTCTTTCCCCAAAGTGCTTAATAGCAAAGCCTTTTTCTGCACAACAGAAAATTCAAGACTATCAAGGGCCACAATGTAATTTTCAAACATAGATAACCAATGTTCCCATGGAATAGATGGTTCTCCAGGCTGGGCTAAAAATCTTGGTGGTGTTAATACCGAGAGTTGTGAAGCTGCCATGTCTTATTGAATTTTAAAGAACAGGAGGGTTGTTGTCAGTTGAGGATATCTAATAAGTAAATATTAGTACACTCTTAAAAACTCAAAATAACAGTTGAAAATTTGTATTGCGTAACTTGCACCTGCTACATGTTAATAAAACATTATAGACATTACTATCCACTGTAGTCCAGCACACCTGTAGAGACAGAAATGAAGATTATGTGAGTTACCGATGCTTGGTGTGGTGCCACCATTAAGACTCACTTGTGTTTACTTCAGAATAATCCTTAATAGGAGTGTTCATCACCGTTCCAATGAGCACTGGGCAATGAGATAACTCGACTAGATGTGCAGATGCGCATATCAGCAGTCTAACACTCTGCATTCCATGTCAGGATTGGGATCTTCTTCTAAGATGGCAAATATGTAATGCGTGTTGACATGGCACACCAGATGACTAGACCTGGTCTCTGAACTCTGCTAAGATGGCCACTGTGCATCACGTATCGTACATGATGAAATAGTAGGAATCACCATGAGCAGCCTGGGTGGATGCTTCAGGTTCGGGAGCTAGAGCTCGAGAAGCGCAACAGTAATTTCTTACATTTCAGCTAATTTGTGGCTGCCCTTGCCATCAGGACCATCCGGAGCACTTCCAATTGACTTCCACATCGCAGTACTGTGAATTCTTCATGAGTCCACTCCGTGGATTCTAGGCGCTCACACCACTGCTGCAACAGGTCCAGTCTCTGCCTCAAAAAAAGAGTACCACTGGCAAGCACGTTCCCAAAAATGTTCATGAACAAGAATCCTAGAGGTCTTCTGGTATGTCTTCTGGTTTGTTTATCTTCAATGCTTTATTCAAGTAACAGCAGTTGCGACCACCTCCCTTGCTGGCCAGGTAAACTCTCCCTCAAGGAACGGTAGCCTGAAACAATGCATGGAATTCCACATATGTCAAATTCCATATGCCACAATTAAAGCTGAACTACCATTTATAACACTTTTCTGCTGTGCTGCCCTGCCCTGCTGCCTGCTACCCTCCGTCGACGCATCTCAGGTTCTTTTCAGCAGGCCAAGGCTGATCATGGTGGGCTTGAACCTTTGGATTTACTCCGTCAAGCAAAACCAGATGTCCCTGGTTGGTGCTTTAAGCTTTTAGCCACTATATTTTCATTTATTCTTTGAAAATTAATACCTCCAGCTATACTTTTTTGGTTTTGGAATTGTTTTGTTCATAAAAATATAAGATTTTTGTTTTTAATTGGTATGGAGTCCTATTGTGGTGTTTTCACTGTGTTACTGTTTGAAATGTTGCACAAATACTTTACACATTGCCTCTTAAGTTAAACCTGCCTGCTCCGTGCTAAGCTACCTGGGGGTGGGTACATGTTAATTTATGGTGTATTTGACTTACCCTAACTAGGATTGTGGTTCATTCTTGGATAGCGTGAATACCTCTACCATTCAGAAACTCAATTTCTAATATAATGTCAGAACAAACCCTGTAACAGATGCTCCTCCAGTGGCTCCTTGAACTACATTCCTTGAACTGCATTTGGAAGGACATTAGTCGGAACAGTCATTGTGCGAATATATAATGACTATGCTATTGCAACCCTAGTAACAGTTGTCAGTACAGCTGCGACTGAAGCAGTAGCACCTGGAGGTATTACTTCAGTTATGTGGATCCAAGAACCAGCTCTGAACCAACTGGAGTGGAAATCTGAGGTCTCAAACAATGGTACATGCAAGCAAGTGTTGGAGTGTGTTGTGGGAGGCTGGCCAATTTTCAGTAGAGTAACTGAGGGGGCAAGAACATTTTGGAATGTACAAGATTTTCTCAGTATTGTCGGTAATAAACGTTATCATGCTAAGAGGTTGGATCCCTCTAGGGGGGCCTATGTGATAAAATATTCAACCTTAACCACAAAGGATATTTAGGTTGGATACTAACTAAATCCAGCATGAGAAAATTGTATTGCTGGCCTAGTGGAGAAGGTGGTCAGACACTGATGGAGCAAGGACTCATAGAAAAGAGACTTGCTCGGACACAATCCTCTCAGGTAACTTCGAACCTCGTATTAACTTTGTTTTGTGTAAATGAATATGCACAACATACCAATTACAAGAAAGAGAAGCTTGCCTATGTATTTTACTAACGATTAACTCAAGTGAAATTCTAAAATGGCCGCTAACTGAAAATATTTAGTACGCATGCAGCTACTGCATCTACGCAGTATGACGTACTTACGCTTGGAGGGAAATTCTTGCTCTTGTGCAGTTGCTAATAAAATGGCTGTTTAAAACTCACAAGCACAGCATCTGTTTTGCCGAAACTAAAACACACTACTTTACTAATGCTAATGTTTGGAAAGCATTAATAAGTAAATGGGGTTAGAAAAGAGATAGGTGGTATACAATGAAACCATTTATTTTTTATTTTAACGTTTGTCTATTTGACTCTTTTGATAGTGCTTATTATGGGCCTTTTTACATGAACCATAGTCTGTTCCCTCCTGATAGCTGCACATGCGTTGTACAATCGAGCTGGAAGAAGCAATTTCATCTTGAACACCGTCCAAGGTTAAGAAGGGATACTTTTCCTGGGAAATGGAACGACAGTCCACTGACACGCATGGGAACCAGTAAACTTTTAAAATTTGCGACAATGATGATGTGAATGTGGGTGGGAATAAAGACTTATGAAAAAAGTTTGAAGAAAGAATTAAGGGGATGGGTTTAATACACAGGGCTAACTGAAAAGAGTGATATGTAAGCATGATGTGATGATCACCTCCCCTTGCCTGTCCAATCAGAGTTAGAAGTTTCATGATATTGAAACATTTTTGGTAGGTACATGAATATGGTAGGGTATAATTGAAGTAGTTCTTAGATAGTTAGTGAGTCGGAGAATAGCAGAGAGCATAGAGACTGGGATGCTGTCCAAGAGAGACGTCGATACAGAATGCTGCAGAAGCCGAGATGCTGTTGGAGTGACAAGGGATGCTGAAGAAGAATCGAATTACAGAACCATATATCCTAAGCTAATTAATATAGAAGATGATCGCAGAAGAATCTCGAGGAGGAAGAGAGAGCCAGAAAGGGGTGCTACACATGCGTAGGTGATAGAGAGGTCATCTGTCCTGTCATGATTCCTGTCCTGAAGCCTTTGATCACCATATCTTCCCTTGGGACCCTTCCCAGCCCTTTGACCAGGGGGTTGGTTTTCACATCACACTTGGTAAATATAACTATATGTCTTGTTTATGCGCCTATGTCCTTTTCTCTCTATCCTCTCCTTTCCATGCATTGCCATTGCATAATTTAAATAAATTCATTTGATAATTGATTTATTGAATCTTCCTTCCATGAATAGACAGAGACTGTTCTGTATTTTGTAAGTGGTTCACATGACTTTATTTTAGATAAAGATTTAAAACACTTCCCGTCTCTGTGATCTTTGAAATTTTACAAGTAAGTTGTTTTACGTCATTTCACCATCAACTAGTTCAACTAATGGTACATCAACCAGAGGAAATTACTTTTTGATCAGTGAAAGATTAGTTAGGAACCAGAAATAAGGTATCTTGGTATTGTAAGAAATTATTAAAAACATGACCCAAGCGGTTTATTACCAGGTAGAGTGAATGTGTCTTTATGGGCCCAGATGAGTATATGGTATTAGAGTACCTGTTGCTGGTAAGTCGCTGGATCAACACTGTATACATTGTGATGGTAATGATAAATCCAGGTAGTCCAGAACAACTCTTTTATCTCCTGTGGAAGATGAACCATAGTGCAAGCTAGTGCTAGACATAGTGTATTATCGTGAAGTATTATCACCAAATAGGAGGTGTGTGTTAGTGTTGGTGAACACTTCCAAGTGGGTCTCAGCTTACCAATATTGTACAAGAATTTTTGATGGATGTATTTTGCTTGCAAAGGAGTCTCCAAACCCATTGTGACTGACAATGGCATTCAATTAACTTCCCAGGAGATTACGGTATTTCCTGAGGATTTGTCGATCATGCATTTTCTAACTGCACTGTATGTGTCACAGGCAAATGGTCTAGTGGAGAGCATGAATCGACTGGTGAGAGTAAACTGCAGTAAAAAAAGTGGTGCCACAAATAGCGTGATAGAAATCTCTTCCTTCCAGTAACTCAAGGGAAGAGCCCTGGGACTAAAATTAACCTAGTATGGTTAAGTGGAAGCTGGGGTACGGAAAGCATGTCATCATGTAAGATCAAGAAATACCATGAGACATATTAGGCCGTTTGATTAAAAGCATGGTGTGAGACAAAACAAATGGGAGGTGAGCGAAATGGATTACATGAAAGGGCCAGTTTGTACTCTAAAAGGAGTTAAAAAATTCATAGGACCCAGGCAATTAATTGAAGTCAAGAAAAATGTTATTGTTCTGATTGGTGTAGAAGTGTGGAGCTTGTTAAGGTTCTCAAAATATAATCACAACGCTAACAAGATTAATAAAGAAAAGGGTCCTGAGCTGAGGGGCCATGAGGGAAGGGGTGCAGGAAGCTTGTGAGAAACCTCACGACTCAGGAAAGTGCCCTCTTACCTCAAGGATTATGCTTTAAAGTTTTAAGTCCATTTGTGCCCAAGTGGTTTTCAATGTTCAATTACAGTTAAATCAATATAAGAATATATGTTCACTTTAAAGATTTAGTGACATTGTAAATTGTAACTTTATTTCCTTTCTGGGGTACAGTGGAAATGTTTCTACAGTTCATTGCCAACCTAAAACCCCTATCCACCTTAAATCCTAAATTTACCCTTACCACCCCAAAACCCCTACCCAACCCAAACCCTAAAACTACTATTCCCACCCCAAAACTCCTACCAACCCTGAACCCTAAAGTTACCCATGCCACCCGAAAAACCCTACCCACCCTAAACCCTAAAATTACGCTTGCCACCTCAAAAAAAACCCTACCGACCCAGAACCCTAAAATTACCCTTCCCACCAAAAATACCATACCCACATTACGCCCTAAAATGTCCCTTGCCACCCAAAGACCGATACCCAACCTAAACCGTAAAATGACCCTTACCACACGAAAAGATCTACCCACCCTAAACCCTAAAAATAAACTTGCCACTCTAAAACCCATACCCAACATAAACCCTAAAATTTCCCTTGCCACCCCAATCCCATACCCACCCTAAACCCTAAAAGTACCCTTACCACCCCAAAACCCCTACCCACCCTAAACCCTAACATTACCCTTGCCACCCTAAAACCCATACCCAACCTACATCTGAAAATTACTTTGCCACCCCGAAACCCCTACCCACCCTGACGATATCTCCCATCACCTGAAAGCTCTGAACTGGCTTCCCCTTGAGGCATGAATACACCTCAAACTAGCATGCATCACACAAGGCTTTATACTCCAACTCCCCTGCATATCTTGCACGGAAATTTGTGATTTACTGTGGAATCAGAGACTCCCGGTCTGCCAGCGACCCAATCCTGTCCGCTTCTGGAAAAAAAACCTTACAATTGTGCTTTCTCTGGGGCCGCCCAAGAATATTGAACTCTCTTCCACCTGACATAAGAAGAATCCATTCTCTGGCTTGCTTCAAAAAGGAGGCCAAAACCTTCCTTATGGGTAAATTCCTTGTTTAAACTTTGCATACAACCACCACTACGGCCCTGAGCTACCTCTGTCTATTGCCTCCCAGCGGATTACCGAGTCTCCCCATCAAGAAACTTGGGATCTTATCTTGAGTAATTGTAAATATAATCTGCAATACATGTCGCGTCTAAGTAATTGTAAAAGTAATGTGTATCTTGCACCCGCCACCCCCCACTATTCGATTTTTTACATGGTGATTCTAAGCCTTTTTGTGCAATGTGAGGTCCCCTGAAAAGCACTCTGATACCATAACGGGTCAAGTTCGAGCTCTATAAAACACAATAAATAAAATAAATAAATAATATAACCCTAAAATTACCCGTGACACCCCAAAACCCATTCCCAGGCTAAAACCTAAAATTACCCTTGCCACCCCAAAACCCCTACCCACCATAAAACCGAAAATTATCATTGCCATCCCAATCCTCATACCCAACCTAAACCCTAAAATGACCCTTGCCACCCCAAAAGCCATACCCGCGCTAACCTATAAAACGACGCTTGCCACCTCAAAACCCATATTTACTCTGAACCCTAAAATTATCCTTGCCACACCAAAACCCCTACCTGCCCTAAAATTACCCTTGCCACCCCAAAGCTCATACCTACACTAAATCTTAAAATTACCCTTCCCACTCAAAAACCCATTCCCACCCTAAAACCTAAAATTAACCTTGCCCCCGCAAAAGCACTACCCACCCTAAATCCTAAAATTACACTTTCCACCCCAACACCCATACCCACCCTGAACCGTAACATTTTCCTTGCTACCCCAAACCCACTACCCACCCTAAACCCTAAAATTACCCTTGCCACCTCAAAAATGATACCCACACTAAACATTAAAATTACCACTGCCACCCAAAAACCCATACCTACCCTAAACTCTAAACTTACCCTGGATACCCAAAAAGCCCTATCCACCTTAAACCCTATAATTACACTTGCCACCCCAAAGCCCATACCCACTCGAAAACCTAAAAATAACCTTTCCATCCCAAAACCCCTAACCACCTTTCAGAACTTCCCAGGCTCTAGGAGGTCCTAAACACAGAATTTGTCTGCAGAGCACTGTAAGGGCGAAGTATTTTCAAATGTATTCCGCTGATGGGCAGAGTTGGAGTTCTCTGCTTCACACGCAGAATTCAAAGATGGCCGCCGACTCGCAAGAGGAGTCGCCGGTTTAGTGTTGCTATCTGTAGGCTCAGGTGAGGCGCGCACTCTAATAGCAATGCGCACTTCACTTAAGATTTCAGGCGGCGAAGTCGCATTATTCATAGTTCCTGAGAAGCACGACGAGAGTTCAAACACAATGACTTGGTCGATACTTATGGTTTCGCAAGCCATAAAATGTATCATAGCGAATAACGGAAGCAGCGCAAATATTTTTCAAGGCTCCATAGAAAAGGCTGCTTGAGCTTTTGGCATGAGAGAAACCTAGAACTTACCTGAGAGAAACCACGAGCATATCTAGAGAAGCCACGAGAGTACCTGAGAGAAACCGCAAGCATAGAAGCCTCGAGCATATCAGAGAGAAGCCACAAGCATACTTGAGAAAAGCCACGAGTATCCTTTATACCTGTTCCCTTCTTTCCTTCTCTCCCCCTTCTTTACCTTAGTAGGATACTCGAGGATATGAAACTTACCGCATAGAAGACTACAGCGTCAAGAGACTCGTCAGGAGACGGAGCGACGTTGAAAACAACAGATAAGTGGTTGTGACTGAACAGAGGAAAAATACTGACTCTTTGGTAACAGTTAATACGACTTATTTTCGACTAAAGAATAGTACAAGAAATTCTATAGTATTTGCAGACAGAGTTACTTACCTTGGGTAAAGTCCTCGACTAGATTCCTAAAAAGAAAAACAAGAGACATTTGAGAAAGCTTGGAATTACAAGTAAAAGAAGAAAAGTATAGAAGATCAATCTGTGACAAAAGAGGGTAAGAGAGACTAAGGAAGCAGTAAACAAATAGCAGTTATTTTAGAATAGATAGAAAAGGAGCACAGTCTTACAGTGGCATTATTTTTCAGGTTAGAAGACCCAGAACACAGAAAGACGTTTAGAATAGAAGATACTAGGAAGAAGAGAAGCAAAATCTCTGAAAGACTTGGTAGGTAGTAAAAGGATAGGGATACAAAACAAATAGTAAAGTAGGGAGGTCAATAACCTTTTGATGTGTTTGTGTATTAGATTAAGATAATCAAGAGAAGGAAAAGACAGAAGAGTAAGGTCTAAAAAAATTGACGCTGAAGAACAGATCCAGAGCAGTTTCTTCTCGTTTGTTATTTTATCCAACATCCCCTTTCCCCCCTGAGGGTTCATTAGATTCTGGTCTAAGTACGTAGTCTGTGGAAACTCGGGGTGCAGTTGGGAACCAGCATCTCCTGCTCCGGTGCAAGTTGTGGTAAGAGTTCACTTCAGCATTTGATAGAGTGAAGTGCCCACGTTTTTAAATTGCACCCGAGCAGGATGACTGAAAGCATTAATTTTCAGTCCTTAGGAGCAGTATTAGAAGTTACACAAAAGGAATTGATTGCTGTTAGGGAAGAGAATCGGAATTTAAAACAGGAAGTCGTTAAGTCACGAAAGGAGACAGCCGAGCTAGCTCAGCGAGTGTGGCACACTAGTAGTAGGGGCAGAGAAGTCTTGGGAACCGCAGGGGGAGCGTCTAGCCAAGTAACCACTCAAGTTATTCATTCCTTGTCAGCGGTCATTCCATTGGCCCCCCTGAACGTTTTAGCGGGGATCCACAAAAGACCCAAGTCTTTCTCTCACAGTGTTCATTGCATTATATGTGTCGCTCTTCTATCTTCCCTGATGCGCAGTCGAGGGTTGCATTTGCCTTGTCATATCTGAGTGGGGACGCAGCTGCATGGTCCATGCCTTTAGTCACCAGGGATGACCCCATCTTACAGAATTATGACAAATTCAAGAAAGAATTTCTCAGAATTTTTGATCGAAGGAGAATATCACAGGCTGTGGATAATGAACTACTATAGCTGCGCCAAGGGAATCGAGACCTCATAGCTTACTTGGCTCAGTTCAATAAGGTAGTGGTGGAAACAGAGCGGCAGTGTTTTATCGGGGTTGCGCGATTAATTAAAAGATGTCCTAGCGCAAATACCCAATCAACCCACCGAGGTATCCGCATTAATTGATTGAGTGCTTGAAATTGACTTCAGACAAGGTGAAAGGAAAGGTGAAAGAAGAAAGGACTTCAATACCACAATACCCAGGTTTGATAGAGCACGACCAGAAACAAATCAAACCCAGGTGGGGTCATCTTCTTCGGAACCCATGCAGATTGGAACCATTAGGGGACCTTTAACTAAAGAAGAGAAAGAGAATAGAAGGTCCGGGAATTTGTGTATGTATTGTGGTTCAAATGGCCATTTTGTCAGGAATTGCCCAAGGAAGCCCAAGATACCATTTAAGCCGAAGGAAAACTAGCTGCACCACCAGTAGACGGAGTTGGATTGGTGGATGCAGATCAAGAAACAACTCCAAAAGAACATCAATGGGCGAATACACTTCAGTCCTCCTTGGCTCATCTGATACATTCTGTAGTGATCAAATTCCGAGATACCACTTTAACTGAAGTATCAGTAATGGTGGACTCCGGGGCCACCGGAAACTTTTGTGACTTAAAGTTTCCAGCTAAAGTAGGACTAAAGGCAATTATGAAAAGTAAGAGTGAGCCAGGGAGAGCGGTGGACTGTACTAGCTTGTCCTCAGGACCTATTGTCAGCCATACGGAACCAATTCAAATGATTTCGCTAGATGGTCATAAAGAAATTATCCAATTCAATCTAATTGATGCCCCTCAGTTTCAACTTATCCTAGGAATACCTTGGCTGACCAAGCATAACCCCACCATTGACTGGAGTGCCAGGACCATAACTATGGATTCAGATTTTTGTAAGGAATTTTGCATGGGAAAAAAGAACAAGGAACTTGAAGGCAATCCGGCATTATCGCTTTGTGAAGTAGGTACTTCAGTTTGTGTCATCACTTCCCAAGAGATACCACGCGAACATCAAGACTTTGCGGATGTTTTTGATGAAAAGGAGGCTGAACAAGTACCGCCTCATCGAACTTATGATGGCTCAATTGAGCTAGAATCAGGTGCCAATCTTCCATGTAGTCGAGTGTACGCCTTGACTGAGAAAGAAAATCAACACTTGAAGAATTACCTAGAGAAGTACCTGGAAAATGGATTCATTCGTCCTTCCAAATCCCCTTTATCTTCTCCTCTGTTCTTCGTACCGAAGAAGGAAGGGGATTTGAGAACTTGTATAGATTTTCGCGCCATCAAGAGTACACAAAAAAAAACGTTATCCTCTTCCTCTTATCTCAGTTCTTTTGGACCAGGTGAAGTAGGCCAAATCTATACAAAATTGGATCTGAGAGGAGCGTACCATTTGATTAGAATGAAGGCTGGAGATGAATGGAAGACTGCTTTCCGAACGAAGTTCGGCTTATATGAATATCAGTTCATGTCATACGGTCTGTGCAACGCCCCTGCGGCCTTTCAACACTTCATAAATTATATACTAAGAGAGTTTATCGATCTATGTGCTATCGTGTACATCGACAATATTTTGATTTATTCGGAAGATACCAGCAAACACTGTGAACAAGTGAGAGGCGTGCTGCAGAATCTCAGAGAGAATCGTTTGTTTGTAAAATTTGACAAATGCGCCTTCAATGTTTCAGAAGTTGAATTTCTAGGGTTTATCGTATCACCTTCAGGGGTGAATATGGATCAGCGAAAGATTAAAGCTGTTTTGGATTGGAAATCACCCACTAGTGTGAAGGAGGTGGAAAGTTTTATAGGCTTTGCAAATTTTTACCGGAGATTCGTTTGTGAGTTTTCCCAAAAACTTTTGCCACTCACAAAATTGCTGCGTAAAGGGGTTCTTTTTGAATGGACAACAGAAGCGGAAGGAGCCTTTAAAACCTTGAAAGAAAGTTTTACTTCAGCACATGTGCTGCTACATCCAGACCTATTGGTCCCCTTTTATGTAGAGACGGACGCTTCAGATCAGGCCATTGGTGGTGTGTTGTCACAACGACATAAAGAGACAGGCCAACTCCACCCATTGGCTTATAGATCTAGAAAACTGACTCCAGCAGAACAAAATTATACGATCACGGAAAAGGAATTGCTGGCCATAAAGGATGTCTTTAAGGAGTGGCAACATTATTTGATGGGATCCAGACATCAAGTCACAGTTTTTACCGATCACAGAAATTTGAAGTTTTTGAAATCTTTAAAGACCCTGACACCAAGGCAGCTGAGGTGGTCTCTTTATTTTGCAGACTATGATTTCGTGATCACCTATAGACCTGGTATCCAAAACGGAAAAGCAGATGCCTTATCACGGTTGGATATTGAAGAAAAGAGAATCTCGGAAGAGAATCAACCAATTATACTGGCAACAAAGATTGTCTGCACCACTGAACCTATCACTTTTGGGGAACAAATCGCTCAGACCATGAGTCCGGAAGAAATGCAGCATTGGGCAAGAGACGGAGATGACAGAGAAATCAAGGATCAATTGCCTTATTACAAGGGTTTGTTGTTTGTCCCCACTCTGGAATTACAAGAACAGGTGCTGTACGAGTGCCATGACAACTTGTTGGCAGGCCACAAGGGAGAAGTTAAAACTGAAGAATTGGTAAAGAGACATTACTGGTGGCCCCATATGAGTGCTGACATACATGATTATGTCAAGTCTTGTGAAGTCTGCGCTCAGGGAAAATCAGAACGGCAGGCCCCAAAAGGGCTTTTGCAACCCTTACCTACTCCTCCAGGCCCCTGGCATACGGTTACAATAGACTTGATTGTAGACTTACCTCCTAGCCAGGGTTTTAACACCATATGGGTGGTACTGGATGCCTTCACTAAAATGGCACACTTTGTAGCTCTAAAAGGGATTCCAACCTCCAAGCAGTTGGCTCATCACTTTAGCACACACATAGTAAAGGTCCATGGAATACAAAAGATAGTAGTGTCAGATCGGGGATCCCAGTTCCTGTCCCATTTCTGGAAGGCCTTTCTGGGAGGTATGGGAATTGAGCCAAGATACTCCACTAGTTTCCATCCCCAAACTGATGGTCAGACCGAAAGAGTAAACCAGGAGTTGGAGCAGTATCTGAGGTTGTTCCTGCTTAAGCAAGGTGAGACTGGTCAGATTATCTTTGGGCAGCTGAATTTGCACATAATAATGCTAGAAATGTTTCAACAGGTTACTCCCCTTTCTATCTGAACTATGGTGGACATCCCAATGCCAAAATCAGACATACTGAAATCTCGGTACCAGCAGTTCAGGAGGTGGTTAAGCACTTAGGGTAAATCCAGCAGAAGGCCTCTCAAAATTTAGAGTTAGCCAAACTAAAATACAAGAGTCAGGCTGATAAAAAAAGTAGAGTAGGGCCGGTGCTAGAAATTGGTGATGAGGTTTGGTTGAGGACAAAACATTT
Source organism: Lissotriton vulgaris (assembly GCF_964263255.1). Lineage (NCBI taxonomy): Eukaryota > Metazoa > Chordata > Amphibia > Caudata > Salamandridae > Lissotriton > Lissotriton vulgaris. The sequence goes on from NC_141694.1 coordinate 505,950,213, forward strand.
GAGATTAAAAGGAAATAGGAAGTTCCTACCAAGATACATTGGGCCTTACTCCATCGAAGGACAGATCAATCAAGTTGTTTATCGTTTGATTCTACCAAACAAAATGAAGATTTATCCTGTCTTCCATGTTTCTTTACTGATGAAGGTTTCTACAGAGTTACGCAAATCCATTCCACCAAAACCAATTCAGTTGGAGACAGGAGAGGAATTCGAAGTAAAAGAAATCCTGGTTTCAAAGATCAACAATGGAACCTTGTTCTACTTAGTGGACTGGAAGGGTTATGGTCCTGAGGAACGATCTTGGGAGAAGGCCTTAGATGTTCACGCTCCCAGATTGGTGAGAACCTTTCATAGACGGTATCCTTTGAAACCAGCGGAGAAGGAACCTTCCTTGTTGGGAGGTACTGTCAGACCTTCCCAGACTCTAGGAATTCCTAAACACAGAATTTGTCTGCTGAGCACTGTAAGGGTGAAGTATTTCCAGATGTATTCCGCTGCTGGGCAGAGTTGGAGTTCTCTGCTTCACATGCGGAGTTCCAAGATGGCCGCCGACTCGCAAGAGGATTCGCCGGTCTAGTGTTGCTATCTGTAGGCTCAGGTGAGGCGCGCACTCTAATAGCAATGCGCACTTCACTTAAGATTTCCGGCGGCGAAGTCGCATTATTCATAGTTCCTGAGAAGCATGACGAGAGTTCAAAAACAAAGACTTGGTTGATACTTATGGTTTCCCATGCCATAATATGTATCCTAGCGAATAACGGAAGCAGCGCGAATATTTTTCAAGGCTCCATAGAAAAGGCTGCCTGATCTTTTGGCATGAGAGAAACCTAGAACTTACCTGAGAGAAACCACAAGCATATCTAGAGAAGCCACGAGCGTACCTGAGAGAAACCACGAGCATAGAAGCCTCGAGCATATCAGAGAGAAGCCACGAGCATACCTGAGAAAAGCCACGAGTATCCTTTATACCTGTTCCCTTCTTTCCTTCCCTCCCCCTTCTTTACCTTAGTAGGATACTCGACAGACCCCCCAGGATATAGCGGCATGGATTAGCAAATTTAGCGGCACAAAAATGGAAATTTAGCGGCACAAATATGAAAATTTAGCGGCAATTTTGCGGCATTTTATTTCGCCATTTTTCCTACAACAAACACAGATATCTTAGTTTTTTTAGATATTTAACAACATGAAGCTATGTATATTTGGTTTATTTACAATGTAGACACTTTGTTTCCCTCGAAAAGCAAAAGACTGCCCATCAGCAGCCCAGGGCAGCAAAACAGCATTACAGGCATCCTGCGTTGCGCGCGGCAAGACGGTGCTTTATATCGCGGTGTCAGCGCCTCCCCAGTGCAGCAGCTCAATTGGCACACCTTGCATAAAAAAAGGTTTGGATCTTTGTTGTTCCAGCCTGTCCTCGTCGCTCTCCTCTTCCCGCAGCAGGCCCTGAATATAGGCCGTGTACACAGCGCTATCTATCTCCAGCGCGTCTAGCCTTCGTCCCAGCCACTCCTAGAAGCCAGACGACTCCATTCCACACTAGGACAGTGCTCTGACTGCCGGCCAGCCTCGCCGCCTTTGCAGTGGATGACCTGTTGACAGCCACTGGAGCTGTATTACGCACTGAGCTGTACGAAGCCTATGCTTGGAGTTGTGGATAGCATGCTCCTCTAGTCTACAGGGCACAACAGGAAGGATCCTGTGGGATGTAAGTAGCTGTGAGTCGGGGGATTTTGTGAGCTGCAAGATGTTGAGAGCTGTGGGTTGGTAGGAACTGCATGCGGTGTGAGATCAATGATGTTGATGCTGTTGTGATGTAGTGCTCAGAGCTGTAGGAAGCTGCGAACTACAGGATGCCTGGATTTCTGTGAGGTGCTGTGGGTGTTTGCATTCGGTGAGCTGTAGCATGCTGTGGACTGCATGTTCTGTCAGCTGTGGGATTCCCAAACTCTGTCATAGATAACTCTATCCACCACACATCCCGGCACTGCATTGCACCTCCACGCCCACTCTACACTGCACAGCTCTCGTTTCCAGATGTGCATCTGTCACAGCTCCCTGCTGCCTTCACGGGTCTCGGTTCCAGCGCACATCCCTGCACTGCATTGCACCTCCACGCCCACTCTATACTGCACAGCTCTCCTTTCCAGAACAGGGTCGCCAACATGGCATGGGTGCAAATTCAAGACGGTAAGGTTAAAAATTCAGGACAAAGGGTCAAAATTCAGGAAAAAATTTGAATAAATGTACGTTTTCCAGACAGCTTTCAGTACACGCACTTTTTTACCGGATGTGTGACTGGGCTGGGACCTCAAACTCAGCTTCACCCTAAGCTTTTCACGGGTCGTCCAAAACCCATTTATAGCTACAGGAGGCTTTGTGTTTTTTATTGCCTCCTGCAATGTCAGTTCTCTGGCTAAGAAGTAGCCCATTTGCAAGGTGTTGGAGGATAGATCATCTGGGATGAAAGATTCAATTATCACACCACGCCCACGAACGAATAGTCAGCAGACGTGCCTTGTGTTGTCATACTCTCATATTGCACAAAAGAGAGTCAAAACAAGAGGAATTTAGAGTGTAACGGAGAGAGAGCGTTTTATAATCTATGCAAGGCCTAACGCAGTGATAAAAACGAACTATTTGAGAAGGGCTTCACCTTCCCAAAAATGAAAAAGGAATGAAATTAGAAAATACTCATTGTTTTCATTTTCAGGTTTGTTTCATTTTCCTAGCACCTTGAAACTATTCTTAATAACAGAGACTACTGAAACAAAATCTGAAGTGGAAAAATTATATCTTGAGACTAGTTTCTATCAATGATTCAAATTTATACTCTAGACCGCCAAGTCAGTCTTCTTTCATCATACCAGGTAATCGTTATCTTAAGCAAACCGTAATATGCGAATTTCTTGAGCTTTCCAGCCGGTCCCCCACGTGGGCCCCATCCTGACATCTTGGCCCGCCGTCAGGCCGATTTCTAGATTTTCGAAGAGGAGGAGGAGGGGGGGGGCTTACTCACTCCTGCCTGCCGAGTTGTCATGTGTTATGCGCGGTCTTTCGGGTTTCTCGCCCCCTGACCCGGTGTAATGTCCGAGAGAAGTAAAGTGTGTGCAAGTAGTGCTGAACACCATCAGGCCCCCAGGCAGCAAGCAAGTCTCTTGGGGCAATCAGACAAGGTAGATGGCGAGAGGCGGGCCGGTATCGGCAATGGAGCTAGGAAGCTTGTTAGTCAGGGGAGTCAGTCGTGCTGCATCCGCCTTGCCCTGGGCTGTATATGCGGCTGGAACCCCACCCTGGGTCCCAAAATCAGGTCTGTCACTCACCACCCGGGCCGTCACCAGCGCCCAGCAGGTTCCCTCTCCGGTGTTGTTGGGAGGTATTCGGGGTCTGAGTTATGCAGCCAGGAGCAGTCCGTGCAGCCGTACTTAATCGCGGGGACTCCTGCGTTACACAGACCCCCCAGGATATAGCAGCATGCATTATCTTTTTTAAAAATGCTGCGATTTCTACAAAAGTGCCGATTTCGCGGGCACTTTTGTAAAAATCGCGGCATTTTTACAAAAGTGCCGATTTCGCGGCAAACCGCGAAATCGCGAAATCGCGAAATCCTGGAGGGTCTGACTCGAGGATATGAAATTTACCGCATAGAAGACTACAGCGTCAAGAGACTCGTCAGAAGACAGAGCGACGTTGAAAATAATAGATAAGTGGTTGTGACTGAACAGAGGAAAAATACTGACTCTTTGGTAACAGTTAATAAGACTTATTTTTGACTAAAGAATAGTACAAGAAATTCTATGGTATTTGCAGACAGAGTTACTTACCTTGGGTAAAGTCCTCGACTAGATTCCTAAAAAGAAAAACAAGAGACATTTGAGAAAGCTTGGAATTACAAGTTATAAAAAAAAAAGTATAGAAGATCAATCTGTGACAAAAGAGGGAAAGAGAGACTAAGGAAGCAGTTAAGAAATAGCAGTTACTTTAGAATAGATAGAAAAGCAGCACAGTCTTACAGTGGCATTATTTTTCAGGTTAGAAGACCCAGGACACAGAAAGAAGTTTAGAATAGAGGATACTAGGAAGAAGATAAGCAAAATCTCTGGAAGACTTGGTAGGTAGTAAAAGGATAGGGTTAGCAAGACAAATAGTAGATTAGGGAGGTCAATAACCTTTTGATGTGTTTGTGTGTATTAGATTAAGATAATCAAGAGAAGGAAAAGACAGAAGAGTAAGGTCTAAAACAAGTGACGCTGAAGAACATATCCAGAGCAGTCTCTTCTCGTTTGTTATTTTATCCAACATTCCCTTTCCCCCCTGAGGGTTCATTAGATTCTGATCTAAGTACGGAGTCTGTGGAAGCTCGGGGTGGAGTTGGGAACCAGCATCTCCTGCTCCTGTGCAAGTCGTGGTAAGAGTTCACTCCTACCCACCCTTAACCCTAAAATTTCCCTTGGCACCCCAAACCCCCACCCCAAACCCCTTCATACCCTAAAATTACCCTTGCTACCCCTAAACCCTTAGCCACCCAAAACCCTAAAATCACCCTTGCCACCCCAAACTCCATACCAACCCTAAACTCTAAAATGTGCCTTGCCACTCAAAACCCCTACCCACCCTGAACCCTAAAATTATCCTTTCCACCCCAAAATCCGTACCCAACATAAATCCTAAAACTATCCTTGCCACACCAAAACCCACCCTAAACCCTAAAATGACTCTTACCACCCCAAAATTCCTCCCCATCCTAAACCCTACATTTATCTTGCCAACCCAAAACCCCTACCCAGGCTAAATCCTAAAATTACCCTTGCCACCCCAAAACCCCTACACACCCTAACAACTAAAATTATCCTTGCCTCCCCAAAACTCATACCCAACCCAAACCCTAAAATGACCCTTGTCACCCCAAACCCCTACCCACTCTACACCCTAAAATTACCCGTGCCACCCCAAAGCCATCTCCAACCTAACCCCTAAAACTACCCTTGCCACCCAAAATCCATACCCACCCAAAAGACCAAACCCATACTTAACTAATAAAATTGAAAAGCATAACCCCTCACTATTCATGCAGTTACAATGTAATTCATTGTAAGGCATGTGTTTTAAAGGCATATGTGTGGTAAAAATTTACGTTGTGATGGTCATGCGTTGTAACAGCATTTGTGCTATTACAACTGCATTGCAAGGGTAACGCGTTGTAATGACTGTGTTGTAATATTTTAGAGTTTGATATTTGAGAACCTAGCAACAAGGTAACAACCATTTGCCCTCTGCCAAGACAAGACATTCTATAGAGACGGTGCCAGTCAAGAATACGAATAAGCAATTGAGGGCCATATGTATCAAAAAAGAGTTTAGCGATTCTCAAATTGCGATTTTTAGCGAATCGCAATTTGAGCCAGTGGAGTGTGCGCAGGTGCTGGGAGATGTGTCAGTATCTTGGCAGGTCGAGGACCAGTCTTGCGGCGGCGTTCTGGATGTTCTGTAGCTTGCAAGTGAGGTTTTTGTTTATTCCGGCGTAGAGTGCGTTGCCGTAGTCGAGTCTGCTGGTGACCAGGGCCTGAAAAACAGTCTTTCTGTGTTCGAGGGGAATCCATTTGTAGGTCTTACGTAGGAGGTAGAGGGTGTGGAAGCAGGAGGACGAGACGGAGTTGATCTGGCCCTCCATTTTGAGCTCGGAAACCAGGATGATTCCCAGGTTGCGTATGTGGTCCGTGGGGGTGGGCAGGCTTCCGAGGGCTGGGGGCAACCAGGTGTCGTTCCATGCTTCAGGGTTTGGATCCATGATGAGTAATTCTGTTTTGTTGGTGTTTAGTTGTAGGCAGCTGTTTTTTATCCATTTGGCGACGGCATCCATGACTGTGTCTGGCGGTATTGTGTTCGTTGGATAGGGAGAGGATGAGTTGGGTGTCGTCTGTGAATGACACAATGTTGAGTCCATAGGTTCTGATGATGGGGCGAGCTGAGCCATGTAGACATTGAGGGGTGTAGGGCTGAGGGAGGACCCCTGGGGGACTCCACAGATGGGAGGTGTAGGGTCGGAGAGGAAAGGGGGAGCCTGACCCGCTGCCTTCTGCCAGAGAGGAAGGAGCAGATCCAGTTGAGGGCCTTGTCTTTGATCCCTACGTCTGTGTATTAGGGTGCGGTGAGAGACTGTGTCGAACGCCGCTGAGAGGTCAAGGAGGATAAGGGCTGCTTTTTCTCCTTTGTCCAATAGGGTGCGTATGTTGTCTGTTGCAGCGAGGAGTGTGGTTTCCATACTGTGTTTTTTTCTGAAGCAGGATTGGGAGGAGTCGAGGATGTTGTGCTCTTCGATGAATGTGACAGGTTGACTGTTGATGGCTTTCTCAATGACTTTCACTGGGAACGGGAGCAGGGAGACGGGTCTGTAGTTTTTGAGATCTGTGGGGTCGGCCAAGGGTTTCTTCAGGAGTGGGTTGGCCTCCGCGCGTTTCCAGTCGTCGGGGAGCGTGGCAGTTGACAGAGAGCGGTTGATGGTGTGGCAGAGCATGGGCGTGATGGTTTTGGCAGCTCTATTGAAAATGTGGTGGGGGCAGCGGTGTGTGGCGGCCCAGAGTGGATTGACTGTCCAGTTCATGATCCCTGGCTTCAGGGTGTCGGGGTGGTTGGTGAGGGTTCAGTGTGTTGGTTTTTTTCGTCGAAGTTGTCGTAGATGATCTTGATTTTGTGGTGGAAAAAGGTGCTGAGTTCGTCGCAGAGGTCTTGGGAGGGATGTTGGTGGACTCGCTGGTGGGTTGGGCTGTTGTGTGCGTGAATGGAGATTCTGTCTTCAATCGCTTTTTCCTCGTTTTTGTTGGTGAGCGTTCATGGAGGCTTTGAAGTTGGTGTAGGCTTTTGTGGATTTGGTGTTCCTCCAGGCCTTTTCGAGGCTGCGGCAAGTGCGAGTGAAAATGGAGGAGAGACACAGAGGGGGAGTGAAAGGGGAGATTGAAATCAATTGAAAACAGAGAAAAGACACAGAAGGAGAGTAAAAGGGGATGATTGAAATCAGTGAAAATCAAGTGAAAACAGAGAGAAAAAGCTGAGCGAGAGAAAGGAGACAGAGGTCCACTGGACGACCAGGGATGAGGCACAGGTGAAACCTTCGGGTGGAGGGGGGACTCGAACTTCAGCACTCGAGAGAGCATGGGCTTGGGGGAAGGCCTCACTTGATCGTGGAGCAGCGTGCGCAGGAGAGCAATTTCACTGACAATGAGTCAGTGGTCTTGCTCCTTGAGAACGCAGCCACCAGGCTCATCCTCAACCCCCAAGAGGTACCCACATCACCCCCACCTCAAAACTCTGCCCTGGCTCCCGGTCAGCGGTGCCAATTCAACACGCTCTCCCATGCCTACAGGGAATTACACAACAAAGGACCAGCATACCACAATCCCATGGTGAACTTTTAGCAACTCACCAGATAACTATGCTCCATTTCCCTCTTCCTAGCCCACACGCCTGCATCCACAGGAGCAGTGGCCGCACCTTCTCCTACCTTGCCGCAAAATCACGTAACAGCCTTCCCTTCCATCTCTGAACAGCTCCCACCATGCATGAATTTAAGAAAGTCCTAAAAACCTGGCTCTTAAATAAGACATCAGCAGCAGCACGTCCTCCGCAGCGCATGGAAACCCTCACAGGTGATAAGCAGCGCTATCCAAATCTATTTTGATTGATTGATTGATCATTATTCAACCAGTAGAATATTTCAACTGATAATCAGTATTTTAACAAGATTAAACATTTGACACGTTTGCTTCAAACACTTCTTCGAACTTGTCTCCACGTTTAAATCTTGCTTGGTCACATTTAATTTACTTTTTTATTGTTTACTTCAGAAGTTAGAGGGTCCTGTCCATTTAGTGGTAGAGGAACCACTGGATTTCTATTGGTGGAACCTCAACACGCTTCACTGGAGGTAATCCTTAACCTGACAGCCAATCTGCCTGAGCTGTCGGATCATACAGCCCGATTTATCAAGCTAAATTGCGCTCGCAAAGGGCCAGATTCTGAGAATCTGGCCCTTTGCGAGTGCAATTTTTGCATTTGGGATTCATCATCCCAAATGCAAAAATCGCTAATTGCGAAATCCCATATTTGCGAGGAATTGGATTTAAGGAATCTCTATTAGAGATTCCTTAAAAGCAATTCATTACCCAATTTGAAATTGCGAATTCGCAATATTTGGTTGCTTTTTAGCACGAAGTCTGACTTCGTGGTAAATAGCGAAAAAATTGAAAAAAGCACTTTAGTGCATTTTGCTCTGTTGCATGTTACACACACACATGTCCTTTGGAGATGTGTGTGCGCAACACCTGTGTAAATTTGCATTTCAGGGGTGCTACAGGGTGTCCTTTAGACACCCCTGGCACCCTTGAAATCACTATCAGCCTAATTCATGAAGCCTAAATCGGCTCGCAAAGGGCCAGATTCTGAGAATCTGGCCCTTTGCGAGTGCGATGTTTGCATTTGGGATTCAACATCCCAAATGCAAAAATCGCTATTTGCTAATTCGCATATTTGCGAGGATTTACATTTAAGGAATCTCTATTTGAGATTCCTTAAATGTAATTCATCATCCATTTTACAATTGCGAAATCGCAATTTCGGGCCGCAATTTACCGCGAGGTCAAACCTCGTGGTAAATTGCGAAAACTCAGAAAAATGCATTTAAATGCATTTTTCTGAGTTGCACGTTACACACACACATGTCCTTTGGACATGTGTGTGTGCAACACCTGTGTTAATTTCCATTGCAGGGGTGCTACAGGGCGTCCTTTGGACACCCCTGGCACCCTTGGACTCGCAATCTCATTTGCGATTAGCTAATTGCTAATCGCAAATGAGGAATGACTCCCCATGCATTCCTATGGGCCTTTTGGCCCATAGGAATGCATGGGGAGTTATTCCTTATTTGCGATTAGCAATTAGCTAATCGCAAATAAGGAATCAGTGGGAATCGCAATTAATAATGCGATTCCTACATGAATACCGTTTTGCGAGTCTCAAATAGCGATTCCTTATGATTCGCTATTTGAGCCTCGCAAAACGGCCCGTTCATGAATCAGACTGTATCTTATTTGCGATTAGCTAATTGCTAATCGCAAGTAAGGAATACTCCCCATTCATTCCTAAGAGCCTTTAGGCCCATAGGAATGAAAGGGGAGTTAGGCCCATAGGAATGAATGGGGAGTTATTCCTTATTTGCGAATAGCAATTTGCTAATCGCAAATAAGGAAGATGTAGGAATCGCAATATTTTTTGCAATTCCTACATGAATCCCGTTTTGCAAGTCCTTAATAGCGATTCCTTATGAGTCGCTATTAAAGACTCGCAAAACGGGTCTTTGATGAATGTAGCAGAATGTGCTGTTGCCCGGTCCTATTTAGTGTAGGGTGGCCTAGGTTCCCTTCGGTCCCCCTTTCTAAATTGAAAAGGTGTGTAAAAAACAAAGAAATGTTCAGAACTTCCAACACCAGGACAAAAGAAGGATAAATGCAGGACCACTATTTCAGTGCAGGATTAGCCAGGCTTACTCTTTACTTGCCTATAAGTCAGAAAAAAACATCAGTTTGGTCTGTTTATTCTGACATCTTTCTTTGGAGGTTTGCCAATTGTTCAATTTTAGGATGGCAAGTTTCTGATGTTGCACGGGGAGGTTCGTTACACACTTGCTTGCCTAGTCATGCAAATACAGCCACCTCCCGACAAGAGGTTATATTTTAAAAAACGAATGAAGACAAACACTCCAAGCAGGAGGACGATTGTGTTTAGCTCGAATGATTAAAGGCATCTGTTTAAATATTCCCTTTGAATAAACCAACAGGTAACTGAATACTTTCAGCCTCGACGGAGCCGAGTGCGTTTTTTTATTTCCCTATCTGTACTTCAATCTTGTAGTTTATAAGTGGCTGATTACGTATTTTTAGTAATCTGGTTTCTGTGATGATTTTCTTTTGGGACATTGCCAGTAGTAATTGTTTTGACTGATCTTTGCTGCTCGAGGCATAATAATAAAGAAGCTTTTAGTCAGTGGCATTTTGCCCAAAATTATAAGTGAAATAAATTGCTTTATCTTGTTAAACATGGCAAATCTTTCTCTTTTAATTCTAACCATTCGCTCATTTAAGGATAATCTGATTTCCTTGCCACTATCACCTGAGCGACCCTGCACATAGTGAAATGTGTATCTAGACAATACATCGCCCTTTGTACAGATACGGGACACTGGCGTCCTTCCACACACTTGGAGTAGGGCGGAAATCTGTGTCCTATTTTGAGAAAGGGATGTGAGTGGCTCATGAAAATGTACTAATGTAATCTTACTTTCCAGTAATCTGCATTACCCTGATTAAGGTCCTCCTCATCCTAGTCATGTCCCCTCCCTCTATTGTTGTGTCTGTTCTTGTTTCTAGCAGGCATGCAGGCGAGTTGTAGGGGCTTATATAATAAACCATAAAAACTGACTAGCGTGTTAAGAGCCTTTTGGCAGGTTGGACAGCCTCAATATGGTAATGACTGGGGACGAGGTGGTCCTATGAGGGGGTGATGAGGACTTCGAATGAGAGCTTTAAAAATAACACATAAGGGCATATTATCAAGGATCTATCTCTGAGTTATCTGCACTTTCTCGCAGCCAAAGTTGCAATAAATGTATCGCCCCATTCACAAGCTGGTGCTAACAGCCCATATCACTGGTTTACCTGCAATAGCAGCCACAAATAAAATTGCTACAGATGACTCCGACAACTAATGCAAATGATATGCAGCGTAGGCGTTCTGGTGCAAAAAGCTGCAACAACACACTATCACAACATTCTCAACGACCAGCCCGATCTGCGATAAGAACACAAAACAGGCGATAAGCCGTGTTAGCAGCAGGAAATTAACACCTGCTCTGACCTGGTGTAAAGTCGGACGACACCCTGCACCAGAAAAGGTAGAGCCCAGACCAGAGCCAAACGTGAAGGGCAACAGATGCCATGGAGCCACTGATCATGCAGCTCCGAGCACAAACAGGGCCACAACACCCACCACCACTACCCCTAGGATCCCCCCCACCACCACCACCCCCTGGACCACCACGGAGACAACCTCCTCAGACCATCACGGCCTCCGCAACACAGGCCTGTAGTTCTCCTTTCTCATTGACGTACTCCACCGGCCAATCACACCTGTGTGTGGGTCCACGCGGACTACTGCCCGTGGGCCACACTGCGCTCGAGTAGGTCACACATTTGGGACTGAGTCTTGATTTAGCAATCTGAGAATTCATATCATCATGTACTGGCCTCATCGCAGATTGCATCTCCTCTCAGCCCCGGTGCCACTAAGTCTGTTCCACAACATTCATGGACACTCTCTGGTTGAACTTTGGTGGCGTCTGAGTTTTGACTGGGGGTTGTCTTCAACATCATGTGGGTGATACCAATTTGGTGGCAAAAAACGAGGCTGTACCATTCCACTCCTCCATTTGCAGCTTCTGGATGGCTTCTGCCCTCTGCAGATTGCCCGGGATGACAACTCCCACTGTCCCCCACAAACCTCAACCACATTCACCTTCAACATCGATGAGGACCCGCTCAGTCCGCGTGGCCCTACCTAAGTGCACCGCAAGTCACCGTCGTCCCATGGTGGTATGCTTGTGCAGGCCGCAGTGCATCCTGGGCCACTAACTCTGTGCAGCTCAAGTCTGGGACCCTGTCTGCTGAGATATTAGATGGCCTTTGAGATGATGGCCTTGGGTCATCAATGCCATGTGTATGTTGCATGTGCTGTTGGCTGCCCCCAGCCTCAACTGCGATCCACTAGGGCTCACACATCAAATCAAGTCATGGCCAGCCCTGATGTCGCATCACCGCAGGTGGCACACACCACCACCGCCAGGACCACCTCTAATCGCCAACTGCAAGTCGAACGAGTCGTACTGGTAGACCAACGGAGTTGCTCACACCTGTCGTGGATGCCATCATCTGCCTGAGACCCTGCTCAGCACTCCAGGTGCCACTAACTCAGTGCACCACAACTCATGGACCATTTCTGATTGAGAAGTGTGAAGTGGAGAACTCACGCAGCGATATAACTTTAGGCAGTGTCGGAGACCTGGGACGATGATGCATGTGTAACACACCCCAATGCAGCTGCATCAGGAATATCTGGAAGGGACACTATCCTAGACATTCTCTTCACATGAGTGTGCTCAGCTCTAGTGCCCCAACCTCAGTGCAGTGCAAGTCATGGACACTTCTGTTTGCTTATTGGATGACCTCTGTACTTGCTCCGGCTACCACCATGATGCTCCGCAGCTGTCTCTGTTATGCTGGTGTTTTCTGTTTCCATGTTAATAGTGTTCACTGTTCAAGTTGTTGCCAGCACCAACCACTCATTGCGGGCTGGCTTACACTCACCTCACACACATCTAGCAGAGGCATCACTGTACATGTGACCCTGCCTATAAAGGGGCGGTAGCCAGTTCCACAACCTATCTACGCGTGTCTGTGTGGTCATAATGAATGCATGAGGGCCCCTGGCCATACAACATCACATTGTGCTATGTACAGCGGATGCAACCATGTCACCGCTGGCAGCCGGTAAGACCTGCAGCTTTGTCTTCACCCACTCAATACGTAGGAGGAGTGGACTGGACCATCGTACGGAAGTCTAGCGTGGGTGTGTGAATGATAATTCCGGGGATATGGGCGTGGTTCCTTACATGAAACGTGCAAATGCATGTGTGTCTGTCACAGTGTGGGTTTCATTTGTGGGGAGAAGGTGGTCCCTGATCGGACTTAGACGCCCACATATGTAATCTAGTCTGGCTTCCATGAGCTCTGAAACCTCTGCACCTGTTCGGCCACCTCCTTTTGGCATTCTGACAGCTGGCATTGGAATGCAATGTGTGCCTCGGTGAAGTGTTGGGAGCCAGCGGTGGTGGCAGGTGCTTCCTGTTGTGTGGTCTTTGCAGGGGCTGGTGTCTCCTCTATGTAGCTTGCCTGCCCTGCTTCTGGGGTTGGCTTGCCTAAGATGTCCATGAGCTGTTGTAGGGCTTCAATGACAAAAGTGTGGTGGTCTTCCTCAGCATCACTGATGAGTTGTCTGGTCTGCTCTGTTGGAGGTGTTGTTTGTCCCTCTACAATTTGAAGGGGAGATACATGTTGACATTGTGTTGAAATGTATGTTGGGGCATTGTTCTTGTTTACATGCAGACTGTATGACAATGTACATTGTGACTGTTTGGGAGGTGCTGAATATTTGATGCGGGACAGTGGACACTCAGACTAGATGACGGATGTGACGTTGTACACATACATTTCAATCTCACAGTTTCCTGCTATATTAGATGTGATAGACCTGTTTCTGCGCATGAGTGGAACTAGTTCTGTCCTCTGTTCTGCAGTGTTGATGTTGCACTTTGTACCACATTGTCGTCTGATGTGCTGTGATTGCTCTGCATGTGTGCTGCAGTGTGCCAAGGGGATCAGGGACATGATCCTGGTCATTGTGGGTGTGCAGTGTGCTACTCATCGTTGTGCATGTGTACCATTGTGCCCTTCTCCCCACCTCCCTCAGTCCTTGGTCATTACTCACCCTGTTGATGTTTTGTCAGGTCCTATCGAGCTGTGTCCATACTCCCAACTCCTTGACTGTCTCCACACTGATGGGTGTGGCCTCCAGTTCCTCCAGCTCCTCCTGTGGCACAGTACTCCCACCTCCTGTCGCCATTGCTGCCTTCCTGTTGGCAGTGGGTTTGTGCTTGGTTTGGGTTTTTACAACCTGTCAGCGCCTCTTGGCCTCCTCCCTTGAGCTCCTTGAAACTCCAACTGCATTCACATTTCTCAAATTGGTGTTCAGTTGATGGTCATGTTTTGTCACCTCCGTGACTCTGATCTGGTTTTCCTGCGGATTGCACCCCGTCTTCCTCTTCCACTTCTCCTTGCCCTCCCCAGACCCTGAGGTTCCTTGCTGGTGGTGTGTGGGGCTTGTGGGGTTTGGGTTGGCCTCTGCACTCGGTCAGGATGCATCCATGGTGCTACGCAGTTTGATTTGGTTTTGGTGTGGTCTTTTTGTTGCTTTTATAGTGCATTTCCCCGCATGACGCAAGGGAATTGTAGGCCTGTCACTGGTTTTCGCAATTGGCCTCTTCGCAACTTTTTTTTGCGGGTGACGTTGACTTTATCGCAGACATTTGACACGTTCTCGTGAGACTATTGCATGGTACCGCTGTGTTGGGAATACAATGTTAACGCAGCGTTATCTTCCCATGGTGGACTGTGATGTGAAGAGTTGCGTTAAGCTAATTTTGTGGAACTATCACACATTCCTGAGAATATCCCCCTCTGGGTTTTATGAACTAACTTTGTTCGCTGTAGGTGCATGAGGTGGTCGGGTGTGGGCTGCTCAGAGCCACAGCCCACCATTAGCTTTTGACCATCTGGCACAATGAGAACATGCATTGCTGGGAAGGAGATAGCTGGTGCTCCTCTAAAGATGAAAGCTGGTCTATTCTGAAGTGAAAAGTGGCAGAGATGAGCTAATATTGAAGAATCTGAAACCAGAGAGGAGCTGCGGAGCTGCTGAGCTGCTGTTGTGCTCCCATTGCCTACATAAACTCAGAGTTTACCTGGTGTGTCTGCTGGATGCTAATTTTAGCACAAAATCAGGCAACAGCTTCTTGTGTCCGGGTTCCTAACTTGTATTGAAGCCTAGAAGTGTTCAGTACACTTGGAGTTATTATTTTTTAGTCATCAACGTTTTTAGTGTGATCAAAATCTCTTAAGTTTGGCCTATCGGCTTCCGAGGTCCTAAGATTGACGAAGCACAGGTGCACAATCTTGAAGACAGACTCATCTTAATGACAGTGGAGTCTGTGCTAAGTCTCATTCCCTTTCTAATGATGTAACCTGTAACTTCCACACTGCTGAAAATAGTGAGTTAGACAAGTGCACAAGAGGATGTACTGTTTCTAGCGGTGTGCTTGTGACAATGGCACAGATTATTATTCTTGGCTAATTTTGCCATCATCAATTGCACTAATTTACGGGTAATACTGAAACGTTTGTTCATTGTCTAATTATATCATGCAGTACTAAGACATTGAGAAACAGAAGTGCAGGTACTCTGTACCAGAGTACCAGCTTGTTTCTGAGAAGTCCTGGTACTCTCCTAATAAAAGTATTGCCTTTTTCTTGAGAAGTGCAGGTACTCTCCCTCTCAAAATAAAAAATTGCCGGAACTCAGTTAAACCATGATGTCATCATGAGAATACTTACTGTTTTTGGTTGCCAAGCATCAGAACAGATTTTGAAGTTGGATATGAGTTCAGCTTTCAGGAGGCAGAGCGGATAGCTGAAAATAAATAACCACTGACCTGCACTTGCCACATCCCCACTCCCTTTAGCATTTACATTTTTATCACCCGTCACCTTTTCGTCCAACCACAGTTTACTATCAACCCTATTGCCCCTGTCAACTATTTTAGACCCCTGCCCTCTCTTCCCTCAGAACCAGCCTCACATGAAAAACATGTTGCTACAAGTGTGAGAAAAGTGCCCTCTTTCTGCATGGTTGCCCACATTTATTTCTGAATTGCTGATGTACTTTGATTGAGTGTGCCCTGGGCTCCTGCTAATCAGGTACCCAGGGCCTACAATCTTTCCCTAAAACTGCATTGAAACCTAAACCTAATTGGCATCTCTAGCCATATGTCAGCCCATGGTAAATGGGACCATAGGTACCAGGGACACTGTGACCAGGGAAAACCTCTAAGGGCTGCAGCACTCATTGTGCCACCCTTTGAGGCTCCGTACCTTTACAAACACAAACACACTGCCTTTGCAGGCTGGGTGTTTTTGTGCAGGACAAAGTGAAGAGTCAACATGGCACACATCACTGTGTAATGATCAAATAGGACTAGCTATAGTTATAGGGGGAGGGGGACTCAAAGAAGTACGCTAGCTGGCAAACCTGTTGGTTTGTTCATGAAGCCCTCACCCACCAACCTAGTTGATGGCATGCTTCATCATCGGGCCCACCACAGTGACACGAAATGTGTCCCGGGTGTGCTTCAACGCCAGATTACTGCGGAGCTGGTATATTCGCTGAGTGTGCAGTGTCGTGAGTGAGAAAGTGAAGTTAAAAGCTATACAGTAGGTCCCAGTACCCGAGCGTAAATAAGTAATTTTAATGACTGGGCCTCTGTTAGCAGTAAAAAAGGCTGTTAGACGCGGTGGAGTGCGAATAATGACCTCCTGCGTCTAGTGTGGTCTACATGTTTCAGCTAGGCCTTATTGAATTTAAAACTGGCTTTCCTCAGGACCAAGTGAGTATGTGTATAAGGTGCAAAAGAACTAAATTATAGTGTTTGTGTTGTTGGTTTATGTGTCGAACTCGCTAAGGTGCGATTACATGTAAGAGGGGGATTCCCTCTAGTTTTGCTACATATAACAAGGACAGAGACAAAAGTACAAAGGAGAGTCTTTTTAGTATTGTGAGAAAAATATAATCACATTTTGTAGCCGACTTGTAAGGTGGGTGAACGACCTATATGCGGCTATGGTGTGGTCATATTTGACCTACATTGGTTTTAATAAGAACCGATTGTTGTGGTGAGCTAGGACAGCGTTTAATAGCATTTGTGAGGTACAAGTAAGTAAAGGTAGGTATCCTCACACTGGCTGTTTGCTGTCAATGGCTTCCTTGGGTCACCTAGCAGAGAAAAAGACCCAAGGACAAGGATAGTGAAACTAGTGGTTTACATCCAACCTGTAGGTAGAAAAGAGGTTGCTTACCCCAGTTGTAGTGGTAGTGTTGAGTTACTCACGCCATTCCCGGTCTAGATCCTCCTTGGACCTATCGTCCTTCTGTGGTGCCCGGAACGAGTGAGTGAGGACCTGGAGCTCGGGTTTAAGTAGCTCCGGTCGTTGGTTTCACCTGGGATAAGTGGAAATAGAGGGAGGGATGCACTCACGCTGTCTGCACTGTCATTGTTTATTATGCGCATGCGCTCGGGAGCGTTCTGCACGCATGCGCACATTAGGCTTGCAATTGATTTCAGAGACGCGCTTGTGGGGTGCATGTGCGAGAGCGATTAGCGCGTCTATGGTTGCACGTTTTGGGCACGTGCGGTGATTCCGAAGTGTAGGTGCTGTATAGGCACCTTGATTCGAGAGTTCTATTTACTTTTTCAGAGGGGGACACTTTGATAGACTGAGAGGCTGAGGGCACAGGGAACCAATTGTTTTTTTACAGGTTGATGGAGTTCCACGGAATGGAATCATTCAGGCCCTTTGTATGGGTGGACAGTCAGTATATTAATCGCTGTTCCACTTGTGCGCATAAGCGGCAGCCATTTTAAATACCATGGCCTCTCTACCCATCGCCGACAGCTAGCGTGTCTCTCTCTCTCTCTCCTGACCTCGCAGGCATCCCTCGCGTGCTGACAGCCCCCCGCTCTCAGATGCTGGGGCAATAAACCCCTCTTCAGCGCAACCCTGCCTCGGAACCCCATCCTGTTCCCAGCTCGACACCTCCCTCCACTCCTTTCATGATCCCGGGTCCTTTGATAAAAACCCCCTTTCCTCTGTGCCCGATTGTCCTGCTCGTTCCCAGGCCACCACCTGGCCTTGCGGATGCTGTTTATTGCCCCCATACAGTAGGAAGCTTCTCCCATCAAAGGATCCATGAGTTGATCAAAGCCCCCACCCCATGAGACCTGATCGACCACATACATTCCGGGAATCGGCGGAATGTCCAGCTGCGCGACAATCGTCACCTGTTGTGACCGGGGTGGGGACTTCTACTGTAAATGTGTATGGGAACGGGCCTGAAGCGGGGATTCCGAGGATGTCCTTCCATACTTCAAAGCATTTGCAAGAATGTGCCACATGCAATAAACTGTAATAAAGATCATAAACCTGTGTATAAGAGGCAGGGCCTCAGAGATGCGGTTAGAGCACCTCGAGAAGATACCCGGTTGTCTGATTTGACGTGTTCTGCTCCGTCGGAATAAAACTTCTGTTTCCTGCCTTCCAGTCTCCAGCGCCTGCCTCTTTGTTTGGTAACTTGAGTGGTAATAGAGGCGGTTAGCGCCGGGCAACTTTGAAAAAGGTCATCGGCCCTACCTTTTTCCACAGTGTGAGGATACCTACCTCTACTTACTTGTACCTCACAAATGCTATTATCCGCTGTCCTAGCTCACCACAACAATCGGTTCTTATTAAAACCAATGTAGGTCAAATATGACCACACCATAGCCGCATATAGGTCGTTCACCCACCTTACAAGTCGGCTACAAAATGTGATTATATTTTTCTCACAATACTAAAATGACTCTCCTTTGTACGTTTGTCTCTTCCTTGTTATATGTAGCAAAACTTGAGGGAATCCCCCTCTTATATGTAATCGCACCTTAGCGAGTGCGACACATAAACCAACAACACAAACACTATAATTTAGTTCTTTTGCACCTTATACACATACTCACTTGGTCCTGAGGAAAGCCAGTCTTAAATTCAATAAGGCCTGGTTGAAACATGTAGACAACACTAGACGCAGGAGGTCATAATTCGCACTCCACCACGTCTAACAGCCTTTTTTTTACTGCTAACAGAGGCCCAGTCATTAAAATTAATTATTTACCCTCGGGTACTGGGACCTACTGTATAGCTTTTAACTTCACTTACTCACTCACGCCACTGCACACTCAGCGAATATACCAGCTCCGCAGTAATTTGGCGTCGAAGCACACCCGGGACACATTCGGTGTCACTGTGGTGGGCCCGATGATGAAGCATGCCATCAACTAGGTTGGTGGGTGAGGGCTTCATGAACAAACCAACAGGTTTGCCAGCTAGCGTACTTCTTTGAGTCCCCCTCCCCCTATAACTATAGCTAGTCCTATTTGATCATTACATATAATCCTGGGGATACGGATTAGCTTTTCTAGTCCTCTCTCTCTACTTTGATTTGGTCACACATCAGTGTGTGCCATGCCTACAACCCAGTGCCCTGGCATAGGTCAGTCACCCCACTAGCTGGTTGCACTATACCAGTGGTGAGGGTACAGGTGCATGAGCCCCATACCCCTACAGTGTCTAAATCCATTCTTAGACATTGTAAGTGCTGTGCTGCCATTAAGAGTGTATGGCGCTGGGAGTTAGTCATTACGAACTCCACATCACCATAATGGCTATACTGAAAATTGAGAAGTTTGGTATCCAACTTCTCAGCACATTAAACCCACACTGATGCCAGTGTGGGATTTAATGAAAAATGCACACAGAGGGCATCTTAGAGTTGCCCCCTGAAAACCAATCTATCACTAGTGTCCAGGCTGAGTGGCTGCTTTCAGCTGCCACCACCAGACATGTTTCAGGACCCCTGGGGTGAGAGCCTGCTGTTCTCTGGGGCCTGAAACAATGCACATCCTGGGACGAGGTGGCAAGCCTCCTCCCCCAGGATGGGTAGGGTTCATGAAGGAGAAGCTTTAAAGGCTTGTCGCCTTTGTGAGCTTCCCCAGACCACTTGCTGATCTCAGCAACTGTTCCCCACTGGTTCTGATCCCCACTTTGGGGGGGAGAACCAGTGGAAAAAACAAGTAGGGAGAGAGGTGTGCCCACCTCTGCCAGCTTCACCACTCAGGTGGAGGAGGTGAGGTGAAGCACAACTCTCAATCCATGCCATCTTGAAGATGGAGGGACTCAGCCAACCAGGGACAGGCTCAGGCCCACCTCCCACTGGAGGGTGCCATAATAGGGGGTGTGTCCATCCAAGGGAAGGGACCCATTGGTCCCTGCCTTTTACCTACCTATAACTCCCCTACATCTACTATTTAGGGGCCCCCTGAACCTTGCTTCCTCAGACAAGCAAAAATTACAAGAAGCAGAAGAAGAAGGACCGAACAGATGTGCAGCAGCTAACAAGAGGAAGACGCCCACTGACTTGGCCCCAGCCCTACTGGCCTGTCTCCACCTCAAACCTGCTCCTGCGAATTCCTGGTGTGTCCTGCAGCCAACAACCTTGAAAACACTGAAGGACCTGCCTGCCTGCAACCACAAAACTCACGTGAACACAGGATTTGTTCATCTGCAACCCTTTGGCCTTGGCTTGAAAACGGGTATCCGCACCAGTCAGCGTCCCCGACTACGGCCCGATCTCGAGTGGAAAAACACCACAAGGAGGTCACCCAGCGATCCTGACCCAAGATCCAGCAACCCCTGACCTGCCTCAAGCCTCCAGCCAATGCCTGCAGCATAAATCCAGAACCGCAACCAGGAGCTGGTGAGAAGATCCAACCCCAAATGGCACCCCTGCACCTGACGCCCCACGGCCTTTTGTGTCCAAACCGATGGTGCCTAACCAACCCCTAATTTCCCAACTTACCTCTCAAAGTGGTGGTCGCACCCAGAAAACCTTCGTCCCCAAGCCTGCAGTGCCTTTGCAAACCCGAGGTTACTTATTGAAAACAACAGGGCGCCCGACGTCGAAACAGCACCCTGCACCCGGCCACCCTAGTGCCGCTGAGGGTGCATCTTTGGTGCTAATTTGTTTCCCCTTATTGCCCTGAGCTACAGCCCAGGAGCTTTGCTCCCACAACCAAGAGGCCTGCTAGTCACCAGCCACCATCCGGAGGCCCCTTATCCCCATTGGATAACATTGGGCCACAGCACTCTGCACCCAGCTGCCCTAGTGCCGCTGAGGGTGTAACAAGAGTGCATGCATGACCCTGGCGGACCCCTGAGTGTACCCCCAGAACCTAAACCCCCACTACCAAATACTTACCTCAAAACCAATAACACGTATTTCCTCCAAAGGAAAACATTGGCTGGTTTTCTGTGAAAAGTTTCTAATTGTGGAGTTTGAAAACCTAAAGAAATTCTTTTAAATTGCACTAATAACAAAAACGATTTTACTTAACTGTTTATAGGAATTGTCCCAGAATAGTATCCAGGTATACTACTCTGAGTAAGAAAAGTAATCTCAAAAGTAACTTACCTGTAATTTTACTGAAAAACCCATTCAAGTCTATGTACTGTATTTACAAAGTATTGCATTTCTCAAAAACCATACTGTAGGTCAAATTAAAGTTCATTTACTATTACAAATCTAAACTGTATTACAATGTTATATTTACTGCAAAGTACTTATCACTTACCTGTGCCAGGCCTGCGTGGTTCTAGAAAGAAAAGAACTAAAATAATATTTTTATACAAAAATAAGTGGTCTAAAGTTCAGTCTTTGAGTGTGTGAATTCATTTTCTGACTGAGAATGTACAACAAATGCTTAACACTGACCTCTGATACTGCCTTTCTGCTCGACCATACTACCACAAATAGAGAGTGAGTTGCTATCTAACTTAATCTCTGCCTACCTTTGGAGTTCCACTGGACTCTGTGCACACTATACCTCTCGTTAGTATAGTATATACAGAGCAAGCTTCCTACAGCAAGGTGCTTTTAAGTAGCCCACTCCATCCTACTCACACCTTACATTAAAATGGGAGGCAGGTGGAGCGAGCCACAATAATATCTCTAGCAGAATGTATTTCCTGGTAGAAAGAGTGACCCTTGACCCCACCAGGTAGGTCGCTACCCCTCCGCAAAGCACCTCCTGTGTCTCCCTGCCCCAGCTGCCGCTGCTGAGGAAGATCGAGGCCCTCCACCACCCGCAGGCTACCACCTGCGCCTCTTCCTTGGTGGCCAGTGGTAGACCGTAGGTAGGTTTGTTCATCCTTCACTTTATTGCTTTTATTGTTTGTATTTTCATTGTTGTGTACATGACTGCTGATGTCTGTCTTGCCCCGCTGCCTATATGTTGTCAGTGCCCCTTTTTCTTCCCTCTATTCCCCTCGCTGTCCCCTTGCTCTCTCTGCCCGGTCTTTCCTTCTGTACCACTCGCTGCCCCGTGTCTCTGCCCGGTTTTCCCTTCTGTTCCCCTCGCTGCCCCTGTGCCTCTCCGTCCAACTGCCTTCTGTTCTTAGCTGCCCCTGTATTTCTGTGTTCTGTATTTTGCCTCTGTGCCACTCGTTTTTTCCGGTATTTCCGTGCCTTTTTGCCTTCTGTGCCACTCATTTTTCCCTCGTTTTTTGTGCCCCTTTTGCTTTCTGTTCCACTTGTTTTTCGTGCTCGTCTGCCTTCTGTACCACTCGTGTTTTTTTCCCTCGTTTTTGTGCCCCTTTGCACTCTGTTCCACTCATTTTTTGTGCCCTTCTGCCCTCTGTGCCACTCGTTTTCCCCTTGTTTTTGTGCCCCTTTTTCCTTCTGTTCCACTCGTTTTTGAGCCCTTCTGCCTTCTGTGCCACTTCTTTTTCCCTTGTTTGTGTGCCCCTTTTGCCTTCTGTTCCACTCATTTTTTGTGCCCTTCTGCCCTCTGTTCCACTAGTTTTTTGTGCCCTTCAGCCCTCTTTGCCACTTGTTTTTCCCTTGTTTTTGTGCCCTTTTGCCTTCTGTTCCATTCGTTTTTGTGCCCTTCTGCACTGTGTTCCACTCGTTTTTTATGCACTTATGCCCTCTGTGCCACTTGTTTTTCCCTCGTTCTGTGCCCCTTTTGCCTTCTGTTCCACTCGCTTTTTTGCTCTTTTGCCTTCTGTGCCACTCGTTTTTCCCTCGATTTTGCGCCTCTTTTTACTTCTGTTGCCTTTATTGTCCCTCACCGCCCTCGCCGCTGTGTTCCCTGCGGCCCGCCTCCCTGACGGCCCACTGCCCATTCGCTGCCCCCGCCTCCAGCCTCGCAGCTGCTGCTCCCTCCCAACTCCCCCATATATGCAGGCCTCTGCACGGCCGCGGCGCTGACGTGCCAAAGGTAAGCCTAAGGTAAGCCTGTCCGCACCTGAACTGCGCCCAGTGCGAGAACCCCTGGCCCCTGCACCCGCCACGACGACCGCCGCCACTACGATGCTAGCACTCTGCACGCTCTCTACTCTGGACGGAGCAACACCTGCTTTAAGGCCACCCCGAAATGCACACACAGCCCCTTCACCTGCCGAAACTGCTGAAACAGCAGCTACACCAGCCTCAGAGCTGACGAACCACCAGCCAAGAAAGACCGCAACCACCTCCAAAGCATACTACTGAACACCCGCTCCACGCGCAAGCATGCCGTTGAGCTCTGGGTCCTACTCGACACAGCATCCCCGGATGTCGCATTCCTGACAGAGACCTGGTTTAATGACTCCCCCGCACCCGACATCGCCATAGCAATCCCAGACGGCTACAAGATCAGCCGCAGAGACCACACCAACGGAATCGGAGGAGGAATCGCCATCGTCCACAAGAACTGCATTAGGGTCGGGACTAGCACTGACGACACGCTCAGTACCGACAAACACATGCTCTTCCAGATGCACACAGGCCCTAACTCCACCCTCAGAGGCACCCTCGTCTACCGACCCCCCAGACCCTGCCCCCAGTTCAGCGACTCCATCGCTGATTTGATCAGCACACACACCCTGACATCCACCGACTACCTCCTCCTCGGAGACCTGAACTTTCTCCTTGAGAACAGCAACAACTTCACAACCCTGATCAATAACCTCGCCAACTTCGGACTGAAGCAACTCGTCACAACCCCCACCCACTCCACCGGCTACACACTCGACCCCGTCTTCTCCTCAAGCCCGCACGTCTCCATCAGCCACACCACCGAACTCCTCTGGGCCGACCACAGCTGCATCCACTTCGCCTTCCAGAAGCCCACCACACACCACCGCACCCAACAGATCCCCCGCCGCTGCTGGAGCAAAATCACCGAAGACCAACTACATGCTAGCCTCGCTGTCAGCCCACCCACTGAACCTTCCAACACCGACCATGCTGTCCACAGCCTCAGACGCTGGATCGATGACTGAGCCAACACCCTCACCCGCTGAAGAAACCAGTAAGAGGGCCAGCTGGTTCACACCAGAACTCTTAGCCTCCAAGCAAGCCTACCAGAAACTAGAGAAGAAATGGCATAGTGAACAAACTCCGGACAGCCACGCAGCACACAAGGACGCCATCTGCAACCACCATCACCTCATCAGGGAGGCCAAGAGGACCTCCTTCAAAGACCGCCTCGACAACAAAGCACACAATAGCAAAGAGCTCTTCAACATTGTGAAGGAATTCTCCAACCACCGCTCCAACACCAACGATATCCCGCCATCGCAAGCCCTGTGCGACTCCCTCTCCACCTTCTTCCACCGCAAGATAGCAGACATCCACAACAGCTTCAACACCCAGACAGCCCCAACAGACAGCAACACAACAGACACTCCGCACACCATCGACCACGACCCCCTGCTAGCCTGGGCCAGCGTGAGCATCGATGACACCATCAAGACCAGGCGCACAATCCACTCCGGCTCTCCATCAGACCCATTCCCGTATCACGTCTTCAACAGAGCAAGCAGCTCCATCACACCCCACCTGGGCAATGTCATCAATCTCTCCCACGAGACCGCGACCTTCCCAGAGATCTGTAAACACGCCGAGATCAACGCCCTACTTAAAAAACCTAAGGCAGTCCCAAGAGACCTCAAGAACTTTCGCCCCATCTCTCTGCTCCCCTTCCCGGCCAAGGTCATCAAGAAAACCGTCAACCAACAGCTAACCGGATACCTCGAAGAAAACAGAATCTTTGACCCTTCCCAGTCAGAGTTCTGCAGCAAGCACAGCACCAAGACTACCCTCATCGCCGCCACCGATGACATCAGGACCCTGCTGGACAACGGCGAGACCGCAGCACTCATTCTCCTAGACACCGTCTGCCACCGCACACTATGCGCACGCCTCCACTCCGCAGGGATCCGAGACAAGGCTCTGGACTGGACCACTTCCTTCCTCTCCGGCAGAACCCAGAGTGTCCGCCTCCCCCCATTCCGTTCCGAAGCCTCCGAGATCATCTGTGGCGTACCCTAGGGATCCTCCCTCAGCCCGACTCTGTTCAACATTTACATGGCCCTACTCGCACACGTAGCCCGACAACACAACCTCAACATAATCTCCTACATCGATGACACTCAGCCGATCCTCTCCCTCACCAAGGACCCCATCACAGCCAAAGCCAAACTCCACGAAGGAATGAAGGCATTCGCCGACTGGATGAAGACAAGCCGTCTGAGGCTGAACTCGGACAAGACGGAGGTCCTCATCCTCGGCTCCAAACCTTCAGCCTGGGATGACTCCTGGTGGCCAACGGCACTGGGGCAGCCCCGACACCCACCGACCACGCACGCAACCAGGAAATCATCCTCGACTCAACGCTCTCAATGACCAAGTAAGTAAACGCTGTCTCCTCCTCCTGCTTCAACACCCTCCGCATGCTCCTCAAGATCTACAGATGGATCCCGACAGATACAAGAAAGAGAGTTACCCAGGCCCTCGTCAGCAGCAGACTCGACTACGGAAAAACCTTCTAAGCGGGAGCCCCGACCAAGCTTATCAAACGACTACAACGCATCCAAAACACCTCAGCACGACTGATCCTCGGCGTACCACGCCACGGCCACATCACCCCCACCTGAGAAACCTGCACTGACTCCTTGTCAACTAGAAGATATCCTTCAAGGTCCTCACCCAAGCAAACAAGGCACTCCACAAGACCGGCCCAGCCTACCTCAACAGACAGCTCTCCTTTTACATCCCCAATCGGCAGCTACGCTCTGCTGACCTCTCACTCGCCACTGTCTAGTGCATCTGAGGAACAACCACCGGTGGGAGATCCTTCTCCCACCTGGCCGCTAAGACATGGAACACCCTCCCACTGAGCCTTCAACAGACCCAAGACCTGCTGACCTTCAAGAGGATACTCAAGACCTGGCTGTTTGGTCCGTATCGTCCCCCCAGCGCCTCGAGACCGACGTGGGTATGTAGTGCGCTTTACCTATTGGTTGATTGATTGATTGATTGATTGATTGATTGACATGTTAGGATGGCGCCAGAGACATCCAAAATTTTAAATTGAAACATGCACTCTCATTTACATCAGACATCTCTCTTTCCAGCTTGGTCTTGCTGAGCAGCGCTGGTTTGCTGGTTGGACCACAGCCTTTTTGTGACAGGCAAATTATGTGCCGTCACAAAAATACCACAATTTTGCTTTTTTAGCAGCATATTTGTTGTTTTGGGTTCGCATAACTTGGCAAACCAGTCCGCGATGTCCCAGGGAGGCTCAACAGTGCAAAAAGGTGTACTGTGGGTGGGGGGCACTGGCGCATGGTATACAATTTTGCGGCTTCAGCAGACCTGCTGAACCATCTTTCTGGACAAAGATCTTCCCTTTAGACTTGGCAACAAAAATGCTGGCACCCCCTCCTGCTTTTCTTTGTGCATGCACAGTACTTGTGCATTGAAAGGGGTCATGAAGGGTGCTCTGGAAGTGATGCTCATGCCTTTTAGCACTACATCACCCCATCTCAATAACAATTTACATATGTTAGTTCATTACAAGAAGAGTTTTTTAGTAGGCTGACATTGTGAATGGAAAAAGACTTTGGGTGTCAGAACTTGGGGGAGGGGTGAATGTTTATGAGTTTCACAATTTCAAACTTACGTAACAGATAGTGATTTTATAAAGGAAAAGAGGTGAGTATTATGCAATCTCTTTACTCACTGCTTTATTGACAAGATTTTAACAAATAAACTATATTACCCTTAAAGTCTGTATTTGAAGCAGTAAATGAAAGACACCAATACAACTGAGGCTATAAAAGGACAGGCCCTCTGCTCTCCTCCTTCCTTGTTGTGAGAAAAGGATAACTAAAAGTCTGTGCTAATTCCAATCAGCAAAAAGAATAGATTGTGCCGTCCTAGCCAGGATTCAGATTTACCTGAGGAGTCAAGTTGTATTCCAGGTAGCATTGTTTCATATTTCCCCTTTGATAGTCAGATTGAAGACTGGTTTGCTAAGGGAACCAGGATAAAATGTACAGGTCATTAGGGTGGGTGAAGTAGGGAGGGATACTTCTCATCTCAAGTCCTTAAGAAAAGGAGGACTCTCCTTCACAACCTGTTAGGAGAATCTGCAATTTTAGAACAGGACAAGGAGCTTTAAATTATGCATGTTTAAATCACATTTATTATGGTTAATGTTGCATGCTCAACTGGCTTACAGTAGAAAGTTTTGAAGGTAGAGACTCTAGACCAGTTCCTAGTGCCTTCCCACAAAGCCATAGATGACATTGCTGATCTCGCTGAATGTGCATCAAACTGGTCTGTGTCAATCCCAGCTAAAAACATAGCATATTTGACCCACCTGCTTATGGTAGCTGGAGAAACAGGCAAACCGGGCTGACTCAATACTTTTAATAGCTGTGGCCATTGTGTTCTCTGATCCCTCATAACTTCCACATATCTAGAAAGGCATATAATTGCATATAGTTTTGAATGGAATGGAAAACTTGGGAAAGGAAAATGCGTGGAGAAACACTTAATACGTCTGACTATATTGAAATATATGCTGTCCGGGGTGAAACCCACCCCTTGCATGTTCACGGCCCTATTCTAGACTCTCCCGAAGGTTACTAAACACAATAGAATTACTAATTTGGCAGAGAAAAGTTTGAAAGACAATTCCCCATTATCTACCAATGATTCACACAGATTTAAAACTTGTTTATGTCCCACATAGCAGTATATCTAGGATTAGGTGGATTCATAAGCCTGACAGCTTTCATGAGCCTACAAACCAAAAGATGCGCCCCTGTTTGCTTCTTATCCACCAATGCTATGCCTTGCTAAAATAGCTGATGTATTCCAATTTACTGTCCTCTAAGATCTTGGTCTTGTCCCTAAAGAGGCCAAGAAATTGAGGGCCATGACTACATCCTCTAAAACTGGATCCGCATTCCTTTTTAAACAACAACTAGTTCAACAAGTCCATGCTAGTCCATATGCCTTAAGAGTTCTCCTCGCCCATGATGCCTCAATATAAACTGAAGCAACCTCTACAATTACTGACAAATCTCCAACTGGCTTGAGAGATTCTATACCACCAAACTCAATGTGCCCTTATGGCTAGCTCGTCCAACTTTCCATGCAGGTTTCTTTAGATTTGAGGTGCATCAGGAAGTAATATTGGAAGATCCACCAACAAATCTAATAGAAGTGGATACCAAGGTCGGAATCTCCATAGAGAGGTGACTATAACTACCTTAGGTTACTGCCTAAAGAGATACTTTAGTCATCTAGATATAATGATGAATGGAGCAAAGGAGTAATGGGTCTCCCCTGACAAACCCTTTAAGAATGCATCTGGAGCCAGAGCTTATGGATCTGCCCTCCAACAAAACAAATTGGGAAAATGATTTGTTAATCTGGAGGCACATAGGTTGATATGAAACGATCATAAGCGGTCTTGAATTTTCCTGAAAACTGTGATGTCTAATTGCCACTTACTGCTGTCCAGAAGATTCCATGTCGAGCACCAATCCACAACCAAATTGCTCTATCCTGGAAGGTATTCCACCCTCAGGGAGATTTGATACTGAAGGCAAAGTCCCCATAATGTCTTGGCTATTTCTGTGAGGAGTTTTGGTCCTGTCTCTCCTAACTTGTTGATGTATCTGACCGCTGTCAGATTGTCCCTTCCTAACACAACTGAGCATCATGCCTTTCCTTTCACCAGGCTTTGAATTGAAACAAGATCATACAAAAGCTTTAAACAATTTGCAAGATCTGACAACTCCGTCTCTGACTATCGTCCCCAGTCCAGACATTGCCACCCACATCTGCTCCCCATTTATGAAGATTGGCATCTGACTCTAATACAATGTCTGGGGAAGTCAGAAAAATTAAGAGCCCATTTTAGGTGACCATGTGGTCAAGTCACCACTCTATGTCCCCCTTTTCCTCTCTATCTAGGGGAATAAACTGAGAGTATGTTAGTTCTTCAGGCAAGTGTTTTTTTTTTAGTCTCTGAAGTCCCCTGTAATTGAGCAGACCTGGGAATATTGCCCTGGGAGACCAATAGTGAGCCGGCGCTGGTGGATGAGTTCCCAGGAGCCATACCATGGCTCGGGGAGGGGGCCCCGTTCCTCCTTTAAAAATCACACTGTCGTCCCTGGGAGATGGGGACCCAAAGGCTGTATAATGGTTAAGTGATGTCTTCTTCCCAAAAAGTATATGACGGGCCCGGAGTATGGGGTCTCCGGGACATCCCAATGACTCGGGAGGGCAGCTACCTGTAGATATAGATATTGATTTAGACATAGATATAGATATATTTTACAGTAGTAGTCACTACTGTTTGGTTACAGTTAGGACCTGGTAACCATAGAAAATGGATTGTTTGCTGATAACTTTGACGTTGTTACCATAGAAAATTGATTTGTTTGTTTGCCAATAACTTTGATGCTGTTTGACGAATCTTCACATAAGGTTTAAAAAAAAGTTCACGCACCTCAGTTCCTTCCTTGAACGCGATGGGTTGATCCATTAAGCTGGTACCAAGAAAAAAAGTTTGTGATTTGGTGTAAATCCGTTGCACATTTTTTGAGACATTAAGGTTTGAAATGTATAGATAACTGGATGGTTGGGTCTGCAGGACTCTTGTATGAGTCCCGAGTGGCGGAGGGGGCTTTTTTTCCCCATGGAGGCTTGTGCTCTGATTGACTAGCCACAACATGAAGAGAGATATTGGGGCTGCTATTACAAGACATGTTGACTTGGTCTGAGTGTACAGACACTTTTGTAAGGATAAGCCGCGTGGGAGATCAACATAGGGACCCTCCTGGGACCGAATAAAATATAATAGTCAGGGTGACCCACTTATTCCGGCAATCATCCTGCGGGAGTATAGGGGCCCGTGCTGGCTTCCACAAAAGTACTGCAGGATCTGAAAACCAACTAAAAAAGGAGTTGTGAGTATCTGTGGAGGCTGCTCATAGGCTGTTGGTCTTGTGGCTAACCTACACTATGTTAAGCCAGAGGGTGGCCACGTGCATGGGATTGGGGCAGAGCCTGGCCACAGGACTGGCCTGCAACCAATCTCATTTTGTGGATAGTGAAAAAGTGTATGCGGCTGCGGTTATGCTGAACACGGGGGATGGAGCGCATTACCTTGTCACGCGTCAGGCCCTGCAGCCAAACCCATGCTTCAAAAGCCTGTCTTGCTGCCGGCCCTAAGGCCATGCATTGCAAGGGGTTAGGAATTAATGTCCCCCCTCATTGTTTCTCTCTCGTTGTGGCATTGAAGGGTCTCTTTGCACTGTGCCAAGACTACAGTGCGCAAAAAGGCATGTGACAGGTCAATATGCAAAATTATGTGAGCTATTAAATGCTACAATTAGCTTTTACAATTACTTCTGGTTTGATTCCCATTGTCGTATCAGACTTTAATCAATCCTGTATGTGTTGGTAAAATGAGCTGGTTAGCATCTTGCCCCCAGGAGCCCAATGGAACACAACAATATCCATTACAAATACTGCCTCATCGCCTTTTACTGCTCCAGACCCCAAAGAAAAGCATATAAACAATACTTAGTCCCCGAGCTAACGGAATACAATATTAAAGAGAAATTAATTTCGTAGTTTCAGTCCAAAAAAATCCTCCAGATTGTGCCTTTAAACAGTATATTCTTTATTTTCTATGTGTAGATATTTGGAGTCACAAATTCTAGGGGATGATCCTGTGTGCTTGGTATCATCCAGTGTAGCCAAACAGCCGACACGTGTTTCGTCCTGGGCGAAATCACCCATTGACTTCCTCAGGGCTACAGTGACAAGAGAAATTAAAGAAATACATATGTTGCACTTGGTTTTACCACCTGATTAACATCTACTAGAAGGATAGTAGAACTAGAATAAAAACATAGGCAATTGGAGGATAGAGTCCAGTTGTCTCTAAGAGACACCCAATTCAATTCAATTCATGAAGCTTTATTCGGCACATACATAATTACCATAAAAGCACAGAAACATATAAAATACAAATATTACAAAATACAGAACAAAGAAAAAATATCATAAAAATACAGACACTGTTCCTAAAATAGCATACTTTTACGTGCCTTCATAGACCGATTTAAAAAGGTAGCACTATAAAAACAAATATCAGCACACTCCATATTAAATAACAAACTCATTGCCTGATTAACTGTACATGTACCATATTTAACAAACATGGGTTTCAAATAGACAAATCGAAAATTCATGTACAGTTTACAAATCAATAAAAAGTGCAGAGTGCTTTGTTTGGTAATGCCATCACACAAACATGGCCCAATCGGATGTTTCTTAAGGTTTGGCAGGGCCACTAAGGGATGTGCTACGCCAAACCTCAACCTGGTTAGCACAAACTTATGGGATGGCCTAGTCACCATGGCTAAGTAACGTGGGAAACCTTCATTTGTGTTGTATTTACTGTAAAACATGACTGTGGACAAAGATCCAAAAGCTGAAACCCGTTTCCTTGCTTTTTGGGCGAGGGATGTAGTTTTCAGCTCTACTTTGGATATCTTAGATGCGGCACTAGGGACAATCAATACATTTATATTAAATATTTCTAAGTAACAGTCAGCAACATATTTTAACCATGGGATATTGCGAAATGTATCCAGTGATAAACAATCCTCTATTATAGATCTATTAAAAGCCTTTTCGTCCTGAAGCCATATCGATCGCCATAGCATAAGTGGCCTCATGGATAATAGATCATCTAAAAAATGGATATCCAATTCCCGATGGATCAACTCAGTCGGGGCAGAGGTAGGTAAACATAAACGTTTTTTTTAAAAGAGTTCTCCTCCAATTGCAGGTTATGGGAGCATATGTGACCCGAAGCCCCTGCTCCGTACATTGCGATGGTGACACATCTGGCTTGATAAATATGGAGCATATCCCTTGTGCGTCTGTCACCAACTTTTGCCGCAAATCTAAAAACACCATGTGCATTTTTCGCCATTTTGTTACTAATATTGTTGAATTCATTAGTCCACTTTCTGTTTTTCGAGAAGGTTATACCAAGATAGCTGAATTTATCTACTTCTTGCACCTTTTCACCCTCGATAAAAAAGGCATTAGAGGTTTTGCGTCTAGCCCCACAAGTCATTGTATGCATTTTCCCCTTGTTGATAGACAGTTTTCTATCCTTGATAAAGGTAGAAAATCTATCGATCAGACGCTGTAGTCCGCGGGTGTTCTTGAAAGCAGGACAGCGTCATCAGCGTATAATAACACTGGTACAGAAACGCCTTTAATTTTAGGGGCATCAGCATTTACGTCTTTTAAAATGGAGTCAATTTCATTAATGAACAGTATAAAAAGTAGGGGGCTAATACGCAGCCCTGCCTAATCCCTCGTTTAACCCTGAATTTTGGGGTGCATTCACCTATAGCGCCATAGCGCACACAGGTTTCTAACTTTTCGTATAATCTAGCAAGAAAGAAGATTATACCCTCTGGTGCTCCTAGCTGTAACAAGGTTGGCCACAGTATAGTATGGTTGACCATATCGAAGGCACTACTTAAATCTGCAAAGCAGAGGTATAATTAGCCCTGTTTAGCTTCAGTGTATTTACCTATCAGTAAATCAAGATTAATACACTGGTCGAGTGTTCCCTGACCCTTCCTAAACCCGAACTGACTTTCGGCCAGGACGCCCTCTTGCTCAACCCACTCTTCTAGTCTAACCAACATAACTCTTCTCATGATCTTAACTGAGGAGTCTAGAAGAGAGATGGGGCGATAATTTCTTACATCAGATCTACTACCCTTTTTGTGAATCGGGATTATGATGGATTCCCCGCAGGTTTTTGGTGCCACTGTACATACTGCAGCATTAAAAACAATGGCCAACAGAGGGCTCCACATCTCTGGGGCTGCTTTATAAACATCTATAGGGACCCCATCAGGTCCCTGTGCTTTGCCCTCTTGCTAGCACTAATGCCAAGCTCGACCTCTTTAGCAGTTATGCCCAATGGAATGGTGGGCCATCTACTAGGGTTGTTATCGACAAAGTTAAAGGAACCAAATATTTGGGAGAAATGCGAGACCCAGTCATCACTAGAAACGTTGGATGTTAGCTCAGGTATGTTTTCCTCCTTAAGAAAAGCAGAGTTAACTGTTGCCCAAAACAGTGTATTATTAGATAACTCTGCGGCTTCATTAAGTGAGTCCCAAGCCTGCTGCTGCATCTCACCCTTCCTCCTCTTCAGTGCTTGCTTATACTCTAGTCTTAATTTGACGATTAGGCTGGGGACCCTTGGCTTTTTTGCAAGAGCATGTTTTAACTTAATTAGTAAACTGGTAAACAAATGGTCGAACCAACCCGGTCCATTTCTACATTGTGCTTTTTTAGGTCTAGGGAACCTGGCATCGATGGATTTATTAATGCTATTAAAAGCAGTTAAAACCCGTTCGTGATCTGTATCATTATCAAGAATAAGGGCAATGTCAATCAAACTTTCTTTGATGATAGAACTTAACAATTCTTTAGCCTTCTCCCCTACCCATCTTATTCTTACACCATTGGGTCTGTGTGGCTCCACGTTAGTAATTGTGGAACCTGCTTCCACAGTGCTTCTCCCCCACAGGGTACATTCCAAAATTATACAATTGTGGTCACTTAGAGAAGTGACCTCAATCCTGGGGGGGGGGGGCACAGAATGGGGTAATATTCGATGAGACAATCACATGGTCGCTAACTGAACTGCTCTGCTTGTTCTTAAAGGTAGGAAAAGTCTGACCCAGATCATCTTTAGCAAAATCTAGGATTTACAGGTCATGGCAACCCATAAACTTATGTAATAATTTGCCATAGCTGTTATGTCTGAAATGCAAGTCATCCAAACCAACATTATTGATAACCCCACAGACCTTTTGGGTTGACAGTTCACACAGCGGTAAGTTAAAATCGCCCACCCAAATAAAATCAAATAAAACATTTAATTCAGAGCTAAAATTATCAATTACACTAGCCAAATCATAGACTATTGTCGTCCTGGAATTATCAAACACATTATTGTAGTAAATAGTAATATATTGCGCCCTTGGTCCGCGATGAGCCAAAGAATCTGTACGTGCGCACCCATGCTGAAATACCTTTTTACTACAATTTGTCGCTTAATAGAAACCAAGATCAAAAGGCCACCTTTAGCTCTCCCTGAGGTTGAGCCTTGTGCCACCAAACTATAAGAAACAAACCCCTCGTAGTTTACATCTTCCCTACACCATGTTTCCTGGATGCAAAGAATATCATGGCTATTAATAAAGTTCATCCAGCCCAAAACATTCCCCTTAGACTTTAGTCCAGCGATGTTTCAACTAACAATTGTGATACCATTAGAATGCATAGTACTTATAGCATCCAATGCAACAATAGTATGTGTACCATCCCCCGCCTGCGAGTTACCATTTGATGCATCCCCACAGTCATTGATCGCTGTTGGACCACCCGTCAAGAGTTGCTCTGAAACTGTATGCAGGACGTTTGGCTCAATTGCCTGACTATTTATGATCGCCCTTACAGGTGACCCACAGCCCTCTATATGTCAATTGTTTGTGTCCAAGGAGCTTAGAGCTTGGAACCTGTTTTGCATTGTTAATTCAAAGACAGGGTGATGAATAGGTATAAAGGGTCTGCTTCTGCTGGTATCGGGAGGTGCTGTAGTAAGATGATTATAGAAGTAGCCAAGTGGGCGCACATATACACTATTCACATCATATACTAGGGAGGCTGCACTTAACAAGGCTGTAGCAACGTGTTGGGGGTGTTTAAAATGAATAATAACGCAGTCACCCCTACAGGTCTTTCTAGACGGGCCAATCCAATTTACCCTTCTGGTAGACAGTATTTGATCAGAGTAGGTAATTGGAAAGCCACATTGCTTGTTCAGCCATGAAACTGTTTTATTTTTGAGTGATTTGTGAGATTCCTGTTGAGACTGGGTGGTACTGTGATCGATAGGCGGAACATTGGTTAGGACAACCACATAGGGTGCACAGTCAGGGGGAAGATTAATAAAGCGGCTTTTCTTTACTTCTCTAAATCCCAATTTGCTCTCTGGTGCTGCCATAGCCTGTTTGTTCTGACAATTAATTGGTATTGGATCAGGCATAGCAGTTTCAGTTACAATTACGCTTATTCTCTCTCTAAGTGGGTTTGATATGCTTTTACTGTTTCCATGACCCTCTACAGCAGAGCCCTTAGCGGCAACCTTAGATCTTTCGGCCAAAGCCAGATGTGTTTCCAGAAGACCTCCTAGTCTTTTAACTTCTGAGGAATTTAAGCACTAGGGGTTTAATGATCTCTTCCATCTTGGCTTCAATAACACTAACTAGGAGATCAAGTTGCTCAGAGTTAATTTTGACTGCGCCTTTTCTTTCCAATAGTTCAGAATCACCCAGGGTTTTTTTTGGGGTGTTTCTACTCTTTCTTTGCTACGATTTCCCCCACGTTTGATTTGTAGTTTCCTACATGCCCTCGCCACCCTAGGGGCCGGCGGACACTGCTCTGTTGCCTCATTAGATACATCCAGGGTGCCCTGATTAAGATCAGAGTGGACCTGAGCTTCGGTCGTAACAACTACCCGATTGCCCAGTTCAAAACTGTCATCATTTACTAATGCGGCCAGTGGGGTGGGAGTGGCTGGGGGTATAGCAGGAGGACTCCCCCATCCTAGCATAGCTCTCCGGTCATTATTGATTTTGTTAACGACTTTCACTGGGTAGTTATCTAGAGTAGCTAACACTGGTGTGGTTTTATCCGGTTTCTGTTTAGACATGGTCAAATCTGGAGACAAGCCCTTAAATGTTAGAATAAGTTTCAAAGAACAAAGACTATCATGAATATCAAAATATACTAATGCCAAAATCGGCTCACATACCTAAGGCCTAATATGGTAACTAAAACTGGACACTGTCCATAGTCACTAAAAATAAAAGTCTCACTTGGGGGGAATGAATAGCCTTAGCTGCAAGACCAAAATCTGAGGCCCAGCCCAGCCTCATCCTGCCCTGACTGCCACAGACTGTCCCGCCCTTGTCCCGGGCTTCTTCCGGGACGCTCCTGCGTGCTCCCGCAACACGGGCAAAGAGGCTGGTTTTAAAGCGCCTCCTGGTGTGTTTGTCGCATTGGCGGCTTCCGGCCGCGTTGCAGGCTGGAGCCTGTAGTCCTCACTGCCTGACCTCTCCCCCTCACAGCGGCCGCAGAGAAAGATGGAGGCGTGTGGCGGCAGTGGGAGGAGAGCAGAGCCGGTAAGCGCTGTTCAGGACAGCGGGCACAGAGCAGGAAGAGGGTACGAGCTCCGGTCTGGGTGCCCCCCGCAAAGCAAGGCAGGCAAAGATTAACAAGGCAACCAACATTGCCGACAGGGTCACCCAATGTGCACAGTCCAAGTTGGAAAAAATAGATAAGTTAAGTGTAAAAGATAAGGAATAATCCTAGATGAATAGGTAATGCAGAAAAACCTAAAGAGATACCCAATAGAAAAGTTTTCGAGAAGAGAGAACAGAAGAATAAGTAAAAGAGTTATTGTCCATCAGTGAATTAGGAATGTTCCAAAACACTTTAAAGGGATTTCTAATTCAGTGAAAAGGAAAAGACCCAAAACCGACATGGCCAAGGACAATTAGTCCATCATAGTGATGTATATAAAACTCACCAGAAGTTCTAAAAAGGTTTCATCATCATGTCATGAATGTATCTGTATAGGATCCCCATATATTAATGGTCTAAAGGAAAGGAATCGCGGAGAACAATAAAGGTTAAGATCTGAAAAGAGCAACGCGGAGCGCATCGTAAAAACAGATAGTTTATCACCATTTAAAGAAGCCTCGTTGGCCCTAAGTAATATTTTATATCCTATATAAGTGTTTAATTAGTATAATGGTCTCGGCAAGGTAAACATCAAATATGATGCTCCGTGAGGCAGTGAGCTAGGTCATGTTCAGTAGGAAGCAGTAGACTAAGTCATGGTCAATAAAGAGAAAAATACCTAAAAGATGAATAAGTTCCGTTGTATTTGTTAAATTCCAAAAACACGCCTATTCAAGTGGCAGCACAAAGTTTCTGTAATAGAATAACACATAAGTTCAAAAGTGTTAAAATGTGGCGGGCAAAAGGTTCCCTATGCTGATTCTATTATAAATTCTATGCCCCTAAGCAACATACTAAAGTGCAGTAGTTTGTTACCCTAAAATGGACTCGATATGCAAGTCCAAAGGAGTTTGTCACAGAAGAGTTCTTTAAGTCTAGAACAAAAGTGAGGAGATATTTAGAACACGAAATAACATTAATAAAATTGTAAATTAAAACAACTTTACATATACATAAAACAAGATAAGTTCTATTTAGCTCCTATCGAAATTAGTGTTGTTAACGCTAGAATTGCAATTAATAGCATGTGCCTATCTAGAGGTCTCAGGTCTGCCAATACATTACCTTCGGTGGACTGATAAGTTGGGTCCAGCAATAGAGCAGTGCCGCAAATCCTAGATCTAAATAGAAACAGTAATACGTGTAAATCACAAAGGCAGGTAACCAACAAGCCTTAACAAGCATAGCGATCGCCTTTATTAATAAATATGCTCATGAAGCCCAAAGAAAAAACGACTTCGAGTGACATGGGTTGTTGGCTATAGACGAAATATCCACATAACCCCAACTAATGGCCTTTTTGTTCCGGTCATTACGGGATCATATTTAACGTTTCTAGATTTTTTAAAGATTGTATAAGTCAAGTGCGAGGCTGTCCCCAAAGTCATTAGGGGACAAACAACACAGGTAAACTCCGTTGGGTCAACGAGAGTAAAATGCCGGTATTGACATGCGGTCCAATGTAAATTTAAAACCACCTAGATAGATGGAGGAATCCCTCCCAACATTGTGGCAATGCACACCCAGCAAGGAAAGGAGGTAGTTTAACAGCACTAGGAAGAATAGCGGGTAAACGTCAAAGGAAAATCATATCAAAGGGACCATATCAAGGAGCAACTAAACAGGTTCCTGGTAAGAAGGTTTAGCTAATCTAAATAGGTAATATACATGTGGAGCATTGTAAGTCCCGTAAGGGCATGTCCTTACCAGGTCCCGGAGAGTACTCTCGCCATTATACAAAAAATGGAAAGGGGAGACCACTCGGTCACCCCGAACGTATGGATGGGTGCCCCGATCCCCCGGGAAACCGTTGCGGGTGGGGGGCGTGTCCCGGCCGGTATGCCCATAGCGGCGTGGTCGGAGCCCCCGCCGCCTAAAAGGGTTGTTCTAAACACCCACCCAGAAGTCCGTGTACCTATGGGCGGGATGGGGGCGCGGCCCCGCCTTCCCGCTGCTGGACAAAAGGCGCGGGAATCCAGGGAAGCGTCCTCTTGTTTCTGCGCTCTGAAGGCTGCACCACTCGTCGCTCGTGAGCCCTCAAGGGAACAAGCTGCAGTTTTTTTACCCACCCACCAGCCCCTGTTGCAAAATATTTGGAGTGAACAAAGTCCTATGTTGCAATTTGATTGTAATAAAACATGTTTTGTTGGAATCGTTGCTTTCATCTTAAATTGATGACAAGAGTATGCATGTAATTGAATACTTGCTTATAGTCCTTTTTTCCTTTGTAGAAATATTAAGGAATGTATGCAATAAAGATTGTTCGGTGCTATAGGACCTTTTTTCCTTTGTAGCAATGTTGAAGTCAGTGGATATATCGAGCTGTACTACAAGAGTAAGCATAGGTTTCTTTTCCCTAGTAGGTAACTAATTGTTGTATTTATTTAGTCTTCGGTCGGGCGGTAAGGTCATGATCGGTGAGCAGTAATTTCAAGGTCCCTAGGGGGGGGCGCCACCCATTATGGATGGGAGAGCCCGGGGGGAGGCAGCCATTGGCCCCTCCCACGGGGGGGGCGGCACCCATTACGGATGGGTCGCCCAGGGGGAGACGGCCATAGGCCCCTCCCAGGGGGAGACGACTATATGCCCCTCCCCAGAATTTCCCAGGGGCCGGATATCCGCTCCGGCGGAAGAGAGTGCGGGGAAAGGGGGGGAGTCCATGCTGTCCTTCTTACGGATACCCCGCACGGGAACTCGGGCGACCTCAAGATGGCGTTGAGTGAAAGGGGGCCCCCACGACAAGGGAAGTTACAGTTGGCTATGAGGGTAAAGTCCTCTACGCATGCGCCACTCACACGTGAGGGCGGGAATTTGGTGATAGGGATCTGACACCGGTTAAGACCTTGCCGTTGGCCCCTAACGTTAGGATGTACAAATTCGTATGCAATGCATTTGTCATGATGTTAGACTCGGTTAGGAAATCTTTGTATTAGAGATTTGTTAAGGTTAGCCTGAATACCTGTCTTCATCAAATATAATGGAAGTTGAATTTGTACATGATACATGAAACGTTTTTAATTTAAAGTTTTACATTTTGTTTCATATTTTAATAAATACGGCCGGGGAGTCGTAAGGCCCCCCTGCCTTCCAAAAGTTCAAACTGTGTCTGTCTCCTCCCATTGGGATTGGTGGTGGAAGGGGTGGCGGGCATCCCGGCCCATACGCCGTCAATCAGTGAGCCGTCTTCGCGGTAGCACTGGTTTAAATGGTAGATGCTCCACCCTCGCCATTCAAAAGCAACCAGTTGTGATGATCTATTTATGCCATTATCTTTTTTTTCTGCAAACTTTAAGAGTGCTTTAAAACAGGGTCCGATTCATGTAGTGAATGCTCTAAAATAATAATGACAGGACCCCCTCAGCAAGGTGAGCAATTTACAGGCTTACACTGGCGCCACTGCTACATGTGGTCCAGTGGATGGGTTTTAGTTGTGGAAATGGGAAACTTATCAACTAAATTACATTACCTAAACATGGTAGTAAAAACCACTATAAGAGAAATGTGGGCATGGCCCCCAACAAAGTGGCGTTCACGGTGCCATCAGAACTACCCCGCAAAGGTTAGTCTAGTGGGAAGGGTGAAAACTGCGGAACCAGGGGAAATGGATTAAAATCCCAACGTCCCCTTTTGGAAAGATTATGAGTTCATTGCCAATAATTTTTTTTTAACTTACTCCTCTGTGCTCAATTTTGCTAATAGAGAGAGAATTTATAATCAGGCCAGAAGGCTGCTATAAATATGAGATTAAAAAATTGGACTGGAACTCATTGGCTACAACCCTGTGTGAGACAGCACTCCGTCTCATGGTCTGTTTATCAAATATGCTTAAGTGTGAAAGAAACAGTCCTCGGAGGTAGCACTACTAAATTGCAGCTTCACTTTGACTAGTTTTCCAAACTATTTGAATGTTATAGCAAATCCTATTCGCCTTGTGCCTGGGTCACCTAATCTGCCAATATTTGAAAACTGAGTACCCCAGAAACTGATTGTGGAGTTGGCTGAATCAGCAAGAGCTTCCTATTGCAATTACTCCCCAATAGGTTTCTCTATACCTCCGTGCAGAGGCATGCACCAAGAGAAACATTAGCTTTCAAGCCACTTGAAATTAAAGGCAAGTCTCTATCATGGTGTATAACCACAGAGCATGTTCCAGGGGAGAGCACCTGAAAAGATCACTAAGAGGTGTGTAGACCAGACAGCATGTTCCAGGGGAGAGCACCTGAAAAGATCACTAAGAGGTGTGTAGACCAGACAGCATGTTCCAGGGGAGAGCACCTGAAAAGATCACTGGGAGGAGCAAGGAGAATTGATAGAGAGCACAATGAGGAGGTGGCATAGGAGAGCACTAGGGCAGAACACTATCAGAAACAGGCAGTGGGGAGTACTGGAGGGGAGCATAAAGAGCAACAAGAAAAAATGGAGGACAGCAATGCTAGAAAGCACTGGAAGAGAGCGATAGAAGAGAGCACCAAAAGACCATTCTGGTGAAGAGCATGATGGGTAGATAGTGGATAGCACCGGGGAAGAGCATGAAGAGGAGGGGGAGAACACTGGAGGAAGCACTGGAAAACAGCACTAGAGTAGAGCACCAAAGAAGACCTCTGAAGGAGAGCAAGATGAGAAGGGGGCAGTGGAGGAGATCGCAAAAAGGAAGAAGTGGTGAACAGTACTAGAAGAGAGCATAAAGAGGAGGGTGTAAAAGGAAGTGCCAGAAAAGAGGGAAAAGAGGAGTGGGCAACGCAGTCCACTGGATGAGGCCATGAAGAGAAGAGGGCGACAGAGAGCAGTGGGGAAGAGCAAGAACAGAGAGCACTGGAACAGAACAGTACAGCATAGAGCACAGTGAAGAAGAAGCAGTGGGAGCATGATGAGTGGGGGAAACATGCAGCCCTCGAGAATAACACAGATGAAGCACTGGAAGCACTGGAATCCAAATAGTGACAGTCTTTAAAAAGGGGCGTGGTCTGTATAATTAAGAGAGTGGCATAAACACAATCTACA
Source organism: Lissotriton vulgaris (assembly GCF_964263255.1). NCBI lineage: Eukaryota > Metazoa > Chordata > Amphibia > Caudata > Salamandridae > Lissotriton > Lissotriton vulgaris. The sequence continues at coordinate 505,991,505 of NC_141694.1, forward strand.
TTTCTGTGATTTTCATAGTGTGCTACTCGACCACTATTTTGTTTCCTCTGTGTGCATTCTGTTATTACTTCCATTCATATAACATAACAACTGATTTACACTCAAATCCAGCCAGGGCTATTGTCTTTGTCAGTGGCTGTTAGCTGTTTAAAGTAAATTACTAGAAACAATGATTTTGATGTATATAATTAATATTGAAGATGTTCCACTTTGGAAATAGGGAGACTGGTAATACAATGTCACTGCGGCCTGTGAAAGGTGTAGTGATCTTCAGTGTTTCAATCACACCCGTTGTGTTCACTCTGTTAGACATTTACACCCTTTTTTATTGCTAGATCTGCATATCTGACACCTTATCGTTGTTCCCTTCAGCACCCTATTTTCATTCTCTCCTGAATGCATTTCCTTGTTTCTCCTTTACTTCACCCCGAACACACAACACATCCACTCTCCTGTAAGCACCGAATTTTCTTTGATTTCACTTCGACAATATTTTGACAACTGTGAACATCCTTTAGACAAACATTCCCACAGATCCACAATTGTGACTAGAATACATTACTATTTCTCTATGCACTTTGCAAAAAGGCCAAGGAATGGAGGACCATGTATTTTGAACTATTTTATAACCTACTGACAGGCCCTGTGATAAACTCGCATTGTCCTCAGCTTCGGCTCAAGAGTGCTCAATCGTGACCCATTGTAAACACCTGGAGGCGAATTAGCAAGAGCAATATGCTACATAGAAAATACAGAAAACACAATATCCTCAAATGCTCAATCGTGGCCCATTATAAACACATGGAGGCGACTTAATTCAAAGTATGCACAATGCAAGAGCAATATGCTACATAGAAAGTACAGAAACACAATATCCTCAAATGGTTAATCCTCTTAGGGAATGTATGCTAAAGTAAAATATGTGAAATATAAACAGGAATGCTCAACATACCTAGGGGAATCAATGGCAGAACAAGTAGAATATTTGAATAGGGAGAGACTGGGGGCAACAAACATTTAGAAGGGCACTCAACTCTACCGAGCATACAGTATAGACGGCTTCAAGGCTTATTGTGAAAAACGTCCCAGAAGCAAATTTTGTTTATGCACAGGGCACAGTTTGCTCGACCATGTACTCAGATATGCACTTGATTTAATCAAGTTTCAAAGCCAAAGCTAATTATTACTCATTACTTTAAAGTGATGCCTTGTGGGAGTCTTAGTGATGTAGGTGAACCAGCTATTCTTTCACCCAGTCCAGTGAAGTGCAACTTAAAGTGGGAAATCTAGTCGCAGTGGCTCATTGGAAAGGGAATGGGTCACACTGCAGAAGTGCTTCACAGTTTGGAGACTAAGGGGCATATTATCAAGGGGGTTTATCTCCGCTTTTTTGGCTTTAAAAGCCAAGAAAGCAGAGATAAAATTATCTCCCTAATACCTAGTTGTCGCTAACACCAGTTAGCGACAGCTAGTAGGAGATAGCAACCATCTTGGGCCCCGCTTTGCATGTCAGTGATATTTATCCCTAATGACATGCAAAATATCTCCAAAAGCTAACACCTGCCCCTGAGCAGTTCTTAGCCATGTTATCCAATGGTAGGTGGATAACATGGCAAAGAGCATTAGCTCGGTAATGCATGAATATCGCTGACTTTTCAGCGATATTCATGCATTTCGGCCGATATTTATCGCTTAGGAGATAAACTTTGATAATAGCAAGGTTCCTAAGTGATGAAAATCGCCGCAGCTCGGCGATAAAAATATTGCAGCTAAGCCAACATAGCAATAATTATCGCTAGTTGTTGGTAATATGCCCCCTAGAATTTCACACAAAAATGGTTATGTGAAGGTATCATTAGATATTGTAATAGTATCTCACTGTACATTAAAAAAACTTTAAAAACTCTCTGAAAAAGGCAAAGACTAATGGGATGTTATACTTCGGTGAAACTGTCAGCTTAAATGCCACATTTTAAACTTTAAAAATCACAGGAATTCACCAGTTATAGTTAACTGAAGTAACTATAACTCACTCCCTCACCATGCACTGTTTAGGATCTCACATATTACATCACTCATGACATATTTAATGGCATTTTTGATAACATTGTACCCACAAACAGAGGAAAAGGAGGACATTAGAGTAATCCTTTAAGAACAGAAGCAATACTCAGGAGAAACACAAGGTTTCTTTAAAATGCCCTTACCCACTAATAGTGGAATGCTTCATCATAGGCCAGCGACAACATGCCTACGTGGACTAATGCCTTGGGAGGAGGACGCGGTTAACCTTAGTCAGTCAGACACATTTAAATGAGAAGGAAGACACCAACATCTACCAGGGGCAGTGAGATGCACTACTAAGTGGAGTCCTTCCCTTGAAGACGTAAATACTGCATGTATGCCGGAGTGGTGATCTGGTCTACGTCTGTAGAGGTCCGGCTAGTACCGGCTTGAAAAAAATTGAGTGATAGAATATGAGCAAGGGGCTTGTCTGTGAGACTTGAATTTTGACCAAGTATGTGCTCGAAGCTGAATAGCCTGATGTGACCGGAGAGCTCAGGGATGTGTTAATACATGTGCATGTTTTCACCCAATGCTACAAAGTGACTACAGGGAGACGCTCCTACTTGTCCTTCAGTTTCAGTGAGACACATGATAAAACTTGGTAAGCTGCATAATATGTGAACCCATCTCTCTTTTTAAATTGCACTTAACGTTTGGGTGTTGCATATTAATGGTGGTGGTTTGTCCATCAAGATGGATACATGTGGGCTAAGGGTGAGAAGATATGTGCAATATATGGATCTCATTTAAGGGAATGAATACCTGCACATAGTATGAACAGGAAGCAGGGATTGTTCAGTGTGGAGATATCCCATCTGTGTTTCAGAAAAATGTATAGTGTTGTACTTTTTTATGTTGCTAGTCATTGCATGAAATCCAAATGTGTGTACATAAATAGTGACACATCAGGACATTATACTTGGATAAATATATCTTAAAAACTTCATTTATTCTTCAAGGGGAATGAAGTAAGTGGGGCCGCTAATCCTGAGGAAACCCGAAAGACCCCTTGGGGGCGATGAATTACGCCCAAAACATGTCAACTAAAAATGAGCAGTAAAGAGGGATGAAGGGCACTATTAGACCTGGTACCATTTGCGTGGGTCTCCATTCCATTTTTTTGCTGTTGCCTCCTATGTTTTTGCTATGTTTTGCTGGTCTAGATACTTTGGACAGTTTGCCACTGCTGTTCAGTGGCAAAGTGCAATGGATTAGTGACTCCATTGTAGTGTAGTTCCTATATTCCAAATAGGCTATGCGCATTGGAATAACATACACGATAGTTTAGACGTAGGACATTTGTTTTTACGTTGTGGCATTTCATTTACAACTTTGATTGGTTTTTTAAAACTGCGAGCCTCACTAGAAGTATTTCGCCGACTCCCCACGCTGTTCTCAGCGCAGCAGACTACGTGCTGACGCCGAGAGAACGAAGGGTAGCGTCACAGTAGCTGGACCGCCCCGCCCTCCCACACTATTTAAAGAGCGCATGCGCGAAGCGTGCTGACTTCCTTATGGTCTACCCCTGAGGCGGAAGCCGGGGGCTCAATGTGTAATTTTTAAAAGTGTGCATTTGTTTTTACGTTGTGGCATTTCATTTACAACTTTGATTGTTTTTTTAAAACTGCGAGCCTCACTAGAAGGATTTCGCCGACTCCCCACGCTGTTCTCAGCGCAGCAGACTACGTGCTGACGCCGCGAGAACGAAGGGTAGCGTCACAGTAGCTGGACCGCCCGCCCTCCCACACTATTTAAAGAGCGCATGCGCGAAGCGCGCTGACTTCCTTATGGTCTACCCCTGAGGCGGAAGCCGGGGGCTCAATGTGTAATTTTTAAAAGTGTGCATTTGTTTTTACGTTGTGGCATTTCATTTACAACTTTGATTGGTTTTTAAAAACTGCGAGCCTCACTAGAAGGATTTCGCCAACTCCCCACGCTGTTCTCAGCGCAGCAGACTACGTGCTGACGCCGAGAGAATGAAGGGTTCAGAAAAGGGAGTGGTGATGAACAGAGTGTCTGAATTAAGCAGACCACTCTTACCCAGTCCAAAGATCAGGGCTTGATCCATCACTGTTATTTATCTCACTGCACCATCCCAGCTCAGAACCTGGCTATATGCAAATCAATCTGTCCCTGGCCCAGTGCATCATGGGAACAGGGCAGACTAAACTACCAAGCCAATTCTTCACCAGAAAGGAGACAAGCTACCGGGGACCGGTTTCTGGCATTTCAGCCTTCTTCGGCCCGGCTTGCTTGAATCCTGATGGTGCAGTGAGAAAGGGACTCATGTCTGAGTATACCCTGCCACACCTATAGTGGCCAAAAACGATTCAGAAAAGGGGGTGGTGATGAACAGAGTGTCTGAATTAAGCAGACCACTCTTACCCAGTCCAAAGATCAGGGCTTGATCCATCACCATTATTTATCTCACTGCACCATCCCAGCTCAGAACCTGGCTATATGCAAATCAGTCTGTCCCTGGCCCAGTGCATCATGGGAATAGGGTAGACTAAACAACCAAGCCAATTCTTCACCAGAAAGGAGACAAGCTACCGGGGACCGGTTTCTGGCATTTCAGCCTTCTTCGGCCCGGCTTGCTTGAATCCTGAAAAGAGAGAACGAAGGGTAGCGTCACAGTAGCTGGACCGCCCCGCCCTCCAACACTATTTAAAGAGCGCATGCGCGAAGCGCGCTGACTTCCTTATGGTCTACTCCTGAGGCGGAAGCCGGGGGCTCAATGTGTAATTTTTAAAAGTGTGCATTTGTTTTTACGTTGTGGCATTTCATTTACAACTTTGATTGGTTTTTTAAAACTGCGAGCCTCATTAGAAGGATTTCGCCGACTCCCCACGCTGTTCTCAGCGCAGCAGACTACGTGCTGACGCCGAGAGAACGAAGGGTACCGTCACAGTAGCTGGACCCTCCCCCCCTTAGCACTGGATAAAAACAGAACGGTAGCTCGTCCGCGCAGCGGGCGCGCCGGTGGCGTGCCGAAGGTGCGCCAAAGGCAAGCCCGTCTGCACCCGTCCGCACCGGACCTGTGCCCAGTGCCACGACCCCTGGTTCGGCCGGGTGGGATGGGAGCAGTTACTCCGCCGCCGACCTATATCGGCTCAGACCCATTGGGGGATCTGAATGCGTCCAATACAGCCCTGATAATATTCACGGAGTGAGTACCTTTTGTCCAGGTTGTAAAAACAAAATACAGTTAGGTAACTGGAGAGAAACACCAGCCAAATCTATCAAAAGCAAGTCTAGTGACATTAACTTCGCACTTATAAATGCCCGCTCAGTGGGAAAGCATAGGCAGGAAATTTCTGACTTAATCGTGGATAAAAGAATAGATCTGCTTTTTATTACCGAAACCTGGATGGATGACACATCCGGTCCGGATTTAGTGATAGCGGTGCCTAATGGTTTCTCCGTATACCGACAAGATAGACAGGGGAAAAAGGGAGGAGGACTGGCAATTATTACTAGGAATAATTATATGTTTGGGCCAAAGTTCTTGAAGGAGAAGCTTATACTATACTGCCCCACCCGACAACTAAGGTCATTAAATGCTCTCCGCCTAACTGTACCAAGAACAAAGACAGTTACTTGGGGAGACAGATCTTTTACCATAGCTGCAGCCAGACTTTGGAATACACTTCCATTGGAAATTAGATCCTCTCCCACACTGCTACAATTTAGAAAACTGTTGAAGAATCGGACTTACTAGATAAATGGGAGAAAGAATTAACAGCATCCTCCAGAAATCTTATGAACATACTAATTGAAAATGCTGAACGTAAGATTAAAAAATTACTGGAGGAAATTCAGAAAATTGAGGACGAAATAAAGGACCTCAATATGCCTGAGGCTACGATCAAGAATTATACCATTCTTGACAATTACTTAAATGACCTACAGGCAGATATAAAGCGTAGGAAGGCTAGGAAAATACAACGTGATGAAAAGGATTACAAGTCAGGTCGCATCTTCACCTTCACCAAACGTTTTGATTATTTAGTTCAGCAATCCCGGGGTTCAAAGCAGAAGTCTACAACTACACCTAGCATTAGCGCTAGTGAAACTGAAGCATCCTTTATTGTTAGTAGTGAAAATGAGGAGGTGGATGGTATGCCATTGGCCGGGGTAGACATACAGGAAAACAATAATAATTTTTTAGAGGAAGTGAAACGTCTCAGAATAGGGAACCGAGACAATACATTCAAAGCCAGAGGTGGAGGCATCTCAAGACAAGGAGAGGATCCAGGGGCAAGGGGTCAACAGGCAACAAGAAGGGGAATGAGACTCAGATCGTGGAAGGAATAACAGAAAGTCGTAACAGGCTAGACTGTGAATTGGAAATTATCAATTTGTCACATGTGAATTTAACTAAAGATATGATTACTCTGTTAAAGAAAGGTCTTGGGTTTTGTCCTAATGTTGTACCGGATTGGTATATGACGTAAATTGACGTTTACAAATTTGTTAGACTTCTGAAAATTAAGAAGCACTTTGTACATGCACCTATTAAAGACAAAGGTTGTGATTACTTACAGACAATGAGTGACTTGAGCATTGAAGGGGCTAATGCTACCAAGCTGTTATTATCACTCACGCAAAATGAACAAGATCCTATTGCAGTGGTGAAACTATTAGATGATTTAGAGATCAACAGATATTTGAGTGAAAGCAGTGGCTTGAAACTCAAATCAAAGTGGACCCCACAACTTGGAACAGGGAATACTATTGATGCATTCCACAGGATGGTGGAATTAGATATTGACAAAATTATTGACATCAAGTCTAAGGGTTGTCACTACAGGAAACCAGGCAATTTAACTCCTGCTGAAAGAATTGCTCTCAGAACAATTAGAAATGATGACAGTATTACCATCCGGATGGCGGATAAGGGTGGTAATATTGTCATCATGAATATGGACAAATATAAAGCTGAGATTTTCTCTCAACTCGATGATTCTAGGTATTATAAAGCTCTTAGGGGTAATCCACTTGAATCTTTAAAAATCATCATCAGTACTAGATTTAAAGAATGGTATGATCTCACATTATTGGATATAGATGAATACAAATATATGACTGTATTGACACCCAGGGCACCCTGTTTGTATACCCTGCCTAAAGTACATAAGAATAGAAATAACCCTCCAGGCAGATCGATAATTTCAGGGATAGGTGGACCCACAGAAAGGATCTCGCAGTATATAGATATATTCATGAGACCTTATGTTCAGTCTTTACCCTCATACATACAAGATACCAAGCATGTACTTAATATTATGTCTGATGTCAATTGGGAGGAAGGAATGTACCTGGTGACTTTAGATGTAGTCTCACTGTATTCTAATATTGATCACTCCCTAGGAATAACAGAGTAGAGACCTTCCTTAATAAGAGACCAGTGGAACTTTTTGAACACACAAAGATGTTGTTGGAAATGACAGAGATGGTGCTAAAGAACACTGTGTTCATCTTTGACCAGAAATGGTACAAGCAGTGCCTCGGGACCATGATGGGTTCCAGGTTCGCTCCATCTATTGCCAACCTCTTTATGGGGTGGTTTGAGGCGGAGTGGATCAATCAATCAATCAATCAATCAATCAATCAATCACAGCATTTGTATAGCGCACTACTCACCCGGAAGGGTCTCAAGGCGCTTGGGGGAAGGGGTCTGCTACTGCTCGAACAGCCAGGTCTTGAGTTGTCTCCTGAAGGTGAGGTGGTCCTGGGTCAGCCGGAGGTGGATGGGGAGGGAGTTCCATGTCTTGGCCGCCAGGTAGGAGAAGGATCTGCCTCCGGCGGTGGCTCTTCAGATGCGTGGTACGGTTGCGAGGGCGAGTCTGGTAGACCATAGCTGGCGGGTGGGTGTGTAGAAGGTCAGGCTGTCGTTGAGGTACTTGGGGCCCAGGTCGTGGAGAGTCTTGTGTGCATGGGTGAGGAGCCTGAACGTGATCCTTTTGTCAACGGGGAGCCAGTGCAGGTCCCTCAGGTGGCCGGAGATGTGGCTGCGTCGGGGGATGTCCAGAATGAGTCGGGCGGAGGCGTTCTGGATGCGTTGGAGTCTTTTCTGTAGCTTGGCTATGGTTCCGGCGTAGAGGGTGTTTCCGTAGTCCAGATGGCTGGTGACGAGGGCCTGGGTGACCGTCTTCCTGGTTTCGGTCGGAATCCATCGGAAGATCTTGCGAAGCATGCGAAGGGTGTGAAAGCATGATGAGGATACGGCGTTGACTTGTCTGGTCATCGAGAGGGAGGAGTCCAGGATGAAGCCCAGGTTGCGTGCGTGGTCTGTTGGCTTGGGGGCGGTGCCCAGGGCTGGGGGCCACCAGGAGTTGTTCCAGGCGGAGGGTGATGGTCCCAGGATGAGGACTTCCGTCTTGTCTGAGTTCAGTTTCAGGCGACTGTTCTTCATCCATTCGGCGACGTCTTTCATCCCTTCGTGTAGGCTGGTTCTGGGGGTGTCGGGGTCTCTGGTGAGGGAGAGGATCAGCTGGGTGTCGTCGGCGTAGGAGATGATGTTGAGGTTGTGTTGGCGTGCGATGGCGGCTAGAGGTCTCATGTAGATGTTGAAGAGGGTGGGGCTGAGTGATGATCCTTGCGGGACTCCACAAATGACTTCAGTGGCCTCGGATCGAAACGGGGGGAGGCAGACTTTCTGTATTCTTCCGGCGAGGAATGAGATGATCCACTTCAGTGCCTTCTCTTGGATGCCGGTGTTGTCGAGGCATTGGATTAGGGTGCGGTGGCAGACAGTGTCGAACGCTGCGGAGAGGTCCAGGCGGATGAGTGCCGCTGTTTCCCCATTGTCGAGCAGGGCTTGGATGTCATCGGTGGCTGCGATGAGGGCGGTCTCGGTGCTGTGGTTGGCTCTGAAACTGGAATGCGAGGGGTCGAGGGATCTGTTTGTCTCGAGGAAGGCGGCAAGTTGTTTGTTGACGATCTTATCGATGACTTTGGCTGGAAAAGGGAGGAGCGAGATGGGTCAGAAGTTTTTGAGGTCGGTGGGGTCCCGCTGTTGGTTTCTTCAGGAGGGCGCTGAGCTCGGCATGCTTCCAGCTCTCCTGGAAGGTGGCGGTGTCGAAGGAGGTCTTGATGATGTCCCGGAGTTGGGGTGCGATGGTGGAGTCAAACCTTGTTGAAGACGTGGTGGGGGCAGGGGTCGGTTGGAAAGACGGAGTGGATGGTGTTCATCGTGCGGGCTGTGTCTTCGGGCGTCACCGTGGTCCAGGTGCGGAGGGTGGCGGTGGGGTTCATTGGTTCGGTGGTTGGGTGCGTGGATGGTGCGCCGAAGCTGTTGTGGATCTCGGCAATCTATCGGTGGACGAACGAGGCAAGGGAGTCGCAGAGATCTTGTGAAGGGGTGATGTCGTTGTTGCCGGTGCTGGGGTTGGAGAACTCCTTGACTATGCTGAAGAGTTCCTTGCTGTTGTGGGCGTTGTTGTCCAGTCGCTCCTTCAGTGATTTCTTCTTGGTGGTGCGGATGAGCTGGTGGTGCTTGGGGTGGCGTGTTTGAGGGCGGTCATGTTGTCAGTGGTCCGGTCGTGGAGCCCGGCTTTCTCCAGGGTGCGGCAGGTCTTCTTGGAGTCTTTGAGTTCATCGGTGAACCAGTTGGCTTTCTTGCTTCTGGGTCTGTTGGGAGAGTTCTTCAATGGTGCGAGGTCATCGGCGCAGGCAGTCAGCCACTGCGTGAAGTTGCGGGCTCCTTCGTTGGCGTCTGGTGTGCTGGCTGGTGGGTTCTGTCTGAGGGAGGTGGTGAGAGGGCCGTCGTGGTCAGAGATGGATTGACAGTATACAATACTGGGGCATATTCATTGGCGATTGTCTCATGATCTGGACTGGTACCCTTGATGATTTACTTAGCTTCTTTGAATATTTAAATAGCAATGATGTTAACCTACGATTTACTACACAGTATGATAAAAGGAAAGTTGTATTTTTGGATGTAGAGTTATACATCAAGTATATGAGACTCTGTTCTAAAATGTACAGAAAAGAAACTAGTTGCAACAAGTTGCCATCCTAACTGTCAGAAGAAATCAATTCCCTACTCGGAAATGGTTAGAGCTAGAAGAAACTGCTCTGAAGATGAGGACTTTCAGTATAACTTGCTGGATATGTCACACAGATTTGCAGCCAGAGGTTACGAGTGGGGTGTGATTAATAAGGCTAAAAAGAGAGCATTAAATCTTCAGAGGACACATACTTTAGCACAGAGAAAGAATGTGGAAGGTTGTGTAGACAAGGTGCGGTTGATCACACAGTATAACACTGAGTCTAAACGGTTATACTCTATCATCAATAAACACTGGCACTTATTAAAAGCAGATAAGGATTTGTTGCCCTATATCAGTGAGAGATCCTCAATTACATTTAGAAAAGGTAAAACATTGGCCAATGACTTGAGCCCGAGTTATCCAATCAAGGCAAAGAAAATTCGGTTGACATCGGCAACTAAGGGTTTCCACAAATGTGAACGATGTAACTCATGTAGGTGGGCTAAGAAAAAAGTATTGCACTTCAGCTACAATGGCTCAGAAACATTTGAGATTGATACATTTATCAATTGTGAATCGACGTTTGTAGTATATGTGATTTCATGTACATGTGGTCAAATCTATGTGGGGAGCACAATTAGAAGGTTGAGAGACAGGATGATGGAGCACTTCCGAGCATGGAAGAATGGAGATACCAGATGTCCGATTGCTGCCCATAGTGTACAAAATCATGATAATCAACAACAGCATCAATTCAGCTACCATGGGATTGACCATGTTACACAAGACCCCAGGGGGTAATAGACAATTAGGATTGAGACGGAGAGAAGTGATCTGGATCATGAAGTTGAAGGCGGTAGAGAGGGGTCTCAATATTGATAATGAGTATCAATACTATTTGGGACAAGAGTGACAGTAGTATCAGATTAAGACTTTAGTGTTTAAGTGTCATGTTTAAACTTGTATATGTGCTATGACTTTCTTTAGCCATAGTCAGATGAGAGTGGTGTATCCATGAAACATGTACATAACAATTGATGGTAAGGCATATCTATTCATGTTGTTTCAAAATCTTTGTTAATAGTTACCATGAATTTTGAGTATAACCTTCAGAAAAATGAATTACATGTTACTAATGGGGATTGAATGCTTTCTCTTTATTGTTAACCATACTGAGGATCAAACGTTATATGAATTATTTGAATACAATGAAGAAGAGTTACGATGCAGTAAGATGTTGAGGTTGTGATAGTTAACGTAAAATATGGCAATATGGTAATTTGGATAATGTATAAATGTTTCGTTCTGACATTAGATAGGACTGTTAGTACTGTATGAATACCTAGGTTATATTGGCATACACTGGCACACCTCTTTTTCCTATTCTTTACCTCAATTTTTCCTTACTAATACTATACTAAGGCATAGATGACTATAGGATTCCTAAGTTGGTTGCTTGACCAATAGTTATGCATGCTATCATTAAGATTGATTAGATTATTCTGATGTGTGCACAGGGAGAAATGTTGTCTTGGAGTATCGTAATGGATTGAAGCTATATAGGGTCAATACACTGGACTCGTTCAGTTTTGAAGAAAACATTGATTGGCCTATATATATAAGGTTTTAAAGATTTTGGTATAGCTTCATTTTATTTGTTGGGGGAGAGCCTTGATTATATACCGAAATGTGTAGCGATAGGACGCTGACAGAATTTGCGATAATTTTGACTATAGTGTGATCATCACGTGAGTGCGATGGTCAAAACTAGAACCAGATAAAATATGCTATTGTTAGAAGTATGAAATCTATAGTTAGAATAGCTGGTCTAGTTTACGAACTTCTTTAACATAATTCCGGAGGAAATTACCATTACAAGATGGCGCCCACTACGAAATGGGATAAATAGACATTCCAATGTGGCGCTTACGCTGAACGCCGACCAGCAGCGAGGATAGTTGCTGCCAATATCAAGGTATGCTCTTGTGGATATTACTCCATCCCCAACTTTATGTAATATTATTCACGTAGAAATATAGGATCTTAAAGCGTCTCCTCTTTTAACAGGAGGAGGTCGACTTGGTGGAGGACCTGACTTTATGACACAGACATTGGGTAAGCCAGTGTAAGGTAACAAGTTTTTCAGACTTAGGATAAAAAAGCATGACAGTCATTATATGTTTCGGTTGTTACAGTGACTTTTGGCGATTATAGTCCTCTGACTGTTGATTGATCTATTACGATTCAACTGGGACACACAACACCTTATTGTGAGCAGACGAGTTGATTGATGATGAAAGGAGAGAAATATACAGACTGGGTAAGATATAGGACAATAAATTAGATAGACAAACATATGATTCATTGTTTAGATGGTGATTAAACTTTTTTATTTCACAGCGCACGTCCTCAAATTGTATTAGAAGTCAGTTAGTGTGGTGAGTTATGGCACGCATCGATTGTTGTAATACTGTTGTGTTTATGAGATAAGATGTTTACGTATATACTGCGTTTTTAGAAATTACAGGAATTAGGCACCTACTACACCAAAGGAAACTATACTTCGTGTGATTATTATAACAAGGTGAGCGAGTATCATAATTATTGGTTAAATGGAGTATAGCTACAAACAAGGAATAGGATATATAAGGTGCTTTGTCTTTTTAGGAAGTATCAAGAAGGGATTGGATTATTTGTGAAGAATATTGAATTTGTGTTTTTGATAACTTTGGTGAGTGCTACTCCACACACTATACTATGGATAACAGTTGTTAGCGTGCGTACCAACTTGGTTTGGCAAAAACAAGGGTATTTATTTATATAAATTGGATTTAGATATTGTTGTCACAAGTCTATGACAGGTACAGGATAATCTTCTTAAAGAAGATAGAATCATCGATTTTCATAAAAGGGTTTTACTAGAGTTGTAAGACTTCTGATAAGAATTTTGGAGGCTATTGTGATAGTGTGATGATTGACACACAGAAGCCGTGTTTGGTGACAATTATTTGCGCTCATTTTGTTATTTAGACGCTTTACCTGGTAACAAGACGAGGAAGTTAAACATCCAGGATAAATGATATATTTCGAGGTGAATTTACCTTATTAACTCTACGTTGATTGTTACTGGGTTATAAGGTATTCACAGATACTTTGAGTGTAAACTTTTAACCCTAATTGGGTTATTAATTTTCTTTCTTTCTCACGGGAAGTGCCTACACGATAATAAGTTCTGCACAATATCTTTTCTAGGTGAAGGGTACTATAATTTCTCTTGCTTTCTTGCCATATAGAGAATTTATTTTAATCATGGGCATTGTTTATTTGGTTGCAGCCCTGAGGATGTCTATGATTGATGTCATCAACATAGGATAATGCCTCATCATCATATATTTGTAGTAACTCTGTTACTCTGGCTGAAAACAATTCTGGGCTATTCTTGAATCCCTGTGGGAGACGACAAAATTGCTTTTGGGCCCCCATGCAGGAGAAAGCGGTCAAATACCTGCTTTCTGGTGCAATGTTTTGACAGAAAAAACCATTTGAAATATCTAATGTCGTTTTATATTTTTTGCGCATGATATTATTCATTAGTGCGGCACTGTGTGAGTTTTGTACTGCAAATGTTTTGCAACAAGAGTTTAGGTGTCTGTAGTCCAAAACGAAACAATATGAATCATCTGGCTTGGAGACAGGAAACAAAGGATTGTTCATTTGTGAGGTGCATGTTTCAATCACCCCCTGGTACTCAAGGTTGATCTGCTATATCTATTTCTTTTCATTTATGGGGGATTGCCACGGATGCTGCTTCTCCTTTTATGTTGGCTAGTAGTATAGCCGAGACTTGCTTAAAGTCTTTCAGTAATTTCATACCTAGATTTAAAGCAGGCTCTGGACCGTATTCATTTCGAATCTGTCTTAGTACATCTGGTATAACCGCCATAGACGGTACACCATGTGTTTTTGTGTAGATCGAAGCAAAGACTGTTCCCCAAGTGTCACAGTCCTCCACATGTGGTGCAATCCCCATCGGTAGGCAGATGGTCAGAATTCTGTGTTTTTCGTGAGGGGTAGTATCTGGAAATACTGCCTCTATTTAAGTAATTTTTTAAGCTAACCAGAATGGAATTTGTTCCCGTTTTGCGGCTAATTTACCAATGACTGATTGTATGTTCTGTGGTGTAATTTTATTAGTGTTCCCCTGGTGAGGGGTGTGCTGTGGAATTTTTACAGCAGGTTGGACTGTTAAAGTCTGCATGACATATTGTACCAATTGTCTATGTATTTTAATTAATTGTTTTAGTTGAACTAAAAGTCTCTGTCTGACATTTCTTCGATGTCAGGATGTGGTGTATAGCTGGCTAGAACCGGCCATGTGGCTCCTGGTCTACCTAGTGGACCGAGTCTGGTAATGTGATTTTGATGTTTTAGGGCGCCATTGAACCAGAGCTCATGCTCTTTGTAAGTTAGTGGAATTTCAACTTCATCGAAAGGAGTGTATTCCGCTTGAGGTTCCCCTGCTTTGTTATAGTGGAACTAGTGTGTTGCAGCATTTGCTGGAGGAAAAGTTATCCATGAATAGAAAACCTCTGTCTGACGATGTTCATTTGCCTCAACAACAAATATGACTGTACCACCTCTTGATGATACTCCATTTTCTATAAGTTTCATAGTTACGGTTTTCCTTATATTTACCGGGATGTTTTTCGCATCCAGATAATTTTCATTAAACCCTGTAATGTCAAAACCCGGTTGATTTGCATCTACTACAGCTCCACCGGTTTCCTTGTTGTCTCAGTTGGTTGACATTGTTTAATGAAAGTTTGCAGAGCAAGTTTCAAGGAAACAAAGATTAGGTGCACAATATTTTGGAACACTGTATCCTTCAACGTTGATTAAACCAAAAACGAATACATAGGAATCTCTTCCTACTAAGTTTTGACTGATATTAACCTTTTTACCCACTCCAGACGTCTATCGGAGTTTTTACAAAAAGAAAGGGGTCTGTGTGAAAAGCACGACTGAGTTACTCTAGTATCTAGCGTTAAATTATTGCCTTACCAAACATTGGGCACCATGTAGTGTAGTTCCTATATTCCCAATAGGCTCTGCGCATTGGAATAACATAAACAATAGTTTAGATGTAGGACTGAGGTCCACTAGGTCTCTATTGAATATGTTAGACTTAATTGTGTGTGCCAGCTAGCTCAGAGGTCACTAGAAACTTTCTCGAGTAAACAAGAAGGTGTTTAGCTTTCCTGAATAGACAAGAAGGAATTAGCTTCTGACAACTGCATAAACATGACAACTTTGCTCCCTCCAGAATACGGAGTATATCTCCAGAGTTGCGGAAACAATAGATAGCTATTTCACTCAGTCAATCGTGCATGCTTTGTTTCACCAGAAATGCAGAAAAAAAGAGAGACGGGCGTTTTTAATAAAAAGGTTATTCATTGAGCAGTCTTCTTTCTCATGCAAGAGAAATTAATTGCCAAAATTGCAATACTTGTTATAAAGTAAAGTGCGTACAGTAAAAGGAGTATTATGAAATAATACTGTAAAAGCATGTATATGGTTTCTGAGCCATAATATACTTAAAATGGATAAAGTACATACAATGAAAAAATAATGACTAAACATACTCAACTGGTGTTTCTAAGATACGCCTACCCCGGTGTACCTAACCTAAGTCTAGTACGTGGGAAGGAGTAGATGAGTTACAGTTTTTGCCAAGAATCTGAATCAAGAATTCTCTATGGGTCTAATCAGCTCCGTACCTTGGTTATAGAATGAAGGAGGTCTTGGATCTCTCTCTCAGGACTCGATCTCACAGCAACCCGCAAGGGTGACCAGAAAACACTGGAGCTGGATTTCTTGGCAGGAGAAAAGACAGCGTATCTCTCAGTGTGTCAGCAGGGAGGGTCGGCTTCCTTCGGCATTCGCATCAGCAGGGCGTCGGGCAAGTAGATAGCCGATCTGCTCCAAACCACTGTGTGTTGCTTAAGGCAGATGTTGGTATATTTATACGTGGAAGGTGCCGAGTTTGACGTAAGGTTGGACATAAGACGTCACTAAGAACTGGCAGTTCTTTCAGGACTCTCAGGAGTTCTAGGACAAATAAAAACAGAAGCAGGGGGAATTCCTGGGCTGCTGGAGGCTTGGTTCGTTTAAGAACGTGTTGTGCTTTCTAGGAGTCTATGGGAGTAGCCTTGCCATATTTGGACTGCATTGGCTATGACTTAATATGGATATGATTCTTATGCTTTTATATGGATATGTTTTGTTATAACCACATAAGGGCATAAACCGGGAATGTCTTAATTAGGGTCCTAGATACATTCACAACACCATGACTGGTTTATTTGATTTACTTGTCAGACCCTAATACAGTGCACCATGAGTCTGTAAATCAAATGCTGCTGGTGGGCTTGCGTGTGACAGCAATCAAATGATGGACGGAAGGCTGACAATGCAAACATTCTCCCCCTATCAAAAGATCTTGGTTAACCACTTCGATGCTTGTGACGGAATCATTCCGTCATCAGTCACGGTTGGGCTGTGCTGATGACGGAATGGTTCCGTCACGGCCACACCCATTTACATAGGGGCCCAGCACAGCAGGATAATCTCTCTAGCAGCCAAGGTGTTAAATCTATTGTTCTTTTGCCCACTATGGCATCCCACTTTGGACCCAGCCATATGCAAATCAGCCTTGACCCTGTGCCTCATGGGAACAGGCCAGACCGAACTGCCAGGTCAGGTCATCCTTGGACCAGAAGCAAGCATCCTGGGACCAGTTTCAGGGTATGTCACCCTTCTTCAACCAGGCTAGCTTGAGTCCAGTGGCACAGTTACCATGGCAACCATGTCTGGGCATACCCATCCCCGTTCGGGCGAAAAGTGTTACAGCAAATAAATGATGGACGGAATGCTGACAATGCAAACATTCTCCCCCAGTCAAAAGATCTGGATTAAATCCAACATTATTTTGCCCACTACGCCACCCCAGTTTGGACCCGGACATATGCAAGTCAGTCTTGACCCTGTGCCTCATGGGAACAGTCCAGACCGAACTGCTAGGCCATGTGCTCTCTGGACCGGAAACAAGCATCCTGGGACCGGTTTCAGGGTATCTCACCATTTTTTCAGCCAAGCTAGTTTGAATCCAGTGGCACACTGAGCAAGAGACCGACGTCTGGGCATACCCATCCCACTTAGGGCGAAAAGTGTTACGGCAAACAAATGATGGACGCCACTGATTGGGCCACCCTCAGAATCAGCTTGTAAAATATGGCTCAGGCCTGCCATTGCAGAGCCTGTGTGCAGTCTGGGACTGCTGTGTCGACTTGTCAAGTGCACCCACTTGCCAGTCCCTAAACCTTCCCTTTTCAACACACCCCTAAGGTATGCCCAAGGTACACCAATGGGAGGGTGCATTGTATGTGAAAGTTAGGACATGTCCTTGTGTTTGGCATGTCCTAATAGCGGATTATCGCCAATTTCAAGGCTACCTGTTCCCATAGGCCGGAATGGGCAGTTTGATTATAACATTTTATAATCCCAACTGACCCAGGGAAAAAGATAGAAAAGCAAGTTTAGTATGCCCGAACTCAGCATGTTAAAATGCATCTTTTACTGTGGGTGATTTTTACATACTGTGTTTGAAAATACCACTTTTAGAAAGTAGGTATTTTCCTGCCTAACCGTCCAGTATGCCTCTGCTAGGTTTATGTATTACATGTCTGGTTTGTGAGTGACAGAGGGATGGAGAGGGCTTTCGCTGATGAGTCAGGGCTGGGCTGAATAGGACCTGGGTTGAATGGAGAGTAGGGGGAGGAGATTTCCTTTCACTTGCCTGAGCCTACATTGAATAGAGAGTGGGGGGAGATTTCTTTTCAGCTACCTTGGCCAGGTCTGCTTTCAAAAATGCTTTCTCCACCTCCTGCCAGGAAGCTGCACCAGGGAGGACAGAACTTGTTTGGGCTGGGTACAGACACTCTCTGCCTTCAGAGAACAAAGAAATTGTGTGTAAAAAGAGGGGCCCAAACCTCAGAACTTTAGATGACTTCTGGGAATCATGGTGAACCTTTGCCAAGGAGGGAAACTAAGGAAGCTGAATGAGGAGACTGTCCCTGCATGGGTTACTGTTTGGGGTTAGCCTGCCGTGGTTACTTATTTCCAAGGAAAGGAAAAAAGAAAGTTTGTGTGTACTTTATCCTCTTGAGGAAGATCTCCAAGGTCTTGAAGCTGAGCTTGCTTCCTTTTCTGAAGTCTCAAGGATACAAAGACTTCACCACCAGCTCTCCTGAATTTCCTTGCTGGGAAGTCTGCCTGCAGAGGAGCCTGCTGTTGTTTTAGGACCTCTAGAGACTGCATGTCGCTGGGAGCTGGAAGTGCGACACAATAAGGAAGAAGCGTGTCGTCACCGCAGCTCTTGCTGTCGCATCGCCAAAGAAGCATGCCGTAGCTGTTTGCCATTCCATTGCAGAGGAAGTGTATTGCATCGCCAGAGAAGATTGTTGCCACCGCAGAGGTTGCCGTCACATCACCGGAGAAGTGCATCAGAGGGTCTGTCTTGGCTCAATAAACCACTAATTTCGCCGCACGGCTGTTGGGCGTGCACACATTGTATCCAAGTTGTCTCATCGCCGCAAAGACGCCATCTTGTCACATCGCACCGGATTGTCGCATCGCATCAAGGCACCATCTTGTCGCATCGTAACCGGTACACTGTAAGAAACAGGCTTCACCCCTCCTCTCCAGTAAGGAACAGATGCATTGCCTTCCCCGGAGCAAGGAACTGATGCATCGCCTTCCCTGCGCTCCTTTTGTTTTATATTGCTTTATGCATCCAAGGTACTATGAGAGTAAAGTTTGCATTTACCATCTACATTGAACTAAGCTAATTTTACCATTTAAGTCATATTTTTTAATACTGTATTGTGGATTTTTGTTGTTTGGTATTTTTCTAAACTGGTGTGGTGTCCATTTGTGGAGTTTTCGCTGTATTACTGTATTTGTTCACAAATGCTTAACACACTGCCTCTAAGATAAGCCTGCCTGCTCCTGTCAAGCTACCAAGGGGGTCAGCAGGGGTTATTTTAGGAGTGTAGCCCCCTTACCCTGACTAGAAGTAAGGGCCCCTACTTGGTCAATTGTACCTACCTCTGCCAACTAGAGACCCCCATTTCTAATAGGCACTAATCACCATTTGGGTCATCCTCATTTTTCCTGTTTTAATCCTAACCGGGAGTCAAAGAATAAGGACTAGTTTATGGCTTCCCTGAGATAGTTTTAACCTTTTCTTGTATTTCATTCCCCCTTCCTCATGCTCCATCACAGGTGTTGGCCTATGCAGGGATGTTGTAGCAGCCCTATAATGAAGCCTGACACTATTAGTGAGTGAGGGCATTTAAAAAAAAACTTGTGTTTTTCTTAAGTATGGCGTCTGTTCTTAGAGAACACTCATTTTTCCTCCTTTTCCCCTGTTTGTGTGTAAAAGTGTATGTAGGGAGGATGGAAAGGGAGTTGTACCTTTCTCCCCTTACATATGTGTTGGAATCATTGATAATAACACTAATGAAATCTGACTTGACATAATTGATGACAACACTGTTCATGACGGGGTCACAAGTTATACTTACTTTAGTTAACTATAACTGGTGAATTTCAATGTTTTTTAGTTTAAAATGTGAAGTTTAAGCGGACACGTTCACCTAACTATTACACAACTTTAAAATGTGTTTTTTTCATTTATTAGATATACATATATATGTGTGTGTGTTTTCTAGTTTGAAAAGTGAAATGCAGAACTGTAACGTATTAATTTACTAACAAGATATAAGCAACATTTCTTTTTGAGTTTTTAATTTATGTTTTCAAAAACATAATTGAAAAAGATTCTCTTTAAATATGTGCATATTGTGATGACTGGAGTATATTTGAAATGGTAGTCTTTATCAATTGCAACATGAAAGGAATATATTGTGCTATGGTGTCCATGCTGGAGTAGAGAGAGATGGTTATTTCTGGAACACTGAACATGGGTTACAGTACTCTCAACCAACGTTTGACCTTCCCACTCAATTTTTGAAAAAAGCTTTACTATAATTGGGTGCGGAGCTCCATGCCTTTAGCTATATATTCCTTACAAAACCCTTCCAAGTTGAGTTTATCTCTGGCTGATGTGGAGTAGCTGAACTCTCTTACTAGGTCTCATCCTCTGAACTGCCAATATATTTTGGATGTGCTACCGAGCACTTGATTAACCTTATTTCTAATACAACTCCTTTTACAGGTGATGGAAGGTACACTACCAGTGAAGTTTGGTATGTATGGTGGGAGGAGATATTTAAGATGGTACCACTGGTAGAGACAGATTGGTTGTTCTATCGAGTCATAGGTGACAGCTGAGAAGTAGCTGTTTGAGCCCCTTTAACACTCTGCTTCTTCCGATACTACGTGGAGCTTCGTTCCCTGGTGTGTGTGCCTCATGAACTGGATTGCTATTACTTTTCAAGATGCTTGGAAACTATGCCATCAGCTGAGTCCAAGTTTAAGAAGAACAGGGGTGCCAACACACTTTCCTCCCGCGCACAAGCATGGAAGCTCTGTTTTCTGATGACCCACCTATGACCACCGTGAAGAAGGGATATTACCTTTCTTGTGGGATTTGCCGCTGGACCTTCAGAGATGTTGGTAAATGACATTCAGTAACTTATTATTACAAAATATATTTTAAAATTATGTGTATGTTGAGAGTGTGCTTTTAAATATTTAGACTGCTTAGCGCAACTACATACAAATGAGAGTGTCTTGTTTGTGTGTTTACAATGTGGAAATGCATATACTGAGGAAGTTGAATTATGAATGTACTTTTTGATGATGCATTTATATATTATGTAAACTAATGTGGGCATTTTAAATGTGACTTTTAAGACTACAGGTTTGCTAGTTCAGTAGTTGTCTTGATAAAAACAATTGGTGCACTTTATATTCTTACATATGTTGTTAGAAGTATTACATTGTCCTTATAGTAGTGTGCTATTAAGGTTGCTGTTGTAATAGGAACAATACTCCAATTTTAACTGCAATAATCTTATTTAAATTAGAATTCTGAGCTTAGCGATATGAAAGTTATAGAGGAGTGTTAGTGTTTACTTCTGACAATAGAAGGTAGTTGTTAGGAATATAGGCCCATATGTATCATCAACCAGATTTGCGATTCTGAAATAGCGATTTTTTAGAAATCGCTATTTCAGAATCGCAAATTGGGATGTAAGTACAAATTCACATTTTTTTGCGAATTCTTAATATTCCTTAATTGCGATTAGCAAATTGCGAATCACAATTAAGGAATACTTTCCCATTCATTCCTATGGGCCAGGAGGCCAGGAGGCCCATAGGCCCATAGGAATGAATGGGAAGTTAGTCTCAATTTGCGATTCGCAATTTAAGAATCGCAATTTGAGAATAATGTCAAGGGTGCAGGAGTGTCCACGGGACACCCTTTTGCATCCCTGAAATAAGCATGGGTGCACATGTGGCGCACATACATGCCCTATGGGCATGTACGTGCCTCACATGGCACTTTGAAAAATGCTAAACTTTGCATTTTTCAAAGAATTCGCAAATTACCACCAACTTAAAGTTGGTGGTCATTTGCGATTCCTTAAAGACAAATTGCATTTTTTTTGCTTTATACATTACATTTCTTTTTTCTTTTTTTTATTCTTTCATTTTTTTTTCCTTTTTTGAACCCCCCTCCTCGCCGCCCCACCCCCATAACTTTTCATTTTTAGGTCACGCTAGTGCAAAATTTGTGATTCCTTAAATGCAATTGCAAAATAAGGAATCGCAAATTTTGTGATTCCTTGTTTTGCACCAGCTTTTCCGTAATACATTCCATTCAGCAAATTCGTATTCGCAAATGCTGAAATTCTGCAAATTTCTGCGTTTGCGAATGCGAATTTGCTTCATACATATGGCCCATAGTGCTCAATAGTGGTGTAGGAGATTCTAAGGAAAATGTGGTCTGGAAATGTGAAAGAAAATGTTTACATGATATCTTGGGTTACATGAAAAATATAAGCTATTTTATAGTGCTAAGACACTAGGCACTATAAAAAATATATTGAAGAAATACAGTATTCAAAGTGTGCAGTAAAAGTAGATACAATGTACTTAAAGTATAACTTGCAGTGTGGAATGTTACTGATTATTGTATTGTGTCTTGCAAATTAAAATGTGGCACATTATATAGGTCTTTGAACTATACCGAGGTAAAGTCTGTCCAATGTAGGTCCACATTTTTGGTGCATCCTATATTCTAAAAACTCCCATTCTCTGCTATACCCATGTATTATTTTTCCTCTCTTATTCTTTCAATTTCTTTGTTAAATCATGTTCCTTACATTCTCCTATTGCATTTATCATTGTTGCTCAGTTATGCTTCTGTGTGCTTTCTTCACATCACTCATTTCTCAGTTAATTTTTTTTGAAAAGTAAGTAGGTGATGCTAAGTACTTGTGAGCAATGCACTAGTAATTCACTAAGGGCCCTATTACAAGTCTGGCGGTCAGAGGAACTTCAGACACATTGTGGCGAGGCAGTGGCAGATCCAACCATTGCTGCACCAGCGGTCCGACCTCACGATTATGACTCGGGCAGTCAGACCACCCTAGGACCACCAGCTCTGCCAGGGAACTACCATTCCCTGGCGTAAGAGCAGTGGTGAGAGACCGCCAAGCATGTTACTAGTTTCCTCTCTGTCCTGGTTTTCATGGAGGTTCCATTGCCATGAAAATCATGGTGGAGAAGAAACAACGTGGGCCCTACAGGCCCCACCGTGCCTCAACCCCATGTGCATGCACACAGGGGTGCATAACATTTGACCCCCTGTGTGCATGCACAGAGGTTCCTGCATGGCATGGACTTTTGAGTCCATGACATACAGGAACCTTGTAGTACAGTCCCATTTAGGTGCCTTTTTTTAATGGCACCGGTGCCTTTAAAAGAGGCACCGTCCTGGGACTGCCATGCTGCCTGCCTGCCAGACTACTAACAAGTCATAATCTGGCGGGCAGCACGACCTTTGGCAGATCGTTGGCGCTGCGATTTGCACCGCCGGGCCACTGCCCCGCCAAAAACTCATAATAGCCAGCTATACTTAATGCAGTTAAGATGCTGGGCATAAGATAGTTTCCAATGTTGGTCCACCTTTTTGATCTCTCATCTATCCTGTGAATTTGTACGCCCTCATTTGGTATCAATTGCATTCAATGACTCTGCAAAACAGCAGCAAATGTAGTATTGCTCACTGTACCCTTAAGTGCTTGCTCAATTGTGGGAGAGCTGTGCCACTCTTTTGGAACAGTGGTCTCTAGTTGTGAGTGTTCCTACCCTGAATTTTATATATAATATGTGTTTTTGTTTCTGATGTAATAGATCCAGATATGTTAGGAAAACATAAAAACGTACCACAGGTTTACCCCAAGATGGGTAAGAGATGGAGTAGTAATGCGTTTTTGCAGTGTCTAGCAATACCAGTCATTTACTTATACTAATTTCCCAACTGAGAGATACAGGTCATAAACATCAATAGTTGAAAATATGGCACCAATGAAATACACAGTACATCAAGTATAAAGAAACCAATCAGAAAAATGTGTTATTAGGAAAATATATATATATATTTTTTATATTTATTCAAACAAACATTTTATACAATCACTTACAAATCATTAAAAACCATACAATAGTATGTTATAACATTTCATAAAAGGTTTTAAAAAAACATCACATGTGCAACAGGTTAAAAGTTCAAAGGAACAGGGGTCGACGCGGCGTTTCGGTTACACGTAAATAAACAACCTTCTTCAGGACCAAGTTCTAGAAGGAAACACATAATTACTTATCTTGCACACCAGATTGGTCATACATTATCATTTTCCTAAAACAACATATTAGCTAAAACCATGGCGTTTGACAATTGGTGCTGTTCTTACACTAAAAAGGATTGTAAGAGGGTAGTTGGTAATTTAGGTATTGCTAAATTGCATCGCGCATTAATACTGATACCATATCGTGGGTCACTATGTTAACTATCATAGTGATGACGGAAATCACTTATGTGGGTAGGTTTTACTCATATTCACCACTATAAGGTTACCTGGCATTATTCATATTACTGGAAGTGCCTCTATTCTTATCTAGGCACTTATGTTTTCCTAAGCTATCTCCCCTGTCCCAAAGTCGACAGTTAAGGGGGCCTCCTTTATTTTTATCGATAGATCCAGATATGTGCACTGACTGTGGGTACAACATTCAAAATAGTTAACAGTTAGAGGGGTTATGATATTACTAGCAGCAATACATTTCAAGATCCAGTATGCCTTCTTGACAGCTGCAGTGCTCTGCCTGTTTATTTGACTGGATCCCTGCCAAAGATATCCCAAAGCGCTCTTTAGATAGAAAATATTCTAAGGAGTGGTGCTAGAGAAAGTCATCAAAAAGTATAGCAGGAGAGTAGCACAGCTTCATAAGTATGACAGGAGCATAGCATATGAACTATCTTCCATACATGTCTTCTTTTGTGGAGAAAAAAACGTAAAAATCCTCAAATTGGAGGCAAGAACAATGCATTTTCAATTAAAGTATTGAGCAGCAGGTCAAATCGATCCAACAATAGAGATAAATTACCGAAGCATATTGAAATCGTGGGTGCGACGTCCCAAAATCGCGGCCGCCCGCGATTTATGTGAGGTGATCAGCAAAGGAGCAATAGCGCTGGCGTCTTATGAAGAAATGCGTCGCAACCGCAGTCAAAGTGTGCTGTACATCTTCCGAAGACAGAGTCAGCGTCTTGAGGGAGGAAATACAGCTTATAGGCGGCTCCAGAAGAGGAATGAGTCCCGCCGATACGCGGACCTCACGAAGGATCCGCTATCCCGCTACGGCGCCAAGCCACGCCCCATATGTGAACATTTTAACCTTTAATTAAAGGACCAAAGATCATAAATACATATTTCATAATTTAAAAAGAAGGAAACAGTTACTCTGTTTGGTAATTGTGTAAAAGATATGTCAGATATATTGCTATACACAAAAACACATAAAAATAAATACGAGTGATGTGAATTGGCTGAACACATGTGCCACCTTACGCATATTAGAAAGAGAAGTGTATTTTGCTAGGAAACAAAAGAGCCGATTCAGATTCTTTATCAATGCAGAATGAGTTTGAGTACTTTGTAGTAGCAAATTGGTCAGATGTAACCTGAGCTTCCTTGGTGACTGGACCTTTTGGTGCTGCCTACAAGCAATTTAAAAAGCATGCGTTTCGAAGGATTCCTCGATTTCTATGTTAAATATAGTGAAGAAAAACAAATAATTCAGTTTCCAATGTGTCATCATGGCAGCTATCTGTATCTCATTATATTACACAATTGCTGCATGTTTACCTGACTGAGTGATACCCTATTGCCAAAATGTCCTATTTACATTTGTGCTCCCAATAAGCACCCAAGCAGATTGCTTTTCTACTTTAGGAGGCAATCACCAGAGAACTGCAGCTGGCTTCATCTATTCCGTTTCAATGTTGAAATTTAGTCGCAGCACGAGCATACATAAATGTCTAATATTTCCTGAGGTATGAGAGTTTTGGCTGCGTCGTAGTCTGCATAACATGGTACACCTATATTGCTTGTGACCCCCTTGGACTTCGACGTCTGCCTTGTTTTCTTAAAACATGTATTTTCAAAGCTGTAATTTATTGAAACCTTTCACAAACACACATCAGGATTAGCAATATTTGGGACACTAAAAGTAAATTATAGAAAGAATATTTTCTACTCTAATCACACATACAACAAAGTTGATCTCAAATACCCTTAGCCACACCGATCTACATTCAGCAAATAGCACTTCGTCTTTTTACATCAATTCCTATTAAACAATGCAATTGAATGGTGCCTAATTATACTTACTCCTTTAATTGCATTCATTCGTCTTGGCAAACGATTTTCGGGCTCCATAAATACACCCAATAAATGAACTACAAACAAAGAATAATTTTAAAAGTCAACAAAATGTCGTCAGATGCCAACAAATACATTATCAGAATGTCAACAATTCTGTCTGAAATGGCACAGAACAAAGCAATAAGGTAGCATAACATTTTGTCCCAAATCGTCTACTCAAAGAGAACATTGTTTTTTGAAATCGATATATTTTATAATTTGCTTAGAGGAGATATTTTTAGACAAAACATTATACAAACCAAAGCTGTGACAATTTGGAGCATCTGGACATTCACATTTAGAAATCAACAGTAAAGTAATATTGGGCCTGATTCATAAAGTACACAAGAAATTTGCTCCAATATGGTTTCTTCTGCATTTGTAGCAAACTCTGATTTTCTTGAAAATGACAAAGAATTCTAAGAAAAATACAGATGTCATATATTCTGATGAGCACTGTATGCTTCAGCATTCATGTTTCTTGTAGCAGGTGTATATGGCAAAATGGGCACATGAAACGCAATGTATTTTTCCTTTTCCACAGGTGGTGCTTAATTTGTAAACACAAAACAAATAATGCAATGCCCCCAAATTCCTAGGGCGGCTGTACTAAGATACAATGCATGCCAGGGAGGCAGGCCTTACCTTCCTCGCTGTTGCATCTCCACTACGACCAAATCCTAGACCACATCTGACATGCCCAGGAAGAAACATATATACCACATTAGAGTGTGAGCAATAGTCCTTCTTTCATTTCCATTGTGGTTTTTGTAATTCGAATGGCAGCTATCAACCCCATTCATGAGGCCACAGGGCAGGCAGGGGCTACTGGACCACAACCATGGGGGTTCACAACTTTTACCTCTGCTGTCCCAGGGCAGCCCTACTAAAGGTCTGCAAAGCGGGCCAACTACAACCCTTTGTGACTTGATCCTCAGTGGTACTTAGGTGAGCTGTCACAAGCATCTCCTGGAGGTTAGTGTGGGGGTTATTCAGGCTCAATAATCAATGCCCCTTCAGCAGCACAATAAACTAATGTCCAGTCAAGTGCTTCTTTTTGTACTTTTATTATACAACAACATAGAGGGTCACTGTACATTCAGTTATGCACACATACCCAATCCCCTGGTGAGAGGATTGGTGCTCTAAAGGACTTCCACTGATTAGACCTTCAACTGGCTGTAGTGAATCTTCCTCCCACTGTTACTGGGCTGCCCACCTCATAGCAGGTTCATAGTCAGTCAAGTAAATAGGTGGGTGCTGCTAGGTTAGCACACAGTCCCCCGAGCATAGGCTTGATCAGTCTTACCAAGTTCAGAATAGCAGCTCTGTGCTGCACACATCATCCTCAGTCTTTCACTAGTACCAGATGGCAGTGTGGGGTTGCATTCAGGTTTTCCATGGCAGCGGGATTTTCATCTATCAGCAGTGATGGTAGCCTTGTATGTGACAGTGCAGGAGTCGCTGTTCAATCTTCCTGCTGCAGCAGGATGCCCTTTTGTCAGACAGGTCATGGTTCTTTTGAGCCGCAGGTGACAGACTCTATCTTTGGCACATAGTGTTTCCAAGCAACAACCTTGAATTTGTATGAGGCTCCCTACAGGGTACCTCTATGCAACTTAATTTTCAAGACTGTCCTTGAGCCTACAACACACTTGGCAGTGTTGCTGTTACACAATCCACTTACAGAGCACATGGGTCACCATATGAACGCAGATCAACTTCAAGCAGGCCCATCACATGGGCACACCAGTCCAGCAGTTTGGTGACTCCAACAGGGATACATCTTGACAATTGCATTGCACAAGCCAGCAGTATTATGATTCCTTTAGCGCTCTTGCTTCATGGGTCTTTGTTGATGGAACTAACACCAGGGTCAACAAAGTACCCCTTTCCACCATCTGCTCCTCCTGCAGGGTTGGTGCTTCATCCCTTCGCTCACAAGAATGATATCTGGCACTGTGGACTGTCAGTAATATCTTCTTCAGATTGGACTTCAGGTAATGTTACCTGGCCTCTTGGCATTTAGCTGTCAGTGCCACACTGACCATTGGCTTCTTCTTAGCTCCTGAGTGCTCTTTGGAGTACCGCCTCCTCGGTAAAAGAGACTACCGCAAAGAACAACAATGGATCTTGAGCTCCCACCTGTGTGCTGCTTTTGAGGATGTAGGCTGTGTATTTCGGGTCTGCTTCTAAGAACTGGTTTAGGGGTAGTTCTCCTTTAATGTGACCTGGCCAGTCCACTTTCAGGCCTGGCCTTTGTGTGTAAGGATTTTCTGCACAGTAGGAGAACCCTGAGGTGGAGTACCCATCACAAAAGTACAAAGCGATGGGATCAGGCTGTATTCAGATTTTTATGACCCCTCCTCACAGAGATCGAAAAAGAGGCAAGAACCTGTGCCCCTGCAAGGGACTCCATACCCTATATGAACAAGTACTGCAGGCCTACCCTATACCCCTACCATCCACGAAATGGCAGGTGCAATCAGAGTCCTTTCCAAGAAGGTATCAGGAAGGACCCTGGTTCTTCTAAGGAAAGTATGTTTCCTTACTCACCATAGTGTCTGAGTTGGCAGTAATGCACATAGGCCATTTGGCGAAAAGCAACTTCTCCCCCAGCTTGTACTCTAGTCCAGACTGTGGGCTTGCAAAATGGAACCCACAGGCCTGCAACACTCCTGCAAGGCATACTACTGCTTCTAGCAAACATGCAAGCTCAATTGCTTCTACCATAATGCACTTACAAAATGCATGGAATGATGTGTTATGATCCCGGGTTCATGAAGATCAGCAGAACTGTAGATGAATAGGCCAGTAGGTGCATGCTCAAATTTCACCCTATTGCTGCCACCAATTACACTCTACGCATGAAGCAGGTGACAGGGATGATAGTCCTCTCTCACTATAGGATACGTTTATGCACCCATCCCGGTTCAGGTCTAGGTCCAGAACCTAGCATTGTCTTCAAACCGGGCCTAGGTCGATCAGTGCACATGGGATTAGTGCGTGGATTTAGTGTGTGGTGTGTCCAAAATCAAAAACCAGGACCACAGGTATGCAGTTTGGGCATGCAGGGCATAGAACGCGTTTGTACACCATGCAAGAGACATTCCCATCTCAACAGCTGGCAATACAGTAAATTGTTAAAGCTCACTGTATTGGCAGTCCTTCTTAATTTTCATGATATTAATGGATTTGAAAGAGGAACTGATCACCTCTTGTAAGCTAAAGCAGTTGCAGACAGAGATCGGGACAGTGAGGATTTAGCAACAAGTCTAAGTACCCTGAAATAAGTGCTGGTGATGTTCATTGCAACCACAGGCACTAATTATGTATTGTCCACAAAGAATTCATTGTCACAAACTAGAAATGTTTTTGAATTGTCCAAGTGCCAGAAGTAGACATTCGGGTCATCACTCAGCATGTAGTCAAAACAGGAAAGCATTATCGATATGACATGAAATAAGAATCAGATAATGTCTGTATTTATCCTGCTATTTTTCCGGAGCATGTCCTTCCGTTATCTATCATGTCTGTCTGCTAAGAGAGTTGTAAAAAAGATATTTCTATGACTCATACTATGCATATCCCATCTTCAGAAGTAGAACTTTCACAAAGACAATTAGGAGTTTGTTCTCAGTAACTTCCTAAGCATGTTGGTACCTGGTTGTGTTAAACAGATGTTTAAAGTTAGATTTTTGGCAGTAATGAATGAACTTTTATGCGGTACATTGTAAAACGTAATATCTGTGAAGTGAAACATACCTGCTGTAAGATACAGAAATCACGAGACTTAATTTAAGTTACTGAGTTCTATAAACAACACTATATACATGCATGTTTTGGATTTCAGGCAAGGTTTACACAAATACCTATAGACTCCTTAGAACTGAAACTTCGGCTCATTGCTTTGTATTTGTGCAGAAGTGAAGGTGAACACTCATTTTCATAACTTTATTTGGACTTTTGAAGCTGCAAGTGATTATTTTTAATTCCTGCAGTTAGAGGGGCAGTCTCCTTTTGTTCATTTATCTGCTTAATTTATAATCTCCTTGCCCTTATTTAAGAAAAACATTGTAATCTATATATCGCTAGTTTTCTTATCTAGGATTTTGACGGTATTGTAGTGATTGTAACAAATTAATTAATAATAATAATAATTATTATTATTAAAAGAAAAAGCAGCATAGACAAATATTCTGTGCATTGCAACAGGGAAAAATGTATTTTGGAGCTTGAGGAAGATATGAAAAAATCATTGAAACTGCTGCTTCCTCTTTATCATCATGCAATTCATCATTAAATGATGCACGATTCCTTCCTGGCAACCGTTCCAGTCCTTTCAAAAGTCCTACCTTGATTTCTTCTTTCCAAGCCCTTCCTGACTCTACATCCTCTGTTCCACTATATCACCCTGCTTTAATATCCCAACTCCCTCTAGTATCACATGAAAGCCGGCCTCCATCTCTCAGGCCGGTGGAGAATAGTTATGACTAGGTGTAAAGAGATTTACCCTGTATGCAAACCTCTTCTGACGTCCTTTCTGTTCTGTCAAAAACAAAGGCCTAGATGTAGGTAATAGCAAATTACTGAATGGTAAATACCGAATTTTACAGATTCGGTATTTACTATTCGGAATTGATATGTAGGTAAAAAATTCGGTAAAAATACAGAATCGGTAAGATTCGGTAATTACCGATTCGGTAATTACCGAATCGGTATTTGCCATGGATTCCTATGGGCCTTGAAGCCCATAGGATTCAATAGCAAATACCGATTCGGTAATTACCGAATCGGTAAAATTACCGATTTTACAAGGGGGACAGGGTGTCACTTTGACACCCTGTTGCACCCGTGTTACTGGCTTGTGTGCCATGTGACACACAGACATGCCCTTAGGGCATGTCTGTGTGCCACATGGCACAGGTGTACATGCACAGATATGCATGTACACTGGAATTCGTTATTTACCATGTAATAGTATTACATGGTAAATAACGAATCGGTAATGGCCTTTGGCACTGTTTCCAGTGCCACCTACATCTGTATTTACCGATTCGGTAAATTTACCAATTCGGTATTTTACAGAATCGGTAAATTTACCGAATCGGTAAATATACCGATTCTGTAATTAGGAGGCCACCTACATGTCAAATCCCAAATACGGGTCGGTAACGGCCGAAATCGGCCGTTACCGACTGGTGTTTGGCGACCTACATCTGGCCCTTATTCTGTAAGAAATTGGGGTATTAGTTGAATGGAGTGGAAGCTCCTCACAAATATTAAACTAAGTCCTTGTCAGGATAAACCACAAAAAGTCACTAAAATAATGTATGCTTATCAGTCTTGTAGCTTGGAACAAAAGCAGTCAGGCTTAATGTGGAGGAAATGTGTAAATAATTTATGCAGCACACAAAGAGAAATAAAAAACTCCCACAACAATTTAAAAAGGGCACAATTTAATAAATAAAATGAAACCAAAAGAAATTAAATCAGATCAGTGGAAACGGAGTTATGAATTTCAAATGTTTTTAGTGAAATCTATCAATTACTGATATCTATTTGTGTGCAATCGGGTCAAGTCAAAAGTTAAGGCTGACTATGGGGTTGGATACAAGGGGTAATTGGGCATGGTTTAGACTTACCCTTCAGACTTAAAAAAAATTCTGAAGAAAATTCCTTGACAATGCAGAGTCTCAGTGGGTCAATGCAGCAGGCTGCATCCGAGGACAAATATTTGACGATGGAAAGCCACTGGACGAGGTCTCGGTGATGCCGTAAATGAAGGCGAGAAAAAGCTCAGAGTAAGAGAATCTGGATTTCCAGGACATGGATGTCCTCATCATCGATAGGGTGCTGGTCATCATCGAGACCTGTAAAGATTTCTACCTTCGGATTTAAAAGTTTTTCAGGCACTTGGACTCACCCAGAAGGATTAGACTGCAGGCTGGAGCCAGAGGACTTCACAAGGCAAGATTCTACTATCATAAGATCCCTCTGGTGAGGATATGCCACTAGAGAGAAGATCAATCAATCAATCAGGTTTCTTGTTAAGGACAACTACTCGCCCATTAGGGTCTCAAGGCACTCTGTTCGGGTGGGGGGATCTGCGGTTCAGTCATACATTGCAGGAGCACCCACAAAGTCAAGCTGGCCGGCACCTCAGACAGATCAGCTGGCAGGTAGGTCCAATATTTCATCTGTTCTCCAAGTTGTTTGGCTTGAAAACATTTGTAAGTTCCAGCTTTTAGTGTTAGACAGGAGCAGTACCATGAACACATCGTCTATGCGTAGAAGACATAAAGGTCACTCCTTGGGGGTCATAGGACTCACTCCAACAGAGGTCAGCAGCAGGTTTCAATGTCTCTGGAGATTGTTGTGTCCCTGTAGCTCACACAGGAGGCCAACCAGCAAACTCTTGGAGTCACTGCTGGTGGACGTGGATTCAAGGAGCTGTCCAGTCTTCCTTCCTCAGGCAGCAGAGCAGTCCTTCCAGTAGCAAGACAGTTTTTGCTGCAGCAGGGCAGCAGAGATGTCCTTCTCAGTTCCCCAGGTCCAGAAGTAATCTGACAAGTGGTTTTGGGATCTATTATTTATATTTTGTGCCATCCTTTGACCGTGAGGGGCACCCCATCCTAACCCTACCTTTGGTTCTATAAAGTTCTACCATTCCCCTGTCAAGACTCCAAACTGTCTAGGGTGACAATGGGCTGGGGTCAGGTTCCTTTGTGTATGCTGAAGGCAAGCCCTTGGAAGTGTAAGTGGGGTGGGACACAGCTACTCCTCCAGCCATCCTGGAAGTATGGCCTATTCTTATCACACCAAGGTCCAGATGTAGGTAATAGCAAATTAACGAATGGTAAAAACCGAATTTTACCGATTCGGTATTCACTATTCGGTAATTGCTATGTAGGTAAAATATTCGGTAAAAATACCGAATCGGTAAGATTCGGTAATTACTGATTCGGTAATTACCCAATCTGTATTTGCCATTGCTTCCTATGGGCCTTGAGGCCCATAAGATTCCATAGCAAATACCGATTCGGTAATTACCGAATCGGTTATTTTACCGATTTTACAAGGGGGACAAGGTGTCACTTTGACACCCTGTTTCACCCCTGTTTCCGGCTTGTGTGCCATGTGACACACATACATGCCCTTAGGGAATGTCTGTGTGCCACATGGCACAGGTGTACATGCACAGATGTGCATGTACACTGGAATTCATTATTTACCATAGAATAGTATTGCATGGTAAATAACGATTCGGTAAGGGCCTATGGCACTGATTACAGTGCCACCTACATATGGATTTACAGAATCGGTAAATTTACCGATTTGGTATTTTACCGATTCTGTAAATTTACTGAATCAGTAAATATACCGATTCTGTAAATATGAGGCCCCCTACATGTCAAATCCCAAATACCGGTCGGTAACGACTGAAATCGGCCGTTACCAACCGGTATTTGGCGACCTACATCTGGCCCCTAGTACCGTTTGTGTAACTGTCTGAGAGGAATGCACAAATCCCCAACATCAAAACAAGTTACATTCTTACATTCCTGTGACCCAGGATACTGGCAGATATTTGGGACAAGAAAATGCCAACTTTCTAAAAGTAACATTTTTGGAATTGTGACTTAAAATCCGGCTTTACCATTGAAGAGGATTTTAAGTACAATTAATTTGAGCCAAAATAGAATATCTCTATCTGTTCACAATATAATGTTAGCACTTATTAAATTAAATAAAGTATCCCAGTGTTAGTCAATGGAAGAGATAGGCCTTACAACAACTGACTTTAGGAGTTTTTCATTGCTCATATATATAAACATTAATTACACATGTCCTACTTTTTACATACCTTTTATGCTGCCCTAGGAGCTTTTAGGTATGCCTTGGTGGAGTTGTTCTGTGCAGAACTACGTGAAGTGCTGAAAAAACTCTGTCATGCTACGCAGAGTTCTGCAAGCGGTGTATTGCAGTAAGTCGTGCTGATTTTTAGCACCTGGAGTTTGTCCTGTGCTGTAAAAATCAGTGCAAATGGCACCACATGTATTGCGAGAGGGCACTGCTTCTTTCTGTCACTCGAGTACACTGTAAGTTGTGACCACCACTGAATGTTCGCTTTGCACATAATGGATGTTAAGACCCATATCTTAACCCCATACAGGATCTCATAAGGAGTCCAATCACCCAGGGAGTTTACTGGTATATTGTTCAAAGCTCTCTGGACCCCGTATAGGTGATGGACCCAACTGCAACCAGAGCCTAATACTCTTACTATTACAGACTGCTTTAAGTCTCTTTTTTTCCTCACCACACCCACGTTTCCCTTAGCATGGTATGGAGACGAGAAACTTAGGGTTACATCGAAACTTCCCATGGCCTCTTGGTAAGCCCGAGAACTAAATGCAGACCCTGATCCGAATGTAGTGTGCCAATGGTGTATTTCCTGATAAAAACTCACAAATTCTTTATTGCAGGATGGACATCAACCAATCACTGTGGCCATATTCACAGATATCGAGAGCAGGAATCCACTGCCACCAAGATGTACTTCTAATCCCCGTCGACTGATAGGGGCCAAACTGGCCCAAATACATGCAAGCCAAAGGTTTATTTGAAATCAAAAGAGGTGTTTGGGGTGGACGTGCCACAATAGAACCCTTTATCTGCTGAAAAATGTCACATCTCAGGACAAAGTCCTGAGTCTGTCTGTAAAGACCCGGACACCAATAGCACTGCAGCAATAGAGCAATTGTAGCTGTCACCCCTGCATGTTGTACCATTGAGTACCATTGAGCTGGGTAACAATAAACATCTGTTAATCAGCGGCAGAATGCCTCCGGTTGAACGTGCACTTTACAAATACACATTTTATGTTATGTTTATGCATGTGTAGAAGCCAGACCCTCATGTGCAGCTAGTATCAGTCCTAGTTTTCGATCACTATTTAGTATTAATCTGTACCTTGCTCCTGGAATCTGTGCTTACAGTGTTTTTTTCTGCCTGTTTTTTTCTTTCACTTGGTCCTTTTTTCACTCTGTTTGTCTTACTTCTTATGTCTCTCTCTCTTTGCGCTTTTTGTTGTTTCTAACTTTTTTGTACCACAGGCTGTTTTCCAACCTAGGCCTTTAGATTACCATTTTCTGATCTTAAGTGGTATGGTGTTATATATATCTGTATTTAAAGTTTATAATTTGTTATACTTAGACATTCATTAGATGTTTTGTCAATCATCCATTGATTTGAGATCTACTTTACTAACCAGATGTGTGTTTTCCACATGTTTTTTACATGTTTTATATATGTGTCAATGTATGGCTATATTTGTTTGTAAACAGTCGATTTTGTATAATGTTTGTGACAGTGTTGCATTGTTATGTTTGCAGCCCTGAAGAAGCCTGCAAAGGTAAAACACGTTGGCTGTGTTGCACAAATTATGAATTAAAGGATTCATTACAGCTTTCAGAAAATGTTGCCTCTGTCGTGATTCTTTCTTGATTAATGAACTAATCCAAGGACTGTGTTCCAGCTGTCTCTGTACATGTGCCTCTCTTATCTTTTTTTGTCTATATGTTGTATTCAAACCACCAACGGTGGCTGGTTTTTAGAGATGAACACTTTGTGTGAGACATTACACCGGTAGTGGTGCGGCATTGCAAACTCTGCAACCGTGTTTCCATGTGTTAGAATGTGTTTTTTTTGTTGGTTTTTTTTGTCCTCATTTGCCTTACCCTCAATACCAACCACCTTGCGTGTCCTGCACTAAGAGCTGGAGCAAAAAATAATCTTACCCGTCTCCAGCGCCAGACCCGAGTATGTTATAATGGTGGCAGAGAGGTCCCAGGAGGAAGAGGGGCTTTGAGAGCTTGCGCTGACTCCATCAAGGTGTATTTCAACCTGTAGGACTAATATCGTAACGAGGCTGAACCCAGTCCAAGGAGTGTTGATGGCATAATCATAGGACCCGGGGAAAAGAAAAAAAAATAACGGAATACTATCTCCACTGGGTCAACAGATCCCAAAAAGCCAAATTACGCTTACTGCATGTTCTAATCATGTACACCTTCGATGTTTCGTATAGGGACGTAAGCCAACCAGAGTGTGATGGGGCAGTTTTCTCTACCCAATGTATACAAATTTGTCTTCTGGCCAACAAAATGGTATAGAACAAAAAAGACCTAGCCTTGCCAGTGATACTGTCCTCCAAGCCAAAGATAATAAGTGGCAGAGCAATTGAGAGTGATACATTTAAGATAGAGTTTAAAGTAGACTTCACTTCGTCCCAGAACCGGCCGATGTCAGGGCACTCCATGAACATATGAATGTCCGATGCTTCCATAAGGTTGCATTTATTGCATTTCTTATCTGGGAGAAACATGTAAAGTCTCAGCGGTGTAATGTATGCCTGATGAACAGTGAACAGATGGTTTCGTCTTAACCATGATGGTTTCACAATTTTATAGAGGAGGCCAAAAGATTCTAGTCATACCTCCTCGCACTGAAAGCCAGTCGCCTCCCCCCACAGCTCATCTGGGAGGGCAAACTCCCGATCAATTTCCTCCAGCAGCTGCCAATACCATAAAGCAACCTCCTTTCCTCCCCTAGGTCGTTCCACTAACAGCTGCTCCAGGTTACTGGCCTTCCCAAGTGGTACACCTTTACGACCCTGGGCTCTCACCCAACTATCCAGTTGGACCAACTTAAATCTGGAGAGTCCTGGGCCAATATGGTCACGTAACTCATCCCAGGCTATTGCCAATCCTTCCACCAATAATTCTCCCCATCTTATAGTCCCGGCCTCCTCCAGTGGAGAATGAATGAATGAATGAATGATTACACATTTCTATAGCGCATGGTTACCCTGAGGCATCCCAGCGCTTAGACAGGCTATCCCTTAAACATAGTGGTAGACCCGGGGAGTCCCATATTGGGGCAACATTAGAATATTAGGACAGCCCCAATCTTTTTCTGATGGCTAACTAAGCATTGGCCCGTGACTGAAAAATGTTTAGCTTAATTTTTTAAAAATATTTCGGGCTCTCAAACTTGAACAAAAACCCATCAGCTGGTAAATTTGCCCCGGTTAACATGGCTCTATAGATCGACCCACTAGGAAGGTTAGATGGTGTTTTTAAAAGTATCCTAGAATATGACAACTGAAAATCCCATGCATAGTATAATAAATCAGGCAGGGCAAGACCTCCCTTTTCCCTCCTCCTCCTCAACTTCTTCCAAGCCAGTCTGGTAGATTTATAATTCCAGATGCAGGAGTTAATTTCTCGCTGGCTCTTATCTATCATTTTGGCGTCAAACGCCAAGGGAATGGCTTTGAAAATAAAAATAAACTTGGGGAGAATGCACATTTTTACCAGATTCACCCTACCCGGTAGGGAAAGTGGCAGGTGAGTCAAAGATTTCAGTAAACCTTTACATTCTTTAAATATTCGATCAAGTTTGATTTGTCCGATGCTGCCCACATCTTGAGTGATTCGTATCCCGAGGTACCGCATACAAGTGGAGATATTTATACCCAATCGTAGATCAGGTATATTCCATGTCATAATTTCAGTTTTACTTGAGTTGATATTATACCCCGAGATATGCCCAAACTCCTCTGCCCTCTGGATAACGGCGGGAAATGACATTACCGGGTCTGAGCTAAGAACCAAAATGTCGTCATCATAGAGTGCTACCTGTCTTTCCCACTCCTTAAATTTAAAAGATGGAATATTTACCTCCACCCGCAGAACCTGGGCAAATGGCTCAATATACAAATTAAAAAGGAGGGGAGAAAGCAGGCAGCCCTGCCTCGTACCTCTAGTAATCTTAAAGGCTTCTGTCAGGAGCCCGTTAATTAACAGCCTAGCCGAAGGAGCCCCATACAGTAGGGCAATGGTTCGACAAAAGCCCTCTCCAAAGTTAAACTTTCTTAAAACATCGTTCAGATAGGGCTAAATAACCCTATCATAGGCCTTTGCTGCGTCCAGAGTGAGGGTGGCCAAAGGAAGAGAAAAAGCTGAGGCGATATCTATTGCCCCTACCAAGTCGTGCGTTAGGTCTGATAGTTGGTGCCCTTTAATAAAACCTTTCTGGTCTTGATGAACTATAGTGCCAAATACGCTGCCCAGTCTTGCTGACATGATAGTAGTGAAGATTTTGTAGTCACTATTCAACAACGATATCGGTCGGTAAGACCCGCATTCGTCGCTATCAGAGAGCCCTTCAAGCAGTAGCTAAAAAGAGCATAATCGATTCTAGATTTATGCTTAAATCGACTGTTCCGGAAGGAAACCCCCATTTTGTTACCTGCTCTTTCCCTCAATAAATCTGCCAACCCAAGCTGGGTCATAATTGCAATGAGGGTTTGCCTAGACTTTGCAGAGCTACAGGCTCTAGAGTTTACCGATTTATCTAGACTGGGATTAAACACAATGTTGAAATCCCCCATCCAGATCACCGGATACTGAGATGCTACCAGATGGTTCCTAATGGTATCCAGATATGATGGATCATCTGAATTAGGGCCATAGTAGCCCACCAAGGTACAAACCCGATCCTCCAACGAGACTCTCAGTATCAACCATCTCCCTGTGTGGTCTTCTTTGTAGTCCAAAATTTGGACTTTAGCAGATTTTTAAAAAATAAATGTTAGCATTATGATCTGTACAGCAAAATGTATCAATCCACCTCTGTTATTTAAGTATTGCCGTGGCCTCTGCTTTAAGAAGATGTGACTCCTGGATGACAATGATCTGTGCGGGAGAAGTATTGTGGGATACGATCCCGCCTACTTCTCACGCGCAGACCATTGACATTCCAGGACATATATCGGACAGAGGTAATGATGTCACACCTAACCACTGCTCCTCCAACCTTGACATTTTAAGATTCTTGTGTTGGACGAGTATAACGAACAGACGTACTGAGACACAAAAAAAGGCAGACTTATGAGGAATTTTTACTGTTTTTACCCTCCCTCCCCTAACCCCCCCCCCCGGGAAAACCCACCCCTACTTACTCTGGACTGCTGTCTTGCCAGATTTACGCCCTCCGCCCTCAACCCCACACTACTGCTGTACTTAACACCCAAATTACAAATACCTGCCGAAGTGGACGCAATGGGGAAATTTAGTTCTATCCCTGGGAAAACCCTTAAGATGTAGTGCATTACTCTCTACAATGTTCCTCCTCAATCACTTAATATACTTATATTATTTTATTTTATTTTCTCTTTTTAAAAAAAAAAATTAAGTTCTTGCTACAACTCTTAGTGTGTTTTTTTTTCTCTTTTTTTTTACTTTAATATTTATTTTTATCTCTATCCTTACTTTTCCTTTAACCTTTTGGACCTAGTATTTTTTATTTTATTTTATTTTATTTTATTTTCAAGGGTTGAACATCTTGCACATATAAATAACTATACTGTACCAACTATGGTTAGGCTATGGTATGACAAGAATAAAGTGAAACACATGGAGACCTAAATTAACTTCCTCCCTGAGCCTGGGCATGGTGTCTGATGGTCTCTAATAGCTCATTAGCATCCTGTGGGGAGCGAATGTTATGCATTTTGTTATTATACATAATGCGCAGGAAGGCCGGAAACCTCATCTGGACCGTAGCGCCTAACGACCTAAACTTATCCATGCGTTGACCAAGTTCCCACTGTCTATCCAGAGTGGTTTTGGATAGATCCGACCGTACCTCATATGAGAAGTCTGGGCCCTGCAGTCATCTAGCTTTCAGTGCGAGGTTCAAGATCTTATCTTTGAGGGAGTATGTCAGGAAATTTATCAACACCTTTCTAGGTTGGTTTCTTGCTGGATTCAGGTGAAAAGGATCCCTGTGTATTCGCTGGATGTCTTTGTCTAACTCCTCGATTGTTTCCTCGAGGTTAAGGGAGTCCTTTAGTAGCTTAGTTATAAAGCTTTTGAGATTTGCGCCCTCCTTTCCTTCCGGGATATTCAGGAGCCGAATTTTGTTCCGTCAGGAATAGTTTGCCTATACTTGGTCCCTTATCACGCAGCCCTTTGTGCGAAAGGGGCGTGCTATGGTGTTGCTGTGGGTGTTCCCACATAACACCCATAGATTCTGCCGCATTCCCAGATTTACAACGTTTCGGAAACCTGGTAATGCATCAAAATCCATATGTTTCCCAAGGGGAGACGTAAGGAGGTGCAACCAGAAGAAATGCTTTATGTCTCCTTGTTTCTTTCTCTTTCTTTGCATGGTGCATTCTGCAGCATGGATAGAAAGA
Source organism: Lissotriton vulgaris (assembly GCF_964263255.1). Lineage (NCBI taxonomy): Eukaryota > Metazoa > Chordata > Amphibia > Caudata > Salamandridae > Lissotriton > Lissotriton vulgaris. Next base: position 506,031,860 of record NC_141694.1, read on the forward strand.
GGAAAAGGCTTTTAATGATCATTTTTGTGCAGGAAGGTGTTCCTTCCTGCACAAAAACCATGATCCTTGCAACACAGTTACCAAGGCACCATGGTGCAAGAGTGCCTGCGTTGGCGCATGGCAGGCAATTGTGCTCCAGCGCAGGGGAGAGCACAGTGAACCATCATAGTGTAAATATGATGCATTCCTGTTCTTTGAAAGTGATTCATCATGACCAAATGGTTTGCGGCACAGTGCTGTGCTACTTTGTTGTAAATAATGTCCTATAAATGTAATCTTATCTTTTGCAATAAGGACAGACCATAAGTCCCCAGTATCTATCTTTTTTTTTTTTGGGAGGGGGGGGGGGGGGTTCTGTTTTTTTTTGTCCTCATTAGCCGTTTAGTCGATCCAACTGTGCTCATTTCCGCACAGACAAGAGCGCCGATCCCCCTTTAGCACCAAGAAGCCCAATGCTAAGCTCCAAGTACTCAGAGGGTCAGTCCCCTATGTTGCCAGCAGAGCATGGATGTACATTCTCCCTTCAGACCAATTCGGCCAGTTGTCCAATAGCTGTCCGGTGCCTCCCTTGGACAGAGAGTTTTTAGGCCTAATCATCGGACCCGGGGAAAAAAACAAAACAAAAAAAAACCCCGGGTTGACTAACTGTCCCTTTTCCAATTGATCAAAAGGTCCCAAAATCTTAGAGAGCGAGGGCTACAGGTTCTAGATAAGTCTTGCTTTGACATTACATATAATGAAGACAGCCACTCTGCATGTGTTGGGGGGTTTATGTTAATCCAGTTTTTACAGATCTCTCTTCTTGCCAATAAAATGGCGTAAAACAGAAATTCTCTCTCTCATCCCTTAATGTTGTCATTGACTCCAAAAATAATTAAAAGCCATGTGCACGGAATAGATGAGCCTAGAATAGATTTGAGTGTTATTCGAACTTCTTTCCAAAAGGTAACAATGTTCGGGCACTCACAGAACATGTGAAGATCTGAGGCAGCAATGAGAGAGTATTTGCAACAACACTTCGCAGTTTGAAATTTCAACAGGCGTTTAGGGGAATAATACGCTCTGTGAAGTGTAAAGAGGTGGTTGCGCCTCAGCCATGCTGGCTTGATAATTTTATAGAGCAGGGTAAAGGATTCCTCCCATATGTCCTCCATATGTGGTTCACCCTCCTGACCCCAAAGTTTTTCCGGAAGGTTGAGCTCCCTCTCCCCATCCTCTATGATATGCCAGTAGAAGAGTGCTACTTCCTTTTTTCCGGGAGGTCTTTCAACAAGGACGTTTTCTAATATACTCTCCTCACCCATCATTGCTCTCTTCTTAGTTTGAATCCGAAGCCAACTACTTAATTGCAAGTATACTAACCAAGAGAGTGAAGCTGTTACCTTAAATTTGAAAGTTTCCCAGTCTATGATTGATTTTTCCACCAAGAGGTCGCCCCACTGTATGATATCTGCATCTAGCAAAACTCTTTTTACTGTGTTGGCTTCTTGCGGCGCTAGTCCCGGTAAATCCCAAATCGGGGCATGTTTGGAAAGATATCCTATCCCAATCTTAGACTTTATTTGAGACCATCCTTTTAAAGCACCCAATAGTGACTTTAGTCTAATTTTTTTAAAGAACTTCTGGTGTCCGAACTTAAAGAGAAATACGTTCACTGGTAGATCCGAACCCATGAGCATTGCTTTGTACATACACCCATTTGCGTTGTCCCAAGGGGTCTTAAGTAACATCCTGGAGTGGGTCAGATGAAATGCCCAAGCATAATATTCCAGATCTGGCAATGCGAGCCCCCCTTTTTCTCTTCTCCTTCTCAGTTTTTTTCAGGCTAATCTGCTGGATTTATACCCCCAAACAAATGAATTAATGTTTTGCTGACATTTTGCAAGCTCTTTGGTGTCAAATACAAACGGGATAGAATTAAAAATAAAAGTAAATTTCGGGAGGATACTCATTTTTATCAAGCTGGTTCTCCCATAGATGGTAGGCGGGAGAAAGGACCAAGCTTTCATCAAGGTTTGGGATTCTCGAGAAATACGGGCTAAGTTATTTTGAGCCAACTGTTCTAAATCTTTAGTAATTGTAATACCCAAGTACCTCAATGAAGATTTTACTGGGAGCTGGAGGTTATGAATGTTTCAAACCATAATTTCCTGTGGCGAGCGAATGTTATGCATTTTGTTATTATACATAATGCGCAGGAAGGCCGGAAACCTCATCTGGACCGTAGCGCCTAACGACCTAAACTTATCCATGCGTTGACCAAGTTCCCACTGTCTATCCAGAGTGGTTTTGGATAGATCCGACCGTACCTCATATGAGAAGTCTGGGCCCTGCAGTCATCTAGCTTTCAGTGCGAGGTTCAAGATCTTATCTTTGAGGGAGTATGTCAGGAAATTTATCAACACCTTTCTAGGTTTGTTTCTTGCTGGATTCAGGTGAAAAGGATCCCTGTGTATTCGCTGGATGTCTTTGTCTAACTCCTCGATTGTTTCCTCGAGGTTAAGGGAGTCCTTTAGTAGCTTAGTTATAAAGCTTTTGAGATTTGCGCCCTCCTTTCCTTCCGGGATATTCAGGAGCCGAATTTTGTTCCGTCAGGAATAGTTTGCCAATACTTGGTCCCTTATCACGCAGCCCTTTGTGCGAAAGGGGCGTGCTATGGTGTTGCTGTGGGTGTTCCCACATAACACCCATGGATTCTGCCGCATTCCCAGATTTACAACGTTTCGGAAACCTGGTAATGCATCAAAATCCATACGTTTCCCAAGGGGAGACATAAGGAGGTGCAACCAGAAGAAATGCTTTATGTCTCCTTGTTTCTTTCTCTTTCTTTGCATGGTGCATTCTGCAGCATGGATAGAAAGAGGAAAAGGCTTTTAATGATCATTTTTGTGCAGGAAGGTGTTCCTTCCTGCACAAAAACCATCATCCTTGCAACACAGTTACCAAGGCACCATGGTGCAAGAGTGCCTGCCTTGGCGCATGGCAGACAATTGTGCTCCAGCGCAGGGGAGGATTTACAAAAGGGGGTGGTGATGAACAGAGTGTCTGAGTTAAACAGACCACTCTTACCCAGTCCAAAGATCAGGGCTTGATCCATCACCGTTATTTATCTCACTGCCCCATCCCAGCTCAGAACCTGGCTATATGCAAATCAGTCTGTCCCTGGCCCAGTGCATCATGGGAACAGGGCACACTAAACTACCAAGCCAATTCTTAACCAGAAAGGAGACAAGCTACCGGGGACCGGTTTCTGACATTTCAGCCTTCTTCGGCCCGGCTTGCTTGAATCCTGATGGAGCAGTGAGAAAGGGACTCATGTCTGAGTATACCCTGCCACACCTATAGTGGCCAAAAACGATTTACAAAAGGGGGTGGTGATGAACAGAGTGTCTGAGTTAAACAGACCACTCTTACCCAGTCCAAAGATCAGGGCTTGATCCATCACCGTTATTTATCTCACTGCCCCATCCCAGCTCAGAACCTGGCTATATGCAAATCAGTCTGTCCCTGGCCCAGTGCATCATGGGAACAGGGCAGACTAAACTACCAAGCCAATTCTTAACCAGAAAGGAGACAAGCTACCGGGGACCGGTTTCTGGCATTTCAGCCTTCTTCGGCCCGGCTTGCTTGAATCCTGATGGAGCAGTGAGAAAGGGACTCATGTCTGAGTATACCCTGCCACACCTATAGTGGCCAAAAACGATTTACAAAAGGGGGTGGTGATGAACAGAGTGTCTGAGTTAAACAGACCACTCTTACCCAGTCCAAAGATCAGGGCTTGATCCATCACCGTTATTTATCTCACTGCCCCATCCCAGCTCAGAACCTGGCTATATGCAAATCAGTCTGTCCCTGGCCCAGTGCATCATGGGAACAGGGCAGACTAAACTACCAAGCCAATTCTTAACCAGAAAGGAGACAAGCTACCGGGGACCGGTTTCTGGCATTTCAGCCTTCTTCGGCCCGGCTTGCTTGAATCCTGATGGAGCAGTGAGAAAGGGACTCATGTCTGAGTATACCCTGCCACACCTATAGTGGCCAAAAACGATTCACAAAAGGGGTGGTGATGAACAGAGTGTCTGAGTTAAACAGACCACTCTTACCCAGTCCAAAGATCAGGGCTTGATCCATCACCGTTATTTATCTCACTGCCCCATCCCAGCTCAGAACCTGGCTATATGCAAATCAGTCTGTCCCTGGCCCAGTGCATCATGGGAACAGGGCAGACTAAACTACCAAGCCAATTCTTAACCAGAAAGGAGACAAGCTACCGGGGACCGGTTTCTGGCATTTCAGCCTTCTTCGGCCCGGCTTGCTTGAATCCTGATGGAGCAGTGAGAAAGGGACTCATGTCTGAGTATACCCTGCCACACCTATAGTGGCCAAAAACGATTTACAAAAGGGGGTGGTGATGAACAGAGTGTCTGAGTTAAACAGACCACTCTTACCCAGTCCAAAGATCAGGGCTTGATCCATCACCGTTATTTATCTCACTGCCCCATCCCAGCTCAGAACCTGGCTATATGCAAATCAGTCTGTCCCTGGCCCAGTGCATCATGGGAACAGGGCAGACTAAACTACCAAGCCAATTCTTAACCAGAAAGGAGACAAGCTACCGGGGACCGGTTTCTGGCATTTCAGCCTTCTTCGGCCCGGCTTGCTTGAATCCTGATGGAGCAGTGAGAAAGGGACTCATGCGCAGGGGAGAGCACAGTGAACCATCACAGTGTAAATATGATGCATTCCTGTTCTTTGAAAGTGATTCATCATGACCAAATGGTTTGCGGCACTGTGCTGTGCTACTTTCTTGTAAATAATGTCCTATAAATGTAATCTTATCTTTTGCAATAAGGACAGACCATAAGTCCCCAGTATCTATCTTTGTAAAATAAAGCCATAGAAAGGACCACACACAGTGTAGCCAATTGTGTTTTTGGGTCTGCAGGGAAAAACATTTAAAATAGACCATGTCCCAGGGTCAAGAAAACTTGCAGCAGGTTTTTTACCCAGATTACCGATTAAGGACAGAGGTGACATCAGCGAGCAGGATTTTCCCATCTTAGCTGTATGCATCCCACTCACACTAGAAACAAAATAGGAAGACTGTATGGAGAAAGATAAAGTCTTGAATTCAATTTAAAATTATTGAAGGGTGGCCCAGGAAATGCAATGAACACTTAACAGACTTGCAACCATACTGGAATGTTTGGGACGAGTAATCCTCAGATCGAAATTTAGATTTACGGTCAGGTAAAATTGTATCCTCCTATAGGATTAAGAAAATGTATTCCAGACACTGCCCATGATGGTCACTTAAGTAGAAAATTCACTGAAAGTAAAGTAAGAGCAGATAATGAGTTACCCAAGATGGACTCTTTAATAGAGTGAAAAGTCAAAGATTGTCATGCATGTAGCCTAAGTGACAAATATGAATACACCAGAAAGGCTTAGTACAATTGGATTGCTACTCTTGTTGGATATTTCTGACATTTTTTAATTCTTTTAATAACAAGTCTCTCATAAACTTCTTGTCTGAAACGTTTACAAGTGAAAGCATTTCTAGCACCCTCTTCACTGATAATGGATTTCAATTGGTGTCAGAAGAATCAAAGAAATTCATTATGGAACTTTTTATCCAAAATGTCAGAACTTCATTGTATTGTCCTAAAGCAAATGGGTTGGTGGAGAGGGCTAACAGAATGATGAAAGATACATTACATTTAGCTATTGCATCTGCTGAATCCAGTATTGAAACTATAAAAGAAATTATTTGGTTTTACCACATCACACCAAATAGTATTATAGGATTGTTACCTTTTGTCATTTTCCCCTTGCCTTTTCCTATCCACATTCCCATCTCTGGCTCCCCCATGGGAGTGCACAACCCTCCAGGGTCCCTTCCAACCCCACACAACCCACTTGCTCCATTCCCGTGAGCATTAACTTCTATTCCTTCCTGTCCATGAGACCTCTTGTCAGTGAAACACCTAGGACCACATTTTTGTTCCACCTGCCCTCGCTATGCCTGGACATTTACATAATTTCTGTCTCCAAAAGATTGGTGAACATCCTTCCACATACCCACATTCAATTGAATGTCCCCAGAGTGACAACTTTAAGATGGCCCCCATTTGAACATTTTTAACATGGCACCCAGGGCTGGACTCCCACATCACTAAGGTGACGCTCTAGGTCTGCTGCATTTCTGCACGGAACTGCATTTAAACATGCGAAACACGGTCTACTGGCACTCCCAGTGAGAACTGGATGCAGGTAGGTCCCGCACTACTGAGGACTCGAAAACTAGTAAGTACCCCGTGGAGTAATATCTTGTTAGGCTGATGTGCACTCACAGGAGCTGTAAAGATCAAGTCTCTCTTTCTCGTCCCACATTTGGTCTCAGACTGGCTACTGCCCCATGCTCACCTCTGGCCTGCAAGGCTGGCACTAAGCTTCTGCCCTCGTAGATTTCAGGGATGGGCTGCCTTACTGCTTACTATCCCTTCCATACCTCGCTCATCTTTGCTCCTCACGATTTCGGTACATGACCATCTCTCGCCTCTTTGTGAGTCTCCTGACCGTCACTGCTCGGGCAAGTAGCTCCCTGTCAGACGAGGTCTTCCTCCGGATCTGTCGAGTTGATATAAGGGCCCACCTCTCGATACCTCCAATTCTGATTGTAGTAAATACACAGAATATTGAAGTGATCAAGCGGGGGGAAAAGGGTGTTGGGAAGGGAACAGCAGGGAGGGAGATCTGAAAAGGAAAAGTTAATGCTGCAAGTCTTTTCTAGTATTTGCGAAAACTCTGAAACAACTTAAATAACTAAAATACTACTTAAAATTGAAAGGCTTTTGACTTTAAATTCAGCCTAAACTCCAAAAGTCATCAAATGTTACCATATCTTGAATTGCGCATTGAAAACACATTAGCACCTCAGGAATACCAAAGACTAAATGACACTTTCCTTGTAAATAACCTCTTTACAATGATAGCCACGAATATATCTTTGCCTTGTAAATATCTGATTTACATTGGTAAACTCAAATATCACTTTACTTTATAAATATTTACTTTACTTCAATAATCTTCAAACCCAAAAACTGCACATGAATTGTATTTCTTTAAGCAAAATAAATCCTTTTGCTGTACACTGCAAAATGAATTGCGCTAGTTAAGAATAGCGACCAAAAAAACCATTCAAAGAAGAATTCTAGAAGATTGAGTCGAAACACTCAGTGAATTGTATCAAAGGAAACAAAGAATGTTTTAATTTACCCAAAGAAACATTCTAAAAGCACATTTGCAATGATTGCGCCAAATGTTATTTTTAAAAATAACCCAAAAAGGTCCTACCTGTAGAGTACGACCTACTCTACACAATTGAAGGGCGTGGCTGCAGGAGACCAAAACCTCGAAGAAGTAGCTTACTGGCTCCGACAAGTTCTCCACTGCAATCTTACCACAGGATTCACCTTCACCAATGAACCTTCTGCTGGATACCACTTGCTGGCTGCAAAAAGAATCAAAAGTGCTTCCCAAGCTCTGATTCCAACTCAGAGCATCAGGAGGAAGCTGCCACACCTTCAAAATCCCAGGAAAAGTGAGCAAAGGGGGTCTGGGCATGGTCGCGTACGTTTACGTGACCACGCCCGGTGTTTTAAGCGACCGCTTGCCATTTCTCACGCATCTCGCGGACGCGATAAAGCCGCTTGCCCAAATCCCACGCAACTCGTGTGAGGCTACCAAACCTCATGCATCTCGCGGACGCGTTCAGGGTGCCAAATCTAACGCATTAGGCGGACAGGGGAGGATAAACACCATATAATGTGCATATTTCAATACAGAAAAAGTATATTTCAACACAGAACATCATCTACATCATAGAGTTGCACACTGTAACCACCAACGCCCCTTAGAATGAAAACGATGCACCTTTCCACACAAAGGCCTAGGACATGGCACATGACGTGGGGCGGGTCCTAGACCGCAGACCACCCTAGTCCTGACAGTACTCCCCCCTCCCAAAAGCGGTCTAGGGCCCGGCTTTGTAGGATGGAGGAGGTGGAAGCTGTGTAACAAACGAGGGGCATGTATGTTCTCAGCTGGTTCCCAGGAATCATTCTCAGATCCATAACCTTTCCAGGAAACCAGATACCATAGCTTTGTGCCCCTGCACTTAGAGTCCAGTATTTTTTGTACTTCATACTCCCAATTGCCATGAACTAAGATCGGTGCTGGTTTGGGTGTTATATTTTGTCTAGCTGGTTTTAGCAAAGATGTATGAAACACAGGATGAATTTGTAAGGTCTTGGGAAGTCGTAGTTTATATGTTACTGGATTGACCTGACAAACTACTGGATATGGACCAATGAACTTGGGGTGAAACATGTTTTTATGTTTGAAATGTAAGTTCTTTGTGGACAACCACACTTTGTCTCCTGATTCATACGTTGGTCCTGATCGATGATGTTTATCATATTGATTCTTGTACTTTTCTTTACTTTGTAATAACCTCTTGTGAATTTTCTGGTGAATATTCTGCATCAGTTGTACTGTATCTTGTACTGCTGGTGCATTACTCTCTTCCTTAGGCAGTGTCAAAGGGATAGTCTTTGGTACATATCCATAAAGAGCTTCAAAAGGGGATGACCCAGTGGATGAGTGAGGTGATGAATTATAAGCTATTTCTGCAATCCATAACAATTCTAACCAAGATCGTTTGGAATCTGTTACATAGCATCTCAAATATTGTTTTAATGATTGATTTAAACACTCGGTTTGACCATCCGTTTGTGGATGATAACTGGTAGACATATTTGAAGTGATCTGTAAACATTGACACCATTGCTGCCAAAATTTGGAAGAAAACTGTGAACCTCGATCTGATATTAACACTGAAGGCAAACCATGTAATCGTACTACATTCTCCAGAAAGATCTGTGCAAATTGTCCTGCTGTAGGCAATCGTTTACAAGCAATGAAATGTGCATACTTAGTTAAACTGTCTACAACAACCAAGATAACTGAATGCTGATTGACTTGTGGGAGATTTGTAATAAAGTCTAAAGAAATATGTTCCCACAGTTTGGTTGGTGTAGGTAAAACTTGTAATAGTCCTTTCGGTTTACTGTGATCTGTTTTAAACCTTGCACAAGTCTCACAATTCTGAGCCATTTGAATTACATCTTTTTGAAGAGTTGGCCACCAGAATATTTTTTGTATCTTTTCTATAGTCTTTTTAGGACCAGGATGCCCTGCCATCGGATGAGAGTGTAACCAATTGAATACGGTTTTTTGTAGTTCTTTGGTAGGGAGATAGACTTGTTTTCCATGGAATGGTATTCTTTCTTTGATTGTTTGATTCTCCCCTTTCTTTTCCCATTTTTTTCATTGAGAAAGAGGAAAGTTTTCATAGACATTTTCTAGGAATTGGTCAGCAAACAACAAACAAAGTACTTTATCTGGATCTATAATCGCCTGTGGAGCTCCTTCAAATCTCTGCAAAGAGGAGTCTTTTCTGGAAAGAGCATCTGCTTTCTTATTATCTTGTCCTGGACGATAAGTTACAATAAAGTCATATTCTGCAAAAAACATCATCCATCTTAACTGCCTTGGTGTTAACATTCTGGCTGAACTCATAAATTGCAGATTTCTATGATCGGTATATACTGTTACTGTGAGTTTTGCTCCCATTATATAGTGTCTCCATTCTTTGAATGCCTCTAAAATCGCAAGCAATTCTTTTTCTGCGATAACATAGTTTTGCTCTGCTGAGTTCAATTTCCGGGACATGTATGCAACTGGATACATTTGACCAGTTTTGGGATGTCTTTGTGAAAGAATGGCTGCTATAGCTACATCTGAGGCATCAGCTTCAATAATGAAAGGTTCATTTACATCTGGATGCATCAGAATTGGAGCTGCTGTAAATGCCTTCTTTAAATTCTGGAATGCATCATTAGCTTCTGGAGTCCATTAAAATTTTACCTTTTTCCGTAGTAATCGAGTGATAGGAGCTACCACCGCTGAAAAGTGATCAATAAAACGACGATAGAAATTCGCAAATCCCAAAAAGCATTGTACATCTCGAACAGATTTTGGAATGGGCCATTCAGCTACTGCTTGAATCTTTCTATCAGTCATTTTCATGCCAGTTGGTGTGAGGAGCACTCCTAAGAACTCTACTTCAAATACATGAAAGTCACATTTAGTTAATTTACAATACAGGTTATGTGCTTGCAGGGTTTTCAAAACGTTTTTAAGATGACCTTCATGTTTTTCCACAGAGTCCGAATAGATTAAAATATCGTCTATATAAACGATTACAAACAGGTCCAAAAGTTCTCTTAGAACATCATTGAGGAAAAACTGAAAGGCCGCTGGAGCGTTGCAAAGGCCAAATGGCATTACCAGATATTCAAATAAGCCATAACGAGTTTAAAAAGCAGTCTTCCACTCATCTCCTTGTCTTATTCGTACCAAATGATAGGCTCCTCTAAGATCAAGTTTAGCGTAAATCACAGCTGTCTTGACTTGATCTAAAAGGACCGGAATCAGAGGCAAGGGATATTTGTTCTTAATCGTTATCTTGTTCAACGCCCTATAGTCAATGCAAGTTCTTAATTCCCCATTGGCTTTTGGGATGAAAAACAAAGGGGAGGCAGCTGGAGATTTAGAGGGGCGGATAAAACTATTTTCCAAATATTGATCTAAATAGTCTCTCAGATGCTGATTTTCTTTTTCCGATAAAGCATATATTCTACAATTTGGTACACAAGACCCTGGCATGAGGTCAATCTGGCAGTCATAACTACGATGTGGTGGGAGATTTGCAGCCTTTTCTTCACTAAATACCTCTTGATATTCTTTGTAGACTATGGGTAATATTGTCTCCTTTTCTTCCGCAGTTGCTATTTGACTCACTTGACTCACAGTTGGTTCCAAAAATTTTAAACAAGATGACTGACAAAAATCAGAAAGAAATACAAGTTCTCTTTTTTGCCAATCAATCAATGGATTATGTAAACAAAGCCAAGGCATTCCTAAAATAAATTCATATTGGGGAGCTTGTATTACATCAAATTGTACTTCTTCTCTATGTCTTTTTTTCTTTGAATCTTCACAAACCATTATGACTCGGAAAGTTTGCATTGTGACTGGCCCTCCAGACAAAATGTTCCCATCCACTGCTTGCACTATTTCAGGTGTGTCTTTTTTTCACAGATGATACTTAGTCTTTGAGCTGTTTCCAGATCGACAAAATTTCAAGTGGCTCCTGAATCAATTAAAACTTCCATTTGCCAGATTTTCAAAGTTATTTGGATTTGTACTGCTAATCTAAAATGAGCTTTGTAGTTCGTTACACAAGAGTTTATGGAAGGGTAAGCGAAGGTACCCAAGAGATCCCCTTCTAAACATCTTGGGCAAGTTAGTTTTCCGACGTTTGATCGGTTCTTTCAATAACTGCTGCTTTATTGCTATTAGGAGATTTATTCTTGGGTTTCATCATGCAATCTTTCACAAAATTCCTTTTCGACCACAGTAAAGACACTGACCATTTTTTCGTCTGTTATCTTTTTCTTCCTTTGATAAGGGTTGCCGAAGAGTTCCTATTTCCATTGGTTCTGAACTTGATTCGGTATGGGCAAATGGGGCTCGAGATTTTGGTTCATTTTTCCAACTCTGTTTTTCACTTCTTTTTTTATCTGATCTTCTATCAGAGAGTCGATGATCAAGACGCAGGGTTAGATTTATTAAATCTGAACAAGCTGTTGGTTGTGGGTCAATTTGTGCCAGGACATCCTTTAACTCGTCTTTTAGACCTTGATAAAAGAGAGCAGCCCTTTTTTCTTCTGGCCAAGAGGTTTCGGCAACCAGACTATTAAAATGAGACAAATATGTAATGAGGTCTCTGCTTCCTTGTCTTAACTGTAATAGTTCTCGATCAGCAGATAGGGTGACAGTTCGTCTATCAAACACCTTTTCAAATTCCTCAACAAAGCGCCTCCAATTATATAATAAAGCGCTATCTTGCCTTACTAAAGGAACTGCCCAATTAGCAGCATCTCCAGATAGATAGGAAATTAGAAACGCAATCCTAGATTGAGGGGTAGGAAAGGCGGCTGGTCTACAGGAATAATGTAACTCAATTTGTGTTAGAAATGTTCGCACTTTCGAAGGATCCCCCCAGAACCGTTCAGGAGAAGCTAAAGGAATTTGCGGTGGAACAGTGACTGCAATGTTAGTAGCAGCTCTAGAACCAGTATCCTGGACCTCATCAGGAAGTGGAGTACTTTGAAGTTGTATATTTTCCACTTTTTCGGACAATATTGTGGTTGCATTCATGGTTTCATTTAAATCAGCCTGCATCTTTATAATAACTGCCATCAAATCATCGATGGTGGCCATTATGGCAACACCGACAGATCGGGAGGAAAAGTATTCGTGGGCTCACTATTCTGTCAGATGAGGTCTTCCTCAGGATCTGTCGATTTGATATAAGGGCTCACCTCTCGATACCTCCAATTCTGATTGAAGTAAATACACAGAATATTGAAGTGATCAAGCGGGGGGAAAAGGGTGTTGGGAAGGGAACAGCACGGAGGGAGATCTGAAAAGGAAAAGTTAATGCTGCAAGTCTTTTCTAGTATTTGCGAAAACTCTGCAACAACTTAAATAACTAAAATACAACTTAAAATTGAAAGGCTTTTGACTTTAAATTCAGCCTAAACTCCAAAAGTCATCAAATGTTACCATATCTTGAATTGCGCACTGAAAACACATTAGCACCTCAGGAATACCAAAGACTAAATGACACTTTCCTTGTAAATAACCTCTTTACAATGATAGCCACGAATATATCTTTGCCTTGTAAATATCCGCTTTACATTGGTAACCTCAAATATCACTTTACTTTATAAATATTCACTTTACTTCAATAATCTTCAAACCCAAAAACTGCACATGAATTGTATTTCTTTAAGCAAAATAAATCCGTTTGCTGTACACTGCAAAATGAATTGTGCCCGTTAAGAATAGCGACCAAAAAACCATTCAAAGAAGAATTCTAGAAGATTGAGTCGAAACACTCAGTGAATTGTATCAAAGGAAACAAAGATTGTTTTAATTTACCCAAAGAAACATTCTAAAAGCACATTTGCAATGATTGCGCCAAATGTTATTTTTAAAAATAACCCAAAAAGGTCCTACCTGTAGAGTACGACCTACTCTACACAATTGAAGGGCGTGGCTGCAGGAGACCAAAACCTCGAAGAAGTAGCTTACTGGCTCCGACAAGTTCTCCACTGCAATCTTACCACAGGATTCACCTTCACCAATGAACCTTCTGCTGGATACCACTTGCAGGCTGCAAAAAGAATCAAAAGTGCTTCCCAAGCTCTGATTCCAACTCAGAGCATCAGGAGGAAGCTGCCACACCTTCAAAATCCCAGGAAAAGTGAGCAAAGGGGTCTGGGCGTGGTCGCGTACGTTTACGTGACTACGCCCGGTGTTTTAAGCGACCGCTTGCCATTTCTCACGCATCTCGCGAACGAGTTAAAGCCGCTTGCCCAAATCCCACGCATCTCGCGTGAGGCTACCAAACCTCACGCATCTCGTGGACGCGTTCAGGGTGCCAAATCTAACACATTAGGCGGACAGGGGAGGATAAACACCATATAATGTGCATATTTCAATACAGAAAAAGTATATTTCAACACAGAACATCATCTACATCATAGAGTTGCACACTGTAACCACCAATGCCCCTTAGAATGAAAACAATGCACCTTTCCACACAAAGGCCTAGGACATGGCACATGACGTGGGGCGGGCCCTAGACCGCAGACCACCCTAGTCCTGACACTCCCACCTTCTAGGTGAGTCTTTACACAGCCAGCACAACCTACCCATTGGCTGGGAGACAAGTGGCACATGTTTTGGGATACTCCTGCAGGGGCACACCTTCCACCATCCCTGCCAGACAGTCCCTTTTTAAGGGCACACTCATTATTGGTACTGCCATTTAGAGATCGACTACCTGCAAGATTGTTAAAGGAATTGATTTTTTCTGTATCGATTTGGTCCTACTTTCCACAATTTGTATCTACACAAATACTGGGTTTTTGGGATTATCCATTACTTCCTTTTTTAAAGATGGCCTACAAGAGTTTCCAACCCAACTTCAGGTATCTGACTTTCTTACTCTATGTTACTAAGGTTGTTTAACAATGTTTTTATACCTGTTTCTTTCCGTCCAGGTGATTCCATAAGGTATATTTCTCTTAACCCATTTTTCTATCATGCAGGACTACTGCATGAGTCCATACTATAGGGGACGGTACCTGACAGATTCTTAGTCACATAATCCCCACCAGAGTAGACAATGAGCTTATGGTCCTGAAGAAATGCTGAGACCTAACGGATGACATATGGCATGAAACATGCTGATCCCCCCTCTTTACACAAATATTCTAGAGCTCGATAGGGTGTCATCCACCCTCTTCAGCCACGACTCTACAGTCTTCTGTTTTTAGTATAGCATAGGAACCCAGCTAATTAAATTATTGTGTGGGACTCCAACAGCTATTTTAAATCCACACTCACTCCCTCCCATTTCTAATCTTGACACACAGGCTCCGCCCTTTATGTTTAACACCTTTTGTTATGCTCTGTGTCAGTAAACTATGGTCAAAATTGCGACTGAATTAGATATTTGAAAATAAAAGTGCTATGGTAGATAAGAAAGAGATGAGGTAAAAAATCTCAAACATCAAAATAGATAGAAAGACTGTAAGTACAAAAATAATGAGGGGAAAAAAAACAAGAGTAGAAAGTGGGACAGTGGGTCCTGGTGAAAAAAATCGATTAAAAGTCAAAATACATTTGATACATTTTCCAAACCAGAAAGAATCAGAACTTTAAAGCGTGATGTGGTAATCATGGAAGAAGGTTGCATGTGGAGTATGGATAGATTTTGAACAGGGTCCTAGCAATATGTTACAGAATATAGATTTATTTATGCTAGTAGATGCTTCAAGTGATGTCACCTGGAGAATTACAAGTGACCAAAGCGACGTACACCCTCCAGTTTTGCACCGCGACTAACAATGATATTAACGGTGATATTTGATTTAGAAATCATATATCTTACCAGGTGTCTCATACCACATTACAGCTGTCTGTATTTATTTTAATTACCCTCTGAGCTTATATTCTTGTACTGTTTGTGAGCACTGTTCTTTTATATTAGATATTGTGGTCTCCTGAGATAGTCAAGATTGATTTTAGAGTTTTGTAGCTATTGTTTAACCAGTTTATTTCCATTATTATGTTATGTATTGCCTTTGTTATCAACAGGAGATGTGTTGTAATTTGATTTAAATGGTATGCTCCTCCTGCCTTTGTTCCCCTATCATCCTCTACCTTGATTCCTCCAGGGGAATCTTCAGTTAGATGTTATTTAGAATGTTGAGATTCCTGTCAGAAAATAGGTCACTAGCCCTTCTTACTCAAAATCATTCTTCACCATATTGGAGGCACCCATGCAGCATGGTGCAAGGGTGCCTACATTGGGCTAGACAGCACACAGTGCACCATGCTAAGAAACAGCTCATACATATGACACTGTTCAGTTCTCTCCCATTCATGCAACACTACACAGCTAAGTAACTTCCTGCACTTCATCGCCTGAAAGCTAGAGAGCAGACATTTGATATATCTACAAACATATTGCACACTTGTGCTAATTCTTAGTGATAGAGCACTTGTGGGGTTTGTGACAGAATTCAATTTTTACTCGGCTCTCCCCCACTTTTTGAAGGATTCACTGCAAATAAAAGCTGGTTTAATGAGTGTAAAGTGCACTGTGGCCTGCTAACCAGGCCCAATGGGTGTGCTCTGACCGCTAAATTGAAAGTGTTGATGCTAGCCACCCTCAAGAGTGATAGCACCAGTAGAGAGCAGAAAAGCCACATATTTTATCTTTTAAGTTACATTTCTGCTCTCTACCTTTGATGCAACACATTGCAGCTTGTTGCCTTGTGAAATGTAATGAGCTCCTGGCCACCAATCTTTATGAACTTCTGAATATGCATTTAGGATAAGCACAAGTAGTTGTCAGTTAGCTTCTCCTCGAAGCACTCCTAAAGATCCACAGCAATGCTGAATAAGCTGCCAACTACCGTCAGGAGGGGGTCCGGGAAACTGAGTCAGCTGGACTCCATGAATATTCAAATAACCACGTAAATCCTCCAAAGATCGGGCCACCACCACTTCATTTGCTCGTATCATATTTATTTTATTTGAAATAGTGCAAAAGTGCTGTATGACGTGTTTTGATCACTCCTGGCCTTGATGCGTTGCAGTTTGAAAGACAAATTTATATAGCTCTCACGATGTATAGACATAGAAAACATCCTGTGCAAATCACCACAAAATGCAAACCATTTCTTGATATTCATGTGCAAACCAGACTATGTGTTTTTTTTTAAGTTTACTTGTAGTTTTTAAACATACACCATGACATTATACATTGATGCATTATACAGGGATTTACAATAGAATCACATTAGTCTCCTTGCGGTCAACTGCCTTGACTTCAACACATTAGATGACTAATACACTCAAGCATAAAATAATGACACAGGGTATTCCAAATATGCACATATATGGTGATATGCATGGACCGTCCAGGGGCTGCAGGTAATACATATATAAATGACCAGCAGCCCGGCTCTTGTTGTTGATATTCGGTTAGTATCCGCTCTTCAGGACCAATAAGCTTGGGGGACATGTGCCCTAAGTGAAAAAGACTGGTGTTGGGGTGTATCTACGTTGTGTCTGCATCTACAGTAGGTGTGAGACTTCCATCTTCGGGAGTTTATGATAGCAGGTATCCCTGGAGAGGTCCCCATATATCTTTGGGTTTGGAGGCATGTGATAATAACTCGGCATATGTGCGGAGCTGTTCTTGGCAGTATGTTGAGTCTGTGAGTCATAGATGGCATACAAAGCGCACTCTCCCACCAACATATTAAAAAGCCCCTTCTCAAATTATACACCGGAGCCTTGTTTGATTTTCAGCAGTGTGCATATTTATTAAAACAAGTTAACAGGTCAATTACTTAATTGACCTCCGTTTCTTTATTAAAAGTCAAATTATTTTTCACAGCACAGTATTAAGGTACTCACACTTATATCCATATTCACTCTTTTACCGCCCATTCTCCAATGGGCTTCTGGTTTACCCTTGGGTTGCGCCAGCAGGCCACAACCAAGTTAGCCTGCTCTCCTTAAGTTAACCCCCTTCCGGTCAACAGAGCCGCAGGTGAATAATCTGCCACCACTTGTGGCAACCAGCGGCTTCCAGGGTAGGGCTAGAGAAGCCAGGGCCACCAGCAGGTCAGCCCCAACTCTCCCGCCAGCCCGGAGCCATGATGATTCAGAAACCTGTTCAGAGGTAAAACTGGCACTGCCCAAAGAAGTTCCCGTGATATTTTGTCCGGGACCCCGCAGCAGGGCGAGGCGCTTACTGGCGGACTCGTCCTCCCCCCCTGCGCTCCAGAGCTTCGGAAATTGCTCCTAATATTGTTTGTATCAATATTTCTGTGCCCGCCTCTGATAGGTGCACTCCGTCCGTCGCATACAGCTCCGGCTTGGAAGTTTGTATGAGCTTGTGACGAATGGTTCGAATGCTAGACTTCTGCAGAATTTCTGCCTTTGACTGGTTCAACCTTTTCACAGATCTATTCACTGCCTTAGTGGGTGCGCCCTGCGACCATATCTGCCTCGGGATGACTTCAGACCATAATAACATAGCCTTTGGCAATATATTCTTTACTGCTGCTAGCGTAGTAAACAAATACTCCTTCACCCCTCTTCTTCCGGCCGGGATCATGTCGTTGCCTCCACAGTGCAACACCAATAAGTCGGGACAGGGCATGCCTCTAGCCAAAGCCGCCCTCAAATCGTGTGGAACGTCAGCCAGGCGCTGGCCACCTATTCCTACCCAGTGATGGTCCCATCCTTGTGCCATTTGTGCCCTTCTTTCGAGCGTATCCTTGAAGATCAACCCTGCCCTGCGAATAAAGGAATGGCCGCACCAGCATATCTGTGTTCTTTGGGAGGTAGCACCTAAAGCAAAATATTGAAAGAAATGATAAGGAACAGCTTCCGAACGTAGGGAGGGGAAGGTCATGAGGGTACTTTATACTAATTGCGGGCGTACATAACGTTCATAGCATGATGACTTCCAACGGCCCAATCTCCTAATAGTCTGTTCCAGCAACCCAAGGCCAGCCGCTGTTGTTGCAGCACCGATCCGGAAGGAATGGGACGTGAAATCAGCCGGGTCAACACCCATCTTTAACAAGGTCATTTTTACCACCCTTGTAAACTGGAATCTAGTGAGGGGTAGGCCATTCCTGTGGAGCAACACCCTATCATCAGCACCCTGAGGCCTGGCTTGCATGAACTCCCTCATCAACCTGACTGGGCAATAGGATTCCCCCGCTATTCTGCCTAATTGTAACCAAGCCCCTTTTCCTAAAGGATCTGTTTTAGACTTTCGAACCTTAAGTCTCAGGACATTTTCTGACTCGATTATGTCTGTACACCTTATACCTCCCTCCCTATCCGTCTTAGAGGCCGGGAGCAACTCCGAAATCCGCATCGCTCCACAAAATGCTAGCACATAGGCCAAACTGAATAGTTGAGTTTCGTAATGGGAGAAGCAAACGAGCGGCAGGGTCTCCAAAATCTTCACTAACCTCACCACATCGATGGGTCTTCTGGAATCTTTCACACCCGGTGTTAAACGTTCCCACCCCCTCACGGCTCTCCTCACCCTCTGATCCTTTGTTGGATCTGTAACCCCTTTTAAGCCCGCATAGAATGCCAATGCTGACAATTGTCTCTTCATACATGCCACAGATTTCCCACTCCCTTTCTGGTGTACTATAAAGCCTAATACGCTCATGGGTACAAAAGCATCCACTAGGCCCGCTCCCTTTAAGTATAACTGATAACATTCCCAAGACTTCTGATACATACTCTTAGTCTTGGGGGCCAAGGATGCTGTTATCAACTCAGAGGCTGCGGGGCACCAAAGTTCCATAGCTCCACTGGGAATGCTGTCATTGTCTTCTCAGCTTGTGGCCAGTGCACACGGAATTCTGTCAACTTAAAACGAGATAAAGCATCAGCAGCCTGATTCTCTACTCCAGGGACATGCCTAGCAGTGAAATGAACATTGTGACTCAAACATTGCAATATTAGTTCTTTTAGTAGACGCAGCACCCATGTGCACATTGCTCTCTGGTTGTTGATCACCATCACTACTGACATGCTGTCCGACCAGAATACAATGCGTCTATTTGCGAGCAGATCTCCCCACAAATGTAGCGCCACCACTATCGGAAACAGTTCTAGGAAAGTGACGTTGCGTGTCAGCCCCTGTTGTAGCCATTCCTCGGGCCAATACTGCATACACCACTTAGAGCCCAAGATTACTCCAAAACCAACACTCCCTGCTGCATCAGTGAACAGTTCAAGGTCAACATTTGAGGTGCTCGTTGTCTGCCATAACACTGAGCCATTGAAATCTTGCAAGAAACACTTCCAAATCACCAAGTCTCTCCTCACGTCCGCTGAGAGTCTAACTCGATGGTGCTTCGCACGAAGCCCAGACATTGCCCTCGCTATACTCCTGGAGAATGCCCTGCCCATTGGTATGACCCTCAAGGCGAAGTTCAGTTGCCCTACCAAGACTTGCAACTGGTGTAATGTAACTTTCTTTGCTTTCAGACAGTCATCAATTGCAGCCTTGAAGGCATCTACTTTTGACCTGGGTAACCTGCAAACGCCTTCTCTGGTATCGATTTCGATGCCCAGAAATGTCAGACATGTAGTAGGGCCTTCTGTTTTCCCTGCTGCCAATGGTACCCCGAGGGCTTCAGCCAGGTGCTGGAAGCCAAGCAGGGCCTTCCTGCATGACTGAGACCCCCTAGGACCCAGAAATAAAAAGTCATCCAAATAATGTACAACTGCGTGAGATTTGTCTGAGGTCAGGAATTGCTCCACCGCCCATTCTAAAAACCTGGCAAAGGTCTCAAAAACTGCACAAGTAATAGAGCATCCCATGGGCATGCACAGATCTATGAAATAATTGTTTTTGAAAGTGAAGCCCAAGAACTTTGTATCTTCCGGGTGAACAGGGAGAAGCCTAAAGGCTGACTCGATATCGGCCTTGGCCATTAGAGCTCCTTCCCCCAAAGCCTGTAGTTTTGCAATTGCAGTGTCGAACGTTGTATAGCGCACTGTGCAGAGTTCTGGATCCAGTTTGTCATTGACAGATAAACCTGGCGGACTTGATAGATTACGTATAAGGCGGAATTTACCCTCCTCTTTTTTAGGAACCAAACCCAGGGGTGAACAAACCA
Source organism: Lissotriton vulgaris (assembly GCF_964263255.1). Classification (NCBI taxonomy): domain Eukaryota; kingdom Metazoa; phylum Chordata; class Amphibia; order Caudata; family Salamandridae; genus Lissotriton; species Lissotriton vulgaris. The sequence goes on from NC_141694.1 coordinate 506,052,301, forward strand.
GATTAGGAGCACCGAGCTCTGGTTGCGAGGAGGGATGCTGGTGGGGGTGGCAGAGGACGGGATACGGAAACCTATCGTGAAACCGTTAAGCAGGAACTGAGCCTCCTCTAGTTTGTCATACTTGCTAAGGAGGTGTGTCAGAATATGACGTTTAATGGGAGTTAGGAGGCTTGTCAGATGTTTTTGTTGGCTTCCCTTTTGGAGTGGTATGGGCCAGCTGCTCTTTTGGGTTTCCTGTTTTCTTGAAACATCTGATTTCTGGGTGAGATGTTCCACCGCAGTAGGAACAGCAATGTTTAAACCTACACGAGGTACCCCTGGTGCACTCATTTTTGTTAAACTGCCAGCAGGCCTGTTTTTTATCTCCCGCCCCCCTGTCACTCCGAAAGGATGAACCTGAGCGGGGGAACTGGTCTTGGACGTTGAGGGAGAAGAATAAAACACTGTGTGCCATAGATTGATCTCCCGTTGATCCCATGCTATCCCTGGGTGAACTGCTTTCATCTGTCTGAACTTGTTATCATATTTTAACCATCCCAACCCTGGGAACTCAGCTGCCGCCCCATGTATCAAAGATATGTAACTCATCATTTGAGGGCCCAAAACAGGGTATTTTCCCAGCATAATTGCGGCATAAATGGCAAATCCCGTGATCCAATTCTTCATGGACCAGTCTACCCATACCTTTTTTTGGTTATATTCACCTTCCTTCCCTCCTCTCGCTTTCCCAGAGGCCACCCCTGCATTAATGAGATCAAACACATCCACGTATTCGCCCTTAAGTATCCTTTCTTTAACATCTGCGGGTACGTGCCAGGTGATCCCCGTAGATGGAGATAAAGTCAGTGACGCAGAACCGAACATTAACGGGCTGTTTGCTAACATTGGCTGACATGTCGGCTGCGCCCCAGCCCCCCCCTGCATCTGAGTACTAGGATACCCAGCCAGATTAACAGTGGTGTTAGCTGTTGGTGCCTGTGGTGAACACCCCACATTCGGGTAGGTGCTCATCATTATCGGCCCGCACTTCCCGGGTATGTTGTGGTGGGAATCATCGAGTTTACCGGGCCATTACTGATTGCTTGCCCGTGTGAACTATATACCTGCATCCCCGGTAATTGCGCTACTCCACCTGATTGCACCCAGAGTTGTGACACTCCACTACCCGGTTGCGCGACCACTGGCGGTAAAGTAACCTGAGAGCAGGGCACCTCCGCATTAGCGATGGGCGCCCCACCTATTTGCGCAGCCTTAGAAGTAACATGATTTCTCTCAGGAGCGTCATTGTCCTTATCAGTGTTCGGGCTCAAATCAATTGTCTCTAGCACCTCCTTCTCACCTGGTGATGCTGGTTGGGGCTCGGCCGCCCTGGGCCGCTTGTCTGTCACCGTTTCTTTAAACCTTTCCGGGGTACGCTGCCTTCTCTTGCCTCTCCCTCTTTCCTCTTGCGCGTTCTCGTCTGCTTTAGCCCCCTCTCTCATAGTCTTTAGAGCCCAGTCCACGCCTTTCTCTTTCGTAAACTCCATGATCTCTGTAAGTGAAAGGTAGTCGTCTCCCCTGGCCGGGGCCCTTTCCCCTTAGTTGGCCGTTTTGGCGGCATTCTGTACTTAAAAGAAAATTGTGTTAGTACTGTTTAGAATACAATGCGTATCTGGATTAGCAACCACACTGATCCACCCCATTCACATGCTATCGCTGGCAGGTCACCTCTAACATCCAATTATGTCCTTCAATTATCTATGCACCGCATATAATATGTGTGACTGGTTATAAAATATTCAACCTGAACGCAGACTCAGCCTTATCTGCCGCATTTATGGCCAAACAGCCCTGCCTCACTATGTATTGTCATGCTAGGGTGCTCTTATCAGTATTTAAACATATATTCCTTATCCTCGATAATGCTAACATTTACCCAATAAAAGTTCCACCACCTCCTCTGTAAAGTGTAAACGTATTACAGTAGCCTCCATAGGATATATCATCCGCTCCCTGCAGTACAGCATTAGCCTGGCTATTATTCAACATAACCAAATTTCACTGTCTGGGATAAACGCAATGAGCTTCTTCTGCTACCAGCCCCTGATCCATGATATCATTCATAAAAAACGCCACCATTGTTTACGCCTATTTAGCTGCCATAATTGATTTTTAAAATTCGCCCGGACTGTTTAAGTGAGCCAGACCAGCGAGCAACACAATCTTCTTTACACACAGAAAGGAACGTTTTTTAACGCGCAATTGCCAAAAGCGTCATTGTTTATCCTTTTTATGTTCGTTTTAAAACATTCCCTTCTGTAGTATTCACGGGACGAAGGGGCACCAACGCTCCGCCCTCCTATTGAGCCCGCTCTGCCTCCGTCAGTAAACGAGAGAAAGGAGCGATCGCGCTGGGTCCAAGCGGGTCCTTCATTCACTCGGCTCCACTGCCTCCCGGGCTCACACTCGGCATGCCCCCCCGCCTAACGGACCATGCGCGCGGCGGTTCGCATAATGCAATCCTAACCCCCCGCACTATGAGGGCACCTTAAATTCACTCCTGATCCCTTGTCACCCGGGCTCACACTCGGCATACCCCACACTTTCCTCACCATGCGCGCGGCGGTTCACCTAAGGCAATTACGCAGCCCCCCTCCGCGCTCACTCATTCGCGCCAAGCAAGCACACACATCCATACCCTAAACAACACTGCGAGGCCCGCTCACCTGCCCCAATAAACGAGTCGGATTGACCCTCTGGAACACCGATCCCACGACGGTCCTTGACTTCCTTCTGCGACGTCTGACTCCTGGGCGGTCAGCAGACAAAGAGGGGGTCCCTAAGATGGTCGCTGGCTTTTAAGCCTCGCGCCCACCAACTACATCCGGGGCACTAGGACGTGTTTTTGTGTTTTGCCTGTTTACCGTTCACTTCCGGGTCGAGTGACCCGGAAGTGATTCCCTGCTCGGTCGGCCCTTTGACTGCCACTAACGGCGCCACGCCCTTAAGGGGGGTGGCGCCTTGCATTCTTTGAATTTCGGGGCCCTGCCCCTCCCCCAACTGCATCCCACTCTTCTTTTGGCTAATAACAACGATATAGCGAGGCATTTCCTGTGAATTTGGGGTTTTTGTGCCGTGTAACCTAGTAATGCTAGTAATGGGGCTCTGTCTAGGGCTCTGTCTAGTATACTGTCAGTCAGTTACATCTAGCATTCCCATGCTAGATGTAAGAATCCCGCCCCTGATTGTTTGCACTATTCACGCTCGTCAGTGTCAGCTAACTTGAATTTATGTTTCCTAACCGGCGTATAGTATAGGCGGTGTAGATATTTATAATGTATCACTCGCAGCCGACAGCTCGCCGAGATCTGTGCCGTTTGTAAACTGCAATATTGCCATTGGTCATCGGTTATTTCACACCCTAGATCCTCTCCCCAATGTAGACGAGATGGGCTAATGATTCCGTCCCTGTGTGCTCATATAATGTTGTAGAAGTCTGACACCAGATGTTTCCCATCAGTGGACCACAACATTTGATGTAACGGAATGAGGCTTAGAGGTTCGTCCGGGAAATCAGGGATGATCGATCATATTCCTTGCCATAGGCGCACATCTAGGAATATATCCAAGGGAGTATGTTGTATACCATGTAGGAAATGTTCCATAGATCGAAATGACCCTGCATAAAAAAAGGTCTCCCCACGTGCCAATATGTGCTCGTTTACAGAGCCCTGGGAAGTCCTTTTCTTGCAATAATGATAAACTGGGGTGAAAAGTCAGTGAAAGTCGAGGGGAGTAGAGGACGGGCATTGCTAGTAGAGAAGTTATCTGGTTCCATGCGTCCACTGTGCTGGTGATCTTGGTGGGCGGTGTCGTGCGTGTGCGAGTGGGCCCATATATCATGCCATTCAGTGGTATTTAATCTGCTAGCCAGTCCTCCACGGCTATTTGTGGCATATATCGGGGGATGTACCCAATAGTAGGCGTAATGCGCATGTGCACCTAAAAAGTATATTTCAAAGTCAGTGATGCCTTGGCTGCCTCCCCCCACCAAAGCAATCTGATAAACTCAGAACGCAATATTTGAAAAAAATGGCGGCCAGGGTGACAGGGGATATTGAGGAATAAATAGAGAAATTGCGGGAGTATGACCATTTTTATAAGGGACATCCGTCCCGCTAATGAAAGTGGTAATGAGATCCACTGCGTAATGTTGGCATTAAGTCGTGTTATAGCCGTGCCATCGTTTGCTCTTATTGCGTCTTCCTTATCTCTAGTGATCTGTATACCAAGATATCGTAGGTATGTATCGCACCATTCTAGTGGGAAGTCCAGTTGGAATTTAGTCACCACCGCTGTGAGGGGAAAGGCTTGCGATTTTCCCAGTTGATATTTATTCCCGGCAGCCTTCTAAATCTTATGAATTCTCGTAGTATGGGGTTTATGTTTTGTTGGGCGTCTCTAATATACAGCGTCATGTCATCTGCATATATTGATATTAATATTTGACGCAAGCATCAGCGAAATCCCTTATCCTTATGAACCTGTCGTAATCTAGAAGCCAACGGCTCTACCGCAATGGCGAACAATAATGGGGATAGTGGGCACCCTTGCGGTGTACCTCTAGAAATGGTTATCGGCTGTGACAGGTGGACGTTAATCGATATCTTGGCTGTGGGCTTACGGTATAATAGTTTAATCAAAGATAAATAGAGAGGTCGGAACCCCATTCTCTGCAATACCCAGAATAAATAATCCCACTCCACTGAATCAAACTCTTTGGTGGCGTCTAGGAATACTGCGACAAGTGGGAATTCGGGCGCTACTGTCTGAATCAAGGAGAACAGAGCTCTAAGGTTGTGCGACGTGTTCCTGCCTGGTGCAAACCCTGATTGATCAGGAAGTATTATTTTGTCCATCTGCAAAGTTAAGCGATTGGCCAATAGTTTTGCCAAGATTTTCGTATCACAATTTATTAAAGATAATGGAGGGTAGGAGTCAAAGGATTTAGGGGATTTACCGTGCTTCAACAGTGATGTCACTACTGCTTCCCTCATCAAGGGCGGAAGGATGCCAACCTCAAGAGATTCTTTGTATAGCTCTTTTAACTCTGGCGCCGTTATATCTATATAGCTTTTATAAAATTCTGCTGGCAGGCCATTGGAGCCTGGCGCCTTTCCATTCTTTAGCTGCATGATTGCTTCTCTGTTTCATTGATCTCAAAAGGGAGACATAGAAATTCTCTTTGTACATCACTAAGCCATCCAAGGGCTATTTCCCCATAAAGTCATCTAACTCTAGTGGCCCGGGGCTCTTGGAAGTATATAACCTCTTATAATGTGCCACAAAAGTGTCCAAAATGGTGAGCGTGTCACGCGGTGGTAGTGCCTCATTACCCTGTATCTCTAATATATATGCATTAAAGCGGGGAGTTTGTGTCACCTCAGCTAGTGCATTGCCTGGCCTCTCTCCCTCTCCAAATTTGCGGGCCACCCAGTATCGACCTCTGAATTTCAATTCTCTCTGTGCTGTGTCCTCATAGGTAGATAACTTCTCCCGGAAATGTTTGTGTGCTTGCCCAATGTCCCCACGCCCCATTTGTTGCTCCAGTGCTCATAGTTCTTGTTCCAGTCGATATAGTGTAGTCTGTATGTCTTTCAGTACCCCAAAACTCTTTGAAATGCAAACCCCTCTAATCATTAACTTAAAAGCCTCCCATATTAATTCAACACTATCTACAAATCCCTTGTTTCTGATAAAAAAATCCTTGATTTCTTCACCTAGTTCTGCCTGAAAGACTGTGTCTAACAGGGCCGTGGGTTGCAGTCTCCAGAACGGCCTGGGTCTGTCGTATCCTGGTGGGAGAAGTGACGCCTTCACTGGACAGTGGTCCGAAAAAGTCCTGGCTAGGTGCACCACGGCTTGTACTGTTGGCCCTAGTCCCTTGGAGAGAAGGCAGTAATCTATTCATGCCCAAGTCCCCCTATGAGACGTAAAGTGCGTGTCCTCCTGTGCCTGTGGGTGAGTGTACCTCCAGCTATCTATTAACCCCTTCGCCCCGTGGCTAATTCCCCCGTGGCGCGGGGGAGGGGGGCTGCGCACGGCGCCGGGGTGCGGATGACGAGCCCAGGCTCGTCATGCAACACGGTGCTCATGTGCTGGTGACGAGCCTGGGCTCGTCATGAGCCCGCCCGCGCAATGGAACGCTCAGCACAGCAGGGGAATTATCCCCGTGTGTGAGCGTTCCACGGCTCATGACGAGCCCAGGCTCGTCACCAGAACAAGAGCACAGTGATGCATGACGAGCCTGGGCTCGTCATCAGCACTGAAGTGGTTAAGCCTCCTTCTTTAATTATACCCCTCAGTGCTTCCTGCGCATTGGTGTAGTGATGTGTAGCTACATTAGACCTGTCCTGGAGTGGGTTCAATGCAACATTAAAGTCTCCTCCCCAAATAATGTGAAAGGAGCCAATATTTATGATTTTGCCCCACAGGTTAGTGAAGAATTTGGGGCAGTCTGTGATGGGCCGATAACAGATCGCAATTGTAACTGAAATCTCTATCTAATCATCCCCACGCAATGATATATCTACCCTGCGGGTCCTCTATCCTCCCAACTAGTTCAAAAGGGGTTTGCTTTTTAAACAGAATGGCAGTGCCATGGGCGTAAGATGAATAGGATGAAAAAAGTCGACAACTTGCCCATTTGCTGGAAAAGGTGTTCATGGCCTTTGGATTAAGATGGGTTTCTTGTAGTAAAGCAACCTGTATCTGCTGTCTATCTAAGTAGGCAATGAGTTGTCATCGTTTCCTCGGGTCTCCAAGGCCCCTGATATTCCAAGATACCACCCTCAGTGTGTCTATCCTCCTATTCCATTGTACCAGTCGTTGATCATCCAGCCAATATAATGTGTGTATAATGTGTGTATAATGTGTGTATAATGTGTATAATGTGTGTAAGGGAATAGGTACATCAGTGAAAGTGGTCAAAAAGTGTTCTCTATAAAAGAAAAAAAAAAGAAAAGGCAAAAGCAAAAAAAGGAGGCAATTTTTTTATTAAGGTATCAGAAATGGTGTCAAAAACCTACGGAACCTCATTTTAATTCGCTCAGCATACCCGATTGGTGGAATGAATGGGGAGCAAGGAAATATACATAATTGAAAACAAAGTGCTAAATTCACAGGCTTAAAATAGAGCAATGTCATGACTGACAAAATATAGTGTGGAACACAACACTGATGGAAACAAACTAAAACTTCCAAATTGCTGGTTAAAACAATACTGTGCAAAAAAAGTACTCTACAAAAAACTTGAGCGGGGGACTAACTCATGAGCTCGAAACTATTCCCTAAGATGTATTGCTAGCTCTTCGTCTTGGTTATATAAATATTCACTGATAAAACCATAGGTTTCAAGCACGTTATAGTTAGAAATTAGCATTCCTGATACCTTAATAAAAAATTGCCTCCTTTTTTTGCTTTTGCCTTTTCTTTTATAGAGAACACTTTTTGACCACTTTCACTGATGTACCTATTCCCTTATTCCGATTATAAAAGAGAGGTGCAATCATCAGGCAACAGCTGAATGGATCAAAAACTTTAGAAATTCACTGAAAAAAACGTAGGTTTCAGGGACGTTATAGTTCGTTGGACATTTCACTCATACAAAACCATAGAAATTCTGCAGTTATATAGTTAGTTCAGCTAACTATAACTCGCGCCCCCGCAATGCACTGTTGATGACGTCACATATTACATTATTGATGACATGATCAGTGACATCACTAATGACATCACTGATGACATTTCAAATGACATCACTAATGGCATCACTGATGACATAATCCAGTGACTGTATGTTTCTGTAAAGTTGAAATATGTTTTATATATATGCCAAGGTGTGTTGAAGAATGATTGGGTATATAAGTGTCTGGATGGAGGATTTAGTAGGTGCGTGACTGACTGTATAAGTGAGTGATTAAATGTGTCTTACTGAACGCATGGGTTAGAGACTAAACTGTGTGAATGTCTGTATCAGTCTGTCTGTTGTTGTGTAAGCTGCTGCATGCGTTGGTCAGTAGCTACATGAGTGTCTATATAGGTTGTTGATTGGTAGACTGAGTATTTGTATGGGAGACTGAGTGTGTGTGTGGGTGGGTGGGAGGTGTGTGACTAGATGTGTGAGTGGTTAATTCACTGGGTGTATTGGTTCAAGTGTGCATGTGGAAACAGAGGTATGGGTGGGTGAGTGTGTGCATGGGTGTGTTGGTGAGTGAATGGATGTCTCAGTGGTACATGTCCAAGTAACTACATATGTAAATGGCAGTGTATGTGTGAGTTGGAGTATATAAATGACTATACGTGAGAGTCAGTGATTGTGAGAGTGGCTGTATGGATGAGTGTGTATTTGTATCAGTGATTGTATAAGAGAGTAAGTATGCATTATTATCTGTATGAATAAGTGAGTTGATGTGTGGATAACTGTATAGGTGAGTAAATGGGAGTGTGAATGATTCTTTACATGACTGACTAGGTGTGTGAGTAACTCCATGGATGAGGGACTGTATGTATGAGTGATTGTATGGGTAAATGAGAGGATGTGTGTGTAGACCTAGGATTCAGTGAGTGCGTATGTAGTAACTGGTACCGGTGTGTCGATGGTTTCGAAATTGGTTGTCTGTATTTTACAGTGGGTGTATCAAAGTTTATATTAGAGTGTGAGGAGGTGCATTAGATTTTCACATGAATTATGTCATCAGTGATGTCATCATTTATGTCATTTGAGATGTCATCACTGATCCATCAGTGATGTCAATGACCATGTCATGAATGATGTAATATGTGACGTCATCAGCAGTGTGTTGCGAGGGTGCGAGTTATAGTTAGCTGAAATAACTATAACGATGGAATTTCTACGGTTTTGTAGGAGTGAAATATCCAACTAACTATAACGTCCCTGAAACCTATGGTTTTTTTCAGTGAATTGCTAAGGTTTTTTAAATGCTAATTTCTAACTAATACGTGCCTGAAACCTATGGTTATTTCAGTGAATTTCATTGGTTTTTTTAAATGAAAATTCCTAATTATAATGTGCCTCAATCCTATGTACTTTTTAGTTAATTTCTAAGGTGTTAATAATGCAAATGTCTAACTATAACATCCATATTATGGGCTCAGACCACCTCTCTGCAACGCAGCTCTGTGGCACTAAATGGAGGTACCTGTTGGGCTTGATGGCCCCAGGGATACTCATGATTCAAGGGTACTTAATCCCCCAATTTACAATGCACCACGGGGTGTGTTTGCACACTTGTAATGTGTGGGACCCCAGGGCAGCCCTAGGGGGTCATGGTGTTTCTAACTAACCCCCTTTCCTTGCTTTTTGTTTTTTTCTACTATTTTCTTGTGACTAAGTTCTACCGAGTCGCAAGAAGGCTCCTGGTTTGGAGTGTTGGCAGACAATAGGAATGAAGCTTGTGGTCAGGAGGGTTCGCTAACCCACTGCTGCCCCAGATATCAAAACGTGTTCTTTTTCTAATTTCTTATCAACTACTGAACAGATCTACACAATTTAACAAACAGGGATCTTTGTGAACCAAGATCTACTTTTTTGCCAAATTTGATAAAGCTTTGTCTAAAGTTTCCTATGGAAAATAACATGGGGAAAATGCGTTTTGGGACCCCTTTTTTCTCGGCCCCTGCTTGCCAAATCACCCTGAAACTTTCAAGACAGGAGCTGACTGGAGTGGGTCAAACGTCGCCAAAGATATTGGGAAAAGAAAATACGCTTTTCCTTTGGAAACTAGGTCCTAACTATAACTGCCTACTGGCGACCACCAGTAGGTTTTATATATATATTACCTACTGGTGGTCGCCAGTAGGTATATATAGTTAGGATTTTTTTCCTATGGGATTTCTGAAAATTCTATGTCGAATAACTTTGGCGTTTGTGGACGGAATTGGCTGAAATTTTCAGGAAAATTGCACATTTTGTTTCTGAGCAGCCCCTGAAAATTTGGGGGGGTTTCGTTAAGGGGGGCTGAGAAAAAAGGGGGGTCCCAAAACGCGTTTTTCCCATTCATTTTTCCATAGGGCGGTTGGAATCACTTTTAGCTCGAACGGCTGAATGGATTTACACGAAACTCGGCAAAATTGTAGATATAGTTTGCCCGACGAGCCTTTGCAATGTCTTAATATATGTGCTCCAGTGGATTTTGAGAAATTAACGTTTTAAAAAACAGATATATCTGTGACAGCGCTCAGGTTAGCGCCCCGGTTCGCGTACCTGACGCGTAACGGAACTTCGCGAAGCTGATTGGCTCTCCGGTGTCTGTCAACATTCTACACAGTCCGGACCGGCCGCCATCTTGTCTCTCGGTAGGATCGAGAGACAAGAGGTGGAGAAAAATGAAGGGGGAAATTAATGAAAGGGGGCAAGGTAGACCCCTTCTGACCCCCTAGGAATAATGTGGGGGCTATTAAAGGGTCCCGTGGGGCAGAAAAAAAAAAAACTGCGAACCGGGTAGCTCACCAGTAGCATAACGGGAGTTCACCATTTTGTGTTTCGGTCAAATTTAATCACAAGATGGAGGAAAAACAATGTGGGAAATGGGTATAAGGGGGCATGGGAGACATATCTTGACCCCCTAGGTTTTCTGAGGGTGGCTGAGGAGGCTCATATATGTAGGGGAAAAAAATGTGAATTTTTCGCGCGGTTATCTGCCGGTACGCGAATCGGGTAGCGAACCGGGAAGCGAACATAAGTGAAAATTAGTGAAAAAAGGTACATTCGAAATTTTAAAAGAGTAATTATAGTTAAGGTAGCTCTGAAAAGAGCTTTTGGGTTCTGTGTAAGTTCTAGGTACTTATAAGTAGGTACCAATACACAGTCCTAAATTTTGTATGAAAACTCTTATTCCCTCATCTGAGAAGTGCACACCATCTCCTCTGTAGATATCTTGCATGTAGTAACGCAAGTTATTGTTGTAGATGGAGCACTTTCCATGGTCTCTCATGTAAGCTGAAACAGACTTATTTACATGCTTCCTCGCTTTCTCAATTTGTGGACAAAATTGATTGGACCACCTCCATTTCTGTCTTTGGCATATATTGGAATATACCAAGGCAGTTTGAGGAAAAAGTGACATCAATTGCTCAAAGGTGTCCTTTAAAAGCATTTCCAGACCTACCCCAGTGAAAGTGCCCAAATCATTTCCTTCTCAGTGCACTATTATGAGGTCAGGGTTTGGCAAATGTAAAGAGGTTTTCACCAATGGTATCAATTGGTGACATCTCAATCCTCTTTGGCCAATCCATTTGATTTCCACATTTTGTAAATTGAGGTTGTGTAAATTTCTGTTATCAGCATACCTGTGAGCCCTGTGGAGTTTCAGTGCTAATGATTCACTAGCAGTGATTGGTGGATTTCCATTTCTGAAAACAGAAAGTTAGGGTGCATGGATGTGTTCTTTGAAAGATGTAATTTGAATGGTTAAGAAAAAATGATTTTAAGAAACATTGCATTGGATTAGCAGGTGTACTGAGAGTTCAGAGTTCATTTGAAACATTGTTGTGTGAACTTGTAAACATGGGAGGTCTTTTAGGAGGTAGTTGCTATGGAAAAAGGGCAGAAAGGGCAGATGGGGGAAGGCTGTTGATTTGAAAAAAGTGAAGGAAGAGTTTTGATTGGGTGACATGAGAGATATGTGTGATGAAATACAGCATGTCTGTGCCTTTGTTGGTTGCAGCCTCTGGAGTGCATACCCTTTGCTCTGCTAAAGAAAAATTGGTGGGTGTCTGAGACTGTTTTGAAATTCAAAAAGCATTTGCTAAGGTGAGAAAAAATTCATTTAATTTAGATAGAGACTGGTATAGTTTATGGAGAATATAAGGAAGCCAGCTGTGCATTTAAAATGTTGTTTTGTGTCAAGTGTTTTCATTATTTTTTCCAAAAAGATTTTGCTTATTTGACAAATTATAATTATAGATAATGTGAAGTATTAGTACTGACAGGGTGTGCTTGTACAAAGGAGCTGTGATGTGTTTTCAAATTATGACAAGAAAGTTGTTTTTTTTAAAAAAGAAATGCTTTTCACATTTATGAGAAGGACAACATGAGGTCTGTTTTTTTAAATAAATATTTCACTTCCCACCATGAATATGGGAGAATCATTTGCTTGTTTGTTGGTTTAAAAACTTGTTTCTTGAAGTCATTTAGGTTTCACAATTTGTTCTGCGAGAGTTACATAGTCAACATGGGGGCATATTTACAAGGCTTATGAGCCACATTCACGTCATTTTCCCCATTTTAAAAGTGACTTTAAAGGTGGTGCAAGGTCCTTGTAAATACACCCTCATGAGTGCTTTGCAAATTTAAGTCATTTTCCCCTGGTGCATGTGCCTTGTAAATACGCCCCTATGTGTGCTAGACAATTTTAAGTTACTTCTCCCATGAATCTGGGAGACTAATTTGCTTACATGATGTGTTTAGAAATCGTGCTAAGGTGAGAAAAGATTCCTTTAATTTAGAAAGAGATTAGTATGCTTTTTGGAGAAAATAAGGAAGCCAGCTAGGGTGTGCTTGTACATAGGAGCTGTGCTGTGTTTTCAAATTATGACCAGAAAAACGTTTTTTTTTTAAAAAGAAATACTTTCACATTTATGAGAAGGACAACATGGGGTCTGCTTTTTTAAATAAATATTTCACTTCCCAACATGAATATGGGAGAATAATTTGCTTGTTTGTCGGTTTAAAAACTCGTTTCTTGAAGTCATTTAGGTTTCACAATATGTACTGCTAGAGTTTCATAGTCACTATGATAATAATGATATACATTTAGGACTGTTTAGGGGGCATGGTTATGCTGAGGCTTCTGTAATTGTCAAAGGAGGAGAATTATGTACATTGCACTGCTGCATACAGTCCTCACCTTCTGCATACTCTTGGATATGCTAGACTATATCTGATTAATGAGATACCTAAGCTGAGGAAACACAGGCGATGTGATTGTGAAATGTGCAAAAATATTTGCACGTTTTTCAATTACATCACCTGTGTTTCCTAACATTACTAATCACATTGTGCAGATGAGGTTTAGGCCTGTCCAGGGAGACAGAGGAGGTCTAGTCTTTGTTCAAGAGTGCAGTGGACATGACTCACTTCATCTGTAGGCCTGCACATGTATTATCTCCTCTGTACTCTTCAACAAGCCTAAATTTCATCTGCAACCCTGAGTAGGCCTCACCTCAAACAAACTTTTGTGACTGCAAGGCCGGCCTTTTTGCTCCTGGATATTTCTTGGTTTTACCATGGCTGCCAGACAATCCAGCATACCTCTGGATAGGCTACACCTTATGCTGGTGCAAGGGCCTTATAAATACGCCCTCATTTGTGCTTGGCAATTTTAAATCACTTCCCCCTGGTGCAAGGGCCTTGTAAATACGCCCTCATGTGTGCTTGGCCATTTGAAGTCACTTCCTCCTGGTGCAAGGGCCTTGTAAATACGCCCTCATGTGTGCTTGGCAATTTTAACTCACTTCCCCCTGTTGCAAGAGCGTTGTAAATACGCCCTCAAGTCTGCTTGGCAATTTTAAGTCACTTTCTCCTGGTGCAAGGGCCTTGTAAAAATGCCCCATGTGTGCTTGGCAATTTTAAGTCACTTCCCCCTGGTGCAAGGGCCTTGTAAATACGCCCCCTTGTGCTTGGCAATGTTAAGTCACTTCCACCTGGTGCAAGGGCCTTGTAAATATGCCTTCATGTGTGCTTGGCAATTTTAAGTCAATAACAATAACATCAACAATGTCTGATGTGGTGCAATCTCTAGATGTGGAACAATTTCTAGATTAGGAACAATGTCTAGATGAGGAACAATCTCTATATATGGAACAATCTCTAGATGAGGAACAATCTGTAGATGTTGATTTAAAATTATATAAAAGTTTTTTAAAACACCCTGTGTGAAGGGTTTTTAATATAACTGTGAAATAGAGTCTCAAAATTAGTTGAGATTAACATATAAGAGAGCACAGGTCATATGTAGAAGCATTCCATTCCATTGCTACTATTTGAGATTTGTCTATGTTGTTAAATTACTGTAGGTAGAATTGGCAACTAGTGTGTTAATTGTTTGCCTACTGTTATTGGTTTACTGTTTGGTAATAGTGGTTAATAACAATTTTTAAAAAAATATTTCCACAGATTTAACTGAAGATCTTTTGATAAATTTAAAAATGCCCTCAAGGCAGAGGAAACAAAAAGAAGCAAAGCGACTTACACTCCACCTTGGTAAAGATTTGCAGCAGTACTCTACTATAAAATCATTTCAAGTCGCCAAAAAAGCTCCGGGTAAGAAAATGAAATCATTTTTAAAAAGAATTTGCAGACAAGAAAATACCTTTATAACATCTTTTAGTGCAGAAGAAGAGAGACAATTTAAGGGAAAAGGAAAGGCCCGTCAAAAAAGGTTTCTGCTAGAGCAGGAGATAACTCTGTGCATGGCAGTAAAAGGGAAAATCAATTCAGGGACATTCGTAGGCGAATGTTCCGCAACAGGATAATTGTCAATTTGTTAAAAAATATTAAGAAAGGCCAACAGAAAGTGACATTTTATAAGAAAAAGAGAAATGTAGAGAAAATTATTGATCAGGCTTTCGAAATTAAGCGAAAGTTATTTATTTTGGTAATCAATAGAATTAGGAAACTAAACAAGGTAATTTATGATTTCAAATCAAATAGTAGATGGAAGAGAGTAGTTAATCATAGTAATTTTTGTGAAGTTTTCTCAGGAGAATGGATGCATAGTTCAAGTTGTGAGGCATTTTTCAATGAGGAGAGTTACTTCCAGGACAATGATTTGGTGCATGCAGTTGACACCAGTGGTCGAGCATATGAGGTGAAAGATGGTTGTCCGGTTGAAAAAGAAAAACTTTTGTCTGCTGATGCAGAAGAGGTGTTAGGTGATGAGGTTTTAGGAAGACGTCCTAAGGGTCCAGTGTACACCTGGAAGTGTAGTAGTATTTGTAGTGTGCGACAGGATTCCACCAATTTGCTTTGTGATTTTGTTCGTACATTTAATAAGAAAAGTTTAAAACAAAAAATGAAGTTGTTGCAAGAATTAGATCCTTGCAGAGTGAGAGAAGTAACAGGTTTGCATGGGCATTCACTGGCTTGTCTTTCCAGAAGAGTATGCCAGAGTGTTTTTCATCATTTCAGGATGCTAGCAGTGCATCATAATAAAGTGAGGAAATTAGTGAGAATGTTGTATTATGCTAAGAGTCCAGCAATTATGCTTAAACAATTGAGCAGTGCTCTTATGCATGGTTCAGAACTACATGTGAAGAATATTTGTGAAGAAATTGAGTTCTGTTACTTTGCTAGTAAAGAGAACAATGTTGAAATTGACCCAGTAGAAGAAGGTAATGTGGAGGAGAGTGTACAGATTTCTAATATAGATAAGTTTCACAAGGAAATTTCCATCTTTCAGGTGAAATCAAGTGAGAGGCCTAATTTCACTTGTGTGTGTTGTCGACGGACTTATTATAAGAATCTGACTAAGTGGATTTATATGCAAAAAGTGAAATGGAAAACAATAGTGAATGGAAGGATTTTGCCACATACTTGATGGTAGAAAATTGTTTTGATTTGGGATCGGACCAACGTATATGTACTTATTGTTTTAATAAATTAATCCAAAATCGGATGCCTGCTAGAGCGGTTCATAATAATCTGGGATTGGCTAACATTCCTTCTGAATTGAAGGATTTAAATACTTATGAATCTATTTTGATTCAAAGTGTGCATCCGTTTCAGGCTATTGTACGAATGGAGCCAAAGACAGGGAAATTGCCTCCATCAGATTTACAGAGAGGATTAAAGGGAAGAGTTGTTTATTTGCCTTTAGATTTGAAGAAAAACATTAATACAATTGGAGTAGAGAAAGTGGAAGAGGAACCTCTGGTTATCCTAGTTAATGGGGTTCCGACAAAGAGTAAGAAAATCTGGCAAGATTTAGTGGATGTTAGGAAAGTCAAAAAGGCAACATTGTATTTGATAAAAAAAACAATGAGTACTATAAGAATGTATGTGTTGCAGAAGAGGAAGTAAATGAAGAAGAAGACAGCGAATTGTGTGCTGGACAAATTGAGAAAGTAGAAGCCTCTAAAAATGAAGAAATATATGAACATTATAGTGTTCATCCTTTGCATTCCGAGGAAGTCATGGGGAATGCTATTGAGTTGTTTCAAATGAAACAAGCCAAAGGGAGTCCCATTAGTGTTTGGGAGGAAAGTTTGGAAGCTCGGTGTTTTCCACAGTTATTTCCCACAGGTCGAGGAGGACGATATGATTAGCGACCTGCTCAAATTCCTGCTTCTGAATACCAGACTTTACGATTGTATGCAGAAGATCCTAGGTTTCGTCAATGCATTCCCTATTTGTTTCATCTACTGTTTGAAAGTGATCTGTCTGGACTGTCTTATGCAGTGAACCACATCCTGAAAAGTGGTGTACAACTGCGAAATATCTCAGCAAGGGACTTTATGGATAAAGTGAATGTGCAAGACAGTATTTTGGATTCTCATGTGATTAATCTGATGGCATGTCAGCGTGGTACTAATGAGTATTGGTACCGTCGTCATGGTGACTTAAAATGTATGCTGAGGAACTTAGGAACTCCCACATGGTTCCTCACTCTCAGCTGTGCTGAGTATGGCTGGGAAGACTTACTTGAATTTCTACGAGAGGCAAATGGAAACATTGAAAATATTGAATTCAAGACACCCGGAGAACTGTGCTCTTTGGATCCAGTGAATGTATGCAGGTACTTCAATTATAGATTTGAAGCTATGATGTCTTTCATCACGAACAAGAAAAATCCACCTCTTGGAGAGGTGTTGGATTTCTTCTGGAGAAAGAAGTATCAAGCAAGAGGTGCTCCTCATATACATATGCTGCTATGGATCAAAGATGCACCCAAATTTGGAACAGATCCGGATGACTTAGTGATGAATTTCATAGAACAGTATTCTACATGTGCTGTTCCAAAGACAAAGGAAGACAAAAGTCTAAGAGAACAAGTTTTACGGTTTCAAAGCCATCGTTGTGGAAAGTACTGTCGTCGTAAATTCAGAAACAAGAACAAGTACTATACAAAATGTCGTTTTGGATTTCCAAGATCGGTGATATCTAAAGGAAGAGTGAACAATTTGATGGCTTCGCTGCGACATAATGTGACGAGGAAATCACCCAAAAATACATACAATTTGAAAAGAAACGAAGAGTCCAAGAACATCAACGACTACAACCCAGTGATTTTGTCCATGTGGAATGCTAACATGGATATACAGTTTGTGGCTGACAACTGTATGGCTGTGGCTCGGTATGTGACGTCTTACATCACAAAAAAAGAAAAGACAGAACTCAAGGATATGTGGGAGGACATTTCCCATGAAAAGAGCCTCAGTAAGAAGTTGTACAGTTTCAGTCTGAAGATGTTGTCGCATTGAGAAATCGGAGCTTACAAATGTTCTGACTGGTTATCTTCAGCAAGTCTCTATGCCAAATCTAGGAGTATCATTTGGGCAAGTCTTGGTCTTGCTGCAACGCGTAATCGAGTTCTGAAACCTGTATGGGAAATTGAGTATTTGGCCGAGAAGGAGCCAAGCAGTACAGATATTTTGAAGACCAACATGTTGGATACATATTATCCAAATAGAAGCAGTCACCTGGAGAATGTTTGTCTGTATGAAGTTCTACAAAATTACATTTTCAAGAGGAACATCAAAGTAGATATTGATAAACGAGTGTATGCTGTAATTGGAACTGAGGGATGTCTGGTCAAGCAAAGAAAATGTCTATTGGTAAATCATCGAAAATTGGATTGCGAATCTCCAGAAAGAAAAGAGTTTTTCTATTTAGCTCTTTTGCAACTTTTCAAGCCTTGGCGTGCAGAAGAGGAACTGCTTGGCGATTTCCTCTGTTACGAAGACTCTTTCAATGCAGCCAAGGAGTCCTTAGAATGTCCTGTTTTTCCAAAATATCTAGAAATGTTGAATGCAGAAATCGAACAGGAAGCAACAATTGCAGCCGAGATTGCTAGAGACAGTTCTCAGGACAGTCAGAGTTCTATTTCATTGAGTCAGGATCCACTAGGAGGACCAGTTATCGAAAATGAAGCTGCCACTGCCATGATTGAAGTGGAAAGAGCCATGGCACATGCTCAGGAGGATGCGGTTAACTTAGAAGATTTGGAAAGACAACTCAAAGTTGAGCAGAGGAAAATATATGACGAAGTTACCAGCCAAATTGATCATGGATTAAGTCATGAGAAGAAAGAGTGCTCATGTACGTCGTTGAAGCCTGTCCGACTGTACGTGAGTGGAGAAGCAGGAACTGGAAAAAGTTTCCTCATTAAAGCAATTTCATGTTATCTGCAGAAAAGGACTGAGTCATCACTGTCTTGTGTTGTCACCGCTCCAACTGGACTGGCAGCACATAACATTAAAGGTATTACTTTGCATTGGCTACTGATGCTGCCAGTGGAGCATGATAACAAATTACAATACCACAAGTTATCGGGAGATGCTTGTTGTGAAGTATCTAGAGTCCTGAAGAAGATGAAACTTCTTATCATTGACGAAGTAAGCATGGTTTCCAATGTCATGCTTGCCTTTGTGCATTTGAGAATGCAGGAAGTTCTTAAAACAGAGTATGATGTGTTATTTGGTGGCAAACACATCATTGTTTTCGGTGATCTTCTGCAGCTGACACCAGTGAAAGGACAACCAGTGTTTAAACTGCTTACACATGAAGATACCAGGAAGTGCCTAGGGAGCATTGGCAACGTTAACATATGGTTAAACTTTAATTATGCTGAGCTGTGTGAAAATATGCTTCAGGCGAAGGATGAAGATTACAAGAATATTCTACAAGATGTTAGAATCGGGAAAGTGACCGAGCGTGGGAAAGAAGCTTTACATGCACGATTACTGTCAAATTTGTATCCAGAAGAAGACGTTGTGCCAGAGAATATTTTTCAGAAAATTACTGAGAAGAAATCTGGAATATGTTTGATGCCAACTCTTGCAGAATGTTCCATCTTCAACAACAAAATGTTGAATTTAGAAAACCAAGAGATTGTGAAACTGGAAGCTATTGACAGAATAGAGCATATGGGAGCAACAATTATTTTGTCTGAGAATTTGAAATCTAAATTGGATTCATTAGAGAAGACTATATCTAAAACTGCTGGTTTTGAAAAGACTCTGAATGTGTGCTTAAATTGCCATATCATTTTGAGAAGGAATTTACATGTTGAAAGAGGTCTGGTAAATGGATCAATGGGTAATGTTGTTGATTTTGAGAAATACAGAAATAGAGATGGAATAGAATTTTTAAAAATTAAATTTGATGGCATTGAGGAAGTACAGCTAATTGGGCATTGCACAGCTAGGTTTTTGCTTGTAAAAGACTTATATGTTCGCCGTAATGTAAGCAATTTCCTGTTTGCTTGACATATGCGGTGACAATCCATAAATCACAAGGTTTAAGTGTAGACAGTGCTTTGATGAATATTGGCAGTTCTGTGTTCAAAGAGGGTATGGCTTATGTAGCATTGTCACGAGTCAGAACTTTATCGGGTTTGTACTTGATTGAGTGTGATCTAGATTGTGTTAAGGAATACAATAGGTTAAGAAGAGAGTATGCGCCACATTTGCCTCAATATCCTTTGTTTGATAAACGTGTGGTAGGCCGGAAAGGAAGAAATGTCACCAATAGTAGAGAGGTTGTAGCAAAAAGACCAAAAGTCGATGAACCCAAAATTGTAAGCAGAAAGAAAATGAATTCTGTTGAAGATGTTGTTGGTTTTCAATTTGAAAATAGTTCTGGTGTCAACTGCTATGCTAATGTAGTGGTTAATGTTGTCTTTTCTCTAGAAACTTTAAAAGAACAGATTGTGATAAATTCGGATCAAAGTTTTTGCTGTTTGTTGAATTCTGTGTTAGAGAAATGTAGCACTGATAGAACAAGAGTAGAAAGTGTGTCTGAAATTCGAAATCTGTTAGACAAATGTTCATGTGAAACACAATTCTCTCAAAATATTCAGCAAGATTGTTAGGAGTTTTTAATGTATATGCTTAATGTATTGCAAGATGAAGGTGTAGATGTAGATCATCTGTTTGGCCTTTCTTATCAATGGCAGCATGACGTTATCAAGTACTACTAGTGTAGACTCAGAAAGATTTATATATTTAACTTTGCCAGACAGTAAATCAGTATCTTTTAATAAGCTAGTAAAAGCAGCCGATCAAAACATGGAGTGTAGCCAATGTAAGTCTGCAATGCTGTCCACATTATTTATACGAAGATATGACCAGTATGTCATTTTAATGTTCCAACGATGTAGGCCTGATGGAACAAAATTGACAACTTTAATTAAAAATGTTGTGGCTTCTCAGTTGTCAATATCAGGAAGGACTTTTCTAACTGCAGCAATTATATATCGTGAGGGTCCTTCAACAACATCAGGACATTACACAACTTATTTGAAGTCTGGAAACGGCTGGTCATTCTGCAATGATTCTGTTTTAACTTTCAAAAAAAGATTGCCTTTTCACCTTAAAAATTCTTACCTGGTGTTCTTACAACCAAAATTTTAGGGAAGGAATCTCGGGATTTGCTCTGAGGAATTTCAAGAGGTTCTAATGGCTCCTACACTATATAGCCTTGTGGATAAGTGTAGTACAGAGCGAAAACTGTTTGTTTTAATAAGCTAATTCAAGCAGCAGATCAAAACAAGGAGTAGAGGTAATGTAAGTCTGCAATGCTGTCCACATTATTTATAGAAACTTATGGGTGAAATGTAATTTTACAATTCCAACTGTATAAACCGGATGTAAATAAGTTGTAAAGTCTAATTAAAAATGTTTTGGCTACACAGTCGTCGATTTCAGGAAGAACACTTGTAACTGCTGCTATTATATGATATGATGGTCCTTTGACAACATCAGGATATTACACAGCTTATTTGAAATGTAAAAAAGGCTGGTCTTTCGGCAATGATTACCATTTGACTATGAAGCAATGTTGCCTTTTGACTTGCTTTCAGAAGTGAGAATTTAGGGTAGGTAACTGGACTATAATGATTCTAGGTGTTGATATAATTTAGTGTGCTGTTTTAAATTGCTTTGTATGTCACATTTTTGTTAAAACGATGGAGCTTATCTTTCAGAAAGTGGCGGGCAGAAAATAATAACAGCACAACAGAGTATAAGCTGTTCATAGGACATCCTTTGACGTCATGGAAAGTAAGTTACTTTTGAGGAGTTCTGATTTCTGATTGGTTATATTATATGGGTTTTTTAAACACAATCATTTTGATTGTGTTTTTTTTCCCCGCTGTTATATGATGAATACCTTCAACTCACTGTTTTAGTGAAACTTGATATATTCTGAGAACAGCAAAAATAAACCATTTAATATGTATAATAAATGTTGTACTTTGAATTGTGATTTTTTATATGTACTCATCTTGTCTCATGCTCACTCATCTTTTACTACCTTCTATCAATTTTTTAATTTTTGTTCTTTCTTTCACAGATTGAAAGTATAAAAATAACAAGTGACTAAGTTAACGACAATTATAAGGTAAGTGTTTAGTACTCTTTCCGTTACATCTCTATCACATTTAACTTTTATTAGTTCCACTGCTTCATTTCTTTAACCCTCAGTTTCCTGCCTTTGCTACTTCCCTCATTCCTTTTCTCTCTGTTTCCTTCCCTTATACTCACTCTTCCTTTTTTTCATTTTTTTTTTTGTTTCGCTTAAGGTTCGCGTACCGGCGCGCGAACCGGGAAGCGAATCAAAAGAAAAAGAGGTTGCCAGAGTGCTAAACATTGTAGCAATTTTTTATAAATGGGAGGTAGTTCTGAAAAGAACTTTTATTTTATTGTTTTTGTTGTTTTACTTTTTTTTTTATTTTTATGAACTTTTTTTACTTTTTTTGTATTTTAAGAACGGTTTTATATATATATATTTTTTTTGGGGGGGGGGGGACGAAAATCAGTCATTGCTCAATTTTGAAAGTTGCCATCCGAGGTCCTTAAGAGAAAATTTACCATTTGGACAATTTCTCAGACTCAAAAGGAACTGCTCAACCAAAGAATCATTTGAGAAACATTCCGGGACACTCTCCAAATTCTTGCGAGAAAAGAAATATCCGGCGAAGATTATCCGCCAGTCCAAGAAAAGGGCCTCTAATAATAACAGAGAAGCCCTCCTAGAGGTTGCCATTCAGAAAGAGAAGACCCAGAGGATGACTTTTGTTAACACGTTCCATTCGAGATCAAATGAAGTTCGAAAGATCATCACAAAACACTGGTCCATTCTAAACACCAGTGGAGATACTCTACCACCACCCCTTTTTGCATTCAAGAGAGGACCTAATATAAGAGACCACTTGGTCCATACCAGACCGAAAAATAAAACACCCCGACAAATCGGTACTTTATGGGACATGCCACCTGTACAAGGACACCACCCCTGTGGCAACTGCTCAGCATGCCCTCAAACCACGAGAACCACCAGTGTTGACATCGGAACATCGCGCCCTTGGCAACAGCGCAAGTTCACCAATTGTAAAAGCGAAAACACGATCTATATGATCACGTGCCCGTGTTCAAAGAGGTACGTCGGCATGACAACCCGCAAAACCAAAATACGAATTGGAGAACACAAAAGTACAGTCCGCTGTCGGAAACAAGCGACTCGCTTAACAGCACACTTCTTAGAGAAGGGACATGGGCCGAGCGAATTCCAATGGACTATTTTAGAGCAACCCACAATACCCGATTATTGTCCAGATGTTGGTAAATTTCTATTCAGAATTGAGCAAAAATGGGTGTACAAATTGAATAGTGACAAGGATGGTCTTAACGAACCTATCCCATGGATGTCACTATAACAATACACAGTCTTCCTCAAAAAATCCAATACCACTGTTTACCGTTTATCGAGGAACTACAATTCCCATCATGCATCACACTCGCCCATTAACCTCCACTGATATACCCGCCCATTTCCCTTGTTCGGTGCCTCCCCAGAAGAGCCCAGAGGGACGTTTGGAGACACTGACGGAAAGGTGAGTGCTTGTGGTAGTCCTCCTCGAGCAACAATACGGGCATCGTACATGGTTATACCTCGCTACGGCCCCTATTGTTACACGTAGATGTCTTGGTCTGATACCGAGTATACTGTTACAAACTCAGTTTTCTCTTGCTATGTCCTACTGACACGGTTGAATGTCCCTGTTATTGTTCTTTTGCTAACAGAGCAGTGCTCCTATTTTACCTGAGCTCCTGCCAGGTGAGGTGAGGCGCCTTCCCCACAAGCATTGGGTGAGTGTTACCATGTTCGTGCAAAATGCATATACGTGAGCACAGGAATAGCACAATGTCTGTAGTGCATTCCATAATTTCATGTTGTCTTTCTCTTTTCTTTCCTTCTTATGTGACTTGTTTTTAGACTGTGGCGGAGATTCTACACCTGCCTGTCAGGTGAAAATTTTCCATTTTAAATTTTATCCTTCACTTATGAAAGCAAGCAGTAGCAATATCATGGTCCTGAAGAATGCATAGGGAACACTCCTGGTAAATGCAGAAACATGTTGACCACTTGCATGTAGATATATTGTCAAATCTACCTTTTGCACCTGTTTTTAGTCTTAGGGGTCCGTGAGAAACCAATAAATTATTTTCTCTACTCGGGTCCACCTAATTTTACTCACCTTCACTTATTCCTCACTGCACTGCTTCCCCCAAGTGTAAACCTTGCCGACATCATTCTCAAGACACCACCCAACAAACACATATGACATCGGTCCTCTTACTCACACAGCCCTCACACCACTCACAGTGTGACCAGTTCTGTGTACAAACTCCAGGGTATGGAGGACCCAAATGATGAAATAATGGTGGTACAGAGCGGCAACTGATGGGAATATTTCCTGCCCAAGGTTGCATACTGAATGTTGGTTAACACTTGAACTCACACAGTCTAAGTCACATAGTGGTAAGCTTCGAGTAAAACACTGAGTCGGGACTCCTGGATACCTTTTGTTGTTGTAGTTGTATGATTGGGGCATGTATCCAGTATAGAGTCATAAAACAGCCCTCAGACCCTCCCCTAAGTAGTGTGTTTTCGTGATTAAGTACAGCCTCGGCTGTGGGTCTTTTTTGAAAATAACGGACAAACGTTTTTATTTGTCTGTCACTCTTAACAGCACACTTTGTCTGTTTTTCAGCTCTGTTTCTGACGATTAGTTTCAATCACAGGACATTCCCTTCACGTAGAAACTCGGCAATTGACAAAATACTCACAATGGCATCAAACAGTGGTTTGGCTTTTGAGGAAGCAGAAATCCAAAATATTTTGGATGAAAACCCTAGCCTGTTAGAAAATGCCCCCCTCGTAACAAACACTCCCGACGAGGGTTGGAATAAGATCTTGGTCCTAAAAAAATCCCACACAAGAACAACGGTACACGGCATAATAATGGCACAATATCTGCATGGGAACTGTGCACCATCAGGTCTTATTGTGACCAACAGCCCAAGGTTATTTTTGGATGACAAAGAATTCCTTAAAGATTGGTCTCTAATTGCCTGGCGGTGCACCAGAGACTGGTTGGTTCTTATTATTAAAACGGCCAAACGGGTAGCTGATAAAATACTGGTTGAGATACAACTCCTAGAAGGTAAAATCAAAACTACCCTAAAAAATCCTGCCTTTAAAACTGGACAGGACGATACCAATAAGAAGAATACCGAGTTTAAGGAATCAATCCTCTTCACGAAAATGGAGAAATTCAAAAAAGATCTAGCTAAGTTCTCCAGAGAAAAAGTATATCCATATACTAGTGACTCGTATGTCCCACCGACATACAATCAAAATGGAGGCCGAAGAGGCTCCAACTATGCCACCTCTAGCTCGGATGATAATTCCAGCGATTCCGATACATCGCAGCGAGGGAGTGGAGGTCCTTCGAAAGGACGTGGTAACAGAAGGGGCCGCAGAGGTATTAACTTTGGTCAAAATAACTTCCAACAGTTTTGGCAACCGGGTCCGTGGATGTATGGCCCCAACTTCCCTCAAATGGGTCATCCCTTCTTCCCACCACAAATGCAACAAATCCAAGGACAGCAGCCTTTTTTAGAGTATGGCCAGAGGAGCAACAGAGGGAGAAGAAGACAAGGTCAAGGACCACAAGTCCGTTGGGCAACTCCGGTACAACAACCGACCATGGACCTGAGGAGTGGCAAGAGGATACCACAAGAGGGAGCCGGAACGAGCGGGACAACCGACCACCAAGCCTCGTGATCAATTTGAGCTCCCATGTACTTTCTAATGATGAAGAGAATCTCCTTAACCGTGGGCTTGGCTTTGTGGCCACCCACGAAGGTGACCAATTCAATACTCAAATCGAGGTCTCTAAACTATTTAGGAAGGTGAGACTCCATTATCTTTTTGCAAAACAAAATCCCGGTGATAACATTGGATCTGTTGCCAACACTGGTCTGAAAAGACCCTCCACTTTCAATCCCACAACAATTGGATTACCAACAAGGGTCCAAACCTTTGAGGAGGCAGTAGAAACTGATATTGACCTACTATTCAAAACCAAGAAACCAAGATCTTATGTAAATTTACCAAATAAAGAGAAACTAGCTCTGCAAGCTCTTACGACCAACGAATCGATCATAATTAAGCCTGCAGACAAGGGTGGAGGGATCGTCATCCAAGACAAAGACACCTACAGACAGGAATGCCTGAGACAGTTACAGGACCATAGATCCTATCGACTTCTGAAAGACGATCCAACTGAGAGATTGAGAAACAAAATCAACCATCTGGTCGAAGAGGCCACGTCACAAGGATGGATAACCCCTCAAGAAGGACAATTTCTGTGCACTTCTCATCCAACAATCCCTTATTTTTATTGTCTGCCAAAGGTGCACAAACCCCAGAGACCGCCCCCGGGTAGACCTATCATCTCTGGGATTGGGTCTATACTGGAGCCTCTTTCAACCTTTGTTGATTTTTTCCTTAATCCCATTGTGAAGGAAATGCCAACCTATCTCAAGGATACAAAAGATGTACTTCGACTCCTTCCAACTGTAGATTTTGACCCTACTTTGGACTTACTAGTATCCTTTGATGTAGAGTCCCTATATACATCTATCCCACAAACAGAAACCTTGGAAGTGGTGGGCAACATTCTCCAAGAAAGAGACCTACAAACAATCACTCCGGTCTCATTCATTATGGAGTTGGCAGAACTGGCAATGAAGGAAAACTACTTCAAATTTGAGGATACTATCTACCTCCAGACGTCTGGCACCAGTATGGGCAGCGTTTTTGCGCCGAGCTTGGCGAATTTATACGTCCATGCCTTGGAACAAACCAAAATCCTGCATCAAGACAACCCACACTATGTATCGCTCCGACTTTGGAAGCGATACATAGACGATATCCTTGTGGTATGGAGAGGCACAGAGACCAGCCTTCAGGAATTTCACAGCTGGTTAAACAACTGCAACCAGTTTTTGAAATTCACTGTGGAATGTAGCAAGAGAGAATTGCCATTCCTTGACCTTCTTATTGTAGTTACAGAAGAGGGGCTCAACACAGAACTGTACAGGAAACCAATGGCACGCAACTCGTTGCTCAATTTTGAAAGTTGCCATCCGAGGTCCTTAAGAGAAAATTTACCATTTGGACAATTTCTCAGACTCAAAAGGAACTGCTCAACCAAAGAATCATTTGAGAAACATTCCGGGACACTCTCCAAATTCTTGCGAGAAAAGAAATATCCGGCGAAGATTATCCGCCAGTCAAAGAAAAGGGCCTCTAATAATAACAGAGAAGCCCTCCTAGAGGTTGCCATTCAGAAAGAGAAGACCCAGAGGATGACTTTTGTTAACACGTTCCATTCGAGATCAAATGAAGTTCGAAAGATCATCACAAAACACTGGTCCATTCTAAACACCAGTGGAGATACTCTACCACCACCCCTTTTTGCATTCAAGAGAGGACCTAATATAAGAGACCAATTGGTCCATACCAGACCGAAAAATAAAACACCCCGACAAATCGGTACTTTATGGGACATGCCACCTGTACAAGGACACCACCCCTGTGGCAACTGCTCAGCATGCCCTCAAACCACGAGAACCACCAGTGTTGACATCGGAACATCGCGCCCTTAGCAACAGCGCAAGTTCACCAATTGTAACAGCGAAAACACGATCTATATGATCACGTGCCCGTGTTCAAAGAGGTACGTCGGCATGACAACCCGCAAAACCAAAATACGAATTGGAGAACACAAAAGTACAGTCCGCTGTCGGAAACAAGCGACTCGCTTAACAGCACACTTCTTAGAGAAGGGACATGGGCCGAGCGAATTCCAATGGACTATTTTAGAGCAACCCACAATACCCGATTATTGTCCAGATGTCGGTAAATTTCTATTCAGAATTGAGCAAAAATGGGTGTACAAATTGAATAGTGACAAGGATGGTCTTAACGAACCTATC
The DNA here is from genome assembly GCF_964263255.1 of Lissotriton vulgaris. Classification (NCBI taxonomy): domain Eukaryota; kingdom Metazoa; phylum Chordata; class Amphibia; order Caudata; family Salamandridae; genus Lissotriton; species Lissotriton vulgaris. The sequence continues at coordinate 506,079,871 of NC_141694.1, forward strand.
CCATGGATGTCACTATAACAATACACAGTCTTCCTCAAAAAATCCAATACCACTGTTTACCGTTTATCGAGGAACTACAATTCCCATCATGCATCACACTCGCCCATTAACCTCCACTGATATACCCGCCCATTTCCCTTGTTCGGTGCCTCCCCAGAAGAGCCCAGAGGGACGTTTGGAGACACTGACGGAGAGGTGAGTGCTTGTGGTAGTCCTCCTCGAGCAACAATACGGGCATCGTACATGGTTATACCTCGCTACGGCCCCTATTGTTACACGTAGATGTCTCGGTCTGATACCGAGTATACTGTTACAAACTCAGTTTTCTCTTGCTATGTCCTACTGACACGGTTGAATGTCCCTGTTATTGTTCTTTTGCTAACAGAGCAGTGCTCCTATTTTACCTGAGCTCCTGCCAGGTGAGGTGAGGCGCCTTCCCCACAAGCATTGGGTGAGTGTTACCATGTTCGTGCAAAATGCATATACGTGAGCACAGGAATAGCACAATGTCTGTAGTGCATTCCATAATTTCATGTTGTCTTTCTCTTTTCTTTCCTTCTTATGTGACTTGTTTTTAGACTGTGGCGGAGATTCTACACCTGCCTGTCAGGTGAAAATTTTCCATTTTAAATTTTATCCTTCACTTATGAAAGCAAGCAGTAGCAATATCATGGTCCTGAAGAATGCATAGGGAACACTCCTGGTAAATGCAGAAACATGTTGACCACTTGCATGTAGATATATTGTCAAATCTACCTTTTGCACCTGTTTTTAGTCTTAGGGGTCCGAGAGAAACCAATAAATTATTTTCTCTACTCGGGTCCACCTAATTTTACTCACCTTCACTTATTCCTCACTGCACTGCTTCCCCCAAGTGTAAACCTTGCCGACATCATTCTCAAGACACCACCCAACAAACACATATGACATCGGTCCTCTTACTCACACAGCCCTCACACCACTCACAGTGTGACCAGTTCTGTGTACAAACTCCAGGGTATGGAGGACCCAAATGATGAAATAATGGTGGTACAGAGCGGCAACTGATGGGAATATTTCCTGCCCAAGGTTGCATACTGAATGTTGGTTAACACTTGAACTCACACAGTCTAAGTCACATAGTGGTAAGCTTCGAGTAAAACACTGAGTCGGGACTCCTGGATACCTTTTGTTGTTGTAGTAATATGTGAAGAATTGCCAGATGTAATTTACTTTCACATGGGACCTCCTTGGTTCTTCTTGCAAAAACGGTCTGCTCACTTGCTCCTCTTCCTCTTCTTCCTCTTCTTCCTCCTCTTGATTTATGAGGACCTGAGGAGGTGGTCCATCCTTTTTTGGTGATGGTGGTGGTGGTGGAGTGGCTCCAGCAGCTGCAGCTACAACACTTGCCATTTTTCCAAATTTCGAAAGTAGGTCTTTCTCTCATAAAAATGAAAGTCAGAGTGAGGAAAAAAGGTGGGGTTTTCATCATTTGTGAAAAAAAATGTAATAAACCAATGAAAAGTGTTATTTTCAGGTCACATGACCTAGCCTAACATCATTAGGAAACCAAAAGTAAAATGAACCAATAAAAAGTTTTATGAACAAGTCACATGACCTGTTATGCTTACGTTACGCGTCCCGCTACGCACCCGGAGCGCTTCCGGGGTGCTGCGCTTCGCGCCTCCGTTCGCGCTCCGGAGCACTTCCGGGTGCGCTAACGCGGCGCGTCATAAAACGCATTACGCGGCAACGGGATACTTTGAGTTTACGCGACGCGTCACGATGTTGTTTTCTTGCGCGGCAGTTCCGCTAACGGAATGTTTCCCGATTCGCGGACCGGGTCGCGGCACCAAATTGAGCTAACGGGAAGCTACCCGGTGCGCGGACCGGTAGCGAAACAAAATAAAATATTAAAAAAAATATATACATAAAAAAATTATATTGCAAACATATAAAACATATGTTTCCATTAAAATAAGAATACATTTTACAGCTTTTGATATTTGCTATTAAAAAACCATTGAAATTCACTGAAAAAACCATAGGTTATAGACCATATTAAGTTAGGAATTAGCATTTACAAAACCTTAAAAATTCACTGAAAAAACCATAGGTTATAGACCATATATAGTTAGGGATTAGCATTTACAAAACCGTATTTTACTCACACAAAACCATTGAAATTTGCATATATAGTTAGTTGCACTAACTATATATCGCGCACCCGCAATCCACTGCTGATGATGTCACATATTACATCATTCATGACATGGTCAGTGACATCACTGATGACATCACTGATGACATCACTGATGACAACATCCAGTGGCTGTATGTTTCTGTAAAGTTAAAATATGTCTTACATATTGAAGAATGAGTGGATGTGTAAGTGTCTGGATGAAGGATATAGTAGGTGCATGACTGACTGTATGAGAGAGTGATTAAATGTGTCTCACTGAGAGCATGGGTTACCTATATATATGTATATATATTCACAGAACTTCCTTTCAAGAATCCAAATAAACAAGACAAAAATGAAAACGGACCCAAACAGGTGATTTGCAGTCTTCTTTTATTTTGCGTGCATTCCCATGACCGCCATAACGCGTTTCGGGCCCTATGAGCCCTTTTTCACATAACGTTGTTTTGGAAAGCCTCACCATTTAAAGTGCAATTGCAGGTCATCTGACCACCAGGCCTAAGGACATAAACAACAGACCTCCGCAACATTGCAATACAATTCAAATAGAAAGTTCTATACTATCAATTCATACATTGTTGTTGAATAAAACCAAGGCTCCATAATACATCTAAAATCATAGGTTTAGCAGCAGTTATAATGTAGTGCAAAAATATTTCAAGCGTGTGCAACATTCTGCAATTAAATATACACCAATATAAATAATTATTTCAAATGTGCAAATTTGCTTTTAAATGTGCAAAATACGCTATTTTTTGTGCAAAATAATTTGGTCTAAGTATCTCTAGCATCAAGGTTGCTGACACAGGACCGCAAAGACTAGGCAAAGCATACCTAATCATACCAGCTATAACCTAGATACTGACCGGGTCCTTAACCACTAATGTTTGCTGACCCCAACATTATGATTATCTTCATCGCTGCTGCCTCCAATTGATTAGATGTGTATCCTTGTATGAATTGAGCCCCCGATATAATCATAAAGCCCATGTGGGCAAATGTGTTGCGGTAACCGTGCTACGTCCTCACTGCCTTAAAAGTCTGTTCAAAGATGATATACATACATATAAAAAAAAGGAAAGAAACGAGAAACTCTTACTTTTGTGTAGGTCATATAGACCATCCCTTGTATATATATATACCGCGAATAGCGATGCTCGCCTCACATTCCTTACTCCTACACCGGCAAATCTTTACAATAGCGCAATCCCCGTACTTACTTCAGCCGGGACTCAATCACAGCCGTGAGAGTCCTCCGTGTGTATATATATATATATATATATATATATATATATATATATACACAAAAAATAAATTCCATTATAATTAAAACATTAAACTATTTAAAAATCTTCAAACTTACATTTGCCACTCCAATGAAGGCAACAGTAGGGAAGGTGTTGGATAGCAGAGGGGAAAAAATTACTATTCTTATTACAGTAAGTGTAACAGTAGGGAGAGTGTTGGATTTCGGAGGGTTAAGAATTACTATTCCTACTTTAGTGAGTGCAACAGAAGAGAAAGTGTTGGATAGCGGAGGGGTAAAAATTACTATTCCCACTCCAGTGAATGCAACAGTAGGGGAAAGTGCTGGTTAGGGCAGGGGTAAAAATGACTAGTACCACTCCAGTGAGTGCAACAGTAGGGAAAGTGTTGGATAGTGAAGGGGTAAAAATTAATATTCCAACATTAGTGCGTGTAACAGTAGGAAAAGTGTTGGATAGCGGAGGGGTAAAAATTACTATTACCAATGCAGTGAGTGCAACGATATGGAAAGTGTTGGATAGTGGCAGGATAAAATTTACTTTTCCCACTCCAATCAGTGCAACAGTAGGGAAAGTGTTAAATAGCGGAGGGGTGAAAATTAGTATTCCAACTCCAATGAGTGCAAGAGTAGAGAAAGTGCTGGTTAGGGGAGGGGTAAAAATTACTATTGCCACCCCAGTGAGTGCAACATTAGGGAAATTGTTGATTAGCGGTGGGGTAAAAATTAATATTCCCACTCTAGTGAGTGCAATGGGAGGAAAAGTGTTGGATAGCGGAGGGGTAAAAATTTCAATCCAGTGAGTGCAACAGTAGGGCAAGTGTTGGATAGTGGCAGGATGAAATGTACTTTTCCCACTCCAATCTGTGCAACTGTCGGGAAAGTGTTGAATAGCAGAGGGGTAGAAATTCCTATTCCCACACCAATCAATGCAGCAGTAGGGAAATTGTGGGATAGCAGAGGTGTAAAAATTACTATTCCCACTCCCATAATTGTAAAAGTTGTGAAAGTGTTGGATAGCGTACGGGTTACAATTGTTTTTCTCACTTCACTGGGTGCAAAAGTAGGGAAAGTGTTAACTCAGCTGCAGACAAGCTTTCTAAAAAGTTACTAGCAGTTATGAACACTCTAGATCCCAAACATTTGTATTATTCGGCTAGAAAAAAGCCTTCTGCACCCTGGTTCTCTGACCGTTTGGGTAAGCTGAGACAGGAGTGCAGAAGGAAGGAAAGACTCTGGCGTGGGGATCTCGCTCCCTCGGGTAGAGAGTTGCATAAACAATGTCTGAAAGTATATAGAGCAGCTATCATGGAGGAAAAAGGAAGGTACTATTCAAAAACTTCGGAGGCCCTCAAAATGCCTAAGGAGATTTGTAACATCTTTAACTCTCTTGTCGCGCCTACGGCTACTGACCCAGTGGAGCCGTCTCAAGAGCTTTGCGACAGACTTTTTACATTCTTTTGCTCTAATATACATTCAGTTAGAAACTTTAAATCTGAATCAGTCACCTGATACCCTGCCTGAAATCTATCTAATGGACAGCTCCAGTAATATGGCGCTTCCCAGTTTACTTGCTTTTCCAAAGCTACCACCAGAAATGGTAGAGCACCTACTAGAAGGAGTTAAGTCGGGATTGCCTATGGATCCCTGTCCTTTAAAGGTTCTTAAAATTGCTAAAGCTGAGCTTATTCCGCACCTCACCACGGTCCTAAATCTAGCTATCTCACAGGGTCAATATCCTCTGGCCTGGAAGGCGGTAGTGGTAAGGCCACTTCTGGAAAAGCCCTCACTAGACCCGACAACACAAAACAAAATCTGTCCCATCTTCATTTTGCCGATCCCAGCGAAGATTTTAGAATCTCATCTGAATTTTTATTTGAGTGCCTATTTGAGGGATCGCCATATTTTGGATGGCTCTCAACATGGGTTCAGAAGGTCTCACAGCACGGAGACTGCTCTCACTGCGGTATTTGACAATATACGGGCACAGGTGGATGCAGGGCATATCACCCTACTAATCTTACTTGACCTACCACAGCATTTGATACCCTGTCTCCCTTGAGGCTGGTGGAGCGTCTCAGCGAGATAGGTCTTGGGGTGGGGGCTCGGCTTTGGATCTTCTTGCCTCTTTTCTTGGTGAGCAGTCTCAATCAGCAAAATTGGGAAGATTTTACTCAGATTCTACCCCCCTTGTTTGTGGAGTACCTCAGGGTTCTTTCCTGAGCCCTACCTTGTTTAATATCTATGTGGCCCCGCTTGCATGGGTGGTGAAATCGTTTGGGCTGGAGGTGTTGTCTTATAAAGACGACACTCAAATAATGGTGTCTATCACACATAATGTCAGTGACTCCGTGCATAATTTTAAAAACTGCATGCAAGCAGTCTCGTCATGAATGGTACAAAACTATCTAAAATTGAATGGCAAGAAGACGGAGGTCCTGATCTTTGGGGACAAGCCGGACATCTAGTCAGGGGAGTGGTGGGCTGATTCCCTGGGCACTTGCCCAACTCCCGTTTACCATGGTAAAAACTTGGGAGTTGTGGTTGACAATACCCTTTCTCTGAAACTGCAGGTCTCCAGGACAGTGGCCTCCTGTTTTGGGCTCATTAGGCTCATAAGGAAAATTTCACAGTTCCTCTCATTTGATGCACGCAAAAAAGTGGTGATTGCACTAATGTTGTCCAGATTGGACTACTGCAACTCCCTTTATTTAGGCATCAACAAAGGACAGCTACATCGCCTGCAGATGGTGCATATTGCCACTGCAAGGTTGGTGATGGATTTACCCAAACACCACTCAGTCTCGTCTTCCCTTCTTTCGCTGCATTGGCTCCCGGTGGATCACAGGATTATGTTTAAGACCCTCTGCCTCACTCACAATGCCTACTATGGCCTGGGTCCGGTGGGCATTAAGGCCTTATTCCAACAGTATGCGCCCTCGAGGAATCTTAGGTCAGCAAAAAAGAATCTCCTCATAGTTCCTAGGTTTAAAAGGATGAGATAGGTCGGACTAGCTTTTTCAATTGCTGCTGCCAACGTGTGGATCTCTCTCCCGGATGATCTTTCAGGGCAACGAACTCACACAATCTTTCAAAAGACCTTGAAGACCTGGTTGTTCCCTGAGAGGCTGGTTTGAGTGTGAGCCTTTCTGCCTGCATACTGTTCTGTATTTAGCGCCTTGATGCCCTTGGGCTAAGTTTGCGCTTTAAAAATCGTTTATTCATTCATTCATTCATAGCAGAGGGGTAAAAATTACTATCCACACTCCAGTGAGTGCAACAGTAGAGAAAGTCTGGGATAGCGGAGGGGTAAAAGTGCCTAATCCCACTCCAGTGAGTACAACAGTAGGGAAAGTGTTGGATAGCAGTTGGGTACAAATTAATATTCCCACTCCTGTGAGTGCAACAGTAGGGAAAGTGTTGGATAGTGGAGGGGTAAAAATTACTATTCTTACTCCAGTGAGTGCAACAGTAGGGAAAGTGTTGGATATCGAAGGGGTACAATTTACAATTCCCACACCAGTGAGTGCAAAAGTAGGGAAAGTGTTGGATTGCAGGAGAGTAACAATTAATGTTCTCACTCCAGTCAGTTCAAAATTAAAGCAAACAAAATTTTAATAACAAAAATATTTAAAAAACAAAATAAATTTAAAGATATATAAATATGTTAAAATTAAAATGCAAATATATTTAATCATAAAATAATTCTTAAAACATATTATAATGCTAAATACAAATAAGTACCTACAAATAGTATATTAAATTAAAAAACATTATTTCCAAACAAATCAATATTTTTATTTAGAAATTATTTAGAAACAAAAACATACATTTTTACATAAATTGAATTTTTTTATTTCCTACCTCATAACATAAAACAATTCACAACCCACATCTAAATAAAAAAAATACTTCCTTGCTTAACATAATTAATTACCAATTAAAGAAATATTAATAATTAAAAATCACATTAAAACTCATACAATGTATTCAACTTCCCACACTTTACCCCTATAATCTTCACAACTCACAGCTAAAATTAAATTGTAAAAACAATTATTACACAATTAAAACCTATTCTCAATTAAAAAACTAATAGTATATAACAACCAATTATAAACTAAGTAAAATTAATTTACTCCCGACACTGTACCCGTATAACAAAACCCACACACAAAAAATAAAAACAAATACCCTAATTAAAAATCAATCAATTAATACTAATGATCAACTAATTTTTAATTAAATAAACATAAATTACACCCTTTATTCCTATAAACTCATACCCCACAGCTAAAATTAATGACATAATTTGCAGAATTAATTTTCAATTATATCATTTATTATTATTAATTAAGAAAAAATTATTAATTATTTAAAAATAAATTACTACCCACCCTTTACCCCATAGACCCCACAACCCACACCTAAAACAAATCACACCATTACCACAATTAAATATCATTTAATTAGTTAATATAAATTAACAACTAATTATAATTAATTTAACCAAAATACTTCCCACCCTTTATCCCAATAAACCCCACAACCCACACCTAAAATTGATTACACAATTTCCATAATTAAGTTTTCAATCAATTCAATAATGTAAATTAACAACTAATTATTAATTAATCAAAAATAGATTACTTCCCACCCCTTTCCCCTATAAACCTTACAACCTGCACCTAAAACAATAACCATAATGAATTCTCAATAATTATTTAATTAATATTAAACAACAACCAATTAATAATTAATTGCAAATAAATTACTTCCCACAATTAAGACTATAAAATCGAAATTAAATAATCATTAATTTCATATAATTAAATTAATTCCCAACCTATTCCCCTATAAACCCACAACCCGCTTCGGAACTAAAAATGTAACACATATATTAAAAAACATAAACAATACTTATAGAAAAAACATATATCACATACATTTAAAATATAAACTAAAACACATATCAGTAATTAAAAAATCGATATTTCAAACAACTATATTTTTTCAAACAATATTAATGAATTTGTTTAAACGATATTTCTTATCTTAAATTATTGATATTCTTAACCACAATATTCTTGCTGTTGATATTTCTGAATCACCATATTTCCAACTTGATATTTGTGCAAGTCGACATTTCCAACTCGATATTCTGTCTCAACACGGATCCAAAGATCATGTGAGGTTGAACTTAACCAACTAATGGCTAATATACTTTGCTAGCATTTTAGCCAGCCTGGCAGTCATAAGGTTGGGCAGAGGTTGTTATTGCTCCCTTAGTGGTTTCTTTTGCAGAGGAATGCTTATAGCTTCCTTCCAAGGACAGGGATAGTCTCCAGTTTTTAATATCTGGTTAAAGACTCTGACCTAAAGATTCTCAATCTCGTCCAGAGCAAGTTGCAAACCTTTGGGTGGACAAGGATCATCAGGCGAGCCAGATTTCATATTCAGAAGATCGTTGCAGACAGGAGATTGGTGGAAACACAGACAAAATTGTGGAGGGATCAAACTCAGCAGAGTCAAGAGATAGAGCAGGCCTAGCCGAAGGCGTGCTTAAGGCAAGCTCGTCTGCGCTCGTCCGCCCCGAGGTAGCGCCATGGGCCTCCCACGCTGCCGGACTCGATCCCGCACTTCAGGAGCGTCTCCCTTCCGGGCCACCCTACTCTAGAGAGCAACTCATTCAATTGGGTCAGCTACACGCAGACAAAGGTATTATTTCTCTAGCTCTTACGTCTTACCCCCGAGCTGATGTAATATGTGACGGTTTTCTGAACTGCGGTCTACTAAACGTTAGGTCCCTGCCTAAACATTGCACGGAGATCCAGCTTTTAGTGGAATCTCATGAACTAGACATTCTGTTCATGACAGAAACCTGGACCCGGCCAGATTGCTTGGTCGATCCTGGCTTTGCCTGCCCTGACGGATTTAAATTTCTCCACTCTCCTAGGCTTACTGGCATTGGCGGGGGTGTGGGAGTGATCTTTAGATCCTCCTGCAACATTAAGGTCCTTAACTTAGACCCAACCCTGGGTACTGAGATGTTGGGGCTTTCTATTTCGACTCGCCCTGGGACAATTGTCACTGGCTTAGTTTGCTATCGCCCTTCTGGTTCATTTAACCTGTTACAGCAACAAGCGTTAACTACCACCCTGACCAATATCGCCATATCCCATCAAAAGTGACTTATTATTGGGGACTTTAATCTTTGGCGTAATCGTACACTTGACTCTGCTCTTGAAAACCTTTTTCAAAACTGTGTCAGCTGTGGTCTCTCACAACTGGTGTTTAAAGCCACCCACAAAGCTGGCCACCTTTTGGATATGGTCTTTGCGGGACCAGATTTGGTGGTGATTGGAGACACCCTGCCAATGGACTGGACAGACCACTCCTTAGTTAAATTCTTGCTATATAAGAAACTGGATTCACATAAGGTACCGGCCCCAACTAGAGAAATCAAATGTAGAGATTGGAAAGCGCTTTCACGACTACACTCTTCTGGCAAACTGTTCCATCTCGAGTCGCTTTTTGATGTAAACAAGGGTGCGGATGAAAACTATAATTCCTTTTACACCAGTATTTCATCGGTCGTTGACTCAAGTGCTCCTCTAAAAAATCACATCTTTAGAGGTAGAGATTCTGCTCCTTGGTTCAACGACGATCTCAAAACAGCTAAACTGGATTGTAAACAAACAGAGAGGAAATGGAGACGTGATTATAATGAATCCTCAAAAGAAATATGGAAAACTAAGATCCTTGTCTATAAAAATCTTATAAAAAAATCTAAAGCTGACTACTACTCCTCTTTGATATGTAATACCACCAATAATGCCAGGAGTATCTTCAACATCTTAAACAGCGTTACCAATCCGGATGCCTGCAAGAATGTGATTGTCCCTTCCCAAGACCTGTGTGACAATCTTGCCATATTCTTTAAAGAAAAAATCGATTTGATTCTTAAAGATTTCGACATTCCCCTTGACAGTGACGCCCCCCAGGAACCTGGTCCTGTCCCATCGGTTAACCTGGCACCCAATTCGGCTTTGGCTCTGGATAGATCTTTGCCCAAGTTCTTGCCGCTCACTTTTGAAAAATTCTCTAATATAGCAAGGGGAATTGTTTCCGGCTCGCCTTTGGACCCAGTCCCCTCAAAAATCTGGAAGGAATTTGCAGACAAGCTTTTTCCTTCACTCCATCTCGTCTGCAATCAATCCCTGGTGACTGGCACCATCCCTGCTCACTGGAAACGGGCGTTAGTCTCCCCCCTGCTAAAAAAACCTTTGTTGGATCCTGAGTGTTCCAAAAACTACCGGCCCATCTCACTGCTGCCGTTTCCCGCCAAGATTGTTGAGCGGGTGGTTAGTAATACTCTTTCCACCCACCTGGAACAATTTCTCCTTCTTGACGAGGATCAATTCGGCTTTGGGCCGGCCCATGGGACCGAGACTGCTCTCATCACCGCCATGGATGAACTTCAAAGGCGTGCAGACAGAAATCAGGCTTTATTTTGATCCTGCTCGATATGTCTGCCGCCTTTGACACAGTTAATCATAAGATCTTGCTGAGGCGGTTGTTTGAGGTAGGGGTGAGAGACTCGGCTCTGAACTGGTTCCATTCTTTTCTGCAGGACAGGCAGCAGGCGGTTTCAATGCCTCCTTTTCAATCTCCTTTCTCCCCGGTCCAGCATGGTGTGCCTCAGGGCTCTGCCATCAGCCCTATTCTTTTTAATGTTTACCTTAGGTCACTAGTCCCGCTTATTAAAGGATTCGGCATTCAAATTGTTAATTATGCCGATGACACGCAGATGATCCTCTCCTTGGAAGGAGAGGAGTCCATCTCTGTGGAGGTCCTACATAACTGCTTAAGGACCACGGCAAGCTGGTTAAAGGCAAACTCGCTTCAGTTTAATGCCGGGAAAACTGAAGTGCTCTTCAGTGCTGGAACAAGGATCCCTCGACCGTTTCCCAACAATTTCTGGCCCCCGGAATCCGGCTCCATCGTTTGGCCTGCGGACTCTGTCCGCAACCTAGGAGTCATGCTGAACCATGGGCTCAGTATGGACACTCACGTACAGAAAACATTGGCCGGCTGTTTTGCCATCCTTCGCTCACTCAGGAAGGTTCTGCCCCTCTTACCCCCCCAGGCCCGTGCACAAGTGGTTAGATGTACCATCCTCAGCAGGTTGGACTACTGTAACGCCCTCCTGCTCGTGTCCCCTGAGTATCTACTGGACAGACTCCTAAGGGTCCAATCTGCGGCGGCGAAATTGGCGTTGGGGCTGCCTAGGAGATCTCATGGACCTTTCGCCCTGGCAAAATTACATTGGCTTCCTCTTAGACAGAGGATTCAATTTAAAGCCCTCTGTATAGTGTTCAGGGCTCTCCACGGATGCGGTCCAGCCCCTTTAAGGTCCAAGTTTGTCTGGTACACTCCCTCCAGACACCTTCGTTCATCGGATGCTAAACTGGCAGTCGTTCCTAGATTTAGGAAGGTCAGAGCTGGTGGTAGATCCTTTCAGGTGACTGCCGCCAGACTCTGGAACACTCTCCCCCTCGAGATTAGGGCCACTAATGAACTTCTGCAGTTTAGGAAAAAGGTAAAAACCTGGCTTTTCCCTGGCTAACCTCTCTTCACTGGTTTACTCTACTGCTCCTGTCTCTATCTGGGTTTGGATTCTACTAGCGCCAGGATACTTGTAATGGTGACAGTCACGCTTTACAAGTTCTTAAAATAAATAAATAAATAGCTTCATTAATGTTAAAATCTAAAAAATCTTAAGAATCTACTGGCAGCTGCATCAACGTAGCCTTTTGCTATTCCTAAATAGCGATTTTTAAGGAATCGCTATTTAGGAATAGCAAAAGCCTATGCATGTAGGAATCGCTATTAAAATAGCGATTCCTTAATATTCCTTAATTGCTATTCGCAACTTGCAAGTCGCAATTAAGGAATGCTGTCCCATTCATTCCTATGGGCCTACAGGCCCATAGGAATGTATTGGAGATTGCATGAGCATTTTGCGAGTACCAGTAGAAACTCGCAAATTGCTCATGCAATTTCAAGGGTGCAAGAGTGTCAAAATGACACCCTGTTGCACCTCTGAAATTGATCTATGCACATATGTTGCACACACACATGCCCTAAGGGCATGTGTGTGCGCAACATGAAACTTTGAAAAATGCACAAAAGTGCTTTTTTCAAAGTTTTAGCAAATTACCATGAAGTCCAACTTCATGGTAATTTGCTCCCCCTATTAGCGAATTCGCTATTTTTTTTACTTTCATGCATTGCATTTAAGGAATCTCAATTTGGGATTCATTAAATGCAATCGCAATTTTAGAGATTCCTTAAATTGCGATTTTTGCATTTGGGATGATGCATCCCAAATACAAAAATACCGGGAGCAAAGAGAATCTGCCCCTTTGCTCCCGGTATTTACTTTGATACATATGCCTGCTTATCTCTTAAAATATTGCAATTGCTTATTGTTTTTGGAAAATGAGTAATAACATTGATTCTAATAACAACATTGTCTAAATGATTTATATTTGAAATACATAGCAGAAAAATATGTGAATGTTTAACACTATGGGGGTTATTAGGATGGTGTCCTCCCACCTGCCTGCCACCGCCCGTCCGCCCGGCACCCTGGGACCGGCCGCCAGACGTGCGGCAGTTCTGCACCACTGATTAGGATGCGGCGCCACCCTGGCTGCCGCATTCTGATATCTTGACATTTGCGGCGGGTGCTGCTGTGAGCAGAACCCACCGCAATCCCAAAATGGCATGTTGTGCATTGCCATGCACAACGTGGCAGACACTGTGCGGTGCCTGCCACCTTGTGCATGGCAATGTAGGTGGGTACCATAGGTACCCCCCAAGTGCAGCCCCCCATCCCCAAGGGCCTTGCAACAGGCCCCCAAAGCTATTCCCAGCCAGCTTTTCCATGGCGGCATCATTGCCATGGAAAGGCCTTTTAAAACACACATCCTAATATGGATGGCGGTGCCTGCTAGGCACCGCCACCATATTAAGAACCCAGTCCGCCCAGATGGCACTTTGTGTCCGCCGGGATACCCCCGCCCATATAATATGTCAGGGGGGGTAAGTCGGGTTGGGATGGTGGGCGGATCGCCACCACCGGGACGGCAGTGGTGATCTGCCCGCCATCCTAATTCCCCCCCCTCATGCTTTGAATGCTGATGCTGTTTATGGCAATTACCATGCATTGACTAACATGTGTTGATGAACACTTGCATTGAGGCCTACCCCACGAGCACTACACAGAAAGCTTTAAACATTTAAAGAGACTGTCATATGATTTCTGTATAATGAACACATTTGATTTGTTACATAGTGTTTTTCAGTGTAATTGTAACGAAAATATATAGTCATCTTTACAAACAGGGAAAACCAGTACTGAACAAAACAAAACTCTTAACAACCACACATATATTGGTTGTAAAAAACATGTAATTGTTTGCATTAACATCATCTAATAAGGATGATTTCTGCTATCAATAGATCGACAAAATAAACACCATGACATCAACTGAGAACTACAGAAGAAATCAAATTAACTCACATGATTACTAACACAGGACCAAATACATACTTGGCTAAAAGCAACTCAGTACTGCTAAGCTCACAAATCTAAAACTAGAGAACACTACTTCTACATCCACAGATTATTTTGCTGCATCTCCAGGTTTGATAAAGTTACAGACTGAGGAGCTGCCATATTTGGACATGCATCAAATGCAGAAGCAGCTGAGGAAGAATATTTAGAGTGCAAGGTTGAAATAACATTATTGAATGCAGTGGAGGCTGCCAGTAGCAGTTGGCGGGGAACGAGAGTGGGGGGACAGGAGGCGGGTTGCGGGTGGTACAAAAATTTTAATAAACACTTACCTCCTCTCCGCATCTCAAGATCTAAGTCATCTCTCCTCTGTCGTCCCTCATCCTTTCTCTCTGTGGCAGGAAAAAGGAAGCACACAGGCTCCCTCAGGCCAATCACAACGCTGCAATGCAGCGTTGTGATTGATCTGAGTGCCGAGGCTCAGCACTCAGATGGGGAATGGGAGGCTGGGCACGTTCCTCACCAGGCTGTGTAATGCAGCCTGCTGGGATACATGCAAAGGGCGTGGGGCTGTTTGGCAGGCCTGAGAAGGCCAACCAAGCAGCCATGTGCACTATGGAGCGCAGCAATTACTCCTACCAGGTGTCAGTGGAGCCCAGCCCCACCCCGCCCAACCTGGCTGATAATAAAAGAAAATGATAATAACAGAAATAACTTCTGTTATTATCATTTTGCTTTTGCTTTTCCACTGCTCTAAGGGCAGTGGAGTGACGCCTCACTGATTTAGCGGATGAGCTGCCACTGGTCACTCAGGCTGCATGAAACTCCCTGGTAAGGTCCTCAGGGCCGGACTGGAAACTAAAACCGACCCCGGCAAAGTGCTCGGCCGCCCTCCCTGCGGGGAGGTTGGGGGTGCGAGGAGCTCTTACCGCGGCTGGTTTTCGGCCGATTTTGTTACAGGGCCGATTTTGCAGCTATGCTGCATAAACGGCCCTGTAACAAAAACGGCACCCAGGGGCCCAAAACCGGCCCCCACCCTTGCGGCGCACCGGGGGATTGCCCGGTGCCCTCAACGGCCAGTCCAGCCCTGAAGGTCCTGCTGATTCTCCAATGCAACAACGACATTTGAACACTCCTGCCTGGTAACTCCTTCCATATTCACCACATAGTAATGAACAATAACGCCTAAAAATGTGTGAACATTTTGAAGTGATGCAGGATGCAATTGGATCCTGTGCGACGCAAAGCAGTTCCGGCACGTAAATGTAACTTGCAGCATGTAATTAGACTTTGCATCCCATACGTAGGCGTTACAGTGCATTGCACAACAACAACTTTTACCACCAACCAGGAGGCAAGGCCGACCCTAGGGTGTAGGTGGCTAATACCCCCCCGTGGGTGGCAAAAACCAGCATGGCAGGAGCAGTGCTTGAGAGCATGCCGAAAGAAAGTGTCAGCGAATTACCAGCGACTTTGGGTTCAAAGTACACAATAAGGAAGGAATGGCATGACCATAACACAGCCATAAAGGCAAAGGGGACAAGCAGACCGAAGTTTTGCCGCCATAAGAAAATTGATGTCTCCAACATCGTGGATGCAAGGGCAGGAGGAACAGAACAACGTTTATCTGGAGATGATATCAAAAGGCAGAAGGGAGACATGCTGCTGAGTGAGCTACGGTCACATCTGCATCCTACCAAAGAAGTGCCAGCGCTGTGGGGCGGCGATCAACACGAATCAGGAGAACATGTGTTCGGACATACCAGGAACCAGGACCTGCAGCCAGAACGGCGGTGATGGAGTGAAGATGGCGGCAGGGGTACCATTACTCAACATGGCAATACTTATGGGGGAAGACAATCTGACCGGGAGCTCCTTCTAGGAGTGTAGACGGCTGGCTTGTCAGGTCACCATCACGTGGGTCGGCGCGGGCGGTGGTGCCCCCGGGACCCTTGATGATCAAGGAGTAAGCTGAGCACGGGCTAAATCAGAAGGCTCAGGGTAAGCAAAGACTGGCAGAGTGGCGGGGGGCACATTGTAGCCAGGGGTTATGGCAGCTTAATATGCAGCATAATTAGTCTGGTAGGGTAAAAGATATTGAGGAGGACAGGTTTTTCAGCAAGGGACTCCGGGAGTAAGCCTTACTCGCCTGCCTATTCTGGGGAAACTACCATGGTACAGTTAAGCCTCAATGCGGCCTAGATTGGTAGCCTTGACCTTGCTCCTCAGCACAGGGAGTATGTAAGAGGTCACACAACTGAAAACATTGCCGAAGGCCTCTGCAAAATGCAGTTGGAGCCACTGGAATCATACCAGGTAACTAACTCCAGAAAGTATCCACACCGTAGGAAAGTCAGGACCAACCAAAGTCATGTTAAAAAGTTGAATACTGGGAATACCTACCCAAGTTAATTGTGTAGGCCCTCCTATCGAATATTCACAGAGCAGGAAGGGGGCAATGACACCAAATTACCAATTTGGGATTCGATCGAAAGGCCCACCCAACATTTCAGGCCCAGCATCTCTGTTGCTAGGTGGCAAGGGAAACAATTATGGGGCATATTATCAAGCCATTTATCACCACGTTAGCGTGCCACTAAAGCATTTTATTATCACCCTATTATCAAGCTGTTGCTAACAAGTGTTAGCGACAGCTTTCTGGCGATCACAGGCGTGTTTTTTTATCGCCTTGTATGTCAGCAATAGTTTTCGCAAATGATATGCAAAGTAGGCGTTCCTTTTCAAAATTACATGAACAATGTTGCTAACACCACATCGCACTATTAGCAATGATGACCCGGACCCGCGAAGCGATAAAATAAGTCACGCTAAGGCCCTTTAGCTGCAGGAACTTAAGATCAGAAAAAAGATGATCAGAAAATGGTGATAAAGGGAGGTATATTGGAAGAGTAGCTCAGAGCCCCATCTGAAGACCCACTGACGCCATGGAGGTACTAATCATCCAGCTTGGAGCCCCACGAACGCAACAACCACCACCGCCACTGCCATCTCCCCCAATACCACCACCGAGGTAGTGCCGAAGAAGACAGCGGTCCCAGCCTCACTGACCTAACGTCAGAGGATGTCATTGACCACTACAGACTCAAAAGGACATCCATCCAACTCATCCTGAACCTGAAAGCCCACAGGCTGATAGCACCAACACAGCAGAGAACTAACATTCCTTCACAGACAAAGCTGCTGGCTGTGCTGCACATGTTGGCCTTTGGGACCTTTTCAACCAACAATGGCCAGAGTTGGTGAAATTTCACAGGCAGCCTTTTCAATCTTCCTCCCAACTGTCTTGGATGACATACTCAGCCTGATACCATAGCACCTTCACTTCCCTAACACTATGCAGGAACAGATTGCGACCAATGTAAAGCTTTTATTTATTTTATTTATTTATTTTCGATATTTCTAAAGCGCAAACATTGGCCCGTGGGCGTCTCGGCGCTGAGTATCTGTAGTATTTAACCTAAAAGGAGGGAGCGGGATCTATTGATTAAAAAGCCAGGTCTTGAGTTGCTTACGAAAAGACCAGAGAGAAGGGCTGGCTTTGATCAAGTGGGGCAGAGTGTTCCACAGCTTTGGAGCTGACACCAGAAATCTTCTGTCACCCCATGAGACAGTTTTAGTGCAGGGAACCACAAGATCAATTAGACTTGAGGAACGTAATGTTCTGGGCGGACAATAAGGAATCAGATTGTGGACGAGATAGGCTGGTCCTGGATTATGCAAGGCCTTGTACACAATGAGTCTTAAAATGTATTCTGCTTCTGATGGATAGCCAGTGTAACTCTTTGATGGTGTTCGAGGCAGATTGATGTTTGGGGATTTTTCCCAGAAGCCTGGCAGCTGAGTTCTGTGTTATTTGCAGTTTATTTAAGACTCCCTCTTGTGCATTGAGGAATAAAGCATTGCAGTAGTCCAAGGTGGACAGCACAAGGGAAGTGACCAGAGTTTTACCAGCTGTATCTGGAAGAAAAGGGAGGATTTTTTTAATGAGTCTCAATTTGTAGAAGGCTGAGGAGGTGATCTGGTTGGCGTGTGGGTGAAAAGTGAGGCGGTCATCAAAAATAACACCCAGATTCCTCACCTTGCTAACAGGCTCGGGAGGGGGGCCTAGTGACGATGGCCACCAATTGGACGACCACTCAGGAGTTAGCGGTCCGAAGATGACTACTTCCTTCTTATCGGAATTTAACTTTAAACAATTGGAGGCCATCCAACTCCCAATTGCTACCATGCCTGATTTAAGATATTCCGCTATTTTGTGGCTGTTGTTCTTAATAGCTAGGACCAGCTGTGTGTCATCTGCATAGGAGGTTAGGCTCATCCCATAAGCCCGAATGCCATAGCTGGATTCCCGCAGGTTCTGGGGGAAATTGACTGCACACATGCCTTATTTGTGCCCCCTGCGGACAGTGCACACACATACTGCAACAGTAGGCACACCTATTCCATGAACGTGCAGGCAATAGTGGACCACCGGGGACTGTTCACCAATGTCATAGCCAAGTTTCCAGAGAGTGTGCATGATTCCTACTTCTTCCGACAGTCCATCATAAACCAGTGCTTCCAAGGTGGCTCATACTGAAATGCAGTTCTTGTTGGTAAGTACTAACTGAACACACCATACGCCTCAAGTCCACATACAAGAAACTCACAATTGTTAGAATGTACATATGACAATCTCACATACAACATGGCAATCAACATGTCCACTTACCAGACACAAGAACACAAGGAACTCTGGAAACTGTCGCTAGTTATGTAGATAAACCATCCCCAAAGGTTTAGCTCATCCACCACTCATTTGCAAATGTGGCGAGAGATGGGAACCAAGTATGTGCAATGGAGGAATTCGATCCATAAGGAAAGTATGTACACAATGCCCAGTGTGTTGGTGTTGTGCAGGACAGTCAAGACTAAGTTGAGTGCAGACTTGTCCATGTGGTCATATAGTTAATTTCTGTAGTCCAGCCTGATGGCAATGACTGTGTGGGTGACTTTCTTACCTGACAATAAAGGGATCCATTTGAAGGTTGCATGTAGGATGCAGAGTCAGTTGAAGCATGGAGAGGGAGGACTCAAATACGGTGCCTGGGTACCTAGAGTGGGGGGCTGCTGAAGCTGGTGTCGCACCAGGCGATGCCACATGCTGATGGTTTCATTATGAGAATGAGGCCTCATGTCTCCTCTGTGTATAGCACCCCTCAGCTGTTGATCATCCATGTTGCAACTGACAGCAATCCTTCCTGGAATCCTAGTTTGGTGTGTAGGTGTATTATAGATGGAGAACATGAGCTTAGTGTCCTTTTAGGTGGTGATGTTTAATGGTATCCTCAATCTTGCACCAGTTCTTCTCCATGTGTCAGCAGATGCATCTGCCATCTTTGAGGTTGTTGGTGACCGAGGTGGCATTTATTTCATGCTGTATGTTGCAGTTTCATAGTGGGGCAAGTGTGTATGTGCAGTTGGAGATACATGTCTGTAAAAAGTGATCTAACGCCATTGTTGATGACTGCAGCATTGTGGCTGTTGCTGTTGATGGTAGGGTGTAGCATCTCCTTGTTGACTGTGTTCCACTAACTTTGTGTGGGTCGGCATGTGGTATAGTGTGGATTGGGGTTGACTGACGAGGGAGTGTATGCGTTTGTGGTCACTACATGTGCATTTAGTGGGGTTGATGAACTGGATGAAGTTCACAAATGCAAAGAAGGTGTCAAAGGTGTGCCCTGCCTTGTTGCTCAATGTGGTGAAGATTTGGGACAGTCTGATGTCATCAAACATGTCCGAGATTGCAATGGATTATTAGTAGTCATGGTATGTGAGTTGAAAGCTCCTCTCAGGAATGAGTACGTAGTGCATGGAGCGCACGGTGTGGTGTTTGATGATGTTGATGGTGTGGGTGAAGCGTTCCTTCCATCAGTGGGCCCTGCAGGCCAGGGTGCTGCTGAGTGTTGCTTTATGGCAGCTTTGGACATGTAACGGCATGTGGTGTGCAGTGGGGCAGGTCTGGCTGCAGCAGCAGAAGCAGAACTAAACGTGATCCGTGTCTGGTGTGGCCTATTGCCAGTTAAACGTTCTCATGGCATTGACTGCGAGGAGTGTGGATGAGTGTTATCGCTAGATGGTAGGAGAGCCAGGATGCCTATTGGTGTGTGTGTTAGGCCTGCTGATATGAGCAGATGGCCTTAACATTGTTGCACAGTACGAGTGCCAGTGATGCAAATGCGCAGCGCACACAATCAAATTGGTTCAGGGGGGGATCAACTGTGAGGAGTTGATGCTGATAAACAGTGAGAAGCGACACATGGCTAACATGAACTCAATCATAGCACAATTCACACACCACAAAATCATCAACACTAATAACAAAGCCTGCATAACCAATAATGGACACATCTCTCCATCACATGTTACAGGTGATCAAGAATATGCACTCTGCCCGTAGATGATAACACCCCTCCAAAACCCCACCACCCAGGCACAGAGGCAGTATAATGCGGCCCACAGATGCATCTGGTCCATTGTGGAGCGCACATTTGGCATGCTAAAGTCATGTTTCCATAGCCTGGACATCACAGGTGGCAGACTGATGCACAGCCTAGAAATGGTGAACAAAATCATCATAGCCTGTTGTGTATTGCACAATATATGTCTGCACACCAATGCTCCATGGATACAAGTGCCTGCTGCACTGGACGATGACCAGGATGATGACGAAGATGAGGCAGGTGGAGCACACCCCACAGTTAATGCAGCAGGAACTGCCCAATGGAATCGAATAATAAACAATTTTTTCAACTGAGCAAGTCACATTGTGACCGTCTCCATCAAATGTATACCAATGCAAAATTACCCCAATCAAGGTTAGTGGCAATAAAAATACACATCACACATACCCTGTCTGCATAGTACTCTACTGCATAATTACATCCCTCTGAAAAGAGTTTTTTTTAAATTTATTTATTGGCATTTTTTAATACAACAGTACTACAATTAAAAAGTTGATAGACACTACATTGGCAATCCATGGATATATCAGGTCAGTGCACAGCTTGTGTTTAAATACTTCAGTCTCATTACATTACAATCAGTAGCATGAATGGAGGAATGAGAATCACAGCAAACTCCTAGTTGAGTTGTCTCTTTTCCACGTAATCTGACATGACTCAATGCAACAGGGTTAATATTTACAGTGGTGTAGATATTACATTGGCATTCCTGGTCCTCAACTCTCTGATGCCCAGTCAGGGCTTGGCTACACCAGCTTCAGCACGTGGCAGTCATCAGAAGCGTGAGAAATGGGGAGATATCTCAGTAGCCTCCGCTGGAGCCCATCTATTGATCATATAGCCCTGCATGTTGTAGTACAACAACCCTCCAATATCCAGGTGTGGTGTACTCCACACCTGTCCCATCATGAAGGCAGTACCCCAAGATGTATCTGTAACTTGTGTACCTCAGATTCACCGAACAGCAATCTGTGGAATTATGAGTAGCAAATTATATGTTATGGCGACTCCCCTAGGTATCCACCCCAGGCCCATGCGGCTCATCAGTCTCAATTTGATTAGTGGTTTGCAGTGGTACGCCCTCATCCCCTGCATCTGTTGCAGCCATCTTGAGCATATATTGAGTGAGCGGCTCTCAGACATCACATGGTCTCGAGCGAGTTGGTAGTAGTTAAGCATAGATATTGTTTTGCTCTTGATAATAGGTAATATCGGTCAGCCATTCTTTGAACGTAGGCGCTCTGCCCCGCCCCCACCTGCAGGCGATTTTGCATTTGGCAATCAGTAAGCCTTATCACCAGGAACCTTTTAGCATGGCGTTTGTGGATTGGAAGGTAGCCCAGGAGACCCATTTCCAGTGTCAGATCCAGCTGTACCCTTAGCCTGTCACCCAAGGCATTTCCGACCTCAACCCAGTAGTGCGCTATGGAACTGCACTCCCACACCAAGTGAACAAAGCCTGCTCTTTCCTGCTTACAGCGGTCGCATCTATCCCTGTCTCGTAGCTGTAGTGCCGGAGTGAAATACATTCTGTGGAGGATTTTAAAATGAATAATTCTGAATCTGCTGCTAGCAGTGATGCATTCGGTTTGTTGACAGCTGTAGGCCCAAACCTCTTCCGTAATAGGATGCCCCAATTCTGTTTCCCATCCCTGTTTAGCCTTCATGGTATTGTGTGTCCACTCCCATATGGAGGCTTTGTATATGCGGGACATGGCATGCGATGCCCCTCCTCTTATGGTTTGGTGCAATGAAAGCAATGTGGGAGGTTCCTCTGGGAATGTGGGGGTAGCTGCATTGACAGCTTTCCGCAAGTATATATATATATGAATCTGTCCATAGTGGTAGGTGGAGCGGCACCCAGGAATGCAGCAGCGTCTTTGAATTGTCCCTGATGGTACATGTCCCCCCATGTATTGAAGCCCAGACGGAGGAGCATGCGCTTACATATCCCTTCCTGAGATTCTGGCAGGTTATGTTGGTCGAGTAGTGGGAGTAGGGAGGAATATAGCATTGGGATTTGGGATCTTTTTGCAAAGGCTCGCCGTGTATTGTTTGTGCACGCTACAGAAGATTTCCTTCCGCCAGCTGTCCTTTCATCTACACCCCGGAATCCCCTCAGTGGCAGTGGCGCCATGGTACCTTGTTGCACTGCCAGGTGTGTCAAAAAGGGGGGGGGCAAACCAGTATGCTGCAAAATGTGCCTGGGCGCTGAGATAGAGGAGTTCCAGATCAGGTGCTTCGAACCCGCCCTGAGTGAACGGCAATGTGAGGGTTCTCCATTTTATCCTGGGCTGCTTACCGCCCCATTCAGGACAAATAAGTTGGCCTTTCAGTCTAGTGAAGAACGAACGTCCAGATTGGAAGGGAATGTTTGTAAATAGATATGAGAATTTGAGCATTATGACAATCTTATTTAAGGCTATTCGACCCGCTAAAGAGAGTGGCAGAGCGATCCAACTGCTGATTAGGTCCTCCACTTTAGCGAGAGTCAAGCCATAGTTAACGCGCAGCAGCTCCTCTTTATCTCTAGTGTCGTTAATCCCCTGATATCCGACCTCCTTATTGTGAGGTGGTACATTCTGTGGCTGTGAGTGGCATGACTTGGGATTTACCCCAGTTAATGGTTATCCCTGAAAAAGACCCGAATTTTATAATTTCTCGTATCATGGCATTGAGACCATCAGCAGGGTTACGCACATGTGGTGTGATATCATCAGCGTATAATGATATTAAAATGGGCCGTGTGGGTAGTCAAGTGCATATTGCTTGTGATGTTGGCGGAGCATGGCCGCAAGTGGTTCCATGACTGTCGCGAATAACAGGGGCGACAGGGGACAACCCTGTCGTGTGGCCCTGGTAATATTGAAGGCCGGGAAGAGTTCCCCATTTAATAGCAGTGAGGCACTGGGTTTGTTGTACAGCAATTTTATCCATAAGAGAAATCCTGGAGGAAATCCCATGTGCGTCAATACCGCCAGGAGGTATCCCCATTCCAGCGAGTCGAATGCTTTGGTGGCAACCAGAAAGACTGCCACTGCCTGTTGCTCCTGATCGATATTGTGTAGGATAGAAAAGAGAGTTCTCAGGTTGTGCAATGTTGAACGGTCTGGTATGAAGCCTGACTGGTCTGGGCGGATAAGCCTATCCATCAACAGGATTAGTCTACTGGCGAGGACTTTAGCCAATAGCTTGAAATCACAGTTTAGCAAAGATAACGGCCTATACGAGTCTGTTGATTCAGTGAGCTTCCCAGGTTCTCAGTAATGAGACCAGCATTGCTTCGCGCATGGTAGGTGGGAGCGAACCTGTTTTGGAGGCGTCTTCATATACTGCTTTCAGGGAAGGGGCTAGTATGCCTATGTAGGTTTTATAAAAGTCTATGCCAAGGCCGTCCAGCCCAGGTGCCTTGCCATGTTTAATCTGCATTATGGCCTCCCTTATCTCGTCTAACTCCAAGTCAGCTGCCAAGAATTCCCTCTGACTATTGCTAAGCCAAGCTAATTCTATCTGCTTCAAATGCTGTGAGGTCTCCCCCTAGCGTGCCGCACACGAGGTATATAGCGCTTGATAGTGTGTAGTGAATACTTGACCTATAGCTTTTGTGTCCCGCTGCATCACGCCATCCTTATCCCGAATAACCAGGACATGATTTGCTGTTCTGGGTGGACGGATAATCTCGGAAAGTGCTTTGCTAGGGAGTTCCCCCTCACCATACCTGCGCGCCTCATGTTAATTGCTCTGAAAGAGACATTCCCTTTCTGCTTCCGCTTGATCTCTGTTCTGGGCTCATATCTTGGCCATTGTGGGACCGCCATCTTCCTCCCGTATACCCATCTCCAGCTGTTTTATCTGGCGTTCCAACTGTGCTAGCGTCCTTCGAATGTCTTTAAGAATACCCCCTGCATTGGCCATGCAATGTCCCAGTACAGTGACTTTTAGTGCTTCCCATTCCCTACCTAGGGACGGGATGGAGGCTATATTGAGTGGCATGAATTCTTCTAGCGTTTCCCCCAATTCAGACTCAAACACCGCATCAAGTAACACCGTGGGTTGCAGGCGCCACTGCCTGGCCTGGAAGGACATTCCCAGGGGAGTCCCCGAGATAAGCACCGGGGAGTGGTCTGAATAAAATGCACTAAATGGCGGGAGGAAAGAACATGCAGTGCAATGTCTTTTGACACAAGCCACATGTCTAGTCTGGATCATGTATTGTGTACAGCTGAGTGTAACATGCCTTCATGTTGTGTCGGGTGTTGGTGGCATCATGCATCTACTAGTAGATTGTCGGTGAATAATTGGTGGAGTTGGCGCTGTGCTTTGGAGTAGTGATGTGGCAGTGGATGTGAGTGGTGGATGCAGTGTTAGGTTAAAATCTCCTCCCCATATGAGGTGTGTTGATCCTATATTTATTATGCGCACCCATAGGGTAATGAAATAGTCTTTGTCATCCACATTGGGTCCATAGCTACACACCAGTGTGACAGAAGTCAATGCCAACCTCCCCCATGTTATGCAATATCTCCCCTTTGGGTCAAGCTCGAATACCTCCTCGATGTATGGCACTGTTTTTTTAATGAGGATTGCAGCCCCTCTGGAGAAGGCGGAATACGAGGAAAAGTATCTATACGAAGCCCACTTTGAAGGAAACTGAGGCTGCGTTTGAGGGGAGGTGTGTGTTTCCTGTAGCATAGCTATGCTGGTGTGGTGTCTGTCTAGATAGGCCAGAATATGGTGCCTCTTCCTGGGATTACCCAAACCACTAACATTCCAGGTGAGGAAGTTGAGCCCCGCTACAGTATCAGTCTTGTGGCTTTTATCTGCCATCACCCCATGTCTTGGATATGTACGGTCTTGCCAGGACTACCCGATGCCTGCAATTGAGTGATAACTCCACAGCCTGATTATCAGACCTAGCATTAAGTGATGCCAATTTGGTAATTTCTACCTGTTTACCCAAACATTCAGCCCACAACAGCTTCCCCAACTTGCTGTGTAAAGTTTCCCACCCTCTGAGTCCCTCCAAAACTAATTTGAAACATTCGGGACATGTGTGTCACCATAACATTGATTAAGTGGTGATTTGACCATGTTATTAAGTGAAGCGTCTTGCATAGCAGCAGTTATCCCCAATACAGAAACATAATTGTACTGTGCTATTGCAATCTTAAGAATGGATACTTCTTAGGGTCAATAGGAGTCCTTGGTGACAATGTCCAACTAGCAAAACAATATAGGCAGGGGCCTGAATGAATTAATGAATGGTGGTATTTGTAAAGAGCTTCACTCCAAGGAGTATCTTCGCGCTAGAGGGAGGAGTATGAAGGTCAATGCAGAAGTGCAGCGGGAGGGTCAGATCTAAAGGAAGAGAAAGGCTCAGCCATACAAACCCCACTACGGGGAATAGGGGTGCTCCTTTAGAGACGTGTGTCCCAGGGGTTTGGTGGCTCCTCCCACTTCATGGTGTTGTGTGGGAGGGGGCCCTGAAAATAAAATTTCTGATCTGATATCATCTTTACTGTCTTTAGGAAAGCTTACTGAAGGGACGAAGTTCAGTACCTGAATCGGGTTGTGCGTTACCTTTGAATTGAGGTGAGTGCCAGTGATAACAGGATTATCTGGGCTGCCTGCCTTGGTCTGTGTGCTCGACTGAAGTCTATATCCAGAATCGCCTTCCTGTTTCCCCATTGCACCACCGTCGGCTGCCGATGATCTCTCCACTCTCTTGGCCCTCAACACTGTTTTTTTAAGAAGGCTGTTGCTTGTTCCGTGGTGTTGCAGATCTGGTGTTTGCCATCATAGGTGATCCGTAGCCATGCGTGATAGAGCATTGTGTATTCCACCTCTTCCTGCTGGAGTTTCTTCTTGATTGGTGTAAATTTCTTGCGCTCTTCCTGCACATTTAAAGTAAAATCCGGGTAGTGCGAGATGGCATTGGTGTAAAAAATTACATCTTTCAGTTCTCTTGCCTTACGTAGCCCCTTGTCGCGGTCGCGATAGTTGATCAGTCTTGCGACAATTGGCCGATGTAGTGTCCCTGAAGGAGGCTTTGGCACCAGTGTACAATGTGCTTGTTCTATGATACGCATTCTGGAGAAGGCCTCTTGTCCAAAGCACATAGTGAGCATACGTTCCACATAGTCTCCGTGCCTCCCTAGTTTGCGGTCTTGGGTACACCCGTTATGCGTATGTTGTTTCTCTGTGAGCATTGTAGTTTATCAATGTCCATGAGTTTTCCCGCCGCTTGTGTGTGGTCGTCCTCTAGAGTAGATATCCGCGCTTTGGCCTCCTTGATTCTCCCTTCCTGTTTTTCGAGCTTCTCAATAATCTGTTCCATTCTGGTACACATAGAGTCCATCTTGCCCTCTATGGAGGTGAAGCTCGCTTTCATCTTGTGAAGTATCGTTTTAATGTCCGCCTCATCTGAGCCGCTCGCCTCGGGCCAGCACTGCCGTGAGCCAGATCAGGCAGTTGTCCTCTGGGCACATTGCGGGGGTCGAAACTAAGTGTAGGTTGTTTGCCATCTAGTTTCCCCATTGTTGCGCTTTGTACAATAGGTCAATTGTCTGCTCACTTCGTATGGGGCGGGTTAGGTATGGAGAGCACCGGGTCTGGTAGCTGCAGGCTGTGGCTCTGTCTGGTCACGCAAAGTGGAAGCTGGGTGGCCTCTCGTGCCTACAGCTGCAGGTCTATAGTGTCAATTCAAGCACCATCCAACGTTCCAGACAGGGACCAGGTTGGAACCTTGGAGTGCGCCTGTGAGGCTAGATGCGTGGAGTATTTCACCTGAAGACTTTGTAGCGGGGTTTAGTGTGTCTTTCACCTACCCACATCTGTGCTGGTTTTGGAGTTGCGTGGTCTCATGTCCAGAATTCTTACACGCCACATGTGTCTCAGTGGCAGCCAACAACAGCCTCTCTGCTCTAGTAATGGAAAGGCTCTCGGGGAGCAGTTCAGGCGCAGCTACCTCTGGGCTTGTCCAGGTAAGTATCCCAATAGCGAATACAAGTAGGGTAGGGCGGGTCCTCGGGTCTGGGCACACATGAAAGTTACAACACAGTATTCTAGGATTGGTTATGTGCATGAAGAGGCACCTTGTTATTGCTATTGTTAATTTATTTATTTATTTATTTATTTTTAAAATTTATAGAGCGCGGCGTTTGCCCATGGGCGTCTTGGCGCTAAATTGGTATTTATATAGCACTAAATCACCGTCATGTCTCTTAAAGCTACAGGGGGAGGGCGCGGCTGCATAGACGACAGACATGTCAGGTGAGGAATTAGGGTTAAGCTGTGCTTAGGGCTTCTTCCTGAACTGGGGAAGGTTGGGTTCCTTTCGGAGTTGCTCAGGTAGCCCCCTGTTTGACTTTCTAGGCCCGGAAGGGTCATCCAACTCACGGCAAATCTGAGGATGTTTTGTGCCTGAGCGAGTGGGGTGTTGTCAATGCTGAGGAGCAGTTGGGTGTCATCTGCATAGTTGTAGATTTTACAGCCCATGTTGGCTATGGCTGCGATCAGAGGTTGCAGGTAGACATTAAAAAGGAGTGGGGATAGGGCTGAGCCCTGGGGGACTCCACAGCTGAGCATGCCTTTATCAGATACCAACTCTCCCAGTTGGCTCCTTTGGGATCTGCCAGATAGAAACGATTTGAGCCACAGGAATGCCCGGCCCCTGATACCCAAGGAGGCGAGTCCGTCCAATAGTTGAGCATGGCTGACAGTATCGAAAGCCGCTGATATGTTTAATAGGATTAGGGCACAGGGTCTTTTACTGTCAGCCATGGCTCTAAGCTCATCAAGTACTGCTAGCATGACCAGCTTGGTGCTATGATGTGCTCTAAACCCAGTTTGGTGCCCCTGAAGGAGATGGTGGTCCTCCAGGAAGGGTGAGAGTATTTTAAGAATATGTTGTTCTAGGACAGCTCAGTGTCACAGAAGAATATGAGGGTGGTGCTACACACAGAGGGCTAATGCCTCCCTCCTCCTATTGCTTGTCCATGCCACCCTCAGTCCGGGTATGTCATGGCACCATTGCTGACACTGTCAGTCTCATTTGGTTGTGACAGTATATGTCCCATGCCCTGCACTGTCATGTCAGTCTCCCCAGCATGTAGTCACTGATTCAGGCTTCAACATTACGGTGTTGAGGTTGCTCTCTGATTTCATAAAGTTACACTGGAGTGTAGGCTCCCATGTTTAAGTGATCTTGTATTACAGATGTGAATGGAGAACATTGACATAGTCTAAAGCACTCACAATTTCCATTATTGATATGTTACAGACAACATGACACCAGCCAAACAACATGCGTTCCAGGTGAGGAAAGACCGCTTCAAGCATGTAAAGAAGGTGGCAAAAGGGTACAGCAACATGGCCAAGAGAGACCAGGAGGAACGGAAGAAAGGTACATGGAAGGCGGTGCCGGAGTTGGCAACAACTGCCACCCAGCCCATCCCAGGCCTCTCCGGCATCAGTGGTGGGTCCCAGCCTGGACAGGTGTCACATCCCCCTATGGCCATACCCCGCCAAGCGACAGTCCCACCTGTACCTGGTAATCAGGTGGTGCTATTTACTGTGAGGGACAGGAGGATCCTGCATGATAACAATGTTCTCCTGGCAGAGATCAGGCGAGAAATGGCCTTGAAATAAGACTTTGGACTGCCATGATGGCTGGACATGTTGGACCCCATCCCCCTCTTCTCCCTTCCACCAATGTTTTGAAATCTGAAATTATGTAGTGTTAGGTTAGTTCTTTTAATTGTTAGGTAGTGTAGTTTTAGTATAGGTTATAGTTAGTGTTAGCTTTTAAGGTAGATTTTAGATATTTATTATTATGCCGTATTTGGGGATACGTTTCCTTTTACTTTGGGTGGGGGGTTGATGTATTTGTTGTGAAAAAAAGTATATATACAAAAATATATATTTTTGCGTAGCTTACATGTGTAGTTAGTTTATGTATAACTTAGATGTCTTTGTCCCGTCTAGTGGTGTGCCTTAAGGGTGGGAGGGTGTTTGATGTCTAAGATATGTTGTTGCATGTTTAGGATTAGTTATGGTAGATAGTTTAGGTAAGTAAGAATGTTCTGGTTAGTTTAGATTTTAGTAGTAGTTCTAGTGATCAGTGTTAGTTTAGGTTAGTTCCATTGTTTTACTGTGCTAATAAATGTTTACTACTTTGGATTTCTGCTTGCACTTACGTTAGGGATGATGTTGATGAGTGTAGCTTATTCCCTTCTATGCAACTCATACCATCACTGGACAGGACAATCCATTGGAATATGTAAGTCTGGTAATGACATGTTAGTATTGTGTCAGGATACCTTAGATGCGAGCACAGTGAACTTGCATGGATGACAATGTGGCATGTTGGTCTAGTCTAGGGACAGTTGTTCTACATCTTCAGTGTGACTCATGGAGTTTGACAGCACATTGTTGCCCATTTACAACACAACCTAGGGAGATGACATGGAGAGGAAATACAGTTTGGTACTGTTATCCATCATGGAGATGGATGTATGCGCCGGGTACCACAAATTCTGTCACACACCTGCATGTCAGATGCTCCTACCACTGAGTCTATCTACATTGCACAGACCTTGGCACACTTGCTGCGTAGTGCCAGTGTGACAGATTCCTTTGTAAGATATGATCCTGTGCATGACGCTCAATATCTGGCCCATGCATGATTTAGTAAATTTCAGTGTTCATTGTGAACAGCACATGAAACAACAGTGTTCCTGATTCAAAAAAGTAATCTGAGAGTCAATAATGACTCAACATGTTACAGTACTCACTCAGTAAATATCTCACCTCACCTTTGCCCTCGCCTTGAACTTGCTAATCAGCCATACTCCCTTCCTTATGTTTCTCCTAGCTGATCCTTTGTCACTAACAACTATCGTCGCTTACCAACAAGCACCATTTGCAGGAAAAAAATATTGTCCAAACCATGCGTGGCAGCATTAATAAATGCACGTTCCCTGCCCAAGCATAAATATGAAATTTCAAGTCTCATTGAGGACCGCAATCTTGATCTCCTTTTTATAACCGAAACTTGGTGGGATCTTTCTTGTGGACCTGACTGTGTCACTGCAACCCCTGAAGGATTCTCGAACATTAGATTAGACAGACCACATCCTAAAAAAGGAGGTGGCCTGGCCATTATATATCGTAGCAATCTAATAGTTCGAATGGAGGCTGTCCCCACCACAAGCTGTGAAGCAATTGCCTTTACAATTTCCCTTCCCCATGCTTCCCCTTTTAAAGGCACGCTTATCTATCATCCCCCAGGACCTCGTAGTGTATTTCTTGCTAATCTGGGAATTTTATTAGAACCATTGGCAGGTGAAAATCAGTACACCATTCTGGTCCATTTTAACTTTCACCTAGAGACGCTGGACAATCCTGACACTGCAGCTCTTCTATCCGAATTGGAAGCAATAGGACTCCCACAAATAGTTTCTGGTCCCACCCATACTGCGGGCCACCTTCTGGATGGTCTTTTCTCTAGTAATACATAATTCAGGATGAGAGCTGTTCTTCCCCTCACTTGGACTGAACATTCGGCTATTCTCTTCGACTTTTCACTAAAAGACACCCCCCCAAACTAAAAAACCCCTATCCATTAACCAATTTAGAGCTTGGAAAAGCATTGATATTTCTGCATCTCAGTCATCATTACTAACCTCTCTGCCACCCACTGTGACTGATCCTGAGTTGGGAGCTAATAATTACACCAACTTGATTCAGAACACAGTCAATATGGCAGTCCCTCTAAAGAAACAATCTATCAATAGGGCTTCTAAATCTGCACCTTAGTACAATGATGTCCTCAGACAAGAAAAGCAAAAATGTAGACGTCAGGAACATAGATGGAGACGAGACTACGACCCAGATCAAAAATCCTGCTACAAAGTCATGATGTCTAAATACAAAAAACTTATCGTTATGGAAAAAAGCAAATTTTACAGTACCCAAATTAATCTTGCACATGACTCTACGAAACAACTCTTTCAGGTAGTCACGCGTCTCTCTGGTCAAGCGACAACTACCCCTATCATAGCTACTCAAGAGCTCTGTGATTTCTTGGCGGATCACTTTCAAAGGAAAGTGACTGACATATTTACTCAATTCAAGGCTCACACAACCAGTACTGGACATTCATCTTCCACCCCTAAGGATCATAAGTCCTTGGCTTGGTCAGGTTCTACCCTGCCTGACTCAACCCTCCATCCCTCCTTTCAGAACTTTACTAAGGTTCCGTCAGAACTGGTATCTCATCTACTATGTCCCACCAACTCTGGCTCACCGGAAGATCCATGTCCCCCTTCCATTCTTAAAAATGTTCCTGATATCATAGGTCCTAAACTTACAGAAATATTTGATGCCATGTTTTCCTCTAATATCTTTCCTTCCATCTGGAAGAAAGCGACTATTAAACCTCTCATCAAGAAGAGTTCTTTAGATCCCTCTATAGTCGCTAACTATCGACCTGTAGCCTGCCTCCCTTTCCCTGCCAAAATTGTGGAAAAGATTATGAATATCCAAATCTCAGATTATATAGATCAGAACAACTGTCTGGATAATTCACAATTTGGTTTCCGGAAGGGACACGGAACGGAAACCGCGCTTATTAAAGCTACGGATGAAATCAGGATGACACTCGATGGTGGAGGATCGGCAGTGCTTATCTTGTTGGACCTGTCTGCCGCGTTTGACACGGTCGATAATTCCATCTTGATCGACCATGTCTCAGCGGCAGGGATCACAAATGGTGCTAAGGATCTTATTTCCTCTTTTCTTACTGACCGAGTACAATCGGTCGCCTTTGGCAACTTCACCTCACCACCTTTTACTCTCCCTTGTGGTGTCCCCCAGGGATCTTCGCTAAGTCCGATACTATTTAACATCTATGTGTCGGACTTGGCGGGGGTCATTAAATCCCATCAACTGGCGGTGACATCCTACGCTGATGACATCCAGATTGTCTTGGCTATTACCAAAAACGGAGATGAAGTGGCTTCTAATTTTAATCTGGGAGTGCTAGAAATAAGTGACTGGATGTCCACAAATTGCTTGAAGCTTAACTCCGATGAAACGGAGGTGATGGTGTTTGGTAATCTTTCCCCAGTTTGGTCACCCACTTGGTGGCCTGCTGCCCTTGGACCACCTCCGTCCCCAGTGACCAAGGCAAGAAATCTGGGAGTCATACTTGACACTAAACTTACTCTTATGCACCATGTTAATACGGTGGTATCATCCTCATTTTACACCATGAGAATGATCAAAAAACTCCTTCCTTATTTTCCCATGAGCATGGCCAGAACTCTGGTCAGTGCATTAGTGATATCTCGCATTGACTACTGTAACGCGCTCTTAGTCAATGCTCAGGAAGGAGTCATAAAAAAACTACAGTTGGTGCAGAATGCTGCGGCCAGATTGATCACGGCGACCCCCAAGTATACCCCTATTTCCAGCACTATTGAACAGCTTCATTGGTTGCCAGTAAAGAAAAGAACTAAATTTAAAGCACTCTGCATTGCGTATAAGGCAATTCACTCTCTAGGACCTGCTTTCTTAAAAGATGCATTCTGCCCTTACAATCCTGTTAGTCCCTCCGCTCTTCTACTGCCGGTCTTGTGCAGGTTCCAAGGACTAAGAAAGTCTCTTGGGGCGACAGGTCCTTTATAGTGACCACTACCAAACTTTGGAATAGTCTTCCAAGCCAAATCAAAGCCTGTACTTCCCTTCTCTCTTTCCGCAAACAGATAAAGACTTGGCTTTTCAAACAGTAATTATTTCATGGACAAGCACAGTGGACACTCAGCGTCGAGACACCCTCGGGTATTTGTGCGCTTAACACATTTCCTAAAATAAAATAAAAAATAAAATGGCATTTAGGAGTACTGCAGTTAGGTATACTGACTTCACTTCTCCTAAATGCCTTTTGTGACTCACTTAACTTGCCAAGTTATGATTTTGTCCCAGGTACTGTTTTTGTGCAGGCACACTGTTCTGCTGCACACAAGGAGGGAAATGTTGCATTGCTCCCTGTAGTGACAGTGTCATAGACACTAGTCCCAGCTGTTACTTCTGCCATTTGCTCATAGTGATGCCACCGTTGAATATTGGACGTGCATCTGACTGTATGCTGAGTGCAGAGTACCACACATCCCTAGACACATTGCCCGATGCACTCAGAATGGTCACAGTGTGGGAGGGGTCAAATTTTTGTATGCATAGTTTGTCTACAGGGAAGGGCTGACTGACGCCTTGCACTTTGGGGTGAGTCCCTATTTGCAACTCTACTTCACAGAGGCAGACATGTGGTTCCATATGTTTATGGTGGACATGTGCCCTACCGTGTCTTCATCCATGTGAATATGGTGTTCACCATCTTGGGATCTGACATGCAATGCGCACCATCACAACAGGCTTTGTCCACCCTGTAGTGTGTGAGTAGATATACCAAGAGATATTTGCTTGCAATTGTTAAGGGGGACACTACTTGTGGCCTGCAACAGACTTGGACATTTTAGCACACATGCATTTTCCTTAATGGATGTGGTGCTAGGTATAATGCTAGGTTGTTTTTTGGAGCAATGAGGGCACAGCTAGTTCACACATATGCAGCCATCTCACTGCCTATCTGTGTCAGCTAAAACATGTACATTGCTCATATTTCCCTTAGTGTAGCTTCTGGTGAATTCAGTGTCCATATACTTTTTATAGACTTCTATACTTGATTGGTCATGGACAACACACATCAGTGTGAGTTAAATATTTTTATTTACATTCAAGGGATGACGACTGGACCAATGTTTGGCCATACAGGCACACATTGCAAAGATGCCCGTTAGAGGGCCAGACAGAGTCCTTTGGTGGTAACAGGTCCAAGGGAAGAGGCAGAGTTCAGTCCAAAGACTGATTGCAGTGTCATTGTTAAGAGAAAATAATATGGCAGTCCATGTTGAGATTCAAGGTGATTGTCGGGGGACAAGGGAAGGCAGTGCAAGATGATTTTCCGTGGCATGATAATAAGCACAGCACCAAGAAGAAACAGGTATTTTGGCATTGATGGATGCTACTGCTTTCTCCTTAGCACAAATGCACTATCATCTTCATCTTCCTCCTCTGATCTGTTATGTGCCTCACATGTGGGTGGTGGTATAGTGGGTGCAGCACTGTGAGGCACTGACACACCAGGTGGCGGAGCTGAGGATGTAGATGCAGCTGCAGCATTCATCAGTACCAGACCTTAGGGCAGCAATGAAGTGATGAGCAGGTGCAGGGCATGATAGATTCCAGCTACATCACGCTGGTGTGCAGCCCTGGCAGCCATATCTTGAGCATGCATCCCCTCCATGCTCTCCATTATCCAACGGATGTTGCCCAAATCCTGACTGACATTGTTGGAGCCACACTGACCAGACAGTTGTTGTCGTCTCTGAATCATGACTCCAGCAATGTCAGCCATGGACCATTGAAGAGCATCAAGTGGGCTGTGGGTGTTCCGTGATCTTCTGTATGTGGTCCCAGATGGGACTCACCATGTATGGCCTCAAGTTTGTCTGCCTGCCTCTCAAACCCCACCGGCACCTGTTCAACCATCTCCCTATAAAATTCAATCACACAGTGTTGGAAGGCCAGATGTGGGTCCTCGATGTCCTGGGAGCTAGCTGAAATGGGAGGTGCTTGCTGCTGATAGGTTTGTGCAGGGGATGGGGTTGCTGCAATGCTGCTGGGTTGCCCTGCTCCTTGGGGTGGGGTGCTGATGGAGTCTAGCAGATTTTGAAGTTCCTCCTGATCTAAAGTGGGGTAATCATCCTCATCATCAGTGAAGGCTTGGCAAGTCTGCTGTCCATGAGGTGATGGCTCTCCCTCTGCAATGTGATAGGGGAGATATGGTTCAACAGTGTGCAGTGATCATGCAATGGATGAGTTTACAAGCAGACTGCAGGACAGGGTACATTCAGACTGTTTTAGAGGAGATGCCTATTTGTTGCGGGATAGTGATAATTGTGAGGACATCACAGATGTGATGTTGTTGTACATTTTCATCTCACAGTTTCCAGCTATGACAAATGTGATGGTATAATTTCTACACGCAAGCAGCAACAGTTGTAGCCTCTGTTCATTTGTGTGAGTAATGCAGTTTGTACCACATAGTGGTCAATGTTGATGAGCTAAGATTTGTATGTGCGTACACTGCATTGTGTGATGGTGGTACCTGCAGCTTTTCTTTTGCTGCCTGTCATACCTTTCAGACAGTGAGCCTTTCACTTCTGTGTTTTTACAATGATGAGATGTTGCAAACTGGGAGGAATATGTGTCTTGGTCAAAATTGGGAGACTTGTGCATTGTTTGACATCAAATGTCTTGTTTACGTCAGCGGTTGTATGTATACAAGGATGTGTCAGAGTGTGACCTGCTCCTTTAATGATGGTGTCCACACTCAGCCACCTCAGTGAGGTGGTCAGTGCGATGTTAATATGTTGGGCCTGCAGGCATGCTATTCATCATGCACTATCACTTGCCTTGTCAATGTGGATCACAAACATGCAGCATTGCAAGGTACTGCACATGTGCATGCTTTTTGTGCACAATGAGTTATGTGTGAGGAGGGCCCTCTTTAGGCACTTTGGCAATGAGAGCCGACTGTGGAGGTGACAAACAGTTGTTGTTGGTGTTCAGTCACCTCCAAAATCAGGACCTGGTTTTCCTGCTGGCTGAACTTGGGATTCCTCTTCCTCTTGGCCTTCACATGGGTCTCTGGCTGCTCCTCCTGGGTATTTGGGGGGTTGTTTGTGGCCTCTGCACTGAGCGTGAGAAATGCAGGCCTGGTGCCAATTAGCGATTGAATTCTGTCACTGATTGGCCCATCACTACTATTTTTATGTTAGCGTGAGATTTTTTATTGCTGTCATGCTAAATCTATTGCCATCCATTTCTTCCGGAAAAGGAAGCTATCGCCTGTTAGCGGCATGTTGCTGATACGCTGCTAATACGGAGATAGATTCCGGCGATCGGTGGCGATAAAAAATCTCACGCTAAAGGCGAATTGCGATAAATATCACAATTTTTTTGTAATATCCCCCTATGTTCTTAATCTCTTAATTAGTAATGAAGCTGAATCTTCTTTAAATAGATGGGCAAAAGACTGGAGAACGTTTGGTTCGTACAGAGCGCCCTACCCTCACCAAAATGGAAGATTTTCAAATAGTGTGATTCCAGTGGTTACAGCGGTATTCATTTACTATTCATTTACTATTAAAATGTAGTATTCATTTAGTAAGCATGAAGGCTAAGTAGTATGCCCACAAGCCGAAATATGCTAATGAGGGAATACTAGTTCTACTCAACTACCCTTCA
The DNA here is from genome assembly GCF_964263255.1 of Lissotriton vulgaris. Taxonomy (NCBI): domain Eukaryota; kingdom Metazoa; phylum Chordata; class Amphibia; order Caudata; family Salamandridae; genus Lissotriton; species Lissotriton vulgaris. Next base: position 506,116,797 of record NC_141694.1, read on the forward strand.
AATACATAGGGAATACTTCAATTGATTGCTAAAAGAAGACTAGTAGTATTCTATTAGAATAGTATTTGAAGCTTAGCAGTATTCTGTTAGGGTTTATTTGCAGCTCTTGTGCTATTTCAAGAGCAAAATGAAGGGTAGTCTCATTGGTTGTGACCACTATTTGAAGACTTGTGATATTCTTTGTGACCACTATTGGAAGACTAGTGGTATTCTTTGTGACCACTATTTGAAGACTAGTGGTATTCTTTGTGACCACTATTTGAAGACTAGTGGTATTCTTTGTGACCACTATTTAAAGACTAGTGGTATTCTTTGTGAGCAGTAGCTGAATACTAACGGCAATGATTGTGAGGGAAGCAAGGGGAGTCGCGCAGGGGTTGTTTGCTCAGGGGGGGGTTCACGCCGCAGCCGGCACTCCTCCTCACCTGTGTCTGTGGTGTCAGTGCTGGCTGCGTCTCTCCCGGGTGTGGCCTGCCTGTCCCGCGCTGTACTCTGGGCTGCAGACAGTCCAGACACAAGAGCAGTTGGGTTAGGGTGACTGCTGCAGCCCTGGACCCTGTCAGCCCCGCCTTCGAAAACACTAGCTCAGTATGTGGACGACGGCGCTGCACCTCCGAGTACGGTGTGTGCCAAAAGAGGCAAATGAAAAGTTTAAAAAATAAAAAAATGATTACATTCACTAAGCAAACTTGTCACTCAATATATACTTTTATGTAGCGCTGCCACAGTTTTTGTTGTAATTAGCAAGTATCACTGACTTCCAAATAGAATTATTGTCAGTGAGGAGCTATTTTACGATACTTGGAGCCTTCTACTATCCTCTAAAGCCATGTAGTGCCGTTTAGAGCTACCCTTTTCCTAAAACCAACGGTATAGACTTAAGCAAAATGCAGACTTATAGGGTTTAGAGTAACAGAGCATTTTCAACATTTAAATAAAAAAAAATGTGGTAGGAAAGTTTGAGCTATTGGTCTAAGAAATGACATTTTTTTAAATTTTATGTGTTGTTGTTTAACCCCTTCGACGCTTATTATGGAACCGTTCCATCACGCGCCTCGGGTGAGCTGTGCTAGTGATGGAACGGTTCCGTCACGGCCTGCTCGACGTGCCTGTGCGGTGCTGATTTCGCGCCTGCGCGGCGCTGATTTCACGCCTGCGCGATGCTGATTTCGCGCCTGCGCAGCGCGTTCCTTTGAGCAGGCGCGTTTGTGACGGAACCGTTCCGTCACTAGCACAGCTCACCCAAGGCGCATGACGGAGCGGTTCCGTCACAAGCGCAGGTGAGCCGTGCGACCCCCCTACCCCCTAGCACTGCGGCGGAATTGCCGCCGCAGTGAAGGGGTTAAAATAGCTAAATTAATAGCTTTGTCATTTACAATGCCAATAGTTATAACTTTCGCAAATGTGACACCTATAGCATTTGTAATGCAACATGTTTTGTATTTACGTGACTTAGATGTATTGATATTACAAATACCAATGGCTTTTAATTTTTTTAAATAATTAATACTTGAATAATTTATTTAATTTGTCATGTCAATAGCTTAAACTTTTGTAAATATCTTTTGTGAAGATTATGTTGTGTTTTTTATTGTGACGAAAATCCAAGAACAGAAGTAAAATATTAACATCTTTTTGTGATTTGTAATAAAGCTTGAAAGCTTGAAAACAGCTTGAAACATTGAAAGAACATATTTGAACCAGTGATGCGGTGGTGGTACTGAGTGTTGCTGGGTTGCGCTGAGTGATGCAGTGGTTGCGCTGAGTGATGCTGTGGTTGCGCTGAGTGATGCTGTGGTTGCGCTGAGTGATGCTGTGCTGGTACTGAGTGATGCTGGGGTGGCGCTGAGTGATGCTGGGGTGATGCTGAGTGATAATGGGCTGGCGCTGAGTGATGCTGGGGTGGCGCTGAGTGATGCTGGGGTGGCGCTGAGTGGTGCTGTGGTGGTGCTGAGTGATGCTGGGGTGATGCTGAGTGATGATGAGGTGATGGTGAGTGCTGTCGAGTGATGCTGGGGTGGTGCTGAGTGATGCTGTGGTGGTGCTGAGTGATGCGCTGTGGTGGTGCTGAGTGATGCTGTGGTGGTGCTGAGTGGTGCAGTGGTGGTGTAGAGTGGTGCTGTGGTTGTGCAGAGTGGTGCTGTGGTGGTTCTGAGGTGGCGCTGAGTGGTGCTTAGTGATGCTGTGGTGGTGCTGAGTGATGCTGTTGTGGTGCTGAGTGGTGCTGTGGTAGTGTAGAGTGGGGCTGTGGTGGTGCAGAGTGGTGCTGTGGAGGTGCAGAGTGGTGCTGTGGTGGTTCTGAGGTGGTTCTGAGGTGGCGCTGAGTGGTGCTGTGGTGGTGCTGAGTGGTGCTGAGTGGGAGATGGGGAGAGGGAGAAAAAGGAGAGCAGGGAGAGGGAGAGGGTAAAGAGAGAAAGAGAGGAAGAGAGGAGAGAGAGGGGGACAGAGAGGGGGGAGAGAGGAGAGAGACGGGGAGAGAGGAGAGGGAAGAGAGGGAAAGGGAGAGAAGGAGAGAGGGAGGGTAAGAAGAGAGGGGGAGGACAAGAGCGAAGGACGGAGCGGAGGGAGAGAGGGAGAGAGAGAGGAGAGCAGGCAGAGGGGGGAGATGGGGAGAGGGAGAAAAAGGAGAGCAGGGGGAAGGTAAAGAGAGAGAGAGAGGAGAGAGAGGGGGAGAGGGGAGAGAGAGAGGGAGAGAAAGGAGAGAGGGAAGTGAGGGAAAGGGAGAGAGGTAGACGGAGAGAGGGAGAGTGAGAGATTGAGGGGAGGGAGAGGTAGGATGAGAGGGAAGGAGGGAGAGGAGAGGGATGGAGTTAGAGAGGGAGAGAGAGAGAGGAGAGCAGGGAGAGGGATAGAGGAGGAGAGAGTGGGAAGCATGTTATCGACTCCAGCACCATGAAATACCAGGAAGGCACGTTTGGTTTAGGAGCTTGATGCATAATAAAAAAAATCACAGACGCATTACTCCACTTTAAGGAAGCAACACTTCCAACATTACGTAAATGCCCCTCTGTCAAACAGAGGACTGGAGTTAAGATGTCTCTGAAATAGGCCATACACCAAGTGAAAAAGTGGCCTAGATCATGAAAAAGTGGTATCCCTGGTCACTGTAGCATGTAATCGACCTCAGCAGCATGAAATCTTGAAGTGCACGTTTGTGAATGTTAGGTCAAATGGCTCCTATGTTTTTTTACAATTATGTACACCCACCACGGTTCGCTTCAAAAGTACACTCGATATCGGAAGGAAGAAAGGCTGCTTGGACTCATCATGAAAAGAAGTGTCCAAATGCTGGGGAAGCTGTAGCGAAAACGAAACTAGTTTAAAAGAGCACGAGAGAAAGTTATCTGTGGATGGGGAGGCCGTGGGCAGCAACAGCAGGGGTGGGAGGGGGAGGAGAAACGCGAGTAAGGCGAAAACGAAACAAGTTTAAAAGAGCACGAGAGAAAGTTATCTGCGGATTGGGAGGCCATGGGCAGCAACAGCAGGAGTGTGAGGGGGAGGAGAAATGCGAGTAAGGCTGTGGGTGGGGAGAGAGAGGGGAGGGCGAGAGGGAGAGAGAGAAGAGAGAGAGCAGGCAGAGGGGGAGATGGGGAGAGGGAGAAACAACACCTCCTCTGTGTTACAGACAGCCTTACAGGTCATATCACACGCCATAAGGACCTACGGTGCAGGCGGACTGGGGTGAAGTGAAGCTGACATTAAGTGCACAGCCCATACATTCCATGAGTCACGCAACGTCAATGCCTCGAGCTGACAACGACAAGCAGAGTGGCAAACTATGTTATACGTAAGTCACAACACATGACTCTTAAAATTTAGTTGAATTGTGATCCTACCACTCCCTTTGGAGGCCGTGGGCAGCAACAGCAGGGGTGGGAGGGGAAGGAGAAATGCGAGTAAGGCTGTGGGCGGGGAGAGAGAGGGGAGGCAAAGAGGGAGGTGCAGGCGAACCGGGGTGAAGTGAAGCTCACATCAAATGCACAGCCCATACAGTCCATGAGTCACCCGACGTCAATGCCTCGAGCGGACAACGACAAGCAGAGTGGCAAACTATGTTATACGTAAGTCACAACACATGACTCTTAAAATTTAGTATGTTAATCGAACAACCTGTGCTTAATGGCTCTTATTAGACGATGGAACACAGGAATGTGGATCTCCGGTCGAAACTGTGAAGATTAACAAGGGAGCTAATGAATTAAAGGGCGCCTATTCACACCAGGAAATCATTACCACCGCCTTTCAGAGGTAGAATGAAGGCAAAGTTAATGTGAATGACTGTTGGACTTGGCCCGTAGGGCAGGTTCACCCCTAAACTTTTTGCTGTTATTTGTGACCCTGTGTCAGTGATTTTTGTGTCTCTGCGCACTTTTCCCTGGGTCCCAGAGTGAAAGTGCGTGCGTGTAGTATGGCTGGCCCGCCCTCCCATAGGAATGCATGGGGAATGTGTGTGTCCCTGGTAGTTCCTGATGTGTGGGGAGTGCAGGCTCGAGTTTAGTATGTGTAAACTCGTGAGAGTGAATGCTGCGAGATGGTGTATGCGGCATGTATGTGGCTAGAAGGGAAGTGCTACTTCTGGACATTGATGTATGTGTGCTGTGAGGGTGCTGGAGCGTGATTGGCTGGAGCTGGCTGGCATGCCAGGCTCCAGGAAGTCTGGGTGGGTCTGCCCGGTGGTGAGTGTGAGATTAGCATGAGTGATGTGTGGGAGGAGTGTACCTGTGTCCTGGATGGGCTGGGTTTTCCCCACACAATGCTGGCTCCGCCCCCCTGTGGTGTGTCTAACGACCCTAGCCTCCCCAGTGAAAGAAATGGGTGGTTGGGCCATCAAGAGTGTTCCAGAACCAGCTGCGACTGGTTTCTCCCCCACCCTGCACCCTTAGACAAAGGATTTACAGTATAAGAAGGGGCTGTGTCCCCACTGAAGTTGTTCTGCTTTTGGATCCTGCCAGAGGGGGCTGTTGCTGCTGCTGGGGCCAGGAGGACCGCCACTTGGGGTGTCTCCCTGCCTGGAGACCCAGTGTGCTGGCTCTGGCCTAGCCTTGCCCCCCCGGCCTGCCTCCAGCCCCTGCTGGAGCTTGTGCTGTGCCTACAGCACTGAGAGCGCTGCTCTCTGCCCTTCAGCGCTGGGGAGCGCTGAAACCCCTTTCCTAGCGCTTGAGAGCGCTTCAGTGGGCTCCTAGCGCTGTGAGCGCTGTAATTTATCCTGTGGCGCTTGGGAGCGCCTTGCCTTCGTTGTTAGCGCTGTTAGCTCTTTGGGAGCCCAGCCGGTGCCCACCCGGCATCTGCTGCTTTGGTGGCACATTTCCGTTTGATGTCCGAGTGCCCACCTCGGGTTATTGCCCTTTTTGGAAGCCGGTGCCCACCCGGCATTGCCCCGGTTTATGTAATTATTCAGAAGCCGGTGCCCACCCGACATTGTCTCAAGATCACCGCCGCAGCCCAGGGACATTGAAACCGTGGCCGGGCCGCTGCCTAGAGCGACCCGGAAGTCCCGCCTCCATACCTCCAGGGCCGCGCTGCTATTGGCGGCCCCAGAGGAAGTCAGGCGAATTGCAGCGGGACGGGGCCAGGCGGAGAAGCAGGAAGCAGCCTGCACGTCCTGCCGAGGCTCCCGAGTGAGGAGAGCCCCGGACCTCTGCCTGCCGCCGGTGAAGAGGAGCCGTCCCAGAGAGAAGCCCCCGCCTGCCAGAGTCCCGGTGAGTGCGCAGTGTGGCCAGGGAAGGGGGAGGCGTCGGGGCACATTGCCGGTGCCCGCCCCCCCCCCCTCGTGCTCTCTCCCCGAGTGAGGGGAATTGTTGTTGGAGCCTGAGGCTCCTGGGGGGCATATTTGTTGAGCCCTGCGAGGCTCCCCGCCCAAGGTTGAAGAGGAGCCCAGAGAGGCTCCAGTGCGCCCCCATTGTTTCCTGAGCCCACAAGAGGCTCGAGGCGCCCTAGTTGTGGTGCGAGGCCCACGGGGGCCCTGGGGTTACCTGTGTTGTTGAGCCCGGAGAGGCTCCCGAGACGGCGCATTTTGTGTTTGAGCCTGAAAGGCTCAAGGGGCATTTTGATTACTGAGAGCCCACGAGGGGCTCAGGCGCCACCAGTATCTTTAAGAGCCAGAGAAGCTCAGGGGGACATTTTGTTTCTGCAGAGCCTGTGAGGCTCCCACATCGTGTTCGCCCCACCAGTGTTCAGAGCCTAGAGAGGCTCCCACGTTGGCCCCATCATTTGCGCCAGTTGCCCAGCACTTTGTGGGCAGCTGCCACGTTTAGGCCCCCTGACTTTGGGACACAGGGCGTCCTAGCCCTAGAGAGGCCAGTTGGCCTAGGGACAGTCACAGGTGGTGACTTATGTGATTCTGGCGCATTTATGAGTGATGTGCCAATGTGAGTTTTGCGCAATTGTTATTGCTACATCTCTGAATGTGTTGATACATCATGTGTTTTGCTTCTTTCCCTTTGCTATGTGTTTATGCTTAGGTGAGTGCTTTTCCTCCCATAGGTCCTGAGACTAAGGTCCTAGTTACCTGCGTGATTTGCCTAGAGTGATTAGGGTTACGTAGGAGGGGTTTACCCCTTACCAGGAAGTCCTGGTTGTGTGCTACATGCGCGATTTTGATGCTAAAGTCATTTTATGATTTATGTGCTGAGTATTGTTTTTGCTAAGTATTCTTTCTACAAGTGCTAAGTTCTAAAAGTGCATACCCCTGACAGTGGTCCAGGTGGCCCTGTCCTGTACAATATCCCTTGTAAATTCTGCCCGTGCCCCTGGCACATTGTAAAGTGTGTGTTTTTATCTAATGTGTTTATTGTAATACAAAGGCTATTTTTTATATAACCTTGTGTGGAGTTTCCTTTGTGGTGGGCCTTGGGTGTTGTTGCTGGGGTGCGTGCGCACATACTTAACTCATATCGCCTCCAAGTTTAGCCTTGCTGCTCGCGCCACGTTACCTAGAGGTTGAGCAGGGGTTGTCTTGGCGTGTAACTCCCTTGCCCTGACTTGGGAGTGGTGGTCTCTGACTGACTTTGGCGAAAGCCCTGGCCAGCCAGGGATCCCATTTCTAACAATGACATTCCATCACTTTGAGGTGCTGGGGGAAAACCGCAGAGCTAAAAGGATTTCTATCATTTGGCAATCTGATTAGGAAGCAAACAGAAAGCGTTATCTGAAATCAAGATCTTAGTGTAGTTTCCACTCTAATATTTTCAGATTGAAACTTTGTGTTGTTTTGTAAATTGGAATGGTTATTCATATTGCAAAAATTTTGAACAGATAGACAGCCAGTTAGCTCAGTTTGAGCCTTAATCGCACCCTGGTCCAGTCTCAGCCCTCACTTCCCTGCACCAGACTCGGGGACAGGAGGGGCGGCGTTTCAAAGTGATGTTAAAATACAATTGAAGCCGAGGCACTTACAACCATATTCTGTGTGCCGGAGGAATAAAGGCTATATGGGATCTTCTGGTTTCAAAAAATGTGTCAATTATGCCACTCACGTCCAAGCCAACCCAAGGAAAATATGCTGGAGGAATAAGATTGAAACTAAGGCAAAGTGCACAGAGCACACTCTGTGGACAAGGCAGGTTGAATCATTCCCTTGAGATCCTTTTTCTTTTAGCTTCTATTTTGAAATTGGGGTATTGGCATGTGAACAACTCGCCTATAGGAAGCTGGAGTTTGCTGTACGGCAATGAAAGAAAAATAGAAAAGGCTCATTGTAATCTACTGTGTCCCAAGGTCTTGTTTAAAACAATTCAAGGAATCACACACCCCTGGCACACCAGACGCTTACCAATAACATGAATCCTGGCTCGTGTGCCTCAGAATGTGGATTGAGGACCCTGCCTCACCGGAGCGTCAGCATTTCCAAACGGGGCCGGTGGAATTTACATTAGCATAGCTGCTAAGGTTTCAGATTGCTATGTGTGACATTTTTGTAGTTTCAGTGTAATTATGAGTGACATTTCAACGAGTATGAGTGACACTTTTTCGCGAGCAAGACAATGAAGATGAGGGAAACACATAAATATCAAGAATTACACCAATTTGAGCAATGAGAAACTCTAAGAATATCTTAAATCTGCTGCCAAACATCAGAAACGGAAGGGCACTAACCTAGTGCCCAGGTTACTTATGCTTATTAGCGTGGTCCACTAAAAGCCAATTAAATAAGGATTGGAGAAGGTACTAGTGACACTTATTCCTCAGTAGAAAGCAGCACGTGGCTGGATAGACAATAAACCAATGAAACGCTGCAGTAAGTGTGTTTAATTCTTATATCATCCTGACCACCATAGCTGCCAAGTTTTCAGACTGCTTATGTGTAACAATACAACAGCTGTGCTCTCGCAACTACAATAGGGTGTCAACAAAATAGTACAATGACAAATGTAATTAAATAGACAGAAGCAGATTCTTTAGTGTTTTTCTTGTCACAGCAAGATGACGGTTTAATGTATCCAGACTTGAAGAACAATCACAGTTAGCCGACACGTGTTTCGTCGTGTACAGGTGAGTCAACACGACTCTTCAGGGCTGGTGATACAAAAATGACGTATGCATATTAAGTTGCGCGTCTTATCACTTTAACATACTGCATTGGTGACAAGGGTGCATCACACATGCAGTTGTGACGTGCGTATCCTTTTACACGTTGTGGGTGTGGTTCGTGATGACGTGAAATATATTTGGCGTGTTCCACTACAAGGATGTGTGTGGCTATCCTCGAGTGGTAGTGCACTGGAAGTGATGGGAAGTCATGATTGCGATTTATGTGTATAACAAGTGTTAGCAAGCACACGGTAATCCTGCACTATGAAGGTTGCAGACGTGAATAACATAACATGCGAGTCTGAGCAGTCTAAAGTGCAGCTTGTATGTGAGAGTGGTGTTGATAAGTTCAAATTGGGGCGTGTGGACGAGGTGGACGAATTAAAATATCGGTGGTGCCCGAAGTGAAGTAAAGAAAAATACTCTCTCTCTGAAAGGTAGAGTCATTACCTTTAGACTCAACTCAGATAAAGTGAGTTGAGAATAGTCTGGTACTCGTAGTGGCATTCCGTATAGGTAGATTAGAGAGAGGGTGGAGGGAGAAATGAAAAGATCATGAGGAAGACATAGAAAAGGGGAAATGTCCGAGGACACCTATGTTAATCAAAGAAAACGGAAAAGAAAGGAATTCTAGTGGAGAGTGTTCTTACCACTGAGTGTTTATGTCCTCATATATAATGGTTAATTGGAATGGTACATCCAGTTATGTTAGGTGCAAGAGATAATCTTGCTGCTATGCTCCGCCCAGTAGGGTAGGTCAAAATTTCCAGAAATAGCACTATAGATAAAAGGAAAAACATAGAGTACATATGCCATCAGGCTAGAGATGGAGTATATCGCGTCGCTCTGATTCACGTTTAAGGTAAAGTTAACAAAAGATAGAAAGCAAATTTGGAATATAAATGTACCCTAATACGGGTATGTATTAGGCTGTACCGGGAGGGGATCCATCTGCTGAGACGCTTATGAAAACGGGTGCGTTTTCTCAATTGCGGTGTGCTGTGGAGGGAAAACATAAGTGTATGCGCACGCATTAGAAATGCGAGGAATTGAGTTAAAATTTAAAAAGAAAGAAAAGGGCCGAGAAAAACGCGGTCATGGCCGGTCTCGGTTAGTTGCCAAAGGCGGTTTTAGCCTGATTGTGTAAGTTTATCAGACAAATTGAAAGGGTATCCGGTAGTCGTGGAGAAGGTAAAACTGCTTACCAGTAGTGCGGTATCCCTCCTCTGTTGTTTCCCGGTCGCCGTCTTTCGTAAACGGACACGTGACCGGAAGGGAGGTGTCTATTTATTGGAGTTTCACCATAGAAAATGCCGATTGTGTGCTATTAAAACAGAGCCGCCATGTTTGAGAGGGGAGCTGATAAGGCGAGATGCTCGGTAATCGAGTACTCCTGTGAATGTTAGACGAATGGTAGTGTGTAGAAGAGCCACACCTAATGAAAGGAGATAGTAGCGAGTATGGGAGTGGTATATATGGAATATCTCAGCTTGAGTAGTGGTCGGTTGAAAACAAAGTCGTTGAGACCACAGTGTTTTTTCACTGTATACACGAATCTCGGTCTGAGTGTACTGTAGATGAGTCGAAAGTGATTGGGTCGGTAAAGAGCTATTGTGGTTGCCAACGGCCAATGTGACCCGGTGCCCATAGACATTGTGATACTGATAGAGAAGCAAATGTATGAGATAGCTACTTAAAGGGTGAAGGTGCCACATCAACCAACACATCTGTGACCATGCTCATTATATTACCAACAGCATTTCATTCTGTGATGTTTAGCAAATGGTGTGGTTGATAACATGTAAAAGAACATAAAACAAGTAAAATACAAATCAATACAGTACATCATGAAATGTGCATTTGGCAGTACATACTATGTAAGATTAATCTACATTCCAAAAGGCATAGTTCTCTGAAAAATGTATTACATATGGTAATGTGAATCGGTGAATGGTAATTACCAGGATTACAGAAAGAACGTCTCATTTAGTGGATCCCAAGGGGTAATACTTAGTCACCCAAAAAGTATTGTAACTCAGGATCGTAGTTAAGCCCATGTTCCACGCTTTGTAGGCGCATGATCCATGTAGCTTCCCTACGTCTGAGTGTCAATTCTCGGTTACCCCCTCTAATGTTGAGGGGAATCATGTCAATCCCAAAGACACGCACTTTGATGTCATCCTCCAATGGTTGACATTCAGCTATGTGTAAAGCTACTGGGTATCTGGGATCTCTTTTTTGAATAGCTCTCATATGTTCTGCAATTCTTTCTTTAAGAGCCCTGATGGTGCTGCCTACATAAATCTTGCCCCATTGGCACTCGATTATGTATACTACGAATTTCGTTAGGCAAGTGATGTTGTGTTTAATTTTGTATATTGTACCTTCAGGACCCTTAAACGTTTTAGTGCCATGTTTACCCCAAATACACATGGAACAAAAACCACATTTGTGGAATCCTAGGCCTCGTGTGGTCAGCCAGTCCCGAGCTGTGGTATTTGGGGGAACTGTGGGGCTCAATTTGTTTCTCAGAGTAAAGCCCTTTCTGTATGTAATGGAAGGTTTGTCTGGAAGAAATTCTTTAAGAACAGGATCTTCTGTTAAGAGTTTCCAGTGTTTATTAAAGCTCTTTCTAGTGGTTTGGTTGAGTTCGTTGAATTCTGTTATCAGTCTAATTTGCTGGCCGGAGGAATCTGGCTCTGTGCGTGTCTTTAAACAATCTGGTCTTGGGATGACTCTGGTCCTTTGTTCTGCTTTCTTGAGGGATGCATGTGAGTATCCTCTCTTTCGGAATCTGTCTTTCATTTTGGAGATGCAATTTTCAAATTCAGTGGATTCGCTACAGTTACGTTTGGCTCTTAGAAATTCGCCATATGGGATGGACCCTATCTGGTGCTCGGGGTGGAAACTAGACGCATGGAGTATAGAATTGCAGGAAGTGGGTTTCCTAAACAGTTTAGAGTGTAGTAGGTTGTCCTTCACATAGAATTCAAGGTCTAGAAACTCCATATTTGTAAGGCTGTGTCGCATGGTAAAGCTAATTTCCCACGTATTATTGTTCAGATGTTCAAAGAAGGAAAAAAGTAGTTCCTCAGAACCTGACCATGAGAGGAAACAATCGTCGATGTATCGTCCCCAAAAGACTATGGAGTCGACGTATTTCATTCCTTTGGTGCCCCAAATCAAGTCAGCCTCCAAAGCCCCCATGAAGAGATTAGCGAAGGAGGGTGAAAATTTGGAGCCCATGGCTACTCCCTTTTTCTGTCGATACCACTTACGATCAAAGATGAAGAAATTGTTCTCTAGGATAATAGTCATCATATGTAATAGCATGTTGGTATGTGCCCAGAGTGAGGCCGGTCTGTTAAATAATAGTTTCGCAATGGCTGATATACCCAGTTCAGGGTTGATACTGGTGTACAAAGACACCACATCCATGGTGACTAGTATAGTGTCTTGTTGCCATTCCATGTCTGACATGATGCTCAGTATGTGTTTGGAATCTTGTATATATGATGGCAGGTTCTTGACTAGAGGTCCCAAGAAAAGATCAACATATTCAGCGATTCTTTCGGTGGGACCCCCAATTCCCGATACTATCGGTCTCCCAGGAGGAAACGGTAAATTCTTGTGAACTTTCGGCAGTGTGTACAGCCAGGGATACGTGGGTCTGAAGACTTTAAGGTAAAGGTACTCATTGTCATCCAGAAGACCAGATTGTTTCCAATTCAGTACAAGTCCATTAAGTAGAAGTGTTAAAGGACCCATGGGGTTATGGGTGAGTAACTTATAACATGAGTCATCATTAAGTTGGCCCTGGATCTCGTTGTTATAGTCGGCCAGATCCATGACCACCACATTGCCCCCTTTGTCTGCCTCCCTGATGATGATGTTGGAATTATTGCTTAAAGTGGAAAGTGCTAGCCGTTCCCCTTTAGTCAAATTGTCCTTGTATTTGAATTTAGTATTTAAGTTTTTGGTGTTAGTTCTATTTAAATCCTCAAGAACATGTCTATGAAAGTTATCAATCACATTGCCCCCTGATAACGTGGGGGTCCATTTGGATTTACTTTTCAAACCACTCGCCATACTGTAGTCAGTTTCAACATCAAGCTCCTCAAGTAACCTTTCCATTTCAAGGGGACTATCCTCCCTGTCTGTTAAAGAAAGAAGCAAGTGTGTAGATTGCACATCTTTAATGGTCAAAGATACATCATCAAAAACATTCGGAATGTGTCTGGATTGTCTCTGAGTGTCCTGTTGTCCAGCAAAATGTTTCTTTAGCTTAAGATTGCGTATGAATCTGAAAATATCAATCTTAGTTTGGCACATGTCACCAGTAGCATAGGGATTAAAGTTCAGGCCTCTACTAAGTAAGGAGATCATGTCCGGTGTGAGAGGATGTGAGGAAAGATTAATGACTTGTACTGTGTCAACTAGTGTGGTTAGTTCCTCTGTGTCCCTGATCTCAGTTTCCTGCGATAATCTTCGCTTGTTCCTACGTTTGCCCCTGTGGGGTTTGGGTCTGCAACGACCCTTGGTGGTTGTGTCCTGTTGCCCTTCCTGACACGTTCCATTTCTAAAAAAAAGGTTGAGCTGTTGGCCTCTGTATTGGCTAGAATTTCATTCTCAATTTCGCTGAGTCCGGTAGAGCTCAGTGAAGTGGTGCTGGAATTGACAGAACTGGTGGTTGTAGATCTACCTGTCTGTGAGCCTGCTTTGGGCTTGGGGATCAGAGAGTCATATTTCCGATCAAAAGTGTAAATTCTGCCATTTTTATAGTCTGTCTCATCTCTCTTGATCTGACGTGCTTTCCTATTTTTGATTTCGGCTTGATGTTTGAGAAGAATCTCATCTAGTAGAGTATAGTTCTTGACGGTGGATTCAGGTTTGTTTAAATCTTTGATCTCCTGTTCTACAGTGGAGATTTCTAATTGTAATTTGGTGGTTTTACGGTCAGCACTCTCAATGAGAATATCCATAAGTGTAATGGAATTCTGGTTGAGCGAGTCTTCCCATTTGGTCATGAGATCTAGGTCCAGATCGTCATATGTTGGGAAAATGTGGGACCGTAGTCCTCTAGGAACTAGTTTGAGCCTTAGGTAGTGCTTCAGGGTTGCTCCATCTCACCAACGGGAATTCTCTTGCTTTTTGAGTTTCTCAAGTTTAATGAACTTATCTCTCAGACCCTCTATACGTGCAGGACCTGTCGTGGCCGATGCCTGGTGTGTGGGCATGCCTTTGGCCAGATTTTCAAAGAGATCTGCCGCTGCTTTATCTCTGTCCATGGTGCGCTGGACAAGTATGAGAGGTATGTGAGAAAGGAAGTTAAGTAGTAACGTGGAGGCACCCAATCTGACAAAAATAATGGAAACAGCTGTTTAGGGGTTTTTAGGAGAATTCAGATAGTAGGGGCGCTCTGCCTCAAATTCTACGTTACAGTGTGTAGTATAAGTTAGTCAATGGGTAGTGCGTGAACAGCAGACGGAAAACGCCCTTAACCGTCTAAAAAAGTCAATGACTTAACAACAATACAACAGCTGTGCTCTCGCAACTACAATAGGGTGTCAACAAAATAGTACAATGACAAATGTAATTAAATAGACAGAAGCAGATTCTTTAGTGTTTTTCTTGTCACAGCAAGATGACGGTTTAATGTATCCAGACTTGAAGAACAATCACAGTTAGCCGACACGTGTTTCGTCGTGTACAGGTGAGTCAACACGACTCTTCAGGGCTGGTGATACAAAAATGACGTATGCATATTAAGTTGCGCGTCTTATCACTTTAACATACTGCATTGGTGACAAGGGTGCATCACACATGCAGTTGTGACGTGCGTATCCTTTAACACGTTGTGGGTGTGGTTCGTGATGACGTGAAATATATTTGGCGTGTTCCACTACAAGGATGTGTGTGGCTATCCTCGAGTGGTAGTGCACTGGAAGTGATGGGAAGTCATGATTGCGATTTATGTGTATAACAAGTGTTAGCAAGCACACGGTAATCCTGCACTATGAAGGTTGCAGACGTGAATAACATAACATGCGAGTCTGAGCAGTCTAAAGTGCAGCTTGTATGTGAGAGTGGTAGTGATAAGTTCAAATTGGGGCGTGTGGACGAGGTGGACGAATTAAAGTATCGGTGGTGCCCGAAGTGAAGTAAAGAAAAATACTCTCTCTCTGAAAGGTAAAATCATTACCTTTAGACTCTACTCAGATAAAGTGAGTTGAGAATAGTCTGGTACTCGTAGTGGCATTCTGTATAGGTAGATTAGAGAGAGGGTGGAGGGAGAAATGAAAAGATCATGAGGAAGACATAGAAAAGGGGAAATGTCCGAGGACACCTATGTTAATCAAAGAAAACGGAAAAGAAAGGAATTCTAGTGGAGAGTGTTCTTACCACTGAGTGTTTATGTCCTCATATATAATGGTTAATTGGAATGGTACATCCAGTTATGTTAGGGTCAAGAGATAATCTTGCTGCTATGCTCCGCCCAGTAGGGTAGGTCAAAATTTCCAGAAATAGCACTATAGATAAAAGGAAAAACATAGAGTACATATGCCATCAGGCTAGAGATGGAGTATATCGCGTCGCTCTGATTCACGTTTAAGGTAAAGTTAACAAAAGATAGAAAGCAAATTTGGAATATAAATGTACCTTAATACGGGTATGTATTAGGCTGTACCGGGAGGGGATCCATCTGCTGAGACGCTTATGAAAACGGGTGCGTTTTCTCAATTGCGGTGTGCTGTGGAGGGAAAACATAAGTGTATGCGCACGCATTAGAAATGCGAGGAATTGAGTTAAAATTTAAAAAGAAAGAAAAGGGCCGAGAAAAACACGGTCATGGCCGGTCTCGGTTAGTTGCCAAAGGCGGTTTTAGCCTGATCGTGTAAGTTTATCAGACAAATTGAAAGGGTATCCGGTAGTCGTGGAGAAGGTAAAACTGCTTACCAGTAGTGCGGTATCCCTCCTCTGTTGTTTCCCGGTCGCCGTCTTTCGTAAACGGACACGTGACCGGATGGGAGGTGTCTATTTATTGGAGTTTCACCATAGAAAATGCCGATTGTGTGCTATTAAAACAGAGCCGCCATGTTTGAGAGGGGAGCCGATAAGGCGAGATGCTCGGTAATCGAGTACTCCTGTGAATGTTAGACGAATGGTAGTGTGCAGAAGAGCCACACCTAATGAAAGGAGATAGTAGCGAGTATGGGAGTGGTATATATGGAATATCTCAGCTTGAGTAGTGATCGGTTGAAAACAAAGTCGTTGAGACCACAGTGTTTTTTCACTGTATACACGAATCTCGGTCTAAGTGTACTGTAGATGAGTCGAAAGTGATTGGGTCGGTAAAGAGCTATTGTGGTTGCCAACGGCCAATGTGACCCGGTGCCCATAGACATTGTGATACTGATAGAGAAGCAAATGTATGAGATAGCTACTTAAAGGGTGAAGGTGCCACATCAACCAACACATCTGTGACCATGCTCATTATATTACCAACAGCATTTCATTCTGTGATGTTTAGCAAATGGTGTGGTTGATAACATGTAAAAGAACATAAAACAAGTAAAATACAAATCAATACAGTACATCATGAAATGTGCATTTGGCAGTACATACTATGTAAGATTAATCTACATTCCAAACGGCATAGTTCTCTGAAAAATGTATTACATATGGTAATGTGAATCGGTGAATGGTAATTACCAGGATTACAGAAAGAACGTCTCATTTAGTGGATCCCAAGGGGTAATACTTAGTCACCCAAAAAGTATTGTAACTCAGGATCGTAGTTAAGCCCATGTTCCACGCTTTGTAGGCGCATGATCCATGTAGCTTCCCTATGTCTGAGTGTCAGTTCTCGGTTACCCCCTCTAATGTTGAGGGGAATCATGTCAATCCCAAAGACACGCACTTTGATGTTATCCTCCAATGGTTGACATTCAGCTATGTGTAAAGCTACTGGGTATCTGGGATCTCTTTTTTGAATAGCTCTCATATGTTCTGCAATTCTTTCTTTAAGAGCCCTGATGGTGCTGCCTACATAAACCGTGCCGCATTGGCACTCGATTATGTATACTACGAATTTCGTTAGGCAAGTGATGTTGTGTTTAATTTTGTATATTGTACCTTCAGGACCCTTAAACGTTTTAGTGCCATGTTTACCCCAAATACACATGGAACAAAAACCACATTTGTGGAATCCTAGGCCTCGTGTGGTCAGCCAGTCCAGAGCTATGATATTTGGGGGAACTGTGGGGCTCAATTTGTTTCTCAGAGTAAAGCCCTTTCTGTATGTAATGGAAGGTTTGTCTGGAAGAAATTCTTTAAGAACAGGATCTTCTGTTAAGAGTTTCCAGTGTTTATTAAAGCTCTTTCTAGTGGTTTGGTTGAGTTCGTTGAATTCTGTTATCAGTCTAATTTGCTGGCCGGAGGAATCTGGCTCCGTGCGTGTCTTTAAACAATCTGGTCTTGGGATGACTCTGGTCCTTTGTTCTGCTTTCTTGAGGGATGCATGTGAGTATCCTCTCTTTCGGAATCTGTCTTTCATGTTGGAGATGCAATTTTCAAATTCAGTGGATTCGCTACAGTTACGTTTGGCTCTTAGAAATTCGCCATATGGGATGGACCGTATCTGGTGCTCGGGGTGGAAACTAGACGCATGGAGTATAGAATTGCAGGAAGTGGGTTTCCTAAACAGTTTGGAGTGTAGTAGGTTGTCCTTCACATAGAATTCAAGGTCTAGAAACTCCATATTTGTAAGGCTGTGTCGCATGGTAAAGCTAATTTCCCACGTATTATTGTTCAGATGTTCAAAGAAGGAAAAAAGTAGTTCCTCAGAACCTGACCATAAGAGGAAACAATCGTCGATGTATCGTCCCCAAAAGACTATGGAGTCGACGTATTTCATTCCTTTGGTGCCCCAAATCAAGTCAGCCTCCAAAGCCCCCATGAAGAGATTAGCGAAGGAGGGTGAAAATTTGGAGCCCATGGCTACTCCCTTTTTCTGTCGATACCACTTATGATCAAAGATGAAGAAATTGTTCTCTAGGATAATAGTCATCATATGTAATAGCATGTTGGTATGTGCCTAGAGTGAGGCCGGTCTGTTAGATAATAGTTTCGTAATGGCTGATATACCCAGTTCAGGGTTGATACTGGTGTACAAAGACACCACATCCATGGTGACTAGTATAGTGTCTTGTTGCCATTCCATGTCTGACATGATGCTCAGTATGTGTTTGGAATCTTGTATATATGATGGCAGGTTCTTGACTAGAGGTCCCAAGAAAAGATCAACATATTCAGCGATTCTTTCGGTGGGACCCCCAATTCCCGATACTATCGGTCTCCCAGGAGGAAACGGTAAATTCTTGTGAACTTTCGGCAGTGTGTACAGCCAGGGATACGTGGGTCTGAAGACTTTAAGGTAAAGGTACTCATTGTCATCCAGAAGACCAGATTGTTTCCAATTCAGTAGAAGTCCATTAAGTAGAAGTGTTAAAGGACCCATGGGGTTATGGGTGAGTAACTCATAACATGAGTCATCATTAAGTTGGCCCTGGATCTCGTTGTTATAGTCGGCCAGATCCATGACCACCACATTGTCCCCTTTGTCTGCCTCCCTGATGATGATGTTGGAATTATTGCTTAAAGTGGAAAGTGCTAGCCGTTCCCCTTTAGTCAAATTGTCCTTGTATTTGAATTTAGTATTTAAGTTCTTGGTGTTAGTTCTATTTAAATCCTCAAGAACATGTCTATGAAAGTTATCAATCACATTGCCCCCTGATAACGTGGGGGTCCATTTGGATTTACTTTTCAAACCACTCGCCATACTGTAGTCAGTTTCAACATCAAGCTCCTCAAGTAACCTTTCCATTTCAAGGGGACTATCCTTCCTGTCTGTTAAAGAAAGAAGCAAGTGTGTAGATTGCACATCTTTAATGGTCAAAGATACATCATCAAAAACATTCGGAATGTGTCTGGATTGTCTCTGAGTGTCCTGTTGTCCAGCAAAATGTTTCTTTAGCTTAAGATTGCGTATGAATCTGAAAATATCAATCTTAGTTTGGCACATGTCACCAGTAGCATAGGGATTAAAGTTCAGGCCTCTACTAAGTAAGGAGATCATGTCCGGTGTGAGAGGATGTGAGGAAAGATTAATGACTTGTATTGTGTCAACTAGTGTGGTTAGTTCCTCTGTGTCCCTGATCTCAGTTTCCTGCGATAATCTTCGCTTGTTCCTACGTTTGCCCCTGTGGGGTTTGGGTCTGCAACGAACTTCATCACTCCACACGCGCTCCCCTCCAAAGACTACATCCTTCTGGGAGACCTCAACTTTCACCTTGAAAAGATCAACGACCGCAACACCACCACCCTCTTGGACAACCTCGCCAACCTCGGACTTAAACAACTGGTCACTTCCCCCACCCACATCGCAGGTCACACACTCAACCCCATCTTCACCTCCAGCAATCATGTCTCCTTCAGCCACACTACAGATCTCCTCTGGACTGACCACAGCTGCGTTCACTTCACCTACAACAAGCCAAAACCCACCAACCACCTCCAACCAACGCTGCAAAGAAACTGGAACAAAATCACCACCGACCAGATCTCCGCATCGCTCCTTCTAAACACCCCAGCCCACTCTTCTAACCCAAACCAAGCCACCGCCAACCTCACCCTATGGTTATCCAGCACCGCCGACACCTTAGCACCACTGAAAAAACGTCAAAGCAAACCTGGCAGCAAGAAGGCCTCATGGTTCAACGATGATCTTAAGAAGTCCAAGAAACTCTGCCGCTCCCTTGAAAAGGCTTGGAAAAAAGACCCAACCACTAGCACCAAGGACGCCTTCAAAAACGCCTCCCGCACTCACCACCAACTTATCCGAAAGGCCAAGAAAACAGCATTCAAGGATCGACTTGACAACAACGCCCACAACAGCAAGGAACTCTTCAACATCGTCAAGGAATTTTCCAACCCCTCGGCCAACTCCAACGACATCACCCCCTCTCAAGCCCTCTGCGACTCCCTAGCCTCATTCTTCCACAACAAGATTGCAGACATCCACAACAGCTTCGACAACCAACCCCAAGACCAACCCACCCAACCACTTGCTGAACATTCTCCCCCCGTGAACACCCTTAACGACTGGAACCCAATCTCCACTGAGGACACAATCTGCCGGATGAATTCCATCCACTCAGGATCACCCACAGACCCTTGTCCTCATCACATCTTCAACAAAGCAGACTCCGTCATAGCACCGCACCTCCGAGACATCATCAACTGCTCCTTCAACTCCGCCACCTTCCCAGAAGGCTGGAAACACGCTGAACTCACCGCCCTTCTGAAAAAACCCACAGCGGACCCCACCGAACTCAAAAATTACCGCCCCATTTCGCTCCTTCCATTCCCGGCCAAAGTCATTGAGAAAGCTGTCAACAACCAGCTCGCCGCTTTCCTCAAAACCAACAAATCCCTCGACTCCTCACAATCTGGCTTCCGAGCAAAACACAGCACTGAGACCGCCCTCATCGCAGCAACAGACGACATTCGAACTCTACTGGACAATGGGGACACAGTCGCCCTCATCCTCCTCGACCTCTCTGCAGCATTCGACACAGTCTGCCACAGCACCCTGTTACAACGCCTCAATAACATCGGAATACAAGGAAAAGCACTTGAATGGATCACCTCGTTCCTCACCGGAAGAACCCAGAGAGTCCGCCTCCCACCATTCAAGTCCGAGGCCACTGAAGTCATCTATGGCGTACCACAAGGATCTTCACTCAGCCCCACCCTTTTCAACGTATACATGAGCCCCTTCGCGGCCATCGCCCGTCAACACAACCTCAACATCATCTCTTACGCGGATGACACTCAACTAATCCTTTCTCTCACCAATGACCCCAGCACCGCCAAAACTAACCTACACGAAGGAATGAAAGAAGTTGCCGAATGGATGAAACAAAGCCGTCTGAAACTGAACTCAGACAAAACAGAAGTCCTCATCTTAGGTACATCCCCCTCTGCATGGGACGACTCTTGGTGGCCGGAAGCCCTTGGAAAAGCACCCATCCCAACGGACCACGCACGGAACCTAGGCGTCATCCTGGATTCTTCACTCTCAATGAACAGACAAGTCAGCGCCGTATCCTCATCCTGCTTCAACATTCTTCGCATGCTCAGAAAAACATTTCGCTGGATCCCCACCGAAACAAGGAAAACAGTCACCCATGCTCTAGTCACGAGCCGACTGGACTACGGAAACACCCTCTACGCAGGTACTACCGCTAAACTCCAGAAGAAACTCCAACGAATCCAAAACGCCTCAGCCAGGATCATATTAGACATCCCGCGCAACGAACACATCTCTGGTCACCTGAAAAACCTCCACTGGCTACCCGTCAATAAGAGAATCACTTTCCGACTGCTAACCCACGCACACAAATCACTCTACGACATCGGACCAGAATGCCTCAACTCACGACTGTCCTTCTACACCCCCTCCCGCCAACTACGTTCTTCCAGCCAAGCCCTTGCTAGTGTACCTCGCATCAACAAGACCACCATGGGAGGCAGATCCTTCTCATACCTGGCTGCTAAAACATGGAACTCACTCCCCGCTTACCTCCGCCTCACCCAGAACCACCTAGCATTCAGAAAGCAACTTAAAACATGGATATTTGACAAGTAATCCTCCTCCCCTTTCTAAGCGCCTTGAGACCCTCTGGGTAGGTAGTGCGCTATATAAATTCTCTGACTTGACTTGACTTGACTTGGTGGTTGTGTCCTGTTGCCCTTCCTGACACGTTCCATTTCTAAAAAAAAGGTTGAGCTGTTGGCCTCTGTATTGGCTAGAATTTCATTCTCAATTTCGCTGAGTCCGGTAGAGCTCAGTGAAGTGGTGCTGGAATTGACAGAACTGGTGGTTGTAGATCTACCTGTCTGTGAGCCTGCTTTGGGCTTGGGGATCAGGGAGTCATATTTCCGATCAAAAGTGTAAATTCTGCCATTTTTATAGTCTGTCTCATCTCTCTTGATCTGACGTGCTTTCCTATTTTTGATTTCGGCTTGATGTTTGAGAAGAATCTCATCTAGTAGAGTATAGTTCTTGACGGTGGATTCAGGTTTGTTTAAATCTTTGATCTCCTGTTCTACAGTGGAGATTTCTAATTGTAATTTGGTGGTTTTACGGTCAGCACTCTCAATGAGAATATCCATAAATGTAATGGAATTCTGGTTGAGCGAGTCTTCCCATTTGGTCATGAGATCTAGGTCCAGATCGTCATAATTTGGGAAATGTGGGACCGTAGTCCTCTAGGAACTAGTTTGAGCCTTAGGTAGTGTTTCAGGGTTGCTCAATCCCACCAACGGGAATTCTCTTGCTTTTTGAGTTTCTCAAGTTTAATGAACTTATCTCTCAGACCCTCTATACGTGCAGGACCTGTCGTGGCCGATGCCTGGTGTGTGGGCACGCCTTTGGCCAGATTTTCAAAGAGATCTGCCGCTGCTTTATCTCTGTCCATGGTGTGCTGGACAAGTATGAGAGGTATGTGAGAAAGGAAGTTAAGTAGTAACGTGGAGGCACCCAATTTGACAAAAATAATGGAAACAGCTGTTTAGGGGTTTTTAGGAGAGTTCAGATACTAGGGGCGCTCTGCCTCAAATTCTACGTTACAGTGTGTAGTATAAGTTAGTCAATGGGTAGTGCATGAAGAGCAGACGGAAAACGCCCTTAACCGTCTAAAAAAGTCAATGACTTAACAACAATACAACAGCTGTGCTCTCGCAACTACAATAGGGTGTCAACAAAATAGTACAATGACAAATGTAATTAAATAGACAGAAGCAGATTCTTTAGTGTTTTTCTTGTCACAGCAAGATGACGGTTTAATGTATCCAGACTTGAAGAACAATCACAGTTAGCCGACACCTGTTTCGTCATGTACAGGTGAGTCAACACGACTCTTCAGGGCTGGTGATACAAAAATTACGTATGCATATTAAGTTGCGCGTCTTATCACTTTAACATACTGCATTGGTGACAAGGGTGCATCACACATGCAGTTGTGACGTGCGTATCCTTTTACACGTTGTGGGTGTGGTTCGTGATGACGTGAAATATATTTGGCGTGTTCCACTACAAGGATGTGTGTGGCTATCCTCGAGTGGTAGTGCACTGGAAGTGATGGGAAGTCATGATTGCGATTTATGTGTATAACAAGTGTTAGCAAGCACACGGTAATCCTGCACTATGAAGGTTGCAGACGTGAATAACCTAACATGCAAATCTGAGCAGTCTAAAGTGCAGCTTGTATGTGAGAGTGGTGGTGATAAGTTCAAATTGGGGCGTGTGGACGACGTGGACGAATTAAAATATCGGTGGTGCCCGAAGTGAAGTAAAGAAAAATACTCTCTCTCTGAAAGGTAGAGTCATTACCTTTAGACTCAACTCAGATAAAGTGAGTTGAGAATAGTCTGGTACTCGTAATGGCATTCTGTATAGGTAGATTAGAGAGAGGGTGGAGGGAGAAATGCAAAGATCATGAGGAAGACATAGAAAAGGGGAAATGTCCGAGGACACCTATGTTAATCAAAGAAAACGGAAAAGAAAGGAATTCTAGTGGAGAGTGTTCTTACCACTGAGTGTTTATGTCCTCATATATAATGGTTAATTGGAATGGCACATCCAGTTATGTTAGGTGCAAGAGATAATCTTGCTGCTATGCTCCGCCCAGTAGGGTAGGTCAAAATTTCCAGAAATAGCACTATAGATAAATGGAAAACATAGAGTACATATGCCATCAGGCTAGAGATGGAGTATATCGCGTCGCTCTGATTCACGTTTAAGGTAAAGTTAACAAAAGATAGAAAGCAAATTTGGAATATAAATGTACCTTAATACGGGTATGTATTAGGCTGTACCGGGAGGGGATCCATCTGCTGAGACGCTTATGAAAACGGGTGCGTTTTCTCAATCGCGGTGTGCTGTGGAGGGAAAACATAAGTGTATGAGCACGCATTAGAAATGCGAGGAATTGAGTTAAAATTTAAAAAGAAAGAAAAGGGCCGAGAAAAACTCGGTCATGGCTGGTCTCGGTTAGTTGCCAAAGGTGGTTTTAGCCTGATCGTGTAAGTTTATCAGACAAATTGAAAGGGTATCCGGTAGTCGTGGAGAAGGTAAAACTGCTTACCAGTAGTGCGGTATCCCTCCTCTGTTGTTTCCCGGTCGCCGTCTTTCGTAAACGGACACGTGACCGGAAGGGAGGTGTCTATTTATTGGAGTTTCACCATAGAAAATGCCGATTGTGTGCTATTAAAACAGAGCCGCCATGTTTGAGAGGGGAGCCGATAAGGCGAGATGCTCGGTAATCGTGTACTCCTGTGAATGTTAGACGAATGGTAGTGTGTAGAAGAGCCACACCTAATGAAAGGAGATAGTAGCGAGTATGGGAGTGGTATATATGGAATATCTCAGCTTGAGTAGTGGTCGGTTGAAAACAAAGTCGTTGAGACCACAGTGTTTTTTCACTGTATACACGAATCTCGGTCTGAGTGTACTGTAGATGAGTCGAAAGTGATTGGGTCGGTAAAGAGCTATTGTGGTTGCCAACGGGCAATGTGACCCGGTGCCCATAGACATTGTGATACTGATAGAGAAGCAAATGTATGAGATAGCTACTTAAAGGGTGAAGGTGCCACATCAACCAACACATCTGTGACCATGCTCATTATATTACCAACAGCATTTCATTCTGTGATGTTTAGCAAATGGTGTGGTTGATAACATGTAAAAGAACATAAAACAAGTAAAATACAAATCCATACAGTACATCATGAAATGTGCATTTGGCAGTACATACTATGTAAGATTAATCTACATTCAAAAAGGCATAGTTCTCTGAAAAATGTATTACATATGGTAATGTGAATCGGTGAATGGTAATTACCAGGATTACAGAAAGAACGTCTCATTTAGTGGATCCCAAGGGGTAATACTTAGTCACCCAAAAAGTATTGTAACTCAGGATCGTAGTTAAGCCCATGTTCCACGCTTTGTAGGCGCATGATCCATGTAGCTTCCCTACGTCTGAGTGTCAGTTCTCGGTTACCCCCTCTAATGTTGAGGGGAATCATGTCAATCCCAAAGACACGCACTTTGATGTCATCCTCCAATGGTTGACATTCAGCTATGTGTAAAGCTACTGGGTATCTGGGATCTCTTTTTTGAATAGCTCTCATATGTTCTGCAATTCTTTCTTTAAGAGCCCTGATGGTGCTGCCTACATAAATCTTGCTGCATTGGCACTCGATTATGTATACTACGAATTTCGTTAGGCAAGTGATGTTGTGTTTAATTTTGTATATTGTACCTTCAGGACCCTTAAACGTTTTAGTGCCATGTTTACCCCAAATACACATGGAACAAAAACCACATTTGTGGAATCCTAGGCCTCGTGTGGTCAGCCAGTCCCGAGCTGTGGTATTTGGGGGAACTGTGGGGCTCAATTTGTTTCTCAGAGTAAAGCCCTTTCTGTATGTAATGGAAGGTTTGTCTGGAAGAAATTCTTTAAGAACAGGATCTTCTGTTAAAAGTTTCCAGTGTTTATTAAAGCTCTTTCTAGCGGTTTGGTTGAGTTGTTGAATTCTGTTATCAGTCTAATTTTCTGGCCGGAGGAATCTGGCTCCGTGCGTGTCTTTAAACAATCCGGTCTTGGGATGACTCTGGTCCTTTGTTCTGCTTTCTTGAGGGATGCATGTGAGTATCCTCTCTTTCGGAATCTGTCTTTCATGTTGGAGATGCAATTTTCAAATTCAGTGGATTCGCTACAGTTACGTTTGGCTCTTAGAAATTCGCCATATGGGATGGACCGTATCTGGTGCTCGGGTGGAAACTAGACGCATGGAGTATAGAATTGCAGGAAGTGGGTTTCCTAAACAGTTTGGAGTGTAGTAGGTTGTCCTTCACATATAATTCAAGGTCTAGAAACTCCATATTTGTAAGGCTGTGTCGCATGGTAAAGCTAATTTCCCATGTATTATTGTTCAGATGTTCAAAGAAGGAAAAAAGTAGTTCCCCAGAACCTGACCATGAGAGGAAACAATCGTCGATGTATCGTCCCCAAAAGACAATGGAGTCAACGTATTTCATTCCTTTGGTGCCCCAAATCAAGTCAGCCTCCAAAGCCCCCATGAAGAGATTAGCGAAGGAGGGTTAAAATTTGGAGCCCATGGCTACTCCCTTTTTCTGCCGATACCACTTACGATCAAAGATGAAGAAATTGTTCTCTAGGATAATAGTCATCATATGTAATAGCATGTTGGTATGTGCCCAGAGTGAGGCTGGTCTGTTAAATAATAGTTTCGCAATGGCTGATATACCCAGTTCAGGGTTGATACTGGTGTACAAAGACACCACATCCATGGTGACTAGTATAGTGTCTTGTTGCCATTCCATGTCTGACATGATGCTCAGTATGTGTTTGGAATCTTGTATATATGATGGCAGGTTCTTGACTAGAGGTCCCAAGAAAAGATCAACATATTCAGCGATTCTTTCGGTGGGACCCCCAATTTCCGATACTATCGGTCTCCCAGGAGGAAACGGTAAATTCTTGTGAACTTTCGGCAGTGTGTACAGCCAGGGATACGTGGGTCTGAAGACTTTAAGGTAAAGGTACTCATTGTCATCCAGAAGACCAGATTGTTTCCAATTCAGTAGAAGTCCATTAAGTAGAAGTGTTAAAGGACCCATGGGGTTATGGGTGAGTAACTTATAACATGAGTCATCATTAAGTTGGCCCTGGATCTCGTTGTTATAGTCGGCCAGATCCATGACCACCACATTGCCCCCTTTGTCTGCCTCCCTGATGATGATGTTGGAATTATTGCTTAAAGTGGAAAGTGCTAGCCGTTCCCCTTTAGTCAAATTGTCCTTGTATTTGAATTTAGTATTTAAGTTTTTGGTGTTAGTTCTATTTAAATCCTCAAGAACATGTCTATGAAAGTTATCAATCACATTGCCCCCTGATAACGTGGGGGTCCATTTGGATTTACTTTTCAAACCACTCGCCATACTGTAGTCAGTTTCAACATCAAGCTCCTCAGGTAACCTTTCCATTTCAAGGGGACTATCCTCCCTCTCTGTTAAAGAAAGAAGCAAGTGTGTAGATTGCACATCTTTAATGGTCAAAGATACATCATCTAAAACATTCGGAATGTGTCTGGATTGTCTCTGAGTGTCCTGTTGTCCAGCAAAATGTTTCCTTAGCTTAAGATTGCGTATGAATCTGAAAATATCACTCTTAGTTTGGCACATGTCACCAATAGCATAGGGATTAAAGTTCAGGCCTCTACTAAGTAAGGAGATCATGTCCGGTGTGAGAGGATGTGAGGAAAGATTAATGACTTCTACTGTGTCAACTAGTATGGTTAGTTCCTCTGTGTCCCTGATCTCAGTTTCCTGCGATAATCTTCGCTTGTTCCTACGTTTGCCCCTGTGGGGTTTGGGTCTGCAACGGCCCTTGGTGGTTGTGTCCTGTTGCCCTTCCTGACACGTTCCATTTCTAAAAAAAAGGTTGAGCTGTTGGCCTCTGTATTGGCTAGAATTTCATTCTCAATTTCGCTGAGTCCGGTAGAGCTCAGTGAAGTGGTGCTGGAATTGACAGAACTGGTGGTTGTAGATCTACCTGTCTGTGAGTCTGCTTTGGGCTTGGGGATCAGGGAGTCATATTTCCGATCAAAAGTGTAAATTCTGCCATTTTTATAGTCTGTCTCATCTCTCTTGATCTGACGTTCTTTCCTATTTTTGATTTCGGCTTGATGTTTGAGAAGAATCTCATCTAGTAGAGTATAGTTCTTGACGGTGGATTCAGGTTTGTTTAAATCTTTGATCTCCTGTTCTACGTGGAGATTTCTAATTATAATTTGGTGGTTTTACGGTCAGCACTCTCAATGAGAATATCCATAAGTGTAATGGAATTCTGGTTGAGCGAGTCTTCCCATTTGGTCATGAGATCTAGGTCCAGATCGTCATATGTTGGGAAAATGTGGGACCGTAGTCCTCTAGGAACTAGTTTGAGCCTTAGGTAGTGTTTCAGGTTTGCTCCATCCCACCAACGGGAATTCTCTTGCTTTTTGATTTTCTCAAGTTTAATGAACTTATCTCTCAGACCCTCTATACGTGCAGGACCTGTCGTGGCCGATGCCTGGTGTGTGGGCATGCCTTTGGCCAGATTTTCAAAGAGATCTGCCGCTGCTTTATCTCTGTCCATGGTGCGCTGGACAAGTATGAGAGGTATGTGAGAAAGGAAGTTAAGTAGTAACGTGGAGGCACCCAATCTGACAAAAATAAAGGAAACAGCTGTTTAGGGGTTTTTAGGAGAATTCAGATACTAGGGGCGCTCTGCCTCAAATTCTACGTTATAGTGTGTAGTATAAGTTAGTCAATGGGTAGTGCGTGAAGAGCAGACGGAAAACGCCCTTAACCGTCTAAAAAAGTCAATGACTTAACAACAATACAACAGCTGTGCTCTCGCAACTACAATAGGGTGTCAACAAAATAGTACAATGACAAATGTAATTAAATAGACAGAAGCAGATTCTTTAGTGTTTTTCTTGTCACAGCAAGATGACGGTTTAATGTATCCAGACTTGAAGAACAATCACAGTTAGCCGACACGTGTTTCGTCGTGTACAGGTGAGTCAACACGACTCTTCAGGGCTGGTGATACAAAAATGATGTATGCATATTGAGTTGCGCGTCTTATCACTTTAACATACTGCATTGGTGACAAGGGTGCATCACACATGCAGTTGTGACGTGCGTATCCTTTAACACGTTGTGGGTGTGGTTCGTGATGACGTGAAATATATTTGGCGTGTTCCACTACAAGGATGTGTGTGGCTATCCTCGAGTGGTAGTGCTCTGGAAGTGATGGGAAGTCATGATTGCGATTTATGTGTATAACAAGTGTTAGCAAGCACACGGTAATCCTGCACTATGAAGGTTGCAGACGTGAATAACATAACATGCGAGTCTGAGCAGTCTAAAGTGCAGCTTGTATGTGAGAGTGGTGGTGATAAGTTCAAATTGGGGCGTGTGGACGAGGTGGACGAATTAAAGTATCGGTGGTGCCCGAAGTGAAGTAAAGAAAAATACTCTCTCTCTGAAAGGTAGAGTCATTACCTTTAGACTCAACTCAGATAAAGTGAGTTGAGAATAGTCTGGTACTCGTAGTGGCATTCTGTATAGGTAGATTAGAGAGAGGGTGGAGGGAGAAATGAAAAGATCATGAGGAAGACATAGAAAAGGGGCAATGTCCGAGGACACCTATGTTAATCAAAGAAAACGGAAAACAAAGTAATTCTAGTGGAGAGTGTTCTTACCACTGAGTGTTTATGTCCTCATATATAATGGTTAATTGGAATGGTACATCCAGTTATGTTAGGTGCAAGAGATAATCTTGCTGCTATGCTCCGCCCAGTAGGGTAGGTCAAAATTTCCAGAAATAGCACTATAGATAAAAGGAAAAACATTGAGTACATATGCCATCAGGCTAGAGATGGAGTATATCGCGTCGCTCTGATTCACGTTTAAGGTAAAGTTAACAAAAGATAGAAAGCAAATTTGGAATATAAATGTACCTTAATACGGGTATGTATTAGGCTGTACCGGGAGGGGATCCATCTGCTGAGACGCTTATGAAAACGGGTGCATTTTCTCAATTGCGGTGTGCTGTGGAGGGAAAACATAAGTGTATGCGCACGCATTAGAAATGCGAGGAATTGAGTTAAAATTTAAAAAGAAAGAAAAGGGCTGAGAAAAACGCGGTCATGGCCAGTCTCGGTTAGTTGCCAAAGGCGGTTTTAGCCTGATCGTGTAAGTTTATCAGACAAATTGAAAGGGTATCCGGTAGTCGTGGAGAAGGTAAAACTGCTTACCAGTAGTGCGGTATCCCTCCTCTGTTGTTTCCCGGTCGCCGTCTTTCGTAAACGGACACGTGACCGGAAGGGAGGTGTCTATTTATTGGAGTTTCACCATAGAAAATGCTGATTGTGTGCTATTAAAACAGAGCCGCCATGTTTGAGAGGGGAGCCGATAAGGCGAGATGCTCGGTAATCGAGTACTCCTGTGAATGTTAGACGAATGGTAGTGTGCAGAAGAGCCACACCTAATGAAAGGAGATAGTAGCGAGTATGGGAGTGGTATATATGGAATATCTCAGCTTGAGTAGTGGTCGGTTGAAAACAAAGTCGTTGAGACCACAGTGTTTTTTCACTGTATACACGAATCTCGGTCTGAGTGTACTGTAGATGAGTCGAAAGTGATTGGGTCGGTAAAGAGCTATTGTGGTTGCCAACGGCCAATGTGACCCGGTGCCCATAGACATTGTGATACTGATAGAGAAGCAAATGTATGAGATAGCTACTTAAAGGGTGAAGGTGCCACATCAACCAACACATCTGTGACCATGCTCATTATATTACCAACAGCATTTCATTCTGTGATGTTTAGCAAATGGTGTGGTTGATAACATGTAAAAGAACATAAAACAAGTAAAATACAAATCAATACAGTACATCATGAAATGTGCATTTGGCAGTACATACTATGTAAGATTAATCTACATTCCAAAAGGCATAGTTCTCTGAAAAATGTATTACATATGGTAATGTGAATCGGTGAATGGTAATTACCAGGATTACAGAAAGAACGTCTCATTTAGTGGATCCCAAGGGGTAATACTTAGTCACCCAAAAAGTATTGTAACTCAGGATCGTAGTTAAGCCCATGTTCCACGCTTTGTAGGCGCATGATCCATGTAGCTTCCCTATGTCTGAGTGTCAGTTCTCGGTTACCCCCTCTAATGTTGAGGGGAATCATGTCAATCCCAAAGACACGCACTTTGATGTCATCCTCCAATGGTTGACATTCAGCTATGTGTAAAGCTACTGGGTATCTGGGATCTCTTTTTTGAATAGCTCTCATATGTTCTGCAATTCTTTCTTTAAGAGCCCTGATGGTGCTGCCTACATAAACCTTGCCGCATTGGCACTCGATTATGTATACTACGAATTTCGTTAGGCAAGTGATGTTGTGTTTAATTTTGTATATTGTACCTTCAGGACCCTTAAACGTTTTAGTGCCATGTTTACCCCAAATACACATGGAACAAAAACCACATTTGTGGAATCCTAGGCCTCGTGTGGTCAGCCAGTCCGGAGCTGTGATATTTGGGGGAACTGTGGGGCTCAATTTGTTTCTCAGAGTAAAGCCCTTTCTGTATGTAATGGAAGGTTTGTCTGGAAGAAATTCTTTAAGAACAGGATCTTCTGTTAAGAGTTTCCAGTGTTTATTAAAGCTCTTTCTAGTGGTTTGGTTGAGTTCGTTGAATTCTGTTATCAGTCTAATTTGCTGGCCGGAGGAATCTGGCTCATTGCGTGTCTTTAAACAATCTGGTCTTGGGATGACTCTGGTCCTTTGTTCTGCTTTCTTGAGGGATGCATGTGAGTATCCTCTCTTTCGGAATCTGTCTTTCATGTTGGAGATGCAATTTTCAAATTCAGTGGATTCGCTACAGTTACGTTTGGCTCTTAGAAATTCGCCATATGGGATGGACCGTATCTGGTGCTCGGGGTGGAAACTAGACGCATGGAGTATAGAATTGCAGGAAGTGGGTTTCCTAAACAGTTTGGAGTGTAGTAGGTTGTCCTTCACATAGAATTCAAGGTCTAGAAACTCCATATTTGTAAGGCTGTGTCGCATGGTAAAGCTAATTTCCAACATATTATTGTTCAGATGTTCAAAGAAGGAAAAAAGTAGTTCCTCAGAACCTGACCATAAGAGGAAACAATCGTCGATGTATCGTCCCCAAAAGACTATGGAGTCGACGTATTTCATTCCTTTGGTGCCCCAAATCAAGTCAGCCTCCAAAGCCCCCATGAAGAGATTAGCGAAGGAGGGTGAAAATTTGGAGCCCATGGCTACTCCCTTTTTCTGTCGATACCACTTACGATCAAAGATGAAGAAATTGTTCTCTAGGATAATAGTCATCATATGTAATAGCATGTTGGTATGTGCCCAGAGTGAGGCCGGTCTGTTAGATAATAGTTTCGTAATGGCTGATATACCCAGTTCAGGGTTGATACTGGTGTACAAAGACACCACATCCATGGTGACTAGTATAGTGTCTTGTTGCCATTCCATGTCTGACATAATGCTCAGTATGTGTTTGGAATCTTGTATATATGATGGCAGGTTCTTGACTAGAGGTCCCAAGAAAAGATCAACATATTCAGCGATTCTTTCGGTGGGACCCCCAATTCCCGATACTATCGGTCTCCCAGGAGGAAACGGTAAATTCCTGTGAACTTTCGGCAGTGTGTACAGCCAGGGATACGTGGGTCTGAAGACTTTAAGGCAAAGGTACTCATTGTCATCCAGAAGACCAGATTGTTTCCAATTCAGTAGAAGTCCATTAAGTAGAAGTGTTAAAGGACCCATGGGGTTATGGGTGAGTAACTCATAACATGAGTCATCATTAAGTTGGCCCTGGATCTCGTTGTTATAGTCGGCCAGATCCATGACCACCACATTGCCCCCTTTGTCTGCCTCCCTGATGATGATGTTGGAATTATTGCTTAAAGTGGAAAGTGCTAGCCGTTCCCCTTTAGTCAAATTGTCCTTGTATTTGAATTTAGTATTTAAGTTCTTGGTGTTAGTTCTATTTAAATCCTCAAGAACATGTCTATGAAAGTTATCAATCACATTGCCCCCTGATAACGTGGGGGTCCATTTGGATTTACTTTTCAAACCACTCGCCATACTGTAGTCAGTTTCAACATCAAGCTCCTCAAGTAACCTTTCCATTTCAAGGGGACTATCCTTCCTGTCTGTTAAAGAAAGAAGCAAGTGTGTAGATTGCACATCTTTAATGGTCAAAGATACATCATCAAAAACATTCGGAATGTGTCTGGATTGTCTCTGAGTGTCCTGTTGTCCAGCAAAATGTTTCTTTAGCTTAAGATTGCGTATGAATCTGAAAATATCAATCTTAGTTTGGCACATGTCACCAGTAGCATAGGGATTAAAGTTCAGGCCTCTACTAAGTAAGGAGATCATGTCCGGTGTGAGAGGATGTGAGGAAAGATTAATGACTTGTATTGTGTCAACTAGTGTGGTTAGTTCCTCTGTGTCCCTGATGTCAGTTTCCTGCGATAATCATCGCTTGTTCCTACGTTTGCCCCTGTGGGGTTTGGGTCTGCAACGACCCTTGGTGGTTGTGTCCTGTTGCCCTTCCTGACACGTTCCATTTCTAAAAAAAAGGTTGAGCTGTTGGCCTCTGTATTGGCTAGAATTTCATTCTCAATTTCGCTGAGTCCGGTAGAGCTCAGTGAAGTGGTGCTGGAATTGACAGAACTGGTGGTTGTAGATCTACCTGTCTGTGAGCCTGCTTTGGGCTTGGGGATCAGAGAGTCATATTTCCGATCAAAAGTGTAAATTCTGCCATTTTTATAGTCTGTCTCATCTCTCTTGATCTGACGTGCTTTCCTATTTTTGATTTCGGCTTGATGTTTGAGAAGAATCTCATCTAGTAGAGTATAGTTCTTGACGGTGGATTCAGGTTTGTTTAAATCTTTGATCTCCTGTTCTACAGTGGAGATTTCTAATT
Source organism: Lissotriton vulgaris (assembly GCF_964263255.1). NCBI lineage: Eukaryota > Metazoa > Chordata > Amphibia > Caudata > Salamandridae > Lissotriton > Lissotriton vulgaris. The sequence continues at coordinate 506,150,018 of NC_141694.1, forward strand.
GTAATTTGGTGGTTTTACGGTCAGCACTCTCAATGAGAATATCCATAAATGTAATGGAATTCTGGTTGAGCGAGTCTTCCCATTTGGTCATGAGATCTAGGTCCAGATCGTCATAATTTGGGAAAATGTGGGACCGTAGTCCTCTAGGAACTAGTTTGAGCCTTAGGTAGTGTTTCAGGGTTGCTCCATCCCACCAACGGGAATTCTCTTGCATTTGAGTTTCTCAAGTTTAATGAACTTATCTCTCAGACCCTCTATACGTGCAGGACCTGTCGTGGCCGATGCCTGGTGTGTGGGCATGCCTTTGGCCAGATTTTCAAAGAGATCTGCCGCTGCTTTATCTCTGTCCATGGTGTGCTGGACAAGTATGAGAGGTATGTGAGAAAGAAAGTTAAGTAGTAACGTGGAGGCACCCAATCTGACAAAAATAATGGAAACAGCTGTTTAGGGGTTTTTAGGAGAATTCAGATACTAGGGGCTGGAGTTCTGGACTTTTTGGTTCCGTCCAGAGGTGTCAGGGAACAACACCCAAAGACCCCGGAGTTCCGCCTGCCTTGGTGCACAAATGAACAGAAACACGGGCTTCTCGATGGTGGCGTCAAAGACCAAAGGTTTATTACTGCAGGGACACAGAAGTCACAGAAACTACGCATGGGCAGTAACTAGGAGCCTGTTCAAATTGTACAAAGAGGGTTGCTCCTTATATACTAAATTTTGGCCTTTAGGCGGATTCTTCACATGTTAGTACATTCCCAAACCTTTGTGTCATGAACAACAAATATTTGGTGTACACAGGAATCGTCGACAATATCTGATGTCAAAACATTACGAACGAGGGGTTCCCACTTTTCCATCATAATCTCATGTCAACTTTTCATTCAAGACCCGGACCGCCTCATCGTAAATTTTGTTACCTCCCCCTAATAAAGGCCCAGAAGGAAAGGAGCAGAGCCAGGTGCAGAAGATAGAAAAGCAGGATAAGGGATGTTTGTGGGTTGTAAATGTGCAAGGCTACCGGCTTCGGCCGCCTAATCGTGATCAGGACAATGGACACGAAGACCAGTTTAGCAGGACTGGCCTCGGGCAGAGGAGGCAGCCTTTGTCGAGTCATGCAGCTACAGCGTGATCTGGTTTAAGGTGTACGTGTCATGAAGGAGGTGAATCTCCGGCTAAGGCTACGTGTCCTTAATCGAAATGAAGTGATCAGAGGTTATTGCGTATGTGAGGGCAAGAAACACAAAATGGCGGCCATGATCTAAGATGGATGCCGTGGGTAGATCAGAAATGTGTTTATAAAAGGAGTACTCTTGCTCGTAGCGTAGCGAAAACACCAGGATATGCTAAATGGATCATTTGCGGTTCGCTGATACCAATATTATGTATTTCCGACAATATTGAAAACACGGGTTCAAATCGTCACGGAACCTCAGACCCTCCTTTTGCCCTTACATAGGCAATTACTCAGTCTATGTCAGAGTCTAATTCTATGTTCATCAGGTCAGTGACATGCTGTTGTATCATCATCCTTTCTCGTGCCTTTTCTCCAAACGCAGGTGGTTTTCTAAGACAAGTTGCAGCACAAAGACTACACAGAGCAGGACCACACTGGATAATCAGGCAACATGAGAACAGGAATACTAAGATGACACCAATGACCATTAGAACCTTCCATCCCCACGCTGAGATCAGAGTCCAAAACCACTCCATGAAGGACCAGTTTCCCTTGTCTACATGAATAGAGTCGGAAATTTTGTGTAGCTTAGAGATCGCCTCATAGACTGTTGGAGCATTATTAGGGATAAAGACACAGCCGCTCGATTGGATCATTCTGCATACCCCACCTCGATCTGCAAGGATAACGTCTAGAACCATACGGTTCTGCAACGTCATGAGTCTATCCGCCTGAAGTTCAGCTGTCAAATTGCTAAGGGCACCAGCAGTTTCGGTAATAGTAGATTCAACTACCCGTGTTAGCTGACATATGTTTCTACTATTGGCCATAGGCCCCCAGAACGGAAGGAAGCCTTTGAAGAAGTCTCCAGCTTCCTGACCAGCAGTATCTTCCTTGCTGAAGACACCTCTCGCTACTCTGGTTCTGTGATAATCAGATGAAGCAGTGTATGTCGGAGGCAACAATCGAGCAATATAGCATGATCCTGAAAAGTCGGCAGGCAACCATGTATAAGCTCTATCTCGACAGATGAAGTAGGTACCCCTAGCAGTAAGAAAGGCAGGGGAAGAGTTAGCCGGAAACACATAAGTCTCTACGCACTCACTCCTCCCTAGCTGAGCTCTCGGATTTCTCCCATTCCCTTGCAAACAGACCTGACCTCGGTGAGGTACGACCCAGATTGGAGTTGAGCTTTTACGCTTGCTTTCTCCTAAACTAAGGCGATACTCTGAAGTATTCCAACTTAAATACACTCGTAATTCGTCTCTAGGGTATGATGGAGTATTATTGACGTCCTTGATCATGTCAATAATTCCCTGGACTAAAGCTTTGTTGGCAGAGTTATATTTAGTGGAACGTGGTGGACGTGGAGGATAGGTCTCGAGGGCATAAGCAAAGATGGTTTGAAGGGCCTGAAATTATCCATTGTAGCTGAAAGGCAAAACCAGATAAGGAATACCTTTATCCATAGTGTGGGGTATCAAGCCACACACCCAGCAGTCTGTAGTGTTAACTACCAGTTGGTGTTGATGCAAGAGCTGTACAAAAGTGTTGTTAATTAACTCTGAGCGTCGGGCTTGCTCATGTTCAGGAAACGAATGAAAAGAGTGTATAGAAGAAACAGTAGAAGTAACAGGATCAAGGGGAGGTACTGTAGTAACTGGCACAAAAATTAAATTTATACTGAAGACGATTCCACCCACCAACGTTACCAAAATAATCAAGAATGTAATGGCACATTGCATCAAAAAGCATTTGCTATGAAGAATTCTATAAAGTCTGTTTCTGCGAACATAAATCACATTTTCTCGTTGCAGCGCAGGAAGCTCCATCTTCTACAATCCGCTCGCGACCACTGATGATGTGTACGTAGATGAAAATGCCTCTATCAGCCCTGGGAGTTCCCAGAACCAACAGAAAGATCGACCTTGTGTCAGACCCCTGCAGATTCAACTAGGCACACAGCCACGACCCTACGGCTACCCAGACGGCAAGGCAATTTTAAAAACAACAAAACAATAGCAAACTTCCTGGCTGAAGGCAAAAGTTCAGAAATTTCAAAATATCGCAATAGGCAGTTGCCTGCTTTATTTATCCATTTTACGGTTTCGTAAGTTATATCTCTGCTTTGCAGGTACTGTCTGATCAGCAAATAACGTTTCACTGGTGGCTGTTGCAGTGTTCAGGTTCGCAGATGACAGAGTTCTTTCTGATGCAGGGGACAAATGTTCAGTGTTCAAAAGAGTCTTTTCTGGAGGAGAGTCAGAGCTTGGAGTGTCAGTGATCAATTCGGCATCACTGAAAGGGATGAATTCTGGCGTGCTTTCAAATTCGGAGGAACCAATTCCCTTCTTCACCCAGTCGTCGTAAGGAAGTGGCAAAGGCACACGCTTTACATGGGATGCATGCACCCAGTGCTTGCGTCCAGCCACACGAACCGCTGTTCTCGTTGCAAGTAGGATTTGGAAGGGGCCGACAAATCTCGGCTGAAGGTTCTTCGTCCTCGCGAAATTTCTGATAACCACAAACTCGCCTGGTTTCAGCTGATGCCCTGGACTCTCCGGAGGCTTTGGTAAAGCATCGAAAACCTGTTGGTGAATAAGACTCAATTTAGCAGTCAAGTCATAAAGGTAGTCTATCAACATAGGATATTCTAGAGAACAAAACTTTTTAGGCCTTGGCACACCCCAAATATTTGCCGGGCGGCCAAAAACTATTTCGTAGGGGCTAAGCCCCACTCTAGAATGTACAGTTGCTCTCGTTGATAACAAAGCCAAAGGAAGTGCGTCTGGCCAGGCTAAACCTGTGGATGCTTGTATTTTAGCTAGTTTCAGCTTGAGGGTGCCATTGTAACCCTCCACTAAACCAGCAGACTGGGGATGGTTCGCACTGTGGAATTTTTGTTTCAGCCCTAGACCCGCACACACACTCTGCATAACTTTCCCTATAAACTCACTTCCGTTATCTGACCATACAATCCGTGGCATTCCATACCTAGGGAAATATTCTTTGAGAAGAATCTTGGCAGTTGATAGGGCAGTATTGTCCTTTAGTGGATATGCTTCGATCCACCTGGAAAAAGCACAAACTACCACCAGGACATATTTCAAATTATTACAGCGATCCATGTGAATGAAGTCTAACTGAATCACTTCAAAGGGACAGGAAGGAGGAGCGAAATGACCAGCTGGAGTTGGAGTTCCCTTGCCAGGATTATGCATCAGGCATACCATACAATTTTTCACCACTCTCTCTGCACACTTACTGATCCCATCATTCTTCCAGACTGGAGCCAACATCTTACAAATTCCTTTAGAACTTATGTGCGCTACTCCATGCGCCATTGTCACCACTGCAAGCACATACGCGTCAGGCAGCATCCAACGCTGCTGTTCTGTCAAATCAATCCAACATCCATTTGAATCCAACTTGCCCATACTTTCTCTCCATACACGTTTCTCTTCCTCAGTTGCTTCTTTCTGAATCTCTTTCACACTTTCCATAGTATCCTCACACATTCCAGAGTCAGCAATCCATCTTGCAGACGTAGCAACATACATTCTGCTCATCGTGTCTCTAGCTGTCTGTTTAGCAATTTCATCAGCAAAAGCATTCCCACGACCAACATCATCCGTGATTGCTTTATGAGCACTGCACTTTACAATCGCAACTTCAGTCGGCAAGGTTAGAGATTCCAACAAGTCGTTAACTAGCTGACCATGTTGGATCTTAGTCCCATGGGACGTAATGAAACCTCTTTCTCTCCACAAACGGCCAAAACTATGGGCCACGCCAAATGCGTACTGACTATCTGTAAAGACATTCACTCTCTTTCCCTTAGCTAAAACACACGCTCTTGTTAGAGCTATTAATTCTGCAGCTTGGGCAGAATTCTGACTCACTCTTGCAGTCTCCACAATCGTCTTCAAAGTCGTTACTGCGTAAGCAGCAGTCACATCACCATTCTCCAATTTAAAACATGACCCGTCCACATACAGCGTACCATCTGGATCGGATAACGGAGTATCCTTTAAGTCGATGCGTCCTTTTGTCTCTTCCTCCGTTTTAAAACAACAATCATGTGGCTCGGAATCACTCGACTCTTGATCAGTCGGCAACAGCGTTGCTGGATTCAATACATTACATCTTTTGATCTGAATATGACTCGCTAGTAATGTCAGCTCGTAACCAGATAGTCTCGCACTGGTAAGGTGTTGTGTCTTCGTTCGATTCATGAGTGTATCCACTGCATGAGGAACCATGACTACTAGCATGTTGTTCATTACCAAACCAGCAGATTGTCGAATGGAAGCCGCAGCTGCCGCTGTAGCTCTCAAACAACTAGGCAACGCTCTAGCTACCGGATCTAATGTTGATGAAAAATACGCACAAGGGCGTTGTTTGTCACCAAACTTCTGTGTCAAAACACTCAACGCGCAACCTTCTCTCTCGTGAACATAGAGCGTGAATGGCTTGCTGTAATCGGGTGTACCCAATACAGGAGCTGAACAAAGTGCATTTCGTAATTCAGAAAAACTCTCCTGACATTCATCAGACCATGGCACCGGACTCGGAACATTTTTCCCAGTCAAAGCTACCAACGGTTTTGCTAAAAGAGAAAAATTTGGGATCCACTGCCTACAGTAAGAGGTAATACCTAGAAAGGCAAGTACTTCTCTCTGTGTGCGTGGAACACTCATCTGCGTAATTGCTTTTATTCTCTCTGGGGTCAACTTCCTTCCCTCCTTTGACAAGAGATGACCTAGGTAGGTCACTTCTTGGCAGCAGTATTGCATTTTCGAAGGTGACACCTTGTGATTCAAATTAGACAAATGATGCAATAACGAGATCGTAGCTGCTTTGCAAGTTTCCTTATCATCAGCAGCCACTAAAAGATCGTCTACATACTGTACTAGAGCGGAACCTGGAGGAAGGACAAAGGAATCTAACTGGCTTTTTAATGCTTGACTGTAAATAGATGGGCTCTCACAATAGCCTTGTGGAGCGCGTTTAAATCTGAAACTGCGACCTCCTAGACAGAAGCCGAAAATATCTCTGCTTTCCTCGGCTATCGGAATGCTGAAAAAGGCATTCTTCAAGTCGATGACTGAGAACCAAGTAGCTGTAGCAGGAATTAGTGTTAACAAGGCAGTAATGTCTGGCACTACAGGAAACTGCGGGACCACAATTTTATTAACCTCTCTAAGGTCGATAACAAACCTATAAACTGGAGGCTTTGTAGGATCAGTTCGTTTCAAAATCGGTAGTACAGGACTGTTACAGACATTTCCTCTCGTTTCTTCAACCACACCTTTCTTAATCAAATCTTGCACAATCAATAAAAGTGCACGTTCACCTTCACTAGATATTTTATATTGAGGAATTCTTGGAAATTTTACATTCGCTTTTAAAGTTACTACATATGGTGGTATTTCTAAAAGGCCTACATCATTAGGACCAGTCGCCCAAAGAGAATCAGGGAGTGAGCGTAGCTCTGGCGGGAGTGCATCCATTGACAAGTACATCGGAGAAGTGATATTTTTACCCAACGTAAGCTGTACTCCTTCCGGAGAACAGTACAATGTCGCATATAGTCGTTTTAACAAATCTAAACCAAGCAGATTTTCATTACAACCTGTCGTCAAAATCAGAGGTGCTTTCAAATGACATGGTCGAACAGAAATAGACAAAGGACCAGATATCGGGTTGTAAACAGGGGCGCCTGAAAAACCTACAGAAACATTTGTTGAGCCGGACAAAGGTGCGCCAGGGAGTTTCGCATGAATGATAGAACTTTTTGCGGCACCAGTATCCAACAGAAACGGTTCGACTACACCTGATGTTGCTACTGCGACATAAGGCCCACTCTGATCCACTGGAACTGATACTACTCCCTCTCTCTGTCCATGGCTGTCCTAGTACCCAATTTGCTGAAATCCCTCATCCACTTCACAATAATCTTCAACAAGATATTGTTGAGATCTATTTTGCTGGGCAGACTGTCCATTTCGTTGATCAAAGTGATTGGAAGGACGATCATTCGTTTGTGGAGGCATAGCACCTCGCCCTCGACCTCTAGAATTTTGCACAAAACCACCACGACCTCTCTGAGCTGCTGCTGCATTATTTTGCGCTAAGATCGGACATTCATTCTTGTAGTGACCCTCGTTCTTACAGTACGCACATTGGTTCCACTGATATTGAGGTCTTGATGTACTATAATCTGTTCTTTGATACGAACCCTGTTGCATATTAGTCTGATTCGTGCGAGGCGGATACGCCTGCTGCAAAAGAACTTTAGTCTTTAAATCCTTCGTTTTCTTTTCTGATTTCTCCTTTTCCTCTTTATCCCTGTTTTCGTAGTACTGTGCAGTCGCAAGTATTTGCGCAGTTGTGGACACAGCCCACGCACTCTCTGAATCTTTTAATTTATTGCATAATTCAGGTAACAAATTATGCACAAATTTATCGACAAACAGTCTTTGCCCTCCTTCTGTGCTCATGTCCTGACCACTATGATCTACAAAAGTCTCTTCGAACCTCGTGAAGAAGTCGGAGACACTTTCGTCTTTCTTCTGCCTGCATGCTGATAACTTGTCCCAATTAACACGCAATGCGGGCATCAGAGTCTTCATTAAATCAATTATTCTACCTGGAAGATTAGCAATTAGGGGTTCGGGTTTTGCTCCACCTACTTGCTGACCATCCGCTGCAGTGATAGCTGCCCAGTCACCACCTAAGGCAACTTGATGATCCTCTCTACGAATTTTAGCCCACACTGGTTGCGGAACTACGTTGCCAAATAACATATCAATGTCTGCTAAGTTCATTATACAAGCCTCAACTGTCTGTGTTAATTCCTTATAGTATCCAGCAGGATTCTTACGCGGATCTGGCAAGGCCTGCTTCACTGCTAGCACTTCAGCTCGCTTCCACGGAATGTGTATCCACACCCTTTGGAATTGCGCTGGAGCAGCTACAATACCATTATTTTGATCGGCTTGCACAGCTTCGCGCCAAATTGGAGGAACCTCCCTCATTGGATATTGGCGACTTAGCTTCGTCTTGCTTTTCTCCAAATCTCTTGGTGAACGAAGTGATGGATCATTCCTATAACTTAAAATCAGTTCCATCGCTTCTTCTATATTATCACCCACTATCATTCCAGCAGCAAAGTCTTTCTGAACCTTAATTAAATCTTCTAAATTAGATTCAACATCGTCTTCTTCTATTTCCTCACGTAACAACGAGCACATCTCGTCAAAGACGTACCGTTGTGTTGGTTCTTTCCACTGCATAAACGTATCTAGCACATCTCTCGTACTATATCTCCTACTCTTCGAAATCCATCTGAGAGCCGTGGAATCTAAAATTCCCCGTTCCTCAGTACTCGGAAGCTGACTACGTCTCTGAACAGAATCAGAAGTAGGAGTCTTGATTAAAGTTTTATAGAAAGGAGACAGCATATTAGATACAGAATCAGTGATTCTCCGACGAACAGAAAGTGGAGTCAACACACTCGCAGACGCAGAAAACACAGTAGAGGTAGGAACAGATAGCGGAACAGTAGAAGTATCAAGGAAGATAGTTTGTGGAACAGTAGGTGTAAGCGAGACAGATACAGGTATAGAAGCTGGCAATCCAGGAGGAGGAGGAGGAGCCGTAGGAACATTTACATTGACCATAGGAGGTACAGGAGCTTGATTCTGAGGGGCAGGAACAGGAATACCAGGTTGACCAGCAACCGGCAATTGTACATTCGGTAAAGGTGGAGCCGTAGCACCTTGTGCATACGGTGGAGGTGACCGTAACAAATAAGATAGCAGAGGATCGTTTTCAGAGTCCTCTAGTATCTTAGCTGTTTTCGATGGCAAGGCAGGATAGCACTTGTCGATCGCTAAATTGTGCTCTCTAATGGCCACCTCTATGGCTTTCTCACACTCGTTAGCCTGCAACTGCTTAGTTGCTTGTTCTAGGGTCAACTCTTCTTGCTCTTTTTGTTCTTTCTTTAACCTTTTCATTTCTCTCTGTTTGGATTCTTTTCGCCAGTAACGGAAAGAATCAAACATTGCCGGCCGGGCTTTCTTCCTAAACAATTTCGCTTCTAAATTATCAAGAATTTCGGGTTCAAAAACTACCATGTAGTGGCCAACTAAGGACACCATCCTTCTTAGTGTACCGGACCCACACCTCATTATAAGATATAGGACCCACACCATATTTACAATACAAGTCATACAGGGGAGTCCCAATCGGAGGAACCAGACATGAGTCCTCCAATCGTGAGTCACTGTTGCAACTAAAACAGGACAACATACAGTTTTTCCGACTTACCATTTTCAGTCCGGAACACAAAACAAACAAAACACGAAACAGATATGTGCACTCGAACCAAGAACTTAGGCCTACCAAAACGAACTGATGTATCGATACCCAAACTAAACCAAATAGATTATCGTAACTAGAACAACCAGTGATAATCTTACGAGACCAAACAAAACCAAGAACCGATCAAGGATTTTAGCAACCCTCACAAAGTAACTAGCTAGCTATCACTAAATACTTAACTGAGGCACTGAAGACGTCACCAAGGAGAAACCCGTCACGTTTCGCTGTACTAAGGACTGCACCTCGGGTCCAAGACAGGGAGACGGTCAAGGCAACGGCCCACTGCAGCCGTCCTGAACGGGAACCCTCGTGGAAGAGAACGTCGGGCCACTTTTGCGATATGCCGGGATCGATGAAGTGGGGCGCCTCCCTCAGGAATCTTCACACGAAGCTTCTCGAACTCTTCAGGCTTTTGGACCGGTACCGAATGACGTCGCCCCACGTTGGGCGCCAATTGGAGTTCTGGACTTTTTGGTTCCGTCCAGAGGTGTCAGGGAACAACACCCAAAGACCCCGGAGTTCCACCTGCCTTGGTGCACAAATGAACAGAAACACGGGCTTCTCGATGGTGGCGTCAAAGACCAAAGGTTTATTACTGCAGGGACACAGAAGTCACAGAAACTACGCATGGGCAGTAACTAGGAGCCTGTTCAAATTGTACAAAGAGGGTTGCTCCTTATATACTAAATTTTGGCCTTTAGGCGGATTCTTCACATGTTAGTACATTCCCAAACCTTTGTGTCATGAACAACAAATATTTGGTGTACACAGGAATCGTCGACAATATCTGATGTCAAAACATTACGAACGAGGGGTTCCCACTTTTCCATCATAATCTCATGTCAACTTTTCATTCAAGACCCGGACCGCCTCATCGTAAATTTCGTTACCTCCCCCTAATAAAGGCCCAGAAGGAAAGGAGCAGAGCCAGGTGCAGAAGATAGAAAAGCAGGATAAGGGATGTTTGTGGGTTGTAAATGGGCAAGGCTACCGGCTTCGGCCGCCTAATCGTGATCAGGACAATGGACACGAAGACCAGTTTAGCAGGACTGGCCTCGGGCAGAGGAGGCAGCCTTTGTCGAGTCATGCAGCTACAGCGTGATCTGGTTTAAGGTGTACGTGTCATGAAGGAGGTGAATCTCCGGCTAAGGCTACGTGTCCTTAATCGAAATGAAGTGATCAGAGGTTATTGCGTATGTGAGGGCAAGAAACACAAAATGGCGGCCATGATCTAAGATGGATGCCGTGGGTAGATCAGAAATGTGTTTATAAAAGGAGTACTCTTGCTCGTAGCGTAGCGAAAACACCAGGATATGCTAAATGGATCATTTGCGGTTCGCTGATACCAATATTATGTATTTCCGACAATATTGAAAACACGGGTTCAAATCGTCACGGAACCTCAGGGCGCTCTGCCTCAAATTCTACGTTACAGTGTGTAGTATAAGTTAGTCAATGGGTAGTGCGTGAAGAGCAGACGGAAAACGCCCTTAACCGTCTAAAAAAGTCAATGACTTAACAACAATACAACAGCTGTGCTCTCGCAACTACAATAGGGTGTCAACAAAATAGTACAATGACAAATGTAATTAAATAGACAGAAGCAGATTCTTTAGTGTTTTTCTTGTCACAGCAAGATGACGGTTTAATGTATCCAGACTTGAAGAACAATCACAGTTAGCCGACACGTGTTTCGTCGTGTACAGGTGAGTCAACACGACTCTTCAGGGCTGGTGATACAAAAATGACGTATGCATATTAAGTTGTGCGTCTTATCACTTTAACATACTGCATTGGTGACAAGGGTGCATCACACATGCAGTTGTGACGTGCGTATCCTTTTACACGTTGTGGGTGTGGTTCGTGATGACGTGAAATATATTTGGCGTGTTCCACTACAAGGATGTGTGTGGCTATCCTCGAGTGGTAGTGCACTGGAAGTGATGGGAAGTCATGATTGCGATTTATGTGTATAACAAGTGTTAGCAAGCACACGGTAATCCTGCACTATGAAGGTTGCAGACGTGAATAACCTAACATGCGAGTCTGAGCAGTCTAAAGTGCAGCTTGTATGTGAGAGTGGTGGTGATAAGTTCAAATTGGGGCGTGTGGACGAGGTGGACGAATTAAAATATCGGTGGTGCCCGAAGTGAAGTAAAGAAAAATACTCTCTCTCTGAAAGGTAGAGTCATTACCTTTAGACTCAACTCAGATAAAGTGAGTTGAGAATAGTCTGGTACTCGTAGTGGCATTCTGTATAGGTAGATTAGAGAGAGGGTGGAGGGAGAAATGAAAAGATCATGAGGAAGACATAGAAAAGGGGAAATGTCCGAGGACACCTATGTTAATCAAAGAAAACGGAAAAGAAAGGAATTCTAGTGGAGAGTGTTCTTACCACTGAGTGTTTATGTCCTCATATATAATGGTTAATTGGAATGGTACATCCAGTTATGTTAGGTGCAAGAGATAATCTTGCTGCTATGCTCCGCCCAGTAGGGTAGGTCAAAATTTCCAGAAATAGCACTATAGATAAATTAAAAAACATAGAGTACATATGCCATCAGGCTAGAGATGGAGTATATCGCGTCGCTCTGATTCACGTTTAAGGTAAAGTTAACAAAAGATAGAAAGCAAATTTGGAATATAAATGTACCTCAATACGGGTATGTATTAGGCTATACCGGGAGGGGATCCATCTGCTGAGACGCTTATGAAAACGAGTGCGTTTTCTCAATCGCGGTGTGCTGTGGAGGGAAAACATAAGTGTATGCGCACGCATTAGAAATACGAGGAATTGAGTTAAAATTTAAAAAGAAAGAAAAGGGCCGAGAAAAACGCGGTCATGGCCGGTCTCGGTTAGTTGCCAAAGGTGGTTTTAGCCTGATCGTGTAAGTTTATCAGACAAATTGAAAGGGTATCCGGTAGTCGTGGGGAAGGTAAAACTGCTTACCAGTAGTGCGGTATCCCTCCTCTGTTGTTTCCCGGTCGCCGTCTTTCGTAAACGGACACGTGACCGGAAGGGAGGTGTCTATTTATTGGAGTTTCACCATAGAAAATGCCGATTGTGTGCTATTAAAACAGAGCCGCCATGTTTGAGAGGGGAGCCGATAAGGCGAGATGCTCGGTAATTGTGTACTCCTGTGAATGTTAGACGAATGGTAGTGTGTAGAAGAGCCACACCTAATGAAAGGAGATAGTAGCGAGTATGGGAGTGGTATATATGGAATATCTCAGCTTGAGTAGTGGTCGGTTGAAAACAAAGTCGTTGAGACCACAGTGTTTTTTCACTGTATACACGAATCTCGGTCTGAGTGTACTGTAGATGAGTCGAAAGTGATTGGGTCGGTAAAGAGCTATTGTGGTTGCCAACGGGCAATGTGACCCGGTGCCCACAGACATTGTGATACTGATAGAGAAGCAAATGTATGAGATAGCTACTTAAAGGGTGAAGGTGCCACATCAACCAACACATCTGTGACCATGCTCATTATATTACCAACAGCATTTCATTCTGTGATGTTTAGCAAATGGTGTGGTTGATAACATGTAAAAGAACATAAAACAAGTAAAATACAAATCCATACAGTACATCATGAAATGTGCATTTGGCAGTACATACTATGTAAGATTAATCTACATTCCAAAAGGCATAGTTCTCTGAAAAATGTATTACATATGGTAATGTGAATCGGTGAATGGTAATTACCAGGATTACAGAAAGAACGTCTCATTTAGTGGATCCCAAGGGGTAATACTTAGTCACCCAAAAAGTATTGTAACTCAGGATCATAGTTAAGCCCATGTTCCACGCTTTGTAGGCGCATGATCCATGTAGCTTCCCTACGTCTGAGTGTCAGTTCTCGGTCACCCCCTCTAATGTTGAGGGGAATCATGTCAATCCCAAAGACACGCACTTTGATGTCATCCTCCAATGGTTGACATTCAGCTATGTGTAAAGCTACTGGGTATCTGGGATCTCTTTTTTGAATAGCTCTCATATGTTCTGCAATTCTTTCTTTAAGAGCCCTGATGGTGCTGCCTACATAAATCTTGCCTCATTGGCACTCGATTATGTATACTACGAATTTCGTTAGGCAAGTGATGTTGTGTTTAATTTTGTATATTGTACCTTCAGGACACTTAAACGTTTTAGTGCCATGTTTACCCCAAATACACATGGAACAAAAACCACATTTGTGGAATCCTAGGCCTCGTGTGGTCAGCCAGTCCCGAGCTGTGGTATTTGGGGGAACTGTGGGGCTCAATTTGTTTCTCAGAGTAAAGCCCTTTCTGTATGTAATGGAAGGTTTGTCTGGAAGAAATTCTTTAAGAACAGGATCTTCTGTTAAGAGTTTCCAGTGTTTATTAAAGCTCTTTCTAGTGGTTTGGTTGAGTTCGTTGAATTCTGTTATCAGTCTAATTTGCTGGCCGGAGGAACCTGGCTCCGTGCGTGTCTTTAAACAATCTGGTCTTGGGATGACTCTGGTCCTTTGTTCTGCTTTCTTGAGGGATGCATGTGAGTATCCTCTCTTTCGGAATCTGTCTTTCATGTTGGAGATGCAATTTTCAAATTCAGTGGATTCGCTACAGTTACGTTTGGCTCTTAGAAATTCGCCATATGGGATGGACCGTATCTGGTGCTCGGGGTGGAAACTAGACGCATGGAGTATAGAATTGCAGGAAGTGGGTTTCCTAAACAGTTTGGAGTGTAGTAGGTTGTCCTTCACATAGAATTCAAGGTCTAGAAACTCCATATTTGTAAGGCTGTGTCGCATGGTAAAGCTAATTTCCCACGTATTATTGTTCAGATGTTCAAAGAAGGAAAAAAGTAGTTCCTCAGAACCTGACCATAGGAGGAAACAATCGTCCCCCAAAAGACTATGGAGTCGACGTATTTCATTCCTTTGGTGCCCCAAATCAAGTCAGCCTCCAAAGCCCCCATGAAGAGATTAGCGAAGGAGGGTGAAAATTTGGAGCCCATGCTACTCCCTTTTTCTGTCGATACCACTTACGATCAAAGATGAAGAAATTGTTCTCTAGGATAATAGTCATCATATGTAATAGCATGTTGGTATGTGCCCAGAGTGAGGCCGGTCTGTTAGATAATAGTTTCGTAATGGCTGATATACCCAGTTCAGGGTTGATACTGGTGTACAAAGACACCACATCCATGGTGACTAGTATAGTGTCTTGTTGCCATTCCATGTCTGACATGATGCTCAGTATGTGTTTGGAATCTTGTATATATGATGGCAGGTCCTTGACTAGAGGTCCCAAGAAAAGATCAACATATTCAGCGATTCTTTCGGTGAGACCCCCAATTCCCGATACTATCGGTCTCCCAGGAGGAAACGGTAAATTCTTGTGAACTTTCGGCATTGTGTACAACCAGGGATACGTGGGTCTGAAGACTTTAAGGTAAAGGTACTCATTGTCATCCAGAAGACCAGATTGTTTCCAATTCAGTAGAAGTCCATTAAGTACAAGTGTTAAAGGACCCATGGGGTTATGGGTGAGTAACTCATAACATGAGTCATCATTAAGTTGGCCCTGGATCTCGTTGTTATAGTCGGCCAGATCCATGACCACCACATTGCCCCCTTTGTCTGCCTCCCTGATGATGATGTTGGAATTATTGCTTAAAGTGGAAAGTGCTAGCCGTTCCCCTTTAGTCAAATTGTCCTTGTATTTGAATTTAGTATTTAAGTTCTTGGTGTTAGTTCTATTTAAATCCTCAAGAACATGTCTATGAAAGTTATCAATCACATTGCCCCCTGATAACGTGGGGGTCCATTTGGATTTACTTTTCAAACCACTCGCCATACTGTAGTCAGTTTCAACATCAAGCTCCTCAAGTAACCTTTCCATTTCAAGGGGACTATCCTCCCTGTCTGTTAAAGAAAGAAGCAAGTGTGTAGATTGCACATCTTTAATGGTCAAAGATACATCATCAAAAACATTCGGAATGTGTCTGGATTGTCTCTGAGTGTCCTGTTGTCCAGCAAAATGTTTCTTTAGCTTAAGATTGCGTATTAATCTGAAAATATCAATCTTAGTTTGGCACATGTCACCAGTAGCATAGGGATTAAAGTTCAGGCCTCTACTAAGTAAGGAGATCATGTCCGGTGTGAGAGGATGTGAGGAAAGATTAATGACTTGTACTGTGTCAACTAGTGTGGTTAGTTCCTCTGTGTCCCTGATCTCAGTTTCCTGCGATAATCTTCGCCTGTTCCTACGTTTGCCCCTGTGGGGTTTGGGTCTGCAACGACCCTTGGTGGTTGTGTCCTGTTGCCCTTCCTGACACGTTCCATTTCTAAAAAAAAGGTTGAGCTGTTGGCCTCTGTATTGGCTAGAATTTCATTCTCAATTTCGCTGAGTCCGGTAGAGCTCAGTGAAGTGGTGCTGGAATTGACAGAACTGGTGGTTGTAGATCTACCTGTCTGTGAGCCTGCTTTGGGCTTGGGGATCAGAGAGTCATATTTCCGATCAAAAGTGTAAATTCTGCCATTTTTATAGTCTGTCTCATCTCTCTTGATCTGACGTGCTTTCCTATTTTTGATTTCGGCTTGATGTTTGAGAAGAATCTCATCTAGTAGAGTATAGTTCTTGACGGTGGATTCAGGTTTGTTTAAATCTTTGATCTCCTGTTCTACAGTGGAGATTTCTAATTGTAATTTGGTGGTTTTACGGTCAGCACTCTCAATGAGAATATCCATAGGTGTAATGGAATTCTGGTTGAGAGAGTCTTCCCATTTGGTCATGAGATCTAGGTCCAGATCGTCATAAGTTGGGAAAATGTGGGACCGTAGTCCTCTAGGAACTAGTTTGAGCCTTAGGTAGTGTTTCAGGGTTGCTCCATCCCACCAACGGGAATTCTCTTGCTTTTTGAGTTTCTCAAGTTTAATGAACTTATCTCTCAGACCCTCTATACGTGCAGGACCTGTCGTGGCCGATGCCTGGTGTGTGGGCATGCCTTTGGCCAGATTTTCAAAGAGATCTGCCGCTGCTTTATCTCTGTCCATGGTGTGCTGGACAAGTATGAGAGGTATGTGAGAAAGGAAGTTAAGTAGTAACGTGGAGGCACCCAATCTGACAAAAATAATGGAAACAGCTGTTTAGGGGTTTTTAGGAGAATTCAGATACTAGGGGCGCTCTGCCTCAAATTCTACGTTACAGTGTGTAGTATAAGTTAGTCAATGGGTAGTGCGTGAAGAGCAGACGAAAAACGCCCCTAACCATCTAAAAAAGTCAATGACTTAACAACAATACAACAGCTGTGCTCTCGCAACTACAATAGGGTGTCAACAAAATAGTACAATGACAAATGTAATTAAATAGACAGAAGCAGATTCTTTAGTGTTTTTCTTGTCACAGCAAGATGACGGTTTAATGTATCCAGACTTGAAGAACAATCACAGTTAGCCGACACGTGTTTCGTCGTGTACAGGTGAGTCAACACGACTCTTCAGGGCTGGTGATACAAAAATGACGTATGCATATTAAGTTGCGCGTCTTATCACTTTAACATACTGCATTGGTGAAAAGGGTGCATCACACATGCAGTTGTGACGTGCGTATCCTTTTACACGTTGTGGGTGTGGTTCGTGATGACGTGAAATATTTTTGGCGTGTTCCACTACAAGGATGTGTGTGGCTATCCTCGAGTGGTAGTGCACTGGAAGTGATGGGAAGTCATGATTGCGATTTATGTGTATAACAAGTGTTAGCAAGCACACGGTAATCTTGCACTATGAAGGTTGCAGACGTGAATAACATAACATGCGAGTCTGAGCAGTCTAAAGTGCAGCTTGTATGTGAGAGTGGTGGTGATAAGTTCAAATTGGGGCGTGTGGACGAGGTGGACGAATTAAAGTATCGGTAGTGCCCGAAGTGAAGTAAAGAAAAATACTCTCTCTCTGAAAGGTAGAGTCATTACCTTTAGACTCAACTCAGATAAAGTGAGTTGAGAATAGTCTGGTACTCGTAGTGGCATTCTGTATAGGTAGATTAGAGAGAGGGTGGAGGGAGAAATGAAAAGATCATGAGGAAGACATAGAAAAGGGGAAATGTCCGAGGACACCTATGTTAATCAAAGAAAACGGAAAAGAAAGGAATTCTAGTGGAGAGTGTTCTTACCACTGAGTGTTTATGTCCTCATATATAATGGTTAATTGGAATGGTACATCCAGTTATGTTAGGTGCAAGAGATAATCTTGCTGCTATGCTCCGCCCAGTAGGGTAGGTCAAAATTTCCAGAAATAGCACTATAGATAAAAGGAAAAACATAGAGTACATATGCCATCAGGCTAGAGATGGAGTATATCGCGTCGCTCTGATTCACGTTTAAGGTAAAGTTAACAAAAGATAGAAAGCAAATTTGGAATATAAATGTACCTTAATACGGGTATGTATTAGGCTGTACCGGGAGGGGATCCATCTGCTGAGACGCTTATGAAAACGGGTGCGTTTTCTCAATCGCGGTGTGCTGTGGAGGGAAAACATAAGTGTATGCGCACGCATTAGAAATGCGAGGAATTGAGTTAAAATTTAAAAAGAAAGAAAAGGGCCGAGAAAAACGCGGTCATGGCCGGTCTCGGTTAGTTGCCAAAGGCGGTTTTAGCCTGATCGTGTAAGTTTATCAGACAAATTGAAAGGGTATCCGGTAGTCGTGGAGAAGGTAAAACTGCTTACCAGTAGTGCGGTATCCGTCCTCTATTGTTTCCCGGTCGCCGTCTTTCGTAAACGGACGCGTGACCGGAAGGGAGGTGTCTATTTATTGGAGTTTCACCATAGAAAATGCCGATTGTGTGCTATTAAAACAGAGCCGCCATGTTTGAGAGGGGAGCCGATAAGGCGAGATGCTCGGTAATCGAGTACTCCTGTGAATGTTAGACGAATGGTAGTGTGTAGAAGAGCCACACCTAATGAAAGGAGATAGTAGCGAGTATGGGAGTGGTATATATGGAATATCTCAGCTTGAGTAGTGGTCGGTTGAAAACAAAGTCGTTGAGACCACAGTGTTTTTTCACTGTATACACGAATCTCGGTCTGAGTGTATTGTAGATGAGTCGAAAGTGATTGGGTCGGTAAAGAGCTATTGTGGTTGCCAACGGCCAATGTGACCCGGTGCCCATAGACATTGTGATACTGATAGAGAAGCAAATGTATGAGATAGCTACTTAAAGGGTGAAGGTGCCACATCAACCAACACATCTGTGACCATGCTCATTATATTACCAACAGCATTTCATTCTGTGATGTTTAGCAAATGGTGTGGTTGATAACATGTAAAAGAACATAAAACAAGTAAAATACAAATCAATACAGTACATCATGAAATGTGCATTTGGCAGTACATACTATGTAAGATTAATCTACATTCCAAAAGGCATAGTTCTCTGAAAAATGTATTACATAAGGTAATGTGAATCGGTGAATGGTAATTACCAGGATTACAGAAAGAACGTCTCATTTAGTGGATCCCAAGGGGTAATACTTAGTCACCCAAAAAGTATTGTAACTCAGGATCGTAGTTAAGCCCATGTTCCACGCTTTGTAGGCGCATGATCCATGTAGCTTCCCTACGTCTGAGTGTCAGTTCTCGGTTACCCCCTCTAATGTTGAGGGGAATCATGTCAATCCCAAAGACACGCACTTTGATGTCATCCTCCAATGGTTGACATTCAGCTATGTGTAAAGCTACTGGGTATCTGGGATCTCTTTTTTGAATAGCTCTCATATGTTCTGCAATTCTTTCTTTAAGAGCCCTGATGGTGCTGCCTACATAAATCTTGCCGCATTGGCACTCGATTATGTATACTACAAATTTCGTTAGGCAAGTGATGTTGTGTTTAATTTTGTATATTGTACCTTCAGGACTCTTAAACGTTTTAGTGCCATGTTTACCCCAAATACATATGGAACAAAAACCACATTTGTGGAATCCTAGGCCTCGTGTGGTCAGCCAGTCCCGAGCTGTGGTATTTGGGGGAACTGTGGGGTTACTTGATCGTAAGTGGTATCGAAAGGAATAAAATACGTCGACTCCATAGTCTTTTGGGGACGATACATCAACAATTGTTTCCTCTTATGGTCAGGTTCTGAGGAACTACTTTTTTCCTTCTTTGAACATCTGAACAATAATACGTGGGAAATTAGCTTTACCATGCTACACAGCCTTACAAATATGGAGTTTCTAGACCTTGAATTCTATGTGAAGGACAACCTACTACACTCCAAACTGTTTAGGAAACCCACTTCCTGCAATTCTATACTCCATGCGTCTAGTTTCCACCCCGAGCACCAGATACGGTCCATCCCATATGGCAAATTTCTAAGAGCCAAACGTAACTGTAGCGAATCCACTGAATTTGAAAATTGCATCTCCAACATGAAAGACAGATTCCGAAAGAGAGGATACTCACATGCATCCCTCAAGAAAGCAGAACAAAGGACCAGAGTCATCCCAAGACCGGATTGTTTAAAGACACGCACGGAGCCAGATTCCTCCGGCCAGCAAATTAGACTGATAACAGAATTCAACGAACTCAACCAAACCACTAGAAAGAGCTTTAATAAACACTGGAAACTCTTAACAGAAGATCCTGTTCTTAAAGAATTTCTTCCAGACAAACCTTCCATTACATACAGAAAGGGCTTTACTCTGAGAAACAAATTGAGCCCCACAGTTCCCCCAAATACCACAGCTCGGGACTGGCTGACCACACGAGGCCTAGGATTGCACAAATGTGGTTTTTGTTCCATGTGTATTTGGGGTAAACATGGCACTAAAACGTTTAAGGGTCCTGAAGGTATAATATACAAAATTAAACGCAGCATCACTTGCCTAACGAAATTCGTAGTATACATAATCGAGTGCCAATGCGGCAAGATTTATGTAGGCAGCACCATCAGGGCTCTTAAAGAAAGAATTGCAGAACATATGAGAGCTATTCAAAAAAGAGATCCCAGATACCCAGTAGCTTTACACATAGCTGAATGTCAACCATTGGAGGATGACATCAAAGTGCGTGTCTTTGGGATTGACATGATTCCCCTCAACATTAGAGGGGGCAACCGAGAACTGACACTCAGACGTAGGGAAGCTACATGGATCATGCGCCTACAAAGCGTGGAACATGGGCTTAACTACGATCCTGAGTTACAATACTTTTTGGATGACTAAGTATTACCCCTTGGGATCCACTAAATGAGACGTTCTTTCTGTAATCCTGGTAATTACCATTCACCGATTCACATTACCATATGTAATACATTTTTCAGAGAACTATGCCTTTTGGAATGTAGATTAATCTTACATAGTATGTACTGCCAAATGCACATTTCATGATGTACTGTATTGATTTGTATTTTACTTGTTTTATGTTCTTTTACATGTTATCAACCACACCATTTGCTAAACATCACAGAATGAAATGCTGTTGGTAATATAATGAGCATGGTCACAGATGTGTTGGTTGATGTGGCACCTTCACCCTTTAAGTAGCTATCTCATACATTTGCTTCTCTATCAGTATCACAATGTCTATGGGCACCGGGTCACATTGGCCGTTGGCAACCACAATAGCTCTTTACCGACCCAATCACTTTCGACTCATCTACAGTACACTCAGACCGAGATTCGTGTATACAGTGAAAAAACACTGTGGTCTCAACAACTTTGTTTTCAACCGACCACTACTCAAGCTGAGATATTCCATATATATCACTCCCATACTCGCTACTATCTCCTTTCATTAGGTGTGGCTCTTCTACACACTACCATTCGTCTAACATTCACAGGAGTACTCGATTACCGAGCATCTCGCCTTATCGGCTCCCCTCTCAAACATTGCGGCTCTGTTTTAATAGCACACAATCGGCATTTTCTATGGTGAAACTCCAATAAATAGACACCTCCCTTCCGGTCACGTGTCCGTTTACGAAAGACGGCGACCGGGAAACAACAGAGGAGGGATACCGCACTACTGGTAAGCAGTTCTACCTTCTCCACGACTACCGGATACCCTTTCAATTTGTCTGATAAACTTACACGATCAGGCTAAAACCGCCTTTGGCAACTAACCGAGACCGGCCATGACCGCGTTTTTCTCGGCCCTTTTCTTTCTTTTTAAATTTTAACTCAATTCCTCGCATTTCTAATGCGTGCGCATACACTTATGTTTTCCCTCCACAGCACACCGCGATTGAGAAAACGCACCCGTTTTCATAAGCGTCTCAGCAGATGGATCCCCTCCCGGTACAGCCTAATACATACCCGTATTAAGGTACATTTATATTCCAAATTTGCTTTCTATCTTTTGTTAACTTTACCTTAAACGTGAATCAGAGCGACGCGATATACTCCATCTCTAGCCTGATGGCATATGTACTCTATGTTTTTCCTTTTATCTATAGTGCTATTTCTGGAAATTTTGACCTACCCTACTGGGCTGAGCATAGCAGCAAGATTATCTCTTGCACCTAACATAACTGGATGTACCATTCCAATTAACCATTATATATGAGGACATAAACACTCAGTGGTAAGAACACTCTCCACTAGAATTCCTTTATTTTCCGTTTTCTTTGATTAACATAGGTGTCCTCGGACATTTCCCCTTTTCTATGTCTTCCTCATGATCTTTTCATTTCTCCCTCCACCCTCTCTCTAATCTACCTATACAGAATGCCACTACGAGTACCAGACTATTCTCAACTCACTTTATCTGAGTTGAGTCTAAAGGTAATGACTCTACCTTTCAGAGAGAGAGTATTTTTCTTTACTTCACTTTGGGCACCACCGATACTTTAATTCGTCCACCTCGTCCACACGCCCCAATTTGAACTTATCACCACCACGCTCACATACAAGCTGCACTTTAGACTGGTCAGACTCGCATGTTATGTTATTCACGTCTGCAACCTTCATAGTGCAGGATTACCGTGTGCTTGCTAACACTTGTTATACACATAAATCGCAATCATGACTTCCCATCACTTCCAGTGCACTACCACTCGAGGATAGCCACACACATCCTTGTAGTGGAACACGCCAAATATATTTCACGTCATCACGAACCACACCCACAACGTGTAAAAGGATACGCACGTCACAACTGCATGTGTGATGCACCCTTGTCACCAATGCAGTATGTTAAAGTGATAAGACGCGCAACTTAATATGCATACGTCATTTTTGTATCACCTGTACACGACGAAACACGTGTCGGCTAACTGTGATTGTTCTTCAAGTCTGGATACATTAAACCGTCATCTTGCTGTGACAAGAAAAACACTAAAGAATCTGCTTCTGTCTATTTAATTACATTTGTCATTGTACTATTTTGTTGACACCCTATTGTAGTTGCGAGAGCACAGCTGTTGTATTGTTGTTAAGTCATTGACTTTTTTAGACTGTTAAGGGCGTTTTCCGTCTGCTCTTAACGCACTACCCATTGACTAACTTATACTACACACTGTAACGTAGAATTTGAGGCAGAGCGCCCCTAGTATCTGAATTCTCCTAAAAACCCCTAAACAGCTGTTTGCTTATGTGTAACATTTTGGTGGTTTCAATGTGTGGCATTCACTAACTAATGAGTGACACTTTCTTGCAAGTAAATCTAAGCTGTAACTAGTATTTTTGTGCTTTTCTATGAATTTTCGATTATTATGTAAGGTAAAAGCCCAGCTACTGTAGTTAACATCAATGGCCAGACAAACAGAAACCTTGCAATACAAACAACTCATCAACGTGTCCAAGATGACAAGTAAATGAAGTTGTAACAAAGATAAGCATGTGCCCCTACATTTGCTGTACCTCAAATAGCTTTATTGTACAATGCCACTAAGTTACATAATTTCCTCATTAGAAAAACCAAGAAGTTCCTCCGACTTTCAAATAACTAAAGGGTTCTGATGAAAACAAAACTGCCCCCGACCTACCAGCTGAGAGTTACAAGAGCGGATCTCAGCTGCTACTATTGCTTAATACAGATTAAAAACCATCTGAAGTTTGGTAAAGGTCCTCAATCGATCCTAATGGCACATACAAAGTACCACTACCAACACCCTATCAACCATGCACCCAAAGCGCGCTGAGAAACCTCGCTGTGAGTATAATCGATATTTACTGGACAAACATTAAGGGGCACCTAAGTACTCAACAATTCAAAAGTGGCTCAGGTCTATCCTATGGAACGTGCTACATAAATACCAACACAGTACTTAAAAGAAATCATTATTAAAATCTGCTCCACGTGTTACCTCTTTAATAGGCCGACCAGCCTGTGACCTTGTGCAGATGTTTGAAATCGTGCCAGTGACAATCTGCCCTCTTCTGTTTTAATTTTTCCACCTTTACTGTCCCTCCCTCAGAACTCACTTTCGCAAATATATGATGCTGCTTAGAACATCACTTCAGGACCTCTCTGTCCCAGGTGGAGCCCGACTCAATTCCGAACAGGATGTGAGGTCCCAACAACACTCTTCATTCTCACTGGTGCCTAGTGTTGGCAAGTGGGGCAGAAGAAAAACAAATTAAAACAGATTGCCAGCCTTTGCTTACTTACTGAGCAGGCCCCCTCCCTTTAGGAATCAATCAGGAAAGCATCAAGATTACGGGGCCGCTCTCTGTCCATGTGGGACCCGGCCAAACAGGAAAGATATGCGAGGCCCACATGAAGAAGGTACAGACAGATGCAGCCTTCTCGTATCATATATGTAATGTAGAACATAAGCAAGCAAGAGCTGTGAGCTAGAGCAACAATCACCAAGAGAGAATAAGAGAGCTGCACTCGAGACACAGTGAGTTCAGGTTCCTGCAGGTCGGTGTACTGATGCTGGGCTGCAGCTGTTGCTTTGGCGATAAAACAATGTGCACAGTTTTAATTAGTTTGTTGTGCATGTATTTAGCAAGAATTACTTTTCAAATGATATTGCTCAATGACACTAATGCAGGTTAAATTGTCAGTGCTGCAGTGCTTCACAATTGTGAATGCGAAAAAGCTAATAAAATATAATACAGATCTTCCTTTGACCGATTTTAATAAACAGTCTCTCTACTTGGGACCTCTATTCAGAAAAAACGCCAACCTTTCTCTCGAAAAGCTCGAGGTTTACACATCTCACTATCCACGTGACGCCACAATATGAACTCAAGTAAAAATGGGCTTACCATTGTCTATTCTTATCTCACGAGACCCTGGACACCTTCAGAAGCAGTTATTTCCGCGCACCTATAACCTCCTTAACCAATTCTGGCCTTGTGCCTTATTGGCGCTCTATAATTGCAGGTAGATTCTGGACTGTCTACAAGACTGGCTGCAGGCAGGCTCAGGCAGCGAGCCACCGCAAGCCGTGGCAATTCAAGTTTACACCCGGGCCCGCTTCCAGTGATAGCTGTCCAGGCTGCTGTCCTGACTGACACAGTCCCGGACGGGGCCATCCAAATTCTGTCTCTGTGCCGTACAATATTGACTCCAAGAGGGGGGGGGGGGTGGATTATAACAGCTGATAGCACACGCTGGCCCGGGCCGATGCGAGCTGCTACAGGCAGCGCTGCGAGCGTCGCGGCCGGCACCGTAATTATGATTATAGGGCTCCTGCTGCAATTATTTGCAGGGTTCAGCCACGGTTATTTGCAGCGCTCCCTCTGGCTACGTTACTGTTATATGCGGCGCTCCCTCCATAATTTGCCGTGCTGCCCGCAAACTAGCCAGCCACCCTTTAGCTCTTAATACAAACTCCCCACGCTACGGCAGAGCGGGATCACTCATGATCATTGATTTAAATTTACCGCCGCGGCCGGACAGTGTGAGCAGTGCTATCACGTAGCCTAGGCTGCCAACGTCTCAAACTTTGAACTGCGGTCGTATTAGGAGCCAGAACGCAACCAGTGAACGTCATCGCGTCAGCACTCCGCAAGTAGACAGGGAAAAAATACTACCCACAAAACGGGAGGCCAAATGGCTGTGTTGTTTGCGCGCATTTTAACCCCTTCGACGTTGATGACGAGCTGGGCTCGTCATGGTGTAGCCCGTTTGCACGCTGATGACGAGCCCAGCTCGTCACATAACATGCGATTTAGAAAAACTCAGCGCAGGAGAGGAATTCCGCTAGCGCGCATGGAGTTAAGAATAACTTGCATTTAAGCGCTTATTTATTATGGTCTACATTGTGCAACTACGAGTCTGTCTTCGTATACACTCTTTCTGTAGTTCTGTCACGTGACTGTGTGGGTGGTGCACGGCAGTTAAATGGCACCTGCTAATATTTAAAAAAACTCGGTGAACAAGCCTGCTGGTCAGGCGAAATGCGTCCGAAGGGCTGACTATGAAATAAATTATTTTGGCCAAAACATGGTGTCATCAACTCATTGTACTTGGATGCATGGGAGTGGAGGCAATATATATATATATATTCACTGAAAAAACCATAGGTTATAAACCATATATAGTTAGGAATTAGCATTTACAAAACCTTGAAAATTCACTGAAAAAACCATAGGTTATAGACGATATATAGTTAGGGATTAGCATTTATAAAACCTTATTTTACTCACACAAAACCATTGAAATTCGCATATATAGTTAGTTGCACTAACTATATATCGCGCACCCGCAATCCACTGCTGATGATGTCACATATTACATCATTCATGACATGGTCAGTGACATCACTGATGACATCACTGATGACATCATCCCGTGACTGTATGTTTCTGTAAAGTTAAAATATGTCTTACATATTGAAGAATGAGTGGATGTATAAGTGTCTGGATGAAGGATTTAGTAGGTGCATGACTGACTGTATGAGAGAGTGATTAAATGTGTCTCACTGAGTGCATGGGTTAGTGACTAAACTGTCTTAATTTGTGCATCATTATATCTGTTGTTCTGTAAACTGCTGCATGTGTTGATCAGTAGCTATATGAGTAACTATATGGGTTATTGATTGGTTGCCCAAGTATTTGTATGGGAGAGTGAGTGTGTGTGTGGGGGTGGCTGGGAGGTGTGTGACTCTGTGCATACATGTGTGAACAGTTGATTCACAAGATGTTTGTGTTCAAAACTGCATGTGGAAACAGCTGTATGGGTGGTTGACTGTGTGCATGAGTGTATTGGTGAGTGAATGGATATCTCAGTGCTATATTTCAAAGTAAGTACATATGTAAAACACAGTACATGTGAGAGTTGACATATATAAATTACTGTGTATAAGAGCCAGTGAATGTGTGAGTGGCTGCATGGATCATTGAAAACGTGTATCAGTGATTGTATGAGAGAGTAAATATGTGTTAGAATATGTTTCAATAAGTAAGGTGTGTATAAATGTATAGTTGAGGAAATGGAGGTGTGATTGATTTGTTGCATGACTGACTAGGTGTATGAGTAACTCCATGGATGAGTGACAATCTGTGAGTGTCTGTTTACACTGAGTGTATCTAAGGTTATATTAGAGTCTGAAAAGGTTAATCGTATTATCACATGAATGATGTCATCAGTAATGTTGTCAGTGATGTCATTTGAGTTGTCAACAGTGATGTCATCAGTGATGTCACTGACCATGTCATGAATGATGTAATATGTGACATCATCAGCAGTAGATTGCGGGTGCGCGATATATAGTTAGTGCAACTAACTATATATGCGAATTTCAATGTTTTTGTGTGAGTAAAATAAGGTTTTGTAAATGCTAATCCCTAACTATATATGGTCTATAACCTATGGTTTTTTCAGTGAATTTTCAAGGTTTTGTAAATGCTAATTCCTAACTATATATGGTTTATAACCTATGGTTTTTTCAGTGAATTTCAATGGTTTTTTAATAGCAAATATCAAAAGCTGTAAAATGTATTCTTCTTTTAAAGGAAAAATATATTTTATATGTTTTTAATATAATTTTTTATGTATATATATTTTTTTTATTATTTTTTGTTTGTTTCGCTACCGGTCCGTGCACCGGGTAGCTTCCCCTTAGCTCAATTTGGTGCCGCGACCCGGTCCGCGAACCGGTAAACGTTCCGTTAGCGCAACTGCCGCGTTAGAAAACAACATCCTGATGCGTCGCATAAGCGCGACGTATCGCGTTGCCGCGTGATGCGTCAGCGCTCCCGGAAGCGCTCCGGAGCGCTACAGAGTGCGACGGGCAGCGCCCCGGAATCGCTCAGGGGCACGGCCCGGGGCGCGTAACGTAAGTGTAACAGGTCATGTGACCTGAAAATAACACTTTTTATTGGTTCTGAACATTTTTTTTTTCAAAATGATGAAAGCCCCCACCTTTTTACCTCATTCTTACTTTCTACTTCCAGAGAGCAAGACCTGTTTTTTAGAATGGCTTCTATTTTAGCTGCAGCTGGTGCTTCTCAGCAACCACCACCACCATCACCACCAAAAGGACCACCTCCAACACTGGACTTTGGTGTAGAGGAAGATAATGAGGATGAAGAGGAGGAGGAGGAAGAGCAAGTAAAGCTGTTCCTGACAGAAACACCATTGCAGAGCCATTCCCAAGCACAAGTAAGGGATCTTGCTGCCAACCCCCCAAATGTCATCCCCAGCACCTCCAGTGGACAAAGCTCATTCGCCGGACCAGAAGGCCGAGAAATGGTCTACAATTTTCAAACTCCTTTTGAAAACTACAAAATAGTTTGTATATATTGTGGAGGAACTATCAGTTTTGGAGAAAAGAGTATTACTTTGAAGACAAAACATTGATTCCTTTTGATTTTTTTTTGCTCCTGTTGAGACATGTTCTAACCCTGCTTTTTTGTTATTTCCCCTAAAAAAACACTAAAAAAACACAAAATAGTTTTCAAAAATCCTAAAAAATCAAAAATAATTCTGAAAATTAATTTAAAAAAATAAAAAAGAAGAAAAAGAATAAAAAAACAGTTCTTTTCAGAACTACCTTCCATTTATATCAAAATTGCTAACATTTTTACACCCTGTCTTTCTTTTTTTCTCTTTGTTGCGCTTCCCGGAGCGCTGCCCGGTTCGCGTACCGGGTGCTCCCCCTGCGATTTTTTAATTTTTTTTTTTTTTTGGTCTGTATGAGCGTCCTTAGCCCCCCTCAGAAAACCTAAAGGGTCAGGAAGTGTCTACTGTGCCCCCTTCTACCCATTCCGAACATTTTTTGCCCTCCATCTTGTGTCTCAATTCTACCGAAACACAAAATGGAGGACTCCTTTAACGCTGCGGGACGCGTACCGGGCCGTGAACCGGTGTGCGCTCGCTAAAAAAAGGTGGGAAAGTAATTTACAGAAAAACCACTGGAGACACTTTCATCAAATATAGAATAGGCCCTACTACATAGCAGTCCCTACCATTTACCCAAATTTGATGGAATTCCATTGAGAAAATTATGCTGTTGGCCTGACTAAATATCCTGAGGTAAATTACATGACAGAAACACATATGAAGTGTTAGAATTGACAACCAATTAAAATGTTACTTTCATTTTCTACTATTATTTCAAGACATTTGATTGGTTATGTACCTGAATATATATAAAGAAAGAGAGAGAAACAAAGCCATTTTGACTACTACTTCCTGAAGTACATTTCGAGAGCATTTTCACTGTCAACTTTAACTTCTTTTTCAAAGGTAAGATATAATTTAAAAAATTTGAAAGGAGAACTATGTTATGCACTTTAAATTAAATAAGGAAAACGTTTTCAGATAGTTACATACTGTCCCTCTGTAAGAGTTAGTCATTGAGAAAGACTTAATTATTTAAATTATTGAATGAGTTAGGCTTCTGTGGTATAATTATGAATTTACTTAGGCTTCATCACAGGCACTTTTTAATAGTACTACTTCCTGCCTGAAACCATGCACTGCCCAAAGATTACTTCACTGTTAAAAACTCACAAGCACCTGTCTGAACTTAAACCCAACAGTGCCCTATCTCCACTGATACATTTTTTAATGCAATTTACAGCAAGAAAATGGAAGCACAGCAAAAAGAAAATACAATTTCATTTGAAATTAAGATTGAAAGCAATCCAAACCAAGAAAAAGAAGAACTAGACTTTATGGATGAATCAGTAGACCAACAATTATTAAAATGTGCTGAAGAATGTGAATGTGATTCTTGGAATGAAAAGGAGGACATTCCTGATGATTTAATGTTACAAATTGTCTTAGATTTTGAAAAATCTGATCAATAAATTTAAATTTTAAAAGTTAAAATTGTTTGAGACATTATTCTTTTTAATATGAACATTATGAAATAGTACCCAAAAAGATAAAATATAAACTGAGACTTAAAATATACTGTGCAACTTTTTTGTGTTACATAGTAAGTTTGCTCATACTTCCTTTCTCTCACTATATTATCTCCAATGTGTATTTAACATCTCTTTATCATCTCCTGCCTCCATGTTCTTTCTGCTTTCCTCACAGACTATGCTATGAATTCCATATACCACACTAACTTCTGAAACAACATGCAAGATATCTACAAAGGAAACGGTGTATATTTATTTTTAGACTCTGCATTGGTACCTATATGTTGGTACTTAAATAAAAAATAAAAAAAATACAACAAAAAGAACAATCAATAAACATACAATATTTGAACATTCTTTCATTCTTTTTTCCCTATATTACGCTCCCCAGACCGCTTCCCGGTGCGCGTACCGGGCTCTCCCCCCGCAAAAAAAACGATAAGAAAATTTTTATTTTTTTGCCCCGTGGGGCCCTTTTAAAGCCCCCTCATCAAACCTAGGGGTCAGGGGGGATGTACTCTGCCCCCTTATGCTCATTTCCCCCTTTGTTTTTGCCACCTCTTGTGTCTCGATCCTACCGAGACACAAGATGGGGGCCACTCCGAACTGTTTAGAATGTTGACAGTCACCGGGGAGCCAATCCGCTTCTCCTCGCGAAGTTCCGTTACGCGTCAGGTACGCGAACCGGGGCGCTAACCGGAGCGCTGTCACAGATATATCTATTTTTTAAAACGTTAATTTCTCAAAATCCACTGGAGCACATATATTGAGACATAGCAAAGGCACGTCGGGCAAACCATATCTACAATGTTGCCAAGTTTCGTGTAAATCCATTCAGCCGTTCGAGCTAAAAGTGATTCCAACCGCCCTGTGGAAAAATGAATGGGAAAAACGCGTTTTGGGACCCCCCTTTTTTCTCGGCCCCCCCTTGACGAAACCCCCCAAATTTTCAGGGGCTGCTCAGAAACAAAATGTGCCATTTTCCTGAAAGTTTCAGCCAATTCCGTCCACAAACGCCAAAGTTATTTGACATAGAATTTTCAGAAATCCCATAGGAAAAAAATCCTAACTATATATACCTACTGGCGACCGCCAGTAGGTAATATATATATATATATATATATATATATATATATATATATATATATATATATATATATATATATATATATATATATATATATACATACATATATATATATATATATATATATACATATATATATATATATATACATATATATATATATATATATATATATATATATATATATATATATATATATATATATATATATATATATACATAAATATATATATATGTGTGTGTGTGTGTGTGTGTGTGTGCATATGTGTGCGGGTAGAGAGGTAGAGGTAGAGAGGCAGAGAGTACAGAGGTAGAGAGTAGAGAGTAGTAGAGAGTAGAGAGTGAGTAGTAGAGAGTAGAGAGTAGAGAGTGAGTAGTAGAGTAGTAGAGAGTGAGTAGTAGAGAGTAGTAGAGTGAGAAGTAGAGAATAGTAGAGAGTGAGTAGTAGTGAGTAATAGAGTAGTAGAGAGTGAGTAGTAGAGAGTAGTAGAGACTGAGTAATAGAGAGTGAGTGTTAGACCTAGGGAATCCTAGACTACATAGGGTAGCCTGGCACAGTAGGGGGAACAGCTAATCTCCAAGGCGTTGGTTAAGTGCTTACAGAACCCACTCACAGTAACCCAATGACTTACCACTAAAAATAAAGGACACCACACCAATTTAGAAAAATACCGGTACCTTTTATAAAAGTTCTCTTTGGTCTTTTCTTAGTCAAAAGTAGTATACATTCAGTTCAGCATAAATTTCCATATACAATTCACAAGCTTCAACACTTTTCTCAATTCAGCGAGGATTAATCAAAGGCACATTACATTTGAGGTAAATCACCATCAGTTACATCAGAATTGCTTCCTCAATTAACTAATGTAGAAGGGAAAATTCACTGTATAGGTTCAATGCGCCACTTTATATAACCTGGCATGTACATTACCCAACTGCACTCAGGGTCCAAAACAGCTCGACAGAATTCTACCCCCAGCAGCGTTCCTCACAAAGCTCGCAGCCAGCTAGATGGCTAAAAGAAGACAAGGCAAATTAATTATGCTTTCTTGTGCCTATTCTATTACTCTACCCCTATTGGAGATGTTCTGACTCATAGGGGTTCACTGCCTGGAGGGGTTTTCAGGGTGAACTCCGGGTGCTACTGACACCCTGTAGCCCAGCTTTCAATACCCTTGCTTAAGGCTCATGTACTCGGTGCTCCGTTTCCCTTCTAACTCCCCCAATATCTTGATGTTATTCTCTGAGGGATAAAAACCTAGTTTCTTAAGTTTCTGTTCCAAAAACCGGGCTGTCAGTTGACAGTTAATCTCTCTGCCGGAGATTCAGGGGACACTGTTCACCGGCTGTGCCGCCTCCCGCTTCCCCACGGTTTTCCCCGCTTACTTCCTCTGAAGGGAGCAACCCGGCTGGAGTTGCCCGCACGCTCCGGTGGCTTGTTCCAGCGCCGAAGATGAGGGCTCCGTGGGAGTTGGCGACGGAGGGGGAATAAGAGGTTATTCCGGTCCGTGCTGCTCCTCCGGCGAGTCTGTGACGGCGCTTCAACCTCCTTCCGCGTTCCCTCAGGCC
This sequence comes from Lissotriton vulgaris, assembly GCF_964263255.1. Classification (NCBI taxonomy): domain Eukaryota; kingdom Metazoa; phylum Chordata; class Amphibia; order Caudata; family Salamandridae; genus Lissotriton; species Lissotriton vulgaris. The sequence continues at coordinate 506,182,466 of NC_141694.1, forward strand.
AAAGCTCCGCCTCTTCCGACCAGCTTACTTGGCTTCAGGCGCGCCTCCTCTGACGCCGCCGGGTTCCTCCCGTCTCCGGACTCCGCCTCTCCCTCCGCGTCGACTCCTCCCGTCAACAACGCGGGTCAGCTGGGCACTTCTCTCGCTACCGATCTCGCGTCAGGGATCGACTTGGCGGCAGCGTCTCTCACAGGTAAGAGCCACAGCTGATTCTACCGCCTTCCTCTTCAGGGTGTATCTCAGACTCGAGTGCTGCAGTTGCGGCTGTTCTCACTCCTTGCCCCCCTAATTCCTGGGCCAGTCAGCGTGTCACTGGGTCCAATTTCGCCTGCTCTGCACACGGCCTTCAGGGCGGGGCGGTCAGGACACTCGAGAGCCGCACTACAAGTGTCGTAGTGCTTGACAAAACTTGGCACAGAGTCTCTAATCACTGATTATGGTCGCCGTGACAGTGGGGTTTGGTCAGCCTAAGAGGGGGCACTTCCAAGTAGAGCGGCAGCCGGCCCCAAAGGTCGATCTTGTCCCTACTAGTGCGCAAACCTCCTCCTCAAGTCGCCTCTCTCCACACTGGTCACTCCTGATAGTGCACAAAATGGCTGCTGGTCACTGGCCTTTTATAGGCTGGCCACAGACCCCTGGAAGCCACTAGATGGTTCTGGAACCTTCCTCATGTTAGCCTATGGGTCTGCTTTCCTGGGATGTCCGTTATGGCAGTTGGTGGACACCATTTTAGGTTCCTGAGTGTCCCTAGATTTCCAGAAGCTTAACTAGGCCTCACAGAGTATGAAGGGGAAAATGGCGTCATAGTCAAGGAACACCTAGCCCCCTGACAGCACTGAAAAATCCTGGTGAACATAAAAATAAAAATAGGAACACTGGGAGGCTAAGGGTGACAAAAATAAATAATAATGGTTAGAACACCCCCAGATGCAGACAGGTCTAACAGTGAGTAATAGAGAGTGAGTAACAGAGAGTGAGTAATAGAGAGTAGTAGAGTGAGTAGGAGAGAGTAGAGAGTGAGTAGTAGAGAGTGAGTAGTAGAGAGAGTAGTAGAGTAGTAGAGAGTGAGTAGTAGAGGGTGAGTAGAGAGTAGTAGAGAGTGAGCAGTAGAGAGTAGTAGAGTGAGAAGTAGAGAGTAGTAGAGAGTGAGTAGTAGTGAGTAATAGAGTAGTAGAAAGTGAGTAATAGAGAGTGAGTAATAGAAAGTGAGTAACAGAGAGTGAGTAATAGAGAGTAGTAGAGTGAGTAGGAGAGAGTAGAGAGTGAGTAGTAGAGAGTGAGTAGTAGTGAGTAGTAGAGAGTGAGTAGTAGAGAGTGAGTAGTAGAGGGTGAGTAGAGAGTGAGCAGTAGAGAGTAGTAGAGTGAGAAGTAGAGAGTAGTAGAGAGTGAGTAGTAGTGAGTAGTAGAATTGTAGAGAGTGAGTAGTAGAGAGTGAGTGGTAGAGAGTGAGTAGAGTAGTAGAGGGTGAGTAGTAGAGAGTAGAAGAGTGAGAAGTAGAGAGTAGTAGAGAGTGAGTAGTAGTGAGTAATAGAGTAGTAGAGAGTGAGTAATAGAGAGTGAGTAATAGAAAGTGAGTAACAGAGAGTGAGTAATAGAGAGTAGTAGAGTGAGTAGGAGAGAGTAGAGAGTGAGTAGTAGAGAGTGAGTAGTAGTGAGTAGTAGAGAGCGAGTAGTAGAGAGTGAGTAGTAGAGAGTAGTAGAGTGAGAAGTAGAGAGTAGTAGAGAGTAAGTAGTAGTGAGTAGTAGAGTAGTAGAGAGTGAGTAGTAGAGGGCGAGTAGAAAGTAGTAGAGAGTGAGTAATAGACAGTGAGTAATAGAGAGTAGTATAGTGAGTAGTAGAGAGTGAGTAATAGAGAGTGAGTGAAAGTAGTTGAGTGAGTAGTAGAGAGTAGTAGAGTGATAACTAGAGTGTAGTAGAGAGTGATAGAGAGTGAGTAGTAGAGAGTGAGTAGTAGAGAGTAGTAGAAATCGATTATTAGAGAGTAGCAGAGTGAGTAGTAGAGAGTAGTACTAGTACCAGCACGACCCTCCCCCGACCTCTAGTCCGGTCTCTACACTCAAACACTACCCTGCATGACCCCCCAGCACTACCCTAAACCCTAAAACACTACAATACACTACAGTACACAAACACCACAACACTACCCTGAACCCTAAAACACTACCCCCAGCACGACCCTCCTCCGACCCCAAGTCCGGTCCCTACACTTAAACACTACGCTGCACGACCCCCCTGCACTACCCTAAAACCTAAAACACTACCTTACACTACACGAACACCACAACACTAAAGCCTAAAACGCTATCCCCAGCACAATCCTCCCCCAACCCCCAGTCCGGTCCCTACAATCAATTACCACCCTGCACGGTCCACCAGAACTACCCTAAAATACTACCCTACACTACACAAATACCACAATAGTATAATAAATAAGGCATAACAATTGTACAATAAATAAGGCACAGATCTACCATTCAGCATGCAGCTTGAATAGAATGTTAATAGTAGTCTGGGTAAAGTCCAGTAGTATTCAAATTGTTTGTATTCACTAAATGTTCTGCATTGTAAATGAAGACTATGCAATTACAAATAAGTATGTGCTTAGTACTCTGTTAGTATTCAAGAAGTACCACTCACATATCAGTAGTCTTCATGCACTAGCCTTCCCCAAAAGAACACTATTGAATACTAAAAATGGCATAAAGTAGTCTTCGAATGCTATAAAAAGACAGGTTAACCACTAAATGTAGTATTCGACTTCGGTAAGGGTAGTAGCAGCTGTGCAAAATAGTGGTAGATAGGTTATCATCGTCTTCGCTTGTTTAGACAACCGACCGTGTTAATAGCTCAAAGCATCCATTCACTGTGGCAGCCAAATGATGTCACGATTAGTCACTAGGGTACAGGTTCACATTTAACTAATTAAAACTAAAAATGTTATTATTCAGATATGTTTGTACTAACAGGGCTCATGGACAGTTTCTGGCTGAAGGTGGAAATACGTATGCCCAACGATAAACCTTGGACTGCGGAGCATTAGAATCTTAACACAGTGGGGGTTGATTTTCGCAAACAGCATTTGATTAAATCCCCTCAGTAATTACAGACAAATCCAGCCAAAAGAGGTTCTGTTATACAGCGATAATGACGTATTGCATTGTCACGGAGTACTGAGTCTCCGCCCCTGCAGTTAGTGTCTATGCAGCAAAGATTCAGGGAAAGCAACACTATGAATAATGCATCCAACTCAACGCAGGCCAACAGTAGCATATTTTCTGGACGAAAGACACTGGGGTAAAATTCTTGCCAGCACGTGCATGTGATGAGAAGCAGGAGGGCCTAACGGTGTCTGCATTTGTCGCACGCTATATTTTCGACCAGTATTCACGTTAGACCGCGCAAGAACTTACCATCAAGGATGTTACTGCTTGTAGCTGTGTAAAACACAAAAGAAGAAGAATTAAGATGGACCTTTCCCGGTTGAAAGCTTTTACATGAGTGCCATCTGGCAATATACAAAACACTCACTCACATACCTTGCTGGAAAATTTGGAAATTCTCTTGCATTATTACTGCGTTGCTCCATAAGTAAAAACAATCTGGAGAGTCAAGAATAATTAAATCAGAACCCGACTCTATACTGACACTACCTGCCTATCATAGAGAAGGAAAAACGTTCCTCACCTTGACAAACTGTACCTCCATTAACGCGGTGATTACTCCCAATGAATCCGAGTGTTCTGCCCTGTATATAGAAACAGCGCTGCAATTATAGATTACTGGTATGAGGATGAAATGAGTTTACTTTAGGGTGCATTAATGAAGGTGCAGGTACATTAAAACAGTGCTACCATAGTGCCCACACCGCCAGCGCTCCCTCTACCTTGCGCCCCATACCACATCCATACCAAGGAGACTCATGAGACATAATTGTGGAGAACGGTGGTGCAGGTTTATTTTGCATAACAAGTAGCAGATAAGGTGGGTCATCTTACAGGCGATCCAATGCGGCAGCCCCTCGCTGACCCGCATGCCTAATTAGCCATCTTGCACGGTAAGTTGATGCTCTTGACGGTGCAATACGTTAGTACTTTACTACGTTTACTCCCGCCCCCCCTGTCAGGGCGGAGCGATGAGGCACACCCCCGGTCGGTTCAGGCCCCCCGACCGCCCGAAGGACTAACGGGGCACCGACGCTGTTTCCTGGGCCTCCTCGGCTCCAGGTTGTTGGCTCGGGCACCCCTACTGTGCCAGGCAGAGGTATTGACTGTATCCTTCTGCCGCAGAGGTACCCTTACTGTCCATCTGCTTCCAGATCGCCCTGTGACTCCGCCTGCAACACAAAACAGACCATTAATTTGTTCACAATTCGCCTGCCGCTCTGCTGCTGGGTCAGGGCCAGGGTGGGAACAGCGCAGAGCAGCCCAGGAAACGCGGCGGAAAAAGACCGAGCCAGCTTGCTCTCCCCATTATAAATCCCGTGAATCCGCCCCCAGCTTGCACAATCTCGCCACCGATTGGCCGATCTAAAAGGGGGCGGCTCCCGAGCCGGCGCGCTGGTCGTGTTCGCGCGGCATGTGGCACTAAGACGCTATCTCGCGTTATCTCCCCTTCGTGTCGCGCGGCCAGCGGCATAGTGCCCACACCGCCAGCGCTCCCTCTACCTTGCGCCCCATACCACATCCATACCAAGGAGACTCATGAGACATAATTGTGGAGAACGGTGGTGCAGGTTTATTTTGCATAACAAGTAGCAGATAAGGTGGGTCATCTTACAGGCGATCCAATGCGGCAGCCCCTCGCTGACCCGCATGCCTAATTAGCCATCTTGCACGGTAAGTCGATGCTCTTGACGGTGCAATACGTTAGTACTTTACTACGTTTACTCCCGCCCCCCCTGTCAGGGCGGAGCGATGAGGCACACCCCCGGTCGGTTCAGGCCCCCCCGACCGCCCGAAGGACTAACGGGGCACCGACGCTGTTTCCTGGGCCCCCTCGGCTCCAGGTTGTTGGCTCGGGCACCCCTACTGTGCCAGGCAGAGGTATTGACTGTATCCTTCTGCCGCAGAGGTACCCTTACTGTCCATCTGCTTCCAGATCGCCCTGTACTCCGCCACAGCTCTGGAGGAGGCCCCCGTCGATGACAGAGCCCCCCCACCACTTAGCTACTTTTCGCTGCTCTTTAGTGCCATCAAGATCACTGGCACCCCGCTGCTGCCAGGGCTTCCTGTAAGTCTAGGAGGAAGACATCCATACCACGCCCAGACAAGTGAACCCTGTCGCTTTCATAATAACCCACAGTCCTTTTTTCTGTATCATCGCATGCCTGATGAACCCCAGGCCCCTCTTTCCCATGAATTACTACTTTCCGTTGCTGTTTCGTGCACCTTATCAAAGTCTAGCCAATCAAGGTTTCTTGCTATAGTTTCCATGCTCTCAATCACATCGGCCACACCACTTATGAATATTTCTTAAACGGGTCTTAAGACGCGCCCTTGGTTACCTGAGCCATGTGCATCAATAATCATGACAGTGATTATTGATTATCGATTATTATTGATTATTAGTGATTCTTGATTATTGTGGTGCTCTCCTTGTACCCGTGTCTGTTACACTTAGGTGCATGCCACCCACTTCTCTCAGAACCCACCGTATGCTATCTTTCACGTGTTGTGCTACCTCCGCACTTGCGCAAGCGTCATGGCTAGATTATCTATTGGAGAATTTTGTCGTTTCGTATGTAAGCGAAACATTCGGAATCAATACACCTTTGCTGGCGCATCTTAGTCTACGGGGCACGCCAAGGCCAAAATATGGCATTGGTTTACTTAACCTGAACACTCACTTGATCAATTCCCTCCCAGGTGTATCACGAGGATGCTGGGAGGCCCCCCCCCGTACTGACAAACATGCTTAAGCCTGATAGTGACCATTGCATTTTGGGTGAGTGATTTAGTCTCTCCTCCTTTACTAAGCCTTTAGGTGCGCTGCTAGTAGACCCGATACGTATTACCTAATACTGGTACATAACGTCTGCAGTCACTGTGCACTACTTTCAATCCACCGCACACAACGCCATGCATGTCCCACCAGGCCCTCACCCCCAAGTGGTTGGTCTGGTGCTCAGGCTAACAAAATTTCCAAGTTTTGGGTTAACCTTAAATAAATGCGCCCGGAGATCATGCAAGGGAAATACTTGGGATAAGTAAATTTTAGCATGCTTCATATGACCTGTGCACCAGTTACATTACCAATGAACGCCTCCATTTGTGGTAAGCACGAGGAGATTAGGTGATTGGCCCAGAATCACATGATAATGAGCCCACGTGGAGGCTCGAGGACCGTGCAATACTGACAATGTCAAGAAGATGAAACCCCGTGTTGGTTCTAATACAAGAATATTTCTGCCCGTAACCGTCAATGCCATTCCCAGTTCTCAGTTTAAAGTGTTTGCCATTATTGCAGTGCTTTCCTTGTACCTGTGTTTGGTACTCTTTGGTGCATGCCATGCCACTTCTCTCTTATAACACACTGTTTGCTATTTCTCACGTGTTGTTTACCTTTGCACTTGCACAAGTGCCAACTTGTCTCTTTTTGTAGGTTTTCCCCTGTCATTTACTGCAAAGTTTCTTGCCCGTCGTTTTCTGTACCTATTGAGCCCCACTCAGGGTGACGTGTTTGCCGACCATGCATGGCATAATCGCTTTTGCTGCACTCCCTTCTCCTGCCCAAAATAATAGGGGTACTGTCAACTCCCGGGGTTCTAAGCATTTATGATTACCCCAGTTTGAAATTTAACACTCAGAAATTCGCTTTCTGGTTCTTCTCAGAGTGAATGATATCAATTGGGGGAGGAGTCTTCACTGTGGATCATTCAGAATTCTCTGGTGTAACACAGTAATAGAGAGTAGTATAGTGAGTAGTAGAGAGTGAGTAATAGAGAGTGAGTGAAAGTAGTTGAGTGAGTAGTAGAGAGTAGTAGAGTGATAACTAGAGTGTAGTAGAGAGTGATAGAGAGTGAGTAGTAGAGAGTAGTAGAAATCGATTATTAGAGAGTAGCAGAGTGAGTAGTAGAGAGTAGTACTAGTACCAGCACGACCCTCCCCGACCTCTAGTCCGGTCTCTACACTCAAACACTACCCTGCATGACCCCCCAGCACTACCCTAAACCCTAAAACACTACAATACACTACAGTACACAAACACCACAACACTACCCTGAACCCTAAAACACTACCCCCAGCACGACCCTCCTCCGACCCCAAGTCCGGTCCCTACACTTAAACACTACGCTGCACGACCCCCCTGCACTACCCTAAAACCTAAAACACTACCTTACACTACACGAACACCACAACACTAAAGCCTAAAACGCTATCCCCAGCACAATCCTCCCCCAACCCCCAGTCCGGTCCCTACAATCAATTACCACCCTGCACGGTCCACCAGAACTACCCTAAAATACTACCCTACACTACACAAATACCACAATAGTATAATAAATAAGGCATAACAATTGTACAATAAATAAGGCACAGATCTACCATTCAGCATGCAGCTTGAATAGAATGTTAATAGTAGTCTGGGTAAAGTCCAGTAGTATTCAAATTGTTTGTATTCACTAAATGTTCTGCATTGTAAATGAAGACTATGCAATTACAAATAAGTATGTGCTTAGTACTCTGTTAGTATTCAAGAAGTACCACTCACATATCAGTAGTCTTCATGCACTAGCCTTCCCCAAAAGAACACTATTGAATACTAAAAATGGCATAAAGTAGTCTTCGAATGCTATAAAAAGACAGGTTAACCACTAAATGTAGTATTCGACTTCGGTAAGGGTAGTAGCAGCTGTGCAAAATAGTGGTAGATAGGTTATCATCGTCTTCGCTTGTTTAGACAACCGACCGTGTTAATAGCTCAAAGCATCCATTCACTGTGGCAGCCAAATGATGTCACGATTAGTCACTAGGGTACAGGTTCACATTTAACTAATTAAAACTAAAAATGTTATTATTCAGATATGTTTGTACTAACAGGGCTCATGGACAGTTTCTGGCTGAAGGTGGAAATACGTATGCCCAACGATAAACCTTGGACTGCGGAGCATTAGAATCTTAACACAGTGGGGGTTGATTTTCGCAAACAGCATTTGACTAAATCCCCTCAGTAATTACAGACAAATCCAGCCAAAAGAGGTTCTGTTATACAGCGATAATGACGTATTGCATTGTCACGGAGTACTGAGTCTCCGCCCCTGCAGTTAGTGTCTATGCAGCAAAGATTCAGGGAAAGCAACACTATGAATAATGCATCCAACTCAACGCAGGCCAACAGTAGCATATTTTCTGGACGAAAGACACTGGGGTAAAATTCATGCCAGCACGTGCATGTGATGAGAAGCAGGAGGGCCTAACGGTGTCTGCATTTGTGGCACGCTATATTTTCGACCAGTATTCACGTTAGACCGCGCAAGAACTTACCATCAAGGATGTTACTGCTTGTAGCTGTGTAAAACACAAAAGAAGAAGAATTAAGATGGACCTTTCCCGGTTGAAAGCTTTTACATGAGTGCCATCTGGCAATATACAAAACACTCACTCACATACCTTGCTGGAAAATTTGGAAATTATCTTGCATTATTACTGCGTTGCTCCATAAGTAAAAACAATCTGGAGAGTCAAGAATAATTAAATCAGAACCCGACTCTATACTGACACTACCTGCCTATCATAGAGAAGGAAAAACGTTCCTCACCTTGACAAACTGTACCTCCATTAACGCGGTGATTACTCCCAATGAATCCGAGTGTTCTGCCCGCCCTGTATATAGAAACAGCGCTGCAATTATAGATTACTGGTATGAGGATGAAATGAGTTTACTTTAGGGTGCATTAATGAAGGTGCAGGTACATTAAAACAGTGCTACCATTTTATCCATTAAACCGAGGCAACAGATCTAGCCAGCCCTGTAACAATTTTATTGGCGCTCAGTCAACGAAAACATTGATTACAGTTGCTTTACAGGTTTCTGGGAGATCTGTTTTCGGGGCTGGATAACTAAGTACATTTACAGATGCATCCTCGAGTCAAACATGATGAAACAGACCGAGAACACGCAAAAAACACAGCGGAAACCCAAAGTGGGTGGCCATGTTTTTTGCTGCTGAGTGGTCAGCCTCGTTCTATTCTGTGTCAAGTCGCAGCAATCAAAGTGTACGCTTTGTTCAGCAGGAAAGTAAATATGTTCCCCTTCCATGGAACCTTACCGGATGTTATTTGATTTAGTTGTCTCTTATTCTTCTTAAAAGAGTGAGCTTCTGGCGGCATGCAATGTGATACAAATAACAGTTTACATTAAGTAGCATAACAGATCATCCATCAAGCTGGTCCAAAACGAGTTACTGCTGATTAATGTCTACATCCGGGTCTCGCAAACCACATCTGCCTGAACTGCTCCACGAGCTATGGGAACATCATTTCTTACCATTGGCATTATACACATCCGTTTTAGAAAATTCTCAAAACTGTTTTCGAGCGTTCATCAAGCTCCGAAAACTACTCAGGAAAACGTCGAAGAACTAAATAAATTGGTTTACACCTCTCTTTAAATAAAGTTTGATCTGATTAATTTAAACCTAAAATGAAAATCTATCAGGGGTGAGTTTTTATTGTGCATTTAATGGCAAGCTTTAAAAACTAAATCATTGTCTTTCCTACAGTTACATGTTTTTGAAGATCATTTTACAAAGAAAAATCAGTCTCATAATTTGACAGCACAACCAGGGCGCCCTGTTCATTTCTTGTTAGTCACACTCCATAAATATTGCAAAAACTCTTGCGCCTCTATTGAATAAGTAGTGGAATCATGAGAGGCCCCAGAAACTATTTCTGATGTGCCTGTAAGTGACAGGAATCTGTCAAAACTCATCTCCCCTCTCTGAAAAATACTCAAAGGCAGCAGCGTGTAAACTCCGGCTGCACATGTAGCACAGCTGGACAAGGAAGCGCTTGAGGGGTGGGCCCCTTCAGGAAAGGCCCTGCAGCTAGCGATGGCTAACTGCACAGGGATAATAAAGTCAATTAGGCGTTTCTGTGTCACTTTTAATATGTACACGAACAGGTGCAACATGTGAAGGACGAAATAAATCGTATAAGCCCAAACAAATAGCCATGCCCGGGGGGAATTCAAGATAGGTGGGATGTGCATGTCCTGCAAGGCACAACAAGCTTTGCGTGCTTTTACTGAATCTGCTGAGCTGGCACTATAGGCAGAGTTAAGGCAGCTCGCGGTGGAATGCACACTGCACACGTGGAAATCCTCACCTGCCAAGACAATGTCTGTGGTAATAGCAGGATGCAAGCAACTTTATATAATCAGCAAATTAAGTCACAAAGGCAATAATCAAATCGGAGGAGAAATAGGAAGTGACAACACTGGCATCAACAGATTGTAACATTACAGAATTGTTTGAAAATTGTAAGTGTAATGAAACCGCACATTTAATTACAATGCTTTTGGGCACATTTTCGATTGAAATAACAATTGTAAAATCTGAATTTTATCAAATCTTGCAATACCATTTCTTCTAAAACATTTGACTTATAGGGCCCAAAGAATAACATCAACATTCTGCCACTCAGACGTGCTCCACAAAGCATGAGGAGATGAGCCCCACAATGATGAAATGCAGTAGTCTGTCTATGAGTGTCAATTTTTGCACATTTGTCTTCACTTCGAAAATTACAGCTGAATATAGGGGCAGTGATTTCGGGTGCAGTGTTTACAGGGTCAACGGTGCGAGGGGCCCAGTGCATCCCAATTTTATGATTAGCTATTACTAACCAATCTGATGGCAAAATGGTCTATATTGCTTGACCACATTAGCGACCTGGACACACTTGATATAGGACAAGAAATAAGCGAGATGTAAGTCACGCAGATCGTGTGGGAAAGTGACTCGAAGAGATCACATCTTCAATTAATGTATTGGGCAGCATTACCAGAAAAGAATAACAGAGCTTTCCATCCTTTTAGACCTACATTTCTACAATTTCCTTTGCCACTCGTTTGGGAATCTCTTGACTTTACCTGCTACTAGACTTTTCCCCTGCTTCCTTTGATGCCTTACCTGGTTACAGCACTTTGATGCATTTCCGTTTTATGTGCGCTAAGAATTCAAAAGTTATAATTCATACATGCCTGTCCCAATTTGACCGATGTGATTTTTCCTCACCTTGGCCAGACTTATGAAACACTGGTGGCAAAATACTGTTTGCAAGATGCAACCAATGTGGATTTTTTGAAAACCAACCTATATTCTAGTATGTCGATTCACAAAATTCGGAATAATTTAAATATAAATTAAATACTAGTGGATTACAATGCGAGCAACCTCATCAATAATCATGAGGTGGGTCACAAATTGCAACTCACTATGATTGGTGGGTGTCACAGTGATGGTGGCCTGCTGGGGTCAGCAAACCACCATATCTTTGATTGCTTTTTAAAATTGGTTTTCCTTAAAAGAAGCAGGGCTGCACTACTATTTTATTCTGGACTTTGAGACACTAGGTGTTGATTCTGATGAGGCTGGCAGCTGTGCAGCAAGGCTTTGTGGGCTTTGCATCGCTCTGTGCTAACCATGATGAAGCTTGCAGCTGTGCAGGGAAGCTTTGTGGGGCTTCACATTGGTTCACCTCAAATTTCATGGTACCTTCAGTTAGGCCAGGTGAAGCTCTCTCTGATGCCATCCAATGGCACAATACATGAGGAGGAATGAGGAATTCAATCCAGCAGGGACCAGCAGAACTCAGGCAGGTCCAGTTGCAGGTTCGGTGCATCAGATCAGCTGGGCAGTTGCAGAGAGGTCTCTGGAGCTTGTGTCCCTAGTAGCGTAGAATGGGAGGTCAGTCAGTTGACCCTTGAAATCACTCAGATTGGGATTAAGGGAGAAGGTACACTCTTCTTTCTCAGCAAGGAGGCCAAGCCTCAAGCATCATCTCTCTAATGTAGTATCCACACATTCAAGAGTGTTCTGAAAAGTGGGTCTGAGGGTCGCCTTATTATGTCTGGCACCCACTTTGAAGTGAGAGACATTTCTGGAGTTTTGCCCTATGGAGGTGCCTGGAATTTCCTGCTTCCCTGCCCTGGTCTCAGTCTGTCTGGGGGGACACTAGACAAGTGTAGAATTTCTTTGTGTGTGAGCTGGGCTAGTGCCTTTAAAGTGCAAATGAGGTAGGCAACAGCTCCACCTCTTCATTAAGCCAGGAGGGCCCATCCTGCCAACACCCAGACCCACTTTTGTGATGCTGTCTGTAAGAAACACACAAAGGCCAATTGCCAACTACTTGACCCCAAAACAAGGTGCAGGTTAGGACAAGAATATGGCAAATTTCTAAATGTGGCATTCTCAGAATAGTGACATACAAGCTGACTTTACCATTAAAGAAGGTTTTACATTACCATTCCCCTACCTGCTCCCAGACAAAAGTTATCACTTATTAAAATAAATAAGAACACCCAATGTTATTCTATGGCAGCGGTAGGCCTTGCAATAGTGAAAAATCAATTTGGGAGTTTCTTCAGTGCCAGGCAGCCGTGGCTCGGGGAGGGAGTTCCGTGGGGCAGACAGGTGGGGCGGGGGGTGATAAACACCGGAATATGGATTATTGCAGGTAAGTAAACAATTAAATTAATAAAACAAATTTATTTCCGTGCCCTGCATTGCAAAATGCGATGCAGGGCACGCTACGAAATTTGTTTAATTGATTTAATTGTTTGCTTACCTGCAATCATCCATATTCTGGTGCTTATCACCTCCCACCCTGCCCCTCCCCCACCCCGCCTGTCTGCTCCACTGGAACTCCCTCCACGGGCCGTGGCTGGTGCCAGGACATGTAAAACTTAAAAGTTTATGTCAAACTTTTTTAATAGAAAGCACCCTGCCTTATTTTCTGTTTAGGGACTGCACCAGGGGATACTCACATTTATGGAAAAGAAAGGTTTAAGCCTCAAAGATTTTTTTCCAAGGTCGAAATGGCAATTTAAAACTAAACACTTAGTTTGCAAGGCAGGCATGAGGCATTTTTAAAGGGCTTCCTCAGTGGGTGGTACAATACGTGCTGCAGGCCAACTAGTAGCATGTAATTAGTTAATGCAGCTGGCATGTACAGAGGGTGGTGGGCACAAATAAATAAAATAGACGTAGCACCCTAACTTGTAGCTCAACATACTCCTCCCTCGGGTTTCTTATGAAAGTTCCAGATGCAGGAAACTGCACTACCCAATCCTGGCGCTGCTCTCACAGCATGAGAGCAGTGCCAGGAATTGGTAGCACAGGCTTTCTCAGCACTCTTAAGAGCACAGCAGACCTGAACTTTCTCTAACCTCGATAGTTTAGAGAAGTTTAAAATGCGGATGTCTGGCTGGCCATCTCAAGATGGCCGGCAAAAGAGACAAGCACATTTTAAAGTGCACAGCTCCCTGCTTTTGCCACTCAGCAGCACTGCCCCTGTCCCACCCTGAAACTTAGGGGCCGATTAGGATCGCGGAGAAGCCACCGCCGGCCCGAAGGATGCGGATTCTCCGCAGCGGAGCCTTCAATGTCCCCCCACCAGATTAGGATGGCTGGGGGGACGAGAAGTTCGTCCGCCGCTTTTCCGCTGCGGTGGCCTTCCGACCGCTGCGGAAAAGCTCTAATATGGTGGCGGTGTCTATCAGACACCGCCAGCCATATTAGGATGGTGGGAAAGACATGCTTTTCCGCGGCGGCTTTCCCGCCGTGGAAAAGCATACGGACTTTCACTTCGGGGGCCCGTTACAGGCCCCCTGGGAGAAGGGGGGTGGGCGGTGCACATGGGGGGTACCTATGGTACCCCCCTGCATTTGCGTGCACAAAGCAGCATGCACCGCGCGGTGCCTGCCGCTTTGTGCATGCAAATGCGATGCATGCATTTTTAACCTTGCGGCGGTTGCAGCTTGTTAAGATAGTGGATGTGACCGCCACCCTGGCGGTCACATCCTAAACTGCTCGGAGGGAACGCCGCAGCCCCTGCGGACGTTCCCTCCTCCACAGGGGTCGCGGACAGACTCAAGTCTGTCCGCGATCCTAATCGGGCCCTAAGTTTGGGACCGGTTGCTGAAAAAGAAAATGGTAATAAATACATTTTATTGCATTTATTTTACAGCTTTTGAGCTTGTGGGTCGATGCTCCTCCACTCAAATGGATGAGCCGCGCCAAGTACTACTTTATTAGGGACTTACGAATAAATTAAATGTGCCACTTGGGTCTAAGCAAATTTTACCATTGTTTAAAGAAGAGAGCACAAGCACTTTCACACTAGTTAGCAGCGGTAACATGCACAGAGTCCTAATAGGAAACAAAAACAGGTTCAGAAAACATAAGGGGATATTTGTATTTGTAATTTTGGGTGTTTGTAAAGCGCATCAATCATCCTAAGGGACATCACTGCGCTAGGGCCGAGTGTATTGCAGTGCTATTTACTCTTGGATTAACCATCAGCAGGGTCAGGATGTAGGGAAAAGAGTGGCTTTCAGCTTTTTTCTGAACACTAAATATTCATGTTTGACGTAGGTCAAGTGGGAGGTTGTTCCAAAGGACCGCAGCTGCCTTAGAGAAAGTTCAATGGCCCATCTTGACCTTGGTCGTATGTTTAACTGAAGCAAAGGCCAGATTGTGCTATCTCAAGTTACGTGAAAGGATATGAAATTCTATTTTGTCGCATAAGATGTATGGGCTTTTTTGTGCTGGGTTCTGTGTGCAAAGCAGAGGAGCTTGAAACTAGCTATTTGGCGCGCTGGTAGCCAGTGTAGCTCTTTCAAGGGAGGCTGAATTATATTTCTTTTTGTTGCTTACTAGTTTGGCGGCGGTGTTCTGAACCACCTGGAGATAGGAGAAGAGATAGTCGGCCATGCCAACATAAAGATCATTGCCTGTGTCACCATTTTTCTGCAATTCAGAGGCATCCAAGGGAAGTGTCTTCTAAAGAGTTTTAGTGTAGCCAAGCCTTTTCCGCCGAAAGTACGTACTTGATCCTACATAGATAGGGTATCATCAAAAATGATGCCCATGTTTCTTGCAGCCCATTTTGGTACTGGGGCTGTGCCCAATGTCTGGGGCCACCAGCTGTTGTCCCAGATTGTATTGGCGCCCCTGAAAAGCAGGACCTCAGACTTTGCGGCATTTCAGTTTAGGCAATGCCTGGACATCCACCCTGTAAGTTCTGAGAGGCAGTTTAATAGGTTGTTTCTAGTGTCAGCATTGGTCAGCCTATTTGCAAGGGGAATCACTAATAACGTGTCATCAGCAAATGAGCATATGTCAAAGCCCCATTTCCTGCTGATGTCCGCCAAGGAAGAGACGTATACATTATAAAGGGTGGGGCTCAGAGTGGCTCCCTGTGGAACCCTCTATTTAATGTTTTTTTGCAACAGAGGAACAAGATCCCATTTGGATTGTTTGGGTTTGATCTTTCAAAACAGATGCGAACCATGCCAGAGTTTTACAGCAAATCCGTTTTTCATGCAGGATTCGTCGTAGGTTAGTGTGGGAAACAGTGTTGAAAGCCGCCGTAAGGTCCAGAAGGATTAATGCTACGTCTCTTCCTTCATTGACAAGTAGTCTGATGGCGACAGATATGGTTAATAGATTGGCCTCTGTACTGTTGTTGGCCCTGAAGGCAGTCTGGGAGCAGTCGAGTAAATAATTAGATTTGGGGAAGGTGGTAAGTTGTTTATTGACTAGGCGTTCCAGGACTTCAGATAGATATGGTAGATGGGATATTGGGTGATAGTTTGCTGGATTGTGGACTTCAAGGCCGGGTTTCTTTAATAGTGGAAATACCAGTTTTTTCCCATACGTCGGCAACAGAGGCTGACTCTAAAGATTGGTTGACAATTTTACTGTTACAGGGGCATAAAACAGACCCTTATTGTGAAAAGATAAAATGTGGGCAGGGATTAAGTGGCGATCCTGCCTTGACCTCCATCATAGCTTTAGTTACTTGTTCCTCAGTGAAGGGAGCTAAAGAGTCGAGGTGGACTTGTGCTGAGGGATTGGGAGCCAAAATTTCCCAGTCAATATTAACGTCTTCAGGGGTATTGCCAAAGGACGCGTAGATTTTCGACACTTTATCTGTGAAAAATGTGTTAATTAGCTCACAATTCTCCATTGTGGGAGCCATAGTTTGTGCCAAACTGGTTGATTTGTAAAGTTCTTGTATGACTTTGTTAAGTTCTTTGGAAGAACTGCTATTATCTTCAATTCTTTTTGTATAGTAGTTTGTTTTGGCATGTTTTATGGCATAATGGTAGTTTTTCAGTTCAACTAGATAGTTTTGTCTGTCTACGCTGTCCCCATTCATGCTCAAAGGATCGGCACTTTCTTTTCTTCAACTTTAGATCTAATGTATACCATTTTTCTGTTCAGGGTTTGCTGACGGATTTTCTATTACGTTTGGGAGCGCAATGGTTGAGTGATTTCTTGATATCTTGTTGTAAATGTGCAGCTGATGTGTGAGCAGATTTGAAGTGGAGTGTGGCAGGATCATAGTGGATGAAATGAATGGAGAATGATTCCTGGGTGACTAAATTCCAGGCTCTTTCACCTGATTGATGTGTTATTGCAGTCTTAGATTGCTTGTTTGGTAGGCTGGCTAAAAAGGAGATTAAAAAGTGATCTGTCCAGGGGAGTGGTTTTACCTCATGATTGTTAATAGTTTTTATATTGGAGAACAGTAAATTTAAGGTGTGTTCGGCTACGTGGGTTGGTTCAGAGATCCATTGTGTTAGTTGCAAAATTGCCATATCATTTTCCACGTGACTAACCCCTGGATTGGCAACATTTTCATAGTGGAGATTAAAGTTCCCTATAACCAGAAACTGGTTTTGTTTTAGGCAGAGGGGGAGAAGTTATGAGAGTATGTAAGTGCTTAGATTGGGATAAAAGCCAGAGGGGTTGTAGACAACTGCCCCTCCCAGCAGAAGGCGATCTCCCTCAGAAACTGAGAAAGCTAAGATCTCAAGTGTGCCTATTTGGGTCGTTGTAGTGGTAGTGCAGGAGAGGTGTTCTTTAAATAAGATGGCTGTGCCCAGCCTTTTTTCTCCCTTTCTGTTCTGTTTTAAAATGTTATATCCAAGTGGTAGGACAGAAACTATGTCAGGCGTGTTATTGTCGTCAAGTCAAGTTTCTGTGAGAAAAGTCAAATCTGGGCTTAGGTCATAAAGTGTTTCCCAGATCTCAATGCTATGTTTTGAAAGTGATCTATAATTAAAGTAAATGCAATTCAGGGCTAGGTTACTGGAGTGATGGTTTATATCTATCTTTAAGGGTGGGAAGTGAAGCTCTTGACTTCCCCATTTACAGTCAAGGCAAGTGAATGGTCCCTCCAACTCAACAGGGGATGATTTTAAATGGCACATGATTTTATGCTCACTTGCCAAGTCAAGGAGCTTATCTCTAGAGTAGGAGAGCGGGGTTTTTCCTTTTAAAATGAAAGGGCCAGGGTTTCTAGCCCCTGGGCCCATTTGGGCGCAGACAGGTGCAGACGGGTTTGCCTTAGGCACGCCTGCTGCGTGCAGTGGCCCCGTTTTTTAACTGTGACGTGGCTCTTTCCTCAGCGCTGCTACCGGTCTTTTTGGTTTCGCGCTAGAGCAACGTCTCACATTTTCATTCCCCCAACCTTCAGGTAACTGTAAGTACTTGGTTTCGGCCTCACTAAAATACCAATACTTTGCAGCCATTAGTGCAGATTCAGTTTCACAGCACAAGTGACAGTATAAACAAAATGTGCTTATCGGCGCAGTTAAAAACTGTTTGGTGCTCAAATTCAATAGCGAAGGTGCAGATTAAAACTTTTCAGTTCAAATTCAGTTACAAATTCAGTTACAACGGTACAGTTTAAAACTGTTCAACTTTTACTATTTGCTTTGGCTAATCATACAAGTATAGGTGCAAGCAGGAATTCAGTCCTTTGGTTAAGCCAAAAATTTGGGAATGACTCTATGGAGAGGGCCAAGTCCAACTCTGGGTGCCTTCATGATTCAAAAGTTGCGTCTATTCCACCAGGGAGAGTGACAGATCTGTAAGCATAGCACACATACATGTGCATACACCATAATATGTTCACACACTGTCGGACTCACATGAATTGAATTAATTTGAATTTGAAAATATTTATTAAGCACACGATTACCAGGCGGTTTCTTGGCGCTGGAGGACGCAGACCCCAGAAGTCAGGGGGGCGGATACTAGGAGGGGAAGGCTTGCCGGAAAAGGAAAGTTTTGAGTGCCCTGCGAAACTTAAGATAGCCGTCTGCAGATCTGATGTGAAGGGGTAGGGTGTTCCAAAAAGTGGGGGCAAGGACTGCAAATTTCATTCCCCCAGATTTATTTTTCTTGAATCGTGGTACACAGAGAAGGGACTGAGAGGATGAGCGTAGCTCTCTGCAGGGGATATAGGTCTTTATTTCAGAGCTAATGAAAGCGGGAGCAGTCCCGGCACTAGCCTGAAAAGTTATACAACCCAGCTTGAAAAGGGCACATTCTTTAATAGGGAGCCAGTGCAGGGCCTTGAGCAGAGGGGTCACATGATGAGATTTGGGGTGGCCATAGACAAGGCGGTCAGCCTGGTTCTGGACAAGTTGGAGGCGTCGGAGGGCATAGGCAGGAATGTCATTGTACAGAATGTTACCGTAGTCCAAACGCGATAGAACCAGCGCCATAAGAATGAGTTTCAAGGCTGGGAAGGAAAAAAAGCGAGAAATCTTTCGAATGGTGCGGAGGGTGAAAAAGCAAGATGAGACTAGGGCGCTAATCTGGGAGTGTAATGTGAGGTGTTGATTGAGTGTGATCCCTAATGTTTTGACTGAGGAAGAAGGTGACAGAGCTGACCAAGAGAAGGGGGCAAGAAAGTAGGAGTCCAGGGACTGCAATGACCTCCAGTGAGTACAAGCTCGGTTTTGTCCGGGTTCAATTTGAGATGGTTGTGGTTCATCCAGTTCCTGATGAAGGTCATGACTGATTGGAAGTTGTGAATGGAACCAGAGGAGTGTGAGAGATTGAAAATAAGTTGGAGGTCATCGGCCTAATTAAACACCGTGACCTCTATGTACAGATTAAACAATGAAGGGGAGAGGGAAGAGCCCTGAGGAACACCGCACTGCACCTTGCGAGGAGGGGCAGAGAAGTCACCGAGATGGACAGACTGAGTATGGTCACTGAGGAAGGAGCTAAACCAAGCCAGGGCTGACCCCTCGATGCCCGCCGCCCTGACACGGGTTAGAAGGATGGAATGATCAACCGTGTCGAAGGCGGTGGACAAATCAAGAAGGACAAGGGCCTGGGGCAAGTTGGAGTCCATCCCCTCTCTAAGCCTGTCCATGACGGAGATGACAACCTTCTCGGTAGAATGTAATGGGCGGAAGCCCGCCTGACAGGAGGCTAAGCAGCCGCTCTCTTCAACGAATGAGCTAAGGACTTTGGTGACGTGTGCCTCAAGGACCTTACCAAGAAAGGGGAGGAGGGAAATAGGGCGATAGTTGGATGGGGAAGATGGGTCCATGCCGGGCTTTTTTAGGATGGGAATGATTGTTGCTGACTTGTGGAAATTAGGAACAAAGCCTAATTTAAGGGAGTCAATCAGGAAGGTAAGGGGGGGCTGGGGGCAGAAGGAAAAGATCTCTCTGAGGACATATGCAGGGCAAATGTCGGAGGGGGATCCTGACTTAACTCGGACCAGCAAAGGGGAAAGACTTTGACTGGTCAGAGGCAGTATGTGATCCAGGTGGAAGGTGTTAGGCAGTGGTTGGGGGTCGGAGAACGTGGGGGAAGGTGGTGATATGTTGGCCTTGATAATTTTGATTTTCTCAATAAAAAAGTTATTGAGAGAATCACAGAGAGATTGGGAGGGGGGAGGTTTGAGGGTGACTCTATCAGCAGAGGCCAGCTCATGAACAGTGGCAAAAATAGCCCTAGATTGGTTGTCGGCAGAGATAATCCTGCAAGAGAAGTAATCGGTTTTGGCAAGGAGAATAGCTTTCTTATATTCGTTAAGAATGGAGGAGTACTGTACTTTAAGAGCAGGACTGTAAGCACGGCTCCAGGCGCGCTCTGCCCGTCGCACTTCCAGTTTTTTCCCCTTAAGGTCTTCAGAGAACCATCTGTTTACGTCATGGGCGCGTCTGATGGTAACGTGCTTCAGGGGGGCAACTTGGTCACACGCTCTAGCAAGCCAATTACTAAGAGAGGCTGCTTGAGATGGTGGAGTAAGTCCCTCTAAATCAGGGCAGGAGGCCAAAAGGGACGAGCAAAGAGAGGGGATATCAACTTTATTCCAGTTCCGAGCCCAGGTATTTTTTGGAAAAGAGGGTCTTTTGGTGAGACTTAAATCGGGAAAAAAAGAAATAAGAAAATGGTCTGACCACATGCAGGGCGTGACAATGGGGGCAGTAACCGGAATGTTAAGTGACCAAATTTGGTCTAGAGTGTGCCCTTGGGTATGGGTGGGTATGTGAACATGAGACACTAAGTTTAAGCTGAGGAGAAGTTCGGTGAATTTTTTAGACATAACGTCCTCCGCCGGATCGGCGGGCCAAAAATTAAAATCCCCCAGTACCAGCACTGAAGAATTATTGACTACCAATGTAGCCAACAGCTCCTGGATGTCAGAGATAAAATGTAGCCTTGAATGGGTAGGACGATAAATTAAAACGCAGGTAATTAGGACTTGAAAAGAAGCGGAACGTGCCACAAGACAATCGACCGCCGTGATAGATAGGGGTTGGTAACAATTGGAAGTGGAGTCCTACACGGGCAATCAGAGCAACACCACCTCCCACTCTCCCCTCAGGCCGATCGGCACGAAGGGCATAGTAGGAGGGGGGAAGTGCTGCGAGCACGTTGGGCAGTGAGTCGGGGCAAAACCAAGTTTCGGTTAAAAACAAGAGGTCCGGTTTGTAGGAGTCTAAAAAGTCAAACAATTCTAAATAGTGTTTAAATGCCGACCTGGTGTTAAGGAGGAAGGCAGAAATGGTGGGAACAAGATTGGACTGAGGGGGAGGATGAAATGTGGCAGGGGTGGGGAGGACAATGGTGCCAGGGAAGCTGGATAGGACAGAGTGGGATTTGCTCGAACAAGGCCTAGTTTATCGATCGTGACAAGGGTCGCTGTACACAGAAACCCGAGACCCTGATATGAGAGTAGCTGTTCAGAGGTGTATGTCAAAAATCGGGCAAAGTGAGGTGCCCCTTGCCTCGGCCGGCCGCGGACGGGCGCAGATGGGATTGCCTTTGGCGCGCCGCCGGCGTGCCGTGCTGCGCGTGTCCGCTGCGCCTGTGCATGAGGCGTCTCTTTTGTAGGCTAAGTGCGGGATGACTGGTGCGCTAGCATGTGATCCACCACTGCCCCTCCTAAGATGGCGCCTGCAACCCCGTCAGCCCTCCGGAACAAGCATCACTCAGCCGTGCCGGACCGGGGCTAGGGGAGAGGGAGATGGACTGAGAGAGCAATTAGCGGCGAAAAGTAAGTAAACCAGACAAATAATGGTTTTAAAAATTTCCTGTGGTTAAAATTCAGAGGCGAGCCCACATGCGACCGCAGCAGCCGCAAACCCACTGCCACAATGTTTTCAGCGTCCCTCACCCACTGTCTCACATTTTGCCTCTTTCACATGTCGACACTTTCTCACTCACATACTCACACACTGTCTCCTCAGGGTCCTTCTTACTGTCTCACTCACAGCCTCACTCACCTTTTCACACACAGTCTCACTCAGACGTGGTCTTATGCACAGATGCTCACTCACAAGCTCACTTACACTTTGTAACTCACATAGTTATGTGTGTATAGACTCACATGATCAAGGTCTCACACATCTGCACATACACTCTCATTGTCTTACTCATCTCTTTCCACACACTTTCTCATTTACACACTGTCTCATTCAAACAGTCTCAAACACACTGACCTACTCTATCACTCACATGCTCACACAAATTCTCTCTCACACTGTATCACTCATACATTGTCTCATTCATATAGTCTTGTACTGTTTCACCCATATTTTACTCAATGCCCCACTCATCCTCACATACTGTTTAACTAATATGGTCACTCAATGTTTCCTTCACACTGTCTCATTCTCATACCATCTCACTCACACATACATACTGTCTCACTGACATGCTTAATCACTGTCTCACATGTCTCAAACTGCCTTAAACACTACCTCGTTCAGAAAACATACAGTCTCACTCACATACCCATTCACTTTCTGCCACATACTGGCTTACTCATGTTGTCTCACATACTGCATCATTCACACACAGTCTTGCACAATCACTGAATGTTTCACTCACTTCCTAAGTCACAAATTCTCATTCCCTCACTGTCTCATTCAGATGCCGTCTCACATGCTGCCTCAGTTTTACACTGTTTCGTTCACACACTGTCTAAGTACTTTCTCATATGCTCATTTCTCCCTTGCATGCTTAGACATGTCTCATATGCTCCCACAGACTCAGGCTATCTTAGTAACACACTGTCTCACATACGTGACCCACTGTGTCACATCTCACATATGTTCACATTCATTCACTGACTCATACACTCGCACTGACACACGAGTACACACACACACATTCATACCCACACACACACACAGACAAACAGTTACAAAGGTTTAGCATTAGGTTTACGTTAATTTTTCAATGCAAACCTGGTGCCAATTTTTAGGGGGTTTTACAAACCAACACAAATTGGTATTTGCATTGGTTTGTATGGAAATGTATATCAAACCAGCGTGAAGCTCAGCTTTGTGTTACTTAGAATCAATAGGGCATTACATGGGTGATACATGGGCATTCCAATGCAACCACACATGCTTTTTGACGCAAAACCCTATCTACTAGCATTAGTAGACAGGGTTGTGTGCTGAAAAATGATGCTTCTGGAAAGCAGGCATTAAAAGGAGAGAGGTTTCCATTTCTCATTTCCTTTCGCACTATGCATGTGTGCTGCACTGCACAGCAGACATCCAAAGAAGGAAACATTTTAAAACGTGTCTAGTCAAAGTATTCTTTACCCTTCTAGTACAAAACCTACGCTAGACTCATGCACACACCTAGCACTATGGCACAAAGGTGTGTGTGTGTCACTCTGCTGACAAATTCTTTGCTCGCAATAGGGAGAGAGGAGGAGAGAGGCCTATCTATGTAGATGGCACTCTGCTTCTCTCTTCCTGACATACAACGCAGAGCCGTATTTTGGCTGTGCTGCTTTGTGCGTAACTTTCATAAACCTTGGCCAGAGTCTCTCACCCCCAAATGCACATTTTTAGAATAGATTTTATTTTACTTTACTTCAGCTTCTTATGACGGACCTGCTTCTGCTGCTTAGTTGCTGGTTCTCCATTTGGAGTTCCCACCCTAAGAACTGAGGACAGAATCTGAGAGCTATAGTCTGATGGTACAGCAGCATGGAGCCAATGCCACATGGTCCATTCTAATGCACTGAACAGGTATCAACTTTCAGCCTCTAGCTTTTTTCAGTCCATCTTTCCAAATTCTGTGACAAGCGTAGAAAGGTGAAGGTGAAAGATTGATTATTATGCAGCCCTGGGCACTATGGAGCAGTAACCTAAAGTGTCCAGGACTAAATAGCAATGATGCTGCAGTCCTTCACTGATGGAGCGGCAGTAAGGAGAGGCAAGCATCTGCGACCAGTGCTTGGACTTTATGAGCACATGACAATCTGATTTTAACCTTTTTTTTAACCTGCTTTAGTGATTGCCCTTTGTGTCCTACCCCCCCCTGCTTGCAAACGCGGATTTATCGCGCTGCTTGACTCTACCGAATAAGCGGTGGAGATAGGACCGCTTGTGAGGTTTTTTAAAACTTTGAGAAGAGTCACTGGACTGAGCGCTGCATTCTCGCTCATTTACCTCCTCCACTGGGTGTACAGCCGACTCAGGGCTGAATCATCTGGGCCACGCTCGATCTGACGGCGGCGGCCATCTTGGATAGGGTTGTGCATAAAAACAGTTGTAGGACTTGCTCGCAAGGACATTCACCTTTAGTATTGCCTGAGGCTTGAGCCGGGCTGCTTGTATTTTAATTGCTCCTAAACAAATTTTAACCTGCTTTAGTGATTGCCCTTTGTGTCCTACCCCCCCCTGCTTGCAAACGCGGATTTATCGCGCTGCTTGACTCTACCGAATAAGCGGTGGAGATAGGACCGCTTGTGAGGTTTTTTAAAACTTTGAGAAGAGTCACTGGACTGAGCGCTGCATTCTCGCTCATTTACCTCCTCCACTGGGTGTACAGCCGACTCAGGGCTGAATCATCTGGGCCACGCTCGATCTGACGGCGGCGGCCATCTTGGATAGGGTTGTGCATAAAAACAGTTGGCCATTGCTTCGCGCAGCGAACGCGTACAGCGGGCGCGCCATAGCCGCGCCGGAGTTCAGCCAGAGTTCTGCCCGTCTGCGCTCGTCCGCGCTAGGACGGGCTTCTGGGCTCTGGCATAATCTTCATCTGGTGAGTGAAGCCATCCTTTTCATCATGGTCATCACTTACTCCTTCAAGGAGATATATGCCGTACGTAACCCTCCTAATTTCAATTGCTCCTTATACCCTATCCCCCCCACCAAGTTTCGCTGCTCCCACTGCAACTTCTATCTAAAAAATCCTACCATGTGCAGATCCTTATGCCCACATGGCAGACGTTACAGACAGGTGCCTTCTAGGACAATCCCGCCCAGGCGTCCACTACGCTTCTGGAGCATAAACTGTAGATCCTTACCTCAACACAGATACAACATACATGATTTTCTGGTGGAACATCAACCTGATGCGATATTTCTAACCGAGACTTGGCTCAGGGACTGCTCAGGTCCGGATATTGCAGACGCCATCCCCTCCAATTACGCTATTCTTCGCCAAGATAGAGTCTCTGGCAGAGGAGGAGGAATTGCAATTATCTATAACAACTTATATAATTGCAAATTGGTCGATGCCACCCAAAAAGACTGTGAGTCTGCTCTATTCCAACTGTTTATAACCCCTCAATTCACGTTATCAGGTCTATTGGCTTATCGTCCCCCTGGGACAGCGAGTTCGTGGATAACTTCATTACCGGACCTACTCGCTCCAGTTCTGCTTAAAGCATCCAATTTTACTATTCTAGGAGATCTAAACATCCACTTGGATGATAATGAATGCTCACATAGAAATCAGCTCCTTTCCACCTTAGAAGCTCTTAATCTTCAACTACTTAAGACTGGTCCCACACATTGTGCCGGCCATTTACTTGACCCCATTTTTTCTAATCTGCCCTTAGACTGTTCCTGTGAAGCTCTACAAATTACCTGGTCTGACCATTCAGCAGTCCCTTTCTTCTTAGACTTGGCTGATACAGTAACTAGATCTCTGACAATAAAACCAGGGCTATCCCGGAATTGGGGGAAGGTCGATATTACAGAACTCAACAAATTACTGATTAAAACTCTTCCGTCCATTGATGCTCCGGTCACTGTCCTTGATAATGCTACGAAACTTTGGCTTACTAGTGCGGTAGAACGGGCGTTACCAATGACATCTAAGCCTAAAGCCACACACCATTCTCCTGCCCCATGGTACTCGGAACAACTCAAGAGTCTTCGCTCTCAATGTAAGATCTTGGAGCGTAAATGGAGAAAAGGCTACTCTCCTTCTCGAAAAATCATATACAAAGAAGCCTTAAAAAAGTACCATAACAGCTGTAAAACGGCTAAAGCAAATCACACCACTAAAACAGTGACTGAGGCCCAAAACTGTCCTAAAGTATTATTTTCTGTTGTGAAAAAACTGACAGGTGCAAATTCTACTCCCCCCCCCCGGCTCTTGATGCTGTCCAATGCCAATCCTTGGCAGATTATTTCATAAAGAAAGTGGATCTCATCTATGACCACTTTTCCCCAAGTCCAGAGACCATCAATATTTCTTCTAGTGTGGCCACTGAACCAGTGAATACAATCTCCAATGATATCATTACTACCTGGCAGCCGCTAGATGCCAGCTCTTTTGTGTCCTGTCTAAATAGCGTGCGATCTGGCTCCCCACAGGACGCGCTCCCGGCAAAAATCCTAAAACAATTGGATCCCCTTACCCATCCCATTTTCATTAAACTACTTAATACCTCACTGAGCGAGGCCCTGGTTCCTCAACCTTGGAAACACGCCATGGTGGTCCCTTTATTAAAAAAATCAGGTGCTGATTCTTCCAACCCCGCCAACTTTCGCCCGATATCCTTGCTGCCGATCTTTTCGAAGATATTGGAGAGACACATTAACTCACAGCTTTCAAAACTGGTCGAAAACATCGCCTTTCTCCATCCTTCGCAGTCGGGTTTCCGACCTAGGCACTCAACTGAGACAGCACTCCTGGGGGTTACGGAGAGTCTGAGGCACGGTGTCGACCAAGGTAACACCATGGCGCTCATCCTGTTGGATTTGAGCGCAGCGTTCGACACCGTGTCACATTCCATCCTTATCGACTCTCTGAAATCTCTAGGAGTGGGCGGCCAGGCCTTGGCCTGGTTGGTGTCTTTTCTTAACGACCGTAGTTTCCAAGTGTTCTCCCCTAAAGCAGCTTCCACCATTTGCCAATCCACCCGCGGTGTTCCTCAAGGCTCAATCCTTAGTCCTTTATTATTTAATATTTATGTTAAACCATTAGCATCCATTGTAGAACAGGCTGGACTTACCCTGTACTCGTACGCGGACGACACCCAGATTGTCTTCTCCCTATCAGGGAGAGACGAGAACAACATCTCCGCACTCAAATCAGGCCTCACTCTTGTGGCCGATTGGATGCGGAGAAATTGTCTCAAACTGAATGGGGAGAAGACCGAGGTGGTCATCTTGGGCCGGAATAAACATCTCTGGGGTCCCTGCCATTGGCCCATTGAACTGGGTACTGCGCCAACACCTTCCACCGCTGTCCGCAACCTGGGTGTTATCATAGATGATAGATTATCTATGCGACAACAGGCCACCAAGGTCGCAGCCATCTGCTTCTCTACGCTACGATGGCTCCACAAGATTCTGTGGATGCTTCCTCTCTCTTCCCGCCGAACCGTAGTCCAGGCGCTTGTAACATCCCGCCTGGACTATGGCAACATCCTTTATCTGGGCGCAGACAAAGCCACCTTACAGGTGTTACAGGTAGTACAAAATGCAGCTGCACGCCTTCTAAAAAACATTCCCAGACGTTCCTCAGCCAAGGCCGCCTTACATGATCTTCACTGGCTGAGTATCCCTGAACGCATCAAATTCAAAGCACTCTGCTATATGTTTAAGATCAAGCAAGGTTGTGCCCCAACCTACCTCCAAAAACTGATAACACCGTACAAACCCCTACGGCCACTAAGGTCATCGGACATGGGAAATTTTACCATGCCAAGATGGAAGTTGACAAAAATGGGAGGTCGTTCCTTTTCCACCCTGGGACCCAAATATTGGAACTCACTCCCACTGGCTCTAAAATTAGAGACCAACCTGTTCCACTTCCGCAAGGCCTTAAAGACACTACTTTTTACACAACGTGTCAAATAGTCTGCTATGACTCAATTCAGGTGAAGCTGCCTCCTTTTCTTCTCTAGTCTATCCCTTGCGCCGGGAAACCCACTGTGGGTAGCTGTGCGCGATACAAGCTTAAATAAATAAAAATTGATGGCTGGTGCAGCTGCCACCATCTGCTAAACTGATGTCACTACCTGCATTGTACTGTGTGGTCTTTGCTAGGAGTGTTTTTCCTACTTCTTGGACAGTAAGTATAACAAATGTATTATTCATTGTTAATATGATAGAAAAAAAGGCAGGGTATAAGGAGTGATGAGCCCCATAGAGATGATCCACGTCTGCTTAATAGACTAATTTCCTGGAGGCTCCTATAAATTAGTATGTATTATTTATCAATTTCCAATATAGTGACACTGGAATAATCAGCTATGGAAGAAAAAGAGCGGCTGACCAAGGTTATGCACAAGTAATTTCAAGGTATGATATGTAAGTCCAAATGATGTGCACAGTACGTCCAGAGTGTGCTGCACCAACACCCTCCCGCAAAGCGGATCCCAAAGTTCATATACAAAAGGACGGTGCACCAGAAGAGAGTACTCAAGAGCTCCAATTCGTATTCCACAATTTCTTTATTCAATTCCAATTAAAACAAACTCCTCAGCCAACGCGTTTCGTTCACAAAGAACTTCGTCAGGGCTGAAACAATTCAAAATACACAATCAATACAAAATATTAAATATTTAATATTAAAAAATAAGAAATAGAAAAAACCAGTCACAACCACCACTTCACAATACATAACAATACTAAAAACAATTATTTCTCATATATATCATGTATATAATGAGTTTACAATTCCTTGCTTGACAAGAGAAAAGGGGAAAGAGAAACACAATACATAACATGGCCATTCAATTAATTCATAATTTGAACCAACCAAAATTTTTCAGTGTCATGATTTCTTATTAGTAAAATTGCTGCATGAATTGATCGTAAACAGTGTTGCAAATCAATTTATAGTAGATTGTACAGTTTGTATAAATTCGTTTCACATCTATAACAATCCTTAGTCAATAATGGCAACGACAAAGTAAAATAAACAAAGAGGTGGGGGCAAAAAGTAAATAGCTTCAAATAAACACGAGATAGAAAAGAAAAGGAATGAGAAAGAGAAAAGCGCCCAGGTCATGGTTAAAATACATTGTATCACCAGCTCCAATCCGACATGGAGGTGGGAGAAAATCCTCCTCACCAAATCTCAGTCTAACTGTACCTTGGGTTGAACATAGATCACACCTAGTTTGAGTAATGGTATGCACCCAAATCGTTTATAGATCATATATTACATCTCCAGTATGGGGGTGGGAGAAAACCTCCTCACTAGATATCCACCTAATTGCACCTTGATTTGAGTACAAATTTCTTCTGGTTCGGATTGTGGTATGCACACAAATCGTGTATAGAGCATATATTATATCTCCAATATCACTACTAAATTGTGATTAAGTAATATACTTAAAATTAGGAACCAAAACACATACACTCTATCTCCCACCTCCATGTCGGATTGGAGCTGGTGATACAATGTATTCTAACCATGACCTGGGCGCTTTTCTCTTTCTCATTCTTTTCCTTTTCTATCTCATGTTTATTTGAAGCTATTTTCTTTTCCCCCCCCCTTTGTTTATTTTACTTTGTCGTTGCCATTATTGACTACGGATTATTATAGATGTGAAACAAATTCATACAAACTGTACAATCTACTATAAATTAATTTTCATCACTGTTTACGATCAATTCATACAACAATTTTACTAATCAGAAATCATGACACTGAAAAATCTTGGTTGGTTCAAATTATGAATTAATTGAATGGCCATGTTATGTATGGTGTTTCTCTTTCCCCTTTTCTCTTGTCAAGCTAGGAATTGTAAACTCATTATATACATGATATATATGAGAAATAATTGTTTTTAGTATTGTTATGCATTGTGAAGTGGTGGTTGGGACTGGTTTTTTTTATTTCTTATTTTTTAATATTTCATATTTTATATTTTGTATTGGTTTGTGTATTTTGAATTTTTTTCAGCCCTGACGAAGTTCTTTGTGAACGAAACACGTTGGCTGAGGAGTTTGTTTTAATTGGAATTGAATAAAGAAATTGTGGAATACGAATTGGAGCTCTTGAGTACTCTCTTCTGGTGCACCGTCCTTTTGTATATGAACTTTGGGATCCGCTTTGCCGGAGAGTGTTGGTGCGGCACACTCTGGATGTACTGTGCTCATCATATGGACTTACATATCATACCTTGAAATTACTTGTGCATAACCTTGGTCAGCCGCTCTTTTTCTTCTATAGCTGATTATTATTGACTGTTATTGCACGTATTTCTATATGGTTATTATAAAAGAAATATATTGAAAATTCCAAAATAATTTTGTCTTGTTAGAAAAATGCCTAGATTTCAGGACGGACGTGAAGAATTAGCCCAGGACTTATTTGGGGCCAGTAATGTAAAAAGCGTACCAGTACAAACACCGACATCCGTAACAAGTCTCAAGGCGATGTTCATCAAACTTGAACGGTTACGGAAACAAGAATTAAGTCCCTGGTATGATGGGGTTACCCATGAGCAATATATGAAAAACAAAAAAATCCCATGAGGCTTACGAATATCAATATTTCCTACTTTTGAGGGCTTAAGTGGTGACCATTTGAAAGAATGGGAAAGTAATTTGGAAGGGGCATCGATAACAATGATGCAGATACTCGTAAGACATGCAACAGAAAAGGTTAAAAAATTGGTACTAGAGATTGAGGCTCTTGAAAAGGAAATTAATGACATGCCACAAAAAAAATTATAGAAAAGAACTATGCTATTTTAAAAACCGTTATGGAAGGACATCAGGTCTACCTTAAAAATAAGAAACTGAATAAGATCAAAAGGGACGATAAAGACTATAATGACGGTAGAGTATACACCTTTGCGAAGAAATTCGATAATATTCAAGGAACAGAGGACACAAGTAAAAAACGGGCAAGAGAAAGTAGAGAGGAAACTGTAGAGAGTGGCTCAACTAACAATGTCTCACTATCATCTGCAAGTAGCTCAGCGTCTATCATCACACTGCCAGACATACCTTTAGAAGAGGGGGCCACCTCCTTTCAAAAGGAGCTGGCCAAACTCAGAATAAGCAACAGACTACAAATGAAAAAAGATTAAAAAAAAACAAGGAGAGGCGGCAGGAGGTCAAAGGCTAGATACAAGAAGTACTCAAAGCAACAAACAGAACATGGTGACGAAACTCAAGAAGTGACTCTTGTAAATAAATTGTGCCCTATTTCTCTCCGACCATGCGAAAATGCTAACAATATGACCCCCTGACAATGCTATGTGTAATGATACATGTTCAGATTTAAAAATAATCAATCTTTCTAATAAAGTTTTGAATGATGATGGAATTTATGTTCTGAGCAAAGGTCTTAATTATTGTCCTACACAAGATGGTGATCTAGTTAATACACATATAGACCTCTTCAAGTTTGTTAGGATATTAAAATTAAAAGACTATTTTTCAAATAGACCAAATGAACAACAAAAAATTCCACAAGTAGATCAAGGCGGTGGGTCACATACTATTGGAGAAGTCTGAGGAGTCCATTGTTTACTAACATTAAATGAGGAAGATGAGGAGGTAGACATTTCCTCGGTTTTGGATGATCTTGAAATCTCCACATTTGGTAATATCGATAGTGGATTTTGTCCAAAATCGAAATTTACTCCAACACATTCCTATCATCGAAATATCGATACTTTTTTTGACAGAGTCAAAGAAGATCTATATGACTTGGAAACTCGCAATAAATATGTTTCAAAAACCTCTCATAACATCACTTTAGCAGAAAGGTTGGCCCTCAAACAGCTGAATAAGGATACAAACATAGTTATTAGAGAGGCCGACAAAGGAGGAAATATTGTTATAATGAATCATGTGGACTACATGGGGAGATCAAAAGACAGCTTAAAAACCCGATATTTTACAGGGAGATTGGCAATAACCTGATCCCTAAAAACACTATTATGATTAACACCCAACTTATCGAATGGAGGGACATGGGACTCCTCAACGAGGAGGAATTTAGATTTCTGAGGGTAAATAGTCTATCTTTCCCTTGTATATATGTACTTCCTAAGGTACATAAGGGGGAGACTTCCCCCCCGGGAGGCCTATAATATCAGGAATCGGTTCCCCAATGGAAAAATTCTCTCAGTTTGTTGAACGAAAACTTCAGAAACTAGTTCCTAACTTACCATCATTCGTTAGGGATAGAAAAGATATCCTAACAAAATTTCGAGACTTTGAGTGGTCTGATGACCTGATATTCATAACCCTTGATGTAGAATGTCTCTATACGTCCATTGATAAAGAACATGGAATTAGAGCGATACGTTCCTTTTTGGATAGGGATGATGCAGAGTTATATGAATACAATGAATTGATAATTTCAATGATTGAAATTATTTTGACTAACAATTTTTTTCTGTTTGACAACTGTTGGTATCAACAAATACATGGAACTGCTATGGGCTCCAAGTTTGATCCCTCTTACGCATGACTCTTTATGGGGTGGTTTGAGAGGGAGCATGCTTGGGGTCGAGGTGCCTCACCCTGGACCAACAACATCGTGTACTGGGGGAGGTACATCGATGATGTGATTTGTCTCTGGTCTGGTACTATTGGCAACTTGAACAATATGTTGGCTTTTTAAACGATAACACCTTTAAGATTACATTTACTATGATGCACCATAAAGAACATATCAATTACCTTGACATCCAATTTTATATCAAGGATAGTCGGATTAATAGCACTTTGTACAGAAAGGAAACATCGTGCAATTCAGTCCTACATGCGGAGAGTGCACATCCTCCTTCAGTGAAAAATAATATTCAATACGGAGAGATGGTAAGAATCCGACGAACTTGCAGTGAAGATGAAACCTTAACTGCAAACATTCAAGATACTGTCAATAGGTTCACAAGAGAGGATACAATAAAGGTGTATTGGAGAGAGCTGAACATAGAGTCAAAAACATGAGTAGAAATGACACCTTAAAAGATAAAGGGATTGGTGAGACTGAACACCAGAAAGCAAGGTGCGTGACTCAATATACTACACGTAGTGGTGCAATTTTTAACATCCTCTGGAAACATTGGTACCTTCTGCAAGGAATCACAGGTCTAAAGGAATGTATTGAAAATCGGCCCTCAGTGACATATAAGAGAGGGACATCTCTGAGAAATACACTATGCCCCAGCTACGTGACGACTCCAAAATCCATCCCAACATGGTTCCCAGATAGGCCGAAGGGCTTCTTCACGTGTGGAACGTGTAATATTTGTCCTATGGGCAAAAATAAGATCTCCAATTTCAGTTATAACTCAAATAAGAATTACAGTATTGACTTTTTAATAAACTGTAACACCACCATGTGGTCTATGTACTTGGTTGTAGGTGTGGTATCATTTACGTGGGCAGTACGGTGCGCTCTTTAAAACTCAGAATACAAGAACATAGACGCGCAATAAAAACCAGAGATACTAGATATCCCATCATGAATCATTATACGGCTGAACATCCTGATGACCTTGATTTTTGGTTCCATGCTATGGATCACACTCCAGTACCAAAAAGAGGTGGTAATAGAGAACTCTTGTTACGGCAAAAGGAAGCAAGATGGATTTGCCGTCTGAGGGCTACCAGCCTTGGGCATAATACTGATGGTGAGATGCACTATTTTCTGTGATATGTATAGACTTCAATCATTTTTCCCATTGGGATTAATGGGATTAATCAAATTAACTTTGTTTCATGAGGTAACTGTGTAAACTGTACTTAAAAATAAATAATTCGATTGTTATTGAATCATATTGGTTAATATTATATATCCTACTCAGTGCATATG
Source organism: Lissotriton vulgaris (assembly GCF_964263255.1). Taxonomy (NCBI): domain Eukaryota; kingdom Metazoa; phylum Chordata; class Amphibia; order Caudata; family Salamandridae; genus Lissotriton; species Lissotriton vulgaris. The sequence goes on from NC_141694.1 coordinate 506,216,014, forward strand.
TATATAACTCTACATGGATGCATTGGGATTAGGATAATGTGAATGAAGCACATGATTAGCCATGTAGAGTAGGGCACGTTTTGTTGGTAGTGACTGTACATGTGAGTTTTAATCAACATAACAAACTCTCTCTCTTGGCACAACTGTTTTTTTATTTTATTCTTTTCTCCTACAACCCTTCTTCTTTGACCTTAGTCGTGTGCTCCTTCAATTATCTCTAAATTAATTTTTATATGTTGTTTGTTGTCTCTAATAGAAATATGGATAATTTTTCTCTTTTGATATCTGTTTGATAGACACTTTAAGATGGCGCCGTCGGTGTATGGTTTGAATCATTTCTATACGAGTTCGTGTCTCTGTATGTTGTTATAACCTCTTAATTTATATATATTTTCACTCCCGACATCTGTCTGTCACATATTCTAAGATGGCGTTGAGATCAACAGGTATAAAATATACGAACTCTAATTAATTCCTGTGATAGGTATAGATTACTCTATTTAAAATACATAATATCGTTTCGTTACAATATCCTTATTTTTATGGTGGTTTCTCGTGGTTACTACCTGAATAGACACGATAACGGGGTTTCTCTGTTATTAATTATTTTCCACTCCAAGATGGCGCTTATGGTGAAACCTATTATCACGTGACTTTCACTTGACCGCGATGCAGGAAACAGAGAGGGCGGGCTTAGAGGTAGTTTGCCGGGATATTTAAACCGGTCAACAACGGTGGCTCGGTTTACGACTAATTCATTTTCTACACTACCAGCTACCCGGTAAGTCTGTAAGACGGGGGAATGGGGACCTTTTTGAGAACATTGGATAACTTTCGGCTTGAGCGATACATTTAATGAAGTTTGTTACGAACATTGGGTTTTTGACACGTATATCTTTAACCTAAACCTTTGGTCCTTAGTGGGACAACTGGGATGACTTATAACCGATATATACAACTGTTTTGGTTCAGTGTGATACCACCTTATATTACCTTACCCTACCTATCGTTCATCCTCCGCCTTATTGAGTTAAACTATTGCTATTGCCGTTTTAGTCTTTCATGCAGTAATTGTGCCCTCTAGACACATTACGTATTTTCACAACCTTTCCCCTTAAATTCATGATCTTAGAGGTGTCTCTTACAGGATTGACTTTAGATATATATTTATATATATTATTTAAATTATACTACTGACTATATTTAATTTTAGTTTGTCAACCTACATTGCACGCACTTTTCCCTTTTTTGTGTTTTGTATAGAACTGGCGGGTGTGATTTAGGTCGGATTCTCCCAAAGTCACTATACTGTGGGAAACCTAATTGGTTACTTCACTTTACTTAGGTAAGAGTCTTCCCTCCTTGTGTAGGGCTATCATGGATCTTAAGTCATCTGTCATATGCACCCCTAGACAGTGTGCGGATAGATTCTGTTTACTTCACAATATTATACAAAACATGTTATTGATTGTATTATTATTTTTGTTTATTTACAGAACAGACAACATACTCGGTTTGTCCAATGGTCAACTAACTTATTGGCCTACTGTGAAGCTGTCGTTCGTAATACTTCTTAATAGATTCCAGCGATGAGTACAAGTCCACAGGACATTTCCTTTACCGAATAGGTGAGGACAGAGAGTGTATGTGTTTTGGGTCCTAATTTTAAGTATATTACTTAATCACGATTTAGTAGTGATATTGGAGATATAATATATGTTCTATACACGATTTGGGTGCATACCACAATCCAAACCAGAAGAAATTTGTACTCCAATCAAGGTGCAATTAGGTGGATATCTAGTGAGGAGGTTTTCTCCCACCCCCATACTGGAGATGTAATATATGATCTATAAACGATTTGGGTGCATACCATTACTTGAACTAGGTGTGATCTATGCTCAACCCAAGGTACAGTTAGACTGAGATTTGGTGAGGAGGATTTTCTCCCACCTCCATGTCGGATTGGAGCTGGTGATACAATGTATTCTAACCATGACTTGGGTGCTTTTCTCTCTCTCATTCTTTTCCTTTTCTATCTCATGTTTATTTGAAGCTATTTTCTTTTTGCCCCCCCCCTTGTTTATTTTACTTTGTCGTTGCCATTATTGACTAAGGATTATTATAGATGTGAAACGAATATATGCAAACTGTACAATGTACTATAAATCGATTTTCATCACTGTTTCCGATCAATTCATACAACAATTTTACTAATCAGAAATCATGACACTGAAAAATCTTGGTTGGTTCAAATTATGAATTAATTGAATGGCCATGTTATGTATTGTGTTTCTCTTTTCCCTTTTCTCTTGTCAAGCTAGGAATTGTAAACTCATTATATACATGATATATATGAGAAATAATTGTTTTTAGTATTGTTATGTATTGTGAAGTGGTGGTTGTGACTGTTTTTTTCTATTTCTTATTTTTTAATATTTGATATTTTTATTTTTTATTGATTGTGTATTTTGAATTGTTTCAGCCCTGACGAAGTTCTTTGTGAACGAAACGCGTTGGCTGAGGAGTTTGTTTTAATTGGAATTGAATAAAGAAATTGTGGAATACGAATTGGAGCTCTTGAGTACTCTCTTCTGGTGCACCGTCCTTTTGTATATCACACTGGAAGAATTTTTATATCCTTCACATATATATCATTCACATATATACCATTTATTCTATTTAAAATGCAAAACAATCATTTAATTAAAAACAATATATATACTGCGGTCGCAACATTGGGCCAGCCATTCAGAGAGTGATCTGCCATGGGACTCGCAGGAGCTTCTTGCATTTACAGGATCATGGTGACCAACAATAAAAAAGACCTATGGACCAATTAGATCACCCGTTGTTTGAAGCTCCATGCCAGATTTACACATTTAGTAGTCCTGCACACTCAACCAGTCAGATATCTATACATTATCAACCATCATTTCTAAAAAATACTGAACTGATTTACACCAAATTACAAAAAGCACATTTTCGTAGCAAAGTTCTAGCTTTCTGCCAAAATTGGTTTAATTCTGTTCGGTTTTTTGGGCTGTAGTGTTGTCTAAAATTTCCAAATGAATTTGAATAAGGAAATTTAGATTTGGAACCCTTTTCTCAGCCCCCCCCTGACGGACCACCCTCAAACTTTCAAGGTAGGAGCAGAGGTGGATGCATGTTTCTCAGGAAAGGTTTTGTGAAAAAACAAAAAATGCTCTTCCTATGGACAGTCTGATCTGTTTAAATATATTTTCACTGGAAAAACCCAAATGTTAAGCAAACGTTAAGGTTAGGTTAAAAATGTCAGGTCAGTTAAAACATACTGTTTTAAACTAACAAAACCACTGAAATTCACCAGTTATCGTTTTCTCAAGTAACTATAACTCGTGCCCTAAAGTAACTTTAAATCACACCTCCACCGTGAACAGTGTTGTCATCATTGATCTCATTTCGGATGTTGAGGTCCTGTTATCGATGAAGTCATGGAACACGTCAAATGTGTTCTAATATGTGAGGTTAAAGGCAGATATGTTCCCACTAAAGATATATTCTTGGAACATTAATGGCCTAGCAAACAACCCCCACTGAAGATATGTTCCTGGAACATTAGTGGCATAGTAAACAAACTGGGGGACGAGGCCACAGTATCCTATCTATGCTCCTTCAAAATCATCCTATTGCAAGAGTCATGGCTATCGTAACTGCAGAACTTGGAAGGGTTCAAAATCCATCAAGTTCCCGCAATGAAATCAAAGTCCCCCGGCCGCTGCAGCAGTGGTCTAGTAATTTGCATGTCAGCCATCAGTGCAATTAGCTCCTGGGATCCAGCAACTTCCAGGGGCTCCAGAAAGTAGGCACCTCACTTAGAACCTCAAATGGTCAGTTGAGGACCTTAATTATAATGAATGTTTACATTTGCCCAAATTCGGCTTCCAGGTCAGCCGTAACCGTCGTGTTGACTTACACTGTACTAAATGCGAGATCTGGAAATCCTAACACAGACATTTTGGTGTATGGAGATTTCAACTAGTGGCTGATGTTTGACCTTCAACGGAATGATGTAAGAAAGCCGCAGGAACGCTGCTGGGCAATCTCATCACTGGACCGTCCCAGTGGGGTAAAGAGTCCCTAAAGGGTCGAGCCCTCCAGGGCAATCTGGAACTTCTTGGCCTTAGAGCCCTCAATGGCCGTTTCTATCCCGATAAGCCGCCTGGTCTCTCATTTCTATCTAAAACCAGGGCTTCTCTGATTGACTACTCTTTTGCCAGCCTCCCCCTGTTGAACCAAGTCTCCTCTTTTGTTATTAGCAACAAAAAGGATAGCGATCACTGTCCCCAAGAACTTTCCCTTAACATCAGATTGCTGCAATATGATCAGGCAGTGGACCAGGGCTTCGAAAGTTTAACCATCAATCTAAAACATATTAAGTGCTCAGCTAATAACCCCCAACTTCTGGCGACAGAAGCAAAGCAAATAATTGTTAACACCCGTAGGTCAACGGAGGACCCAATTGCAAATTGGGCAATGTTCCCTGACTGCCTAGCAGACAGGTTTGCAAAACCGATACAGCATGTACAAGCGACGGGGCCAAAACAACGGGCCTCTCTTGCACCTGCAATACCAACTGCCAAACGAAGCATGAATCGGTTGTGGCAGAAACTGAAAACTATGCCAATGGACCTAGCTACTTTAACTAAACTAAGAGAGGCACATTGTTAACTGAAGGTTGCCAAACAGGAACAATGAAGGAACTCCTGGAACTTTTTTGGGGCCAGACTACAATACGATATAAGGTCCAGCACCCCTGTGAGGTTTTGGGGCACCATAAATAGCTTAGGGAGTAGGGCCCCCAAAGTTGCATTGTCCAACATACTGGAGTCTGAGTGGTACCTTTTTCTATATAACCATTTCAATGACACTCCACAGTATGATTTGACATATAAACAGTCTAATGATACTGAGGGCAGCATGGCCCTGGAGGCGCAACCTCTTCCTCGAGACAAGTCACCTCTCAGGCACTCATACACATTGACAACAATTCAAAAGCAGATTGGAAAAGGTCGCAAGGACAGGACCCCTGGTCCAGGCGGCATTCCATCAGCCCTTTTCAAGGAGGATCCAACTTTTTTGGCACTCAGCTAGCCCCGCTCTACCTTTCCATCTTAGAAAAGTGTACAATCCCGCCTCATGGCAAAAATCGATCCTCGTTCCAATTTTCAAAGGTGGCGACAAAAAATCTCCAGGTAACTACATTATATACATGATATATATGAGAAATAATTGTTTTTAGTATTGTTATATATTGTGAAGTGGTGGTTGTGACTGTTTTTTTCTATTTCTTATTTTTTAATATTTAATATTTAATATTTTGTATTGATTGTGTATTTTGAATTGTTTCAGCCCTGAAGAAGTTCTTTGTGAATGAAACGCGTTGGCTGAGGAGTTTGTTTTAATTGGAATTGAATAAAGAAATTGTGAAATACGAATTGGAGCTCTTGAGTACTCTCTTCTGGTGCACCGTCCTTTTGTATATCACACTGGAAGAATTTTTATATCCTTCACATATATATCATTCACATATATACCATTTATTCTATTTAAAATACAAAACAATCATTTAATTAAAAACAATATATATACTGCGGTCGCAACATTGGGCCAGCCATTCAGAGAGTGATCTGCCATGGGACTCGCAGGAGCTTCTCGCATTTACAGGATCATGGTGACCAACAATAAAAAAGACATATGGGCCAATTAGATCACCCGTTGTTTGAAGCTGCATGTCAGATTTACACATTTAGTAGTCCTGCACACTCAACCAGTCAGATATCTATACATTATCAACCATCATTTCTAAAAACTACTGAACTGATTTACACCAAATCACAAAAAGCACATTTTCGAAGCAAAGTTCTAGCTTTCTGCCAAAAATTGGTGGAATTCTATTCGGTTTTTTGGACTGTAGTGGTGTCTAAAATTTCCAAATGAATTTGAAAAAGGAAATTTGGATTTGGAACCCCCCTTTTTTCTCAGCCCCCCCCTGACGGACCACCCTCAAACTTTCAAGGTAGGAGCAGAGGTGGATGCATGTTTCTCTGGAAAGGTTTTGTGAAAAAAGAAAAAATGCTCTTCCTATGGACAGTCTGATCTGTTTAAATATATTTTCACTGGAAAAAACCCAAATGATAAGCAAACGTTAAAGTTAGGTTAAAAATGTCAGGTCAGTTAAAACATACTGTTTTAAACTAACACAACCACTGAAATTCACCAGTTATAGTTATCTCAAGTAACTATAACTCGTGCCCTAAAGTAACTTTAACTCACGCCTCCACCGTGCACAGTGTTGTCATCATTGATCTCATTTCGATTATTGAGGTCCTGTTATCGATGAAGTCAATCTAGTCCACTCACATCCACCCAAGATAGGTCATACCAAGATATAATTACAACGTCTCTTGGATGCAACTGCCACGTATTCTAGCAAGAATGCGCTACAGATAAACAACAAGAAAACTAAAATTCTTGTGGTCCATACATCAGAGCCCAAAAATCCAGCATGGTTCCTAAATCAGGAAAGAAGAGAAGCAACCAGATGCCATAAGTATTTAGGAGTTTTTTTCTTAACAACAACAGCAGATATGCGAACCAGCTGGGTGAATTGAAAAAGAAAGGAATTGCGTTGTCTTTCATACTTAACTCCATAAAAAATATCTAATGACCCAACTTTCGCTCTAATACTCCAGGTGGCCCAGGCAAAGGTCATTCCAACTCTAACCTACGGGTGTGAGGCGCTAAAAATGGCTAGATTGTGCGCTATTAGAAAAAAAAGTCGCAAAAATGTACTGAATGATCTTCCAGATACCTCCTTACACGTCACCAGCACAAATCAGATCGGAATTTGGAATCTGTAGACAGTCACTGGGCCGTATAATTACTTTTTTTAATAAGCTGCCAAAAGCTGAGGGCGTCAAAGGAAGTCAGCTTGGCCTACCACCTTTAGAGCCAGCTGGAAACAAGTCGATGGCAGGCAGGGAACTGCTGTCTGTCATGCGGCCTTAGCACTCTTGACCTGAGTAACCTCTGGGCCCTACATGCAAGCCATCAAGAGTTTAAGAGGCTAGCAAAACTCAGTGAGAAACAACTTTCTTCAGTAGAAGACCGGGCCAGTCTTTCAGCAAGGAGTCACGGTTGGATGACCCTACGCACCTATCCACAGTTGAAAACTCAGAGCTACCTAATGACTACCTTCAATGCACCCACTAATCTCCAGTTCTTAAAGCTGAGAACGAGGGTGATTCCTATGAACTGCCATCTCCCTAACTGAAAAAGAGACTGTGCTCAGGAAATGTGCTGGCTCTGCGGTCAACATAGGGGAGACATATTTCATGTGATATGCTTGTGCCCTAATCTCCTAGGGGATAGAAGAACCCCATTACGAAGGGGCTGGATCTATAAGGACGTTAGATCATGCAGAGGAGCAGGGCTGGCCTGCTTCCCCCCGGGAACACCATCCTAAACTGTGCCTTGGTCAGGTTTATGGACCGTTTCACAAAAAAGCTAGAGGAAGTGAGAGGCGTATTGGACTCTCGGCCTGGGACCTAGTCCTCTTGCCTATTTGTACTTCGTCCTTACCTGTGACCCTGGCCTGGATCATGGACAGCTTAATTATTATTTTTTCTTTTTTTAAAGCTAAAAGGAGGCAAGACGCGCATTCCCGGGACTTAAATCTCTAGTCTATTTGTCTGTGCCGTCTTCTTGTCTGAACACAAGCTATTGCACAGCGTTTTATATGTCATGATGACGGCTGACTTTTAATTGTATGCAAAGTTTTTAATCATATTACCTATTTTATATACATTGTAGATCGTTGCAAGGGTTTTTGCAAATTACGCAATAAAGTTATATATATAGGCACTGGATGGCGATGGTGTGAGTTAAAGTTACTTTGGCGCATGCGTTATAGTTACTTGAGATGACTTTAGCTGGTGAATTTCAGTGGGTTTGTTTATTTGAAACAGGATGCAGTATGTTTTAATTGACAATACATTCTTATTTCACTATTAGTTTTTTCAATGAATTAAATTTTTTTTACTGCTAAGTAAAATATTATTACCATTTCTAAATACACTTTTAGTTTACCTTTTGTTTTTCACAACATTTCTAGGTTTTCTTTAACTTCAAGGAATATTTTATTACCATATGACACGCCAACACAACACCGTGCACGGCCTTTGGCCATGCATTGCCTTGGGTTGACTTTGTCAACAGGTCAAAAAAATAAAACTTAATATTTGGGCCTGCTGGCTTTATGACAGGGTCACCATAAAACAAAAAACAATAATTGTAGACACATTTATATTTCATTAATTCACACAGTGCAATGCTTAATAAAACTGATTGTCTTGAAAAATATAATAGAGTTTTATTTAAAAATAATCAACACATATTTAAATCTTTTTTTAACTGTTTTCAGACTACACAATGCAGCCATAAAACAAACAACGAGGGGGCTCTGCACTCCTGCTGAAGAGAATAGGGCTCCAGCTAGGTTTGATTTAAAAAAATATGGGTAAGCTCTCCTGTGGTCATGGATTTAATGATCCAGGAGACCTGCTGTTTTTTTGTTTTGTTGTAATTGTTGCTGGGCGGCTGCTTCACTTCCAGCAGCCCTCACATTAAAAAAATGCTTGTTGGTGCCCTTCCTTATTCTAGGGGCACCAACAAGCTTTAAAAAAATAATAAACAAAAAAAGCCCTCACAAGACATAATGGAGAGCTCCATGCTGGAGCAGTAAATAATCAATGATCAACTCATCAGACTCATTTATTATTCACTTTCCTGTATTGGTACCCACCTTGGACAACCGATTTAAAAAGAAGGAATGACTGGGGCGAAGCGTCCACAGCCCCCCTCTGTAAGCCTTTCAGGCATCTGGGACCCCTTCCCCATGGTCTCTCTTTTCAATTAAGGGGAGGTGCTGCACAGCCCATCCCAAGACATTTTGGACCCCAGAGCCCCTTCCCCCAGGGCCTTTATTTTTTAACAAAGGAGGAGGGTGTGAAGCCCCTCCCCAACCCCCAAGCCGCTTGTGATTATAGCACTGGTTTGACCACAAGATATATGGTTCGTTGGTAACACTGTTCATACTAATAATATCCTGTCAAAAAGAGGGTCTTGAAACACATGCAGGTTATTAGCAATAATCAGTTTAGAGACATACATAACGATATTAAACCTGAGTTAAGTTTCTTTGCCATTGATCACATCCTTCCACTGGCTAGATGTTGGACTCACAAGTTAACCATAAGAAGACCAAATCGATATATATATATATTGTCATTAGAAACTAAGATGCCATAAGGAAAGTTTGAAATGTATTTGGGGTTGTTGGAACTGGCCCTTCTTGCAGGGTCATCCCCAAACTTTTTGCTTCTTCCTCCCTTATTTTTCCTGACCCGTGGCTGTTGACAATAGGACTCTGCGCACTTTACCACTGCTGATCAGTGCTAAAGTGCATATGCTCTCTGTGTAAATAGTTATTGTGATTGGATATACATGATTGGGATATTTCTGTTACCAAGAAATCCCTAGTAAAGTGCACTGAGTGTGCCAGGGCTGGTGATGACAAATGCTACTAGTGGGCCTGCAGCACTGATTGTGCCACCCATATGAGAAGCCCTAAAATGGTGTCTCAGGCCTGCCACCGCAGTGCCTGTGTGTAGTTTGTGAACTGCCATGTCCTCCTGGTCAGTGTCCCCACTGACCAGGCCTAACCCTTCCCTTTTTGTGCACATTGGTCACCCCTATGGAAGTCCCAAGGTACCCCCCCCTCCCCTGGGCAGGGTGCAGTGTATGTGAAAGGTAGAGCATGTACTTGTGCAGGTGACATGCTCTGGTAGTAAATTACAGCCATTTTCGTTTTTCACTGCTGCAAGGCTATCTTGCTCCATAGACTATCATGGGGGATGCAGGCTACAGTGGCTACCAGTAGATCTTCCCATAGGAACAAGATAGGACATAAAGGTCTGGTATCCCTGAACTCAGAATTTATTAACACATCTTTTAGGAAAGGTTGTTTTTAAATTCTGTGTTTGAGAATAGCACTTTTAGAAAGTTGCTGTTCTCTTGTCTGCCCTTTATGTGTGCCTTGGCCTGTTTGTGTATTGACTGTCTGGTTTGAGAGTGACAGGGGCTGGGGATTCCCCAGGAGGCTTGCTGAGTCAGCCCAAGGTTGAATGACTGCATTTGCAACTTGAGTGGTGGGAGGAGATAGCACCTGGGCCTGAATAGGGCTGTGCCTACCTTCCACAATGCTGGCTCCACCTCCTGCTGGGTGGCTGACGACCCTGCCCCTCATTCTGAAAGGAAAGGATACGCCAGAAAGACAAAGTGCTCAAGGAACACCCAGAACTGGTTCAGACCGGGCTCAGGGCCCACTTGCACCAAGAGAACAAAGACTTTAGGGGTATAAGTACAGGACCACTGACAACAGAAAATTAGATCAGCCTAGAATCAAGAAGGAACCTCTGCCAAGGAGAAAGCTGAATCTGAAGAAGGAAGACTGTCTTGCTGTTGCTCTGCTGGACTAACCTGCTGTTGCTTTGCTGCCAAGGAGAGGGGAAGGACTTTGCTGTTGTGCTGTGTCCCCTGTCTTGAAGGAATCTCCAAGGGCCTGAGAGGAGATGGCTCCCTGTTTTTGAAGTCCCAGGAACAAAAGGACTTCACCCCCAGCTTCCCTGAACTCTGCTTAGAGAGTTCTGTCCTTCCTTGAGCCAGTTGTGGGGCCTCTGGAAGTTGTACCTGTGCTGGGAAGCTGGAAACTAAGATTGAGAGACTTTTGCAACTGAAAAGTTATTGCATCGCTCGCTGCGGAGCGCATCCCCGACAGTGTTAAGAAATTCCTGTCACTACGGAGGTCGAGATCGTCGCAGCGCCTGTTGCTGCTGCCTAAAACGAAGCATCCTTCGATTGCGGGAAGATCACCATCGCTGCAAGTGTTGTCGCAGAGCCTGTCATCGCTGGGTGAGAATGCCCACCGCTTGCTTGCGGACCACATCACGTCGCTGGGTTACCTCAGAGGGTTTCCTCCTTACCCTGACTAGAAGCAAGGGTCCCTATTCTGACACTAGTACCTACCTCTGCCAACTAGAGACCCCCAGTTCTAACAGGGGTTATTGTAGAAGGCTTGAAGTCTGTGATATTAATCAATTGTGCATCTTGTTTACTATATAGAGTTTTGGTAGGTTTCTGATAACTTATAACACATGTTATTTAATGTAAACAGTTTTGCTTGGGGAACACTTCTATTTTGGACCCTGGGCGATCTTCTAAGCTGAGAAGTTATTTTGCTTTTCCTCTTGTATAGGTAGTTAATCTATTTTTCCTACCTGGTTGTCATTTTATTTTATTTATTTTGGTGATTTTAGCCACTTTGGCTGTATACGAACTAGAAACAGCTGTGAGTACCACTTAGCTCATTGGGGTGCCTTTAAACTTTGATTGGTCCAGGCTGGCACCAATCTTCAATTCACCACTCAGATTAATGGTATGAATATACATTGTATGATGTTATGTCTTATATGTTGTTATCGCCACTGCTGCCATTGTTCTGGGTATAACAAGGTTTATTTTATTTTTGTGGGTTTTCCATTCTGCTTGATCTGTTCAGGTTTTGATGTATGATAGTAAATTGCATTGTTAATGCTGTTGATGCATTGATCACATTTGTCATATATGCTCAGTAAGGTAGCACTTGAATGTACCTGTTAATATATGCTTTATGTACTTATTGATATTTCCTTTTGCTGTGTGCTCTTGTGAGAGTTGGCAGGAGCCCACCATTCCAAGATGGCGTCCTGATTGGGCTCTCAGAGACGACTGAGTATGCCAGATCCATGCTGAGACCATGGCGGGTCGAATATGAATGTTAGTTTCACATATAGTTTTTGCCTCAAGTTATACTTGGCGCATATGCTAGATGGTTACGATGTTGGCGATCCTCTGTCACCATTTTACATATTTGCTTTACAGTGTGCTAATGAACATAATATATTATTACCATTACACACACATATATACGAGTAATGTTATGTTGAGTTTGATCAAAGTTAGGGATTCTCATGCTACAATTAATCATAGTTAAAGTGTGCTTGCAGTAAGATAGCCGTAGTTAATGTATGCCTCAGTCTAAAAACTCATGGCAACATCGAAACTGTGCTTTTAGCTCCCGCGTATTATCTCACACTTTTATCTTCTTTCATTAGCCAAGCCAACTGCAAGAGTTTATTCTAAATGCCAACCTTTGTTGCTTAGTTTCATGAGAAAATATTATTATTATTAATTTCAATCTTACTGAATAATTGGTTTCATGCACTATGCCCAGGATGGTATAGCTACGGTGTTCCATTCACTACGAGATATCCACTGAAGGCCATACAGGTGCAAGATTTCTTTCTGCGATCCCTGGGAAACGAGAACGAAGATGGCTTCTCATGAAATGAATGTTATATTTTGATTGGTTACTGGTTCTTGGGGACAGTACGAGTTGTCTTTCACTTTAGAATTTCACACGTAATGAATTAGTTAGATGCAGATAGCTTCAGTTCATCTTTTAATTCAAATGGTCATATCTACTCTTTCTAGTGCAGATGCCCCTTTCCATTGTCTTGAGACACCCTGCTCATGGAGTTTAAGTCTTACACAAAAGGACATTTCCGTTGTCTAACTGAACCTATATTTGGTTCGCTTTAAGTTATATTCATATTGTTTCCGTTCACCTTCGCATTCAGATGCTCCTTCCTACTCTTTTTTAGAGCAGCTGCCCCTTTCCACTCTCTTAAGTCACTAAATTTTCTTTGCCTCATCACACCTTTTTTTGGTTCTGCCTTTAAATATGTCACTTGCTGACACCTGCTGCTTAAAATGTGCACGAACCCCATCTGAATCCTCAGTTTAGCTGGGGCTATCTCTAAATAACTGGTTTTTTATTTGCCTTTTTGAGTTTGCTTAGGATTATATTGAACCATGCTGTAACAAGGTGATTTTGATTTATGATTAATCCAACTGACTTGCGCTTACAACTTTGCTAACCTGCTAATAAACCTTAACGTTTTCCAAATCTACTATTCTCTGCCATCCTTGTGGAGAGAATTGCGCTTCACTAACTATCATTTATATATTGCCGAACTGTTGATGTGAAGCCTCAATTCAAAACAAAAGTCCATCCACTCAAGTGCAAACATTTGGGTTTTCATGAGTGGAACCTTCTTCATTACACTGTTTACTTTGTAAACATATTAAATGTATATGTGATATTATTAAAAGTGCTGCATATTACACAACCTTTGCAGGCTCCCAATGCTAACTAAAACAATGATATTTATGTTGTACTGTGCCCAAATTCATCCATAACACACCCCTTGAGTTAAGCCTTCGCTGCTTACCCACATTTTCCCAGAAAATTCAAAAGACTTAGGTAGCCCCCACTACTTTTTTGCAGAACTAGTCTCTCAAGTGCTGGTTAGCATGGATCCTTGGCTTTCTGCCTTTGAAAAAGCTTCAATGTGCCAATTACAGATGAACCTTGTAACTGAAAAGTTGTGTAAAAAACTTTACTGAGATATGGATGTGCTGGTTAATACAGGGCTTTCAGCAGCAATTCATAAAGAGCAAGAAACAATTTCTGCAAAGGGTACAAAATGATTTAGTAACATAAAAAGCTCCTAAACATATATTTCAGTAGTGACAAACAGGTAAAGTATGTTGCATTACGTTTAAACACCGAAAATGTTCATTGTAATGCTAAATGGGAACAAAATAATGAACAGAATGAATTTTAGGAAAGACTAATGCAAAATACCACTGCATTCATTAGCCAGCGCATTGTAGCTGAGACTGGAACTGTCAACTCACCCTGAGGCAGACACTCCAGTTAGAAAAAAGAAATGCTCTCAAAGTAATCCTTTAATTAAAAAAAAAAATGTGTATTGGGTTTTACACTATAAACAACATTAGCATGTGACAGCTTTCAGCATGCGATAGTAGAGTCGAACAAGTCTGGTCATGCCTGAATAAGTATATAATAATAGCAGCGTAAGGCTCATGAAGCTACAGAGGGGAGGGAGACAAGTCCAAGTTATACATTGAACTTAAACGGCAGTATTTTGTCACAGTGGAGCAAACTGGGGATGACCTTGTAAACTAGAGAAAGAGGCAGGCAGGTGGGCTTGGGGAAGATAGCAGTTGGCTATTTGGGGTAGCTGTTACTTAGGACTCCATAACATCTTTTACACATAAGGTATCCATGCCAAATTTGTGCCATTTTTCTAATTTCCTGGGGATTCTGACGGTACCCAGGGTTTGTGGATTCTTCTGGAGGGGACCAATAAAATGGGCAACATGAAGGTAAATTGTGAGTTTGAAAAAAAAAGAAATCGAAAAAATGCTCCAGTTAAAAGTGTCTGATTTTTTTCCTAAAAATTACATCAATTAACAGTTTGCTGTGCTAAAGTCACCATCTTCCCAGCTTTCAGGAACGTGCAGTGCCGAATAAAAAAACATAGGGGCATATTATCAAGGGGGTTTATCTCCGCTTTTTTGGCTTTAAAAGCCAAGAAGGCGGAGATAAAATTATCTCCCTATTACCTAGCTGCCGCTAACACCAGTTAGCGACAGCTAGTAGGAGATAGCGACCATCTTGGGCCCCACTTTGCATGTCAGTGATATTTATCACTAATGAGATGCAAAGTGGGCGTGCCAAGATGTTAGCGACTGAAAACAGTCTCTAACATCGCTATCTCCTATTATCAACTTTTGGAGATATTCGCGCTAAGCGGGAATATCTCCAAAAGCTAACACCTGCCCTGAGCAGTTCTTAGCCATGTTATCCAATGGGAGGTGGATAACATGGCTAAGAGCATTAGCTCGGTAATGCATGAATATCGCTGACTTTTCAGCGATATTCATGCATTTGCATTTGCATTTGCATTTGCATTTGCGATAAACCTTGCTAATAGCAAGGTTTATCTGCGATAAAAATCGCCGATGTGCGGCGATAATTTTTGTCTCTAAACAAGTTAGAGACAAAAATGATCGCTAGTTGTTGGTAATATGCCCCATAATCTTTTGCCACAGTTCTAAAAATGTTCAAAGAGGTAGCCCATTTTTCCTATTTTCTTTAGCTCTTAACCTACTTCCAGTTCATGGTGGAAGCCAGTGTGAAACTCATGGGTGAACCAGGAAAGCTATAGATTTTCCCAAAGAAACGAACTGTTGAAATAAATATTGAAACGTTTTCATCTGTAGTCTTTTGTCACAATGGGCAATTTACAAAAGCAATATACCATTGGGTCCACTAGATGCTTTTGGTTGCTGGGATACATAGGGTTCTTAGGTACTCCAAGAACCCGGGGGTACGAAGAGCCAACAACTAGGATGCACCCTACTCTGGTTTTTCATTGTATTCTGAGTACAGAACAACTCATATTATGAAACATGTAGAGAGAAAAATGGGTATCAAGGCTACCTATGTATTTCTAAAATCGGCACAATATATGGAGTTCAGGAGCAGTGGTTATTTGTACATCTCTGAATTTGTGGGTACTCGTGCTAACATATGATTTTGAGGGTATTTCTCAAGATTTCTTTGTTCTTACACACTGGCTTACATTTGGAAGGACACATGCAGAGAAATACAACAGTTAATAACACCTGTTCTACTATGTTATGCTTCAACATGTAGCTCAATACAATTGGTATCTCACTGGTGGGGGCAAAAGTAGTGTCCATGGCAGAAAAGAGGCCAAAAGACAACATGGACTAATCACATTTTTCCATTGAAAACTTTTTTCCAATGTAGGTAGCTGCAGACTTTGGGACTTAGCTCAGCCAACACCTATGGAAACCTAGCAAACGTACTCACTTTTAAAAAAACTAGACACCTGGTGGAATCTAAGGTGAGGTGACTTGTGTGGCTCTCACTGATTTTTATTTACCTGGAATCCATTCGAAACCTTAAACCTTGACTAAAAAAACACACATGTTCTGTTCCTCCCACTTCTGTGAAGGAATGTTCTGGATTCTGTGGGGAGCAACAATCTACCTTCCACCGAGCATTTTCCCACGTCTCCTGATAAAAATGGTACCTCACTTGTGTGGGCAGGCATACTGTCTATGACAGGAAATAACTCAAAACGCAACATGGATACATCACATTTTTTCCACTTAAAACTGACCCTTTTTTGCACTGTGAGTAGCTGTGGAGTTTGGGTCCTAAGGCAGCTAGCACCTTCAGAAATCTAGCAAACTTGCACAGTTTGGAAAAGTAGACACCTGTAAAAATCCAAGGTGGAGTAACTTGCACGGCTCTCACTGGGCTTGTTACTCAGAATCCCTTGCAAACCGCAAACCTAAACTAAAAAAACACGTTTTCTCCACATTTCTCTGATGGAAGTTCTGGAATTGGTGCTGAGTCACAAACTTCCTTCCACCCAAATGGTAACTCAGTTGTGTGGTTAGGCCTGGTCCCTGCAAAAGGAAATAGCCCAAAATGCAACATAAATACATCACATTTTTCCACTCAATACTGAACTTTTTATTTTGAAGTGTGAAGCTGTGGATTTTGGGTTCTGGCTCAGCCAGCACCTAGGAAAGTCTAGCAAACTTGCACATTTTTGAAAACTAGACAACTGCGGAAATCCAGGTGGGTCGACTTGCATGACTCGGACCAGTTTTTTACTCTGAACATCAAACCTTGACTAAAAACACACATTTTCCTTATAATTCTGTGAAGGAAAGTTCTGGTATCTGCGGGAAGCCAAAAACTTAATTCCACTGTGAATTGCCCTAATTATCCCAATAAACATAGTATCTCATGTTGTGGGTAGGCCTAGTGCACAGAACAGGAAGCAGCCCTAAATACAACAAGGAGACATAACATTTTTCCTTTCAAATCTGACCCTTTTTTTATGTAGTGGGTAGCTGTGCATTCTGAGACCTATCTCCTATATCCTAGCAAACTTGCATATTTTTTAAAACTAGACAACTAAGGCAGCCCAGAGGTTCATGGCTCTCACTAGGTACTTTTACCTAGAAGTCCTTGCAAACGTTGGACTTTGGTAAAGAATACACATTTTTCTTACATTTCTGTAACCTGTGGGAAGCCACACATTGCCTACCACCCTGAGTTCCCACACGTTCCTTGGCAAGAACGGTACCCCACTTGTGTGGGTTGACCAAGACCAAGACAACACGGAAAAAAAAGGCACTAAAGCTCTACATTGATGGATAATCAATAGTGATTGCCCGCAGTATGTGGTGCCACCCATGCAAACCTATGAACCACAGACATTTTTAAAAAGTAGACAACCTGGGAATTCCAAGGTGGGGTGCCTTGCGTGGATCCCATGAGGTTTTCTTTGCCCACAATACTCTGAAAACCTCACACTTTGCTTCACATCTCACTACCACCCAGTGCTACCCCAAATGTGCCAATAGAAATTATCCATGGGGGTGTCAAAACCTTACCGGGCAGCAAAATGGACGCTCTTTAGAGGACTCTGCCGTATGATATTATCATCTGCCAGAAAGTCTGCTTCAGTGGACTCCCAAATAGTTCACAACCAGATGGCAGCCTGCCTAACCTTGCTATGAAGCTGCTGGTGTGCTTAGCAAGTCCCTACATTGCCTGGTGATCCCGCTCTGCATAGTGCCTGTCTATGGCCTGCACCAGCCTTTGACTACAGCCTGGGCCTTGTGGTCGCATTGGTGTTTTGGGCCTCAAGGCAATACACCTACATGGGCCCCCAGATGCATACCGCGGGTGCAGATGCAGAGGATCGGATGCTGAGCCGCCATCCTTGCTACTGGGCCCCCCCTGACTGCTGTACAGCCTGGTGTGCTGACGGTGCTGCTGGGACCTTAGTCCTGCCTCTGGGCTGCATTGGCTCCCGACCTGAATCAGACTGTGCTCATTCTGCCTGATCTGCGGAGAGGAGGGGAGAGGTGCAGGGGGACACCCATCCACCCCTGCCACTGCATCCTCATGGACCTGGCTAGGTGGACATTAGAGACCTGTTCGTAGGCCGGGTCTTGACTATTGATGCACGCTGGGCACGCAGTGAGTGAGAGGTGTGCCTGCACCCCCCCTTCCCCCACCCCTGACCATGCTCCTGGGACCTGGCACCTTTGCTTTTACCACCACAAACATATTGAGCCTTTGACTGCATTCTGTTTTAACTCTGATCCTCCCTATGGATGTTGCATACCACTGAGGCCTGACTCCCCACTCCTGGGGTGGCAAATCTGTGCCTGGAGTTATCTCTGGGCCTCATGCTGCCATGTATGGTCCTAGGGCCACTGAGGTCTGCTCCTACTTGCCAGTATCTTGGAGCTGAGAGTTTAATTTTTCAAGATTAATTCAGACAAGTGACAGAGATCGTCTGACCTGCATTTCTGCTAATCATAATGTACACGCCCTGATGCTTCAAAAGAGCTCGGCTGAGCCCCACTTCATTTTCCAATTCTCATTGAACACAGCAGATGTTCAACTAGGTGCTCCACACTCCACGAGTCCTGATGAAGACCCCATTGTAAGTTTGAATCCACCTAGAACACCCAAAGGGGTCAAACGTCGACTATAACCTGTGCACAAGCCAGGACAGCTGAAAACAATGCACCAGTGTTCATAAAGTGCTATGTGTTTTGTATGGCATAATTGACCTTTCTTAGAAAGGCCGGCTCAGCACCAACATAGGATGATGATGTATATATGTCACACTTCCCGGTCCCTGTTCACTCCCACTTAATCACTTTCACATTCCATTCCCTTCTTCCCTAAACCTGAGCACCTAATCATGAAAAAGTCTTTTTGTCTTCAATTGCAACAAATAAGTAACTGTACTACTACATTTATGAATCATTACGGTATTTCAAATAGATTGCATTAATTTGCGAATGTCAAACCCAATATTTTGGTCTTCTGAATGTGTTAGATTTGATTTGTGCTACATGACCACTTTCTATTGTACTGTATTTGTAACCCAGGCCTAGTAACCTACTGGGTGTCCCCATTGATATATAACATCCTACTGCTGTGTGGCCTGGGCCTACTCGTGGGCTGCCCAGGCCGCAGGCTTCACCTGCCCCACCGGAGCTGGGGAGGTGGCAGGGGGAACTCTCTGAGTGCCATGAGATCCTGCTAGGCCTGGCATAGACCAGGGCCTTATGGTTGCCACATAAGGACATGTGGTGAGTGAGTGGTGTGCCTGGGGCCCGTCTCACAATCATGCTGCTGGGACCTGGGCCCTCTTCCTGAATTGACTGCCACAATCACACTGGGCCCTTGACTATGCTCTATTGATAAAGAGGTTACCCACAGATGACTTCCACTTCTGAGACTTGACTCCCCCATGCCTTGGATGTTGGACTTAGGGTGGAACAGATCACCGGGCCCCTTATTGCCACTGGGCACTCGATGACCCTTTGCAGGTGTAGCCCCCCACCCAACTAACTAAGGGTCTGCTCATTCCCCCACCTGGTGTATACATGTCAATTGTGATGGGGCCCTAGGGGAAGGACTACTGAGGCCTGGGGAGGAGCCGGGGAACTGCAGAGGGCTGCAATCGCTGTGTCTACCATTGGATCCTGCTATGTCTGGCCAATGTGAGAGGGCTGGCCTGGACCAGGGCACGATGATCTCCACATAAGACACATGGAAGGTGAGTGGTGTACCTGGGGCCCACTGCAAGCATGTAGCTGGGACTTGGGGCCCACTTCTTCATGCCCCCTACTGTGTATATCTGTTCCAGGGTATGGCGGGTCCCTGGGTGAAAGGACTACTGAGGCACACTGTCCTCTACACCTGACCAGACACATACATGTTGCTCAGTACTGACACAGCAATGTTGTCACTGTAACCTCTGGCCCTGTTTGCCTGCTCCAACCTTTTTCAATACTGCGGGCCCTCTCCTCACCCATGTACCAGCAAGTTTGGGTAACTGTATGTGCAACAGTCGAATCTTACATTTAAGGACAAGTACCAAACTAGACACTTGGAGCTGGATGCACCACCTGAGGAAGTCATTGATATCAAAGAGCTGCTAGTTAAGGTTAAATACAGTCTTTGAACCATTAATGCCAAACTCGATCTCTTGAAGAGCTGCTTAGTCTACATGAAGGAGCGGGACGACAAACATGAACACTGTCTAGATCACCATGAGACTTGCTTGTCGCATGACGCTCATGCCATCTCCAGTGAACATCTCCTATGAACGGATAATGTACTCAACCGCAGACACAGAACCGGCGGGACGGCCTTCTCCTACATCACAGCCAAGACCTGGAACGAGCTCCCTGTTAACATCAGACGCTCCCCGACCCTGCTCACTGGGCCGGACTGGGAACCACAACCGGCCCTGGCAAAGTGCTCTGCCACCCCATCTCCCCAATCGAAGGGGGAAGGGTGGGGGGTGTGGAGGTGTCACTGAGCTCTTTGCAGGGGCTAATGTTCAACCAATTTTGGTACAGGGCCACGAAAATGGCCCTGTAACAAAAACGGCCCCCAGGGGCCCAAAACCAGCCCCCACCCATGCGGCGCACCGGGGAATTGCCCGGTGCCCACTATGGCCAGTCCGGCCCTGCCTACACACGTTCAGGAAAGACCTCACGACCTGGCTCTTCAACTGATCCGGAGCCGCTCCCTCCCCCCACCAGAGCCTTGAGACCCTCACGGTTGAGTAGCTCCCTTTACAAGCACCTGATTGATTGATTGAACCTCATTAAAGCAAAAAACAAAGATCTAGTAGCGCACTTGCGAAGCAATAACCTTCACAACACGGGGTACCAGAGTCCACTACCATCAACAAAAAATGAAGAATATGTCGCGTCCATGAACCGTGCAGAATTCGGTGAGGCACTATTTCCAGTCTTTATTGTGGAGAGCCGCCACTGCTCCCTGGGGCCATGTTCCCCCGGGGGGGCTCTGGCCATAGTCACTAGACTTCTTAACTCCAGGAACCAGGACACTGTGCTGCACATGGCCAGGGAGTGCAAGTCAGTACAATATAAGGGCAACACAGTCTCATTCTACCCTGATTTTTCAATGTCACAACCAAAAAACACCTTCAAAAGGCCGAAATTCAATATGCTGTTCTGTACCCCCCCCAAACTGCACATTCGACACAAAGGGAAACCTCACTATTCCACAGACGCCTAAGCGGCCCTCAAATTCGCAAAACACATCATGCCTGGTAAAACAACACCCCTGAAATACATGCAGAGTTAGCAACAATGATTAACTTTGTGTGATTGGGGGTACAAAGGACGCTGCTGGTTGGACCATTTCCCCCCTGCTTAGGGTGGGCCGGCCTGGTGTCCTTGGGCAGCAGAGTGGTGCTGCAGGCAGCCTTGCATCAACCCAAGACTGCCACTCTCACTGACTCGGATGAAACTCTCTGGGAGCCTCTAAACACATATTAGGAGCTCTGGTCTCCATCAGCCACCAAGTCGAACCAAGATCGGGAAGTTTGCCTGGATGGCTACCAGGGATAATTCCAATGGCATCAACATGTGCCTGGGATGGGTATATAGGTGGGGGTGGATTGCTGCATTCAACCATGTTTTGGGGTTGTAATGGGTGGTTGGTGGGTTTTGGTTGTGTTCCAGTGTTGGGTCTCTTCTTTTCCCTACAGCATGTCCCCTGCACAGTTCCACAGCACTTCCAACACCTCCCCTCTGGCAGACCGCTATCTGTCCTCCCTAACACTACTCCTATACTCCATGCACGCACTGACAGGACCACCTCTAGATGCCAGACCTGGAATATCTGAGGGGTTAATAACCGCACTTGACTGTTCCACGCTTACCTTAACAGACACCACATTCACATCTGTTACCTTCAAGAACTGCACTTAACCCAGCATACAGCACTTAGGCTCTGTGCGGGCTAGTCTAGAGATACCTATATTCTAACTGTGTGTGGGGTAGCAATACTGATGCACAAAGTCATACTAGTGCAATGAAGGCTATCCCTTTGCGATGATAAAGAACAATATGTACTCCTCACCGGTACATTACATAGACACCCTGTCATACAATATATGGCCCCAACATGACAGTCTTGATTTTTTCTGTGAGGACAGCCTAGGCCCAGGTGCCATCCTGTGTGGGGAGATTTTATTGTGACATTAGATGACCGGATGGCCTGCTCAGGTGCCCCACAACACTCTAACCCTAATTCTGCATCCCAACTCAACATGCTTTTACAAGATAACTACCTCAGCAACATCTGGTAGCTCACATACGAGACCAGCAGAAAGGGCACCAATTGATTACTGGCTATTGACGCCTGGCACACACACCTGGATCACCTTGGTGGCACATTTGCCCCATGTTCTATCGAACCATGCCTCTGTCAAGTTGAAGCTTGCTCTTCGGCTGGAGGTCCCCCAGGCCTTCACCTGGCTCCTGCCCCCCAGAGTGCTCCTTGACGTGGTCTTCTGAGATGAAATTCGCACTGCAATAGTGAACTACTTCATGATTAATGAGGAATCTGTAACCTCCCCTTCAATATAATGGGAGACATTTAAGGTAGTTGCACGCAGAACAATCAAGCATTCTTAGGTCAACACAGGGCCAACTAACCAAGCTGGAGCAAGAGCTTTTTTCTCTAGAACTGGAGTACTACACTTCAAAAAGCACTGCCATATGGCTGCTATTAGGGCAAAAATAACTCAATACGACCAGGAGTCTTCATGGGAGACAAACTACCTGTGCCGGGGCGCGCTGCTATGGGGAAGGAGACTACCCTGTCAAAACCCTGGCTGACATGCTCCATGGTCTCTGTGCCTCCTTCCTTCGTGCTGGAGCTGCTGGATAAACAACAAGCGCTCCAGACCTCCCCTGTTGGTTTCTTGCAAACATTGACCTATTTTTTACTCTACGCTCTACCAGGCCACGCCAGCACATGATGCAGTTAAGCAAAATGCATATTTGGACTCCATCTGATTGTTGTTTTGGTTTGACCGGGTGCATCGGGCATACTTAGACTCTCCTTGTACAGTGAGGAAATAGTGCATGTCATTCAGAGCCCCGTGGGCGACAAGGTGCCTGGGCTGGATGGGCTGACCACCACTTTTTACGAAGAATTTGCTTCCACACTAGCTCCTCATCTGCTAGCAATGGATGCAGACTCAATGCAAATTGAGGCACTACCACTGTCTTTGTGAGAGGCAGTCATAGTATAATTTCTAAGACTAAATAAGCCAGCTGATCGATGCAACTTTTACCTGCTGCTTTCCATGATCAATGTGGACAACAACATCTTTGCTAAGTTGATAGCTAACCATCTCCTCCCATTGATGTCCACCAGGCCGGTCCTCCTCACACAACCTCTGCTCAATCTTCCTCCTCATGCACACTTTGATTCCCCAGCTTGCACTTCTGGATGCAATGAAGGCCTATGATTCTTGTGAATAGCCATATCTGTTTCAGCTACTTGCGCGTCTTGGTCTCAGCTCTCTCTTTTTTTGACATATCCACCTCTTATATGTCACCCCACCACCTATGTCTGCTTCAATAGAATGTTGTCTGACCCTTTTCTGTAGCAATGGAGTCCTTGCATCCCGACTACAACATCACACCCGAGGTCTCGGTTTCACAGCCAGGTATCTAAATTGTATTGATTTATGTCGATAATGTAAAACTATTAGGAACCTTCAGGAAAACCTTGCCCCATTGATTCGTGAGGTAAAACACTACGGGGGATATTCCGGCAAACAGATCAATTGGCCAAATCTATACTTTTTCCACTCACTGATTGCACACAGCCCTTCTCTTCTGAATACCCGCAGCAATGAGCCACCGACCCAGTTCAGTACCTGGGCATCTGATTAAACCATTACCTGATGAGCTCTGGAGAGCCAATTATGGCCGAGCCATGGTGTGGCTGGAGGACAGGGTCCTGATCTGGACCCGGCTGCCATTATCCATGATGGGATGATTAACCATTGCGAAAATGATCATCCTTCTCAAATTCCGATACTTTTTTTGCGATCATACCCCTCCCCTCACGGGCTAGTTACTACACTGGCTCTGATCCAGTCTGGTGACACTTGCCTGGGATGGAAGACAACTCCAGATTTCATAGGAAATTATAACCTTACCTCGCAAACAAGGGGGATTGGGTGCACCAGACATGGCTGTTTATGCACTAAGCAAACAGGCAAAGTACATCTACTTCTGGCTCTACCCAACGGAATTCCAACCCTACACTGCCATTGAGGCTGGTCATGTGGCAACATGCCCTTTGCCCACTGCACTCTATGCACTCTACAAACCATGAGCCATGAGCTGCAATAGACACAGTCAAATGCTTATGCTGTGAGTGGGATGACATGAGACGGCAAGCTGGATTACCCTGCCATTAAGCTTCCTCAATGCCCACCGGGAACAATCCCCTCCTGCCGCCCTTTCAAGATGAGGGTGCCAGGACTAAGGTATGGGCGGGTGACCTAGTAACCTTTGCTGATCTCTACCCAGAAGACCACTTCCAACTCCTATTTATTTATTTTGAAAGTTGTAGCTGATGGACTGGTGCACCCCGCGCTGCTGGAGATCCTCTTCTACCATCAGCTTTGTGCCATCTGTTGCACGATACACACCTCTTTCCCTGCACCACCTCCCACATTAGAAGCTCTGGAGAACATACTTGTCACCCAATTGTATTCCACCATTCAAGCCCCTGTCCGGATGCTAGTGGTGTGTGCAGCCTGGGAACCAGACATGGATCCCCCCATTATGGAGGCCCAATTGTCCTACTGCTGCGGACAAAAAGCTGCCCTGCACCGTAACTATATACTGCGGCTTATACACTTTATTCTTCTTCATAGGCTCTATTACACTTCGATGCAGCTTCTGCGCATGGGCTTGGCAACACACATGAGGTGCCTTTATTGCGCATCCCATCAGGCCTCTTTCCTACACTTGGCCTGTTAATGTCCGCAGGTGGCCAATTTCTGGGTCACAGTATTCTCCATCATACACACCATCACAGGTAACTCTCTACCCCAAACTCCACTTGTAGGCTTACTGGGCTATGTAAAGGACGTCCCCAAAGGGGCTGGTTGATTGACAGCCATGCTACTGCTCCTGGCTAAAGGACGCAAGGCCATGCACTGTGTATGCAAAGCCGTCCCCATTATGGAGGCACGGTTGCAAGATGCGACATACTGCTAGGAGCAACTAACCACCTACTGGAAATTAATACCACCACGCACTCACCCCAAGGACACCTGCAATTCCCTTTTAGCCTTTCTGTGACAGAGAGACCCGATTCCCGCTGATGGAGGGATTCTTCAGCACTGGTGGAACCCCTCTCCCTCCCTGGCGCTTGGCACACTTCTGTCCAGAGCTGAGGCAGACCCTAAACACCCACACCTTGATATGTGTAAACACCGCAGGTCCCATGACACCTTGTAGGTACGCTATACTAATATTCAGACGTCTGGATGTATTGAACCAGGGATGTTTAAGCCACATTTACTGTGTGTGGGGGACCCTCATGAATGGACGAAAGTATTCTGCCATACTGTACCTATGATTGATATGTGCTGTGCTGTGCATCCCCTCCCTATGTTCTCTCCTTCCAGTTCTAATGTTGCAGTATTGTGCTTAATTTCAAATGGCAATAAAGAAAGTTTAAAAAATGTTGCACCACTTCTGCAGCTATGCCTAGTGCTCACAACAGGAATGGGCCAGCCCTTGCTGGGAAACTGCGATTGACCTAGCTTTTATCAGGTTTGACTTCTAGGACTCTTGCGGTTCACTTCAATAGTTTAATGTAGTCAGCGTATTCTCCCTTCAGAGTAAGTAATCTGTTCTATCTGCCCACGAGGGTGCGTTATATTTGGCGTTCTTTTTCAGTATTATCTGAATGAAGATGGTCCTCATATCATTCAAGGTCTTGATGAGACCCAGTCATCCCCTTTTTTGGCCCGAAACATTGCCGACAAAGTGTAACAACCAAACAGACATTTGGTGCCACTTTGAGGCAGATGCATACATTTTTTTGGTTGCTTTTTATTTGTAATACAAGTAATACACGTAATATTCTATTGTACAACAGGTTACCTATACTCTTTGTAGTTCTGTAGCATTGGGGGCACTATATATTTGGTTTTCATGGTTGTCATCTGTAATTGTGTAAACCTGTACTTTGGTGCACATTATAAATGAATATTTATATTATTTTGAAGTACCTTGATGGTTATGTGTGTGGATTTATTATGTTGCATAAGATGCATTTGGCTATTTAGCCTTCTCAAATTGTTTATTTTGCTAAATGATACCTATGAGTGCAATTGTTTTTCTTTAATAATTTTACCTTGGCCTCGTGGGTTTATGGGTTGCTCTTGTTGCTTTGCAAGATTATTTGAAGAACAAGGCACCCTTTTCTGGACAGCAGTAAAATCTGGCATTTATTAATCAGTTTAAAGCATTTTTCACAGAGTAGGAACACTTCAAATATGCAAGACCAATATGTTTAGGGACTTCTTTGTTTCTAGCATTTGTAGCAGCAGAGATTAATTTAATATTTGGCTGCTTGCAAAGGAAAGTGAAGAATGTAAAAATATTCTTGTACAGAAGAATGTTGCTCATTGCTTGCACCTCTGAGCTAAATTAACCCTTTAGCTCAATACGAGGTAGCTGTGGTATTCATGAGCTGCTGTTATGGGAATAAGGTATAGTGGTATATGTAGTACTTCTAAAAGGACTCTGATTATGGATATGAATTGTGTAGGTAGATATTGACAGCTTAGGTGCTAATCAATATGTTGCTCTTTGTAAGTGCACAGTTGTTTGGTTTACAATTGTAGTTACTTTCTATTCTGTGCTATCAATCAGTCTATCAAACTGGATTTACAATGCACAGTTAATCAGCTGCAAGGGTAGCCAGGTGCTGAGGTTCAAGCTGCTCGGGTGGCCTCAGTTAAATATCCAGGTCTTGAGTCCCCTTCTGAATTCCCAAAGTGAGGGTGAAGTCCGGAGATAGAGGGGGAGACTTCACGGCGAGGCAGGAGGAGCGTCCTCCAATGTTGCTTCACCAGATGTTAGGGTTGTGAGCGAGGGAGAGGGAGGGCGATTGCTGGAATCTGGAGGGTTGATGGAAGCACATGCAATTTTTGATGTATTCTGGTCCTTGGTTGTGCAGGGCTTTGTAGGTGTGAGTTAGAATCTTGAATTTGCATCTCTTGCGGATGGGGAGCCAGAGGAGTTTCTTCAGGTGAAGGGGAATGTGGGTCAGTCTGCCACTGAGTTCTCAATGTTCTGCAGTCTCTTCAGGAGGTGTTTGGTAATTCCAGCATAGAGTGCACTGCTGTAGTCCAAATGGTCGGTAATGAGGGCTTCAGTGACGACGTGTCTGGTGGAGACTGGGAGTCATTTGAAGATCTTTGGGAGCATGCACATGCACAGCGCAAAGAAGCAGGCAGTGGAGACTGCGTTGTTCTGGTTCGTCATGGTTAGTTTGCTGTCCAAGATGATGCCAAGGTTCCAGGCGTGGTCCATGGGGATGAGAGAGGGTCCCAGCTGAGCAGGCCACCAGGAGTCATTACACAGGGAGGTGTTGTTCCAAAAGATCAGTACTTCATTCTTGTCCATGTTGAGCTTGAAACAGTAGTTTTACATCCAGCCTGTGATGCTGATCATGCACATGTGGAAGTCGGCCCTCGTGGTGGAAGGGCCTTCAGATAGAGAGAGGATGAGCTGGGTGCCGTCTGTGTACTTGATAATGTTCAGTCCATGGTTTATGAACATGTTGGTCCGGGGGGTCAAGTAAGTGTTGAACAGGGTAGAACTAAGGGATGAACCTTTAGAGGCACTGCAGATGACGTTCTTGGGCTCTGAAGTGAATGGTGGAAGGCTTATTCTCTGTGTTCTGGTGTGGACGGATGTGATCAATTGGAAGGCTTAATTTTGGATTCCCATCTGATGAAAGCTCTTGATCAGGGCGTGGTGGGAAAAATTGTTTACAACGCATGAGATATATTGCATACCATTACAACGCGGTCATTACAATAACTGCGTTGTTACATTGCATACCATTACAATGCAAGTTGTTACAACGACTTGCTGTAGGGGCAGAAGGTGTTGGTCCCTTCTGTTGCACAGACTGGAGTTGGAATAGTAAATTAGACTATTCCAAAATCCAGCACTCCCCTACAGCAAGTTGTTGTAACGACTAGCATTGTGATGGTATGCGATGTAACAACGCGGTCATTGTAATAATCACGTTGCAATGACATACAATATATTGCATGCGTTGTAAGGTGATCCAGGCGGATGT
The DNA here is from genome assembly GCF_964263255.1 of Lissotriton vulgaris. NCBI lineage: Eukaryota > Metazoa > Chordata > Amphibia > Caudata > Salamandridae > Lissotriton > Lissotriton vulgaris. The sequence goes on from NC_141694.1 coordinate 506,244,344, forward strand.
GGTGGGAAAAAGTGTTGAAAGCCGCTGAGAGGTCGAGCATGATCAGGGCAGCCACTTCTCCCCAGTCCAGGAGGGTTCTGATGTCGTCAGTGGCTGTGATCGGGCGGTTTTGGTGTGTTGGTTCAAGCAGAATCTGGACTGGGATATGTCCAGAAGATGGTTGTTCTTGATATATTCTGTGAGTTGGTGTTTAATGGCCATTTCAAGGACATTGGTGGAAAATGGAAGCATAGTAGTTTTTGAGCTTGTTGGGGTCAGTGGATGGTTTTTTGAGGAGGGGCTTGACCACAGCATATTTCCACTCATCTGGGAAGGTGGCCAAGCTGATGGATGTGTTCAAGAAAACTGTGAGCCTGTTGCTGATCGTCTTGTTGCCGGGGTTGACCATGCTGTGGGGACTGGGATTTGTGGGTGCCCCTGAGTGGACAGAGTGCATGATAGCAGTGATCGGTTAGCCAGAGGTTACGACTGTGGGAACAAGGAAGCTGATGATTTTTGGCAATGGTGGGCTAGGGTTCGAAGTTTTTCTTTATGGTGGAGATCTTGTCATGGAAGAAGTCCACCTGGGTGTCACAAACGTCTTGGGCGGGGGTGATAATCTATATATATAAAAATGAATGTATGTCTGTCTGTTTGTCCTTTATGCATTACTACACCATTCATCCGATCAGCATGAAACTTTGGGAAGTTGTTGAGTACACTCCCGCAAAGGTTTTTGGTGAAAAAATAAAAAATATTACAAAAATGTATTTAAAAAAATAACAATTGTTAAAGTTGTTGAGTATACTCCCATGAAGGTTTCTGGCAAAAAAAACAACAACAAAGAAAACATTTCTTAAATATCGGCCCCCCCAGGGCCCACATAATCTTTCCAATACTGAACGTTTACAGTTTCCGGTGCGACTCGCTTTTGTAATGACCATAAACAAAGCACAAGGACAATCGCTGCAAGTGTGTGGACTAGATTTGGAGAATCCGTGCTTCTCACATGGACAACTGTATGTGGCCAGCTCACCCGTCAAAAAACCTTCTGATTTATTCGTGTACGCACCAGACGGAAAAACAAAAAATACTGTGTATCTACAATAAATAAACAGAATTAAAACAACACTTTAAAATGTTTTCCATAGTAAAATGAATAAGTTTCAATAAAAATGACACAATGTAAATTGAATGTTATCATAACAAGTTTCCTTAAATTTCCTTTCTTCTGAGATCGCAGCCACGTGCGACGGGTAAGCTAGTGTTTTATATAGCTGAAGGCTTGTAAAACTTCTTGATGATGCTGAAGAGTTCTTTGAGGTGGTTAGAGCTGGCTTCAATGTGGTTAGCTATGGCATTCCTTCTTGCCTCTTTCAGGAGTCGGTGATACTTGTTGAGCAATGTCTTGAAGGTGATCTGGTTCGTGGGCTCCTTGCTGGTGTGCCATTTCCCTTCCAGTTGCTTGCATTTGCTCTCTGTTGTTTTCAGTTTCGGGGTGTACCAACTGGCATGCTTGGTGGATCCCTTGAGTTTGGTGGGTTTGATGGGGGTGACTCTGTCGGCTCAGTCAGAGATCCAGGTGGTGAAGTTCTTGGTCACCTGTTCATGGTTGGCAGTGATGTTGGGGTGGGAGATGTTGAGGGCGTAGCTCAATAGGCTTCCAGATACTATATTCCAGCTGGGGTGTGAGATGCTGGGTGCTCTATTGGTGGTGCTGGGGCCTGCTGAGAAGGTGAAGTGGACAAATGTGTGGTCCATCCAAGTGAGCTTGGTGGCACTGAGTCACTAGACTCTTTTGCTGGCTGTGAAGATAGGGTCCACATTGTGTGTGGGGACTGTGGTTAGCTGGGTGAGGCTGATATTGTTCATGCTTTTGAGAAGATTGGCTGTGTTGGCATCGGGGTCGTCAAGGTATAAGTTGAGGTCTCTGAGGGAGATGCAGTGTTTAGTTTTAATTACTTGAGAAACAAGGAATTCGGGTATGGTGTTGCAGAAGTCCCTCTGATAGTGGTTTTGACATCTTTTTTGGAAGTTGAGTTGATCCATGATCAGGTGATATCGTCCGTGGCCGTGGTACAGTAGATTAATTATTTGTGGATAGCGAACCCACCTTTTTTTGCTGATGCAGTCCCTGGAGGCTATCTTGTAGCCATTGAGAATGGCAATATCAGGTTAAAATGCAGGGTTGAGCCAGGTCTCAGTAAGGAAGAAGATATCGGAGTGAGGGAGGTGATGGCGCCCCAGATCACGGTGGCGTGTTTGCAGAGCAATTGGGGGTTGAGCAGAAGACAGTTAAGTTTTTCAGGCAAAGTAGTGATTGGTGTGGTGAGGGAAGTTGCATGTGTGGGTGTTCTGGTGTTGCAGGTGAAGAAGCAGTGGCAGCATGCAAAAGGTTGCCCTGTTAAGCGTGGATAGGTGTGGCAGCAGTTGGTTTTGCGTGTTCTGGATCTTGATGTAGTCCAATTGCAGACGTGCACCGATGGGCTTGTCTTTAGGGCATCAGCGGTGCACCCGCTGCACATGTCTGCTGCATGGTGATGCTGTGACCTGCTCTAAGTAGGAGGTGGGAGGATCCCTGGGAAGGCAGTGGGTGGGGCTGGTGGGAGGGAGAAAAAAACTGTAGTAATTGAGCGAGAGCTGGGGTGAACACACAGAGAAAATGAAACAACAGTCAGGCAACATAACTACAGAAATGCAAAATATCAGCAATGGAGCACAATATTAGCAATCCCAATGACAATAGAACTAAGGAACAAATCAAGGTGAGCAAACAGTGGCAGCAAGGGAGCAGGCCATGGGCATGCTATGTTTTTACCTTGTCACTTTGCATTAAACCCTTACCTCACATCCAATGTTACTGTCAACTCTGAGTGCATTCAAATGGAAGCATATGACAGAATCAGGTTACCGCACATATTAAATGATAATATGGAATGAATGTCTGAGTGCATAAAATGGCAAAGGAGAACCTACAGTTTGCTTTCGGTGCAATTTCAGCAGACACATTTATGCACACATTTACAAAACAAAATAAAACGCAGATCATCATACAGAATAGAAACAAAAAATAGAACAAGCCGAAATTGCAATACCATCCAACATTATTAGTACCACCTCTACGTTAGTCCTACCATAAATGCTTTTACACTTGAACTAATGTGGTTCAGTTACTTTTAGATGTTGAGACTCTGTGTGAGCTTTCCTCCCAAGTATACGCAGTCTTTGGCGAGCAGAACAGATTCACTATCCATATATTACCGGAAATTTGTGACACAGATCAAAAAGAACTTTATTTTAGTTTTTTAAGCATATCGATTATCCTCCTCATTGCATATCTTCAGTGTTCACATTAAACTCCAGCGTACTTGGACTTCATCATTCACGGTGATAATGTCCACAGACTATATTGCCCTACCGCTAGCCAAGATTGCGGCAAATCAGAAGTTTGCCATTAAGGCTAACTCAATATAAATATAACGACGAAAGCATGTGATAAACTGCATTCTTAATTTAAAAAATAAATGAAGCCCAAGACTCTCATATCAACAACTACTGAACCTCAAAATCGTGAGGGCGCGTGTGCTCAGTTTAATGATAGAACTTTCTGTCAGTTGTTATTGAATCTGCAGCAATGGCACTCTGGGAAATGTTCTCTGTGGACTTAATTAATTGCTCATATGGGGTGGTGGCCTAGGGACAATTGAGCAGGGACTGGATGAGTGCCCTCTTTGTTGACACACCAGAGGGAAACTCTAAACATTAAGTGCCAGATTTATCAAGAGCTTGCATTGTCCTTGAGTCATGCAAGGTGACCCAAGGGCAAAACAAACCCTAAATCTGGAGTAATGTAAGGCAGTGCAAGTTGTCGTCTTGTGTTACTCTGCCCTGGGAAGGCATTTAATGGGTGTAACGTGGGTTTTCTCATGCATCCACCCATGGATTATGGTGCATTCCCAGATTTACTACCAGTATTAACCCCTTCCTTGCTGCCGTCGGCCATTGGCCGACGCGGCCCCGCCCATTTTGCGGAAGTGCCGCACTGTGGGAAAATCGGGGCCGCAGTAAATAGGCTTAGAGATGGGAATGCATAAAAATGTATGCCATCCCAGGGGAGGCACAATTACGCTTTATACATCTCCTGCAGGAACCTTCAAGGATTATTGTGTGCAGGAAGGAATCCCTTCCGACATAATAACAATTCTGCCTTCATGGTGCACGAGTGCCTGCGTTGACGCTAGCCGACACTGTGTGTGTTAGCGCAGGAAGATAACAAGAATGCGCCATATCTTCAAATATTTGGCGCATTCCTGTCCTTGCCATGGGACGCAGCAAAGCAAGACTTTGCTGCAATGCGCTGCATCATCTCTTTGGAAATATGGCCCTTACTCTAATTCTCACACAAAATGGAACATTAGAGTGAAATTTCATTGGTATGGAAACGTTCTTACTTTCTAGTTTGCAAAGTAATATAAACCTGTTAATTTAAATTAAGCTTTTTTTAAATATAGTTGATCTTTAAATTGATTCGAAGTACGCTATGGATATAATGAAGTGCTTAAAGTCTTTCTCCTTCGAATTTACCTAAAAGGTCATTGCTTATTAAAACACATCAATGCTCTGCTTCAATGAATTTGAAATCATTGAAACATAATTATGTTCAATGAAAAGGTAGCACCTTATAAAAAGATAAATGCAACCTGCAGGATCTTTTTTTTATCTAAACACTGCAGAATATATTAGCTTTGCCATAGCTTATTGGTGCAGTGGTGGTGCTTGTGTTTCTCGTTTTTTTTGTTATATTGGGAAGGCCGACATTTCCCTGTGCTGAGCACTAGTATAGGAATTGTACGATTTACCTTGTGACAATACACTAGTATAGGAATTGTACGATTTACCGTGTGACACTACAAATCACACCAAGAGCATACGTTTTAACTTTAGCTGGACAGATTTCCTAGAAAACAGTCGGAAGCCGTTCTATGCCTTTTTGTTGCATTTGCTTACTAAAAGGAGCTACTATAACGTCTACAAATAAAGAATGTGTACAAATTGCTGTATAAATTAAAATTAATTAAAATCAACCTTTAATATACTGGTGCTAGTTAGCACTTGCAAAGTGTACTTCATTCATAATAAATCGCAAAGAACAACACATCACTCTTGCACCAAATAGCTATACTGCCACTGGAAGCAATTTATATAATCTGGCCACTGAATTCCATCTGGTACCTTTAAGTGCTATCATTCACTCTGTAGCACAGGGTAGACACACACAGCATGACGCATTGCAGACGGTTTTCTAGGAAAACGATATTACTAAAGTAAAAGCATATGGATTTGGTACGACCTAAATTGCGATTGGAATCACCCTATATTATTTTTCACATAAAAAGCGTAAAGCATGCTTGAGGCTCTAACCAGATCAAGCACATTAACGACAAATGTACTAATAATTTAAGAAATCGCATAACTAAATACTTTCAATGTATTCTTTTGGTCGACATATCTCCATCTGCCTTTTACATTGATTGCCCCCACCCAGGTAGGGCATGGATTTCTACAATTGGCAGCTCTATAGTTTTGGAAACTGTGTGAGCTGGAAAAAGTGTGAAGTCTTTAAATTGTTTTAAAAAAAAATAAGAGATAAAGATTTCTGATGGACTGTGCTAGAAATGGGGGACCTCATTTATGAAAAGAATTGCATCTTTGCGCTGTCGCAGAGATGCATCACAATTTGTCACAAAACATTTTTAGCGGCATGGATGCGTAATTTTTGTGGTTTGGGAAAAGTGTTGTAAGTCAGAATCGTGTATTTGGACTCAAGACAAAAAGTAAAAATTAACCTTGCACCACTTTTACATTGTATCACGATTAAAAAATAACCCAAAATACACACAACTACATTAAAAATCATTTTTAGAGGCCAAGAAAAAATCCATAGAGCAGGGAGGAGACACCAGCATCCAAGAGAGCAAGCCCCAAGACAGCCAGGATGTGAAGGGCGAAACCATGGGAAAGAGGAAATTACATTTCAGTGCAGAGGAAAATTAAATCCATATTAACAAGGTGACAGACCACCAACACCAGCTGTTTGTCATTTTTAAGTTGCCATTATCCAAAAAGATGCCATTTGGCAGTCCATATTGGCAATGGTCAACTGTGTGGCTCAAGCCAGACGATAGTGTCAGACTTGAAGAAGCACTGGCATGACATTAAGCACAGGACCAGAGAGAAAATGGCCCAAAATCTGAAGGCAGCAATGCAGACCGAAGGAGGGAGCCCAGAAGAACTGGTGGCGCTGGACGCCCTGGAGGAGCGGGTGGCAGCTGTCATCCCAAAGGAGCTCTTTGCAGTACTTCCGGGATACGACAGTGTTGAGCATGAGGAACTTCATTACCCACAGGGTAAGTGGCAACAAGGGGCAATGTGGCTAAGAAGCTAATTCTGTGCTGTGCATTTACCTAGGTACCAGTCCTCATTTCCAACATGTGTCGTGTAAAAGGGAAGGCATGTGTGTCAATTACAGTTAAGTGTTGCATAAGTATCAAATGCACTGGACAGACAGATGTTTCCCAGCTCACTCTAGATCCATCATGTAACTCACATACGTCAGAAGTGCAGTACCAGGCCATTGCCACCCCTGTGAAGTATCACATGTAGGTGTACCTACTCCAGAACCCATCTGAACTACAAATCCCACAACATCCTGCCAAAGACATATGAGCTGATACATTAGCGCCTTGTGCCACAGGAGTGTCACTTTTGTTACATTTTTAAAGTGACCCGCCAGTAGGGTGACCAACTGGCATAGGTGCAAATTCAGGACAGTGAGTGTAAAAATTCAGGACAAAGGGACAAAATGCGGGACAAAAATTCAGGACAAAGGGTCAAAATTCAGGACAAAACTTCGGGACAAAAGTTACGTTTTACAGACACGTCAGAGGTTGTAGCGCAATAGTATATAAGTAAGTAAATAGACAACCACCTAAGTACAAGTCAAAATAAGTTTACATTAGGTTGAGACAACCGTGCAGGTCACGGTTTTTTCAGTATGGCTGCAGCTTGCTACCTTAGACGATTCAAAATTTGCATCTCGGTCCAGCAGGTACTTAAGTCACCAGACAATGGTGAACAACACCGGAATATAAGTGAGGCCGCTTTTATTGTTGATTGAAAACTACTGGATATACAAGGAGCTTTGCAGTGCCTGCCCCCAGTAACAAAACGGCTCTACCCGTCTTTCCGCCTCCCAGTGAAACACCCAATGCCCGGTCCAGCCTTTCTACCACCCTCCATTGGTGCCCCTCATCTTCACTTAAACCGCCTCTCATGTGTATTTAATTTCTTTTATAGTGTTACTCATCCCAAGTGTAGGGCAGGGTGTCGGAGTGCGTTACATCACACACAAATTATATAGAGACAATGACTCATATTAACGTGAAAGTCATTGTATAGGAAATGTTACTTAAGATAAAGGGTGCTGCAAGGTGTAATCATTCTTTCATCCATCATTCAGTCTTTCATTATCCATTCTGTCTTTCCATCTGTGTGCCCATCTATATCCAAACATATTCAACCATTTGCAAACCTATCCACCATATATCCTTCCATCCATCATTTCACTCATCCATCCCTTCCTCCACCCTTTCACTCTTCCATCATTTATTTACCCACCCTTTCACCCCATCCATCCGTACAGTCATCCATCCACTCTTCCACCTACTCACTCACCCATCCAGCCATTTACCCTTTCACCCATCCAGCTATCCATTCACTTACTCATCCATACACCTATTCACTTGCCCATCATCTACCCTTCCACCCATACATCCATCTATTTACCTTTTCTCTCATCCATACTTCCACTCATTCACTCATCCATCCATCTGTTTTTTCATTATCTATCCATTCATCCAATCATCCTTTCAGTAATCCATCCAGCCATTCGCACATTCCTTTACTTATTTACTTTCCCACCTTTTCACATTATGAGCTGAGCCTTTGTCTGCAGAGTCGCAGACAGAAGAGGCCCATCAAGAACTTCACCTTACTGTAGTTCCTAAAGCAAGGGGTGGGGGAGGGTACACTATGCCCCTGCACATAGGCAATCTGAAAACGTAGCAGTCATGAGTCATGCATGATGCACAGTGCCAGGATGTGAGGTGACTGTGACATGGTGTTGTTTCCAAGGCTTTAAGTGGTGTAAAAAACGTGGGGGTCTCTTCAAAGAGTGTGTTCGATGTAATTAAGGGCGTGGTTTAAAACACCTAGGCAAAAAACCTGTGCTTTGCATAGTCTTCCGCCCGACTGGTATTATGTTGTTTCTGTCATTGCATCCAGATGTATAATACAGCAAGTACCATTACACCAACAAGAAGCCAGGACTATTGGCTTTGTCAATGGGTGTTAATTGCTTAAAATAAAAAAGCAGTAACCAGGTCTTTGTTGAATATAATATTGAAAATACCTCACTCTAAAATGATGGGACAGTAAAAGAACGATAACCCCTTCTTTTTTCCTTGTTTTTCAGGCTTCTTTAAATAAACAGTTTTCTCACGTTGCAGCATGGGCATTTTACCTTGTTTCTAACAGATTGCCCTGCTGTACACTAAAGTAGGAGGAGGCCGCAACATGCTTTAGCTCCCCCAGACTGCCACATTGTCTTTCTGTATGTGGCAATCAGCCGACATACAGAATGACAATGGGCGGGTGGGGCTGCTCTTGTGCTCCCGGAGGAGCGCGAGGCGCCCCATCAAGGGGGGGGGGGGGGGGGGGGTGAGGCCTCTCACAGGGAGCAGTGCTGCTCCCTGTGAAGGCCAAAATTACAGACAAAAGGCGTCCGTAAAAGGGATCCTCACGGACAACGGACGTGGGGTCCCAATTACGGACGGTCCGTGAAATTTACGAACGGTTGGTCACCCTACCCGCCAGCGGTGCAAGGGGCAGGTGAAAAAGCTTGTTAGGGTGTCATGAAGAATACTACATCACCACTTGAGTGTGCCTTCATGAGTTGTACTGGTGGCACACTAGTTCAGCAAACATTTTAAAGGCCATGTAGAGTCACCCTTTGTGGTTTTTTGAGTCCTTATAATCATGGTTCCTTTCCAGCCAGTACTATGTGTGAATGTGTTGTATTATGGGTGTTGATGTTAGTGTACTTACACAACATCCATGGTCTACTACACATACTTAGAGCCTCGTGTATCTGTTATTGAAGCTGGGCAGGGCTGCAAGGAGTCTTGATGTGCTTCCACGCATTAAAACAAAAGGTGTGAATTGTGTTCACTCAAAAAACTACCATGCATTACTGCCCTTTACCCCTGCTTGGTACTCAATGAGCTGCCATGTGCCAATGTAGACATCCTTGCACTATGGTACAAGGGTGTCTGTGTAGTGGGGTTGAATGAGTCAGTGCCGGAAGGTAAACCTTCCTGCCCATTTTCAATTACAATGTGCAAATTCCTTGATAGATGTGTACCGCAGAATGCAGCACACATTTAACATGGAATGAATTAATTTGTCCTCATAGTTCCTAATGCCACTGCAGGGGTGTAGATATAGAAGTTCACCTTTCCAAAACGTGTATATTTTTCCTTGGTCGAACATTTACTATGTGCTGAATTCTGCAGCATGCAGAGACAGTTGAAAATGTTTTCGGAGCTTATTTTCTGCAACTTGTGCAATCAGTACTTCACTTTTTCACATTTCAAACGTGAGGCACCAGCAAAGCAAGAAGCTTGCAAAGAAACCCATTAATTTTCTTTTTTTGGAGCGGATAGGTCTCCCTCCAAGCACAAAACCAATCTGCCCAGCAACACTGGCTCATTTGTACCATGGTCCAGGGATCACTACTTTGCCACATGCCAAACCATTGTGTGCTGACGTATGTTAAAATGACCAGATTGGGGGGGGGCGTGGCCAACCGTCAGGAGAAACGGCCACTTCTTGAGGTGGATCCATCCGAGCACGTCCGTTCTCATCAATATCCGCCATTAACTAATATGGCAGCTGATGTAGTGTTACTCTGGTGTGCAGCTGATGACCCTGGGGACCCGATGCTGCAATCCGGATGAATTTCCATTTGGGATTTGCTGAGATACAGCCAACTGCATATTCGGCCTGGGGAGGTGCCGCCCTTCAGAAGACACGCGGCCTGCGGCCTGGATCTGCGGACCTGTGGGGCTCCAATGGCTGGCAGGTGGTCCCGGTGGCTGGGGCCTGATGAACCGTGGGCTCCGGTGCCTGTGGATGTGGCGCTCCACTAGGGACACTGAGTCGGCATGATTCCGGAGCCCGCTGGATTGCCTGCTCACTGTCGGTTGTGGGAGACTCTTCCTGCCTCCATCGGCAGTGCAGGTGAGTGACGGCCCTTTGGTGTCTTGCCCGGCTGGGGGTACTGCCCAGGCACCATCCGTAATATGTGGAGGTGGTGCGGCCTTCAACTGAATATAATACGGCCTGGTGCACCCCGCCTGGAGTGAAGTGACTCTTCCTCATGGCGTAGCTCCCCCTCTGGGCCTCCCGCCTCCCCGATGCTGTGCTGCCTATACCTCAGCTGGGGTCATGTTTTCAACGGAGGCAGTGCACTGGTCTTGTGCGGCCACTGGGCACACCTGGGGTATTAAGATTGGTCTGACTCTCTCCGTTGGACCGGGAGGGGGGGGGGCTCATTGTGCTGCAGCCCGCCCAGGCCCCTGAGTGCTGTCGCAGGTGTTGGATCCCTGCCTAGTTGGGCCGCATGGACTTACTGCGCCCTGCTGGCCTTGAGCCCTAAGAGGGGTGCAACTTTTGGACAAGGCAGAGCTGAGTACCCTACAGGGGGTGTCTGAGTGGGCGGCCAGTGGGCGGGCAGTTCTTATCTGTGCTTGTGTTTATCTATCCACATCTTGTTACCGGACCTGGCTGGCTGCGGCTTGTAGGACGTTCTAGATCATGCGCAACCTACACGGGACAACCTCTATCCCTTGTTTTTCTACTCCACGACAATGGCGGGGGATGGAGCTCAAAAGCAGCGGTGCAGGTCAAATTTGCGTGGGATGGTGGCCCTGGCGCGAGCCTAAAGGCGGGAGCCGACAGGAAAAAAACAGAACCGATGCTGCAGGACAATATGGAGGCCATTACGATGGTACACACGTCATTGGAGTCGCGCATTGATGTTGTGTCCTCAGAGGTGTCCCTATTTAGGACGGATATGCGCTTGATGAACTCACGGCTGAAGGATTTGGAGGTTAAGAAGAGTTCCCTGATCGAGGACACATCTGAACTGCAGGGCAAGATGGAGGTCATGCAGGCCCACACTGCGAAACTGGAAGCACAGCTAGATGATTATGAGGCACGCTCCCGGTGCAATAACATTTGTATACTTTGGGTGCCGGAGCGGGCAGAGGGGCCATCTGCGGAACTCTTTGTGGAGGAAATGATCATGACCTACCTAAAACCGACTGGTCTCTCCAAATACTTTTCTGTTGAGAGGGCTCATCATATGCTGGGCGGCTGGCCGCGGCCCGGGCACCTCCTGCGGCCGTTGCTGGCCAGGATCTTCAACTTCCAGGACCGTGACACTATCCTGCAATGTGCCCAGTCAGTGGCACCAGTGGCCTTCCGGAACAGTCGCATTACTTTCATCCAGGATTTCATCCTCAAGGTGCAACGTCAGCAGTGCAGCTTTTTGGACGTGAAAGGGGTGCTTTGTGAGAAAGAACTGAAATATGCCATGTTCTTCCCTGCCAAGCTGAGGGTAGAATCAGAGGGGAAGGCTTGGTTTTTCACCACTCCTAAGGAGGCCTGGGACTGGCTCGATGGATGGTGTACGGCTGGCCCGAAGATCAATTGTGTTCGGAGAGTGAGGATGAAGGAGGGCTTGAGTCCTCCCGGCAGAGGTACCCCGCCTGAGGAACATGAGGCAGTTAGTGGTGGACTGCATTTATCCATAGACATGGTGGGGTTTCACCTTTATCCGGGGATTTAACATAACATTGCCTTCTCCTCCACCCTCCTTGCGATGATGACCATGTTTTGGGCTGGGGCAGGGCCTCTTTGGGGACTCTTCCGCAACTGAATTCATGTGACTTTTCATAGATCCTTGAGCCTTTTGTAGTGTCCTAAATAGTTTTCTGGGGGGTTTGCTAGATGCTCCTAATCAATCTCACTTTGTTAAAAGGTCCGTACCCGTTGCTAGTTGTCGGGACTGATGCTCAGTTGATGCATGCACCCACAAGTTTTGTGAGGGTGGGAGATTGGCACTCTGCAGTTTGGGTGGGTGCGAGGTTTTGACACCGCCAAACAGGGAGGGGGGCGTTGGGACTGGTTTCTGGGGTTGGGGGGGACATGTTTCATTGTATGTTATATTTTCTTTGCTCTGTAGGCATGACACGACTGACAGGTCTCACGCGTGGGCGGTGGCAGGGTTTTTATATTTGGGAAACAATTTCATGACAGTTTCATGGCCTATTGGGGCAATCTTCGTATGAGGGTCACTTGTGGTGGTTCTCTCCAGTTTTATGCCTTCCTTTAGAGAGGAGTAATGGGTATGGCGACCAGACAGAAGCTTAAGTTACTGACATGGAATGTCAACGGGTTGGACTACAAAATTAAAAGGGGCGTGGTTCTCCAGTTTGTGAAGCGTCATGCCCCTGATGTGGTGTTACTGCAGGAGACGCACTTGTTAGGCAATGCATGCCAAGCCCTTTCCCGCTGGGGTTTCCATGTGGTGGCCAACTCGGCCTTCAGCTCAAGCTCCTGGGGGGTGGGCATCCTGGTCCGCAATTTATTTCCCCTGACTGTGGCCTCGGTCCGTAATGATGCCTGGGCAGATTTGTAGCCATCTCTTGGATGTGGGAAGGGTGCACGCTCAACTTTGTTTCGGTCTATATACCGCCAGGCCTTCACTCCCAAGCCTTAATTAACCTTGGCAATCTCATTCTGGGTTTACCAGATGGCAGGTTACTGATTTGGGGCGACTTTAATTCTATTGTTTCTGACTCACTTGATTGATGGCCCCGGGAAAGATCTGCAACCCTCGGGTGAGTGGGCCCATAGCTTTCTTGGTGCAATGGGTCTCGTTAGTGTCTGGAGGGGCTTACATCCTACCGATCTCCAATACACATAGCTGTCAGGGCCTCACCGTAGCATGTCCTGGATAAATTATGTGGTGGCGCTTGCCCATCAGCTACATATGGTCAGGGATATTCAGCATTTTACCAGGGGAATCGTTGAACATTCGCTTATTCTATGTCTTTTGGAATTCGGGGAGTACACGGTGGGCCGTGTGGCTCCAGTCAACTCCTGGTATTTCGCAGATCCCTCCACTACAGACAAAGTCCTGGCCGAGACGGATCTCTATTTCCAAGAAAATGATGGTTTGGTGGACTAGTCGACGGTATTATGGTCGGCCTACAAAGTCGTAACACGGGGGTAGTCCTGGCCCACATCGTAGGGCGACGAAAGGAAAGAGGGCCTGCTATGGCGTGCTTGGAGAGGGAGATCCTTTACCTGGAAGGTGAGGTGCGGACGAACGACTTGCTAGAAGTATGCCAGATGCTCTGTGTAAAAGTCAAAGAGTTTTCTGAATTGGCCTCGGAAGCCGCTAAGGCGCACCATCGGCCACACTCAGTAAGATATACGATGTGGGAGACAAGGCGGGCAAACTGCTAGCCTGGTTGGACCGTAGAGCTAGGGCCCAGCGGGTGGTGGTGGAGCTGGAGATTGACACCCCACCCCTTCTCATCGTTCCGCAGGACCTAGCAGATGCTTTTGGCCAATATTTTTTTTTTTTTTTTTTAAATTTTTAAAACCTTTATTATAAAAGAGCACACAGCTATTCAGCCTAACATCCCGGAGGCAAGGCAGCATGGAGAATCAGGAGAACAATAGTGCAAGGATATTCACAGCAGAGCATTGAAGGCTGTTTTTATATTTTATATGAGAGAGAACTAAAACCAAGAAAAGAAACGCCAAGAGGCGCTAGAGAGTGGCAATGGAATCAGAAGAGTTGTCAGGGTGTTGGCAGTGGGCAGAGGAGAACAAACAGGGAATCGATAGGTAAGGAGAAGCAAACAGGATGGCAAAAGGGAGGAGGAAAAACAGGAGCAATCAATACATCACATATCAGTTGGTGTCGCAGGTTATGGTCACATGCGTTCATCCAGAGAAACAGGTTCTGGCGGTAGGCACACATCGCCCCTGTAAGCATTCCAGGCCCCCCACACTTTACTCCGTGTCTGGGGCCTCCCTCTGGCTACATAGACCGTCTTTTCCCGGAACATACACCAATCCATGTTGGCTTTCCATTGTACCACAAGGGGAGCTGTAGCAGCGCCCCACTTTTGAGCAATGTCCCGCTTGGCCACCATGTTACCCAGGGTCACCCACCGAGTCTGCGCCGTGTTGTGATCAGATGGTTCCCAGATGTTGAGGAGGCACCGTCGAGCCTCTGCATTAGACACCACCCCAGTCACTTCACCTATAATTCGGTGCACCCTCCTCCAGTAGGAGGCAATGACGGGGCATTCCCACAGGGTGTGCAGGAAAGTAGCAAGGGCACCACAGCCCCGACGACAGAGTCCGTCGGGCGAGTATCCCATACGCATAAGTCGGGGGCCGGTTACATACACCCGGTGCAAAATCTTGAATTGCACCAGCCGGAGGCGAGAGGATATAGCGACCTCTTTAGGGGAGGACACTGCACTCTGCCAATCCTCATCGTCAAGTTCCAGGCCATCTGCCACCCATTGATCACGCAAACCAAGGAGAAGATCAGTGCGAACGTTGATCAGCTTTTTATATGACAGGGAGATAGCGCTATCAGGCATATGGCCATCCAATATCCTGTCCTCCAAGGGGAAGCTCTCGGGGATATCCCCCTCCGTTGGTTTGGCAGAGAGCAACGCGTGCCGCAGCTGGGCGTAACGGAAAAACTCCGAGTCGCCCAACTGGTATTCAGCCTGCAACTGAGGGAAGGTCTTGACGTCACCCCTAGAAACCATGTCGTCCACTCTGGAGATGCCTATGAGATCCCACTTATCAAAGCCAAAAGTGTGCCATAGCCTACCCAAAATATCTGAGTCATACAGAGGGGTGAATCTGGTCAGTCTGCCCTGCCAGCCCTGCGCCTTGGTGATCGCCCGCCAAATGTGGACCGCTGCCTTTGTTGGACCCGGCATCCGCCGATCGAAGGACCTCGAGTACAGGGCCCGTAATAATTACCACCGCCTAGGAGCCACCTGTCCATGGCGTACCGGGACTTTCCACAGGACCATAAAAACCGTGATTGAGAGCAGCGAGCTGGGAAGACCAGTAGTACCGACGCACATCCGGTAGGGCTATGCCTCCGTCGTACCATGGAAGCGTGAGCTTGTGGATAGCGACGCGGGGTCGACCATCCCAAAGCAAGGCCCGTTGAAGACTCTCAATCTCACGAAAATAGCGGGCCGGAACCGGGTCTTGGGTGTTTTGTAAGGCATACAAGAACCTGGGCAAGGACATCATCTTGAACAATGCCGCACGGCCAAGGAGGGAAAGCGGGAGTTTGCGCCAGCTATCCACGTCACGCCGCAGACGCTGGAGAGGAGGGAGCAAGTTGCGGTTGTATCGCGCCTTTGGACTTCCAGAAATGTATATCCCCAAGTACTTGAAGCCCTGACCGGCCATCTGGATATTGCAGCCTCTGGGGAGGCGCGGTGTGTCCCCTTTTAGGACGTACAGGGAAGACTTGGCCCAGTTAATAACCAGGCCGAAATAACGGCCCAAAAGTCTGAGTACGTCGCAGGCCACAATGAGTGACTTGCAGGGGGAGGTTAGATAGAGCAGAATATCATCCGCATACAGGGAAACCCTGTCTTCAAAGCCTGGGGCCCAGGTTATGCCATGTAAGTCTGGGTGCGTACGCAGCATGGTCGCAAGCGGTTCAAGGGCCTGGGCAAACAGAAGAGGTGACAAGGGGCAACCCTGTCTGGTACCCCGGTGAAGGGCAAATGATGCCGATAAGCGGCCATTGACTGTGACATTAGCCAGCGGACAAGCGTAGAGAAGTTTCACCCAACTCACAAAGACCGGGCCAAAACCGAGCTTCGCCAGCACCGCCCAGAGGTAGCTCCACTCAAGAGAGTCAAAGGCCATTGTGGCGTCAAGAGAAGCAAGTATTGCCGGCTCCTCGAGGGTGTGGGCCCTGGCCATAGCGCCGTGGAGCCAACGCAGGTTAAGGGCAGTGTTGCGGTGGGGAATAAAGCCCGATTGGTCCGGATGCACTAAGTCGCCAATAACTCCAACCAGTCGATTTGCGAGTAGTTTGGCAAGGATCTTAGGCTCGACGTTAAGGAGAGAAATGGGACGATAAGATCGACACACGTCTCTCGGTTTCCCTTCCTTATGGATGACCACAATGGTGGCCAGCCTCTGGTCCAGGGGAAGAAGGCCCGCGTCCAATGCTTCCAAAAACATAGTCCGCAGGTGCGGGGACACCACGTCCGGTCGAATTTTATATAACTCGACCGGAATGCCGTTGGGACCAGATGCCTTACCCGACCTTAACGAACGGATCGCAAGGGCGATCTCGTCAGCGGATATGTCTCTATCCAAGTCGGCACGGTCCTCTTCGGAAAGACGGGGAAGGTCAACCGTCGAGAGGAACGCCGTCGAGTCAGCCTCGGAGCGGTCTGAGTTAGAAGTGTAGACACCCCGGAAGTAATCAGCGAAGGACTCGGCAATGGCACTCGGGTCCGTGACGGCAACCCCGTCATCGCCCAAGATCTCGGGCACCACGCGGCTAGCCATCTCTCTCCTGTCCAACCAAGCCAGTAACTTCCCAGCTTTATCACCAACGTCATAGATACGACCTTGCTGTTCCTTAGCCAGGGCCAGGGCAGCATTCGTGGCAAGATCATGGTATTCCGATTGTTTAAGGGAAAGGGCATGTAAAAGCGAGGGGTCGGGCTCAGGGCTCAGCCGGGACTCGAGGTGCACGACCTCCTCTTCGATGCATATTAGGTCGGCATCCCTGGCTCTTCGGGCCTCCGCTATAAGAGCGAGAGCCTCACCCCTTAACACAGTCTTAAATGCCTCCCACAAGGTAACGGCCGAGCCAACCGAGCCCACATTCTCAGAGAAATAAAGGTTGATGGCCTTGGCCAGGAGGGTGCGAGTTTTAAGATTACGGAAGTACCACGGGTTAACCGCCACTAGCCGGTCCGACAGGACGATGTTAAAATCAAATGAGACCCACAACGGGGAATGATCGGAGATGCCCCGTACCAAAAATCGGGCCTCAGACACGGCAGGCGCGTGTGCTGCTAAGGTGAGAACGTAGTCTATACGAGAAAGACTACCATGTGCACCCGAAAGGAAGGAGAAATGGCGGAGCGTGGGGTGCAGAAGTCGCCAGCTATCCACTAAGCCCATGGATTCAAGAAAGGAGGGTAGCCACAGTTGGGAACTCCGGAGATCTCTAGGCGGATGACGGTCCAAGGAGCCAGAGCAGACTGAGTTGAAGTCACCCCCCATTATCAGTAGACCAGCAGGCAAAGACAAAATGGCGCCACCAAGGTCCTGAAAAGTACTAGATTGCAGGCCTGGGGGAACGTAAACCGAAAGTAACGTAAGGGCACGCCCTTCCCATCTCCCCGCCACTGCGGCGCAGCGTCCCCTCTCATCAATCATAGTGACGTCCATCTCAAGTGGAAGGGACGCACGCACTAGGATTCCCGCCCCCGAGAGCCCGAAGAGAACCCAGAGTGGGCCACCATCTTGTAGCCTTTACGGTTAAGAGCTTTGCACGAGTTACCAACCAAGTGTGTCTCCTGTAGGAGAACAACATCGGGCATATGTCTTTTAAGCAGTTGAATCACCACCCCTCTCTTGACACGGTCACCCAACCCGTTAACATTCCAACTGATCACTCTTAGTTTCCTACCCCCCATCATCCCGTAGCCCGCCCCACCCAGCCCCAACAAACCCCAACAGCAAGTGAAGCTCAACAGTGTACATGACCCATTGCCTAAAGGAAAGAGGAGAGAAAAAACGAACAAACAAAGAAACTTGCTCAAACACACCCCCCACCCTGCACCCCTGCATCAGACTAAAAAGCCCCCCCAACCAGCAGTGTGCCTGTCGCCCCATTAACTAGTCTACGAAAAGTCCCCAGAGGAGTAAGGAATCTCCACGAACACCTCCCGCCACCCTCCATGTAAACGACAGGAGAATCGATAGAGTCAATTAAGAACAGTACAGACAGTCACATGAAGCGGGGTCACCAAACGCCAAAATCTTCCAACAGAGCCAAGTCTCATTGATCCGGACCACCAGTCGCACCTCCATCATGTCCATCGTGATCGTCCCGGCGAGGGGACAGAGTGTCCAACCATTCACTCACATTCTCGGGGAAGTCAAAGAACAGGGCACGGCCCTCGTGTTCAATCCGGAGCTTGGCAGGGAACAACATAGAATACTTGTAGCCCATGTCCCTCAGTCGCCGTTTCACTCCCGCATAGCTCTGGCCCTGTCGCTGCACAGCCCTAGTGAAGTCGGGATAGAAATGTACCTCAGCATTTTGATATTTAAGCGGCCCATGTCGTCTGGACGCCTGCAGGACCGCGTCCCGATCTCGGAAGTTGAGAAGCCGTGCCACGATAGGTCTAGGCGCCACGCCCGACTTCGGCGG
Source organism: Lissotriton vulgaris (assembly GCF_964263255.1). Taxonomy (NCBI): domain Eukaryota; kingdom Metazoa; phylum Chordata; class Amphibia; order Caudata; family Salamandridae; genus Lissotriton; species Lissotriton vulgaris. The sequence continues at coordinate 506,262,978 of NC_141694.1, forward strand.
GCCGCCGGGCACTCGGTGGGCACGCTCCACTGAGAAAAAGTTACTAAGACCAGAAGGCGCTAAGTGGGTCTGTATCAGGTCCTCCACAAAGAGGTACTTCGCCGCTTCCTCTGAACCCTCCGGAACACCGATGATGCAGACATTCTGCCGCCTGGCACGTCCCTCAAAATCCTCCAGCCTCCTTGAGAAGTGATCCGTACTCATCCGCAGGTTCCGGACCTCGGTCTGCAGGTCCGATACGTCGGTGGTTAGGCTGGAGGTTTTAATGTCCAGTGTCTTCACACGGTCATTGGTCTTACCCAAGTCGGCTCTAATGAGAGTTAGATCAACAGCCATAGTGTCCACCTTGTGGGTCAAGACCTCATGCTGCTGCTGCATGTTGGCCCGAAAGCTTGTGATGGCCCCCATAATGTCGCTAAGGGTAGGCTCGGAGCCGTCGGGCGAGCCCGTCCAAGGAAGGCCTTTAGTGGAGGCCCCCGTGGCAGGCGGTGTCCTTGGCTGAACATATCGCTCAATCCTGTTCAGTTGCGTTTGCGACTTGCCGCGACCGCCTTTGTTCGACGTCTTGTCGGGGTCCCCTCTGCCCGCCATGATGGATCCGATGAGAACAAAGGGGCGCGCCACCCAAGTCCGAGCCCAGCAAGCCAGGGAAGGAGGCAGAGCCAGACAAACAGGCCAGGCCGATGGAAGTGAGCACTGTAGTCACAAGCACTCCGCCAGTAGGGACACCAGGCAGCCACTACGCATTCCAATCGTGCGGAGCGGCGGAGATCGGAGAGACAATGGCGCAGCCCTGGCACGGAGTTCAACTCGACGTAGCTCAGCGTAGGAACCACCGATTCGAAGGCGGAAGGCAGCTCCCGCTTCAGTGAACCACCAGCAGTAAGGATCCACCAACGTGGATCAGGATTTCGAGCAGGATATATGAGGAGGATCGGAAGGTCCGCGAAGCTCCGAGCTTACACGGCCATCTTGGTTGCCCGCGAAGCTCCTCTTTTGGCCAATATTACTAGTCATTTTATACACCCCGCTCAGCAGCTTCGCTCCTCCATAATAGCTCAATTCCACTCCTTACTGAGGAGGAACGCTCTGACTTGGATATTGAGATCACAGTGGAGGAGGTCGAAAAGGCATCCATGACCTGCAGGGTGGGAAGGAATCAGGTTCTAAAGGTATACCTATAGAATTGCTTAAGATTACGGTGACCAAGTGTGCACCTTATCTTGTAGCCATGTTTTGTGGTAGTAAAGATAGGGGTAGTCTGCCTGAGGATCAGAGGCTCGGGAACATAGTCGTCATCATCAAAGCAGGCAAACCTGCTAATAAATCTTCATCATTTAGACCCATCTCATTGCTCAACTGCGAAACAAAAATTCTAGCAAAGATCCTTGCCACCCGTTTACTCAGGGTCCTCCCGCGCCTGGTCCATCTGGACCAGTCAGGGTTTATGATGGCAAGAAACACCTCCCTCAATCTGCACAGGCTTCACAGGATTCTGGGCAGGGTAGACATTATTAGAGAGGATGCAGTAGTGGTGTCTTTGGACCCTGCATCTGCTTTTGATACCATCGTCTGGCCCTATTTGTTTGCCGTACTCCTCAAATTACGGTTTGGTGCGCCTTCTCTATTGCCATCAGTTATCGCGAAATTGTTGTCAACAACAGGAAGTTCACAGTTTTCGTTCTTGAAAGAGGCACTCATCAAGGCTGTCCTCTATCACCGCTTCTCTTTGCGCTGGCTCTGGTGCCCTTGGCTACATGGGTCCCTAAGGAACCCGCGATCCGGGGCCTTCGGTGGACTCCTGGGTGGGAGGACCGCATCTCCTTATATGCGAACAACATCCTACTTTACCTGGCCTCCTCGGCAGCCTTCCTCAACATCATCTTGGACATAGTCTGCATATTTGGCAGATTCTCAGGGCACACCATTAACTGGTCTAAGTCGGTGCTCTATGTCCTTCATGGTGACCGGCCCCGGCTTCCCTTGGCCGCCAGCTAGTGGAAGCGGATGATGGCTTCACATATTTGTATATCTGGGTTTCGAAACATCTCTCCAAGTCTTATGACAACACTCTTTTACCGCTGCTGGAGAGCTTCAAAGCCAACGTTCTCCATTGGAAGACTTTTCCGCTGCCACTCTTGGGGCATGCAACCCTGTTCAAAATGATGTTCTTGCCTAGATTTTTATATGCATTACAAAGCGCTCCACTTTTGGTCCCCGCAGCGTATTTCAGAGACCTCAATGGTGTTGATCGGGATCTCCTGTAGGAGGGCAGACCACCATGTATCGCAACTCATAAACCTACGCTCAGCTGGTTCGATGGGGGATAGGACTCACTGGTGTCAAGAATTATTACTGGGCGGCCCATCTAGCAGCCATTAGTCAATGCACCTATTGGTCGTATAATGACCCAGCCTACCAGATCGATCGATGGATCCTCGCGGGGGGCAGCTTCGATGGTGCACACTATGCGCCGCCATTGCGGCCCGTCCTTACCAGCCCAACAGGGCATGCAGTGGCTATTTGGAAGGGGACCAACAAGAGTTTGGGGTGGGGAGGAAAACTCACGCAAGCCACGCCACTATTGCACAGTGACCGGCTCGGCAGGCTGCTCTGGTCTAAAGGTTTTGACAAATGGGGCATCATTGGTACATTCCGGATTGGCGTCTTATGGAAGTCTGGGGATGTGCTGCCCTTGTCCCGGCTGCAACGGGAGTATGAACTTGCTAAAGCTGAATACTTTTGGCATCTTTGAATTAGACATTCTCTACTTGTGGTGCTTCTTAGAGGTAGTGACCTCCCTGACTCCTCCCTACTTGAGGATAAAATACTTGATGGTGACCTGCCTGAAAAGGCCATTTCCCTTATTTAGAGGAAGCTCATTAACAATATGACTGACCCTCTGATCAGCCTGAGGGCTAGATCGGACCACAATGTCGCGGGTTTGGATGACGAGGAGTGGTCGGCGCAGTGCTTTCTCCTCGCAAGGTGGCCATCTCCTCCCAACTCTGGCTGGTCCAACTTAAACTGCTCCATAGATCCTATCTGTCGGGGCCTCTCTTGGTTCGCATGGGATACATCCCGAATGTCTGTTGTGCGAGACAATGTGGGCAAGACTGCACTTTTATTCATATCATCTGAGATATGTACGGTGATCCAGGGGTATTGGGACCGGGTAGTGGGCTGCTTGGAGGAGGCACTTGGGTCAGGAGATTCATTGCAACAGAAAGTTAGCACTGTTAAATATTTGGGGCCCGACTGACCTGAACGCTATGGAGCGATTCTGGGTTACGCTTGGGTTTATGATTGCAAAAAGGAACATTACATGGCTTTGGGTTAGTCCAACAATATGGATTGGTGCATGGTGACTGAGAGATCCATCTACGAAGCCAGGGGATGCCCAAACAAGTGGACACATGTCTGTGGTCTGTGGAACACTTATAGAGGGGAGATCTGTGCACCGCAACGGACCAGAGACAATGTCACGGAGGATCCTGTTGTTGTTTAACAAGCTGGTTGTCATATTATTGTCATGTGTGCTCTCTGGATGAGAAGTGACTATCCACTGTGTGCCCACCTGGCTGCAACTGTGTTGTTTATGTAACCTGCCTTTTTCTTTAATAACATTTTTTTTGAATGCCATACATGATGGCACATTCATGCTCTTTTGTGTTGATGCAGGCCAGTGCTTCAAGAGTTCTTGTGCTGCTGCCTTCGGCCAACACCCTTTTAATGAGGCACACACTGTGTGCTGCAATCTGCAATACACATCACAATACTGAAAGGCCATCAGACCTTTTGCCTTTGTCAGGAATGTATCTCTGCATGCACAACAACAATCCCCCCTGCAATTGAGTCACCCATGTTATACGGGTGCCTCCACTGGTGTATGGCTGTTGTCTGTTCCATACTTCAGGTTAAATGGCCAGGTATGTTGCCTATCTTTCATAGATGTCCCAATATTGTTAATATACAGTGACACAAGGCAGTGCACTGTGAAGGGTTGCTGTGCTGCTGTGCATTACATGACGGTAAATGAGGGGCCCAGCATTACTGTCAGCATAGACCTATGCTGTGCTAAACTTACATTTTATCAAACTTTGGTGGTCTATATCTCTCAATAAAATATGTGAAGCAATGCAAAGCTACCCTGCTTGGTTTGCCATGCCTTATTAGAAGTGTTCAGAATACAAGCATTTCATTGTCTTAAAGGTGTGGTCTGTGTTTGTTGCATTGTTTGTTCTATAACAAAACTCGTTGAATCAAATGCAAAACAATAGTTTCTATGTATTGCACACTTTTCTATGTGTAATATTCCAATGATGACTATGTTTAGGCTCATAGGTTGGCAAAATATCTATATCTTCAGATTTTCTCAGGGTTACATGTGTTGTTAAATGTAAACAAGAAAAATGCAGCTGTATATTTACCTCTTGGGAATCTATTTTTTGTACGACAGTGTCCTTTCTGAATGCAAAAAATGTCACCAATAACTCAAACTCCATTACTGCAAGGTTCAGGGATGTCTGCTTTTTTGCCTGGAATACATTTGTGTCCTAGTGCAGGTGAAAATGTTTACAACATGATCCTTCACGTACATTATGCATCATCATTAGATTATGTGTAACTATAGGGATGTACAGATGGATCACCAGTGAGCATGCCAGTGTCTAATACATGTATGTCAGCCACGTTGCTGACCCTGGCTCTTCCCAGTAACTGCTGTGTACTTTAGGTGCACTCAGAGTACATCCAACTGGCAGTGTGTGTGCATGTGGAGAAATTGCATACAAAGGAAGTGATATGGGATAAGTATCCAGCAAGCTTCCCACACACTAACATATCAACAGGTGTGTCTGACAGCATCAGTCTTGTGAGGGACATGGTAAGCTATGACAGATATGAGTCCATTTGGCAAACACATAATATGTGTGATGTAGGCTAGTCAGGAATTAGGACATGTGGTAGAAGGGAGTCAAAGTAGGATGTTATGGTGCAAGGGTGCATGCATTGGGCCATGACAGGACAAATGTCCAAAACTACTAAGAAATGGTACATTCATGACATAAAATCATAATTTAATTCAGTGTTGTATGAACTTTGCTATGTTGACCTACAATTTAAGTTATAAAATTATGCAATTAAATCCTACCATGTAGACTCTTGAGAACAGGTGCCAAACATGAAACTTGTCCCGGAAGTGGATAATGTGGAGGGAGACAGTGAGACAAGCTTGGATCAAGACATCCTCCAGTAACTCTTTGAATCCATCCAAACCCCTTCTCCAGTCACAAGAAGGACAAGCTGCATTGTGGCATCTCCACATGACCTGTCTGGCACCCATCAAACACCACCTCCCATCAGATCTGAACCACCGGACTCACAGGACATGCCAAATATTTTTGATCAAGGCGTTGTTGAAGTGCAGAGTCAGTTGTCAGAGGAGGTACAGACAAGGATGGAGACAATGGCAGCCACCCTAGAGAGAGTCTGGTGGTGCCTCAGCTCCAATAGAGGCAGTGCAGAGCCTGGAAGAGACACTGACTCTCCGCACCCTGGCTTGGACAAGTCATTGGCTGACATCACTGGTGTTATGCAGCAGAAGCACAAGCAAATGCCCTGCACAAGTGACACCAGATAGGTTGTCTCCCAGGGTAATGACCATTCAGAAAATTCTTGAGTCCCTGGAGTGAAAGTAGGACTCCTACATTTGAACAATGGTTGCATACCACTGTGATGTAGCTGTTGTGCCGACAAACCATCAGGTCCTGCTTAGTTCATTGCTGCATTACCTTTTGGCACAGGGAAGTGCTGCCAGGACCCTGCCTTCCACATCTTCAGTTCCTGATGTGTGTGTTCCTCCTTTGGCTTCAGGACCTTTAAAACCACCCTCACATCAGCCAACACATCCATCAGAGGAAGAAGATTTGTATTTTACTTCTGTGCTAAGGAAAATTGCCCGGTAGCATTACTCTTTGCCACATGACCAAATGCTCCATTGTCATGTGCTGCTTGTCATGCCAGTGTACCTCTAAACTGGAACTTTCCACCATTTGCTTGAGCGCTTTTTGATCTCTTATCTATCTGTGGGCTGTCAACAACATTTTTGGGGGATAATGGCAATTGTATATTCCTCTGCACTGAACAATTCCTCTCCTCTACATGTCTCATGACGTGTATTCCCCATGGACTGTGGCTTAGCGTTCACAGGCTCACCCTCTATTTTAGGGTTTGTTGGTTTTTGGCATGGCAGTTGGACCTTGCTACTTGGAGGTCGAATAGGATTGTGGTCGGAAAACCATCCGACCGCTATGGTAACGGAAATGAACCATCCGCAGGGACCGCTGGAAAACCGGTGGTCTGATTAGGATCAACTGCCAGAAAAATCAGACCGGGGTGGATCGATGCCACAAACGAACACCGGTAGTGGGCAGAGCCGGTGAAAATCCATCCGCGGCGGTCGGATTCGTGGTGGAAAAAACACAAACCCGCTGCAAGGCCAACAAAGTGACCGCACACACAATTAGGATACCATTGAGATGACAGCGGAACGATTCCCTATTTCCGACCGCCACGATTGCTAACAGTGATGAATGGGAGAGCAGGTGGAAGGGCTGTTGCATACCCACTGCTGCGGCTGCACAGGAACTATTATGACGCTCTTAAAAAAACACACACAGCAAGGTCACCAAGTGTACAGATCACAGTGGCCCAGCCCCCCTAAAAACCTCACACATCCCAAGGGCACACCCCCAGGGCAACCAAAAAAATACAAATCACAGTACACACCACACAACACACCTGGCAGCAATACTCCATTTTGATACACCCACATAGTTGATTATAAAACCTGCCCCTTCTCTGACCAGAATCCTTTTGCACTACTCCATCCCTGAAGGAACTAAACTCTACAGCACATTGGATAGGCAAAACACCACACATCTCACCAGCATAACAACACACACACACACATACCACCTTCACCAGCCTCACACCTGCAACTCAAACCATTTGCACATCACACACCACGGCACAAAAGAAAATGCCCAAATTCACTGACAATGAGTTGTCAGTCATGGCAGATGAGTTAATCACAGTAGAACCACAATTGTTTGGTCACCTGGTCCAACAGACACCATTAGCCACCAGAGCACAAATGTGGGGAAGGATAGTCAACAAGATCAATGCAGTATTGACAACCCTACGCACCAAGAAGGAGATCATGAAGCAGTGCCTTGACCTGAAGAAGCAGGTGAAGGAAAAAAACAAGAGCCGTCAGCTGGCTCAGATGACTGGCTTTGGCCCTCCCATTCCACCAAGAACATTCACTGCATGGTAGGAGAAGGCACTTGCCATACTGCATCCAGAGAGACTCACAGGAATAGACAGGGGAGTGGAGGCTGGTAAGTAGAAAAAAATGTCTACCATCACACTGCTATGTACTGTCCCACACAACTACAAAGCTACTCCTCCTGTGTCACATATACTCCCTAACACATATCTCACAGATCCAACATTCACTCCCTCTCATTCACCCCAAATGTAGCTTGCAACATTCCCTGGGTTACATGTGTACAGGCAGCCAACACTATAACTCCCACCAGTCCCCCTGTCCCACAGCGCAGCTCAGCCCACCCAAGAGCCATGTGCAACCAATCACTTTCTCTGCTTCACAGGGAGTCAGCTATCTTAACAGGGAGGGGTGTCTTTGGATAAGCAGTCAGAACTCCAACTCCCACAAGGCCTCCTTGTCCCAGAGCTCAGCAAGATGTAGCACTTCTACCCTTTTAACAATACCAGCCGAGGACGTAATAAATATTTTTCCTACGAGCCAGGTATTTTTTAACCTTCACTCTTTTCACCTCACCACTCACACTCCCTCTCTCACACACACAAACACATAGTTCACTATTAGTGCTCCTACGTATCCGTGAGTCACAGCACGCCGCATGCCGTGGAGGGGTGCGAAGGCCCCGATGATGAAGCATGACACAAAGGGGCCTGTTGGTGTGTGAGGGGCATTTAAACAACACTGTGTGCTCCCCATCACTTTAGGTATCACTACCACCTTCTAAGTGGATTCTATTTTGTTTAAACGAATTACCAGGGGAGTCTGAATCCACTTGTTTCTCTCCCTCCCTCCTTTTGTTATTTTCATGTTCTAGACAGCGTGCAGCTGTGGGAGCCCCTCCCTATTTTTGAACACACTAAGACATTTGACATACACCACATCCAACGCCTAATCTTCCCATTGACCATTCCATTATGGAGGACGAACACGGCCTGACCTTCAGTGAGGACGACATCGATATAATTCTTGCAGATGTTAATCCTTTTGAAGGGTTAAGCAACAGCGACCCTAGCCCAGCAGTAGCAGACTGGTATGAATTGATGAACTTAAGAAAAGTCTCAATAAGGGCGGCCCTACATGGCCTACTGATGAGGGAATACTTGAGGAATAAAATAGCCCCGCAGGGTTTACTGGTCAGAAATGAACCTTTCATCTTTCAGGATGACCTCACCTTTAAGAAAGCTTGGTCCCTTATCTCCTGGCATTGCACCAGAGATTGGCTGGTGCTGATAGTCCAAACAGCCACAAGAAAATCATTGGAATTAAAAGTAGAAATTCAGAAACTCGAAGTACAATAGAAAGCTTTCATTTCACCAGCAGACTTAAAGAAAGGGTTGGAAGAACTCAATCAGCAAATGAAGGATTTTGAGGCCACTTTAAAACAAAGCAAATTTAACAAACTGAAAAAGGATAAGGACCGCTTTACCCCAGAGAGAGCATACCCTTACACAAGAGCAGATTATGTGATGAAAGGAAACGTGAGTGACACAGACAGCATAAGTTCGGATGGCAGTTCCACCAGCACTAACTCAGGTGGTTTCCAACAAAAGAAACAACAGAGGGGAGTTTTCCACCAACAGAGATCTCAATTCCCCCACCAGAGAGGCTGGAGAGGTTTCCAGGGACCACCTCAATACAATCCGTACCAAAATCAATTCCAGTTCCCTCAATACCAATTTGGTCCACCACAAATGGGACAAATGTATCCCCAATGGGTGCCAGACCAAACTACCGTACCCCAGAATGCTCAGCCTTTTTTATCATGGGGCCAAGGACCCCGCAGAGGGAGGAACAAGAAGGGCAACAATGTCAACTGGCAACCCACAGACGAGGCAGACCCCAGGGTCCATACCAGGAGCATGACGGCAAACGAAGCATCAACGAGCAAGAGGGGGACCTAGTCATTAACATAACCCCATGGCCCCTAACAGACCTACAACATGAGGTACTTAATAAAGGCTTAGGGTATGTCCCCACTAATAAACCTGACCCTTTCCTTTTGCATAAAGAGATCCAGGACTTCATCAGAACCATAAAACTTCTTTAAAGATAAAGAACCATCTCAAGAAACCTCTGATACTGGTTTAAGACCAAAGTCTAGTTTTACACCCCTAGACAACCAACTCCCTGTGGAAGTATTGGCATTCGAAAATGCCATTATGCTTGAACTGAGTAAATTAAACACCAAGAAAAATGTTTTCCAAAACATGAGCAAACTGGAGAATGAGGCGATAAGAGAACTCAAACAAAACAAAAACCTCACCATAAAACCTGCAGATAAAGGTGGGGCAGTGGTCATTCAGACCACAACTGCATATGACAAATAATGCAGGAGACTTCTCTCTGACAGAAGGAATTATCAGGTTTTGGCAGAAGATCCCACCGAGTCTCTACGTGTGCGAACAGAGGCAATGATTGAGGAAGCCTTGGCGCACAATTGGTTTACCAAAAAAGAATCAGAATTCCTTACTTCTATACAATACCAAAGGTCCACAAAAACCTTGAAAGTCCACCAGGCCGCCCTATTGTGTCCGGCATTTCATCCATTCTAGAACCACTGTCAAAGTTTGCCGATGCCTTTTTAAGACCCTTGGTGCAAGCAACCAACACGTACCTAAGAGACACTAAAGCGGTTCTGCAATTACTACAGAACCATCCTTTTGATCCTGAATCGTAGATGCTGCTGAGCCTTGATGTGGAGAGTCTCTACACAAGCCTTCCACATGACGAGACATTACTGATTATTGAGGAAGTACTTCACTCTGACCGATGGAAATACCAAACCCCCCGTGGAGTGGTTATGGAGTGTATCTCGCTAGCACTTACCAAAAACCTTTTTGAATACGAGGGCACTCTGTATTGGCAAAGCCATGGAACTAGTATGGGGAGCACATTTGCGCCGAGCCTGGCGGGATTGTACGTTCACCATCTAGAATCCTCCAGGATTCTCCACCCAGACAACCCTTTCAGGGAGAGAATCCTCACGTGGCGACGCTATATTGATGACATCCTGGTGATCTGGGAAGGGGATGGCCAATCAATCGCTGAGTTCATGCATTGGCTGAATAACCAAAACTCTTTCCTTAAGTTCTCCCACCAAATGTCCAACAGTTCAATGGTCTTCCTAGATCTTAACATCTATCATGAGGCTGGTCTGTTGAAAACTGAGACCCATTTCAACCCGACGGCGAGGAACTGCCTCCTCAGGTTTGACAGTTTCCATCCACGTCACCTGAGGGAGAACTTACCATACGGGCAGTGCCTACGCCTACGTCGCAACTGCAGCGACATAGCCAAGTACAAAGCTCAGGCCAAGGATCTGGTTGAAAAACTGTAACAGAGAAAATACCCAAACCAGATCATTCAAAAAGCAATGAAAAGAGCTAGAAACAATAACCGTGAAGCCCTTCTGGAAGACAAATCTCCCAGAGAAAACCAACCCAGCAGAACGGTCTGTGTCACCACTTATAGTCCAGTCTCGAACCAAGTTTCCAAACTGGTTAATAAACACTGGCGTATTCTAACAAGTGGTTCACTTAATCTGGAAAAACCCTTGTTTGCCCACAGGCGTGGCAGGAATTTAAAGGACATGCTTGTTCATACGAGACCTCCAACAACTAAAGAACAACAAACAAGGTTACAGGGAGTACATGGCCACCACCCCTGTTGTAACTGCAATAGCTGTCATTTAACCAAAAAGAGCCAGACCCTCACCGTCATGAATGGTACCAGATGGGAACAACGCACGTTCACTAACTGTAATAGTAAGAACGTTGTGTATTTGATCACATGCCCTTGCAACAAGGAATATGTGGGCATGACAACAAGGGCAGTCAAAATCAGGATCAATGAACATAAAAGCAACATAAGATGCAAGAAATCAACCACGAAAATGGCAGCCCACTTTCTAGAATACCAACATTGTGTAAACGAAATACATTGGACAGTGATTGAGCAACTGCCGACAGATGTTGGGCTATTTGAAAAGGAGCAGAGGTGGGTGTTCCGCCTTGGAACAGACACCACTGGGCTAAATGACTCCATTCCATGGAGCCAATTGCGTTGATCTGTCTTGATAGAATGGGCACCCTTTATTTTCCTTCCATGCTGGCAAGGAACCTATGTAAATAACATCTGTACATTAGAGTTGTCCTTTCTAAGAGTCTATGAATACCATCACCTCCATTTGGTTATGACCTGTTTCGTTTTGAAATACCGCTGTCATTGATCCTCCTTTGACTGCCCCGTGGTGCTGAATGTCTCCAGTGCCACTCTCTACCCCAGAGGCATGCGCGAACAATTAGTGTCTCAGTAAACACACCAACACGCATGCGCGCCGTCTTGATGTGCCGTTTCTACCGAACGGCATCATTACCGGCAGTGCGCATGCGCGCGCGTAGGAATACTCACTCCCAGCGCATGCGCAGTCTCATCGCGTAATACGCCCTTGACCAGCGCGCAGTACCGGACCTGGTCTGAATACTCTATCCTTGTTTGGGCATGTTTCCGCTTCTGATTACCCACAAATTGAAGCGGCAGGCAGTATATAAGAGGCTAGAATCAACTTGACCCGACACACCGTCGGAGCCGCGTTGAGGGGAAGGCAGTCTACTAGACCATGCAGTAACAGTGAGTTGGGTTGTAAAAGACAAGGGCCACCGATTTCTCCCATTATAACTGTATAACCCTAAAACCTACCTTTAACATCCTATAGGTTGCTATATCGAGCAGTGAGGAAGGAACGCTTAGGCTCATGAGGTCAGACAACCTTGATCTATAAGTAAGTCACTATTATCTAATCCTCTTCCTTCCTCCACAATCAATGTTGGGAAAGATGTTTTGGCGTGTTGCCACTAAGTGTATGTCTTTGTCCACTGTGTGTCTTTTTATTGTTTTCTTTTACAGGGTCCTTGAACCTTATTTTTGGTTACATTTTTACCCTCACATAACTGGAAATCATTCTTTTCCCTGTTCGTGGACGTCCGACTGTGATGTTTATTATGTTTTTCATCCTACAGGTTCTTCAAACGCCAATTGGGCGCAACAGAGCTTATCCACATTTCTACACTGATAGGTACATTTCACCTAGTGTTTTTTGGTAAAATACACTTTTACATTTTACATCCATGTGAGTAAGGTGAGGATAACCGTGCATATCCTCGTCCTGAATAAGGAGTCGCTGTACTCCGAAACATACGGTTTTATCTGTGATTTTTTTAGTGACCCCTGACGAAGGGCTATTTTAGCCTGAAAGGCATTGGGTTGTAATGCAAATAAAAGCTGCTTTTTATGAACAGCGCTTCAGTCGTGTTCCTGATTGAGGTCTGCATGGGCACTTTGGGGACATAAGAAACTTGGAAAATAGCGCGTATACCCACGTGTGGACTAAACTTGTATAATATAGTAAAAGCAACAAGAAACGTAAATGAGAAAATGCTGACAAGAAAAAAAATAAGTAAAGAGATGAATACTCCCGAGATGGCAAATTGTCACTGTGCATTGGTTTGGGGAGAAAGGTCTTCCTGTATTGTGGTTTTTGTCTAAATTGTGTCAATTAGGCATGACACTAAGCCAAGTCGCACGCAAATTGAATTATAATGGACTATAATGGATTAAATTGTGAACTACGGTGTGCATCCCACCCCCCTACATTTCTTCATTGAACAAGCCTACCGGGGATAGCACCCGTTTGAGTAAATGGATTAAATTGGAAAACTATGACATCGCAGAACAAGTCAACACGATGGCGCCGACATCTAAATTCATGAAAAAGACAGTGTTTTAATGTTGAATCGGGTTCACTGTTTGTATTAACCAATGCAGTGTAGCAACACTGCAATGAGTTACGGGGATGCATGACCGAAATAGATTTTGCACTTTGAATGACGAGCACAGAAATATTTTGTAGTGCATCATGGGAATGTGAGTTCCGTTTTACATGTTGGAACGCCTCTCAGCGCAATATTAAGCAAGTGCGGGTCGAGTGGGGTGGAGTAACAGGATATCCGGTTAAAAGCACGCAGGGGAGAGGAATCTCTAAACACTTTTTGAAATTCTGAGGATGTTTGAAGATTAGCAGCGTGCTGTTGCAGGTACAGAATAATGCTTAAACATTAGAGGGGAAAGAGCTCAGTTTATAACTTTCGGTAGGAGGGATAACAGATGAGCATAAATGGTTGAAAACAACAGGGTGAATACTGACGTGAGGAAATAAAAAGTTTCAATCGAGGTAAAATGTGGGAACCTGCTTGGTAGAAGTTAGAGAATGTAAAAATGATGTGATAACTGTTAGTTAAGAGAAGGGTTTGGGATTTAACGAAATTGGGTAGTGAAATACATTTTTTGGTACATTAATTTGTAATGCTTCCTGATATTAACATGTACTGATTACGGTTTTATCTGTGATTTTTTTTGTGACCCCTGACAAAGGGCTATTTAAGCCTGAAATGCATTGGGTTGTAATGCAAATAAAAGCTTCTTTTTATGAACAGCGCTTCAGTCGTGTTCCTGATTGAGGTCTGGATGGGCACTTTGGGATCATAAGAAACTTGGAAAATAGCCCGTATACCCACGTGTGGACTAAACTTGTATAATATAGTAAAAGCAACAAGAAACGTAAATGAGAAAATGCTGACAAGAAAAAGAATAAGTAAAGAGATGAATACGCCAGAGATGGCAAATTGTCGCTGTGCATTGGTTTGGGGAGAAAGGTCTTCCTGTATTGTGGTTCTCTCACACACACAAACACATAGTTCACTATTAGTGCTCCTACGTATCCGTGAGTCGCAGCACGCCGCATCCCGTAGAGGGGTGCGAAGGCCCCGATGATGAAGCATGACACCAAGGGGTCTGTTGGTGTGTGGGGGGCATTTAAACAACACTGTGTGCTCCCCATCACTTTAGGGATCACTACCACCTTCTAAGTGGATTCTATTTTGTTTAAACGCACTTCTACCCCAGCCAGAAGCATGTGGCAGACATTGTATCTCACCAACCAAACTTACAGGTAGATAGCCCTCTTAACAGGGAGGGGTGTTTGTGAGTGGGAAGCCAGCACCTGCTGCATTGAGATCTCCAACCTGTGCTTCTGAAAAGGAAACTACAGCTCATATGTTGCTTTTTTGTCCAACCAATAGTAGGGCTAGGGCCACGTGGATAATTCCAATATGTAGACGCATAACAATTACCAGACATTTGGAGGCCTGTAAAATTATTCAGACTGACTTGACGTCCTCTACTGTGTTTGCGGTTTCCAGATATATATATTGTGTATTTGGTATGTTAAGAAGATACAAAAATAGCTGCTTAACCCATGTAATTTAGTTCCTGTTTTACAATTTTTTTAACAATCACATTTTTTATTTGTCTGTATTTTACTACGTAATTGATTATCCTGATTTTAACTATATTCCTCTCTTAAATAATTTGGGCATGTTTTCTTTTAATATTTAGTAATAAAGTTTTTAATGTTTTTATTGTATAATGTTCCGCCCTACTTGTATTTTGCTGTTTCTGTCATCGCATCCAGATATATGATACAACAAGTAACATCATACCTAGAACATGCCAGGAATATTGGCTTTGTCAATGGTTGTTAGTTGCGTAAGATAAATGAGCAGCAACTATGGCTTGTATATAGTATTGAAAAAGCTTCCACCTAAAGCCCTGGTGACACCACGACAGTGTTGCTGCTCCTGAGTTTCAAAAAGAGAAGATAAATCCAGAGAGAAAATGACTCTCTTTAAAGGATTTCCCTTCCCATAAAATGGCTCACCTGGCATGACGTCATGCCGTAACTTGTCCATTAGTGAGAAGTGAGCAATGTGTACACGCACATCGATGTGCCCAATTGTCATTGCAGTCCGGAAAAAAAAACTGGACCTCCTGTACCAGGGCACAAAACAACATTAGAAGTAATTAGGCGACCCAGTGTCCCTCAGAACCTGGGTATTGGTATAAAAGTAAACAATTGGTTCTGTTGGGCTATACAATTGCTGTGATTACTGTACTTAATACACAGGTAAAATTATCTCAAAATTCCTTATTTACATAGCATGGAAAATGATTTTAGAATATAGGAACACACCCAAAAGACATAGATTGAGTTGATTTACTCTTATATTCTCAAGAAATATTGAACACTAAAAAGGCTGTCATCAACACAACTAAATTTGCCGAGATACGAAAGTGAATATTGTGAGAAAGTTACGTAGAGACTAGTGAAGTGAAACGATACACTATAGACACAACGTAAATATGTGACATGAAATAAAGGAACATTTTCAATTTTTGGTCTATCTCCTTATTTTGTACATGTAATACAAGACACAATGATGATTAATGTGGTCAAGAAAACTGTATAGACATGTATGATACAAAATTGTTGACGTTTCGACCCTGGACATGCCGCGAAAATTGTAGAGCGTCACTGTGAGTCTTCCTCATGACTATGAAGGGGAGGACAGCCACACATGAAGAAAATTCCAATCAATGTATTTAGGGTGATATGATGGTCTAGTTTGAAAATCAAGGGGTCAAGACGGAGTAGGAGATCCTATATTCCTGTACTATTCTCCAGTGTTTGAAAGTACCGTATTTTCCGGGATATAAGACGACTTTTTAACCCTTGAAAATCTTCTCGAAAGTCAGGGGTAGTCTTTTACGCCGGGTGTCGTCTGGGTAACTTAATGTCCATTATACCGTATGTACAGTTAACAGCGTTTAAAGGGTGTAAATTAGCATAGTGATTAGTACGGTACTCCGAACGCTATAATTACCGTATATTAAACTTCAAATGGGCCATTCATTGTAGAGAAAAAAACAAATCTCTTCTCTCAGTCCTACAACTTTAAAAATCCACAACACCAGGCATTCTAGAATGTTTCTTTGT
Organism: Lissotriton vulgaris; assembly: GCF_964263255.1. NCBI lineage: Eukaryota > Metazoa > Chordata > Amphibia > Caudata > Salamandridae > Lissotriton > Lissotriton vulgaris. The sequence goes on from NC_141694.1 coordinate 506,279,219, forward strand.
GTTGTAAAGTCTGAGCTATTTAAAAACGCATATAATACGTATGGTAAATACTGGTAAATAAATACCTAAATACAGTACCTGGTATATGGCATGCTGTTACTTGACATGCGCCGTAATGAATTTCCTCAGTTCCACCGCAGCACCTGAGCGCAGTCTGAATTACCGGTACCGTACACCCAAATCTCTTTTCTCAGTCCTGCAACTTAAAAAATCCACAACACCAGGCACCGTAATCACCGCCCAGTCACTCCGGTGCTGTAATGAATAGCGCACATCGGCCGCTGCCAGGCACACGCTTTAAAAAGCATATAATAAAAGATTCCACATCTGCTGGGTACTGAACGTGAATATACGGTAAATGAGCCTACGCAGGAGATCCAGCACAGACAGGCGCCCTCTAGCTGATCGTCTTGGAGACAGGGTGGGCTGGACAGACAGGGAGGGAGAGCTGACTCACCCAATCCAAGCAGACTTTGAATGCAGTGTGCACAGGAAATACCGGTACAAGTACATCACTTGCTGTGATTGGCTGGTTGTTGTAAACAGGGAAGGCAGTCAATCTGGTTAGCAGATACATGTGGTGGTGAATACAGTACACGATTTAGGATGGGTGCACAGCCATTTGTTTCATGTTAATCAAGCTTGGGTTCTCCATGGGTTGCGTTTATACCCCTAAAAACGCCTGCAAAGAACAGTGAAAATGTGATACCAGTGGGTCACTGGGACCATCCCCTTGGGAACACCTTTTACTCCTCTTGACAACAGAGGATTCCACACAGTAGGTTTATAACATTAACTTTTCATTTATTTGTCAATGTTCATTGAATATTGGTTTGCGACATATTCAATAGTTGATAATTTCTCTTTAGTATACATATATGACTCTTTCATTCATAAGGCATCATTATCTTTCAAAGTATCCAATGCATTTTGGGCTACGGTGTAAGCCCTTCATCAGGGAATAACGATGCCTGTGTCGTTTTACTAATCAGAGCTCAAATGTTGCATTGAACTGGTGTTCGGCGAACGGAATTTCCGAAATTGCCAAGAGCAACAGCTCCTGTGACGTTATGGATCTCTTACTGTACAGCACAGAACCATATCTGTACAAGTTCATACAGTACAGCACCAGTACATACACTACAGTATACAAACAGTAAAGAACCCATCATGGCTCAACCAGAAAAAAGAAAGAAATATGAAGCCAGTTTCAAACTTAAAGTTTTAAACTTTGCCATGGAACATAATAACTGTGCTGCTGCAAGGCAATATGGAGTAACAGAAAAGATGGTTCTGGACTGGAAAGCAAATGAAAAAGCATTAAAGAGTATTCCAAGGGGTACGTTTGCAATAAGAAGAGGCACCCCATATTGGCCAGTACTCGAAAAACATGTAGCAGACATGGTGAATGAGCATCGCCAAAGCGGTTATGTAGTGACACGAAATAAAATACGTTTGTTTGCACTACATTGGGCCAAATCTAACCCAGATCACAGCAACAGATTTAAGGCCACTGTATCCTGGTGTACTAGATTCTTGGGAAGGCATAATCTGGTACTGAGGCAAAAGACGAAAATTGCACAAAACTTACCTGCAGATCTTGATGCCAAAGTACATGGTTTCCATCGCTACGTAATACAACAGCGCAATAAACATGGCTATGCGTTAAGTAGTATCGGAAATATGGATGAAACTCCAATGAATTTTGATATGGTTGTAAATAAAACTGAGTCAAACAACAGGAGAGTGTCAAAAAAGAGGATAAGCACAAAAACAGAGAAGGTAATCAACCTATATGATTCACATTGGAAATCATTAGGAGTTTACTTGGAAGCCCTCACTCACCACCCTGGGTGGTGACATGCTTCATCATCGGGCCCACCAGGAGAAGCCGAGTGCCTCCCTGGTGGGCTACAACGCCAGAATACTGCGGAGCTGGTTTTTTTGTGACAGTGATGTGAAAAATTTGTGATGTTAAAATTGTCAAAGGACTGTACCATGAGAAAAAAAATGTATTCAATGGTCAGCCTGACAAGGTTAAAATATATGTAGGGAAATGTGCCAATTAATGTATTGGTTATTTCCACTTAAAGTGGGGTCGACATGTTTCTGCCCTTTATGTGTAGTTTTACTGGGCTTTCTTCAGGACCGTTAGTAATGTACCTCAGTGGTGTGGGCGCGCTAAGGCCCACCCTAACCAGAGGACGTGAAAGTTAAAAATGAAGTTTCCAAAAATAAAAATGTGCTTACATATAGTAGCAGGACGTGAACGTGAGCGAAAGGAAACGAAATTAAAGACGAAAGAAACAAGACGAAAGAAAAGGAAACAATGACGAAAGACTGGAAAAGGGAACACAGGAAAGACAAACAACAAGAAAACAAAGAAGAGAATTTAAAAGAACGAAAAGAAGAAGCAAACAAAGACAGAAAGAAAGCGAATGAAAGGTAGACAAAAACAGTGTACAGATGCATAGAAACCATTCTAATAATGACTTGCATTTTACGCTGCGCTTCACACTCACTTCTGCCTTCGCTTAGCAATGTAACTAGTGGAGTTATAGTTTAACAGTACTCAATTTATGACTTCTGAAGGATGAAAAGCTGAGCTGGTCACGCCAGGAGTGGAACTTGTGCTGTGAAGCGAATCATGTGTAAAGGATAAGAATTCACCATACTGAGCTATCTTACAGGAAAGGAAGAGAGAGAAAGGGGATTGGAAAGGAAAAAGAAAGAACAATCTGAAAGGAAGAAAAGAAAAAAGGAAAGAAGAGAAGTAGGAAAATAAAATACAAAGAGCAGACAACCAATAACGAATAGATTAACAGACACAGCAAGAGAAGGAGATACATCTCTGGATATAATTAGAAAGAAGAGGGAAACGAGAGAAAGAAAAATAAAGAACCTAGACAGGGCAGGACAAAGACAAATAAAGAAAGTGAAATATTAAACCAAGACAACAAAGTTAAAGTAATGAAAATAAAATGACACATTTAAAGGCTTTGGGGGCAGCCGCCTCCTGCCCTGCTATGAGTTGGTTAGGTCCTATTTCTAGTCTGTTACCACCGAGTTTAGTATTACAAATTACAAAATAATTATTATATTAGTCATGTAAGTTTGTGAATTGTATATTTCACGAAAACACTTCAGAAGCAGAGACGTAGACGAAGGGGAGGTGTAGGAAGGTGTGTGTATTGGCGTGCGTGTCTCTGTTGGTGCTTTTATGTGATGTGAGTATGTATGGTGGTGGCAGGTATTACGCCCTAACACTTTCAAACAACACCAGACGCCGCTGCGAGTTTTTTTTTTTCAAAGGTTTATGATGGATGTGTGCCCTCTCCCCTGATGCTTTCATGCAGGGCATCCTGAACCGTTCATGAAACACGAAACTTCCATATAACAGTCGTGGATTTGCATAAAGTAGCAGATCTAGAGCCGTATGATAGTGGGTTTTGCTGGCTAAGCACAGAGCTGAGCGACTGCTTTATGCACTGCAGTGTATGAAGTGAATTCGTTCAGCTCAGTGTTTCTCTTAGCTACTGATTTATTTCCAGATTCCACAGCTCAGAAGCTTTGCCTCTTTCTGTTTCTGAGTTGTGCAGTTTCAAAATAAAGAGCTAAGAGAGAAATATGCGACTCCAAGAGCAAAAAACACAGGCGCCCGACTCTGGTGTGCTCCAGCAAAGCCCACTATGATAAGGCCCCTGCAGAGCAATACATTTCCAAGCTCCAATGAGAGGGCATTTATTTGTAATCAACACTCCATCAAAATAACATCCAAACAGCCTAGAGCTCACTTATGTGCTCTATCGCCCAGTGAAATGCATTTTCCAAAAGTTGCACCAGAATCCCAGTATTTTGTGAACAATCCGATGGGGCGGAGTCACCAATGGCAATTTGGGCACCCTGAGTTGCACAGAATCCTCTTTGGAGCAATAAATATACGTTTTTGGCAGATGCCGAGCGTTTCCTTTTGCCTTTCACATCTATCATTCAAAGGGAAAAAACAGAAGCATCCGTTTGCGCAATTAATTGCTAAAACATTCCATTTTCTTCATTAAATGTTCCAGAAAATCTAATACCAGATGGGAAATGTCAGGAAAGCAAAAGAACATATTCTCTGACATGACATAATGCATCTAAACGGATGAAGATGCTAGAGACCAGAGATCTGTATTTCTGTTAATACACTTTGCAGTAGACGTCTTCTACAGGGGGCGACAGTTAGTAAGAAATCCACACAACCCTTGACTAGTTAAACATGCAGGCTGTCTGAGTTTGCAACAATTAACAGACAATCACGCGAGCCATGCAACTATCATGATTTTATGGCTTTTCTGAATCACTAACAGGGTACAACTGTCAAGGCACTGCTCACCTATAAAAACTGAAATCAAATACACAATTATAGATTTGTTACAATATCTGATAAAGGCGTGAGTAGCTAACCAAAACAGTACACACCAAGGACCAAAACATATTTGTGAATTGTCTGCATGGAAGAAGGTTTGGAAGGATTTGTACTGTTGTGTGCTCATGTGAAATAGAACCATGGTGGTCCTTGGCGGACACCTTACAAAGTTGCGCAATACATTGCGATGTATTTGGGTGTCTTCTGGTGTTTTCAATAAAGTTTAGGATGTAGGGCGTTCAGTTAAAAGTTGGATGCCGAAGAATAAAGACGTGTGTTACAGAGCTCTGTGTGTGGCATGGTCATTTGCAAGCTCCAGAGCTGGGGTGGACTCGATAACTGGGGATGAGTAGGGGATGCATGCCCAGAAGAAACAAGACTGCTCTCCATGAGATTTTACCAAGGTCCAGTAAACTGCTTGTGCATGCCACGTACGCACCAAGAAGCAGTTAACGGTTGGTGCATGTGGAGTCAAAGCACCAATCTAGCTCATACAAGGCCCTCAAAGAAGGTGAAAGCCCACCTGAAGGCTCCTGGTAAGGCTGAAAAAAGAGTGTGCCGTAGTGTAACACAGAGCCACTGTCCAAACATAGCAGAAATACTTAAAGGCAGTGAAAACCAGGAAGCAAGATGCGCTTGAGACATCAACAGCCAGGGTGAAAGAAAGCTCTAAAGGCAGCGATGACCAGGAGCAAAGAGATACTAAAGGCAATGACAACCAGGTACGATGCTCAAAATTGACAGCAGTGAAGGATACATGCAAGGGGCAAAACCATTATTTACTGTTAAGAAAGAAGATGGTGTCATACAACATCAGCCTCGGTGCAATAAAAGAGATGTAAGCACACAGCTGATGCTTACAGAAGGAGCAGGATGAATTAACCACTGATCATTGTCAGGACAGCATATGCTCTCAACGTCTTGAGTCCCAGAACAAGTTATGATGCTGCTGTGTTTAAGAAACCACTACTGCCATGCAATACCACCAAAAAGCAGAAAATTGACGTCAGATCGACTGCATGGATCGAAACATTTGATGACTTCATAGAGTGTCTAAGAAGAAGTAAACGACAAAAAGAACACCAAATGCCTAAAAAAACTTCTAGGGGATGGAGTGACAAAAGTGATACAGAAAAGATCACAAATTAATGAAGTTCTATATTGTCAAATCAAAGAAGCGCTAGAAGCCAAGTTCTATCCAATGTCGAATGTCGACTATGAAAGGTATATTTTCAACCAGGCAAGATAGCAAGTTGGTAAACTGATGGGTACGTTTTTTGAAAGACTTTCTGCCCTCATCAAGCACTGCAAGTTCAGTGAATCCAATTACACAGAAACAATGCATCTCCGATTCGTTGTGACAATGCATGCTGAGAGAGACACTCAGTCTAGAAAAGGTTCTCATGGGTGTGAGAGCTGAGGGACATGCAGATCAACAGGCTGTTGATATGGAATCTGGAACAGCCCAGAATAAGGCAGTATTGATCATGAAAAGTAAACAGAGACATAAAGTGGAGGCCCAGAAGATGATGTTATCAAGGAGAAAAAATTGCATTTCCGATGTGGATTCTCGTTTCCACACAAAGGTAAAAGTCTTGCCATTGGACAGATACGCAAAGGCTGCGGGAAAGCAAATCATTTAATAACAGTCTACAAAGAGAAAGAAAAAAATAAATGTGTCATGACGAGAAGAGAAAATGGGTGCCATAAAGTTCCAGAAGCATTCTAGCCATTCCCACAAGGCCAAACTGATACACCAATTGGGGTAAGTAAGTGACTTAACAAAGTCGATCGTCATCAACATCATCTCCCAAAGGCTCTTCAGCATCATCATCGAACAACAGTGAAGAAGGTGGATGGAAAATGGTGATGTAGACCACAGAACAACATGCACATGTAGGATTGGCTGCTCGCAAAGAAGAGCACAAGTCAAAGAGAGTTTGCCGCATGTAAACCAATTTAATTTTGCCAGTGCCCCAAGATCACGCTAAGTGACAGTGGTGCATCAATGAATATCATGCCTGCAGAAACATTCAACAAACTGTCTTTGATACCATGGCTAATACTATCAAAAACAAAGGGGTACACATGGGCTGCCTCTGCGCTATTGCAAAGTCAAGGGTCATTTATAGCGGACCTGAGGCATAAGAAACAACAGTACAAGCACCAATTCATGTCCTCCAAGGTACTTTGTCGAGTGCATGTCTACTCAGTTTTAGCACTGCTGCTTACATGGGACTGAGATCCATCATCCATCATCTACAACCTCAAGGCACATTCTGTAATAGTAAGTAAATCACCTTCATTGGGACACTTAAGACAATGAATGTGCAACTTCACATTAGTAGAAGTATAGTATGCATTTTTGTGGATATGCCCCAGGCCATAAAAAGCAACTAAGAGAGAAAGACAGCCATGCACACACATATTGGACATGATTACACAGATGAATGTTGCCAAAGTCGTTTTCTGTCTTGATTTAAACAAACGCTATCCAAGGCAAAATGATTCTGTACACGTGCAGTTCCTTCGAGTTCTTAGTACACAGTCAGTGAAAGGTACTCAAGGCACCGGCCTAGAATCAAACAAAGAGGGAACAACACCAGTTATTTAATGAACTGGACGCAGGATCGACAGTACCTTAATTCCAGGTCCCAATATATTGATGCTAGATTTCTGGCCCAGCCCAGCCTCTTCCACCCTCTGACGGGTGCGGACGGGCCCGCCATTGGCCCGGGCTTTGCCCTGGCGCGTCACCCGCGTTGTGGGTGGAGCTCGCCGGTTTTCTAGTACCTCTGGGTGCAGGCAGAGGCGTCACAGGTGCGCCTTGTGATGCCGTGGCTGCTGGGAGTGGTAGTCTCGCTGGCCGTTTCCCTCACGGCGCGGAGAAGAAGAAGGAAGCACCCGGCCGTTTCCCTCACTGCTCCTGGGCTGGTGCTGATGCTGCAGGTGAGTTAATAAACTGAAGCTGGAAGAAAACTGTAGGTACAGTACTAATTTTTCAACTAATTTTCGTTTGTTCAGGTACAAATGACAGCTTTGGTGTGTCATCGGCTGTAGAAATCTTTCAGGATGCCATTCACCGAATCCAAAACACCAAACGGAGAGTGGTCCAATAATTTAATTGATTCCAAGAAGTTTGCTAGTTCCTTGTCAATTGCCTTTTCCACAATCTTAAATGGAAAAGGGAGACAGAAGATGGGACAATAATTGCCTGCGTCCAATGGCTTGAGGTGTGTTTTTTTAACAAAAGTAGAATTGAGGCTGCCTTCCATTTTGTCGCAAAGTGTCCTTGATGAAACATTTAGTTAACATTGGTGGTTAAGTTGCTGTTCATAGTGGTAGACACCAGCTGCAAAGTCTCTGTTGGAGAAGGGTCCAACGGAGATCTGGACCTTGTAGTGAGAATTAGATCCTGAACTTAAATCCACCATTAACGAAGTAAAAGAGGAAAGAGACTGTGGGCTATAGACAGGTGACATCGTCATAGAAGTCCTAGAGGAGGCATTTCCAGAGGATTGAGCACCTGCATCCGACGATGGCACAGTGGCTTGCCCAGAGAGTTATAAAATATATTACAAATATTCAATACTTTTACTTGTAAAGCAGCAGTAATATTGTCACTGCCTATTTTGGCATGGTAACAGAACTTAGCAAGTTTTTTGATGCTGGAGTTCTCTATTTGAGTTCTTTGCCGACACTATTTTTTGTGAAAAATAAGCTGATTTCTCCACAAAGTTTTGAGTCTTGTATTCAGAGCCTTTTTGTATGCAGAGAGTTTTTTTCCTAGAGTTATAGGGGCATATTACCAAGCAATAGCGATAATTATCGCTATTGCTTGGTTAGAGACAAAAATGTACCGCAACGCTGCGGCGATTTTTACCGCAAATAAACCTTGGTATTACCAAGGTTTAACGCAAACGCGGTAAAAATCGCCGCAAAGCATGAATATCGCTGAAAAGTCAGCGATATTCATGCATTAGCGAGCTAATGCTCTTAGCCATGTTATCCACCTCCCATTGGATAACATGGCTAAGAACTGCTCAGGGCAGGTGTTAGCTTTGGAGATATTCCCGCTTAGCTCGAATATCTCCAAAAGTTGGTAATAGGAGATAGCGATGTTAGCGACTGTTTTCAGTCGCTAACATCTTGGCACGCCCACTTTGCATGTCATTAGTGATAAATTTCACTGACATGCAAAGTGGGGCCCAAGATGGTCGCTATCTCCTACTAGCTGTCGCTAACTGGTGTTAGTGACAGCTAGGTAAAAGGGAGATAATTTTATCTCCGCTTTCTTGGCTTTTAAAGCCAAAAAAGCGGAGATAAACCCCCTTGATAATAAGCCCCATAATTTTTGTCTTCAGCAGCGCTCTTGGCATCAGCAGAGCTATTTTAGGTCTTGGTGATTCCGCAAAAAACAGGTTTGGAAAGCGCATTCACTCTGCCAAGACAACCTCGAGTGTAAGTCAAAAAGAAGCATCATACTAGCAGACAGTGTAGGTATATGATCAAATTCGCAGATTGCACATCATTCATATGCACAGCATACCTTTGCATATACATCACCAGATGTAATCTGCAGATAATGGCAGGGACACACACAGACAGCATGAAACACATGTTGCCTTATACTGAGTCGCCATAGCTAATATATTCAATCAGGGGCGGAACTTGAAAAAGAAGACGAGTCATATGGAAACAAAAGAGAGAGTCACGATTTACTGCAGTCTAATGGCAGCATTTCTCAACCATGCTGTGAAAAGAGTCACGATTCTTACACCAAAAACATATCAAGAAACCCCCGGAGACGCTGGATTTAATGTCTTTTTTGCAATATACTAAAGAATAATTTCCACCAGTGTATTCTAATGTATAAAGCACTCCATATTGGCGAGAACTCCCCAATAAAAATGTTACATGCAGACATGGAAGTTGGTTTGAGAGCAATTACCCAGGGCATCCCCTCCCTGACTCTGAAAAGACAGCCTTTTATCAGAGACATTTTAAAGAATGTGCTAAGTGGGCAGTTGCTCCGGGACCCACCTTCCATGGGGCCACTTGGGAAGTTATACTTTTTCTCTATCTAGCATACCTCTATCTATTTCTACATTTCAGGTACTCTCCTCTTTTGTTACTCCCAAGTCATTTTTTCCTTGCCCAGTTGTTTCTTAAGAATTTTATGAGTAATACAATTCAGAATTATTATTAACATGTCTTACCAGCGGCCCCAAAAGTCCTATAGGACAACATTGCCTTGTATATTACACATATATCCCTTTTAGGAATGTTTACTTTTCATTTTTCTGTTAGAGGTCCCACCAAGATAGTGGCCACAGATAAATCCCATTTAGTGATTATGCTTTCTCCCTTCTCTCCAGTATAAACCCAAACATCTCGCGGTGCCTTTTGATTCACTTGATACTTCAAACTGAACACTTGAGGCTCATTTTTGATCCAACAGAGATGCTGACTGGAACTTACACACTTCTTACTGCAGGTATCTTTACTTCCAGTTCCGTATTGTTAAACTTCCCTCAGTGGCTTTATCCAAAATATTCCAAACTCTCTTCCTGCTACTCCAAATTCCAGGGCCAATCTGTAATGCTCATAATGTTGGCTACATTGAACAAACATGTTTTCTAATCCCCCCCACCCCCCCAAAGGGGATTATTCGTTTCAATATACTTTTAAATGCTTTGCATCCTACTATTTGGTCTCTATATCACAATGTGAAAAATAGCCAGATTTGCTCATTACCTGTGTTTTTTATTTGAAACGTTGTGGTACACGCAGTCTACACTCCCCAATAAATTGTGATTATGAGCTTTATTGTTGACATCCACAGCATTTTTCTATTAATCATCATAACATTATTCGGTTAATATAAACCATTAAAGTTCACGAAACATGATAAAACACTGTACCATAACAAGTGCAATTGATCAAAAACAGATATGAAAATCAAACAATAGGGTTTAAATGGAACAGGAATAAGGAAATAAGGAAACCACACAAGGCCCGTGAGATATGTAAGCGATTCATCTAGTTGTATAGCCGGGAATTGTAATAGTGCCGGGGGTTGCCAGGGACCACATTCTCTGTCAAGTTTCTGATGTGGGGACAGGACCTCCCCTATATCCAAGGAGAAGGATTGTTGGCTCATGAAAATCTAATTGTGGAGGAATAGGGCCACCTGGCTGGTCCATTCAGCCAAGTGCAGAGGTTCCTTAGCCGCCGCCTTGGGGAAGGTGAACGTCTTCACTATGCTGAAGATGTCCTTGAGCTAATTGCTAGCGATCTCAATCTTAGCCTGCAGATAGCTCTTCTTACCCTTTTTAAGCTGCCGGTAATAAGATTTTAGAGCAGCCTTGTAGATCAGCTTATCCTCCAATGTATAATGATTGCAGCACTTCTTTTCTAAGCATTTGCATGTGCTTTTTCCGGCTCTCAGGGATTTGTTGAACCAAGGGGTGGAGAGACTAGTCGTCCTAGAGGCATGGAAGGTCAAAGGGGCCACCACCTCAACATTTGTCCTGAGCCAAGTTTCTGATGCAAGGGCATCTACTTCGGAATTTCTTAGTAGAGGAGGAGCTGAAGATTCTAAGGCATCCACCAAAGACGGGAAAGATATTTTTATGCAGGGTTCTGAAATTATATTCTGCCATTTTCGCCTGACGCAGGATCTCAGTCCCTGTGCTAGGTATCTTGAAGTTAATAAGGAAGTGGTCAGACCATATAATGGGTGTCGGAGGATCGGTCTCCAACGCCACATTACAAAAGATCTGATCAAGAGAATGGCCCAAGTTATGTCTGGTAGAGGAAATGAAAGGGGCAGGGCTGCAAGCTGTCATTATTTCGGACAGAGAAATAACATGTGGATGCAAAGGTTTGTCCATATGTACGTTAAAAACCCCTAAGAGGAGTAGATGATTGTATCTGGGTTTTAGAAGGGTAATGGCTTTGTTCAGGAACTTACTGAAATTTCCAGGCATTCTCAGGGCCCTGTAGATCAGGTTCTGCGCTATGCTTTGGCGGGGAGATAAAGTACAGTGGAAACTTAAGCATTTCATGCCCTTAAGAAGGTCTAATGTGATAGAAGTGTAGTCAAACTCTTTTTTAAAGACAATCGTGATGCCACCTCCTTTTCCTACCGGGCGATCTTTCCTCAGAATTTTATATCCTGATTGAATGGCAGAGGCGATAGTGGGGTTTGAGGAGTCAGACAACCAAGTTTTTGTGTGAAATAGAAGATCAGGGCAAACATCTGACAGAAGATCATTAATTTGTTCTTCCTGTTTTTGCAGGTAGTGTGTGTTGAGCAACATTGCTCTATAGCATTTCCCCTGTCTCTGGATTGACGGCCTTCTTACTAGGGGCAAACACCCTGGGAGATCCTCCTGTGACTTTGGGGAAAGACCATTCGCAATTTGGGCAGTGAAAGCTGGTCCAATTATCACAGCTAGCCACTGCACCCCAGCACGAATTCAATGAGCCTAAATTAAGCAGTTCTTCACGCCTGTACTGGATTTTGAGAGTCGTACCTGAGGTAAATGGACAGCATGGCAGGCGCAGGCCACATCCGGGACGCTGATGCAATTGCGAGTGCACTGCATGCGTCTGCTGCATGGACACGCAGCGTGTCCGCTTTTATACATCTGAGACTAGAGCATGCACCTCCCAAAATGGTGGTACTCTATGTCCCAAGCGTGAGGCAATGCCCATTTGTATATACACATTTGATGACAACTGACCCATAATGAAGGCTGTTCCTCGAAATCCATGTGGGCTATGCTACGAAATGTATGAGCAAAATATTATAAATGTTTCAGAAGTTCATGAAATTAAGGATAATATTATCTATGAAAGCACTGGAATAAGTAATTCTGCTTTGAAAACAATTGTGAATTCATGCATCCTATGGTGAGGTGGTGCTTTTCCTTGGTGAAGGAAACATTCGTGTTTGACACAAGTGTAATTTATGAATAATATACTGCATAGAATGTGTGGAGTATGCATTGCAATGCCCTCTTAATACACAAACCCAACACCGGCATAGAAAAATACATAATTGTGGTAAAGAACCTTTTTTTCCGTGACCCCCCACCCCCTTTGTGGTCTGATGTTTTTGTTTCGACTTACCAGACCCAGTGCATGTGATCTGATCCCTAAAACATGTTGAAATTGGCTTACTCCTAAACATATGTATCTTTCTTATACAGCCTTAGTATATGGTGTTCCACAGCACACCCATAGTATGGAAAGTTAAACATCACCTATGTGAAAAGAACAAACGTGATACTGGGCTTGCCACTGTAGCCTGGCTGCTGCATTTTCAAAACTGCAGTCCAGCCTGCCAAAATTACCCTTTTAAAATATTGATAATTCAACACTAGTTGGATCTTCTAGACCCTAAGGCAGGGTGTGTGATTAAAGGTAGGGCATGTGGAAATTTAAAGTTAAGTGACCAGCACCCATAAACTATTTTTACTGTGAGAAGGCTGACTGGCCCTTAAAGAAACACTGTGAAGCACTATTAAATATTAAGTCTGCTATCTCAGGCAAGGAGTTAGCTAGAAAAATGACTAAACAAATACGTTTAATATTTATTAAAAGCCCAACTTTATGGTCAACATAGATTTTTAATAAGTGTTAAGGGAAATAGACTTTTCTCTTCCTGAAGCTCCAGGAGACAAATTTGCATTAGCTTCTATCTGTCACCGTGAGGATGAATAGCTCTGATTGGTGTGAAAACTGCTCCCAGAGAAGAGACAATGGTAAATGTTTTTGTTCCTCTTATGTCAGAATCCCTGCCACAGCTCACTTCTCTTTGTTTCTAGTCAGGGTAATGGGATACACACTTTAGATAACCCTTGCTCACCCTCTTGGAAGATTGGTATGAGCAGACAGGGTTATCCCAAAGGCAATGTGTAAAGTATTTGTACACAAAACACACAGTAAAACAATGAAAACACCACAAATGGACACACACCAGTTTAGAAAAACAAAGTATCTTTATCTACACCAAACAAGACCAAAACAAAATAAATCAAATACACACATATCCCAAATAGCACTTTAGAACAGGTATTGCAAAAATAGAACCTGTAGAAACAAAATAGCTCCACAAGGCACCAATACGCTGTTGTGACAGGCATAAATCCAAAGTACAGTGTCGACTGCAAGATGGACCCCACAACAACAGTACCTTAGACAATGAAGTTTATAGACGATGCAAGCGTGGAGGAGGTGAGTGATTGGTGACGAGGCCGGTTCCCTGGGGGAACACAGGGGAGGCAAGACATCGTGTCAGTGAGGAGGTAAGATGTCATGTCCAGGACAGGGGTAGTCGACAGCATCAGCGGTGAGGCGATGCAAAGAGTTAGTGAAATCACCCTCGTCGGTTATGCGATAATGGGAAGCTGGGGCCAGCTGTGATGGCATTGGTGAGAGCACTGGTGTTGGGAAGTTCAATAACAGCAGGCATCGACGGGCGTCAAAGGGCATCAAAACTGCGGTGCATTGTTCACTTTACAACCGGTGCCTCCGGCCTCGGTGCAGGTTGTGGCATCACTGGCAGCGGTGCTGATGCATCAGAGTTGTTTTTCTTGCTTTCGCAGCACCAACCACACAATTCTCAGGGCATGGAATGTGCACCCTTTGGACTACAGGAGCCCACAGAGGAGTCTAGGTGCTGGTCAGCGGGTTGCAGGTGATGTCTTTGTGTCCCTGGCACTTCAAAACAGGCCAGCATAAACAAGCCCTTTGGAGATTCTTCTTCAAGCAGGTTCACAGCAAAGTTCCAGTCTTTGTTCTCCACCCACAGCAAAGGGACAGTACTCCTCCTTACAGCTCTCTAGCTCTTCTTCTTGGCAAAGGTTGCTCTTGAGTCCAGAAGTGATCTAATTCTTTGGGGTTTTAGGTCCACTACTTATACCCCATTTTGTGGCTAAGGTCTCTGAGCCTATTTTAAACCAGTTCTGTCCTCTCTGGTGCAGCATTACTAAAAGAGGTGGAAAGAGTGTTGTGCAAATGAGACACTGCCTATTCAGGTACAAGTGAAACTCCTCCCACCAATATAAATGAAGCCACGGTCTGCTCAGCTATGAGTCATCCAGGAAAGGCAGGACACACCTCAACCCACCTTGTGGCTGTCTACAGTCAATGTACATTCCCAGCTCATGTCACTCTAAAACCAGACAGTAAATACACAAGACAGCAGAGGCACAGAGAATGGTTAAACAAGAAAAAGACTACTTTCTAAAAGTAAAAACAACATTTGATGGACAGAATGCAGAACAATGTCATACATTTACCCCAGTACAGGGTTCTGGGCCTAAAGCCATCATTATTTTGCTCACCGTGCCATTTCAGTTTGAACCCAACCATATGCAAATCAGTCATGACCCTGTGCTCAATGGGAACAGTCCAGCCAGAACTGCCAGGCCCCCCCTGGACTGGAAACAAGCCTCCTAGGACCGTTTTTGGAGTTTCACCCCTCATCAGCCCGGATAGCTTGACTCCAGTAGCATGGAGAGCACAGGACCCATGTCTGGGCATACCCGTCCCAGTCGGGGGGACAAATGCAAAATGAACAATTGATGGACAGAATGCAGAACAATGCCATACATTCACCCCAGTACAGAGATCTGGGCCTAAATCCATAGGTATTTTGCTCACCATGCCATTCCAGTTTGAACCCACCATAGGCAAATCAGTCTTGACCCTGTGCCCAGTGGGAACAGTCCAGCCCGAACTGCCAGGCCAGGTCCTCCCTGGACTGGAAGCAAGCATCCTAGGGCCGGGTTCGAGGTCTCACCTCTCATCCGCCAGGATAGCTTGACTCCAGTGGCATGGAGAGCACAGGACCCACGTCAGGGCAACAATTTTTTGACAGAATGCAGAACAATGGCATACATTCACCTATGGGCCTAAATCCATCGTTATTTTGCTCACCATGCCACTGGATTCAAGCTTGCCTGGCTGATAAGGGCTGTTAGCCTGAAACCGATCCCAGGGTGCTTGTTTCCAGTGGAGAACCGGGCCTTATGGGCCGGGCGACACAGGGCAAGCCTAAATCCCTGAGTTCACCTGCCATGCAACTAACAGAGACACGAGACACTCCGTTGAGCGTGGAAGCCAGGTTTATTAGCTGCAGCTAAGCACAGTTGTCCCAGAAGTTACACACAGGGTGGATTCTAAGGAGACTGCCACTTCAATCCGTGGCGCACAGTCTTTTATAGGAAACACATTTACAATATCCCCCTCTTTGCACATACAAAACGAACCAATGAGAAAAGTTGAAAAACAAGCTATCAGGTGTCTCAAATACGCCCCTTTCTCAGACCCCGTGTGCTACTCAGCCAGACTAATTAATCTGTGATGGTGTCCACAATCCCCTCTTGCAGGTGCCAGGACATATTTATGTGTCTCAAAGGATGGTTGTGTAATGGGAGCATACAAGGAAAGAATAGCGAAGGCTAGTCGGATAAGATAGTATAAGGATTAACAAACTCAACCAGACCCTGACATCAGGTTTCATGAACAAGGACAATGGAGCTACTTTTAACTAAAAGGACACGCAGCAGCTGAAAAAGCAAAAGCTCATCATTCGCCGTGCTGCCTGAGTGAGGGTAACACAAAATGGCAACAGGCCACAAAATGGCGGCTAAATACGGGACGAAATCTGAAATCGTAGAACCTCACCGGTCCAGGGTAGACATGGCTTCGCAGTTGGGGCGGGACTGTTCCCATGAGGCACAGGGTCAAGACTGATTTGCATATAGCTGTGTCTGAACTGGGGTGGCGAAGTGAGCTAAAGAACGATGATGGATTCAAACCCATATCTGTGACTGGGGGTGAGTGTCTGAAAAGTTTCAGCGCTCCATCCATCATCTCCTTGTGTTTGCTACTTTCTAAAAGTTGCATTTTCAAACACACAGTTTAAAAAGCATCTCCCTAAAATGATGTGCTATTAAATTCTGAGTTCTGAGAGCCTAAACTCCACTTCTCTATCTTGTCCCAGTGGGAGGTTCAGCTTGTAAGATGTTACAAAGCAACTACCCTGTTAGTCTATGGGACAGATAGCCGTTCATTAGCAAAAAATAGAATTGGCAGTATTTCACCACCAGTACATGCCTTACCTTTTACATACACTGCACCTTTCCCATGGGAGTACCTTTGGCCTACCTGAGGGGTGCCCTACATGCAAGAAAAGGAAAGGTTAGGGCCTGGCAGGTGAGTGCACTTGCCAGGTCAACATGTCAGTTTAAAACAGCGCACAGACACTGCAGTGGAAGCTCAGAGATACCTTTGCATGGCTACTCATGTGGGTGGCACAATCAGTGCTGCAGGCCCACTAGTAGCATTTGATTTACAGGCCCTGGCACACTCAACACACTTGACTAGGGAATTACCAGTACATGAAGTATGCCAATCAATGATAACCAACTACCACCACAGTTTATAAAGGGAGCAGTTGCACTTTGACACGGATCAGCAGTGGCAAAGTGCCCAAAGCATCTAAACCAGCAAAAATGAAATCAAGCACAGCATCAAAAACACAGCAGATAGAGGCAAAAGGACAGGGGAAACCACACCAATGGTGCCTAGTCTAACAATCATAATATACCGGCATGACTCTGATTTCTCCCAACAGTTATGAATGAACAAATGTGTCATACCCTGACGTTTGACCATATTACATGCTGTTGGTAATGGCTAGCTGCATCTGGTGTTCCCTAGTTTAGTTAAAAAGGCTTAATAGCTTTTACAAATGTTTTCCCATGGATATGCAATGTCAGTTTTCAGGTGCTACAGAAACATCCAGAAAATTCACCAGAACAAGCATTAATCAACTGGCATAGATTACCTCAACATTAACCTTACGAAGACAGGCCTCATCAAATTAATCCCCTGCACCTGTTCCTTGCTATAAGCAATTTGAGTGCGACTGTCCAGTCCATGCAGTGCAGGAACCTTATAGTGTGATCCCATTGCGATGCCTTCTTTAGTGGCACCACCACCTTTAAAATAAAAGAGGCACCACCATGGTACCTCCACGCTGCCTGCCTGCCAGACTGCATAAAAGTAATAATCTGGCTGGCGGGCAGCACAAGCTGCTACGCCAATATTTCGTAATCAGGACCTAAGTGTGAAGGTAAAAATCTAGACTGGGAAAAGTCAATAAAAGCATTCAATCAAAGAGAAGTCTAATCTGGGCCTGGGCATGAAATACACATTTTCCTCCTCCACGGTTTCCCCACCAAACCCGACAGCATTGACGAGACATTGTCCAACTGCTGCCCAATGTCGTGGAGCCTTCTCAAATACAGCTTACCGCCTTGCTCCACTGAATGATTTTGACACTAGAAAAAAGACTCACAAAACCATTGAAATTTGCATATATAGTTAGTTGCACTAACTATATATCGCGCACCCGCAATCCACTGCTGATGATGTCACATATTGCATCATTCATGACATGGTCAGTGACATCACTGATGACATCACTGATGACAACTCAAATAACATCACTGACAACATCACTGATTACATCATTCATGTGATAATACGATCAACCTCTTCAGACTCTAATATAACCTTAGATACACTCAGTGTAAACAGACACTCACAGATTGTCACTCATCCATGGAGTTACTCATACACCTCATTCATGACAGGTTCAGTGACATCACTGATGACATCACTGATGACAACTCAAATGACATCACTGATGACAACATCCAGTGACTGTATGTTTCTGTAAAGTTAAAATATGTTTTACATATTGAATAATGAGTGGATGTATAAGTGTCTGGATGAAGGATTTAGTAGGTGCATGACTGACTGTATGAGAGAGTGATTAAATGTGTCTCACTGATTGCATAGGTTAGTGACTAAACTGTCTTAATTTGTGCATCATTATATCTGTTGTTCTGTAAACTGCTGCATGTGTTGATCAGTAGCTATATGAGTAACTATATGGGTTATTGATCGGTTGCTCAAGTATTTGTATGGGAGAGTGAGTGTGTGTGTGTGGGTGGCTGGGAGGTGTGTGACTCTGTGCATAGATGTGTGAACTGTTGATTCACTAGATGTATGGGTTCAAAACTGCATGTGGAAACAGCTGTATGGGTGGTTGACTGTGTGCATGAGTGTATTGGTGAGTGAATGGATATCTCAGGGCTACATGTCAAAGTTAGTACATATGTGAAACATAGTACATGTGAGAGTTGACATATATAAATTACTGTGTATAAGACCAGTGAATGTGTGAGTGGCTGCATGGACCATTGAAAACTTGTATCAGGGATTGTATAAGAGAGTAAATATGTGTTAGAATATGTTTGAATAAGTAAGGTGTGTATAACTGTATAGTTGAGGAAATGGAGGTGTGATTGATTCTTTACATGACTGACTAGGTGTATGAGTAACTCCATGGATGAGTGACAATCTGTGAGTGTCTGTTTACACTGAGTGTATCTAAGGTTATATTAGAGTCTGAAGAGGTTGATCGTATTATCACATGAATGATGTCATCAGTGATGTTGTCAGTGATGTTATTTGAGTTGTCATCAGTGATGTCATCAGTGATGTCACTGACCATGTCATGAATGATGTAATATGTGTCATCATCAGCAGTGGATTGCGGGTGCGCGATATATAGTTAGTGCAACTAACTACATATGCAAATTTCAATGGTTTTGTGTGAGTAAAATAAGGTTTTGTAAATGCTAATCCCTAACTATATATGGTCTATAACCTATGGTTTTTTCAGTGAATTTTCAAGGTTTTGTAAATGCTAATTTCTAACTATATATGGTCTATACCTTTGGTTTTTTCAGTGAATTTCAATGGTTTTTTAATAGCAAATATCAAAAGCTGTAAAATGTATTTTTCTTTTAATCGAAAAATATATTTTATATGTTTTTAATATAATATTTTTATGTATATATTTTTTTTTAATTAATTTTTTTTTGGTTCGCTACCGGTCCGCACACCGGGTAGCTTCCCGTCAGCTCAATTTGGAGGCGCGACCCGGTAAACGTTCCGTTAGCACAACTGCCGCGTTAGAAAACAACATCGTGACGCGTCGCGAAAGCGACACGTATCGCGTTGCCGCGTAATGCGTCTTATGACGCGCCGTGTTAGCGCACCCGCAAGTGTGCCGGAGCGCGAACCGAGGTGCGAAGCGCAGCACCCCGGAAGCGCTCCGGGTGCGTAGCGGGACGCGTAACGTAAGCGTAACAAGTCATGTGACTTGTTAATAAAACTTTTTATTGGTTCATTTCACTTTTGGTTTCCTAATGATGTAAGGTTAGGTCATGTGACTTAAAAAATAACACTTTTCATTGGTTTAGAACATTTTTTTTTCCCAAATGATGAAAGCCCCCACCTTTTTTCTCACTTTGACTTTTAACTTTGTGAGAGGAAGACCTATTTTGATTATTAAGAAATGGCTTCAATAGTAGCTGCAGCTGTTGGACCCCCACCACCACCACCACCTCCTAGAAAGGAAGGACCACCTACCCAGTTCATTCCCAACCCTGAGGAAGAGGAGGAAGAAGAGGAAGAGCAGGTACATGAGAGAGTATTCTTGCCTGAACGGCCCCGGAAATCCCACCACAAGGACAATTTCATTTGGCAATTTTTTACATTTCCTCAAGGCCAAAAAAAGGTCAATGCCCGTCATGTAACATGCCTGATCTGTAAAGAAGTTCTGTCCCGAGGCACAGATAAAAAGTACATTAACCACTACATTAGCATAGCAGTTGACACCAGAACTATTTTCAAATTGAAAACCAACAACATCTTGAACAGCATCCATTTTCTTTCTGCTTACAATTTCGGGTTCATCGACTTTTCGTGTTTTTGCTACAACCTCCCTACTATTGGTCACATTTCTTCGTTTCCGGCCTACCACACGTTTTTCAAACAAAGGATATTGAGGCAAATGTGGCGCATACTCTCTTCTTAACCTATTGTATTCCGTAACACAATCTAGATCTGCACAAATATTTGTCTCATCACACTCAATCAAGTACAATCCAGATAAAGTTCTGACTCGTGATAATGCCACATAAGCCATACCCTCCTTGAACACAGAACTGCCAATATTCACCAAAGCACTGTCTACACTTAAACCTTGCGATTTATGGATTGTCACCGCATATGCCAAGCAAACAGGAAACTGCTTACGGCGAACATATAAGTCTTTAACAAGCAAAAACCTAGCAGAGCAACAACCAATTTGCTGTACATCCTCAATGCCATCAAATCAATTTTTATAAATTCAATTCCATCTCTATTTCTGTATTTCTCAGAATCAACAACATTACCCATTGATCCATTTACCAGACCTCTTTCAACATTTAAATTCCTTCTCAAAATGATACGGCAATTTAAGCACACATTCAGAGTTTTTTCAAAACCCGCAGTTTTAGATATAGTCTTCTCTAATGAATCCAATTTAGATTTCAAATTTTCAGACACAATAATTGTTGCTCCCATATGCTCAATTCTGTCAATAGCTTCCAGTTTCACTATGTCTTGGTTTTCTAAATTCAACATTTTGTTGTTGAAGATGGAACATTCTTGCAGAGTTGGCATCAAACATATCCCAGATTTCTTCTCAGTAATTTTCTGAAAAATATTCTCTGGCAGAACGTCTTCATCTGGATACAAATTTGACAATAAACGTGCATGTAAAGCTTCCTTCCCATGCTCAGTCACTTTTCCAATTCTAACATCTTGTAGAATATTCTTATAATCTTCATCCTTCGCCTGTCGCATATTTTCACGCAGTTCAGCATAATTGAAGTTTAATCATATATTAACGTTGCCAATGCTCCTTAGGCACTTCCTGGTATCTTCATGCGTAAGACACTGGTTGTCCTTTCACTGGTGTCAGCTGCAGAAGATCACCGAAAACAATGATGTGTTTGCCACCAAATAACACATCATACTCTGTTTTAAGAACTTCTTGCATTCTCAAATGCACAAAGGCAAGCATGACATTGGAAACCATGCTTACTTCGTCAATGATAAGAAGTTTCATCTTCTTTAGGACTCTTGAAACTTCACAAGAAGCATCTCCAGATAACTTGTGGTATTGTAATTTGTTATCATGCTCCACTGGCAGTACCAGTAGACGATGCAAAGTAATACCTTTAATGTTATGTGCTGCCAGACCAGTTGGAGCGGTGACAACACAAGACAGCGATGACTCAGTCCTTTTCTGCAAATAACATGAAATTGCTTTAATGAGGAAACTTTTTCCAGTTCCTGCTTCTCCACTCATGTACAGTCGGACAGGCTTCAACGACGTACATGAGCACTGTTTCTTCTCATGACTTACCCATGATCAATTTGGTTGGTAACTTCGTCATATATTTTCCTCTGCTCAACGTTGAGTTGTCTTTCCAAATCTTCTAAGTTGACCGCATCTTCCTGAGCATGTGCGATGGCTCTTTCCACTTCAATCATGGCAGTGGCAGCTTCATTTTCGATAACTGGGCCTCCTAGTGGATCCTGACTCAATGAAGTGGAACTCTGACTGTCCTGAGAACTGTCTCTAGCAATCTCGGCTGCAATTGTTGCTTCCTGCTCGATTTCTGCATTCAACATTTCTAGATATTTTGGAAAAACAGGATATTCTATGGACTCCTTGGCTGCATTGAAAGAATCTTCATAACAGAGGAAATCTCCAAGCAGTTCCTCTTCTGCACGCCAAGGTTTGAAAAGTTGCAAAAGAGCTAAATAGAAAAACTCTTTTCTTTCAGGAGATTCTCAATTCAATTTTGCGATGATTAACCAATTGGCATTTTCTTTGCTTGACCAGACATTCCTCACTTCCAATTAGAGCATACACTCCTTTATCAATATCTTCTTTGATGTTCCTCTTGAATATGTAATTTTGTAGAACTTCATACAGACAAACATTCTCGAGATGACTGCTTCTATTTGGATAATATGTATCCAATATGTTGGTCTTCAAAATATCTGTACTGTTTGGCTCCTTCTCCGCCAAATACTCAATTTCCCGTTCAGGTTTCAGAACTCGATTACGTGTTGCAGCAAGACCAAGACTCACCCAAATTATACTCCTAGATCGTATGCTCCGATTTCTCGATGCGACAACATCTTTAGACTGAAACTGTACAACTTCTTACTGAGGCTCTTTTCATGTGAAATGTCATCCCACATATCCTTCAGTTCTGTCTTTTCTTTTTTTGTGATATAAGAGGTCACATACCGAGCCACAGCCATACAGTTGTCAGCCACAAACTGTATATTCATGTTAGCATTCCACATGGACAAAATCACTGGGTTTTAGTCATTGATGTACTTAGACTCTTCGTTTCTTTTTAAATTGTATGTATTTTTTGGGTGACTTCCTCGTCACATTATGTCGCAGCGAAGACATCAAATTGTTCACTCTTCCTTCAGATATCACTGATTGTGGAAACCCAAAACGACATTTTGTATAGAACTTGTTCTTGTTTCAGAATTTACGACGACAGTACTTTCCACAACGATGGTTTTGAAAGCGTAAACCTTGTTCTCTTAAACTTTTGTCTTCCTTTGTCTTTGGAACAGCACATGTAGAATACTGTTCTATGAAACTCATCACTAAGTCATCCGGATCTGTTCCAAATTTGGGTGCATCTTTGATCCATAGCAGCATATGTATATGAGGAGCACCTCTTGCTTGATACTCCTTTCTCCAGAAGAAATCCAACACCTCTCCAAGAGGTGGATTTTTCTTGTTCGTCAAATCTATGATTGAAGTACCTGCATACATTGACTTGTTCCAAAGAGCACAGTTCTCCGGGTGTCTTGAATTCGATATTTTCAATCTTTCCATTTGCCTCTCGTAGAAATTCAAGTAAGTCTTCCCAGCCATACTCGGCACAGCTGAAAGTGAGGAACCATGTGGGAGTTCCTAAGTTCCTCAGCATACATTTTAAATCACCATGACGACAGTACCAATACTCATTAGTACCACGCTGACATGCCATGAGATTAATCAGGTGAGAATCCAAAATACTGTCTTGCACATTGACTTTATCCAAAAACTCCCTTGCCGAGATATTTTGCAGCTGTACACCACTTTTCAGGATGTGGTTCACTGCATAAGACAGTCCAGACAGATCACTTTCATACAGTAGATGAAACAAATAGGGAATGCATTGACTAAACCTAGGATCTTCTGCATACAATCGTAAAGTCCGGTATTCAGAAGCAGGAATTTGATCAGGTCGCTCATCATATCTTCCTCCTCGACCTGTTGGAAATAACTGTGGGAAACACCAAGCTTCCAAACTATCCTCCCAATCACTAATGGGACTCCCTTTGACTTGTTTAATTTGAAACAACTCAATAGCATTCCCCATGACTTCTTTAGAATGCAAAGGATGAACACTATAATGTTCATATATTTCTTCATTTTTAGAGGCATCTACTTTCTCTATTTGTCCAGTACATAAATGGCTGTCCTCTTCTTCAGTTAGTTCATCTTCTGCAACACATACATTCTTGTAGTACTCATTGTTTTTCATCAAATACAACGTTGCTTTTTTGACTTTCCTAACATCAACTAAATCTTGCCAGATTTTCTTACTCTTTGTCGGAACCCCATTAACTAGGATAACCAGAGGTTCCTCTTCCACTTTGTCTACACCAATTGTATCAATATTTTTCTTCAAATCCAGAGGCAAATAAACAACTCTTCCCTTTAATCCTCACTGTAAATCTGAAGGAGGCAATTTTCCTGTCTTAGGCTCCATTCGAACAATAGCCTGAAAAAATAGATTCATAAGTATTTAAATCCTTCAGTTCAGAAGGAATGTCAACCAACTCCAGATTATTATGAACCGCTCTAGCAGGCATCCTGTTTTGATTCAATTTGTTAAAACAATAAGTACACATACGTTGATCTGATCCCAAATCAAAACGATTTTCTACCATCAAGTATGTTGCAAAATCCTTCCATTCACTATTGTTTACCATTTCACTTTTTGTATATAAATCCACTAACTTAGTCTGATTCTTATAATAAGTCCGTCGACAACACACACAAGTGAAATTAGGCCTCTCACTTGATTTCACCATGAATGTGGAAATTTCCTTGTGAAACTTATCTGTACTGAAAATCTGTACACTCTCTTCCACATTACCTTCTTCTACTGGTTTAATTTCAACATTGTTCTCTTTACTAGCAAAGTAACAAAACTCAATTTCTTCACAAATATTCTTCACATCTACTTCAGAACCATACAAAAGAGCAGTGCTTAATTGTTTAAGCATAATTGCTGGACTCTTAGCATAATACAACATTCTAACTAATTTCCTTACTTTATTATGATGCACTGCTAGCATCCTGAAATGATGAAAAACACTCTGGCATACTCTCCTGGAAAGACAAGCCAGTGAATGACCATGCAAACCTGTCACTTCTCTCACTCTGCAAGGATCTAATTCTTGCAACAACTTCATTTTCTGTTTTAAACTTTTCTTATTAAATGTCCGTACAAAATCACAAAGCAAATTGATGGAATCCTGTCGCACACTGCAAATACTACTACACTTCCAGGTGTACACTGGTCCCTTAGGACGTCTTCCTAAAACTTCATTACCTAACACCTCTTCTACCACTGTTGACACAAGTTTTTCTTTTTCAACCGGACAACCGTCTTTCACCTCATAAGCTCGACCACTGGTGTCAACTGCATGCACCAAATCATTGTCCTGGAAATAACTCTCCTCATTAAAAAATGCCTCACAACTTGAACTATGCATCCATTCTCCTGAAAAAACTTAACAAAAATTACTACGATTAACTGTTCTCTTCCATCTACTATTTGATTTGAAATCATAAATTGCCTTGTTTAGTTTCCTAATTCTATTGATTATCAAAATAATAACTTTCGCTTAATTTCAATAGCCTGATCAATAATTTTCTCTACATGTTTCTTTCTCTTATAAAAAGCCACTTTCTGTTGACCTTTCTTAATATTTTTTAACAAATTGCCAATTATCCTGTTGCGGAACATTCGTCTACGAATGTCTCTAAACAGATTTCTCCTTCTACTACCATGCACAGAGTTATCTCCTGCTCTAGCAGTTACATATTTGAGGGGCTTTTCCTTCCCGTTTAAATTGGCTCTCTTTTTCTGAAGTAAAACATGTTCTGTAGTGATACTTTTTTGTCTGCAAATGTTTCATAAAAAAGATTTTGTTGTCTTACCCGGAGTTTTTTTTGGTGACTTGACAAGTTTTTATTGTAGAAGACTGCTGCAATGCTTTACCAAGGTGGGGTATAAGTCGCTTTGCTTCTTTTCTTCTCCTTTGCCTTGAGGGCATGTTTGAATTTTTCAAAAAATCTTGAGTTTAATCTGTGGTAAATTTTTAATTTTTTTTTATTAAATACTAATACCAAACAGTAAATCAATAACAGTAAGCAAACAATTAACACAATAGATGTCAATTATACCTATGGTAATTTAGCAGCATAGACAGAATATGTACTGCTAGAGTTTCATAGCCAGTATGGGGCATATTTAAAAAGCCTTTGAGCCATTTTAAGTCAAAAAACACATTTTTAAAACACATCAAGTAAGTAAATTATTCTCCCAGATTCATGGGGAAGTGACTTAAAATGCCCTAACACACATGAGGGCGTATTTACAAGGCCCTTGCACCACTTTTGCGTCACTTTTAACATGGGGAAAATGACGTGAAGTGGCTCAAAGTCCTTATAAATATGCCCCATGCTGACTATGAAACTCTAGCAGTACATATCAAGAAACCTAAATAACTTCAAGAAACGTTTTTAAACACATCAAGTAAGCAAATTATTCTCTCAGATTCATGGGGAAGTGACTTAAAATGCCCTTACACACATGAGGGCGTATTTACAAGGCCCTTGCACCACTTTTGCGTCACTTTTAACATGGGGAAAATGACTTGAGAGTGGCTCAAAATCCTTGTAAATATGCCCCATACTGGCTATGAAACTCTAGCAATACATATCAAGAAACCTAAATGACTTGAAGAAACATTTTTAAACACATCAAGTAAGCTCATTATTCTCCCAGATTCATGGGGAAGTGACTTAAAATGCCCTAACACACATGGGGACGTATTTACAAGGCCCTTGCACCACTTTTGCATCACTTTTAACATGCAGAAAATAACGTGAAAGTGGCTCAAAGTCCTTGTAAATATGCCCCATGTTGGCTATGAAACTCAAGCAGTACATATCAAGAAACCTAAATGACTTCAAGAAACGTTTTTAAACACATCAAGTAAACAAATTATTCTCCCTGATTCATGAGGCAAGTGACTTAAACTGTTCTAACACACATGGGGGCGTATTTACAAGTCCCTTGCACCACTTTTGCGACATTATTAACACGGGGAAAATAACGTGAAAGTGGCTCAAAGTCCTTCTAAATATGCCCCATGCTGGCTATGAAACTCCTGCAGTACATATCAAGAAACCTAAATGACTTTAAGAATCGTTTTTAAACACATCAAGTAAGCAAATTATTCTCCCTGATTCATGGGGTAAGTGACTTAAAATGCCCTAACACACATGGGGGCCTATTTACAAAGCCCTTGCACCACTTTTGCGTCACTTTTAACATGGAGAAAATAACGTGAAAGTGCCTCAAAGGCCTTGTAAATATGCCCCATGCTGGCTATGAAACTCTAGCAGTACATATCAAAAAACCTAAATGACTTCAAGAAACATTTTTAAACACATCAAGTAAGCAAATTATTCTCCCAGATTCATGGAGAAGTGACTTAAAATGCCCTAACACACATGAGGGCGTATTTACAAGGCCCTTGCACCACTTTTGCGTCACTTTTAACATGGGGAAAATAACGTGAAAGTGGCTCAAAGTCCTTATAAATATGCCCCATGCTGACTATGAAACTCTAGCAGTACATATCAAGAAACCTAAATGACTTCAAGAAACGTTTTTAAACACATCAAGTAAGCAAATTATTCTCCCCATTCATGGGGAAGTGACTTAAAATGCCCTAATACACATGAGGGCGTATTTACAAGGCATACTAGTCTCTATCTAAATTAAATGAATCTTTCCTCTCCTTAGCAAATGCTTTTTGAATTTCAAAACAGTCTCAGACACACACCAATTTTTCTTTAGCAGAGCAAAGGGTATACACTCCAGAGGCTACAACCAGATTATTCTCCTAGATTCCTGGAGAAGTGACTTAAAATGCCCTAACACACATGAGGGCGTATTTACAAGGCCCTTGCACCACTTTTGCGTCACTTTTAACATGGGGAAAATAACGTGAAAGTGGCTCAGAATCCTTATAAATATGCCCCATGCTGACTATGAAACTCTAGCAGTACATATCAAGAAACCTAAATGACTTCAAGAAACGTTTTTAAACACTTCAAGTAAGCAAATTATTCAACCCCATTCATGGGGAAGTGACTTAAAATGCCCTAACACACATGAGGGCGTATTCACAAGGCATACTAGTCTCTATCTAAATTAAATGAATCTTTTCTCTCCTTAGCAAATGCTTTTTGAATTTCAAAACAGTCTCAGACACACACCAATTTTTCTTTAGCAGAGCAAAGGGTATACACTCCAGAGGCTGCAACCAGAATATTCGCCCAGATTCATGGAGAAGTGACTTAAAATGCCCTAACACACATGAGGGCGGATTTACAAGGCCCTTGCACCACTTTTGCGTCACTTTTAACATGGGGAAAATAACGTGAAAGTGGCTCAAAGTCCTTATAAATATGCCCCATGCTGACTATGAAACTCTAGCAGTACATATCAAGAAACCTAAATGACTTCAAGAAACGTTTTTAAACACATCAAGTAAGCAAATTATTCTCCCCCATTCATGGGGAAGTGACTTAAAATGCCCTAACACACATGAGGGCGTATTTACAAGGCATACTAGTCTCTATCTAAATTAAATGAATCTTTTCTCTCCTTAGCAAATGCTTTTTGAATTTCAAAACAGTCTCAGACACACACCAATTTTTCTTTAGCAGAGCAAAGGGTATACACTCCAGAGGCTGCAACCAGATTATTCTCCCAGATTCATGGAGAAGTGACTTAAAATGCCCTAACACACAGGAGGGCGGATTTACAAGGCCCTTGCACCACTTTTGCGTCACTTTTAACATGGGGAAAATAACGTGAAAGTGGCTCAAAGTCCTTATAAATATGCCCCATGCTGACTATGAAACTCTAGCAGAACATATCAAGAAACCTAAATGACTTCAAGAAACGTTTTTAAACACATCAAGTAAGCAAATTATTCAACCCAATTCATGGGGAAGTGACTTAAAATGCCCTAACACACATGAGGGCGGATTTACAAGGGCCTTGCACCACTTTTGCGTCACTTTTAACATGGGGAAAATAACGTGAAAGTGGCTCAAAGGCCTTGTAAATATGCCCCATGCTGGCTATGAAACTCTAGCAGTACATATCAAGAAACCTAAATGACTTCAAGAAACGTTTTTAAACACATCAAGTAAGCAAATTATTCTCCCTGAATCATGGGGCAAGTGAAATATTTGTTTAAAGAAGCAGACATCATTTTTTCCTTCTCTTAAATTTAAAAAGCATTGCTTTTCCATAAAAACGATTTTCAAGTCATAATTTGAAAACACAGCACAGCTCCTATGTACAAGCACACCCTGTCAGTACTAATACTTCACATTATCTCCAATTACAATTTCTCAAAGAATCAAAATCTTTTTGTAAAACATTTGACACAAAGCAACATTTTAAATACACAACTTTCTTCCTAATTTTCTCCCTAAAGCATACTAGTCTCTATCTAAGTTAAATGAACCTTTTCTCACCTTAGCAAATGCTTTTTGAATTTCAAAACAGTCTCAGACACACACCATTTTTTCTTTAGCAGAGCAAAGGGTATGCACTCCAGAGGCTGCAACCAACAATGGCACAGAAATGCTGTAATTCATCACACATATCTCTCATGTCACCCAATCAAAACTCTTCCCTCACTTTTTCAAATCAACACCCTTCCCCCCTCTGCCCTTTCTGCCTTTTTTCCATAGCAACTACCTCCTGAAAGACCTCTCATGTTTACAAGTTCACACAACAATGTTTCAAATGAACAATGAACTCTCAGTACACCTGCTTATCCGGTGCAATGTTTCTTAAAATGATTTTTTCTTAACCATTCGAATTACATCTTTCAAAGAACACATCCATGCACCCTAACTTTCTGTTTTCAGCAATCAAAATCCACCAATCACTGCTACTGAATCATTAGCACTAAAACTCCACAATTTTTTTCATTACAAACTCCTACTGTTCCAACTGCCATTTCATTCCCAAACTTCATCTGACTGCAGCAGAACATCCTTTCACCATGTTTTCTGTCAGGATTCTTGGACATAGCTACATCCACTGGGTTCACAGGTATGCTGATAACAGAAATTTACACAACCTCAATTTACAAAATGTGGAAATCAAATGGATTGGCCAGAGAGGATTGAAATGTCACCAATTGATACCATTGGTGGAAACCTTTTTGCATTTGCCAAACCCTGACCTCATAATAGTGCACTGTGGAGGAAATGATTTGGGCACTTTGACTGGGGTAGGTCTGGAAATGCTTTTAAAGGACACCTTTGAGCAATTGATGGCACTTTTTCCTCAAACTGCCTTGGTATATTCCAATATATGCAAAAGACAGAAATGGAGGTGGTCCAATCAATTTTGTCCACAAATTGAGAAAGCAAGGAAGCATGTAAATAAGTCTGTTTCAGCTTACATGAGAGACCATGGAATGGGCTCCATCTACAACAATAACTTGCGTTACTACATGCAAGATATCTACAGAGAAGATGGTGTGCACTTCACAGATGAGGGGAACAGAGTTTTCATCCAGAATTTAAGACTGTGTATTGGTACATACTTATAAGTACCTAAATCTTCCACAGACCCAAAAGCTCTTTTCAGAGCTACCCTACTATGATTACTCTATATAAATTTTAAATGTAACTTTTTTTTAAACTAATTTTCACGATTTACGCTTTCCGGAGCGCTACCCTCACAAAACCTAGGGGGTCAGGATATTGCCCCCTTTTACACAAATCCAGCATTGTTTATCATCCATCTTGTGTCCAAATTAGACCTTAACGCAAGATGGCGGACTCCCGTTACGCTACCGGTAAGCTACCAAGTTCGCGTACCGGGTAGCGCTCCTACCACGAAAAATAAAAAATATATATATTTTTTTTTTTGCCCGCGGGGCCCTTTAATAGCCCCCACATCAATCCTAGGGGGTCAAGAGGGGTCTACCTTGCACCCTTTCATTCATTTCCCCCTTTGTTTATTTCCACCTCTTGTCTCTCGATCCTACCGAGAGACAAGATGGCGGCCGCTCCGAACTGTTTAGAATGTTCACAGTCACCAGGGAGCCAATCCGCTTCTCCACGCGAAGTTCCGTTACGCGTCTGGTACGCGAACCGGGGCGCAAACCGGGACGCTGTCACAGATATATATATTTTTTGGAACGTTAATTTCTCAAAATCCACTGGAGCACATATCTTGAGACCTAGCAAAGGCACATCGGGCTAGCAGTCCCTACAATTTTGCCAAGTTTCATAAAAATCCATTCAGCCGTTCGAGCTAAAAGTGAGTCCAACCGCCCTACGGAAATTAACATGGGGAAAACACATTTTGGGACCCCCCTTTTTACTCGGCCCCCACTTCACGAAACCCCCCCCAAACTTTCAGGGGACGCTCAAAAACAAAATGTGCCATTTTCCTGAAAATTTCAGCCAATTCCGTCCTTCAACGCCAAAGTTATTCAACATAGAATTTTCAGAAATCCCTATTCAAAAAAATCCTAACTATATATACCTACTGGCGACCGAAACGCGTAGTGCCCTCTTGCCTACCGGCTTTTCTGCAATAAAGATCCTGTGAAGCGCATCTGGTGGTCCGTCTCCTATGTTTCCTCGCCAGTCTGACTCCTGTCTGACTCGGAAGTGGTGTTTGGAGTTTCCGCGTATATATATATATATATATACAAAACATACAAAATGGCCACAAGTATGTGCTGGCCAAAAACACACTGTGCAGGGTTGAAGGTCTAGATGACCATGGAAAGGGAAGAGGGTACTTATACACAGCACTATATTTAAATCAGGTCTAGACCTAGGGACTCTATGGTCCAGTTGAAGGCAGGGAGCCAAAATGCGTAGACCATCCATTTTGATGCACTTTTGCTTTGCACATGGTGTGTAAATAAAATAACTGAAAAGCTACCTGTTGATGTGCCGTGTCTTCGTTTGCAGGAATAGTGGGGAGAAGAAGCTGATGCAAAATTTGGAGTGTGCACTGGAACGCGCAACACAGGCACTCCAGGAAGAGGTGAAGCGGTCGTGAAAAGAAATTGTAAATCCAGTGAGTTAGAGTTGGAAGAAAAACAACCGACGCCTCTGCTGCAAGCCGGGAGCCCCGTGACATAAGCGCTGCGGAAGATTCGCAGTGGGAAGAAGTTTGCGGGAAGATTGAGAAGGCGAAGGACTCGAGGGTGAGTGAATCGGCAGGGGGGTCTGTCAGTTTCATTCTGCTCTGTAGCGCGGCGGAGGCAGCGTTCGGGTGGGGTGAGGGGACAGCCTCCCGTCGGTGAACCAGCCTTCGGGATGCAGCGTGAAGATACACGCAGGAGAATTAAATCCTTTTTTCACAAAACGCTCACCTTAAAATCTACAACCCGGCAAAACCCGCAGAAAGCGGGAGAACATCAGGAAGTCACCCGGAGGGGGAGCCGTGAGATTACGTCATCGGCAAAAAAAAACATTCCTTAAAGGGGCCGTGCAGCATAACTGGAAACTGAATGAACACAGGGTGTTCAATAAGGAGCAACAGACACGTTTTGGGGTTGGCAAACTCTGTTATGAGGGAGCCAATTATCCTGAGAAAATTACAGCAAAATACACACCTGGTAATAGAAACAGTGCATCAATAAGAAATTATATAAGTCAACCCTGCACAGTTAAAAAATGGCAGATAAATCCAGGAATCGCCAATTAAGGGTGAGCGAGCTACTGAACGATGATAACCCCCCCACAACAACCACTGAAGCCAAAGGGGATGGAGGAGAAAGAACAAAGGAGGGAACAATTGTGAACATAGTTAGAGAACTGCAAATTCAGCGAATCCAAGAAATTAATAAGTGTTGGGAAAAAACAACCTTAGAAAAGTACATTGAATATAAGAGAATCCCGCGAGGTCTGAGGATCCTTACAATGCCAACCTTAAACGACTTGGATGCGGATTTAATCAAACTATGGCAAACAGACACAAATGAATGCTCCTTCAAGTTAATGAGAACTTTAATCATCCATGCCGAAAGGAAACTAGAGAAGATCACGAGCATAATAACGGCATTAGAATCGGAACTCGCAGATATCCCCACATCGGAAGAAAATAAAGAAATCATTGAAAACATGGAAAAGAAGGTGGCAAAACATGAGATGGAGGTGGAGAAACGAAAGGCCATCAAAGTCACCAGAGACAGGTTGGATTATATGAACGGGCGGATCTACACATTCGCACGCAAATATGACACCCTGAGAAGCCATGTAGCAATGGATAAAAACATGGACAGAGTTACTGAACCAACGGAGCAGGTCGACAGCTCAGAGGTGAGCTCCATTGAAGGAGAATCCACGAGTACACCATTGGATTTTCGGGGGGAGATAAAGCTAGCACACATTGTGACGCAACAAAAAGGAAGAGGCAGATCCAATGCGTGGGGAAGGGAACAACGTCCACCGAAGAAACCCCCAACAAACCAAAAACCAGAAGGGGTGGAAAAAGAAGTAAAAGCAAAGCGAAGCAAAGGAAGGCAAAAGTAGCTATGAAAAAGAAGATGTCAATATCCAACAATATAGTAATAAACTTATCGAATAAGCAATTGTCGGATACACAACTAGGACTTTTAAATAGAGGACTTTCATATTGTCCAACAAAACCCATAAATGTACCTAATGCTCGCATTGATCTTTACAAATTCTGCCAAAAAGTAAAATTGAAAAAATATTTTGCAGAAAAGGAACATAGAAAATCATATGTCCCAAAAACAAGCAAAACAACATCTACTGTCGTGCAGAAAGACCTACCAGCAATGATAACACTTGCATCGATTAAGGAAATCCCCTCAATTAGTCAAGAAGATAATACAATATCTCCAGAAATGGAAATCGACTTCTGTAAGACTCTTGGAATAGCAACGAACTTTGGAGGCATTAGCGGATTGAAAAGAAACTCGAAATTTTGTCCGCAACTTCCACCAGGCAATAAAGTGGATTTATTTCAAGAACTGATGGTCGAAGAAATAACAAAGATTGCTGACAAATCAGCAAGAAATGGGAAGAAAAAACAAAATCTCTCACCAGAAAAGTATAAAGCCATGGCTGAATTGAAAAATGACACATCGATAATTATCAAATCATCTGATAAATGTGGCAATCTTGTTGTACAAAATGTTTCAAGCTACATTGAGGAAGCAAATAGACAATTAAAGGTTCAAGAACACTTTGAGAAATTAACAAAAAATCCCATGGAAGAATGGACCTGTGAGTATTATTCCATGTTGTTGGACTGGAAAGATAGGGGTCTACTTGACTTCGAGG
The DNA here is from genome assembly GCF_964263255.1 of Lissotriton vulgaris. Classification (NCBI taxonomy): domain Eukaryota; kingdom Metazoa; phylum Chordata; class Amphibia; order Caudata; family Salamandridae; genus Lissotriton; species Lissotriton vulgaris. Next base: position 506,313,319 of record NC_141694.1, read on the forward strand.
AGTATTGCTACCTAAAAACTGACAATCCAATCATGGCAACTATATACTTTTTACCAAAAGTTCATAAGTCGCTTGAATGCCCATCAAGGAGACCGATTGTGAGTTTGATAGGATCACTATTGGAATCTACATCAAGATTCATAGACATTTTTCTTATGAACTATGTAACAGCCTTACCTTCCTTTCTGAGGGACACAATGGACTTCTTACACAAAATCTCTACAAGTGAATGGAGATCAACCTACTTAATGGCAACCATTGATGTTGCATCGCTCTACACCTCAATCAGTCATGAGGATGGGGTTGGGGTGGTCAGGAAAGAACTGGAAACACGCTCCGTGAACCTACTTGAACATACAACTATGTTACTGGATATGCTCCGTTACTGCCTGACCCATAATGTTTTTCTGTTTTTGGGGGGGTATACCTCCAAAAACAGGGGACTGCAATGGGGACATCATTTGCACCCACCTATGCAAATCTTCTGATGGGAGCATGGGAGAGCGAGGTAGTGAGAAAAGACCAAGAGAATCCGGAGGGGCCGAAAATTAGACTTTGGTGTCGTTTCATAGACGACCTGTTCGTCATATGGGACGGAGATGAGAACTCACTAAAAACTTTTATTGGCTCTCTAGACAATAGTGAGTATAACTTAAAATTCATCTCAACAATCAGCTCTAAGTCCCTGATCTTCCTAGATGTGGAAATATCAGTGAAAGACAACAAACTGTGTTCCAAAATCCACAGGAAACCGACTGCATGTAATAGCATTCTACATGCAAATACTGGACATCCTGCGAGATTAAAATGGAGCATTCCATATGGCCAAATGCTACGAGTGAAAAGAAACTGCTCTGAACAGGAAGATCTAGTAGAAGAAATAAACAAAATGAGCACTAGGTTTCTAGACAGGGGATACCCTGAGGAAGTAGTAACCTCTGCTAGAACCAGGATGCATCTAAAGAACAGAACTGATCTACTGATTCCAAAAAACAAAAGGCCTAAGATCACCTTGGAACATGAGACGAATCAAGGGAATGAGGTAACTAGACTCATTATGGACTTTAACAGTCAGAGCACCAATATGAAAAAAGCCCTTCAAAAACATTGGCAAGTTCTACTTCTGGAAGACACCTTAAAAGAGACCTTGACCGTACATCCAAGTATCACATATCGAAAGACTTCTTCCCTAAGGGACATCTTGACACAAAGTCATTTGGAACTACGGGAAGGGAGCAAACAGACGTGGTTAACCACACCAGGTTTTTGGAGATGCTATAAGTGCAAGGCCTGTGAGCACGGAATAAACATCAAAGACTATAAATTGCAAAACGGCAAAACAGAAAAAATTCAGGACCACATCACATGTGACTCGAAGTGTGTGGTCTATAGATTACAATGTCCCTGCAGAAAGTTTTATATCGGGAGCACTGTAAATAAACTAAAACTAAGAATACTTCAACACCTGAGGGCCATTAAGAACAAGGACCCATGCTACCCGATGGCCACACATTTTGCCAAATATCATCAAAGCAATCCCGCCCTATTAAAATACTCAGGGATCAAGCTGAGTAAAATCTCGGAAAGAGGCTGTGATCAAACTGTACAACTAAGACGACTTGAATCAAGGATGATATTAAGTATGGGAACTGAGGTGCCGTTTGGGCACAACCTGGATGCCGAACTACATGTAGATCTGTAGATCTGTACATCTGTAGATAGAAATTGATGGAATATGAACTATGGATTTGAATTCTTCACGAGAGAGTTTTGATGATTGATGTACATAATGTATATGATGATTTATGTAAAAAGATGTGTAGGATATTGGCTACAGCACATACCAGAAACCAACTTTAGTTTAGTCAACCCCACTTCTTCTTAATACAGGATATAATCAGGGAAGGTAAAAAGTAAAAAACAACACAATATAGTGCGTAGGAAGAACTAAGGGCTATGGAACCTCTTGATATAGTACTTTACAGATATCATGTTTATATGTATCCCCAAAATCGAGCACAATTGGCCAAATGATTTAAAATCACTCGAATATGTACATAATTGTAAATAGAAGATTTGAATATTGGTCATAATTTGAAATGTTGTACATATGTCTAGAAAACTTTGATTTGGCTAAACATTGGAAATATTGGCAACAATGAATTAGAAATGTACTATCCCTGTTAAAAGATTAGTACTTTACTCGAATGAGTGAAAAATGCAATTAGGTTAAGTTTTAAAAAAACTCTACTGTATGATTTACACTGTATATAGTAAAGGGTGGGAAAAGGAGTATCATGATTAGACAATCGTATCATTGTAAATACTTTATTTCTTTGGATGACATGTTTAAATTGAGTACGTCACGTTAATTGAAACATACAAAATGGCCACCAGTATGTGCTGGCCAAAAACACACTGTGCAGGGTTGAAGGTCTAGATGACCGTGGAAAGGGAAGAGGGTACTTATACACAGCACTATATTTAAATCAGGTCTAGAACTAGGGACTCTATGGTCCAGTTGAAGGTAGGGAGCCGAAACGCGTAGACCGTCCATTTTGATGCACTTTTGCTTTGCACATGGTGTGTAAATAAAATAAGTGAAAAGCTACCTGTTGCTGTGCTGTGTCTTCGTCTGCGGGAATCGTGGGGAGAAGAAGCTGATGCAATATATATATATATATATATATATATATATATATATATATATATATATATATATATATATATATATTACCTACTGGCGATAGCCAGTAGGTATATATAGTTAGGATTTTTTTCCTATGGGACTTTTGAAAATTCTATGTCTAATAACTTTGGCGTTTGTGGACGGAATCGGCTGAAATTTTCAGGAAAATGGCACATTTTGTTTCTGAGCAGCTCCTGAAAATTTGGGGGGGGTTCGTCAAGGGGGGGCCGAGAAAAAAGGGGGGTCCCAAAACGCGTTTTTCCCATGTTAATTTCCATAGGGCGGTTGGACTCACTTTTAGCCCGAACGGCTGAATGGATTTCCACGAAACTTGGCAAAATTGTAGGGACTGTTAGCCCGATGTGCCTTTGCTAGGTCTCAATATATGTGCTTCAGTGGATTTTGAGAAATTAACGTTTAAATCAAGATATATATCTGTAACAGCGCTCCGGGCAGCTATCCGGTTAGCGAACCTTTCGCGTATCGGAACTTTGCAAAGCGAAGCTGATTGGCTCTCCGGTGTCTGTCAACATTCTAAACAGTCCGGTGCGGCCGCCATCTTGTCTCTCGGTAGGATCGAGAGACAAGAGGAGGCCAAAACAAAGGGGGAAATGAAGGAAAGGGGGCAAGGTAGACCCCTCCTGACCCCCTAGGATTGATGAGGGGGATATTATAGAGCCACGCCGGGCCCAAAAAAAAAAAAAAAAAAAAATCCGATTTTTTCGCCGTAGAGACGCGTCTTGGTTCGCGAACCGGGCAGCTAACCGGGCAGCTAACCGGGAAGCTAACCGTCAGTGTAACCCAAAAAAAAAAAAAAAAAAAATCTGATTTTTTCGCCGTAGAGACGCGTCTTGGTTCGCGAACCGGGCAGCTAACCGGGCAGCTAACCGGGAAGCTAACCGGCAGTGTAACCCAAAAAAAAAAAAAAAAAAAGATTTTTTTGCCGTAGAGACGCGTCTTGGTACGCGAACCGGGCAGCTAACCGGGCAGCTAACCGGGAAGCTAACCGGCAGTGTAACGGGAGTCTGAGGAGTAGCTGATTGGCTGTCAATATTGTAAACAGTCCGGAGCGGCCGCCATCTTGTCTCTCGGTAGGATCGAGAGACAAGAGGAGGCCAAAACAAAGGGGGAAATGAAGGAAACAGGGCAAGGTAGACCCCTTCTGACCCCCTAGGATTTATGAGGAGGATATTATAAAGCCACGTGGGGCCAAAAAAAAACAAACAAAAAAATCCGATTTTTTCGCCGTAGAGACGCGTCTTGGTACGCGAACTGGGCAGGTAACCGGGCAGCTACCGGGAAGCTAATCGGCAGTGTAACGGGAGTCTGAGGAGAAGCTGATTGGCTGTTATCATTGTAAACAGTCTGGTAGCCGCCATCTTGTCTCTCTGTGGGATCGAGAGACAAGAGGTGGAAAAAAAAGGTGTAAATGAATGAAAGGGGTAAGGCAGACCCCTCCTGAACCCCTAGGATTGATGAGGGGGCTATTAAAGTTCCCTGGGGGGTGAAAAAAAAAAATTGCGATTTTCGCGGTAAAGGTGCTTCCTGGTACGTTAACTGGGCAGCTAACCGGCAGCGTAACGGGAGTCCGACATATTGTGTTTTTTGAACGTTTGTGATATGTGCACGTGTGGATTTTGTCTAATTAAGGTTAAAAAAATATATATATATCTTTAAGCGTGTTCTGGCGCGCTTACGTTTTGGGTTTGGTTTGCGCTGCAGAGACGATACGTCACGGTTATGCGATGCATCATGAGGCGTCTCACGGGCTACGTGATACGTCACTTAATAAAGAATATATTTTACAGCTATAGATATTAGCTTTTAAAAAACCAATGAAATTCACAGAAAAAACCATAGGTTATAGACCATATATAGTTAGGAATTTGCATTTACAAAACCTTGAAAATTCACTGAAAAAACCATAGGTTATAGACCATATATAGTTAGGGATTAGCATTTAAAAAACCTTATTTTATTTGCACAAAACCATTGAAATTCCATATATAGTTAGTTGCACTAACTATATATCGCGGACCCGCAATCCACTGCTAATGATGTCACATATTACATCATTCATGACATGGTCAGTGACATCACTGATGACATCACTGATGACATCTCAAATGACATCACTGATGACATCACTGATGACAACACCCAGTGACTGTATGTTTCTGTAAAGTTAAAATATGTCTTACATATTGAAGAATGAGTGGATGTATAAGTGTCTGGATGAAGGATTTAGTAGGTGCATGACTGACTGTATGAGAGAATGATTAAATGTGTCTCACTGAGTGCATGGGTTAGTGATTAAAGTGTCTTAATTTGGCAATCAATATTTATGTTCTTCTGTAAACTGCTGCATGTTTAAATCAGTAGCTATATCAGTAACTATATGGGTTATTGAATGGTTGCCCAAGTATTTGTATGGGAGACTGAGTGTGTGTGTGGGTGGCTGGGAGGTGTATAACTCTGTGCATAGATGTGTGAGCGGTTGATTCCCTAGGTGTATGGGTTCAAAAGTGCATGTAGAAACAGCTGTATGGACAGTTGACTGTGTGCATGAGTATATTGGTGAGTGAATGGATATCTCAGTTCTACATGTCAAAGTAAGTACATATGTAAAACACACTCCATGTGAGAGTTGACATATATAAATAACTGAACATAAGAGTCAGTGAATGTGAGAGTGGCTGTATGAATCATTGTGAAGTTGTATCAAGGATTGTATAAGAGAGTAAATATGTGTTAGTATATGTTTGAATAAGTAAGGTGTGTATAACTGTATAGTTAAGGAAATGGAGATGTGATTGACTCTTTGCATGACTGAATAGGTGTGTGAGTAACTCCATGGATGTGTGACAGTCTGTGAGTGCCTGTTTACACTGAGTGTATCAAAGGTTATATTAGAGTCTGAAGATGTATTATCACATAAATGATATCATCAGTGATGTAATCAGTAATGTCAAATGAGATGTCAGTGATGTCATCAGTGATGTCATTTGAGATGTCATCAGTGATGTCATCAGTGATGTCATTTGAGATGTCATCAGTGATGTCATCAGTGATGTCACTGACCATGTCATGAATGATGTAATATGTGACATCATTAGCAGTGGATTGCGGGTCCGCGATATATAGTTAGTGCAACTAACTATATATGGAATTTCAATGGTTTTGTGCAAATAAAATAAGGTTTTTTAAATGCTAATCCCTAACTATATATGGTCTATAACCTATGGTTTTTTCAGTGAATATATATATATATATATATATATATATATATGTATATATAGTTATATATATATATATATATATATATATATATATATATATGCATAAATAGTTAGATAGCTTTTCTTCGTTCAATGTCATCATTCATCAGTACATTTTTGTGGGAAGCATAGCAATTATATTCCTGTCTTTCTCCTTGCTTAGCAAAATATTCCCTCTTTTGGAATGTAACAACACCTCACCAGTAGAAGAAGCAACTTAAGGTGAGTATTTCATTATATTAACACAACTTACACCAAGTACATGCATTACACTGCTCAGTAAACGTCATCCTCCCTTCAAGGTTTTCTGTCTCTCCTCTTTACTGTAAACATACCTGGCCTTTGTAAACAATAAACTAAAAATACACTGAGCAGACCTTCCAGAATTTTGCTATTTCACAATTTGCAAAAGAACTGCAAAATAGGAACTTTTGAAAAAAGGCCACGCATTTTACAAAAGTGCCCGCGAAATCAAGGCTTGGCGGCTGGGCGGCAGAAAGATTCAGCAGTCCTTTCTCTGGCTCCTGCAAGACTCGAGTCACGCATGCAGGGCCGTTCCTGGTCGATAAAGAATACAGTCTTTTCATAATGGGCTGCAGCAGGTGAATTTGCATGCGCCTGGCATAATGAGTGACAGTTTCCTTTCTTCACATGCCCCTTGAGCTGTTTAGAACCAATTTGTGTCCTACATGTCAGTTCACACATAGCAATGTGCACGTTGTTAATTGAACAAGCACGCCCTGCGTGTAATTTCTGGTGTGCAACTGTGCCTGACATAGGAATTGAGTGAAACAGTCCTACCCCTGCATTCGGCTAATTTATATAGGTATGCAACACGCTTCCCAAAGATTCATAAGAACTGGGGAAAGACTCCACCCATGCATGCACCTTCAAGGCATGCATGCACCCTAAAGGCTGTACCACAGTGGCTAGTTCTGTCTAATTTATGGATGTTGGAAATACCGCAGATTTCAGGTTGTAAAATGCAGAATCACTTGGCAGCAAAATTGTTAAAGGGGGTTGCTTGTATTGTGCAAAAAAATAAATGCCAAATCTCATTGTTTCTAGAAGATAGGTAGGAAGTATTTTACGTGTTGACACATATTGCTACTGTTAGAAATGGGATCTCTGGTTGGCTAAGGCTTGCGCCAAAGCCAGGCAAGGACCACCATTCTAGTCAGGGCAAGTAAGTTACACACCAAAGATAACCCCTGCTCACCCCCTTGGTAGCTTGGCACGAGCAGTCAGGCTTATCCCGGAGGCAACGTCTAAAGCATTTGCGCAACACACACACAGCAACAACATACTAGGCACACCACCAAAGGAACTCCACAGAAGGTTGAATCACAAATAGCCTTTGTATTATCATAAAACACATTAGAATAGTAATCACACAATATACACTGTGCCAGCTGGCACTGGGCACTGGGCAATATTTACAGGGGATTATATACACATGACAGGGCCACTGGGACCACTGTCAGAACCATCACAAAGTGTACATGGTAAATGTAGAACATATAATATACGTAGAACACAACCATTAATTACTGGCAAACACTGTACTCATTATCATTCTGTAACACAAACCATATTATGCACAGTATCACATTAGGCGTGAAATATTTTCTGCGCCAACCTCATAAGCCTTAACATATTTGACCATAACCATGACTCATTAGGGCATAAAGACCATAACCATGACTCATTAGGGCATAACACACGGTAGAGAAAAATCTCACTAGCATAAATCACAGTATGCAAATAGCCTCATACATAACCCACAGTTAGAGGCATAAAACAGGGTGTGTAAATCATAGTACATGAATCATATTTCCTAGCACCACAAAAATCGCATTAGGGCCTGGCGCCCTACAAACCTCACAGTCCCCCTGGCCAACTGGCCTTCTCAAAGGGGCTCAAACGCCCTATGTCTCAAATGTCAGGGTGGCTGCCAATGCAGCAGAATTTGCAGTCCGCAACTGCGCAGGGGCAGAGGAGTGTATCTCACTCCTATCTCCTTCTAACATGCCCCCAAAGAACTGTGGCCTAAACGTTGCAGCTGACGCTACTTGCCGTGCAGCTGTGAAGAATTGTAGGCCTGGGCACTCACTGTGCCTTCTGAACAAATGCGCGCAAAACGTTGCAGCTACCCGCGCTGGTGCCACGCAGCTGTGAATAGGCAAATAGGCTCTAGTACAACTTTGCCCTCGGGGCCTCACTGGGGCTCTCCAAATAACATACCCCCATCGTTGCAGCTGCCCCCTTAGCAAGCGGGGCAGCTGAAAATATAGCCAAACTGAAAGGGGCACAGGCCCCTCTGCAAGCAAATATGCCAACAATGCTGGAGTGGGCAGCTCTCTGGTGGGACCGCTCAGGAACCAACACTGTGCCCTGTAAGGCACTACCAGGCACACATTAGAGTCCTCACTCACCGGTACTCTGGACGCTGCTCGGGGACTCTCCTCCTTCTCCTTATTGACAGCAGCAGTTCTCTCAGCAAAGCCAGCACTAAGCGGGGTTCTCTCCTAACTCATGGAAGCCCCGTGCTGCCACCGGTGGACTCAGCTGCTTCCTCTCACTTCACCAGGGTCCCCTCCTGGGACCGGGGACATCGATGTGGAGCCTGCGAGGCTCCGGACTTCCTTTCCCGGCTCCCTTCTTCTACCATGAGGCCCCATCCATGTCTCAGGCAGGGTTGCCTGACTTCCTGTGTGGCGATCGGGGTCGCGGCGTTGATTTGGTCTCACCTTCTCTTCGTGGCTGCAATGAGGGGTAGGCTCCCTCTTAACCCCTTGTATGCTCATGACGAGCTGAGCTCGTCATGGCATACAGTGCTCAGGTGCTCATGACGAGTTCAGCTCGTCATGAGCCCCACCCACGGAAGAGCGCTGGCGCTCCCCCGTGGGTGCCCGATCTAAATCTTTTCTATGGGGAAGGCAGGGGAAGACCTTCCCCTGCCTCCCCCCGCCCTCATCATCAATGACGTCAGCGTGCGAGGCGCACTGACATCATTGGAAGTTCCCTTTCTACTCCGTTGCGCAGGAAAGCCATTTGCTTCCTGAGCGTCGGAGGAGAATCAGGTAAGTTTGGGGGCTGGGGAGTTGGGAATTTAAAGTAAAGAGCCATCGGGGGAAACAAAAGGGTTTTCCTTTACCTCGATGCCTCTTTTGAGCATTCCTGCTGCACGATCGTGCAATCGTGCAGCAGAAATGCCCACTAGACGCCAGGGATTTTTTTTTGTGTTTTTCTAATGTTACTTTGTTTGGGTAGTGGCCCCTTGGGCATTCTTTGGGGGGCAAAATTTAAATAATTTTAGCATATTCGACCCACTGGGCCAAAGCGCAGGAGGGTGGCCCCTTGGGCAAGGGTCACTCTCCTTTTGGGGGCCATTTTACGAAGCCCTATTGTTTATTTTAGTTTTGGGGAGCGACCCCCTTGGACAAGGGTTGCTCCCCTTTTGGGGGCAATTTGGATGGCTTTGTCTGTCCCCCTGGGGGGGCAATTTTTTTATACATTTTAACATGTGCTGGGGAGTGGCCCCTTGGGCAAGGGTCACTCCCCTAGGGGGCCATTTTAGGAAGCCCACAATGTTTTTTTTGTGTAGGGGAGCCAACCCTTATACAAGTGTTGCTCCCCTCTTGGGGGCAATTATGAAGGGTATGTCTGCCCCCACAGGGGGCAAATTTATTGTAAATGTTAGGATGTGCCGGGTAGTGGCCCCTTGGGCAAGGGTCACTCCCCTTGGGGGCCATTTTAGGAAGCCCTCAATTTTTTTTTGTTTTGGGGAGCGACCCCTTGAGTTTTTGAGGGACAACAGTGACAAACTTAGGCCCCACTCTAGAGCTACCTGGTGGACTCCCACAAATCTGGAAGAGCTAAAGAAGTTTTGGGGTTTGACTTTATTGATGGGTTTGGTAAGGAAGCCAAACCTGGCTTCATATTGGTCTTCCAGTCCCTTGATGGCAACAGCCATATTTCTAGCTGTTATAACTCGTGATGGGTATTTACTTTTGCTACTCATGTTGCATTTTGTGGATAATTCTTTGGCTTTGCCACGTAGTCACCCTGACTGTGACTGTCTTTTTAAGATTCAGCCTGTTCTTGATCACTTTGTTGATCGATTTTCAGAGATTTACATTCCAGGGAAAGAAATATCTGTTGATGAGTCTTTGGTTTTGTTCAAGGGCTGTTTGGTTTTTAGGCAGTACATCCCTAGCAAAAGGGCACGCTATGGAATTAAAGTGTATATGTTGTCTGAGAGTAAGACAGGATATGTTTTTAAGTTTCGTGTGTACACGGGTAGAGATTCCACTATTGACCCCCTGGTTGTCCGTCCACTTTTGGAGTTTCAGAGAAAATTGTGTGGGATCTTGCTAGAAGACTATTCAACAGAGGCCACCATTTGTACCTTGATAACTTCTACAGTGCTGTGCAATTGTTAGGGGAATTGTTTAAAGTGGACACTTTTACATGTGGCATAATCCGCTCTAACCGCAAAGGTTTTCCGAAAGAGCTGGTTTTCAAGAAACTTCAGAGGGGTCAGTGTAGTTCCTCGCACAGTGAAGAACTACTAGCTGTGAAATTTGTGGACAGGAGGGATGTGTACATGCTGACTACCATCCATGATGAGAGTACTTCACCTGTGCCTGTTTGGGGTCAGGTTGCTGATGTGCACAAAGCTGTGTGCATTGTGGACTAAAATTAGAACATGGGTGGTGTTGACACAGTAGATCAGAGGTTGGAACCTTACAGTGCTATTCGGAAGGCTTATGTTTGGTATAAGAAGTTGGCCATCCATTTTTTCAACTTAGCAAATTTCAATGCTTTTATGGTGTTCAAGGAGTGTTCTCCTGCGTCCAAGTTGACATTTCTTCAGTTTCAGCACTTTGTGATATCTAGCCTTATTGTTGTGGAACAAGTAAGTGTTCCTAGATTTGGAGTGGTGGAGGATGTGGCTCGATTGAAAGATCCAACAAAGAGTTACGGTGCACACCTTCATTCGCATTTTCCTTCTTTGCATGTACCAATTTAAACATTGCTGAGCGTGCAGGCCGAATCCGTGATCCGCCCTGGTTCACGGTTTCTGTAAACAACTTGAAAAAGTGTAACCATCTTCGCGTTCCATCCACGGGCGCACATCGCGTTATTTATTTAATTCTTCATGATCAGATGTCAAAAAATTACTCCATGTACTCCAGAATGTTGTATTTTCGAGATTTCATTTATGAACAGATGGTAAATCACACGTGAAACGAAGTGTTTTGAATTGCTTCTCATGACCAGATATGCTAATCCAAGCCTTTTTCTGGGCATGCCACAAAACACGGAAACACATCTTCAGAAGTGAATAACAATACCCAATCTGGTCATGAGAAGCAATTCAAAACACTTCGTTTCACGTTAATAAATGAAATCTAGAAAATACAACATTATGGAGTACATGGAGTAATTTTTTGACATCTGATCATGAATAATTAAATATATAACGCGCTGTGCGCCCGTGGATGGAACGCGAAGATGGTTACACTTTTTCAAGTCGATTGAAAGATCGCCACTTTCCTGATTACATTCCTCCCACATCTACAAAAGACTTTCTATTAGGAGATGTAGAGTCTGTTGGCGAAAAGGTTTGCGGAAGGAGACTCGTCTTTTCTGCCCTGGGTGTCCTTCTAACTCTGGGCTGTGTGTGCCTGCTTGTTATAGAGCCTAGCATACACAAAATAATTTTTGGGAGTATCCATGAGTGGTAAAATGAACTGCCTGGTCTGTATTTTTTGAAATTTGTATTCTGTGTTCAGGTTGGCATCTGTGCAATGTATTTAGTTTCAGATTTTGTTTTACTAGATTTGTATCTATTTGCAATTTGTTTATGTTTGTTTTGTAAAAAAAAATCAAAATGTGATGGCGGTGTGTGTAGGCTGGCGCTTGGCTGGCAGTGTGCGTGGTCTGGCGCTTGGCTGGCGGTGTGCATGGATTGGTACTTGGCTGGCGGTGTGCGTGGAGTGGCGCTAGGCTGGCGGGGTGTGTGGACTGGCCCTTGGCTGGCAGTGTACGTGAAGTGGGGCTTGGCTGGTGGTGTGCGTGTGCGTGGCGCTTGGCTGGTGGTGTGCGTGGAGTGGCACTTGGCTTGGGGTGTGCTTGGAGTGCGCTTGGCTGGCGGTGTGCATTGAGTGGCGCTTGGCTGGCGGTGTGCGTGGGGTGGCGCTTGGCTGGCAGTGTGCATGGCCTGGTGCTTGGATGGTGGCGTGGGTGGACTGGCGCTCGGCTGACGGTGTGTGAGTAGTTACTTCCTGTTGGTCACTACACACACTGCTAGCTGAGCACCACTCCACGCAGTCCAGCGTGCGTGGAGTTTTGCTTGACTGGCGGTGTGTGTGGAGTGGCGCTTGGCCGGCGGTGTGCGTGGAGTCGCGCTTGGCTGGCGGTGTGCGTTGATTGGCGCTTGGCTGTCGGTGTGCATGGATTGGTGCTTGGCTGGCGGTGTGCGTGGAGTGGCACTTGGTTGGCGGGGTGCGTGGACTGGCGTTTGGATGGCAGTGTACATGAAGTGGCGCTTAGCTGGTGGTGTGCGTGGAGTGGCGCTTGGCTGGTGGTGTATGTGGAGTGGTGCTTGGCTTGCAGTGTGCGTGGAGTGGCGCTTGGCTGGTGGTGTGCATGTAGTGGTGCTTGGCTGGCGATGTGCATGGGGTGGCACTTGGCTGGCGGTGTGCGTGGAGTTTCGCTTGGCTGTCAGTGTGCGCGGAGTGGCGCTTGGGTGGCGGTGTGCGTGGAGTGATGCTTGGCTGGCGGTGTGCGTGGAGTGGTGCTTGGCTGGCGGTGTGCGTGGAGTTTTGCTTAGCTGGTGGTGTGCGTTGAGTGGTGCTTGGCTGGCAGTGTGCGTGGAGTGGTGCTTGGCTGGCAGTGTGTGTGGAGTGGCGCTTGGTTTGCGGTGTGCGTGGAGTGGCGCTTGGCTGGCGGTGTGCGTGGAGTGGCGCCTGGCTGGCGGTGTGCATGGCCTTGTGGTGTGGGTGGACTGGCGCTCGGCTGGCGGTGTGTGAGTAGTTACTTTCTGTTGGTCATTACACACACTCCTAGCTGAGTGCCACTCCACGCAGTCCATCACTTTGTGTAGTTGCTGTGTCAGGAATGTGGGTGTGTGAAAGTGATGGGCCCTTGAATGGCGCTGTCTGCTGGTGTGAGTGTTGTAATGTGATGGGTCCGCGGCTGGCGGTGTGAATGTTTTGTATGTGTAACACGAATGAAAGGTGTATGAATGGCCTGTAAAGCGGTTGGTGCCTTGACGTGGCTTTACAGCTCACGAGCTGTGAGTCAATGGTTCAATTTCCCATCCTTTCAATTATTAACAATGCATTTCATTTTTGTGAAATTACTTTCTAATACAATTGTATATAATGAATCATCACTCACCCTCGTGCGAAATCCAACCAGTATGTGTGTGCTTGAGGATTAGATGGCTGTGCAGTAATATATGTCTTTTTTCTCTTTCTGAAGCAGGGTGTACCTTGTCCCTTTTTGTGAATGTTGTAATGTGTTGCTTTTGCTCCCGGATGGTGTGAATGGTCTGGTGTGTATCAGGTATGAAAGGTGCGTGAATGGCCTGTAAAACGGTTGGCGCCTTGTTGTGGCTTTACAGCCCATGAGTTGCGAGTCACTGGTTCAGTTTTTATGCATTTAATTATTGACAGACCATTTGATTTATGTGAAATCTCTTGTTTATAAAATTTTATGTACTGAACCATCACTGGCCCTCGTGCCAAATCTAACCAGTATGTGTGTGTGTTTGAGGAAAAGATAGCTCTGCTGGAATGTATGACTTTTTAAGTAACTCTGTTAAGGTGTACATTACAGCTAAGAATATCTTACTAAATGTAGATATTATTGTTAAACCATGGGGGCCTCCTTTATGAAAAGTGACGCATCGCTGCGTGAAAACAGCGATGCGTCACTTTTCACTGCGCACTCCTTGCGACATTCCTGATGCGTCATATTTAATGTAAGACGCATCATGTCGCAAGGAGTTACAGATACGTCAGTATTTCTGAAGTATCTGTAAGCGCAAAAGTGACGCATTGCTGGAGTGTGTCACAAAAGTGACGCAACTCCAGCAATGCATCCTTTCACATGGGGAAGGCCCCATGTGAAAGGGCTTGCGTCAGTCTTACGCCTGCTGTGAGGCAGGTGCAAGATTTTGACGCAAGAGCGTCCTAAAAGTGACGCAGTGAAATCTCATAGATTTCACTGCGTCACTATTACGAGGCTTTTTGCGGGGGAACGCCCCCTCTGCACACATTATACCTGACGCAGGTATAATGTGGCGCAGGGGTTTAAAAAGTGACGCATCTACCTAGATGCGTCACTTTTTAAATATGCCGCAACAAGGCGCATTTTTTACACCGCCGGTGCGTCAAAAAAAGTGACGCACCGGCGGCGCAAAACTGACGCAAGGCCTTCATAAATAAGGCCCTGGGAGTATATGGTGTTGTCTCTCTTGTGAATTCCAAGTTATTTTTTTATCCACAATGTCCTGCAAACTTGAAAATGTCTGTTACAATTTCCATGCAATATTGTCACAAAAATCTCACGCTGTAGAACTGAACACATAATTAAGTCAAAACAATTTGGTTTTGCAAGGGAGGTCACCTGGATTTTTGGTCCAATGCTTAGTGGCCATCTAGGGAAACCTATCAAACCCACACACTTCTGAAAACTAGACACCCAGGGCCTTTAAAGGAGGTATGGTTTGCATGGATTCCCCAACGCTCCCTTACCCATTATCTGTTGCAAACTTCAATTTTAGACAAAAACAAGTCGTTTTTTCGCACATTTTTGTGTGGGAAAGTGTGGCATCACTGGGATCATACACATTTCCTACCACCCAGTGTTCCCCTAGGTCTCCCGATAAAAATGGTGCCTCACTTGTGTTGTAGGCCCAAGTACCCGCGACAGGCAAGGGCCCAATACGTAGGGAGGTGACTTCTAAATTGCCTATGTCAAAACCACCTGCTTTTGCAAGGGGGGGTCACCTGGGTTTTTGGCCTCGTGCTCGACGGCCATCTAGGGAAACCTACCAAACCCATACATTTCTGAAAAGTAAACACCTGGGGCCTTCCAATGAGGTATGGCTTGCATGGAACCCCCAACGATTCCTTACCCAGAATCCCTTGCAAACCTGAATTTTAGCTGAAAAAATCATTTTTTTCACACTGTGTGGGAAAGTGTGGCATCACTGGGCTCACACACATTTCCTACAACCCAGCGTTCCCCTGCGTCTCCCAATAAAAATAGTGCCTCACTTGTGTGGGAGGCCCAAGTACAAACGACAGGCAAAGGCCCAAAACGTTGTGAGGCGACTTCTAAATTGCCTATGTCAAAACCACCTGCTTTTGCAAGGGAGTTCACCTGGGTTTTTGGCCCGTGCTCGAAGGCCTCTACTGTTTCATTGATCTATACCATTGCTTGTATGCTAGTTTACTATGCATGCTATATCTGCCATGTACACATGTTTTCAGTTTTTATTTTTTTATTTTGATTACTTAGTTTTGGGTTATGATTTATTCTGTGTAACTCATAAGTTTGGTTGCTTTTCAAAGTAATTTGAACACTTATCTTTACATTTTTTTGCCACTTTGTGCTTTTTTGCTTGTTATTCTTCTATCATGCAGAATGTAACAGCACCTCCTTTTTGTAATGTCACCTGGAGAGCCTAATATATAATGGTAAAAGTGGAAAAAGGTGTTTGAACGTTATGCCAGGTTTTGCAGTGTTAGTCTAAGTGCTGAACGCAGGTTCTTTCTTCTTCTCCACTGTCTTGGCTCAGAGTGACAGGATGTTTTCGATCATTTACCTGAACTTTCAGATGATGAAGCCAAGGGGCTGAATGAATTTGAAATCTGCATCAAAAAACTTGATAAACATTCTTTACCCAAGTTTAGTACAATACTAGAAAGGTATCAGTTTGCAAAAGGAGTAAAAAATCAGGGTGAAACTGTTGAAAGCTATGTCACTCAGTTAAGGAAGTTAGCTTCTTCCTATAGATTTGCAGACTTAAAGATGAGAGAATCAGAGATCAATTTATGCTTGGATTTACTATAGAAAAGGTAAGAGAGGAACTCTGTTTGCAAGATGAACCTTCATTGGATGAAGTCCTACCGGCCACGAAAAGAGTGGAACATTCCTTTAAATGTGTAGATACTTAAAAGAAAGATAAACAGGTTTCGGTTCATGCAGTTAAAGAAGGTGAAAATACCCTACCAAAGTCTGATAGTTCTATCAAAACCAAGGGAAAAAAACTTTGTGCCTAAATGATTTAGATGTGACAAAGTTGGGCATTTCGCAAATGACAGTAAATGTTCTGCTTTAAATGTGATATGTTCAAAATGTAAGAGGAAAGGTCATCTTTCAATTGTCTGCAAAGCAAAAAAAAACCTTCTAATGTAAAATATGTAGATGCTGATATTCCTGGGGAGGATTTTGTGTGCGGACAAATTGTTGTTCAAATTGGTTCTGGTTTAGAACATAAGTCCTATCCCCTAGATGTTATCCTCGTAGAGGGAAAATCTACCAAGGTACTTTTTGACTCTGGAGCAAAAATTACGATTGTTTCTAAAAGTTTCTTTGAGAACAATTTAGCTCACAAAATAACTCTTCTTAAGCCGGATATCAATCCTCTAGCTTATGGAGGGAAACCCATTCCACTTAAAGGTTACTTTATGGGTCTTATTGAATACAAGGATCGTTTTGCTTCAGGTAAGATCTATGTTTCACAAAAGGGTGACAGCATCATTAACTGATTCCACCCAGGTGACCTAGGTGTGATGCTTGATCCCAGCAGCTCTTCCTCGATTAAACTGAAAGAGATTGTTCGCACAGTCCTCATTGACTCAGGCTCGTCCATAGAAGGTCGTATCAAATAAAAGTTTCCCAAGTTTTTTGAAGTGAACTTGGATGTCTAAAAGATTTTAAGTTAAAGATTCCTGTAGGTACTAATTTGCAACCCATTTATTGTAAAGTTAGAAATGTCCACATAGCAGTGAGGGATGAAATGAAGTAAGAAAGAAATACACTTAAGGAAGGTGGAATTATTGAAGAAGTCTCTAGTACTGATTGGCTTGCTCCAGTATTGGCAGCTCACACATCTGATGGGTCCCTTTGTTTGTGTATTGACTGAAGGCAACTTAACAAATGTGTGGTAGTTGACCATTATACCCTTCCCAACATATCTGAGATGGTTGCTTCGTTGGGTGATGCTAAAGTGTTTAGTACTTTTGATTTAGCATCTGCATACCAACAGATTGAATTGGAAGAAGCCTCAAGGAACTACACCTCCTTCATAACTCCGTTTGGGACTTTTAGATTTGTTTGCATGTCTTTCGGCCTGATATCCGCAGCCTCCGTTTTTCAGAGAGCTTTGGACAACATACTTGAGGGGTGTGAGGGTTTGTGCGTTTGGTAAGGATGACGATGATCACGAAAACAAGCTTAATGTTGTTTCACTATATGGGATGGTCATGTGTGGATCTCGCAAATGCTTCTTCGTATTAGATAAGAGATATTTTTCCAGCGGTAGATCTGTGGCCAAAAAAAGCCAATTGCACTAACAAGCGACTTGTACAATGACCGCATGAATGACAGCTATTGCTATAGGTCATTGCTAGACCAGATGTGATACTTCTGAATGTGCATTATTTGCTCCTTAAACCATTGTATAGTTTCCCATATTTATGGATATATATTATTTTATCCTGGATGAAATGGTAACATCATAATGTTTATTTAAACTTTATTGAACTTCATGAATTGTAAATTGTATTGTAACGCAAGATGCAGAACAGCAAGTATGTTTTCTGTTTCTATGCAACTCAACCTTCATTTTCATGGAGAGTTGGGCACAGGTAACCAAACTTGAAAAAGTAATCGCCGAAACACATTGTTGTGGGCACAATAAAGCATAATTAGGCTATCCTCTGGTGTGTCGCCTGTTATCTTTTCGGAGTCCCGGAGACGTATCGCATTTGTATATATATATATATATATATATATATATATATATATATATATATATATTCATTGAAAAAAAACATAGGTTTCAGGCCTTATATAGTTAGGAATTAGCATTTAAAAAACCTTTAAAATTCACTCAAAAAATTACACGATTTAAGGGTGTTATAGTTTGCTGGACATTTCACTCATACAAAACCATTGAAATTGCTCCTATATAGTGAGTTGTACTAACTATATTTCGCGCACCCGCAATCCACTGCTGATGATGTCACATATTACATCATTCATGAGAAGGTCAGTGACATCACTGATGACATCTCAAATGACATTACTGATGACATCACTGATGACATAATCCACGTGACAATCACATACACCTTTTCATACACTAGTAAAATCTTTCATCACTCTTTGTAAAATACAGAGTATCATATTTGAATCCATTGTTACAGCAATACAAGTATCTAAAAACCCACTCAGTGATTCATAGATGTATACACACATCTAATCACTTACCTGTAGATTCACTCATACATGATGTCAATGAACAATAGAACACTATCAAAAATACCTATACACCTAAATCGACATTACACACCAGCACACATCCTATTCACATATGACGTCATCCTACTCACTTATGCAAAGAATGGATCATACTTACATATTTACTTAGCTACACACTTATACAAACACAACTTCATCTATTCATTTAGATAGTAAGTCATACTTAGTGAATTATAAAATCATTATTACAAGTATAAAGTTATCCATACAGTCACTCACACAATCATTGAGTCTTATGTATACTTATTTATATACAACAACTGACACATGCACTGCCTTTTATTTTTCTAGTTTGTTGGACATGTACCATTGAGAAATATATTTGCTCATCACCACACCCATAAATATATTCACTCACCCAAACAACTGTTAGAACATATAGTTTTAGCTTCATATATCTAGTGAATCAACTATTCACACATCTTTGGGCAGTCACACACCCCCCACCGAGCCACACACACATTCACTCTCCCATACAAATACTCAGTTAACTAATCAATAACTAATACAGACTTTCACATAGCTAGTAACCAACTGGAGTACCTGTTTACACAACAACTAACAAAGTGACACCGATATTCAAACAGTTTAGTCACTATCCACTATATTTAGTGAGACACTATAAATTTGTCAAGTAAACAGTCAATTACACTGCTACTAAATCCTCCATCCAAATATTTATTTTAATATATCCTCTCATTCTTCAATGCAAATTGCTATATATATATGATGCATATTTAAATAACTAAGCAAACCACATTCACTGGATGATGAAATCAGTGATGTCATCAGTGATGTCATTTGAGATCTCATCAGTGATGTCACTGGCCTTGTCATGAATGATGTAATATGTGACATCATCAGCAGTGGATTGCGGGTGCGCGAAATATAGTTAGTACAACTAACTATATAGGAGCAATTTCAATGGTTTTGTATGAGTGAAATGTCCAGCTAACTATAACACCCCTAAAACGTATAGTTTTTTGAGTGAATTTTAAAGGTTTTTTAAATGCTAATTCCTAACTATATAAGACCTGAAAGCCCACCAGGAATCTCCAGTATGCGCCAGGGGACTGCATTGCAGAGAGGTGTAATGAAGCCACGCCCCTTGTTACACCTCTCTGCAATGCAGCCCCCTGCCACGTTTGCAGAGGGGGAACTAATTCCCCTTGCATACTGGGGGTCCCTGGGGGCCAACTAGCCCACCAGGAGCCTCCAGTATGCACCAGGGGGCTGCATTGCAGAGAGGTGTAATGAGGCCACACCCTTTTTTACACCTCTCTGCAACGCAGCCCCCGTGCATGTTTGGAGAGGGGGAACTAATTCCCCTTGCATACTAGGGGTCCCTGGGGGCCAACTAGCCCAGCTGGAACCTCCAGTATGCGCTTTGGGGCTGCATTGTACAGAGGTGTAATGAGGCTATGCCTCTTTTTACACCTCTCTGCAACGCAGGCCACTGGCACGTTTGCAGAGGGGGGACTAATTCCCCTTGCATACTGGGGGTCCCTGGGTCATATCTGCCCAAACACCGATATTCCGAACGATTGAAAATTACTTTTCTTGAAAAACATTTGGATTTGGATTATCATGTTCTATACTTTGGAATTTTTGAAAGACTGACTTTGAGAATGCTATAAACTACTGAAGTCTGCCCGAATTGTGTGGGTAAAATTGATACCTAGTCACTTTGAATAAGAATGTACTTACGTCTCGTCTAACATTTGGAAGAAATATCTAGTTATATGACAACAGGATACCGACATAACTTGAAGGAAATAAGAACGCCCTGAAGAAGTTCTGTTGTACAGAACGAAACGTTTTGGCTGGCTGTGGTACATAAACTTAAGGAAAATAAAAGCATTTGAATATACACCAAGATTCAGCGCTTCAATAAGGACTCTAAGTGATATGATTTGATTGGACTTATTGTGGAAGTGGTGCTGGGCCAAACTTTGGAATGTTCTCCACTACTCTCTACTACTTACTCTCTCCTACTCCACTACTCTCTAATACTCACTCTCTACTACTCATTCTCTACTACTCTACTACTCTCTACTGCTCTCTCTCTACTACTCACTCCCTACTACTCATTATCTACTACTCTCTACTACTCACTCTGTACTACTCTCTACTCTCTACTACTCACTCTCTACTACTCTCTCTCTACTACTCACTCTTTACTACTCACTCTCTACTACTCACTCTCTACTTCTCACTCTCTACTACTCTACACTACTCACTCTCTACTACTCTCTCTACTACTCTCTACTACTCACTCTCTACTACTCACTCTACTACTCACTCTCTACTACTCACTCTCTACTAATCCTCTCTACCAGTCTCTACTACTCACTCTACTAATCACTCTCTACTACTCTCTACTATTCTCTCTCTCTGCTACTCACTCTCTACTACTCTCTTCTACTCACTCTCTACTACTCACTCTCTACTACTCTCTACTTCTCGCTCTTTACTACTCTCTACTACTCACTCTCTACTCACTCTCTACTGCTCTCTACTACTCACTCTACTACTTACTCTCTACTACTCTATACTACTCACTCTCTACTACTCACACTCTACTACTCACTCTACTATTCACTCTACTACTCTCTACTACTCACTCTCTGGTACTCTCTCTACTGCTCTCTACTACTCTCTACTACTCACTCTCTACTCTCTATTACTCACTCTCTACTCTCTACCTCTCTACCTCTCTCTACTTCTCTCTCTACTAGTCTCTACCTCTCTACCGCTACCTCTCTACCTCTACCTCTCTACCTCTACACCTCTACCTCTCTACCTCTCTCTATACGCACACAATACACATATATATATGCATATGCATTTATGCATATATGTATGTGTATATATATATATATATATGTCTATATATATATATACATACATATATAAACATATATAATCTGTATATCTATATAAATACAAATATAAATGCATGCATACATATACATATATGCATAGATATGCATGTTATTTACATGAAAGTTTAAAAAACACTAATAAAAGCAAAGCTAAAAAGCCACCTCATTACAAACAGAATGGCTTTAATGGGGCTCGGGTAAAGGAACTTACTGTCCCCGGTGCCACTTTCCGAATGCAGACAGTATACATATTTTTGCTACCTGCAACGGCCTATCCCAACTGAAACTCGATATTGAGCGGTTTATATCAGCGGTGGTGAAAAATCCCATTATCTTGACTATTGAAACAATGCTTTTAAGAGCGAGTGACCCAAACTGGAATAGACAAGGGGCGGAATTTATATTTATGTCAATGGCTGTTTTTAGAATGTGTATTGCATCGGCCTGGCTTGATGAACTGGCACCCTCATTTCAGCAATGGCTCGCCAGATTATTAGCCACATTTAAGTTGGAAATTGCAATCTATAAAGGGAAAGGTAGAAAGAAACGCACTGCTGGCCTGAAAATCTGGGCCCCGCTACAGGAATGGTGCGATAATCAAGGTAATAATAACAACAATAATAGGCAACTCATTCAAACCTAATTTAGATTTATTGGTGTCACTCTTAGTGAAGTCTATATGTGGGATTTAACTATTTACCCAGGTAGTAAGGAACAAAGGAACTGATAATTGCTCTTGTATTTGTAGTTCAAATGACAAAGGCCTCTGTATTCTTATTTGATGATTAGTTTTATGTTGTGCTTTTATTACACATGTGTCTAGTTTGATGTAGCTCGATTTATTATTTTCAAATGCCAGCTCTGTGATTGATTTCTGGGCACAGCACACAGTTATTATACTGGACTAAACGATGCATAATGTGGTATCCATATATTTCATATTTTTTTTCTTTTTATATTTTCTCCTTTCCTATAGAAATCTGCCAGACTAAGGGGTGGGGGGAGGGTTAGGGGGCTCTGGTGAACTCTCTCAGTGTAAATTTATGTATTCTATGATTTTATACAAAAATCAATAAAAACCATTCAATAAAAAAATAAAAAAAAAACAGAATGGCTTTAACTTAAACGAGGGCGAGATCTATTGCATTTTCAATGCTTGTTTACTTTGGTTCCATCAAGAAGGCATTCAGATGTGTCACACATTTGCCATACATTCTGAATGTTAGCACTCTAGTTGCTCATTAGATCACTGTAGTAAAGCTACTGCTCACCAGGGAAGTCTGCTTCTGGTATTCAAAGTGCATGTTTCAGTCTGCATGTCAGACTTTTTTTAATGAAATAGAAGAGGATTTGAGAAATCACTCAAAATGTGCCCTAATTTTTCTTTCTGAAGCACTAATCATACTTTCTATGGCAAAATAAACCCCCTCATTTTGTTCCTTTTTAAATTAAATGTTTTCAGACTTACTACTTCATTCCAATCAAGATGGCTTCTGGTGTGCCATACTTTTGTCATAAGTAAGAGTGTTAGTGCTCTAGTTGTTCTTTAGAACACTCTGGGACATTCTGTCATTGGGCTATACTTGGGCTACATCTGGGCGATATTTGGGCTACATTTGGGCTCTTTTGTCTCTGGTGGCCATCTTGGGAGACTGCATGTCAGAATGTTTTAATGAAATAGCAGAGGATTTGAGAAGTCACTCAAAATTTGCCCGAATTTACAGAATTTACAGAATTTACAGAAAATATGCTTTCAGTTTAGCTTATGGATCCCCTTCCAAACCACTGTGGGAAAAGCACGAGATAATAGTTTTCTTTCAAACATGATTCATGATATCACAGCAGAAGGCATCTTCACATGGTAAAATCACCTTAGAACACACCAAAATTCCTAAAATGAGTATGGTACCATCAACAAATGATTTATAATGTAACTAAAGTCCTAAAACCCTCTATTAACTACAATGCTTTTTAATGAGGTGCTATCATGTATATTGGTCTCAAGATGGCTGCCAACACTTCTTGGATGAAGTGCTGACAGCCAATCAGATCAGATGTGTGGTTAGGCTCCGCCCAGATATATATATGTGTTTTTGAAGTTAATTTTCATAAAAACCACTGGACTAATTGTCACAAAACATAGCCAAGGCAGATCTGCGTACCAGTCCCTACAATTTTGCAAAGTTTGGCGTTATTCCGTTCAGCGGTTCGGGCTGTAGACTTGTCAGACTGTCCTATGGAAATTAACATGAGGAAAACACGTTTTGGGACCCCCCTTTTTTCTCAGCCCCCACTTAACGAATCCCCCTGAAACTTTCAGGGAAGGAGCGGAGCAGAGCTGGCCAGAATTTTGGAAAATTACACGCAAATTCCTCAACCGGCGCTAAAGTTATTCCCAATAGAATGTTGCGGATTTCCTATGGTAACTAATCCTAACTATATATACCTACTGGCTATCGCCAGTAGGTAATACATAGCTATATATACCTTCTGGCTATCACCAGTAGGTTATATATATATATATATAACTGAATTGGGGCAGACACACCTTTGAGGAAGTTTCCTGGAGAAACGAAACATGTTAGGAAAGATGTCGGGTCCCGTTGCTCTGCACGAAAATAAATGAATTAAGGCAAGGTTGTTGTGCGACTCGCTTCATCTCTCGAGGGGGATGTGTTGTTTGAATAGATGTCGGCTTGGTTCTGCCGAGGAGGAAAACACACAGCCTAATGAAGCACCAGGCAGCCCCGCACTAGAACCAAACTGCAGGAACTGCCATACGGACTAGGAGCTTGCGGTGCTCGCCGGGGACTGGACTCCGGTTTCTGGCTCTCAGCCTGTCATAAAAGTTTGGCGGACTATGAGGGAACCTGCATTTCAATCGTGGCAGATGACAAAAGGGTTGTACCACAACGGGACTAAAAATGCTCCACCCACTGGAGGGTTTGAATTGTGTTCAGATGCTGGCAAACCACAGGAGCCATAATGCACATCAAAAAGGAAGTGATTCCAAAATGGGCGGGGCCACAGGACGTATAAAACTATGAAAACTCACCTGTGGTAAACCACCAACTGAATTGGGGCAGACACACCTTTGAGGAAGTTTCCTGGAGAAACGAAACATGTTAGGAAAGATGTCGGGTCCCGTTGCTCTGCACGAAAATAAATGAATTAAGGCAAGGTTGTTGTGCGACTCGCTTCATCTCTCGAGGGGGATGTGTTGTTTGAATAGATGTCGGCTTGGTTCTGCCGAGGAGGAAAACGCACAGCCTAATGAAGCGCCAGGCAGCCCCGCACTAGAACCAAACTGCAGGAACTGCCATACGGACTAGGGGCTTGTGGTGCTCGCCGGGGACTGGACTCCGGCTTCTGGCTCTCAGCCTGTCATAAAAGTTTGGCGGACTATGAGGGAACCTGCATTTCAATCGTGGCAGATGACAAAAGGGTTGTACCACAACGGGACTAAAAATGTTCCACCCACTGGAGGGTTTGAATTGTGTTCAGATGCTGGCAAACCACAGGAGCCATAATGCACATCAAAGAGGAAGTGATTCCAAAATGGGCGGGGCCACAGGACGTATAAAACTATGAAAACTCACCTGTGGTAAACCACCAACTGAATAGGGGCAGACACACCTTTGAGGAACTTTCCTGGAGAAACGAAACATGTTAGGAAAGATGTCGGGTCCCGTTGCTCTGCACGAAAATAAATGAATTAAGGCAAGGTTGTTGTGCGACTCGCTTCATCTCTCGAGGGGGATGTGTTGTTTGAATAGATGACGGCTTGGTTCTGCCGAGGAGGAAAACGCACAGCCTAATGAAGCGCCAGGCAGCCCCGCACTAGAACCAAACTGCAGGAACTGCCATACGGACTAGGGGCTTGCGGTGCTCGCCGGGGACTGGACTCCGGTTTCTGGCTCTCAGCCTGTCATAAAAGTTTGGCGGACTATGAGGGAACCGGCATTTCAATCGTGACAGATGACAAAAGGGTTGTACCACAACGGGACTAAAAATGCTCCACCCACTGGAGGGTTTGAATTGTGTTCAGATGCTGGCATACCACAGGAGCCATAATGCACATCAAAGAGGAAGTGATTTCAAAATGGGCGGGGCCACAGGACGTAAAAAACTATGAAAACTCACTTGTGGTAAACCACCAACTGAATTGGTGCAGACACACCTTTGAGGAAGTTTCCTGGAGAAACGAAACATGTTAGGAAAGATCTCAGGTCCCGTTGCTCTGCACGAAAATAAATGAATTAAGGCAAGGTTGTTGTGCGACTCGCTTCATCTCTCGAGGGGGATGTGTTGTTTGAATATATATATATATATATATATATATATATATATATATATATATATTCGGTACGTTGTCGTCTCAACAGCCAGTAACACGGTAAAAAGACGAGGCAAACCCGATATATGGTGCGTGTTCTTTATTCTTCAACCCAACACCACTCTGCCATGGCGCGTTTCGGCCTGACGAGGCCTTGATCACATGACAACGTCACGGAGGCGGACTAACCAATTTAAAGGGCACAGTGCCATTGTTATACATAGACATAGACAAAATACTATATGCATGCTTTCCTTACGTTAAATTAACGCAAATGGCAATTTCTACAGTCCCATAGTTTTACCATTAGCTTTGCACACAAATATAGTACGCATGGTTATTGCTCCTTATCTTTTGCAATTGAGAATAGTAATAAAACGCAATAAATAATTATCTAAAATGTTTTAAAATATAAATATTCCAATTCATTGCAGAGATAAAAGACCTGGCTTCCCTCAAACCTTAGTAAAATGTGCATAAAAAGCCAGATCAGCTATGATAAAATATCAACATCTCTAACCAATTATAACACATATTTACAATGAAGCTAAAACCAATTCTGTCAACATACTAAAGAGTGACTGTAAGGTTCATTAAGCCCAAGTGGGCTAACCATAAAATTTGTGCAAAGCAACGCATGTCACATAAAATGATCCGAAGTAAAACACAGTTAAAAACTCTATATAAACTAAAGTGCGAAAGTACCAATCCCTGAATAAAGAGTCAAATCAAATCAAATCAAAATAAGTCTTTATTTCGATTGCAAGTCATAAAAGACAACATATTTAAAAACAACATGGAATAAAAATAAAATCACAGCATCAGATCCATAATACAGTAATGGAATTATTTCATCTGATATTCTACACATTCTAAAGGATGTTCTTATATGTTCTGCTTCTAAGTTGATCCCATCTACTGATTGTTCCATACACATTATTTAAGAGCATAAATATAATGAACTAAAAACACATTAAAAATAGAACTTGATTTACAGTACATTAGTAGTTTTTACACAATCAGAGTTTTAAAACAGAATTAAACTGGTGGGGTGTTCAATAATTTTAATTTGTTCCTACGAATTGCCCACATCCATTTCAGGAATTTGGCCACGGCCATTACCAAGCTCTCTGAACAAACTGTTCTTAAAATCCTTAGCAGTTCAGTGCCTCTTTTTATGCCTTTCTGAATGCATATTGGCCTGAGCCATTTAAAACATGGAAGTTTATACTCAGGGCATATGAAAAGGACATGGGCTAGGCTTTCTGGTTGGGAAGTGCAGAAGGGGCACATAACATCATTGTTGGTTGACCATTTCCTGGTAAATGTGTTGATTGGGAGGGTTCCTACCCTGTACTGGTGGAACCGTTTCCCATCATCAGGGATGTTAATAACATCCCAGTATGGTTCGTAGGCCAGTATGTGTTTTTGCTCCAGGAAATCCCTAGTTATTGAAGGAGCAGTGCATTTCTGGAAATCTCTTTGAATTACCATGGCCCAGTAAGGCTCCTTTAGGGTCTTACGTGATGGGAAAGTATTTTTTAGTGGGTTGTCCCATAAGTCCCCCAGTCCCATAGCTTTGCAGATCAACCTGACGTCTCTGAACCAGGGTATTCTGCTCCCTTTGCCCATGTCTCTAGTTTCTAATAGAGCCTGAGCATAGTGAGAAAGTTCTGGAGTGACCCAGATCCTCCGCCAATATGCAATTGGTCTGAATCGTGCAACATCCTGAATTCTCTGACAGCCCAGGTCTAAATAGAGGGGTATCAGCGGTGTAGATGGAGGAAGCCTCGCCAGGCCCCTCATGAACTTGTTTTGAGCAATTGTCAGGGCTGAGATGTTGAATGGCCCCCACGATTATGCCCCGTATAGCACGGAAGCCCGTATTTTTGCATCGTATATTTTTAGGGCTGGGGCTATTGGTTGTGTAGCCGAGGATCTTAGTTCTCTTAAAAGCACTCGTGCCAACTGTGCATGTTTATTTGATAGGTAATTCATATGAGGTTTCCATTCCAGTCTAGACCCCAGGGTAATTCCAAGATAGCTAAAACAGTGGGTCTGCTCGAGGAGCTCACCATTCATTAGTACCCTACCTTTCACGGTCTTATGTCTGAGCATGACCATAAATGTTGTTTTCGAAACATTAATGGCTAAGCCATGGTCTATACAGAAAGCCTCAAAACACCCAATTGCTCTCTGGAGCCCTTGTTGTGTTTTAGAGATTATAAGGGTGTCGTCGGCAAACATTAACAGGGATATCGGGACACCATTTAACTTGGGGGCATCTGTCGATGAGTCCTTATAATATTCTATAACCCTGTTGATGTATAGTGTAAACAGTGTCGGTGCCAAGACACAACCTTGTCTTACTCCTCTCTGTGTTGGAAATTTATCAGTAGCCTGGCCTAGCTCCCCCCACCTGACCTGTGCAAAAATATTATCGTGAAATTTAATTATAAGGGCAAGAATTTCCGGTGGCATGCCTTGCTCCTGAAGGACTCTCCACAGCCTAGTGCGCGGCACTAGGTCGAATGACGATTTCAAATCGACGAAGGCTGCGTATATTGTGCCACCTCCAAGAACTACCCACTTCCAATAAATAGTAGCAAATCTAAAAACCTGGTCCGCGGTACTCGTGAATGGGCGAAAGCCAGCTTGCAATGGCGACATAACCTCAGCGTCATCTATCCAACCCTGGATCCTGAAGAGCACGAGCCTAGCCACCACCTTCTGAATGCAGGCTATCAGGCTAATTGGCCTGTAGTTGGTGGGATCAGCACGGTCTCCTTTCTTAAAGCTAGGGATTATTTCATCTCCCTTCCAGATATCTGGGATTGGCGAGCCTTTGGCAATGGCATTTGCAAGTAGCTGTATGTACGGTACCCAGACCACTCTACCATGCAAAAAGAGATCCTCAGGTATCATATCCGGCTCTGGAGCTCTCTCTTCAGGGACAGTAGTTAGGGCATATTCAACTTCTTTCAGGCTGAATTGCAGTAGAGTGGTAGTTACGAGATTAGGGATGGTATTACAACTTGCCCCTTTTTTTCCAGTCGGGGCATGCAAACTGAATCTTAAAATGCGACACCCGCTTTTCAGGAGGGACAGAATTTTGCGGGTGGGCCCTGTGACACCCCTTGCCCTATTTTACTAAGTCCCAGAAACCTGCCATATTTCTTGACTTGCTGGCTACAAAAAGCTCTTCCCAATATTTTTCATCCCAGGATTTTTTTGCTTCCTGCTGGGTAATTTTATAGTTACGTCTTGCATCTTGTATTAGATCTCTGTTCTTCAATCTAACTGCTGCAGCAAGTGATTTGTATGCGACCTTGCAGCTTTTGCCGTACCAGGATTCTGCCTGCTTTCTGATGTTACGTCGTAGGTCAATTACCTTTTTAATAAAATATTTGCTAAGATTTGTAAAAAGTGTGAATTGGAACAACCTTGGACATGAGATCATCATCGGATGTACATCCCTGGAGCTCTGTAGTTGCGCTTGCTACTAATTTGTCCATTTCAGTAATGTATTCCTGTTTGAGAAGGCACTCAGCCCATTTCAGTCTTCTTGTATCATTTGTAGGAAAAATGTCAAAGGTGGACGAGCTAGCTACAGCCTCCTTCGCTTTAAATAGTTCTAACTCTAAGCTGAGGGGGTTGTGGTCACTCTATATCCTTTTTATGATAGCCATGTCATGAATAGATGACCAGAACTCTAGGTTAACTAATATATAGTCTATCCGACTAGTGCTCACCCCATTGTCAAAGGTAGATCTGCCCTCCTTGTCTGTTTTTGACCTGCCATTTACTGCTCTGAGGCCCTGTTCGAGGCATAGGGCTTTAAGCTGTAAAGCAGCCTGAGTCCACTGTTTGATAGGGGGGATGGTTAGTTGGGGAATCTGCCAGCTGCGGTCTTCTGCCTTGGTGAGTTCGATATCATTTTGATCCAGGGGCTCGAATGAGCAATTGAAGTCACCTGCTACCAATAAGTTTGCCTTGCCATTATATGTATCAAGTGTTGGCCCAGCTGAGTAACTATCTTAAAAGGTTTACCTCCTGATTTTCCCCTGGCATAGACATTGAGAACAATTACATCTCTAGAGTCAGAAAATTGCAGCTTTACAATAAAGATATCATTAGAGTTAGAATTTATTTGTTTGGTTGTATATCTATCATCCTGCTTTATCCAAGTGGTCAGGCCCCCCATAGGCCTGCCTCTTTTAGTATGGACTGCAGGTACGAAAAAATTTAGGTAGCCCTGCCTAAACTGAGGTGCCATTTGCCAGGTCTCCTGGAGTGTTATTACAGTATATTTATCAATAAAGGTTAACCATTCTGGGGATACCATTTTGTTCTTAAGTCCAGCTATGTTCCAGGTCACCAATAGTTGGGCAGATTTTTTATTATTAATGCACTCGATTGTGTGTGCGTACCTCCCTGTGTAAGTGTTCCTGGAGATAGCTTTAGTCCTTTTGGATGCAGTGTCCTTTGTGTTTAAGATGTGTTCTACTCTAGGGTTTTCCTCTGTATCTAAATCCCTCCCATTTTCTGCTTGAATCGTAATATGATTGGCATCATTTCCTTTCCCATTATTCCCTCTTCTATATTTCTGAGGGGTTTCTTTCGCCCTGTCATATGTTCCCTTAGTGACCACTGGCAAGTTAGTTCCTCTGAGCACCAGTCGTTTACAAGCTATCCTGTTTATGCATCAATCGACCCCTTCGAGTCCAGACAACAATGCAAAGCGGTTTGATGTTGGAATATTAAAACCTGGGACTCGTGCCTCCCTTGTGACATGATTCCTTGGCACTCGTGTATTGGTCATCTGATACTGGGGGTAGAAATATGTTAGGTCCTTAGTGGATATTCCTCCCCCTCCACTTTCCAAGTAACAGTCTCTTAAATACGCAGTTGCCCTACGGTCCCTGAAGTTTACTACAACCACGTCCCCTGGTACATCTTTTGGTCTCTGGCCAACCCATCCCAAATCTTCTAACATGTAAGATCTCTCCGCTAATATTGGGCGGTAGAGGCCTATTATTTGTGAGCCAATGGACAACCTCGTTTTTGTGTTCGTGGTGCCCTTCTTTCCTTCCATCTGTTAATTCTGAAACCCCAGTGGGGACTATCACATAGGCTGCTGATTCGGGTGGCAAGTCTATTCTGCGAAAAATACCTCGTTCATCCCTATCTTGGGATCTAGCAGTTTTCCCATAATTACTTTCTGGGACAGAATTTCCGGCTTTGTTGGTCCTCCTTCCCTCCCTTCCCTGTCTTTGTTATATGTGCTAGTTGGTTTCGGGGGGTGGGGGGTCAATTTCCTGTGACTGAGATATTGTACCATTACTGGTGACTTGATTTACAATTTGCCCATCAGAGATTGGCATTCTTAAACTAGGACTTGCTTTGAAGGCTGTAAAATGTTGGTATTTGCTGTAATTACCTCCTCTATGCCCCCCAGCTGGTCATTCATTTTTTTTACCCGCTCCACCACAGGGAATATAAGGGATCTAATTAAATGTTCAATATTTCCCAGTAATTCTGAATGAACATTGATGGAAGAAACAAGGCATTGCGGCTGATTGGATTGGCGGCTTTAACCTGCTGTCCCTTAGAGGGACTTGTAGCTGTTGATGCCATTTTTAGGGTCTTGGCACACCTGCCCTTATGCTTGTTTCCCCCACGTTTCCTTTTGTTTGTTTGTCCTAGGCCAGATGAATTTTGAACATTAGACTCTTTGGTAGGCTTGGAGTGTGAGTCTGCGTTGGTGCTGATTATCGTAGGGATTTCTAGATACGAGTCATCAGTGACAGACACCCTACTAGTATTTGTGGTAGCACTACGCTCTAGTAATTGTTGAGGGATGCCAATATCTCCCGTGGAGTCCCTTTCTATGAGTGTGTTCGAGGGAGTGATAGTATGCTGTATGAGGCCTAGCGACGAGCGCTTGTTATACAAAAGCTCTATGGATAAGCGGCGTTCTGTAAGGGCTATTTCCCGTTCTAGGGCACTTGCAGCCCTGGTTATGAATAGATCCAGTGTCCCTTGGACAGACCCTCCCATCAGTGTGTTTTTGCCGGGACTCATTGTTGATACCTCTGGGTTCTGTCAGGCTCACTATGGCTATAGTAGTGTCCTTGGGTAGAGTGGATTGTCTTATTTACTTAATAATGTTTAAGAAATAACCTTTTTTCACAGAAACAGGGTGCTGCCGCCTTACTTAGATTGTTGCAGGTCAAGTAGCAAATATCCCGTCACAGATGTTGGGGGGGGCCAGTCCGGCCTATTTCAGCCTAGGATGGCCGCAGATGGCCCGCCCTTTCCCCGGGCTTAGCCCGGCGCCCCCCGCACGCGTCCCGCGGCGTGGGGCTCCCCTCTGCACTTAAGCGCCTCCAGGCGCAGTCTGGGCGTGGGCGGCTTCCTGCTGCTGGGGCAGATGGGACCTGTAGTCCCCCCTCTCTGCGGCTGCGGATGTCAACTGGCTAGCGGCAGCAGGGAGACCGGTACTGGGAGCGTGAGTGGTGAGCAGGGCGGAGAGATGGTGAAAGGTAGCGTTCCCCCAAGCGATGCAAGCGAAGTCCCAAGAGCAACAGGTGACAGGGAAGGGCAGCAGTGGTAGGACACCCGCTCTGCCGAGGCTCCCCTCTGTACTTAAGCACCTCTGGGCACGGTCTGGGCGTAGGCGGCTTCCTGCCGCTGAGGCAGCTGGGACCTGTAGTCCCCCCCTCTCTGCGGCCGTGGATGTCAAATGGCTAGAGGCAGCTGGGGGAGACCGGTCCTGGGAGCGTGAGTGGTGAGCAGGGCGGAGAGATGGTGAAAGGCAACGTTCCCCCATGCGATGCAAGCGAAGTCCCAAGAGCAACAGGTGACAGTGAAGGGCAGCTGTGGTAGAACGCCCGCTCTGCCGAGGCTCCCTTCTGCACTTAAGCGCCTCCGGGTGCGATCTGGGTGTAGGCGGCTTCCTGCCGCTGGGGCAGCTGGGACCTGTAGTCCCCCCCTCTCAGCGGCCACGGATGGTAACTGGCTAGCGGCAGCGGGGGGAGAACGGTCCTGGGAGCGTGAGTGGTGAGCAGGGCGGAGAGATGGTGAAAGGCAGCATTCCCCCAAGCGATGCAAGCGAAGTCCCAAGAGCAAAAGGTGACAGTGAAGGGCAGCAATGGTAGAACACCCGCACTGCGGAGGCTCCCCTCTGCACTTAAGCGCCTCCGGGCACGGTCTGGGTCTAGGCGCCTTCCTGCCGCTGGGGCAGCTGGGACCTGTAGTCCCCCCCTCTCTGCGGCCGTGGATGTCAACTGGCTAGCGGCAGCGGGGGGTGACCAGTCCTGGGAGCGTGAGTGGTGAGCAGGGCGGAGAGACGGTGAAAGGCAGCATTCCCCCAAGCGATGCAAGCGAAGTCTCAAGAGCAACAGGTGACAGTGAAGGGCAGCAGCGGTAGAACACCTTATCTCCGTTATGGACCTCCAACAAGCCCCGGGGACCACCACCCCCTGGGGCTTTTCAAATGATGGGAGGGGGCCGCGCGTCCCCCCTTCTGGAGCCCTTGATGGCCCTGGAGACCTCCACCCCCCAGGGCCGGCTCCTGCAATGTCCCAGGGTGCCCAACCCCTAGACACTGCCATTTGCAATGACAGGGCCGGAGCCTCGCGGCTCCCACCCTGGCATTGCAAACTGCTTTTCTATTTGGAAGAGAGAGCAGATTGATTTTCCAATTGGGGAGCAGCATGTTAGCTGCTCCCCATGTGGAAAAGCAATGCCGGCTCCCGCAGGATGCGGGGAGCTGGCTGGGACCTTGGGGGGATTGGGGTCCCCCCACGGTCCCCAACGGAGTGGGCCAGCCCCGAGGGATTGGGTACCTGGGGCTATTAGTGGCCCAGGAGGGGGGCCACGCGGCCCCCCTCTCCAAAAGGAATTTTAAAAAAACAAAATAAATAAAAGAAGAGCCGGCCCCGGGGATAGGGTCCCCCGGGTCATAAGTGGCCACAGGAGGGGGGCAAGGCAGCCCCCCTACAAATGAAAAATAAAACAAAAAAGGCCCATGCCCGGGGAAAGGGGGTCCCCGGGGCAGATTATGGCCTCAGAATGGGGGCCACGTGGCCCCTTCCCAATGTTTTAATTATAAAAAAAAACTGGGGGCAGGCCCTGGGGGATGGGGTTCCCAGGGCCAAAAAATAGAAAAAGAAAGGGGGCTACACAGCCCCCATTCTTAAAAAAAATATTTAAAAAAACAGTATTGTCATGCCCCCGTCTTGCGCCACTCTGCAAACGCAAACGCTGGCACACTTGCAGAGGGGGAACAAATTCCCCTTGAATAGTGGGGGACCCTGGGGCCCAACAAGCCCACCAGGTACCCCCAGTATGCACCAGTAAGCTGTGTTGCAGAGAGGTGTTCTGAGGCCACACCCCTTTTTATACCTCTCTGCAACGCAGATCTGTGGTGCTAACTGGAGGCAGCTGGTGGGCTAGTTGCACCCTAGGGACCCTCAGTATTCAAGGGGAGTCAATCGTCCAACTTAAAACGTGCCACAGGCGCGTTTGCACAGTGGTGAAGGGAGGGGGCGGGACTGAGCTCACATGCGTGCAGACACACCCTGTGGTGCGGTTTAAGTTGGGGAATTAATTCCTTGTCAATACTGAGGGTCCCTGCTGTAATCCTGTATTGTTACAATATATTCCTGAGACTTGTGTATATCAGTCTAACTTAGAATTTGTATTCCCATCTTCCGAGTTTTACTGTGTGGTTGAATGGGTCGCACTGTAATTATTAAACTGTCATTGATCCTGTCTCCTTTTATTCCTCAGGCACTTGCAGGGAATAAGGAAAAGGGGCCAAAATGTGGTGTGTTAGCAAATGCAATTGTCACTCTTGTCCTTTTTGTGATCATCAGAGGCTCATTCGTCCCACTCATACACTTTTGCAGCTGTTGTTCGGAATCCATGTAGTGCCTCTACAATGGGATTCCACTTTGAAGCATTCTCTCAGTGATCCCGCTGATAAGATTCTTGTTCCAAAATGTTTTCTAAGTGTGAAGAGGCATACTGGGAGTGTGATAAACCCCTGTCATATTCATTCCAACCATGCAAAATCACAGGTTGACAGAATTCCTTAGCCATGTCGTGCGCTGCTTCTACACTAGGTGCTCGGTTATTTCTAAATATTTGTTTAATTCAAATAGATATAACGCAATACTAGTTTCCATTGATTCCAATTGGTACATTTTCTTTGCCTTATTAACTTCGAGTCTTATAGTAATTTTTCTATATTTTAGTGATGTTTTTCTAATTTCATTTTCATCTGTTTAATGAATCTCGATTAGGGCCTTTACATTCTTTATCTGTATTCCTGTTTGGTAGGTTCGGTGCACTTTCCTCATTTTTACCCAACATAATTTTACTTCTCAAGTGAAATCTATTTACCGTTATGTAGCGCTGTGTAACAGCTCACATCTTTACTGTAACCTCCCTACGCTGTTAGGTAGCTTCCATTGCTCATTGAAGCGTATAGTCCCCCGAAACCTTTGGCTTCATTTATGAAAACTCATGCATCGCTGCGTGAAAACAGCAATGCAACAGTTTTCGCTGCACCCTGTTTGCAACATGATTGATGTGTCATATATTTATTGCATGACTCATCATGTCGCACGGATTGACAGATACGTCAGTATTACTGATGTATCTGGTGGCGCAAAACTGAAGCATTGCTGGAGTTGTGTCAGAAATGCTGCATATGGGGCAAGCCCCATGTGAAAGGGCCTGCGTCAGTGTTACGCCTGCCATGAGCCGGGGTAAGCTTTTCACCTAATGGTGTCCTAGAAGTGACACGCTGAAATCTTATATATTTCAATGCATCACTTCTAGAAGGCTTTGAAGCAGGGGTTGCCCACCCTGCATACGTTATACCTGATGCTGGTATAATGTAGAGCAGGGGTTTGTAAAGTGACGATGTGTCACTTTGTACATAGGGCGCAATTTGACACATACTTTATGCCCGTGCTGCGTCACCAAAAATGACGCAACAGCGGCACAAAAGTAACGCAGTTGCTCATAAATAAGCCCCAAAATGTTACCTTGAACGGTCAATTATACATCTTGTGAGTGCTACGTTTTTGCTGTAAATTCAAAGATAATGTGCAGTGCAAAAATATGAAATCACTTACTTTTTACATAACGTATGTTGATCAGATAGCCTTAGGGTTATTTTGAACGGTTTCCATTGCTACTATTACCACCATATGTACAATATGATCTAAGCGGGGATCAATAAGAAAATGCTTAGATTTGTGTGCATACTGAACTTGAAAGGGATCTTTGATCTTTGTACAAGAAATAACATTAGCACAAGTTTTATATGAACGTTAGCTCATAAACATCACATTCACCCACAGTATACAGCGATAGTAAGGTATTCAACCCATCTGCTAGTTCATCCATAGCCAAAACTGAAAGAATGCTCAAATAATTATTAACTCGTGTGAGTCTCTTCCAATGTGTCTGTGATGCGGGCATGCTTTAGTTAAAGTGGCATGTTCTGTTGAAAGGCAACAAAGTCATTTGAAGAGCCGGGACAAGAACCAGTGTAAAGAAAAGGATTTCATGTGGGATTTGCTGACGTCAGGAATGTGTGCATTTGAATTGGCCACTAAGCAATCGTGAAATAAATTAGACAGGAGAACATTTTCAACACTCTGCCTCATTTGTTTAAGTATTTCTATTTCAGAGTTTGAGAGAACTGCTCGAAATGCTGCTGCCTGCGAGTGAACATTGGAATGACAAAAGTTTACAAGAACTCTGGGCCTTATTTGGAGTTTGGCTAACGGAGTTCACTCCGTCGGGATGGCGGACGAAGGACATTATCTCCTTCATCCCAGGGACTGCTACTTTCCAAATTTAAAGTTATTCCCACGCCCTGGGAATAACTCTCTGCTTTGACGGAGGCCGCTGCCAGGGTGGTTCGTGTCAATCTAGGAAAAGTTTGACGAACAGTACTGTAAACTATGAATGCTGTCCGTCAAACTTTTACACGTATTTTGTTTTTCAAAAATAAAACTTACGAATTGAGAGTTTGTCTTAAAAAAAACAAAAATACTAATGACCACCGTATCCTTGGAGTTTTCTTGCGAGGTGTGGGGGTAATTTTGTTTTTTTTTTCCTGTCCTTACTGCCAGTATTTTCCTGGTGTTGACAGACAGGGACAAAAGGCCTAAATAGAACCAATGTTGAAGTTGTTTCTAGACAGCCGCTACTCGAGGGTATCGTGGCGGTCGTCCGCCGGTCGGCAATCGTTCCGATTGCCGGCCGGGCAAACTTGGGCCACAATATGGTGGCGGTGCCTAGCAGGCACTGCCATCTATATTAGGATGTATGGGTTTTAAGGTCTTTCCATGGCTGTGATATCGCCATGGAAAGGCTGGTGGGGATTTGCATTGGGGGCCGGTTGTGGACCCCTGGGGGGGTAGGTGGGTGGAGGATGCACTTGGGGGGTACCCATGGTACCCCCTCTATTTCCATGCACAAGGTGGCAGTCACCGCTCTACGAGGGGCTGCACCCCTCGTAGTGCCTCTGAAACTATATTAGGAGAGGAGGACCTCTGTGCACATCAAACACCCTTCTTTAATGTCTCCTCCACTTCAGAGGCCAAACTGAGTATTAGTACTGGACTTCTGACACTCTAAAGTCAGTTCAATTTTGGACCTGTGACCACTCTGCCAGGCAGAACTGCTGTTCTGCTAAAGGACTGCCACTCTGCTGAACTGCTGTTTGCTGGACTCCGGCTTTGCTGTGCTGCCCTGCTGCCTCTTGCCTGGGTGAGAAGTTCTGGACCTCAATCATTTGAACCCAGAGTGACTCCAAGGGCTGACTGGCCTCCTGATCTGAAGTCTCAGGGACATATAAGACTTTCAACCAGTCTACTTCAACACGTGGACTCTACAGCTTGTTAGTCTGCCCTTCCAAATGGTGCCGCCCCAGTCCTGCTCTTGGAATTGGGCCTAGGTCTTTGCTGCAGTGGAACTAATTCATCATCTATTGTGAAAGCATAATCAATGCATCACCACTGTTGCGGGAACAGGAATGATGCATCGCACTAGGAACCGGATCAGCCACTTCAGAACCCACACACCAGTGCCACTGCATTGAGAAGATCAACGCCTCACCCCTTACGGCATGGGGAAACCAGGTACATCACCTCACAATTTCTGCATCTTGGAGCTAGAGCATCTCCTTCAGAACCGTCGCATCACTACAGTTGCGTGGAGAAATTCGAGACATCACCCCAACTACGAGGAGAACACTGAGGGATCACTCAGCAGCACCCCTCATCTTTGTCAACACAGACCAAGGATTAAGGTCTGTTTGTTCAGTGAACCTCACTGGGTCCCTGTATTTGTGCTGTGCTCCATCACAGTCAGCGTGAACTCTTGTCCGGTGTGACCAGACATCCCATTTAAGCGTTTACTGCTTCTAAGCTTTATTTTTAAATGTATTCTTCAAAAATGTATGTCTTGACTTCAACTCACTCACTTCTTGTCATTTTAGTATTGTTTTATTTATTAAATTAAGTGCTGCTTTTCTAAATTGGTGTTGGTTCTTTTTAGGTGATGTTTTCACTGTTCTACTGTTTTAAATGTTGCACAAATACTTTACACACTGCCTCTAAGTTAAGCCTGACTGCTCTGTGCCATGCTACCAGAGGGTGAGCAAAGATTAATTTAGGGTTGTCTGATCCATAAACTGACTACTATTGTGATTGCTGTTTGACTTAGGGTAAAAGACTCAATCAGTCAACAACCTAACGTCTAACCAGTAGTAATATTGCTGCATTCAATTACTAATTATTTATAATATAAACCATACTGCCAGTGGTCGAGCAAAAGTTGCCAGAATCTCTGGACTTGGACAACGGTCATTGGAAGCTGTAAAAGCAGCAACCCAAACTAGAACACAGAGCTATCTTAAAAAATGCAGAGACAACACATTAGCTTTCTTTACCTGCTGCACAGCAGAACTCACAACCTTACCTTTGATCAACTTTTAGAGTTTCAGGGAGCACACAGGGACAGCAGAAGAGACAAGAATTCCAAAACAGGACTGAGACGAATAATAGAATTGATGTTATGTCATAAGTAAGCTAGAAAAATCGTGGAGACAGGCAAGAAGCATGGTACATATATGTATGGGGAACACAAATGCAAGACTTTTCTACTGAAGAAATTCCTTGAGTTATGACCAAGTCTGAGAAAAATAGGACAACTACTCTGGACTACCTGAGCCCGCAACTATGCGGGGAAACGGCCATTACAACACAGACTGATTAACATATGCAATTTCACAGTAAGTATAACAACGCTTGCCTGAACACGCATCTACCTTAATCACGCATATGCGTGGTTAAGGCAGATAGTGATCTAGTGTCCTGTTGGGCGGGTAAAGGAAGCATCCAAGCAGGAAGCTCCAGATGCAGACAGAAAAGTGGGGCTGAGAACATGTTTAAAGGGGTAGTTTTTAGGGCTCAGGGCGGGGGGGATTTGTGGTAGTTTTTGGAACAGGGGCAGGATTTCAGGCCTCAGAGCAGGAGTGGGGGTTGGGGTAGTTTTAAGGGGTGGGGCCGGTTTGGGGTGTCATTTTTAGGGGTGGGAGTTGATTTTAGGGTTCAGGGCTGGGGGTCGAGCAGTCTTTTAAAAAGACGTTAGGGTTTTGGGGCGAGGGCGGGTGTCAGGGGTAGTTGTATGGGCTGGGGTTGAGGGGTTTTAGGACTGGGGTTTAGTTTTAGTGCTCTTGGTGGGAAAGGGGTGGGGACATTTTAATGGCTACATGAGGTAAGTTTTAGAGCTCAGGATGGGATGGCTGGTGTCAGGTTCGTTTTTGGTAAGGGGCAGGGCTTTAGGGCCGGGATGGTCATTTTAAGGGCAGACTAGGGTCGGTTTTAGGGCTCAGAGCGAGGGGGCAGATATGGGGATAACATTTTGGGACTTAGTTCAGGGAGGAGAGGTAGTAGTAATTTACCATGCATATCCCTTTAGCAAACATGCCTTTTCAACAAAATTTGTTGCAGAGGCATGTGTGGTAAAGGGATCCATGATTAAGGCGCATTCATTGTTGGGACCACATTGTAGAGGCACACGTGGTTCAGTCATGCATGCTTTTGTCGTACAACCACTATGCTAATTGCAATGATGGCAAGTCCATGGAATTTAACAACCTTGTTTCATTGGAAAACCTCCAAGACTCTGGAGAAGTAGCATTTTAGTGCCCTATATTTATTACTAATCATTTGCTAATCCGTGTGCTTAAATACTATTTTGTGTGTTAACAGGTGGCAGTATATCCACATAAAGAAGTCACATTTGAGATATTCATGACATACTCCTTAGCTTATGTTGTATGCAAGGTAACTAGGGGCCCATTATGATGGCAGGCGGATTGCCCCTGCCAGACTGGCGGTGACCACCGCCAGCCTGGCGGGAGCAATCCGCCCGCCATCATCTCTCGTTTCCCCCCCGCCATATTAGTATGGCTGGGGGGACCATGGCGGACGGAAAGACCGTCCGCCGCTTTTCAGCCCCGGTCGCCTTGCCGCCGGGGCAGAAAAGGAATAATATGGTGGTATCAGACACCGCCATTCATATTATCATGGGCATTTTTCAATGCCTTTCCATGGCGGCAATGCCGCCACGGAAAGGCTGGCAGACTTCACTCTGGGGGCCCCGTGCAGGATGTGCCCGCCACTGTGGTGGGCACATCCTAATACCACCCCCGGGACCCCCGCCCTTATGGCGGGCGGTCCCATTCCCCGTCAGGATGGCGGGTGGGCAAAGTCCGCCCGCCATCCTAATGACCCCCTAAATGTTATTTTAGCATAGGCCTAACTACAGGGAGGCCTCGGAATTTTTTTCATTGTAACTCTAATGTTAATTCTGAAATGCTTTCATGTTTCTTTTATTTCATTGCAGGTGCCTTACAATCTACACAGTTAGGAGAAAAGCTCAGTGTTTGGTTTAGCAATGTTAACTTTGAAATTAGTTGGATACCTGTTATAGTTTACATGGTGTGTTAGGGTGAGAAAGAGCCTTCAATACCTGGCCGATTGGACAGTTACTATCTCCAAGGTTGTACAGCTGTGTGAGCCTTTGTTTGGCGATGAAAAAGTAGGGAGTCTACCTGTCCCCAGAAGATGGCCAAACCTGATAGGCTCCAAGGTTGGGGAGTTAGAGGAAGGATGTTCCAATGGGATTTCAATGCTTCTTTTATATGTTTTATCTGTTTACCTGACCTGACTTCGCTGATGGAAGTCTTTTCCTTAACTCTGCTGATAATCCTGTCTTTGGTTTTTTGACTTGTTTCTTGAACATTTCTTCTTTCTCTATGATCTTTAATTTGGTTTAATTAAAACGTATAACTTCAACTTGAAATGGCCCCCTCTCTATGCTTGATGCTTTATTTTGAACAGTATAGGTTAATTTATGTAATCTATACTTATTTTGTTCTGCATACTTTACATTGCTATGTTTTGCATTTGTATCTACATTTTATATAACTTCAGAATGAACAGTTCATTTGATATTAATGCTCACTTGATAAATTGATTTACTGAAAGTTTGTAACCTTGAAAGATCTGCTAATAAATCGTAATTGTTCTGACACTAACCTCTGTCATTCTTGTAGACCCAAATTGGTTTCACTGTAGTTTAACTTGTTGTGCTGATGTTAGCTCCTTCAATACACTGTTTGTTGATCAAAGGACCATAGGACCAGTCCAGTAGTGTGACTAGTTTGAAGAGTACACCAGAGCCTACATGTATAGAATGCTGCACCCGATCAATTAGTTGCAATGAGGATGGTTAGTCACTGTCGAGAAGGGAGTAAGAAATACCCCAGAAAGACTTATTCTTGCCCACCCCACCTATGTCCTTAAAGTCTGTGGTCCAGTTTGGGCTATGAGCGGTGTTTTAGTGGTTCTGAAAGAGGTTGCAGTGTCCTAGGAGTGAGAATGAGCAGGGCTATGTGCCATTAATGAATCACTGACAAAATATTGACGTTGAAAATATCGACCTACAGGAATAGCGATGCAGAAATATCGAAGGCAAGAATATCAACATCCTATCAACAACATGGTAAGTACAAAAATATCGAGAACAAATATAGATGTTAAAAATATTGATGTTAAAAATATTTTTTTCCTGTAAAAATATACATGTAAAATAAAGTAAATAACACTAATAAATAAAATAAACATAGTTAAAAATATCTAATAATGTTTAAAATTAATAAATAATACATATATAATAATAATAATAATACATTAATTAAACATATACAGAAAATATATATTATACACGCACTTAACAATAAGTTATAATATTTATTTTAATAATTTATAAATTAATAAAAAATGGTATACATTACAAATACAATTACAGACATAAAACATACACATGAATACAAAGTAAAGAATGATGTTTAATAAATTAGAAAAAATGAATATACCTTTAATATTTTTCACATTAATTATATACTACATTATCTAAATTTATACAAAAAAATTAAATAACTAAATAAATAAAAATACTATTCAAAATCCATAAGTAAAAAAAATACATTAAAAAAAATGTTGGATAGCACAGAACTTAAAATTACCATTCCCACTCCAGAGAGCACAATAGTAGAGAAACCGTTGTATAAGAGTAGAGGTAAAAATTACTATTCCAACTCCAGAGAGTGCAACAGTAGGGAAAACATTGGATAGCATAGGGGTAAAAATTACTATTACAACTCCAGAGAGTGCAACAGTAGGGAAAACATTGGATAGCGTAGGGGTAAAAATTACTATTCCAACTCCTGAGAGTGCAACAGTAGGGAAAGCGTTGGATAGCGTAGGGGTAACAATCACTATTCCCACTCCACAACATATAAGACATATAAGACTTTCAACCAGTCTACTTCAACACGTGGACTCTACAGCTTGTTAGTCTGCCCTTCCAAATGGTGCCGCCCCAGTCCTGCTCTTGGAATTGGGCCTAGGTCTTTGCTGCAGTGGAACTAATTCATCATCTATTGTGAAAGCATAATCAATGCATCACCACTGTTGCGGGAACAGGAATGATGCATCGCACTAGGAACCGGATCAGCCACTTCAGAACCCACACACCAGTGCCACTGCATTGAGAAGATCAACGCCTCACCCCTTACGGCATGGGGAAACCAGGTACATCACCTCACAATTTCTGCATCTTGGAGCTAGAGCATCTCCTTCAGAACCGTCGCATCACTACAGTTGCGTGGAGAAATTCGAGACATCACC
The DNA here is from genome assembly GCF_964263255.1 of Lissotriton vulgaris. Classification (NCBI taxonomy): domain Eukaryota; kingdom Metazoa; phylum Chordata; class Amphibia; order Caudata; family Salamandridae; genus Lissotriton; species Lissotriton vulgaris. The sequence goes on from NC_141694.1 coordinate 506,356,368, forward strand.
CCAACTACGAGGAGAACACTGAGGGATCACTCAGCAGCACCCCTCATCTTTGTCAACACAGACCAAGGATTAAGGTCTGTTTGTTCAGTGAACCTCACTGGGTCCCTGTATTTGTGCTGTGCTCCATCACAGTCAGCGTGAACTCTTGTCCGGTGTGACCAGACATCCCATTTAAGCGTTTACTGCTTCTAAGCTTTATTTTTAAATTTATTCGTCAAAAATGTATGTCTTGACTTCAACTCACTCACTTCTTGTCATTTTAGTATTGTTTTATTTATTAAATTAAGTGCTGCTTTTCTAAATTGGTGTTGGTTCTTTTTAGGTGATGTTTTCACTGTTCTACTGTTTTAAATGTTGCACAAATACTTTACACACTGCCTCTAAGTTAAGCCTGACTGCTCTGTGCCATGCTACCAGAGGGTGAGCAAAGATTAATTTAGGGTTGTCTGATCCATAAACTGACTACTATTGTGATTGCTGTTTGACTTAGGGTAAATGACTCAATCAGTCAACAACCTAACGTCTAACCAGTAGTAATATTGCTGCATTCAATTATTAATTATTTATAATATAAACCATACTGCCAGTGGTCGAGCAAAAGTTGCCAGAATCTCTGGACTTGGACAACGGTCATTGGAAGCTGTAAAAGCAGCAACCCAAACTAGAACACAGAGCTATCTTAAAAAATGCAGAGACAACACATTAGCTTTCTTTACCTGCTGCACAGCAGAACTCACAACCTTACCTTTGATCAACTTTTAGAGTTTCAGGGAGCACACAGGGACAGCAGAAGAGACAAGAATTCCAAAACAGGACTGAGACGAATAATAGAATTGATGTTATGTCATAAGTAAGCTAGAAAAATCGTGGAGACAGGCAAGAAGCATGGTACATATATGTATGGGGAACACAAATGCAAGACTTTTCTACTGAAGAAATTCCTTGAGTTATGACCAAGTCTGAGAAAAATAGGACAACTACTCTGGACTACCTGAGCCCGCAACTATACGGGGAAACGGCCATTACAACACAGACTGATTAACATATGCCATTTCACAGTAAGTATAACAACGCTTGCCTGAACACGCATCTACCTTAATCACGCATATGCGTGGTTAAGGCAGATAGTGATCTAGTGTCCTGTTGGGCGGGTAAAGGAAGCATCCAAGCAGGAAGCTCCAGATGCAGACAGAAAAGTGGGGCTGAGAACATGTTTAAAGGGGTAGTTTTTAGGGCTCAGGGCGGGGGGATTTGTGGTAGTTTTTGGAACAGGGGCAGGATTTCAGGCCTCAGAGCAGGAGTGGGGGTTGGGGTAGTTTTAAGGGGTGGGGCCGGTTTGGGGTGCCATTTTTAGGGGTGGGAGTTGATTTTAGGGTTCAGGGCTGGGGGTCGAGCAGTCTTTTAAAAAGACGTTAGGGTTTTGGGGCGAGGGCGGGTGTCAGGGGTAGTTGTATGGGCTGGGGTTGAGGGGTTTTAGGACTGGGGTTTAGTTTTAGTGCTCTTGGTGGGAAAGGGGTGGGGACATTTTAATGGCTACATGAGGTAAGTTTTAGAGCTCAGGATGGGATGGCTGGTGTCAGGTTCGTTTTTGGTAAGGGGCAGGGCTTTAGGGCCGGGATGGTCATTTTAAGGGCAGACTAGGGTCGGTTTTAGGGCTCAGAGCGAGGGGGCAGATATGGGGATAACATTTTGGGACTTAGTTCAGGGAGGAGAGGTAGTAGTAATTTACCATGCATATCCCTTTAGCAAACATGCCTTTACAACAAAATTTGTTGCAGAGGCATGTGTGGTAAAGGGATCCATGATTAAGGCGCATTCATTGTTGGGACCACATTGTAGAGGCACACGTGGTTCAGTCATGCATGCTTTTGTCGTACAACCACTATGCTAATTGCAATGATGGCAAGTCCATGGAATTTAACAACCTTGTTTCATTGGAAAACCTCCAAGACTCTGGAGAAGTAGCATTTTAGTGCCCTATATTTATTACTAATCATTTGCTAATCCGTGTGCTTAAATACTATTTTGTGTGTTAACAGGTGGCAGTATATCCACATAAAGAAGTCACATTTGAGATATTCATGACATACTCCTTAGCTTATGTTGTATGCAAGGTAACTAGGGGCCCATTATGATGGCAGGCGGATTGCCCCTGCCAGACTGGCGGTGACCACCGCCAGCCTGGCGGGAGCAATCCGCCCGCCATCATCTCTCGTTTCCCCCCCGCCATATTAGTATGGCTGGGGGGACCATGGCGGACGGAAAGACCGTCCGCCGCTTTTCAGCCCCGGTCGCCTTGCCGCCGGGGCAGAAAAGGAATAATATGGTGGTATCAGACACCGCCATTCATATTATCATGGGCATTTTTCAATGCCTTTCCATGGCGGCAATGCCGCCACGGAAAGGCTGGCAGACTTCACTCTGGGGGCCCCTTGCAGGATGTGCCCGCCACTGTGGTGGGCACATCCTAATACCACCCCCGGGACCCCCGCCCTTATGGCGGGCGGTCCCATTCCCCGTCAGGATGGCGGGTGGGCAAAGTCCGCCCGCCATCCTAATGACCCCCTAAATGTTATTTTAGCATAGGCCTAACTACAGGGAGGCCTCGGAATTTTTTTCATTGTAACTCTAATGTTAATTCTGAAATGCTTTCATGTTTCTTTTATTTCATTGCAGGTGCCTTACAATCTACACAGTTAGGAGAAAAGCTCAGTGTTTGGTTTAGCAATGTTAACTTTGAAATTAGTTGGATACCTATTATAGTTTACATGGTGTGTTAGGATGAGAAAGAGCCTTCAATACCTGGCCGATTGGACAGTTACTATCTCCAAGGTTGTACAGCTGTGTGAGCCTTTGTTTGGCGATGAAAAAGTAGGGAGTCTACCTGTCCCCAGAAGATGGCCAAACCTGATAGGCTCCAAGGTTGGGGAGTTAGAGGAAGGATGTTCCAATGGGATTTCAATGCTTCTTTTATATGTTTTATCTGTTTACCTGACCTGACTTCGCTGATGGAAGTCTTTTCCTTAACTCTGCTGATAATCCTGTCTTTGGTTTTTTGACTTGTTTCTTGAACATTTCTTCTTTCTCTATGATCTTTAATTTGGTTTAATTAAAACGTATAACTTCAACTTGAAATGGCCCCCTCTCTATGCTTGATGCTTTATTTTGAACAGTATAGGTTAATTTATGTAATCTATACTTATTTTGTTCTGCATACTTTACATTGCTATGTTTTGCATTTGTATCTACATTTTATATAACTTCAGAATGAACAGTTCATTTGATATTAATGCTCACTTGATAAATTGATTTACTGAAAGTTTGTAACCTTGAAAGATCTGCTAATAAATCGTAATTGTTCTGACACTAACCTCTGTCATTCTTGTAGACCCAAATTGGTTTCACTGTAGTTTAACTTGTTGTGCTGATGTTAGCTCCTTCAATACACTGTTTGTTGATCAAAAGACCATAGGACCAGTCCAGTAGTGTGACTAGTTTGAAGAGTACACCAGAGCCTACATGTATAGAATGCTGCACCCGATCAATTAGTTGCAATGAGGATGGTTAGTCACTGTCGAGAAGGGAGTAAGAAATACCCCAGAAAGACTTATTCTTGCCCACCCCACCTATGTCCTTAAAGTCTGTTGTCCAGTTTGGGCTATGAGCGGTGTTTTAGTGGTTCTGAAAGAGGTTGCAGTGTCCTAGGAGTGAGAATGAGCAGGGCTATGTGCCATTAATGAATCACTGACAAAATATTGACGTTGAAAATATCGACCTACAGGAATAGCGATGCAGAAATATCGAAGGCAAGAATATCAACATCCTATCAACAACATGGTAAGTACAAAAATATCGAGAACAAATATAGATGTTAAAAATATTGATGTTAAAAATATTTTTTTCCTGTAAAAATATACATGTAAAATAAAGTAAATAACACTAATAAATAAAATAAACATAGTTAAAAATATCTAATAATGTTTAAAATTAATAAATAATACATATATAATAATAATAATAATACATTAATTAAACATATACAGAAAATATATATTATACACGCACTTAACAATAAGTTATAATATTTATTTTAATAATTTATAAATTAATAAAAAATGGTATACATTACAAATACAATTACAGACATAAAACATACACATGAATACAAAGTAAAGAATGATGTTTAATAAATTAGAAAAAATGAATATACCTTTAATATTTTTCACATTAATTATATACTACATTATCTAAATTTATACAAAAAAATTAAATAACTAAATAAATAAAAATACTATTCAAAATCCATAAGTAAAAAAAATACATTAAAAAAAATGTTGGATAGCACAGAACTTAAAATTACCATTCCCACTCCAGAGAGCACAATAGTAGAGAAACCGTTGTATAAGAGTAGAGGTAAAAATTACTATTCCAACTCCAGAGAGTGCAACAGTAGGGAAAACATTGGATAGCATAGGGGTAAAAATTACTATTACAACTCCAGAGAGTGCAACAGTAGGGAAAACATTGGATAGCGTAGGGGTAAAAATTACTATTCCAACTCCTGAGAGTGCAACAGTAGGGAAAGCGTTGGATAGCGTAGGGGTAACAATCACTATTCCCACTCCACAAAGTGCAACAGTAGGGAAAACTTTGGATAGCGTAGGGGTAACAATTACTATTCCAACTCCAGAGAGTGCAACAGTAGGGAAAGCGTTGGATAGCGTAGGGGTAAAAATTCATATTCCCACTCCAGAGAGTGCAACAGTAGGGAAAGTGTTGGATAGCGGGTGGATAAAAGTTACTATTCCCACTCCAGTGAGTGCAACAATAGGGAAAACATTGGATAGCGTAGGGGTAAAAATTACTGTTCCCACTCCAGAGAGTGTAACAGTAGAGAAAACGTTGGATAGTGTAGGGGTAAACATTACTATTCCAACTCCAGAGAGTGCAACAGTAGGGAAAGCATTGGATAGCTTAGGGGTAAAAAATACTATTCCCACTCCGGAGAGTGCAACAGTAGGGAAATCGTTGGATGGCGTAAAGGTAAAAATTTCTATTCCAACTCCAGAGAGTGCAACACTAGGGAAAATGTTGGATAGCGTAGGGGTAAAAATTACTATTCCAACTCCAGAGAGTGCAACAGTAGGGAAAACGTTGGATAGCGTAGGGATAAAAACTTACTATTCCAACTCCAGAGAATACAACAATAGGGAAAGCGTTTTATAGCATAGGAGTAAAAATTACTATTCCAACTCCAGTGAGTGCAACAGTAGGGAAAGTGTTGGATAGCGTAGAAATTAAATAGAACATACTTATAAATAATTGTTGTAAATAAAATAATTAAAAATGTAATTTTTAAATAAATACATCATTTGAAAATACCCATTAATAATTACTAAAAACATAATGACAATTGAATAATTAATTAACAATAAATTAACAATAAATATCAATAAATATTATTTAAGAAATATACATGACCAAATAATAAATATTGAACACTAAAATATTTTTCAAAACAAAAACATATTAATAATTAAAAATTGATTAACAATTAAAAAAGTTGTAAACAAAAAACAAATTAAATAAAAAATACTTTTAGTTAAAAATTATTTAACAATTAATAAAATGAATTTCCAATTATTAAAAAGTAAATACCAATTATAAATTACCAATTACCAATTTAAATAAATTAATTACCAATTTAAAAATTTAAATAACAATTAAAAAATGTAATTACCAATTACAAACCTTAATTACGAAATAAAAAAAATTATTGCCAATTAAAAAATGTAACTACCAATAACAAACCTTAATTACCAATTAAAAAAATGAATTAGCAATTAAAAAAAATTATTAGCAATTAAAATATTTAATTTCCAATTAATATTTAATTGTAAATAAAATAATTATCAGTATCAATTAAAAATAAATAATTACTTAATTACAATTAAATTACTTCCCACCCAATTCCCCTATAAACCCACAACCCGCTACAGAACTTAAACGCAAAAATGAGTTTAAATTAATTTACAATTACTAAAAATTAATAATGAATTTACTATAATTAAATTACTTCCCGCCCTATTCCCCTATAAACCCACAACCCACTCCTGTGCTGAAACATAAAATTAAATTAAATATAACATTTTTAATATATAATAAACAGTACACATATAATTTAAAACAAATAAAAAACTTAACAAAAAACATATAACACATACATATAAAATACATATAAAATACATAACAACAAACAGATATTGATATTAGCAACATCGAAATTAGTAACATGTAAATAATTGTTTTCGATATTACTAACTTCAATATTACTTACATCGATATAAAAAAAATCGATATTACTTACCTTAGGGTCGATATTCTGTCCAACGATATTCTTGACCTCTAAATTTTTCACCTTCGATATTTTTCACTCCATATTAATGTTGGCCGATAATTTGGAATCGATATTTTGACTTTGCCCCGTCATTATTTGTGTGTTGTCAAGATTTGTGGCATTTGTGCTGACACAGAGTTTCTTGAGGTGAGGTCTCCATTTTGGGCCCAAAAAGGCTGTGAAGCTGAATGGAAGAATGAATGTGCTTCTGTGTGTTTATTGCTTGATCATATAAATGTAGATGCCCGCCACAGTGGCGGGCACATCCTGTATTTTTAGCATTGTGGCGGGCGGTGCTCTCTGCACCGCCCGCCACAATGCTAAAAATGCATTTCACCATTTCAATTTACAAAGCGGCAGGCACCGCGCGGTGCCTGCCGGTTTGTAAATGCAAATCCGCCCGTGTGCACCCCCCACCTCTCCGTCACTCTGGGGGCCCGCAGGGAGCCCCCAGAGTGAAGACCGCAGGCCTTTCCGTGGCAGCATCGCCGCCGCGGAATGGCACCTATATACAAACATCATAATATGGCTGGCGGTGTCTGATAGACACCGCCACAATATTATTCCTTTTCCGCCCCGGCCACAAGGCGACCGGGGCGGAAAAGCGGCAGACGGTCTCTTCGTCTGCCGAAATATTAGTATGGCGGGGGGAAAACTAGTGTGGATGTTGGGCGGATTGCCTCCGCCAGGGCGGCGGTGGCTACCGCCAGCCTGGTGGAGGCAATCCGCTCGACATCGTAATGACCCCCTAAGTGTATTGCGGTTTAACTCGCCTGTTAAGGTTTGTGCTGTTTGTCCATGAGGCACTTATTGCCTCACTATTAAGATAGGGAACTATTAAAGTAAGTAAGTGAGAGTGTACTAACAGTGATTGGGTTTGGTAAACCCTTTTGCCCAAAGGAGAAACTACATTAGGCAGGGTGGCTTCCCGCTGGTCGAGATTTCACTTGGGTGTGCATGGTAGCATCTGAAAAGCGCTATTCGCTGTCTACCCTCTAGAATGAGCAGAACGTGAAATGTCTATAGTTGGATAGACAACCGTTAATTGTTTTTGCTTGAGTTTATAAAGTTGTATTGTGTTATTTTGTGCAAAGCTAAATGTGAATGAGGGTGAACCGCTGTATGGTCCTGTAAGCCACATCATAAGGTGCTACACTGCTATTGTTATTGGTCTGTTGATGTATGTGCTCCGCTGACATTGGGCAACATGTTGGAGGCTGTCTAGGAGGTTAGTCTAGAGAGCGCAGTGCTGAGATTGGATTCTGTTATTCCTCCATATTAAATTGTGATTTGCTGAGAACTTTTGCTTTTTTCGATTGAATGTTTGGTTTTTTACGACACCGAAGTTGAAGTAAAAATGAAACGTTTCATCACATTGAGCTATTTCTTTAGGGGCGATGTACAAGTGCCTGTTTGTAAGTTTGAGGAAACTCGTCCAGAGGGCATACTACATGATTACATGGCAATACATTTCAGTCTCAAAAGAGCATTTGCCTTACACAATGGGCAAGATCACTGAGAAAGAATGGTCCTTGCAATTCCCTCAATATGGTACATTTCATTTGAACATAATAGAGAATTTGAGGAGAGTATTACATGACATAAAGACTCCACATAGACCTGCAAAGTATGTGGATTTGAATGCAAGGAAGCTTGCTGTACATGCGAAAGACAAGGACAAATGTCACAGTTCAGCTAGAAAGGACAGTTTGTAGTTGCATGGATGCTAAGTGGGATTCTGCGCAACAGGTATGGAGGAGAGATATGACTAACAGAGTTAGGATGAACCCTATATTAACAAATAATAAAACAGCCAAGGAGAAAGCACAAAGGGAGGGTGATGTCGATATGCAGTCCGAGGTGAGCATGGATAACGACTCAGGTGATGATGTCTTTGAGACTTGCTGTTGTCTCGACGGCCCACATATAACGTAGTTCTGCCAGTCGGAGGCAATCCAACAGTTAATGGAAATAATACGACTGCACTTACTAATCCATTTCACGTCCAAATGGGGCAGTATCTACAACGACTCGAGTTGTGACAGTCCCAGTTCGACAGACCCAGTTGCGACAGCCTTAGCAGTGATGACTCCAGTTACAGCAGTAGGAATTCCTGTGGTCATAACTGTCCCTACAACCCTGGGTTCACAAAGAGGAAGAGTGCATCCGCACTCTATCCACTAGCAGTGGTTTCAACACCCACTACACAGGGAGTTACAGGACCTATAGATTTGGGAGCCCAGCCCACAGAAAGTGGAACTCTTGAGGAGATGGATCATAGGCCTGTGACACAAGCAACCACACGACCCTTAGATTTTGTTATATTAAATGTAGGGCTGAATGAGTTTCTAAAAAGAAATCTGGATGCAGGATATACAAATGGGTATCTGATAAAGGATTTTGTGTTTTTCTGCAAAAAGATCACCAAACATGCTATTACTGCCTATGAGTGGATAGAAAGGTTTGCTGAGTAATTTGGCTTTGACCTGTCCAAGAGTATGAATCTGCAAAAAATTGTCAGGCTACAAGTAAAGGATGACACTTTGACAAGCATGAAGACTCTTGATTTGAAGGCACATTTAAGGGAAGTACCAGTCAGTATAGAGAAATGGAGTCATCTGGAGAAAATTAGAGTTCCTTAGAAAAAAGAAAAAGAAGGAAAGGGAGGATTTGGCTTGAACATTGAGGAGAGGTAATCGGGGCAGTGTTTGAGGGGGAGAGGTGCACGTACTTGGAATTGGGGTGATCTTGCTAAATATACAAATCAATCTTCAAAACTGAGAGAGAATCTGATTTGTGGTACATGCAGTCTGAGCAGTTTGTGAAGATTTCAAATATATTGTGGGAAGATTGAATACTTTTTTAGGTGTTGCCCAGGCAGCACATGCAGTGTCTCATCAAGACACTTTGTATTCTGAATATGAGCTTTAAGCTCAACCCATTTTTAAGGACTGCCCCTGTTACAAGTGTTGTAACTTAGACAGTTCGGGAGCACAATTTTTGCTGGAGCACTAGAGACCAGTGCTGATGGTTTACAGAGCTCTGTTGTAAACAGAGCTGTAAATATTGCTGTTATCGTTCAACACTTGCTGTGCATTGTAGGATCGAGGTCTGTTTTTTTCCCTTGTTTTGTTTTGGCAGGACTGCTATGGGCTACACCAACTGCATACAGCAACAGACTTTACTGAACACATTTTAATGAGCAATTAGCATTGAATTTTTATTTTCTTTAGACAACATGTCCTCGTCTTGCACCGTTTACATTTTTTTTAAACTGAAAAGCAAGACAAAATAGTGGGCAAAAAGTCACCACATTAACTCCTTCAACCCACACATGCCAAATGGCATTTAAGTGCTCTACAAACACGAACACACTCTTTTATTTTTAGCCTTTTCACATACTGCAGATTAGTTTGCATCTACAGAAGGTAGTACAAGGTCTGTCACTGGCTCGTTCTCTCTCAAGCACACACTCACTTTTATTCGCAAGCCACATTTTGAAAAACTGTGTCCAACAGCGTTTGAAAAATAAACTTGCTCTTTGTTACTCCACCACTTTCCCTCACTAAAGTGCAGTTTGCCATTGAAGTATGTAGTACAAGGTCTCTCACTGGCCCTTTTACTCTTATGCACACAAGCACTATCAATTCATATGCATGTTCCATTAACTCTATTCACTCTGTCTATGACACCTACTTGTCTCTCTGTTTCTTTCATTCACACACACACACACACACACTTTCTTTCTAATCTTCATTATTACATACACTGTGCATTCCCATGTTCTTTCTCTCTCTTCCTCTCACATACACACACATATTTCTCTCTCTATTACTCCCTTTCTCTCTAGTAATTGCCATGGAGCCCCGTTGCAGAGTGTTGTAAAAAGGGGAGTGGCCTCTGAACACCTCTCTGCAACACATGTCACCCCAGGCCCCGCCTCCTTGATTTACTATTGAGCAAAATATACATCTAAAATCAGCCGAACTATGAATTCCGATTTACTCACCTGTTATCACCAAAGACCTCAGTGCTGCATCTTTGAGTCCAGTACGGACCCTGAAAAGTAAATCTAAGTGTACTTACCTGTAACTTGTATTTCCTTCCATAGGAATCTATTGTGTGGTTTTCACCAGAAAAGTTTCTGTCTAGTTTTGAAAGATACAAATATTCCTCTAAAATCAGCCGAACTACGAATTCCGATTTACTCACCTGTTATCAGGAGAGACCTCAGTGCTGCATCTTTCAGCCCACTACTGATCCTGAAAAGTAATTCTAACCGTACTTACAGTAACTTGAATTTCCTTCCAGAGGCTAACATTGACTGGTTTCACTTGGAAATTCTTCTAAGTGTGGAGTTTTGAACTTTAAAAAATTCCTCTAAAATCAGCCGAACTACGAATTCTGATTTACTCACCTGTTATCAGGAGAGACCTCAGTGCTGCATCTTTCAGCCTAGTACTGATCTTGAAAAATAATTTTAACCGTACTTACCAGTAACTTGAATTTCCTTTCATAGGATATAATTGCCTGCTACATAAAATACATATAAATCAAAAAATATATAAAATAAAAAATATATATTACAATTTCAATGTTTAAAAAAAAAATCAATTTATATTAAAAATATGTAATGTCATTTAAAAAATAAAATATCTAAAAATAAATACTTTAAAACAATGTAGTAAATCAGTATAAAACAATATAACAATTAATACATTTAAAAATTATCATTTACAAAACCTTTGAAATTCACTGAAAAAAACATAGGTTTCAGCCACGTTATAGTTAGGAATTAGCATTTAAAAAACCTTAGAAATTCACAGAAAAAACCATAGGTTTCACACATGTTATAGTTAGCTGGACATTTTTACTCATACAAAACCATTAAAATTCCCCCATTATAGTTAGTTCAGCTAAATATAACTCGCGCCATCGCAATGCACTGCTGATGACATCACATATTACATCACTCATGACATGGTCAGTGACATCACACATGACATCACTGATGACTTCTCGAATGACATCACTGATGAAATAATCCTTGTGAAAGAGTGGCAGACCTCCTCTTACTGTAATATAATCTTTGATACACACATTCAAAAATAGAAACTAACATTTTTAAAAAAGGGAGATACCAATACCAGTTACAACAACCTATTCAGTAATTCCAAGATCTACATACACATCAACTCATTCACCAACAGTTCTATATAGTCACTCATACATGGTCTCACTCATCATATGTAATCAAACACCTATACATCCTGTTACACACCGACATTCATCCATAGAGTTACTCACACATGCAAATAAACTATCAAACATCAATTTACTTGCATATACAGCTATACACACACCACTACACTTACTTCTACAGAAACGTACACATACTTACTCTCTTAAACAATCACATATAGGAACACATACATATTTATACAGGAACTCTTCCAATCTCTCACTCTCACATATACTCACTTATATACATCAATACTCACATATACTAGTTAAAACATATGTAGTTACTCATAAAGATACTATTAAGACAGTCATTCACTCACTAACACACCCATAAACACACTCATCCACCCATACAGTCCTGCACACATGCTGTCTTCAAAACACATACAAACAGTGAGTCAGTCATTCATGCATCTGTGCGCTAGGTAATACCCCCACCAAACCATACAGACACTCATTCTGATACTAAAAAAAAACAACTAATAACCCACATAGACACTCATGTCGCTACTCACCAAACCATGCAGCCACTTATACACAAAGTGAGACACTGATACAGATATTTACATATTTAAACATTACTCGCTAATACATGTATTCACTAAGATATACTTAATAAGTTATAGAATCAATTTTCAAAAAAAACAGCCATTTAGACACTTATTTACCCATTTATTCTTCCATCGACCTTTACATATAAATATATAAAAATATTTATTTTTCAGAAAGACCCACATTCACTGGATGATGTCATCAGTGATGTCAATTGAGATGTCATCAGTGATGTCATGAGTGATGTCACTGACCATGTCATGAGTGATGTAATATGTGAGGTCATCAGCAGTGCATTGCGGGCACGCAAGTTATAGTTAGCTGAACTAACTATAATGGGGGATTTCAATGGTTTTGTATGAGTGAAATGTCCAGCTAACTATAAAATGTGTGAAACCTATGATTTTTTCAGTGAATATATATATATATATATATATATATATATATATATATATATATATATATATATATATATATATATATATATATATATATATATATATATATATATATATATATATATATATATATATATATATATATATTTATATATATATATTACCTACTGGAGCTTACTAGTAGGTTGTTATAGTTAGGACCTATTTTCCATAGGAAATTCTCAACATTCTATTAGGAATAACTATGGCGCCGGATGATGAATCTTCGCAACATTTTCAAAACTGGTGGGGCGCTCCGGTCCGCTCCTATCCTTAAAGTCTCAGGGTGATTCGTCAAGACGGGGCCGAGAAAAAAGGGGGGTCCCAAAACATGTTTTCCCCATGCAATTTTCCATAGGAACCTTTAGTTGCAGCTACAGCCCGAACTGCTGAACAGAATTACACCAAATTTGGCAAAGCGGTAGTCCTTGGTTCTCACTCGTGCCCTTTGGTTAAATAGTGTAAATCTGTTCAGAAGTTTTTTTAGATATTAAAGGAAAAAAATACATATACCTCTAGGCGGAGCCTAACAACACATCTCATCGTGAGATCTGATTGGCTGTCAGCACTACATCCAAGAAATGTTGGCAGCCATCTTGGGAACAATATACATGATAGCACTTCATCAAAAAGGATTGCAGTTTTTAAGACGGTTTTAAGACTTTAGTTACATTATAAATCATATGTTGATGGTACAGTACTAATTTTAGGAATTGTGGTGTGTTCTAAGGTGATTTTACCATGTGAAAAAGCCTTCTGCTGGGATGTCATGAATCATGTTTGAGAGAAAACTATTTTCTCATGCTTTTCCCACAGAGGTTTGGAAGGTGATCTACAAGCTAAACGGGGAGCATATTTTCTGAAATTCACATTATCTTTCTCAGTCATGTGAGAATGAAGTCTGACATTCTCAGTAAACATGTACATCTAACAAGGGCAGAGACTGGCAGTTGATTCCTTTGTGTTCTACTGCAGCTTCCCAGCGTGTTCTAAAGAACAACTAGTGCGCTAACAGTCTGTCACGCCTGCCAGTCCTCCGTTTAGACCGCACTAGCCTTTTGCATGCATGCGCGAGGGAACGAGTCAGAAACAAAAGCCTAACCTCCCCGCACTACGTGGCTTCGCGTTCTAGTGTTTTGTTGTTCCTTGTTCCACGTCACTTCCGTACGAGCCGTTGCTGTTGTATGGTTCCGTCCGTATTACGGCTATCCCCTTTCTGATACTCGTATCTGATCCAGTAAAGCCGGCCACTGTTTTAACGGTCAACGGCTGCATACCAGTTCCCTGTTTGCTCCCTTTTCTTACCACCCTGTATTTCCTTCGTTCACTGAGTCCAAGGCGGCCCCCCTTTTCACAGTACCTACATTCGAAGCTGTCCCGTGTTGGAGAGCTGTTACCTTCCTGAGTTGGAGATTCGACTTCCCGAACCTTGGAGGGACTCTCGGCAGGGGTATTCATGGTTCCGCCCATCGGCCGGACACCTCGTAGTTCTGCCGGCCGGACGGACTTGTGGATCGCTGGTCTGGATTCACTCTGAGGGATTGTGGGAGTTGTAGTCCGCTAGGTCCTTTTTCTTTATGTTATTTTCTTTTCGTTTGGACTCACCGGTGCTATTTGGGAAGACTGGCAACCGTCGCAGTACGTGGGCAAGAAGACTGGGTAAAGCGCTATTCAGCACCACATTTATTATTATAACCCCATAGCAGTGCAGCTAGTTGTAACATGAGATGTGTTGCCTTTTTGCAGATGAGACATATATCATTCGCATTGCCTCTCGTCTGGACAGTCAGTATTCTTACTATTGAAACCTCTTGGTAAGAGAATCTTGATTACAGTTATTGTGTACTCTCTACTGCGCCCAACAGGTAATCATACATTATTGTTGTAGATAGGCATTCTTTTTGTGCACAGTTGCTGACTTACAAGTGCCACACGAGTCACATCCACTAGCTGCATACTATCTATCACTGTCAAGTAGGTAAGAATCTGTGTAAGGTTTCATATTTTATTATCTGTTTATGGTTGATTTGCATTTAAACCTACCCTTTCCTTTTAGTGCGTGTCTTCACCCTGAGGGATACGGGCCAGAGGAGTCCTGTTTTTTCCCTTCCTTTCCTTGTTTTGTTCCCTCCTTTCCCTCCATACCACCATTGCATTCTAGTGCTTGATAGATGCAATAGGTGCAGGGGGGAAGGGCTGGGCTTGTCGACGATTCTTGGCACTCCTGTGAAAAAGACGCTTGGACCCTTACACAGTCGTACTTATGACAACCGTATTGCACACCTGAAGCCATCTTGATTGGAATAAAGTGGTAACTCTTAAAACAATTAATTTAAAAAGGAACAAAATGAGGGGGTTCATTTTGCCATACAAAGTATGATTAGTGCTGCAGAAACAAAAATTAGGGCACATTTTGACTTCTCAAATACTCTTCTATTTCATTAAAAAATTCTGACATGCAGACTGAAACATGCACTTTCAAAACCAGCAGCAGACTTCCCTGGCGAGCAGTAGCTTTACTACAGTGATCTAATAAGCACCTAGAGTGCTAACATTCTGCATTTATGGCAAATGTGTTACACATTTGAATGCCTTCTTGATGGAATCAAAGTAAAAAACTGAAAGTATTTCCTACTGAGGAGACTGTGGTAAATAAGGAAATTAGGAAACTTCATAACAATATCACCCAGATGTAGCCCAAGTATAGCCCAATGACAGAATGTCCCAGAGTGTTCTATAGAACAACTAGAGCGCTAACAGTCTTACTTATGACAAAAGTATGGAACACCTGAAGCCAACTTGATTGGAATAAAGTGGCAACACTTAAAATATTTAATTTGCAAAGGAACAAAATGAGGGGCTTCATTTTGCCATAGAAATCATGATTAGTGCTGCAGAAAGAAACATTAGGGCACATTTTGACTTCTCAAATCCTCTTCTATTTCAGAAAAAATTCTAACATGCAGACTGGAACATGCACTTTGAATACCAGCAGCAGACTTCCCTAGCTTTACTACAGTGATCTAATGAGCAACTAGAGTGCTAAGATTCAGAATTTATGGCAAATCTGTGACACATGTGAATGCCCTCTTGATGGAACCAAAGTAAACAAGCATTGCGAATGCAAAAGGTCTCGCCCTCGTTTAAGTTAAAGCAATTCTGTTTGTACTTAGGTGGCTTTTTAGCTTTGCTTTTATTAGTGTTTTTCAAACTTTCATGTACATAACATGCATATGTATGCATATATGTATATGTATATGTATGCATGCATTTATATTTGTATTTATAAAGATATGCAGATTATATATATGTATGTATATATATTCACTGAAAAAATCATAGATTTCAGCCATGTTATAGTTAAAAATTAGCATTTAAAAAATCTTAGAAAATCAATGAAAAAACATAGGTTTCAGCCATGTTATAGTTCAAAATTAGCATTTAAAAAACCTTTGAAATTCACTGAAAAAACCATAGGTTTCACACATGTTATAGTTAGGAATTAGCATTTAAAAAACCTTAAATATTCACTGAAAAAACCATAGGTTTCACACGTTATAGTAAGCTGGACATTTCACTCAGACAAAACCATTGAAATTCCCCCGTTTTAGATCATTCAGCTAACTATAACTGGAGCACCCGCAATGCACTGCTGATGACGTCACATATTACATCACTCATGACATGGTCAGTGACATCACTCATGACATCACTGATGACATCTCAAATGACGTCACTGATGACATCATCCAGTGAATGTGTGTCTTTCTGAAAAAATAACATTGTTTATATATGTATATATATATATGTATATCTAAAAGTCGAAGGAAGAATAAATGGGTAAATAAGTGTCTAAATTTTTTTTATTTGTAAAATTGATTTTATAACTGATTTATTAAGTATATCTTAGTGAATACATGTATTAGCGAGTAATGTTTAAATATGTAAATATCTGTATCAGTGTCTTGATTTGTGTATAAGTGGCTACATGGGTTTGTGAGTAGCTACATGAGTGTCTATATGGGCATTAGTTGTTTTTTTGAGTATCAGAATACGTGCCTGTATGGTTTGATGGGGGTATTACTTAGTGCATAAATGCATGAATGACTGACTCACTGTTTGTATGTGTTTTGAAGACAGCATGTGTGCAGTACTGTATGGGTGGATGAGTGTGTGTATGGGTGTGTTAGTGAGTGAATGACTGCCACAATAGTGTCTTTATGAGTAAGTACATATGTTTTAAACAAGTATATGTGAGTATTGATGTATATAAGTAAGGACATATGACAGTGACAGATTAGTGAGAGTGACTGTATTAGAGAGTGAGTAGTAGAGAGCGAGTAGTACAGCACAGTAGATTAGTAGAGAGTGAGTAGTAGAGAGTGAGTAGTAGAGAGTGAATAGTAGAGAGTGAGTAGTAGAGAGAGAGTAGTAGAGAGTGAGTAGTAGAGTAGTAAAGAGTGAGTGGTAAAGAGTAGTAGGGAGTAGTAGAGTGAGTAGTAGAGAGTACTAGAGAGTGAGTAGTAGAGAGTGAGTAGTAGAGAGTAATGGATAGTGCAGTAGAGAGTAGTAGCGAGTGAGTAGTAGCAGAGAGTGTGTATTAGAGAGTAGAAGGGAAGTAGAGAGTGAGTAGTAGTGAGTGAGTAGTATAGAGTAGTAAAGTAGTAGAGAGTGAGTAGTAGAGAGTAGTAGAGAGTGAGTAATAGAGAGAGAGTAGTAGAGAGTAGTCATTCAGTGTCAGTCAGTTTCAGTCAGTCAGTGACAGTCAGTCAGTGTCAATGTCAGTCAGTCAATGTCAGTCAGTCAGTCAGTGTCAATCAATCAGTGTCAGTCAGTGTCAGTCAATCAATGTCAGTCAGTGTCAGTCAGTGTAAGTCAATCATTGTCCATCAATGTCAGTCAGTCGGTCAGTGTCAGTCAATCAGTTTCAGTCAGTGTCAGTCAGTCAGTGCCATTCAATCAGTGTCAGTCAGTGTCAGTCAGTCAGTGTCAGCCAATCAATATCAGTCAGTGTCAATCAGTCAGTGTCAGTCAGTCAGTGTCAGTCAGTCAGTGTCAGCTAGAGAAGCTCTGCTGACCTGGTTCTAAAGCAGCTCTGCTGACCTGTTTCTCTACCTCTAAAGCAGCTCTGCTGACCTGGTTTCTCTGGCTTTTGAGCAGCAGTGCTGACCTGGTTCTCTCTCTCTAAATCAGCTCTGCTGACCTGGATCACTGTCTCTATAGCAGCTCTGCTGACCTGGTTCTCTGGCTCTAAGGCAGAGTGAGTAGTAGAGTGAGTAGTAGAGAGTAGTGGATAGTGAGTAGTAGAGAGTGAGTTTTAGAGAGTGAGTAGTAGAGAGTGAGTAGTACGGCATAGTAGATAAGTAGAGAGTGAGTAGCCCAGCTCCTGCTCTCGCTCTGGCTTGCTGGTGAGACTGCAGATTTGGATGTGAATCATTTTATGCAAAGAACCTCGCGCTGTTGTATATTTATTTAGCCTGACTTGCGCTGTGCATTAATTAATTATTTTGACTCGCGCTGAGAATTCATTAATTATTTCGAGTCGCGCTGGGATTTAATTATTTAATTATTCATCTAAAGTTGCGCTGGGATTTATTTAATTAATTTAACCTAACGCTGGAAACTGATCTGTGCCCCCGGTGCCGTGGTGCTTCTGCTGCCCCTGCCTTAGTCTCCCTTTGACCCTCCATCTTGTTTACTCGCTCCCTAGCCCGCCCCTCCCCCCTGCTACCGCCTCCCAGCTGCTGCCCCTCCCACCCACGAACAGAGGGCTCCCTACCTCCTCTGACGCGCTGTGACTACCTGGACCTGATCCAGCACGGTCGCTTCCTGACCCCAGCTCCTGCTCTCGCTCTGGCTTGCTGGTGAGACTGCAGATTTGGATGTGAATCATTTTATGCAAAGAACCTCGCGCTGTTGTATATTTATTTAGCCTGACTTGCGCTGTGCATTAATTAATTATTTCGACTCGCGCTGAGAATTCATTAATTATTTCGAGTCGCGCTGGGATTTAATTATTTAATTATTCATCTACAGTTGCGCTGGGATTTATTTAATTAATTTAACCTAACGCTGGAAACTGATCTGTGCCCCCGGTGCCGTGGTGCTTCTGCTGCCCCTGCCTTAGTCTCCCTTTGACCCTCCATCTTGTTTACTCACTCCCTAGCCCGCCCCTCCCCCCTGCTACCGCCTCCCAGCTGCTGCCCCTCCCACGCTCCGCCCCCTTCCACCATCCATTTATGGCCAATGCCCCCACGCGCAGCGTCCACGCGCTACGGCCTCGCCGAAGGTGCGCCAAAGGTAAGCCCGTCTACGCCCGTCCGCGCCTGGACCGCGCCCAGCGCCAGACCCCCTGTCCCTCGCGTTCCCCAGCCCCCCCGCATTACCTATGATGCCGCCTCCCTCCTAGCCCTTGACCCCGGTCGCGCCCCCTCCTGCGTCCAAGCCGCTCCTGGACACACCCATGGACCTTTCTCCTGCTACTCCTGCAGATTCAGCGGCACCGACAACATCTCCGCCACGACCACACCACAGAATCCCGATCCCAACCACCTACAATGCATCCTTCTCAACACTCGATCGGTGCACAGGCACGCCATTGACCTATGGAACCTACTAGACACCTTCTCTCCAGACGTCGCCTTCCTTACGGAAACATGGATGAATGCCTCCTCAGCACCAGACATTACCATTGCCATCCCTGAAGACTACAAAATCACCCGCAAAGACCGTACCAGCCACACAGGAGGAGGAATCGCTATCGTCCATAAGAAATCAATCCGCATCTCAACCAGCTCTGACGCCAACCTCGCCAACTCCGAACACCTTCACTTCCAGATCCACATCGACCCCAACACCACACTCAGAGGCACCCTCCTCTACAGACCACCAGGACCCCGCGCAAAATTCAGTGAAGACATTGCGGACTTCGTCACTCCACACGCACTCCCCTCCAAAGACTACATCCTTCTGGGAGACCTCAACTTTCACCTTGAAAAGATCAACGACCGCAACACCACCACCCTCTTGGACAACGTCGCCAACCTAGGACTTAAACAACTAGTCACTTCCCCCACCCACATCGCAGGTCACACACTAGACCCCATCTTCACATCCAGCAATCATGTCTCCTTCAGCCACACTACGGATCTCCTATGGACTGACCACAGCTGCGTTCACTTCACCTACAACAAGCCGAAACCCATCAACCACTCTCAACCTATCCTGCAAAGAAACTGGAAGAAAATCACCACGGACCAAATCTCCGCATCGCTCCTTCGAAACTCCCCAGCCCTCCCTTCTAACGCCAACGAAGCCGCCGCCAACCTCACCCTATGGTTATCCAACACCGCCGACACCTTAGCTCCACTGAAAAAACGTCAAAGCAAACCTGGTAGCAAGAAGGCCTCATGGTTCAACGACGATCTCAAGAAGTCCAAGAAACTCTGCCGCTCCCTCGAAAAGGCCTGGAAAAAAGACCCAACCACCAGCACCAAGGACGCCTTCAAAAGCGCCACCCGCACTCACCACCAACTGATCCGAAAAGCCAAGAAAACAGCATTCAAGGATCGACTTGACAACAACGCCCACAACAGCAAGGAACTTTTCAACATCGTCAAGGAATTTTCCAATCCCTCAGCCAACTCCAACGACATCACCCCCTCTCAAACCCTCTGCGACTCCCTAGCCTCTTTTTTCCACAACAAGATTGCAGACATCCACAACAGCTTTGACAACCAACCCGGAAACCAACCCACCCCACCATCTGCCAACCCTCTTCCCCCCGCGAACACCCTTAACGCTTGGAACCCAATCTCCACTGAGGACACCATCCGCCTGATGAACTCCATCCACTCAGGATCCCCCACAGACCCATGCCCTCACCACATCTTCAACAAAGAAGACTCCGTCATAGCACCGCACCTCCGAGACGTCATCAACTGCTCCTTCAACTCCGCTACCTTCCCTGAAGACTGGAAACACGCTGAACTCACCGCCCTTCTGAAAAAACCAACAGCGGACCCCACCGAACTCAAAAATTACCGCCCCATCTCGCTTCTTCCATTCCCGGCCAAAGTCACCGAGAAAGCCGTCAACAACCAGCTCGCCGCCTTCCTCGAAACCAACAAATCCCTCGACCCCTCACAATCTGGCTTCCGAGCAAAACACAGCACTGAGACCGCCCTCATCGCAGCAACAGACGACATTCGAACTCTACTGGACAATGGAGACACAGTCGCCCTCATCCTCCTCGACCTCTCGGCAGCATTCGATACAGTCTGCCACAACACCCTTCTACAACGCCTCAATAACATCGGAATTCAAGGAAAAGCACTTAAATGGATCACCTTGTTCCTCACCGGAAGAACCCAGAGAGTCCGCCTTCCTCCATTCAAGTCCGAGGCCTCTGAAGTCATTTGCGGCGTACCCCAAGGATCCTCACTCAGTCCCACCCTCTTCAACGTATACATGAGCCCCCTCGCAGCCATCGCACGCCAACACAACCTCAACATCATCTCTTACGAGGAAGACACCCAACTGATCCTTTCTCTCACCAATGACCCCAGCACCGCCAAAATTGACCTACACGAAGGAATGAAAGAAGTTGCTGAATGGATGAAACAAAGCCGTCTGAAACTGAACTCAGACAAAACAGAAGTCCTCATCTTAGGTACATCCCCCTCTGCATGGGACGACTCTTGGTGGCCGGAAGCCCTTGGAAAAGCACCCATCCCGACAGACCACGCACGGAACCTTGGCGTCATCCTGGACTCCTCACTCTCAATGAACAGACAAGTCAGCGCCGTATCCTCTTCCTGCTTCAACATTCTTCGCATGCTCAAAAAAACATTTCGCTGGATCCCCTCCGAAACAAGGAAAACAGTCACCCACGCTCTGGTCACGAGCCGACTGGACTACGGAAACACCCTCTACGCAGGCACCACCGCTAAACTCCAGAAGAAACTCCAACGAATCCAAAACGCCTCAGCCAGGCTCATATTAGACATCCCACGCAACGAACACATCTCTGGTCACCTTAAAGACCTCCACTGGCTACCCGTCAATAAGAGGATCACTTTCCGTCTGCTTACCCACGCACACAAATCACTCTACGACATCGGACCAGATTGCCTCAACTCTCGACTGTCCTTCTACACCCCCTCCCGCCAACTACGTTCTTCCGGCCAAGCCCTCGCCACGGTACCTCGCATTAACAAGGCCACCATGGGAGGCAGATCCTTTTCATACCTGGCTGCTAAGACATGGAACACACTCCCCGCTTACCTTCGCCTCACCCAGAACCACCTAGCGTTCAGAAAGCAGCTTAAAACGTGGATATTTGACAAATAATCCACCTCCCCTCCTAAGCGCCTTGAAACCCTCTGGGTATGTAGTGCGCTATACAAATTTTATGACTTGACTTGACTAGAGAGTGAGTAGTAGAGAGTGAATAGTAGAGAGTGAGTAGTAGTGAGAGTAGTCGAGAGTGAGTAGTAGAGAGTAGTAGAGTTAGTAGTAGAGATTGAGTAGTAGAGAGAGAGTAGTAGAGAATGAATAGTAGAGTAGTAGAGAGTGAGTGGTAAAGAGTAGTAGAGAGTAGTAGAGTGAGTAGTAGAGAGTACTAGAGAGTGAGTAGTAGAGAGTGAGTAGTAGAGAGTAGTAGTAGAGAGTAGTAGAGAGTGAGCAGTAGAGAGTGAATAGTAGAGAGTAGAAGCAAGTGAGTAGTAGCGAGTGAGTAGTAACAAGTATTAGTAGAGAGTATGTAGTAGAGAGTAGTAGGGAAGTAGAGAGTGAGTAGTAGTGAGTAAGTAGTAGAGAGTAGTAGAGTAGTAGAGAGTGGGCAGTAGAGAGTAGTAGAGAGTAGTCAGTCAGTGTCAGTCAGTTTCAGTCAGTCAGTGTCAGTCAGTCAGTGTCAGTGTCAGTCAGTCAGTCAGTGTCAATCAATCAGTGTCAGTCAATCAGTGTTAGTCAGTGTCAGTCAATGAGTGTCCGTCAGTGTCAGTCAGTCAGTGTCAGTCAATCAGTTTCAGTCAATGTCAGTCAGTCAGTGTCATACAATCAGTGTCAGTCAGTGTCAGTCAGTCAGTGTCAGTCAATCAATGTCAATCAGTCAGTCAGTGTCAGTCAGACAGTGTCAGTCAGTCAGTGTCAGCTAGAGAAGCTCTTCTGACCTGGTTCTCTGGCTCTAAAGCAGCTCTGCTGACACTGTTCTCTCACTCTAAAGCAGCTCTGCTGACCTGGTTTCTCTGGCACTACAGCAGGTCTGCTGGCCTGGTTCTTTCCCTTTAAAGCAGCTCTGCTGACCTGGTTCTCTCACTCTAAAGCAGTTCTACTGACCTGGTTCTCTGGCTTTAGAGTAGCTCTGCTGACCTGGTTCTATGGCTCTAAAGCAGCTCTGCTGGCCTGGTTCTCTGGCTCTAGATTAGCTCTGCTGACCTGGTTCTCTGGCTCTAAAGCAACTCTGCTGACCTGGTTCACTCTGCTGAAATATGAGCACTTATACACTTATCCTGCCGTCAACTACTAGCACTCTAGGAACCCAGTACCTGTCTATGCACTTGCAGAATGACTCAGGCATTGAGACATCAGTGTTACATTCAAATGTGCACAATATATGCAGTCCCTTAACTCCTTGCAGACTACTGAATCAGTCCTGCAAAAGTCCAGGTAATAGTCATGCTTGTCTTTAATCACACTGTGAGTCTGTGAGTAGTAGAGAGTAGTAGAGAGTGAGTAGTAGAGAGTGAGTAGTAGAGAGAGTAGCAGAGAGTGAGTAGTAGAGAGAGTAGTAGAGAGTGAGTAGTAGAGGGTGAGTAGTGGAGAGTAGTAGAGAGTAGTAAAGTGAGTAGTATAGAGTGAGTAGTGGATAGTAGTAGAGAGTGAGTAGTAGAGAGTGAGTAGTAGAGAGAGTATCAGAGAGTGAGTAGTACAGAGAGTAGTAGAGAGTGAGTAGTAGAGGGTGAGTAGTGGAGAGTGTGTAGTAGAGAGTAGAAGAGAGCCAGTAGTAGAGAATGAGTAGTAGAGAGTGAGTAGTATAGAGTAGTAGAGAGTGAGTAGTATAGAGTACAAGAGTGAGTAGTAGAGAGTAGTAGAGAGTGAGTAGTAGAGAGAGAGTAGGAGAGAGTGAGTAGTAGGGAGAGAGAAGAGAGTGAGTAGTATAGAGTAGAGAGTGAGTAGTAGAGAGTAGTAGAGTGAGTAGTAGAGAGGGAGTAGTAGAGAGTAGTAGAGAGTGAGTAGTAGAGTGATTAGTAGAGAGTAGTACAGAGTGAGTTGTAGAGTGCAAGTAATAAAGCATGAGTAGTAGAGAGCGAGTAGTAGAGTGTAACATAGAGTGAGTAGTAGAGAGAGTAGCAGAGAGTCAGTAGTAGAGAGAGTAGTAGAGAGTAGTAGAGTAGTAGACAGTGAGTAGTAGAGTGAGTAGTAGAGAGTAAATGAGTGAGTAGTAGAGAGTGAGTAGGGGAGAGTGTGTAGGAGAGAGTAGAAGAGAGGGAGTAGTAAAGAGGGAGTAGTAGAGAGTGAGTAGTAGAGATTGAGTAGTAGAGAGAGAGTAGGAGAGAGTGAGTAGTAGAGAGTAGAAGAGTGAGTAGTAGAGAGTGAGTAGTAGAGTAGTAGAGAGTGGGTAGTAGAGAGAGTAGTAGAGAGTAGTAGATTAGTAGAGAGATAGTAGAGAGTGAGTAGTATAGAGAGATAGTAGTAGAGAGTGAGTAGTAGAGTGAGTAGTAGAGAGTGAGTAGTAGAGAGTAGTAGAGAGTTAGTAGTAGAGTGAGTAGTAGAGAGTAGTAGGGAGTGAGTAGTAGACAGCAAGTAGTAGAAAGTGTGTAGTAGAGAGTGAGTAGTAGAGTGTAATATAGAGTGAGTAGTAGAGAGAGTAGCAGAGAGTGAAAAGTAGAGAGAGTAGTAGAGAGTAGTAGAGTAGTAGACAGTGAGTAGTAGAGTGAGTAGTAGAGAATTGTAGAGAGTGAGTAGTAGAGAGCAAGTAATGGAGAGTGTGTAGTAGAGAGTAGAAGAGAGCGAGTAGTAGAGAGTGAGTAGTAGAGAGTGAGTAGTAGAGAGTAGTAGAGCATGAGTTTTAAAGAGAGAGTAGTAGAAAGTGAGTAGTATAGAGTAGATGAGTGAGTAGTAGAGAGTGAGTAGTAGAGAGAGTAGTACAGAGTAGTAGAGAGTGAGTAGTAGAGTAGTAGAGAATAAGTAGTAGAGTAGTAGAGAGTGAGTAGTAGAGTAGTAGAGAGTAAAGGGTAGAGAGTAGTAGAGAGTAGCAGAGTGTGTAGTAGAGTAGTAGAGAGTGAGTAGTAGAGACAGTAGTAGAAAAGTTGAGAGTGAGTATTAGAGAGTGAGTATTAGAGAGTGAGTATTAGAGAGTGAGTAGTAAAGACAGAGTAGTACAGCATAGTAGATTAGTAGAGAGTGAGTAGTTGAGAGTGAGTAGTAGAGAGTGAATTGTAGAGAGTGAGTAGTAGAGAGAGAGTAGTAGAGAGTTAGTAGAGAGTAGTAAAGTGAGTAGTAGAGAGTGAGTAGTAGAGAGAGAGAGTAGTAGAGAGTGAGTAGTAGAGTTGTAGAGAGTGAGTGGTAAAGAGTAGTAGAGTGAGCACTAGAGAGTACTAGAGAGTGAGTAACAGAGGGTAGTAGTAGAGAGTAGTAGAGAGTGAGCAGTAGAGAGTGAGTAGTAGAGAGTAGTAGCGAGTGAGTAGTAGCGAGTGAGTAGTAGCGAGTAGTAGTAATGAGTGTGTAGTAGAGAGTAATAGGGAAATAGAGAGTGAGTAGTAGTGAGTGAGTAGTATAGAAGTAGAGAGTGAGTAGTAGAGAGTAGTAGAGAGTGAGTAATAGAGAGAGAGCAGTAGAGAGAGAGTAGTAGAGAATAGTAGAGAGTGAGTAGTCAGTCAGTGTCAGTCAGTCAGTGTCAGTCAGTCATTGTCAGTCAGTCAGTTAGTGCCAATCAATCAGTGTCAGTCAGTGTCAGTCAACCAGTGTCAGTCAGTGTCAGTAAATGTAAATGTAGATGTAAATGTAAATGTAGTATACTTGTAAAGAACTGAAGAAAGCACTAGCACTGGGATGTGCTAGTGTCACAAAGGGCACTGATTTCAAGCGTGCTGGATACACCAGCAAATTTTAGTCAATAAAGTTTTCCAAAAAAACTTGAAGTTGTTTTTCACTGAAGTATTTTATTCATACTTATGAAGACATATTCAAGGAAGTATTCAGTGGTTATACTGTGTATTCATTTCCTTTTACAACAATCCATATGTTCCAATGCATTTCGGCCCACTGGCCTTCATCTGGGAAATCTATGAAACAAGGAGTGGTATCTGTCACTAATAATACTTCAAAACAAACAATGTAAAACACTAAATCTTATTCACACATTGTCTGGCATCAGTGAATATTATACATGTTTTGTTAAAATAAAGAATTAAATAAAGAATTAAAGAAACAGCCTTTACATTTATGCGTGTGAAAACTAGCAATCTGATAATTGAACCGTTTACCCTCATATGCTGTCCGATGTATAATGCAGCTATGTAACAATGCTAGTACATTTCGCTGTCAGTGAGCTTCACGTAGCGCATTAGCAAGCAAGCGTTCTTTGGTGTTTTTTAGGCATACTCGTGTATCGAGAGATGAGTGGATTCGCGCTGCCTCGAAGAGGTTACTACCGTTTAAGCGTAACTCCTTCATGCCGGATGTACTAGGAATCGGGTTCTGTCAGCATGACAGTTTAGCTAACGTAGCGCGTTAATAAGCAAGCGTTCTTTAGCGTGTTGGGAAATACTCGTGGTTCGGGGGTTATGCGGATTCAAGCTGCTTCAAAGAGGACACAAATTGTAAAGGGTAGCTCCTTCTTACCGGATATGCTAGGAATCGGGTTCTATCGGCGTTGTGAAGCGGGACGCTCTCAACGCAGTGCAGGTTGGCGTGTGACGCGTGTGGGCTGTGCTGCAATCTTTTAAAGGCGTGCGTACATAAATTAAAGGGCCAGAGTGTGAAAATGTTTCGTGGTGAAGATTGTTGTTACAATGTATCGTACCATGGTAACAGTGTGTCATTATATACAACTAGCGGAATGATGTGTAACAGAATCATAAATAGCAACTAAATTCAGTTCTTTCATTTATACCCTGGGGGCGCAGAGTTTGTAAATGGAATATCCAATGGTTTTCACGTTTCAGTAAAGTCTTTCTGTTATCTCTTTCTTCATTTTTTTCCACAATCTCCAATATGCATGCTCTGATCTGATTGATCTGATGGTTTTGTTCAATGAAGTGGTTAGCAACCGCTGATTTGGGTACCTTTGTTCTTATATTACTTTTGTGTTCAGTCAATCTTGTTTTAAGTTTACGTTCTGTTTGTCCCACGTAGGCTTTGCCACATGGGCATTTTAACATGTAAATGATGTTTTTTGTGTCGCAGGTACCGTTAACCTGTAGTTTGATTTTGTTACCCCGCATGGGGTGGGTGATGGTGTTACCCTCCATGATATTGTTGCAGTTGCTGCAGTTTCTGCATGGGGTAGTACCTTGGAAAGTTGTTTGTGGTTTTATGGGTGCAGGTTTCTTTATAATTTCACCTAGGTTCCTGGCTCTAGTGAATGCGAACGTGGGTTCATCCTGAAAAATGTTGTTAAAGTCCAGTTCAGTTTTGAGCATGCACCAATGTCTTTTGATGATTTTCTTAAATTGAGGGGTAATAGTGGAATATTTACTCACACATGTGATTTTGGTTGTTTTTTGACTTTTTTGGGAGGAAAGTAGCGTTTGCCTGTTCTTTGCTGTGGCTCTTTTGTGGGCATCTTGTAGTACCTCATTAGGGTATCCTCGTTTCTTAAATTTATCAATCATGATTAGTGCTTGTGTCTTGGATTCCTTCGGGTCTGAGACAATCCTTTGTACACAAAGTAATTGTGAATATGGCAAGTGTTGTTTGAGAGGGGTAGGGTGGAAACTTTGGTAGGCAAGCAGATTGTTTCGATCAGTTGTCTTAGTGTATAGGGTAGTTTCAAACTTATCACCTGTTTTGAGGATGGTTACGTCCAGGTAGTTAATTTGGTTCTCGTGTACTACATGGGTGAATTGTATCCTTTGGTCAATCAGGTTTAGTTGTTGGATGTTGTTGATCAGTAGGTCTTCGGTGTCTTTCCACAAGATGAAAATATGGTCTATATATCGCAGATATAGACGTAACCCTTGTTGCCACTGAGCATTTTGTAGTATGTATTTATTTTCATACTGGTGCATGAAAATATTCGCATATGCTGGGGCTGCTGGATTTCCCATGGCGGTGGCAGACTTTTGTAGAAACCATTTATCTTCCCACTTGAAGAAACTGTGCATCAATGTAAAATTGAGTAGTTCCAGTAGGAATATTTTCATATTTTCGTCATATTCCATCTGAAGTAGAGCTGTTTCTACGGCCTCTATCCCTAGTGTATGGGGTATAGAGGTGTACAATGCTTGTACATCAATTGTACACATGAGTATCTTTTCATTAGGGTCCAGTTTCACATTGTCCAATTTATTTAAAAAATCTGTAGTATCTTTCACGAAAGAGTTCATATTGATGACATAAGGTTGAAGGTATTTGTCAATTAGTTTGCCAATGGGTTCCTGGATGCTACCACAAGTTGATACTATAGGGCGACAAGGTGGTTGTAAGGGGTCCTTGTGAATTTTAGGTGTTAAATAAAACTTGGGTGTTTTAGGGTGATCCATAGTGAGGTATTGTTTCATCTTGTCATCCACGCATCCTTTGTTGATGCCCTCTGTAATTATGGTTTGTAGTACCATTTGTATTTCCTTGGTAGGGTTTGTGTTAAGTTCCATGTAGGTATTTTCATCCCGGAGGTGAATTTGAGCTTGTGAAATGTAGTAATCTTTATTCATGATGACCAGAGCACCACCCTTGTCCGCTCTCTGACAAATGATATTAGGGTTGGCTGCTATGTTGTTAAGAATTGCTAGTTCTTTCTGGGTGAGGTTTTTACATTTGGTTTTTTTGCGGTAGTTGATCTTACCTAAGTCTTGTTTAACCAATTGTTCAAACAAATCCAAAGTCTTGTGGCTAATGGGGGCCATGTAGGTGCTGGTAGTGGTGAGACCTTTAAGGGAATCTTCCTTACTCTGCTGTTGATCCTGTTGTTCACCTACAATGTTAGCGAAAAAATGACGCAATCTAAGTTTTCTCATCAGTTTGTAGAAACTTATGTTGACTTCTAAGTGGTTGGTGTGAGCCGTGGGTACAAATGATGTGCCTTTTTGGAGGGTTTTCATTTGTAATTTGTTAAGAGGAATATCAGAGATATTAATGACTAGGTTGTCTTGGTTTTCTTCTTGTCTTTCTTGGACATCATGTGTCTGGTTTGTGGAGGGTCTTTCTCCTTCACTTGTTCTGGGCTTTCGTCTTGACCTCCTCGGTCGTCCCCTTCGTTGGGGCCTTCTCCTAAAAAAGGCTGAGCTGAAGTGCTTGCTGTGGCTGTAGATGTTAATCTAGTGGGTCTTTTTCCAGAAGCATCAGACGTGCCGTCTGTGTCAGAGGAAGAGGTGTCAGTTTGTTGTGTATATGGACGGTTTTGTCTTTTTCTAGCATATACCTCTGCCCAGTTGTATACTTCGTTTAATTTATAGTCGATGGTATCGCGACGATATTTACGTAGTTTTCTTTCATTGACCTCCTCTGTGTGTTTTGCCAATTGAATCTTAGTTTCCTCTAGTATTTTATTGAGTTCCTCGGTTGTCATCATTTTACCTAACTCTTCTCACCCTCAGCTGTGCACGGCTATCATCTAAATCAGTATACTTGTAAAGAGAGAGTAGTAGAGAATAGTAGAGAGTGAGTAGTCAGTCAGTGTCAGTCAGTCAGTGTCAGTCAGTCATTGTCAGTCAGTCAGTTAGTGCCAATCAATCAGTGTCAGTCAGTGTCAGTCAACCAGTGTCAGTCAGTGTCAGTAAATGTAAATGTAGATGTAAATGTAAATGTAGTATACTTGTAAAGCGCACAGCTGCCCCAGCAATGGGGCGTTCCGGCGCTGTATAACACTGTGGAACCCTTCCTGGCTCTCCCTGTGAGATGCCCCTCCTGGGCACCCCCAATGTAAGGCCAGGCATCCCAGTGGTGTTGGGGCCGTTGTGGTGATTAAGCAAGCTATTGCCAAGAGTTGCAGCGTGGGACCCATGATTAGAGTAGGCGCCGAGGCGAGAATTTTCGAGTCCGCGGACATTGAGCCCAAGACCCTGCCGCGTCGGGACTTGAACCCTGGTCCCGGGCCTGATCTCTGCTTCAGAGTCTGCCGCTCTAACCAGTGAACCACACTTCTCCACGCCAGTCAGTGTCAGTCAATCATTGTCCGTCAGTGTCAGTCAGTCAGTCAGTGTCATTCAATCAGTTTCAGTCAGTGTCAGTCAGTCAGTGTCATTCAATCAGTGTCAGTCAGTGTCAGTCAGTCAGTGTCAGTCAATCAGTGTCAATCAGTGTCAATCAGTCAGTGTCAGTCAGTCAGTGTCAGTCAGTCAGTGTCACCTAGAGAAGCTCTGCTGACCTGGTTCTCTGGCTCTAAAGCAGCTCTGCTGACCTGGTTGTCTCCCTCTAAAGCAGCTCTGCTGACATGGTTTCTCTGGCACTACAGCAGGTGTGCTGACCTAGTTCTTTCCCTTTAACCCTTTCGATGCTCATGACGAGCTGAGCTCGTCATGATGCACAGTTGAGCTGTGCTGATGACGAGCTGAGCTCGTCATAAATAAAGTAATAAAGCAATTTCCAGCACAGGGGGGGGGGGGGGGGAACGCCTAGCAGCCAAGGTGTTAAAGTAGTTCTGCTGACCTGGCTCTCTCACTCTAAATCATTTCTACTGACCTGGTTTCTCTGGCTCTACAGCAGCTCTGCTGACCTGGTTCACTGGCTCTGGAGCAGCTCTGCTGACCTGGTTCTATGACTCTAAAGCAGCTCTGCTGTCCTGGTTCTCTGGCTCTAGAGTAGCTCTGCTGACCTGTTTCTCTGGCTCTAAAACAGCTCTGCTGACCTGGTTCTCCCCCCTCTAAATAAGCTCTGCTTACCTGGTTCTCTGCATCTAGAGCAGCTCTGCTGACCTAGTTCTATGGATCTAAAGCAGCTCTGCTGACCTGGTTCTCTGGCTCTAGAGCAGCTCTGCTGAACTGGTTCTTTGGTTTTAAAGCAGCTCTGCTGATGTGGTTCTCTACCTCTAAAGCAGCTCTGCTGACCTGATTTCTCTGGCTTTAGAGCAGCAGTGCTGACCTGGTTCTCTCACTCAGGTACGCATTTGCCCACTGGACCAGAGAGGGGCAGTTCAGGACAGGGGAGCTCCTCTAATTGCAACGCCAGTGTCACACCTTTCGCTAGCAAAATTTGCTACCCCGACTGGGTAATCGATAATTTCCCTAAACACCTCGATTCTTCTGACAGAGTGCTCCGCCAGCACCTCTGCTCACGATCTCCTTTAGCATGCGTTGGGTCAGTGACAGTTCAGCTACTCGGACAAGTTGGACAATTTCTCTAACTAAACCTACCTTAGTTGTACCACTTTCAGGACAATTTATCACCCCTAAATGTTGCAAATCTATGTGTTCCCTTTCAGTGATTGGTCAGAAAGATGAGGAGAGGTCATCACACCATACTAAGATGAGGCAATTTCATTATTGGTTTCAGTTGATTCCGGTTACCGCCCACAATTCATTTTCCCATGCACTTTTATTCCACCCAGCAATATTGGCATACAAATAGATATACACTGTATTTGTTTTTAGTCTTCTTGCTTCCTCTTTAGAGGTCAGTTGAGCAGGTTCCCAGGAACATCGTGGGTAAGAAGGGTGTTGGCAGCCATTCAATGACAATGACTGATGACTTTCAGGGATTCATTGCGCAGGAGCAGCTTTTCAATATGGAGTTTTCGTCTCATTTAAGGCCCAAGGTACCAGCTAGTAACAAAGTCGAAGAAAGACACATTAGAATACAAAAATAAATGAATGGACTGTATACCACCTATCTCTACTCTAATCCCATTACTTTATTTTAACTTTTGCATTAATAGTTAAGCACAACAAACAAGCTTAGTACAAGCAGCAGCATAAGCATTAGCAGGTGAGATTTAAAGTGGCCATTTCTGGCACCAGTGCGCAGAAGCGAGTAGTTACCACTAAAAGCAGAAGTACGTTACACCACGTAGATGTGGCGGACGCATGCGTAGTACAGTTCCCGCGTTTTCGGCGGCCATATTAAAACACTTTGGTTAATGTTAGAAAAAGCACATAGACATGCTTCCCCTGGATACTAGTAATGTTGTGTAATGCATATATTAGTAAACAAAACATGTTGATTAATTAATTACAGGTTATTTCGAGAGTGTTGAATCCATGCAAGTTTCTGTACGTGTGAAACCTCGTTCCATCAGGGGATCCCCCTTCCCAATACAATGTTGAAAACAAATTGCAGGTATGGTGCCTTTCACAATTTACAACACATTTTTCATTATAGAACCTCGTCCACTCTTTAAATGGATGGATTGAAGACAAGGTTGCATTGATTGATTAATGAATTAATAGTTGGATAGGTGAGGAGTGATTGGATGAATTAGCTCAAGAAAGGATGATAATGAATAAACTTTTTTAGCCACGCAGAGCAAAATAGTCTCAATGCACTGACCAAGGGTGGGTGCCCTGGTTTTCATTCTAGTTTCTTTCTTAAAATATCACCCTCCCTAAATGCTACTATCACCAATTCTTGTGAAAGATGCATTGTCCAGATGTATTTAACGCATCGCACTAACTTGGCAATTCAAGGAAATACACATGAAGTATTAGTAATTGATCTAAAACAGGAGAGAGAAAGAAATAACTATGCAGTGGCTGAGCTGCACAATGTGAACCAAGGGAGCCTTGCACCAATCTCGACTTCCGCTTGACCACATTGTGTGATACTAGGCGATTACTTTTTTCACAGTACCTATTTTTCTTTCATCATCACATGAGAGCACATTAAAATACATCAGTTCGGATATGCAGTGCACAAAAATAAAAAACTATAATGGTACTCCATTTAGAGTAACACCTAGGCCAAAAACAGGGGGCAAAAGGAAACTGACGTTTCTCTTTGTTCCTGAAAGCATCGACATGTTGGGGCATAAATGACTCAATACTCATGATAAGAATCATTTCTACCATTTGTCATACAATGCACTAGTATCATTTAATACATTAAACTGAAGTGTGTTTCCATGGGCACATGACAATGAAATACACTGTGTTGTGATATTGATCAGTGTTTATCGCATATGAACTAGACTCTAGACTGATTATAGAGAGATTCTAGTGACATATTAAAGAGGATTGGGCTGGAATCAAGACTAGACTGCCTTGGTATTTGGCAGCCTGACCTTCAATACTGGGGCTTGGGGTTTCTGATCAAAACATTGGGCCCCAAATCTTAAGGCCCAATTACGGGTCTTACTGCCAGACCGCAGCGGCAACTGAGGTTCCGTGACGATTTGAACCCGTGTTTTCAATATTGTCGGAAATACATAATATTGGTATCAGCGAACCGCAAATGATCCATTTAGCATATCCTGGTGTTTTCGCTACGCTACGAGCAAGAGTACTCCTGTAACCAACACATTTCTGATCTACCCATGGCATCCATCTTAGATCATGTCAGCCATTTTGTGTTTCTTGCCCTCACATACGCAATAACCTCTGATCACTTCATTTCAATTAAGGACACGTAGCCTTAGCCGGAGATTCACCTCTCTAGTGACACGTGCACCTTAGACCAGATCACGCTGTAGCTGCATGACTCGACAAAGGCTGCCTCCTCTGCCCGAGGCCAGCCCTGCTGAACTGGTTCTCGTGTCCGTTGGCCTGATCACGATTAGGCGGCCGAAGCTGGTAGCCTTGCCCATTTACAACCCACAAACATCTCTTATCCTGCTTTTCTATCTTTTGCACCTGGCTCTGCTCCTTTCCTTCTGGGCCTTTATTAGGGGGAGGTAACGAAATTTACGATGAGGCGGTCCGGGTCCTGAATGAAAAGTTGACATGAGATTATGATGGAAAAGTGGGAACCTCTCATTCGTAATGTTGTGTCATCAGATATTGTCGACGATTCCTGTGCAACGCCAAATATTTATTGTTTAGGACACAAAGGTTTGGGAATGTACTAACATGTGAAGAATTTGCCCGAAGCCCAATTTTCAGTATATAAGGAGCAACCCTCTTTGTACAAATCGAACAGGCTCCTAGATACTGCCCATGCGTAGTTTCTGTGACTTCTGTGTCCCTGCAGTAATAAACCTTTGGTCTTTGACGCCACCATCGAGAAGCCCGTGTTTCTGTTTATTTGTGCACCAAGACAGGTGGAACTCCGGGGTCTTCGGGTGTTGTTCCCGGTCCAAAAGCCTGAAGAGTTCGAGAAGCTTCGTGTGAAGATTCCTGAGGGAGGCGCCCCACTTCATCAATCCCGGCATATCGCAAAAGTGGCCCGAAGTTCTCTTCCACGAGGGTTCCCGTTCAGGACGGCTGCAGTGGGCCGTTGCCTTGACCGTCGCCCTGTCTTGGACCCGAGGTGCAGTCCTTAGTACGGCGAAACGTGACAGGTTTCTCCTTGGTGACGTCTTCAGTGCCTCAGTTAAGTATTTAGTGGTTGCTAGTTGGTTACTTCGTGAGGGTTGTTAAAATCCTTTTTGGTTCTTGGTTTGGTTTGGTTTCGTAAGATTATCACTGGTTGTTCTGGTCACGATAATCTAATTGGTTTAGTTTGGGTATCGATACATCAGTTCGTTCTTGGTAGGCCTAAGTTCTTGGTTCAGGTGCACATATCTGTTTCGTGTTTTGTTTGTTCTGTGTTCCGGATTGCAAAATGGTAAGTCGGAGAAATTGTATGTTGTCTTGTTTTGGTTGCAACAGTGATTCATGATTGGAGGACTCATGTCTGGTTCCTCCGATTGGGACTCCCTTATATGATCTGTACTGTAAGCATGGTGTGGGTCCTATATCTTATAATGAGGTATGGGTCCGCTATACGGAAAAGGATGGTGTCCTTAGTTGGCCACTACATGGTAGTTTTGAACCCGAAATCCTCGATAATTTAGAAGCGAAATTGTTTAGGAAGAAAGCCCGGCCGGCAATGTTTGATTCTTTCCGTTACTGGTGAAAAGAATCTAAACAGAGAGAAATTAAAAGGTTGAAGAAAGAACAGAAAGAGCAAGAAGAGTTGACTTTAGAACAAGCGGCTAAACAGCTGCAAGTTAACGAGTCTGAGAAGGCCATAGAGGTGGCCATTAGAGAGCATAATTTAGCGATTGACAAGTGCTATCCTGCCTTGCCATCGAAAACAGCTAAGATACTGGAGGACCCCGAAAACGATCCTCTGTTGTCCTATTTGTTACGGTCACCTCCACCGTATGCACAAGGTGCTACGGCTCCACCTGTACCGAATGTTCAATTGCCGGTTGCTGGACAACCTGGTATTCCTGCTCCTGCCCCTCAGAATCAAGCTCCTGTACCTCCTGTGGTCAATGTGAATGTTCCTACGGCACCTCCTCTACCTGGGTTGCCGACTTCTATACCTGTACCTGTATCGCTTACACCTACTGTTCCACAAGCTATCTTCCTCGATACTCCTACTGTTCCGCTATCTATTCCAACTGCTACTGTGTTCTCTGCATCTGCCAGTATGTTGACTCCGCTTTCTGTTCGTCGAAGAATCACTGATTCTGTCTCTAGCATCCTGTCTCCTCTCTATAAAACTTTAATTAAGACTCCTATTTCTGACTCTGTACAAAGACGTAGTCAGCTTCCGAGTACTGAGGAACGGGGAATATTAGATTCCACGGCTCTCAGATGGATATCGAAGAGTAGGAGATATAGCACGAGAGATGTACTAGATACATTTATGCAGTGGAATGAACCAACGCAACGATATGTCTTTGACGAGATGTGCTCTCTTTTACGTGATGAGTTAGAAGAAGATGACTCTGAATCTAATTTAGAAGACTTAATTAAAGTTCAGAAAGAGTTTGCTGCAGGAATGATAGTAGGTCAAAATATAAAAGAAGCAATGGAACTGATTTTAAGTTATAGAAATGATCCATCACTTCGTTCACCGAGAGACTTAGAGAAAGGTAGTACGAAGCAGACTCGCCAATATCCAATGAGGGAGGTTCCTCCAATTTGGCGCGAAGCTGTGCAAGCTGATGTACCGAATGGTATTCTTGCTGCTCCGGCCCAATTCCAAAGAGTGTGGATACACATTCCGTGGAAGCGAGCTGAAGTGTTAGCAGTGAAGCAGGCCTTGCCAGATCCGCGTAAGAATCCTGCTGGGTACTATAAGGAACTAGCGCAAACAGTTGAGGCTTGTGTAATGAACTTAGCGGACATCGACATGTTATTTGGGAATGTAGTTCCACAACCAATTTGGGCTAAAATTCGTAAAGAGAATCATCCAGTTGCCCTAGGTGGTGATTGGGCAGCTATCATTGCAGCGGATGGTCAGCAAATAGGTGGTTCCAAACCCGAACCTCTAATTGCTAATCTTCCAGGTAGGATAATCGACTTAATGAAGACTCTGATGCCCGCATTGCGCGTTAATTGGGACAAGTTGTCCGCATGCAGGCAGAAGAAAGACGAAAGTGTCTCCGACCTTTTCACGAGGTTCGAAGAGACTTTTGTAGATCATAGTGGTCAGGATATGAGCACAGAAGGAGGACAGAGACTGTTTGTCGATAAATTCGTACATAATTTGTTACCTGAGTTATGCAATAAATTAAAAGATTCTGAGAGTGCGTGGGCTGTCTCTACAACTGCGCAAATACTTGCAACTGCACAGTATTATGAAAATAGGGATAAAGAGGAGAAAGAGAAATCAGATAAGAAAACGAAAGACTTAAAGACTAAAGTTCTCTTGCAACAGGCATATCCGCCTCGCATGAATCAGACTAATACGCAACAAGGGTCATATCAAAGGACAGATTATAGTTCACCGAGACCTCAATATCAGTGGAACCAGTGTGCGTACTGTAAGAAAGAGGGTCACTACAAGAATGAGTGTCCAGTCTTAGCGCAAAATAACGCAGCAGCAGCTCAGAGAGGTCGTGGTGGTTTTGTGCAGAATTCTAGAGGTCGAGGACGAGGTGCTATGCCTCCACAGACGAATGATCGCCCTTCCAATCACTTTGATCAACGAAATGGACAGTCTGCCCAGCAAAATAGATCTCAACAGTATCTTGTTGAAGACTATTGTGAAGTGGATGAGGGATTTCAGCAAAATGGGTACTAGGACAGCCATGGACAGAGAGAGGGAGTAGTATCAGTTCCAGTGGATCAGAGTGGGCCTTATGTCGCAGTAGCAACATCAGGTGTAGTCGAACCGTTTCTGTTGGATACTGGTGCAGCAAAAAGTTCTATCATTCATGCGAAACTCCCTGGCGCACCTTTGTCCGGCTCAACAAATGTTTCTGTAGGTTTTTCAGGCGCCCCTGTTTACAACCCCATATCTGGTCCTTTGTCTATTTCTGTTGGACCGTGTCAATTGAAAGCACCCCTGATTTTGACGACAGGTTGTAATGAAAATCTGCTTGGTTTAGACTTGTTAAAACGCCTATATGCGACATTGTACTGTTCTCCGGAAGGAGTACAGCTTACATTGGGCAAAAGAATCACCTCTCCGATGTACTTGTCAATAGATGCACTCCCGCCAGAGCTGCGTTCACTCCCTGATACTGTTTGGGCGACTGGTCCTAACGATGTAGGCCTTTTGGAAATAGCACCATATGTAGTCACTTTGAAAGCAAATGTAAAATTTCCACGAATTCCTCAATACAAAATATCTAGTGAAGGTGAACGAGCACTTTTATTGATTGTACAAGATTTGATTAAGAAAGGTGTGGTTGAAGAAACTAGAGGAAATGTCTGTAACAGTCCTGTATTACCGATTTTGAAACGAACTGATCCTACAAAGCCTCCAGTGTATAGGTTTGTCATTGACCTCTGAGAAGTTAATAAGATTGTGGTTCCGCAGTTTCCTGTAGTTCCAGACATTACTGCCTTGTTAACATTGATTCCTGCTACAGCCACATGGTTTTCAGTCATCGACTTGAAAAATGCCTTTTTCAGCATTCCGATAGCCGAAGAAAGCAGAGATATTTTCGGCTTCTGTCTAGGAGGTCGAAGCTTCAGGTTTAAACGCGCTCCACAAGGCTATTGTGAGAGCCCATCCATTTACAGTCAGGCATTAAAAAGTCAGTTAGATTCTTTTGTACTTCCTCAAGGTTCGGCTCTAGTGCAGTATGTAGACGATCTTCTAGTGGCTGCCGATGACAAGGAAACTTGCAAAGCAGCTACGATTTCGTTATTGCATCATTTGTCCAATTTGAATCATAAGGTATCACCTTCGAAAATGCAATACTGCTGCCAAGAAGTGACCTACCTAGGTCATCTCTTGTCAAAGGAGGGAAGGAAGTTGACCCCAGAGAGAATAAAAGCAATTACGCAGATGAGTGTTCCTCGCACGCAGAGAGAAGTGCGTGCCTTTATAGGTATCACCTCTTACTGTAGGCAGTGGATCCCAAATTTTTCTCTTTTAGCAAAACCATTGGTAGCTTTGACTGGGAAA
Source organism: Lissotriton vulgaris (assembly GCF_964263255.1). Taxonomy (NCBI): domain Eukaryota; kingdom Metazoa; phylum Chordata; class Amphibia; order Caudata; family Salamandridae; genus Lissotriton; species Lissotriton vulgaris. The sequence goes on from NC_141694.1 coordinate 506,394,606, forward strand.
AATGTTCCGAGTCCGGTGCCATGGTCTGATGAATGTCAGGAGAGTTTTTCTGAGTTACGAAAAGCATTGTGTTCAGCTCCTGTATTGGGTACACCTGATTACAGCAAGCCATTCACGCTCTATGTTCACGAGAGAGAAGGTTGCGCGTTGAGTGTTCTGACACAGAAATTTGGTGATAAACAACGCCCTTGTGCGTATTTTTCATCAACATTAGATCCGGTAGCCAGAGCGTTACCTAGTTGTTTGAGAGCTACAGCGGCAGCTGCGGCTTCCATTCGACAATCTGCTGGTTTGGTGATGAACAACATGCTAGTGGTCATGGTTCCTCATGCAGTGGATACACTCATGAACCGAACCAAGACGCAACACCTTACCAGTGCGTGATTATCTGGCTACGAGCTGACACTGCTAGCAAGTCATATTCAGATTAAAAGATGCAATGTATTGAATCCAGCAACATTGTTGCCGACTAATCAAGAGTCGAGTGATTCCGAGCCCCATGATTGCTGTTTTAGAACCGAGGAAGAGACAAAAGGACGAATTGATTTAAAAGACACTCCGTTGTCAGATCCAGATGGCACGTTGTATGTTGATGGGTCATGCTTTAAATTGGAGAATGGTGATGTGACTGCTGCCTATGCGGTAACGACTCTAAGAACGATTGTGGAGACTGCAAGAGTGAGTCAGAATTCTGCCCAAGCTGCAGAATTGATAGCTCTAACAAGAGCATGTGTTTTAGCTAAGGGAAAGAGAGTGAATGTGTTTACAGATAGTTAGTACGCGTTTGGTGTGGCCCATAGTTTTGGCCGTTTGTGGAAAGAAAGAGGTTTCATTACGTCCCATGGGACTAAGATTCAACATGGTCAGCTAGTTAACGACCTGTTGGAATCTCTAACCTTGCCGACTGAAGTTGCGATTGTAAAGTGCAGTGCTCATAAAGCAATCACGGATGATGTTGGTCGTGGGAATGCTTTTGCTGATGAGACCGCTAAACAAACAGCTAGAGATATGATGAGTAGAATGTATGTTGCTACGTCTGCAAGATGGATTGCCGAGTCTGGAATGTGTGAGGATACAGTGGAAAGTGTGAAAGAGATTCAGAAAGAGGCAACTGAGGAGGAAAAACGTGCATGGAAAGAAAGTTCGGGCAAGTTGGATTCGAGTGGGTGTTGGATTGATTTGTCAGAACAACAGCGTTGGATGTTGCCTGATGCGTATGTACTTGCAGTGGTGACAATGGCGCATGGAGTAGCGCATATAAGTTCTAAAGGAATCTGTAAGATGTTGGCTCCGGTCTGGAAGAATGATGGGATCAGTAAATGTGCAGAGAGAGTGGTGAAAAATTGTATGGTATGCCTGATGCATAATCCTGGCAAGGGAACCCCAACTCCTGCTGGTCACTTCGCTCCTCCTTCTTGCCCCTTTGAAGTGATTCAGCTAGATTTCATACACATGGATCGCTGTAATAATTTAAAATACGTCCTGGTGGTAGTCTGTGCATTTTCTAGATGGATCGAAGTATATCCACTAAAGGACAATACTGCCCTATCAACTGCCAAAATTCTTCTCAAAGAATATTTCCCTAGGTATGGAATGCCACGGATTATATGGTCAGATAACGGAAGTGAGTTTATAGGGAAAGTTATGCAGAGTGTGTGTGCCGGTTTGGGCATTAAACAGAAATTTCATAGTGCAAACCATCCCCAGTCTGCTGGTTTAGTTGAGGGTTACAATGGCACCCTCAAATTAAAACTAGCTAAAATACAGGCATCCACGGGTTTATCCTGGCCAGACGCACTACCCTTGGCTTTGTTATCAACGAGAGCAACTGTACATTCTAGAGTAGGGCTTAGTCCCTACGAAATTGTTTTTGGCCGTCCGGCAAATGTGTGGGGTGTGCCTAGGCCAAAGGAGTTTTGTTCTCTAGAATATCCTATGTTGATCGATTACCTTCACGACTTGACTGCTAAATTGAGTCTTATTCACCAACAGGTTTTCGATGCATTGCCAAAGCCTCCGGAGAGTCCAGGGCATCAGCTGAAACCCGGCGACCACGTTGTGGTCAGAAACTTCGCGAGGACGAAGAACCTTCAACCAAGATTCGTTGGCCCCTTCCAAGTGTTGCTTGCGATAAGAACCGCTGTTCGTGTAGCTGGTCGCAAGCACTGGGTACATGCGTCCCATGTCAAACGTGTGCCTCTACCACTTCCTTACGACGACTGGGTGAAGAAGGGAATTGGTGCCTCCGAATTTGAACAAACGCCAAAGTTCATCCCTTTCAGCGATGCCGAATTGATTACCGACACTCTGAACTCTGACTCTCCTCCTGAAAAGACTCCTCTGAACTCTGAACATTTGTCCTCTGCATCAGAAAAAACTCTGTCATCTGCGAACCTGAACACTGCAACAGCTACTGGTGATACGTTATTTGCCGATCAAACAGTTCCTGCAAAACAAAGATACAACCTACGACCTCGTAATATGGACAAATAAAGCAGGCAACTGCCTATTGTGATATTTTTAAATTTTGAACTTTTGCCTTCAGCCAGGAAGTTTGCTATTGTTTTATTGTTTTTAAAATTGCCTTGCCGTCTGGGTAGCCGTAGGGTCGTGGCTGTGTGCATAGTTGAATCTGCGGGGGTCTGACACAAGGTCGATCTTTCTGTTGGTTCTGAGAACTCCCAGGGCTGATAGAGGCATTTTCATCTACGTACACATCATCAGTGGTCGCGAGTGGATTGTAGAAGATGGAGCTTCCTGCGCTGCAACGAGAAAATGTGATTTATGTTCGCAGAAACAGACTTTACAGAATTCTTCACAGCAAATGCTTTTTGATACAATGTGCCATTACATTTTTGATTGTTTTGATAACGTTGGTGGGTGGAATCGTCTTTGGTATGGGTTTGATTTTTGTACCAGTAACTACAGTACCTCCCCTTGATCCTGCTACTTCTACTGTTTCTTCCATACACTCTTTTCACTCGTTTCCTGAACATGAGCAAGCTCGACGCTCTGAATTCATCAATAACACTTTTGTACAGCTCTTGCACCAACACCAACTGGTAGTTAACACTACAGACTGCTGGGTGTGTGGCTTGATACCCCACACTATGGATAAAGGCATTCCCTATCTGGTTTTGCCTTTTAGCTATAATGGATCATTTCAGGCCCTTCAAACCATCTTTGCTTATGCCCTTGAAACCTATCCTCCACGTCCACCACGTTCCACTAAATATAACTCTGCCAACAAAGCCTTAGTCCAGGGAATTATTGACATGATCAAGGACGTCAATAATACTCCATCTTACCCTAGAGACGAATTACGAGTATATTTGAGTTGGAATTCTTCAGAGTATCGCCTTAGTTTGGGAGAAAGCAAGCGTAAAAGCTCAACTCCAATCTGGGTCGTACCTCACCGAGGTCAAGTCTGTTGCAAGGTAATGGGAGAAATCCGAGAGCTCAGCTAGGGAGGAGTGAATGCGTAGAGACTTACGTGTTTCCGTCTAACTCTTCCCCTGCTTTTCTTACTGCTAGGGGTACTTACTTCATCTGTCGAGACAGAGCGTATACATGGTTGCCTGCCGACTATTCAGGATCATGTTATATTGCTCGATTATTGCCTCCAACATACACTGCATCATCTGACTACCACAAGACCAGAGTAGCAAGAGGTGTCTTCAGCAAGGAAGATACCGCTGGTCAGGAAGCTGGAGACTTCTTCAAAGGTTTCCTTCCGTTCTGGGGGCCTATGGCCAATAGTAGAAACATACGTCAGCTAACACGGGTAGTTGAATCTACTATTACCGAAACTGCTGGTGCCCTTAGCAATTTGACAGCTGAGCTTCAGGCGGATAGACTCATGACGTTGCAGAACCGTATGGTTCTAGACGTAATACTTGCAGATCGAGGTGGGGTATGCAGAATGATCCAATCGAGCTGCTGTGTCTTTATTCCCAATAATGCTCCAACAGTCTATGAGGCGATCTCTAAGCTACACAAGATTTCCGACTCTATACACGTAGACAAGGGAAACTGGTCCTTCATGGAGTGGTTTTGGACTCTGATCTCAGCGTGGGGATGGAAGGTTCTGATGGTCATTGGTGTCATCTTAGTATTCCTATTCTCATGCTGCCTGATTATCCAGTGTGGTCCTGCTTTGTGTAGTCTCTGTGCTGCAACCTGTTTTAGAAAACCACCTGCGTTTGGAGAAAAGGCACGAGAAAGGATGATGATACAACAACATGTCACTGACCTGATGAGCATAGAAGTAGACTCTGACATAGACTGAGTAATTGCCTATGTAAGGGCAAAAGGAGGGTCTGAGGTTCCGTGACGATTTGAACCCGTGTTTTCAATATTGTCGGAAATACATAATATTGGTATCGGCGAACCGCAAATGATCCATTTAGCATATAGGCAAGTACTAAATGTGAATATCAGAAAATGCATATGTATGTTTTGTAATGTATATGTAGGTTATGGTACTGTCAGGTAAAATACAATGAGAAAGTAACTGTCAACATACACCACATACGAGAAGTGACAGAGAAGCCTACCTTCAGTTCTGGCAACAGCGGGGTTTTATGTTCTGCAGGCAGCAGCACAGGAAGGACTCGGCTACAGGAACCTGGACAATAGCGTCGGACACATATTCTAAGGTGGGACCCTCGAAAAAAGGTGAGTGATTTCCTCTTTTACTACCTTTCCGCTGAGTCGCGCATGGCAGTGTTCCCACCATGAAAAGCTCAGCTGAAAGGCTGCTAGTAATCTGGATGGGTGAAGCTTGGGAGGACGCCTTCAAAGACCCGCCTCTGGCTCTCCTGCCATCGATGCAGCCCAGCAACGGTCCTGTAGCCGAGTCCCCACCAGGATCATATTTACCAAGGCAACGGACAAGCAATGAACATTATCATGCCCTTAATCTTTTACACATGAAGAACTGCCCACCAGTAAAACACCAGTGTCAGGTAGGACCAGTCCAGGCTTGGCTTTACTATATCATTTCCAGCGGTTGAATGTGATACTTTAACAGTTATCATGAGTCTAAAGTAAGTCTGTTCACCCCTTACGCCTGATAGTTCCCCATCTGAGCACAAAACCTGTCCCTCACAACATTTTGCAAGTAGAGAATCTTTGTATGTCGTACCACAGTTTTCCACACCTGCAGATTACATATAATTTAGGATGCATCCGTTGCTGGTAAGAGACAAATGAGAAAAAACGCAATGTCTAAATAATTGAAGAGGTTACAATAATCCCTTCTGTTTAATTGCTGACTTTTTTTTAATAATGTTAGCTGCTAAATATGTATTGCTTCACTTTCGAGGTACCCCTATGACATGAATTGCCAGAAAAAATATACAACTTTTATGACAGTGATTAATATTTGTGCTACAAAAAAGGAATTATGCACTCAAGAATGCACTACATCTACTCCTCTTCAATAGTCATATTCCTTTTCGATTATCATCTGTTTTTAAATTATTTTGAAAGGCCTGATTCAGAGGCAAAGATTAAAGTTATTGCTTTTGCGGACAAAATGTAGAATGAGTTGCTTACTGTGTTTTAAAATGTCAGTGGCATGTACAAATAGCACACTGCACTGGGTAAAGGTATGCATCCCAAATATTAGAACAATGGTAGAAGTAATCCAAACAGTTTTTTATCTGGTACAGTGTTTGATGCATTGAATGGGCCGACTCACGAAACTTTTTTCTGCCTTCCTTGCGAAAATAGCCTTTTTCACACTTTTACCAGTATTTACTCACACAGTGGACGAGAATGCATCTTCGTTTGTGAAAACCCTTAAACTTGCACATCTGTGTTATTCATAAACTATGTCCCCGATCCATTACTAAGATAGAAGAGTCTGGTGATGTACTTCTGATAAGAACAGGAGTAAACCTATTGTCAGAATGGAAGGTGGAAGGAACCCCCAGCCCCCTCAAAAAAAAATCCACCCTGAAACATCCACCCACTACTGACATGCTTCCCACTCAGTGATTAGCTAACCCCTCACACAAAAACGTTGTGTTAGTAAATTCTTTTTGGAGTCTAAAACCAAGTTTTAAACATTCTAAAAGTGGTTTTAAACAGGCTACTTGTGCATGTAAGCTAAACATACAAACTGAAATGTGATGTTGCACTCTAGTATTAGTGCATCATGTCACTTCCGGCAGAGGCTGGCAGAAATAGTGTGACGTGTACAGGTACGCGTTTGCAAGGCGGGCTGAGACAAAGTATGTGCAGGCTCTCCATCTCTATAATAAGGGAGTCAAAAATCACCTTGTCTCCGGTGGTTAATTATGGACACTAACAGATCCTACAACTGGCAAAGAGTCTGACGCATCCCTGCGTACAGCCAGCAACGCACCGAGAACCTGTGACTGACACCGCGCAGGCAGAGCTTCCAGAACGCAGTTGCAGCCCCGCTCGCCACCACCTAGGTCAGTGAGAGAGGGAGAGCAGCGGCAATGCTGCACACAGTGTGAGTTTTTATGCAACGACTCCTCCGATGCGCTGCACCACGTTTGAGGACATTAACCTCGGAGAATTGATCAAGACTATAGTCGTGGACAAATTCCCGCTACCAAGAATAAACGAACTGCTGGGCCAGACCAAGGGAATCAAATGGTTTTCTATGATAGACCTCAAAGTGGCGTATCATCAAATATTGCTTCACCCATCCTGAAGGAAGCTGACCTCTTTCATCACCCCATTCGGCTGCTACAGATTTCGACGTATGCCATTTGGCCTAGCGTCCACCGTTGCCGTATTAAAAAAACTGATGCATAGATTGTTCAAGGATCTCAGCGGTGTCTTCCCCAGGACGACCTACTCGTCATTGGGAAGACCAAAGTGGAGCACGGCGACAAACTGAGAACAGTGCTACGGAAATTGGCAGCGAATGGTCTCACAGTGGAACTGGAGAAGTGCAGATTTGGCCTCCACACAGTCACATAGTTAGGGCACGAGATCAGTGACAAAGGGATCTGTCCCAAGAACGTGAACATTGACACCATCCTGTCTGCACCCACGCCACATAACAAGGATGAGGTCCGCTCCTTTCTAGGGTTAGCTGAATTTTATAGCAAGTTTGTCAGGAACTTCGCGACGAAAATAGTGCCAACTATTGAAGGAGAAAAACAGTTCAGTCGAACGTCAGAGTCTGATATGGAATTCAAGAGCATCAAGATAGACATTTGCTGTGCCATTCCCCTGCACGGCTTTGACAACTTAGCTCCCAGCATCTTGACAACTGATGCCAGCGACAAAGGCTTAGGGGTGGTCCTGTCCCAACATTCCTCGGCTGGCACAGAAACCACCATAGGTTTTGGCTCTTGTTCCCTCGACCCTAATGAGAAGAAATTTGGTGTTATCGAAAAAAAGAAATGCTGGTGTCAATCTGGGCCATAGAAAAATGTTGGCAATACCTGATGGGTTCCCGTTTCACACTAAGGACGGACCATAAACCATTGATCAAGGTTCTCATGTCCAGGGGAAACACCACGGCTACTCCATACATCCCCAAGATGACACTCAGACTCTTGGATTTTGTCTATGACGTAGAATACCTGCCAGGACATAAGAACAAAGTGGCACATTACCTTAGCCATTCTGCTGCCTGGGAGGAGGCACAACTCCACAGCGAGTGGGATGAATACATTGTGGCCTTCATGACCGACCAAGAGGACTTCATCAGCGCTCAGGATTGGGAGTCAGCCTACGACAAGGACCCAGTGCTATCACATGTGAAAATGTGTGTTACACGTCGATGGCCCGAAAATAAGCACATGAGAGACGATCTCCGGAAGTATTGGGAGGTCCGTGATGAACTGTCCATCAGCGATGACACCATCTTTTTGTTAAGAGGAGACAAAGTATTTCCCCTACGTCAGTTAGTGGACCGCACTCTCAGCGTAACGCACAAAGGACACCTGGGGATCGTGAAATTGATTGGTTCTGCGTTCGTGGGGGATACCCAAATAAGTGTTTGTCCTGGTTGACAGATACTCCAAGTGGCCAGAGGTAGAAGTCTGTGAGACGGTGGACACAGATGCGGTTATTTCCTTTCTCACAAACGCGTTCTTAAAGGAAGGCATTCCGAGAGTGATTACATGCAATAATGTTTCCCAGTTTCACTTTGGAGAAGTAGTCGGCCTTCCTCAGGAGGAACGGGATCACGAAACACATGCCAGTGTATCACCCCGCAGGAATTGTATTTGCGGAACGATTCAACAGAGTAATAATGGGTTCCGTTAGAGCGACCATAAGTGCAGCCAAGAACTTGGAAAAGGAAATCAAGAACAAGGTGTGGGCATATCGCAGAACACCCACCCTCACAGGATATAGCCCGTTCAAAATCCTCAGAGGAAGGGAACCGTTCACCAGAGACAACCACGTTTGGATGAATCTGCAACTACAAAGCAAATGCTCACCAGCGGTGGTCAGAAACAACTTGGAGAAGGCACAGAAGACTTAAAAAGCCAACTGTGATAGGATGCATCGAATACAAGAATTCTCCTTAGCAACGGGAGATTGGGTCCGAGTGAAACTGGGCAACCTGGTGAAGAAAGGCGACAGCAAGTTCAGCAAGCCTCTCCAAATCAGAGAACTGTACTCAAGCTCTGCCTTACTGAGCGATGGAAAAGTGTGTTCACAAAGCAGAATGGCCAAATGAAGCAAAGTCATCAGATAGAACAAGGACAACACAGCCACTTGCCCTGGATATAGTGGAGGGGAATCAGACACACTTAGGAATTGCACAATGAGGGGAACAGGGGGTGATGCAGGTACCATGACAGAAAGGAACAATTCTGATTCCACACAGCACATTCCACCTCAGGCAACTAATGACACGGGCAACCCAGACATCACACAAGGGGCTACCTCCTCACATGACAAGAGCTCAGCCGGGAACACAAAAGAAAGAAATTCCAACTCTGGTGAAAAACAAGAAACACAGGTCCCTCTCATGCTCACACTGGTAGGACAGTGGAGTGACCTTGGAAATACAGCGAGTATGATATGTAATTCTCCTCTTCTCACTGTTTCCTCCTCATCTTCGCTGTCACTCATCTCTCTTTTCCCCCTCACCGCATCACCTGCTCTCCGCCCTGCTTTCAGCCTGGTGTATAAACAGCCACTTGTTGTTCTCAGGTGACCCGAAAGGATTACGCATCCAGCACTAAGATGCTTTGTTCTGTTAATGTGTGTATTGCTGTTAAGGGGGAGATGTGTGGCGTCGCACTCCAGTGTTTGTGCATCACATCACTTCCAGTGGAGGCTGGCGGAAATAGTGTGAAGTGTACAGGGACGCGTTTGCAAGGTGGGCTGAGACAACGTATGTGCCGGCTCTCTATAGTAAAGGAGTCATAAATCACCTTGTCTCCGGTGGTTCATTACGGGTGCAAATAGATCCTACATGAAACATAAGATAGCTGATTCCACCATTAAAGGAGCAGAAGGAATTTCCTTGAACTTTGACCTCATAGGTATCACAACATTTTTATTTGAAATGTTTTCACCTTTATAAAATGAGAGTAAGTTGTGACTAAACAGTCAGGGGCAAATTCACAAAACACAGTTGAAATCTACAGTGTGTTGCAGTTTTGCATGTGATCAAAGATCGTGAAACAGCCGAAAGCGTGGACTTTTATCAACTTTAGAAAGTGAAGGTAAAGAGGTTTCATCAGCAGGACAAATATCATCATTGTAATAATATAAATAAATGTGCTTTACTACCAAAATAATGTCTTAAGTGAGAATCAGGGATCTTAGGTATAGGATTAAAATGTTTTTTCAAACTCTGAGGCATAATTACAAGCCGTTTCTCCACTGCAACATCACTTCTCTCGACATTTTGGTGGAGATAGGGGCTTTGCCTTATTCACAAGGTAATGTTAAGCCACTTAACATGGCTTACCGCCGCCTTGTGAATAAGGCACCTTTTCACGCTATACTTAGCAGGAAAGGGCAGGCAATGGGTGTTGTGATGGGCGTTCCACTGCAAAACCCACTGATTTTGACACTGCCCCATATTTACAAGGATGGCTTAAATATGGGGCAGTGGCAAAATTATGACCAGGGAAAACCTGGTCTTACCCTGGGGCAAAGAGGAGAAGTGTTAAAATTCTCATTGGTGTTGCTGTTTCCATGTGTGCTGCACAAGGCAGCACATTAAGAAACAGCAAAACGCCATTGATTGTTTATGTGCAGGAAGGGACACTTTCCTGCACATAAACAAATAATATAAAAAATTATGTTTTGCAATTCCTATGGGTGCTGCATTAGGCGGCACACATGGAAGTATCAACATGTAATTACAGATTGTTAATGTACAGGAAGGGACACCTTCCTGCACATAAACAATCATTCCCTTCAACGCAGGCACCCTTGCACTATGGTGCAAGGGTGCTTGCATTGGCACAAAGGTGCTAAATTAGCGCCAACGTGGGGGGAATTGCAAGGCTGCACCATATTCTTGTAAATACAGTGCAGTCCTGCGTTTCAGAACTGGCGAAGCACAGTGTTAAGCCAAGGAGGCTAAAGCTGTGCTTTAATTTTTAATTTAATTTTAATTTTAATTTCTTATATCGCGCTGGACTCAATCCCGTAAGGGTATCTCCGCACTTTGCCAGCCAGAACATTAACAGAGTCAATAAGATAGATTAATGGGACTGAGATGCTTCCTGGAAGAGGAGAGTTTTTAATGCCTTTCTAAAGGACAGATGGTTGGTGGTCATTCTCACATCTGTTGGAAGTTTATTCCATAAAGCAGGGCCAACTGAGAATGCTCGGTCTCCCTGTCTGGATTTCGTTGTTGCAGGGGGTTTTAGAAGAGCATGGTTACTTGAGCGGAGTGAACGGCTGTGTTGATACAGCTCAAGTGATTGAGAAAGGGATTTAGGACTATCCCCATATAAGCATTTGTGGACCGTACAGCATATCTTGAAACTGATGCGCTGCCGTATAGGGAGCCAATGCAGCTCATCCAACAAGGGCACTTCCTTGTATATATGCCCCTCTGTGTCAGTTTCTTTTCTCCCAGTGCTAATATTTTGTCATTAGATCACAGATCTCTTGCAGGCTGACACATCTGCCACCTTTTTTAATTCAATCCGTCCCAGTTCCATGAATTGCTGTATGTGCCAGGGTGAATGATTTTAACTGAGGTTCAGATGTATTTCACACAACTCAATGCAGCACGGCAATGTGCTGAATTGCATTGCATGGAAACGAGAGAGCCAAAATGTGCCATATCTATTAAGACATAGTGAGGAAAAAGCAGTCCAGAGTACAACCGATGCCCAGGCTGCTGGCGAAAGACGCCTCTTAGTTCCCATTCTGAATAGTTACCAAATAAAGAGACGGGCGCTGGAAGCAGGAACACAAGAACAGAGTTTTATTTTTCATGAGGAGAGCCTGTCATTTCGGACACGAAACACAGTGTCTTTCAGGAGGTGCTCTAACAAGTTCTCTGAGACATCGCCTTTTATACATCACAAACATTCCTTATTACAATAATGACATTGTGAAGCAAGGAAAAGACATCCCCGACCCCTCCCCGCTCTGGCGCAATCCAACACGTGGCTACAGTAGAGGTCCTCACCCCATACAATGGGAGGGGGCTATCACCCAGCTGAGTGTTCCGCTGATTCCTTTGGAATGTGTGCGCCTGATTGATTCTCGGAGCGGTGGGGGGGTCATGATCAATAGTAGCTCTTTTGAAGAGGGGCGAGTGCATACAGTGGTGGGCAACAAACTGTATCCTCAGGCGAAGGAGATGACCAGTGGTCCGTGCGGACAATCGGGCTCAGTGGAGGGGTCATCAAGGGAGGGGTATTCATGGGAAGAAGGGAGGTGATGGTCAGGCACGGGGTGTGATTCCCAGGGACAGAGTCGCACAGAGAGAGAGGTCTTATGACCCGTACATGAGAGAGCAGGGACAGTCAGGTACAGCTGGGGGGGGTTATGTCAGCTGAGGCGAAGGGTGCTTCTTCAAGAGGAAATGGGAGGGGGGTGCGTGGGTCAAGCAGGAGGGTTACTTTTCAGAGCAGGGTCACGCAGAGGGAGAGGGTTTTATGGTCTATGCATGTGGGAGTGGGGGGGTGTTCAAATGCGCGCAGGAGGGAAGCCGGGGATTCCAATGAGCGGGCAAAAAGGTCATGGTGCCTAAAATGGCTGTCATGTACATATGGGCGCGGGCTTTTACTGGCGGAATGATGCGGTCAACGTTTCACGGTATTCATGGTGCCTACAGGGAGAGGGATGGAAGAAGGCAAATGAACGCCGCTTATGTACATTAATATTGCTAATTTCCACAGTCGCCGCTTTTAACATAAGTGAGTTCATTTCCTAACTAATGGGCGTACATATAATACATGTGTGGTCGATGAGATAGCATTTGTCAAATACCAGCGAATTGCTTATAACCATGGCACAATCAATGCGGTTGGTGGAATGCAGCACATATGAATTCACAGTTGCTGGGTTACTTATACAAGCCTAGAGTTTAGCATACTACACAGTACAAATGTTCCGACTTTCTCTTCGGTGGCATCAATGTACAGCCTTCAAAAGTGACCGAAAAACATTTTGAAAGCAATACAAAGTGGTTGAGGGCGGAATTCAGTTCGACACAAGTAATTTAGTCAAATTGATGGGTGTCTTCGTCACAGTGTCTTTTTAGCGGTGAGCCATCACTGGTAGGCTCTAGTCCGTTTTCTTTCGTTGGCGCTGTTGAGCACCGGCGGTGGAGCTATAGGTCCAGCTCGGATCTAACCTTACGCGTTGCAGGGTGCGGTCAGTCCTCTGCTGTTAGACCACAGTCCTGTTCCCTAACCAATTCTTTAAAGGCGCCTTATGCTCGGCACCTGTATTTCCTTTTTCCTTCTGTGGCAAACCCCATTTCCATCTGAATGCTGTTCTTCTTGTCTGAGTCAAAAAGTCATGTGGAAAAGAGGAGGTGTTGGATAGTCGAGGGAAGAGAGGGCGGAGTGGGGTCAGGTCTTTTCTTGGACACATCAAGGGACCAAGGGAGCAGAGGAAAACGAGCAGGCAGGCCCATCAATCGGGCCCAGAAAGGGGGCGAAGACTTCAGGCACACGTGGGTTAGCAGACAGAGGGCTTCAGGGCAGCCCTTCAACCTTTCATTTTCCACGTTTGAGATTGCTGTCTCGTCCCGAATCTTGTTGCTCTGCAGCTCCACCTGTGTCTCAAGATCTGCAGCCAGGCTGTACGTCACGTCCGACCCTTCTCCTCCGATGATCGTATATCTTGGAATGGGTACAAAACAAGTTTTAGAGAACTGGCAGGAGAAGACATTTATGCATTTGAATTCCGCCCTCAATCCTACGCACTTGGGGGTTTACGTTCATCGGTCACAGTCAAAACCCTACCACCATGAAGTATATATGTCGGCATTCCTACTGTGTCTGTGCCAAGTCTATTTATCGTTCATTCCGGCTAACCCTTTCAAAAACAGGGCAGGGGTGCTATCATCGAGAGAGGGGGAGGGAAAAACAGGCTTTCATCGAGGAGCGACAGTTAATCAAGGTCATCAGTTATACTTTGAGGACAGCTGATATGAAGCAGGGGTCAGGGAGAGGCGGGGACGCTTTGGACATTCGCGCTTGAGTGCAGAGGGGTGGGGCAATCTGGGCATTGGGGATCAATCTGGACATTGGGGCTCGTATCTCTAACGAACTGGAAAATAGGATGCCATTGACATATAGTCCCCCTATAAAAAGGGCCAGATTAGGGGACATCAGCCGTCTTACCTGTCCCTTCCTCTTTAGCCAATTCAAGTTTCTTTCATTTTGCAGAAAGGAGAGGTAGTAATATGGCGAGTTACAATCATTTTAGTTTCTGTCAATTTTGCTGAACACCTTCGCGTTCAATAAGTATCCAATTGGGCTGGTGCCGGCAGGGCACAATTCTACCACAAAAGGGAAGAGGCAATGGGGGAGGGGGCTCTTATAGAGAGTGAAAGTCGTCCGCATTCTAAACGAGCCATTCGGTACACGTATGACATGTAGAAAGGTAGAGAGAGAGAGAGAGAGATAGAGAGGGAGAGAGAAAGAGAGAGAGACGTGTACGGTAACAGGTCATTTAGTGCGCTCACAACACAGAACGGCAGGGGTCAGGTAACACGGAAACGCAAACAGAGGGAAGACATAAACCCATACATTACATACACACAAACTCAGACAAGGGAAGACAGTACGTGTGTTACATACAAATAATTCACGACAAAATATAGAACAGTTATTGGCCAAAAGATCTCTTTCTGCATGCTGCGCATCTTTAGTATCCTATTTATCTACGTTCTGAGCTCTTTTTACCTTTTTTTCTCCTTTTCCTCTCGTTTGCCATCTTTGCGAGTGTTCTCGGTTACTAATACTTACACCTCGGTCAGTTGGTCCGGAATTAACCTGGCCGGGTTACTGCTCACGGTGGGATCTTTAAATCATTTTTCCTTTTCTCCCTTTTGGCGAAAAGGTTCTCCAGGCTGAGGCAACGGAGGGCATTAATCGGGAGAACAGTCGGACAGCTTAGCTATATCTATAAGGGTGCGAGAAGGAGGTGGTACATTAACAACATTCCTAGTCTTCCAGACGGGCGGTGCTTAGGTACCCCTTACCCCGGAACTTTCCTTGTCCTTTCCCTATCTAGTTAAACGTCATAGTTGTATTATCTGGCGTGCTGGTTCGAGTCATAGTCTGTCATATCGTACTAACCCGTCGAGTATCTACGTCAGTCCATCCTCTCAATCACTAGGTTCTGAGGGAGGAACAGTCATGTCTAAGTAAGGGGGGGTGCTACATCTTACAAAGCTCATCATGTATAAGCACTATGCTCAAATTCCCTACTTCCCCTTCCGTCGGTCGTTCGGTCATCACTCCCCCAAACTTCAGCCGATGTTCCGACGTGACCTGCAGATGGGAGGAGAAAGAAGGGGGGGGGGGGCAACATTCAAAACACATCAGCGCGCACAAATCCGAAAATGTTTTTACTTACCACATACTCGACCTATCTCCACACGGTGCATTCTCTACCATCTCGGTGTTTAAGCCCAGAGGGACTAGTAGTGTTAGAAACATAATCATTGGTGTTCTGCCTATCCGCATGAATCACTCGAGCGTGGTCTTTTAGATCATGTGCGAGGGTGGTGGTCAGGTGGCGTTTCTTCAGTATTGCTTAAGGGCATCTAAAACGTTTTTCCTGCTGCCTGTGGCATACAATGTAACGGCTTAAGTATTGGGCTTTTTAAACCTTCAACCTTAATAAAGCTGCTTACCTTTCGCTTATATCGGAGACAGTAGTAACACATTCGAAACTCATTAATGCAATCGCTACAGTTGTACTTGCCTTTTCAAAAACCTTTAATAAAAAATATTGGCGCACAAATACGAGCCTACAACCCAGTGGGCCGGCCACAGAGCAGACTGGAGCCGGGCGTGAGGGGAACAAAGTCGGTGGCCATTTATTTCATAATATAAAGTGCGGCAAGTGCAATAACATCGTATCGAAATTCATTGGGAGTAAGCGTCATAAATGTCGAAAAGTCAAAATTTCAATAACCATGGTGCGCTAAAACTTAATATCAATTCATTGTCCGAATGCTCAATTAGTACCTATTTCATATCAATTCATTGCTTCAACACATAATTGGTACCCACCTTATACCAGTTCATTGTCCCAACACATAATCAATATCCATCTTATATCACTTCCTTTTCTGAACACATTATCAATATCCATCTTATCCACTTTTATTGTCCACAAAATACATACGTATCTCAGAACATCAAGGCTTGAGCAATCAGGGTACAACAAAGAGCTGAAAGTTTCATTTGTATCGGCGCCATTTTGGGCGAGGTCAGGCAGGCCCCAGTACAGTCAGATTGTCTACACTGACTCGTAGTTGGACCAGAACCTCTTTTGGCAGTTCAAAGAGTTTTTCGCAATAGGGTAACAGACTGGCAATATGAACCATCAGTCAAAAGTGGGGAGGGAGGCAACAATCTCTCCTACCGGGTCACTCTGGTGTTCCACCGGAACTGAACAAATCTGTATTTTTGCAGGATTTTAGTAATTTCAAAACTGAGGCTGGCGCCGGCTGGAGTGTGCCGACGTCTCGTGGTTTCCATCGGGGGACGGGGGCGGGGGCGCCCGTGGAGGGGTCGCCCCCCCCCGGCTCTTCTAGAATCTTCAAGGTCGCGGAGAAGAGTACAGGACGTGCACCAGTCCTGGGCCAAAAGCCGTTTTTCGATTGGGATCCTGTTGATCGAAGCGTTGGGGTGTCGCTGGAAGCCTCCACCTGGGGAGGTGGGGGGGCTCGTTCGCGCCGCATCCCCCTTCCAGCGACCCCACGCCGTTTCTCGGCTCCAGCACTTTGGGATGGCCGTACCAGGCAATGAAGAGAGGGGGGGGGTCGGAGGCAGCAAGACATCCCCCCCGCGGCCTGCAGGGCACCGTTTTCTCTGGACTTTTCGTAGTGGCCAGACCAGGCGATGCGAGGGGGAGGGGGGTCGGTGGCATTGTGCAAGACATCCCCCCCCCTCCGTTGTCAGGGCCATCATAAAAGAAAGAAGTAGTGCCGCCGTGTGCAACCCTCCAGTGTTGTCGAAGCAGGGCGCTGCCTGTCAACCCTCCAGTGTGGTCGCAGAAGGGCGCTGCCTGTCAACCCTCCAGTGTTGTCGCAGAAGGGCGCTGCTGACCTCGGCTCCGGTTTTGTTTTTCTGATGGCCGGAGCAGGCGATAGAGAGAGGGGGGGGGGTCAGTGGCAAAGGCAAGACATCCCCCCCGTGGCCCGCAGGGCAGCCAAAACAAGAGAAAGGGGAGACCATTACAACTTTCGGGCCGTCCGCCCCACAGCCTCCCCTTCCGATGGTGGCCAGCCGGGCCCTGCTCTGCACGTGTTGAGGCCTCGCCTTCCGGATGGGCGTAACCGCGGACCTGTTGCACTTCGGGAGCTTCCGGAATGGGGGTAGGTATCTGCTGATTTGTATCTATTTCATGTTACCGTTATTTGTGCATGGCGGGCGGTAGGACAGACATGCTTTGGATACCGAGGGGGCGGCGGGGCCTAGCTACCTCGTGGCTGTCTTGGCGTCAAGCTTGGCTTTTTTTGCCATTTTATATTTCTTATTACGGACTATTTCTAATGTTTCTTATTTTTAGTGCAGTCGGAAACTCATCAGTGGGCTACTGACTTAGCTCGACTTCTTTTTCCTTCCTTTTCTAGTGTGTGTTTCATGCTAAAGTTTCTGTTAACAGGATTCGGTGATCACTTCATATTTTATGTGTCCTTTTATCAGGGATACCCTCCAGTTGAGCCGGATGATCTACCTCCAATAAATGGTCCGGGTGGAACTAGATTATCAATCAGTGGGGAGTGGGTAGGCATGACGGATTACAACGGGGACAAAAGTCTGCATTACCTACCCTTTACTACTTGCAAAGACTAGACAGAATATCTTTATTCCACGTTATTTGCAAACAGAAAATACCTCAAACAAACTATTCCTTGAACAATAAATGTCCAGTCAATCAATCAATCAGTGGGGAAAAAAACAGGCATGACGGATTACAACGGGGACAAAAGTCTGCATTACCTACCCTTCTCTATCTGCAAAGAGAGACGAACGTTCCTATTCGCCGCTGTTTGCAAACAGAGAATGTCTCGTCTCAAGAAGAGAACCAATATTTCAAGTAGCAACCAAAGCTAAATGAACCAATAAGCGAACAATATCAGTATTTAAGTACCGATTCCAATACAATCAATCAATCAGATGGGTAAAGCCATCCTACCAATCAGGCGTGAAGAACGCCCTACTTAATCTTAACCGGACCGGACCATGTGGATAGTTCTTCGTCTTCCCTTTCCAGCGCCCGATCGTTCTCTACTCCATGCAGCATTCCTGTGGGCTTCCAGCCAGGACAATAGGTCACTCGAGAGAGGTCCGTTCAGAATCGGTGAAGTTCATTCAATCGGCAGCCGGACGAGGGCCCTCTCAAGGCAGGTATACTCCAATTTTTTAGATGTTCACCCCATCGTCTGGACCTCTCTTACTGGACCCTATGTCACTGGTGGCCCCCGCGTTGGGACGCCAATTGAGGAAAAAGCAGTCCAGAGTACAACCGATGCCCAGGCTGCTGGCGCAAGACGCCTCTTAGTTCCCATTCTGAATAGTTACCAAATAAAGAGACGGGCGCTGGAAGCAGGAACACAAGAACAGAGTTTTTTTTCTCATGAGGAGAGGCTGTCATTTCGGACACGAAACACAGTGTCTTTCGGGAGGTGCTCTAACAAGTTCTCTGAGACATCGCCTTTTATACATCACAAACATTCCTTATTACAATAATGACATTGTGAAGCAAGGAAAAGACATCCCCGACCCCTCCCCGCTCTGGCGCAATCCAACACGTGGCTACAGTAGAGGTCCTCACCCCATACAATGGGAGGGGGCTATCACCCAGCTGAGTGTTCCGCTGATTCCTTTGGAATGTGTGCGCCTGATCGATTCTCGGAGGGGTGGGGAGGTCATGATCAATAGTAGCTCTTTTGAAGAGGGGCGAGTGCATACAGTGGTGGGCAACAAACTGTATCCTCAGGCGAAGGAGATGACCAGTGGTCCGTGCGGACAATCGGGCTCAGTGGAGGGGTCATCAAGGGAGGGGTATTCATGGGAAGAAGGGAGGTGATGGTCAGGCACGGGGTGTGATTCCCAGGGACAGAGTCGCACAGAGAGAGAGGTCTTATGACCCGTACATGAGAGAGCGGGGACAGTCAGGTACAGCTGGGGGGGTTATGTCAGCTGAGGCGAAGGATGCTTCTTCAAGAGGAAATGGGAGGGGGGTGCGTGGGTCAAGCAGGAGGGTTACTTTTCAGAGCAGGGTCGCGCAGAGGGAGAGGGTTTTATAGTCTATGCATGTGGGAGTGGGGGGGGTGTTCAAATTCGCGCAGGAGGGAAGCCGGGGATTCCAATGAGCGGGCAAAAAGGCCATGGTGCCTAAAATGGCTGTCATGTACATATGGGCGCGGGCTTTTACTGGCGGAATGATGCGGTCAACGTTTCACGGTATTCATGGTGCCTACAGGGAGGGGGATGGAAGAAGGCAAATGAACGCCACTTATGTACATTAATATTGCTAATTTCCACAATAGCACACTTCTGCTCTTGCCTGGCACTGGCGCACTGTGTGCTGCCTAGCACCAACAAAGGCAACTTTGCACCATGTTGCAAGGAAGCCTTTGTTAGGGGAAGGACTATTTTTGTGCAGGAAGGGATGCCTTCCTGCACAAAACAATCCTTAGAAGCATATTCTTCTTTGTATATGTTCTGCAGAATGCAGGACACATAGAAAGAGGAAGAAAAGAGGGTAAATGAAGATATTTCTCCTTGTTACACCTCTGTACGATAGGTGCACTATTGTGGCATAGACCCAGGTTTTCAAGTGTTTGTAAATTTGAGTTTTAAACAAAATACATGGGTGGATGTAAGGGAAAGCCCATGCTCCACCCATGTAACGCCTACCGCTTTCATTACTTTGTATTTACTAACCCACACAAATTGACTTTGCATGTCTAAGAAAATACCGAAATGGATTTTGAATCGAGACTGTCCGACAAAAGTGACACAACTCCAACGCAAAATTTTAGTAAATCTATGCCTGGATTCTTTCAGTTACAGAAAGCCTGCATCAATCTTTTCTCTCAATAGTTATATAGTCGTGGCGGAATGTACTTTATCACTGCTTAATTTGGGAAAGAATAACTGCCAGGACCCAAAGTTTTCTTCAGAAGATCACAGCATACACTGTGGAAAGTTGGGTACCAAATACCAAGGCTGAAAAGTCTTGGTTCAACCTCATGCCTCTTAAATCCACCACCAGACACCTCCTGCATCTTTATCTCACTCTTGCAGGCTCTTTTTCATCCCTGTGTTCGCCCATTGTTATTGTTTTTTTGTCTTTCTCTTCATCCTTCGTTCGACCTTTTGTACTTTTTTTTCTTGCTCTCAATCAAAATCTTTTGAGTAAAAATAAAGGCCAGTCTCTAAAAATGGGTGCTGTTGTGCTCTACTTGCAACAACTGTAACCTTTGCTGCTGTGACTGCAAGACCGGCAGTTTCAGAATAGTAGCCTTAGATGCTCTCACATACACATCATTGTAATCGTTTATCTTGGAGCTCACAATGGCACTATCAGTGGTAGCTCTATATTACAGCATCTTACCATTTGAAGATGGTTGCTTTTGGATGAAATTACCAGGTTGATTTGAAAAATCCTGTGGAGACAAAAATATTAAACGATTTTATAGTAGAGTTTCACTAATATATTTTGTTTACAAATAAGTCAATGTTCATCATGAACATTTACGTATGAATGAATGTTAAGCATATAAGTAGAATCAAATTCATAAAGAGATTCCAGTTACAGCTTATACATCACAGTTTCTAAAGTGGAAACCTGCAAACTATCCAAGACAGGTGGGAACTGCTTCAAAAGAAGGAGAAAATCAATTAGATGAAATCCCTAACTACTTTTTGTACATTAAAATGGTACACAGACAAAATATCGAGTTTTAAATTTCGATATTCAATTATATCGAAGTTTAAATATCGATGGGACATAATATAGAAGGTAAGTAATATCGACAGTCTTAATATCGATATTAGTATGATATTAGTAACATCGAAGTTTTAAATATCGATGTCAATAATATCGAAATAAATAATTTCGATGTTACTAATATCAATTTTTAAATAAATTTTGTGTATATTATATTGTATTTACTATGTTTTATTATTTATTTTTAATGTAATTTAATTAAATATTGTCTTTTAGTACTGTAGCGGGTTGTGGGTTTATAGGGGTATAGGGTGGGAAGTAATTTAATTATGTTAAATTAATTATTAATTAGTAGGAATTATTAATTAATTAATTGAGAATTAATTTTTAATTAATTTTAATTAATTGATTAATTGATAAATATGTTCTGTAGCGGGTTATGGGTTTATAGGGGAATAGGGTGGGAAGTAATTTAATAATAATTAATTAATTATTATATGTTTGTACATATTTTTAATTAATAATTAATTGGTAGTTAATTAATAATAATTAGTTAATTTATTAATATAATTTTGTACATATTTTTATTAATAATTAGTTGGTAATTAATTAATATTAATTAGTTAATTACATTAATTAGAGTAATTTTCTTTATATATCATTTTTTGTTATTCTTAATTAATTAATTGGGAAAAAATAATATTAATTATTACATTAAATTAATTACAGCTAATGTGCTAATATATTTACTTTATTGTTATTGTTAATTAATAATTAATTGGTAATTAAATAATATTAATTAATTTTGGGTAAAGGAGTATTTTTAGGGTTCAGGGTCAGTTTTGGGTTTTTGAGTAAAGGGGTATTTTTAGGGTTCAGGGTCAGTTTTGGGTTTTTAGGGTAAAGGGGTATTTTTAGGGTTCAGGGTCAGTTTTCAGTTCTTGGGTAAAGGGGTATTTTTAGGGTTCAGGGTCAGTTTTCAGTTTTTGGGTAAAGGGGTATTTTTAGGGTTCAGGGTCAGTTTTCAGTTCTTGGGTAAAGGGGTATTTTTTGGGTTCAGGGTCAGTTTTCAGTTCTTGGGTAAAGGGGTATTTTTTGGGTTCAGGGTCAGTTTTCAGTTTTTGGGTAAAGGGGTATTTTTAGGGTTCAGGGTCAGTTTTGGGTTTTTGGGGTACAGGGATATTTTTAGGGTTCAGGGTCAGTTTTGGGTTTTTGGGGTACAGGCGTACAGGGTAAAAATAAAATAAATGTAAATTAAATCAATTAAATGAAATAAAAAAAAAACATTAAATTATTAAGTGTTTAATTTATTTTAAATGTATATGTATTAGTTTAAATTTTTTAATTATGTTTTAATATTTTTATTTAATATTTGTAAAATTATATGTATTTTAAAATTATTTTTACATTATTATTAATACATTTAAAAAAACGATATTTTTAATTTCGATATTTTTGTACTACGATATTAATTTTTCGATATTTTTGTACTTACCTTTATGAAGATATGACTCCGATATTTTTGATTTCAATATTTTTGTGCCGATATTTTTGTATGTAGAAATTATGTCTGTCGATATTATGTCAGACATTCCATTAAAATAGCCTGTGTAACGTTGCAATTTTGAATAAATAAATTCTCACCTTCGGTTGATTCGTAATAGTATCACTCCCTTATTCATGTCAAAATAATATCAGAATTACACTGAAATGCAATGAAGAACGTTCATTGGAATCACAATTTTCTTTTACATATTGAACAAAATGTGGTTCATACATTCTCGCATTAGACAGTATTTCCATCCTCTGTTAAATCAATGCCTCTGCTGTTGTCCGTACTTGGACACATGATGCAATCTTCCCGCACACAAGTGATATAATGTGAGGCTTTTGTATGCGCACATGTTCAAAGTTTGCAATGTTATTTGGTATGTTGTTTTATTTTATTTTCTAAAGCGCATATACGTGAAAGCTTTTTTGTCCTGGAGAAACACACACCAGGACTCAATGCAAGGGAGTTTATTTGTAGAAAATGTGGAGGCGTGGTTGGAAGCCGCGCAAGTTGGCCACAGCTCCATAGAGCTCTGTGCGGCTTCAGCGCTTCCCACACGAGAGGTGAGGTTCAGGCCTGACTTCTTTGACTCCACAGATAGCTCTACATGTGATGTCGATACATGGTGGCTACCAGACTATGCCTGCATTTTGCCATGTCAGGCGGCAGGGAGATTGCTATCTCGTGAAGAACTTACAAATGTTATGAGGCAGCCATTTTACTGCTGAGCACTTGTCCTGAGGTAAATTGTTTTACCACGCATCAAGTATTCAGTATGCTTTATTGCTCTCAGGCTTTCCACTTCCAGCTCTATAAGGCACATGCTTCATTTCCATATGTTAAGGGAAGCATTATTTGCAAAAACAATACTTCATATGTTCCTTCTATTTTATTTTATTTTTCTTTGTGTTTCATTCCTGGCTTAAGGTCTATTTCCAGCAACATTCATTTTAAGTGAAACAGCAATTGTTTTTTTGTATCTGGCATTGCAACTATTGTGCTGGCTCCTTCATTCAACATACATTTAATAGATTTTTCAGTGTTACTCCTGCCTCATTTTTTTTTCTTTTTCCTGCTTCATCAGGGGAGTACGCATAAGCTTCGGAGCAGCATCCAGTCATCTTCTTCTAAGTCTGCAATTTCCCATCGTGTTTTTCAAACCCATTCAACAAAACCCTTTCTGCCACCTGCTGTCAACAATAGAAAGCACCTTGGAATTTTTAAAAGACAGCTCCTCTTCCTCCTATGTTGCCGGAACTATTGTTAAAAAAATTGTCCAACACCACTTCAGCGAAATGGTCAAAAAAGACCTTGACTCCCCCTCAAAATCACCTACACATCTGACCTTGGATGACGTCATGGAGAAACTACAAGCCTTGAAACCTTTTATGATGCATTTCAATGCTTCATTACAATGTACTGAGGAGAAATGGTCCTTGCACGAACAACATATCTCAACTTTGGAACAAAGAGTTAGCAACCTTGAAGACTCTTCTCCTGTCAACTCTCAAATCTCCACAGACATAGCACAACTTAAAAGATTTACAAAAAATATGGAACAGCACAGGCGAAATAACCTTTGCCTTTTTGGGATTCCAGAGGGCTCAGGAGCTCTAACATGAATGCCTTCCTGCAAATCGCGATACCTTCAATTCTATGTTTGCCTTCTGCTTCTCTCTCTATTCAGCTTGCACACTGCCTAGGACTACGGACTTCAACTGGCCCTCGCTCTGGGCCCAGAAGCATTATTATTCTTTTTCTTCAAATCATTGATCTGATACAGATATTATCTGAGGATAAAAATTGGGACCCTCTTTAATGATTTGGTCATAAACTGTTTTTTACATAAGACTTTTCGCCAGCTACAGCAGCTCATTGGAAACAATTTTTGTATCTGTGGCCACAATTCAAATCCTTAAATATTAGATATGGACTACTCCATTTAGGCTCTTTAAAATCACATTCAAGTATAAATCCTACTTCGTTCCAGAAACCTGCAGACCTACAAACTTTCATTAACTTACATAAAACTGAAGCAATGGGCCTAGGGGCTTCACCAATGACTTGATGAAGCCCTGACTGGTTGAATGTGGCTCTAATATAAATGTTTCTATCTAAGTTTAAACGTTTATAGGTATTTGTTGTACATAAAGGAAGTCCATGAGTAAGGAATATATTCAAGTTGCTTTATTCAATATAAGTTACAGGTCCAGATGTTAAGATAGTAATAAAGGACCCCACCAGGAGTGACCTCCCTGTCACTCAGCCTGCCTGCACCAACTGCCAGTAAATTACAGGCAAAGCCCCCAACATTATATGATGTCATCAGGTATTCTCACAGTGACATCATGTGAGCCACAGGGAGACAAAGATCACATATAACATATCTCCTTTCTTTAGGGAAGTAACAAAAGATAAATAAGAGAAAGCAACACCAACATCAAAGAACGGAAGCCAACGTCAAAGTAGAGCATGCCCAGTCAAAACATAACTTCCATATGACTAAAGAAAGTAATAACATACATACTCAAATCATTTGAACATATGCAAATAAATGACACATACACCATCCCCATTCCTCATGAAGGGAGGCAAAAAATGAAATAAGGGTAACGCATTCTCATAATGGGATTGCAAAAAAAAAAAGAAATTAGCGTTACACATGTGTAACATAAGTAAACCTGACCTCTTAGGCTCCCTTATGCAGCATAGATCCAATCAACAACAAAGATAACAGGAGCCGCAGAGTTGACAGCAAACCGGCACAGAAGAACAACAAACAGACAAAATCATAACAAGAAGGAAGAAACATGCGTAAAGAAATTATACGCTCACCCCACAAGAATATCAAGAGATACACTCACCCTACAAGAATACCAAGGGATACACTCACCCTTCAAAATAGCAAGGGATACACTCACCCTTCTAGAATACCATGGGATACACTCACCCTTCAAAATACCAAGGGATACACTCACCCTTCTAGAATACCAAGGGATACACTCACCCTTAATACTTAAATAATGCAAAGGAACTGGGACACACTCACTAGTGCACATTACAGGATTTACCTTACCCAAATACTTTAATAATGCAAATGAACTAGGACACACATAAGTGCACATTACAAGATTTACCTCACCCAAATATTTAAATAATCAACAATAAAGTGGGAAACACACTCACACGAGTGAGCCACAGGGAGACAAAGATCACATATAACAGTATTGAAGTGTCATGTATTGAGTGCATTGCCATATATCCACGTATGCAATTTTCAAAGGTCATTGTCCTCCACTTCGTTTCTGACAGTATTTTCTTTCTTTCTTTTTTTTCGTTTCCACTGTCTTGATATGCCTTTTGTTATCATTGGTACAGCAGCTGTACATTAATTCTTATTGTGATGCAACTTAGAACGGTTACATGAAATGTCAAGGGGCTTAAAAACCCCATAAATTTCAGCGTACTCCATCTGACCTAGCTCAATTGCATTGTAACACAGCTCTGTTGCAAGCAACATATCTTAATGATTTGGCGCCTGCTAAGCTCAAGAAACAATGGGTTGGAGACATTTCATTTTCTCCTTCTACCACAAACAAAAATAAGTTATTCTTCTTTGCCATAAATCTCTTAAACTCACTACACTCTCACAATTTCAAGCAACAGAGGGTTGGTGGGTACTCAACACCCTCACAATTGATAACACTACTATCACTATCATAAATCTGATTGGCCCAACCCATCCAGATTAAAACTTTTGGTGGAACCTATCACTCATTATCTCTGAGCATGACTCAGATAATTTAATACAGGGAGTTGGTTGTAATCAGATCTTGACCTTCTTTTTAGACAGACATTCCAATTCAAGATTTGTTCTCCATGCCTCCAATAAAGCCTTCAAAAACCGAATTTCGCAGCACTCTCTCTCAGATTCCTGAAGGCAATTCAATCCTAACCTTTTGGAATATTTCTTTGAATCACCCACTCACCACTCTCAATTTAGACTTGATTACACGTTTCTTAGTAAGGCTGTATTTCAACACATGGTTAACTAAGAAATTGGCTCTATCCAGATATCAGGACATGCACCAGTGAAAACTGACTTAGACATCCTTGCTAATAAACTTAAGACGTCCTGGCATCAGATAACTATTTCATTACTTCATTTACTGCTTTCATTGAGGAGCAGTTCCAAATTAACGAGACTCACCAAGTAATAATAATAATAATAAAGGACATTTATAAAGCCCCTGGTTACGCGCACCGGCGTGTCCCCTCGCTATGGTAAGTGGTGGTGGCAGGGTTACCCCAACCGTTAGTGGTCACTTCTTACCGGGTGTACAGATATGTTTTGAGTTTCTTCCTGAATCTGGGCTCAGAGAGCTACAGGCGCAGTTCCTTTGGCAGAGCATTCCAGCTCTTGGCAGCCAAGTACCTGAAGGACCCACCCCCCATACGCACTTTTTTTACTTTGGGGACCTTCAGTAGCCCTGAGCCAGAAGATCGCAGGGAGCGCGCAGGCTCATATCGTGTAACCAGGTCCTGTAGCGGTGCAGGTGCCTTCCCGCACAAAATGCGGTGGCATGTGCAAAGGGCCTTAAAGTCAACCCTGCTTTTTACTGGAAGCCAGTGGAGTGCTTGGATAGCTGTCTTTGAGGGCGATCTCTTCGGAAGCCTCAAGACCAGATGGGCCGCTGCGTTTTGCAGCACTTGAAGACGGCTGATGAGTACTGTTTCATTCTGTCTGGGATGCTTTTTAGGCTGCTACAAGGAGATTCATTATTGGTTATGCTCATTCGAAAAGGAATTCTGCCGAACTATTCTCGCAATCCCTTAGCATGATTAAACACTCATAAAGCTAGCTTACAGCACTTTGTGGCTTTGGATACAACCAAGTTTGAATTTCATAAATATACAACTGAGCTAGCCTGTGGTACGCTTCTCAAAGACAGTGCTAGTTACTACAGAGGTAACAACACAGAGGGATCTCTTTAAGCTCAATTTTTAAAACACAGAAAGGAAAAAACTGCCTTAAAACATAACGGACCCAACTTGCTGCTACTATCAGTGGCATCGGGACCCTGACGTGACGCTTCCCCGTGCCGGGACATTTGCCTGCAATCACTCTGCCCTGTTGCCGTTCCCCCCCGCAGCCGGAGCCGCAGGTCATCAGGCGCAGCCGCAGAGCGGGGGGAACAGAGCACCACAACATCCAGTAGCCTTCACTCACTCCACGCCCCTAAACACACCCGGAGGTGCTTAAAAGAGGCGTGTCATCATTTGGCGAGCAGGCTGCCTTAAAACATAACGGACCCTACCTTGCTGTTGCTGCTATTAGTGGCATCGGGACCCTGACCTGACGCTTCCCTGTGCCGGGACATTTGCCTGCAATCACTCTGCCCTGTTGCCGTTCCTTCCCCGCTGCCAGCACCGCAGGTCATCAGGCGCAGCCGCAGAGTGGGGGGAACAGAGCACCACAACATCCAGGAGCCTTCACTCACTCCACACCCCTAAACACGCCCGGAGGCGCTTAAAAGAGGTGTGTCATCTCCCGCCTCGCGGGACGTGCGCGGGCGGCGCCCGGCTCAGCAGAGGGCGGGCCATCTGTGGCCATCCGGGGCTGGCCAAGGCTGGGCTGGGCCATACCCTTGGCACCGTCAAAACAACCCTGTATCGTGACTCTAAAGGTACTCTATTACATTTCAATATTTACCATCGCCTGAATTACGGGGAAAAACACTCCTGTTCAAACAAGATCTAGTTCCAGACTTAAAAAGAGTGCTACAACCCCATTGCCTAGTCTGACCACGATAGATAGGATGCTGCAGAAGACAATTGGGGTGGTTGTCACTGCCATTGAAAGCCCTCTAAATATGTGTTAGCAGCAATTACAAACTAATACTACTCTGGCACAGGCAAACAATTCAATTTCAATACTTGTGGATTCATACATAGATCTCCCTAGGGTTGAGAATAATCCCAACCTCTCATCTACACAAAATACTTCTTTGGGGTTACACTATATTGATAGTAGCCTCTCACAAAGACCAATTCTGCAGTTCGAAGATCTAAGTGCAGAGTCCCCCCTTTTATTGGACACCTCTTTGTCGGGGCTTGTGCTCCAGGCTGATCTCCAAAATGTACCGGTGGGACCAACGGTGTCATTTAATAGCGAGGGCCCCCGCCTGTCAGGTACTGCTGAACAAACAAGGGTACAGGAGACCCTCCTAAATGATGATA
The DNA here is from genome assembly GCF_964263255.1 of Lissotriton vulgaris. Lineage (NCBI taxonomy): Eukaryota > Metazoa > Chordata > Amphibia > Caudata > Salamandridae > Lissotriton > Lissotriton vulgaris. The sequence continues at coordinate 506,422,978 of NC_141694.1, forward strand.
CTGTTGTGCCCAAACCGGTTAGCAGACAAGCTCAAAATCGAGCGATTACTAGAGGTACCACAAAAAGAAAAAGGATTGGAAATATACAGAAAGGGAGGCAACCAAAAGTATCGAAAATGGTGGATCCTGCTATTTTCGAACCAGGTTTACAAGTAGATAGTATGTTAGTAAGGCCTGATGCTATCCAAAGGGGACCCACTCATAACGCTAGAGATAATTATGTAGGGAAGCCCTCTTTTGCTCCTATAGAGGAAGTTGAAGTGTCAATGGTACAGATAGAAAAGGTTGTTAAATCATTGATCCTCCCTCTCCTTGAAAGGATAAAACTGGTAAATAATAGACAGGAGAAACTTGAACAGCTAACCCTAGATGATTTCACCTTGTTACAAAATCTGGTAAAACTTGAAGTTAGAGGGCGAATGGAGAATATGGGACCTCCTCCAAGGGAACCTACTACAGACACCACAGGATTTATAGTGGGTGCAACCACTAGTAAATCTATAGAGGTAGGAATCCCAAAGGGCCCTAGCACTAATAAACAGGCAAATAAGCAGACTAAAAAGTCCCCTGAAAAGACTGCACAGCACACCACAGCCACTATAGGTAGCGATGCATCCAAAAATGCTGCGTGCCCAAAAGGTACTGGAAATATAAAAGAAAACAACGACAGCAGTATAAGAGCTACCTTGGCCATGGTTGATCTACCACCCGAATCATTACCATATGTCATCGTACTCACGGGTGTCCCTGAATTAAAAAATGGGAAAACAGAATCTAACCAAGAATTAAAAAATAAGGTGACATTCTGGTTGAATAATAACAGGCCGATCCCCAGACATTTGAATGGTGAGGTACTGTTCGTGAGAAGAGTCAACTGGATAGGTAGAAGATCGAAAGACATTCAGGGAGATGCAATCATTGTTAACTTTAGAGAGAGTAAAGTAGTGAACCTAATCTGTAAGGAATACCATTATATGGACAGGGGCTCAAATTGTATAAAAGACCTTACTTGTTTCTATAGCCCAAGGGCCATGCAACTATATGGGAGCCAGCAAATCGCCACCCACAAAGATATGTTAGATGGCTTTACTACCTTTTCCTGGGTGCCTACAAATAACCGATTTGCACCACTTTACATGAAGTTTATTGACCGGGAGATATACACGAAACAGGGAAAAGTATAATAACAACAGATTATACCTATGAAAATAACTACAGGTGCAACACAAGGGAAGCAGCTATTCGAGTTAAATATCCCGTCCCAACGAACCAGGGCGGAAACCCAAAATTGTTAAACCCAAAAACCAAAGAGAATATAAGTGTGGCTAACAAATTAACAGCTACATTCATTAAGGACAAGGTCAAGGTGACAATAATTTCTTGGAACATTGCTGACATAGGGAAAAATATGCCTGATCCTGCATGGCATGACTACATCAACAGGGGGGATTTTATTATTTTCCAAGAAACATGGGGAGTAGAAAATTATTTTAAAGTAGGGTATAGATCATTCTATACTCCGGCCAGTAATCTGAATAAAGGTAGACCCTATGGTGGCCTGATAATCTGGGCGAGAATAACATTAGGTATTGATGTCAAACAGATAGACTTCAACAGCCCCGATATCTTGGCTATAAAATTCCAGGATGCAAAAGGGAGGGTGGTCTGTATTATTAATATCTGTAACAGATCCCAATCGCCCAACAAAGAATCGGAAACAATAGCCCAGTTAGATAAGTTTATTTCTAGCCTAGACAACAAAATCATGCTGATCATTGGAGGAGGCTCCAATAGGAAGTTTGAGCCAGTTGTGGGGCTAGAAGAAATTTATGGGGAGGAAGATAGTGCTAACAATATTCCCCACATTGATGCAAGTGATACTGTCGCTTGCTCTAAAGGGGCTCTGCAACTACTAAAATTAACAATGGAATATGGTTTGCGTGCCTGTAATGAGCGGTTTTTGTCAGATTGTCCAAGTAACCCTACTTTTAAAAGAGGCCGTTGTGCCAGCCATTTAGACTAAATATTGGTCTCTATGTGCCTAAGGCCAATGCTTCTGGTTTTGAAGGTGGATAATCGTATAGAAAGTGACCACCTCCTCTTAACTTTGATTATCTGTAGCACGCTACTTGCCCCCCTAACGGAGCTGAATCCTTGTGGAGGCACTCGATCTGAGAACCCTTTAGAGTCCAATAATCGCAGGTCCCTAAAATGGCCTGCTGTTATGAGTAACACGAGTACCATTAAGAAAATGTATGATTCTTATGTAACTTTAATGTCTCCATTAGTTGATAACAATGTAGAGGGCATTTCCCTAGCAGAGGTGCATGAGAACTTGCTGCCACAACTTAGAGAGATTCTCTCAAAAGGGACCAAGCGAACCCAGAAAAAAACGTATTTGAAGGAAGGCCGCTGGTACAGCAGAGCCTGCCACCATGCCAAATCTGAATTAATACAAGCTGTAAAAGAGAACCAGAATAATATCATTAGAGACAAAAGGATGCAGTACAGAAAAACACTTGACCTTGCAAAAAAGGAATGGGATGGAAGAGTCTGGTCGCACTTGCTTTCAGCATGTAAATTGAGTGACCAATCCTCCTTCTGGAAGTTGATTGCGAGTGGTACCAAAGATGGTAATCCATCGAGGGACAGGTTCCATGAAGAAAGTGTCTGGGTCAAGCACTTCTCATCCCTGTACTCATGCGGCGGGGATGAATACGATGAGTGGACACATGGGAATATAGAACTAGACCTGTGTATCACACGGTAACTAGTCAAAATATTGAGTTTTTAATTTCGACCAGACATAATATTGAGTCAAAAATATAGAATAGACATAATATCAACTAGACATAATATACACTACAAAAATATCGACTAGAAAAAATTAATATCGACTAGAATACCAAAAATTTCGATTCAAAAATATAGAATGGACATAATATCGACAAGACATAATATAGACAACAAAAATATCGAATTTAAGGTAAGTTAATATTAATATAACATTTTTGAGTAATATAATTCTGTAGCGGGTTGTAGGTTTATAGGGGAATAGGGTGGGAAGTAACTTAATTATAATTAATTAAATGTGTTATTTTATTTATTGGTATTTATTTAGAATTAATTGTTACATTATTATTAATAGTTAATTAATTAAAAAATAATTGCTAATTAATTTTAATTGATTAATTGATAAATATTTTATTTTTAGTAATTTATTTGTTGTAGCGGGTTGTGGGTTCATAGTGGAATAGGGTGGGAAGTAATTTATTTATAATTAACTAAATATGTTATTTTATTTATTGGTATTTATTTACAATTAATTGATAAATTATTAATAATTGGTAATTAATTAAACTATAATTTCAAATTAATTATAATTGATTAATTGATAAATGTTTAGTTTTTAGTAATGTATTGTTTGCAGTGGGTTGTGGGTTTATAGGGGAATATGGTGGGCAGTAATTTAATTATAATAAATTAAATATGTTATTTTAGTTATTGGTATTTATTTAGAATTATACCTTAATTCATACAAAAATGTCCAATTAATCAAAATATAATTGTTAATTAATTTTAATTGATTAATTGATGAATATGTTAATGTTATTAATTTTTTTCTGTAGCGGGTTGTGGGTTTATAGGGGAATAGGGTGGGAAGTAATTTTATTATAATTAATTAAATATGTAATTTAATTTGTGGGTATTTATTTAGACTTAATTGATAATTAATAATTGATCAGCAATTAATTTAAAAATAATTGGTAATTAAATTTAATTGAATACTTGATAAATATGTTAATTTTAGTAATTTATTTTCTGCAGCGGGTTGTGGGTTTATAGGGGAATAGGGTGGTAAGTAATTTAATTATAATTAATTAAATATGTTATTTTAATTATTGGTATTTATTTAGAATTAATTGTAAATTAATTATTATTATTATTATTATCATTATTATTATTATTTATTATAGTGGGTTGTGTCTTTTTAGGGGACTAGCTTGTGAAGTAATTTAATTGTAAGTAATTACATTTTTTAATAAAAAATGTATTGAGTTAATTTTTCAAAATACTTATAAATTGTGAAATATTTTATTATTAATAGGTAAATAATTAGTATTAGTAGGCAATTTTTAATATTAAAAATTTTTTATTTGTATTTTGAATTGATTATTTAATATATTTAACACAATTGTAAAATATTTTAATTAATTAGTAATTGGTGTTACTATTTATATTATTTATATTTAAATAAGAAGTATTTACTTGCACTACTATTGCACTCACTGTAGCTGGAATAGTAAATGTTACCCCTACGCTATCCAACGCTTTCCCTACTGTTGCACTCACTGTAGTTGGAATAGTAATTTTTACCCCTACACTATCCAACACTTTCCCTACTGTTGCACTCACTGGTGTTAGAATAGTAATTTTTACCCCTACGCTATCCAACGCTTTCCTTTTTTTTGCACTCACTGGAGTGGTAATGGTAATTTTTACCCCTACGCTATCCAATGTTTTCCCTACTGTTGCACTCTCTGGAGTTGGAATAGTAATTTAAACCCTACGCTATCCAATGTTTTACCTACTGTTGCACTCGCTGGAGTGGGAATAGTAATTTTTACCCCTACGCTATCCAATGTTTTCCCTACTGTTGCACTCTCTGGAGTTGGAATAGTAATTTTTATTTCTACGCTATCCAGCGCTTACCCTACTGTTACACTCACTGGAGTTTGAATAGTAATTTAAACCCCTACGCTATCCAACGTTTTCCCGACTGTTGCACTCTTCGGAGTATGAATAGTAAATTTTACCCCTACGCTATCCAACGCTTTCCCTACTGTTGCACTCTCTGGAGTGGGAATATAATTTCACCCCTACGCTATCCAATGCTTTCCCTACAGTTGCAGTCTCTGGAGTGGGAATAGTAATTTTTACCCCTACGCTATCCAACGCTTTCCCTACTGTTGCACTCACTGTAGTTGGAATAGTAATTTTTACCCCTACACTATCCAACACTTTCCCTACTGTTGCACTCACTGGAGTGGGATTAGTACATTTTTACCCCTACGCTGTCCAATGCTTTCCCTACTGTTGCACTCTCTAGAGTTGTTACAGTAAATGTAACCCTTTCGCTATCCTACGGTAAAAATATTGTATATGTTTTGTAAATAATATGTATATATATTGATTGGCGAATTAAATTATGCAGTAAGGCTATGGAAATGCACCTTATACCGTTGTACATAAATGAATTTGAATTGAATACGTTGGGCACTTGCCCTCAATTATGTATTATCAAAATCTTTATTATTGCCGCTTTTTGTATTAAGTTTTGCGGCATTAGGAAATTTATTTGAATGCACATATCACTTTAAGCGCAATGACGCTCCTACTTTTTGGTGTATATAAGACCCTTGTTTGTTTCAACTAACGTCATGTGATCAAGCCTCGTTTGGGAGGTGAAACGCGTTATGGCGGATGGCTGGTGTGATTAATAAATAAATCACCGAGAAATTGGCACAAATTCTGGGCTCACTCTCGTTATTCTTTGGACAAACCGTGGAGAAAGAATGGCGTTTTCCGAATATATATATATATATATATATATATATATATATATATATATATATATATATATATATATATATATATATATATATATATATATATATGTATATATATATATATATATATATATATATATATATATATATATATATATATATATATACATATATATATATATATATATATATGTGTATTTAAAATACATATATTTTTTTAGTTACATTAATTATTTCTCAATTTTACATTTATTTAAGTATTTTAAATATGTTTAAATTAATTTAATTTAATATTATATTACTTTTCATTTACTTTTAAGACATTTAAAAAAAATCGATAATTTGCCAGTCTATATTTTTTACACTCGATATTTTGGAGTTGATATTTTTGTACTTACCTGTTTGATGATAGGAAGTCGATATTTTTCCAGTCGATATCTTTGCTTCTATATTTTGTCCTCTCGATATTTTGACTGTCGATGTTGTGTCAGTGATCCGTATCACACCCTTAACATTCAGTTTGTCTGAAACTATACTAGCCATCAATGCAGTCAAACAGGGTAAAGCTCCAGGCCCAGACAGAATACCTGGCGATCTCTGGAAACACGAAAACCTTTTGTGGGCTCCGTATATTAATTTACTTAGCAATGACATCTTAAGAGGGGCCCCCATTCCGGAGACGTGGCGGAGTGCCGAAATCGTAACCATCTTCAAGAAGGGAGATAGACTCAACCCATCCCATTACAGACCAATTAGTCTGATAGATGTACTCCAAAAGATGTTTGCTTGTCAACTTTTGGATAAACTAAATATTTGGATCGAGGATAACTCTATTTTAACAAAATATCAGGCGGGGTTTAGAGTTAAAATTAGTACAGTGGATCATGTTTTTAGATTTTTATGCTTAGTACGGAAATACATTAACATAAGGAACTCGCACTTATATGTAGCTTTTGTGGACCTCAGGGGCCGCCTTTGGTTTGGTCCCGAGAGGGAAATTATGAAAATCATTAAGAGACACAGGAATCCCCGGGGACATATTACAACAATTAGTCAGGCTGCATGAGAGGAACCACGCAAAAGTGAGGTAGGGACCTAATGAAGAGCTGACGGAAAGAATTGACATAAAGAGAGGGGTAAGGCAAGGCTGCGTTATGGCGCCAACCCTCTTCTCTCTTTACGTTAATGACATCCCAGACACCCTCTTGGGCTGCAAGCATGACTCTCTCAAGTTGTGTGGTCAAGCCGTTCCGGCACTACTATTTGCGGATGATACGATTTTGATCTCCCAGACACCCAAAGGACTACAGAACTTCTTTTACAAATGTTGCTCATACTGTTTGGACAAAAGCCTTGAAATTAATTCCTCTAAAACTAATATTATGTTCATCAGTCCACATAAGGGTTTTAACAAAGGTTTTAGTATAAATAGTGAGAACATTGAACAGGTCCAAAATGTTAAATATTTGGGTATTAGTCTCGATTCTAAAATGAATTGGAAATTGCAAATAGAAAAATCGAGGATAACGTTAATACAAAACCAAGCTCCTATAATAAGGAGGCATAAAAACAGCTTCTTTAAGTCAGTATCACCAGCAATTGAATTATATAAGTACAAAGTTCAATCGGCCACCTTGTACGTGGCAGAACTGTGGGGCCATGTAGTCAGAGACTCGTTTTTAGTGCAGGAAAACAGCTTTTCTAGACAAAATTTAACTGTGCCATGTTGTACACCTTTAATTCCATTATTTGGGGATTTAAATATACGACGCTCTGATGATCACGCTTCCCTACGCCCGCTGCTTTATTGGGTTCGTCTGTGGTCCACTGACGAGTTAGTGGACTATAGAGCAGCGCTAAAGGAAATCATATAGATAAAGAATATTACTAGAGTGAGCTGGTTATTGCACATTGAAAAATGTTTTTTAAAACTAGGCCTATATAGTTTTTGGACTGATCCAGATTCACTTACCTATTGTTCAAAAAAGTTACTGAAGATACGGTACTTGGAATATATTCACAGTCGCCCCCTTCAAAACTCAAAAATCGGGAAATTGACACTTAAATTCTTTGATGTTAAAACCGAATGTAAATTTGATTGTTTTATGGACGAAATGTTACCTTTAATGGCAAAGTCACTGTATCTGAAGTACCGTTATGGCATTTTACAATTAAAAATTAGTACTTCAAAGTGGGCGTGTAGTATAGATCATATGAGTAGATGTGATTCTGATCTTTGTGAACTATGTATAATGGGCGTCAAGGAGGACGAGGCACATGTCTTATTTATATGCCCTGCAAACCTGCAAGCAAAGAGGAAGTGGATTAAGCCTATTTGCCTTCTTCTGGGCTTGCGGAAAATCAAAGAAGGGGAAAGAGTATTTAAAGGGGACACCTCACAGACCATACTATTTAGTCTGAGTCGGTTCCTTTTTGCAGTGGCAATGGTTAGCAAGATAAGGCCTAAAAATGTAGTAGTACTAATAGGATCTGTACCAAATCACAGTGCTAAACAAAATGTATTGGTACTGCAGTTACTTTTATAAACTCAAGTCCTAATTGTCCCTTGTAAAATGGTTCTAGACCTTTTTAGACCCAAACTTTTACTAACTGTACTTTATAATGTCATCTCTTGGTATCCGCCAAAACACTTTTTTCTTAAAAATATTCATTGTATTAATTTATTTTTTAATTATGCATTACCTCAATGGATGGATTTATACTGTAAGAATTCTTAATTCTCCCAGAAATCAGGTCCTTTTATTAGTTAACTCCTTTATATATACAAATGTCTAAGTATGTATGTATGTCCTAAACAGATTCTCTTCGGAATACCAGCATATGATGTATATGATGATGTTTTAATATTGTATTGTACTCTTTTATGGTTACTTAACTGAAATAAAGAATTAGTGAATGAATGAATGAACTTTAAAGTCCATTACTGACAACAATGGCGTAAAGCGTTCCAGAGATGAAAATATTTCAACATGTTTTGTCTCTCATTGTAAGGATCTATACACTCTAGAACACATACCATCAGGAGACTTCCTCAATAGTTATTTCTCCAACCTTAAACCCAGAAAACTACCACTGGTTAATCTATCATGATTGGACCAACTGCTTCAACTCGCAGAACATATTACGGACTTACAGTAACTCCACAAGGGCACAGCACCAAGTCCAGATGGCTTCATTGTTGAATTTTATCTTTATTCTGCTAAGCTCCTCTTCCCCAGACTTTTTAAGCTACCTAATTATTTCACAACTTGAAACTCTGCCTCAGGCTCCTTTGCAAAAGCCATTATATGCCTAATTCCTAAAACAGATAGGGACCTAACCCAATGTAAAAACTACAGACCGATTTCCTTAATCAACGCAAACTGTAAAATATTTACCTAAGTGTTAGCTTTACGCCTGCTTGCTTATATGTCCAATCTGACAGACATACACCAATCTGGATTTTTTCCCAACAGAAATGATGCAGGTAACTCTTGTACCTTTCTAAACATCATTACCAAAGCTACTAATAAGATTAAGGTTCCCTTGAAAGCCTCCTCATTGGATGCAGAAAAGACCTTCAATAGGGTTAATTGGTATTTCTTAATAAAGGCCTTAGAAGGGCATGGTCTTGGCCCTAATTTCCATCATCTTATATCCATACTTTACTCCTCATCACGTTGCTCTATATAACAAATGGCATTTGGTCTTCTTACGCTTCTCTTAAAAGGGGTACTCTCCAGGGTTGCCTAATATCTCTCCTTCTGTTCGTCTTAGCTCTCGAACCTGTCCTTTATCAATTAAGTATTTTCTGATGAATTTACAGGTTTTGAAATTAACAACACGCACATTAAATTCACAGCTTATGCTGATTATATTCTTTTATTAATGTCAAATGCAGAACGCTCTCTTCCTGCTTTTTTCATGAACTCTGTTTATATTCTGCGGTATCAGGCTATAAGCTCAATGTAGGTAAAAGTTCTACCACTTAATACACACTCTACTGGCTCGGTCATTGGGTGGAGTTAATGTTCTTGACTGTTTAAACAACAACAGGGCTTTGGCATTAAGCAATTATACTCTACATGTTTGCACTGACTAATGTTTCTCACAAGTGTTGTTCCTCTATGGAGAAAAAAGAATTCTCTTCATTGTCTCATACAGACATTATTTTTATGTACAAACGCCCACACTTTTTGTTACCTAATACAGTCTCTCATGCTTGTCCTATACTGAAACCATATGTTACCTCGCACCTCACCCCCATTACCTACTTTTTCAACAGTCCTATCTGGCATAACAATTTACTTAAGAAACATGGTAGCACTTTATGTTGGAAGGTTTGGATGAACAAAGGTATGCTTCTCATTTCTCAATTATATCACTCGGACTCCCTCATCCTTTTCTCTACTTTTTCATCAACATACAATCTCCGCCCTCGTATGCTACTTCAGTTTCATGTAATTTCCACTTTGGGTCAAGGCGCTCTTAAACAGTTTACATCCCCTGTTACCCCATATCCTATATCCTTTCCCCACCCGATTGCAACTTCCACCCATCCTAAAGCAGCATGTATATAGAAACTTCTGGTTCAACTTACTGAGACAATGTGGGAATTGGATCGCAGTGTTGTATGGCCAACCTCTTTATGGGATATGATTTCGAATAAGATACATTACACTGATGTGCAGCCAGTCTCGCTCAGACCTTGTATGTTTTTTACAATAGACTTTTTTAAGCTCAAACTCATACAACATGACATTTGCTGGTGATGCCATACTGAACAGGGCACTGTTTTTTTCAAGTTTTTTTCCTGCTAAACTCTGCCCATGTTATGGTACTTAATATGCTGTCACATTGGAGCTATCGTCCAAATTTCCCTGCTTCTTTTATATGATTTACTGGTTTTGAGTGGTTTGCACGAAATCAGGAGTTCACACAGATTGCTTGGGAAACTGGTAGATCTCTTACTTTCTATACATTCTATAGTGATTTTTGTTATTACATCTAATTTGAAATCTTCAGACAACCCTTGACCCTACCAGGTAGGTTGCTCCCCCTCCGCATAGCACCGCCTGTGTCTCCCTGCCTCAGCTGCCGCTGCTGAGGACGTTCGAGGCCCTCCACCACCCGCAGGCTACCACCTGCGCCTCATCCCTGGTGGCCTGTGGTAGGCTGCAGGTAGGTTTGTTCATCCTCTGCTTTATTGCTTTTATTGAATTGCCTGTATTTTCATTGCTGTGTCTGTGACTGCTGTTGTCTGTCTTCCCCCGCTGCCTGTACGTGGTCCGTGCCCCCTTTTCTTCCCTCTGTTCCCATCGCTGTCCCTCTGCTCTCTCTGCCCGGCCTTTCCTTCTGTACCCCTCGCTGCCCCCGTGTCCCTGCCCGGTTTTCTCTTCTGTTCCCCTCGCTGCCCCTGTGCCTCTCTGCCTATTCTGCCTTCTGTTCTTAGCTGCCCCTGTATTTCTATATTCTGTATTTAGCCTCTGTGTCACTAGTTTTTCTGGTATTTCTGTGCCCTTTATGCCTTCTGTGCCACTCGTTTTTCCCTCGTTTTTGTGCCGCTTTTGCCTTCTCTTCCACTCATTTTTTGTGCCCTTCTGCCCTCTGTTCCACTCGTTTTTTTGTGCCCTTCTGCCCTCTGTGCCACTCGTTTTTCCCTAATTTTTTGTGCCCTTCTGCTTTCTGTTCCACTCGCTTTCTGTGCCCTTGTGCCCTCTGTTCCACTCGCTTATTTGTGCCCTTCTGCCCTCTGTGCCACTCGTTTTTCCCTAGTTTTTGGTGCCCTTCTGCCTTCTGTTCCACTCATTTTCGGTGCCCCTCTGCCCTCTGTTCCACTCATTTTTCCCTTGTTTTTGTTCCCCTTTTGCCTTCTGTTCCACTCGTTTTTTGTGCCTTTCTTCTTTCTGTGCCACTCGTTTCCCTCGTTTTTTCTGGCCTTTTACCTTCTGTTCCACTAGTTTTTGTGCCCTTCTGCCCTCTGTTCCACTTGTTTTTTTGTGCCCTTCTGCCCTCAGTTCCACTCGTTGTTCCCTCGTTTTTGTGCCCCTTTTTCCTTCTGTTCCACTTGTTTTTTTGTGCCCCTATGCCCTCTTGTCACTCGTTATTCCCTCATTTCTGTGCCGCAATTTCATTCTGTTACCTTTGTTGTCCCTCACCGCCCTAGCCACTGCGTCCCCTGCAGCCCCGCCCCCCTGCCTGCCCACTGCGCATTCGCTGCCAATGCCTCCCGCCTCTCAGCTGCTCCTCCCTCCCACCTCCCCATATATGCCGGCTGCTGCACAGCCGCGCAGTGGGCGCGCCGCTGGCACGCCAAAGGCATGCCTAAGGTGAGCTCGTCTGCGCCTGGCCCGCGCCCAGTGCCAGAACCCCTGGTCCCCGAGCGACGCCAGCACTCTGCATGCTCTCAACTCCGGATGGAGCATAACCTGCTTGAAGGCGGCGCCAAATTGCACACACGGCCCCTTCACCTGCCGGAACTGCAGCTACACCAGCCTCAGAGACGACGAACCACCCACCAAAAAGACCCCAACCACCTCCGATGCATACTGCTGAACACCCGTTCCACATGCAAGCATGCCGTCAAGCTCTGAGACCTGCTCGACACAACATCCCCGGACGTCGCCTTCCTTTAACGACTCCTTCGCATCCAATATCGCCATAGCCATCCCAGACGGCTACAAAATCACCTGCAGGGACCACACCAACGGAGTCGGAGGAGGAATCGCCATCGTCCACAAGAACAGCATCAGGGTCTCGACTAGCACCGACGGCGCGCTCAGCACCCCCGAACACATGCATTTTTAGATCCACACAGACCCTAACTCCACCCTCAGAGGAATACTCGTCTCCCAACCCCCCCGGACCCCTCTCCCAGTTCAGGGACTCCATCGCCAACTTGATCAGCACGCACGCCCTGACCTCCACCAACTACATCCTCCTCGGAGACCTGAGAACCACAACGACAACAGCTTCACAAACCTGATCGGCAACCTTGCCAACCTCGGACTGAAGCAACTCGTCACAACACCCACCCACTCCACCGGCCAAACCTCGACCCCGTCTTCTCCTCAAGCCTGCACGTCTCCGTCAGCCACATCACCAAACTCCTCTGGAACAACCACAGATGCATCCACTCCACATTCCAGAAAACCCACCACACACCACCGCATCCAACAGATCCCCCGCCGCTGCTGGAGCAAAATCACCGAAGACCAACTACACGCAAACCTTGCTCTCAGCCCACCCACGGAACCTGACGACGCTACCCACAGCCTCAGATGCTGGATCGAGGACTGTACTCACACCCTCGCCCTGCTGAAGAAACCCTCCCACAGAGACACCAGCAAGAGGGCCAGCTGGTTCACCCCAGAACTCCTAGCCTTCAAGCAAGCCTGTCGGAAACTAGAAAAGAAATGGCACAGTGAACAAACTCCGGACAGCCATGCAGCACACAAGGACGCCATCCGCAACCACCACCACCTCATTAGGGCGGCAAAGAGGACCTCCTTCAAAGCCCGCCTCGACAACAACACACACAATAGCAAGGAGCTCTTTAACATCGTGAAGGAACTTTCCAACCCCAGCTCCAACGCCAACAACATCCCGCTGCCAGAAGCCCTGTGCGACTCCCTCGCCACCTTCTTCCACCGCAAGATAGCAGACATCCACAACAGCTTCAACACCCAGACAGCCCCAACAGACAGCAATAAAACAGACTCTCCACACACCATCCACCACGGCCCCATGCTAGCCTGGGCCAGCGTGAGCATCGATGATACCATCAAAACCATGCGCACAATCCATTCCGGCTCTCTGTTAGACCCATTCCCGCACCATGTCTTCAACAGAGCTCCATCGCACCCCACCTGCGCAAGGTCATCAATCTCTCCCTCGAGACCGCGACCTGCCCAGAAGTCTGGAAACATGCCGAGATCAACGCCCTACTCAAAAAACCTAAGGCAGACCCAAGAGACCTCAAGAACCTCCCGTCCATCTCTCTGCTCCGCTTCCTGGCCAAGGTAATGAGGGAAAACCATCAACAGACACCTAACCCGATACCTTGAAGAAAACAGAATCCTGGACCCTTCCCAATGAGGGTTCCGCAGCAACCACAGCACCGAGACTGCCCTCATTGCCGCTACCGACCCTACTAGACAACGGAGAGACTGAAGCACTCATCCTCCTAGACGTCTCTGCTGCCTTCGACACCGTCTGCCACCGCACACTATGCGCACGCCTCCACACCGCAGGGATCCAAGACAAGAATCTAGATTGGACCACCTCCTTCCTCTCCGGCAGAACCCAGAGTGTCCGCCTCCCCCACTCCGTTCCAAGTCTCCGAGATCATCTGCGGTGTACCCGAGGGATCCTCCCTCAGCCCGACACTGTTCATTTACATGGCCCAGCTCGCAGCCCGACAGCACAACCTTAACATAATCTCCTATGCCGACGACACTCAGTTGATCCTCTCCCTCACCAAGGACCTCATCACCACCAAAGCAAACCTCCATGAAGGAATGAAGGCCGTCGCCGACTGAATGAAGACCAGCCGTCTGAAGCTAAACTCAGACAAGACAGAGGTCCTCATCCTTGGCTCCAACCCTTCAGCCTGGGATGACTTCTGTTGGCTGACGGCATAGGGGGCAGCCCGACACCCACCGACCACGCACGCAACCTGGGAATCATCCTCGACTCAATGCTCTCAATGACCAAGCAAGCCAAAGCCGTCTCCTCCTCCTGCTTCAACACCCTCCGCATGCTCCGCAATATCTACAGATGGATCCCGACAGATACAAGAAAGACAGTCACATAGGCCCTCGTCAGCAGCAGACTTGAATACGGAAACGCCCTTTACGCGGGAGGCCCGACCAAGCTCATCAAACGACTACAACGCATCCAAAACGCCTCGGTATGACTGATCCTCGATGTACCACACCACAGCCAAATCACCCCCCACCTGAGAAACCTGCACTGGCTCCCCGTCAACAAGAGGATATCCTTAAAGCTTCTCACCCACGCACACAAGGCACTCCACAAGACCGGCTCAGCCTACCTAAACAGATGGCTCTCCTTCTACATCCCCAACCGCCAGCTACGTTCCGCCGACCTCTCACTCACCACCGTCCCGCCCATCCGAAGAATAACCACCGGTGGGAGATCCTTCTCGCACCTCGCCGCCAAGACATGGAACACCCTCCCACTGAGCCTACGACAGACCCAAGACCTGCTGACCTTCAGGAGGATAATCAAGACCTGGCTGTTCGATCAGTAGCGCACCCACAACCCCAGTGCCTTGAGACCCTCGCAGGTATGTAGTGAGCTTTTACAAATGATTGATTGATTGAGAAAATATTACTCTTCTTAGGTGGTGGTATTCAGTCTGTTATCATCATAGAATTCACAGTTAAAAACCTGATTTGATGAAATTCTCCTTCAAGCATCATCAGTTATGGATGCCACTCAGTAATTATCTGTCATGCAATGCAAAAGAAATAGATTTTTCCTCTCCCTCTTAACACTATACAGTACTACCTGCTGAGCTTATTGTGGTATATGTTTATTTTTTTCTCATGTATACTGAAAATCTTTATTTTCACCTTCCTTTTCTTTTAATCTTCAACTATTTTCTCATTTTTTCTATATTTTTCGCAATTGCAAACTCATGAATTCACCTTTCATGGCCATCCCTGTTCAACTCCTCTTTTTCCAAATGTGAATACAAATATGATATTACTTAATTTTACGGTGTTACAATTTCACATCTTTTCATATGCAATAAACTAATGTATTTTGTTTTTTTGCTCAATAAAATGTCTTTAAAACATTTTTTTTGTTTAAGAAGACAGCGGATTGCTTTTCTCTTAAAATGGAATCTATTTGGTAGTGCTACAGAATTGGGACAGATTCGGTATTGCGACAGAAAAAGAACAGTCCACAAAGGTGATTCATGAATTTGTTCTAGGCGAACATGAATAAAAAGAGACTATGGGATCGTAGACTACGTGCAGGCAGTGGAAAATGAATTTAGTTGCGAAGAAAGTGGGTTGTTTCTCACATAACGTTTCATGTAAAATTGTTAGAGCTTTTAAGTCAATCTGACACTTAATTGGCAACCAGTTTTGTGATCTGAGCTTGAGGGAGATGTGCTTTCTTTGGCGCTTCTGTCACCACGCAGGCAGCTGTGTTTTGAATGATCTGAAAAAAAGTAGGACTTTGTCTGCAGAATTGACATAGTGCAGCCTCGACTGGATAAGAGAATGTATAATGAGGAAATCATTTAAGAATAAGAAACTGTGCTAAGCTAGTTTGAGTCGCGTAGTATGCTTCCAGCGGTATCATCCAATAGACACTGACGTTCTGTGACGAGGACCTCAGCAAAATCTCAAGTATGAAGGGGTTAACTGCAGGAAGTTGTTGGACGTTCACCGGTACACAATATAATGGGTTCTGCCAGGGGACTAAAATCTTGATTTACTGGGTTTTGGGCTTTAACACCAGAAAGGCCACATTAAAGCTGGTTGTCTTAGGCACACATTATAGAGGCATGTCACATCCTGATAAAGTCATTGAGTAATGGTGAGCATGTACAAATTTAAAAAAAACAGAAAGGCGAAAGTTTTTAACTTTGAAGGACAGGACAGCTTGCGATTTTTCCATTGGAGAAAAAAGGTGGCAGTACCACAATGACTGAGAGCTCCCCTAGATGAAGGATTTCATCCACCTCATGGCTGCCTGCACCTGTAAATCAGCTGCTTCCAGGGAGCTACCTATGATGTCATGACTGATGCCATCGAAGGCAGCAGACAGCTCTGGGAGAATGAGATTTCCGACTTCACCTCCATCGATACTTGGACATCAAGTGGCAACAGATTCCCAAGCAGCATGCTCTGCATGGAATGAAAAAGCCCATTTCTTTAAAGTTCTAGATCTGTGACTTTACTAGTTGTGTAGCAGCATTCCCATCGAACTAGGTTGAAAGCTTTGTCAGATGAGACTGAGAGATGCCTTATTCAGTAGTGATTTGATCATTGCTGCTTTCAAAACATCTGGATAGGTCTGATGTGCTAAAGAGCTGCTAAAGAGAGTGAGCAAAATTTACTTTCTGAATGAAAGTAGTGTGTTTACGAGTTAAGTCAGACATATGAGATTCAGAAATGCTGATGGTATTTAACACCGACAATACCTGCACCAACACCCACTGACCACACACGCAACCTGGGGTTCATCCTAGACTCATCGCTATCAATGACCCAGCAAGTCAACGTGTTTCCTCCTCGTGCTTCAACACACTCTGCATGCTCCGCAAGATCTACAGATGGATCCCCACTGGAACCAGAAGGACGTTCACCCAGGCACTTGTCAGCCGCAGACTGGACTATGGCAACACCCTCTACATGGGAACCCCGGCCAAACTCCACAAATGTCTACAACGCATACAGAACACCTCTTCACGCCTCAAACTCGACATCCTCTGCTACAGCCACGTCACAGCACATGTGAGAGACCTGAAGTGACTTCCCGTCAACAAGAGGTTCACCTTCAAGCTCCTCACCCATGCTCACAAGGCACTCCACAAAACCAGACCAGCATACCTCAACAAACGACTCACCTGCTCCACCCCAAACCACCAGCTCCACTCCGTGGACCTTGCCACGATTCCACGCATCCACAGAATGACTGCCGGCTGCAGATCATTCTCCCACCTCACCGCCAAGACATGGAACAACCTCCCTGTCCACCGGTTTGAGACCCAGGACCTGCTGACCTTCAGAAGACATCACAAGACCTGGCTATTCGAGCAGTAGCAGCACCCCCAGCGCCTTGAGACCTTCACGGGTGATTAGTGCGCTCTATAAAAGTGTGGAGAATTGTGGCTCAATGGTTAGAGTGGCAGACCCTGATGCAGAGGTCTAGCCCGGGACCAGGGTTCAATTCCCTGCCTCGGCAGGTCTTGGGCTCAAAAATTCCACGGACCTGATAATTCTTGCCTCGGTGCCTATTCCAATCATGGAGTGCAACTCTGGGCAATAGCTTGCTTAATCTCCACAACGGCCCTCACAACACTAAGGATGCCTGGCCTCCACCTTGGGGGTGCCCAGGACTGGACGCCTCACAGGGAAAGCCAGGATGGGTTCCACAGTGGTATTCGTACAAGTGCCTTGAGACCCTTGTGGGTGAGTAATGCACTATACAAGTATCAATTTACAATTTTATACATGATTGATTGATTGATTGACTGTTGTGTGCAAGGGGCGCAAACAAGTCTTGGAATGCACCTGGTGGGATCGAGTGACTGAAGTTTGCAAAGAAAGCTGATGTGAGAAATCTGGAAACAAAAGACGGCGTCCCAGATTTGGGGAACTGTATCTGCGATTAAGCCGGCAATTGCCCTCAGTTTTTGACAATATGAAATAGCTCTTTTGATAAATAATGAACATTTCTAATTTAAGCAGAATGGAAAGCAGTTTCAGGTACGTTAATTTTAGAAACAGAGGCAATAGAGTAATAATTAATCTCACATGAACTGACATAACTGTTCTCCATCATGTCTCTCCTTGGCGAACCGCCAGTTTAAGACTTTTGAGTCTGGTGTAAACCAAGAGTTGTGTCTTACTGTGGGCTTGGGAGCTTCCATTCTTGTACCACCAGAGCATTATTTAAGATCTCAGTAAGCATCAAGCTGAATTGCTCTAACAGCAATTGGGAATCTTATTCAGTCAGGGGAAGAAGAGGCTGAGTCCAGCCAGAGCTTAACCTTGACAGGATCAGATCCAATTTAATCTCTTAGATAATATTGTGGGTCCCTGCCTAAATGGATGATGATGTAATCTTATCTGGAACAGGACTCCAAAGTTGTTTCTCCAGAACAGTGGAGGGGGCTTTTCTACAGAAATCAGATCACAGACAGAGAACAATAGATCAAGTAAATGTCCTGCTAAATGAGCGGGTTCATTATTCATTTGTTTCATGCTCAGGAAGATTGTCTTATATTAGGGTGACAACCGTCCATAAATTTCACAGACCGTCCGTAATTTGGATCTCACGTCCATTGTCCATGATGATCCCTTTTACGGATGCCTTTTGTCTGTAATTTTGGGCATTGAGGAACTGCACTGTTACCCTGGATGACGCCTCAGCTCCCTGATGAGGCCACCTCGCACTGTTCCTGGGAGCATAAGAGCAGCCGCACCCCGACCATTGTCTTTCTGGATGCAGCTGATTTCGACATATAGAATGAAAATGGGCCAGTCTGGGCTCTTCAAAGCATGTGGTGGGCCTCTTCCAGCCTTGGCTAGGGCATTCTGTCAGATGGAAGAAATGTGCAAAAACAAACACCTATGCTGCTACGTGAGAATCCAGTTCATTCAAAGAAGGTGGTGAAACAAGTTAAAAAGAAGGGGCTAGGGTTCTTTCAGTCTCATCATTTTAGAACTGGTGCATTTTCAATTTTGTATTCAATGACGCCATGTTTGCTGCATTTTTATTGTATGTAACTAACAACCACTGACAAAGTCAATAGTTCTGGCTTGTTGTCAGGGCTTTAAATGAGATGAAAAAACTGGGGGGATCGCTCAAAGGTGCGTGGCCAATGTAATTTAGGTCGTGGCTTAAAAACACCTTAGCTAAAAATCTGTGCTTAGCATAGTGTGCCGCCAAACTTGTATTTTGATGTTTCTGTCACTGCATCCAGATATATGATACAACAAGTAACATCATGCCTACAAGAAGTCAGGATTTTTGCCTTTGTCAATGATTGTTAGTTGCATAAAATAAATAAGCAGCAACTATGGCTTGTTATATATAATATTGAAACATTTCCACTTAAGGCCCTAGTGACACCACAACAATGTTGCTGCTCCTGAGTTTCAAAATGAAATTGCCCTCTTTAACCCCTTCGATGCGGATGACAAAGCCAGCTCGTCGTGGATGTTACCTGCGCTGCGCCCATGACGAGCTGGCTTTGTCATGTAACCCGCGATTTTTAAATTTCAGCGTGCAGCGGGAAAACCCGCTAGCGCGCATGCGGTTAAAGGATTTCCCTTCCCCTACAATGCTCACCTAGCATGACGTCATGCCGTCACTTTGCCACTATTGTGAAGTGAGCAGTGTGAGCACAAGCACATCCATATGCCAGCTGTGACTGCAGCCCGGAAAAAAAACGGAGCACCTGTTCCAGGGCATAGAGACCTTTTTTGAGGCACCCTGTAAAAAACTGATGGTGCTTAGCACAAGTAAGACCCGGCCCTCTTAAAGTCCTGCTTGTTGTAGGTGTAATGTTATTTGTTGTGTTATATATCTGGATACAATGACCAAAGAGGCAAAATACCAGCCCAGCAGCACACTATGCTAAGCACATATTTTTAGCTTAGATGTTTTATGCCACACACTTAATTACCTCAAACACCCCCTTTGGAGAGCACTCCCCATTTTCTGCATCCCACTTGAAGCCCTGGAAACAAGCAACACCATGTAACAGTCACCTCATGGCCTGGCACTGTGCATCATGCATTACTTATGACTATCACTTTTGCAGATTGCCTTTGTGCAGGGGCCTAGTGAAACCAACCTCCACCCCACCTCTTGCTTTAGGAACTACAGCAAGGTTGTAAATCTTGTAGGGGCCTCTTCTGTCTGAAACTCTGTAGACAAAGGCTAATCTCATAAATAATATGAAAAGGTGGACGAGTGAATAAGTGAAGGAATGCGTGGATGGCTGGATGGATTAGTGAAAGGGTGAATGGGTGGATAATGAGAGAAAGGATGGATGAGAGAAAAGGTAAATTGATGTATGGGTGGAGGGGTAGATGGATGGGTAAATGGGTGGATGGATGAGTGAAAGGATGGATGGATGAGTGAAATGAGTGGATTGATAGGCAATAGGCAAGTGACTGGGTGGATGGATAAGTGAAATGAGTGGATTGGTGAATTGAAAAGTGAAAGGGTGAATGGATGGACAGATGAGTGAAACGGTGGATGTAAGGATGGATGAGTGAGTGAAAGTGAAGGTAGAGGGACAAAAGTATTGATAGATGAGTGAAGGAGTAAAACGGTGGATGGATGAGAGAAAGCATGGATGAATGTGTGAAAGGGTGGATGAGTGATAGGGTCAATGGATGGATTAATGAGTGAATGAGTAGATGGATGGGTGGATGGATGGAAGGAAGGATGACTAAGTGAAAGGGCCAATGGAGAGAGAGTAAGGGAGGATGGATGGATGACTGACAAGGTGAATGGCTGGAAGGATAAGTGACTGGGTGGATGGATGTGTGAGTGAAAGGATGGCTGGATTGGTGAAAGGTTAAATGTCTGGCTGGATGAGTGGAAGAGTGGATGGATGAGTGTACTGATGGATAAGTTGAAAGGGTGGATGTATGGATGAATGAAATGATGGATGGAAGTATACATAATGGATATGTTTGCAAATAGAATAATATGTTTGGATATGGATGGTCTACTTTTATACTATTGTGCGCCCTCCTCTGATGTGTCTATAAAACGTACCTTTTGTCCCGAAGTTTTGCCCTGAATTTTGACCTCCTGTCCTCAATTTTTGTCCTGAATTTTGACCCTTTGTCCCGAATTTTTACACTCATCATCCTGAATCTGCACCCATGCCAGCTAGTCACCCTATCTTATATGAACCTGAGAAAGGAGCTCATTGATTTCACTAACCATAGATTTAGGTTTGAAAGGAGGATCAAATTCTCTCTGTCAACGGGCAGAGCAACATGTTCTTCTGGAAGTGCTACAAGTTTGTCTATATGTATTCCATATTTGTTTTCCTAAGGGCACAGGAAGAGAGCTATTGAAGGGAAATAGAGTGACATGATTAGTCTGCTGTGAGAGGTGCAATAATGTCCAGGTTCAATTTAACAATAGTGAAGATCATGGAATGTAAGAATGTAAATGTTTGTATTCTACTATAGGGCTCATCTGGGATAGAGAGATAGAGTGTTAAGGGGTAGGCAGCATGGCAGGTTTGGATGGTAGGCATGGTCGCAGACCTTTGGTGAGCCAGCTGTACACTCTCTTCATGTGCCCATTGCAAAGGCATGGAGCCCATGTACTTGAATTGGGTCCAGCAGACCTGTACATTGCCATGAAGAATGCCTTGATGTGAGGGAGGATCCCATAAGCCATTCAGGAATTGTTTGCCTACAATTTCTATGTTAGCCTTTTTCGGCTTTGGCATCTGAGTTCATGTAGTCAAAACCAAAAACATTCGCAGACAAAGGCTTAGGATCAGCCTCCTTCTGTCATTCTTTTGCTTAAATTAGCTTCAACCATTGTTTTCAGAAAGTCTCATTCATATTGTGGCAATCGCGGGTTGCATGACTTGCGGGTGGGGTGGCAGAGGGTCGTGCTAGGAGGGGATCGCATAGGGGGGGGAGTCATGTTGGGGGTTTAATTCAAAATAAAAATAAATAAAAAGTTAACTTACGTTCACCGGCCCAGTGCCGCGTCGTCGGTCCCACGTCGTCTTCTCTGGACAAGGAAGCAGGCAGCCTCCCTCCCCTCCCCTGAGCCAATCATAACGCTGCAATGGCAGCTTTGTGATTGGTCAGGATGGCCCTCAGCCAGGCATCTATGGGGAGGCCATTTTCCCCATATAGGATGCATGCAGCCTAAATGGAGAAAAGGCAGAGTGCACAAGACTGGTTTGGTTGGCCCCAGAGGGCCGACGAAACAGTCAACACCCTCAGCAGAGGAAAAGCCACTCCTCCCCTGCCCTAGAGCAGGACCACCCACCTGCTCACCCCCAACCAAACACTGGGTAAGACTGAAGACTTATTTCAATCTCAATGTAAATTATTGACTATAGGTGTGTTAGTTCACCTGCCCAAAGATTGCTTCTTATTGCAGTGCAACATTAACGGTGAAGCAAACCATCAATGCACTACAAAGAAAACACACTTGTGGTCTTCAAAGTATTTCACAGTACAACTGATGTTGCACCGATCGTGATTTTACAGCTTCATTTTTTTCCCTCAAATTTGGTGCAACAATACTGTTTACTTTACAATAGAGATGATGTTGTACCTAAAAGTTCTTTGCAAGGGTGGGCGGAGTTGCATAAAAATTCGGGGGAATTCCATGGAGTTCAGCTCCACCTTACCGGGAAAGTCCATCAAACAAACCCCTGCATGCTACTTTCAGCCCGTGTTTGATTGCGGCCCGGCCAGCGATGCATGAAGCATGAAGCTGCCCTGTTCCTTTCCTTGGGTCTTTCACTAACTTCCGGTGTGACTGTCCTGAGGAGGAGCACCTTGCGGTTTAACAATCCAGAGACTTTCCCTCCTGTTTGAGGTTTCTCAACCAACTCGTGCTCTGGGAGTCTGTGAAGCCACTGCTGGGTTATCAAAGACCTCTTGGTGATACTGGCAGTCTTGTAGATAGCTCTACCCTCGATGGGAAGCCAGCGGAGGGTGTATTTGGTTCAACAAATCCCTCTATGAAGAAAGGAAGCAGCTAAGATTCCTGGAGAAACAATGGAGGCAAGCGCCCTCCACCGATAATTTGGCCACGCTTCGTTCAGCAAGATCCAAGTACCACAAGCGCATCTTCTTTGGGAAAGCGTCGCACTTCAGAACCCTCCTTGACTCAGCCAAAAAAGCTATTTGATCTCATCAAGATTCCCAACTGCTCTCCCCCAACCTCCAAGTTGGAGGATTCTACAAAGAAAGCAGCGGATTTCGCTATATTCTTTGACGAAAAAGTGAAATCCCTTGTGGATCAGGTCTCTCATCCTACCCCTCCAGAGGAGAGCAAATCCTTAGCCATTTGGTAGAACTTTGACCCCATCTCTGAAGATGCCCTTCTCAATTTCATTCTCGAAACAAAGCCCTCCAACCATTCTCTGGACCCCATCCTCAGTGCTATTGCCATTGACTTCTATACCCATTCTCTTTCCTATTGGACCACTCTGGTCAACCTCTCCCTCTGTCAAGGCTCCCTTCCTGTCTCCTTCAAAACTGGGCAGGTCACCCCTCTGCTTAAAAAATCCACTGCTGATGCGAATGACCTCAACAACTTCCGCCCCATCACTAACCTACTCTTTCTTGCGAAGATCACAGAAAGATGTGTAGCAAAACAACTCTCTCGTCATATCAAGGACAATGATCTTCTTGACAATTGTCAGTTCGGCTTCATCTTAAACTGCAGCACTGAAACAGCCCTACTGCAAGTGGTTGGTGACTCGCTGAGGATACTCGATTCTGGGGGGGTCCTGTCTTCTAATTCTCCTTGACCTTTCTGCAGCCTTTGACACTGTCAATAACAACACTCTCCTCAACACTCAGCAACAGAGAATGGGCATGGAGGGCCCTGTGCTTAAATGGTTTGCTTCCTTCCACTCCGATAGATCCTAAATTATCAAAATAGCTAACAGTCTTTCATCTCCTTTGGCGGTAGGTCAAGGTGTTCCTCAAGGATCTATACTTGCACCCACATTGTTCAATCTCTATTTAGAAACACTGGGAAATCTCCCAAGTAAATCCGGGATCCACTATCATCTCTATAGAGATGACACTCAAATCTACCTCAAGGTTGCCTCCACTCACAATCTCGCCATCCTAAGCTCTACTCTCGGCTCCATTTAAAACTGGATGTCAACTCATCAACTGATTCTGAATCCCTCGAAAAACTGAATTCCTCCTCCTCTCCTCATCACTTTGTCCTCCCCGGGTTAAATCATGGATGGATCAGATGAGTCTACTTAACAATAAACCCATCATTGTGGACAGCGCAAAATCCTTTAGTGTCATACTCGACAAAAAACTCAATCTTATCTCCCACATCAATTTCATTGCAAAGTCTGCTCGATACCAACTGCTCCTTCTTTGGGGAATTTGTCGCTTTTTCCCGGAGCAAGACCTTAAAACCCTGGTGCAAGCCCTGGTCCTCTCCAGACTGGACTACTGCAATTCTCTTCTTACTGGCCTCCCCAAATCCCACCTGTCCCCCCTTAAATTTGTTCTCCAGTCAGCAGCTTGTTTCATTTATGGAGCCAAAAGAAGCGACCAAATCACACAGACGTTATCCACCCTCTGCTGGCTTCCCATCGAGGATAGAGCTAGCTACAAGACAGCCTGCATCACCCACAACGCCTTGCACTCCTCCTCTCCTTGCTACCTGGCGAATAAACTGAAACTCTCTGGAGGCTCTAGACCACCTCGTAACGCAGAAAATGTACTGCTTGAACCTCCCACTTTCAAGAAGGAAAGATCGATTGCCTAATCCTTTTCAGGCAACGCAGTCAGAATCTGGAACTCACTTCTGCCTCAGCTCCGGACCACCACCTCCTCCCAGGCCTTTTAAACGGACCTCAAAGTTCTCCTCCTCCAAAGACACCTCCACATTTAATTCACACCCTCTCTATTATCTGAAGGAAGACCTCCCATTATTGAAAATTCTATTCTCCATGACAATGGAAGTGCCTTCCCAGTGTGTTCTTGTGATTGGAGTGTTTGCAATTTATTGCAGTATTATCCTTGTACCTGTGTTTGGTATTTTTTTGTAACATGCACGCGCCACTTTCTCTTGTAACACACTGTTAGCTACCTCTCACATTTTGTTTGCTTTAGATACTTGCCTCCATTGCCTCCGTAACGTTTGTTCTTGTGCTTGAGTGTCTGTCATATATTGCAGTATTATACCTCTAATTGTACTTTGTTTTCTTTTGAAACCTGCACACATGTCAATTTTACCTCCTGTATTGCACCGTTTGCTCACAATTGTCACTTTTGCCTCATGTAACCTAATGTTCGCTTTTGTAATTTGCTCACTTGTAATTTTCTCCTCATGTATCATTACTGTTTCTATTGTGAAGCGCTCTGACTCCTTCCGGTAAAGTCTGCGCTATATAAAAACGCATAAATAAAATAAAATAAATTAAATAGGTGTTGCTAAGGGGGTCTTTATAACTCGAGGTCGAGGAGCTAGGAGATTACAAAAACGTCACCAGAACTATGATTACCTTTTCTACACTTCCTACAATAGTGTACAATCATACATATAGTAATGCACCAAAATATATTCAAAAGTATCTGTTGGCATACAGGTGCCGACCACAGTGCGATTGAAATGCAGGCAGTAAAACGTATTTTAAGCAAAACAAAGTGAATGTAAATGAATTCATTGCCCATTTGTCAGTGCTCGTGCCTCCCTATGTGAGGCTCTCACACGCACCCAGCCTCTGCTCTCTAGAGCCCGACCCCTCACATGCAGACTGTTCTCTAACCCCATGTCTACTAGCAGTCTCTTCTGACCACTTACCTCCAATCTATCTATCCTGCGCCTGTCTCTGCTGCCTCAGGTGTCTTCACCGTAACATCTCGCTATCTCTGCTGATTGGTGCATCGGGCCTTGGCTACCTTCCTCTCACTGCTGACAGCCTTGGCCTGTTCTAAACTTTTTCTAACTCACACTCAGTGATGTCATCATCACGTATGGAGAAAATTACAAAAAACAATTTGATGGACAGAATGTAGATCAATGTCTTACATTCACCCCAGTACAAGGATCTGGGCCCAAATCCATCGTTTTTTGCACTCCACACCACCCTGGGTTAGATAATGGCTTTTTGCAAATCAGCTCTGACCCTGCGCCCCATGGGAACAGTCCAGTCCGAACTACACAGCCATATCTTTCCCAGATCGGAATCAAGCATCCGAGGACCGGACCGGTTTCGAGGTAACACCTCTCATCAGCCCGGCTACCTTGACTCCAGTGGTTTGGAGGCTCTGGGACCAACGTCTAAGCTACCCCAGTACACTCAGGGAGAAAATTACAAAAAACAATTTGATGGACAGAATGTAGATCAATGTCTTACATTCACCCCAGTACAAGGATCTGGGCCCAAATCCATCGTTTTTTGCACTCCACACCACCCTGGGTTAGATAATGGCTTTATGCAAATCAGCTCTGACCCTGCGCCCCATGGGAACAGTCCAGTCCGAACTACACAGCCATATCTTTCCCAGATCGGAATCAAGCATCCGAGGACCGGACCGGTTTCGAGGTAACACCTCTCATCAGCCCGGCTAGCTTGACT
Organism: Lissotriton vulgaris; assembly: GCF_964263255.1. Lineage (NCBI taxonomy): Eukaryota > Metazoa > Chordata > Amphibia > Caudata > Salamandridae > Lissotriton > Lissotriton vulgaris. The sequence goes on from NC_141694.1 coordinate 506,449,603, forward strand.
CCAGTGGTGTGGAGGCTCTGGGACCCACGTCTGAGCTACCCCAGTACACTCAGGGAGAAAATTACTAAAAACAATTTCATGGACAGAATGTAGATCAATGTCTTACATTCACCCCAGTACAAGGATCTGGGCCCAAATCCATCGTTTTTTGCACTCCACACCACCCTGGGTTAGATAATGGCTTTATGCAAATCAGCTCTGACCCTGCGCCCCATGGGAACAGTCCAGTCCGAACTACGCAGCCATATCTTTCCCAGATCGGAATCAAGCATCCGAGGACCGGAACGGTTTCGAGGTAACACCTCTCATCAGCCCGGCTAGCTTGACTCCAGTGGGGTGGAGGCTCTGGGACCCACGTCTGAGCTACCCCAGTACACTCAGGGAGAAAATTACAAAAAACAATTTGATGGACGGAATGTAGATCAATGTCTTACATTCACCCCAGTACAAGGATCTGGGCCCAAATCCATCGTTTTTGCACTCCATACTACCCTGGGTTAGATAATGGCTTTATGCAAATCAGCTCTGACCCTGCGCCCCATGGGAACAGTCCAGTCCGAACTACACAGCCATATCTTTCCCAGATCGGAATCAAGCATCCGAGGACCGGACCGGTTTCGAGGTAACACCTCTCATCAGCCCGGCTAGCTTGACTCCAGTGGTGTGGAGGCTCTGGGACCCACGTCTGAGCTACCCCAGTACACTCAGGGAGAAAATTACAAAAAACAATTTGATGGACAGAATGTAGATCAATGTCTTACATTCACCCCAGTACAAGGATCTGGGCCCAAATCCATCGTTTTTTGCACTCCACACCACCCTGGGTTAGATAATGGCTTTATGCAAATCAGCTCTGACCCTGCGCCCCATGGGAACAGTCCAGTCCGAACTACACAGCCATATCTTTCCCAGATCGGAATCAAGCATCCGAGGACCGGACCGGTTTCGAGGTAACACCTCTCATCATCCCGGCTAGCTTGACTCCAGTGGTGTGGAGGCTCTGGGACCCACGTCTGAGCTACCCCAGTACACTCAGGGAGAAAATTACAAAAAACAATTTGATGGACAGAATGTAGATCAATGTCTTACATTCACCCCAGTACAAGGATCTGGGCCCAAATCCATCGTTTTTTGCACTCCACACCACCCTGGGTTAGATAATGGCTTTATGCAAATCAGCTCTGACCCTGCGCCCCATGGGAAGAGTCCAGTCCGAACTACACAGCCATATCTTTCCCAGATCGGAATCAAGCATCCGAGGACCGGACCGGTTTCGAGGTAACACCTCTCATCAGCCCGGCTAGCTTGACTCCAGTGGTGTGGAGGCTCTGGGACCCACGTCTGAGCTACCCCAGTACACTCAGGGAGAAAATTACAAAAAACAATTTGATGGACAGAATGTAGATCAATGTCTTACATTCACCCCAGTACAAGGATCTGGGCCCAAATCCATCGTTTTTTGCACTCCACACCACCCTGGGTTAGATAATGGCTTTATGCAAATCAGCTCTGACCCTGCGCCCCATGGGAACAGTCCAGTCCGAACTACACAGCCATATCTTTCCCAGATCGGAATCAAGCATCCGAGGACCGGACCGGTTTCGAGGTAACACCTCTCATCATCCCGGCTAGCTTGACTCCAGTGGTGTGGAGGCTCTGGGACCCACGTCTGAGCTACGCCAGTACACTCAGGGAGAAAATTACAAAAAACAATTTGATGGACAGAATGTACATCAATGTCTTACATTCACCCCAGTACAAGGATCTGGGCCCAAATCCATTGTTTTTTGCACTCCACACCACCCTGGGTTAGATAATGGCTTTATGCAAATCAGCTCTGACCCTGCGCCCCATGGGAAGAGTCCAGTCCGAACTACACAGCCATATCTTTCCCAGATCGGAATCAAGCATCCGAGGACCGGACCGGTTTCGAGGTAACACCTCTCATCAGCCCGGCTAGCTTGACTCCAGTGGTGTGGAGGCTCTGGGACCCACGTCTGAGCTACCCCAGTACACTCAGGGAGAAAATTACAAAAAACACATTCTGTCCATCACCTGTTTTGTTTGCAAATTCCGCCCTATGTGCGCTGGGGATGCTCAGACGTGGGTCCCAGGCACTCCACACCACTGGAGTCAAGCTAGCCGGGCTGATGAGAGGTGTTACCTCGAAACCGGTCCGGTCCTCGGATGCTTGATTCTGTTCTGGGAAGGACATGGCTTTTGTAGTTCGGACTGGACTGTTCCCATGGGGTACAGGGTCAGAGCTGATTTGCATATCGCCATTGTCTAACCCAGGGTGGTGTGGAGTGCAAAAAAACGATGGATTTGGGCCCAGATCCTTGGACTGGGGTGAATGTGTGACATTGATCCACATTCTGTCCATCACCTGTTTTGTTTGCAAATTCCGCCCTATGTGCGCTGGGGATGCTCAGACGTGGGTCCCAGGCACGCCACACCACTGGAGTCAAGCTAGCCGGGCTGATGAGAGGTGTTACCTCGAAACCGGTCCGGTCCTCGGATGCTTGATTCTGTTCTGGGAAGGACATGGCTTTTGTAGTTCGGACTGGACTGTTCCCATGGGGTACAGGGTCAGAGCTGATTTGCATATCGCCATTGTCTAACCCAGGGTGGTGTGGAGTGCAAAATAACGATGGATTTGGGCCCAGATCCTTGGACTGGGGTGAATGTGTGACATTGATCCACATTCTGTCCATCACCTGTTTTGTTTGCAAAATCCGCCCTATGTGCGCTGGGGATGCTCAGACGTGGGTCCCAGGCACTCCACACCACTGGAGTCAAGCTAGCCGGGCTGATGAGAGGTGTTACCTCGAAACCGGTCCGGTCCTCGGATGCTTGATTCTGTTCTGGGAAGGACATGGCTTTTGTAGTTCGGACTGGACTGTTCCCATGGGGTACAGGGTCAGAGCTGATTTGCATATCGCCATTGTCTAACCCAGGGTGGTGTGGAGTGCAAAAAAACGATGGATTTGGGCCCAGATCCTTGGACTGGGGTGAATGTGTGACATTGATCCACATTCTGTCCATCACCTGTTTTGTTTGCAAATTCCGCCCTATGTGCGCTGGGGATGCTCAGACGTGGGTCCCAGGCACTCCACACCACTGGAGTCAAGCTAGCCGGGCTGATGAGAGGTGTTACCTCGAAACCGGTCCGGTCCTCGGATGCTTGATTCTGTTCTGGGAAGGACATGGCTTTTGTAGTTCGGACTGGACTGTTCCCATGGGGTACAGGGTCAGAGCTGATTTGCATATCGCCATTGTCTAACCCAGGGTGGTGTGGAGTGCAAAAAAACGATGGATTTGGGCCCAGATCCTTGGACTGGGGTGAATGTGTGACATTGATCCACATTCTGTCCATCACCTGTTTTGTTTGCAAATTCCGTCCTATGTGCGCTGGGGATGCTCAGACGTGGGTCCCAGGCACTCCACACCACTGGAGTCAAGCTAGCCGGGCTGATGAGAGGTGTTACCTCGAAACCGGTCCGGTCCTCGGATGCTTGATTCTGTTCTGGGAAGGACATGGCTTTTGTAGTTTGGACTGGACTGTTCCCATGGGGTACAGGGTCAGAGCTGATTTGCATATCGCCATTGTCTAACCCAGGGTGGTGTGGAGTGCAAAAAAACGATGGATTTGGGCCCAGATCCTTGGACTGGGGTGAATTTGTGACATTGATCCACATTCTGTCCATCACCTGTTTTGTTTGCAAAATCCGCCCTATGTGCGCTGGGGATGCTCAGACGTGGGTCCCAGGCACTCCACACCACTGGAGTCAAGCTAGCCGGGCTGATGAGAGGTGTTACCTCGAAACCGGTCCGGTCCTCGGATGCTTGATTCTGTTCTGGGAAGGACATGGCTTTTGTAGTTCGGACTGGACTGTTCCCATGGGGTACAGGGTCAGAGCTGATTTGCATATCGCCATTGTCTAACCCAGGGTGGTGTGGAGTGCAAAAAAACGATGGATTTGGGCCCAGATCCTTGGACTGGGGTGAATGTGTGACATTGATCCACATTCTGTCCATCACCTGTTTTGTTTGCAAATTCCGCCCTATGTGCGCTGGGGATGCTCAGTCGTGGGTCCCAGGCACTCCACACCACTGAAGTCAAGCTAGCCGGGCTGATGAGAGGTGTTACCTCGAAACCGATCCGGTCCTCGGATGCTTGATTCTGTTCTGGGAAGGACATGGCTTTTGTAGTTCGGACTGGACTGTTCCCATGGGGTACAGGGTCAGAGCTGATTTGCATATCACCATTGTCTAACCCAGGGTGGTGTGGAGTGCAAAAAAACGATGGATTTGGGCCCAGATCCTTGGACTGGGGTGAATGTGTGACATTGATCCACATTCTGTCCATCACCTGTTTTGTTTGCAAATTCCGCCCTATGTGCGCTGGGGATGCTCAGACGTGGGTCCCAGGCACTCCACACCACTGGAGTCAAGCTAGCCGGGCTGATGAGAGGTGTTACCTCGAAACCGGTCCGGTCCTCGGATGCTTGATTCTGTTCGGGGAAGGACATGGCTTTTGTAGTTCGGACTGGACTGTTCCCATGGGGTACAGGGTCAGAGCTGATTTGCATATCGCCATTGTCTAACCCAGGGTGGTGTGGAGTGCAAAAAAACGATGGATTTGGGCCCAGATCCTTGGACTGGGGTGAATGTGTGACATTGATCCACATTCTGTCCATCACCTGTTTTGTTTGCAAATTCCGCCCTATGTGCGCTGGGGATGCTCAGATGTGGGTCCCAGGCACTCCACACCACTGGAGTCAAGCTAGCCGGGCTGATGAGAGGTGTTACCTCGAAACCGGTCCGGTCCTCGGATGGTTGATTCTGTTCTGGGAAGGACATGGCTTTTGTAGTTCGGACTGGACTGTTCCCATGGGGTACAGGGTCAGAGCTGATTTGCATATCGCCATTGTCTAACCCAGGGTGGTGTGGAGTGCAAAAAAACGATGGATTTGGGCCCAGATCCTTGGACTGGGGTGAATGTGTGACATTGATCCACATTCTGTCCATCACCTGTTTTGTTTGCAAATTCCGCCCTATGTGCGCTGGGGATGCTCAGACGTGGGTCCCAGGCACTCCACACCACTGGAGTCAAGCTAGCCGGGCTGATGAGAGGTGTTACCTCGAAACCGGTCCGGTCCTCGGATGCTTGATTCTGTTCTGGGAAGGACATGGCTTTTGTAGTTCGGACTGGACTGTTTCCATGGGGTACAGGGTCAGAGCTGATTTACATATCGCCATTGTCTAACCCAGGGTGGTGTGGAGTGCAAAAAAACGATGGATTTGGGCCCAGATCCTTGGACTGGGGTGAATGTGTGACATTGATCCACATTCTGTCCATCACCTGTTTTGTTTGCAAATTCCGCCCTATGTGCGCTGGGGATGCTCAGACGTGGGTCCCAGGCACTCCACACCACTGGAGTCAAGCTAGCCGGGCTGATGAGAGGTGTTACCTCGAAACCGGTCCGGTCCTCGGATGCTTGATTCTGTTCTGGGAAGGACATGGCTTTTGTAGTTCGGACTGGACTGTTCCCATGCGGTACAGGGTCAGAGCTGATTTGCATATCGCCATTGTCTAACCCAGGGTGGTGTGGAGTGCAAAAAAACGATGGATTTAGGCCCAGATCCTTGGATTGGGGTGAATGTGTGACATTGATCCACATTCTGTCCATCACCTGTTTTGTTTGCAAATTCCGCCCTATGTGCGCTGGGGATGCTCAGACGTGGGTCCCAGGCACTCCACACCACTGGAGTCAAGCTAGCCGGGCTGATGAGAGGTGTTACCTCGAAACCGGTCCGGTCCTCGGATGCTTGATTCTGTTCTGGGAAGGACATGGCTTTTGTAGTTTGGACTGGACTGTTCCCATGGGGTACAGGGTCAGAGCTGATTTGCATATCGCCATTGTCTAACCCAGGGTGGTGTGGAGTGCAAAAAAACAATGGATTTGGGCCCAGATCCTTGGACTGGGGTGAATGTGTGACATTGATCCACATTCTGTCCATCACCTGTTTTGTTTGCAAATTCCGCCCTATGTGCGCTGGGGATGCTCAGACGTGGGTCCCAGGCACTCCACACCACTGGAGTCAAGCTAGCCGGGCTGATGAGAGGTGTTACCTCGAAACCGGTCCGGTCCTCGGATGCTTGATTCTGTTCTGGGAAGGACATGGCTTTTGTAGTTCGGACTGGACTGTTCCCATGGGGTACAGGGTCAGAGCTGATTTGCATATCGCCATTGTCTAACCCAGGGTGGTGTGGAGTGCAAAAAAACGATGGATTTGGGCCCAGATCCTTGGACTGGGGTGAATGTGTGACATTGATCCACATTCTGTCCATCACCTGTTTTGTTTGCAAATTCCGCCCTATGTGCGCTGGGGATGCTCAGACGTGGGTCCCAGGCACTCCACACCACTGGAGTCAAGCTAGCCGGGCTGATGAGAGGTGTTACCTCGAAACCGATCCGGTCCTCGGATGCTTTATTCTGTTCTGGGAAGGACATGGCTTTTGTAGTTCGGACTGGACTGTTCCCATGGGGTACAGGGTCAGAGCTGATTTGCATATCACCATTGTCTAACCCAGGGTGGTGTGGAGTGCAAAAAAACAATGGATTTGGGCCCAGATCCTTGGACTGGGGTGAATGTGTGACATTGATCCACATTCTGTCCATCACCTGTTTTGTTTGCAAATTCCGCCCTATGTGCGCTGGGGATGCTCAGACGTGGGTCCCAGGCACTCCACACCACTGGAGTCAAGCTAGCCGGGCTGATGAGAGGTGTTACCTCGAAACCGGTCCGGTCCTCGGATGCTTGATTCTGTTCTGGGAAGGACATGGCTTTTGTAGTTCGGACTGGACTGTTCCCATGGGGTACAGGGTCAGAGCTGATTTGCATATCGCCATTGTCTAACCCAGGGTGGTGTGGAGTGCAAAAAAACGATGGATTTGGGCCCAGATCCTTGGACTGGGGTGAATGTGTGACATTGATCCACATTCTGTCCATCACCTGTTTTGTTTGCAAATTCCGCCCTATGTGCGCTGGGGATGCTCAGACGTGGGTCCCAGGCACTCCACACCACTGGAGTCAAGCTAGCCGGGCTGATGAGAGATGTTACCTCGAAACCGGTCCGGTCCTCGGATGCTTGATTCTGTTCTGGGAAGGACATGGCTTTTGTAGTTTGGACTGGACTGTTCCCATGGGGTACAGGGTCAGAGCTGATATGCATATCGCCATTGTCTAACCCAGGGTGGTGTGGAGTGCAAAAAAACAATGGATTTGGGCCCAGATCCTTGGACTGGGGTGAATGTGTGACATTGATCCACATTCTGTCCATCACCTGTTTTGTTTGCAAATTCCGCCCTATGTGCGCTGGGGATGCTCAGACGTGGGTCCCAGGCACTCCACACCACTGGAGTCAAGCTAGCCGGGCTGATGAGAGGTGTTACCTCGAAACCGGTCCGGTCCTCGGATGCTTGATTCTGTTCTGGGAAGGACATGGCTTTTGTAGTTCGGACTGGACTGTTCCCATGGGGTACAGGGTCAGAGCTGATTTGCATATCGCCATTGTCTAACCCAGGGTGGTGTGGAGTGCAAATAAACGATGGATTTGGGCCCAGATCCTTGGACTGGGGTGAATGTGTGACATTGATCCACATTCTGTCCATCACCTGTTTTGTTTGCAAATTCCGCCCTATGTGCGCTGGGGATGCTCAGACGTGGGTCCCAGGCACTCCACACCACTGGAGTCAAGCTAGCCGGGCTGATGAGAGGTGTTACCTCGAAACCGATCCGGTCCTCGGATGCTTGATTCTGTTCTGGGAAGGACATGGCTTTTGTAGTTCGGACTGGACTGTTCCCATGGGGTACAGGGTCAGAGCTGATTTGCATATCACCATTGTCTAACCCAGGGTGGTGTGGAGTGCAAAAAAACGATGGATTTGGGCCCAGATCCTTGGACTGGGGTGAATGTGTGACATTGATCCACATTCTGTCCATCACCTGTTTTGTTTGCAAATTCCGCCCTATGTGCGCTGGGGATGCTCAGACATGGGTCCCAGGCACTCCACACCACTGGAGTCAAGCTAGCCGGGCTGATGAGAGGTGTTACCTCGAAACCGGTCCGGTCCTCGGATGCTTGATTCTGTTCTGGGAAGGACATGGCTTTTGTAGTTCGGACTGGACTGTTCCCATGGGGTACAGGGTCAGAGCTGATTTGCATATCGCCATTGTCTAACCCAGGGTGGTGTGGAGTGCAAAAAAACTATGGATTTGGGCCCAGATCCTTGGACTGGGGTGAATGTGTGACATTGATCCACATTCTGTCCATCACCTGTTTTGTTTGCAAATTCCGCCCTATGTGCGCTGGGGATGCTCAGATGTGGGTCCCAGGCACTCCACACCACTGGAGTCAAGCTAGCCGGGCTGATGAGAGGTGTTACCTCGAAACCGGTCCGGTCCTCGGATGGTTGATTCTGTTCTGGGAAGGACATGGCTTTTGTAGTTCGGACTGGACTGTTCCCATGGGGTACAGGGTCAGAGCTGATTTGCATATCGCCATTGTCTAACTCAGGGTGGTGTGGAGTGCAAAAAAACTATGGATTTGGGCCCAGATCCTTGGTCTGGGGTGAATGTGTGACATTGATCCACATTCTGTCCATCACCTGTTTTGTTTGCAAATTCCGCCCTATGTGCGCTGGGGATGCTCAGACGTGGGTCCCAGGCACTCCACACCACTGGAGTCAAGCTAGCCGGGCTGATGAGAGGTGTTACCTCGAAACCGGTCCGGTCCTCGGATGCTTGATTCTGTTCTGGGAAGGACATGGCTTTTGTAGTTCGGACTGGACTGTTCCCATGGGGTACAGGGTCAGAGCTGATTTGCATATCGCCATTGTCTAACCCAGGGTGGTGTGGAGTGCAAAAAAACGATGGATTTGGGCCCAGATCCTTGGACTGGGGTGAATGTGTGACATTGATCCACATTCTGTCCATCACCTGTTTTGTTTGCAAATTCCGCCCTATGTGCGCTGGGGATGCTCAGACGTGGGTCCCAGGCACTCCACACCACTGGAGTCAAGCTAGCCGGGCTGATGAGAGGTGTTACCTCGAAACCGGTCCGGTCCTCGGATGCTTGATTCTGTTCTGGGAAGGACATGGCTTTTGTAGTTCGGACTGGACTGTTCCCATGGGGTACAGGGTCAGAGCTGATTTGCATATCGCCATTGTCTAACCCAGGGTGGTGTGGAGTGCAAAAAAACGATGGATTTGGGCCCAGATCCTTGGACTGGGGTGAATGTTCGACATTGATCCACATTCTGTCCATCACCTGTTTTGTTTGCAAATTCCGCCCTATGTGCGCTGGGGATGCTCAGACGTGGGTCCCAGGCACTCCACACCACTGGAGTCAAGCTAGCCGGGCTGATGAGAGGTGTTACCTCGAAACCGATTTACAAAAGGGGGTGGTGATGAACAGAGTGTCTGAATTGAGCAGACCACTCTTACCCAGTCCAAAGATCAGGGCTTGATCCATCACCGTTATTTATCTCACTGCCCCATCCCAGCTCAGAACCTGGCTATATGCAAATCAGTCTGTCCCTGGCCCAGTGCATCATGGGAACAGGGCAGACTAAACTACCAAGCCAATTCTTTACCAGAAAGGAGACAAGCTACCGGGGACCGGTTTCTGGCATTTCAGCCTCTTCGGCCCGGCTTGCTTGAATCCTGATGGAGCAGTGAGAAAGGGACTCATGTCTGAGTATACCCTGCCACACCTATAGTGGCCAAAATCGATTTACAAAAGGGGGTGGTGATGAACAGAGTGTCTGAATTGAGCAGACCACTCTTACCCAGTCCAAAGATCAGGGCTTGATCCATCACCGTTATTTATCTCACTGCCCCATCCCAGCTCAGAACCTGGCTATATGCAAATCAGTCTGTCCCTGGCCCAGTGCATCATGGGAACAGGGCAGACTAAACTACCAAGCCAATTCTTTACCAGAAAGGAGACAAGCTACCGGGGACCGGTTTCTGGCATTTCAGCCTCTTCGGCCCGGCTTGCTTGAATCCTGATGGAGCAGTGAGAAAGGGACTCATGTCTGAGTATACCCTGCCACACCTATAGTGGCCAAAATCGATTTACAAAAGGGGGTGGTGATGAACAGAGTGTCTGAATTGAGCAGACCACTCTTACCCAGTCCAAAGATCAGGGCTTGATCCATCACCGTTATTTATCTCACTGCCCCATCCCAGCTCAGAACCTGGCTATATGCAAATCAGTCTGTCCCTGGCCCAGTGCATCATGGGAACAGGGCAGACTAAACTACCAAGCCAATTCTTTACCAGAAAGGAGACAAGCTACCGGGGCTGATGAGAGGTGTTACCTCGAAACCGGTCCGGTCCTCGGATGCTTGATTCTGTTCTGGGAAGGACATGGCTTTTGTAGTTCGAACTGGACTGTTCCCATGGGGTACAGGGTCAGAGCTGATTTGCATATCGCCATTGTCTAACCCAGGGTGGTGTGGAGTGCAAAAAAACGATGGATTTGGGCCCAGATCCTTGGACTGGGGTGAATGTGTGACATTGATCCACATTCTGTCCATCACCTGTTTTGTTTGCAAATTCCGCCCTATGTGCGCTGGGGATGCTCAGACGTGGGTCCCAGGCACTCCACACCACTGGAGTCAAGCTAGCCGGGCTGATGAGAGGTGTTACCTCGAAACCGGTCCGGTCCTCGGATGCTTGATTCTGTTCTGGGAAGGACATGGCTTTTGTAGTTCGGACTGGACTGTTCCCATGGGGTACAGGGTCAGAGCTGATTTGCATATCGCCATTGTCTAACCCAGGGTGGTGTGGAGTGCAAAAAAACGATGGATTTGGGCCCAGATCCTTGGACTGGGGTGGATGTGTGACATTGATCCACATTCTGTCCATCACTTGTTTTGTTTGCAAATTCCGTCCTATGTGCGCTGGGGATGCTCAGACGTGGGTCCCAGGCACTCCACAACACTGGAGTCAAGCTAGCCGGACTGATGAGAGGTGTTACCTCGAAGCCGGTCCGGTCCTCGGATGCTTGATTCTGTTCTGGGAAGGACATGGCTTTTGTAGTTCGGACTGGACTGTTCCCATGGGGTACAGGGTCAGAGCTGATTTGCATATCGCCATTGTCTAACCCAGGGTGGTGTGGAGTGCAAAAAAACTATGGATTTGGGCCCAGATCCTTGGACTGGGGTGAATGTGTGACATTGATCCACATTCTGTCCATCACCTGTTTTGTTTGCAAATTCCGCCCTATGTGCGCTGGGGATGCTCAGATGTGGGTCCCAGGCACTCCACACCACTGGAGTCAAGCTAGCCGGGCTGATGAGAGGTGTTACCTCGAAACCGGTCCGGTCCTCGGATGGTTGATTCTGTTCTGGGAAGGACATGGCTTTTGTAGTTCGGACTGGACTGTTCCCATGGGGTACAGGGTCAGAGCTGATTTGCATATCGCCATTGTCTAACTCAGGGTGGTGTGGAGTGCAAAAAAACTATGGATTTGGGCCCAGATCCTTGGTCTGGGGTGAATGTGTGACATTGATCCACATTCTGTCCATCACCTGTTTTGTTTGCAAATTCCGCCCTATGTGCGCTGGGGATGCTCAGACGTGGGTCCCAGGCACTCCACACCACTGGAGTCAAGCTAGCCGGGCTGATGAGAGGTGTTACCTCGAAACCGGTCCGGTCCTCGGATGCTTGATTCTGTTCTGGGAAGGACATGGCTTTTGTAGTTCGGACTGGACTGTTCCCATGGGGTACAGGGTCAGAGCTGATTTGCATATCGCCATTGTCTAACCCAGGGTGGTGTGGAGTGCAAAAAAACGATGGATTTGGGCCCAGATCCTTGGACTGGGGTGAATGTGTGACATTGATCCACATTCTGTCCATCACCTGTTTTGTTTGCAAATTCCGCCCTATGTGCGCTGGGGATGCTCAGACGTGGGTCCCAGGCACTCCACACCACTGGAGTCAAGCTAGCCGGGCTGATGAGAGGTGTTACCTCGAAACCGGTCCGGTCCTCGGATGCTTGATTCTGTTCTGGGAAGGACATGGCTTTTGTAGTTCGGACTGGACTGTTCCCATGGGGTACAGGGTCAGAGCTGATTTGCATATCGCCATTGTCTAACCCAGGGTGGTGTGGAGTGCAAAAAAACGATGGATTTGGGCCCAGATCCTTGGACTGGGGTGAATGTTCGACATTGATCCACATTCTGTCCATCACCTGTTTTGTTTGCAAATTCCGCCCTATGTGCGCTGGGGATGCTCAGACGTGGGTCCCAGGCACTCCACACCACTGGAGTCAAGCTAGCCGGGCTGATGAGAGGTGTTACCTCGAAACCGGTCCGGTCCTCGGATGCTTGATTCTGTTCTGGGAAGGACATGGCTTTTGTAGTTCGGACTGGACTGTTCCCATGGGGTACAGGGTCAGAGCTGATTTGCATATCGCCATTGTCTAACCCAGGGTGGTGTGGAGTGCAAAAAAACGATGGATTTGGGCCCAGATCCTTGGACTGGGGTGAATGTGTGACATTGATCCACATTCTGTCCATCATCTGTTTTGTTTGCAAATTCCGCCCTATGTGCGCTGGGGATGCTCAGACGTAGGTCCCAGGCACTCCACACCACTGGAGTCAAGCTAGCCGGGCTGATGAGAGGTGTTACCTCGAAATCGGACCGGTCCTCGGATGCTTGATTCTGTTCTGGGAAGGACATGGCTTTTGTAGTTCGGACTGGACTGTTCCCATGGGGTACAGGGTCAGAGCTGATTTGCATATCACCATTGTCTAACCCAGGGTGGTGTGGAGTGCAAAAAAACAATGGATTTGGGCCCAGATCCTTGGACTGGGGTGAATGTGTGACATTGATCCACATTCTGTCCATCACCTGTTTTGTTTGCAAATTCCGCCCTATGTGCGCTGGGGATGCTCAGACGTGGGTCCCAGGCACTCCACACCACTGGAGTCAAGCTAGCCGGGCTGATGAGAGGTGTTACCTCGAAACCGGTCCGGTCCTCGGATGCTTGATTCTGTTCTGGGAAGGACATGGCTTTTGTAGTTCGGACTGGACTGTTCCCATGGGGTACAGGGTCAGAGCTGATTTGCATATCGCCATTGTCTAACCCAGGGTGGTGTGGAGTGCAAAAAAACGATGGATTTGGGCCCAGATCCTTGGACTGGGGTGAATGTGTGACATTGATCCACATTCTGTCCATCACCTGTTTTGTTTGCAAATTCCGCCCTATGTGCGCTGGGGATGCTCAGACGTGGGTCCCAGGCACTCCACACCACTGGAGTCAAGCTAGCCGGGCTGATGAGAGATGTTACCTCGAAACCGGTCCGGTCCTCGGATGCTTGATTCTGTTCTGGGAAGGACATGGCTTTTGTAGTTTGGACTGGACTGTTCCCATGGGGTACAGGGTCAGAGCTGATATGCATATCGCCATTGTCTAACCCAGGGTGGTGTGGAGTGCAAAAAAACAATGGATTTGGGCCCAGATCCTTGGACTGGGGTGAATGTGTGACATTGATCCACATTCTGTCCATCACCTGTTTTGTTTGCAAATTCCGCCCTATGTGCGCTGGGGATGCTCAGACGTGGGTCCCAGGCACTCCACACCACTGGAGTCAAGCTAGCCGGGCTGATGAGAGGTGTTACCTCGAAACCGGTCCGGTCCTCGGATGCTTGATTCTGTTCTGGGAAGGACATGGCTTTTGTAGTTCGGACTGGACTGTTCCCATGGGGTACAGGGTCAGAGCTGATTTGCATATCGCCATTGTCTAACCCAGGGTGGTGTGGAGTGCAAATAAACGATGGATTTGGGCCCAGATCCTTGGACTGGGGTGAATGTGTGACATTGATCCACATTCTGTCCATCACCTGTTTTGTTTGCAAATTCCGCCCTATGTGCGCTGGGGATGCTCAGACGTGGGTCCCAGGCACTCCACACCACTGGAGTCAAGCTAGCCGGGCTGATGAGAGGTGTTACCTCGAAACCGATCCGGTCCTCGGATGCTTGATTCTGTTCTGGGAAGGACATGGCTTTTGTAGTTCGGACTGGACTGTTCCCATGGGGTACAGGGTCAGAGCTGATTTGCATATCACCATTGTCTAACCCAGGGTGGTGTGGAGTGCAAAAAAACGATGGATTTGGGCCCAGATCCTTGGACTGGGGTGAATGTGTGACATTGATCCACATTCTGTCCATCACCTGTTTTGTTTGCAAATTCCGCCCTATGTGCGCTGGGGATGCTCAGACGTGGGTCCCAGGCACTCCACACCACTGGAGTCAAGCTAGCCGGGCTGATGAGAGGTGTTACCTCGAAACCGGTCCGGTCCTCGGATGCTTGATTCTGTTCTGGGAAGGACATGGCTTTTGTAGTTCGGACTGGACTGTTCCCATGGGGTACAGGGTCAGAGCTGATTTGCATATCGCCATTGTCTAACCCAGGGTGGTGTGGAGTGCAAAAAAACTATGGATTTGGGCCCAGATCCTTGGACTGGGGTGAATGTGTGACATTGATCCACATTCTGTCCATCACCTGTTTTGTTTGCAAATTCCGCCCTATGTGCGCTGGGGATGCTCAGATGTGGGTCCCAGGCACTCCACACCACTGGAGTCAAGCTAGCCGGGCTGATGAGAGGTGTTACCTCGAAACCGGTCCGGTCCTCGGATGGTTGATTCTGTTCTGGGAAGGACATGGCTTTTGTAGTTCGGACTGGACTGTTCCCATGGGGTACAGGGTCAGAGCTGATTTGCATATCGCCATTGTCTAACTCAGGGTGGTGTGGAGTGCAAAAAAACTATGGATTTGGGCCCAGATCCTTGGTCTGGGGTGAATGTGTGACATTGATCCACATTCTGTCCATCACCTGTTTTGTTTGCAAATTCCGCCCTATGTGCGCTGGGGATGCTCAGACGTGGGTCCCAGGCACTCCACACCACTGGAGTCAAGCTAGCCGGGCTGATGAGAGGTGTTACCTCGAAACCGGTCCGGTCCTCGGATGCTTGATTCTGTTCTGGGAAGGACATGGCTTTTGTAGTTCGGACTGGACTGTTCCCATGGGGTACAGGGTCAGAGCTGATTTGCATATCGCCATTGTCTAACCCAGGGTGGTGTGGAGTGCAAAAAAACGATGGATTTGGGCCCAGATCCTTGGACTGGGGTGAATGTGTGACATTGATCCACATTCTGTCCATCACCTGTTTTGTTTGCAAATTCCGCCCTATGTGCGCTGGGGATGCTCAGACGTGGGTCCCAGGCACTCCACACCACTGGAGTCAAGCTAGCCGGGCTGATGAGAGGTGTTACCTCGAAACCGGTCCGGTCCTCGGATGCTTGATTCTGTTCTGGGAAGGACATGGCTTTTGTAGTTCGGACTGGACTGTTCCCATGGGGTACAGGGTCAGAGCTGATTTGCATATCGCCATTGTCTAACCCAGGGTGGTGTGGAGTGCAAAAAAACGATGGATTTGGGCCCAGATCCTTGGACTGGGGTGAATGTTCGACATTGATCCACATTCTGTCCATCACCTGTTTTGTTTGCAAATTCCGCCCTATGTGCGCTGGGGATGCTCAGACGTGGGTCCCAGGCACTCCACACCACTGGAGTCAAGCTAGCCGGGCTGATGAGAGGTGTTACCTCGAAACCGATTTACAAAAGGGGGTGGTGATGAACAGAGTGTCTGAATTGAGCAGACCACTCTTACCCAGTCCAAAGATCAGGGCTTGATCCATCACCGTTATTTATCTCACTGCCCCATCCCAGCTCAGAACCTGGCTATATGCAAATCAGTCTGTCCCTGGCCCAGTGCATCATGGGAACAGGGCAGACTAAACTACCAAGCCAATTCTTTACCAGAAAGGAGACAAGCTACCGGGGACCGGTTTCTGGCATTTCAGCCTCTTCGGCCCGGCTTGCTTGAATCCTGATGGAGCAGTGAGAAAGGGACTCATGTCTGAGTATACCCTGCCACACCTATAGTGGCCAAAATCGATTTACAAAAGGGGGTGGTGATGAACAGAGTGTCTGAATTGAGCAGACCACTCTTACCCAGTCCAAAGATCAGGGCTTGATCCATCACCGTTATTTATCTCACTGCCCCATCCCAGCTCAGAACCTGGCTATATGCAAATCAGTCTGTCCCTGGCCCAGTGCATCATGGGAACAGGGCAGACTAAACTACCAAGCCAATTCTTTACCAGAAAGGAGACAAGCTACCGGGGACCGGTTTCTGGCATTTCAGCCTCTTCGGCCCGGCTTGCTTGAATCCTGATGGAGCAGTGAGAAAGGGACTCATGTCTGAGTATACCCTGCCACACCTATAGTGGCCAAAATCGATTTACAAAAGGGGGTGGTGATGAACAGAGTGTCTGAATTGAGCAGACCACTCTTACCCAGTCCAAAGATCAGGGCTTGATCCATCACCGTTATTTATCTCACTGCCCCATCCCAGCTCAGAACCTGGCTATATGCAAATCAGTCTGTCCCTGGCCCAGTGCATCATGGGAACAGGGCAGACTAAACTACCAAGCCAATTCTTTACCAGAAAGGAGACAAGCTACCGGGGACCGATTTCTGGCATTTCAGCCTCTTCGGCCCGGCTTGCTTGAATCCTGATGGAGCAGTGAGAAAGGGACTCATGTCTGAGTATACCCTGCCACACCTATAGTGGCCAAAATCGATTTACAAAAGGGGGTGGTGATGAACAGAGTGTCTGAATTGAGCAGACCACTCTTACCCAGTCCAAAGATCAGGGCTTGATCCATCACCGTTATTTATCTCACTGCCCCATCCCAGCTCAGAACCTGGCTATATGCAAATCAGTCTGTCCCTGGCCCAGTGCATCATGGGAACAGGGCAGACTAAACTACCAAGCCAATTCTTTACCAGAAAGGAGACAAGCTACCGGGGACCGGTTTCTGGCATTTCAGCCTCTTCGGCCCGGCTTGCTTGAATCCTGATGGAGCAGTGAGAAAGGGACTCATGTCTGAGTATACCCTGCCACACCTATAGTGGCCAAAATCGATTTACAAAAGGGGGTGGTGATGAACAGAGTGTCTGAATTGAGCAGACCACTCTTACCCAGTCCAAAGATCAGGGCTTGATCCATCACCGTTATTTATCTCACTGCCCCATCCCAGCTCAGAACCTGGCTATATGCAAATCAGTCTGTCCCTGGCCCAGTGCATCATGGGAACAGGGCAGACTAAACTACCAAGCCAATTCTTTACCAGAAAGGAGACAAGCTACCGGGGACCGGTTTCTGGCATTTCAGCCTCTTCGGCCCGGCTTGCTTGAATCCTGATGGAGCAGTGAGAAAGGGACTCATGTCTGAGTATACCCTGCCACACCTATAGTGGCCAAAATCGATTTACAAAAGGGGGTGGTGATGAACAGAGTGTCTGAATTGAGCAGACCACTCTTACCCAGTCCAAAGATCAGGGCTTGATCCATCACCGTTATTTATCTCACTGCCCCATCCCAGCTCAGAACCTGGCTATATGCAAATCAGTCTGTCCCTGGCCCAGTGCATCATGGGAACAGGGCAGACTAAACTACCAAGCCAATTCTTTACCAGAAAGGAGACAAGCTACCGGGGACCGGTTTCTGGCATTTCAGCCTCTTCGGCCCGGCTTGCTTGAATCCTGATGGAGCAGTGAGAAAGGGACTCATGTCTGAGTATACCCTGCCACACCTATAGTGGCCAAAATCGATTTACAAAAGGGGGTGGTGATGAACAGAGTGTCTGAATTGAGCAGACCACTCTTACCCAGTCCAAAGATCAGGGCTTGATCCATCACCGTTATTTATCTCACTGCCCCA
Organism: Lissotriton vulgaris; assembly: GCF_964263255.1. Classification (NCBI taxonomy): domain Eukaryota; kingdom Metazoa; phylum Chordata; class Amphibia; order Caudata; family Salamandridae; genus Lissotriton; species Lissotriton vulgaris. The sequence continues at coordinate 506,467,474 of NC_141694.1, forward strand.
TCCCAGCTCAGAACCTGGCTATATGCAAATCAGTCTGTCCCTGGCCCAGTGCATCATGGGAACAGGGCAGACTAAACTACCAAGCCAATTCTTTACCAGAAAGGAGACAAGCTACCGGGGACCGGTTTCTGGCATTTCAGCCTCTTCGGCCCGGCTTGCTTGAATCCTGATGGAGCAGTGAGAAAGGGACTCATGTCTGAGTATACCCTGCCACACCTATAGTGGCCAAAATCGATTTACAAAAGGGGGTGGTGATGAACAGAGTGTCTGAATTGAGCAGACCACTCTTACCCAATCCAAAGATCAGGGCTTGATCCATCACCGTTATTTATCTCACTGCCCCATCCCAGCTCAGAACCTGGCTATATGCAAATCAGTCTGTCCCTGGCCCAGTGCATCATGGGAACAGGGCAGACTAAACTACCAAGCCAATTCTTTACCAGAAAGGAGACAAGCTACCGGGGACCGGTTTCTGGCATTTCAGCCTCTTCGGCCCGGCTTGCTTGAATCCTGATGGAGCAGTGAGAAAGGGACTCATGTCTGAGTATACCCTGCCACACCTATAGTGGCCAAAATCGATTTACAAAAGGGGGTGGTGATGAACAGAGTGTCTGAATTGAGCAGACCACTCTTACCCAGTCCAAAGATCAGGGCTTGATCCATCACCGTTATTTATCTCACTGCCCCATCCCAGCTCAGAACCTGGCTATATGCAAATCAGTCTGTCCCTGGCCCAGTGCATCATGGGAACAGGGCAGACTAAACTACCAAGCCAATTCTTTACCAGAAAGGAGACAAGCTACCGGGGGCCGGTTTCTGGCATTTCAGCCTCTTCGGCCCGGCTTGCTTGAATCCTGATGGAGCAGTGAGAAAGGGACTCATGTCTGAGTATACCCTGCCACACCTATAGTGGCCAAAATCGATTTACAAAAGGGGGTGGTGATGAACAGAGTGTCTGAATTGAGCAGACCACTCTTACCCAGTCCAAAGATCAGGGCTTGATCCATCACCGTTATTTATCTCACTGCCCCATCCCAGCTCAGAACCTGGCTATATGCAAATCAGTCTGTCCCTGGCACAGTGCATCATGGGAACAGGGCAGACTAAACTACCAAGCCAATTCTTTACCAGAAAGGAGACAAGCTACCGGGGACCGGTTTCTGGCATTTCAGCCTCTTCGGCCCGGCTTGCTTGAATCCTGATGGAGCAGTGAGAAAGGGACTCATGTCTGAGTATACCCTGCCACACCTATAGTGGCCAAAATCGATTTACAAAAGGGGGTGGTGATGAACAGAGTGTCTGAATTGAGCAGACCACTCTTACCCAGTCCAAAGATCAGGGCTTGATCCATCACCGTTATTTATCTCACTGCCCCATCCCAGCTCAGAACCTGGCTATATGCAAATCAGTCTGTCCCTGGCCCAGTGCATCATGGGAACAGGGCAGACTAAACTACCAAGCCAATTCTTTACCAGAAAGGAGACAAGCTACCGGGGACCGGTTTCTGGCATTTCAGCCTCTTCGGCCCGGCTTGCTTGAATCCTGATGGAGCAGTGAGAAAGGGACTCATGTCTGAGTATACCCTGCCACACCTATAGTGGCCAAAATCGATTTACAAAAGGGGGTGGTGATGAACAGAGTGTCTGAATTGAGCAGACCACTCTTACCCAGTCCAAAGATCAGGGCTTGATCCATCACCGTTATTTATCTCACTGCCCCATCCCAGCTCAGAACCTGGCTATATGCAAATCAGTCTGTCCCTGGCCCAGTGCATCATGGGAACAGGGCAGACTAAACTACCAAGCCAATTCTTTACCAGAAAGGAGACAAGCTACCGGGGACCGGTTTCTGGCATTTCAGCCTCTTCGGCCCGGCTTGCTTGAATCCTGATGGAGCAGTGAGAAAGGGACTCATGTCTGAGTATACCCTGCCACACCTATAGTGGCCAAAATCGATTTACAAAAGGGGGTGGTGATGAACAGAGTGTCTGAATTGAGCAGACCACTCTTACCCAGTCCAAAGATCAGGGCTTGATCCATCACCGTTATTTATCTCACTGCCCCATCCCAGCTCAGAACCTGGCTATATGCAAATCAGTCTGTCCCTGGCCCAGTGCATCATGGGAACAGGGCAGACTAAACTACCAAGCCAATTCTTTACCAGAAAGGAGACAAGCTACCGGGGACCGGTTTCTGGCATTTCAGCCTCTTCGGCCCGGCTTGCTTGAATCCTGATGGAGCAGTGAGAAAGGGACTCATGTCTGAGTATACCCTGCCACACCTATAGTGGCCAAAATCGATTTACAAAAGGGGGTGGTGATGAACAGAGTGTCTGAATTGAGCAGACCACTCTTACCCAGTCCAAAGATCAGGGCTTGATCCATCACCGTTATTTATCTCACTGCCCCATCCCAGCTCAGAACCTGGCTATATGCAAATCAGTCTGTCCCTGGCCCAGTGCATCATGGGAACAGGGCAGACTAAACTACCAAGCCAATTCTTTACCAGAAAGGAGACAAGCTACCGGGGACCGGTTTCTGGCATTTCAGCCTCTTCGGCCCGGCTTGCTTGAATCCTGATGGAGCAGTGAGAAAGGGACTCATGTCTGAGTATACCCTGCCACACCTATAGTGGCCAAAATCGATTTACAAAAGGGGGTGGTGATGAACAGAGTGTCTGAATTGAGCAGACCACTCTTACCCAATCCAAAGATCAGGGCTTGATCCATCACCGTTATTTATCTCACTGCCCCATCCCAGCTCAGAACCTGGCTATATGCAAATCAGTCTGTCCCTGGCCCAGTGCATCATGGGAACAGGGCAGACTAAACTACCAAGCCAATTCTTTACCAGAAAGGAGACAAGCTACCGGGGACCGGTTTCTGGCATTTCAGCCTCTTCGGCCCGGCTTGCTTGAATCCTGATGGAGCAGTGAGAAAGGGACTCATGTCTGAGTATACCCTGCCACACCTATAGTGGCCAAAATCGATTTACAAAAGGGGGTGGTGATGAACAGAGTGTCTGAATTGAGCAGACCACTCTTACCCAGTCCAAAGATCAGGGCTTGATCCATCACCGTTATTTATCTCACTGCCCCATCCCAGCTCAGAACCTGGCTATATGCAAATCAGTCTGTCCCTGGCCCAGTGCATCATGGGAACAGGGCAGACTAAACTACCAAGCCAATTCTTTACCAGAAAGGAGACAAGCTACCGGGGGCCGGTTTCTGGCATTTCAGCCTCTTCGGCCCGGCTTGCTTGAATCCTGATGGAGCAGTGAGAAAGGGACTCATGTCTGAGTATACCCTGCCACACCTATAGTGGCCAAAATCGATTTACAAAAGGGGGTGGTGATGAACAGAGTGTCTGAATTGAGCAGACCACTCTTACCCAGTCCAAAGATCAGGGCTTGATCCATCACCGTTATTTATCTCACTGCCCCATCCCAGCTCAGAACCTGGCTATATGCAAATCAGTCTGTCCCTGGCACAGTGCATCATGGGAACAGGGCAGACTAAACTACCAAGCCAATTCTTTACCAGAAAGGAGACAAGCTACCGGGGACCGGTTTCTGGCATTTCAGCCTCTTCGGCCCGGCTTGCTTGAATCCTGATGGAGCAGTGAGAAAGGGACTCATGTCTGAGTATACCCTGCCACACCTATAGTGGCCAAAATCGATTTACAAAAGGGGGTGGTGATGAACAGAGTGTCTGAATTGAGCAGACCACTCTTACCCAGTCCAAAGATCAGGGCTTGATCCATCACCGTTATTTATCTCACTGCCCCATCCCAGCTCAGAACCTGGCTATATGCAAATCAGTCTGTCCCTGGCCCAGTGCATCATGGGAACAGGGCAGACTAAACTACCAAGCCAATTCTTTACCAGAAAGGAGACAAGCTACCGGGGACCGGTTTCTGGCATTTCAGCCTCTTCGGCCCGGCTTGCTTGAATCCTGATGGAGCAGTGAGAAAGGGACTCATGTCTGAGTATACCCTGCCACACCTATAGTGGCCAAAATCGATTTACAAAAGGGGGTGGTGATGAACAGAGTGTCTGAATTGAGCAGACCACTCTTACCCAGTCCAAAGATCAGGGCTTGATCCATCACCGTTATTTATCTCACTGCCCCATCCCAGCTCAGAACCTGGCTATATGCAAATCAGTCTGTCCCTGGCCCAGTGCATCATGGGAACAGGGCAGACTAAACTACCAAGCCAATTCTTTACCAGAAAGGAGACAAGCTACCGGGGACCGGTTTCTGGCATTTCAGCCTCTTCGGCCCGGCTTGCTTGAATCCTGATGGAGCAGTGAGAAAGGGACTCATGTCTGAGTATACCCTGCCACACCTATAGTGGCCAAAATCGATTTACAAAAGGGGGTGGTGATGAACAGAGTGTCTGAATTGAGCAGACCACTCTTACCCAGTCCAAAGATCAGGGCTTGATCCATCACCGTTATTTATCTCACTGCCCCATCCCAGCTCAGAACCTGGCTATATGCAAATCAGTCTGTCCCTGGCCCAGTGCATCATGGGAACAGGGCAGACTAAACTACCAAGCCAATTCTTTACCAGAAAGGAGACAAGCTACCGGGGACCGGTTTCTGGCATTTCAGCCTCTTCGGCCCGGCTTGCTTGAATCCTGATGGAGCAGTGAGAAAGGGACTCATGTCTGAGTATACCCTGCCACACCTATAGTGGCCAAAATCGATTTACAAAAGGGGGTGGTGATGAACAGAGTGTCTGAATTGAGCAGACCACTCTTACCCAGTCCAAAGATCAGGGCTTGATCCATCACCGTTATTTATCTCACTGCCCCATCCCAGCTCAGAACCTGGCTATATGCAAATCAGTCTGTCCCTGGCCCAGTGCATCATGGGAACAGGGCAGACTAAACTACCAAGCCAATTCTTTACCAGAAAGGAGACAAGCTACCGGGGACCGGTTTCTGGCATTTCAGCCTCTTCGGCCCGGCTTGCTTGAATCCTGATGGAGCAGTGAGAAAGGGACTCATGTCTGAGTATACCCTGCCACACCTATAGTGGCCAAAATTGATTTACAAAAGGGGGTGGTGATGAACAGAGTGTCTGAATTGAGCAGACCACTCTTACCCAGTCCAAAGATCAGGGCTTGATCCATCACCGTTATTTATCTCACTGCCCCATCCCAGCTCAGAACCTGGCTATATGCAAATCAGTCTGTCCCTGGCCCAGTGCATCATGGGAACAGGGCAGACTAAACTACCAAGCCAATTCTTTACCAGAAAGGAGACAAGCTACCGGGGCTGATGAGAGGTGTTACCTCGAAACCGGTCCGGTCCTCGGATGCTTGATTCTGTTCTGGGAAGGACATGGCTTTTGTAGTTCGGACTGGACTGTTCCCATGGGGTACAGGGTCAGAGCTGATTTGCATATCGCCATTGTCTAACCCAGGGTGGTGTGGAGTGCAAAAAAACGATGGATTTGGGCCCAGATCCTTGGACTGGGGTGAATGTGTGACATTGATCCACATTCTGTCCATCACCTGTTTTGTTTGCAAATTCCGCCCTATGTGCGCTGGGGATGCTCAGACGTGGGTCCCAGGCACTCCACACCACTGGAGTCAAGCTAGCCGGGCTGATGAGAGGTGTTACCTCGAAACCGGTCCGGTCCTCGGATGCTTGATTCTGTTCTGGGAAGGACATGGCTTTTGTAGTTCGGACTGGACTGTTCCCATGGGGTACAGGGTCAGAGCTGATTTGCATATCGCCATTGTCTAACCCAGGGTGGTGTGGAGTGCAAAAAAACGATGGATTTGGGCCCAGATCCTTGGACTGGGGTGGATGTGTGACATTGATCCACATTCTGTCCATCACTTGTTTTGTTTGCAAATTCCGTCCTATGTGCGCTGGGGATGCTCAGACGTGGGTCCCAGGCACTCCACACCACTGGAGTCAAGCTAGCCGGACTGATGAGAGGTGTTACCTCGAAGCCGGTCCGGTCCTCGGATGCTTGATTCTGTTCTGGGAAGGACATGGCTTTTGTAGTTCGGACTGGACTGTTCCCATGGGGTACAGGGTCAGAGCTGATTTGCATATCGCCATTGTCTAACCCAGGGTGGTGTGGAGTGCAAAAAAACGATGGATTTGGGCCCAGATCCTTGGACTGGGGTGAATGTGTGACATTGATCCACATTCTGTCCATCACCTGTTTTGTTTGCAAATTCCGCCCTATGTGCGCTGGGGATGCTCAGATGTGGGTCCCAGGCACTCCACACCACTGGAGTCAAGCTAGCCGGGCTGATGAGAGGTGTTACCTCGAAACCGGTCCGGTCCTCGGATGGTTGATTCTGTTCTGGGAAGGACATGGCTTTTGTAGTTCGGACTGGACTGTTCCCATGGGGTACAGGGTCAGAGCTGATTTGCATATCGCCATTGTCTAACTCAGGGTGGTGTGGAGTGCAAAAAAACTATGGATTTGGGCCCAGATCCTTGGTCTGGGGTGAATGTGTGACATTGATCCACATTCTGTCCATCACCTGTTTTGTTTGCAAATTCCGCCCTATGTGCGCTGGGGATGCTCAGACGTGGGTCCCAGGCACTCCACACCACTGGAGTCAAGCTAGCCGGGCTGATGAGAGGTGTTACCTCGAAACCGGTCCGGTCCTCGGATGCTTGATTCTGTTCTGGGAAGGACATGGCTTTTGTAGTTCGGACTGGACTGTTCCCATGGGGTACAGGGTCAGAGCTGATTTGCATATCGCCATTGTCTAACCCAGGGTGGTGTGGAGTGCAAAAAAACGATGGATTTGGGCCCAGATCCTTGGACTGGGGTGAATGTGTGACATTGATCCACATTCTGTCCATCACTTGTTTTGTTTGCAAATTCCGCCCTATGTGCGCTGGGGATGCTCAGACGTGGGTCCCAGGCACTCCACACCACTGGAGTCAAGCTAGCCGGACTGATGAGAGGTGTTACCTCGAAACCGGTCCGGTCCTCGGATGCTTGATTCTGTTCTGGGAAGGACATGGCTTTTGTAGTTCGGACTGGACTGTTCCCATGGGGTACAGGGTCAGAGCTGATTTGCATATCGCCATTGTCTAACCCAGGGTGGTGTGGAGTGCAAAAAAACGATGGATTTGGGCCCAGAACCTTGGACTGGGGTGAATGTGTGACATTGATCCACATTCTGTCCATCACCTGTTTTGTTTGCAAATTCCGCCCTATGTGCGCTGGGGATGCTCAGACGTGGGTCCCAGGCACTCCACACCACTGGAGTCAAGCTAGCCGGGCTGATGAGAGGTGTTACCTCGAAACCGGTCCGGTCCTCGGATGCTTGATTCTGTTCTGGGAAGGACATGGCTTTTGTAGTTCGGACTGGACTGTTCCCATGGGGTACAGGGTCAGAGCTGATTTGCATATCGCCATTGTCTAACCCAGGGTGGTGTGGAGTGCAAAAAAACGATGGATTTGGGCCCAGATCCTTGGACTGGGGTGAATGTGTGACATTGATCCACATTCTGTCCATCACTTGTTTTGTTTGCAAATTCCGCCCTATGTGCGCTGGGGATGCTCAGACGTGGGTCCCAGGCACTCCACACCACTGGAGTCAAGCTAGCCGGGCTGATGAGAGGTGTTACCTCGAAACCGGTCCGGTCCTCGGATGCTTGATTCTGTTCTGGGAAGGACATGGCTTTTGTAGTTCGGACTGGACTGTTCCCATGGGGTACAGGGTCAGAGCTGATTTGCATATCGCCATTGTCTAACCCAGGGTGGTGTGGAGTGCAAAAAAACGATGGATTTGGGCCCAGAACCTTGGACTGGGGTGAATGTGTGACATTGATCCACATTCTGTCCATCACCTGTTTTGTTTGCAAATTCCGCCCTATGTGCGCTGGGGATGCTCAGACGTGGGTCCCAGGCACTCCACACCACTGGAGTCAAGCTAGCCGGGCTGATGAGAGGTGTTACCTCGAAACCGGTCCGGTCCTCGGATGCTTGATTCTGTTCTGGGAAGGACATGGCTTTTGTAGTTCGGACTGGACTGTTCCCATGGGGTACAGGGTCAGAGCTGATTTGCATATCGCCATTGTCTAACCCAGGGTGGTGTGGAGTGCAAAAAAACGATGGATTTGGGCCCAGATCCTTGGACTGGGGTGAATGTGTGACATTGATCCACATTCTGTCCATCACCTGTTTTGTTTGCAAATTCCGCCCTATGTGCGCTGGGGATGCTCAGACGTGGGTCCCAGGCACTCCACACCACTGGAGTCAAGCTAGCCGGGCTGATGAGAGGTGTTACCTCGAAACCGGTCCGGTCCTCGGATGCTTGATTCTGTTCTGGGAAGGACATGGCTTTTGTAGTTCGGACTGGACTGTTTCCATGGGGTACAGGGTCAGAGCTGATTTGCATATCGCCATTGTCTAACCCAGGGTGGTGTGGAGTGCAAAAAAACGATGGATTTGGGCCCAGATCCTTGGACTGGGGTGAATGTGTGACATTGATCCACATTCTGTCCATCACCTGTTTGGTTTGCAAATTCCGCCCTATGTGCGCTGGGGATGCTCAGACGTGGGTCCCAGGCACTCCACACCACTGGAGTCAAGCTATCCGGGCAGATGAGAGGTGTTACCTCGAAACCGGTCCGGTCCTCTGATGCTTGATTCTGTTCTGGGAAGGACATGGCTTTTGTAGTTCGGACTGGACTGTTCCCATGGGGTACAGGGTCAGAGCTGATTTGCATATCGCCATTGTCTAACCCAGGGTGGTGTGGAGTGCAAAAAAACGATGGATTTGGGCCCAGATCCTTGGACTGGGGTGAATGTTCGACATTGATCCACATTCTGTCCATCACCTGTTTTGTTTGCAAATTCCGCCCTATGTGCGCTGGGGATGCTCAGACGTGGGTCCCAGGCACTCCACACCACTGGAGTCAAGCTAGCCGGGCTGATGAGAGGTGTTACCTCGAAACCGGTCCGGTTCTCGGATGCTTGATTCTGTTCTGGGAAGGACATGGCTTTTGTAGTTCGGACTGGACTGTTCCCATGGGGTACAGGGTCAGAGCTGATTTGCATATCGCCATTGTCTAACCCAGGGTGGTGTGGAGTGAAAAAAAACAATGGATTTGGGCCCAGATCCTTGGACTGGGGTGAATGTGTGACATTGATCCACATTCTGTCCATCACTTGTTTTGTTTGCAAATTCCGCCCTATGTGCGCTGGGGATGCTCAGACGTGGGTACCAGGCACTCCACACCACTGGAGTCAAGCTAGCCGGACTGATGAGAGGTGTTACCTCGAAACCGGTCCGGTCCTCGGATGCTTGATTCTGTTCTGGGAAGGACATGGCTTTTGTAGTTCGGACTGGACTGTTCCCATGGGGTACAGGGTCAGAGCTGATTTGCATATCGCCATTGTCTAACCCAGGGTGGTGTGGAGTGCAAAAAAACGATGGATTTGGGCCCAGATCCTTGGACTGGGGTGAATGTGTGACATTGATCCACATTCTGTCCATCACCTGTTTTGTTTGCAAATTCCGCCCTATGTGCGCTGGGGATGCTCAGACGTGGGTCCCAGGCACTCCACACCACTGGAGTCAAGCTAGCCGGGCTGATGAGAGGTGTTACCTCGAAACCGGTCCGGTCCTCGGATGCTTGATTCTGTTCTGGGAAGGACATGGCTTTTGTAGTTCGGACTGGACTGTTCCCATGGGGTACAGGGTCAGAGCTGATTTGCATATCGCCATTGTCTAACCCAGGGTGGTGTGGAGTGCAAAAAAACGATGGATTTGGGCCCAGATCCTTGGACTGGGGTGAATGTGTGACATTGATCCACATTCTGTCCATCACCTGTTTTGTTTGCAAATTCCGCCCTATGTGCGCTGGGGATGCTCAGACGTGGGTCCCAGGCACTCCACACCACTGGAGTCAAGCTAGCCGGGCTGATGAGAGGTGTTACCTCGAAACCGGTCCGGTCCTCGGATGCTTGATTCTGTTCTGGGAAGGACATGGCTTTTGTAGTTCGGACTGGACTATTCCCATGGGGTACAGGGTCAGAGCTGATTTGCATATCGCCATTGTCTAACCCAGGGTGGTGTGGAGTGCAAAAAAACGATGGATTTGGGCCCAGATCCTTGGACTGGGGTGAATGTGTGACATTGATCCACATTCTGTCCATCACCTGTTTTGTTTGCAAATTCCGCCCTATGTGCGCTGGGGATGCTCAGACGTGGGTCCCAGGCACACCACACCACTGGAGTCAAGTTAGCCGGGCTGATGAGAGGTGTTACCTCGAAACCGGTCCGGTCCTCGGATGCTTGATTCTGTTCTGGGAAGGACATGGCTTTTGTAGTTCGGACTGGACTGTTCCCATGGGGTACAGGGTCAGAGCTGATTTGCATATCGCCATTGTCTAACCCAGGGTGGTGTGGAGTGCAAAAAAACGATGGATTTGGGCCCAGATCCTTGGACTGTGGTGAATGTGTGACATTGATCCACATTCTGTCCATCACCTGTTTTGTTTGCAAATTCCGCCCTATGTGCGCTGGGGATGCTCAGACGTGGGTCCCAGGCACTCCACACCACTGGAGTCAAGCTAGCTGGGCTGATGAGAGGTGTTACCTCGAAACTGGTCCGGTCCTCGGATGCTTGATTCTGTTCTGGGAAGGACATGGCTTTTGTAGTTCGGAATGGACTGTTCCCATGGGGTACAGGGTCAGAGCTGATTTGCATATCGCCATTGTCTAACCCAGGGTGGTGTGGAGTGCAAACAAACAATGGATTTGGGCCCAGATCCTTGGACTGGGGTGAATGTGTGACATTGATCCACATTCTGTCCATCATCTGTTTTGTTTGCAAATTCCGCCCTATGTGCGCTGGGGATGCTCAGACGTAGGTCCCAGGCACTCCACACCACTGGAGTCAAGCTAGCCGGGCTGATGAGAGGTGTTACCTCGAAATCGGACCGGTCCTCGGATGCTTGATTCTGTTCTGGGAAGGACATGGCTTTTGTAGTTCGGACTGGACTGTTCCCATGGGGTACAGGGTCAGAGCTGATTTGCATATCGCCATTGTCTAACCCAGGGTGGTGTGGAGTGCAAAAAAACGATGGATTTGGGCCCAGATCCTCGGACTGGGGTGAATGTGTGACATTGATCCAAATTCTGTCCATCACCTGTTTTGTTTGCAAATTCCGCCCTATGTGCGCTGGGGATGCTCAGACGTGGGTCCCAGGCACTCCACACCACTGGAGTCAAGCTAGCCGGGCTGATGAGAGGTGTTACCTCGAAACCGGTCCGGTCCTCGGATGCTTGATTCTGTTCTGGGAAGGACATGGCTTTTGTAGTTCGGACTGGACTGTTTCCATGGGGTACAGGGTCAGAGCTGATTTGCATATCGCCATTGTCTAACCCAGGGTGGTGTGGAGTGCAAAAAAACAATGGATTTGGGCCCAGATCCTTGGACTGGGGTGAATGTGTGACATTGATCCACATTCTTTCCATCACCTGTTTTATTTGCAAATTCCGCCCTATGTGCGCTGGGGATGCTCAGACGTGGGTCCCAGGCACTCCACACCACTGGAGTCAAGCTAGCCGGGCTGATGAGAGGTGTTACCTCGAAACCGGTCGGGTCCTCGGATGCTTGATTCTGTTCTGGGAAGGACATGGCTTTTGTAGTTCGGACTGGACTGTTCGGATGGGGTACAGGGTCAGAGCTGATTTGCATATCGCCATTGTCTATCCCAGGGTGGTGTGGAGTGCAAAAAAACGATGGATTTGGGCCCAGATCCTTGGACTGGGGTGAATGTGTGACATTGATCCACATTCTGTCCATCACCTGTTTTGTTTGCAAATTCCGCCCTATGTGCGCTGGGGATGCTCAGACGTGGGTCCCAGGCACTCCAAACCACTGGAGTCAAGCTAGCCGGGCTGATGAGAGGTGTTACCTCGAAACCGGTCCGGTCCTCGGATGCTTGATTCTGTTCTGGGAAGGACATGGCTTTTGTAGTTCGGACTGGACTGTTCCCATGGGGTACAGGGTCAGAGCTGATTTGCATATCGCCATTGTCTAACCCAGGGTGGTGTGGAGTGCAAAAAAACGATGGATTTAGGCCCAGATCCTTGGACTGGGGTGAATGTGTGACATTGATCCACATTCTGTCCATCACCTGTTTTGTTTGCAAATTCCGCCCTATGTGCGCTGGGGATGCTCAGACGTGGGTCCCAGGCACTCCACACCACTGGAGTCAAGCTAGCCGGGCTGATGAGAGGTGTTACCTCGAAACCGGTCCGGTCCTCGGATGCTTGATTCTGTTCTGGGAAGGACATGGCTTTTGTAGTTCGGACTGGACTGTTCCCATGGGGTACAGGGTCAGAGCTGATTTGCATATCGCCATTGTCTAACGCAGGGTGGTGTGGAGTGCAAAAAAACGATGGATTTGGGCCCAGATCCTTGGACTGGGGTGAATGTGTGGCATTGATCCACATTCTGTCCATCTCCTGTTTTGTTTGCAAATTCCGCCCTATGTTCGCTGGGGATGCTCAGACGTGGGTCCCAGGCACTCCACACCACTGGAGTCAAGCTAGCCGGGCTGATGAGAGGTGTTACTTCGAAACCGGTCCGGTCCTCGGATGCTTGATTCTGTTCTGGGAAGGACATGGCTTTTGTAGTTCGGACTGGACTGTTCCCATGGGGTAAAGGGTCAAGGCTGATTTGCATATCGCCATTGTCTAACCCAGGGTGGTGTGGAGTGCAAAAAAACGATGGATTTGGGCCCAGATCCTTGGACTGGGGTGAATGTGTGACATTGATCCACATTCTGTCCATCACCTGTTTTGTTTGCAAATTCCGCCCTATGTGCGCTGGGGATGCTCAGACGTGGGTCCCAGGCACTCCACACCACTGGAGTCAAGCTAGCCGGGCTGATGAGAGGTGTTACCTCGAAACCGGTACGGTCCTCGGATGCTTGATTCTGTTCTGGGAAGGACATGGCTTTTGTAGTTCGGACTGGACTGTTCCCATGGGGTACAGGGTCAGAGCTGATTTGCATATCGCCATTGTCTAACCCAGGGTGGTGTGGAGTGCAAAAAAATGATGGATTTGGGCCCAGATCCTCGGACTGGGGTGAATGTTCGACATTGATCCACATTCTGTCCATCACCTGTTTTGTTTGCAAATTCCGCCCTATGTGCGCTGGGGATGCTCAGACGTGGGTCCCAGGCACTCCACACCACTGGCGTCAAGCTAGCCGGGCTGATGAGAGGTGTTACCTCGAAACCGGTCCGGTCCTCGGATGCTTGATTCTGTTCTGGGAAGGACATGGCTTTTGTAGTTCGGACTGGACTGTTCCCATGGGGTACAGGGTCAGAGCTGATTTGCATATCGCCATTGTCTAACCCAGGGTGGTGTGGAGTGCAAAAAAACGATGGATTTGGGCCCAGATCCTTGGACTGGGGTGAATGTGTGACATTGATCCACATTCTGTCCATCACCTGTTTTGTTTGCAAATTCCGCCCTATGTGCGCTGGGGATGCTCAGACGTGGGTCCCAGGCACTACACACCACTGGAGTCAAGCTAGCCGGGCTGATGAGAGGTGTTACCTCGAAACCGGTCCGGTCCTCGGATGCTTGATTCTGTTCTGGGAAGGACATGGCTTTTGTAGTTCGGACTGGACTGTTCCCATGGGGTAAAGGGTCAGAGCTGATTTGCATATCGCCATTGTCTAACCCAGGGTGGTGTGGAGTGCAAAAAAACGATGGATTTGGGCCCAGATCCTTGGACTGGGGTGAATGTGTGACATTGATCCACATTCTGTCCATCACCTGTTTTGTTTGCAAATTCCGCCCTATGTGCGCTGGGGATGCTCAGACGTGGGTCCCAGGCACTCCACACCACTGGAGTCAAGCTAGCCGGGCTGATGAGAGGTGTTACCTCGAAACCGGTACGGTCCTCGGATGCTTGATTCTGTTCTGGGAAGGACATGGCTTTTGTAGTTCGGACTGGACTGTTCCCATGGGGTACAGGGTCAGAGCTGATTTGCATATCGCCATTGTCTAACCCAGGGTGGTGTGGAGTGCAAAAAAACGATGGATTTGGGCCCAGATCCTCGGACTGGGGTGAATGTTCGACATTGATCCACATTCTGTCCATCACCTGTTTTGTTTGCAAATTCCGCCCTATGTGCCCTGGGGATGCTCAGACGTGGGTCCCAGGCACTCCACACCACTGGCGTCAAGCTAGCCGGGCTGATGAGAGGTGTTACCTCGAAACCGGTCCGGTCCTCGGATGCTTGATTCTGTTCTGGGAAGGACATGGCTTTTGTAGTTCGGACTGGACTGTTCCCATGGGGTACAGGGTCAGAGCTGATTTGCATATCGCCATTGTCTAACCCAGGGTGGTGTGGAGTGCAAAAAAACGATGGATTTGGGCCCAGATCCTTGGACTGGGGTGAATGTGTGACATTGATCCACATTCTGTCCATCACCTGTTTTGTTTGCAAATTCCGCCCTATGTGCGCTGGGGATGCTCAGACGTGGGTCCCAGGCACTCCACACCACTGGAGTCAAGCTAGCCGGGCTGATGAGAGGTGTTACCTCGAAACCGGTCCGGTCCTCGGATGCTTGATTCTGTTCTGGGAAGGACATGGCTTTTGTAGTTTGGACTGGACTGTTCCCATGGGGTACAGGGTCAGAGCTGATTTGCATATCGCCATTGTCTAACACAGGGTGGTGTGGAGTGCAAAAAAACGATGGATTTGGGCCCAGATCCTTGGACTGGGGTGAATGTGTGACATTGATCCACATTCTGTCCATCACCTGTTTTGTTTGCAAATTCCGCCCTATGTGCGCTGGGGATGCTCAGACGTGGGTCCCAGGCACTCCACACCACTGGAGTCAAGCTAGCCGGGCTGATGAGAGGTGTTACCTCGAAACCGGTCCGGTCCCCGGATGCTTGATTCTGTTCTGGGAAGGACATGGCTTTTGTAGTTCGGACTGGACTGTTCCCATGGGGTACAGGGTCAGAGCTGATTTGCATATCGCCATTGTCTAACCCAGGGTGGTGTGGAGTGCAAAAAAACGATGGATTTGGGCCCAGATCCTTGGACTGGGGTGAATGTGTGACATTGATCCACATTCTGTCCATCACCTGTTTTGTTTGCAAATTCCGCCCTATGTGCGCTGGGGATGCTCAGACGTGGGTCCCAGGCACTCCACACCACTGGAGTCAAGCTAGCCGGGCTGATGAGAGGTGTTACCTCGAAACCGGTCCGGTCCTCGGATGCTTGATTCTGTTCTGGGAAGGACATGGCTTTTGTAGTTCGGACTGGACTGTTCCCATGGGGTACAGGGTCAGAGCTGATTTGCATATCGCCATTGTCTAACCCTGGGTGGTGTGGAGTGCAAAAAAACGATGGATTTGGGCCCAGATCCTTGGACTGGGGTGAATGTGTGACATTGATCCACATTCTGTCCATCACCTGTTTTGTTTGCAAATTCCGCCCTATGTGCGCTGGGGATGCTCAGACGTGGGTCCCAGGCACTCCACACCACTGGAGTCAAGCTAGCCGGGCTGATGAGAGGTGTTACTTCGAAACCGGTCCGGTCCTCGGATGCTTGATTCTGTTCTGGGAAGGACATGGCTTTTGTAGTTCGGACTGGACTGTTCCCATGGGGTAAAGGGTCAGAGCTGATTTGCATATCGCCATTGTCTAACCCAGGGTGGTGTGGAGTGCAAAAAAACGATGGATTTGGGCCCAGATCCTTGGACTGGGGTGAATGTGTGACATTGATCCACATTCTGTCCATCACCTGTTTTGTTTGCAAATTCCGCCCTATGTGCGCTGGGGATGCTCAGACGTGGGTCCCAGGCACTCCACACCACTGGAGTCAAGCTAGCCGGGCTGATGAGAGGTGTTACCTCGAAACCGGTCCGGTCCTCGGATGCTTGATTCTGTTCTGGGAAGGACATGGCTTTTGCAGTTCGGACTGGACTGTTCCCATGGGGTACAGGGTCAGAGCTGATTTGCATATCGCCATTGTCTAACCCAGGGTGGTGTGGAGTGCAAAAAAACGATGGATTTGGGCCCAGAACCTAGGACTGGGGTGAATGTGTGACATTGATCCACATTCTTTTTTTTTTTTTTAAACCTTTATTTGGAGACAAGCAAGGAAAAGAGAAGTGCATTCATGGAACATACAGTCGTAAATGGCTAGTACAATACAGCGAAGCAATCAATGAGTCCAGAAGTCAGGGTAACATATTGATCAGTACAGGCAATAATGGATGAAGTTATACATCATTCAGAAATGGACGGCACAGGTTACACAATAAACGGATGAGACGTTACAGCACGGGCAGGCTCTGTCAATGCAAACTCCAAATAGGTCCCCTTGTCTGTTCGCCAACTGAAAGCAGACAGGCGTTGGATCTCCACTGTCACCACATGAGTGACACAGAAGGGAGTACAGCCCCCTCAACCACGCAGGAAAAGGATACAGTCCACCCCCCACCCAATGCCTGAGGACCAGCAAATGCAGTATCATATCACAGCCATTATGCAGGTGTTAACCAACCCCAACACGGTCCTCATGTTCAGAGTCAAAGTCCTGCACAGCACTAGTGAGAAGGTACACCTGTAGCGGACTCCAAAAGTCCTTGGGCCTACACCTCACGGGCATCAGTTCAGAGTAGACATTATATTGGTCCTGACAGTATATGAGATCACTCAGCCAATCCTTAAAGCGCGGTACCCTGCCACGACCCCAACAACAGGCCACCCTGCGCTTGGCCAACAGCAAGGCCACGTCAGCAAATCTACGGTGGGGGGCAGGCACGGCCCTAGAATAACCCAGCAACATTACTAAGGGGTCAAACGCCACTCCATCCTCCGTCATAACCTGCAGGGCCGCATGGACTTGAGTCCAGTATTCCAGAACCCCCGCACAACCCCAAGCCAAATGCAAAAAGTCGGCACCCTCTGCTCGGCACCTAGCGCATTTGTCATCCTCCGCTAAATGAAACCGAAGTTTCCTCGCCGGGGTGTAATAATACCTCTGGACAAATTTGTAATGTATGATTTTCAGGCGGCAACTAGAAGAAACATTGGCAGTAAGCCCACAACAGTACTTCCATTGCTCGTCAGTAATAGGGACGCCCAGCTCAACAACCCACTGCTCGGGCACCCGACTGGACGGGACAGAGCGCTGTCGGCGAATAGCTCCGTACAACTTCGAAACTAGGTGACGACCATCTGAAACCAGCAGCACGTGGAGAGGGAGGGTTACCTCCGGCTCCGAAGGAAAATCCGGTAGCAAGGCGCACATGCCCTGCCTCAAACAAACATAATAAAACAGCTCCAAAGGGGAGCAGGCAGCAGTTCCAAAAAAATGAGCCTGGGCACGAAAGGCACCTTCATGAAACACGTCACCCCACGTAAGAACACCTAGCCGCTTACACAACCGTTGAAACCCCGTTTCCAGCAACAGAGTCAAATCAGGATGATAGGATAGAGGTAGTGCCGGCGAATAGAGAAAGGAAACGCCCAACAACCGCGCCACCCTTTTCCAGGCATCCACCGTGCAAGTCACCGTCGTTTGATGCGTGTCTACATCTGACACATTGCCCAATACCATCCCCTCCAGTGGGAGCGGATGGGCAACCCAATGTTCAGCCGCAACCTGGGGCATAAACGGCGTTGGGCGCATCCAATGGTAAGCGTAATGCGTTTGAGCGCTAAGATAGTAAAGTTCAAATTCAGGGACATCAAATCCTCCATCAGTGTAGGGCAGCGTAAGGGTAGCCCAGGCCACCCGCGGCTGTTTGGCCCCCCAAAACAATCGAATGAGCTCAGAACGAAGCCTGCGAAAAAAGTAAGCCCCAGGGTGATACGGAAGGTTTTGAAATAGGTACAGAAACCGGGGCAGGACAACCATCTTGATAAGGGACGCCCGACCGGCCATGGAAAGAGGCAAGGACATCCATCTAGTGACGTCATCTGCCAGTTTAGTAATCGCTACACCATAATTAAGCCTGACCGTTTCCTCCCTGTCCAATGACACAACAATGCCGAGGTACCGCAGCTCCGAATCGCACCACTCCAAAGGGTAGTCAAGAGGAAATCTACTCACAGCCGCAGTAAGCGGGAAGAGTTGGGATTTCCGCCAGTTATGTGGATACCGGAGACACCCCCGAAAGCGATCAACTCTCGCAAGAGCGCATTAAGGTTGTTCTGAGGATCCTTTACATAGAGCGTGACATCGTCCGCATACAAAGAGATCCCGACCTGGCGCTGAAGACAATTGAAGGCGCTCTGCTGGTGTAACTGGCGAATTCTGCAGGCCAAAGGCTCAATAGCAATGGCAAACAGGAGGGGCGAGAGGGGACATCCCTGACGAGTCCCCCTAGTAAGAGGGAACGGGGGGGATAGCACCCCATTCACCACCACCCTCGCCATCGGATCAGTATATAAGAGCTTGACCCATGAAATAAAGATCCGAGGAAATCCCATCCGGCATAGTACATCAATAAGGTAGCCCCATTCAACGGAGTGAAACGCCTTAGTGGCATCAAGGAAGATGGCGGCTACCGGGATATCAGGAGCAATGGTCGAAATAAGGGAAAACAAATTACGAAGATTGTGGGCAGTAGCACGACCAGGCACAAACCCCGACTGATCGGGCAAAACAATAACAGGCATGAGCTCAGAAAGTCTCATCGCAAGGACCTTCGCGAGTATTTTGACATCGCAATTAAGCAATGAGAGGGGCCTATAGGAACCCACATCCAGGGGATCCTTACCCGGTTTGAGCAGCGATGTAATAGCGACCTCCCGCATGGAGCACGGCAGACGTCCCTCCTCCAGGGATTCCTCAAAAACCTCGCGGAGAACGGGGGCCATAATGTCCACATAACACTTATAGAATTCAGCAGGAAGGCCATCCAGACCAGTGGCCTTCCCATTATTCAGAGACATGATGGCATTCCTGACCTCCTCCATCTCTAGAGGTCTACCCAAGAACGCCCGATGATCGTCCGACAACCAACAGAGCGCCAACTCATCCAGGAAACCGCCATAACGTGTCTCCCAAGACTGCTGTGTCGTGTACAGTTGGGTGTAATGGTCAATGAAAGTACGTTGAATCTCCGCAGTGTCCCGACAGCGAGTGCCATCTGGCAAAACCAATTCCAGCACGTCCGAACGATGCCTTTGATGTCTAGTAAGTGCAGCAAGGACCTTACCGGGCCTCTCCCCCTCACAGTACCTCCTCGCCGTCCAGTATTTCCCCCTATGTTTAGCTTCCCTGGCAGCTTCCTCCTCATACTCGGAGAGCTTGGAGCGGAACTGGCTAAACAGATCGGGATCAGAGTCAGCCTGCATCCTGCGTTCCAAGTTACGCAAATCTCCCTCCAAGCCCTCGAGAGTTCGAACAATCAATTTAAGCATTCCACAACTTTTGGAGATAGTGATTCCTCGGATCGTAACCTTGAATGCCTCCCATATGACCTCGACACTGTCAACAGAGCCCTTGTTTCTAGGGAAGAACGCCTCCACCTCCTCGCCAAGCTCCGCCCTGAACACAGGGTCAAGCAAGGCAGTTGGAAAAAGGCGCCAAGGTGGACGCGGCCTGTGCAGCCCGGGAACAGATAGCACAACTTTCACCGGGCAGTGATCCGAATACGTACGAGCAAGATGCACCACCTCCCGCAGACCAGCCACCAGCCCCCTGGAGAGAAAGACATAGTCCAGCCTCGCCCATGAGCGCGCATGTGCAGTGTAATGAGTGCCCTCCCTAGTGGCAGGGTGAGAATACCTCCAGCTGTCGATCAGCCCAGCCTCCTCCACAACCCCACGCAAAACATCTCTAAACCGGTCCTGTCCTCGGATGCTTGATTCTGTTCTGGGAAGGACATGGCTTTTGTAGTTCGGACTGGACTGTTCCCATGGGGTACAGGGTCAGAGCTGATTTGCATATCGCCATTGTCTAACCCAGGGTGGTGTGGAGTGCAAAAAAACAATGGATTTGGGCCCAGATCCTTGGACTGGGGTGAATGTGTGACATTGATCCACATTCTGTCCATCACCTGTTTTGTTTGCGATCATCACGTATGGAGCAGGTAAGTTTGAGTAGGGGGACGTGGTGTTAATGAGGGAGTGAACCGAAGAATCCTAGGCTGGTGGCCTCATGTTATGTGGGCTGGTGCAGGTTAACTCTGCAGCGCGGAGTTTTACTCTTTACCGAACTCTGCGTTCCAAGTGAAGCACAGAGTCTAAAGAACTTTACAAGCTCCACCAGCTGAGCTGAGCATAGTTTAGTGCCTGCACTTAGGGGCAGATTTACAAGTCCCTTGCTCCACTTTTGCGTCACTTTTTCCATGTTAAAAGTGACCTAAAAGTGGAGCAATGGGCTTGTAAATCAGCTCCTTAGTGCGTTTGCACCTGAAAGGGATTTTTCATATAAATGTGATTTGCTCAAAAATGTTTTCAACACTTTTACTAATGTTGCCTAAAGGATGGCTTTGCACATCAGAATGCTGTCAAATGACTCATGTCAAACTGCTGCCTAACTTTTGTATTTAATATGACATAAGATTGCCTGACACAATGTTGTATCAAGATAAGTATTTGTAGGGAAATAAAGATTTACTATTCTTAACTCCACATCTCTTTACCTTGTTGATATATTGTGGACTAATATCATGGATGTGATAATTTAGTAGGGCGATATTAAAACCACTTTTCTATAGAATAACTTTATAACGTATTACTCTTTCTGTATTGAGTGATAGTGTTCCCAAATGTGATGGAATCCTCTTAACAAACTTTGCTCCAAGAGAGATTTTGCACCTTGTTGTGTTTGTGCACCTAAATATGAGCCTTACTACCAAATTTGTTCTGGACATAAACATGTCTGTGTACTCATGTTGCTTGACCATTGGTGATTTTGCATCAGATATGATTTCACATCTAAATGATTTTTTACAGCCACATGTGTTTCCACACTCCTGATTTTGAACCAAGTGTTGTTTTGAACCTAAATGTGATTTTGCATCTTAAAGTGAACCTGCATTGAAATTTGGCTGACCATTGGTGATTTTGCATCAGATATGATTTCACAACTAAATGATTTTTTACAGCCACATGTGTTTCCACACTCCTGATTTTGAACCAAGTGTTGTTTTGAACCTAAATGTGATTTTGCATCTTAAAGTGAACCTGCATTGAAATTTGGCTGACCATTGGTGATTTTGCATCAGATATGATTTCACATCTAAATGATTTTTTACAGCCACATGTGTTTCCACACTCCTGATTTTGAACCAAGTGTTATTTTGAACCTAAATGTGATTTTGCATCTTAAAGTGAACCTGCATTGAAATTTGGCTCAGCTTACAGTGATTTATGCTGCTGAAATATTTACACACTAATGGTGATGTGGCCCAAATGCTGATGTTGCCCTCAATGTGCTGCCAACCAAAGGTGATGTCATACTGATGCACTTTAAAGTGACATCTTAATACAATTATTTGTTTCTCTATTGAATGGTTTTGCTTTTAAACATGAGGGCTTGACATTGCTGTCTTAGCTAAAAGATCAATTTTCTCTAAATATGTTTTTTTCTTCTAAATGTGTTGTGCAACTAAAGTGCTGCCACGCTCCTGATTATTTTGCAACGAGAATGATGTTTCAATTAAATGTGATTGTGAAAGCAATGCAGTAGCAAAAAATGCCGCACTGAGCTGTGTGATAGGAAGGGAGCAGGAGAGCGCCATGTCTACACTATGGTGCAAAAGTGATAGTGTCGCGCTAGGCAGCAACATTCTGTGCTGGTGCTAGAGAGAGAAGTGAAGAAAGCCATAGCTCTGTAGATATGGTGCTAACCTGCGCTCTTCTACTCTTTCAAAACAGCTAAGCATCTGTGGCTGCTGTGCTATGTTGTGTGGACATTCTGTAAATCTGGCTCTTCTTCCTTTAACTCCTTCTATCAAGTTGCTGCAAAACATGGCCTACGACTGTTAGCAGATAGGTTTGTGCATCAAAAAGCATAGGTGGTTGCATGGGACCGCCCATGTAATGCCCCATTGAGACTCTGTAACGCAAAGCACAGCTTCACACTGCTTTGTATTACTTTAAAGCAACTTTCCAGTGCAAAACTAATTTTGTGCTGAAAAATAAATCACATAAAAACCATAATGTTTTAGATCTAATTATCGAACAACACAGGAATTTACATAGCTTGACACTTTTTAACACAGTAATATTATTAATAAGGTTTGACACTTTTACTGCAAATACCAAGGAAGAGCATGCATAAAAAAATTAAGAAAATGAACCAACTAAAATACATGCGAAATTGTTACTTGTTCTTTTATCTTGAATTATAAAACATTTTCAAAAGAGGTTCACATTCGAGGTTTACTCATACACATTGGTTTAACCAATTTTGCATATTGAGTGAATTATATTAAGAAAAAAAGGCAGGTTTTTATACATCTGTTGACTACAAAAAGTAATATTCACATTCTCATATATACATTCTCCTATTAATTTCATGACACACGTAATGATTCTTGACCCATTTTTTTAATGCCTAAAATCAAATTTCATTCTTTTCATAACCAAGAAAAGCTCACAATTAGCTTTTTAACTAAACCGTGCAATGCTCAGACGTCTAAAGTATCATTTTCTAAAGCTTGTCTGGACAAAATAGCAAAATTTCGCTTCAATAGGACCTTATCTCATAAAACAGTAAGAGTCTATAATTTTAACATCCAACAGTTTTATCTTTTGCCAACACATCTGTCAATACTAAAAATGTAATTCGCTATGAAGAACCATCATAAATACTTTATGTTTTATGTTGAAGACAAAGGATTCCTTCCTTAACATTCCACATATCAAATTTATCATCATTTTGTGAAAGGCAACATATTTTTGTCTTCTTGATCTTTTCTACTCTTGAAAGGGAATACATATTTTTTGTAAATTAATGTTTTATGATGAATATAGTCCTAACCGTGAATTAATGATGTTTCACTTATAACAATGTAATCATAATATTTACAAATGTGCTTATCAAGGTAGTTTAGTTGTGCCACATTTATGTAGAGATAGCATTTCAATATGATGGATGCAGTTTCTAGTGTTAAACTCATCTTCCTCCTGCTCATTCACCTCCTAATCAATGTCCTCTGTTAGACTTGACAGTCTTAGGGTGGTCTTCGCCCAAACGTTTTGCCTGCTTGCCTCCCATTTTGCTGATCTAATGTTTGTTAGCTTTACTACTTCTAGCACTTTACCACTGCTAACCAGTGCTAATGTGCATATGCTCCCTCCCTAAACATGTTTTGATTGAATAATCCACAATTAGCAGATTTAATCTACCTATAAGACAGTAGGAAAGTGTACTACATGTGCCCAGGGCCTGTAAATTAAATGCTACTAGGGGGTCTACAGCACTGATTGCGGCACCCACTTAGGCAGCCCTTCAAAACATGTCTCAGTCCTGCCACTGCAGAGCCTGTGTGTGCAGGTTACACTGCCATTCAAATTGGTATTTAAAACCTCTTGCCAAACCTTAGAATCCCTTTTTATTACATTTAAGTTACCCCAAGGCAGGCTCTAGGTAGCCCAAAGGGCAGGGTGCTGAGTAATTGAAAACGTATGACAATGACGTTTAAGCTTTACATGTCCTGGTAGTGAAAAACTCCTAACTTCATTTTTCATACAGTGAGGCCTTACCCTCCAATTGATTAACATTGGAGATTTCTTGCTATAACTAATAAGCTGTAATTCCTAATTGGAGAGAGGAAGATGTGTCATGTTTAATACCTATGGAATTGTAATGATAAATCCTCTTTAATCATAAAGTCAAATTTATCATTAACATTTTAAAAAATGCCACATTTAGAAAGGTAGACACAATTCACAGACAACCTGTGTTATGGGAAGCACTATTCACTATCTCACTCCACGTGATAATTTATTCTTCCTTCTTCATATATCAATAATCATATCTCAACATGTAAAATGTGTCACAAAACAATTTCATGCGAAGTTTTTATCAGCAGTCTTACAAATCAGATTGCTGATGTACCCATCATGCAAAATATACAGAGCAAAATGTAAATGAAATATGAATAACTCTCATCAAACCGATGGGTGTATTTCTGTCCTTCAAAATTGTTTTTATTCTTCTTAAATATCAGAAGAAGTGTAAATCAAAATTCTTCAATCAACTTTCCATCTTTACACAAGTGAAGTCATATCCCAATGCATTTCGGTATGCACCTTCGTCAGGGGAATGCACTACAAATAACAAAGAATTCATCAAATTATACCCCCAGAGTACATTACTATTTACATTCACAATTGTATTTGATTAGAGTGATAAGCAGAAACCAAAGAATCTTCGTTATATAAACCACAATCTGTGCGTGATTGCACCTCATGCTCGCAAAAGTTCATCAAATACTCTCCATTAACCTTATAATCCAAATTAAACTAAAAATAAAAATAAAATAAACCTCCATGTGACCTCCACCTTTAGCCAGGTGCCTACATGCAAACCCACATCATTAAAATGTGCCTAATCTCCCTCATATCAAGAGTTATCAAACTCATGTCCGCTTACCTTCATAAACCACAATAGAAGCAGCTTTAAACAAGATTCGTGATCTCCTATTCTGTAACCACAAGTGAAACAAACACTAAACTTCCTGTTGTATTAAAAACCTTGTTGCAACAGTATATATCTCTCAACGTGACTTCACTTACTTATTTTTATGTCCTGGTTCCCCTTTACGTGAAACCTCTATCACGTTGTTACTGATCTGTGAAACGAGGGAGGAAACTCTCTTCCCCACGAAGTTCCTTTATACCTTGTAGATCTATCTGTAAGACGAAAGAGGAAACCCCCTCAGTCTTCTAGTACTAGAAAATGCCAACTCTTATACTATGCAGCAACAATTCTTTCTTACCTTACTCGCGCTTGCTAAATGATTTCCCTCTCGCGTCTCGCTCTCTTGCTCTATCGTTCTATCGCTACACCGGCTCGTATCGATGAGCAGACAAGCAGGTATTTGACCACAGAATATCCCAGCAGACCACATATATATATATATATGTTGCCTAAGATGCATAAAGATCCAAAAGACCCACCATTCCGACCCATTGTGGCGGGATGTGGGTCGTTGCATGAACCATTAGGTAGATATTTAGATCACTTTTTGCAACCCATGGTACAACAATGGTCGACTTTTGTACAAGATACCACAGACTGTCTAAGGAAATTACAAAATGTGCCAATTAATGAGAATGAGGAATTATGGTTGTGCACGGTTGATGTTTCAGCCCTGTACACCTCGATCCCACATATGGAAGGTCTTGAAGCAGCAGAGTGGATGTTATTGAAACATGATTATGAGGAGAGTCATAATATTTTTCTGCTTGAACTTCTACAATTTTGTTTGTATCATGGTTATTTTCAATGGCAGGACTGTTTTTTCCTACAAAAGACGGGTACCTCTATGGGATTCACTGGGGCACCTACCTACGCTAATATGTTCATGTCCAGATTTGAAGACCAACACATATTACAAAAAGAAATATGGAAAACACACTTGGCGTTATACATGAGGTATATCGATGATATACTAATGGTGTGGAGAGGGCCAGAAGAAATGTTACGTAAACAACTGCATGAGTTGAATAATTGTCACGCCTCAATCAAATTCACATACACTATGAGTACAGCACAAATAAACTACCTTGACATTTTGATTGTTAAAGACAGGAATACACTAGTGACAAGTGTCTTTAAAAAGGAAACAGACAGAAATAATGCCTTACATTTTGATAGTTTTCATGCAGACTCTTTAAAAAGACATCTGCCATTGTCACAGTTCATCAGGGCAAGGAGAATATGTTCAGATGAAGCCAAAGGGTTTGAGACTATGGAGAGAATGCGAAAAGATTACAAGGTGAGGGGGTACCCGGACACAGTGCTAGACGAAGCAGAGAACAGAGCAAAAGTCATGCCCAGACAATCTTTGTTGGAAAAGAGAGTAAGGAGCGAAAACAGGAGGGAGGTTTTTGTACTGAAATTTTCTACAGCCGCATCGGCTATAAAAAAATGTATAAAGAAAAGATGGGAGATTATTGAGCAGGAACCTGACTTCCAACAGGTATTTGTGGGAAAACCTCTATTTGCTCATTCAAGATCAAGAAACATTAAGGAGATATTGAAAGGTCGGAGACACGAGAACATAGATTTGGGCAAGAAAGGGATGATGAAGTGCCAAAATTGTGGTCACTGTGGTAACGTATTAGTGGGTAATTCATTTGCCCATCCCCAGACAGGTAAACACATAACCTTAAGACACACATCAGACTGTAATTCAAGTTTCCTAATTTATGCAATAAAATGTCCTTGCGGACTTGTATATGTTGGACGCACTACAAGAAAGGTAAAGGTTCGCATGACCGAACACAAAAGTATGATTCGAACTAAGAACATGAAATCTTGTTTGGCTGTACACTGGCATGAAAGAGGGCATACAATACCTCAACTGAAATTCACTGTGCTAGAAAGATTGGTGGAAAGATCACATGTTGATACAACTAGATTACTAGCGCAAAGGGAAACTTACTGGATAAAGTCCCTCAGGACACTGACCCCCTATGGTCTTAATGATAAGATTGAAATGATGTGCTTCCTATAAGAGACTGGTCAAATTGATACTACTGGTATTGTATTGTAATGTTTTTAGCATGTAAGTGCTGTGATATCCATGCTCCCAAAATCTCATGAAATAATCTTGTAATTTACATTAGTTAGAATTCATTGCATTTTATTTCCAACACTTTATGTATATATCACATTTATTAGGATAAATGAGTTATTATTTCCCCCTTTTTTTAATTGGGCAAGCTTGATTAATGTGAACTATATGGCACATTCGGTGAGTTATCGGTACATTTGCGCCCGCCATTTTAGATAGGGACGCACGGGATAGAGGTCCGTTTTCGTTGTCGTTGAACAACTGCTGACGTCAGACGCCTTATACCGGCATCGTGTACACGAGCCGGTGTAGCGATAGAACGATAGAGCAAGAGAGCGAGACGCGAGAGGGAAATCATTTAGCAAGCGCGAGTAAGGTAAGAAAGAATTGTTGCTGCATAGTATAAGAGTTGGCATTTTCTAGTACTAGAAGACTGAGGGGGTTTCCTCTTTCGTCTTACAGATAGATCTACAAGGTATAAAGGAACTTCGTGGGGAAGAGAGTTTCCTCCCTCGTTTCACAGATCAGTAACAACGTGATAGAGGTTTCACGTAAAGGGGAACCAGGACATAAAAATAAGTAAGTGAAGTCACGTTGAGAGATATATACTGTTGCAACAAGGTTTTTAATACAACAGGAAGTTTAGTGTTTGTTTCACTTGTGGTTACAGAATAGGAGATCACGAATCTTGTTTAAAGCTGCTTCTATTGTGGTTTATGAAGGTAAGCGGACATGAGTTTGATAACTCTTGATATGAGGGAGATTAGGCACATTTTAATGATGTGGGTTTGCATGTAGGCACCTGGCTAAAGGTGGAGGTCACATGGAGGTTTATTTTATTTTTATTTTTAGTTTAATTTGGATTATAAGGTTAATGGAGAGTATTTGATGAACTTTTGCGAGCATGAGGTGCAATCACGCACAGATTGTGGTTTATATAACGAAGATTCTTTGGTTTCTGCTTATCACTCTAATCAAATACAATTGTGAATGTAAATAGTAATGTACTCTGGGGGTATAATTTGATGAATTCTTTGTTATTTGTAGTGCATTCCCCTGACGAAGGTGCATACCGAAATGCATTGGGATATGACTTCACTTGTGTAAAGATGGAAAGTTGATTGAAGAATTTTGATTTACACTTCTTCTGATATTTAAGAAGAATAAAAACAATTTTGAAGGACAGAAATACACCCATCGGTTTGATGAGAGTTATTCATATTTCATTTACATTTTGCTCTGTATATTTTGCATGATGGGTACATCAGCAATCTGATTTGTAAGACTGCTGATAAAAACTTCGCATGAAATTGTTTTGTGACACATTTTACATGTTGAGATATGATTATTGATATATGAAGAAGGAAGAATAAATTATCACGTGGAGTGAGATAGTGAATAGTGCTTCCCATAACACAGGTTGTCTGTGAATTGTGTCTATTTTGTACGAACTTGACTGGGGCTAGTCAAGATATGGGTAAGCACCAGTTGTAAATATTGTAAAGAAGGGACAAAAATTTGTTTAAGTAAGGAGTGCATATTACGCATCATTGTTTACATTTAGAAAGGTGCCATTTTTCTGCTGGTAACTCTGCATGTCTGCAGTCTGTCTCCAATACACATGTCATGTGGGTGACAGCTGGAAATTGTGCATTCCCTCTAGACAACCACACACAAATGGAGCTTAGGTGTGACTTGATATGCCATCCAAATCTTGATGGGCCATTCTGGGCAGGATGGGATGGAGAAGCTGCGCAGAGCCTTGTACTTACACAGGAGTGTCTTGTTCTCACACAAAAGACTGATTCACCCCCAGTAGTGAGTCTGGAGCCAGGGCAAGAAGCAGGACCTCTGTGAACTTCAAAGCCCATCTTTGAACTTCCCCGCTTCAAAAGAACCACTGGCTATAAGAAACTGGGCTTCGTATCGTACCCCTTCAGTACTCTTCAAAACTAGTGGATAATCTGCCAGGAAGAAGGACTGCTGTGCTGCTGAAGGACTGACACTTTACTGGGCTGCTGCTCTGGAAGAACTGCTTTCTTGTTGTGCTGACCTGCTGCCTGTTTCCCTCCTTGCCTGGGTGAGAAGTACTGGGCCTACTTCACTTGAACCCAGAACCAAATTCACTCAAAGGCCTTGCTGAATTGCCTCCTGTTCTGAAGTCTCAAGGACATCAAAGAATCCCAACTCACCTGCCTCAACACTGGAACTCTGCCATCTGTGAGTCTGCTCTGCCAAGTGGTGCCAGTTCAGTCCTGGGCCCTTAAAAGTGATTTAAAGTGCTGCTCCAGCAGAATGCTTACAATATTTGTCGATGCAGCAGCTCGGAACCGGCGCATCTCTTCATCTGCGAATACATTGTTTTCGTTGCGAGGATCAACTCCAATGCATCGCCGACTGATTGGGGCAGCAACACCATTCCCAAAGCATCTTCGACTTAATGCAGCTCAGATCTGATGCATCGCTTTCATTCTATGGATAGATGACGATGCATCGCCTCCTCTGCATCTCGCATCTCATCTTCGACGATGACGCATTGCAGCCTCTGCACCTTGCATCTTGTGTTCAATGATGACACATCAAAGGTACTTTCAGCAGGCCAAGGCTGGTCCCTGTATCCAACCAGTGCTCCATCGTGTTAGGGTCGGAACCTTTGGATTTGACCCTGTCTAGTATGACCCGACAGCCTTGGTTAATGATTTATGATTTAAAGCACTACCGGGCACATGCATCACAGTCTGAATTTGCAATTCCTTATTTGCGAATTTTAAGGAATCGCAAATAAGGAATTGCAATTTGCTATGAATCAATTTTTTCGCAATTTTTTAAAATCGCAATTTTTACCGAATCGCAAGATTTTTGCGAATTCTTATATGCGAATTCGCAGTTTGGGAATTCGCAAATTGCGAGAAAGCACACATGATGAATATAATTAAGTTAACAGCCTGGAAGCCAGTAGAGTAATTACAGACAGCTGCTCCTTCGTTTCAGTTGGAGGTTTGGCAGGTGGTGTTTGGAGCTTTGCCTGGAGGAGGTGCTACAGTCTGGGTGTGGAGAAATGGCTCAAGAAAATGCAGTTGAAGAGTGGCAAGCCAGGAAAAGAAAAATTAAATTCAGTGACCAGGAGCTGGAAATTCATATTGAGGGGGTCACTGAGAGGCAGGAACAACTTTCTGGCAAACAATCTTTGAAGGTTCCTGAAGCAGTGAAAAGGAATCTCTGGCTTGCTATCCAAGCAAAGGTGAATGCTGTGGGTGTTGCACATCGTGACATAAGCAACTTACAAAAACGCTGGTATGACCTGCGCAGTCGTGCTAAAGAGAAGATTGCAACAAGGATTAAAACAGCAAAAAGAACTGGTGGTGGCCCCCCCAGGGATAGGCCCAATACCGCCCTGGAAGACATGGTGGAAGGCACACTTTTAACTGAGGCTGTTGTTGGAGTGATTGACATTGATACGTCAGAGCTTCCTACCCCTTCTGAAGGTAAGATTATTTTTTTTTCATTCTTAAATGTGCACTAAGAGTACATGTGGGCTATCAAAGTTGTTGAACATGCTGAAATATCATTTCAGTATTGTACTAGTTCATTTTCGTTTTTTAAATCTGGTTATTTACAGTTGTAAGTCAGAAAGTAGTGCATCATGGGAGATGTAGTTTACTCATATGAAAAGTAGTAAATACCAAAGCTAGTGACTTTAAATTAATGGTAGTCATTACAGAGACCAAAGTACACAGGCAACATGTGATTTTATTTAAACAAAACCTTTTTGTAGAGACATTTTACAACAGTGCAAATTTTAAAGTAACATACTGTTTGCACTTTCTTACTCATAGAAAGACTTCAAGAAATTATAGAACATGACTTGAGAGATTACAACAATCAAGATGATCAACACTCAGAAGAGGCAAATGTTGCTACAACATCAACATCCCTTTTTCTAAGAAGGCAAAAACACAGAGTGCGCCAACTGCAGCACTCTTATTCAGATGTAGATCAAAATCAAAATGTCTCTGAAATGCAGACTGTTCAAACTGCAGCAACCACTAACACAAGGCAGAGTAGGCGAAGGAGACTTCAGCACTTTTATAGGGCTGGTCACAACCATTAGATGTTGGCAGAGCTGCAGAGGGTAGCAGCACCGGCAGTGTTGTGAAAGATAAAATCCTCAAAGTTCATCGCCTACAAGGCAAAGACATTAGAATTATTAAGGGAAAACTTGGACATATCAGTAAAGAGATTGGTGCCATGCACAACAGTAAAAAAAAATTGCAAATGTCATTGAGAAAGGGCATAAAACAACCTCAGAAAAGCTAGACCGTATTGCAACTTCTTTGGAGACATTGTGCACAGTGGTACAGACCCAGCAAGTGAGAAGTGGTGAAAGGCACCTTAGAGCAATGACCTGCATGCAGGGTCATACCAGGGGAATGTATCGCCTGTCCAACTGTACTGCGCAACTCTGCAAGCAGACAGTTTCCATGCAATTTGATATGAAGCAAATTTGTACAGAGATTGCCAGGGGGATGGGAACACTACATGATGCTGTTGATAAAATACATAGTAATGCTGCACCTCATATGCAGACAGAAAAGGAGGGAGGTGAATTTGGCAGTAGTGTCAGTGGCATACTTGACCATGGCTTACCTGGGGCACGGCGTAGCAACAGGAAACAAAATAATTCCTGCAACATGACCATGGGCAATTTCATTAATACGGGGAAGGTGACCCCTGTGCCCTCGCAGGCGGTCGCTCCCTCCACGCTGCTCTGCCGCTCGCCTGCCTGCTGACTTAGCTGCTGCCTGGCCGCTCCCTGTTTGCTGCAGACCTCCGCTCACCTCCTCTACGCTGCTGCCCTCCGCATCTCCTCAGGCTCGCCTTCTGCCCGCAGCCTGCCGCCTCTGCCCCCGCTCCTCACCGGCCCCGCTGCCCCGGTCACCTCCGTGCTTCCCGCCCTTTCCCGCCGCCGCTGACCCATAGCTCCGCCTCCCCTCCTCTCCCATTGGTCCTCCCGCCTCCCGGCTGACCCTCCCTCCCGGCACCTACTTATGACGCCCCCTCAGCGACCGCGCAGCGGACGTGCGCAGCGGGAGCGCCGACTGAGCGCCGAAGGTGCGCCAAAGGTAAGCCCGTCCGCGCCTGGACCGCGCCCAGTGCCAGGACCCCTGGCCCCCGCCGTCACCAGCCCACCCGCCGGACCTACGACGCCACCGAACTCAACGCCCTCAACGCCGGCCGACTCCCGGGCTGCTACCAAGCCAACCCGAGACGCACTCACAGACCCTTCTGCTGCAACGCCTGCAAGTTCACCTGCATCCGGACCTGCACCACTCCAGCAGTGATCAAGACCTCGACGAGCAACAGCAGCAACCACCTGAAGTGCATCCTGCTCAACACCCGCTCCGTCCACAGACACGCCGTCAAGCTCTGGAACCTGCTCGACACAACGTCACCAGACGTCGCCTTCCTCACGGAAACCTGGATGAACGCCTCTTCAGCGCCCGACATAGCCATCACCATCCCAGACGGCTACAAGATCATCCGAAGGGACCGCATCAACCACACCGGAGGAGGCATCGCCATCGTCCACAGGAACACCATCCGCATCACGACCAACACCGACGACACCCTCGCAACCGCCGAGCACCTGCACTTTCAGATCCACATCGACCCCAAGACCAACCTCAGAGGCACCCTCATCTACAGACCCCCGGGACAACGCACACAATTCAGCGAAGACATCGCCGACTTCATCAGCCCGCACGCCCTCTGCTCCGCTGACTACATCCTCCTCGGCGACCTCAACTTCCACGTGGAGAACAACAACGACCGCAACACCACCACCTTGCTGGACAACCTCGCCAACCTGGGACTCAAGAAGCTGGTGACCACCCCCACCCACTACGCCGGACACACACTCGACCCCGTCTTCTCATCCAGCAAGGACATCGCCTTCAGCCACGCCACCGGACTCCACTGGACGGACCACAGCTGCGTCCACTTCAGCTTCGCAAGGACCACGATCCACCACCACCAGCAACAGGCTGCACGCAGGAGCTGGAACAAGATCACAGCTGACCAGCTCGCGCCCTCCCTGAGCATGAACCCTCCCACCAGCACAACGAACCCTAGCCAGGCGGCCACCAACCTCACGAAGTGGATCAGCGACTGCGCAGACGAGCTCGCCCCCCTGAGGATCCCGCCCAGCAGACCCGGTAGCAAGAAAGCCCCATGGTTCAGCGACGAACTCAAGAGCTCCAAGAAGAACTGCCGAGCCCTCGAGAGAACCTGGTGCAGAGACCCAACACCAGACAACATGACTGCCCTCAAGCTCGCCACCCGAAAACACCACCAACTCATCCGCGCCACCAAGAAAACTGCATTCAAGGAACGACTGGACAACAACGCACACAACAACAAAGAACTCTTCAACATCGTCAAAGAGCTCTCCAACCCCAACGCCGGAAACAATGACATCACCCCTTCGCAAGACCTCTGCAACTCCCTCGCCTCCTACTTCCACAACAAGATCGCGGACATACACAACAGCTTCAGCACTCAACCAACGAACACCACGACCGAACCACCGCCCCCCACCGCCACCCTCCGCGCCTGGACTCCGATCAGCACCGAAGACACCGTCCGCACGATGAACTCCATCCACTCCGGATCTCCGACCGACCCCTGCCCTCACCACGTCATCAACAAGGCCGACGCTGTCATCGCACCCCACCTGCGGGACATCATCAACACCTCCTTCGACACCGCTACCTTCCCGGAGAGCTGGAAGCACGCCGAACTCAGCGCTCTACTCAAGAAGCCATCGGCTGACCCCACCAACCTCAAAAACTACAGCCCCATCTCGCTGCTCCCGTTTCCTGCAAAAGTCATCGAGAAGACCGTCAACAAGCAGCTGGCCGCCTTCCTCGAGACGAACGGATCCCTCGACCCCTCGCAGTCTGGCTTCCGGGCCAACCACAGCACCGAGACCGCCCTGATCGCAGTCACCGATGACATCCGAGCGCTGCTCGACAACGGAGAAACAGCGGCCCTCATCCTCCTCGACCTCTCTGCGGCCTTCGACACTGTCTGCCATCGTACCCTAGTACAACGCCTCAGCAACGTCGGAGTCCAGGAGAAGGCACTGGAGTGGATCATCTCCTTCCTCGCCGGAAGGACACAGAGAGTCCGCCTCCCTCCGTTCAGATCTGAAGCCACCGAAGTCATCTGCGGCGTCCCTCAAGGCTCCTCGCTCAGTCCAACCCTCTTCAACATCTACATGAGCCCCCTCGCAGACATCGCACGCCAGCACAACCTCAACATCATCTCCTACGCCGACGACACCCAGCTGATCCTCTCCCTTACCAACGACCCCGCCACCGCCAGAGCCAACCTTCACGAAGGGATGAAAGAGGTAGCCGAATGGATGAAGAACAGCCGCCTGAAACTGAACTCAGATAAGACGGAAGTCCTCATCCTGGGATCCTCACCCGCCGCTTGGGATGACTCCTTGTGGCCCCCCGCCCTAGGCAGCGCACCCAAACCAACAGACCACGCATGCAACCTGGGCTTCATCCTGGACTCCCTCTCCATGACCCGACAAGTCAACACCGTCTCCTCGTCGTGCTTCAACATCCTGCGCATGCTACGTAAGATCTTCCGGTGGATCCCCACTGAGACCAGGAAGACGGTCACCCAGGCCCTCGTCACCAGCCGCCTGGACTACGGCAACACCCTCTACGCCGGAACCACCGCCAAACTCCAGAAGAGACTCCAGCGGATCCAGAACGCCTCAGCACGACTCATCCTGGACATCCCCCGTCGCAGCCACATCTCCGGACACCTGAGAGACCTGCACTGGCTCCTGGTCAACAAGAGAATCACCTTCCGTCTCCTCACCCACGCACACAAAGCCCTACACAGCCAAGGCCCAGGATACCTCAACAGCCGCCTCAACTTCTACGCTCCCAAACGCCAGCTTCGATCGACCAGCCACGCCCTCGCCGCCGTCCCCCGCATACGAAGAGCCACCACAGGGGGACGGTCCTTCTCCTACCTCGCCGCCAAGACATGGAACACCCTCCCCACCCACCTCCGCCTGACCCAGGACCACCTCGCCTTCAGGAAGCAACTCAAGACCTGGTTGTTCGAGCAGTAGCAGATCCCACTTCCCCAGCGCCTTGAGACCCTCTGGGTAAGTAG
This sequence comes from Lissotriton vulgaris, assembly GCF_964263255.1. NCBI lineage: Eukaryota > Metazoa > Chordata > Amphibia > Caudata > Salamandridae > Lissotriton > Lissotriton vulgaris. Next base: position 506,502,428 of record NC_141694.1, read on the forward strand.
TGCGCTATACAAATGCGATGATTGATTGATTGATTGAAGGCATTAGGTGTGCGTGGGCGTAAGAAATAGTATGTTTTCTGTAATGTTACATTTTTGTTACATTTTTGGCTAAATCATTTCATTATCATTAAATGTATTGCTAACATGAATGCAAAAACATTTACAAGTATATCAAAAAACATTTAAATTGCATGATTTCAATGCATTTAAGTTTACTTAATGAAATAAATAATTTCCAGTCAAGCAGCATGTGTAATTCCTACCTTTTTCAGAAATAATGTTGTGTTATCTCTGCCCTTCTCCTTCTTCCCTCTGCTGCTTCTGGTCCATGCATTCTTGGTTAGGGTTGTTGAGGCTGATTGTCATTTTGAGGTAGTACATCTTCTTCATCCTGTTCTATGCCTCTCTCAGTTGCTAAGTTGTGCAATATTGCTCATGCAGCTACTATTTTGAACAACTTTCAGGACAATGTTGCAATGCTCCACCAGTCTTATGAAGTATGTAAAAACGGGATTTCATCACACCAAAGGTTCTCTCTATCACATTGCGGGTTGTTATGTGAGCATGGTTATACTGCTGCTCTTTCCTGGTTGTTGGATTGAGATATGGTGTTAATATATAAGACCTCACTGCATAGGCACTATCACCTAGAAGAAATGATAATGACAGATAAAATGCATAAATGACATGTGTTTACATTAAAGTAGGATGTCTTTTGAATTAAAAATGTAAGTTTACCTAGCAAATATCCATCTCCAAATTCACCAGCAAGCAGTCGTGCATGGATGGCACTGTGTCTAAAAATGTAGGAGTCATGGGCACTTCCAGGGTAACTTGCCACTAAGTCTGTGATGATAGTTTTAGCATTACAAATTGCTTGAATGTTAAGGGAATGGAAGCATTTCCTGTTGCGAAAAATGTATTCATTTTCAGAGTGTGGGCAAATGGGAACATGTGTGCAATCTACACAGCCAATGACATGTGGGAGATGAGCCATGTTATAGAAATCTAACTTGGTTTTCAACAAATCCTGCTGTGTACTAGGAAACTTAATGTGATGCCTTATTCTTTGTAACATGGCATTTAGAAAGGCATTACAAAATCTGGAAAGTGAACTCTGGGAGACACCACCAGCAACAGTTATTATACCCTGAAATGACCCAGAAGCAAGGAGGTGCAGTGAACACAATACCTGAACATGGGTTGGTATAGCTTGTGTCCTGCGTGTTTACCTCTGCAATATTGGGTCCAATTCTTCAATTAAATCTAAAATTAAGTCAGCATTGAGCCTATATCTATCATGGATTTCTGCTTCAGTCTGCCCTAGTAAGGTAATGGGCACTCTGAATATTCTCTCCTGTATCAACCTTCTCCTCCATCCTGCTGCTGCTCTCAACCTCTGCCTGCGTGCCAAAAAGTAGAGTGATGCCATTCTGAAAAAGATTTGGATGCTTTCTGAGGCCCCTTATATGCAGTCCTGATGAATGTCACCTGTTGTGAACAAAGTTAGGAAAATTACCACCAGGTTTGACTTCTTCTAATTTTAAGAATTCCAATTTGCGATTTCTTAAAAAATCGCAATTTGCGAATTTTCATGCATAGCATTTTTTCGCAAAAATATGCGAATCGCAACTTTAGCGAAATATTTAAGGAATCGCAAATGCTATTGCGATTCATAAAATTGCGAAAGTGCACTTCTCAATTGATGCATCCCAAATCAATGAATTGCATTCGCAAACGGACGAATTTTGTGATTCGCACCGTTTGCGAATGCAATTCAGTTTGATGCATGTGGGCATAGATTTCAAAAGATTCATAACTCCGTTCTACCAATTGGTTGTTTATCACTTTCATCTTGTTTTAATCATTACATTAAATTCTATTGTCCTAACCAGGTGCAATATCTTTTTGTGTGGTGCTTTCAGTGTTTTATTGTTTAAAGTGTTGCACACATACTTTACACATTGCCTCTTAAGTTCAGCCTGACTGCTCTGTGCCAAGCTACCAGGGAGTGATCACAGGCTAATTGAGGATGTGTTTGATACTTACTATGACTATTATTGTGGTTCCTGCTTGAACAGGGTGCATACCTCTGCCAACAAGAAACCCAATTTCTAACATTGGTGATCAGTATTGAGGATAGGAATTGTGTTTGTGAAGTGCCATACAGCGACTTGGTGTACACATATGTTTCACATCTAAAAATCATTACAAGTTTTTAATTCTTCCTTATTTTTTTAATTTGGCTTTTGCCCCTTTTCCAAATTTAAGTGCCCTAAAACTCTTTTTTGCACTATGGATGCCTGCACTTTTGATAACTTCAGCAGTCCTGAGCTGATAAAACTTTGCACTCAGAAGGAATTGGGAGAAGACAATAAGGCTACGAAACTGTGTCTGCAGGTAGCCCTCAAGGCTTTTGAGGAGGTGCAAAGATGGCAGGCAGTCTCAGAGGAGGTTGAGATAGTGGACAATGAGGAGAAAGGAACACTATCAGATATGGAGGACGAGAACTCAGACCAGGGCCATGTCCTCCCAGGAGAGCCCAACTTGACCCCAGCAGAGGACATTGAGGCCCCTGATGCTCAGTATGTAGTTGGACTGTGTTGTCAGAGGCCTGTCCACACGGGAGCTGGAGGACAGGAGGGAGGAGAGGAAGATCAAGTTGGAGCTAGCCAAATTAAAACTAGTAGAGAAAAGAATAGCACATGAGCTTAAATTTACGGAGGTGGACATCCAACCCTTACAGGTGGAGTCTACCAGCAATGGTGGTGACATACCTGCAGTGTCCCATGGAGAAGGAAGTGTCTCATAATAAGAATGTTGCACAATTATGTGGTGGCAGACTATTGGCAAAGTGACAAATGGGTCTCAGTTTATGAAGAGGCTCTAAGGGTGCACTGGGTTCCTGAGTAGTACAGGGGGGAAACTTGTAGATGTACAGGCCCATGATGGAGAGGGACATTTGCCTTACAGTGTAGGATATTTCTTTTTGGAGTCATCAGCATTGACCAACATTCTTAGGGGCTTGTGTTGCATTATGCATTATAATATTTATTCATATACAAATACATAAATATACTGTTTTGGTTAATGCTTTGTTTCATAAGTATTCTTGTTATGCTTTGAGTATGTTGTTACTGTTGCTTGGGACTGTTTAGAATGTGGAATATTTCCACTGCCATGCGTTGAGTCAAGACATGTGATGCTGTGCTGCTCATTAAAGAAATTTCAACAAGAACCCACAGATTATGAATTTAAATTATGAGTCTATCCCTTCTTTTTGGTTATGGAGATATCAAAACTGTGCAAGTAAGAAGAGTCTACGTGGTGTGAAAATTATGTGTGCAGCGATCACGTAATTTGACATTATAGCGGTGACGTTTGCTGTTGATGTCACATGAGGTTGTCGGCACTTACATATGCTGCAGTCTTTTCTGCATTTGCTGCGTTCCAGTGTGCGCTCTCACCAGCAACGTTGTCAGCATCTATGGACCGGGAGCACTTTCGTGAGAGGACTCGCCTGTGAATCCTGACATGCGACGCCCCTTTGGTATTTGTTTCAGGAACATTTTGCAATTTGCTATCAAATCCTTTTCTCATACTTCGATACAAGGTTCATTCCAATTGGCTGTCTCTGCAAATTTATTGGAGCATTGAGGTGACTTCCTGAACTCATCGATTTAGATACTTTAGTAAAGAAGGTGATAATTTAATGTGTGAGTAGCAGTTTACAACAAAGGGAGAATGCAAAGAGGTTCAGAACTTTCAACAGTAGTGACAAAACAATGTCCAAACAGTGAGCACACAAGAAGATGTTCAGATCCCAGATGTTGGTTTCTTAACAGGATTTTTCTTTATTGAGTTTTTTTTATTCAAAGGACCATAACCGATGCGTTTCATCTCACACCAAGACTTTTTCAGGGCTTATTTAAGTCAAAGAAAAAATGTATTCAGAGATGTTGAATGTTCTAGCAAATTGTCATAGTTTCCATATTGAGTTGAATTTTATACAGTATAAACTGTATAAAAGCCTTCTCAACAAGGAAACTATGACAAGTTGTTGGAACATTCAACATCTCTGAATACATTTTTTCTGTGACTTAAATAAGCCCTGAAGAAGTCTTGGTTTGAGACGAAACATGTTTCCATGTTGAGAAGGACCAACATGGGGGTGGTGTGCAAGAGGTTGGAGGATCATGCATTAACATTGAAGAAAGCTAAATGTAAGTTATTTCGCACCTCTGTTAAATATTTGGGTCACACTTTGTCTGGTAGAGGAGTAATTCCTAAAAAATATGTGGTGGATGACATAGTGAAGGCTTCGATACCAGACACCAAAGAAAATTTACTATCATTTGCAGGAATGTGTGAATATTATAGTAAATTCATTAAGAACTTTTCAACAAAGATGGAGCCTTTACATGCTTTGACAAGAAAAGGTGTTAAAATATTAATGGTCTGATAAGCACCAATGTACATTTCAATAAGTAAAAAATTATATTTTGTAGGTTTCTACCCTTAAAAACTTTTATATGAGTAAAACGTGCATATTTACTGTGGATGCCAGCATATATTGTTTAGGAGAAGTGTTTTGTTCCACAGGTGTGGAAAAGAGGAATGGAATGCGGCATTTGCATCTAGAACGTTGAGTGAAGCTGAAGGAAGGTATGTTGTTATAGAGAAAGAACTATTGGGTCATTGAACACTTTCACATTTATGTGTGTGGAGGCATGTTTTACTAAGAACATATCACAAGCCTCTTGTTCATATTTTGTCACCTGGGTTGGTGGAAATGCCACTGCCCGCATTGCTAGGTTAATATCCAGGCTGCAAGAATATAGCTTTAAAGTGGAACATGTACCAGGGAAGAGGAATGTCTTTCCAAGTTGCCATGTAGTGATGATGAGAAGCGAGTGAAACAAGAAGAAGATATGATTGCCACCATTAAGGATGTTGTGGAAAAGGATTTTGAGGGCATTGATGAAAAAGCGTGGACAAAGATGAACAAGGAGGATGAATTGTGGAAAAAAATTTGTCGACAGAAATATTACCTTTTTGGAAGGTTGCAGATAGATTAGAGCTAGAAAGGGAATTATTGTTTAAGATTGGTAAATGTATCCCCCCCCGGTGGGGATGCAAGATGTTATTATTTAGTTGCCACATAGGCAGCATTTGGGAATATACTCCAAGAAACGGCTGGTTAGGTCTTGTTTTTTGAGGCCGGGTTTAGACAGAATGGTGGATCATGTTGTTAGAGAATGTGAGGATTGTGTGAATAGTAATAGAGGTCTTAGAGGTGTTCCAGTACCTTTGAAGCCAGTAGAGTGGCCAGAGATTCCTTGGCAGAAAGTCGCCATGGATATTTCGGGACCTTTTCATTCTTTGCCGCAAGAATAAAAGTTTGCCCTTGTTGTTATTGATTACCATGCGAAATGGCCAGAAGTCAAATGTGTCACTCATATTACTACCCATGTAGTTACTGAATTTCTCAAGGAGATATTCACCAGAGAGGGGTATCCCGAAGTGGTGATCATGGACAATGGAGTCCAATTCAAGTCTAAAGAAATGGAGGAATTTCTTGAGCATTGTAGCATTTGCCATATTACCATTGCGTTATGTGAACCTCAAGGGAATGGTTAGGTGGAAAGAATCAACCATGTTCCGAAGGAATGGATTACAGGAGCACACAAGTGTGGAGGTGAATAGAAGAATTAGTTAAGGGAAAATATTTGGTGTATCGTACTATGCCCCACACGGTCAAAGAGATGAGTCCATTCAGATTGCTCAAAGGGAGAAATCCAACCACAAAATTGTGTCTGCAGTGGTTCAAGAAGAAGTGGGAAAAGAAATGTGAATGTGTGAATGTAGAACACGTTGGCAGAATGGTAGGAAATAAGCAGAATAAAATTAAGGATTGTAGGATAACAAATGGAAAGTTAAAAGGCCCAATTTTCATATTGGTGATTGGGTCAAGATTCGCTTGCCAGCTATCATATCAAAAAGTATGCTTAGATTCAGCAAAGCTCTCAAAATTGTAAAGGTGAATTAACAGTGTGGTCACACTGGGTGGTAAAGTATGGAATGTCAGACGTGTGGCAAGATGCAAAGACATTGAAGTTGGAAAATTGGTTGAAGATTGTGGTCATGATGTGGAAGAAGAACATGGGAGTGGATATTATGGGTTGGACTGTAGAATGGTAACTGTACCATGTGAGTCAGTGGCATCTAGAGTTGAAGAGACCTGCAGAATGGGATGTGCAACTTGCAAGTCTACAGATATCACAGTTTGTTTGCTGTTTTAGCAAGAGGGAGATGTGTTGCATTCTGCACTGTTTTATGTATTCATATAAATATACATATAGATAATGTTTTGGTTCATGTTTCGTTTCATAAGCAGTCTTGGTATGCTTTGAATGTGTGATTACTGTTGCTAGGGACTGTTTAGAAGGAGAAATGTTCTTAGATGATAGTTCTGCTGCAATGCTTTGAGTCAAGACATGCAATGCTGTGCTGCTCATTAATGACATATGCTTTTTAGATCTTGAGTCTAAAGAGTGAATTTAACTCCTTACTGCTAGGCCTCCCCCCCCCCACATACTAAGCTTTTTTTGGCCAATTGGGGTAGTTCAGGCTTAGGCCCCTGTAACGTTTTGACCACAAAAGGTATCCACACCACATTTGCATCCTTTTCTTCTAACATCATGGGAATTTTAAAGGTACCCAAGATTTGTGGATTCCCCAGGAGGGGACCCAGAAATTAGCCAAAATACAGAATTCATTTTTTTGTTGAAAAATGGGAAAAAGGGCTACAGATAAAAGCGCCTGTTTTTTCCCTGCAAATGCTATCAACAAAGGGGTTGTGGTCCTGAAATCACCATCTTCCCAGCTTTGAGGGACTAGCAGACATTTGTCAGAAAACCAACATTTGGTACACAGTTTTGCCATTTTACTGGGACACACCTATTTTTGCTATTTCTGTTGTGCTTTCAACTTCCTTCCAGATAATGGTAAAAATGGGCATGATGGATCCTGGAAAGCTACACATTTTTTAAAAGGAGACACCATTTTGAATTTAGCAACGGGTCATTTGTGTAGATCCTTCAAGGTTTTCTTATAGAAACTAACAGTTGAAAATAGGAAAAATTAAAAATGAGCTAAAAAACTAGCCATTTATGCCACCGTTTTCACCTGTAACTTCTACTAAGTATGTCAGATGTTGATCTGCTGGATCCTTCTGGTTGTGGGGGTATACTGGACCTGTAGGTTTACCAAGAACCCGAGGAACCCAGAGCCAAAACCTAAACAGCATCTTCAATGGTTTTTAGGTCTCGGCTAGCGTAGGCTGCGCTTGCGCAGTCTCGCTCACGAGATTTTATGTCTCTAGTAGTGGGGCTTGAACCCGGCCCTCTTCTCTATTGGCTGCCCTCCTAAACGGCGGCCAGCCATTGGAGAAGAGGTCGCTTTGACGTTGTGTTTTCACTGTAAGTCCGGTTCTTTTTGGATTGAGGAACATGTTTTTTTTCGTTTCTTTCTTCCTCTAGAAAAACACGCCCCCCAGTCTGAAAAGGACGGGGCTTACAGCCAAAACACAACGTCATGGCGAGTGCTTGCTCCATTCTTCCCGCAGCCCCGTCCCTTAGAGAGCGTCCCTAGCAACCAGACATGCCCAGATGCACTGGAGGGATTTGGCGCGCGGAGGTGACATCATCAACACCCAGCTAATACCGCCCCAAAACGTATTTGAGTGCACCGGCAGTAGGATCTGGGACGCCGGCATTCACCACAAGTACATTCTTCAACTCGCGGATCATTCATGGCACTGACCGAACTGCGGCGACGGCCATCGAGCCTTCCCCGCCCAATTTTCTCCCCATTCGGAATAATAACTGTTTAAGGATCTGCTCCATGCCGCCCACGGGTCCTGCACACGGCACAAAACGAAGCCGTGCAAGTCCTGTTTTGAAGTAACTAACGGGCAACCAACCACTTAGCCCAAGGCGGTCATAACCCAGGCAAAACTTTTTACTTAAGTCCTGAAGATGATCCCCTTTATTAATTGAGCGAGGGATCGAAACGTCGACACCCATGAGTGGCCATACATGAAAATAATTTGTATTTGAACTTGTATGTACTACTCCAGGCGATACTGTCGAAACTTTTGATTCACAACAGTACCCTGCCTGCTCTTTACCTTTGCCTGAAACACCCCTTTCACTCTTTTCTACTTCTCCTTTCCTCCCGGTACGGCACAGGAGTGTGTCTTACTGCAAAGTACTACTGTTGTAGAAATGTATTGTAATTAATTATCTATTATCTGTTGTTAAATAAATTCCTTGGCCGGCTGGACAAGGAAGGTAAGTATATAGCAGCCTATTGTGTTCTATATAATAATCACTCCATTTTCACAAAAGCTAAGAACCTTTGTCCTCTAAAACGTAACTGACACCCATGGTTCATAGCTACCCGCGGGGTCCCCCTTGTTTCCTAAAAATCGGCTGATTCACCATCAGCACAGCCCCCTTCTCCCCGCGGTGCTCGTCTGTACGACTCCGGGGAGCAGCATAAGCTTGCAGTGGCAGTCGGCGTAGGTCCGCTCATGCTACCGCCAGGGTCTCGTGCCACCACTGCCGGGGGGCCCGGGCTGAGAGTCACATTGTGTGCGTTCTCCCCCCAGCGCAACAGGTACACCATGAAGTCTCTAAAGCCTGGGCTAGTCGGGGCTTCAGCCGGCCGCTTGGGCTTGATGGGTGAGGTGGCGGCTGCGCTCCGGATGACAGACACCAAGACCCACTTAGGGGAATCGTGGCAGAATACGACCGGTTGTTGGAGAGGAGTGGGTGGCAACTCAGCCATCATTCTCCGGTGTGGGCATGCAGGACCCCGTGTGCTGTGCTTGTAAGGCGGACAGCGGTCGATCCGCCGTGAAGTGCGAAGTCAAAATGATTGTCCTTTTACCTGCGACTCTAGGGCGATCGAATGCCCCAGTTTTCCATCAAGCGCTTCCCTTGTGCTTTGCCCTTAGGTCCTCTGCTGTGTGCTGACAGGTGGCTGGTGGCTGCGGGCGAGCCAGGCGGTCATAGGCAGCTCTGACAGGTCAAGCGGGCTGGCAGCACCGAGCTCCCTTCACCCTTACGTTTTCCCACGCTACATTTCGCGCCCGGCAAGAACGAATCACCTTTGGCGTTAAGTCACGGGCTTGGCCTGTCAAGTGACTGACAACAGCCGTAAGCCAATCCGCGTGGGTATGGATGGTGTGGGCGTGTCTAGAAGCGAGTTGTCTTGCGGTACATGTGTGAGGAGGCCGGGTTGTGCGCCCTGGATCTGAAGGGGGCTGGCCGCTGCTGGTGTTCAAAAGTAAAAACCACAGTTGATGGACAGAATGCAGAACAATGCCATACATTCACCCCAGTACAGAGATCTGGGCCTAAATCCATCTTCTTTTTGCACTCCACACCACCCCAGTTCAGACAAGGCCATATGCAAATCAGTCTGACCCTGTGCCTCATGGGAACAGTCCAGCCCGAACTGCCAAGCCATGCCTTCCCTGGACCGGATACAAGCTTCCGAGGACCGGTTTCTGGCATTTCAGCCGTCTTCAGCCCGGCTTGCTTGAATCCAGTGGTGTGGAGAGCATGGGGCTCACGTCTGAGCATACAAAGTATGTTCAAAAGTAGGCAGGCCGGGATGGGTTATGCTGTGTATAGTGGAGCGTCGGGAGGGCAGACACAAGAGAGGTGGTCGCATGCTAGTGACCATCGACGGGGGCGTGAGAAGTAGTGGAGTTTCTGAGAAGGGCAGTTTATCTCAAGAATAGGTTTCCCATGCGCCCTGTCATAAACGTCTTTTTTCTTCTTCCGGTAACATGTGACGTTATATGAAAGATCACTGCTGAAAAAATCTTAAAAACTTCAGTCGGCCACAAAACAGAAAAACTAGAACCTTCTTGCTGAAGTTAAAATGAAAGAGGCTCAATTATTACTTAGGATAATATTTATTATAGTGTGAAACATCTCACGCGGGCTAGGTTTCCTACGTTGGCTCAGCTCTTAGGATTTTTTAATGTGTTGTTTGAAAAAACTTTTAGATTGCGATGTTTGGTGTTTTTATTTTGTAAACAAGATTGTTCAATTCACTTAGAAAATGTGCCCTACCGGCAGAAAGTGCAGGGGGGTGTAGGGGCGCTTCAGTACCTGCTATAGGGTCCGGGGCTCCCTGTAGCGCTGCGATGGGCATCGACAGCTACGCTAGCGGCTCCTCTCCATGCATAGAGGCCAGCAGCAGGGAGTGCGGGTCTCGGGTACGACTGAACTCGCAGCCCATGAGCATCGGGAGACTTGTGGGGCACCGCCTGTCCCCCCTCTTGGCACATGCCCTGGGTCTCCCTGCTTCGCGCCGAGGACAGAGTCTTTTTGTCCGGAGTCCGGAGCTCATAGGTCGGCCACACAAAGTATGTCAGGGAGGTGGGGACAGGAGGGGAAAGCTCCCCTCAGATGCCCACCCCCCTATGTCCTAAATATGATTCGCAGAAATATCGTCCCATTGGGTGTAGCTGTTCATTATTAACTCTGTTGGGGAGATATTTGTGTAAACGATCTTTAGGACACTAGGCACCAGGACACCCTCTGGGATGAGTTGCGCTTTACAAATACACATAAGATAACACAAGAATGCCGGACGACATTCTGCCAACAATAACCTGGTACCATGCACCTCTTGTTAGTGTGAGGTGTTGCTGTTGCTTGCATGGCATGGGCGTCAATTAAAGCTGAAGGCTGGAAAAGGGGGCATATAACGAGTGGACTGGCATAAGGCCCTGTCAGTACATGGGCAATAATTACAGATGCAGGTGGAGAGGCGAGAGCTAAAATAAAATGTGCGGTGCTCCTCACCCTGTGCAGGAGGGTACTTCGTTGTGCGTCATGGGGCAGCTGGGGTGAAGGGAGCCACGGCAGTAAGACAAAAGTGGATATCGAAGTGTCCTTCTGTATGTCTGAAGGCGCTACAGCCCTCTAACTACGAAAGTATCACTCAGCATTTATAAACATTTGTTTTCAGGCCCTTCCCGGCATAGACCAATGGAGAGAAAGATAGCTCACCTTGTGTTACTTGACCATGGAAAGCCAACTGAAACAGTTAAAGAAGAATGCTTACTTTACAATCTTTTTCTCAAAACACGAGTGTGGTTTCATGGCTGCTAACTTGCAAGGGAAGAAATGCTAAAGTCAGTAAGCCAGCTCCACGGAGTCGAGCACTTACTTACGACTCCGTAATTTTAAGTGCAAGGACTGGAACCACTGCGCGTGGACTCGGTTTATCATCTTTTTTATGACCTATATAGTAAGGGCACTGAGTTGAGTAAAAGAAGCATCTATGATCCTGACAGTTCACTTTGCAATGTGTTGTCTAAAGTGGCCGACACTGTAAGTGCCCCTGTGTCAGCAGTAGGTTCTGAGAGGTTTATGGCCTTTACTCTCTAGCAACATTCATGGCATCTTGTGGGGAAATACCTTTAGGGCATGTACTGTTTTACAACTTCCTTGTGTCTCTGAAGGAGTTCTCAACCCCCCTCACCCTCACACACTCTCATACACCCTCACCCTCACACACCCTCACACACCCTCAGCCTCACACACCCTTTTACCCTCACCCTCACACCCCCTTACCCTCTCATCCTCACTAACCCGCTCACCCTCACTCACCCTCTCACCCTCACTCACCTGCTCACCCTCACTCACACTCTCAACCTCACCCAAACACCATCACCCACCCTCACACTCATACACCCTCACACCCCGCTCTGTGTGTGTGTGGTGCTGTGTGTTAGTGTGTGTGGCTCTGTGTGTGTGTTTGTGTGTGTGGCTCTGTGTGTGTGGCTTTGTGTATGTGTGTGGCTCTGTGTGTGTGGCTCTGTGCGTGTGTGTGGCTCTATGTCTGCGTGGATCTGTGTGTGTGTGTGTGTGGCTATGTGTGTGTGGGGCTCTGTGTGTGGGGCTCTGTGTGTGTGGGGCTCTGTGTGTGTGGGGCTCTGTGTGTGTGTGTGGCTCTGTGTGTGTGGCTCTGTGTGTATATGGCTCTGTGTCTGTGTGTGGGGCTCTGTGTGTGTGTGGTGCTCTGTGTGTGTGTGGGGCTCTGTGTGTGTGGGGGGCTGTGTGTGTGTGTGGGGCTCTGTGTGTGTGGGGGGCTCTGTGTGTGTGTGGGGCTCTGTGTGTGCTTCCCAAGATGGCCACGGAGCCCAGGGCCAAAAACCCTAGGTGACCCCCCTTGCAAAACCAGGTTGATTTGTGATAGGTAATTGTGATGTCTCCTCAATACATTTTGGGCTCTTGCCTGTCGCAGGTACTTGACCCACCCACATGCGTGAGATACCATTTTTACTAGGAGACCTGGGGGAACCCTGGGTGTTAGGAAATGTGTGGATCTGTGCAGATTCCAGAGCTTTCTCACACAGAAAATATAAGTAAAATTTTATTTTTCAGCTAAATTTTAGGTTTGCAGGGGATTCTGGGTATGAAAACGTTGGGAGGTCCACCCTAAGGTCCCTCTGCAAACACTATCTGAAAATGCAGATGTTGCTAGAGTTTTATGACTTGGATGTCCTAGTGGTGACGGAGACTTTGACTCATCCGGACTTTGATCTAGAATTGGGCTTAGCCTGCCCTCAGGGCTATAAAGCCTTTCATAAGCCACGTCCCTGTGGTAGAGGTGGAGGGGTTAGGGTTTTCTTTAAGGAGGTCTGGAACTTCTCACCCGTGGATATCGACATGGTCGAAGGGGTCGAGCTACTCAGCTTTGCTCTAAATGACCTTGGGCACCAGGTGCTGACATGTATTTTCTGCTACAGGCCACAGGTAGTGACCAGCCTGCTTCAACAGAAAAATCTGATTGATGTGTTCAGTAATGTGGCTCTCTCACATGCCAGACTCCTTATACTAGGGTATTATAATCTTTGGGCTAATGGGAGTATGGGCCCAGGGTATAATAATCTCCTACAATCATGTTTAGATTTGTACCCTAGTCAATGGGTGTAGAGCCTGCACACACAGGGGTACATAACTTGGACATGATATTCACCAAGGAAAACTCACTGGAACTTGTGGAGGTGTCTCCGGTTGGCTGATTGATATTAAACGAAATGATACTGCTGGGAAGGAGACAAGATGCTTCCTTAGCAGGGACTGGAAAGGTCTGCTCAGGAAAGCCAGCTCTTTCCCAGTATTCCATCTTGAAGGCTTGTTTGATCCAGGGGAACAGGTGGAGGATAACTATGCCGCGTTTTGTTCACACATTAATGAGCATCTTGATCAGATCCCCCCTCAAAAAATGATAAAAAGAGATGGTAAACTCTCAGCGCCTTGGTATAATACTGCTTTAAAAAATGTAAAACTTGGCTGTAGACAAGCAGAGCGGAAAGGGAGGAAGGGGTATTCTGGCATAGACAAATATATTTGGAAAGAGAACATTTCTAGCTACAAGAAAAGTACTGTCTCTACCAAAGCTGAGTACTTTGCAGATGTCATTTTGGAGGCCCCCAATAGCTCCAATAGTGTTTTTAAGGTATTGAACGAAATTGCCAACCTGGCTTGTAATAAAAATAAGGTTCCCCCTGCGCTGGAACTTTGTGACAGTCTGGCTGCCTTCTTTGATAATAAAATTTATAAAATTATTGAAGGGCAAGAGGAGAACAGCATGGTTGGTAAGACCATTGACCCCTTACAGGATAGGCAGGAGGACTTGAGAGTGATGAGGGAGACCTCGGCTCAGATGCCTCATTTGGATCATTTTGATATTCCTTGCATTGAGGTGTTTGAGCGAATTGAGCTTGGGGTTTCTTCTGGCTCACCTTTAGACCCTTTTCCACACAGGGTCTGGAAAGCATTAGGTGCCGAACTGTTTCCCCCTCTTAGACAGCTGTGTAATCAATCTTTGCACAGTGGGGTGGTTCCCTCCTGCTGGAAGCAAGCATTTGTCTCCCCCTTATTGAAGAAGCCCTCGCTGCACCCAGCCTGTCTTAAAAACTACAGGCCTATTTCACTTCTTCCATATCCAGTGAAGATCATTGAGCGCCTTGTAAGCAGGGCACTCTCTCACTTTCTGGAGGCAAACAGTCTACTGGATGATGTTCAGTTTGGATTTCGCCCGGGGCATGGAACAGAGACTGCCCTGCTGACTGTGTTGGATGATCTTTGTTTGTGTGCAGACAAGGGTCAACATGCCATCTTGATCCTATTAGACCTGTCTGCCGCATTTGACAAGGTCAATCACAAGGTCCTTCTGGAATGGTTGGAAGGAGTTGGGGTAGTCGGTCAGGCACTGAAATGGTTCCATTCTTATCTATCTGATAGATGTCAGGCTGTGGCTCTTTTCCCTTTTCAGGCTAAGTTTACCAAGATCCACCATGGTGTGTCGCAGGGCTCTGCAATAAGCCCCATTCTTTTTAACGGATATATATGCGTCCCCTGGTGGATATTATTAAATTGTATGGCATAGGCGCAGTAAACTATGCAGATGACACTTATTTGATCTTATCACTGGAGGGAGAAGTGTCATCCCCATTGGATGATTTCGATGTCTGCATGCAGAACGTGGTCCAGTGGTTAAGAAACAACTCTCTGCAATTTAATGCAGATAAAACTGAAATTTTCTGCACTAAGGGTGGGAGAGTACCTTATTCCTTCCGGCCTAAGTCAGTTCGCAATCTGGGAGTCTCATTTAATGAGAAGCTGACCTTGGAGACACATGGTAATAAAACCGTGGTGAACTGTTTTTCCCTCATCAGGGTCCTGATAAAAATTCTCCCTCTGCTCCCTGCTCAAACATGCTCCTTGGCAGTTAGGAGCGTGATTTGGAGCAGGTTAGGTTACTGTTATTCTTTATTGTTAGAGTCTCCCAAGTTTTTACCTGAGAGACTGCAGAGAATTCAGAATATGGCAGCCAACCTGGCTTTGACACGTCCCCATCATTCATCCTCTTCTCAGGTCCCTTCGGAGCTGCACTGGCTCCCCATAGTGCAGAGGATTCATTTTAAATCCCTCTGCGTTGTGTTTAAAGCACTGCATGGATTGGGTCCCTTACCGCTGCAGAGTAAATTCTGCTGGTATGCCCCCCGCTTTCAGTGTTGCTGCTGCAAGTTTTTGGAATAAGCTACCCCTGGAGCTGGGACAGATGAAAGATATTTTGCCTTTTCGTAAACAAATAAAAACTTGGCTGTTTCCTAGAACTTAACCTCTAGCTGTTTCAGGTCAAAGTTGTCTATTGTTGTTTTTCCCTCTTTAGCACCAGGATGCCCGATGGGTTGCAGTGCGCTCTAAAAATATCTTTTATATTGCATCACATTACGCTAGCCATACCTCGCTGGACTTCCCCAGATGTCTAGTTTTCAGAAATGTGTGGCTTTGGTAGGTTTTACAAGATGGCCACCGATCCCGGGGCCGAAACCCAGTTGACCCTCCTTGCAAATCCAGCTTGTTTTGTGATAGGTAATTTTGATGTCTCCTTAATACATTTTTGTCCCTTGCCTGATGCGGGTACTTGACCCACCCATGCGAGTGAGTTAACATTTTTATCAGCAGAGCTGGGGGAACACTGGGTGGTAGGAAATTTGTGTCAGCCCAGTGATTCAACATCTTTTCAACACAGGATTTTTGCAATTTTTTTTATTTTTTTCAGCTAAATTTGAGGTTTTCAGGGGATTCTGTGCAGGAAAACGTTGGGGGGCACAAAACAAGCCATCCCTCACTGCACTCCCCCGAGTGACTAGTTCTCATAACTGTGTGGGTTTGGTAGGTTTCCCATGATGGCCACCAAGCCCGCGAACTAAAACTCATGTGACCTCCCTTGCAAAACCAGGTCGTTTTCGGATACATAGGGGGCATCTGTGTTTTTGGTCCCGGGGTTGGCGGCCATCTAGGAAACCTACCATACCCACACACTTCTGAAAACTAGTGAGGTACCTTTTTTCTCGGAAGACTTTGGGGAATGTGGGGTGGGTGGAAGTTTGTCGATCCATGCAGATTCCAGAACTTTCCATCACAGAAATGTGAGGAAAATGTGTTTTTTTGGGACAACGTTTGAGGTTTGCAAGTGATTCGGGGCAAGAGAACGAGGTGAGAGCGACACAAGGCACCCCATCCTTGAATCCCCTGGGTGTCTAGTTTTAAAAATGTATAGGTCTGCTAGGTTTCCCTCGGTGCCGGCAGAGCTATGGTTCAAAATTTACAGCTAGGCACTTTTCCAAGGAAGGGTCAGTTTTCACTGTAAAAATGTGGTGTGTCCACGTTGTGTTTGGATTTATTTCCTGTAGCGGGCTCTATGCCTACCCACACAATTGAGGTATCACTTTTATCAAAAGTCTAGGGAATGCAGTGTGGGATGAATTTTGTGGACCCACGCAGATGCCAGATCTTTCCATCACAGAAATATGAGGATTTTTTTTTTTTTTTACAAAGTTTGAGGGTTTGCAAGGGATTCTGGGTAACAGAACCCCATCTTGCAATTCCCTGAGTGTATAATTTTTTTAAATGTATAGGTTTGCTAGGTTTCCCTCAATGCCGGCACAGCTATTGTTCAAAATCTACAGCTAGGCACTTTGCAAAAAAATGGTCAGTTTTCACTGTAAAAGTGTGGTGTGTCCACATTGCGGTTTGGGCCATTTCCTGACGCGGGCACTAGGCCTACCCACACAAGTGAGGTATCATTTTTATTGGAAGACTTTGGGGAATGTGGGGTGGCTGAAAGTTTGTGGATTTGCACACATTCTAGAGCTTTCCATCAAGAAATGAGAGGAAGATTTGTTGTTTTTTTACAAAGTATGAGGTTTGCAAGGGATTCTGGGTAACAGAACTAAGTGAGAGCCACACAAATAACCAAATCCTAGATTCCCCTGGGTGTCTAGTTTTAAGATATGTATAGGTTTGCTATGTTTCCATGGGTGCAAGCTGCACTAAGACCCAAAATCCACAGGTAGTCACATTCCCCAAAAAAGTCTGTACCTAGTGGGCTTTGTGCCGCTTTGGGGAGGGAGGAAATTTGGGGCTATTGCCCGATATGCCCCGAAGTGGGACAGAAAGACGGTGGCTATTATGTTGGGTGGGTGGGGACATTGGGATGCTCATTCTGGGCTGGGGAACCCAACCCCTACGTATAAAAAAGTGAGCATAATCACTGGTGCCTCGTGGGCTCTCTGTCTCCAGCCCTGAATTTCGAAAACAATTGTGGGCTTTCTACCACCCCAAGGGGGCAGATAAGGGGCTATTGCCCCCATCTGCCAGGGGTAGGCAGAAATACTGTAGAATATTTTTGAGGGTGGGGGCATTGGCATGCCCCACCCCTACGTAGAAACAAAAAACAAAGCCCTGGTGCCTAGTGGGCTTTCTGCCCCCGGTGGCAGATGAGGGGCTATCACCCCTATCTGCCTCCTGAGGGGACAGAAAGAATGTGGCATTTTTGGGAGCGAAGAGGCAGCCCCCACCCCAAACTTTGAAAATATATAAATCCCTGGTGCCTAGGGGCTTTCTGCCCCCTGGGGGCCAGATAAGGGGCTATTGCCGCATCTGCCTCCAGGAGGGTGGAAATATCATAGCATTTGTTTGGGGGTGGGGGCATTGGAATGCCAATTCTATGCAGCCCCCACCCCGAACTTAGGAGAAAAAAATCCCTGGTGCCTTGTGGGCTTTCTGTCCCCCGGGAGCAGCTCGGGGTTTACTGCCCCATCTGCCTCCTGGGGGGGGGGCAGAAAGACTGTGGCATTTTTTTTGGAGGAGGCGGCATTCGCATGCCTATTCTGGGCAGCCCCACCCCAAAGTTAGGAGAAAAAAACTGGTGCCCAGTGGGCTTTGCCCCCCCAGGGAGGTGGAGATAAGGGGCTATTGCCCCATCTGCCTTCCAGGGGGCAGAAAGAATGTAGCATTTGTTTTTGTGTGGGGGCGTTGGCATGCCCATTCTGGGCATCCCCCACCCCTATGTATATATAACAAAGAATCCCTGGGGCCTAGTGGGCTTTCTGCCCCTCTGGATGGCAGATAAGGGGTTATTGCCCCATCTGCCTCGGGCAGAAATTCGTATGTCTTCTTAGGGGGTAGGGTGTGGGCATTGGCCAGTCCATTCTTGGCAGCCCCCACTCCTTGCCTATCAAAAAAATTCTGGCATCTGGGGGGGGGCTTTCTGCACTCCCCCGGGCATATTGGGGGCTACTGCCCCCATCTAACCCCGAAGGGGGGTCAGAAAGTTTCTCTGGCAAAATCTTATGGGGGGAGTAAAGGCCCTTGCTCAAGGGGCCGCTACCACCTCCATGGCAGATAGTGGGTGGATCCCTGCTTGGAGATCGCCATCCTAGGGTACCAGTGGAAATGAGAACATTCTCTCCTTTCCAATGATACCTCTCCTATGTTTATCAGTGCTAGGGGGGCTGAGATAGCCCCACAAGCACGAAACTTTGAAACTGAAACGAATTTTAAGTTTTGTTTACATTGTAATGACGACAGCATGCCATACTTCCCCTACCAGCTTCAAAGATTCTGATTCAATCCGTCATTCTATCTAAGCTAGAATATAGCAACGTGTTATATTTCGGTATTGATAAGGCTTTGATTCGATGACTACAGCTTGTCCAGAATTTGGCCCCAGACTCCTGTTTCGGCTGCCAAAACAAGCTAACTAATAAATGCACTAGAGGTAGGAGACCCAACACTCCAATGAAGGTCATACTTATCAATAAATTTGGGTTGGCCCCTGAGAGATATAGGCAGAAGTTCAGGGACAGCCGCAAACTCCCTAGAGAGATCTGGGTCGGTTTCTTGTACTACCCCAGCAAGTCACTTAAGGGCTAGGTAAGGGGCAGAAAGGTAGATGATTTTATTGGGCTGTACAACCTCATTCTTAGGGAACACATTTGATATTTGTTTTTCAGTGCTGTGCCAACACCTAGTTGATAGCAAGCTGTCTACAGCAGAGTGTCCAAGAAGGCATCTGGGGGGACTCCCTAAAGGGTGGTCAGGTTTCCCACCAAAAGAAGGAGGGGAGGGGATAAAAAAGAGTTCACTGAAGGCCCCCAAAACAGTTCTCAGGGAAAGGGTCCCATTCCCTATGGGCACCAGAAAAAGAGCTTCCCTAATAAGAATCAGAACAAGACTCCTAAGTGCTATAAGTGCTATGGGGATGGGAATTACAAGGGGGTTCCATACTGTCATAAAAAAGGCACAAACTTCAACTGGAGATAGGACACCAGGGTTGTCAGGTATAGTGCTTGTTAAGGAGTTTGTTCCAGTTAGTGATTTTGGTTACTCTGCTGTCCCTGGGTGACATGGAGATGATGTCTAAAGCCCATATGCCGCTCAATATTGCAAGGTGTATTCAGTGGGTCACCATTAATGGGCAAAGTGGTGTGGCTCTGTGAGACACAGGAGACAGCATGACTAAGGTAAGGGGTCGTGAGTTTACAATGGGGTATACCCTAAGAACTCGCTGACCTGGGTCAGTTAACATAGGTACGTGTATGGAGGTCAGGGTCTATAGATTCTAGTCACGAATTAATCATGGAAAGAATTTTTCACACTGTTTAGCAAAAATTACCAACATGTAGTACACAGAAACATTTATTTCAGCATTATTCTGATAATGTGATTCACAACTATAAAAATAGAAACCACAAGCATTGAAAAGAAAAACCAATTACTTCATTGGATTTAACTGAGGACTGAAAGGCATAGGTCTCAAAATACTTTCTCATATACCAACGCTCTTGTGGAGACAGTTCTTAGAAATTCGCTACATGTTACATATTTACATATGCGCTCGGTGACAAAGAAAGGGAGACAGTTAGGTGGGATAGGTGTGGTTGGGTATAGGTGAGGACTGGGTAAAGGGTGTTGTGACTTGATTACAATCACAGTGATTAGAATTGCAACCTTTACAGACTAATTAAGTTCATTAGTTCCGTTATGTTCTTTAACATAGGATCTGTATTATTCAATGGGTTGCCTCCTATGTTAAGAAAGTTAGATGCAATCCGGTCTACGTTTCGACCCCTGGATTAAGGGTTGATTGATGCCTCAAGCTGGGGTCTTCTTCAGGACATGGAGGTACAGGAGCGCCTAAAGATAACATAATTATAGTGAGGACTGTGTCAAAACTGTAGTTTAAGGAAGTACTGTGTTACTACCGTTGGCCTATATCGCAAAGTGGGCTTCTTACTTATTATAGGGCCGTCCAGTGGCCTATTTGGGTCGGACCATCACTGGTTCCATAGTGGTATGTAGAAGCCTAAAAGAGTTTAAATTGAAGGTGTAAGTACTGAATAACTCCTGGTTAATTACTGAGCATAAGCGCTCTGAGAGATAGCAGAGGGGGGCACTTACTGGGACTTCCGTGGTTTTCCACTCGGATCTTATAAAGAAATCCGATCTTGGTACATCCGGAAATATTAGGTCAATCTGAAGGGTAAAGAGAAAAATTGTGTTGGATTTAGTACATGGACAGGTAGTCTAATATTAAAAGACAAAGACATGCATAGGCAGTCCAAGTCGGTTCATTCTGACATCTTAATGTAAGTTTCAGATGTCATTATATTGTTGAAAATGCATATTCTAGTTATTCCACGTCAATCACAATAGAGTTGAGTCATAGCGTGTCAAATAACTAAGTTAATTTAGAGAGACATCGTCTGGTGGATTGGTGATGTCATTTTGTTTAAAAGGCTGTTCCAGATTATACCCCATGTCGGAACGAGTCATGGCGAGTCAAATACCTTGTAAACTAGTATTCAATACGTGTCCTCAGGACTGAATCAGGTACGATGCTAGCTTCAGCGCTGCCCGGTCGCGAATGAACCGCGAGGTGCAGGCGCTGAATACTTGCTGGGGGCTCGCCGAGGTCCACCAATCGGGTGGCGGCGTGCACCTCAGCTGTAGGGAATGTCTCAAAAGTACGGAGAAGGAACGTACTAAGGGATCGTCATGATTTCGGAGCACCCTCGAGGATTGAAAGCATGATTAAGCACATTATTACTGAAAGGAGGAAACAATTTCAAAAGTTTAACGCGTGCAGAGGCGGTATTTTCAAGATGACTACTCAAAAAGATTGAACACCCATTTGAGGTCTAAATACACTCGTGGCATATTTACAAGTTTTACTCTCTTTATGCGTGTAGCAGTCATGGAAAAAAACCAATTATACACAGTATTTAACGCGTGTAAAAGCGTTATTGTAAGGATGGCTACTAACCAAAGGTGAAGTACCAGTTTGAAGTCCAAATAACCAAACACGCGGCATATTAATACATACTAAGCTCTGTGTGCGTCTAGCCGTCATATATCATGGAATAGTAGAAAGAATCATAAAACACATACAATGGCCTTTACAGAGGGATATTCTTACATAAGTGCTGGATAGTTGTATTGTCAGCTGGGCACCAATAAAGTATGTTAATGTTACAACCACATTCGGCCATTAAGTATACGCAATATAACAGTGTGCATATAGTTCGCACTTAGAGTTAAGGTCATTGGATTAATCCCAATTAATCAGTGCCATTTGGGAAAACGTTACATCTATTTCATTTAGTCCGTTTTGTACGGAATCAAATCGCTGCATCCATTTACACTCACGTGTATTCAAAACCGAGTCTAAATCCCCGCCCCTGGCTCCCATTGTGATTTTTTCAATGACCACCCATTTGAGGGATTCTGGTGTGTGATTCTTGGCTAGGAAGTGTTCCACTAGAGGCGCTCCCGGGGTTTGGCATCTTATTCTGCTACAGTGTTGTAGTATTCTGTTTTTTGGTTTCTGTTTCGTTTGGCCAATGTAGATAAGGCCACATGGGCACAGAATAGCATATATCACACAGTTGGTATTGCAGTTCGTCAATGATTTTAAATCAATGGTGATGTTATTATGTGTGAAAGTCTTGGTTTCTATGCATAGTGCACAGGCCTTACAGTTAGCGCATTTATAATTCCCAATGATATCAGGGAGATTCCACATTGTTTGTATAGTTGGTGCTGGTGGGGTATCTAACATAGATCGAACCACCACATCTCGGATACTTTTTGCTTTTTTGAAAGCATGCATGGGAAGTTCTGGGACTTCAATCTCATCTGATATAATACTCCAGTGGTTATTGATTATCTTACGGATCTGATTGCTCTTGCTGCAGAAGGTTGTGACACAGATCATTCTGTTGGATGGGTCTTGACGATTTCTTGGTACAAGCAGTGTTTCCCTATCGTTAAACCAAGCTCTTTTGCGCGCTCTTTTGACCAGTCTCCTGGGATATCCTCTTTCCAGCAATCTGCTGATAAGTACGTCTGATTCAGCAAAATAATCATCTTTCATAGTGCAGTTCCTCCGAATGCGGAGGAACTGCCCAAACGGCAGGTTGTCTCTAAGGGCCCTGGTGTGGTGGCTCGTGTATCTTAGTAGAGTGTTCCTTTCGCTGGGTTTCCGGTATAAGGTGGTGATTAACGCACCCTCTCGTTCTTTGATGGTGATATCTAAAAAGTCAATCGATTCCTTACTGTACTTTGAAGTGAATTTGATGTCTTCCGATTGGGTATTGAGCCATTGAGTGAAAGCATCAAGGTCTTGGTCCCGTCCCGTCCAAATCATAAAGATATCGTCTATATATCTGTAGTACTCTGATATACTGTTGACAAATGGATTGTTCGATGACAAGATGTTATGCTGTTCAAAGTCACTCATGTACAGGTAAGGGGTCAGCTTGTGGTCATAGAATAGATGTTACCCATTACATTTCACTAGGCTGTAGTACCTGGCAACCATCAGGTCACTGTCCAGTGGCCCTTGTTCCATTTGAATGGCGAATTCTCAGGGCATATGACTTTTGCAGTAAACTCTGCCATTCCTGTGGATTGTTTGTTATGGAATGACCTTGAGCACACTTCCTAGAAGGAAGCAGAGCTCAGGTCACACCTGGAAATGTTAGAATTGCCGGAGTGGATTTGTGCAACCACCAGATCCATGGCTGCCCAGGAAAGGATTCGGGACAGTCTGGAGCCTAGGACAATGGCCTAGACGTCTGGTAAAAGAGGGAAGGACAAGGGGCATGGAAACCAGCTACTGAATGTCTCTGAGCTGATGTGGATTGGGCACTAGAGGAGGTTGACCTAGAGCCCACTAAGGAGGACATTGCCTCCCATGGTAACCTACCTGACCATGCTGGGTGGAAAGTAGAGGGGGGCACACCAGACAGGAGTTCTACAAGGCACTTAGAAAGAGCCAAACCCTGGAGGGGATGAGGCAACAGACCGAAGCCCAGGCAGCTGGTGATGCCTCCGGTAATCCCAGTGTTTACTCAGTGCTTAATTTATAAAAAGAAATAAGTGTTGGGGCCTTCGTCAGGAGACCATCGTAGTTTGTATCACACATTGCTACTGTACTTACACAACTAGTAACCATCAGACTGCTGCAAGTGTGACAATTAAAACTGTTGAAGGCCGCCAAACTTTAAGAATGGCTTGGGTATTAGGTGTTTTAAATGTATATTGAATTAGCAAACAACTGTTTTTCTGCTCATGTTTAAATTACACAAACAGCATCACCGTGTGGCAGCTGTCATAAGTGCAGCTACCGGCAAGTAAGTCTGGATTATTACTGTTGCTGTAAAATCTAATTAAAGATTTCTGACTACTTCAGAAATGGGTTAAATAACAATCTTGCTTTTGATTTGTCCAATATGTGCTAACTATAGTGAGATCATGCTGAATCTGCAGTTTTTCTCATCGTTTATCCATACGATGTGCATAAAAACCCCTGGTTTTGGTGGTGAGTCATGAGACTTTCAATTTTCTTATGAGCGCTCTGTGTTATTATCGATTATGTTTTTGTTCCCTAGAGATGCTGGCAGAAATCCTTATGAGTCTGACCTTTAAACTGTACATTTTACTGCTTATTTGGGCTCTTATATTGGTTTTTGACTATGTACTCTGTATCTGAGCTTGATGGCATCTACTGTATTTTGCATTTTTCTGCACCGTCTTTTCAAGATTTTTGTCATGAAACTCTTTAACTTTTTATCGATCTAGAGCTCAGGTCCAAATCGCTATTTATTTTATTCTGCTAATTTATTGTGCCTGATGTTGTGGAGGGTGGTGACTCTTATCACAAGATAAAGGGAGCTAGCTGGAGCCCCAAAAAAATGTTGGGGTGTTCACATTATTGGAGTTTAGTTTATTGCTGGTGTTTATGTTTATGTATAGTTTAGAGTAAAACGCTCAATCGGTCCTCAATCATAATGGTACAGGGAAAATAAAGTAAATTAAAGAGGAAGTTTTGACTATTTTTCAAAGGGTAATGGGTTGTGCTGTACCAAGATTATCCAATGCTCTCCCAGGGTTGTATATTGTAAAATGAGAGGCAGTTTAGTCTGACAGAGCTCCAGAGTGGCCATAATATGACCAAAATTTCAAAAACCAAAATAATAGAGAGGTGCATGCATTTAGGTAAGTATAGATTTACTATTCTTAACTGTACATTTATATATCTTGAAGATATAGATTGTCAAAGGAGGAGCTGGGGGCATGGCCGAAAGTGCATCATGGCAAAATTTATTTTTAACTCTGCTCCCATCTGCAGCTCGCTTATTCTGGCTCTATCCCACCTCAATGATTCTCTTTTCTTAATATTTGGAGGGTGTGCTTGCCAGGAAACACAACTGGACTGAGGGCAATCAAGTAAGAGCAGATTTGAGGGTGTAGGTGGCTCTGGGAGTAGTGCAGTCTGTGGGCGCTCAGATCCGTCTTGTGGGCCTCTGAAGTCCATGCCCTGAATGCAGCATGATCCAGAGGCTTTGTGGGCCACGGTTGGGTGCCTGGTGACCCTTGGTGGAACTGTTTTGGCCCCCTTACCCACATTATGGGGAAAGGATTTCCTGTGTAGGCCCTTACAGACTCATTGCCATAGGCCGAGAATTGTCCAGATCCTCAATGGAGGGAGTAGTGCCCCAATCACCTGATTTCACTGAAGGACAGCTCATGGGGCCTTCTAGCATTAAAGGAAAGTTACTATCACAGTTTTCTTTAAGTAGTGTCAGCGGGAGACAACTTTCCTGTATGTTTAGTAGGGTCTGGAGGGGGTTGGTGACCATGGGGGAACTAACCTTCGAGGGCAAGGGAGAAAGGGTCCTGGCTCCTGGTGACCTTCGGGGACCGACTGGAAGACTTCTGCCTCCAACAGCCTTTCTCTGACTGTTGAGACAGTGGTCAAAGAAAAACAGCAGATATAGAGCTGTGCAGTGAGTTCTGACCGCCGTATGGATAATGATGTGCATTTCCGACGAGCCAACCGAGGAGGTCCGACCGGCTTCCTTGACTCATTGGAAACAAAGGATTTGGGGTGCATTTTCACCCAAATCAGCTTCTCCCTGACAGTCTCTGGTGTGGATCCCTTTCTCCAGGGCACCCCTACACCGTGGCAGCTGAGCATCAAAGACTATGACCCTTTAGGTGCTGGAATGAAGGTAAGTCTGTAGGTGGTATGTATCCCTCATTGAGTGGACTCTGAGAAGACTGCCACACTCCAGCAATGGGGTACATGCCGCACAAAGCATATCCCCACATATGCCATGCAGTGTGTACATATCAAATAATTCCTGTGCGTTTGTATGCCCTTGTAGCAACATATTTGGGGCTATGTTCACCTCCGTACATGAGAACGCCGTAGTGGCAGTGGTTGCATCGTTAAACGACAGGTGAAATGTTCACATCTTAGGCGATTGGAATCAGATTGCGGCTGTGGTGATTGGACAGTCGTTTCGATTGGAATCGTAGGGGAGACCTTCTTGCACAATAACAATTCCAAGAGGTATTTTCTTCTCTCTATGTGGAAAGAGGAATAGATATTGAGAAATAAAATATTTCTCCTTTTTATGCCTGGTCTGGATAGGCGTACGTTTTTGGCTCTTCCCCAGGTTTATGTGATTAAGTAACCCTGGGGCAGCGTCAAAACCCATGGCTTTTGCATGTGAAAACCCACCGCAGTGCCCATGGAATGCCTCCCTGGCCCAGAGTAAGACAACAAAGCTACTTGTGCTGCTTTGCCTCACTTCATATATATAAGGCCATACAAAGCATTGCAAAGTGTCTTTGCATGGCTTAATAGATAAGGCTAAGAGGTTTGGAAAAAATCAACTCACAGCTGCTCGTTTCTAGAAAATGCACCTATCTTTCTGAATGTTCCTGCATTCCCACATTATATTACCAACTTCAGTCCCCACAAACCATAAGGCACTTAAAGCAAACTTACTGTAGAGGCGCCTGCGCATTGTTGGCTGGCTATCCTTTTATCTTCTTTGCATCTGCTGACTTACTAAATTAAGCTAATATTAATTAAACAATTCTGTAAAATACTTTCAAATTCTACAGTTGTTGATGAATGTGTCCTCTTCTCCTTTGTTTTTTTGTTTCTTTGAACTGCTCCATAAATATAAGAATCTCCAATGTCCCTTAGGACCTGACTGACGCTTTTACAAATCATCCCTAAAGTAAATATATGAACTGCTTGCATAGAACCATATTTTAAAAATATATAATACGAACGCATGTGAGAATAATGGTGACAATCTTCTACGAATATATCTGGAAGTTTCTCCATTTTATGCTGACTTTAAATGAAGTATTTTTGGACCGTGAATAACAGTGTTTCCATTTGGAGCTGTCAGAGGCAGCAGATGAGTAAAAGTCTGTTCATGCCACAGCCACTTCAGGAAGATTCCATCTTAAGTGTCTAGCCAGATGGTCAATTAGGACCATATGTTGTGGAGAGAGAAAGAAAGCCTCAGGATTAGGATGTCGGCCCATCCAGAAGGGGGTCTGAGCTCTTCTCTTCTCAAAACTATGTGCAAACGTCGTGGGTAATCCACTGCTCACTGTTTTTTGTTCTGCTTTTTGGAAACCTTAGGAATTAGATGTTTCATTTTGTCACGTAGTGGGGTGGTATATGTGTGAGGGAAAGTCATTATTATATGAAACGATCCATTCAAGGGCAGATATCGGGACTGGTCCAGAAGCTGAACTCGAAGAAGTTAACATAACGTATTTTTTAAGTATTCTTTATTTAACAAAGAGATATACAAATGCATAACAACATATTTATATAGTGTTTGATGTTAACTATCTCTTATGAAACTGTCATATACTTGCCGGTCATTTATTATTGAAGCTGATCTGATGATGTTTACTTCACTAATACCTACATATACAAATAAAAGAATGACTATTAACCTATGGGCTTTGGATGCAAATCACTATGTACAGCGAATTGTAGACAGTGATTTGCTCTCAAACCCTGTGCCTCCCCGAGGGAGGTGTAGCCTGGAGAAATGTTTCATTCCTCCTGTTTTTTTTTCCTTCTTTGCATGAGTGCAGTATGGTACATCACACTACAAAGTGGGAAACACCTTAAAGCATCGTTTTTGTAATGGAAGTTACCAGTTCTTGCATAAAACTATCTATGCTTGACACAAAGCAGACACCCTTGCACTATGGCACGAGGTGCCTGAGTTGAAGCACAACAGTCAAAGGGGCACCAGGCAGGGAAAGAGGGGAGCATTCTCACATCTTAGTAGATAAGATGCTATTCTGTTCTCTCTCGGTCTCACAACTAAGCGCAGCAACTTTACTTACACAGCTGCTTTCGGTGAATTGTACTTAAATCTGGGCAGTAACGTTTATCTATTGGCTTTGATACATCTTTCAGTTTAAAACAGGATAAAATATCATAACATTATTATGATAAATATTGACACAATCTAGCAACATTTTTAGAAAGTAAGTTACTAGTGAACTGCAAAATATAATTGCATTATTGAAGCAATATGCACTACAGCATATAAAAACACAACACACTTCTGACAAAAGTGCTGTACATATACCTCATGGACCCGCACGTTCGACGACTTCCAGCAGGCAAACTGTTAAATGTAAGTTTACTGAATTCAGAATATGCACAGGTACAAGGACACAATGACGAGAGAGAATTAAGGAAGAGGGATAAAAAAACGCAAGTTTAAACTACTTGTTTAGCTGAGGTGAACAACTTTATTGTAATCTGTTATACATCTTGCAGAGTGCTCTAGAAATTCAATTTTGGGGAGTCTTCTCTCACGGTTAGGTAGAACATGAGGTTGACCTGCATGCTCTGTCATTTCGTTTTAAAGTAAAGATAACTAACCATAGCTGATAATTGTGATTCCAAAATAATAGTTCGAACATCTTTAATAACTATTTTCAAATGGGATTATATCCTTTTTTCCATAAAGCAATACCTTTTTAACATTGTTATGTTTAAATCATTTGAATGCATACATAAAAATGTGTCCTTGCAGCAAAATGAAAAAGAAACTCTTCATTAAATAATTTCAATGCCTAACGGAATTTTCTTACACATGTGAGCCCTCCTCTTCCCTATTTTTCCCAGCCCAGCCTGCCTTCTCAGCTGCCCATTGTTAGTGTCCTGATGCCATAGTCTCCCAGTATAACTCATGGCACACAGCTCGGGGCAACGTGAGCTCATGATTCTGAATGACATAATTAGGCACTGACTGCCTCCTGGCTGTCCCCTCTTTCAAACGCTGCAGAATCGGAGGTCGGAGATTTGCACATTTGGCCCCCAAATTCTGGAACTTTCTTCCACCCTCGCTTAAAACCTCCAATTCGCTCATCCAATTTCGCAGATCTTTGAAAACATGGCTCTTCCCACATTCTGACTAATCTCCCCTGCCCCACTCAGCACCAGATCAGCGCCAGGAAACCCACGGTGACAGAGCGCTCTATAAGCTCACCTTAACATAACATAACATAACATAACATGGGATCTAAGGCCCTAATTCTTGCCCATTTATTCTTACATTGTTAAAGATAGCTTCCAATGCTTTGAGTTCATTGGAGAGGTACAATGTGCACACTGATTCTCCTTTAAAATGCCTAACAGTTCAATGAATCAAGCATACCCCAGTGCATTACTGATCAACGGCCTGGTTAAGAGTTTGGTGTTTAACTGCCGTCCCGCCACGGCGGCGGGACCAAGCACTCCGACGAGCAGCCGTGCTCCCCGGCCACTATTTTAGGAGATTCTCGCTGGGATGCCGGTTGGAAGGCGGTGGATTCAAGTCAGATTCCTATGCTGCCAACATTGCTGAGTGCTGGGCACAACCCAGACCATAATCCCAGCTGGTCGGGGTGTGTCTGTGTCTTTATTTTTTAGCAGTTTGTTGTAGCACTAACCCGACCCTAAGGTATTGTAACATTTTCTATGTTCATCACTGAAAAGACATTAGGGCACAATCACTCTCAGATCAAAATTTGGCCAATTTAGCTGCCTTTCCGCTGACTCTCGCATGGCGGGGTCCTTGCCATCAAAAGTCAGCGGAAAGGCAAGGCATAAACAAGGCATCTCTATAGGCCACCTCTGACTCTGCCACCGTGGTAGCAGACATGTTGGCGGTGGCAGAGGTCTTGAGGGGTCTCCCTGCCGTGCTTATAATCCAGTGGTCGGACCACCAGGAAATCAGCGGGTCAGACTGCTAAAAAGCATTAGCAGTTCCTAAACCTCCAAACTCGTAATCAGTCCCCGAGTTACCAACCTTGACAGTGCTGGAAATATTTATTGCTCTTAGCATACGTCGTGGCCAATTTATGAGGGGAACTTTTTCCATTTTTGTCCGTTCTGGCTTTGCTCTTCTAACAGTTTAATGACAGTAGAGATTATGCGAATGCATCAAGACCTTGAAAAAGTGCATTGCTAATATCTACCTTCAGGAATTAGCATACCAAGAGGATGAGAATGGATTTGTCTCACCCCAGAACAAGAATAAGACACACTGAGCACTCTTCAGAGGCCCACTGCTGCTAAGGATGAGATGCTGATGTCAAATAACTTAGACAATTGCACAATATTCTTACTGTGTTTTTCTCTTTTTACAGTGACAGCTGTTTGGCCATGGTTAGTCTATTGCATAAATAACCTGGACGATTCGCTGTGTGTGTTGACCCTGATTCATGAAGACAGCCCTTGCTCCTTTTCCTCTTTTTCTTTTGTTCCTCTTTTTCTTTTATTTATTTCTATTTATTGCAATATTCTTTTAATTATTTCCTTTAATTTAGACATTTTCTACTGTTATTCTTGATTTGTATTGTCAGTGCTAAAAGCATATGGGAGCTCATGGTGCCCAGGTTGTACAGTACAACCAGAAAATGGCAATTTTCCACAGAATTGGTAGTGAGTGATAAAGGCTGAAAGAAGAGGGAACGATATGGTAAGAACCGAAGACAGTGTTTAGACAACAGTCTGGATGAATCTTAAGTGAAAAATCATTGCAGCAACACTTCAGAATGTACAGGGTAAAATAAATGGAACACAGAAGGTATGCTTTAAGTAAATATTAACTTTCAGCAAGCAGGTAAAGCATGCCTTCAAGAAACAAGAATTGCCAGTAAGAACGGGAAAACAATTAATCATATAAGTTATTCTGTTTTCTTTGCAACAACCAAGGTACTTTCCATTGAAGATACTACAATATCCCCACCATGATTAGCCATCACTCAAAATGTTGGCAGTGGAGGTCCCTGGGTGTTCGCAAGTCTTTCTTATCATTGAAGCATCTCAATGGTCCTAATGTATGCCAATCCCTGGGAAACAAAGAACTGACAATTGGTTTTCCCATCCCTTGATAAAAGTCAGGAACAGAAATTGAGCACTTAGGGGCAGATTTACAAGCCCCTTGTGCCTCTTTTACGCTGCAGTTGCATCACTTTTGTGATGCAGCGGCGGCGCAAAAAATGCGCCATGCGGCGGGGTATTTACAACGTGACGCATCTGGGAGATGCGTCACGTTGTAAAGCCCTGCACCAGAAGGAGGCGTTCCTACGCAGGCGGGGGCGTTCTGGCGCTGGAACGCCCCCTAAAAGTGGCTGAGTGAAATCTACAAGATTTCACTCAGTCACTTTTGAGCCCATGCTGCGTCAAAATCCTGCGCCTGCTAGAAACAGGCATAAGGATTGACGCAGCCTTGCAAAAATAGGCCCCCCAGGGAACTGCTGGGGCTGCGTTACGCTTGCGACGCAACTCCAGCAATGCGCCGCCTTTACGGCACAGATGCGTCACGCTTTTGTGCTGTTTTTGCCCCATGGTGCAGCGCATCCCTGGTGGCGGAGGCATGGTGCACAATAACTGCGCATCCCTGCTGATATGCAGGGATTCCCAGTTATTGTAAATTTGCCCCTTAATTCTTAAGGCAGCAATGCTAACTGAAGATCACATAAAAGAATGTGACATTTTGAACGCGATCCACTGGAAATCCAGATAGCTCAGATTTGTGGTCATTTAAGTATCTCAGAGAGAGTGGACCAGTTTTCAAATATTGTCTGATTTATAGTTTCCCATCAGCTTCCCGAGGCAAACAACAATCAGATACTTTGTATATTTTAACCAGATCATGCAGCTATTTAAATTCTGTATACGTTTTGAGAAGGCATTATTATTATAAGTATTGACTTCAGCTTGTGTTGTTGCAAAATTTTCGATGTAAGACATTGATACAAAAGGAGATAAATATATTTTATTCAGACCAAGTGAGTTCCCATACGCCATTAGGTCAGGCACATTCTGAAGCCCAGCTTGCCTGGACCGACTACTAATTAACGCCTGTAAAAAAAAAATCAGTCCCAAGCTGAAAAGAAAATACTTCTAACATGTACCAACCTCTAGGTGGTTGCACTGCACTGGCAATACCGACACCCTGATGAAAGAAACGCTACATGCACATTCCAGGCGAGTTTACCGCACCTGTACAGAAGCTGGTAATCAAGAATGTTAATGCAGCAAGGTATAAAGTCCATGAATTGTACCGCATAATAGGGCCTGTACTTTTAGCTGTCAGCTGATACAATTCATCAGCCTGCAGAATGTGCAAGATGGTCTTTTCTTTTCCGTCTCTCATGTTGTGGGGGTAGTTTCGGTTTTTAAAGGCTACTATGCCCGTTCTTGTGCATCTCATTTTGATCAGTCACCATCCCATGGGAGGTGAGATTTCAAAAGAAATGACGTGCCCAAGCGTTTCCTGGGGTGTCGGGATTACTTACCGAGAGCTCCTGGAATAAATGTACTTCACTATTAATGGTAAAGTCACATTACCTGCCAATACACCAGAAGAGATAAATTAAAACTGAGCCGGGTCTTGCTTCCCGTACTGGTTGGTGTGGTCAACAATACTGAGCAAAGGGCTTGCGTTCATCTCTCATGAAAACTAATCAAGCGCATAGTTTTGTATAGCAGCATAAAAAGCCATTTGATCAAAAGTCAATTTTTTACATTCACTTTAACTCGTACAAAAATAAAAAAAACAGGTGCAAAGAGCCTAATTATATTGGCAATTGCCCAGCAACTAGAATACATTTTTGTTACAAGCACATCAATTAAACGTTTCAAAGTAACTTGTGCAAAGTTGTAAATGTCCTTCTCATTGACTGTTATCCCAGCTGCATCTTTCATCGTGCTAAAACCACAAATCTAAGTGCAGCAATATCATTTAGTTTTTGGAAGCACTCTATGCTCCCGCGCAACCCTAGTGGGCCCAGGACATCTCAGAGGTCTATTACATTAAGAAATATTTGGCTCAGGCACGTTTTGATAGTATGGGCCGGGATAGGCATTGTATTTGCAGTCAAAACTAATGTATACATTCCGTAAGCCGTATTATTACAACTGCTTACTAATCAACTTATTTTTGGGCAACACTATGATTTTGTACAGATTTTGCTGTGAAATGTGTTTTTTATTGAGTATTTTTTTTTATATCTGCACTGTTCGTATGGCCGGGATGCCCGCCACCCCCTCCCAACACCCATTCCCCATGGGAGGAGACAGACACACGTTTGAGCTTTTGGAAGGCGGGGGGGAGTTACCCCCCGGCCGTATTTATTAAAATATGAAACAAAATGTAAAACTTTAAATTAAAACGTTTCATAAATTATGTACAATATTTCTTTCATTACATTTTGATGAAGACATGTTCTTTGGCTAACCTTAACAGATCTCGAATACAAAGGTTTCCTAGCCGAGTCTAGCATCCTGAAAATGCATGACATTCTAAAATAAAATTGTACATCCTAGCATTAAGAGCCAACGGCAAGGTCTTAACCGGTGTCAGATCCCTACTACCAAATTCCTGCCATCATGGTGTGAGTGGCGCATGCGCAGAGGACTTTACCCTCGTTGCCAACTGTAACTTCCCTTGTCGTGGGGGCCCCCCTTCACTCGACGCCATCTTAAAGGTCGTCCGAGTTCCCGTGTGAGGCATCTGTAAGAAGGACATATTTACAACAAGGGGTGGTGAGGGACAGAGTCTCTGAATTAAGCAGAAAGCTCTCACCCAGTCAAGAGATCAGGGCTAGATCCAACACCGTTTTTTAGCTCACTGCACCATCCCAGTTTCAGAACCTGGCTGTATGCAAATTAGTCTGTTCCTGTCCCAGTGCATGATGGGAACAGGGCAAACCAAACTACAAAAGCCAATTCTTACACTGGGAAGGAAACAAGCTCCCGGGGACCGGTTTCTGGCATTACAGCCGTCTTCGGCCCGGTTTGCTTGAATCCTGATGGTGCAATGAGCAAGGGTCTCACATCTGAGAATACCCTTCCACGCTTAGGGTGGACAAAAATATTTACAACAAGGGGTGGTGAGGGACAGATTCTCTGAACTAAGCAGAAAGCTCTCACCCAGTCAAGAGATTAGGGCTAGATCCAACACCGTTTTTTAGCTCACTGCACCATCCCAGTTTCAGAACCTGGCTGTATGCAAATTAGTCTGTTCCTGTCCCAGTGCATGATGGGAACAGGGCAAACCAAACTACAAAAGCCAATTCTTACACTGGGAAGGAAACAAGCTCCCGGGGACCGGTTTCTGGCATTACAGCCGTCTTCGGCCCGGTTTGCTTGAATCCTGATGGTGCAATGAGCAAGGGTCTCACATCTGAGAATACCCTTCCACGCTTAAGGTGGACAAAAATATTTACAACAAGGGGTGGTGAGGGACAGAGTCTCTGAATTAAGCAGAAAGCTCTCACCCAGTCAAGAGATCAGGGCTAGATCCAACACCGTTTTTTAGCTCACTGCACCATCCCAGTTTCAGAACCTGGCTGTATGCAAATTAGTCTGTTCCTGTCCCAGTGCATGATGGGAACAGGGCAAACCAAACTACAAAAGCCATTTCTTACACTGGGAAGGAAACAAGCTCCCGGGGACCGGTTTCTGGCATTACAGCCGTCTTCGGCCCGGTTTGCTTGAATCCTGATGGTGCAATGAGCAATGGTCTCACATCTGAGAATACCCTTCCACGCTTAGGGTGGACAAAAATATTTACAACAAGGGGTGGTGAGGGACAGAGTCTCTGAATTAAGCAGAAAGCTCTCACCCAGTCAAGAGATCAGGGCTAGATCCAACACCGTTTTTTAGCTCACTGCACCATCCCAGTTTCAGAACCTGGCTGTATGCAAATTAGTCTGTTCCTGTCCCAGTGCATGATGGGAACAGGGCAAACCAAACTACAAAAGCCAATTCTTACACTGGGAAGGAAACAAGCTCCCGGGGACCGGTTTCTGGCATTACAGCCGTCTTCGGCCCGGTTTGCTTGAATCCTGATGGTGCAATGAGCAAGGGTCTCACATCTGAGAATACCCTTCCACGCTTAGGGTGGACAAAAATATTTACAACAAGGGGTGGTGAGGGACAGAGTCTCTGAATTAAGCAGAAAGCTCTCACCCAGTCAAGAGATCAGGGCTAGATCCAACACCGTTTTTTAGCTCACTGCACCATCCCAGTTTCAGAACCTGGCTGTATGCAAATTAGTCTGTTCCTGTCCCAGTGCATGATGGTAACAGGGCAAACCAAACTACAAAAGCCAATTCTTACACTGGGAAGGAAACAAGCTCCCGGGGACCGGTTTCTGGCATTACAGCCGTCTTCGGCCCGGTTTGCTTGAATCCTGATGGTGCAATGAGCAAGGGTCTCACATCTGAGAATACCCTTCCACGCTTAGGGTGGACAAAAATATTTACAACAAGGGGTGGTGATGGACAGAGTCTCTGAATTAAGCAGAAAGCTCTCACCCAGTCAAGAGATCAGGGCTAGATCCAACACCGTTTTTTAGCTCACTGCACCATCCCAGTTTCAGAACCTGGCTGTATGCAAATTAGTCTGTTCCTGTCCCAGTGCATGATGGGAACAGGGCAAACCAAACTACAAAAGCCAATTCTTACACTGGGAAGGAAACAAGCTCCCGGGGACTGGTTTCTGGTATTACAGCCGTCTTCGGCCCGGTTTGCTTGAATCCTGATGGTGCAATGAGCAAGGGTCTCACATCTGAGAATACCCTTCCACGCTTAGGGTGGACAAAAATATTTACAACAAGGGGTGGTGAGGGACAGAGTCTCTGAATTAAGCAGAAAGCTCTCACCCAGTCAAGAGATCAGGGCTAGATCCAACACCGTTTTTTAGCTCACTGCACCATCCCAGTTTCAGAACCTGGCTGTATGCAAATTAGTCTGTTCCTGTCCCAGTGCATGATGGTAACAGGGCAAACCAAACTACAAAAGCCAATTCTTACACTGGGAAGGAAACAAGCTCCCGGGGACCGGTTTCTGGCATTACAGCCGTCTTCGACCCGGTTTGCTTGAATCCTGATGGTGCAATGAGCAAGGGTCTCACATCTGAGAATACCCTTCCACGCTTAGGGTGGACAAAAATATTTACAACAAGGGGTGGTGAGGGACAGAGTCTCTGAATTAAGCAGAAAGCTCTCACCCAGTCAAGAGATCAGGGCTAGATCCAACACCGTTTTTTAGCTCACTGCACCATCCCAGTTTCAGAACCTGGCTGTATGCAAATTAGTCTGTTCCTGTCCCAGTGCATGATGGGAACAGGGCAAACCAAACTACAAAAGCCAATTCTTACACTGGGAAGGAAACAAGCTCCCGGGGACCGGTTTCTGGCATTACAGCCGTCTTCGGCCCGGTTTGCTTGAATCCTGATGGTGCAATGAGCAAGGGTCTCACATCTGAGAATACACTTCCACGCTTAGGGTGCACAAAAATATTTACAACAAGGGGTGGTGAGGGACAGAGTCTCTGAATTAAGCAGAAAGCTCTCACCCAGTCAAGAGATCAGGGCTAGATCCAACACCGTTTTTTAGC
Organism: Lissotriton vulgaris; assembly: GCF_964263255.1. NCBI lineage: Eukaryota > Metazoa > Chordata > Amphibia > Caudata > Salamandridae > Lissotriton > Lissotriton vulgaris. Next base: position 506,538,622 of record NC_141694.1, read on the forward strand.
TCACTGCACCATCCCAGTTTCAGAACCTGGCTGTATGCAAATTAGTCTGTTCCTGTCCCAGTGCATGATGGGAACAGGGCAAACCAAACTACAAAAGCCAATTCTTACACTGGGAAGGAAACAAGCTCCCGGGGACCGGTTTCTGGCATTACAGCCGTCTTCGGCCCGGTTTGCTTGAATCCTGATGGTGCAATGAGCAAGGGTCTCACATCTGAGAATACCCTTCCACGCTTAGGGTGGACAAAAATATTTACAACAAGGGGTGGTGAGGGACAGAGTCTCTGAATTAAGCAGAAAGCTCTCACCCAGTCAAGAGATCAGGGCTAGATCCAACACCGTTTTTTAGCTCACTGCACCATCCCAGTTTCAGAACCTGGCTGTATGCAAATTAGTCTGTTCCTGTCCCAGTGCATGATGGTAACAGGGCAAACCAAACTACAAAAGCCAATTCTTACACTGGGAAGGAAACAAGCTCCCGGGGACCGGTTTCTGGCATTACAGCCGTCTTCGGCCCGGTTTGCTTGAATCCTGATGGTGCAATGAGCAAGGGTCTCACATCTGAGAATACCCTTCCACGCTTAGGGTGGACAAAAATATTTACAACAAGGGGTGGTGAGGGACAGAGTCTCTGAATTAAGCAGAAAGCTCTCACCCAGTCAAGAGATCAGGGCTAGATCCAACACCGTTTTTTAGCTCACTGCACCATCCCAGTTTCAGAACCTGGCTGTATGCAAATTAGTCTGTTCCTGTCCCAGTGCATGATGGGAACAGGGCAAACCAAACTACAAAAGCCAATTCTTACACTGGGAAGGAAACAAGCTCCCGGGGACCGGTTTCTGGCATTACAGCCGTCTTCGGCCCGGTTTGCTTGAATCCTGATGGTGCAATGAGCAAGGGTCTCACATCTGAGAATACCCTTCCACGCTTAGGGTGGACAAAAATATTTACAACAAGGGGTGGTGAGGGACAGAGTCTCTGAATTAAGCAGAAAGCTCTCACCCAGTCAAGAGATCAGGGCTAGATCCAACACCGTTTTTTAGCTCACTGCACCATCCCAGTTTCAGAACCTGGCTGTATGCAAATTAGTCTGTTCCTGTCCCAGTGCATGATGGGAACAGGGCAAACCAAACTACAAAAGCCAATTCTTACACTGGGAAGGAAACAAGCTCCCGGGGACCGGTTTCTGGCATTACAGCCGTCTTCGGCCCGGTTTGCTTGAATCCTGATGGTGCAATGAGCAAGGGTCTCACATCTGAGAATACCCTTCCACGCTTAGGGTGGACAAAAATATTTACAACAAGGGGTGGTGAGGGACAGAGTCTCTGAATTAAGCAGAAAGCTCTCACCCAGTCAAGAGATCAGGGCTAGATCCAACACCGTTTTTTAGCTCACTGCACCATCCCAGTTTCAGAACCTGGCTGTATGCACATTAGTCTGTTCCTGTCCCAGTGCATGATGGGAACAGGGCAAACCAAACTACAAAAGCCAATTCTTTCACTGGGAAGGAAACAAGCTCCCGGGGACCGGTTTCTGGCAATACAGCCGTCTTCGGCCCGGTTTGCTTGAATCCTGATGGTGCAATGAGCAAGGGTCTCACATCTGAGAATACCCTTCCACGCTTAGGGTGGACAAAAATATTTACAACAAGGGGTGGTGAGGGACAGAGTCTCTGAATTAAGCAGAAAGCTCTCACCCAGTCAAGAGATCAGGGCTAGATCCAACACCGTTTTTTAGCTCACTGCACCATCCCAGTTTCAGAACCTGGCTGTATGCAAATTAGTCTGTTCCTGTCCCAGTGCATGATGGGAACAGGGCAAACCAAACTACAAAAGCCAATTCTTACACTGGGAAGGAAACAAGCTCCCGGGGACCGGTTTCTGGCATTACAGCCGTCTTCGGCCCGGTTTGCTTGAATCCTGATGATGCAATGAGCAAGGGTCTCACATCTGAGAATACCCTTCCACGCTTAGGGTGGACAAAAATATTTACAACAAGGGGTGGTGAGGGACAGAGTCTCTGAATTAAGCAGAAAGCTCTCACCCAGTCAAGAGATCAGGGCTAGATCCAACACCGTTTTTTAGCTCACTGCACCATCCCAGTTTCAGAACCTGGCTGTATGCAAATTAGTCTGTTCCTGTCCCAGTGCATGATGGGAACAGGGCAAACCAAACTACAAAAGCCAATTCTTACACTGGGAAGGAAACAAGCTCCCGGGGACCGGTTTCTGGCATTACAGCCGTCTTCGGCCCGGTTTGCTTGAATCCTGATGGTGCAATGAGCAAGGGTCTCACATCTGAGAATACCCTTCCACGCTTAGGGTGGACAAAAATATTTACAACAAGGGGTGGTGAGGGACAGAGTCTCTGAATTAAGCAGAAAGCTCTCACCCAGTCAAGAGATCAGGGCTAGATCCAACACCGTTTTTTAGCTCACTGCACCATCCCAGTTTCAGAACCTGGCTGTATGCAAATTAGTCTGTTCCTGTCCCAGTGCATGATGGGAACAGGGCAAACCAAACTACAAAAGCCAATTCTTACACTGGGAAGGAAACAAGCTCCCGGGGACCGGTTTCTGGCATTACAGCCGTCTTCGGCCCGGTTTGCTTGAATCCTGATGGTGCAATGAGCAAGGGTCTCACATCTGAGAATACCCTTCCACGCTTAGGGTGGACAAAAATATTTACAACAAGGGGTGGTGAGGGACAGAGTCTCTGAATTAAGCAGAAAGCTCTCACCCAGTCAAGAGATCAGGGCTAGATCCAACACCGTTTTTTAGCTCACTGCACCATCCCAGTTTCAGAACCTGGCTGTATGCACATTAGTCTGTTCCTGTCCCAGTGCATGATGGGAACAGGGCAAACCAAACTACAAAACCAATTCTTACACTGGGAAGGAAACAAGCTCCCGGGGACCGGTTTCTGGCATTACAGCCGTCTTCGGCCCGGTTTGCTTGAATCCTGATGGTGCAATGAGCAAGGGTCTCACATCTGAGAATACCCTTCCACGCTTAGGGTGGACAAAAATATTTACAACAAGGGGTGGTGAGGGACAGAGTCTCTGAATTAAGCAGAAAGCTCTCACCCAGTCAAGAGATCAGGGCTAGATCCAACACCGTTTTTTAGCTCACTGCACCATCCCAGTTTCAGAACCTGGCTGTATGCACATTAGTCTGTTCCTGTCCCAGTGCATGATGGGAACAGGGCAAACCAAACTACAAAAGCCAATTCTTACACTGGGAAGGAAACAAGCTCCCGGGGACCGGTTTCTGGCATTACAGCCGTCTTCGGCCCGGTTTGCTTGAATCCTGATGGTGCAATGAGCAAGGGTCTCACATCTGAGAATACCCTTGCACGCTTAGGGTGGACAAAAATATTTACAACAAGGGGTGGTGAGGGACAGAGTCTCTGAATTAAGCAGAAAGCTCTCACCCAGTCAAGAGATCAGGGCTAGATCCAACACCGTTTTTTAGCTCACTGCACCATCCCAGTTTCAGAACCTGGCTGTATGCAAATTAGTCTGTTCCTGTCCCAGTGCATGATGGGAACAGGGCAAACCAAACTACAAAAGCCAATTCTTACACTGGGAAGGAAACAAGCTCCCGGGGACCGGTTTCTGGCATTACAGCCGTCTTCGGCCCGGTTTGCTTGAATCCTGATGGTGCAATGAGCAAGGGTCTCACATCTGAGAATACCCTTCCACGCTTAGGGAGGACAAAAATATTTACAACAAGGGGTGGTGAGGGACAGAGTCTCTGAATTAAGCAGAAAGCTCTCACCCAGTCAAGAGATCAGGGCTAGATCCAACACCGTTTTTTAGCTCACTGCACCATCCCAGTTTCAGAACCTGGCTGTATGCAAATTAGTCTGTTCCTGTCCCAGTGCATGATGGGAACAGGGCAAACCAAACTACAAAAGCCAATTCTTACACTGGGAAGGAAACAAGCTCCCGGGGACCGGTTTCTGGCATTACAGCCGTCTTCGGCCCGGTTTGCTTGAATCCTGATGGTGCAATGAGCAAGGGTCTCACATCTGAGAATACCCTTCCACGCTTAGGGTGGACAAAAATATTTACAACAAGGGGTGGTGAGGGACAGAGTCTCTGAATTAAGCAGAAAGCTGTCACCCAGTCAGGAGATCAGGGCTAGACCCAACACCGTTTTTTAGCTCACTGCACCATCCCAGTTTCAGAACCTGGCTGTATGCAAATTAGTCTGTTCCTGTCCCAGTGCATGATGGGAACAGGGCAAACCAAACTACAAAAGCCAATTCTTACACTGGGAAGGAAACAAGCTCCCGGGGACCGGTTTCTGGCATTACAGCCGTCTTCGGCCCAGTTTGCTTGAATCTTGATGGTGCAATGAGCAAGGGTCTCACATCTGAGAATACCCTTCCACGCTTAGGGTGGACAAAAATATTTACAACAAGGGGTGGTGAGGGACAGAGTCTCTGAATTAGGCAGAAAGCTCTCACCCAGTCAAGAGATCAGGGCTAGATCCAACATGATTCCCATGATGCACTGGGTCAGGGACAGACTGATTTGCATATAGCCAGGTTCTTAGCTGGGATGGGGCAGTGAGATAAATAACCGTGATGGATCAAGCCCTGATCTTTGGACTGGGTAAGAGTGGTCTGTTTAACTCAGACACTCTGTTCATCACCACCCCCTTTTTGTAAATCTGTAAGAAGGACAGCGTGGACTCCCCCCTTCCCCACACTCTCTTCCGCCGGAGCGGATATCCGGCCCCTGGGAAATTCATAGGAGGGGCATATAGCCGTCTCCCCCCTGGGAGGGGCCTATGGCCGTCTCCCCCTAGGCAACCCATCCGTAGTGGGTGCCGCCTCCCTGTGGGAGGGGCCAATGGCCGCCTCCCCCCGGGCGCTCCCATCCATACTGGGTGGCGCCCCCCCTAGGGACCTTGAAATCACTGCTCACCGATCATGACCTTACCGCCCGACCAAAATAAATACGACAGTTGTTTACCTACTAAGGAAAGAAAAAACGCCTAATCTGCCACAGCTTGATGATTCATCAACCTTCTCATTTCTACAAAGGAAAAGTCCTAAAGCACAAGACAATTTATTATTTGATACACTCCTTCACTTCTCTACAAGGGAAAAAAGGCCTACACACATCTATTCAATCAAAGGCATACATCAATGCTGTAAAAATTGTGACCGTATCTCTTTAATACATTCGAATATCACCAAAAATTACTTTATTCAAACAAACATTGCAAAAAGGGGCTTGTGGGTGGGTCAAAATTGCTGCTTGTTCCGTCGAGGGCTCACGAGCAACGGGTGGTGCAGCCTTCCGAGCACTGGAACAAGAGGACGCTTCATTGGATTCCCGCTCTATTTATCCGTCTGCGGAAGGGCGGGGGCCCTCCTCGGGTACGCCCACCTGGGCGCGGTCTTCCGGGCGGGTGTCTAGGACAACCCCTTCTGGGCAGGAAGGGCGTGCTCCGGCTATGCCGCTTTGGGCATACCAGCCGAACCACGCCCCCTGCCCAAAATGGTTTCCCGGGGGGATCGGGGCACCCATCCATACGTTCGGGGGGACCGAGTGGTCTTCCCCCTCCATATGGCCGGGATGCCCGCCACCCCCTCCCAACACCCATTCCCCATGGGAGGAGACAGACACAAGTTTGAGCTTTTGGAAGGCGGGGGGGAGTTACCCCCCCGGACGTATTTATTAAAATATGAAACAAAATTTAAAACTTTAAATTAAAACGTTTCATAAATTATGTACAATTTTTCTTTCATAAAATTTTGATGAAGACATGTTCTTTGGCTAACCTTAACAGATCTCTAATACAAAGGTTTCCTAGCCGAGTCTAGCATCCTGAAAATGCATGACATTCTAAAATAAAATTGTACATCCTAGCATTAAGGGCCAACGGCAAGGTCTTAACCGGTGTCAGATCCCTACTACCAAATTCCCGCCATCACGGTGTGAGTGGCGCATGCGCAGAGGACTTTACCCTCGTTGCCAACTGTAACTTCCCTTGTCGTGGGGGCCCCCCTTCACTCGACGCCATCTTAAAGGTCGTCCGAGTTCCTGTGTGAGGTATCTGTAAGAAGGACAGCGTGGACTCCCCCCCTTCCCCACACTCTCTTCCGCCGGAGCGGATATCCCTCCCCCGGGAAATTCGTAGGAGGGGCATATAGCCGTCTCCTCCCTGGGAGGGGCCTATGGCCCTCTCCCCCTAGGCGACCCATCCGTAGTGGGTGCCGCCTCCCTGTGGGAGGGGCCAATGGCCGCCTCCCCTCGGGCGCTCCCATCCATACTGGGTGGCGCCCCCCCTAGGGACCTTGAAATCACTGCTCACCGATCATGACCTTACCCCCACAGGCCGGATAGTTGACCGACTATCCGTCCCCCCCCTCACCTCCTAAAGGTCATGCCTCCTCAATCCCCTTAGCCATGCTATGAAGCCTCCTATGAGTAAATCATTCCCCGCCCTGGACAGGTGAACCCCATCATTTAAGTAATAGTGAACACCCCGAATACACCCATGGGGAATGCTTTGCAAATGTGCGGAACAAAACAATTTCCCAATTTTATTGTTGACCCTTTTTACCGAGTGGTTCAATGCTGTTACAGAGAAACCCCCCTGCCAAACTCTCCTGGGGATCATGTGGGACCAGGCAATTGTGCACCCCGGGAGCCTCCTAGCCAACCAGCTGACTGCCGACAATATGTGTTCCACTAACACCTGTCTTCCCAGTCTTACCAAGTCATTGCCCCCCAAGTGCACTATGATTACAGATGGCGGTGACCTTTGCCGCCCTAAGAGACCCTCCACAAATGATTGCAATTGGTCAAAACAGAGGCCTCCCTTTCCATGGAAGGTCACTCTGAACCCGTATTCCCCAGATGCGTGAGTCGCGTCACCTGCCATGAATACTTCCCCGGCGCGCCTCACGTATGAGTGGCCCACGACCCATACCACTTGCTCTCCAGTCGGTGATCCTTGACCGCTGGTCCTTTGGTGATGGGTTGATTCCAAATTCCGCCCCGCGTCACAGGCTTGGCTTGCCAAACTGTAATTCAAACAAGACAACAAGCGTGAGTGCATTTCATCAGTCTTTTACAACATGTGCAGTCGCACATACCTCTTGAAACAGTTCGAGGACCAACGGCCTAACTGTTTCACTTCTTCCGCACCCAGACCCCGAGCCGTAGCCTCAGTAGCGCCCCCTATTCTAAATTAGTGAGTCCCAAAATCGCACAGGTTCATGCCCGCCGCAGCAATTGTAAGTGCCAGCACCCTCTGAAACTGAAATTTCGTCAACGGGGTGCCATCCTTGTGTCTAAGCAGGCTCCCTCCCCATGTTGCCGGCCTCTGAGCCAGGTAGTCCTCTAAATACCTTATCGGGCAACTGGGGCTCCCTCGGGCACGCTGCACAATAACACTACTCCCCAGAGCTTCCTGGTCTGTCTTGGACCTGGCTATCGAGATTAGCATCGAATCACCCCGTATTTGAACGTGATCCCTGCATAGGCCTCCCTCCATATCCTTCTTGTTCCTCGCCGCAAGTTCACTTACCCGCATGGCCCCATGGAATGTCAATGCGAAAGCCGCTCGGAACAGAACTACCTCGGAAGGGGAGGAGCATGTCTCATCAAGTTTTGCTAGTAGCAGAGACAATCTCTCTAAACCAATCGGGTGCCTTGTATCTTGTCTGCAACCCTCCAGGCGTTGCCAACCGCGGAGCGCCTTCCTGACTAAGAAGGAACCCGTCGGGTCCCGTATGCCATGGAGCTGTGCCATGAATGATATGGCCGCCCTATGTCTGTTGGCAGTTGCGGCTGATCGGCCTTCTTTATGAAGCGCCACTAAGAACCCCAGGAAGGATTACTCCTGCCCCCAGCTATGTCTCCCTGCCGGCCCTAAAAAGGCGCAGTATGAACGAAACGCTCCCTCATAGGCTTTCCTCGTCCTGGGCGCTAAGCTGGCTGCCACGAGGTCCTGTAATCCGGGGCACCGATCAGCCATAGTGCTTCGGGGTACGGTGCCGCCACTAGGTCCGCTGTAGGTAGATAGCCCCTGAAAGCCTGCATGTGTGAACAAGAGAGTGCATCAGCTGCATTATTCAGTACACCCGGCACATGTTTTGCCCTGAACTGTACATTCAATCTCATGCAACGTAATACAATCTCTTTCAACAGCCTCAAGATCCACTTGCAGCGTGCTGCCTGCTGATTAATGCACTCGACCACTGTCATGTTGTCAGACCAAAACACTACTGAGCAGTCCCTAAAATCTTGTGGCCATGCCAACAGAGCCACCCAAATGGGAAATAGCTCCAAGAACCCAATGTTACCTGTTAGGCCACTGGAGTGCCACCACGTCGGCCACAATTGCGCCGACCATCGGTTACCAAAGATTGCGCCAAATCCCACGCTCCCAGCTGAGTCGGTCCATAAACCCAGTTCATCAGACGATGCTGGGGGTTTGTTCCACGCCACCCGACCGTTGAAGTCCGCCAGAAATGCCAACCAAATGCGCATATCCTGGCGAACCTCTGCCGACAGTCTCGTGCGGTGGTGTCCCTCCTTAAGGCCGGCCATAGCCTGTGCAATGGAACGTGAGAAGGGGCGAGCCATCGGTATTACTCTTAATGCAAAGTTAAGCTGGCCCACTGTTTGTTGTAACTGGTGGAGGGTCACCTTCTCTTTACCCAGGCATTGTATTAAGGAAGCCCTGAACTTGGCCACCTTCTCCATTGGCAGACGGAAGCATCCCTCCACAGAATCGAGCTCAATTCCCAGAAACTTCAGTGAAGCAGATGGCCCCACTGTCTTACCTGGTGCCAATGGGACCCCAAACTCCTGCATGAGAATGCAGAAGTCCTGCAGTGCTTGTGCACATTTCGTAGTGCCTGCCGGCCCTAAGAACAGGAAGTCGTCTAAATAGTGCATCACCTGCCTATGCCCTGTGGCCTCGGTGAACGACCATTCCAAAAAACAGCTGAACATTTCAAAATAAGCACAAGAAATCGAGCAGCCCATGGGCATGCATTTGTCCATGTAATACTTCCCTTGAAACGTAAATCTCAGCAAGCGCTGGTCCCGCGGGTGTACCATGATAGAGCATGATAGATCGGGCAACACTTCAGGTTTACGTTCCCCATTACTGCTGTAAATAAAGAAAAGGCCTTCACCCAGTTCGCTATGGTCTCGTCGACCCTAAATTCCGCCATCTTGGCCCGCCATACGCTGGGGTGACATAAATCTTTCTGGGTCTTTGCGTACTCTATCTCACGATGATCGGTCAACAGTGAAAACATATTGATATATTTGTCCCCCCATATCATTTCCTTCGTGGCCGCCGGGATGTGCTGGGCCAACCTCTCCCGCCTCGAAGGCACTGAACTCCACCCCACCATTGGTAATGGGTTCTTACCGGGTTCAACCGCCGTGTCCACTGCCTTTTCACGACCATCTGCCGACACTACCGGTGTCACCTGTGGGGGAATATAAGGTACATTCGCCGTCCCGGCTTCCCTTGACTGCCGTAACTGCTCAATTATTATTCTGGCTTCTTCGGCCGGATCCCCCGCAGCCGCTGCCCCCCTGTTTTCTTCTTTAGCCAGGGTAACACTGCCGCTAACTGAAGGGCCAGTTCTGGGGGCATCTGATCATCCTTAACCGGGGTTATCACAATGGGGATTGGTAAACCCACATCCAGACCTGGTACCGGGGAGTCCACCGGTGCTACTGGGCCAGCTGGGGGCACCTACGGGACTGGGCCCTCTTCAGAACCCGCCCTCTTCTTACTACGCTTCCCCCTACCCTCTGGGCGACATCAAGCAAGGCCGGTCCTATCACTTTCTTAGGCCGCCCCGCGAGGTTGTTCTGGGCTGCTATATGTTTCTTAACCTCTGCCAAGCCCCGACCGATCGAATCCACTTTACCCAGTTTTCGGTCCATTACCGCCATTCGGTTCACCAGGGTGCGTAGCAACTTCTCCATCTCGGAGCTCTTTCCCGCTTTTTTGCCAGACATGCCTTCGGTTACTCCGTCCGACTTGATCGACAAGGTCCTAGATCCTTCACACGCCTGACACTGAAAAAGCAACAACAAAGATTACAAGTTCTCAAAATTGCTGCTTGTTCCGTCGAGGGCTCACGAGCAACGGGTGGTGCAGCCTTCCGAGCACTGGAACAAGAGGACGCTTCATTGGATTCCCACTCTATTTATCCATCTGCGGGAGGGCGGGGGCCCTCCTCGGGTACGCCCACCTGGGCGCGGTCTTCCGGGCGGGTGTTTAGGACAACCCCTTCTGGGCGGGAAGGGCGTGCTCCGGCTACGCCGCTTTGGGCATACCAGCCGAACCACGCCACCCGCCCAAAATGGTTTCCCGGGGGGATCAGGGCATCTATCCATACGTTCGGGGGGACCGAGTGGTCTTCCCTTTCCATTATTCCTGCTGCCTACAAATATTAGACACATATTGAAGGGAGACAGCTATGTAGGGTACATCATACCTGGCAGCTATAGTGTCTCTTTTCCAGTCATCCAGATTACCATCTAGTTATTGGAGAAATCTGTATATGCCTGTGTCGGTGACTTCTCACACATGGTAAGAATGTAGATCGGAAATTGCAACCCACTATGATTGGCTACAGTCGCATGCATGGTAGCCTGCTGGGGTCAGCAGCCCACCATATCTGTGATTACTTCAAAATAAGAAAATCATTTTTTTCCATTACTTGAAAACATGATGCTTTTTTTGAAGAAAATAAAATTTGCAAACCTTTTTTAGCAGTAGACAGTGGACCCATGGATCATTGCCTACTGCTAAAATGTTTTGTAAATATTCAAAAAAGGGAAGGCTCTATTGGGGAGCACTTCTGTTTCAAAATGACTTACCATCCCCTTGGAGGAGGTGGTAAAATACTAATGTTTTGCGACTGGATTTTGGTTGCAAAACATCAATACAAACCTTAGTGAATAGGTATGTGGAAAGAATGCCCTTAACACACCCCTTCCAAATTCTTATTAAATATGTATTTTCAGGCCCAAATTGTGATTCAGTAACATATTAGCGAATTAGAATGTGGGTTTTGTAAATCAAGAACTGCCGTTTTATGAATCGGAGACTTGCTAACCTGAAATTGCTTTGTGCATGAGGGCCCATTTTCCAAAATGAGTAACAGACAGTAAATACAATGAAATAAAACTTCTGTGGCTTTTTTCATAAATGTGGCATTTGCCAGGCAAATATATGGACCCTGTCTGATAACATACCTGGAGGGTTTAACCCCAGCCCTGCTCTGATTTGCGACCTTGATCTGTCTCTGGGGAGGGGACTTTAATGGAGTGCCCAATGCAGACATGAGCCAATCAACCTCCCACTCCCTTAGGGGACTCATATGTAATTGCAGCCTCAAGATCATGAAACAATGGGCCATAAATTCTCACGTAGTCGAGGCAAGGCATGCAAACTACCCTCAGACTAGAGACTTCTCCTTCTACTCTAGACTACATGCCCTGCATGATTGAATTGGACTGTTATATTGTGACGCTGAAGCAGGTTAGAGGGTGATGGATGAGAAATATGTAGGGTGAGAATAAACAACGTTGAAGTAGGGTCCTAGGGCTAGATTAACGACCCAACAGACACATGCCCAGTTAACACTTATACAAACGAAAGAAGTATCTGAGGGTCAGAGTGAAACTACAATCCTATTGTGAAAACATCAATTGGTGTACCGACGGGAAGGTAGGAGCCGGGTGATGTTATTTGACCAAGTGGTGCGCAATGCAATAACAAATTTTGGGTTTCCGGCCGGGAACCCGAGCGAATGCGTACATACAATCTGCAAGGGTGAAATGTGTGCTCGTTTAATGAAATCAAAATCGAGCACGTAGTTTACTACAGTTGAGCTCCGACTGGGTAATCATACATATGCGCTATAACGATTTTCATGTCCCGCGTACCGTAATTTTATGAAGCTGAATGCGGATATGAATATACAAGAAATTATGAGTCGCTGATTGAGAAATATGTGTTTGGTGATTATACTTCACTGAGTAGTTCAAAAAGTCGATGCCTATCTGTACTTTTTACTAAAAAGCGTCGCCATGACATATCTCTACAGTTGAACCAACAATATTAGAGGCTAATTATGAGCCAATTGATATCCTTTTGTTCACTCTAATACGCCTTAAGTGAACAAAATATTGATGCAAAACTGAGTCTGTGAAAGATGTGTGGCCTAATGGTGTGAGTTTAAGTGTCTTGTTTTGTGTTTTTTACTAGAGCGGTGCTCCTCATACCTGAGCAGCAGCCAGGTGGGGTGATGCTATTCCTCCTACTAATTAGGTAAGGTGGCTAAAAAAACGTAGTTTTGAGAAAATGGTGATATCGTGACCATTTCGATATAACCAAATATCCAAAATGTATGGCTAAACAAAATGTGTATGCCTTTCTACGACCCTACTGTGTTCTCATTTGTTTTTGGGTGTGTTTATTTTCCCTTCACTAACTACTGGGGAGAAGATTGAACGAATTTGAGAAAAATATGCAGGTGATATTTTTCCTTTTCTTGCACAGTAGTCATTAACATCTAGGTCCTGAGGAAAGCAGTGACATATTTAGAGTCACAAATGCTGAAACATGTTGACCCTACTGACCGGCAGATATTATGTTAAATCTGCTTGTTTTGTCACTTTTTAATATTAGGAGTATTGAGGGAACCCAATAAAATTTTCTCTAATCCACTCAATAATTACCTAATTTTAATATTGCACCTTTTTCACAAATTTATTTTTGGCTGTGTAATTCAGCTACCCACAACAAATAATTCTCTGGTCCTCTTAGTACAACTTTGGATTCCTCTGAAGTTGTTTTTCTATCAATACGACACTGATAGACATACTGCACCCTCTCCTGGGTAAGGAGAGCCCAAATGATGTAGGGCGGTACCGGGCGGGAGCTGATGGGCACTTTTTTCAAATTTGAGAATTTGAGTGCAGCATGACACATAGTCACATTAAATTGTTTATCTCATAGCACACCAAATGATGTTTTCACAATAGGATTGTAGTTTCACTCTGACCCTCGGATACTTCTTTCGTTTGTATAAAAATATGTAGGGTGCCCATTGTCGGACCATTATCCACTGACATTCTCTCTCTGTTCGGGTCCGCTGAGCTCATGAATACCTATATGACGCCACACCGTGGAGGCGCTAAGATATCCTGGCTTCTAGGGCACAGTTTGAGATCACATAGATTACTATTTTACTGAGAAAGATGGTACCAATCTGTCCCCAAATTAGAATGGGACACTCTTAAAGTGGTTATAAGAGATTTGTGCCTCAAAAACACATACAGGGTATACAAGGTATTGGTGAGAGAATTGGGAGGCGTGGAAGACAGTATTAGAGACCTTGAACTAGAGGTGGCTCATAACTAAGGGCTCACATAAAAGTTGCATTATTGTAGGAGGGAACACAGGGAGAACCTGGACAAATTAGGTTATAATGGTCACAGGAAATGTATGGCCTGCCAACATGGAAAATTGACAAGGAGGGACGATTGATAGTCTTCAGAGAAGGGTGTGTCCTAGTCTTCAGAGCAGGGTGTGTCACCATAGGCGCCATATGTACGAAATGGGGACATTGATTGCACCCAAGAGAGCATCAAAGCCACAATTATGGAGTACTATAGTGCTCTGTTTACTGCCCCAGAGGTGAATGGGGAATCACTAGTGAGAGGCCACCTAGATGAGATCACATTGGCTCACCTTACTCAAATACGAGGGCTTCATTTGGAAGAGCCAATTTCGCCTGAGGAAATCAATTTGGTGTTAAAACAAATCACTATGGGTGAGACACCAGGCAATAATGACTTGCCCACTGAATATTACCCTGTCTATGTCTCAAGTCTGGGTCTGTATCTATTATCGGTGCTAGAGGTGGCCAAAACTAAAGGCTTACTACCAACTGTCATTAGAGAGGGCTCACTGGCTGTCCTTTGCAAAGTGGGTCGGGCCCCTTAGAGGTCAGATTATTCCGTCCTTTGTCCTTGATCAACCCGACTGCAATGTACTGGGGAATACCAAATTAATTGATGCCCAGTATGTATTGGTGCAAAGTGATCAGGATGATTTTATACTGGCGTGCAACGCTTTCCTCAATCTATGGAGGCTATTCATTATCATGGAGTTTTCCAGAGCAGAAGGGAAGGATCACTGGGTAGCCTCTTTTGATATAGAAAATGATTTAGACACGTTAAGCTGGCCATTTCTGTTGGAGGTGTTACACAGAATGGGACTGGGCCCAGACCTACTATGAGTAACAACATATATACGGCAGCCCTACTGGGTTTGTCAGTCACACATCATGACTCAATCTTGCTTCACTATCTGAATGAATGCTAATAGTCATAGGCATACATTATATTGGCAAACATTCATTGCTCAATTAATTAATTAATTAATTGTGGGTTTATATAGCGCTAGGATAGACTCCCGGAGGAGTATCTCCGCGCTTCGACCGCTGCGAAACCCTTCCTGGCTTCCCTGAGAGATGGTCCCTTAATGGGTATCTCCAGGGTGAGACCAGGCATCCCCGGCGGTCTGGTGGGGCCGTTAGTGCAGATGAGGCAAGCTTATGCCCAGAGTTGCCGAGTGTGATCGCTGATCAGAGTGGGCACCGAGGCGAGAGAATTATCGAGTCCGCTGACCCTGGTCCAGAAACCTGCCGCGTCGGGAATCGAACCCTGGTCCCGGGCCGTCCTCTGCTCTCGGGTCTGCCGCCTCTAACCGGTGAGCCACACTACTGCACAGCCACACTACTCAATCACCATATTTTCAATAAAGCATATTGAATTCAAAATAGCATGCATGTGTGAGTCTTTCTTTACAAACTACAGGCCACAAATTGTAGCAATAGGACCAACCACAAGGGGTTACCATGGCCTGAGCCATAAGTCCTTTAGTTAATGAAAAACCTCTCATGGGTCCATGAATTCAATGCTCACTGAAAATTAGAGCAAAATCATAAGGCATTTCAGGGGCTGCTAAACTTTTTGCAGTCACCCACAACACTGATAACAAATATGGCCACCATGGGGCATTATGGAGAGCTCATCAGTTCTTGCTTGGTTAATATATGATGAGTGTCCCCCGGCGGAGGTAAAGTGGCTTTGAGATGATTTCTTTTTGTATTCTCTTCTTGGTTTATGAGTGCCCCAGTCCAGCCTTGAGAACCCACAAACTCCTCCTTTAGATGTGGGGGTTGGGAGGAGTCCAATGTCCCCGCAACTGAAGCCGGCTCTCTCCACACACCTTACTCTTGTGGGCCACTTAGGAGGAGCCTGTATTTTTTCTTCTTCTTTAGTGCAGGGAAGTAAGCCTTTCTTGTTCTTCTGCCCCCAACTGTAGCTTAGTAATTCCTCGACAGGCAGGGAATTGATTGGCAGGACCCACACACTCCAAAAACAAGGGTAAGGGGGGAAAATATGCCTGACCACATGACTCTGCTGTCTCAGGTGAATGGGGTACCCTGGGATTCCACATTGGGTTGGGCCAGGTGGATGTGATCCCTGGGGTGTTAAAGTGGCTCAGGGTGGGGACAGCACTTATGCCCCATTCCTAGGTAAAATTACAGCTGTGCCATCCCCCAGGACCTGGCCTACACTGGCAGCATTTTCAGACATCCAGCAATGCCCCGAGCTCTTCCTTTGTCTTTTATTCAAATATTTAAAATGGCATATCTCCGGCCCCAGTGGACACATTTTCTTTCTCAGCTTGTTTCACTCCTGCTGCCCAGGCCTAGCCACCAGCAGCATTTTCACCAGACCTTCTATCCAATTAAGAAGGTATTTTGCAGGGGGCTATGTCTCCTGGCTCCCTGTGCCAGCCTACATGTCTGCCTACCGACAGTTGTTCCTCTCTGACTATTTGGGACATTCTATGCAGCCCCTCCACAACCAGCCTGCAGGACACCAGGCTTGCCACTCCCTAGGCACCAGAGCCTCCTTGCCACTAGATGGAAACCTAAGGATGTGGTGGAGTCCAGATCCTTTCCCCGACTGGTCGTTACGAGGCATAGGGAGGGCAGCACAACTGTCCCTTGAGAGACCAATTCTAGTCCTCGGAGTCAGATGGAGTGAAAATGTTTAGTCCATTCTTGCAGGACATCAGATATCTTCTCCCTCCTGCTGGGCAAAAATTTGCGATCATCGCTTCCTGGGGCCAGGATCTTCTGAACTGTCTCTCTCTTGTGCAGCAGTGATTAAAAGGGGGGAACTGTTCTAGCGACTGTGCAGCCCTGGCCAATCCTAAGATGTCACATCCTCCCTCGATCTCTGTCCCAACCCTCCAGCTCAACCTTTTTCTGGTAAGGGCTCCTCTGAGGGACTTAGCTCCAACCATAGCTGTCACCACTTCCTGATCACTTCTCACCAAACCTTTAAAGGTGAGCCCCTCCTGTCATAGCTCCAGAGGTGTTGCAGTTCTTGAGGTTTAGGGTCCCTACTTTCTTCGAGTGCCTGGGATGTTCTACCTTAGGGGCAGTTTGACAAGCTAATTATCGGATGCAGATTTTCTCCCTACACATTTATTACCCAGAAACTGAGTAAATCACTGTTCAATAGACCTTTTGTTTGGGGAGGCCTTTGTTACCCCTCCTGGGTAACAGTGTAATTAATGGCTTAGTAGGAGTTTGACAAAAGATTGAAATGTGATTATGAACTGGGCCATAGAAATATGTCTAACTTTGATTTAACATAATATTTGCTGTAGTGTGTTGGGGACTGCACTGTGCATGTTTATCCACAGTTTAGAATCTTGTTGGACCCTGTAGGCCTGTGAAGAGTGAAACTGTACTTTAGAGCAGTGTTTGCCTATTTGTATAATGCTGTGAAAACACAACACATTCTCCATGAAGCACTATAGACCTACACTATAATTTCTAACTCATAATATAGGACCTATCCCTGGTTGGTACTAATCCTTGTGATGGAGCAAGGATTGGCATGTTTAGCGTCTTGCTTGTATCATGAACCTCAAATAATGTTAATAAAAGTAATAAACATGTTTCGTCTTACTAATTTTGCAAATTTTTTCATTATACGGGGTGTTAGAAACGGGATCCTGGCTGGCCAAGACTCGCGTCAAGGTCAGTCAGGGATCACCATTCCCAAGGTCAGGGCAAGGGAGTTACACGCCAAGATAACCCCTACTCGCCCTCTAGGTAACGTGGCGCGAGCAGCAAGGCTAAACTTGGAGGCGATGTAAGTTAAGTATTTGCGCACGCACCCCAGCAACAACACCCAAGGCCCACCACAAAGGAAACTCCACACAAGGTTATATAAAAAATAGCCTTTGTATTACACCAAAATACATTAGATAAAACACACACTTTACAATGTGCCAGAGGCACGGGCAGAATTTACAGGGGATATTTACAAGACAGGGCCACCTGGACCACTGTCAGGAATCAGCACTTTCAGAAGTAACACTTTTTAGAAATAGCACTTAGAATTATCACTGTAGCGCAAAAATAACATACAACCAGTCACTACTGGTACCAGGCGAGCACCACCTATGCAACCCTCACTATCTTAGGAGATTACACTAGGGAACCTGGGCTCTGCTAGCACCACCTGTACTAGCAAGGAAACAACCACCTACATATCACACTACCTGTAGGGGTGTAAGAACATAACACATGATGCAATGCATAACATTCATTCAGAGGTGTAAGGAGGGAAAACACATGACGCATAAACAATACATTCAGAGGTGCAGAGAAAGTACAATTGCGCCAAACTCACGTAAGTCACCACCTGTGACTGTCCCTAGGCCCTCTGGCCTTGTTGGGGCTAGGACGCCCTGTGTCCAATGTCAGGGGGCCTAAACGTTGCAGTTGCCCACAAAGTGCTGGGCAACTGTGTAGCAATTGATGGGGCAAAACACACGTGGGAGCCTCGCAGGCTCTGTGCCCTAGAGCAAAGATGTGCCCCCTAGAGCCTCGCTGGGCTCTTAACACAAATGTGGCGCTGTGGAGCCTCTCTGGGCTCTTAAACAACAATGGGGGGCTCAAGAGCCTCTCTGGGCTCTTCAAAACAACTTTGGCGCCTGGAGCCTCTCTCCGGGCCCTAAGAAATAAATGTGGCCCTCCAGAGCCTCACTGGGCTCTACACAAGTGTGCCGCCTTGGTGGAGTCTCCCACGGGGGACTCTGAGCGTGCAATTGCCCCCTTGAGCCTCGCAGGCTCTATGCCCAGCTGTCGCCTTTTGGAGCCTTCTGCAGGCTCGACACACCAAAGGGGAGGGGCGCGGGCACCAGCAATGTACCCCGACGGCCCCCCCTTTCCCAGTTGCTCACTCACCGGCTGTCGGTAGCTGCTGCGGCGGCTGTCGGCAGAGAGCTCCCGCTCCTCGGGACTCTCCTCACAGGCTGCAGCTGGAAGGCTCCCGCCTCTCCCACGAGACGGGCCAGAAGTCCGGGGCTCTCCTCTCACTCGGGAGCCTCGGCAGGACGTGCAGGCTGCTTCCTGCTTCTCCGCCTGGCCCCGTCACGCTGCAACTTGCCTGGCTTACTGCCTCGGGTGTCCGCCAATGGCAGCGCGGCCCCGAGCAGGGAGGCGGGCACTTCCGGGTCGCACTTGGCAGCGGCCCGGCAACGTTTTTAAACACCCCGGGCTGCAGCGGTGAGTCTCCCAGGCACGAAGTCGAGGTGGGCACTCGCTATAATGGGCACGAAAATAGCGGCACGGTCCCTGGCGAGGTGGGCACTCGCCAGGGTCTTCAAAAATCGGCAAATTAGACGGCAAATGCCGGGTGGGCACCGGCTCGGGACAATAAAGCGCCCTGAGGCGCTGGCAGGAAATCGAGCGCGCTCTCGGCGCTAGAGGGGTGACCACAGCGCTCCCAAGCGCTGCAAGCAAAATAAAGCGCTCTTAAGCGCTAAAAGGCAATCAAAAGCGCTCCCAGGCGCTAGGGGCCAACAAGCCCAGCAAAAGTCCTTTCAAGGGCAGGGGGCAAGGCTGGGCCCAGAGCCAGCACACTGGGTCTCCAGGCAGGGAGACACCCCAAGTGGCGGTCCTCTGGCCCAGCAGCAGCAACAGCAGCCCCCTCAGGATCCTGGAACAAGAACAAGTTCAGTGGGGACACAGCCCCATTTTTATACAGTGCATTCCTTTGTCCAAGGGTGCAGAGTGGGGGCGGAACCAGTCGCAGCTGGTTCTTGAGTACTCTGTTTACCTCAACCACCCTCTCTATTCACTGGCAGGGCTTGGGTCATTAGACGCACCACAGGGGGGCGGAGCCAGCATTGTGTGGGGAAAACCCAGCCCCTCCAGGACACAGGTACACTCCTCCCACACATCACTCATGCTAATCTCCCACTCACCACCGGGGCAGACCCATCCAGACTTCCTGGAGCCTGGCATGCCAGCCAGCTCCAGCCAATCACACGCCAGCACCCTCACAGCACACGTACAGCCATGTCTAGAAATGGCGCTCCCCTACTAGACACATACATGCTGCATACACCATCTCGCAGCATTCACTCTCACGAGTTCACACATACCAGACTCAAGCCTGTACACCCCACGCATCAGGAACTACCAGGGACACATACATTCCCCATGCATTCCTATGGACGGGCAGGCCTAGCTCAGCACATGCACTCAGAGTGCGCACGCACTTTCCACTGGGACACAGTGAAAGTGCGCAGAATCCCTAAAATCATCATTGCCAGGTCACCATTTCACGCAAAAAGTCTAGGGGTGAACCTGCCCTAAGGGCCAAAGTCCAACACAACCCCCCTCCAGCCAAAACGCAGGGTAGAACAATCACCACCGTGATGGACTTCCCTGCTTGGGGCGATAGAACACGGACGCGGGCCCGCAACTGCAGGGACACCCTCCTGTTCTATGCCACGGTGAACCCATGGGATTCCTTCTCAACACATTGTCTGGACCAACTGGGCTACCCCACTGGTACTCCCAAGCTGTCCGCGGCCAGGACCAGGCCCTGGGCCACCCAGGTGCCACCGGTCCTTGCCTATTCACAGAGTGGGGGGTAGTAACCCCTGGTACGTAGTAGCCATTCTCCACTCTTCCTGTCTGCAAGACAGGACTAGACTGCCACTGGTTCACCAGCCTTTGGTCTACAACCTCAGGCGGACCAGGAGTCTCAGGGAAGGCTCTCCTCCCCCTACCTCTTCTTCTAGGGTTCCTCCTCCTCCGGCGAGGGGTACACCTAGCACGCCATTCCAACCCAGGGTTTAACCCCTCAGGTTGCACCGGGGTCAGAGGTGGGCTCTCCCACCCTCTGCACCCCCTTCCAGAGGTCTGCCCTCTCCCAACTGGAGAAGTTCCTCTGGAAGAACCGGTCAGGACACTGGTTACAGTCGTCCTACCCTTCAGGTCAGGCTGAACCTGAACCTGGCCTCCCAACCTCCGGTCTAAAACCTTTGGCGGAATAATTGCCTGGCACTCCAGGACTTCTGGGGACTCACACGCAATCCCCCTGAGGCTGACACATGACCCATGTGTCGTGTGACTGTCTGCCTGGCGCAGATCTCCCGCCTCCTGTCCACCTGACAGTGCGCAAAGATCCCTCAGCACAGAAGTGGCGCCACCCGGGTCCCCCCAAGAAGATCTAGCCCAACTGGCTAGTCTCTGGTCCACTGGTGCATCCACTGGGAAACTCATCCCCCAATCACTCCTCACTTCGGACTTCTGTGCACTCCCTCCTGGAGTAGCACTGCCGGACACTGGAACCACTGGAGCTCTAGTTACAGATGCTCCAGGTTCCCTAGACACTAGGAGATCATCCTCAAATGGACTAACAGGACAGCCTAGGTCCCGAACCTGGTGTTCCCTTAAGAAACCATCCAAGTCCTGAGGCAGGGCTTTGGGCGTCTGGGGACCCTCGGTCTCCCCCTCACTCCTGCTCCACTGAGCCAGGCAGTGAGCCCCTACACCCTCCTCGCTATCCTGGGACCTAGCTGGACTACACTGAGCCTCCTCCACCACGCTGGGCTGGAGGATACCTGAACCACTACTTTTGGAGTCACTCCCTAATGACTCTAGAGAACCTCTAGCACTCTCCCAGCGGTCTGCTTCATCTGCAAGCTCACATGCGTCAGACAATCCACACCCCAACAGGTGTGTGCGCAACCCTGGAGAACAACAACTGAGCAACTGCTCTCTGAGAAACATATCAAACAATAGGTCCCAATCACATTTCGTGGGCTCCCGTACCCAATCACACAGGGCTCCACAACAGTCATCCTCAAAATCTACCCAAGACTGGTGAGACGGTTTCCTAAGGTTCCTAAACCTCAACCTATTCTCCTCCTCTGGGGAAACAGGAACCATACTCGGGGGACTGGGAGTGGGATTTCCTACACTGAAATCTATGTAGCTGCCACCACTGGACTCAACCCTCCCTGGAGAATCCAGACAAGCAACACTGCGCGCAGGGGATAGTCCACCCTCCAGAGCTACTTTGCCTCTGGTGGAGGCCCTCTCAGCCTCCTCCTGCGCTAAGACCCTCTCAGTCTCTAGCTGTTGCTTCTTAACCTCCAGCTGTTGCTTTCTAACACCCAGCTGTGCCATAGCCTGGGCATGCTCCAACCTGAGCTTTTCTAAAGCCAGCTGGTGCTCCCTTTCTCTCCTCCTATCTTCCAGCTCCTCTGGGGACAGGGAAAGGGATGAGGCGCTGCCTCCTACACTGGACCCAGCAAGGGACTCCCTATCTATGGGGTCCTCACTATCTGCTGGCATCCCTGTGCTATCATCTTCTTCCTCCTCTTCTGAATCTTCAGGGCTCCCCACAGACCCACCACCCTCCTGGTGTGAGGCCCGGGCCCTTTCCTCACTGCGCTCAAGATCCCATTGATCCTCTTGCCATTTGACCATGCATCTCCTAAGTGCATACCAGCCTGACTGATCCGCCCCTATGCCTCTCTCTTCACAGAACTTTCTCAGCTCCCACACACCGTATGTGGCTAGATCATTGAAATCAAAAACAAGCTCCATTCTGGCAGACGTTCTGGTGAAAAGATTACACAGGGAACCTAGGGGTCTGAGCTAACACAGGAGTACACAATTCACAAAGGTTCAGCAAGTTCCCTCTCCCAGAGAACTCACACTCACTTGCCTAGTGCCACACACCATTCATTCACACACAACCCCCCCCTCGGACTGGTAAGGCAGTTTCTACCACCCCTGATACCTCAACCTGACCACACGTGACACAGGTACCAAACTCTGGGCGCGGGGCAGGGGAACAAATGTACTGGACACAATTAAACAATGATACCTTCAGGAGAAGAAAATAATGGAACTTCAAAAACAATAATCCCCTAAAATGTGGTCATCTAAAATGAAGAGTTTTGTAATGTGGCCTGTCGCCACTGTGGTACAACGCAAACACAAATTCTCATCCTCACCGCTTGCCGCCAATGTTAGAAACGGGACCCTGGCTGGCCAAGACTCGCGTCGAGGTCAGTCAGGGATCACCACTCCTAAAGTCAGGGCAAGGGAGTTACACGCCAAGATAACCCCTACTCGCCCTCTAGGTAACGTGGCGCGAGCAGTCAAGGCTAAACTTGGAGGCGATGTAAGTTAAGTATTTGCGCACGCACCCCAGCAACAACACCCAAGGCCCACCACAAAGGAAACTCCACACAAGGTTATATAAAAAATAGCCTTTGTATTACACCAAAATACATTAGATAAAACACACACTTTACAATGTGCCAGGGGCACGGGCAGAATTTACAGGGGATATTGTACAAGACAGGGCCACCTGGACCACTGTCAGGAATCAGAAGTAGCACTTTCAAAAATAGCACTTAGAATGTAAAATCTTTAGCACCAACATAGCACACAATATAAAAATAGAGCGCACAACCAGTAATCACTGGTAACCAGGATCTCACTAGCACCACCTGCACTAGGGAGAAAACAACCACCTAAGTATCACAATACCTGTAGGGGTGTAAGAACATACACATGATGCAATGCATGACATTCATTCAGAGGTGTAAAGGCACATGACGCATAAACAATACATTCAGAGGTGCAGAGAAAGTACAATTGCGCCAAACTCACGTAAGTCACCACCTGTGACTGTCCCTAGGCCCTCTGGCCTTGTTGGGGCTAGGACGCCCTGTGTCCAATGTCAGGGGGCCTAAACGTTGCAGTTGCCCACAAAGTGCTGGGCAACTGTGTAGCAATTGATGGGGCAAAACACACGTGGGAGCCTCGCAGGCTCTGTGCCCTAGAGCAAAGATGTGCCCCCTAGAGCCTCGCTGGGCTCTTAACACAAATGTGGCGCTGTGGAGCCTCTCTGGGCTCTTAAACAACAATGGGGGGCTCAAGAGCCTCTCTGGGCTCTTCAAAACAACTTTGGCGCCTGGAGCCTCTCTCCGGGCCCTAAGAAATAAATGTGGCCCTCCAGAGCCTCACTGGGCTCTACACAAGTGTGCCGCCTTGGTGGAGTCTCCCACGGGGGACTCTGAGCGTGCAATTGCCCCCTTGAGCCTCGCAGGCTCTATGCCCAGCTGTCGCCTTTTGGAGCCTTCTGCAGGCTCGACACACCAAAGGGGAGGGGCGCGGGCACCAGCAATGTACCCCGACGGCCCCCCCTTTCCCAGTTGCTCACTCACCGGCTGTCGGTAGCTGCTGCGGCGGCTGTCGGCAGAGAGCTCCCGCTCCTCGGGACTCTCCTCACAGGCTGCAGCTGGAAGGCTCCCGCCTCTCCCACGAGACGGGCCAGAAGTCCGGGGCTCTCCTCTCACTCGGGAGCCTCGGCAGGACGTGCAGGCTGCTTCCTGCTTCTCCGCCTGGCCCCGTCACGCTGCAACTTGCCTGGCTTACTGCCTCGGGTGTCCGCCAATGGCAGCGCGGCCCCGAGCAGGGAGGCGGGCACTTCCGGGTCGCACTTGGCAGCGGCCCGGCAACGTTTTTAAACACCCCGGGCTGCAGCGGTGAGTCTCCCAGGCACGAAGTCGAGGTGGGCACTCGCTATAATGGGCACGAAAATAGCGGCACGGTCCCTGGCGAGGTGGGCACTCGCCAGGGTCTTCAAAAATCGGCAAATTAGACGGCAAATGCCGGGTGGGCACCGGCTCGGGACAATAAAGCGCCCTGAGGCGCTGGCAGGAAATCGAGCGCGCTCTCGGCGCTAGAGGGGTGACCACAGCGCTCCCAAGCGCTGCAAGCAAAATAAAGCGCTCTTAAGCGCTAAAAGGCAATCAAAAGCGCTCCCAGGCGCTAGGGGCCAACAAGCCCAGCAAAAGTCCTTTCAAGGGCAGGGGGCAAGGCTGGGCCCAGAGCCAGCACACTGGGTCTCCAGGCAGGGAGACACCCCAAGTGGCGGTCCTCTGGCCCAGCAGCAGCAACAGCAGCCCCCTCAGGATCCTGGAACAAGAACAAGTTCAGTGGGGACACAGCCCCATTTTTATACAGTGCATTCCTTTGTCCAAGGGTGCAGAGTGGGGGCGGAACCAGTCGCAGCTGGTTCTTGAGTACTCTGTTTACCTCAACCACCCTCTCTATTCACTGGCAGGGCTTGGGTCATTAGACGCACCACAGGGGGGCGGAGCCAGCATTGTGTGGGGAAAACCCAGCCCCTCCAGGACACAGGTACACTCCTCCCACACATCACTCATGCTAATCTCCCACTCACCACCGGGGCAGACCCATCCAGACTTCCTGGAGCCTGGCATGCCAGCCAGCTCCAGCCAATCACACGCCAGCACCCTCACAGCACACGTACAGCCATGTCTAGAAATGGCGCTCCCCTACTAGACACATACATGCTGCATACACCATCTCGCAGCATTCACTCTCACGAGTTCACACATACCAGACTCAAGCCTGTACACCCCACGCATCAGGAACTACCAGGGACACATACATTCCCCATGCATTCCTATGGACGGGCAGGCCTAGCTCAGCACATGCACTCAGAGTGCGCACGCACTTTCCACTGGGACACAGTGAAAGTGCGCAGAATCCCTAAAATCATCATTGCCAGGTCACCATTTCACGCAAAAAGTCTAGGGGTGAACCTGCCCTAAGGGCCAAAGTCCAACACGGGGTGTCCAAGAGACGCTTGCTTATGTGTTTATTAATCCTCATACGCTTGCACTACAAAATGGTTGCTGCTATGCAGGAATTTAAGACTGCGCATGCGTCGGTCATACCCATGTGACGTGACGTACTCGCAGTTCTGGTGGGAAAGTGTTTTCTCATGCGCAATACAGCTAACATGGCCGCTCTGTGTTCTCACATGCTTTAAGCTTGCATTGCCGCTTTCGCAAAGCTGTCTGTTCTGCATAACCAATAATGCTATCGTTATTATGAAGTAATGGGTGCTTCATGGTATACAGTGTAATCATTTATTACTGTGTTCTAAATTGTTTTCTCTTGCTTTTCATGTATCGTATCCTTTTGGGCCTGGGAGGTGCTTATTACTCTATGTTGGAAGTCCCTACTGCGCAGGTCTTGATGCGGAGAGAGAAAAACTCTGCAGCAGTGAAACCCAGCCAGCTGGCAGCCACAGCCAAGATGCTCCTGGGAACCTGACCTGTGACCTAGCTGAACGAAGCTGAACTGTACTAAACTTGCAACAAATGTATGAAAAATTTGTATTCACTATTGTTATACGAAAAAAATGTCATGAGAAGTTGGAAGTTAAGGGGTGGGTACGGAAATCGAATGTTAAGCCTGAGAAAGTCTAAATTTTAGGTGGTGTGATGACCTAACCTCCTCCTTTGTCCAATCAAAATTGGGGATCCTTACACTTGCAACATTAGGGGGTGGTACACTGACCCGTAAAACAGTATAACTAGTGTAGGTTTAGCTAGAGAATTTGTCCGACTTGTCCGAATAGCTGACCTGTCACTGACCCAACGCACTCTATAGGTGACTGATACAGAGAGCTGCGGAGCACTCTGTTGGGAGGTTCGAGAAACCCATTCCGGGGTTTTGGTAATTGAAAGTGCTGGCGAAGCACTTAGCTTGGAGGCTCGAGAACCCAATAGGGGTTACTGGCAGACTCCTTGCAGAGAGGGAGTAGCGCAGGCGTTGCAACCAAAGCTGCGGGTGTTGGTCGTACCCTTTGGTGAACCAGGTCCTGATCCAAATTCTGGAGTTATCCTGTCCTGACTGTCCATGAGCTGTTCCTGCTCGACTACTGGCACCTAAGTCCTTGAGTGTTCCTTCCTGTCTTTCCATTCAGACCCGTGACCAGGGTTGGTCTTCACTCTATCCTAGGTAAATATAAAGTCTGTGTGGGTGATTGCTTATCTATATTTGCATTTCTATTTCTTGAATATTGCAAAGCGCAATTGCATATGTTCCCTTTTTCCCTTGTCCCTTTATAAATGAGATTTTCATGCACTACTTGTCTATTAGCATGTTCCATTTTTTTATCTACCTTTAGTTAATGCTAAATCATTTCTATTTAGTATATGTTTCTTATCTTTCCCTCCCTCTAGGAGATAAGCTGAATTGAATAATATGTTCCAATTTTACCTATCCTTTAGTATTTGAGCTAAAATTCAATCTCGAATTGCAATAAGTTTCTTTAACTGCTCTAAAGACTCTTAAATATAGCATGTTCCCTTTCTTTACCCTCATATAATCAATGTTGTGAAAGATTGTTATCTGAAAATAGCATGATCCCTGTTCTTACCTTCCTTTTATTCAAAGGTTATTAAATGCTTAGCAAAATCTATCTCTTGCATAGTTATACGCATTCAATGATTTTGATGATAGATAGTCTTATAATTTTCTGCTCATGACATATGATGATGATGATGATTAGATAAAGTTTTGAACCTACCCAGAGTCTGTGGTTATTTCATATTTCTCAAATGTTTATAAATGTTCTTGACTACCTAATATTTTGACTCAACTCCCTGATCCTAGGTGATTAGGTTCCTAATATCTACATTGCTAGGTTATGGATATAGGAATCAAAAATAGTAGAATAATCTCAAGATATACTGATAGTAGAGCGTGAGTTACCCAAGGTGAATGTTAAGGTTATAGCAAATATTATGGGCCCAGGTGAGAATTTAGTAAAATTATACTAGCCGGGTGACCTGGGCGTTCTATAACTTGCACAGTCCTTAATGTGACAGGCTGCCTGTGTAAAGATCCCTGGATTCACACAATGGCAGTCTCACACATTCAGCCTGCACATGTGGGCATATGCGTGTGCTCACATGTTCCTATACTCCTAGACCAGTACCTCTTACCTTATCTGCACAGCAGTGGAATTATCTTAAAAGGTGGACACTAGAAATTAATACACTCAGTCCAATTACAGTTAGTTTACCAGGAATAAGACTCAGGAAGTCAGTTCTGCTCACAGTAAAAGCTAAAAAAATGGGCAGTCAATAGTGAAGAATCCCAGTGGACTGAATAGGCATAACACATTTTCTACACAAATTTAGGCTTGTTTGAGCCCCTCTTTTAACTTTGTTCCCCTGTTTATTGTACTAAGTGGATGCTGAATTTCATGCAGTTTTTTTCAACTGGTGCTCAGTTTAAAAAAGACAAACATGCATTAAACTTTCGAGATATCTTCAAGTTCAATCTTTTGGAGTCCACCAATCATCTTTTTTTGATGCAAAGTTTCTAGAAAACGTATTAGTATTCTTATATTCAGAATAACTCTTCCTTGTGCAGTTCCAAATTTCCGCATCTCCTATTTGGAATGCCCGTCCGACATCCTCAACTGTGGCTGCATGGGTATACTTAGCAAGAAATACTTTAGCGCCCCTAGTTTGGAAAAACCTTTTATTTAATTTCCAGTTTCCTTCTAGTTCAACCACACAAGATGCCAAAAATACTGCCTCTGAGGATCTTCTGTCGTTGCGGTCTGATCCTTCTCTCGAGCCAACAGCAGTCTACATTTGGGTGGCGTCTTGACTGCCATCAATGCCCGTCACCTCCAACCATTCTTCAGCGTCCGAGGGGCTCTCAAAAAAATGTGTCTTCCGCCTGTGTATCACCTTCAAGCGAGCAAGGAAAAGTAGTGCGTACTTCAGCTGGGGTTTCTGGAGTTTTTTCTTTACCTCCAGGTATGACGCTCACTGCTTCTGCACTATGGTCGTATAGTCTGGGTACAAGGACACTCGTTGGTTCTCATATTGGATGAGAGACTTCTCCCTGGCCCATTGTAAGAGGACATCTTTATCCCGGTAGTTTAGGATTCGAGCTATCAAAGGGCGTGGTGGGCAGCCTAGGTTGACCAGTTTGGACCCTGTGTGCATGTTCCATGCAGAAGTGCGCGGACAGACCCTCCATTGCGACCTGGTCGCGGAACCATTGTTACATGAAGTCTGCAGCTCGCGTCCCCTCGCATCTTTCCGGCAGGCCAATAACTCTAATGTTGTTGCGGCAATTACGCACTTCCGCATCCTACACCCTGCCCATTAGTGAGGCAACCTGTTGCTGTAGTTCCTGGATGGAGGTAGAGTTGCTCGCCACCGTTGGTGTGAGGTCCGTGACGGCAAGTCCCTGATCCCTAACCTTCTCCGCCAGCTTGGCATGGTCGGCCTTTAGAAGAGAGAAATTTGTGGTGAGGGACCACAGTTGCTGCTCCATCGCCGATCTAGATTCTCTGATCTCCTTGAGGATGATATCAAGTTTGTCCATTTGTGTGCTCCTGATGGGGCAGTCTCTACAGTCCCTGATCGGGCTCTGTCATCTCCAGCCCCACCAGCTGCTGGGGTTCATCTGGTTCTCCCTGCCCCTCAGTGGGTTTCGTGCCTCTCCGCACCATGTTGCCCCTAACCCAGGGTCACCTACTCCCGTAGCGAGGCAATAGCACGGTTTGCACACCTATGGAGAGGGTGCTCCCTCGCATAAAACATTGGCGGTCAGCTCCCCCAAGCATCCCCAGTCATATTGTTCAGAGGGGGAGAGTTGGTGTGTCTCATATGGGGCCGAGCAAGGGGTGGTGCGCCCGTCCAGTATATGCCGCTGCACATGGAGTCCCTCCGGTTGTTATGCAGGTTGTGAGCGTATCGTTCAGGCACAAAAATTAAGGTGGCTGTTGTCAGGCGTCGCCTTGTGGAAACCAGTCCCGAATTCACCTATGTTTAGTCTGCGCACAAAACAGCAGTGGCCTCCTGCTATGGCACTGCACCTGTCCCGCAGTGAAGGTGTTACTCCGCCCTCGTGGGGCACTGGCTCCTATGCATGCCTGGTTGTGCCTGTCCTCCTTCAGCCTCTCTTGATACCCTCATGTTCACTCCAGGGAGGGGCCGCCAGCCACATACATCCGTATTGGCCCGGTGCAGCATTCAACACAGTCTCACATCGCACGCTACCCACCAGGCTCCACAATGCAGGAATACAGGGGTCCGCCCTCAACTGGATTCAATCCTTCCTCTCCGGCAGAACGCAGAGGATCAAACTCCCTCCTTCCTCTTCGACCCCACTGACATCATCTGCAGAGTACCTCAGGGATCTTCACTAAGCTTGACGCTCTTCAATATCTACATGGCCCCCATTGCCGCCATCGTCAGACAACACGGGCTCAGCATCGTATCCTATGCCGACAACACTAAGCTCATCCTCTCCCTCACCGAAAACACAGAAATCACCAGATTCAGCTTCCAAGGAGGAATTAGAAACGTAGCCACCTGAATGAAGGGCATCTGCCTAAAGCTCAACCCTGAGAAGTCCGAAGTCCTCATCATCGGACCCTGCACCTCCACCTCCACCTGGGACAACACCAGGTGGCTCTCTGCCCTCGGGAGCCCACCCAACCCTACAGACCATGCTTGTTACCTCTGCATAAAGCTTGACTCCTCCCTCTCAATGAACCACCAAATCAACACCGTTGCATCCACCAGCATCAACTGCCTGCGCATCCTCCGCAAGACCTTCAAATGGATCCCACCCGGCTGCAGAAAGACCGTCACCCATGCTCTCATAACCAGAAGACGAGACTATGGCAAGGCCCTCTATGCCGGAATCAACAAAACTCTTCTACACAAACTCCAAACCATTCAGAACGCTACTGCCAGGCTCATCCTAGGGACTCCACGCCATGAACATATGACCCAACACCTCTGAAGCCTCCACTGGCTACCGTCGAGAAGATAATCACTTTCAAACTTGTCACCCATGCCAACAAATCCCTCAACATCGGACCCAAATACCTCAATGACCGAGTTTGTTTCCATGCACCCAAGAGGAACCTCCGCCCTGCTGACCTCGCCCTGGCAGAGGTCCCTGACATCCGCAGAAACCGAACCGGTGGGATAGTTTTTTTTCTACATAGCTGCCAAATCCTGAAATGAGCTCCCGGTCAAAATCAGACGCTCCCCAACCCTCCACACGTTCAGGAAGGACCTCAAGACCTGGCTCTTCGACTGACCCGGATCTGCTCCCCCACCAGCACCTTGAGACCCTCACAGGTGAGTAGCGCACTCTATAAAATTACTGATTGATTGATTTTTGACGCAGATCCTCACAATGCCCGACAAACCTGGATTGAAGGTACTTTGTTCAGTGGTCCTAATTGGGTCTCCCTGAAACTGTGATTTTCCCCTGTTGGGAGCGACCAGATATCCATAGTTCGTGCTTTATATCTTTTGGTACTGTTTTTACTAAAATGTTTAAAATTGAATATCTCTGGTTTTACTTAATGGATTTTTCTAGTTTTTATATTGTTTTCTTTATAAAAAAATATTTTACTACTTTTGTTGTGGGCTGCTTTTGTGGTGTGTTTTCACTGTCTTGCTGCATGAAGAGTTGCGCACATACTTTTCACATTGCCTCTGAGTTAAGCCTGACTGGTTAATTTAGGATTTGCTTGTGACTTAACCCTTAGGAGAATTGTGGTCGCTGCTTCAGTAGAGTTTCACTCCCCTCAACCAGTAAACCAATTTCAGGGGAAGCATAATTTATAATATAGTCGGAACCACGCATGCCTTCACAATGAAATAATCAAATATGATTTGTTGTTTCCACGTGTGGTAAAGGCATTTGTGTCATAATGTATGCTTTGTTAAAGGCATGCATGGTAATTCCATGTGTCGTTCCATTGTACATCCTCGTCACCTTTCCCTGTATATCCAGTTCATCGTAACAAAGTAAAATTCTCCATTTATTGTGTGCATGAATGTTTTTGGGAGAACACCCTCCTTGTGTGAATCAACTCTTGAATGTTTTCAGGCTACACTATGAACTTGATTTCTCTGTTGCTCCTTCTTTGTTGATATGATACCATATGTTATACTTTCCAATTTTTAGCTACTGCTCTGGTGGTTCATTCCATTTATTCGGAAAGAAATCTTTAAACAACAATAATGAGATCACATATTTATCTAACGAGTAGCTGACCAACAATGGTATAAACATCCCATTAAATGGCTTTCCTCCTAAAATAGATTACATATACAATGTCCCATCTGGTGCTTCTTGAATTACACAGCATCTTGTGTCTGTAACATGAGAATCCAGCTAGTTTATAAGCCAGTTCTGTAGTTTCAGTCAAGAATGATGTCAGTGATTTGCAGTTAAAAGGGAAAGACCACTTAGCCATGTA
Source organism: Lissotriton vulgaris (assembly GCF_964263255.1). Lineage (NCBI taxonomy): Eukaryota > Metazoa > Chordata > Amphibia > Caudata > Salamandridae > Lissotriton > Lissotriton vulgaris. The sequence goes on from NC_141694.1 coordinate 506,570,184, forward strand.
TTAGGCAAATGAATACTTGTTTGTGTTTATACAAAAGGAATTTGTCTGCATATGTAGGTTATTAATTCCTAAGCCAAGATAAACTGTAGTTTGTTATCACATGTGGTGGAATTTAAATTCACATACAAATGAATGTTTTTTTGCATTGAAAGTTGGGTATACCCCAATCAATCTCGGGACTATCAAGAAAATTAGATGACAGATGCCAGTAAGTTCCTTATTTTTAGGTCTCACTTACATGCAGCTTTAGCTGTCTGTTGTTAACAGACCTATTCTGTATACTACTAACAATTAAAGTGACATTTTTGGGCCAGCTTCTTCCTTATCATTAATTGTTTTTCTTGTCAATCTTATATGTTGGTTTTTATTTGATGGCTTCCCTCCTCTTCTAGAGTTTGTCCCTCCCTGGAGCAATTATCTTCAAAATACTTTTGATTAGATGACCTGTATCATTCGCTTGCTTGCATTCAGTTAACTACTTTAATTGTTTGCTCTCGGTTCTCTTAGCTGGTGCCTGATGTTTCTTGTTCGCTAATATGTCTGAGCTTTTTCTGCTGCACTGCTTTAAGTGTGGATGTGAAGTAGGTTTCTGTTATTCAGTGCCCCCTTCCACAACAACCATTGCTTTCACTGGGATTTAAATGTAACTTGATTAATTGTCACTAGTACCATCATTTGGCTTATAAGGTTTCCTCCATCTTTATACGTGTAGTCTGGCTTGATCTTACTGATTGCACTTCCAGTGAAAAACACCTGTTTGCTGTTAGGTTTCATAAATTCATTTATCCATAAGGTTTTCTCTCACTATACCGTAGAGTGATCATCTATGACCTCCCTCATCTTCAGTGCCATTTCTTTTTTGGACTGCTGAAGATTTTATTTTGACATTATAGTTGCAGGTTTAATTACAGGTGGCATTGCTTTCTGCTGAACTAAGGGTGGGTGATACATTCCACTCTGCCGGCTGAGTTTTGCCCACATTTCATCAACTGCTGGCTGGCAGATTTTTTTATCATGCCAGGCTTGCCAACAGTAAGTTGGTGAGTGCAAGTGAGATTTGCTGTCCCCTAGTGCAAATTGTAGTCAGTAGAAAAGCACCTGGAGAGATTCCCTCAATGCTGCCAGATGGTTGTGACAGTTCGTGGTCAGAAAGCTGCTGTTCAAGTAGAAAATCTACTTTAGTGGCAGCATGATTAGCTAGAGAAGAGCCATCCGTTGGTGCTCCACGTGGTGCAGTTTGCAATGTTTTTTCAGGGTGGAATGAGCTTTCCATTCAAAGTGATCAGAGCAAGCAGCGCACTGTGTCCATTTCCACCCATTCCTGGAACTCTGTGGAAGCTCGTTGAGTTTTCATATAATACTTCTGAGTTCCACAGAGTAAAACTGCACACGTTCTGCCCACCTCTATTTTGAACTTGAGAAAATAATGTCTTTCGTGGTTGCAAAAATATATGGAATCTAATTTCATTCATTGATCATTGTCTAGTTCCCCTAATTTTTTATGACGAAAGCTTCCCCAATTTAATTGCAAACAATATGTAAGTTTGAAATTGCCTTTAGCTCCTCATATGAGCAAAGATGAGTGTCATGAGAAGATGTTAGCACAGTCTCAGAGGTTGTTTCGGTCTTCTCTGTGCTATCAATGTAGTAAGTAAACACCCCAGAACAAGCAAAAGAAATGCATCCTAGGCGTCATCTCTTTACCCACAGTCACTAAGTGTTGATCCATGTCCCCAAGTACTGCTACATGAGCAACGGTACCTAAGAGTGGCCCATATAGTTCAATTGTTTACCTGAAAGTCAAGCAGGATTTCAACTTTAGGACCTCCATTCAAGTACCAATATGGCTTGTAGTGATACAAATTGAGTATGTTTTTATGATTTATGTGGTGTACAAGTAGGCATGTCAATTTGTTGCGGAACCTAGAACTAATTGCAATACAATTTCTGTGAGTGGATTCTTATTGATATTTTTCCATAGAAAACGATGGTGAAAAGTCTACCACTCTATCATGACGCATTAATCCAATATGGTGGATTTTTCAAAATGGCTACCCATTATTTGAGATATAGGGTATAACTGTTTATATGCCCATGTGTGGTATCATATTATATGCTTTTAGGGACGGGAAAGTCAAAAATAACTTCAAGAATTGTTTCTGATAACCATAATATCAAATAATCGTTTTCTACAGAAAATGTTCATAAAGAATCCACTCACAGAAATTGTATTGCAATTAGTTGTAGGTTAGCCCATTTTTGAGCTAATTTGACAAGACTAAAGTGATATAGTTATCAGTCTCAGTGCAGTTCCTAATTGGTCAAGTTAGACTATTGGTTTAGAACATTTTGTGGTTCTGACTGTATACAGATCTATCTGTCTTTGATCAAATGCCAGGAACATTCAATATGCACAGAGAAGAACAAAATGCCAGTTCCCTTCAGACAATGCTTGCTGAAAGTGTCATTCTCATTTTTGAACAAAGCATGTTACTGTCATTTGATGTTGAAGCAGTCAACATTGAGATATGTTGTTTTGATATTATTGAAAGGATTCACAAGGCAAAAATGCAGCATTGAAAATGGTCCAATGCAGTCAGTCACAAATGCCCATAGGAGCACACTTATTGAAGCTTTGGCAAGTGGCATATACACTGACAAAGACAAATGTGCCAATTAGTTGATAATGTGACAGTCAACTTGTCTCTTTTGTCTCTTGCCCAGACCCTCCCCTTCACCTCCTCAACAGTTCCCTTTCTCAAGGCATAGTCCCCAACTCCTTGAAATCCGCGGTCATTGTGCCCATTCTGAAGAAACCTGGGGCAGATCCTTCTGTCCCGGCCAATTTCCGCCCCATTTCCCTTCTGCCATTTCTGGCTAAGGTGCTCAAGCGCCATGTCACCTGCGCTCTGAGCTCCTTTGTGGAGAAGCATGGAGCTCTTGCCCCCCGTCAAGCCGGTTTTCGCCCCGCACACTCCACGGAGTCCGTTGTTATGTCGGTTCTTGACACCCTCAGGGAGGGTATGGACTCCAATCAGTACCAGGCTCTTGTGCTCCTAGATCTCTCAGCCGCCTTCGATACGGTGGACCATAACATCTTACTTTCCCGTATCGCGGCGGCGGGGATCGGGGGGAGTGCCCTGGTCTGGTTATCCTCCTTCCTGAGCGACCGCACCCAGGCTGTCCGCCTGGGTGATTTCACAGCGGACATCCGAAAAGTTCAGTGCGGGGTCCCCCAAGGTTCCTCTCTTTCTCCCCTCTTGTTCAATCTGTATATTGCCCCTCTGATTTTCTCTCTTCAACAGATGGAGGTCACCGTATTTAATTATGTGGATGACCTCCAGCTGGTCTTTAATCTCTCCTCTCCTTCTGCTGTTCTTAATTTTCAAACTGTCATGCTTCATATCAGGGACTGGATGAACCACAACCACCTTAAACTCAACCCTGATAAAACCGAACTGGTGTTGACGGGTGGTTCATCCAGCCCCTGGTCCCCTCTTTTTTGGCCCCCCTCTCTTGGTTCTTCTCCTGTTCCCTCTTCCTCAGTTAAAACTTTAGGCATAAAACTTAACTCTCAACTCACCCTTCACTCCCAGGTTAGCTCTGTGGTATCTTCTTCCTTTCTTTCACTGCGTACTATACGCAGGGTGTCCCGCTTCTTCACTTTCTCTGCCCTCAAACTTATCATCCTGGCCATGGTGGTGTCCCGCCTGGACTATGGGAACGCCCTGTATGCCGGTATTCCTGCATACAGCCTGCGTCGCCTACAACAAATACAAAACCAGGCGGCCCGCCTAGCCTTCAATCTCCCTAAATTCCACCACTCTACCCCTCTCCTGAAATCACTTCATTGGCTCCCCGTGCGAGCTAGAATCCAATTCAAGCTCGCATCCATCACCTTCCTGGCCCGAACGGGTTCGGCGCCAGCCTTCATCTCCTCTGAGATTGTCTCTTACGTCCCTACCAGGGCTCTACGTTCCTCCTCCCAGTCCCTCCTTACCATCCCACGCTTCCGGAGAAAGAAGTGGGGTGGATCTAAATTTGCTATCCTTGCCCCTACCCTCTGGAATTCCCTTCCCCTCGAACTCCGCTCCATCCCCCTCTACTCACAATTCCGCAAATGCCTTAAAACCCATCTATTCACAAAATCCTTTGATTAAATGTTCCCTCTGACCTCCCTGCCTCCAACCTCAGTCCCCGTTAGCTATAGCGCCAAGAAGCCGCTGGTATACGTGCGCTTTACAAGAACTTTCAAACTCAAACTCAAACTCAAACTTAGAAAAGTAATATAAGGAGACACTGGGGGCATTACTTTCAATATAGCTGCCACTTTTAGCATTGTTTCCTGGATTAGTATTTGACAGTTGCTATGAGAACCACCAAAGACTAAGCAAGTGCAGTACCAAGCATAGCTGGTTCTTTTGGTCAGCACATGCAGCCAACCCTGATAATCCTGGCAGTTTTCAGTATTTGGTTAATGTAGATGAAGGGAGGAATGTAGTGTGCTGCATGTGCACAGTGTGCGAGGTGTGGTGACTGACTCTGAAATCTGGGGATCATGGTTCGATTAGCCCAGCACCATGTGACTCTGGGCAATAGCTTGCTTAATCTTCCCGATGCCCCCGAGCGCCTAGAGACCCTAACGGGTGATGGTTCGCGCTTTACAAATGTGGATTATTATTCTGACAGACGTGCAAGTTTTAGTCTTCTTCAAATAATGCAGCTACTGGCTGTGCAGGTTGTTACAGGAAGTGATTTAGGTCAATTTCTTTGGCCTTTAATATTGTCTTCTCCTGTACTCATGCGAATAAGTTCTCTGAGGTTAACCAAATTGTAACCAAATGCTGAAAATATTTGCCAAATGTTAGTTCTCTTTTGTGCAGTCAAGGAGCCAGTGACGCCGAAGTGGGGACAAACGGTTTGCCAGGGTTGCTTAGTTCTGTGTTTCTACAGCAGGAAACAGACCTTCTCTTTCCTTAAGCATAGAGCCCCAGTCTGATCAGGAGCTTCTGATAATTGTGGATTTCTTTATTGGATTTTAATTCTTAGTGGTATAGTTTTAGCCCCAGAATGTGTTACCCCTATTGTCCCATTGCAGTTTGCCATTCAGCTGGGCTATTTATCCCATGTGCCTTTGTAGTTGTAGCTGTTCCTAGATTTTGGTTCAGAGGCTACTCACATTTTGATTGTAGAATGCAGAACATTTTCTTTGGTGGGATACAACTTCAAGGTATCTAATTATAATTTCTGGATTAGCAAATTGACTATGAGCATTTGCTTCTGAGAAGCGGTTGTTACTCAAATAAAAATCACATTTGGCCATGGTGTGCTTCCCTCAATGTACCTGTATGAGGGATACAATGTATCGAGGTTATCAGATGTGAAATGGACACTTGTAACAAATCTCAACTTTTGGATAGATTTGTGGTATTCTCAAAAACACAATGTTTTAGTGGAAATAGCGGTATATATCTTTCCTCCGGCCCTACATTGTAGTTGTGGCAGTTATCATTGAATACCATAAGACGTGCTGGGTGCCTGCCTCATCCAGAGGCTCCTCTGGTTTCGATTTGCAGTGTCCAGAGATAGATTGAGGTGTGGGTTACAATTATAGGGACCCCAAAAAAAGAGAAAAGAAAAAATAAGGATTAAAAATTAGGTCAACACCCAGATTTTTATTGAAGGTGTGGAACCAATGATTAAAAATTGTGGTACTTTTATTAGACCGTGTAACTGGGTCTAAAAGTGTAGCTTCAAGAATGTGTCGACATGTTTCAGCCCCCTATGGCTCAACGGAGTCTACGGGGCTTTCGTCAGGACTAAACAGACAAACAAACATAGAGTAATTACTTACACATTTTGTGCAGTATACTTAGATGGCTAACTGGAAAAATTTTCAGTGGCCATTCCAACTCTTTTTAAATCTAAGAGACAAATAAAAAACAGTGCATTTAATGTCATCAAATCACGTTTACTTAAGGCACCAGAGTACGTATTAATCTCTAAATAGAGTATTAAAAGTAATTCTGTTGTGGAGTTATAGGAAGGAACAATGTGTGGCAATGAAGGACTGAGACGTAGAGAGAATAAACTTAATAGTTATTATGAATCCAGCTTTAACTAAGCGGGCGGTTAATACAAAAAGGAGGCATGTGGAAGTAGCTGTTATGACAATGCCCCAATGTGAGGAAGATTACTTCTAAAGAAGCATATGCTGGCCATTAGTATATATATAAAACTGGCAATTCAAAATAGCGCTGTTGTAGCAGAGCCGAGGTATTAATGTATCCCTAGAGTTATGGGAAACAGTGCACTAATAAGATGTCACTTCTCATTACACGGGGTCGTCATATTGATGGTAGGACAATACGAACAGTGTAGCAACAGTATGTAAAATAGAAGTGCTAATTTTTGATGCAGAGTAAATTAGAAAAACTTGGCAAGGATCTCAAGAAGTTCAGCCAAGAGAAAATGCATCCATACTCAAAAGAATCTTCCTCATCAAATTTTTCCAGTTAGCCATCTAAGTATACTGCACAAAATGTGTAAGTAATTACTCTATGTTTGTTTGTCTGTTTAGTCCTGACGAAAGCCCCGTAGACTCCGTTGAGCCATAGGGGGCTGAAACATGTCGACACATTCTTGAAGCTACACTTTTAGACCCAGTTACACGGTCTAATAAAAGTACCACAATTTTTAATCATTGGTTCCACACCTTCAATAAAAATCTGGGTGTTGACCTAATTTTTAATCCTTATTTTTTCTTTTCTCTTTTTTTGGGGTCCCTATAATTGTAACCCACACCTCAATCTATCTATGGACACTGCAAATCGAAACCAGAGGAGCCTCTGGATGAGGCAGGCACCCAGCACGTCTTATGGTATTCAATGATAACTGCCACAACTACAATGTAGGGGCGGAGGAAAGATATATACCGCTATTTCCACTAAAACATTGTGTTTTTGAGAATACCATAAATCTATCCAAAAGTTGAGATTTGTTACAAGTGTCCATTTCACATCTGATAACCTCCATACTTACCCAGGGGAAGCAAGTGGACACTTATTCCTCCTCCCTACCTTGATTTCTTATCATATTAAGCAGCGTGCAGCTGCGAGAGATTATTATAATCTAAAAAGAAGACATTGATCTTCAATCACAGCGGAGTAGGACAATGGAAGGCAACACTGGACTGAGTTTCGATGAGAATGACATAGAAGAAATACTATCAGCACAGCCACTTCTACAGAATTCAGAACTCACAGAAGCATTGGCCCAAACAGATAACTGGGATTCACTCTCAGAAAAGAAAAGGGAACAAATACGAACTGCCATCCATGGCATTATTATGACAGAATATTTGCGACACAAGACTGCACCAAGGGGTCTTTGGGTTAACAACGCACCAAGAATTTTCCTACATGACCTGGCATTTCGCAGAGATTGGTCTTCCATTTCATGGAAGTGCACCTTAGATTATCTTGTGCTGATCATCAAAACAGCTAAAAGACTGTCAGAAGCACTACTACAAGAAATTCAAATATTGGAAACTGAACTTAAAAAAGGCATCAACCCGCAAACACACAAGAAGAAATTAGAAGAACTAAATAAAGAGATGGATGAAACAAAGGAATTTTAGATGCAGAGTAAATTAGAAAAACTGGGCAAGGATCTCAAGAAGTTCAGCCAAGAGAAAATGCATCCATACTCAAAAGAAGAGTACAACACCAATGATGTAGGTTCAGATAACGAATCTCTAGGCAGAACATCTTCAAATAATTCAGTCAGCAGTTCTGAAGACTATAATCCCAAAAGAGGAAGGTTTTCTAATCGACACTATCGCCCCAGACGGGGAAATAGGTGGCAAAGACCATATTACCCCAATATGAATATACCCTTCTTCCCACCTTACATGCCACAATATGGCGGCTGGATGACACCATACAACTACGGAATGCAACAAATGCAACAAATGCCCCCAATGGAAAATCAGCTACCAATGGAACATCAAAACCAGCTACAACAACCACAGCCTTTTTTAGGCCGGGCCAGAACCAACAAAGAGGAAGAAAAAAGACTCTGGCATGGCAAGATCAACAAGGAAACATATTGACCCGGAGTATGGCAACAGCTCAACCGAGCACCAGCAAGAACAACAAACACTAATAGTTAACCTTGCCGAGATTGAACTGACAGACGACCAAACTAGAGTTCTTAACAAAGGCCTAGGGTTCGTTCCGACCCCTTCTTTTGATCCATTTAAACTTAAATGTGAATTAGCAGAATTCTGCCGTGTCCTAAAACTGAAAGCTTTCTTTGCAGGTACTCCACCACCACCTTCTGAAGGAGACACTAACTTAAAAAGGAAATCCACCTTCAACCCACCCTCTGGGAGTGTCCCGCCTGAAATTCTCACTTTCGAGCAAGCAATACTTAAAGGCATAGATGCCATGGAACAAAAGATGAAGACCCCCTTCCAAAATTTGAGCAACAACGAACGAAAAGCACTCAAAAGTTTGGAAGAAAACGAGGACATAGTGATCAAACCCGCAGATAAGGGGGGAGGTCTTGTTATCCTTAGCAAAGAAGGGTATAATCAACAATGTTTAACCCTCCTCTCAGATACAAAATTCTATACCAAGATTACAGAAGACCCCACTGAGAGACTCCACAATACCATCTCTATGATGGTGTTTGAAGCTGAAACCAATGGATGGATATCTGGAAAAGAGGCTGACTATCTTGTGGCAAAAGATGCAAAGACACCGTATTTTTATTCCCTTCCTAAAATACATAAGAACAAAAACCCTCCACCAGGAAGACCAATTGTGGCTGGTATAGGTTCCTTATTGGAACCTTTGTCAAAATTTGCCGACGAATATTTGAAGCCTCTAGTTCAAAAAACACCCACCTACTTAAAAGATACAAGAGACTTGCTTCTACAGATTTCTGATATTCAATTTGACCCGAGTTCCATGTTGATGGTGGGCCTTGACGTGGAAGCATTATATACAAGTCTCCCGCAAGACGACACTCTTCAGATGCTGGAAGATGTACTATTTCAAGAAAATTGGAGTTTCCAAACCCCTAGATAACAAATCTCTAGGCAGAACATCTTCAAATAATTCAGTCAGCAGTTCTGAAGACTATAATCCCAAAAGAGGAGGGTTTTCTAATCGACACTATCGCCCCAGACGGGGAAATAGGTGGCAAAGACCATATTACCCCAATATGAATATACCCTTCTTCCCACCTTACATGCCACAATATGGCGGCTGGATGACACCATACAACTACGGAATGCAACATATGCTACAAATGCCCCCAATGGAAAATCAGCAACCAATGGAGCATCAAAACCAGCTACAACAACCACAGCCTTTTTTAGGCCGGGGCCAGAACCAACAAAGAGGAAGAAAAAAGACTCTGGCATGGCAAGATCAACAAAGAAACATATTGACCAGGAGTATGGCAACAGCTCAACCGAGCACCAGCAAGAACAACAAACACTAATAGTTAACCTTGCCGAGATTGAATTGACAGACGACCAAACTAGAGTTCTTAACAAAGGCCTAGGGTTCGTTCCGACCCCCTCTTTTGATCCATTTAAACTTAAATGTGAATTAGCAGAATTCTGCCGTGTACTAAAACTGAAAGCTTTCTTTGCAGGTACTCCACCACCACCTTCTGAAGGAGACACTAACTTAAAAAGGAAATCCACCTTCAACGCACCCTCTGGGAGTGTCCCGCCTGAAATTCTCACTTTCGAGCAAGCAATAATTAAAGGCATAGATGCCATGGAACAAAAGATGAAGAACCCCTTCCAAAATTTGAGCAACAACAAACGAAAAGCACTCAAAAGTTTGGAAGAAAACAAGGACATAGTGATCAAACCCGCAGATAAGGGGGGAGGTCTTGTTATCCTTAGCAAAGAAGGGTATAATCAACAATGTTTAACCCTCCTCTCAGATACAAAATTCTATACCAAGATTACAGAAGACCCACTGAGAGACTCCACAATACCATCTCTATGATGGTGTTTGAAGCTGAAACCAATGGATGGATATCTGGAAAAGAGGCTGACAATCTTGTGGCAAAAGATGCAAAGACACCGTATTTTTATTCACTTCCTAAAATACATAAGAACAAAAACCCTCCACCAGGAAGACCAATTGTGGCTGGTATAGGTTCATTATTGGAACCTTTGTCAACATTTGCTGACGAATATTTGAAGCCTCTAGTTCAAAAAACACCCACCTACTTAAAAGATACAAGAGACTTGCTTCTACAGATTTCTGATATTCAATTTGACCCGAGTTCCATGTTGATGGTGGGCCTTGACGTGGAAGCATTATATACAAGTCTCCCGCAAGACGACACTCTTCAGATGCTGGAAGATGTACTATTTCAAGAAAATTGGAGTTTCCAAACCCCTAGACACTTCATCTTACAATGCTGCCAATTAGCGCTCAAAGAATTTATTTTTGAATATGATGGAGTGCTTTTTTTACAGAACCATGGCACTTCCATGGGCAGTGCGTTTGCCCCTTCGGTGGCGGGATTATATGTGAGTCAATTTGAGAATCAACATGTACTCAACAATTCCAACCCATACTCTTCCAGTATATTATACTGGAAGAGATATATAGATGATATTTTTCTCATATGGGACATTAAAAATGACCTCAAACTCTTCATCGAATGGCTAAATGAACGTGATCCGTGGCTGAAATTCACTTACACAGCAAATGACTCTACCATTGACTTTCTGGATCTAACGATTTTTGTGGAGAACAATACCCTTCAAACAAAAACGTACACCAAACCCACTGCAAAAACAGTTTACTTTCCTACAAGAGTTTTTACCCCAAACCTTTAAAAGACAACTTACCATACAGTCAATTCCTAAGAATCAAACGAAACTGTACAAAAAAAGAGGATTACAAAGAGCAGGCTCTGGCACTCAGTCAGAAACTTAAAGCACGTGACTACACCCAGACCACCATCCACAAATGTATGAAACGCGCCAACAACCAACCTAGAGCGTGTTTATTGCAGATTCATCCTAAGGAACCCCCGACAGATCTAGTCACTTGTGTAACAACCTTTGGTCCAGCTACCTACGAAATGCAGAAATTGGTAAATAAAAACTGGAAAGTCCTGATGACTGGCAAATTCAATTGGCCTAAACCCCGATATGCAAATAAAAGAACTAAAAATCTGCGGGATACTTTGGTACATACGCGACCAAAGAAAAAACAACAAGAGAATCCAACAAGAGACATCACGATGGCCCCAGTTACAGGTCACTATCCATGTGGAAACTGTGCAGCTTGCAAGTACACAACCCATTCAAAACAACTACAACTTTCAGAAAATTTCACATGGACTCAGCGTCAACACACGAACTGCAATTCTACCCACGTGATTTACATGGCAAATTGTCCGTGTAATACAACCTACATTGGGATGACATGCCGTAAAATTAAAACCCGTATTGGCGAACACAGAAGCAACATCAGGCTCAAAAAATCGACCACGAAACTCTGTGCCCATTTCATTGAAGCAGGACACACTTGTGATGACATACGCTGGACTGTGATCGAAATGCTCACAGACAAAACAAATAATGCTGAGAAAAAACTGTACCAAAAGGAACAGCGGTGGGTAAACCGCCTCAGCACTCATGTCTGGGGACTGAATGACAATATACCCTGGCACCATTTCGCCACATAAACACAGTCCACCAAGTGAACCTGTAATTTTAACCCTTGACTCAGAAGTCCGGCAATTTACGTTAGCACGGAGGAGTGCACTACCTTTCTCTCTCAAGGGCCATGTCTCAGATTGAGATGTGTCACTCTCCAATACTTAGATATTGTTAATTTTCATCCTACCTGGGTTAACATAAAAGCATATTATTAACAGCTATTCAGGTATCTTTTTTGTCCTGTTTCTAAACAAAACACATTTAAAATCGCCCTGGTCAATTTCAATATGTTATATCCAACCTAGCGCAGACACATTCGTGTTGATAAAGTTTTATCATTTCAATTGACTAGCGCCAAATGTTTTTTCAATTCAGCCACTTTTACTTTGCACAATATGATTTCCACAATAACATAACAATTATTATCTTTTGATACATACTGACGCATTAGTAAAATTTCTTCACAACATCATATACGAGCGTTTAGTGTTTCTTCGCTCTTCATTGCCACGTGTTCGCTTCAAATACGCTTCTCTAACTCTGACCCCACGTCCAGGGGCAGAGTCAGCACAAGAGGCGGAAGCTTTCCCCAATGCGGGTAATGGCGGCAGACGAGCGCTTTCCTTTTCCTTTTTCTTCCGAGAATCAACTGCGGTAAGGTGATTAGTATTTAATCTGTATCCCTATTACCCTTCACAGCTCTGAGGCGGTAACTTAGCCTGTACCCCTGACGGAGCCTCTTCTTATCCACAATATAGGTAAGAGCGCCAGCGCACTAGGCTACTCTTTTCTATTGAGCGCATTACAAGCAAAACGTTCGAGTTTCCACACACTTAAAAGGAACTAGCACTTCTATTTTACATACTGTTGCTACACTGTTCGTATTGTCCTACCATCAATATGAGGACCCCGTGTAATGAGAAGTGACATCTTATTAGTGCACTGTTTCCCATAACTCTAGGGATACATTAATACCTCGGCTCTGCTACAACAGCGGTATTTTGAATTGCCAGTTTTATATATATACTAATGGCCAGCATATGCTTCTTTAGAAGTAATCTTCCTCACATTGGGGCATTGTCATAACAGCTACCTCCACATGCCTCCTTTTTGTATTAACCGCCCGCTTAGTTAAAGCTGGATTCATAATAACTATTTAGTTTATTCTCTCTACGTCTCAGTCCTTCATTGCCACACATTGTTCCTTCCTATAACTCCACAACAGAATTACTTTTAATACTCTATTTAGAGATTAATACGTACTCTGGTGCCTTTAGTAAACATGATTTGATGACATTAAATGCACTGTTTTTTATTTGTCTCTTAGATTTAAAAAGAGTTGGAATGGCCACTGAAAATTTTTCCAGTTAGCCATCTAAGTATACTGCACAAAATGTGTAAGTAATTACTCTATGTTTGTTTGTCTGTTTAGTCCTGACGAAAGCCCCGTAGACTCCGTTGAGCCATAGGGGGCTGAAACATGTCAACACATTCTTGAAGCTACACTTTTAGACCCAGTTACACGGTCTAATAAAAGTACCACAATTTTTAATCATTGGTTCCACACCTTCAATAAAAATCTGGGTGTTGACCTAATTTTTAATCCTTATTTTTTCTTTTCTCTTTTTTTGGGGTCCCTATAATTGTAACCCACACCTCAATCTATCTCTGGACACTGCAAATCGAAACCAGAGGAGCCTCTGGATGAGGCAGGCACCCAGCACGTCTTATGGTATTCAATGATAACTGCCACAACTACAATGTAGGGGCGGAGGAAAGATATATACCGCTATTTCCACTAAAACATTGTGTTTTTGAGAATACCATAAATCTATCCAAAAGTTGAGATTTGTTACAAGTGTCCATTTCACATCTGATAACCTCCATACTTACCCAGGGGAAGCAAGTGGACACTTATTCCTCCTCCCTACCTTGATTTCTTATCAGGATACAATGTATCATCATGGTTTCAGATGCACTTGGTGGGTTGTCGTCTATCACTTGGGTGCAAAGTTGGAGTTTTGGACACTCCATCATGCACCTGCATTAACTGATAATTAGAATAGAATTCTGTGCACTGGATGGTAATCCATATCATTGTAATTTTTTCTATAGTTGATATCCAGTCTGTCCATCTATATATTTAGACATTGACAAATTTGTCTGAGTGTTTGTTTATTGCTCATTAACATATTTATGGCAATATAGTCCATTGAGTGTGTGATCCTTTCTTCAAATGCACATCCAAATGATTTTCCATCATCATCATCCTCAAAGCACAGACCATGTAAGTGGCATGGCAGTGCAGAGGCGCAGCTGGAGAAACGGATATGCTTTGTGTATATATATATATTCACTGAAAGACCCATAGGTTTCAGGGACATTATAGTTAATTGGACATTCCATTCGTATAAAACCAGAGAAATTTGGCTGTTATAGTTAGTAGAGATAACTATAACTTGCGCCCCCAGAATGCATTGCTGATGATGTCACATATTACATCACTCATTACATGCTCAGTGGCATCACTTATGACATCGCTGATAAGGTTTTTTAAATGCATTGTATTATATTGTATTGACACTTATAAAGCGCAATGTAACCCAATGGGCATCCCGGCACTGAGATACACATACATTGCCTACAGAATGTGCTGCAGAAAAAGTTGGACTATATTATAGATATGTATACTCTAGGAAATAGCCAGGTTTTTATTTTTTTGCTGGAACAGCATCAAGTCTTTTAACTGTCTCAGTTCAGTGGGAAGACCATTCCATAGGCGATCAGCTGCAAAGTCGAACGCTCTTACTCCCGTTTTTGCTCTTTTTATCCTCGGTATATCTACTAGGTTGGCGGATGAAGAACAGATGCTAAAAGTAGGAGCATACCTGTAAAAAGACGTTCCTGACACTGGAACCCTCTACTCGACAGTACCTGAGCTGTTATCCCTCTGTTATTCTAACCTGATCTATACTTGCTGGGGTCTGTGTGCACACTGGATCCCACCCACTGTCACAATGCAAGTACCAAAAGGGACCTAACAATTAAAAACATAAGCACAGGTGCACCACAAATCAATGTCAGGGAAGAACAATTATAATGTTCTTCCAAATTTACTTTTATTCTAAAATCAATAACTTTTAAAACAAGGTCATGAGCATCACTGTTCACAACGGCACAGCCGAAGCGTTTCATCCTTGAAGCGGACTTCTTCATGCTGTTAGATTCAAACACATAAATATACACATGAATACATAAGACTAGACATATATATGGCACATCACATACTGTACAGACATTTAGATACATTTTTTAAAAGGCTGTTCTTTCCAGACAGATTTCTACATTAATAAAACATTTATACAAAACAATCCAAAGTAAATAAACACAAAGACAAACCAACATTATTATACTTAATAACACTGTGATTTTCCAAACCTACAGAATGCTCCTATCAGTATAATACTTCAAAGTGACCAAAAACAACAAGTCCTCCTTGGCTCATACAAACAATCAATTATGAGCAAATAACGAAGGATTCCCAGAGGTAGAGAGAACATCAGAAGCAGGATGATTCAAGAAATAATACAAGCAGAGAGAGTCACAAGCCAACCGCCTGAAAACCTTGTGATTGAGGGATGCAAGAAAAGATTATATCAAACATATATGCCATGAAAGGCATGTTGGTACCATGGAATGAGCATGGTGTCCTGCCAACTGTTTGTTGATTGTATAATCAGTTCAACAGAACAACAACCTTTGTTCCCCCTTAAGAGGTGATAAAATGTCCAGCGTGCGGGCTCTTATTAAGTGCTCTGTAGCACACTCCCCAAACAAAATTATTATGCGGGATTATTATTAAGCACCACAGAGCTGGATTGCAGAGAGGTGGTCCAAGGTCATGCCCTTTTTTACATCACTCTGCAAACGTGCCTCCTGGCGCACTGCTGGTGGGGTGATGAGGTCGTTTTGTGTCTTGAGGACCTCAGTACACAAGTGGACTTTATCCTCCAAGCAGCAGTGCACCTGGACTCGTGTTTGCAGAGTGGTGTAAAAAGGGGCATGGCCTCTGACCATATCTCTGCAATTCAGCCCTGTGACGCTTACTGGAGGTACCTGGTGGGCTAGTTGTCCCCCAGGGACCCTAAGTATTCAAGGGGAATTAATTCCCCAAATTATAACGTGCCGGGGGGCGCATATGTAGAGCGGTGTGCACGGTGGGGGTGGGGCCTCCGGCGAGTTGCCGGTTAATTTCTTCTTTATTCTTTTCTTTTCTTTTATGGGAGGTGGGCTGCATCGCCCCCCCTTCCCTGGGCCACTTTTGGCACAGGGGAACCCAGCCACCAGGACCTGGTGTCACTGACCATGTCATGAATGATGTAATATGTGACATCATTAGCAGTGGATTGCGGGTGCGCGATATATAGTTAGTGGAACTAACTATATATGCGAATTTCAATGGTTTTGTGCGAGTAAAATAAGGTTTTGTAAATGCTAATCCCTAACTATATATGGTCTATAACCTATGGTTTTTTCAGTGAATTTTTAAGGTTTTGTAAATGCTAATTCCTAACTATATATGGTCTATAACCTATGGTTTTTTCAGTGAATTTCAATGTTTTTTTAATAGTAAATATCAAAAGCTGTAAAACGTATTTTTATTTTAATGCAAAAATATATTTTATATGTTTTAAATAAAAAAAATTATGCCTCTGCCAAACCCTGACCTCTTAATAGTGCACTGTGGTGGAAATGATTTGGGCACTATGACTGGGGTTGGTCTGGAAATGCTTTTAAAGAACACCTTTCTTCATTTGATGACACTTTTTCCCCAAACTGCCTTGGTATATTCCAATATATGTCAAAGACAGAAATGTAAGTGGTCCAACCAATTTTTTCCACAATTTGAGAAAGTACGGAAACATGTGAATACATCTGTTTCTGCTTACATGAGAGACTATGGAATGGGTTTAATATACAACAATAAGTTGCGTTACAACATTCAAGACATCTACAGAAGAGATGGTGTGTACTTCTCCGATGAAGGGAATAGAATATTCGTCCTTTATTTAAAAGTGTGCATTGGAACCTACTTGTAGGTACCTAAATTAGCCACAGAACCCAATAGCTCTTTTCAGAGCTACCCTACCTCTGATCATTCAAAACGTTTATCTATTTCTAACTTTTTTTTTTTCACCAAAGTACGCTCCCCGGTTCGCTTACCGGTGCGCGTACCGGGCGCTCCCCCGCGAAATTTTCAAAAATTTTATTTTTTTATTTTTGAATATATCAGCGTCTTAATCCCCCCTCAGAAAACCTAGAGGGCCACAAAGTGTCTACCATGCCCCCTTCTACCCATTCCAAACATTGTTTGTCCTCCATCCACTGTCTCAATTCTACCGATACACAAAATGGAGGACTCCCGTAACGCTGCCGGTTCGCGTACCGGGGAGCGCACCGGTAAGCGCTCGATAAAAAAAGGTGGGAAAGTAATTTACAGGAAAACCACTACAGACACTTTCATCAAATATAGAATAGGCCCTACTACATAGCAGTCCATACCATTTACCCAAATTTGATGGAATTCCATTGAGAAAATTATGCTGTAAGACTGACTAAATATCCTGAGGTAAATTACCTAACAAAAACCCTTATAAAGTGTTAGAATTGACAACCAATCAAAATACTACTTTCAATATCTTCTATTATTTCATGACATTTGATTGGTTATGTACCTGAATATATATAAAGAAAGAGAGAGAAACACAGCCATTGTGACTACTACTTCCTGAAGTACATATCAAGTGCATTTCAACTGAGAACTTAAACTTCTTTTTGAAAGGTAAGATGTTATTTAAAAAACTGAAGTATGTTCTGCATTTTAAGTTAATTAGGAAAACATTTTCTGATAGTTATATACTATCCCTCTGTAATACTTATAGAATAAGATAGACTTCTCTGTTTTAGTTATGGATGGAGTTAGGCTTGTCTTGTATAATTAAGAATTAACTTAGGCTTTATCACATACATTTTTTTATATTTCTACTTCGAGTCTGATACCATACACTGCCCAAAGATAAAATCACTGTTAAAAAAATCAAACTACCTGTCTGTACTTAAACCCAACAGTGCCCTATCTGTACTGATATATTTTTTAAAAATTCATTTTACAGCACAAAAATGGAAGGAGAGAAAAAAAATAACTTCGAAATTGTTGCAGAAAGCAATAAAGATACAGAAATTGACTCTGAATTCTTTGATGAATCACGGGACTTTGAACTTCTGCAATGTGTAGAATCAGTAGATTATCTAATTGAAAATGAGAAAAATTCTGACAATGAATTATTAGAAGTTCTTTTTAATTTTGAAACCGGAGCGCTGTTACAGATATATCTGTTTGTTGAAACGTTAATTTCTCAAAATCCACTGGAGCACATATATTGAGACATAGCAAAGGCACGTCGGGCAAATCATATCTACAATTTTGCCAAGTTTCGTGTAAATCCATTCAGCCGTTCGAGCTAAAAGTGATTCCAACCGCCCTATGGAAAAATGAATGGGAAAAACGTGTTTTGGGACTTCAGCCAATTCCGCCCACAAACGCCAAAGTTATTCGACATAGAATTTTCAGAAATCCCATAGGAAAAAAATCATAACTATATATACCTACTGGCGACCGCCAGTAGGTAATATATATATATATATTGGTTTTATGTCATATTATATATATTATATATATATAATATGACATAAAACCATTGAAATTCCCACGTTACAGTTAGTTGGACTCACTATAACTTGCGCGCCTGCAATGCACTGCTGATGACGTCATATATTACATCCAGTGAATGTGTGTCTTTCTGAAAAATAAATATGTTTTATTTATGTATATGCAAAGGTCGATGGAAGAATAAATGTTTAAATAAGTGTCTAAATGGATTTTTTTTTAATTGATTCGTGAACTGGCTTATTAAGTGTATCTTAGTGAATACATATATTAGCGAATAATGTTTAAATATTTAAATATATGTATCAGTGTTTCACTTTGTGTATAAGTGGCTGCATGGGTTGGTGAGTAGCTACTTGTGTGTGTATATGGGTTATTGGATGTATTTTTTAGTATCAGCATGAGTGTCTGTATGGTTTGGTGGGGGTATTACTTAGCTCATAGATGCATTAATGACTGACTCACTGTTTGTATGTGTTTTGAAGACAGCATATGTGCAGGACTGTATGGGTGGATGAGTGTGTATATGTGTGTGTTAGTGAGTGAATGACTGTCTCACTAGTGTCTTTATCAGTAACTACATATGTTTTAATCTAGTATATGTGAGTATTGATGTATATAAGTGAGTATATGTGAGAGTGAGAGATTGTAAGAGTTCCTGTTTAAATAAGTATGTGTTTCTATAAGTGATTGTTTAAGAGAGTAAGTATGTGTTAGTTTCCTTAGAAGTAAGTTGGTAGTGTGTGTATAGCTGTAAATGCAAATAAATGGATGTTCAATAGTTTATTTGCATGTGTGAGTATGTGTGTGAGAGGATGTATAGGTGTTTCACTATATATGATGAGTGAATAGATGCATGAGTGACTATATAGAACTGTTGGTGAATGAGTGGATGAGTATATAGATGGTGGAATTACTGAATTGGTTGTTGTAACTGGTATGGGTATCTTCATTTTTTTGAAAATGTTAGTTTCTATTTTTGAATGTGTGTTTCAAGGGTTACATTACACTGAAAGGAGGTCTGTCACTCTGTCACAAGGATGGTGTCATCAGTGATGTCATGAGTGATGTCACTGACCATGTCATGAGTGATGTTATATGTGACGGCATCAGCAATGCATTGCAGGCGCGCAAGTTATAGTGAGTCCAACTAACTATAACGTGGGAATTTCAATGGTTTTATGTCAGTAAAAATTCCAGCTAACTATAACTGGTGTCAAACCTATGGTTTTTTCAGTGAATTTAATAGGTTTTTTAAATGCTAATTCCTAACTATAATTGGTGTGAAACCTATGGTTTTTTCAGTGAATTTCATAGGTTTTGTAAATGCTAATTCCTAGCTATATATAGGGCCTGAAACCTATGTGTCTACTTTTAGAATGCTGTTGGAAATTCTCACACCAGAAACTGAAAACCAAAAACTCCTCAAAAATCTACCTCAGACACTGCAATCACAAAATGGCATCATTCCCTCTCATTCTTCACACTTATACCCGTCCCTAACCAATCAAATTTCTTCACACACAAATACTAAACCAAACTAACATTTTAATTGGTTATACAGATCAACACTTTCAAACTCACATAATCTTCAACCTACCCAAAAGGGGCAGGGTAGAGACCCCCTGACCCCATAGGTATTCTTAGGGGGGCCTAGGAGGACCCTGGAGGGCAAAAACACTAATATTTGTTTGTTGAAAATTTCGCTGATTAAGCTCAGGGTGCGCTTACACAGCTGTTTACAGGTACGCGTACCCTGAGTGCACCACGTGGAAAAACAGTGAAAAAAATTAGAGTAAAATAATAATTTAGAGTGCTTAGAGTTAGGGTAGCTCTGAAAAGAGCTGTCGTGTTATGTGGGTGATTTAAGTACCTACAAGTAGGTACCGATGCAGAGTCTAAAAATCAGGAGGAAGACTCTGTTCCCCTCATCTGAGAAATGTACACCATGTCTCCTATAGATACCTTGAATGCTGTAACGCAAGTTATTGTGGTATATGGAACCCATACCGTAGTCTCTCAGGAAAGCAGAAACAGATTTATTCACATGTTTCCTTGCTTTCTCAATCTGTGGACAAAATTGATTAGACCAGTTCCATTTTTGCCTTTGGCATATATTAGAATATACCAATGCAGTTTTTGGAAAAAGTGACATCAATTGCCCAAAGGTGTCCTTTAAAAGCATTTCCAGACCTACCCCAGTCAAAGTGCCCAGGTCATTGCCACCACAGTGCACAATTATGAGGTCAGGGTGTGGTAGATGCATAAAGGATTTTACCAATCCTCTCTGGTCAATCCACATAATATCCACATCTGGTAAATCAAGGTTGAGAATACCTCTGTTTGCTGCATACTTTTTACTCCAGTGAACATAGCTATGTCTGAAAAAAAAGTGGTTGAGATTCAGTGTACTTGAAAAGGAAGGATTGATTGGTGGTTTCTCAAAAAAATCATCACTGAAAATTAGGGTACATGCTTCTGTTTTTTGAAAGAAGTAATTCAAATGGTTGAGAAAAAGTCATTTAAAGAAACATTGTACAGGATAAGCTGGTGTATTGAGAGGTTAAACACCCTTGCTGGGTTGATTTGCAACATAGTATGATGAACTTTTCACCTGTGTGCTTAGTTAGGTGGGAGTTACCATGGTAACAGGCTGAATGAGCACTGGGAGGATGGGTGAATATTATGTGAGTTTGAAAGTGTTGAAATGTAGAACCAATTAAAATGTTAGTTTGGTTTTGAAATAGTGTGGGAAGAAGTTTGATTGGTTAAGTCCAGGGATATGTGTGAAGAATTACAGGAAATCTGGGCCATTTGCGGTTGCAGTGTCTGAGGTGCATTTCAGAGATTCTGCTTAAGAAAATCTGACACTGTTCTAAATCTTCAAAAGCCTTTTTAAAGGTGAGTAATGATTCATTTAATATAGAAAGAGTGCTGTATGCACTATGGGGAAGATTAAGAAGCATATTGGGCTTCTTTATTCTTGCATTGTGTGTCATGTTTTTTTCTAATGCTTGTAAAAAATGTAATGGTGCATATTGGAAATGTATTTTGGAAATGAGTGAAGTTTGTGCACTGTAATCTAGTGATCATTTAAATGGGCTGCGCTCTGTGTCTAAAACGATTTACTATGCTAAATGTTTTTGGTAAAATGTAAGGGTTTAACATTTTTGACAAGGATCACACTGAGTGTCTGTGTGAAATAAGGCATTATATTTTCACATTTTTCTATAATGTCACCTGTGTCTCCTCACAGTTTGCATCTCTTAGCTTATAGGGTACTGTTTCTTTTTGCATTGTGTCTCATGATAGTATGTAATGCTGGCAAAAAATGATTGGTGCATATTGGAAATGTATTTTGGAAATCAGGCAGGTTTCTGCCTTGTAATGTAGTGGTCATTTAAATGGGCTGTGCTCTGTGTCTAAAACAATTTACTATGATAAATGTTTTTTGGTAAAATGTAAGGGTTTAACATTTTTGACAAGGATCACACTGAGTGTCTGTGTGAAATAAGGAATTATATTTTCAAATGTTTCTATAATGTCACCTGTGTCTCCTCACAGTTAGCATCTCTTAGCTTATAGGGTACTGTTTCGTTTTGCATTGTGTCTTATGATAGAACATAATGCTGGCAAAAACATTATTAGTGCATATTGGAAATGTATTTTGGAAAGGAGTTGGGTTTCTGCCTTGTAATGTAGTCGTCATTTAAATGGGCTGTGCTCTGTGTCTAAAACGATTTACTGTGCTAAATGTTTCTTGGTAAAATGTATGTCTTTAACATTTTTGACAAGGATCACACTGAGTGTCTGTGTGAAATAAGGAATTATATTTTCACATTTTTCTATAATGTCACCTGTGTCTCTTCACAGTTTCTATAATGTCACCTGTGTCTCTTCACAGTTTGCATCTCTTAGCTTCTAGGGTACTGTTTTAATATTTAACATTTTTGACAAGGATCACACCGAGTGTCTGTGTGAAATAAGGAATTACATTTTCACATTTTTCCATTATGACACCTGTGTCTGCTCACAGTTTGCATATCTTAGCTAATAGGGTACTGTTTTAATGTTTAACATTTTTGACAAAGATCACACTGAGTGTCTGTGTGAAATAAGGAATTATATTTTCACATTTTTCTATAATGTCACCTGTGTGTCCTCACAGTTTGCATCTCTTAGCTTATAGGGTACTGTTTTAATGTTTAACATTTTTGACAAGGATCACACTGAGTGTCTGTGTGAAATAAGAAATTATATTTTCACATTTTTCTATAATGTCACCTGTGTCTCCTCACAGTTTGCATCTCTTAGCTTATAGGGTACTGTTTTAACGTTTAACATTTTTGACAAGGATCACACTGAGTGTCTGTGTGAAATGAGAAATTATATTTTCACCTTTTTCTATAATGTTACCTGTATCTCCTCACAGTTTGCATCTCTTAGCTTATAGGGTACTGTTTTAATGTTTAACATTTTTGACAAGGATCACACTGAGTGTCTGTGTGAAATAAGGAATTATATTTTCACCTTTTTCTATAATGTCAACTGTGTCTCCTCACAGAATGCATCTCTTAGCTTATAGGGTACTGTTTAATGTTTAACATTTTTGACAAGGATCACACCGAGTGTCTGTGTGAAATAAGGAATTATATTTTCACATTTTTCTATAATTTCACCTGTGTCTCCTCACAGTTTGCATCTCTTAGCTTATAGGGTACTGGTTTAATGTTTAACATTTTTGACAAGGATCACACTGAGGGGCCCATATGGATGACGGGCGGACTTTGTCCGCCCGTCATCCTACCGGTGATTGGGACCACCCACCATAAGGGCGGGGGTCCTGTGGGAGCTATTAGGATGTGCCCGCCACAGTGGCGGGCACATCCTGTAGTTGTAGCATTGTGGCGGGCGGTGCACTCTGCACCGCCCGCCACAATGCAAAAAATGCATTTTCACATTTGCATATGCAAAGCGGCAGGCACTGCGCGGTGCCTGCCGCTTTGTATATGCAAATGAAGCCCCCTGTGCACCCCCACCTCAGCCTTCAACATGGGGGCCCGCAGGGGCCCCCAATGGCAACGACCGCCTGCCTTTCCGTGGCGGGATCGCCGCCGCGGAAAGGCACCTATGGCCACACATGCAAATATGGCTGGTGGTGTCTGAAAGAAACACCGCCACCATATGAAACCTTTTCTGCACCGGCCGCAAGGCGACCGGGGCGGAAAAGTGGTGGGCGGTGTTTGCCAACGCTGCGGTCCCCCCCGCCATTGTAATGTGGCGGGGGGGAAAAGGGTGGCGGGCGGGCATTTCTATCGGGCGGATCGCCACCGCCACCATGGCGGTGGCGATCCGCCCGACATCATAATGGAGCCCTGAGTGTCTGTGTGAAATAAGGAATTATATTTTCACCTTTTTCTATAATGTCACCTGTGTCTCCTCACAGTTTGCATCTCTTAGCTTATAGGGTACTGTTTTAATGTTTAACATTTTTGACAAGGATCACACTGAGTGTCTGTGTGAAATAAGGAATTATATTTTCACATTTTTCTATAATGTCCCCTGTGTGTCCTCACAGTTTGCATCTCTCAGCTTATAGGGTACTGTTTTAATGTTTAACATTTTTGACAAGGATCACACTGAGTGTCTGTGTGAAATAAGGAATTATATTTTCACATTTAACTATAATGTCACCTGTGTCTCCTCACAGTTTGCATATCTTAGCTTATAGGGTACTATTATCATGTTTAACATTTTTGACAAGGATCACACTGACTGTCTGTGTGAAATAAGGAATTATATTTCACCTTTTTCAATAATGTCACCTATGTCTCCTCACAGTTTGCATCTCTTAGCTTATAGGGTACTGTTTTAATGTTTACCATTTTTGACAAGGATCACACTGAGTGTCTGTGTGAAATAAGGAATTATATTTTCACATTTTTCTATAATGTCACCTGTGTCTCCTCACAGTTTGCATCTCTTAGGTTAATGGGTACTGTTTTAATGTTTAACATTTTTGACAAGGATCACATTGAGTGTCTGTGCGAAATATGGAATTATATTTTCACATTTTTCTATAATGTCCCCTGTGTGTCCTTACAGTTTGCATCTATCAGCTTATAGGGTACTGTTTTAATGTTTAACATTTTTGACAAGGATCACACTGAGTGTCTGTGTGAAATAAGGAATTATATTTTCACATTTAACTATAATGTCACCTGTGTCTCCTCACAGTTTGCATCTCTTAGCTTATAGGGTACTGTTTCTTTTTGCATTGTGTCTCATGATAGTATGTAATGCTGGCATAAAATGATTGGTGCATATTGGAAATGTATTTTGGAAATCAGGCAGGTTTCTGCCTTGTAATGTAGTGGTCATTTAAATGGGCTGCGCTCTGTGTCTAAAACAATTTACTATGATAAATGTTTTTCTGTAAAATTTAAGGGTTTAACATTTTTGACAAGGATCACACTGAGTGTCTGTGTGAAATAAGGAATTATATTTTCAAATGTTTCTATAATGTCACCTGTGTCTCCTCACAGTTAGCATCTCTTAGCTTATAGGGTACTGTTTTGTTTTGCATTGTGTCTTATGATAGAATATAATGCTGGCAAAAACATTATTGGTGCATATTGGAAATGTATTTTGGAAATGAGTTGGGTTTATGCCTTGTAATGTAGTGGTCATTTAAATGGGATGTGCTCTGTGTCTAAAACGATTTACTATGCTAAATGTTTTTTGGTAAAATGTATGTCTTTAACATTTTTGACAAGGATCACACTGAGTGTCTGTGTGAAATAAGGAATTATATTTTCACATTTTTCTATAATGTCACCTGTGTCTCTTCACAGTTTGCATCTCTTAGCTTATAGGCTACTGTTTTAATGTTTAACATTTTTTACAAGGATCACACCGAGTGTCTGTGTGAAATAAGGACTTATATTTTCACATTTTTCTATTATGACACCTGTGTCTCCTCACAGTTTGCATCTCTTAGCTTATAGGGTACTGTTTTAATGATTAACATTTTGACAAGGATCACACTGAGTGTCTGTGTGAAATGAGGAATTATATTTTCACCTTTTTCTATAATGTCACCTGTATCTCCTCACAGTTTGCATCTCTTAGCTTATAGGGTACTGTTTTAATGTTTAACGTTTTTGACAAGGATCACACTGAGTGTCTGTGTGAAATAAGGAATTATATTTTCACCTTTTTCTATAATGTCAACTGTGTCTCCTCACAGTTTGCATCTCTTAGCTTATAGGGTACTGTTTTAATGTTTAACATTTTTGACAAGGATCACACCGAGTGTCTGTGTGAAATAAGGAATTAAATTTTCACATTTCTCTATAATGTCACCTGTGTCTCCTCACAGTTTGCATCTCTTCGCTTATAGGGTACTGTTTAACATTTTTGACAAGGAACACACTGAGTGTCTGTGTGAAATAAGGAATTATATTTTCACATTTTTCTATAATGTCACCTGTGTCTCCTCACAGTTTGCATCTCTCAGCTTATAGGGTACTGTTTTAATGTTTATCATTTTTGACAAGGATCACACTGAGTGTCTGTGTGAAATAAGGAATTATATTTTCACATTTAACTATAATGTCACCTGTGTCTCCTCACAGTTTGCATCTCTTAGCTTATAGGGTACTGTTTTCATGTTTAACATTTTTGACAAGGATCACCCTGAGTGTCTGTGTGAAATAAGGAATTATATTTCACCTTTTTCAATAATGTCACCTATGTCTCCTCACAGTTTGCATCTCTTAGCTTATAGGGTACTGTTTTAATGTTTAACATTTTTTACAAGGATCACACTGAGTGTCTGTGTGAAATAAGGAATTATATTTTCACATTTTTCTATAATGTCACCTGTGTCTCCTCACAGTTTGCATCTGTTAGCTTATAGGGTACTGTTTTAATGTTTAACATTTTTTACAAGGATCACACTGAGTGTCTGTGTGAAATAAGGAATTGTATTTTCACATTTTTCTATAATGTCACCTGTGTCTTCTCACAGTTTGCATCTCTTAGCTATCAGGCAGAGAGTGAGATGACACAGGCAGAGAGAGAGATGACACACACAGAGAGTCCGATGGTACACGGAAAGAGAGAGACAGCGCAGACAGAGAGTCAGATGACACACGCAAAGAGAGAGATGGCGCAGTGAGAGAGTGAGATGGCACACGGAAAGAGAGAGATAGCGCAGACAGAGAGTGAGATGACACACGCAAAGAGAGAGATACCGCAGGCAGAGAGTGAGATGACACAGGCAGAGATTGAGATGACACACACAAAGAGAGAGATGGGGCAGAAACAGAGCGAGATGACACACGCAAAGAGAGAGGTGGCGCAGGGAGAGAGTGAGATGGCACACGGAAAGAGAGAGAGAGAGCAGACAGAGACTGAGATGGCACACGGAAAGAGAGAGATAGCGCAGACAGAGAGTGAGATGACACAGACAGAGAGAGAGATGACACACGCAAAGAGAGAGATGACACCCAGAAAGATAGAGATGGCGCAGGCACACAGTGAGATGACACAGGCAGAGAGTGAGGTGACACAGGCAGAGAGAGAGATGACACATGCAAAGAGAGAGATGGGGCAGAAACAGAGCGAGATGACACACGCAAGGAGAGAGATGGCGCAAGGAGAGAGTGAGATGACACAGGCAGAGATTGAGATGATACACACAAACAGAGAGATGACACACACAAAGAGAGAGATGGGGCAGAAACAGAGTGAGATGACACACGTAAAGAGAGAGATGGTGCAGGGAGAGAGTGAGATGGCACACGGAAAGAGAGAGATAGTGCAGGCAGAGAGTGAGATGACACACGCAAGGAGAAAGATGGCGCAGGCAGAGAGTGAGATGACACACGCAAAGAGAGATGGCACAGGCAGAGAGAGAGATGACACACGCAAAGAGAGAGATGACACACACAAAGAGAGAGATGGTACAGGTAGAGAGTGAGATGACACACGCAAAGAGTGAGATGGTGGAGGCAGAGAGTGAGATTAATAATGGAAAGGGGCGACCACTCGGTCCCCCCTAACGTATGGTAGGGGGCCCGGATCCCCCCGGGAAACCATTTTGGGCGGGGGGCGTGTCACGGCTGGTATGCCCGAAGCGGCGTAGCCGGGGCGCGCCTTTTCCCGCCCAAGAAGGGTTGTCCTAGACACCTACACCGTTGGCCACGCCCCGTAGGCGTACCGGAGGAGGGTACACGCCCTCTCGAAGAGGAATAAAAAGAGCAGCAATCCGAAGAAGCATCCTCTTGTTCCTGTGCTTGGAAGCTGCACCCTCTCGTTGCACGTGAGCCCTCGACGGAACAAGGAGCAATTTTGAGAACTTGTAATTTTTGTCTTTCTCTTTCAGGACTTCGAGCCTAAGGGTCCAGGACCGTGTTGAGCAACGGGGATTGAATATCCATTAACAATGCCTGGCAAGAAGGCGGGAAAGAAGTCCGGGACTGATCAGATGCTTCGCATGCTGATAAAAGATATGGCGAGTATGAAGAAGCAGATGGCTGCGATGAACAAAACGGGTAAACCGAAGAAAGTTATAGGCCCGGCATTGCCGGGAGTTGTCTCCGTGGGGAGGGGGAAAAGGGTCAGGAATAAGACGGCGGGGGAGGAGGTCCCGGTTCCCGAGTTACCCCCGGCAAGCCCGGTCATTCCAGTCGAGGCTCCAGTACCGATCCCTGACGCGGGTCAACCGATTCCGGTTGTTGTTACGCCCGCCAGCGAGGAGGACATGCCTCCCGAATTAGCCGACCAGTTAGCCGCATGGCTTGGCAGAAAAACGGGGGGTGCTACGGCACCGGGAGACACGGCCGAAGAGGCCAAGTTAGTAATGCAGCAGTTGCGGCAGTCGCGAGATGCTGTGAAGGCGAATCTCCCTCTTCTCCCCCCACAGGTGACCTCGGAAGGACCGGCAGCTGGTGTCGAAAAAACAGCGGGAACAGCAATGGAGCCGGGTAAGCAAGCATTGCCAATGGCAAGCGAGGGGTCTTTGCCCTCAAGACGGGAAAAGGTGGTCCAGCATATACCGTTGGCCACGAAAGAATTGATATGGGCTGATAAGTACGTGAATATGTTTTCCCTGCTAACTGACCATCGGGAGATGGAGTATGTTAAGACACAGAAGGATTTGTGGCACCCGAGTGTATGGCGAGCAAAAATGGCGGGATTCAGGGTTGACGAGACAATCTCAAATTGGGCCAAGGCCTTTGCGATGTTTTCTGCAATTATTGGGGAACGTAAGCCCGAGGTTTTGACCGAATTGTCCTGCTATCAGGCACGAATAATGGATTTTTATGAAACGTATGAGGGCGATGAGTGGATGGGTTACGATATGAAGTTTCGTAAGGCCAAGGAGTACGATTCATCTCTGACGTAGGATTGTCTCGACTCGATCTCTTGGCAGAAGCAGCTCCTGCCGGGCGCGACGAAGTCGTCCTCGCTTGGCGGGAATAGGTCGGGGCCTTCCCGCCATCAGCCTGCGGTGCCCTTTCGAGCAGGCCCCGCTGGTGACCACCAACCAAGGAATGGTGGGAATGGGGGTAAGAAAAGGGTCTGTTGGAATTTTAACAGGGGCAAGTGCACAAGGCCACAAGGGACATGTAAGTTCAGACATGAGTGTGCAGGTTGCGGAAATTCGTCACACCCCGAGAGTTCGTGCAGAGCCAAGAATGGTGATACAGGGGGTAGAGGAGGGGCCAAACAGGTCTGAGGGGGTCCATTGTGTACCGCTACCCACCCCCGTAGATATCATGGCAATGATCCCCTGGCTAAACGAATACCCTGATCATGTCTCCGCTGAGGTGTTGAGGAACGGCTTCTTATATGGTTTCCACATCCCGGCGGGGGATTTTCGTGGGGAACCACTTTGTAGAAACCAACTGTCAGCTCAGCATAATGCAGCGGTGTTAGAGAGGAAGATTGCAAAGGAGGTTGCCCTTGGCCGGATTGCTGGCCCATATAGGCACCCGCCAGTGACTAATTTCATCTGTTCCCCGTTGGGAGTGTTTCCCAAAAAGGACCCGGGGGAATTTAGGCTGATCCATAACTTGTCATCTCCGAGGGGTCTTTCGGTGAACGATGCGATTGACCCGGGAGTTTGTTTGGTGCGGTACGCATCCTTCGATGATGCCGTCGCCATGTTGAATCGCCTGGGGCCCGGAGCGCTGATGGCGAAGTCGGATATCGAGTCAGCGTTCCGGCTGCTCCCGGTACACCCACTGGATCAGCGTCTGTTAGGTTTTGTGTTCCAAGGTCGTTACTACATGGATAGATGTATGCCAATGGGTTGCTCCATCTCTTGTGCTTATTTTGAGAAATTCAGTTGTTTTCTTCAATGGGCGTTCACCAAAGCCACTGGCCATGCTCAGGTTATGCATTACCTAGATGATTTTTTGTTCTTGGAGGCAGCCGGCGACACACAATGTGCACAGGCGTTACAGGGATTTTGCACTCTCATGCAGGGGTTCGGGGTGCCATTGGCACCAGGTAAGACGGTTGGGCCATCTACATCGCTCGAGTTTCTTGGAATTGAGCTCGATTCTGTGGAGGTATGTTTCCGTTTGCCAGTGGGGAAAGTAGCGAAGTTCAGGGCTTCCCTGGAACTGTGCATTAGCAAAGAGAAAGTTACTCTCCATCAGTTGCAACAAGCAGTGGGCCAGCTTAACTTTGCCCTAAGAGTGATACCAATGGCCCGCCCCTTTTCCCGCTCAATTGCACAAGCCATGGTTGGTCTCAAGGAAGGACACCATCGCACGAGACTGTCTGCAGAGGTTCGCCAGGACATGCGCATATGGTTGGCATTTCTGGCGGATTTCAACGGTCGAGTGGTGTGGAACGAGCCGCCAGCGTCCTCGGACGAGCTGGGTTTGTGGACCGACTCGGCTGGGAGCGTGGGATTTGGCGCCATCTTTGGTAATCGATGGTCGGCGCAAACATGGCCGACGTGGTGGCACACCAGCGGTCTCACAGGTAACATAGGGTTTCTCGAGTTGTTCCCCATTTTTGTGGCTCTGAAGGCATGGCCGGATCAGTTCCGAGATCGATCTGTGGTATGTTGGTCCGATAATATGACTGTAGTTGAATGCATAAATAATCAGGCAGCACGCTGCAAGTGGATATTGAGATTACTGAAGGAAATTGTACTACTTTGCATGAGACTGAATGTACAATTCAGGGCGAAGCATGTGCCAGGTGTACTGAACCAGGCGGCTGATGCACTCTCTCGTTCACACATGCAGGCTTTCAGGGGTTATCTACCTTCCGCGGACCTAGCGGCGGAACCATTTCCCGAAGCACTCTGGCTACTCGGTGCCCCGGATTACAAGACCTCGTGGCAGCAAGCCTAGCCCCTAGGACAAGGAAGGCATACGAAGGAGCGTTTTGTTCCTATTGTGCATTTTTGGGTCCGGCAGGAGGGGACAATTGGGGTCAGGAGGAATATGTCCTGAAGTTTCTAGTAGCACTGCACAGTGCAGGCCGATCAGCGGCAACGGCCAACAGGCACCGGGCCGCCATTTCATTCATGACGCAGGCGCATGGCATCAAGGACCCCACATCGTCCTTTTTGGTGAAAAAGGCCCTTCGTGGTTGGCAACGCCTTGAGGGTCATAGAGTAGACGAAAGGCGCCCGATTGGGTTAGAGAGGTTGTCCCTGCTGATGTCGATACTCCCCACAACATGTTCCTCCCAGTTCGAGGCAGTGCTGTTCCGGGCCGCTTTCGCATTAGCGTTCCATGGGGCTATGCGGGTGAGTGAGCTGGTTGCAAGAAATAAAAACGATGTGGAGGGGGGTCTGTGTCGGGATCACATTCTGATCAAGGGTGATTCAATGGTGGTCACAATAGCCAGGTCCAAGACCAACCAGGGTGCTATGGGAGACAGTATTGTTGTCCAGCGCATGCGAGGGTCCCCCATGTGCCCGGTGGAGTGCGTTGAGGAATATTTGGCGAGAAGGGTGGCTGCATGGGGGGGAAGCCTGCTGAGACAAATCGACGCCACCCCACTGACAAGGTTTCAGTTTCAGAGGGTGCTAACAATGGCAATCACAGCGGCGGGCTTGGACCCGGGTGATTTCGGGACCCATTCCTTTAGGATAGGGGCTGCTACAGAGGCTACAGCCAGGGGTCAGAGTGTGGAACAGGTGAAACAACTGGGACGATGGTCCTCGAACTGTTATAAAAGGTATGTGCGGTTGCACATGTTGTGAAGTCAATGTCATGCACTCACGCTTCTTGTCTTCTGTTTGGTTTACAGTTTCGCGAGCATGCTTTGCGGGGCGGACTGTGCAGTCGACCCGACACCTGGGGACCAGCGGTCAGAGATCACCGGCTGAGGAAAGAGTGGTGTGGGTCCTGAGCCACTCATACGTGATGTGGGCAGGTGACGTATTCAAAGCAGGTGACGTGACTCACGCAGCTGGGGAATACGGGTACAGGGTGACCTTCCACGGAAGGGGCGGGCTCTGTATTGACCAGTTTCAATGTTTTGTCGAGGAACTGTTAGGGCGGCGAGGTCACCGCCGTCTGTAATCATAGTACACCTGGGGGGCAATGACGTGGTGACACTCAGTCGGCGAGTACTACTCGAGCGAGTTCTATCTACTGTTAGCTGGCTGGCGAGAAGATTCCCGGGGTGCACGATAGCATGGTCCCACATGATTCCCAGGAAGGTGTGGCGGGGGGGCCTCTCTGTGTCAGCACTGAACCATTCGGTGAAGAAGGTCAATAACAAACTTGGTAGGTTGTTTCGCTCGGCGCAGTTGCACTGTATTCCGCATGGATGTATTCGGGGGGACCACATGTATCTCGAGGATGGGGTCCATTTGTCCCGGGAGGGGAATGTCTTACTCATAGGAGACTTCATAGCTTGGTTAAGGGGTTTGTAAAAGCATGACCTTTAGTAGGAGTTTGTGGGGGGGCCGGATAGCCGGTCAACTATCCGGCCTGTGGCGGTAAGGTCATGATCGGTGAGCAGTAATTTCAAGGTCCCTAGAGGGGGGGCGCCACCCATTATGGATGGGAGCGCCCGGGGGGAGGCGGCCATTGGCCCCTCACACGGGGAGGCGGCACCCACTAAGTATGGGGCCGCCTAAGGGAAGGCGGTCATAGGCCCCTTCCAGGGGAGGAGGCGGCTGGATGCCCCTCCTATGAATTTCCCGGGGCCCGGATATCCGCGACGGTGGATGTGATAAACAGTGTGGGGTGGGAGGGGGGTCCACGCTACCTTCTAGACACCTCACACGAGTCCTCGGACGACCATTAAGATGGCGTCGAGTTAAATAAGGGGCCCCTGCAAAGACAAGGGAAATTGGAGTTGGCACAGAGGTACAGTCCTCTGCGCGCCTGCCCTCACACCGTGAGGGGGGAGTTCTGGTAGTAGGGATCTGACACCGGTTGCGACCTTGCCGTTGGCCCGTAATGCTAGGATGTACAATTTTAATTTAGAAAGTATGCATTTGCAGGATGTTAGACTCGGCTAGGTAAACCTTTGTACTAGAGATTTGTTAAGGTTAGCCAATGAACGTGTCTTCATCATAATGTAATAAATAAAAATTGTACATGATATGAAACTGTTAATTTAATGTTTTAATTTTGTTTCATATTTTAATAAATACGGCCGGGAGGGTAACTCCCTCCCGCCTTCCAAAAGTTCAGAACTGCGTCCGTCTTCCCATCCTTGGGGATTGTGTTGGGAGTGGGTGACAGGCATCCCGGCCATATGGAAAGGGGCGACCACTCGGTCCCCCCGAACGTATGGTAGGGGCCCGGATCCCCCCGGGAAAGGATTTTGGGCGGGGGGCGTGTCACGGCTGGTATGCCCGAAGCGGCGTAGCCGGGGCTCGCCTTTTCCCGCCCAAGAAGGGTTGTCCTAGACACCTACACCGTTGGCCACGCCCCGTAGGCGTACCGGAGGAGGGTACACGCCCTCCCGAAGAGGAATACAAAGAGCAGCAATCCGAAGAAGCATCCTCTTGTTCCTGTGCTTGGAAGCTGCACCCTCTCGTTGCACGTGAGCCCTCGACGGAACAAGGAGCAATTTTGACCCGCCCACCAGCCCCTTATGGCAACATTAGTACGGCAATAAAATGATTTGCTTTGATAACATCTTTTCTCTCCTGGTTTAAGTGGTTAATAAAATGTCAATGTTGGTACTGCAATAAAGTGATTTGCTTCATAACATCTTCTTCCTTGGTTGAGCGGAGTATAACAGTCTAGTTTAATGATGTGATGAATGTATAAGTAATAGGATAAATATTGCAATGGACAGTTGATTTTCTCTTTAGTAGGTAAACAAACGTCGTATTTATTTTTGGTCGGGCGGTAAGGTCATGATCGGTGAGCAGTAATTTCAAGGTCCCTAGAGGGGGGCGCCACCCATTATGGATGGGAGCGCCCGGGGGGAGGCGGCCATTGGCCCCTCACACGGGGAGGCGGCACCCACTAAGTATGGGGTCGCCTAAGGGAAGGCGGTCATAGGCCCCTTCCAGGGGAGGAGGCGGCTGGATGCCCCTCCTACGAATTTCCCGGGGCCCGGATATCCTCGACGGCGGATGTGATAAACAGTGTGGGGTGGGAGGGGGGTCCACGCTACCTTCTAGACACCTCACACGAGTCCTCGGACGACCATTAAGATGGCGTCGAGTTAAATAGGGGGCCCCCGCAAAGACAAGGGAAATTGGAGTTGGCACAGAGGTACAGTCCTCTGCGCGCCCGCCCTCACACCGTGAGGGGGGAGTTCTGGTAGTAGGGATCTGACACCGGTTGCGACCTTGCCGTTGGCCCGTAATGCTAGGATGTACAATTTTAATTTAGAAAGTATGCATTTGCAGGATGTTAGACTCGGCTAGGTAAACCTTTGTACTAGAGATTTGTTAAGGTTAGCCAATGAACGTGTCTTCATCGTAATGTAATAAATGAAAATTGTACATGATATGAAACTGTTATTTTAATGTTTTAATTTTGTTTCATATTTTAATAAATACGGCCGGGAGGGTAACTCCCTCCCGCCTTCCAAAAGTTCAGAACTGCGTCCGTCTTCCCATCCTTGGGGATTGTGTTGGGAGGGGGTGACAGGCATCCCGGCCATATGAAACTGTATTGCACTGCCATAAACTGAGAAACAACACTTACTGCATGATTTCCAATTCTGGTAAGACACAGCTGCTGTGCTATCAACTTAGTTATGTTCTATACTAGTGTTTATATCATTTACTTATTGTCATTGCTATGTAGTATGTTAGTAGTGGTCTATAATATGTTATTTTTTCTTTACCACAGATTGTAATCATCTATAGAAAGATAAAAGAATATGCCAATGAAGGAAAGAAGAAGAAAAAGTTATAAACATGCTTTATTGTCCAAGAAACCACAATTAGAAGATTCATCCAAAACACAATCTTCAGTGAAAAAAAAGAATGCTCCTGGTAAGCAAACTAAGGACTTTTTAAGTAAATTAACGCAATGTAAAAAACATCTGGATATTGTTTCAAAGAAAAAAAACATCTGTAAATACAAAAAAAAGCAGAGCTCCACAAAAAATGTTAGACCTGTACAAGGAGATAATATTGTCTATAGTAATAGACGGAGAAATCCATTTATTGACATTCGTAGAGAAATGTTTTATAACAGAATTATTTTAAATGTATTTAAAAAATTTAAGAAATATAAAAAGAAAACTGTTATTTATAAGAAAAAGAAAAGTATAGTGAAGATTGTGGATCGGGCTTTTGAAGTGAAAAAAAATGTATATATTTTAGTAATCAATAGAATTCGTACACTAGATAACGTAATCAATGTTTTGAAATCTAAATGTAAGTGGAAAAAAGTAATTAATCGGACTAAATTTTTGTGATTTTTTCTGGAGAATGGAAGCATAGTTCAAGTTGTGAGCCATTTTGTAATGAAGAGAGTTACTTTCAGGATAATGATTTGGTGAATGCAGTTGACACCAGTGGTCGAGCATATGAGGTGAAGGACCATTGTCCGGTTGAAAAAGAAAAAATTGAGCATAGAAATGCAGAAGAGGTGTTAACTGATGAAGTTTTAGGGAGATGTCCTAAGGCTCCAGTGTATATTTGGAATTGTAGTATTATTTGTAGAGTGCGACAGGATTTCGTAATTTCTTATGTACATATACTAAGAAAAGTCACAAAAAAATGAAGATGTTGCAAGAGTTAGATCCTTGCAGAGTGAGAGAAAAACAGTTCTGCAGGGGTATTCACCAGTTGTCCTTCAAGAAAAGTATGTCAGAGTGTTTTTCACCATTTTAGGATGTTAGCAGTGCATCATAATAAAGTGAGGAAATTAGTAAGAAGGTTGTATTATGCAAAAAGTCCAGCACTTAAGCTAAAACAGTTAAACAGTGCACTTTTGCATGGCTCTGAGTTAGATGTGAAGAACATTTGGGAAGAAATTGAATTTTGTTATTTTGGTGTAAAGGAGGACAGTGCAGAAACTGATACAGTAATAGAAGGTAATGTGGAAGTGAATGTACAGATTTAAAGTACAGAAAAATTTGACCATGAAATTACAAAGTTTAAGGTCAATTCAAGTGAAAGGCCTAATTTGTCTTGTGTGTGTTGTCGGTAAACTCATTATAAGAATCAGACTAGGTTAGTTGATTTATATGTAAAAAGTGAAATGGAAAATAATAATGAGTGGAAGGATTTTGCAACTTATTTGTTGGCAGAAAATTGTTTTGATTTGGGTTCTGATCAACGTATTTGTAAATATTGTTATAATAAATTAAATGAAAACAGAAAGCCGGCTAGAGCTGTTCATAATAATCTGGAGTTGGTAGACATTCCTTCTGAATTGATGGATTTAAATACCTATGAGTCTATTCTGGTTCAATGTGTGCATCCTTTTCAGGCTATTGTTTGCATGGAGCCTAAGACAGGGAAATTGCCTCCTTCAGATTTACAGAGAGGATTAAAAGGAACAGTTGTTTATTTACCTCTAGATTTTAAGAAAAATATTGATACAATTGGTGTAGAAAAAGTCGAAGAGGAACCTCTGGTTATTCTAGTTAATGGTGTTCCGACACAGAGTAAGAAAATCTGGCAAGAATTAGTGGATGTTAGGAAAGTCAAAAAGGCAACGTTGTATTTGGTAAAAAACAATCACTACTACAAAAATGCATATGTTGGAGAAGAGGAAACTACTGTAGAAGAGGACAGTGATTTCTCAGCTGGTCAAATGGAAAAAGTTGATGTCTCTAGAAGTGAAGGTATGTATGAACATTATAGTGTCCATCCTTTGCATTCCAAAGAAGTAATGGGGACTGCTATTGACTTGTTTCAAATGAAAGAAGCAAAAGGAAGTCCCATTAGTGTATGGGAAGAAAGTTTGGAAGCTCGTTGTTTTCCTCAGTAATTTCCAACAGGTGGACGATATGATGACCAACCTGTTCATATTCCTGCATCTGAATACCGGACTTTAAGATTATATGCAGAAGTTCCAAGGTTTCGTCAATGCATTTCATATTTGTTTCATCTACTGTTTGAGAGTGACTTGTCTGGACTTTCTTATGCAGTGAACCATATACTGAAAAGTGGAGTATATCTGCAAAATGTTTCGGCAAGGGACTTGTTGGATAAAGTCAAACTGCAAGATAGTATTTTGGAATCTCACCTAATTAATCTCATGGCATGTCAGCGTGGTACTAACGAGTATTGGTACCATGGTCATGGGGAATTGAAATGTATGCTAAGAAACTTAGGAACTTCTACATGGTTCCTCACTCTTAGCTGTGCTGAGTATGCTTGGGAAGTCTTACTTCAATTTCTAAGAGAGGCAAATGCAAACATTGAAAATATAGAATACAAGACACCTGGAGAACTGTGCTCTTTGGATCCAGTTAATGTATGCAGGTATTTCAATCATAGATTTGAAGCTATGATGTCTTTTATCAGAAACAAAAATAATCCTCTGCTTGGAGAGGTTTTGGATTTCTTTTTGAGAA
Organism: Lissotriton vulgaris; assembly: GCF_964263255.1. Lineage (NCBI taxonomy): Eukaryota > Metazoa > Chordata > Amphibia > Caudata > Salamandridae > Lissotriton > Lissotriton vulgaris. Next base: position 506,607,620 of record NC_141694.1, read on the forward strand.
AGGAGTATCAAGCAAGAGGTGCTCCTCACATACATATGCTGCTATGGATCAAAGATGCACCCAAATTTGGAACAGATTTGGATGACACAGTGATGAGTTTCATTGCTCAGTGTTCTACATGTGCTGTTCCGAAAAGTACAGAAGAAAACAATTTAAGACATCAAGTTTTACGCTTTCAAACCCATCGTTGTGGAAAATATTGTTGTCGAAAGTTCAAATCCAAGGACAAGTTCTACACAAAATGTCATTTTGGATTTCCACAACCAGTAATATCTAAAGGAAGAGTGAACAATTTTATGTCTTCTCTGCGACATACTGTGACAAGAAAATCACCGAAAAATACATACAACTTAAAAAGAAATGAAGAGTCCAACTACATAAATAACTACAACCCAGTCATTTTGTCCATGTGGAATGCTAACATGGATATTCAATATGTTGCTGACAACTCTATTGCTGTGGCTCGATATGTGATGTCTTACATCACAAAATCAGAAAAGACGGAACTGAAGGAAATGTGGGAGGAAATTTCACATGAAAAGAGTCTAAGTAAGAAATTGTACAGTTACATTCTAAAGATGTTGTCGCATCGAGAAATTGAAGCATATGAATGTTCTGATATGCCAAATCTAGAACAATCATTTGGGTGAGTCTAGGTCTTGCTGCAACACGAAACCGAGTTTTGAAATCTGTACAAGAAATTGAGTATTTGGCGGAGAAAGAACCAAACAGTACAGATATTTTGAAGACAAACATGTTGGATACATACTATCCAAATTGAAGTAGTCATCTTGAGAACGTTTGTCTCTATGAAGTTCTGCAAAGCTATACTTTTAAGAGAAACATCAAAGAAGATATCAATAAAGGAGTATATGCTGTAATTGGATGTGAAGGATGTCTGGTGAAAGAAAGAAAAGGCCATTTGATTAATCATCGAAAATTGAGTTGCGAATCTCCTGACAAAAGGGAATTTTACTATTTAGCTCTTTTGCAACTCTTTAAGCCATGGCGTACAGAAAAGGAACTACTTGGAGATTTTCTCAGTTATGAAGATTCTTTCAATGCAACCAAGGATACCATAGAATGTCCTGTTTTTGCAAATTATCTGCAAATGTTGAATGAGGAAATGCAGCAAGAAGCTGCAATTGCTGCAGAGATTGCTAGAGACAGTTCTTAAGACAGTCAGAGTTCTGCTTCATTGAGTCAGGATCCACTAGGAGGACCAACTATCCAAAATGAAGCTGCCACTGCCATGGATGGAGTGGAAAGAGCCATGGAACAAGCTCAGGAGGATGTAGTTAACTTAGAAGATTTGGAAAAAGAACTAAACATTGAGCAGAAACAAATATATGACTAAGTCACAGAACAGATTGAGCAGGGTTTATGTCATGAGAAAAAAGGGTGCTCATGTACGTCATTTATGCCGGTCCGACTGTACGTGAGTGGAGAAGCATGGAACTGAAAAAAGTTTTCTGATTAAAGCAATTGCAACTTATCTACAGAAAACTGAGTCATCTATCTCTTTTGTTTTTACCGCTCCAACTGGGTTGGCAGCACATAACATTAAAGGGATTACTTTACATCATTAATTGATGCTGCCAGTAGAGCATGATAATAAATTACATTACTACAAGCTATTTGGAGAAGCTTGTTGTGAAGTTTTCAGAGTCCTGAAGAAAATTAAACTTCTTATCTTTGATGAGGTAAGCATGGTGTCAAATGTAATGCTTGTTTTTGTGCATGTAAGAATGCAAGAAATTCTTAAAACAGAGTATGATGTGTTATTTAGAGGAAAACACATCATTGTTTTTGGAGATCTACTGCAGGTAACTCCAGTGAAAGGACAGCCAGTGTTTAAAATGCTTACGCATGAAGATACCAGGAAGATACCAGGAAGTGCCTAGGAAGCATTGGAAATGTTAATATATGGTTAATGCGACAGGCAAAGGATGAAGATTATAAAAATATTCTGCAAGATGTAAGAATTGGAAAAGTCATTGAGAATGGCAAAGAAGCTTTACTGTCACGATTATTTTCAAATTTATTTCCAAACGAAAATATTCTCCCAGAGAGTATTTTTAAGAAAATTGCTGAAAACAAATCTTTGTTATGCTTGAAGCCAACTCTGCAAGAATGTTCAATCTTCAACAACAAAATGTTAAGGTTAGAAAATCAAGAGATTGTGAAACTGGAAGCTATTGATAAAATAGAGCATGAAGGAACAACTATTATTTTGTCAGAAAAGTTGAAATCAAAATTGGATTCTAAAACTGCTGGTTTGGAAAAGACTCTGTATGCATGTTTAAATTGTCGTATAATTTTACGACGGAATTTACATGTGGAAAGAGGTTTAGTAAATGGAGCAATGGGTCATGTTGTTGATTTTGTGAATTACCGAAATAGAGATGGAATTGAATTTTTTAAAATTAAATTTGATGGAATTGAAGAAGGACAATAATTCAGTCATAGTTCTGCTTGATTTTTACTTGTGAAAGGTTTATATGTCCGCCGAAAACAGTTTCCTGTTTCTTTGGCATATGCGCTGACTATACATAAATCTCAAGGTTTAAGTGTAAATAGTGCTTTGGTGAATATTGGAAGTTCGGTGCTCAAGGAGGGTATGGCATATGTTGCTTTTTCTCGAGTCAGAACTTTATCTGGATTGTACTTGATTGATTTTGATGAGACAAAGATTAGTGCAGATCTAAATCGTGTAAAAGAATATAATAGGTTAAGAAGAGATTATGATCCAAATTTACCTCAATATCCTCTATTTGAAAAGCGTGTGGTAGACAGAAAAAGAAGAAATGAGAAAAATTGTAGTGAAGTTGTAGCAAAAAGAAAAAAAGTAGATGAACCAGTAATTGTAAGCAGAAAGGAAAAGGATTCAGTTAAATATGTTGTTGGATTTCAGTTTAAAAACAGTTCTGGTGTCAACTACTATGCTAATGTATTGGTTAATGTTTGTTTTTTTCTCCAAACTTTACAAGAACAGATTGTTGAAAATCGGGATCAAAGATTTTGTTGTTTGTTGAATTCTGTGTTTGAGAAATGTAGCAGTGATAGAACAAAAATAGAAAGTGTTTCTGAAATTCGAAAAGTTTTAGACATATGTTCTGGTCTAAATCAATTTTCACAGAATATTCAGCAAGATTTTCAGGAATTTCTAATGTATATGCTTGTTGTATTGCAAGATGAAGGTATAGATGTAGAAAATCTTTTTGGCCTTTCTTATAAATGGCAGCATAACTGCAACAATTGTTCCTTTTCAAGTACTACTACAATAGACACTGAAAGATTTATATATTTGACTTTACCAGACTGCAAATCAGTGTCTTTTAATAATCTAGTTAGAGAAGCAAATCAAAACATGGTCTGTACTCAATGTAAATCTGCAATGCTATCAACATTATTTATACAACGATATGGACAGTATGTAATTTTAATGTTCCAACGATGTAGACCTGATGGAACTAAATTGACAACTTTAATTAAAAATGTTGTAGCTTCTCAATTATCAATTTCAGGAAAAACCTTTCTAACTTCAGCAATTATTTTCCATGATGGTCCTTCAACAACATCAGGACATTACACAGCTTATTTAAAATGTCAAAAAGGCTGGACTAATTGTAATGATACTCAATTGACTTTTAAACAACGTTTGCCTTCTGACTTACGAAATTCTTACCTAGTGTTTTTACAACCGAAATTTTAGGAAAGGTAATTGGCCTATGAAGATTGGAGCAGTTAATAAAGCTTAGTCTGCTGTTCAAAATTACTTTGTGAGTGAGAGTGATCAAGATAGGTATCATTGAGGTAGTGTAAGTGTATCACATAGTGAGTGATATCAGTATTATAGGAAATGTTGATCATTAGTGAGCCAGAGGTGAAAATATAACTATTGTTACTTGATCAAAAAGAAGTTGGAGCTTTTCTTTCAGAAAGTCGGGTAAATGGAAGTTTAAGAGTACTAATGAGTAATTTCCAAAGAAAAGGACTTTCCATATACTATTTGGCCTCGTGAAAAAGTAAGTGTATAAAAAATTAGTTAAGATATGTTTTTACATTATTTATTGAAACGTTGCATGGGTTTTTTAAACACAATCTTTTTGATTGTGTTTTTTTTCTCCCCGCTGTCATATGATGAGTAGTATTGAACTCACTGTTTTTAATGAAATTCAATATATTCTGAGAACAGCAAAAATAAACCATATAACATGTTGGACAAGTTATTTTGTATTTTGCATTGTGAAATATATATTATACTCCCCTTGTCTCAGCCTCACTCACCTTTTTCCACCCTCTATCACCCCTCTTTACTCCCCCTCACTGCCCTTCTCTCTCTCCTTCACCCAGTTCCCTTTCTCCACTTCCCTCACTACCCCTCATTCCCCATTCCTTCACTCCTCTTCCCCTCTCTCCCCTCTACCACTTTCCAGCTCTCAATTCGTCTGCTTCACTCCCCTTCTCCTTCTTTCCTTCCTTTGCTCCCTCAGTTATTCCCCTTCCCTCCCTCCCTCTCTCTTACCCTCACTCCCTCCATCCACTCACTTTGTCACTCCCCCTTCCCTCACACTTACTTCCTTTAACTCACCAACACTCATTTACCTTTCTATGCTCCTCACTTAGTCCCCTTCTCTCACTCCTTCCTTCAGTACCTCTATGTCCTCACTCCCTCACTCCCCTCGTCTTATGCTCACTCGCCTTTATCCACCCTCTATCACCCCTCTTTTGTCAACCTTACTGCCCTTCTCTTACCCTCCCTTCACCCCGTTCCCTTACTCCACTTCCCTCACTTATCTCATTCCTCATCCTTAACTCCCCTTCCCCTCACTCCTCCCGCACTCACCTTTTCCCAGTCCCTCTTCTTCACTCCCCTTCCCCTTCATTTGCTCCATTAGTAATTCCCCTTCCCTCACTCACCTTACTCCACTTTACTCACTCCTTCTCTCACTACCTCTGCCCTCTCACTTCCTTACTCCTCTTCCCTAACTCATTCTCTGTTACCCTCACTCACTCTGTCCCCTCACTCTCACACGCCCCTTTACTCACCCTCACTCACCTTCCATCCCTCATTGTCATGAATGCACCCTCACTCACTCCCCCTTCCCTCTCACTCACTCCCCTTTCCTTACTCCCCTTTCCTCATTTAGTTTTGATAACTAACATTCCTTTATTATATTACTCACCTTCAGTTCATTTCTCTCTCCCTCTTTTCCTCTCTGTTACTGAATCTATACGCCTCATTATCCTCTTAGTAATTTGCTCTCCCTCTATTTATTTTTCCCTCTCTATGTCCTTCACCATTACTTTATTTCCCTTTCTGTGTCCTTCACCCCTACTTTATCTCTTAGTACCTTTTTCTGACTTTAAATCTCCTGCCTTGTCTCTTGTATTTTGAAATATATGTGATAAAAATTATAACTTATTGTTTTTTTTCTCTTCCACAGATATTACATTTAGTAAAAATATGTAATTAAGTTTACATTACTTATAAGGTAAGTTTGACAAACAAAATGTTGTTTTTCATCGGTCTTTTACTTAACCTCACTACTGTTCTCTCACCCTCCTCACCCCTGTTCCCTTTCTCCGCTTCTGTCACTTATTCTCGTTCCCCATGTTTACTCCTCTTTCCCTCACTCCCCTCTCACACTCAACTTCTTTGAGTCCCCCTGCTTTACTTCCCTTCCCCTCCCCTCTCTTCCCTTCCTTCACTTCATCACTCATTCTCCTTCCCTCACTCACCTTACTCCACTTCACTCACTCCTTCTCTCACTCCCTCTGTCCTCTCACTTCCTCACTCCCCCTCCCTCACTCCCTCTCTCTTAGCCTCACTCTCTCCGTCTCCTCACTCTCTCACTCGTCTTCTGTCACGCTCACTTCCTATAACTCACTCACACTCCCTCACTTACCTTTCTTTGGTCCCTCTCTGAGTCCCCTTCTGTCACTCCTTCTTTCACTCCCTCTGTCCCCTCACTCCCTGACTCCCCTTGTCTTACCCTTACTTGCTTTTATCCACCCTCTTTCACTCCTCTTTACTCACGCTCACTGCCCTTCTGTCACCGTTCCTCACCCCTGTTCCCTTACTCTACTTCCCTCACTTATCCTCATTCCCCATGTTCACTCCTTTTCCTCTCACTCCACTCCCATACTCACCTTCTTTCAGTCCCCCTGTTTTACTTCCCTTCCCCTCTCTTCCCTTCATTCGCTCCCTCAGTAATTCCCCTTCTCTCTCACCTTACTCCACTTCACTCACTCCTTCCCTCATTCCCTCTGTCCTCTCACTTCCTCACTCCTCTTCCCTCATTCCTTCTGTCTCACCCTCACTCCCTCCATCCTCTCACTCTGTCACTCCCCCTTCACTCACACTCACTCACCTTGCATTCCTTACTGTCATCAACTCACCTTTACTCACTCCCTTTCTGTCATTTGTTCCATCAGTCACTTTCTCCCCTTCATTCAGTCATTTCATCCAAACAGTTATGCAGTACACATTCATTGAAAAAAAGAACAACACAATATGTAAGGAATATAGCTCTTTTTGGAGAATTGGAGGTAGTTCTAAAAAATTTGTTTTTACTTTTTCCGAACGTTTAAAAAAAAAAAAAATTTCAGAACAAAAACAAAACTAGGGAATGCAAAACTGCTCAATAGGAGCAAAAAAAGGGGAAAAATTAGGGCTGAGGGTCGCAGCTGTGTTCCTCCATCTTTCTAACAATCAGTTCAATGCTCTGCTCCCCATAACAGAGCAGTTGGTCACATTGCTTACATTTGAAATGTCATCAGTGATGTCATCAGTGATGTCACTGACCATGTTATGAATGATGTAATATGCAACATCATCAGCAGTGGATTGCGGGCGCGTGAGTTATAGTGAGTCCAACTAATTATAACATGGGAATTTCAATGGTTTTGTATAAGTAAAATGTTCAGCTAACTATAACTGGTGTGAAACCTATGGTTTTTTCAGTGAATTTCGAAGGTTTTTTAAATGCTAATTCCTAACTATAACGAGTGTCAAACCTATGGTTTTTTCAGTGAATATATATACATATATATAAAACATATTTAAACTTTACAGAAACACACAGTTACTGGATGATATCATCAGTGATGTCATCAGTAATGTCACTGACCATGTCATGAATGATGTAATATGTGATGTCATCAGCAGTGCATTGCGCGGGGGCGTGAGTTATAATTAGCGGAAATAACCATAACAATCGAATTTCTATGGTTTTGTACGAGTGAAATGTCCAATTAACTATAACGTCCCTGAAACCTATGGTTTTTCAGTGAATTTCTAGGGTTTTTAAATACTTATTTCTAACTATAACGTCCCTGAAACCTATGTTTTTTTCAGTGAATTTCAATTGTTTTTAAATGCAAAATTTTCAAAGTTCATATCTATAAAAACCTTTTTTCTGTACATTACAAGTTTTCTTTTAAAAGATATTTTGTACCTCTAATATCTTATTTTTTTCATTTTAATTTAAATATGTAATGTCCTATGTGTTTTAAAATATATGTATATATATATTTTTTTTAAATACTGGAGTCGCGTTCCCATCGTGTACCTATCACGGTGAGTGCACAAATTCAAGCCACCACATTGGTAGAGTAGAGAAGTAGCCGTGTTTGTTTTGCAACCACTGCGCAGTGCGTGGCCCCGCGTAATGTTATATAATATGGGATCGCAACATGTGCGCGATTAGTAAGCGAAGGGTGTGCGGTTCATGGCCCCATGTAGCATCATATACGTATGGGTTCATGTTATGTGCGTGTTTCGTATGTGACGTGTGCTCCGTGCTGGGACTCGTGTGACGTCATATACGTGCCGGGTCATGCGGGGTGCATGACTCCCATAAAAAATGTATGTTTTAAATCTATATATATATATATATATATATATATATATATATATATATTACCTACTGGCGGTCGCCAGTAGGTATATATAGTTAGGATTTTTTCCCTATGGCATTTTTGAAAATTCTGTGTCTAATAACTTTGGCGTTTGTGGACGGAATTGGCTGAAATTTTCAGGAAAATGGCACATTTTGTTTCTGAGCAGCTCCTGGAAATTTGGGGGGGGGTCGTCAAGGGGGGCCGAGAAAAAAGGGGGGTCCCAAAACGCGTTTTTCCCATGTTAATTTCCATAGGGCGGTTGGACTCACTTTTAGCCCGAACGGCTGAATGGATTTTCACGAAACTTGGCAAAATTGTAGGGACTGTTAGCCCGATGTGCCTTTGCTAGGTCTCAATATATGTGCTTCAGTGGATTTTGAGAAATTAACGTTTAAATCAAGATATATATCTGTAACAGCGCTCCGGGCAGCGATCCGGTTAGCGAACTTTTCGCGTATCGGAACTTTGCGAAGCGAAGCTGATTGGCTCTTCGGTGTCTGTCAACATTCTAAACAGTCCGGAGCGGCCGCCATCTTGTCTCTCGGTAGGATCGAGAGACAAGAGGAGGCCAAAACAAAGGGGGAAATTACCATAAGGGGGCATAGTAGATCCTCGTTGACCCCCTAAGTTTTATGTGGAGGTTTTAAAAGGGCCTAGGAGGGTCCAAAAAAAAAATATTTTTTTTTTTGCGGGGTAAGCGCCAAGTTCGCGAACCGGAAAGCGTTCTGGGCAGCGTACTTTAAGGATAAAAGAATGATAGACTTTTCTAATACTGTATGTTAATTATTTGTTGTTTTTGTTCGTTTTTTTTTTTTTATTTATTTATTTTGATTTAAAAAAAATGTATTTATTATTTTCATAGTTCATTAAAACTTCCAGCATTATATCATCTGGTATCTCGTCAAACATGGATGTTTCTGTCTCTTGTAAGGTTTGAATAAATTGTTCGTCAAAAGATTGATCCATAAAATCTTCATCCACATTTTCTTCAGTTACAATGTCTTCGGATGTAATCTCGAAGGAAACATTAGTTTTTTCTTGCTCCCCTTCCATTTTTTTGCTGTAAATTGCATAAAAAATATAATTATATTAGAAGAGTTAGGGCACTGTTGGGTTTAAGTTCAGACATGTAGTTCTGTTTTTTTAACAGTGAAGTTAAAGTAAGTAAATTCATAATTATAGCAGAGAAGTGTAAGTCAATCAATAAATGTAACAGAGGAGGTTATCTGTATCTATAACTATAGCAGGGGGACAGTAAATAATTATCAATAAACGTTTTTACAAATTAATTTAAAGTGCCACTTACAAATTATCAAATAACTTTACAGGGAGGTGAAAAGGCTCTTGAAATGTAGTTCAGGAAGTAGCAGTGAAAATGGCTGTGTTTCCTTCTCTTCCTTTATATATATTCAGGTATATAACCAATCAAATGTCAGGTAATAAAAATTGTAAATGAAAGTAAAGTTTTCATTGGTTGTCAATGCCAATATTTTAGATGTGTTTTGTGAAGTAATTTACCTCAGGGTATTTAGATAGGTCTACAGGCTAAATGGCTAAATGAAATTTCAATCAAATTTGTGAGAATGAAAGGGATTGTTATGTAGTATGAGCTAATCTATATTTGGTGAGAGTGTCTCTAGTCGTTTTTCTGCTAAATACTTTCCCACCTTTTTTTAGGACCGCTTTCTGGAAAGCGGCCCGGTTAGCGAACCTTAAGCGTCACGGGAGTCCACCATTTTGTGTTTCGGTCGCATTAAGATACAAGATGGAGGGCAAATAATGTTCAGAATGTGTAGAAGGGGGCACGGTAGACTTATCTTGACCCCCTAGGTTTTCTGAGGGTGGCTGAGGAGGCTTAAATGTGCGGAAAAAAAACATTTTTTTTAAAAATTCCGCGAGGTTAGCTTTCGGTTAGCGAACCGGGGAGCGTATTTTGTGGAAAATTAGTGAAAAAAGTTAGAAAAAAATAATAATTGTGAGTGATTAGATGAAGGGTAGCTCTGAGAAGAGCTTTTGGGTTTATGGTACATTTAGGTACTTATAAGTAGGTACCAATGCACATTCTTAAATTCAGAATGAAAATTCTGTTGCCCTCATCTGAGAAGTGAACTCCATCTCCTCTGTAGATATCTTGCATGTTGTAACGCAAGTTATTGTTGTACAGGGAGCCCATTCCATGGTCTCTCATGAAAGCTGAAACAGATTTGTTTACATGCTTCCTCGACTTCTCAATTTGTGGACAAAATTGGTTGGACCACCTCCATTTCTGTCTTTGGCATATATTGGAATATACCAAGGCAGTTTGAGGAAAAAGTGCCATTAATTGCTCAAAGGTGTCCTTTAAAAGCATTTCCAGACCTACCCCTGTCAAAGTGCCCAAATCATTACCTCCACAGTGCACTATTAACAGGTCAGGTTTTGGCAAATGCATAAAGGTTTTCACCAATGGTATCAATTGGTGACATTTTAATCCTCTTTGGCCCAACCACTTAATTTCCACATCTTGTAAATTGAGGTTGGGTAAATTTCTGCTCTCAGCATACCTTTGAGCCCAGTGGATGTAACTATGTCCAACAATCCAGACGTTAAACATGGTGGTAGAAGATTGTGCTGCAGTCAGATGAAGTGTGGTAATGAAAGGGCAGTTGAAACAGTAGGAGTTTGTAAAGAAAAAAAACTGTGGATTTCCAATGCTAATGATTCATTAGCAGTGATTGGTGCATTTCCATTTCTGAAAACAGAAAGTTAGGGTGCATGGATGTGTTCTTTGAAAGATGTAATTTGAATGGTCAAGGAAGAAACTTTTAATGAAAGATTGCACTGGATACGCAGGTGCACTGAGAGTTCAGAGTTCAATTGAAACATTGTTGTGTGAATTTGCAAACATGAGAGGTCTTCCAGGAGGTCGTTGCTATGGAAAAAAGGCAGAGAGGGCAGAGGGGGGAAGGGTTTTGATTTGAAAAAAGTGAGGGAAGAGTTATGATTGGCTAATATGAGAGATATGTGAAATGAATATCTGTATTTCTGTGCTTTCAATAGCTGCAGACTCTGGAGTGCATCCTTTTTCTTCTGCTGAAGACAATTTGGTGTATTTCTGAGACTGTTTTCAAAACTCAAAAAGTATTTGCTAAGGTGAGAAAAGATTTATTTATTTTAGATAGAGAATAGTATGAATTAAGGAGAAAATGATGAAGAAAGCTGTGTTTTTAAACTGTGGCTTTGTCTGTAGTGATATAGAAATAGATTTTGTTACTTTGAGAAATTGTAATTGCATATTCGGTGTAGCATTCTGGAATGCAGTTATACAAGTTATTGTTGTATATGAAGCCCATTCCATGGTCTCTTATGTAAGCTGAAACAGATATGTTGTTTATAAAAATAATTTTTGAAATCAATTACATTTCTGCATATGTACTGCTAGAGCTTCATAGGTTGTTTTGGGTCATATTTATAAGGCATTTGAGTGTCTTTGATGTTATTTTTCCTTTTTAAATTGAAAGCATTCCTCATGGGGCAAGTGTCTTGTAAATACGCTCCCACCTGCGCTTGGCAAATTTAGATTTTGATTATGGGAGTTACATAGCCATGTTAATAATGTCGAAAAAATGGTGCTAGGGCATTCCAGAAAACGCTTTCATGTGTCTCAAGGATATTTTCAGTTATTTCCTCTTGAATGCAGGTATACAATTGATTTATATGTTGTGTTTAAAAACGATTCTTTTCTATAATGTTATTTTTTCCTTTTTAAATCGAAAGCGTTCCTCATGGGGCCATGAGCAGTTCTTAGCCATGTTATCCAATGGGAGGTGGATAACATGGCTAAAAGCATATGCTGGATAATGCATGAATATCGCTGACTTTTCAGCAATATTGATGCATTGCGGCCGCTTCTTATCGCATTTGCGAGCAGTTCTTAGCCATGTTATCCAATGAGAGGTGGATAACATGGCTAAGAGCATTTGCTGGATAATGCATGAATATTGCTGACTTTTCAGCGATATTCATGCATTGCGGCCGTTTTTTATCGCATTTGCGATAAACCTTGCTAATAGCAAGGTTTATCTGCGATAAAAATCGCCGATGTGCGGCGATAATTTTTGTTTCTAAAGAAGTTATCGCTAGTGGTTGGTAATATACCCCCGCGTTTTTGGTTGCAGGATTCGGGAGGCGGGAGAGTAGCACTGAAATCAGTAGTCTGACGCCTGAATCGGGAGGGTTGGTATGTGTGGATTCTCTACAGCTGGGGCTAGGTGATAGCCTGGGACCGGCCTGGCATCTAAAATGGCTACTGTGCACGACAAAATTGTAGCATTGTAAAAAAGACAAGATGGCGCAGACAATGTTTATCAATAAGGATTCATTTATAACGAAATATTTTATCGCACTGACAAATTGGTTGTCAACACTTCTTGATTTCCTTCGAATCGAACGTTAACAGACGTGACGCAGCAAAGAAAAAAAAAAAGCTCACGCACAGCCGCTGGAACACATGTATCAACATATATGAGCCTTCTCAGCCACCCTCAGAAAATATAAGGGATTAGGATACATCTCCCGCACCCCCTTATACTTAGTAATTTGATTAAAACGAAGCACAAAATGGTCTCCCGCACCCCCTTATACCTATTCCCGTTTCGTTAGCAGTTTGCGGCCCAGTTCGGTGTTCGGAAAGCGCTTCTACCGTGAAAAGTATATTTTTTTTATTTTCCCCACGGGACCCTTTAAAAACCCCAACAACATTCCTAGGGGGTCAAGAGGGGTATACCTTGCCCCCTTTCATTAAATTCCCCCTTCGTTTTTCACCTCTTCTTCTCTCTCGATCCTACCGAGAGATAAGATGGCGGCCGCTCCGGTCTGTTTAGAATGTTGACAGACACCGGGGAGGCAATCAGCTTCGCATCGCAAAGTTCCGTTTCGCAGGTGGGAGCGTATTTATAAGAAACTTGCACCATGAAGAGCGCTTTCCATTTAAAAAGGAAAAATAACATTATAGACACTCATATGCCTTATAAATATGACCCAAAGCAACCTATAAAGCTCTAGCAGTACATATCCAGAAATGTAATTGATTTCAAAAAATCGTTTTTAAACACAGCACATAAATCAATTGTATACCTGCATTCAAGAGAAAATGACTGAAAATGTCCTTGTGATGCAGTGCTGGTGCAAAAGATTTTCTATGTTAAATAATAAGTAGGGCGTTAAGTTTTTGATGACTGTTATTCATTTACTGTTTGGTAATAGTGGTTAATAACATTTTTTATTATATTTTTCCACAGATTCAACTGCAGATCTTTTTTAAATTTGAAAAATGCCTACGAAAAATAGAATTAGAAAGGCTAGAAAACGTCAAAGACAGCAGGATGATGTTTTATTGCAGCAGTCCTCTTCCCCAAATACTTATCAAAACACCAAGAAAGCTCCGGGTAAGAGCACAAAATCATTCTTAAAAAATATTTTTTGTAAAAAAAGTATTTTTCGCCAAAATGTTTCAGTTCAGAAAAAGAAGAGTAATTTAAATGGAAAGGAAAGACCCATCGAAAATGTTATTGGTAGAGGAAGAGATAACTCTGTGCATGATAGTAGAAGGAAACAACAGTTTAGGGACATTCGAAAACGAATGTTCCGTAACAGGATAATAGTTAATTTATTAAGAAATATTAAAAAAGGCCAACAGAAAGCGGCATTTTATAAGAGGAAGAAAAATGTAGAGAAAATTATTGATCATGCTTTTGAAATTAAGCGAAAGTTGTTTATTTTGGTAATCAATAGAATTAGGAAACTAAGCAAGGTAATTTCTGATTTCAAAACAAACAGTAGATGGAAGAGAGTAGTAAATCGTACTAACTTTTGTGAAGTTTTTTCCGGAGAATGGATGCATAGTTCAAGTTCTGAGGCATTTTTTAATGAGGAGAGTTATTTTCAGGATAATGATTTGATGTTTGCAGTTGACACCAGTGGTCGAGCTTATGAAGTGAAGGATGGTTGTCCAGTTGAAAAAGAAAAACTTGTGACAACAGAGACAGAAGAGGTGCTAAGTGATGAGGTTTTAGGAAGACGTCCTAAGGGTCCTGTGTACATTTGGAAGTGTAGTTCTATTTGCAGTGTGCGACAGGTTTCCATCAATTTGCTTTGTGATTGTATACGGACATTTAATAAGAAAAGTTTGAAGCAGAAAATGAAGTTGTTGCAAGATTTAGATCCTTGCAGAGTGAGACAAATGACAGGTTTGCGTGGTCATTCACTGGCTTGTCTTTCCAGGAGAGTATGCCAGAGTGTTTTTCATTATTTCAGGATGCTAGCAGTGCATCATATTAAAGTGAGAAAATTAGTGAGAATGTTGTATTATGCTAAGAGTCCAGCAATTATGCTTAAACAATTATGTGCTGCTCTTTTGCATGGTTCTGAAATAGATGTGAAGAATATTTGTGAAGAAATTGAGTTTTGTTACTTTAGTAGTAAAGATGAGAATGTTCAAATTGACCCTGAAGTAGAGGGTAATGTTTAAGATAATGTACAGGTTTCCAGTACAGATAATTTTCAGAAGGAAATTGCCACTTTTCAGATGAAATCAAGTGAGAGGCCTAATTTCACTTGTGTATGTTGTCGACGCACTTATTATAAGAATCAGACTAAGGTAGTGGATTTATATACAAAAAGTGAAAGGGAAAATAATAGTGAATGGAAGGATTTTGCCACATACTTGATGGTAGAAAATTATTTTGATTTAGGATCGGATCAACGTGTGTGTACTTATTGTTGTAATAAATTAAACCAAAACCAGATGCCTGCTAGGGCAGTTCATAATAATCTGGAATTGGTTGAGATTCCTTCTGAATTGAAGGATTTAAATACTTATGAATGTATTTTGATTCAAAGTATCCATCCCTTTCAGGCTATTGTAAGAATGGAGCCAAAGACAGGGAAGTTGCCTCCAGCAGATTTACAGAGAGGATTAAAGGGAAGAGTTGTTTATTTGCCTCTAGATTTGAACAAAAACATTAACACAATTGGAATAGAAAAAGTGGAAGAGGAACCTCTGGTTATCTTAGTTAATGGGGTTCCGACAAAGAATAAGAAAATATGGCAAGATTTAGTGGATGTTAGGAAAGTCAAAAAGGCAACAGTGTATTTGAAGACAAATAATAAGTACTATAAGAATGTATATGTTGCAGAAGAGGAAGTAAGTGATGAAGAGGATAGCGATTTGTGTGCTGGCCAAATTGAGAAAGTAGAAGCCTCTAAAAGTGAAGAAATATATGAACATTATAGTGTTCATCCTTTGCATTCCAAGGAAGTCATGGGGAATGCTATTGAGTTGTTTCAAATGAAACAAGCTAAAGGGAGTCCCATTAGTGTTTGGGAGGAAAGTTTGGAAGCTCGGTGTTTCCCACAGCTATTTCCCACAGGTCGAGGAGGAAGATATGATGAGCGACCTCATCAAATTCCTGCGTCTGAATACCGGACTTTACGATTGTATGCAGACGATCCTAGGTTTCGTCAATGCATTCCCTATTTGTTTCATCTCCTGTTTGAAAGCGATCTGTCTAGACTGTCATATGCAGTGAACCACATCTTAAAAAGTGGTATACAGATGCGAAATATCTCGGCAAGGGACTTTATGCATAAAGTCAATGTCCAATACAGTATTTTGGATTCTCACTTAATTAATCTCATGGCGTGTCAGCGTGGTACTAATGAGTACTGGTACCGTCGTCATGGTGATTTAAAATGTATGCTGAGGAACTTAGGAACTCCGACATGGTTCCTCACTCTGAGCTGTGCCGAGTATGGCTGGGAATACTTACTTGAATTTCTACGAGAGGCAAATGGAAATATTGAAAACATTGAATTCAAGACACCTGGAGAACTGTGTTCTTTGGATCCTGTGAATGTATGCAGGTACTTCAATCATAGATTTGAAGCTATGATGTCTTTCATCACAAATAAGAAGAATCCACCTCTTGGAGAGGTGTTGGATTTCTTCTGGAGAAAGGAGTACCAAGCAAGAGGTGCTCCTCATATACATATGTTGTTGTGGATCAAGGATGCACCTAAATTTGGAACAGATCCGGATGACTTAGTGATGAATTTCATAGAACAGTATTCTACGTGTGCTGTTCCAAACGCAACGGAGAAGAAAAGCCTAAGAGAACAAGTTCTACGTTTCCAAAGCCATCGTTGTGGAAAGTACTGTCGTCGTAAATTCAGAAACAAGGACAAGTTCTACACCAAATGTCGTTTCAACTTCCCACGACCGGTGATTTCTAAAGGAAAAGTGAACAGTTTGATGTCTTCACTGCGACATAATGTGACGAGGAAATCACCCAAAAATACATACAATTTGAAAAGGAACGAAGAGTCCAAGTACATCAACGACTACAACCCAGTGATTTTGTCCATGTGGAATGCTAACATGGATATACAGTTTGTGGGTGACAACTGTATGGCTGTGGCTCGGTATGTGACATCTTACATCACCAAAAAAGAAAAGACAGAACTGAAGGATATGTGGGAGGACATTTCCCATGAAAAGAGCCTCAGCAAGAAGTTGTACAGTTTCAGTCTGAAGATGTTGTCGCATCGAGAAATCGGAGCTTACGAATGTTCAGATCGATTGTCTTCAGCAAGTCTCTATGCCAAATCCAGGAGTATTGTTTGGGCGAGTCTTGGTCTTGCTGCAACGCGAAATCGGGTTCTAAAACCTGTCCGGGAAATTGAATATTTGGCAGAAAAGGAACCAAACAGTACCGACATTTTGAAGACCAACATGTTGGATACATATTATCCAAATCGAAGCAGTCACCTTGAGAATGTTTGTCTATATGAGGTTCTCCAAAATTATATATTCAAGAGGAACATCAAAGAAGATATTGAGAAAGGAGTGTATGCTGTAATTGGAAGTGAGGGATGCCTGGTCAAGCAAAGAAAATGCCAATTAGTAAACCATCGAAAATTGAGTGGCGAATCTTCAGAAAAAAAGGAGTTTTTTTATTTAGCACTTTTGCAACTTTTCAAGCCTTGGCGTGCAGAAGAGGAACTGCTTGGAGATTTCCTCTGTTACGAAGACTCTTTTACTGCTGCTAAGGATAGCATAGAATGTCCTGCTTTTCCCAAATATCAAGAAATGCTAACTTTGGAAATTGAGCAGGAAGCAACGATTGCAGCCGAGATTGCCAGAGAAAGTTCTCAGGACAGTCAGAGTTCTGTTTCATTGAGTCAAGATCCACTTGGAGGACCTATTATCGAAAATGAAGCTGCCACTGCTATGAATGAAGTGGAAAGAGCCATGGCACATGCTCAGGAGGATTCAGTTAACTTAGAAGACTTGGAAAAACAACTCAACGTTGAGCAGAGGAAAATATATGATGAAGTTACCAAGCAAATTGAGCATGGATTAAGTCATGAGAAGAAAGAGTGCTCATGTACATCGTTGAAGCCTGTCCTACTGTATGTGAGTGGAGAAGCGGGACCTGGAAAAAGTTTCCTCATTAAAGCAATTTCATGCTATCTGCAGGAAAGGACTGAGTCATCGCTGTCTTGTGTTGTCACCGCTCCTACTGGACTTGCAGCACATAACATTAAAGGTATTACTTTGCATCGTCTACTGATGCTGCCGGTGGAGCATGACAACAAATTACAATATCACAAGTTATCTGGGGATGCTTGCTGTGAAGTTTCAAGAGTCTTGAGGAAAATGAAACTACTTATCATTGACGAAGTAAGCATGGTTTCCAATGTCATGCTTGCCTTTGTGCATTTGAGAATGCAAGAAGTACTTAAAACTGAATATGATGTGTTATTTGGTGGCAAACACATCATTGTTTTCGGAGATCTTCTGCAGCTGACACCAGTAAAAGGAGAACCTGTGTTCAAAATACTCACGCATGAAGATACCAGGAAGTGCCTAGGGAGCATTGGCAATGTCAATATATGGTTAAACTTCAATTATGCTGAACTGCATGAAAATATGCGTCAGGCAAAAGATGAAGATTACAAGAATATTCTACAAGATATTAGAATTGGAAAAGTGACCGAGCATGAAAAAGAAGCTTTGAATGCACGATTACTTTCAAATTTATATCCCGAACAAGAGATTGTGGCTGAGAATATTTTTCAGAAAATTACTGAGAAGAAATCCGGAATATGTTTGATGCCAACTCTTGCAGAATGTGCCATCTTCAACAACAAAATGTTGAATTTAGAAAAGCAAGAGATTGTTAAACTTGAAGCTATTGACAAAATAGAGCACATGGGATCAACAATTATTTTGTCAGAAAATTTGAAATCAAAATTGGATTCATTAGAGAAGACTATATCTAAAACAGCGGGTTTTGAAAAGACTTTGAATGTGTGTTTAAATTGCCGAATCATTTTGAGAAGAAATTTACATGTTGAAAGAGGTCTGGTAAATGGATCAATGGGTAATGTTGTTGATTTTGAGAAGTACAGAAATAGAGATGGAATAGAATTTTTAAAAATTAAATTTGATGGCATTGAGGAAGTACAGCTAATTGGTCGTTGTTCAGCTAGGTTTTTGCTTGTTAAAGACTTATATGTTCGCCGTAAACAGTTTTCTGTTTGCTTGGCATATGCGGTAACAATTCATAAATCGCAAGGTTTAAGTGTAGACAGTGCATTGGTGAATATTGGCAGTTCTGTGTTCAAGGAGGGTATGGCATATGTGGCATTGTCACGAGTTAGAACTTTATCAGGATTGTACTTGATTGACTGTGATGTCACAAACATTTGTGCGGATCTAGATTGTGTTAAGGAATACAATAGGTTAAGAAGAGAGTATGCGCCACATTTGCCTCAATATCCTTTGTTTGAGAAACGTGTGGTAGGCCGCAAACGTAGAAATATCTGTAATAGTAGGGAGGTTGTTGCAAAAAGACTAAAAGTCAATGAACCGAAAATTGTTAGCAGAAACAAAGTGGATTCTGTTGAAGATGTTGTCGGTTTTCAATTTGAAAACAGTTCTGGTGTCAACTGCTATGCAAATGTAGTGGTTAATGTTCGCTTTTCACTAGAGAGTTTAAAAGAACAGATTCTGTTGAATTCAGAACAAATTTTATGCTGTTTATTGAATTCTGTTTTCGAGAAATGTAGCACTGATCGAACAAAAGTAGAAAGTGTGTCTGAAGTTCGTTATCTGTTAGATGAATGTTCAGGGCAAACAGACTTCTCTGAAAATAATCAGCAAGATTGTCAGGAGTTTTTAATGTATATGCTTGATGTATTGCAAGATGAGGGTGTAGATGTAGATCACCTGTTTGGGCTTTCTTATCAATGGCAGCATGACTGCGAGAATTGTAGGGTATCAAGTACTACTAGTGTAGACTCAGAAAGATTTATATATTTAACTTTGCCAGACAGTAAATCAGTCTCCTTTAATAAGCTAGTAAATGCAGCGGATCACAACATGGAGTGTAGCCAATGTAAATCTGAAATGATGTCAACATTATTTATACGTAGATATGGACAGTATGTCATTTTAATGATTCAACGATGTAGGCCTGATGGATCAAAATTGTCAACTTTAATAAAAAAAATTGTGGCTTCTCAGCTTTCAATATCAGGAAGGACTTTTGTAACTGTAGCAATTATCTATCACGATGGTCCTTCAACAACATCAGGACATTATACAGCTTATTTAAAGTCTCGAAACGGCTGGTCATTCTGCAATGATTCCGTTGTAACTTTCAAAAAAAAATTGCCGTTTGACCTTAAAAATTCTTACCTGGTGTTTTTAAAACCAACATTTTAATGAAAGAATCTCGGGATTTCCTGTGAAGAATTGCAAAAGGTTCATGAAGTAGAGGGAATGTAAGTCTGCAATGCTGTCTAGATTATTGGTCCAAAACTTTTAATTATAATGTCAATTTAAAATCCAACTATATAAACCTGATGCAAGTAAGTCTGCTTCATAGTAAGCAGTATCAGTGTCATAGGAAAAGGAGAACATGAGTGACAAAGAAGGGTAAGATATTAGTAGTCCAGGATTGTGAAAATAATCTTAAATGTATTCTTTTTGAAAGTTGCGAAAATAGAAAATGTCGGGATTTGATTGGAAGAATTACAAGAGTAGCGAATCGCGGCAACATGATTTGGCCTAGTGGAAACATGTGATAGAATGAGAGAAGTCTTTTCTTCTATGTAACATATTTTTCGTATCGATGGAGGTTTTCTTTCAGAAAGTGGCGGGCTGAAAATATTTATAGCACAACAGAGTGAATGCTGTTCATAGGAGATCCTTCGACGTCATTGAAAGTAAGTTAATTTTAAGGAGTTTTGAAATCAGATTTCTTAGGTTGTATGGATTTTTTAAACACAGTCATTTTGATTGTGTTTTTTTTTCCCCGCTGTTACATGATGAATACGTTCAAGTCACTGATTTAAGTGAAATTTGATACATTCTGAGAACAGCAAAAATAAACCATATAACATGTATAATTAATGTTCTTCTGTTTGTACTTATGATATACATTTAGAAATGTGAGGTAGATATGGAGAAAGTGAGTCTTCTGTAAGTGTCAATTTTAATGCTTACAGTGCTGTATTTCCGGGTACTGTTTTTTTTAAAAAAAGGAATAGGCCTCACCTCAAAGAAAGCTCTTCAAAGCACACATCTTATTTGCATCCTGAAACTATCATTTAAAATATTAGAGACAATTTTATGATGGCTTTACATCTTTTTTGCGCTGCTATTGCATCACTATTGTGAGACATCAGCAGTGCAAAAGAAGTACCATGTTCCAAAATAGGTCTCAGTTCATCAGCATGAAGATACTGTTTATTTAAAATATATATTTTTAGGATTGTGTAGGGGACGTAGAGAAGCAGAGGCTTCTGTAAATGTCAAAATTGTTGAAAAAGTGTTTCTTCTTGAACCTTTTCCCTTTTCTTTTGTAATTTTTAAATACATGTAGTAATATTTTTGGAAATGTTTGTTTTCTCTTTTACAGATTGAAAGTATGAAAAAATATTTTAAAAAGGTAACAAGAATTATAAGGTAAATGTTTTCTACTCTTTTTACCCGCAATGCACTGCTGATGATGTCACTGACCATGTCATGAATGATGTAATAAGAGGACATGATTTACTTCATTGGTAGGCCTTCACATGCTTTATCTGCTCTGTATTCTTCAACAAGTGTAAAATTGATCTGTAACCCTGAGTAGGTCTCACCTTAAACAAACCTCACGAGACATCACACCTTATCGTCATCCTGAATTAATAAATAGATCTATTAAACACTATCTCTGATTTACTCTCTATAGCTGTCTTTCTTTTTACATTACTCTCTGTTTACTTCCCTTATACTAACTCTTCTTTTTTTTTAAAAAATATTTTTTTGGTTCGCTTCAAGTTCGCGAACCGGGCAGCGAACTTGAAGCGAACCAAAAGAAATAGAGCTTGTCAGAGTGCTAAACATTCTAGCAATTTTATTTGAAAGGGGAGGTAGTTCTGAAAAGAACTTTTTTTTAATGTTTTTGTTGTTTTATTTTTTTTTTATTTTCTGAACATTTTTTGTTTTTTTTGTATTTTTAGAACAGTTTTATGTTTTTTTTGTGTTTTTCATGGAGGGGAAACAACAAAAAAACAGGCATCGAAAAGGGCTCAACAGGAGCAAAGAAAAAATTACTGCTTGGGTGGGTTAGGGCAGTTATGGTTATCAAACACCAAGTTTATTAAGTTTACGCTCATGTTGCCACATGAGAGCATAGCACCACAATGTATGCACGTTAACTTCATGTGCTTGAAGTTTGGCTGTATGTTTGGCACAGTTTCCTGTGCCTCTCTTACAGTCAAATTTATATTAGAAGTTGATTTGGCCACAGGAGTTGTCGGGGGATTATCTTGCAGATCCCTTAACTCTGCCCGGCTGTAATTTAATGGATGCCACCTGACCATATGGCGATGCATAGTATAGTTGCCCATACTATACTTTTTCTCTGTGCCTCGAGATAATCTTTTTTTGCAAATTAGGCAGGTGGCATATTTGGCATTAACCTTCTTCTCCCCTCGAGGAATTGAGAAAAATTGCCAAATGAAACTTGTTTTCCTTCCGGAAACACGGGGCAACTCCTGAATAAAATCAGGTTCATCAGTGTCCTCTTCTTCTAAGTCGTCTTCTTCCTCCTCTCTGTTTGAGATGAATTGAGATGGTGGTCCTCTCTTGTCATGAGGAGGTTGAGGTGGTGGTGGGGGTCCACCAGCTGAAGCAAAGATAGAAGCCATTGCAATCAAAATTGGAAATGGTCTTTCTCTCACCAAGATGAAAGTCAGAGTGAGGAAAGAAGAAGGGGTTTACGTGATTTTGGAAAAGCAAAAGTTCGGAACCAATGAAAAGTGTTATTTTTAGGTCACATGACCTAGTCATACATCATTTGGAAACCAAAAGTGAAATGAACCAATGAAAACTTTGATAAACAAATCACATGACTTGTTCCGCTCACGTTACGCGGTGCGCGCCGCGTACCGCATCGTTTCCGGTTCGCGGACCCGAGCACTTTCGGGAGCGCTAAAGCGGCGCGTCATAAGACGCATTACGCGACAATGATACGTCGCGCTTCCGCGACGCGTCACAATTCCGCTAACGTAACGTTTACCGGTTCGCGTACTAGATCGCGGCATCAAGATGAGCTAACGGAAAGCTTCCCGGTTCGCTTACCGGAAGCAAAGAAAAAAATATTTCAATTAAAATTATCAATAAACATCTAAAATATATTTTGGGTTTTAAAGTAGAATACATTTTACAGCTACAGATGTTAGCTTTTAAAAAACCAATGAAATTCACAGAAAAAACCATAGGTTATAGTCCATATATAGTTAGGAATTTGCATTTACAAAACCTTGAAAATTCAATGAAAAAACCATTGGTTATAGAACATATATAGTTAGGAATTTGCATTTACAAAACCTTATTTTACTCGCATAAAACCATTGAAATTCCATATATAGTTAGATGCGCTAACTATATATCGCGGACCCGCAATCCACTGCTAATGATGTCACATATTACATCATTCATGACATGGTCAGTGACATCACTGATGACATCACTGATGACATCTCAAATGACATCACTGATGACATCACTGATGACATCACTGATGACAACACCCAGTGACTGTATGTTTCTGTAAAGTTAAAATATGTCTTACATATTGAAGAATGAGTGGATGTATAAGTGTCTGGATGAAGGATTTAGTAGGTGCATGACTGACTGTATGAGAGAATGATTAAATGTGTCTCACTGAGTGTATGGGTTAGTGATTAAAGTGTCTTAATTTGGCAATCATTATTTATGTTGTTCTGTAAACTGCTGCATGTTTAAATCAGTAGCTATATCAGTAACTATATGGGTTATTGAATGGTTGCCCAAGTATTTGTATGGGGGACTGAGTATGTGTGTGGGTGGCTGGGAGGTGTATAACTCTGTGCATAGATGTGTGAGCAGTTGATTCCCTAGGTGTATGGGTTCAAAAGTGCATGTAGAAACAGCTGTATGGACAGTTGACTGTGTGCATGAGTATATTGGTGAGTGAATGGATATCTCAGTGCTACATGTCAAAGTAAGTACATATGTAAAACACACTCCATGTGAGAGTTGACATATATAAATAACTGAACATAAGAGCCAGTGAATGTGTGAGTGGCTGTATGAATCATTGTGAACTTGTATCAAGGATTGTATAAGAGAGTAAATATGTGTTACTATATGTTTGAATAAGTAAGGTGTGTATAACTGTATAGTTGAGGAAATGGAGATGTGATTGATTCTTTGCATGACTGACTAGGTGTGTGAGTAACTCCATGGATGTGTGACAGTCTGTGAGTGCCTGTTTACACTGAGTGTATCTAAGGTTATATTAGAGTCTGAAGATGTATTATCACATAAATGATATCATCAGTGATGTAATCAGTAATGTCAAATGAGATGTCAGTGATGTCATCAGTGATGTCATTTGAGATGTCATCAGTGATGTCATCAGTGATGTCATTTGAGATGTCATCAGTGATGTCATCAGTGATGTCACTGACCATGTCATGAATGATGTAATATGTGACATCATTAGCAGTGGATTGCGGGTCCGCGATATATAGTTAGCGCATCTAACTATATATGGAATTTCAATGGTTTTATGCGAGTAAAATAAGGTTTTGTAAATGCAAATTCCTAACTATATATGTTCTATAACCAATGGTTTTTTCATTGAATTTTCAAGGTTTTGTAAATGCAAATTCCTAACTATATATGGACTATAACCTATGGTTTTTTCTGTGAATATATATATATATAACTTTAATGCACATACCAGGGCAAGAGATTATCTAAACTATTTATAAAAATAATATATTTGTACTTATAATAAAGTTATATTATTCTTAAATGTATTTTCAAAAAGTTGTGTTGGGTGTGCGCTGGTTGCGCGCTGGGTGTGCGACTCCTATGTGACTTTAAAAGAAATCACTTCATTCGTTGACAAGGTTTTTCATTTTAGAACTTGAAGGACCCCACCCTTTTTAGTCATTCTCTCTGCTGCATCACAGTAGAGACACCTGTTGTGTTTTTGGGAGCAACATTGTGATTTTTTTGGTGTATACTTGAAAACCTTCTACAATGGCTTCTTCAAATCCAACAATAAACCTTCCATCTGATGATGAAGATTTTCGACCACCTTAAAAAAAAAACAGTCTATTGTTTGGACATTTTTGACACTCCCTGAGGGTGAAAGAAAAATGTTTCTGTTGGAATGACAATATTTTCCAAATGATTAAAGTTTTGTCTGTTTGTTTTTTTGTTTTTCAAAAAACACCAAATAAATTCACAAAATTGTTTAAAACACACAAAAAAATAAAAAAACAAAAAAGAAGAAAAGACTGTTCTTTTCAGAACTACCTTATTTGGATAAAAAAAGAGAAATAACTGCATGCTAATATCTGGGTGATTGAGTACATGTGTAGCGTATGATTCATTCTAAGAGTGCATGGCTAGTGACAGGGAGATGGCTGCACAGCATGAGTAATACACAGGTTATTGGAGGTCTGCATGTGTTAATGCCCGGGTCATGTGTACTGAGTGGATGATTAGACAACTGCAAGGAGAGAGCATGGTGAATATATAGGTGCTTGGGTTTTGGCGGAGTGATTGGATTACTATATGGTGCTAGCTTTGTGATTGGAGGAGTGCACTGGGAGTAACAGTGTGATTGATGGACTGCATGGGTACTAACTGGGTAATTGGAGGAGTGAATCAGTAGTGTGTAGGTGGTTAGAGGAGAGTGCATGGAGAGTGCATGGTGAATTTATAAGTAATTGGGTTTTGGCAGAATGATTGGATTAGTACATGGGACTGGATGGGTAATTGGAGGAGTGATAGGTAATACCAGGGAGATTACTAAATTGTATAGGTAGCAGTCAAAGGATTGTAGAAGTGCATTAGTTAGTGTCTGTGTAATTGTATGAGTACATTGGTACTGCCTGGATGATTAGAGTACTACAAGGAGAATGCATGGTGAATTTATGAATGCTCGGGTATTGGCGGTGTGATTGGATTAGTACATAGTACTGTCTGGGTAATTGGAGGAGTGCATAGATAGTAAAAGAGAGATTACTAAACTGTATAGATAGCAATCAAAGGATTGTTGAAGAGCATGAGTTAGTGTATGGGTTATTTCATGAGTGATTTGGGTACTGAATGGATGATTAGAGTACTGCAAGGTGAGTGCATGGTGACTTTGTAAGTGCCTGGGTATTGGCAGAGTGATTGGATTAGTACATGGTACTGGCTGGGTGATTGGAGGAGTGCACGGGGATTGACAGTGTGATTGCTGGACATCATGGGTACTAGCTGGTTATTGGAGGAGTGAATCAGTAGTGTGTAGGTGGTTAGAGGACTGCATGGATAGTACACATGTGATTGTAGCATTACATGTGTTAGTGCCTGGATACTTAGAGTGCTGCAAGGAGAGTGCATGGTAAATTTATAAGTGATTGACTTTTGGTAGAGTGATTGGACAAGGACATAGGAGTGACTGGGTAATTGGAGGAGTGCATAGGTAGTAACAGGGAGATTTCTAAACTGTATAGGTAGCACTCAAAGGAATGTAAAAGTGCATGAGTTAGTGTCTGGGTAATCACTCAAAGGATTGTAGAAGTGCATGAGTTAGTGCCTGGGTAATTGCATGAGTACATGGGTACTAACTGGAAGATTAAAGTACTGCAAGGCGAATACATGGTGAATTTATAGTTGCTTGGGTATTGGCAGAGTGATTGGATTAGTACATGGTAGTGGCTGAGTGACTGGAGGAATGCATGGGGAATGACAGGGTGATTGCTGGACTGCGTGGATAATACCTAGGGAATTTAAGATTTGAATGAGCAGTGTTTAGGTGGTTAGAGAACTGTATGGATAGTGCAGAGGTGAATGTAGTAGTTCATGGATAGTGTTTGGGTTACTTAATCTTACCTTTACACTTAGATATGAAAGTCTTTGAAACAAAATGTTGCAGTTGTTTTTTTATAATTTAAATTTTACAAACTGTAGAATTTTGGTCTTTTTGGTCTGTAAAAGAAACAAAACAGCTATAACATGAACTATTATAGTTTAAACTACTACACAATATAATTTTACCATTCAATATTGCTCATCATGTAACAGAGGGCAAAAAAATATAATCAATAAGATTGTTAAAAAAAATCTGTGTCCAAAATATTTACAGCCATGTCAACTATGTGTTCACATTTCCTAAAATAAACATCCTCAATAACATTGCATATAATACAAATATCAAATATATGAAATTCTTCTTTCTAAGTCACATTACTAAATTCAATATCTATGAACAGAAACAATAATTGAATCAGCAATTCTTCATATCTTCCCTATAGCCTAAATGATGCTCTTTAAAACATTTGCAGTGAGAATATCCAAAATACACTTGATAATTCACATTGATATATTCCCACTAGGCAGAATGATATTCCTGAAATATGTTGTATTGAAATTATCCAAAATAATGTCATTAATTCATATTGACATCTTCCCAATAGGCTGAATAATATTCTCAGAACTTTGGCATTAAAAATATTAGGTATAAATTTGGTAATTCATTAGGCAACCGATATTTGAAAACCAAATGGGCATCATTACAATGTATCCATCCTTTATTGCACTTTAAATAGACAGTGTAGTGTCCAGATGTTGTAGAAGGTCCATCATGGAAAATAATTGCTACTGCTATGAAAAGTTCTTCCTGATATTGATAGTTGACTTGCTACAATTTTTTTAATTAAAGTGTCCAATGTTCTTCCATCTGCTCTACAACATTGTATCATTAAAATAATATATTGTCCGAATCATTCAAAAATTGAATGCAACAAAGAACAAAACCATTTTTCATGAATCTCCATCATTTGCTGTTGGAGATTTTCTAGAAAAAAAAATAACATTTACCACTACATTAGCATAGCAGTTGATACCCAAACTATTTTCTAACTGATATCTTACAATGTCTTCAACAGTGTCCTTTTTCTTTTTGTTTGGAATCTCAACATTGTCCTGATTTTTTCTTCTTTCCAACTTCACTACAGAGATTCTCATATCTTCGTTTTCGACCAACTATACGCTTTTCATATATAGGATATTCACCTAAATTCGGAGCATACAGTCTTCTTAACCGATTATACTCTCTTACTCAGTTTGCATCTGCACCAATCTTTCTGTCATCAAAATCAATCAAATACAACCCAGATAAAGTTCTGACACGGGACTATGCGACATATGCCATACCCTCTTTAAACACGGTATTTCCAATGTTTACCAAACACTTAAACCTTGAGATTTATGAATGGTCAAGCATATGCTAAAGAAAGAGGAAACGGTTTTCTACAAACATACAAATCTTTAACAAGCAAAAAACGAACAGACCTATGTCCAATCTGTTTTACTTCTTCAATCTGATCAAATGTAATCATTAAAATTTCTATTCCATCTCTATTTTGACAATTAACAAAATCAACAACTTTTCCCATTGCTCCATTTACTAAACCTTTTTCCACATCCAAATTACGCCATGAAATGACCCAACAGTTTTCACATACATATACATTTTTTTCTAAACCAGCAGTCTTAGATATAGATTTTACCAATTAATCCAATTTTGTTTTAAATTTTTCTGTCAAAATAAAAGTAATAGCTTCATGCTCTATTTTCTCAATGGCTTCCATTTTTATTATTTGTTATTTTTCCAGCCTTAAAAGTTCTTCATTGAATGTAGAACACTCTCACAGTGTTGGCATTAGGCAGATTATAGATTTATTTTCTCAGATTTTTTTGTATATTAATTCCGGAGCAACATCTTCATTTGGAAAGTAGTTTGTAAGTAGCCGACTTTGCAAAGCTTCTTTACTATGTTCTGTCGATACACAAATTTTAATATCTTGAAGAATACTTCCATAGTCTTCATCACTTGCCTGTCACATATTTTTAATAAGTTCTTTGTATTCAAAATATGACCAAATGTTCGAATTTCCAATACTTCCCAAACACTTTCTGGTGTCTTCATGCACAAGTGTTTTAAATACTGGCTGCCCTTTTACAGGAGTATGATGCAGTAGATCGCTAAAAACTATCACATGTTTTCCTCCAAATAAGGAATCGTATTCTGTTTTTAAAATGTGTTGCATTCTTAAATGCACAATGGAAAGAATTAAGTTTGAGACCATGCTCACCTCATCAATAATCAGAAGTTTAATTTTCTTTAGTACTCTTAAAACTTCATAACAAGCTTCTCCAGATAGCTTGTGATATTCCAATGTCTTTTCATGTTCATCAGGTAGCATTAGTAAGGGATGTAATGTAATTCTTTTAATGTTGTGTGCTGCTAACCCGGTTGGAGCGGTTACAACACTAAATAAATGTGATTCAGTGGTTTTCTGTAGATAACTGGTCAAAACTTTAATTAGGAAACTTTTTCCTGTACCAGCTTGACCACTGATATACATTCGGATAGGTTAAAATGATGTGCATGTGCATCTGTTGTCTCACTTGCTGATATATTTCTATCTGTTCAATATTTAGTTGTTCTTCCAAGTTTCCTAAGTCCATAACATCATGTTGAGCGTGATGCATTACTGTTTCCACTTCACTCATGGCGATTGCTGCTTCATTTTCAAGAATGTGTTGTCCTAGTGGATCTTGACTCAGCGGGGGAGAACTTTGACTGTCTTGAGAACTGTCTCTAGCAATCTCAGCTGCAATAGTAGCTTCATGGTCAATTTTTCATTCAACATTTTGAGATAATTTGGAAAAACTGTGCATTTAATGCACTCTTTACATGCATTAAAAGAATCTCCTTAGCACTGAAATTCTCCAAGTAATTCCAGTTCCGTACGCCAAAGGCTTGAAGAGTTGCATAAGTGCTTAATAGTAAAATTCTCTTTTATGAGGAGTATCGCAACTCAGTTTCCTATGATTAATCAGATTTCCTTTACTATGTTCCACCAAACATCCTTCTGAACCAATAACTGCATGTTTTTCTTCATTTATGTTCTCTGTAATATTTCTCTTAAAACTGTAATATTGCAGTAGTTCATAGAGACATATGTTTTCAAGTTGAGAATGCTATGTGAATAGTACGTATCCAACATTTTTGTTTTAACAATAGCTTTCCTTTCCGGTTCATGTAATGCTAAATATTTGATTTCTTGTATAGATTTAAGTACCCGATTTCGCGTTGCAGCAAGACCTAGACTAACCCAAATGATTCCTCTTGACTTTGAATCTAAACTTGCAGAGGAAAAGTGATCAGAACAATTGTAAGATCTAATCTCTCGAAGGGGCAGCATCTTCAAACTGAAGCTGTACAGTTTCTTACTAAGACTTTTCTTGTAGTGAATTTCTTCCTTCATTTCTTTCAACTGTCTTTTCAGATTTAGTTATGTATGACATTACATACCGATCAACAGCAATGGAATTATCTGCAACATACTGGATATCCATGTTAGCATTCCACATCAACAAAATAACTAGATTGTAATCATTAACATACTTTGATTCTTCACTTCTTTTTAAATTGTAAGTATTTTTAGGACAATTTATAGTAATGGTATGTCTCACTGCTGACATGAAACTATTCACTCTTCCTTTGGATATTACTGGACGTGGAAATCCAAAATGAGATTTGGTATAAAACGTTTCATTAAACTAGTATTTCCTTTGACAGTATTTGCCACATCCATGAGTTTGACACCGTAAAACTTGTTGCCTTAAGGTGTTTTCTTTTCTTGTTTTTGGTATAGCACATGTAACATAGTCTTCAATAAAAGATAAAACATTTTCATCCGAATCAGTTCCAAGTTTGAGTGCATCCTTGATCCATAAAAGAATATGTATATGAGGAGCACCTCTAGCTTGATACTCTTTTCTACAAAAGAAATCAATAAGTTCTCCAAGAAGAGGATTGTTTTCATCGCAGATAAAATACATCATAGCTTAACACCTATGATTAAAATATCTGCACACATTTACAGGATCCAAGAAACACAGTTCTCCAGGTGGCTTGAATTCAATGTTTTTAATATTTGAATTTCCTTCTCGAAGAAATTCAAGTAAATCGTCTTAGCGTAACAAACCACATAGGAGGTATTAAGTTCCTTAAAGATGCATTTAAGTTCTCCATGATGACGATACCAATACTCATTACTACCATGCTGAAACGCAATCAAATTAATCAATTGAGATTCTAAATGATCATCTCTCTCATGTACGTTGTCCATTAGTTCCTTTGCAGAAACATTTTGAAGATGAACTCATGTTTTTAATATGTGGTTGACTGCAAATGAAAGTCCAGACAAGTCACTTTCAAACAAAAGATTAAATGTATATGGGATACATTGTCAAAATCTTGGATTGTCTGAGTACAATCTTGATGTGATGCGGGAATCTGTATTGGTCGTTCATCATATTGTCCACCTTTTCCAGTGGGGAAGAGCTGTGGAAAACAACGAGCTTCCAAGTTTTTTTCCCCAAACACACATGGGAGTCCCCTTCGCTTTCTTCATTTGGAATAATTCAATAGTATTTCCCATCACTTATTTGGAATGTAAAGGATGTACACTATAGTGTTCATAAATGTCTTCACTTTTGCACATGTCCATTTTTTCAATTTGCCCACTTGACATTTTGCTATCATCTCCTAAAACTATTTATTCTTCTTCCACATACACATTTTGTAGTAATCATTGTTTTTTATGAGATATAAGGTTGCCTTTTGCATTTTGCTGACATCTACTAGTTCTTGCCATATTTTCTGACTCTTTGTAGGAACACCATTAACTAGAATAACTACTGGTTCAGTTTCCTCTTTCTCTACACCAATAGGTTCAATATTTTTCTATAAATCTAAAGATCAACATATAACTCTTCCTTTTAACCATCTTCATAAATCTGTGGGAGGCAACTTACCTGTTGTAGGCTCCATACGAACAATAGCCTGAAACGGGTGCACAGATTGAATCAGAATAGACTCAAAAGTGTTTAAATCTACCAGTTCTGGAGGAATGGCTACCAACTCTAGGTTATTATATACAGCTCTAACTGGCAATTTGTTGTCATCCAATGTGTATAACAATATTTACAATATACATTCATCAGTACTCAAATCAAAGTAATCTCCTACCAACAAATAAGTTGCAAATTCCTTCCGCTTTTCATTGTTTTATATATTCACTTTTTAAATACAGATCAACATTCCTAGTCTGATTTTTATAGTGAGTTCGTCAACAACAAATACAAACATTATTTGGTCTTTCACAACAAATTACCTTAAACTTTGTAATTTCTTCTTTAAACTTCTCAGTACTGCTATGTTCCACTTCTTTTTCAACACCTACTTCTATCAATGTCTCACTTTGTCTACACTCTTCTTCAGGACCAAAGTAATAAAACTCTATTTCATCACACATTTTAGTCACATCTGATACTGACCCATGCAAAAGTCCACTGTTTAAGTGACTTAAAATTATTGCAGGACTTTTTGCGCAATACAATTTTCAGATTAACTTCCGCATTTGAGAGTGATGTACTGCTAACATTCTGAAATTATGAAACTTTGACTTACATTTCTAGAAAGACAAGCCACACAATTACCTTGCAAACCAGTATTTTTTCTCACTTTGCAAGGATCTAGTCCTTGGAGCACCTTATTATTTTGTTTAACACTTTTGTTACTGTATGCTCATAAGAGAGTTAGTAAAATATCTTATGGTTGGGATACCCGTCACCCCCTCCCAACACACTCCCCAAGAATGGGAAGACGGAAACGGTTCTTGAACTTTTGGAAGGCGGGAGGGAGTTACCCTCCCGGCCGTATTTATTAAAATATGAAACAAAATTAAAACATTAAAATACCAGTTTCATATCATGTACAATTTCATTTACACATTACGATGTTTCTTGGCTAACCTTAACACATCTCTAATACAAAGGTTCTTAATCTTACCTTTACACTTAGATATGAAAGTCTTTGAAACAAAATGTTGCAGTTGTTTTTTTTATAATTTAAATTTTACAAACTGTAGAATTTTGGTCTGTAAAAGAAACAAAACAGCTATAACATGAACTATTATAGTTTAAACTACTACACAATATAATTTTACCATTCAATATTGCTCATCATGTAACAGAGGGCAAAAAAATATAATCAATAAGATTGTTAAAAAAAATCTGTGTCCAAAATATTTACAGCCATGTCAACTATGTGTTCACATTTCCTAAAATAAACATCCTCAATAACATTGCATATAATACAAATATCAAATATATGAAATTCTTCTTTCTAAGTCACATTACTAAATTCAATATCTATGAACAGAAACAATAATTGAATCAGCAATTCTTCATATCTTCCCTATAGCCTAAATGATGCTCTTTAAAACATTTGCAGTGAGAATATCCAAAATACACTTGATAATTCACATTGATATATTCCCACTAGGCGGAATGATATTCCTGAAATATGTTGTATTGAAATTATCCAAAATAATGTCATTAATTCATATTGACATCTTCCCAATAGGCTGAATAATATTCTCAGAACTTTGGCATTAAAAATATTAGGTATAAATTTGGTAATTCATTAGGCAACCGATATTTGAAAACCAAATGGGCATCATTACAATGTATCCATCCTTTATTGCACTTTAAATAGACAGTGTAGTGTCCAGATGTTGTAGAAGGTCCATCATGGAAAATAATTGCTACTGCTATGAAAAGTTCTTCCTGATATTGATAGTTGACTTGCTACAATTTTTTTAATTAAAGTGTCCAATGTTCTTCCATCTGCTCTACAACATTGTATCATTAAAATAATATATTGTCCGAATCATTCAAAAATTGAATGCAACAAAGAACAAAACCATTTTTCATGAATCTCCATCATTTGCTGTTGGAGATTTTCTAGAAAAAAAAATAACATTTACCACTACATTAGCATAGCAGTTGATACCCAAACTATTTTCTAACTGATATCTTACAATGTCTTCAACAGTGTCCTTTTTCTTTTTGTTTGGAATCTCAACATTGTCCTGATTTTTTCTTCTTTCCAACTTCACTACAGAGATTCTCATATCTTCGTTTTCGACCAACTATACGCTTTTCATATATAGGATATTCACCTAAATTCGGAGCATACAGTCTTCTTAACCGATTATACTCTCTTACTCAGTTTGCATCTGCACCAATCTTTCTGTCATCAAAATCAATCAAATACAACCCAGATAAAGTTCTGACACGGGACTATGCGACATATGCCATACCCTCTTTAAACACGGTATTTCCAATGTTTACCAAACACTTAAACCTTGAGATTTATGAATGGTCAAGCATATGCTAAAGAAAGAGGAAACGGTTTTCTACAAACATACAAATCTTTAACAAGCAAAAAACGAACAGACCTATGTCCAATCTGTTTTACTTCTTCAATCTGATCAAATGTAATCATTAAAATTTCTATTCCATCTCTATTTTGACAATTAACAAAATCAACAACTTTTCCCATTGCTCCATTTACTAAACCTTTTTCCACATCCAAATTACGCCATGAAATGACCCAACAGTTTTCACATACATATACATTTTTTTCTAAACCAGCAGTCTTAGATATAGATTTTACCAATTAATCCAATTTTGTTTTAAATTTTTCTGTCAAAATAAAAGTAATAGCTTCATGCTCTATTTTCTCAATGGCTTCCATTTTTATTATTTGTTATTTTTCCAGCCTTAAAAGTTCTTCATTGAATGTAGAACACTCTCACAGTGTTGGCATTAGGCAGATTATAGATTTATTTTCTCAGATTTTTTTGTATATTAATTCCGGAGCAACATCTTCATTTGGAAAGTAGTTTGTAAGTAGCCGACTTTGCAAAGCTTCTTTACTATGTTCTGTCGATACACAAATTTTAATATCTTGAAGAATACTTCCATAGTCTTCATCACTTGCCTGTCACATATTTTTAATAAGTTCTTTGTATTCAAAATATGACCAAATGTTCACATTTCCAATACTTCCCAAACACTTTCTGGTGTCTTCATGCACAAGTGTTTTAAATACTGGCTGCCCTTTTACAGGAGTATGATGCAGTAGATCGCTAAAAACTATCACATGTTTTCCTCCAAATAAGGAATCGTATTCTGTTTTTAAAATGTGTTGCATTCTTAAATGCACAATGGAAAGAATTAAGTTTGAGACCATGCTCACCTCATCAATAATCAGAAGTTTAATTTTCTTTAGTACTCTTGAAACTTCATAACAAGCTTCTCCAGATAGCTTGTGATATTCCAATGTCTTTTCATGTTCATCAGGTAGCATTAGTAAGGGATGTAATGTAATTCTTTTAATGTTGTGTGCTGCTAACCCGGTTGGAGCGGTTACAACACTAAATAAATGTGATTCAGTGGTTTTCTGTAGATAACTGGTCAAAACTTTAATTAGGAAACTTTTTCCTGTACCAGCTTGACCACTGATATACATTCGGATAGGTTAAAATGATGTGCATGTGCATCTGTTGTCTCACTTGCTGATATATTTCTATCTGTTCAATATTTAGTTGTTCTTCCAAGTTTCCTAAGTCCATAACATCATGTTGAGCGTGATGCATTACTGTTTCCACTTCACTCATGGCGATTGCTGCTTCATTTTCAAGAATGTGTTGTCCTAGTGGATCTTGACTCAGCGGGGGAGAACTTTGACTGTCTTGAGAACTGTCTCTAGCAATCTCAGCTGCAATAGTAGCTTCATGGTCAATTTTTCATTCAACATTTTGAGATAATTTGGAAAAACTGTGCATTTAATGCACTCTTTACATGCATTAAAAGAATCTCCTTAGCACTGAAAATCTCCAAGTAATTCCAGTTCCGTACGCCAAAGGCTTGAAGAGTTGCAGAAGTGCTTAATAGTAAAATTCTCTTTTATGAGGAGTATTGCAACTCAGTTTCCTATGATTAATCAGATTTCTTTTACTATGTTCCACCAAACATCCTTCTGAACCAATAACTGCATGTTTTTCTTCATTTATGTTCTCTGTAATATTTCTCTTAAAACTGTAATATTGCAGTAGTTCATAGAGACATATGTTTTCAAGTTGAGAACGCTATGTGAATAGTACGTATCCAACATTTTTGTTTTAACAATAGCTTTCCTTTCCGGTTCAGGTAATGCTAAATATTTGATTTCTTGTATAGATTTAACACCTTGGCTGCTAGGCGTTTTCCCCCTCCTGTGCTGGACATTGATATTTTACTTTATTCATGACGAGCTCAGCTCGTCATCAGCACAGCTCAACTGTGCATCATGACGAGCTGAGCTCGTCATCAGCATCGAAAGGGTTAAGTACCCGATTTCGCGTTGCAGCAAGACCTAGACTAACTCAAATGATTCCTCTTGACTTTGAATCTAAACTTGCAGAGGAAAAGCGATCAGAACAATTGTAAGATCTAATCTCTCGAAGGGGCAGCATCTTCAAACTGAAGCTGTACAGTTTCTTACTAAGACTTTTCTTGTAGTGAATTTCTTCCTTCATTTCTTTCAACTGTCTTTTCAGATTCAGTTATGTATGACATTACATACCGATCAACAGCAATGGAATTATCTGCAACATACTGGATATCCATGTTAGCATTCCACATGAATAAAATAACTAGATTGTAATCATTAACATACTTTGATTCTTCACTTCTTTTTAAAT
This sequence comes from Lissotriton vulgaris, assembly GCF_964263255.1. Taxonomy (NCBI): domain Eukaryota; kingdom Metazoa; phylum Chordata; class Amphibia; order Caudata; family Salamandridae; genus Lissotriton; species Lissotriton vulgaris. Next base: position 506,643,782 of record NC_141694.1, read on the forward strand.
TGTAAGTATTTTTAGGACAATTTATAGTAATGGTATGTCTCACTGCTGACATGAAACTATTCACTCTTCCTTTGGATATTACTGGACGTGGAAATCCAAAATGAGATTTGGTATAAAACGTTTCATTAAACTAGTATTTCCTTTGACAGTATTTGCCACATCCATGAGTTTGACACCGTAAAACTTGTTGCCTTAAGGTGTTTTCTTTTCTTGTTTTTGGTATAGCACATGTAACATAGTCTTCAATAAAAGATAAAACATTTTCATCCGAATCAGTTCCAAGTTTGAGTGCATCCTTGATCCATAAAAGAATATGTATATGAGGAGCACCTCTAGCTTGATACTCTTTTCTACAAAAGAAATCAATAAGTTCTCCAAGAAGAGGATTGTTTTCATCGCAGATAAAATACATCATAGCTTAACACCTATGATTAAAATATCTGCACACATTTACAGGATCCAAGAAACACAGTTCTCCAGGTGGCTTGAATTCAATGTTTTTAATATTTGAATTTCCTTCTCGAAGAAATTCAAGTAAATCGTCTTAGCGTAACAAACCACATAGGAGGTATTAAGTTCCTTAAAGATGCATTTAAGTTCTCCATGATGACGATACCAATACTCATTACTACCATGCTGAAACTCAATCAAATTAATCAATTGAGATTCTAAATGATCATATCTCTCATGTACGTTGTCCATTAGTTCCTTTGCAGAAACATTTTGAAGATGAACTCATGTTTTTAATATGTGGTTGACTGCAAATGAAAGTCCAGACAAGTCACTTTCAAACAAAAGATTAAATGTATATGGGATACATTGTCAAAATCTTGGATTGTCTGAGTACAATCTTGATGTGATGCGAGAATCTGTATTGGTCGTTCATCATATTGTCCACCTTTTCCAGTGGGGAAGAGCTGTGGAAAACAACGAGCTTCCAAGTTTTTTTCCCCAAACACACATGGGAGTCCCCTTCGCTTTCTTCATTTGGAATAATTCAATAGTATTTCCCATCACTTATTTGGAATGTAAAGGATGTACACTATAGTGTTCATAAATGTCTTCACTTTTGCACATGTCCATTTTTTCAATTTGCCCACTTGACATTTTGCTATCATCTCCTAAAACTATTTATTCTTCTTCCACATACACATTTTGTAGTAATCATTGTTTTTTATGAGATATAAGGTTGCCTTTTGCATTTTGCTGACATCTACTAGTTCTTGCCATATTTTCTGACTCTTTGTAGGAACACCATTAACTAGAATAACTACTGGTTCAGTTTCCTCTTTCTCTACACCAATAGGTTCAATATTTTTCTATAAATCTAAAGATCAACATATAACTCTTCCTTTTAACCATCTTCATAAATCTGTGGGAGGCAACTTACCTGTTGTAGGCTCCATACGAACAATAGCCTGAAACGGGTGCACAGATTGAATCAGCATAGACTCAAAAGTGTTTAAATCTACCAGTTCTGGAGGAATGGCTACCAACTCTAGGTTATTATATACAGCTCTAACTGGCAATTTGTTGTCATCCAATGTGTATAACAATATTTACAAAATACATTCATCAGTACTCAAATCAAAGCAATCTCCTACCAACAAATAAGTTGCAAATTCCTTCCGCTTTTCATTGTTTTATATTTTCACTTTTTAAATACAGATCAACATTCCTAGTCTGATTTTTATAGTGAGTTCGTCAACAACAAATACAAACATTATTTGGTCTTTCTCAACAAATTACCTTAAACTTTGTAATTTCTTCTTTAAACTTCTCAGTACTGCTATGTTCCACTTCTTTTTCAACACCTACTTCTATCAATGTCTCACTTTGTCTACACTCTTCTTCAGGACCAAAGTAATAAAACTCTATTTCATCACACATTTTAGTCACATCTGATACTGACCCATGCAAAAGTCCACTGTTTAAGTGACTTAAAATTATTGCAGGACTTTTTGCGCAATACAATTTTCTGATTAACTTCCGCATTTGAGAGTGATGTACTGCTAACATTTTGAAATTATGAAACTTTGACTTACATTTCTAGAAAGACAAGCCACACAATTACCTTGCAAACCAGTATTTTTTCTCACTTTGCAAGGATCTAGTCCTTGGAGCACCTTATTATTTTGTTTAACACTTTTGTTACTGTATGCTCATAAGAGAGTTAGTAAAATATCATATGGTTGGGATACCCGTCACCCCCTCCCAACACACTCCCCAAGAATGGGAAGACGGAAACGGTTCTTGGACTTTTGGAAGGCGGGAGGGAGTTACCCTCCCGGCCGTATTTATTAAAATATGAAACAAAATTAAAACATTAAAATACCAGTTTCATATCATGTACAATTTCATTTACACATTACGATGTTTCTTGGCTAACCTTAACACATCTCTAATACAAAGGTTCTCCTAGCCGGTTCTAAAACATCCTGTAAATGCATTTCTCAAAAATTCAAATTGTACATCCTAACATTACGGGCCAACGGCAAGGTCGTAACCGGTGTCAGATCCCTAAACCAGAACTCCCCCCTCACTTGTGTGGGGCGGGCGCACAGAGGACTGTCCCTCTGTGCCAACTTCCAATTTCCCTTGTCTTAACGGGGGCCCCATATTTACTCGACGCCATCTTTAGTGGTAGTCCGAGGACTCGTGTGAGGTGTCTAGAAGGTAGCGTAGACCCCCCTCCCACCCCACACTGCTTACCACTTCTGCCGTCGCAGATGTCCTGGCACTGGGAAATTCCCAGGAGGGGCCCGTAGCCCCTCCTCCCCAGGGAGGGGCCTATGACAGCCTTCCCTTTCGGCGGCCCCATCCTTAGAGGGGACCGCCTCCCTGTTTGAGGGGCCAATGGCCGCCTCCCCCCGGGCGCTCCCATCCATAATGGGTGACGCCCCCACCTCTAGGGATCTTCCAATTACTGCTCACCGATCATGACCTTACCGCCCGACCAAAATAAATACGACATTTTTTTAAACTAAAGAGGATGGAAAAAGACAGTCATACTGAGCGATTCAAAGTATAAACTCCTACCAAGCTTTGACGACATACATGCTGAAAGAGCAACCACTTTATTTACATACCAAAAATTACCAACTTTATTCGAAAACAACCTAAAAAAGAAACAGTATTGTGTCACTCGACTTTATTCCAAAACAAATCGCTGTCATCAGGGGCTGGTGGGTGGGTCAAAATTGGCTCCTTGTTCCGTCTCGAGCTCACGTGCAACGGGGAGGTGCAGCTTCTGAGCACAGGAACAAGAGGATGCTTCCTTGGATTGTCGCTCCTCTTATCCTCCTTCGGGCGGGCGTGGACCCTCCTCCAATCCGCCTACAGGGCGTGGTCAACGGTGTAGGTGTCTAGGACAACCCCTCTTTGGGCGGGAAAAGGCGCGCCCCGGCTACGCCGCTTCGGGCATACCAGCCGAGACTCGCCTCCCGCCCCAAAATGGCTTCCCGGGGGGATCGGGGTACTCCACCATACGTTCGGGGGGACCGAGCGGTCGCCCCTTTCCATATGGTTGGGATACCCGTCACCCCCTCCCAACACACTCCCCAAGAATGGGAAGACGGAAATGGTTCTTGGACTTTTGGAAGGCGGGAGGGAGTTACCCTCCCGGCCGTATTTATTAAAATATGAAACAAAATTAAAACATTAAAATACCAGTTTCATATCATGTACAATTTCATTTACACATTACGATGTTTCTTGGCTAACCTTAACACATCTCTAATACAAAGGTTCTCCTAGCCGGTTCTAAAACATCCTGTAAATGCATTTCTCAAAAATTCAAATTGTACATCCTAACATTACGGGCCAACGGCAAGGTCGTAACCGGTGTCAGATCCCTAAACCAGAACTCCCCCCTCACTTGTGAGGGGCGGGCGCACAGAGGACTGTCCCTCTGTGCCAACTTCCAATTTCCCTTGTCTTAACGGGGGCCCCATATTTACTCGACGCCATCTTTAGTGGTCGTCCGAGGACTCGTGTGAGGTGTCTAGAAGGTAGCGTAGACCCCCCTCCCAACCCACACTGCTTACCACATCTGCAGTCGCAGATGTCCTGGCCCCGGGAAATTCCCAGGAGGGGCCCGTAGCCCCTCCTCCCCAGGGAGGGGCCTATGACCGCCTTCCCTTTCGGCGGCCCCATCCTTAGAGGGGACCGCCTCCCCGTTTGAGGGGCCAATGGCCGCCTCCCCCCGGGCGCTCCCATCCATAATGGGTGACGCCCCCACCTCTAGGGATCTTCCAATTACTGCTCACCGATCATGACCTTACCGCCACAGGCCGGATAGTTGACCGGCTGTCCGGACTCCCCTACAAAACTCCTACTTAAAGGTCATGGCTGCACAAAATCCTTAACCAAGCTACAAAGTCTCCTATGAGTAAAGCATTCCCCTCCCGGGACAAATGGACCCCATCCTCCAGATACATATGGTCCCCCCGAATACATCCATGAGGAATACAATGCAATGTACCTGTACGAAACAACCTACCAAGTTTGTTATTTACTTTCTTCACCGACTGATTTAAAGCTGACACAGAAATAGCCCCCCGCCACACCTTCCGCGGAATCATGTGTAACCATGCAATCGTGCACCCCGGAACCCTTCTCGCCAACCAACTTACTGTGGATAAGATTAATTTGAGAAGTACTCGTCGACCAGTGGTCACCAAATCATTGTCCCCAAGATGCACTATGATTACAGATGGCGGTGACCTTGTCCGCCCTAACAAACCCTCCATAAAATTTTGAAACTGGTCAATACAGAGCCTGCCCCTTCCGTAGAAGGTCACCCTGTACCCGTATTCCCCAGCCATGTGAATCATGTCACCTGCTTTGAATACGTCTGCGGCATGCCTCACGTATGAGTGGCCGACGACCCACACCACTCTTCCCTCAGCCGGTGATCTTTGACCGCTGGTCCCCAGGTGTCGGGTCAACTGCACAGTCCGCCCCGCAAAGCCTGCTCGCGAAACTGAAAACCAAACAGAAAACAAGAAGCGTGAGTGCATGACATTAGCTTCACAACATGTGCAACCGCACATACCTCTTATAACAATTCGAGGACCAACGCCCCAACTGTTTCACTTTATCCACACTCAACCCCCTGGCTGTAGCCTCTGTAGCAGCACCTATCCGGAATGAGTGGGTCCCAAAATCGCCCGGGTTCAAGCCCGCTGCCGCGATTGCCATTGTTAACACCCGCTGAAACTGAAACCTGGTCAGTGGGGTAGCGTCGGTATGTCTCAGCAAGCTCCCCCCCCATGATGCCACCCTTTGCGCTAAGTACTCCTCTACGCATTTCACTGGGCACATGTGGGACCCTAGCATGCGCTGAACAACCACACTGTCTCCGATCGCTCCCTGATCGGTTTTGGACTTGGCTATAGTGACTACCATCGTGTCACCTTTAATCTGGATGTGTTCTCGACACAGACCTCCCCCCGTATCCTGCTTGTTCCTTGCTACCAGTTCGCTTAGCCGCATAGCCCCATGGAACGCTAATGCAAAGGCGGCCCGGAACAGCACTGTCTCTGACTGAGATGAACAAGTCGCAGGGAGTACGGACATTAACTGGGACAACCTTGCTAGCCCTATGGGCGCCTCTTGTCCTCTCTACGACCCTCAAGGCGTTGCCACCCGCGCAACGCCTTCTTTACTAGAAAGGACGCTGTGGGGTCCTCAATGCCATGAGCCTGCGCCATGAACGCAATGGCGGCTCGGTGTCTATTGGCTGTTGCCACTGATCGGCCTACCTGATGCAATGATACTAGAAATTTCAGGACATACTCTTCCTGCCCCCAATGCTCCCCCCTAGCTGGACCCAAAAATGCCCAATAGGAACGGAACGCTCCTTCATATGCCTTCCTTGTCCTGGGGGCTAGACTCTCTCCCACGAGGTTTTGTAATCCGGGGCACCGAGAGACCAGAGAACTTCGGGAAATGGTGCCGCCACCAAGTCCGCAGAGGGCAGATGGCCCCGGAAGGCCTGCATGTGGGAACGAGAGAGTGCATCAGCCGCCTGGTTCAGTACCCCAGGCACATGTTTTGCTCTAAAGTGGACGTTTAATTTCATACATAGCAGGACAATTTGCAGCGTGCTGCCTGATTATTGACACATTCTACCACGGTCATATTATCCGACCAGAACACCACAGTGCGATCACGAAACCCCTCCGGCCATGTCTTCAAGGCCACTAGAATAGGGAACAGCTCAAGAAACCCAATGTTATCTGTGAGCCCACTCTCGTGCAACCATGCCGGCCATGTTTGTGCCGACCAATGATTACCAAAGATGGCGCCAAAGACCCACACTCCGTGGCGAGTCGGTCCACAAACCCAGCTCCTCGGAGGAAACCGCTGGTTTGTTCCACAGGACACGACCGTTGAAATCCGCCAGGAATGCCAACCATATGCGCATGTCCTGGCGAACCTCTGCTGAGAGTCTTGTGCGGTGATGCCCTTCCTTAAGGCCAACCATGGCTTGAGCAATAGAGCGAGAAAAGGGGCGAGCCATTGGTATCACTCTAAGGGCAAAATTAAGCTGACCCACTGCCTGCTGCAACTGATGCAATGTTACTTTCGTCTCGTCAATACATGTCTCGAGTGAGGCCATAAATTTCAATACCTTCTCCTTAGGCAAACGGAAGCACCCCTCTTCAGAATCGAGCTCAATTCCTAGAAACTCGAGTGAAGTAGACGGCCCCACTGTTTTGCCCGGTGCCAGTGGCACGCCAAATATTCTCATGAGATCACAAAATTTACTCAAAGCCTGCGCACATTCTGTGTCCCCAGCTGCCCCCAGAAACAGAAAATCATCAATGTAATGCATAACCTGCGTAAAGCCTGTGGCTCTGGTGAACGCCCATTGTAAAAAACTACTGAATTTTTCAAAATACGCACAAGAGATGGAGCAACCCATTGGCATACATTTATCCATGTAATAGCGTCCCTGGAACACAAAACCTACCAGACGCTGATCCTGTGGGTGTACCGGGAGCAACCGGAACGCTGACTCGATATCCGATTTTGCCATCAGCGCTCCTGGCCCCAGGCGATTCAACATGGCGACAGCCTCATCAAAGGAAGCATACCGCACCGAACAAACTCCCGGGTCAATCGCATCATTCACGGAAAGACCCTTAGGAGCGGACAAATTATGTATTAACCGAAACTCACCTGGGTCCTTCTTGGGGACTACTCCCAACGGTGAACAAACAAAATTATGAACAGGCGGGTTCGCATACGGACCCGCAACCCGACCTCGGGCCACCTCCTTTGCAATCTTTGCCTGTACTACAACCGCATTCTGTCGAACCGACAGTTGGTTTTCACACAGTGCTTCCCCCCGAAAATCCCCCGCCGGGATGCGGAAACCACATGAGAAACCGTCCCTCAACACCCCAGCGGAGACATGATCAGGGTATTCGTTCAGCCAGGGGATCATTGCCATGATGTCGATGGGAGTAGGTAGCAGCGCCCCTCGGCCGTCATTAGATCTGTTTGGCGCCGCCTCTGCCCCCTGTATCGCCATTCTTGGCTCTGCATGAACTCTCGGCGTGTGAAGACTGTCCGCACCCTACACACTCATGCCTGAACTTGCACGTCCCCTGTGGTCTAGTGCACTTGCCCCTGTTGAAGCTCCAACAGACCCCTTTCTTGCCAGAGTCCCCATTACTCTTTGTGTGCTGATCACTACCGGCGCCCGCTCGAAAGGGCACCGCCGGGGAATGGCGGGAAGGCTCTGCCCCATTCCCGCCAAACGAAGACGGCTTTGTCGGGTTTGACCTGACCTGTTTCTGCCAGGAAATGGAGTCGAAACAATCCCACGTCAGGGATGAGTCGTGCTCCTTGGCCTTACGAAATTTGTTATCATAACCCAACCATTGATCACCATCGTACGAATCATAAAACTCCATTATTCGTGTCTGGTAACAAACTCAGTCAATACCTCGGGCCTACATTCCCCCATGATTGCAGTGAACATCCCAAAAGCCCTGGCCCAATTAGCGATTGTCTCATCAACTCTGAAACCCGCCATCTTTGCTCGCCATACACTTGGATGCAACAATTCCTTCTGATTTTTAACGTGTTCTATTTCATAATGATCAGTCAATAGCGAAAATATGTTCACGTATTTATCCGCCCATATCATTTCCTTTGTGGCCAACGGTATATGTTGTACCACCTTTTCCCTTCTTGAGGGTACCGACCCCTCCCCAGCCATTGGCAACGGCTTCTTACCCGAACCAGTAGCTGAACTCGCTGCTGCCGCTGTTCCAATGCCTGAAGACGGTTGTTCCGCGGGAACCTGAGGGGGAACAAAAGGACAAGGTGCCTTCGCAGCATCTCGCGACTGTCGCAACTGCTTCATTATTAGTTTGGCCTCTTCGGCCGTATCCCCTGGAGCTATGGCACCCTCATTATTCTTGCCCAACCACGCCGCCAACTGGGCGGCCAACTCGGGTGGCATATCCCCCTCGTTCACAGGTGTAACTACGACAGGGATTGGCTGTCCTGCATCCGGAATCGGAACTGGGGCCTCTACTGGCCTGACCGGGCTCGCCGGAGGTGACTCGGGAACCGGAGCCTCACCCCCTGCCGCCCTGTTCCTGGCCCTTTTACCTCTCCCGGCAGGGACTACCCCCGGCAATGCTGGTCCGATGACTTTCTTAGGCCGGCCCGTACCGTTCATGGCCGCCATCTGCTTCTTCATGTTCGCCATGTCCTTCACCAGCATACGAAGCATTTGGTCGGTGCTAACCTTCTTTCCGACCCTTTTGCCCGGCATTTTCTTACGATAGTCGACCGAAAGATCCTGGAACCAAAGTTCGAAGCGCTAGAAGAGAAAACACAAGAATTACAAATTCTCAAAATTGGCTCCTTGTTCCGTCTCGAGCTCACGTGCAACGGGGAGGTGCAGCTTCTGAGCACAGGAACAAGAGGATGCTTCCTTGGATTGTCGCTCCTCTTATCCTCCTTCGGGCGGGCGTGGACCCTCCTTCAATCCGCCTACAGGGCGTGGTCAACGGTGTAGGTGTCTAGGACAACCCCTTTTTGGGCGGGAAAAGGCGCCCCGGCTACGCCGCTTCGGGCATACCAGCCGAGACTCGCCTCCCGCCCCAAAATGGCTTCCCGGGGGGATCGGGGTACTCCACCATACGTTCGGGGGGACCGAGCGGTCGCCCCTTTCCAATAGATTCCTGTTGTATACTACAAATACTTCTACAATCCCAAGTATACACTGGGGATTTCCTACATCTCCCTAGAACTTCATCAACTATTACTTCTTCGACGTTTCTAGGAACAATCTTTTCTTTTTCAATTGGACAACCATTCTTCACTTCATAAGCATGACCACTGGTTTCTACTGCATACACTAATGTATTGGTTTGAAAATATCTCTCTTCCTTAAAGAAAGGCTCTGAACTTGAACTGTGTTTCTATTCACCCCAAAGAATATTACAAACATTAGTTCTGGGAATTTCTCTCTTCTTTTTACGTTTGGCCTTCATAAAATGTATTGGTTTATCTAATCATCGAATTCTGTTTAAAATTAAAATTAATAATTTCCTTTTTAATTCAAAAGCTTTTTTAATATTAGTTTCAATGTATTTCTTCTTTTTATAAAATGCTGTTCTTTTTTTTATATTTCTTGGCATCTTTTAATAAATTAAATACTACTCTATTGTGAAACATTATTTTCCTTATTTCATCAAATTGATTCTTTCTCCTTTTACCATAGATTGTTTTTTGAAAACGTAATATCCCATTAATTTCTCCTTTTTTCTTTTTATTCTTCCATTGTTCTTGAGGTATTCTTTCTACTTTCCACATTGTGCAAACTGTTTCTAGCCTTTGAAAGTCTTTTAAGAAATAATTTTGTTCTCTTGCCGCAATACTTTTTCTTTTTTCCACATGTTGTTGTTCATCTAATTCCTGCTGTTGTCTTTTCTTTATATAATACTCTTTCTTTTGTTGTTTCCTCTTTACTATTTTTTTAGTCATCATAAGTCTTTTTTAATGATGGTGAAGAATATCTGTTAAAATATAAGAAAAATGATTAGTATAAATCCATAAAATATACAATTCTATTACTAAACAAACACTTTCTACATAAAAACCATTTAAACGCTTTGTTTTGAAATCGCAATGCATTTACTGCAGTACACTGGTACTAACTGGATAATTGTAAGAGTGAATGAGCAGTGTGTAGGTGGTTGCTGGACTGCAGGGATAGGGCACATGTGATTGCAGCACTGCATGTATTAGTGCCTAGGTCATTGCATGATTACATGGATAGCGATCGGATACTTACAGTGCTCCAAGGATAGTGTATGGTGAATTTATAAATTCTTGGATTGTGGGAGAGTGATTGGATAAGGACATGTGGCTGGCTGAGTAATTGGGGGAGTGCATAGGTAGTAACAGGGACATTACTAAACTGTATAGGTAGCAATCAAAGGATTGAAGAAGTGCATGAACTGGTACCTGGGTAATTGCATGAGTACATTGGTACTGACTGGAGGATTAGAGAACTGCAAGGAGAGTGAATGGTGAATTCATCATTGCTTATGTTTTGGTGAAGTGATTGGATTAATACATGGTACTGGTTTAGTGATTGGAGGAGTGCATTCAGAGTGACAGTGTGATTTCTGGACTGCATGGGTACTTCTTGGAAAATTGGAGGAGTGAATCAGTAGCGTGTAGGTGGTTATAGGACTTCATGGATAGTGCACATGTGATGGTAGCACTGCATGTATAAGTGCCTGAGTCATTGCATGAGTACATGGATAGTGACAGGATGACTAGATAAGCTGGAAGCTGGTAAAAGCAGCAGCCAATCATCCCGTTGGGGCAATAAACTGCTTTGTTGACGAGGTAGCTTGGGAGAAGTACCTGAAGGAGCTGTATGGCCCCCGAAGGGAATTAGTACTCGCAGAGCCCCAGCCATTGCAAGATCTAATGGAAGAACTAAAATCAGACTTCACAGAACAGAATGTAGAAAACACAATAATTATATTGAAATTAACATGAGCAGCAGGACCAGATAATCTCCCAGCAATAATACTAAAGACACAAATAAAGTGGTGGCGAGATTCTATTCCCAATTGTTCCAGGTAATATTAGCTGCTCGGAAAATCCCAAAGAATTGGAAGGGGGCAGTAATAAGGCCAATCTATTAAAAAGGCAGTATGAATGCACCACAAAATTACAGGTTGATGAATCTGCTAGACATAGGAGAAAACGTCTACTCAAAAATATTTTTGAATAGACTAAAAGATTGGGTGGAGGCGGGCTCAATTGTTCCCGTCGAACAGGGGGGCTTTAAAGAAGGGCACTGCACGGTCGATCACTGTTTTGCTTTGTAGGCAATAGCACGCAAGTAAACAGAACAAAACAGTAAGTTATGCTGCTGTTTTGTCGATTATCGAGCAGCGTTCGACTCAGTAGACCGGAACTACCTTTTGGAAACTCTTGCAAATAAAAATATTCCGGAAGGCTTGCTGGCTATAATAAAAGAGCTACATAGTGGAAACTGGGCACAAGTAATTAAAGATACAGAAGGGTCACTGACGCCAAAAATACCATTTGAAAATGGTCTTAGACAGGGCTGCGTATTGGCCCCTCTGTTATTTGCCATATTTTTACCAGATCTACCAGCATCCCTAGAGGTTAAAAGAAGTGCAAGCCCAAGAATGGATGGTAATAAAGTGTCCTGTCTACTGCACGCAGATGACTTGGTAATCCTAGACCGGACTGAATTGGGCCTCCAAAGAAAGCTAAATTCTTTTACACAATATTGTGAAAGGAAATTCTTAATTGTAAATTTGGAAAAGACCATAAATGTTATGTTCTGGAAAAAAAGATATTAAGTTTAATTGATTTTTAGGAGACCTGAAATTGAAAACAGTGAATGAATATCGCTACCTTGGGATGTGGTTTGATAGGTCTCTAAAGTGGCACGCATATCTAGAGGCTCAGAAAGCGAAAGCCTTTACATCGTTCTGTGGACTGAAATTATTTAACGGTGATTATGGAGATATGCCTCGCAGACCGCTGTTAAAGGCGTTCAGTGCAATGATACCCTCACAAGTACTATATGGAGCAGAAGTCCTTTATTTAAGCGGTTAAAGTGACTGGGACTTGGAGGAAGGGAAATGCCTGAAAACCCTATTGACTCTGCCATGTTCATCAATGATCCAAGCAATAAGAACCAAGATAGGAACAACAGCTTGGGGTGTTCAGTCACAAATAGCTTTAACTAGATTTTGGAAATGCTTGAACATAGAGAAATGTCAGAAGGTGTCCCAATGGTGCAGAAAAGAGCTCCAATCTAGCAACCTAAAATGGGCAAAAGTGATTAGGAAGAAAATCTTATTGGCCAGTGAGAATCTAAAGGTTGAAATTTGTCATGAATCCATACATGTTGAATGCTCTAAAAGTGACCTGAAGACTCATAGACAAGAAGTCTCTAAAAGTACAGACATGGAATATCTGGCTAAGAATTTTTTTTTTACAGTTTATGAGGGAGTCATGATCAAATGAAAATTGGTTTCCCTATCTGGATACTTTACCAAACTATTGGTACAGACAGGAGATCTTAAGATTGCGAATCTGTATAATTCCTTGGCTGGTAAATGAAGAATTAAAAACAAAAATGTTGGATCATGAAGGTTATTGTAAATGCATGTTGCGACCAAAAGGCAATATATTGCACATCTTGTTAGACTGTGCAACAATATTAGAGCAGCATAAATTTTACCTTTGACAAATACTTTTAAAATACGATATAAGGCTACTGGAACAGGCGTTAAACTTACTCACAGAAATGCCTACTATTGAGATCGCAATAGCATTAGGGAACTATATGAAGGTAATCCAAAGTTTCCTTAGATCATATGAGCCGTCATTTTTAGAGTTTTTATAAAGCTGTACTTTTAAAAGAAAACGAAAGTTAATATAAAATTTCCTCCTAAAGTAGATGAACTGTTTAGCTTTTAAATTTGGTTTTAATTTATATATAACTTTTATAAGAGCAATGCGCCCAATGAAGATTTGTCTCTATTGTTACTCCATTTTAACTAATTTTTTCTAATGTTAAGATTGTATAAATTGTGCTGTGGAATGTTTTAACTGTATTTGGTTTTACTATTCTTTAAAGACCAAGGTCAAAATAAACATTGCTCTGACTGACTGACTGACTGACTAGATAAGGACATGGAACTGGCTAAGTAATTGGAGTAGTGCATAGGTAGTAACAGGGAGATTAGTAAACTGTATATGCAGCACTCAAAGGATTGTAGAAGTGCATGAGTTAGTGCCTATGTAATTGCACGAGTACCTGGGTACTGACTGGATGATTAGAGTACCGCAAGGAGCGTGCATGGTGAATTTCTAACTGCTTGTGTTTTGGCGGAGTGATTGGATTAGTATATGGTAGTGGCTGGAGGATTGGAGGAGTACACAGGGAGTGACAGTGTGAGTACTGGACTGCATGGGTACTACCTGGCTAATTGGAGGAGTGAATAAATAGCTAGTTACAAGACTGCATGAATAGTGCACATATGATTGTAGCACTGCAGGTGTCAATGCCTGGGTCATTGCATGAGTACAAGGATAGCAACAGAATACTTACAGTTCTACAAGGAGAGTACATGGTGAATTTATCACTGCTTGGGTTGTGGCAGAGTGATTGGATCAGGACATGGGACTGGCTAATTAATTGGAGGAGTGCATTGGTAGTAACAGGTAGATTACTAAACAGTATAGGTAGCACTTAAAGGATTGTAGAAGTGCATGAGTTAGTGCCTGGGTAACTGCACGAGTACATGGGTCCTGACTAGATGATGAGAGTACTGCAAGGAGAGTGCATGGTAAATTTCGAACTGCTTGTGTTTTGGCAGGGTAATAGGATTCGTACATGGTAGTGGCTGGCAATTTTGAGGAGTGCACAGGGAGTGACAGTGTGATTGCTGAAAGGATTGTAGAAGTGCATGAGTTAGTGCCTGGGTAATTGTATGAGTACATGGGTACTGACTGGGTGATTTGATTACTGCAAGGAGAGTGCATTGTGAATTTATAAGTGCGTGTGTTTTGTCAGAGTAGTAGGATGAGTACATGGTACTGGCTAAGTGATTGGAGGAGTGCATTGAGAGTGACTGTGTGATTGTTGGACTGTATGGGTAGTCACTGGGTAATTGGAGGAGTGAATCAGTAGTTGGTTAGAGGACTGCATGGATAGTGCACATGTGATTGTAGCATTGCTTGTGTTAATGCCTGGGTCATTGCAAGAGTACAAGGATAGCGAAAGAATACTTAGAGTGCTGCAAAGAGAGTGTATGGTGATATTTATAAGTACTTACATTTTGGCAGCGTGATTGGATAAGGACATGGGACTGCTAGTAATTGGAGTAGAGCATAACAAGTAACAAGGAGATTACTAAACTGTATAGGTAACACTTAACGCATTATAGAAGGGCATGAGTTAGTGCCTGTGTAAATGCACGAGTACTGACTGGATCATTAGTGTAGTACAAGGAGAGTGCATGGGAATTCCTAACTGCTTGTGTTTTGATGGATTGATTGGATTAGTACATGGTAGTGACTGAGGGATTAAAGAGTGCACAGGGTGTGACAGTGTGATTGCTGTACTTAATGGATACTATCTGGGTAATTGGACGAGTGGATCAATAGTTGGTTACAGGACTGCATGGATAGTACACATGTGATTGTAGCACCTCATGTGTAAGTGCCTGGGTCATTGCGTGAGTACATGGATAGCAACAGGACACTTGGAGTGCTGTGAGGAGAGTGAATGGTGAATTTATAAGTGGTTCGGTTTTGGTAGAGTGATTGGATAAAGACTGGCACTGGCTGGGTGATTGGAAGAGTGCATACCTAATAACAGGGAGATTACTAAACTGTATAGGTAGCATGCAAGGATTGTAGAAGTGGATGAGTTAGTGATTCGATAATTGCATGAGTACATGGGTACTGTCTGCATGATTAGAGTGCTGCAAGAAGAGTGCATAGTGAATTTATAAGTGCTTGTATTTTGGCGGAGTCATTGAATTAGTATATGGTACTGGCTCCGTGATTGGAGGAGTGCAATGAGAGTGACAGTGTAATTGCTGGACTGCATGGGTACTACCTGGGTAATTGGAGGAGTGAATCAGTGGTATGTAGCTGGTTACAAGACTGCATGGATATGCTCATGTGATTGTAGCACTGCATATCTAAGTGTCTGAGTCATTGCATGAGTACATGGATAGCGACAGGATACTCAGAGTGCTGCAAGGACAGTGCATAGTGAATTTATAAATACTCAGATTTAGGCAGAGTGATTGGATAAGGACATGGAACTGGCTGGGTAATTGGAGGAGTGCATAGCTAGTAACAGGGAGATTACTAAACTGTATTGGTAGCACTTAAAGGATTGTAGAAGTGCATGAGTTAGTGCCTGGGTAATTGCATGAGTACATGGGTAGGGACTGGTTGATTAGAGTGCTGCAAGGAGAGTGCAAGATGAATTTATAGGTGCTTCTGTTTTGGCACAGATATTAGATAAGGACATGGCAGACTGATTAAAAGAATTCACAGGGAGTGACAGGAGGATTGCTGGACTGCACGTGTAGTGCTTTGGTTATTTTACCAGTGCCTTAGTTAGTGCATGAGTCATTGCATGAATGCATGGGTAGTGCTTGCATACTAAATGAGGGACTGCACAATATATAATCAGTAAATCATTTCTCGTGTGCTTATAAAATCACATATTCACTACCTTTGCACTCTTGTAATCAGTCAGGCACCTCTCAATAATTCGGTAAATATACATACAACTATATAAATACAATCTGAACACATACATGAGTCATTACATACTATTTAGTTAAATAGATAAGTACAACATACCGGAAAGAGTAATATGTGGTTGTTTACTTTTGAGCTACATCTTCACCATTAAGTTAGAATTAAGCGCCATCATTAAACTATACGTTTCCTCAGACTACAAAAAGAAGCATAATAAACACCTTATTTCACCATTCTACCTTAAAACATATGGCATCATTTAACTTTACCTTATGTACAAACTAATAACAGAAACTTAATTATAAACACCTTATATGATCATCTTTCAAACAGCACAGCTGTGCTGCATTTTACCAATCTGTCTATATTAATGCAGTATCATTAAACTATACCCCTGTAGAGAGAAGAAAAAATAAACATAATAAACTACACCTTATATGAACATCTTTCAAAAAACAGATTTGTGCTGCATCTTCAACCAAATATCAAAAAATATGAGGCATCTATACATTTGAACAGACTATACATTGGAACAGACTTAAAAATATACATATTACTGTACAGACAGTTTTTTTAATAAACTTCAAGTACAATGAAACTTATTCCAATATACATCTCTACATTTAAAACAAAACAGTTTTAGAATAATGTCAAAGCTTTTTTAAATAAACCTCAGAAACGTATAACTCACTTTGCAAATAAATCACCAGACTCTGCAAGGTGAAACCAGTAATGGCAAGGTTTTTCTCTGTTTTTCCATAGAAATACGCATAAGCAACAAATGACATTGCTTCCTAGAGATTTTCAAATTGTAAAACGCATTTCCATTGGTCATAGATAATAACCCGTTTCAACTAACTTCTTCACCCCTTCTGCTTAATGGCAGTTTCCATAGCAACAGGTCATGCAACATTCAACTTAACTGACAGGTTACAAGTTCACCATATTTTCAAGTTCACCACACAATGTTGCAAATGCAAACAGCAGATGTGGTTGTATTTGCAAACACATTAACCTTTCCTTTCTGCTGTACCTTTCAAACATTTTTTACTAACCAATAAGAGACTTGCTTTTTAAACAAAGTAAAATGCACCCTATTTTGAATGTACAATGTTCTTAAACAGCCAATCAAATCTCTACTTTCTTTAAAACAGAATCTTGTCCACCATTTTAGATATATCTTGTTCTACCAACTGGCTACCTCAGCTACATACATCTTTTCATTACCTTCAGTCATCACTTCAAGATGCTTTCAGTGTGGATTGTTGGGCACAGCTATATTTTCTGGTGCAAAAGGTATGCTGAACACAGAGGTATTGACAAAGACCTAGCTTTGCAAAATGTAGACATTAAATGGATTGGACATAGAGAATTAAAGTGGGATCAATTGATGCCTTTGGTTAAAACCTTTTTGCATCTCCAACTCCCTGACCTCATGATTGCGCACTCTGGTGGCAATGACTTAGGCACATTGAATGGGGTAGGTCTGGAATTGCTAATTGAGGACACCTTCGCAGAATTGATGTTGCTTTTCCCCCAAACTGCCTTTGTATACTCTAACATATGCCAAATACAGAAATGGAAGTGGTCCAATCAAATTTGTCCTCAGAATGAGAAAGCTAGAAAAAATGTCACTGAAGCTGTTTCTGTTTAGCTCAGAGACCATAGAATGGGCTCCATATATAACAACAATCTACATTTCTATATGGAGGGATCTACAGGAGTGATGGAGTGCACTTCACTGATGAAGGGAACAGAGTGCTTCTCAACAACCTAAAGCTCTGCATCCACACTTACATGTAGCTGCAAGAAACTCATAATATACACAAGGGCTATTTTTAGATCCACCCAATAACCCAGCATAGAACATAGTTTGATATAAAAAAATCGTAATTATTTTAGCTTGGAGTCACGCACCCAGTGTGACTTAGAGCCACGCACCCATCACGTTCACACTAAGGGCTGCTCTTAGCGTCATGCACCCCTCGAGTTCACACCAAAGGCTATGCTGGGAGCCACGTACCCCTCACGTTCACAACAGGGGGCCACACTGAGCACCGTACACTTTCATTCATTTACTGTTGCCCCGGGGACCCCATCCTCGGGGCATGCCCAAACATATATATATTTTTTTTTAACTGATGAGGGGGACTACCACCCCCCTCTGTGGCCATTTTGGGACACGGGGACCCCATCCCCGGGACCTGGACTCAGGGTTGGGGACTGTAGGGGGAGCCCCAAAGCCCCCATGCTCCAGCCAGCTCCCCGCCTCCTGCAGGAGCCGGCATTGCTTTTCCACACAGGGAGCTGCTGACATGCCCCTTGTGGAAAAGCAATCTGCTTTGGATTTTGGAAGCAAGGGCAGGAAACCTGCTCTCCCTTCCAAAATCCAAAGCAGTGTTTGCTATGACAGCTCCCTCCCTGCATTAGCAAACAGCAGTGTCCTGGGGTGGGCATCCCGGGACACTGGAGGACCTATACCTGGGGGGTGGTGGTCCCCAGGACCATCAAGAGCTCCAGGAGGAGGCTGTGTGGCGCTACTCCCAATGTGAGTGAGTCCCCTGTAAGGTGGTGGTCCCTGGGGCTTGGGGGGCCATAACGAGCCCCCGCATTTGCATTTTAGTGCCCCGGGGAGGTTGTGGTCCCCAGGACATGTGGGGGGGCTCGAGCCCTACCACACAGGTCTATTTTGTTTAAAAGCCCTGGGGATGGCGGTCCCTGGGGCAGTGGAGGGGCCATGTGCCCCGTGTGGATTTAAGAGAAGCCCCAAGGGGTGGGGGTTCATGGGGCTTGGGTGGACCTTGGAGGCCTCCCACACATTAAAACAAAGCCCCAGGGGTGGCAGTCCCCAGGGCTACGGGAGGGCTGTGACCCACTGCTCAATAAAAAAATATAAAGGGAAGGATTGCAGGCCCCTCTACTGAGGCCGATTGGGGCCCCGGGGACCCCACTCCCGAGGGCTAGCCTTTTTGCTTATGTAATTAGTGGAGAGGTGTGGCTTACTGATAAGAGGCGGCAGACCTGTAAGCAAAGAACGGCCCGGGACCAGGGTTCAATTCCCGATGGGGCAGGGTCGTGGACCAGTGGTCAACGGACTCGATAATTCTCGCCTCAGTGCCTACTCTAACCAGGGGGGACACTCGGTAACTCTGGGCATTAAGCTTTCCTCATCTCTACAACAGCCCCCACGGACGCCGGGGATGACTGGTTTCACCCTGGAGATACCCAGAAAGGGACCATCTCACAGGGAAAACCAGGACGGGTTCCCCAGCGGTCTGCAGCGCCAGGACACTCGGTTAGAGTAACAGTGCGCTGTACAAATACCCCACATTTACATTTACATTTAATGTTTTTAAAGGGGAGGGGAGCCCCATCCAACCAACCTGCCAATTAAAATGATAATATTTTTTGTATTAAGGGAGAGAGGTGAACGGTTACCCTACCAGGCCTTTTTTGGCCCCAGGAACCCTATCCCCCGGGGCTTGGTCATTAAAAAAAAAACATTTTCAGGGGGGAGGCCACATGCCCCCCCTCCCCTGGCCGATTGCGGCCCCAGGGACCTCATTCCCAGGGTCTTTGCCTCTTTTTTCAAAACGTAATTTTTTATTTCAGGGAAGGGGGGGCCAATTGGCTCCCTCCCAGGCCATTTTAGGTCCCGGGGTACCCATCCTCTGGGACATGGCCATCTTCGAAGGGACCAAAGGGAACCTGAAGGCCCCCATCGTCCCAGCTGGCTCCCGCCTCCGGTGGGGCCTGCATTGCTTTTTACCCCCATGGGAGCTGCTAACATGCAGCTCCCTGGGGGTAATAAGCAAAGTGTACTTGCTTTGAACAAGCGAGGGCAAAGTGTTTAAGCGAGTACACTATTTGCATCCCATAGCAATCTGCAATGTCCTGGGTGTCTGTACCCCCGGACATTACCGGAGCTGGCCCTGGGGGCTGGCGGTCAATCAATCACAGACATTTATAGAGCGCACTACTTACCCGGAGGGTCTGAAGGCGCTTGGGGGGGGGGGGTTTGCTGCTACTGCTCGAATAGCCAGGTCTTGAGCTTCTTCCTGAAGGAGAGGTGGTCTTGGGTCAGGCGCAGGTCGGTCGGGAGGGAGTTCCAGGTCTTGGCGGCCAGGTAGGAGAAGGACCTTCCTCCTGTTGTTGTTCTTCGGATGCGGGGGACGGCGGCGAGGGCGTGGCTGGCTGATCGGAGATGACGTTTGGAAGCGTAGAAGTTGATGCGGTTGTTGAGGTAGCTCGGGCCTTGATCGTGTAGGGCTTTGTGTGCGTGGGTGAGGAGACAGAAGGTGAATCTTTTGTTGACGGGGAGCCAATGCAGGTCTTTCAGATGTCCGGAGATGTGGCTGTGTCGTGGGATGTCGAGGATGAGTCTGGCTGAGGCGTTCTGGATCTGCTGGAGTCTCTTCTGGAGCTTGGCGGTGGTTCCGAGTTATAAACAACAGGGTAAGATTTGTTTCCATGAATTCCTTGGAGGAATTAGAGTTGTCATGTTCTGAGGTTGCAAACACTATCCGATACCTTGCCAGGTTTAGCGGTCCAGATGGCACACTGTAAGCTAGTCAGGGAACCAAGTCAACATATTCTATTGGTATGTATGGACTTAGTCCCACATAGTTTTGATGCGTATGCTGCGCAAACACACAGTCTTACTAAGAAATTAAGAGCCAAACGACACCACTAGTTTATCCAGGGAAGGCAAGTAGATATTAAAAAGAGTCTAGCACAGGAGAGAGCCCTGTGCATTACGCATTACAGTGGTTTTGGCAGAGGAAGTGTAGGAGGGCGAAAGACCATTTGGGATCTGCCCTCTAGATAGGACTTGAGCTAGGTTTAGGTCAAGCCTTGACACCCACACTTTTTTTTTAAACAGATTTTATTAATTTTTCTCATTTCCCACAAGTACAAATTGGACACCCACACTTCATAGCTTTTCCAGGAGAATGGAGTGGGAGACAGTATCAAAGACCACTGACAAATCAAGATGGACAACCATGGCAACTGTCCTATGATCAAGAATGTCCTTTAGGAATTCAGTGACCTCCTGGAGGGCAAATTCTGTGCTGTATCCTGCGCAAAAGTCTGACTGAGTGTCGTGAAGCAGATTCCTATGTTCCACAAAATGGGATCGTTGTCAGTTGACCAACTCCGCCAACATTTTGACAGCAACAGGCAGCAGATAAATAGGTCTGGAGTTTCCATGCACCTTGGGGTCGCCATTAGCTTTCCTCAGTAGGGGTAGAGGACTGCGTCCAACTCTGTGGCACTGTAACTGCCCCAAGAGAGGTGTTCATCAAATTATTAAAGATGGGATGGATCGTCGGCGCAGCAAGTTTAAGAATAGCTGCAGGGCATGGGCCAAGAGGTTGCCAGTAGAATAGAAGAGTCCTCTAGGGAAACAGGTTTGATATTGGTCAGCAACAGGCCTAGAGAATTATTCCTATGCATGATGGGGGGTGGGTTACTCTTGAGGGGAAGATCTGTAATAAATCACTTGAATTTTATAAAAAAAAGAATTAGAAAGTAGAAATATATCAGCGAATATTGCAGTTTGGATTGAAAAATGAAGTGTTCCAACAGTTTAGACTTGTAAAAAAAGAGGCCATGTTCCTCAAATTATAAAAAAAAGAATGTGGAATGTGTTAATACAAGTCCTAGTGTTTCTATTAACATTGCTGTACATATACTTAGCCCTATAAGAGTTTGAGTGGTTATGTTGCCGTTTCTGAAGTTAACTACTGTGCTCAGTGTTAGCAAAGGTGTCTCAAGAGGAATGTGTCACTTAATGAACTTTCAGTAAATCAGGTTTGATGGCATGTTATAGTTTATTAGTGAAAAAAAATCAATGAGTGAGGATGTGGAATTTTTTTCGGAGAAAGAAATACCATGCTAGTGGTACACTAGATATAAATATGTGATTGTAAGTGAAAAACTTCACAGAATACAGTAATGAATGACTGTTATGATGTATTGACTAGAATGTAACTCTACATTTTTGTGGGAGGAAAATGTGAAATTGAAGTTGTGAACAAATAAACTACCATGTGAGATAATATGTGGAGGAGATAAAGAAGTCTTGTGCACTTTTGAAAAAAGCAAGGAATAATTATTCTGCAGAAAGCGAGGAAAAAACTATTAAATGGAGAAATGATAATGTTTGTGTTGTATAAGGAGGCATTTTAAAAAACTCTATGCATGAGACACTTTGCTGAGACTTTTTTTGCTAGCTGGCCTAAAAAAAACTTCCATACCAAAGACTCTTTGCCAGGCTGAGATGGTGCAGTTACACCTGGCTGCTCATTGTAATGTGATGAACACACTATAAATGTGCAAAGTTGATTGTTACATAATTGTTGCTATAGTTTGTTAACCTCTTAAGTGCTTCGAACGTTCGGCGGCCGACGGCACCACTACCTCAGGAGTGCTGCCATCGGCCATTGAACGTTCGAACCTCATAGCTGCAATGGAACGTCCAGCACTGGAGCTGGACATTCCATAGCTGTTATGAGGTTAATGTAGATGGTATTTTAGTTTTGTAATATTGTTTTTGTAATAAAAAAGTTTAACATTTTCAGCACCTGCATACCCTCACAGGTGACAAGAAAGGCTGTACAAATCTACTGACTTCTTTGCTTAATAGTTGTTATAGATTTGAATATTATTACAGTATTGTAATGTTGACTAAAATTGGCAGTTCCATCTTCCAGGCAGGAGTGCGGTTCTTTTGCACATGTTACAAATATATTCAAGTGACTCTGGAAAGAAGTCCCAGCAGAAAAGTGTGTCCCTGTGCACACCCTACTACACCTCCTTGTCCCCAAAACAGAGCGGTCTGAAGGAGAGGTAAGTGTGTCCCCACATTCAACTATCCACACCAATCAACCAAGATGCAGTTCTCATCAAAGAGGATACTCCATTTCTGTACTCTATTAACCACAGCCAACCTTTCATACATAATAAATTATAATCTGGGGAGATGTCTCAGCTGACAGGGTAGTGTATTTGCATATCATAGTCTCTATAGTTGTTCTTAGCATAGAGGTAATTTCATGTCACACTTTACTTGTACATCAGTCATCCTGGGGAGTGCTGGAACCAGAGAGGTAAGCTCGTTTTTACAGCCTAATTTACACACCCATCATTCAAGACACAGGTCACAGGAGAATGGACAGTCTCCCCCACAATGTACTATGGAAGCTTATCACGCAAGAAGGATGTGACAGCTAAAATGGCACTTCCTCCACAGTCTGCTATGCAAGCATGGGAAGAGGTATGAGCAGAGAGATAAATGTTTCCTTAAAATCTACTCCATATACCTCTCAGCCTAGTACGATGTGTTAGTGGACAGCTCACTCCATTCCCTGACAGTACTACATATCGCTGTGTTTCTGTAGGGGAAGATGTAAGCACAGAGGCCATTTCTTTCCCACATCATACTTCACATCCATGTTGTCCTGGAGATAGGTGTTAGAGGAGAAGACGATGTTTCCTTACACATTAAAGTACATGTCTGGCATGATGGAGAATGCTGTCACTGGACATTGAAATCAATTTCCATAGCCTAATACATATGTTTGTTTTCCTGGGAGAGGACTCAGTGACAAGGCTAGTACTTGTTAGACTAACTATGGAATAGTAAGGTCTTACAAGTGAGGTATGTACATTTCCCACCTTACCATGCATACTGCTGAACCTGAGGGAAAGATGTGAGTGTCGAGCTGTGTCTCTTTACAGCCTACTCTACACACTGGTTACCTTCATGCTGTGTCTCACTGGAGAGGTTGGTCCCTCCCCATGGTGGATTATACACAGTTGTTAGGTTACAGAGAGGTATGAGTGGGATTCCAGTGTCTTCATACACCCTTATGTGAACTGTTGTTATAATGGACCAACAGAGGGTTACAGATACTTATCTCTAATAACCTACCATTAATCAGTAAAAAGCTATCTTTGGTAGGCATACATTCCCAACTATTGTGGTTATATATCAAGGAGGGTCTTGATTTGTATTTGGACGATGTCTATAACACTGTTTTCGATTCCACACATGGCAAGGTAGTCTATGCACATAAAAATGGTCTGAATGTTTTTCTACGCTCTATTCATGCTAGTTTTGTACTACTATGGGAAGGCGATTTTAATATCCAGTCCTGCCCTCGTCCAGCTAAATATGTATGTGGCTATACCAACTTGGATGGGCTCTAAATATTTCTGCCATAATGAGTATGGGTACACACTAAACTCAATTATTTTTATGTACAACTTACTGTTGCTGAAGTGCAAATGTGCTGTTATAGGGAACAAGTCCCATCCTTCACAGGTAGAAATATATCATCTGTTATTGACCATGTGCTGGTGTCTGCCTCTGCTAACCGTTTATGTGATACCACTATGGTTGTACAGTCGGCAATAATTCATCATGACCCAATCATGTTGCCTATTTTTCTGGGGCAAGAAATGTATAGCATTCCCCCAATAGAGCCTAATAGAATACTCCAAGAATTAGAAATCAGAAACGTTCCCGATATTAGTAGCTGTTTAAAGGACGTGGTGACTCCCAACATGACGCTGTCTTGTTTTAAACATATTACCTGTTCCATCAATACACGTTTGACACTGAATTTGACTTCCTCCTGAGTCAGGAACAGGGGATGATGGTTTGATCATTCATGCACACTGGCATTCCAGTGACTGAAAGTGGCTTTTCATCACTCTACCCAGGATAATACCTTAATTAAGCTTCTTCACCTCAAAAGCAGGCCCTTGCTGTAAGGAAGAAGATATTGCAGGAGAAGACATGGACTAGATGAACTCTAGCATAGGAATCTAAAGACCACAAGTTATTTTGGGATAGGGTCAATGCACCTTTCCTAAAATATGATACTATCTCTAGGCTTAACTCCTCTATCTCTTGTAAAGCGTGAATGGCACATTTCTCTGCAATCTTTATACAGAGCAGTGAGACTAGTGGTCCAGAAGCATGTGTAGTGAGGGGCAGATGTGGCTATCTCCCATTAGATATCACTTTGAATGAAGACACAGAGGCATTGCTTGCTAGCGCCAGTGTAAAGGTTTTGGGACCAGATGAGGTGCCCATTGATGCCTTTCAATCAGCTGAAGTATAATAGGGCCCCATCTTGACAAGGGTGTTCCATGCGGCCGCTGTTAGTACGATTCCAACTTCTTGGGATATCTTAGCAGACATGCCTATTTTTAAGCAGGGCAATAAATCAGACCCTAAAAACTATCATTCAATCTTACTTTTAGACTCTTCATTTAAAGTGATGAGTAGGATTTTACTTAGGAGATTGAAAAAGTGGGAGTAGGAATTTTCTTTTTTAAGTACAGCCCAGTATGACTTTAGAAAAGGCATAGGTACTATTTAACAGTATGTTAATCTAGACCTCTTGATCTTGAAGTACACCAGAGTTAACCAGAATCCTCATACCTCTGCTTTGCTGTTTTAAGCTGCTTCTTTGATCCCATTCTTCCAGAGAGCCCTCCTTGACTTTCTGTCTCTAGTCATAGCAGGAGGGAAAGTATGTGGCCCTCAAAGATGAAGGAGACCTATCTCAATAAAGAAGTGGTGTAGGGAGAGTCAAAGCCTTTTCAGATAGATGAAGGGGCTATTCATTTTGAATGTAGGCGTTCTGCAAATTTTGCACTAAAGCAAGGAGGAAGTGCTTCAAATGAGATGGGCATAGGGTGAAAATGCTTCAATCACAGGTTAGTGCATAGGATAAGAATAGCATTTCACTACCTCCGAACACTCCTAGACCTGGGAAGACTTGTCTTGAAAAAATACAACTGTATTGGGCAAAAAAAAGGCAGAAGGACTTATGAAACTTGCTGGTACCCAGGGAGGGGAACTACTCTGAAAGTTCAAGTGACTAAACTCCTATTCGCTTGTTGTAGGAGCACAAAAAGCAGACAGACTTATAACCTCAAAACGGCCCATCGGTCCAGGGAGGACTGGATCCGACAAATCACTGGTTCAAGTGATACTGTGTGTCTTGAAACGTTCCCAATGAAGTTGGGCACTGCAGAAAAGACCAGACATAACTTTCCCAGCACCTGGATAGAAGTGTAGTTTAGTCATTCTCTCCACCTCAACAGGACGGGACAAGTGCTGATTATAGCCCAGAGAGGTCACAGCTAAGACGGGCAAAACATAAAACTGGTTTGTCCCACTCTGAGCCTGTTTGCACACTGAAAAACGGTTCAGCAGGACAACTTGTTAAAATGTTTCTGGCCTTGTCAAGACCTAACCGGCTACAGATTCCAGCCTGGTCCCAGTTGAAGATTCTGAGAGCAAAAAAGTGACTAGATGGACCTGGGCAAGGCAACAAACCTATCCCATTAGTGAAGCAGCCTTGGTGGCTTAAAAAACCATATTTAGCTTTTAACACCACAACCAACAGTGTCTGCAGAGTCTCAATTGTGATATCTGCCTTTGGGGTGCCCTCACTGGCTTAAGCCTTGGACCTTACCCCACTAATGATTTGATCTTCAAAAAAGTGAATACGCCCGAGGTAAAGAATGTTGACCATGTTGGCCTACTTAGTGTACTTGTCATTTAAGGTGAGCTTGAAATTGCACTTTGGCCCCCATCGACAGCAAACCAATAATTTCTCAGCAGCACTTCACTTTCTCTAGACGCCTCTTGCTTTATACATGTAAAATGTCACGGCGCTGGTTTCAGTAATTCGATTTTAATCATGTTGGTGTGTTTTCCTTTGTTAAAATTGTCTCTGTTTTTCTAAATTCAAATTGTATTTGATTGTTTTCCAGACTTTGCCATGGGTGGAACTGTTGGAAATTAGCACACATTTCTCTGGGGAACTTTCTAATGCTCATGCCTTAGCTACCAGGGATTTAGCGGAGATTCGCTGGCACTTGCTTTGAGGCCAAGCCAGAGCATATTTATTAAATTGCTACGGGTAGCCCTTTCCACTAATCCACTATCGGATACTATTTATACATCTACAAACTGAAGGGCAACAGGTACCTTATCAATGATCATTTGCACAATATCTGAATCTGTTATTATTCCATAACATTTAGTTTTAAGTGTATGTACTTATTTCTTTGTCCTAAAAAGGCTTGTTTTTATTTTTGTCAAGGTTTATCTTAGGACTTTTATGATCCCGAAATTATTTAAATTGTAGATATCTTGCTGTATCTTTGTATAAATTATCAAAATCTGTTGCAGTACATACTAAATACTTTGTCATATACATTTCAAGATTCTCAGGGTTGCATAACCCTGAATATTAAATGAGAACATACATGTTTCATTCTTATTTACAACACTTATATTGCCCCTGTGGCCTTATGTGTTAAATTCTATATTTGCAGACAAACTATTTCTTCAATTAATTTTTTATATATATCTGATGGTAAAGAGACCAATTTTCATGATGGGCATACAAAGTGCTTTGTTTAAAAAATAAACAAGTATCGGTCCCCTCCACATTTTTCAAGAGGCTGCCAGTGCTGTGCATGTTACCACTGGTAGGTAATTCAGTATGTGGAGGCATGTGGGTGATTACAATTTCATTTTTAGAAATTATGGCTAGTTTGCAATACGTTAAACCCATAGCTGCCATATTTAATATTAGGGTAACAAGTGGGTCCATTGACATGTGCTACACCACCAGCCGGGTCTGGCAGCTCATTGGCTGCATTGGCGGAATGGATGAAGCTCAGCCACCTGAAACTGTACTCAGACAAAACGGAAGTCCTCATCCTCAGCCCATACATCTCCACCTGGGACGACTCTTGGTGGCCCCCGGCTCTGGGCACCCCCCCAAACCCACAGACCATGCACGCAACCTGGGCTTCATCCTTGACTCCTCCCTCACGATGACCAGGCAAGTCAACGCCGTTACATCCTCCTGCTTCAACACCCTCCGCATGCTCCGTAGGATTTTCTGCTGGATCCCCACTGGAACCAGGAAGACGGTCACCCAGGCCCTTGTCACCAGCCGCCTGGACTACAGGAACGCCCTCTACGCTGGGACCATGATCAAACTACAGAAAAGACTCCAGCGCATACAGAATGCATCTGCACGTCTCGTCCTGGACATCCCACGACACAGTCACATCTCCGCCCACCTGAAGGACCTGCACTGGCTCCCTGTCAGCAAGAGAATCACGTTCAGACTCCTCACCCACGCTCACAAAGCTCTCCATGACCTGGGGCCCCGAATACCTCAACAACCGCCTCACGTTCTACACGCCTACCCGCCAGCTCCGCTCCACCAGCCTCGCCCTTGCCACCGTCCCACGGATCCACAGAACCACCACCGGAGGAAGATCCTTCACCTACCTAGCGGCCAGGACTTGGAACATCCTCTCCACCCACCTACGACTAACCCAGGACCATCTTTCCTTCAGAAAGCACCTCAAGACCTGGCTGTTCGAGCAGTAACGCCCCCCCCCCCAGCACCTTGGGACCCTCACAGGTGAGTAGCGCTCTCTATAAATGTTCTGATTGATTTATTGATTGATTGATTGATTGGCTGGGTCTGGTGGCTCAGTGGACTAATGCATCCATTACTGGGGCCTCTGTTTGATATCATGGTCACAGGTTCGAATTCCGGCAGGTCCACTCAACCTTTCTTCCATCTGAGGTCGATAAAATGAGTACCATTGAGTTGGGTAACAATAAACATCTGTTACTCAGCACCAAGATGCCTCTGGGTGAACGTTTGCTTTACAAATACACATGTTATGTTATTTGCTTTTTATCGTAAAAACCCTCAGTACAATGGTAAAAGTAAAACTACAAGTTTAGCCACCAGGAACCTGATAAAGTTGTTATGCATGACACAGTGCCCTTGGTAGAAATGGTTGCCCATTCTTTCTCTGAGTTTTTCTTTTAACTGCTGCATCTGATGTACCTTCCTTGAGAGGCAGACTTTTTATGCTGCTGCTAGTACTTAATCTGCTTATGTAAACCATTTTACTGATGCTTCCTGTGTTGTACGTGTTTTCAGAAGGATCTCACAGCAGCTGCATTAGGAAAACTAATTCTGCTGTTAAATGTATTACAGGGAGCTTGAACAACAGCTGCCTGTATTAGGACTGCTCTGTAGCAGGAAAGGCTCCATTACTATTCCGCGTGCTGCTGCTGTGTTTTTTGGGGAGGATTGTGTTTCTGCCTCTCGCACTATACACATCTTGTGTGATGATGACTTACTCAGCTGCTTGCTACTGAAGCTATATTTACAATCTTATCTCCAGGCTGTTATTTGTTTATTTAATTTTACCACCACAACATCACCATCAACGTCTCCCTGGCAACCACACCTTTGATTCCTTTAAACTCAATGTGCAAAGAAGCTAGAGCCCCTGCCTAAAAGGTTCAGTTTCTGCACTACCAATTCTGGCAGCCCCATGCGCGATGTACCATAAAATCCAGGTTGCCATTCATTGAGGAAGCTGAACAAGACTGGAGCAAAACAGAGACTGAATTTTATGCGGCATGCATGATTGCCAGCTGCCTAACCTTTTGCAAGAAGTTTACAGCACCTCTTATAATTTGTGGCATCTGTTTGTGAACGCTAAAGAAACTTAAAAAGCGTAACAATGCTCTCTATCTCTGGATAAAGAGAGATATAGAAAACATTTATTTATATTCACTGAAACAACCAAAGTTTACAGGAATGTTATAGTTAGGCTGATAGTTCATTCATACAAAACCAGAGAAATTCAGCAGTTATAGTTAGCTGAGCTTACTATAACTTGCGCCTCTGCAATTGACTGCCTCTAATCTAAGCATGGGCGGAAAATCCGTTTCGCTCGCGGATTTTGCGGATTTTCGGTAAATTCGCAATCCGCGAGATTCGCGAATCTCCCGCAAAATCTGCAAATCCGCGAGCAGCGGATTTTATGGCTTGCTCGCACTGTTCGCGTGAGTTCGCGGCTTCCCAGTACAACTTCGCGCCCCGCGAATAAGCGCAAAATTGCAGAAATACGATTTTAGCAAAACTGAAACTACTTACCAGGTTCAAAAGTTCGGGCTCATCATTAGTAGCCATTTCCTGTAGTGCTTCCTGAGGGGCCCCTCCAGAGTTCAGTTGCCAGTTGCAACTATTATGTGACCCTGCTCTGAACCTCAGAATAGTTACACATATGCCACAAAGGTCCTGAATTACAGCTAAGGGAGACAAGCAGGAGCCAGGCTGGAAGTTCAAATCCATTAATCAGCCCCTAATTCATTATTGTCAGTTGGGGCAGGGCAGGTGTTGTAACTAATTTTGCAACAATGAAAGCACTTAGCAAGTGCAAAAGATCACTAATCAGGAAGCACTAAGGAAGCAGGTGCCAGCTAAAAAAATATTCTGTGACACATTAATCAGCCCCAAATTAATTCAGGTCACCTGAGGCAGGGAAGGTGTGCTTGCTTTGCCACAATAATGTACACTGACTGGACAACCAGAGGGTGCTGTGATGAAACAGAGGGTGGCATGGGTGGGCCAGAGGGTGGCATGAGTAGTCAGAGAGTGGCAGTGGTGACAGAGAGTGGCAGTGATGAAGAAGAGTGTCCCAAACAGGCTGGACACGTAGAAACAACAAGTTCGCGAAACTTGCGACCCGACAGGTAAGTTCGCGTTTTGCGAAATTGTACAAAACCCTCGCAAACTGGCAGAAACCCGCGCGAACACAAAAAAAAAAAATCCGGAATTTGCGAGAATTCGCGGATTTTGCGGATTGCGAGTTCGCAAATCCTCAAAATTCGCGAACGCGAGATTCGCAAAATTCGCCCATGCTTACTCTAATCACATATATTACATCACCCATAACATGGTCAGTGACATCACTGATAACATCTCAAATTACACCTTCCACAAAAACACTAACGCACCCATACACACCCCCATATAAACTTTCATACACTAACTCCAACTTACACACTACCATTCTCAAAGCCATTGCCACAAACATACCAGTACTTACACACCCACTCTCTGATTCATAGGTCCACACCCACCAAGTCACCGTTACAGCCACTTATACACCAACTAGCTCACTAATATGGCCACTGATATATTCACTCATAAACCCACTTGCACACTGTTGGTCACTCATAGAGCCACTCACACACCTGTTCACGCACCCAGAGAGTCACTCACACAGCCATTTACTCGCCTTTACAGTTGTACACACTCAATAACTTATTCATGCAGATACTACATATGCTCATTCTCCTATACAGTCATTGGCACAAGCACACACTCACCCATACAGCCACTATCATGATCCCTCACTCACACATACAGTCACTCATATAATCCAACTGTCGTGATTGTAAGCAGCGCAAGAACTAACGCGCGCCACTAACCTTATGCAAATGACCAGCAGAGACGATTGGACGAAAGTCCCCGCGACTTGTCCCAACACAACACCCAGCAGTGATGTACTAGCCACTTTCTGAGCGTGTATTGCGAGAAGCCGGGAGGTGGTAAGGTGTAGAAGATTTGAGGTTTGCTGCACTCTCTTCTGGGTCTGGTCTGAGTTATCCGCGAAATCTTGGTCGAGGAACGTACTGCAGCGTGGAGAGACAGAGAGCAGGAGTGAGTACCTCACCTGACTAATGTCAATCCCCCCTGCCCCTGGCTTACTACACTTACCAGAGGTAACACTGTAAGGTTCGTACAGCGTAATCGTGCAGTGCCTGAATCCGAGATAACCGGATACTTCGAGAGGAAAGTTATAATCACTTCCCTCAATAGAGTACTTTGGTTCCAGAGAGACTCTTCTAACCTCCGGCTCTGAAAGGTGTTTTTTGTTATGGGCGTTTATTGCCCGTCTCGTTTCGCCCTCAATAATTCTTGGGATCAAATAAGATGGCCAAAGTATCAAAGGAAAGTATACAAAATAAGGACTAATACTTTTCAAGTTGGGAAACTCTGGTGCGATAAAGAAACATAGGATGCGCACCGCGCGGTTTAGAATCAAGAAAGTAAAAGGTTTAGAAAGAAGAACGAGCCCGTTCTTCTTTAAGATACTTGCGACTTGCAGCAGGAAAACAGCTTCTCCTCTGACCATGCAGGCTCTTCGTCGGCGCTGGGCTTGAACACTCTGACCTCGCAGGCTCTTCATCGGCACTGGGCTTGAACACTCTGACCTTGCAGGCTCTTCGTCGGCGCTGGGCTTCTAGGTCATACATCCGGCGGGGACAACACCTTCCGCCATCACCAAAACTGCAAAAACAATTGTCAAGCAACTTCCTGTTGCAGGTGAGGAGCTTATATAGGCTCAGCCCGTTTACCTGCCTCCCAAAGCCGCATAGCCTTCTGGGACATGTAGTCTATCCAACGTCTCCTTCTTCTGGATGTGGCGGTGAGAGAGATCGCGACACCAACACTCACCTATGCTGCCTTTCACATATCAAGTTACTCACCCGGATGCACACCACAATGCTATGAAGCTGTCCCAGGACGTACCCACGGTCCCTTCACCTGCCACTCCTGCAAGTTTGCCTGCATCAAGACCCACACCAAATCCACTAACTCCAAACACAGCTCCGACTCTAACCACCTGAAGTGCATCCTGCTGAACACCCGCTCGGTCCACAGACACGCCACTGAGCTCTGGGACCTACTCGACATTGCTTCACCGGACATCGCCTTCCTTACAGAAACCTGGATGAACGCATCATCAACACCCGACATCACCATAGCCATCCCGGACGCTTATAAGATCATTCGAAAAGACCGCACCAACCAAACAGGAGGAGGCATCGCCATCGTCCATAAGAACACCATCAGAATCACGACCAGCTTTGACGATAACCTTACAACCGCCGAACACCTCCACTTCCAGATCCACACCGGCCCCAGGACCACACTTAGAGGCACCCTCATCTACAGGCCACCAGGAACCCGTAAACAATTCAGCGAAGACATCATTGACTTCATCAGCCCACATGCCCTCGCCTCCGTGAACTACATTCTACTGGGAGACCTCAACTCCCACCTGGAAAAGAAAAACGACAGCAACACCACCACCCTTCTGGACAACCTGGCCAATCTCGGACTCAAACAACTTCTTGACACCGCCACCCATGTAGCCGGACATACGCTCGACCCAATCTTCTCCTCCAGCAAACACATCTCCTTCGATCGCACCACAGCTCTCCATTGGACGGACCATAGTTGTGTTCACTTCAGCTACAAAACTACCTTGACCCAAAACCCCCCACAACCTATTCCGGTAAGAAACTGGAACAAAATCACCACCGACCAACTCCTCACATCGCTCAACCAAAACCCTCCCGCCCTCTCATCGGACCCAAACCAAGCTGCCACCAAATTCTAACAATGGATCGCTCACAGTGTTGAAGAATTAGCACCCTTGAAAAACCACCAAACCAAACAGGGTAGCAAAAAGGCCCCCTGGTTCAACAATGACCTTAAGAAATCCAAGAAACTATGCCGTACTCTCGAGAAAACATGGAGAAAAAACCCAGCCACTGACAACCTGACCTCCTTTAAGACAGCCACCCGCAAACACCACCAATTGATCAGATCCACCAAGAAATCAGCATTCAAGGATTGACTCAACAACAACGCCCATAACAGCAAGGAACTATTCAACATCGTCAAAGAATTTACCAACGCCACCGCAGCCTCAAACAACATTACTCCTTCCCAAGACCTCTGCGATTCGCTATCCTCCTTCTTCTACAACAAAATCGCCGACAAACATAATAGCTTTGAGAACATTTCCAAAGAACAGTCCACTCCACCCACCTCCGAACCTAAACCGCCCTCTAACAACCTTAGCGCCTGGAACCCAATCACCACTGAAGACACCATCCGCCTAATGAACTCCATCCATTCAGGTTCGCCAACCGACCCCTGTCCCCACCACATCTTCAACAAAGCAGACTCCATCATCGCACCCATTATCCGTGATGTCATCAACTGCTCCTTCAACTCCGCTACCTTCCCAGAAAGCTGGAAACACGCTGAACTCAGCGCCCTCCTGAAGAAACCCACAGCAGACCCCTCTGAACTTAAGAACTACCGCCCCATCTCCCTCCTTCCATTCCCTTCCAAAGTCATTGAGAAAGCCGTCAATAGCCATCTCGCCGCCTTCCTTGAATCCAACAACTCCCTCAACACCTCACAGTCCGGCTTTCGAGCCAAACACAGCACCGAAACCGCCCTAATTGCAGCGACAGACGACATCTGAACACTACTGGACAACGGAGAAACAGTTACCCTCATCCTACTCGACCTCTCCGCCGCCTTCGACACAGTCTGTCATAGCACCCTCATACAACGCCTCAGCAACATCGGCATACAAGGAAAAACCTTGGACTGGATCATCTCGTTCCTCGCCGGGAGAACCCAGAGAGTCCGACTTCCCCCATTCAAATCAGAGACAACCAAAGTCATCTGCAGAGTACCACAAGGATCATCACTCAGTCCCACCCTCTTCAACGTTTACATGAGCCCACTCGCATCCATCGCGCGACATCACAACCTCAACATCATCTCTTACGCTGACGACACCCAGCTGATCCTTTCCCTCACCAAAGACCCTAACACCGCCAAAACCGATCTTCACGAAGGCATGAAAGAAGTAGCCGAATGGATGAAAAACAGCCGCCTAAAACTTAACTCAGACAAAACGGAAGTCCTCATCCTAGGATCATCCCCCTCCGCCTGGGACGACTCATGGTGGCCATCGGCCCTGGGCACAGCACCCATTCCCACAGACCACGCACGTAACCTAGGCTTCATCCTAGACTCCTCCCTCTCGATGACCAGACAAGCCAACGCCGTCTCTTCCTCTTACTTCAACGTACTTCGTATGCTCAAACAAATCTTCCGTTGGATCCCCTCCGAGACAAGAAAGACTGTCACCCACGCACTGGTCACTAGCCGACTGGTCTATGGAAACACCCTCTACGCCGGAATCACAGCCAAATTACAGAAAAAACTCCAACGCATCCAAAACGCATCAGGCAGACTCATACTGGACATCCCTCGCCAAGATCACATTACTGGTCACCTGAAAGACCTCCACTGGCTTCCCGTCAACAAGAGAATAACGTTCCGTCTCCTCACCCACGCACACCAGGCCCTCTACAAACTAGGACCCGAATGCCTCAACACACGACTGTCCTTCTACACACCCACCCGCCAACTAAGATCCTCCAATCAAGCCCTCGCCGCAGTTCCGCGCATCCATAGATCCACCATGGGAGGAAGATCCTTCTCCTACTTGGCGGCCAAGACCTGGAATTCTCTCCCCACTCACCTCCGCCTTACACAGAACCACATTTCCTTCAGAAAGGAACTTAAAACCTGGCTATTCCATAAGTAATGCACCCCCTCCCCCAAGTGCCTTGAGACCCTCTGGGTGAGTAGTGCGCTATACAAATTCCTGAACTTGAACTTGAACTTGAACCCATTTACTATTGACACTTTTATTCACTCACCGACACACACATACACACACTCAGTCACCTATACAGACCCTCACTTACACACTCACTAACCCATACAGACACTCACTCACTCACTTACTCACTCATCCATGCAGTCAGTCATTCACCCTCTCACTCAACCACACAGGCACTCATACACTCATATAGGTACTCAGACACCCATTCTATCACCCATACAGCCACTCACATATTGTTGTATAGCCTTTTAGGACCCTAGTGTAATTTTCCCGATTTATTCCCCTAATATAGGTATACAATATAACTCACCAACCCACACAGTCACTTGGACATCTAGTCTCTCACCCACACATTCACTGAGACACCTTATCACTCACCTATGCAGTCAGTCATGCACCAACTCGATCATCGATACAGGCACTAATGCATGCGCTGTGCCATCACTAGACCTTGGTATATATATTTAACTCATACAAATTTAAGAAAGCACTCAAATTTCCTGTATGAAGTCATCACTGATGTCATTTGAGATGTCATCAGTGATGTCACTGACCATGTCATCAGTGATGTAATATGTGAGGTCTTTACTCTTATGCAGTGACTATAACTGCTGAATTTCTTTGTTTTGTACGAGTGAAATGTCAGCCTAACTATAACACCCCTGTAACCTTTGTTTTTTTCAGTGATTTTCCAAGGTTTTAAAAAGTTATATTTCCTAATTATAGTGTCCCTTTAATCTTTGTTCTTTTCATTGAATATATATAGGAGGATCGTGTCCATGCCTGTGGCGCTTGTGTATTAACAGCTGTGAACCGCACAGCAGGTGCAATTTCAACGAAAGCGCAACTTTGTTTCCTCAATGTTTAATGGTCTGCCCGGGCCACGAGATTGCACCGCTAAGTTACCCGAGTAGGTCTACAGCGTCTTGCGGAGCAGGTTGGTATAGTAGTACTGACAAGCGCGATTGTGGGGGACACTTCATGGTGCCTTTGTAAACTTTGTCTAAAAATATATTTGATGGCAGCGATCCGCGTGTGTAATAAAATGACTACCAGTCCCAGGAATCAATGCGAAATACCCACCTGAGTGTAATTAATCATTAAATATAAAGGAAATGTACTTGTGGTCTCTGTTTGCCATTCTTTGTTGAAACTGCCAAGCAAGACGGGCATGAAGCCTGAAATGTGTTGGCAGAATATTAAGGAGGATCGTGTCTATGCCAGAGGTGCTTGTGTGTTAACAGTTGTGAACCGCCCTGCTGGTGCGATCTCAACGAAAGGGCAACTTTGTTTCCTCAATGTTTAGTGGTCTGCTCCTGCCACGAAATTGCACCGCCACGTTACCCGAGTAGGTCTGCCGCTGCCTATAGGGGCAGCTTCTTGCGGAGCAGGTCGGTGCTGGAGTACTGACAAGTGCGACTGTGCGGAACACTTCATGGTGCCTTTGTGAAGTTTGTTAAAAAAACACACATTTGATGGCAGCAACCTACGTGGGTAGTAAAATGACTACCAGTCCCAGGAATCAATGCGAAATACTCCCCTGAGTGAAGTTAACCATTAAATATAAAGTGTAGTGTAGTTCCTATATTCCCAACAGGCTCTGCACATTGGAATAATATATCCTATAGATGTGACATAGGACTGAGGTCAGTATGTCTCTATCGAATACACCAAACTTAATTTTGAGTGCCAGTTAGCTCAGAGGTCACTAGAAACTTTCTTGAATACACAAGAAGGGATTAGTTTCTGACAACAGCATAAAAACAACAACTTTGTTTCTCTAGCACTGAAACAAATATCTTCAGAGTCTGGAAACAATAGATAACTATTATACTCAGTCAATCATGCATGCTTCATTTCTACAGAGTTGCAGAGAAATAGTGAGATGGGCGTTTTCAATAAAAGTATTTATTGAACAGTCTTCTTTCTCATGCAAGAGAGGTGAACTGCTACAATCGTTAGACAGAATGCAAAGTATAATGCGTACAGCGGGAATAGTATTATAAAATAATACTGTGATATCATTGTCTAGTGCTATGACATAAACAAATACATACATAAATAACACAGGCTAAAATACTCAACTGGTGCTTCTAAAATACGCCTACCCCAATATACCTAACCTCCGTCTAGTACGAGGGAATAAGTAAGTATGGTCTTTAGCATAGGTTTAGTTTTTGCCAAGAACTGCCAAAAGGTTTCTCTAAGTTCTAATCAGCTCCATACCTTAGAATGAAGGAGGTTGGTATCTCTGGCTCGGACTCGATTTCCCAACACCCCGCAAGGGGAGTCAGAAACACTGGAGCTGGATTCTCTGCAGAAGAGGACAGCTTCTTGTCAGTGCGTCAGCTGGAGAGTCGGCTTCCCCCAGCACTTGCTGTAGTGAGCTGCTTCGGCAAGTAGGTAGAACTGCACCGAACCACACCGTGCTCTGCTATAGCAAGTGAAGGTATATTTATACCTTTAAGGGCTTTAGGGATGCCAGCTTTGACGTAAAGTCGGGCATATGAACGTCATGGATGAATCCTTAAAGAATAGTTGCTCATGCATAATAATGAGTTTCTTGTAGAAATCAATATCCAGACTAGGGGAAGTCCCTTCTGCTTAAGAGTCTGGTTTTCCCAAAAATCGTTGTTGAAGGGATGGAAATTTCCATGCCTGTACTTGAGTAACATGGGCTATGCCTAAATAAGGGCTTGATTTCTATGCATATATAAGGGTAATGCAAATTGTACCTATATATTTGCATGAATTGGGAAAATTCATTTGGAATCTAAAACGCCATACAACACCCACGCCACATTCTTATGTATGAAAATACTAAGTTCTAAACACGGTAAACATATCTAAACATGATGTGTTACCCTCTTCCGTGCTCGTGATGGAACCACTCTGTCATGAGCCACGGACACGCTGTGCTGGTAACGGAGTGGTTCCGCCACAGCGCGGCCGCCCCGCCCACGCTGCAGGAATTCCGCGCCTGCACGGACGTTCTATTTAGCGGGCGGGCCGTGACGGACCCACTCCCTCACAAGCATGGCGGCGTTCAGGTAATGAAAAAGGTCTGTTGCAACAGACCTTTTTCATTACCTGGAAAAGACTTATCTGGTTTCACCATGGAATGAACTTTGGGTTTTGTTGAGTGTGTTTTTTCTTCTAATTTAGTTGACTCTGGTAATAACTTTGGGAATGCTGATAAATAGAAGATATGTCAACATGGGCACAGCAAGTAAGAACATCAACTTACTCCTCAAACCACACAAATCATCACATTGTGAACAAAGAGACTTGTCATCAGTGAACATCACAGCCGTTCCTATACCTGGAGGTGTAGCTTGGGACAGAACTGAATATGACATTTTTGGCCAGTCGGAGCTGTTGAAGATTCCACACTTATTCAAGATTTCATTAAGTGACTTTGTTTCATCTACTACCTTTTTCTGATGATTGGGACTTTGAGACTGTTTTTTACTGGTGTCGTTTCAGGTTCACTGGAATCCTCGGAAAACATATCAAAGTTAATGAAATAGTCAGAGGCAGTTCTGTCAGTGGTGGGGGTTGCTGCCGGATTTGTCAAAATCACTGGAACCACTTGATCACTTGTTACTTCGTTGCAGACAGGTGTTTCTTGACGAACTGTTATTTGGGTTTCAAGAGGTACAATTTCCATTGCTTTGTTGCATAGTCCTTCATTTCGCACTGCAGATTCCTCAAAAGTGATGAGTCTCTCAGTTTGAACCTCTTGGATAGTTGCCATATTAGGGAGTCTGCTACTTGGTCAGAGTCCACTTGGCCTACTGCTTAGTATGGGGATCATGGGTACACAGTCAAAATATCGAGTCAGAAATATCGAAGTACCAAAATATCGTGTCTATAATATCGAAGGTGCAGAATATCGAAGACAAGAATATCGTTGGACAGAATATCGACTCTAAGGTAAGTAATATCGAAATACTTAATATCGATGTAAGTAATATCTAAGTTAGTAATATCGATAGCATATATATCGATGTTACTAATTTCGATTACACTAATATCGATATTTGTATTATTTCTGTTGTTTTTTATTATGTATGTGTTATATATTTTACTTAAGTAATTACAATAAGTACTATTATATGTGTATTACATATATATATATATTAATACATTTATTTATAAGTTAATTATATGTTTTAGTACTGGAGCGGGTTGTGGGTTTATTGGGGAATAAGGTGGGAAGTAATTTATTATGTTAAATTGAATAATAATTAGTAGTAAATATTAATTAATTATAAATAATTGGTAATTAAAGTTAATTAATTAGTTAATCATTTTAAGTAATTAATTAATTGATAAATATGTTTTATAGAGGGTTGTGGGTTTATAGGGGAATAGGGTGGGAAGTAATTTAACTAAGTTAAATTGAGTAATAATTAGTAGTTAATATTAAATAATTATAAATACTTGGTAATTAAATTTAATTAATTGGTTAATCATTTTATTAAATTGATTAATTGATAAATATGTTTTATAGTGGGTTGTGGGTTTATAGGGGAATATGGTGGCAAGTTATTTAATTATGTATAAATAATTAAGCATTAGTAGGAAGTATAAAATATATTTAAATAATTGGTAATTATTTTTAATTAATTGGTAAATAATTTTAAATGATTGGTAAATAATTTTTATTAAATCATAAATAGATAAATGTGTTTTGTTGTGTGTAGTGGGTTTACAGGGGAATATGGTGGAAGTAATGTAAATGTAATGAAGTAATATTTTTTTTTTATTATTGTTTTGTAAATAATATAATAGTTAAATAATTAGGAATTGGTAATTAAATATTATAAAAAGCTATTTTTTAATATTTATTTTTGTTTAAATATATTTAGGTAATCATGTGTGTTACAATAATGTATATGTATTGTATATGGTTTACATTATTTAAATACTTTATATCATTATTTAAATAAAAAGATAGTATTTATAAGTATGTTTTTTTAACCCCTACGCTATCCAACGCTTTCCCTACTGTTGCACTCTCTGGTTTGGGAATAGTAATTTTTACTCCTACGCTATCCAACGCTTTCTTTACTGATGCACTCTCTGGAGTGGGAATAGTATTTTTTACTCCTACGCTATCCAACTCTTTCTATACTGTTGCACTCTCTGGAGTGGGAATAGTAATTTTTTTCTCTACCCTATCCAACGCTTTCTTTACTGTTGCATTCTCTGTAGTGGGAATAGTTATTTTTACCTTTACGCTATCCACTGCTTTCCCTACTGTTGCACTTTCTGGAGTGGGAATAGTAATTTTTACCCCTACGCTATCCAACGATTTCCCTACTGTTGCACTCTCTGGAGTGGGAATAGTAATTTATACTCCTATGCTATCCAACGCTTTCCCTACTGTTGCACTCTCTGGAGTTGGAATAGTAATTGTTACCCCTACGCTATCCAACGCTTTCCCTACTGTTGTACTCTCTGGAGTGGGAATAGTGATTTTTACCCCTATGCTATCCAACGCTTTCCCTACTGTTTGCGCTCTCTGGAGTGGGAATAGTAATTTTTACTCCTACGCTATCCAACGCTTTTCCTACTGATGCACTGTCTGGAGTGGGAATAGTAATTTTTACTTCTACGCTATCCAACGCTTTCCTACTGTTGCACTCTCTGGAGTGGGAATAGTAATTTTAACCTCTACCCTATCCAACGCTTTCCCTACTGTTGCACTCTCTGGAGTGGGAATAGTAATTTCTACTCCTACGCTATCCAATGCTTTCCTTACTGTTGCACTTTCTGGAGTGGGAATAGTAATTTTTACCCCTGCGCTATCCAATGCTTTCCCTACTGGTGCACTCTCTAGAGTGGGAATAGTAATTTTTACCCCTACGCTATCCATCGCTTTCCCTACTGTTGCACTCTCTGGAGTGGGAATAGTAAGTTTTACCCCTACGCTATCCAACGCTTTCCCTACTGTTGCACTCTCTGGAGTTGGAATAGTAATTGTTACCCCTACGCTATCCAACGCTTTCCCTACTGTTGTACTCTCTGGAGTGGGAATAGTAATTTTTACCCCTACGCTATCCAACGCTTTCCCCACTGTTGCACTCTCTGGAGTGCGAATAGTAATTTTTACTCCTACGCTATCCAACGCTTTCCCTACTCATGCACTCTCTGGAGTGGGAATAGTAATTTTTACTCCTACGCTATCGAATGCTTTTCCTACTGTTGCACTCTCTGGAGTGGGAATAAGAATTTTTACCCCTACGCTATCCAACGCTTTCCCTACTGTTGCACTCTCTGGAGTGGGAATAGTAAGTTTTACCCCTATGCTATCCAACGCTTTCTCTACTGTTGCACTCTCTGGAGTGGGAATAGTAATTTTTACTCCTACGCTATCCAATGCTTTCCCTACTGTTGCACTCTTTGGAGTTGGAATAGTAATTTTTACCCCTACGCTATCCAATGCTTTCCCTACTGTTGCACTCTCTGGAGTTGGAATAGTAATTTTTACCCTTATGCTATCCAATGCTTTCCGTACTTTTGCACTCTCTGGAGTGGGAATAGTAATTTTTACTCCTACGCTATCCAACGCTTTCCCTACTGTTGCACTCTCTGGAGTGGGAATAGTAATTTATATTGTTACGCTATCCAACGCTTTCCCTACTGTTGCATTATCTGGAGTGGGAATAGTAATTTTTACCTCTACGCTATCCAAAGCTTTCCCTATTGTTGTACTCTCTGGAGTGGGAATAGTAATTTTTACCCCTACGCTATCCAACATGTTATATAATTATTTGTAAAAATATTAAAAGTATATTTAATTTTTTATGTTTTGTACATTTTATTTATGGTATTGTTTTATGTTTGTAAATGTATTAGTAAATTATAATGTATTTTAATAAATTATAAGTTAGTAAAATAATTATTAGAACATATTGTTCAGAACATATATATTATATATTTACAGTATATATTTAATTAATATATTATTATTATATATGTATTATTTATTAAGTTTAAATATTATTAGATATTTATAACTATGTATATTATATTTATTAGTGTTATTTAATTTATTTTACAATTATATTTTAAAAGAAAAAAATCGATATTTTGAACATCGATATTTTTAACATCTATATTATTTTTTCGATATTTTTGTACTTACCATGTTGTAGATGGGATGTCGATATTCTTGCCCTCGATATTTTGGACTCGATATTTCTGTAGGTCGATATTTTGGTGGTCGAAATTTTGTCAGTGATCCGGGGATCATGATGTGGTTTGACCAGATCGATATACACAAGCCTGTTCTTCTTTTTACCAGCAAGGGATGGAAGTAATACTGTTCTTGATCCGTGGATTGCTAGGACAGGTACTGTTTGTCTGTAAGAAGGCCCAAGTTCGTTTTTGTCTGCTATCTTTTCTCTGACTAGATCCCCAAGCTTAGGAATCCGGACAGGCCTTGCTGGGACGGTTGTTTTTTTTTCAGTAGTGGTTGGCGTCAGGAACACATTGCATTGTTTCGTTCTTATTTAATTTAAGTCCTGTAAAACAGCCAAACGGTCTTTGATATCAAATGGTTTTTGGTCTACCACTGAAGTCTGACAATCGAGGTCTGCTACTAACATTCTGGTCCAAAAAAGGACTTCATTTGGAGTTATACCTCCTAGAGAACTTCTTGGCAGATAGTTAAGACTATGTTGGACACTTATTAGATGTTTGACCCACCCGTCACCCGAGCCTAATACCCTAACTGTTATAGATTGCTTTATGTCCCGTTTTTTTCTCTCCACAACCAAATTTCCCTCAGGATGGAATGGACTAGAGTACCGCAATACAAAGCCCAAACTGGCCATTGCCTCCTTGTAAGCTCGAGAGCTAAATGCAGGACCCTGGTCAGAATGTAGCGTGCCAACTGCGTATGTGCCGATAAAGACTCTCAAATCTTTTATAACAGTTCAAGCATCAGCCGAGCGCTGAGGCCACATTCAAATGAGCATGAATCCACTGCGACCATGATATATTTATAGTTACCATCCCTCGGCAAGGGACCACAGTGAGCCAGGTAAACGCAAGCTAATGGTTTATCGGAAATTAACAGGGGCGTCTGCACAGGACGTTTCTGGTCTGTTTCTTCATGTGTGGCCACCAGTATCTCTGTTTTAATAATGACACTGTGGCGGAAACACCTGCATGTGCAGAGCCAAGCCCTTCATGTGCTGCTAGGATTAGGCCTAATCTATGTTCCATGTTTGGAATTAACCTATCCCCCACTCCAGGGATTTGAGCGAACAGAACATTGTTTGCATCAGTTATATATGAGTATTTCAGTGGAAACCCCTTTAGGTATCGCTTTTCCACTGTCTTTGCTTGAAGCATTGACAGCTAGCATTATTTCGATGTCTATTTTCGTTTTTGAACGAGTGATTGCAGCTATGGAAGCCGTTTGCACAGCTGCCTTCGCGGCTTCATCAGCCAATGAATTCCCTTCAACGTGAACACCATCACGTTGATGACTCAGTGTATGTATCACATGGAAAGGGGCGACCACTCGGTCCCCCCGAACGTATGGTTGGGGGCCCGGATCCCCCCCGGGAAACCATTTTGGGCGGGGGGCGTGTCACGGCTGGTATGCCCGAAGCGGCGTAGGCGGGGCGCGCCTTTTCCCGCCCAAGAGGGGTTGTCCTAGACACCTACACCGTTGGCCACGCCCAGTAGGCGCACCGGAGGAGGGTACACGCCCTCCCGAAGAGGAATAAAGAGAGCAGGAATCCGTAGAAGCATCCTCTTGTTCTTGTGCTTGGAAGCTGCACCCACTCGTTGCACGTGAGCCCTCAACGGAACAAGGAGCAATTTTGAGAACTTGTAATTCTTGAGTTTCTCTTTCAGCGACTTCGAGCCTACGGATCCAGGACCGCGTTGAGCAACGGGGATCGAATATCCGATAACAATGCCTGGCAAGAAGGCGAGAAAGAAGTCCGGGACTGACCAGATGCTTCGCATGCTGATAAAAGATATGGCGAGCATGAAGAAGCAGATGGCAGCGATGAACAATACTGTTAAACCGAATGAAAGTTATAGGCCCGGCATTGCCGGGAGTTGTCCCCGCAGGGAGGGGTAAAAGGGTCAGGAATAGGATGGCAGGGGGGAGGTCCCGGTTCCCGAGTTACCCCCGGCAAGCCCGGTCATTCCAGTCGAGGCCCCA
This sequence comes from Lissotriton vulgaris, assembly GCF_964263255.1. NCBI lineage: Eukaryota > Metazoa > Chordata > Amphibia > Caudata > Salamandridae > Lissotriton > Lissotriton vulgaris. The sequence continues at coordinate 506,688,237 of NC_141694.1, forward strand.
GTACCGATCCCGGACGCGGGCCAACCGATTCCGGTTGTTGTTACGCCCGCCAACGAGGAGGACATGCCTCCGGAATTAGCTACCCAGTTGGCCGCATGGCTTGGCAGAAAAACAGGGGGTGCCACGGCACCGGGAGACACGGCCGAAGAGGCCAAGTTACTAATACAGCAGTTGCGGCAGTCGCGAGATGCCGCGAAGGCGAATCTCCCTCTTGTCCCCCCACAGGTGACCTCGGAAGGACCGGCAGCTGGCGTCGAAAAAACAGCGGGAGCAGCAATGGAGCCATGAATTTTGCACTCTCATGAAGGAATTCGGGGTGCCATTGGCACCAGGTAAGACGGTTGGACCATCTACTTCACTCGAGTTTCTGGGAATTGAGCTCGATTCTGTGGAGGGATGTTTCCGTTTGCCAGTGGGGAAAGTAGCGAAATTCAGGGCTTCCCTGGAACTGTGCATTAGCAAAGAGAAAGTTACTCTCCATCAGTTACAACAAGCAGTGGGTCAGCTTAACTTTGCCCTAAGAGTGATACCAATGGCCCGCCCCTTTTCCCGCTCCATTGCACAAGCCATGGTTGGTCTCAAGGAAGGGCACCACCGCACGAGACTGTCGGCAGAGGTTCGCCAGGACATGCGCATATGGTTGGCGATTCTGGCGGACTTCAACGGTCGAGTGGTGTGGAACAAGCCGCCAGCGTCTTCGGACGAGCTGGGTTTGTGGACCGACTCTGCGGGGAGCGTGGGATTTGGCGCCATCTTTGGTAATCGATGGTCGGCACAGACATGGCCGACGTGGTGGCACACCAGCGGTCTCACAGGTAACATTGGGTTTCTCGAGTTGTTCCCCATTTTTGTGGCTCTGAAGGCATGGCAGGATGAGTTCAGAGATCGCTCTGTGGTGTTTTGGTCCGATAACATGACTGTGGTTGAATGTATAAATAATCAGGCAGCACGCTGCAAGTGGATATTAAGATTACTGAAAGAAATTGTACTACTTTGCATGAGACTGAATGTGCAATTCAGGGCGAAGCATGTGCCAGGTGTACTGAACCAGGCGGCTGATGCACTCTCTTGTTCACACATGCAGGCTTTCAGGGGTTATCTACCTTCCGCGGACCTAGCGGCGGCACCACTTCCCGAAGCACTCTGGCTACTCGGTGCCCCGGATTACAAGACCTCGTGGCAGCAAGCTTAGCCCCCAGGACAAGGAAGGCATACGAAGGAGCGTTTCGTTCCTATTGTGCATTTTTGGGTCCGGCAGGGGGGGGACAATTGGGGCCAGGAAGATTATGTCCTGAAGTTTCTAGTAGCACTGCACAGAGAAGGCCGATCAGCGGCAACGGCCAATAGGCACCGTGCCGCCATTACATTCATGGCGCAGGTGCATGGCATCAAGGACCCGACATCGTCCTTTTTGGTAAAGAAAGCCCTTCGTGGTGGCAACGCCTTGAGGGTCGTAGAGTAGACGAGAGGCGCCCGATTGGGTTAGACAGGTTGTCCCTGCTGATGTCGATACTCCCCACAACATGTTCCTCCCAGTTCGAGGCAGTGCTGTTCCGGGCCGCTTTCGCATTAGCGTTCCATGGGGCTATGCGGGTGAGCGAGCTGGTGACAAGAAATAAGAAAGATGTGGAGGGAGGTCTGTGGCGGGATCACATTCTGATTAAGGGTGATTCAATGATGGTCACAATAGCCAGGTCCAAGACTGACCAGAGTGCTATGGGAGACAGTATTGTTGTCCAGCGCATACGAGGGTCCCCCATGTGCCCGGTGAAGTGCATTGAGGAATATTTGGCGCGAAGGGCGGACACATGGGGGGGAAGCCTGCTGAGACACATCAACCTCACCCCACTGACGAGGTTTCAGTTTCAGAGGGTGCTAACAATGGCAATCGCAGCAGCGGGCTTGGACCCGGGCGATTTTGGGACCCATTCCTTTAGGATAGGGGCTGCTACAGAGGTTACAGCCAGGGGTCAGAGCGTTGAGAAGGTGAAACAACTGGGACGATGGTCCTCGAACTGTTATAAAAGGTATGTGCGGTTGCACATGTTGTGAAGTCAATGTCATGCACTCACGCTTCTTGTCTTCTGTTTGGTTTACAGTTTCGCGAGCATGCTATGCGGGGCGGACTGTGCAGTCGACCCGGCACCTGGGGACCAGTGGTCAGAGATCACCGGCTGAGGAGAGAGTGGTGTGGGTCGTGGGCCACTCATAAGTGAGGCGGGCCGGGGACGTATTCAAAGCAGGTGACGTGACTCACGCAGCTGGGGAATACGGGTACAGAGGGACCTTCCACGGAAGGGGCGGGCTCTGTATTGACCAGTTTCAAGGTTTTGTCGAGGAACTGTTAGGGCGGCAGAGGTCACCGCCATCTGTTGTCATAGTACATCTGGGGGGCAATGACTTGGTGACACTCGGTCGGCGAGTACTACTCGAGCGAGTTTTATCTACTGTTAGCTGGCTGGCGAGAAGGATCCCGGGGTGCACGATAGCATGGTCCCACATGATTCCCAGGAAGGTGTGGCTGGGAAGCCTCTCGGTGTCAGCACTGAACCATTCAGTGAAAAAGGTCAATAACAAACTTGGTAGGTTGTTTCGCTCGGCGCAGTTGCACTGTATTCCGCATGGATGTATTCGGGGGGATCACATGTATCTCGATGATGGGGTCCATTTGTCCCGGGAGGGAAATGTCTTACTCATAGGAGACTTCATAGCATGGCTAAGGGGTTTGTAAAAGCATGACCTTTAGTAGGAGTTTGTGGGGGGGCCGGATAGCCGGTCAACTATCCGGCCTGTGGCGGTAAGGTCATGATCGGTGAACAGTAATTTCAAGGTCCCTAGAGGGGGGGCGCCACCCACTATGGATGGGAGCGCCCGGGGGGGAGGCGGCCATTGGCCCCTCCCACGGGGAGGCGGCACCCACTAAGTATGGGTCGCCTAAGGGAAGACGGCCATAGGCCCCTTCCAGGGGAGGAGGCGGCTAGATGCCCCTCCTACGAATTTCCCGGGGCCCGGATATCCGTGACGGCGGATGTGATAGACAGTGTGGGGTGGGAGGGGGGTCCACGCTGCCTTCTTACAGACACCCCACACGGGTCCTCGGACGACCTTTAAGATGGCGTCGAGTTAAAATGGGGGCCCTCGCAAGACAAGGGAAATTGGAGTTGGCACAGAAGGTACAGTCCTCTGCGCGGCCGCCCTCACACTGTGAGTGGGAGAGTTCTGGTAGTAGGGATCTGACACCGGTTGGGACCTTGCCGTTGGCCCGTAATGCTAGGATGTACAATTTTAATTTAGAAAGTATGCATTTGCAGGATGTTAGACTCGGCTAGGAAAACCTTTGTACTAGAGAGTTGTTAAGGTTAGCCAAAGAACATGTCTTCATCAAAATGTAATAAATGAAAATTGTACATGATATGAAACTGTTATTTTAATGTTTTAATTTTGTTTCATATTTTAATAAATACGGCCGGGAGGGTAACTCCCTCCCGCCTTCCAAAAGTTCAGAACTGTGTCCGTCTTCCCCTCCTTGGGGATTGTGTTGGGAGGGGGTGACAGGCATCCCGGCCATATGGAAAGGGGCGACCACTCGGTCCCCCCGAACGTATGGTTGGGGGCCCGGATCCCCCCCGGGAAACCATTTTGGGCGGGGGGCGTGTCACGGCTGGTATGCCCGAAGCGGCGTAGCCGGGGCGCGCCTTTTCCCGCCCAAGAGGGGTTGTCCTAGACACCTACAGCGTTGGCCACGCCCAGTAGGCGTACCGGAGGAGGGTACACGCCATCCCGAAGAGGAATAAAGAGAGCAGCAATCTGTAGAAGCATCCTCTTGTTCTTGTGCTTGGAAGCTGCACCCACTCGTTGCACGTGAGCCCTCGACGGAACAAGGAGCAATTTTGACCCACCCACCAGCCCCTGATGGCAACATTAGTACTGCAATAAAGTGATTTGCTTTGATAACATCTTTTTTCCCTTTGTTTAGCGGTTAATAACATGGCAATGTTAGTACTACAATAAAGTGATTTGCTTGATAACATCTTCTTCCCTTGGGTTAGCGGATGATAACGGTCTAGTTTAATGATGTGATGAATGTCTAGTAGTATAGACAAATATTGCAATGTACAGTATAATTTTCTTCCTTAGTAGGTAAACAATTGTCGTATTTATTTTTTGGTCGGGCGGTAAGGTTATGATCGGTGAGCAGTAATTTCAAGGTCCCCAGAGGGGGGGCGCCACCCACTATGGATTGGAGTGCCCGGGGGGGAGGCGGCCATTGGCCCCTCCCACAGGGAGGCGGCACCCACTAAGTATGGGTCGCCTAAGGGAAGACGGCCATAGGCCCCTTCCAGAGGAGGAGGCGGCTAGATGCCCCTCCTACGAATTTCCCGAGGCCCGGATATCCGCGACGGCAGATGTGATAGACAGTGTGGGGTGGGAGGGGGGTCCACGCTGCCTTCTTACAGACACCCCACACGGGTCCTCGGACGACCTTTAAGATGGCGTCGAGTTAAAATGGGGGCCCCCGCAAGACAAGGGAAATTGGAGTTGGCACAGAAGATACAGTCCTCTGCGCGGCCGCCCTCACACCGTGAGGGGGAGAGTTCTGGTAGTAGGGATCTGACACCGGTTGCGACCTTGCCATTGGCCCGTAATGCTAGGATGTACAATTTTAATTTAGAAAGTATGCATTTGCAGGATGTTAGACTCGGCTAGGAAAACCTTTGTACTAGAGAGTTGTTAAGGTTAGCCAAAGAACAAGTCTTCATCAAAATGTAATAAATGAAAATTGTACATGATATGAAACTGTTATTTTAATGTTTTAATTTTGTTTCATATTTTAATAAATACGGCCGGGAGGGTAACTCCCTCCCGCCTTCCAAAAGTTCAGAACTGTGTCCGTCTTCCCATCCTTGGGGATTGTGTTGGGAGGGGGTGACAGGCATCCCGGCCATATGAGTGTTTTGTAGTCCTTGTCTAACTAAACTACTTGTTTCCAAAGCAGTTTATGCTTGATTGTGCCACCTTTTGCATCTTTGTAACCGTTTTAAAGCCAGTTTTGCAAGTATTCATTGTAAGATTGAACACAATAATATGAATCGCACACTATGAGTGTGGGGAATTCATGATCTGTATTTTCAAGTGCCATCTTGAATGCTTGTAGTTCAGCTCGCTTGAGCTGTACAATCTCTTAGGGATTGAGTTTTTGTGAGCATTGGTCGGAATTTGCCATCGTGCCAGCGACCTTTAACGATTGTGCTTGCCGCACCATAGGCTTGTTTACCCCCTGTAGCGGGTTGAGCTGGTCCGTCAGTATAAATTATACATTCATACTGCTCAAAGGCAGAATTTCAGTAGGCAGAGGACATTCTTGTTCATATTGTAGAAATGCTTGTGTTTTCAAATATGGGTCAAAAACGTATTCAACGTCTGTTGAAGCAAGAGAATTAACCCATTGTATCCATCTCGGATATAAAGCTTTAGCATTTGGAATGATCGATTTTGTTACTGCCTCCAAGGCAGGTACAGGTGTAACAACCATGATGCGCTTACTTGTGCGAGGGCTCTCTCTTTTGCTACTGCAGTTTGTACAGCTGTCAGAATTTTTTCTGTTGAAGTGAATTTCATTTCTGCTTATGTGTACAAGTGTGATATGTAAGCTATTGATTCTTTTTCACCTTCGTTAAAAGTTAAGTACGTTTATCCGCATTGTCCTGGAATGATTCGGATCACTAAGTTGCGTACGTTTACGCGTGTTTGCAAATGGTTAGTTGCTAACATGTCTGTTTGCAGTGAACGCAAAAGTTCTGCGTGTTTTTGTGTCCAATTTACGGTTTTAAAATCAGGTTTGATTAATTCGTAGAGAGGTTTAACCCTTTCTGCGTAGTTTAGTATGTAAGTTCTTCCAAAATTCAGGAAACCTAGAATCAACTGTAAGTTTTTCAGCGTTTTTGGAGGTTGGAGCAGCGCACATTTCTCTAGAAAGTTGGCTGCCAGGTTTTTGCCTTCACATGATATTTTGTATCCTAAGAACAGGATGTTTAAATGAGCAATTCTAGATTTTTTTTAATTAAATTAGTAACCCTCAGAGGCGAATCAAAGTATAATGGTATTCACCCTATTCAAGTGCCTATCCAAGTCATTGTCTGTCAGATAGATGTCATTCACATATTATAATGCTTCATCATCATAAGTTTGTAGTAATTCTGTTACTCTTGCTGAGACTAACCCAGGACTAATCTTTAATCCCTGTGGGAGATGACAGAAGTGACGGTGTGTCCCCATAATTGAGAAAGCGGTCAAATACCTACTTTCTGGTGCAATGTTTTGACAGAAGAAACCGTTAGAAATATCTAATGTGGTTTTGTACTTTTTACTTACAATGTTATTCATTAATGCTGTACTGTGTGTATTTTGCACTGCAAATGTCTTGCAACAAGAATTTAGATGACTAAACAAAAGACAGAAGCAATCAGCAGCTGACCAGGGTTTCGCACATCCACTTCGTCTGTTTCAAAATTATTAGGCGGTGCGGCTACTCTCACCATCCGCTGCCAAGGATGTATATCAGACCAATGGTTGTATAAGAGCAGAGAGGCGCACACAGTGAAGTCAATAATGTAAGAGAGTCCAAAAAGTAATTGTAGATCTTCAGTTCTTATTTATAAAAGTATTCTTTATTTTCATGTACAGCGGCACAGCCAACGCGTTTCATTCCCTATTCGTGCCTTGGGAATTTCATCAGGGCATGTATAGACAGTTAATCACGGTCGTACTTCTTCAAGAACAGTGTGTAAGACGGTCACGGTAGGTCACAATGTGTGCCTGCAAGCTGTTTTGTGCTTCTTTCCAAGTAGAGTGCTGATCCAAGTCCCCCCGGAGTTTCTGGTCACTGTCACTCATACAAGTCAAACGAAGAAGAATGTTCCGGACCCCTCGAGGGAAATCCGAAAGAAAGAAAGGGGGGGTTTTCTGACTGCCCGGTGAAGTATCCGGCTGCAGTGGAGTTTTGGGAAGCGAGTTAACGCAAACGGAGCCTTTGATAAGGCCTCCGGTTGTATTCCACGAGGAGGAGCGGAGGAAACCGGAGGCCTTATCAAAGGCTCCGTTTGCGTTAACTCGCTTCCCAAAACTCCACTGCAGCCGGATACTTCACCGGGCAGTCAGAAACCCCCCCCTTTCTTTCTTTCGGATTTCCCTCGAGGGGTCCGGAACATTCTTCTTCGTTTGACTTGTATGAGTGACAGTGACCAGAAACTCCGGGGGGACTTGGATCAGCACTCTACTTGGAAAGAAGCACAAAACAGCTTGCAGGCACACATTGTGACCTACCGTGACCGTCTTACACACTGTTCTTGAAGAAGTACGACCGTGATTAACTGTCTATACATGCCCTGATGAAATTCCCAAGGCACGAATAGGGAATGAAACGCGTTGGCTGTGCCGCTGTACATGAAAATAAAGAATACTTTTATAAATAAGAACTGAAGATCTACAATTACTTTTTGGACTCTCTTACATTATTGACTTCACTGTGTGCGCCTCTCTGCTCTTATACAACAAGAATTTAGATGTCTGTAATTCAATACTAGACGATATGTATTGTCTGGTTTGGAGACAGGAAACAAAGGATTGTTCATTGAGGAGGTGCATGTTTCAATCACCTGCTGGTATTCAAGTTGATCTAAGATCTCCTTGACCTGCTTTTTATCTTCTTGCTTAACTGGGAATAGCCTTTGCGCAGTTGGTTGATTTTTTAGTTGGATTTTATGGTGAAGCGAGTCCTCATCCCATCCTACATGATTTTTGTATAAAGCGGAGTCTGGGCACCTGCCCATTTCCTGGAATTCATATATTTTAAATTAATTGGGATGTGATTAGAGAAGGCTGGCATAATGATGTCTTCACCATGTGGGCAGTCGCTGACAAATGTTGGTGGCCAATCTTTTTCAGCTAGAAGAAAGTCATAACCCTTAGAGAGTCACTCCCATAAAAGTGCTCTTATCTTTTTTGGTATGTCTCCCTCCAATGCAGTGTTATTTCATATAACTTATGTGGAGGACTAACCCTGGCATCTGCAGTTTCAACTGAATGAATTCATTCAAATTCACTGACGCCAGATGATCCTTCGAGTTCTTGCGAGCTATGTGGACTTCTGATGCTCTGTCCAAGATTGTCTGAGCCCATTCTCCGTTCTTGAGTTGTGTCCTCAAGATCCTCAGCATGTCTGATTTTTTGACCTGCTACCTTCTTTTTGGTGATTTGAGGTTTCTTGCTTTTCTGAACGTATTGTTCGTCTTTGGACTTCACACGTTCTTCTGTGTTTTCTGATCGTCCTCTTCTTTCGGATTTCTGTGACGAAGTCTAAAAGGTACGAGAGGAACGTGTATCAGTATTTTGATATCTATCAGGTTTTCTCAAATTATCCCCATTCCTGAGGTTACAACTCCTTTCAGAGGGCTCCTTTCGATGAGACCTACCTCTGGATTGAGATGCTTCTCTTTCGAAGTTTGTTTGCTAGTTTCCCACTTCTTTTTAGAAGGAGTAGTAGTGTTTTTAATAAAGATCTTATCAGGACTTTCAGACAGTTGGACATTAACTGTATAATTCTACTAATCTTTGCATATTATTAAGTAATTCATAATCTGACATTGTTTCAATGTCAGGGTCAGGTGTGTAGCTGGCTAGAGCCGACCATGTTGCTCCTGGTCTACCTAGTGGACCGAGCCTGGTAATGTGATTGAAATGTTTTAGGGCGCCTTTAAACCAGAGCTCATGCTCCTGGTATGTGAGTGGAATTTCTATATCCTCAAAAGGAATATACTCATCCGGTGGTTCATCTTCTTTGTAGAAGTGAAACATCTGTGTTACTGGATTTGTTTCGGGGAAGATTATCGATAAATAGAATACCTCTGGCGATATTCATGTGCCTCTATCACAAAAAATATCCTACCAACTCTCGATGTTAGGCCATTTTTTATAAGTTTTATAGTGATGGCTTTCCTTAAATTCATAGGAATGCTTATGGCATCCTTTTCGGTTTCATTAAATCCTGTTGTGTTAAAAGCTGCTGGATCAGCTGCAGCTCCACTATTCTCGGTGTTGTTGTCTTTAATCGACATTGTTTAATGAAAATTGCAAAGCAAGTTTCAAGGAGACAAAGATAAGGTGCACAATATTTTGGAACACTGTATTCTTCAACGTTGAACAAACCAAAAACGAATACATAGGATTTTCGTCCTACTCAGCTATGGCGGACATTATACTTTTACCCACTCCAGACATCTATTGATGTATTTACGGGAAAAAAGGGATCTCTGAGAAAAGCACGACTGAGTTACTTTAGTATCTAGCTTTAAATCAGTGCCTTACCAAATGTTGGGCGCCATGTAGTGTAGTTCCTATATTCCCAATAGGATCTGCGCATTGGAATATTATATCCTATAGATGTGACATAGGACTGAGGTCAGTATGTCTCTAATAAATATACTAAACTTAATTGTGAGTACCAGCTAGCTCAAAGGTCACTAGAAACTTTCTCGAATACACAAGTAGAGATTATATTCTGACAACTTCATAAACATGACAACTTTGTTTCCCTAGGACTGGAACAAATATCTTCAGAGTTGTGGAAACAATAGATAACTATGTTACCTAGTCAATCATGCATGCTTCGTTTCTACAGAGTTGCAGAGAAATAGTGAGACGGGCGTTTTCAATAAAAGGATTTATTGAACAGTCTTCTTTCTCATGCAAGAGAGGTAAACTGCTACAATCGTTAGACAGAATGCAAAGTATAATGCGTACAGCGAGAATAGTATTATAAAATAATACTGTAATAGCTTTGTCTGGTGCTATGACATATAAAAATACATACATAAATGACACAGGCAAAAATACTCAACTGGTGCTTCTAAAATATGCCTACCCCAATGTACCTAACCTAGGTACGAGGGAAGAAGTAAGTATGGTCTTTAGCATAGGTTTAGTTTTTGCCAAGAACTGCCAAAGGTTTCTCTAGGTTCTAATTAGCTCCATACCTTAGAATGAAGGAGGTTGGTATCTCTGTCTCGGACTCAATTTCCCAACACCCGGGAAGGGGAGTCCGAAACACTGGAGCTGATTTCTAGGCAGGAGAGGTCAGCTTCTTGTCAGTGCATCAGAGCTGGAGAGCCAACTTCTTCCGGCTTTTGCTGTAACGAGTTGCGTCTGGGAGGTAGGTATTCGAACTGCACCAAACCACACTGTGCTTTGCTATAGCAAGTGAAGGTATAGATATACCTTGACCCTGACCACAGTTCAGCGACTCCATCGCCGACTACGTCAGCGCACACGCCCTCACCTCCACAGACTACTTCCACCTCGAGAACAACATTAACACCAACTCCACCACCATGATAGACAACCTATCCAACCTCGGACACAGACAACTCGTCACAACACCCGCCCACTCTGCCGGCCACACGCTTGACCCCATCTTCTCCGCAAGCCCCCAAGTCGTCTTCAACTACACCACTGAACTCCACGGGACCGACCATCACTGCATCTACTTCACCTTCAAGAAACCCACCACGCACCACCGCACCCAACAGATGCCTCGCCGCTGCTGGAGCAAAGTCACCGAAGACCAGCTAACCACCACCCTCGCCCAGAGTCCACCCGCCGACCCCGACATGGCTTCCTGCAACCTCACACAGTGGAGCCACGACTGCGCCAACACCCTCGCCCCGCTCAAGAAACCCTCCAACAGCCGTACCAGCAAGAAAGCCAGCTGGTTCACTGAAGACCTCCAGGCCTCCAAGCAAACCTGCCAAAAACTGAAGAAGAACTGGCTCCTTGAACAAACACCGGACAGCTACGCAGCCCACAAGAATGCAACCCGCAGACACCATCACCTCATTAAGCATGAGCGAATTTTGCGGATCTCGCGTTCGCGAATTTTGCGGATTTGCGGATTCGCAATCCGCAAAATCCGCGAATTCCCGCGAATTTGCGGATTTTTTTTTTTTTGTGTTCGCCCGTGTTTCTGCCAGTTCGCGAGGGTTTTGTACACTTTCGCAAATTGCGAACTTACCTGTCGGGTCGCAAGTTTCGCGAACTTGTTGTTTCTACGTGTCCAGCCTGTTTGGGACACTCTTCTTCATCACTGCCACTCTCTGTCACCACTGCCACTCTCTGACTACTCATGCCACCCTCTGGCCCACCCATGCCACCCTCTGTTTCATCACCACACCCTCTGGTTGTCCAGTGTACATTATTTTCGGCAAAGCAAAGCACACCTTCCCTGCCTCAAGTGACCTGAATTAATTTGGGGCTGATTAATGTGTCACAGAATATTTTTTTAGCTGGCACCTGCTTCCTTAGTGCGCCCTGATTAGTGATCTTTTGCACTTGCTAAGTGCTTTCATTGTTGCAAAATTAGTTACAACACCTGCCCTGCCCCAACTGACAATAATGAATTAGGGGCTGATTAATGGATTTTAACTTCCAGCCTGGCTCCTGCTTGTCTCCCTTAGCTGTAATTCAGGACCTTTGTGGCATATGTGTAACTATTCTGAGGTTCAGAGCAGGGTCACATAATAGTTTCAACTGGCAACTGAACTCTGGAGGGGCCCCTCAGGAAGCACTACAGGAAATGGCTACTAATGATGAGCCTGAACTTTTGAACCTGGTAAGTAGTTACTTTCAGTTTTGCTAAGATCGTATTTCTGCAATTTTGCACTTATTCGCGGGGCGCGAACTCACGCGAACTCACGCGAACAGTGCGAGCAGTGCGAGCAAAATCCGCTGCTCGCGGATTTGCGGATTTTGCGGGAGATTCGCAAATCTCGCGGATTGCGGATTTCCCGAAAATCCGCAAAATCCGCGAGCGGAACGGATTTTCCGCCCATGCCTACACCTCATCAGATTCGCCAAAAGGGTCTCCTTCAAAAACCACCTACACAACAACGCACACAACAGCAAAGAGCTCTTTAACATCGTGAAGGAACTCTCCATCCCTAGCTCCAACACCAACAATATCCCACACTCGCAAGACCTGTGCATCTCGCTGGTAACCTTCCTCCACCGCAAGATTGCAGACATCCATGACAGCTTCAACACCATGACTGCCCCGACAACGAGTGAGACCTCTGCCCCACACGACCACCATCCTCACCAACTGCCTCCTCATCTGGAACAACATCAACAATGACGATACCATCGATATCATGAACACCATCAACTCCAGATCTGCATCAGACCCATGACCGCACCATATCTTCAACAAAGCCAGCACAGCCATTGCACCCCATCTCCGGAAATTCATCAACATCTCCTTCAAGACAGCAACCTTCCTGGAGACCTTGATGCATGCCGATATCAACGCCTTACTCGAGAAACCCAAGGCGGACCCCAAGGACCTCAAGAACTTCGGGCCCATCTCGCTGCTCACCTTCCTGGTGAAGGTCATCGAGAAGACGGTCAACAAACAACTGAGCCGCTACCTCGAGGAAAACAGCATCCTGGACCCTTCCCAGTCCGGGTTCCGCAGCAAACACAGCACCGAAATTGCCCTCAACGCCCCCACTGATGACATTAGGACCCTGCTAAACAAGGGAGAAACAGCGGCCCTCATCCTCCTGGACCTGTCCGCCGCCTTCGACACGGTCTGCCACCGCACACTTCGAACATGCCTCCACGATGCCGGGATCCAAGAGCAGGCCCTGGACTGGACCACCTCCCTACTCTCCGGCAGAACACAGAACGTCTGCCTTCCCTCTTCTGCTCTGAAGCCACTGAGATCATCTGCGGTGTACCCCAAGGCTCATCCCTCAGCCCAACGCTGTTCAATATCTACATGGCACCACTAGCCCACATCGCCCGACTGTATGACCTCAACATCATCTCTTATGCCGACGACACCCAGTTGATCCTCTCCCTCACCAAAGAACCCCACAGTGCCAAAGCCAACCTCCATGAAGGAATGAAGGCCATCACCGAATGGATGAGGAACAGCCGACTGAAGCTGAACTCGGACAAGAGGGAGCTCCTCATCCTCGAATCCACCCCTTTGGCCTGGGATGACTCCTGGTGGCCGACTGTACTGGTAACAGCTCCAACACCCACCGATCACACACGCAACCTAGGGGTCATCCTTGACTCCACCCTTTCCATGACGAAGCAAGTCAACGCGTCTCTTCCTCCTGCTTCAACACCCTCCACATGCTTCATAGGATCTACAAGTGGATCCCCCCAAAACGAGAAGAACGGTCACCCAGGCCCTTGTCAGCAGCAGGTTGGACTATAGAAATGCCCTCTACACAGGAGCCTCGGCAGGGCCGGACTGGCATTGCCGGGCATAGGGCAATCCCCCGGTAGGCTGGATGGGGTGGGGGCCATTTTTTTGGCAGGGGGCCGGTTTTGTTTCTGGGTCCGATTTTTGGTCCGGCGCAGATTAGTCAGAAAAAAAATCCGAGCAGTAAGTTCAGGATTACACACTCTGACACTCACTCTCTGCATGCATCTCTCCTCGCTCTGTGCACAGGGAAAAAAAAGCACAACTCTATAATCTCGCTGAGTCTGGAATGGATTCTCTCTGCAATCTGCATAAAAAATGGCATGCGAGCACTGTGCACCATTTAATAGGGCGGGTGGGTCGCGCCCGGCGCGCAGATGTCTCTGCCACTGCATCTGCGCGGTCTCTTTAGGCAGCTGGTGTTGATCAGGCGCAATAAAAAGTGCCTGTGACCGGTGACTGAGGCCAGGTCGAGGAGAATTCCATACGTATGCCAGAGCAGAGACTGAGATGACTACACCTGGTGAGAGAGGCACCCCTTAATTTAATTATTTCTAGCCCCCTCAGGCACCCCATGATTGAAGTTTTTTCTAGCCCCTGCTGCCTGCCTGTCCCAGTCTCACTGACTGGCCTGCTGACGACTGCCGCCCGGCCCTGCCTGTCCGTGTCCGGACTCCGGCGTCCAGTCGTTTGCATTTTTGCCAATTGCAAGATTCTGGGACGGGATTAAACAAAAGGTATAGCCCCCACCCACCCCACCCCTGAGCCTCGTCTTTAGACTAACTATACGATCCCCTTTTCAGGCATCTTACCAATTGAGCACTGTCCACTTTAACAACTTGGGTACAAGTATCGCGTCCACTACCCCCCTTTCAAGCTTATTTACAGCCCTGTGTGTGACATTCGACATGGAAATAAGAGAAAGCTGTTCACATGTCATTTACAAACTCATTTCCCGGCCAAGCATGGTGTACTTTAATATCTATTGCCGCCTTAAGATTTCTGGGCTGTCTGAATTAACAAACAAATGATTACACCGACCTAATATGTTAATAATCAATTTAGCACTCTGCGTTTTAACATTCTTGAGAACAGGCACCTTGCCTTGTATGAAATTAGGACATGGGCGCCCACCAGATTTTTAACATGAACGCTTACTAGTTAGAGAAAGGTCATATGCTTATTGAGTCTGTTGTAGCTTAGCACTGTGCATTGTAACGGAAGGGCCTTGGCCTATACCTTTTTGTTTAATCCCCGGCCCGGTTATGCGCAGGCCAGGTGCAGCACACGAGCACCTGGCCCCTGAGTGTGGATTTATTGTGAGCAGGGCAGCCGGCCGGCTGAGCCTGTTGGTGACTGTGAGCAGGGGTCAGGCGGACGAGTCACGACCCGGCGGAGGCCGAGCCGGGTGCCTGAGCGAGGTGGTGGTGGCTGCCTGCGGCCTGCCTGGCTTGAGTAGTTGAGTCAAGTTGTTCAGGCCTGGTTGATTTGCGCTCCTGGTCTCAGCTCGGGTGGCGGCTGCGGTGCCTGCGGGCCTGGCTGACCCTGACTCTCGAGCCAAGACACACTGGTGAGTCCTCTCTGGGTACATCATGGAGTGATCTGGAATTCCTGTGGGTTACTATTAAAGAGATACAGACTCTGAATAGCAGTGCTACTTGAACACGCGTACATCAGATATACCAGGGATCGAATGGGCACGGTGAGGTTTGTTGCATACAGGTGATAATTGCAGGGTGATTGAGCCATGGAAGGGCACATAGACCGAAGCATTCCATTTCCCTGTAGAAGTATGTTCACCAGTGACTATACAAAGAGCGAATGGGAGTTGAAAATCTACTCTTTTCTCCACCTTGAATTCCATTTTCCATCATCCCTGCAATGTTGCATACATCCATTGAGCTGTCCATTCATGTTTCCATCTGTGGTATCGCTCTTTGTATTCCATCACACCACCCATGGGTGCCTGTATGTGGGCCTTTATTAGTGCTTTATGTGAGCGAAAGTGTATCTTTGTGTTTTCTATCTAAGGATGTTGTGTTGCCACTATATTTCGTTCTCCAGGGCTTTAAGTGGGATGAGAAAACTGGGGTCTCTCAAAGGGGCATAGCCAATGTAAATATTGGTGTGTCTTAAAAACACGTAAGTGAAAAAGTCTTTGCTTAGCATAGTGTGCTGCCCAACTTGTATTTTGCTGTATCTGTCATTGCATCCTTATATTTGATACAACAAGTAACATCATACCTACAAGTCAGGACTATTGGCTTTGTCAATAGTTGTTAGTTGCATAAGATAAATAAGCGGCAACTATGACTTGTATATAATATTAGAAAAGCTTCAATGTAAATGGTGACACCATGACAATGTTGCTGCTCCAAGTTTCAAAAAGAAGGAAAATCCAGAGAGAAAATGACTCTCTAAAGGATTGCCCTACAATGCTCACCTGGCATGCCTTAATGCCTTAACTTCTCCACTAGTGAGAAGTAAGCAGTGTGAGCAGAGCACATGGATGTGCTGCTGTTACTGCAGTCCGCCTGTGCCAGGGGACACAACAGAGCCCAATAGAGACCCGTTTCGAGGCCCCCTTAAATAACTGTGTGTAGGTCCATGTACTGTTTGTGGGAATAAGTACCCATACGTCATGAATGGAGGTCTTCTTGATTATCTGTTGGATTTTGTGTGTGGTTGAGCTCCTGTATGATTGCCTCTGCACATAGGTACTTTTCTGTTGTTTGGTCTTTGCTCACTGGTATACATTTGTACATGTATGCTTGTGTGTCCAGGTGCCTCTCTAACTGTGCTTGTTGGTCTGTGTGCAGTGGTATCTCTAGGCAGGTTTATCTACATGTGTGCATAAGGTACCTGAAGATGTGTTATTATCATCAACCCCCTCTCTGTTTGTTCAACTGTCAATCCATGTATGCTTTAATATTGTGTTTGTGATTAGATGCGCATTGTATTTTGTAATGTGTCTCCGTATGTGTATTTTTCTGTCAGTAACAAAGTACGTCTTTGTCTGTAGTGTGTGCACAGGTTCTGTCTGTTTGCTGATAAAATGCACAAATGCCTGTGTGCCCATTTATAAAGGTATGCCTGCTAAGCTGTGTATGATGTTGCGGCTATGTCTTTTAGCACTCAATAGAAGCTATTTTTTCAAGATGTGGAAAAGACAGTGGGAATAGACACACCATTCCTTTATCTACCTAAAATACTACTTCCTCTGCAGGGGGTCTAACAATTAAGCCAACTTCTCGGCGCCTATTGTGTATCCCGCCACGCCCCAATCCATCTATCTATTTGCCCATCCAACCATCCATGCATCTATACGTGCATTGTATATGAATGTATATTTTTAAGTTTAAGCTGACTGTTCACTGAAATCCTGAATCGATGTGCTCGGTGCTCGAGCACCTCATGTAATGTCTTAGATCGTTGCCCCTAAAACCCAGAATGTGTGACATTTTAGGTATGAAGACTTGTAGCCCTCCACTCAGTACTGCCTAAAACGTTGGTAATTGAAGTATTGACAAAATTGATTTTGCAACTCATCCTTAGAGGAAAACTGCCGGCAAAACGTGTTTCACGCTGGCATTTATCACAGAGCTTTTGCCAGGCTGTGAAAGAGCAATCACAAGACATTTGAAGGCATAAACCATTCTTTCTGCATAACAACCTTCACCATCACCCATTAGCGACTACCTTGTAATTGAAAATAGGGAAACCCCTCAGTTATATCACCAAATAGAAATGTGCAAATGATAAATTAACAGTGGAGTTATACAAGAGTGCAATGTGCACATTTTATCAGTAGTGATAGACCACACTTCGTTGTTCATAAACCAGGGGTGAGGTTGTTAGTGTGATGCTGTTGTAAGTAACTGGAGCGAAGGTTGGGGTCAGCAAGTCTGCTTAAAATATATTTTTCAGCACAAGCCCAAGTTGAAGCTGGCTCAGTTCGTGTTGTGACCTATATTTATTTTTACTGTCCGGATTTTCATTCCGGCTTTATTTCACAAGGAAGCTACTTACTAAGAAAGGAGTTTGCGCTGTTAAAATTCTACCCTTGGGAAGCGGCGTGGCTTCATGGCTTGTTGACAACAAGAGGTGGGGACATGGCTGGTTTTGCGGCTGGTTGACGATTCCTGTATTTGGCTAACGTGGGCAGCCCATCTAACCCCCTCAATTCCCCTAAAATACAACTTAACAACAAGCATTGGCATAGCCAATAGGTCTCTCTTTTGGGACCTTATAAGTATTTAGTTATGCAGCACAATGTCGAACAACATTAACTGTTGCGTGGCAAAACACTTACAAGGTCCCAAAGGCTATGTCAATGCTTGTTTTATATAGTGCTTCCTACCACACTTTTCTCTTTCTTAGTGTTTTCAGTAGCAGTTATTGCTTTTACCCCATTCGCTGTTATTAAGTTTACAAATCTTGGAATCATGGGACACTTAGTTAGTCTTCGTTGACTTACATGCGGGCATTGCCTGAATCAAAGTACAAGTGCTGAGAGGACCTGTGTGGACAGAGTGAGTCCCCTCACTAATTATTGGAAATGTAATTCTTTTTATAAGAAGCTGGAACTTGTGGTGTCCCCTTACTTGTACCCAATCTCTACAACTGTTATATTATAGCCAGGGCCAATGAAAATATACGTAGGGGAGGACCAACTTATGCAGTAGGTTGACTAAATTATGTAGCAGCAAAAAGCAAATAATGCTGCACATGTTGTTTCAGCATAAGCTTATTCATTTCGCTTTTTAACACATGTAAAAATGTTGTACCTTATCATTACCAGTTTAATACTCCAAATACAGAAATAAGGAACATAAAGGGGACCAGTCAAACTTTAGGAAGGACCCTCCACTGTGCTGCAATGCGTTTCTGCATTTGTAGGGCTGGATGTAGGTAAATCAGATTTACTGACTCTTAAATACCGACTCATACCGATTCGGTATTTAAGAGTCGGTAAAATGGAAGGAGGCAGATGTAGGTAAAAAATTACCAAATCTGTAAGAGTCGGTATTTACCGATTCTGTAAATACCGAATCTGTATTTCCCATTGATTCCTATGGGCCTTGAATACCGAATCCTGCAAGGGTGCAGGGGGTGTCACTTTGACACCCTCTAGCACCCCAATTCCGGACTTGTGTGCCATGTGACACACAGACATGCCCTAAGGGCATGTCTGTGTGTCACATTGCACAGGTGTGCATGCATAGATGTGCATGCACACTTGAATTCGGTATTTAACCACCCAATAGGATTGGGTGGTAAAATACCGATTTTTAAGGGCCTGTGGCACTCTTAGGAGTGCCACCTACATGTGGTTTTTCCAAATCAGTAAATATACTGATTCGGTATTTTACCGATTCGGTAACTTTACAGAATCTGTAAAATATAGGCCCCCTACATCCGGAAACCCTAATACCGGTCGGTAACGGCCGAATTCGGCCGTTACCGACCGGTATTAGGGCTCCTACATCTGGCCCTTAGTAACTTAGTTGTTCTTAAAATCTGCACTTGATGGGTCATTTGTGAAATGCAGCAAATCCATATTCCACGATTCCACAGTGTCTTTTAGGTCATAATCCACTATTTACTGTGCTTTGAAAGTTGATACAATTGAATATGTAATGAAAAATGTGCTGGAAAATTCACCATTTTGGTCTGTCGTTTTCCAAAATGTTCTTGGGGGGGGGGGACCCCCCAAACCCCCCTAGTGGGACTCGCTCGCTCACTACGTGCTGGACGGGGGCTGGTCTGGCAATATTTGCCAAGGTTGCTTTCAGTTTCCAGTCCGGCCCTGAGCCCCAGCCAAACTCCTGAGACGGCTGCAACATGTCCATAATGCCTCTGCACGCCTGACTCTCGACACCCCCCCCCAGCCACGCCACACCCCACCTGAGAGACCTGCACTGGCTCCCCGCCAACAAGAGGATAACCTTCAAGTTCCACACACACACAAGGCACTCCACATCACCGGACCAGCGTACCTCAACAGATGACTCAGTTTCTGATGGTGGCCTAACGAGCTGGGACACCCCCCTAAACCGGTCTCCGAACTTAAAAATCTTGGCGTGTGGCTGGACTCCAAACTAACCTTCTCGTGTCATACTAAGAAGGTGGCATCTACATGCTTCGGCATTCTTCGTGGTTTGAGGCCTATCCTCAAATTCTTTGATGCCTCCACTCGCCAGATGGTGATTCAAGCTAGCGTATCCTCAAGGCTTGACTACGCGAGTTCACTGTTTTTGGGTGCCAATCAGGCGGAGGTCCTGCGACTCCAACGGGTGCAGAACGCTGCTGCCAGGGCCCTGGTAGGCCTGCCAAGCTTCTGTTCAGCCCGCAGTACAATCTCTAAACTGCACTGGCTGCCTGTAATCAGACGCATAGAGTTTAAGACTCTGTGTTTCGCGTTTAAAATTCTTAAAACCGACACCCCTACCATCCTCCAGCACCTCCTGACCCTGTACACTGCTCCACGTAGCCTTCGCTCTGCAGGTCAAAATCTAGCACTTGTTCCACGCTTCCAAAAATGCAGACTAGGCGGCCGATCCTTCACTGTGTTGGCCTCCAAGCTCTGGAACGCGCTCCCTGTGCATATTCAATCTTTAGAAGATCTCATTGCTTTCAGGAAAGCTGTTAAAAAGTATCTTTTCCCCCTGCCTTATTAAAATTTCCCTACTTTGTCTATTTTTGTTAGTTATGTTACCTTCTCAGATATAGCGCCGGGACGCCCCTTCGCTGGGGCAGCTGTGCGCTCAAAAAATCAATTAACATAACATAACATAACATTCTACACCCTCACGCGCCAGCTCCGCTCCGCCGGCCTCCCCCTCGCCACAGTCCCCACGGATCCAAAGAGCGAACTCCAGTGGCAGATCGTTCTCCCACCTCGCCACCAAGACTTGGATCACCCTCCCCACCTACTTACGACAGAGTCAAGACCTGCTGACCTTCAGAAGACACCTCAAGACCTGGCTCTTCGAGCAGTAGCAGCCTTCCCCTCCCCCCAGCGATTTGAGACCCCCACGGGTGAGTAGTGCGCTTTACAAATGATATGATTGATTGATTGATATATATATATATTTATATTTGTATGTATTACCTACTGGCGATAGCCAGTAGGTATATATAGTTAGGATTTTTTCTCTATGGAACTTTTGAAAATTCTATGTCTAATAACTTTGGCGTTTGTCGACGGAATCGACTGAAATTTTCAGGAAAATGGCACATTTTGTTTCTGAGCAGCCCCTGAAAATTTGGGGGGTTCCGTCAAGGGGGGGCCGAGACAAAAGGGGGGTCCCAAAACGCGTTTTTCCCATTCATTTTTCCATAGGGCCTTTGGCCTCACTTTTAGCTCGAACGGCTGAATGGATTTGCACGAAATTTGGCAAAATTGTAGGGACTGTTAGCCCGATGTGCCTTTGCTGGGTCTCAATATATGTGCTCCAGTGGATTTTGAGAAATTACCATTTAAAAAAACAGATATATCTGTGACAGCGTACCGGATAGCGCACCAGTTCGCGTACTTTTCGAGTAACGGAGCTTTGCGAAGCGAAGCTGATTGGCTCTCCGGTGTCTGTCAACATTCTAAACAGTCCGGAGCAGCCGCCATCTTGTCTCTCGGTAGGATCGAGAGACAAGAGGAGGCCAAAACGAAGGGGGAAATGAAGGAAAGGGGGCAAGGTAGACCTCTTCTGACCCCCTAGGATTGATGAGGGGGATATTAAAGTGGCCCGCGGGGCAAAAAAAAAAAAAAAAAAATTGCGATTTTTCGCCGTAGAGGCGCAAATCGGTACGTGAACCGGGCAGCTAACCGGCAGCATAACGGGAGTCTGAGGAGAAGCTGATTGGCTGTCAACATTGTAAACAGTCTGGAGCGGCCGCCATCTTGTCTCTCGGTAGGATGGAGAGACAAGAGGTGGTGAAAAACGAAGGGGGAAATTAAGGAAAGGGGGCAAAGTAGACCCCTCCTGACCCCCTAGGATTGATGAGGGGGATATTAAAGTGGCCCGCGGGGCAAAAAATAAAAAAATAAATAATTGCGATTTTTCACCGTAGAGGCGCGTCCCGGTACGCGAACCGGGCAGCTAACTGGGCAGCTAACCGGCAGCGTAACGGGAGTTTGAGGAGAAGCTGATTGGCTGTCAACATTGTAAACAGTCCGGAGCGGCCGCCATCTTGTCTTTCGGTAGGATCGAGAGACAAGAGGTGGTGAAAAACGAAGGGGGAAATGAAGGAAAGGGGGCAAGGTAGACCCCTCCTGACCCCCTAGGATTGATGAGGGGGATATTAAAGTGCCCCGCGGGGCAAAAGAAAAAAAAAGAAAATTGCGATTTTTCGCTGTAGAGGCGCTTCCCGGTACGCCAACCGGGCAGCTAACCGGCAGCGTAACGGGAGTCCGACATCTTGTGTTTTTGGACCGTCCGGTTTGCGTACCGGGTAGCGTTCCGGTAAGCGTAACAAGGGGAAAACCAAGAGAAACAGTAAAATATAATTTAAAGGAATAGATTTCCACCAAACTTGGCAAAATTGTAGGGACTGTTTGTTTGATGTGCCTTTGCAAGGCCTCAAGATATGTGCATGTGTGGATTTTGTCTAATTAAGGTTAAAAAAATATATATATATCTGTAAGCGTGCTCTGGCGCGCTTACGTTACAGGTTTTGTTTGCGCTGCAGAGACGATACGTCACGTTTATGCGACGCGTCATGAGGCGTCTCACGTGGCTATGTGATACGTCACATAATAAAGAATATATTTTACAGCTATAGATATTAGCTTTTAAAAAACCAATGAAATTCACTGAAAAAACCATAGGTTATAGACCATATATAGTTAGGAATTTGCATTTACAAAACCATGAAAATTCACTGAAAAAAACCATTGGTTATAGACCATATATAGTTAGGGATTAGCATTTACAAAACCTTAATTTACTCGCACAAAACCATAGAAATTCGCATATATAGTTAGTTGCAATAACTATATATCGCGCACCCGCAATCCACTGCTGATGATGTCACATATTACATCATTCATGACATGGTCAGTGACATCACTGATGACATCACTGATGACATCTCAAATGACATCACTGATGACATCTCAAATGACATCACTGATGACATCACTGATGACATCTCAAATGACATCACCGATGAAATCACTGATAACATCTCATTTGACAATACTGATCACATCACTGATGATATCATTCATGTGATAATACGATTAACCTCTTCAGACTCTAATATAACCTTAGATACAATCAGTGTAAACAGACACTCACAGACTGTCACTCATCCATGGAGTTACTCACACACCTAGTCAGTCATGCAAAGAATCAATCACACCTCCATTTCCTCAACTATACAGTTATACACACCTTACTTAATCAAACATATACTAACACATATTTACTCTCTTATACAATCACTGATACAAGTTCACAATGATCCATACAGCCACTCACACATTCACTGGCTCTTATGCACAGTTATTTATATATGTCAAATCTTACATGTACTGTGTTTTACATATGTACTTACTTTGACATGTAGCACTGAGAAATCCAATCACTCACCAATACACTCATGCAGACAGTCAACCGCCCATACAGCTGTTTCCACATGCACTTTTGAACCCATACATCTACTGAATCAACTGCTCACACATCTATGCACAGAGTCACATACCTCCCAGCCACCCCCACCCCCACACTCACTCTCCCATACAAATATTTGGGCAACCAATCAATAACCCATATAGTTACTCATATAGCTACTGATCAACACATGCAGCAGTTTACAGAACTACAGAAATAATGATGCACAAATTAAGACAGTTTAGTCACTAACCCATGCACTCAGTGAGACACATTTAATCATTCTCTCATACAGTCAGTGATGCACCTACTAAATCCTTCATCCAAACACTTATACATCCACTCATTCTTCAATATGTAAGACATATTTTAACTTTACAGAAACATACAGTCACTGGATGTTGTCATCAGTGATGTCATCAGTGATGTCATTTGAGATGTCATCAGTGATGTCATTTGAGATGTCATCAGTGATGTCATCAGTGATGTCACTGACCATGTCATGAATGATGTAATATGTGACATCATCAGCAGTGGATTGCGGGTGCGCGATATATAGTTATTGCAACTAACTATATATGCGAATTTCTATGGTTTTGTGCGAGTAAATTAAGAAATTAAGGTTTTGTAAATGCTAATCCCTAACTATATATGGTCTATAACCAATGTTTTTTTCAGTGAATATATAAATATATATATATATATATATATATATATATATATATATATATATATATATATATATATATATATATATATATATATATATATATATATATATATTCACAGAAAAAACCATAGGTTATAGTCGATATATAGTTAGGAATTTGCATTTACAAAACCTTGAAAATT
Source organism: Lissotriton vulgaris (assembly GCF_964263255.1). Lineage (NCBI taxonomy): Eukaryota > Metazoa > Chordata > Amphibia > Caudata > Salamandridae > Lissotriton > Lissotriton vulgaris. Next base: position 506,711,970 of record NC_141694.1, read on the forward strand.
CAATGAAAAAACCATTGGTTTTAGGCCATATATAGTTAGGGATTTGCATTTAGAAAACCTTATTTTACTCGCATAAAACCATTGAAATTCCATATATAGTTAGATGCGCTAACTATATATCGCGCACCCGCAATCCACTGCTGATGATGTCACATATTACATCATTCATGACATGGTTAGTGACATCACTGATGACATCACTGATGACATCTCAAATGACATCACTGATAAAATCACTGATTACAACATCCAGTGACTGTATGTTTCTGTAAAGTTAAAATATGTTTTACATATTGAAGAATGAGTGGATATATAAGTGTCTGGATGAAGGATTTACTAGGTGCATGACTGACTGATTGAGTGAGTGATTAAATGTGTCTCACTGAGTGCATGGGTTAGTGACTAAACTGTTTTAATTTGTGCATCATTATATCTGTTGTTCTACAAACTGCTGCATATGTTGATCAGTAGCTATATGAGTAACTGTATGGGTTATTGATTGGTTGTCCAAGTATTTGTATGGGAAACTGAGTGTGTGTGTATGGGTGTCTGGGAGGTGTGTGACTCTGTACATAGATGTGTGAGTAGTTGATTCACTATATGTATGGATTCAAAAGTGCATGTAGAAACAGCTGTATGGGCGGTTGACTGTGCATGAGTGTATTAGTGAGTGAATGGATATCTCAGTGCTACATGTCAAAGTAAGTACATATGTAAAACACAGTACATGTGAGAGATGACATCTATAAATAACTGTGCATAAGAGCCAGTGAATGTGTGAGTGGCTGTATGGATCATTGTGAACATGTATCAGGGATTGTATAAGAGAGTAAAGTAAATATGTGTTAGTATATGTTTGAATAAGTAAGGTGTGTATAACTGTATAGTTGAGAAAATGGAGGTGTGATTGATTTTTGGCATAACTGACTAGGTGTGTGAGTAACTCCATGGATGAGTGACAGTCTGTGAATGTCTGTTTACACTGATTGTATCTAAGGTTATATTAGAGTCTGAAGAGGTTCATGGTATTATCACATGAATGATATCATCAGTGATGTGATCAGTCATGTCAAATGAGATGTTATCAGTGATTTTATCAGTGATGTCATTTGAGATGTCATCAGTGATGTCATCAGTGATGTCACTAACCATGTCATGAATGATGTAATATGTGACATCATCAGCAGTGGATTGCGGGTGCGCGATATATAGTTAGCGCATCTAACTATATATGGAATTTCAATGGTTTTATGCGAGTAAAATAAGGTTTTCTAAATGCAAATCCCTAACTATATATGGCCTAAAACCAATGGTTTTTTCATTGAATTTTCAAGGTTTTGTAAATGCAAATTCCTAACTATATATCGACTATAACCTATGGTTTTTTCTGTGAATTTCAATGGTTTTTTAATAGCAAATATCAAAAGCTGTCAAATGTCAAGTACGTGATAGGTAAAAACGTTTTCGTGTTTATGCACGCTGATGTGCTTTGAACGCTGCCCCCCCCACTCCCCTCTTTTCTCTTAGTAGTACTCTCTCTTTGCAGATAGTGAACGGTAGTTAACGCAGACCTTTACCCCTGTTGTAATCCGTCGTACCTGCTTGTCTCTCCATTTGATTGATTATTATCCAAGCATTTACTGTTTTAGAATTGGTTCTCTTTGGATCATTCTCTATTTACAAACAAGCACAAAGTCGCAATACTCTGTTTAGTCTTTGCAGATAGTGAAAAATCATGTAAAAAAATAAAAGTAATCGAGCAAAATCAGTAGACCACTAATTCGATCTCTTTTTGACCTCGGTAAAATACAAACATTAGGAACAACCCTTCATGAGAAATACGAAAATAGTGAAATGAACTGAGCTCCACACCATGAGGGCTGCAAGACAGCTCGACTCCGCCACCCACCCCGCCCAAAATAACGACAAACCCTATGCAAATATTATAAATATACACAACACACCAGCAAAGAAACAGGGTAAAACATTTTATTAAATAACTATTTACATAACTATTTTATACTTTTTATTGCCCGATCCGGCTAGCTCAATCGATCGAGCATGAAACTCATGCACTGATAGCAAGCGTTGAGAGTTTGTAGAACGATGGCTTCAGATTTTCCACATACGGTGTAGTGGCGCGAACTGGCACGGGGCGTTTGGATTCTACCCCTTCCCCAAATAAGATTTTCATACGTGAATGTTCGTTCATGCTTTTTGTCCCTGAGTTGCTTCCATGTCACTGCCTTACACAAATGGCATAAGTCCTGGTTGTTGAGTGCCATACTTCAGAGTTCTAAGCAGCTCTTGTAACACTGTTTAAACCTTATTTGCACCTGCTGCAGCTTCACTATTCAAAGTAAGTGGGGTCCATTTGTGGACCTGACTGCATTGGAAAACAATGTGATACGGTGCCTCCCTAAACCGCTTGACGGAGGCCCCCGAGGGGCGGTGAGATGGCGCGGACTGAGAGGGGGCGCTTGGCTCCTGCCCCCTCCCCAAGTCGTGTTGCCCTGGTGTGGCCTGAGATCGCCCCCGGCATAGGCGGCCGGCTCCCGGGGTCCGGCGGAATTTTTTCCCTTTTGATGACTCTTCCATTCTGGACCTTGTCCCACAATCCGTTTGACCTGAAGACACGCTGTCGTGGGGCGCCCCTTTACCGTTTTAGTTGCCATTCCGCCCGCTTTTGGTACTCTGTGCCTCTTCCGCCATTCAGCTGTTTACCGCCCGCTCTTGCGACTACAACGTCTCGCTCACCATGTAGTTGAGTTGCTCCCGCTCTTAAGATTTAACCGAACATTTTGGACTGCTGAAAGCGGTTGTATTCCGACCGCTGGTTGGTGGAGACATTTTGACTATATTCTGGACCTGCATTGTCGCGTAATGCGTCATATGACGCGACGCGTTAGCGCACCCGGAAGTGCTCCGGTGCGCAAGGCGCAGCTTCCCGGAAACGATCCAGAGCGCGCCGCGCAGCGCGTAACGTAAGCATAACAGGTCATGTGACTTGTTAATAAAACTTTTCATTGGTTCATTTTACTTTTCTTTTCCTAATGATGTAAGACTAGGTCATGTGACCTAAAAATAACACTTTTCATTGGATTAAAACATTTTTTTTCCCAAATGATGAAAGCCCCACCTTGTTTCTGGATGTTTCAGACTGAAGCTGGCGTCACCATGAGAGCACCATCATCTCGTAGCTCCGTCGTGGCCATTCCGCAAGCAATCATGGCAGCCGCTCCCCACCGGAAGCCTGCGGGAGTCGACGGCCCCCAAGACTTTTGTACAATCTTCAAGGCTGAGGGGACGCTTTAGAGAATGGAACCCAAGCCCTGGCAGACAAGCGTCCGAGTTCCAAGGTGTCCCAGGGCCATTTTACTGGACCAGGCCCAAATCCGAAGAGCCGGCCGCCATTTTAAGAGTCCTGTGGAAGCCGCCTATCGCTGCACCGCAAGAGTGGGAGCAACTCAACTACATGGTGAGCGAGACGCTGTAGCCGTAAGAGCGGGCGCTAAACAGCTGAATGGCGGAAAAGGCACAGTGTAGCAAAAGCGGGCGGAATGGCGACTGAAACGATAAAGGGGCGCCCCACTACAGCAGACGAGCCTCCGCCATGTGCTTCAAAACTGCATATGTATCTCGTGATATCAAGGTTGGGCAACCAGTACACAACAAGCAGTTACGAGTCCCATTTACACCGGCACCATTTTGGGCGCGGCCGGGCAGGTCCAGGATCTACTGAAACATAACAAATGAAGCTGACGTCTCTGAAGCAGTTGACAAACAGCAGAACATAGCAAATAAACATGAACTCTCTAAAGCTGTTAACTCACTGCAGGACAAAACAAGTAAACCTGAAACCTCTGGAATAATTGTCGCTCAAAAGAACAACACACAAAACTCTGTAGAGCCTTAAGAAAAAAAAACAGAAGGGCACTGTAGTTTCAGACACACTTAACACTAATGACTAAACAAAGATATCGTCTGTTTATGAAGCAGTTATCATCTTCACAGAATTGACAAAGAAGTGTGCAGACACCAATGCTATTAAGAAACACAAGGAAATCCTAACGCATCAGCATTCTCGGAAGAGGTTGACACAGATAACATCTTAAGGAACAAAGAAAGACCTGTTCACTCTTGACACCCCAGGTGCTGTGTATGTTGCACTATAGTGTTGCATCGAGAAAACGGACAACCCTATTGATGTGGATTTTTCATTATTGATTATTGTAAAGAAATGGCGACTCCCCCCTTTAGCAGATTAGCTAAATGTTTGCGTAATTTAGGTATAAAAGTTATATTATTGTTGTTGTTGTTGTTATCGTTATAGTTCTGGTTAATTTCAAAAAATGGTTAAATATATTTACAGTTTTTGTTGCGTTCGTTATATTTAAAAGTTAATAAAGTTTTAAAATCTAACTTTGTTGGAGTGCTATATATGTTTAAAAAATCGGGTGAATGGGGCCTTGAATTGGGTTATTGTCATGTGTGGGCTTTGCAAGTGTACTGCTACAAGATCGGACATTTCAAACTCAAATGCACGTTCTTTTTCTTACCTTTCCGAAGCATGGAGCGCAATAGCAGGCAGAGAAAGGGTGATGCACGTGTTGAACACTGCCTGGCCTGGCAAGTTGCTGGCAGTGCCCCCCCGCCCGCTCCTGAAAGAGGGCACACACACACCGCCGCCCCGAGTACTTCACAAATCTTTAAAAGACCATGCGCTTGTTCATGAGGCTTAAATGGTTTATCACCCCTTCTAGAACCCCTGCATCGACCCTCTGACGTTTCCTGGAAGAATTAGCACGTAACACAATACCAAGCCCTGTCAGCTGAAACCCCCGAGAAATCATGGGGCATATTATCAAGGGGGTTTATTTCCGCTTTTTTGGCTTTAAAAGCCAAAAAAAAAGAGATAAAATTATCTCCCTATTACCAAGCTGTCGCTAACACCAGTTAGTGACAGCTAAAAGGAGATAGCGACCATCTTGGGCCCCGCTTTGCATATCAGTGATATTTATCACTAATGACATGCAAAGTGGGCGTGCCAAGATTTTAGCGACTGAAAACAGTCCCTAACCATCGCTATCTCCTATTACCAACTTTTGGAGATATTCGCGCTAAGCGCGAATATCTCCAAAACCTAACACCTGCCCTGAGCAGTTTTTAGCCATGTTATCCAATGGGAAGTGGATAACATGGCTAAGAGCATTTGCTGGATAATGCATGAATATCGCTGACTTTTCAACGATATTCATGCATTGCGGCCGTTTTTTATCGCATTTGCGATAAACCTTGCTAATAGCAAGGTTTATGTGCGATAAAATTTGCCGATGTGCGGCGATAATTTTTGTCTCTAAACAAGTTAGAGACAAAAATTATCGCTAGTTGTTGGTAATATGCCCCCGGATTTTTCCTTGCAGGAATCGGGAAGCGAAAGACTAGCACTGAAATCAGTAGTCTCACGCCTGAATCGGGAGGGTTGGCATGTCTGGATACTCTACAGCTGGGGCCATAAACTACATCCGCAAGGCTAGGTGATAGCCTAGGTCCGGCCTGGACAATCGGACACAGAGGAAGAGGAGTGTCAGAGGGTGCGTTAGTGAATAGGGTTAAAGGGAGGTGTCGGGCGGGCACAGGGTGTGATTCTCAGAGAAGAGCAGCGCAGATGGGGGGAAGTATATGGCCCATGCATGAGAGAGAGAGCGGGGGTGACCAGTGCGTGGGGGAGATGCTTGCGAGGGTGGGGAGCCATGCTGAGGATCGGCGGCATGCAGAGAGTGGGCCTGGTCAAGACATCTAAAATGGCTGCCGTGCACGACAAAATTGTGGCATTGGACAAAAACGCAAGATGGCGCAGACAATGTTTATCAATAAGGATTCATTTATAACAAAATATTTACTCGCAGTGACAAAATGGTGGTCAACACTTCCTGATTTCCATCGAATCGAACGTTAACAAACGTCACGCAGCAAAAAAAAAAAAAAAAGCTCACGCACAGAGCAGTTTTTAGACATGTTATCCAATGGAAGGTGGATAACATGGCTAAGAGCATTTGCTGGATAATGCATGAATATCGCTGACTTTTCAGCGATATTCATGCATTGTGGCCGATGTGCGGCGATAATTTTTGTCTCTAAACAATTAAAACGAAGCACAAAATGGCGAATTCCCGTTTCGCTACCAGTTTGCGGCCCAGTTCGCGGCCCGTGAAGCGCTTCTACCGTGAAAAATCATTTTTTTTTTATTTTCCCCACGGGACCCTTTAATAACCCCAACAACATTCCTAGGGGGTCAAGAGGGGTATACCTTGCCCCCTTTCAATAAATTCCCCCTACGTTTTTCACCTCTTCTTCTCTCTCGATCCTACCGAGAGAGAAGATGGCGGCCGCTCCGGACTGTTTAGAATGTTGACAGACACCGGAGAGCCAATCAGCTTTCTGCGCGCAAAGTTCCGTTTCGCGAAAAGTAAGCGAACCGGACCGCAGCCCGGAGCGCTGTTACAGATATATATCTTGTTTTGAACGTTAATTTCTCAAAAACTACTGGAGCACATATCTTGAGACCTAGCAAAGGCACATCGGGCTAACAGTCCCTACAATTTTGCCAAGTTTCGTGCAAATCCATTCAGCCGTTCGAGCTAAAAGTGAGTCCAACCGCCCTATGGAAATTAACATGGGAAAAACGCGTTTTGGGACCCCCCTTTTTTCTCGGCCCCCCCTCGACGAAACCCCCCCAAATTTTCAAGGGCTGCTCAGAAACAAAATGTGCCATTTTCCTGAAAATTTCAGCCGATTCCGTCCACAAACGCCACAAACGCCAAAGTTATTAGACATAGAATTTTCAAAAATCCCATAGGGAATAAATTCTAACTATATATACCTACTGGCGAGACGCCAGTAGGTAATATATATATATATATTAGTTACTAACACGTTAATAGAATGTTTATGAATGTTCAGTTTATTTATTTTCATTGCTTGAAAATGAGAAAATGTGAAATGCGAATTGTAAATAGCGCGATTTCATCGTTACAAGATGGCGCTTTCATTTGACCTTTTGAACCTTTCTTTGTTTCAATGAATTTTGCCTTATCTATTGCTGCACTGCCGACGCCAGCTGACACTGACGAAGGCAAGTGCTGAAACGCGTCTGATCCTATTCTTTTTGCGCTAATAAACCGGACTTGGTTTATACCTGCTGCGAGTGCCGTCTTGTTGCTTTCTGCTGCCGGTCCCCGGTAGCAGAGTTGCGGAGCTCTAAATATATATATATATATAGACAATAACCTTTCAAGCATTGAGTGCTACATTAATTATGCAAAAGACGAACCAAGGAACTCTGGTTCAGAGGTGCAGCTAGACCGTTAATTGCCCATGGCGGTCCCTGCGTTTGCCACCCGCAGTGGCCGCATATGAGAGCAGTGGGGGGTGCTGGAGATTCCTGCTTTTTCCACCACGCAGCAGCTGCAGGTAAGAGAGGGAAGAGGCCACCTCCCCCCATTTGCTAAGCCACTGCTCTGGTTAGTTGCCAAGTTTAGGTGGAAAGCAGCTTATTTATCTGGAGCATCCTACAACACTAGCAACAATCTGAATCTGCTCACCTCAAATGTCTGTTTTTCTAGCAGAGTTTTTAACCATTAGGTTTAGCACCGTGCTACAGTAGTGAATTGAAAGACTTTCTTTATTATGCATGTTTACATCATTCATATAATTGTTATGACCTCCCTTTGTATTCTTATATAAAAAAGAGTGATACCCATTATCTCCGTTTCCATTTGGAAACTGATCATGGTGTATGTTGAACTGGCTCATAATAACTGTAATTGAATAATGTCTCTTAGAGAGTAAATAACCATTTAAAGTGACAGCAAAACGATGAATCAAGTGTACCAGTATTGCACTTTTGTAATGAGGTGGTTTAGAAGGTGGTGTCCTTCACCAAACTCTGCTGTCTGAAATGCACTACGATTTGTTCACAGTCAAATGAAACCAGCTGAATAATAAAAACAAAGAAAGAAAGATGCAAAAGTAACACTGCCTGGGTTTTTTCTTGTTTGAGATGGAAAAATGTGGTGAAATTGGCGGGCAAAAGACTTTCATCAAGTACATTAAACACATGTTCCATTTTGATCCAGTTGATTCCTTTCATTAGGCCTTAGATATATTGCAATGCGCTCCTATTTTACTCGAGCACAGGGAAATCTTGTCCCTCTGAATTGCAAGCTGCAAAACATTCGCAGATGTGTAACTGAAAGATGATCATCACTTGGAGAACTACAGAAATTGAATGATCAGAAATGAATTATGTCAATGAACGAATCATAAACAACCTAAACCAATCAAGAGCGTGACGAACACATTTATTTTATTTCCCTTGTGTGATAACATCCATCATTTTAATGGACCTCAGCTACTGGGGGGCTTCTTTATGAGAGCCCTGCATCACTTTTGCACCACGTAAAGTGGTACATGCATGACGCAGGACTGTCATAAAGATTTATGAAGCCACGCAAAGCCATCCTGCGTGACTTTGAGAGGCCTCATAAATCATGAGTAAGACGACTCACGCCAATCGTGCATTTCCTTACTCTGCACCCGGGAGGCGTTCATGGGCATCGAGGTGGGTTTTCCTACGAAACACCCATGGAATGTGCTGCCTTGCTCCGCTACCTTACGCCAAATTGTCATTATGAGGCCCAAAGTATATATTGCAGCTTCTTATTTTTCCCAAATGATCTTTCTCCCTTTAAAGCTGTTTTAATTAGAATTGTGCATGTTTATGTTCTCCTTTTATCTATTATATATACTATGCTATCTATGCTTTACAAAAAGAGCCAGGATACATGCTGGACCACACCACGCACTCGTTAAAATGAGGAATGTTTTATTTACACATGGTTCTCGCACAGCTGTCACTCACTCTTTGCAATCTGTCATGGAATTTAAAAAATTAGACCTGCTTCAACTTAGTCTTTTTCCGCTCATACGTTTTATACTTTTATAGGAAGGTAAATATATTGCTGGTTTGTGCAGAGTGAGTAGGTTAACGTTGAAATCTTCAATTGGCAGCATATCAGAGAAAGCTGTGAAGCATCCATCTCTACAAAAAACGTTCACAAGAGAATGCACTGACATAAGAGGCCAGTCTGGAGTTGAACATTGCCGATCTCCAAGAAAAAAAAACAGGCCTTGTTAACTCATCCAAATATTCCTGAAAATCTCTGCCATCTTTTGCTGCACGAAATTCGGGACCCACTGCAACAATCTGTGACGCCAAGTACTTCTCACTATAAGCCTCAGTACCTCGACGTTTTCATATTACTGATGTTGTAATGGAGCTTATGCCTGTCCTTTTTTGTTGCTCAGCTTGTGAGTTCAAGCAAAATCGCAAAGTATGCCATAACTGCACACAATTCAGCGAGGACATCGCCGACTTCGTCAGCCCGCACGCCCTCCCCTCCGCTGACTACATCCTCCTCGGGGACCTCAACTTCCACCTTGAGAAATACAACGACCGCAACACCACCACCCTACTGGACAACCTCGCCAACCTCGGACTCAAGCAACACTGTGACCACCCCCACCCACTACGCTGGACACACACTCAACCCCGTCTTCTCATCCAGCAAGGAAATCGCCTTCAGCCACGCCACCGGACTCCACTGGACGGACCACAGCTGCGTCCACTTCAGCTTCAAAAGGACCACGATCCACCACCAACAGCAACAGGTTGCACGCAGAAGCTGGAACAAGATCACAGCCGACCAGCTCGCGACCTCCCTGAGCAAGAACCCACCCACCAGCGCAACAAACCCCAGCCAAGCTGCCACCAACCTCACGAAGTGGATCAGCGACTGCGCAGACGACCTCGCCCCTCTGAGGACCCCACCTAGCAGACCCGGCAGCAAGAAAGCCCCATGGTTCACCGACGAACTCAAGAGCTCCAAGAAGAACTGCAGAGCCCTTGAGAAAGCCTGGCGCAGAGACCCTACCTCGGACAATATGACTGCCCTCAAGCTCACCACCCGAAAACACCACCAACTGATCCACACCACCAAGAAAACTGCATTCAAGGAACGACTGGACAACAACGCACACAACAGCAAGGAACTCTTCAACATCGGTAAAGAGCTCTCCAACCCCAACACCGGAAACAACAACATCACCCCTTCGCAAGACCTCTGCAACTCCCTCGCCTCCTACTTCCACAACAAGATCGCGGACATACACATTAGCTTCAGCACTCAACCGACGCACACCACGACCGAACCACCGCCCACCACCACCACCCTCTGCGCCTGGACCCCGATCAGCACCGAAGACACCGTCCGCACGATGAACTCCATCCACTCCGGATCTCCAACCGACCCTTGCCCTCACCACGTCTTCAACAAGGCCGACGCTGTCATCGCACCCATCCTGCGGGACATCATCAACACCTCCTTTGACACGCTACCTTCCCGGAGAGCTGGAAGCACGCCGAACTCAGCGCCCTACTAAAGAAGCCATCAGCCAACCCCACCGACCTCAAGAACTACCGACCCATCTCGCTGCTCCCGTTTCCCGCAAAAGTCATCGAGAAGACCGTCAACAAGCAGCTGGCCGCCTTCCTCGAGACGAACGGATCCCTCGACCTCTCGCAGTCTGGCTTCCGGGCCAACCACAGCACCGAGACCGTCCTGATCGCAGCAACCGATGACATTCGAGCCCTGCTCGACAATGGAGAAACAGTGGCCCTCATCCTCCTAGACCTCTCCGCGGCCTTCGACACTGTCTGCCTCCGTACCCTAGTACTTACAACAAGGGGTGGTGAGGGACAGAGTCTCTGAATTAAACAGAAAGCTCTCACCCAGTCAAGAGATCAGGGCTAGATCCAACACCGTTTTTTAGCTCACTGCACCATCCCAGTTTCAGAACCTGGCTGTATGCAAATTAGTCTGTTCCTGTCCCAGTGCATGATGGGAACAGGGCAATCCAAACTACAAAAGCCAATTCTTACACTGGGAAGGAAACAAGCTACCGGGGACCGGTTTCTAGTACAGCGCCTCAGCAACATCGGAGACCAGGAAAAGGCACTGGAGTGGATCATCTCCTTCCTCGCCGGAAGGACACAGAGAGTCCGCCTCCCCCGTTCAGATCAGAAGCCACCGAAGTCATCTGCGGCGTTCCTCAAGGCTCCTCGCTCAGCCCAACCCTCTTCAACATCTACATGAGTCCCCTCGCAGCCATCGCACGCCAGCACAACCTCAACATCATCTCCTATGCCAATGACACCCAGCTGATCCTCTCCCTCACCAATGGCCCCGACACCGCCAGAGCCAACCTACACCAAGGGATGAAAGAGGTAGCCGAATGGATAAAGAACAGCCGCCTGAAACTGAATGCGGACAAGACGGAAGTCCTCATCCTGGGATCCTCACCCTCCGCCTGGGATGACTCCTGGTGGCCCCCCGCCCTAGGCAGCGCACCCAAACCAACAGACCACGCACGCAACCTGGGCTTCATCCTGGACTCCTCCCTCTCCATGACCAGACAAGTCAACGCCGTCTCCTCGTCGTGCTTCAACATCCTACGCATGCTACGCAAGATCTTCCGGTGGATCCCCACCGAGACCAGAAAGACGGTCACCCAGGCCCTCGTCACCAGCCAACTGGACTACGGCAGCTCCCTCTATGCCGGAACCAACGCCAAACTCCGGAAGAGACTCCAGCGGATCCAGAACGCCTCAGCACGACTCATCCTGGACATCCCCCGTCGCAACCACATCTCCGGACACCTGAGAGACCTGCACTGGCTCCCGGTCAACAAGAGAATCACCTTCCATCTCCTCACCCACGCACACAAAGCCCTGCACAACCAAGGCCCAGGATACCTCAAAAGCCGCCTCAACTTCTACGCTCCCAAACGCCAGCTTCGATCGACCGGCCACGCCCTCGCCGCCGTCCCCCGCATCCGAAGAGCCACCACAGGGGGAAGATCCTTCTCCTACCTTGCCGCCAAGGCTTGGAACTCCCTCCCGACACACCTCCGCCTGACCCAGGACCACCTCGCCTTCAGGAGGCAGCTCAAGACCTGGCTGTTCGAGCAGTAGCGGACCCCCCCTCCCCTAGCGCCTTGAGACCCTCCGGGTGAGTAGTGCGCTATACAAATGCTTTGATTGATTGATTGATTGATTAATTGGTTGAAGAGACGCCATGGCTATAGTTGTCTGACAATCATGTTGTGCGAGATGGCCAAAAATATCAATTTATTTAATGCAGTCCTGATAGTGGTGACACACTTTTGAGACACACTGTCGCACATTTTGAGTTCCCAGAGCTCTGTGTTTTAACGACACATGATTTAGCCAGCGTTTTCCTTGAAAAACAATAAAATACTTTGAAATTAAAAAAACTGATGATACAAAAGAATGTATTTATATCCCAATTGCCAAGCTTGAGAGTGGTACAAAAGATGAAGCACATTTGTTTACTTGGCAGGAAATTTGCAGTATTAATGGCAATTTAGAATAACTCGGGCAAGATGCATTGGGCCAAGTTCAGCCAGAGGTATTATTCTTGGTACAAGGACATCCTAATCCGTTTTTTCTTTTCAGCTTATAAGAGAATGAGTGTAGAACATCCTGATTCGAGAACATTATGGTTAGCATTATCCCGATTTAGAGCCTATTATGAAATGCAACAGTCATGGACAGTTTGGCACTAATGAGATCTATAATAAAATTCGGGGAGCTCCAGCCAGCCTGAGTACTTTCGTCTGCATCCTTTCTTTTGCCCTGGTGAACTTCAGCGGACCTCTCACCTCAGCCTGCTGTCCTCTGGCCCGCCTCCCGCTGCCGCAACCGTACTCCTGTTAGCCGCGGCCGCCGAGTGGAGAGCGGGTCGGGGGGACCACAATCTCCAACAGCCACTGCGCCGGAAGCCGCGCATGGGGGATATTGTGCCAGGAGGAGCATAAATACAAGCGTCACCTCCCGTGTCGTGGGAGCGCGCAGGGTGCGCCGGGCTAAGCCCGGGCAAAGGGCGGGCCCTCTGTGGCCCTCAGAGTCCTGAGGAGACTGGACTGGGCCAGGGACCCTGATCTTCACTTCTACTACGGACACCAGATCTGTAAGCACACCTTTGCTTTCATTCAACTATCTGTAATTCTCCTTTTGGGACCCTCTCTACTGATCAGCCACTGCTCTACAGTGGACCCAGCTCGGGAGCTTTGTCTGACGTTTCTGTTGTTTCCTTTTTAAACTTTAGTAAAGAGAAATGTCTACTCGTGAAACTAGAAGCAAGGCTGCGGCGGGTGGTACAAAGTTGACGGGCACACTGGATGATTTTATCATACGTACCAATTCTTTAATTGATCAGGGAATTGTACTGATGGAAAGAAGGGTCTCTCAAGACCTCGCATTAGCCAAAAGATCATCCCTGGGCCATATTGCCTCTGCACGCACCCCCGACAACTCTTAAATAATATCCAAGCCTTTGAAGATCCAAGCTGAAGTGCACGATATCCCTAGTGCTCAACCAGTGCATCATGACCTGTCCTCCCTTGATCCCCAAGCTCCAGCCCCTTCGGAAACTATTCTGCTTGTCACATTAGTTGATACCCAAACTGAGGATAGCAATAGCCAAATGAGGGGGAGACGGGAGGGTGCAATTCCCAAATGTAAGCACACCAAGAACAACACCTCTTGAGCTAGAAAAGTAAATTTAGCTCAGGCAGGGAGCCTCAGTGATCAGGGCAAGACAGAGGTGATGAGGGAATTTGATGGGCAAAAGACAGGGACAGAAGAGGCCAGACCTGGAACTCTATCGCTACACCTGAGCATCATAGATGATACCATTCTAGATAATACCCTAGCTGACATCTTTGCTGACAGTGCCTCAGCTGATAGTACAGCTGATAGTACAGGAAGAAAAGAAGAAAGGGAAGATCCCCTAGTATGCACCTTGACGAAACTTATTAAAACCCTACTCACTCCCTTAGAAGTAAGGCTTCACAGTATAGAAAAACAGCTCCATGATTTGCAGAAGGATATTAGATCCCAGAATAGCAATCATGCTAAAAGAGCAAATCATGTAACTGTACCAGTCATCAAGCCCCGGTCATCGAATAAATGTCCAGCAGTAGCAAATAATATAATACCTAAGACGCCCGTGCTGAACACCCCTAACTTGGAAGGCAACAATGCACATGCCAAACCCCCTGTAGTAAATGAGCCCACCTATAAAAAATCAGTTGGCCCCAATACCCCCGCCCCAAACCTCGATATAGCCCAACAAGAAAAGACCCGGAAGCGTTGAAATATCAATCTTCCGCCAGATGCCTGACCCTTTGTGATCATTTTGACAGGGGTCCCGGAATTGGCTCCCTCAACCACAGAACCCTTTTGGGCACTTAAAAATAAGGTATCCCACTGGCTAAACAACAATCACCCTCTACCACCAAATATATTCAGTAACATCTTAATGGTCGAGAGAGTCCCTTGGGTGGCATACAATAGGAAAAGATCACAGGGGGATTGTGTAGTTGTAACCTTTGAAGACCCCCGGAAGGTGGAGCATATTTGCCTGGGGGTCCCTCGAAATAATGGAACTACGATCATGGCCAGACCTCTATCTTATTTTTATATGCCTTTAGAGCAACCAGACAATGGATGGAGTTGGACTAGGGATATCAACTATGTCAGGGGAGGAAGGAGGCGCGACGTGCAGAGGGACTTGAACCTCTATAGTTGGGGAGGGGAGGCTGATGATGGCTGGAACCTAATACAACGAAGAGGTGGGAGGACTAATCAAGGTGGTATCCAATGGAGTGGAGGACGGTTAGGCCCACAGCTTAGTTCATCCTTTATCCCCTACCACAACAGGTATAGCGAACTGGAAGCTGTTGACTGACTCCCGGCAGAGGTAGAGGTGTCTCAGGCTCCCCCTGTCTCATCCGTTTTACTTGACAGCATTGATAGAAGCCGATCTAGGTCACCAGAATGTCATGATAGTTCACTTCTAATTTTGCCTTCTTCAACATATGGGGATAATAATTTTAACGCTCACGGCTCCAATCACTCCATGTGCTTGATGACCGCTGAGGACCACACTGCCCTGATCGGAAATGGAAAATATGTACATAAGAATCCCATAGTACCTGAAAAACCTTGCAATACGTCTTCGACCGACGTTAGTGACAAAGACCCTGCCTTAATACACACTGATGGTCAAAATAGTTTCCTGAATATCATCTCATGGAATATAGCGGGTCTGGGGAAAAAAATATCACTTCCCGATTGGAATAATTTAATTGAAAAATATGACCTGTGCATTTTTCAAGAAACTTGGGGGCATATTACCAACAACTAGCGATAATTTTTGTCTCTAACTTGTTTAGAGACAAAAATTATCGCCGCACATCGGCGATTTTTATCGCAGATAAACCTTGCTATTAGCAAGGTTTATCGCAAATGCGATAAAAAACGGCCGCAATGCATGAATATCGCTGAAAAGTCAGCGATATTCATGCATTATCGAGCAAATGCTCTTAGCCATGTTATCCACCTCCCATTGGATAACATGGCTAAGAACTGCTCAGGGCAGGTGTTAGCTTTTGGAGATATTCGCGCTTAGCGTGAATATCTCCAAAAGTTGGTAATAGGAGATAGCGATGTTAGCGACTGTTTTCAGTCTCTAACATCTTGGCACGCCCACTTTGCATGTCATTAGTGATAAATATCACTGACATGCAAAGCGAGGCCCAAGATGGTCGCTATCTCCTATTAGCTGTCACTAACTGGTGTTAGCGACTGCTTGGTAATAGGGAGATCATTTTATCTCCGCTTTCTTGGCTTTTAAAGCCAAAAAAGCGGAGATAAACCCCCTCGATAATATGCCCCTAGGTGCCTTGAGCCAATGTATAAGTCTGGTTATTCCTCTTTCTATGTCCCAGTCATTTCCTCTGGACGGGGTCGCCCGTCTGGCGGCCTGCTAATATGGGTTAAAATCTCACTAAATTGCAAAATTACCCACCATCATTGTGCCTCATCAGACATGATGAGGTTAACGATTAGGGTTCCCCAGGCCACAGTGACTCTGGAGCTTTATAACATCTATGCCAGAGGCCTGCAAGGTGGGGCAAATCTCCGACCATCTCCTTGCTTGCCGATTTACTCCTGACCTGCCCCCCAGACTTTCTGCCCATAATTGCCGGCGATTTTAATTGTACTTTTGAACCGCTGGTGGTGGACGTTGTCGGCGGTTTCTCTGACAAGGACGCCAGATGGGGAATTCCGCAACTGACAACTGTGCCAATTAAAAAATGGACACCGGTCGTCATTCAAATGAATGCCCTGGTAATGGATGATGCCCTGGTAGCAGTGAACGGGCGTACCCCTTCAGATTTTGCGGGTGCCTGTACCTATAATAGGATCAGCTGCCCCAGCAGAATAGATTACATCTTGGTGGATAAGAGACTGTGGATAAATGTGGGTGACATGATTGTCATCCCAACTATCCACAGCGACCACAACCCCCTATCTCTTAGTCTGCGGAATTTCACAAGTGCAGGGAGCCCCTGTCCAGTAACAGACTGAGGCTGGCAACCAGAGAAATTGTACCCTCAAACTGCAAAAGATTCATTAAATGGCAAAATGTTGTCATTAATGAACAAAAGAATAGTGCTTTCGGGGAGATTGTAAGAGCACAGACGGAGAAGCTCTCTACAATCTGTAATAACGATTTAGGCTCTGCCCAGGCTGATGTGGTCTATGCGGAGACAATTAACAGGATGGCCGCTCTCTTTCTTGATCCTCGCGGGTCTAGCCAATCAAAGAGCAGGAAACCCACAGCCAAGTGGTACAACCAAGATTGTAGGGGGCTAAATCCAAATTGATATGTGCCATCCAAACCCGAGATACAGCCGAGGTTCGCTTAGCACGAGCTGGGTACAGGCGAGCACTACTGGTGGCAAAGAGGGCTTGGGATGACTCCCACTGGAGGAGCTGAAGCTGGCCAGCCAGTCCAAAAATGGCCAGCAATTCTGGGCCTTAGTAAGAAGAGCAAATGGTGGCAACACTGAACCAATACCCAATCATATTACTGATGGGGAATGGTTCGACCACTTTAGGAGGCTCTATGAAGGGTCAGGGCACCAGATATCAGTGAGCCATCTGTATATTGCACTCCACCCCTGGCTGCCACTGCGAGCCTCATTGATCCCCTAGGGCAAAGAGAGGTTGAGTTAGCCATTAATAAAATAGTTCAAGGGAAAGCACCAGGCCAGGATGGCATCCCTGGCGACTTGTTCTGTGCCAGCACCAAGCAGTGGGCTACGTTTTTCTAACTTTTGATTAACGCCCTTCTCCATGGGTCCCCAGTCCCTAGCTCATGGAAAGGGGCCGAGGTGATTCCAATATATACGAAGGGACAAAGGGGTGACCCTGCCAACTATCGTCCAATCAGCCTCATTGATGCTTGACAGAAGGTAGTTGGCAGGGTCCTCTTGGAAAGGATCCTCTCCTGGACGGAGGAGAATACCATCATCTCCCAATTCCAGGCAGGCTTTAGGGCATGTATAAACACTGTTGACCAGGCATTTAGGCTGATACTACTCCACTGGAAGACAGTATCCATTGGAAAGGGTGGTTTGTATTTGGCCTTTATTGACCTGAAAACCGCATTTGACCTGGTCCCCCGAGAGGGTCTGTGGGCGGTTTTGCAAGAGATGGGGTTCCCCTTGCCCATTCTGAACTTGTTGGCCCTCATGCACGACGGAACGTATGCATGCATTCAGTGGGGTGCGCAGGAGCAGAAAACTTCCAAAATCCAGGTAAACAGAGGTGTCCGTCAAGGATGCGTCCTGGCGCCAACCCTCTTCTCTTTGTTTGTAAACGGGGTTGTCTCCTTCCTATCGAATATCGATGCCGATGTCCCCAGTTTGGCCGATGTTAAAGTCCCTGCTCTGCTTTTTGTGGACGACACGTTACTGGTTTCTAAAACGCCTTTGGGGCTCCAAAAGCTTTTGGATCGGTTCTGTGTCTTCTGTAATTCTAGGGGCTTGGTCATTAATACTTCCAAAACCAAGCTCCTTTATTTTAACCCTAGTAGGAAAGCCAATCGCACGCTCATACTTAATGAGGAGCCACTAGAGTGTGTTAAAACGTTTGACTATCTAGGGATTAGAAAATCTGACGAACTGAACTGGAATTTCCATATTGAGAAAATGGCCCTAAATGATAAACGTGTCTTGGGTGTTATCGGTAGGGAGCACAGAGCCTCATCATCCAGACCCATAGCC
This sequence comes from Lissotriton vulgaris, assembly GCF_964263255.1. NCBI lineage: Eukaryota > Metazoa > Chordata > Amphibia > Caudata > Salamandridae > Lissotriton > Lissotriton vulgaris. The sequence goes on from NC_141694.1 coordinate 506,730,252, forward strand.
ACCGCACTGGAGATATATTCCGCAAAGGCTATAAACAGTGCTCTCTATGGAGCGGAGCTTTGGGGTTTCAATAATGTTGATTCCATTGTTATGGCCGAAAACAAGTTCTTTAGGGAGCTTCTGTCTTTACCCAGGGGCACCCCGAACAAACCCCTTCAATATGACCTTGGTCGCAGATCTATTAAAGATCTTGTCATCTTGCGACCGCTTCTCTATTGGGCTCGCCTGTGGCATACACCTGAGCTAGCTAGCTACGTAGACGGCCTTAGAGAAGTCATGAATATGCAGGGGTTGCATAAAATTGTATGGCTAACAAAGATTAAGAAGTTGTTAATGGCTATTGGTTTTAATGTTGCGTGGGAGTCCGGTGTATCGGTTTCTAAACTGGAGGTAAAGCAAGCCTATTGGTCGTGGGTTGACGCCCAAGAAGCCAGAGCTCCTAACTTGGGTAGACTCACAGACGAGTTTCATCTGCACAAGACAGTACACTCTCTTGAACCGTATATGGATTTCATTAGAAAACCCAAAGACAGGGCTCTATACATCCAGTTTAGATTGGGAACCTTACCGGTACGGGAACGTACTTTCAAGTGGAAATCCCCCAATCAAACACCTGCCACCTGCCCGTTTTGTAATGATGCACTTGAAACCATACCACACCTTTTCTTTGTGTGCAGCGCCTATAATAAACCAAGAACAAAATGGCTAAAACCTCTCTGCCAGCAACTCGAGACTAGGAGCCATGTCTCTGCCCTAAGAATCCTTCAGACAGATCCTAGCACCACACTGGTCTGCGGGGTCGCTAAATTTCTTAGCTGGGCATGGGTGATCAGATTTAAAGTCCTAAGATAACATTTTATATGTCTATTGTCTTTTTAAATTACGATCAAAGCTGTAAAATGGTTTAATGATTGTTTTATTTCTCTTTTTTATTTATTTATGAAGTGTTCTTAAAAAACATGTACTGTATTTTAAATGCTTTGTGCTTTTTAAGATATTTTTATATCGAAATAAAGCTTTGTTGTTGATAATCTTCAGTACTTTAATATCTCGTCCTTGAACCACTACTTAGCAGCTGTGGTACTTCCAGCTCCCCCAGATACCAAGTGATCCAAGCAAAAGACTTAGAATCTCTCTCCACCTCCTCCCTTGAGGCCCCTCCCTTATTAGAAGGTGACAGCATCGGGGGAAGACACAACCACCTGTCATGCACAAGTATAACAGGGATGGGAGCAGTGGTGGTGCAAAGGAGAAAGGAAGGGTTGTTATTACTGGAATGAAGAAGAGATATCAGAGTACTGAAGCTCGCCCATGCTGAATCCATTCTGCAAACACTTTCACACAAGTCATAACTTGCAAGTGTAAGCAAATAGTCCCAACACTAAGAAACACATTTAGCCAAATGGTATTCGTAACACCTTCTGGTAGAATCCCGTCACAATCTCGCCTTAGAGGCAGCTATATGCAGGTATAGACCTTCCATTCAAGTTCAACCCTCTCAACTTTCATATAAAGTTTTAAACAGTTCTGACTACTGGAAGGAAAGTATTGAGAGGGTCATGCTCATTCAAGGAAACAAAAATACCATCAAGTGCCACTGTGGTACTATTGTAAGACGAGGACAATTCCTTAGGCAAAGCCAACAAGACAGCCTGAAATGCCTCTGGATTCTGGCCAGCATCCTGGAGATTAATGGAAATGTGCACCGTTGAAGAACTGGCAATGGGTAAGTCAAAACCTCTTCTTCCAAGTCCTTTCCTCAAATAACCGATAGAGCAACAAGGAAAAAGTGTCTAAAACCTGATCATCAGTAGGTCCGTCTGTACCATCCCTGACTTCTTTCGAATCTGCGCAAAAACACTGGAGCCAAGAAAAAGTCTTGAGACAGAGGAAATAACCTGCTCAGATGGACATCCTGCAAACTGTCCTTAAACAAATGTGAAAGGAAGATTCTGCTCAATTCTTAAACAGGAAAGCTAGGGTGACCTTAGGAAACAAGCTTGTGCATATTTCTTGAGGAAGTCTTTCTGACAAAGTTATCAATGATCCAGGGTGGATTGTCTCTAATATATTCCTCAATCACACCTGCTGGGTTATTTTGTGATGACAACTGAAGATGTAAGGAGGAGAACAATTCCCTGGCATCACTTCACCTACTCCAGAAGAGAATCTCTCTGTGGTGCCAGTATTAATTCTGAGAGCACCTGAATTTGAGTAACCATAGAAGTGACAGTCCAGAGATCCCAGAGGCAAATAAGCCCATGGCAGATAGAGGAGCCTTGAAAAAAGAAACACAGATTCAGATGTTCTCAGGTTAGGCTGAGGGTAGAAAGTCACTAAGCCAACCAATCACCATATCTCCATGAATCTGCGCCCATTCTCTGTCAAGGACCAGGATTAAACTTTTCTTTTGCCAAATTAATCAAGGATAGTCCAGAACTACACAACATTGAACCCTAGATCAGACAGTCAAATGTGATTTGGAGTAACTGAATGGAAGGCTTACTTACCCAGTAGCCAACACAATGTTGTCATATGTCTTACCACCCTGGCTTCTGATGGATCATGGATGAGTCGATCGTTCAGGTAAACATGGAGAAGAATCCCTGAGGTGTGAAGAACAGAAAATACCTAGAACATTGTTGAACATACATTTGAGATGGCTTTTGGCCAGGTTACATCCTTACATTACAATTAGGCCCCAACAGAGAGAACTTCTGTAAGTGCTAATGGGAAAAGCATATTTGTGCCAACTTCACCAGACATAGGTACCTACTTGAATGGGCAGCCAGGTTAGACAAAGTATGACTCAAAATCACTGTACGTGGGCTATCCAGGTCACCTTTAGTGATAAGTGATGTCACTTTCTCTGTTCCTTTTTGTCTTGCCAATGCTTTACTAACCAACAGCCTGAAAGAGAGTACAATATAGAATTCCTGTAGCATAGTGCCTCAGGTTGTATTCTGGCCATCTTCTAAAATAGGTTCCAAGCTGTTTGCCAAGTACAAGAAAATGGCAGGGATCTCTGTTTTCCTAAGGCATGAGTTCTAGATGTGTCTTGTCATCCACATCCTAATCTGAGGAAGGTCATAATGAAAAAGGAAGGAACGACCAGATCAAAGGAAACCTCAAACAATGAAATTAAATAGACATCTACTACTAGAACTCTTCAAAGCCCCAGGTGACAACTGTTGATATCTTGTACCTGAGAGGCTAGTTCCTTGCTCCTGCCCCAGTCCATCATGAATGTCTTTAAAGCTAATGGGGTGGGAGTTGTGGGCTTCTACTATCTTCCTCCTGTGAGGTGGATGGAAAGGGTATTACACAGCAGCAGGGTTCCATTGCTCTGCGGATGCCAAGAACCCAGAGATCCATCTTTGTTTAGTTTTGCAGATCTTATCGACAGTAAAAAGGTTATATATTGCCTCATTGACCAGAGCACGGTTTGGCAAGAGGCTGCTTACACTGTTTTGCATTCTGTTCCATTCTTTTAGGACAGGTGTTTTGATGATGGAGCATCTTGTCCTACTAATATGCTAGTATTGTCAGGGGGTATTTAGAATTGGAATATAGAAAACCTTATAAGATATATTATAATATATTCTATCATGGCTGCAACTAGTTCCCCTATTAAAACCTTCCTGAGGCAATATGATTATAATTATCTTCTGGTTTGGTATTCATAATGCAACCTATAGAAAAACAATTTTCTATGCATAGCAGTGCTTGAAGATTCTGCTAATGACATGTTGTATGTCCTTTAGTATAACCGTCCCTTGGGTCCTTGTGATTTATTTGTGGTCTTGTTAGACCTGTCTATAGTTGTGTGTTTGTTTACAAAGCTTTTGGAGATACATTTTTTCTTCCCCTATGTATTGCCCTGGACGATTGTCTAACTATCCCATTTAACATCAATTTGTAGCCCTGCTTTCTTGGAATGTGTTTTGAAGTGTAGCATCTGCAGAAGGATGTCCTTATCATTCTTCTAGATTTCATTGAAGCCAGGTAAGGATGTCATTGAGCTCCATGTTTAACAGAGATTCCTTTGTGATTTCTGTTTGATTTCTCCCTATCTTTGAGCTTCACATGAGGAGTGGCGAGGCAAGGCTTCACAGTAAGAATTTTGTGCCCCTGGATCACTTATGATGGTGCACTAATAAGGAGAAGAAAAGTGGCCAGATGTATAGACTTCAAAATCCTCATACCACAAGCAGTACATTAATTATGCATCCAGGTGCTGCGGTCCCAGCCACCCAAATAACAATATGGGAAGAGCAACCTGATGAAATCGCCCGTACTAGAGGTATCCCTGGAACATTCACAGTGCCTTTATTCCTGATGCTTATGAAAACTGTGCCAACTGACTAGGTGGCACAAGTCCCCCTCAGTTGACTGCCATTGATATACCACTAAGGGAGCTGTTGCACACTGCTTTGGTGGCACCAAATTTCCTTGAGGTATCACCAAAAAAAACACATCAGGGAGGAAGGAGGAGGTTTTGAGGCTTGGCCACTAAGCTGAATAGCCATGAGATATTCAGCTTACAAAGAAGATGAATCCAAGCCATAGTGCTGCCACTACAGAGGAGAAAGTTCCTCAGGGTGCCTCACTATCAACATCAGCAACACTTCAAATTTGCTCACCTCAAATGTCTGCTTTTCTATCAAAGTCTTTAACCCCTTCGACGCTGATGATGAGCTCAGCTCGTCATGAAGTACACCTCTCGTACGCTCATGACGAGCTGAGCTCGTCATGAACCGCGGGATTTTCGAATCTTCAGCGCACAGCGGGAAAATGCGCAGCACAGATGGTGTTAAGCGTTGGATTAGCACAGTGCTATCCACGTCGCGATAGAAAGGGACCAAGCCTTTTACCATTTCTACAGCAAAGTCTTTAAGCATAGGGTTAGCACAGTGCAATCCTTGCCGGGCTATAAAATGGCCAAAGGCTTTCACTACTCCAGGCACGGTATTGCAGCTTTGGATTGGTAAAATACTATCCAAGCCAACCTGAATGAATAAAAGTAACCCCTGACACGTGTTTCGCTCTCATTAGAGCTCTTCAGAGAGGTGCAGTTTTGTCCAGACACAAGCGAGCACCCAGAATAAGTCAAACCAATTTCCTTTCAGCCTTAGAGTGACACATAAATTATGCAAAAAAGAAGCAGAGAACTCTGGGTAGTTCTCAAGTTTAGGTGGAAAGCAGCTCCAGATTAGAGCACTCTCAACACCAGTGACACTCTAAATTTGCTCACCTCAAAGGTCTGCTTTTCTATCAAAGTCTTTAAGCGTAGGATTAGCACAGTGCAATCCATGCTGAGATAGAAAGGTACAAAGTTTTTTACCAATTCTATAGAAAAGTCTTTGAGCATAGGATTAGCACAGTGCTGTCCTTGCTGAGCTGTAAAATGGCCAAAGACTTTTACCACTCCAGCCACAGTATTACAGATTTGGATTGTTAAAATACCATCCAAGTCAACCTGAAATGAATATAATCATTCCCTGATATCTGTTTCATTCTCATTAGAGCCCTTCAGAGAGGTATAGCTTCATCCCGATACAAGGGAGCACCCAGTATAAGTTAAAACAATTCCCTATCAGGCATAGAGTGATGCATAAATTATGCATAAAAAGAAGCAGAGAACTGGTGGTAGTTCTCAGGTTTAGGTGGAAAGCAGCTCCAGTTTAGAGCACTCTCAACACCAGTAACAATCTAAATTTGCTCATCTTAAATGTCAGCTTTCCTATCAAAGTCGTTAAGCATAGGATTAGCGCAGTGCTATCCACACCAAGCTAGAAAGGGTAAAGTCTTTTTCCATTCCTACAGCAAAGCCTTTAAGCATAGAATTAGCACAGTGCTATCCTTGCTGAGCTGTAAAATGGTCAAAGCCTTTTACCACTCTGGGCACAGTATTACTGCTTTGAATTGGTAAAATACCATCCAAGCCAACCTGACAGGAATAAAGCCAACCCCTGACATGTGTTTTGCTCTCATTACAGCTCTTTAGAGAGGTATAACTTTGTACAGACACAAGGGAGCACCCAGTATAAGTCAAAAGAATTCCCTTTCAGGCATAGAATGATGCATACATTATGCAAAAAAAGAAGCAGAGAACTCTGGGTAGTTCTCAAGTTTAGGTGGAAAGCAGCTCCAGTATAGACCACTCTCAATACCGGTGAAACTCAAAACTTGCTCACCTCCATTGTCTGCTTTTCTATCATAGGCCCTTATTTATGAGGCCTTGCGTCAGTTTTGCGCCGCCGGTGCGTCACTATTTGTGACGCACCAGCGGCGTAAAATATGCGCCTTGTTGCGCCATATTTAAAAAGTGACGCATCTAGGTAGATGCGTCACTTTTTAAACCCCTGCGCCACATTATACCTGCGTCAGGTATAATGTATGCAGAGGGGCGTTCCCCCGCAAAAAGCCTCGTAATAGTGACGCAGTGAAATCTATGAGATTTCACTGCTCACTTTTAGGATGCTGTTGCGTCAAAATCTTGCGCCTGCCTCACAGCAGGCGTAAGACTGACGCAGACCCTTTCACATGGGGCTTTCCCCATGTGAAAGGACGCATTGCTGGAGTTGCGTCACTTTTGTGACACACTCCAGCAATGCGTCACTTTTGCGCTTACAGATACGTCAGAAATACTGACGTATCTGTAAGTCCTTGCGACATGATGCGTCATACATTAAATATGACGCATCATTGGTGTCGCAAGGAGTGCGCAGTGAAAAGTGACGCATCACTGTTTTCACGCAGCGATGCGTCACTTTTCATAAATGAGGCCCATAGTCTTTAAGTGTAGGATTAGCACAGTGCTATCCACGACGAGATAGAAAGGAACAAAGTATTTTACCATTTCTAAAGCAAAGTCTTTAAGCCATTTGAGCTGAGCAAGTGTCACTGGTGTTGAGAGTGCTCTATACCGGAGATGCTTTCCACCTAAATGTATTTATATATATATATATATATATACACTGATTAAACCAAAGGTTACAGGAATGTTATAGTTACGAAACTGAATTAAAAAAAGATAGTTATTTACTGAAAAAAACAAAGGTTACAGAGACCTTATAGATACGGTCAGGTGTCACTCGTATAAAGCCAGAGAAATTCAGCTGGTATAGTTAGTGAGCTAACTGTAGCTCGCTCCTCCTAAATGTACTGCTTATGACCTCACATATTACATCATTCATGACATGGTCTGTGACATCACTGATGACCTTTCAAATGACATCACCGATGACATAATCCAGTAACTGTGGCTGTTTTTTAAAAGTTTAAGTGTTAAATTATATACCACAGTTTATTGGATGATTCAGTGGGTGTGTGACTAACTGTATAAGTTAGAGATTAGGTGTCTCAGTGAATGTATGGGTGAGTGACTGGTTGTTTGAATGTCTGTATCTGTCTGCCAATTGGTGTCTAAGTAGATGTATGTGGGTGTGTGAGTTTCTGTATGGGTGAGTGACTGGTTGTATGAGTACCTTTATGGGTGTCTGAGTGTCTGTCTGTATGGCTTAGTGAGTGCATGTTGATCGGGCTGTATGGATAAGTGAGTGTACATGGCTGTGTTAGTTAGTGAGTGAAAGCATCAGTGGTATATGGGTGAAAGGCAGTATGGGTGAGTGATGGGGTATATGAGTAACTGAATGGTTCAGTGAGTGAATATGAGAGTGGTTAAATGGGTGAGTGTGTGCAGGTGTTAGTGACTGTATAGGTGAGTGAGTACATGTTAGTATCTGTATGAGTAAGTGAGGGGTTGTGTGTATAACTGTATGGGTGAGTAAGTGGCTATGTGATTGATTGTATGAGTGACTGAGTAGGTGCGTGAGTAGCTCTATGGGTGACTTTGCTCAGTGTGTGAGTGGCTGTATGGTTGTATGAGTGGATATACTTTAAATAAAGAGCAGTAGAGGGCAAAAACGTGCCAGATCACCCTCCAATAAAAATCCACAGCATACCCCCTCTGTTAAAGTGTATGTGTGCTACAACGAAGAAATGTGTAGAGAAAAGAGAAAGTATCTCACGTGCGCACCACCAGAGGAGCTGCTGGTAGGTTCTTTCTTGTTATACCACAGTAATTTAGACAAGGTTGAATAAAGTAACATATATTGAGAATTAGGTATATTGACCGGAATGTTAGAGATATAAAAAGTATTATCGGTACCAGCATTATCTTTATAGTGTCAAGGTGACCCCACCAGGACAAAATTAGAGGATTCCATCGGGACGTAAGCGAGCTCAATGTCGTGTGTAATTCCTTAAAGTTACGCCAGACAGTTTCTTCAATAGGTGCAGTAAACCATGAAGCCAACCTGCAAGTGGAGGAGCGGTTGTTGCACTTAAGTGTGCATGTCGGTTTGGCCAACCGTCCTGGGCTGGTCAAACAGTCATGCTCACTTAACATGTTCACCACCTGGCTGTGTTGCACAGCCTGGGTGGAAAACATGTACAGGCTCACACTCCCTGCCTGAGTGGCGAACCAGGGCGCTCAGACGTATCACAACGCTGCTGTCCTGCTGGTGACAGCTGCGTCGTGATTGGCTTAGGGGAGTTTTGGAGCCTGGGTGCGTTGACAGAAGGGATGGAGGAGAGGCAACAGCCGGCAGCCAGGTAAGAGAAATGTTATTCTTTTTCTAAACCCCGCCCTACCTCACCTGTACCATTCCTTGGCAGCCACCACTGTGTGGTTTACACAATCAGAGTAGCAGTAGACACTGAGGCAGAGCCACACATAAAGTGCTATCCAATAACAATGTAAAATTAAGTGCAGGAGCCTAGAGACACAGCAATGCCGGGGTGAACAGTGCTTCAGTAACTTCAGGAAATTAGCCATTTCCTCATCACCTTGAGGCACTGTGTGGTCAATCACGCTGCAAGCTCAATTTGTGTGAAGAAATCGAGTCCTTGCGGTAATGTGGGAAAAGTCAGAAGAGAGTATAGCTCCAGGTGCGTTGCACTTGGCAGGCCTGTAGTATATGCATTTATATTTGCTTTAACGTGGCCTCTCGGTCTTTGTTTTCTTAAATTATCAGTTTGGTAATTAGGGCAGCTCTAGAGTAAATTGTAAGATGTTTTCTTATTACATTACCTGTTTAAAGTATGTGCTGATAAGGGGGAAAATGGCATTAGGTGATTTTTAAAATTTTTGTATTGCTTGAGCAATAAAATACCAATATATATTCACTGTAAAAAACATAGGTTTCAGGCAGGTTATAGTTAGAAATTAACTATAACGTGTGTGTTTCTGTAAAGTTTAAACACGTTTTATATAAATAGGGAAAGGCATATTGAAGAATGAGTGGGTGTTAAGTGTCTGGATGGATGATTTAGAAGGTGCGTGACTGACTCTATAAGTGAGGGATTAAACATAATCAATCAATCAATCAATCACAGCATTTATATAGCGCACTACTCGCCCAGAGGGTCTCAAGGCGCTAGGGGAGGGAGTCCGCTACTGCTCGAACAGCCAGGTCTTGAGTTGTTTCCTGAAGGTGAGGTGGTCCTGGGTCAGGCGGAGGTGGGTCGGGAGGGAGTTCCAAGTCTTGGCGGCCAGGTAGGAGAAAGACCTTCCTCCTGTGGTGGCTCTTCAGATGCGGGGGACGGCGGCGAGGGCGTGGCTGGTCGATTGAAGCTGGCGGGTGGGAGTGTAGAAGTTGAGGCGGTCGTTGAGGTATCTTGGGCCTTGGTTGTGTAGGGCTTTGTGTGCGTGGGTGAGGAGACGGAAGGTGATTCTCTTGTTGACCGGGAGCCAGTGCAGGTCTCTCAGGTGTCCGGAGATGTGGCTGTGTCGGGGGATGTCGAGGATGAGTCTTGCTGAGGCGTTCTGGATCCGCTGAAGTCTCTTCTGGTGTTTGGCAGTGGTTCCGGCATTGAGGGAGTTGCTGTAGTCCAGTCGGCTGGTGACGAGGGCCTGGATGACCGTCTTCCTGGTCTCGGTGGGGATCCACCGGAAGATCTTACGTAGCATGCGCAGGATGTTGAAGCACGACGAGGAGACGGCGTTGACTTGTCTGGTCATGGAGAGGGAGGAGTCCAGGATGAAGCCCAGGTTGCGTGTGTGGTCTGTTGGTTTGGGTGCGCTGCCCAGTGCGGGGGGCCACCAGGAGTCGTCCCAGGCGGAGGGCGAGGAGCCCAGGATGAGTACTTTCGTCTTGTCTGAGTTCAGTTTCAGGCGGCTGTTCTTCATCCACTCGGCTACTTCTTTCATCCCTTCGTGTAGGTTGACTCTGGCGGTGGCGGGGTCGTTGGTGAGGGAGAGGATCAGCTGGGTGTCGTCAGCGTAGGAGATTATGTTGAGGTTGTGCTAGCGTGCGATGGCCGCAAGGGGGCTCGTGTAGACATTGAAGAGGGTGGGGCTGAGCGAGGAGCCTTGAGGAACGCCGCAGATGACTTCGGTGGCTTCTGATCTGAACGGGGGAGGCGGACTCTCTGTGTTCTTCCGGCGAGGAAGGAGATGGTCCATTCCAGTGCCTTCTCCTGGATTCCGACGTTGCTGAGGCGCTGCACTAGGGTGCGGTGGCAGACAGTGTTGAATGCCGCAGAGAGGTCCAGGAGGATGAGGGCCGCTGTTTCCCCGTTGTCGAGCAGGGCTCGGATGCCGCCAGTGGCTGCGATGAGGGCGGTCTCGGTGCTGTGGTTGGCCCGGAAGCCAGACTGCGAGAGGTCGAGGGATCTGTTCGTCTCGAGGAAGGCGGCCAGCTGCTTGTTGACGGTCTTCTCGGTGACTTTGGCCGGAAAAGGGAGAAGCGAGATGGGGCGGTAGTTTTTGAGATCGGTGGGGACCGCTGATGGTTTTTTCAGTAGAGCGCTGAGTTTGGCGTGCTTCCAGCTCTCCGGGAAGGTAGCGGTGTCGAAGGAGATGTTGATGATGTCCCGCAGGTGGGGTGCGATGACAGCGTTGGCCTTGTTGAAGACGTGGTGAGGGCAGGGGTAGGTTGGAGATCCGGAGTGGATTAAGCATGGGCGAATTTCGCGAATCTGGCGTTCGCGAATTTTGCAAATTTGCGAACTCGCAATCCGCAAAATCCGCGAATTCTCGCGAATTTGCGGATTTTTTTTGTGTGTTCGCAAGGATTTCTGCCAGTTCGCAAGGATTTCTGCCAGTTCGCGAGGGTTTTGTGCCAGTTCGCAATTGCGAACTTACATGTCGGCTCGCAACGGTCACGATTATGTTGTTTCTACGTCTGGTTCATTATCACAGGTTCCCAGAACCCTCTGTTTCACCCCTGCCACCCTCTGTTTTACCCATGCCATCCTCTGGTGCATCAATGCCACCCTCTGGTTCATCATCACTGTAGATTATGGGGGGAAAAGCAAGCACATCTGCCTGCTTCAACTGACATGAATTAATTTGGGGTTGATTTATTAATGTCTCACTGTTTTAAAATTCCAGTCTGGCACCTGCTTCCTTATCTGTAATTTGCTTTCTGTTGCAGTGCATTTTTTTTTCCAGGACCTTTGTGGCCTACTTGTAGCTATTCTATGAGCCTGCTGTGAGGGTCAGAGCAGGGTCATATAATTGTTGCAACTAGCAACTGAACTCTGGAGGGGCCCTTGTCAGGAAGCACTACAGGGAATGGTTACTAATGATGAGTTTGAACTTTTGAACCTGCTGAATGCTATTTTTGTGTTCGCAAGGATTTCTGCCAGTTCGCAAGGATTTGTGCCAGTTCGCGAGGGTTTTGTACCAGTTCGCAATTGCGAACTTATATGTCGGCTCGCAACTGTCACGATTATGTTGTTTCTATGTCTGGTTCATCATCAAAGGTTCCCAGAACCCTCTGTTTCACCCCTGCCACCCTCTGTTTTACCCATGCCATCCTCTGGTGCATCAATGCCACCCTCTGGTTCATCATCACTGTAGATTATGGGGGGAAAAGCAAGCACACCTGCCTGCTTCAACTGACATGAATTAATTTGGGGTTGATTTATTAATGTGTCACTGTTTTAAAATTCCAGTCTGGCACCTGCTTCCTTATCTGTAATTTGCTTTCTGTTGCGGTGCAATTTTTTTTTCCAGGACCTTTGTGACCTACTTGTAGCTATTCTATGAGCCTGCTGTCAGGGTCAGAGCAGGGTCATATAATTGTTGCAACTAGCAACTGAATTCTGGAGGGGCCCTTGTCAGGAAGCACTACAGGGAATGGTTACTAATGATGCGTTTGAACTTTTGAACCTGCTGAATGCTTTTTTTGTGTTCGCAAGCATTTCTGCCAGTTCGCAAGGATTTCTGCCAGTTCGCGAGGGTTTTGTACCAGTTCGCAATTGCGAACTTACACCGCACGCAGCAAAAAATCCACTGCGTGCGAATTTACGGGAAATTCGCGGATCTCGCGGATTGCGCATTTACCGAAAATCCGCAAAATCCGCGAGCGTAACGGATTTTCCGCCCATGCTTAGAGTGGATGGAGTTCCTCATGCGGATGGTGTCTTCGTTGCTGATCGGGGTCCAGGCGTGGAGGGTGGTGGTGGGGGGCGTTGGTGCGGTCGTTGGGTGCGTCGGTTGTATGCTGAAGCTGTTGTGTATGTCTGCGATCTTGTTGTGGAAGTAGGAGGCGAGGGTGTTGCAGAGGTCTTGTGATGAGGTGATGTCGTTGTTTCCGGCGTTGGGGTTGGAGAGCTCTTTGACGATGTTGAAGAGTTCCTTGCTGTTGTGTGCGTTGTTGTCCAGTCGTTCCTTGAATGCTGTTTTCTTGGTGGTGTGGATCAGTTGGTGGTGTTTTCGGGTGGCGAGCTTGAGGGTGGCCATGTTGTCTGGTGTTGGGTCTCTGCGCCAGGCTCTCTCGAGGGCTCGGCAGTTCTTCTTGGAGCTCTTGAGTTCGTTGATGAACCATGGGGCCTTCTTGCTGCCGGGTCTGCTAGGCGGGGTCCTCATAGGGGCGAGGTCCTCTGCGCAGTTGTTGATCCACTTCGTGAGGTTGTTGGCGGCCTGGCTGGGGTTCGCTGAGCTGGCGGGGGGGTCCTGGCTCAAGGATGCGGCAAGCTGGTCGGCAATGATCTTGTCCCAGCTCCCTGCTGCTGGTGAATTCACCAATAATGCAATCATGACGGACCGCATCCCGCAAGTTGGATATCTGAATGCTTTCACAGTACCGAACGTTCATTCACAGCCTTTTTATCTACTTTTGCCACTAATAGAGCTTAATATCACCGGACACCATCGTCTACAACTCTTGTATTTTTATATTCACCCCGCTTAGGTCTCACTTACTAACTACGTTTGGAGCCTCACACCATGTTATTAATTCACAATGATTATGAAACACTGATGGGGCTAAGAGAAGAGGCCACACTAAGTACATGAAACAAGACCACACCGATATAGGAATTTTTTATGGTCATATATTGCACACATGCATCCTCATGCATTAAATGTAGACATGTATATGTTTATTTCCAGACACATGTTCCCTTTTTTTTTTTTTTTTTAGATTTTATTTGGCAATTCACAAATGCAGACAAAAAACAATACTTTTTAGTCACCGAAAACAAATTTACAAAAAGAGAACAAAAACTACGAAACACAAAATGGAGAAAAGAGAGAAAGAAGAAAAATAAAAAAAACGAGAAAGAGAGCAAGATATTATTTACATAGGTGATTTCATTCTGGCTAGCATTTCTAGTATTTGCTCCAATTCTCAATTGGTTTCCAAATCTTAATACCACGTGCTTGAGCCCTCAACCCTTTACAGGCAAATATCGCTTTCTCTTGGTTATACATACCCAACAGTCTTGATAACCATATCTGAAAGTTGGGGGGATCTGTGTCTTTCCACCGTGCTGTTAATATAATACGAAAGACTGCTGACCCCAAAAAAAGCAGTGCTTCTTCTTCATTGGTATGTGATAGTGTATTATCATATCCCAAGATAAACAAGGAGGGGGATTCAGCGATTGGATGACTAAACACTTCTTGCCAGAAATCCATTATCATTTTTTTCAATAATACTAATTTTCCACACTCGTATAACATATGAATCAAATGTGCCGGGCAATTTCCACATCTAGGACATTCTGAATTAGCTCTTTTCCCCCAAGCGAAAAGTTTAGCGGGGGTGAAATATAGATCATATATGGTCTTATACAACTGTGCTTTTAAATTAGAAGACATAAACAGTTTTGTTGACAAAACCAATATCTTATCAATATCGACATTGGGATTATTTAATTTCCTTGACCAACCCTGCTCCACCACATCGACGTCATCAGATTGGCTGTCTATTAGTACATCATAAATCGTACCAATCCTAGTTGATGATCTTAATAGACAGTCAAGTAGAGGAACATTCTCCAGTGTAATATCTGCACACCTTAAGCCCAATATCGTGTTAATCTGAATGTACTTAAATACACTATTGCTATGAATAGAAAATTTAGATTGTAACTGTTGGAATCTTTGTCCAACAGGAGGGGACAGGAAGTCACCGAGAGTCGTGACTCCACATGTTTCCCATTTCCTGGCAATTGTATCATATATAGCTGGTGGCAGTATGGTAGAGTGCCAAAGTGATGTATACTTATTGTATTTCGTAATATTCAGTTGTTTTCTAATTTTTTTCCAAATACCCCAAACGCTCAGTATAGTCTTAAATTTAACTTTTTTGTAGTATGAGGGCTCAAGCTGTTTTACTAAAAGGCCTCTTGCCTTATCCCCGATAACTAGTTCGAATATTGAGGGAATATAACTCTCACCTACTTCGTTTCTCAGCGATCTTATATAAAACAGTGGCTTCATCTGATATAGTAGAGCTGCAAGCATATAGTACCCTAAGTTAGGTATTGCGAGACCGCCTCTTATGACGGGGAGAGAAAGAAAACGGATAGATCTCCTTATCTTCCCGTATCCCCATATAAACTTACTCATCTGAGATTCGAGGATCTTAATGGTTTTGTCATCCACCAATAGCGGGATCGCACGGAACAAATAGAGAACCCTAGGTAGAGTGTTCATTTTAAGGAAGTTACTTCTTCCAATGATTGAGAGATGTATACCATCTATCCGCTTTAAATCTGTTGTTATTTTCTGTACTAGTGGATCATAGTTTATTTTAATAATCTCATCAATTTTAGAGGATATACGGACTCCCAGATATACCGCGCTATCTACTTTCCTAGGGTCTATAAATTGGGTATTTTGTGTACATATAACCATCGTTTTATCCGTATTTAAGGAATATCCCGAAACCTGACCAAAAGCATGAGTAATTCGTTCAATTTCCGTTATTGCCTCCTTGGGGTGTGATGTTACTACCGCCACGTCATCGGCATAGGCCAATACTTTAGTGTCGAATGGACCAAGAGTTATTGGTCGAATTGCCTCGGTGTTTAATAATTTTATAATGAGGGGATTTATATACAGTGCGAAGAGGATAGGGGAGCATGGGCACCCCTGCCTAGTCCCACGGGATATATCAAAAAGACTCGATTCCTGACCCATCGCCAAAACTCTGGCCCTAGGTGAGAAGTACATTGCTTTTAAAGATTTAATTAGACATGGTCCCATGTTATTATACTCTAGCACTGCCCACAAAAAAGCCCATGAAACCCGGTCAAAGGCCTTCTCGGCATCCAGGAGGACCACCGACATCCGGCCCCCCGTGACAGCCATGGCATCAAACAGGGCGATGACCCGTCTAGTATGGTCCGTAGTGTCCTTACCCGGAATGAAACCATGCTGCCACGGGGAGACCAGAGACTCGATCGTCCCCCTGAGCCGATTAGCCAGGATCTTAGAGTATAGCTTCGAGTCTGAATTGATCAGAGAGATCGGTCGATAGGATGATGGCAATTTGGGAGATTTATCTTTTTTTGGAAATACCACGATGTTCGTTTCCAACCATGATCTAGGAGGTTTACCACTAACTTGAACTCCAATAAATAGATCGAGGAGAATAGGAATTATAATACTATCCAAAATTTTATAGAGCTCAAGGGGAATTTTGTCGGGACCTGCTGCCTTGCCCGAGGCCAGTTCTGCTAAGGCTAGTCTTACTTCACTCAGGGTTATATCCCTTTCTAGGTCTTGTTTAGTAGCCATATCTAACCCTGAGATACTTCCTGATTCAACAGCCCATCCGGCCACTTCGTTTTGAATTGCTTTGAGGTCGAGAGAGTCCTCATTATTATACAGTTTCTTATAGAAATTCTTAAAAACTTCTAATATTGCTTCTGGTGTTGTATGTTCTTGTCCCTCAGACTCAATGCACACAATTGAATTAAGAGATTGTTTTTGTCGCGTACTGAGTGCTAGTTGCTTCCCTACCCTCTCTCCAGTTTCATAAATCTCATTGCGGTGGGATTGATACGTCTCAGCTGCCTTTTGAGTTAGTTTGCTATTTATCGCTGCCTTGAGGATCGTCATTTCTCTCAAAATTGAATCCCCCTCTCCATCCTTGCCACCCTGAGCAATTATAGCAGTATGCCTCTCTTCTTTCCTAGCTAAGTTTTGTAGTTGTATATCATTTAACATAGCAATTTCTCTTCTGTGCCTGGCGACGTAGCTAATTGTCTCCCCCCGTATCGATGCCTTAAAACAATCCCATACCGTATTTCTGGATGAGCTATATCTATTACAATCGAAAAATCCTTGAGCCCATACTTTAATATGATCAGTATATCCCCTATTAACAAGGAGTTTTCGATCGAATGTCCAGCTTGTCCGAGGTCTAGCCATATAATCTATATTTATATAGAGTACTAACGGATTATGATCCGCTATGAGTTTCGGTAATTTACAAATTCTTGCCTGGCTAGCCCTGTTACTAGACAACCAGATGTAATCTATTCGGACATATTTTTTATGAGGACACGAGAAATATGTGTATCCTGGATCTTGTGGCTGTTTCAGATCCCATATGTCGGATAGACCTAAACTTTCCTTTAATTGAAAAAGAGCGCTATAAACTTTAGGCTTACGGCCAGTATATTTGTCACGGGATTGATTATAAGCGCATTCCATTTTCGGCAGGGAGATATTGAAATCACCACAAAAAATAAGTGCTTGGGGCCACGATGACAACTCTGTCTCGAGATCAAAAAATACAGAAGGATCGTCCTCATTTGGGGCATAAATAGAGCATATTGTAATCCCCTGCTTAAGCTCAACTATAACCCATCTGCCCAGTGAGTCAGCAGCTACGCGTTTTGGTTCACCCAAAAAAGGTTTAGCCAATATAGCAACCCCTCTAGTCCTTGAGGTATGAGAGGTACATCCCAACAATTTGAATCCAGGGACCCTTAATACTCCCCTTTCATCCCAAGGAATATGAGTCTCTTGAAGACATACAATATCGAACGCATTCTGTGTAATTATCCCACACATTTGCTCTCTTTTTGTCCTATCATTGAGGCCAGCCACATTCCAGGAGCAAAGTTTTATCCTAGCCATATTATGTTTTGTTTTTTCCCCCATTCCTGATCCACTATATTGTCAAACAAAGCTTTATTTTCCCAGTTAGAAATACAAATTTTTTTTCTGATTCTGCTTCTGCTTCTACATTCATGATTGCTTTTTTTAGATTTTTTCCCCCAGCTGCTCCCCCGCCCATTCCCACCCTCTTGCCCTTCCCTCCCCCCCACCCTCCAAAAACAAAGGCAATTAGACTCCATTAGAGTCTGTGGTGATGTGCGTGCGTTGTCACTCTGGTGCTCCCAGTCCAACAGTTAATACTTATTCATAAGGTCCTAATCCCATAAGTGAAAAGTGACCAGAAAGAATTTGTAGAGGGTGGACTGGGCAAGATGGCGGCCGCCTGAGACCGCAGTGCAGGTCACTCAGTGCTCTCGGTCAACTCGAAGGAAATTTGACCCTAATGAGCGTAGAAAACTGAAGCAAATGAAGCGATCCTGAGCGAAAAATACCAAATACCGAATAGACCACAACCTAAAGACATTAAGGGAAGCTGAAGGTCTGTATTTGGTTTACGCTAAATCACAGTCGGGGAACACAAGATGCCCCACGCATAATGACTGCAGACACCCTCTACAAAGAACAGACCACGCACGTAAAGAGCCAAGTAAGGAACCAGCTCCCCATATTGGCTAAGGCACTTGGACTCGCTGTCATACAGTACTACTTCCAGCATATCAGTAACCACAGAAGCCTCTGCCTGACCCACCTGTGTTCCGCCGTGGGATCAGATGCAGACCCGCAGCCTGGTTTGACGCCGGAGCCTACGGAGCCGAGTGTGCCGGGTGACCGCGATTGCGGTGTTGGTATGGCGCCGAAGAGTGCAGCAGCGGCTGCTGCAAAGGCGAGAGCAGCGCGACTCGCTCAGCGCGAAAATATGGAGGCCTCGGTTAGGGGAGGTGGAGGCGGAGTGAGGAGTCCGGCAGCCGGGGGGGCCCTTGAGAAGACGCCTGGCAAGTCGGCTACTGGCGCCGCTCGGAAAGGCGGGCAGAATACTCCCTCTGTCGCCGACTTCCTCCGCAAACCCCCAGGGAAGCTCCTTCCGGGGCAAGCTGTGCAGAGTCAGTCAAGCGCAGAGCTCAGACCTCAGACGCCGGCAACAGAGACTGCTCTGTGTGAACCAGCTGGTGCCATGACAAACGAAAGGGCTCCACACAGACGAGCAGGGACAGAAGGAGGAATCACGCAGGACAAAACGGTGAGCGAGGACAATGTCAATATCAGTGTCAATGCTAATATGGGATGCAAGGGTAAAACGAGCAGCATGAATAAAAAAGCACTGGTAACTGCAAATGCCTTAAATAATACAGTTTCAAATGAACTGCCTGATTCTTTAATACAAACCAATTTGCTGACACCTGGATCTATAGTTACTGAGAGTGTGAATGACATCTCTAGGGGGGCAAATGCTGTATCAACTCAATCAGACTCACGCGTGATACCAGTGGATATGGATGTTGGGTTGGTCATACTTCCCGGGACTAATGTACAAACAGATAGTCAGCACAACGGAATAAGTATTGTCACTGAAACTCCTGCTGAACCTAGAACTTGCACTCTGGAGCCAATAAACCCAGTTCCAGCTATAGTTGAGCCTACGGACACCCAAACAAACTGGCAGACAAAATCTCAGGCTGCTCTTCATCTGGATCGTTTGGGGCATGAGGAACATGAGGAACATGAGGAACAAGGGGTGGCTCTCCCAGCAGAATCACACAGTCAGAGCGATATTGAAGCTGATGGTGAAGATGATACAGATAAGGACAGAGACTGGGAAATGGATAAGGAAAGAGATAAGGATAAGGATCCGAGTGATTTCTATTCCTTTTCAGATGAGCTTGGTTGGACATCAGGTTCAAATCTAGGTGACTCTAGTGATGATGAAACTAGCATTAAGGCTGTGAAAACTGCTCAAAAAATCTTACATAGACACAGAAGGAGCCAACAAGACACAGACGAATTAACATGGGACTACGCAACTACAAGTAGTATACCACCGCCAGCTGCGTTAGCGACCCAACAACCAGATTTTGGGACTCCAACTGCGACTGATAAATCCGCCCCTACAATTGAGACGGTGCTGCTAGCTATTGCGGCACATCGAGAAGAGACTTCTCAAGATGGGCGGAAGGCACAAGCGGAGCTACGAAAAGTTCAGGGAGTGGTCCGCAAACTATCAAGGAAAATTACTTCATTTAATGATCGTATGACTGAGGTAGAAGCAAGGGTGGTCGTTAATGAATCCGAGATCGCTGTAAATCGCGAACAGATTGACAACCATGAGAAGGGGCTTACTGATGTGATGTGGAAGCTCGAAGATATGGAAAACCGCTTACGCAGAAATAATCTGAGAGTCCTAGGTGTTCCAGAAGGAGCGGAGGGAGCGGACGCCCGCCCCTTTTTGGTCAAACTATTTCAGGACTCCCTACCAGAACTGTCAGCCTGGAATTGGGACCTAGAGATCCAGCGTGCACATCGCGTACCTCTCACCATGAGAAATGCCCCGAAACCCGGTGCATATCCGAGAGCTATACTCGTATACTTCGGGAATTTCATGCTGAGACAGGCAATATGGGAAAAAGCACGTCCAGAGTCAAAAAAAACTAGCGGGCAGATAACCTATTTTGTATGCCCTGACTTCTGTCACACCACAGTTGAGCGAAGGTGGCGCTTGCGCCAGCTCATAAAACCTTTTCAAGACAAGAAGCTCCAGGCATACCTAAATAATCCTGCTAGGCTGAAAGTGATTAATGGTACCCAGATTAAGTTTTTTACCTCAGAGGTTCAGGCAAAAGAGTATTTAGATAGCCTTCCATGAGGTGGAAAAGACGAGACTAAAACCTTTTATATTTGATTGCTCACGCTGCATTTTTGACACATGTTCCCTGAGCAAGGATTGATATAGCCGAAATGCATTGGATAAAGTTATCACATGTATTTGGATTATGAATTAACATAAGATAGGGTTGAATTTCAACTCGAATTATGAAAATCGAAAAATAAAACTATTTGATCTACAACAAATGGAATAGTTGAAAGACTGTTTTTTAACTATTTCAGTGAAACTTAAGATTGAACAATTGAACCCCATCCGGGGACACTGTAGTGACCTGGGGACGCTACCCAATCTGAGGGGAACGCTTCTTCAAGTGGGCTCAATTATGTAACATCGCTCTAGTGAAATACTTTTCCTAAGTCTAGAGGCACGGAAACAAACTATGCTAAAAGCGAATCCGTGAAACTGCAACAGACTTGTTTGTAAAGGATGATACAAAACGAGGCAATGCATAAATTCCCCATCATGTGGGGGTGGTGCTGGGGTAGTGTTTTAGGATTTAGGGTAGCGCAGTGGTGTTTGGGTAGTGTAGGGGGTTGTGCTGGGGTAGTGTTTTAGGGTTTAGCGTAGCGCAGTGGTATTAGGGTAGTGTAGGGGGGCATGTTGGGGTAGTGTTTAGGGTTTAGGGTAGTGCAGTGGTGTTTGTGTAGTGTAGGGGGTAGTGTTTTAGGGTTTAGGGTAGTGCAGTGGTGTTTGGGTAGTGTAGGGGTCGTGCTGGGGTAGCTGTAAGGTTTATGGTGGTGCAATGGTGTTTGTGTAGTGTAGGGGGTCGTGCTGGGATAGTGTTTTAGGGTTTACGGTAGTGCAGTGGTGTTTATGTAGTGTAGGGGGTCATGCTGGGGTAGTATTTTAGGGTGTAGGGTAGTGCAGCGGTGTTTGGTTAGTGTAGGGGGTCGTGCTGGGGGTAGTGTTTTAGGGTTTAGGGTTGTGTAGTGGTGTTTGTGTGGTGTAGGGATTGTGTTGGGGTAGTGTTTTAGGGTTTAGGGGAGTGTAGTGGTGTTTGTGTAGTGTAGGGGTTGTGTTGGGGTAGATTTAAGGTTTAGGGTAGTGCAGTGGTGTTTGTGTAGAGTACGGGTCGTGCTGGGGTAGATTTAGAGTTTAGGGTAGTGTAGTGGTGTTTGTGTAGTGTAGGGGGTCGTGCTGGGGTAGTGTTTTAGGGTAGTGCAATGGTGTTTGGGTAGTGTAGGGGGTCGTGCTGGGGCAGATTTAGGGTTTAGGGTAGTGCAATGGTGTTTGGGTAGTGTAGGGGGTCGTGGTGGGGTAGTCTTGTAGGATTTATGGTAGTGCAGTGGTTAATGGGTAGTGTAGGTGGTCATGCTGGAGGTAGATTTATGGTTTAGAGTAGTACAGGGGTGTTTGTGCACTGTAGGGGGTCGTGCTGGGAGTAGATTGAGTGTTAAGGGTAGTGCAATGGTGTTTGTGTAGTGTTGGGGGTCATGCTGGGATAGTGTTTCAGGGTGCTGCAGTGGTGTTTGGGTAATGTAGGGGGTCGTGCTGGGTTAGTGTTTTAGGGTTTAGGGTAGTGCAGTGGAGTTTATGTAGTGTAGGGGGTCGTGCTGGGGGTAGTGTTTTAGGATTTAGGGAAGTGCAGTGGTGTTTGTGTAATGTAGGGGTCATGCTGGGGGTTGTGTTTTAGGGTTCAGGGTAGTGCAATGGTGTTTGTGTAGTGTAGGGGGTCGTTCTGGGGTAGATTTAGGGTTTAGGGTAGTGCAGTGGTGTTTACGTAGTGTAGGGGGTCGTGCTTGGGGTAGATTTAGAGTTTAGGGTAGTACAGGGGTGTTTGTGTAGTGTAGGGTGTCGTGCTGGGCTAGTTTTTTAGGGTAGTGCAGCGGTTTTTGGGTAGTGTAGGGGGTCATGCGGGAGTAGATTTAAGGTTTAGGGAAGTGCAATGGTGTTTGGGTAGTATAGGGGGTCGTGCTGGGGTAGTGTTTTAGGGCATAGGGTAGTGCATTGGTTAATGGGTAGTGTAGGGGTTCATGCTGGGGGTAGTGTTTTAGGGTTTAGGGTAGTGCAGCGGTGTTTGTGTAGCGTAGGGGTAGTGTTTTAGGGTTTAGGGTAGTGCAGTGGTGTTTGTGTAGTGTGTGGGGTGGTGCTGGAGGTAGTGTTTTAGGGTTTAGGGTAGTGCAGTGGTGTTTGGGTAGTGTAGGGGGGCATGCAGTGGGTAGTTTTTTAGGGTTTAGGGAAGTGCAGTGGTGTTTGTGTAATGTAGGGGTCATGCTGGGGGTTGTGTTTTAGGGTTTAGGGTAGTGCAATGGTGTTTGTATAGTGTAGAGGGTCGTGCTGAGGGTAGATTTAGGGTTTAGGGTAGTGCAGCGGTGTTTGTGTAGTGTAGGGGTAGTGTTTTAGCGTTTAGGGTAGGGCAGTGGTGTTTGTGTAGTGTATGGGGTCATGCTGGAGGTAGTGTTTTAGGGTTTAGGGTAGTGCAGTGGTGTTTGGGTAGCGTAGGGGGTCATGCAGTGGGTAGTGTTTTAGGGTTTAGGGAAGTGCAGTGGTATTTGTGTAATGTAGGGGTCATGCTGGGGGTTGTGTTTTAGGGTTTAGGGTAGTGCAATGGTGTTTGTATAGTGTAGGGGGTCATGCTGGGGGTAGATTTATGGTTTAGGGTAGTGCAGTGGTGTTTGGGCAGTGTAGGGGGCCGAGCTGGGGGTAGATTTAGGGTTTAGGGTAGTGCAATGGTGTTTGGGCAGTGTAGGGGGTCGTGCTGGGGGTAGATTTAGGGTTTAGGGTAGTCCAATGGTGTTTGTGTAGTGTTTGCAGGTTCGTGGTTGGGATTAGTGCTTTAGGGTTTAGGTAGTTCAATGGTGTTTGTGTAGTGTAGGGGGTCGTGGTGGGGGTAGTGTTTTAGGGTTAAGTATAGTGCAGTGGTGTTTGTGTAGTGTAGAGGGTAGTGTTTTAGGGTAGTGCAGTGGTGTTTGGGTAGTGTAGTAGGCCGTGCTGGAGGTAGATTTAGGGTTTAGGGTAATGCAGTGGTGTTTGGGTAGTGTGGGGTTCATGCTGGGGTAGTGTTTTAGGGTTTGGGAAGCACAGTGGTGTTTGTGTACTATAGGGGTAGTGTTTTTTGTTTAGGGTAGTACAGTGGTGTTTGTGTAGTGTAGGGGTCGTTCTGGGGTAGTGTTTAAGTTTTAGGGTAGTACAGCAGTGTTTGTGTAGTGTAGGGGGTCGTGCTGGGGGTAGATTTAGGGTTTAGTGTAGTGCAGTTGTGTTTGTGTAATGTAGGAGGTCGTGCTGGGTAAGTGTTTTAGGGTTTAGGGTAGTCCAGTGGTTTTTGGGTAGTGTAGGGGTTGTGCTGGGGCAGATTTAGGTTTTAGGGTAGTGCAGTGGAGTTTGGGTAGTGTAGGGGTCGTGCTGGGGGTAGATTTAGGTTTTAGGGTAGTGCAGTGGTGTTTTTGTAGTGTTTGTGGGTTTGTGCTGGGGGTAGTATTTTAGGGTTTAGGGTAGTACAGTGGTGTTTGTGGTGTGTAGGGAGTCGTGCTGGGGATAGTGTTTTAGGGTTTAGAGTAGTGCAGTGGTAATTGTTTAGTGTAGGGGGTAGTGTTTTAGGGTTTAGGGTAGTGCAGTGGAGTTTGTTTAGTGTAGGGGTCGTGCTGTGGGTAGTGTTTTAGTGTTAAGGGTAGTGCAGTGGTGTTTGTGTAGTGTAGGGGTAGTGTTTTAGGGTTTAGTGTAGTGCAGTGGTGTTTGGGTAGTGTAGGGGGTCTTGCTGGGGGTAGATGTAGGGTTTAGGGTGGTGCAGTGGTGTTTGGGTAGTGTAGGGGGTTGTGCTGTGGTAGTGTATTAGGGTTTAGGGTAGTACAGATGTGTTTAGGTGGTGTAGGGGGTCATGCTTGGGTAGTGTTTCACTGTTTAGGGTAGCGCAGTGGTGTTTGGGTAGAATAGGGAGTGATGCTGCGGGTAGTGTTTTAGGGTTTATGGAAGTGCAGTGGTGTTTGTGTAGTGTAGGGGCTCGTGCTGGGGTTGGTGTTTTAGGGTTTAGGGTAGTGCATTGGTGTTTGAGTAGTGTAGGGGGCAGTGTTCACCAGGCAGTTAACGGGAACTCTACTGCTGGTAATGAAAGTGATTGTTCAGTCTGCATGTCAGAATTTTCAAATTAAATTGAAGAGGATTTGAGATCTCTCCTAAAACATGCCCTAATTTTTCTTTCTACAACACTAACCATAATTTCTATGACAAAATGAAACCCCTCATTTTGTTCCTTTTTTAAAATAAATGTTTTAAGTGTTACCAGTTTAGTCCAATCAAGATGGCTTCAGGTGTGCCATAATTTTGTCATAAGGTAGACTATTAGCGCTCTAGTTGTTCTTTAGAACACTCTGGGTAGCTGCAGTAGAACACAAAGGAATCAACTGCCAGGCTGCTTCTGTTGAAATATAACAGGAAGATATTTGAGATTTCACTTAAAACATGTCCTAATTTTTCTTTCCACAGCACTAACCATAATTTTTAGAACAAAATGAACCCTCTCATTTTATTCCTTTTCAAATTAAATGTTTCAAGTGTTATCAGTTTATTCCAATTAAGATGGCTTCAGGTGTGCCATACGTTTGTCATTAGCAAGGCAGTTAGCACTCTAGTTGTTCTTTAAAACACTCTGGGAATCTGTAGTAGAACACAAAGCAATCAACTGACAGGCTGCTCCTGTGGAAATATAACAGGAAGATATTTGAGATCTTACTTAAAACATGCACTAATTTTTTTTTCTACTGCACTAACTATAATTTCTATGACAAAATAAACCTCCTTATTTTGTTCCTTTTTTAAATTAAATGTTTAAAGTGTTACCAGTTTATTCCAATCAAGATGGCTTCAGGTGTGCCATAATGTTGTCAATAGTAAGGCAGTTAGTCCTCTAGTTGTTCTTTAAAAATCTCTGGGAAGCTGCAGTAGATGATCCGGGCCCCAGGGCAGAACCGAGTAGGTGTGAATGCGGCGAGCCTCCCAGCAGCAAGTGTGACTGAGAGTGAAAATGTGCCCTACCCTGTGAGCCCAGGAAGCGTTTTGCACCATGAAACAATAAACTCCACCTGATGATTAGCAGGAGTCCTATGGACGGGTATAACAGTGAGTTATTCTGAGGAGAGTAATAATATTTGATCTTCTCTTTTGTTATTTCCTAACGATGTGGGCAGGCCTTAGCGTGTCTGGACCCCCGTAGGATTTGTTCCTTTTTTTATAATCTGGTCCCGAAGAAAGCTGAGCTGACTATAGCACTTCCAGCAGAAACATGTTGACCAATTCACTTTTTAAGGCCCTGGATGAAAATTAAAAAAGTCCAGTGACCTCACAGTTTTTAATGTGAACAACTGGCCCCTAATAAAGTTTTTTGAGGCACAGTTGTGATCTTTTATCACACACCCTTACACTGATCACTTCCTACACACATACCAGCTCCGCTGCACTTGCAGGCGTGGTAGCACACAGGTGGTGATAGTCGGCCCCCCCTGTGACCGAACCCCATGATGAAGCATGTCACCTCTAGGGTGAGTGAGGGTTCTTTTAGAAAATAAATAATTTTCCATTCCCTCCCACATCATTTATGACCACTCACATGTAGGTAGATTTCACCTTTTGTTTAACTAGATATAGGTTTTCACCTGTGTCTGACTAGCGCTCTTTTGTTGTTAATAGAAGCTGCAGTAGAACACAAAGGAATCAATTGACAGTCTCTGCCCTTGTTGGATGTACATGTTTTACTGAGAATGTCAGACTTCATTATCACATGACTGAGAAGATAATGTGAATTTACTGAACATATTCTCTCATTTTAGCTTCTGGAGCACCTTCCTAACCTCTATAGGACAAACATGGGAAAATAGTTTTCTCTCAAACATGATTTATGATATCCCATTAGAAGGCTTTTTCACATGGTAAAATCACCTTAGAACACACCACAATTCCTAAAATGAGTATGGTTCCATCAACAAATGATTTATAATGTAACTAAAGTCTTAAAACCTTCTATTAACTACAATGCTTTTTAATTAGGTGCCAACATGTATATTGGTCCCAGGATCGCTGCCAAAACTTCTTGGATGAAGTGCTGACAGCCAATCAGATCTCACGATGAGATGTGTCATTGAGCTCCGCCCACATGTATATATGTACTTTTTCCTTTAATATCTAAGAAACTACTGAACAGATTTACACATTTTTGAGCAAAAGGCACGAGTGTGAACTAAGGACTACCTCTTTGCCAAATTTGGTGTAATTCCGTTCAGCAGTTCGGGCTGTAGCTGCGGCTAAAGGCATGGGGAAAACACGTTTTGGGACCCCCATTTTTTCTTGGCCCCTGCTTCAGGTATCATCCCGAGACTTACAGGATAGGAGCGGAGTTGACCTGACCATTAGGTGTGAACATTTTGCAAAGAT
This sequence comes from Lissotriton vulgaris, assembly GCF_964263255.1. Taxonomy (NCBI): domain Eukaryota; kingdom Metazoa; phylum Chordata; class Amphibia; order Caudata; family Salamandridae; genus Lissotriton; species Lissotriton vulgaris. The sequence continues at coordinate 506,756,867 of NC_141694.1, forward strand.
TCGTCAACCAGCCCCAAAGTTATTTCAAATAGAATGTTGAGGATTTGCTATGGAAAATAGGTCCTAACTATAACTACCTAAAAAAAAAAAATATATATATATATATATATATATATATATATATATATATATATATATATATATATATATATATATATATATATATATATATATATATTATGTTCACTGAAAAATACATAGGTTTCAGGCCTTATATAGTTAGGAATTAGCATTTAAATAACCATTGAAATTGCTCCTATATAGTTATTTATTTATTTATTTATTTTTGAAGTTTTATATAGCGCGGACAAGATCTTTGCAGATATCAGAGCGCTTTACAGAGACAGGAGGTAGGGTAGACAAACTCTTGAAAACAATATAATATTCGGTACTGAGTGAGTTGCAAAGTAGGGTAGCAATCGCACAAGAGTATACACACTAATAACAATCAGTAAACAATAATATAGAAGCCGTGCAATGTCGAATCGAATAATATTATAGCACCCCAGAGGGTGGGTAAACACATTGTTGAGAACAGTATAGTAGTCAGTAATAAGTCAATTGCAAGTTAGTGGAGCACTCAAATCATAGTGTAAACCCTAATAAACAATCTGGAAACCAATAATATAGCATCCGTGCAATGATTTTGATCCAGTAGCAATCAAAAAAGAGTCTAACATAGATAAACATTCAGGTAGCCGATAATATAGGAGCCGTGTAATGTCATTGTTCCAGTAGCAATGGGGTTCAGGTGAACTTAGCCATAATGATGGCTTTTACCTCTTTCTTGAAGAGTACAGTGGAGGGGATAAGCCTAGTTTCTGGTAGGAGTGCATTCCAGATCCTGGGTGCCATTCCTGAGAAGGAGCGTTTGTATGTTTTTTCCTTCCGGAATCTACGAGGTTTCAGGAGGAGATTTTTTTGTGCTTCTGTTGGATCTTGAGCCTCCTGATATAGTCAGCTTGTGAGTGAGGTAGTTGGGTGACTTGTGGTGTACGGCCGAGTGTGTCATACAGGCAATTTTCAGCTGAACTCTGGCTTCAAAAGGCAGCCAGTTCAGGGCTTTTAAGTCAGGGGATATATGCGAGTGTTTTCTTGAACCAGTGATGAGTCTCGCGGCCGCGTTCAGGGAGGCTCTTAGGGGTGCCGTTGTTGTTAGGGGGAGCCCACTGAGAGCCACAATTCCGTAGTCTATGCGAGGAATGACTAGGGCTTGTACAACAGTTTGGAAGACCTTGGGTGGTAGGAAGGGTTTGAGTTTTCTCAGCGTGTTGATTTGGAAGTTGGCTCCCTTAGTTGCTTTGCTAATATGCTGCTGCATGTCGAGATTGGAGTCAAGTGTGATGCCAAGGGATTTCGCAGAGTCCACGATGGTGGGCTGGACATTGAGTGCAGTTAGATGATTGAGCCAGGTTTGGGTGATGGTGATGGCTTTTTTCTCAGGAGGTGAGATCAGAAGGAACTCAGTTTTCAGAGCATTTAGTTTGAGGTGATTATCGGCCAGCCATGCTTGGGTGTTTCTTAGTGTGGCATTCAAATGTTTGATGTCTTCAGGGGATTGTAGCTTGAGGTAGAGTTGAGTGTCATCGGCGTACATATGGAAGTGTACATTTGATGCTTGAAGCAAGGTAGTGAGTGGTTCCATGACGAGGTTGAACAATGTGGGGGATAGGGAGGAACCTTGAGGGACGCCTAGTGTTATGGGCACATGTGAGGACAATGCATTGTTGATCTTGAACTTCTGAGACCGGTTGTGCAGAAAGGATGTGAACCATTTGAGAACAGTCCCGTATATGCCCATTCTGGTATTTAACAGCTCCAGTAGATTCTCGTGTTTGACTGTATCAAATGCTGAGGAGAGATCAAGAAGGATGAGGAGGCAGGACTCATTGTGATCAAGGATTTGGAGGGCGTCATCAATTATGTGTGTCATAGCCGTTTCCGTGCTATGTTTTGCTCTGAATCCTGATTGAAGACAGTTGAGGAGGTCAAACTGATCAATGTGTTTTGTCAGTTGGAGTTGTACGCATTTTTCTAGCAATTTGGCCAGAGTGGGGATATTGGTGATAGGTCGGTAATTGTTTAGGTCAGCCGGGTCAGCTGTGGGTTTCTTGAGTATAGGCGTGACTTGCCCTATCTTGAGGGAGTCTGGGATGAGTCCTTGTTGAAGGAAACAGTTGATGATTTTAGTCCAGAGTGGGAGAAGCAGGGGGGTGAGGGCTTTAACAGCATTGGCAGGTAGGGGGTCTGTGAAGTGATTGGCGGGCTTCAAGGTGTCGAGCAGCTTGTGAATTGATTCTTCAGTAGAGGTGTCGAAGGACGTCCATGAAGCGTTATTTTTAGGTTGAGTGTTAGTTATGCATATGGAGCAGGAGTATCGACTTACATCCTTGAGGAGATCACTTCTTATCTTGTCGGTCTTTTGCTTGAAGAAAGCAGAAAAGTCTTTGCAACTTGGAATATCCTTTGCTGAGCTGTTAGGTTGTAGAGGTTGCGTCTTGGTTTGGGTTTTGACTAACTCGAACAGCTTTCTTGGTCGGTTTTTTGCTTGATCCAGCTGTTGACTAAAGAAGACTGATTTCGTCGTGCATTTGATTTTTCTGAAGTAGGCGTTTCTCTTACTCTTGAGCATTCTAAGGTGCAGTGCTGAGGGGTCAGATCTCCATGTGCGCTCTGCCATGCGCATAGCACGTCTGTCTTCATTGAGTCTACCATCATACCATGGGTTTGAGTTCTTGGTGGCGACTCTCTTCATTTGCAGGGCTGCGGCTTCATTGATTATTGTAGTCATAGTGTCTAGGTAGAGGTCGGTCAGAGAATGTACATCAGAGACGCCCGTCGGGGGAAGAAGGAGACTGCCTGTGTGGGCAGGCAAGGAGTTTGGATTAAGATTCTTCATGTCCCTCTTCGAGATCTTGGTTTTGGCAGGTTAAGCCGGGTTAAGTTTGACCTTTTCGTTGATGAAGAAGGTGATGATGTGGTGGTCTGACCAGTCACAGGGTTTGATTGCTTCCAGCTGGGTAGAGTCTTCTTTGGCGATGATAAGGTCAAGGATAGAGCCTTTTTCATGTGTTGGATGGTTGCAGATTTGGGTGAGGTCAAGCGCGTTGAGGAAAGTCTTAAGGCTATTCACCACAGCGTCTTTCTGGTCGTTCCAGTGGAGGTTGAAGTTTTCCAAGTAGATTTGAGTGATCTGTCGACCGGCGTTGGTGGATATCGTGTCCATGAGTTGTTGGGAGAAGGTGAGGTTGTCCCCGGATGGATGGTAGATGACATGAAGGGAGCATACCGGTTTGCCCTCGCTAGAAATATCGAGGCAGATGAGTTCACAGGAGGTGAAGGAGGGGGAGGGACCTTTAGTGACAACAAGGTTGCTCCTATAGATGCATGCGATTCCCCCGCTCGTCTTGCCATTTCTGTTGAGTCTAATAATGTGATAGTTGGGGGGACTAGTATGTCCATTATAGGTGTGGAGGCTTCAGTTAGCCACGTTTCAGTCAGAATGGCTAGATCGAGGTCCATTGATAAGATGAGATCCGCGATGCCGGAGGAGTGTCTCGGGCCGATCTGCAGTTGAGCAGGATACACTTTAGTCTGGGGGTGAGGAGAGTGGGTGAGTGTCCTAGGGAGAGGGGGACTTTTCTGAGATTACTGGGGACGGAGCTTCTATTGCTCAGTGTGGGGGGCCTGAGGGGATTTGTGAGAATCGTGGGTATGGGAAGGTGTGTGGTGGGTGGGAGTTTTGTGGGACCTGGGCCATATGATCGGAGTAGAGTGTATAAGTCTCGGTCAGAGAGGGGGTTTAGGGTGCGACGGGGCGGCCGGTGGCCTTGCGATCGGAGATAGAGGGCCAGCGCGGGGAGTGATGAGTGAAATGGTTTGAGGGGCGAGTGGTGTACTTGTTGGGCGCGGGAGTGGTGGGTAGGGGGTGTCTGGGGTGTGCGAAAAGAAGTTCTTTGATGATGTGAAGATCTTCTTTCACTTGCAGGAGGGTGGATATGATCATGTCCAGAGTTGGATTGGGGATGGTATTGGAAGTGAGAGCAGTGGGTGAGTGATGGAGTGGGGCAATGGGGTGAGCACTGGATCGATTGGGGCGGGATGTGCACGCGATGGTGCAGGGCTCTTCGGCCATAGTAGGTGGGGTGGCATTCGATGGATTCGAGAGTTTGTGAGAAAGGGGCGTGGATGAGGACGGGGGTAGGTCGGTAGCGTGGGTGATGGTGGAAGGCTGCGGAGGAGAGTTGAGGGATGAGTGTAGGCTGGAGAAGGAGGGAGTGACATGGTGGGGGCTAAGAATGGGGGGGATAGAGGCTAGGGGGTTAGGTTGAGGGAGGTGGTGTGTTCCATGAGTCTGGCCGGTAGAGTGGGGTAGTGGGGAGTGAGAGTGGGGGGGGAGAAAGGGTGAGAGTTGGTCATGTCGCGGGGCGTGGGAGATATGCTCCTGGCGGTGGAGGTGAGTTCTGCGAGACTCCTGTGAGGTGTGGGGTGGGGGGTAAGGAGGGTGGGGGTATAGGGGATGTGTGAAGGGGAGTGATATTCGCCAGTGCATGAGGGGTGTGGGGAATTGAGATCGAATGGGTGACTGATTACAGTGGGTTCTGCGACGATCGCAGGAGTCGTGAGGTGGGGGTAAGGAGGGTGGGGGTATGGGGAATGTGCGAAGGGGGGTGATCTTCGCCAGTGCATTGGGGGTTTTGGGAAGTATGTACTAAATATAGTTCGCGCCCCTGCAATCCACTGATGATGATGTCACATATTACATCATTCATGACATGGTCAGTGACATCACTGATGACATCTCAAATGACATCAATGATGACATCACTGATGACATCATCCAGTGAATGTGGTTTGCTTCGTTATTTAAATATGCATTGTATATATAGCAATTTGCATTGAAGTATGAGTGGATATATAAAAATAAATATTTGGATGGAGGACTTTAACAATTTATGGTGTCTCACTAAATATAGTGGATAGTGACTAAACTGTGTGAATATCTGTATCACTTTGTCAGTTGTTGTGTAAACTGGTTTTCCAGTTGGTTACTAGCTATGTGAAAGTCTATATTAGTTATTGATTAGTTAACTGAGTATTTGTATGGGAGAGTGAATGTGTGTGTGGTTCGGTGGTGGGTGTGTGACTGCCCAAAGATGTGTGAATAGTTGATTCAGTAGATAAACTAGAAAAATAAAAGGCAGTGTATGTGTCAATTGTTGTATATAAATAAGTATACATAAGACTCAATGATTGTGTGTGTCACTGTATGGATAACTGTATACTTGTAATAATTATGTTATTCTTCTCTAAATTTGACTTACTATCTAAATAAGTAGATGAAGTGGTGTTTGTATAAGTGTGTAGCTAAGTAAGTATGTAAGTATGATCCATTGTTTGCATAAGTGAGTAGGATAACTTCATATGTGAATAGGTTGTGTTTTGGTGTGTAATGTCGATATAGGTGTATAAATATTTTTGATAGTGTTCTATTGATCATTGACAGCATGTATGAGTGAATCTACAGGTAAGTGATTAGATGTGTGTATGCATCTAGGAATCAATGAGTGGGTTTTTAGATACTTGTATTGCTGTGTCAATGGATTTAAATATGATACTCTGTATTTTACAAAGAGTGATGAAAGACTTTACTAGTGTATGAAAAGGTGTATGTGATTGTCATGTGGATGATGTCATCAGTTATGTCATCATTGATGTCATTTGAGATGTCATCAGTGATGTCACTGACCATGTCATGAATGATGTAATATGTGACATCATCAGCAGTGGATTGCGGGTGCGCGAAATATAGTTAGTACAAATAACTATATAGGAGCAATTTCAATGGTTTTTTAAATGCTAATTCCTAACTATATAAGTCCTAAAACTTATGTTTTTTTCAGTGAATTTCAAAGGTTTTTTAAATGCTAACTCCTAGCTATATTTGACCTGAAGCCTATGGTTTTTTAAGTGAATTTGCAAGGTTTTTTAAATGCTAATTCCTAACTATATTTGACCTGAAACCTATGTTTTTTTAAGTAATTTGCAAGGTTTTTTAAATGCTAATTCTATTAGCGGATAACGTTTAAATATGTTAATATCCTTCTGGGACCACTTTTTAAATGCTAATTCCTAACTATGTCAGGCGTGAAACCTATAGTTTTTTTTCAATGAATTTCAAAGGTTTTCTAAATGCTAATTCTATCAGCGGATAATGTTTAAATATGTAAATATCCTTCTGGGACCACCTGAGCAGCCCTAGGGGGTCGGGGTGTTTCTACCCTGCCCCCTTTTTGCATTCTACACATTTGTTTTTCTGCTTCTTTTGTGCCTCGGCCTACCTAGCACAAGATGAATGCCAACACTTCCTGATTAGAAGTGTTGACAGCCAATGAGCATGCTGCTTTCCTGTGAAAGGCATGCTGATTGGCTGCCACTGTCTGTCAACACTCCAAACCAGGAAGTGTTGGCAGCCATCTTGTGACTCGGTAGAACCAAGGCACAAGAAAAAAGCAGTGAAACAAAGGTGCAAAACACGCAAAGGGGGCAGGGTAGAAGCACCCTGACCCCCTAGGCCTGCTCAAGGGGTCCCACAAGGACCCCCCAGGCCCCCCACATTTTTTTTGACATTTTTTTTAAATCGCGGGGTGTGCGCGCACCGTGCGCGGACCCAGCGATTTTTTAAAAAAAAATTGGGGGGGCCTGGGGGGTCCTTGTGGGACCCCCTGGGCAGGCCTAGGGGGTCAGGGTACTTCTACCCTGCCCCCTTTTTGAGTTCTACATGTTTGTTTTTCTGATTTCCTGTGCCTTAGTCTACCGAGGCACAAGATGGCTGCCAACAATTTCTGGTTTGGAGTGTTGACAGACATTGGCAGCCAATCGGCATGCAGCTCATGCACGCTAAGGTCCACGCACGTGCAAGGACAGTGCAAGGACAGTGCTCCATGTCCCGTCCATAGATATATAATTTGAGAAAAGTCAATTTTCTCAACAATTACTGGAGGGATTTCCACCAACTATACAAAAGGCACTTCTGCATGCCAGGCTCTACCATTTTGCCAAGTTTGCAGTAATTCCATTCAGCCGTTCGGGATGTAGCTGTGTCTAAAGGTCCTATGGAAAATTACATTGGGCTACATTTCACATTCAATTTTCTCAAGAACTACTTGAGGGATTTACACCAAACATACAAAATGCACTGCTCCATACCAGTCCCTACCATTTTGCCAAATCTGGTGTATTTCCGCTCAGCTGTTCGAGCTGTAGCCTTGTCAGAATGTCCCTATGGAAATTAACATGGGGAAAATATATATATATATATATATATATTTATATATATATATGTATGTATATATATATATATATATATATTTATATATATTTATATATATTTGTATGTATATATATGTATATATATATATATATATATATATATATATATATATATATATATATATATATGTATATATATATATATATATATATATATTCTAATATTATATTTTATTGTATTCCACCTTTTCCAACTCACTGCCCATCAGACCCTAAACTTTTTTCTTTGAGCAAAGTTTTTTCTATAATTAAACAAATGTTTTTTTCAGTGTTGATTAAATTAACCTTGCGTCACAAAACTAATTGTGCTACAGAATCTACCTACCTGTTTCTTCCACCAAAACAGAAACCTAGATAATTACACATAAGGAAACATTATAGTGACACTAGGGAACAATGAGAAAGGCATCTTCTTTTTTTTTAATTGTCATCATTAGCATTATTATTAAGAGTATTATTGTTGTTATTATTATTATTATTATTATTATTATTATTATTATTATTATTATTATTATCTGTATTATTGTTATTGTTATTTTTATTGGTAATATTTTGTTATTATTATTATCTTTATTACCAGGTATTTTTACCATCTTTAATATTTTATGAAATATTATATGTAAATAACGGAATGAACTAACACCGTAAAAGGATAAATAAGTGAGGAAGCAATAAAGAATTAATAGATCATTTGTAATTAAATATCATAAAGCAATATTCGGTGCCAAATCAAGCTTACAAGTAGCACATGATCCTAATGGATGTATTTTTATTTGAATTTGTTTTGTTTAGTGTGTGTTGTCTAGAAACAAAGCGGCACTTGTAAATGTCGGGATGTTTTTCTCTGTTTTATAGCTGGCTGCCATAGTAACGCCAATTGCTATGCATATTTAAGGTAATCGCATGTGGATGTTGATGTGTACCCTTGCCTATGAATTTCATCTTCTCAATAACAATGACCGCATTTTACTTCATCTAATTTTAGCACAGGATACAAGCATTTAAGCCAAGATTCTGGAACGTTAAATACCTTTTTCATAAAAATTGGATGCGCATTTCACGTGGTTTTTAGAGTTGATTTGCATCTGAGAAATAAACCAAACAAACGTTTTGTTTTGGAAAATGTTTCTTGCTGCTTTAGAAATATTGTTAGCGCTTATCAACTACAGATTAAAAGAAGCTGGGTCGGTAAATAGTTCCCTTCATTTTCACATAACAGTTTTGGAGTAAGTGGGCTCAAGTTAGGAAAAAAGTTAGGGAAAAAGTACTTTGCCAAAAAAACTAATCTTTCATGAAAAGGTTGGTAAGTGGTTACCTAGAATATGTTCTTACCTGGCTATCTTATAAACTTAAAAATTGGAACAGTAGGAAGTAGAGATGTATTTTTTTCAGATCTTCAATGTTTCCTTTTGTACCATTCTGACATAAGCTTATGGGAAATAAAGCAAAAGGTTGTTTTCATTTGGCCTTGTGTATCTGATACAACCATTTCCTGGTGCAGTGACTTGTACTTCTAGTATCCAGGAAACAAAAGGAAGTCCTTCTTTTTTATTTAGAGACACTGTCTCATGATCGCTGCGACGTAAACCACATACTCCAAACATGATGGTAGAGATGTAAGCCTGAGAAGCAGAATACATAATGAAAGTTATAATAGTTCATGGGTAGCTCTTTGTGTTTACATAAGCAAAAACATATGTTTTACGCCAATGTACGTACATTTTAGAAATGAACTACAAGCGAAGAACTACAAGGGAACATGACATATTTGTGCATACTAATCAAGGGTGTTCCATCGCATATTTTTATTTATGGCCGTACTGAGAAAATATACGATCCTAAAAGTACATGTTGCAATAATAACGATATATAGGTGCATGGATCTCAGATCTGATGTATGCTTTGGAAGTGTAAGTATTTTAAATATAATACCAGTAGAAATAGGAAAATAGCCACACCTGAAGCACATTATACACCTAATACCACAGACACAAACAAACATGCAAAACAGATTTCCATCCATGACTCATTGACAAAGTAGATGTCTGGGAGCTGGGGAGATGCACTGTGGGTTCATTAAAAAAGGGGCATCAAGAGAAGTATACGAGAATATAGTCGGGAAGCTATATAGGCCTCACCTCCATGGAGCCGAGCAGCCAGTGATCTGCATCATGAATACAGTGGTATTTGTATCACATGAACAACTGTATATTATTTGTGTAGTTAGGAGACAATGTATAAGATCATGTATATTAAGTGGGCATTGCACAAATATATTTTACACACATTACACTACACATGTTTAAGCACAAAGAGATTAATTGTTTTACCCAGAATCATATCATGTTTAGTCTAGCAGTGAGGCCGGGATTCGAACCTGGGTCCTTAGATTCCAAAGGCAGCATCTACAGCAGATGGGCGACATCTGCCCCACATAATGCCTAGCCTGTCTGATTTAGATACCTTAGTGACAAGACCACGGTAAACACATAAACACTGGTTTATTTTGCCTCCAAACATGAAGTTCACATTCTATCTCCTCACTACAGCTTTCAATAGTACTCAGAGTTTTTGTGTCTTACTTTTGAGCTCCAGTTTCAAAATATCAACCCATTCCTGCTGCCACCACTTCTGGGGATGGACTAATGTGCAATTAGCAATTCTCAGAAAATCAGATAGTGTTGTAGAGTCCAATAGATTAGTGTTTTTTCATTCGCAGACGTTTCAGGGTGTTCTTTAGACACTTGCCTGTGTATGTTTGTACCGTAACACCTTATCCGGCTAAGTTACTTAACAGTGTAGCTATCCGATACTGGAATTTATTGAGATCTCTCACATCTTCTAAAACTCAGAAGATAGATTGACATTCGACATGAACACGTGGTAATGTGACCTCATGGATGATGAGTTGAGGATGATGGCTGATTGTGCCAATGTTAGCGGCCTGATTTTGTTAGATCTCCTGGCAACGTTTGACACCATCAAATATCAGCTACTACGGGGGGCGTGGCTTGCACGCCGTGACAAGATGGCGGTTCGCGAGTAGCTCCGGGGCATATAAGGCTGTCGGGACGAATTAGGATCCCTGTTGACGGTGCCTGCTTCCTGAAAATCGGAATTTCAGCTGTCGGAATATGCCGTGAGCGGATTGCAACTTCTCTCTACTAGCGGAACTTGCAGGAACCTGCTCTTTTATTAATTAGTAGCTCCGCTCCTTGGATTTTGGGAGCGGCTGCCATTTTGTTTTGGTGGTGCTGCTCGCGTTTTCTCTTCACGGGTTTGTGACAAGCCACTGAAACTTGCATGTGAAGCTGGATTAAGGTGATTTTTTAATATGTTTCTCGATTTCCATGCTCCAGGATACATCAGTTTGTCTCACAGGCAATTTTATGAGACATTTTAGTCTTTATGTCGTCATGACTGATACTTTTTGCCTCTCCTCGATGTCTCCTCTAAGACTCTTGCCCAAGCATGATTAATGAGCTACCTTACTTGCTCCTTTCTTCAGTGGGAACAGCGCCAATTATTTTTTCAACGCTTTTTCAGCGCTCCTTCAGCATTTTAAATGGCTTTATTCTCCCTACTTGTTAATGACCGCCGTTTTGCGCTCTACTGCTATTGCTGTTGGCATATGGCCGGGATGCCCGCCACCCCCTCCCAACACCAATTCCCCAATGGGAGGAGACAGACACTGGTTTGAGCTTTTGGAAGGCGGGGGGGAGTTACCCCCCGGCCGTATTTATTAAAATATGAAACAAAATTTAAAACATTAAATTAAATGTTTCATGAATTATGTACAATTTTACTTTTGTTACATTTTGATGAAGACATGTTCCTTGGGCTAACCTTAACAGTTCTCTAATACAAAGGTTTCCTAGCCGAGTCTAGCATCCTGAAAATGTATACATTCTAAATTAAAATTGTACATCCTAGCATTAAGGGCCAACGGCAAGGTCTTAACCGGTGTCAGATCCCTACTACCAAACTCCCGCCCTCAGGGTGTGAGTGGCGCATGCGCAGAGGACTTTACCCTCGTTGCCAACTGTAACTTCCCTTGTCGTGGGGGCCCCCTCTCACTCAACGCCATCTTAAAGGTCGTCCGAGTCGCCGTGTGAGGTATCTGTAAGAAGGACAGCGTGGTCTCCCCCCCTTCCCCACACTCTCTTCCGCCGTCGCGGATATCCGGCCCCCGGGAAATTCGTAGGAGGGGCATCTAGCCGTCTCCCCCCTGGGAGGGGCCTATGGCCGTCTCCCCCTAGGCGACCCATCCGTAGTGGGTGCCGCCTACCCGTGGGAGGGGCCAATGGCCGCCTCCCCCCGGGTGCTCCCATCCATTCTGGGTGCGCCCCCCCCTAGGGACCTTGAAATTACTGCTCACCGATCATGACCTTACCGCCCGACCAAAAAATAAATACGACAGTTGGTTTACCTACTAAGGGGGGAAAATTCACCTAACGTGAAACAGCTTGATGATTCATCAACTTTTCATTTCTACAAAGGAAAAAAGGTCCTAAAGCACAAGACAATTACATTACTTGATACATTCCTTTACTTTTCTACAAAGGAAGAAAGGCCTATACACATTTATTCAATGCTGAAACAACTTTACTGCATCTCTTTAATACAATCTGATATCATCAACAAATCACTTTATTCAAAAACATTGCAATAGGGGCTGGTGGGTGGGTCAAAAATTGCCGCTTGTTCCGTCGAGGGCTCACGAGCGACGAGTGGTGCAGCCTTCAGAGCACTGGAACAAGAGGACGCTTCTTTGGATTCCCGCTCTTTTATCCGTCTGCGGGAGGGCGGGGACCCGCCTCAGGTACGCCCACGGGGCGCGGTCTTCCGAGTGGGTGTCTAGGACAACCCGTTCTGGGCGGGAAGGGCGTGCTCCGGCTATGCAGCTTTTAGCATACCAGCCGAACCACGCCCCCTGCCCAAAATCGTTTCCCGGGGGGTTCGGGGCACCCATCCATACGTTCGGGGGGACCGAGTGGTCTTCCCTTTCCATATGGCCGGGATGCCCGCCACCCTCTCCCGACACCAATTTCCCAATGGGAGGAGACAGACACTGGTTTGAGCTTTTGGAAGGCGGGGGGAGTTACCCCCCCGGCCGTATTTATTAAAATATGAACCAAAATTTAAAACATTAAATTAAACGTTTCATGAATTATGTACAATTTTATTTTTGTTACATTTTGATGAAGACATGTTACTTGGGCTAACCTTAACAGTTCTCTAATACAAAGGTTTCCTAGCCGAGTCTAGCATCCTGAAAATGTATACTTTCTAAATTAAAATTGTACATCCTAGCATTAAGGGCCAACGGCAAGGTCTTAACCGGTGTCAGATCCCTACTACCAAACTCCCGCCCTCACGGTGTGAGTGGCTCATGCGCAGAGGACTTTACCCTCGTTGCCAACTGTAACTTCCCTTATCATGGGGGCCCCCTCTCACTCGACGCCATCTTAAAGGTCGTCCGAGTCCCCTTGTGAGGTATCTGTAAGAAGGACAGCATGGACTCCCCCCCTTCCCCACACTTTCTCCCGCCGTCGCGGATATCCGGCCCCTGCAAAATTCGTAGGAGGGGCATCTAGCCGTCTCCCCCCTGGGAGGGGCCTATGGCCGTCTCCCCCTAGGCGACCCATCCGTAGTGGGTGACGCCTACCCGTGGGAGGGGCCAATGGCCGCTCCCCCCGGGCGCTCCCATCCATTCTGGGTGGCGCTCCCCCTAGGGACCTTGAAATTACTGCTCACCAATCATGACCTTACCGCCACAGGCCGGATAGTTGACCGACTATCCGGCCCCCCACACCTCCTAAAGGTCATGCCTCCTCAAACCCCTTAGCCATGCTATGAAGTCTCCTATGAGTAAATCATCTCCCCTCCCTGGACAGGTGAACCCCATCATTCAAATAAAAGTGATCACCCCGAATACACCCATGTGGAATGCTGTGCAGATGCGTGGAGCGAAACAGTTTCCCAATTTTATTGTTGACCCTCTTAACCGAGTTGTTCAACGCTGACACAGAGAAACCCCCCCGCCAAACTTTCCTGGGAATCATGTGTGACCAGGCAATTGTACACCCCGGGAGCCTCTTAGCCAACCAGCTGACTGCCGACAAAATGTGTTCCACTAACACTCGTCTTCCCAGTCTTACCAAGTCATTGCCCCCCATGTGTACTATGATTATAGATGGCGGTGACCTTTGCCGCCCTAGAAGACCCTCCACAAACGATTGAAATTGGTCAAAACAGAGGCCTCCCTTCCCATGGAAGGACACTCTAAACCCGTATTCCCCAGATGCGTGAGTCACGTCACCTGCCATGAATACTTCCCCGGCGCGCCTCACGTATGAGTGGCCCACAACCCATACCACTTGCTCTCCAGTCGGTGATCCTCGACCGCTGGTCCTCTGGTGATGGGTTGATCCCAGATTCCGCCCCGCGTCACAGGCTCGCAAAACTGTAATTCAAGCAAAAGACAACAAGCGTGAGTGCATTTCATCAGTTTTTTACAACATGTGCAGTCGCACATACCTCTTGAAACAGTTCGATGACCAACGGCCTAGCTGTTTCACTTCTTCCGCACCCAGACCCCGAGCCGTAGCCTCAGTAGCGGCCCCTATTCTGAAGGAGTGGGTCCCAAAATCGCACGGGTCCATGCCCGCCGCGGCGATTGTAAGTGCTTGCACCCTCTGAAACTGAAATCTCGTCAGCGGGGTGCCATCCTTGTACCTAAGCAGGCTCCATCCCCATGTCGCCGGCCTCTGTGCCAAGTATTCCTCTAAACACTTTATCGGACAAGTGGGGCACCCTCGAGCGCGCTGCACAACCACACTATCCCCCACAGCTTCCTGGTCTGTCTTGGACCTAGCTATCGAGATTAGCATCGAATCACCCGGTATTTGCACGTGATCCCTGCATAGGCCTCCCTCCATATCTTTCTTGTTCCTCACCACAAGTTCGTTTACCCGCATGGCCCCGTGAAATGCCAAGGCGAAAGCTGCCCGGAACAGAACTGCTTCGGAAGGGGAGGAGCATGTCTCCTCCAGCTTTGCTAAAAGCCGAGGCAATCTCTCTAAACCAATCGGGTGCCTCGTATCATGTTTGCGACCCTCCATGCGTTGCCAGCCGCGAAGCCCCTTTCTGACTAAAAAGGAACCCGTTGGGTCCCTTATACCGTGAAGCTGTGCCATGAATGATATGACCGCCCTATGTCTGTTGGCAGTTGCGGCTGATCGGCCTTCTCTGTGCAGCGCTACTAAGAACGCCAGGAAGGATTCCTCCTGCCCCCAGCTATGTCTCCCCGCCAGGCCTAAAAAGGCGCAGTAAGAACGAAACGCTCCCTCATAAGCCTTCCTCGTCCTGGGCGCTAAGCTGGCTGCCACGAGGTCTTGTAATCCGGGGCACCGATCAGCCACAGTGCTTCGGGGAACGGTGTCGCTACTAGGTCCGCTGTGGGTAGATAGCCCCTGAAAGCCTGCATGTGTGAACGAGAGAGTGCATCAGCTGCATTATTCAGTACACCCGGCACATGTTTTGCCCTGAACTGTCCATTCAATCTCATACAACGTAACACAATCTCTTTCAACAGTCTCAAGATCCACCTGCAGCGGGCAGCTTGCTGATTAATGCACTCGACCACTGTCATATTGTCGGACCAAAACACTACTGAGCGGTCCCTAAAATCGTCTGGCCATGCCAGCAGAGCCACCCAAATGGGGAACAGCTCCAAGAACCCAATGTTACCTGTTAGGCCACTGGAGTGCCACCACGTCGGCCATACTTGTGCCGACCATCGGTTGCCAAAGATGGCGCCAAATCCCTGGCTTCCGGCTGAATCGGTCCACAAACCCAGTTCATCCGATGAAGCTGGGGGCTTGTTCCAGACAACTCGACCGTTGAAGTCCGCCAGAAATGCCAACCAAATGCGCATATCCTGGCGAACCACTGCCAACAGTCTGTCATATGGATACTTCGTTACATATATTGCGTTAAGTTAGCATGAGTGTATTACATGTTTAAACAGCCGTTTTTCCTTCGGCTTCAGTTTTGCACACGACACCTACTTGTTGTTGTCGCTTTCACCCTAGAAGCGGTGAGGTGGTTTATTTGAGAATAATATGTTGTTTCTATGCTATCAGCTTTGCCTGGTACACTTGGTACAACTGTCTGCACACTGAGAGCTGAACAGTCTAAGATTAACCTAACACAAGGTTGCTGGAAGGCCTGATCCTAGCACCACATTAGACATAACACAAATAATGTTGATGCCAACATTTTGGGCTCTACGCGGGTTTAAGATAGAGTTACACGGAATGAACGAGGACACTTGGTGCTGCGCATGAAGAGAGCTGGTAGCTGTTGATGTGATCTACTCCTACTGACATTTAGAGGTATGGGTTCGCCCTGCTAAAGCCCGAATGAGACCTTCTTAGATATAAAATAATATGCTAAAATAGGGTGCGCGAAATATAGGTGATATAGATTTCTATAGATTTTGCATTATAACATGCTATCACCCTTTGCTTACTATGGATTAGTGACTATGCTGCTGACTCTGATTTTTATAATCTGCATTTTGGTATTATACAAGATACTGCGTTTGAGAACTTTACATTGAATAATAAATATTTCAAACTTGCACTTGTGTTCTTTGACTCTCAGTTTTGGTTTGAAATGATTATATAACGAAAGAGTGTTCATGTGTTCCACGATTCCTGAGGTATTCTAAAGTTCATGTTCTGGTTTGTCTAAGACATGGATCATTCCATAATGAGCCATGAGACACTGTAGCTAGCTAGGTAAGGGGATTTCTGACACTGAGATGAGTTTTGGATCATCCTAACTCACTGAGGTTCTAGATCTCTATGCACAGTTCTGTGGGAGAACGGAAACCCTGCTACATGGCGCCCGTACGTTGTTGGCCTTAATCATGACACTCGAGTAGTATATCATTCAAACCTTGACACCTTCATTCCCGTTTCCGGTAAACGGTGGTGTCGGAAAAACCTACCTATTTTTTAATAGGTCTTTTCAAGCTTGAATTCTTTTAAAAACGGTTTCTTTGAATTGCTACCCAGTTGTGCTACATAGTGTTCTTTGTCTTTTTTCTCTTCCTGTGCTACCATGGCCGTGGACATCCCGCAGCATAGCCGCGTCGCGGTTCGCGACCACTTGCGGGCATATACTGTCCCTGCGGAAGGCTTGGCTGTGGTTCTAGTGGTGAGTGCGGAACATGCGTACCCGTACGAATTGTTTTATTCCTGGGTGAAATTTCCGGCAGTGGACGCTAATTCGGGTGTCTTCCATTCATACACTGCCTCGGCTGTACCGGCGGCTTATGCTCCGTACAGGGCACTGGAAGTACCTATCGACGCTTGGCAGCACGGAGTTTGGTTTGGTGGCGCCCTACCCCATTCTTTAACGGCTCCGAGGTTAGGTCCTTTGTCCATTCCGGGCACAAATTGGCCCGCTTTGGGTGGATTTACTCCTCATCCTAATCGCGCCACTTGTAATGTGGGTGACCTGCGGCGTCTTCATGATGTCGCGGTTGGAGTGATTAGAGCGCTTGTTCATTACATTGGTCGTAATATTCATGGCGCAGCCCCCGCAGGTGCGCAGCTTCGGGCAGAACAGGCTGGTTTGAAAATCAGTCCTGTCTTGGTGAATTCCTTTATGGGCAGAAAGCCAGAGAATAAGGATGATTTTCCTTACTGGCTTGCCGAGAAATTCGACCAGCTGGAAGCTGTGTTTCCTAATACGACTCCGGGTGAAAAACACCGGATTCTTACGCTTAGTTTACCGAAAGATTTGGCCCCGGAACTTGCTGACTGTGAAACATGGGGTAAGACTTTTGCAGCGGTTTACTCGAGGTGCTTTGGCACCCCGTCAGTGTCGAACCTTTCTGCGGTCCTAAAACGTGTTCAGGATGATCACGGACCGGAGTCGGCGGTTGAATTGGGTATGCGTCTGAGCGGTTCGTTTGAGACAGTTTGCGGTCTTATCCTTGCGAATGTCAAGGGGGATGCAGTGAACTTTCAGGTGGCCAATGCTCTGGCGTTAATTCCCGAGGCCGAAAAACCCCGTCAGCTGGCAAGAATTATTGTGGCGGGTTATAAAACGGTTGGCCGCAATTCAAAGGGTATAAAGGCTTTTTCTGAAAAAGAGAAGAAGCAGCCCCAGGGGCAGTCTTCGGAAACGGGTGGACAACCCAAGTCCAAAAAACAAAATTGGCCTAAAAAACAGAATCAGGGTAAGCAACAACAACAGCAGACACAGGTTTCTAGTCCTATGCCTTCGCAGCCTGCGCAGTCGGATCGAGTTTATGATTTGCGCGATCGCGCGACGATTAAATCGCCTGAGAGATTTCAGGCTTCTGACCAACGCTGTCCTCGTTCCTTTCAGGACTCATCGGCTCCGTCAACCGGTGGTGGAGGGGGCGGCAGGGGCAGGGGTGGCCAGCAAGGACGTGGCCAGCCCCGCACGCGAAGTGAAGGGGATCAGCGGGACGACTCTACGCCAAAGAGACCGCAGTTTGCCAAGAAGAAAGTCGCAGCCTTAACGGCGCATCGATATGCCCCAGATAGTGAGAACGCGGCTTCGGAATCTGACGTGGGCTCTGACCTTGCTGGACAGCGCGGCGGAGATTACCATAGTGAGAGAGGCCCTCCGTCCACTGTTGAAGGTGACAGCGACTGAGACTTTTATTGTGATTGAAACAGCTGATACACATGTTGCTCCCCCTGAAAGACTTTTTGAAATTGTCCTGTTAATTGAAGGTGACATGCAGCGAACTGTAAAAGGGGTATTTTGGGAAAATCTTTCGGATACGTATGACATTTTGCTTTCAGAGGCTGACTGGCCCCCACCTTTTGTTCTCGCAGCTCCGCGAGGGGAGGAGGTAATCCTCCCCAGTTTCGCGCACACTGTATCGAGAGTGGAAGCGCTGCATTTTGCAGAAGAGTGGGCTCTGGCGCTTGCGCCGGCTGTGTACCGAAATCAGTGTGGCTGGGATAAATTGTCCCCTAGCCATGAGATTCCTTTGCGGTCACAGCCGCAGCCACAACCCCAGTATCCCATACGGCGTGAAGCTAAAGCTTCGGTCGCGGCTATCCTTGAGCAATTGGAATATCAAGGTGTAATTGAAACGTGTGTGTCACCAATGAATAATCCCCTTTTTACTGTTAACAAGCCGGACGGCTCATATCGTCTGGTTTTGGATTACAGGCATTTGAACTCGCATTGCCGTAACTGTGCAGTACAGAATACTCACGGCTCTGCCCTAGTGAATAGTCTTGAGCGTAAACGGTTTAAAACCACGCTTGACATTTCCAATGGTTTTTATGCACATAGATTAGATGGTCTAAGTTCCCAATGGACCAGTTTTACATGCGGCGGCGTACAAAAAATGTTTAAACGACTCCCAATGGGATATAAAAATAGTCCTGGAGTGTTTTCCGCCCGCATTGTCTCTCTTTTGGAGAGCTTCGATCCAGTTGCTTGTTCGTATGTGGATGACATTTATCTCACAGACGACGAACTTTGGGTGCATCTGTGTCGAGTAAACAGCATAATTTGTAACTTTGCAGACATGGGTTACAAGTTTAACTTTGCAAAATCACACATTGCGGAGTACACAGTGTTGTTTCTGGGTTATGAACTTAACCACGAAGGAAAGGGGTTGGCTCCTCATTTCCTGGAGAAATGCGCGCAGTTGCGCTCTCCGACAACGCTGAGAAAATTACAGTCTTTACTGGGTTTTTTGAATTTCGGTAGAACATACATTCCGGAATATGCCCAGCGTATCAAGCCTTTATATGCCTTGGTACAACCATCTTTTACCAAATCAAGCTGGCTGCCAGAGCATTCAGCCATTTTGCAGTCTTTACAGGCTGATATGCTCGCTTCTGACTACTTACAGACTCGTGATAACCAGACCAACCTGGTGATAAGAATTATCCCTGGGACGGTGGGTTTCACGTACCTGACTTTTAATGAAGGGGATACTGTACCTATTGCTTACAAGTCACACTTATATACTTCGGCTGAACTGCGTTTTTCCACTGTGGAGAAAGTTTTAACGGCTGTGCAGATGGCAATTCTTAAGGAACGTGCCCTGTCACAGGGAAAGCGCATGTTGGTTGTTACCCCGTGTCCTGCCTTGGAGGCGGTCACGAAAGCCAGTGTACCGAATTCTAAAGCTTTGCACCCTAGGTGGATTCAGTGGGCTACATCCTTGACATCCCAGGATGTCACGTTTATTTTCGACGCCGCTTTACGGTCGCAGGAGTATTTACAGTATGAATTTGTTCATCCGGCTCCTTTAGCGATGCGGCCGTTGGAGGATTTCCATTGTATCATTTACACTGATGGTTCGGCGCAGGTTGCGCATGGCTCTAAACATGCCTACGTTTCCGCTTGCGCCATTGTGGTCGGTGCCATGGTGAACGATGAGTTCAAGTCCAGTGTCGTGCACACGCAAACACTAGGGGACTGCACCGCGCAATTGGCAGAGCTTCGTGCTCTTATGCTCGCATTGGAGTACGCTGATCCTTGTGTGACGACTTTAATCGTAAGTGATTCTTACTACTGTGTCCAGTCTTACAATGAGAACTTGTTCTTTTGGATTCAGAATGATTTTCCTGATTCCAAAGGTAGCACAATAAAACATAAAATGATCTGGGTCCGGGTGGCGGAACTTAAAGAGAAACTGCCGCTCGTGTTTGTGATTCATACTCTCGGCCACCAGCGCGTGGGGGTCCACGCTGTTGGCAACTCGCTTGCTGATGAAGCAGCGAAGTCAGCGGTATCGAAATACTTGGTCGCGGCAGTCACAAGGTCCAAAAGCAAAATAGATGATGACAACTTGGCGGCTGTTGCTGCCACGGAGAAGGGAGGTAAATATCCTGCGGGGTTCCCTTCGAAGTACACATACCACTTAAGTCCAGATAAGGTTCCTTATGTGAAAATTCCTGAAGTTGGAGAGCGTCTAGTTCCCAACTCGGATCGCAGAGCTTCTCTGAATACAGCGGCTCATGAAGGTGTGGCGTCTGCGCATGCGGGCGTCTCAGCCACTGTATCTCAGCTACAACAGAGGTTCTGGTGGCGGGGACTGTACAAACAGACGCGTGATTATGTCCTTATGTGTGACATTTGTCAGCAGATCAAGCCTTCTACTGCTGCGCGTCCGCCTCAGACACAGTTGTACATCTCTAATAAACCACTTGGTTGTGTTTATTTGGATCACTGCGGTCCTTTTTCTTCTGATACTGCGTATAAATACATCTTAGTAGCAGTTGACTCATGCACACGCTTTGTGTGGGTATGGCCGCATCGAAGCGCTGATTCGCGAACTGTCATTAAGGATTTGCGTGTCTTTGTGGGAATCTTTGCTTGTGGTGCTTTCCATTCGGACCAGGGTCCGGCTTTCGCCTCTAAGGCGTATAAGGATGCTATGGTTTCATTGGGAGTACGGGTGAAGTTTTCAAGTCCCTACAGGCCTGAGGGCAATTCTGTAGTAGAAAGAATGAACCGCGACTTAAAGCAATCTTTGACAGCCCGAGTTATAGGCACTGGTAGAAACTGGCTGACCCACCTCTATGGCGTGCAGCGTGCGCTTAATAATCTCCCTAGAAGGTCTCTGGGTGGGCGGACCCCGTACGAAATGCTCTTTGGTATCAAGATGTACGTCCCTGACCTCGATGGTGCAGACTGCCAGGCCCAGGCCGCGGCCTTTGACGTAGATGAACATTGCAATGTTTTACAGGATCTACAAAAGACCAGAGACAGTCTTGCAAAGGAACACTTGCCCTCCACGTCGGATGATGCGTTGCAGATCCCGGTAGTTGGCTGGCTACCCCAAGTTGGAGAACTGGTTCGAGAGAAGATCGATAACAAGAAGGAGTTTGGTCCCTCATATCGTGCACCAGTTCGGGTTCTTGGAGTGAAGGGCACAAGAACAGTCATTTTACCACCACTTCCAGGTCGTAAAGAAAACAGATTTATTTCTATTGACAATGTCAAGACACACAGGGTGGCCGATTCTTCATAGCATGACACCGGCTGTATCCTGTCCTTCCATGGTGAGGCACTCTGTGCTGGCTATTACATCTGGTGCAGATCAGGAGGTGTCCCTCGAGATGCCTGCTATATCCGGTCCTTTATTAAATACTATTCCTGTTACTAACATTGATGAGCTGACCTATGCAGATCCTGCTGATTTATCTATGTCCGATTTACAAGCTCGTTTGGCTAACCAGTCCAGATTCTCTTTTGACTCTGATTCGGAACTTTCAAAGAAACCATCGACTATTGCAAAATATGCCACGTTGTTTAAAAAACATTTTCTAATTCCACCTTGGACATACATTTGGCTGATACTATTTTCATTTTATCTTTTTATGTCAATTGGGTTTGTGTTTTATTTTTTTCGCCTGATCGATGGCCATTATGTGAAAGAAAGAACAGGAATTCGGTACCTTAATGGAACATTGGCCCCTCTTTCCTCCTCACATTCAGCACACAGACTAAAGAGAGACTTACATTCAGTAGAGATTACTGCTTGGCCTGTCCTTGATGGGATTGTGTGGGATGCGGTTAGGTTTCAGATACATGGCCCCACAGAAGTTATTAATGTTCCTAATGTGCTTAGAGTAAACATGGGAGATGTGATTAAGCAAAATATTCGTTCTGATGAGTGGGATCTTCAGGCCGTAGAAGCATTGTTCTCTGATTTGAAATATTATGCGGCCTTTGATGCTGAGGATTTGTACTTGGATTCTGTTAATTATGGTGATTTGTTTTGCTATCAACATTATGGAAATCATTTCTTGCACAAAACGAGTTCTGGGAGGGTTCCGGTAAACTACACACAGTGGGAACATTGTCCTGCGCCTTTGCAAGGGAGCTCGAGCACATTTCTGGGAAAATACTTATATTTTACAGATTTTAATCAATCAAATCCTGAGTCGTTTTATTTTAAAGTGAAACAGAAATTCATGTCCAAAGTCAGACTTACCGATACAAAATTGCTGTATTCAAAGTCCTTTCTTGACAGGCTAGCTGTAGATGGCTATGAGTTATGGAAGGAAGCTATTGACCTTAAATCGGTTTGGGGTACCAAAGATTGGCAGGTACAAGGCACTGAGGCTTTGCATCGTGCATGTCTCATCCCGAATCACATGTTGTTTTTAAATTCTACTATTTCCCAGACAACATGTTTTGGATTGGCTACATCTAAAAAATTAAATGCACCAACCATCCCTGATTTGGAAGAATATTCAGGTTGGAATAATTTCACTACATTGTCCATAAGTGAGATGCGAAACCTATTGCACAATTCCTCCTTTAATATTTCCAGTTTTGATCCAGAGGGGTGGCTTTTATGGCAAAGAAGCTCTGATTCTTGCCAACGTCGTTTTTTGGGTTTGTCTGAAGGTTTTAAAGACATCAGGCCGGATCCCCGTTTTGAAACAGATCACACGGTTACTACTTATTCAGTAGGCAAATTGTGTCAGAACTGGTTACAACATTCCACTTTGGCTGCAGTAAAACTGCATCTGTCACGTTTGAATGAGAATATAGAACTGAATGATTTTATAAAAGGCCCGGCTAGGGGTAGATCTAAAAGCTTTCTTTATGCTGTATACAATGAAATTTGGAAATTTTCACAAGTTGAGGCAGCTAAACGCCTGAGGGCTATTGATCAAGCAAATTTGGAAAAAGTGCTTGCAGTGGTCGATAACAGTATTAACATGCTTTCTTCCAGGATTTACACATTGGATAATATCGTTTCTTCTGTTGTTGATATTGTACATGATGAAGTGTCCACGTTATACCATGGTCAAAATCAATTGCGTTCTGTAATGCAGTTTGCCTGGACCTTACAGACA
The DNA here is from genome assembly GCF_964263255.1 of Lissotriton vulgaris. Lineage (NCBI taxonomy): Eukaryota > Metazoa > Chordata > Amphibia > Caudata > Salamandridae > Lissotriton > Lissotriton vulgaris. Next base: position 506,780,095 of record NC_141694.1, read on the forward strand.
CTTAAGGCTGGTCGAGTTCCCTGGACCTCATTGAACGTTTCATCCCTTTTCGCCCCTTTTAATCTGACTGAAAAACAGCGCATGCTTTCAATGCGTGATGCTTCATTTTCTATGTTACATATTGAGAAGCTAGAATCCTTACCTTTCTCTGTTGCTGAAACCACTACTGCCACGTGGCTTATTCATGGATTAATTACATTACCATTTCCCTTATATAAATTTACTAAATGTATGCGGTATATTGCTATAGGACGATATGAACCACTAGGCAATGCATTCCTACATGAGGCATGGTCATTACCATACACATACAGATGTCTGAAGGATGGAAAAGAAGTGAATCCTAATGGTGAGGAATGCACACAGTCACCTGACCATTCATTAATATGCAGACACATTCAGTTACACGGTTCTTGTAATCAGGACCGCCCAAATTTAGCATGTGTTTTAAAAGGCACGCCAGTTCCAGCAGTGGTTCCCACATTTACATTATTGGCTAATGGTAGTTATTTGCTTTTAAACAACGAGTTATGTTGTGGGTTATTAATTGGTGTGGCTTATGTGGTAACTTTATCAGAGCGTGTGGTGTGTTGCAAGAATGTTCTATACCCACCCACGCATGGGTCTTCAGATGTCTCCATCTGGCCACGGATTCCAACCTTGGAAGCGAAGTTCAATGGTTTAAGCAGAATAAGGGCCCTTTTGTCTCAAAAACAAGTGACCCTGAGTTCGGCCCGGGAAACTTATGTCCTTCACATAGCTAACACCCGCACAGAGGTGCAGGCGCTTTTAAATACTGATTTGCCGTTTCATTTCTGTGAGCTGGTGCACCAGATTTTTAATGCTTCTTCCACGACTGGGCTTGCACATTTTTTTAAATTGGTAAGCAGTGGCCTCGTGACTACGTTTGAAAAAGTTTTTGGTATCATTCCCACGTTTTTCCACTCTATTTTTTCGAGTTTGTTTGGTGGACTACCTGTGTTGCTGGCTGTAGCGGCTGGCATTTTATTGGTGTTTTTCTTCATAAAACATGGATGCCCATCCTGCGCAAGAAGCCGTTCAACGCCTCCTGACACTGTGCCGTAATCGGATGCTCAATTACTATGGAACTTTGCCGCTTGCAGCATTAAGCACGGCCTATAGATAGTCATTTCGGTTCACCGACTTCACGTGTGTCCAACCTGTGTTTCACTGCCTGAGCTGCGAGTTCGATTGGGCCATTGATTTGTGCCTATGCTTAAGGACTGCTCCTGACGTCGATTTTGATCAGCTAATGCGTCCCGTGGTGGCTCACGAGCTGATTTGTTCTGGCGAAAGAGTTATGGCCTTGGCAGCGATGAATGGAATACTGGGCCAATGGGAGATCTCTGCAGCGGCAAATGCCTTTCTGACACACAGCGTTCTGGTGAACCCACCGAGTTGTCCTCTGACGTTACAGGAGGATCCGATGCTGGAGGAGCACGTATGTTCTTTCCCATTGCTGAATTGGATTGCTGAACTATTTTCGGATGATGGCAGTGATTTCATACTGGAGGCTGTTGCAACTTATTTTGCATATACTGTCCAATCGTGAGAGGCCTGGGAGGATTGTTTTGTTATGGAATATGACTTTCCCGTTGCTGGATTGGAGGAGTGAACTGTACTTAAATGATGGAGAGTTCAATCACGTGATGTCGCTGAAGATAACGTCGATATGGCACATGACTTTGAATATCGGATAAGTGCCTTTTTCTTTTCTCATACAGACATTTGAATTAATGAGCCCTGGTCCTACATTCTATGATTTTGAGACCTAGCGGATGACTTTTTTTGGTTCGAAAGTTTTATTTTTTAATTTTAGATTTGAGGCCACTGTAGGCATTCATACATATTCATTCATACATATTTTTTTAGCTTATTTTAGCTCAAAATTATTGAACTTTGCTTTCATTTTGTGTGTCTTGTTTATGATTGCCTTTTCCCTTATGTTTGACGGTGCTCGGATCAATGGGTGGGTGTCATATGGATACTTCGTTACATATATTGCGTTAAGTTAGCATGAGTGTATTACATGTTTAAACAGCCGTTTTTCCTTCGGCTTCAGTTTTGCACACGACACCTACTTGTTGTTGTCGCTTTCACCCTAGAAGCGGTGAGGTGGTTTATTTGAGAATAATATGTTGTTTCTATGCTATCAGCTTTGCCTGGTACACTTGGTACAACTGTCTGCACACTGAGAGCTGAACAGTCTAAGATTAACCTAACACAAGGTTGCTGGAAGGCCTGATCCTCGCACCACATTAGACATAACACAAATAATGTTGATGCCAACATTTTGGGCTCTACGCGGGTTTAAGATAGAGTTACACGGAATGAACGAGGACACTTGGTGCTGCGCATGAAGAGAGCTGGTAGCTGTTGATGTGATCTACTCCTACTGACATTTAGAGGTATGGGTTCGCCCTGCTAAAGCCCGAATGAGACCTTCTTAGATATAAAATAATATGCTAAAATAGGGTGCGCGAAATATAGGTGATATAGATTTCTATAGATTTTGCATTATAACATGCTATCACCCTTTGCTTACTATGGATTAGTGACTATGCTGCTGACTCTGATTTTTATAATCTGCATTTTGGTATTATACAAGATACTGCGTTTGAGAACTTTGCATTGAATAATAAATATTTCAAACTTGCACTTGTGTTCTTTGACTCTCAGTTTTGGTTTGAAATGATTATATAACGAAAGAGTGTTCATGTGTTCCACGATTCCTGAGGTATTCTAAAGTTCATGTTCTGGTTTGTCTAAGACATGGATCATTCCATAATGAGCCATGAGACACTGTAGCTAGCTAGGTAAGGGGATTTCTGACACTGAGATGAGTTTTGGATCATCCTAACTCACTGAGGTTCTAGATCTCTATGCACAGTTCTGTGGGAGAACGGAAACCCTGCTACAAGTCATGTGCGGTGGTGTCCCTCCTTGAGGCCGACCATAGCTTGTGCAATGGAGCGTGAGAATGGGCGAGCCATCGGTATTACTCTCAAGGCAAAGTTAAGCTGACCCACTGTTTGCTGTAACTGGTGCAGGGTCACCTTCTCTTTGCCCAGGCATTGTGTTAAGGATGCCCGGAACTTGGCCACCTTCTCCATTGGCAAACGGAAGCATCCCTCCACTGAATCGAGCTCAATTCCCAGAAACTCCAGTGAAGTAGATGGCCCCACCGTCTTACCTGGCGCCAATGGGACTCTAAACTCCTGCATGAGAATGCAGAAATCCTGCAGTGTCTGTGCACATTTCGCATTGCCTGCCGGCCCCAAGAACAGGAAGTCATCTAAATAATGCATCACTTCTTTATGTCCTGTGGCCTTAGTGAATGCCCATTCTAAAAAACAGCTGAACATCTCAAAATAAGCAAAAGAAATCGAGCAACCCATGGGCATGCATTTATCCATGTAATATTTCCCTTGGAACGTAAATCCTAGCAAGCGCTGGTCCCGCGGGTGTACCGGGAGCAGCCTGAATGCCGATTCGATGTCCGATTTCGCCATCAGAGCCCCAGGGCCCAGGTGATTCAGTAGGGTCACAGCATCGTCAAACGATGCATACCGGACTGAACAGACATCCGGATCAATGGCTTCATTCACCGAAGCGCCCCTCGGGGCCGACAGATTGTGAATGAGTCTATACACCCCTGGGTCTTTCTTCAGGACCACTCCCAGGGGTGAACACACGAAATCCGCCACCGGCGGGCATGGGAAGGGTCCTGCTACCCGCCCCAGGCTTACTTCTTTGGTAATTTTTCTGGCTGCCACTGCCGGGTTGTGTTGGACGGATAGCTGATTTTTACAAAAGGGGGTCCCCCGAAAATTCCCCGCCGGGATGTTGAAGCCATATAGGAAACCATTCCTCAAAATCCCGGCGGATACATGATCAGGGTATTCGCTCAACCAGGGAATCAAAGCCATGATGTCGACGGGTGAAGGGGATTGTTTTCCAAGCCTCACCTCACTCTTGCTTGGACCCCCCCTTTCCTCCCGCACCACCGTTCTTGGATCTACAGCTACTCTCCGGGTGTGAGGAGTTCCCACAGCCCGCACAAGCATGCCGGAACCTACACGTTCCCTGGGGTCTGTTACAGTTTCCTCTGTTGAAGCCCCAACAGACCCCGCGCTTGCCCCCATTTCCGCCGGTCTTGGGCTGTGATTCCCCACCGGCGCTTGCTCGAAAGGGCTGTGCTGGCCTTTGCTGAACTGTCCCAGGCCCGCTCCCGCCCGGCAAGGACGTACCTGCCGATCCAGGCAAGAGCTGCCTGTGCCACGATACCTTGTCGAGGCAGTCCCATGTCAAAGTTACATCAAACTCTTTAGACTTTCGGAATTGCATGTCATATCCTTTCCACTCATTCCCCCCGTACATGTTATGAAAATCCATGATCCTATTCTGGTAACAGGATAGCTCGGTCAACACTTCAGGCTTACGCTCCCCCATTACTGCTGTAAATATCGAGAAGGCCTTCACCCAGTTCGTTACGGTCTCGTGGACCCTAAATTCCACCATCTTGGACCGCCAGACGCTGGGGTGCCATAGATCTTTCTGGGTCTTTGCGTATTCCATCTCACGATGGTCGGTCAATAAAGAAAACATATTCACATACTTGTCCCCCCATATCATTTCTTTGGTGGCCGCTGGGATGTGCTGGGCCACCCTCTCACGCCGCGAAGGCACTGAACTTTCCCCCACCATTGTCAATGGGTTCTTACCAGGTTCAACCGCCGTGTGTGTTGTCTTTTCCCGGCCAACCGTGATTGCTCCTGGCGCCACCTGTGGGGAAATAGAAGGAACATTCGCCGTCCCGGCTTCTCTCGACTGCCGTAACTGCTCGATTATTAATCTAGCCTCCTCGGCAGGATCCCCCGCAGCCACTGCCCCCCTGCTTTCTTTTTAAGCCAGGGCAACACTGCCGCTAACTGAAGAGCCAGTTCCGGGGGCATCTGATCATCATTAACAGGGGTAATTACTACTGGGATTGGTAGACCTATATCTGGGCTTGGTACCGGGCTGTCCGCCGGTGTGATGGGGGTGGCTGGGGGCACCTCAGGAACCGGGCCCTTCCCGGAAACCGCCCTCCTCTTAATACGCTTCCCCCTACCCTCGGGACGACTCCCGGCAAGGCCGGGCCTATCACCTTCTTAGGACGGCCTGAGGGGTTGTTCTGGGCCGCTAACTGCTTTTTAACTTCGGCCAAACCTCGACCGATCGAATCAACTTTACCCAGTTTTCGGTCCATGATCGCCATTCGGTTCGACAAGGTGCGCAGTACCTTCTCCAGCTCGGAGCTCTTTCCCGCTTTTTTGCCGGCCATAGCTTTGTCTAATCCGCTCTAGTCGATCAACGAGGTCCCAGATCCTTCACACTCCTGATAACTCCAAGTGAAACAACGAGATTACAAGTTCTCAAAAATTGCCGCTTGTTCCGTCGAGGGCTCACGAGCGACGAGTGGTGCAGCCTTCAGAGCACTGGAACAAGAGGACGCTTCTTTGGATTCCCGCTCTTTTATCCGTCTGCTGGAGGGCGGGGACCCTCCTCAGGTACGCCCACGGAGCGCGGTCTTCCGGGTGGGTGTCTAGGACAACCCCTTCTGGGCGGGAAGGGCGTGCTCCAGCTACGCCGCTTTGGGCATACCAGCCGAACCACGCCCCCCCACCCAAAATGGTTTCCCGGGGGGATCGGGGCACCCATCCATACGTTCGGGGGGACCGAGTGGTCTTCCCTTTCCAGTATCTTCCTTTTACAGGTTACCTACTGTGTTTATTGTGTCTTTATATGCTACTATTGATTTTTCTGTCATTTTCTGGTCCTTTTGGGTCAGATTATATTCGCACAGGTTTTTTTTATGTGGTGACATTATTGGACTTTTCTTGTGGTCATATCTTATGGCTGATAATATGGATCCCCCTTCTAATGCTAAAGACTCTAAAGGTGCTCTGAAGAGGTCCAAACAAACGTCTCCTATCCTGGAGTCATCTCAGAAGGATACTGGTACCACATTGGACACCATTTTGTCACGTTTAAATGCTGTACATGACATTGCGCAATCTACCAAAACCAATACTGATTTACTACAAGTTGAGGTAGCGGCTATCAGAAATGATTTTAAATCATTATCTATTCATGTTACGAATGCGGAGACACGTATTAGTGGTGTGGAGGACACTGCGCAACAGCACTCAAAGTCTCTTCAGCAGATGGAGCGCTCAATGGCGGCGTTGCGGAGGGATCTCACGGAACAGGAGGATTGCAATCGTAGAAGCAATCTGCGGATTTTTGGTCTGCCTCAAGATGCGGAAAAAACAGCCTCCTCGATGACAGACTTTCTATACCAGTGGCTTCCATCTACTCTACAAATTTCATTTCAGAAGGACTTTGAAATTGAAAGGGCTCATCGTGTACCAACTTTTAGACCCAAGTCCTCATCGCATCCAAGGGCGGTAATTTTTAAACCGCTGCGTCATCACTACTCGGAGCAAATTTTGTCTCACATGAGGAAGATCAAGGTGGTGACCTGAGAAGGACATCGGATTGCTATATCGCAAGACTTTGCCAGAGATACTGTCATTCGAAGGAAACGTTTTCTTAACTTACGGAAACGTCTTTCAGATATGAATATCCCTTTTTCTTTTGCTGGCCCTTCGAAATTTCGTATCACCTTTAAGGGCCAGTCGAGAATCTTTGATGAACCTTCTGATCTCTCCTCCTTTCTAGATAATCAGTCTGAATCTCAGATGGACTCTTCTCCTACTCCTGGTCCTTTGGGCCCTTGATTTCTAGTTGTCCCTACGAAGTTTTATTTTTGTCTCTTTATGCTTAGCTTGTGTAATGGATTTCAGTTATACATGTTAGGTTTTTGCTCTTACTAATTATAAGATGGTGTTCCTAATTTTCTAGTTCACGTGTTGTTTGCCGCAGTGGGGGTTCATATCTTTCCTTTGTTTATTTGTGTCTCTTGGTTCTCTTTCCTTTGATATTTTATTTTATACATTTTGATTATTATTTCCGACTTTCAGATATGTTTCCTCCCTTTATATTTTTCTTTTTATATATGGATGTATCTTCCGTTGTTGTCCTCATACTTTAGGTTTTCTGTTATTGTATTTCATTGTTCATAGTAGGTACTTTATGTTTTGTTTGATAGCGATTTTCTGTATATCTGTTTATTCCCTTTTACTATTTGGGTTCCTGGTGGTTGCTTTGCTGTGGATGTTTTGTTTTTCTTTGGATGTTTCTTTTTAAGTGTACAATGCTTCTTCTTCTTTTCTATTCATTTGGTGTTCTGTTTTGCTCTATTTTTGTATTTTTTCTTCCCTTTCTTTGGTGTATACTTGTTCTGTTTTATATACATAATCTGTTTGTTTTTTCCCGTTTGTTTGTGTTTGATTATGCTGGTTGTGATGTTTATATGTATTCATATTCTATTAGATGTGTTCTTTTTTAAGTTGGTTCCTTATATATTAACATCTTTAACTTATTTCATCTCAATGATTATTGCTCTGTTTTATCATTTTCTTGCTTATTGATGCTCATTAATTGGTTTGTCTATTCTTGATATTGTAATGAATGATTTATAGGTGTTTTTTAGACCTAAGATATTTTTGTTTACGTTTTTATGCATTTTTTCTGCTCATACAATCAATTCTGAATATTTATTATGATTGTTTAGAATACAGTTCTTACTTATATACTGCATATATAGCTGTAGATTTTATTCTTTATTATGAACTATACTCGTTATTTCTTGTTAGTAATCATTCATGATGCTTTTATTATACTTTATATTGTGGTTTATTTTTCTTCTATCTAGCTGACTGATGGATTTTTGAGAGCTTCTTTTATCTGTTATAGCCTGTTTGATTAGCTTATGCTCTCTCTTCTAGTTCTCTCTTAAATATGAATTATAAGGCTCATTGGCTCCTATTTTTTTTAATCACTTTTTACACCTTTATCGGTAGTATTTCTAATATGAGATCGTTGGCTTCATTACTATGTATTTCCTGGTGGTCCCCTTGCTTGCCCCTCCATGTCCCCCCTGGTAAGAATTTGGTCCTTCATAGACCTCCCCTGGTGAGTCTCTTTCCTTTTGTCTTTCTCTTCCCTCTTTTGCTTTTCTCTTTCCTTTTCTTTTCTTCTACTCTTTCTTTTCCCTCTCTCTTTTGCTTTTCCTGGATCTTTTGTTGGTGCTCCTTTTTTGTGGTGTTTCTTGTGGTCCTTGGATGATTGCCTTGGTTTTTGCATTGCTTCTTCTATCATCATTGTTTTTCGGATTTCATTTTGATGTAGGATTATGTCTGGGTTGAATGTTGTCTCCCTTAAGGTTAGGGGGCTGAACCATCCGGTGAAGAGGGCTAAAATTCTGGATTATTGTAAATCTTTATCCTCAGACTTGGAACTTTTACAGGAAACAAAAGTATCTTACAAGGAGGCTCTGTTGTTGAGGAAAGAGTGGGTCTTTGATGTGGTGTGCTCTGATGCCCTGGGGAAAAAAAATGGTGTGATTACACTCATTTCTAAAACTTCTGGTCTCTCTGTGGTCTCTGCAAAGCACGATTCTGAGGGTCGTTGGCTGTTATCTAGACTTTCTAATGGTGTTGTTGATCTTCATGTCTTAAATATTTATGCTCCAAACAGTGATGATGCTTCATTTTGACGGGAGATCAGTAAAAAATTAGAACACACCTCATGAAGGAAATCTACTTGTGGGTGGTGATTTTAATTTACCGATAGACCCCTTGTTGGATAGGAATTCTGCTTTCCCCTTCCGCTCTTCCAGAGCTCATAAACAACTGTTAAATATGTGCTCCTCTGCTAATCTTCAAGATATTTGGCGTCTTCATAATCCTAAAGGCAGTGATTTTTCTTTCTACTCCTCTCCTCATTCTAGCTTTTCTCGTATTTATTATCTCTTGGTTCATTCGTCTCTTCTGCAATCCTCATCTTCTCCACATATCCATCCTATTCTTGTTTCAGAACATGCGTCTGTTTCCTTTTCTTTCTTAAATCTTGCTCCTAAAACACAACCTCGTTCTTCGAAACTGAATACAGAAATTTTACACGATGATTCTCTAGTTTTGCTCTGCATGACGAAATTGAAAATGTCTTTTCTGATAATGATGGCTCAGTTAGTTTGCCAATAGTTTTTTGGGGTGCATTTAAATGTACGCTAAGAGGGCAAATTATTAAAATAATGGCGAAAAGAAATGCTGGTATTAAGAAAGAACTTTCAGATTTATCTAATAGTATTAAACGACAAGAGCTTCTTTTTCGACATTCTAAAGATAAACAATTATTGCAAACCATTAAAAACTTAAAATATTCATATAATACTATCGTTACCAAGAGAGATCACATTGGGGTTCAGGCCCAGACATCTAAACGATTATTACTGAAAAACCGTGCTGGCAAAATTCTAGCAGCGACGTTAAAATTTCAGGAATGTAGCTTCAAGTCCTCTCAAATCTCTTCTATTAATGACAGGTCTGGTGTTAAAAATTTCAGACTAAGGAAATCCTTGAAGTTTTTCGTGACTTCTATAGTAATCTGTATACCCCCCCTAATCAATCGTCTTGTGAGAAATGCCAAGAATTTTTTAATACAATCCCTCTTCAGGCTGTCTCAGCGGAGGATGGTGAGAAATTGGGGGGCTCGATTACGTCTGAGGAAATTATGCATGCCATTAAGGCCACACGATCGGGTAAAGCTCCAGGTACGGACGGATTCCCCGTTATGTTTTATGAAACTTTTCTTCCTTCGGTGGTTCCTCACCTAAAGGCATTTTTTGATGCTTTTATTCGAGAAGGTTCGGTCTCGGGCACTGCGGACAAATGTTACTATGTGGTAACCCCAAAGGAAGGTAAAGATCACTCAGATCCTAAGAATTTTCACCCTATTTCTTTACTTAACATGGAAGCTAAGATTTTTGCCAAGATCCTCACTAAGAGGTTGGAATCTTATATCCCTACTCTGGTTCATCCATCGCAGACGGGCTTTGTCAAAGGTAGACTCGCCAGAGATAATATCCGTACCCTTTTGCCATATCTTGGTTACAGCCTAGCGGTCTACTCTTCCAGGAGCTGCGTTGGCCTTAGACGCCGAGAAGGCTTTTCATAAGGTCTCCTGGCAATTTCTACATGCTTTTCTTCACACACATAATCTTGGTGAATCTTTTGTCAACATGGTTATGTCTTTATATTCCCAGCCTAGAGCAAATATTAGAGTCAACGGGGCTACGTCTGAGTTTTTTAGTTTGTGTCAAGATACTCAACAAGGTTGTCCTTTGTCTCCACTTTTGTTTTAAATATCTACTGATCCGCTCCTTCGACCAATTGATCTCCACCCAGATATTAAGGGGTTTACTTTCGGATCGCATTGCATAAAGACAGCTGTTTATGCAGATAATGTTCTCATCTTTTCGGATGATATTGTGTCGGCCATTCCCGCTATTACAGAAACTATCACTCTTTTTTCTAGTGTCTCTGGATATACCCTTAACAGAGATAAGACAGAAATGTTCCCTCTAAATGCATATTGTTTCCCTGCACAGCTGGTTTTAAATGACAATCGAAATAACTTAAATATTTGGGGATTTGGTTTTGTAGCACTCTTCATGATACGGTGTCTTACAACGAGGCTCAAGCTTTAATTAAAGTACGTCATCTTTTGGATACCTGGTCCCCTAAGCATATTTCTTGGTGGGGTCGTCTTCAAACCTTAAAAATGATGATTACTCCTATTGTTTATTTTGTATTATCTATGCTTTCTGTAAAATTGTCTTCTTCCTTTTTTCATGAGATTGACTCCCTCATGTCTAAATTTCTCTGCAACGATAAGAGAGCTAGGATTGCGTATACATTTTTAAGGAAACCCTATGATATGGGTGGCTGTAATTTTCCTAACTGGGAGAAATACCAAGTCGCTTTTTTAACTTCTCAAGGTGCTCTATGGTTTTCCTCTGCCCCTGGACATACGCCTTCTTGGTTGTTGATTGAGCAGGATCTTTCTTTTCCCTTGCCAACCTCTTCCTTTTTAACTACGTCCTCTTTATCTATTCCGTTTTCCTGTACAATCATCTTAGACACCATTGCAGCGGTAAGATCCGTTGACAAGAAAGTGGCTTCCCCGATTCATAAATCGAGGTGGTCTTCATTGTGGCGTAATCCTAGAATTAAGCTCACTATTGATCCCACTTTGATAACTTACTGGGCTTCTAAGGGGATTGCGCTAGTTCGTCATATATATGACAGTAACAATGATCCGTTCCCCTTTTTTTCCTCTTAGCCCAACAATATTCTCTCACTAACTTAGACTTTTATACCTTTCTAAAAATGAAGGTTGCTCTTGCTAAATTACGTTTGGAGACCAATTCTCCTACTATTGCATTGTTTCATTTATGGCTTCGATCTGGGCATGTCGCTTCAAGAATTTATTTTTGTCTTCCACTCCCTCTAACTTACTTACTGTTATTCAACAAAAGTGGTTGCGTCATTTTGATCAGGAACTCATTGACCATATATTTCGGGAGACTTGGCAGTTGAATGGGAAGCTTTCGCTTCGCAATAAAATTGCCCCCTCTTTAATTCAATCTAAATTCTTCTCAATCAATCTTCTTCATTGGGCTCCTGTACGTTTACATTCTCTAAACCTAAAGGATGACGATCTTTGCTGGAGTTGTGATCTGACTGCTGGTGATTTTCCGCATATGTTCTATGAGTGTTCCCTTTTACAACCCTACTGGACTTTAATACATAAACATCTTATGTTAATCTTGCAATCCCAATTCCAGCTTTACTTTCCCATGAATTTGTTGGGCCCTTTGGCTTCCCGAGTGCCTTTACCGCTAGATACCTTAGAGTTACAATTGTTGGATCTTTTATTGACAGTAGTTGTTAAGGTGATTCTTATGGAATGGAAGTCTTTTTCTTCCACATCATACCATATTTGGTGGGCATGGGTCTCTTTTTAAAGAAGTGCACACACTTCGGTGGATGGGCTCATCTAACCCCTAATATCTCTAGTAATGTCTGGAGAGCTCTGGATTCATATATGGATTTGGCTTCGAAAGAGTTGGTCGATCAATATCCCTGTGTATTGTCTAGTTAAGTGTTGAATTGTTGTATACATGTAGCACCGCAGTAGATCCTTCTTTCCTCCCCTTTTCTTCTCTCTCCTTTCCTTCCCCCCTTCTTTTCTTTCTAATCTTCTTTCTCTCTTTCCTTGTTTCTTTTCTCTCTACACATTTTCCTTTTTCTTTATCATGGTGATACATTTGTTGGCCATTTTTGGTTCATTGACATAATTCTTCATATCTCCATATGATACTCTGTACTTTTTGAGATTCTAAATGATATATTGATCTTTTTGATTCTCATCAATTGTATCACTTTGTAATGTACTTACCTATTTATATGCTTTTTAAAATTCAATAAAATTATTGAACAAAAAAAAAAATATCAGCTACTACTCTGTTCCTAGATACCTGTTCTATCAGTGTCGGGGCCATATTAAGATGGTAAAACTGCATGTTGGTGACCAAATACAAATCAGTACAACTTGGTTCTTTACCAGGGGCGGCTCCTCCACTAAGACGGAGGGGCGTCACCTAACTGCCTTGAAGCAGTAAAAGAAAGGAAAAATTAAATTAATCTAACGTTATGTTATTATAATTTCATTTTGTCCTCCTGCTGTGGCAGCTTTGCGTGAGGGGGTGGAGCAGGTCTGCAGAGCAGAGGAGGAGTGGTAGAACCCTCCCAAGTGTGCAATCACTGTTTGGCCGGCCCTCTTGGGCATCCCAAAATAGTCATACGCACTTTCCATGTTCTCCATGCAGGCTGCATTACTGCCTGCATGAAGAATATGCCCAGGCCCCCTATCCCCGGTTGAGCGCCAAATCACGACACTCAGACCAATCACAACGCTGCATTGCTGCGTTGTGATTGGTCAGGGGAGTCTTGCTTTGCTTCCTGTTCCTGGAGTTCGATGCTGAAGCAAAGACACAGGACCCAGCAGCAAGGCAAGTGTTTATTGTATTTTTCAATTTTTACATTGTGACCTGCCTCGTCATGCCCCCCACCCGTGCCCGATTCTCCCCCCCTTGTGTCCCCTGCGCCCACCTCACCACCCACGAGTTGTGCTGGCCGCCACTGTTCTTTACACCTGAGTGTATCTGTGATATAGATGTACCTCAGGATGACACCTTTTTCCTCTACTTTTTGATCTTTATCTTTGACCTCATTTATTACGTCTTAATTAACTTCATCATATTTCAGCCAAGACTAGGATCATTATTATTTCAAATTCTCCCAGTATTTGGAAGGCCAAGCCTTAGCCTGATGCTTTAGTACCTCTCATTTTCCTGTTACTGTTTAGAAATGTAGGAAAGATTATTGATTCTGAGTTTTTATCTCTCAATTTCCTCATCTCTGTTGCAGGGATTCTTTCCTTTTCTGATCCCCCAACCAATTCCATCTAACTCCTTCTCAGCATCAAGGGAGAGGGCAAGGGCTTCATCCAATAGGTCCTTGGCCTCCCACAGGGTGTGCGCAAGGGTATGAAGATGGTTCCTGGAGGAGCAACTGGTTAAGGAACCCACTTAAGTGTGGTATATCAGGGAGAGGATCACATTTCAAAGGTGAGCCGGCAGTAAGTTAGCAAGGATTTTTATATTACCATTAAGTAAGGAGATAGGTCTATAGCTGATGAACAGGAGCAGGTCCTTTCCCTGTATGGGAAGGGCTGCTATCATCTCCCTAAAAGAGATGAATCCCAAAGAGCTTGTCTGCCTAGCCTCTTGATAGGCAGTCTAGAGAAATCAATGACATTCCCAACCGCCCATTTGCAAAATGCCATGGGAAAGTCCTACTCCTAGGGAGCCTTCTGGTAGGGAAGCTAGGAGATGGCTTGTGCTATCTCAGTCTTACTCATTTCCCCATCTCGTAGGGCACGTCCCTCCTAATGAGACTGGGAAGGTGCACACCCTCGCAGAAGTCCTAGCCTTCTACCAGATTCTTTACACTCGTCATCTCGAGTGTAAAGAATCTGGTAGAAGGCTGCAAAATCAGTAACTATGGGGCATATTACCTAGAAGTGCGTTAGAAAATGCACAACGCACATTCCCATATCGCCGGCTATCGCCGGATTTTTTCACTGTGATAGCGCGCAATTATCAATGCGCATCACGTAGGCGAAATGAAATCCGGCGATAGTTGGCGATATGGCACATTAGCGCATGAAAACAAACGTTGTTTTCATGCGCTAATGTGTGCATTGATAATATACGGGGGTGGAATCAGCGTTAGTATCCACACCCCCATGTTATCAATGCCCTAACACCTGGTCAGAGCAGGCGTTGGGAGACCTGCGATAAACGAGTTTATCGCAGGTCTGCCTCTCCCAACGCCTGCCTTGGTAATAAGGTGTTCCCACCTCCAACCACATTTTACATGTGGTTGGACGTGGGAACGAACACTTTGCATGTCATTAGCGATGTTTTTTTGCCGACATGCAAAGTGGGCCTGAGCCAGGCGTTAAATTGCCCTTGTGGATAAGGCTCTAGAAGTATCGCCGCTTTCTCTGCACAATTCGCCGAAAAAGTGGTAATACTTCCCCTTGCTAATATGCCCCTATGTCTTGCGGACAGGTGAGGCCTTCAGCGCCTGCAGAATGAATGGCAGGTATGGACAGAGTAGCATCCTGATGGGCCAGTTGAGCAGCTAAGAGGCAACCACCCTTTTCACTTTGCTCATAGTGGCCGGCTTTACGCCTCTGTAACCAGTATTAGGCTTTGGATGTGTATAACTCGTTTAGGTCCAAACAAGCCTTCTCTAGTTGCTGGCACATGGCAGGTTTGGGTTTTTCATAAATGTGCATGAGAGTTGTAATCTCACACTCCATATTCTCTGTGATGAGTTACTCTCTGTGCTTTCACCAAAGCTGCATCCTTCGTGAGCTGGCCACTGATAGCCATCTTCACTGCTGCCCACAGGATCCTGTGGGAGGATACTAGGCCCCTGTTGTGCATTAGGTATGTGGAAATGTGCACACGCATTTAGGTTTACCCTAGGGGAAGTCATAGTACTGTATATTTAGGCACCATAGCTTGTAACCCAGAGAGGCGAGGCCTAGATCCAAGGATAGCAAAACTGGTGCATGGTTGGAGAGCACAGCTTCCAATATCCGAGATTCCAGGGTAAGAGCTACCACCTGGTGGGAGACTAGGAAGTACTCCAGTCTGGGTTGGGTGCCATGGACTGACGAGAGGAAGGTTTACTCCCTGTCCGTCGCCCCAATCACAGTGAGGAGGCGATTGAGCTGAAGGAGATAAGGGCTCTTTGCACCTGTGTGGGCAAATAGCGAGCCTATGGATAGTGTCCGTTTCCCGTGATTCACCTTGGCAAAAACATACTGGGCGACCAGATTGGACCATGTCTTAATGACAGTGACAGGCGGCAAACTGGGAAGAAGAATCGAAACTCCGCATTTGCTGAATGACCCTTCCCCCATTTTTGGAGAGGCCGGTCAACTTCTATGTATCACTCTCCCCAACCAGTCCCAGTGCAGCTTTTCGGACGCTAGACTGGTGAGGTGTGACTCCTGTAGCAGAGCTACATCCATCTTTTTTGACTGCAGATATGACAACACCTTCTTGAGCTTTATGTAGTGCACTATCCCATTGACGTTCCACAGAATAAATTGCAGGGGGAGGCTGTAGGTGCAGATGCAGCCATTGGGGCAGGGATATGGTCTGGTGGCAACACGGGAAGCAAAGGCCTGAAGGGGGAAGCCAAAGAGTCGGAGTGTTGCCAGGGGGAGGGAGAGAACGAGGGAGGTAACAGAGAAAAGGGAGAAGGGGATGAGGGGAGAAGAAGGGGAGTGAGGGGTGCAAGAAAGGGTGAGGGATGGAGGTGGTTGGGAGGCTGGGCTAGGGCAAGGAGCGGATAACTAGCCAGCTCTGAGCTGAGTTCAGTCCTCAAGGGAGGGGTGTGTAAACCGTGGGTTTAGACTGACAATGCCAGCGAGCCGGGGGGAGCACGGGAAAGGCAGGGCAGAAAGTGGATTAAAGATAATCAAGGCACAGGTAGGGCAGCAGTGAAAGTCAAGGTGACCACAGTGTGGGGCATTCCCATGATGTCCAGTCAGCAGTCAATGGTGCATTCCAGGGGAATTAAAGCATGGAGGTCTGGTGGTGTCAATAGTGGCAGGGGAGAGGGGTGCCAGCAGGAGTATTCCAAGCACCGTGAAAAGTAATAGTAAGAGTAAAAGTGCCCCTAAGGGGACAAATAGGTGATGGTGTTACAAGTAGTGTCAAGCTGTTGGATCAGGGTATCCCAACCACCAGGTGCATAGCAGTTAGCTGCAGGCAAACAGTCCAAACAGGCCAAACATCTGGAACATCATAATACATCAAAATGCGTCAAAGAATATCAAAGCATGCAATTGGGTAGAATGGGGCAGGTTTCTGCGGTTGCACATCAAGCAAGACAATGCAACAGATAACAAACCATAGCATAGACACACAAAAACAATTGTACGGAAGCTGTGCAATTCATGCAAAATTAAGGATGCAACAAGGTATGCATCCATCTGACGCTGGTAGGTCATGGCCCCTGTTCACCACTGCCCTAGGCTTGGGGGACGATGAACTGCGAGGTCCACCGAGCATCTCAACCATTGTAGCGCACAGGCTTCATTCTTCAATATGTAAAACATATTTAAACTTTACAGAAACACACAGTCACTGGATGATGTCATCAGTGATGTCATTTGAGATGTCATCAGTGATGTCATCAGTGATGTCATCAGTGATGTCACTGACCAAGTCATGAATTATGTAATATGTGACATCATCAGCAGTGGATTGCGGGCGCGCCAGTTATAGTGAGTCCAACTAACTATAACTTGGGAATTTCAATGGTTTTGTATGAGAAAAATGTTCAGCTAACTATAACTGGTGTGAAACCATAGTGAATATATATATATATATATATATATATATATATATATATATATATATATATATAGTGAGCAAGGACGCATGTCCGAAACGCGTCTGATGACTGCCACCACCACTACCATTATATGAAATAAATAATTCTCAAAATCACAAGACTGGTTTGCGGTAATCATTTTGGGAGTCTGTGTACCTGTGCGCTGGCTGACGGCTGCAGCTGGCGACTCGTTGGAGTTTCATATATATATATATATATATATATATATATATATATATATATATGTTCTACTTGCAGTCGCAGTAGGTAGTTATAGTTAGGAACTAGTTTCCATCGAAAAAGCATTTTTAGACTTGACTATAACTTTTGTGTTGTTTTCGTCAATCTTAATGAACTTTCCCCAAAAAGTTTTTCCCAACAAAGTGTCAAGGTAGATTCTGGTTGTCATAGAAAGTTTGGGGGTGATCTGTACAGTGAGGACCAAGAATTTGGAGTGCACAAAAAGGGTACGTTTGTAATTTCTACTCCGATAGGAACCTTTAGCCACACCTACAGCCCAAACAAACTTACACCAAATTTGGCAGGGCGGTAGATGTTGATTCAGGGAAGTGCATTTTACCAATCTGGTGGTAATCTGTTCAGTAGTTTTTGAGAAATTGAAGCTGAAAATGATTTTGATATCTCTGGTATCAATATTTTGTGACTGTTTTGCAGCTCTGATCGGCTGAATTGACACTGAACAGAAAGCTGAGGCCACCATTTTATTGATCAGGAATGGTTCCTGGGCCTGAAAATTTCTGAATAAGCTAACATAAGGAGTCAGAGTAGCGGTACTCTGACCCCACGTTTGAGAAATGGGGTTGTTAGTGACACAAGTTCTGTGTCCAAAATGGATTTTTTAATCATGCGTTTTTTTGTGATGACGATGCGACTGCCACACAGCGGTATAGCGAATATTGATGAAAATATAAAAAATATATATTTGTGTACACTAGCCAGTGATTGTCACACACTTATGTACCTTCTTACCTATTCACTCAGACACTTATACATCCATTCACATCCCCACTCAAAACACTTATATATCCAGTCACATACCCACTCAGATGCTGGTGTACCCACTGTTATACCCATTCAGGTACCCCTGCACATACACACAGACTCACTTGGAGAGTGATGCACCCATGTACAGAACCACTCAGAGACTCATACACCCACTCACTGATAGACGGACCCATTCAGACACTTATGCACCAGCTCATAGATCCAGTCCCAGGTTCATGTACCCATTCATATACTCAGTCTTAGACTCATACACCCACTCACAGACCTATTCAGGCAATCATGCATGCTCTTAGAGACCTACTCAGATACTCACACACCCAGTCAATGACTCACTCAGACCTTCATACATCGACTCATCACAGACCCACTGAGAAACTGCTAATTCTACCCACATGCCCACTGAGACATTGATTGACTTAGTCACAGATCCAGTCTGACAATACCGTACTGACTCAGAAAAACACTGAGAGACTTATACTTCCACTTATACATTCACTGATGGAGAGATGCACTCAGAGACTTAGGCAGCCAGTGACACACTTACAGAAAGACTCATCAGTCTACACTGATATCCACTCATAAAATTATATACAGTGACAGACCCACTCAGAGACTTTTGCTTGCACTCCCATAACCTAGTGAATCAGTAATACAGACTGTTATGGAGATATTGAAATATTGATAACTGTTTTTATAGAGTTAATTAGATAGTGATTTATCTAGTGTGATGGTTAGAATTAGTAAGATAGTTATAATTGTTGAATGTGGTGGTGGCTATTGAATTCCTTTGCATTTTTGCGACGTATCCGCAGTGATCGTGATTACTAATGTCATTGCGATCTACGGAGTCACCACAAACACAGAAAACAGGTTTTAGAGATGGGTTTGATAGACACTGTTTAAAAAAACATGACTAGAGAATACTGTAAGAAACCCTAGTGTGTAAAATACTGTAATTTGTGTGGCTATATGTGTTTTAGAATTCATGGAAAAGGCCTGATCATCGCGGTTAACAACGTCATTGGGCATCCGAAATTACTGTAAAAATAGAAAATAGGTCTGAAAGTTGTTTTTTAAAGAAACTTAGGGGCCGATTATGATGGCGGTTGGACCGCCACCATAGAGTAGGAGGGACCGTCCGCAGGGGCTTCGGAGGCCCCTCCGTGCAGATTAGGATGTGACCGCCAGGGTGGCGGTCACATCCTCAATCTTTAACATTGCGACGGGTGCAGCATCAAGCTGCACCCGCCGCAATGTTAAGAAGCATGCACGGCATTTGCGGGCACAAAGCAGCAGGCGGTGCCCGGCGCTTTGTCCACGCAAATGCAGGGGGGTGAGGAAATATGAATTTTTATGATCAATTGTGTCCCCTATCTTAGACCCCAACGTCTCCATGTACGTGCTACAAGTACATGTATGTTCCCTCCACTTCCAGCTATGAAGACGCAAATACATTTGCGTCCAACGTTAACATGTCCTCTTTCAGATCCACCATGAATGGGTCAGATATTCCGCTCCTAAGTGTGCCTTGCCAACGTCTTTATATGGTGCACTTTCATGTATTTCTAGCTCTGGCGAGTTAGGCCCTGAATTCTGCCATCGAGCCTTTTCCTGCCTTCTGCCTCTGAATGCTCCAAGCCTGGCCCTGCATCTGTATCCATGACCTTTGTCTTACTCCCTGCGCGGCTAACGGTGCTTGGCTCGGCCTGTTGCCTGCCAAGACTGTATTCAGCCTTCAAGTTATCTGCTCCGCTCCTCGAAAAATACATTCCTGTCTAATAGTTTAGGTAAACATCCTTCCAGCTGCAGAGCAAAGGGCCCGGCCTCACTGTCTCCGTACAAGTAATTCATAGCTCCTGTTACCATGGTAGGCCCATGCCCCCTCGCATCTCATGCAGACACGTAGGCGCATATGCACGCACTAGCAGTCAGTATAGAATAGCCTCTGCCCGAGAGACCTTTCCTTCCAGATAATACAGTTCCTTAAACACAAGATATTAGATACGATTTGGGATTAGGTTGATCTGACACCCCAGACTTCTGTCTCCTCATGTAGGGCTAAATGTCAAGTCCCCTTCACCCTCCAGTTACACGTCAATCACACGTCATGCTGCTGCGCGCGCATCTCTGCCATATATTTCTGCTGACACTGCAGGATTCTATTATGGATCCACCCACCTGTGACATCCTCATAATGACGTTTCTAGTACATGCCCTCATGCACGCCTATTGTAACGCCTTTTTTATTACGTATGTGTACTCTTATCTCTCCTCTCAGCTGTTACGCCTCCTGCATATGCCTTAATGTAATGCATTGACTATATATATGATAACCTGTCAATAAAGTATTGTCTATCCCTTCCCGAACCTTCGTGGTGACGGAAGCCGATTGCCTGGTTCGAACCAATTCCTTTTTAAGGAATAAAACCCCATTTAAAACCTCAAATACCACGGATTCTGCCTCTTATTTTTTGACTGAGTTATTCCTATTGAACTTTACTGCATAAATTAAGTATAGGTAATTTAAATTTACCACATAATTGGCGCCCGAACAGGGACCCCTCCCCCACCCCACGCGCCGGAGGTGCGTTGCAGGCCCGGTCCCCTGCCACAGCCGGACGGACAACTACGCGTACCCGCAGGATTTCCTGTATCTCCCTCAGGCCAACGGAGGTGACTGAGGCTGAGATCAACACCCAGACGAGGCGGTGAGGAGTGCGGAGGATCCTGACCAGAGCCTAGCTGAGAGAGCAAGATCCGAGGTATACGGAGGCCCACCAGGTTCCGAAGTTCCGAAGTACCTACGTCACGAGTCGAGTCGAGTCCAGTCCGGTCCAGTCCAGTGTCGAGTTTCCGAGGCCTTCTGTTCCGTGCTTCCCGGTGAGTACCGTTGCTGGGGACGCATCTAGACGTGCGCATTAATTTGTGCCGGTCAAGACGGGTTTGGGTACACAGACCCGGTCTGCACCGTTTTAGCGGTGTATCTGTACTGTTTAGCAGTACATCTAGTATTATGCAGTTAGTTAGTTTTATTTTAATTATTATTGTTCGTTCTTAAATGTGTCAAATATGTTTTAATGTTGTGGTATGAATGATTGTTCGATCTGCATTATCGTGGTCATTATATTAATTGTGTTTAAATCCAAGTAAGTATCGAGTAGTAAGGTTCAAGATGCCGTTATTCTCTAAACTAAGACAGATACAAACTAGAAAAGGGGTTCTAGAGGAAGCTCTTCCTGTTCCACCTAGGGACACTCCAGGGTACTTTATGTACCACAAACATGGCCTAGATGCCGTATTATTCCTTGATTTATGGGTGGACTACACCAAGGATTTAGCAGAGAATCAGAGATGGCCCGCTGCTGGGACATGGGATGCAGATTGCATCATGAGAGTAGAAGAAGCATTATGGAAAAGAAAGCCAGACAGTCACAGAAAGATGCCATTGAATTATGGCGTAAAGAATCGCACAGACGTACAGAGAAAGCACTTAGAAAAGAAGAGAAAAGTAGAGAGGATTCAGACAAAGTCCGAGAAAACGTATTAGTTGGGGAAGGTATACGAGTAAAAGCAGAACAAGTAGACAGACAACAAAACACTCTTATGAATGGTATGTATCCTCTCCTGGCCGAGGGTTTACCTAAGGCCACCCCGGAAGTACCAAAAGATCTGCCACCTCCATTGCTCCCGACCAAAATGCACCACAAGACCGCAAAGGACATTTTCCTTTCTTCCTATCTAGACGATGCAGCCCCCGAATATGTTAATGTTCCACCGCCGCACACTCCACCAGCTGGCGGCGCTCGACCCCAAGATAATCCGCCCCCACCTCTGCAGCAACATACTCCTCCTCCCGCTCCACACCCGCCACCTGTTCCCCCACCTCTTCCTGCACCTATTCTCCCTGCACCTATTCTTCCTGGCTATAACCCACTAAACCCTTTTTTACCTGGCACCTCAGGAGGTGCAACAGGTTTCCAAACGCCACCACAAGCACATCGATTGACTTATAGGGATTTAGCACTACAACGTACACCCCAATCAGCGAATTACAACATACTCAATGAGCCTCTTACAGACTGTAGATACGATCCGGTACCCGGCAAACAGGATGACGACAGAATGATGCTATCATCAGTACGATTAAGACGAGTTACAAACCACTTAATGTTACTACCAGAGATGGTTGATCATCTAGACAAGATATACCACTTCATCCAAGCAGGAGAAGGTCCCGAAAGTATTGGCAACGCCATGGCATACCAGAAAGTTGATACTCAAAAGATGATATTACGTTTTTTCATAAACTGCCTAATAAGAAACCAAGATAGGCCTGGTGCAGACCCGGAAGAAATGAAAGCACTTAACAAATGGGGTCAGAATATAGCGGACGGAAAACATGATAAACAAAGTTGTATAGACAACATGTACCGAAGGATCAGAAAACTAGTAGAACAAATACATGAAAGAAGAAAGCCGGAACCAGAAATAGATTCAGACAAGATTGAATCCTCGGAGGAGGAGGAACTACCAGAAACGACAACAGGACAATTGCAATTACCGGCTAGAGAAATGATAGCTTATGTAGGTAAGGGAAGACCCTTTAATAATTCAATGCGTCCAGTACGTCCAGAAAGTAAGAGAATTTTTCAAGCAGCCATGTCAAATCCAAAGACCCCTGAACACTTATTTCAGGCCACTGATAAAATACTTCAAGAACGAATGGGGTACCATGTACTCGATTCTATGGACGAACAAGAATTAGCCAGATCAGCAGTACAGTGGGCTGACAGTTCTGCTAAATACAGTGATGACGCGCTAGCACACACGTTTTTAAATCTTTCACCAGACGAACAGCGTTTAGCTGGTATGTACATGATACAACACCTCCTTATAATGTATAAAAGCCAACACTCCGATCCTGGTCCCCTGCCTGATATATTGATAGAACTAATCATGAGGAAATGGAGAGGTCTAGGTACCGATCTGATTAAAATAATTCTAGAACATCGGCACAGATATAGTGCCTTCTTGTGTCCACAGCTTGATCCAGCTCCATCCATGGAAAGAAAAATATATTACATAGACAGACAGAATCCCTTACGAGAAGTGCACCCAGTTAAAAATGATGATAATACTTTTAGACGCGTGTTTGTGTACACACCCATAACTAAATTAGAACTATTGGAAATGAAAAAATTAGTGCCCAGTCATGACAAAGATCCAGCAGGTTTTCACCGTGAAATAAAGGACATGTTACTCATGGGTGATTATACCTATCCTGACATTATGAAAATATTAAAAGTATTATTGCCTGCCTGTATTTACGGGAAGCTCAAAGAAAAAGAATGGGAGGTGGGAGAGCAAAAGATTGATTGGGCTGCCTTAGAAAACGAAGAAAATACCCGAACTCCAGGCCTAGGGCTTGGGGACAAAGTTAAAGCATTACCAGGTTTGTTAGTGCAAGTATTGCCACGTTTATTAACTACGAAAAAGGAAGACTGGGGTGCAATCTCAGCCTGCAAACAGAAACCCGATGAAGACACTAGTGATTTTTATTCCAGATTCGAAAAATGTTTTGGTATTAATAGCGGCCTGAAAGCAAGTAGCGAATCGTATCCACATCTTTTTGTAACAAAATTAGTCGAGAATTCCCTGCCCCAGGTTAAGAACAGAGTACTAAAAGTCGAGAGCACTTGGCAAGCTAATACCCCTTCACAAATGTTACAAATGTTACAGTACCACCAGAATAGAATTAGAGAAGAACAAGAACACGAACAAAGACGTATGAAGGACACGAAAATGAAAATGTTAGTTGCTCAGTCAGTTCCAGCTGACAGTCATAAAAAGGGTGCGACACAGCCCAGTAATTCGACGGCTCCTGTTAAAGGGACATGCAACTATTGTAATCAGCCAGGTCATTATATAAACGATTGTGCAGTTCTGAAACACAATATCTCCACGGGTAAAACCAAAGAGAGACCGCGTCCGCCCAGACAAGATCAGGTCCAACAACAAGTACCCCAGAATGTACAGCCTATGCAAGCCTCACAACAGTCGGTACAGACCGTAGCAGTACCACAGCCACAGCCTATTGCCGCAACACAAAACACGACACAACAGATGTACCAGTATGCACAAAATGACTACCCCGATTATCAACGTTACACATGAAACAGCCTAGAGAGGGAGGTTGGCTTGCCTCTTATTGAGGTCGCTGTAGATCAAGAGGGTCCTTATGTACACAGTCAAGTATTAGGGAAAGACAGAAAGTTTTTAATCGATACAGGGGCAAGCAGAACAACTATAAGTCACGATGAGGTTCCAGGGGCACCCCTCTCAGGCTCACAGAATGTTTCCCTTGGATTTTCAGGAAAGCCTATTATTAACGAAGTATCACAACCTCTTCCCCTTGCAGTTGGTCCATTGACGCGGACTACAGATTTATTGCTTACAAAATCATGTCCAGAAAACCTGTTAGGTATAAAGACACTGAAAGCTCTAGGAGCTGTAATATGTTGTTCTCCGGAAGGAGTACGACTATTTTTGCGAGACTTTAAAGGTCACTATGTATTAAGAGACATGGATCACCGGTTACAGAATGTCCCTGCACATTTATGGGCACAAGGCCCCACTGATGTAGGTTGTATGCACATTACACCATATCGAGTCACACCCAAAGCAGGAGTGGTATTACCACGAATTCGACAATACAAGTTACCCCCAGATGCTGTAGTGGCTTTACTGCAAATCATTGACGAGCTCATTGCACAAGGAGTGGTCGTGGAAACCGACTCCAATGTATGTAATTCTCCTATCATTCCGATTCTTAAACGTACTGATCCAAAGGCAACACCAGTTTATCGATTAGTTATTGATCTGCGCGAATTAAATAAATGCATTGTGCCACAGTATCCCGTGGTTCCAGATATCTCTTCATTGTTGACAGCTATTGATTCAGAAGCAACGTTCTTTACTGTAATTGACCTCAAGAACGCCTTCTTTAGCGTCCCAATCGATCCGGAAAGCCAATTCCTTTTCGGATTCTGTTTAAATGGACGAAGCTTCAAATTTGCACGCGCACCTCAAGGATTCACAGAAAGCCCCAGCATCTATAGCCAAGCACTGAAAAGACAACTTGACAGTATTCACTTGCCTGATAACACTGCCCTGCTTCAGTATGTCGATGATCTGTTGATCACCGCCCGGAGCGAACCCGAATGTGAAAAAGCATCACTGACGGTTTTACATTTTCTGGCCGACAAGGGGCACAAGGTGTCCCCTTCGAAGCTGCAATTCTGTGTTCAGCAAGTTGTTTACCTAGGCCACTTGCTGTCCAAAGGGGGGAGACAGCTCACACCTGACCGCATCCAGTTAATTGTAAATATGTCACGACCCAAGACACAAAAGGAGGTGCGGGCCTTCATAGGCCTCACTTCATACTGCAGACAATGGATTCCCCAATATGCATTTCTAGCGAAGCCACTCATTCAGTTGACAACCCAGGAGGCAGTGTCTTCGACTGTCCTTCCTTGGACTCAGGAACATACACAAGCTTTTGAAGACTTAAAGAAAGCCTTATGTCAAGCACCAGTTCTAGCAACACCATGTTACAGTAAGCCTTTCACACTTTTTGTCACAGAACGCGAAGGTACTGCCTTGTCAGTACTCACTCAGGAACAAGCAGGTTCACACAAACCGTGTGCTTACTTTTCTAGCACATTAGATCCAGTAGCCCAGGCTCTGCCTGCATGCTTGAAATCAGTAGCAGCGACAGCTTTAGCAATCAGACAAAGTGATTCTATAGTGTTAGGACATCAATTGACAGTACAAGTTCCACACTCCGTGGAAGTTCTTTTAAACCGTACACAGACCCAGAACTTGACTATAGCACGATTGACAGGTTATGAATTGACATTGTTTCAGCCACACATAGAAATCAGACGCTGTAGCACATTAAATCCTGCCACACTTTTGCCATTAAGTGGAACAGACCCATTGGCACATGATTGTATTGAAGTCATTACTATTACGACGAAACCCAGACAAGACTTGACAGACATTCCATTACCAGATCCAGACTTGACACTTTATGTGGATGGTTCATGCATGAGAACAAGTACAGGAGAATTAGTGGCCGCCTACGCAGTCACGACAGACACCGAAGTTATTGAAACAAATTGTATCGACACCTTATCAGCTCAAGCAGCAGAGCTCATCGCTCTGACACAAGCCTGTATTCAAGCCAAAAATAAGAGAGTTAACATATACACAGATTCACGTTATGCATTCGGAGTCGTTCATGACTTCGGAGTTCTCTGGCGAGAGAGAGGTTATTTAACTTCTCACGGTGCCAACATTCAACACGGTCCCCTCATTCAAGCTCTGTTAGATGCAATACATCTGCCTACTGCGATATCTATCATGAAGTGTAAGGCACATACAAAGGTCACCGATGTCATCTCCCAGGGTAACGACCTGGCAGACCGAACAGCTAAGCAAACTGCCCAGAATCGAACTCATGCAACTGACTTGACAAAGACAATAGTTCCGACATCGACACATTGCATGACAGTCAGGAATCCCGCCCATGATGTAATTGACATACAGACACATGCTACACCAGATGAAATCAAGAAATGGACTGAACTAGGAGGGATCCAAACAGATCAGGGATGGATGACGAAGGGAAAATCTACATGGTTTCTCCCCGACTCTATGGTTCAAGTTATCATTAACACAGTACATAGTCCAGCACACCTAGGAGAAAAAGCTATGTTAGACAGTATTCAAAACATATGGTTCAATAAACACTTACGAGCAGCAGCCAAACAGAAAGTGCGTACTTGCATGATTTGTTGTCAGTTCAACCCAGGTAAAAGCATTCCTGTAGAGCAAGGTGGATTTCAACCTCCCGATCACCCTTTTGAAGTCCTCCAGATGGATTATATTCAGATGGAACGTTGTCGAGGATTCAAATATGTCCTCGTAGTTGTATGTGCACTTTCCCGATGGACAGAAGCATATCCAGTAGCAGATTACACTGCTCCGACCACTGCCAAGCAGCTGGTTCGCGAATTCTTCCCACGGTATGGTTTGCCCCGTATCGTGTACTCAGATAACGGTCAACCGTTCTCATCCGAGCTTGTGAAACACATTACGCTCCTGTTAGGCTATCAGTGGAAATTCCACTGTGTCCGGCATCCCGAGGCAGCAGGTCTCGTGGAGCGCCATAATCAGACTCTGAAAATTCGACTTTCTAAAATCTGCAGAGAGAAAGGCGTCGACTGGATAGTAGCTTTGCCAGTTGCGCTCTTCTACATGAGGATGATAGCGCATTCTCGAACAGGGCTATCCCCGTATGAGGTGGTCTTCGGTAGGCCACCAAATATGTGGGGGACGCCTATACCTCGTAAAATAACTGATGTTGACTGTAATATGCTGACAGATTACCTTGCCTCCTTGATGTCTGCACTACAATCTTGTCGTTCACAGGTAGCTGCAGCCTTTCCTGACAACATCGAGGTGAAGCCCCATGAAGTGGTCCCCGGAGATTATGTATTTGTGAGAAATTTCGACCGAAGAAGCCCGCTGGAGCCCCGCTGGCAAACACCGAAATTGGTGCTTCTGACGACGAGGACAGCCGTGAAGATTGAGGGCCGAAAAGGGTGGCTGCACTCGAGCCACATCAAGAAATTTCACGGACTGCCTTCCGATTTGAACTCTCAGCCCTGCCCTCCTCCAGAGACTGACTCAAAACTCCCTCTTGTTGAGAAAACCGCTTCCCAAGAGTATAAACTGAAACTACGGTCAAGCAAGTCAGACAGTTTAATTGTTTAAGTCCTCCCCTAGGTGAATCGGTTAAATTAGTTTCTGACATGTATCCCCTAGACCGAAATAGAGAGAGAGATAGACAGAAACAGCTCAAGAAACGTGCATATTGTAAATCACTTCGTAGTCACTGTATAGTGACACTATTGATTATGTTTTTTCTAAGTCTACTGATTATTGCTGCAAGTATATTATTGCACATCTACTACCCTCTTTTCAAGCATGTACATTCTGCTTTCAACGTCACTGCCGAACACTCTTTTAGCGAATTACCTCCGCATGAGTTGTCCTACAGACTTGCGCTGCGCAACAATACATTCATTAGTATGTTACATCACTCCCATCAGACCAACAACGCTACAAATTGTTGGATATGTAGCCGACTCCCTCCCTACCAGAAATACAAGGGAGTTCTGCCCCTCTTTCCGTATCCGTTCACACACAATGGTTCCTGTGGCGCATGGTTTAGTTTGATTAATTCTTTAGATTCAGATACCGTAGTTTACCAGGGCAACTGGGTATGGGGAAACCTGAACACAGTTCTGCATAAAGTATGTTTCCCTGACAAGGAGGGCTTACCAAAAAGGACAGGAACTGATCTAGAAAATGAAGTATATGGATTAGGTAACTTCACACTTAACCTCATGATTCTGAATGTTGAATCCGAAGCTGCACCAGTCTTGCCTGCTATGTCAGTATTACCAGTCAAAGGTGAATTATGTGTAAGGAAGAATGGTTCAGTACACTTGGGTCATAGTAAATGTACTACTGTGGTCGAATTCAGTGATCAAGGCAAGTCTACATTTAGAGCTTCCCGTCATTCCTACTTCATTTGTGGTCATACCGCATATATACACTTACCTCTAGATTGGGATGGTACCTGTTACATTGCATTCCTTCTGCCACCTGTTTTCCTAGCCCCTCCTGATTACCATAGGAACACCCATCTAGTAACTAATAGACTCCGGAGAGATCTCCCGATTGTCGACTACACTGAAACGGCATGGGAGCAATACACAGACTTCAATAAAGGTTTCTTTCCCTACTTAAGTGCTGTTTTTAATAGTAAACTGATACGCAAATTAACTAGAACCCTCGAGGCTGTAGTGAATGAAACTACTTCTGCCCTAGGCAACTTAACAGAGGAGCAGTCTGCTATGCGGATTGTTGTTCTTCAAAACCGTCTTGTCCTTGACGTCATCCTGGCCGATAGGGGCGGAGCCTGTAGAGTCATCGGATCGAGCTGCTGTGTTTTCATTCCAGAAAACGCGCCATCAGTATATAGAGCCATAACCCGTCTTCATAAGATTGCAAGTTTGATACACCAGAATCCAGGCACCTGGACTTGGTCCGGTTGGTTCTGGACCACGTTGACAGCCTGGGGAT
This sequence comes from Lissotriton vulgaris, assembly GCF_964263255.1. Classification (NCBI taxonomy): domain Eukaryota; kingdom Metazoa; phylum Chordata; class Amphibia; order Caudata; family Salamandridae; genus Lissotriton; species Lissotriton vulgaris. The sequence goes on from NC_141694.1 coordinate 506,809,356, forward strand.
GGAAGGTCCTATCCTTCCTAGGTATTGCCCTTCTCATAGTATTCAGTTGCTGCCTATGCTTACAATGTGGGCCAGCGATATGTGGCTTGCGCGCTACATCATGTATTCCTCATTCGAGTTCTCATTCAAAACACCATAAGAAGAAAGAAGAGCAAATGATGTTACGTGAACAGATCGATAGATTCATGAGGATCGATATATCATGAAGGGTCCGTAGGGGACAAGGAGGGAATGAGGAAATATGAATTTTTATGATCAATTGTGTCCCCTATCTTAGACCCCAACGTCTCCATGTACGTGCTACAAGTACATGTATGTTCCCTCCACTTCCAGCTATGAAGACGCAAATACATTTGCGTCCAACGTTAACATGTCCTCTTTCAGATCCACCATGAATGGGTCAGATATTCCGCTCCTAAGTGTGCCTTGCCAACGTCTTTATATGGTGCACTTTCATGTATTTCTAGCTCTGGCGAGTTAGGCCCTGAATTCTGCCATCGAGCCTTTTCCTTCCTTCTGCCTCTGAATGCTCCAAGCCTGGCCCTGCATCTGTATCCATGACCTTTGTCTTACTCCCTGCGTGGCTAACGGTGCTTGGCTCGGCCTGTTGCCTGCCAAGACTGTATTCAGCCTTCAAGTTATCTGCTCCGCTCCTCGAAAAATACATTCCTGTCTAATAGTTTAGGTAAACATCCTTCCAGCTGCAGAGCAAAGGGCCCGGCCTCACTGTCTCCGTACAAGTAATTCATAGCTCCTGTTACCATGGTAGGCCCATGCCCCCTCGCATCTCATGCAGAAACGTAGGCGCATATGCACGCACTAGCAGTCAGTATAGAATAGCCTCTGCCCGAGAGACCTTTCCTTCCAGATAATACAGTTCCTTAAACACAAGACATTAGATACGATTTGGGATTAGGTTGATCTGACACCCCAGACTTCTGTCTCCTCATGTAGGGCTAAATGTCAAGTCCCCTTCACCCTCCAGTTACACGTCAATCACACGTCATGCTGCTGCGCGCGCATCTCTGCCATATATTTCTGCTGACACTGCAGGATTCTCTTATGGATCCACCCACCTGTGACATCCTCATAATGACGTTTCTAGTACATGCCCTCATGCACGCCTATTGTAACGCCTTTTTTATTACGTATGTGTACTCTTATCTCTCCTCTCAGCTGTTACGCCTCCTGCATATGCCTTAATGTAATGCATTGACTATATATATGATAACCTGTCAATAAAGTATTGTCTATCCCTTCCCGAACCTTCGTGGTGACGGAAGCCGATTGCCTGGTTCGAACCAATTCCTTTTTAAGGAATAAAACCCCATTTAAAACCTCAAATACCACGGATTCTGCCTCTTATTTTTTGACTGAGTTATTCCTATTGAACTTTACCGCATAAATTAAGTATAGGTAATTTAAATTTACCACAGGAGTACCATAGGTACCTCCCATGTGCACCCCCCCGTCACCAAGGGGGCCCGCAACGGGCCCCCGAAGGCAATCTTCGTATGCTTTTCCACAACGGAAAAGCCGCCATGGAAAAGCATATGTTTTCCGTTATCCGAATATGGCTAGCGGTGTCTGACAGACACCGCCAGCCATGTTAGAGCTTTTCCGCCGCGGTCGGAAGGCGAAGCAGAGGACGGATTTTGAGACCCACCGCCATCCTAATTTGGTGGTGGGTCTTCTGTTCCTCCACAGCGGTTTTCCCGCATCTCCGGGCCGGGGATGGCTTCCGCCGGCCCGAAGGATGCGGGAAAACCACGATCCTAATCAGGCCCTTAGTACAAACATATGTGTTTAACATGCTTTGAAAGAAGTATGTATGTAGTAATATGTGCATTGCAATGTTCAGAATGGATTTTTTACATATTATCTTTGGTTGTGTTAGTGGTCGTAGAATGCCTGCTTTTTATCCCATTTTCGGGTCTTGTCCGCAGGGAACGCGACATTATCGCAAAGATTGTAAACAATTCAAAAATAAAACCTTTAGAAAATATCTTCACAATATTGTAGGTACTAGGGTGGCCCTGACAAGGCCGTGTGTATATGTCTGCTACACATAAGACCGGATGCCGAGTATCAGGTTATTTAGAAACCCCCTGCTGCCTTCATCTGTAAAGTGCACTTCATCATTTCTATAAGTTCCATGCATGTCAAAATGTAGCCTCTTGTTATAGATACAGTCCATGCGATGGACTATGAAGAACGCAGAGACTGTTTTATTAACATGTTTCCTGGATTTGTCAATCTGTGAGCTGAATAGATTAGACTACTTCCATTTCTGTCTTTGGCATTTATTCGAGTGTGAGGGAAAAGCAACATCAGTTTTGCAAATGTTTTTTGCATTAGTATTCCTGGACCTACCCCAGTAAATGTGCCTAGTTCATTGCCATTACAGTGCAGAATCATGAGGAGAGGAGCTTGGGAATCCACAATGGATTTAACCAAATCCAGCAACTGATGATCCTTTAACCCTCTTTTGCCAACGAAGGAATCTTCACATTTGGCAAACCCAAGTCCCTGCCAATACCTCTCTTTTTAGCGGCCACTTTAGCCAAAAAATATCAATCCATACTCTAAGCATTTTGAAGTGAAGGAGCAATAATAGTCAGGTGAAGGCTGGACCTGAAAGAGGTATTTTCCAAAGGAAAAACAGTTAAAAAATAGGTATATTTAATTGGATGTTATCAGCCGGAAAGTGAATAAAATGAGTTAGTGTGTTGGATGCCTTAGGAAAAAGTCTTATTATTGGCTGTTTTTTTTTTAAGTAATGGAATACAGACATGGATATGCTTTTGAATCTTTGGAGTAAACCACACCTGTAGTATCTCATTTGGAAGTAGCATGTTCCTTTTTAGAATGTGCTGTGAACATGTGACCTACTGGTTCCACTGGGCGGTTAGGTACACTGAGCTAAGAGTGTATTGGGAGGGAAGAGTGTTAAAGAGGTAGAATATTTATGACAGAATTTAAGTAATGTCTAGCTTTTATGTCCAACTCAGGAGTATGTAATAAACTGTTGTGTAGAATGTAACTTAAAAAAATAAAAGGAAGATAGATATAGGTTTGAACTCCGCGATTAACGTACAACATATCGCAAAAAAGCACCGACAGGAACTTTGTTTTAAAAGAGAGGGAAAGGGTTAACAGATGCTAACCATTCAGTATTAGCGCTAGAGTAGTATAAAAATAACAGACATGATTTCATTTGCTGTCTTTCTCATGATGATAGAGTGGAAAGTTGAAGAGATTGACGGCCAAATGCATCAACCTATTTAGGAAGTGCAAACGGTGCGAATTGGTAAATTCGGCCGTTTGCGATTCCTAAATAGGTTTTTGGGATGCATCAAACATTTTTGGCAAAGTCGCTATTTTTAGCGAATTCCAAAAATGCGATTGCTTTTAAGGAATTGCAAATTTGCGATTCCTTAACAGCAATGCATGATTACTTTTAAAATTGCGAATTCGCAATTAGGGGGTGAAAATTACCGCGAGGGTGAACCTTGTGGTAATTTGCGAAAATGTATTGCATTTTAAAACACTGTCATGTTATAGACTCACATGTCCTTAGAACATGTGTGTGCGAAACATGCACTTCAAAATACATTTCAGGGGTGCAGGGGGGGTCCTTTGGACCCCCCTGCACCCATGGAATGCATTAACATTTTGCGAATCGCTAATTGAAATTCGCAAAATGTGAATGCCTTCCCATTGATTCCTATGGGCCTTTTGGCCCATAGGAATCAATGGGAATTGCGAAATCGCAAATTAGAATTCGCATAATATTTGCAATTCGGTAAAAATTGCGATTTTTACCGAATCGCAAATATTATGCGATTTAAATCATGCATCCCATTTTGCGATTCCTTATTTGCGATTCCCTAAAAATCGCAAATAAGGAATCGCAAAACCGTACTTTGATGCATGTGGCCGTTACTCTTTATATTTGCTTTCTAAGAGAGTGGTGTACCATTCTTGTGCTTAGTTTTTACAAATCTTAACAGTGTCAAAACTATCCAGAATGTGCTAAAAGAACAATATAAACTATAAGCTCAATTCACTGGTATGCATATAACGTTTGAATTATACAAAAAAATGCACTGGAAATGAAGATGTATGTGGGAGTTTGATTAAAAAGAGTATCACAGTGATTTATTTTATACAACTTGTTAAGTGTGCGATTACCCGAGGGAGTCTTGGCGCTGGGCAGAAGATCGACCAAGAGCTAGAGTTTTGAGTAAAAATAGCATGGATTATTGGTTAAATAGCCAGGTTTTTAGATATTTCCTGAAAAGAGTCAGTGTGGGGGAGCTCTTGAGTTGATTAGGAAGGGCATTCCATAGTTTAGCCGTAGTAATTGAGAAGGATCTGTCTCCCCATGTAGCTTTTCTAGTTTTAGCTATCTCCAGGAGATTGGTCTTAGCGGATCTAAGGGTGCGACTTGGTCTGTAAGGGCAGAGAGCGTGTTTTAAGAAGTTTGGACCCTTTTCATGTATGGATTTGAAGGCTATGCACAGAGCCTTAAATCTAATTCTCTGCCTCACAAGAAGCCAATGAAGTTTCGGATGACATTAGAAATGGATTTAAACTTAGGTGTTCAGGTGGCAAGTCTGGCGGCTGCATTTTGTACCAGGTGAAGTTTGTTTAACACTGGTTCCTGTGCATTAAGCATAAGGGCATTGCAATAGTCAACTCGAGACATAAGTAGAGTGGAAATCAAGGTATTTATAGTATTTACAGGGAGATAAGGTTGTAGTTTTGTAATCATTTTTAAGGTGAATAATGAAGCCGAAACAATGGAATTTGCTTGGTGTATGTAAGAAAGTTTGTTATCGAAAATCACTCCTAGATTCTTGACCTTGGTGACAGGGACAGGAGGGGTCCAAGTTCCTGGGGCCACCAAGTGGGGGACCAACTAGGAGTGAGCTTACCAAATTTCATGACTTCAGTTTTGTTTGAGTTGAGCTTTAAACAGTTTTTACTCATCCAATTACTGATGGCAGTCATTCCCCGTTGAAAGTTGTTGGCTACTCCGAGTCCGTTGTTATTGATAGCCAGGGCAAGCTGTGTATCGTCAGCGTAAGATGTGACAGCTAGGCGATGAGCTTTGATGATCCTCGCTAAGTCCGCTACATAAATGTTAAAAAGTGTTGGACTCAGCGAGGATCCCTGGGGGACACCACAGGGAAGAGAGAAGGAGCAGGAGGAGTAGCCACCCATGGAAACAGATTGTTCCGGATGAGCTAGGAAGGAGGAGAGAAGGGAGATGGCGTTCCTGGAAATTCCAGATTTTTTGACACAGTCGATCAGGATGGAATGATCGACCGTGTCAAAGGCTGCGGAAATATCGAGCATTATAAGCACCGCTGTTCCTCCTCTATCCAGGATCATTCTGATCTCATCAGACGCTTTTATTAATGCGTCTCCGTTCCATGACCCTTTCTAAATCCAAACTGCGAGTCGTCAAGACAGTTGTTGTTGTCAATGATTTCAGAGATCTGGCTATTCATAATTGTTTCTATGATTTTGGCAGGGAAAGGAAGACATGCTATTGGCCTGTAATTAGTTACCAAGGAGGGATCTAGTGTGGGTTTTTTAAGTAAGGGTTTAATTACTGTTCTTTTCCATATTGAAGGATAAGTACCTGAGATGAGCATGGCGTTGTAGATGTCACAAAGAGTTTGAGATATGATAACCGGAGCCAATTTAAGTATTGGCAGGGGACAGGGGTCATTGGGAGAGCCCGAGTTTGTGATCATCATAAGATTGTAAACCAATTCAGGTGAAACTTGGTCAAAAGAAAAAGTGGGTAGAGTGGTACGAATTGGATCAAGAGTAGTATGGAAAGAAGTGATGTTGTAGTTAAGGTTATTAAATTTAGAATAAATATCACAGACTTTATCTTGAAAATAAGTTGACGAGGCGTCGCGCATAGCTTGAGAGGCCTCCTTAGGGGTGGATTTGTCCTGACCCGTGAGATGCGAGACCACCTGGTAGAGTTGTTTGACAGAGTCTTGTGCTGACTCGATTTGCTTGTTGAAGAATATACTTTTCTGAGTAATAATCATGTGTTTGTATTTAGTAAATTTCTCTTTATAGCATATTTTTTCATGAGGGTCATATCTTTGACGCCATTTACGTTATTGTTGTCTGCAGCTTTGTTTTTCCAACCTAAGAGATTCACTAAACCAGGGGGCTGAATTAGATGTTCTGTTGGTAGATCTTTTTTAGTAGGAACAGTGGTATCAACTAAAGTTTGAAGACAGTTAGTGTATAGGGTGGCTGCCATTTCGGGATTAGAGGTATTAATATCCTGCAACGTTTGTAATTTGTTCTTAAAGTCTTCAGTGTTGATACGTTTCCATGATTTAAAGGTATTGGTATTAGAAGATTTGATGGAAAGGGGACTAGAAGGGGAAATGTCAAAGCATACTGCTAAATGATCAGTCCACGTAAGGGGCATTATTTTCTCTATAGAAAGGAAATTGAGATTGGAGAAGATTCCATCTAATGTGTGGCCTGCTAAGTGCGTAGAAGAACGGATGAATTGATTTAAACCCACTGCATCCATTTCGGTTAGGAGGGCAGTGGTTTAGGATCATCACTAAGCTCGAGGTGAAAATTGAAGTCACCTATAATGGTGAAGTTGTTTTCCCCCGCTACAGGCTCCAAAAGATGACTCAAGGAAGATAGGAATGCTGAGTGAGAACCAGGGGGGCGATAAAGCAAAACACCACGAAAGGAGCTAGAGTATGGGGTGAAAAATGTGAAGTTCAGAGCTTCACAAGTATTAATGGTTATAGGCTCCGATCGTAAGACAAAGGTATTGCAATAAATTATCGCTATGCCACCACCTTTTTTTAGGGGTCTGTCCTGTCTGATGTTTACAAAGCCCTCCGGCGTGGCCGTGGTGAAATCAGGATCAGAGGCCTGGTCACCCCAGGTTTCGGTCAGGAATAAAATATCCAAGTCCCAGTTTTCGATAAAGTCAGCTATTTCATACCTGTGTTTTTGAAGAGATCAAACATTAAGCAGTGCCACTTTAGTGATTTTAGCAGCCTTCTTATGTATTGAGTTGGTGGAACCCAGAGAGTAGGAGTTATCCAAAATTTTGAAGGGGCAGTGAGGACAAGTGTATGAGAAGTTATTTATTATACGCAAGTTCTTAGGAGTACAAGAGTTGAAAGTAGTGTTAAGCGACTTGAGATAGGCAGCTTTGTACCTGATTCTGTGGGATGTAGGGCATGGAATAAGAAGACCAGGCTGGGTGGCCCTAGGCCCGGGTTTGGCGAAGACGGGCACAGACGGAAGGCGAGCCTTCGTCGCGCCCGCTGCGCGTCCGGGGTAGGGTAGTCATTTTATGCAGGAGAGGGTGAGAGGGACGAGCAAGTAGTCTGCCCGCTCTCAGACTCACCCAAGGTGGCGTGAAAAAAGATCCGCTCCGAAGCAGCGCCTAATCGGCTGCTGTTGGTCACCAGATTAGGGAAGCAGGCATGCGTGCGAAAGTGGGAAGTAAGTGCCCAACATGAAAGTTTAAAATACAATTAAAAAGAAATTGCTAGTTTACATCGTTCCCGGCTTCCGCCTCAGGAACCTAGCCTCTATTGCCCAGATGCATCAAGCATTTTTGGAGTCGCAAACGGTGCGATTCCTTAAAATCGGCCGTTTGCGATTCCAAAAATGCTTTTTGAGATGCATCATTTGTTTTTGTAGAAAATCGCTAATTTTGCGATTTTCTAAAATGCGATTGCATTTAAGGAATCGCAATTTTGCGATTCCTTAAATGCAATGCATAATTTTAAAAAATTTGCGAATTTTCAAATTGCAAGTGCAAATAACCACGAGGTTGAACCTCGTGGTAATTTGCAAAATTGTTTAAAAATGCACAAAAATGCATTTTTTGAACTGTTAAGTTACAGACACACATGTCCTTAGGACATGTATGTATGTAACTTATAGGTAAAAGTGCATTTCATGGGTGCAGGGGGGGTCATTTCGACCCCCCTCTCCACCCTTGAAATGCTTTGTTGAATTGCGATTTCAAATTGGGAATTCGCAATTCCCATTCATTCCTATGGGCATTTCAGCCCATAGGAATGAATGGGAATTGCGAATTCGCAATTTGAAAATCGCATTTTTTATGTGATTCGGTAAAAATTGCGATTTTTACCAAATCGCAAAAAAAATGCGATAAAAATGATGCAAACCATTTTCAAATTCCTAATTTGCGATTCGGTAAATTTCGCAAATTAGGAATCGCAAAAAAGTAGTTTGATGCATCTGGGCATATATGTCTGTGCTTTAAGCACCTGTAACAACGCGACTTTTATACAGGTGAGGGTGGGAGGGCCGAGCAAGTAGTCTGCCCACCCTCAGACTCACCCAATGTGGCGTGAAAAAAGATCCGCTCCGAAGCAGCGCCTAATCGGCTGCTGTTGGTCACCAGATTAGGGATGCAGGCATGCGTGCGAAAGTGGGAAGTAAGTGCCCAACATGAAAGTTTAAAAAACAATTAAAAAGAAATCGCTAGTTTGCATCGTTCCCGGCTTCCACCTCAGGAACCTAGACTCTATCTGTCTGTGCTGCAAGCGCCTGTAACAACGCGGATTTAATGTGTGATGTGGAAAAAAATATCAGATGAGCTATATCTGGCAGATGGTATGTGTTTAAAATGTTAGTTGTTGAAAATTACCATGAGCAATGCCTTTAACAAAACACAGTTTTAAATGTCTAAGCATTATGTGAAGAATAGATACATGTATATAATTTGTATTCTGAGAGTTGTGGCAATTTTAGTCACATTATTGAGTACTGTAGCCATGAATAAAACATAAGAAAATGTGTTGTGCCTGTATATAAGTTATAAAGTAGTAATACTTGTTAGGTATGCATTAGGAAGTGTTTATCAATTTGATTTTTAACTTATATGACAGGTTTGCATATGTTTAGATGGTGATATATGGTTTTTCTGGTTGCAGACAGTTACATGTACGATGAGACTGTTGAGTTTGCTTAAAGATGCAGAGAACTATATATTTTTGATAGTATACATAAAAGATATACACTGAAGGTGTATATCTTTTATGAAATCTCATATATATTTAAATAGTGATCTATGTTCTTCAAGACTGTTGAAAATGTCATATATATAGTGAGGGTGGTGCATTTCTTTCAACAATCTCTGTTTAAATTGGGGAGGGGTAATGGCGCAGAATGTCTTTTGATAGTTGTATGCTATGTTCACTTGGCTTGTAACTTTTCTTTGAGAAATTCTGAATATATGTTTTAAAGACACGCAAAATATTTGTGAAATGATGTATGTATGCCATTAGGAAAAAGTTTTGTGTTTTCAAAAGGTGCAAATTGTTTTTTTTTCTGCTTTAGAAACTTACTAATTGATGCATGTGGATGCTGAGTAAGAGAGTAATGTATACTCTTAGAGAGCCATGCATGCAATTATATATCAAGGCACAGAGACCAGATGTACGTTGAGGTCACAAACAGGAAATCGGGCTGTTTGCAACTACAAAATAAGTCTTCCCCTCGTACAAACCCTATTTTGTGTGTTGGTAACCTACTACAGACTTGCAAAACAGGATTTGCAACTCGCTATTAAGCAGGGGCGTGCGAATGGTGTCCCTTCCTAATATCGACTCACACTTCAATGTAAGATTGTTTTGCGGCTGCAAAACGCTTGCAGTTTACCACCTACTTCAAGTAGGTGGAAGCCACTCAAAAACAGGAAGGGTTCCCCTGGGGACCCCTTACCCTTTGTGAATGTCTGCAAAAATATTTTCAGACTACACATGAAAAGACTGAAAATCGATATCTGCCACCCATTTTCATCTTCATTGTTATATAGAAGTCAATCATTGTGTTTTAATGATGATTTCCATATTTTAAGTAATATAAGAACTGGGCCTTTACAAAAATGATCATCAAGCAATCATTTATAAAGCGCACTACATACCCGCAAGGGTCTCAAGACGCTGTGGAGGGGGGCCACTACTGATCGAACAGCCAGGTCTTGAGTATCCTCCTGAAGGTCAGCAGGTCTTGGGTCTGCCGTAGGCTCAGTGGGAGGGTGTTCCATGTCTTGGCGGCGATGTGGGAGAAGGATCTCTCGCCGGTGGTTGTTCTTCGGATGCGCGGAACAGTGGTGAGTGAGAGGTCAGGGGAGCGTAGCTGGCAGTTGGGGATGTAGAAGGAGAGCCGTCTGTTGAGGTAGGCTGGGCCGGTCTTGTGAAATGCTTTGTGTGCATGGATGAGGAGCTTGATGGATATCCTCTTGTTGATAGGGAGCCAGTGCAGGTTTCTCAAGTGGGGTGATGTGTTAAGATTATTGTAAAAACTTAGGATCTCAGTCATTTTTGTTTTTGTGAACTGTATTTTGTTTCCTACCTTTACCTTATTTAATTACATAAATTTGAACAAGTAAAGTATACACCCACCTGTCTCTTCTTTCATATTTATTCTGTTTTAATTTCCTTCAATTGATTTTATGAATGAATATATCTGTGGCCACTGATTAGTGTGTTTATAAGATATTTGTGAAACATTTATGAGAATTCTATTTGAAGAAAAAGTCCCTTGTAGGCGTTATTACCTGTTATTTAGTCTTTACCCAAGCCTCCAAAGGTATATTGGGTCACCCAATTTCATCAATATCATGAAATGGAGAATGGCACTCCTATAGCGAAAGAGGTGATGTTACCTACAAATGTAGAACAAGTTATTGGATAACATATACAAGGAAGGCAGAGTCAGGCGCCTATATAAAAATGGGATTGTAGTAGTGTTTGTAGCATTCAACAGCAATTCATTGATATATAAGGGACATTTCTACATATCTATCCAAGCCAAAGTTTCAAACAGAAATAAGTACTTTACAGGGATTGGATCCGTGCAAGATTAGAAAGCATACAAATTTGCAGGGACACTCACTATGTAGTTTATCAAACAAAGTGTGCCAAAGCACTTTTCATAATTTCAGAATGTTAGTTGTACATCACTCAACATTGCAAACTTTAGTTAGGAGGCTGTACTATTTGAGATCCCCTGCTTTATGTGTAGAAGAAATTGATAGAGCACTTTTGTATGGTATTGTGGCAGATGTAGAAAAGGTTTGTGATGATGTGCAGTTTTGTTTCTTTAGTCCTCAGCAAGATTCTAGGGAGAATGAAGAGTTGTTAAGAGAGGAGTTGTAGAACAGGACACAGATATAATAGTTGATAGTTTTGAAGAAAACATTATAACATTTTACACAGTGTGGTATGTTTGTATATGTTGTCGACACACTCACTAGAAGAGTTAGACACAGACTGTTGACTGGTTTTTAAAAAGTGAAAAAGTAAATAATGATAACTGGAAAAAGTTAGCTGTAACGGTGTAGGTTTGTCTTTGGGGTCTGTTTGATGCTCAATAGGTCCACCTCTTGATAACCTTCATTGTGCTTGCCATAATAGAGCAGAATATTAAGGTGATCAAGCGAGGGTAAGGAAAGGGAGGGAACGACAGGGAAGGAGACCTGAAATATAAACAACATACTGTCAATAAATGTGGCCTTTTCTCCTTGTGCAAATAATTCCAGAACCATATCTTTTAGAGCTCAAAAGCATTTATGTTTGTTTTTTATTGACAAGGTTTCGGCTCAATCTTTTCCACTATCTTTTGGCTTAACCGCGTGGCTCCCACAAAAGTCAATGTCTAATGCCCTGTGGCTGCGACGGAAAGTCTCCTCAGGACATGATTCACTTTTTAATGTTCTGCAGTTTTTATGATCTTCCCATAAAATTATTTATTACCCCTATCCTGAAAAAGGCTGGTTTCAGGAGGGTTAGACCAGCTTTTATCTTTTTACAACTTCTGTCTAAGATACTGTTTTGTACACTCTTAATTTTTTAAGGGCAGCCCTAAGACTCAGGTCAAGTTGTGATTCATTTCTGCTCTGTAATCTATGCATTTTAATTATAAAACTGTGTAATTTGATGTATCACCAGTTGTTAACCTGTACTGGGGAATATGTTTTTATTCATGTTTGTTTGACTTTCATGGTTTTACCCATAATACTGAATAAAGTTTGTTGATGATGATGATGAATTCCGGAACTATAGGATGTACCTGTAAATAATAATAAAAGCCTTTGTGGTTAACAAATGTGAACGAGTCCATCTTCTGGTAAATAAGATGGCACATTGTTTATATAGTACCACTTACTTATCGGTAACGAGGGGTGTATGGCATGGAAGGAATACCTCATTCAACTGTAACAACAAAAAAGAGCAAGGTCTCTAATACATGTCCCTTAGGTGTTGCCCATGATCATTCTCATATCCCCTCATTCAAAGAATAGTTCGGAAGATATATTTCTGGGTACCCATCTAACACACATATGTGCCTTGCATCACAGGAAGTGAACCGTTTCTTAATAGGACTCACAATGCCCCCTGTTCAAATAACAACAATAAAATAATGAAGGTTATTCACCAACAAATTACCCCTTCTGGGCCTGCTGTGGCATCAGCCCGGTTTCGACAAATGCGATCTGATTGGATTATCAATGCTGGGGGATGTATGGGTGGGAGGCGCAGTCATTCCGTTTGGCGACCTGCAGCGCAAATTCGATTTGCATGAGAACGAAACTTTTCGCATCTTCAAGCTCGTAGTGCACTGTCTAAAGCGCTCTCCAGGGGCGAGGTCCTGCCGGTATCTTCTCCTTTGGAGGATAACCTCCTAGATGACTATCTTCTTGAACAGGCCATCTCTCTCACCTATTGTGAGCTTCAAAATAATGCGCCCGACCTGCTGATTAAAGTTCAGGCAAAATGGTGTTTAGATGTGGGTGATATTGATGAAGAGGACTGGAGGGCAGCCCTTGCCTTGTCCCGGGAGACTGCGATCCGGTCCCGATTTAAACTAGTCCAACTTAAACTGCTTCATAGGATCTATTATACGAAACCACCCTGGTAAGGTTATTCGTTTGTTCCAATGATTTCCCCCTGGTTCCAATGCATCTGCTGCGCTGCAACTATGTGCTGCTGCCATGGGTGTAGCATTAGCTGTGTATTTATTTGTAGAGGAACACTTTCACTTGTCCATGCAGCCAGTTAGATGTAACTAATGTCACAATAAATTAGAAGATAATAAAATGCACAACACATAGCTTTTACAAACCCATTTTGTAGGATAATAAAATGCCTGCTTATGTAGAAAAACTATGAAGGGCCTAAGAAAATTACATTCATGATTCTTTTTAGCATTGTGGATGACTCTTATGGCCTGCTCTCCAGCACTCACTACAAAACAACAATCCACGTAGTATGATGCCAGCAAGGAAAACTGTGGAGTCAAATCTGGAAGTTGAGATTGGACATCTGAAGGGACTCTCTGTCCCAGTGTTGTTGTGGCTGGTATTGAAGTTCAGGGTCCTTCAGCCTTCCTTTGCCTTCTTGCTGTTTTTACACTTATTGCTTTGGTATGTTTTTAGATGGTGAAGCATGTACGTAGTCCTGCAAAAATGTTTTTATTTGTACCTTAATTAACAATGTCTTGGTAGATATTGTGCATTGCTCAATTTGCTCATTATGAACTCCTCTTTAAGAATGTTCAAGATAGATAAATGGGCATGTTCTTTTTATTATTTTTGTTGAAAATTGTATTATCCAATGATATTGCTTTATTTCTCAGTGATGTGATGTTCTGATTTGTTTTTGAATTTTTTTTGTATGATTTTGTTCGTGGCAATTCTTAAAAACTGTGGAGCCATATCTGTTGCAGTAGTCTGCACTTTCAAAGGACCTTTCGGGTGGGAATTGTTGCTGGTGCCACTGATGTAGATGGTCCTCCAGCTTCCCTCTTCTTGATTGCCAGTTAGAGATGTTTTCAACGTTAAGTTTTAAGATGATAGAAGATGGAAGTCATCTGACATAATATTTTTTATTCGTCCCTCCAGAGTTAAGCTTGTGCATTGTGCTAGTTTTGAGGACGATTTTCATTCCAGTTAAGTTTGGGTAAGAATGGGTAGTTTATGGGTGTTATGTAGTTAGGTTCTATTCACGAATTCAAATGTTAAAAGTTATTTTTTGAAATAGCTTTTGATAAATGTGTTGTTAAAATAAAGTTAAACAATTATGTTACTAAACAGCTAGACTCAAACTTTGTGTAAAATATGTTTAAATATTTGTTGTACATTTTGTCATTTGTATTTGTGAGTACTGATATCATTGCGACCTTCGGTGTTACTGAGAAGAATGAAAATGCATTTTTGATGTAGGTATTTCGACAAATACATACAAAGGGGAAAGTTAAATTAGTGTCTTACTAAATAGCTGCACTGAAACTTTATGTAAAATATGTCTATATATGAGTTTTACACTTTGTCAAAAACACCCAATATTCAGAGTGTTTATTTGGCAATTGCACTCATAGAAGCACGCAGGCACTAGCTGTGCAATCATCGAGGACGTCCTTTCTCCACCACTCTGGAAATGCACCTTCTGGCACAGTACTAGTTGGGGATGAAGTTTTCTTGGCTATTGAGGATCGTTGGGGGCCAACTACGACCTCCAGCATGTCCCACACAGTGAGTTTACTAAGAGATCTGTGGAGGCAATGCCCTCTTTCTACACCACTCTGCAAATGTGTCTACTAGCACACTTCTGGTTGGGGAATGAGGTTATCTTGGTGCTAGAGACCTTGGGGACCAAGAAACCCTCCTGGTTCTTTCTGTAAATCCTACACTGTGGGATTCCTGAGAGCTGGTCAAAGGCACTGCCCTCTTTCCTCTCACTCTGCAAACATCATTGCTACTTTAAAAACCATAGAAATTCACTGAAAATCCAAATGTTACAGGGACGTTATAGTTAGGAATTAACAGTTAAAAACCTCAGAAATTCACAGAAAAAAACTAAAGGTTACAGGGCCCAAATAGTTAAGAAATAGATTTTTTAAAAACCTCAGAAATTCACTGTAAAAAACAAAGGTTACAGTGATGTTATGGTTAGGCTCTGATTTCCCATGCACAAAACCAGAGAATTTCAGCAGGTATAATAGCTGAACTGACTATAACTCGTGCCCCCACACTGCAACGCGTATGATCTCACATGTTACATCACTCATGACATGGTCAGTAATATCACTGATGACATCACTGATGACATCTCAAATGACATCATTCATGTCAGCGCTGATGACAGTCTTTGTGTAAATATATAGATATATAGATATATATACACATGCAAACATATATGTAATTTATAGGTAAATTACTATTTTTTAGTTATAAATGTAAATATTTTTAGATAGATATACTGACATATGTAATATTGACAGTCAGTACCACATAATGTTTTGTATGTGCTATTTTTGTTGTTCAAATTCTAAGTACCTAAGTCAATATTTAGGACCACAATATTTTTGTTTTGCAATATTTTTGACATCAATATTATGTTGCAGCTCACATTAGGTCTGAGACTGCCCTTCACAATAATTATGAATCGTGAAGCGTTCCGCCTGCCGCATCTAATATAAGGAATATATTTGAAAAAACTGAGTTTATATTTACAAAAACAAGTGCTTATTGTAAAACTACTTCCAATGTTGAGTCAATAAACCTTATGGACCTGGATCATGTTAATATTTCTAAGGAAGTGTGATGACATTGCCCTACTAAATAGCCATGAAAAGTACATTCGTTGTCATGAGCATTTCAAAGTTGACAGTAGGAGGAGTTGTAAACCACTGTAAATATTATCAAGTTTCAAAACATACTGCATGCTAATTAAAAAATGTAAAGGAGAAATCAACCATTCGAGTGTTTATGCAATTACTCTAGCAAAATGGAAACAGTTTTCTCTGGAAAGACAACCTGAAACTAAAAGTTAATCTAATTTCAGCCTTTCCCAAACTTGCATCTCACTTTGTCCCACCCTTTAAATGGTCAGAGATGTACTCCACTAGAAGACTGTAAGAACTCTCTTTCTTGGTAGTGAAGGGGAACAGATGACTCCAGGATTTGATGGGGTGTAAGTAAGGGATTCTCTTCAGGGAAATGTATTCTCCCATAAAGAAAAGAATGTCAATTTCCACAGTTGATCCTATTCCCCCTTTATGAAGTTCTCCTCTATGGATAATGGAGAAGTCACAGAGCATGTAAGAGCCCACTTCAAAAGCCACCTGATCCTACCAGGGGAACACCTGGAAACCTGCGCCTCATACAACTTTCCAGACATGCTAATGGGAATGTTGGGGAAAAGCAAGTAGGTGGAAAAGCGTTCAGGCAGAGATCTTCGCCCCTGCTCTTCTGACTTGTTTCATGATTTGGTCCCTAACTTTCAAGCTTTAGGAATTTCTACTTCATTATATAAAAAGGTCGGGCAGGACCTTTGACTTAAAAAGGTGAAGGCAGTCAACACAAAAGTTTTTTTTGTACCTAGGCAGCTTTTGACAAAGAGGATTCACTGTTGCTCTGGAGTAAGATGGGCTAATGGAGAATAGCCTATTAATGATAATTAATGATAGAGGTAATTTTTTTTAAACCTGGGCTCCAGGGAGGTATATCTGATAACTCACTCAGAAGAAGTATATCATTTTGAAATGACCCAGGCAATTTTTTTTGTTTCGAACCACCTTCTCTTCTTCCTATTCAAAGCAGAATTACTTTCTGTAAAAAACTGAGAGTCTGGTTGAAAGGGTAAGCATGTGAAACCCAATTTAAGCAGCAACTCCAGTCTCTCTCAGGACCTGCCTGTCTGTCAAGACCTGGCTTGACAGTTCAGGCTAGACTGTTCCCATGAGGCACAGGGTCAAGACTGATTTGCATATGGCTGGGTTCAACTGGAATGGCATGGTGAGCAAAAACAACGATGGATTTATGCCTGAATATCTGTATTGGGTTGAATGTATGACATTGTTCTGCATTCTGTCCATCAATTGTTCTTTTTGCGTTTGTCACCGGGAGTGGGATGGGTATGCCCAGACATGGATCCCCTGCTCTCCATGCCAATGGAGCCAAGCTATCCTTGCTGGAGAGGGGTGAAACCCGAAACCGGTCCTAGGATGCTTGTTTACAGGCCAAGAAGGACCTGGCCTAGCAGTTTGGGCTGGATTATTTCATGAGGCACAGGGTCAAGACTGATTTGCATATGGTTGGGTTCAAACTGGAATGGCATGGTGAGCAAAAAAACTATGGATTTAGGCCCAGATCTCTGTACTGGGGTGAATGTATGACGTTGTTCTGCATTCTGTCCATCAATTGTTCTTTTTGCGTTTGGCACCCTGAGTGGGACGGGTAGGCCCAGACGTGGGATGAGTATGCCCAGACGTGGATCCTGTGCTGTCCATGCCACTGGAGCCAAGCCATCCTTGCTGGTGAGGGGTGAAACCCCGAAACCGGTCTTAGGATGCTTGTTTCCAGCCCAGGGAGGGCCTGGAAGTTAGGGCTCAACTGTTCCCATGAGGCAAAGGTTCAAGACTGAATTGCATATGGCTGGGTTCAAACTGGAATGGCATGGTGAGCAAAAAAACAATGGATTTAAGCCCAGATCTCTGTTCTAGGGTGAATGTATGACATTGTTCTGCATTCTGTCCATCAATTATTCTTTTTGCATGTGTTACCCCGAGTGAGACAGGTATGCTCAGACGTGAGTCCTGTGCTCTCCATGCCACAGGAGTCAAGCTATCCTGGCCGATGAGGGCTGAAAGCCCGATACTGGTCCTAGAATGCATGTTTCCAGTCCAGGGAGGACCTGGCCTGGCAATTTCAGACTGGACTGTTCCCATTGGGTGCAGGGTCAAGACTGATTTGCATATGGCTGGGTTCAAACTGGAGTGGCATGGTGGGCAAAAATAAACAATGGCTTTAGGCCCAGATCTCCATACTGGGGTGAATGTATGGCATTGTTCTACATTCTGTCATCAATTGTTCTTTTTGCATATGTCACCCCGAGTGAGATGGGCATGCCCAGATGTGGGTCCCGTGCTCTCCATGCCACTGGAGTCAAGCTATCCTGGGTCATGAGGGGTGAAACTCTGAAACCGGTCATAGCATGCTTGTATCCAGTCCGGGGAGGACCTGGCCTAGCCCGTCGGGCTGGATTATTTCCATGAGGCACAGGGTCAAGACCGATTTGCATATGGCTGTGTTCAAACTGGAATGGCATTGTGAGCAAAAAATGATGGAATTAGGCCCAGATCTTTGTACTGGGGTGAATGTAACACATTGTTCTGAATTCTGTGAATTGATTGTTCCTTTTGCATTTGTCACCCCAAGTGGGATGGGTATGCTCAGACGTTAGTCCTGTGCTCTCCATGCCACTGGAGTCAAGCTATCATGGCTGATGAGGGCTTACAGACTGAAACTGGTTCTAGGATGCTTGTTTCCAGTCCAGTGAGGACCTGGCCTGGCAGTTCGGGCTAGACTGTTCCCATTGGGCGCAAGGTCAAGACTGATTAGCATATGGCTTGGTCCAAACTGGAATGGCATGGTGAGCAAAAAAACGATGGATTTAGGCCCAGATCTCTGTACTGGGGTGAATGTATGGCATTGTTCTGCATTCGGTCCATCAATTGATCTTTTTGCATTTGCCACCCGAGTGGGACGGGTATGCTCAGATGTGAGTCCTGTGCTCTCTGTGCCACTGGAGTCGAGCTATCCTAGCTGATGAGGGCTGAAAGCATGAAACCGGTCCAAGGATGCTTGTTTCCAGGTCAGTGAGGACCTGGCCGGGCAGTTAGGGCTGGACGGTTGCCATTGGGCACAGGGTCAAGACTGATTTGCACATGGCTGGGTTCAAACTAGAATGGCATGGTGAGCAAAAAAACTATGGATTTAGGCCGAGATCTCTGTACTGGGGTGAATGTATGACGTTGTTCTGCATTCTGTCCATCAATTGTTTTTTTTTCATTTGGCACCCTGAGTGGGACGGGTATGCCCAGACGTGGTTCCCATGCTCTACATGCCTCTGGAGCCAAGTTATCCTTGCTGGTGAGGGGGAAAACCCCAAAACCGGTCCTAGGATGCTTGTTTCCAGCCCAGGGAGGACCAGGCCTGGCAGTTAGGGCTCGACTGTTCCCATGAGGCAAAGGGTCAAGACTGAATTACATATGGCTGGGATCAAACTGGAATGGCATGGTGAGCAAAGAAAAAGATGGATTTAGGTCAAGATCTTTGTACTAGGGTGAATGTATGACATTGTTCTTCATTCTGTCCATCAGTTGTTCTTTTTGCTACTTTCCAAAAGTGGAATTTTCAAAATGTTTACTTAAAATCTGAGTGTAACATTAAATAGAATTCTTAATTATAATTATAATTCTCAGACATCAAACATGAAAGGCATACCTGTTCCCAATCAAACGTTAGCACTTATTGAAACTTAATAAGCCAACCCAATGCTACCCTATGTGAGAGGTAGGCCTCACAGTAGTGAAAAAGGAATTTAGGAGTTTTCCACTACCAGGACATGTAGACCTTAAAAGTACATTCCCAACCTTTTAATTACAATGCACCCTGACCTTTGGGTTACCTAGGACCTACCTTAGGTGTAGATTGTATTAAAAAGAGTTTTTAAGGCTTGGCAAGGAGGCTATTTTCCAAGTTGAATTACCAATCTGCATTCAGGCTGGAAGGGCAGACCCGGTACATGTTTTGCGGGGCTACTTAAGTGGGTGGCACAACATGTGTTGCAGGTCTACTAGTAGCATATAATTTACAGGCCTTGGGTATATATATATATATCTCACTCTACAAGAGACTCATCAATAAAATAAATATGCCAGTCAGATATAAGACACTTTTACTGTGTTTTAGGGCTGGAGCACAAGCACGTTAGCATTGGTTAGAAATAGCAAAGCTGCACGGAGTCCTAATGCCAACACAAAAACATTCTGCAGAAATAGGAGGGATGAAGCTAAAAAATGTGGGGATGACCCTCACAGTGGGCAAGATCCAACATTGTCCTTATGTTGGAAGCAAGAACAGTTTCCAGGAGCCGAGATATGGCAGGAGGTGTATGCCTTATGCACGAGGATGATGCTGTCATTATAGATGTTACAGCAGCAGAGCTGCAAAGACTGCTTAATATTTTTAGAGTAGGAATTTCTCAAAATACAACTGATAATAATATGGAGAAAACAAAACCAATGGGGCTAATTCATTGAAGCATTGATGAGTATGGGAAACGGTGCTACAGGTATATTATTTTACATACTCTTGCATGCCTCTGTGAATCTGCTCTGAAGAAACAACTCAATTGTGGTAAAAGTGAAAAGAGAGCCAAGTCCTAGCTGAAATGAAATAGAAAGTTATTGCACATTAACTTAAAACCATTTGCAGAATTACTTACATCAATGAAATTAAAAACAAAAACATGATTGCTTAAAATTCTTCACAGTGCATCTAATATTAAAAAAAAGAGTTTCACGTAAGATTCTAACCGATTTCCATTCTGAGTAAAATACTATTTATGTTAAATGGAAAAAGAGTTATATAAATAGCATTGCAACAGAATTTGATGTATCATTTTAAGAGTTGCCTTAAATAAATCAGCAGCAAATCTATATTCTGGGAGACGCCTTGCTGCAGTTCAGGACTCCTCCGGTGTTGCCTGGATCTTCTTCATCAGTAAGTCTGGTGCGCAGCTCCTCCATGTATCTCCCAAATCTAGCCAAGTCTATTGGTGCAAGAAAATAGAACTGATGCAGCTTCTTTCACTGTCCGAACTCCTTTATATAGCCACATTGGCCTTAGAAGCTACTGACGAGACTGTAGGTGTAGCAGGGATTCTGTTTTAAAATTGCAAATTCTACAGTTGATTTTAAGATCAAGGGATTTCCACCCGAGATTTAGTTCTTTGATTGGGAGGGGCACTAGTCTGGCCTACAGAATGTTTTTAGGGCATTCTTCCCCAATGCTTAGCTAAGATAAGGCTGAGTTTTATGCTCCATGAATGTTGTGATCAGTCCAGGTTGACCTCCTCACATTTCATAATGTGCTAAGTCAGTTTTTCATGACAGTTGATAGCATTGTTTGTTGATTGCCTTTTTGATTGCCGGGTAGACTATGTCCTCTTGACCCCAGCTCTGTATTGCCAGGTCCAGTGTTTCTACTGCTTTCTGCATACAGAGTTGCCATGGGTTGATTGTCCCTCCATAGAGCAGTTTTAGCATGCTCTTCAAGCTTCCAGCGGGAGCTTTAAGTACATGGTAGAAGCATTTTACCAGCATACCCAGGCATTCTTTGTTTTGGTGCGCCAGACCAGACTCCAGGCGGATCAGGCTATTACAAGTATAATTTGGTAGCTTGAATATGCCTTTATAATCCTGGCATTGTGCTTTTTCTAGCATAATGTCCATTTTGCCTGGAAATGCCTGCTGTGCGTGCCCCACAATTGACCTTATTTTGGATTGTAGTACCTTTTTAATTGGGAAGGTCGTTGGACTTTGCATTTTCTAATGTAATTTGCACAGAGCGTAAATTGTAGACTGTACTTTGGAGTTAATTTTATGTGAATGTAGAGTCGCTTTACCCGAGTCGCCTAGCCAGCACCCAAGGTAATTATAGGATTTTGAAGCAGAAATGATCTTTTCACCCACATGTCATTTAAGTAGTACTTTTTTTGCTCAGCTCCCGAAGATCATTACTTTGGTCTTATGAGAGTTTATTGTTAATTAATTTATCTTGTTTTAAGTATTCAAGGCACTTAGACCCCTTTGTACACCAATTTTAGTATAGTCCATCACCACTCGATAAGCTGCATACGGTAATACTTGAAATTTGTGAGCTCGGATTTGAGAGATTGCAAGGTTGGCATTATGAAGCATCTTGCCCAGATCTGCTGTATATAAGTTAAAAAGTGTAGGGGCAAGTACACATCCCTGTTTTGGGCCTCGATTTGTGTAGCACTTTTTTGTTGTAGTGTTGTCTACTAGCTTGACTTTAATCCAAGTGTTACTATACAGCAATACAATGGAGTTGAAGAGACCAGCTGGAATTTGCCAGTTGTGCAATTTGGTCCAAAGTTTGCAACAAGACACTCCATCGAAAGCTGCTGAATTGTCTACAAAGCAGGCGATGACTGTTTTTTAATTTTTGCCGTTTGCTTGCTGGCTTAGGTACGATATGGCCACGATGTTATCAGTTGTTGAGCAGCCTGTGCGAAACCCTGTTTGGTAGGGGAGAGGATTTCATTTTCTTTGATCCATTTGTTCAATTCTGTCAATAGGGTGCTTGCGTAGGCTTTCCCTTCGATGTCCAGGAAGGAACTTAATCTGTAGTTTTTTGGTTCTGTGTTGTTTCCTTTCTTAAATATTGGTTGTAGGAATGACCCATGCCATGAGTCTGGCACCTTAGCTTGTAGTCGGCATTCAGTGAATAGGTTGGATAGAAACCTACCCCAGTCTTCTCTAAACATTGCTCCGGGTAGACCATTGGGACCGGGTGCCCAGTCTTTTCTTATCTTTTTTCTTATTTTTTCAATGGCTAAGCTGTCTTGATCTTTACCCTCGCCTTCAGATGTAGGCACCACCTTGTTATTTGTACTCTCCGTAGGGCATTCGTCTGTACTTCCAGGATAAATGTGACCTTCCTTTTTTATATAGATTGTGGAGACATGTCTCAACCATGCATACGCATGGACAGAATTGAGCCGGTCCAGTTTATCGTTTTCCAAACAAGCTATATATTGCCAAAGTTGTAGGTGTTTATGGGGCTAAGTCTATTTGTCCTAATTTCAGATGAATGGTTCTTGAATATTTCAATCCTATTCCAACAGCCCGAATCTCAAAGGTAAATTAAAACTTGTGAGTAACTTTACTGTATATCGGTATTCATAAACCATGTGCAGAGTTTTACGACTCTGCAGTCCTTATAACTATGGCTGCTGAAGTCTCCACACCCAGAGACTCCACAGTCAGGATGTAGAACTCTGCACACATAAGTATAGGGAGTGTGGAGTTCTAAAGTTCCACATGTAGGTTGATAATTGCATTTTGTAGTATGTTTTGTAGGAATACAAAATATACCGCAAAGTGTAGCTTGAGAATCCGATCCTAAATCTTTTAGGCAAATTTACAAAAGCATTTATGTGTATGTAAATGAATAGGGGAATAGTATTACTTTACATACTTTTAAATGCCATTATGAACAGGCCTGAATGTATTTGGGCTGCATGCACTTTAGAAATAAAATATATTTAGACACTAAACCGTTACAAAGAATGCATTAGTATTTAATTTAATTTCACTGTGTGGTTTTCAGCAGATAAAGCTTGTTTCACTACATTTAAAATAAAGCTGTTAATGCAAAGTCCATGAACAGTTTGATATTGCTTTCCTCATTCAAAATTATGTAAACGCATTACATCCCACCGACACTGTTTGATTAATACAAGATGGGAAGCTGAGCAAAATAATTCATGCTGTCTGAACTTACGAACTGGCCAGACAAACAAGTGAAAAATGATTGTGATAATTTTCCACAGCAGTTGAAAAACCACTAAAAAAAAGCAGATATAACCCAACTTAAAATATTTCCATTGCGAAACCTGTTTCATTTTCTAAATGTTTTGTTTTGTCAACACTCATCAATTAAACTTTTATTTAGACAAATAGTCTAATATTAAAATGGGGATCTTTTCCAATCTGAACACCAGCGCCTACTCATTTTTTTGTTAACTCCTCGCTACTGGTGTTTGACTTGTTTCTCTTAGTATCAAATGGTATTTCTGTCTCCATGATTCAAAATATCAGTAAACCAAACTACAAAATTACTAATTTCTTTTAGGATGTCTTGAAAGTAGCCTACCGATTACAGTGCTTCCAAAATGGGCATTATCTCTTAGTCAGAATTACAGAACGTGAAAACAGTGCACCCTCAAACACGTTTACACGCCCTCAAACGTTTGGCAAATTATACGTGTATAGGCAAAATTAGAATATAATCACAAAAACACCTTCTATGCGAGAATTTATAAAAACCTGAGCCTCTGTCCCTTCATATAATTTCCATAACATGATTCTGATTTGTGTATGGAGCTACACCCTTCTAAGGCCATAAAAAAGAGCATCCCAGTGTACAAGATTGAATGCTTTTTCACTATCGACCATCATTATTAGTGCAGGTATTTAGTTATTGTTAGTGCATGAACTAAAAACCCAGCAATTTTTTACACTGATCGCCCCACCACATACGCTGTCTGGTCCTTGTGAATCAACTTCTGCGCGACTGGGATGGATCGATTTGCCCAAAATTTCATCAAAACGTATTATTCAACAGGCTAATCAGCCTGTATGAGTTGACATCTGTGGGATCCTTACCCTTCATGACAAAGCTGACTATAGAAGATTATTTAAAAGAAGATGGAACCTTGCCTCCTGCTTTCACAAAGTTAAAAAGTTCAACCAAGAATGGTATTAGTTCTTCTGAGAATCCTTTATAAAACTCATGTGGAAGTCCATCGTTGTCACTAGCCTTCCCACAGGGCATTGACGTAAGGTTGCATCCTAACTGTGATTCCAACTGCTATTCCTCTATCTGACTATTTAATATCTGCAGAAGCTTAGTACCATGTATATATTGACATATTGCCTAATTTGAAGCTGTATATTTGGGTGCATACAGCTTATAATAATGTTCTAAAAAATGTTTGCAATCTTATCCTTATTGGCAACCAAGGCCCCAGTCCCTGGTTCTTCCAATTCTGTAATTAATGCGGCCTCCTGCTTAACCAAGAAGATAATTTGTCCACCATCTGGCTTTCTTAATAAACGCACTGCTGAAACATCCATGAAATATTTATCTCCTTTAAAATAAAAAATATTATTAACTACTGCTTGACTTTAGTTAAGTGCTCCTCTACTAGCGAACGCTGTCCCGAACAGCTATTTCTTTGCATTAAAGCAGTATCAACTGCCTGTTGGAGTTCAGCTATGCGTGCCCCTGAGTTTTGAACTTCGAGACCATGAAAGCCCCTACATTGTAGCCTTAGAAGCCCACCAGACAGAGAAGAGTGCTGCAATGCCCTTATTCTCCTGAAAAACACGTTTATCCATGTTTTCATATTCTCCACCCATTGGGGGTTTGAAAGGTGGAGATGATCTATCTGCCACCTGGACTTCTCCTTCCTCTTGCCTCTATTTCAATTTTGATTTTAAACAATGAATGATCTGAGAATCGATTAGCCCCAATTTCTTAGTTAAGACAGTTAAGAGAACGAGAAATAAGAAAGAAATCAATACGAGAGGTGGACTGAAATCAAGGAGAATAGCAAATGAATTGTGACATTTCCCATTGGGCCCTGCACCAGGGATCGATTAATTGGTAATCCTGCTTCCTCAGAATCAATACTTTTTTAGTCGTAGGCTGCAATTGGTTTTTTTGTTAATTGGAAGTATCCCTTTCCAAATCTTGCATAAAGTTAAAATCCCCACCTAAAATAATCAAACCCACCACCCCTCTAACCAAATCATTAATTTTTATAATAGCTTTGGGTTCATCCTCTATGGGGCATAATAATTCACAAAATTAAAAATAAACATACAATTTACTCCAGATATAACCCAAATCCACCTGCCATGGGGTCTCTCAAGACTTGAGTGATCTCCCAATCAATACCTTGCCCAACATAAATGGCTACCCCTTATTGCCAGCCCTGCAGAGGCAAAATAAGCCTTAGAATAATATTTAGGGATTTAAAAGCTTTGGTGTATTTGTTTTTAAATGGGTTTCCTGAAGAAATAGAATTTGAGGAGAAAGAAAAGTTAGCCATATATTCAATCCACCATATTTCTGCTTATTGGACACTCCATTTACATTTACTGATACTATAAATATTTTAAGAGGCATCCCGCCTCAAGGGTAAAAACAGCAAGCAACATTCTATAGATTGAAGCTTCTTCATGAACATTTTTTTGTTTTTTTCTACTCTTTTTTCATTTTTACTGCTAAACGTGCTCGCTACCCCCTATGCATTCCCTCATTCTCCCTACCCCTTACCATCCCCCCATGTCCATCCCAACCCCTGGCAAGTGGGAAATTACCCTCCATACACCTTGCCTCCCCCCCCTGGTTTGCAACTAAACTGGGTGCCATGGAATTGCACCCTGTGTGGATTGTCCCACCCCACTCATCACATTATTAATCAAATACGTACTGGGAGAAAAATCCACCAGATTTATCATTCCTTATCTACTTTTCTGTTGTAATTCTTTATGACAGCTCCTGGGCTTCATTAAGATTTGCAAGCCTATGAAACTTCCCTTTCACCAAAAGCACATAATATGGATTGCTGAGCAATAGCAGCCAGAACACCCTTTGCCTTAAACAAATATAGAAGCTTGACAAATTCCTTACGACAGCGGGTAATTCATTAGTTGAAAATTGTTTCTTTTAGATGGTCTAGTAAGTATCTGTTCTTTTACCTAAAAATCTGTGAAATTGACTCAAATTGTGCGAGGCAACTTTAAATTTGGGTACGGATGCGTTGGTACCCTATGTGCTCTTGTAATTATACGATCTCCTGTAAACTCTGGCAGTACATTTATTTTAATAAATGTCTCGGCCCAATTAAGTAATTGAGAGCCTTCGGATCCTTCTGGAACTCCAACCATATGCAGGTTGAAGCATTGCGCATAATTTTCCAGCACCTCGAGTTTACTTTCTAGTATGGTTTCTTGTTTTCTTTACAAAGTAGCTTGCTGCTCTATCATGTTCATCTGATCTTCGGGCTGGGAAATCCGAGATTCTGCCTCTTGCCTTCTGGTGTAAAGCTACTGACTGCTTCTTCAATTTTTTATAGACAATGATGTCAGGATGCTATCTCTCTTGCTTGTGTTGCCTCAAACTGGCGTAAATCATCAACAATAAGTTTTAACATAGTTTTAATGTCACACTAGCTTGCCCGTCGCGCATTTCTGCAATCTCCGAAGAAAGGAAATTTAAGGTAACTTGTTATGATAACATTCAATTTACATTGTGTCATTTTTATTGAAACGTATTCATTTTAATATGGAAAACAGTTTAAAGTGTTGTTTTAATTCTGTTGATATATTCGAGTGCTTGTGGATACACAGTATTTTTTGTTTTTCCGTCTGTTGCATACACAAATAAATCAGAATGTTTTCCGACGCGTGAGCTGGATACATACAGTTGTCCATGTGAGAAGCACGGATTCTCCAAATCTAGTCCACACACTTGCAGCGATTGTCCTTGTGCTTTGTTGATGGTCATTGCAAAAGCGAGTCGCACTGGAAACTGTAAGTGGAGAAGTGTGGCTCAATGATTAGAGCGGCAGACCCTGATGCAGAGATCTAGCCCGGGACCAGGGTTCAATTCCCCACCTCGGCGGGTCTTGGGCTCAAAATTTCACGGACCTGATAATTCTCGCCTCAGTGCCTATTTCAATCATGGAGTCCCACTCTGCAACTCTGGTCAATAGCTTGCTTAATTTCCACAACGGCCCCCACAACGCTAAGGATGCCTGGCCTCCACCTTGGTGGTTCCCAGGAGTGGACGCCTCACAGGGATAGCCAGGATGGGTTCCACAGTGGTATTCGTACAAGCGCCTTGAGACCCTTGCGGGTGAGTAGTGCGCTATACAAGTATCAATTTTACTGTAAACTTTCAGTATTGGAAAGATTATGAGGGCCCTGGGGGGCCCGGGGGCCGATATTTAACAATTATTTTTTTGTTGTTGCCAGAAACCTTCGCAGGAGTGTATTCAACAACTTTTAACACATATTTTTTTTTGCCAGAAACCTTTGCGGGAGTGTACTCAACAACTTCCCAAACTTTCATGCCGTTCGGATGAATGGTGTAGTAATGCATAAAGGACAAACAGACAGACATACTTTCATTCTTATCTATATATAGATTTTGAGACATCCCCTCTTTCCTGCAACATTTCTAGCGCCTGTTTTTTTGATGATCGCTATAGTACTTGCTGAGCCTGTTCCTGCTGCCCCGCAACTGGAGCTTTGCTTGAGATGGAAGCCAAAGACCATGGCTGGTGGTCCAATAAAGCACCATTCTGCTTTATTAAAGATGGATTATCCCCTTTTTCTTTTTCTGGTAAATCCGAGGTAGAGTGAGATATTGGTCACTTCATGACAGTCCAGATTGCTCATCGATGGCTGGCCCTTGTCTGTTAAGATTGCTTTTGTTTTCATAACTAATGGATATTACTTAGAATTTCCTTGGGTCACACTGGTGGTGACTTCATTTGTGTCCTCTTGGTTCTACAGCTCGTCTTTGTTTTTTATTGTCCGGCTGCCTTGGGTAGAAATTTCCACATCTCCAGATCAAACGGTTTAAGCAGCAGACTCCCCCTCGGGTCATGCTTCTTCTTCCGGCCATCCTTGCAGAATACTTTCCATGACTGGACCCCCAGATCTAGCCTTTATTCCATGCTCCACCATATCCTCTTCTAAGCTCAGTGGACTTGAAATTGCGGCTGACCCTCAACTGGATTTTTGTGAGCGCTCAGCTGTTGCTGGAGCCGACACTGCCTTCATAGGAGTTGTTCGTGTTTTAGTTTTTAGGCCCACAGCAGTGTCAACATGGGCCATCATGTTAGAAATATTTAAGTGCTTCCCTAGGATATCAAACTGCCGTTCTGCTTTGTTTTATTATAATTCTTTTGCTTGGGCAAATGGTACTCGCTCAAGTCTAGTCTTCAGCTGGTCCTCAGCTTACTGCTCACTACAAATATCACAAGGAAGGGGGCATATCCAAAGTCCAAGCCAACAGCAATAAAAGAAGATTCCCTGCCCAAAAAAAGGGTGCAGGCCAGAAGTTATTATTCCTGACAAGGGGGAGGAACAGTCCCAATAATGCCAGATACAGGGTAATTGTTTACACACGAAACACCTTCCTGTCAGCAACGAATCGAGCTCTATGGTTCACTTTGTCTGCAATGCGTTACCCACATTCAGCACCCAGGAATAGGCAAGCCAATCCCGGTGGATGCACTAGCCACAAAATACTCCAGCGGGATCCCAACGGAGACACCCTGCCCAAAAGAACTAGTTCCCACTAAGGAGTAGCTACCACCCACTCTTGGGGTTATAGCACCTGTACATGTGTGTCTTGGTTTTGGCTCGATTGTGGCTCCTGCCCGAGAGGATTTGTTGCTGCTGCCTTGCAGCACCTCCTGGCCAACGGGCCACGCTCCCCCACATTAATACTCCTTGGGGGCCCCCACCTTCTCTGCGCTCTCCAGAAACAATGCTGGGTACGGGGGGATAGATGGTTCCATTTGCCAATTGGGCAATCCTTTGGTAGGCGACTGCTTTACTTCTGTTCTGTGGTCTCTGTCGAGAAAGCATGTTTTCCTTGCTTTCAATAGAGGGCAGTTCTCAATGCACAGAAATGCTGAATGGCTCATTTTTGGGGACCAAAGCTTCGATCGGCAACCATGCAAATCACGCCGGTGTCCATGAAGCGGAAACACTGTGTCCTAGGACAAGGGGATTTGGGGCAGTCCAATAGCGGAATATCATGCGGGCGTGTCTTCTGCCCACCAGCCCTCGGGATAGTTCATTTGATGACTCCAATCTACGATAGTTGATAGTATCAAATTAATTTCAATTAAATCCAAGATAGGACCATCAAACACTGAATGGTCTATGGGTTTTCCCCATCCAAACCAGTCCCATATCCATGCCTAGGTAAAAATTACCCGACAGGGATTCTAACCCCTATGATTATGTTGTCCTCCAGAGGCTACAACTCTGTTCAATATGCATTGTCTCCAACTCCTTAGTTTCTTGAAACCACAAACTCTGGGGGTAACATTGACAATAAATTACTGCTATTCCTCTTCATCCTTTCTGATAACATTATTAGCAGTGACATACGCGTTATGATCTCAAACAGCACAACATAACCAATATTGTTTCTGAAACAGTTTTTATTTGTCCTAGGTGCGACTTTCTGAAGACACTGGGAAGTTCCTTGTTCTGTTGGTACATTGGCAATGGCACCTAAACTTTGTGCTCTTTGCCAGCGCACCGCTGCCACAATACATCAATATTGCAGGTGTAGCACATGTGAAGAGTGAAGTAAGAACAATTGCATTTGTGCGGGGTGGAATTTAGCAGACATGAGACTGAGATACAATGATCATTGTCCAGTTGCGTAAAGAAACTTGAGGGAGCCCTGCTGCACAGTACATGTTGTCCCCCTCATCCCCACGGATCCAGTCCAGAGCTCTCAGGCTACGGGACTGCAACCCATGTACAGTGCTGGAGGGGTCCCCCTAGAGCTCTGACCCCCGTGCACCTCGAGGGCTGCGAAACGAATGTTACACCACTACCATCATGGTTTAACTTTAAAAGTGAAGGCGTTATTTAGTGTATGGAGAGCAGTCCACAAGACTAACAAGTAGGCGGAAGCCATCATTTCTGCCCTTGAGACATAAACCCCATGTCATATTTAAATATCACTGTCAAAATGGCAAGGGTCATTTTACTAAATATGCTTGCTGTAAGTGCTGGGAGAGCTCTTTCGGAAAACTTGAAAGACCAGCTGACCAACATGCAGGGCAGATTGTTTGCATTTTTTTTAGATTTTGCACAAAGAAACCCCCAAACCTGGTATTTATTACTGCAAAACAAAAAAAGCAATGGCCCTAATACACTAGGAGGTTCCTGTTTGGAACCACCAGGCTTTATCTAGTAGTACTGAACAGGAGAAACATGCATTGAAAATACTACCTTAAATAGGGTGGATGTTCTGATGTACATTATTCAACAGTCAATTCTTTGGTGGATAGGTAATCTGTCTAGGTTTCTACTAGAAGGGCTGGGGCTCATCTTACAGAAACCAGACACTTTGTCCAGCTCTAAATTTGGGTGGGTTAACCAAGAGTTTGAAAGGCAGAGCATCTGGGGCTAGATGTAGGTAATTTAAATTTACCGATTTGAAAATACAAAATTTAACCTATTCGGTATTTTCGACTCAGTAAATGCTATGTGGGTAAAAAATCGGTAAAAAAGACCGAATCGTTAAGATTCGCTATTTACTGAATCAGTATTTACCGATTCAGTAATTGCCATTCATTCCTATGGGCCCGGAGGCCCATAGGAATGAATGTCAATTACCGGATCGGTAAATACTGATTCGGTAAAATAGGGAAAGAGTCAAGGGTGGCAGGGTGTCAGTTTGACACCTTGTTGCACCCCTGAATAGTGCTGGTGTGCACATGTGGCATACATACATGCCCTTAAGGGCATGTGTGTCTGCCACATGGCTCTGGTGTAAATGCACACATTTGCATTTACAGAGGTATTCCTTATTTATTACCAACTAATAGTTGGTGGTAAATAACGAATCCTTAAGGCGCAGAAGCACTCTTCAAAGTGCTTCCTACATGTCATTCACCGATTCGGTAAATACCGAATCGGTAAATGATGATTCAGTAAATACCGAATTGGTAAATGATGATTCAGTAAATACCGAATCGGTAAATGATGATTTGGTAAATACCGAATCGGCAAATTTGCCACCTACATCAGAAAAGCCTATTACCAGTCGGTAACTGCCAATTTTGGCCGTTACCAACTGGTAATAGCCTTCCTACATGTGGCCCTTAGTCCTTTTTGGTAGATGCCAAGCCTCTGCCAAACTTTACATTAAGGCCAGAAATTCTCTCCCACACATATTTCCTTTTAGTTTAAAACAATTTTGTTGTATAGGGATACCAGTAATACAACAGTGCGTGAGATACAAAATATCTGGCCAGTATAGGTTGACTCAAATCGATTATTGTTAAATCTGTCAGTCTTCCCCTTGCTGATCTTGGTTATGCTGGCCTTAGGACTCTGCAAACATTACCACTACTAACCAGTGCTAAAGCGCACATGCTCACTCCTTAAAACATGGTAACTTACAGCCTGATTCATCATAGTGCCCTTTTGCGAGTTTGAAATAGCGAATCATAAGGAATCGCTATTCCAGACTCGCAAAACGGCATTCATGTAGGAATCGCAAAAACAAAAGCGATTCCTACATATTCCTTATTTGCGATTAGCAAATTGCTAATCGCAAATAAGGAATAACTCCCCATTCATCCTATGGGCCAAAAGGCCCATAGGAATGAATGGGGAGTATTCCTTATTTGCGATTAGCAATTTGCTAATCGCAAATAAGATTGCGATTTAAAGGGTGCCAGGGGTGTCCAAAGGACACCCTGTAGCACCCCTTAAAAGTAAATACGAACAGGTGTTGCGCACACACATGTCCAAAGGACATGTGTGTGTGCAACATGCAACTTAGAAAAATGCTTTTAAAAGCATTTTTCTAAGTTTTCGCTATTTACCACGAGGTTTGACCTCGCGGTAAATAGCGGGCCGAAATTGCGAGTTCGCAATTTTTAAATGGATGATGAATTGCATTTAAGGAATCTCAAATTGAGATTCCTTAAATGTAATTCATCGCAAAATAGCGAAATCGCTATTACCGATTTTTGCATTTGGGATGATGAATCCCAAATGCAAAAATAGAGCTCGCAAAGGGCCAGATTCTCAGAATCTGACCCTTTGCGAGCCCATTTCGGCTTGATGAATCAGGCTGATTGGCTTATACCTGATTAGCATATTTAATAAAATGGCACTACATGAGCATGCCTCAGGCCTGCCATTGCAGCTAGTGTGGGCAATTTTAAAACTGCAATTTGGACCTACGGAAATAAACCTCTTGCTAGGGCCAAATATTCATTTTTAATGCATATGTCACCCCTAGGTTAAGCCGTGAACAGCCCAGAGGGCAGGGTGCGGTGTATATAAAATGTTGGACATGTACTTTTAAGTTTTACATGTCCTGGTAGCAGCCGCAGCCGCTGCAGGTAAGAGCGGTAGGGCCAGGTGAGGGGTGATTTCGAGAGAGGACCAAGAGGGAAAATTAAATAAATACATAATTTTCACTTGCAGTCCACTCTTAAAATCCCCCCTCACCTGTCCCTACCGCCCCACTGCTCTTACCTGCAGCAGCCGCTGGTGTCTGGTAGTGAAACACTCCTAAATTCATTTTTCACTACTGTAAGGGCTGCCTATCTCATAGACTAACATTGGAGTTACCGTATTACATGTAATAAGCTGCGATTTCCAAATGGAAGCTGATGACCAGATCATGTTTGGCGTCTTTGGAATTGTAATGAGATATCCTAACTTCTGGTGAAGTCAGATTTGTAATTGCAATTATATAAATGCCACTTTTAGAAAGTTCTCTCCATGCCACTGGAGTCAAGCTATCCTGGCTGATGAGCGGTGAAACCAAAAACCGGTCCTAGGATTCTTTTTTACAGTCCAGGGATGACCTGGCCTGGAAATTCGGGCTGGACTGTTCCCATTGGGCCCAGGGTCAAGACTGCTTTGCATATGACTGGGTTCAAACTGGAATGGCATGGGGAGTAAAAAACAATGGATATCGACCTGGATTTCTGTACTGGGGTGAATGTATGACATTGTTCTTCATTCTGTCCATCAATTGTTCTTTTTGCAGTTGTCATTTTCCTGCTTATGCTATTTAGTGTCTGTAGTCTGTACTTGGGCCACATGACTGTGTGTAGCTAACAGTTGAGCTTTGTGCATTCCTCTTAGACACCATGCACAATGGGAACTTAGATGTGCCTGGGTGGGTCAGCACTGGCAGGATGGAAGGGAGGAGCTGGGCACTGCTCCACATACACTTGAATCAGCTTTGTCCTCCCTCCACTCAAAATCTTCATACTTCTGATAGAGCGCGCAGGTCACCCGTCTAGTCTTTTACCATACTCACCTGGGCCCATAATCAATAACACATAACTTAATTGAGTAACCTTCGCTCTACTACCAGTTATTTTCACTTACTAGGTTCTATACCATTAACTTACCAATTTTTGTCTCTGGTACCTGTAAACCCCCACACATTTATATTTACCTAAAATGGTGTGAAGACCAACCCTGGCCACAGGTCAGTTTAAGGACAGAACCCCGAAAGTTGCAGTTGCCCGTAGCTAGCAGGTGCAGATCAGAATCAGGACAAGTAAAGCCAAATTTGGATCAGGACAGGACCACCAAGGGTTAAGAACGGCACCCGCAGTTCAGTTGCAACGCCTGCACTTCTCCCTCTCTGCAGCTAACAGCCAGAACCCCGATTGGGTTATCGATTTCACCGTCAAAGTGCTTCGCCAGCACTTCAGCTTCCCGGAACCCCGATTGAGTTATCGAATCTTCTGACAGAGTGCGCCGCAGCCCTCTGCTCTTGGTCACCATTGAGTGCGTTGGGTCAGTGACAGGTCAGCTATTCTGACAAGTCGGACAAATTAACTAGCTAAGCCTACCCTAGTTTTACTATTTTCCAGGTCGGTGTACCACCCCCCCAATGTTGCAAGTGTAAGGATCCCCAATTTTAATTCGACAAAGAATGAGGAGAGATCATCACACCATACCAAAATGAAACTTTTTTGATGATATTAAAATTATCGTTCTCGCCCATCAAATTATTTTCCCACGTATGTTTTATTCCACCCGACAATAAAGGTCCTTTTAACAAATACATTGTTATAACATATTAACAAGTTCTCTTCCGTTTAAGTTCAAAAGTTCGCTTTCTCATGCACATCTTCCAGTGCGCTGTAGCTTGGCATTGCTTCAAGGTTGGATGACTCCAGTTCTCTTTAGAGTCAGACATGCGCAATGTGAGTTTTCAAGATGGAGTAATAGCACCTCTCGAGCCCAAAGATTACAATACATGAAAAGCAGAAAAGAAACAGTTTTAGAACACAGAATAAATGAATGCACTGTATACCACTTACCTCTACTCTATTCCCATTACTTTGTGTTTAACTATTGCGTTAGTGTTAAGCAGAACAAACAGCTTAGCCAAAGCAGTTGAGCAAGCTTCATGCATGCGGTTACACAGATTAGCCATTTTAGTTCTAGTACGCAGAAGCGAAAGTTTCCCCCCAAGCAAAAGATACGTCATGTCACGTGAGTATGACAGATGCATGCGCAGTAGGAAATCCCGCGTAGCAGCAGCCATTTTATTTGCAAGCGGATTAACATCAGTAAAAGCACATATGCAAGCTTCCCTTAGATGTCGTGTAATGAGATATTAATAAAACAAACATGTTGATTAGTATATTAACATTATGTTGAGAGTACTGAGTACAAGCAAGTCGCGTTACGTGTGAATCCTTTCTCCATCACTTCCTAGGTTTTATCTGCAGCCATGATATGGAAGGCAGGATGTCTGAGGACTTCAAAGGGAAACCTCTAGTCACTTCTCCCCCATTTCAAGTTCCCAACTGGTTATAAATAATGGACCTCAGACAGCACCACTTCAGGACACTTGTGGTCTCTGCCAGAAAGAATAACTGCAGAGCTGCTAAAGGACGGACAGTCTGCCATACTCCTGCCCTGCGTGGCTATTGCCTTACTGTGCTGCTGCCTTGCTGTGCTGATCTGCTGCTTGCTGCCCTTTCCCTATGTGAGAAGAATTGAACCTGCGCCTCTTGAACCTAGGACTCTCAGAGTTACTCCAAATGCTAGACTGCTGGCCTCCTGTTCTGAGCCACAGAGACATCTCAACGTCCTCTTAACCACCTGAGACAGCACCCAGATGCAGCTGGAGTAAGCCCCTAACCCCTAATGGAGTGGCCTCAGAGAGGCAACATTTAAGTTTTTGGGCTCTTCGCGACTGCAAATGGGCCAAGTGGTACTGAATCCACGACACTCTTACAACCTGGCAACATGAAGTTAAGTTCAGTTAGCCTGACTATTCACGCTACAGCATCGACTGCTCGCGTGGAGTGATATCGTGAAGCACCGGCCTGTCCATTCGCGACAACCACAGAATCCTTGTGCAATAAAGATGATTGACACTTTCTTGTTCCTCTTGGCTCCTTCCACTATCAATGGGACTCTTGGCACTGGACTGGGAAGGTAGATTTTCAGCTGAACTAACCTGGTCCCTGTATATGACTTGTGCTCCATCGTGGTTGGCCTGAACTTGTGACTTTCTTCCAGTCTCACACAACCAGAAACCTTTTAACATTCATAACTTCTGTTCTACTGGTGTGGGTTCCTTTTGTGGTGTGTTTTCACTGTGTTACTGTTTGAAGTGTTGCACAAATACTTTACACAGTGCCTCTGAGTTAAGCCTGTAACAAGGAACAAGCTCTCTTTTATATTTCATTAAATATATTGATTACCCCCACCCTTCCCTTTTTCCACTTTTTCCAACTAGTGCCCAGCTGGACCTCGTGTGAGTAGAGAACACCTCTTTCTCTTCTTCTCTACATGTTGTCTTGAGCCACATAAATACTGGTGAGCACCCCCCTAGCCTGACAGTTTTTCGCTCCTGTTTCAGGTATACCTCCAAGCCAATATCACTTGAGGTACTAGTTTCTGCAATTATTTATTTATTTTATTCCAGCAGATTCAGTCACATCCCTGTAATTTCATTCCAGGTGTCCCACATTGGTCGGTCCTTATGAGACCCCTCATCTGCCCTTGGGGGCGAAAGGACGTCGACACGCAAACCAAACAAACCACTTCCCAGCCTTTATTAATGTGTTACAAGGCTATTGTTACTTAGTATATGTGTAATTGTGGTCGTTATAAATTGAAATCCTATTGTATTTCACACACTGTCAATTTGCACTCCCTTCCTTGTTTAGGATTCTGCAACTTGGGCCACCGGGCATACTGCTTTTGCAACTGTATTCTAATATGTCAAAGTAAAAATCTCTGAAACTTCATCACTGTGTGGTCTTGCTTTTCACTCTGACATTCTGTTCCCACAAGGTATATGCCATTGAGTCTGTCTAGTATAATATTTTTTTCTACTTAGTCCACGGCAACCACAGTTCCTTGTTACATACCTAATACCCTGGTTCCGAGTGAATAGGGTGACCCTTGTCCTTCCTTGCACTCTGAGTTAAACCTGACAGCTCTGTGCAAACTACTGAAGGGTTAATCCCACATTATTTTAGAGTTTGCTTGTGACTTCACCCTGAGCAGAATTGTGGCTACTTGAGAAGGGTTTCACCTGCCCTCAACCAAAAACCCAAATTCTTATGATTGTACAATGAACAAAGTACCAACATTTAGCCTCCTGCAGGCCTGTAAAGTAATATGAACGGTAACAAATGTCACAACATACCTGTCAATATAGGACCAAGAAAGAGAAGGGTAAGCGTTGGTCTTATGCAGAATCCACACCCAAACAGTAAGGCCCAATATTGTTTTCAGCTGTGACAGCAATGTGTGGTGTGATACTAAATGGCGAGCTGAGAGAGAACAGCACAGTCCCTGTAAGAGGTTTGTGTATGGAAGAGGAAAATGTAAAATAAAAAGGCAAACACAGTGAACAAAGCTAATAAAAAAGCTCAGGAATTGAGACCAAGCAGCTTAAAACAGGTTCAGCTTTACCCTGAAGTTGGTCAATAACTCATTCGTAGGAGGTCGTTTTATACAATTTAGTTAACTACTGATCGTGGGTGGGTACATGAGGAGAACACAAATGGTGCAGAATGCAGAGTATAGCTGGGGCCAAAGCAGTAGCCAGCAGCTGCCGGTCAAACTTTGCAAGATCAGGGATGTCATATATCATACAGCATAACCAAAGTTCTCGGGAGCAGACGGGGTAGATCAAGAACAAGGTTAAGGTTAGTGCCTATATGGGCCCAGAGGCAGTCACACATGCGTTGTGTCACAGTCTGACTGTTCACACCTCCAGCATTGTCTGGTGGAGAAGGCCTGAGGGCACTAGTTTCTGAGGGGTCCTGTACTAGTTTTGCATTGCTTTGAAGAGAAACAATGTTATTCTTACCTTGTGTGCCCCTCTCTGAATAGACCCACAGTATCCTATGCCCAGTCACCATCAGTGTATAGTATTTTTAGAATATTTTGCCAGCACTTGTGAAGCAGAGACATTAAGGGGTGAGAGTGGAGGTGTCGGATCAATGGGTTGTAGAATCCCAACATTTTTTTTTTAATTTTTTTTTTCTCGGTATTTGTAGAGCGCGATTGCTGCCCGTGGGCGTCCAAGCGCTGAGCTGACCAGAAAGTGACGGAGGAGGTGCTATGGTACAGTGGGTTTGTCAAACAGCCATGTTTTTAAGTTTTTGCGGAATGAGAGAAGATTTGAGTTGGACCGGAGTGAGAGGGGAAGGTCGTTCCAGAGCCTGGCGGTATTCAGCGAGAACATTCTTCCCCCTGCTCTGGCTCGCTTTACTCTGGGAATGACGGCAAGGAAGGCCTCCTTTGATCGTAGGTTCCTGTTGGGATGATAGGGGGTGACAAGATTTCTGTTGATCGCTGGGCTTGTGTTCCAGAAGGTGCGGTGCGCCAGGCACAGTGCTTTGAAGGCTATCCTCTGCCTCACTGGCAACCAGTGGAGAATTTTTAGAGCAGGTTTAGCAGACTGAGTGCGCGGGATTTCTAGCAAGGAACGAGCTGCACAGTTTTGAACAACCTGCAGTTTTCGAAGTGTAAACTCAGGTGCCCCCATGTATAGGGCATTGTTCGAGTCAAGGCGAGACTGGATTCGCCCTTGGACCGCAACCTTTTTGGCTTCTAGTGGCAGCAGCGGAAGAACCTTCCTCAAGGTTCTTAGAAGGCCAAAGCATGTGGCAGATAGTTTTGTGGCCTGGGTGGAGAAGGAGAGTTTGCTGTCCAACCACACTCCCAGGCTCTTCACGCTTTCCTTTGGGGTGGGGGGGGGACCCAGTGCATTAGGCCACAGGGAGGTGAATGGGACTGGAGAAGGTGGGCCTAGGAGCATGAGCTCCGTCTTATCTCCATTTAATTTAAGGGAGGAGTTGGTCATCCAACCCTTTATGTCCTCTAGGCAGTGTAGCAGATCGGCAGGGGAGCACTTGCTGTTCTCGGTGGCCAGCGAGACCACCAGCTGGGTGTCGTCGGCGTATGACACGATTTTGATGCCATGCGGTTCGACGACACTTGCCAGCGGCCTCATGTAGACGTTAAACAGCACAGGGCTCAGGGAAGAACCCTGTGGTACTCCGCAGCTCAGGGGTTTGCTTGAGGAAACTGTTACACCGTCGAAGATCTGAAACGACCTCCCAGACAGAAAGGATTCCAGCCACCTTAAAGCGTCACCTGAAACTCCGATGTTATGGAGACGGTCCAGCAAGGTGGAGTAGCTGACCGTATCGAATGCGGCACTTAGATCAAGGAGGATCACTGCCACTGATCCTCCTTGGTCCAGAATCCTTCTAGTATCTTCGGTGACTGCTAATAAGGCGGTTTCTGTCCCGTGTTGTGGTCTAAAACCTGTCTGGGATATGTGTAACAGCGAGTGATCCTCCAGGAACTGCACCAGCTGTGCATTTATGTGCTTCTCTAGCACCTTGCTCGTCCAAGGAAGGAGTGAGATGGGACGGTAACTTGACAGGTCGTTTGGGTCTAGGCTAGGTTTCTTTAGCAGTGCCCGTACCATGGCCTGCTTCCAGGCTGTAGGGACAGAGCATGCAGAGATGGACGAGTTCAAGAGATCCAAGATTACATGACTCCTTTGTACATGACTAAAAGTGTCAAATGTTGTTATATGGATAAACCTGGAATATTTCACAGCCTGTGCCCTAGGTTAAAAGGGAGGCAATGTTAGATTTGAGAATAGTGCCATATGTGCAATTGAGATCTTTAAAACTCTTTTTTCAAAGAGGAAAAGAGTTTCAGCTCTCCGTCTTCAACAACGTCATGCAGGATCTGTATGCCCTTCAAACCCCATTCTCTCCACATCAGTGGGCAACCACCTTGGAAGGTTGCATTGTTCCACAGGGGAGCCTTAAGGTGTAGTCAGGCAGAAGTATACAGGATTTTGTGTAAGTGATTTCAGAACTTCACCACCAACAATTTGGAAGGTATTTTGTGACAGAGGGTATCCAGACCAGGTTAACTATGACAGTTCCTCTATTTGGGGAGGAACTGCTCTGATCTCAGGGACTTTAAAAAGGAATATACTCAACTTAGACAAACTTCAGAAAAGAGACTATCCTGTTAGAGTGATGAAGAAGGCACAGAAGAGAACATAAATTGTCGTAGGGATGCCCTATTGGAAAACAAAGAGAAATCAGACGTGACAAAAATGACCAGTGTCTCTACGTTAAGTACAACATCAAACTACAGCGGGAGACACATTATTATCAAACATTGGCGCAAACATTGCACATCTTGAACTCCAACAGCCTGAATCTTGAAAAACCATTGTTCTCCTTCAAGAGAATTGCGAACATGAGAGATCTGTTAGTACATACTAGATCCCGTCAGGAGACACTAGGCGAAACAATAAAAGACTCTGGGGCCTTCAACCAGAGACTGGCGACACTAGATGTGGCTCATGTGATGTCTGTAACCTTACCAAGGATAATAAATGCATTGATTTAGACTTGAAATATCCCTGGGTCCAAAATTAGTATACTAACTGTAACCCAGAAAATATCATTTATCTGATAAAATGCCCATGTGGATTACCTTACATAGGTATGACAACACAAAAAAGAAAAACACAGATCATGGAACATGGGAGCAACATCAGATGCCAGACAGCTGTGACAAAACTGAACACACTACTTGGAGCAAAAGTACACAGTGAATGACATCTATTGAACAGTGCCAGACAAACCAAATATCCCTAATACAGCGAAAAATAAAGAAGTGCCTGCTATTCAGAGAATATAAATAGATACATAGGGTCGGCAGTGATGATAAGGGCTTGAACAATAAGATCCTGTGGAATCTATTAAATAGACTACAGCAATTAATGAAATCACATACACGGACCGCTGAAAATATGACTTAAACAACAATAGTCGTATATTCGCTGAACCATAAGGACAGGGGTATACTCATCAGGTTTTGGAACGGAGGTGAATTTGAGCAGATCAGCAGAGTGACACCCACTTTGTAATCGATTTCCAACATTAATGGAAGCAATATACAAATGGCTTGTCAAAACCACATCATTTACACTCCAGTTTCTGCCTATTACCAGCGTAGGGAAGCCATGCAGCCGAGACTCTAATCCCACAATGAGAGCAGCAGCCATGTGCAGGAGATAAAGGCACTGGATACATGGAAATTGTAGTCCCCCCACACATATATTTTTGGACACGAGAGAAAATAAATCGAAGAGGAGACAAAGAATATAAAATAATATAAAAATAAAAATACAGAACTACCTTTCATTGGCAGAACTGGGGCTATTATCAGGTGATAAATCATTATATCTGATAAAGGTGTTTTCAGAATTGATATGAGGAATCGTATAAGGATATGTCTATTTAAACTCCCTTATGGTGCCGATGTTGTAGAAATCAAATCAATGAGTTATACATCTAATATGGCAGTGAAACAAGGACAGCAGCAGGGAAAACACCCTGAGGCAAACAGAGGCGTTCTGATCACGTGGGAAGGAGGGCATTGGCAAAGGGCCAGTACCTCCACAGCGTGCAAAGGGAACTGGTGAAGTGGCGGCCTCACCTTGATGAAGTAAGGAGATGGCCTGGTGTCTACCGATAGAGGGCAAAAGATGCTGAACACACGGGTTGAGGACAAGTGCGACTAAAATGTTGACTCGTTCACCAGAACAGCTTTACTCAAGGGCAATGACATCGCACTGCGAGGCTATAAGGACTATAGGCCAGACGTAGGTAAATTAGATTTACCGATTTTTAATTACCGAATTTAACTGATTCGGTAATTAAAAATCGGTAAATCTAAAGGGTGGATATGTAGGTATTTCCAGATGTGGAAATACCGAATCTGTAACAATCGGTATTTACTGATTCTGTAAATACAGAATCGGTATTTCCCATTGATTCCTATGGGCTTTGAAGCCCATAGGAATCAATGGGAAATACCGATTCTGTATTTACAGAATCGGTAAATACCGAATTTTGCAAGGGTGCAGGCGGTGTCACTTTGACACCCTTTGGCACCCCACAAATAGGCATGTGCGCCATGTGGCACACAGACATGCCCTAAGGGCATGTCTGTCTGTCACATGGCTAGGTGTGCATGCACACATGTGCATGCACACCTGAATTCGGTATTTTACCACACAATAGGATTGTGTGGTAAAATACCGATTTTGTAGGGCCTTTGGGACGCAGAAGAGTCCCACCTACATCTGAGATTTACCGAATCGGTAAAAATACCGATTCAGTATTTTACAGAATCGGTAAATTTACCGAATCGGTAAATTTACCGATTCTGTAAAATTGTGCCCCTACATGCCAATTCTTGAATACCGGTCGGTAACAGCCGAAAATACCGATTTTCGTCCGTTACCGACCGACCTACATCTGGCCCTATATTCTTTCTCCTATATAACTAGTATGTGACAACAGAGAAGCACCGTCGCTCACACTGCTTTTTGAGCAGTAACGACCCTGAAACCTGGTAAGCATTACTACCTGGATCTTTCACCATACTAATGACATATTCCATTTGTCACAGGTATTTTTTGGTTGTGGTCTCTCTTCTCATTTGAAATAAAAACAGATTGTTTCACATTGGACCACTGGTTAGCAGGGCCACCTAGGGATACGTTCGCTAGGGGAAAAAGTAGCCATATCCAGAATTGGGTAACATATATGGAAATAATATACAAGTGGGATGATTATGATTTGATTGAACATGTGTATATAGGTTTACTATAACACACAGAAAGTAATCTTTATCACATGTATAATTGGCTATGATTGTCATATTTCCATTTACAGGTATTACCACAGTGTGTATTACGACCCTAAGACCAGATTGGGTCTCTCTTCAAACAATTAAAGGAAGGAAGTAGATCAGGGGAATCAATGGGATCGTAGCTCCTGATGAAAGCCGTAAGACCTGTGTAAGGCTGGAGAAAATCAGCTGAAACATGTTGACAAACATACAGAGAGGAGCGGTGTGGGGCCATTATTACTCCCCGACACCACCATCCTTTGTCTATTTTAATCCTCACCAGGAAGCCCAGGAATAAAAGTGTAAACGGATATTCCTGATCCAGCTTACTCCCATTTACACACTGTTATTTTTTTCAGATCCCTATAACTTTTTGTTTGTATTGTCTCCCCCCTCCCCATTGCTCCATTACAGGCGCTGGTCTGCACGGATTGTCATGGCAATCCCCATGATGAAACATGCCATTAATTGTGGATGAGGTCAGTTTTAAAAAACAAAGGGCCATATTTATGAAGGCCTTGCGCCGCCGGTGCGTCACTTTTAACATGGGAAAAAGTGACGCACCGGTGGCGCAAGGCTTTCATAAATTAGGCCCAAAGTGTGTACCACGAACCATTTTAGACATTTGTTTCTTTGTACTCCTATTCCTCTTGTGTGTTGCCATGTCAGCTATGTGTCATGATGTGTTCTAGGTGCACCTAGAGTTCTATGCTGGGGGCTCCCAAGCCGCCACATTTTCGGTACATGTTCAATTTGGAAAAGGATAGGTGTGGCCTCCTATCACCTCATATGAAGTACTTTATACCTTTGTCTAAGTTTTGGGGGTCCAGGCCACTGTAAGTAGAATACCTAAGTACTTGAGCCACTGCAGTTTCCATTGAAACGCAAACTCATCTATGGTTGTGGAGTGCAACATGGGTAACACCCCACTGTCCATCATGCAGTGTTGCAGTCGGGACCCTCCCTCAGGTATGCCTGCAGTAGG
The DNA here is from genome assembly GCF_964263255.1 of Lissotriton vulgaris. Taxonomy (NCBI): domain Eukaryota; kingdom Metazoa; phylum Chordata; class Amphibia; order Caudata; family Salamandridae; genus Lissotriton; species Lissotriton vulgaris. Next base: position 506,853,028 of record NC_141694.1, read on the forward strand.
CCCCCAATGCCCCAATTGATCTGTATCCCAATTTCATGGAGAAGGATGAGATGAGTGACATTAGTGCTGTTAGGGATTTATCCAGATTAGTAAGTGTAGGTAGGATGTCATCTGAATATAAAGGTATCTTGGCCATGCCTGTGGTGGAGGATATGCCTGTTATCTGGGGAAACTAGCAGATGACCACTGTCAGAAGTTCCATGTCTAGTCCCCCTGCAGACTTGAAAAGCAGCTGAAAGGAATCCTCCACAATTTACGTTGATGCTGTGGTTGGTGTAAGGTAGTGAACTTTTGAAGTGACATTTTCCACAATCTCAATCAATGTAAGACTCTGAAGTACCTCCATTCTCTGTGGTTGAACACCTTTTCAGAGTCGACAAAGAAGACAATTGAGGCCTGGAATGAGTCATTTGCAACCCATAAGAGGTGGGCTATAGTACATAGATGATTACAAGAGGATCTTCCTGAGACAAATTACACTTTTTTCATGAATTAGACTTGACAAAATCCATTTCAGTTGGGGGTAGCCAGAATGCGTGCTAGGATCTTGGTTTCGGTGTTTAGGAGGAAGAGCTGGTGGGTCTTCACTTAGTTTTGGTAGAACAGTGACCTACGCTGTGTTAGCCACAAGGGAGACACCCACTTTGTTCCGCCTTTTGATAAGGGATGTGAAGTAGCTCTACCACCTCATCCTTAACTTAGCAATAGATTGTGTCGGGGAGCCCATCCACTCCTCGCTCTTTTACATAATGGAGGTTAAAGATAGCCAAGGCCACTTCCTGCTTGGAGGGTCCTCCTGTAATCAATGATGGTGGAGAGTGTAAGATTATCAAAAAAGGTCACGTCATCATCATTGTGCATTTCAGAGATGTACTAGTTAAGTTTAGAATATTCCAAAGGTGTTGGAAATGCCTTGTAGATCTCATATGATGTGGACAGAGCTATCTTTGATAGCCGGGATGGGTGTTGTGACTACCTGTTTCCATGTTTGTGCCGCCAATAGTCTTCTTGCCTTCAGTCCATGTTCATTATGGTGGGCTATAAGTTTATAGACGATGAATTCCATCTTAGACGTATAGAGTGAGTTAAATTCCTTTTTGACTTTCTCCAGGTGCACATGGTCACCATCAACAGCCTCGCTGTGTATGCTCTGGTGTGTATTTTGTTGTCTTCTTCAAGGGTTAGTTGACAGTGCTTGCAGAGTTTTTTAGCAAGCACCACATCCCTCATCAGTGGCCCATGCAAAGTGGCTTTAGCCACGATCTATAGGGTCGAGGAGGATTCAACTGATCCTCTGTTGTCTGTCAGGTACATGGTCAAAACGAATTGTTGTCACTTTTGGTCCTGGGTTGTCTTATAATGAGACACATTGAAGCGCCACAGTTTTTGTAATGGGACCTGAAGGTTTCAATCAGTGCTTAGACGGATCGGGCGTGATCCGATAGAGAGCCCTTAAGAATGGTACAGTCGCGGATGGCCGGAGAGACTCGGTATGAGACAAAAAAGTAGTCTATGTGAGATTGTGTGCCGTGAATGACTAAAAAGAAGGAATATTTTCCTTATCTGTCTGGTGTGGCGCCAGGCATCAAGGAGGCCTTGGTAATCTCAAAGGTCATGCCGGAATGCCCTGTCACCTTCATTAGGCTCATCTATTGGGCCTGTGTGGTCTAGGATGACGTCCAGTTTCCATTTTTCAGTGCCTGCCTGGCACAATTTTGGAAGTGTTGAGTTTGGTTAGTGGCCTATCAATGTGAGAGAGAAATGCAAGTTTGGGCCCAGTGGAATGGTAACATGATCCCATGCAAAAAAATTTGGAGCCAATCATAAATGTTATGAGGGCATTTCGTGTATCCTCCTCTATCTATGTTTGTAAAACGGTGCCGGGTAAGGCCCTGTGTATAAAGATGGCTACATCACTTTTTCTGAATGTTAGTATATGTGGTTCGGTTGGAGGCATGGTGGGTGTCAGAGGATGTATTAACCTCCCCCACCCAATCAAAGTTTTTCCATCTCTTTGGGGGAAGAGTAGTCTCTTAAAGGAGCGCAATTTCTGCCCTTTGGGAAGCAAGATAGTCTAGTATCTTGTTGTGTTCTACATAGTGAGTCATCCTGTTTAAGTTCAGGGTAATAATCTGGAAGGGACAAGATGCCATTGCAATGGGTATGGCGATGTTAGGGTCGGAACTATGTAGGCCTATGTGGAAGTGATTGAGAGTCGAGTGGCCTCAGACCAGTGTTGTTATCATGTGAGGCTCAAACGAGGAGCAGAAGGTTCAACTGAGCACCAGGCTAGGGGAAAGAGCAGGATGAGAGGGGTTGGACTCCCCAATGAGAGGATAGCCACAGTGGGGTACTGACAAGGACCAAAAAGAAAGGACCGATGGCCACTGAAAAAAGGAGTTTACTTGGAGGGAGAGATGAGGTGAGCTAATGGATGGCCAGTGCAGAGGAGTACCATTAGATGAATTTGGTCATAGATGGTATGGGTACAAGGGTATATCTACGTAAATCACCAAGACTGGTCAGAAGTTTGTGCTTGTAAAAATCTGTGAAAGGTAGGGAAGAGGTGGGGAAGAGGGGCTACCTGATCCATTGGGGCTGGAGGGTGAGGCAAGTCTGCATCTAAAGCATTAACAGCTGAGGGATGTGGGGGCAAGTGGAGCCTTGAGAGAGGGCACATCACCCAGATCCTATGGGGTGAAACAAGAGATGGAGGGTATAGGGTCATTAGTGTCTATGTGGTGCAGAGTGGTTAGGACATAAGGGGGCATAAGGGGGAGGGCTCTCTGGTAAGGCCACAAGGGAGAAGAGACAGGTGAAACAGGGTAGCTGGGGTATGGGTGGGTACCTTCAGGAGGGTTTGGAATTGCCTATGTGAGCTAAACATAAGGCACATTTGAAACATTATAAACAGTGAGAACTCACCACATTAGCCAAGACTTTGTTAGTAACATTTGCAGTAGAGGGTAGAGCACTGATCATCAGTCCCAGATGTAACCTGTCCCTGTCTGTTGTCCCGCTATATGCGAGAGAGAGAAGGGCCAGGTGAAAGGCAGGGATAAGTATGAAGGAGAAGGGAGAGGTGGTAGAACGTTACATGGGATAATAGGGAGGGAATTCAGTGATAGAGGAAGGAAGCAGTAAAGGGGGGTTGAAGGGAGGCAGGCACAACAGGACCATAGTAGAGAAGGAGGGGAGTCAAGAAGCAGTATGAAGCAGTATTTAACAGCATAAACCAAACAAAACAAAACAAATCCTCTGCAATGTTGTAATGTTCATCTTGGTGAGAGTCAAGAAGCTCAAGTACCCAATGTTCAAGGGTCAGTCCCTGGGGGCAGAGTGGTGCCCATGGTTTAAAGGGGTGCAGGTTTAAGAGGTGATCTGGATTTTTCTCTGTCGATAGCATGGGTGAGTTCTTCCACCATCTTAATCATCATCTCCCTCTCCAAGTGATTCTGAAGTGTCCGGTGCTGTTGGCATCTGCGTTGTGAATGGTCTGGTTTTCTTGCAGCAGTAGCTTCTGACTCCTTGGTTTGAGGGAGATGCATGCCGGCATCACCAAGGGTATCCTAAAAATGTACCAGGTCCATAAGGTCATGAATATCCCAAAAAAGATCATCCATGGGCATCCACATGATGGCAGATTCCAGTAGACCATATTTAATGACCCATTTTTAAAAATTGGGGCAAAGAGCAAGAAAGATTATTCATTTGGCGTTAATATTTGGAGAGAAATCCACCACTATTTGAACTTGGTTGCCCTCAAAGTAATATGAGCCATGTTTGTAGGCCTCCAGTAGAATTTGGGGAGAGTGAACATAGTGCAGAATGCAGGCAATGACAGGATGGGGCCTATTCCCATCAGTGATGGGTGAATGTCTGGCTGAGATCATATGTGCTCTCTGGAAATCCAGAGGGAGGTGAAGGAGAGGCTAGTATTTTTAGGGCGGAGGTTGAGCAAGGACCCTTGTGCATCAGAGCACTATAAATTTTCTGGAATTCCATAGAAGCAAATGTTATTCCAGCAGGATCCATCCTCCATGTCAAACAATTTCTGCTGGATGTGCCAGACATCTTGGTGGATGGCCTCCAGGTCTTTTTGTTTCTCCTCCTTCAAGGTAAGGCACCCGTTGAGGGCTTTCACTCGTACTTGAAACAATAAATATCAGTTTTGATGTTCTTCACATCCTTTGTGAGATTTTAGTGTCCATTGTGGTAAGGCGTGTTGCAATGGAGGAGATTTTCTTGAGGAAGGTCTTGAGGGATGTGTTCAATGAAGTGTATGGCACTGTGGAGAGGGGGTATGGGCAGGTTTCCTGCTGCTGACTATCTTTTTGAAAAAGATCTGCCTGGAGGGCATACCATTTGCTATTGTGGGTTGGAGGCAGGTGGTCTGTGGCGTGTTGTGGATGCCAATGGAGCTGTAGATTGTGGGCAACAGGATTCATAGCCAAAGGAGGTGCAAGGGCTCAACAAGATGCCAGAGACCAGTAGAGTGAGGGAGGGTTGGTATGGCAAGCCAGCAGGCACTGTAAGATGACCGAATGGGTATGTTACCCAATAGGTGGGGAAAAAAAGGAGATATGGAATGTAGGAGGGCCCCCAAAAGCGCTGAAAAGCACTGAATAAGCCCCACTATAAACACCAATTGAGGCAATCTAGTTCAAAGTTTTCTACTGGGGTGGGAGCACAGCAGGGGTCTCACACTGCTCCTGAGCTGCCTGGAGGCTCAGAACAAAAGAGGTATTCAGGCCTGTTGATCCCTGGGTAAGCACCAGCAAGGCAGATGTGGAGAAAGGAGGGCTGTCAGCTGTAGTCCAATTGAGTGCAGTGGTTATGCCAGGGAATTCGGGTTTATGAACTGCTCAGGCAGAGATCAGTGTGGAGGGGGACTAGGGGCCCACCATGGCAACTCAACCCAAAAGGGGTAGAAATCTGGCATTGCAAGTGCTATGCGAATCAGAAAAGTAATTGGTAGTATTTGGTAGGATTGAGCTCTTTTCATAACTTTGCGGCCACCTAGCTCCTGCCGACTGTGTACTCAGTGCATGGGGTGCCTTCCACCTTTATGTGATGGGCTGGTGAATGTCAACCCGAGTCCCCAAGTAAAGAAATGTCTAAAGGGCACAACAGGGAATGTATTTGTGTGCTGCGAACACCGCTGGCCATATTGAGACTCTAATTATTCTACAGGTGATCCACAATGGTGGGCAGGAAAGGCCACTCGAGCAGCAAAAAATGTGGAGGGATGCCCCGGAGAAAGGCTCAGCGTGTGCTGCAGTGTGTGAGCTGCCATTCCCTAGCATTTCCTTGAAGCCAGGGTGGTGAATATGGAAAATTGGCATCCCTTTCTCCCTGGCCGGCTAGAGTTCATGTGGAAGCAGCCATCTTGGGTGGTGGCAAAATTCCCCCACAGAGACTCTTAATTTTTATGCTGTGTGATTTTAGAATGAGCAGCGTCTCTGTGAATGTCTTGTGTGCTAACACTTAGAAAGCATTTTAGGGCAGACTATTTTGATTTAGTGTGAATCTCTAGATTGGTGATTGTGACATGGCCCCTGGGGACATTGTCGTCTTCTCTAAGTTTTTTGCAATAATTTCCTTGGCTGTTTTCACATGAGAACTCATCGCTGAGTTCCCTCCCTGCAGGGTCCTGGGATTTTGACTGAAAATTGTGAGCAAGGCCGAACAACAATGCCCCTTGTTATTTTGTTCTGGCCAGGCCTTAGCCCTTAGACAAAACATGCCGATGCAGCTGTTGTATGGACAACGTACTTTGGTTTTATTGGAATACACAAATAGGTAGCACACACTTGGAGAGGGACCTTTCCAGGGAGAAGAGCGAGACAGCACCTATGATGTAGATCTACCATCTATAGGCAAAGGTATGGGGTCTGCTGACAAAGTCCAGAGATCTTCTAACCTATAATGTTACTGCTTCTTAGCTAGGGGAGGGAGATTAGGCTCTATTGTCTTTTCATGGTGACATCTCCCTTCATGATTTATGGACTAGCTGCTATGTTGACTGCATTTATACTTTGCATTTTCCTACTTGTTGTGGCACCCATACTGCATGTTAGAACACGTTAGTTAAAATAAATATTTTAAACTGTTTGGTGTCTCTGTCAGATCTTATTGTAGACAAGAACAAGAGTGCGAGCAAAAGAGTGCATTTTGTTACCGCGATTCCTGAGAGATCTGGGAGTGTTGTGTTCTGGGGTGTCTAATCACTTGTTTCTCTGTGACTGGGTAGGAGAGCAATTGAGACACTATTGCTAGTTGGTCCTGGGCTCATGGATACTAAGGTGGCAGGATGGCTCAGTCCCTACACACCAAGGTCCCATAATCCTGAGCATAGTTCTGTTTTTTGGGCCGAATCCCTGCAACTGGACCGATGTGAATGTTATACATGCAGTCATTCTTGAAAACATTGTAGGTCAGAATCACATACTAGATACTGTTTTTGTCTATCCCGTTTCACTTGCTAAGAAACGATTACATTTATGGTCTCCTGTCACACAATATCTGGATAATAGTGCGATCTGTTCATTTGGTCCCGCTCCATCGCAATAAGAAGGTCTTCAGCCTCCTCGATTTTCCCTTATTGGTATTAATGCTATTTTATCATGTCAATTGTAATTGCTCTACCAATTGTATATTCCTACTAAGCTATGTCCCTCAGCTTTTTTCATTTCTTGTTATTTACCATTTCCTCCTCTTATGTATAACTTATGAAAATTGAAACTGGTTCTTATGTCATATTTTTTTTGTATTATGTATTAATGTCTAAAGATTCCTTCGATAAACTTTTTTTTTAACTGGAAACATTATAGGTCCAACCAGAGGCTGCAGAATGTATATGATTGCCACAATAAATGCTGTAGCTGGTATTTGTTGTAAAAGCTATGTATGACTTTAGACGCAGAGAGCTGATGAGAGGCTAAAGACCTGGTAAAAGCTTGTAATTTCAGGTCATCCTTATTGTAAGAGGCCAAAGGCTCTGAAATTATTCACAGAATTTAGAAGAGTCAACTGATTACTTTAGTATACCAATCAATCAATCAATACATTTGTAGAGCGTGCTACTCACCCGTGTGGGTCTCAAGGCGCTGGGGGAGGGGGTGCTAATACTGCTCGAAAAGCCAGGTCTTCAGTAACCTCCTGAAGGTTAGTAGGTTTTCGGTCTGCCGTAGTAGGATGGGGAGGGTGTTCCAGGACTTGGCGGCAAGGTAGGAGAAAGATCTGCCGCCGGTGGTCGCTCTTCAGATGCGGGGGACGGTGGCGAGGGAGACGTTGGCGGAGCAGAGCTTGCGGTTGGGGGTGTAGAAGGAGAGTCGTCTGTCGAGTATGCTGCTCCTGTGTTGTGGAGTGCCTTGTGTGCGTGGGTGAGGAGCTTGAAGGAAATCCTCTTGTTCATGGGAAGCCAGTAGAGGTCTCTCAGGTGGGGTGTGATGTGGCTGTGGCTAGGGATGTCGAGGATCAGGCTTGCAGAGGCATTCTGTATGCGTTGCATTTGTTTCAGCAGTTTGGTCGGTGCTCCCGCTTAGAGGGCGGTTCCATAGTCCAGCCTGCTGCTGGCGAATGCCTGGGTGACCATTCTTCTTGTGTCAGTAGGGATCCACCTGTAGATCTTTCAGAGCATGCGGAGGGTGTTGAAACAGGAGGATGAGATGGTGTTGACTTGCTTGGTCATGGAGAGTGTTGAGTCGAGGTTGAATCCCAGGTTGCGTGCATTGTTGATGGGTGTCGGTGTGGCTTCCAGAGCAGTCGGCCACCAGGAGTCGTCACAGGCTGAGGGGGTGGATCAGAGGATGAGCACCTCCATTTTGTTTGAGTTTAGCTTCAGACAGCTGTTCTTCATCCATTCGGTGATGGGTTTCATTCCTTCGTGGAGGTTGGTTTTGGTGGTGAGGGAGAGGATCAGTTGTGCATCGTCGGCATAGGAGATGATGTTGAGGGCGTGCAGTCTGGCGACGTGGACGAGCGGGGCCATGTAGATTTTGAACAAAGTCAGACTGAGGGAAGATCCATGGGGTACGCCGCAGATGATCTTGGAGGCTTCGGATCAGAAAGGGGGGAGGCGGACGCTCTGGGTTCTGTCGGAGAGGAAGGAGGTGGTTCTGTCCAGCGCTTTGCCTTAGACTCCTGCTTCATGCAGTCGGGTGCGTAGTGTGTGGTGGCAGACAGTATCGATGGCGGCTGACAGGTCCAGGAGGATGAGGGCCACGGTCTCGCCATTATACAGCAGGGCCCTGATGTCATCAGTGTCGGCGATGAGGGCTGTTTCGGAGCTATAATTGCGGTGGAACCGGACTGGAATGGGTCCAGGATGTTATTCTCCTCGAGCTGTTGGTTGACGATTTTCTCGATGACCTTTGCCGGGAATGGAAGCAGGGAGATGGGCCAGAAGTTCTTGAGGTCCCTTGGGTCCGCCTTGGGTTTCTTAATTAGCAGGGCGTTGAGCTCGGCATGTTTGCAGCTCTCCGGGAAGAATGTGGTCTCAAAGGAGATGTTGATGATCTTGCGGAGATAAGGTGTGATGGTGGCGCTGGCCTTGTTGAAGATGTGGTGGGGGCACGGGTCTGAGGGGGAACCGGAGTGGATCGTGCTCGTGATTTTGATGGTGTCTTTGTCGTTGATGTTGGCCCAGGTGAGCAGGTGGTCGCTGTGGGTGGCGGCCGTGGGAGTCTGAGGTGACGTTGGGTTCCGTGGAGGTCTGGTTGTTGAAGCTGTTGTGGATGTCTGCAATCTTGCTGTAGAAGAAGGAGGCAAGGGAGTTGCACAGGTCTTGCTTTGGCGGGATGTCATTGGTGTTGGAGCTGGGGTTGGAGAGTTCCTTTACAATGTTGAAGAGCTCCTTGCTGTTGTGTGCGTTGTTGTCTAGGCAGTCCTTGAAGGAGGTATTTTTGGCAGATCTGATGAGGTGATGATGTTGGCACATGGTGTTTTTGTGGGCTATTTGGTTCTCTGGTGTCTGTTCGTGGCGGCGTTTCCTCTCCAGTTTTCTGCAGTTTTGTTTGGAGGTCTGGAGGTCCGTGGTGAATCATCCGGCATTCTTGTTGTTGCGTCTGTTGGAGAGATTCTTGACCGGTCTTCAGTGATTTTCCTCCAGCTGCGGTAGGGGATCTGTTGGGTGCGTGGTGCATGGTGGGGGTCCGGTATATAGTGCTGAGTTGTACTGAACAATCACAGGAGTGTAAGTGAATGATCAGAATCGCATTTTAGAGGCATATATCAAAAGTTTTACCCTTGCAGTGAATGGATGGCAGGACTTAGAAACTAAGAACGGTTTAATAGCGGATTCCTCCCAGGGTTACCTTACATTTTTCATGCTAATCCCTTCTGGAGTTCAGATGCCTCCACATGGGAAGAAAGGGGGGTATTGTGTTACATGTCACACCAATGCACTAATCCAACTAGAGTAGGGAGGGGACAGAAACGGCTGCGACCGCTGCAGTTAAGAGTGGTGGGGCCGGCTGCGGGGATTTCGATAGATGACCACATTGGAAAATTAAATAAATAATTTGTTTTCCCTTGTGTTCGTATCTCGAAATAGCCCCAGCTGGCCCCAACACTCCACTGCTCTTAGCTGAAGCAGCTACGGCCTGGAAAAAACCCTTTTTTTATACAACCCTCATCCACTCTAATAGTGGCATGTTTCCTCATCTGGTTCCTCCTGACTCCTAAAGGTTGGGGTGGGCTCAACGATATTCCAGAGAGCTCTTACGAAGTTTGTTAGTTGAGGTGATGTAACTTTAAAGATAAAATTACCTCACCCACTTCCATGGTATCCCTTTTTTAGTGGGGTGGGTTGGAAAGTTAAAAATAAAGACTAACTAGGATTATTAGGATGTGACCGTCTTATGACCCTAATTCACCAACATGTTTCAGCCCTATACTAATGGCCTAAGAAAGTCCTGGGCTTTTGTCAGAGTGGACTCATATTTATGTCACTTACCCAATGACATGCCTTTTTTGTGCAGCATCCAAACTACTCAAAGTATGCACGAAGTGTGTAATACCTGGCACTCATTGTTGTACCCTAAGCGCTGGAGATGAATGACCCCAAGGGGGTAAGAGTGGGCCGCCCTGTAGTCAGACTTGCTTGAAGGATCCCAACCCATTATGAGACCTTCTAGCCTTTGCTCTCCCGCTTTTTAGGTCTCGTCTAGGCAGCGCTTGCGCTGTTTTGTTGAGACATGCAGTATACACTATAGCGTGGAAGCTATGTGGAAGCTCTGCCCACTCTCTACCCATCATTTCCATTGGCTTGTGTCATAAATGCTGCCTTCCGATTGGTTGTAGGCTTGGTAGTCCCTCCTAATGATGGACATGTCTTCATTTGTGTCCTTTCACGACTACTGGCCCCTTTACTGCACAGACTGCCTTCTTCCCGTGCCTCCCCCCTCTCATGCAATCTCGCGCCCCTCCCCCTATTGCATTGCTAATGCTTGTTTTATTTGTCTCTCCCCACCCCATCTGAGATCTCCGTTAATTTATTTATGATCAATACAGCCCACTCCTAAGTATTTTGAGGTGAATGAGTTGATGTAAACGAGGAGCAATATGCATAAATCCTGTCCAGGATGTATATTAACAACCAAGTCACCGCAAACAATATATCTTGCCCCATGGAAAAACAAATGACATTTTCAGACTCCCAGATGAGCTTCCTCTTACCACACAGCAGCCATAAAAAGAAATTTCACATGAATGAATCCATCAAAAGAGATAATTTAGTGCCCTCTAGTGGGCGAAGGACGAAACACATGCACTAAATTAAAATTAATGTGAGGTCAACTGCAATATTATGTTTATCTATCAAACTGAAAGTGCGTGTGAGTATGAAGGTGTTTGGTGGTTTGATCAGAAAGTGCTGTTACAGGCAAAGAGTTTCAGCGTTTCAGGTTTGTGAGAGCAAGATAGCAGGGCATCAAATAAAATTAAAATTATACATGTACTACTACATGTGCTGGTAATGGAAAAAAATTACTAATGGCAGCTGCAAATGAAGGTGCTGTAGAAAAGAGGGTGGAGTCATGAGGGGTAAAAGTCTTGATGAACAGAGATCATGTGTGCAGGAAAAGATTTAAGGGACAACTAATTTCTGCTAGCACAAAGGTATTATTATGTATTTATTTTATTTATAAACACGATATTCAAGGAAATTGACCAAAAATATGACATTTTGTAAAACTGTCCTGGCTTCTTTAATTTGCCACTTTAAGTTAGTGTAGTAGATTAAGCATCTACTGTAGAGATCTACACTCATCTTGTAGGTCTTGGGTATAACACCTGCTAGAAAGCTCAGGCGGTTTATGCATTTTCTGGAGAGATCTACAAGCAATTTAAGATCAAAGGAAGATGTGATTAACAGCACAGTCCATTTAGATTTAGTAGGAGGATGTTCAGTTGCCTTCAGTTTAGTATGATTATTTGTAAGAAAGGGACATATGAATCAACTTAAATGTGTCAAAGATGATTGATTCCTGTACAAATAAAATAATGCTAGTGAAATATAAGTGTATCAATTGTTTCTTAAAAGCACATGCTAGCTTGCACCGTAGTAGAGACACATGGAAGTAGAATAATTCTCAGTTTCCTTTCATTATGAAGAGTGGAAGTTCTTTGTTCAGAAGACACACATTTTACATTAAGCTCTTTATTTTCTCCATAGAATGAAGCAGGGGGAGCCTAAGCACTGGTATGCTGATAATATAACAATATGACATCATACAGCAATATTCATACTAATCGACTTTGTCAAGTGTGACAGGAATTTCTTGGTAGAATCTGCATTTCTGCATTCTACATGCAAACCAGACCTGAGGTCTTCGTGCAGGGCTGGTCCCTTACCAGAGTTAGTAGAATGATCATGTGTGTTCACAAACAAAAACATAAAACAATTACCCCAAATCCCAGGGTCCGGTCATGTATTGAACATGTGCATGACTAAATAAATGCTGAAAGAGGAAACAGAAAGGATGGGAATTTGTCCATCCATATAGGATGGGGTTCATCACCTTAGGTTGTTGAGGAGAGTTATGCACACTACTTGCCTATATAGTAATGTTGATTGTTCTCTTGCCAAGGCGAGGATGGAATCACCTTTTTGGATACAGTTCATACGGTTGTACCACTTGATCAGATGTCATTGCCGTTCATTCTGGGCCTATGAGAAATTTTGCTAGAATGTTTGTAGGCCTGGGCAGAACTCTCAGAGTTTTTATCCGTGGAATTCTGCAGAGTTCCAAAATAATTCCATGAGATTCTAGGGAACATCGAAAGTGAATGCAGGAATGCTCGTCTGCATGTTCAAACTGCATTTTCAGTCTAGTAGCGCATTCCAGGCTGAAAAATCAGTGTGAACGGCACCATGTGGTCCACATGGGCACAGCATTTTCTTGTACTTGATTCTGTTCTGTTCTAAAATTCTAATATTATTACTTTTTTTCAAGCAAGTAGTGTAGTGTTGATGAACAAGAAAAGCATAATAATTTGAGCATTTTGTGTAGTTTTGGTAACTTTTGACTGGTCTCAGAAGAAGCTGAAAATGAAAGAAGTGCACAAAAGAACAATGTAAGTAATTATAGGGAATGTAAAAGCAAGGCAAGAATAAAGGCAGAATCATTCACCAGGCCCCAGAAAAAATACAAATCAAGTTTAGAAATTAGTTACAATATCCTCCCAGCTGCCACTTAAATCATCAATCACTCAATAAATCACTCATTAGGGAAACAGTTACCTTTTTCAAGTGTGGTGCACATTTGTCTATTGTATCTTTTTTGCCTTAGAAGTGATACACTCATGGCAGTCATATAATTAATGGCAATTATTGGCAGTTAAAATATATGTTAAATGACGTATACTTGTAAAGCGCACAGCTGCCCCAGCAAATGGGCGTCCCGGCGCTGTATACCGCTGGGGAACCCATCCTGGCTTTCCCTGTGAGATGGTCCCTCCTGGGCATCTCCAAGGTGAAGACAAGCATCCCCTGCGCTGATGGGGCCGTTAGTAGAGATTAAGCAAGCTATTGCCCAGAGTTGCTGAGTGGGACCCATGGTTGGAGTAGGCACCGAGGCGAGAATTATCGAGTCCGCTGACCATGGCCCAAGACTCTGCCGCGTCGTGAATCGTACCCTGGACCCGGACCGACCTCTGCTTCTGGGTCTGCCACCTCTAACCAGTGAGCCACACCACTCCAGCTAGGGAATTAAACAAATAATCTTAGGGATGGGAGGCATTGTCTTTATTTCCTTATTGTGTGCACACTGGTGTACCCAATACATGTGGCTAAATGGGTCAGCATAAGCCAGTCACTAAGGGCATGCTTCACAACTCTGGACAACATCTCCAGGTTGAAAATGCTCATTGTAAAGACTCCACCCTGAATACGGACACTCCCCCACAAAAGTTGGGCCTCTACCACGAGTCCAGAGGCCTTTTGTGAATCAGGCCCTAATTATATAAATGCTCTTCTATATATTTTCTATCTTAAAGCAGTTCAACGATACCTGCAAGTTCTGTCATGGGCTACTTAGTCAGGGAAGAAAACTTCATTATCAAACTCAGGGGGGTTGCCAAGAAATTCAGCAGCTAACACACTTGAATCTGACCAATTTTCCTCATCCTTCAACTGTGCTGTTCATGAACAATGTAATCTTGTGGTATGAAGTGTTTGTTCATTTTGATCATGCTAAATCTCTCCATGTCCTTATATGAGAGACTGGTCATTCTGAATGTGCCATCTGTTCCAGCTGTACTGAATACATGCTCAGAAGACACGCTGGCTTCTGGACAAGTAAGATACTTCCCAACCCGCCAAACTCTGGCCAATCATTAAACCGATAGGGTTGACCCAATAAGTCAAAGGACCTGGGTAACAGTTTGTATACAGAAACAAAGTGGTCCCTGACACAACTTGCAAACTCTCACTTAATGTAAATTTTGGTATTTAAGGTAAACAGAAAAAAAATGTGTAGAAGGAGATGCATTATTTTCAAGAAACAGTATTAATACAACAAACCCAACACAAACATTACAAAAGGCTAGTTATACTTGATCTCTTCTTGTATAATAGCACATTTATTTACACAATCATACGTTGCGTGCACCTCCGGACACACCCCCCAGCTTTGGAAACCTCGACAAGACGCTGTTAGAGTCTGCCGTCCTCTGAACCCCATTCAATTTGGTGGCCGTTTGAACAATTATCCAACTGACTAATATTTATTTATTTTCCACATTTGTTAAGCGCACTTTTACCAAAACGGTGTCCTGGCGCTGAATAATAATAATCCAGGACCCCTTCATCCATTGGGCCTCCCTTTCTTGGTCGGTTATGGGACTCCTTACGACTGCGTGTGAGTGAGTGACCCTTCAACTAAGCCAGGGGTACTCATAGTACGGCCCGCGGGCCAGTGGCGGCCCGGCAAGCCTTCCCTGGCGGCCCGCGGACCCCCGAGACACCATACCTGTGTTTCCCGAGTTTTTTTTTTAAAGTGTCTGCAGCAGCGAGAGAGACTCTTGCTGCTTTGTGGGGGCTGCCGGCCAGGCGTACCTAGGAATGGCCAGAGTAAAGCTGCAGGGGCCTAAGGAGAGGTGAAATACAAAGGCATCATTAACATGCAAATGGTCTTTTAATGACCTGTGAAGTGCTCGGGTGGCTGTGAGTGTGTGTGTGCCCCAGCTGGCGCACAGGCAGGGTGAGGTGACAGAGGGAGTGGGAGGGAAAGGGAGGGGGAGGGGGACGGAGAGGGAGAGAGAGAGAGTGAGAGGGAGTGAGTGAGTGAGAGGGAGGGAGGGAGGGAAGGAGTGAGAGGGAGTGAGTGAGAGTGAGAGGGAGTGAGGGAGAGGGAGTGAGGGAGAGGGAGTGAGTGAGAGGGAGTGAGTGAGAGGGAGTGAGTGACTGAGAGGGAGGGATGGAAGGAGTGAGAGGGAGGGAGTGAGTGAGAGTGAGAGGGAGTGAGGGAGAGGGAGTGAGTGAGAGGGAGTGAGTGAGAGGGAGTGAGTGACTGAGAGGGAGTGAGAGAGAATGAGTAAATGAGTGGGAGTGAGTGAGTGGGAGTGAGTGAGTGGGAGTGAGTGAGTGGGAGTGAGTGAGTGAGTGAGTGAGTGAGAGGGAGAGTGTGAGAGGGACTGAGTGAGGGGGAGAGAGGGAGTGAGTGAGGGAGAGGGAGTGAGGGAGGGAGGGAGAGGGAGGGAGTGAGGGAGAGGGAGTGAGTGAGGGAGAGGGAGTGAGTGGGAGTGAGTGAGTAAATGAGTTACGTGAGTGAGTGAGAGGGAGTGAGAGGGATGAAGTGAGTGAGTGAGTGAGAGAGAGTGAGAGGGAGGGAGTGAGAGGGAGGGAGGGAAGGAGTGAGTGAGAGGGAGGGAGTGAGTGAGTGAGTGAGTGGGAGTGAGTGAGAGGGAGTGAGTGAGAGGGAGTGAGTGAGAGGGAGTGAGTGAGAGGGAGTGAGTGACTGAGAGGGAGTGAGAGAGAATGAGTAAATGAGTGGGAGTGAGTGAGTGGGAATGAGTGAGTGAGTGGGAGTGAGTGAGTGGGAGTGAGTGAGTGGGAGGGAGAGTGTGAGAGGGAGTGAGCGAGGGAGAGAGAGGGAGTGAGGGAGGGAGTGGGAGTGAGTGAGGGAGAGGGAGTGAGAGAGGGAGTGAGTGAGGGAGAGGGAGTGAGTGAGGGAGAGGGAGTGAGTGAGGGAGTGAGAGGGAGTGAGTGAGAGTGAGAGGGAGTGAGTGAGAAGGAGTGAGTGAGAGAGAATGAGTAAATGAGTGGGAGTGAGTGAGTGAGAGGGATGGAGTGAGTGAGAGGGATGGAGTGAGTGAGAGGGAGTGAGTGAGAGAGAGGGATGGAGTGAGTGAGAGGGATGGAGTGAGTGAGAGGGATGGAGTGAGTGAGAGGGATGGAGTGAGTGAGAGGGATGGAGTGAGTGAGAGGGAGTGAGTGAGAGAGAGGGATGGAGTGAGTGAGAGGGATGGAGTGAGTGAGAGGGATGGAGTGAGTGAGAGGGATGGAGTGAGTGGGAGTGAGTGAGTGGGAGTGAGTGAGTGAGCGGGAGGGAGTGAGCGGGAGGGAGTGAGAGGGAGGGAGGGAGTGAGAGTGAGTGAGAGTGAGAGGGAGGGAGTGAATGAGAGGGAGTGAGTGAGAGGGAGGGAGTGAGCGAGTGAGAGAGAGGTAGGGAGTGAGAGTGAATGAGTGAGTGGGAGAGGGAGGGAGAGGGAGTGAGTGAGACGGAGAGGGAGTGAGACGGACAGGGAGGGAGAGGGAGTGAGATGGAGACAGAGAGGGAGGGAAAGGGAGGGAGTGAGAGGGAGGGAAAGGGAAGGAGACGGAGAGGGAGGGAAAGGAAGAGAAATGGAGGGAGAGGGAGGGAAAGGGAGTGAAAGGGGGTGAGACAGAGAGTGAGTGAGAGGGAGGGAAAGGGAGGGGGACGGAGAGGGAGTGAGATAGAGGGAGTGAGAGAGAGGGAGTAAGAGAGAGGGAGTGAGACAGTCGGAGTGAGACAGAGGAAGACAGGAGAGAGGGAGGGTGAGAGGGAGAGAGAGCTAGAGAGACGGAGGGAGACCGAGAGAGATGTGTGTATGCCGGGACGGCTCAGTGGACGAAGGCGTCCGCTGCAGGGACCTATGATCAACCTCATGGTCAGTTTTATGTTGTTGCTCTAGCCCCTCCCCCTCCCCCACTGACCCTGCCCCCCCACCGATGTGGCCCTCGGACACAAACCAAACTGTAAATTTGGCCCCCGAGAGAAAGTTTGTGAGTACCCATGAACTAAGCCATCTTTGGATAAAACGGGGAACGACACACCCGGACACTCTGAATTTTCAATATAATTGTGCTTCCTATTATCCATAGGTGGCCCGTCCAGTCGCATTGACGTGGCACTTACACGTTACCACTGGTACCCCGTCCCTTTCCTTGACCCCAGTCCTGAAGAAGACCCGCAGCAGAGGTTGCGAATTTCCCTTTTTTGCGCCACGGTCGAAACGTCGACCATCATGCCCCTATCATCCTGAGGCCTACACCATTAAATTGTCATTGTCCCTGTCCCTCCCCATACGTATGATCGAATTATATGGATATTAATGTATGGGTAGGCTCCTTTGGTTGTCCAACTGGAAAATTGTACTTTTAGTTGTACATAATTATCTTAACTTTGTCCTTTAATCTTCTTCTCTTTTCAATTCACTTGAGCACCCCCTGTTTTCTTACTGCAGGTTGCAGTTTTCCTTTTTCTCTATTTTATGAACATGTAAACAAATTTGCTATTATACAAGGAGAGATCAAGTATAACCGGCCTTCTGTAGTGTTTGTGTTGGGTTTGTTGTATTAATACTGTTTCTTGAAAATATTGCATCTCCTTCGACAAATATTTTTTTTTTGTTTACCTTAAATAACAAGATTTACATTAAGTGAGAGTTTGAAGTTGTGTCAGGGAACAATTTGTTTCTATATACAAACTCTGGCCAATGTCACATCTTCCCATACCAATGGTTTTTGATCCAGGTTGACCTCTTTTGAATCATCCAGATCATCATTGGTGCTGCCGCTGGCTTGACCTCTGTTGCCTGTGCTGCTGCACTCAACTTAAGCCCTGTCTCTTGAAACCAAGCCTCTGCAGAAGATGGGTCGGATTCTTCTGTTGGTGGTGTTGCCGGTGTTGCTAGTGTCACTGGTGATAATGGTGTGCTGTGGCACAACAGCACTGCCCTCTGTGGAGGTTAGAGGATGCATGCCACATCTTCTGCCTGAACCCTAAACTCTGGCCATTCTTTATCTAGGTTTCTTGCTTCATCAACAATCCAAGACTTGTAAAGTGGAAAATCTCCTATTGAACAAGGAATGAAAGTGGCAGTATTTATTTTGCACAGTGCAGGTAGTGATGTTATCACTAGACATGTATTTATGGGCTGAGCTCTTCATCAGTAGAGAGCAGAGAAAAGTCCTCTGGGTTGCTGAAATGCTTCCCAAGTCTTCACAGGTTACAGTACCAGTCCACATACACACAGGTGCATCTCGGGTGAGTGTGTCAACTTGTTGGGTCATGGGAGCCTTTTAAACACCAGGGGGGAGGGAGCACACTGCATCTCATCCCAGTACAGATCATCCCATTGCATTCTGCTAAATGCGGTACACTTACTTCAAAGTTGCTATAGGTTTTCACCAAAGTTAATGGAGGTAGTGCTGTTATCTCTAGACACCTGTTTCTTAGGTAAGCCCTTCATCAGTAGAGAGCAGAAGTAGCAGAGAGAAAAGTCATCTTGGGTTGCTGAAATGTTGCGCAAGTCTTCACATGTCACAGTGCTACTCCACAAGCACACAAGTCCATCCCAGGTGAGCTTTTCAGCTTGTTGGCTCAAGGGAGCTTTTTAAACACAATGGGGGTGGGAGCATACTTCATCTCATCTCAGAGCAGAGAATCCCATTGCATTCTGTTAAATGCAGTACACTTACTTCAAGTTTGCTGTAGGTTTTCACAAATGTTGGTGTAGGTAGTGCTGTTATCTCTAGACACTTATTTCTGGGTTTAGCCCTTTATCAGTAGAGAGCAGAAGTAGTAGAGAGCAGAGAAAAATCCATCTGGGTGTTCACAGGTCACAGTGCCTTTTAAGCCCAAAGAGGGAGGGAGCACACTGCATCTCACCCCAGGACAATTTGCCCCATTGCATTCTGGTAAATGCAGTACGCTTACTTTAAAGTTACTATAGTTTTTCACCAAAGTTGATACAGTTTGTGCTGGTATCTCTAGACCCATATCTTTGGGTTTAGCCCTTCATAAGTAGAGAGCAGACGTAGTAGAGAGCAGAGAATGAAAAGGGGTGAACTGTGCTTGGATGAGAGATAGTGTGATACCTCCCCCAAAGTATATCTACTCTTTGGAGGACACAATTTCTCTTTGTATCCTTTGATTAACAGCAAAGTGATGCATTAAGCTCTGATCCAAGTCATATGCTTCTCCGTTTACACAGGCACACCTTTGTGCCACCTTTTTCAACTGTGTCTGTAGCATATGCAACAAAAGTATTGTTTGGCTCATACTGTCCTCCTTGCTGACTTGCAGTGAGAAAACCTCAAAAGGAAGTAGCATTGTGTCAGGCACTTGACTACTCCTCTATTGCCATTCTTTTGACAGTTGCGTACCCTCCTCTTTGAACATCATAGTTGGTGATCAGTCTTTACTGCTCAAACTGATGTTGCAGCATCTATTAGTTTGAGTTCCAACATGTTAGCTTTAACCTGTTATGTTATGTTATATTTCATTTATACAGCGCACAGCTACTCGAAAGTGTCCCGGTGCTAGCTTCCAGAAAGGGCCAATAAGCACAAATCAACGACTAAAAAAGCAATGTTTTCAGTTTTTTTTAAAAAAGCAATGGGTCCTGGATACACCGAAGAGCCCCCACCAAGTTTTGGCGGTTGAATCTCTGGGTCTGTAACAGCCGCTGGGCAGACGAGCGCAGCTGTCGTCCTGGTGTGTAAAAGGCGAATCTCTTCTGCAAGTAAATGGGACCAAGCCCATAAAGGGCCCTATGTGCGATAGTCAGCATCTTGAATTTCAAACGAGATTCGACTGGAAGCCAATGCAAGGAACGCAAATAAAGGCACACACTGTGCTTTGATGCCAATCCAAAAAGAAGTCTGGTCGCCGAGTTTTGAACAACTTGCAATTTCTTAATAATTTCTTAATAAGAAAAACGCTGGCTGCATACCAATAGGGCATTGGCAGAGTCTAATCAGGACAAGATGAGAGCACGGACCACAGTTTCTCTGGCACTGCCTGGCAGAAGGGGAAGAAACTTTCTCAGGATTTTCAAGGTGCCGAAGATAGTGCCCGCCAGCTTCGTTATATGTGTGAAGAAATTCAAATTTTCACCTGAACTCTATTAGCATGCTGACTGATCCTCAACCACTTCTCTGCTTTAAAATAATAACTGAAATGACTGCAGATTCTGCAGCAGGTGACCAGTATGTTGCTAACAATGAGTTATTTTTTCAGAAAGCCCTGCACAATCAAGTTGATGCAATGTACCACACAGAATGCTGAAATATCTACTATCTTTCATGGGCTTGACTATATTACTGCCATTGCCTATGGCAACAAATCTAATGCTGAGACCTCTGTGTCAAATCCATTCCAACACCTTGCTGTTAAACTCATCCAAGATGTTTGCAGCTGCACAGGATTTTCTTGGCAAAGATCGTTATTGTTGCATGCCACCAAATGCCCTTTCTTCAATATGGGGACCTGCTGAGAGCTGTTGCCTAACCCCCACAAAAGAAGAGCCAGTGTGCAGTGACATGCAAGTAATCAGTTGCTTGACAACTGGTCCACATATCTGTCATCAGGTGGATAGTTTGAATAGCCATCTGCTGCATAGCTTGCCAACCAGTTGCAGCACATCATGATGGAGCGATGTACCAGCAACTCTTCTTTGGCAGGGAACCTTCCAATGCGGTCAAAGGGCTGACACAATTATTTTAAAAATCCCATTCCTTCCACAACAGAAAAGAGAAGAAGGCTCAGTGCTAACACTTTAGGTAGCCTCCCATTGTACAAATGTGCTGTTGGGGGGTTGCTTTCATAGGGCCACTCCTGCCTAAACATTCCTGTAGTAGTAGCATGTATTTTTACCTTTTGCTGTACCACTGACACAGGAGAATTACTGAGAGAACCAGGACGTGTTAGACTTAATGAGCATCTTGCGGAAATCACTGTATGCAGTGGTGTCTGTATCTGAGTCTTGTCCTATTTGGAGGTTGCTGATGCAGGCATGCTGGCACACTATAGGCGAGAGGCTGCTTTGACGCATCACGTCACGGTCTTTTTCCTCTTGACCACCTTCTTCTACCACTGTGAATTGAGGTGCTTCTCCTCTCTCATCATCATCACCACCAGCTATCTTTTTAAAATGCTCATCTCACTAGATTGTGTGATGTTTTTTCAGATGGGTAGTTTAGCCTCCAGTATCATTGTACATACCTGGCTTATCTTGATGAACGCTCATGTGGAATGTGGCACATACTGCAACTTTTTCAGAGTGTCACTGCCAATTTCAGAAGAGGTTGAATAAGAGGGGTCATCTGGTTTTCCTTCGAGCCACCATCCATGGTATCAATAGCTGACTCATTGTCATCATTGTCACTTTCCATAATTCTAAAGCTTTCAGGAACTGTCCTTTTTTCTCATCTTTCAAGGTGGGTCTCAGACTCAGCCGGGGTCTGATCCATGTCCAGATCATCAGAAGGGGCGCTTGGAAAAGATGGTGGAGCACCCTTTCTTTTTCTTGCTGTTGATTGTGAAGCTAATGGTTGAAGAGCAACATATTTCTCAGCAGTAAACTCAACCTCCTGTACTGGTCCTACTTCAGGATAAACAATTGCTGGCTGAGGCTCCTGTTGCCTACTTTCCATCGATGATTGGGTACTTTGCAGCTAAGACAAATCTAATTCAGACTCACTGCTTGTCACCATGACTGTACTGGCTGCATTGCTGAGAGACATGGACTTAGGCTCGGCCTTAGGTTGGGATGGTGCCATTGATGCAGGAGAGCTTTATATAGCTATTTGCTGGCCAGAGGAAGGTTCAGTAGGTACACCACATTTCCTGAAAAAGATGGATGGCAGCACACCACGGGCAGCAATCTTCTTCTTCTTCTCCTCACTAGTTACTTTCTTGACAGTAACGCCCTTCTTTGGGTCATCTTCAAGCTGTTTCTGAAGCTTAGGCAGTTGCCACGTAGCTACACAAGCGGAAGCTGAGGAGGGCTTCTATGGTGTCACTGCCAGCCTTCTGTCTGGCAGTACTGTTTCTCATGTCTCCTGTGCACCTAAAAGCAAACAAATACAAAACAAATTCAGTGAAACTTGGCATTTGCAGTTTGAATCTGCAGGCAAAAAAATGTAGTGAGGTCATCAAAAATAATTAATTGTGTATCTATTTCAAACCATGCATAAACGTAATATTTCAATACAATGCAGATTGAAAAGGTTCCTTTATGTGCTATTAAAGCGTATGACATGCCTATGACAGGCACAGTGTAAAATGAAATCACTCTTACAGAACCTATTGCTGTTGTGTGCCTATGGCCTACGAGACCCCTAGACATCTAGTGCAGGAGAAAATGGAAACATTCTTACAAGCGTACTGCTGGTATGCTCCTATGGCCTGAGAGACTCGACATCAATGGCAGACAGGGTATGCAGGGAAAATTGAATAATAGTTAAAAATGTTTTTGCTGGTGTGCACCTATGAACCACCTATGGCAGACAGGGTGTGCAGGGGAAATTGGAAGCACCCTTTAAAAAGTTATTGCTGATGAATGCTTAAGAGACACCTATGGCAGGCAAGGGATGCAGGGGAAAATAGAACAACTGTTAAAATAAATTATTGCTGGGGTACGCCTAGGGGGTAAGGAGTACAAGGAGAGAATGGAAAAAATACTTTAAAAACACTGTACTACAATCAATCTCAAGCACATTAAATTAGCATCAGGGAAAAAGAAAAAATGAACAGAAAAAAGGCATCAGCCTCTTCTATCAATGTCTCCAAAAATGGCTTTGAAAAGTGGAAGAAAAAGGTTTACACACTGACTACACAAAGTGGCCACTGGCCTCATGTTCAGAACAACAAGCAAGAAGGCATGCATAACAAAGAACATTTTGAAGGCCAATGGCAAAAGCACACTGGCTACACAAAATGGCTACTGTGCCACATGGCCACCAAGACCAAATGCATGTACAGCACAAGAACCCATGCAGGCCTATGGAAAAAGCAAAGCACGCTGGTTACACAAAATGACCACCCTGCCACTTGTACATGAAGTGTGACATCAGGAACAACAAAGAACTCATGCAGCCCTATGACAACAGCACAGTGATTACACAAAATGTTGCCTGGCCACATGTTCATGAAAACAAGCAAGAAGGTATGAAATGAAAATGAAATATAAATTATATTTATAGAGCGCTCTACTACCCAGAGGTGTCTAGGCGCTACAGCTCTTGGAAAGAGATCACAGCCTAAGCAGACAACTTAGAGATAAGAAAGGAACAGAAGTCTAACTGTTAAAAAGCCATGTTTTAAGAGCTTTGTGGAAAGAAGACAGTTCAGTTTTTATCCTAAGATCTGAGGGCATCAAATTCCAATGCTTAGCAGGACAGGTGATGAAGCTCCTGCCCCTCTGTTCCTGTTACATCTTTTACATTTGGGTATTACTAAACTTTGAGCTGACGATCTACAAGTTACTTGGGTCCCACCCATGAAGACGATGCAAAGGGCCTTGAAGTCTATATGTTTGTTATAGGGAAGCCAGTGGAGCTGAGAGAGGCCCTGGGCAACATATTTGAACTTAGGAATTTCTATCAGTAGTCGTGCTGCAGCATTCTGAAGAATTTGCAGTTTTGATAGGATTTTTTCTGCATGTTGCTAAACAAGGCATTGCATCAGTCGATTTTGGAAATAATCAGAGTGGAGACTACATTTTTCCATAGATCAAGTTGAAAGAATGGAAGAATTAGTGTGTGCAGCATGATAATAATGAAGTAATAGCATTGACATGTCCATCTAAAGAAAGATTGCTATCAAAGAGCACCGCTAAATGCTTGGCTTTGGAGACAGGGAGGGAGGAGTTCCAAAATCCTAGGCCACCATCTAGGAGACCAAAACGATGTATTCCTGCCAAAAAGTAGCACCTCAGTTTTACCAAATTTCTATTTGAGATAGTTATGGGATATCCAGTGCCCATCTGGAGCATGAAATTGTAGAATCTGGAAGTGGTGTTATCAGGGTTACTGGCCACTGACACCACTATTTGTGTGTTGTCTGAGTAGGACAACACTGCAAAGCCAAAAGATTGAATCAAATCAGCCAGGGTGGTCACATAAAGATTTAAGAGGGTAGGGCTCAATGAAGACAAAGACAACAAAGAACACATGGAGCCCTATTTATGTATTTATTTAATGCAATTTTATATAGCGCGAACATTACACGAAGGTGTCAGAGCACTTTACAAAAGAACAAGTTGCGTTACATAAGGACATGAGTTGCATAAGAGATACAAACAGAAAAAATTGCAAATGAACAAGTCGTAAAGTCACTCAAGGAAGAGATACAAACAGATAAACTCTAAAATCACATGAGAATGGTAGTGAGTACAAAGGTCTACTACATACACTAGTGGTTAGAGTTATATATATACAAATAGTAAATTCACTCAGGATTACATTTGAACAGTGATTAGACTTGGACAATGATATATTACATATTTACAGAGCAGGAAATTCTTGCTATTGCACGCTGCAGCATTGAGAACAAAGTAGGTCTTCGATACAGACAAAATGGTTACCTATGGCAAATGCAGAAAAAAACACACATACACACACACACACACACACAGAAAGCAATATGAAAATGCTTTTGAAACAACACATATACAGTAAAATGCATATTCTAGTTGTTTGGTTTGCCTTTGAAAAAAAGGTCAGTACAACGACATATATTTGGGATGGATATGAAATAATGTGCTGCATGTTTCAATTATCTCACCTTTTTGGCTGATTTAATAAGTACGCCAGTGGCAACCTGGCAATAAAGTGATTAGTATTGATGTGTGAGTGCTGGCAAGGGTCTGTCTAAATCATAGTGCTCTTTCATTCCAAAAGCAATGAATCATTCATTTTAGTACAGCCAAAACATTTCTTGGCTCTAACAGCGGGTCATTAATTATTCAGGAGTTTTGTAAGCAAAGCTGGATATTCCATCTCCCGTTCACCAAGAAGCAAAGCACCCTTTGCTGTCAAGAAAATGTCAGCGCAAATCTAAGTGTGAGTGACCTTTGAACTTCTAAATTGAGATTGCTATAAGTTGATCCTTCTTCATAGTTGTCAAAGATTACAATCTACCTAGCTTTGAAGCAGTGTAACATATTAAAACACACAAACATAGTCTTGGGTACAACAGAATCCTATCAATATCAAGGTGCAGTTATAATCTACTGTACATGATGTGTCTTTCAACTGCTGGATCGTGAACAGTTTGAGCTTCCTTTGTAAAACAAATTATGCACTAGGGCACAAGGTATTTCAAGTGAGGCCACTGCAGCTTGCAAAAACCTTTATCAATCAATCAATCAAACAGCATTTGTGAAGCGCAACACTGTCACCCTTAGTGGTATCTGGGTGCTGTGTCACATGACAGTGCACCAAATGTCAATGCCAGATATGTAATAATTATCACACTTCAAGAAATGTGACCATTTCGACGATTCCAACTCATCCAGCTCTGTAAGAGGAATGCCTGGGCACACATGAACTTGGCAGAAGCGGATTAGTGAGGGAAGGACCTCATCCTACTTACAAGTGACCGGGAGAGACAAGACTGTGCAGTGTGGACTTGTGCAATGACCACTCGGAGTTGAAACCAACTGCGACCATGCAGCACAAATAACCATCCCATTTGCACTGTGGGAGATTCAGCATTATGTCCATGTGGCTCTGAATAAACCATCAACACCACTGCCCCCTGCTGGCGGAAGGTGCCTGGCATTGAAAAAAGAAACGAGCCTCCTCAAACAACGTTACCTAACTCAGAGAATACATTGTCACTGGGCATGCTGCCAAGGAACATGGCAGTGGGCTGACACCGGTCGCGGGAGCTCCCGGGGCCTCATTTATGACTTTTTGCCGTAGGGAAGCGCAGCAGGCCTTCCTGCTGCGCTTCCCTACGGCAAAAGAAAAGGGCAGAAATGCGCCGTATCTATAAGATACGGCGCATTCCTGTCCTTTTCCCCTGCGCCGGCGCACAATGGGCTGCCTGCGCCAGCGCAGGCACTCTTGCACAATGGTGCAAGGGTGCCTGCGTTGCGGGGAAGATTATTTTTGTACAGGAAGGGAAACCTTTCTGTACAAAAATAATCACAAGAGGCTTTTCCTCTTTCTATGTGTGCTGCAGAATGCAGCACACATAGAAAAAGGAAATATGAGGAGAAATAAAGACATTTCTCCCTGTTGCGCCTCCCCTACGCCTCCCCTGGGGAGGTGTAAGCTTTTGGCACTGCTTCAGAGTTACGATTTCTCGTAAATCTGGGGCAGTGTCAAAAGGCCATGGATGTTGCTGGTAACGCCCCCAGCAACACCCATTGCACGCCCCTTTAACGCAGAACACTGCGTTAAAGGGACTGATATTTGTCAGGCAGTAGTACGCCACAAAAACTGGCGTACTGCTGCCTGATAAATACCAGGCAGGCTTCTGCGCCACGGAACTTCATGAAAAGTGAAGTTCCGATGGCGCAAGGGGCCTCATAAATGCCCCCGGTGCGGCGAGGCTAGAACACTGGCAGAACGCAGAAAGCGGTCGGAAATGGCATCACCCGCAGTGGCGCAGCAAAAGCCTTGCCAGGGTAAATAAGAAATGTGCTCGCATTGTAAAGAAAAAGCTTTTTCGTCCTGATTACTTTTTATTCTTTTTTCTACAACCCCGTTTACCTCTATACTCTTGTACCGCGCCTGGAGTTGTCAGCGTTTCTTTTCTCTTCTCTAAATCCCGGCATCACAGTGGCACTGCATGGGGCAAGAGGAGGCAGCGGTGTACGGCTGGTTCGGGGGACGCCGTACTAAGCTCAGGCGGAAGATTCAGACGGCGGTCGCCAGGATTGGACACAGGGTGACGAAAGGCAGAGCCAGCACAGTGCACCGCCAGATAGTCTTGCAGTGGGAGGAGTCTGCTATACGGGTCCTTTGTAATTTACCGTCAGATGCGGTGAGACAGACGTTTGGTGGGGGGAAAGCGTGGGGCCGATGAAAAGAAGCTTTGTCCTTACAGTCCCCCCGAGTTGGGTTTAGGAAATAAGGCAGCAAATCAGGCAGTGAATTCCAAATCTGCATACATACTGGAACAGCCTTGCGTGGGGGCCAGGCTGGGCTTAGTGACTTCTTGAGTGTTCAGCACATCAAAGGAGGGCAGCCCCCCACCCCAAAAATAGATATCAGCTGCGCTCGTACCTTGAGGTAAAAAATAGAGAAAAACTAGCAGTGGAGGAGGAAACCCTCGAGGGAGTGCTACCAACTACGCCAAGGAGAAAAAAACAATAAAATCTAGGGGACACTGAAAAGAGGAGGGAGGCCAGGGCAGTTCGTCCATCTGTTAAGACTACCCCCTCATTGAAATCCTGTTTCAAAATTATGGAACAGGCAGTTATCTCCAAGGGACAGATGTCAGGTCTCTATCAGAGTTCTCCCTTGCTACTACTGGAAAATCGATATGCTCCATTAAGGTCGGGCATTGGAGTTGGGAAAGAGGTCTGTCAGGATAGCCTTGCAGAAGTGCCTGGGGCCGGAACTACTCCGTCTACAATAGTTCAGTCCTCCCACATCATGGATTTGCCCCTTGATATGCAATCAATGCCATCTGTGCCTATTTCTGATAGCAACACAGTTCCGGCCAACTTAAATGTAGACACCTCTAATGGGGGGGGAGCAGGCGGGTCACAACTAGAGTCAATGCCTCTAAGCCTAAGGGGTGTTCTACTCTTAAAATGTGAGAACTCCGAGGCTAATCAGAAGGGGATACATGAGAAATGCGAGTTATTAGAAGGGAAAATGGATGACATTGCTCTACGAACTGGAATTCTTGAATGTGACGTCAACACCCTCTCGGACGTTATTCAAGAGAACACTACAGGTTTAGTGAATTTAAAAGCCCAAAATAAATATTTCCAGGAGGACTTGGAGAGGCTGGAGATGCCGGCAAGAAGAAACAATTTAAGAGTTACTAAAATACCCGAAGGTGTGGAGGGAGGAGACATTAAGGCATTTATATGCAAACTTTTAGGAGAAGGATTTCTGAAAGACAGATCAGACATAGACCTGGATAAATAGATTCAGAGAGTCCACAGACATCCCTTCAAGATGCGCTCCGACAGGAAATCCCCTAGAAGGATTTTAATCAATTTTCATATTTACGTAGTCAAGGAATTGGTTCTGGGGAGAGCTTTAAAAGAAAAGGCATTTCAATTTGAGCCAGTGTACTATCAAATCAGATCTGACCTTGGCAAGGAACAGCACAAAAGCAATAAGACCTTGGATCTAGAATGCCTGAGTTGAGAAGTCAGGACGCCCAGGTCCAAATTAAATTTCCAGCCTTATTGAAGGTCAGGTGGAACAACAGGATGCATAATTTTAGCTCCCAGGAGGAAGTAGACACTTCCCTGGCACAAATGAAGAAATAATTTAGAGCAATGGCATGATACTGGTATCTATATGGACACACTAATTACAAGGGAGGCATATTATGCTTTTCTTGCACTGGAGAAGCAAGGGGCTAGAAAAAAGGGGAAATAAGGGAATATAAATATTTCAGGAGTTACCCCCAAAAAAACATATATATATATATATATATATATATATATATATATATATATATATATATATATATATACATAAATAAATGTTAGTTAGTTAGTTAATATTTTGTATATTTTTGATATGCCCTACTATAATGAAATACGGAATGGGTAAGCTGTTGTTTTCTTTTTCTTTTTTTTTAGGGTAGGTGCCTCAGCCGCTAAGGGAGGGTCCCAAAAGGCGTTTTTTCATCGCCAAGGGTATGGTAGGAGGGTTCCTTATGGGTGGGAGAAAGGAAAGGGAGCACAGGGTGGAGGGAGCAAGAGGGAAAAATAAAAATTATCAAGGGGGTTTATCTCTGCTTTTTTGGCTTTAAAAGCCAAGAAAGCCGAGATAAAATTATCTCCCTATTACCTAGCTGTCGCTAACACCAGTTAGTGACAGCTAGTAGGAGATAGCGACCATCTTGGGCCCCACTTTGCCTGTCAGAGAAATTTATCACTAATGACATGCAAAGTGGATGTGCCAAGATGTTAGCGACTGGTAATGCGGGCATAAATGTTGTAAAATATGACACAGATCAGTCAGGGAGATAATTGGCAGCTACCTTGACAGTAAAGGGTATGCCGCTAGTTTGTGTAGCATACTATGGGCCAAATGATGACAACCCAGGAGCGCTCTTGAAATTAGAGGCCAGTTTGTTAAACACAACCGCACCAATACTAATAGGGGGAGATTTTAACCTAATATTGAATAAGGATCTAGATCGTA
Organism: Lissotriton vulgaris; assembly: GCF_964263255.1. Taxonomy (NCBI): domain Eukaryota; kingdom Metazoa; phylum Chordata; class Amphibia; order Caudata; family Salamandridae; genus Lissotriton; species Lissotriton vulgaris. The sequence goes on from NC_141694.1 coordinate 506,882,132, forward strand.
CCTCTAAAGCTGACTATAATACCCCAACAAGAATGTCTGTGGCGCAAAAAAACATGATTAAAGATTCCAACCTTCTCGACATTTGGAGATGCAAGAATGGGAACACTAGGGATTTTACTTTTTATAGTAAGAAATATAAGCATCATTCAAGAATCGAATATTTTCTTGGGGATCAGGTGATGCTTTCTGAAATTGAGGCAATAACGCATATCCCTGCAATTCTATCAGACCATTCAGCCGTAGAGATGATTTTGGAGTTTAAGCAAAAAGAGCTCCAAAGAAGGTGGACTATTGATAGGACCATGCTATTGGATGAAGGGGTTATGTTGGAGTTGGGAGTAAAAACAGATGAGTACTGTACCCCTGTGGGGCTGTGTTTTGTGAGGGGAGAGCGTGCCCTTACCTCTACTGGAGCCACCAGAGGTCCTTCTGCTGTCCTGTCTCCCTCCCGCCGCCGCAACCACCAACGCGGCCGCCGAGCGGAGGGAGACTACTTTTCCCAGGTGCCCCAGGACCAGGAAGTGAAGGCGGAGCGCCCGGAGGCGCATTTAAAAATCACCGGCTGTGTCGGTGGATTGGGGTCTGTGTTTTGCGAGGGGAGAGCTTGCCCTTACCTCGACTGGAGCCACCAGAGGTCCTGCTGCTGTCCTGTCTCCCTCCCGCCGCCGCAACCACCAACGCGGCTGCCGAGCGGACGGAGACTACATTTCCCAGGTGCCCCAGGACCAGGAAGTGAAGGCGGAGCGCCCGGAGGCGCATTTAAAAATCACCGGCTGTGTCGGTGGAGCAGGGGCTGTGTTTTGCGAGGGGAGAGCTTGCCCTTACCTCGACTGGAGCCACCAGAGGTCCTGCTGCTGTCCTGTCTCCCTCCCGCCGCCGCAACCACCAATGCAGCCACCGAGCGGAGGGAGACTATGTTTCCCAGGTGCCCCAGGACCAGGAAGTGAAGGCGGAGCGCCCGGAGGCACATTTAAAAATCACCGGCTGTGCCTGCGTCGCGGGAGCCCGGGCAAAGGGTAGGCCCTCTGTGGCCCTCAGAGGCCTGAAGAGACTGGACTGGCCCAGAGTCCCTGGTCTTTTTTAACAGACCCCATATTATTATTTCATCAAGTGAGACTTTATTTATTCTTAATATTTGTATAAGTCGCGTTATTACCTAAATACGTACTGTTTATATTTTATTATAGGATGTCTGAATCTAAAAATGACAAACCTGCCACTGGCCACAGCACTATTGAAAATTACATGGTTAAAAAAGTTAACCAGATTAATAGTGAACGTCGGGCATCTCTAGGGAAGGGGAGCCCAGCACCGGTTCTGGTTGAGCCGCCCCCGTTAGCGGTGGACGCTGAGGGTGAGGCAAGAACCAATGGTACAGTTAGAGAAGATCTGATAACACCGATTGCGGTGAGGGCTGAGGTCCACCTAGATCATCATGACACATCAAGTGAGGAACTGGAGGAAGTTCCACTTGCCTTAAGGCCGGTGCGTACCTGTAGGAAAGCGCAGACAAAAAGGGGGGGGGAAACAGAACAAAAAAAGATCCGAGGTAGAACCCCCAATCAGTAATGCCCCACTGATCAACCCCTTTGTATTCACTGGAAATAAGGAAGGCAGCCCTAACTTAAACATTGAACAATTTGCTACTCTTATAAAAAACCTAGAGGCCAAATTAGAGGCTAAGTTAGAGGAGGCGATTAGACTATTGACCACTAAGATAGACACCCTGACCACGGAGGTGGCTAGGCTTGGCGGCCTGGTATCTTCTTATCAGGCTGCAGCCACCGGTATAACGGTCAATCCTGGGGAAGGAAGACAGGTAGTGGTAAAACTCAGTTGAACACCAGTAATACTGCAGTAGCACCTATCTCCAAAAGCTAACACCTGCCCTGAGCAGTTCTTAGCCATGTTATCCAAAGGGAGGTGGATAACTTGGCTAAGAACGTTAGCTCGGTAATGCATGAATATCGCTGACTTTTCAGCGATATTCATGCATTAGCGGCCGATTTTTATCGCATTTGCGATAGACCTTGGTAATACCAAGGTTTATTTGCGGTAAAAATCGCCGCAGGTCGGCAATAAATTTTTGTCTCTAACCAAGCAATAGCGATAATTATCGCTATTGCTTGGTAATATGCCCCATGGTCCTCATACAGGTTTTAAAACACTAGAGTTGCGAAGGATGAGTTCAGGGAACTGTGAAAATGAATAGGCCAAATAAAGTTAAGTTATTAACTTGGAACATTATCGGCCTGAGGGGTAGGATGAAGGTGTCCTGGATCATTGAATTTCTTAACAAAAGTGAGGCTAACATCTGTTTTTTATAAGAAACTCATCTAGAGGCCCAATAGTGTAAACTGGGTTTCAGCAAGGTCAGATGGATCCAAGAGGTGCTCTGTTCAGAGCAAAAGGGAAGTACTAGGGGAGTCCCCTTAGTTATTAGAGGTAATGCGGGCATAAATGTTGTAAAATATGACACAGATCAGTCAGGGAGATAATTGGCAGCTACCTTGACAGTAAAGGGTATGCCGCTAGTTTGTGTAGCATACTATGGGCCAAATGATGACAACCCAGGAGCGCTCTTGAAATTAGAGGCCAGTTTGTTAAACACAACCGCACCAATACTAATAGGGGGAGATTTTAACCTAATATTGAATAAGGATCTAGATCGTACCTCTAAAGCTGAATATAATACCCCAACAAGAATGTCTGTGGCGCTAAAAAACATGATTAAAGATTCCAACCTTCTCGACATTTGGAGATGCAAGAATGGAAACACTAGGGATTTTACTTTTTATAGTAAGAAATATAAGCATCATTCAAGAATCGAATATTTTCTTGGGGATCAGGTGATGCTTTCTGAAATTGAGGCAATAACGCATATCCCTGCAATTCTATCAGACCATTCAGCCGTAGAGATGATTTTGGAGTTTAAGCAAAAAGAGCTCCAAAGAAGGTGGACTATTGATAGGACCATGCTATTGGATGAAGGGGTTATGTTGGAGTTGGGAGTAAAAACAGATGAGTACTGTACCCCTGTGGGGCTGTGTTTTGTGAGGGGAGAGCGTGCCCTTACCTCTACTGGAGCCACCAGAGGTCCTTCTGCTGTCCTGTCTCCCTCCCGCCGCCGCAACCACCAACGCGGCCGCCGAGCGGAGGGACACTACTTTTCCCAGGTGCCCCAGGACCAGGAAGTGAAGGCGGAGCGCCCGGAGGCGCATTTAAAAATCACCGGCTGTGTCGGTGGAGTGGGGTCTGTGTTTTGCGAGGGGAGAGCTTGCCCTTACCTCGACTGGAGCCACCAGAGGTCCTGCTGCTGTCCTGTCTCCCTCCCGCCGCCGCAACCACCAACGCGGCTGCCGAGCGGACGGAGACTACATTTCCCAGGTGCCCCAGGACCAGGAAGTGAAGGCGGAGCGCCCGGAGGCGCATTTAAAAATCACAGGCTGTGTCGGTGGAGCAGGGGCTGTGTTTTGCGAGGGGAGAGCTTGCCCTTACCTCGACTGGAGCCACCAGAGGTCCTGCTGCTGTCCTGTCTCCCTCCCGCCGCCGCAACCACCAATGCAGCCACCGAGCGGAGGGAGACTATGTTTCCCAGGTGCCCCAGGACCAGGAAGTGAAGGCAGAGCGCCCGGAGGCACATTTAAAAATCACCGGCTGTGCCTGCGTCGCGGGAGCCCGGGCAAAGGGTAGGCCCTCTGTGGCCCTCAGAGGCCTGAAGAGACTGGACTGGCCCAGAGTCCCTGGTCTTTTTTAACAGACCCCATATTATTATTTCATCAAGTGAGACTTTATTTATTCTTAATATTTGTATAAGTCGCGTTATTACCTAAATACGTACTGTTTATATTTTATTATAGGATGTCTGAATCTAAAAATGACAAACCTGCCACTGGCCACAGCACTATTGAAAATTACATGGTTAAAAAAGTTAACCAGATTAATAGTGAACGTCGGGCATCTCTAGGGAAGGGGAGCCCAGCACCGGTTCTGGTTGAGCCGCCCCCGTTAGCGGTGGACGCTGAGGGTGAGGCAAGAACCAATGGTACAGTTAGAGAAGATCTGATAACACCGATTGCGGTGAGGGCTGAGGTCCACCTAGATCATCATGACACATCAAGTGAGGAACTGGAGGAAGTTCCACTTGCCTTAAGGCCGGTGCGTACCTGTAGGAAAGCGCAGACAAAAAGGGGGGGGGAACAGAACAAAAAAAGATCCGAGGTAGAACCCCCAATCAGTAATGCCCCACTGATCAACCCCTTTGTATTCACTGGAAATAAGGAAGGCAGCCCTTACTTAAACATTGAACAATTTGCTACTCTTATAAAAAACCTAGAGGCCAAATTAGAGGCTAAGTTAGAGGAGGCGATTAGACTATTGACCACTAAGATAGACACCCTGACCACGGAGGTGGCTAGGCTTGGCGGCCTGGTATCTTCTTATCAGGCTGCAGCCACCGGTATAAGGGTCAATCCTGGGGAAGGAAGACAGGTAGTGGTAAAACTCAGTTGAACACCAGTAATACTGCAGTAGCACCTATCACTGTGAGTAGGGCATCAACAACAGTAATTACACCAGCCACTACAACAACAGCTGACCTGCAGACGCAGCCCAATCCAGTCCCAAGGTATGGAGTAGATAATAGGCCCCATAGGAGCAGCCTCTATATTAATCTACCACCTGACTGTGCGCCGTTTGTGGTGGTCTTGACTAATGTCCCACCCTGCGGTACCCACCCTGCCTCACCCTATGGTGAATCGCACGCCTCACTTAAAAATAAAACAGTGTCATGGCTTAATAAAAACTGTGGCTTCCCAATTGCGTATCTAGACCAGATAATGGCAGTAAGGAGGGTAAACTGGGTGGGCCCGTCGAATAAAATAGGAAGTGGAGATTGCATTGTTGTGAACTTCAAATATTCCCAACATGTGGCCACTGTTCTCTTAAGAGCATCTTCACTGATATACAATGAGAGCAGTATATGTGTGTGCCCGTTGGGGTACTTCTATGCACATCTCTGCAATAACCCTCCTCAACAAAGGCTAACTAGGCCTGTGGTTGAAACCCAGACCCCGGTTATGGACACCCGCTTCTTATATAATATTGTTAACCCGAGTGGACCTGGAAATGCTCTCAATACACAGAATAAAATTAATTTCATGGGTCATCCTCAGCACGGGTTTAATGTTAATACACAGAATAGGTACAAGCTTTTATCTGGCCTGGAGTTGTGTGATTGACATGAGGTACCTGTTGGTTAGGGCACCATAATTCCAGATGAACTAGTACCCATTGTGAACTCACAGGACAAGATTTGTGGTAGTAATGTTGTCTCGTGGAACATTGCGGGGTTGGCTGCAAAAATGGCAGATGTAAACTGGGTCAATTATATTAAGCAATTTAAGGTTATCTGCCTACAAGAGACATGGCTGGTTGAGTGTGATCTCTTTTTAGAAGGGTACAAGGCCTTTTATGTACCTGCTATACCATCAATTAGATATCAAAAAACAACAAGGGCACCCAACGAGTCAGCATAGGACCTCGGGGAACATATTTTTTAAGCAACAGTGGTCCCATGCATTAATAGGTATAGGAAAAATAAATATAGACACACTGGAACTATATTGAGTATTGTGATTTGTCCAGCCAGACAGGGATCACTAATTTTTACTTATAAAAAGGATTCAACAAGGTATTACCTTACATTCAAAAGAGTGAGACACAAGCCTGTGCCCACACGTTTAAAAATTGGCAAAGTGAAAGAATAGAAAAGGCAGAAAGGAGAGAGTTTTTAGGCAAAGGGTGAAAGATTTCTGAGAATTAAGAAATGGCAGAAATTCAATTACACCATTATACGTATAGCACAATTGTTAAACATTTAAATGTATGGTGTCTTAACAAGTCGACGGCGTTTCGATCCCTTAACAACAATACACGGGATCATCATCAGGACAATCATTAAAGCCTAAAGAGTTTTTCACAATAGCCTAAGGAGAAGAAGGAAAATGTAGAATATCAGCAAGGGAGAGTATCACAGCAAACAGTTTATAGAGTGACATTAAGTGAATGTGATTTAAAATTCCATAAGGGAAATGATGAACTAACCGCATGCTTAAAGCTATCAGTGAATGTGAAGGTACGGCGAATGTCTATGAGTATATACACATCAACCATCACACGCAACACTGACGTGCACAAGTTGTCCCGAAATCGTACTCGAATTCGTAGTGTTGGTGAAGGAAGTGGACAGTGGACTAAAAGTGAACATAGAGGATTGATTTCCGACATTGTAAGTGCAGCTACTGACGTGCACAAGTTGTCCAGAAATCGCGCTCGAATTCGTAGTGTTGGTGAAGGAAGCGGACAGTGGACTAAAAGTGAACATAGAGGATTGATTTCCGACATTGTAAGTGCAGCTACTCGCAAAAAATTGCGTAAAAATGGCAGGGTCCAGACATAGCTCACTAGTGAAAGTTTAAGGACAAGTGAAGTATAACAAGGGTACCTGTAACACAGACTATAGCAATGCCAGAGGGCAAAACAAGTAGAGTTCCAAGATCGTGGAGGAGTCGTGCAGTAAGGTAGCTTACTGTCCAGAGGCATATGAATGGACATGCAAGGCTGGAGGGAAAGGGGGGAAGGTTAGCCCATTATCATGCAATTATATGAAGAATATGGTGAGAGAATCCAGCGTTTCTTACCCGTTGGATCAAGTCCACAAGGTTCACTAGGTAAAAGTTTGGGGGGTATGGGCAGGTTCTACGACGACCTGTTCCTAGTGTCACACAAGTAACACAAGGGATCAGGGTGATTGGCGCCAAGGTATGGAGTCTACGGCGTTCGTTATCCTGGGGTAAAGGGAAGGAATTAGCCGGGAGGAGAATTAGCTGTCACTATTAAGCGCGCAACCAGAAATAAGCCAAGCGCGAGGCTGTCAACAGTTATACAACTCACCGGTGAAAGGGGCTTTGTGAATCCAGAACCCGTATAGGGAAACAAAAATTGACGGCCCCGGGAATTGGGCGCGTGCACATATGCCTGCGGGGGAAGGGAGACAAGAGCTAAAGCGGTCAAGGGGGGGCAATCATAGGGGGATACGTCAAGTAACTTGGCGTGAGGCTGGCAGCAGTGCAACTCACCAGTGGGGAGGGCTTCGTAATTCCAATGCCCGTAATAGGGAACCTTAAATGAGACGCCAATAATAAGGCGCGTGTACACGAGCCTGCAGAGCAAAAAGAAACAAGAGCCAAAAGGTCAGGGGCACAATCATGTGGGGATAGGTCACGAGCGTGCCCCCGGGTTAACAAAAACTTACCAGAATGGATGGCTTCGTGTGAGGACCCTGGTGTGTGTCCAAGGTTTCCTCGGAAGCAGGAAGTTAACGTCGGTGGAAAGGGGTGATTGGTCAAAGGACCCAGCCTATCGAGCATAAAATAAATGAGGGACTAACGGCGGCCATCTTAGGCGAGTCTAAGTGAATGTGAGCATGCACAGACGAACTGCAGTAATGCAGAGTGACATAGACACAGATCCAATTAAAAACAGCAACTGTTCAGAGTAATGAATGACCACTTTATGGAAGAGTAGTCCAGTCCTCCTGTAAATTCAGCCCTGTAATGAGGCTATCAGTTCTTAATATCCACTTAAGTTCTTCTTTGTTAAGTAACCTGGATAGGTCACCTCCTCTGGATGGTACAGTAACTTGGCTGATCACAGTCCACTTTATGTGGTTTTCCGAGTGTCCTTTTTCTAAGAAATGTTCGACCAGTGGAGCGTTGGCAGTTTTACACCTGATTCGGCTCCGATGTTGGGATATCCTGAGTTTTATCTTTTGTTTTGTTTGTCCCACATAAATCATATTGCATGGGCACAGAATAGCATAAATCAGATTATAGCTGTTACAATTGGTGAATGTATTCAAAACATTTTTAACATCCTTAAAAACAAATTCTTTACTCTCAATACAGAAGTCGCACACCACACATGTGCCACACAGTGGCCTTTCAAGGGTGGAAGGGACCAGAGGTCATTTAAGGTCGTATTAGGCATTTTAGATGGAAGGGCTGCCCTAACCAGTTGGTCCTTCAGATTTTTATTGCGTTTAAAGGCAAATAGAGGTGTTTCCAGGGAGAGGTTTCCAGAATTAATGATGTGCCAGTTCTTTTTAATACTCTTCTTTATCTTGCTGGATACCGAAGAGAAAGTGGTGACACAAACCAGTTTATTGGATTCTTTTTTAGGTTTAGGTTCAAGTAGTGTCTCTCGGGGGCAATACCAGGCCCTTTTCATAGCATTCCTAACAAGACGTCTGGGATAACCTCTGATTTTGAGTTTATTGGCCAGAGTATTAGCCTAAAGAAAGTAGTCAGTTTTCTGGGAACAGTTTCTTCTTAGTCTTAAGAACTGTGAATAGGGAAGACTGTCTCTAAGGGCACGAGGGTGGCAGCTATCATAACTTAGTAGTGTATTCCTCTCAGTGGGTTTCCGAAACAAAGAGGTAAACAAAAGGCCATCTTTGTGTTGGATACACAGATCCAGAAATGGTAAACAGGTTTTACTGTGATCTATGCTGAAAGTAAGTCCATTGCAATTGCTGTTAAGCCAGAGAATGAAGGTAGGAAGGATTTCAACAGGGCCACCCCATATCATAAAAACGTCGTCAATGTAGCGTTTCCACTTGAGGACGCCCTGATGGAAAGGATTAGTGACTGGGAGTATGATGGTATTTTCTAGCCAATCCATGTAAAGAATGGCTACGGTGGGAGCAAAAATTGCTCCCATCGAAGTGCCCTTATTCTGTTGATAGTATTCCTCTTCAAACATGAAATAGTTACGGGTCAAGCAGATCTCCAAAAGTTGGACTATGAACAAAGTAGGTACAGGGTGTGGACAAGGACGTTTATTCAATATCTCTTCCATAACCAGTAAGGAGTCTCTTTGGGGAATGTTAGTGTAAAGTGACTCGACGTCTAATGTACACAGGGTTTCAGAATTAGGGTCAAAGGGATGATTTTCGACTAGATTTATCATATTCATGCAATCCCTAACATAGCAAGTTGTAATAGGTACAACATCCCTCAAAAAGAAATTCACATAGTGACCAAGAGGCTCCAACACAGAGTCGCACCCAGAGACAATTGGGCGGCCTGGTGGATCAATGAGGCATTTGTGGATTTTCGGTAGGGTGTAGATAACCAGTATCCGGGGATGACTGACATTGAGAAAACTGAATTCATGTTTAGAGATAAAACCAGTTTCTAAAGCCTCAGAGGTCACCTGTTTAATCAATGTTACCTGGCGGGAGAGCTCTGTTTTGTAGCTATCAATGTTTTGTAAAATAATGCCGCCCCTGTGTCCGCTGGTTTAATAATCAACTCATTTTTATCCCGTAGTGACTTGATCGCATTTTTCTCACCTAAAGTGATGTTATAGGGGATAAATATATGAGCTTGTGATAGGTTGACAGTCTCCTTGAGGATGACCTTTTCAAAGGTGATGATTTCCTTTGGGATCATATTGGCCGTAGGAGAGAAAGTGGAGGGAGGTCTGAAGGGTGTAGTTGTGATCTTAGCCGTTGCCTAAAAACTCTCTCCTTTCTGCCTTTTCTATTCTTTCACTTTGCCAATTTGTAAACGTGTGGGCACAGGCTTGTGTCTCACTCTTTTGAATGTAAGGTAATACCTTGTTGAATCCTATTTATAAGTAAAAATTAGTGATCCCTGTCTAGCTGGACAAATCACAATACTCAATATAGTTCCAGCGTGTCTATATTTATTTTTCCTATACCTATTAATGCATGGGACCACTGTTGCTTAAAAAAAAATACCATCAAGTAGAGGCAGACCAAAGGGAGGATTGGTGATTTTTGTTTCTATCCTTGTCACCTTTAAAATTCGCAGAATTGATGCATACCATTCTGGTATGATGGGCTTAGCTCTAATCGGAGAAAATTGTCGAGTCGGTTTGGTGATTTTTTATAATGCTACTAATGCTATTTCAGCACCTAATCTTATATCTGTTTTGTATGCTTTTGTTACTTCCTCTATGAAGGATTTCAGTCATAACCTCATGGTCATGGGTGATCTTAATGTGCACCCGTGTGGAGATCTATTGAAGAAATGCCTAGCAGAATTACGTTGTGAGCGCATGGATGGTTTACATCTGGAACATACACTGGATGGGGAACTCTGTAATGCTTTACTGGACAATCTGGACCTCTTATTGGCCATGACACTTAGGGATCCTTTAAAATGTTTTGAAACTCCTACTTTTAAGGGGCATGGGAGGGGCACCTTCATTGATCATATGGTATTATCACTGACAATGCTGCCTTTTCTGGATTCGTTTGATATTGTCCAAAGCGAATTCAGTGACCATAATCCTTTAATAATTCGCCTGAAGGGACCTTGGACTAACAAGGAAAAACAGATGTGTAGTTCAGGGAGGTTGGGTACAACAGACGGGAGGCGGCGACTTAAATGGTCAATGGTTACCCCAGATCTACTGTATAAAAATATTGTAGATACATGCACTGAGGATATTGTGAACTGCACTCGGGAGGGGGCAGAGCCACGGCGGGTACTTATTGCTTATCAAAATCTGTCGGAGAAGGTGTCTGACCTGATGTTGGTTCCAGTAAAGAGGAGTATGGAGAAATGTGGGCCAAGGTGGTCTAATCACGATTGTTCCAAAGCTGCTCGTAACCTTAGGTTAGCCCTGGCAGCTACCCTGAGAGGCCAGGAGAATGTCAAATTGTACCGTAAAGAATATAAGTCTGTTCTTAAATCCCATAAGGAGTTTTCAAGAGAAGAGGCCTGGAGCGAGATACTTGACCCCTCCACCTTAAAATGTAGCTCCAGATTCTGGGCAATAGTTAAAAAACCATTCTTGGTTGAAGAGCCGGGTGACGGTCTGGATTGCTGCATAACCAAGGAGGAGTGGGAATTGCACTTTTAACAACTGTATTTTTCAGTGGCCCCTGTAAAAGCTGAGTCAATCCCTGGCGTTAGGGGAGGCACTATCAAGTTTGATAGCAGTGAGGTTATGGAGGCCATTGAAGGACTTACTGCTAGAAAAGCCCCAGGACCTGATGGGATCCCTCCAGACTTGTATAAGTCTGACCCGAGTTTTTGGGCGACCATCCTGGCTGCCGTTTTTAATGCAGCTGCCAAAGTGGGCTGTCCCATGTCCTGGGGACTATCAACGATTGTTCCCGTGTTTAAAAAAGGAGACAAGGGTAGTCCCCATTGTTATCGGCCAATTTCATTAATTGAGTCTATGGTCAAAATTATGAGGAGAATTCTGCTGCAGAGAATAACATGCTGGTTGTCCGAGAATAACATCATGTCAAGCTCCCAGTATGGTTTCTGCGGTGGGCGCTCCACCATAACCCAGTGCCTTAACCTCTTTCTTGTACTGAGCAAATACACTGTTGTGCAGAAGGGAACTGTCCACCTCGCCTTCATGGATTTGTCATCAGCCTTCGACTGTGTTAACAGGGGAAGGCTGTGGCAGTCCATGAGGGAGAAAGGTGTGGACACAGGAATTGTTGATTTTTTGGTGGATATGCACAGTAATACCAGTGCTAACGTCAGGTATTCTGCAAATGGCGACACCACTGGCAACTTTGACATTAAGAAGGGAGTGTGTCAGGGTTGCATTCTTGCCCCATTCCTTTTTAACTTTTATATTAATGAGTTAAATGCTGTTTTACAGAAGGTACAGACAGACTGCCCTAGAGTTGGTAGGCGGGGTATTCCAGTTCTTTTATACGCAGATGATGCGGTTTTAATTTCTAGAACGGTGAAGGGACTCCAGGCGCTTTTAAATGCTTTTAACATCTTTATGACTGACAGAAACCTACTGGTCAACAATTCTAAATCATACATTATGCATGTTGGCCGTCAACCTAAAAAGAATTTAGTTTTTAAAATTGATGATGTTCCAATCCCCGTCACGCAAACATTCTCATATCTTGGTGTCTTATTTGATACCAAGCTTAGCTGGGGCCCTCATCTGGCTAAAAAGAAAGGGGAATTGGCGAGGGTTAATGCCTCTATTTTTAACTTTGCAACGAAATTGGGGTAGAAGCCAATTAACGCAATGATTAAACTCTATAATGCTAAATCGGTTGCAACAGCTGCATATTGCAGCAAACTATGGGGTTATGTAACTGGAGAACAGTTACAGGTTGCTGAAAACAATTTCCTAAAACGTCTTCTCTGTGTCCTTGCCAGTACACCTAACCTGGTAGTACACGAAGAACTGGGGACACAGTATCTATGTGATATCTTTGCTCTAAGGCCTCTGACTTGCTAGGTAAAACCGTGGATAAACCAAGATATGCCTCTTACCCATTTGATTGTAAGAGACCTTGTGTCTCAGGATAATTCAATGTGCATCCCCTGGTTAAAATGCTTGAAATCTGGCTTTTCCAGGCTGGGTCGTTTGAACTTGTTTGAAAACCCAAGCGGGATTGTAAAGGGGGATGTAGCAGCAATCAAACACGCATTTTATAAGGATAGGTTGGCCCAAAGAGAAAGTGAGGAGCTCATGAAACCAAGTATTAGGAAATATGTTATGTTAAAAACCTGTGACAGTATGGAGCCATATTTAACGGGTACTTTTACTTCTCATGAAAAATTCTTGTTGTTAAGGTTCAGATTCAATATTTTCCATCATCTTTTAATTAGACCAAAGTCAGACATTTTTTACAAGGTTGCATCTCCCTGTGACTGCGACAGGAAGTCTCCACAGGATATGCTGCATTTTATGTTTTTATGTAGGTTTTATGAATACCCTTGCAGACGTTATCTTGTTGCCCTCCTAAGAAAACTTACTTTTAATGAAATCAGACCAGCATTTATATATTTACCCCTTTTGTACAGTGACAGTGTTCTCCAGGTAATAGAATTCTTAAAACTAACTGTTAAACTGAGAAACTGTTTGGACAAGTGATGCTGTATTTCCCAATGACCGTCCAGCCTACTAATTGAAAGACATTTTTTGCGGTATCATACCCGGCACTATCTGCACTTTACTATCTACCCGGTTTACTTATCTGGCATTGGGACACGTGTACTATGACTTTCTTATGTGACTATGAATTATTGTAATACTATGAGCAATGTTTTTAATTGTATTGTATATATGTGTACTTTTATGGTGTGAAATATAACCGAAATAAAGTCTCTATTGAATTGAATTGAAGATGAGTACTTTAAGTTTAATGCCGGCACAGCTAACATCCAGATAGTCTGGGAGGCCTTTAAAGCTTCTATAAGAGGGTTATTTTCCTCGATAATGTTTAGTAAGAGGAAACTTATGAAAAAAGATGAAGCTGATATGATGAGGAAGATAAAAGAAAAGGAGTTGGATTTACAGGAGGCGTCTTTGGCGTCTCAGAGTTTGGTGTTGCGTTTGGAAAAAGAGCTGGAATGTTTACAGGCAGAGTATCAGGTTAATCTGGTTAAGAAAATTATCAATAGGTGGAAAGTCAGCAAGCTCCAGCATTTCTCATATGGCGAGAAATGTAGTTCTCTTTTAGCATGGAAGGCAAAGACAGATAGGGTAAGGAGTTTGATAAAGATCCTAACTCAAAGAAGGACAGGAGCATTGCTTTATGAGGATGGTGAAATTCGGGCGGAGGCAAGATCCTTTATGAATGATTTATATGAGGAAGATATTGAGTCAGTCCTGAGGGAGCCCAGGTATGGTTAAAGCAAATAACTCTTCCTCAGTTGTCAGAAGAACATAGGTTACTCTTGAAAGCTAGCATAACAGAGGAAGAGGTCAGAGTACAAAAATATAAAAGATGTAAAAGAAATGGCCAGGGTGAAAGCAGCTGGTCCAGATGGGCTTCCTATCGAGGTATACTTGGGGATGTTGGATAAGGTAGTGCCGGTTTAAAAAAATCTGTTTAATAAAATATATATGGAGGGGGAAGGCACCCCAAGCTCATGGGCAGAAGCGACAGAGACCCTGATCTTAAAACAAAACAGGGATCCTAAGAAGATCGAGTCTTATAGGCCAATATCCTTGTTAAACTCAGATCACAAGATTGTTGCAGGTATACTGGCAGCAAGGGTGGCTAAAGATATTAACACTATAGTTCATCCAGATCAGAGAGGGTTCATACCTGGGAGACAGTTAAATGAGCTTACCTTCCAGGTAATGGGTGCAATTGATGTAGCCGAAGTAAAAAAGCTCCCCTCTTACAATTGTGGCAATAGATGCGGCAAAGGTTTTTGACCAGGTAAACTGGGTATATCTTTGGCTGACATTTGAACGTTTTGGTTTCCCTAATAAATTTGTTCCAGCTGTGAAATCTCTTTAGTTTAACTGAAAAGCAAAAATTCTAGTGAACGGAGCACTGACAGACTGGTTCAATATTATAAGAGGCACTAGGCTGGGGTGCCCCTTGTCTCCGCTCTTGATCAACCTATACATCGAGCCCTTTGTGTGTTGGCTTAGGGCAGATCCAACTATTCACCTCTTTAAAATCACAGAGCTAGAGTTAAAACTTGCTCCTTATGCAGATGATCTGCTTCTGTTTACATCAAACCCGGCAGAAGCTATTCCCAGACTATTTGAGAAGTCAGAAATATTTGGTGGAGTTTCAGGATATAAAATCAATAAAGAAAAGACTGAAATGTGGAATGGAATCAAGCTAATGGTAGTCAGGGGGTTAAGAGCCAAATGAGGTATCTCAGTGTTCAATTAGCTCAGAAATTAGGAGATATCCCCAAAATCAACTGGAAGAAGGTCTCCAAAGAGGTGGTCAGTTTATTAACACGATGGAGTAACCTTCCTTTAAACATCTATTTCAGTTTTAACCTTGTGAAAATGATAATTGTGACGAAAATCACCTTCTTATATAATTCTATTCCACTACTATTTACGATGGAGGACATAGCTAAATGACAGGGTAAAATAGGCTCCTTCATCTGGACTACCAAAAGTCCCAGGATAGGCGTGGAAAAAGTTAAGGAGAGGCCTTTCTGTGGGTGGGTTAGTGCTACCTGATCTACTTACTTACTGTTACACTTTCCATTTCAAAATGTTTTGAATTTTTGCCAACAAAACAGATTCTTCATCTTTAGGGCTACTGTTTGAGGCAATGTTAAAGGATCTAGAGTACGGGCAGGAGTTTTTCCTTTATAAGTATGGAGATCCGAAGTTCTCTAAAAAAGTTAGACTAAAGATATTGAGGGCGGCATTAAAGACTTGGATGCAAATCAGGAGAAGAATGAAAATTTCGTATTATGCAGCGCAGGCTCCAGTCTGGGACTCTCCGGGTACTCCGGAATGCTTACAAGATCAACTCTGTCAACCGCTACAAAGGGGAGGCATAAGACTCTGGGGAGACCTGCAAGATGATTCGAAGTTAATAAGTTGGGAGATGTTAAGCAGTCTAACTTGAGGGATGCTGACCAGGTTTAAGTTTTACCAATTATCCTCCTGGTGGGCAACGCAGACTTGGAGCTAAGATGAAACAAACTGGACATTTTATCTCGTTTTTAGAACAAGCACATGGAAAAGGGAAGTTTCCTTTTGGTACTGGGCCCTTCTGGAAGTTGGTGATGATGTGGAACTTGAAGTCATAAGACTGTGGGGCAAAGAATTTAGAGGCAGAGAAAAGAAAGTATATAAAATATGGTCTGACTCTTTTTCTGTGTTGCAGGCAATAGTTAAACCAGCCACTCATAGGAGGAACCATCTTTACACGGCTTACAGAGCCTACCGGTCTCCCAAAAAATTATTCAAAGCCACGAGGAAGAAATATAGTTGCCCCAGGTGTAAGTGCTCTGCTGCAGATGACATCCATATGTTCATGGATCGCCCAAGAATCAAGCAGTATTAGATGGAGGTATTTGCTTTACTGGAAGCTGTGTTGCAGCAACAGATGGAAGTAAGTCCTAATATGATTTTTTTTTGGTTAACCAAATGATTATTCTATGAATACATCTGCCTCTAAATTCGTGTTCTATGTGGTAATTCTTGCTAGGAGCGAAATTTGTAAGGCATGGAAATCTGAAATCCCCCCGATTTTAGCGGATTGTTTAAAGAAAATTATTTATACCAGCAAACTAGATGTGGCTTGTGATCAATCAAGCGAAAGCAAGATTTGGGCAGCTCTGGTGGATTGGAGGAAAAAGTAAAGTTGGTTCTATGATTAAGCGGAGGTACCATTGACCCGTCCTCCTAAGTAACATCGGGCGCCCCACGAAATGTGAACAGAAGTGGGAAAAGGTAACGGTAACATCTTGGAGGGAAAGACCTCTTTTCCCTCCATATGCCTCACCCAAGGGTCGGTAATAGTTGGCATGGATTGAGCGGAGAAATTCCATCAAGAGCTTTTTCTTTAGCAATATGAGGACAAAAAAAAAAGTCACTGGGTATGCTGTTTGTGATTATGTATCCATGAAAGGAAGTGAGGTCTCCTCCCAATGTCTCTCTATGGTCTCTGAAGATGGCATGGTCCAGGTCTGTGCTCCTTATGGGGTTCTGCGTGGCCTCTCACTAAAAGATTCTTCCACACTACCTGCTGTCCTTTTTCTACTGATAGTGACACTGGTATTAGACGGAAAGATCAGATCTAAAAATGCAGACCTGTTTAATTTTCTCAGCAAGTAAGAATTCATTTTGTTGTATGTGTTGATAAATAAAAAACAATGACTTTCATCTTAACCACTTCAATTTTAAATCGATGTGCTTTTTTATGATAACTGACAGCACAATACTAGGCAGGAGGCCAAATGTGCTTATTCAGAATGTCATCTTTGAATAAAATAACGATTAGCAACCTGGCTTGCTCCCATTTGTTGTTGTAAGTGTTTTTTCTCCTGATGCGTGTTAGTTCAAGTGGTAGAATTAAGTGTGCTTCTCTCTAACCTTATTCCATGGTTGTCAGAAGTGTAGTTGGCACAGAGTATCTCATAATGCCTACTCACAAACATGCCTGTCTTTATATGAACTATATTCCAGGGGCCTTATTTATGAAGGACTTGTGCCGGCGGTGCGTCACTTTTAAAATGGGAAAAAGTGACGCACCGGTGGCGCAAACCCTTCATAAATAAGGCCCCAGGAGTCTCTTCCTCATCCACGCTCAGCGATCAGTTAAACCTCCAGGCAGCACCGAAGAGGTGAATGGTGTATGCATACAGCAGGAAGCATACTAGATGGAGAAATAGAGAGGGCGAAAATCCATTAGAGCGCAAAAGTGGTGTAGCAATATAATGAGTAAGAAAGTGATAGGGTGAGCGAGAGTTGTGGTGTAAAGAGAAAGGGAAAAAAGGATGCGAGAAGACGGAAGAAACTGACGGATGGTGAAGATGGAGTGCAAAGTGATAAGATAAGACAGAAGAGAACGAGGAGGTATATTGAAAGGGAAAGGTTAACAGAGGGCTAGCATCTGGGGGAAGGATGGAGTGACATTAAGAGTAACTATAAGAGTAAGACGTTGTTTGCCTCGCACTGAAATGTCCACAAATCATTATAGACCGATGTGAGTGAAAGTGTATGAAACAGTAAAGCACGGGGTGACTGACGAGAGAGAAGGAGAGAAATACTTAATAGAAGAAAGCATACAATTTGCTGGAGTATTAGAACGGTAGCAGGCAGGGAAATAAAACAACTGAGAGAAAGTGTATAGACTGATGTGATGGGATGACTCGGTTTATTTTTTCCAGTGCATATATAGGTGTACATTTGTTTTTTGTACAAAGTGAGGACCATGTGTAACTTTACCACTCTCCTGAGGAAAAGGAAAATGCAATCTCAAAGACAGACACTGACGTATAAAACATTTGCTAGCTTACAGTTAAAAGAACAAACGCGGCAATATTTGTTGTATTGATAAAGTGTTACGGGAACTAAGATTTTTAATTAGTTGAACGACACATTTATTTTTACCTTGTTTGATGTATATACACATGGTTTACTTTCTATTTGCTATTGAACTTCTACAAATATCCTATACAGTATAGGCAATGACAGAGTTGTTTTGATAAACATTGTGAGTTATATATACCCTCATGCAAAGTGTGTAGATTAATTTCCACACTTTTATGTGCACATCATGCTTATTATGTAATGTTCTGCTTTGCTATGCTACATTAAGTTACGCTCTCCTATGACATGTTGAGTTAGGTTATGTTATATCTCTGACTACAGAAAAGCACTTCTATGTCATACTAATGCCATATTGGATGGTTATTAATAAATATTTCTAGTAACTGTTTTGGAAATTGAAGACTTTCCTTCACAGCACTTTTCATTCTCAATGCTTGCACTATTGTGGTGTCTGGGAAGCAGGCATAGGAACCCTCCGAACCTCCATGCCAACAAACTGCACTAATTTCCTACGCCCAGATCTGCAAGGAAGTGCCGCAGCACGGCAATGCAAGCTCTTTGGCTGTGCCACGCTGCGGCACTTTCGAAGCTTAGGGATGTGACATATTTACAATAATATTTTGCATTCCTGTGCTCTCCCCTGTACAGGCGCACAAACTGCAGCCATAGGGGCAGATTAGGATTGCCGATTTCCCACATCCTCCGGGCCGGCAGAATCCACCGCCGGCCCGGAGGATGCGGGAAAACTGCTGAGGATGCTGGAAAGACCCACCGCCAAATTAGGATGGCTGGTGGGTCTTTGACCGCGGCGGAAAAGCATTAACATGGCTGGAGGTGTCTATCAGACACCGCCAGCCATATTATGATGGAGTACAAAGTATGCTTTTACACGGCGGCTTTTCCGCCGTGGAAAAGCATACGGACCTTCACTTCGGGGGCCCATTGCGGGCCCCCTGGGTGAAGGTGGTTGGGGGGTTCACATGGGGGATACCTATGGTACCCCCCTGCATTTGCGTGAACAAAGCGGCAGGCACCACACAGTGCCTGCCGCTTTGTGCACGCAAATGCTGTGCATGCATTTTTAACATTGCAGCGGGTGCAGCTTGAAGCTGCACCCGCCGCAGTGTTAACAATAGAGGATGTGACCGCCACCCTGGCGGTCACATCCTAATCTGCATGGAGGGACCTCCCCAGCCCCAGCGGACTGTCCCTCCTACTCTATGGTGGCGGGCGGACTCAGGTCCGTCCGCCATCATAATCGGCCCCATACTTCGGTGCAGGCACCCTTGCACCATGATGAAAGGATGCCTGTGACATGGGGAGATTGTTTTTGTGCAGGAAGGGGCATCTTCCTGCACTGGAGAAGTGAAATGGGCCTCCAGTCCGTCACAAAAAGTGACATACTGGTGGCACAGGAGGCTCGTAGATCTGCCCCCTAGTTTGAAGGCCACTCTTGAAACGTTTAACGCAGATTGGACTCACTGGGTGCATTTATGTGGTAATAGTACCGAAAAACATCTCTTAAACTCTTCGGATGGTCTGGGTTGTTCGACATTTGGTATTACAATAAAGTGCTTTCCAAACACAACTTACATGTAAGATATGTGTAAAACAAATGATTGTTCTTTGTATTATCAATTAGAGAAACGGTTGTATGTTTAAGTTTAAAATTTCTTATAGAGCGCACGTCTACCAGCGGTTTCTTGGCGCTATAGCTAACAAGGTCGAGGGCTAGAAGGCTGGAGGAGCTACTGGAGTATTATTCAAAGGACTTCGTAAACAGGAAGGTCTTGAGGTGTTTGCGGAATTGAGGGTACAGGGGGATGGAACGAAGTTCAAAGGGAAGGGAGTTCCAGAGGATCGGGGCAAGAGTGGCAAATTTTGAGCCTCCCCACTTCTTTCTCCGGTAGCGTGGGATGGTGAGGAGGGACTGGGAGGACGAGCGGAGTTCTCTGGTGGGGACGTAAGGAATGATCTCGGAAGAGACGAACGCTGGTGCCAGGCCAAGTCGGGCCAAGAAGGTGATGGAGGCAGGCTTGAATTGGACCCTGGCTCGCACAGGGAGCCAGTGTAAAGATTTCAGAAGAGGGGTAGAGTGGTGAAATTTTGGGAGTTTGAAGGCCAGGCGGGCCGCCTGGTTTTGTATCTGTTGAAGGCGCCGCAGGCTATATGCGGGGATGCCGGCATATAGGACGTTGCCGTAATCCAGGCGGGACACCACCATGGCCAGAATGATGAGCTTGAGGGCGGAGAAAGTGAAGAAACGGGACACCCTGCGTATAGTGCGCAATGAAAGGAAAGAAGAAGATACCACAGAGCTAACTTGGGAGTGAAGGGTGAGTTGAGAGTTGAGTTTTATGCCTAGGGTTTTGACAGAGGAAGAGGGTACAGGAGAGGGGCCAAGGGAGGAGGGCCAGAAAAGAGGAGACCAGGGGCTGGATGAACCATCCGTCAATACCAGCTCGGTCTTGTCGGGGTTAAGTTTGAGATGATTGTGGTTCATCCAGTCCCTGATATGGAGCATAACTGATTGAAAGTTTAGAACAGAGGAAGGGGAAGAGGATAGATTGAAAACAAGCTGGAGGTCATCCGCATAATTGAATACGGCGACCTCCATCCGTTGGAGAGAAAAGATAAGGGGGGCGACATATAAATTGAACAGAAGGGGGGAAAGGGAAGAGCCTTGGGGGACCCCGCACTGAACTTTCCGGACGTCCGCTGTGAAGTCACCCAGGCGGACGGCCTGGGTGCGGTCCCTCAGGAAGGAGGAGAGCCAGACCAGGGCGGTCCCCCCGATCCCCGCCGCCTTGACACGGGATAGCAAGATGGTGTGATCCACCATGTCAAAGGCGGCTGAGAGATCGAGGAGCACTAGGGCCTGGGGCTGATTGGTATCCATACCCTCCCTGAGGTTGTCTAGGACCGAGATGACAACGGACTCCGTAGAGTGTGCGGGGCGGAAGCCGGCCTGGCGGGGGGCAAGAGCTCCATGCATCTCCACAAAGGAGCTCAGAGCGCCGGTGACATGGCGCTCGAGCACCTTAGCCAAAAATGGCAAGAGGGAGATGGGGCGGAAATTGGCAGGGACAGAAGGGTCTGCCCCGGGTTTTTTCAGAATAGGCACAATAACCGCGGACTTCAAGGGGTTTGGGACTACGCCTTGAGCAAGAGAGCTGTTGAGGAGATGAAGGGGGGGGTCTGGGCAGGTAACAAAGATATGGCGGAGAATGTGGGCAGGACAGGGGTCAAGCGGAGAACCAGATTTAACCAGGGGAACTAAGGAGGTCAAAGATTCCCTAGTGATGGGGGGGAGGGTGGTGAGTTCACCCTTGGGAGGGGGGCATTGGGGGTCAACAAAGGAGGGAGAAGGGGGAGGGATGTTGGCCTTGATGGTAGCAATTTTGTGGATAAAATAATTGTTGAGGGAGTTGCAGATTTCTTCGGACGGGGCGGGCTTAAGGGTTGTTCTGTCCGAGAACGCCAGGTTGTGGACGATCGTGAATATCTCCTTAGACTGGTTTTCCGCGGCTAGGATTTTGGAGGAGAAATACGATGTTTTGGCCTCCAAGATGTCTTTTTTATACTGGGTAAGAATGGTGGTATACTCCAGTTTTAGAGTGGGGCAATAGTTTCTCCTCCATGCCCGCTCCGCGCGGCGTACTTTTAGTTTGGTGGCCTTAAGCTCTTCGTTGAACCACCGGTTGGCATCCTTCTCACGTTTGGAAGTGATGCGCTTGAGCGGGGCGACGGAGTCGCGGCCAAAGGAGAGCCACTGGTCAATGGCCTCAACCTGGGAGAGAGTGGAGAGGCCCTGCAGGGACGGGAGGGAGGAGGTGAGAAGGTAGGAGAGATTTTCCGGATTAACTCGGCCCCATGATCGAACCCAGGTGTTTTTGGGGTGGGGGGCTTGGCTGGGGGGTGGATAGGAAGGGAAAATGAAATCAGGTGATGGTCAGACCAAGTGCAGGGCGAGATGGAGAGAGATTCCACCGGGCAGTTCAGGGACCAGATCTGGTCAAGCGTATGACCTTTGACATGGGTGGGGGAGTGAACGTAGGATGTGAAGTTGAGGGATTGGAGGGTATCGGAGAATTCCTTAGAGGACGAACATTCAGCAGGGTCGAAGGGCCAGAAATTGAAGTCGCCAAGAAGCAGAATGGAGGAATTATTGACTGTGATAGTGGCCAAGACATCCAAGAAGTCAGGGAGAAACTGTATAGGGGTTTGAGTAGGACGGTAAGTGAGAAAGCAGGTCAGAGGGGGAGAAGTGGAAGTGGTGCGAATCACCAGATATTCAGTGGTCGCGATGTCAGGCAGAGATAGGATTTGAAAGGGAAGATCGGCATGTGCGATGACCGCCACGCCACCCCCAGCTCTGCCAGTAGGGCGATCGGCCCTAAGGGCATAGTAAGTAGCCGGCAAGGTGGATAATAGGGCGGGGAGGGAGTCATCGCAGAACCAGGTCTCCGTTAGGAAGAGAAGATCTGGGGCATGAAGATCCAGCAGGACCGAGAGTTCATGCGCATGGGCGACTGCAGACCGGGTGTTAAGATAAAACGCCGTGAGGGCTTTAGGGGTTGCAGGAGGAACGGTGCTGCAGGGCGGGGGTGTGGGCCCAACTGTAGGAGGGGGAATGTGAGAGGGAGTGGCAGGAGAGAGACCAAGAGAGAAGATGCGGGAACAAGTGGCGGCTGCGATGGGCCAGGGTCCCTGGAGGTTGTGAAGTTGGCCCGGGGTATAGGTGAAGAGCGGGGCAGAGTGACGCGCCCCTAGCCCTGGACAGTCGCGGACGGGCGCAGACGGGCTTGCCTTAGGCGCTCCGGCTGCGCTTCCTGTGAGTGCACATTTGTGTAACAGTAGGGGGTGTGGCCTGTAGGGGGCGTGGTCAGCGCGCACGCCTGTGCTGATGGCGGCCGCTCGAGAAATGCCACGCGCAAGCAGAGCCAAGATCGTCTGTGCGCTGAAGAAGATGTCAGGTAGTAGCGCTTTCCAACACAGGAAATGAGTAAGTGACACCACACAACATAACAATTTTAAAAGAAGTTTGTAAGTTTTTAAAAGCAATTAAGCAAAGTCCACGTACCACCAGCTCCCGGCTTTTCGCCTCAGGACTGGGAAAGCAATCTGCCAAGCGCTAGCGATTCAGCGCTTATATAGCGAGGATGGAAAGGGGGTGTGGCCTGTAGGGGGCGTGGCCTGTAGGGGGCGTTGTCAGCGCGCACGCCTGTGCTGATGGTGGCCTCTCGAGAAATGCCAAGCGCAAGCAGAGCCAAGATCGTCTGTGCGCTGAAGAAGATGTCAGGTAGTAGCGCTTTCCAACACAGGAAATGAGTAAGTGACACCACACAATATAACAATTTTAAAAGAAGTTTGTAAGTTTTTAAAAGCAATTAAGCAAAGTCCACGTACCACCAGCTCCCGGCTTTTCGCCTCAGGACTGGGAAAGCAATCTGCCAAGCGCTAGCGATTCAGCGCTTATATAGCGAGGATGGAAAGGGGGCGTGGCCTGTAGGGGACGTGGCCTGTAGGGGGCGTTGTCAGCGCGCACGCCTGTGCTGATGGCGGCCGCTCGAGAAATGCCAAGCGCAAGCAGAGCCAAGATCGTCTGTGCGCTGAAGAAGATGTCAGGTAGTAGCGCTTTCCAACACAGGAAATGAGTAAGTGACACCACACAATATAACAATTTTAAAAGAAGTTTGTAAGTTTTTAAAAGCAATTAAGCAAAGTCCACGTACCACCAGCTCCCGGCTTTTCGCCTCAGGACTGGGAAAACTGGGTTGTATTCGCTGTTCCCTCTGTTAGAGGTCGTGTCAACTCTGCTGTACTGATAATACAGTTAAAACGGCATCCAACTGCTGTTTAGCAGCCTGCTTCCGGTCCTACCGTTCTGATTGGGTGACTGCACTGGCCGCAGCTAAACAGGAGCATCATCGAGGCAAGAGTCACTGACGGAGTTAACAAGTATTTGCAAAGCAATAGGTCTCGCAGTTGTTAGAGTTTGAGCCATTGGCATTGTAAATGGCACTGCCTTTTATTTATGTGTTGGTTTTTAAAACGTAAATAAAAGGCATTGTCAATTACAATGCCAATAGGTTAAACGCTCGCAAATGCGAGACCTATTGCATTGCAAATGCTTTTTTATCTTGAAAGAGCAGCACAGTGCTCCTAATTACAGCAAAGGCACCACAGAACTAACTTGATGTACTAGAACGAATATGTGTATGTGCCTGAGGAGCGGTGAACCCCCCACTTAAGCAGCTTAAGTGTCGAGGACCGGCCACCGCCCCCCCCCCCCCCCCCCCCCCCCCGTGGCAGGAGATTTGGGTACCACTAAAACATTAGCTAGTTGTTTATCCCCTAACAGTGTTATTTATGAGCTTTCTGTCTGCAGCTCTGCAGACAAAAAGCTCATAAATAACACTGTTAAGGGATGCCATGACAGAGAGGCATGGGAGGTGGGCTAGCATGCACAGGGAAGGAAACATACATTCCAATTTTTTTTAAATTACAAGATAACAATGGGAAAACACAGAGGGGGTGAACAAATACAACAAGTAGTTTCTGTTGCCTTTGACTTCAGCATTTTTTTGTGCGCATTTGTTGGGGTTTACTTTTGTACTGGTTATTTTTCAGAGTATATTCTGGGGTGTACCCCCACTTCTGACACTTCTGTGCAACCATACGTGCCCCCGCAGACCCAAATACAGTGGCATTCGGGGTTAAACGTTTGCGTGCCATCCCTTAGCTCAGCGGGTTGGGTGAATGTTGCAGTGAGATGTCGGAATCACTGCGAGACTGACTGCATCTTCCAAGTGTCAACGTTAAAGGATTATTAATGATTTCTATTTACCTGCAGGCAACTTAGTTTGTTTTCAGGGTTTTTAATATCGGAAACACAAACTGATAAACCAATGACATTACACTGTAGAGGCACACTTTTAATGGAAATATATATTCAGCCTTTAAGGGCTATCGGTTGTAACTTAAGAAGATCTTTTTATTTCAAGCAAAAGAAGATTTCTCGAACTCCAAATAAAAGGTAAATATTGGTACTTCTGAGTGGCAACCACACAGTGGGACAGAGAGCGATGCATTGGGCTTGAAAGGTGCAGCTGCACCGGGCCCACACTGCCGGCCTCGAGTGCATCGATGGTGGTGCAGGTGCATTGACAGACTGGCTACCAGAGCGGCTGCTGTTTGTCACCACAGTGAGAGCCTCGTGATGCCTCGTGAAACACAGTGCGCCGAATGTGAGAATCCTGCAGTGTGCAGGTTTATTTCATGGTCTGGACGGGTCCACGCTTCCTGAATGGGGGTACCTTTATAATACAATACTGAGGTACTGATTCAGTCATAAATAATGACTTATCCTTACAACAAATCCCTTTATATTTAAGACTGCCAATGACTAATTGGGAGAGATCGTTAATATTTCGTATGGGAGCAGGGACTATAAAATTCTCACTCTGTTTTCTTCTGGGCCATAGTACGATGAACTCTGGAAGTATGCCTTGCCCTTGCGATGGAGTTAGTAGGCAAAATGATCTACATTTCTTTTTTAATTACAAATTTTATATGAAATACACCAAATGGTTTTTAGCCCCATATTTTAAAAAGCGCAGACCACTTTCCCTGAATCAATCCTATTCTATGCTCCTAAAATTAGAAAATGATTAATTGATTTTCCGTGCAAGTTCTTTTCTGAAAGTTATCTCTCATACACGTAAAATGATGGAATGCCCTTGAACTGTTTGTGTCTCACAGATCCCAAAGCACTTTGCACTTTAGTAACTGGTTTATACGGAATGTTTACATCTGTGTTGGTGTGCACTTTTCGTAGTACATAGCTTTTGGGATAATTCTTAATTTTTACAATTTTAATGTATTCTAAATGTGTTGCTTTTATGGATTTGCTGAAATCCGAATAAAGATTTTTTTAATTGAATTTGAAATTGACTAGCGAGGTCTGTTTTAACCCCCACCATATACTGCGCCCTCTGCTACGAAGCCTGTGTACACTGTTACCGAGGAGCTTTGCTGCGAAGCCTGTGTACACTGTTACCGAGGAGCCATCATAATTTGGTTGCAGAAGCAGAGGGTGTACATTCTAGTCCCGGCTCCCCTGTTGGCCAGGGTGTGTGATCCTGGGTCATCACCTTGTTCTTCTGTCCCTCGGCTCACTATGCTAAACGGTAAGGTTGTGAGAGGGACGGGCAAGGAACACTTGTACTAATCATGATTTTTATAAAAAGATGGCATTGCCACCGGGCTGTAGTAACGTAAGACACGGTCTAGTGTCTCAGTTCTTTCTGTAACTGCACACCTAACACCCACCCACCACCAGGCGTCACAGGTCATGTGACACTGGCCAATAAAGGGGCCGAGCGCTCGTGCTCTGGGCCCATTCACCCATCTGTTACCACTGTGTCGGTGTCTGCCTCATTGTGTGCTTGCTGCGTCATGAGGGCCTAGCGCCCCTCACCTCAGGATCACGACAATGGCGACGAGGCGGAGCTGTGCCCAGCGTGCCACAGCTAATTGAAACCATCGTGGGGGAAGAGGAGAGAGCAGTGAGGCGGCGTCGCGCCCCCCCCCCTTTCCCCCACAGGATCGGCGCTTGCCTTCCGTGAGGCCCGCGGGGCGTGAGCCAAGCCCCGGGCCGACAAGACCGAGGAGGTGACCGGGAGCCGACCACGCACCTCATGAGCACATCGTGAGCTGCTCCCCCTGCGTGGGATAAATAGAGGGCTGCGCGGATCCCACCTGCAGCGGCTAAAAACTGGGCCGCGACTGAGCCCCACCGTGAGGTGACCAACGCAGAGCCCACCCGCGTGGCAAGAGTGGCCCTGTGGCCGAAGGTAAGCCTACGCGCAG
This sequence comes from Lissotriton vulgaris, assembly GCF_964263255.1. Classification (NCBI taxonomy): domain Eukaryota; kingdom Metazoa; phylum Chordata; class Amphibia; order Caudata; family Salamandridae; genus Lissotriton; species Lissotriton vulgaris. Next base: position 506,908,859 of record NC_141694.1, read on the forward strand.
TGTGCCCTGAGTGCAAGAAGGCCAGCGGAGCCCGCCCGCCGCCTGCCTGAAGCGTCCCCTGTCCTCGCCGCGCAGCGTGTGTGGTGAAAGGCTGCGGCGGCGGCGTGAGTGAACTGAGGAGGCCACTGCGGAGCCTACCCGCGTGGTTGAAGAGGGCCGCCAAGCATAAAGGGGTGCCCCAGGGCGAAGCGTTTCGAGCGGAACCTACCCGCGGCCAGCCCGAGTTGTCCCCCGCCCCCGCCGCGTGTGTGCCTAGAAGCGGCGGGGCACAGAGACTAATGGCTGCGTGAGGAAGCGCGGCCGGACCCGCAACACCCGTCAACAACGAGGGGGAGGGAGCGGAGTAGCTAACCGCCTCCCGACCCCACTCGCGACGTGATCAAGACCAAGCGGAGCCCACCCGCGGCCTGCCGGTGACATCCCCACCGAAGAAAGACTCTGTAGCGCCAGCGGAGCCCACCCGCGGCCTGCCGACGGCACCCCCGAGTGGATAAGAACTGCAGAGCCAACGGAGCCTACCCGCGGCCTGCGACGTCCGTGACAGGGCTCCGCCGCGCAGCGTGTGGAATGTGAAGCTGCTGCGGCGGGAGACCGGAGCCTAATCAGCATTGAAAAGGCAGAGCCGGCGGAGCCTACCCGCGGCCTGCCTCAAGCACTCCCCGCCCAAGGAAGTGTGGCCGGAGCGACGCGCTCCCCGCCTGAGGAAGCATCAACCCCCCCCTCTCCCCCCCCCCGCGAGGACTGCCGAAGCTGCAGCGGACGGGGAGGGGAAAGAAGGAAGCGCATACACGCGGCCAGCGCCGCCGCCGGTCAGATGAGCCTCCACCTCGTGGGCCCCATAAACAAAAAAAAAAAAAACCAAAACAAAAATGAAGTGCCTGTGAGCGGCCGGCGCCGCCAACCATAAACTGTGCCACGCAGAAAGGAAAACTTTAAAGACTATTACCCTGTGCACAGCCACGGAGCAGCACCTCACCTCTCACACACAGCAAGCATGTGAGCATTGACCACATGATCCAGAATAACAGTGCCTTACTTGCATGCACGGGCACTCCTATGTGCCCCCACCCTGTGAGCAAACACAGATATGAAAATAAAAGAGACTCACCCAGCTCCCTGCTACCAGCAGCTCTAGCCCCCCTGTGCACCGAGAGAGCACAGACAATAGAGTGCTCAATCAGCGAAGAAGGTATCAAGCAAGGCAGGCTGCTGACACAGTGAACACTGCCACCCAGTGGCCAAAGTCAAAGCGCACCTACATCCACAAGAACCAAAACAAGCATTGCACAACGCAAGCTCAGTCAACAGCATCAAGGGGCATCAGACTGAGTAGCGCCCCCAAGGAAAGCATCTAAACTCCCGCAGCAAGCAAGCATCCAACCTCACGCAGCAAGTAACTGCGCAACAGCGCAAATGACATCCACCCACACCAGCAAGGAGTCGGCGGCTGCCACTTCCAACGCGACGTGGGAAAAAGGCATCAATGCCTCACAAAGCATCCAAGCCCTGACGTCTGGAGGAAACGACTGCCAAGCACCAGAAGAACGTCCGGGGAAACGACTGCCGCGATCAAAGGACGGAGAGAGCAGCGACGCCTGGTGGCCACAGGCGCTCACCGCAGCATCAACTACTCCCGCCAACGGTCCAAAGCATCAAGTACCTGACGACAGCCAAAGCAGCAAGTACCCAACGTCCTGCAACAGGCGTCCCAGAACCCTGAACAGTAAGTGCGCAAACAACGCGCCACGTGGCGACGCACAGCCACCGCAAGCAGAAAGAAGAATGCATGCAGCGCCATCGCGCAGAACAATCTTCGCGAACGATCGCCCATCAAGTGCCGACCCGCGACAGATCCATGGCGCCTCCCAGGGGCCGATCCGCAGGATGATCGCCCATCAAGTGCTGACCCACAACGGGTCCCCCAGGAACTGTTGTAGCGCAAAGTCCGACAGGACGACCGAAAGCAACCTGCCAGCATCGGCAGAGTGGACCGGCCAGAGGTCCAAGAAGTTCGAACACCAAGACACAGTCCACGATCAGCGACTAACGAACTTCGACAACCACAATTCAACATGTAACGTCTAAAGAGAGAGAGAAGATCGCAACGCTCGGTCCAGTCACAGACTGACGAGAGAAGACAGTGTCCGTGAACCAGGACAGGACCGGATGGAAGCGGGTGGAGTGCACGCTGCCTGGAGAAGTCTGGTTAGGAAGATGTAACAGCAAGGTGACCAGACCGCGTTGCGAAGTAGATGGAGAAAGGAGAAGAGGTCTGAGTGGCACGTTTGCCACCACTGAAGAGAAGAAAAGGAAAAGAGGTCAGAAGCACGACGACAGGACGACAAGAGAATGGAGGATAACCAAGAGGAGTGTGGACCAAAACACCATGACACTCAAAAGGGGAAACACCGAGGAGAACGTGAGAGGTGCACGACAGTCCACAAGCACGACCGGGACAAGTAACATCACTGGAAGGAAGCATCCACATGCGAACTCGACAGTCATCCATGGAAGGACAGAAGAGAGCACGCCAGTCTGTTGGCAACACCCACCTCTGGGATGGAACGGACGAAAGGGCCGCGGAAATCCAGGGGCAGAGGCCTCAGGGACACCGGTGGCAGCGGGTCCCACACGAGAGACGGACTGTGGAAGCTCACGCTGAAGATCCTGGAAGACCGAAGGTCGCACACGACTGAACCAGTGCCAACAACACCCTTTCAGGTGGAACTCGGACACGGAGAAGATGACCCGTAGCGACGACCTTCAACATGTTTGAAGAGGCAAGGCGGCATGCACACCGGTCCAGTGGAAACCTGGCAGAAAGGCCTCCGGGTCGTCCAGTGAGAGGGGACACCCACGAGAGAGGGGTATCCGTGAGAGGGATAACCTGCAGCTGAAAGTCCAGTCAGGAACAGACACCAGTTTCAACCAAGCACTTTGAACAGGACGGTCCAGCGAAAAGTAACACACTTGGGACTCAATGTATATTTATACTTCTGCACGTTCACAGGATGTGAAACAGAGCGAGAGAGACTGTAAAGCGCACTTACAAGCTGCAAGTCTGCCAAGGCAAAAGAAAAGACATTGCCAGCAATCAACTGAACCAGCAGTAAAGACCACCACGTGGGAATCGTCGTGTAAATCATAGGTTTTGTTTGAACTGTTATGTTTTCCCCGCAGGTTGAACTCTAGTTAGGGTAATTTGCTTAACTAAGGTTGGGAGGGATGTAGTAACGTAAGACACGGTCTAGTGTCTCAGTTCTTTCTGTAACTGCACACCTAACACCCACCCACCACCAGGCGTCACAGGTCATGTGACACTGGCCAATAAAGGGGCCGAGCGCTCGTGCTCTGGGCCCATTCACCCATCTGTTACCACTGTGTCGGTGTCTGCCTCATTGTGTGCTTGCTGCGTCATGAGGGCCTAGCGCCCCTCACCTCAGGATCACGACACGGGCCGCGTCCGTGTGGATGAAGCTGCCTGTGACGTTAATTCCACTTTTATTGTAGCTAAAGAGCCTCTACTTGTTTAATAAAGCCTGCAGCCAGCCTGTTTATCAGCGCCGCGCGCCTCGTGACAGCGCCTCGTGCCCCTCTGCAGACTCCCCCTGCATTCCAAAGTCAGTCACGTGAATGGTTCACGAGGCGCACGTCGCGATCCGACTCTTTCGTCCATGCTTTCTAATGCACAAGCTCACGCGTGCGACCTAATCCTATTGGAAAATGCTGTGCGTGGCCAGCTCTTATCTCCTCTCGTTGTCGGCTGAGCTGACAGCTTTTCGCAGCGAGCCCTAAAAAATGTAGTTCAGGTTCACCAACAATATCTTTAGGAACAGGATTCAAATGGTACATTTTAAAGAGCTTGATGTAATAGAATGTACATTGACTAGAATGCAGATCAGTAGAGAATTGTTTGGTGCTGAGCTGCTTTATCTTTGTGGACCCAAAGTTAATGACTATCGGTGTGCACTATCACGTGCCAATCAGAGGGCAATAACCAACTAAGTGCAATCAACAACAGCTTCTGGAATACTAGAGGAGTGGTCAGTCAGGCTTGCAATGACTTGTGTCTGGCATTGCAGACTTTTGTAAGTTATAAAACATGTTCTGCTCAATTCATTAGGAACAGAGCTGGAAAACAAATACAATTATCTAGCAGTTTTCAAATATCAAATAAAATTGTGTTTGCCAACCAACAACTAAAAATGAATATATGAAACTGAGCACTAGAGGTGGATACATACTGATGCATTTAGGGGGTCAAACAGTTGCCCCACAGATGAAGGGAGGTTTGTACGCAGATATGTGAGTATATAATGACGTATGCACCCTATAGATAACAACGGTCATTTGTGCGGGGTAATGCATAGGATCCTGAGTCTTATCTTGCATCCTGTCAGTAGCTTAAAAATTGTCTTGTAGAATTATCGTCGCACACATGCCCAAAGAGTGAATTTGCACCCCTGTAGTACTACACACAAATACTTGCAGGTGCATGGTCTCACACATGCACTAACGAGTAAACCTGCACCCTGCCTAGAGACATATCGTGACTTGTAGCGGTCTGGGAAGTTCATGACCCAGAGTCTGCGACTGCACCTCAGAGGTGGCTGCACAGAGAGACTTGCAGGAGTATAACTTTGCGCAGGTTGACTGAACATGAATTCTGGTGGGAGATACTCTTTCAGACTTTTATTAGACAGACATGGAAGTAGAACGAGAATCCTAGAGGAAGTTGCAGAACATTGTCTGGGTCTATTTACACATGTGTACAGGAGATGAGGTATGCTGTACGGGGAGGACAGTACAGCGGCTTGTTTTGGCTGTTCAGATATGTACACTAAAAGCTTAGGAAATACTTTAGGCATGGCTGCTAACAAAGCCTTTGTAGAATTGTTGTTTAGTATTACGTCATGGTTTGGAATCGCATGATTCTTTAGAATTAGGAATGAGCACAATTTCACGGTTCTTTGCTTAATACTGAGGGGTAGTTTTAACAAAGAAGATACCAACTGTTGCTCTGCTTCCAGCCTCGTTACTACAGCCTTGTGTGGGGTGGACCAGCCTAGTTACATGTGTTCATCAAAGTAAGATCTTGCATCCTAGTGGTGGCTGTTCAACACACTTCTGTCAGTCTGTCATGCTCCCAACTGCTTAGGTGGGCCACACTTAGTTGACCTCCTTAGGCCTAGATATAAATATATTTGTTGTATTTTGGAGAGAATTCATATTCCCAATAACAACGATGGCGACAAAATCAGGAAAAAGAAAGAAGTATTTTGGATATTTCCCCTGGGCACTTTTACCCATGGATTAAATAACGAACTGCCCTGGGAAAAATCCATCATATAAGGTCTCATCCCCGAGATACGACCCCCAGAATATGAGCCTAAATATGAGCCTAATGTTCATCTACAGCGATCTATAGCACAGCTCAAATAACAATAGATATATCCATTAAATATGCCACATATGTGGAAAATTCAATAATTCGCCAAAATATAAGTATGAATAGGATTCTGACGTTCACTAACAGTGATCTGTAATACAGACTACATAGCGATAGGCATATTGATCAGCTATGCTACACACATGGCACGTTTTAGTAAACTTACCATTCCTTTCCCCGCATGGACTACCATTGGCCCTATAAATATACAAGCCGCAAAGAGATGGGCCCCTTTAAAATGGGACAAAAAACTTTTCTCATTACAGATTATAATATATATATATATATAAATATCCCCGCATATTGTGTGTTTCCGTACGATATCATGAGTCTGGATACACATTTAAATACTATTCTGAACGAACACAAGCAGTTGCTGCATACCACATTAAGAGGTGGAGTCGTTCAAACCTGCATCCTATCTCCACATAATGGGGCAGATTTAGGAGGCCCTTGCGCCACGTTTACGCCGCTGTTGCGTCACGCAAGGCGGCGTAAACGTGGCGCATCCCTATGAACGTTTTACAACGTGACGCATCTAGGCAGATGCGTCACGTTGTAAAGCCCTGCGCCGCTTGTGGGCGTTCCGGCGCAGGGTGGGCGTTCCGGGGCAGGTGCGCCTCGCAAAAGTGGCTGAGTGAAATCTATGAGATTTCACTCAGTCACTTTTAAGCCAATGCTGCGTCAAAAGCCTGCGCCTGCTTGAAGCAGGCGTAGGTCTTGACACAGCATTGGTAAAATGGGGCACCCGCGAGCCTTGCTGGAGCTGCGTCGTGCTTGCGACGCAACTCCAGCCATGCGCCACATTTTCGGCACAGATGCGTCACGCATCTGTGCCGTTTTTGCACCATGGTGCGCCGCATTATAAATGCGGCGCACCATGGCTGGCGGGGCTGTGGCGCACTGTGGCGCATGTTAACTGGCGCATCCCTGGGGATGCGCCAGTTAACATAAATCTGCCCCAGGGTATATAAGCGAATCATTCACGCTGTTTCAGATCCGATCTTCATCACGAGAAACAGCCGTCACATCTTTGTGCTTTATGCACACGGCCTTAGAAAATGGTAAGAACGTTACTGCAAGCCCGTTTTCCCCTTTTTTTAAAATGTGTAGAGACTAGACGTATAGGTCAATGTAATAACTAAAAATTGTTTCGTCTCTGTACCCTCAGATACCTGACAATAGCCGCGTTTTTAACATCATCAATAATCCATAATTAACCAAAGCAGCTACACACGCAATATCAGGTAAAGGAGGAAACCGCTGTGTTCTTATTACCGTTGTGCTTTTTCAATCCAGCCGAATTTCATGTAGCTGACAATAGTGCGAACTTTAATAAAACATTTATCTTTGTCCACAGCATTTGAATGCGTTTGAAAGTCTTATCAAGCCATAAAATATCTTCCCTTCGGCTCAAGATATTCGAAGTGCGTTACGTTGTTTATCCCCGACACGGAACGTCAAATGATTCCAGGTACATGGAAGAAAAGATTTATGTAGGTTATTGCGGTTAGTCCCACATTACCAAAAGAGTCACGAATTAAAACAATGTATACCTTTCACTCTTTGCAGCCATTGAGCTTTCATCTTTTTTTTAAGCCGACGAGTGGCAACACTCGCTGACACGTTTCTTCGGCAGAGAGAGTAACAGCACAGCCGTCTTCAGGTACACTTCCCCAAACAGCGAGTCCAATTAACATAAAACGATAACGCATTGGAATTGAGACGAAGGGGCAGATTTATGTTAACTGGCGCATCCCCAGGGATGCGCCAGTTAACATGCGCCAAAGTGCGCCACTGCTCCGCCACCCATGGTGCGCCGCATTTATGATGCGGCGCACCATGGTGCAAGTTAGTGAAGATGCGTGACGCATCTCTCGGCGTACGGGCGGCGCATTGCAGGAGTCATGTCGCAAGTGCGACATGACTCCTGCAATGCACAGGAGCCACTTCTTCAATGCATGGTGCGTCACCCTTACGCCTGCTTCAAGCAAGCGTAAGGAATTGAAGCAGAAAGTGACTGAGTGAAATCTCATAGATTTCACTCAGCCACTTTTAGGAGGCGTTCCTGCGCAGGAACGCCCCCCCTGCGCAGGAACGCCTCCTCATGGCGCAGGGCTTTCCAATGTGACGCATCTCCTAGATGCGTCACGTTGTAAATAGAGCGCATTGTTTGCGCCGCCGTTGCGTCACATTAAGTGACGCAATTGCGGCGCAAGGAGGCGCAAGAGCCTCATAAATCTGCCCCGAAAGCTCTAGAAATGTACATGCCGGATTAAAATTATACAATTTCTTTTTCCGCATTGTGAAACATGAGCAATTGACCAAATACGTATGCATTAGGTAATTCATAGTATAAATATAGGAGACAAACTTAAACAAATGTATCTTTGAACCAAACGTCCAAAATTGATAAACAAAAGCTGATAATCATGTTCCCTAATTAATATTACAATCACATGTTTGGCTTTCTTGGTTTATTTCTCCTTGTAAATGTATATAGAAAAAGAAGCGTCACGCTGAGATCAGGATTGGACCCATTCCATATTTTACTTTTTTCCATTACTCTAATGAAGGCAATTCATGGTCAACATTAACCTTCGACTAGATGATACAGGTAACGGTTATAACATCGAACAAAATGAGCTAATTATTACCTTTCATTTCCCTTAGTATAGTATAGAACAATAGGCTACAACATATTAAATAGGTTAAAAGGGAACTGTTTATCAAACAAATAAAAGCATGCTCAATTTGTAGTTTTGAGCAACACCAGTTTTTCTCCTAAAATGTATGTACTATTCTCATCCCCTTCCTTTTCTGACCTTTGTCAATCTCTTCCTTTACCATTATGTCAACTCTCCCCATGACAAGATGGAAACATGTGTACTTTATTGTATCATATTTGGGTTATCAATCTTTAGAAAAAACATGTACAATGTTTTGTTGCAAAAGCGGTACATCATGTTACACTATCGAATTCCTGGCTTAAATGTTCAAGTAAAATGCTTTGAATAATGTATTGAATAATGTGCACTGTCTAGCATAAACAAAACAATCTGTATAAATATTATCTATCTATTTTTAGCCACAAGATGGTAGCATCCTGAGGAAGACACTTCCAACGTGTCGAAACGCGTAGACGGAACCCATCTTCCCTTCATATTATTGGGAATTTTTTACTCACAAAAACAATGTATATCCAGTGAATATTGATTGTAAAGATTTTTAATATATTTTATTTGTTTCTATGCCAATGAATATCTTCATGACATTTTATTCAAATTTATTAAATTTAATCCTTGAATGTTAATTCAGTGCTTTTTTGTTTATTATATATTTTTCCTTTTGTTTCTTGAACTTTGCCAGTATTTGTATATTGCCTGGGTTGTTATTTTGCTTCAATTTGTGGACCAGCCTAGTTACATGTGTTCATCAAAGTAAGATCTTGCATCCTAGTGGTGGCTGTAAAACACACTTCTGTCAGTCTAATGTCATGCTCCCAACTGCTTAGGTGGGCCACACTTAGTTGACCTCCTTAGGCCTAGATAGAAATATATTTGTTGTATTCATTTCAGAGAAAATGAGAATAGTCAGGTGTCTCTCATTCCACTATCTCATGAGTAATGCCCTCTTAAGTTCAGAGGGCCTCATTTATGGATTTTTGGAGCAGTGCACCAAAGTGAAAGGGTAGGAGTGCACCTTATTTAAGCAATATGCTACATTTCTTACCTTTTTTCCTGCGCTGGTGACATTTTGGCAGTCTACTGCCAATGTCTGCACCCTAGACACTCTTGCACTATGGTGCAAGGCTGCCTCCATTGCAGACAACATTGTTTTTGTGCATGAAGGGGCACATTCCTGCACAAAAACAATCCTATGAGGTGTTTTCCTCTTTCCATGTGAGCTACAGAATGCAGAACACATGGAAAGAGGAAAGAATGAAGATAAATAAACATATTCTCCTTGTTACAGCTCACCCCAGAAGGAATACAGATGTGACGCTTTTTCATGTGTATATCACTTTGTAAATCTGGGGGAGCGTCAAATTCCATAGGTGATGCATGGGAAAACCCATCTCAACTCCCATGGAACGACTCCCAGGCTCAGAGTAAGGAGACACCGGGCGTGGCTTACTCGCCGGATCAAGATGGTGGCGGATCGCTGAGCTCCGTCCAACCCACAGAGCGAAGTCCTTAAATACAGCCCTTAATAGCCGTGCAGGCTCTATCTAACATAGTCTCCTGTTCCCTGATTTCACGCATACCTGCAGGCTGAGGGGAACCAGCTGAGATGACTTCTTCATGCCCGGTGTTTTCCTGTGATGTGCGAGCAGCGGCTATTTTCTATGTGTGCCACTCATAATAATTATCTCCACAGCAGGTCACAACTTGCACGGTCTGGGTGAGACTCTCCTACTACCATGGCATACTCTTTGGACACTTTTTCAAATGTTCTCTACTAGTGTGGTAGCTTTTTAAAAAAAAAGAAATGAAAAGTTCTATCTTTTTCAGTAACCTCACAATGAAGAATCTTTTAATGGAGAATCTATAAATCTATGGATAAATATTTTCATGGGAGTTTTTCTTTTATTTCAGGTATGTCTTGCATGTAATTTTATGGATATTCAAGAATTATTCATTTTTGTGAGTGACTACTTCATGCATTGGTGCTGTATTTGACCTTCACTTCAAATTTCAAATATGTCCCTTCAACACTACATTGCTGTTTGGAAGCGAGGAACTGGATTATTAAATGACTCCTGTCAAGTTCCTTGTTACCTTGCTTCCCTGCATGCTTACAGGCCTGCGGGGATTATCCAACCAGATTCTTTCTTCATTACTAGTATAGTCTCTGGGCAGAATTCGCTCCGTTCAAAAACTCTCTCAATGGTCTGTACACTTCAGTAAAATGGCTACTGATTCTCATATTGCTGCCAAATCTTCCTCTTCTGGCACGAAACCTAAGAGAGCAAGGAATAACCCTCGGTATCCCATTCAATCATCTCACAACCCTGTTCTAGATACTACCTTAGATGAGATACATGCCCTCAAACATCTTATGAATGCTTCCAATGAGGAATTACAGCAAATTGAGGATTGTTGGATTGTTATGGAGGGCAAAATGCTCTTACCCATAAAACATCCTCCGCATTGAGAGTCGCCGCCTGCACTCCTCCATGAACCGCGACAGAAGGTAATCTTTAAAAATTCCGAGCAATAATGCTATGGCATACTTCGCCCAATTAAATATTTTTCTTAATAATGCCCTTCTGTGTTTCCTTCAGGCAAATGAGAGTTTTGTTCTCCATCTCCTCTCCAAAAATATGGTTCTTTTGCGTGCACTTCCCTTGCTGCTGCAGGGTATTACCCCTGCATTAGACACATGGGAGAGGTACTTTTATAATCCCCGCCATTTGGCTCGGATCCGCGGATAGCAACGGATGGCTCCCGCCTCGGAGTTTGCGGCCTTGTTCGCTTGTTGTCAGACGCAAGAGCGACGGGCCTGGCTCTGCGTCAAACTAATATTGAAATGTTGTCTGTTTAGGACCATAAAACGACGAGCGGATGAGCGGCACGAAGCACGATGAAGATGCCGGGGGACAGCACAGCCTACAAATATGAGCAACTAATGGGAGACCGAAGCGCTTCGTGAAAAGTGGGCCGCATCAGGGAGCTGTGCGAGAAGTCGAGGAAAGCACTCAGAAAACTGGAAATATGGACTCCGCGGCCGGGGTGAGGCGCTCAGTCAGTTAGATTCGGGAGTGTGAACCAGAGACTTCCCAACCATCACTGTCATTGCAATGGCAGTGAGAGATAGCTCCCTGGGCTAATGCGCTTTTCTGTCTATGTTTCTGCATATGTGTGACTTCAAAGTTGTATTCATTCTACTTGAGGTGTTAAAAACAGTGTGAGCCCAACTCGGAAGAACTGCGGAGCACCGAGGAGAAGATATTTGCATGTCCATAAAAGCATCTGAAACTTCAGAGGCAGTACATAGGCCAGACTTCTGCATGTAATATGTACTTCAAACAAGCCTACAAAAGAGAGAATGTGAAGAGAAGGGGCATTGGGAGGATTCGGTCTAATGGATAGAGCGCTCGATCTGGAAGCTGGGGAGCTTAGTTTGAGTCTCGGCCTCACTCAACATCCTGTGATTCTGGGCAAATCACGTAATGTCCCCTATCTTATAAAATTAATGTGACCTTTTGGAATGTAACTGGTGCTCATGTAAGCATTCTTACTCTTCGGGTTGCACCATGCAAAAATACACAGATCTATAAAACTATACACGGCTAATCACTTATGCAAGACCTATTGGCTATGCCAATGCTTGTTGAATTAGGGCCTCATTTAGACCTTGAAGGTTCTGCTGTCTTAAACGCTGTTATGCTTCCACTACCGCAGCTATGGCCAGCCTACTAAATGTATACTTTTCTGCCATTTCGGCCTTTTTTTTCAACCAAGCACCTCCTGCTTGTCTGGTGGGATCTGCTTTGGGAATAGTGATCAGAGGTGCGCATGTAATGCCCCAAAGTCGGCGCTGTAATTGAAAAATACAAAAAGAATGTTTCCCTCAAACTGGGTGTGTTCTCATTTATCTGGGAAACATTTGGGAACTTTTTCCTGTCTGAGACCCGAACAGTAAAAATACTGATGGGAATCGATGGGTCCGGTGGGCTCTTCTGTGCCATCCTACCCAATAATGACTTCTCGCATTCAAAATTAGATCAGGAGTGCAAGGGGTCAGTGGCGTCACTAGGGTTGGTGTCACCCAGTGCGGTGACTCGTGGTGTCACCCCCTCACGACTAGGGAGAGATGATGAGGGGCACTGTTGGAGGGTAGTGGTGAGAGAATCTGCGAAGGAAGTCCGTCATTGGGAGCACCAAAAAAGATTGTGGCACCATCAGCACTAAAGCTGGCCCTGGAATCACCTTAACCCTTTCTGATCTGGAGGAGTGATTGTGACCTTATTAGGAGGGGAATGCTTGCACTTCGACATCGCCCATTACAAGGCCTACACCCGTCTCACTCTTAGAGCCTGGGATAGGTGGGAAATCCCAGCACGCCCTGAGCGTCTATGACTGGTTCCACAGAGTCTTTGTCTGACAATGCGTCAGGTGTTACTTCATGTAGTCACTTTGAATCCCAGCTAGGCAGTGCTTGCACTATCTTGGCTGTAAAGTGCCTGCACTTCTGAAGACATCTTCTGCATCAATCATCCGGGTTTGGGTACTTGACACGTGTAGATCGTCCCTTTAGATGAGCTCGGGATAGTGAGGAGTACTCTGCGAACACCCTGGCAGCGGATTTTATGGCAAAAGGCAGAGCTGTGAACTCTATGTTCTTATATATCATGAGGCGTGACACCTTGAAACCCAGTCACACTAATATTATATACATGTATATTCTGGTCTGCAAGAAAAAAAAACAAGCCCCTGTAAACAAACTTTTTTTTTCTCCATGGGTGCAAATCTATTTTTACTGTTGAGGCACGCCTCGTGCTCACCACAGCGACTTGGGGAGATGTTCCTTTCACTTTACAACCGTGAACGTGGATTTACTTAAACCCCTACCAGGCGTAAATACCTATAATTTTCCTAGTCCCGAAGAGGATCAGAAAATGTTTGTGAATACCCACATTTAGGGATTCTCTGTGTGAGTAAATAAATACAGCTGTACCTGCGGGCCCAATCTTCCTGAGTTGTATAAGTGGCTTTGCACTCTGGAATGGCTTATTCGTATAAATGCTTTGTAAATTCGGCCCGGTGTGTTTCCATCCTTGACACACAACTCCTGTCCTAGATTTCCAATACTATGACTCCTATGGAAATGTAACGTCGGAGTAACGCGCGTGCTTTAAATGGGAGGTACTGTCCTGCAGTGCTCCTTATTTGAAAGAGCACCTGCACTTCTCAGCACTGCTGCAATACATAGAATGGGAGAGTGCCGGCACTTTCTGAACAGCAAACAGGTACTCTGAAGAGTCTAAAGCGTCATGCTGCACTACAATGATTTTTATGGTTGTTTCATCCGTTGTTTCCGAGTGCACTTTTCTTAACACGCATCCTCGCGTTTATGACCCTTTGGAGCGTTTGGTGGGTGGCTGCGTTTCTGTGAGTGGTCTCTATTCTCTAAAGAGGCTTGTTTCATTTAAACCTTCATGGTTGTTCTGCCCATAACTGCCAAGGTTTCATATTGCTATGTGTGACATTTTCAAAGTTTGAGTGTAATTATGAGTGACTTTTCTTCAACGATGAGTGACACTTTCATTTGATCAAAATCAAGCAATGAATACTACGGAAACTTATAAATAACAGAAATTACACCCATTTGAGCAACAAGAAACTCTAAGAAGAACATAAAACTGGTGCAAAGTGCCAGAAATGGAAGGGCACTTAGGTGTGAGTGTGGGAGGTGCTCTGCTTCCAAGTGCCTGGCATCACACTTCCCTCGACGACCTACAGCCCTCCGTGGGTTCTGGGGAACTCTGTCCACCCTATCATGACTCTCTATAACTGCCATATTTTCAGTTTGATTGTGTGGTATTTCCATGATTTCAGATTACTTGGGAGTGACATTCTACGGCCAAAGCATTGACACTTTGAGTGACCATTATATACTGTGCGCATTACAATCAATGCCTTGCATAGTTAAAGTGCTTTCTCAGTCGCAGAAGCAGGGGATGTCATAGCATTATAAATAGAGAAGTCACTATGCCCTGCTGGCTGCTGCGCCAAGCAGGATTAAATTATTTTCTCTCCTTAAAAACAGACAGGCATTTGCAGGAAGACTGAATTAACCAGTTGAGGTTTCACAATGTAAGAGTGTATTTGTGACTGATTACTTTAACTTGCATTCATCTTTCAATTATGGTGCGTGATTTAGATGTGTAAAGGTGAAACACTAACAAACATACATACAGAATAATGTCTTTTAACCACGCCTATGGACCACGCACTGACACTGCCCCCATTGTTGCTTGACTCACCTGTGCAATACCAGAAATTACTGACAGGGAAGGCTGAGTCAGTAGATAATCACGTTCTGCAATGCACTGAGAGGAATAGTGTGTGTTGAGACCTTGAGTGTCATGCTACACTGCAGGCTGTTTTCTAGCGTTGCTACAAGGCCCTAGTGAACTCACGGTAACTGCAGTGGCCGGTGCGCGCGTGAGATGATTTGTCGGCTGAACAGGCAGACTGGCCCCAAGTCAGTGTGCCGCCCTCACAAGGGATGTACAGTAACATATCCCACACGTGACTGGAGGCAGGAGGGCAGATGAGGCCTAACCGACCGAGTCCCTGTCCTCCACACACGGGGATGGTGGTGCTGGGGGCTGTTAGGGCGGGCTGTGGCTACAGGACTGGCGGAAGGCAATTAGCGAGCCCACTACTGGCTGCAATTATGTGCGTGCGGACATTTGATAAGTTGCGGCCGCCGCCTGCATGCGACCTCTGCCATAATTATAAATAATGTTGCCATAACTGTACCTGAAACACTGCAACTTCACAAGAAGGCCGGTGGGGTCTGGTCTATCGCGTCGGGAGGGATCACACAATGTGAGGCAGTCTATTTTGCGAGCGCGAGCTGCCATACCCATTGTTGCATAACTTAGTGCAGTCCATAGAGAGAGACTGTGAGGCGCCCGCACGCGCCGCAGGAGTCAGGAGCCGGACAGTAGTTCCAAAGTAAACTCCCCGCCTTCCGCAGGCGCAGCAGGACGTGACGTCACCCGGCGGCGCCAGGTATGGCTTTATGTCATTGGGGCTCCCCTGCCTGTGATGTTAGTAGCCTTTGCACACTACCGTGCGAGAGCGGAGAGACAAGCAGGGACATCATTTTCATACTTTGGAGCTGCCTAGCAGCTTTCTGTCATCTCACCACGAGGTGCACTTTCCACCATACGCGTCTTCGTGTAAATGCCCAGCATGAGTTCACATGTGCACATATGTGGTGTAATATTGCAGAGTCTCACGGCGGGTGTCACCCCATGAGGATGGTGTCACCCGGTGCGGTCCGCACCCCCGCACCCCTCTAGTGACGCCACTGCAAGGGGTGTGCAAATGAGAGACATGACAGCCATCATTTTTGACAGCAATTATCTGGCAACAGGGCTGAAGGTGAGTCTCAGAACGCTACTGTAAACGTCATTTACCTTTGTTGACAGGAATTTGGGAATTACAAAAATAGGCCTGTTGCTCGCAAATATTGCATTAAATTAGTTTTTTTTATATCTGAGCTACTTGATAAACAAGCATTTGCAATGCAATCGATTTCCCGTTTGGGACCTTATAAGTATTTAGAGATGCAGCACATTATCCTGGGTGCTACCACATCTACTGTTCTGTAGCATAGCACTGTAGAAGTACTTGCAGTTTTATAGCAGTCTGCCATTCCTGCCAGAACAGGGTGTGAAGGCCATAAACGTAAGCAGTAGTCCATTTGGATCTCCTGAAATCACAGGAAGCGCTTGTCTGTTTGCTGAAATGTTGTAGCCCATTTTAAGCACTGGAGGGAAGGAAAACCGTTCACATACTGGGCAGCAAACACTTGCGCATGTATGCACCCCTGTGTGATGAGAAAAGTGTCCCAGAATGGCAGAGGCCATCAGCTGTGGTCATCAGGTGCCATCATTTGTGAAAATGTACATCAGTATGTTCCACTGCTGCTCACACAGTGGGGTTGGCAACATACCCCCAAGAGCAACAAAACACCGAGAAGAAATGCAGGAGGGCATGTGAGCCTGCAGGGCAGGAAACAACAAGAGGCACTTTATGCATGTCCACGGGCAGTCAGACCTGGCTCTAGCAGCTGCAGTGCAGTGCTTCAAGTAAGAGAACCAAAAACGAGGTGCAGGCTGGGGACAGAGGGCCGTGGGAGGGGGATTTATGTAATGACATTCACTGAAAGAGCCCGCAGGCCAGGGCAGTGTGGGCAGCTGCCCAGGGCCTCACACTCTGCCTACCAGGATGGGCCCCCCCGCACAAGGGCAACACCCCACCAGTCCTCGTGTACCCCTGCCGATCAAAGTGAAAGAAATGCGTCTTTTTACAGTTGGGCTCATGGGAGCCCCCACACCCATCCTGGGACCTCCAAAGAATGGTGTGGGAAGGCCTAGGAGAAGGGGACATCTCTCCGGCAGCTGCCCATTCAGAAACTCTGCAGGACTCCCATTGTCTGCACTTTAGCCCACACAGGTTTAACTGTTAGCCCCCAAGCAATTCTCACACCTTCAGTCCATAATGGACTGTAAAAGAGGTGCTTGAGGGTGACTAAGAGAAGGAGCTGAGGCCAGGTGGAGCCTGCACTAAGCAGCTTCCCGGACCCCAGAAGGTGTCACTTAAGTCAATTTCAGGGGGTCATGCGCATTCTCTTTTGCCCAGGGCCCCGAAAATTTTAGAACCGGCCCTGCCGCAGGCAACGCCCTCACCATATGTTAGAGCTGTAGATACTCAGCTATATAGTTGAGAAATGTTTTTAAATCACTGTTGAAAACTTAGTGTGAATCGTGTCCTACCACGTATGAGGGTAGTTCACTAAGGTGTCTGTGAAGGTAAGCATTTTAAAAGACTGGTGGCAGCGCCGACGGAATAACCATTTGGGAGGATGTGAAAGCAGGGCATAAGAGAGGGCGGGGAGGGGGTGGAACAAACAGGGCAGGAGGTGTACTGACACCGTTTAAAAGAACACTGTGTCGAGATTGTATATATATATCTATATACATCTATATATATCTATATATATATATATATATATATATATATATATATATATATATATATATATATATATATATATATATATATATATATATATATATATATATATATATATATATATATTCTCCAACACCGCTCCCGGCTATTCCTCGTCTCTGATTACGGCGAGCCTGCGTGGGTGCCGGACACCCTATTGTACAAAACCAAGGTTCCCCCTCTAAGAAGAACGACACAGGCTGCCTTTGGATGCTTCAAGTGGATTTATTTAGGGCACAGAATCGGCAGCTCCCTACCGACGCGTTTCGCCACTAAGAGTGACCAAGCCTTAGTGGCGAAACGCGTCGGTAGGGAGCTGCCGATTCTGTGCCCTAAATAAATCCACTTGAAGCATCCAAAGGCAGCCTGTGTCGTTCTTCTTAGAGGGGGAACCTTGGATATATATATATATATATATATATATATATATATATATATATAGGTTTCTTTATCTTCAAAACCCCACCCCGAGTCTGTGTGTCTCATTTTCAATTTAAACCTCACCTACCCCCAACAGACACAGCTCCTACCATTGGCAATCCGATGTGGAAGTCAGGGAATGTTTGGGCTGCCAACAACGAGTGCAGTAGTGGATTAATCATGCAACTGAAGAACTGGAGAGTCCAAGGATAGTCAGGCGCTACCATGCATGAGCGCAGTCAAAGGGAGGAGACCAAACAAACCAGCCCATGGAACCCTAACAAGCAGGAGCACGGCAGTGTACTGATGCGTGAAGCTGATCTTACAGTGATAATGAATTCAGAATTGAGACCGTTCGTGGGAGTAAGAGTGCTTGTGGGCAGTTCACTAGACTACATGCCACAAAAGGGGAAATCCAGGTGCCCCCAGGGGTGGAGTATGAGGTAAAGGGGAAAGAGCCAGGGCAAAGGGGGAATTGAAAGGAACACATAAAGAACTACAGCCTAAGGAAACTGTAGTTGCCCGGTGCTCCTGAACTAAAAATGGAAGTGAAGTATCGGGAGTGCCACCAATAAGGAGTCAGGAAGATATGCTGACACTCAGATGTGCTAACATGGAGGTGTGGTGGACTTACACCCACCCCAGGCCTTCCTCTCATTGACTCACCTTCATTGGAGCAGGACCTTGGACCCTTGGCTTGACCCTGATATATCTTTGAAAAAGTATATTTGAGAATTAGTTCAGACATGTGGCTAGCAAACATACGCCGTAGCCTCCTATCTGTATATTTAAAATAGTGCATCTACGAACATAGCCATTATGCTATTTTGCAAAGACGAGGTAAGCTCCATTCCTTCACGGCAGTTGCCAGGTTGCCTCATCACCTGACTTCAGCTAGTGCAGAAAAAAGTATACATTGAAGAGTGGACTGTTCTGATACATTATCGCAAGGACATAATACCAAATTTTTGGACCAACAATTTAAATCCGGGAACGTAATCATTCATAAAAAGGTGCCCCCCTAAATCTTGTCAGTAGCATGCGTGAATAGCAGCTTTGCACCGTAATCTAATATTGCTAGATACCCTGCCCTTGGAGATCAAATGGTTCTCCAAGACTGATATTTTGCTTTTCTCATCCATCCATCGTTTACTCTCTAGAAAATGCAAGCAAATGCGCTTTAACTTCTTCCTAGAGACTATCGCTAAACCTTCCGGGGAGTCAAAAACTCTTTACATAACTAAACCAGAGAATCTTTGAAGCCCCCTCTAAGCTTAAACAATCCAGTATTATGTCCCTATTCAGGCCTGTCTCATGAGTTGACCACACTTTGTGCCACAATAAAATGGGATCAACTTTAATTAGGTCTGAGATGTAATGTATGCCTAGTTCTTGATGGCACACAAACGTAGAAGTGGAGTGAGGGACAGCTAATAAATAACAAATGAATTTATATTTGCAGAGCCTTATGATATTGGCTTCAGTTATCCCCCATAATCCTGCACCATATGTTGCCGTGGACACACATTTGGTTTAAAATATGTCCACTTGTACTGGGACTGGGCGACCCCCCAGTTTATTAGCAAAGTTTCGAACAGCCCCAATCGCTCTTGAAAATGTTAATTGTCCTGTCTGCACTGCCGAAGACCAGGTCCCCTTTTTGTTAAATTTGATTCCCAGGTATGAGAATGTCTCTGCCGTAGCAATTTTTGAACCTGAAAGAAAAATCTTGCATTTTATGATCTTCTTTGTAGTACAGCACATGGTGAAGGTCTTGCTTATGTTTATCTTTAGGCCTCTATCACTCATGTACTGTGAAAATTTAGTCATTGATCTTTGAAGGCCAACTTGTGTCCGAGCCATAATTACTGCATCATCTGCATATAAAAGTATGGGGACTGGGGTATTCCTAATTCTGGGATAGTCATGCTGATCTTCCATAAGGTGGGATGCTACACTATTTATATATAATTAAATAGGAAAGGTGCTAATATGCATCCCTGCCTTACCCCCTTTTTTATATCAAATTTAGAGGTGCATTCACCCTTATTTCCATACCGCACCCTAGCCCCAGCCCCCCTATATAATTCCGTTATAAAAACTAGCAGTTCTGGTTCAACTCCCAGTTGCAATAATACGGACCACAATTTCTTGTGGTTCAGACAATCAAAGGCCGAACTTAAATCTACAAAACATAAGAATACATTTTCTTTTTTAGCCATTGCGTACTTAGATATTATCAACGCTAAATTCAGGCCTTGCTCCGTAGTGCAGAGTCCTGCCCTAAACCCATATTGAAATTATGAGAAGATGCCTTGGTCTTCCATCCAGGTCTGCAGCCTACTAAGTATAACTCTCCCGGCAACCTTCATCAGTGAATCCAGTAAGAAAATTGGTCTATAACATTTTAGGTCACTGGGTCGCCTTTTTTAAAAATAGAAATCACTATGGCCTCTTGCCATGTGTGAAAAAACCCATGTTTGTTACAGCTGTTTAAGACATTGGTTAAAAGTGGGACCCATAATTCTATGTTGGATTTGTGTACATCTACTGGGACCCCATCCGCTCCTGGTGCTTTCCCAGCAGCACTATCTTTGATAGCCAATTGAACTTCTGTTAATGAAAATTCAACATTTAGAGGGAAGGTTTTTTGAGCCATATCCAGAGCTCCAAGTATTTGTTCAATGCTCTCGGTCTCATTTAGAACATCTGCCTTGTAAAGCTCGCTGAAATGTGTTTTCAGTAATTGCCACTTCTATTGTATTTGATTCTTTATCTACAAAGAAAAGGGCGTTTACGGCCTTCCAAAACCCGGTATTATCTTTGATCATACAGGCTTGATGTAACGCTTGCCAGGCTTCTTGCTTCAACTCTCTTTTACGTTTTTTTACTGCCTGTTGATAAGCAGTTCATGCAGATCTTACAACTGTTTGATTTTGTGGCACCCTTTTTAAGGATGACATTAGGGGCCAGATGTAGGTAGCCCTTTACCGATCGGAATCGGCCGAAAATACCGATTTTCGGCCGTTTCCGATCGGTAAAGGGCTATTGAGATGTAGGGGCACATTTTCGGTAATTTTACCGAATCGGTATCATTACCGAATCGGTAAATTTACCGATTCGGTAATATGTACCGAATCGGTAAAATAATTACCGATTCGGTAATATTTACCGATTCGGTAAAATTACCGAAAATGCAATGTAGGTAGGCAATGTACCTTGTGCACATGGCTTACAGAATCGGTATTTTACCATGGAATACAAATCCATGGTAAAATACCGATTCCGGTGTGCATGCACATGTGTGCATGCACACCTATGTCATGTGACAGGCAGACCTGCCCTTAGGGCAGGTATGCCTGCCACATGGCACCTGTGCCTGTTTAGGGGGTGCCAGGGGGTGTCAAAGTGACACCCCCTGCACCCTTGTGAAAATCGGTATTTACCGATTCGGTAAATACCGAATCGGTAAAGCCTATTGATTTCTATGGGCTTTGAAGCCCATAGGAATCAATAGGCTTTACCGATTCGGTATTTACCGAATCGGTAAATACCGAATTTTACCGATTCGGTAAAAGGGAACATCTGGATTCCCTACATACCAACCCCTCACATTTACCGAATCTTAATTACCGAATCGGTAAAATTCGGTAATTTTCGGTAATTAAGATTCGGTAAATGTTACTTACCTACATCTGGCCCTAGGTGTGCATGTGTTTTGCTGCACTCTGAGTTGAACCATCTTTCTTCATTAATCCTGTCATGTCTCTGTGGCCTTATTAGGAGATTTTGAATTTCCTCCGTAATTGTGAGGAAAGCCTCACTAACTTTAAAATTAGAGGGCATATTACCAAGCAATAGCGATAATTATCGCTATTGCTTGGTTAGCGGGAAAAATTTACCGCTGAGCTGCGGCGATTTTTACCGCAAATAAACCTTGGTATTACCAAGGTTTATCTCAAATGTGATAAAAATCGCCGCAATGCATGAATATCGCTGAAAAGTCAGCGATATTCATGCATTACCGAGCTAATGCTCTTAGCCATGTTATCCACCTCCCATTGGATAACATGGCTAAGAACTGCTCAGGGCAGGTGTTAGCTTTTGGAGATATTCACGCTTAGCGCGAATATCTCCAAAAGTTGGTAATAGGAGATAGCGATGTTAGCGACTGTTTTCAGTCGCTAACATCTTGGCACGCCCACTTTGCATGTCATTAGTGATAAATATCACTGACATGCAAAGTGGGGCCCAAGATGGTCGCTATCTCCTAAAAGCTGTCACTAACCGGTGTTAGCGACAACTAGGTAATAGGGAGATAATTTTATCTCCGCTTTCTTGGCTTTTAAAGCCAAAAAAGCGGAGATAAACCCCCTTGATAATATGCCCCTTGATTTTTACCCAGAGAGGCATATCTCAAATTCCCTCTGTTTGTTTTGAATGAGGTTTGCAAGGAAGGCCACTGGTTCTATTTTATTCAATTTCAAGGAATATCCATTCTTCTTTGCTAGGCTTAGTTTGTAACTGTATAAATTCTCAGTTAAATTATTTACTTTGTCCCTTGTCCCTGCAAAGAAAAGGGATAAACTACTTGGATAATGGTCACTCATGGCTATTTCACATATATTGTAATTGAGAATGCGACTAAAATGCTGCTTAGATAATAAGGCATAGTCTATTATAGATTGACATCCCCTCCCGATGAAAGTTGGCTTAAAAGGGACCGGTGGGGAACATAGTTCATTTATGAAGCCCAAATCTAATTGGAATATTATATCATTTAAATAGTTACCCAAAATGGGAAAAATGTGCACTAACATCCTCTCTGTCAGAGCCCAAACCGCAAATATTCAAGTGGCTATATGGACAAAGAAGAGAATTAAAGTCCCCCACCCATATGCCACAGCTGTCACCTGTCTGATTTTCTTCAATGCAACTCAAAGTTTGGGAAAGATCCTCTAGAATATTTCTAATCTCTGGTTTGAGGGATATTATTATAGAAATTTACCAGAACTATTTTTTGGTTTCTCCCGTCCGTCATCAACAATATCTGATAGTATTCAGACCTTGGTTCAAACTTTACTGTTATGCTACCTAAAAGATTTGATATATAGGTACAAAGGTCCCCCTTGTTTCTTCCCCTTATCATGTGAGTAGCTGGTGCATGGAAAGTACAGGAGCCGTTTATATGAAAGGCGTCTGTGGCCCAGGATTCCTGTAGACATATGATTGAGAATTCTTGGATGAAAGTTAGACAGTCAGTATCACCAATCCTGCCCGATAACCCCGCGATTTTCCCGGACATCAGTCTAATACTATCAGACATTTCTATGTTTTTGTCGATGGACCTGTTGGTTTTCTGCGAGGATATATCAACGGGGATACCTCCATTTTCTGTCTCTATAGTTTTACCCTCTACCACAGACACTTCCAGCTCATCCTCAATGCTAATAGCTTGGGTAATCCTATCAAAAACATGTTTTCCCAGGGTATTGTCAATATTTTTAGTTTCATCACACTTTTTACCCAAGTTATTTAGTGTGGCAATGTTTGTAGGCAGCCAGTCCACCATTTCAAGTGTACTGTATCTGTTATTAGTTGAGAAACCCATTACCTGTCCCGGATCCTCAAAAGCTATTTTGTTTGTGGGATATCTGATTCCTGTGCTCACCTCCAGGCAATTTCCCTGCAAAGGATATTTTGATCAGCCCATTTCTAGACTATAGAAATAGGTAAGATCAAATGGCTGTATCTTAGTATGTGTCATATAATGCCACTCATCACATATATATCGAGGAGCTTGCCCATCTCTGAAGTTTATAATATTGCAATCTCCTTGGATGTTTTTTCTGCTTCTCCCTACCCAGCTAACTCTCCGTACAAACAAAATCTTACTGTGGATGTGTGGGGGTAAGGGTCTATTAGTATTGAGCCAGGGCGTCATCTTGTTTTTCAGTTCTACAAAAAATTCTAAGTTACCTTTCCCTAATTCAGGGACTCCTGTCAGAACAACGACATAGGGGGTAGATTCTGGGGGAAACTATAGTTGGAAACAAACAGGCTTCTTCATCAGATGTACCACTACGATTTCCCCGCTTTGGTGTAACTTTCATTTTTCCCCCACCTACCAGTTGGCTCAAGTCCCCTTTTCCTGAAGTTTTTTCAACATTGTTCGTACACTGAACACTTTTCAACCTTTTTTGTAATAGAGCTGTTGTTGGATCACAGCCGGGGATTTGAGGTATTGGAGATAAGGCCTTTGTTTTTCTTGTCTCTTTTAATAGGGCGGATTTCTCATGAGTCACTGGTAGAGTTGTTGACTTAGACTTTTTATTTAACTCGAGATTCGATAAAGTCAACTGCTCAAGTTTTTTCAATCTCTCTTCCATGTGCTTTAATCCATCCGTGATGGGCCTTATAGAAGATGTTAGAATCTCACCTAGTTTTGCCCAAAAACTTTCCCCCGGAAGCGTAAAAGGGAAAACTGTCACGTTAGCAGGAGTAGAGTCTGATCCCACTAAATGTGTCCCAGCGATAGCTTGAGTAATAGAAATAGGGTCAATTTTATCAGCTAGTAAAGTCTTGTGTTGCCTGCCTTTTTTAGTAGCCCCTGCCCTCTTCTGTTTGGGTATTGCTCCTGGTGTAGTACCCATTGAAAGAATGACACCCCCTTTTTCAGCTAGTGTTTGTGCTTGAGTTGATTCTCAGTCAGGCAAGGTTATAGCTGGGTCTTTTATGTTTGACGACTCTGTTTTTATGGTTTTATTAGCCCTGATAGTAGTGAGATCATCAGCTATGTCGCTGATTAAGTCCATAGCAACTGAGTCATTGGTTGTATTGATATCTACACATCCCTCTGGACTGTTGGACAAGACGATATTACCCAGAGGGGACAGCTTATTGGATGATAGATCCAGAGAAAGGCGGCGTTCAGTTAAGTCAATTTCCTGGGCAGCTCTTATGATAAAGTTATCTAGGGTTCCAGTCACAGAGCCCCCACGTATAGCAGTATTCCCTCTTGCTGGGTGATCAGCCATGATAAGTTAGAATGAGCACGAAAAACAAATACAGTTTTGAATTAGTGCACTTACTGATTGTATTTGTCTGTCCCAGTTGTTAGAGAGGTGGCCCAGCCCAGCCTCTCAGGCCCCGAACGGGCTCAAACGGGCCCGCCCTTGGCCCAGGCTTAGCCCGGCGCTGCCTGCACGCGGCCTGCTACGCGGGGCCTCTTGTCACCTTTAAGCGCCTCCGGCCGCAGAATTGGCAGCAGCGGCTTCCGCCACAAAGGATCCCGGGAGTTGTAGTCTCCCTCCGCACAGCGGCCGCAAAGATGGTGTGCTACAGCGGCGGGAGGGAGGGAGAACAAGGCAACAAACAGAAGTCGGCAGGTCAGGAGGACCAAGGTAAAGCGTCTTTTCCCCGTAAAAAACAATATCCAGAGAGCACCCGCTCCACCGGGGCTCTCGTCACTTTTAAGCGCCTCCGGGGCAGAATTGGCAGCAGCGGCTTCCGCCACAAAGGATCCCGGGAGTTGTAGTCTCCCTCAGCACAGCGGCCGCAAAGATGGTGTACTGCGGCGGCGGGAGGGAGAACAAGGCAACCAGCAGAAGCCGGCAGGTCAGGAGGACCAAGGTAAAGCGTCTTCTCCCCGTAAAAAACAATGTCCAGAGAGCACCCACTCCACCGGGGCTCTTGTCACTTTTAAGCTCCTCCGGGCGCAGAAATAGCGGCAGCGGCTTCCGCAGCAAAGGATCCCCGGAGTTGTAGTCTCCCTCCGCACAGCAGCCGCAAAGATGGTGTGCTGCGGCAGCGGGAGTAGAACAAGGCAACCAGCAGAAGTCGGCAGGTCAGGAGGACCAAGGTAAAGCGTCTTCTCCCCGTAAATAACAATGTCCAGAGAGCTCCCGCTCCACCGGGGCTCTCGTCACTTTTAAGCGCCTCCGGGCGCAGAATTGGCTGCATCGGCTACCGCCGCAAAGGATCCCGGGAGTTGTAGTCTCCCTGCACACAGCAGCCACAAAGATGGTGTGCTGCGGCAGCGGGAAGGAGAACAAGGCAACCAGCAGAAGTCGGCAGGTCAGTAGGACCAAGGTAAAGCGTCTTCTCCCTGTAAAAAACAATGTCCAGAGAGCACTAACTCCTCCGGGGTTCTCGTCACTTTTAAGCACCTCCGGGTGCAGAATTGGTGGCAGCGGCTTCCGCCGCAAAGGATCCCGGGAGTTGTAGTCTTCCTCCCCACAGCGGCCGCAAAGATGGTGTGCTGCGGCGGCGGGAGGGATGAGGTTCCGTGACAATTATAAGTGGTGTTTTCGACTCGTTCGAATATGGACGAGTTTGGTATCTATGAACCGCAAATGACGAGTTTAGTGAGTGTACGTGTTTTCGTTACGCTGGTCTGAACCGTTTGTCTCATTCGTGGGTTTCTTCATCTGAACCCACGGGTTCCATTTTAGATACGGCATCCATTTTGTCTCTTGCCCTCAAGAAGCCAGTGAACGGACACTGTCCCCTTCGTGACCCTGGGATTCCCAATCTCTTGCGGAAGACACATGTTCCTTTGAGGGTGTCGTTATGACGAGGGGGATGATACTGCAAAGGCAGATGGCCCCGCTCGAGGCTCATCTTGCCGTGCCGGTCTATTGTTTCAGCCGTACATTAATTAGGCATGTCTCCTTTGATCCTGCAATCGTGTTTCCGATATCGCCCCCTACACTCTTTTCAATCTGTTGTCTATCTTTGTCTTCCCTTGCACCTGTTTCTGACTCTTCCTTAACTCGTTTACAGCCGGAATGGAATGTACTCAATGGTGGGATAATGTACTTTTACAGTTGGGAACGGACGATGCTACTGTAATTATGTTCCGGGACCCTGAATACATGAAAGCATCCCTTTTGAAGTTTACTGTGGGAACTGAGTTGTAACCTTTTGTTCGCCATGTTATGTTATGACAGAAATCTGTATAAAAAGAGCGGTCCACAGTTGCAATTTGAAGCAGTCTCCTAGAACCTACATGCGTTGTACTTCTTGTGACTTCTGTGTTCCCTGCAGTAAATAAACCTCGATCTTTGACGCCGAAGGAAGTGTCCCGTGTCTCTGTCATTTGTACGCCGGAACAGGTAACCCACGAAGGTTTCAGGTGTTGTCCCCTGGCACCGCTGGGCCTTAGAATAGCCCAGTCCTTCAGTTGGCGCCCAACGTTGGGCGACATCAGCGGTACCGGTCCAAAGCCCGACGATCGTGAGGAAATTCGTGTGAAATCTCCGAGGGAAGGTGCACCCCGCTTCATCGATCCTGTTGTCGAAACAAATGGCCCAAAGACTTTTCCCGCGAAGATACCCGCCTCCTGACGGCTGCGACGGACTGATGCCCTGACTGTCGACCTGTTTTGGCGCCTGGCGTAGTCCTTTGTACAGCGAGACGATAGACGGGCCTTCCTGGTGAAGCCATTGTTCTTTCAGTTAAGTATTTGTGGGTCTCTCCCAGAGTCCTTGGTTGTTGTTGGTGCTTGGTTGTTTGCATGGTTCCATTGCATTTGTGGTTCTTAGTATTTGGTTCTTAGTTGTTGGGTTTTATTTGACGATTGCAATTGCCAAAAACCGAGGGTTTTGCATTTTTGCGAGGACATCGTAATCCGATACCCCTTGACGTTTGTGAAACTCGGTTAGTGTGCATGATGCCTGGCCGTAGTACTTTGTTTAGTTGCTTTAAATATTGTGGTGCGGATTCCCGATTGGAGGACTCATGTCCGATACCTCCAGTTGGAACTCCGGTCTATGAGTTATATGGTCGACATGGAGTGGGTCCTATCGCATATAATGATTGCTGGGTCCGCTACACTAAAGATGACGGTGTCCTTAGTTGGCCACCTCATGGTAGTTTCAAAACAGCAATTTTGGATAATCTAGAAGCAAAATTGTTCAAAAAGAAGTCTAGGCCGGCCATGTTTGATTCCTTTCGGTTATGGTGTAAAGAGGCCAAGCAGAAAGAAATCAAACAGCTTAAAAGAAATAAGAGGGAAGGTATCGTTACGACGATGAGAAATGCAGAGCAGTTTCAGCGAGACAAAGAAGAGAAGGAAAAGGAAGTTTTTGATAGACTACAACGTATGGCGGTGGATAAGTGTTATCCCGTTTTACCGTCGAGTACTGATAAGAAGGGAGAGGAAGCAGTAGAGGACCCTTTGTTGTCCTACCTACTGAAATCGCCACCTCCATACGCACAGGATACTACAGCCCCTGTGGTTCCTCCTGTTCCTCAACCCGTTGTTCCGGCAGCTGCTGGTCAGCCTGTCGCTGGTCCTGTTCTTCCGAATCCTCTTGTTCCTATTCCTTTACCTGCTCCTGTTCCTACTGCTCCACTGCCTATACCTTCTCAGTCTACTGTTCCCGCTACTTCTGCTCTTTTGGCTACTCCTACTGCTCCTACTGCTCCTGTGTTTAGCCCTCATGTTGTTGCCCCTGTACTTCTCTCCTCTTCTCCGTCTGTTCGTAGTCGCATACCTAATGCGGTTGCTAATCTTTACTCTCCTTTTGGACCGATTCTTGGGTACGATGTTTCTGATGTCCCTCAAAGACGAAGTCAACTTCCTGGTGGTAGGGAACGTGATATGTTAATCACAATGGCACGTCATTGGATTAGGTATCCCACTAAACATACCCGCGCATAATTTTTGAGACATTTTCTCAATTCAATGAGCCTACACAGAGATTTGTGTTTGAGGAAATGTGTAAATGTTTACGAGAAGTAATGGATAATGATGAGGTAGACAAAGTGCCGCCCGACGTAACTGAACTCCAGCATCAGTTTTCGAGTGGTATGATTGTGGGTGGTAATGTTCGACGTGCCGTAGAACATCTTCTATCTTTTCGGCCTACTGTACTCCCTCGAGCACTGTTTAAGGACAAAACTGAGGAATGGATGGCTACACCTGGTCAGTATCCCATGCGAGAAGTTCCCCCAGTGTGGATGCCTGGTAATCCTGCTGCTAACCCTGCGATTTTGCCACACTTCCAGAGAGTTTGGATACACCTCCCATGGAAGCGATCGGAAGTTTTGCAGGTGAAACAATCTTTGCCTGACCCCCGCAAAAATCCAGCAGGATACTATAAGGAGTTATCCCAACTTGTGGATGCTACTATCATGAACCTTGCCGATATCGACATGTTATTCGGTAATGTAGTACCTCAACCAATTTGGGCGAAAATACGTCAAGAGAATCACGCAGCTGAGTTAGGCGGTGATTGGGCTGCACTTGTAGCGGCTGACGCGTTGCAGGTTGGTGGGGCTAAGCCTGAGAAGTTAATTACGCCTTTGCCCCAGAGAATCATTACACTTATGAAGACACTTATGCCAGCAATGAAGGTTAATTGGGATAAACTGTCTGCGTGCAAGCAAAAGAAGGACGAGAGTGGCTCCGATTTCTTTACGAGATTTGAGGAGGCATTCATCGATCATAGTGGTCAGGATATGAGCACCGAGGGAGGTCAGCGGTTGTTTGTTGATAAATTTGTATCGAATTTGTTGCCTGACCTTAGCAACAAATTAAAAAATTCTGAGAGTTCGTGGGCTGTTTCCACCTCTGCTCAGATATTAGCCACGGCTCAATATTACGAAAATAGGGAGAAGGAGGAAAATGATCGTGCAGATAAGAAAACAAAGGATCTCAAAACGAAGGTTTTGTTACAACAAGCGTATCCTCCACGCTCGAATCAGAATGACTCTCGGCAGCAGAATAGATCACAATCACAATTTTCTGGGTCGCAGTCGCGTAATGACTCTTCCACGCCGAGATCTATGCTCGGATATAATCAATGTGCGTACTGTAGAGGTGAGGGTCATTTGAAGTTTGACTGTCCGGTTTTGCGCAACCGAAATAGTGGTGGTTCGGCTCGAGGAGGTCGTAGTGGTCCTCAACAGGCTTCGCGTGGTAGAGGTCGTGGTGTTACTCAAAATCAAAATGAGCGTTCTAATAATTCATCAGATTCAAATAATTGCTTTGATCAGCGTGGTTCATCGTCAGGTAGATCTGCACAGTATCATGTGGACGACTGTTACGTCGAACATGATATTGATGACGGTAACTACTAGGACAGCCACAGACAAAGAGAGGGAGTAGTATCAGTTCTGGTTGATCAGAGAGGGCCTTACGTCGCAGTTCCATCATGCATTCGAAACTCCCTGGCGCACCTTTGTCTGGCTTAACGAATGTTTCCGTTGGATTCTCTGGCGCCCCCGTTAGCAATCCGGTTTCTTGCCCTTTGCCCCTCACAATTGGGCCTTGTGAGCTGAAAGCTCCTTTGATTTTGACTACTGGTTGTGGTGAGAATCTTTTGGGCTTGGATTTGCTGAAACGGTTATATGCGACCCTGTACTGTTCTCCTGCGGGAGTGGAGCTTACTTTGGGTCAGAGAGTGATCTCTCCTATGTATTTGTCAACAGATAAGCTCCCACCGGAATTGAGTTCCCTTCCTAAGTCTTTGTGGGCTACAGGTCCCAATGATGTGGGCCTGCTGGACATATCACCTTATGTTGTCCAATTGAAATCGAATGTGCGAATGCTACGTATTCCCCAGTATCGTATCTCTCTTGATGGTGAACGAGCATTGTTAGCGATCATCTATGACTTGATGGTTATCGAGGAAACTCGGGGAAACGTGTGTAATAGTCCTGTGTTACCTATTTTGAAACGCACTGATCCATCCAAGCCTCCTGTTTATCGTTTTGTTATTGATTTACGGGAGGTAAACAAAATTGTGATTCCACAATTTCCTGTGGTGCCTGACATTACGGCTTTACTGACTCTGATTCCAGCCTCTGCTTCTTGGTTCTCAGTGATTGATCTGAAGAATGCTTTCTTTAGCATTCCGATTGCTGAGGAAAGCAGAGATCTATTCGGCTTCTCATTAGGAGGTCGCAGCTTCAGGTTTAAACGCTCTCCTCAGGGCTACTGTGAGAGTCCATCGATATACAGCCAAGCCCTGAAGAGTCAACTTGATGCGTTTGTGTTACCGACTGGTGCGGCCTTGATCCAATATGTCGATGACTTGCTTGTGGCTGCTGATACAAAAGAGATCTGCAAAACTGCTACAGTATCGCTGTTACAGCATCTCTGTGACTTACATCACAAGGTGTCACCTTCTAAACTGCAATATTGTTGTCAAGAAGTAACCTATCTAGGCCATTTATTGTCAAAGGAGGGAAGAAGGTTGACCCCAGAGAGAATTGCAGCGATCGCTCGAATGACTGTGCCAACAACTCAGAGAGATGTGCGTGCCTTTCTAGGTATCACGTCATACTGCAGGCAATGGATTCCAAATTTTTCATTGCTAGCAAAGCCATTGGTAGCCCTCACGTGCAAGGATGTCCCGACTCCTTTGCCATGGAATTATGACCCTCTACTCCAAGTTACGTACTCTGATTTATTAAAGGCTTACAAACGGTCGATCATCTCGGCCAAATTATCTTATTTCTCTCAGAAGGTCTTGACCTCGGCATCCAAGACCAAAGAAATTTTTTCTATTGTAGCTGAGCTCTCCCTTCCTGATCGGGTCACCCCTCAGCCCCTTCCCACACAAGCACTGTGTAACTCTCTTAACACTTTTTTCTCCGACAACATTTCTGCGATTAAAAATAACATTCCCCCCACTACTCTGCCTCATGATTCTGTTCTCCCCCCCCCGAATCCCCACTTGTTCTCTAAATTTCCCCCTATCTCCCTGGACACTTTTCTCTCATTGCTTCAGACGGTGAGCTCCGGCTCGCCTAACGATTGCTGCCCCACGTCCATCTTAAGAGCTGCTTTCGCGGCTTGCCCCGGTCCCCCTCTTGATCTCTTAAATCAATCCCTTCTGTCAGGCTCTGTCCCTAATGCTTTTAAAAGCGCTGTGGTGGTTCCCATCTTAAAAAAACCGGGCCTTGACCCCTCCACGTTAGCCAACTACCGCCCCATCTCCCTCCTCCCTTACTTAGGAAAGGTCTTAGAGACCTATGTCACCCGCTGCCTCAGTGCCTTTATCGAGGAAACTCATTTCCTCGACGACCGACAGGCTGGGTTCAGACCCGCCCACTCCACTGAGGCAGTTGTGGTGGCAGTCATGGACACACTGAAACAGGGAGCTGACAGGAATCTGTCCCAGGCCCTTGTACTCTTAGACCTCTCAGCCGCTTTCGACACGGTCGACCATGGTATCTTGGTCGACCGTGTCAGAAATGCTGGCATTTCTGGCTCGGCCCTGTCATGGGTGGTATCTTTTCTTCATTCTCGTTTTCAATCTGTCTGGCTTTCTTCCTTTTCTGCCCCTCTATCCTCTCTTTCCTGTGGTGTTCCCCAGGGTTCTGCTTTATCCCCGCTTCTGTTCAATCTTTATATGCAGCCTCTTCTTGTCTCCCTTCGTCAGTTTTCACTTATTGCTTTTACCTATGCAGATGATCTGCAGCTTATTTTTCCTCTCAATTCTTCTCCCTCCTCCTGTTCTAATTTTCAAAATGCCATGCTCTTCATCTATGAGTGGATGAACCTTAGTCAACTTAAGCTCAACCCCAGTAAAACGGAGCTGGTGGTGACCGGTGGTTCTCCTACTCCCTGGTCTCCCAACTTCTGGCCTGTAGCTTTGGGTTCCCCTCCTTGTCCGGTGAACACAGTGAAGAGCTTGGGGGTCACTATTTCTAGTGACCTCTCAATGCGGCCTCACATTAACACTGTCACTTCGGCTTGTTTTTTCCACCTCCGCCGAATCGGGAAGATTCGCAGGTTTCTATCTCAAGAGGCCCTTATTCTTGTTATCTTGGCCCTCATCACCTCACGTCTAGATTATGCCAACTGTCTTTACGTGGGGGTCCCTGCCTGCCATCTTTCCCGACTTCAACTGGTCCAGAATCAGGCAGCCAGACTAATTTTTCGGCAACCCAAACATCAGCATGTCACCCCTTTGCTGAAAACTTTGCTGAAAACTTTACACTGGCTCCCAGTTGCACAGCGGTGTGTTTTTAAAATGGCCTGCATCATTTTCAAATCCCTGTTTTCATGCGCTCCTGCCTTTATTTCTTCCTGTTTACTTGCCTATGTCCCTTCCCGTCACCTCAGATCCTCGGCTCACAACCTTCTGACCACCCCTAGGTTTAACCGCAAGAAACATGGAGGAGCTTCCTTCTCCTTCCTTGCTCCGGCTACCTGGAATTCCCTCCCTCTTGCCATTCGTCTGTCTACCGACTATCGTTGCTTTCGAAACTCTTTAAAAACTCACCTGTTCCGTTTGGCGCATGGCTAGCTGCCCGGCCCCTGTGTGTTCTCCTCCCACCCGGTCTCGAGCGCCAAGAAACCAATTGGTGTATGTGCGCGGTACCAAATCTTTTTTAATAATAATAATAATAATAATGGACTGAAGAGTGTCAGAAAACTTTTTCTGAATTGCGTGATGCGTTGTGTTCGGCCCCTGTGTTAGGTACTCCTGACTACAGCAAGCCGTTTACATTATACGTTCACGAGAGAGAGGGTTGTGCGTTGAGTGTCTTGACGCAGCAATTTGGCGGTAAGCAGCGTCCATGTGCATATTTTTCCTCGACCTTGGACCCAGTAGCTAGAGCATTGCCGAGTTGTCTAAGAGCGACAGCGGCAGCTGCGGTGTCCATTCGACAATCTGCAGGATTCAGAATGAGGCCACCGAAACTGAAAAGACTAAGTGGAAAGAAAGCACAGGAAAGTTAGATGCGCACGGATGTTGGATTGATTTGTCGGAGAATCAGAGATGGATGTTGCCGGATGCATATGTGCTAGCCGTTGTGACTATGGCTCACGGCTTGTCACATATTAGCGCGAAAGGTATCTGCAAGTTGCTGTCCCCTGTATGGAAGAATGATGGTATCGCTAAGTGTGCTGAGAGAGTGGTTAAGAATTGTATGGTATGCATGATGTACAATCCTGGCAAGGGCACTCCTACTCCACCTGGCCATTTTGCTCCTCCTACATGTCCCTTTGAGGTTATCCAACTGGACTTCATCCATATGGAGAGATGCAATAATCTGAAGGACGTTTTAGTTGTGGTTTGCGCATTCTCCAGATGGATCGAAGCCTATCCTCTCAAAGATAATACCGCCCTGTCCACAGCGAAAGTCCCACTGAAGGAATACTTTCCTCGGTATGGAATGCCACGGATTGTATGGTCAGATAACGGAAGTGAGTTTGTGGGGAGTGTGATGTAGAGTGTGTGTAAGGGCCTTGGAATTCGACAAAAATTCCATAGTGCCAATCATCCCCAGTCAGCAGGTTTAGTTGAAGGGTACAATGGTACTCTGAAACTGAAACTTGCTAAGATCCAAGCTACGACTGGTTTGTCATGGCCTGATGCCTTGCCTCTGGCTCTCTTGTCGACCAGGGCGACTGTACACTCTCGAGTAGGGCTTAGCCCATATGAGATTGTGTTTGGCCGTCCTGCGAATGTTGGGGAGTCCCTAGGCCTAGGGCCTTCGATAGTCTTGAGTACCCAATGTTAATTGATTATCTTCATGATCTGACTGCTAAACTGAGGTTAATTCATCAACAGGTCTTTGAAGCACTGCCGGCACAGACAGAGGGTCCTGGACATCGGCTCCAACCGGGTGACTGGGTGGTTATCCGTAATTTTGTCAGGAAGCGCAATTTGGAGCCGAGATTCGTGGGCCCGTTTCAGGTCCTCCTTGCCACAAGAACTGCAGTTCGTTTGGAAGGCCGGAAAAATTGGGTGCACGCCACCCACACCAAAAAGGTGCCTATACCTTTACCGGCAGATTCGTGGGTGAGGACAGGAATCGCCGCAACGGAAACAGAAACTCCAGTAAAATTTGTGCCGTTCAGTGATGCTCAACTTGTAGGAGACACTTCATTGCAGTCAGATTCATTTGTTGAACCTTCATCATTGGAAAACTCAAGACTTGAACAATCATTTGATCGACAGGACTCTGTTCCGCAACCTGAACAATTGTTCGAAGAGCAGACTCCTCCTGGGAGAAGCAGATATTTTCTTCGTTCTCATAACAAAGACTAATAAAGCACTTTTTGCTTTTTTTCCCCTTTTTGAAATTCATATTGCCCCTTATTGTCATTTTGAACATTATGAACAATTGTAGCCTCTATTAATTTTTGAGTTCTTTTCCACGTGTGTTTTTCCACAGCTAGGAGATTTTGTATTACACTTGAATGCTTGATTAAAGAACCTTGCATCCGGGTTGACCGTAGGGCCATGCGGGTACTTCCTTCTGTTTAGCAGGTTCCTGACACTAGGTCGGTACTTTTGTCGATTCCTGGGAACTCCTGGGAATTGATAATCGCTACTCAGAACGAAGTGCGTCAAGAACGTTGCGGACGGTTTTTAGAGGATGGAATTCTCAAAGTTGTCGGAAGTGGAGAAGACTCTAGCTCAAAGATCGACACTACACAGGGTTGTACGAACAAAATGCTTTCTGTTTCAGGTGTTCCTGCTGTTCTTAACTGTTTCCATGCTACTGGTGGGTGGAGTGTATTTTGGACTACAGTCGTTACTGCCTTCTGCTTTACCTACTTCTTCTTCTGAACCAAAATCCACTCCCACTATTTCTCCACATTCCTTTCATCCTCTACCCCAACACGAACAGGTTAGACGTGCGGAATTCATGAATAACTCTTTTGTCCAGCTTCTTCATCAACATCAGTTAGTGATGAACACTACTAACTGTTGGGTGTGTGGGTTAATGCCACATACCATGGATTGGGGAATTCCGTATTTGGTCCTTCCTTATAGTTCCCAAGGGTCAGCTCGAGCATTCCAAACTATGTTTCGTAGCGCACTAGATTCCTACCCCCATCGAGAGCTCCGCGCTGCAGATCATGGTCCTGGCCCGTACCCCAAGCCTTTGGCAAGAGCGATTGCTGACTTAGATAGAGATATTTTTGACGCATCGCTTATCCCAGAGGAAGAGGTGCGAGCATACAGGGATCTGAGTGAGGCTGAGTATGGCATGTCAGTGGGTGATAGACAGCTTAAAAGTTCGTATCCAATCTGGATCGTACCCCATCTCGGTAATTTCTGCTTGAAAGGTCTTGGCCGAAGCCCTCAAGCTCAGCTTGGGAGGAGTGCTTGCACTGAAACGTATGTTTTACCGACGTCCTCTTCCCCTGTTCTTTTGACTGCCAAGGGTACATACTTTGTATGTTACGCCCGCGCATATACATGGTTGCCTCGTGACTTCTAAGGCACCTGTTATATTGCGAATCTGTTGCCACCAACTTTCACGGTTGGGTCGGACTATCACAAGACTAGAGTTGTGAGAAGTGTTATCAGCGAAGAAGACACTGCCGGTCAAGAAGCAGGAGACTTCTTTAAGGGTTTCTTGCCGTTTTGGGGACCTATGATCAATAGTAGGAACCTGAGACAGTTGACTCGTGTGGTGGAATCAACTGCTAATATAACTGCAAGTGCCCTTGGTAATCTGACAGCAGAGCTTCAGGCGGACAGGCTTATGATGTTACAAAATCGTATGGTTTTAGACGTTGTCCTTGCAGATAGAGGTGGTGTATGTAAGGTGATCCATTCGAGTTGCTGTATTTTCATCCCTGATAACGCTCCAACTGTCTATCAAGCCATCTCGAAGTTGCATAAGATCTCCGAGTCCATACACGTGGACGTAGGTGATTGGACGCTACTAGGATGGTTTTGGGGCCTGATGTCGACGTGGGGTTGGAAGATTCTGATGATCATTGGGGTTGTTGTAGCATTTCTGTTCACTTGTTGTCTTTGTGTGCAGTGTGGTCCTGCCTTATGTGGCCTCTGTGCTACGACGTGTATAAGACGGCCATCTGTTACCAAGGAAGCATTGATGGATAGAATGATGTTGCAGCAACATCTGAATGATCTAATGAATATCGAGATTGATTCTGATATCGACTAGTGCTTGCCTACATGAGGGCAAAAGGAGCGTCTGAGGTTCCGTGACAATTATAAGTGGTGTTTTCGACTCGTTCAAATATGGACGAGTTTGGTATCTATGAACCGCAAATGACGAGTTTAGGGGGTGTACGCATTTTCGTTACGCTGGTCTGAACCGTTTGTCTCATTCGTGGGTTTCTTCATCTGAACCCACGGGTTCCATTTTAGATACGGCATCCATTTTGTCTCTTGGCCTCAAGTAGCCAGTGAACGGACACTGTCCGCTTCGTGACCCTGGGATTCCCAAACTCTTGCGGAAGACACGTGTTCCTTTGAGTGTGTCTTTATGACGAGGGGGATGATACTGCAAAGGCAGATGGCCCCGCTCGAGGCTCATCTTGCCGTGCCGGTCTATTGTTTTAGCCGTACATTAATTAGGCATGTCTCCTTTGATCCTGCAATCGTGTTTCCGATATCGCCCCCCTACACTCTTTTCAATCTGTTGTCTATCTTTGTCTTCCCTTGCACCTGCTTCTGACTCTTCCTTAACTCGTTTACAGCCGGAATGGAATGTACTCAATGGTGGGATAATGTACTTTTACAGTTGGGAACTGACGATGCTACTGTAATTATGTTCCGGGACCCTGAATACATGAAAGCAGCCCTTTTGAAGTTTACTGTGGGAACTGAGTTGTAACCTTTTGTTCGCCATGTTATGACAGAAATCTGTATAAAAGGAGCGATCCACAGTTGCAATTTGAAGCAGTCTCCTAGAACCTACATGCGTTGTACTTCTTGTGACTTCTGTGTTCCCTGCAGTAAATAAACCTTGATCTTTGACGCCGAAGGAAGTGTCCCGTGTCTCTGTCATTTGTACGCCGGAACAGGTAACCCACGAAGGTTTCAGGTGTTGTCCCCTGGCACCGCTGGGCCTTAGAATAGCCCAGTCCTTCAGGGAGAACAAGGCAACCAGCAGAAGTTGGCAGGTCAGGAGGACCAAGGTAAAGCGCCTTCTCCCTGTAAAAAACAATGTCCAGAGAGCACCCCAGATTATGTGAATTGAGTTGCCTTTGCTGCATCAGTTGTCAGTTTCTGGGTGCATGCAGCTCGGTTTCGATCCGGCACAGATGAAGCATACAGATATTTGTTAGAAAAGCTCTCTGTTTCTGGAAGTGCCCAACTGTTTCATCACGCCCATGGTTAGGGTTCGTGCTTTGAGGCACTCTGGTGAATATTCTAACATTTTTCAGATCTTTGTTTTCACGTGGTAATGAAATCTATAAATATCAAGAAAACTTAAAAATACATGACTTTCCATGCCTCCTGACATCACAGAATGTTGTTTATTTGAGTTTTTTCTCCACACACAGTTTTTATAATAATGAAAATGACCAATGACACTTCAAATATGTGTAAATTGTATCCAATGAATATACTGATCATGTTATGATTCTCGAACTGGATGACACACTAACTTCCTTCGACAATTGTAAGAAACATGCATCCACTCTGAATCACAGATCACTGCAAGGTTATCAAGTGCCAACCATCTCAACTGGTCCCAGCCCACCACCTAGAAATGCTACCATCTCTCCTCCCCAGCAGCGACAAGCACCAGATGCTGAAACTCACCAGGCGGCCACCTGGAAGCTTCCACCCAGGACTCCAGGAGGCATAGGGAGAATGTTTGCCAGCTTGCGTTTAAGCCTCGAGGGTACCTCTGCGTACTATTCAACTGGGACCTTCGGTGGGCACCTCCACTAGCCCTGTTGTCCGTGCCAAAAACAGTGCCAGCCGCAGGAAGCTCAAGATAAGCATGATTGAGGAATACTGGGCCAATAATGTGCAGTAGTATAAGGGGGTTCTTGCAAATTTTATGAAACCCTCCTTGTTATCTTCTTCCTTGCTGAATAAATATAAATTTAATATAAAATGGAATAATCTTGAAACAAGGTCGAGTTGAGGCACGATGTGCTGGTGTGAGTAGAATTCAGAAAGTGAGTATGTGAATACATGGACGTGGGGGACACAGGCATAACGGTGAGGCAGGTACACTGGGGGTGAAGGCAAGGATCGAAGGCATACATGTGCACACCTGGTGACTGTGGGCATGTGATGGGGTCAGGAAGACACAAGCACCTGCACAGGATCATACAGGCATTTGGGGGCAGCCAGACACAGATGCTGAGCCTTGGAGAGAATGACATGAAAAATGGGGCCTTTTGATTTAGGACAAACATGCAGTAGTCCAGTGAGACACGAGCACTTGGGCTGGGAGACACAGTTACGAACACTCGGAATGTGAGACAAGATCATTGCCACTGGCGCTCTGAGACACGAACACGACCACACTGAGACAGGGTGACACGAACACAGGGACAGGGAGACACGACCGCTGGGACAGGGAGACACGCTCATGCACACTGGGACAGGGAGACACGCTCATGCACATTGGGACAGGGAGACATGAACAAGCACACTGGGACAGGGAGACACGTTCACACACACTGGGATAGGGAGACACGCTCCTGCACACTGGGACAAGGAGACACGCTCATGCACACTGGGACAAGGAGACACGCTCACGCACACTGGGAAAGGGAGACACAATCACGACCAATGGGACAGGGAGACACGCTCACTGCGACAGGGAGACACGCTCACGCACACTGGGCAAGGGAGACACAATCATGACCACTGGGACAGGGACGGTATAAAAGGGGGGTGGTGAAGGACGGAGCATCTGAATCAATCAAACACTCACACCCAGTCAAAAGATCTGGGTTTAATCCATCACCATTCTTTAGCCCACTCTGCCACCCCAGTTCATACATGGCTATATGCAAATCAGTCTGACCCTGTGCCTCATGGGAACAGTCCAGTCCGAACTGCCAAGCCATGTCTTCCCTGGACCGGAAACAAGCTTCCGAGGACCGGTTTCCGGCATTCCAGCCGTCTTCAGCCTTGCTTGCTTGAATCCAGTGGCTAAGTGAGCAAGGGACTCACGTCTGAGCATTCCCTGCCACACTTATGGCGGCCAAAAGCTGTACAAAAGGGGGTGGTGATGGACGGAGCATCTGAATCAATCAAACACTCACACCCAGTCAAAAGTTCGGGGTTTAATCCATCACCGTTCTTTAGCCCACTCTGCCACCCCAGTTCAGACATAGCTATATGCAAATCAGTCTGACCCTGTGCCTCATGGGAACAGTCCTGCCCAAACTGCCAAGCCATGTCTTCCCTGGACCGGAAACAAGCTTCCGAGGACTGGTTTCCGGCATTCCAGCCGTCTTCAGCCCGGCTTGCTTGAATCCAGTGGCAAAGTGAGCAAGAGACTCATGTCTGAGCATACCCTGCCACACTTATGGCGGCCAAAAACGGTACAAAAGGGGGTGGTGATGGACGGAGCATCTGAATCAATCAAACACTCACACCCAGTCAAAAGATCTTGGTTTAATCCATCACCGTTCTTTAGCCCACTCTGCCACCCCAGTTCTGACATGGCTATATGCAAATCAGTCTGACCCTGTGCCTCATGAGAACAGTCCAGTCCGAACTGCCAAGCCATGTCCACCCCAGTTCAGACCTGGCTATATGCAAATCAGTCTGACCCTGTGCCTCATGGGAACAGTCCAGCCCGATCTGCCAAGCCATGTCTTCCCTGGACCGGAAACAAGCTTCCGAGGACCGGTTTCCGGCATTCCAGCCGTCTTTATCCCGGCTTGCTTGAATCCAGTGGCAAAGTGAGCAAGGGACTCACGTCTGAGCATACCCTGCCACACTTATGGTTGCCAAAAGCGGTACAAAAGGGGGCGGTGATGGACGGAGCATCTGAATCAATCAAACACTCACACCCAGTCAAAAAATCTGGGTTTAATCCATCACCGTTCTTTAGCCCACTCTGCCACCCCAGTTCAGACATGGCTATATGCAAATCAGTCTGACCCTGTGCCTCATGGGAACAGTCCAGCCCGAACTGCCAAGCCATGTCTTCCCTGGACCGGAAACAAGCTTCAGAGGACCGGTTTCCGGCATTCCAGCCATCTTTATCCCGGCTTGCTTGAATCCAGTGGCAAAGTGAGCAAGGGACTCACGTCTGAGCATACCCTGCCACACTTATGGCGGCCAAAAGCGGTACAAAAGGGGGTGGTGATGGACGGAGCATCTGAATCAATCAAACACTCACACCCAGTCAAAAGATCTGGGTTTAATCCATCACCGTTCTTTAGCCCACTCTGCCACCCCATTTCAGACATGGCTATATGCAAATCAGTCTGACCCTGTGCCTCATGGGAACAGTCCAGCCCGAACTGCCAAGCCATGTCTTCCCTGGACCGGAAACAAGCTTCTGAGGATCGGTTTCCAGCATTCCAGCCGTCTTCAGCCCGGCTTGCTTGAATCCAGTGGCAAAGTGAGCAAGGGACTCACGTCTGAGCATACCCTGCCACACTTATGGCGGCCCAAAGCGGTACAAAAGGGGGTGGTGATGGACGGAGCATCTGAATCAATGTCCATTCAGACAGAGGGTGTATTGTTCATATACTGGGTATGTTCCTTAAACATATTTTTTTTTAAAGTGTCCGCGATTAAACACTGAAAAATAATAATGATGAACTTATGGAGTAGCCATTTGCTTGAGAATTATTTTAGCAGAAGTTTCTTGCAGATATATGATTATTTTAGACACAGTTTGAACACAAATAATGTAGAGATGTTTAAAAAAAAATCTTGACACATTATCTTACAATAAGAAATATACATGAACCCTGCTATTACAAACATTATATTTATGTAGGTATTTGATTATGACCTTGTGGCACTATATTTATTCAGCTAAGCAACTACTATGATGCTAAATAAAAAAAAACATAACGCAGAAAACGATAAAATATGAAGATAATATCTGTTTAAGTGTCCATACTAATCTATGTGATGCCATCCTGTATCTATAATCTATGGACTACATATTTGCAAATGCAATATTGATAGCGGAGTTAGGCATAATGATGGAGTTATCTGGGACCAATGAAAATTCATTTAACCAGTTCACGTTATTGCTCTGGCATTAGTACAATAATTATTTCATATTACTTTTCCCATGAAAGCAGAATGGCTGTCAGCATATCATAGAATGCATTGAAAGCCAAAGTCATCCCACATCGGTGAGCACTAGGGGACACCAGGGCCTTCCTTGTAACAAGCGAACGTGTACATATAAACACAAGGGCTATTTTGGCATTGAATAATATTTATTCTGTTCAACATTTGAAGGATAACATTCTGTGGATATGCCAGAATCTGAACCTGCGAGCTTGAGGTCAGATACAGTTCCCTGTCATGATGCTTACGTTGTGTGAGCCACCGTGACTGACTGTTAGACATATTGCTTATGTTGCTGTAAACCTCAGAATCAGAGATTTTGCCAGTTGGCAGATCTCAAAGGATAAAAATAATCTTCTCTTAGGGGGATGAATCTCAGTGGGTAGGTGTGCATGCAGTTAATGCTTATTCTTGAATGTAGCTGTGGGTAAAACTCTCAGGGGCATATTTATGAGAGCTTTGCGTCATGCTTACACCACAGAACGCGGGACACGCGTGATGCAAACCTCTAAGTCAGATTTATGAATTCACACAATGCCACTTTGCGTGGCCTTGAATAGCTTCAGAAATCTGGAGTAAGGCAACGATTTGTGCTGTGTCGCTTTAAATCTGCGCATGGGGGCGTTCCATGGGATATGCAGTGGGTGTTTCGCTCCACCTCGCATGGTTTTTCACACTGCCCCAGATTTACAAGGGCTTGTAAACCTGGGAATGTGCCAAAAAGATACGCCTCTCCAGAAGAAGCGTAAGAAGGAGAAATATCTTTATTTCTTCTTGTTTGTTCCTCTTTCTGTGTGTGCTGCATTCTTCTGCACACATGAGGAGAGGAAAGCGCCTCCCAGGATTGTTTTTGTGTGGGAAGGTGCCCCTTCCTGCTCAAAACCAATCTTGTCGACAACAAAATCACCTGTGCGCCATGGTGCAATCTTGCCTGTGCTGGAGCATATTGGGTAAATAAGGCGCATTCCTGCCTTTTCCCTGTGACACAGGGCAGCAGAGGAAAGTGACATGCTGCGCTGCCCTGACCCACAACTTTCATGAATATGGCCCTTAAATGCAATCAACACTAACATGGAGTGCAATAAATATAATGCAAAGACAGGGTTTTAACTTTCATACAAATTATATGACTTTAATAAACAGTATTATAAAAAAAGTCTTTCCAACCACTTAGGTTATGTTCATCAGAAGTAATGTAGACAAATCTGAACCTCCCATATGTAGGGATATTGTATGCGCATAAATATTACACAGACATTAGTACAGGTGCAGTGTCTGTTGTGCAGCATATGCTCAGAAAGTTCTATGGAGTCATTTCTAAAAGTCTTACAACCCCTGTTGCAAGATGTGCAGCTGCTTTTCTGTGCAACCACAGGGACTCAGACACACACAGTGAGAGTTCTCTTCTAAAGCAAGTCATGTGGCTATTATGGGGCAAGGTCTCAGCAGCGTCCTGGTTAATACTACACTCCCCTGACCATTATCCTCAATTAGCATTTGCCCACTGCAAGCGGCTGATAGTGTCCATATGGTTGCTTCCCTCCCCGATACCCTTAAAGGAGATGTTGGTACCATTCTGGAATCTCTGCTGGGACAGAAAATAGATTTGTCATCACAACTGTTTATACTTGGGGTGGGTAGCTCTCTACTCTCAGGGCAGACACAGGCATTGCATATATTGCTATGAAGGTATTTAGACTCTGTCTAGCCACCCATTAGCTTGATCCTGTCCCTCCAACCTATCAACAGTGGCTAAGTAGATTCTTGGTCGGTGTATAGACTGGAAATTGCAGTCTAAGCTAGAAGGGGGCGCATGGCAAAGGAAAAAGGGAAGGAAATTTGGGCTCCTTTAACCCCTTCCATGCGGCCGCGATTCCCCTGGTGTGCTGTAAACAACACGAACAGGGGCGAGCCGTGACGAACCCCAGCCGTCATCAGCACACGAGCACCATAGTGCATGACGGCTGGGGTTCGTCATCAGCATGGAAGGGGTTAAGAAGATGGTCTCGCAAGAGCAAAGAGGCGGGCAATATCTAAAATAGATATTGAAAATTGCCAGGGGTACTAGAAGGTTTAATGGGAGTGTCCTCCCTTTTGATATTAGGATAGACTTATATTTTTTCTACTTTTCCCCTTTTTTGTATCCTCACATTATAACTGTTTGTGTTGTATAAGGCTCGGCAATGATGATATAATTGTTTGCAATGAATTTGTTTTTCGATTTCATGGGTAATGTTCTTTTTATGTCAGTGGACAAACTGATTTCTTGCTGGAGCAGCAGGGGAGGGGTGTGGAGAGGGGTATAAACTTCCAAGCCATGGCAGTATTTATCCATATGTCTTTATTTTGTATTATATTTTTGAAAAGCAATATAATGAATTAAAAAAAATTCTTTATTGGCGATGTTTATGTTTGTACAAAATACAAACAGGTCTGATAGTCATCAAACAAGTATTTTGCATCAAAACCAAAATGTCAGCCAGCAAGAGGGAGGGGAGCGACTGTGGACAGGATACTCAAAGAGGCAACAGAACAGGCCATAGTCCGGTACTGTGGTGTAAGAACCCACACCTGATGGAGGGGGCCATGATTGTACAACAAACAGCAGAAAAAGGTTGGGGGGTGGTGACAACCGACCACTAGCCTGGGGAAGGGAAGGAAGGAGAAAGGACATGGGTCCAGAGTGGCAGGAGAAAGAGGAAGGATAATATATGTGGCTACCAGGGGGGGAACATTTTGGAGGGGCAACCGCCACAGGAGGACAGGAC
Source organism: Lissotriton vulgaris (assembly GCF_964263255.1). Classification (NCBI taxonomy): domain Eukaryota; kingdom Metazoa; phylum Chordata; class Amphibia; order Caudata; family Salamandridae; genus Lissotriton; species Lissotriton vulgaris. The sequence goes on from NC_141694.1 coordinate 506,953,230, forward strand.
AAGGGCAAAGGACAAGGGGACATCACCCAGGTACTGGAGAAGCAAGGCAAGATACAACCAAGACATGTGGGGTTACTATGGGGAAGGGACCGCAAACACTTTCAGGGCAGATCAGGACCAACAACAGTGAGAAAGGGCCCCTATACCCCTTCAAACGCATTGAGATGCACATTGAGTTTTTATGTCACACATTTATGAGAAGCAATGTGATGAAAATCTACGTCCCATTCCCTGATGGTGGGGACTGCCGTCTGCTGCCTCTACCGGTGGAAGCAAATCTTCACGTAATCCGCCCTCATTAAAACAACTGAGGAGATCAGAGCGGTGACCGATGCGGGAGGAAGGGCTGCCCTGGTCCTGCTGGACCTCTCCGCGGCCTTCGACACGGTCCACCACGGGATCTTACTTGACCGGTTGATGGCCTGCAGAGTTCAAGGGAAGGCTCTTGACATTCTTAAAGCCCTCCTGTCCGGCAGAGTCCAGAGGGTGGCCTTAGGAGAAACCTTTCATCTTGCCCTGCGGAGTCCCTCAAGGCTCGTCTTTGAGCCCTACGTTATTCAACGTTTATGTTAGCTCATTGGCATCAGTAATTCGGGCATATGGTTTTGATCTTACATCACATGCTGACGACACCCAGATTGTGGTGTCGGTTTTACCAGGTAGGGAAGATGATGTAGCCAGGAACTTTCTCGAGTGTATGCTGGCGGACGGAAACTGGATGGCAGTTAGCTGCCTTAAATTAAACTCGGCGAAAACCGAAGTCATAGTGTTTGGCTCTAACACTAACTTCTGGAGCCCAAGATGGTGGCCAGACCAGATGAGAGAGGCCCCCACCCCAGTAGCTAAGGTGAAAAACCTGGGGGTGTTGATCGATGATCAACTTACCTTTCGTCCCCAGGTTAATGCACTAACTTCTTCGGTGGCCTACTTGCTCAAATCCATCCGTAAGATCCTGCCATTTATCCCTGGCAGTGATAGGAAAACGGTTGTTACAACGTTGGTCATGGCAAAGTTGGATTACTGCAATAGTCTATTTCTTGGTGCTCAACAGGGGTACTTAATAAACTGCAGGTACTTCTAAAGGTGGCGGCTAGGCTTATTTTGGGGATTCCTAAAGTTGTCCCTGTGCTTCAGGAGCTGGTCAAGTTGCACTGGCTTCCAATGCGAAAGAGAATTCTCTTGAAAGCTTTATGCCTAGTATTTAAATCCTTACAAGGCAAGGGGCCTTTATTCTTTCGGCGGTACTTTTACTGGTACCGTCCGATTAGAAATCTTAGATCAGCTGACATGGGGTTGATCAAGGTGCCTCGCATTAAGAGAGCGCGTTGGGGGAGGCAGAAGCTTTGTGCTGGGCGCAGCCAAAGCTTGGAATGCCTTGCCCCACGCCCTCAGAAAACTGACGGACCTTATGGCCTTTAGAAGAGCTTTAAAGACATGGTTGTTTACCATCTGATTTCCTAACCTGCCTCTATATGAGGAGTAATACTTAGCGCCACGACATCTCCGGGTAACAGAGCGCTGTATAAATGCCAAAAATAAATAAATAAAATTCATCGCAGCGAGTGCAGCGACAATCCACCGATGTTCATTAGAGGTGAGGTCCAGGAGGTCTGAGGTATCAGGAAGGAGTGCGAGGTGAGGGGGGAAAAAAAGGGATGGTAACGATGGAGCTGAGACCATATACTCGCCCAGTAGGCAGCACTAGATGGACAAATCCAGAGTTAATGAAACAAGTCACAGTGATCAGCGTTGCATCTCAAGCAAGGTTCATGAGGAAGCAACTTGGCTCGCCTGAGTTTCCACAGTGATCAATACCAATCATGCAGCACTTATGAAGTACAGGAATTTAAGCCGGGTTTCTGGGAGGAGCTGTCAATTCTCCACCAGGACAGAAGCCCACACCTCGGAATATATGTCTGGCCAAACACTGTATGCCAGGACAGCTGCGTTGCAGAGCCAGAATGCAGGAATTTTTGGAGTACTCCTTAAAGGTCTGAGACCAGAACCCGGTAATAGCCCAGAGTATGAAAGTATTGCAGAACAGGGAGGGTTGGAGGGCCAGCAGTCCTGGCCCAAGGTCCAGCCCCCAGCATTGTATCAACTGGTGAAATCACCAATAGTCCACAGTCTGAAGACCACATTTTGCATATAGGTCTTGGGTGCAACACCATCATGTAGCTGATCAATGAAAGTAGGTTCCACACACACCAGGGCTCCAAAGAGAATAGGGCATCCCCAATGCACACAGCAGAATTGTGCCACAACTAGGCTTTCACGTGCAATATTGGAGGCTAGTGTGCACTACTTCAGGCCGCTGCCGTCGACGTCAAGTCTGGATTAGAGGGCACCGTGCTGAGGGAGGGAACATGGTTGGGCAGTAGGGGCAGGGAAGGAACACCAAACAAGTAACACTTCAACTGTGTCCAGAGAGGAGCGTTCCAAGGGGGGGCCAAGTGTGACACCACCTAGGAAAGTTGGACCGCAAGATGATAAGATTTCATATGAGACAATCACAGTCCACGCGCCCAGAGGTGTGTTGCCCGGAGAGTAGGCAAAGGGTTGCTCTGTGCGCAAGCACAGATGTCCACATCAATGGAGGCAAGTAGTGGCCACAAAATAAGTAGGGGCAACATCCCAAACAGATATTTAAATTGAGGGGTGACAGTCATCTTAATGGTCTGCACCGTACCCCAAAGGTAAATATTCAGGAGAGACCACTTCTGGAAATCCCGCTTCGAGTGAGCCAGCAGCAGGCACCGATTATCCTCCACCATATGGGTGAGTCCCTTAACACCCAGATAAGTAAGGCCGGAGGAAACCCAACGAGAAGGGGAGTCACTAACGCAGGCTGTGGTTGTCAAATGGGATATAGGAAAGGCCTCGTTCTTAGACCAGATAATTTTATACCCTGTTAGCTGGTAAAAATAATCAATAAGCAACCTCGCAACAGCTATTGACATCCCAGGAATGGACAAAGCAAAAAAAATCATCAGCATACAGAAGGGCCTTGATACACCCACAGCGGTAGGGAGGCCAGTCACTTCTGGCAAACACCAGTTGCAATGAAAACTCTTATCTTAATGTAAATTCAGATTTTGAATTACAATTTTGAAAATGCCACCTTTGGAATGTTGGAATTTTCCCGTCGTAGCCATTTGGTGCCTACAGCCTGTGTCATATGACTGGATGTAGCTGACGGTTGATCTTTGTGTATTCCTCCTAAACAGTCACACACAATAGAGATCTTAGGTGTGCCAGAATCGGCCCTCAGTGGCATGATGAGCCCTCAATGGCATGATGGGAGGGTGATGCTGGGCACATCATTACTTACACTTGAATAGGCTGTGTCCTGCTTCCACACAAGTGCTTTCTGCCCCTGTATATAGTCTGGATCCGGGAACTTCCAGGGGAAACCTCTAGAAGCTTCTCCCACTTCAAAGGCAGAACTGGGTATAAACATTGGACCAGAGGCAACAACTCTTCTGTACACTTTGGGACATGTGAGTACTGTGCCATGAAAAAGGACTGTCGTGCTGATGTGCTGCTGAAAAAACGTGCACTCTGCTGGACTGCTGTGCTGAAGGACTGCTGCCATTCTGTGCTGACCTGCTGCCTGCTGCCCTCCTGTCTAGGTTAGTAGAACTGGACCTGCATCTGTTGAACACAGGACCACTGAGGTGAGTCCAAGGGCTAGTTGGCTAGCTTCCTGACCTAAGTCTCAGGGACAGAATGCTACTACAACCTTGACTCCAGCACATCGACTCTGTCAACTGTGCGTCTACCCTGCCAAGTAGTGTCACCTCAGTCCTGGACCATTGGAAGTAGAATTAAGGTGCTCTACCAGCCTCTGTGAATTCAGCAGAACCGATGCATCTTCTCTGCTTTGTGGCAAAACCTGGGCAGAACAGACGCATCGCTGCATGGATCATCTCTGTTTCAAACAGCAGCATCGCATCGGAACCTAACACCTCATCGAAACTACTGGTGTATGATGCATCCTCGTGCAGGCCCCCACGTCCATTGTTGACAGCAGCCGCAATTGTAAGGAAAAATCCAATCTTGACCTAAAGTCAGATTTTGAATTACAATTTTGAAAATGCCACCATTATCAAAGTGGCATTTTATTTTCTTGGCCATCTGGTGCCTGAATCCTGTCTCTGGGTCACATGACTAGGCGAAGCTGACAGTTGGGCTTTATGTATTCCTCCTAGAGAGCCACACAAAATAGACAGCTTAGATGTGCCTGGATGGGCCATCAATGGCACAATGGGAGGGCAGGGCACAACTCCACTTACACTTGAATAGGCTGTATCCTGCCTCCACACAAAGGACTGCATACTCCCTGTAGTTATTCTGGAGCCAGGACAGGGAAGGCAGGTTGCCTGGCGATTTCAAAGGAAGACCTCCAGAAGCTTCTCACTCTTCTAAGGCAGAACTGGGTATAAATATCTGACGTCAGGCACCAACTCTTCTGTACATTTCGGGATCAGCCGATACTCTCCCAGGAAGAAGGACTGCTGTGCTGCTGAAAAACAGCCACTCTGCTGGACTACTACTCTGAAAGCTGCTGCCCTGATGTGATGACCTGCTGCCCTCCTGCATGGATGAGAAGGACTGGACCTGCATCTATTGAACCCAGGACCACTAGAGTGACTCCTAAGGCTAGCCGGCTGGCCTCCTGACTTGAGCCTCAAGGACAGACTTCTTGAGTTCTGGCTCTTTAAATTACTCTGAGGGGACACTCACCTACACACCTGCTCAAGTGTCTGCACACCCTCACAGGCGATTAGTGCACTATACAAATAGACACAACAAATGAAGCTTCATTTCGCACTCGAGCGAAGTCAGGAGACGACATGGGAGACTGTACTCAGCTTATTTAAAGAAATCTACAAAGGATACGCAGAATAGATACAACAAGACGGCGGTACTGGAAAGTATGCAATGCCTATTTGGAACCCCAATGTGGGTTGGAAGTATCACCACATTTATAATCTCGACACGCAAAGGATATAGCCTTGATGAAGTCGCGGGATTATGCCCCAATAGCGACGAAATACGTGTTGGCTGTGGCTGACACTAAAAGAATAAAGGCCTGAAAAACAAGAACCATTAAGACTGTGTATACTTTGCTTTGAAAAACTTGTGTCTGATGTTTAAACAGGGAAACCATTGAAAGAGACATAACGTGTGCTTGGGAGTGAGGTTCATATTTCATAAGAGCAATGTTATCTAAATTCACCAACAAATGAGCGTTTTTAGATTCCTAACAGATTAACAGCCAGCCTATGCCTGAGGGGCATGTCCTTCAACAGTAAGAAGGCAAATATAGCAAAATAATAATTTAATGAGATGTCCTAATATCAGAGAGATCTTTTATCATGTTCATTCAAAATTTAAATGTAGAAAGTGTTTAGCCTTTCAATCATGAAGATAGGAAGAATCGAATTGAAATAATATGTACAAAATTGTTCAGTGTGTTGGCAGGAGCAGTGCAGAGGAATAATCTGAATCTTTGCATATATTCACTTGTTCTTCCAGAAAATAGGTTGACGCCAACAAGGTATATTCCTTGCCTATAAGTGTCAGAAACGAACTATGCACATATGTTTCCCTTGTTCGTGATTTAAACTTATATTGAATGATTGTGTCCGCATCGATATGATTTCAAAGGCCATGTTTCACTTCCCGTTTAGTATCTCGCAACACATGATCGCGTGATTGATTGTTTCAAGGACACATTCATATTTCTGTACCTTCCATTCTACGAAACACACTGCCAAACACTATGCAATTTGGAATTTTTGCTCATTGCTTGAACACAAAATTCCCAGACCAATTAATCTGTAACTGGACTTTTTTTTACATTGTACACAAAGCATAGTTTCTCGTTCAACACTACCTATGCGTTTTCAGTATTGTAAGAACGTTTCCAACAAAAAAGAAGGCACATTTTTTTACACAACGCTAGTTGCTGTTTCATTACGTTTAAATAATCAATCCAGGTTTTCTGTATTAGTTCTCTGTATGGTAAGCTTGAGATAGTTTTAGGATTCCAGCTGTGAAATTTCAGTTGAATGCTGTTCTCGATGCCAAGTATGCCCCAGAAAGTTTTTTTTCTAATGTTGTTTCAACTATACACAGTATTGTGCAGTTTAGGGAGGCGATTGTTAGGGAGTTAGTTAAAGAGAGCGATTTTGAGGGCTGACAAACCTGTATATGGAGAACAGAAAAATAAACAGCCTTGTGGGTTCCTGCTTGAATTCTGGGCAACTCTGTATCATTGAAGTGTGATGCCAAAGGTCCCGTTCACGGATGTTTATTCAAGCACGACCTCTTGTTAGAGAGCATTATACACTGCAACAACTAAACAAGGATACCCATAGTGACATAAAGAACATCATGCAAATTCCATCTGGAGCAGGCTGGGAATCCATTTTTACAGTACTATCATCAACATCTCTGCCTTTGACACAGATGTCATTTGTCCTTATCTTTCCAAGAACCAATGAAAATGTCAAGTCACTCAGACAATGGCATCAATAAGACACTTGGGGGCATATTTACAAGCCCCTATCGCCACCACAACGTCACTTTCAGTGACGTTGTGATGGCGATCAAGGCCTCGGCTTATTTACAAGGCACCCTTCCATGCTGTATTTAGCGTGAAAGGGGAGGGCAATGGGTGTTGCGGTGGGGGTTCCACCACAACACCCATTGATGTGACAGAGCCTCCTATTAACCAACGCAGCATAAATAGGAGGCAGTGCCAAAATTAAGGCCAGGGAAAACCTGGTCTTTAAAAGGTGAAGCGAGGAGAAATATTTTATTTCTTCTCATTTTTGCTGTTTGCTTGTGTGCTGCCTTGTGCATTGTGATTTTTTATGTGTAGGAAGGTCTCCCTTCTTGCACATAAACAATAATTTAAAAAAAAATGCTGTATTGCAACTTCTGGGTGTGCTGCATGAAGCAGCACATCTAAAAGTTACAAAACAGCATTTAAAGATTGTTCATGTGCAGGAAGGGCAACATTCATCCACATATATAACCTTCCCCTCAACACAGGCACCCTTCCACTATGGTGCAAGGGTGCCTGCATTGGCGCTAGGCAGCTAAAGTTAGCGCCAGCGCAGGGGGAAATGCAGGGCTGCACCATTTTCTAGTTAATATGGTGCAGCCCTGCGTTTCTCAAGTGACAAAGTGTTTCGTTAGCCTTCTTGGCTTAACAACAAGCTTTGCCACTTTATTGTAAATATGCCCCCTGATGAGAAATCCATCTGAGAATGCTTGTTTTAAAGTCAGACAAGAGCAATAGCCAAAACAGTGTATTCTGAATTAACTCATTTTCACCTTATTTGTTTATAAGAACCTTGTAGAGCTAAGCTAAGGTCTAGGTTCACCCAACAATAGTGAGTTTGCCCTTGTCTGCAAACTATATCACATGATACGCTATCAAAACCACTGCTTTATTCTACGGTGTCCCATGACCATAGTTACAATTTGGAGTTTATTTGGTCTCTGAGAAGAGTTGAAGTTCACTGTTCATCATTTTCAATAGGATTTGTGATACCCAATAGGGTGTTTAAAAATTATCAATGTAGAAAAGTGCCCCTTTTTAACTCGTCAACCCAATTTTTTGCCTGGAACTTGATGTAACTTTGACTGAAGTGCATGGGGTTCCTGCTAACCAGGTCCCCAGTGCCAATTTTATTTCCCAAAACAACATAACTGTGCAACAGTCCAAAATGGTCACGACCTTTAGGATTCCAGTACATCCCTGGTATTTTGTACCCCTCATGCCTAGGACATGGGTGCTAAAGAGGGTTCCTAAGGGCTGCATCATGTATTGTGCCCCCCTAAGGGTCCCACCACCACACTCATGCAGACTGTGATGCAAAAAGAAGCTACCAGGAAGCCAGGAATCTTTATCACATGGCCTGCGCAAAAGCAAGAGCTGCTTTCGTCTCAAAAACTATCGTGGAAGCCACTAATATGCCAAAAACCCTTTTTAATAAAGTGAAAGAACTGGCTGGTGCACACACTACATCTGCTACACCCCCATTAAATACTCAACAATGTCAGGCGTTAGCATGCTTTTTTACCGAAAAGATTGATAAAATCATCCTAGATATCAAGGCAAACAATACAGATCCATCCTCGCCCTCTGAATCAGTACCAACTTCCCCTTGTGACAACTTACTGAAATTCTGGCCTGCTCTCTCAGTAGACAAACTGAAATTAATTCTTAAGACCATAAAATCCGGCTCCCCCAGGGACCCCATCCCTATTAAAATCATCAAACAACTTGGGGATAACTCATTGGAGATCATTACAAATCTTCTGAACTTCTCCCTTGATCTTGCCACTGTCCCAGCTTTATGGAAACATGCCATGGTCACGCCCCTTCTGAAAAAACCGACTGCAAACCCGGAAATCCTCGCCAATTACAGACCCATATCCCTGCTCCCGGCATTTTCCAAATGTTTGGAGAGACACGTGCATTCTGCTCTAGCTACTTTTGCAGAAGAAAACTCTCTACTACATCCATCACAATCTGGTTTCAGGGCTTGCTTCTCTACAGAAACCGCCCTGCTTGGAGTTACTGAACACATCCGAAAGCTACTTGACCAAGGTCAGACGGTCGCGCTCGTGCTATTAGACCTGAGCGCGGCGTTCGACACCATTTCCCACGAAATACTTATCAAAGAATTGCACAAAAATGGTGTTCGAGGAACGGCACTGGACTGGATCAGGTCCTTCCTGACTAACCGAACCTTCCAGATTACATCTTCACTAGCTGCTTCGGATATCCTGCCTGCATCCCACCGAGTGCCCCAAGGGTCTATTCTTAGCCCTCTGTTCTTCAATTTATATCTCAAACCCCTGGCCGACCTTGTTGAACAATCGGGTCTCACTCTTATGAACTATGCCGACGACTCCCAAATCATTTTTTCCCTATCCGAATCCTGTCCCCACTCCCCTTCTTTACTTAAAGAAGGACTCCTAAACATCCTGAACTGGATGACAAAAAAACAGTTAAAACTAAACGGCGACAAGACGGAGATACTGGTCCTGGGAAAAGATCATGATCTGTGGAGTCCCGTACACTGGCCTGACCAGATGGGCGCTTTTCCTACTCCGGTGACCCACGCTCGAAATTTGGGCTTCATTCTGGACAATTCCTTATCCATGAACCAACAGGCCAGTAAAGTAACTGGCCTTTGCCTCACCATAGTGAAATGGCTGAGGAAGATCCTTTGGATGCTGCCTCTGTCCACGCAAAAGACCGTAGTCAACGCCCTCATTACATCAAGGCTTGACTACGGCAATATTCTGTATCTGGGCGCAAACAAATCTGTAGTCGGCCGACTGCAGATGGTGCAAAATGCAGCTGTTCGGCTACTATGCAATATTCCCAAAAACTCTGGAGTGTCGAACCATCTTCGGGAACTCCACTGGCTCAGGATTGAGAACAGAATCCGCTTTAAAGCCCTGAACTTTATGTTCAGAATTAAAGCAGGTACAGCACCAAAATATCTTCAAACCCTCGCCTACCTCTACACTCCCAAGCGAAATCTTCGCTCGCAGACGGCAGCCTTCTTCTGCGTACCGAGATTCAAACGGGCGAGAACAGGTGGCAGATCCTTTGCCCATCTGGGACCTTCCCTCTGGAACACGCTCCCTCCCTTCATCCGAAAGGAAGAAAATTACATCAGGTTCAGAAAGCTTGTTAAGACCTGGCTATTTGAACAATAATTACTCAATAGCCATTACCCCTCCTTTTCTGTCCTCAAACTAGCTGTGTCTAGGCGCCGGGAAACCCTTTTTGGGTAGCTGTTGCGCCCTACAAATTGAAAAAATAAATAAATAATAAATAATAGGCTGCGTATATTGGTGCAGACAAAAGTGAAAAGAATACATAGCACACACCCTTTGTGCCATGCTTGCTGGCATGCAAAAAACACAAAAATGCCTAGACCACTCTTTTTTTTATAAAACAAGAACAATTAATGAAGGTCAAGAATACTCTTTATTGAATTCTGACCAGGTACTTATATTTTATACCTTTGACTTCTTTTTTTGATTTCAAAGTTTTTTTACATATATATTCCTTAGCAAAGATAGGACAAACTGTACATATATTTACAATACTATACAAACCAATTTATAAACAAAACATATCACAATGTATCAACACAAACTCAAAAAAACCTCATCACAACAAAAAACACATTAAATTGATGTGTACCCAATCTCAATAAATGAGAGACAAAATCAAAAGGATGAAACGAAAGGCAAGAAGGAAGAAGAGCATAAGGAATGGAGTCAAATTAATGATACTCTTTCATGGTGTTAAAGCTAGCAAATAGTTATTGTGAATAAATTATTCCTTCAAATGTGCCTCCAAGTGTGCCTGTGCCTCCAAATATGCCGACACGTTTCGATTACAGGAACCAGTTCCTGGAATCTCATCAGGGCCTTTTTTCTTTTGTCAGATTTAGGCAGTGGACTGTGGAAGACTCTCTTGTTATGCTCGGAAATGTTTCTTTCTTTAATTCCCCAACGTATTAGCAGTGTAGGTGCGGGGGGCTTTGTATTCGTTGTTGGCAGATTCCTTTCTGATTCTTCGCGTTATATGTCGAGTTTACTCAACACATGTACACTTTCAAACACTCCATGTCGTGAAAGTACAGAGCTGATTATATAAAGTAATTTCTCCAGCGTTTTTCTGCCACACACGTTTGAGTACTATTTTACGAGTCACTCTGGATGTAGCACACGTCCTGGTCGATCTCAACAAAGATTGACCGGGAAAGAAACATTTCCAAGCATTATATTATATGTGAGGAAATATCTGCATGAGCAGACATGCCCATGTGCAGTCCAGTCCACTTGCTAGACAGTGCAAGTGACCAGGGAAGCCATCTTGAGTACATTTTCTTGGCACTGGTCTTGACAAGTTCCCCAGCTGAAACTTATGTTGTTTGGTATCAAACATCTCTTCTTAATAAATCTAAACTGATGCCAGTTATAGATGTACTAGCAGCCCATCCCGACCTAGTCCGGGAGCAATCAGGCTTCCCCGACCCCTGCCCGCCCCGACATTGTCCAGAAGCCCGGGCCCCCGCCCCGGCCCATGCCCTGCCTGCCCCGACCCCCGCCTGCCCCGACATTGTCCATGGGTCCCCTTACCTGAGCTGCCGCTCCTGTCCCGCGCTTCTCAGTTTACCGGTCCGCCGCTCCTCACTGCCGCTGGTCACCGCCTGTCCGCTGCTTGTCACCTCACCGCGCTGGTCACCGCTTGTCCGGCCTGTCCGCTGCTCCTCACATCACCGCTCCTCCCTGCGCCATGTCTGCCGCTCCTCGTCGCGCTCCTGGACGCCGCTCCTCCCCACGCTCCTGACGTGAGCACGCACGTCGCAGCCGGCGCTACTTCGGAGGGACTACTTTTTTTAATGTACATTTTTTAAATAACGTCTTTTTAAAAAATGTATATAGCCTATAACCATCTGCACACCCTGACGATTACAACGGTGTATCGGGTGTGTGGATTGGCGCTGTGGTTCCCGAGTTTACCCGCCTCAAAGCCTCAAAGTTCTTCCTTTATTATAGTAGTATAGATTATGATAAGCACCCAAAGCACCTTAAAGGTGCCCTCTGAAAACCCACCAACCTCTAGTGTGCTGGCTGACTGGTATACCACCACAGATTCATTTCTGACCCACTGCTGGTAGGAGCCCATGATCTCTGAGGTCAGAAACAATGCCTGTTCCCCCAGGCAGGGCAAATTTCACCCCTGGCAAAGGTCCATTTGGCACCAAGACAGGTGGGAAATTTAGCTAGTCAGGAGGCCTGTTCACTATCAGGCTAGTTACATCTCTAAGGTGGGCTACCTGAGGTGAACACGAAAAGTAGAATTGCACCATCTTGGTTTTTTGGTGAAATTAGATACACTAGGTCAGGGTTATGCCCACTCCATACAGGAAGTGGTCATATAGAGTGTGTAGGTACCCAGAAGTAAGCAGATTATTGGCTTCTGCCTTACACTCCCCTTAACGCCCCTAAATAGAATTATATTTAGGTGGCATCCCTGACACAAGGAACCTTTTTTTGAGGGACACAAAAAGAAGAGGACAAAGAAAGAGAGAACTGAGGACCAGCTGCATACATTTTGTTGCCAAATCTTCCTGTCTTCACCTGTCCAGACATTCACAATGATCCAATTTATCCTGCTGCACTGCATCTGCCAAGAACCCTACTGAGCTGGCAAATTGCCAGCTATCTCCCTTGCAGTAGAGGAGCTCATCCCCTGTAGCTTAGAGGTACCGGACAGCAAAGTCCAATCCAATTTTCCTGCTCCCCCTGGCTCCACCGATGTAGCAGCAGCCCAGGAAGAGGTTTCGGTGCTCCAAAAGGACAGATATATCTCCCCAGCAAATGAGAAGACACCAGGGCTAACCAGAGCCACCCAGCACCATTACCTGGGGTACCAGACCCCTTGCAGTAACCAAAGCCTGTTTCAATCAATCAATCAATCAATCAGTCATTTGTTAAGCGCACTACATACCCGCTAGGGTCTCAAGGCGCTGGGGGGGAGTGGGGGCAACTACTGTTCAAACAGCCAGGTCTTTAGTGTCCTCCTGAAGGTCAGCAGGTCTTGGGTTTGTCGTAGGCTCAGTGGGAGGGTGTTCCATGTCTTGGCGGCAAGGTGGGAGAAGGATCTCCCGCTGGTGGTTGTTCTTTGGATGCGCGGGGCGGGGGCAAGTGAGAGGTTGGCGGAGTGTACCTGGCGGTTGGGGGTGTAGAAGGAGAGCTGTCTGTTGAGGTAGGCTGGGCCGGTCTGGTGGAGTGCCTTGTATGCGTGGATGAGGAGCTTGAGGGATATCTTCTTGTTGACGGGGAGCCAGTGTAGGTTTCTCAGGTGGGGGGTGATGTGGCCTTGTCGTGGTACATCGAGGATCAGTCGTCTCGAGGCGTTTTGAGTGCGTTGTAGTCAAATAATGAGCTTGGTCGGGGCTCTCGCGTAGAGGGCGTTTCCATAGTCAAGTCTGCTGCTGATGAGGGCCTGGGTGACTGTCTTTCTTGTATCTGTTGGGATCCATCTGTAGATCTTGCAGAGCATGCGAAGGGGGTTGAAGCAGGAGGAGGAGACGGTGTTGACTTACTTAGTCATTGAGAGCGTTGAGTCGAGGATGATTCCCAGGTTGCGTGTGTGGTCGGTGGGGGCCAGGGCAGCCCCTAGTGCCATTGGCCACCAGGAGTCGTCCCAGGCTGACGGGTTGGAGCCGAGGATGAGGACCTCTGTCTTGTCCGATTTCAGCTTCAGACGGCTGATCTTCATCCAGTCGGCGACAGCCTTCATTACTTCATGGAGGTTGGCTTTGGCAGTGATGGGGTCCTTGGTGAGGGAGAGGATCAGTTGAGTGTAGTCGGCGTAGGAGATTATGTTGAGATCATGCTGTTGGGCGACGTGTGCAAGCAGGGCCATGTAAATGTTGAACAGTGTCGGGCTGAGCATCCTTGGGGTATGCCGCAGATGATCTCGGAGGCTTCGGAACGGAACGGGGGAGGCGGACGCTCTGGGTTCTGCTAGAGAGAAAGGAGGGGGTCCATTCCAGAGCCTTGTCACGGATCCCTGTGGCGTGGAGGCGTGTGCGTAGTGTGCAGTGGCAGACGTTGTCGAAGGAAACGGAGAGGTCTAGGAAGATGAGTGCTGCAGTCTCCCCGTTGTCTAGCAGGCTCCTGATGTCGTTGTTGGCGGTGATGAGGGCGGTCTCGATGCTGTGGTTGTTGCGGAACCCTCACTGGGAAGGGTCAGGAATTCTGTTCTCTTCGAGGTATCGGGTTAGCTGTCTGTTAACAATTTTCTCGGTGACCTTGGCCGGAAGGGGAGCAGATGGGTCGGAAGTTCTTGGGGTCTCTTGGGTCTGCCTTGGGTTTGAGTCCAATCTGGATTCCCAATGGCTCCTAGACTGAGCAGCTGCTGAGGGACATTAGCACTGCAGAGACTCACTTCTAGAGTGGCTCAGCGTGCTTATTTTCGTCCCCTCAACCAGCGAGATCGACAACCTTTAGTGCTTCTACCGCTCCAGCCCGGCTGACCTAACCACTCTGTACCCGAGCGCCCCAGCCTGGTGTTTCTGAGAACCAACTGTGCTGTCTTTCTCTCAGGGCCCTCATGAATCAAGCCCCTATTGGGAGCTTCTAGATTTGTCCTAAAGTCTCCCTCTGCAGCCTATTTCTAGGTAGCCCCCTCTCTTCTTTGGTGCAGCGTGCAAAGCTACCAACCCAACTAGCACCTATGTAGCGGATGCTCCACAGCAGGAAAAACTAACTGCTGGTGGTTCCTTAGACCTTGGCACCCTACCACCTTAAGGACCCCAAGAAACCTATTGCGAGCAAATGTATGCAGTATATGCCTTTTTTTCCAATAGGAAAGCATTGCTGCATAAAGACACATTTAAATGAACCTTTTACTTACCTGTATAAATCAATATCTCTCAAAGTACTTTCTTGATACCAAAGTTCTTGCCATTGAAATTTATATAAAAATATTTGCTACTTTTCTAAATTTGTCTCAGCTTTTTTCTTGAATGTTTATCTCATTTATTGACTTAAAGAAACCTGCCTGAATTAATATCCGCATAATACGTACTAAAAGTAAGTAGAAATAGAAAATTATTGTACACCCTACATAAAAACAAGGGGAACTGCTTTTGTGCATTCATGAAATAACATGAAATAATATGTGAAAGAGTTATATAGTAATAACATTGTGCTTTGAAAGAAACAAGAAGTATTGCATGACTAGGCCACATGTGCTTCAGTAATTGCATGTTGCATTTTGCTTTAAATAATAATTAATGACGCTTTTGCCACAAGCTATGATAGGAAATAAGCTAACAGTGAATAGTACAAGGTGGGTGGTAAATAGTGAGGGTTGCATTATCATATAATTAATAAATATTCATTTTTATTTACTTAGTGTGCTGGATGAAGCAGCCATCTTCCTAAAGTTGGCAAAAGTGGGAGGGGGAGTTTTGAGGAGTGAGTCTGTTCTGTCAGAGTCAAGACAAGACGTGCTGTGCACCGCAGATGACATGAGAAGGGTGAAGGCCAGAATGTCAAGCGAATGCCAAACGATGTGAACAGGCATGGGACCGGATATGAATTCTGCGGATGATGTTTATTGTAAATAGAAAATGTTAACATTGTATCATATGTAGTGAACGTTAGAACAAACTAAGACCCAAACCCTGGGAACCATTGTAGAACAATAAACTAGTTGAATTAAAGGTGAAGTGAAGCCAAGCCCACCAATCCCTTTGTGAGTTTATGAAAGTTTGCAACAATTGTGGGACGGCCATGTTAGTTTTAGGGTATCATTGGGGTACCTTTAGGGGGGTGGTTTAAGCTTAGCTGGTCGGAGAAAAGAGGGGAGATGCGTTGCTGTCCGTCGGTTTGCAGAGAGGCCTAGCTGTTCCTGTCCCTGTCTTTGCTCCCTGATTCTATTTCGGTGAACCCCCACCATTACTTAGGCCAGAGGGGTGGTTTTCAACAGATCCTATGGATTTGTATTTTCTCTGAACCGTACTTTGCATAATTTAATTTGCAAATGTATTTTGCCTCTGAAACTTTTGTCTCTTCACCTATCTACTCTGTCAATGATGTATTGATATGTATTATCTAGATGAACTATTGCCTCTTCATCTATACCCTCCGTTAGGTGTATTATATTTCGCATATTATTTTGCTCAAACGTTTGCCTCTTAATCTATCCACTCCTTCATTTGCATAAAGTCATTGCCTTTTGATGAGTTTGTATTCATTGGATGTGTAAATGTTTTCTCTCTCTTCGTGAGATTCATTGTTTGTATTGTGTGACCTAATGCAGTTGAGCATGAACTTTATATTTGAGATACGTTTCATTATTAACTTTACAGAGAGTCTGTGATTATTTAGCTGACTGAATAGTTAGTTAGATAGTATTATCTTTGCCATCAACTATTCAACTAATTGGTCCATTGACCAAGTGGAAGGAAAGTTGATGTATCAGAAATGTTTCTAAAGATGTCACAAAGAAACCTATAAGAAAAAGATTGAATGTACAATAAACTGACCCCAGCGCATCAGGGATTCTGGGAAATTGTGTATGGGTCATTGAAGTGATGATGATTGTTGGGTATTGATCCCTGATCAATTATTGTGTCACACTGGATCAGTTTCTTTGGTAGCAGAGGATGGTTTAATTATTGGTTAGCTTGGTAAGTATTATTGATTATCTATTCTTAACATGAAAAGTTGGTGTCCTGTTTTATGTTGTCTACAAGTACAGGTACGGAGATACCTATGGAAACCCTGGGAAATGGAATTAAGCCTGAAATAGGCAGAAGAAAAGTGTGATAAGGAAATTTATTTATTTTATTTATTTTTGCCATTTATTAAGCGCACGATTACCCATAGGCGTCTTGGCGCTAGATTGTTTCCTAGATCCTCCCGAGAGCTCACCAAGTGCTAACCGGTTATTGATCAAACAGCCACGTCTTCAGTCCCTTACAGAACTGTAACAAGGAAGGGCACATCCTAATGTGCTGGGGTAAAGAATTCCACAGCTTAGATGCAGCAACCGAAAAGCGACGGTCCCCCCAAGAGACTGTTTTTGATCGTGGGGTGGCTAATAAGTTTAGATCGGAGCTGTCTGGCTGGTTTATAAAATCTGAACTGGTCCTTAAAATACCGAGGTCCTGACTCGTTCAATGTTTTATATACGATGCACAAAGATTTAAATTTAATTCGGTTACAGATGGTCAGCCAGTGATATTTCCTGATGGTGTTTGCTATGGAAGTGAACTTGGGTGTCCCCGAGAGCAGACGTGCAGCTGCATTCTGGATAGTCTGAAGCTTGGTGATAACCCTTACCTGAGCATTTAAAAACAGTCCATTGCAGTAGTCTAGGGACGATAGCACTAGGGTGGTGACCAGGGTTTTGGCGACAGAATCCGGTAAAAATGGGAGAATTTTTCTGATCAGCTTTAGCTTGTGATGGGCTGTTGCCGCTACCTTGTTTGCATGAGCTAGAAAATTGAGGTCACCATCAAAGATTATACCCAGATTCCTAACCTTAGAGGCAGGCCTGGGGGGGTCACCCAGAGCTGCAGGCCACCAGGTTACTGACCAGTCAGGAGAAAGAGGTCCAAAAATAGGCACCTCCGTTTTTCCGGAGTTCAGCTTAAGGCAGTTCGCTGCCATCCATTCTCCAATTACTAGCATTCCACGTTGGAAGCGCTCTGCCACCTCTGGTCCATTGTTTTTGATGGCTAAAACCAGTTGAGTGTCATCGGCGTATGAGGTTATGCTCATCCCGTATGCTTTGATGACATTAGCATGGTCCGACACGTATATGTTAAATAGTGTCGGACTTAGGGATGAGCCTTGTGGAACCCCACACGGGAGCGACATCTCAACTGATTGATATGGGCCCAAGGTGACTGCCTGCGATCTGTCAGCCAAAAAGGATGCAATAAGATCCCTTGCAGTAAGGAGAATGGCTTTCTTTCCGACACGGTAGAGCAAGATCTTGTGGTCGACCGTCTCGAAAGCCGCTGACAAATCCAGCATTACTAACATTGCCGTTGCTCCCTGGTCTCGGATCGTCCTAATCTCATCGGCGGCTTTAATTAAGGCAGTTTCCGTGCCGTGGTATTTCCGAAAGCCGAATTGCGAATCATCCAGGAGAGAGTGTTTCTCTAGATGTTCGACTAGCTGGTGATTCATGGCCTTTTCTGTCACCTTGGCTAGGAATGGAAGGCTTGCAATGGGCCTATAGTTCTTTAAATCTGATTTATCGAGGGTTTCTTTCTTCAGCAGGGGCTTCACCAGCCTATTCTTTAAGGAATCCGGGTAGATTCCAGAGGCTAGTATCGAGTTGCAGACTGCAGTGATGACAGGGATGAGTATATCCATCACCGGAGAGAGTACTAAAAGAGGACATGGGTCTAATGACGATCCAGATTTGATGGTAGAGACCAGAGCCTTTATTTGATCTATAGTGAGTGGGTTAAAATTTGTCAAGGCGTTATCCATAGGGGGAGCCGATGGGGCTGATATTGTGGGCCGCGACGAAAAAGCCTGATAAGTATCATTCACTTTCGAAAAGAAGAATTTTGCCAAATCATCACAGAGAAGTTGGGAGGGATGTGGGGTAAGGTCAGGGGCATTGCCTGACAAGGATCTGGTAATGTCATACAGTTGCCTACTTGAATTTTTGGCTTTTTCTATTTGAGCTGAGAAAAAAGTTTTCTTTGCTTCAGTGATCATAGTTTTATAAACACTCAAAGACTCTTTATACTTTGCCTTGTCCTCAGTGTTATAATTTTTTCGCCACTGCCTTTTCCTATTTTTATTCTGCTGTTTTTGTCTCCTTAATTCCTCTGTGTACCATGGCGCGGTTGGGGTATTTCTGTTACTTGATAATGTCTTGGTTGGTACTAACATATTCGTGGCGTGGGCAATCACACTGCAGAAGTACTTTGTCTGTTGTAATAATACCTAAAAGCTATGGAGGGCTATAGGTGTTATATTAGGGACATTTTGTATGTAAGTAGAGTGAGTGAGATAGTGAAGGGTCCACTTTCAAAACTCTAGCCTTATCCCCAGAAGAGTAACAAGACCTATTTTCACACCAAAAAGTCCTCTTGTGAAACTCTGGCCTTACTCTAACATGCTCCAGGTCCTCCTGGAGCTTGTTAGAGAAGTGAGATAATGCTGGTCGGTAATATTACTTGCAGTGTAAGGAAATCTTATTGAAAACATGAAGATTATCTCTTTATTTAGTGGAGCAGACAAGGTAGCATTTTCTTGTGTTGTTACCAACTGATTTTGATGTAATAAAAATTCAGAAAAATATTGCCGTAATATTTTGCAAAAAGAGAGTCAGTAGAAGGAGTAATACTGACATCAGGAAAATCTGCGCTGGCATTGGTCAGACTGAGGGCGTGTATTGAACTGTGATCGGTTGGTTAGCGTGAGCCGCACTGGTATTGGTAGAGATAGTAGACACATAGAGAACCGTGATTGGACGGTTGGTGTGAGTCGCATTAGTATAGGACAAGAGTTGACCAATAGAATAAATAGAATTATGGAAAGGTTGTTGTTTATTTACGATAAGACCCATTTGCGGAACATATCAGAAAATGAAGTTGATGCAGAAAATAAAGAATTTCTTTAAAAAAGACAAACCAATTGTGACTAAAGAGGGAATTCCAATTCCACCTCCGAAAACACCTGCTTCTAATAGGATGTTAGAGCGAGGAAATCATACTTGTATGTGGCTACAAAATTGCATAGAGTATACAAAAGGTAATGCTGTTTTAGCTTTCCCACTGTAAGGTATGTTTAATGTCAGGATATTGCAGAATTATAGATACTGAATGAATTAATTTGTACCGAATCCTAGATTGAGGCAGTATGAAGCATTGGAAGAATGGGAAGTTGAGGCATTTGAAAGAGAAAAGTATAGAATATCTAACAGAGGTTACAGGAGTATGATGTTCAAATTTGAGACTAGGGAAGAAAAGCTGAAGATATGGAGGAGAGCTGTAGTAACGGAAGGATTGTACCCAGTATTAACAGTTGATGAGCAGACTGGAGGTAAAAGTAAAGAGAAAAAGAACAATATAGAGACTCCAAGTGTAGGAGGTAATATGAATGATTCTGATGACGATGAATTGATAGAGGTCATTATGAATAAAAGACCTCCGCCTTGTGAAGAGAATTTAGAGGTGGTGACTCCAAGTGCACCACAGATGGGAACACCTTTGACTCCAAAAGTTTCAGATATAGCGAAAGTCGTGAGGGGAAATGAAGCAAATCTGTTAAACAATGCCAGGTTGGAACAAGTCCAGAAGTTAAATCAGTTGAGTCTGAATGCAGAAGTATTGACGATACCGGTAATAATTGGTCCTGTAGTTCTGTTGTATGGAGAAAGACAGAAAGTATCCAAAGTGCATGCATTGGGTGTTCCAGGAAGTAGTATCAGGAGTGGTGCGAATGAAGGTGGACAGACAAATGCAATTAATACCTTGTTAGATCTTACGGTTTGTGAGTTAATACCAGAGACTCCTCAAAGAGGTATGCAATCAGTCACAAGGAGAATAGGGCCGAATGTGACTCTAGTAGCAGGGAGTTCAGTTTAGCAGGTCCTTCACCGGAAGAATTAAATAATTGGATAAAAGAAATGACTAAGCCAAAACTTCACCCACAGAGTATAAATGTGAGTGAGTTGAAAGTGGATTTGGAGGAGATGATAATTGGTAGCATAAATCCAGACAGATTAGGGACTTACCTAGATGAAGAATTATTGTTTTGTATTAGAGCATCATCTACTATGTGAAGAATTGCTGCTTCAGTACTGTGATTAGGTCTGAACCCTGATTGGTAGTCATTCAGCAGTTTCAATTGCGAAATGTGCTGGCTTAATTGTTGTTGAACACATTTTTCGATAAATTTGGAAAGCATGGGAATGTTTGTGACTGGACGAAAGTTGTTGAGGTCTGAGGGGTTCTTGGTAGGTTTATTTAAGATTGGAATGACTTGCCCTGCTTTTAGGCATTATGGGAATGAGTCTTTGTCCAAAAGGTGATGAGTAGATAGTTTATTGTAGGCCAGCATTTTGCTGGTAGAGGATCATTGAAAAGGTTGTTTGGTATTATGGTTGAAATTATTTTGGTAAAATCTGTGTTGTACTATAACTTGAATTCAGACCATAATGCATTGCTTTTGGGTGGTAGCAGAACTGGTTGAGGATGAAGCTTAGCTGTGGGTCTCTTTTGGATCAAGAAGATCTCCACTGCATTTTTTAGCTCCACCTCCAAGTATTTGGCTAAAGCTTTACAAAAGGAAGAGGCTTCTTCGCAACTGATGTTCGATTTTGGTGATTTTAGCGCTTATTTGGCTGTTTCTTGGATTGATCTTTTAGCAGTTCGAAGAGTTTCCTTGGTCTGTTTTTTGCATTATCCAGTTCTCTTCTGAAGAAGTCTTTTTTTATTTGAAAATACTTTTTATTTTAGGCATTTCTGGCTTGTCTCAGTTGTTTTAGATGGGCTGCGGAAGGGTGTTGTCTTCATTTTCATTCTGATCGCCTGTACGATCGTCTTTCCTTATTGAATGATTTGTTGAACCAAGGGTTCAATCAGGGATTGTTACCAGCCATCTTGGAAAAAACTTCTTTTAAAACTTTTTAAAAAAGCAAAGGGGGCAGGCTATGAATATTCTGCCCCTATCCCTGGGGCCCCAGTGGGAGCCTGCCTGTGCAAATTAGCACCTTTTTAAAAATATTTGCCACAAAATTGCAACAGAGCCACAAATCCACAGCACAATTTTTAGAAAACAAGAGAGGTCTCTTTTGCTTGTTTTTAATAAAGAACGGGGAGGGCCATGTCCCAGGAGCATGCAGAGTTTATAAATTAAATGGAGTGGGGCCCATGTGGCCCCCTCCAGGGGCAATTTTATTCCCCTGGGAACGTCACAGCCCAAAAAAGGAGGGAGGCAGCATAGACCCCCCGCACAGGCTTTTAGAAGCTCCTACCCGGTGTACAAAAACAATATGGAGGGGGTAGGCATGGACCCCCAGTCTTGGGAATGACAATTACTTTTATTCAAAGAGGGAAGGGGCCGCCTCCCTCCTGGGCAATATACTGCCCCAGGGACCACCATCTTCCCGGGGCTGGCCTGTGTAGAACAAAGGAATGGGGCTGTATGGACCCTCTCCTGGAGCTATATATGGCCTGGGACTGCCACTCTGAGGGATGGCTTCTCATATCTCCTGTAGTGCCCACCCTCAGGAGATAGATGTTTGCTTTTGCTTTGCGGGAGCTGACAAACTGCTCCTGCTTGCTGGTGTGCTGTCTCGTCCTGCTGCTGTGAGGCCTCCAAGAACCCCAGAGCACCTCCAGCCCTTTGACAAGTGTCAGAGAACTCCCTTGAAGTACAGTACCTACTCCCCTGCAATCCGCAGGTACCAAACCCACATAGTCTGGCTTACGGACTTGCCGCTCCCCAGCGTTGCCAACACAGCAACCAAACCAGAAGTGGTACATCAGCCCTGGAGGGTCCGATCTGTCCATCCATCAAGTGAAGGGACACCAGGACCTACTGGAGTCATGCCATTGCAATTCCTGAAGTTCAAGAGCACTTGCATCTGATACCAAGATGAAGAATCCATTCCGGACTGCAACTGCCCAGAAAGCATGCACTCATTGAAGGACATCGGAACCTTGGAGACCAGCTTTGTGAGTGACCCAGCTGACCGAAAATCATCCCTACAACCTGCTACCCCTGACCGTGAAGACCATCTTGGCTCATAGAGCCTTGCTGAACAACCCGCTCTGCACCCAGCCTGCCCGGCTGTGCTTCCATTGTCCTGAGGCCCTTGCAACCTGACCCCTCATTTAGGGTCCCCTGAAATTACCTGTAAGTTCCCCTTGGGTAGCCTGTTTTGAGGTAACCCCCTTCTAAGTAGCTTGGTGCCTACCAACAACCTTAGCACCCTGCTCCCAGCTGAATCGCAGTTGCTCCCTACAATCTGACCTTACCTTGCTACCCTCTTAAAACCCAACGATGAACTCCGCGAACTAACTGTATGATTTTCGATAAAAATAAAAAAAATCTCTATATTATATACTATATAGAGAGCCAGCTTCTTACAGTGAGTTAGTCTGTGAGTGGGTGCATAAGTCTCAGATTGAATCTGTGAATGGGAACATAAGTGTCTGAGTAGGTCTGTGAGTGAGTGTGTGAGTTTCTTAGTGGGCCTGTGAGAGTATGTGTGAGTCTCTCAGTGGTTTTGCTAAGTCTGCCCACTTATTCCGCCTCTTTCTGCTTGTTTCTGACTTTCATTCTGCCTCTTGCGGCTTGTTTCTAGCCTCTATTCTGCCTCTTCCTGCTCATTTCTGATCTCTATTCTGCCTTTTGATGCTTGATTCTGACCTTTATTTTGCTGATTTCTACTCATTGAAGATCTTTATTTTGCCTCTTTGTGCCTGTTTCACACCTTTATTTTGCCACTTGCTAGTTTCTGACCTGTATTTTGCATCTTTCTGCTTGTTTCTGACTTTTATCTGCCTCTTTCTGCTCTCTTATGACCTTTATTCTGCTTCTTTCTGCACACTGCTGACCTTTATTCTGCCTCTTCAGCTTCTTTCTTCGGGGGAGGTGGTGATCCCCGGGGTTTCCATGAGGCACCCAAAAAGGGTTTTCAGCACCTTAGAAGTGAGGCTTTCTGGGGCCCAGGGGGGTCGATGCAACCCCCATAAATTTGTAATTAGCCCCCGGGAGGTCTTGTTCCCTGGGGCTTAGATAGCCAATGGAGGATGGCAGTGTAATCCACCTCCTTCTAATCAATAAAACCCCGGGGAGGTGGTGGTCCCTGAGGCACAATGATCCTCCAAACGGGGGCCCGTGAGCCCAAATCTTTTCAAAAAATAACCCCAGGACCTGGCCTACCCACGGACTGTATCTTAAAAGGACGGGAGCCCACGCTTGTCTTTTAAAACATTTTTGCAACCATTGTGCTTTTGTAATTTTGGAACCCCATGACCAGAGCTCTCGGATTAGGGTACTCGTACCATGCCCCGTTTCATTTTTTTAAACTTTTTTTGTGGGACTCCACTGAAGCGAGTCCCAAGATGGCTGCCAACACTTCCTTGTTGAAGTGTTGGCAGCCAATCAGATTTCAGCACAGGGACCCCTGTGTAAACAAATTTAACTTTCTTTAATTACTCTGCAACTACTGAACAGATTTACACTAAATAACAAAAGCACTCTTTCCGAACAAAAAGGTAGGTTTTTGCCAAATTTGGTGTAATAATGTCCAGTGGTTCGGGTAAGTCAAAATTCCTGTATGTAAATGTATATAAATCTTACCTACTGGCGGCCACCAGTAGGTAGTTATAGTTAGGATCATGTTTCCATAGGAAAAGCATTTTTTACTTGCCTATATCTTTAGCACTAGTTGATGAATCTTCACATAACTTTCCAAGCAAAGTGTGTCAGTGATTCTAGTTGTGCATTGAAAGTTTCAGGGCAATATGTCAAGAGGGGGTCAAGAGAAGTGGGCGGGTCAAACAAGTGTTTTTCCCCTGTTAATTCCCATAAGGGCCTTGAACAGAACTATAGCCTGAACCACTGGGCGGAATTACATCAAATTTATCAGAAAGGTAGCTTTTGGATTACAGATTATGCTTTCAGTTATTTATTGTCAATCTATTCAGTAGTTTGCGAGAAATTAAAGGAAATCTAAGTTTCTATATCTACGACTGCAAAGCCTTAACAAATAATGACGAGCTCGTGCAGAGATCTGCCAACTCTTCAACCAGGAAGTGTCAGCAGCCAGCTTGAGACTCAGTTACAGCTGAGTCCCAAAAAAAAGAAAACGGGGCAGATTGCCAATACCCTAACCCTGTAACTTTGGTGCTGGGGTCCCAGAAGGTTCCAGCAGGGCAAAAAAGCATTTTTAATTCAAATTCACAGCAAATTTTACCAATATCAATTTGAATTTAAGAAAAAAAATCAAGCCTGATCTCCGTGCTTGCTTTTAATATTGCAAAGGTTGGGCCAGGTCCTGGGGGCATGCTAACTTAAATGAATAAGGAGGGGGCACATGGACCCCCTTCCTAGGGCTTATTTATACCCTGGAGACCACCACGTTCCTAGGGCTCATGGCAATGTAAATGTGGGGGGCTGCTTGGACTCCCAGGCCCCAGGGACCACCACCTCCCCTAGGGCAATAAATAAATAAATTAATAGGGGGTAGTGCAGCTCTCCTCTAAACCCAAGGGACCATCACTTCCCTTGAGCTACAATAAATATTAAAGAGGGAGTCTGCATGGACCCTCAGCCCCAGGGACCACCACCTACCTGGGGCCAAATCGTTTTTAAAGATGAAGGAGCCGGCCCATACACAAAAAAGGAGGTGGGCTGCGTGGCCCTCCATCTAGAGACAATTATGGCCCTGGAGACTGACACCCCCAGAGTCCGGCTCCTGCTTTGTCCTGGCTCGCTGACCCCAAGGACATAACGTTTTACTTTTGCTTGGAGGGAGACAGATTTTACTACATCGTCTGGAGGAGGCCGGTGTAGTTGGCTCAGCTCTAGAGTGGTTTAGATCGTTCCTCTCTGAGAGAACATTCCAGGTTACCGCCCACCTTTTCTATCTTGTGTCCAGTCTATCAGTCAGGGTGTACCAAAGAGGTCTGCTTTGAGTCCTGTACTATTCAATCAGTTTGTACAACCTTGGCTAGGGTCTCTCCATTGACTCTTACGTGGATGACATGCAGTTGGGGGTGGTTCTCTCCAACGACTCTACACGGGACACTCCCAAATTGAGGAGTGGTCTGGCGGCAGTCGCGGCGTGGATGACCACCAACTGTCTCCAGCTCAACGCCAATAAGTCTGAGGTGCTGCTAGTGGGGAGGGATACTGAGTTATGGAGTGAGCAATGGTGGCTGAATACCCTTGGGAGTGCACACACCCCTAAGTCAGTGGTAAAAAATCTAGCGGTGTGGTTGGATTCAGCCATCAGCTTTCAGGACCATACCAAGAAAGTAGCAGGCACATGCTTTGGCTTACTCCGGGGATTGAAACCCCTGCTGGGGTACTTTGACCCATCCACCTGACAAATGATTGTCCAAGCGGCTATCCTTTCTAGGCTGGACTATGCCAATTCACTCTACGTGTGGGAAATAAGGCAGAGGTCATGCGTCTGCAAAGGGTCCAAAATGCGGCAGCCGGCGCCCTGCTTGGACTCCCTAGAAGCTGCCCGACAACCGGTGCCATTCGACGATTAGGTTTTGTAGGTTTTTTATTAACTCTACAATTAATTAAAATCTTTACAGTAAAAGAGAAAGTACAAAGATTGATAATTCTAAAAAACTTCCTTTTTTATGTTTAAAAAAAAAGAGAGGTGTATACCTATGCTGATTAGGATAATGGTATACAAAGAGAAAACTATATGGGGAGAGAAGAATACAACTCCCACAGTCTTAGTCCCATTGGTTAGGCTATCCAAGCATTTGTATTGGTTCGGATAAGTCTTTACTTCGACGATTACATTGGCTGCCTATGGACAAGCAAATCGAATTCAAGGCCCTTTCCTTGGCCTTTAAAATTCTGAAGCACTCCTCCCCGGGTATTTTGGCCAATCTGTTAGTGCCTTATACACCCTTGCGTCGTTTGCGCTCCTTGGGGCAATGCCTGGTTATTGTCCCTTGGGTGAAACATACACATGCTGGTGGACAGTTATTTCGTAACCTAGCGGTCAAACTCTGGAATTCCCTCCTCTCCCAGATCCACTGTCTGGGCAACTATCTGATGTTTCGGAAGGATATCAAAACTTATCTCTTCCCCCGGCTTAGGCCTTAGCTTCTATGTCTTGCTGCTGTCAGCTCCGGGACGCCTCTTTGCTGAGGCAGCTGTTGCGCTATACAAGTTGGGTTACCATAACATAGCATAACATAACAGCTCCTGCGAAGCTAAAGCAAACAATCCACTTCGAGCAAGCGGGAGCTGTCAAAAATTCTCTTGCATGCTAGAAGCAAATGTTTTTAGCCCTTTCCCTGCCAGCAGACATGCAGCTTGGCAAAGAGATAAAAGTTTTGCTCTTGCCTGCAAGCAGCTGCTTTTTCTGCAGCTCCTTGCGTATAAGAGCAAAGCTGGCTCCCACAGGAAGCAGGGAGGTGGCTGGGACTGCAGGTGCCTAGAGGCCCAGCGGTCCCCAACATGTAGACTGGCTGCCCTGGGTGGGACCAGGGCACCGAGTGAGAAGTGGATGTGCCCCGGGGGATTGGGACCCAGGGCTGAAATTGCCACAGGAAGGGGGACTGCATGTCCTCCTCCCCCATTTATTTGTGGATGGGCCCCTGGGAATAGGGCCCCTGGGGCTGAAAGTGACCTGATGAGAGGGGCTACAAGGACCCCTCCCCCATAGGATAGGATAGGGTTCCTGGGGTCATTCTTGCCTTAATGCTCCTTTCACAGAAATTAAAACTCAATGGGAAGCACATACAAAAAACTATAGCAGGTGTCCCCGTTAAAGCTTTACTTCTGTAAAGGACAATAATTCTAACTCCAGGACTTGACGAAGGCACAAGTGTGTTTTCTCAGTATTTCCATATTAAAAATCCTTCGGGGAGATGACTGAATCATAGATTTTACTGAAGTGCAATATGTATGAGACTTTGATGAGTGGGTTCCCTGTTGTACTGTCCTGGTGAGAGCAGAGTCCATAGTTCTCCATTTAAATTGCTTGGAGTATGCACATGCGGAAAACACATGGATGCTTCCCTGTTTGGTCCCACCCAACTTAGGAGTATCCAAAGGTCTTCCTCCCTTCTGCCAGGATGATGAACAGCTTAAGAAGCGCTACCCCCAGCAGGTTTCCCTTTGATTTTATTAAGTAGTTCTTGATGCTTAGAAATGTGAGGATGCTTGCTTGTTGGAGCTATACCTCTATATGTTGTCTTCTCTATAGTAGGATTCATGTAATCCCATATTTCAGGATAAAGATGCACCAGTAACAATCACTTTGCCAAAACACACACAATTTCACTGGTAGCATTTCCTCACACTCCAATACTCAGCTGTGTTGTAGGATATGTAACAGACATTTCCCCAAGGAGGTAGCACTTAGCAATTAACCAGAAGAAAGAACTCCATTTGGGTAGATATTTTGTGGAAAACTCTGGTCTCTTGTTGAATAAAAGGTCAGGTGCAGTCACTCTGTGGTGAGTCACTAACACAGGTACTGATATACCCACACTAACACTTAGACATCCAATCACACACTCAGGCTCTCATGCACCCACTGACAGATTCCCTCACACACCCAATCACAGACACACTCAGACCCTCACTCAGACACTCATGCACAAACTCACAGATTCATACAGCCACTCACAGAGCCATTCATAGCTGGACTCACAAACTCACTCAGGTACTAGTGCGCCCATTCTCAGACCCACTCAGACACTCATGCACTGACTCACAGTCTGGCTCACACACTCATGGAGGCATATATAAACCCACTCAGATACTCCCATACCTACTCACAGACCCTCTGAGTCACCCATTCAGAAACTCATATACCCACTCAGATACTCAGTCAAACACTCACACACTCACCCACTCACACACACAGTGAGACACTTATGCAGTCACTCCCCAACCCATACAGACACTAACACACCGACTCACACGCCCATTGAGACACTTATCCACTCCCTGACACACCCACATAGATACTCATGCACTCACTCACACAAATAAACCAAATAAAAAAGTATGGAAACACAATGAAAAAATTAATATAACAGGGGTGTTATATTTAGGCTCAGATTCTACTTGTACTAAACCAGTAAAATTCACCAGGTTTAGTTAGCTGAGCTAACCATAACTTACTAACCTGCAATGCACTGCTTATGACTTCACATATCAAATCACTCATGACATGGTTAGTGATATCACTGATATATTATAGTAGATAATGGAAGCAAAAATAAATGTAGACCCAATCGGTACTATATTTTAGCCGTTCTTCAGCCAGCCAAGGGCAATTTAATATGCAAATAAAAGAAATAAATGAATCAAGTGAATTCATTTCAGTGGGACACAGCCTATATCCATGAACTCACATAACAGGGAAAAACAGAAAAGACTGAGGCAGCATGTGGTTGTCTGTATGAAGTAATCATAGTACAACAAACAACATTTGTAGAAAAGTCACCTTTACACATAATATATCATAAAAATAACAGTGTATAAGGTTGCCAGTTTGTCTACAGCGTTTCGATCCTTTACAGAAAGATATAGGATCATCATTAGGACACTATAGATATGATGCCTGAAAACAATTGCCTGTAATTGCTAGATAAGGAGGGGAATTTGAGGAAGGAAAAGGTGGGGGAAAGAAAGGAGAAATAATGGCAGACAGTAAACACAGGCTATAATCAGTTCAAATGCATGTTTAAAAGTCAACCAACACGTGGCATCTCAAATGACATCACTGATAACATCATCCAGTGAGTGTAAGTTTTTTCTAAGAGTTTGTGATTGTTAAACATATAAAATAAGTTACTACAAAAGGTAAATTATAGGCCAACAACTAATGAGTGGTACTATTTCTAGCATATATGTGTGAGTGCCTGTGTGATTGTGTATATCTGTGTCTGAGTGGGTGTTTGAGTAGCTAAATAGTTGTGTGAGTGGTATATGTGTGTATAGGTGGGTGTGTAGGTAACTGTGGGTGAGTGAGTGGCTGTTTGAGTGGCTGTATTGCTGAGTAAGTGGGTGTGTCAGTGGCTGTATGGGTAAGGGAGTGGCTGTGTGAGGGTCTTTATGGGTAGATGAGTAGGTGCATGAGTGACTGTATAGGTAAGTGAGTAAGTGTCTAAATAGTTGTATTTGTGAGTGACTGGATGTGTAAGTTGATGTATGGGTGAGTGAGTGGCTGTTTGAATGCGTGTTTGGTTAATTGAGTTGGTGTGCAAATGGCTGAATTGGAGAGTGTTTCTCTATGTGAATAGATGTATAGGTGAGTGAGCAGATATGGGAGGTTTTGTATAGGTGTATAAATGGGTATGTAAGTGCTTGTATGGGTGAGTGAGTGGCTGTGTTCGGAGGCTTTATAGGTAAATCATTGGGTGTGTGACTATTTGGATGGGTTAGTGTTGACAGTGTGAGTTGGTGTATAGGTGAGTGACTGACTATTTGAGTAGCTGTATGATATCACTGATGATATCAGTGACAGAACCACTTGCACCTACTCATACCCCACACAACCTCTCATACATCCATCTGACCTACCCATACAACCACTCACACATCTCCTTACTTTTCCACAGAGCCATTCACATACCCACTCATCCACACACACAGCCACTGACACAGTTACTCACTTACCCATACACTTACTCACACAGCTATACAGCTACTCCCACTTCCAGTTATTCACCGATGCACCTACTCTCACAACCAGTCACTCACCCATACAGCCTCTCAATAGAGCCACTCACACACCCACACAACTACTTACATACCCATTCATATATCCATACAAGCACTCATACATCAACTCACTCGTCTACATATCCACTCAAACAGTCCATCTCCAATACAGCCACTCACACACCCACTCAGTTACCCAAACACCCATTCAAATAGCCACTATCTCACCCGCACAGCCACTTACACACAAAAAGTTATTCACCCACACAGTCACCCACACAGCCACTCAGATACCCATACAGCTACTTGCATATCCACTTATTCACCTGTACAGTTACTCACACACCCACTTATTCATCCATATAAGCACTCACACAACCATTCACACACCCAGTCATTCACAAACCCACTCACACACGAATACAGTCACACAGCCACTCATATAAGATATGTTAGAAATAGTATCACTTATTAGTAGTATACAAACTATGCAAATGTAACTTTTGTAGTAGCTTAGCATATCTTAAACACTCATAAACGTTTTGAAAACACGTCCACTCAGATGATGTCATCATTGATGTCATTTGAGTAAGGGTGGGCGTAGTGCTCCGCTCCGTCCACTGAGTGTGCTTAGTGTTCCCTACTTTGCGATTCACAAAGTAGGCGTAGTAGGCAACACTACGAACACACCTTGACGAAGTTGCCTGCCACCCGCCTCCCTCCTGCCCATTTCTAAATGCCGAAAATAATTTAAAACATTGCAAAACTAATTAAAAACAACTTACCTGCGATGCGGCGCCCCGGGGCTCCCTCTTCCTGGTTTCTCGCAGACTTCTTCCTGACAAATGCGCATGCGCTGGCCCCCACGCATGCGCATTAGTCAGGAATCCTGAGTGTCCCTAGGGTCAAAGTAGCCCACTAGGTACCTCCAGTAAGCACCACAGATCTGCATTGCAGAGAGGTATAAAAAGGGGTAAGGCCTGGGCCACCTGTCTGAAACACAGCACAGTTGCGCTTACTGGAAGCACCTGGTGGCCTTGTTAGCCCCCAGGGGCCCTCAGGATTGAAGGGGAATTATTTCTCCAACTTAAAATGCACCACAGGGCGTGTTGTCACACGTATCCTTGGGCCACATCCCCTCCCTTCACCACTGTGTAAACACGCCCTGTGGCCGTTTTAACTTGGTAGATTAAGTCCCCTTGAATCCTGAGTGTCTCTTGGGTCCATCTAGAAAACTAGCCCACTAGGTACCTCCAGTAAGCGCCACAGAGCTGCTTTGCAGCGAGGTGTAAAAAGGGACACAGCCTGGGCCACCTCTCTGAAAGACAGCGGAGGGGTGCTTACTGGAAGCACCATTGTGGGCTAGTTGGCCCCCTGGGGCTCTCAGGATTGAAGTGGAGTTATTTCCCCAACTTAAAATGCTCCACAGGACATGTTTTCACACGTCACCTCAAGCCCCATCCCCTCCCTTCACCACTGTGTAAATATTCATGCAGTGAGCCAGGCCTTAGCACATGGACTGCTTCAAACGTCTATCCACTATGCATGCAGTCGTCTAACCACCTACACACTTGCCTTTCCAATGATATATGGGGTTTGGGCACTACTACGCTAGAGATCCCACTTTTAGAAAGTGGACCTTTTTCTGCCTACACTTAGATTGGGCACTGCAGACTCCCCCTCCCCTCTGAATAAAGATAGGTGCCTGGGTTGGGAGGTGGGAGTGGTGATTCACACCTTCTCCCCTGCGATGGGCTGTGATGGGCTGCCCGCTGTAGCCTTAACGGCCTGTATCTCGTCACTGTGACAGCCAGGTCATGGAAGGCAGGGAACCTACCAGAACTCATGGGACTCTTCCAGAAGCCCCTGCCCCCAGTCCCTTCCAGAGACTTCTACCACTTTCTAGCCCCTAGACTGAAAGAAATATAAGGGAGGGCCCTGGCCACACTTCTTTGTTTCACTGCTGGACTACGAGGAATCTCTGCGGGAGTGAGGACTGCTGCACCAGGAAGGATTGCCACTGGGGAGGAGGCTGACTGCTCCAAGGAACTGCTTCCCCACAGTCTGCTGAGCTGCCCTGCTGCCTGCTGATCCTGCCCTACTAGAGAGACCTAAAGAAACACCGCCAGAGTGTCTCCACCACACTCATTAGAAGTGCCTGGGGTCTACAACCTTTTAAAGAGTCTACAACCTTTTAAAGACTGCCTCTGTCAAGTTCATCAAGACCCCACATTCTTATATAGAAGTTGCCCCTGCAAGGGTTTTTTCGCTTTAAGACCTGTTTTGTGGGGAATTCATAAGGACAACAACGACCTGTTCTTATTCAATGCCCCTGCAGTGCTGTAATCCTGAAAGCCTCCCCGCTGCTGCCTGGGGGGTCCCTAAGACACTGTGACGGCTGTGGAAGGGAAGCGCTATGCCCCGCGATTCACCGCCGCTGCCCAGGACCCCAAGTGTGCTGAGAAGCGCTGTGGGAGGGAAAGCGCAGCATGCCCGTCATCACCACTGCTGGTGCGGGTGATTCATAATTTAAACTGGCCTCTGAGGTCACCGCCGCTGGCCTGTGTCCGGGGGGGAAAGCTGTGTGTGAAATTGGCCCCACCTTTGGCCGGGGACTTGAATCCCCGGCAAGGCGCCTTGATCAAGGAGCACGGAATCACCGGCGCAGGCGCCAGGTTGAAACTACTGGAGAACTCCCCCTTGACATAGAATTCACGCCGTCCTGGGACTGGGCGCCGGCATGAGGGCTGCCCCACGAGAGCGTCGCCTGGAGGGTTGCCTAGCAACTGGGATTCACTCAGCCGACTACGTTAGCTTGACGCCAGGAGCAGGAAGCTCCGTTCCCACTGAGGCCGGGCCGCAGGAAGAGAAGGGCTCTGGTTGGAGGTTTGCCGGCAGGGGATCTACACCTTCAGCGCGGCCTCGGGTAAATGCTCCCAGCCGCACGGTGACGGTAGCGAGGCTGGGAGTGAAGTGAGAACCGGCGGGAGGAGGGGGCTCCGAGAGACTGAGTGTGCATGCAATGGGTGCTACGTGCAGCAGGGGCATTTCGTCCTAAGGCAAACCTGGGGCTGTGAGAGACCAATAGTGGGAAGGCCGTAATTGCATAACCGGCCTGCCAGAGACATTACTGGCATGTAATTATTCACTGGCAATATGTGCACCATCACTCTGGGAGCATATGGGACGGCACTGGTAATTCCAAGATTACTGAGGGATCGGCGCTCATTCCACATCACTTAAGGAATTGTTTCAACCCGCATGTTAAGTATTGTTTTGCATAAGGGGACTGCCAGACCCTGGAGGTTTGTTACCCTCACAAAGAACCTCGGTTAGAAAGACACTGAAAATAAGGGCTCTTGGCTCACATGAACTCCCCGTGATCTGACGTGGCCTAGAAACTGGTTCCATGTTTATTGATTATTGATCTTACCTGGGAACTGGGTTTGTTTCTATTGATTATTGATCTGGCCTGAGAACTAGGTTCATTTTTATTGATTCTTGATCTTGCCTGGGAACTGGATCCACTTCTATTGATTATTGATCACGCCTAGAACCTGGAGCTATCTGATTATTGTTCTGCCTGAAACTTAGATAAAGATATTCTTATTTTTATAAGTCATTGGTGTAATGTCTTCTTGTGCGTGTTTTACTGTGTCACCGTTGTTGCGTGTTACACAAATACTTTACACATTGCCTCTGTAGTTAAGCCTTCCTGCTCTGTGCCAAGCTACTCTGTCAGAAGCGGTGGTGTCTACTTGGACTAGGGTACATACCCCGGCCAACAAGTGACCCCAGTTCTAACATCTGGACTTATACAATCAACAAAAAAAACAATATTTCAGTTTCAATATTTTAAAAAACATTTTTATTTCCATTTATATTAAAAATATATAATGTAATTTAAAAAATAAAATATGTAAAAATGAACAGTTAAAAAACTGTAGAAAATCAGTATAAAAAATACATATAACTATTATTAAATTTGAAAATGATCATTTAAAAAACCTTTGAAATTCATTGAAAAAACTATAGGTTTCAGACATGTTATAGTTAGGAATTATCATTTAAAAAGCTTAGAAACTCACTGTAAAAACCATAGGCTTCAGGGCTGTTATAAATTCACTCCTACAAAACCATTGAAATTCCTCCGTTATAGTTAGTTCTGCTATAACTCGCGCACCGCAATCCTCCACTGATGATGTCACATATTACATCATTCATGACAAGGTCTGTGACATCACTGATGAAATCACTGATGACATCTCAAATGACATCACTTATGACATCATCCACGTGACATTAAGCACACTATGTTATCTCCGTGCACTCTTTGTACATACGTGTCTTGCAATATAGAAATCTTGAAAGCTTGTGGTTGGCGCTATTCTTGTCGTACTGTGTCTCGCAGTGCCTTCAAGAACTCAGTAGTAGTGTGATATTGTGATCACTAAGAATGCGCACATTTTACATGAAAACATAGGGCTATATGTATCAAGCTAATTAGCATTAGCAAAGGCCGAAATTCTGCGAATTTCGGCCTTTGCGAATGCTAATTACTTAAATGGTATGTATCAAACATTTTTGCATCAAAATAAGGAATCGCAAAATTTGCTATTCCTTATTTTGCGATTGCACTTAATGAATCGCAAACTTTGCGATTCCTTAAATGCAATGTATCAAAGAAAAAAAATGCAAAAAATGCCATTAAGGAATTGCAAATTACCACCAACTTCTAGTTGGTGGTAAGTTGCGAATTCTTTTAATAATGCTTTTTTCCAAAAAACCAAAGGTGTCATATGACGCCCATACATGCCCATAGGGCATGTATGTGCGCCATATGCCCCCAAATGTCTTTTTCAGGGGTGCACCAGGGTGTTCTTGAGACACCCCTGACAAAATTCCTGATTTGCGATTAGCAAATTGCTAATCACAAATTGCCCCTTCATTACTATGGGCCTCAGGCCCATAGAAATGAATGGGTAATTTGCGATTAGCAATTTGCTATTCGCAAATTAGGAATGGTAAGGAATCGCTATAAAATAGCGGTTGTGTTCATACATACCATTTTGCATTTCCTAAATAGCGATTCCTTAAAATTCGCTATTTAGGAAATGCAAAATGGTTTGATGATACATATGGCCCAAAGTTTCTTCTCCTGTTTCTCTGTGTTAAGAAACGCAACACATAATCCAAGTTTTTCGTTTAATGCTTATTTTATTCTTTCTTGTTTTTCGCAAGAAGGTTTATTCATTGAAGTATAATCATTTCAAATCATATCCAATTTCATTGTGAATATCAGTAGGTTCACCATACCCAATGCATTTCGGGTCAAATACCCAGACCCTTCATCAGGGGTCTATAAATGGTAAACAAATACAGGACTTTAGCGATCAGGTTCATGTTAAATGCACATCATATCAAAAAGGACGTCATCGATCAAAAACATGCTTAAACGTGCTAAAATTAAAAAAGGCAAATTAACACAAGCAATAGCAGGATACTTGCCAATTATTCTTCTAATTCTTTGAGGACTTTTGAGAGTTCTTCTATGATCAACAAGATAAGATCGAGTAAACACTTGTTCAAAATTTGATACCATTGTTCGATAAACTTTTTATTATTCTTACATAGCATTGGTTTCAGGGCTATTCTTTGCCCCCTGGGAATTCTTTTGTTTTTATGATAATGTATTAACGTTGTGGCATGTTGCCTTTGATTGATTTCTTTTTACTGTTAAATTCCAATTGACAAATGATTTGCGCAGTTGTGGTAACATGAGGACTGAATGCTCTGGTCTCCAGTATAAGACCATATATTTCTTCCGCTGATTCTGTTGGAAATGCTAATGTTTCTGCTTGATTGGTGGTAATTTGGGTGATATCATCGAATTGCATTTTTGTGGTTGGTGCACAACGGAGATAGAGTAGACAAAAATAAAATTAAGCACAATATGTTATCTCCGTGCACTCTTTGTACATACGTGTGTTGCCATAAAGAAATCTTGAAAGCTTGTGGTTGGCGCTATTCTTGTCGCACTGTGTCTCGCAATGCCTTCAAGAACTCAGTAGTAGTGTGATATTGTGATCACTAAGAATGCGCACATTTTACATGAAAACAAAGTTTCTTCTCCTGTTTCTCTGTGTTAAGAAACGCAACACATGACATGTCCAGCCAAATATAACAGCCCAGAGACTTATGTTTTTTCAGTGAATACATATATATTTCTATATATATATATATTATGGCTCCTCCGCACCTTTTTGAAAACGGGACACTCGTAGGTGGGTGCCGCTAACACAGTGGTGCTCCTTGTCAATATGCCGCTCCAAACCGTCTCTCCCAGTCGGGAAGAAAAGTAGCACTCGCGGGATTCTTTGCAGCTCCGTTTTATCCCCCTTCATCGGGTGTGCGTTTGCACTTTTTTGTTAATAAAATAGTACGCTTAAGAATTTGGGCTCGAGTTGGCTTTCTTTGAAGAAGAAAAAGCTGGTGAGAGGATATATATATATATAGTTCGGACCTAGTTTCCATAAGAAAAGTGTTTTTTTTCCCAATAACTTTGGCACCGGATGACAAATCTTTGCGAAATTTTCAAAACTCGTGGGGCGCTCCAGTCAGCTCCTATCTTGAAAGTTTCGGGGTGATTAGGCAAGCAGGGGCCAAGAAAAATGGAGGTCCCAAAACGTGTTTTCTCAAATTTTTTTTCCATGCGAAACTTTAGACACAGCTGCTTAACAGAATTACACTAAATTTGCCGAAAAGGTGGCCCTTGGTTCAGAAAGAGACCTTTTTGTTAAATGGTGTAAATCCGTTTAGTAGTTGCTGAGAAAATAAATCAAAAAAATTAAAGTTTTCATATCTAGAGGTGCTGTGTTTCCACAGACCCTCCCGAACACGAGCTTTATTCTAATTGGCTGTCAACACTCCAAACACGAAGTTTTGGCAGCGATCTTGTGACTCGGTAGAACCAAGTCACAAGAAAACAGAAAAACAAAAGCAAAAAACAAGAAAAGGGAGCAGGGTAAAAACACCATGACCCAATAGGCCTGCTTAGGGGGTCCCACATGGACCCCCAGGGCCTAAAAAGCATATATTTATTTTAAAACGGTAAAAGTCACGGAGGATCCCCGGATCCTGCTAGAAAATAAAAAAAATTAAGCACAGGCCCGCACTTTGTTATTACTTAG
This sequence comes from Lissotriton vulgaris, assembly GCF_964263255.1. Lineage (NCBI taxonomy): Eukaryota > Metazoa > Chordata > Amphibia > Caudata > Salamandridae > Lissotriton > Lissotriton vulgaris. The sequence continues at coordinate 506,990,417 of NC_141694.1, forward strand.
CACCCGGGTGGAACAAGTCCTGGGTGCATACTATATTGTAATTGCAGGGGACTAGGGGTGCCCCTGCAGCTCCCAAGACCACCAACCCTGGTGCTTTCCTTAAATATTTGTGAGGGCACACGGTCCCCTGCAGCCCCGGGGACTACCACACCCCCTGGGCTTGTTTTTTTAAATGTGTGGGGGGCCTCTAAGGCCCCACAAGTCCTGGGGACCACCACCCCATGGGGATTTTCTTAAATATTTGCGGGGGCAAATTGGCCCCCCGCAGCCCCGGGGACCACCACCCCCAGGGCTTGTTTAAAAAAAAAGAACCTGTTTGGGGGGATCGAGCTCCCCCACTTGCCCCGGGGACCGCCATAAGTATGTAAATGTGGGGGTCCGTATCAGACCCCAGAGCCCCGGGGGACCACCACCTCCCCAGGGCTGTGCACACGTTGGGAGGGGGGCTGCACTGCCTCCCTCCTGGAGCCCTTGATGGCTCTGGGGACCGCCAACCCCCAGGGCCACCTCCTGCAGTGTCCCGGGGGGCCCACCCCCGGGACACTGCTGTTTGCAATGACAGGGTAGGATGTGTGCGGCTCCCGCCCTGTTATTGCAAACTGCTTTGCTTCATTGAAGTGAGAGTAGGGAAACATGCTCTCGCTTCAATGAAGCAAAGCAGAATTGCTTTTCCACAAGGAGAGCTGCATGTCAGCAGTGCCGGATCCTGCAGGACGCGGGGAGCCGGCGGGACTGTGGGGGCATTGGGGCTCCCCCACGGTCCCCAAAGGATAGGGCCAGGCCCGGGGGATCGGATCCCTGGGCCAATAGAGGCCTCAGGAGGAGGGCCACACAGCCCCCCTCCATAAAAAAGAAATATATATGTGGCCCTGCCCCGGATGATGGGGACCCCGGGCCAGAAATGGCCACAGGAGGGGGGCCCATGTGGCCCCCTTCCCGTTCATATCTATATTTCTTTTTAAAAGGGGTCAGGCCCTAGGGTCCCCAGGGTGCAAAAAAAGGAAAAAGAAGGGGGCCCCCCTTCTAAAAAAATGTAATTAAAAAACGACTCTCTGCAACACTCTGCAAATGCTTCCTGTGGTGCGTTATAAATTGGGAATTAATTCCCCTTCAATACTGGGAGCCCCTGGGGCCAACTAGCCCACCAGGTACCTCCAGTAAGTGCAACAGGGCTGCATTACAGAGAGGTGGCCCAGGCCATGCCCCTTTTTATACTTCTCTGCAGTGCAGCTCTGTGGCGCTTACTGGAGGTACCTAGTGGGCTAGTTGGACCCCAGGGACCCTCAGGATTCTAGGGGACTTAATCCCACTGCATACAATGTGCCAGGGGCATGTTTGCAGAGTGGTGGAGAAAGGGGGCATGGCTTATGTCTACCTTTCACCAATCCCACTACGTGGGGGTTACTGGAGGTAAAAGGTAGGCTAGTGGGCCCCTAAAGGACCACCAGCAGTAAAGGGAACTTCAATCCCCTTCCAAGTGCGTGCCAGGGAGTGCGTTTGTAGAGTGGTGGATAAAGTGGGCGTGGCCTTGTACGAGTACTTACCAATGCTGCTGTGTGGGGCTGACTGGAGGTAATACACCTCTTATTACCTCCAGTAAGTCCCACACAGTGGAATTGCTAAGATGTCTTCAGAGGCCATGGCCCCCTTTCTCTACCACTCTGCAAACGTTCCTCATGGCATACTATGGGATAGGGGATGAAGTCCATATTAGTCCTGATGGAGTTTGGGGGCCAAGAATCCCTGCTGGTACCTCCTGTACGTCCTACGCAGTGGAATTCTTGCCCATTGGTTGGACGCCCAGCACCCTTTCTCCACCACTCTGCAAATGTGACTACTAGTTAAAGAAGCATATTTCTATACCTCTGACTTAGAAGTAGTTTTAATCCCCTGCCCTATTATGTACAAGGCCTTACATACGAGGTCATGCTAATCACAGGGGTACCCCAATGCATAGTGTTCCCTAGTGCATGTAGGTCTTTTCACTGTATTCTAAGTGTCTTTTAGCATACCACTGGCTCTAGGCCTGGTTAGTCAGATTCAGTTACCACTAGTACCCATCTGAAAAAGTTGTGGGCACAGGGTGATTTTGCAACAAGGCCTCTTTCTGCTCCTCTGTTGGTTCTTTCTGCAAATCTCTTCTTCCTGCACTTTTCTTCGTCTTTCTGGACTTCTGTTGTGTCTTTCTGCATTTGTCTTGCTTCTTTCTGTGCTTATCTTCCTCTTTCTTCACATGTCCTACTTTTGTAGGCATAGTTAGAAATTAGCATTTGAAAAACCTTTCAAATGCACTGAAAAAATCATAGGTTTCAGGCATGTTGTAGTTAGAAATTATCATTTAAAAACTCCAACACTCACATATACTGCTTTAAAACATATGTAGTTACTCACACATGCACCACTGAGACATCCATTTAGTCACCAACACACCCATACAAACACTCTTCCACCCATAGAGGTGTTTCCATATGCACTCTTGAACCTATAAACCCAGTGAAACAACCACTTACATATCTATGCACAGTCACAGACCCTCCCACCCACCCACAAAGACACTCAGGCACCCATACAGACACTCAGACAACCAATAAATAACCCATATAAACACTCATGTAGCTACTCACCAGCTACAGCCCGAATGGCTGAACGGAATTACACCAAATTTGGCAAAGAGGTAGTCCTCCGTTCAGACTTGTGCCTTTTGCCTAAATAGTGTCAATCTGTTCAGTAGTTCCTGAGAAAATTACAGTTAAAATCATTTATATGTCTATGGGCGCGGTGGATCCGTGGATTGTGCGAGGATTGTCATCGTACTATAAGCGCACCCTTCTGATCACGCGCTGAATGCTAATTGGCTGTCAAGTGGGTGTCAACATTCAAAACCAGGAACTTTTGGCAGCCATTTTGTGCCTCGGTAGAAGCAAGTCTGAGGAAGTCAGTGAAATATGTGTACAAAACATAGAAAGGGGGCAGGGTAGAAATAATGTTACCCTCTAGACTTAGGGGGCCCCAGAAGGACCCCCAGGGCCCACAATGTTTTCTTTTTTTTTTAAGCCTGGCAGGTGCGTGTAGGGAGCGTAGACTCTGCCGTAAAAAAAACTAAATTAAATAAAATGGAGCTTCTTTTATAATTAGCCCTCGGGGGCCAAATCCCGGGGACAAAATTAATAAATTTAAAGGGGCCCCAGACAGCCCCGGTGACCTCCACACCCCCGGGCTACAAAATAAATTGTTGGGAGGGACTCAAAAGCCCCTCCCAGTATAATTTATGGGGGGATAAGGGCCCCTCAAGCCCCTGGGACCACCACCCCAGGGGCTTTCTGTATGGTGGTAGGGGGGTTGCATGGCACTCCTCCTGGAGTCCTTGAGGGTCCTCGGGACCTCTACCCCTCATGGCGGCTACTGCAGTGTCCTGGGGTGCCCACTCCCGGGATACTTGATTGCTATGAGAGGGCGGGAGTCTTTGGTGCACGACTTCTACGCATCGAGTGTACGACTCTAACGCGTTCAATGCACGACTCTAAGCAAAAAAAATATTTTTTTTCATATATACTTCAAGTTTATGTGTTTAGTTCTTAGGTGGCTCTAAAAAGAGCCCTTGTGTTTATTGAGAGATTTTGGTACCTACAAGTAAGTACCTATGCATAGTCTAAAGTTTATGAGTAAGACTCTGTTTCCCTCATCTATAAAATGTACACCATCTTTCCTATAGATACCATCCATATTGAAACGGAGATTGTTGTGGTAAATGGACCCCATTCTATAGTCTTGGAGAAAAGCAGAAACTGATTTGTTCAGATGTTTCCTAGCTTTCTCAATCTGTGGACAAAATTGATTGGACCAGTTCCATTTCTGCCTTTGGCATATGTTAGAATAGACAAAGGCATTTTTGGGGAAAAGTGACATCAATTCTCCAAAGGTATCCTTCAAAAACATTTCCAGACCTACCCCAGTCAAAGTGCCTAGGTCATTGTCAACACAGGGCACAATTTTGAGGTCAGGGTGTTGGAGATGCAAAAAGGATTTAACCAATGGCATCAATTGGTACCACTTTACCCTCTCTGTCCAATCCATTTAATGCCTACATTTGGTAAACCTAGGTCATTGTGAATTCCTTTGTTTTCTGCATACCCATGGCTCAAGAAAATATAGCTGTGCCCCACAATCCACGCTCTAAGCATCTTGAAGGGAGGTCTGAATGCAGTCAGATGGCTCTGTAAATGAAATGCCAGTTTGAAAACTAAATTTTTTCTAAAATGGTGGATAAGATGCAGTTTTGAAAAAAGAAAAGAAATCATTGGTTGTTTGACAACTTTCTACGCTGAGAAGTAGGGTGCTTGTTTCTATTTTTTAAATGGATGATTCTTATTGGTTAACAAAATCTGATTGAAAGTAACATTACATAGGATAAGCTGATAGGTTGAAAAGTCAAGCACACTTGCTGTTTTGATTAGCAACATTGTGTGATGAACATTTGACCTTTGTGCTCAGCTAAGTGTTCCATGAACTGTTTCTTTGGTAAGAGGCAGAAGGCAGATTGGGGGTAGTGTTCAAATTTATGTCAATTGGAAAGGGTTAAAATGTGTAACCAATAGCAATGTGTATTTCCTTTTGAATTAATGTGGAAAGCAATGTGATTTGATGTTCAGGTGTATATGTGTTCAAAATGGGAGGGAAAGTTTGCCATTCTTTGGTTCTGGTGAGAGGTGTACAGAAGAGATATTCTGTAAAAGAAAATCTGGTGTGTGACTGACATACTTCTTATTCTACAAAACGATTTGATGGTGAGTTATTAATTTGTGAGGGGATGTATGTGTTGCATTTTGATTTTAATCAGACTAATGTGTTTCTCCTGTTAAAGTGCAGGGAGTACATTTTTCTGTAGAATTTTATTGTGAGTGTGTGTGCATTTAGAAACTATTATGAGATAAGCATTTGTGTATATCATGTGTTTGCAGACAGATAACTATGCTATTTTCATGTTTTGGTAGAATTAGAAACCAGTCATTTTTTATGTATTTGCAAAATGAGTCAAGTGTCTTCACTAAAATGCAGTACTCATTCTAGACTATGAAATGTGTTTTGGTAAAATGCAAGGGATAGTGTTGTTTGCCTAGAATCATACAGTGAGTATTGTGTGCATTTTGGAATCGTTCTGATAGAAGCACTCTATACTATTGTTTAGTCGAATATTTTGTGTAATGTGTATAGTCATCTTAAGTGTTGTAGACTAGTAAATGTGTTTTGGTAAAATGTAAGGCATAGTGTTGCTTGTCTAGAATCACACAGTATGTCTGTGTGCATTTAGGAATCACTCTGAAAGAAGCATTGTGGTACTTCATTTATTTCCTGACATGTAATTGATTAAAAACGCAGTGTTTTCTCATTTTTGTAGAATTAGAAAATAGTCATTGGTTATGTGTTTTCAAAATGAGCTTATATTTTACAGTAAAATGCAGTTATGAAATATGTGGAAAGGATGCTTGATGTGTTTGCAGACAAATAAATACATGTACTGTTACAGTGAGACAGGCTTTAGGGTACGCAGTTTTTAAAACTCTTACGCACTATGCATGTAGTAGTCCTCCAGCTCATTTTTGATCTATCCTCTTCTCACCTCTCTGTCTCTAATTTTCAGTTCACCATGACATTTATCAGGGACTGGATGAACCACAACCATCTTAAATTGAACCCGGATAAAACCGAGTTGGTTCTCACCGGTGGTTCCTCCAGTCCCTGGAACTCTCTCTTCTGGCCCCCCACTCTTGGCCCCTCCCCCACTCCTTCAACCACGGTCAAAACACTGGGTGTTAAAATGAACAACCAGCTCACCCTCCATTCACAAATTAGCTCGGTAGTCTCCTCTTGTTTCCTCACCCTCCGAACCATCCGCACTGTCTCCCGTTTCTTTTCTCCTCAGGCACTTAAGTTGATCATGGCCGCACTGGTGATATCACGGCTGGACTATGCCAATGCCCTTTACAACGGCATCCCAGCATACAGCCTGCGGAGGCTTCAGATGGTCCAGAACCAGGCGGCCCGGTTGGTCTATGGTCTTCCACGCTATCATCACTCCACACCCCTCCTCAGGGAGCTTCACTGGCTCCCTGTTAAGGAACGTTCCCTGTTCAAGATCGGCTGCATGGTCTTCCAGGCTCGTCAAGGCACTGCCCCCACCTTCATTTCCTCGCTAATAAAAGATTACGTCCCCACCAGAGAGCTTCGTTCTTCCTCCAAGTCTCTCCTTCAAATCCCGCGTTTCAAACGGAAAAAGTGGGGTGGAACCACCTTTTCTACCTTAGCGCCCACCTTCTGGAATTCCCTCCCCGATCACCTTCGCTCTGCCACTCATTATCTCTCCTTCCGTAAAGACCTTAAAACGTTTCTTTTCAAACAGGCCTTCCCCATGTAACTTCCCTTCTCCTCTACGACAGGTTTTTATTTCTTTGACTCAGCTGCCTAACTCTCTACTAGCGCCAAGAAACCGTACGGTGCACGCTGCGCTCTATAAATGTTTTAAATTAAATTGGAAATTAGTCTAACCACCACCCAGCCAGCTCTGGTCCGCTCCTATCCTGAAAGTTTCACGGTGATTCGTGAAGTGGGGGCCGAGAAAAAAGGGGGCTCCCAAATGTGTTTTCCCCATGCAGTTTCCCATAGGAACTTTAGCCACAGCTACAGCCTGAACTGCTCAACAGAATGACACAAAATTTGGCAAAGAGGTAGCCCTCAGTTCAGACGTGCGCCTTTTGCTTAAATGGTGTCAATCTGTTTAGTAGTTCCTGAGAAAATGACGGTAAAATTCATTGATATATCAATGGGTGCGGTGAATCCGTGGAGTTTGCGAGGATTGTCATCATATCATAAGCGCACCCTTCTGATCACGCGCTGAATGCTAATTGGCTGTCAAGTGGTTGTCAACATTCGAAACCAGGAACTGTTAGCAGCCATTTTGTGCCTCGGTAGAAGCGAGGCTGTGGAAGTCAGTGGAATATGTGTGCAAAATGTAGAAAGGGGGTAGGGTAGAAATACTTTTACCCTCTAGACCTGCCTAAGGGGTCCCAGAAGGACCCCTAGGGCACACAATTTTTCTTTTTTTTTTAAAAAAAAAAGAACCGGCAGAGGCGTGTAGGGTGCACAGACTCTGCTGTAAAAAACATAAAATGGAGCTTTTTTTATAATTAGCCCCCGGGGGGTAACATGACAGGGGCAAAATTATTAAATTTTATGGGGGGCCCAGAGGGGCCCCTCAGCCCTGGGGATCGTCATTCCCCGGGGCAAAACCCAAAAATCACTGTACTACCCTAAAAGAGTACCTCAGTATGTACCTCAACACCACACAATCACCAGTGGAGTACCTTAAACTCTAAATCTACCCCCAGTACGACCCCCTACACTACATAGACACCACTGCACTATTCTAAACACTAAAACAGTACCCAAGCACAACCCTCTACACCACTCAAACATCATTGCACTACCCAAAACCTTATATCTACCCCAGCATGACACCCTACACTACTCAAACATGACTGCACAACCCTAAAACACTATCAGAGCATGGCCCCCGTCATTACAAAAACACCACTGCAGTACCCTAAACTGTAAAATACTACCCCTGCACGACCCCCTACACTACCCAAATACCATTGCTTTACCGTAAACCTTAAACTTACTCCAGTTCGACCCCTTACACTATGCACTACACTACATAAACGCCACTGCACAACCCTATACTCTAAATCTACCCTCAGCACAACCCCCTACACTACCAATTCACCACTGTACTACCCTAAACCCTAAAACAGTACTCCAGCACGACCCCTACACTACCCAAACACCATTGCAGTACTCTAAACCTTAAATCTATCCCAGCATGACACCCTACACTACTCAAACACTACTGCACTACTATAACACACTATTACAGCACAAACCCTACACTACACAAACACCACTGTACTACTCTAAACCCTACTGTAAACCCTAAAACCCTACCCTAGCATGACCCTCTACACAATCCAAATTCCATTGCACTACCCTAAATCTTAAACCTACCCCAGCACGACCCTTTACACTACCCAAACACCACTGTACTACCCTAAGATAGTAATTCAGCACGATCCCCTACACTACATAAACACCATTGCACAACCCTAAACCCTAAATCTACCCCCAGCATGACCCCCTATGCTACCCATTCACCACTGTACTACCCTAAACCTTAAAACACTACCCCAGCACAAGTGCTACACTACCCAAACAGCATTACAGTACTCTAAACCTTAAATCTATTCCAGCACGACCTAGTATACTACACAAACATCAGTGCACTAACCTAAACTCTAAATATACTCCTAGTACGACCCCCTACACTACATAAACAGTACTGTACTACCCTAAACACTAAAACACTAGTATTGTGATCATTTAGGTAATATGCATGTACTCATACAGTGCTTGAGGTTTAAGTGTTATGGAGTGCTTCAAAGTGCTCTGTACTATGTATGTACTGCTCTTACCACCATCCAAATTGTGCTTCAGGCCTACAATTTCTTAGTCAGAATGTATATGGAATGTGTTTGTATAGTAATAACAAAGTATAATTTTGAAGTTATTATTAAATATTTATTTATGATTATTTTTTACAGATACTGTGTATCATCATTAAAAAAAAGTTATCATGCAGGAGAAAGAAAGAAGAAAAAAGGTCAGAAGAAGGATACTTACTTGAAAAAACTCAACCTCAAGTATTGGAAGACCAACATAATGTGACTAAAAAGAGAAAAATGTCTGGTAAGACCACAAAGGACTTCATAAAAAGTATTACTAGATTCAGAAATAAAATGGAAATGTGCAAAGCAGTGAAAATGTTCCAAGTAACCATGGGCGAATTTTGCGAATCTCGCGTTCGCGAATTTTGCGGATTTGCGAACTCGCAATCCGCAAAATCCACGAATTCTTGCGAATTTGCGGATTTTTTTTTTTTTTGTGTTCGCAAGGATTTCTGCCAGTTCGCGAGGGTTTCGTACCAGTTCGCAATTGCGAACTTACATTTCGGCGCGCAACGGTCGCGATTATGTTGTTTCTACGTCTGGTTCATCATCACAGGTTCCCAGCACCTTCTGTTTCACCACTGCAACCCTCTGTTACATCAATGCCACCCTCTGGTTCATCATTACTGTAGATTATGGGGGGGAAAAGCAAGCACACCAGCCCTGCTTCAACTGAGATGAATTAATTTGGGGTTAGTTTATTAATGTGTCACTGTTTTAAAATTCCAGTCTGGCACCTGCTTCCTTATCTGTAATTTTGCTTTCTGTTGCAGTGCATTTTTTTTCCCCAGGACCTTTGTGGCCTACTTGTAGCTATTCTATGAGCCTGCTGTGAGGGTCAGAGCAGGGTCATACAATTGTTGCAACTAGCAACTGAATTCTGGAGGGGCCCCAGTCAGGAAGCACTACAGGGAATTGTTACTAATGATGAGTATTGAACTCTTGCCCCTGCCGAGTGCTTTCAGTTTTGAAAAACTTTGTTTTTCTGCAATTTCGCGGGGTTCACGGGGCGGGAACACGCGCGAGATCGGATTCGGAAGCCGCAAATTCGTGCGAATATGCAATTTGTTTTTTTTGCGGCGTGTTAGTGTGCAAGGTTTTGTGCGTTTTTGCGAGCCGCTCGTAGCGCAAGGCGCGAAGTTACCCTCGCGGTCGTTCAAGGGCGCAGCCATCTTGTTTGCCTGACGTATTTCCGTTTCCGGGCGCGAAGTGTAATCTTGCAAAGTCTGCGGCTTGCTAGTACAGTTTCGCGCGTGTTCTCAAGGAAAATCTCGCGCGAACTTACCCGCGCGGTCGTGAACGGGCGCGGCTATCTTGATTCTCATTCATTGCTATGGTTCTGGGCATGGTCTTTGTATCCTCTGTCAATCTCTGCCATCCTTTGCTTGTTTGAAGTTTTTTTTAATCTATTTTACTTATTATCTATCCCTCTATTTTTCTAGCCCTATATTTTTGTGTTTACTGCTACTTTTGGTTAATTTTAAACTACTTTTGTAAACTCTTTTCTTTTCTTCTCTTTCCTATTCTATTTTCTTTATTCCTTTCCGCCCAGACCATGGTGAAGGGAGCCGGGAAGCATCCCGAGAAGGGGAAGGGTCCCGCACCCCGTGTCCGGCTCCCGTGCGGGCGTTTGAGGGGGGAGCTAGTGATGCCACGGGAGATCTTTACCCCGGAGGAGGTGGGCCAACTCGTTTTTTATGTTCAGCGCCGCCTCCCCAGGACCATCATGGGAGGCGGCAAGATCAGTGCCGGGTACGGGGCCCGGGAGCGCCGGAAGCGGTGGGAGAAGGTGTGCCAGGCCATTTACCACCACTCTCGGGTCTGGCGCACCTACAACCAGGCCACCCACCGCTGGTCGGATGTCCTGACCCGTGAGCGAGATCTGCTCGACCTCCTTGGCCTTGAGTTCCCCGGGCTTGGTGAGTAGTAGTAGCTATTTCTTTACTACTATGTTTTCTCCTGCTGTGTTATTATATTGCAAATTTTTGTTTTTTACCAAGAGCAATAATGCTGCTCATTACATTGTAGGTAAATTATATTTCAAAATCTTCTGTGCATTTCAGGTACACTGCTCTCCTTCTTCTCAGTAGTGTTGCTACTATGCTTATTTGTTTTAGATTTTGTGTTCATTTCATTGGCCTGTGAAATTATGTATGAGTGTAGTTTAAAGAACTGCGTAATGCTACACACTAAGGTTCAGATTTTTAATTACCGGCGCATCCCTGCAAAGTAGCAGGGAAGCGCCAGTAATTGTGCGTCACGCCACCATCACCCATGGTGCGCCGTATTTACAATGCGGCGCACCATGGGCCCAAAACGTCACCAAAGCGTTACGCATCTGTGCCGTAAAGGCGGCGCATTGCTGGAGTTGCGTCGCAACGTTGGTGCAGCTCCATCAATGCTCTGGGGTGCCCTATCTCCCCAATGCTGCGTCAAGCCGTGCGTGTCCTTCAAGCAGGCGCAGGGTTTGAGTCACGCATCATTGTCCTCAAAGTGACTGATTGAAATCTTGTAGATTTCCCTCAGCCACTTTTAGGATGTGTTCCTGCGCAGGAACGCCCTCCCTTGCGCCGGAACGCCCCCTATTGGCGCAGGGCTTTACAACGTGATGCATCTCCCATATGTGTCACGTTGTTATATATACGCCGCACCATTGCGCCTCTTTTGTGCTGTCGCTGCGTCACAAAAGTCACGCAACAATGGAGCAAAAGAGCCGCAAGGGCCTTCTAAATCAGCCCCTACAGACTCAAGTCCAGTCCTTCCTTTGTACACATGGCGATAAGAAGAAATAGTGGTGGTGGATTAATAGTTTGAGTATTTTAATGACTGGTTAATGTAGTAGGAAACTTTAGTGTTGTCGCTGATCTTCAATCACGATGGACTTTGGCTGTCACTTTGCGTGCTGCGGACTGCTGCCTGCCAATCCTAGGCAAACCTTTTTAGTACTTTGTTTAGTGAGTTACATAGGGTAGTTTCCAATTCGACGGTCCGCAAATCAAGCAATACTAAAGTAATGACGTAGTCGACCACATGAGATTGGTCAATAATATATCCTGTGGAGTCGTTCCCTATTTGCTATTTCACAAAAATATTTTGTTACTTTGTTAGTTCTTTTGAAATGTTTGATTTGGTTGAGAAATATCATCCATGCTTTCTGTTTTTCTTTCTTTCATGTTGTACATCAGCTTCCCCCAGGGGCAAGAGGAGGTCACAGGAGGAGGAGGAGGAGGGTGCTGTTGACGATGCAGGCCAGGACCGGGCAGGCGAGGGCTCCTTTGCTGGCCCCAGTAAGTTTTAATTTTAATATAGAGTACTTATTTTTTCCTAGCGTTCCTCATTCGATTTTTTCTAAATCGTCTTTGATCTTCTTGAAGACAGGATCTAAATTCTTATCCTGCCTCGACTATGACTCCGTGTGGTATTACTAGATTATTCTTATTAGTCTGTCTGTGTAGCTAACTAAGATTGCACATTTGGCATTTCCATTGGACTCCCATTCTAGTCAGCAATAGCTCTATGCACTGAGTGCAGTCCTCTGGGATTGTCCATAATGTCTTTTCAAGTATTCTAAATGTTTATGCTTTGACCATTGCCAACAATAAAAAGGTGAATGACCACCAAGAAAGAATAAGATACTACTTTACTTTTGGTTTGGATAGGAGGACAATCCATTCTACTACTGTTGCAGGGACAAATCTGCACAAACAGAACTATGGACACTAAATAATGCATTGCTTAGCTTATCAATTATAATAGGTGCTGTTAGACTTTCCACATACCTCAGTGATAACAGACTTTGTAGTTGAACCCCCAATCTCCTTACTGACTAGATAGTGTGGCAGAGTCATTTAGCTCCCAAAGTCACCGATGGCAGAGGCACGGACTCATGCTTGCAAAAATTCGAAAACCTTTAGCTCATCCACTCTAGTCTGGAGGACCACAAACCACAGAGTCTATTTAAGTTTAAAAGCTTTATTAAAAGTAAACACATTTATTAAAATTAAGTTTGTCATAAAAGTGAACGTGTAACTGAAAATGGAAAAGTGCTTAGTGCTGACGATTAATTGGACACATTTCTTGTGGTCGAGCCGAGCTCTCACCTGGTTTGAACTTGATCCTGCTCGTGTTCTTAGAAGTCAAGCTTCTGTCTGTTAGGAGAAAAAGTGGTGCGTGTTAAAAAGTAAAAAGCAAACATTCATCAGTTGTGCCAAAAAGTGCAGCAAGACAACAGCCTTCCCTGGAAAAAGGGACATTTTTACTCTAGAGTACACAGTCATAAATTATTAAATTGTATACTGTTTTTTTCACATTTCTTTCTTCCTCCTAGACCAAATATTATATAGTAGTGAGTGGTGTATTCTAACATTATTAAATGTACTTTGTAGGTGGAACATCTGGAGACGGGGCCAGCACGGAGGTGGTGGTGGCATTGGACGAGGAGGACAACTCTGGGGAGGAGGCGGTGCAAGTGCCGGACAAGGACATGCCTGTGAGGGTTCACACGGTGGTGGCGGGCAGAGGCAAGCTATACATTCCTAGTCATTGAGATTGAAGACTGCAGAGTGTGCTTTCTGCACGGGTGTATTATAAAAAAACTAGGTAGTAGCCTCCTCTAAATGTACTTCGACTTAGCTGTGAAGTTTTTGGCGAGAAGAATCCCAATCAGATCTGAGGTGAACTTGATGGATGGGATGAACGAAAAGCGAAAGAAGGGTGTAAGTAAGTGTGGAAGCACGAGAAATGTAATGATGACTGGCAAAGAAGAATGATATGTGTTTGCTTGGTCCCCGAGGTGGCTGGGAAGGTAAGAAAATGGTATGGTGCATGGCTGGGTGAATGATGAAGCAAGGATGGGTGGAAGGAGAACAGCCTGGGTGGGTGAGACAGAAACTGTATGTGTGCATATACTTTGAATGGATGGATGCCTGGATCATTCATGGTACTATCTGACTCTTAGATAGCATATGTGTATCTAGAGAGAGTAGACGGTCACTGGATGAACTAAGTGTTACTTTGAAGAGCATGTAACACCGCACCAGCACGTCCGTTCCAGTGTAGGAAAGGCAAGGAAAAGAAGTTGTAACGTTCTCCAAATACTACCATGAATAGTAGCAGTAGTTTGTATTGCAACTGCAAGCACAGCATATATCCGGTTATTACGGTGGACACTCCCTACCTCTCTTAATAACTTTAGTTTAGTAGTAGTACGTCATTCATGTGTGGGGGTATCACTGTTCACTCAATAATAAGCAAAGCACCTAAAGTCATCCCATATGTCATCAAATACATCCCATGTGAAGTGATAGATAATCAGATAATTTAGCTTCTTCATTTTCCTTTTCTAATACTCATTTGCACTGTAGGGTGAAAGCTAAATTAATTAAGCAGTAGCCCTTTTAACAGAGTATTCTCAGTGCCACCCGTAATAGAAAAGTAAGAGCTTCACCACCTGCATGTACTGGACCGGTACAGTAACGCAAGTCTGTCTCACTCACCATGGTGTGCGTCTGTTTTTCTCGGGTGCAAGTTCACTGCGCTGGCATTATGCCGGCTTGCATAAGATAACGTACCAATTTTCCTAAACAAGAGAGAAGAAGAAGAATAAGAGTGGTGTACTGTCATAGTCGACTGTAATGGAAGTCCATAGTGCTCGTAGAATTTGTTCCTGAAACTCCCACTAATGTTAGAGCAAGGATGAAGAAGTCGGAGGTTACATAGATACTGTCCTCAATAGTTATGTACTGTGCTTTCAATTTGCTACTTGTACTGTGACAACTTTCTGCTCAATCATTTTGTGTTAATCTTAAGGAGCATTGGTTACAGACTATGTCTTTCTTTTTTCATGTAGTAGCTCCTTCCAAATCCAAGACACCATCAAGGAGGAAGGAGCTGGCTCGAATGGCCCGGCAACGGAGGCTGGATGCCACTGTCGCTGAATATCGGCGGCTGGTGGCCCTGGAGGAGGAGGAGACGCAGTCTGGTACAACAACAACGTCCACTGGGACAGCTGCATCCTCCTCCGTGCGGGCTGCCAGCCAGCGCAGTGCTCCAGCAGTACGGAGCCGGGCTACCAAAGCCAAACGCCACCGCCGAGCAGCAAAGAAAGCAGCTGCCCCTCACAGGATTTGCAAGGCACACCGGCGCCGCTTATCCCTCAGACTGTCCTACCTGGAGCAGGAGGTCCATAACTATAAGAACGTGGTGGAGGGCCTCCGCTTCGAACTTGCCACCCTCCGCAAGGAGCATGATGCCCTGGCTGCTAATTCCAACAGCACCCTGCCATAGTGTCCCTTGCCCCTTTTTTACGGACTTTTGGGGGGTGGGAATTGGGAGTTGGGATTTTTGGGGACTTTTGAAGGACAATCGTTGGGGTTAGGGAGGGTCTTGCGGGAGATTCTTTTGTTAGGGCTATAAAAATATACTTTTTGAAACTTTATCTGACCATACCTGTTTTTTACTGCTTTTGAGTCTGGTGGGTGGGGGTTTAACAGTAAGTTTGTTTTCCTGAATAGTCCTAGGACTTTAGTAGTACTACCGTCAATCCAATCTCTCGTCTCTCCTAATACTCCATTATACTACCTCCAACCAAACGCCTATCTTACCTGTAATTTCTGTTTGCAAGTAGGGCTAGGCCCAGGGCTGGCTCCACGGGAAACAGCGAATAAGGTTGGCAATCCTGGGCGGATAAAATTTTCTCATAGCGGTGGTACTACTGGTGTGACTCAGTGGCAGTTGCATGCCTATGAAAAAAAAGAAAATGAAATCTGGTTTGTCCTCCTGAGCAATACAACGGTACAATAGAGAATATAGCAGGTGACAGAAGTACACTAGAACAGTGCCACATTGTAGCCTAACAAATGTTAAAGTATAACTAATTCGGTTGAAGTTCTTTGACATTAGCCATGGGTCTTTGTCAAGCAGAGTAAGAATATATCCTCTGATTTCTTCACCAGCCTGTTGCTATCACCTTATCCTCCCCAGCAAGTGTGTGGATTTATTGCTGTAATTTAGTCACACATCAATGAAAACCACCACACAGCCCGGGGGAAGAGGGTTAGGGTTTGAAAAATGGATGGGTACGGGGGTTTTTGGGAAAGGTTTTGGGAGACAAGAAAAAATAGCACAGCATGGACAAACAATTGTGAACATAAACAAATGTTTGGGTACAAACCTATCCATCAATCTTTGAAAGTGCATGCACTACTGCATGCATGTCAGTGAAAAGTAAGTAGTACTTTCGACAACTGTGGAAGAAAGAATGCGACAGTACAGGGCGTGTGTGGAATTATTGATAACTATATTCAACATAAGGTCTCTGTTGCCAGATACCTGAGAGCCTTGCTGGTCACTATAAATCCATTCACAACACTCAATGGGGTTGGTCTGGAAGGTATAGTAGATAGAAAAGGAGAAATTGCTCTTTTTCTAGGTGTCCCCTCACTCACCAGGGTTGTCCCTTGGTGACATGCTTCATCATTGGGGCCATCCCAGTCCTCTACGGGCTACGGCGTGCTGCGACTTGCGAATTACATAGGAGCACTTACAATTGACTATGTGTGGTGCAGATGTGATAGTGGAGTGGACTAAGTGATGTGTTAAGGGATCAATTTAGAAGCAGAGAGAGATCCAAGAAATGTAGTCACAGTCAGATAAAAAGACAAAGGATACTGTATCTGTATGTTGTTGTAGTTGTCCTGTTGAATTTGGTAAGTAAGTCGCCTGCAGAAAAAAAATCCTCTTATTAGCGGCACTCCTCCATTGCAGCCGACGCTTCGTCCATCGATGTTGGTCACCAGAAGACACCCTGTAAAAAAAGCACAGCATGGACAAACAATTGAACATAAACAAATCTTTGGGTACAAACCTATCCATCAATCTTTGAAAGTGCATGCACTACTGCATGCATGTCAGTGAAAAGTAAGTAGTACTTTCGACAACTGTGGAAGAAAGAATGCGACAGTACAGGGCGTGTTTGGAATTATTGATAACTATATTCAATTTAAGGTCTCTGTTGCCAGATACCTGAGAGCCTTGCTGGTCACTATAAATCCATTCACAACACTCAATGGGGTTGGTCTGGAAGGTATAGTAGATAGAAAAGGAGAAATTGCTCTTTTTCTAGGTGTCCCCTCACTCACCAGGGTTGCCCCTTGGTGACATGCTTCATCATTGGGGCCATCCCAGTCCTCTACGGGCTGGGGCGTGCTGCGACTTGCGAATTACGTAGGAGCACTTACAAATGACTGTGGGTGGTGCAGATGTGATAGTGGAGTGGACTAAGTGATGTGTTAAGGGATCAATTTAGAAGCAGAGAGAGATCCAAGAAATGCAGTCACAGTCAGAGAAAAAGACAAAGGATACTGTATCTGTATGTTGTTGTAGTTGTCCTGTTGAATTTGGTAAGTAAGTTGCCTGCAGAAAAAAAATCCTCTTATTAGCGGCACTCCTCCATTGCAGCTGACGCTTCGTCCATCGATGTTGGTGACCAGAAGACACCCTGTCCACTGCCTACCTGATGCTGAATTGTGGCTCGCTAATGTGAAGCCTGACTCCATCCTTTTTTCCCTATTGCACAGACTGAAACCCGGCCTGTAATTATTCAACGAAAAACAGGAAGTGATATAATATTACAACAACACTGATAAATAAATATAAGGTATGTAGGCTGTGGAGTGCAAAAAGTCACACTTTGATTTTCCTAGTAGACAGTACAATATTTTTGAAAGTGCGTACTCTGTCAGAGTCACCTTTTGAAGGATAAATAAGTATGGGCAAATTAATGTAGCGGATCTTTCCCCTCAAGCTAGGTGTCCTGTAAACTGTGTTTTAGAACAAAATTAGATCTTCCCAGCAGTGCTCCCACCCAGACCCTTACTAAAGCCAGTCGCAAAAATGTAGAAGACCCCCAATCAAATCTCAAAAAACTAGGCCTAGCAGAAAACTGGTGACAAAACGTACTTTGAAAGTAAAAGTAGGCCCAAGTACCCCCTTACCCACCATGGATTGCATTCAAACCACTTGCAAGCAACCAAGCAAAAGTATCCATAGCCAGCATCGCTCCAAGACTCGAAACCCCCCCACCCAAACACATGCAATAGAAATACTGCTAACCCTAACGAACCCTAAGTTAAGAATAGTGGCAAAGGCTTTCTTTAACTATGCCAAATCCCCCCTTTCCCACCATGGATTTTCTTCAAATGACTTGCAACCAAAATTACACATTCTCACGAGTGCTCTAAGACCCCAGAACTCAGTTGCAAAAATTTAGAACACCCCGAAACACATGCAATCCTGTTGCTAGGGCTAACCCTAACGAACCCTAAGTTACAAAAAGTGCCAAAAGGCTTTTCCGCGAGGATTTTGTCCCAACCACTTCTACCCGGTATTAGACCTTCCCAGGAATGCCCCAAGACCTGCCAACCCACCCGCCAAGAAGCATAACACCCCCAAACAGGCCAAAAGCAAAATCTCATACTTGCAATATTTCTCGGCCTTCGGTCCAAACGCGCTGCGTAGCTAGGCCATAAGTCGGGGTTGCCACCACGGATTTCCTGAAAAGCAAATGCAATCAAGATTAGAGTGTCCCAGCAGTGCTCCCAGACCCCGAAACTCACCCACAAACACCAGGAAGCCCCCCTAAGAGCACCTCAAAGGCAAGCAAGTCAGCAAAAACACTAAAAAATTTGCGCCTTGGATTTGGTACAAACCACTTTTATCCGGTATTAGAGCTTCCCAACAATGGTCCCAGAGCCGTCAACTCACCTGCAAAGAGGTAGAACAACACCCCCACAAGTGCTGAGTCTTTCTTCATTGGGCGTAAACCAGCCCTCTGGTTTGATGGAAATAGGAGTCTGGAGGACGATAGAGGAGCATGTTCTTCTGAACTTGTGAACCTGAGGAATGCAGACTGCGGCAACTTCAAATCAATTAGCAAACCAGTGAAGACAGTTCTGCTGATGGGCTTGTTTTTGTGATTATCTGATTAAAGTTTGAAATATATTAACTGTGCACAACAAAGAAAGACAGACACACAGTAATAAAAGTGAATAAGGACGAAAAAGAAAGTTATTGATTTGTTGTCTCATTTTCAGGGCTCGGTATCACGGTCCAGGAATGAGAATAAGGCTTCGTCATCATACTCTGCGAATTCAGGCAGGGTGAGCTCAGTGTCACCTGACAGAGTAGAAATTCCCTCATCTATGTTGCTGGCCACCTCGTCTTCATCCGGCGCGCTTTCTCGTACTCTGAAATCTGGTGGTATGAGGTGCTGATTCATCTTGATCATTGTTAACCTCTCCACATTTTTGGGCGAGAGGCGGCTCCGTTTGGGAGTTACAATGCCACCAGCAGCACTGAAAACACGTTCAGAAGACACGCTTGCGAGTGGGCAAGACAAGTAGTTTTAAGCCAGGTTGGTGAGCTGTGGCCACAATTCTTTTTTCCCATGCCAATACGCCAATGGGTCAGAATTAACATAGACCTCTGTTGAGTCATTCAGATAGTCCTTCACCATCGACTCAAGGTCCTCATCCAAGGTTCCTCCACTTTGCTTAGCTGTTGCTGTGCCTCTGACCTTTTGAGAACCAAACCCACGCAGAGCTAGCCAATCCTCTTCAGCCTCCAATGTTTCTGTTGTGTGTGGTGCAGATGATCCGGTTGCCGGTGTCTTTAACGGCTGAGAGGTCACTTGTGCCACAGCCACAGGTGCAGAAGTGGATTGTTTTGACTGGGGATGGCCTGCTGATGTACTGCCATTTCCTTCAATTTTCAGCCGTTCTCTTTCAAACCTCTTGGCTGACAAGGCTAGCCAAGGTTTGTACTTTGGAACATGTTCATCATCAAAAGGAAAGAATGCTTGGCCTGCCAGCGCCTTTTTGTAGCGTGGGTCCAGAATAGTAGCACAAATGTAATGCTCTTCTGAGTGGATCATTTTAAGACGTTCATCACCTTGTAGGTGCTCTAATAATTTCTCAGCCAGAACAAAAGAGTCTTGGTTTTTTACATCTTTTTCGAACACAGAACACACCTCCTTCAGTTGGTGCTCCAGCATGTACAACAATGGGATAGCTTTTCCCAAATTACAGTCCTCCTTGCTGACTGCACGCGTGAAGAACTCAAAAGGACGAAGCATGCGTGTCAGGCTTTGAACTATGTTCCATTGCGCCGCACCCATCCTCAGGTCATCCTGAGCTGTACCCTCTGTTAAGAAATATTGATCGAGTACCGTATACTGCTCATACAAACGCTCAAGCATGTAGAAGGTTGAGTTCCAACGTGTTACCACCTCCTGGATGAGTGCTTTAACTGGCATTTGACGTTGATATAGCAGGCTCCTCAGCTGCTTCCGGGCCTTAAAAGAATGGCTGAAATGGTTGCACATTTTTCGGCAGGTGTCCAATACTCTGTACGCTGCACTGCCTTTATTACCCAAGAATTTTTGGACAACCAGGTTTATAGAGTGCGGCACTCTGAAATAGTTACCCAGCCTTATGGCCTTAACTATATTGGCGCCATTGTCCGTGGAAACATAACCAACCTGGCGTTTTTTTGGGGACAGCCAGTTAAGGACCTTTGTGTTAAAGACATCCAAAATGTTTTCTGCTGTGTGACGTTTCTCCAAACCAAACATGGCTAGTGTTGCATGTTTCCGAGCAGCTTTAAAAACAATGTCCGGGGCAACACCTGTGTTTAGCTTTGCTTTAGCCCCTGAAAAAGAGACCCAGTGTGCAGTGATGCACATGTAATCAGCGCCTGCGCCACTGGTCCACATGTCTGTTGTCAGATGTATAGTGTGAACAGCACTCTTCTGCAAAGCTGCCCCAATCACCTTCAGAACATCTTCATGTAGTGCTGGAACCGCAACTCGGGCAAAATAGAACTGGCTAGGAACCTTCCTTTTAGGGCAGAGCGCTGCCACTAATTCTAGAAAACCAACCCCTTCTACAAAAGAAAAAGGGAGAAGGTCCAGAGCTAGCATTTTAGCCATCTTAGTGTTATACAGACGCGTCAGTGGGTGGTTGCGTTCATATTGCGCTTCTGTAAACAACATCTTTTTAATGATGCCCTGGGCCAAGGATTTACGGGATGATGATGATATCTTCGACCCAGTTACGCTCGCTGATGAACTTTTCCGCATTGATGTCTCACTCTCTCCCACACTCTTAGTGTGCCTCACATGGGGTGTGCTGCTGACAGGGGTACTGGGTGTAAGTGAAGTGTTTGAATCGTCTTCTTCCTCCTCGTCATCATCAGATGAAAAATCAACGTTTTCATTACGTGCAATTCGGGCTTCCTTGAACGCCTCTAGCTGCGCAAACCATTGGACAGGGTGCGCTCTCCTAAGATGACCTCTCTGGCCTCCGGTACCATAGTTGGTACCAAACTTACCACGAGTAACTCGAAGCTTACACATGCTACAAATGGCTACGTTTTCCATTCTTGGGCAAACACTAAAGAAGTCCCAAACTGGAGACTTGAAATGTCTTTGGGGGCCGGAGGAGGCGGCAATACTGGTGGTGATGGTCCTGCTGCTAATGCCAGATGAAGTGGAGGATGTGGATTGCCGAACTTCAGTACGTTTTGCACTTTCACCACCACAAATTGAGGTCGAGGTGGATGGAGGCCCCTTCTTGCGAGGAAGAAATATGGAAGCGGTAGGTGTTGGTGTACTAGTTAACTCCAAATCTAATGATTGTTGTGTTTCCATTTCCATTGCCTCCTCATCGACATCATCATCACGCTCAGCAGCTTCTCGGGATAGGGTCAAAATGTCTCTTTGCTGCATGCCCGCTGGGGCTGCAGTGACCTTTATGATGACTGGCTCGTCGTCATCGTGAGAGGCTTCACCAGCAGCAGTATGCGTCACTTCTTGTTGTGCCTCATCACACTCCATAGCTATGAGTTTTTCGACGACCTTCCTTTTACGCTTAGGTATCTTTGTCAGATCATGGTGTGCCTCACTCTCAGGCTGCCGTGGTGGTACCCATTCGTCATCCAGATCATCAGAAGGCGGTGGGCTTGAAGAAGATGTAGACACCAACCTTGATCTTTTCCTTGCTAGGGATGTGGAAGACAATGAATAATCTTCAGGAGGAGTGGCTTCCAATGATACCTCGACTTGATTGTCGATTTCCTGATGTGCCCCTACTTCGGGAGGGACAACTATTGTGGGAACTTGTTGTGACCCTCCATGCACCTCTGCTTGCGCATCTCCTTGGGCTGCCTCTCCTTCCACATGTACTTGGGCTTGTACTACTTGCACATGTTGTTGTTGCGGCTGTGGTTGCTCAACACTTGTCAGATGAGTTACAACAACCTGTGTTGATTCAGGGCCATTGCTGCTACTTTCTTGCGATGAGCCAACATCACTGGTCGATGGTGATTGGAGAAGTACACTGACTGCCTCTGAAGCACTCAAGGGCTTTGACTTAAGTTGGCGTGGTGGTGGAGGCACTGAACCCAATGGAGCGGGGGTGCTGCTCCCAGCTTGGTCCCCAGCAGATCCTGCTGCTGCAGGCGTACTTTTTTTTTGCTCCCAAAAAACGTGGCGGTTGGCACACCAGCCTCCTTCTGCTCCTTACTAGCAACTTTCTTGCTAGAGGAACTACGGAGACCTTTTTTTGGGGCCATCTTCTTCAGAGCAGGTCAGACAGCAGGCCGCAGTTGCACGAATTGTGGAGTTGTCTGAGGCCAGACGTGACGTCGCGTGACGTTATGCTGCACACACACCGCTGCAGGACTTCTTCCTGGCACTGGTGGTTCTCTTGAGTCTTGTGCACCTAAAAACAATGGAAGACAGAGGAACATCAGTTCAGTTATACACCCCAAAAAAATCGAAAAAAACCCAGAAAAATCATCACAATCCCATTCCATCCATGCCCTCCATGATGTTTGAGTTCAAGACACCCCACAGAAAGACTAGGCCCATGCAAGACTCAATACCCCTGGTGAAAAGGCCACAAGTACAGCCCCAAAAAACGAAAATCACTGAAAAATCATCACAATCCCATTCCATCCATGCCCTCCATGATGTTTAAGTTCAAGACACCCCACAGAAAGACTAGGCCCATGCAAGACTCAATACCCCTGGTGAAAAGGCCACAAGTACAGCCCCAAAAAACGAAAATCACTGAAAAATCAGCACAATCCCATTCCATCCATGCCCTCCATGATGTTTAAGTTCAAGACACCCCACGGAAAGACTAGGCCCATGCAAGACTCAATACCCCTGGTGAAAAGGCCACAAGTACAGCCCCAAAAAACGAAAATCACTGAAAAATCAGCACAATCCCATTCCATCCATGCCCTCCATGATGTTTAAGTTCAAGACACCCCACAGAAAGACTAGGCCCATGCTAGACTCAAATACCCCTGGTGAAAAGGCCACAAGGACAGCCCCAAAAAACGAAAATCACTGAAAAATCAGAACAATCTCATTCCATCCATGCCCTCCATGATGTTTAAGTTCAAGACACCCCACAGAAAGACTAGGCCCATGCTAGACTCAAATACCCCTGGTGAAAAGGCCACAAGTACAGCCCCCAAAAACGAAAATCACTGAAAAATCAGCACAATCCCATTCCATCCATGCCCTCCATGATGTTTAAATTCAAGACAACCCACAGAAAGACTAGGCCCATGCAAGACTCTCTACCCCTGGGCATAAAGGTTGAAAAGTAGGCAAAATGGTTGCAGGCCTAACAACAATGCCTACATTCAAAATGGCCACTTGCCTCCCAGCACATGGCCAGGGCCTGTAGCAGCACTCAAAATGGCCCCCAGCCACATGGCCTGTCCCTCCCCATGAACACCCCCAAAAATCGAAAAACACTGTAAAATCAGCACAATCCCATTCCATCCATGCCCTCCATGATGTTTAAGTTCAAGATACCCGACAGAAAGACTAGGCCCATGCTAGACTCAAATACCCCTGGTGAAAAGGCCACAAGTACAGCCCCAAAAAACGAAAATCACTGAAAAATCAGCACAATCCCATTCCATCCATGCCCTCCATGATGTTTAAGT
Source organism: Lissotriton vulgaris (assembly GCF_964263255.1). Classification (NCBI taxonomy): domain Eukaryota; kingdom Metazoa; phylum Chordata; class Amphibia; order Caudata; family Salamandridae; genus Lissotriton; species Lissotriton vulgaris. The sequence continues at coordinate 507,013,996 of NC_141694.1, forward strand.
TCAAGACACCCCACAAAAAGACTAGGCCCATGCTAGACTCAAATACCCCTGGTGAAAAGGCCACAAGTACAGCCCCCAAAAATGAAAATCACTGAAAAATCAGCACAATCCCATTCCATCCATGCCCTCCATGATGTTTAAATTCAAGACAGCCCACAGAAAGACTAGGCCCATGCAAGACTCACTACCCCTGGGCATAAAGGTTGAAAAGTAGGCAAAATGGTTGCAGGCCTAACAACAATGCCTGCATTCAAAATGGCCACTTGCCTCCCAGCACATGGCCAGGGCCTGTAGCAGCACTCAAAATGGCCCCCAGCCACATGGCCTGTCCCTCCCCATGAACACCCCCAAAAATCGAAAAACACTGCAAAAACAGCACAATCCCATTCCATCCATGCCCTCCATGAATGATGTTTAAGTTCAAGACACCCCACAGAAAGACTAGGCCCATGCAAGACTCAATACCCCTGGTGATAAGGCCACAAGTACAGCCCCAAAAAACGAAAATCACTGAAAAATCAGCACAATCCCATTCCATCCATGCCCTCCATGATGTTTAAGTTCAAGACACCCCACAGAAAGACTAGGCCCATGCTAGACTCAAATACCCCTGGTGAAAAGGCCACAAGTACAGCCCCCAAAGACGAAAATCACTGAAAAATCAGCACAATCCCATTCCATCCATGCCCTACATGATGTTTAAATTCAAGACAACCCACAGAAAGACTAGGCCCATGCAAGACTCACTACCCCTGGGCATAAAAGTTGAAAAGTAGGCAAAATGGTTGCAGGCCTAACAACAATGCCTACATTCAAAATGGCCACTTGCCTCCCTGCACATGGCCAGGGCCTGTAGCAGCACCCAAAATGGCCCCCAGCCACATGGCCTGTCCCTACCCATGAACACCCCCAAAAATCAAAAATCACTGAAAAATCAGCACAATCCCATTCCATCCATGCCCTCCATGATGTTTAAGTTCAAGACACCCCACAAAAACACTAGGCCCATGCTAGACTCAATACCCCTGGTGAAAAGGCCACAAGTACAGCCCCAAAAACGAAAATCACTGAAAAATCAGCACAATCCCATTCCATCCATGCCCTCCATGATGTTTAAGTTCAAGACACCCCACAGAAAGACTCAGTCCACCCACCACTGAGTACCCCTGGGCAAAAGGCCCCGAAACAGCCCAAAAATCAAAAATTCCAAAATTGTAGTTGCAGCAACTGTAATGCCTTAAACAAACTTACTTGTAAAATTTCTAATCCAACAGTGATCCAAAGAAAGTCAAAAAGGCCTCAAATCCAAATATCCAGCAGCATCCACAAAAAGTAATCCTTCCAGCTCCAGATCCAAATGAAAAGTGACCAGGAGATGGACAAAGCACTGGGAGGAGCCTGCTGGACAGGAACAGGAAGTTGAAGACTGTGGGCCACTTCCTTCCTCCCACCCCCTCCCCCACTCCCCAAAATGGACTCCTCGCTAAAAAAGTGCAGGCAAATGTCAACCTAAGGAGTTATTCAGATAAAAATCATCATTTCAAGAAGGTGTATGCTGCTTGCTGGTGGATTTCTTGTGCAGAATTGCAAATTTTATATTTTCGCTTGTGCGAGATTGTTGCTGCTCGCTGCATCTCAAATCTCGCAATTGCGAAGTACCGCGAGACGTGATCTCGCCGTACTCGCGTTGACCAACTCTCGCTGTGCAAGTTGGCAAGCCACGATGACGTAATCGCGCTCGCCAAATTCCCGCAGGATCACACAGTAAGATCCAAAATGGCGCAGCACTCGCAAAATATCGAGAAAAACAACTCGGCAAACGATGATAAACGCCGCGCGCTGCAAAAATTGTATCACCAGCGCCGCGCGCTGCAAAATTGTATCAGCAAGAAAAAAAAAATCCGCTGCGTGCGAATTTGCGAATTTGCGGATTTTCCGCAAAATCCGCGAGCGTAACGGATTTTCCGCCCATACTTAGTTCCAAGCACAAAAAAAAGTGCAAAGAATAGGAAAGGAAAAAAAGACAATGTACATGCAAAGGATACAACTTATAGTAAAAGAAGAGAAAATCAATATAAACAGAGTAGTCCATAATTTGATGAAAAATACAAAGAAATATAGAAAGAGACCAGTATTTTATGAAAAGAAGAATAATGTCGTATCGTTTGTTGAAAAGGCTTTTGAAGTAAAGAGGAAACTATTTATTTTAGTATTAAACAGAATTCGATCACTAGATAAACCAATTCATTTAATGAAGGCCAAAAGTAAGAGGAAAAGAGTAATTAACAAAAGTAATTTTTGTGATATTTTCTTAGGGCAATGGAAACACAGTTCACGTTATGAGGCTTTTTTTTAATGAAGAGAGTTATTTACAGACCAATGATTTGTTGAATGCAGTTGACACCAGTGGTCGAGCATATGAGGTTAGAAATGGTTGTCCAATTGACAAAGAGCAAATGGTTTCTAGAAATGAGGAAGAAGTGATAGCTGATGAAGTTCTAGGCAAACATCCTAAAGCCCCAGTGTACACTTGGAATTGTAGTAATATTTGTAGTGTACAACAAGAATCTATTGATAAATTACTTAATGTTTTACAAGCATATTGTAAAAAAAGAGTTAAACAATAGATTAAGGTGTTGCAAGGACTACACCCTTGCAGAGTGAGAAAACCTACTGGTTTGCAAGGTCATTCTCTGGATTGTCTTTCTAGGAAAGTATGTCAAAGTGTTTTTCACCATTTCAGTATGTTGGCAGTATATCATACTCAAATGCGGAAGTTAGTGAGAAGATTGTATTACGCAAAAAGTCCAGCACTAAAGTTAAATGAGTTGAACAATGCTCTTTTGCGTGGGTCAGCATCAGTTGTGAAAAAAGTTTGTGATGATATTGAGTTTTGTTACTTTGGTCCTGAAGAAGAGAGTGAAGAAACTCAGGGCCCGATTCACAGAACTAACTTAAGACAAAATCCTAAACTTACTACCATTTTCGTATTCACAGAAGGCACTTACTCATTTTGGTATTCACAGAAGGCACTTACTCATTTTGGTATTCACCGAAGACACTTACTCATTTCGGTATTCACAAAAGTTAGGAGTCCTAACTTTAGGACTCCTAAATGCCTTCTGTGAATACCGAAAGTCTTAAAATTAGGATTTTTCTCAATTTAGTAGTAGTAAAGTTAGGACTCCTAACTTTAGGACTCCTAAATGCCTACGGTGAATACCGAAAGTCTTAAAATTAGGATTTTTCTTAGATTACATTATAGTATGCATCCATTTCATAAGAAGTGATGGGTAACACTATTGAGTTGTTCCAAATGAAAAAAGCAAAAGGAAGTCCCATGAGTGTATGGGAAGAGAGCTTGGAAGCTCCTTGTTTTCCACAGTTGTTTCCAACTAGAAAAGGAGGACGATATGATGAACGTCCTGTGCAGATTCCTGCATCTGAATATCAGACAACAAGATTATATGCAGAAGATCCAAGATTTCAACAATGTATCCCTTAGATATTTCATCTTTTGTTTGAAAGTCACTTGTCTGGACTTTCATTTGCAGTCAATCACATTTTAAAAGCTGGAATACATCTGCAAAATGTATCTGCAAAAGATGTTGTTATGGATAAAGTGCACCAGGGAGATGATCATCTAGAATCTCAGCTCATTAATCTGATAGCATGTCAGTGTGGGGCTAATGAATATTGGTACCATCATCATGGAGAATTGAAATGTATGCTACGGAACTTAGGGACTCCAACATGGTTCCTTACCCTAAGCTGTGCTGAGTATGTTTGGGATAATTTGCTAGAGTTTCTTTAAGAGGCAAATTCCAATATAAAAAATATTGAATACAAGACACCTGGAGAATTGTGTTCTTTAGATCCTGTAAATGTGTGCAGATATTTCAATCATAAATTTGAAGATATGATGTCTTTTATCTGCAATAAAAAAAATGCTCCTCTTGGAGAAGTTGTGGATATCTTTTGGAGAAAGGAGTATCAAGCAAGAGGTGCTCCTCATATACATGTGCTGTTATGGATTAAGGACGCCCCCAAATTTGGCACAGATACGGATGATACTGTTTTGAGTTTTATTGAACAATATGCAACATGTGCTGTACCTAGGCTTTCCTGTTTTCAGTTTCTATTTTTGGTAAATTCTGGTGGTGTTTTTCAGTGTTTTCCAGTGATTTCCATATCTCAAAAAAACTGTGCTTTTCAGTGTTTACTCATTTTCGCGCCATAAAAAACAACTGAAACAGTGTTTTGCCGGTGTTTATGAAACACTTTGTTTTTATGATTGCTTTTTCAATTTTTCCTCAAACTGTATACTTCTCTACATTTCAGAAGCTTAATAAAGTCAAGAAATACTTTCCATTGTCCTTTGATTCTGCAGCTCAGATTTAACAAGCATTTGCAAAGCAATAGGTCTCGCAATTATGTGAGTTTAAGCTATTGGCATTGTAAATGACAAAGCCTTTTATGTTTTGAAAACGAAAACAAAAATAAAAGGCATTATTTTCAATGTGAATAGCTCAAACTTGTGTAAATGCAAGACCTATTGCATAGTAAATGTTTGTTGAAAATGAAAGTGTGCATTGGTCACTCAACAAGTGTTTGTCAAATATACGTAGAGAACTTTTTAAAATGCTATTATAAAATTGCAATGTGGCCGAAAGGGCTCATGCAAGCAAAAAAATGGTGTTAAGAAAAAGACTTCCTCTAGCAAAAAAAAATAAGTATTTGGAGCTTTGTTGTTGCACTTGATTTTTTTCTGTCCAACAGTGATGTTAGCTTTTGCTCTTTTGACTGCTCTCCAAAAGGATTGTGTAGCAACTGCTGAAATGGAACAAGGAACTGTTAGATGCACCATGTGCTGGGCTGCGTGCGTTGTGGACTCCAGGAACATGTGGACGGCTTGGGAAGGGATCAGTATGCTGGGGAGGAAGAGGCAGTGTATTACCATATTTGTTTACAGTTAATGCAGAGTTGCATGGAGAACATGTAGATGTTTGTAGGATTATAAAGGGACTTTTGAACTGTGTATAATTCCTCATAGATTGTTAATTCTACAGCAATACAATGAAAGTGGCTGGATTTGCACAATTATCATGGAATTACCTTTGGCACCTGCTGCGCATTTGTATACCCTCATCAATCTATCACTTTTGTCTACCTCCACACACCTCTTCGCCCTTAGACTCGAAAGACGCGTTTTAGAGGGTGCGCACACTGAAATCATGGAGGATGGACTAATTTATGTAACGTGCGGAAGGTTACCAGATCAGGTGAGGTCAATGAAATTGATGGGCAGCATTTTGCTAGTTTGGATAGCGAAGATGAATCCAAGAAGGGGGATTCCCTCCAAAAGATGGTGGGTGTTGCTTAGTATTTTCTACGGTTCAGCATAGAGGTGTAATTCCCACAGAAATGATGCATCGCAGACTCTGAAAAGCTGCACAAGCACAACATAGAGAAACAAGCATTGGAAATGCAATAGGTCTCGCATTTGTTGGAGTTGGAGCTATTAGTATTATAAATCGCAATTTCTTTACGTATGTTATGGAGTGTATGTATGTGGTGTGCTGTGGAATTATGTGGGTTGGATTGGATGAGTTAGTTGTGTAATTGTGTGGAGTGGAACTGTGTGATGTGTAGTTGATTTGTGGATTGGAATTATGTGGATACTAATTATCTGGAATTGAATGTATTGTAATTATGTGGAGTGAGATTCTGTGTTTGAGTGCAATTATGTGGAATGGAATTTTGTGTTGTGGAGTGGTATGTAGTGGAGTTTAATGACGTGGTGTGCTGTTGATGGCTGCCTTCTATTGTACAAAGACGCCTATGAATAATATTTATAAAATTACATAATACATGATGTAAACAGCTAAACATTATTGCACTTAGTAAAGATATACCCTTCGCACCTTAATAAAACAAAGAACTCTTCCCACTGTAGTAGAACATTGCACAGAAGGCCTATTACTTAGCGAGTCACATAGCGCCACTGGAAAGGAAGTTCCCTGTATCAGTTCAGCACTTTAGAAACAATGCTTTGTAGCGTAAAGCCATACTCAGTACCAATGTACTGCACTTTGAGATCTTACATGTTATGTTATGTTATGTTAAAATATTTTATACCGCGCACGTTCACCGTAACAGTTTCATGGCGCTCATAAGAAAATGCGGAGGGCAAGGGCAGGGGTTTACTCGAATGCTAACTGGAAAAGAAACGTCTTCAATGTCCTACGGAAGCAGTCGTAGGTAGGGCAGTGACGGAAGGAGGGCGGGAGGGAGTTCTAAAGTTTGGGGGCCAGAAAAGAAAAGCAAAGACCACCATGTTTTTTACGTTTGATTTTTGGGATAAGCAGAAGGTTATGTGAGATGGAGCGAAGGTCTCTCGTGGGTGTATATCGCTTCAAACTAGAGGAAATGACGGCAGGCGCAAGGTCGGCGAGGGCTTTGAATATCGTACAGCCAAGTTTAAAGGTGCAACGTTTGGCCACCGGGAGCCAATGCAGGCTCCGCAATAGCGGCAAGACGTGCTGATGTTTAGGCTGATGGTATACTAAGCGAGCTGCCTGATTTTGCACTAGCTGCAGCCTGTGAAGGTGGTAAGCGGGAATTCCTGCGTACAGAGTGTTAGCAAAGTCAATTCTAGACATAACAAGAGCCATGATGACAAGGATAAGTGCATCTCTGGTGAGGAATCTACTGATTTTGCGTATCCTCCGCAGATGGAAAAAGCAGGATGATGTTACAGCACTAATCTGAGGGGTCATAGATAAATCACCAGAGATGACTACGCCAAGACTCTTCACAGAATTGACGGGGCGAGGAGGAATCCCAAGTGATAGGGGCCAAAAGCTGTCATTCCATGGGTTGGCAGACCAACCCACCAGCACAAGCTCAGTCTTGGTGGGGTTTAATTTGAGCTGGCTGTGAGACATCCATTCTGAAATGTCTAGCATGGTGGTTTGAAAACTAGTACGGGAGGAAAGGGAAGTGTCAATGGGGAATATTAGCTGCAAATCATCCGCATAGTTGAAAATTGTGGCAGAGGATTTGCGAAGGGAGACTATTAGGGGCTGCATATACAAATTAAAAAGCAAAGGGGATAGGGTGGAGCCCTGAGGGACTCCGCTGGAGATGGGAGAATAAGAAGCAGAAAAAGTAGACAAGTGTACGGCCTGGAATCGCTTGTCCAGGAAAGATCTGACCCAGTCGAGAGCTACGCCCTGGATGCCGGCATTGTTGACACGGTCGATCAGTATAGCATGATCGACCGTGTCAAAAGCCGCCGACAAGTCCAAGAGGACAAGGGCTTGAGAGATGTTATTATCGGCACCTTTTCTTAAAGTGTCCATGACAGCCACGATGACCGCCTCAGTGGAATGAAGTGGGCGGAAACCGGCCTGTTGGGAATCTAGAAAGGACAAGCTCTCGATAAAGGCACTCAGACAGCGCGTGACGTAGGTCTCCAAAATCTTTCCGAGATAGGGGAGAAGGGAGATGGGCCTGTAATTACTCAGGACCGTAGGGTCAGCGTTGGATTTTTTTAAGATTGGTATCACAACTGCCTGTTTAAAGGAGTCCGGAACCACTCCAGTAGACAGCGAGTTGTTGAGTAGTGCCAATGCAGGGTCAGGGCAGGCCAAGAAGATTTCTTTAAGGATCTGGGGAGGGCAACAGTCATTGGGAGAGCCGGAACTAACTTTGTGCAGTAACATGTGGAACTCAGTGATAGAAATGGGGGGAAGACATTCAAGTAATGGGGATTATTGGGGGGTAAGGGAAGAGGAGAAGAGGATGAGGGCAGGGGAATATTGTTTTTAATGGTGATAATTTTGTCCAGAAAATAAGTGTTTAATGAATCGCACAGAACCTGTGTGGGTTGGGGTTGAGGAGTAACACGGTCTGGGAGAGAGAGCTCATTCACTATGGAGAAGATGTCCTTTGCCTTAGAGGCAGACTCCATGATTTTGTGGGAGAAGTAAGTTGTCTTGGCCAAAAGGATGGAAGTTTTGTAGGCTTTTAAACGGTTCACAAATTCAAGTTTAAGTTGTGGATCGTAGTTGCGTCGCCAGCGTCGCTCGGCCTGGCGAAGAGCTAGTTTATCGAGTTTAAGTTGATCTGTGAACCACCGCTGGGCGTCATGAGGGCGCATGGTTTTTATGGTTTTCAGAGGGGCGACAGAGTTACATGCAGACAGCAGCCATTGTTCGAGAGTAGAAGCCTGACGAGTCACTGAAACAGAGGGCAAGGGTGCTGTAGATGCCAGTATGGAGTGGAGTTCCGTCAGATTGGCTCTCTTCCAATTCCGGGCTGAAACGTTGATCGTGGGGGTGGGACGACATGGGGTAGATAAGTTAAAGGAAAATGAAATGAAATAATGATCTGACCAGGAACAAGGAGTCACTGTGGGAGGCAAGATTTCGAGATTAGCCGTCCAAACTTGGTCTAGAATGTGACCTTTACAGTGAGTAGGTGTTCTAATAAATTGACGACAATTTATACTTGAAAGAAGGTCAGAGAATTCCTCCGATAAGCGACTTTCCCGGGGGTCAGAGGGCCAATAATTAAAATCACCAGTGATGATAACCTTAGCGTGGTTGATGATAAGTTGAGAAATAAGGTCACCAAACTGTTGGGGAAAGGAAGGCATGTGATCAGGGTGTCTATACACGAGGACACAGATGAAAGAAGACCTAATAGAGGTAAATTTAATAATGAGGCTTTCTGTTTTGGGGATCACAGCACAGGCCACGGTTGTAAAAGTATACTGTGCACAAATGATAGCTGCTACCCCACCTCCAGCCTGCCCAGCTGGGCGATTAGATTGCAGGATATAATAGCCTGTAGGAATGGCAGCGAGGATGTCGGGGTCTGAGTCGTCAGTCAGCCAAGTTTCGGATAAGAGTAGAATATCCACGGCTCTTTCATCTAATAGCTGAAATATTTCAAGCTGGTGTTTCACCATAGACCGGGTAATAAGATACAACACGGTCAAAGGGGAAGTCCCTATGTTGGCATAGAGCGATGAGATGGTACAGGCTCAGGGCATAGGGAGGGAGTCACAAGGACAGAAGAGTCCGAGGAGACCAAAATACCACAATCCTGGGCAGCCCTGGCTGCGCGAGGCAGTAGGGGCACAGCATGGCGGAGCGTTAAGAGGTCGGCAGAAGAATAGGATATGATTTGAGCATTATGAGTGGCCGCTGGGCGCGACCGGCCGCGGACGGGCGCAGATGGGCTTAACTTAGGCGCAACTTCGGCGCGAAGTCGGTGCTCCCGCTGCGCTCGTCCGCTGCGCTTCCGCCAGATCACCATTATATGCTAACCAGAGGTGAGCCACTAGACCGCTAACCTGCGATGTGGAGGGGCAGGGCGGTAGTGGTACCAGAAACCGGAAATGACGCTCGATAGGAGGGCCCTCCACATAAACGGCACAATGCCGGGGCCGAACGGGGCTAGGAGCGATAGATTAGCAGGTAAGAGAGCTCTAAAAGCTTTGCACAAATAACAGAGCAATTAATACATCACAATTCCAATTTCGAACATGCTATTAAAATCAGCTTAAAAATAGGTCAGCGAGACCAGCACACGCCCGCTGCCTCAATCGCCGCGTTTGTCCACCAGTTAGACGTGTTATAGGTGCCATCGCGCACTGTACTCTGATATGTCACATGAACAGCCAGTGCACTGCAGTCAGATGTTATAGGCAACACTGTGCAGATTGTTTTGCTTTTATGAATATCACATGCAGCAACAACCAGAGATAATGTGATTGCTGCCCTAGTTTTAGTTAATGTGACCCCCCTAATTTTAGTTAATGTGACCCCCTTCTTCTGTCCTACAATCTCAGGTAGTCCAGTGCAACCCTATGCTACGTACAAGTGCAGCAGGGGAGATGCGCCCAAATGTTAGTGCAGTTACTGCCTTTAAGTGCTGATTCACTAGAATGGCTGCCCTTCAGACATTCCCAGTACTGTCTGTATCAACACTACCCACTTGCTGGCGCCAGTAACACTGGCCTGTGTTTGAAGGACGGCATGCATTCCCTAAGAACGAATTCAGCAATTTTTGGGAGGGTGGGCCTGCCTGTTTGACCTCTGGGGCTACTCCTTGCTGTGGTAATAAGCGGTGTGCCCCCTGCCGTCCTTGGGGGGCTTTTATCTGGCTTCAAAATGATTCAGGTGAAATATGTTATTGTTTTCTCCTTGTGTTGTCCTTCAGTTCATAAATGATGTTGCATTAAACAAAGAGCAGAAACTGTAAAGGGAGACTAAAGCTGGGCTCTGCACGTATCGGCTTTTATTCTGGTAAAACATTTGAATAGATTAAAATAAAAGTGTGCTAGGGTCGCCTGGACATTTTAAACCCCTGCCGTGTAAGCAGCCTTTCACCAAAAAATGTGAAGGCCATCATTATGTCAAAGTCCTAGAAATTATGAATATCCTATTTTCTCTGGCAATCCTGCCAAACACTGAGCTATGGGTCTGGAACAATGGCAGGGAACTCTACTATGGCAGATACTAGGAAAACAACAAGCAAAAATTCAAAGGCTCCCTCACAGCCCCATAAAAGCGCAGCTGAGCTAAAGCTGGCACCGAACGAGAATAGCACTTTTTGGCTGGGGTTTTGATGAATCACAGGCTTGGCACTCGGCACGCAGCTGAAATAATCACAAGGCCAGTGATACTTTGACGCACAATCAGGCACTCTTCACACATATGCATAGTGTCTGACATTCTGTCACTGACACAATTAAACATAGACTTGTGTTGAGTGCCTGACACCACATGCACATTTGTCAAAGTGTCCACGTATAAGCAATCTGACTCACTTTTCAAATACAGGATGATAAATGCCAATCCAATCATACATGCATGCACCAAACAATCACACAAAAAGTGACAAGCACACTGAAAACATGGTACACTTGCACAATCTGACACTCACGCACAAGACTTCACCTACACAAATATCACACCCACACACACACACACACATCACATAATACACAAGCACGGGCTTGTACTTCTACAGGTGTATGACCCTCAATTACCATGGTGAGTAAACAGCAACGGAGCTGGGGAGAGTTCCAGACACTCGGCGGCTGTGACCTCCCCACTGGCTCTGGTCACCTCTAGGGGTGAAGGAGATGACTGGCACGGGCAGGAGGACAGAGTGACTCGATGATTCTTTGATACTGACAACAGTCCTGGGAGTAGAAAAGTACAATTCTTGCTACAGCTGCCAATCAATATCACATTAGTGAAGAAGAAAAAAGCTGTAGGCGGAGAGGGAGGAAGCTGCAGTGAGGGCCGGACAGCCTTAGCGCTGCCTCCTCGTAATTTTTGACACACAAACTCTGGGGAAGGCTTCTTCCCCATCTGATGAGAAGGGGGCAGAATATTCCCCAGCAGATCTGGTCCACTGCATGGCCGCTCCAGTAGCAGCACAAGGACCTCCTGGTCGACAAGACCCCTTGAAAGGAGGTGCAGCTTTGCCTCTGACACCATTAAAAAGTCTGCTCGCTCTTCACGCCCCCGGCTGATGGCTGCGAAAAGAGAAGTTGCTGTCTCTGTAGCTTCTTTGTCACACCCGGCCCGCACTGAATGAGGGTCAGTATTTTCAAACACAGCTGACTCCACTGCGAACACACAACTCCCATAATTTATTTGTTCTTTCTTATTTTTAAATTAACTTGTACCTTTCAATATACTCTTTCTTTTCTGGCTCCCGTTTTCTTTTCTCCATTTTGAAATGCTTCTAACTACACACTGTGTCTTTCTCCATGCCTCTCTCCAAGCCATGGGGAGACATTGTTCTGTGTCCGCACCTGTCCTAGTAGATAGTGCCTGCCTAAATGCTAGCAAAGAAAATATCTGTGGAATAACGCTATCCAATGGGATTTAACTGGTCACAATGCACGCATAATGTCAGGGCTACCAATTTTTGGTCGTGTTTTTTTTTTTTTTTTACTCTCATGAAGGAAAAAAAACACAAAGTCGTGGGATTATGGTGACATACAGCCTCGCCTGCAGCAGGGCTCGCTCCAGCGCACATGCACTTCTGAGCCGAACACTGTCTCTTTGAAGTGGCTGCAAATGTTACCTCTCCTTTCCAATTAAAAACACAGCAGGGCGGACCATCTGCTCGCAACGGCCTCCCCCGGCGTCACTCTCGGCTGATATTTTGTACAGCTACAGGCCACACGCAGAATCCTTGTGCTCACAGCCCTTTGCTACAGATTCCACAGTGAAGATATTTGTCTGATGAGTGATAACAAGTGTAAAGTGAAGTGTGAAAAGGTCACAGTCTTCCCAAACTGAAATGTTTCAAAACTTTCATTAGCATATATTTGCAATGCAAGTGAGCTTTATATGATGCTGATGGGGTTAAAACCGTTATATAACAATTGAAATCAGCGAAGGAAGAGGGTGTGGTCCTGACAAAGATCATGTATATTTACAGCTGCACCATCTTCCACCTCAGCAGCTGGCCACGCGTCTCCCAGGGATCTCTGAGATTGCCATGATTTTTTCAGGTGTTGATGTCACGAAATAACCAATCCCAGTCCTTCCAACGGTGTATTACAAAATGGGCGGCATCCCAACTAACTACAGAGGTCAAGTATTAATCTATGAAGGCAGGCAGCATCAGGTGATGCCCTGATTTTTTCTGAATTTATCCGGGACAGCATTCACTTTCTCCTCGCGTCTGTCCCACGCTCCGACCGCATGACTGTGTGACTGGGACTGCAGCAGCCCCCTGCTCTGTCCTGTAACTGTTCTCGAGGATGCCGGGCCCTCCCTGCGCTGTCAGGGAGCTCGCGGCTGCAGCGTCCCCCCTCGCCTGCCTTTCTCTGGCTGTCAGTGAGCACGGTATAGCTGAAATACTGCTATTCCCACCTTTTAGCCCCCCCCCCCCCCAACCCTCGGCTCCAGGAATCCTTGTCCTGCACTTTGGCATGCTCCCTAAATATTTTACAAAGATGATTGTGCGCTCCTGGAAACTGAGAGTGATTCTTTCCTTGAAGCAACAGGAGCATTTCTAACGTCACCGGCCAGGAGTGAGGGCGGTGGGTCTTCTGCACTGAGCCCCCCAAGCACATTGGGCTCTGCCTGCCCCCTTGCACCAAACTGAAGATGAGGGGCAGATGGGGTGGGCCCTTTGGGCATGGACCTGGGTACCCTGGCAAAGCAATCTGCTGATCCAGGGTGGATTATTTATTCTTAACCTCCTTGAAGTCCTGTATTAAAATAGAGAAAAATATATATTTAAAGCCTAAAGTCTGCCCTGGCTCACAATGCGGGTGGGGTCCATCCCAGTAGGACAGTTTGTTGTGTGGCACAGATCTAGACTTCCCTTGCAAGTGAAGTGTGCATCCGAGGCCTCTCACCTCCGCGCCCGCACTACCCATGTGGAATCCTAAGCCTTCTCCTGTAGTTCCCGGACTACCCTTGATTACAATGTGCGGTGCCTGCCCCCACCCCCCAAACCCGTCGCCCACTCCTCTATTAACAGAGTCGTTAAGTAAATGGTCTTTTGGAAGACCTGTGAAGTACTCAGCCGCTGCAGTAAAACAGCAGACCACAACAGCTCCTCTTCCCCCACGTGAGCCAGGCAGGCGGCCTGGTGTTACTCTGGCCCTTGGGCCATTCACACCTCAGCTTCCCATTTGTATAAGCAGTGTTTTCCCCTGACACCTCCGTGCCAGACGCCCCAGATAGGCCAATGGTTTCTATTACTTTGGCTCAATCATTTGGACAAGAGATGCAACAACAATGAAAATCAGTCAGACTCGGTTTAAACCGGGTCAGCTGATTTTTCATTCGGTAGTGTATTGTCCAGCGTAGTCGGTTTAAACCGAATTCCGGATGGCCTAGCTGTACCCAAAAGGACAGAAGAAAACAACTTAAGAGCACAAGTCTTACGATTCCAAAGCCACCGATGTGGAAAATACTGTTGACGAAAGTACAAATCTAAGGACAAGTTCTACACCAAACGACATTTTGCATTTCCACGTCCTCTAATATCCAAAGGAAGAGCGAACAGTTTTATGTCATCTTTGCAACATACTATCACAAGAAAGTCTCCAAAAAATACGTACAACTTAAGAAGAAATGAAGAGTCAAAATGCATAAATGAATACAACCCAGTTATTTTGTCCATGTGCAATGCTAATAGATATTCAGTATGTTGCGGACAATTCCAATGCTGTTGCTCGATATGTAACATCCTATATTACAAAATCAGAAAAGACGGAATTGAAAGAAATGTGGGGAAATATTTCTCATGAGAAGACTCTAAGTAAGAAATTACACAGTATTAGTTTGAAGATGTTATCCCATCGAGAGATCAGGGCATTTGAATGCTCAGATCGGTTATCATCTGCAAGTCTATACTCTAAATCTACAAGAATAATTTGGGTGAGTCTAGGCCTTGCATTAATGTGAAATCGAGTACTGAAATCTATACAAGAAATTGAATATTTAGCAGAAAAAGATCCAGAAAGTACAGATATTTTGAAAAGAAATATGTTGGACACATATTACCCAAACAGAAGTAATCATCTTGAGAACATGTGTCTTTATGAAGTGCTGCAAAACTACACTTTCAAACGGAATACTACAGAGAACATCAATGATGGAAAATATGGAGTCATTGGTTCCTAAGGATGTTTGGTGAAACAAACAAAAGGAAATTTGATTAATCACAGAAAGCTGAGTCGTGACACTGTTGATAAAAGGGAATTTTACTATTTAGCCAGTTTACAACTATTTAAACCATGGCGTTCAGAACTGGAATTACTTTGCGATTTCCAGAGCTATGAATATTCCTTTAATGCTTGTAAAGATAGCATACAATGCAGTGCTTTTGCAAATTATGTTAAAATGTTGAATGATGAAGTTGATCAAGAAGCTATAATTGCAGCTGAAAGATCCACTAGGACAACCAATGTTGAAAATGAAACAGCAATCGCCATGAATGAGGTGGAAACAACAATGCATCAAGCTCAAGAAGATATTATGGACTTATGAAACTTGGAAGAACAACTAAATGTTGAACAGAAACAAATATATGAAAAAGTGAGACAACAGATTGACCATGATTACCTCATGAAAAGAAATAGTGCTCCTGCACGTCATTTCAACCTATCCGTATATATATGTGAGTGGCAAGCTGGAACAGGAAAACGTTTTTTAATTAAAGTAATTACAAGTTATCTACAGAAACAACTGAGTCGCATTTGTCTTGTGTTGTCACTGCTCCAACTGGGTTGGCAGCACACAACATCAAAGGAATTACATTACATTGTTTACTAATGCTACCTGTGGAGCATGAAAACAAATTGGAATACCACAAGCTATCTGGAGAAGATTGTTGTGAAGTTTCAAGAGTCTTGAAGAAAATGAAACTTCTCATTATTGATGAGGTAAGCATGGTCTCAAACTTAATGCTTGCCTTTGTGCATTTAAGAATGCAGCAAATTCATAAAACAGTGTATGACTTGTTATTGGAGACCTACTGCAACTGACTCAAGTAAAAGGACAACCAGTATTTAAAACACTTGCGCATGAAGACACCAGAAAGTCTCTGGGTAGTGTTGGAACGCCAACATTTGGTCATATTTTGAATACAAAGAACTCATTACAAATATGCGACAGGCAAATGATGTTCATTATGGAACTATTCTCCAAGATATAAGCATTGAAGAACTCCCTGACATGGCAAACAAGCTTTGCAGAGTCGAATACTTTCCAATTTGTTTTCAAACGAAAACGTAGTTCCTGAGAAAATATACATGAAAATTGCAGAAAACAAATCTGTAATCTGCTTAATGCCAACACTGCCTGAGTGTTGTATATTCAATAAAGAACTTTTGAAACTGGAAAATGAAGAAATAATAAAAATGGAAGCCATCGATAAAGTAGAGCATGAAGGAATCACTATTATTTTGACAGAAAAATTGAAGACAAAATTGGATTCTTTAGAAAAATCAATATCTAAAACTGCTGGTTTAGAAAAGAATGTATATGCATGTAGAAACTGCCATATCAAGATTGAGTTCACTTTTGGTTTTTAGGTAGAACTCACATGGTTGGGATTTAGCCTTGTCTAAGGCTATTTGCAAAGCTTGTTGCTCGAACCCACGAGCCAGGAAGCGATAAAGGGGATCTGATTGGCACTGTTTCAGATCAGACTAAAGACTACAGATACGACATAGGCCAGGGTTTCCCAAACTGTGGTCCGCGGACCCCCAGGGGTCCTTGACACATTCCCAGGGGGTCCGCAGACAGCAGTTTTAAAAGCATTGCAAAGTTTCTTGTAAAATTAGCAGTTTTCAAGCAACAATAAAAGTGTCAAGATAACGCCATAATGTACCTGCTGGAGAGAGATGAGGTTTGTGTCCAGTGGCAGCTTTAACTTATCTAATGTAGCACAGAGGGTTAATATGCCTACTGCAAAGAACGTGTACCATGCATTTAGAAAGAAATGTATTTTATGTGCATAAGTCAGTGGGTTACTGCTTTTGTCAGTAACTTATTTTTCTTCCCAGATTGTCATACCCTGGTGCATAGGAAAGTCTTCATTTACTATTCATTAAAAGCTAAAAAAATTAAATAAGTAATGATAAATGTGTTGTAGACTGCGCCTTTGTTTCCCAAAACTTTTGGTAGAGAGCCTTCCAAAGCCAGGCTCACTCACTACACTTGGTATGCACCGTATGGGGACTGGTCTGAAAAAATTTCTAGGGCTGCTTTTGGTTTCCAGTCTGGCCCTGGCAGGAGCAGGAGCCTTGTACTGCAATATAAAGCCAGCCATTTAAAAGTTATTCACTGGGATGCAGCACCAATCTTCCGATTACATTATTTTGTTTTTTGCAAATTCTTTCAATGTAAAATATTAAGAGGGAAATGTACAACAGAAGTGGAGGAGCATGTCGTCAGCCTCCTTGGCTTAACTACACGCTCCGCCACTTCTGAAATGTGGGGCTGCACAATATTTACAAGAATATGGCGCAGCCCTGCATTTCCCCTTGTGCTGGCGCTACACTTAGTAGGGTAGCGCCCATGCAGGCACCCTTGCACCATAGTGCTGTTTTGTCACTTCTATGTGTTCTGATTAATGGAGCACACATAGAAGTAACAAAATGTAATTTTTTTAAAGATTGTTTATGTGCAGGAAGGGTTACCTTCCTGAACATAAACAATTCAAGGCGTTTTGCTTTTTCCATGTGTACTGCATAAGGCAGCACACATGGCAAAAGCAACATCGAGTAGAAATAAAGCATTTCTCCTCGTTTCGCCTAGTTAAGACCAGGTGTTTCCTGGTTTTAACTTTGGCGCAGCCTCCTATTTACGCTGCCTTTGTAAATAGGAGGCAGCGTCAAAATCAATGGGTGTTGCAGTAGAACGACCAACCCAACACCCACTGCCCACCTCTTTCACCCTAAGCATTGCATGAAAGGGGGCCTTATTTGCAAGGCAGTGTTAAGCCACTGTGTGTGGCTCTACGCTGCCTTGTAAATAAGGCGATGCCGCTATCACCACGGGAATATCACAAAAAGTGACGTTCCAATGGGGTATGGGGCTTGTAAATATGCCCCAAAAATCCTTAGTAATAAGAGTTTTTCTTTTGTGTGCTCATGTGTGTTTATTTTGTTGAATTACTGTTTTAATGTTTGAAATTTAAATCCTACAAATTGCTTGGGGGTCCTCGGCTTCCAGTGGTGACTCAATGGGGGTCCTCAGGAGTCAAACGTTTGGGAACCACTGACGTAGGTGAAGAAACTCGCCATGCGGTATACTGCGTATTAAGTGCTGGGGTGAGCGCTGGTGGCGTGTAATGTAGTGTTCTCTTCCTGTGTTAATTTGGAAATGTGGCAAGCGAGGGGCTGTATGCACGCAAAGGAAAGTGACAGAAAGGAACTAATACATCAATGGGGATGCCAACTAGACTCAGAGGCCAGAAATACCTTTGTTTCTAAGCATGAGCTGATGGATAAAAGTTGTTTTGCACCTGAGGTCGAATAATATCAAGGCCGATACTTTAAGAACAATAACCACTGTGCAACTAATTAGTGAGGCATTCATGAAGGAACATACAGTCCTCTGTTCATCATGCTAAACAAGCCAATTTGTAAAAGTTTAGGACATTTTAAAAGATCATAATTCTGCGCGCTGTTTGCACAATATTAGGAAACATTGGTAAAGGCATGCCTGCTGAAATGCATTTGTTTGATTTAAAGCACCAACTAAACACACCCCGTGAGTGCTCATTGACCTTTTTGAGCCCAATGTATTCCGTGGATTTCACCTTCACGTAAAGGCAGCACCCGCTGAAAGTTCGGCGCCCTGGGTGAAAGTTGGAGCAATGAATATTGAGAGACCCTGCCTGAACCAGCACAGGAAAATGCATGTCTGCGCTGCTGGCTGAGTTGTTTAACTCAAGGATGCCCAGTTATGCAAACCGGGCCCTGCAGGTATTAATTTGGAAATATGACAATCAAGGGGTTGTATGCACGCAAAAGAAAGTGACAGAAAGGAACTAATACATCAATGTGGATGCCAACTAGACTCGGAGGCCAGAAATACTTTTCTATTTAAGCATGAGCTGATGGATGAAAGTTGGATTGAACCTGAAGGTTAAAATCACAGTGAATAATATCAAGGCCGATACTTTAAGAACAATAAACACTGTGTCATCATGGCGACTAATTAGAAGGCATTCCCGAAGCAACATGCAGACTTTTGTCACTATTCATCATGCTAAACAAGCCAATTGGTAAAAGATTGGGACACTTTAAAAGATCAGCATTCTGAGCACTGTTTGCACTTCATTATTTCACCTTCACGTAAAGCCAGTACCCGCTGAGAGTTTGACGCCCAGGGTTAAAGTTGGAGCAATGATGTAGCGTAATGCTACATCCTTTCAATAAATGGAACTCCTCTATCCCGTTGTGCCACCTTGTCTACTTCCTGTGAGGAGGACAGTCTTTTGCATAAATATATATAAACAGGTTTCAAACACAGCGCTGCAATCTGACTACTTTGTGACCCACTCCATGATTACGGGGCGTTCCAGCCTCGAAACGCGTCGGAAAGGGTTTTAACTTATGAGGGAAGATGCGCAGGAAGCAAACAACAGCGAGGCAAACACAGGCTGCTTCAAGCCAGGGACAGCATCGAGTGCTCCTCTATAGCTCCAGGGCTTTGCTCAAACATTTTTCACACGGCTCCTGGCCGTGAGAGGTCGGCACCAGTTTCATCGAGATCACCCAAGATCAACATGAAAGCGGCGATGGATAGGAACTTCTCCTGTCAGCATCAGCATGCTGTCTCTAGGGAGCTACAAGTTTGCATGCCTGGACAATCCCGCCTACTCAAGGCAATAACGAAAATTAAAGTGCAATATTGTCACGAACAGTCAGAACCTACTTAAGGCAAACACTGAGCAGCGCTGGAAGGACTTCATTTTCCAGCATTCAATGCGTCCAGAGTGTGCCACGCCAATTGAGGGAGGATACATTCGACCTAATAAACAGGTTTCAAACACAGCGCTGCAATCTGACTACTTTGTGACCCACTTCATGATTACGGGGCGTTCCAGCCTCGAAACGCGTCGGAAAGGGTTTTAACTTATGAGGGAAGATGCGCAGGAAGCAAACAACAGCGAGGCAAACACAGGCTGCTTCAAGCCAGGGACAGCATCGAGTGCTCCTCTATAGCTCCAGGGCTTTGCTCAAACATTTTTCACACGGCTCCTGGCCGTGAGAGGTCGGCACCAGTTTCATCGAGATCACCCAAGATCAACATGAAAGCGGCGATGGATAGGAACTTCTCCTGTCAGCATCAGCATGCTGTCTCTAGGGAGCTACAAGTTTGCATGCCTGGACAATCCCGCCTACTCAAGGCAATAACGAAAATTAAAGTGCAATATTGTCACGAACAGTCAGAACCTACTTAAGGCAAACACTGAGCAGCGCTGGAAGGACTTCATTTTCCAGCATTCCATGCGTCCAGAGTGTGCCACGCCGGTTGAGGGAGGATACATTCGACCTAATAAACAGGTTTCAAACACAGCGCTGCAATCTGACTACTTTGTGACCCACTCCATGATTACGGGGCGTTCCAGCCTCGAAACGCGTCGGAAAGGGTTTTAACTTATGAGGGAAGATGCGCAGGAAGCAAACAACAGCGAGGCAAACACAGGCTGCTTCAAGCCAGGGACAGCATCGAGTGCTCCTCTATAGCTCCAGGGCTTTGCTCAAACATTTTTCACACGGCTCCTGGCCGTGAGAGGTCGGCACCAGTTTCATCGAGATCACCCAAGATCAACATGAAAGCGGCGATGGATAGGAACTTCTCCTGTCAGCATCAGCATGCTGTCTCTAGGGAGCTACAAGTTTGCATGCCTGGACAATCCCGCCTACTCAAGGCAATAACGAAAATTAAAGTGCAATATTGTCACGAACAGTCAGAACCTACTTAAGGCAAACACTGAGCAGCGCTGGAAGGACTTCATTTTCCAGCATTCCATGCGTCCAGAGTGTGCCACGCCCATTGAGGGAGGATACATTCGACCTAATAAACAGGTTTCAAACACAGCGCTGCAATCTGACTACTTTGTGACCCACTCCATGATTACGGGGCGTTCCAGCCTCGAAACGCGTCGGAAAGGGTTTTAACTTATGAGGGAAGATG
Source organism: Lissotriton vulgaris (assembly GCF_964263255.1). Lineage (NCBI taxonomy): Eukaryota > Metazoa > Chordata > Amphibia > Caudata > Salamandridae > Lissotriton > Lissotriton vulgaris. Next base: position 507,034,710 of record NC_141694.1, read on the forward strand.
CGCAGGAAGCAAACAACAGCGAGGCAAACACAGGCTGCTTCAAGCCAGGGACAGCATCGAGTGCTCCTCTATAGCTCCAGGGCTTTGCTCAAACATTTTTCACACGGCTCCTGGCCGTGAGAGGTCGGCACCAGTTTCATCGAGATCACCCAAGATCAACATGAAAGCCAGCAGAGTGGTCGCTCCCTTGCCTCCCTGGCGAACTGCGGTATCGTTGTGTGCTCTAACCCTAATTGACGACCTGCAGTGTGCCCTGCTTGCCGCTTTTGTTAAGATTTCATTGATAACGCGCCTGCTTGCCGCTTTGTTAGAATTTCATTGGTAACGCGCCTGCTTGCCGCTTTGTAAACATTTCACTTGTAAGGCGCCCGCTTCCGCTTTGTTAAAACTTCATTTGTAAGGCGCCTGCTTGCCGCTTTGTAACATTTCACTTGTAACGCGCATTTGTCATTGTTTAAAAGCATTTTCATTGCACCAGCGCATTTCGCCCCAAGCGCTCCGCTCCGCTGACCCCTCCGCTGCCATTTTAGCTGTTGTTGTCCTCCTTCGTGACCCGCCCCGCCTCCCAGCTGAGACGCCCTCGCCCCTCCCCCTCCACCATCCATATATGACAGGAGCTCCCGCGCGCAGCGTTTACGCGCAGCGACCGCGCCCAACCCGCGCCGAAGGTGCGCCAAAGGTAAGCCCGTCTACGCCCGTCCGCGCCTGGACCGCGCCCAGCGCCATACCCCCTGGCCCCCGTCCCTCCCAGCCCCCCCGCATTACCTACGATGCCGCCACCCTCCTAGCCCTCAACCCCGGCCGCGCTCCCAACTGCGTCCAAGCCGCCCCTGGACACACGCATGGACCTTTCTCCTGCTTCTCCTGTAAATTCAGCGGCACCCTCAACATCTCCGCTACGACCACACCACAGATTCCCGGCTCCAACCACCTACAATGCATCCTTCTCAACACCCGATCAGTCCACAGGCACGCCATTGACCTATGGAACCTACTAGACACCATGTCTCTGGACATCGCCTTCCTTACGGAAACATGGATGAACGCTTCCTCCGCACCAGACATCACCATTGCCATCCCCGAAGACTATAAGATCACTCGCAAAGACCGTACCAGCCACACGGGAGGAGGAATCGCTATCGTCCATAAGAAATCAATCCGCATCTCTACCAGCTCTGACGCCAACCTCGCCAACTCCGAACACCTTCACTTCCAGATCCACATCGACCCCAAGACCACACTCAGAGGCACCCTCCTCTACAGACCACCAGGACCCCGCGCTAAATTCAGTGAAGACATCACGGACTTCATCACCCCACACGCGCTCCCCTCCAAAGACTACATCCTTCTGGGAGACCTCAACTTTCACCTCGAAAAGATCAACGACCGCAACACCGCCATCCTCGTGGACAACCTCGCCAACCTCGGACTTAAACAACTGGTCACTTCCCCCACCCACATCGCAGGTCACACACTCGACCCCATCTTCACATCCAGCAACCATGTCTCCTTCAGCCACACCACTGACCTCCTCTGGACTGACCACAGCTGCGTTCACTTCACCTACAACAAACCAAAACCCAGCATCCACCTCCAACCTACCCTGCAAAGAAACTGGAACAAAATCACCACGAACCAAATCTCCGCATCGCTCCTTCAAAACACCCCAGCCCTCTCTTCTAACGCTAACGAAGCCGCAGCCAACCTCACCCTATGGTTATCCAACACCGCTGACACCTTAGCACCACTGAAAAAACGTCAAAACAAACCTGGCAGCAAGAAGGCCTCATGGTTCAACGAGGATCTCAAGAAGTCCAAGAAACTCTGCCGCTCCCTTGAAAAGGCCTGGAAAAAAGACCCAACCACCAACACCAAGGACGCCTTCAAAAACGCCACCCGCATTCACCACCAACTAATCCGAAAAGCCAAGAAAACAGCATTCAAGGACCGACTTGACAACAACGCTCACAACAGCAAGGAACTTTTCAACATCGTCAAGGAATTTTCCAATCCCTCGGCCAACTCCAACGACATCACCCCCTCTCAAAGCCTCTGCGACTCCCTAGCCTCATTTTTCCACAACAAGATTGCAGACATCCACAACAGCTTTGACAACCAACCCGGAAACCAACCCACCCTACCATTTGCTGATCATCTTCCCCCCGTGAACACCCTTAACGACTGGAACCCAATCTCCACTGAGGACACCATCCGCCTGATGAATTCCATCCACTCAGGATCCCCCACAGACCCATGTCCTCACCACATCTTCAACAAAGCAGACTCCGTCATAGCACCGCACCTCCGAGACGTCATCAACTGCTCATTCAACTCCGCCACCTTCCCAGAAGACTGGAACCACGCTGAACTCACCGCCCTTCTGAAAAAACCCACAGCGGACCCCACCGAACTCAAAAATTACCGCCCCATCTCGCTTCTTCCATTCCCGGCCAAAGTCATCGAGAAAGCTGTCAACAACCAGCTCGCCGCCTTCCTCGAAGCCAACAAATCCCTCGACCCCTCACAATCTGGCTTCCGAGCAAAACACAGCACTGAGACCGCCCTCATCGCAGCAACAGACGACATTCGAACTCTACTGGACAATGGAGACACAGTCGCCCTCATCCTCCTTGACCTCTCTGCAGCATTCGACACAGTCTGCCACAAAACCCTTTTACAACGCCTCAATAATATCGGAATCCAAGGAAAAGCACTTGAATGGATCACCTCGTTCCTCACCGGAAGAACCCAGAGAGTCCGCCTTCCACCATTCAAGTCTGAGGCCTCTGAAGTCATCTGCGGCGTACCACAAGGATCCTCACTCAGCCCCACCCTCTTCAACGTATACATGAGCCCCCTCGCGACCATCGCACGCCAACACAACCTCAACATCATCTCTTACGCGGATGACACTCAACTGATCCTTTCTCTCACCAATGACCCCAGCACCGCCAAAACTAACCTACACGAAGGAATGAAAGAAGTTGCCGAATGGATGAAACAAAGCCGTCTGAAACTGAACTCAGACAAAACAGAAGTCCTCATCTTAGGTACTTCCCCCTCTGCATGGGACGACTCCTGGTGGCCGGAAGCCCTCGGAAAAGCACCCATCCCGACAGACCACGCACGGAACCTAGGCGTCATCCTGGATTCTTCACTCTCAATGAACAGACAAGTCAGCGCCGTATCCTCTTCCTGCTTCAACATTCTTCGCATGCTCAGAAAAACATTTCGCTGGATCCCCACCGACACTAGGAAAACAGTCACCCACGCTCTGGTCACAAGCCGACTGGACTACGGAAACACCCTCTACGCAGGTACTACCGCAAAACTCCAGAAGAAACTCCAACGAATCCAAAACGCCTCAGCCAGACTCATATTAGACATCCCACGCAACGAACACATCTCTGGTCACCTTAAAGACCTCCACTGGCTACCCGTCAATAAGAGAATCACTTTCCGACTGCTTACCCACGCACACAAATCACTCTACGACATCGGTCCAGAATGCCTCAACTCACGACTGTCCTTCTACACCCCCTCCCGCCAACTACGTTCTTCCAGCCAAGCCTTCGCCACTGTACCCCGCATCAACAAGACCACCATGGGAGGCAGATCCTTCTCATACCTGGCTGCTAAAACATGGAACTCACTCCCCGCTTACCTTCGCCTCACCCAGAACCACCTAGCTTTCAGAAAGCAACTCAAAACGTGGATTTTTGACAAGTAATCCTCCTCCCCTACTAAGCGCCTTGAAACCCTCTGGGTATGTAGTGCGCTATACAAATTATATGACTTGACTTGACTTGATGGATAGGAACTTCTCCTGTCAGCATCAGCATGCTGTCTCTAGGGAGCTACAAGTTTGCATGCCTGGACAATCCCGCCTACTCAAGGCAATAATGAAAATTAAAGTGCAATATTGTCACGAACAGTCAGAACCTACTTAAGGCAAACACTGAGCAGCGCTGGAAGGACTTCATTTTCCAGCATTCCATGCGTCCAGAGTGTGCCACGCCCATTGAGGGAGGATACATTCGACCTAATAAACAGGTTTCAAACACAGCGCTGCAATCTGACTACTTTGTGACCCACTCCATGATTACGGGGCGTTCCAGCCTCGAAACGCGTCGGAAAGGGTTTTAACTTATGAGGGAAGATGCGCAGGAAGCAAACAACAGCGAGGCAAACACAGGCTGCCTCAAGCCAGGGACAGCATTGAGTGCTCCTCTATAGCTCCAGGGCTTTGCTCAAACATTTTTCACACGGCTCCTGGCCATGAGAGGTCGGCACCAGTTTCATCGAGATCACCCAAGATCAACATGAAAGCGGCGATGGATAGGAACTTCTCCTGTCAGCATCAGCATGCTGTCTCTAGGGAGCTACAAGTTTGCATGCCTGGACAATCCCGCCTACTCAAGGCAATAACGAAAATTAAAGTGCAATATTGTCACGAACAGTCAGAACCTACTTAAGGCAAACACTGAGCAGCGCTGGAAGGACTTCATTTTCCAGCATTCCATGCGTCCAGAGTGTGCCACGCCCATTGAGGGAGGATACATTCGACCTAATAAACAGGTTTCAAACACAGCGCTGCAATCTGACTACTTTGTGACCCACTCCATGATTACGGGGCGTTCCAGCCTCGAAACGCGTCGGAAAGGGTTTTAACTTATGAGGGAAGATGCGCAGGAAGCAAACAACAGCGAGGCAAACACAGGCTGCTTCAAGCCAGGGACAGCATCGAGTGCTCCTCTATAGCTCCAGGGCTTTGCTCAAACATTTTTCACATGGCTCCTGGCCGTGAGAGGTCGGCACCAGTTTCATCGAGATCACCCAAGATCAACATGAAAGCGGCGATGGATAGGAACTTCTCCTGTCAGCATCAGCATGCTGTCTCTAGGGAGCTACAAGTTTGCATGCCTGGACAATCCCGCCTACTCAAGGCAATAACGAAAATTAAAGTGCAATATTGTCACGAACAGTCAGAACCTACTTAAGGCAAACACTGAGCAGCGCTGGAAGGACTTCATTTTCCAGCATTCCATGCGTCCAGAGTGTGCCACGCCCATTGAGGGAGGATACATTCGACCTAATAAACAGGTTTCAAACACAGCGCTGCAATCTGACTACTTTGTGACCCACTCCATGATTACGGGGCGTTCCAGCCTCGAAACGCGTCGGAAAGGGTTTTAACTTATGAGGGAAGATGCGCAGGAAGCAAACAACAGCGAGGCAAACACAGGCTGCTTCAAGCCAGGGACAGCATCGAGTGCTCCTCTATAGCTCCAGGGCTTTGCTCAAACATATATATATATATATATATATATAAATACATATGTATATATGTATACTAATATAATAAAGAGAGAGCCCAAACCTTTGAGGCAGGTAATCTCAGGAACCACAGCACCAATCACAACACACAATACAGCATTGGAAAGGGCAGTTGCAGCAGAAGGACATAGGCTATGCTGACGCCCACCATATACATTTAAAAGGTAAAAGAACCGTGCCAGCAAAGTAGTCCCTTGTGGGCGTGTCTACGTTGTGCTGTGGTCGTGTGCTGGGGGCGTGACAAACGCTGGGGGAGTGTGGTATGTTCCGCCCTTCATGCCATGTCTCATATTGTATGCTAATCCCACGCTGCTTCCTTTAAATACCCCTGCACCCCATAATCATAACCCACCCTTACTACTTAAAATACCCGAACACCCTTAAACACCAACCCATCTTAACCCTATAAATATACCCTGTACCTCAAACCCCAAACCTACCCCTACACCCTAAAAATACCCCTGTACCCCAAAACCCAAACCTAGCCCTGAACCCTATAAATACCCCTGTACATCAAAACTCAAACCTACCCCTGAACCCTAAAAATATCCCTGTACCCCAAAACCCAAACCTAGCCCTGAACACTAAAAAGACCACTGTACCCCAAAACCCAAACCTACCCCTGAACCCTAAAATACCCCTGTACCCCAAAACCCAAACCTAGCCCTCAACCCTTAAAATACCCCTGTACCCCAAAACCCAAACCTATCCCTGAACACTAAAAACAACCCTGTACCCCAAAACCCAAACCTACCCCTGAACCCTGTACCCCAAACCCAAACCTAGCCCTGAACCCTAAAAATACCCCTGTACCCCAAAACCCAAACCTAGCCCTGAACCCTTAAAATACCCCTGTACCCCAAAACTTAAACCTACCCCTGAACCCTAAAAATACCCTATACCCCAAAACCAAAACCTAGCCCTGAACCCTAAAAATACCCATGTACCCCAAAACCCATACCTATCCCGAAACCCTAAAACTACCCCGTACCCCATAACCCAAAACTAGATCTGAACCCTTAAAATACCCAAAATACCCAAAACAATTACCTCAGTACCCTAAAACATATACCCCTATACCCATACTTACCTTATTCAAACATTTAAAAAAAACATGCTTTTACCATTCATGCATTTACAACGAATTTTGTTGTAAATGTATGCATGGTAAAAGCATATAAAATGTAATGCCATGCGTTATAATGGCATTGCGGAGTCATGGTACTTTCTTAATGAAAGTATGCGGAGTGATGGTATGCGGAAAGAAAATTGCGGAATAATGGGTGTTTACCCTCCCCCGGTAAGTACATTGGTGGCACGGGGGTCCACATCTCCAGCAGCATACTCATATTTTTTCACCACCCATTTGAAAAATGCACAGGTCTCTCTCATTGATGGCCAGCACCGACATACACTTTTAGACACACCTCCCACCACAAGTTCTAGAATTGCGAAATTTAGAGCTGGGGAGCTACGTTTGAATATCGGCATCAGCTCAACATCCTGTGATTCCAGGCAAATCGCTTTGCCTACCACAAATGAATGTGTTCTTCTGTAATGTAAATTGTGCTCATGCCATGTTGTAGAGTTCGTGCTATATAATATTGCAAGGAAAAATAAAGTAGGGAAACTCGAGTTCACACACTACTGAACGCGCACTCTTAAGTGCATCAGCAGTGCGCTGTGAATCGGAGCGATTCACAGGCCTGTCACAGATAAGAAATGCTATCAAAACGAAATCCTACAAAACAATATACTACTGGCCGGTAGCAATTCATACCCAGACAACGTCCGGGTATGAAGTCGCTCCTTCTGACTCCTCGGGCCCCGTGGGAAGTGGCGCACATGCCGGCGGAGCACGCCGGTAATCCACACCAAAAATCGAACAATGATGTGTGCTCTCAGTAATACGAGGGTCCACCAGGTTTCAAGTTCAAGGGTGTTTATTAATTCACGACATGTTTCGGCTTACTCAGAAGCCTTGTTCACGTAAATGAAGAGTGCTCAAAACAATTGATAAAGCAAGTGTACTGGGTGCGTGAATCAAGATGACCAATTAAAAAAAAATAAACGAGGGCTTCCACGCTTCATTAATTTTAAGCCCCCGGGTGGGCCAGGTCCCGTAGGTAATAAATGTACAGTAGGGGCCCACGGGTCCACCATTTCCCCGGGCCTCTCTTTTTCAAAATAAAATGAACTGTGTGTGTGGGATTTGAGACTCCCACATGTGCCGGGGACCACCCCCGGGGCAGTAACTGTGTAAATACAGGGGTCCATTAAGGACCCCGAGCCCCAGGGACCACCACCTCCCTGGGGCTTTGTAATTGAAGTGAGGGGGGCCACGCAGCCCCCTCCTGGAGCCTTCAATGTTCTTGGGGCCCGCCACCCCCCAGAGCTGGCTGCTTGGCTCCTACAGTGTCCCGGGATGCCCACCCCAGAGACACTGCTGTTTGCTATGGTAGGGCAGGAGCATGTCTACTGCCCTATCATAGCAAACTCTGTGTTGGATTTTGGATGAGTTTTGGGGAAAAGCAACATCAATTCTGAAAAGCTGTCCTTCATTAGCATTTCCAGACCTACCCCAGTCAATGTGCCTAGGTCATTGCCACCGCAGTGCACAATCATGAGGTCAGGGGGTTGGAGATACAAAACGGTTTTAACCAATGGCTTCAATTGGTGCCACTTTAATCCTCTCTGTCCAATCCATTTAATGTATACATTTTGCAAAGCTAGGTCTTTGTCAATCCTCTGCTGTCAGCATACTTTTTGCACCAGAAAACATAGCTGTGCCCAACAAACCACCCCACACTGAAAGCATCTTGAAGGGATCTCTGTAGGTAATCAAAATATGTCTGAGGCTGAGGTAGGCAGGTGGTAGAAAGAAATCTATCTAAAAGGGTGGACAAGATAATATTTTTAAGAAAGTAGAGATTTGATTGGCTGGTTAAGAACATTCTGCATTCAAATAAAGGGTGCATTTTACTTTGTTTAGAAGGCATGTTTTTTAATGGTTAGTAACAAATGTTGGAAAGGTACAGCAGAAAGGATAAGGGCATGCTTTGCAAAAGCAACTATACTTGCTGTGGTCGATTGCAACCTTCTGGGGTGAACTTTTGATCTGATATTTAAGTTAAATGTTGCATGAGCTGTTGCTATGGAAACTGTTTTAAGCAAAAGGGGTGAAGATGTCAGTTGAAAAGTGTTGTTATCTATGACCAATGGAAATTTGTTTTCAAACCACTGGGAAGTAATGCCATTTGTGGCTTATGAGTACATGTATGGAAAAATAGAGGGGCACTTTGCCAAAAAACTGGTTTGACTTTGGAAAGTGAAGTGTTTTATATTGCCTGTGTGTTAAAGAAAATCTTGTCTGAGTGTGTGAAATTTTTCAGTCAACAGATTTATTTCAAAGGTGAGTTATATATTTTTGAGGTTTATTTAAAATAGATTTGACATTTTTATGAAACTGTGTTGTTTGAATTAAATTATTAAATGTGCAGATGTATATTGGGATAATTTCTTTTGTATTTGAAGTTTGTTTAAAAAACAGTATGTACAGTAATATATACATTGTTAGTGTGTTGAAAGGTATAGTTGAATGATGCCTCTTATTTATTATTAATTGGTTAAATATGCACTAAGAATGTGTTTTTTTTCAAAAATGTTCATATAAGGTATAGTTTATTAGGCATGAATATTTCTTCTCTGTAAAAAGGTATAGTTTACAAATATTGCATTATTATAGATAGTTTGGTAAAATGAGGTGCGACTGTGCTGTTTGCAAGATGATCATATAAGGTGTTAATAATTACGAATCTGTTATTAGTTTGTACAGTTTGTGCGGTTTTAGGTGTTGTTTATTACTCTTCTTCATTAAGTCTGTTGAGAGGTACAGTTTGATGATGTTGCATATTTCTAGATTAAATGGACAGTATGTTGGTCTAAAGAAAACCAGTAAATTTTACTCTTTCTGGTATGTAGTAGTTATCTCCTTAAGAAGATAGTATGTCATGACTCATGTATTTGTTTAGATTGTATTTATAAAGTGATATAAATGTATATATTTACTGAATTAATGAGAGGTGCCTGACAGATTAGAGGAGTGCAAAGGTAGTTAACATGTGATTTTGTAAGTAAATGAGAAGTTATTTACTGGTTCTATATTGTCTAATCTCGTAGTTGGAATGTAAGTACTATCAATGCATTTGTGGAATAAGTTATACAGTAACTTATGTAGTGGTAAAATCGTCAATACAGTACATATGCAGTCCAGCAATTCCTCTATCACTTCCTGTGGGCTCTTTTAATCATTCTGCCATGTCCTTATTTATTCACTGTGCCAACCGCAAGCAGTCATAAATTCACCATTCTATTAACTACCAGCACTCTACCTATCCAGTCACTGTCCATGCATTTGTACAATGATTCAGGCATTAAGACACACAGTGCTACATGCAGTTCAGCAATCACACTGTCACCCTCTGTCCTCTCCTGCAATCATCCTGACAGAACCATGAGCTTATCTAATCACTGTGCTGAAATACAAGCACTTATAAACTCACCCTGCTGCCAACTACCAGTACTCTAACTATCCAGTCACTGTCCATGCACTTGTAGAATGACTCAGGCATTAAGACACACAGTGCTACCGTCAAATGTGCACACCTGTGTGGTCCCGGAACCCCCTGCAGTGTACTGATTTACTCATACAAAAATCCAGGTAGTAGCCATGCAGTTCAGCAATCACACTGTCACTCTCTGTCCACTTCTGCAATTATTCCGACAGAACCATGACCTTACATAATCACTGTGCCGAAACACAATCACTCATAAACTCACCTTGCTGTCAAATACCAGCACTCTAACTATCCAGTCGCTGTGTGCACTTGTACAATGACTCAGGCATTAAGAAACGCAGTGCTACAGTAAAATGTGAACAATTTATGCGGTCTCCTAACCCCCTGCAGACTACTGATTCACTCCTGGAATGACCCAGATAGTAGCCATGCTGTCCACCAATCACGCTGTCACTCTCTGACCACACCTGCAATCATCCTGACAGAACTATGTCCTTAGCTAATCACTGAGCCAAAACACAAGCACTTATAAACACACCCTGCTGTCAACTACCAGAACTCTAACTATCCAGTCAGTATCCATGCAGTTGTACAATGACTCAGGCATTAAGACACGCATTGCTACAGTCAAATGTGCACAATCTATGTAGAGCCCTAACCCCCAGTAGAATACTAATTCACCTCTGGAATAACCTAGGTAGCACCCATTTAGTGCTTCAATCACAGTGTCATTCTCTGTTCACTCCTGCAATCATCCTTACAGAAGCAAGTCCTTATCTAATCACTGTGCCGAAAAACAAACACTTATAAACTCACACTGTTGTCAACTACCAGCACTCTAACTATCCAGTCACAATCCATGCATTTGTAGAATGACTCAGACATTAAGACCTGCAGTGCTGCAGTCAAATATGCACAATCTATGGAGTCCCCTAACCCCCTGCAGACTACTGATTCACTCCTGCAATAACCCAGGTAGTAGCCATGCTGTCCACCAATCACACCGTCACTCTCTATCCACTCTTGCACTCATCTTGACAGAATCATGTTCTTATCTAATCACTGTGCCGAAATACAAGCAGTTATAAACTTAACCTGCTGTCAACTACCAGCTCTCTAACTATCCAGTCAGTATGCATGCACTTGTACAATGACTCAGGTATTAGGACCTGCAGTGCTACAGTCAAATGTGCACAATCTATGGAGTCCCCTCACCGCCTGCAGACTACTGATTCACTTCTAGAATAACCCAGGTAGTAGCCATGCAGTGTCCCAATAACACTGTCACTCTCTGTCCACTCCTGGAATCATCCTAACAGAACCATGTCCTTATCTAATCTCTGGTCCAAAGCACAAACACGTATAACCTATCCCTGCTGTCAACTACCAGCACTGTAACTATCCAGTCACTATCCATGCACTTGTACAATGACTCAGCCATTAAAACACACATTGCTACAGTCAAATGTGCACAATCTATGCAGTCCCCTAACCCCCTGCAGACTACTTATTCACTCCTGTAATAACCCAGGTAGTAGCCATGCAGTGCCCCAATCCCACTGTCACTCTCTGTCCACTGCTGCAAGCATCCTGAAAGAAGGATGTCCTTATTTAATCACTGGGGCAAAACACAATCACTTATAAACTCACCATGCTGTCAACTATCTATGTACTTGTATAATGACTGAGGTATTAAGATATGCAGTGCTACAATGAAATGTGCACTATCCATGCAGTTCTGTAACACCCTATACAGTGCTGATTCACTCGTCAAATTACCCAGGAAGTACCCATGAAGTGCAGTAATCACACTGACCCAGATGTAGGTAAACGTGAAATACCGATTCCTTAATACCGCATTTTAACGATTCGGTATTCAATCGGTATCTCCGATGTACATAAAGATTCGGTAAAAGTTACCGAATCCGTAATAATCGGTAATAAATAACAAACCAGAAGGTATTGGTAAAAAAAAAAAAAACGAAACCCCAATACCGATTCGTAAATACCAAATCCAATACCGAATCGGTAACTACCGAATCGATAATTTAAAAATTCAGAATTTGATGAATCAGCCAATCCTGTGCATCCCAATTACCTCCCAAACAGGAAGTGGCCACACCCAGGCAGCTGCACTGAACCTGGAGCTGACTGTGAGGGAGGTAGCTGAGCAGAGGAGCCAGGAGCAACACAGCCTCTCATTTTCACCAAAAAAAACAACACACCTTGGAATATGTCAAACCAGGAGAGAGAGAAGGAGGGAGCAGAAAGAAAAAGAAAGATTAAGTTTAGTGAAATGGAGCTGTAGGTCCTCATCGAAGACGTTTACGAGGACCATGAAAATCTTTTTGGCAAGCAGTCCCTCCATGTGCCAGAGTCTCAGAAGAGACAGATCTGGCTGGGAATCCAGAGCAAAATAAATGCCATTGGGGTCACCCGGCACTCCATTGAGGACATTAAGAAAAGGTGGTATGACCAGAGGAAGGCGGCGAAGTCAAGGATGGCGGAGAGGCAGAGGCAGGCCAGAAAAACGGATAGAGGGAGGAGCAGAGCACCTGCACCAACAGCATCTGGAACTCATGGTAGAGTCCACCCTCCAGCCGGAGAGTGTGAGTGGCATAGGAGACGCAGACAGCTCTGCCAGAGCTGCCAGAAAACAAGGTAAGATGCATGCCCAGCATACTGTGCTTCTCCCTACCCAACCCCAATCCCCAGAGAGGCATAGGGACTCCCACTCCAGTCCATGTTTTACACATACCCACAATGCAGCGTGGGAGATGTAGTCTCAGGAAACATATGTTCAGAATAGTCAGTCTAGCAAACCCAAAAGCATAAGACAGCAATTAGCAAGCATACGACAGTCAGTGTGATTGGCAGGCATAATGTTTAATGCAATGAAAATGATGCCAGATAAGTGAGTATATCTACATTCTGTCATTAAACCCAAACCTACCCCTGAACCCTGTACCCCAAACCTAGCCCTGAACCCTAAAAATACCCCTGTAACCCAAAACCCAAACCTAGCCCTGAACCCTTAAAATACCCCTGTACCCCAAAACTTAAACCTACCCCTGAACCCTAAAAATACCCTATACCCCAAAACCAAAACCTAGCCCTGAACCCTAAAAATACCCATGTACCCCAAAACCCATACCTATCCCGAAACCCTAAAACTACCCCGTACCCCATAACCCAAAACTAGATCTGAACCCTTAAAATACCCAAAAAACCCAAAACATTTACCTCAGTACCCTAAAACATATACCCCTATACCCATACTTACCTTATTCAAACATTTAAAAAAAACATGCTTTTACCATTCATGCATTTACAACGAATTTTGTTGTAAATGTATGCATGGTAAAAGCATATAAAATGTAATGCCATGCGTTATAATGGCATTGCGGAGTCATGGTACTTTCTTAATGAAAGTATGCGGAGTGATGGTATGCGGAAAGAAAATTGCGGAATAATGGGTGTTTACCCTCCCCCGGTAAGTACATTGGTGGCACGGGGGTCCACATCTCCAGCAGCATACTCATATTTTTTCACCACCCATTTGAAAAATGCACAGGTCTCTCTCATTGATGGCCAGCACCGACATACACTTTTAGACACACCTCCCACCACAAGTTCTAGAATTGCGAAATTTAGAGCTGGGGAGCTACGTTTGAATATCGGCATCAGCTCAACATCCTGTGATTCCAGGCAAATCGCTTTGCCTACCACAAATGAATGTGTTCTTCTGTAATGTAAATTGTGCTCATGCCATGTTGTCGAGTTCGTGCTATATAATATTGCAAGGAAAAATAAAGTAGGGAAACTCGAGTTCACACACTACTGAACGCGCACTCTTAAGTGCATCAGCAGTGCGCTGTGAATCGGAGCGATTCACAGGCCTGTCACAGATAAGAAATGCTATCAAAACGAAATCCTACAAAACAATATACTACTGGCCGGTAGCAATTCATACCCAGACAACGTCCGGGTATGAAGTCGCTCCTTCTGACTCCTCGGGCCCCGTGGGAAGTGGCGCACATGCCGGCGGAGCACGCCGGTAATCCACAGCAAAAATCGAACAATGATGTGTGCTCTCAGTAATACGAGGGTCCACCAGGTTTCAAGTTCAAGGGTGTTTATTAATTCACAACATGTTTCGGCTTACTCAGAAGCCTTGTTCACGTAAATGAAGAGTGCTCAAAACAACTGATAAAGCATTCAGCAAGTGTACTGGGTGCGTGAATCAAGATGACCAATTAAAAAAAAATAAACGAGGGCTTCCACACTTCATTAATTTTAAGCCCCCGGGTGGGCCAGGTCCCGTAGGTAATAAATGTACAGTAGGGGCCCACGGGTCCACCATTTCCCCGGGCCTCTCTTTTTCAAAATAAAATGAACTGTGTGTGTGGGATTTGAGACTCCCACATGTGCGGGGGACCACCCCCCGGGGCAGTAACTGTGTAAATACAGGGGTCCATTAAGGACCCCGAGCCCCAGGGACCACCACCTCCCTGGGGCTTTGTAATTGAAGTGAGGGGGGCCACGCAGCCCCCTCCTGGAGCCTTCAATGGTCTTGGGGCCCACCACCCCCCAGAGCTGGCTGCCTGGCTCCTACAGTGTCCTGGGATGCCCACCCCAGAGACACTGCTGTTTGCTATGGTAGGGCAGGAGCATGTCTACTGCCCTATCATAGCAAACTCTGTGTTGGATTTTGGATGAGTTTTGGGGAAAAGCAACATCAATTCTGAAAAGCTGTCCTTCATTAGCATTTCCAGACCTACCCCAGTCAATGTGCCTAGGTCATTGCCACCGCAGTGCACAATCATGAGGTCAGGGGGTTGGAGATACAAAACGGTTTTAACCAATGGCTTCAATTGGTGCCACTTTAATCCTCTCTGTCCAATCCATTTAATGTATACATTTTGCAAAGCTAGGTCTTTGTCAATCCTCTGCTGTCAGCATACTTTTTGCACCAGAAAACATAGCTGTGCCCAACAAACCACCCCACACTGAAAGCATCTTGAAGGGATCTCTGTAGGTAATCAAAATATGTCTGAGGCTGAGGTAGGCAGGTGGTAGAAAGAAATCTATCTAAAAGGGGGACAAGATAATATTTTTAAGAAAGTAGAGATTTGATTGGCTGGTTAAGAACATTCTGCATTCAAATAAAGGGTGCATTTTACTTTGTTTAGAAGGCATGTTTTTTAATGGTTAGTAACAAATGTTGGAAAGGTACAGCAGAAAGGATAAGGGCATGCTTTGCAAAAGCAACTATACTTGCTGTGGTCGATTGCAACCTTCTGGGGTGAACTTTTGATCTGATATTTAAGTTAAATGTTGCATGAGCTGTTGCTATGGAAACTGTTTTAAGCAAAAGGGGTGAAGATGTCAGTTGAAAAGTGTTGTTATCTATGACCAATGGAAATTTGTTTTCAAACCACTGGGAAGTAATGCCATTTGTGGCTTATGAGTACATGTATGGAAAAATAGAGGGGCACTTTGCCAAAAAACTGGTTTGACTTTGGAAAGTGAAGTGTTTTATATTGCCTGTGTGTTAAAGAAAATCTTGTCTGAGTGTGTGAAATTTTTCAGTCAACAGATTTATTTCAAAGGTGAGTTATATATTTTTGAGGTTTATTTAAAATAGATTTGACATTTTTATGAAACTGTGTTGTTTGAATTAAATTATTAAATGTGCAGATGTATATTGGGATAATTTCTTTTGTATTTGAAGTTTGTTTAAAAAACAGTATGTACAGTAATATATACATTGTTAGTGTGTTGAAAGGTATAGTTGAATGATGCCTCTTATTTATTATTAATTGGTTAAATATGCACTAAGAATGTGTTTTTTTTCAAAAATGTTCATATAAGGTATAGTTTATTAGGCATGATTATTTCTTCTCTGTAAAAAGGTATAGTTTACAAATATTGCATTATTATAGATAGTTTGGTAAAATGAGGTGCGACTGTGCTGTTTGCAAGATGATCATATAAGGTGTTAATAATTACGAATCTGTTATTAGTTTGTACAGTTTGTGCGGTTTTAGGTGTTGTTTATTACTCTTCTTCATTAAGTCTGTTGAGAGGTACAGTTTGATGATGTTGCATATTTCTAGATTAAATGGACAGTATGTTGGTCTAAAGAAAACCAGTAAATTTTACTCTTTCTGGTATGTAGTAGTTATCTCCTTAAGAAGATAGTATGTCATGACTCATGTATTTGTTTAGATTGTATTTATAAAGTGATATAAATGTATATATTTACTGAATTAATGAGAGGTGCCTGACAGATTAGAGGAGTGCAAAGGTAGTTAACATGTGATTTTGTAAGTAAATGAGAAGTTATTTACTGGTTCTATATTGTCTAATCTCGTAGTTGGAATGTAAGTACTATCAATGCATTTGTGGAATAAGTTATACAGTAACTTATGTAGTGGTAAAATCGTCAATACAGTACATATGCAGTCCAGCAATTCCTCTATCACTTCCTGTGGGCTCTTTTAATCATTCTGCCATGTCCTTATTTATTCACTGTGCCAACCGCAAGCAGTCATAAATTCACCATTCTATTAACTACCAGCACTCTAACTATCCAGTCACTGTCCATGCATTTGTACAATGATTCAGGCATTAAGACACACAGTGCTACATGCAGTTCAGCAATCACACTGTCACCCTCTGTCCTCTCCTGCAATCATCCTGACAGAACCATGAGCTTATCTAATCACTGTGCTGAAATACAAGCACTTATAAACTCACCCTGCTGCCAACTACCAGTACTCTAACTATTCAGTCACTGTCCATGCACTTGTAGAATGACTCAGGCATTAAGACACACAGAGCTACAGTCAAATGTGCACAACTGTGTGGTCCCGGAACCCCCTGCAGTGTACTGATTTACTCATACAAAAATCCAGGTAGTAGCCATGCAGTTCAGCAATCACACTGTCACTCTCTGTCCACTTCTGCAATTATTCCGACAGAACCATGACCTTACATAATCACTGTGCCGAAACACAATCACTCATAAACTCACCTTGCTGTCAAATACCAGCACTCTAACTATCCAGTCGCTGTGTGCACTTGTACAATGACTCAGGCATTAAGAAACGCAGTGCTACAGTAAAATGTGAACAATTTATGCGGTCTCCTAACCCCCTGCAGACTACTGATTCACTCCTGGAATGACCCAGATAGTAGCCATGCTGTCCACCAATCACGCTGTCACTCTCTGACCACACCTGCAATCATCCTGACAGAACTATGTCCTTAGCTAATCACTGAGCCAAAACACAAGCACTTATAAACACACCCTGCTGTCAACTACCAGAACTCTAACTATCCAGTCAGTATCCATGCACTTGTACAATGACTCAGGCATTAAGACACGCAGTGCTACAGTCAAATGTGCACAATCTATATAGAGCCCTAACCCCCAGTAGAATACTAATTCACCTCTGGAATAACCTAGGTAGCACCCATTTAGTGCTTCAATCACAGTGTAATTCTCTGTTCACTCCTGCAATCATCCTTACAGAAGCAAGTCCTTATCTAATCACTGTGCCGAAAAACAAACACTTATAAACTCACACTGTTGTCAACTACCAGCACTCTAACTATCCAGTCACAATCCATGCATTTGTAGAATGACTCAGACATTAAGACCTGCAGTGCTGCAGTCAAATATGCACAATCTATGGAGTCCCCTAACCCCCTGCAGACTACTGATTCACTCCTGCAATAACCCAGGTAGTAGCCATGCTGTCCACCAATCACACCGTCACTCTCTATCCACTCTTGCACTCATCTTGACAGAATCATGTTCTTATCTAATCACTGTGCCGAAATACAAGCAGTTATAAACTTAACCTGCTGTCAACTACCAGCTCTCTAACTATCCAGTCAGTATGCATGCACTTGTACAATGACTCAGGTATTAAGACCTGCAGTGCTACAGTCAAATGTGCACAATCTATGGAGTCCCCTCACCGCCTGCAGACTACTGATTCACTTCTAGAATAACCCAGGTAGTAGCCATGCAGTGTCCCAATAACACTGTCACTCTCTGTCCACTCCTGGAATCATCCTAACAGAACCATGTCCTTATCTAATCTCTGGTCCAAAGCACAAACACGTATAACCTATCCCTGCTGTCAACTACCAGCACTGTAACTATCCAGTCACTATCCATGCACTTGTACAATGACTCAGCCATTAAAACACACATTGCTACAGTCAAATGTGCACAATCTATGCAGTCCCCTAACCCCCTGCAGACTACTTATTCACTCCTGTAATAACCCAGGTAGTAGCCATGCAGTGCCCCAATCACACTGTCACTCTCTGTCCACTGCTGCAAGCATCCTGAAAGAAGGATGTCCTTATTTAATCACTGGGGCAAAACACAATCACTTATAAACTCACCATGCTGTCAACTATCTATGTACTTGTATAATGACTGAGGTATTAAGATATGCAGTGCTACAATGAAATGTGCACTATCCATGCAGTTCTGTAACACCCTATACAGTGCTGATTCACTCGTCAAATTACCCAGGAAGTACCCATGAAGTGCAGTAATCACACTGACCCAGATGTAGGTAAACGTGAAATACCGATTCCTTAATACCGCATTTTAACGATTCGGTATTAAGGAATCGGTATCTCCGATGTACATAAAGATTCGGTAAAAGTTACCGAATCCGTAATAATCGGTAATAAATAACAAACCAGAAGGTATTGGTAAAAAAAAAAAAAAACGAAACCCCAATACCGATTCGTAAATACCAAATCCAATACCGAATCGGTAACTACCGAATCGATAATTTAAAAATTCAGAATTTGATGAATCAGCCAATCCTGTGCATCCCAATTACCTCCCAAACAGGAAGTGGCCACACCCAGGCAGCTGCACTGAACCTGGAGCTGACTGTGAGGGAGGTAGCTGAGCAGAGGAGCCAGGAGCAACACAGCCTCTCATTTTCACCAAAAAAAACAACACACCTTGGAATATGGCAAACCAGGAGAGAGAGAAGGAGGGAGCAGAAAGAAAAAGAAAGATTAAGTTTAGTGAAATGGAGCTGTAGGTCCTCATCGAAGACGTTTACGAGGACCATGAAAAGCTTTTTGGCAAGCAGTCCTTCCATGTGCCAGAGTCTCAGAAGAGACAGATCTGGCTTGGAATCCAGAGCAAAATAAATGCCATTGGGGTCACCCAGCACTCCATTGAGGACATTAAGAAAAGGTGGTATGACCAGAGGAAGGCGGCGAAGTCAAGGATGGCGGAGAGGCAGAGGCAGGCCAGAAAAACGGATAGAGGGAGGAGCAGAGCACCTGCACCAACAGCATCTGGAACTCATGGTAGAGTCCACCCTCCAGCCGGAGAGTGTGAGTGGCATAGGAGACGCAGACAGCTCTGCCAGAGCTGCCAGAAAACAAGGTAAGATGCATGCCCAGAATACTGTGCTTCTCCCTACCCAACCCCAATCCCCAGAGAGGCATAGGGACTCCCACTCCAGTCCATGTTTTACACATACCCACAATGCAGCGTGGGAGATGTAGTCTCAGGAAACATATGTTCAGAATAGTCAGTCTAGCAAACCCAAAAGCATGAGACAGCAATTAGCAAGCATACGACAGTCAGTGTGATTGGCAGGCATAATGTTTAATGCAATGAAAATGATGCCAGATAAGTGAGTATATCTACATTCTGTCATTACAAGCGAGACATCTCGCAGTGCAGCAGAGGGGAGCAGGGGAAAGGCACCCAGCCCAGAGGGGAGACAACAGGAGGAGGAGCAGTCGCCTGCAGGCCACATAACCACCACACTACCACCAACAACTTCTCTACCCCCACCATCACCACAGCTCCAGACAACACCGCCATCACCTCCAACTCCATCCCCACTGCCACAATCAACACCACCACCACCACTACCTCAGTCAGGTAGGAGGAATTGTTGGTGGCGGCAGGCTGCCGGGACACCCGGCTCGGGCACCCACCTGCACATCGCTCGAGCGCGTACCCGCTCCCCCGCCCTACCGAATCTAGACTCGGTATCGCAAACACTGCATCACCAGCACCTGCTCACCAAAAAGAAGGAGAAGGAGAAGGAGACTGTCAGCTCGGTACATCGGATGAGCACCTGACCATTGACTATTTGCCATCAGTCACCCACCAATCATCCCCCCTGTATCCCTGCACCCCTGCGCCCCTTGACCTCGCCGGGCTGCGGGTCCTGTGATTCCTCTGCTCTTCGTGCCAGGGAGAGGAAGAGTCTTCACACCTGGACTCAGCTCTTGGTCACTGGGGGGGGTTGCGTGGGAGTTGCGTGACCTTGATCGAGCCAGGTGCCAGGTGCCAAGAGCAGGAGCCGGAGCAGGAGGGGGTGGTCATGCCACAGGGCAGGAGAGCGTGAGCGTGGCTGTCGATAGAGGCAGCTGCTAAGTAGGAGCCCGGGGAGTGACGGGAAGACAGCTCGACTAGGTCCGGCTGATCTGTGGTCCTCCCCGTGAGCACCGCTTGCCTTCACTGCACCCTCTCTGCGCAAATCAAAATCAAAATCAAAATCAAAATCTAACATCGGCCTACAGCCAGCAACCAGCGGCAACTACTCTCCAGCAGGTACTAATCCGCCACGGTCTGCTATAGCCAAAATTAGAGCACCAACTGGAAAAATAAAACAGAAAGCCCAAGCAAGAACCCTGCAAGAACCCTGCAACTGACCCCACTAGGAGGAGAAACCCTCGCCTTGACCAGTTTGTCTAACTAAAAAAAAACTACCACTGATCAGACACAACAAGGATACAACAGGGACACAACAAGCCAAAGGGAAGAGGAAAGGGAGAAAGCAGGCAAAAGCAAAACAATGAGATCAGGAAGAATTAGGCAGTTACCGAAACCAAAATCCAACTCTAAATCTACATCTAAATCTAAATCAAGGAAAAGGAAATTGGGGAAACTGGAGCCAGCATCTCCACTACATCCAAACAACTCGCAGGAAGACAGTGAAACTGCCTGCAGCCAAATAATAGAGAACACAACTCTCGCAGTAGTGGAAATGCCAATACCAATAGTAAACCAAAATTCAACCTCAATTCAATTAACAAACAAAAATGCTCGAGCCAAGTCCTCTGCCGCATCCCCCTGTCTACTTACAGCCCTTCAGCAATCACAGAGATTCACACAAACCACATTACCTTCTTCTTCAAAGTCAACACCAACGGCTTCTGACAACCTAGTAATCATTGATGGAATGCCAGCAAAGAAAAGGATATGTACCCACCAACCAAAGATTTATGCTGAGTTCTCGTTCCTTCATTCCGAGACAGGAAACATCAGAGGTCTCCACACACCGCTTTTACAAAGCGAATTCGACTGTAGCCTGACTAACAGCAACCAAATAGTCCAACCCCGACTATCCGAAGTCCTCCATTCACCCAGAATTGAGGCTGCCGCTGTCGTACCAACACCAGCATCACCAGTTTCTAGAAAAGCGGCAGCAGACACTCACCTAGCAGACCTAGATCCTACTAATTATAATACTTTGGAAATGGTGTCTACTAGAAAAATTTCCAGTAAAGAACAGAGTTTACCAAAGAAAGCTGAGCCCCTAGAGGCAGCAACTGATACTCATTCAATGGATCAGGGTGTGACTTATCCTAGGAAGAACAGCTCGTCCTCCATATGAAATCAAGACACATTAGTGGAAGTCAAGGTACTGACCCACAACGAGGAGCGAAGAGAAGACATATCTCCTTCTTCTTAACTACTTAGCAGCTCATTCAACTTAACGAAGGAAACTGTAGACCCACGACTAACACCATTTACAGTAATTGAAGAGCAAAGAATCGGAACTCAACCACTTCAACTCTCAAACACATCCTTGCCCCAAATCAAGACACTTCAACTAAACTTGTGTAACACTCCTTAACAAATAGCCCTAAATAACAAGTTAGCAACGCCAAATCCATCTCAGCGCTGTACTTTACTACCTTACAATGATTCTCAATCATCAAACAACTCCTTAAATAATGACATGTCTTCCATAGCAGCACTGGAGTGGGAAGAACTAGTTGCTACTTATAGCCTCAAACCATCGGAAGGGAAACCATCCTTCGATGCATCTCCTACGTCAGAGAGGAGTAGTAACCCAGGAAAGCCAGCTCCCGAGTTTATATGGCTAACAATCTTGAACACCCTGAAACACTCGGGTACAGCCTTGGAATATCAGTCCCATAAAATGGACCTGCAGCTTTCTGTTCTGCAGACAATGCCCGATTCCATCTCAGGAATCGACTGGAAAATCTCGGAACTAAATGGTCTCATAAGAAGGGGTCAAGACGCCGTTTCTGCTGCTCAAATAGTTCCACCACAATCACTATCCTTGAACCAATCTTGGATAAACTATCATTCCTACCATCTATGCTAGGGGACTTGATATTCAACCTAAAGTCAACAGTTCAACAAATCAGGATCCTGCAAACCTCGGATCTACTTCTAGAGCTCTCAGTGGCACCAACAGGCCTAACGACTGAGCAGCAGACTGAGCAGAGTTCAACAACCATTCTTCCCTCAGTTCAAACACCACCGTCCAGATTATCGGAAACAGAGTTAATGACCACTACTGCGATTATATACAAACCATCGTCAGCAAATAATCAGGCCTCTAGTAGGATCCGCAGGAAGAAAAAAAGGAAAGGAAGAAATCGATTACTAACAGATGCAAGACTAAACACAACTGAAATACAATCAAATTCTTCTCATCAACCAGCTACCTCCGGCAGGACACCAAATGATAACGAACAATCATCTCCCACGGGCAAGGTCTCTGAAAATACATCATCAGAGTCCCCACCACACTACGTAAAACTGATAGCCAGCATTACTAAGAAACTCGTACCAAAAAAAACAAAAAAACTCAAACAGAAACTCTTACAATTCAAACTAACCCAAACAGTACTTAACATTTACAATGCTGAATTAACACCAACTGAATGTGTTCCAATAACAGGGAGAGATGAAAACACCATGGCTACCAATGCGGAGCCAACTCAGCAATCGCTTCGTAAGTTGAGCAGCAAAACCCAGGAACCAAGGACAGACCGTGGTCAAAACGAGCAACCAAATGACTTGGATATGGTACACCCAAGTCACTCCCCTTAACCAATTCAACAGGGCTATGAGAGACCTCCAACTAACCCAACCACACCAGAGCATTTGAACAGCCCAACATCAATCTTATTCATCCCTGAATATACGTCTCGAGGGAGGGATGACACACTGAACAGGAGTACTATATTAAGACTCCTACGCTCAGTAACCAACCTAGCAACCATTAGCTCTACTGACCTTATGCAAATAGCGTTCCAGCCAAATACCGAGCCTCATCGTCCAGATATAACAAAAGCACCATGGCATTCACAAGACATAGCACACAAAATTATGGAAGAAGGAGCAATATTCCAGCAATGAGGGATTGAACTAAGCGACCACGCTATCCGACACCCCTTTTACCATCGACAAGACCCACGGCACAAAAAATCACTAATTCTACACTTAAGGGAGCAAGGAGCAGTTCGCCTAAGATGCTCCCACAAGAAAACAAATAGTCATCGACCTGGACAAAACCAAATTCAAGGTAGTTATTCTTCGCCAAAAACCATCCACAACTGGAAGTCAATATAACATACAATCACCACAATGACTGTCGATAATTGACAAAAAAGGGAAGAACTTAACACCCATTCAGGCAAGCTTAGGGAAATCAGAATCTGCTCCTGGAATATCAACGGCTTAGCCAGTAAAAGCAACGATCCCGAATTTCTTCAATACCTGAGTGCATTTGACCTTCTATTGCTCCAGGAAACTTGGGAAGAAAAAGAATTCGAGCTCCAAGGGTTTACTTCATGCTGCATTCCGGCAAACAAAAACGCCATCTTTGGGCGAAGATCAGGAGGCTTAATGTTCTTCGCCTCAATAACAACAATAGGTGAATTTGAGATAATGGATTTTCACATACCTCCCCTAAGCGCTATACAGGCGGTAAAGATCTTGCTCCGGTCAAAAAGCAGGTCCAGGGAGTCATTATAATTAACACATATATCCATCCCAAGCAGAAACAAAAAGCGGTGGCCTTGCAAAAGTGCTGGAAATAATATTGGAAGTAAGGGAGTCCGACTCATTCATCCTGGCCGGCGACTTTAATATGCACCTCATTAACGAAGACCAAGACATCGACCTTACTCAAGATCTGAATGCAGCATGGGGCGTACCAACACAAGGTCCAGCAAAAAATCAGAAATCAACGAAGCACTCAAAAAACTTACTACGACTTTTGGAGCAACTTAACTTAAGGGACTTAAATGGTCGCTACGTCGAGGGTTATCCACCAGTAGCCACCTTCCATACCAATAAACAATCTTCTCATCTCGATTACATGTTTATATCTCTAAACATGTTTTTCTGGGTAACAAACTTCAGAATAGGGACGAGCGACCTCAGTGACCACTTGCCTTTAGAGGCTAAATTAAGATCAAACTGTCAACTGAAAACAGCGCCATTTATAGGCCAGACACAGGAGTCAGCTCAAACTTAAAGAGGCTACGCTGCAATGCCGGCAATATTGACTCCATAAGCTGCAAAGCGAAAACCCTTTTCAACGAAATTGCCAGTTCCTCAACTGAGGTGTCGGATGTTTGGCAATACTTTATACATGCCATCAGAGAGAAAATGGAAAAAATTATGCCTAAAAACTCACGTCAAGGGAAGGGAAATTCAAACGAACCAACCCTAGAAATGAAAACACAAAAAGGACTAATAAACCAAAAACTGATACAACTGCGAAAGGATCAAACAAACCAGAGCCTACAAAGTGACCTACAGGTAGCAAAAAAACAGCTCAAGCGGTTGAAATGGGAAAATCAGAAACTAAGAAATGAAGACCAGTGGGTAAAACTTCTTTATGAAGGTAAACAGAAAAACAGCTCCAAGTTTTGGCAAATGGTCAAAAGATTACAGCACCCTGATCACCTAGGTCAAAACTCATACATTTCAGAGGAGGTATGGACAAAATACCTATTGACGCATTTCAACAATGATGACACTATAGAGGACGCCGTTACAAACAATCCTTGCACAAAAGCCAAAAGGTCGAAAACAAAAGGAAACTCGAACCACCACACGGGCATAGAAACCCAAGGAAAGTGTGTGCACGGAGCCATTAGCTAAAATGTGATAAATCTGATACGGATGAAGACCCCGCAAAGGCTATTGAGCTAATCCCAACGAACGAAATCTTGCCAATGAACGAAATCTTGCCAGTAGACATCAAACGAAAAATATCGAGGGGGCGACCCACTGGGGCTCGGGGGCCAAATGTCATACCACCGATACTGTGTAAATGGAGCGAATCGTTGGCACCAACATTTAATAATATAAGAAACACCCAGACTCTTCCAGAGTCTTGGCACGGGACAGTCATCAGCCCGATATACGAAGCACCCCAGCAGCTATCGGCTCATTGCCCTACTAGATGTGGAGGCAAAATACTTCGCTGGAGTAATCCTGGAGGAACTATCATCAAGGGCATCCAAAAACTCAATCATCCCAATTAACCAAACGGGCTTCTTCAAAGGCCAAGGGACCACAACCAACATCATGGCATTGTCCTTGCTGATGGGAGCAGCAAAAGAGATCAAGTCATCATTATACCTCTCGTTCATCGATTATACCGCGGCATTCGATCATGTGGACCGTAATAAACTCTGGCAGAAACTGAACAATTGGGGAATACCGAAACCCCTCCTAGATGTGCTAATAATGCTCCATTCAAATACCTGGATCAAAATTAAACTTGGGCCAGGTACGCACCTTTCGAACGCCATCAGGACAACAAAAGGGCTAAAACAGGGGTGCGTATTAACACCACTGCTATTCAACCTTTTTAGCCGACCTAGCTGGGGCCCTCGACAAAATGCCCTAATCATGCACTCAATTTTGGGAAAATCACCCTCTCCAATATCCTATTTGCGGATGACCTGGTGCTGATAAGTCGGACACCAACGGGCCTTCAGCACCTCTTGAACGTAACTCACAGTTTTTCAGTAAAAACTCCCTTCAAATAAATTTCAGCAAATCAAAGGTCATGGCAGTGAATTACAGGAAAAAAGGACTCTGTTGGCATCTGAATGGAGAACAACTTGATCGGGTGACCTCTTACAAGTACCTGGGAGTAATCCTGGACTCCAAAAACACATCTAGGGTACAACTTGACTCCTTACGAGGTAAGGCGACAACGATCGACCTGGCATTAAAACTTCTAAAGGCCAAACTCCCCGATCTCACCTTTAAACCTCTCCTACCTGGCATTAAAACTTCTAAAGGCCAAACTCCCCAATCTCACCTTTAAACCTCTCCTTGAAATTTTGCGTGCTAAACTACAGCCTACCCTTACATACGGCAGCGAATCGCTCCATGGGAAGGATGTCACATTATTGGATACAGTCATAGCTAACACATATAGGGCAATCTTCAACCTCCCAAAATACGTCTCTCCAGCTCAAATTCGACTAGAATTCGGCATCCTCAAACAAACCGGCGGAGCATGTGCGTAGCCAGATGGCACAAGATCCGCACTGCAGAGACGGGCTCCTTAAGCTCCAACGTATGGGAAGAGCTACTTCGCCAACGGAAATCCTTGCCCAGAGACTACCTTTTTGAATCACTCCAAGTTCTAGGCCTGACTGACATCTGGGTAACATCAATAGATCTATTGTCCCTTAAAAAAATTAAGCAGGACCTGGCAAACAGGGCGTACGCCTGGATAATGCTGGATGACTATGGACAAATACAACCGCAAGCTTACCTTAACATCGGTATGAAAAGGAAACTTAAAGAAAAGCTGCTAAAACTACGCCTAGGCGTAATCCCCATACTCCCCCATCTCCCACCCTGGGAAAGAAACAATTCATCACAGCAGTGTTGCCTGTGTAAAATCCCCAAGGAGGACATCGTTCATGTGATCTGCATCTGTCCTAGACTAAGGGACCTGAAGCACAACTTCTTAATACCTTCCTTTAAACTACACGCCGTTCGGACCTGCAGGCAGGGAGTCAAACGGTGTTTTAACACCAACAACACTAAATTGAACTGCCAGGTCGGGACGTTCTTTGATCTGACAAAGAAAAGACTAAACAGTGCTTGACGAACATTAAACCACTCCGAGGACAACCACGAACTGATCTCAACCAACTTCCTATTTTTAATCTAATTTGATTTGATATGCTTAAGTACAACTGCCTTTTAAATGTACATACTGGTGTTTTTATAATTTTGTAAAGGTTTTAACTAACCATGTACAAATAAACGTTACCTTACCTTACCTTGCTGCAGACCGAGAAGGTGGCCACCACGGCAGAGGAGGGGACAGTGAGGAGGCTACTAGCCGTAGTAGCATTACGCTCTCTCCCACCGAGAGCAGGAGCCACAGCTACGCCACAGCGTTGCCGAGGGACATACTGGCAGTTCAGACAGTGGGGCCAAGGAACGTGGCATTGCAGCAAGTGGGCGCAGGAAATAGAGCCAACTAGGATTTGGGACTCATGTGAAGGGTGATGTAACCCATGTCTGTATGGACACTGGTTTTGATATTGATGGTGTGCCTATTAAACACCATCACACAAATACAGTAACTGGCTATGTCTCTTTACTCAATAGTTGCAAGTTATCTCAGCCCGTCTGTGTCTCCTATCCGGTGCTGCTGCCACACCAGCTGCGCTGGGCTCTTGCTGTGGATTGTCCTCACCCTCGTCCTTAGAGTCAGTTAGTTCCACTGCTGTTCCTTTCTTTGTGGCAAGGTTATGTAGCATTGCACATGTTGCTATTATTTTGCAGCAGATGATGGGGCGATACTGACGTGCACCTTCACTTTTGTGGAGGCAATGGAACCTGATTTTTAGCAGTCCAAAGGTGCGCTCCACAACGTTGCGTGTGCTCTTATGTGCCACATATTTCTCCTCTCCCTTGTGGTGGATGGGTTAAGATATGGGGTTAGTAGGAAAGACCGGAGGGCATATGCGCTGTCACCTAAATGTAAAAGAAAGTGCCATTATATTGTGTCACCAATAGGTGAATCTAAGGGATACATCAGGGTGTGTCACATTGATTTACCTAGTAGGTATCCTTCCTTGAATTCACCAGCAGCCAGACGTGTATAAATCCCACTGTTCCTGAATATGTAGGAGTCATGGGTACTCCTTGGGAATTTAGCAACAATGTCAGTGATGATGAAGTTTGCATCACATATCACCTGCACGTTGATGGAGTGAGTGGATTTGCGATTGCGGTAAATGTATTCTGTAGCTGCTGGTGGGCAGATTGGTATGTGGGTCCCATCGATGCAGCCTATTACGTGTGGGAACTGTGCCTTTTGATAGAAATCCAGCTTGGTCTTCTGCAGCTCCACCTGTGTGCTGGGGAAGCTTATGTAATGATGCATTCTGTCCATCATGGCGTCCAGGAAGGTGTTGAAAAAACGGGTTAGGCAGCTCTCTGACACACCACCTGCTACGGCTATCACACCCTGGTAACTTCCTGATGCCAAGAGGTGCAGGCAACCGAGCACCTGTACATGGGTGGGTATTGCGTGTGCCCTTGGTGTCTGATGCTCACGATATGGCTCCAGGTCCCATATCAGATCAAGGATGGTGTGTGGGTGTAGCCTGTACCTGTCATGGATTTCTGGCTCAGTCAATTGGAACAGTGTGACACGCAGTCTGTACACACGCTCTTCCCGTCTCCAAAACCTCTCTCCTGCTGCTCTCAAATGTAGCCACCTTGCTATGACATAGAGGGCCGCCATTGTGTTCACACTGTTGCATTTTGGGGCTGTTTTTATGCACTGCACCTGGTTACCACCTGCTCCGGACCAGTGGTAACTAATGATTTGTTTATACCGATTTTGGCCAAATTCGGTATTACCGTATTTTGCTACATGGCAATTCCTATTTTTTACCGATTCGTTATTTACCGATTTAGTATTTTTTGTTTTTGGTGTTCATCGATCGGTACATAAGCAATCGGTAACTGTTTCCCTTGGATTTACTGATTCGTTATTACTGATAGCATTCGGTAATACATACATCGCACAGGGCTAAATACTGGTCGGTAAAGCCGAATTTTACCGAATTTCGGCTTTACCGACTGGTATTTAGCCACCTACATCTAGCCCACTGTCACTCGTCAAATTACCCAGGTAAATTACCCAGGTAGTACCCATGAAGTGCAGTAATCAAACTGTCACTCTGTGTGCAGTCTTCCAATTTTCCATCCAGTACCATGTCCTTATCTATTCACTGATCCAAAACCCAAGCATTTATAAATTCACCATTCTCTTTGGTTGCAGTACTCTAATCATCCAGTCAGTACCCATGTACTCATGCAATGACCCAGGTACTAATACATACAATATTACAATCATCTATCCAGTATTGACGCAGTGCTCTAAACAAGGAAACACTACTTATTCAGTCCTAAAATTATCCAGTTAGTACCTGTGTACTTCAGTAAATGGATTGTGATTTCAAAACAAAGCTTTTAAGTGGAATTTATGAGAACAGATCATGGGGTACCACAGTGATCTAAGTTGAGCTCCATATTCAGTGTATCTCTACGACCGCTACTGATCCCTGCTGTCAACTACCAGCACTCTAACTACCCAAGCTTTTACTGAACAAATCCAGATATGATTCAATTTCTAGCACCTTAAGAGAGCTACATTGGTTTCCAGTCAAAGAGAGTACAATTGTTAAGTCAATGGTCGTGGTCTGTAAGGCCATAAAAAGGGCAAGCCCACTATCATTACAAAGCATTTTAGATGCCACAGAGCTCAGAGGAATTTACGATCTGCCTCTTCTAATTTAGTTTGTGTCTCAAAATTCAGGATAATAAGGTCAGAAAGAACAACATTCTAGATAAATATGGCTTAGCTGTGAAATACACTTCCAGCTCCCCACTATGCTGGTTCAAGTCTTTCCTGTTTTAGGAAAAACCTAAAAACCTGGCTCCTTTCAAAATAGTTGGTAGGGCTATAACTGGGTTAGTCTGAGTATACTGATGCAGAAGAGAGACAATTGCACTGTTGGAACCGGCAAGGGTTAATTGCACCAAGATACCTGTCAGGTGAAAGTTTTCACTTTAACAAATGTCTGTTACTGTCTGTTACTCAGTTTAGTGACAAGGTGAGGCTGTTGATTTTTCCTAATCTAACAGCAAGCAGAGTAATTTATTTTTGTGGGAGAGTCAATGGTTTGCAAAACACTGGGCATTATAAGCTGGTGCATTTCTGTTGCATTGTATTTTTCTCCCTCAGTTCTCTTGTGGCAAACAGCAGGTACAGGAAGTGGAGCAGTGTGACGGCGTGCAGGTGAGATGGCATCCTGCAGAGCTTAGTGGCTGCAAAAGTCTCTGACACAAGAGCAGGAGTTGGCCCTCGAGGACTCCTACATCGTCTAGCTTTAATACCAGTGGTACCGCGGAGTGGGCAGTTTAACTTCAGTGAAGCAGCGGAGTGAATCAGCTACGGGTGCTCCCGATGCGAGAGCCTGCAGCCCTGCGAAGCCCGGCGACGGGTCCTACTGATACTTCGGCCAGCCCACCCAGCTAAATCTTATCGGTAAGAGCAGTGAGAGCAGCCAGAGCTGTGAATGTGGCTGCTGTAGTCGGCAGCCCCGTAGCGAGAGCCGGATGAGTTCCACAGAGGTGGATCAGCTAGAGCCGATGTGGCCTGTCCAAATGCCTGGAGTGCCCTGCTGACCAGCTGCTAATTTATTCTGCGCCAAAGGATAAAAAAAGGACTTAACACTTTGAAATGTCATTGTTAATTTATTGCCATTTAAAAAGAAAACACTAAAATTATCCACAAAACCATTGCTAGCCCCTATTACCGCCTGCAAAGTGGCCTAGCTCATGTGTCAGCTGGCCCTTAAGTTTTATGATGGACTTCCAACCTTTGATTGTGTGAGTAGATTGGTAGCTGGCTAGCTCCTACTAAACTGCTGCCTTACAACAGAAAGAAGAATACCCTGGAAACTCAGGGCTCTGGGAGGAACTGTACTCCAGTAGTGTTGCCTCATTTATCTAGTCATCCACTGAATCCACCTGCAGGTAGAGAGGGGCAGGCAAGGAGGGGCCAATGTTAGCAGCCCTAGTAGTAGAATGGGGCAAGTTAGCCCCACCAGATTAGGGACTTCTGGTGGTTAGGTTCAGAAGGCTTAGTGACCCCATACACAGAGCGAGCCAAGGCCATGGAAGTGGCCTAGGGCATGACCAGCAGCTCAGGCTGGGGAATACCTACTCCTTTCTCCCCTCACAACTTGGCCTATAAGAAATTAGGAACTCAAACAAGTCATATGAAAAGACTGGGCACAGAACTATCCACAAGAAAGAGTATCTGCAAAGCAGCCCACATTTGGGCCCAATCTGAAAAAATAGAAATACACTTTCCTAATATTTCAAATACAAGCTATACAAACGAGACACTTGAACAGACAAATATAATAGAACAATGCAATGAGGAAGAAATAGAATCCAAGAATACTAAGGGTAGTAATGTTATACAATATACCAAAGGATATGAAAGAAAACAGATAATTGAGTGCACAAAAGCAGCCAAGCACTAAGAGAACCAGGCAACATTGCCTCAAACAATGGAAGCGCTACCATTTTAAATACCGGATACAGACTTAATTTACCAGATATAAACTATAACTCTGGTCCCCACACTAGAGGTATCTAACACAATAAAGGAGTCACTTCAAATATTTAATACCACTCCAAACAACACCTCAGATTTGGTGGAAAATCTCTTGCATTCTCCAGAATTTCCACTGTTTAAACTTTGTAATTCTCCAATATGCATGATCCTATATCTAGCACACTCTTTACATTACAGAGGATTCTGGAGTCAATATTGGCCCTCTTAAAAAATTACATGGACAATTCTGACCAGATCATGGAAACACAAATGAGAATACTCCAATATCTAGTGGACCAGAAAAGAAAAAAGAAACTTGATCAAAATCTTCAAATCCCAATAGGAGATAAAGATAAAATGAAGGTAGAAAAGGAACAAGGCCTTAATGTACCATTATCTGGTGATCATTTAACAGCCAAGATACAAAAAGGGACTCAAACTGGCAGAACCAGCCTGAAAGAGGAGAAAAGTCAGAATGCTAAATCTATTCCTTTTGCAAATTATTTATGCACCCTCTAAGTGCAAATAACCCACATGACGTCCTCTCATTCTTCCCAATCTTCAGTCAGAGAAGATTGAAAGAGTCATCAAACCAATCTATAAATAAAGAAGAAACAACATCACCAAAAATCTCAGATAGAAAGAAGTCAGGGTCTACATCAAAGAGAAAGAAATATAGAAATAAAAGAACGAAGGGGAAAACTAACAAGAAAAGAGCAAAACAAACATTCCTTAAATGAAACCAAACCTTTCTGCAGCCACTCTCTCCCGAACAGGACGTCTTGGTAAACATACATACAATAGATGCACAAACCTCTATTTTTCCAGAATCTATACAAAATAAAGAACATCAACTACTGTTCGTCCAAAAAATATATAGGGAACAACTAAATTCCTTTGCACAAAATTTTACAACCATAAAATCCATAAAAGATTATCAGTTTACGACCAAATCAGAAGGGCAAATCCAATCAATCTCAGGAAATCCCAGAGGAAAGGGGATGCATATCCACTGTCTTACTCTGGAAATAACTGAATTATTCCCTCTTGCAAATGACCCATTGAACCGTGAAAAGATCTTAAACCTACTCCACAAGATCAATTCACTTCACTCTAACTAGATCAGAAATAAAATTAGTGGCTTTTCTGAAATAAATCTCAACCTACGATGGCAACAGTTGAGTTCATATAAAGGGATTCAATGTAGTAGGAGTTATTCAAAAAGAATATGCTTGGCAGCAAATAAAGCCAATAGAGAGCAACGAGAGCAAGAATCAACATCCTAACCAAATAGCTTTTGGTACCAAGGACTCATCAATGTTCCTGAAGAAAATGTACCTATTTTGTTAAAAATGGAGGCATAAATAAACTCCCTTTTAGCAAAAGTCAAAACATTGCATTGTGGAATATAGCCAGTAAAGATTTGCAAAAGATAGCATTAACCTGGAAGACACCTCTGCAATAGTGACCTCCAAAAACATAGGCTTTATAAAACTTTGACCAAAAAGACTACTTTGTATGTGATATCCTGGGGGAGGCCTTGAGAAGATGCCACACAAAAGATGGACTCACAATCCTATTAAGGGAAGAAATACAGTGAGTCTTGGAAGTAAAGAATATGCTTTTCACTAATGCCCAAAGCAGCAAGCTCAAGCATTGGAAAGAAAGCCTGGATGCCATTCAAGATCCGCAAATATTAAACGTTTACATCCCCCCAGGACCTGCATTTGACGCTGTAATGTTAAAAACATTTGAGAAAATAGAATCAATAATAAAAAGCTATCCTCCCTTAATTCTAACAGGAGATTTGAATGGGAAAATCTCAAATACACTCCAAGAAAAATGGGGATCAATGAACAAGAGGAAGCATGGTATATTCCAGCACCCTTTTTGCCATCAATGATAAAAACAGATAAATGCAGAAAAATACTTCTCACATCAGTGAATGCAAGGAATGGAGTCATTCTAAATGGGAGAGTTTCATGAGAAAAGGTATACTTAGCTACTTTATTTTTTGACTACATCATTTGGAGTCAGGAGTTATTCAGAAAACTCCAATCTCTAAACACTTAACCACATCGCTGCTGTGCATTTTCCCCTCCTGTGCTGGAAAATGCTTAAGTACATGATTCATGACGAGCTCAGCTCGTCATCAGCACAGCTCCACTGTGCCTCATGACGAGCTCAGCTCGTCATGAGCATGGAAAGGGTTAAGGGCCCATTAGGATGGCGGGCCGATTGCCCCCGCCAGGCTAATGGTAGCCACCGCCGGCCTGGCCGGGGCAATTCGCCCACCATTCGCACCTAAATTCCCCCCCCCGCCATATTAGGATGCCGGGGGGGGGACCGCGCCGGACGGAAAGACATTAACATAAGACATTAACAAAGCGGCAGGCACCACACAGTGCCTGCCGCTTTGTTAATATAAATGCAAATGTGCATTTTTAGCATTGTGGCGAGCGGTGCTGAGAGCACCGACCCCCACAATGTTAACAATGCAGGATGCTAATACCCCCCATGGGACCCCCGCTCTTATGGCGGGCGGTCCCGAATTCCGATAGGATGGCGGGCGGACTAAGTCCGCCTGTCATCCTTTGACTCAGAAGAAAGTGATCATGCAATCTTGTATTTGAAAATTGAAGTGTTAATCCAGCCTACTTTTCCATGGACCTTAATGGAGGTGGGTGGCAATGCAGAAAAAGAGTAGAAAAAAAGGGCGGTTAATTTGGAATTCCAACACTATTAACAAAATTACTTTTGCAATTATCTCCTCACAACTAGACCATTACAAAAACTCATCAGGTCCCATAACAAGATACGAAAATACAGTTTCTTCTGTCATGACTACCCTAGATAAGCAATAACTAATCGCAACAAATGCATTGTATTCCAATTTCAGCACTATTCAGGGATCAGACAGAAAGAAATCATAAAGTAAAAAAAAAGTACGCAAGCGGAAAAAAAAAAAACAAGACCTAAAGGACAAAACTAGGTTGACCTTTAAACAGCAGTAAAACAAAAAAATAGCGAGACACTCTGGAGTATAATTCATAAAGAAATTGAACAAGGAAATGCCTGCAAGCTTCTCCAGTATCATCACTTGAATGAGAAAAATATATATATGGTTTATACAAAGTAAATAGGAACTCTGAAAAACTGAGTAAATATATAGGGGCCGATTATGATCGCGGACGGACTTGCGTCCGTCCGCGATCATTGAGGAGGAGGGGACGTCCGCATAGGCTGCGGAGTCCCCTCCTGTGCGATTAGGATGTGACCGCCACCCTGGCGGTCACATCCTCTATTTTTAACATTGCAGCGGGTGCAGCTTCAAGCTGCACCCGCGGCAATGTTAAAAATGCACGCATTGCATTTGCATGCAGAAAGAGGCAGGCACCGCGCGGTGCCTGCCGCTTTCTGCATGCAAATGCAGAGGGGTACCATAGGTACCCCCCATGTGCACCCCCCACCCCCCCCCTTCACCTAGGGGGCCCGCAACGGGCCCCCTAGGTGAAGATCCGTATGCTTTTCCACGGCGGAAAACCCGCCGCGGAAAAGCACTTTTAAAAGCCCATCCTGATATGGCGGACGGTGTCTGAGAGACACCGTCACCATATCAGAGCTTTTCCGCCGCGGTTGTAAGCCGACCGCGGCGGAAATGCTGCGGACGGAAACCAGGACCCTCCAGCCATCCTAATGTGGTGGTGGGTCCTTGGTCAGTCCGCTGCGGTTTTTCCGCATCCTCGGGGCCGGCGGTGGCTTCCGCCGGCCCCGAGGATGCGGAAAAACCGCAATCATAATCGGCCCCTTAGATAGGAAGATAAAAATTAATCATCAAATTTCAACACCAACAGATGTTCAAATAACTCATTATATAAAGCCTGCAAGATCTTTTGCAGGAATGGGAACTGACAAAATTCCGATCTAATTTCTCCAAAGTACCCCAGAAGAGTGGAGCACATTAGTTGCCACAATACTACTATTGTTATGCTTCAGGAAAAGTTCCTAACTCATAGCGGGGTAGTATCATGATTCCTCTCCTAAAAAAAGGTTCTAAGTTAATTTGCAGTAACTATTGTCAAATCGCCTTGCTGGATGACTCCGAGAAGAACTTCACGGTCAGTGTTCCGGTACCAACAGAAATACTTTTCTAGAGGAGTGATCCCAATGACTCAATCTGGATTTCGGCCAAGACACTCTGTAACAGACAATATCGCAGAATTACAGACGATCAAAGGCAAATATGTAATGTTAAAATCACAGGTCGTGTATTCGTAGACTTCACAACTGCTGTAAACAGAGTAGACAGACCTACACTTTAGAGGAAGCTTCAAAAGTTAGGAATACCTGATAACATTTAAACGATAAAAGCAAGGTTGTCTTCTGTCCTCTCTTCTATTTTCCCTCTATATAAGCGATCTCCCAGATTTTCCTCCAAAAATAGCATCCAACATCCTCCATATTCTGATGTATGCCTATGACGTTATTATATGAGATCTTACACCAATCAGCCGACAACGAAATCTAAATGCATTAACTTGCTACACAGAATAAAACTTCTTTATGATAAATGTTGTTAAAACAAAAGTAGTACCTTTTAGATCAAAAATTGGAAACTTGGGGGTTAACCAATAGAGGTAGTTGAAGAATAAACCTATTTGGGAAAATCTTTTCGAAAACCTTGCAAAACTTTTCCCATTCCCAGCATAAAGTCCTAAAAGTAGATGCCTACATTGGCGCACTGAAGCAGTTTTATTTTTCCTCTGGGATAGACATTTTCACTCTTTATTAGAGGTTTACCCCATGAAAATACCTTCTTACTTTTATGGTGTAGGTGTTCAACATTAGCACATTTATGGCAAGTCACATCGCTTTCACCTAACATTAAGAGGGGTATGCATGTCAAAGCTTGTACACACAAAGTAGTTTGTACGGATCCTCTTGTCTGTACTATCCAGCTATTCCTTCACTGCTCAATGCATAGGTTATCCATGTGGCCTTTGTACTTTTTAGTCTGGTTTGACAGCACAGCTGACTGCTAGCGGTATTGTTACTATTTCATTTTTCAAAATATTTGAAGAGAGGGGCCAGTGGCTCCACACAAGGATTATTGCCCCCTCGCTTCATGTTAAAGGCTATTTGTTCTATCATTCTGCCACCCAGGAAGTGCTTCCATTGGAAACACCAAGGTCTACTTTTACATTTAAAGAATACATTGAATAATCATGCAGTTTGTCTCATTTATTATTTATCACCTATATGCATTTTTTACGGGAAGGCCTCCTATTTGCTATGTTTTTCCAGCATTGGCAAAGACGTCAGGGCGCAAACTGTGATGTGATAACAAGCATGTGTGCATGCAATTCATGAAAACAGTTGTGAATGACTGAGTTTACATGTGCTTGGGGCACTAGGTCCATACGGATTGGTTTTGCCGATGCTTGTTAGCAATCTCCCTAAATAAAGACTGTGTTTTTCAAGACTGTCCCACTGTTTGCAATAGAGAGATTTTTCAGTGGATTCTATCTTTCAGTCAAGAACAATAGTTTGCTGGCAGATAATTTCTGCTGGAAGAAAATGGGCTAATAAAAGCTTCTGATTTTCAGCCAAGAACAATAATTTGCTTTCTACTGTTAGAAAATGGGTTACTCAAGCTTGCACTCCAGAAATGGGATGCATTGGAACAATATATTTGTATTTTTAAAATATAAAGTGCAACGACCACCAAGCCAGGAGACCTTTCTGCTGATATAGAAAAATAGATAGGAAAATGCAATAGCCAACATTTTAGAAGTGGGACACCGTTATAGTGCTGGCGAAGGGAAACCACAGAAGGCTTCCCCTTACAAAGTGAAACAGACCTGAAATACAATGCTGGTGTATACTATTCTATGCATTCAGAATAGATACCCGTTTATGTTTTCTACTGAAACATCATTTCAACATAATTAGATAATCCAATAAAAAATGACTCTACTAAGCAAAAATCTTTCCTAAAAGAATCAGTACTTAATAATAGAGCAGTCAGAACCGCCATCCTAAGGTGGGGCGGTTCCTTTTCCACAACAGTGTAGGGTGGATGAAAGTCCGCCCGACATCGTAATAAGGCCCTTAGATCAGAATATTACACTTTGCCATTGATCCTTCTCTATAAATGGATAATATAAGAAACTGGTGTATGTAATTGCTAGACTTTATATACAACTATAGTTATGTCAACGCCACTATGTCCTCAGTGCCAGGTGCATGATGATATTTATTCAAACACTTTATTCCAGTGTATCTGGAAATTTGTAATTGATGGGGTAGTCTCTATAGGGGACAGAGACAAGGATTGCAATGGTCCCTTGCCTGTGGCTGGAAAATGAATGCCTGGCTCTGAAGGAAGGTCACATATTACCCAGTCATTAAATGAGATGCTTAACTTGCTTGGACATATTGATCCTCATACTGATGTAATCATAAGTATACCTTGCGGAGGAAGTGAAGTATGATAACTAGAACATGAATTGTTAAGGTATTTTAGGATGAAAAGCCCTCATCCACCCAGTAAATGGCATGTGTAATCTTTGTGCCCTTCCTTGCACCTGTCTTAATGATACTGATATCAGCTTCTACCTGTATAAGGGACCTCGTGAGGCATTCTTTATTTTAAAGTTTGCGTCAATCTAGGTGTCATGTCAAGAGAGTGTGGTTCCCGGATGAAGGGCTCTGGTGCATAGGGGGATGAGTGTGAATTAAAACTACCTATTGGTGGATAGTATGAACATATTGTGTCCATGATGGTACAAATAAGTGAGGTGGGGGCTGTCTATACCCACGAGGAGAGTTCAACATGTTTTGGCCAATCTAGCACCCTCATTTGTTGTTTGCTTTTATGAGCCATTTGGGGCACAGGACTAGAGTTGGGAACTTTACCAAATGTAGGTGCAGAAACCTTTTTATTGAGTTGAAGGACCAGGAAGAACTCATGTCGGGTTGTTGAGTCAGGGATTTGTAAGACTCCATGGTGAACCAGGAAGGCATAATGCATGTATGCTGTTACTAACATGTTTTTTTGAAAACCTGATAAGACGTTTAATGTATTTGTTCCCTCATTGGCAGCCATTGGAAGAAAGTGGGGTGTTGAAATGTGTTCTTATGCTGACGACACCCAGCTGATGGTCACCATTGATGAGAAAGATGATCCTAAAACTCGACTACTAAAATGCCTGACTGAGCTGACCAATTGGATGCAAGAGCACTGTCTGAGATTAAATGCAGACAAGTCAGAAATCCTCCTGTTTGGCAAAAATCCCCAGCTCTGGGACAACAGCTGGTGGCCAAGTAACCTGGGCTTTCCCCCAAATCCTACCATAAAAGTGAAAAACTTGAGTGTGGTATTGGACAGTGCTCTGTCCATGAAATCACATGTCTCCACTGTCTGTGGCAGAGGCTTTGCATTATTGAAAATGCTCAGACGAGTCTTCCCCTGGATTCCGACTGAGTGTAGGAAGACCCTGGTCCAGTCGCTGCTGATGAGCAGACTGGACTACGGCAACTCTCTGTTTGTTGGAATGGCAGACTATCTTTTCTCTAAACTGCAGATAGTGCAAAATGCCGCGGCAAAGGCTGTATGCAATAGGAAGAGATATGATTCGGCCAAAAGTTGCATGCGAGAACTACATTGGCTCCCAATGCGACAAAGAGCCAACTTCAAATTACTGTGTATCACACACAAGGTACTTTACAATACAGGCCCTACCATTCTACACAATAAAGTCAAATTCCATAGACCATCGAGGAACCTTCGATCCAGACCTTCAGGAAGAGCAAACACTACCCACGTGAAGACTGTCAGGATGGGAGAGCGGGCTTTCTCTCATCTAGCTGCAACCAAGTGGAATGAACTACCTCCCAATCTCAAACTGACAGAATGTCTCTTATCATTTAGGAAACAATTAAAGACACTACTCTTCCCTAAACCAGAATAATCAGTAATCAATGCGGTCACCGTACCCCTCAGCACCAAACCTCAGCGCCGTGATATCCTACCTAGGATGATTGTTAGCGCTTTATAAATAAATTAAATACAAATACAAATACGTTGGTAAATTCCACAGACCCTTATTTTGTAGATTAACTAAAGACAAGTGTAGGTAATCCCGATGAGAGCACTGACATAGATTGTTTGACAGTTCGCTCCATAATTTGTGGTCCATGGAGTTCTCTTTGGCAGGTGGTTGTATGACTTTACAACGCATTCCGTTGAAACACATGCCTTTACCACGCATGCGTTACAGCGCGAATGCCATCACCACGCATGTCCTTTAACACGAAAATTTCTTTTATACGCATACTTTTACAACAATTTTCATTGTAAAAGTACGCATGTAAATGGCATTGTCATTTTAAAGTATTTTCACCCTAAAAATCTACCTATTTCATTTACCTTTCCGCTACACCACCGGCCCATTCCTCCTTACCTCTCCTCTCCTTCATTTTCCATGGTGATATTGTCCGTCATTAAGAGGAAGCGGAAGTGTTTTTCCGTTTCCTCTTCTGACGCTGATTGCCTTCACATTTTTTTCTTTCATGAACTGATGCGTTTTTTATTTTAAACACACAGTTTTTTTTTGTGGGGGGGGGAGTCCCCCCTAAGCCCCACTTTTTTTTTAAACTTTAGCACACATGCCTTTACTACGTATTTCGTAGTAAAGGTTTGCGTGGTAAAGGCTTTTCGTTGTAACCACACATGCATTGTAATGCATGCGTGGTTATGGTGTGCGTGGAAACGGCCGCGTTGTAGGGGGCGTTTCCCGCTCTGAGTCTGTGGCAGAGTTTGACAAAGGTACCTAGTTGTGCATACTTTTGTTATACAAGCCCAATTTCCAACCGAATTTGAGCGGGAGAGACAATTCAAGGGAGCCTAAAAGCTGCATGCACAGGTTGAGATGCAGTAGCTCCAACCAGATTGTTTTACTGCCATATGCAATTGTTGGCAGACATTTTGCTTCGATGACCTTCATTAGTGGCAGAAACAAAGAGTTCTGTAAATTTTTCAATAGATTTACAGTGATTTATAATTTGACGGACGGGTACTCCATCACATATGTGATTGATAACCGAGTCTACTTCATTTACATGTGCGATATGATATAACACATTTGTAATAAGGCGAGCAGGACAACCATCACATTTATGATGGAATAACCATTCTGCCAAACTCCAAAACAGGCCCAGATTAACAATAGGTTTCTCTTTCAATGGGAATATTCTGATTTTCCCAGCAGCGGAACAAAGTGACCTGGTAGTGCCTCTCGATGTTATCTAAATCAGTTAATATAATCAAAGCCCTTTTATTTTAATAATCATTCTTTCATTTGAAATATAACACTGAATACTTTGATTGTTTGCCTGTAGATAATATAATAATCTTATAAAATGTATTATTTACTCATTCAGGTTGTTTGAAGTGTGTTAAAGGGTTGTACCATCTAAACCCTAAAAAAGTCTTGCACCATGTTTTCTATGGAAGGGCAAATCCCACAATATTCTAACTCAGAACCATAACTTGACCCTTAAGTGTAATGCACATCACAATGCTCACTATGCAATATTTGATGGGTAATGGCGCCCGTCTTACGAAATGGCTGACCTATGGGTAACAAAGTGAGAAGTTGTTCTCCCTGCAGCCTACTCGTATCAAATGGGAGGGGGATGTGGGCCGTCAATTTACGGACGGAGAATGGAATAGGATTCTGGGGTTCCCAAGAAAGGTATTGCGGAACACTAGGTTCAAGTTCATCCAACTTATGCTACTACACAGGGCATACCTGACCCCACGCAGGTTGATGGCCATGTTCCCAGGAGTTAATGACGAATGCCCGATGTGCCGGGCATCCCAGGCTGGCATCCTACACATGATATGGACCTGCCCGAGGCTAGGACACTATTGGACATCAGTCCATAAGATCCTTGCTACGGTGGCCCGACATGCCCATATGACTCCCTTGAGTACTGTATCCTATGGTTGGGGCCCTGTGACAACAAACGCAACCCCTCTTCGCATTTCGCTAATCTAGCCCTTCTCCTGGCCAAGAGAACGGTGACCAAATGCTGGAAATCCTCCAGACCCCCGTATCCTTTGGACTGGCATGCTGAAGTAGTCCGTTGGGGTAAGGCGGAAGGAGCAGAATTACACTGTGAGGAATACAGGGGGTTGAGGCAGACGCCCATTTCGTTGGAATGGCATGCACTACTGGAGGAATTTACTGCAATAGATGCTTCTGAACACTGAGCACCACACTTTGACTCCTATAACCGACATCTGTGACTGAGTACTCCATGGTCCCCCCACTGCACCACATGCACATGGGTTTGGCATACACCCGACAATTACTAATTAACAGCGGATGACTATTGCTACCACACTATGGGCACCTGCAACAGTTAGGCATATACGCCTCAAAAAGCAAATCACTGGAATCTGAGCACAGGGGTAATAGTGGGTGGGTTATTGTTTTTTTTGTCGTTCTTTTTTGCTGGCTTTTTTTGTTTTGTTTTTGTTTTATTGTTGATGACCCTGTTTTCAGGGCATGTTTTTTAATGAAGATTATTGGATTGTATAATAATTATTATGTTTTAGTATATGACTTGAATACAACTCTGGACACACCTAAACACGGATTCTGTACTTCGCATCATAGCGATGTCCTGCACAAGTGTTGCATTTGCATGTGATTTATACAAAAGGCAAGCTGTCATGTACTGCGACTACGCTGTGTATATTCCAGTTAATATACGCCATAAGAAACAGATTATAAGCACGATGCGATCTACCATTGCTTTGTTTTTTGCAGAATAAATACCAATAAAAACATGTTAAAAAAAGTGCAATGCACATATTGTTCTTAAGAGGGACCTTTTTATACATATTTCAGAAGTTATATGTTTCTTGGCTTTTCTATTACTAGGTCATTGCCAGGAGGCACCACATGTTCTGGCCAAAGATATGGGTGCATTGGTTGTACCAGAAATGTTTCGGTTTGAGAAAGAGAGTTACAAGAGGTTAATCACTAACCGGTCAAGTTATATAAACCATTGGAGTATTCTACATATTAACACATTGAATATCTAGGAAAGGGGAACTCACATATTGGGCATCCTTTAGAAAACATAGAGTGACTTTTACGTACATATCAGACAATTTGCTGCTGAGTATGGGAATAAATCAATAACCTACACCGAACAGCGATCCATATTGGCCTTTAGCTAGTGAACCCATGTTTAGGTGCCTCCAGAGATCTTAATTCTGTATCATTGGGTATTACCGTGACTTTGGGGGAGTTCACAATAGAAGGACTTCAATGGAAATGTGCTGTACGTAGGCATTGTGTTAATGCCTTCTGATAATTTTCTATCAGCCT
The DNA here is from genome assembly GCF_964263255.1 of Lissotriton vulgaris. Classification (NCBI taxonomy): domain Eukaryota; kingdom Metazoa; phylum Chordata; class Amphibia; order Caudata; family Salamandridae; genus Lissotriton; species Lissotriton vulgaris. The sequence continues at coordinate 507,077,787 of NC_141694.1, forward strand.
TCGAACAGCTTTTATGAACAGCGTGCAACACCCCAACATCAGAGGAAGATTTTCCTGGGGGTTTGAACATGGACAAATGTATTTTCTGTACCTGCTTTCCCTTTTTCTTTCCTCTGGTTAAAAAAGGAGACTTAACGTCTCTGAGATAATCACAACGAAATATTTATTGAGAGTGGCTGCTTTTCTTTTATTTCCACATATTTTACATGTAGAGGCCACCTGTGCACCAATGGGTTCCCACACCCGAGTGCCCTCCAAATTGGATGGTATAGCAGTAGAAATTTAGACAAAATAAGATGGTACTGTAGTTTCATGGGTCAATCACTACAAAATACTTGTTAGAATGACCAAATAATAGTTACACATCCTGGGTCTTTTTGCTAATAAATGACAAATAATCATTGGAATGTCATGAAAATGTGACAGATGTGGTGACTGCATGTTTGAGGCTTTAGTGAAGATGTTTTTTTCTCCACTGTGCAGGCAGTACTTGGGGTGTGGGATCACAGCCCCCAGTTCCATCAGGGAGTATTCAAGCATGGAGGCGCATTCTTAATAAATACTCTTGCTCAAGTTGTGGTCCTTAGCGCCTAGTTACCGGACAAATTAACTTATCAATATAATGCCTGTATAGGGAAATCTGTGCCTGACTACAGCACGAGGACAAACAGCAGATTAGGTAGTAATGTTAATCCCTATTGATACGTTATTGGGAGGAAATTCAAATATATGTTGGTTTCCATTCTCCAGACAAGGGCTCACAGTCTCAAACTGACGAGGATGAACCACACAGTAATTCGTACATATTTCCCTTTTGCACATACTTTTGTGTTATAATATTGCCACTTGGTCAGTGATGCATAGTTACGATGGAAACATGGAATTATGAGGGCCTCATGAGAAATGACGCATTGCTGCGTGAGAGTAGTGATGCGTCACTTCTCAGTACACACTCCTTGCGACATACCTGATGCGTCATATTTAATGTATGACGCATCATGTCGCAAGGAGTTACAGATACATCAGTATTTCTGACGTATCTGTAAGCGCAAAAGTGACGCATTGGTGGAGTGTGTCACAAAAGTGACGCAACTCCAGCAATGCGTCCTTTCACATGGGTAAGCCCCATGTGAAAGGACCGACGTCAGTCTTACGACTGCTGTGAGGCAGGTGCAAGATTTTGACGCAACGGCATCCTAGAAGTGACGCAGTGAAATCTCATAGATTTCAATGCGTCACTTCTACGAGGCTTTTTGCAGGGGAATGCCCCCCCCTGCATACATTATACCAGACGCAGGTATAATGTAGCGCAGGGGTTTACAAAGCTACGCATCTGCTTAGATGCATCACTTTGTAAATAGTGTGCAAAAGGAGGCATGTTTTACGCCGCCGATGCGTTACAAAAAGTGACGCATCAGAAGCGCAAAACTGACAGAAGGCCTCATAAATGAGGCCCTGAGTGCCTAGCAGGCTTCCACATAACATGGAAAAGGAAAATCAAAACGTTTCCTCTTCCACTCTAACTCAAGGGTTTCAAGAGGGAGATTCCAGAAAAAAAGTACGAAATAAGTATAAAAACAAGTAAAGGGAAAATGGAAAAAAAATCAAAATACGTTAAAATATAAAGCTCTTTAAGATTCATGTGACAGTAAACAGATCAAATTAGGCTCTGCTGTTCATCCAAACCAGAACTATCAACCGCAAGACAGCGGCGTTCTTTTTTGTCTGCCAGCTTAGCAAACTTCAAGTATTTAATTTTTCAAACATTTGAAAACATATTTTTTCCTAGTCATTGATGTCTTCATCACTAGCGGTGTGTGTTTTCATTAGAACCTTTGAGCTAAGTCCATATTGAAAACCATGACTACTTTTTCGAATCTAGACCGTTTTGATCATCCGCCATGCATTTAAAATTATCCTTGACATATAAACACATTTCGAAGTGATCCCATAATGTTTTTTTCCCTACTCATACAGCAAGCACTCTTTGAGCTTTAGCTCTAAGCACTCTTTGACTGTCAAACTATGTGTTGGTTTGCTCCAGGGGTTGTATAGCCGTTTTGACAGGTTCCCATTTCAAGCAAAATGTTCTCAGATGAAAAGATTTAAGCCAAAATGGTGAAGTAGAAAATATGCTGGTGGGAATATAGGGTTACTACTGAATACATGGGCACGTGCTAAGAGGATAACAAATTATAGGCTACTTAAAAAACGTATTTTTCTGCTGTGAGGGAGGTCATTTATTTGTCACGTTGTGCATGAATGCTCTTAATTGCATTTCCACTCTTCCATACAGGGCATGGAGAATTTGCAGCGGTCGGGTGATGTGGGGCTTTGCTCACATGTGTGCCACTGCCTGTTCAGCTTTGCCTGTATTTCGTAGTTACATATTGGAACAACGCAATAACTGCCTTTTATTTCTTTGTCTCGTGGCATAATATCCCTCCCACACCACCAGTGGAGAAGATAAAATGGTGGAACAGACGGGAGAGGCAGACACCTCTCCAGTCACAGAAAACCAAGACGTGTTTGGCCAGTTGACAACTGGATCTGTGTGTGTGTATGATGGCAAGCTGAAGGGGTTTCTAAGAACCAACTGAGGTGTTTGAAGTCTAGATGCTGGACCTGATGTGTTTGGAGGTAATGCCATCATAGGGTAGTCAAAATACTATTTTGGGATCAGGGGTGGCTGCCAACTTCCGAGAGCAGTGGGGTGGGCAAATGGGTGGGTGCATGCACGTGCAATTACATTAACTGAATTGCAGACATGCATTACATTATTCTTTTAAAGTTAAAATGTTTAACGTTAAACTGGTAATGTAATGCATGTCATGATTCAGTGCACATTAGCACATAATCACAAAATACATAAAAAAAGTGAATAAAATAGTCACTTACCTTGCTGCACATCCTCGCTCCGGTCCTGGTGTTCTTCTCTCCTCCAGCATGGGCCCCAGTCACTTATCCTGACCAATCCTCGTGCTGCTCTAATTCTATTAACCAGCATGAGAGAAGCACCAGGATTGGATGGAGTGGGCTATCTCATTTCTTCTGAGGGCACTGGAGGCTTGTGGTTGCTATCAACCCAGCTGGGTTGGAGGGATTTAAAGAGCGCATGTGTGGCTGGCCATCTCAAGACAACCGGCCCAAGTGACTTGCACGTGTTAAACTTAAGTGTCAGCCTATCACTCCTACCAGCTGCAGTATTGACCCTAATTGTCCTGGTACTCAGCTCAGGACGTGGGTTAGTGAAAAGTAAAATGGTAATAAATTACCTTTATTACCGTTTTATTTTTAATCTCTGGGACATTTTCTGGGGGCAATTTGATTAGTGGGGAGACCCTCTTCCACCCTTATAGTGGAGCTGCTCCTGCTTTAGATGACTGAAGATTGGCTGAGGTCTCATCAGGGTGTATTAGAGACATCTGAAGGCACAGCAATGGTCTCTGACATGCACAGCAAGGGTTTCTGAGTGTCAACCAGGTGTGTTTGAGCACCAGCTGAGGGTGGGGCAGGCTACGCGACCTTGACTGAAGAATTGAGATGGCCTGCTTGAGATGTCTACATCAGGGACTATGGGCCCGATGTAGGTCGGTCGGTAACGGCCGAAAATCGGTATTTTCGGCCGTTACCGATCGGTAAATAGGTGATTGGCATGTAGGGGGCTTTATTTTACCGAATCGGTAAAATTACGGATTCGGTAAAATAAAAAATCGGTACATTTACCGAATGTGAGCCACCCAGATGTAGGTGGGACTCTTCAGAGTCCCAAAGGCCTTACCGAATCGGTATTTTACCATCAAATCCAATTTGATGGTAAAATACCGATTCCGGTGGGCATGCACATGTGTGCATGCACACCTATGCCATGTGACAGGCAGACCTGCCCTTAGGGCATGTATGCCTGCCACATGGCACCCGAGCCTGTTTTGGGGGTGCCAGAGGGTGTCAAAGTGACACCCCCTGCACCCTTGTGAAATTCGGTATTTACCGATTCGGAAAATACCGAATCGGTAATGCCCATTCATTCCTATGGGCTTCAAAGCCCATAGGAATGAATGGGCTTTACCGATTCGGTATTTACCGAATCGGTAAATACCGAAATCATCCGATTCGGTATTCCAGCACATCTGGAATACCTACATGTCGACCGCATAGATTTACTGCTTTTTAATTACTGAATCGGTAAAATTCGGTAATTTAAAATCGGTAAATCTATTTTACCTACATCTAGCCCTATGTGAGCAGACCTGGCTTATTTAAATTCCTGTTAATTATGTCTAAAGGTAGGCTGAAAGACAGCTGGGTCAGTTATGTGTCAAAAGGGTGTGCTTGAAGTCAATATGGGGGCTTGCTGGGTCCCTCTCAATGTTATTCAGAGGTTTATCAAAGTAAGCTGGGGTCGTCTGTAGAGAGAGCTTTGCTGTGTAGGGGCTGCCTGAGGTTTCCTAATTCCCTGATGGGAGTTTCCCTAGGGAGACAGAGAGTTTCTGAGGAGCATCTGATTGTGTCTAATGCCTAGCATGGGTTTTAAAAGTAAACAGGGGGCTGGCTTAAGTATTCAGCACTCAAATGGGATTGTCCAAAGGCAGTCTCAGCCTTATATTCTACTACGAGAGCATACTAAGGATCTCTGAAAGTTGATCTACAGTGATGAGGATAGACCAGTAGTATTTGCAGCCTTGCAAATCATGATGTATGTTGGGCAGGGTGATGCATTTCAGTGCTTGTCCCCACATCACTGCACTGAAATGTACTAGTCAATTAAAATAGCTTCTCTGTAATATGCCTGGTGCTTTGCATAAATAATGCTTGCAGTGGTAGTTAACAGCCAGTACAAGCTCCTGTCTGGTGTATCTGCCTGCAGAGTTACTGAGGTACCCAGGTAGTCGCAGAGCCCAGTGATAAAGAGAGATGAGAATGCTATGGATACAACACAGCTTGTCTATGTGGCTTACTAGGCCTGTGTAAGCCTCATGCTAGCCTGTCTACTGTGATTGGGCCACAACGCATTTAGGAAGTTGTCCATGGCCTAAAAAAATGTAGGAAACTTGAGCCTGCCCTTCAGTTTTCTCCTTTCATGAGGAAATGCAAAAAGGAAGGCATGCATGTGCTCCTTCCGCAATATGACGTAATCTTAACCTCTACCTCTCTTTTGAAGATATCCTTTGCACTTGTCTGAGCCTATACAGACAGGAGTAAATGTTAAACCAGTGCATGCAGTATATGTTCTACATGAAGGAGAACATTATCTATAGGCAAGAAGTTTTAAGCTATTGCACCAGCAGCTGGGCTTCCTGCAGGAAGCTCTTCACTGTATGCAAGAACATCTGTCAAAAAACAGGAGACAATGGAAGTCATGCGAATAATTTTCCTTGTGGGAGAAGAAACAGAGTTTGAAATCTGGCCAGCCCTTCCTTTTGAAAATATATTTGCAGAGAACTGGTATAATACATTTTGCAGATCTAAGGAATTGAAAGGATCCAAGAAGGCAGCTCTGCTGAGAATGTTCTGCTGTCCCCTTAACCTCTCAGCAGAGTGACGAGGAAAACAATATTACCAACAGAGAGATCAGGGACAATAGGAAAGGGAAAGCAGAAATAAGGGTGGGAGAAAACCAAGACACAACTCCCTCAGGTAGAAATAATTGTGAGGCAAGAGGATTAGGTGAACCGATTGAGGAGAAGAGGGGAGCAACAGTTAGGAAATATATTACAATTAGAAGGTAAGTTAATACAGCAGTGGGCTGTAAAGAAAAGGCTTGCTTGTTTCTTTAACTGGTGGAGTGGTGACAAGTCTTTGACGGACTGACTCCCAGACAAAGCCCCTTGAATGCCAGAACAAACAAAGGTAACAATTAAGAAGGAAGCACCTTGAAAGGAGCAACAACGGCACATAGAACATAAGAAAGGGCAGGGAAAACCCAAATAATAAACCTTGGGAACCAACATGGGAGGTAAGCAATAGAGATCTGGAAATGACTGCTAACTTCGGCCTAATCTGTCAGTTAGACTGGTGTCATAAATACAAGGTCAGTACTGACTTGCAGAAAGTGGGACTCTCTAGGGTGGCACTAATGATGACATGAAATGGGTGGAATGCTACCCAGAGAAATGCCAGTAGTTTGAACTATTTGCAGCATTTCTCCGCTCACCTTCGACCAGAATTAAACTAGCTTTTCGTTAAAAAGGCCAGTACTGACTGAATTGTTTGTTATGAAGATGGCTTGGCTGCTCACCTGCATTGTGATGACAAGGGGCTGCTGCACAGGCAGTTAATGTCACTGAGAGTACAAACTCCCTGTTGTACAAGTAACTTGTCTATATCCTTAACAATGGTAGTCCTTAGATTGTGTTATGATGAGAATCTAATTTGTAAAGGAGTAAAACAATGATTTCCAAGTTTGAAAAGGATGGGGAGCACATTCAATTATTTCATACAAAGTGATGTCAATGCCAGCCCTGCATGTGTGTGTGTTTGTTGGTGTGTATGACGCCTTTGACTATACCTGGCTATTTATGCCTTCTAGGAGTTACAGTTAACTATTTCCCATGAGGCAAATTGACTATTAATCTAAACAAGATAATTCCCTTTCAGTTCATTGCATTACATTTTTTTGAGCCAGCTGCATGCTGGGTTATATCTTCTTTAGGAATGCATAGACAATTTCACTCCTAAAGGTATCCTGAATATATAAAGGATCATTCACTACGTGTGTTGGGTGGCTGTGGGTATCCCCCACTGACCAAGGGAGTATATAAATGTGAGGTGAATGCATTTTCCTGGAAGGAAAAAACATCCCCACGATGCACTCCACCAATGTTTATGGGTATATACATCCAAATGATTAATTAATTAGACAGTCCTTAAATTAATTCAGTTCAAAGGGGTCACCTCAACTTCATCAATTTAAATCTTCATTTATTGAAATAATTTCTTCAAATCCCATTTAGTGTTTAGCAGTCACACTATGTAGGTCAAACTTCATATGTCTCAATCATCCAAATGCATTTCAGGACTGGCCCTCATCAGGGGAATACATCCCATCAAGTAAATAACACGAATGAATTATAAGAAATAAATACTTCAACCACATATGATGAACATGAACAGTGAACTATTAGGATGACAAAGTGAAGTGGTTGATGAATGGTGAAAAAAGATCATCTAAACACTTAAAATGTGAAAGTAAAGTAAAGAATCATGCTACACTAAGAACGGTGAGATTAACCCAAAAGCTGGGTGTCAACTTACAGTCATATGGTAACATCAAAATAAACGTCATAAAATAAACAAGTCTAACAAATGAAAACTAATTGCCGAAGCTATGCATCAAAACACTAGTGAAAACTGCAAAAAACCAAGGTCTGGTGAGTTTGAGAAATAACCTAAAAATCTGGGGTGAAGTAAAATGAGAAAAACGCAGAACAGCTATACAAGAAAGTGAGGTGCCCAGCTCTAGCCAAAGGTGCAATGCATACATGCGCTGAATGTCAGAGTGAATGAAACTAGGTCTGGCAGGTTCGGACACAATTATAATATAACACTTTCTTCCTGAGTTTGACGAGCAGGATATACGCTGACACGTGAGGAAATATTGGTCAGTGGCTTGGCCTTACTGTTGGGAGCCCAAACCCAGTGGTGTTATTTGTTTTTATTACCAAAACAGAGCAGAAGTATACGGTTGTGTGCATAGAAAGAGGATGTACCCATGAAAAGGTGACTCAGCAGAAATCTATCAAGGTGCCACATTGGAGAAAAGTACGCTGTACTGTATAAAAGAGAAAAGCCTAAAAGTAAAAGGGAAAATTACAAGTATAAGTACACAAGCACAATTGTAATAATGAATAATATTTATGTTGTAGGCAAATGCAAAATGCAGGAACCAATAAACTTGGTCAGAAAGTCATACATATGAAATAAGAAGTCATTGTAAATAACAACTCAAACTCAGGTGTTCGTTAAGACCCTTTGTGCTGATGGTGTCAAGTCTGTTTATCCAAAATATTTCTCTCTAGAGCAAATGTTTCTTATTGTCCATACCCTCTCTAATAGGTATGGTCTCTAATACAAGATATCGAAGTTGATTGACATTGGGCTTATAGGTGTTAGAATGGGGAGCAATGGTGGACTGTTCATTCTTGGTATGAATGTTACTTTTATGCTCAATCAGTCCAGTTTTCATTTTCATTTCTGTTTTGCCCAGCCATCCCACATTGAAAGATACCTTTTCAGAGTTGCAAATAGCTGATGTATGTAATTTGATTTGCATACCTTGAACTGGGTGTCTGGTCATGGTACCTTTTACAATATTGTAATTACTACCACAGTTCAGAAATGGAGTTGTTCCTACATGAGTTTGTTCATCACTTGGTTCATCTAATTTATCTAAAAGGTCATTAAAATCCTTAGTCCTTTGGTATGCAAAAGGGGTGGTCAATTCAAAATGCCCTGAGATTTGACATTTCCTCGTACCACATCAAGGGTAGGGTGTGTATTGTTGTTGGTCAGAAAAATGTAATAACATTTTTGACTCATTTGAGGTGATTATTTAACCTTTTCATGCATGCGGCCTCTTTCTTTGCATACGGCCATCTATTGCTACTCTGTTTTGGTAATGCCGTCTAACCTACATGCCAGATTAAATACGCTTTCACCAATCCCAAGGAATGTGCCGTTTGTCTGACCTGCTTGTGTGATTAGTGTGTTTTTGTTGTTTTATCACATTTTGCGTTTGATATTTAGTATCAGTCACAACATCACGTGACAGCGTATCTCGTGAATGTCTAACTCAAAAAGGTTATATTATAATTTTGCCCTACTTGGTAGACCTGGGTTTGTTCACTGTGCCATTCAGCGCATTTATGCATGGTACCTATAGCTAGAGCTGTGCACCTCACTTTCTTGTATGGATGTACCCACATTTTTCTCACTTTATTCTCCACTCATCAGACCTTGCTTTGTTTGCACCATTTTCACCAGTGGTTTTAATGCATGTCAGCACTGTGAAACCCTCTCAGCAATTCTTTTTCACTGGTTAGATACGTTTATTTTATGACCTTTGTTTCGATGTTTAACGATTGGGTAAGACTCACCGTTCTTCTTGTAGCATGGCACTTTACTTTACTTTTAAATTTTGAGAGGTCTGATGATCTTCTTTCACCTTAATAGACCACTTTACTTGGGAATTCGATTAGTGCACTGTTCTTGTTCATTTTAGGTGGTTGCAGTATCCATTTCTGATTTCATGTTAAATACTTTCTAAGAAGTATTCCCGTGATGAATGGCCAGTCCTGAAATGCTTGGGATGATTGAGACATGCCAAGTTTGACTTACATAATGTAACTACTTAATGCTATATGGGATTTTTTTGTTTATATTTTTATTAAAGTCCAGACAAAAAAAACAATACAATAAACCCATTACAGCCAATACAATGAACCACAAAGAATACCTTTAGACAAAACAAAAACATTCTGCAATCTCCAAAATAATACAAAAAGCAATATGAAGTCAGAAACAAATGGGAAAAAAACAAAAAAGAAAAATATTTAACTACAAAAATACATAGAATAATCCTGCCTCACAATCTCAGTCAACTTAAGAAGCCCATATTTTCACACATTTTCTAAGACCCCCACACGTAATGCATAAGAACGTTCACTTTTCCTGACTGCTTTCATTTTGTTTCCAGAACGGACTGTATTGCGCCACCATTGCAATATAAGTGATCTGGCTACAGCCATTGCAATATATAAAAATGTGACCATACAGTGAGAAAGACAAAGATCAGGATCGTAGCCAATTACATTTACCAAATCGCTAACTGCTATTTGGGTGCCACACTCGACTTCCAAATAACAGAAGATATCCTTCCAAAACTTCTGGATCATAGGACATTGTATGTGACCAGCTGGCAAAGGGAAAATTAACGCAACAAAGGCAATGTGATGAATGATTGGAATACATTTTTGATAAAGATGCAGGGGTTCGATACAGTTGCCAATTGCTAAAAAATAGCATCCTACGCCAGTTCGAACCTCAAAGCGTGTTCAAATTGAGATTATTGATAAATATCCACTAATTAGCTGAAATGTCTAAATCTTTGCAATCCTTCCTTTTTTAATAGCCTTCTGCCCAAGATCTGGGGGCCCTAGTTACGGCTAGGCGCTTTTTCCATGCCCCTAGTTTCCGCATGAATGGATCTTCTAGAAGTTCTTTAATTAGCTGATGTTGTTTGCTGATCTGAGAAACATCTAACTCAGTGAGGAATTTAAGAAGGATATTATATGACCCAAAAAGAATAAAGTAAGTGGCTATAAACTGTGTCATTTCGAACATGGTCGACCATTTTCGGTTCCTCAGGAAATCTAGACCCTTACAAAATCCTAATGATACCCATTTTAAAGTAAGCTCTGAGGATTGTGCGATCCCTGCTAATGGTAGGATATCAGTTAATAAAGTGATTGAATTAATTACCGGGATAGAATATTTTTTATAAAGTGCCCGACATTTTTTGAAGAACCATTTAAGGCACTTTTGGCGAACCCGCTTCGGGGTTCGAAATATAAACAGTGGTGAATGAATTTGGCTTTTCTTACACATTAAATCCATAAAGCAATTGATAAACAAGTGTTACTGAGGTTGAGATTTGAATCTAGACAGATACTGAGCAAAATAAGCATAATAATAATCCCTGAGGTTCGGGAGGGCCAAGCCTCCTTGGTCCTGTTCTTCATACAAAGTGCTGAGTGCGATACGTGGTGGTTTTTGTGCCCAAAAAAAGATGTAAACATAGACTCAACTTGAGAGAAAAAAGCGCTTGACAGACATCAAGGATTGGTTGAAAACAAGAAATTAAACAGAGGGAGGACAGACATTTTAATCAAGGCGACTCAACCTAAAATGGGTAGCGGCAAAGAGTTCCAGCGTGCAAACAAAGCCTGGATTTTCCGCAAGAGAGGCAGAAAATTTAGTTCATATAGATCGGAAACTCTTTCAGAAAAAAATACTCCCAAATATCTTTTAGGAAGGGTATTGGGGCAAGCAAGGATATCGGGGTGCAGATCCAAACCTGCACCACCGCATTGTAACATTTCGGTCTTCTTTTTATTAATGCGATACCCCCCAGGCGCCTCAAAGTCTTCAAAAACCTGAAAAGCATTGGCCTGAACCTCTATTTCTGGCTTGATGATATGCATAATGTCATCGGCGTATTATTTCAATTTCGCCATGGAAGGTATAGGGGAACGGATATCAAAGCAATTTCTTATAGCTATCGCCAGTTGTTTGATAAAAAAAAACTAGCAATACTGGTGACAAAGGGCACCCTTGCCTTGTGCCTCACTTTACTTTGACCCGTCCAACCGCAGAGTTATTAATAATTGCATTAGCTTCCGCCTTATCAAACAAATTACGAATCAGGGCTGTGATCTTGGAGGAGATACCAAAGTAATCTAGAATTTTAAACAAAGTTTCCCAAACAACAAAGTCAAAAGCCTTTTCGGCTTCTAGCAAGAGAACCAATGCAGGAATTCCTTGAGTCTCAAAATAGTATAATGCCTCCGACAGATAATGAGTATCAGATGCTAGTTGCCTCTCTGCAATATAACCGTTCTGTTCCGGATGTATCAATTGTGCCGCATAACGATTGAATCGAAGTGACAACAATTTAGTAACAATTTTATAGTCAGAATTTAGCAACGTTATCGGCCGGTAGGAGTTCAGATCCGCGCTGTTCTTGCCTTTTTTTAAAAGCTGACTATATTACCTTTTCTAAAAGACTCTGGGATTTCCCCCCCTTCAAGCATAGAATTCGCCAAACGAAGAAAAATGTCCGCTACTGAACTAAAGAGGACTTTAAAGAATTCAGGCGGAAACCCATCCGGGCCGCAGGCCTTCCCGTTTGGTAGATTTTTAATAACATCCTCCAGCGCTTCCATCGTGAAGGGGCTTGCCATAGATAATTTGTCACCATACAAAAGTTTTGGGGGGCTGTTGTTCAGTAGAAATTCGTTTAACAAGGTCATATCCATGGTCTGATGTTGACCGTAGATGGTCTCATAATGCCGTAGCATTATTTCACCCATTTTAGCTAGTTCGTTTATACGTAAGGCAGTTGAGGGGCATGTCAATGTCTTAATCTGATTTGAGGTAGCTTGTTCCCTGGCCTGCCAAGCTAAAAACATACCAGTAAAATTGCTTTCCTCGTAGGCTTTTTGGCGATATTGCTGAAATGAGGCATCACTCTTAGTATATTAATTAGCACTAAGTGCACGCTTAGCCTGGTCCTGCTGCCGCTGATTAGAAAAAGAGGGGTGGCTTATAAAAGCAGAGTAAGACATTTGGATCTTCTGCTCCAGGATTCTCTTATCTGCCTTAACTCTTTTAACCTTTTCAGCATCTTTGCCAATAATTAACGACCCAAACAAAGGCCTTGAGTGTCTCCCATACCACACTCAAAGGGGCAGACGCAATATTTTGTGAAACAAACTCTTTTATCTCAATCCCCATAAAGATGCTATATGGGATTTGAAGAAATTATTTCAATAAATGAAGATTTAAATTGATGAAAGTATGGTGATCACTTTGAACTGAATTATTTGAAGGATTACCCAAGAATACGGGTGCATCTGGATATACATACCCATGAACAATGGTGGAGTGCATAGTGTAGATGCTTTTGCCTACCAGGAAAATGCTTTCAAGTTATTACAGTTTCTTTAGCACGTCATCTTATCCTGACTTATCAGCATTACTTATAATTAATGTCTTTCTAGCTGCATCTGGCATTGTGCCCTTTGTATTGAAGCCCTTCACTTTGAGTCTACCATATCAATGGGCATGTGCCCCTGGCAGACACTTTTAAGTAGATCATTTCAATAAAATGTGATCAATCTGGGTCAGGAAGTTTTCAAGGTAATCACAAGTTATTGGCCACAATTCTTTCAACAGAGTCTTTCTTTTATGAGGTTCTGGGACCACAGTATTGCGAACCCTGAAACCGGAGATCAAGTTTGCTTTTTTTAAACTTGAATCCCAGAATTTGAGGTAAAACCGTCCAAAGCTGTTAACAGAGGAACATCGGGCTAAACATTATATAGTTAGCAACACACCAAGTTGCACTCTTTGAATTAGTGTCCGAGTAGTGCCTTGTTTTCCCATAAGAAAAAGTGCCTAAAAAAGAAGATAATTAAATACTACCTAAACAATAAAAAATATGAATAAAATGTCTAATAGAAAAACTATTGGACAATCCCTAAGGAACTTCACAATTACAGGAAATGCATTGTAAAAGAAAGTCGCAGTGCCCAACTGCCCTAACTTCAGGCTAACACTAGACTAAAATCTATAGGCCTGAGGCAGCTATGACTGGTTTTTTGCCTGAATTATAGAATCACAGTTTCCATAGAGATGCCTGTATCGAACCATACACAGACTTGGAATTCATAGAAATTCAAGCTGCCCTGGTGCCTTATGGGACACTCCTTCACACTGAGGTCTTTATTGTTTTAAGTGGCACGGCTATCGCATTGCTCTTCTCCTTTTACTGTGTTCTTTATTTTAGCAGTTGGTGTGTTCACCTTTGCGGGGCTCAATGTGGGTTTTCCTGCCTTTGTGGGGCACCATGCAAAGACTAATTTGCCCAAACAGTGGTGCTCACAAACTATGTGGTCACCAGGCTCTTCCACTACCAGACAACAGTCCTTGAGTTCAGGCCTTTGGAATTATAAGTTCCTCTCTTCTCACTAGTGGGAGTGTCAAAAGGAGAGATGTGCCTGCAGTTCTGTATGTGTTTGTGGAAAGCCCCCACCTCACCACCTCCCAGGGCCACACCTTCCAGGCTCGATTTGTCCCCTGGAGTAGAAACTAGTTTAGTTAGTCCCTATGGGTCACAGAGGCCATTTCAGGGTACCCACAATTCCAATTGGGGATGGCTTTACATTAGTATGTATGCATTCCCACCCCAGGCCACACAAGGCCCTGTCGGCTCCCCAGAGGAGGATCAGTGACCCGCTAGGGATTCCCTCATCATTTTTGATTCCCTCAACTCTTATGGACCCAGAAGAGAACTGGACAAGTGGTGTAGACTTATACAAAAAGCTCAGACTCAGTTGGGCCCAATTACATACAGATTTCTTTATTTGGTGCCTCATAGTGCTCTCCAACCACCAGGTGTGAGATCTTGGGGGGCTCATGGCTACTCAATATATACCTGGATGTTAACTGGTTGATTTTCATACATGTTGTTTTTCCTCCTTCTGTCTAAGCTGGATTTAAGGGACCAGACTTACTTTCCTGTCCTGCCTAGATGGCGCCTGACCTACGTTCTATTAGTTAGGAGCACTCAAGGTCCTCACAGCAGACTGCTCTCCTGCCTTCACTCCAGATACACCTAGTCCTTCAGCCATTATGTAGTGTCAGTGATTCCAACAGGAACCTGCAGTATCCAGTCAAGGGGCACCCACAAACAAGTTCATAGAAGCCCAAAGAGGTCCACTTCCTTCAGGGTTTTCAGCACTTTAACCCCCTAATTGTCCTGAGTTCGAGTCTCAGGGAGCTAGAGCAACTGGCCCTGGAGATAAAGTCCACAAACTTTCTGGCAATACAAGTGGTGTGAATTTGCCACACTCCACAAAAGCGTTCATCGGCCATCCTTGTAGGTCTTCCTCTCGTGAACTTTCTTTCAATCCTTATACTTTATGCAGGATTTACAAATAGATATGAAGAGTTCCAGCTCATGTGAGCCATCTACCCAACTCAATTATGCCACATCAGCTATCTACACTTAAATGATACTTCTAGAGATACCCCAACTGGCTACCCAAGTCCTTGCACAGAAGAAAATATACTATTCCAGACTTTTGCTATCAGAAGCTAAAGAATGGGTCTTAAGTGCCAAGAATGCAAAACAGTGGGGTAGCTATAGCTTTTGCAGCCCAGTGTGGTCCCTGAGTTTGGTGCCCAGTGACAGCCAGTGCAGGTAAGAGTGCTGGAGGAGTCCACATGTGACTAATAAAATGTTTTAAAAAGATAACTTACGTTGCGCTTGCTGGCGCCGTCAAAAAAGTTCAACCCAGGGCACACCGTCCCCCAAGCTATGCCACTGATGCAAAAAGTGGGTGGCTAAAACTCAGGACTTGTTGGACGTGATGCACATTACATAAGTCTATTTGGTACCTATCATGCTCACATTATCTTCTGCAGAATAAATTCTACAACACGTTTGTTTTTCATTCACTGACTCTGATTGGATACCAGAGCCTTTAGTAGGGGTTATGCTGATGGAACTGAGGTCAGTTTACAGAGATTCCCTTCTGTCTTGCATAGGGGTGTCACATAATATTACATTGTACTTTATTGGCTGTCAATGACATGGTTTAACAGTGGGTGATGCAAGAATAACTCTGCCACAATGTTCTCCCTTCTCTCTTGTGTCTACCACCAGGGAGCCTACTTGAACGACTTTCCAGTGTTTAATAGAGTTCTGTATCTTCCACTGTTTGCATATACTGATTAAAGCCTTTCAAACTTCATTCTGAAATTACCATCCATTACAGATCCATGCAGGTTTTTGTGGAAGCCAGTCTGCTCTTGCTAAAAACTCCTATATCTAGAAATCGCTGCTTACTGCTTCATCTCCACCCCAACAGGCCAAGGATGGGTGGATGAATTCCTTACACCGGTGGTTGTCAGGTGCTAGCCTCCTCACACTTGAGGCATGTGACCACAGTGAGCTCTTCAGTACAAGTTGATCTTTCTAGCAGTGTTCTTGTTTGACTGGTTCCTTAATTCCTCAGTTTCTGAACGTAGTTAATTCTTGTTTCCTAAAGGTTATTGATTCCTGAGCTGCAGCTACATTCCTTTTTCTTGAACTAGTGCTACCTGCAGTGCTGCTGTGCTTCCTGATTCCTAGGCCAGCACAATATAAGTGCATTCTTGATCCACGTACTTACCCTCTTTTTGTAGTTACATTTTTCCCACTCCCTGTGTTTCTTTTCATTCACTTTTATGACATCACCATATGTATCAGTTTCACCGACCCTGCATGTATGTCCTTTATATCGGTATATGCAGCCATTATCTGTAACAGTAATTATGATTCAGGAACCTACTGAGTTTAACCATATATATATAGATAGATGTACAGTTACATAGATATATAGGTGTAGATATATAGATATATATATATATATATATAGATAGATAGATAGATAGATAGATAGATAGATAGATAGATAGATAGATAGATAGATAGATAGATAGATAGATAGATAGATAGATAGATAGAAATACACTAACATACAACAAGTAAAACATTACGCCACACACTGACGCATTTCAACACAAAGTACTACTCACATGCTACCTTGAATTGCCCGTATTATCAAGCTCATTATCACCGTTTTATCGGCAGTTTCCTGCCAATAAAACAGCGATAATTTTAACACTGGTCCTTGATATTATGCACCTAAGTTTACTGGTCAAAAAAAAGAGCAATGGGCCATATTTTCAACAAAAGGCGATACGTTATTGCGCTTTTATTGGCAGGAAATTGCTGATAAAGCAGCGATAATGGGCTTGATAATGTGACATTGTGAATAACCATAGCAGCCCAGGTTAACATCAGAACCTGGGCTGCTATGAGAATTTACAAGGGCCTATTACCAAGCCCATTATCGCCGCTTTATCAGCAGTTTCCTGCCGATAAAAGTGGCTATAATGCATCGCCTTTTGTTCATTAATATGCCCCTTCATTTCTAATATAGTATGTAAAACTTTTCTTTTTTTTGTGTAGCAGTTGTACTCTCTATGCATGCGCAGCCTCGTTTCGAAGTCCACGTTTTTTTCTTTAAGTTCAACAAGCAAACCTTTCTTTATTTCAGGTAGTAAATTTGTCGCTTTCTTTTCCCGGGTTGTGTGCGTCATCCGCTGCTGTACTTTTGTAATTTATTAATAATCATATTTTTTCTATATTTATTTGAAAGGTAGTGTTGAGGCACTAAACGTTGATTACGTACTCCGTCCACTGCCATTTAAGTAGTTTTTCACCGTTATTTTTATTATATCTGTTACTTAGAACTCAGTAGTTCTCTCTCTCTCTCCCCTTACACGTCGCGGGGAACGCCACCTTTCTAGGGCAGTAATATGTAAAATGACCTTCCAGCTCCGTGTACTTGCATTGTCTGGGGTTTTTTATTAATGTTGGGAGGGTGGGCTTGATAATACATCCTTGTTAATTCCCATAGAAGGCTATGTTGTGGTGTTCACATGGGCTTCTATGGGAATAACAAGGCCGTATTATCAAGCTGATTATCGCCATTTTATCGGCAGTTTCCTGCCAATAAAACGGGGATAATTTTAACAACGGTCCTTGATAATACGCACCTAAGTTTGCTGGTCAAATAAAAAAGCAATGGGCCATATTATCAACAAAAGGCGTTACATTATCGCCGCTTTTATCGTCAGGAAACTGCAGATAAAGCGGCGATAATGGGCTTGATAATGTGCCCTTGTGAATAACCATAGCAGCCCAGGTTAACATCAGAACCTGGGCTGCTATAGGAATTTACAAGGGCCTATTATCAAGCCCATTATCGCTGCTTTATCAGCAGTTTCCTGCCGATAAAAGCGGCTATAATGTATCGTCTTTTGTTGATAATATGCCCCTTCATTTCTATTATAGTATGTGAAATACCTGTTGTTTTTGCTTTAAATTCGCCGTTTCTGCAGCACCCTCGCTACTCAGCAGATTGCTTGCTGACGTGGGCAAGGTTTCCTAGCTGCCACAACGTGATTGGCCTGTCGCCAGGACACGCCCACTAGCGTAGCCATGCCCCCTTCGACACAAAACGCGCGCTGATCACAAGCGCAGCATTTCTTAGCTCATGCTCTTGAGGCACAGCCGGGAGCAGGGAATAACAACTCTTTTAATCTGCACTGAAATACCTGTTGTTGTTGTTTTAAATTCGCCATTTCTGCAGCACCCTCGCTACTCAGCAGATTGCTTGCTGACGTGGGCAAGGTTTCCTAGCTGCCACGACGTGATTGGCCTGTCGCCAGGACACGCCCACTAGCGTAGCCACGCCCCCTTTGACATGAAACGCGCGCTGATCACAAGCGCAGCGTTTCTTAGCTCAAAGCTCTTCAGGCACAGCCGGGAGCAGAGAATAACAGCTCTTTTAATCTGCACTGAAATACCTGTTGTTGTTGTTTTAAATTCGCCGTTTCTGCAGCACCCTCGCTACTCAGCAGATTGCTTGCTGACGTGGGCAAGGTTTCCTAGCTGCCACGACGTGATTGGCCTGTCGCCAGGACACGCCCACTAGCGTAGCCACGCCCCCTTCGACATGAAACGCGCGCTGATCACAAGCGCAGCGTTTCTTAGCTCAAAGCTCTTGAGGCACAGCCGGGAGCAGGGACAAACAGCTCTTTTAATCTGCACTGAAATACCTGTTGTTGTTGCTTTAAATTCGCCGTTTCTGCAGCACCCTCGCTACTCAGCAGATTGCTTGCTGACGTGGGCAAGGTTTCCTAGCTGCCCCGACGTGATTGGCCTGTCGCCAGGACACGCCCACTAGAGTAGCCACGCCCCCTTCGACACAAAACGCGCGCTGATCACAAGCGCAGCGTTTCTTAGCTCAAAGCTCTTGAGGCACAGCCGGGAGCAGGGACAAACAGCTCTTTTAATCTGCACTGAAATACCTGTTGTTGTTGCTTTAAATTCGCCGTTTCTGCAGCACCCTCGCTACTCAGCAGATTGCTTGCTGATGTGGGCAAGGTTTCCTAGCTGCCACGACGTGATTGGCCTGTCGCCAGGACACGCCCACTAGCGTAGCCACGACCCCCTTCGAACCCCTCCCCCTTCTGCTACAAAGCATGTTCCCCCACCGGAAGCGCAGTGGACGAGCGCAGCGGGCGCTACGAATGCGCGCCGAAGGCTCGCTTAAGGCAAGCTCGTTTGCGCTCGTCCGCGCCGAGGCCGGGCCTAGGGCACCCCCCCCTACCCGCTGCACACCAGCACATGATGTGCTCAGATATAGCAGGGAAACACTCATGCTACTGAATACACAGGCAGATAAAATTGAATGCCCACGCCTACTCCCTCACGCAGTACACCAGGAAGACAAAGCTTGCTCTCACTGCCAAGCTCGGATTCGTCACATTAATCCCCTCCCCCCCAAATCAATCCTGATGCCGTATCCAAGCCCTGACAACACCATGACCCATTCCCCATCAGCCCAAGTAGGAGCTAAACGCAGCACCAAAGGGAAATTAATCAACAGACTTTTAAATGTCCGCTCCCTTCCGAAACACTTTACTGAAATACAGCTACTGATTGAGACTAATAAACTCGACATCTTGTTCCTAACCAAGACATGGATGGCTGAAGGAACAGAATCAGAGCTAGGCATTGCATGTCCAGACGGGTTCAAGATCATTCAGAAACCCAGACCCTCAGGTCGAGGAGGAGGCCTGGGGATCATTTTTAGGGAACAACTTAACATCACTACCCTGGACATTGACACCATCTCCTGTGTAGAAATCCTCGGGATTTCCATAAAATATGATTCTGAACACTGCCTCACGGCCCTTGTATGTTACAGGTCTCCGGGGCATTTCAAAGCCTCACAACAGCAGGAATTAATCACGGTTATAAATAATATGTCAATCTCCCACAACAGGCTGCTGATACTGGGCGATTTCAACATATGGGACAATGAACAACTACGTGCAGCTTTGCACAATATTACTCAATCCTGCCACAATCTAGGGCTGAAACAGTGGATAAACACCTCCACACATATACTGGGAAACACTCTAGATCTTATCTTTGCGGCAGAAGACCTACTGACCCTAGACACTATCCTTCCAGTAGTTTGGTCAGATCACTACCTCATCAGGTTCAAATCCCACATCCCGTCCAACACAGGAGCTACGATTTCGCAAGTCAAAACTTTCGTAGGTCGAGACTGGAAGAACTTGTTGAAGAGGAAAGAGGAGGGAAAGCTCGACCTACGCCAGGTTGGGGCCTCGTTCAAATTAGAGAATGATGTCACCGCAAACTATCTTTCCTTTCTCCAAGAAACCACAAAAAAACTCGACGCCGTCATCCCGCTGAAAACAATCACAAAAAGGGGAAAACCCTCCGCCCCCTGGTACACGGAGAAACTAAGAGAACTAAAAAATACCTGCAAAAAGGCGGAGAAGCTCTGGAGAAAAAACTATTCAGACCAGGAGAAAGTACGATGGAGGCTTACTATCTCACAATACAAGAAGGAAATAATCACAGCCAAATCCAACTATTTTGCTGAGGTTATCCTCAAAAGCTCTAATAAATCCCGGGATACATTTAGGCTCATCAAAGAGCTTTCCCACCCCGCCTGTGCTAATAGCCAAATCAACCCTCACAAGAACTCTGCAACGACCTAGCAGTGTTCTTCCAAGATAAAATCAGCACAATTGTAGAGGGATGAATAGTAATCCTATCTCCCCACTGCTAGACAACAGCATCCCAACAAATAAAGACGGAAAGGCGGATCCTGATACGTACCCCCTCTCAAATGCCACCCTGGAAAACTTTATGATTCCTTCGGAACAGGAATTCATCACAACAGCCCTCCATACGTCCTCAGGCTCTCCTCTAGTCCCTCTTCCCCATAGAATAGCCAAGAAATTCGAGGATGACGTTTTACCAGCCCTGCACCACCTATGTAATCAATCTCTGCACACAGACTCCGTTCCCAAAGACTGGACACTAGCGATCGTCACCCCGCTATTAAAAAAACCTAATCTGGACCCAAACTGCCAAAAGAACTACCGACCCATATCCGTATTACCATATCCTATAAAAATCATAGAGAGATGGGTCAGTAGAGCTCTAGCCCTCTTCCTAGAAACCAACAACATCTTGTAAGAGGAGCAGTTTGGCTTCAGACCAGTTCATGGAACGGAGTCAGCCCTGCTGACAGTTATGGATGACCTGCGAATGAGGGCGGACAGGGGAGAATCAGCAACTCTGATTCTGCTTGACCTGTCCGCCGCATTCGATACGGTGAACCACAGCATCCTGATTGAAAGATTAAGGAACATCGGAGTCAGAGGGGTCGCGCTCGACTGGTTCCGCTCCTACCTGACGGACAGGTGGCAGGCAGTATCTATCCCTCCCTACCAATCTGTGTTCACGAAAGTCCCGCACGGAGTCCCACAGGGGTCTGCCATCAGCCCCATACTCTTTAATATTTACATGCAACCCCTGATGCGGATCATCAAAAATGATAAACCAAGAGCGGTACCAATATTGCCACGTTACTTATGTGCTGGATCCCGGGTGATCACTCGAATAACTGAATTAGGCAGTAATTCTCAATGAACCATATTTCAAACTGAATCAGTTTTGTTTTATTTTTTAACTTAAATGCATGTATCAATTCAATGTGCAATTTTTTGTTACGCGTTTCGATAACCCCTGGTTGTGGGGAAATCTCATCAGGACCGTATGCCTGCGAATGGAGAACGAGATTGGGTCAGGTGGGGGGACAAAACCAACTTCCTCACAACGCTACAGTGGGAATAGAGAAAACTAATCATACCTCTCAGTAGCTGGCTTTGCTTTTGTGGTTGTCACTGTGGGCAAAAAATGAGGTGGATTTAAGCCTCTAAAGTGAAAACGCCAGAGGGGCAATCATTCAATCTTAGCAAAAACATTCACTCGTGTCTACTTACATCGTATTACGCCTACTGCGGCTGTTTATTGAACTGGGAGAAAATTCAGGTGGAAGCAGGTAGCTGAGGGGTAAGAGGGAATAGTTTTAGAATTTGGGGGGAACAACTTGATTCCATTGTCGTAATCGTTTGAACAAGGCGACTTACTGTTAATTGCTTAGCGCAGGGAGTTCACGGGTGTCTCAGTCTGTATTGAGCGAATCAATAACGTGCTCCGGTCTCCTGTAAGTGTAAGGGAGCTGGTGTCAGGTATCCAGATTGGTTGTGAAGATCGCCTCACTTGCGATGTTTCTCTGACATGTACAAGCGTTTACCTGTTAGCGTCGTGTCCGCTGTCTAACTCGGGGGGTCTGCGCTCTTCGATCTCTGTTCGTTAGTCCAGTGACCGGCACCTTCCAGTCGGTAAACTTGCTCTCGCGTTCGGTTGTTTTAACTCACTTCCTGATTACCCGGGGATTATGGGGATTGTAGTTTTTTCGCCCGTTGTCATGGAGACGGGCCGCGTTTTGAATTTGAGTGTATGGGGCCGTGGTTCACGGTCTCTGTGGGAAACAGCAGTCTGAATCTCGGTCTCTTCATTATCATCAACATTTTACAGGCGGTAAAGCTCGGAGAGTTCATTAAGGCCGTTTATTGCAGAGTTGAATTTGACTATCAGCATTGCTTCAGTGTGTGACAATTTCTCTTCCATGTCACCACCTCTGGTTGATGATAATGAAGAGACCGAGATTCAGACTGCTGTTTCCCACAGAGACCGTGAACCACGGCCCCATACACTCAAATTCAAAACGCGGCCCGTCTCCATGACAACGGGCGAAAAAACTACAATCCCCATAATCCCCGGGTAATCAGGAAGTGAGTTAAAACAACCGAACGCGAGAGCAAGTTTACCGACTGGAAGGTGCCGGTCACTGGACTAACGAACAGAGATCGAAGAGCGCAGACCCCCCGAGTTAGACAGCGGACACAACGCTAACAGGTAAACGCTTGTACATGTCAGAGAAACATCGCAAGTGAGGCGATCTTCACAACCAATCTGGATACCTGACACCAGCTCCCTTACACTTACAGGAGACCGGAGCACGTTATTGATTCGCTCAATACAGACTGAGACACCCGTGAACTCCCTGCGCTAAGCAATTAACAGTAAGTCGCCTTGTTCAAACGATTACGACAATGGAATCAAGTTGTTCCCCCCAAATTCTAAAACTATTCCCTCTTACCCCTCAGCTACCCGCTTCCACCTGAATTTTCTCCCAGTTCAATAAACAGCCGCAGTAGGCGTAATACGATGTAAGTAGACACGAGTGAATGTTTTTGCTAAGATTGAATGATTGCCCCTCTGGCGTTTTCACTTTAGAGGCTTAAATCCACCTCATTTTTTGCCCACAGTGACAACCACAAAAGCAAAGCCAGCTACTGAGAGGTATGATTAGTTTTCTCTATCCCCACTGTAGCGTTGTGAGGAAGTTGGTTTTGTCCCCCCACCTGACCCAATCGCGTTCTCCATTCGCAGGCATACGGTCCTGATGAGATTTCCCCACAACCAGGGGTTATCGAAACGCGTAACAAAAAATTGCACATTGAATTGATACATGCATTTAAGTTAAAAAATAAAACAAAACTGATTCAGTTTGAAATATGGTTCATTGAGAATTACTGCTTAATTCAGTTATTCGAGTGATCACCCGGGATCCAGCACATAAGTAACGTGGCAATATTGGTACCGCTCTTGGTTTATCATTGTTCTGGTGAGGCTTGTCCTTATTGCCAGTTAGCCCAGACCCTGTATATGGTGCGGATCATCAAAAGCCATGGCAACAGCGTGACAAACTATGCAGACGACACCCAGCTGATAATCTCGCTGGATGGAACTCGAGCAAGCTCAATGGAAACTTTCCACACCTGTATGCTGGACATGTCTCTCTGGCTCAGTCAAAACTCACTAAAATTCAACAGTGAGAAAACTGAAATACTACATTGCACAGTAGGAAAAATCCCCAAAAGTCTACCGCCAGATTTCTGGCCTCAATCGCTAGGGGACTCGCCCACCCCAGTGAGCTCTGTAAAAAACCTTGGAGTCACTATCAATAAAAAAACTAAGCCTAGAGACCAACGTCAACAAGCAGGTAAGCTGCTGTTTCGCCTTATTAAGAGGACTCCGAAGACTGCTACCTCTCCTGCCCCCACAGACCAGAGCGGACATAGTCAGGAGCACTATCCTCAGCCACCTGTACTACTGCAATGCTCTCCTGCTGGAATCCCCTGCCTATCTCATCTTCAGACTCCAGAGTGTCCAGGCAGCTGCAGCCAAACTGGCACTCTCCCGTGAACGTAGATCTTCCACCACTCTTGCCCTGGCTGACCTACATTGGCTGCCCATACACCAAAGGATCTGCTTCAAATCCCTATGTATTGTTTTCAGGGCAGTTCATGGGCTAGCCCCTCGACCACTCCAGTACAAATTTAAGTGGTATGAGCCCAGCCGGTCTCTTCGATCCTCATCCTTGATCTTCATCAGTATCCCCAGGACCAAGAAAGCCACCTGTGGTGGACGAGCTTTCGGCATTGCTGCAGCCCACTTATGGAATAAACTCCCCTTGGACATCAGAAAAACTAATGATCTCCTGACCTTTCGGAAAAAGGTGAAAACTTGGCTTTTCCCAAAAAATCCTCCTAAAACCCTTCTAAAAAATTAAATCTACCCGGTTCAGTATCTCGCTCATGCTCCTGTCCCCACAAAGCTTTAGCTATGTACCTAAGCGCCAGGATGCCCGTAGGGTTACAGAGTGCTCTACTAAGCATGGGCAAATTTTGCGAATCTCGCGTTCGCGAATTTTGCGGATTTGCGAACTCGCAATCCGCAAAATCCGTGAATTCTCGCGAATCTGCGAATTTTTTTTTTTTTGTGTTCGCGCGGGTTTCTGCCAGTTCGCGAGGGTTTTGTACAATGTCGCAAATTGCGAACTTACCTGTCGGGTCGCAAGTTTCGCGAACTTGTTGTTTCTACGTGTCCAGCCTGTTTGGGACACTCTTCTTCATCACTGCCACTCTCTGTCACCACTGCCACTCCCTGACTACTCATGCCACCCTCTGGCCCACCCATGCCACCCTCTGTTTCATCACAGCGCCCTCTGGTTGTCCAGTCAGTGTACATTATTATGGCAACGCAAGCACACCTTCTCTGCCTCAAGTGACCTGAATTAATTTGGGGCTGATTAATGTGTCACAGAATATTTTTTTAGCTGGCACCTGCTTCCTTAGTGCTTCCTGATTAGTGATCTTTTGCACTTGCTAAGTGCTTTCATTGTTGCAAAATTAGTTACAACACCTGCCCTGCCCCAACTGACAATAATGAATTAGGGGCTGATTAATGGATTTGAACTTCCAGCCTGGCTCCTGCTTGTCTCCCTTAGCTGTAATTCAGGACCTTTGTGGCATATGTGTAACTATTCTGAGGTTCAGAGCAGGGTCACATAATAGTTGCAACTGGCAACTGAACTCTGGAGGGGCCCCTCAGGAAGCTCTACAGGAAATGGCTACTAATGATGAGCCTGAACTTTTGAACCTGGTAAGTAGTTTCAGTTTTGCTAAGATCGTATTTCTGCAATTTTGCACTTATTCGCGGGGCGCGAACTCACGCGAACAGTGCGAACAGTGCGAGCAAAATCCGCTGCTCGCGGATTTGCGGATTTTGCAGGAGATTCGCAAATCTCGCGGATTGCGAATTTACCTAAAATCCGCAAAATCCGCGAGCGAAACGGATTTTCCGCCCATGCTTATGCTCTACAAATGCTATAAATAAATAAATAAATAAAACTTTCCTTTTTTTTGTGTAGCAGTTGTATTCCTACGCACGCGCAGCCTCGTTTCGAAGTCCACATTTTTTTCTTTTTCTTCAAGTTCAACAAGCAAACCTTTCTATATTTCAGGTAGTAAATTTGTCGCTTTCTTTTTCCGGGTCGTGTGTGTCATCGGCTGCTGTACTTTTGTAATACATTAAAATTCATATTTTTTATATATTTATTTGAAAGGTAGTGTTGAGGCACCAAACGTTGATTACGTGCTCCGTCCACCGCCATTTTAGTTGTTTTTCATTGTTATTTTTATTATATCTGTTACTACGAACTCAGTAGTTCTCTCTCTCTCTCCCTGTACACGTCTCATGGAACGCCACCTTTCTAGGGCAGTAATATGTAAAATGACATTCCAGCTCCAGGTACTCACATTGTCTGGGGTTTTTTATTAATGTTGGGAGGGTGGGCTTGATAATACGTCCTTGTTAATTCCCATAGAAGCGCATATTCTGGTGTTAACATGGGCTTCTATGGGAAATAACAAGGCCGTATTATCAAGATCATTATCG
Organism: Lissotriton vulgaris; assembly: GCF_964263255.1. Lineage (NCBI taxonomy): Eukaryota > Metazoa > Chordata > Amphibia > Caudata > Salamandridae > Lissotriton > Lissotriton vulgaris. The sequence continues at coordinate 507,103,879 of NC_141694.1, forward strand.
CTGTTTTATCAGCAGTTTCCTGCCAATAAAGCGGCGATAATTTTAACACCGGTCCTTGATAATATGCACCTAAGTTTACTGGTCAAAAAAAAGAGCAATGGGCCATATTATCAACAAAAGGCGTTACATTATCGCCGCTTTTATCGGCAAGAAAGTGCCGATATAGGGGCGATAATGGGCTTGATAATATGCCCTTATGAATAACCATAGCAGCCCAGGTTAACATCAGAACCTGGGCTGCTATGGGAATTTACAAGGACCTATTATTAAGCCCTTTATCGCCGCTTTATCAGCAGTTTCCTGCCGATAAAAGAGGCAATAAAGTATCGCCTTTTGTTGATAATATGCCCCTTCATTTCTAATATAGTATGTAAAACTTTCCTTTTTTTTATGTAGCAGTTGTACTCTCTACTTTATTACAGGCAGTAAATTTGTCGCTTTCTTTTCCCGGGTCCTGTATGTCATCTGCTGCTGTACTTTTATAATATATTAAAAATCATATTTTTTCTATATTTATTTGAAAGGTAGTGTCGAGGCACCAAACGTTGATTACGTACTCCGTCCACCACCATTTTAGTCATTTTTCATCGTTATTTTTATTATATCTGTTACTTAGAATTCAGTAGTTTTCAATCCTAGTCTTGAATATCTTACTATAGTATTTCAACATTATTTTTATTGTGGACCATCATACCCCTCTCCCACAAAATAAAAGAAGTATGTAGTTTTTTTAATTAACTTTTATTAAATCAATAAATGTAAACGTAACTGAATTATAACTATATTAGAAGCAACTAGAAAAGTAACTTTTACACCAAACATTATTATAAACAAATTGTTAAATGGATTCCAAAAGATGTCCGATTGGCAATCTGCAAAACAAAAAAGAAAATTAGAGTTTAGAAATATGTACATGTGAGTAAATGAGCAGTTTTACATGTGCATTGTGCCTCGTACATTTCAGTTCTGTTATACTGCCGCATTCAAGTGGTGTCTATATGGAAGTGGCTACTGCGTTACTGACGCCCGTTATGCCGACTTATTTCTAATGCATTGCTATGAAGGCTTTGTAGATCTAGGCCTCTGTGCTTACCATTGTATAAACCTTGTGGCTAAACATTTCAGGCAGTTGAATTCACAACTTGTTTTGAACAATTCTTCTACACGTCCAAGCAGACAGCAGTGAGGTTTAAGAGAGAAAGAGAAATGACGTCACAGAGAGTGGGAGAGAGCAAGAGAGAGAAAACAACATTAAAACTGTGTCGCAGAGTCTGGAGTTTAGATTTTCTCTTGAAAAGTCAGACGTAGATTTACAAGCTCCTTGCGTCACTTTACCCATGTTAAAAGTGACTCAAAAGTGGCGTAATAAGGTTGTGGATCTGTTTGTCAGACTGTTGTAACCTATTTGTTGTCACTTCTTGGAGGTAATTATAGATTTTACAGAGAAGCTGCTGTACACTACGCACTCCGGGCCATAATATCAAGCCTGGGTGACAAAATTATCGCCACTTTATTGGCAGGAAAGTGCCATTAAAGTGGTGATAATGGGTTTGATAATATGCTCTATGGAATTCCAATCGAAGCTCATGTTAGATGCCTTTCACTTCTACACTCAACAAACTCGTAACCAGAGTACAAAATTTAATATATAAAACACCCTACCACAACTAGTTTTTCAAACGCATTGTACAATAAAATGCGTCACAAAATAGGTCACATACATGATGACTCTATAACATCACATAGAAAAAAGAAGGCCACTCTTACGCTACCAGGAAAACACAACAAAAGTACAAGGCCCAAACTCCCATTGTAGTGATTTCTTAGTTGCAGGTCTAGTTGTCATATCGACACACACACTCCCTCATGGCTGGTATACACCCACACCACACTCATTCAGCGCATCACTCACTACACATGTGACCCTATCTATAAAAAAGACGGAGCGCATGTGTTGTACGCCATTTTATAGTTGTTCCCAAAGCACCGAGCAAAGGGCCCACTACCACATGAGTGGCCTCTTTGGTCACTGAGTTACTGGTGCCCGAAGCACTGAGCGGGTGAAGAACCTGCGGTGATGATGATGATGGGAGCACGAGTATGTCGTGAGCCATAGAGGTATCAAGACTCGGCAACACGTATGAGACATCTTTGTTGAAGATCGCGACTACATCATGAAGAAACTCATTTCCACAAAAGGTGAGCAGTGACACTTGAGTACCCATGAGAAGGAGTCAAAGGGTTGTAGCTGACTGCATACAAAAATGCGACTTAATATTTTAGACGAACGCACTCCTATATAATGTATTAATTTACATATTTAATTTTTTTTCCAATAGCTGTAACGTTTTTATAATCGCTGAAATGTCCTGAATATATACACACAACTCAGTTTACGATGACTAATCAAAATGTCCTTTTGTTTCCTTCAGCAAACATCCTTCATAAGCAACCACGGCCTACCGAGCAACAGCAATGGAATAGTCTGCAACGTATTGAATATGTTTTGACGTATAGAAGCAGAGTTCAAGTTGAGTGGTGAACTCCGGTGGCTGCACTGTTTATACAAGGTAAGCACAGCAGCCTACATATACAATGCCATCATAGCAATGCATTAGAAATAAATCAGCATATTTACAATGCTGTTATGCCACTTTTGTGTCAGTAAAGCAGTAGGCACTTCAATATAGACAGCACTTGAACGCGGCACTACAACAAGTAAAATGTTACAGGTACACTGCACTCGTAAAACTATAGTGTTGCCTTTATTTGTGAAAGGAGATAGGGCCATGTTATCAGTCCTTGGCGACAAAATTATCGCCACTTTGTAGAAGTATATATATTTTTTTCTATTTTGTATTCTATCATAATTGTGATGACTTTTCTGCTTTAGAGTGCAGTACTATATTATTTTATAAAATGTATAACAAACTGTTGAAATCATATTTGAAATTAGAATGTAAGCATGTAAGCTGCTCTCTGTGAGGAATAGCAATGCTGGCTCCCGCAGGAAGTGGGGACTGGGAGCCGGCCGGGATTGTGGAGGCCTTGCGGCTGTTCCCACGGTCCGCAACGTTAAATTTGAGCCCCGGGGGATGGGCTCATCGGGAATCCACACTGTAAGCATCTTGAAGAGAGGTCTGGATGCACTATTAAGGTCTCTGTAAATGAAGTGGCAGTTTGAAAAGTGAGATTTTTTCTAAAATGGTGGACAACATGCAGTTTTGAAAAAAGAAAAGGATTTATTAGTTGTTCGAGAACATTCTGCACTAAGCTACGATGAATGGATCTGTGTCTTAAAAGGCTGATTCCTATTGGTTAAGAATAAGTGTTAGCAAAAAACTTTACATAAAATAAGCTGGTATATTCTCAAGTGAAGCATACTTGCTGTTTTAATTTGCAACAATGTATGATGAACTTTTCACCTGTGTGCTGAGTTAGGTGTTCCCTGAAGTGTTTCTATGGTAACTGGCAGATTGTGTAATGGAGGAAGGGTTGAAAGTTTTGTCAGTTGGAAAGGGTACAAAAGTTCAAGCAATATAAATGTGTTTCGTTTTGAATTTAATGTGGGAATAAATGTGATTTTTTATTTATTTGTATATGTGTTTAGATCGAGTGTGTAGTTTGATCTGAAAAGTTTGCTATTTGCCATAGGACTTCCTGATCCCGTGGGACTGCTTAGGGGGATTTACAATGATGTCCAAGTTCAACATTTTTGATGGCCTTTGTTGAGCCTTTGATGGCCCTGGGGAGCACCGTCTTCGAGGGTCGGCTCTTGTAGTGTTAAGGGTGCCTATTCATGGGAGTCTGCTGCTTGCTATGGTTGGGTAAGAGTTCTCTTTGAAGTAGGAAAGCAGATTGTTTTTTGTCTGAGAGAGCAGCAGGCCCAGCTCCAGGAATTTTTATTTGGGTGGGCCAAGGGCGCATTCGGGTGGGCCACTGCGGGCCCAATTTGTTGCTTCTGGAGGTAGCCTACAAGCCCTAGATTACAACATATGAACTTGCAAACAGGCAGCATGAGACAACGGATTGCTTCTGTGTGTCCCCAGAGCATGTGGAGAGTTATTTGAAAGTAAGATCAATGTCTGGACCTAACTGCAAACCCTCAAATTACAGCTGGCCAGCAGTAATAGCAATGGCTGGACCTAACTGCAAACCCTCGAATTCCAGCTCCCTGGCTTCAACACAAGTACTTGAATACGAAGCGTATTATGAAGCATCCAAGATTAAAGAAGTCCCTATTACTACACGAAAGTCTTGACACCATTGCACTAGAAAGGCTGGCAATTTACTCAATGCAATTTGCCCAACACTTATTACTCTGCACAAATGTAACTTTATACATTTTATTTTCTTGTCATTTTTTTGCAAAGTACTTTCATAGATAAAAATTCTTGAAAAACAGTAACACCTTTGAAAACTCCCTTACAAATTCATCCATGCATAGGTTTGCCGTGAGCTCTTACTCATGTGCTAAAATAGTCAAATTCTGTTTCCAATCACGACTCATTATGCGTCGGAAAGGTGTGAGGACGCGGGATAGGTTTGAAAAGGAGCTCTCACAGGCTGCCGCTGAAACCCCTATATCCAGCGCAGATACATACATTTCATGAAGTGCTGGGAAAGCTTCAGCATAATCACATACCAGTTGACAAATGGTGGCAACATCTGCACCATCTGGGACTTTCTTTTGTAAGATTGGTTTTGAAACAGTTAGTTCTGCTGCAAGAGTCACTTAAGGTTTGAGCCAGATGCCTGGTTCAGCTCAAGGTCCTAGTTGATCCTCGTGCTCCAAAACAAGCCTAGCTTTCATTTTGCTTCTGCCTGCTGCCCAGGCTGTAATGTCATATGCAAAGTATGAAAAGTAAAGCATTAATCTGTAATGCAAAACAGGAGATTGAGACACCTATCTATTGACTGAATTGCACAATGTGAAACTACAAAACCTGGGATCAATCCTGGCTTCCATGCTTGACCCAATTGTGTGATCCAAGCCAAATCTTTATTTCCAAGAGCCTCCTTTATTCATCATCACATAAGAGTGCACCTTCAAATACATGTGTTCTAGCTGTGCACCATAGAAAACACCTTTTCTGTTTAATGTAGTCTACTATAGTAATGCTTCTTCTGCACTAAGAATCTAAGCCACAAGTAGGTCAAACATAGCAGCTGGCCTTTTAGTTCAGATTTGATTAATACAGAAATGGCACTGGAGGCAAGAATCCTAGTTGATGTGCACCGAGTGAACTGTGAGTGAGGTTTAACAAGTGAGTATTTAAAAGTTCAAAAACAGTAGGGCAATAATCAGCCTGGAGGCAGTTTTCAAGACGGCAAAGCAGGAGTACTACAAGTCACCATTTAAATGTAATGTAAAGGACTTTAGTGATTATTAATGCAGAAATAGCAGGGCTGCAAATCAGGACTAAGGTGCATTGTAAAAGCTCAAGAATCCAGAAGTGCAGGATCTCTATTTTCGTAGTACTTATTTGCCCCAGAGAAGTGTAGTACTCTCTATTGAGAGTAACTATTTGCTCCTGAGAACATGCAGTAATCTCTTTCCGGGGAATCTATTTGCTCCTTAGAAGTGCTGGTACTCTCTATGCAGAGAACCTATTTCCCCCAGAGAAGTGACGTTACCCCTCTGGAAAATCTCTTCTACATTTAAGAAAGGACTTTTTTAATACTGAAGAGATTTCACAGGCAGTATGCTGTATAATTTACAGTGCAAACTTTCAGTACTCAGCTTGTTGCCAGGGTCTTTGAACCAAGCCAAACAGATTGCTCAACTGCCTCGGCTCTTCCTGTTAAATTGTTGTCCCACCCACCCCTAGAGATGGGCCCATATATCTAGCAAGGCCTACTTCAGGGCCCTTCTTTATCTCCCCTTAGTCTTACAATGCCCAGTAAAATGCATTATTTTGCAAATCTTTCTAATCGTTAACACTCTCAAAAAGTGTTTTGTTCCCCATGTAAGGTCCCTTTGATGGGAAGAGGAGGTTTCTGGGGTGGGAGTATCAGGCAAGTAACACTACTCAGCCTCCCTCATTGCCAGCCTTCAGAGAGAATCTCTCTACATTAATACATCCACCTGACCCACACTCTGCAGCACACTCCCTTCAAGGCCTGATTATCAATTTTCTACCATCCCTCTACCGTGCACCTTATCTCACAGCTAACCTTGGTCCCCAGCCCCATATCAGCCACCACCCGGCTTCATGTTCCTTATTCCCACTAAATAAACATTAGTAAAATCACCTTCAGACTCAAAACCATGAATATAACAGTAAATATAATTAGCACACATTTTAAAAATATGTTACACTGTGACCCTAATGACCCAACTGCTTATTAAATAAGCAAACACAGAAAGGCCATTACAGGGTCTATTTTAGCGCTGGTGCAAAAGTATTTATTGGCGTCCAACCACTGACCTCTTTCTCGGTAGACACCTTTACTACCACTCTGCAACAGTGCACTTCATCTCTCCAAAGCCCCTCCCCATGATCTCCTCCTCTGACATCCTCAAAAATACCCTCCACCAGCGCCCCTCATTGCTCCATAGCCCCTTCCCCCATTGACCTCCTCCCCTGATTCCCTCACTGCCACACTCCTCTTCAGACTTCCTCCCTTACACCATCCACCAGTGCCCCTCATACCTCCATAGCCCCTTCCCCCATTGACCTCCTCCTCTGAGTTCCTAACTGTTACCCTCTACCAGTGCCCCTCATTGCTCCAAAGCACCTCCCCTTATGACCTCCTCTGCAGATTCCCTCATTGCCACCCCCTCCCAGACTCCCCGACTACCACCAGTGCCCCTCATCACTTCAAAACCCCATGACCTTCACCTCATGACCTCCTCCTCGAGCTTCCTCCCTACAACCCTCCACCAGTGCCCCTCATTGCTCCAAAGCCCCTCCCCCCTCATCGCTCCATAGACCCTCCCCCATGACCTCCTCCTCAGAGTCCCACCCTCCTCCTCAGAGTCCCTCCCTACCACCCTCCACCAGTGCCTGTCATCACTCCAAAGCCCCTCCCCCATTACCTCCTCCTCAGATTCCCTCACAAACAACCTCCACCAGTGCCCCTCATCTCTCCGTATCTCCACCCCCCCAGGACCTCCTCCTCAGATTACCTCATTGCCGCCCTCCACCAGTGCCCCTCATCTCTCCAAAGCCCCACCCCCATGATGTCTCCCTCTGATTCCCTAATTGCCACCCTCCAACAGTGCCCATCATCTCTCCGTAGCCCCTCTCTCATATGCATTTTATTTGTTGTATAGCGCTACTCATAGTGTAGGGTGTCACAGTACTGTACATCACACACACTATGCAGGGACAATGATTCATAAAAATATGCAAATCAGCCTATAGGGAATGTCACATGAGGATTACCAGGTGTAGGAATCACATGTCATCCCTGCTGCTGGGGAATATGTTTTAAGAGTGTTGGGTCTGGAGAAGCACACACACAGGATTTAAAGCATACCCCAGATGTTGGCTTTACTGATTAGAATGTATATCTGGCCAAACTCTTTTTTGCAACATTAGAATAATAAAAAAGACTGGGAAAATTCGAACTAAGTAGCAATACAAAAACAAACAAAAAAAATCTAATTATACCATTCTGGTTTGAATGCAGGTCTTTGATGACAATCCATAGGTCACTGTCCTATTTTAGGATTGTAACTTCTGAACTGCAAATATTCAAAGGATCTCTGTGACAAAGGCAGTAACCCACTGAGCTATCCAGGTTAACTGCAGTTCCTCTGCATTTAAAAACTACAAGCAGACAAAAGATTGCTCACCAGCAGTATATTAATCCCCAGAGTTATCTGGACATTTAGTTGCTGTGCATCCTTGGCAGAACAAGTCATAAATGATAATGATACGATTTAAGCAAACGATTTAAATGAAGTATACGTGGCACACAAAGATTGTGTCTTGCTCAGTGGTTTAAAAACACAACAATAGCCACACAGTCTCTTATCTGCTAATTATGAACTCTGCACAGCCCGATCTGATAAGCAGCTCAATGATTCAGTAAGGTCAGGAAAATGAATCCGCAAAAACAAACTCCTCTTCACCAGCTGAAAAGAATGTAGTATCCACACAGCAGGACGGTACACAAATCCAGTGCCAACGAAAGGATTTGTCCCTTTCGCCATGCCCCAATTGTACCTGCACGAGTGGGCTGAGACAAAGCCCACCTTTCCAATAGGAGATCCGTGATTGGGAGTGCGAGCCCAGGCCCAATCACACAACTTCTAAATAATGAAGAAAAATAACGTTCAGAGAATGTTTTAAATTGCAGTGGCCATTTTCTGCTGGCCTTGCTAACGTCACTGCCAGGGCCCAGGTTTATGTTTGGGTGGGCCAGGCCGATGTTTGGGTGGACCTGACCCACCCGTCCCACCCGCTAGAACCGGGCCTGGAGAGCAATATGTAAGGTAGTTTCTCTGACCAAAAGCAATTCTGGCTCCCAAATGATGCAGGGAGGCGGCAGGTACCGTGGTGAATTTGGGGCTCTACCCACGGTCTTAAACGTTATATTTGAGACTTGGTGGATGGGGTGTCCGGTGATTGTAAAAAATGAGTGATGTATGCTATTTATTTTTTTACGGTATATTTATTGTGCGCGTACAGTGTGAATTTTGAAAGTTGTTCCATAAGCGTACGTAAGCAAGAAAAATTAATTAAAAATAAATCTTTTACAGATATTTATCAAGTTTATGTGTGTATATCTTTGTTGCTTGTAATGAGACGTTTTTGCTTTATTGGTACTTATAAGTAAGTGCTTATCCATAGTCTAAATTTGTTGAGGAGCAATGTTTTATACAGCCCTGATTTTTTGACCTCCGTTGACAGTTGACTTTTGCATGATCTGTTGGGGGTAGGGTGGAAAGTTAAATCAATAGAAATGTGTGTTTTGTTTTGAATTAATGTGTGCAGGATTTTAATTGGTTATTTATATGTATGTATGTATGTGTAAAATGAGAGGGGAAAATGTTCCATTTTACGGTTCTGTTGCAAACACGGAACTAGAGAGATTCTGTACAAGAATATCCACTGTGTCAGTGGCATTCTTCATAATCTACAAATCAATTTGAAAGGTGAGTTGATAAGTTGTATGGGAGTGTGTGCGGTGCATCTTTGTACATTAAGGAATTATGGAGTATATCAAGACAGGCAATATTATTATTGCCGCTTTATGGGTAGAAAACTGTTGATAAAGTGGAGATAATGTTATCGCCTGTCTTGATAATATGACCCTATATTCGTCCGTTGTTAAACGTTTTATAGTAGTAAATATGATTTGCTATAATGCATGCTGTTATGTTTTTTTGTTTAATATTAGTTTGTGCGTCTCTGTACATTAACTGCCGGTAAAGCGGTGATAATGGTCTTGATAATATGTCCTTGTGAATTGCCGTAGAAGCCCAGGTTAACACTAGAACCTGGACTGCTATTTCCTGCCGAAAAAAAGCGTTGATAATGTATCGCCCTTTACTGATAATATGGCACTGACAGGCATATTATCAAGGACCAGTGTTAAAATTATCGACGTTTTATGGGCAGGAAACTGCCGATAAATCGGCGAAAATGTTCTTGATAATACGCCCTTGTTAATTCCCATAGAAGCCCATATTCTGGTGTTAACATGGGCTTCCATGGGAATTAACAAGGGCGTATTATCAAGCCCAGACACGGCCCGTGGAGGGAGTTGTGGTGGGGCAGGCGGGGTGGGGAAGGGACAGGGTGGGGGTGATAAACAACGGACTCTGGATGATTGTAGGTAAGTAAACAATTAAATTAATAAAACGAATTTCGGGCCATATTATCAACAACATAAGGCGATCCATTATCGCCGGTTTTATCGACAGGAAACAGATAAAGCGGCGATAATGGCCTTGAATAATATGTCCTTGTGAATTCCCATAGCAGCCCAGGCTAACACCAGAACCTGGGCTGCTATGGGAATTTACAAGGGCCTATTATCAAGCCCATTATCGCCGCTTTATCAGCAGTTTCCTGCCGATAAAACCGGCGATAATGTATCGTCTTATGTTGTTGATAATATGCCCCTTCGTTCCGTGTACTACATCGCATTTTGCGATGCAGGGTGCGCTACGAAATTCGGGGCATATTATCAAGGACCGGTGTTAAAATTATCGCTGCTTTATCGTATTCGTAGCGTATGCTGAGAATGATTAGCAGTAGAAACTATGGTGCAATCGCTCTCTCATTGTCAAATCAGAGCAAAGGGCGCGCTATGAGAATAGTTAGAAGTGATCTCTTATTGGTGTTCCGATTCAGCTGTGTGGCTTATTGTGCGATGTTAGCAGGCATTGCTTACATGATTACGGTAACTGAGCGTGTGGTTTGCGATATAAAAGTTGTGTTTACTCCTCAATATGGGAAGCTGGATGTTTCCATCTGGCCATCGATTCCGACCTTGAAAGAAGAGTCAACCAAATGAGCCGTATAAGAGCGCTATTGTCTCAAAAAGAGGTCGCTCTTACTTCTGCTAGAGAAACATTTGTCCTTCATGTAGCAAACACCTGCACAGAAGTGTATGCTTTATTAAATACAGACGTGGCCCGGAATTTTAGGGAGTTAATTTAGACTATCTTTAATGTGTCCTCGAGTAGGGGGTTAGCTTACTTTTTTAAAGTTATAAGCATTGGCCTTGTGACTTCTGTAGAAACTATACTTGGTGTCTTGTCGGTGTTTTTTCATTCTATTTTTTCCAGCATCTTTGGTGAATTGTGCTTAATGCTCACATTAGTTGCCGGTGTGCTTGTATTATTTTGTTTACTTAAATATGGATGCACATCTTGCAGCAGACGACAATATTTCTTGGTTGTTGCTGGTCCGCAACCGAATGCTTAGTTACTATGGAGCGCTGTTCTTGCAACGTTGAGTGCATCTTATGGATTATCGTTTCGATTCTCCTTTTTCACATGCGTTCAACCTGTGTTCCATTGCCTGAGATGTGATTTCGACTGGGCCCTGGATTCGTGTCTCTGCAGTACGGTGTCTCCCAATGCGGATTATGACCAGCTGATGAGCCCCTTAGTGGTTCATGACTTTCTCTGTTCTGGCGGCGGGATTATGGCCTTAGCAGTGACACATGGATTAATGGGACGTTGGAATGTTTTTGCAGCAGCGCATGACTTCTTGGCATGCAGGTACATTGAAGATGACCCAAGTTTTCCTCCGATGGTGATAGAGGCTCCGGTCATTGAGAAACATGTACGTTCATTCCCACTATTGAATTGGATGGCTGAAATGTTTGTAAATGAGAACAATGACTTACTGTTTGAGGCTGTTGCTACATACTGTGCTTATACGCTGGTGGAATAAGACTGTTTGATTTTTCTACCTATTCTTTTTATCAAAGATCGAATAATAAAGGCTTGGAGTCTGTGTTCGTAATTTGCCCATGTCTATATTATGTGCTTTGGTCAAGGAAATGTGTCGTGGGCAGAGCCTTGCACTCACACTGTGTTAAGTTAGCATGGGGTTATTAGAAGCTTAAACACCATTTTTGTTTTCCTGCTCTGGTTTGTACGCAACACGCACTTGCAATATGGTTTAGAGAAGGCTGAGTATTTTGCTTCATATGAGAATAATTTGATATACTACATTTGTAGACTGTCTCGCTACTTTAGTGTGTATAGTGAGAGCATGAAACATCAAGGTCATGTTGAATACTGTGTGTGTTATTCGGAATGATGTTCGCACGTTCGAGCCATAAGAGATATGCAGCTGTGGCATCTCTTATACTTGTGTGTTTATTAATGAAGTGTGCAGGCATGATTACATACAGTTTGAGAACATTCGTATCTTGACAGTTTGTGTAGAACTCAATGAGATCCACTACTGCTGAGTAACAGAGGTATGGGTCTGCCTATGTAGTCGTATGTGATCTTCTGTAGTTATAAACTAACCTGCTAAGTAGGGAGGGTGAAATTTAGGTATATTTTAAATCTGTTTGCCTTTTGCATTATAGGATGCTTTCTCCCTTTGAATTTTATGGAATAGTAACAATTCTGACAACTTTGTTTCTGATAATATGTTTGCTTGTATTATGTAAGGTACTGGGCATGAGATTATGGTGTTAGAAATAAACATTTCAAAGTTGCTGTTGTGTTTATTAAGTGCTTGTTTTGGACTTGTGTAAGAATGCAACGAAAGAGTGCTCTTGTTATCTACCTTACCTGAGGTAACCTAAGTCGCATGTTGTGGGTTGACTAATAATTTGTGTTTTTGGTATAGGAGGAAGAACCAATGAGTCACTGATTGCTAGTCTGTTTGGCGGTTTGGGTACTAAGGTAGGGTTTGGAACACCGTAATTCACTGAGGTCGTAAGTCTTTATGCACAGTTGTGTGCAGGAGCAGAATCACTGCAACAGTAGTTACAACAAAAAGGCTCGATAAAGGGCCTTGAGTTTGAATCAAAATATGAAATAGAAGAATAATTGATAAGTGCAGCCAAGAAAGGGAGCAAGTATGCAAATTTCATAGTGCCTTCGGCCGGGGTAGTTGTTATAATAAAAAGCGTTGATAAAGGGTTGTAGTTTGAATTTGAATTAAAGAAGAATGATTGATAACCCCAGCCAAGAAAGGGAGCAAGTAGGTGTGTGTATGTGTGGATGATGTGTTGATTGAGCAGAAGATGAAGAAGTTGAAAAATAAGAAAGGCTGCAGACATGAAAAATTTGTACTTCTTTGTAAGGGAAGTGCCTGTTTAGTTTTCCTGTGTATATATATATATATATATATATATATATATATATATATATATATATATATATATATATATATATATATATATATATATATTCACAGAAAAAACCATAGGTTATAGTCCATATATAGTTAGGAATTTGCATTTACAAAACCTTGAAAATTCAATGAAAAAACCATTGGTTTTAGGCCATATATAGTTAGGGATTTGCATTTAGAAAACCTTATTTTACTCGCATAAAACCATTGAAATTCCACATATAGTTATAAGCGCTAACTATATATCGCGCACCCGCAATCCACTGCTGATGATGTCACATATTACATCATTCATGACATGGTTAGTGACATCACTGATGACATCACTGATGACATCTCAAATGACATCACTGATGACATCACTGATTACAACATCCAGTGACTGTATGTTTCTGTAAAGTTAAAATATGTTTTACATATTGAAGAATGAGTGGATATATAAGTGTCTGGATGAAGGATTTACTAGGTGCATGACTGACTGATTGAGTGAGTGATTAAATGTGTCTCACTGAGTGCATGGGTTAGTGACTAAACTGTTTTAATTTGTGCATCATTATATCTGTTGTTCTACAAACTGCTGCATATGTTGATCAGTAGCTATATGAGTAACTGTATGGGTTATTGATTGGTTGTCCAAGTATTTGTATGGGAAACTGAGTGTGTGTGTATGGGTGGCTGGGAGGTGTGTGACTCTGTACATAGATGTGTGAGTAGTTGATTCACTATATGTATAGATTCAAAAGTGCATGTAGAAACAGCTGTATGGGCGGTTGACTGTGCATGAGTGTATTAGTGAGTGAATGGATATCTCAGTGCTACATGTCAAATTAAGTACATATGTAAAACACAGTACATGTGAGAGTTGACATCTATAAATAACTGTGCATAAGAGCCAGTGAATGTGTGAGTGGCTGTATGGATCATTGTGAACATGTATCAGAGATTGTATAAGAGAGTAAAGTAAATATGTGTTAGTATATGTTTGAATAAGTAAGGTGTGTATAACTGTATAGTTGAGAAAATGGAGGTGTGATTGATTTTTGGCATAACTGACTAGGTGTGTGAGTAACTCCATGGATGAGTGACTGTCTGTTTACACTGATTGTATCTAAGGTTATATTAGAGTCTGAAGAGGTTCATGGTATTATCACATGAATGATATCATCAGTGATGTGATCAGTCATGTCAAATGAGATGTTATCAGTGATGTCATCAGTGATGTCATTTGAGATGTCATCAGTGATGTCATCAGTGATGTCACTAACCATGTCATGAATGATGTAATATGTGACATCATCAGCAGTGGATTGCGGGTGCGCGATATATAGTTAGCGCTTATAACTATATATGGAATTTCAATGGTTTTATGCGAGTAAAATAAGGTTTTCTAAATGCAAATCCCTAACTATATATGGCCTAAAACCAATGGTTTTTTCATTGAATTTTCAAGGTTTTGTAAATGCAAATTCCTAACTATATATGGACTATAACCTATGGTTTTTTCTGTGAATTTCAATGGTTTTTTAATAGCAAATATCAAAAGCTGTCAAATGTCAAGTACGTGATAGGTAAAAACGTTTTCGTGTTTATGCACGCTGATGTGCTTTGAACGCTGCCCCCCCCCCCCACTCCCCTCTTTTCTCTTAGTAGTACTCTCTCTTTGCAGATAGTGAACGGTAGTTAACGCAGACCTTTACCCCTGTTGTAATCCGTCGTACCTGCTTGTCTCTCCATTTGATTGATTATTATTCAAGCATTTACTGTTTTACAATTGGTTCTCTTTGGATCATTCTCTATTTACAAACAAGCACAAAGTCGCAATACTCTGTTTAGTCTTTGCAGATAGTGAAAAATCGTGTAAAAAAATAAAAGTAATCGAGCAAAATCAGTAGACCACTAATTCGATCTCTTTTTGACCTCGGTAAAATAGAAACATTAGGAACAACCCTTCATGAGAAATACGAAAATAGTGAAATGAACTGAGCTCCACACCATGAGGGCTGCAAGACAGCTCGACTCCGCCACCCACACCGCCCAAAATAACGACAAACCCTATGCAAATATTATAAATATACACAACACACCAGCAAAGAAACAGAGTAAAACATTTTATTAAATAACTATTTACATAACTATTTTATACTTTTTATTGCCCGATCCGGCTAGCTCAATCGATCGAGCATGAAACTCATGCACTGATAACAAGCGTTGAGAGTTTGTAGAACGATGGCTTCAGATTTTCCACATACGGTGTAGTAGCGCGAACTGGCAGGGGGCGTTTGGATTCTACCCCTTCCCCAAATAAGATTTTCATACGTGAATGTTCGTTCATGCTTTTTGTCCCTGAGTTGCTTCCATGTCACTGCCTTACACAAATGGCATAAGTCCTGGTTGTTGAGTGCTATACTTCAGAGTTCTAAGCAGCTCTTGTAACACTGTTTAAACCTTATTTGCACCTGCTGCAGCTTCACTATTCAAAGTAAGTGGGGTCCATTTGTGGACCTGACTGCATTGGAAAACAATGTGATACGGTGCCTCCCTAAACCGCTTGACGGAGGCCCCCGAGGGGCGGTGAGATGGCGCGGACTGAGAGGGGGCGCTTGGCTCCTGCCCCCTCCCCAAGTCGTGTTGCCCTGGTGAGGCCTGAGATCGCCCCCGGCATAGGCGGCCGGCTCCCGGGGTCCGGCGGAATTTTTTCCCTTTTGAAGAATCTTCCATTCTGGACCTTGTCCCACAATCCGTTTGACCTGAAGACACGCTGTCGTGGGGCGCCCCTTTACCGTTTTAGTTGCCATTCCGCCCGCTTTTGGTACTCTGTGCCTCTTCCGCCATTCAGCTGTTTACCGCCCGCTCTTGCGACTACAACGTCTCGCTCACCATGTAGTTGAGTTGCTCCCGCTCTTAAGATTTAACCAAACTTTTTGGACTGCTGAAAGCGGTTGTATTCCGACCGCTGGTTGGTGGAGACATTTTGACTATATTCTGGACCTGCATTGTCGCGTAATGCGTCATATGACGCGACGCGTTAGCGCACCCGGAAGTGCTCCGGTGCGCAAGGCGCAGCTTCCCGGAAACGATCCAGAGCGCGCCGCGCAGCGCGTAACGTAAGCATAACAGGTCATGTGACTTGTTAATAAAACTTTTCATTGGTTCATTTTACTTTTCTTTTCCTAATTATGTAAGACTAGGTCATGTGACCTAAAAATAACACTTTTCATTGGATTAAAACATTTTTTTTCCCAAACGATGAAAGCCCCACCTTGTTTCTGGATGTTTCAGACTGAAGCTGGCGTCACCATGAGAGCACCACCATCTCGTAGCTCCGTCGTGGCCATTCTGCAAGCAATCATGGCAGCCGCTCCCCACCGGAAGCCTGCGGGAGTCGACGGCCCCCAAGACTTTTGTACAATCTTCAAGGCTGAGGGGACGCTTTCGAGAATGGAACCCAAGCCCTGGCAGACAAGCGTCCGAGTTCCAAGGTGTCCCAGGGCCATTTTACTGGACCAGGCCCAAATCCGAAGAGCCGACCGCCATTTTAAGAGTCCTGTGGAAGCCGCCTATCGCTGCACCGCAAGAGTGGGAGCAACTCAACTACATGGTGAGCGAGACGCTGTAGCCGTAAGAGCGGGCGCTAAACAGCTGAATGGCGGAAAAGGCACAGTGTAGCAAAAGCGGGCGGAATGGCGACTGAAACGATAAAGGGGCGCCCCACTACAGCAGACAAGCCTCCGCCGTGTGCTTCAAAACTGCATATGTATCTCGTGATATCAAGGTTGGGCAACCAGTACACAACAAGCAGTTACGAGTCCCATTTACACCGGCGCCATTTTGGGCGCGGCCGGGCAGGTCCAGGATCTACTGAAACATAACAAATGAGGCTGACGTCTCTGAAGCAGTTGACGAACAGCAGGACATAGCAAATAAACATGAACTCTCTAAAGCTGTTAACTCACTGCAGGACAAAACAAGTGAACCTGAAACCTCTGGAATAATTGTCGCTCAAAAGAACAACACACAAAACTCTGTAGAGCCTGAAGAAAAAAAAACAGAAGGGCACTGTAGTTTCAGACACACTTAACACTAATGACTAAACAAAGATATCGTCTGTTTATGAAGCAGTTATCATCTTGACAGAATTGACAAAGAAGTGTACAGACACCAATGCTATTAAGAAACACAAGGAAATCCTAACGCATCAGCATTCTCGGAAGAGGTTGACACAGATAACATCTTAAGGAACAAAGAAAGACCTGTTCACTCTTGACACCCCAGGTGCTGTGTATGTTGCACTATAGTGCTGCATCGAGAAAACGGACAACCCTATTGATGTGGATTTTTCATTATTGATTATTGTAAAGAAATGGCGACTCCCCCCTTTAGCAGATTAGCTAAATGTTTGCGTAATTTAGGCATAAAAGTTATAATATTGTTGTTGTTGTTGTTATCGTTATAGTTCTGGTTAATTTCAAAAAATGGTTAAATATATTTACAGTTTTTGTTGCGTTCGTTATATTTAAATGTTAATAAAGTTTTAAAATCTAACTTTGTTGGAGTGCTATATATGTTTAAAAAATCGGGTGAATGGGGCCTTGAATCGGGTTATTGTCATGTGTGGGCTTTGCAAGTGTACTGCTACAAGATCGGACATTTCAAACTCAAATGCACGTTCTTTTTCTTACCTTTCCGAAGCATGGAGCGCAATAGCAGGCAGAGAAAGGGTGATGCACGTGTTGAACACTGCCTGGCCTGGCAAGTTGCTGGCAGTGCCCCCCCGCCCGCTCCTGAAAGAGGGCACACACACACCGCCGCCCCGAGTACTTCACAAATCTTTAAAAGACCATGCGCTTGTTCATGAGGCTTAAATGGTTTATCACCCCTTCTAGAACCCCTGCATCGACCCTCTGACGTTTCCTGGAAGAATTAGCACGTAACACAATACCAAGCCCTGTCAGCTGAAACCCCCGAGAAATCATGGGGCATATTATCAAGGGGGTTTATTTCCGCTTTTTTGGCTTTAAAAGCCAAAAAAAAAAGAGATAAAATTATCTCCCTATTACCAAGCTGTCGCTAACACCAGTTAGTGACAGCTAAAAGGAGATAGCGACCATCTTGGGCCCCGCTTTGCATATCAGTGATATTTATCACTAATGACATGCAAAGTAGGCGTGCCAAGATTTTAGCGACTGGAAACAGTCCCTAACCATCGCTATCTCCTATTACCAACTTTTGGAGATATTCGCGCTAAGCGCGAATATCTCGAAAACCTAACACCTGCCCTGAGCAGTTTTAGCCATGTTATCCAATGGGAAGTGGATAACATGGCTAAAAGCATTTGCTGGATAATGCATGAATATCGCTGACTTTTCAACGATATTCATGCATTGCGGCCGTTTTTTATCGCATTTGCGATAAACCTTGCTAATAGCAAGGTTTATGTGCGATGAAATTCGCCGAAGTGCGGCGATAATTTTTGTCTCTAAACAAGTTAGAGACAAAAATTACCGCTAGTTGTTGGTAATATGCCCCCGGGTTTTTCCTTGCAGGAATCGGGAAGCGAAAGACTAGCACTGAAATCAGTAGTCTCACGCCTGAATCGGGAGGGTTGGCATGTCTGGATACTCTACAGCTGGGGCCATAAACTACATCCGCAGGGCTAGGTGATAGCCTAGGTCCGGCCTGGACAATCGGACACAGAGGAAGAGGAGTGTCAGAGGGTGCGGTAGTGAATAGGGTGAAAGGGAGGTGTCGGGCAGGCACAGGGTGTGATTCTCAGAGAAGAGCAGCGCAGATGGGGGGAAGTATATGTCCCATGCATGAGAGAGAGAGCGGGGGTGACCAGTGCGTGGGGGAGATGCTTGCGAGGGTGGGGAGCCATGCTGAGGATCGGCGGCGTGCAGAGAGTGGCCCTGGTCAAGGCATCTAAAATGGCTGCCGTGCACGACAAAATTGTGGCATTGGACAAAAACGCAAGATGGCGCAGACAATGTTTATCAATAAGGATTCATTTATAACAAAATATTTACTCGCAGTGACAAAATGGTGGTCAACACTTCCTGATTTCCATCGAATCGAACGTTAACAAACGTCACGCAGCAAAAAAAAAAAAAAAAAGCTCACGCACAGAGCAGTTTTTAGCCATGTTATCCAATGGAAGGTGGATAACATGGCTAAGAGCATTTGCTGGATAATGCATGACTATCGCTGACTTTTCAGCGATATTCATGCATTGTGGCCGATGTGCGGCGATAATTTTTGTCTCTAAACAATTAAAACGAAGCACAAAATGGCGAATTCCCGTTTCGCTACCAGTTTGCAGCCCAGTTCGCGGCCCGTGAAGCGCTTCTACCGTGAAAAATCATTTTTTTTTTATTTTCCCCACGGGACCCTTTAATAACTCCAACAACATTCCTAGGGGGTCAAGAGGGGTATACCTTGCCCCCTTTCAATAAATTCCCCCTTCGTTTTTCACCTCTTCTTCTCTCTCGATCCTACCGAGAGATAAGATGGCGGCCGCTCCGGACTGTTTAGAATGTTGACAGACACCGGAGAGCCAATCAGCTTTCTGCGCACAAAGTTCCGTTTCGCGAAAAGTAAGCGGACCGGATCGCTGCCCGGAGCGCTGTTACAGATATATATCTTGTTTTGAACGTTAATTTCTCAAAAACTACTGGAGCACATATATTGAGACCTAGCAAAGGCACATCGGGCTAACAGTCCCTACAATTTTGCCAAGTTTCGTGCAAATCCATTCAGCCGTTCGAGCTAAAAGTGAGTCCAACCGCCCTATGGAAAAATGAATAGGAAAAACGCGTTTTGGGACCCCCCTTTTTTCTCAGCCCCCCCTTGATGAAACCCCACCAAATTTTCAGGGGCTGCTCAGAAACAAAATGTGCCATTTTCCTGAAAATTTCAGCCGATTCCGTCCTCAAACGCCAAAGTTATTAGACATAGAATTTTCAAAAATCCCATAGGGAATTAATCCTAACTATATATACCTACTGGCGACCGCCAGTAGGTAATATATATATATATATATATATATATATATATATACATATATATATATATATATATATATATATATATATATATATATATATATATATATATATATATATATATATACATATATATATATATTGACTGAAAAAAACGTAGGTTTCACATACTTTATAGTTAAGAATTAGCATTTAAAAAACCTTAGAAATTCACTAAAAAAACATAGGTTTCATACATGTTATAGTTAGGAATTAGCATTTAAAAAACCTTGTAATTTTACTGAAAAAAACAGAGGTTTCACACATGTTATAGTTAGCTGGACATTTGACTCATACAAAACCATTGAAATTCCCCCGTTATAGTTAGTTCAGCTAACTATAACTCGCGCGTCCGCAATGCACTGCTAATGACGTCACATATTACATCACTCATGACATGGTCAGTGACATCACTCATGACATCACTGATGACATCTCAAATGACAACACTGATGACATCCTTGTGGAAGAGTGACAGTGTTTTTTTCAGTAAATTTGCAAGGTTTTTTAAATGCTAATTCCTAACTATAACGTGTGAAACCTAAGTTTTTTTAAGTGAATATGTATATATATATATATATATATATCAAACACCAGGATTGCCTCCAAACAAAGACACCACACACGGAGGGTTTCCGGCACACAACACCGCAGGTAGCAAAGCTTGAAAAGAGAAGCATCTTTCTCCATCGCCATACGCGTTTCGAGCCTGACGCTCTTGATCACTGGCTGGCTTGCAAACAAGAGGCGAATTGATAAGAACATGTGATTTATTTTGTAACAAGCTCCACCCCAGTGGGCGTCGACTGTGGCATTCTGGTCAATGTAGTCAGCAATATGCCACCAAGCTTGTAAAAGTTCATTCACCAAGTGGATTCGCCGCCTCCATGCAAAGAAAATGTCATTCCCCATCGGGTGAGAAGTTCTGCCATCTCTGATGCAAGCATGCAGGTACGTCCCTGCAGTGTAGGCCCCCTCCGTTCGTACGAGTGCTCACGTCTCCAGGCACTCAGGACCCGCTTTAAGAAGCAGTGGGGCGTCTTCAGCGGCCGGGCAGACCGCAATATATACCGTACACATGTTCTTATCAATTCGCCTCTTGTTTGCAAGCCAGCCAGTGATCAAGAGCGTCAGGCTCGAAACGCGTATGGCGATGGAGAAAGATGCTTCTCTTTTCAAGCTTTGCTACCTGCGGTGTTGTGTGCCGGAAACCCTCCGTGTGTGGTGTCTTTGTTTGGAGGCAATCCTGGTGTTTGATATATATATATATATATATATATATATATTTATTTATTTGCGAGTTTATATAGCGCTGGAATAGACTCCAACAGGAGTATCTCTGCGCTTTTGGGCCAGTTCGCATACACATGGAAGAGGGTAATACTGTGGTTTAGATCTCATTTTTAAATAGTGCCGTTTTTAGGAGTTTCCTGAATTCTAGGTGTGTAGTGCAGAGTCTAAGGGTCAGTGGAAGCCGGTTCCACAAAGTGGGTCCTACTACGGATAGCCCTTTACCTCTGTGTCTAGCATTTTTAATACGGGGTACTACTAGTAGATGGCTTGTGCTAGATCTAAGTGATCTGGAGGGGGTGTATGAGGTGAATTTATGTTTCAGGTAGACAAGGCCTTGTCCATTTATGCTTTTATGAATGATACATCATATTTTACATTTAACTCTCTGTCGTATCGAGAGCCAGTGAAGCTGGTTTAAAAGAGGTTTGGATGCTGTTCTAGGAGGGGCATTAAGGACAAGTTGAGCCGCCGTATTCTGGACTACCTGGAGTCTGGCCAACACTCCCTCGTTGGCAGATATAAGCAGGCCATTACAGTAGTGAATACGGCTCAGAACAAGGGCCTGTACTAGTGTCTTCCTGAAGGTGTCTGGCAATAAAGGGAACATTTTTCGCAGCATGCTGATGACATGGAAACATGAGCCTGCAACAAAGTTACTGTGTTGTCTTAGTGACAGATCCTGATCAAGGCGGATCCCCAGGTTTTTCACGACCTGTTTAGGTTCTGGGACCATGCCAAGATCGGAAGGCCACCAGTCCGGGGTCCACAGAAGTTTGGCCTCACCAAATAGCATAACTTCGGTTTTGCTAACGTTGCATTGTAGATAGTTGGTGGACATCCACTGTGCCACGGCCTTCATGCCAGCAGAGAAGGAGTTCTTTAGCTCAGCGGTGAGAGTTTCAAAGGGGAAGAGGAGTTGCATGTCATCCACGTATGACACGGGGATGAAGCCATATTTTCGCATCACTCTTGCCAGGGGTGCCACATAGATGTTAAAAAGTGTTGGGCTCAGGCAAGAGCCCTGTGGCACCCCTTTGGAAATCTCTACCTCCGCTGATCTATGTGCACCCATGGTGACAGTCTGGGTGCGATCTGTTAGAAAGCTCCTTAACCAGTCAAGGGCTTTGTTTTTAACTCCTACGTTCGACAACCGTTCAATAAGGATGTTATGTGACACGGTGCTGCCGACAGATCTAATAACACTAGAATCACAGAGTACCCTTTGTCCTGAAACATGTGTAGGTCATCAGTAACAGACAGAAGGGTAGACTCTGTGCTGTGTTTCAGCCTAAAACCAGATTGGGAGTAGTCTAGGCCGCCAGTAGTTTCAACATAGTTGGAGAGATGTTGGTTTACATATTTTTCTGTGAGCTTACCCAAGAAAGGAAGCAGGGAGATGGGTCTGAGGTTTGCTAATTCAGTCCCAGGAGTGGCTGTGTTTTTCCTGATAGGTCTGACTAGCGCCTGTTTCCATTGTCTTGGGACAGAGCCTGTACTGAGTGACAGATTGATAAGTTTTTTCATCGTAGGACCTAGGGCCTCCAACAGGGAGGGCATAAGTCTAGCTGGAATTGTATCGTCAGGGCTTCCACTTTTAATTTGCACAGTGAGTGCTGACAGCTCCTTGGGGGTAATGGGGGGAAGATATCTAGAATATTAGAATTAAGATTGCATTCTGTTTCGCATAAGGTAGTACCTGTATCACTGGTCATAAGGTTATTGGATAATTAGTCAGACGGGGGGATCCCTGGGATCTACTGGTTGAACAATAAATGTTGGCCTTTCCTGTTTTGAGAGGAAAGAGGTCACAAAGTGCAGAGGGTATTTGAACAATTATAAGAATAGTTTTCCACAAAGAAAATAGGATCGTTAACAATCTATATTTATTATAAAAAAAAATTTCAATCAATCACATAATAAAAACAAAGCAAGTTCATACAATTTTCACAAAACAGTTTAAAATCCAAGTGAAAGGTACCTTGGAGGAATAAAAATCAACAGTGTTACACATACATGATATTACGGTACGCGGAAAGTGAAGACATAACTATAACATATGTAAAAAAATATACAGCAAAATACATGTAATTACAACAAACCCCTTAGTGAATATGTGGCTCACCAGATATCTTAGCCACTCAATTAAACAAGATCCAAAGAGCCTGGCCTAGTTCAATTACTGTAACGCTTTAGTGGAAGAATGAGATACCCATCTAAAGTTTTACCCGGCCCTAACTGGATTCTTTTGAACAAAGAAACGCACTGTTAATGATTCCCAATAGGTGCTTTCTGTCAGTTGCTAAGTGAGATGTTCTCCATTTTTTCTCTAGCTTCCTAGCTGTTTGTTTTAATATCCTAAGATTATCAGAGAACCATATTTCCTGTTTATTGGCTGGTCGAGGTCTGAATTTGTTTATAGGGGCTATAGTGTCTATGGCGGTCTTTGAGGCTTTTTCAAATTTATTTAGAGCATTATCTATATTTTCCGACGTAGTAAAAGATGGTTCAATAAATTTGTCTAAGAAAGTAGTTTCGTTGACTTTATTCCATTGTCGTCGTTCGTTAGGAAGAGAAATCGGGCCATGAGGAGTCGGTTTTGGGCAGGGGGTGTAGAACTCAATGATAAAATGGTCAGTCCAGCTGACTTGAGTAGGAGGGGAGCAGGTGACTGAAGGGAAATTCACTAATATTAGGTCTAGGGTATGTCCGGCCTGATGTGTTGTGCCCAGGTTGCGTTGTGTTAGCCCAAGTAGAGCGAGATCATTAAGGATAGATTGTGCTTCTCTACATTCTTTTAGTTCGCTGTGAATGTTGAAATCTCCAACTAGTAGAAAATCTCTGTCATTACAGACGTAGGGTGCGAGATTCTCAAGTAAAATATTAGAGAAGTTGGTGCTGAGTCCAGGTGGACGATACACTAAAGCACCCATTCTGGTTAGTTTGGGGGAGAGGGCAATTTTAAAAATAAGTAGTTCAATGTCAGGCGTGCTCAGTTCTGCTACTGTGGTACAGATAGTTTCCTGTTTATGAATAATCGCAATCCCCCCTCCAGGCGGTCTAGTCGAATTATTTTATAGCCAGTAGGAATTGCCAATGCGATAGCGGGGGGTCGAGTAAGGTTTAAGCCAGGTTTCGGTGAAGAAGCACAAATCTGGTTCGGTGGAGGAAATAGGATCCCAGATTTCGGAAGTATGTTTGGGTAATGATCTTATATTACAGAGAATATTTTTCTTACCAATAGGACTAGGGGTGTTAATATTTTTGTCCCTAACTCTAGGGAGGGAAGTAGATGCAGTAGTGTTTTTCTCAGCACCGGTTACCTGGCGTTGAGTGGAAAACTGGGCTCTGCAATGAATGCATGCAAACGGACCCTCCAGCGAGGTATTTTCATGTTTGCCACAAGCTTGTATTGGACTTACATGTAGATCTCGAAGCGTCTGCGTAGAGTAAGTTATCCTGGGGGAGGCGTGTTTGTGCGGCTTATACCTGGTATCCCCCATGGCCCCTGGCCCCGTCCAGTCGCGGACGGGCGCAGACGGGCAGGTCTTTGGCTTGTCTTAGGCGCCGACTATGGCGCCACGCTGCGCGCAACCGCTGCGCGCTAGATCCGACGAGGGGCTAAATAGCTCTCACAAGTGAACATATATATATATCTGGAGGAAGCTTACCTCCAGCTCAATGACCCGAACTGCTATAGACATTGTGACATCAATGCACTTAAGAAGGCACAATCAGACTTCCACTCTCTCCTGATGGGATGGCGATCCAGCGGACTTATTAGCATGGATGAGTTAAAGTGTCTAAAGAATGACCATCCTGTAACCCCCGTGCTGTACCTGATCCCGAAGGTGCACAAGGATGCGACCAAGCTGCCAGGTAGACCCATCATATCGGCGTGCAGGGGTTTGCTGGAAAAAGCCACCATGTATATAGACTTGTTCCTCCAAGAGCATGTTTTATCACTTGACTCATATATTTAAGATTCAAGTGACTTGATGAGGAAACTGGATAATTTTGAGTGGAACAATGACTTTTGGTTGATTACCTTAGATGTGTCATCTTTATACACAAGTATAGGTCATGCAGATGGGTTAAGAGCTGTCGAGTTCTTTTTGGGTAGGTGACCCATAGAATTAGTCGAGCATAACAAAATGTTGCTGGCCATGATTAGTTTCTGTTTGGACCATAATTACTTCATGTTCCTAAATCGATACTACCAACAAGTCAGGGGTGTTGCCATGGGGGCCTGTTTTTCTCCCAGTTACGCCTGTCTCCACATGGGGTACTGGGAGAGACAGGTCCTCAAGGGCATTCACCATGATATCTGTACCCGTCATATCATCCGATGGTACAGATATATCGACGATATTCTGATGGTTTGGCATGGAACATATGAAGAAGCGGTTAATTTCATTGAGGTTTTGAATTCTAACTCATTCAACCTGTCTTTCACGTCTCACATCAGCCAGCAGGTAGCACATTTTCTTGATGTTACATTGGAGGTCAGTCAAGGTAGGCTAGAAACCAAGCTTTATAGGAAGCCTACAGCGGGCAATACCATTTTGCATGCGGGAAGTCATCACCCCCCACACTTGATTAGAAGCATCCCCTATGGGGAGATGCTTAGAATTCGTAGGGTGTGTAGTACGGACTCCCACTGCATGGCTGCGCAGGCAGCCAGTAAACATAGGTTCCTTGCCCGGGGTTACAGTGAGCAGCTGATTGATACAGCTATTAGAAAAGCCAACGCCCTGTCCCGCAAAGAAGCACTGACCCACAAGAAAGCACAGCAAAACATCATTGCCAGCACTGAGCAACCTGTCAGACTCATTTGGACCTACAGTAGTCAGCACGGGGCACTCAGGAAGATTGTTAACCAATACTGGAACCTGATCAAACTGGATCCAGTCATTGGCGAACACATGCCTAATAGACCAGCTATTACTTACAGGAAGGCGTTCTCGTTACAGGACGCACTAGTCAAATCTAGTCCTGAGGTAATACCCCCAAGAAATTGGCTAGCTGCCAGTCGGGGGTTTAGGAAGTGTTCTAGCTGCAAAGCTTGCTCCCAGGGACTCAATAAGACCGAGTTCCTTACAGCGTTCTCTGCAGTGCCTCGTAAGATCAATAAGCAACTCACGTGCAAGTCAGAGTATGGGGTGTATGTGCTGGAGTGCCCCTGTGGCCTGCAATATATTCTTAGTACCAAATTGCAGGTCCACAAAAGGGTGCTCCAGCATATTAGGGCAATGAATACCAATGACGCCACTTACCCTGTCGCACGACATTTTAAGGAGTTCCATGATAACAACAGCAGTCTCCTTAAATACTATGCTATTGACTCGGTGGGCCCTTTGAGGAGAGGTGGTAACCGGGATGGGATCTTAAGGGCACTTGAGACCAGATACATCCTGGAGATGGACAGCAAAAGCCTGAATGGCCTTAATTCAACGGAGGATTTTTACACTTGTTTGTAAGAAACATAACATCTGAGGTCCTTCCGCTGCACTATCACCACTGTTTCTCATAATTAGTGTTGGCAAAATGGACAAATGCTACCTGCTCTAACCTTTATTGTGGTCCTGTGTTGATCAGATATGACTATGCAAGATAAGAGACACCAGGTTATAAGATCAACGTCGTTAAAAATGGTCGCCACATACCTCAGAAGTTTTATATAACTGTTGTCAAGCTTAGTACCTTAGAAAAAATTCTGTTTTTAATTGCACTTGTTCTATTTAGCACTTTCAACAGCGATGGTTTTTGGTTTGATTTTTTGTAAACATCTAATAGTGGGTTAGGTAGGGGATTGGTCAAAATGTATGCATGTTAGTGCCCTTCATATCCGATAATCATACTACTACATAACAATTAATTATCTAGATGGTAGTAGTTTGGAGAAGTTATACTGTATATAGGTGTAAATATATGAAATTTTGTGTATATATTTTATAGACTGTGGGACCTATAGGTAATTTGTGCATTAGTTTCTGCAACATTGCAGGCATTTATGCCGGCAGCTTTCAGATCTGTTCTCTCAATGTACTTTGACTCTGCTTGAGGGTTTCTTTTTGCACATGTTGTAAATATATGAAATTTGCTATTTAGTTGGTTTATACCTTGTGTGCCCATGAATTAGTCACATTAACTCCCTTGAATTATCGGATATCATAAATGTATTTAAACAGATATCAAAGTGAAGGGCAACTTTGTAAATATGATCGGTTTCCCCGCCTTTGCAATCGCAAGCAAATCAGTATTCAACATGGTTAAACACTCCCACTGTTTTAAATGTATGTATGTATATGTATAAAAGATTTTATTACGCGCTCTGCTACTACAGAGTATCCTGGCGCGATATGTGAACTAGAACAGAGCCGAACCAAGGAAGAAGGGAAGCAACTAGATACTGAGATTAAAAAGGTGAGTTTTTAACCCCTTCTTAAATTCTGCCAGTGTGGCTGACGCACGCAAAGAGAGCGGCAGGGCATTCCAGGATCGAGCTGCTTGGACAGAAATAGATTGACCACCCAATCTCACATATCTGATTTTAGGCGTAAACATCAGAAGGAGATTAGCTGATCGGAGTGCACGGCGAGGGGAATAAAACGTGAACCTCTTGTGCAAATATTGTGGTCCGTGTTGATGCAGGGCACGGAAGGCCAGGACCAGAGATTTGAACACAATACGATGGGCCACTGGAAGCCAATGGAGCTTTCGGAGATGAGCAGAAGCGCTAGTTCTTCTCGGGAGATGGAATAAAAGTCGGACCGCCGCATTCTGAATAATCTGCATACGGTTGATGAGATATTTAGGAAGACCGCTAAAGAGGGCATTGGAATAATCCAGCCTTGATAGAATCAGAGCACGCAGCACCGTCTCTTTTGCTTCCCTATGGAGCAGTGGAAGGAACCTTTTTAGTGACTTGAGGGTCGCAAAACAGGTCGCCGTAAGTTTTTTTAGATGTACTTCAAACTTAAGATCCTGTCCGAACCAGACCCCCAAGTTTTTGGCCGGGCCTCCAAGAGAGCTGGGACAAGCAAAATCAGGCGGCCAAATGAGATCCTTAAAATTGGCCGGAAAGTTGCCATAAAACAACAGCTCTGTCTTGTCCTCGTTGCATTTAAGTTGGGCTGACAGGAGCCACCGAAAGACATTGGATAGACAGGAGCAGACGACACTAGCATCTAGGCAATTCTTAGGCCAGGTAAACAACAGCTGAGTGTCGTCGGCGTACGCCATTATTTTGGCTCCCCACTGCTCAGCCAGATAGATCAGCGGGGTCATATAAACGTTAAACAACAGGGGGCTTAACGTCGACCCCTGGGGGACCCCTGTGCTGAGCTTCTTGGGAGACGAGGCGTAAGGAGGCATCCAAACTTGCTGCGTCCGTTCCGACAGAAACGAGGACAGCCAAGCCAGAACCGCGCCTGACAGTCCCACCTCTGCCAACCGATTCAGCAGCAGAGCGTGGGGAACCGTATCGAAGGCGGCAGATAAGTCCAGCAAAACCAGGACCGATCTGCCGCCTCCGTCCAGACACTCCCTGATGGCCTCCGAAACTTCCACCAGAGCCGTCTCGGTGCTGAAAGCCGCCCTGAAACCCGATTGAGCCGGGTGCAGGGCCTGAGAGGACTCAATAAAATTATTCAGCTGCCTATAGACAACCTTTTCACAGACCTTCGCCAGTGCCGGGAGCAGCGATATCGGACGATAGCTGGACGTGGCTAGAGGGTCCAGGCCAGGCTTCTTAAGGAGGGGAAGCAATTTCGCCTGTTTCCAGCAAGGTGGCACAGAGGCAGAGGACAGAGACAAATTGACCACCTGAGTGGCCTCCTGATATACCAAGCTCGCAGCTCCCCCCAGAACCCTGGCGGGGCAAGGGTCAGAGGGTGAACCCGACTTTAGTGACTCCAAGATGGCCAGCACGTCCGCTTGCACAGCTGGCTCAAAGGTGGTAAATTGGCTAGTAGGTTGCTTCCCCCCAGAACAAGCGAAGGGTGACAAGGGCCGAAGAAGCCCACTGGAATTTTGGAGCTCCTCTTGAATTTTGATGATTTTATTATCAAAAAAGCAGGCCAGTTAAATGTAACCAATCAAATGTTACCGTCGTTGTTGCATGGCCAGGCCAGTTAAATGTAACCAATCAAATGTTACCGTCGTTGTTGCATGAGCACTTTAAATTTCTTGCAACTCTCTCAGTGCGTCATGTGACCAAGGCCTCTGTGTAGGCCGAAACGTTAATGCTGGCGTGGTGTGCTGAGGAATAAAGAAACTCACCTGCACTCTGGGTCTTCCGTGTTCTTTCTGTCAGATGGTCAAGGATTTAAGTCTGTCGCAGCAAGGCGCAAGTGCAGAAATATATATATATATATATATATATATATATATATATTCACTGAAAAAAACATAGGTTTCGCACCAGTTATAGTCACTGAAAAAACCATAGGTTTCACACCAGTTATAGTTAGCTGGACATTTTACTCATTCAAAACCATTGAAATTCCCCCGTTATAGTTAGTTGTACTCACTATAACTCGCGCGCCCGCAATCCACTGCTGATGATGTCACATAGCACATCATTCATGACATGGTCAGTGACATCACTGATGACATCACTGATGACATCTCAAATGACATCACTGATGACATCACTGATGACATCATCCATGTGACAATCAAATACACCTCATCACACACTAGTATAATCTTTCATCACTCACTGTAACATAGAAAGTGCTATATTTGAAAACATTGACACACCAATAGAAATTTCTAAACACCCACTCAGTTTTTCATAGAACTATACACACATCTAATTACTTACCTATAGATTCAGTGTTATATGCAGTGAATAATCAACAGAACACTATCAAATATTCTTATAGGCCTATTTCAACATTACACACCAGCACACATTGTATTCACTTACAAAGACATGCTTCCGACTTATGTAAACAATTGATTATAATTACATTTACTCACCTACACACTTATACAAACACCACTTCATCTATTATTATAGATAGTAACTCACACATAGGGCTCCATTACGATGTCGGGCGATCCGCCTGACAGAAATGCCCGCCCGCCACCCTTTTCCCCCCGCCACATTACAATGGCGGGGGGGACCACAACGGAGAGAAACACCGCCCGCCACTTTTCCGCCCCGGTCGCCTTGCGGCCGGGGCAGAAAAGGAATAATATGGTGGCGGTGTCTAATAGACACCGCCAGACATATTAAGATGAGTGGTGTGCAGTGACTTTCCGCGGCAGCAATGCCGCCACGGAAAGGCATGCGGTCTTCCCTCTGGGGGCCCCCTGCGGGCCCCCAGAGTGAAGTACAGGTGGGGTGCACGTGGGGGGTACCTGTGGTACCCCCCTTCATTGTCATTTGCAAAGCGGCAGGCACCGCGCGGTGCCTGCCGCTTTGCATATGACAATGTTAAAGTGCATTTTCAGCATTGTGGCGGGTGGTGCAGAGAGCACCGCCCGCCACAATGCTGAAAATACAGGATGTGCCCGCCACTGTGGCGAGCACATCCTAATGGCACCCCCGGGACCCCCGCCCTTATGGCGGGCGGTCCCGATTTACGATGGGATGACGGGCAGGCAAAGTCCGCCCGTCATCCTAATGGAGCCCTTAGTGTGTTATACAATCACTATTTCAAGTATACAGTTATCCATATAGTGACTCATACAATCACTAAGTCTTAGGCACACTTAATTAGATATAACTGTCACATACACTGCCTTTTTTTCCAAGTTTAATGGAGATGTACCATTGAGAGAAATATTTCATCACCACCACACCCATAAACATATACACTCACTGAAACAACTGTTATAACATGTAGTCTTAACCTCCCATGTAAGCTGCCGCGCCTGGATAGCCCATTTTACTGGGATTTTTTATTCTGATATTAATTTAGATGGGCCAATTTTAACCACAGATGCAGTGTCTAGTACAAAATGGGAAAAAATGCAGTTAATTGTGACCCTATCCGAAGTTACTGAATCGATAGGAAATAGCAAAGGTGGCAAAGCCCCGGGTCCAGATGGGGTGCCCATGGATTTTTATAAACATGAAATACGCCTATGGGCACCAATATTGACACAATATTTTAATGCTGCCATAGAAGATAGGCTCCCGCTAACATGGGGCCAATCTATTATTGTACCCCTCTATAAGAAAGGCCCTAGATCAGAGGCACGTAATTACCACCCCATCTCACTCCTGGACTCATCAATTAAAATCCTTAGTCGAGTCCTTCTAGAAAGGTTCGAAGCCTGGGTCGAGGAAAAAAACATCTTATCCCCAGTGCAGTATGGGTTCAGAAAGAGGATAGGAACAATGGAGCAGTGTGTGAACCTGGAACATATAATCAGCAAATACACAAAAGCCAAAGGGGGCAATCTATTCCTGTGTTTTGCTGATTTAAGTTCGGCATTTGATCTGGTGAAACACTCACTCCTATGGCCGGTTTTGTTAGAAATGGGTGCCCCGATTGAAATTATCCACCTCCTGGACAGACTGTATGAAAAAATGTTCTGCAAAGTCAGATTTGGATCTGCCGGAGAATGTACACCTTTATTTAAAATTAATAGAGGCATTCGACAAGGATGCGTTCTTGCCCCACTTTTATTTTCTTTATTTATAAATCAGATAGATCAAATTTTAAGAACCGTCCAAGCAGATGCCCCTATTATAAATGGTAACTCCATTCCAATTCTCTTATACGCGAACGACGCAGTCCTTCTCTCCCGGACCCAAAATGGCCTGCAAAGCTTAATTAATAAGTGTCATACTTTCATTAGAGTAGAAAGCTGATAATTAATAAAGGAACAACTGTCGTGATGTCTTGTGGCAGGAAGACAAGAAAGAGAAGGACATTTATTTAGATGGGGAGAAACTGGAATCTGTAAAGAAATTCTGTTACCTGGGCATTACATTCTCAGGAGATGGGAGGTGGGCTAATGAACAAGAGAGTGTACGTTTTAAAATGGTAAGGAATACTAGTGGTGTTTTTTGATTCGCAGTAAAATTAGGGGGGTGTAGAATTCAAGAGATGGTGTTTATATACAATTCTAGGTGCATATCATCAGCCCTGTACGGGGCAGGGATTTGGGGATATCCTACACAGAGTGCCAACCAACTACAGCAAGAGGATAATGCCTTCCTGAAACGATTGCTCTGTGCCCCAACTGCGGCTTCAAATGAACTAATACATAGGGAAGTGGGACTAGATCATGTTAAGGACTTAATAGACCTGCGCCCTTTAGCCCTATGGCGATCAATCTGGTCCAAAGAAGAAACTAAATTTACTCAGGATGTGATTAAAGATTGTTTAAAACTTGACCACCGTTTAAAAATATCCAGTTCTGGTACAAGACACTTTTTGAATGTGATATTTTTGGAGAACCTATAATGGGGACAAGCTTATCAAAAAAGGAGCTTAAAGTCACTTTCCTGAAACACACTAACAGTACCAGAATGATCAAATATGCAAAACAAAGCACGTTTAACTCCTATTTAGAATACAATGTTAATGAAGGTTTTCAACTGTACCTACTGTAGTTACCAAAAATTCCCATCGCTTTGTACTATCCCGTTTACGCCCAGGAATCGCGCACCATCTACTGGCATTTCCATTAACTAAGAAACCTGGAACATGTCTATGCCCCTACGATGGTATCTCCAAGCAGAGTAGCTGCCATTTTATGTAGTTTTGTCAATTTTATACATTTTATAGAAAATCCTATTTGAAGCCCATCTTTTTTAAATACAATACGCGCAATACTAAGGCAGCGAAGCAATTGATGTTTAATTTAGAGAGCCCAGATATATGTTTTTATGTGGCTACATATATTTTAAAATGTATTTCTGCACGAAAATCAATCATTGTATGAATTTAACAAATGGCCCTGATCTTGAAGCACTTTAGTTTTGCTAGTTTGCACATGTATAATTAGTTGAATGTACCAATATGCACTTTATTCTTGCTAGTTTGCACATGTATAATTAGTTGATTGTACCAATATGCACTTTCACATTGCTAGTTTGCACATGTATAACTAATTGAATGTACTATATATGCACTTTAACATTGCTCAAGTCAAGTCAAGTCAAAACCACTTTATTCGATTAATTAAAATCATAAAAGTATGCTATACATTTACAAATTCATTAAAAATTATCTTTTAAAAATCTGTTATACAAAGTAAAAACGCGATTCAAAATCATTTAAAATGCATAGACAGTTTTTTTCTGCATTTAGGTAATTGAATTAGGATGCAATGTCTGTATGTTAAGAGGATTCTGATTCTTGTGCAGCTTTCTGTCTAACCCTCTTAATTCTGACAGATGCGGCTAAAAAACTAGCGACACAAAACATAGTTAACGGGGATTCTAACAGTTGTAAAAACAATAAAGCTGGTTTACACTGAATAAAATTCATCTCTTTCGGCAATGGAATAATAAACTTTTTCCTGGCATCTTGGTACAAAGGACAAAAGATCATAAAGTGCATAGTGTCTTGCTCGGAAAAATCATCACATTTGCACGGAGCAGCGTCTTCAGGTCTACTCCAACCCTCAGATCCCAGAGAACTGTGTGTATTTGGTTAAATCGAAATTTGGTCAATAGCCATCTATGAAAAGAATTTGTCACTATGGTCAAATATGGTGACATTGCTAATGACATAGTAACCAAAACATGGCCCCTAACCGATGGCTTATACAGTTATACTCCTTCCCGCTCTGCCTCCCTTAACTTAATAAAGTTAATTTTCACCCACTCTAGGTCAGCCTTACACAGAGATTCTGGGTTGAAAAAATCTCCGGTCACCCCATGTACATGGCTAACGTTTTTATGTAAGACAACCACTTTATTTTGTACATGTTGTCAAGCATAATACAGTCCTTTAAGATCTTATGATTTAGGGAGAGGTTCGGATTTAACCAAATTTTGATCCAAAGCAGTAATGGGGCTATTTGAATTATGTCCGCTATATAACCAATCCCCAGTTCAAGGTGGACAGCGTGGGTAGCTGTAGTTTGAGGAAGGCCTAAAAGGGACCGTAGGAATTTGTTTTCTTCTGTTTGGATAGGGTCGGGTTTGATGAATCCCCATATTGCTGCCCTGTACCTTGCGATAGAAATAGTCTTGGCTTTGTAAATAGTTAGGATTGCCTCATAGGGTTTCCCCCCAACCTTTATCAAAGCCTAACACTGCAGCTGAAGAATTTCTTACCGAATTTACCTTTATTGAGAGCTGGGGGGACCATGAGCCCTTATCATCAAAAACTACTCCCAAGTAGGTAAATACCATCACTCTGGTGATTTCTTCACCGCCACAGTAAAAGGTCTTAATTTAATTTTTTGAAACACCCAGTGACATAACATGCGATTTGCCATTGTTTACCACCAGATAATATATATATGCACTTCAACATTGCTAATTTGCACATGTGCTGGAAAATGAGTTTTTATTTGGTATTCGATATTACAGAGCGGATGTATTTCAATGATGTACATGTATTTTTCTGAATTGTTGCTCTATGGTTATATTTATATACCGAATAAAGCACTTTCAAATTGAATTGAAATAGTCTTAACCTCATATACCTACTGAATAAACTATTCACACATTTTTTGGCAATCACACCCCCCCCACCAAACCACATAGACATTAATTTATCCATACAAATACTCAGTTAAGAAACTAATAACAAATATAGTCTTTAACATAGCAATTAAGACAAAGCAATAAAGACTTTCACACAGTTTAGTAACTACACATTATATATAGTGAGACTGTACAAATTTGCCAAGGAAACAATCAATGACACTGTTACTAAATCCACCATCCACACATTTATATTTATTTATCCACTCATTCTTCAATACAAAGTAGTGTATTTATAATACATATTTAAATATCAAAGCAAACCACATTCTCTGGATGATGTCATCAGTGATATCACTGACCATGTCATGAATGATGTAATATGTGACATCATCAGCAGGGAATTGCGGGCGCGCGAGTTATAGTGAGTACAACTAACTATAACGGGGGAATATCAATGGTTTTGTATGAATAAAATGTCCAGCTAACTATAACTGGTGGGAAACCTATAGTTTTTTCAGTGAATTTCAAAGGTTTTTTAAATGCTAATTCCTAACTATAACAAGTGTGAAACCTATGGGGCCCTATTTACGAGCCCCTTGCGCCTCCGGAACAAGACTGAGTGATATTTATCAGCCAGGACTAAGCCACTTTTTGAGGTGTAATCCTGCCCCATAAATATCAGTCCCTTTAACGCAGTGTCCTGCGTTAAAGGGGCGTGCAATGGGTGTTGCTGGGGGCGTTCCCAGCAGCATCCATGGACTTGAGTAATTTATAGCATCCTCAAAGTCAGTCTTTCAAAAATTCCAAAGTATAGGACATGATAATCCACATCAAAATGTTTCTTAAGAAAAGTCATAAACCGTGTCCGTGGGTCATATCTGCCCAAACGCCGATATTCCGAACGATTGAAAATGACATTTGGATTGATGTCATCAGTGATGTCATTTGAGATGTCATCAGTGATGTCACTGACCATGTCATGAATGATCTAATATGTGACATCATCAGCAGTGCATTGCGGGTGCACGAAATATAGTTAGTACAACTAACTATATAGGAGCAATTTCAAAGCTAATTCCTAACTATATAAGGACTGAAACCTATGGTTTTTTCAATGAATTTCAAAGGTTTTTTAAATGCTAATTCCTAACTATATGAGGCCTGAAACCTATGGTTTTATAAGTGAATTTGCAAGGTTTTAAATGCTAATTCCTAACTATATAAGGCCTGAAACCTATGGTTTTTTTAAGTGAATTTGCAAGGTTTTTTAAATGCTAATTCCTAACTATATCAGGCGTGAAACCTATATCTTTCTTCAAAAAATGTCAAAGGTTTTGTAAATGCAAATTCTATTAACGAATAACGTTTTTATATGTTAATATCCTTCTGGTACCACCTGAGCAGCCATCTTGTTTCTCAGTAGAACTGAGGCACAAGAGAGCACAAAACAGGAGTGGAAAACGCGAAAAGGGGCAGGGTAGAGACCCCCTGACCCCCTAGCCCTTCTCAGGTTGTCCCAGGCAAAACACCAGAAGGAGCAAAAGCAAGCATTTTAATGGAATACGAAATTATTGCAAAGGGACGCCAGGAAGCAGCGAGTCCTCAAGCAATAAGAGGTTAAGGTCGCGGCGGCAGAGGAGGCAAGCAGGTTGGAAAGCCGTGCAAAAACATTCAAAGCCTAATGGGAATGACAACAAGAGGCAAATCTGCATTAAAATGAAGAACAAACTTACGGTACTGAATCTCTCTGATATTATTTTAACAAAAGAACAAGAGGATGTACTTTTGTTAGGTTTCACTTTTTGCCCCACTAAAAGTTTTAATTATACAGAAAGCCGTATTGATTTGTTTTTGTTTACAGGAAATTTGAAATTGCAAAAATGGTATGCGAACACAGTGAAACAGTCTAAGGATGTAATTGACGAGGAACCTAGTATTTCCATAGGGGATATTGAAACTTTGCACGCCATGAGACATTTGAGTACTGAAGAGTGGGTCGATGACCCGTTAGTAACTTTGGCTCAAGAAGGAATTCTGTGTATTAACCCTAGTAATACTGGTTTTAAACCAAAATCTAAATTTTTACCACAGTTGCAGAATGATGCAATTGAGGTCTTTGAAAGAGGGGTTATGAATGAATTCAAAAACCTTTCTAGAAAGAAATGTAATTTTGTTAGTAATCTAACGGAAACAAGAGACTGCTTTAAAAGAGTTACAGTAAAATAGAACAATTGTAATCAAAGAAGCAGACAAGGGGGGAAATGTAGTGGTGTGGCCCCTTAAGATGTACCTACAAGAAGGAAAAAATCAGCTCAGTGAGACTGAAAGTTACAGTATAAGTGACCTGGTAATCTATGAGAAATGCAATGCAGAATATGGGAAACAATTGGACCAATGTAAATTTGAAAAATTGCTTTCTAAAGAAGAACACAAATTTCTTGATTGCAAACACCCAAAATGGGCATCATTGTACTTATTGCCTAAAGTGCAGAAGAACAAAGAAACACCCCCAGGACGCCCAACTGTGTCTGCAGTAGGCAGTATGTTCGAAAATACGTTGAAATACATTGACTATTTTCTGAGAGGGTACATCTAGTCATTACCATCCTATATGCAGGACACGAGGCACTTTTTGAGATTGATAAAAAAAACAGTCTGGGACAACGACATGATACTTATGACATTAGACATCAGTAGTCTGTATACATGCATACCGCATAATCTTGGTCTAGAAGCATGTGCCCATTACTTAAAAGACCGGCTAGTAGGTTTTTTGAAACACACAGAGATGCTACTTATCATGATATCTCAGTGTTTAAAAAACGACTTTTTCATTTTTGACCACAGGATGTACTGTCAGGCCCGGGGGACCGCAATGGGAACCTGCTTCGCCCCCAGTTACGCTGGTCTTTACCTTGGCTGGTGGGAGGAGCAGGTGGCCAAAAACATCAGTGCCTTTTCCCAACAAGTGGTCCTCTGGGCCCGGTACATCGATATTTTCTGCATTTGGAGGGGTGACTGTTCGACAGCAGAAAACTGTGTGAAAGAACTTAATAACAACAGTCTAAATCTCTTGTTTACCAGTACCATAAATAAAGAATGCATTGAGTTTCTTGACATAGTGGTAAGAGTTAAAGATGAACATCTAGAGAGTGAATTATTCAGAAAAAGTACAGCAGGAAACAACATTTTAAGTGCTGTCAGCTGTCACCCAAGAAACCTGATCAATAGTATCCCGTACGGGGAACTATTGAGAGCCAAAAGAAATTGTAGCTCAAATTCAACTTTCCTAAAGGAGGTTGCAGTAATGCAGGAAAGATTCAGAGAGCGGGGATACTCGCAGAAAACAGTGAAAGCAGCATACACAAAAGTGAATAAAATCAACAGGGATGATCTGCTTGTTGAGAAGGTGATAGTTGAGGAAAGTGAGCCCATAAGATTCATCACTATCTTCAACAATCAGGCTAAAGAGGTCAGAAAATGTTTGAGTAAGTTTTGGCATGTGCTAGGTACGGATACAACCTTAAAGAAATGTATTGATGAGTATCCTGGCATTACCTACAGAAGATGTCCAGCTTTGAAGGACATATTATGCAAAAGCAGTCTACCAAGTGATAAAAAGAAAACATCTATCCAAGGTTTCTTCAAATGCTTTTCTTGCAAAGCGTGCAAATCAAGCAGCAATTGTAAACAGATAAAACTTTTGTGAAACCAAAAACCATTTGTCATCTTAAAACACTAAGGGCCAGATGTAGGTGTCAAAATACCGGTCGAAATCGGCCGAAAATACCGATTTTCATCCGTTTCCGACCGGTATTTTGACATTGGTATGTAGGGGCACTGAAAACATACAGATTCTGTAATTTTATTGAATCGGTAATTTTACCAAATCATTAAAATTACCGATTCTGTAAAATTACAGAATCTGTATTTTCCTATGTAGGTAGCACTTCTAACAGTGCTACAGGGCCTTTAGAATTTGTTATTTACCATGTAATACAATTGCATGGTAAATAACAAATTCTGTGTACATGCACATCTGTGCATGTACACCTGTGCCATGTGGCACATAGATATGCCCTAAGGGCATGTATGTGTGCCACATGGCGCACAAGCCAGTTACAGGGGTGCAACAGGGTGTCAAAGTGACACCCTGTCCCCCTTTGCAATTCAGTGTTTTTACCGATTCGGTAAATACC
The DNA here is from genome assembly GCF_964263255.1 of Lissotriton vulgaris. Classification (NCBI taxonomy): domain Eukaryota; kingdom Metazoa; phylum Chordata; class Amphibia; order Caudata; family Salamandridae; genus Lissotriton; species Lissotriton vulgaris. The sequence continues at coordinate 507,142,826 of NC_141694.1, forward strand.
GAATTGGTATTTGCTATTGAATCCTATGGGCTTCAAGGCCCATAGGATTCAATAGCAAATACCGATTCGGTATTTACCGAATCGGTAAATACCGAATCTTACCGATTCGGTAAAAAATACCGAATTATTACCCACATCAGATTTACCGATTCTAAAATACTGAATCGGTAAAATTCTGTATTTTAGAATCGGTAAATCTAAATTACCTACATCTAGCCATTAAGTTGTAAATCAGAATTTTGTGTTTATGCCTTGATATGCCCTTGCAAATTAGTGTACATTGGAAGCACCATCAAACCAGTGAAGCTACGTGTACTAGAGCACATGCGAGCCATCACAAATAATGATAAACAGTATCCGATCGCTCGCCATTTCCAGAAACATCATAAGGGAAATGCGAATCTTCTACAATACTGTGCTCTAGATATGATCCCAGAGTCTGAAAGAGGGAGAAATAGAGAACAAGAACTGCGTAGACTGGAATCAAGATTAATCATAAAGTATGAAACTATACAGACAGGAGGGATTAATAAAGATGAAGAATTAGCAGTCCACCTAGGCTGATAATTGCACTGTGAATGGTGTATAGAACCTTATGAAGAGAAAAATTATGCCGTTGTGTTGCTTCTGATAGTATGTTATTACATGTTTTTAATAGGTAATGTACCTTTTTATTGATACGCACATTTATTCACTTGTAGGAGACGGAGCACTTTGCCCTTCATGAAGAATTCCTGAGGTGTGTAAAGGAACGCTGAAGGAAATTATTGGTTTCAGCCCACATGGGCAGAATTGTATAGAATGTATTATGTAAACAAACTTTTTTGAAAACAGTTAATATTGCCACAAAACCACGCCCGGACAATAACTCTTGAACGCCCACTTGGGTGAGACACATGGAGGACTGAAATCTAAAATAAGATTGTCCATTTAATATAAGGAATAAAAGTTTTGAGATTTTGAACTAGTTTAAATCTCGAATTAAGAGACTCCACAAATTGGAGTAAGATTACAAATTTGCAATTTCCCTTTGTTTATCAAGCATGAAACTTGTGTTTTACAATTTAATTTAAGAGTGTGGTGGCAACAACTGGTTAAACTACAAACTGTTCCAACATGGCAATTATGAAATGGCAGAATGGGCGGAATGTACTCCGTAGTCCTCCTTCTACTATAATGCACTATATCACGAAACATGCCGTAATGACAGCTGACCCGTGACCAAGGAACCGGCTGGTTTCGAAACGCGTCAGGTGTTGTTTTGCCACTGTTTTTGAGAAAATAAATTGCTTCCCTACAAATTGGGGCTGAGCGTTTTTCCTTTGAAACTCTATGGATACTGTGCTGTGCTGATATATATATATATCCAAATCCAAAGCGCTCCTATTGAGACTACGGACCCGTGAAGGGCGGTGCATGTACCAGGAGAGCACCGGGTAAACCAATCTAAAATCCGTCTGTAGTACGTGATAATAATACACTCTCAGGCCCCCATGAAGTAAGTGAATCAGGAAGGAAACAATCATCTCACTATTAAGTACACAAATCCCTTCACATAAAACATTTCACATAGACAGAGGACTGTGCACTACACAGTCACACCCGAGCTCAGGAAACTGTGGCAGCCATTTTGGAACTGGTTTCCATATATTCATGACCTGCGTCAACCTGTGTTGTTCGCAGTACAATACTAATGCCAAACTGATACCTTAAAGCATTGAAGCATGAGTGCCATTCTGTAACAAATAATGGTATGTACATACAATACTGGTCGTATTACTATCCTCAACATTGTTGCATCAATGCAGTAGTATTGCATGAACTAACAAAATAAAACCATCTCCTACCATATTGGCATGCGAATCTACCGACGTCAATTGTTCATGTATCGCATGTATAATGTACACTTGGACAGTTGTCTACCCTTTGTGCTTGGTCTTGCGCATAGTGCGGCGTTAATGTATGTGAAGGGTGATGTGACCTAAATAACCTCATCCAGTGAATAACACGTGTTCTAGCTATTTCCCATACCTCTAAGTTTGATCCCAAAAGTGGATTGTTCTACGTACAGCCTAAGTGCCAATTATACGTAAAAATGTAGTATTGTAACTGCTGCAGCCTCTTCCTCCATGTAGAAAGCAAAGACGGCAGTGTTGACAATAACTTTGAAAAATGTATTTCGCGAGAAATCACTAATTGAGTTATCCTGATGTATTTCAGGTCTATACACATGAAACATTTCACCCTTTGACTCATGGGTCTTTTCTTTCATACTCTCATTTGCCTTGCTTCTTCAGAATTCGGCCTTAAAGGAATTATAATAGCTAAAACCAACCATACTAACAATAATATTCCTGTACATATTAACCACATTCTACACCATTTTCTAAAAATGGTACATTTTGATCTTGTTATATCATTAGTAGCCATTTTTTTAAAATCTCTTTTTGCACTTAAAGTGTTCTTACCACCAAAAATGTTAACAATTCTTTTTCCTTCACCTTTTCTCTTTTTCAGTTTCCCAGTTTAGGTGATTCTTTTTCTCTCTTTTGAGTTACAGTTCACTCCCTTTCTTTTCCTTCACTTTTGACAACTCAAATTTTCTTGACTGCTATTCACTTCACTTATTGGAGGCAAAAATCATATATGTCCATTTAGGTTACTTGTATTTCTGATTTGTTCTTCTCACTCTTTTTGGCCTTTGCACAATTTCTATCTTTTTACCCAACAAATCTTTTTGACTGGTTATTTCATTTACTTGATCCTTTTGGATTTTTGCTTTATTAACCAGTTTGAATTTCAGATCATCAGTTTCTTTAGGCCAATTATCTCCTTTATGTGGTCGCTTTGTTTCCGGTCCGATAGTGTTACGATCCACTCTCCAAGTTCTTTTTCTTGAGCTTCTTCTCAATTGAGTTTTATCTTCACTGTCATCAGTCTCAGTTTTAGACTTCTCATTATTTTCATTTATGGTGAACTTTATAATGTCTGTTTCTTTCACTGAGTCTCTTTTCTCTTTTTGGTCAGTTCTTTAACTCTGTTAGGAACTTCTCCATAGCTGGTACTTGGAAGCTCAACCTCATTGTGAGTTATTTCCCTTTCACCAGTTTCGAGATTCTGGTTCCTGCTTTCAGAGCTTTCAGGCTGTCCTTCAGTGTTTTCCTGACTACCAGTTGTAAATTCACTTTGTTCAGTGTCCTTACTGGTATCAGTTCCTACAAAATCTCGACTTTCAGGTCGATCTTCAGAATTTAGTACTTCAACAACTTCACTTTCTCCTCCTGACGCAGAACTGGTATCCAATATTTCCAGATGTCGACAAACAGGTCGAGCTTTAGTATCTGGATCTTTTTCTTGTTCACCTTCAGAATCAGAATCAGTGGTGCTTTCTACTTCGTCCTGTGGATTTTCAGGTTCAGGCACATGGATGGTGTGACGTGCGTGCACCCATCTCTTTACTCCAGCACATTTAACGGCAGTTATGCTAACCAGAATGACTTGTCTGGGCTTCTGCCAATGAGAGACTAGCCGTTTTTTTCTCCTGTGTACCTTTATCCGAACCCAATCTCCAGGTACTAGATCAAAAGCTGGATGTTTTTCTTTCGAGTTTGCCTCACTTCCCACCTGATGGAACACGGAAGTTACCCTGTCAGACAGGTTTTTGCAGTAATCCAGTATGATATCATCATTTACAGTCAATAGTTTATCAACTGGCACAAATGCTTGTCTCATCACTCTTCCCATCAGAATCACATGTGACTTAATTCTGTCTTTTTATCAGGTTTTTATTAGGGTCATCAGAACAAGTGGCAAAGCATCAGGCCATTTCAGTCCAGTGGCCAAACACATTTTTGCAATTCTGTTTTTTATGGTTCCATTTACTTGCTCAACTACCCCAGAAGCCTGTGGTCTGTAAGCACAATGCAATTTCTGACGAATTGCCAGTGCTTTACAAATCATCTGCATTAAGTCGTTGTGAAAATGTGTTCTGGGATCTGTCTCAATAGTTACTGGGAAACCAAAGCACGGAGTAGTTTCTCTGAACAACAGTTTTGCAACAGTCACTCCAATATTACTCCTGGTAGGGAAAGCCTCCACCGACCGAGAAAATAGGCAAATGATCACAAGTACATATGGAAGTCGATTACAGGGTGGCAACTCAATGAAGTCTAATTGCATTCTTGTGAATGGACCTCCCTCCTGTCCTATATTTCCCAAACTCACAACTGTTTGTCTTCTCGGATTCAACTGTTGACAAACAAGACATCACTGACAAAGTCTATCAGCGATCATCCTGAACTTAATATTATACCATGTCTGTCTGAACATCCTTATCATGGCATCCCTCCCGATATGGGCTTGACCATGGTCCATTCGGGCCATATTTGAAATCATGTTATCATGCATTACTGGTCTTTCATCTTTGTAAACCCAAATGTCATCCTTTTCTCTTTGTCTACATCCTGATTTTAACCAGATGTCTTTCTCTTCCTCACTTGCTTCTTCCTGCATTTGTCTCACTTCCTCCCAAGTCTCAACTACTGTGGTTAGCATTAAAGGACTTGAAACATGTTAATCTTTTCTGTCCCGATTTATAGATGCAAGATTTTTGGCACAATACTTAGCAATTGAGTCAACAAAATGGTTACCTCTGGTGACAAAATCATCTCATTTCTTGTGAGCTGCACATTTTACAACAGCAATTTTCTCTGGTAATTGGATTGCATCAATCAACATTTTCACAAATTCAGCATTTCTGATGGGGGATCCTGCTGAAGTTAAATAACGTCTTTGGGACCACAGTTGACCATAATCATGGACAACACCAAAACCATACTGACTGTCAGTTACTATGGTGACTCTTATCTCTTTTCCTAGTTCACATGCTCGAATCAAAGCAATCAATTCTGCTATTTGAGCAGAACAAATTCCTTTCAGACAAGATGCTTCCAGAACATCTGCCACTGTGCATACAGCATATGCAGCACTTAGAGCACCCTCATACATAAACCATCTACAAACATTACATATTCAGATTCAGGCAATGGCTTTTTTTTTAATGTCAGGTCTCGGTTTGGTATAGTATTCAAGAACATCCAAACATTTATGATCAACTCCATTTTTCACCTCAACATCCATGACATCAGGTAACAATGTAGATGGATTTACATTCACACATCCTGAAATTGTCACATTATCTGCACCTAGAATTACCTTCTCATATTTTGTCATCCTGTTATTAGTAAGGAACGGTATCTTTGTCCTTGTAAGGTGAATCTCCATTGAATTGGGTACATATACCCTTAAAGGATATCCCATGACTATACCTTCACTTTGTTCCAAACTCACACTTGTAGCAGCTACTGCTTTCAGGCATCCGTGTAATGCTTTTGCAACTGGGTCCAAAACAGCTGAGAAATATGCAATTGGCGTTCTCAGTTTTCCATGTCTTTGAATTAGAACTGATAATGCACATCCTTCTTGTTCACTGCAATATAGTTCAAACTCTTTCTCATAATCAGGCATTCCTATTGCTGGTGCTTCACAAAGACTGGTTTTTAGTCACTCAAAAGCCTCCATTTCAGTTTTATTCAGCACTATGAGATCTTTTACATCTGGCATGTCAGCCTCTGCAGTGGTTGTGCTATCAGTAAAAATCCACTGATCCATTGTCGACAGTAACCTACCATTCCTAAGAACATTCTCACTTGTCTCCGAGTTTTAGGAGGTTGATTGCTTGTATCATTCTCTCTATAGTGACTTGTCTGATTCCTTTAGCAATTTTGTGACCTAAATATTGTACTTCTTTCTGACAGAACTGTAACTTTGATGGAGACACCTTATGTCCTCCGTCTGCCAAATGGTTCAGTAATGCAATAATATCTGAAACACATGCATCCTTGGTTCTTGATGCCACTAGCAGGTCATCAATGTATTGAACCAATACTGATTTTCCAGGCATGTCTAAACTTTCCAATGATTTCTTTAACAGCTGAATAAAGATGTAGGGACTCTCAGTCTAACCCTGAGGAATTCAACACCATGCCAAAATACCATCTCCAAAACAGAAAGCAAATATTGGATGGCTATCTGGGTGTAATGGGACTGTAAAGAACGCATTGCATAGATCAATGACTGTATACCATTCTGCATCATGTGGAATTTGGCACAGGATCACTGCTGGGTTTGGGACAATTGGACAACATGGGACAACAATTTTATTAACTTTTCTCAAATCCTGCACTATCCTAAATGTTCCTTTAGGCTTTTTCAATCCCATTACAGGTGAATTGCATGGACTGCTTACTATTTCTCTCGGGATTCCCTGTTCAATCATCTTGTTTATCACTGGAGTTATTCCTTCGATTGTTTCTGCTGTCATTTTGTACTGGGGTATGTTTGGGTAACTCGCTCCTTCTTTTACAGAAACTTTCACAGGATCTACACCTTTCATTAGTCCAATATCTTCTCCTGTGAAATCCCACACCTGTTCTTTGACTGACTCTTTCAAATCACCAGGTTTCTTTTCTCTGTCAATTACAGGAAACATACTATTTCATTCTGAATCTATCATTGAGATAGTCATTTTATACAGACTATCTTGATCTGTCTATTTGCTACACCTACAACTTGGATACTATCTCCAGACAGAGGAAGATTTTGAACTTCTACTGATCTGACAGTGGAACAGGTAGCACCTGTGTCCACTAGGAAAGTCACATTTACATCATTCACCTTTCCATTCACAAAAGGGCCAGATTGATCTACCTCTAGAGTTGCGCCAAGTATGCACTCTTCTCCCTCTCTTAGGCACCGTCAGAAGCTGTCATCTGACTCACTCCCATCTTCCTTCAACCAGTACTGCGAACTCACATTCACTCTAAGTGATCTTGTTACCTGTCCTCCGAAGGATCCTGTCTCTGCACTGTATTTCTGTAGGTTTACACTCTGTGGAAGTGGTGGTAGTGGCACCTGACTCTGTTGGGTAACTACCTGTTGCTGTGGTGATGGCTGTTGAATTACCTCATTCTGCACCTTCGTATTCAATTATGTATTTTCAGGATCAACTCTTGGTAGAAACTTACACTATTTCTTCCAATGCCCTAACCTGCTGCAATTGTGACAAGAAAACTTTTTCTTGGCCTCATCCAAATTCCCATTATTTTTTGTTTTATTGAAATTTCCCTTCATTCTTACCTGACCTCCTTCTGGACTTTTATTTTCTAATTCAGCTACTTGATGTTCAGCCACTTTCACCAGCGCCCACATTGCTTTCTCTTTAAGCTTTCTTTGCTTAACCTCAATCTCATCACTGCAACATTTAGCATGCCTCAAAACCTCATCTACAGAGCATGACTGCCATCCCATCAAATTATGCCAGATCATGTCTCCTATCTCTGGTCTTAATCCAGAAACAAAGTGATACACAAAATGACTCATTTCTTTTTCACTTAACTCTTCATATCCATTGCATTGCTTAAACACTACCAACAATCTCTCATAAAATGAATGTACTAATTCTTTAGGTTCCTCTAATGTCCTGTCAATCTTTACCCAATCTGTCTCTTTTGGTGGGATTTTATTCTTCAAAAATACTATTACTTGTTCATACTTCCCCATTACCTCAGGTCCAGGAGCACCTGTTCAAGGATCTCAATGATCTATATCATAAACAATCCATCTAGATCTTCCCATAATACCTTTGAAACCTTTACAAATCGATCCGCGTGTCTGTACCATTCCACTGGTTTTTCTCGTAACCTGGGGAAATCATTTGTGAATGACAATATATCCTGTCTGGTCCAATGAACATGCACATACCCTCCTCCCGGTATCTCTCTCACAGGGAATTCATTTGCTGCAGGCTCCTTTTCTCCAACTGGAAATGCTATTGATGTTTTATCATTGTTCTCTTCCCTTTTCCTTGTCCATTTAGTCTTCCACCGGTCTACATCACCCCATTTTCTCAGCAACACAATCAATTCTTTTATCTGGGTTAATCTTTCAGCATTATTCATGTTGTCAATATCCTTTTCAGTAAAATCTACTCTGTAAGACGTTTGTAAGAATTTATTCTTTGCAAAATCTATATTGAGTTCACTTGCCAACCCTTCTAGTCGATCATGCAGATTTTTAGCTCTCCATGTAATGCTTTTACACATGAACATTAATTCATCATCTTGGTATGCTTTTTGTCAGGGCCTGCTCCACAGGATCCGATCGATGAACAAAGGGGTCCACCTCCTGATGTTACCAACACCCTGAAATGATACACAGGGGGTTCGAACCATCAGGCGAGGGATAAATAATGAAAAGAGACCGGGGAAGGGTAGGGGTCAGCAGGGACAAGGGATCTGAAACGATAGAGCATAAGTTTTATAATACCAATCAATGATAAGGCTACTCTCTATAATTCTCTCTAAACTTCTGAATACCTTGAGAGGCTGTACACATTCCTTCTGCAAGCATATAAGAATACCAGTCCAGCTTCCTGAAAGGAAACACAATGGTTATCACAACAATTAGCATACTGGTTTAAGATCTAGAAAATGTAAACCCTTTGTGGATACACACCATATCATGTGGAGATGAACCTTTGTAATTGACCCCCCCCCCGAACTAGTGACTTGTTCCTCTAAATCAGTCTTTGAGTACTTCACAAGTCTTTTGTCTGGAAAAACCTTAAAAGAGTTTGTAGAATAATTCTACTCTTTGTCACTCGATCAAGCAAAGTTCTATCCCTTAAAATACTTAGAATTTCCTTTAAACATGGAGAGGCAAAACGTTGGTGTACACTTTTGCAGATAAACGTCTATAAACAATATAACGGCAACGTGTGGTTGCGACCGCCACTACGCTCCGCTATTTGTGTAGAATCTGACAATGAATACTCTAGCCGGTAGTAGGTAGTTAACTCACCACTCTACTCCGGACATTGCAGGACGAGATCAATCATTTAGAACAAAAGGCTTTCAGCGGTAACCAGCAGCAGCCGCCGCGTAGCTCCGTGAAACAGGAAACCCAGCGCAGCCGGGTTTGAAATTGACACGCACCCGCAGATGCGTTTCTCAAAGAAGAACGATGACTTCAAAAACTATAATGCAGGAAGGCGCACGAGACAAGGGCTCCCAGCGGCGATCCAAACTACAGTACCTTAACACAGCGAAGAACCTGTTTAGCGCGCTCTCTTCTCAGAGCGGCAGCAGCTCGACGATAGCCGGTCTTCACCCAGCAACAAGGAAAACACTAAGAATGGAATCAAAATTACGTGCAACTCGTTTCCTGCAAACACCACCCATATACTTCCCCCTGCAAGGTTCATGGGAGATGTAGTTCCTGACGATTAGGTAGGCGCGGTGATGCAGGAACCTGACAGTATGCCCTCCCACCTAGCGCCTCCTAGGCCCAGGCTTGGCAGGACACCTCCGATGAAATAATCTGACAGCAACAGGAGCATGTACATTGGCGGAAGGCTCCCAAGAATCGTCCTCAGCCGAGTATCCCTTCCAGGCCACCAAGTACCACAACGCGCCTCTCCGACGTTTAGAGTCTTTTATACAACGTACCACATACTCCAGACCATCATCGCACAGCACCGGAGGAGGTGCCCTCCGTCGAGCAACCAAAGCCGGCTTCAACAAACTGCAGTGAAATACTGGGTGGATTCGAAGAGAGGCTGGGAGTTTCAGTTTATATGCCACAGGGTTAACCTGTTTCAGAACAACATACGGACCAATGTATTTAGGGTGGAACACCGAACGGAGTTTAAACCTGACGTTTTTGGTGGACAACCACACCCTGTCCCCCACCTGGTAAACAGGTCCCACACCTCGATGCTTATCGGCCCATTTTTTGTAAACCTGCTTGGCTTGAACCAGATGTCTGGACACTTTCTTTTGGACTGCATGTAAACGACGGACCGAATCCAACACCGTAGGCTGATTACCCATTTCCCCAGGAATGTTGATAGGCAATGCCCGGGCATCGAATCCATAGTTGGCGTAGAAGGGGGACACCCCCAATGAACTATGCCACGCATTATTATAGGCAAATTCAGCTAGCCACAACAGGGACACCCAGGAATCATGAGCCTCAGCAGCATAGCAACGTAGATATTTCTTCAGAGTCTGATTAAGCCGTTCAGTCTGACCATCCGTATGAGGATGGAAACTGGTTGACAAAGAGGCTTTGATCTTTAATGCTAAACACCATGACTTCCAAAAGCTTGCAATGAATTGAGGACCTCTGTCTGAAATGATGACTTCAGGGATTCCATGGAAACGGAAAACATTAGACTAAAGCAGCTGTGCTGTTTGTCCAGCCGTGGGGAGGTTCCTGCATGGTATAAAATGTCCCATTTTCGTAAGGCTGTCTACTACCACCAGCACAGCTGTATGTCCATGATCAGAAGGCAGCCCTGTGATAAAATCCATACTGATACTCTGCCATGGTTTCTTTGGTGTGGGTAATGGCATAAGTTTCCCCTTGCTCTGACACTGCAATGTCTTTGCACGTGCACACACCTCACACTGACCCACCCAAAGAGTTACGTCTCTGGACAAGGTATCCCACCAGAACTGTCTCTGAACCAAGAGCACTGATTTCTTTATGCCTTGATGACCAGACATTGGTGAAGAGTGACACCACTCGAAAGCCTTTTTCCTGCTTTCCATAGTAGGCAAGAATAACTTGTTCGCTACGAAAGGCAGACCACGGACGAGGAACCGTCTGGTGTCTTTACTACTCCACAACCTTCAGGCCGCCTCGGTCTTTTGTCCTTTGATTTTCTCTAGAAATACATCCGCATTGAGTACACAGATCACTTTACTAGGTTCAATGATGGCATCCATTGGAGGATCATCCTTTACCTCCAAGGTATCACCCAAGCGTGACAGCGTATCCGCCTTTCTGTTTTCAGCACCTGGACGGAAAGTTATCAGAAAATTGTATTCCGCAAAAAACAGCATCCACCGCATCTGCCTCTGTGACAAATGTCTAGCTGTTCTCATATATTGCAGATTACGGTGGTCTGAGAACACAGTCACAGGATATAGGGCCCCCCAAAGATATTGTCGCCATTCCTGGAAGGCCTTTTTTATTACAAGTAGTTCTTTTTCTGCAATAGTGTAGTTTCTCTCTGCTTGACTCAACTTTTTGGATAGGTACGCCACCGGATGGAGTTGTCCTGTTTGTACATGTCTCTGGGACAAAATAGCCCCTACTGCCTCGTCCGAGGCATCTGCCTCCACAACATATGGTAACTCAGGTTGCGGATGTGCTAATATGGGAGCGGTAACAAACGCACTCTTGAGATGAGTAAACGCAACCTCCGCTTCCTGCGACCAACAATACACCACCCCTTTTCTCAAAAGACGAGAAAGAGATGCAGCTATGCGTGAAAAGCCATCTATAAATCTCCTATAATAGTTCGCAAAACCCAGGAAACATTGGACTTCTTTCACTGTTTTCGGTGTGGGCCAGGACTGTACTGCTTGCACCTTTCTTTCAGCCATCTGCAACCCATCAGGACATAGCATGACCCCCAGGAACTCCACAGTAGTCACACCAAACTCGCATTTACTAAGCTTACAAAACAATTTGTTCTCTCTCAGTCTTTGTAAAACCTGTGTCACATGGTCGTGGTGAATCCCAACATCACAAGAATAAATCAGGATGTCGTCAATGTAGACAACCACACTGATGTCTACCAGATCCCTCAAAACATCATTCAGGAAGTACTGGAAGGCGGCCGGGGCGTTACACAGTCCAAAAGGCATAACGGTATATTCAAACAATCCGTAACATGTTTTAAAGGCCGTCTTCCATTCATCGCCCTCCCTCATTCTCACAAGGTGATATGCCCCCCGAAGATCTAACTTTGTATAAATGCAGGCCTTCCGTACTTTATCCAGTAGCACCGGAATAAGGGGGAGGGGGTACCTGTTACGGACAGTGTTTTTATTCAGCATTCTGTAATCAACACAAGCCCTCAATTCCCCATTAGCCTTCGCTATGAAAAATAAAGGAGAGGCTGCAGGGGACTTGGAAGGGCGGATAAAGCCTATCGCTTGATAATGTGTTAGGTACTCCTTGAGGTGCTTGGTCTCAGGCACAGATAATGCATACACACGACAAGTGGGCATCAGGGCTCCTTCAATCATATCAATACAACAATCGTATACACGATGAGGGGGTAGTTCATTCGCCAGCTGATCGCTAAATACATCCGCAAATGATTGGTATGCACACGGTAATGTTACCTCCTTTTCTGCAGCAGTAGCCACCTGAAAAGGAGTAGACAGCTCTCTCGCCTGAGTAACTGGATGTACCGACATGTGTTCCTGACATTCAGGTGAAGGAAACCTCAGCCTTTTCTCCTTCCAATCCATATCAGGGTTATGATACGAAAGCCAGGGCATACCTAAAATCACCTCGTATTGCGGAGCCTCAATTATGTTTATGATTAACTTGTCCCGATGTTCCCCTTCTGGCACTTCTACAACCAACAACACCTCATCTGTCTGTTCGGTGATCATTCCAGATTTTAAGGGTTTCCCATCTACCGCCCACACCTCTTCCGGGTGTAGTCTGGGTATGCGTTTCAGATTCAGAGAAGTTACCAAACCGCTGTCTATGAAATTGCCAGTGGCCCCAGAGTCAATCATCACCAACACTTGATGGACCACTAGCTGACTTTCCAGACACATGGACAAAACGATGTGGGATACAGAATCTTGTAGAACCTCACAAACCAAAGAAGGAAGCTTTAAGGGAGCCTGATCATTCCTTTCCTCGTTATCTTTGCTGAATGACTCAGTGCTAGACACCGCCAATCTTTTCTTAACCCAACTCCCTGTACTTTTTGGCTTAGAAGGACATTCCCTCACGTAATGGCCTTTCCTCCCGCAATACATACACAACCCCTGGGTTCTACGGGTTTCCTTCTCTTCTCTGGTTAAGGGTGCCCTCACAGCTCCTATCTCCATGGGTTCATGGCCTTCACCTACTGCTGACGGCCCCTTCTTACTAGAGTACTCAGTCCAATGAGGTCCTCTGTCCCATTTTCTCCTGTCCCCCGATCTCTCTGACATCCTACCATCAAGCCGTAAGGAAAGATTGATCATTCCAGCACATGTAGTAGGTTGGGGGTCTATTTGTGCTATGACATCTTTCATCCCATCACGCAGCCCTTGATAATAAATGGACATCTGTTTCTCTTCAGGCCAGGAGGACTCCGCCACTAATCTGTTGAAGGACGTTAAATAGGTAATCAATTCATTACGTCCCTGTCTTAACTCCATCAATTCCCTATCAGCCCTGAATGTAGTGGCCCGTCTATCAAACACCCTCTCAAACTCGGTTCTGAAGGCCCCCCAATCTGAAAGAATAGCATCATCCCTCCTTACAAGTGGGACAGCCCAACTTGCTGCATCACCAATCATATACGAGATTGCAAATGCTACTCGTGAATGGTGGTTGGGAAAAGACGCAGGTTTGCAAGAAAAATGCATCATGATCTGTGTAAGAAATATCTGTGTCTTAGACGAATCCCCCGAGTACCGCTCAGGACTTGCCAACGGGATAGGAGGAGGTACCGTTACTTGGATACGGGGATTAAGTGTAGCAGCATCAAAGGGGTTGCCAGCTAACCTATCCACTCTTTCCCTTAAGGCTGTAGCTTCTACTCTAGAGGCTGCCAACTCCTGTTGAACTAACACCAGCGCTTGTAACACTTCCTCAAGGGTAGCCATGTTTGTTCACCAATCGTATCAGGTGGAGCATATATCGTGGGCACGTAATTCTGTCAGGGCCTGCTACACAGGATCCGATCGATGAACAAAGGGGTCCACCTCCTGATGTTACCAACACCCTGAAATGATACACAGGGGGTTCGAACCATCAGGCGAGGGATAAATAATGAAAAGAGACCGGGGAAGGGTAGGGGTCAGCAGGGACAAGGGATCTGAAACGATAGAGCATAAGTTTTATAATACCAATCAATGATAAGGCTACTCTCTATAATTCTCTCTAAACTTCTGAATACCTTGAGAGGCTGTACACATTCCTTCTTCAAGCATATAAGAATACCAGTCCAGCTTCCTGAAAGGAAACACAATGGTTATCACAACAATTAGCACACTGGTTTAAGATCTAGAAAATGTAAACCCTTTGTGGATACACACCATATCATGTGGAGATGAACCTTTGTAATTGACCCCCCCCCCCCCCGAACTAGTGACTTGTTCCTCTAAATCAGTCTTTGAGTACTTCACAAGTCTTTTGTCTGGAAAAACCTTAAAAGAGTTTGTAGAATAATTCTACTCTTTGTCACTCGATCAAACAAAGTTCTGTCCCTTAAAATACTTAGAATTTCCTTTAAACATGGAGAGGCAAAACGTTGGTGTACACTTTTGCAGATAAACGTCTATAAACAATATAACGGCAACGTGTGGTTGCGACCGCCACTACGCTCCGCTATTTGTGTAGAATCTGACAATGAATACTCTAGCCGGTAGTAGGTAGTTAACTCACCACTCTACTCCGGACATTGCAGGACGAGATCAATCATTTAGAACAAAAGGCTTTCAGCGGTAACCAGCAGCAGCCGCCGCGTAGCTCCGTGAAACAGGAAACCCAGCGCAGCCGGGTTTGAAATTGACACGCACCCGCTGATGCGTTTCTCAAAGAAGAACGATGACTTCAAAAACTATAATGCAGGAAAGCGCACGAGACAAGGGCTCCCAGCGGCGATCCAAACTACAGTACCTTAACACAGCGAAGAACCTGTTTAGCGCGCTCTCTTCTCAGAGCGGCAGCAGCTCGACGATAGCCGGTCTTCACCCAGCAACAAGGAAAACACTAAGAACGGACTCAAAATTACGTGCAACTCGTTTCCTGCAAACACCACCCTTATACTTCCCCCTGCAAGGTTCATGGGAGATGTAGTTCCTGACGATTAGGTAGGCGCGGTGATGCAGGAACCTGACACTTTTAATCTATCTGTTCCAATTGTTCCAATTATCAATTCTTCCATGTCGATATTCAATCTAACCACATCTAACACTTTGGGCTCTTGGTCTTTTACTTTTAATGTTTTAAGCCAATCACTTAATTCCTGTTCTGTTGGTCCTACAGGTGTTTGTGACAAATTGATTTCCTCTATACTTCTCTCGGGTGTTCTGATTCCGCATCCGTTGGAAACTTATATGGGAGACTTTGATTAAAGGTCAAGTCAGGCGGTGTCATTTGACTAGCATGCCTAATCTCGGACAAATCTGGATAAACCTTTTCTCTTACTTTTTGCAAACTTGGATTCAAAGGGATAGTTAACGATGGTTATTTTATTTCCTGGTTTTCGAACACTGGAATCACTGGACCTATTGTTACGGGGACAGTTACAGATTCTATATATTTTTAGAGTTCCTGTATCTTTTCAGTCAATTTATTAGTAGACCGCACATATTCATAAGTACTTGGGTGTTCTTCAAATCTCTTCTCTGCTCTATCAATGCTACCCCTAATTTCATGATTTTGTCTGGGAGTACCAGTAAGTCTGGTTTCCATTAATCGGGCATTAGAATCATATCTCATTTCCTCTCTCTCAGTATTGTCTCTAATTTCAGAAAATCATCTTGCGTAAAATCGGGTCTCCATTGGCGGAGCATTTGGAGTTACAGTTACGAAACTTGGCTGATATGGAGGGGGTCTTCTATTTAATATCTCCTCCAGTACCACATCCTCTGTCTCACAATCCTCATA
The DNA here is from genome assembly GCF_964263255.1 of Lissotriton vulgaris. Lineage (NCBI taxonomy): Eukaryota > Metazoa > Chordata > Amphibia > Caudata > Salamandridae > Lissotriton > Lissotriton vulgaris. The sequence goes on from NC_141694.1 coordinate 507,158,585, forward strand.
ACTCTTCCTTTCTGACGACACATTATTTCTTTTCTCCGTACATTTCCGTCCTACTATTTCATCAACTGTCCTCACCGCATAGATTCCATCACACATATCAGCGTTTCTCCATGTCTGCATTCTACTCTCATGAGTCATTCCCCATGAACCTCGCAATCGGCCTCTAGGTCCTCTGAATTCTTCAAACCTTTCTCTCTCCAATTCATGCGTCTCATCTTCGCACTCAGCTAATGTCTCAAATTGAGTTGGTCTAGGTCTCGGTTCAAGCTTAGTCATCTTTTCTCTCTGATTTCGTAAAACAGCAGCACTAAAAGAAGCTACTTCTGGAAATGCTAATACACGATCGTTCTTAGTATATCTAGCCCAATTTTCTAACCATATACACGTATGGTAGCCATATTTGGTCATCATCTACGATGCAGGCATTTTAGGCGGAGGAAGCAATTTTCCCTATCTTGTCACTATTTCCTTATCCTTTTTGAACACATTCTTTAATTTCTTAAACCATGTAGGTTTTTCTTTTTCTTCTCTATGATAAAACTCAATTTTTCTCACGGTTTTCTGACTTTCAAACAATCGCTCACCCTTCCGCAAACTGTTTCGCTGCACCAACCTATCACAGCGCGGTTCACACGAACGCACCAATCAGAACAAGATACATTTCAATCACTCTCAACCAATGCTTGCACAGCCTTTGCTAGCGCAACAATCAGAGCTCACTTTGTTCTAGTCACGCGTAAGCATGGGCGAATTTTGCGTATTGGCAATTTGCGAATTCGCGGATTTGCGAATTGGCAATCCGCAAAATTTGCGAATTCGCGCAAATTTGAGTATTTTTTTATTTTTGCTTGTTCGCAGGTGTTCGCGAGGCGCTTTGCGTGTCCGCGGGTGTTCGTGAGGCGCTTTACAATTTCGCGGGGTTTTTTTTGCCTGCTTAATCACTGCCACCCTATCGTTTTTTATGCCCATCTGCCCTCTGTACCACTCATTTCTGTGCCCTTCTGCCCTCTGCCCCACTCATTTTTTGTCCCCTTCTGCCCTCTGTCCCACTTTTGTGCCCTTCTGCTCTCAGCCCCACTTAGAATGGCACCGGCAAGCTGCCAGCGCCATTCTAAAATAGCTAGAAATAGCTTCAACAGGAAGCACTAATAGATAAAGTAAAGCAGGCGCTCCAGTTGAAGGTCAAATTAAGTTACACAATCATTAATCACCTCAAGTTTGGGGTGATTAATGATTGTGTAACTGAATTTGAGCAGCACCTGCTTTACTTTATCTATTAGAGCTTCTTGTTGAAGCTGACTTTTGTAACTATTTTAGAATGGCTCTGACAGCTTGCCGGCGCCATTCTAAAAGAGTTACAAAAGTCAGCTTGAACTTTTGACCCAATCTGTTCCGTTCGTGGATTTTGCGGAAAATTCGCAAATCTCGCGGATTGCGAATTTTCCGAAAATCTGCGAAATCCGCGAGCGGAATGGATTTTCCGCCCATGCTTAGTCACGCGGACCAATCACAGCGCGACCTTTCTTACGCCAGCCCTGCTCCGGTTTCTGCAGCTTCGGCTGACCCCTCCTTTACAAAATTTATCGGCACACTGTATTTACACCTTTATACAACTAAAATCGGTTAGTAACCACATAAAACATCTCCATTCGTCTGTTTTACTAAATCCAAAGTGATAGTTTCCTCAAACTTACAAGTATTCTGCATTTCTGGTAGACAGCTCTTACCTCTTCTCTACCACAGAATTTTAGTTTTGCCGATAAAGTAGCACATCCCTCTACCTTACCCTTCTCTCAAGCTTAGGTGAAAACTCTTTTACTCTCTCAGTGATAAGTTTTAGTTCAGAATACACATTGATTCCTGTGCTTAAGCCAAAGATTTTATAGGTTGCCTTCGCTATACATTCACCACTTTTACACATAAATGTCCCTAACTTGTAACATACGACGATGTCACCACTTTGAAACAGACTATGTGATGTGTGACTTACATGCCACATGTGTGCGACTTACATGCCACACGTTCTTCTTCCTAGGCAGAGTAACCAGCTTCCTACGACACGCTTCTTCTCGTTGAGTCGCACTTCCATCTCCTTGCGACATGCAGTTCCTCAGAAGGCCCAAAACAGCAGCAGGCACTTCCAAAGAACTCGGGAGCTGGGGGTTAAAGTCTGTTGACCCTGAGACTTCAGCATGAGGCAAGCTCTTTTCCAAGCCCTTGGAGATTTTTCACAATTTGAAAGCAAAGTACACAAAGTTCCTTTCTTTGGCAATAGGGCAGCCACTGCATGCCAATCCCCCAAGCAGCACTTCAGCTTGGGAATAGTCTCTCCTCAGTTTCTTTAGGTTCCTCTCTTCAGTAAAGGTTTCTTCTTGTAGTCCAAAGTGATCTAATTTCATAGGATCAGGGTCCCAATACTTATACCCCAAAATCCTTTGTTCTCTGAGGGGAGAGGGGCCTTTGCCCAGTCGAAACCAGTTCTGAAGAACTCTGTCTACCAGACTTCTCCTTTCCTTTCACAGTGCAGGGCAGGCACATCAGACGCCCCACGGAAGCTGGAGCCAGCATTGTGGAAGGCAAGTACAGTCCTGGAGCACTTTGTTTACAGGACTCCTTCTCTTCTTTCAGTGTGCAGGGCAGAGACATCAGCCGCTCCCCACAGGGTGTAGCCAGCATTGTGGAAGGCAGGCACAGCCCTATTCAAGGTTCAGGTGCAACTCCTCCCTGCCATCTAGATGCAGATCTCTCTATTCACCACTGGGCGATTCAGCCTGTCTCCTGGAATTCCCCAGCCCTGTCACTCACAAAACCAGACATAGAATACACAACCTAGCAGAGGCAGGTTTGAATTGTTAGACAAGCAAATACCTACTTTCTAAAAGTTGTATTTGCAAACACAGAATATTAAAACCAACTTCACTAAAAGATGTATTTTATAATTCTGAGTCCAGGCATACTAAACTCGAATTTCTACCATATTCTCTGAGACAGTTAGGATTATAAAATGTAATAACTCTAACAGCCCATTCTGGCCTATGCAGAACAGGTAGCCTTACAATGGTGAAATACGAAAATGGCTGTAATTCACTATTAGGAAATGCCACACACATCAGGGCTTGTCCTACCTTATACTTACAATGCACCCTGCCCATGGGCCTACCATAGGGGTGACTGATATGAAGAAAAGGGAAGGTTTAGGGACTGGCAAGTGGGTGCACTTGCCCAGTCAGCATGACAGTACCAGACTGCACGCAAGCTCTGCAATGGCAGACCGTAGACACATTTTACAAGGCTGCTTCTGTCCGTGGCACAACCAGTGCTGCAGGACCACTAGCAACATTTGGATTTACATGCCCAGAGCACACTCAGTGCACTGTACTAGGGTCTGACAAGTAAACCAAATAGCCAAACATGGAACCACAGATTAATACATCAATTTACAATAGGGAGCACTTGCACTGTGGCAAAGAATGGCAGTGGCACAGTGCCCAAAGCATCTAATACCAGCAAAAATACATGAGGCAACAGTAAAAATGGAAGGGAGACCCACGCCAATGGTGCCAGGTCTAACAATAACAAATACTTTATGGTATCATCAATGTCTCAAAAAACTATCCTGATTCATGTGTATCATGTGATATCATTGGAACCCCCCTGAGAACTCCCAGGTTCCTTCTGCTGATGTCATTCTAATTCAAATGTTTTTCCTTGAGTGGTTTGTCTCTCTGACAAACAATGATAGGTTCCCCACCCCCAGAGAAGTGAAATGAACCTCCGATCAAACTAACAAAAGATCATGGATGGTACACCGGTCTCTCAGTGCGTCAGCCCTCTTCTGTGCCAGCCCGACCCTCGCGCTTCATCTCTGGGACGTGTCGTCCTCGTATCACTGTCATTATCCAGCTCAGGAATCCTCCTGGTTACATCGGACGGTCCATATAAAAGTCTCCTGTATTTGTCCAAATCCAAAGTGCTCCTATCGAGACTACGGACCCGTGGAGGGTGGTGCATGTACCAGAAGAGCACCGGGTAAATCAATCCAAAATCATCCGTCTGTAGTACATGATAAGAATACACTCTCAGGCTCCAATGAAGTAAGTAAATCAGGAAGTTTATTTCCACGCTACTCAATTTGGCGATGAAGCCATGTTCACACAATGGAAGGAAAAAATCATGTCACCATTAAGTACACAAATCCCTTTGCGTAAAACATTTGACATAGACAGAGGACTCTGCACTACTCAGTCACACCCGAGCTTGGGAAACTGTGGCAGCCATTTTGGAACTGGTTTCCATATATTCATGACCTGCGGCAAACTGTGTTGTTCGCAGTACAATACTAATGCCATACTGTTCATTAAAACATTGAAGCATGAGCACCATTCTGTAACAAATAAGGATATATACATACAATACTGGTCGTATTACTGTCCTCAACATTGTTGCATCAATGCGGTAGCGTTGTAAGAACGGACAAAATAAAGCCATCTCGTAGCATATTGGCATGCAAATCTACCGACGTCAATTGTTCATGTATCGCATGTATATTGTGCACTTGGGCAGTTGTCTACCCTTTGTGGCTGGTCTTGCGCAATGTGCCGCGTTCATCTTTGTGAAGGGTGATGTGACCTAAATACCCTCATCCAGTGAATTACACGTGTTCTAGCTATTTCCCATACCGCTAAGTTTGATCCCAAATGTGGATTGTTCTTTGTACAGCCTAAGTGCCAATTATACATAAATACGTAGATGGTTTTATTTTGTCCGTTCTTGCAACACTACTACATTGATGCAACAATGTTGAGGACAGTACTACAACCAGTATTGTATGTATATACCCTTATTTGTTACAGAATGGTAAATTTGGCAAAGAGGTAGTCTTCAGTTCAGATTCGTGCCTTTTGCTTATATAGTGTAAATTTGTTCAGTAGTTCCTGAGAAAATGACATTTAAAAGTACATATTTATCTATGGCCGCACAGGATCCGCGCATCCTGAACGCACCCTTAGCGCACCGACCCGATCACACGCTGAATGCTGATTGGCTGTCAAGTGGTTGTCAACATTCGAAACCAGGAAGTGTTGGCAGCCATTTTTTGCCTCGGTAGATGCGATGGACTAGAAATTAGTATAATAAGTATTCAAAATGTATGAAGGGGGCATCTTATAAATATTTTCACCCTCTAGACCTGCTTAGGGGTTCTAGAAGGACCCCTAGGGCCCCACCAATTTTTTTATTTTTTTTAAATACGGCAAAGTACGCGCAGGGTGTGCGGATCCTGCCGTAAAAAAATATATGTATAACGGAGTTCTTTTATAATTAGCTGGGACTCCCCACTTCTGCACCGGTGCTTATGGTCATTCAACATATCTTTTACCCTGTGTAGAACCCCCACAGGATTCTAACAGGCTGATGCAAATAACTTATGATAGCTCCATCGCAGCCCGCTACTAATGCCACAAATCCCTCAATACTCTCCTTACATACTCATGAGCACCATCACCTCCTTCTATGACATTGTTGGGAGGGTGAGAATGGATGAGTGGGAGAATGCTGGTGTGGGCACATTAGGGATCCTATTTTAGGATGGGGCAGTCATACCCTTTCATTGGCTGCAGGAGGAATCTGAGCTCCCGCAGGGTATTTTGGAGCTCATGGTCTTTTAATATCAGAAGTAGGCTGGCTGTTGTATGTTGTAAACATAGAGTCTGTTTAGCATCCTCTGATTCATGATCTGGAATTCGTGGGTAGAGGTCCCCTTAACTAGGGTACTCTTAGCTGATAGAAGAGCTAGAGGATGGCTGATGACTCCACAGAGTACAAGATAGAACCCAAAGGCATATCTTAATGCTAAGTGAAGAGGGTTGGTTTTTTTTTAATAAGGAAGAAAAAAGTGCAGTGCTGAGTGATCAAAAGAGTGTGTTTAAAAATGACTAAAGAAACTCCATATCAATTTTATTCCAAGAGTCCCATTGTCATGGTTAAAAAGCAGTATGCTAACATTAGAGATTATCCAATGTTAAGCAGTGAAAATAGGTCGACATGTGTTTGCCCTCGCAAGGATCTAATAGCATCGGGCCCACACTCAGCAAAAAAGTGGAGGGTAAAGGCAAAAGGTTTTAGGGTGACCCTGCAGAGAGGGCCAGATCCAACACCTATTGAAACAGAATATTAGAGAAATATAAATATAAATCTACAGAAAATCTCCTAAGAAAGGAGAGTAAGAGGCTGGGTTTTCCAGATCTCTGGAGCAAGCCTGAGGTAGCATGTATGAAGGTGTCCTGTGCTGACTTATTATTATTATTATTTATTTTTATAGAGAGCATAGTCACCCCGAGGTATCCCAACGCTAAAAGATCCTATCTCTTCAGGTCAGTGGGACAAGGAAGGAAGGGGGGAGGGGAGGGGGGGGGGAAGGGGGAACAGAAGATCAGGGTTATGGGCAGATATGATTCATTTGGGAAAAAGGTGGGTTTTGAGCCGCTTCCTGAAGCGAAGATATTGTGGTTCAAGTCTCAGGTCGCGGGGGAGTGAGTTCCAGAGACGTGCGGTGTGGACTGAGAAACGTCCACACCGCACAAACAAACAACTGGAGGATGTTGTCACCAACTCTGCGCTGGGATCCCTAACCCTTGAATTTTTAAGACATAAAGATGAGAACAAATTTGAGCCCTTCTTGGACGAGATTATTCCTAGCCAAGCAAGGAAACTCTGTGTCCAATTTAGGCACGGAACACTACCCCTCAGGGATTTTTCACATAAATGGACTGATAACAAACCATTGGAATGCCCAGCGTGTGGGGCAAATGAGGAGTCTGTGCCCCATGTCCTTTTTTTCTGTCCATCCTATAAAAATCTTAGACAGCGGTGGCTTACCCAATTATGCAGAAATTTGGTGCTAAATCAGTACCATCAGGCACTCAGGATCCTAAAATATGATACCTCCTAATCAGTTGTATTTTCTGTTTCTCGCTATTTATATGCCATGTGGCGGAGATGCTGGTCATTTACTTAGAACCAATTGTGTGGTCAATTACCTGTTTAACTTTGTTGGCCGCGTGATATCTATGTCCTGATTTTACTTCATTTTTAACCTGTACATATTTTTATACACCGTTTTAGCCCACTTTTATCTTTTTAACCTGTGAGAAATGTAATTTGTGTATCTTTTGCAACTAATGGATGTATTCATATTTGTCATGATGCTTTTAAATGAGTGTATTGGGTATTTTGCATCTTTCATGGTCTATGACCGAAATAAAGATTATTTGACTTGCCTTGATAAATCTACAAAATATAGATACAGGCTAATCCACACTAAAAGGCTGAACACTACGAAATTTAAATTAACTAGTACATAACTTAATCCATCAACTAATAATCTAAATAAATACTAACAACAACGATAAATAATAGAAATGTGAAAGCTAGGTGTGTTTGCATCTGCATTCATATTTATATATATTTTTTAATCCTAAACATTTTTATCAACAAATCCTAAAATAAATCTTTCTCCAATCGAAATCTGCAAAAGAAACATCAGCTGTCTACTGCTGAAATCCTACAGACATCCATAAATTTGAACCCAAAGGCACAAACCTCCTAAATATTCCTGAAATATTTTGAGCTACTTGATTGCCACTCGAATCTCTGGGATAGTTGAACCTTCCCATCATACAGCTAATATCCTGTTCAGATTTACAGAATCTCCTTGATTTCACGAAAGATCAGGAAAAACTCACAAATTGAACATTTTGGAAAAATCAGAACTATGCAACATATGAAACCACTGCAGATGTGTTTACTTTTATACGCAAATAACAGGTGCAGCAAAGCAGCATACATCTAAAAGTAAAAGTCCAAGGCGAATTGAGCAATTACCAGTGGGAATCAAACCCACAACAACCTATTGCCCCAGTTATTCCTCATTATTTAGTGGACCCTCAGAATGCAAATCACAATGGGCTGCATTTTCCTTGTTCCTTGAGTTACTGGTGTCCAATGAAATAATAGCACATTTTCCAGATCATTTGTAATCAAGACCTTAAAAGTAAATGCTTCTTTTTTTTCTTTAAAAATAAAATCCTTTTATTAAACAATATCGACATATCAAGCAATTTTTAGATACATTTGGGAGACAGTATATATATCCAGCAGAGGTTCAATACACAGTATAGGATATTTAACACTTAAGGGGTGTAAGGTGCTCGTCATCAGTCAGCGGTGTCGGCGGGGTGCAGATGTCTCCCCAATATGAATTCTTTGGCCCCCAGACCCCATTCCATTCCTGGGACATCCTCTGGCTATACAAACTGACTTTTCTCAGAACATACACCAATCTAGATCTTCCCTCCACTTATATATCTTAGGTAGTTGCTGGGCCCCCCAGTTCTGCGCTATATTCCTTTTTGCTATCATTACTGCTAACGTTGCCAATTGCTTAGAGTATGATGTGAGGTCTCTCGGTTCCCAAATGTTTAGTAGGCATCTTTGCGCCTCCGGGCGTAGATCAATCGTTAGGACCTCACTTAGTGTGCGGTGTATGGCAGTGCAATAAATTTGTAGGTGCTCACACTCCCACAGGATATGGATAAAGGTGCCCTCTCTCCCACATCGATGTCTGCACTCCCAACTCTCGGCTCTGCCCATGTGCACTAACCTGGGGCCAGTTACATATACCCTATGAATAATTTTGAGTTGTACCAATCATAATTGTGCTTGAATCGCTACCTCCCTTGGGGAGGAGATTGCATCTTGCCAGTCTTTCTCATCTAACTCAAGGCCATCCCTTACCCATTTATCTGTGAGCGAATGAAGAGGGTCCTCCATGTTGTTAATTAACTTTTTATAGATCAGTGAGATGCCCTTTTCGGGCAAATGGCTGTCTGGTATTCTGTCTTCCAATGGGGAAGCAGGAGGGAGGACTGGGTTCGAAGTTCGAAGTGATATCTATAACGTTCTGTGTCTGAAAGGCTGTATTGTTTTCGGAGCGTTGTGAATGGGATGATTTCATCTTTGACCCAGAGATCTTTGATCTGGGAAATTCCAAGTAGGTCCCATATCCATTTATCGAAGCCCTTGGTTTGCCTCAAATTCCCGAGTTTCTGGGAGTTCCACAGAGGAGTTGCCAGGGTAAGTCTGCCGTCCCACCCCAGATATTTATTTACTACATGCCAGATGTGGACTGCGTGCGCGGTTGGTCTGGTTAAGTGATGTTTGCCAGGTTTTATAATAGAGTGCTCGGCTATAATCCCCCCCTGGGAGAAGCCATCTGTCCCTGGTGTAGCCCAGATTGCCATGGCTGCCAAAGGTTCTTTGGTTGATAGCAGTCAATTGAGCTGCCCAATAATACTTTTTTGATGTCTGGGAAGCTGATGCCTCCGTCATACCAATTCAGGGTAAGTTTGGTTAACGCGATTCGGGGTTTACCACCCCATAAAAGGCCCCTCTGAAGACTCTCTATTTCCTTAAAATATGATGCAGGGACTGGATCCATCGAGTTATGTAGGGCATAAAGGAAGCGGGGTAGGGCCATCATTTTAAAAATGGTAGCCCTACCCAACAGCAAGAGGGGTAAGAATTTCCAGTTCCCTATGTCCTTTTTCAACCTTTGTATAGGCGGCAGGAGGTTGCGGTCAAAACAGATCAATGGATTAAGCGAAATAAAGATGCCCAAGTATCGAAAGCGATCAGACGCTATCTGAAGTGGACAGTTCCTCGGAAGGATAGGAGACTTCCCCTGAAGGACATACAGGACAGATTTTGTCCAATTTATAGTGAAGCCGGAATATCTGCCAAACACTGCTAGGATATCGAATAAACCTATTACGGAGGCCCTCAGGGAAGTCAGGTACAACAGGATATCATCCGCATATAGGGATATCTTATCCTCCCAATTCACTGACCAACGCATCCCGTGGATCACCTGATCTCTACGAATCTACGCCGCCAGGGGTTCCAGGGCCAACGCAATTAACAGCGGGGACAAAGGACACCCCTGTTGTATGCCCCTGCGCAACTAAAATGTTGTTGATGTGCGATTGTTCACAACTACTTGAGCCATTGGTTTTGAGCACTGGATGCCATGGTGGCATCCAGTGACACCAGCACCGCCAGTTCCTGGATAGTTGCCACCCTGCCCAACACTATGTGCACTCTTCGCAGGTTTAAGGCTGTGTTATGGTGCATTAAGCCTGATTTATCTGGATGCACCAAACTGTCTATCACTTTTAACAACCGGATTGCCAATAACTTTGCAAGGATCTTGGGCTCTGTGTTAAGTAAGGATATTCGTCTATATGAGGCACAACTGGTTTTGGGGTTCCCCCCTTGTGGATGACTAATATGTTAGCTATCCTTTGGTCCATGGGGAGTACTCTCTTCTCCCTACTGTCCTTAAACATCAATCGGAGATATGGGGCTACTTTGTCTGGTCTGAGCTTATAGAGCTCGATTGGCAGGCCATTGGGGCCTGAAGCTTTTCCAGAATGAATTGCTCGTATAGCCTGGGCTACTCTTTCATTCGAGAGTCGGACTTACGATATGCCCTATATTCATCTGACAGTGTGGGAAGTGAGATATCGCAGATCAAAGAGCAATTCTCTTCAATTGAGTATTTCCCCTCCGTCCCATATATTGTTTGGTAGTAATCGGCAAAACGGCTATTTTCTGTGGTTCAGAGACTAGGCCAACGCCCTCTACTTGAAGCTCAAGCACAAGGCGGCTAGTCCACTCCTTCTTATCTAACCATGCAATTAGTTTCCCTCCCTATTCTCCATGTTCGTATATTCTAGTTTGAGTTGCTCTTCCCTGGGCCTTAGCTCTGTCAGTTGCTATGGCTTTGAACTCATCTTGGTTGAGCTGCAAGAGGTGCAACTTCTCGGGGGTTACTGTCACTTCTAACTCACTCTCCAGTCTAAGTACCTCATCCTCCGCCCGTACTAACTCTATCCGTTTTTCTTTTTTCTTGCCCGCCATCAATGATAGGGCTTGCCCCTGAACCACCGATTTGTATGCTTCCCACAGCGTTTGGGTAGACTCCACCATACCCTCATTTTCATGGAAGTAGTGATCTGTGTCTTGGATTAGTTTCTTGCGGGTAGCTGGGTCTCGAAGGTACTGTGGGTTAATGGGGGTGATTCTTCCCAACCTCCTCCGGCCCAGAACAATATGCGCCCAGATCGGCGAGTGACCGGAAATACCTCTACTTAAGTGTCGTATTTCTCGAATGTCTAGTGCTAGAGTGGCTGGAACTAGTACATTGTCAATACGCGAGAGGATGTGATGGGCACTCGATAAGAAGGTGTATTCAGCCCTGCCCGGATTGTGTGCCCTCCATTCATCCACCAATCCCATAGCTTTGAGGAAGTCAGGTAGCCATTGTTGTGCGAGCCTGATGTCCCGTGGGGGGTGTCAATCCAACACACCAAATACCACTACATTAAAGTCTCCTCCTAACAGATGTAGCCCCTCTGGAAAGACAATAGGATTGTACCCAGGTCTTTAAAAGTGTCACTCTGGATGCTAGGAGGAATATACACCGAGACAAATGTGTCAGCTCTACCCTTCCAGAGACCCAAAAATTCCTATATATCTGCCCCTATTATCCGACCATGTGGACTGAGTGTGAAGGGAAGCAAGTTTTTTGTTACTATACCCACTCCCGGCGACCCAGTCGCAAAACCTGCATGTGCTACTAGCTTATACATATTCCCTTATTCATAGCATTACACATGTTCCCAACTAAGTGTTTTTCCTGTAGGAGAATGACATATGGGGCTTGTCTCTTGATGTATTGAAGGACCATGCTGCTTTAATTTTATGTCGATACCCATTGATGTTCCAGCTGAGGATCTTAATCCCTGTATCCCACTGTGTACCGTTATGAACTTGTGTAGTGACCCTGCTACTGTTCTGTGTTATGTTTTGATGCTGTCGATGAAGCAATTACCTCATAAAATTTAGCATTTTCAAACTTTAAGAACCATTCCCAACTACCCCCCCCCCCCTGCACCCCTGCCCTCCGGGCTTCAAACTGCCCATGATACAACTTGCAGAGTGCCTGTCACCCACACACGTTCACTAAAAGTAGTAAAGTGGGGTTTGTGGTGTCTCCCCCCTCCCTATCACTGACATTGCTACAATAGATGCCCTCAAGTGGAGGTCAGCAATTAACATGGATTAAGAAAGCTTTAAGCAATTTGTAGTGCCCCTATGCAGGCCCCATGGCTCCACTAGTATCCAACAAATGCACCAACCAACATCATTGTCAATTGAGTCCGTTGGCCCATGACCACCCCAGCTACGTACATTACCCCTAGGAAGATAAAACTCGCTCAGCTGCTCTCCATCCACCAGCTTCGGCTGCCACTGCCGTGTGTTCAAAGAACCAGGCCCTACGGTCAGCCTCCACATGCAGTCTGGCTGGAAAGAGCATGGCATACTTTTATCCTTTGTCTTTGAGCGTTTTCTTTATCCCGAGGAAGGAGCATCTTTGTCCCTGGACCATCTGGATAAAGTCCGGTAAGAACGTTATTTCTGCGTAGTCATTTTGGAGTGGAGGTCCCTTTCTGGCATGTTGGAGTATCACAACTCAATCTCTGAAATTTAGGACTCTGGCCAGGATAGGACGCAGAGGGGCTCCCGGTTTCGGACAACCTCCAGGGACTCTATGAGCTCTTTCAATGACGATGAATTTCCCAAGACCCTTGGGTTGCAGGTGCTTGAGGATGAGGTCTTCCACAAAGAGATCAGTGGCTTGTCCCTCAGATTTTTCTGGGACCCCTGGAATACGGACATTATTGCGCCATAGTCTCCCTTCGTAGTCATCCAGTTTAGTCTGCAGTTCTTTGATGTCCATTTGCAGCTGGAAAGTGTCCTCCACCAGACTCGCCGTTGTGAGCTCAACCTGCTTAACTCTCTCACTATTTGTGTTATGGTCCACCCTGAACAAATTAACTTCCACCGTAATTGCCTCCATCTTGTGTGGCTCAGGGACGTCTTAATCCCCGCGATTGCTTCCAGTACGTCTTTGAGTGTAGGTTCCCGATCCGTCTCAGACTGTGTTCCACCACTTTTGCCTGTGGGTGAATGCTCAGGCAGCAAAGTTTAGGGGAGAGTGTAGTGGTCCAGTCTATTCTGCTGCACTGATTTTCTGCCCCTCAGTGATGCTATAATATCACGTTTTCCTATCTTAGTAATGTCAGTAAGGAGAGGTGATTGCCGGGTCAGCAAGCAGAGGTCACTCTAGGTAGTGGGGGCTGCACCCTCACCCCGCTTGAAGTCAGAGGTAGTCTTGCAAGGTTGGATTTGCAATACGGGGAGAGCGATGTTAGTATCTGCAGCTGGGACCTGATTTAGTGCGTAGTTATACATATTTCTCTGTGGGTAGCTGATTCTAGCACTCACTGGGGCCAATTATGTAGCAGCGGCACAGTACGGTGTTCTTCAATAAAGTCAGTAACTGCAGCCCCTGCAGCCCCTCTCCAATATTGATACCCTGCGAAGCAAGACAGGTCAATACTTCTTTTAGGTATGTCACCCACGTACTTTTGTGGTGCTGTGTAGTCTGGGGATATGCAATTATGAAGTCCTTTCGCTGACTACAGTGGGTTCATTGGCTCAAGGCCAGGCAGAATAGGGCGTTTGGTCCTGTTGCGGGAGTTTGTTTTATCAGCTGTCGGATAAATGCAGGCTTTCTAGCGCTACCTCCAGGACCACGCTCGGCCCTATTTCCTCTGCTCTGGCCTTACCGGGTTCAAGGCATTCCCCCGCCAACTCTGTCTATGAGTTGGGGGGACCTCAAAATCGGGCCCCTACTTGGCTCGGCGTCTGTTCTGGCACTGTGGGCCGGATCCATTCCGACAGAATGCCCTCAGGCCGATCAGAGTTGAGAGCCACCGCCACATACCTCGGGTGCTCTGTATTGCGGCAAATCTTCATCTCCGCCCTCTCACTGGGCCCTGGCCCCCTCTGTCTCAGTGAGCCGCTTAGTTGAAGCGTTTGCGGTCGGGGTGGGACACCCCCAGCAGATGTTGTTCCAGGGCTGGGGGTGACCTCTGACGGCCTCCCGTCTCTAGGTCGGGCTGCTGATTATACATGGGTGCTGCAAAGGTCCGAGGCGCGGGGCCCTGTGGGCTCACAGTCGGCTCTCCCCTCCACGCAAGTCCCCGGTGTCCTCTCTTCATGTAGGCCTCGGTCAGTCTCGCCCTCGGTTCTGGATCAGCGGTGCTTCTACAGGGTCTGCTGCATCGGGTTCGGATCACTGAAGCATTCCGATGAACAAATTCCTTTTCAGGCAAATGGATAATTGTGGCGGATAGGCAAGGGAGAAGGGAAGTTATGGATCTTCGCTAAGCTATGGCCATCGCGCTTCGCGGTTCAGCCACGCCCCAAGTAAATGCTTCTTGTTCTTTTCCATCTCGACCAGCTCCTCAGATATGTCAGTGCAAGGTTAAAGTGGCATCTTTACAAATACAATCTCTGCAATGGTGCATGTTGAAATGAAGGGATGGACTAATAAAGCGAGGGCAATTAGTAAAATTGTAGTCAACTGAGGAATTTAGTGAAAAATGTTGTTATGCTTCAAGTTGAATCACTTTACTTTTTCAATAATCTACAAATGAAGAAAACGTTGTTATTTTAGGATAGTTATCATCACACTACTGTTGTCATCTTAGTAGTGGGAGGAGACTTAAAAAGGGATTGGTGCTTTGGTAAAATTCTAATTGAGAGTCTACCTGGTTTTAAATTTCTGTATTTTCAGAAGTAAAGAGTTACTAGTTCTTTGAACAATAGGAACATTTTAATCTTCCAAACTAGTCAGTCAACTGGATAGGCAGATTTGGGAAGGCATAGATGAACTGTGGGTAACATACCTAATCTACAACATCAAAGTAGACTGGCTGTAGAAGGCACTTTGGTATTGTGTTGTGAAAGAAATCTGCACTCATGCTGATCATGAAGTCTTAAATTTGGATTATCATTAATAAAAATAGTCCATGAATTTTTTCACAAGGGTATGCCCTTGTACTTTGTAAGAAGACTTGCTAAATCACACATGGACAGAACACAAATACATATGTTTTCTGAAAAAGGGCTCCAATTGATATCAAGTCACAAAACTGAAATGGAAGATATAGGAGAAACTAGGTGAAGGGTGTTGGGAGTTAATGGTTCCTTGCACATGACGGACATGCAGCCCTGTAGTGAATACCTCAGTGGATAATGTTCTTTGAATCCCATGGTGCTGATTTTAATTATCAGTGGTGAACACAGCTGATGCATGTGCACCATGAAACTGAATGATTGCAATCCTATTGCACTAAGAGGGGTACCCAAAGTAGTACCCTAATATTGGTGAAAGGCAACTATCTTTGCCAGGAGTTAAGTAGCATGAGCGTTGTGGTGGCAGCATACAGTGTAGTGATCAGTAGGTGTGAAGAAGCAAGAATCTGATCACATAACACAGAAACCTAGCAAAGTTGAATTAACAGCACCATAAAAATGTGCTTGTATTCAGAAAAACAGAGAAATAGAGAACTTTCAATGCAAAAAGATTATTATGCTTACTACCATACTACTATTAAAATACTTCAGTCGGTTCAGAACTGCGCAGCTAGGCTGCTACTCGAGGTACAGAGACACTGCTCTGCGAAGGCTGCAGTGCGCTCCCTCCATTGGCTGCCGGTGCAGGAGAGGATCCGATTTAAGGCTATGTGTATGGCTCACAAGTCAACAACGAACAATGGCCCAACTATCCTTCGCCCTCTGTTTTGCCATTATTAATCTTCCAGAGTCCTTAGGTCTAACCATCTTAATCTTCTGACCGTCCCGGGGGCTAAGAGGTCACGAATGGGGGGCCGTCTGTTCTCTCTTCATGCAGCCAAATGCTGGAACCTACTTCCCGAGAACATACGGCTCGAACCCAACCATCTCGTTTTTAGGAAACGACTGAAGACTCTCCTGTTTCGCTGAGTTGTGGTTCATGCCTGGGTCTAAAAGCGCTGGGATGCCTTCGGGTAGCCATGCGCTCTACCAAGTTGGTAATCATTCATTGTAATCATTCATTCATACTAGAGTGCCTTAGTAGATTACCTATGAACAATTATGATTTTAAATGATTTTACTGACAAAACAAAAATGGCAATTTAAAGATGTGAAAGCATTTCTATTGCTTTCATTGTAATGCATAAAGAAGAAGAAAGTAGCGCAAAACTTAGGTGTTAAAAGCAACATTGATGATATTTACAGTAGTGAATCTAGATATTATTAGGATCATAAATATGTGAAAACTATTTCAGTGAAATGAATTTTAAGAATAATTCACATGTTTGAATGTTAAAATTTGTGGAAGTATGCCATACTGAACTTTAGTTATTTCTATGAAAAAATACACTACAAACATTACCATTATTTCTCTAGATGAAAAGCTTGATTTATTTCATTATGTTTGAATCAAATGATGAGATTATTCCACTGAAAAAGAAATGTTGTAATTGACTTTTCATATGTTGCTTTATCTGTTCTGCATGTGCAACATTTCCCACAACTAAGTCCATTCTTCTAGTGTTTACTATGGAGTGAATTGGTGTGAACCTAACCCCTTCACTGAGACCATGGAATGCAACAATGTAGTTTTCATTCTGTTGACTAACCTGTGAGGACAGACAGGATGGTTGTTTCTCATGACCAACATGGGGAACCATACTGGAGTATTTAAATATGTACCTGACGATAGGATAAGCAACCACCATTATGGTGTGATGACTGATGTCACAAGGAGCATCATAAAGACTATAGAGAAGGAGACCCCAAAGGAGAGGTATCGCACGCATGCTCTATGTACCCTTTTGCAGAGATACACATGCTTTTTCTATGATTAAGAACCACCCTCTCGGCTCTTACCTTTGGAGTACCTTTGCTGATGCTGCTGCTCTTTGCAGATTGATTGGAATCCTTCTTTGCCGACAGCCTGCTTTTCTATACCCATGCTTTTTGCCCCTTTGCCAATGATTTTGCCTTATGAACTCTTTGCACTGTCTAGCGAACAACCAGATTTTGCTGCATTTCTCTTTTGCCCATGGATTTACCTTAGTGAACTTTAACTTGCTTTCTTTGTCCCTTGCATATAATTCCTTTGAATGATTGTTAAAACCATCCTCTTGCCTTTCAATGGTGGTAGGAATATGTTACTTGTAACCATCTTCTATTGGATTAGAATGTTTTGACTACATGTGTGGTTTCATACTACATGGTGTAATATTCTTGACTGAAATGCCTACAATTTTACTTATATGCATTGATTTTGGGTCACTAATACAATTACCAAATTATCCAAAATTGTCTGAATTTGTTATTGGGTCTAAATGTTCTTTCTTTAAAACTGTGCTATTTGAACATTTACTCTCAATGCATAATAGGGAGCCTCAGAGATAGTTTTCAGAACAAGTTCTGCTATCTTTCATTCTGTGTTGTGACTGCAGAACTTCTCGTGAGTATAATCCTGGCTAGACTGAACTTTTTCCAGAGGTCGGGTCTTCTCATTGCAATACTTTATTTCTATAGCATGGTCCTGAGACTGGTGTATGTGACCCTTATCTCAAATATGTGAGTTAGCTACCATTTAATAGTCCTCAATGGGTGGCCAGCGATTTTTGGACATCCTATGTTCCATCTCTCGGTAAGGTGGAGAAAGTTGAACCAGAGAACCATCACCTCTGTGGTAAAGTGTAGTGATGCGAGTTCTCTGATCATAAAAGTGCCCAGTATAGTTAGAGTAGTGAGTAAAGTAGTAATAGGTTCTAAAATGCTTCTGCTGGATCATGAGTACACAGACCTGTTTTAACTGTGTCACTGGAAAGACAGCTACCTGCTCACTTATGTAAAGTTCCGCTGCTGTGTGCTTAGCTCACCCTTGGTCTCCATCATGTTTGTATGTAGTGCTGTGCCGCGCTTGTGCAATTGCATGAGTATGCTGTATGTATGTTCGCATGTGAATGGTACAATACATGGAAGACTCTGGGTTCCATTTTGGGAAACCCAGGATTGACTAGAGGAGCATGTGGAGGGAGAGGAATGTCCCCAGGCATATTGGTGGATTGCTTCTTTCCTGAAAGCTGGATGGGACGTACACTGAGAAATGAGAGCCAGGACCTTCAATACACTTCACAGGGTGCTCTTTGATTCAGGGAGAGGTCACTAGAACGGGGCTTGGACACATATCATGGAGGAGATGGAGCTGATGAGACCATTATTAAGAGTGGGTATGGGGCACTGGTGTGACCTTTAGATGGATGTATCACTGTGGCTGAAATCCAGGTCTAAACCTCAAGTCACACCCATTGCCTTTTGTTTGAGCTATCAGATTTGGAGTCACTTTTGCTGTGTCAGATTGCTTTCTACAGAAAGGGTAGGGCAGATGAGTGGGCACTTCAAAAGCAAGCAGATCTCCATCTCAAACTTCAAAAGCTCTGACCCTAAATCACATTTTCTCAGGAAACCAACCATACAAAGGGGAGGTTTAGGCCCCCACAATTGTCAACTGTCAAAAAGCTAGACAGCCTGTATGTCAAGGAGGAGAAACTCTTCAAGATCTCTGCCTGGGACCAGGACTGGGGGCTAATGTCTGTCAGTCTCCAAGGTGGGTGAGGGGATATCACCCAGGAAAATCAAAGACCACATGTCTGTGGAGTCTAGAACAGAAGTGCCTTCTTTCTTGCCAAAACCAGTGGGCCCTATAAGAATGAGGAGAATCCTTTGAGGGATCGCAGTCCAGTGATGTTCCTCATGAATGATTCACTTAGGATGGTGTGAGAAGTTGGGACCTGCTCTCATTGAGTCATCGACTGTGTGCACATTCAAGTCAACAATCCTGAAAGCCAGAGGGGGCTGCTATGGAGTTAACCTCGGTTGCACAGATCAGGCCGTCACCCATGTGCAGAGGAAAGTCGGCACCTGCATGTGCCAGAGGGTTTTCCATGAAAACTGCAAAACCCTCATGCCAATCAGACCACAACACATATGCAGAGTGAAGTCCGAGACTATGTAAGCCAGAGGGTATCTTTGTGATGCAGAAGTTACTGCCATGCTTATACAGATGTCACCTGTGTGTGGAGTAAGATCAGTGACCCCATATGCCTGAGGGTCCCACCATCAAGAATAAGGAACGTTGCCTGGTTCCGCCATCATTGAGAGGAGAGGACGCTTTGTTGACCTGCACATGCCCAAGCCCTGACTGAGGATCAGAACCAGAGCAATCACTCACCCCAGATGTGAGAATGATCACAGGAACTTACTATTCAGTCAACAACTGCTGCATCCCTCTACAATGTTTGAGAGTGAAATGCTCCCAGGGACTCCACAAGCACAAGTCTTGCAGAAGCAAGTACGAAATATCGCATGTACGAAAGGCCCCAAGGGAATTTGTTCTGTCACATAGCGCTTCAGACACTGGAACACTTTTGACTTTGGAAGAGTTAGACTCGGCCTCCTGAGACTCAGACTACTAGTGGTGCGTAACCTGAATGTTCCCTATAGTGACTGTGGAATAAAAACTAACGCTAATGAGAAAGAAATGGGACTCATGGACCTGCCTATTGAGCAAAAGAACCCTAATCTCATGAGACTGTGTGTATTATTTGTGTATGTCTTATTTTACTTTCTGTTGGTTTATAAATACTCCTTTTTTCTTAATAGCTAGTATCTAACTGGACAATCATTTCCTGCTGTGATTGAAAGCGTTTTGAGTTGTAAGCCTGTGTCCACTAACTAACCCCCCCACCCCCCTCCCCCAAGAGGCCTTGGACTGCTCTACTCATGCTGCTACTTAGAGTCAGGTGCTGAAGGGGTACTTGGACCAGTTGTTCAGGGTCCAAAATATGTTGGGCCCAGGACAGCAGTAGTAAAAGGTCTCAACCCCCATTGTTGGTCCCAGTAGCTCCTTCTTGCCCTGTGTTTATAACAAAGGTAAATGCATTTGGAACATTGTGTTGAATGAGCAATTACAGATGAAAAAAATATTTTTGTTTTTCTGTTGCTTGGAATTCATTTTTCATGAACCTCTCTGAAAAAGGAGAGTTTGTTTCACCCTGGAATACATTTACGTGTGCTATGCAGTATTTGAAAGTTATGACAAATTGCTGAGAATTCACACAAGTTACAGATTTGTGTTATTACTAACATTTACATTGCCCTGAGAACTTCACCAGACGCATTTGTGATCGCTGAATAGATTATGATTTTGGAAAACGGGACCTGGATGTCCAATATGAATGTCGCATTTTCTGCCCTCTCATAGTAACAGTGGATGAAATCATGTTTGCAAATTCCCCTTGAAGCACTTTGCTGGAGCTCTTCAGACACCAATAATCCTCTCTCAGTAACTCATCTTTATTTATTGGATAAATGTGAGGTATCTTTTGTTGCAAGTCCTGTAGATATATTGGTCTGATGGATGGATATGTTTTTTCCACTTAAGTTAATGTTGGCTGGCTTGTGTTATTGGACTTTAAATAAGGCATTTTGGGGCGCATTATGATGTCAGGCAGAAAGCCATCCGACAGCGGAGGCTTTCCACCGACATCAGAGGGTTCCACCTTATTCCGATACTGGTGGTCAGAGGGAAACCCACAGGGGAATTACACTCCACTTCCAATGCGCTCCAGGAGCCCGTCAGGGCAGCAGTCAGGGTTGTAATCCTCAAATGACAGCTGATCCAGCCTCAGCTCTGCCATCAGGATTAACATTTTGCTTTCGCCCTGTCCTTTTGTGGCGGTCTTCTGGCCTATAAAAGGCAGGTGGAAAGTGACTTTTGGGGCCCCTAGCAGGGCCCCGTCCCCTTGGCCCTCCGCTATGGGACCTGGGAGGAGCCTGTGGGACCCCGAAAACATCTATGCACCATGCAGCAGGCACCATATGGTGCCTGGCACAAGTTACATGGATGTTTGAAAACATAAATGTTTCTATTGCAGCTTGAGCTGCAGCCCTTTTCCGGCCACAGCACAAGCTGCAATAAAAAATGGATGTTTCCTACCGCCCATAGTGCTGCATCCTAATTCGGTGAGGGAAACTGCTGACTAATAGTCAGGCAGATCCTATCCCGCTATGATGTCGGTCGGATATCGTAATAGGTCCTTTTGAGGGTTTTGTTCCTTTGATGGTTAACCTCTATTTTAAAAGTACATGTCTGTATGAAGTTGAAATGTATATAGGCTGATCCAGTGCTCTTTCGCATATTTAAGACAGAGGTTAATTAATTAGTTATTTTACTGGGAATATGTGGATCATTTTTTTTATCTGCTAGAGTACCAGTAAAGAAAGAGCATATTAGGATATACCCAATAGGTCTACCTCGGGAATATTCCAAGTATACTTTCTGAACTAGGATTACTCAAAGGAGTGTCTATGCATGTGATAAAGTCACTTAGGATGTAAAATTACCATTTAAGTATGATGTCATAGGAGATGATGTAAAATGTCATTACCTAATATATCCCTCTTGCTATATAATCATTTGGGGCCCTTCATGTAGTGTCTTTGATGCTCTTATGCTTGAAGAGTATTACTTCAAAAGTGTTCCACTATAATATCACACCTAGAATGTGGTGCTACCATAATATCTTAGGGAAAACATTGAGGACTAAAATATTGACAAGGTAAGAATTTATAGTACTAGATTGAGAACCAAACAATTAATTAATATATTTAATTGGGAATATTTCTAGATGGATACCATGTACAGTGGAACTGCTTGCATTGTTGGAGATACATATAATGTATGCCATGTTATGAATCTCAAATGCTTGATAATTCACTTTTGAGCTCAGATTTTTGCTTTTATGAAGAATTAGTTCCATTATATAGTGATTGCTGCTACACCAGGTAATATTTGCTATAAAATGAACGTATTGATTTTGAGGTTTATTAAAAATATCCTTGCGCCGCCAATACTCCCCTTTATGTAATGCACCAGCGCTGCAGTGTGCTGCCCCATATTCACAAGTACATGTAAAGCAACCCTGCGTGGCTTTTCATTTCCTTGTAAACATGGCGCCTTTTCACACAGCACTTTGAGTGAAAGGGACATTCCATGGGTGTTTGTTTGACATGGGATCCTTGGCATTGGTTTCCCCTGTATTCGTGCCATTGCATCCTGTGTTTTTACTGTGTGTTGGGCTTTGTTTTTGCTGGACTTGTTGCTTTGGGCACTTTCCCACTGCTGTTCAGTGCCAAAGCTGACTGCTTCCTCTGTAAATTGTTACCATGGATTAGGGTTTCCATAATTGGCTTATTTGGTTTACTCTTAAGACCCAAGTTCAGTGCTTTGTGTGCGCCCAGGGCCTTTAAACCAAATGCTGCTAGTGGGTTTGCAGCACTGTTTGTGCCACCCACACAAGCAGCCTTGCATAAGGGTGACATGCTTGCCATTGCAGTGTCTGTGTGCACTCTAGTACTGCCATGTCAACAGGCCCTAACCTTCCCTTTTCTTACATGTGAGTCACCCCTAAGGTAGACCCAAGGTACCCCTGTGGGCAGGGTGCAGTGTATGTAAACGCTAGGACATGCCGTGATGTGTGTGGCATGGCCTGATAGTGAAACACTGCCTATTTAATTTTTTACTATTGAAAGGGTATCTTTCCCACAGGTTAGAATGAAGAGTTTACTTATAACCTCTTATAAGTGTAACTGCCCAAGGGAACAAGATGGGAAAGTGGAGTTTGGTATGCCTGAATTCAGAAGAAAGAGTAAGGCTGATTTTTAAATGCTGGGTTTGAAAAACACACTTTTAGAAAGTGGATAATTCCTTGCTGAGATATCCAGTGTGTCATCTGCTAGGTTTGTGTATTGACTGTCTGGCTTTGGACTGACAGTGGTTGGGAATGTGCATTCTGTTCAGACAACCCACTGGGAGGTATAGTGTGTCAGGGCTGGGCTGAATAGACCTGGGCTCCATTCATAGTAGGGTGGGAGATTTCTTTCACACCTGATTGGGCCTGGTATATCTTGGACAATGCTGTCACCACCACCTGCCAGGAAGCTGGGCCAGAGAGGACAGAACTGGTTTTGCTGAGCACAGCTACTCTCTGTCACCAGAGAACGAAGGACTTTGTGCTATGAAAAAACGGGCCGACCCCTGGCTATTAGATCACTTTTGGAACTCAAGAGGAACCTCTGCCAAGGAGAAGAGCTTGGAGAAGCTGGAGGAAAAGTACTGCCCCTTTGCTGTGTGCTGTCTTGAGTTGGCCTGCAGCAGCTGTTTCTGCCAAGGAGATAAACTGTGTTTGTGTATCCTGCTTCACAAAGTATCTCCAAGGGCTTGAGTTAGAGCTTGTCCCCAGTTGACGAAATCTCAGGAACAGCGAAGACTTCACCATCCTTCTGGGCACAGTCTATGGAACCGCTGGTTTCAGTTGCCACAGAGGAAAAGAGCAGCCGACTCTGTCACCAAGTCTGTTGCTGATTCAGTTTCATGAAGGCACTGCAGCATTTCACATTGCATCCCTGGTCTCACAGACGCTGCTGGGCAACCATCACCAAGCTGCTCCTTGCACCATGTCCTGTGGGCATTGCACTCCACACTGCCTCGCTTCACTCTGCCTGGACCTCACCAACACCATCACTGCCCGCCCAAATATCGACCGGCTCCGTCATCTGCACCATGACCTGGCAGCACTACATCGAGCACCACCTCACTCTGCATCGTTGCCTTGGTCTCTTCGACACCGTTGGACGCCATCACCGAGCTGCTGCCTGCACTGCAATGTGAGGGCCCTATGCACTGCACCGCTTAAACTTCACCCACAGCTGTGACAGTTGCCCCCAACCGACTCATACTAATGGGATTGGCCACAGCAAAAAAGGTACTTTCTACGAGTCTGTCGATGCTACAACTGACCCATACCAACATGGTCGGCTAGATCTGTAAGACTCTGTCATTTTCAGCATTGCGGTAGCCCCGTACAGACTTACTGACTCAGAAGAACTGTGTTTTTCAGCTATGCTGCAATATAAAGCTTATCTTGTAAAGTACCTTTTTCAAGTATTGTATGTGGGATGTTTGCTGCTTTTGGTCTTGTTTTGTTTAGATAAAGATGTGCTAATTTTTATAAACTGGTGTGGTGGTCATTTGTAGTGTTTTCACTGTGTTACTGTCAGCATGCAAAAGTGCTTTACACATTGCCTCTGAGATAAGCCTATCTGCTCATGCCAGATCTACACAGGGGGTGATCAGGAGTTATTTCAGAAGTGAACCCCCCCTTATCCTGACTAGGAAGAAGGGTCCCTTCTTAGACAAAGGTGCAAACCATTGCAAACTAGAGACCCCAATTCTTAACACTGGTGGTCAGCGGTGAGGATCCGGACTTACATTTGGGCCTTACATACAGTAATTGGTGTACACTACTTGCACAGTGCAGACCATTACGCAACTACATACTACTGGTGAACGTTTTCCTTTTTGAGATTTCTTCAACTTAATAACTGCCAACTTTCTCATCATGACCAAGTCAGGATCTATTGCATCTATTGACATTGAATTTGAAGAAGATAGAGTGGTAACCTACATTGTATCTCAACTAAAAGCCATCTGCAAAAAATTTAAAATCTCTGTAAGAGGCCTCACCAGAAAGGAGGAATACCAAAAAGTGTGGAGGGTCTGCTTGGAATCCAGAAATGCAGTTGGTAGGATGGGGAGCCTATGTTGAAGGCAGAGAATTTGGATGGGCAGCAGGAGGGGCTGTTAAATCTGCCAAAAGGAAAGTTACCTACCAGGGAGGGCAGCAGTGTGTCTGCAGGTGGTCTGTCTCCAGACGAGCTGTAAGACAGAGAGAGAATCAGAGTGCATACAATGGAGCTCCCAAAGCTGAGGTTGGGCAAGGAGGATAAGGAATTGGAGTGGGAAAGGCAGAAGTTGGCTCTGGAGGGAAAGAGGATGCTCTTAGAGCATGAAAGAGGGTTAAGGGAGCTGGACATAAAAGCCAAGAGTGGGGAGTCCAGTTCCAATGTTGGCAGCTTGTCATCAATGCGTGGAGAAGGAAGAGTGTACATCCCCAAGAAGGTAATCAAAGATTACGGAAAGAGTGAGGGCATTGCGCAATGGTCCAGGGGGTATGTGGTCCCACACAATCACTCACAGAGACATAGGAGGGGATTGTGGAGCTGCTTTGTGGCAGAAGGGGGGCTAGCCTTACCAGATAAGGAGAGAATGCGTTATGTTCCTATAAAGGAAGTCATAATAAAGAGATATGGCTTAACCCCAGAACTGTACAGGAAGAAGTTTAGGACCTGTAAGAAGCTTGAGTCAAGCTCTTGGTTGGAGTATATGTCCTATTTTTGCAGAGCACTGGATGGTTGGGTGAAGGGTAGGCAGGTAAATTATTTTCAGGGGCTCTATGATTTGATGGCAGTTGTTTTCTCGAGCTTCACCGGCATTTGATTAGCAGTAAGCAGACTGAACCAGCAGAAGAGTGGGGAGTACAAGGGTAAACAGAAGGAGTTCCAAAAAGGGGCACAAAGTAATTCCCAAGGGAACCAAAGGAAAGGTTCCCAAAGCCCCCCCCCTCCCCCCCCCCCCCAGTGGTAAGAAACCATGGGCCTCTGCGGGCAAACCTGCAGACAATGGTCCCCGCAAGTGTTATGCTCGTGATCCATTGTGTCCCTTCATAGGGGATCCTAAGTGTCCCATAACCACCACTGACTCACTTGTGCATCGCTCCGAGGGATCACTGGTGTAGTCCTAGGGGATCGGTTGGTTTCCCAGGAGTAGTGGGTACCAGCAGAATTGACCTTGAGATGGACCCAAGGACTCACCTGCCCACTAACACTAGGAAATACGGGCAGTGGGTGACCATCTATGGCCATAGGGTGCAGGCTCTGAGAGACACTAGAGCCAGTGTGACAGCTGTCAGTTTTAGGCTAGTGTCTGAAGAGCAGGTGGTCCCCAACGTACATTACTCAGTATTCGCTGCTGACAACCCAGAGTGTCTCTGCAAATTGGCACAGGTTCCCTTTGAATGGAGAGGTTCAGGTACCTTGAAAGTAGTTGTGAGGCCAGCCATGCCTGTTGACTGTCTGCTAAAGAATGATCTGGAGAATTCCCCTTAGGATAAGGTGGAACCCAGGTCTCATTTGGAGATGTTAGGACTACCTGAGTGAGCGTGTGTGACCACTCGGTCTATGGCAGCAGATAAGGGCAATCAAGAGGACCTGGAGCCCGGAAGAATGACCCAGGTGCTAGCCAAAAAAAGAGGAAGCAGGGAGCACTGGAAACCAGCTGCCGAAGTTCCCACTATCCAGGAGGAGGGAGAAATCGAGGGGGATACAAAAAGGCAGAAAAGTGCAAAGAAAGTGCTGAAACAGAGATAAAAGAGGGAGAAAAACGAGTGTTAAAAGACGAGTGAAAAACGGAGAGGAAATAGGAGCGAGGGAGAGGAGAAAGAGGTCCACTGGACCACTAGGGATGAGGCACAGGTGAACCTGCAGGTGGAGGAGGGCCTTGTACCACAACAACATTCGAGAGTCCAGGGGCAGGCCTCATTTATTGGTGGAGCTGCGAGGGTCGGAAAGCAATTTTACCTACAATGGGCTGATCCATTGGCAGCACAAAGGGGGCACCTCCTGAGAGGAATTCTGCGAGGACCAGCAGGAATCCCCCTCTCCTATTGGTTTGCGGTAGCAGGCTGCAAACCAGGCAACAGGTGATCAGTCTTGGTCACACTGGATTTACTGGGAGAATGTTCTGCTTATAGTTAGCATAAATAAGGTTGCTGAGCCTCGGTCAGCCCAAGTGATAGTGGTATCCCAGTGCTTCTGAGCCTTCCTACGTGGTTTGGCTCATGATGTGCCTCTAGCAGAACATTTAGGGCAGGAGAAGACTTTTGAGAAGCTTGTCACCCACTTTCGCTAGCCCCAAATGTGCAAGGATTCTGACACTCACTAGAGCACTTGCCAGAATTTCCCGGCAAATGGCAAGAGTGAGAGTAAATGCAAGGCTCCTCTTCAATCTTTCCCTGTCATCAGCACCCCCTTTGAGAGGGCGGGCATCCACATTATGAGGCCTCTGGACCCCAAGACAGCTATGGGCAATAGGTTCATCCTGGTCTTGGATGCCCATGACACCCAGTATCCCAAGGCCATCCCTCTCCAGACTGCGATGGCCCCCGTGGTGGGTTGGGTTTTGATAGAGATCTTCTCCTGTGTGCGATTCACCAGAGAGGTGGTGTCTGACAGGGGGAGCAGCGTCATATGCAGGTATATAAAGTCCCTGTGGCAGGAGTGGGGGGTTACCTATAGGTTCACTGCTCCTTATCACCCCCAAGGTAATGGGCTGGTTGGGAGATTCAACTGGACCCTGAAAGGCATGATTCTTGGTGAACCCATGACGCTTAAGTGGAACGTGCTCTTACCATGCTTGTTGTTTGCTTACAGGGAAGTACCACAGAGTTCCTTAGGATTCAGTCCCTTTGAACTCCTGTATGGGCATCCTGTAAGAGGACCTTTGAGAGTGGTCAAAGAAGGCTGGAAGAAAGCTCCCAGTAAAACTTTCCAGGATGTATATAGCTACATGCTTACCTTCAGGAACCGGGACTAAGCATTTCAGACAACTCACCCAGGTGAATCTGGAAGCCACTCTGATCGCGTTTCAGCCTGCTCAGAAAGTGTGGGGCATGGCACCAGCGGAGCCTTGAGCACTCCAGGACAAGTGGACAGTGCCTTTTAAGGTGGTGGAGCAAATAGTAAAGGTACTTATCTGTTGGACTTGCCGTCTCCCAGGAATCTTTGTGGGTCTACATGTGAACTACCTCAAACCCCACTTGGAGAGGTCGGAGGTGGGCAGGCTCCTAGCAACAGATGATGGAATGGAAGAGTAGACTAAGCCTCTCCCTGACCTTCTGTCTGCTAGTGAAGTACCGAAAATAAATAATACCATATAGAGCTATACTTACTGATAGACCCCAATACCAATTACCAATAACCAGTTAGTTGTCAGTAAAGAAGGTTCAATAATTTATTATACAAAGACTCTGTCAGACTCTGTCAGAGCAGCCTCTCGCGACCTACCCCTTGAGGTCCGCCGAGAAGACTGCTGGCACATTATCAAGAGATCGCATATATACTGTTACATTTCGAAGCTGTTACCTAAGAAGGAAAAATACAAGTTGGTACAGGTTGCTGGAAAGGAAGAACCATATATGGCACACAAAGCAGCTTCAGTTCGGCTCAGCTCATTATAGCAAGGTCGAGGTGGGTGACTCCCTTCTGCCTATCATTCAGGAGGGCTCGCACAGCGCCTCCTGGAATGTGCTTATCCGGCCTACCCCCACCTATAACCTTGACAGGCCTAACATGCAGTAGCAGCAGTTTGTTACAGCTGTTATGCTATTTCTTGAAAGAGCAAACCTTACTGACTAAGGCATGATGGGTTTTGCTAGTGCTACAGTCAGGCTAGGCCACAAAATGGCGCTGGTCCGGTTAAATTATAATACCCGTCAGAATATAGAAACTTGTATAGTGTGAGTAGCAACCACTAAATTCTGAATTATGTGATACCTATTGGTGCATTGGTGCTTATACTGAACTAAATAGATACATTACGCTAACCTCTAAACGTGACCGTGTGTTTATGACTTACTCATAAGGCCTAATTTAAACTTCAGTACCTCAAACCCTCCTTTTAGCGTGATGTAGCTAATTAACCAGGGACTAATCCTGAAAAACCTCTTCATCAATGGCCATCAGTTCATGAATCTCCTGTTGGAGCGTCCGAGTTTTGGGAGAGATGGGAGAGGGGACCATCAGAGTTGTAAGTTTAGTGGCACAATAAGAGCAACAGGCAGGACCACATTGCATACACAGACAGCAAGTGAATAGGATGCCTGCAGCCCCGGCCACTATCATTAATAGTTTCCATCCCCATGCTGAAAATAGTCCCCAGAACCAACCAGAGAGTGACCAGGACCTATTGTCTGCATGTATTTCTGAAGCTAATCAGTGTAACTTCTGGATTGCCAAATGAACTGTGGGGGCGGAGTCTGGGATATAAACACAGAAGGAGCTGCCGATCACGCGGCATGCTCCTCCTCAATCAGCCAAGATAACGTCCAAAACCATTCGATTTTGAAGCGAGGCAAGTCTTGTGGCCTGAAGTTCTTCTGTCATATTTGTCATAATATCCGTAGTAATGTTAATGACTCTCTCCACCACCCTGGACAATCGTCTAACTTCTCTACTTGTGAATATAGGACCCCAGATTAGAAATAATCCCTTGGCAACATCGTAAAACTGTTGCAATGAAGTATCAGTCTGATCAACTTCAGACATCTCAAGTTGCCTCCTCCTTCTACTAGGAACTGTACCAGAATCATATAATTGGTGAGTCTTGCGATAGTTTGAAGGCGCTATATACACTGGGGGGTACAAGAAAGACAAATAACATCGACCTGCCCATCCTCGAGGCAACCAAGTACAGGCATTTTCCCCACAAACAAAATAAACATTTGGAGGGGTCAATAACGGAGGGCTGCTGAAAATCTTCATTCTGTAGGTATAGTTACATAGACTATTCCCGACCTGCACTGTTCCATACCCTGTACACAGAATGCAGAGGAAGTATTCAAAATGGGTACTGGCATAATTCGATCGCTAGTAGCATTTCTGGTAATCAACTGCTGAAAATACTGGGTATGATTGAAGTTAGTGAAATCCAAAAGTTCATTTTGCAACCAAGTACTGTTTTTATGAGTAGTGTATAGAAGCATACAGGCATTTGGATCTAAAGATCCCTCCCCATCATTTCCTGCTGGATCAAAACCTTGGTGTGTCTGTAGAATCATGCTACAGTCCTTCTCCGTGTACTGTTTAAGATTTTCCACATAATGAGTTACATGGCCAATAGTATCTGGAACCATGCCTCACAACTACCTAAATATGATAAGGGTAAGTAGAGGAACAAGCCATGTTTATGCATGACTGATGGCAAAAGGTCACAAACCCAACAGTCTGTAACATTAGTGGTACTATGCATTTGATGAAGCATTTCTACAAATACATTTTTAGCATATGTCTGACGATGTCTTTCCTGATGGGGAGCTAACGAAAACAACAAATGTTCTGGAGGGGTAACATCTTTAAATGATCTCGGTCTAGGCACCCCCCACACATTAGCAGGCAGTCCAAAAACCACCTCATAGGGCGATAGGCCAGAACGTGAATGAGGGGTAACTCGTAACAACATTAGAGCCAAGGGTATGGTGTCAGGCCATTTTAGGCTAGTACTCTCTTGGATTTTTGCCATTTTTAGTTTCAAGATTCCATTATATTTCTCAGCCAATCCTGCTGACTGGGGATGTCAAGCTGCGTGGAATTTCTGTCTTATTTGCAGTCCATTACAGATATGCTTTACAAGGTGTCCCCCGTTGTCCGACCAAATCAAACAGGGCAACCCAAATCTAGGGAAAAACTCTTTGAGAAGAGCTTTTGCTGTTGCCCAGGCAGTGTTTTCTTTAGTCGGTAGGCCTCAACCCATTTGCTGAAGGCACAGACCACCACTAGGACGTATTTCAGGTTGTTGATGCGTTCCATATGGATATGATCCATCTGGATCACTTCAAAAGGCAAAGTCGGGGATGCAAAGTTCCCACTCAGAACAGTTTCCCCTTTTCCCGGGTTGTGTTGCAAACAGACCATACAATATTGGACTAAATGGACAGTCGTCTTCTGAATATTGGGGTTATTCCATACTGGGTCCAATAAGGCACAAATGCCTTTTGCCCCTATATGAGCTGGGCCATGAGCCATAGTTACAACGGCCTGTACCAGAGCATTGGGCAATAACCATCGTTGTTTTTCAGTCAAATCAAACCAACAGTTCTTTTCATCAAACCTTCCTACTTCCTGCTCCCATCGAGCCAATTCAACCAGGGTAGCTTCTTTCTGTATTTCTTGCAAACTTTCTATGGTGTTATTGAACAAATTAGATTCTTCCACCCACCTTGCAGAGGAAGTTACGAACATAGAGGTGAGTGTGGACTGGGTTGTTTGTTTAGCGATTTGGTCAGCAAAGACATTCCCTTCCCCAACATCATCCACTACTGTCTTATGTGCACTGCATTTTATTATTGCTACTCTTTTGGGTAATGTAAGAGCAGTGAGCAATCGCAACACTAAGGGACCATTCTGTATTTTCTGACCATGAGAGGTAAGGAAACCTCTTTCTTTCCACAGCCGCCCGAAACTATGGGCCACGCCAAAGGCATATTGGCTGTCAGTATAGAAGTTAACCTCCAACCACTCCCTCAATTCGCAAGCTCGTAATAATGCCACTAGCTCAGCAGCCTGGGCTGATCGATAGGGCACTCGGGAAGTCTCAACTACTGTTTTTAGCGTTGTGACTGCATATGCAGCTGTTGTTGTATCACCTGCTAACTTGAAACAAGAACCATCCATATACAACTCCCCTTGGGAGTCAGATAGAGGAATGTCTGGGAGGTCAATTCTCCCCTTCGTATCTTCTTCTGTCCGAAATATACAATCATGCACATCGTATTTAGTTTCAACTGAAGGGAGAGGTAGTAATATGGCAGGATTCAAAGTAGCACATAGTTTAATCATGATATGCGGGGCAAACAGAGTTAATTCATAACCAGTAAGGCGTGCACTCGTAAGATGCTGTGGTTTCGTTTTATTTAACAAGGCATCCACAGCATGAGGCACCATCACCGTTAAGTTAGAATTTAGAATGATCCCCTCCGACTGTCGGATGGCCACCGCAACAGCAACAGTGGCTCTCAGACAGCTAGGAAGTGCTCTGGCAACATTATCGATTGTGGCCGAAAAATAAGCACAAGGTCTTTGCTTACCACCAAATCCTCGTGTTAACACTGAAAGCGAGCAACCGTTGACCTCATGCACATAAAGTACAAAAGGTTTACGGTAATCAGGGGTACCCAAGATGGGTGCAGAACAAAGAGTAGATTTTAGAGAGTCAAAAGGGTGTTGACATTCATCGGTCCACGGAAGAGGTTCATGCACATCTTTAGTGATAAAATATAACAAAGGTTTAGCAAGAAGGGAAAAGTTAGGAATCCATTGGCGACAGTAGGAGGTAATGCCAAGAAAAGCATGAACATCATGCTGGGTACAAGGCACAGACATGTTAGAGATAGAGATAGTAGTAATACGTTCAGGAGTCAAACGCCTCCCCGCTTTCGACAGTAGATGACCTAAGTAGGTCACCTCCTGTCGACAATATTGGAATTTAGCCAGGGACACCTTATTACCCTTCGCTGCCAGGTGGTGCAATATTTTCACAGTGGCGTCATTCCAACCCTATTCAGTGTCCGATGCCACTAACAAGTCATCCACATATTGTAGGAGTACATTACCCGTAGGCAAAATTCAATTGTCTAGAACAGCTTTAAGAGCCTGACAATAGATGCTAGGACTTTCGGCGTAGCCATGAGGAGCTCGACAAAATCTGAAACTGCGGCCAGATAACGAGAAGCCGACTATCTGGATGGATTGGAATGTTAAAGAAAGCATTCTTCAGATCAATGACCGAAAAATACTTTGTGGTTGGGGGAATCATGGTAAGTATGGAAGTTATATCAGACACCACTGGATACAGGAGCTCCACAATTTTATTAACCTCTCGTAAGTCGATCACAAAACGATATGTATCGATGTTTTCTGAATTCCCAGTGTCAAGAGCTTTTTTCAAAATCAGAAGAATAGGGCTGTTACAAACATTATCAGCTGTTTCCTCTACTACACCTTTATCGATCAAATCCTGTATAATGGAAAGTAAAGCTTGTTCGCCAGCCGGCGAAATCTTATATTGAGGTATCCGTGGTAACTATACACCAGGTTTCAATGTTACATGAACAGGAGGGATGTCTAACCTACCAACATCCGCATCCGTTACCAAATGTACCAACTGCAACACCAGGATCCTTATAAACAACCACAAAATCCAATCTAAATCACTATATACCGCTATAGAAGCCGATTTTCTTATGGCTCTGATCAATGCGCGATCAGTATGCAAGCATAGACAGGAAATAGCGGTCCTCATTATAGACAATACTTTAGATGTTTTATTCGTTACTGAGACATGGCTGGATGATGCATCCGATCCAGACCTGGTTATTGCTGTGCCACAAGGTTATAAAATTTACCGACAGGACAGGAAATGAAAACGAGGGGGGGACTGGCAATTATTGCCAGAGATAGATTTCCAATCAAAATAACATCCATCTCAGCACAACATGCGAGGCGTTTCAGTTTAGCATTCTGTTCACTGCCCTCTATAGTTTTAAGGGACTGCTTCTATACCGACCCCCTGGAACCAGGACGCCCTTTATAAATAACCTCAGTATAATAATGGAATCGCTAATTATGGAGGAATCTTTCACAGTCCTGGGGGATATGAACTTTCATTTGGATCTGAAGGAGGACAAGGATACTCAGGCCCTTATTATGGATCTGGACATGTTGGGACTTAAACAAAAGATCACGTCCCCGACCCACCAAGCTGGACACATTCTCGATGGCATCTTCTCTAATGTGGAGGGCCTACAAATACTTAACATCCTGCCAATGCCCTGGACGGATCATTATGTGATATTTAGTAAGCTGAAACTTACCGAAACCTCAAAGATAAAGCCCACTACACCGAAGCCAACCACTTTCAAAATTTGGAAAAACATAAACCACACTGAATTAATCACTTTATTGGACAGTACTTGTCCACTGCTTTCCTCCGACCCAATCATTGCCACTCAACAATTTCACGACTGGCTAAGATATGCCACTAACACCTTAGTACCAATAAAAAAAGTTTCTACAAATAGAACTACCCCTTCTGCCCCATGGTACACTGAGGAGCTTAGGAGACAAAAACAGCTTAACAGAAGCAGGGAAAGGAAGTGGCGTAGAAATTACGACCCGTACGAGAAGGCGAAATATAAAGAGTCACTCTCAGTATATAAAGTGATGATTATGGAAGCAAAGAAAACTTTTTTCTCAGAAAAAATCGACAAAGCCAAAAACTCAAGTAGGTAATTGTACGACATCACAAGAACATTGTCAGGTAACGCATCTGATCTCACCCCGCTTGCTTCTCAATCCTTTTGTGATGATCTGGCTAAACTCTTTTTTTCCAAAGTCAACGATATCTATCAGGCTTTTTCTTCAAACCCTTTAAACTCACCCTCCTTCAATCCGGCACCTGACAAAGATTTCGCGAATTTTAAACTGCTGACCACAGACCTAACTAAAAAAATAGTATCTACTATTAAGACCGGATCAATACTGGATCCGTGCCCTTTCTCAGTTCTTCCACCTGTGATGGACACACTCATCCCGGCTATCACCTCAGTCTGTACCTCTATACTAGGATCTGGAATCTTTCCCGATTCCTTAAAGAACACGATCATGAAGCCTCTGCTGAAGAAAGCTAGCTTGGACAAGACAGATCCAAAGAACTACAGACCGATTGCAAGCCTACCTTTCCTAGCCAAAGTGATTGAAAAGGCCATGAACCAACAGTTGGTCGAGTTCCTGGAGACACACCACCTACTGGACGAATCACAATTTGGCTTTCGAAGACACCATGGCACCGAAACTGCCTTAATTAAGGCTGCGGACGATATCAGGACTATTCGAAATCAAGGTGGGACAGCAGTCCTGGTCTTGCTGGACCTGTCGGTGGCCTTTGACACGGTCGACCATAAGACCCTTGTCGACCGTGTCGAAAAGATGGGCATCCATCATTCAGCGAGCAACCTGATTGCATCCTTCCTAGCCGACAGATCACAGGCAGTCACTCTTGGCCCCTATCAATCCATCAATCTGTCATTACCATGTGGGGTTCCTCAAGGCTCATCCCTAAGTCCGACACTATTCAACATCTATGTGTCGGACATTGCTAATGTCATCAAAACATATGGGATGAGCGTAACCTCCTACGCTGACAATACCCAACTGGTTTTGGCTATTAAAGACAATGGACCAGAGGTGGCTGAACGATTTCGGCACGGAATGCTCATAATCAGCGAGTGGATGGCATCTAATTGTCTTAAGCTAAATTCCGATAAGACGGAGGTGCTAATTTTCGGACCCCTTAGACCTGATTGGTCGTCAACCTGGTGGCCATCAGCCATGGGTGAGCCACCCAGGCCAGCACCTAAGGTTAGGAGCCTGGGAGTAACATTCGATGTGGACCTAAATTTTATGGCACATGCGAATAAGGTAGCGGCAACAGCCCATCATGAATTAAAATTGATTAGGAAAATTCTTTCATTTCTTCCTGACACTGCAGCAAAAACACTGATCAGTTCCCTGGTTTTAACATCCCTTGATTACTGCAATGGGCTATTTCTAAATGCCCAAACCAGGATAATAAACAAGCTTCAGTCACTGCAGAATGCAGCAGCACAGCTTCTCTCAGGAACACCTAAATTCTCCCCAATTTCTGACACCATCAAGAAATATCATTGGCTAACGATCCGCAACCGAATAAAATTTAAATCTTTATGCATAGTGTACAAAGCATTGCATGACCAGGCTCCCCACTTTTTTAAGGAACAGTTGACACCGTATAAACCAACCAGACTGCTCCGATCGACCACGTTGAACCATCTAGTGGTCTCTCGATCCAAGACAGTATCTTGGGGAGATCGTCGCTTTCTGGTTGCGGCATCAAAGCTATGGAATACCTTGCCATTCTGCATCAAGACGTCTCCTTCACTTATACAGTTTCGTAAACTACTAAAAACCTGGTTATTTGATCAGTAATCTAAGACAGTTTCTATGAGCAATGAGGGAAATAATGGAATCACCTAGCGCCGAGACGCCCACGGGTATTCGCCGCGCTTAATAAATTACAAAAATAAATAAATAAATAAATAAATCCCCCGTAGCCCACAGTGTAGAGGGAACAGTGGCAAATTCAGGTGGAAGGAGTTCGCTTTTAGCAAAGTACTGTTTCATATCTTGATTGGGGGAATGTATTGTCATATATACACCGTCCAGAGAGCAGAGGATTGTTGCATTCAATTTCTTCAACATATCCAGACCCAATATATTTTCGCCACAGTGCGAGGTCAACAGGAAGGGAGAGTCAACAGTAACTGGACCGATAGTGAATGGGGCTTACCACCGGAACCAATGATCAAGAGCTGATCATTGCTCCTGTGTCAATCAAAATATTTTCAGAAGTCCCCATCGATTTCCCCTTCACATAGGGTCCTTGTTGATTTACGGGTATAGACACTTGGCCCCCACTCTGTCCTTGGCTGTCCTATGTATAAGCATACCCATCTTGTTCCCTAAACTCGTTGTCCTCGTTAAAGTTCCGCCTACCTTGCGGATTGTCAAAATGATTTTGCTCAGAATGTCCTTGCGCCACTTCTTCTCTTCGCACATCACTTTGGTCTGGGCCACCTCGATCACGTCCCCGCACTCGGACAGCTCCGTTCTGTGCTAACAACAATGGACACTGGGCTCTCCAATTTCCTTCCTGTTTACAGTACGCACATTGATTTATCCCCAAAGACGGGACTGGGCCTCCACCCCTTCCGGTCCCCACCCCTCTGGACACGGGCCCTTGGCCGCCTCTTCCTCCTCCTCATCCTCAGACGACTTGCTGCAATAACACCAGAGTCTTGAGGTCCTTGGCTTTCTTTTCTATTTTGTCCTTACTCTCAATTCCCGATGCTCATAGTACTGGGCCATACTTTATATAACAGAAGGGGTGGATGTAGTCCAAGTGCTCTCGGCGGCTTGTAGCCGGGTAGAGACTTCTGGTAACAAGTTGGTCACAAAACAATTTACAAATAACCGGATCCCACCCTCCGTAGCAGGGTCCTGTTCGCTAAAATCAATGCATGTGCCTTCAAATCTGGTGAAGAAATCGGAAACACTTTCGTCTTTCAGGCTGTCAATTTGTCCCAATCAACCTTGCGAGGGTGAGTCAAGGAATGCATGTAAGCAATATTTTTGGCTGGGATGGTAGTAATTTCAGGTTCGGCTTGTCCCCTGGTTTGCGGTCCTTATCCCATTCTTTCAACTGTTCCCATGTTCCTACTAATTCTGCAACATGATCAGTGTCAAGTACCTGTTGCCATATATCCACAGGGACCAACAGCCCGAAAAACAATTCAAAATCGGCTAAAGTCATTACTGCTGAAGCCGCAGCTTCCGTCAATTCCTTATAGTAGGCTGTGGGATTCTTACTGGGATCGGCGAGCTGTGACTTTAGGGCCAGAACTTCACTTCTCTTCCATGGAGTGTATACCCATTGCTCCTGGAACCAAGCCTCTACTCTGTTTCTCGTTACTACATCCTGATCATTACGTAGTTTGGGTACTTCGGGATGAAAAATGGGATGCACTTCCCTCATGGGATGTTGAGAATCCCAATTGGGGCATTAAAAAAACATCCTACTTCGGTATTTTACCAATGTCTCTACATTACTGTACACTTCCTCTGGGCTTAGATCAAACTTATGAGTTCGGTCGAGAATGTCATACAATATCTGAGGAGCCAACCCATCTCGGAAACATTGCTCCCAAATTTCAATAAGGTAAGGAGACATTTGATATAATGCATGCTGTTGCATGACGGGTTCAAAATCCCTTATGGTACTCCATAAGTCAGTAACAGTGTATACATTGTTCTGCATCCATTTAACTGCCTGTTCTGCTATTGCTTCTTTTTCGCTATATCCAACTGCTGCCCTAGTGAATAGCCGCCTAGTGTTTATTCCACTTGTGTTCCCAAACGGAGTCTGTTCCCTTACTTCAGGTGTCGCACCAGCCGACTGAGAAGTCCATACAGGACTTGGGGATGCTAAAATTACACGAGAACTGCCTTTGGGTTGCTGTATATTGGGAATTAGGATAGTCGTATCTCTTAGAGAGGTAGGTGTGGCACTCGAAATACCGGCAGTGGCTAAAGATAAGGTTACAACGGGGGCCTGTGCTAGGGGAGCAGTGGGCACCTCAAGGGGAACAGCAGGATACACGCGCTGCAGCGCATATGGTGGGGGAGGTCGAACATCCAACAAATCCTCTATTTCATCTTCAGCTTCATTTCAAGTAACATAATTTTTGTCCATCGGCAATCTGAACTGTCTATTCAAACAATCAATATTCTGTTCAGTCTGATTTTTATTATAAGCAACAGCTTTCTGGGTAACAGTCTGTCCTGCTTTTATCTTGACTAATTTCTCTGCTCTGATGCGCCTGCGCTTTGCTTCTTTCTGCCATATATTTAGGGTGTCAAACATGGCTTGTCTGCTTCGCTTAGAAAACAGACGATCTTGTAAATATTGAATCTTTTTCTCATCAAAAGACCCTATCAACGGCCATTGCAGTTCTATATTGTCCTTTGTATATTTGTGCCACAAGGTATAAAACAGGAGGGGGTAATCCCATGCTTGCAATACATATCATGACTAGGGCTCTCTTCTGGAGAGGCCGGCTGACTCTCATCCAATTGTGTGCCTTTCCAACAAATACAGCCAAAACATAGCTTACTGAAGCACAGCATTTTTTTCTTTTCTTTTTAGAGTCTAATTTTTCTTTCTGAAAGGAAACGAACGTTAATTACAACACTCTCATACACATGGCCATGTCCAAGCAACTATTCACATACAATGAACATACAACAATCTTCTGACAACATAAAAGACGAGAAACTGTTCAAATTGACATGTCTTTACCAAACAAAAGGCAGAGCCCGTCAACTCATGTTCATGGAGAACTTGTGTATTTTCCAATTCTTAACAAAAAGAAACCCAAAGTCAAGTAGTCATATCCCCAGACTACCTAGAGATAGCCACACAGGTTTTCAAACCACAGACCGACCTACGGACCATCCAACAGCCTTCCTGGTTCACCACCTGGACTATTCTGGCTTAGCCTGCTGTTTAAGCGCCGCTTCAGATCTGCGCAAGGGCTACCCAATCTTAACTGCCAGCATTTCCGAGAGCAGTCCGGCCGGGTGCGGACCATCATCACAAGTCACACCTAGGCGTCTGGTTCATATCTCTATTACTCACCAAGATTGCTCAAAACAGGAGCGTCTGCCCGTGCTGTCTCAGTACAGCCCCGTCAGACCTCCACCAAGTTCTCCGTGGTCTCAAACCACCAAATACCGATAACCAAAATCAAAGTGTACCCAACACAAAACAAGACGAAATATCTCACCTGGTGCACTCAGGTTCGATTGCAAGTTTCTCCACTGCCAACTCCTGAAGACCAACATGGTCTGCTTCTGGGTTACACCCGTGGGACTCCGGCGTGGGGCCACTAGCAGCTGAGACTCTCTGATCGGGAGAGCGGAGTAACTCCCAAACTTCGGTCAGTCCACCCCCTCGACCAAGATCACCTTTTCTAATGTACCGCTCTTTTCCGATTCCGAGGGCCGACCCCGGAGGGGAGTCCCGGCGGAGTGGCCAACTGAAGTACCAAAAATAAATAATACCATATAGAGCTATAGTTACTGATAGCCCCCAATACCAATTACCAATAACCAGTCGGTTGGCAGTGAAGAAGGTTCAATCATTTATTATTCAAAGACTCTGTCAGAGGAGCCTCTCGCAACCTAACCCCTCTAGGTCCACCGAGAAAACTGCTGGCACATTATCAAGAGTTCGCATATATACTTTTACATTTCGAAACTGTTACCTGAGAAGGAAAAATACAAGTTGGTACAGGTTGCTGGAAAGGAAGAACCGCATATGGCACACAAAGCAGCTTCAGTTTGGCTCAGCTCATTATAGCAAGGTCGAGGAGGGTGACTCCCTTCTGCCTATCGTTCCAGAGGGCTCGCACAGCGCCTCCTGGAATGTGCTTATCCGGCCTACCCCCACCTATAACCTTGACAGGCCTAACATGCAGTAGCAGCAGTTTGTTACAGCTGTTATGCTATTTCTTGAAAGAGCAAACCTTACTGACTAAGGCATGATGGGTTTTGCTAGTGCTACAGTCAGGCTAGGCCACAAAATGGCGCTGGTCCGGTTAAATTATAATACCCGTCAGAATATAGAAACTTATATAGTGTGAGTAGTAACCACTAAATTCTGAAATATGTGATACCTATTGGTGCATTGGTGCTTATACTGAACTAAATAGATACATTACGCTAACTTCTAAACGTGACTGTGTGTTTGCAACTTACTCATAAAGCCTAATTTAAACTTCAGTTCCTCACTAAAGAGCACAATGGGTCAGTGGACAGTGTAAAACTCTCCCCCTCCCTGACTCGTGCACAACAGAGTGACTGCCGCCAACTGTTGGGACGGTTTGCTGCTCTGTCCTCTATGACCCCTGGTGTCACTCAATGGTGTGTCCATGATGTGGACACTAGGGACAGTCCTCCTGTAAATTACAAAATGTACAGGGGGCTGACAGGGTCAAAGATAGCATCAAGGAGGATGTCTCCAAGATGTTGGCTCTAGGGGTGATTGAGCCCTCTAACAGCCCTTGGTCCAGCCCAGTGGTCTTGATCCCAAAGGTTGCCGCACCCAGTGCCACACCAGAACTCCAGTTCTGTGTGG
Source organism: Lissotriton vulgaris (assembly GCF_964263255.1). Taxonomy (NCBI): domain Eukaryota; kingdom Metazoa; phylum Chordata; class Amphibia; order Caudata; family Salamandridae; genus Lissotriton; species Lissotriton vulgaris. The sequence continues at coordinate 507,199,143 of NC_141694.1, forward strand.
TCTACCAAGGGCTCAATTCAGTCACCAGGGCTGGCACGCACCTCACCCTCAGAGCTGATGAGCTAAAAGATCAGTTGAGAGCTGCCAAATACCTCAGTACTTTTGACTTTACTGAATGTCTGAGCACTGGCAGATTGCCTTAACTGAGGTGGCAAAGGACAGGTCTGCATTTTCAACACCAGAGACTCATTACCAGTTTTGGTTGATTCCCTTTGGGTTGAAGAATGCCCCTGCCACTTTTCAGGGGTTGGTCCATCAAGTGTTGGCCGGGCTGGAGGATTTCAGTGCTACCTACATGGATGACATTGAAGGGTTCAGCTCCACTTGGGAGTAACACCTGTGCCACCTCAAGGAAGTGTTGGAGGCTCTGTAAAGGGCAGACCTCGCGATCAAGGCCAGAAAGAAAAGGTCAGGCAAGAATTGGTGGTGTACATGGGACACCAGGTAGAGCGCATCTGGGTGGAAGCCTCTAAAACCAAAGATTGATACCATTCTGGCTTGGGTACCCCCCAGTATCCAGACAGGGGTGTGAGCCTTTCTGGGTCTCACTGGGTATTACAGGTTTGTCAAGGGATAAGGCACCATTGTTCCACCCTTGACTGATCTGGCGTCCAGGAATCAGCCCCGGAAGGTGAACTGGATGGATGCCTGTCAGAAAGCCGTTGATTCCCTGAAGACTGCCATGTGCACGTTGCCCATGCTCAAGGCTCTCAAATTCTTGCAGGAATTTGTGGTTCAGAAAGATGCTTCAGAGCATGGTGTGGGAGCTGTGCTCTCACAACTAAATGAGGAGGGGCTAGACCGACCAGTAGCCTTTATTAGTAGGAAGTTACTTCCCCGGGAAAAGAGGTGGAGTGTGATTGAGCATGGGTCTTTGCTGTGGTCTGGGTGCTGAAGAAGCTGAGACCCTTTTAGTTTGGGACTCACTTCTGGGTTCAGACCGACTACAGGCCCCTCAGATATTTGATGCAGATGAGGGGTGAGAACTCGAAGTTGCTGAGGTGGTCCAGTTCCCTACAGGGCATGGACTTTACGTTGGAACACTGCCCTGGCTCAGAACACGCCAATGCTGATGGTGTGTCCAAATTTTTCTGCCTTAGTGAAGACAACTCTCAAGAGGGTGGGTAGATCTCCCCACATTTCAGCTGGAGGGGACATGTGTTAGACATGGCATACTTGGTGTGGATTTCCCCTGTATTTTTGCCTTTGCCTCCTGTGTTTTTACTTTGTGTTGGACTTAGTTTTTGCTGGTCTTGATGCTTTGGTCACTTTGCCACTGCTGTTCCGTGCCAAAGTGCAAGTGCTCCCTGTGTAAATTGTTGTTGTGGATTAGTATTTCCATAATTGGCTTCTTTGGTTTACTGTTAAGTCCCTACTAGAGTGCCCTGTGTGTGCCCAGAGCCTGTAATCCAAACCCTGCTAGTGGGTTTGCAGCACTGATTGTGCCACCCACACAAGCAGTCTTGCAAAAGGGCCTCAGGCCTGCCATTGCAGTGGCGTATTTGTGCAGTCTTGTACTGCCATGTCAACCTGGCAAGTGCACCGCCTTGCCAGGCCCTAAACGTCCCTTTTCCTACATGTGAGTCATCCCTACGGTAAGACCAAGGTTCTCCTATGGGCAGGCTATAGTGTATGTGTATGGTAGGACATGCCCTGATGTGTGTGGCATGTCCTGAGAGTGAAATAATTCCAATTTCGTTTTTCACTATTGAAAGGTTATCTGTCCCGTGGGATAGAATAGGAAGTTTACTTATAACCTCTTATAAGTATGACAGCCCATAGGGACAAGATGGGAAAGTTGAGTTTGGTATACCTGAACTCAGAATATAAAGATGCCTCTTTTCCTCTTTTAGTAAGGGTGATTTTTTATATGCTGGGTTTGAAGACACCACTTTTAGAAAGTGCATATTCTCTTGCTTAGACATCTAGTATGGCTCTGCTAGGTTTTGAGGGTGGGCGTAAAATCCGTTTTGCGGGCGAATTTGCGGATTTTCCGCGATTTCGCAATCCGCGAATCTCGCGAAATCGCGGTAAAATCTGCGAATCAGCAGGGACGAATTTTCTGCCAAGCAAGGGTTACAGCAGCAGGTGCAAAAGTTGAACCTAATTTCTTTGTGACCTTTTACAAAAGGGTTACAAACAAATTAACTTCAACTTGGACACCTGCTGCTAATTGCTACCTGGCGCCTCGTTGCCTACTTGCAACTATTCTCTGACCCTGCTCTGACCCTTGAAGCAGGGTCAGAGAATAGTTACAAGTAGGCAACGAGGCACCTGTCCAAGGAATTAAACCTCACCAGGAAGCACTCACAGATATAAAAAACAGGAAGAAGGGAGAGGATGGCAAATACACCCATTTTGAGTTGTCAGGAGGGGTTAAACTAAAAGAGACCTTTACAGCACAATTTTCATATCATCAACATCAACATCAACCAGTTCCTTCATCTGTACCGTGACCTGGCAGTATTGCATCGAACACCGCCTCACTCCGTATCGTAGCTTCAGCCTCGCCAACGCCATTGGATGACTGTCACAGAGCCGCTGCCTGCCCTGCATCGTTAGGGCCCCATGCACTGCACCGCTCCCACTTCACGCAACTCTTACCAACGAGATTGGCTGCAACTAGAAAGGTACTGCCTATGAGTCTTTTGACACTACAGCTAAACCGTACTGATGCGGTCAGCAGGGATTGTTAGACTCTGTCGTTTTCAGCGTCGCAGTAGCCCCAAACGGAGCTACTGACTCGGAAGAACTGTGTTTTTCAGCTATGTCTGCAATTTAAAGATTATCTTGCAAAGTACCTCTTTTTCAGTATTGTATGTGGGATTTTTTATCTTTTTTGGTCTTGTTTGGTTTAGCTAAAGATTTGCTATTTTTCTGAAACTAGTGTGGTGTCCATTTGTAATGTTTTCACTGTGTGCATGCAGAAATTCTTTACACACTGCCTCTGAGATTTGTCGGTCTGCTCGTGCCAAGCTACCAAGGGGGTGAACAGGGGTTATTTTTAGAACTGTATCCCCTTTATCCTGACTAAGAAAAAGAGTCCCTACTTGGACAAAGGCACAAACCATTGCCAACTAGAGACCCCCATTTTTAACAGTGCTGCTGTGGGTGTTCTCATGCAACACTCATGGAGCCTGACACATTCCAAGATTTACAAGAAATTGTAAACCTGGGAATGCGTCAGAATGCACTGTCTCTCCAAGGGTGTTATAAGGAGGAGCCATGAGGAGAAATGTTTTCATTTTTCCTAGTTTTTTCCACTTACTAAATGTGCTTCATTATGCAGCACACATAGAAAGAGGAAATCAACTCTTGTGGTTGTTGTGCAAAAAACAATTTTTCCGCAATGCAGGCACCCATGCACCATTGGGCAAAGGTACATGCGTTGGCGCATGGCAGCCATTTGTGAGCCTGTGTAGTGTGGAGCACAGGGATCCATTATATCATTGTATATATGAACTGTGCTTTGAAAGTGACTCAGTGCTGCACAGCAAAATGGCTTGTGGCACCTGCTGAGTCACTCTTTCGTAATAAGGTCCATAGTTTATTGTTGCCTTGTTCTATCTTGTATCGTGTTATAGTTTTTCTATACTTAAGTTTACAATAAAAATGCAGTAAGACTTGCTAATCTATGAGCTTTATTTATTTATAACATTATTTTGAACACTGCAGTATGAAAGTTAGAATATCTAAATTTTAGTGGTATCAGTATATCACTCTTAGCAATAAGTCTGGCTTTAGCTCTGGTGACACTCGGTGCGACAATCATTTTTGGGGCCCCCAAACCCCATGACCACCTCCTCCGATTCTCTCACTACTACCAGGCAAAAGTGCCCCTTATCTCTTCAGGCATAAGTTATTGCTAAATATAGCACTACTCCCCCCTCCCTCCCCCCCTCCAAGTCAGCGCCCCTCCACAGGTCAGCTCCCAGTGTGGCTGCACCGGTTGCACAGCCCTAAAGCAGTCCATGCTTACCAACGTTTCTTTCAGTTAGGCCCATTGTCTGTATAAATCAGATGCATCTGTATGATTCTCATGTCTAGTTATTAAAGATATTCACAAGATTCATGCAGTTTAATGTATTACCAGGAAAACAAGGACAGTCTCAGCTTGAAGATGAAATATTTCCATTGTGTATGCCTTTCACAAGATGCCGTTCAGAAATGGTGACAGCTAATAAAGAAATATTTAGCTTTTAAAACCCGTCAAGCTCTCCAATCTCACAGGAGTCGTTCAGGATAAGTACTTTTTAAAATCTCTAGTGCCCAGAATTATGCTTCTGAGAACACATTAAAATATTTATGGTCATTCCTTGATTCATAAAAATAAGACTGTCACAAATAACAGCGCCTTTCTCACCACTGCCTATGGTTCATAAAAAGGAGAAATTCCAACTCCTCGCTGGGTCAAGAATGGTATGACTACTCCTACTTTCCTTTCGAAAGACATTGCACCACATTAAAATGTTCAATTTAATGGATAGTTGCAAATCTTCTCATGATGATAGTTGTGCTGAGACAATGTCTAAAGTATATGCTCCACACACATAGGTAAACGTCTATTGAACTGTTAACTGTTTCCAAGAACGACTATTATAAATACATGATCATATGACATACAAATCTGAAACAATTCATTTTAAGGATATACTGTGCTTCATTTTTGCCGGTGGGTGCAAGTGTTGGCCACCAAAATTCATTTTTCGGGACCCATGACGTTGATTTTTGGGTGAAAGGCAGGAGAGAGGAAGAGAAAGATTTATAAACAGTGACAAATAGAGAAAGGTGGTATGAAAATATATCTGTAAGAATGGGATAGAAAGATAAAAAGAGTGTGGAGGTGGGTGAAAGATTGCAGGAAGTGGATTTAAGCCTTGGTAGTGTCGATGTTCAGCCATCACGGCATTCAGCAGTGCTGGCAGCGCACCCCTAAGAACAACGTTGAGCCCCGCTGCCTATTTGTAAGTACCAAGGCTACAAATTAATGACTTCTATTTCCTACTCTCCTTATATATTCTCCAACACTGAGTTACTGGCCTACTTTCTACTTCTACTGTAGTGTCTTCCTCCAACTTTGGCTGTTTCACTCTACAGTGAATACTGCAAAAATAATTTACAAAGGGATGGCTGAGATTACGGAAGAAGGCATGAATCTTCCTCTTTGTTACTCTTTTTCATCCCCTTTAAAGTTCTATTTTCACACACATGTGCCTTTTGAAATTCCAGACCTGATTTTACATTTCTAAATGGGAATTAAACCCTCAACAATACCTAAAAGGGCAGTCATGCCTCTATGAATAATATAACCTAACAGCAGACTGCGGGATGAAGACGTGCAGTGAGGAGGAGGACTAGTCACAGGTAAGTGTGTTTCATTTTATATTTTACCAACCACCTATTTGCTCACCACACCACTCCAGAAAGATGTCAGCCGCCACTACTGACAGCCCTCGTTCTTCACTGCTGGCCTAAGCGGACAGCCATGAGTTGCCCCCCTCTCCCAACCCTTCGGGACCCGTTCTCAGGCTTCATCCACGTGACTAAGGAGCACCCCGGAGTATCTCATTCTCCCATACACCCCCTGCCAGTACGCCACAGAATATGAGGTTAATTTCGGTACGATCCATCGAGCCCCCTTCATGCCAGGAATGGTGATCGCCTTAATTAATGGATCCTTGTTACACGACCTTAAGTGCGAGGGGACCCTTGTAATGTGGCTCGGTTTCTCAATGTATGTTAAAAATTGTTTACAAAAAAATCGTGTTGGTATGGCAACATGTAGCTTTGGGGTTTTGGTGTAAGAGTCACGTCAGCTTTCGGAATTACTGCGTGTGTAACTATCTACTCCAACATGTTCTTTGTTATGACTGTCACCTTATGCTCTTTGAGTTATGAACTTTGAGACCCCATGAACATAGGAATAATAAACAACCTTTGAGTGTTAGGTTGTAAAAATGTTTTGAGATAATTTATAAAGTTGTGTATGGTTTAACTTGATCATTTACAGTACATGTTTGCTTAAAAATGATTACTGGTGTAGATGGAGAACTTTTTTGCACCCCTTTGGAAAGGTTTCGGAATCAGATTTTTAAGTGTTCGGTTTCAAAAGCTGTGAATAGCTCTGCGGTCCGTGATGATAGGTAATAACCAGCGTGAAAACATTCTTATTCCCTGGGTGCTCGGCATTGAAGCCCAGGCTGCTGGAGCTTTTGGAGACTTCCCGTAACTAGAAGTTAGACCTCCCACTGCTCCTCAATTAGTATCACTAACTATTAATCATTCTTAGTGCAGCCCTTCTGCAGAGCGCTGTATTATGTAAGCTAAAACAGTCCGGTACAAGGCCTTTCGACTGTATTGTACTAATCCATTTCACACCCACCTAGAAAGAAGTGAATATTACGTGCATCCAAAAGTGTAATTACCTTAGCGTGTAGGTGAAGCTGCCAAATATGAGTGTTTTATTTATGGTGAATTTTAAAAATATCGATTCATTATTTTGAGTTACACTAGCATTTCCTACAACAAAATAATAACAGACAAGTCTACATTCTCCATGTTCTTTCAATACATGCCCTGTCCAATGGTTACAATTACAAACCTCTTGCTCCTTGTGAGAAAATCACTAAAGTATGGCACCAGCTAACTTTAATTTGGGAATACCAATATGGCGTCATTCTGAAATAGTGTTGACTTTTATGGATGTATTGTTGGAGGGTACTTTGCAAGCGGGTTTGCTTATCGGCTATTACCGGGGCACAGGTAAGTTTCAACCGGACCTGGTACCTTGGTAAGTGAATGCATATTTCTATTGAGAATCAAAAGGTGCTAGTTGTAGCAGCGCGTCACAGCTGGGTACTTGTGTAGCAACATTTCCAGAAAAAGTGAAAAAGGAAAATAAAACACTCAGGCTGTAGCACTAGGACCAGCTAGCTAACTTTCCATCCTTTCCTGGCATAGGCAATTAAACCCCAAAGAATGTACTTCCTTCAAAAAATCCTGTGCTTGCTGTGGGTTCAATCCAAATTTTTACAGCCAAGCTAGAAGGAAAGAATTGTTTCTTGTTCTCTGTGATGTATACATTTTCCAAACCCAGTAAAAGGTTGCAGCTGCATATTCGCTTTTTTAATGTGCTTGAAGGTTAAAGAGAATGTAATGTACAAAATCAAAACATGTGAAGAAAGTTAATGGGACTTTAAATTTGTATATCTATATACTTGGAATATGTGTATGTGGAGGTGGAGGTGGAGGGACCATCCGCAGGGGGCAGCGGCGGTCCCTCCATACCAATTAGGATGTGACTGCCACCCTGGCGGTCCCATCCCGTATCTTTAACCTTGCGGCGGTGCTGCTTGAAGCAGCACCCGCCGCAAGCTTAAAAATGCATGCATTGCATTTACATGCACAAAGCGGCAGGCACTGCGCGATGCCATAGGTACCCCCCATGTGCACCCCCCACCCCCGACACCCTGGGGGCCCGCAACGGGCCCCCAAACACAAAAGACCACATGCTTTTCCACGGCGGAAAAGCCGCCATGGAAAAGCATGTTTCAGGCTGCATCCTAATATGGCTGGCGGTGTCTTGCAGACACCGCCACCATATTTGTCTGCATACACCGCGGATCAGCTGCAGACAGACTTGCCGTCCGCCGCTGATCCCACGCCATCCTAATGTGGTGGTGGGTGTTTCAAATGTCCACGGCGGTGAATCTGCATCCTCCAGGTCAGCGGTGGCTTCCGCCGGCCCGGAGGATGCAGATTCACCGCCATACTAATCAGCCCCTAATTCGAATTCCTACCATGATGCCTAAATCAGTTAGGATTATATAATGTTCTAATCTAACTTCCCATTCTGGCCTATAGAGAACAGGTAGCCTTGCAATTGTGAAACATGAAAATGGCTGTAATTCACTATTAGGACATGCCACACACACCGGGGCATGCACTACCTTATACTTACAATGCACCCTGCCCTTTGGCCTACCATAGGGGTGTCTGATATGAAGCAAAGGGAAGGTTTAGGGACTGGCAAGTGGGTGCATTGGCCAAGTCGACATGGCAGTCACAGACTGCACACAAGCCTTACAATGGCAAGCCAGAGACACACTTTACAAGCTGCTGCTGTGGGTGGCACAACCAGTGCTGCAAGCCCACCAGCAGCATTTGATTTACAAGCCCTGGGCACACATGGTGCGCTGTACTAGGGTCTGACAAGTAAATCAAATAACCCAATCATGGAATCACTAATGAATACATACATTTAACATAGGAATCTCTTGCACAGTGGCACTGAATAGCAGTGGCACAGTGCCCAAAAGCATATAACCAGCAAAAACATATAAAAAACAGAGGAAGCAATCAGTAAAAATGGAAGGGAGACTCACACCAATGATGCCAGGTCTAACAAAAACCATAGAAATTCAGCAGTTATAGTCACCTGAGCGAGCTATAACGTACACGCCCGCAATGCACTGCTTATGACCTTGCATATTACATCACGCATGACATGGTCAGGAACATCACTGATTACATCTCAAATGCCATAATTGATTATATCACTGGTGACATCATCTAGTGAGTGTAAGTATTTTTAAAAGAGTTTATGGTTGTTAAACATATATACTAACCTAGTGTAAAAGTTACATTAGTATACTAGGTGCACTACTACTGAGTGATACTACTTCTACCATATATTATGTGAGTGGCTGTTTAACTGTATGCATCCTTGTGTTTATAGGTGTGTAAGTTTCAATATGGGTGTATAAGTGGGTGTGTGAGTAGCTGTGTGGTTGAGTAGTTTCCTGTGTGAGAAGCTGTATTGGTGAGTAGGTGGGTGTCTCAGTGGCTGTATGGGTGAGTGGGAGGTAGTGTGAGTGCTGGTATGGGTATGTAAGTGGGTGTGCAGGCACTGTATAGATGAGTGAGTGGATGTCGGAATGGCTGTATGAGTGAGTTGCTGGGTGTGTAAGTGACTGTATGGGTGAGTGTTGGAAACAAGGCACTGTCTGCGAGTCCTGCACACATATGTCTACATTTGTCCTTCACTGGGAACCAAACACCCCATTGTAGTGCTTGACTCAGAGGGTAGCATTGCAGAGCAGTCTAAGCCTGACTCAAGGGAGGGGTTGTGGGCTAGTAATCGCCATTTACCAGCACGCAGAAATAACACTCAATTATTGATTGTCCAGTCTGTCGTGTGCTTCATAAAAGGAAGAGTACATTTATTAAACACACACACACTACTCAATACTACAATAATACAACAATTTACAAATATACATAAGCTGTTGGAATTACCTTGTGACATTGCATACCATTCCCACCCCTCCCACAGGGGGGGTATGGTCTAGTACCATTCCCATGGATGCACATCATCTTGCCCCCAATGCAGTAGGTTGTCCATAACCAGGAGTGAGGTCCTTGCTTACTGCCACCATCCGAGTGGCGACTCACCCCCTTCATCTCAGCAAATATTCAAAATGGGCACACCTGCGATGGTGACACATAACTCGGACTGAGCATCTCAAACTGACCAGATCATACAGTATACATCTTTACATCTTAGGGGCTAACAGTCTAGGTTGTTCTTCCCCTAACGCACCAGCAAGAATACATGTTTAAGCATCACTTAAAATGACAGTACTTATCATAGCTAATAACTGTTATAATGCTTTGCAATAAAAGCCCCTAAAAGGCATCACAGTTATATTCAAAGGATTAAGCATATACAGCCAGACACCCTAGCAGTAATTTCTAGCAACATAACCACACTTGACTTATGACTTCACATTACACATGTGAATTTCAGTCCCTCATAAGAAATCCTCAGCTCAGCCTTTCATACCTTTGCGCAGACCCTAACAAACCCTCCGCTGAAGAACAAAAAGTTCCAGCTGCAGCATACTATTGAACCAAAGCTGAGCCCTTGAGGGGTTGCTTTTTTCAAGTCCCCCAGAGACTTGGCGAGGGACTGGCCATCTTCATGCTGGGGGAGTCTGCATTGCTCCTGCAGTTCCCTCTGCACCTATGCACATTACCAGTGGTGGCCTCCTCCTCCTGGAGCCACCACACGCCGAGATAACCAGGTTTCTTGCAGGCTTCCACCTGCCTCGTTAGGCATTATGGGGCATGTTTGCTGATTTATCATGCATGACATAGCAGTGAAGAGAGTTGCGCCTCCATTGTTGGTGGACCCACGCTGCTTCTGCTCCTTTTCGGGGGCCTGGTCCCACCCGGACCCCTTTCTGCAAGTGAGTCCTCTTCTGCAGCTCTGGGTGCCCACCACTGGCCACTCCTGCGGCCTTGCTACTCGTGGTCCCCGTCTCACCCAGGAACCCTGCCCTGCAGGCTAGCTGGAGAGCCACTCGGGGAGCCCACCCCTGGCAGCTCCCGCCGGCTCCCCAACAGGCCAGCACCCTTGCATGCTGCTGCTGGAGCTGGCACCTCGGTTCTGGTCTGCCCGGTCCGGCCGGTAGACCCGAAGACTACCCCCGGTCCGGACGGACCTCAGAGGACTGCAGCGGCACTCCCCCGTTCTGTTCCTTCATGCCGGGGCCTGGAGTAAGGGTCCTGGGCCCCAGTTCAATCTTTGTGGGAGCACAACGGCACTCCCCAGCTGGTCTTCAGGGCTTTGGGGCCCGGAGATGGGGTCCTGGGCCCCAGTCCGATCATTCACAGGGAGCACGATGGTGCTCCCCGACTTCCGCTCTCTTGGGGGCCCAGAGTTGTGGGTCCTTGGCCCCTTCCTCCTTTCCCAGGGGGGAGCGACGGTGCTCCCTGCCTCCATTTTCACCAGGGGCCAGGGCGGGCTCCTGGCACCCTGATTGGCCAGTTTCACGGGGAGCGCGACTGCGCTCCCGACTTAACTTTTTGTGGGGCAGCCCCCGGGACCTTACCCACCGCGGGGGCTCAGTCAAGACTGGCGGCGGAGCCCGACGCACTTTGTTGTCGGTCCGGCACGAGGTCAAATGTCGCCTACTTTCTGGGGGGCATATCTCAGCCCCCAGGTGACCAATTGTCACCAACCTGGCCTCTTCTTGCTCATGGTGGTCCGCCTCTGCCACTGGGAGCACTTTCCTTTGCCCTCCTGTTCTCCAAGAGAGTGAAGTCATAAGGGAACTATCTTCTCTGGCTCCCTGCGCCAGCCTTTTATTTGGCTATCCTCCTGGGCCTCTCTTCTCCTTGCACAGAGGCCCAGGCTTCTGCTCACTGGTCCTGGACTCCCCTTTGGCACAATTCAGGGTCCTGGGACAGTCTGGGGTTTCTTCCTTCCAACTGCCCATGGTGCCAGGCTCCAGCACCAGTCTTCCTCAGCAGACCACACCCCAGAGAGAGCTCCTCTTCCTGTGGAAGACCTTTTGAAAGAATTTTGGAGGGGGCTGCTAGGAAGGCTCTGCTGCCTTATCCTGCAGCGACACATCACCTCTGGGCCCCTGCTCCCTCCTTCCTGCCCAGGCCTCTGGAATAGGTCAAAATGGCATCGTCCAGGCTTCTCATGCCAGATGTTCCCTGGAAAGCCCCTTTCCCCCTTGCTGCCTCCTCTCCATAGCAGCTTGGTGTCTGGCATCAGGTGACAGCTGCTGATGGATGACCGGCAGCTCCTCTCACCTTCTCTCCCTCTTGGAGAGGAGACCTTCACCCTTGGAATGCTACAGCTTGGGGAGGAAGGTCATTAACCCAGCCTGGCAGAGTCACTCCCAGCCAGGCTCTGGTTATGAGCTGAGTCAGAGGAATATGACATTTCTGGATGACCCATAAGCAGGACAGCTATGGCTTTGAACTCAGCAGAATACTTCTTCTCATCTAAGTTGCAGTGTACTTTGGTGCTTGTCTGGAATTTGTAGGCCCTAGGGAAGTGAAACTACCCCTTGTGATCCCCAGCTTCATAGGAGAATAATGGAGTGTTCCTTCAGTGAAAACAGTAAAGCACACTGACTTTCCCTTACATGTTTCGTCCCATTGTATAGCCTATACCGTGTAATCACCCAGCTCTGCATAATTCCTGCCAAACCATTCTATCTGTATCTGCTCCTGGGCTGCGCATGCCAGGAATCTCCCCCACACAGCCCCTACCCAGGTGCACACGCATGTACTTACGTGTCTGCATGTAACCAGCCCAGTGCCCTTTACTCCAGCTGCAGCGCAGCGGCCTACTCTCACCAGGGGGACACCGGTAAAATCCACATACAGGCCCTTTCATCTTGAGTTCACTGTGGGTGAGGCTTTCCCACAGTAAAACCTCAACAATTAGGTTTTCAAAAAGTGAACGATCTGGGCGGCTCAGATGATCGGAACCCTCTTCTAACAGTGAGTGAGTGTCTGTTTTAGTGGGTGTTTGGGTGAGTGAGTTGGTGTGTGAGTGGCTATGTTAGGGAGTGAGTGTCTGTGTGAATGGCTGTATGGGTGTGTTAGCTGATGTGTGAGTGCTTGTTTGAATGTGTGAATGGGTATGTAAGTGGTTGCGTGGGTGTGTGAGTGAGAGTATGAGAGAGTGCTTGTATGGGTGAGTAAGTGGCAGTGGTGAGAGGCTGTATTGATGAGTGAATCAGTGACTGTAAAGGTAAATACATGGGTGTGTGAGTAGCTATATGGGTGAGTGTGTGGCTATGTGAGTGGCTGTACAAGTGAATGGCTGGTTGTATGAGTGGCTGTGAGTGGTTATATGGGTGTGTGAGTGGGTGTATAAGAGTGTGTATGCGGTATGAGTGGGTATGCGAGTGATTCTGTGGATGATGTCATCAGTGATGTCACTGACCATGCCATGAGTGATGTAATTTGTGAGGTCATAAGCAGTGCATTGCAGGGGCATAAGCTATAGTTAGCTCAGGTAACTATAACTGCTGAATTTCTATTGTTTTGTATGAGTGAAATCTGAAACTAACTATACCGTCCCTGTAACCTTTGTTTTTTTTAGTGAATTGAAAGGTTTTTTAAAATGTTATTTCCTAAATTCAATGTCACTGTAACCTTTGTTTTTTTAAGATAATTTCTATGGTTTTGTAACTAGTAGTCACATTCCCGGAGTGCTGGAGAAAAGGGACAGGCCTCCAACCAGCACCCACCAAGGTCCTCAGCATCCAAGACACTTCATTCCCCAACCAGTATTGTGCTAGGCAGTGTATTTGCAGAGTGCTGGAGAATGGAGTCAGGGGCTCTGACCAGCTCTCAACAATTGCACTGCATGGGGCTTACTGGAGGTAACAGGAGGGGTTCTTTGCCCCTAAAGACCCTCAGCTTCCAAGGGACTTTATCCCCCAACCCGTAGCGCACCAGCTGGACCATTTGCAGTGTGGTGGAGGCAGGGGGAAGTCCTCCAGTGACCTTTCACATATCCCATTGTGTGGGACTTAATGAGGGTAACAGGAGGAGTTGTTGGCCCCCTAAGATCCTCACCAGCCAAGGGGACTTCATCCCCGACTAGTAGTGAGCCACGAGGCACGTTTGCAGAGTTTGGAGAAAGGAGAAAGGGCGCATAGTGTTCGACGACCTCTCAACAATTCTGTTGTGTGGGACTTACTGGACGTAACAGGAGGGGTTGCTACCCCCAAGGACCCTCAGCATCCAAGGGGACAATAATCCCCAACCAGTAGTGCACCAGGAGGTGCGTTTGCAGAGTGGTGGAGCAAGAGGGTGGGGCCTCTGAGAACTTCCTCGGGCAGGCCAATAAAAAAATTATTATCTTTTATTAATGGAGGGGGATGTGTGGCCCTCCTTCTCAGGTGGATTATGGCCCCAGGAACCCCGTTCCCAGGGGCTGATTTTTTTTGGTAATAGGGGAGGTGGCTCACCTCCCTCTGCCAGTGTTGTCCCTGGGAACCCCATCACCCAGGCCCAGCCTTTTATTTTAAATATGCAATATTGGGGAAGGAGGCCTCGCAGTCCCCGTCTCCTGGCTGATTTCAGCCCCTTTGACCGTATACCCTAGGGCCCTTCCTTTTCCAAATGGTGGAGAGGGGCCATTCAGCCCCCTCCATGGGCTGATTTTTGCCCTGGGGCCCACTTACCCCGGGACCTAGCCATGTCTGCTGGGTGCTCCCAGGCAACCCAATCTCCACTGGGACAGCGGTGGAGCCTAACGGTTCTTGTGGTCCCTGACGGCTCCCTGCGTCCTGCTGAATCTGGCATTGCTTTCCAATATAAGGAGCTGCTAAACATGCAGCTCCCTGTGTCTGAAAGCAATTCTGCTCTGCTTCCAGCAAGCAAGAGCATTTCTGAGCTCTCGCTTGCTGGAAACAGAGTGTTTGCAGTGACTTGGTGGGAGCAGTAAAGCATAGCAGCAGGTTGCCCTGGGGGATGGCGGTCCCAGGGCCATTTATGGCTCCAGCAGGGGGGTGCCTGGCCCCTCTCCTTTCTTCTTGTAGGGCCTGCCGAGGGAGGTGGCAGTCCCTGGTGCCAATAACGTCCCTCCTCCGATTTTTACAAAAATTAGTTGGCCCTGAGGATGTGGTGGTCATTAGGGCTGTGGGGGTCCCTTAGGCTCCCCATTACAAATAAAGTAGCCCCAGGAGGTGGTGGACCCTAGGGCACAGGGTGTCCACAAGTCCCAATAATTTTTTTAAATGTGGCCCCAGGGCGGTGGGGGTCCTACAGTATCCCCTATTTACCAATGATTAAGCCCTGGCAAGGTGGTGGCCCCTGGTGGCATTAATAAGCCCCAGCCCAGGAAGAGGAGGCCTGTGTATCCCACCTTCTTTATCTTCAAAATGCCCTCGGGACCTGGCCCAATGGGGGGCGATTACTAAAGCACATCATATAATTGTATATATAGGGATGCAGAGGATCCACAACCCCTCCTGATCTCATGTTGTGATCTGATTGGCTGCCAACACTTCAAACCAGGAGGTGTTAGCAGCCATCTTGAGACTTGGCTTTAGCCAAGTCCCACAAAAAAGGTAGAAAATGAGAAGGGAACAGGGTAGGAACACCCTGACCCCTTGGCCTCTTGAGGGCATTCCACAGGGCAAAACACATTTTTTTTGTTTCATTTTCTATGGGGGGAGCTGCAGATCCAACTGTGGAAAAATCTGTCATACTTAATGAAATCTGTGGGATAGGAGACATACATAAAACACACAAAATTAGGTAATTCTTGGCATAATGGTCACTCATGGCATTGCTGAGGAAATTCTTAGAATTTAGAATTTAGAGACACCCAAGGCAAACTCCTGGTGCTAGCATATTGAATTAGTTTCTTGGCATAAAGGAGGACAACCATGGCAAATAAGAGTGAGCAAACATGTCAAATTACTGGTCCCAACATAGTAGAGGTAAATTTTTACATAAGGATCATCTGTGATATATGGATGAAACTAAAAACAAAATTCTGGGAATGGCACATGTATGTAATTTCTGTCATAAGAGCTCCCCATGGTATATGGGCTCAATCAATCAATCAATCAATTAATCATAGCATTTGTAAAGCGCACTACATACCCGTTAAGGTCTCAAGGCGCTAGAGGGGGAACTCTGCTGCTGTTCGAAGAGCCAGGTCTTGAGGAGTCTCCTGAAGGTTAGGAGGTCTTCAGTCTGCCGTAGGCGGCAAGGTGGGAGAATGATCTGCCACCGGCGGTCACTCTTCGGATGCGGGGGACAGTGGCGAGGATGCGGTCTGCAGAGAGGAGCTGGCCAGACGGGGTGTACAGGCTGAGTCGACTGTTGAGGTACGCTGGTCCGGTGTCGTGGAGTGCCTTGTGAGGAGCTTAAAGGTTATCCTCTTGTTGATGGGGCGCCAGTGCAAGTCTCTCAGGTGGGGTGTGATGTGGCTGCGGTGCGGGATGTCGAGGATCAGGCGTGGTGAGGCGTTCTGGATACGTTGGAGACGTTTCAGGAGTTTGGCCGGGGCTCCTGCCTAGAGTGCATTGCCATAGTCCAGTCTACTGCTGACGAGGTACTGGGTGACCGTCCTTATAGTTGTGTTGGGGAATCACTTGAAGATCCTGCGAAGCATGCGGAGGGTGTTGAAGCAGGAGGAGGAGACGGCATTGATCTGCTTCGTCATGGAGAGTGTGGAGTCGAGGATGACCCCCAGGTTTCGTGCATAGTCAGTGAGTGTAGGGGGTGCTCCTAGTGCCGTTGACCACCAGGAGTCAATGCAGGCTAAGGGGGTGGAACCGAGGATGAGGACCTCCGTCTTGTCCAAGTTCAGCTTCAAACGGTTGTTCCTCATCCAGTCGGCGACGGCCTACATTCCTTCATGGAGGTTGGTTTTGGCAGTGTGGGGGTCCTTGGTGAGCGAGAGGATCAGCTGGGTGTCATCAGAGTAGGAGATGATGTTTAGGCTGTGCCGTCGGGCGACGTGGGCGAGCCGTGCCATGTATACGTTGAACAATGTTGGGCTTAGGGATGATCCTTGGGGTACGCCGCAGATGATCTCGGTGGCTTTGGAGCGGAAGGGGGGAGGCAGACGCTCTGGGTTCTCCCAGAGAAGAAGGAGGTAGTCCAGTCCAGGGCCTTCTCTTGGATTCCGGCGTCGTGGAGGCGTGCTTTTAGTGTGCGGTGGCAGACTGTGTCGAAAGCGGCTGACAGGTCCAGGAGGATGAGGGTCGCGGTTTCTCCATTGTCGAGCAGGATACTAATGTCATCAGTGACGGCGATGAGGGCAGTTTCGGTGCTGTGGTTGCTACGGAACCTGGACTGGGACAGGTCTAGGATGTTGTTCTCTTCGAGGAAGCTGGTCAGCTGTTTGTTGACGGCCTTTTCGATGACCTTCGCTGTGAACGGGAGCAGGGAGAACGGTCAGAAGTTCTTTAGGTCCTTGGGGTCTGCCTTGGGTTTCTTGAGTAAGGCGTTGATCTCAGCGTGCCTCCAGCTCTCCGGGAAGGTCGCTGTCTTGAAGGAGATGTTGATGGTTTTCCGGAGGTGGGGTGCAATGGTGCTGCTGGCTTTGTTGAAGATGTGGTATTGGCAGGGGTCTTCTGGGGATCTGGAGTGGACTGTGTTCATGATCTTGATGGTGTCGTTGTCGTTGACGTTGGTCCAGGCGAGCAGGCGGTTGGTGTGGGTGGTGGTCGTGGGAGAGGAGATGCCGGCGATTGCCGGGTGGTCACGGCGTTGAAGCTGTTGTGGATGTCTGCGATCATGTTATTGAAGAAGGTGGCCAGTGATTCGCACAGGTCTTGTGACGGTGGTATGTTGTTGGTGTTGAAACCCTTGACAAAATTTTGATCCTGGCACAGGGAGGTATAGGGGCACTAGTAGCACATTTTGAAAAACTGTGGCCAATCCCTGAGAATATTAGGTTTTATTGAAATGGCACAATATGAGAGGAATTGCATATGTAATGAGTGTCCTTTCAAAGTCACGGCTTTGAGACAAATGAATGTGAAAAGCACCATCTAAAATATATATTTTTGTTGTGGTGTTATTTTAATCACCCAGTTAATATGGAACTTAAGTGACGTCAATTATTGTGATGCCATCTGGGTTAAGGCCATCACTTACTCAAAAGACTCAAGGTCAAATGACGTACTATGTCACTTCCTTTGGTGTCAATAAGATAATGACTTTCGCTATCACTGGCATTTTGGTAAATCGACATCCAAAGTATATTCTTCAGCCATATGCCCTCATTTTGCAACCAAATTGTAACAATTACTGTAAAACACTTTTTTCACTTTACAATTGTCTATTTAAAAGATGGACCTGAATAAGTATAATGTCTAAACACGATAAAGGACTGAGCTCTGCACCTTTTCACTTCCATGTCAGCAGGTTCTATCACTATTTGCACCAGTGATTAATCCGCATAAATAAGTAAAATGACTAGTGCATGGCTCTTTGCCTCCTTTTGTTATGCGCCCTTTGTAAAAGCTCTGTATTACCGGGGCATTCAGAAAAGAAGGAGACACTATTGAATGTTGTTGCATCTGTGAACAATGAATTGCATAGCTTGTTTTGGGGAATGTCATAGGGCCAGATGCATCAAAGGGTTTTGCCCATTCTGTGTCTAAGGGAAATGGTGTTCATGCATATGGCCATAATAGTTACTAGCCATGAATGGAATCGCATTAAACTTGGAAAAATCAAGAGCAAATATTTCCCTTCAGAAATAAGTGGTTGCTTTTCAAATACCTTTCACAGCAGCACCGGGGATAAATTGTTACTGTCCATCTCTAAAAACAATTGCAGGGGCGTGGCCAAGATGTCCTTGGAGTGAAGCGTGCCTATCCCTCTTCCGCCGCCCAGATCATCATTTACTGCTCTTATCGGAGTCTGTGGGAATGCTGCCACATTTAAACTCCATGACTGCCTGGTAATAAGAGGGAGAAACAGTCTTTACAACGGCATTTTTACAAAACAGTGCCTTTACCATGCATTTAGTGTGGAAAAAGGTAGGGCCGAATGACCTTTTTCAGAGTTGCCCGGCGTTAACCGCCTCTATACCCACTCAAGTTACCAAACAAAGAGGCAGGCGCTGGAGACTGGAAGGCAGGAAACAGAAGTTTTATTCCGACGGAGCAGAACACATCAAAATCAGACAACAGGGTATCTTCTCGAGGTGCTCTAACCGCATCTCTGAGGCCTGGCTTCTTATACACAGGTTTATGATCTTTATTGCATGTTGCACATTCTTGCAATGCTTTAAGGTATGAAAGAACATCCTCGGAATCCCCGCTTCAGGCCCGTTCCCACACACATTTACAGTGGAAGTCCCCACCCCGGTCACAACAGGTGATGATTGTCGCACAGCTGGACATTCCGCCGATTCACGGAATGTATGAGGTTGATCGGATCTCATGGGGTGGGGGCTTTGATCAACTCGTGGATCCTTTGATGGGAGAGGCTTCCTACTATATAGGGGGCAATAAACGGTATCCGCTGGGCCAGGTGGCGGCCTGGGAACGAGTAAGACAAACGGGCACAGAGGAAAGGGGGTTTTATCAAAGGACCCGGGATCATGAAAGGAATGAAGGGAGGTGTCGCGCTGGGAACAGGATGGGGTTCCGAGGCAGAGCTGTGCTGAAGAGGGGTTTACGGCCCAAGGTATGCGAGAGCGGGGGCTGTCAGCGCGCGGGGGATGCTTACGAGGTCAGGAGTGAGAGAAAGACGCGCTGGCTGTCGGCGATGGGCAGAGAGGCCATGGTATTAAAAAAATGGCTGCCGCTTACCCGCACGAATGGGCTCGAAAAGGGGGCAAGATGGCGCCGATAATGTTGACACTGCAGTCTAGGTTTTAACAGTCCTCCCTTTTCAACATATCTAGCCAGCTTGTCTACTCAATGTCAATCTGCATTAAATTCCTAACCTCGGTATCATATAATGCTCCCATGCGTTCCTTTCCAAAGTCCACGGTCTTAGGGCAAATACAATTCGCACATAATGAACACAGAGGCGGCAGGCATTGAATTCCTAAGCATAATCCACATATTACAACTACAGGAATCAAGATAATGGTAAACAGTCTCCAGCCCCAGTTCTTAACAGTACTCCAGAACCATCCACCAAGCGACCATTCTTCCTGCTCCTGGTGAACTTCTGAGGAGAGTCTGTGGAGATGTTCGATGGCCTTGTACACTGAGGGTGAATTGTCCGGTATATATGTACAGCAGCTGGACCCAATAATGCGGCATGCTCCACCACGATCCGCTAGAACCACATCTAGAACAAGGCGGTTCTGGAGAGCCACCAGGCAGACCGCTTGAAGCTCGGCTGTGTTGTTTGCAAGGATACCAGCTGTGATGTTCATTGTTGTCTCGACTGCCTGAGTCAGATGTCGGATGGCACGGCTGTTTGCCATCGGGCCCCAGAGTGGAACAAGTCCCTTCATAGCATCGAGGAACTGTGCTCCTGTTGAGTCGGCTTGTTCAATGTCCTTGGCTCGTTTTTGTCTATGGTGATTCGCTGGAGCCGCATAGGTCGGAGGAAGGATGAAGGAGATAAAACAAGTGCCCCCCCAGCCTTTTGGGAGCCAGGTGTAAGCCTTTGTGCCGCAAACAAAGTACATGTTTGGAGAGGATACAAAGGAAGGTGGATCGGTAGAGTCCAAAGTTCTGGTGAAGCGGTAAGCGCTGCGGCCTAGCAGCTGTGTCCCGAGCCCTTCTATGCACATATGGCCTGTGACGTTGATGACAGATAGAGCCACAGTCAGAGTGGCAGCTGTTCGTTTCCGTAGGTAGGAGAAGGTGGGTCTGGTTGGATTGTTGAACACCTGCATTTCAATTCGTTCTTTAGCAGGGATGTCAATGTGGATAGAGTCGTTGGAGGTCTGAGGGCAGAAATATGTCTTTGTTTTGTTTCGCCAGACCTCATGAAAGAAATGCGTCATGGTTTTGCTGGAGGTGGCATTGTCCTTATAGCTCTCTTGCAAGAGGATCAGCCAAGCAAGGCAGGAGCCGTGAATTGAGAAGGGTGAAGGGATGAAAGGTATCGAATGTCCAGTGGCGTGGGGTAGCAACCCACAGATCCAGCAGTTGGTGGCATTGGTGGCAAGATTGTGCTGGTGCAGCAGCTGCACAAAGGAGTTGTTCCAAAACTCCTTTCGCCTTTCTCTGAGTTGAGGAGAGAGCGAGATCAAATAATGTTCTTTCATGGTAGTAGGCTGCGCAGTGGTTAGGAATGTTTCATGAGCAGGTGCATTTTCTTCCACAATCCAGAGAGTGGTCATGAGGAGAAAGCAGAAAAGGATTGTGATGAAAAGGGCAATTGTCTTTGAACTGTGGATTCTGTCTGTCTTTGGGTTTCTGTAGCGGATTTTCGGATGTCCGGTTGCTTCCATCATCTTCTTATCGGGCGCTTCCATCACCTTCTTATCGGGCGCTTCCATTATCTTCTTATCGGGTGCTTCCATCACCTTCTTATCGGGTGCTTCCATCACCTTCAAGGGAGCTCGGTAGCGGGCAGAACCAAAGACCTCGTCTGGCTTTCTCTCCTGACAGCCCTTGTTGTGTTAGGCCACCGATCTGAGAATTATGACTTAGTCAATGGTCTGCTTAGCCGAAACTCCCTCCTTTCGACGCAGGTTATACCCTTCTTTGGATGGCACGGTAGGGTCAGGAATCTTTGCAAGTTCAAGTGTTTCTGTGTCTGGGTAGCAATTCAGCGATGGTCGGTCTTTGTTCAGGAGCTCTTCCTGGGTGGTCACGTCTTCGGTTGTCATCAGAGTCGGGGGAATCCTCTTACAATGGTGCGCATGCACCCAGGTCCGCTTTCCTTCCACTCGAAGAGCTGTTCGGGTGGCCAGTAGGACTTGCCAGGGGCCCGTCCACCGGGGTTCCAGACTCTTGGCGCGCTGGAAATTCTTGATTAGGATATAATCCCCGGGTTGCAGGTTGTGTCCGGGACCCCTGGAAGCGTCAGGGATGGCATGCAGCACCTGTTGGTGAATGACAGACAGAGTTTCAGTCAATTTATGCAAGTAATCAGACATTAGGACGTCCGGGACGTCATGAATGGAGGTCGGTTTTGGTGCAGACCAGACGCTCGTGGGTCGGCCGAAAACAACCTCGTAAGGTGTCAAGTGGTGTTTGGTGGGGGTGGAACGCATCGATAGCAATGCCAGTGGGAGAGCGTCTGGCCATTTCAGTCCCATGGTAGCCACTATCTTGGCTAGCTTTAGTTTTAGTGTGGCAATTTGTCGCTCAACAAGTCCAGCAGACTGGGGGTGGAAGACTGCGTGGAACTTCTGTTTGATACCCAGCCCCTTTAAGATGAGCTGGATGACTTCGGCTACGAAGTGGGGGCCATTGTCGCTCCATAAAATTCAACAAAGGCCGTAGCGAGGGAAGAACTCTTTTAACAGTACTTTTGCAGTGGCCATAGCAGTGTTATCACGGGTTGGGTATGCTTCCACCCATTTGCTAAATGCGCACACCACGACAAGTTCGTATTTCAGGCCTTGGCATCTGTCTAGTTGGATGTAGTCCATCTGCAGGACTTCAAACGGGTGATTGGGAACCCCAAACCCTCCCCGGGGTACCACAGTCCCTTTCCCGGGGTTATGCTGCAGGCATATCAAGCATTGTTGGACCAGACGTTTGGCGGAGTCTGTGATTTTGTCGTTGTGCCAAACTCTGGAGACAAGTTCAATCATGATGGCTGATCCTATGTGAGCAGGGGAGTGTGCCATAGTCAGTATGGGAATCAGGTATGAGTCAGGTAGCAACCATTTGTTCATGTCCTTTGTCCGCCAGCAGCCTTCATCGTCTTTCAATCCCACCCGTGCCCATTCAGTCAGTTCGTGTTGTGTGCTAGCCATTTGAATGTCCCTAATAGTGTCCCTAGCGTCGGTCCATTTCTCTGCTTGTGGCCTGGTCACGTACATGCGTGTCGTCGTCCTATTTTCAGCGGTGGTTCGAGCAGTGGCATCGGCTAGTGCATTTCCCTGCCCAATAATGTCTGTCACTTTCTTGTGTGCCTGGCATTTGATAACCGCAAGTCTTTTGGGGAGAAGGACAGCTTCGATCAGGGCGGAGACTAAATCTCCATGTAAGATAGGGGTGCCGTGCGAGGTCAAGAATCCCCTCTCCTTCCAAAGGAGCCCAAAATGGTGAACCACCCCGAAGGCATACTGGCTGTCGGTGTAAATGTTCGCTGTGGTTCCTGCTGCTAGGATGCACGCTCGTGTCAGGGCAATCAGTTCTGCTGCCTGTGCAGATCGTTGCATGATGCGGGCTGTCTCGATTACCGTTCGGGCCGTGGTGACTGCATAGGCAGCTGAAGTGGTGCCATCGGGTAGTTTGATGCAAAAGCCGTCCACCCACAGCTCTCCGTCAGGGTCAGGAAAAGCCGTGTCTCTGAGGTCAACCCTACTTCTAGTCTGTTCGTCCGTGAGGGTCACACAGTCGTGTACAGGGGGTACATTGGGATCGTTCTCTGGCAGGGGTAACAAAGTTGCCGGGTTCAGTGTGGTGCATCTTTTCAGGGTGATGTGAGGTGCGAGCAGAGTCAGTTCGTATCCAGTCAGTCGTGCACTCGTCAGGTGTTGCGTCTTGGTTTGGTTCAGGAGGGTGTCAACTGCATGGGGTACTAATACCGTGAGGGAATTCGAGAGCACGATCCCTTCACTCTGTCGGATAGAGATAGCAGCAGCAGCTACAGCTCGAAGGCAGGCAGGCAAGGCTCTGGCTACGGGGTCAAGAGTGGCAGAGAAGTAAGCGCATGGTCGTTGCTTTGGGCCAATGGATTGGGTCAAGACAGATAAAGCACACCCCTCCCTTTCGTGAGTGTAGAGGGAGAAGGGCTTTGTGTAATCGGGGGTACCTAGGACAGGGGCTGAACAAAGGGCATCTCGTAGCTCTATGAAGGAGGATTGGCATTCAGGGGTCCAGGGGAGGGGAAAAGGGATATTTTTAGCTAGCAGAGATAGCAGCGGTTTCACAATGAGGCTGAAGTTTGGCAACCACTGCCGACAGAAGGAGGTGAGGCCTAGTAGAGAGCGGACCTGTTTCTGAGTCTTTGGGACAGGGGTTTCAAGAATGGTTTGGATCCGGTCGGGGGTAAGTTTCCTTCCGTCTTTGGACAGAAGGTGGCCTAAGTAAGTGACCTGGGGTTGGCAGAATTGCAACTTCTTTTTGGAGACCTTGTGGCCATTTTCCGCAAGGAAGTGCAGGAGTTGAATAGTGGCGATGACTGCTAGTGGAGTGGTGTCGGCCGCCAAAAGGATGTCATCGACGTATTGTATCAACACCACTCCATCGGGTAACTGGACTTCATCCAGTTGTCTCTTGAGGGCCTGGCTGTAGATGCTGGGGCTTTCTGTGTAGCCTTGGGGTGCTCGGCAGAACCTATATGAGCGGGCTTTTAGGGTGAAGCCGAAGAGATATCGGCCGTCTGGGTGGATTGGGATAGAGAAAAATGCGTTTTTGAGGTCAATGACAGTGAAGGTGGTGGCAGTAGAAGGAATCAAAGTCAGGATAGTGGTGATGTCTGAGACCACGGGGTACTGGGGTACGACCACTTTGTTGATCTCTCGAAGGTCAATGATGAAGCGGTATGCTTTCTCATCCCCCTCTCCTTGTTTCTTGATGATGGGTAAGATAGGGCTGTTGCAAACGTTGCTAACCACTTCCTCTACCACTCCTGCGTCTATCAGTGACTGAATAATCTTTACCAATGCCTTCTTGCCCTCGGGCGATATCCGATATTGTGGAAGTTTTGGGAGTATTGCGTCCGGTCGAACAGTAATGTGCACTGGGTCAATCATCATGCGTCCTACGTCCGAATCTGTCTTGGCCCACAGATACGGAGGCAGAGTGTCAAGCAGGGACGTGTCAGCGTTATTGATAGAAAACATGCGTCGGGAAGGGCAATGTCTGAGCAGAACGGGGTTGTCATACAGGAAAACTCAAACTCCGTCTTGGGAACATCTAATAGTCGCTCGGAAGTGCTTCAGTAAGTCAAGTCCCATAATGGCGTCAGGAGTATTGGCGGAAAGCAAAAACGTTGTGTCAGTGGTATTGTTCTCTAAGTCGAAGGGGATCGGAGTGGACAAAGAATTAGTGGAGGGCGTTCCATCGAAACCTATCGATGTCACAAGTGAGCCAGACAAGGGTGCCCTTGGAATCAGTCGTTTAGATAACGCACTACGTGTTGCGCCAGTGTCTACCAGAAATGGAGACTTTGTACCCAGGACCTTAGCAGTGACATAAGGACCTTGCTGGTCAACATAGAGCTCGACTGGATCCCTCCCTTGCCCTTGGCAGCCCTATGCGAAGTTGTGGGCATCGTCGCAGTCAGACTGTTGGTACTGATTCTGTCTGGGTCGGTCAAATGTATTTGGTCTGTTTGATTTATCGTTAGTCGTGTCATTTGCGGGCCCTCGTTGCTGTCCTCTATTTCTCGGTCCACCCGCTATGTCCTTGGGGTCCCTATTTCTGTTCATTTCCAACAGAACCGGGCACTGGGATTTCCAATGGCCGAATCCTGTACAGAAGGCACACTAGTCCTCGCTAATGTCTGTACGTCCAATGCGGGGTGTCGAGGTGCGGTCTTTAGGAGGTGCGGTCCTAGGGACATTTGTCTGGTAGTTTCCTTTGTATTGCTCTCGTCCTATAGTCACCCCTTGCAATTGTGCAATCATCACCCTCTCTTTTAAGTCTTTCTTCTTTTTCTCTGTTGCTCTATCGTTTTCATTTTTCTGGTGTTCGTAATATTGGGCCATCTGAAGGATAGCCGCAGGTTTGGAGGCCGCCCAACTACTCTCGCTGGCCTGCAGTTTCTGGGAGACCTCCGGTGACAAACCCTTAACATAATTCTGGACAAACAGATGGTGTCCGGTTGCAGTGGTCATGTCCTGGCCGCTGTAATCGGAGAACACCGTTTCAAACCGGGAGAAGTAGTCCGATACATCCTCCTGGGGTTTCTGACGACAAGCTGTTACTATCGACCAGTCCACTTTCTTTTCTGGAATCAGGGTTTTCAATTTCTGTACAATTTTATCTGGGAGGTCTAAAATGGGTTTCAAAGGCTTCTGTCCAGGTTCTCGCTGTCTATCTAAGCCATCGAGTTGTGACCAGGTATGTCCAAACAGCTCAAGGTGGTCGACTTTTCGGATTTGCTTCCACACATCAGCTGGTAGACATAAACCGAAAAACAAGTCGATGTCAGCCAGGGTCATAATCGTTGAACCTAGGGCTGTACCTAATTCAGTATAGAAGGCAGTGGGGTTTTTACGTAAATCAGGCAGAGATTTCCGGAACGTCAGAATATCTTGCCGATCCCATGGCTGGTAGACCCAGTTGTACACTACCCTCCCTCTTGCATCTTGGTGGTTGACGTCATCGTGAGTTCCTTGACCTCGTGGAGGAACCCAGTAAGGGGCAGCCTCTCTTATCGGCATCATGGCGCTAGCTCGCTCAGTTTGTGGTTCGGGCGCTACGGGTGTCGTGGGTTTAGCTTCCGATTCCTGTTCAGTGAGGTGGCGGAAAACCTCAAGCGTACGCGTAAGGAGGTCCGTCACGTCACACTCGCCCTCATCCCCGATATCGACCTTCCTATACAGAGTCGTTAGGCTCTCGGGACCTTTGTCTCGATATCGGTCCTCGTACGCATTCAAGACATGATAACACAGTCGTACGGCAAAATGTCGTCTGTGGCTCCCTGTATACGTGTTGAACATATCCGTGATGTGCTCTTCACTTTCCTTTCTTTCTACCAATGTCCTCACTATCTTGTCAATCCCTGCTCGCTCATCCTTGCCTAATCTGTTTGTTCTTGCGGAATCAGCCTTTCGGGTCTCAGGGTCATCTAACACTGTCGCTTGTGCTGTATCTAATACAAGGGGTTCGGCCGGCACAGAGGCCATGGGGGCCGAAGCTCTGGTACTTCTCTCGTCTGTGCTTGGGGGTGGTGGGTGCTGTGCTAAGGGTTGGGAAGGGGCATATGGAGGGGGCATGTAGATGATCGGAGGACCTAACAAAAGATCATCGTTGGCTTGCTGTTTCAAGGGCAATTCAGGATAGAGCGTAGAGGGCGTTCTAACCGGACACTGGCTTGATGTTTCTACCTCTAGTTTCTGTTTGGCTTCCTCTCTTTCCTTAATCTCTTCTTCTAATTTCTAAGCAGCTAGGTGGGCTGCCTTTCGCAGCTCTTTTCCCAACCTACTCTCATTTCTCTTTTTACGCTGTTCGGTTTCTTTGGGCCACATGCCGAGACTATCAAGCATAGTGGGCGTTGTCTTGTGTTTCCCAAGGGCTGTTTCTAGTGCACTTATTTTATCCTCGTCGAAGGATCCTATCAGTGGCCACTGGTTTTCTCGATCCTTTTTCGTATATTTATGCCACAGCTTGCTATAAGCTATAGCGATCAATCCATGCTTCATGAACATGTCCTTATTAGGGGTGCCTTCCAGTGGAGCCGGATGGTTCATCTCTAATAAGCGGTCCGGGCTAAACAGGCTACCAATCAGTGGGGAGAAGATAGGCATGATGGATTACAACGGGGACAAGAGTCTGCACTACCTATCTTATCACTGCGTGCAAAGACTAGACAGAATATTTCTATTCTTCGTTGTTTGCAGGCGGTGAATACCTCAAAAGAACCAATATCGAACAGTCAATGTTCGGTCAATCAAACAATCAATGGGGAGAATAAGTAGGCACGACGGGTTACAACGGGGACAAAAGTCTGCGTTACCTACCCTTTCGCTACCTGCAAAGAGAGAACCTGTTCTTCCCTGTTTGCAGACAGAGAATCTCCAGAAAACAATCTGCGAACAACAGTTCGGGCCAAACAATCAATCAGTGGGGGAGGAAGATAGGCACGACGGATTACAACAGGGACAAAAGTCTGCGTTACCTATCCTTCACTGCTTTGCAAAGAGAGAGCCTGTTGTTTCTCCGTTTGCAGACAGTGAATCTCCAAACAAACCAACAAAAGAGTAATACTAGTATTATCCAAATCAAACAATCATTTCGCAATTTGTCGCGCTTACACGACCTTACCCGGACCGCATGGACAGTTTCTTGTCTTCCGAATCCAGCGCCCGATCGTCCTCTATTCTTCGTGATCTTCGCGGCACTCCTGATGGTTCCCAGTCAGGACCGTAGATCACTCGAGAGAGGTCTGTTCGGAACCAGTGAAGTTCGGATGATCGGCTGTCAGACGAGGGTCTATCGGACTGGAGCTCTCCCGATCGTTGCAGTCGTTCACTCTGTCGTCAGGACCTCTCCCACTGGATCCACGAATCGCTGATGGGCCCCACGTTTGGGACGCCAATTGTGGAAAAAGGTAGGGCCGAATGACCTTTTTCAGAGTTGCCCGGCGTTAACCGCCTCTATAACCACTCAAGTTACCAAACAAAGAGGCAGGCGCTGGAGACTGGAAGGCAGGAAACAGAAGTTTTATTCCGACGGAGCAGAACACATCAAAATCAGACAACAGGGTATCTTCTCGAGGTGCTCTAACCGCATCTCTGAGGCCTGGCTTCTTATACACAGGTTTATGATCTTTATTGCATGTTGCACATTCTTGCAATGCTTTAAGGTATGAAAGAACATCCTCGGAATCCCCGCTTCAGGCCCCGTTCCCACACACATTTACAGTTGAAGTCCCCACCCCGGTCACAACAGGTGATGATTGTCGCGCAGCTGGACATTCCGCCGATTCACGGAATGTATGAGGTTGATCGGATCTCATGGGGTGGGGAATTTGATCAACTCGTGGATCCTTTGATGGGAGAGGCTTCCTACTATATAGGGGGCAATAAACGGTATAGGCTGGGCCAGGTGGCGGCCTGGGAACGAGTAAGACAAACGGGCACAGAGGAAAGGGGGTTTTATCAAAGGACCCGGGATCATGAAAGGAATGAAGGGAGGTGTCGCGCTGGGAACAGGATGGGGTTCCGAGGCAGAGCTGTGCTGAAGAGGGGTTTACGGCCCAAGGCATGCGAGAGCGGGGGCTGTCAGCGCGCAGGGGATGCTTACGAGGTCAGGAGTGAGAGAAAGACGCGCTGGCTGTCGGCGATGGGCAGAGAGGTCATTGTATTAAAAAATGGCTGCCGCTTACGCCCACGAATGGTCTCGAAAAGGGGGCAAGATGGCGCCGATATTGTTGACACTGCAGTCTAGGTTTTAACATTAGTACCTTGCAAGACTTTACTACACATAGACGTTTACCACGCCATGCCTTCACCGTGCATTTAAGGTAAGTTTGGAGGGAATCTCCCCCCAAAAAGAGAAACATTAAATGATATATATATATATATATATATTACCTACTGGCGGTCGCCAGTAGGTATATATAGTTAGGATTTTTTCTCTATGGGATTTTTGAAAATTCTATGTCTAATAACTTTGGCGTTTGTGGACGGAATTGGCTGAAATTTTCAGGAAAATGGAACATTTTGTTTCTGAGCAGCCCCTGACAATTTGGGGGGGTTTCATCAAGGGGGGGCCGAGAAAAAAGGGGGGTCCCAAAACACGTTTTTCCCATGTTAATTTCCATAGGGCGGTTGGCCTCACTTTTAGCTCGAACGGCTGAATGGATTTGCACGAAACTTGGCAAAATTGTAGGGACTGTTAGCCCGATGTGCCTTTGCTAGGTCTCAATATATGTGCTCCAGTGGATTTTGAGTAATTTAGGTTCAAAAAAAGATATATATCTGGGCGGAGCCTAACCACACATCTGATCTGATTGGCTGTCAGCACTTCATCCAAGAAGTGTTGGCAGCCATCTTGGGACCAATATACATGATAGCACCTCATTAAAAAGCATTGTAGTTAATAGAGGGTTTTAGGACTTTAGTTACATTATAAATCATTTGTTGATGGTACCATACTCGTTTTAGGAATTGTGGTGGGTTCTAAGGTGATTTTACCATGTGAAAAAACCTTCTGCTGAGATATCATGAATATTGTTTGAAAGAAAACTAATATCTCATGATTTTCCCACAGTGGTTTGGAAGGGGATCTATAAGCTAAACTGAAAGCATATTTTCTGTAAATTCACATTATCTTTCTCAGTCATGTGAAAATGAAGTCTGACATTCTCAGTAAAACATGTACATCCAACAAGGACAGAGACTGTCAGTTGATTCCTTTGTGTGCTACTGCAGCCTCCTAGAGTGTTCTAAAGAACAACTAGAGCGCTAGCAGTCCTACTTATTACAAAGGTATGGCACACCTGAAGCCATCTTGATTGGAATAAAGTGGTAACTCTTAAAACATTTAATTTAAAAAGAAACAACATGAGGGGGTATATTTTGCCATAGAAAGTATGATTAGTGCTGCAGAATGAAAAATTAGGGCACATTTTGAGTGACTTCTCAAATCCTTTTCTATTTCATTAAAACATTCTGACATGCAGTCTCCCAAAATGGCCACCAGAGACAAAAGAGCCCAAATGTAGCCCAAATATCACCCAGATGTAGCCCAAGTATAGCCCAATGACAGAATGTCCCAGAGTGTTCTAAAGAACAACTAGAGCGCTAACAGTCCTACTTATTACAAAGGTATGGCACACCTGAAGCCATCTTGATTGGAATAAAGTGGTAACTCTTAAAACATTTAATTTAAAAAGAAACAACATGAGGGGGTATATTTTGCCATAGAAAGTATGATTAGTGCTGCAGAATGAAAAATTAGGGCACATTTTGAGTGACTTCTCAAATCCTTTTCTATTTCATTAAAACATTCTGACATGCAGTCTCCCAAAATGGCCACCAGAGACAAAAGAGCCCAAATGTAGCCCAAATATCACCCAGATGTAGCCCAAGTATAGCCCAATGACAGAATGTCCCAGAGTGTTCTAAAGAACAACTAGAGCGCTAACAGTCCTACTTATTACAAAGGTATGGCACACCTGAAGCCATCTTGATTGGAATAAAGTGGTAACTCTTAAAACATTTAATTTAAAAAGGAACAAAATGAGGGGGTATATTTTGCCATATGAATTATGATTAGTGCTGCAGAAAGAAAAATTAGGGCACATTTTGAGTGACTTCTCAAACCCTCTTCAATTTCATTAAAAAATTCTGACATACAGTCTCCCAAGATGGCCACCAGAGACAAAAGAGCATAAATGTAGCCCAAATATCACCCAGATGTACCCCAAGTATAGCCCAATGACAGAATGTCCCAGAGTGTTCTAAAGAACAACTAGAGCGCTAACAGTCTTACTTATGACAAAAGTATGGCACAACAGAAGCCATCTTGATTGGAATGAAGTGGTAAGTCTGAAAACACTCAATTTAAAAAGGAACAACATGAGGGGGTTAATTTAGCCATAGAAAGTATGATTAGTGCTTCAGAAAGAAAAATTAGGGATCATTTTGAGTGACTTCTCAAATCCTCTTCTATTTCGTTAAAAAAATTCTGACATGCAGACTGAAACATGCACTTTGAATACCACCAGCAGACGTCCCTGGTGAGCAGTAGCTTTACTACAGTGATCTAATGTGCAACTAGAGTGCTAACATTCAGAATTTATGGCAAATGTGTGACACATCTGAATGCCTTCTTGATGGAACCAAAGTAAACAAGCATTGAAAATGCAATAGATCTCGCCCTCGTTTAAGTTAAAGCCATTCTGTTTGTAATGAGGTGGCTTTTTAGCTTTGCTTTTATTAGTGTTTTTTCAACTTTCATGTAAATAACATGCATCTGTATGCATATAAGTATATGTATGCATGCATTTATGTTTGTATTTATATAGATATACAGATGATATATGTTTATATATGTATGTATATATATATATTCACTGAAAAAACCATAGGTTATAGACCATATATAGTTAGGAATTAGCATTTACAAAACCTTGAAAATTCACTGAAAAAACCATAGGTTATAGACCATATATAGTTAGGAATTAGCATTTACAAAACCTTGAAAATTCACTGAAAAAACCATAGGTTATAGACCATATATAGTTAGGAATTCGCATTTACAAAACCTTATTTTACTCACACAAAACCATTGAAATTCCATATATAGTTAGTTGCACTAACTATATATCGCGCACCCGCAATCCACTGCTGATGATGTCACATATTACATCATTCATGACATGGTCAGTGACATCACTGATGACATCACTGATGACATCTCAAATGACATCACTGATGACATCACTGATGACAACATCCAGTGACTGTATGTTTCCGTAAAGTTAAAATATGTCTTACATATTGAAGAATGAGTGGATGTATAAGTGTCTGGATGAAGGATTTAGTAGGTGCATGACTGACTGTATGAGTGAGTGATTAAATGTGTCTCACTGAGTGCATGGGTTAGTGACTAAACTGTCTTAATTTGTGCATCATTATGTCTGTTGTTCTGTAAACTGTTGCATGTGTTGATAAGTAGCTATATGAGTAACTATATGGGTTATTGATTGGTTGCCCAAGTATTTGTATGGGAGACTGAGTGTGTGTGTGGGTGGCAGGGAGTGTATGACTCTGTGCATAGATGTGTGAGCAGTTGATTCACTAGATGTATGGTTTCAAAAGTGCATGTGGAAACAGCTGTATGGGCGGTTGACTGTGTGCATGAGTGTATTGGTGAGTGAATGGATATCTCAGTGCTACATGTCAAAGTAAGTACATATGTAAAACACAGTACATGTGAGAGTTGACATATATAAATAACTGTGCATAAGAGCCAGTGAATGTGTGAGTGGCTGTATGGATCATTGTGAACTTGTATCAGGGATTGTATAAGAGAGTAAATATGTGTTAGTATATGTTTGAATAAGTAAAGTTTGTATAACTGTATAGTTGAGGAAATGGAGGTGTGATTGATTCTTTGCATGACTGACTAGGTGTGTGAGTAACTCCATGGATGAGTGACAGTCTGTGAGTGTCTGTTTACACTGATTGTATCTAAGGTTATATTAGAGTCTGAAGAGGTTCATCGTATTATCACATGAATGATATCATCAGTGATGTGATCAGTAATGTCAAATGAGATGTCATCAGTGATGTCATCAGTGATGTCATTTGAGATGTCATCAGTGATGTCATTTGAGATGTCATCAGTGATGTCATCAGTGATGTCACTGACCATGTCATGAATGATGTAATATGTGACATCATCAGCAGTGGATTGCGGGTGCGCGATATATAGTTAGTGCAACTAACTATATATGGAATTTCAATGGTTTTGTGTGAGTAAAATAAGGTTTTGTAAATGCGAATTCCTAACTATATATGGTCTATAACCTATGGTTTTTTCAGTGAATTTTCAAGGTTTTGTAAATGCTAATTCCTAACTATATATGGTCTATAACCTATGGTTTTTTCAGTGAATATATATATATATATATATATTCGCTGAAAAAACCATAGGTTATAGACCATATATAGTTAGGAATTCGCATTTACAAAACCTTATTTTACTCACACAAAACCATTGAAATTCCATATATAGTTAGTTGCACTAACTATATATCGCGCACCCGCAATCCACTGCTGATGATGTCACATATTACATCATTCATGACATGGTCAGTGACATCACTGATGACATCACTGATGACATCTCAAATGACATCACTGATGACATCTCAAATGACATCACTGATGACATCACTGATGACATCTCATTTGACATTACTGATCACATCACTGATGATATCATTCATGTGATAATACGATGAACCTCTTCAGACTCTAATATAACCTTAGATACAATCAGTGTAAACAGACACTCACAGACTGTCACTCATCCATGGAGTTACTCACACACCTAGTCAGTCATGCAAAGAATCAATCACACCTCCATTTCCTCAACTATACAGTTATACAAACTTTACTTATTCAAACATATACTAACACATATTTACTCTCTTATACAATCCCTGATACAAGTTCACAATGATCCATACAGCCACTCACACATTCACTGGCTCTTATGCACAGTTATTTATAAATGTCAACTCTCACATGTACTGTGTTTTACATATGTACTTACTTTGACATGTAGCACTGAGATATCCATTCACTCACCAATACACTCATGCACACAGTCAACCGCCCATACAGCTGTTTCCACATGCACTTTTGAAACCATACATCTAGTGAATCAACTGCTCACACATCTATGCACAGAGTCATACACCTCCCAGCCACCCACACACACACTCAGTCTCCCATACAAATACTTGGGCAACCAATCAATAACCCATATAGTTACTCATATAGCTACTTATCAACACATGCAACAGTTTACAGAACAACAGACATAATGATGCACAAATTAAGACAGTTTAGTCACTAACCCATGCACTCAGTGAGACACATTTAATCACTCACTCATACAGTCAGTCATGCACCTACTAAATCCTTCATCCAGACACTTATACATCCACTCATTCTTCAATATGTAAGACATATTTTAACTTTACGGAAACATACAGTCACTGGATGTGGTCATCAGTGATGTCATCAGTGATGTCATTTGAGATGTCATCAGTGATGTCATCAGTGATGTCACTGACCATGTCATGAATGATGTAATATGTGACATCATCAGCAGTGGATTGCGGGTGCGCGATATATAGTTAGTGCAACTAACTATATATGGAATTTCAATGGTTTTGTGTGAGTAAAATAAGGTTTTGTAAATGCGAATTCCTAACTATATATGGTCTATAACCTATGGTTTTTTCAGTGAATTTTCAAGGTTTTGTAAATGCTAATTCCTAACTATATATGGTCTATAACCTATGGTTTTTTCAGTGAATTTTCAAGGTTTTGTAAATGCTAATTCCTAACTATATATGGTCTATAACCTATGGTTTTTTCAGTGAATATATATATATACATACATATATAAACATATATAATCTGTATATCTATATAAATACAAACATAAATGCATGCATACATATACTTATATGCATACAGATGCATGTTATTTACATGAAAGTTGAAAAAACACTAATAAAAGCAAAGCTAAAAAGCCACCTCATTACAAACAGAATGGCTTTAACTTAAACGAGGGCGAGATCTATTGCATTTTCAATGCTTGTTTACTTTGGTTCCATCAAGAAGGCATTCAGATGTGTCACACATTTGCCATAAATTCTGAATGTTAGCACTCTAGTTGCACATTAGATCACTGTAGTAAAGCTACTGCTCACCAGGGACGTCTGCTGGTGGTATTCAAAGTGCATGTTTCAGTCTGCATGTCAGAATTTTTTTAACGAAATAGAAGAGGATTTGAGAAGTCACTCAAAATGATCCCTAATTTTTCTTTCTGAAGCACTAATCATACTTTCTATGGCTAAATTAACCCCCTCATGTTGTTCCTTTTTAAATTGAGTGTTTTCAGACTTACCACTTCATTCCAATCAAGATGGCTTCTGTTGTGCCATACTTTTGTCATAAGTAAGACTGTTAGCGCTCTAGTTGTTCTTTAGAACACTCTGGGACATTCTGTCATTGGGCTATACTTGGGGTACATCTGGGTGATATTTGGGCTACATTTAGGCTCTTTTGTCTCTGGTGGCCATCTTGGGAGACTGTATGTCAGAATTTCTTAATGAAATTGAAGAGGGTTTGAGAAGTCACTCAAAATGTGCCCTAATTTTTCTTTCTGCAGCACTAATCATAATTCATATGGCAAAATATACCCCCTCATTTTGTTCCTTTTTAAATTAAATGTTTTAAGAGTTACCACTTTATTCCAATCAAGATGGCTTCAGGTGTGCCATACCTTTGTAATAAGTAGGACTGTTAGCGCTCTAGTTGTTCTTTAGAACACTCTGGGACATTCTGTCATTGGGCTATACTTGGGCTACATCTGGGTGATATTTGGGCTACATTTGGGCTCTTTTGTCTCTGGTGGCCATTTTGGGAGACTGCATGTCAGAATGTTTTAATGAAATAGAAAAGGATTTGAGAAGTCACTCAAAATGTGCCCTAATTTTTCATTCTGCAGCACTAATCATACTTTCTATGGCAAAATATACCCCCTCATGTTGTTTCTTTTTAAATTAAATGTTTTAAGAGTTACCACTTTATTCCAATCAAGATGGCTTCAGGTGTGCCATACCTTTGTAATAAGTAGGACTGTTAGCGCTCTAGTTGTTCTTTAGAACACTCTGGGACATTCTGTCATTGGGCTATACTTGGGCTACATCTGGGTGATATTTGGGCTACATTTGGGCTCTTTTGTCTCTGGTGGCCATTTTGGGAGACTGCATGTCAGAATGTTTTAATGAAATAGAAAAGGATTTGAGAAGTCACTCAAAATGTGCCCTAATTTTTCATTCTGCAGCACTAATCATACTTTCTATGGCAAAATATACCCCCTCATGTTGTTTCTTTTTAAATTAAATGTTTTAAGAGTTACCACTTTATTCCAATCAAGATGGCTTCAGGTGTGCCATACCTTTGTAATAAGTAGGACTGCTAGCGCTCTAGTTGTTCTTTAGAACACTCTAGGAGGCTGCAGTAGCACACAAAGGAATCAACTGACAGTCTCTGTCCTTGTTGGATGTACATGTTTTACTGAGAATGTCAGACTTCATTTTCACATGACTGAGAAAGATAATGTGAATTTACAGAAAATATGCTTTCAGTTTAGCTTATAGATCCCCTTCCAAACCACTGTGGGAAAATCATGAGATATTAGTTTTCTTTCAAACAATATTCATGATATCTCAGCAGAAGGTTTTTTCACATGGTAAAATCACCTTAGAACCCACCACAATTCCTAAAACGAGTATGGTACCATCAACAAATGATTTATAATGTAACTAAAGTCCTAAAACCCTCTATTAACTACAATGCTTTTTAATGAGGTGCTATCATGTATATTGGTCCCAAGATGGCTGCCAACACTTCTTGGATGAAGTGCTGACAGCCAATCAGATCAGATGTGTGGTTAGGCTCCGCCCAGATATATATCTTTTTTTGAACCTAAATTACTCAAAATCCACTGGAGCACATATATTGAGACCTAGCAAAGGCACATCGGGCTAACAGTCCCTACAATTTTGCCAAGTTTCGTGCAAATCCATTCAGCCGTTCGAGCTAAAAGTGAGGCCAACCGCCCTATGGAAATTAACATGGGAAAAACGTGTTTTGGGACCCCCCTTTTTTCTCGGCCCCCCCTTGATGAAACCCCCCCAAATTGTCAGGGGCTGCTCAGAAACAAAATGTTCCATTTTCCTGAAAATTTCAGCCAATTCCGTCCACAAACGCCAAAGTTATTAGACATAGAATTTTCAAAAATCCCATAGAGAAAAAATCCTAACTATATATACCTACTGGCGACCGCCAGTAGGTAATATATATATATATATATATATATATATATATATATATATATATATATATATATATATATATATATAAAGAAACATCCAACTCCAATGAAGAAGAGGCATGTACTCGAGGTAGGCAGGAATATGGCTCATTTATTGCATTTCAGGTCTCCCTCAACCCCGCATTAGATGAGATACGCGTTTCGGCTGCACAGCAACCTTTATCAATCTGATTGGCGACATCAACAATCAGAGTTAAATACCCCTTCCCCCCATTTGAAAATGGATAGGCACAGAAGACAGACTATGTAGTTATAATCAAATGCTAATTACTGCTATTTGACCATTACAGCTTAAACAGAAAATGTCACTGGCAAAACATTCTAATTGCCTACTAACTAAAATGCTGAATGCAACATGATTATACCTAAGAATAAAAGCATCATGCATTATTCCACATAGTTACAATAAGCATTTAAACATAGTGTGCCTGCTGATATATGCCCCGAAAAGATACAATGTTATCTTTCCTGCTCTCGATAAAAATGACTAGCCAGGGTATTTGGGTATTTAACATAGTGGCGCCAACTCTCTGTAAAAATATAAAATGCCCTTTCGTTTTGCATTAGATCAAAACATGATTTAAAATATGCTTGAATCGCATGAGGTCGTGCTGCATAAATTATGAACAATTCTGTGTCAGGACATCTCAAATTTCAAATGGAAAAAAACATTCTGGTAACAATATCGAACATGATTTAGATTGTCACTTGCAAATATATACGATACTACCAACTGATTCTTTATTCATGTCTAGAGTTGCTAATGGTTCTTTTGTGTACTGTAGCCTAGGCTTAGGCTACATGACTGTTCATTAAACATCAAGCAGTTTTAGAATGAGAAAAAGATTCTATAAAAAATTATAACATAAAAAAGTAAAAAAAGCCAAAAAAAGTTGATTCACACTTTTCTCACTTTCTCATTTAATGCCAATTCATGTTTGTCAACAATGGGTGCATATTACAACATAGTTAAATGAGAGGGGAGGCTGCGATATCCTTGGACATCAACGAAAGAGGATATCTCCTCTCCTCTCTATTTACTTAGTATACAGATTTACTGTGGACATGTGCAATATTTTTATTTGAGTCAGGATGCTGCGATCTCAGGAACCAATTAATGCATTTATGTTTTTAAATATATGGATTACCTGAGGTCTCATCTAGTGTATATGGTGTATAACAAATGTAAATATATTAACTACTAATGTGTATATATATATGGATTTTTATACTTTTGTATTTTGATTTTAACATTGTGATGATGATGAATGTAATTGTTATTTATTGTAAATCCTATTTGGCTTACATAACACTAGTTGCACTTTATCTGACTCTTTTGCACATTATCTAACTTGCACTGATTCTAAATCGTCCAAGGGATTATCCCGTGATGAGAACTCATGGAATGTACAAGATTTTTAGCACTTTGCATTTGCACTTTACATAAGGGATTATCCCGTGATTTAAGCAACAGTTAACTTCAAAATGTTTTCTGTATCTATTGATCAAAGCACCGTACATGTGACCACATTCAGCCAATGGTTTGACAGCTTGTATGGCATTTGCACTTTAAATATTGCCTCCTCCCTCGCATGCGTCATGTGACCAAGGCCTCTGTGAAGGCCGAAACGTTATGCTGAGGTGTGCCGTTTTCTTAATTGAATAAACACACTGCTCACCTGCACTTGGGTCTCCTCTCTTCTTCTGCGCCGATGGTATCCGGGACCGGGCTCCGGGCGAGAGAAAGCAGGGATTGTTGCATCTCTAGAAACCGGCAGAGTGCTTCGCTGGTGTTTTGGATAACCCCTTCTCTTACAAGTGGCGGAGGGGAAGGAAGCCGAGACCTCTGGTGACCCGGAAGTCGTATGTCTTCTCCCGTCAGGGAGTAATTGCTCCAGCCCCCGACTACTGTGAACGCCGACTGAAACACGGACCTGACGAGGAGTACGGAGGGCGGTCTGCTCTCTTAAGACACCTGAAGTTTGGAAACTGTGTTCGTGCCGTGCAACAAGACAACGCCAGTAAGAGGAGTTTGTGCCTGGCTGCTCTCGGCGTGCATTGTTTTTACCGTTGAGTGGTGGTGAGAACGCATTGTGCGTTGGAAATAGCAAGGAAACGGCATGTCAGCAGACGCAATAAGAGCGAGGGAACTGGCGGCGCTAAATGCATTTGATGATTCCCTGGCGGGGGGGTCATCTGGGCCGGCAACACAAAATGTACCTGTTAATGAGCTTGGCAGTATTCGTGAAAAATTTAAAAAGCTGGAAAAACTCATGAAACGAGAACTTTCAAAGTGGTGGGAGCACCGCTCCCTGAGCCGGTACCTGGAGGTGAATAGAATACCTCGGGGACTACGGGTGATGCTAGCCCCCAGCTACGAGGACCCGGACCCGGAGATGCTCAGGGAGTGGGCAGAATGCAACCTTGAGTCTTCACGCAGGCTGGTACAGATACTAGTCCGCTATGCAGAAAGTGATCGCCTGAAAACTCAAACTAAAATACAGGAACTTAACTTGGAGATTGAGTCATCTTATGGGGAACTCACTACAGAATGTACAAAGCTACGTGGTGAGATGATGGCAAGGCTTCAAAAAGAAGAGGAAGCAATTAGCAAAAGAAAAGCGTTTAAATTTCAAAGAGATAAGGCGGACTATGCTGAGGGGCGCATTTTTACTTCGCTAAAAAATATGAGGCCATCAAAGCTACAAGGAGACTCAAGGCTGTGTCAGCTTCAGGCTGCTCTACCCAAAGACAAGGGTCAGGGGCAGCGCAGCGAGATGAATCTTCAGAGTCCAATTTAAGTTCCTGCATTAACAGCGACTCAGACTCCAATACATCACAATCGGAGGCACAATTGGGGTTTACCAGACTCACACCAGCAGAAGAACTCGAATGTCTCCGGAAGGACAGGCGCGAAACCTTGCGCCCGAGAATCCAGGGATCAGCAGGAACAAAATCCGCAACGCCAAGCGATACCAATGCCGAAAGGCCAATTCAAGAAGAAAAAAATCAGCAGAAAAAGAAAAAGAGCACCAAGAAATGGAACAGGAAGTGAGCGGGCAATCGGGAAAATCTGATACTGCCCCCTCAGTTATTAACCTTACAGACATGGTGTTGTCCCAGTCCGAACTCCGCATCCTATCGATGGGCTTAACATACTGTCCTCCCTGTGATTTTAATTATGTGGACACGAGGATAGATCTGTATAAATTTGTCCGCAAGATAAAGTTGCAGAAACACTTTTCAGGAGGTAGGACACGCAACAACCCGCCGAGGGCAGAATCAACTGACCAGGAGCTCCAAGCACGTGATGCCCCATGCTTGGAGGCTATGGAGTCGCTCGGACTGGAACAATCAATATCACAAGAAGCCTCATTTCAGGCCGTAAGTAAGGTGGGGGGCTTAACATCATTCAAACCACGCTCTACATACACTCCTGTGATGTTATATGACAACATTGACATCTTCCATGAGGCAACTGTGAAAGAGATCAAGATGCTACACTCGAAACTGCTCAATTCAAAACGTAGGAAATATACACAGAATGATCAATACTTGAAACTCATCAAAAAGATCCAACAAAATGAAAATGTCATTGTCCGACAATCTGATAAGGGGGGCAACATAGTGTTATGGCCGCGCACACTATATTTGGAAGAAGCCCTCTCGCAACTAAACAATTCAGACTGTTATAGACATAGTGACATTACCCTGGTCAAGAAAGCCCAGGCAGATTTCTATTCATTACTGATGAGTAGGAGATCTTTTGGATTATTAAGCGTGGATGAGCTCAAGTACTTAAAAAATGACAACCCTATCATGCCGGTCCTATACCTAATTCCAAAGGTCCATAAAAACCCGGCTAACCCCCCGGGAAGGCCAATCATTGCAGCGTGTGGGGGTCTGCTTGAAAAGACAACTGTTTATGTAGACTCATTCCTGCAAGAGTTTGTACAAAGTTTACCATCCTTTGTTCAGGACTCCAATGATTTTGTGCGCAAAATCAAGAACATTAAGTGGGATCCTGATCTTTGGCTAGTTATGTTAGACTTTACGTCTTTGTACACTAGTATTAATCATCTAGATGGCCTACGTGCTACGGAATTTTTCTTGGGACAGAGACCAATTTTAATGGCAGACCATAATCGCATGTTGTTGTCTATGATTTCATTCTGTTTACATCATAATTTCTTTATGTTTAACAACAGATATTACCAGCAAGTCAGAGGTTTTGCCATGGGGGCCTGTTTCTCTCCCAGTTATGCCTGCCTCCATATGGGCTATTGGGAGAGACAGGTCCTCTATGGTGAGCACTCTGACGTTGCCATGCGATCCATTGTATGCTGGTATCGTTTCATAGACGATGTGTTCCTAGTGTGGAGGGGCACTCGTCAGGAGGCTGAGCAGTTTATCGAGACTTTGAATTGCAATTATTACAACTTGCAGTTCACTTCTGAAATCAGTAAGGAACAGGTACATTTCCTAGACATGACAGTATCAGCTGGTCAGGGAAAACTGGAAACCAAGCTATACAGGAAGCTCACGGCAGGCAACACAATACTCCATGCCAGCAGTCACGACCCCTCCCATCTCATACGTAGCATCCCCTATGGGGAGATGTGGCGTATCAAACGGTTGAGTAGCATTGAAGCTCAATGCCATCTAGCTCAACAGGCCAGTAGGACCAGATTCCTGGCAAGGGGGTATAATCCTGGTTTGATTGACAGAGCTATTGCTAAGGCCAATGCGTTGTCATGAAGCATAACCTTACAACGTAAGTTCGCTACCAAGTCAACTACCTCCCAAGATCAGACAGTCAGGCTGATCTGGGCCTACAACAGGCAGCATAGGGTGCTTAGTAAAATCATTTCCAGACACTGGGGTTTAATCAAATGTGACCCTATCATAGGTGAAAAAATGCCAGCTACACCATCTATCACCTATAGAAAAGCGTACTCGATGCAGGATGCGTTGGTCAAATCTAGCCCGGAGGTTTTGCTCAGCAGGAACTGGCTGGATAAGAGCAAAGGCTTCAGGAAGTGCTCTTCTTGTAAAGCGTGCCAACATGGGCTCAACAAAACTGAATACGCAGTCCCATTTTCCCCCAGTGTACGCAAGATCAAGAAACAGCTGACTTGTAAAAGTGAATTTGTGGTTTATGTGCTGGAGTGTCCGTGTGCCCTGCGGTATGTGGGTAGTACCAAGCTGCAGGTGCACAAGAGGATACTCCAGCACATAAGGGCCATCAATACCAGCGATCCGGCATATCCGGTGGCCCGCCATTTCAAGGAGCACCACAACAATGATAGCACCCTTTTACGCTACTATGCAATAGACAGTGTGGGCCCTTTGAGAAGAGGAGAAGATAGGGAGGGAGCCCTCAGGAGGTTGGAAACCAGATATATACTGGAAATGGATAGCAGAGCCCTGGGGGGGTTGAACTCAACTGAGGATTTTTACACCTGTCTCTGATCTATCAAAAAGATCGGACTCTTGGTCTGGATCCCCTATCCCTAAACCTATTAACCAGAGAAAACAGTACAAGACCTGTCTATACCTTAGTAGGCTGACCCATTTCTTGTGCTTAGTTGGTTTGAAGTATAATAGGACATATTAGGACGATACTACCAACTGATTATTTATTCTTGTCTAGAGTTGCTAATGGTTCTTTTGTGTACTGTAGCCTAGGCTTAGGCTACATGACTGTTCATTAAACATCAAGCAGTTTTAGAATGAGAAAAAGATTCTATAAAAAATTATAACATAAAAAAGTAAAAAAAGCCAAAAAAAGTTGATTCACACTTTTCTCACTTTCTCATTTAATGCCAATTCATGTTTGTCAACAATGGGTGCATATTACAACATAGTTAAATGAGAGGGGAGGCTGCGATATCCTTGGACATCAACGAAAGAGGATATCTCCTCTCCTCTCTATTTACCTAGTATACAGATTTACTGTGGACATGTGCAATATTTATATTTGAGTCAGGATGTTGCGATCTCAGGAACCAATTAATGCATTTATGCTTTTAAATATATGGATTACCTGAGGTCTCATTTAGTGTATATGGTGTATAACAAATGTAAATATATTAACTACTAATGTGTATATATATATATGGATTTT
This sequence comes from Lissotriton vulgaris, assembly GCF_964263255.1. NCBI lineage: Eukaryota > Metazoa > Chordata > Amphibia > Caudata > Salamandridae > Lissotriton > Lissotriton vulgaris. The sequence continues at coordinate 507,241,977 of NC_141694.1, forward strand.
TATACTTTTGTATTTGGATTTTAACATTGTGATGATGATGAATATAATTGTTATTTATTGTAAATCCTATTTGGCTTACATAACACTATTTGCACTTTATCTGACTCTTTTGCACATTATCTAACTTGCACTGATTCTAAATCGTCCAAGGGATTATCCCGTGATGAGAACTCATGGAATGTACAAGATTATTAGCACTTTGCATTTGCACTTTACATAAGGGATTATCCCGTGATTTAAGCAACAGTTAACTTCAAAATGTTTTCTGTATCTATTGATCAAAGCACCGTACATGTGACCACATTCAGCCAATGGTTTGACAGCTTGTATGGCATTTGCACTTTAAATATTGCCTCCTCCCTCGCATGCGTCATGTGACCAAGGCCTCTGTGAAGGCCGAAACGTTATGCTGAGGTGTGCCGTTTTCTTAATTGAATAAACACACTGCTCACCTGCACTTGGGTCTCCTCTCTTCTTCTGCGCCGATGGTATCCGGGACCGGGCTCCGGGCGAGAGAAAGCAGGGATTGTTGCATCTCTAGAAACCAGCAGAGTGCTTCGCTGGTGTTTTGGATGACCCCTTCTCTTACAAGTGGCGGAGCGGAAGGAAGCCGAGACCTCTGGTGACCCGGAAGTCATATGTCTTCTCCCGTTAGGGAGTAATTGCTCCAGCCCCCGGCTACTGTGAACGCCGACTGAAACACGGACCTGACGAGGAGTAAGGAGGGCGGTCTGCTCTCTTAAGACACCTGAAGTTGGGAAATTGTGTTCGTGCCGTGCAACAAGACAACGCCGGTAAGAGGAGTTTGTGCCTGGCTGCTCGGCGGCGTGCATTGTCTTTACCGTTGAGTGGTGGTGAGAACGCATTGTGCGTTTGAAATAGCAAGGAAACGGCATGTCAGCAGACGCAATAAGAGCGAGGGAACTGGCGGCGCTAAATGCATTTGATGATTCCCTGGCGGGGGGGTCATCTGGGCCGGCAACACAAAATGTACCTGTTAATGAGCTTGGCAGTATTCGGGAAAATTTAAAAAGCTGGAAAAACTCATGAAACGAGAACTTTCAAAGTGGTGGGAGCACCGCTCCCTGAGCCGGTACCTGGAGGTGAATAGAATACCTCGGGGACTACGGGTGATGCTAGCCCCCAGCTACGAGGACCCGGACCCGGAGATGCTCAGGGAGTGGGCAGAATGCAACCTTGAGTCTTCACGCAGGCTGGTACAGATACTAGTCCGCTATGCAGAAAGTGATCGCCTGAAAACTCAAACTAAAATGGAGGAACTTAACTTGGAGATTGAGTCATCTTATGGGGAACTCACTACAGAATGTACAAAGCTACGTGGTGAGATGATGGCAAGGCTTCAAAAAGAAGAGGAAGCAATTAGCAAAAGAAAAGCGTTTAAATTTCAAAGAGATAAGGCGGACTATGCTGAGGGGCGCATTTTTACTTTTGCTAAAAAATATGAGGCCATCAAAGCTATAAGGAGACTCAAGGCTGTGTCAGCTTCAGGCCGCTCTACCCAAAGACAAGGGTCAGGGGCAGCGCAGCGAGATGAATCTTCAGAGTCCAATTTAAGTTCCTGCATTAACAGCGACTCAGACTCCAATACATCACAATCGGAGGCACAATTGGGGTTTACCAGACTCACACCAGCGGAAGAACTCGAATGTCTCCGGAAGGACAGGCGCGAAACCTTGCGCCCGAGAATCCAGGGATCAGCAGGAACAAAATCCGCAATGCCAAGCGATACCAATGCCGAAAGGCCAATTCAAGAAGAAAAAAATCAGCAGAAAAAGAAAAAGAGCACCAAGAAATGGAACAGGAAGTGAGCGGGCAATCGGGAAAATCTGATACTGCCCCCTCAGTTATTAACCTTACAGACATGGTGTTGTCCCAGTCCGAACTCCGCATCCTATTGATGGGCTTAACATACTGTCCTCCCTGTGATTTTAATTATGTGGACATGAGGATAGATCTGTATAAATTTGTCCGCAAGATAAAGTTGCAGAAACACTTTTCAGGAGGTAGGACACGCAACAACCCGCCGAGGGCAGAATCAACTGACCAGGAGCTCCAAGCACGTGATGCCCCATGCTTGGAGGCTATGGAGTTGCTCGGACTGGAACAATCAATATCACAAGAAGCCTCAATTCAGGCCGTAAGTAAGGTGGGGGGCTTAACATCATTCAAACCACGCTCTACATACACTCCTCTGATGTTATATGGCAACATTGACATCTTCCATGAGGCAGCTGTGAAAGAGATCAAGATGCTACACTCGAAACTGCTCAATTCAAAACGTAGGAAATATACACAGAATGATCAATACTTGAAACTCATCAAAAAGATCCAACAAAATGAAAATGTCATTGTCCGACAATCTGATAAGGGGGGCAACATAGTGTTATGGCCGCGCACACTATATTTGGAAGAAGCCCTCTCGCAACTAAACAATTCAGACTGTTATAGACATAGTGACATTACCCTGGTCAAGAAAGCCCAGGCAGATTTCTATTCATTACTGATGGGGTGGAGATCTTTTGGATTATTAAGCGTGGATGAGCTCAAGTACTTAAAAAATGACAACCCTATCATTCCGGTCCTATACCTAATTCCAAAGGTCCATAAAAACCCGGCTAACCCTCCGGGAAGGCCAATCATTGCAGCGTGTGGGGGTCTGCTTGAAAAGACGACTGTTTATGTAGACTCATTCCTGCAAGAGTTTGTACAAAGTTTACCATCCTTTGTTCAGGACTCCAATGATTTTGTGCGCAAAATCGAGGACATTAAGTGGGATCCTGATCTTTGGCTAATTACGTTAGACGTTACGTCTTTATACACTAGTATTAATCATCAAGATGGCCTACGTGCTACGGAATTTTTCTTGGGACAGAGACCAATTTTAATGGCAGACCATAATCGCATGTTGTTGTCTATGATTTCATTCTGTTTACATCATAATTTCTTTATGTTTAACAACAGATATTACCAGCAAGTCAGAGGTGTTGCCATGGGGGTCTGTTTCTCTCCCAGTTATGCCTGCCTCCATATGGGCTATTGGGAGAGACAGGTCCTCTATGGTGAGCACTCTGACGTTGCCATGCGATCCATTGTATGCTGGTATCGTTTCATAGACGATGTGTTCCTAGTGTGGAGGGGCACTCGTCAGGAGGCTGAGCAGTTTATCGAGACTTTGAACTGCAATGATTACAACTTGCAGTTCACTTCTGAAATCAGTAAGGAACAGGTACATTTCCTAGACATGACAGTATCAGCTGGTCAGGGAAAACTGGAAACCAAGTTATACAGGAAGCTCACGGCAGGCAACACAATACTCCATGCCAGCAGTCACCACCCCTCCCATCTCATACGTAGCATCCCCTATGGGGAGATGTTGTGTATCAAACAGTTGAGTAGCACTGAAGCTCAATGCCATCTAGCTCAACAGGCCAGTAGGACCAGATTCCTGGCAAGGGGGTATAATCCTGGTTTGATTGACAGACCTATTGCTAAGGCTAATGCGTTGTCACGAAGCATAACCTTACAACGTAAGGTCGCTACCAAGTCAACTACCTCCCAAGATCAGACAGTCAGGCTGATCTGGGCCTACAACAGGCAGCATAGGGTGCTTAGTAAAATCATTTCCAGACACTGGGGTTTAATCAAATGTGACCCTATCATAGGTGAAAAAATGCCAGCTACACCATCTATCACCTATAGAAAAGCGTACTCGATGCAGCATGCGTTGGTCAAATCTAGCCCGGAGGTTTTGCTCAGCAGGAACTGGCTGGATAAGAGCAAAGGCTTCAGGAAGTGCTCTTCTTGTAAAGCGTGCCAACATGGGCTCAACAAAACTGAATACACAGTCCCATTTTCCCCCAGTGTACGCAAGATCAAGAAACAGCTGACTTGTAAAAGTGAATTTGTGGTTTATGTGCTGGAGTGTCCGTGTGCCCTGCGGTATGTGGGTAGTACCAAGCTGCAGGTGCACAAGAGGATACTCCAGCACATAATGGCCATCAATACCAGCGATCCGGCATATCCGGTGGCCCGCCATTTCAAGGAGCACCACAACAATGATAGCACCCTTTTACGCTACTATGCAATAGACAGTGTGGGCCCTTTGAGAAGAGGAGGAGATAGGGAGGGAGCCCTCAGGAGGTTGGAAACCAGATATATACTGGAAATGGATAGCAGAGCCCCGGGGGTTTGAACTCAACTGAGGATTTTTACACCTGTCTCTGATCTATCAAAAAGATCGGACTCTTGGTCTGGATCCCCTATCCCTAAACCTATTAACCAGAGAAAACAGTACAAGACCTGTCTATACCTTAGTAGGCTGACCCATTTCTTGTGCTTGGTTGATTTGAAGTATAATAGGACATATTAGGACGATACTACCAACTGATTCTTTATTCATGTCTAGAGTTGCTAATGGTTCTTTTGTGTACTGTAGCCTAGGCTTAGGCTACATGACTGTTCATTAAACATCAATCAGTTTTAGAATGAGAAAAAGATTCTATAAAAAATTATAACATAAAAAAGTAAAAAAAGCCAAAAAAAGTTGATTCACACTTTTCTCACTTTCTCATTTAACCCCTTAAGTGCTGCTGACGGCCGATGGTCGTCAGCAGCGCTACCTCCCCAGTGCTGCGCACGACCATTGGACGTCCATTCAGCACTGGTTCCAATGGACAGCGCAGCACTGGGGAGGGATGTTTACACGCAGCTAAGGTGTTAATGCCAATTCATGTTTGTCAACAATGGGTGCATATTACAACATAGTTAAATGAGAGGGGAGGCTGCGATATCCTTGGACATCAACGAAAGAGGATATCTCCTCTCCTCTCTATTTACTTAGTATACAGATTTGCTGTGGACATGTGCAATATTTATATTTGAGTCAGGATGTTGCGATCTCAGGAACCAATTAATGCATTTATGCTTTTAAATATATGGATTACCTGAGGTCTCATCTAGTGTATATGGTGTATAACAAATGTAAATATATTAACTACTAATGTGTATATATATATGGATTTTTATACTTTTGTATTTGGATTTTAACATTGTGATGATGATGAATATAATTGTTATTTATTGTAAATCCTATTTGGCTTACATAACACTATTTGCACTTTATCTGACTCTTTTGCACATTATCTAACTTGCACTGATTCTAAATCGTCCAAGGGATTATATTTATTTATTGTAAATGAAATATTATTGGGATTTATTGTAAATCCTGTTTGGCTTACATAACACTATTTGCACTTTATCTGACTCTTTTGCACAATATCTAACTTGCACAACTTGGCGAAAAGCACAAACAATGATGATATGTGGTAGGCCCACTTGGGCTTAATATACATTGATAACAAAGGCTCGCACCTATCCATAACTCCTATGAGCTTGGAAACGTCAGAGCGGGTGATTAGCAGAAACGAATAAGGCCTCATCCGCGCGCATTGTCATGAGACGGGAGGTTCGATTCCCACCCCCGCGAACTTTTTTGAACTGAATCTTGTTAATGTTTTGCACAGAAACACGCAGTAATTTCATTTTTATTTTAATTTCAGTTACTGTAACGGTGAAACAATCATGTAATTATGTAGTTGTTGACTAATGCTGATGCTTGCTACAGATCTTTAAGTGTACTCACAGCTCCAGATATTCCTTCGATGATGTAGTCTGATGTCTATGTTTATACCCCACTGGTCACATGATGAACATTTAAAAATGCACTGTTTATTTCGCACAAACACTCGTGAACAAGGGAACTTGTTTCCCGAAACGCGTCGAGTGCGTTCTTGAAAATAAATACACTTTAAGACGGAATTGTGGCCTGGATATCGTTCTTATTTGAAAGGGAGAACGTGTGTCGATGGAATATATATATATATATATATATATATATATATATATATATATATATATAGATATATATATAGATATATATATATATATATCTATATATATATCTATATATATATATATATATATATATATATATATATATATATATATATTCCATTCATTCAAAGAACTTTATTTCAGTTAGTTTTAACCATCAAAGCACATAAAAATACATAAGCAATTTTAAAACAATTCATTGGTAATTATATATGCTAAAATGCATTGTCTAAAATTCAGAGGTGAGAAGAGGGGAGAAGACAATAAGTTAAGACTATAAAACTTTAAATTATTTTCAAAAGTTTAAAAAATTAAGATAGCGTTTGGTGATCCACTTAATTTTCGAGTCTCTACAAATGTATACATGTGTGCCATCTTTAAGTAAGCAGTTTCCTTCTAATAGTCCACATAGAAAACAAAAACTTGGTTACAGCAAACATCGCTGGATTTGTATCAGACTTCAAAATCCTGAAGAAGGCTAGATAATTCCTAATGCCCAGGTTATTGCACAGCTGTATTATCCACTTTCTCCGTATGAGTGAATAGGCTGGACAAAAGAGGGTGACATGGAGAATTGTTTCGTCTTCTGTTGTACAACCAGGGCATAGGTGTACAGGACCCCCCGTCCACCTATCAGTCATAGAATAGAGGGGCAGTGTTCCAAATCTTAACTGTAAGTACAGCTTTTTTTCCAGAGTAGGTTGGATTACGTCTATTACTTATTCAAAGCTGTAGAGTGACTTATGATTCAGGAAGACGCCAGTCAGGCTCGTAGGTGTAACTGAGCAGAATGTCTTCCTGAGATTAAAGTCCTTTATAGTGTTGGACAGTATTTTCTTAGAAATAGCTGAACAGGACTCCGCAGGCTTTGACCAAATGTTTTTGTGTCCGATCAGAGCGAAGGACTGACTTACAAAACGCAGCCATGGAATCCTACCTGCTCCTGGGGAAGCCAGCACCACCTTTAATTCCTCCTTGTAGCTTTCCAGCTTAGGGGTGCTCCACAGCCTCCTCCAATAAAGTAGTGGGCGTGAGGCAATGGCATCAGCGATAGGGCTAATATTCAAATCCGGCCTAAGTGGAACAAGTGGGGTATTTCTGGGCAAAGTTAAGATTCGCCTAATCAAATTATTTTCTGTAGTGGTTAACTCGGTAGAAGGGACGTGTCCCCAAAGTTCCGCCCCATAAAGGGAAGATGACCTTGCTTGAACTTTAAAAATTTCGAGTGGGGCACTAACAATTTTATAAGCACAATTTTTTGGGACTTTTAAGATACCCCCAGTTGTCTGAATTAATTTTAAGTTGGCCTTGGTCATTTGTGCGCCCCAGCCCATTCTATGGTTTAGGGTTAAGCCTAAATAGTCAAAGGTTGGGACTCTCTCTAGTGGTCTACCCTCCATCATAGGATGGGGACAGTTAGTGGTATTGGCGTTAAATACCATATACTTAGTCTTATCAATGTTGACTACCAGGTTTCTTTGGTTACAAAATTTAGTGAACTGATTAAAAACCCTCTGCATACCCATGGGGGATTCTGAAAGCAGCAAGGTATCGTCCGCAAACATTAATGCGGGAAATCTCAGAGAGGCCAATTTCGGGGAATCAATATCCTTAATGGATAGTAGATCTTCTATAAGCCCGTTGAGAAAGAGGGAAAAGAGGGTTGGGGCAAGTACACAGCCCTGCCTGACCCCCTTCTCAACCGGAAAGGGCCCAGTTAGTTGACCGTACTTTCCGAAACGTACTCTGGCAAAAGTGCCATTGTGGAGGAGTTTTAATTGGTAGCATAGGTATGGTGGTACCCCCATGGATAGTAGAATAGACCAAAGTTGGTTTCGATCCACCAAATCGAATTCTGACTTTAAGTCCACGAACATTAAGTATAAGCTTCCCCAGTCCAGAACAACGTGCTTCCAGTAAAGAACCTGAAGCCGAAATAGTTGGTCAGTTGTGGACATTTTGGCCCTAAACCCTGCCTGGAGGGGGGTCAAAATATTGTTATCATTGACCCAGTCCAGTAAGCGTTGTAAGAGTAGCCTTGCATAGATTTTCTGACTTACATTGATAAGGCTAATTGGCCTATTATTTGATGGTTCGAGCGAAGAACCCTTCTTGTAAATGGGTATTATCTTCGCCCCCAACCAAGTGCCTGGGAGAGGTAGGCCATGCAAGATTGCATTGTATAGTAGTAATAGATAAGGGGCCCAAACTACCGGTTCCTCCTTAAAGAGGTTGCCTGGAATCCTATCTAACCCAGGCGCTTTGTTGGGTTGCAGGCTATGCACTGCGGTATGGGCCTCATCCAAAGTAAAAGGCGGTGTAGACCAATTAGGATCCATGACCAGCAGGGTTGAAGGGGCTGCACTTTTTAAAATTGGGGGGATAGAGTAGAGCTCTTTAAAATGCAGAGACCAGGACTCTTCGGGAATATTAGGATCAATCGAGGTCCTGCCTTCTGGTTTCCCCGTATGGACGAGATTCCAAAAGGACTGTGTATCTTTAGCCTCGAGTGCAGATCTGATGGCGAGCCATCGTTCTTCTTCCCACTCTGTTTTTGCATTAAAAATCATTAGCTTGTATGCGCGCCTGGCTTCAGACACTGCGACCGGCGTACCTTGTCTCAGTGCCCTAAGCAGTGCGTGCTTCAAGTCTCTACAACCCTTATTAAACCAGGGGTGTTTGGTAGTCTGAATCTTAGGTTTATTAGGCGCTATTTTATAAAAGGAGTTCGCCAATAGTGCAGTAAGTTCCTCGTGTAATTCTGATAGGAGCCTTTGCGCACTGTTTCCAGATGGGAGAGCCATAATAGAATGTGCCCTTTCTAGCAGAGGTATTAAGCTCAGATACAATTTGCCCATATCTTCAGTAGACTTCTTCAAGTTAGCCCATTGGATTTTCCTCCCACCTTGGATTATTCTAAGGTCGCTGTTTTCATAGGTTTCATTACCCACGGTGGTCAGATTAAAATTCATCTCAATTGACAGGGGGCTGTGGTCACTTTCCATACGGCTAAGAATATGGAAGTTGCGGATCTTAGACCAAAGGGGCGTGCTAATCATGAAGTAATCTATTACAGAAGTGCGCCCCATTCCACTATAGGTTGATTGCCCTGGGCTATCCCCCTGGAGTCGCCCGTTACATGCTCTTATAGAAAAAGAATAGGATCATGGAAGTTAACTGGAGTACCAGGGCTGACCATTGTTACAGGATATATGTTCGGGTAAGGGATTGACCATATTTCATCCTCTTCTGTTGAGATCCGAGGAACTCCAGTGAGTGGTTCATAATGGCAATTGAAGTCACCACCGATCATCAATGCGACATCTCCCGGAAGGGAGTGAAGAACAGTGGTCAAAGAGTCTAAAGTCTGGGAGGTGCCTCCCGGTCCTGCTGGCCTCGAGTAGATAATAATGAGTGCCAGTTTAGGTGTTTCGATATGTAAGAGTAGAATACATATCAGATCGGGGCTATTGGTGTCTATTCTTTTCAAGGTGAACCCAAAGTGAGCACCTACCCAAATACACAGTCCCCCGATGGTCTGCCTCTGGGTCCCTTCGTAGCTGGTTCCATATAAGTGACATAACCCAGTCTATGTATGGGATTAAGAGCCCATGTTTCCTGGAATAAACATATCCGGTGAAGGTCTACAAAGGCACACCAATCAGGAATATCTAGATTGGCGGCAAGACCTGCTACGTTCCAGGATTACATTTTTAAGGTTGTATTTTGATTCGATTTTTTAGATGGCGGGTTGCCACAGTTAACCAGGATATTCGAGCCACCAGGTACCTTCATAGATCCATGTTGTACTGGAGCGGATTGTAAGAGTGGACTTTGGGCAGATGGTGCAGTGGTATGTAAAGTAGTACAGGCTATTGATGGAGTTACCACAGTTCCTCTCACCGAAGCTTCCCTATCAAAGGGGAGTACTTCGCTAGATGGTGACAGATCAATAAGGCCTTCTACTCCCTTCTGTCCTGCTCTCCCATGAACTGCTGGAGATAGCTGGCTAATGGCTTGGCTTGACCTCCTTTCTAAGTCCGCCCCATTTCCTAAGTCTATACTATTCTGGACTGGGCTTTGGGATACATACCGTCAGTCACAGTTCCCCAGTCCTGACAGGGCATCAAATCTATTGAACAACATGATGTTCCCCAGAGGGCATGGCTTCTGCGCTTCTCCCAATGGGAATGTTTCTCTTGGAATAGGATGCCGGGGACTATAAAAATAGGACAGGGGCAGTGTGAGAATTCCGGGCAACAAATCATTTTGGGGCCAGTTGCAGATAAATTCAACACACCTCCAGTCTCTAAAATTGATTATAACACAGTCCCCCACCATAGATTTAGGGCTCCTCCCAATCCAATTACCTCTCCTGGCAAACAACATTCCTGCTCGTATATGTGTTGGCAATGCTCGTTTCTCATTGAGCCAGAAGGTGCACTTATTTTTAAGATCTGTGTATGTCTCCCTTTTCCCCTGGGCCAATGGGGGGACCCCTGCCAAAACTACCACATAGGGCGCTGATTCAGGTGGAAGGTTAATAGTAGGTAGGGTAACAACACTATGGACTTGGGACGTCACAGGCAATTTTTGTTGAGACACTGCTGGTCTACTAGCGGCTACTTGGTCTGGTCTATCCCTTAGAGCTGTGTTTTCACCCCCTGGCAAATTAGAAATCTGAGTAATGTCATTGGACTAGGTGGGGGCTTTTTGAATAGAGGCAGTGCAACTGTTTATTACTACAACATCATTGGAATCAGCTGACGTTTGTCCTGTGATTTTTGTCTGCATACGAGTTGGATCACTATTCCTCTTTCCCGCCTGCTTCTGGACTGATGCGAGTGAAAGTTCGAGACAAACCAGTCTATTCTCGATTGAGTCCAGTCGTGCGGAAATTGGGTTACATAGTTTTTTAACAATGCTTTCCAGTTTCTTCCAAAACGAAGGGCCCAGGTCAGGTTGTACATCTCCCCCCACGGTAGAATTGTGCCTGCTATGTCCCTCTGTAGGATTTTGTGTTAGATGTGTGGAACTGGGAGGGGGTCTAGCAGCTAAATCTTCATTGGGCACATCCGTTTTGACAGTTTTCGCTTTTTTCCTCCTGCGAGTGTTTGTGCCCCAGTTCGCTTTCTTTTGGCTGTTACTCCCACATCCCGCTGGGCGAGACCTGTTTTTGGGTGTGAGGCCGAGCGAGTTTTGATATTAGGAGAGGGGATTCTCTTTGCAGCATTGTGAGCGTCCGTCCCATTGGGGGAGTTCAAACTTGTTTCGAAGGTGACAGCTGGCTGTAACAGGGGGCTTCTCTCCACAACTCCCGAGGGAGGCAGTGTGTCGTGGGACTCAACCAGATGATAGATTGGTGATCTGACCCTCGCTAGGCTTCCCAATGAAGATCTCTTATCAAATGGGGTTTCCAAGGATAGTCTCTGCTCAGTGAGTTCCATATCCTTGGCAAGTGCTGATGTTACCCTGACCAGAAAATTGTCCAGGGTACCCATTAGTGACCCTCTGGTAGACTTCCTAACATTCACTCCTTCGGGTAGTGCGGTTGACATGTTAACTATATGAAACCTGTCTCTTATACTCCTCTGTGACGGGATTCATGCACAGACAAACAGTAGAGGATTACACTAACCTTTTTTACGCTGTAGCTGATGTAAGGGGGGTCGCCCGTCCCTTCCTTGACTGGTCTTGAACGGGCTAAAACGGGCCCACCCTTGGCCCGGGCTTCGCCCGGCGCGTCCCGCGTGCGTCCCAGGAAGCGGGGATGTGCGCTTCTTAATGCGCCTCCTGTCGCTGGTGGTGTGTCACAGGTGCGCGCCGCCGCTGAGGATGCCGGGAGATGGAGTCCCGGGGCGGCGGCGCGATTCTTTGCGGCGTCTGGTGGCGGTGAGCAACTCCACGGGGCAAGTGTGGCAAGGCGCGGTGTCCCACTGCTGGCGGTAGGGCTCTCCTTTTCCTTTTTGCGATGCACCCCCGCTCCGCCGGGATGTGCACTTCTTAATGCGCCTCCTGGCGCTGGTGGTGTGTCACAGGTGCGCGCCGTTGCTGAGGATGCCGGGAGATGGAATCCTGGGGCGGCGGCGCGATTGTTTGCGGCATCTGGTGGCGGTGAGCAACTCCACGGGGCAAGTGTGGCGAGGCGCGGTGTCCCACTGCTGGTGATAGGGCTCTCCTTTTCCTTTTTGCGAGGCTCCCCCTCGGCAAATTACTCCTTCTGGACCCGAGCGACCCAAGAAAGGTGGCGTGTACGCTGGCGGAGTTAACCGGAAATCCAATGATTCAGTCAAATGATAAAATCTCACACGCTCTCAGGACAAAAAAGGACGTCGTCTCCAAATCCAAAAAATGCTGTTTAGTTCACAACGTGTTTCGCCATAACGATGGCTTGATCACGTGAAATAATACTTGCATCTCATTGGCTACATATTGTGAATGAGGTTATAGACATAAACAAAAGACTTTAGCATTAGCAAGTGCATTAACAGTAATGAACACATATTGAACAGTAAACAAAAAGTATTCAGTTATACTGCATGTCACAATTGTTATTAACAGCCCTTGACATACAATTACGTCATAAGCGGGACATCCAAATACACAAAAAATAATACCCTATAAATGTTATCACGTTAAAGTTTCACCGCCCAGCTCGGTCAAACAATTGGGCACAGTGTATCAGTATACTACTGCAGTCACAATAGCCCTTCAATACTTGTATGCAGCACATTGGAGTTCGGCAACCCTTGTATTGCGGAAGCGCATAATAACGGACTCGCCCACTCACGATCTATGCAAATGCCTAACCGCGTGACGGTATAACGTCATGCAATTCTGCATGACATTACTAATCTTGCCTACGCATGACGTGTACGTCCCTTTATCCTGTGCCACAAACTGTGCTTAATGTGATTTAACTCACAAAAGTATCACTGAATATGACTTCACCTCTACTGTGGCATGAAGGGTGATATATTATTGGCAAGTGCCCAACTCAGTCACTGATTGTCACGTACATGGCATAAAGTTTATGACAATTACCCTCCACAATAAGCCTCAAGGTGCAAGACCGTTCTAGTGCCCTTGTAGAAAGGAGACAGAGAAAGGGAGAAATCCTGTGGAGGTGAAGTGTAGGTGAAATGGGCCCCTTCTCGACCTCCTGAAAAATAAACAAAATAACAAAACATGATTAAAATACTTATAAAAAGTTCACTTGAACAACATTAAATAACATTATTCAAGTACCATATACACATAATGTGTACAGCAGCACAGAACTGAAATTATCAAGGGAATGGAGGATACAGAAGAACATATAAAATGCATTATTCCATAAAAACTATACATTTAATCCTTCAAATGTACGGCCAATTCCTCGTCCTGGTTTAACCCCCCAGGGGCCTTTGTCTGGAAGTCTATGATTAATCTAGACTCCCTCTGTCGCAACTTGAGAACTCTGTTTCCCCCCCTGGGGTTTTTTGTCACCTGTTCAAGGACAATGAAACTGAGATCTTTAATGCTTAGGTAATGTTGTTCTCTGAAATATCGAGCCACTGGATATCTAGGATCAAAATTCATAATTGCTCTAGTATGCTCTAATATCCGTTTCTTTGCCATGCATGTGGTACTGCCAATATACCATTTGTTGCATGTACAAACAATGGCATACACAACAAATGTGGAACTGCATGTGAGAAAAGATACAATCCTTTTGTTAATCTCATTATACATGAACTCTTTACACGTTTTGCTATTGGCGCAGGCCTTACAATGCCCACACGGGAAGAAACCATCATGTCCAACATGTCCCTGATGCTCTTACCGGGATGGTATGTGATGATCGGTCTTTCTGAAAAACTCTTACCTATAACATTGTCAGTTTTCAAAACCCCCCAGTTTTTGGTGATGACTTTCTTGATGGCTTGGGCGTCTGAACTATAGGAAAGTATAAGTCTTGTGGTATAATTTTCCTTTTCATTGTCAGTACTCTTATCTGTGATGGTATCAGTTCTCTCTATTGCATTAGCTCTTTCTTTCGCCTTTTTCAGTACCCAATTAGGGTAGCCCCTTTCTCTGAATCTGTCAAGAATGGTTATACTTTTTTCAGAGTATGCCTGGCTTGTGTTGCAGTTCCTCTTAGCCCTCAGCAGTTCCCCAAATGGAACACTCCATTTGAGATTATTGGGATGAATGCTGAGGGCATGTAGGATGCTGTTTCCGGTGGTAGCTTTGCGAAAAAGTGAGGTATGAACCTTGTTGTTCTTTATCTCAAGTATCACATCAAAATACTCACTATAGGTTTTGATTTTCATACCACTAATAACAATGTTCCTATCGTTGTGATTGAGTTTATTGATAAAAATATCTGCCTCATCAACTGTGCCCTTCCACACAATAAAGAGGTAATCGATGTAGCGAAGCCACATCGATACCTTCATGAACTCTTGTTGTAGTGAGGGTTCCATCCGGATATCTTTCTCCCATCTACCTAAGAACAGATTCGCAAAACTCTGTGAAAAGCAAGAGCCCATAGTTGAGCCACTGACCTGTCGGAAAAGTTCCCCATTGAACAGGAAAATATTGTTCTGTAACCAATATTTTATCATGTCCAATATCATTTGGGTATGTTCTCGAAATCTTATATGTCTGTCCTTCAGGAATTCTTCGCATGCTTCTAGGCCCTGAACATGATCAATAATGGTGTACAGACTCTGTACGTCCAAAGTAATAAGTACAGAATCTGTATCCCACTTGATATTCTCTATCTTCTTCAAAAAATCTTTAGTATCCCTAACATAACTCTCCAAGTTTACCACAAAGTCTCTGAGAAAATCATCAATGTATTTAGACACCTTCTCTGAAACACTGCCCTGTGAAGAAACTATAGGTCTCCCTGGAGGTCTAGTGGCATTCTTGTGTACCTTAGGTAACAGATAGAGGACAGGAAGAGCCGGATAGTCACATTTCAGGTAATTGAATTTTTCCCATGTCAGTAGACCCTTCTCTTTCCATTCAAAACGGTTCAGTTTTCTTTCCTTCCGTGCTTTTATGTTCTTTTCATGTTTTGTTAAATTCTCCCATATTGACTTCAATTTTTTATCCAGACTTTAAGTGTCCATGCTCTTTTTGATATCGTCCATGAGGTCATTATTCTCCTTTATGATTTCATCCCGGTCTATCCAAGCATATTTTATGAGGATTTGAAGCATCCTTCGTGAGCTATTTGTTGAATTTACCGACCACTCCTCTAGCATCAGAGGATTTGGTTTCTCATAGGTCGGTTTCGTGAAAATCCTCAGCCCTCTTGGTACCATGTTCTGTTCCACATAGTGCTGTAGCGATGTCGCCTCCCACCATTTGGTGATTTCTATTTTCTTAAGTTTTTCATATTGTTTCAATTTTAATTCAAGTGGCTCTGCTTTTGTTTTTTCCACACTTTCCTTAGTTATGTTAATGGGATTACTCCTTCTCACAAACATCGTTTTTGCCGCTTTCATGCGTTCTTCATCTTCCTCCATATTTTCCCTTACAACACAAATAGCGTTTCTCCAAGGCAAACTATGTATTAGTTCCCCCAGTCAATGCCGGGTTCCTTCTGCCAGTGTTAGCTAATGTGAGCAGGAAAAAAATCACAATCCTTAAGTATGGATGTTCCAGCAGTTCCGTATTGTCTTGAACTGCCTCTATGGGGTGTATGACCAATTCTAGTTCCCAGGATAATTTCCACGGTATGCGTACAGTCTCCCACTGCCCCGGAACGCTAGAGTAACAACGCACAACCCCCTAAGGACGGAAAGACCCGGCTCCCGCTTACCTTCGCTGGGACTACCGCGGTTGTGTCACCTCCCTTCCTGATCCGTATGCAATGTCCACAGGCCGGTCTATACAGCGAGGTCCTCAATAACAATCCACACGGCAAATGACTCCTTCGCCGGCGGAGTTAACCGGCAATCCAATGATTCAGTCAAATGATACAATCTCACATGCTCTCAGGACAAAAAAGGACGTAGTCGCCAAATCCAAAAAGTGTTGTTTAGTTCACAACGAGTTTCGCCGCGTATGAGGAAGCGTAATAGGTTCAAGGCCTTGTGTGCAACATTTCCTATGGTACACCCCAATAAGAACACTCCGATCCTCAGATGCCAAAATGGTTATTACGCCCCGTATGAAAAAAGCTAACTGGGGCAGCAGAAGTTTCATCGCTATTTCAGCCAAAACCTGGAATTCTCTCCCTTCACACTTAAGACACATGTCCAACTTAATGGCATTTAGGAACGCCTTAAAAACATGTCTCTTTACCAACTAGGCGCATTCTTAATTTATCCCCAGCTCCTTCATGAAGTATCTCCCCCCCAGAGCCAGGACACCCTCGGGTAGCAGCAGCGCTTTATGAATGCAACTAACATTAACATTAACATTAATATTAACAAGTGCCCTGAGCCCAAAATGGAGTTCTTGGGCATAGGGGTGATGGTCCCCCTACACTGGCGGGCCTGTCTACTGTTCTGCCTCTTGATGAAAGAATTACACCAGCAACCACTAGAGCCGATTGAGGATTCCGCTTTGCCCCTCCTTGGCTGGCTCCAGCTTGTTACTTAGGGCGCAGTGAGTACAAGGATCGGTTTGGGTGTGCAGTGAACCTAGGGCTGCGTTCATGTGCGGCAGTCCCGGTGATTCCTAGAGGGTGAATTAGTCACTCACTCATGCACCAGACTGCTTATTGGTGGTGAGAATGATCTCCCGGTGCCACTTTCCCTTTGCAGTGTTCACCTGCGGGGACACTTGATGCTGAAGGTGCCTGCTGGGATGTGACACAAGTGGGGCACTGCTACGGTAAAGCCATAGACCCACAACCTATATCCACCAAAATGTTGTCATGGCAGCAACAAAAGGCAAACACGAGCATGACATGCTCACCTGCTCTACCCCAGCTGCCTCCAAGTATCCTTCACTGAGCTTCCAACGACCCCAGCAGGTGGACTCTGAAGGGGATCCCGCCCAGGATCACACACTGGTGGCCTAGGCCTTTTTGGCATCCTTGTTCAGGTCCCTCAAGGCCGACATTCAGGACTTTAAGAAGGACCTCTCTCAAGAGCTGCATGATGTGAAGTAGGCAGTGGGTGAGCAAGTTTCCTCCCTTGAGGACATACAATGAATGGGTAGGGGCAAGGAGGTTGAGAAGCTAAGGCAAGGGGTTATCCACCTGCATGAACGACAAGATGAGCTCTGTGCCCAGGTGAAGGACCTGGAGAACAATGTCCGCCTCGAGGAATACCAGTGGACTCCAAGGGCTTGATATATAGAGCTACGTCCAGGGGCTGCTTCGCTCTGTCCTGAGTTGGGCTGAGGACACTGCACTGCGACTTGTCAGGATTAGGCATGGGCGGAAAATCCGTTCCGCTCGCGGATTTTGCGGATTTTCGGGAAATCCGCAATCCGCGAGATTCGCGAATCTCCCGCAAAATCCGCAAATCCGCGAGCAGCGGATTTTGCTCGCACTGCTCGCACTGTTCGCGTGAGTTCGCGCCCCGCGAATAAGTGCAAAATTGCAGAAATACGATCTTAGCAAAACTGAAAGTAACTACTTACCAGGTTCAAAAGTTCAGGCTCATCATTAGTAGCCATTTCCTGTAGTGCTTCCTGAGGGGCCCCTCCAGAGTTCAGTTGCCAGTTGAAACTATTATGTGACCCTGCTCTGAACCTCAGAATAGTTACACATATGCCACAAAGGTCCTGAATTACAGCTAAGGGAGACAAGCAGGAGCCAGGCTGGAAGTTAAAATCCATTAATCAGCCCCTAATTCATTATTGTCAGTTGGGGCAGGGCAGGTGTTGTAACTAATTTTGCAACAATGAAAGCACTTAGCAAGTGCAAAAGATCACTAATCAGGGCGCACTAAGGAAGCAGGTGCCAGCTAAAAAAATATTCTGTGACACATTAATCAGCCCCAAATTAATTCAGGTCACTTGAGGCAGGGAAGGTGTGCTTTGCTTTGCCGAAAATAATGTACACTGGACAACCAGAGGGTGTGGTGATGAAACAGAGGGTGGCATGGGTGGGCCAGAGGGTGGCATGAGTAGTCAGAGAGTGGCAGTGGTGACAGAGAGTGGCAGTGATGAAGAAGAGTGTCCCAAACAGGCTGGACACGTAGAAACAACAAGTTCGCGAAACTTGCGACCCGACAGGTAAGTTCGCAATTTGCGAAAGTGTACAAAACCCTCGCGAACTGGCAGAAACACAGGCGAACACAAAAAAAAAAATCCGCAAATTCGCGGGAATTCGCGGATTTTGCGGATTGCGAATCCGCAAATCCGCAAAATTCGCGAACGCGAGATCCGCAAAATTCGCTCATGCTTAGTCAGGATGCATCAGATTGTCCGCTCTGGTGGCACCAAAGCAAAGCCACCGGAAATCATGGCATGTGTACAGGATTTCCAGACCAAAGAAGATATCATGAAAAAAGCCACGGCCTCACAACCTATCTACTCCATCCTGCATACAAAAGGGATCTTCCAGAACATCCTAGTGCTCACCCTCCTGCACCACAGAGACTTTAAGCTGATCACTGAGTTTCTACACTCCAAAGTGGTGTACTATGAATGGGGTCATTCCTTCAGACTGGTGTTTCAACCCAAAATGCTGGGGAGGCATGCCGCATTTTTGATCTACCTGGGGACTCTCCTGCACACTCAATGGCAGGGTCACCTCAGGCCCTCCTCCACCTGCATTGCTTTAGCAAAAGGCTATCAAACAAAACAAACACTGTCGTACAGGCCCAAACTAGCGCATTTAGGATTGTCAAGAGGTAAAGGATTAACTGTCATCTGGAACTTGTATGACTTTCGCATCACCATCAACATCTCCTGCTCTGTGTGACTTTGGCATGCACATTCCCCTGGGACAACTCTTTTCTGGCTTTGTCTAAGGCGGCGGAGGTCTGGCTAAACACCTACACATAGAGAACACCGCACTCTACCTCCCTGACTGGACTATGCCCATCTTACAGTTGTCCATTATTAATGGACTTGCTAATTTCACAGTTTTGTTTCTAATGTTGTTGGGGGTCTGTTATTCCTCACGCCTTCACACATAATAGTTTGAACACATCTTCAAACGTGCTTAGGGTCCCAGCTGTCCTCCTCAGGTTCGTCTTTACGTTTACGTTTACCTGCCTCAATGTCCTAGCCCTTAATACCCCAACTAAGCAGTTCTCTTTCCTGTCTCTCCTGAAATGGTTTGCCTCCTTCAGGAGACAAATCTCCTCCCAAGGATGAAGGTAGGATGAAATCTGGCTGCCACCAATGCCAGTTTTTGTCCTCAGGTCCTGAGAAAAAGGGTGCATTGGTGATCCTTCTCTCTGGGTCTTTTAGGGGATAGAGCCTGCCTAATGTAGCAGATATCATAGGGCAGCTGGTTGCCTACCGGATACAAGTAAGTCGCATCCACATCACGAATGCTTCTCTGTAAGCACCAAATGACCACCAGGAGAAATCCATTGTGGGAGCCCTCACATCAGTACCGCACTCCCCTGATGCTGCCATCTTGGTAGGGTGTCGAGCTGATCCTTGTCATGGATACAGAATTACACCGATCTGGTTATATTTTGGACAATCTGCTACCTGTTTGCCTCAGGGACTCCAACGGCTGGGTAACTGTGGTCTAGGTGACCTGTGGTGACTCTCCAACCCTAATACCCAGGATTACACATATTATTCTGCAGCTCATAAAACACATGCCAACATTGGCAACTATCTGGCCTCCCCTGTGATACAGGCTTTTATCCAGGTTGTCCACATCTCTCTCATGTCTCATGTCCTTTTCTGACCATGTTCTGTTCTTGTTAGTTATTAGAGTGTACCAAAGCTTAATTCGGCATCCTCACTGGAGACTTTGAGATAGCCTCCTCCAGTCCGAGTCCACTGTAACTGTGTATTCAAAGGGAAATGTATTGCTATTTTGGTAGCTGGTTACCGTTGCATGAAATAGAAGCGACTGGGTTTGTAGTAGAAGGTCCTAGAACTGGAAGTAATACACTGATGCATAGGAACCCATAGGGAGTGGCGGGAAATAGAAAAGGCACACCTCCGCCTCAAGCACCTGGAACTTGATGGCGGAATACACAATATCACATCTAAAGCGTACATTTTACCTAACTAAGTGGGCCTTTATCCTGCCTCGCCTGGAACTGTTAGCAGCACATCTGCCTCCTTCCGTTACTTAGGGAGTAATCACCGTGGCCAGATGCTCAACCACAAATGTGGGGATAACACCAAACACAACTTCCACCTCATGGACAAGATTCACCGGTCCAAGAGGGAGGCTCTCCTCCTTTCAATCGACACTGAAAAGGCTTTTTGAAAGAGTACACCTACCCTATCTCTTTGAGACCCTGAAACAATTCGTCTTCATAGATAGATTTTGACATTGGGTCTGGAGTGTCGGTTTCTCCCCACAGGCGTTGATGAGAGTTAATGGGATGTCATCGCAAGTCTTTTCCATTCAGAGGTGCATGCATCAGGGGTGTCCACTCTCCCCTCTGCTGTTTGACTTATACATGGAGCCCCAAGCCCAAAGGATGAGGGGTGATCCTGCCAGTGTGGGAATTCCCTTTGGAGGAGACCACCATACTATCAGCCTGTATGCTGATGATGTTATTCTCGCCCTCGTTAACTCAATGCCGTCCATCCCCGCCCTAGTGTCAGAGCTTCATTCCTTTGGGGGAAGTCTCCAGGTTTGCGATTAAAAAACAGAAGTCCCAAATACTAAACCTATTGCGTGCTCCTCCACACAAAGCCTATCTCTACTCTGTGATCCCTTTTGAGTGTGCGGGAGAGTACGTACGTTACCTCTACATTAAATTGTTCCACTCAGTTGCTAAGTCTGTGGCACTCAATTATGCTGCCCTCACCTCGCAGGTCCTGTCAGACTTTACTAACTGGGGTTGATTGAAACTGTGCTGGCTACGAAGGATATTGTCTGTCAAAATGAAGGCTCTCCCCTAGATCCTCAACATCTTCCAGGCCTTGTTGCTGGCATTCACCAAAGCCCCCTTCGGACCGTGCAGTTTTAGATCAATACATTCAACTGGGACGAGAAAAAAAACACAGCTCCATTGGCAGTTACTTTATGGCTCGACCTGGGAGTGGGAGGTTAGCTGTACCCATGGTTGCACAATACATCCAAGCCTATCAACTTGAATTTCTGGTGGAGTGGAGTGACCATGCCTCTGAGAAACACTGGTGGTTTATGGGCCAGGCCGTGGAGGGTTCCCATATATGAAAAGAGCTGTGGCTATCTTGCAAACAGAGTGTGGGGTCTCTATAAATCCCCGCCGACCGCTCCACCATCACAGATTGGAACCCCATGGAGATCCAGGCCAGTCTTTCTCCTTTCCCTCTCCTATGACTCATATCTTAGCTAATGCTGACTTTTTGTCAGGCATGTACGAGGGGTTTCGGTGATGGTGGGGGGGGGGGCAGCTGAAAGCATATCGGTTGTATGTTCAACACCCAGAAAATAATCCTGTTTGACCACCCAAAACCCCTTCTCTTTAGGAGTAAGTACTCCCCATTTTCCATCCACTCCACCGTATCTGCTTTGTGCAGTCAAGTGCTTGTGTGCCTTCCTCTTCTTGAGGCCTGCTCTCAAAAGTTTCTACCCCCTACACATAGACTTGTGTCCAAATGTCAAAATGTTCTGACATCAATTCATATGCACACTCCTCATCACTGTGCCTAAATCTATTTACAGTACTAAAAGTCAGCCATAACTTATGCATCCAATAAGATCCAATTCTGGAACACTCTCAATGACATATACATCTCACTTTACTGACAAATACAATACAGCAAACCAGATCTTCATTGACATATGCATGATCGAATTGCACATTAGTAATACAAAACATGGCTTCACCCTACTCCTATTAAACAATGAGTTACCACCATGAGAAAATACTTTAAGCCACTCTCAATAACTGATCGTCTCACAGAATTTCAATTTTCGTTGTGTAAGCAAGGGGTATTGAAGATATGGGAGGCATGTATATTGCATTGCTTTGTGGTATGTGACTCCTCCAGATATGCTGTCACAACAATGGCTGTTTTCTCCATTCAAAATGTTCTGTAATATAAAGACTGGCATGAACAGATCTGGAAAACAGCCAATGAATTCTAATGACAGGATGGTGGTACAATTGAAAAACATGTGAAACATTTGTATTTAATTATTCAAGCCCTATGCTCACACACCGTCATGTTTATAAATGTCAGTACTAAAGGGGTGATGGCTTACCTCCAATCCTGAGTTTTTCATCTTATATTAATTTCAAATAAGCATTGTTTTTTTCACAAAAAAGGACAGGACTGGAAACAACATCCATAAAGGCATGATGTGCTGTTTGCATGGAAGATATAACTCACCCAATATGTCCTCGTTGTTCCTTCCCCCTTCAAGCCGAACTAGGAGGTATATTTACAAGCCCCTATCTCCGCTGCAGCATCACTTTTTTTGACTCTCTAATACCGTAGGTGGCACTAGGCCACTTAGGGCCAAATTATACAGGGAGCTGCTTTTCTCTGGCAGTGGCGCAGTGGTCAGGACCGCAGTAATATGGTGGTGGTGCCGCTGCAGCACTGCCATTCATAATATGAGTCTCACGACCAACAGTGGTGTCGTGGAGGTCTTCCCTCCATGAAAAGGCTGCGGTCATGAAACAAAGGAGGCCCTACAGGAGCCCTGGTGCCCATGTGCAATGGGATGCGTGCAGGGGGGCACAACATGCGCCCAACTGTGTGAATGAACAGCAGTTCCTGCACGGCATGGACTTTACAGTTCATGTCGTGCAGGAACTTTTTTGGGCGTTCCTATTGCAGTGCCCGTTTTCAGAGGCACCACCGTGGAACCACCAAAAACAGCCTGCCAGACACATGGAAACTCATAATCTGATGGGCGGTGCAACCACAGGTTTGGCGGTGTAGGAGCAGGCCGCTGGTGTGGTGGTCCTCTCCCACATCACCAAACTCATAATCAGGCCCTTTGCGTGGCTTAACGCCACCTTGTAAATATTCCTCTTTCCGCCACAGTCCTCTGCGGCAAAGGGGCATTCAATGGGTGTTTGCTGTGGGCATTTTAACCCAACACCCATTGCTAATTGACATTGCCCCAGATTTACAAGGGTGAGGCAGTGCCAAAAACTAAGGCCATGGAATACCAGTCATTAGAATGGACATACGAAGTAAAATTCGTAATTCAGCCTCGTTTTTTGCTCTTATCAGATTGCAAATATTGATTGTTTATGTGCATGAAGTTGTCCCTTTCTGCACACAAATAATCATCCCTGCAGTGCAGGCACCCTTGCAACATGGCAGCAGGGTGCATGCGCTGAGGCTGGGAAGCTTGTTTGTGCCAGCGCTATGGGAAACACAAGGGTGCACCACATTCTTGTAAATACGGCATTTTTTTGTAAATATGCCCCAAAGTGTCTGTAAAAGTGTGGGCTCTTACCTTAAGCATAGATGAACTCTATGCTTGATGGCACCATAATATCATGGATTCATGCCTGCGACCATGTAGTTTAAATCTAATTTTCTAGTTTTGAGTGGTAAATTAAGCTTATTATGTCAGTTGGGAATATATTATCTACATAATGCATTATGGTACCTCTCGTTTCAATCAACAGCAATTGCATACAATTGTAAACATCAAGAGAAAGTATGCAGATGCCTGGTTCCCTATTCTCGAATACTAGCTATATGAATGAAGCCAATTCACGTCCGCTGTTTTTTTGTAAACGTTTCTTATCCTATATGATGTGGTATGCTAAACTAGATCCTCCAACATGGATCATACTGGCTTAAGTGTTCTTACTCACATACACAAAGACAGAGGCTCAATACCAAACAGGTATTACACACAGTCAGCATGCACATGGAAAGTCACTGGAAAGTTTTGGTTTTCATATAACTCAAAGACGTTTACATGATATGGGTCTGTACATCTCACTCATTGATTGGCACAGAAAAATCTTGTCCAGACTGCACATCTACCAATCTATAATAGCAAGAGTACCTAGAAGTGTGTCCAAAGTTACTAAATAATTGGTCATACAAATGTAAGCAAACCCACATGGGGAGGGCTTATACAAGTATATTTCAAGGACGTTCACATATATGTCAGTGCAAAAGATAGCTGAAATATGTTTCACGCCTGTTTAAGCAAGGCATATAACAACTTGGATTGTCTCAGTGCGCTGCAGAAATTGTTAGTAAATTTGTGCACCGATGATTTTAAACTGAATTTAAGGATTTAAATGTAATTAAATAGTTAAAATAAATAAACACATGTTCATCATTTGAGATATGAAGTACTTAAAACAACACAGACAAGGATGAGCAAAAGGTGTGATAAAAATGCTTGTTACAGAAAATTTTAATTTCCACATTTACCAGCATGAGGCGGCACAGACTATGGTAGAAATTTTGCAGAGAAGGAGCTTCTAAGAATTATCTCAAGTTTAAAAGCTGGTCAGTCAGTCAACGATTTTTGCCAAGGAATCCTTGTAAGCACTAAAAGAAAAATATCCTCATGTCACATCCTAATAAAAACAGAGAGCCCCATTATTCATAAGCCTAGAACTACAAACACCACCAGCTGTACATCTGGCTCCCTATTTATGACCATTTGGGTTGCATAAAATACTGCAGTGTCTGCAGAGGATCAATCTAGTGGAATTTTTCAGGATCTGATGTCTCTCATAAACGAACTTTTTTTCCTATTAGTTTTTAACAGCATGTCCATTACAGTACAGCAAGCGTTTGGAAGCATATAGGTGTATGTTCAAAGTGCAAAGCCTGTTAAAACAGCTCCTTATGCTCTTTGTAAAATGCTGTGCATATGGGAAAAAGACACCGAAGCTAGTGTGGGGTGCTGTGTGTGCAATGTCTGGTTTTTGGTTTAGCCAGGCGATTTCCTTTTGTCCTGATGTGGCTCTGTGACACATACCCTAAACCTACTGCAAATCGGAAGCCTTGGCTGTATCTTAATATGGGAGAAATATTGTCTGAACTGAAAATGTTTCAAGTCACTGAAAAAAAGGGTGAGGTAAAAAAAAGTGCGTTTCTCGTGTTAATTCCCGTAGGAATTGTGAACATGAAAACATTCCGAACTGCTGGGCGGAATTACATTGAATTTGGCAGAAAACTTGCTTTTGTTCCAGAAAAAGTGCTTTTTAGGTTTTGTCTGCACAGCGTTTGTGTGGTGCTTATGAAATCTCTTGTATTTAATGAATCTTAAAAGGGGGCTCTTATCAGTTCCTGTAACCGAATTACTGTGTTAATTCGCTTTTGTGTGGTGCTTTATTTTTTGTTAACTTCCCCTGGCTGCACACATTTACAATCAGAGCCGGACTGGGAACCAGAACCGGCCCTGGCAAAGTGCTCGGCCGGCCCCCCTCCGGAAGGAGAGGGGAGGGGGGAGAGGTGCGACCGCGCTCTGTAACAGGGCCGGTTTTCGGCCGTTTTTGTTACAGGGCCGTTTTTGCAGCATAACGGCCCTGTAACAAAAACGGCCCCAGGGGCCCAAAACCGGCCCCCAACCATGCGGCCCACCGGGGAATTTCCCGGTGCCCTCAACGGCCAGTCCGGGCCTGTTTACAATAGTTCAACTACAACTGTTCACACTGTTTATGCCCCATTTACTGTCAGGATAAGATCTCTTCCTACAGAAAAGGCAGACAGCTTCTAACAGTATTCTGGCATGCTCGCTTTTTTTAACTTAGTTGTAGAAGAGGTTTTGACCTTAGAACATTTGTAGCGTTTACTATTTAGGCTTAAGTACCTTTCTGTGCACTTTGTAGGCATTATCGGATTGATTTTTTCAACTTAATATATGTGGTCATTATGATCAAATTCTAAATGTTGTAATAAACATTGAACATTCAAAATAAAGTTAATATACAAGAGCTGTGCTATATTTGACTACTAAACAGGCAGTCACAATTGCAGTTACCTTGCAGACAACAGGATCATCATTTGAATGGGGCAGCAGGTACAGTAGCACCAGGCCCAAAAGTTGTCAGAACTCCTCTAAACATATACTATTGCTATATTTGAATACTAAACAGGCAGTCACAATTGCAGTTTCCTTGCAGTTAAAAGGGACCTGATTTGAATGGTGCAGCAGGTGCATTGGCACCAGGGCCAAAGGCTCTAGGGACCTCACTAAACCCAGAGTATTGCTAAATTTTAAACTAAACAGGCAGTCACAAGTGCAGTTACCTTGCAGATAACAGGGTCATAATTTCAATGGTGCAGACAGTGCAGTGACACTAGGAGCAAAAGCTCTAGGCATCACACTAAACACCTAAAATTGCTATATTTTACTACTAACAGGCAGTCATAAGTGCAGTTATCGTGCAAACAACAGGGTCCTAATTTGAATGTTGCAGCAGGCGCAGTGGCACAGAGCCCAAAAAGTTATCAGAACTCCTGTAAAAACCTAATGTTGCTATATTTTACAACTAAACAGACAGTTACAAGTGCAGTATTCTATGAAACGTTAGAGTCAAGGTTTCAGTAGTGCAGCAGGTGTAATGGCAACGGAGACAAATGTTCCAGGCACTCCACTAAACACCGAATATTGCTATATTTTACAACTAAACAGGCAGTCACAAGTGCATTTATCTTTCAGGCACTAGGTTCATGATTTGAATGGTGGAGCAGGTGCAGTGACACCGGGCCCAAAGGTTGTCAGAACTCCTCCAACCACCCCAAAATTTTATATTTTACGACTAAATTAGCAGTCACAAGTCAAGTTACCTTGCAGGCACTGGAGAATGATTCAATGGTGCAGCAGGTGCAGTGTCACCAGGCCCCAAAGATCTAGGAACCCCTCTAAACACCAAATATTATATTATTTTACTATTAAACTCGATACCACTAGTCACTACACAATATATTACCTTTTTGTACATAAACAAGTCATAACACTTTAACAGACCTTCTGTAACTTAAATTGTACAACTACTCATCAAGCTACAACTTACAAGAGAAAACAGCTTAATAAAGTCACAGGCAAAACCTAATGCATTTTCCAATGTTTGCTGTTAATTTGGTGTAAATGCATTCAGTAGTTTTAGACTTATTAAAAGATGTCCAAATTTGTATATTTAGGGACGCATATCCTCTGAGGTCTGACAGTACCCGTGCAAACATATCTGATTGGTGGCCACCACAACCATGAAGTACTGGCAGCCATCTTGGGTCTTGACTTTAGCCGAGTCCCCCTAAAAAGCTTTAAAACAAAAGACAAGGGGGCAGGATATGAATACCCTGACCCCTTTGCCCTGGTCCAGGGATCCCACCGGGAACCTGCCAGGGCAAAAAGGCGCTTTCTTTTGACATTTTATCCACAAAATCACAACCGGATTAATGGAGGTGACGGCATCATTGATCTATTGGAGCAGAATCTGATCAGGGTCGACTGTGAAGAGGGTTTTAAATGTTATTATCTCCTGGTCAAAGCAGGGTCCATGATTCTCCCTTTTAATGACAAAAATTATGCAAATGCCCAAAATTATCTCAAAGCTCGCCCTGTTTTCCTTACTAGTATGCAAAGGTTTTACAGCCTTTTCCCTCTTTGATGGACAGTTTAACAAAAGGCCTTTGAGCATGTTTCAAGCACATTTTGGTGATGTGTTATTGATGCAGAGGAATACAGGGGCATCTCCACCAAACAAAGAAGCTCTTAATTCATTCAGTTAAGGGGAAGTACCCCTGTTTGGTCGAGATTCACCTCTCGGTAGTCTTTTTGTCTTCTTTTGACGAGGATTCATGTTTTCACAGATCTGTAGATGAAGACTCTACAGTACCAGTCACATTGCCAAAATTAAATGCATACCTCGTGGTCCTTTATGCAGCTGTCGTGTAGCATATGCATGAGGCATTTACTCCGTGAGATAGCACTTCCTAATTATCAAAATGAAAGTACTCCAGTTGGGTAGACATATTCGTCAAAACTGGGGACTCTTCTTGAAAATAATGAGGTTTAATTCTGGTCTTGGTGCTGATTTCACAAAAATTAAATCTCAGTGGAAAGCACTTAGAAATATAAACATAGCAGGGTCCCCAATTGAAGATCCACTTTAGTAAAGCACAAATGATCCTAACTTCTTGGACTTGGCAACGTCCAAGCAATTGTGTTTCATCTCCTATTCCACATTGAAAAATGATATGGAATCCTTAATACAGGTGGATTCATTGTTGGTCTATTGGAGCACAATCTTACATAAAGTGACTGTAATGAGTGGTTTCTTTCCTGTTGTCTCCCGGTGAGAGAAGAGTCTGTTGTTCTCCCTTTTAAATGCCCACGTATGAAAATGCCCAACATCTATGGCATCACTCACAAACACACTCTTAGTCATACACAGGCACTCAAACACCCACTCACAGACCCCCAAAGGCTTCACAGACCCAATCACAGATCCATGCAGGCACTCACACACATGCAGGCACTCAGACAGGCACTCACAGACACACACCGGCACTGACACACCCAATCACATTCTCAAACAGGTACTCACACACCCACTCACAGACCAACACAGACACACACACCCAATCACACACTCACACTGGCACTCTCAGATCCAATCACAGACACACACAGCCACTCATATACCTACCCTCAAAGGTCACATGCTACAGTCAGAATGAAAAATGTAAACAAACTTAGAAATTCACTGACAAAACAAAGATTACAGGGAAGTTGGAGTTAGGAAATAGAATTTTAAAAAGTTTAGACATTCACTGAAAAAATGGTTTTAGTGACATTACAGCTGGGCCCAGATTATACTCGTACAAAACCATTGAAATTCAGCTGTTATAGTTACCCGAGCTAACTATAACTTGCACCCATGCAATGCACTTCTTATGGCCTCACTTATTACATTATTCTTGATATAGTCAATGTCATCAGTGATGTCCGCAGTGATGTACTGACCATGTCATGAGTGATGAAATATGTGAGGTCATAAGCAGTGCATTGCAGGGGTGTAAGTTATAGTTAGTTCAGATAGCCAAAACTGCTGAATTTGACCTGTTTTGTATGAATGAAATGTGAGCCTAACTATAATGTCCCTGTAACCCTTGTTTTTTTCAGTGAATTTTTATGGTGTTTTTCAATTCTATTTCCTAACCATGATGGCCCCATAACCTTAGGTTTATTAAGTGAATTTCTAAGGTTTTTCAAATTCTACAAATCTAGGTTCAAAGGTGAGTGAGAAGGGCCGTCTGAGCCCTGGTCTTGCAAACACTCAGTCCAGCAATAAAATCGATATGTAATCAGGGGCATCTTAGTGAATCATTCATCGGGTATTTATTGGGCCACAATCGTGTTGGTGGGACATGCTGGGCCGGTTCAACCTGCGATAGGCAAACAGGGACTAGCAAGTGGCCTCATCATTCTTGGCCTTTGGTCTTCAAGGAGTCAGAGTAGATGGATGTCCCCCAGATGACACCAAGCAGCTTCCACAGGCATGGGGGCCCAGTGACAGCAGTCACTCTCCTGCCTCAGGAGCGTCTGCCCCAACCTGTAGCAGCCCCAGCAGCAGGTCCTAGCGCAGCATCAATGCACAGTAGCAACCAAAGGCCCCCGGCACTGCATCACCAGTGATGCCCCAGAACTAGCAACGCGGGTCCCATGGGGGAGTCTACCCTAAGCAGATTGCACCTTAGCTACACCGAGGCGAGAGCACACGGGTACGTCCATCACAACCGGCCTGGCAGGATTTTTCCAGCTCAACTGCCGGTAGGGACAGCACATAGGGCTGTCAGCCGAGCTGAGTGACCGCACGACTCCAGGATCACCTGGCTAAGCTGGGGTTCCCCTCTGTATGTCTGGCCTAGGCCCCGGTGTGTAGCACAGGCCGCGCTCAAGATGAGGTACAGCTGTCCCTCAGGCGATGGGGAGCTGCAGCAGTGCAGCCGCCATCTTGTCTGAGGATTGGCTCTCGGTTTCATTCAGAGGCATGATTTGGGGGCACCCCCTACAGGTCCAACAAGTGTAGAGGGGGTGTCCTGTGCCTCCCCCTCCTGAGACAATCGGCATAGGTGGGTAGGCTGCTGCTGTCAGGCAGGATGTTGAAGGTTGTAACTCGAGTATTGAGAGCTTCCTCAGAGCTCGATCACCATCTTGGCCACCTTAACAACTTTCTTTTTAGTATAATGTAATGGTCTGTGGACTAACATGAATAAAAGTAAGAAGGATTATGCCATTTGTGGTATCAGTGATGTCATGAATGTTGTTATATATTATGTCCTAAAGTGATGTAATATGTGCAATCATAAGCAGTACATGATGTGGGTGCAAGTTATAGTTAGTTACTAAACTATAACTGGCAAATTTCATTGTTTTCTTTTTCAGATTTTAAACTTTCATTTTTCAAAATCTAGCTATAATGACATTTTAACCTTCCTTTTGTCTGCAAATTCCAGAGATGTTTGCCCATATTCAATGTTGTGCATGTGCCCTACCTCCTCAGGGAACTTGTGCCCAACCTCCTTCGGCTGCCAGCTGCAGGGGCTTCCAACCACCCACTGTTGCCCAACCCACTACTGTGCACAGCCATAGCAATGTGAGGTTGTAAGTTGGTCCTGTGTCCAACCCCCTGCATGCTGATAATTTCCACTGTCCATGGCCCACAGCCTACACAACAACGGTTGACCACATGGTCTGGTATATGTAATTTTTATTTCAGTTTTTTTGTACCTCAGTTTCAGTACTGGTACCGCAGTGCCAAAGGGGATGTCGCTCTGGGTACCATGGTAGAGGGTGCTGAAAACAGGGCTTTGCCAACCTGAAACTATTTTGTTTTAGTTAATTTAAGGGAAGGTCCATCTGGGACCCCTCCACGTGGCCTTGGGGCCCTCCCTGCCTCCCTATGCAGCATCATGTGGCCTCGAAGTTACTTGACCTTATAAACAAGCAACTAAGTGACTTGCAATATCCTTTGAATTATAATATCTCATCCTACTTCAGCCAGAGTGGCAAAGAATCTAGGATTTAAGTAATACAATCAATTTTCCTTCCAACCGCAGGTGTACCAGTTGTTTCGTGTTTAAAGTTTCTTCAGGCCCTTATAAAGTTCCTTTATCTTTTACCACTGCATTCTATGATGATGGTGGTCCATGCATTAATTACATCTCGATTGGACTATACCACACTTTCTATCTTGGTCTTTCAGCTGGATTAGCTAGACGGCTGAAAGTGGTTCAGAACGCCACAGCTCATCTAATTTTTCAGCTGCCATGGCCTGCTTCTGAATCTGTTCATCTAAGGTCTCCTATTAGATCACTTATTTTTCTGTGGACCACCGGCGCTAGCGTACCATTTCTGTGATTTAAATATGTGCATGGTATCTGGTGGTACTGCCTGCGACATGGGTGTGGTGAGACTTGGGGCCAGTACCATGGGGCATAATATGCACTTTAGCCTAGGGACTCTGTAAAGATCTCAGAGGAAGCTACTTTGTAGGGGAGGCTGTTTTGCTGTGGAGAGTTCTGTGGAGTGAAGGGGTTATTACTACTGTACATGCGATAAGGGTGAGAAGGAAAACACCTTACTTTGCCCTCCTCCAAGACAAGATAAATAGACAAAAGAAAGTAAGGTGAATATAAGTCGAAAATAAAGTTGAGCCAGGAGTACCTTCACTTTGTAAAAACTGCCCTCACCCACAAAAAGTTTGAGCATGCTTCATCATAAGCCTGCTGCAAAATGCCTCAGGGCAGACCAGCGGTAGAGGCGGAGCAATAGGGAGGGGTAGACAATACACACAAATAAGAAAGGAAAATAAAAGGATTCTAAATAGGCGCAAACGAAGAGTGTTAAAACATGCTAAGGGATATCGTCATAACAATGTTATTCCTGGATTCCCTAGTCAGGATTAACAAAAGGTGAGAGACACCCCCGGATGGTGGTGGTGTGAGTGAGTTATGCACTCTCCATCCCTCCGTTCTGCATAGAGGTCATTGTTATGTGCAACTGTAGTGTAGTTCCTATTTTCCCTATAGGCCCTGCGCATTGGAATAACATAAACAGCAGTGTAGACGTAGAAGTGCGGTCTTCCAGGTCTCTACTGACTATGTTAGACTTAATTGGGTTTGCACCAACTAGCTCAGAGGTCACTGGAAACTTTCTTGACTGAATAGGAAGTGATCAGCTTCCCTGGCTCAGACAAGAAGGGATTCAGTTTTCCAACAACCGCATAAACATGACAACTTTGCTCCTTAGAATAAGAGTCAATCTCTAGAGTCGTGTGAAACAATAGACAGCTATTTCACTCAGTCAGTTGTGCAAGAATTACTTTCACCAGTATGCAGAGAATAGAGAGACGGCCGTTTTCAATAAAAGGTATTATTTATTGAACAGTCTTTCTTCTCATGCAAGAGAAATGAATTGCCACAATTGCAAGACTTGTTATTATAAAAAGTGCGTACAGTAAAAGGAGTATTGCGAAATAATACTGTAAAAGCATTGATATGGTTTCTTAGCCATACAATAGTTAAAATGAGTAAAATATATACATTCATATATACATTTAGCTAACGTCCTCAACTGGTGCTTCTAACTACGCCTACCCCAGTGTACCTGACCTAAGCCTAATACTTGGGAGGGAGTAATTGAGTAGCAATTTAAGTTAAGTTGGTTTTGCCAAGGGTTTGCTTCAAGAATTCTCTCTACGGGTTTAGTCAACACTGTACCTCTGGAATAGAATGTTGGAGGTCTGGTATCTCCCCTCAGGACTCGATATCCCAGTTACCCGCAAGGGTAGGCTGTAAACGCCGGAGGAGGAGGGGCAGCATCCGTGGGCTTCTCGTATCAGCTGGGCTCTGAAAGGGACAGCTGTTCTTCTCCTGTATTCACCACCACCACCGCTGTGTTTGCTTAAGGCGACGTTGGTATTATTTATACCTGGAAGGTGCCTTGTTTGACCTACGTTTTTGGACATAAGACGTCAATAAAGATGTCACTAAGAACTGGTCGTTCTTACAGTGCTCATTAGAGTTCTATTACTAATAAAAACAAAGCAAGCGGGGCTTTCCCAGGTTGCTGGGGGTTTTATCTGTCGAAAGAACTTGGTGTGTGTCTAGGAATCTAAGATAGTGGCTTCTGCTGTGTCATATACTGTAATGAGCTGCAGAGACGAGTTTCTGAAATATGGCTCTGATCGCTTATGCCATTATAGGGGTATGGATTGATTATAGCCATATAGGGGCATAAGGTCACCATATTGATCGGGGTCCTAGATAGAACACAGCACCCACTCCACAAATTTATGTCCATCAAATTACTAAAAACAAAAGCAATTAGATGTGCGTGTAATACTTCCCACCCCAAAATACATTTTGCATTTGAAATGGCGTATTTGAAATACATGAAAATATAGGTACTGTACGACTTTAAGCATAGAAATCATTCAAAAATTATAGCATATGTAATCAGTTGAACGATTTTGCGAAATAATTTACACATGAAATGTCTCTTAATACAGAAAAGAAGGACGAGACTATTTCATCACATATAAATGCATTTGCTGTAAAATGTGCTAGAGGCTGAGGTAAAGATATTTTGTCTCTAGATTTACTAAAAATAGAAGTTCTGTTCTTTATGAATAGTTCTACTTTAAGCAAAGGTATTCGTGCCAGGAAAAAAGGTAAATATTTTGAAAAGTGTTCAATTAAAAAAAAAAAAATCATGGTGAATGGGGGAATAGAGTTCCAAACGCTTTTCAGTAGTTCTTGCTGATCAAAACTGAAGGCCAAATTCAGAGTTCATGGGAACGCTGTGCGCCGGAATGCTTTTCCAAAAAATCATTGTTGTTGTTCAGGGGAGAACATCATATCAGACAGGCTCTTAAAGAATAGGTCTACATATTCAAGTGACAGTTCGACCAAGTTCGATAATGCTGTAACTTGGCAGGTGTGAGAATGATTGCTATCATCGATGTTTGAATCAGCAATGCTCACAGAAGGTCGTACCTGGGTGATGTTGCTTTCATGTATCGCTCCACTGCCACCACCTAGTCGTAGCACAGGAGTCTCAACGAATGCCGTCATCAGGATTGGTAGCTGCTGGGGACAACACGATGCATGAGCCGTTACAGGACTTAGCAAAGTATCGATAGCCATTGGTACTGCTGATGGGAGTGCAAGACAGGTGTCTAACACGCATTCTTCACCGCATAGCATACATCGAAGCACAGGTAAGATGCAGGTCTGCCATATAGGTCTGAATGAAAAAAAAACAGGTCATGTTCAGATCTCTCAGCCTGGCCAATCCAAGGACTCTAGTTATGCGGTCCCGGTAGCGTACTGCTAGGATCGTTTCTTCCATCCTTGCCGGAGTCATGTCTGTGTTAGAAAGTTGCTTAAAGAAAGGCTCTATCTGCGTTGCAGGTGTGACATGTTGGTGGCATGAAAGGTTGTTTGAAGTTCCTTCACAGGCCCCGTGTAAATTAATACCCTGGCACAAAAGTATACCGCTTAGTGAATGTTTGCAATTTTCACCACTAAGAAATACATTTTTGTTGCTGTCACTATAGCATGTGTGTGTATATGGTAATTTCCATGTTGACTTAATGTACCCTTTACCCAATCGTTCATACTGGCCAGTCGGTATATACTCAAGGCCATTTTTTAATTGGAAAGTTGTTATCGGAATTGTGATAATCCCGTGTATTATCCATTCAATGACAGGTCTTTCTGACATTGTCAATGGTAATCTCTCAAGTTTTTCGATGCTCAGGATTGTATAGTCTGCTCCTTTCTGTGCCAAGCTGATTTGTTTATCAGTAAGGTTAAAGATGGAAAACAATGACGTTGTGTTGATTAAACGCCATGGCACATAGCCTGAACGAAGATTTTGCAGCGTCCAGCCTAACTGTACAATAGAACGCAATTGCGACTGGCCATGCTGTAACATTAGCAAGTCTTTATCTATTATATTGATGGCAGATGATACAATACTGTCCAGTGAATATATTCTGGAGGACAAAGTCATTAACCCATTGTCCACAACAGATAGTGATTTTTCCAAATTAATACGATCAATTTCTCGTATTTTTTCAGCTGTTTCAATTTGAGTTATTTTCCAAGCCTCGTTGTATGCCGCATATATGCTGGCCGCTATGAAGCGTTTTTGACGCTGTTTGCGTGGTCCCATAATGAAATCACGCAAGTCAGCACCATCTTTAAGTAAAGATAAGTGTTGCTTTATTTCTGCCAGTGTGGATGATTCTAGCCATTCAAGGCACAGTTTCCCTACACTGTATGTTGTTACTATCCCTGTATGTTGTCTCTGGGAGTGTCTAGGGTCTGGTCTGGTCATTTTTAACCCCTGTGTTTTGTTCAGGAATCTATCTTGACAGTTATTCGTGTCAGTAGGCCAGAATAACCACTTTTTCCAATCAGGATGTGTTCTGTTTAGATGTAAAATTTTAGATACGTCTATTTCAACTTCTGTTGTTGCATTGTCAGGTATTGGCTTTGGAATAGACGGTTTGTTAAGCTCTTTAATCTTAGCTAGGCCAAGACAGGTTGTTTGGTGAATTGTGCCATTTAAGAACATTATTTGTTCTGGGATCATGCAGGCTCGAAATAATGCTTCTAGGCCTTGTACCTGCCAATCTTTTGTACCCCAGATGGTTTTTGTTTCAATGTTGTTTTTCCAGAAATCAAATCCAAATGTCATCATTTTTTCATAAAATGCTTCTGAATATATCAATTTAGTATTTGTGAGCATTGTCTTCAACCCTGTTTTATCCAACAGTTTATAATAATATGTTTCTGCATCACTTGTGTTAAACCCTGAGAAGTACTGGAATTTCTCATAGAATGTTTTCGAACTACTTTTAGGTGGAGTAGCACAATGTTCCCATTGGTTATATTTAAAAACATTTCTAGGTTGTGCAGATTTATGTAAGTAGTGGTCTGCGTAATGTGAAAAGCAGTACATCTGTTCATAATTAGACGAACCTTGTAAATAATCATGTTCTGTAAATTTTGATGAAAACACTAAATCCGACATCATATTATTTATACTTTCAAAATATCAATCATCAGAGAATGTACTCGGTTTTACAAAGTCACTTAATGAAACCTTGAACTGGTGTGGATATTTCAAGATCTCGACCGGGCCATATACTTCATAGTCAGTCTTATCCCACCCTACCCCGCCGGGTATTGGAATGGCTGTGACATTTACTGATGATAGTCCTCTTTTCTTGACGTGAGATGATTTGTGTGGTTTCAGGACTAAGTTGATGTTCTGACTTGCTGTGTCCATTGAACTGTATTTTCCCTCAATGAATTTTCCCAAACAAAGTATCATGATGACCCAAAGCAGGAGGAAAAATACACCTAGCCCAAACCAAAATTCTAACCATGGAGAGATTAGATAGGTTTCTTTGAGTTGATGAAAGAGTTCTGTTGCCTTTTCTTTAAAAGTCTTTGTTTCAGGCGTCACTTCAGGGTCGTTTTGATCTTCAGAAAAGGTATCGAAGTTGATGAAGTAGCCAGAGGCAGTTCTGTCAATTGTTGGAATTGTTTTCTCCATTTGTCTTTCATTAGCACATTCTGATGCCACATCATTGTAGACTGGTGTTTCATGACGAACTGTTTCAATCTGTGTTTCAAGATGCACGAGTTCCATGGAATTATTGCATAGTCCCTCTCTGTGCACTGCAGGTTTATCAAATGTGATTAGTCTTTCAGTTTGGACTTCTTGGATTGTTGCAAATTTGGGTATTCTGTTATTTCTTGGGAGTCCACTTGGCCTACTGTTGATTATAGGCCACATGTTGTGGTTTTACCAGGTCGATTGATACAACTCGGTTCTCCTTTTTACCAGCAAGAGGCGGTAGTACTACTGATCTTGTTCCGTTGATTGCCAAGACAGGTACTGCTTTTCTGTAAGAAGGCCCACATTCCTTCTTCACCGCTATTTTCTCTCTGACTAGATCCCCAATCTTTGGAATCCAGACAGGTCTTGCTGGGACAGGTGGTGTGTCTTCAGTGGTAGTTGGCTGTTGCTTTATTTTTATTTTGCTTAAGGATTTTCTTGTTTCATTCAAGTCCTGTAAAACAGCCAAACGATCTTTAATTTCAAAGTATTTATTCTTATCTTTTACCACTGAAGCCTGACTATCAAGATCCTGAATATGCATTCTAGTTCCGAACAATAGTTTGTACGGGCTGAAACCTTTTAGAGAATTTCTTGGCAAATTATTTAGACTAAGTTGGACACTTATTAAATGTTTGACCCACCCATCACCCGAACCTAATACCTTCGCCGTTAAAGATTGCTTTATGTCTCGGTTTTTTCTTTCCACTACACTGTTCCCCTCAGGGTGTGATGGACAAGAGAATCGCAACCCAACTCCCATACTGGCCATGGCCTCCTTATAAGCTCGAGAGCTGAAAGCAGGACCCTGGTCAGAATGGAACATGGCAATTGCGTATGTGCCGATAAAGACTTTGCAGATCTTTTATTACAGTGTTGGCGTCAGCCGAGCCCTGGGGCCACATTTTCTAAGTGAATGTAGTCTTAAACAATTAATAGGACGCTGGATTGCATATAGACAGCATTAACCCTGCCTATAAATGGTAACTGGGCAACAGACTGGACCGGTTCATTACTGCGATCTCTGTCACAGTCGGGACAGTTCTTTACATATTTATAGTGGTGCAGGCTCATCTCCGGCCACCAGTACTCTGATTGTAATTCAGTCAGAGATTCCTTCATCTGTTTGTGCCTTGGATCTTCACCCATGTGTGCGTCTGCTATTAATAACTTTGTCCGGTTCGTGTTTGGAATTACCCTATCCCCCACTCCAGGGATTCGAGCAAAAGGAACCGAGTTTGCATCAATTACGTATGCATAATTGAGTGGATAGTTCACAAGTAGTGCTGCACAGTCGCTTTTTAAGGACGTTTTTACTGCCAGCATGGTTTGCCCGTCTATGTATTTTTCTGAACGCTTTTTTGTGGCTACGGAAGCCGGTTAAGTTGCTTCCGCTGTGGCTGTAATAGCCAATGAATTCCCTGCAACGTGAACGCCATCACGTTGATGACTCAGAGTGTGTATCACATGAGTCTTTTGTAGTTCTTTCTGTAAGAGAACTATCTGTTTCCAAAGCATTTTATGCTTGATTGTGGCACCTGTGTCATCTTTGTAATTATTTTGAACCCAGCTCTGTAAATCATTATTGTAAGAATTGACGCAAAAATGCGAATCGCACACGATTAGTGTCGGGAATTCACGTTATGCATTTTCAAGCGCCATCTTTAAAGATCTAATTTCAGCTCGCTGAGCCGAACATTTTCTCAATGATTCAGTTTTTGTTATTTTCGGTCTGAATTTACCGCAGAGCCAGCGACCTTTAACAATCGCACAGGCTGCATCGTAGGATTTATTTTCTACGTTGTAGTGCTGTACAAATCTGTCTGTGTAGATTATACAGGAGTATTGTTGTAGAGGAAGAATTTCGATTGGCAGAGGATATTGGCAGAGGCAGATTCTTTGCCTGCCACCAACAGGAAATGCTATGTGTGAATGGACAACATTAATGCTGTATTGTCAGCTGTTTTAGAGTTATTTTACTCGTTTTTCTTGTGATTTTAAAATTGTACTTTTTCACTCTGTGTTTGCAGACAGCATACCCCTAGGCCACCTGCACACATTTTCGCCACCATTTGAGGCTTTTAGCTGCCGTTTTTGAGCTAAATTGGGGTTAGGGAAATCTTCCCACGGCGGCCATCTTGAGTGTGCCCAGAGTGTTGTGAGCGCTCTAGTGGTACATATAAAAGGAGCCCTGTGACAGTGCTCACGAGATTCTTTGCCTGCCACCAACAGGAAATGCTATGTGTGAATGGAGAACATTAATGCTGTATTGTCAGCTGTTTTAGAGTTATTTTACTCGTTTTTCTTGTGATTTTAAAATTGTACTTTTTCACTCTGTGTTTGCAGACAGCATACCCCTAGGCCACCTGCACACATTTTCGCCACCATTTGAGGCTTTTAGCTGCCGTTTTTGAGCTAAATTGGGGATAGGGAAATCTTCCCACGGCGGCCATCTTGAGTGTGCCCAGAGTGGTGTGAGCGCTCTAGTGGTACATATAAAAGGATACGGTCACCCTATCGCGCTAGCGGTCGTGTTTGCGGAAGAGCCGTCCCTAGCGCCGGAGTCTCGCCTGAGTC
Source organism: Lissotriton vulgaris (assembly GCF_964263255.1). Classification (NCBI taxonomy): domain Eukaryota; kingdom Metazoa; phylum Chordata; class Amphibia; order Caudata; family Salamandridae; genus Lissotriton; species Lissotriton vulgaris. Next base: position 507,281,146 of record NC_141694.1, read on the forward strand.
AGCCCGTCTGCGCTCGTCCGCGCTCCGACGGGCTCTGGGCTCTGGCAAGTACTCTATACATCATCTGTGAGTACGTTGTTTCTGATCTACTGTATTGCATTATGGTTCTTTCCTATTCTGCTGTGGAATTACATTCATGGCGCCGCTTTGCTAGCAAGACCTGCTCTGTATGTACATTGCCCTTCCCCAAATACAAATGTCACCAATGCGGTTTCGCTCTCGGAATACCAGTGAGCTGCAGATCGCTTAAGCGCTATGTCAGACGCAGCAGGCCTGTTAAGTCCAATACTGTCTCTTCACATTCCTCTTTACATTTTTGGAGTATTAATTGTAGATCTCTCCCACAACACAAATATAGCATCTGTGACTTCATCACTGATGAACAACTGGATGCTGTGTTTCTTACAGAAACCTGGTTGCATGACAGCTCTGGCCCCGATATTGCCGCTGCAATTCCCCCTAATTACGTCATCGTAAGAAAGGACAGAGTTCTAGGCAAAGGGCGGGGGGGATAGCCATGATCTTCAAATCTAAGTACACCTGTAAATTTGAAGACATTCCTTTCAAAGGTTGCGAGGCAGCCCTTTTTAGGCTAACTATTAACCCTCAGTTCACAATGACAGGTCTATTAATCTATCGCCCTCCTGGGAATGCTAATCCCTGGGTTTCCTCTTTGCCAGATTTCCTGGCCCCCTTGCTGCTTAGAGCAGCCAACTTTTCGATTCTAGGGGACCTAAATATCCATCTCGAAGATTCCAACAGTACGTCCACTAAACAGCTTATTTCTACTCTCGAGGTTTTTAACATTCAACTCTTGAACTCTGCCCCTACACATCTTGCTGGTCACTTATTAGATCCCATCCTGTCAAATCTACAGTTGGACTGCTCTCAGAAAGCACGCCCAATAGAATGGTCTGACCACTTTGCTGTTCCTTTTTCATTGGATATTACCAGGACAGCATTACAGATCGGAAAGGAAATAGATAAACGGACACTTGGGGGAAAATTAACATGCCAGAACTTAATAAACAATTATTAAGGACACTTCCTAACACCGACCTATCTATCTCTGCACTAAATTGTGCAGTTGGTCAGTGGTTAAATAATGCTGTTGATTCCACGCGTCCCTTGAAATATAAGAAAACTATGCCTCATCATCCACCTGCACCTTGGTTTTCCGACAAGCTTAAGTGCCTTCGCACTCAATGTAAGATTTTAGAAAGGAAATGGAGGCGCAATTATTCTCCTACACGCAAAGTAGCTTACAGAGAAGCTCTGAAGGGCTATCATAACAGCTGCAAAACAGCCAGAGCAGACTATACTAAAAAAATAGTTTCAGATGCACAAAACTGCCCTAAGGTGCTCTTTTCAGTTGTAAAAAAACTGACAGGAGCGGACTCTATTCCTACGCCTCCCGCGCTTGACAAGGTTCAATGCCAATCCTTAGCTGACTTTTTTGTTAAAAACGTCGACTTGATCTATGATCTTTTTACCCCGCCACCGATGGTAACACCTTTTGCATCTGACGCTGTGCAGTCATCTGCTAATGTTGACAACGTTGCCAAACTCTCTGTATGGCAGCCATTAGACAATTGTTCCTTTTCTTCTTGTCTAAATAGTGTGCGCTCTGGCTCTCCGTGCGATGCACTTCCGGCTAAAATACTCAAACAATTAGATCCCTCCACCCATCAGATTTTTGTTAAATTGTTAAACGCCTCACTTACTGAGGCATATGTACCCCAGCCATGGAAACACGCTATGGTAGTGCCCTTGTTAAAAAAGTCTGGTGCTGATATCTCGAATCTTGCCAACTTTCGTCCAATATCCCTGCTACCCATCTTCTCTAAAGTGTTAGAGAGACACATTAATACCCAGCTCACTGAACTGGTGGAAAGTTCTGGTTTCTTACATTCCTCCCAGTCGGGTTTTCGGTCCTGCCACTCGACCGAGACAGCCCTTCTTAGGGTGACAGAGAGTCTCCCACACGGTGTCGACCAGGGTGAAACTATGGCGCTCATCCTGTTGGATTTGAGCGCAGCTTTCGACACCGTGTCACATTCCATCCTTCTTGACTCTCTGCGGTCACTCGGCGTGACTGGTAGGGCCTTAGCCTGGGTGGCCTCCTTTCTTGGCGAGCGAACCTTTCAAGTTTTCTCCCCTAAGGCGGCATCAGCGCTCTGTTCCTCAGCACGGGGTGTCCCCCAGGGGTCCATACTTAGCCCCCTATTATTCAATCTTTATGTAAAACCCTTGGCTAACATCGTAGAGCAGGCGGGGCTGACCCTGTTCTCTTACGCTGATGACACCCAGATCGTCTTCTCCCTATCAGGGCGAGACGAGAATAACCCCTCTGCACTAAAGTCGGGCCTCATTCTTGTGGCGGACTGGATGCAGAGGAACTGTCTCAAACTGAATGGGGAGAAGACAGAGGTGGTCATTCTGGGGAAAAATAAGAACCTCTGGGGCCCTCAGCATTGGCCAAATGAGATGGGTGCACTTCCTGTACCCACACTTGCTGTACGTAACTTGGGCGTTCAAATTGACGACAAGTTAACAATGAAGCAGCAGGCCACTAAGGTCGCAGCAACCTGTTTTTCTACTCTCAGGTGGCTACAAAAGATCTTATGGATGCTTCCCATTCCTTCCCGTAGAACGGTTGTCCAAGCATTGATAACATCTCGCCTGGACTATGGCAACATACTATATTTGGGTGCTGATGTAGCCACTGTTAAAGTATTGCAGGTTGTACAAAATGCAGCCGCGCGACTCTTGAAGAATGTCCCTAGAAGAACTTCTGCATTATCTGACTTGCATGATCTTCATTGGTTGAAGATCTCCAGCCGCATAAAGTTTAAGGCATTATGCTACATGTTTAGGATCAAGCGAGGCATTGCACCTACTTACTTACAAAAACTGGTGCAACTTTACAGGACCAAACGTACCTTACGATCCTCGGAAATTGGCAATTTCTCTATACCAAGATTTAAGCTGGCAAGGATGGGGGGACGTTCCTTCTCCTATCTTGGTCCCAAATATTGGAATGCCCTGCCCACTGCCCTTAAATTAGAGACCAGTCTTCTTCGTTTTCGCAGAGCACTGAAAATGCTGTTGTTCACATAAGTAGTTGGTTCCTGTATGCTGGCTATCTGATATCTTCTTCTCCAGTCTGCCCCTAGCGCCGGGAAACCCACTGTGGGTAGCTGTGCGCGGTAAAAGTTTAAATAAATAAAAATAAATAAATAAATATTCTTTTTCATAAGTTAATTCATTCAGTTTTTTCATGTGCGGGGCAAAATAGTATTTCACGTCTTCCGCAGCAAGAGAATCTTCCCACTGTATCCATTTCGGATCCAGTGACACTGTAGGCAGGTTTACTGGGCTGAATAGTGCCTCGAAGGCGGATTCTGCTGTGAGGACATTGATCCTTTTGCCATGTGCTAGTTCTCGTTCTTTCGCTATAGCAGTTTGCACTGCCTTCACAGTATTCTCTGTGAGACTGAATGTTTTTTCTGCTTGTGTGTACAAATGGGATTTGTAAGCTATTGGTACCGATTCTTCCTCATTAGAGGTCAGGTACGTGAATCCGCATCTTCCTGGGATGACTCAGATTACAAGAATTCATGTATTGTCACGTGTGTCTAATTGTGTTTTTGCTAACATCTCTGTTTGCAGTGATCTCAAAATTTCTGTGTGTTTTTGAGTCCAGTTCAGTGGTTTAAAATCAGGTTTAATTAGTTCGTAGAGAGGTTTAACCCTCTTCGCATAATTTAGAATGTAAGTTCTTCCGAAATTCAGGAAGCCTAGAATTGATTGTAAGTTCTTCAGCGTTTTTGGTGCTTGGAGTACAGCGCACTTCTCTAAGAAGTTTTCCGCTAGGCTTTTTCCTTCACTTGATAATTCGTATCCTAAAAATAAGACTGTCAGATGGGCAATTCGAGACTTTTTAAAGTTGAATTTGTAACCCTCTGCAGCGAACCCAAGTATTATGGTGTTCACCCTTTTCAAGTGAGTCTCCAAGTCGTCGTCTGTGAGATAGATGTCATCGACATAAGATACTGCCTCATCATCATATATTTGCAGTAACTCTGTTACTCTGGCTGAGAATATTCCTGGGCTGTTCTTGAATCCCTGTGGGAGCCTACAGACATTTTTCTGTGACCCCATTATTGAGAAAGCGGTCAAGTACCTGCTTTCTGGTGCAATATTTTGACAAAAGAATCCATTAGATATGTCTAATGTTGTTTTATATTTTTTGCGAACTATGTTATTCATTAGTGCAGCACTATGCGAATTTTGTACTGCCAATGTTTTGCAACATGAGTTTAGGTGTCTGTAGTCTAAAACTAGACGATATGAATCGTCCGGTTTGGAGACAGGAAACAAAGGATTGTTCATTTGAGAGGTGCATGTTTCAATCACCCCCTGGTATTCAAGCTGATCTAAAATCTCCCTGACCTGTTTTTTAGCTTCTTGCTTAATTGGATACTGCCTTTGTGCAGTCGATTGACTTTATAACTGGATTTTGTGAGGAGGAGAGTCCTCATCCCATCCTACATGATTTGTATATAATGCTGGTGACTGGGCTACTGCCCATTTCCTCGCATGTATATATTTAGTGTGAATCGGAATGTGATTCGAGAAGGCAGGCATAATCATTTCTTCGCCACGAGGGCACTCCCTGACAAACTCCGGGGGCCAATCCTTTTCAGCTAGCAGGATGTCATAGCGTTTTGAGAGTTTATCCCAAAATAGACCCCTTATTTTCCTAGTCTTATCTCCCTCTATAAGCAGTGGTGTTATTTCGTATATCTTATGAGGTTCGCTAACTCTGGTGTCGGCAGTTTCTACTTGAATGTATTCATTCGTGCCCACTGTCTCCAGATGACTCATCAGGATCTTGCGAGCTATGGTGATTTCTGCTGCACTGCCTAGCATTGTCTGTGCCCACTCCCCGTTTTTCAGCTGTGTCCTCAGTATTCTCAGCATGTTCCATTACTCTAATATTGGCTACCTTCTTTCTTGGAAAATGTGATTTTTTTACTTTGAGCAGGTTCCTTGTCTTTGGACTTGGTGTGCTCTCCTGGGTCTGACCGTCCTCTTCTTTCCGATTACTGCGAAAAAGATCGAGAGGGACGTGTATCAATACTTTGATATCTATCAGGCTTCTTCAAGTTATCCCTATTTCTAAGGTTATATCTTTTCTCAGAGGGCTCCCTCTGGGGAGACTGGTGTTCTTGAGTCGGAGTTCTTTCCCTCCGCCGAGGAGACCTTCCTCTGGACTGGAAAACTTTTTCCTTGGGAGTGGATTGTTTATTTCCATCCCAGTTCTTTTTAGGAGTGTTTGAAATATTTTTAATAAATAATTTTTCAGGATTTTCGAGTAGTTGGGGTTTTACTGGTTTCCCACCCAAACTATCTCTACCTAATTCTTCATAAAATTTTTCTATAATTCTGGCAAGCTCAATTGGTTGATCTGTTATATCTGTTTCCTTCAATTTCTGGCGGATCGCCACAGATGCTGCTTCTCCTTTTATATTGGCTAGTAATATAGCCGAGACCTGCTTGAAGTCTTTCAGTAATTTCATACCAAGAGTTAAAGCAGGTTCTGGACCTTATTCATTCTGAATCTGTTTTAGCACATCTGGTATTACCGCCATTGACGGAACACCGTGTGTTTTTGTGTAAATGGAAGCAAAGACTGTACCCCAAGTGTCACAGTCCTCCACGTGTGGTGCGACCCCCATTGGAAGGCAGATGGTCAGAATTCTGTGTTTCTCAATAGGGGTAGTATTCGGAAATATTGCCTCTATTTGAGTAATTTTCTGCGCTAACCAGAAGGGAATTTGTTCCCGTTTTATGGGTGTTTTACCAAGACATGATTGTATGTTCTGTGGTGTAATTTTATTTCTGTTCCCCTGATGAGGGGTCAGCTGTGGAACATTAACAGCTGTTTGGACTGTTGCAGTTCGCATTACATATTGGACTAATTGTCTATGTATTTTAATTAAGGTTTTTAGCTGTGCTAAAATTTCTTCTTTAGACATTTTATCAATGTCCGGATGTGGTGTGTAGCTGGCTAGAACCGGCCATGTTGCTCCTGGTCTACCTAGTGGACCGAGCCTGGTAACATGATCATTGTGTTTTAGGGCGCCTTTAAACCAGAGCAGATGCTCTTGGTATTTTAATGGGATCTCAATCTCATCGAAAGGAGCGTATTCATCCGGTGGATCCTCTATTTTGTAATAGTGGAACTTGCGTGTTGCAGCGTTTGCCGCTGGAAATTTTTTCCATGAATAGAATGCCTCTGTCTGCCGGTATTCATGTGCCTCTATCATGAAGACGACTGTGCCACCTTGTGTGGTCAGTCCATTTTCTATAAGTTTTAACGTTATAGTTTTTCTTATGTTGACCGAGGTGATTATTGCACCCGGTTCATTAACACCGGCGTCCCGTTGATTCGCATCTACTGCGGCTTCAGCGGTCCCATTGTCTAGTACTGACATTGTATAAATGAAAGTTTTTCAGAGCAGGTCTCCAAGGAGACAAAGATGAGGTGCACAATATTTTGGAACACTGTATCCTTCAACGTTGAATGAACCAGAGCTTTACATAGGAATCTCTTCCTACTAAGTTCGGGCGGATTTTAACCTTTCACCCACTCCAGACGTCTATTGGAGTATTTACGGTAGAAAGGGTCTGTGTGAAAAAGCACGACTGAGTTACTCTAACAACTTGCGTTAGTTTTATCGCCTTACCAAACGTTGGGCGCCATGTAGTGTAGTTCCTATTTTCCCTATAGGCCCTGCGCATTGGAATAACATAAACAGCAGTGTAGACGTGGAAGTGCGGTCTTCCAGGTCTCTACTGACTATGTTAGACTTAATTGGGTTTGTACCAACTAGCTCAGAGGTCACTGGAAACTTTCTTGACTGAATAGGAAGTGATCAGCTTCCCTGGCCAGGAGGGATTCAGTTTTCCAACAACCGCATAAACATGATAACTTTGCTCCTTAAAATAAGAGTCAATCTCTAGAGTTGTGTGAAACAATAGACAGCTATTTCAATCAGTCAGTTGTGCAAGAATTACTTTCACCAGTATGCAGAAAATAGAGAGACAGGCGTTTTCAATAATAGGTATTATTTATTGAACAGCCTTTCTTCTCATGCAAGAGAAATTAATTGCCACAATTGCAAGACTTGTTATTATAAAAAGTGCGTACAGTAAAAGGAGTATTGCGAAATAATACTGTAAAAGCATTGATATGGTTTCTCAGCCATACAATAGTTAAAATGAGTAAAATATATACATTCATATATACATTTAGCTAACGTCCTCAACTGGTGCTTCTAACTACCCCTACCCCAGTGTACCTGAACTAAGCCTAATACTTGGGAGGGAGTAGTTGAGTAGCAATTTAAGTTAAGTTGGTTTTGCCAAGGGTTTGCTTCAAGAATTCTCTCTAAGTGTTTAGTCAACACTGTACCTCTGGAATAGAATGTTGGAGGTCTGGTATCTCCCCTCAGGACTCGATATCCCAGTTACCCGCAAGGGTAGGCGGGAAACGCCGGAGCTGGATTTTCTCGGCAGGAGAAAAGACAGCGTCTTTCTCAGCGCGTCAAGGAGGAGGAGGGGCAGCGTCCGTGGGCTTCTCGCATCTGCTGGGCTCTGCTCCTGTATTCACCACCACCACCGCTGTGTTTGCTTAAAGCAACATTGGTATTATTTATACCTGGAAGGTGCCTTGTTTGACGTACGTTTTTGGACATAAGACGTCAATAAAGATGTCACTAAGAACTGGTCGTTCTTACAGTGCTCATTAGAGTTCTATTACTAATAAAAACAAAGCAAGCGGGGCTTTCCCAGGTTGCTGGGGGTTTTATCTGTCCAAAGAACTCGGTGTGTAATCTAGGAATCTAAGATAGTGGCTTCTGCTGTGTCATATACTGTAATGAGCTGCAGAGACGAGTTTCTGAAATATGGCTATGATCGTTTATGCCATTATAGGTGTATGGATTGATTATAGCCGTATAGGGGCATAAGGTCACTATATTGATCGGGGTCCTAGATAGAACACAACACAACTAGTCAATGGAAAAGTACGACCATCTGTAGAGAACGTGGGCAGGGGTCTGCAAAAATGACATCTCATTCTCTCGCTCCTTAGACTTGCTTCATAAAGATGCATCAGAAAGATGTTGCAGATTAACAGATCTCTAAAAATGCAAACATTGTCAAGGTATTGTGTTTACTTGTGGGTGAAACATTCCGGCATAACCCACCGGATCAGGCTGCAGAAGAAGTTCTAACCAGCGAGAATTTACTAGTGTTTTGCAAACATTTTTTTCCCCGTGTGGGATTCTGCTGTATTTGCAACGTTCGAGGACAGTTCACAAATAAGGCAATTAGGAAACAAAATATATGTTTATTTACACTCGTATGCAGATCTGTCGAAGCATGGCGAGCACTCCATTTCAGTCTGCTACGTGTGTCTAGTCGAACTGATGCTGGCTCTGACTCTGAGTCCATGTGCTTTGTTGTCTGGAAACTCCACAGCCCCTCCTGCCCTCAGCAGCAGCCTATCATGATGCACGCAGCTCTACACAGCTGCTCCACTCACTGTCCCTCTTGAACTCTTGCACTGGTGGCTGCTTTTGTTACCTGCTGCTTCTGGGTGGCCTGTGCTGCCGTACTCTAAACTCCTGCTGGTTTGACAGCCCCTTCTTGCTTTCAGCTCTATACTAACTCCGAGTTGATGTTAGCGCTGACTCCATGTGCTCCGTTGCCTGGAGACTCCCCAGCCCCTCCTGCCATCAGCAGCCACCTATCACGGTGTCCCATTTAGGACTGACACCCCCAGCAAAGAGATTTGCCACGCCCACCGCGCTGCATTTATGACCCCGACCGGATCACTCACAGTGTGTGTAAATAACATTTAGAAAAAGAAAGAAAAAACACCATGATCCACAACAAGGTAGAGCAGAAGGGGCCGGGGAGTTTGTCAAGACCGACAGTGAGAGAGAAGCAGGGACTTTACACCAGGGAGAGCATGAAGAGGAAAGGGAGGGACTATAGGCAATGGGACAACGGGCGAATAAGAAGCATTTATTACAATGCAATAGGACTCGCATTTGCGCAAGACCTATTGCATTAGAAACAGGAGTGCGGGCATGCGAGAAGGCACAAACAGGAGTGTGGTGGGGGACCAGAAGTCATGCACTGCGGGAGGGGGGCCAGTAGCCATGGAAGGATACTAATGATGACATGGCCGTCGTGAGGAGGGACTAACAGGCCTGAAACCAATCGGAAGGCAGCATTTAGGACCTAAATCAATTAAAAAGATGGACAGAGAGTGGGCGGAGAGTTGGCGGAGCTTCCACGAAGCTTCCACGCTATAATTAATACTTTATACCTCGCAAAGCGAACAATACATGCGCTGCAACGCTAGGCGCGAGGACAGTGCCGGGTAGCTCAGGTTTTGGGCTACATGGCACTGTCCTCGCACCCCCCCCCCGTATCTTGATGACAGATTTTAGTTTTACCGCCCAACTAGAGCTCTCTGGTGTCTATCTGGTGCCTTGGCAGTGGTGCCAAGTGCCAGGCGAGTGAGAAAGGGTGGCTGCTTCTCTTACCTGGATAAAAAGGCTTGGAACCAGCGTACAGCGGATCTTTGCACTCCCAAGTCAGAATCTTTATTTCGCAACAAGCTGGTTGTCCACCACGCCCTAAATAAACGTCACGTCTGGTTTTGCTGTTATTCTACAAACACTCAATGCCAGGACACTCCTAGGAAAAGCTGTGCATTTTACAAAGAAACATTCTTCATTCATTCATTAAGACCATTGGTACTTTATCCCAAATACATGCACTTACTTAAAAAAAAACATGATTGGTGGAAGCGGAAATGTGGTTGTTTCGAATTTACAACTAGTAAGGACGTTGCCATTACATTTGTCTTACTTTTTTGCCTATCAACTTAGAGGTGGTTGCTATAAAAGTAAAGTGTATAATGCAAAGTAAAGTTAATCTATTTGATCGATCATGAAAGTTGATGAGGATTAACTGGAGTGAAATGCATTGATCCTTCAACTTTGATTGCGAAAGTGTACGTCATTTAATTAACAAAAAGTGGCAAAGAAGAGACGGAGAAGAATTAAATCCTGTCAGAGTGATATTAATTTTCCACTGACATAAATGTGAATAGGCTGTCAGATTTCTTTTTTATAGTAAATATGTAAAAGTGGATTTGTAGTCATCTGGTTGGTACCGGATTCCATTTCAGGAGACATAATTGTCTTTCTAACGTTAAAATCACATGTGCCATCTTCATAGTATTTCTTTTATACATTATATCGCTTGCTTGACCTAGCCAACGATGGCAATATTAGGCATAATTCAGCTCTATTTATAGACGTTAACTTATGCGTATGGAAATACAATTAAAAGATATGTGTACGTCTTTCTAATTTGTTTTGAATTATTTTTTAGAAATATATGCTACAATGCCTATTTTTCTGAATCTGTTATGGAGTATAATGTAAAGACAGGCACCGTTATGGGTCGCATGTTTTTTCTTTGTAGTGAAGTTGAATGCTAAAATACTCGGATTTTTTTTAGTAATCAGCATTGTGCTAGTGCTACATTATTTTTTTGAATACGTTGAATAGGTTAAAGAGTTCTTATTTTATTTACTGTGCATCTGTTATATACATAGCCATGCTTAAATACATCTTGAAATGTTCAAAGGCTAATATTCTTCTGAAAATAACCATTTAGGTGCCAGAAGGGAATATTTAACTCTAGCCTCTCAAAATGCACGAAGAATTTGGAGTTCATTGTAAGACGGGAAATGTCCTTAAACGATAATACATGGTCCACAAAAAGAATCCAATTATTGTTTCCTTTTCACAATTGAGCATTTGGAATTAAAGATGTGTAATTTGTTTCTAATTGGTTTCGCGTTTTAACTCTCACCAACAAAAATAAGACTCGGGTATGAGAAATTTCCCCAGAGAAAGACATAGAATTTATAAGGCAGTCCATATTTTACTTTGATTCTTTGATATGTCAAAAGGCTCCTCCAATCATTAATAAACTGAATCAATGGACAAAGGTTAACTAAACTACTTGCTTTCAATCGCTTCCAACTGGCTCCATTTCACTAACTGCTTTTGTAAATAATTTCGTGTTTGCATAGCTCTCTATGCCGCTTTTCAGCCATTCAAAAGTTTTGATTTGAACAATGTAAACTACATTAGGGGCAGGCAGTCCAAGGAAGCAGGACTGGATCAAAAACTCTACAATGCTGTGAAACCCCTTTGCTTGTCAGTGATTTGGAGTTGTATGATAGAAACACTAATGGTTTTACCACGCTTGCCTCTACCACCCAGCCCAACTACGAATGTGTCTTAACCAAGCATTCCTTTACCATGAAATTTCCACGCATAACTACGAATTCCGTTATCACGAAATTTGGTGGTATACGCATGAATGGTAAAGGGGTATGTGTGGCTAAGGTCGCCTCTACCCCACCTCCACCCTGACCACCCCACCACCCCTGCCCCTGTGCTGTCCCTTAAACTACCCCAATCCATTCCACTGCCCTAAAGCCTACCCGACCCCAACACTAAAAACTAGCCCTCCTACCCCTCCCACTGCCCTTAGGCCTAAAACCCTACACTAGCCCGACCTCTCAGCCCCCTGCCACCCCTTAAACCACCCCAACCCCTTCTATTGCCCTAAAACCTACCCTGCCCCCACTCTAAAAATTAACCCAACTACCCATTCTCCTCCCACAGCTCTAAGGCCTAAAACCCTGCCCACTAACTTGCACTACCCCACCCCCTGCGCTGTCCCTTAAACTACCCTAACCCCTTTCACTGCCCTAAAACCTACCCGCCCCAGCCCTAAAAACGACCCCAACTACCCATTCCCCTCCTACTGCCCTAAGGTCTAAGACCCAACAGTACACCTCCCCCGCGCTGTCCCTTAAACAACTCCAAACCCTTCCACTACCCTAAAACCTACCCCAACCTGCCCTAAAAACAAACCCAACTACCCAGTCCTCTCTCTCTGCCCTACGGCCTAAAACCCTGCACCCTGACTTACACTACCCTGACCCTCCCGCCCCGCCCTGCGCTGTCCCTTAAACTACTCCAACCCCCTCCACAACCCTGAAATCCACCACAATCCTCCACGCCCTAAAAATTACCCCAACTACCCATTTCCCTCCCACTGCCCTAAGGCTTTAAACCCTACACTACCCTGCCCCCACCCTGTGTTGTCCCTTTAACTACCCCAACCCCTTCCACTACGCTAAAACCTACCACGATCCCTACCCTAAAAACCAACCCAACTACCCCTTCCCCTGCCACTGACTTAAGTCCTAAAACCCTGCACATTAACTTGCACTACCCCAACCCCCACCACCTTGCTCTGTCCATTAAACTTCCCCAACCCCTTCCCTAAAACCTACCTGACCCCTCCCAGCCATGCAAAAATAAAACCCAGCTCACTTATCTGACTGGAGTGTCTTTCTCCTTCAGTCCTCCAGCAGCTAGACCATGCACTGCCTTAACCATGCATATGTGTGGTTATGGCATACGCGTGGTTAAGGTAAGTGTGGTAGAGCGTGCATAGTCTGAACACTTGTGTTTCAGACTGCGGTGTTTCTAATGTTTCCCGTGATCTAGAAATGCCCTCAAGTGGTATTTTTTGAGATGGAAAAGTCCTTGTCAGGCGAAGAGAAAGCATCTCCCTTTTCTATGGATGTGTAGATGTCCTGTCTTTTGTGTATGAACAGCCAATGCTGTGAGAAATTTGTTGCAGTGGGATGGTGAATTGATGATAGAGGTTTTATCTGCTATAACCTTAAAGACAGTGGACAATATGTGGGTGTGTAATTGTCTTCTGAATCACAGTATACCTTCACATTTTAGAATCTACTGAGGCAGGGAAGTTCTAGATGGTACAATAAATTAAGATTGGCTTTAGAAGTGCAGGACATAGGCCTGAAAGTTGCTTTCTGAGACAATAAAACCTTAATCAGGTTTTACATAGATATGAATTTGAAGGAATGAGAATAACTTTTGTCCTACTCACAATGACTTGTACTGCAACCTTTCTTTCATCTGAAACCAGTGAAGTTCTCAATATAGGTGTGACGTGGCCAGTGCAGAATAATCCAAACATGGAGTGGTTCTGTGGATTTGAGGTTTCTGGAATATTCTCATGAACATATATTTTGCATTAGTTGACACAGAAATACAATATTATTTTTACTAGCATCTAAACAACGATTTTTTGGATCTCATTTTTATTTTGTATTGGTTCAGCTTGAAATTCAAGATGCATGTTATCCTTTCCCGGTTCTTTATCCCTTGACCTCTCGGCTTTTAAAAAACACAAATCTTCATATTCTCATGAAAACTTTAATGCAAACTAAACTCGTGACACACCCGGTCAGGAGGAACATCTTCCTTACTACTCATGGTCAACTGAAAGTATCCAAGGAATTTGGAGTAGGAAATCTAAAGGATCTGGGGGCATATTATCAAGGGGGTTTATCTCCGCTTTTTTGGCTTTAAAAGCCAAGAAAGTGGAGATAAAATTATCTCCCTATTACCTAGCTGTCGCTAACACCAGTTAGCCACTGCTAGTAGGAGATAGCGACCATCTTGGGCCCCGCTTTGCATGTCAGTGATATTTATCACTAATGACATGCAAAGTGGGCGTGCCAAGATGTTAGCGAGTGGAAACAATACCAGGTAATACCAAGGTTTATCTGCAATATAAAACCGCCGCAGGGCGGCGATACATTTTTGTCTCTAACCAAGCAATAGCGATAATTATCGCTATTGCTTGGTAATTTGCCCCTAGTTATAGTGCTCACATTTCAGTTAAGGAATAGACATAATTAGTAGACAAACTTCCACTAAAGAAAGAAAAGAGACAATCAGTCTTTAAATCTCTTTCGAAATTTTGTTAGCAAAGCACAAGGTCAAATCCCGAAGAAAATCAGCATTTACGCATCATATTTCCACCAGCCTGCTGATTTCTTCCCCGTGTGTATGCTTGTTTAAACTACATAAAGCTGGGACATGACTGGCAGAGAAAATACAATGGAACAGACTGCAGTTTAGTTTATTTGTGTATGCTTTTTTGCTCTTCATCGCTCCTTTTCACTAAAAACCACCATGTTATCCTCAAAGTAGAGAAATCCCAACCAAACCTGATACAGATGAAAACTCAATCGACCCTTAATCTGGACCATTTACCAACATCCGTTTAGTTTCAAGAGCCTCCCATTGGCGACACTCTGGTCATCTTTCTTTCACTGTGAAACTTCCAGCCTCATTTATCTCTAAGTTACAATCAATATCTGGTTACTTAACTAAGTTAATCGCCTCTGCATCTTAGGTTAATATTTTATGGCAAATATTTACAAGTATCCTGTCCTAACCACTTCCTAATGAAACTTTGATTATTGCAGTTATCACGATGGAAAGTTTATTTGCCTATGCATGTTTTAGTTTTGACATTTCTTTAAATAATAAGCATTAAGAAAGAAAACTATTAGGCCAGATCATGTAATAATGGCAAATTATATTGCAGATACTTTCGACAGTGGGCCAGTATTTTCAGTGGATATGTGGAAAAGCCCAAGTGTGCGCATGCCAACCTTGTGAGCAAAAAAGTTATAAAACATTTTATCATTAAAGCAAAAATACATACAGGGCACATTTTCTAAACAGAAAAGTCACAAAAGAGCAAATTGGTGTCCTCATGTCAGTAAATACATAAAAAAACACACAATCACGCTAAATTACAAGCTATGCACCAACAGCCACATGCATCAACGATATTTGCATTCGCAAACGGTGCGAATCGCTAAAATCGGCCGTTTGCGAATGCAAAATCATGTTTTTGGATGCGTCATTTTTTTAGTAATTTCGCAATTTTGCGAATCGCAAATACGTTTTGCGAATTCCTAAAATATTCGCAATTCTTAAGGAATCGTATTTTGAAGGTGCAAAACTGCATGCTTCAAAAATCGCAATTTGCGATTCCTTAAGAAATCGCAAATTGCATTTCTTATATTTAGAAGCCCTCTGACCAGGTGGTAATTTTTGGCACATTTTGAAAATCAGGTGAAACTCATTTGTACTGTATAAAAGGTGTGTGATAATGCACTTTAGACCTTTCCACAATGGCTGCTGTGATAGCATTTGCACGTCGGAGGAGGTTACGAGCTGCTGCAAGGGGATGAAGGATGATCAATGAGAGGATTTTTAGAGAGCGCATTACTTTATTTGGGCAGACTGAGGCAGAAATTTATGACAAATACAGGCTCAATGGGGATTCAATTTTAGAGCTAATAGCAGATTTGGACCCTTTTCTCCAAAGACACACCCTTAGAACCCAAGCCATTCCCACTCATGTCCAAGTGCTGTGTTCCCTTCACCTTCTTGCCTCAGGGTCTTTTCAGGGTGTCATTGCTATTGCTGGTGGAGTGTCGCGGGAATGCCCTATCTAGATTTTTCAGTAATTTTTTTAATGCCATGCTACATAGGATTAGACATTACATCTCTTTTCCCAATACACAACATGAAATATTGCAAACTAAGTTAGACTTCCACAACATTGCTTACTTCCCTCATGTAATTGGCTTTATAGATGGCACACATATCCCCATATGCCCACCCTCAGAAAATGAGTATATATTTCGCAACAGGAAATGCTACCATTCCATGAACATACAAGCAGTGTGCAATGCAAAAACAATATTCACAGATATAGTCGCTAGTTACCCTGGTAGTGCCCATGACTCTTATATTTTCAGACATAGTGCCATCCATAGGCAACTGCTAGCTGGAGAGTTTCATGATGGTTATTTGCTTGGTAAGTAACATTACATTTTTATAAATCAGAAGCAAAACATGGTACTATAGGGTCATACTCATGCCTTTTCTTTCCATTTCCTTAAACCCAAAGGTGACAGTGCATATGGAGTGAGATCATTCATACTTACATCATTTCTAAATCCAGCTACCCACAAAGAGCAGCAGTATAACCATGCCCATATTGCCACTCGTAATGTCATAGAGAGGGCTTTTGGTGTCATGAAATCCAGATTTCGAATTCTGCATAAAACAGGAGGAGCATTGCAATATAGGCCAGATGTATGTTGTAAAATTGTTGCAACTTGTGCCATGCTTCACAATGTAGCCACCAAGAGAGGCCTGGAACTTGATATAGAGGAGAATTTACCCAACAGTGACAATCAACCCCAGCAACCTGTAGCAAGAGCACATGGACCAGACGCAGCAGAGGGGAGGAGGAGGAGAGCGTAGATCACTCAACATTACTTTTGACAGAGGTATGACGCAGCAAATGTTTATAGTGTGCTAGCATGTTTTGTTTATTAAGCTCATAAACACAAGTGTACTTTGAAAAATTAAGACATAATTTGTTTCTGCACAAACTAAATTATAAAGCATTACTTGTGAAAATGTCAAAAAATACTTTACTTCTCAATAACTAATTCAATGAACTTGAGAGGTCAGACATTTCATTTTTTTCTACCATGCACCCCTAAAGCCTTAGCTGATGTAGTAGCTGTGCCAATGTCTTCACCAACTGCTGATTCACATTTTCTTTTGCTACGGCATTCCCCAACTTTATTGCTACTTCCATCAGCAACATTACTTGCAGTTACGTCAATTACAGACCCTTCCTTGCACAATGTTTTTGCAGTACCATTTTGCATCTCATTTGCAATGGTTTCAAGTGCATTCATCCCTCTGGAGATGTCCCCACAGCACTGTGAGACATCCTTCTGCATGTCCAGGATTGATTTTATGAGCTGGGCATTGGTGCGGCACATCATATTCATTGACCTACAAGAAGCCTGATTACTCAACATTGACCTAATACATCTTTGTGTATTTGCAATTTGCTGACTCTGCATTGTGCTGCACATAGCTTCCATGGCATGTGCCATCCTGTCCAGTTTGTCTGATGACACAGATTGGGCTTTTTCAAATACTTTAGACATGTGAGTGAGAGTACTGCTAATTGCACTGATGTCCTTAGTGACCTGATTAAATTTACCCTTTATCACCCTTAGGTCTTTGCCCTGCAGACGCTCAACTTTGAGCAGCTTCAGTTCAACTGCACTGGCACTTGTGTCTCCATCTGTGGCTGTACTGCGCATTGAAGGGCGTGCCCTCCGCCTCACAAATGGCTGGATCCTCTGTCGCCTGCCTACTTGACTTGGTCCTGGAGCTGGGGTTTCTTTTTTTTTTTTTTTTTTTCTTTTTATTTTTGTTTTACTTTTCCTTCATTACAACATATTGTTATGAGCATTACATATATGACAATTTTATACATTGGTTTATAATATAAAGCTTTAGACACCAACATTAATTAGTAAGATCAAAGCCACTTATATACTACATCTACCTAAAGAAAACTTACGTATAGGAAAATTCATCTAACATAATCAATCAATCACAAAAAATATCACAGGAAGATAAAGAAGGTGGACGCCGAAGACATTGATAGTAACGATAGCTTCAACATTCTCCTTCCCCCTCCCCTAGTTGCTCCTTCTTTGCCTCTCTTTCCAATTACATATTGGCTCCCAAATTCTTCTCCCCAGTCTTCTTCCATTTCTCCCCTTTCGAGCGTACATTTTTTCCTCTATATTATATGCATACAGAGTGTTTGCTAGCCAACATTGCAAGCTTGGAGGGGTTTTTTCCAGCCAGGCCCTTGCTATTGTGAGCCTATAGACCGCCATTATTAGAAACATAAACTCAACATAATGAACCTGCTCCTCGTTATTCACCCCTAACATGATCCACGTCGGCGTAAGGGATACCTCAATACCCAGTGAATTTGCCAGAAATCCCTCAATTCCACTAATCAATGATCGCAGCTTAGGGCATGTTGCAAAAATATGTACGCTATCTGCTTCCAGCTCGTTACATCTGGGGCAGTTGATACCCTGATTCCCCCCCCATTTTGCAATCTTTGCAGGCGTAAAATACAGGAAGTACAATGTTTTATAGTGCTGCGATTGCAGCGGGGCAGCGCAGATTATCTTAGAGCCCAGATTTAGAGAATCATAAAACAAGCTACCATCAATTCCCAATTTATCCTCCCATTTCTTACTAAATTTATCTAAATCATCATGCTTCTCTTCCACCAATGCTGCATAAAAAGTTTTAATGGAGCAATCCCCCATCAATTTAATTTTCTCCATAATCCCTATTTTATTAAAGCCCGCTGGACCTCCGACTTTGTTGTTAAGAAAGCTTCTGACCTGCAGATATTTAAAAAATCCCCTGTTATCTAGGCCGTATGTATCTCTCAACTCTGAGAATTGCTTCAAACCATCCTGTGAAAGTAAATCACCAATTTGCATGACCCCCCTTGTAGCCCAATCTGCCATGACTTGATCAGCAAAAATTTCCTTAGGCAGTGAACTATTATTAAATAATTGGACATACCTATTATATCTTCCCATCTTTACTTTCTTTAAAAATGCGTTCCAAACCGTCACTGCCGCCCTTATGGTTTTAAATTTAGTCCGTTTGAAATAGCTATAGTCAATGCATTTTAAAAAGCAATTCTCAGCATTTACCCCTAGCGCGACAGCATAAACCTCTGTCGACATCTGCTGCAACCTTACATCTTCAGAATTTCCGCCAATAAGGCCTTGAATGTATTGGAGCACCGTAGCCATGTAATATAAACGAAAATCTGGTGCCCCCCACCCTCCTTTTTCTCTAGGAAGCGTCATATACCTATAGGCCCTCCTGGTTTTACCTTGGGCCCAAATAAATCTGTTGCATATTGCCTCTATAGTGTTAAACCAACTGGCTTCAATCAATAGGGGTACAGCCCTGAACACATACAAAAATTTCGGTAAAATCATCATTTTGATTATATTTGTACATCCAACTAGCGAAAGGTGTAAATTATTCATTCTTTCCAAGTCATTTTTTGTTTGAGCAATCAAGGGATCCATATTTTTTTCCACAATTCTATTCACTTCCGCTGTCATTTGTACCCCTAAATATGTTGCTATGTTCGTTACTCTATCATCGTTGCAAATAGCCCATTGATTTTTAACTATCTGTGTTTTTGTAGTATTCAAGCTGTAACCTGAGAACTGACCAAACCTCTTAGCTTCTTCTTCAATTACCCTAATGGCATCTGAGGGTTCTGGAGTTAGGATAGCAACGTCATCCGCATAGGCTAACGTTTTAATCCTACGGCCATTTAATACTAATGGTACTATCTCTTGATTGAATTCCAGTTTCCTTATATAAGGGTCCAAGTATAAAGCAAAAAGCAGAGGAGAAGAGGGACAACCCTGCCTTGTACCCCTTTGAATGCTAACTGCATCCGAGTGACCTCTGTTGACTCTTATCCTGGCTGTCGGATTAATATATAGTGTCTGTAAAGCCTTTATAAATCCTGGACCTATGCCATGCCACCTCAAAGCCTCCCAAAGATATCTCCATGAGACCCTGTCAAAGGCTTTTTCGGCATCGAGAAACACCGCTGCCATTGGATCTTCCAAGGTATCTGCAACGTCAAATGCCGTAATTGCTAATCTCGTATGATGGGTTGTTCCCTTACCAGGGATAAACCCATGCTGAGAGGGGATGACTAGAGATTCAATTTTCCTGGACAGTCTTTTTGCTAACATCTTGGAAAACACCTTGACATCGGCATTCATTAACGTGATAGGTCTGTAAGCGCCCGGGGCATCCGCCGGCTTTCCTTTCTTCGGGATAACAATGATGTCTGCACCTCCCCAAGACTGCGGAACCGACTCACCTACTTGCGCTAACAGCATCGTGCTAAACATATCTGGTAACAGAGAGGATTGAAAGGTTTTATAAAATTCAACTGGGATCTGGTCCGGACCAGCGGCCTTCCCCGATGGCAGCTCTCTCAGGGCGTCAGTTAATTCCTCCACATTGAATTTCTCTTCCAACTCTTTCCTATCTGCCTCATCTAATTTTGTCGACTCTATCTCCCTTAAGTATGCCCTTATGTCGTCTTCTCCTCCATCTCCTTCTAGTTGGTATAATACCATATAAAACTGCCTAAAGGCCTCTCTAATCTGTTCTGGACCCTTAACTTTAACTCCTTGTTCATTTTTAATCTCTTTAATATCTGCAACTCCACCTCTTTGTCTAGCTCTTACCGCAAGTATATGACCAACTCTCTCACTGAGTTCATAAGCCTTCTCTTTATTAGCCATGTACTTCTCAACTGTTTTTTTTGCCAACCCGTCCATAGCTTCCGCTCTAAGTGCAACTAGTCTCAGTAAAATCTGTTCAAGTGGTAAATGCATATTTATAGCAGTCATAAGCTCCTCTTCTACCTCTCTTATTAGTTCATTGTCTCTCACCATTTTTTCCCTCTCCCTTTTCTGTGCAGCAATACCATAACTCAGGGTCATTCCTCTTATCCCAGCTTTACAAGCATCCCACTCCATCCCTGGTGTTGAGGTGCCTCTGTTAATTTCCCAGTATTCCTTAATCCATTCCGACATTTTTTCCCTATATGTTTGGTCCTGGAGCAGCATTCTATCAAATGTCCATTGTGGCGGCTCTTTATTTCTCTTTTGCCCCATATTTACACTAAGCACTAGTGGGCTGTGGTCAGAAATAATCCTGGGTTCTCTTTCTATCTTTACCCCATCTATTACGTCACGTGTGATCAAAAAATAATCCAGCCTGACTAAGATCTGATGGGGAGCTGAAAAAAAAGTACTCCCATCTAGATTCGGGTGACACTTTATCCATGGATCCTCTAAGGAATTATTTCTTACCAAATCTGCCAGAGCCCTGTAGGTTCTCTTTTTCCTCCCTACGTATTTCCTATTGGAGTCTAGAAAACTACTATCTGCATCATGCAGATTCAAATCTCCACATAAAATAATAGGCTCCGGCCATTGTGCAAGTTCTACATCCAAAAATTGAAAAAGATCAGGATCATCACCAGTGGATCCATACACTGAGACAAGGGTAAATGTTTCTCCCCGAAATGTTAATTCTGCTATCACCCATCTTCCCCATTGATCTTCCAGCTTTCTCTTGACTAGTGTATCCTGCCTTTTGCCCAGGATTACCACCCCTCGTGTCTTAGTATTCAAATTGGTTTTTGCTAATACATTAAAACCCAATTGATCTAATAAGTAAGCCTTAGTACCCTCGATATGAGTTTCCTGGAGACACACCAGGTCTGGCTTTAATGATTTTAGCAAAGCAGCAGCTTTTAATCTCTTATTCAACTCATTGAGACCACATATATTTAGTGAAACTATTCTACAGGTCATTATGTTTCAAAGGTTTTCCTAGTCCAGATTTCCATTTGCCCCAGCAAGCATTGAAGAATATCCTTAACATTTCCCCCACATTTTCCTCCTTAAGTGTGTTTATATATTTTAGTTCATGCATCTTTTGGTGTATTTTGCGAACCATCCTACTATTTATTCCATTACCGTATTTGTGCTCAAAACCAACCTGTTTGTCTCCCCCCCTTGCCACCCACCCCTCTCCCCCCCTTGCCCCCCGCCCCTTGGGACCCCCCCCTCCCTTACTACAGGCAAATAGGCCAATCCTGGCCTATGTGTAGCCTCCTGTAGTCTGCAGAGTCGCTACTCTCTCCCATCCTGATTCCTTACTATCAAAGCTTATCTACTGCTGCTTGCGGGGACTCGTGGGAGACCTTGGTGGGGTTCTTGATCTGTTTTTACTCTCCATACCACTACCACCTTCTGATATTTCTGCAAGGTATTCTGCTGCTTTTACTTCTGAAGTAAACATTCTGGTATAGCCTTTCCTAATCACTTTCAGCCTTGACGGAAACAAAAGGTATGCTTCTGCCCCTTGCTTTTGGAAGGGCCCTATCAGCTGCCTTAGCCTCCACCTCCTTTCCACTGTGACGTGGCAGAAGTCCGGCCTGGAGAAAAAAGTGTTCCCATCGGCTATCTTCTTTGCATCCGGCCTGGCTTTATCTATTATTTCCTGCCTCGCTAGGAAGTTGCCTAAAAACACCAACATAGCTCTTGGGAACCCCTTTTCACCCCCTCCCCTATCCTTCTTGAAAAGTGGGTACCTATGTGCTCTCTGCACTTCCACATCCCAATGCCATTTTGACTCGGGAAAGGCCTCTTGCAAGATCTTAATCACATATCCCCTGGGGTCTTGTCCCTCCTTTCCCTCCTCAAGGCCCAGCAGTCTCACATTGTTTCTCCTTTGGCGGTTCTCAAAACTTTCCAGCTTCCATTGGAGATCTTCAACCACCTTCACTTGCTCTTTTTGGAAAGATTGCCAGTCTGTCACTTCATCTTCAACCCTACTTGTCCTCTCCTCGACTTGCGAAACTCTTCCTTCAACCTCCTCCTGTTTTCTGCTTACTTTCCTTAATGACGCCTGAAGTTTTTTAGTGTCCCTTTTTGCCCTTCTGCTCTCAGTCCTTGCCTCCTTCTGCATTTGTTTTAACGTTCCAAACAGCATTTCAAGTGTTACACTCTGCGTGTTCCGTCCCCCTTCTTCTTTTGCTCCATCCTGCTCGCTTTCATTGTAAGTCTCTGAAGTAGCGGCATAATCCCACGACAGTTTCTTCGCCATACTACTCCTTGATCCTCTACCACTTCTTCTTTTGCCCCTACCAAGACTTTTTTTCTTTTTCGTTGCCGGATCATTAGGGCCCTTACTAGTATCTGAGTCAAAAGTGTGCTCAGTGCTTTCCTCGTTCTCAGATTCCACTGACTCCTGCTCACTGGTAGTAGCACTAGCACTTACACTTGATGTATCTGTCTCCTCATATACTGAAAAAAACTCAGGGGAGCCTCCTCTTGCACTTCTGTCCATATTATTCGTATTCCTGCCATCGACTTTAATCCTAGAAAGCCCTCTCTGTTCCGTTAAGCTCTGGGTGCTTCCCCAGCTTGGACCTGCATCCTGTTTAGAACTACTGCGTGATTCTAGCTCCACAGCCATCAGAGCGTCAAGCATCAGTTTATTATTTTGAGCCTCTATCATATTTGACACTGTATCGTCAGCGCCGCTGATCTTACCCGACTCCTTGCTCGCTTTTTCGCCTCCTGCCGCTTCTACAGCTTCTGTGCTTGTCTCTGCATTGAACTCTGCCCGTAGACTGCCGGCTTCTGTAACCCTCTCTGGTTGCCCAGCAACCAAGCCGTCTCTGACGCTTGCGTCCTCGCGGAGTGCCGAGCCTGCTCCTGCGGCTGCTTCCGCATTCTCCTCCGGTGCTGCTCCATGGACGCCGTTGACTGAAGCCGACAGCACCGCCTCGACCGGCGGTTTCTCCTGACAAGGATCAGCTTCTTGGATCTCGATCCGTGGTACCGCTAAGGAGACTCTCGGCGTGAAAGACTCAGGTAGAGTCGCTTGCCGCTTCTGGTCTTTCATAAAGGCTGATTGTCCTGTTTGCGCTCGCTGCGCTTTCGCTTCCAATGCCATCTCCCTCGCCGATTTTGTCACTCCCGAGCGGGTCTCCGGGCCAGCCTCTGATTTCTTTTCCAATTTCTCATTTTTCTTTGCTGCTATGTTTTTGGAGGACCGAGTGGGGTTTTCTGCAGCTTTCTTCGGGATCGCTCCTTCTCTCGCTGCTACTGTGGCTGAGGCTTTAATCAGTCCTACATTAGGCTTTTCTCTATCTGCCTTAACTCTGTGAGACATGCTGGCAGCGAACTTCACAGAGCTTAGCGCCCTCTTCCAACGGATCAGCCACTTCAATACCTTCTTTGGCACTGAGTTGAATGCGTCTATTGCAGTATGCTGAAGCTGGTTAACCAAATCCCACATCCCGGTTCAGCAGTACTACAGCATCTTTTGGATGGGAGAGAGTGAGAGTGCGACTATGTTTATAGTGTGCTAGCATGTTTTGTTTATTAAGCTCATAAACACAAGTGTACTTTGAAAAATTAAGACATAATTTGTTTCTGCACAAACTAAATTATAAAGCATTACTTGTGAAAATGTCAAAAAATACTTTACTTCTCAATAACTAATTCAATGAACTTGAGAGGTCAGACATTTCATTTTTTTCTACCATGCACCCCTAAAGCCTTAGCTGATGTAGTAGCTGTGCCAATGTCTTCACCAACTGCTGATTCACATTTTCTTTTGCTACGGCATTCCCCAACTTTATTGCTACTTCCATCAGCAACATTACTTGCAGTTACGTCAATTACAGACCCTTCCTTGCACAATGTTTTTGCAGTACCATTTTGCATCTCATTTGCAATGGTTTCAAGTGCATTCATCCCTCTGGAGATGTCCCCACAGCACTGTGAGACATCCTTCTGCATGTCCAGGATTGATTTTATGAGCTGGGCATTGGTGCGGCACATCATATTCATTGACCTACAAGAAGCCTGATTACTCAACATTGACCTAATACATCTTTGTGTATTTGCAATTTGCTGACTCTGCATTGTGCTGCACATAGCTTCCATGGCATGTGCCATCCTGTCCAGTTTGTCTGATGACACAGATTGGGCTTTTTCAAATACTTTAGACATGTGAGTGAGAGTACTGCTAATTGCACTGATGTCCTTAGTGACCTGATTAAATTTACCCTTTATCACCCTTAGGTCTTTGCCCTGCAGACGCTCAACTTTGAGCAGCTTCAGTTCAACTGCACTGGCACTTGTGTCTCCATCTGTGGCTGTACTGCGCATTGAAGGGCGTGCCCTCCGCCTCACAAATGGCTGGATCCTCTGTCGCCTGCCTACTTGACTTGGTCCTGGAGCTGGGGTTTCTGACAAGTTCTGAACTTCAACTGTGACATTAGTATCCTCATCAGTATCTGACTGTTCTATATGACGCACTCAGTGCTGTGAAGTTGTAGGCTGCACTGTGGGTGAAGTTGATCCTGAATCCATGCCTGCAGAGTTCAGTAGATTCTCAGTAAATGACTCAGCGTAGTCAATGAAATCAGTCTCCACTTCTGCATCTAAGATTTAAAAGAGTTTAATTTTTTTTTAGATTTCTAAAGTGTACCACATGTGTTGTCATTTAAATTAAAACCCTTTCAGAAACATACTCTTGTGTGAAGCCTAATTATTTTCCAACATTAAATCATGTCTGGGTAATGTTTTTTAAGTTTCTAACAAAGCATTTTGATCAGCTTACTGTGAATGAAACTACAAGTCCCATGATGCACTGCTTTTCCCACTGAAAAAACTCATTAAATTACCAGACTTCCTGACATAAGCACAAGTGCAGCACAGTATAAGACACCAGGACATCTGTGCCACACTAACAATAACTACACATAAAAAAATGGAAATTTCTTACCTTGAGATGGTCCTGTTTGATCTGAAGTATCAATATTAATTACACCAATGACTGCTTCTGTTGGAAGGGTCCCTTCAACAAGGTCCTCCAGAGGGGTGTTTGGCCTGCCCCTGGGAGTCCCTCCGCCGTCTGCAGACTTGGTGCGTGTCGCAATTTTCTCCTTGGCCCTACTACCCAGGTCATACCATCTCTTTTGAAGGTTGTTGATGTCCCTGTGTGCTACATCAACTGCATTCACCTCGGGAATGTATTCCAAGCCACATTTTCCTTTTTACCCCTTTAGGCACCTTTAGGGAAAGTTTTCCAAAAAGCTGATCATTGTGTGCTGTCACTTCTTCTATCAGAATCTCCAGCTCCTGATCGCTAAATATTACTTTCTTTTCCTGCCATGTGGCTCCTCAGAAAGATTTTCTGCCATTTCAAAATCCACAATACACACAGATAGCCTCTTACTGCTCCAGCAGGCTGAATTCCAACTGACAAATGCCTCTCCAGCAGTTCAAACTGGGCCTCAGGTGGGTCTAATTGCTTTCAGTGCTTGCAGGCTGTGAATTGAATGAGATGCATCATGTGTGTGAAATCGCAAATTGCGAATTCGCAATCTGCGAATTCGCAATTAAGAATTCGCATTTTTCCTGTGATTCGGTAAAAATTGCGATTTTTACCGAATCGCAAAAAAAACATGCAAATTTTTTGATGCATAGCTTTTTGCGATTCTGTATTTGCGATTCCCTATTTTTTGCAAATACCGATTCGCAAAACCTAACATTGATGCAAGTGGGGGTTAGTCACTTCTTCAACCTAACAAAAATACTACTTGAGCCACATCACGAAACCACAGTGAGATCACAAATGCCACAATTTAACCAGCAGGAAATACCATGGCCTTGATAGACAAACCACCCAAGCAATACCAAATTATTTAAACGTCATGAAAGTCAATAACTGTGGGTTGACCCCAAGTCTACTGTATGTGTACTCCTTCTAAATATCCCGAATTAAGGTATTTTGCAACATGCGGTCTCCCAGGTAGCTAAAGCTGCGTACACCATGAACTAAAATGTATACATGCTTTAAAATATAATTATAATATTTTGTTTGTTCATCTGCGCCAGCATTCTCGGTGTCAGCACGTGGCACATGGGGCCAGGTCCCAGGAAAGCCATGCAACAAATCCCTTCAATAGAAGGTAAGACATGTACCTATGCTTTGCAGGTGGATGTGTATTTCAGAGCAAAAGCAAATCCATACATTAGGGTTAACATTATTTGATGCAACTTATGCCAAGCAGAGTCGAGTCAGAGGAGTAACTGTAGCAAACAGCCAGGCATATAATGAGCCTGTACTCTGTTCCATGTTACTCCTCACCTCTGTCACTAGAGCACTTTGTATCAATCGGCAAATCACCACCAGCACTACTCATAACTGGATTATGTTGTTGGACAAGCATTTTGTATATCGATAAAATATAGAATTATAGATTGGTATCGTGAACTACAGAGATGTTTGAGTGATCTGAATGACAACAAATTGACAACAAGAACAACGCTTTATCAAGTTGTCTGGGATGTCACTCAGAACCCTGAGGTGAATAGCATCTCTGTAATTCAACTTTACCCATCCATAATTTTATGTTATGTATGGCCCTAAAATCATCTGTCATTGCTTTCAAATGCTACACAGGAGCAGATGAGTAATGACAGAACCATACATAATATGACCTCTTCGGCCATGGGTTTACTGGGGGAGAAAGATGGGTATATTGAATCAGGGTTCAATGTGTTCACCAATACTACAGCCCCAAACCTATCATCTGATATCTCACATCCATCTAACTTAATACCCACCATACAATCTAGTAACAGGGGGGGTGGAAACCGCTCCAGAAAATGGTTTAGGGGCTCAGGAAGGTGGAGGAAGCGAGATAGTAAACACATCTGGGGAGTCTGCTCAGCTTATCCCGTGCACGCCTATGGAGGAGGGAGATGGTTCACTTGGTAGGACCACTAGGCACACTGTAGGTACCAACTGCATGCCTGGGTTAGACAACCAACTAATCCCTGCCCATGGGGTCAATTGACATGTTCCATCTGTACCCAATCATAGGCAGGGTAATAGTTCATTTAACTAGGCCATAGGGTAATAAATCTCCCCCTGCTGCTGCGCCACTGGTAGTAGTTTTGGGGAATGTACCTATATTGCAGGAAGGCCAGGAGGAATCCACGCAATAGCTAATGGCAAAAACTATCAATTGAAAGAAGCGGGGGTTTGGGGATGGGACATCTGTAAAGAACTTATAATGGCTAGACGCACCTCATGGGTTGGCTACTCGTTGAAGAATACAGGGGAGATTGTGTGGTGGCCAAGTTTAACACTGCGCGTGTACTTATGCTTTTACTTGACTGTCTGGGAAATAGGAATGAAGGATTTTGTTCTGCTAAAATCTCTGTGCTCCCTCTGGGGTTCTTTTATAGTTCTTATTACAATTCCCTACTAGGAGTGAGGGTTAATAATGACAATAGTAGTAACCACTATGGAGCTATGGCATATCCGCCTGGTCTTAATTTAGAAAATAGATTTGCTCCATTTTCTGGTTTAGATGGATGTGATTGACTGTCTCATGTTGTCACATGTATGAATGAAGAGATCCCTAATTCTTTTGACATCCTCCACCAGTTGGACTCCCATTTTAACCCAATAAACCCTATGGGGGACCAAGGCATTGAGAATATGTCTATACATGGACGAAGGATGTGCCTGGCCAAGAGGCCATTTAATATATTATCCTGGAATATTGCGGGGGCTGCTTACGAATACCAGATCTGAGGACTGGTCTAACTTTATCAAGACATGTGACACAGTTGCGTTCCATGAGACCTGGGCTATGGACACGATCCATCGGCCAGGCTTCTTGGCATTTGGTAAGCCGGCAACTCCTAGCAGTAAAGGATGTCCATCTGGTGGGTTATTGTTATGGGTGAGACAACAAGCTGGTCTTCAGGTTAGTGATTGATAAGCCAGACAATTCAGGCTATTAGAATAACTTCTATCCATGAGTCTAGGTGTATATTTATAAACATCTATGCCAGAGGGGAGGCAGGTGGAAAGGCCTCCCCGATCATTGCTAGCTTGTATTCTTTTCTGAAAACCCTAAAGGGGTCCTCCAATAAGATCATAGCGGGGGACTTTAATTGCACGTTTGAGCCTCTTGGCTATGAGGATGGGAATCTAACCAGTGATGAAGATGCGGTTTGGGGCGTCCCGTCTTTTTCTCTTGCCCCAGTTAAGAAATGGACTGAAGCTGTGCTTCAGCTTAAAAGTCTTACAATGGAGCGTGGGCTCCGTGCAGTAAACAGTAGATCAAAATC
This sequence comes from Lissotriton vulgaris, assembly GCF_964263255.1. Classification (NCBI taxonomy): domain Eukaryota; kingdom Metazoa; phylum Chordata; class Amphibia; order Caudata; family Salamandridae; genus Lissotriton; species Lissotriton vulgaris. The sequence continues at coordinate 507,309,869 of NC_141694.1, forward strand.
AGATACAGAAGGCAATTTTACCTTCAGTAATGGGGCAAGGATAAGTAGAATTGATTATTTTCTCATTAATTTAGAACTATGGCACAGGTTGGGGACATGGAGGTTGTAAAAAGGCCAGAGAGTGACCATGAACATCTTTTTCTGACACATGATGTGATCTGTACCGGAGACACAATACCATCAGATGTGATTATGTCCAATGACTTGCGCAGGCTAAAATGGGTGCAGGTTGCCACGGATGAGGCCACTGTAACCCAAATCAAGTTAACGCTAGCAGATTCCTTGGTAGTCCTTTCCCAATTAGATTATAATGAGGATACTTTAATAGCCATTACAGTACATCATGAGGCTCTGTTTTACAGCTTGGATCCTATCTGGCAAAACCCTCGAGCGCGAACCAATAGGGGCACAGGGCATAAAGCAGCTAAATGGTATGATGGGACTTGCAGGAAGGCTTACAGGGCTCTGTCCAACGCAATCAGGGCTGGCTCTGTCCAGAAGGTAAGGACTAGGAGGTCGGAATATAAGACTATCCAACAACTGGAAAAAAGGCACATGATGAGAACAGATGGAAGGATCTGCTAGTAGCATGCAACTGTAAAAACCGGTGTAGTTTCTGGCACTTAATTAAGTGGGGAGGTGACAACGTGGGCCCAGTCCCTGTTAATAATGTTTTACCAGAAGCTTGGGTCACATATTTTCAGTCCCAATTCTCCTCTCACATACACTACTCAGATTAGTTTAAGTTTAGTGCCTCAGAGGAGATATTATCATTTACCCTGCTAGAAATAGAATGTGCACTTGATGGGGTGGCTGCAGGTAAAGCCCCGGGGCCGGATGGCATTCTGGCAGACATATTTAAATCTGACAGGGAGAATTGGCTGAAATACATTTTCATCCTTGCCAATGGTGTGGCTAGAGGTGCTCCCATCCCAGTATCATGGCATGGGGTGGAGATCATCCCCCTATAAAAAAGGTGACTGAGCCTCCCCATCCAACTCCCGGCCCATCAGTCTAATTGATACTATGCAAAAGTTGGTGGCCAGATTAGTGCTGGGCAGGGGAAACAGGTGGGTTGTTGATAACGAGAAACTATCCACCTATCAAGCAGGATTTCGCTCCCATGTCAGCACTATAGACCAAGTCTTTAGATTTATTATGTTATATTGGAACACAGTGATCTTAGCCGGGGGCACCCTTTATGCAGCATTTATAGATCTTAAGTCTGCATTTGACTTAGTGCCCAGTAAAAAACTCTGGGACACTTAATAAAGCTAGGATGCCCACAGAGATCCTTTCATTCATCATTAAATTACATGACTCTACTTATGCCCGAGTAAGGTGGGGACAACAAGGGGAGACAACAGCACATTTTTTGGTTAACCTGGGAGTGCGGCAGGGGTGTGTCCTAGCCGCTACCCTCTTCTCGCTGTTTATCAATAATGTGGTATCTTACCACTCTGATTATCCTACGGACCCTCCGACTCTTGCTGGTTCGAGGGTTCCGCTATTGATATTTGCGGACGATACTTTAATATTGTTAAAAACTCAAGTTGGTCTGCAAAGAGCTCTCAACCGATTTATTTTGTTCTTCGTTGACCATGAACTTCTAGTTATTGTCGCCAAGACAAAATTTATGGTTTTGCACAAAAGTAAATCAGTGAAGCAAGAGTAGTAATGAATAATGTCCCTCTCAAACAAACTGATTCTTTTACCGATCTTGGGGTCAGCTTGGGCAAGAGGATGAATTGGGAGCCACAGATGGATTTGGTGGTGGTAAAGCACAGCCAACTAGCGGGGTCTCTCCTGAAAGAACACCACCTATCCTTAACCAAACCAGTTGCTCCAGCCATGGGTATTTAACAAGGAAGGTTAGAGCCTCAATAATCTATGGAGCAGAACTCTGGTGGTTCGAAAATGTATCTTCTTTAGTCCAAGCTCAGAACAAGTTCCTGAGGCCATTGACTGGTCTCCTGATGTCAACACCTTTAAGGCCATTATTGATGGACCTTGGGTGTATTTAATTTGAAGAAGAAGTGGGTTTTAGACCCCTTGCCTATTGGTGACGGCTTTGGACCACCCCAGAGTTAGCAGATTATGTGCAGGCACTTAATAAAATTAGAGAGGCTGATGAATCCAATAAGATCACATGGTCACACAAGATTAAGATGGCTCTCTTAAGTATGGGCCTAGCCCACTTATGGTGGGACCCAGAAGGGAACTTGTTTCCCTCAAAAGCGTACTATAAAGTCTTATACAGGGAGATGATCTGGCAGAAATCCTTTTCCCAGGTGAACGGAGATTCCTTAACAGGCCTCTTTCTGTGCCATAAAATTGAGCATAGTATGGAAGCATATTGGGACATCATAACCAGTTCTGGAGACAGAAAGCTCTACCACTAATTTAGAGTGGGAAGCCTCCCTATAAAAACGTTTACCAAAAACTGGGGTTCTGTTCAAGACTCACTTTGTCACTCCTGTCTATGTGGGGAAGAGACTCTGTCGCATATCCTTTTCATCTGCCCTGCATGCAAGGCACCTCGCAAAAAATGGCTCAAGCCAGTTTAAGCCACAATGGAAACAAGATCATCCCAAATGGTTCTGCATATTATACAATCTGATACCAGCGAAGTCGTAGTGGTGGCTATGGCAAAATCTTGGAGCTGGACATGGGCCATAAGAAGGATCAGGATGCAGGGTACCATGTAACCATGTAGTTATGCATTCATGTAATTACCGTAAACTGTATTTTCCATCTTATAACAGGGGTGCTGAGTTTGGTGTTCCTGTACTTTCTAATATAAATAGGTTAATATGTCCTTTTTCCATGTGAATTCCGAGTTGCATTTAACTGTGGATCTATTTATTAGTCTCAATCCTATTTACCCTTGATGATAGAAATTGTTGTATGTATTGTGATAAGATTTGAAAATGGATTTTACTGATTTTATCATTTATATTTTATATGTTTTATCAGCCAATTTGGTTTTTCTTAAATGTCTTTCTGTACATGTGTCTTTTATGATTGTTTATAATCGAATAAAGACTGATTGACTCGTAATACGACCTCTACTTCCTAACCCAAATTTGCAACAAAAACCATACATGCCATCCTTAATAAACCCATACTACCTTTCCTGACACCCCTTCCTCTACTGGAGCTGTGCATTCTGCTTTCAGTCAAAGCAGACAAACAGCACAAGTACGACAGGCTTCAGAGAGCCCTGTTAGCCTGGCTTTGAAAGGCCTTCTGACAGAGCAGCCATGGGTAACCAGTTTTGTTATAAAATGTTGCTATGGCATAACAGTGTGCTACCAGATTTAGAATATAGTAGGGAGAGTAGAGGCTTCCAAATGTTGAAATATTTCCTTGATTTTCATTCATATATCCAATGCATTTCGAGCATAACATGCTCTTCATCAGGGAGTATTTTCTGTGAATTGAAATTAAACACTTAATGATACAAGACTAAATAATCCTAACAGTCATCTATGAAATTTCTAAGTTATCACAATGTGGTGTTTGTCAAAAAGCTGAGTGAGAGAATAAAGGAACTTTCATTAAGTGTGGTGAAGTGAAAATGAAATTGAATTAAAGTGAAACTGATCGTGGTGCGCACAGATTATGTGCATGAAAACGTGCTCATGCAAATGAATATTCACGAGGTACGTCCTTATAGGCTGTTTCTTTCATTAAATGTCCCTGAAAAGATCACAACGCCATTAAGGGTTAAAGAAGCATCCTGTATTGGACGCAATAGGCTGTACTTATCTCGTTTCCCCAAAATGCTAACGCGATGTCAATCACTAATGTGAATGAATATCCGACTTTTGAAGTTAGACACCAGTATTATACTAAGACGCTACGAACGATGTAAAGAAAAATTCGGTATGGCGCTGATCAAAACGTGCTTTGAGATCCCACTTACTTGTTGACCAATTTCAGTGGTCAGAGAGCTGAGGAGCTTCGTCGCGAACGGTGTGAAGAGGCTGTGTTTACTCTTCAAGTAATACTCTATTGTTTGTGTAGCGTTAGCGTGATCACGTGATGTGAGATCATAAACAGCGACAAATGGACTATGTTTATGTGGTCCGGGTGGCGGACATCTTATGATGTATGAAGTTTAACCTGAATCAGCATCTGCTATGTAATGTCATGCGTTGTAAAGGCATGCGTTGTAATGGATCCTGCGTTGTAAAAGTAGCGTTGTAATGATAGTGCGTTGTAAAAGCTGCGTTGTAACGGTTGTATACCGTTTAAAAGCATTCCTGGGGGCCAGGACAGCTTTTAAACATTAAATTGTGCCCAAACTCAACTTTGGGGGTAGGGACCCTTAAAAATGAAAAACCTACCATGTTTTTGCATATTAGGGACCCCCAGGATCACCCCTAGGTATCCCAGGGGTGGGATGACAGTTATTTATAAGGAGCGCCCTTATAAAATGAGTTTTTATATGACTGGGTAAAGTGAAATTTTACATTTCATTCCCCACATTGTATTAAAAAGCTGCTCAATTCGAATTTGATGCTAGAAGAATTGGGTAAGGATGATCTGCAATATTTCTGCAGATTCAGAACCCCTGAAGTCTCCCCTAGTTGCACAGGGGGTGGGGGCCCTGTAGAAATTAGGGAACTACTTATTAAATATGGTTTTATAAGCCCTGGCTCTTGAAAAGTGGCCCAGGTAATTTTCCCCATTGCAAACCCCATGGCCCATAGGTTAACATGGTAGGAAGGGATTGATTATTAAATATTGATAGGAGAGGACTAGCCGGACCATTCAAAGGCTTCCCAGAATGTTGAATTTCTCCTAAAGTGTACATACAATAAGTTATGAGACTTTCTTGTTTGTAAGTCCAAATTCAGCCTTTCAGTGGTCCGCCCTGATTAGTCAGAGTTAAGTGGATTAGCCATGTTCCTGGGAGGGCAGTGTGCTGTTCTATAAGAATGCCAGGCTAGGAGGTGGCGACATAAAGTATGCTCTACAAAGGCAGAGGGGAGGCCTGGGTTTCAGTCCACTATGACAGTCTTGACCCAGAGTCAGGGCTAGGCTTAAGGAAGGTTTGTGCAGATGGTAGGGGGAGAGTCCATGGAAATAAGACATCCCAGGGGGTGTGTTTAGCCAGCTCTTACCTCCATGCTGGAAAATCAGCCATTATGGATTTGGAAGAATGATGCACTCTGAGACAAACTAATGCCACACTCCACAGGATGTGGTCATAACTATGAGGAGTTGCCTTGCTCTCATTAGTCAGCAGTGACCTGGTTCTTGACCCAGAGAATTTTGAATACGTATCTGAGAGGGGCAGAGCCCTCCAGATCTGCTGCTTGAAACTGAATGAAGCAATAAGTGCCCTGCTGATGAATTTGCTGTGCAAGGAACTCTAAGGCCTGACCTCTGGAGACTGCACCAAGTGAAACTGCGCCCCTGTGGATTGCCTTGCTGCCAAAGGACTCAAGGGTGGAACTCCCTGCAAGCTACCGGTTAACAGAGCTCAACAGGACAGCCCCACAAAGAATTCAAAGCCTAGAGTATCAGTGGATTTGTAAAGGTTTTGTTCAAGTGGATTTTGGAATTGAAGTTTCACACTTTCAAGGACCCTCTTGGAGATTCCAGAACCTTGGATTGTGTGTTGGATACTTTGGGACCCGCAAGCAGAACGCCAGGAAGGTTTTCCAACCGTACCCCACTTGCTGAAGAAGGCGGCCCACTACAGTGGTGAGAATTCTTCAGAACAATTTATAAAGGTATGTCCATGACAGAGAAAACGAAATGACTTAAGGGGCACTGTTGGTTTCTAAGCACTAGAACAAGACTAATCCTTAAAAAATCATATCTCTGGTTCCCTACAGTGGAATATTTTCGCTTTAGTTTCATTTAAAAGATAAAAATATTACCTATTTTTATAAATTGGTGTTGGATTTTTATTTTTGTGTTGTGTCTTATTTATTTACTGAAATGGTGTTTTTTCAAATGCTTTACATACCTGTCTTTGAATTTGAGCCTGTCTGCTCGCAGCCACGTTACCAGGGGTTGAGCGAAGGAATACTTTTCTAAGACCTATGCTGAGTCCTATCATGTGTAAGTGGCCTTATTGCCAGTGGCAGACCTACATTTGCCCATACCAATAAACCACTTTCCAACATTTAGTGTTCAGCGGTGTGGAAGAGGGTTTGTGTTTAAAAAGTGAATATTTTAAGATTATAAAAATCCTCTAAATTGCCTTAGAACAAAACTTTTGAGTTTGATTTTTCCATTGTTTTGATTTTTCCAAATTGTTCTAAGTCTATTGTGCGTAGTTTTGTGTGACCCAAAACTAGGGAACCATGGAGCTGGGCCTGGCTAATAAACTGTCCCAGTTTAAGATGGCGGATCTTAGGGAACAGTGTAGGCTTAGGGGGATGCGTCCTGCCAAGAAGATGAGGAAGGCAGGGTTGCTTGAGTCCCTAAAGGCCTGGGCCAGGGCAGCGGATGAGAACCCAAGGGGGTGGGAAGATGTTCCCCCAAACCTTACCCGAGACGGGGGTGAGGATGATACCTTTCCCATTGTGACTAGTGTTAGCCAGGTGAATCAAGGTGGTGGTGGGAGTAGGGAAGGGTCCCTTACTCAGGTACCACTACTGTCCCTTGCAGAGAGTCAGCTTCAGGCTCAATTAGAGTTGATAGCCTTGGAGAAGGAGACATTCGAATTGGCTAAGAGAAAATGGGAAAGGGAGGAGGAGAAAGGGATGGTGGCAGCGAAAGTGAAGGAGATGCTGAGATGTCCAGGGGTGGTAGATTTGAACCTAAACTTCACAAAGGCATAATATCCAAGTAAACTGAGGGGGATGACATTGACAAGTGGCTAGCAGATTTTGAGAGGGCCCTTAAAATTAGTAGGGTCCACTCTAGATATTGGGGTGCACTCTTGTAGGAGTTGGTTTCAGTAGCTGGGAGGGATAGGCTCTTGACCCTGAAGAGAGAGGATGCAGAATCATACCAGCAGATGAAGACATGCTTAGTCAAGAGATTTGGTCTGACTCCAGAACAGTACAGGATGAAGTTAAGAGGCACCCAGAAATTGAGTTCAAAGTCTTGGGTAGACTTTGTGGACGTTTCTGTAAAGGCACTGGAAGGCTGGATTGTTGGTAACAAAGTTGACACATATGAGGGATTGTATAATTTGTTTTTGAAAGAACACATTTTGACTCATTGTGCAGAAGAGAAGTTATGCCAATATCGAGTGGACTCTAAGCTGACAGAACCCAGAGAGCTGGGGGAATCAGCTGATGAGTGGGTGAGAACCCAGGTTTCCATTCAGCACCAGGGGGGTGACCAGAAGAAAGGAGGACAGGTCCCTCCCCAGGGGAAAGCCCAGGGAAATGGAGGTCAAAATCCTAAGGAGTCCTCCAAAGACCCACAAAAACCTGCACAAGGAGGGGGGGGGGGGCGAGCCAACCCAAATTCAAAGGGAGGGGTTTTCAGGGAAAACCTGGTAGATTTTTGATCCCTCCAAGGTGCTTAAGTGCTTTGACTGTAACCAGATAGGGCATACGCAGGGAGATGCTGTCTGCACCAAGAAGCTCCCCCCTAAGGGGCCATCCATAGGGATAGCCAGTGTCAGTGTAGGGGTGGAGGGTGGTGTACAGAACAGGCAGGTGGTGGAAGCAACCTTAATGTCCCTGGTTGGGGTGAGTATTGCCACCCTTGCTGCCTTAATTCCAAACATGGACAAGTACAGGCAGAGGCCTAAAGTGAATGGTACTGAGGTTGAGGCTATCAGAGACACTGGGGCTAGTGTAACTATGGTCCTGGATGAAGTGGTGCCACCAGAGAGGTTGTTACCTGGTGAGTTTCACCAGGTGACATATGCAGACAGCACTATCAAACTCCATCCCATGGCTGTGGTGGATTTGGAATGAGGAGGTGTGACAGGCCCTATGAAGGTAGCTGTGTCAAATGTGCTCCCAGTCCAGTGTTTACTGGGCAATGATCTTGAAGCCTCTGCGTGGTCAGAAGTGGAGAGAGGGCTCCATATGAAAATATTGGAACTCCCTGAGTGGGTATGTGCTGTGACTAGGTCACAGACTAGCCAGAAGGGAGGGGCTGGACACGTGGACCCTGGACCAAAGGGCCAAGCATCCAAGGACAAGGGCACTGGGCCTGATGAGCCAGCCCGGGGTGCAGGAAGAATCTAACCCTGATGGGGAGGATCTGGCCTCTGAGGGAGGGATTCCATCCCTGCCAGAGCTGTCAGATTTGGCGGAACTGACAGGAGCAGGTGGACTCTCCAGAGAGGAGTTCAGTCAGGGAAAGCGTGACTGTCCCATCCTTGAGAGCTTGAGGCGGATTGCTTCTAAGCAAGAGGAGGGGAATGACAGTGGGTTTTACAAACTCTACTGGGAAGATGGACTGCTTTATACTCTTTATACTGAGGCCAGAAACCTCAAGGAGGGGGCCACCAGGAGATTGGTGGTGACCCAGAAGTAAAGAGAGTTCATCCTGACTTTGGGTCATGATATCCCCTTGGCAGGACATTTGGGACAGACAAAGACATGGAACCTGTTGGTGAACCATTTCTACTGGCCCAATATGTCTGAAAAGGTAAAGGAGTTTTGCAGCTCCTATGTCACCTGTCAGGTCAGTGGCAACAAGGCCGGGGGCAAGACAAAGGCTCCCCTAATACCACTGCCAGTTGTTGGGGTTACTTTTGAAAGGGTGGGGATGGACATTGTTGGTCCCCTGGACCCACCTACTGCATCAGGGAATAGGTATATCTTAGTGGTAGTTGACCATGCCACTAGATACCCTGAAGCCATACCTCTAAGAACCATTGATGCACCTGCAGTGACTAGAGCACTGCTTGGTGCGTTCACCAGAGTGGGTTTTCCAAAAGAGGTGATGTCAGATAGGGGCACAAACTTCCTGTCCAGCTATCTGACTGCTATGTGGGATGCGTGTGGGGTCAACTACAAGTTCACCACCACTATCACCCACAAGGAAACGGTCATGTTGAGAGATTCAACAAAACCCTAAAGGGCATGATAAATGGGTTGTCAGAAAAATTCAGGAGGAGATGGGATGTTCTCCTCCGAGGCTTACTGTTTGCCTACAGGGAGGTGCCACAGAAAGGGGTTGGTTTCAGTCCTTTTGAGTTGGTGTTAGGACACCCTGTGAGGGGGCCATTGAGCCTGCTAAGAGAGTCTTTAGAGAAGCCTCTTAAAGAAGCTAAGGACAATGTGCTTGATTATGTGCTAGGCCTGAGATCTAGAATGGCGGAGTACATGTACAAGGTAAACAAGAAACTGGAGGCCAGCCAGGAGCTAATGAAGCACTGGTATGGTCAAAAGGCTACTATGCCTGAGTATACCCCAGGACAGTTGGTGTGGGTGTTGGAGCCTGTGGCTCCCAGGGCCCTCCATGACAAGTGGAGTGGGCCCTATCCAATCTTAGAAAAGAAGGGTGAGGTTACCTATTTGGTTGACCTTGGCACCCCAGGAACCCTCACAGGGTACTACATGTGAATAGATTGAAACCACACCATGACAGGGCAGACATGACCTACTGGTCACTGATGAGGGTGTGGAGGAGGAAACTGAGCCTGTGCCTGACCTCCTCTCCACTAATGTGCAAGATGGGTCAGTGGAGGGAGCTGTAGTCTAACCCAAATTGACAGACCAGCAGCACAGAGACTGTAAGCAGGTACTGGAGCAGTTTGCTTGCCGGTTCTCTTTGACCCCAGGCGTCACTGAGTGGTGTGTGCACCACATTGACACTGGTGACAGCCTACCTGTCAAAAATAAACTGTACAGGTCGTCTGACCTTGCTAGGATGCTGGAGCTGGGGGTAATTGAATCGTCTGAGAGTCCATGGGCCAGTCCAGTGGTACTGGTACCTAAACCTAATCCTCAGTGGGGACCACAGGAGTTAAGGTTCTGTGTGGACTACAGAGGTTTGAATGCAGTCACAAAGATGGACGCTCACCCTATACCTAGAGCTGATGAGCTCTTTGATAGGTTAGGGGCTGCTAAGTACCTGAGTACTTTTGATTTGACTTCAGGTTACTGGAAGATTACCCTCACTGATGGAGCAAAGGAGAGGTCAGCATTCTCCATACCAGAGGGACATTATCAGTTCAAGGTAATGCCCTTTGGATTAAAGAATGCACCTGCCACCTTCCAAAGGTTGGTGAACAGTGTCTTGTCTGGGTTGGAACAGTTCAGTGCAGCTTACCTGGATGATATAGCGGTATACAGTTCTACCTGGGGGGATCACTTAAACCACCTAAGGGAAGTGCTTCAGGCCATGCAGCAGGCAGGCCTGACTATTAAGGCAAGCAAGTGCCGAATAGGGCAGAGTTCTGTGGTGTACCTGGGCCACCTGGTATGTGGGGGCCATGTACAGCCTCTGCAAGCTAAAATCCAAACTATTTTGGATTGGACCGCTCCTGTTACCCAGACTCAGGTCAGGGCATTCATTGGACTGACAGGGTACTATAGAAGGTTTGTTCAAAATTATTTGACCATTTTGGGGCCCCTAACAGAACTGACTTCTAAAAAGAGGACCAAAAAGGTGATTTGGACCCCAGAGTCCCAGAAGGCTTTTGACACTCTGAAAGCTGCTATGTGTTAGGCACCAGTGTTACTGGCCCCTGCTTACACAAAATAATTTGTAGTTCAGACTGATGCTTCAGAGCAAGGGATTGGAGCACTTTTGTCACAGCTAGGTGAAGGGGGCCTTGCCAGTTGCCTTTATTAGCAGGAGGCGTCTTCCCAGAGAGCAGAGCTGGAGTTCCATTGAGAGAGAGGCTTTTGCTGTGGTGTGGTCACTGAAAAAGTTGAGACCATATTTGTTTGGGACTCACGTTCATGTTCAAACTGACCACAGGCCTCTCAGGTGACTCATGCAGATGAGAGGGGAGAATCACGAGCTGTTAAGATGGTCCATTTTCCTACAGGGAATGAACTTTACAGTGGAACACAGACCTTGGATTGCCCATGCCAATGCAGATGGACTTTCCAGGTTTTTCCACTTAGTCGATGAGGACTACCAGGGTGTAGGTTAGTAACCCATCACCTTTCATTGGGGGGGGGGCTCTGTTGCAAAGTCATCCTGTGCCCTGGGCACCCCCTAACTTATTGCTGACTGGAACTGGTGTGAACTGACCCTGACTGACCCTGGGATCTGTTTAACCAGGCCCAGGGTCCGTGCCAAGCTAAAAGGAACTCATTAGAATATGTTAAGACACCCAACATATACTAGGGTACACTATGGTATGGTGGGGTACCCCCTGTAATTGGCATGACCTACCACATAAGCCCCTAGTATGTAATAGGGCAGGGGATTGAAACGTCCTAGAAGTCTCCAGTATCCTGGGGCATGGCAGTTTAGAGGCCAGCAGATTTTTTGCACTAGCATGTGTGCAGTGCTGAAGCCTGAGGTCAGTTTAAAAGCATCCCTGGGGTCCAGGACAGCGTTTAAACATTACATTGTGCCCAAACTCGACTTTGGGGGTAGTGGCCCTCAGAAATGAAAGACCTACCATGTTTTTGCATATTAGGGCCCTCCAGGGTCACCCTAGGTATCCCAGGGGTGGGACAACAGTTATCTATAAGTAGCACACTTATAAAATGAGTTTTTATATGCCTGGGTAAAGTGAAATTTTACATTTCACTTCCCACATTGTATTAAAAAGCTGATCAAATTCGACTTTGTTGCTAGAAGAATTGGGTAAGGATGATCTGCAATATTTCTGCAGAATGAGAACCCCTGAAGTCTCCCCTAGTTGCACAGGGGGTGGGGGTCCTGTAGAAATGAGGGAAATACTTATTAAATATGTTTTTATAAGCCCTGGTTCTTGAAAAGTGGCCCAGGTCATTTTCTCCATTGCAAACCCCATGGACCCATAGGTTAACATGGTAGGAAGTAATTGATTAATAAATATTGATAGGAGAGGACTAGCCGGACCATTCAAAGACTTCCCAGAATGGTAATAGTAAATCCAACAATATTATATTGTTGAATTTCTCCTAAAGTGTACATACAATAAGTTATGAGACTTTCTTGTTTGCAAGTCCAAATTCAGCCTTTCAGTGGTCTGCCCTGATTGGTCAGAGTTAAGTGGTTTAGCCAGGTTGCTGGGAGGGCAGTGTGCTGTTCTATAGGAATGCCAGGCCAGGAGGTGGCGTCGTAAACTATGTTCTTCAAAGGCAGAGGTGAGGCCTGGGTTTCAGTCCACTATGACAGTCTTGACCCAGAGTCAGGGCTAAGCAAGATGTGCCCCGCTGATGATTTTGCTGTGCAAGGAACTCTAAGGCCTAACCTCTGGAGACTGCACCAAGTGAAACTGCAGGCCTGTGGATTACCTTGCTGCCAAAGGACTCAAGAGTGGATCCTCCTGCAAGCTACAGGTTAACAGAGCTCACCTGGACAGCCCCACAAAGAATTCAAAGCCTGGAGTACCAGTAAATTTGTAAGGGTTTTGTTCAAGTGGATTGCGGAATTGAAGTTTCACACTTTCAAGGACCCTCTTGGAGATTCCAGAACCTTGGATTGTGTGTTGGATACTTTGGGACCTGCAAGCAGAACGCCAGGAAGGTGTTCTAACTGGACCCCACTTGCTGAAGAAGGTGGCCCACTACAGTGGTGAGAATTCTTCAGAACAATTTATAAAGGTGTGTCCATGATAGAGAAATTGAAATGACTTAAGGGGCACTGTTGGTTTCTAAGCACTAGAAAGTGACTAATCCTCAAAAATTCATATCTCTGAATGTAAACGTAAATGTAGTATACTTGTAAAGCACACAGCTGCCCATTACCGGGGCGTCCCGGCGCTGTATAACGCTGTGTAACCCCTCCTGGCTCTCCGTGTGAGATGCCCCTTCCTGGGCACCCCCAAGGTAAAGCCAGGCATCCCAGTGTTGTCGGGGCTGTTGTGGAGATTAAACAAGCTATTGCCCAGAGTTGCAGCATGGGACCCATGATTAGAGTAGGCGCCAAGGTGAGAATTATCGAGTCCGCAGACATTGAGCCCAAGACCCTGCTGCATCGGGAATTGAACCTTGGTCCCAGGCCTAATCTCTGCGTCATGGTCTGCCGTTTCTAACCAGTGAGCCACACTCTCCACTGGTTCCCTACAGTGGATTATTTTAGTTTTGGTGCATTTTAAAGATAAAAATATTACCTATTTTTATAAATTGGTGTTGGATTTTTATTTTTGTGTTGTGTGTTAATTATTTACTGAAATGGTGTTTTAAATGCTTTACATGCCTTCTTTGAATTTAAGCCTGTCTGTTCGCAGCTACGTTACCAAGGGTTGAGCAAAGGAATACTTTTATAAGACCTATGCTGAGTCCTATCATGTGTTAGTGGCCTTATTGCTAGTGGCAGACCTACATTTGCCCCTACCAATGTCCCACTTTCCAACAGTAACTAAACTATGTGAATGTGAGCATCACTCTCCCTGTTGTTGTATAACATGCTACATTAGTTGGTCACTAACTACGTGATTGTGTATATTAGTAATTGATTAGTTAGGTGAGTATTTTTATGGGACACTGAGTTTGTGTATGTGGTTGGATGGGTTGTGTGTAACTCTATGGATAGATGTGTGAACGGTTGATTGACTAAGTGTATATGTTTAAGAGTGCATGTGGAAACAGTTGTTTGGGTGACTGAGTGTATTTATTTGTGTGTTGGTGACCAAATACATATTTTAGTTGTACATCTTCAATAAAGTAAAAAAATAAAAAGCATTGTATGTGAGACTTGGTGTATATAAATAAGTATATGTAAGAGTCAGTGATTGTGAGAGTAACTATATGAATGAGTGCATAATTGTAATGGGGATTTTTTAACATATTAACTATGAGTTACTGTGTGTTTGAGTAAATGAGGTGTTGTGTGTATAATTGTGTAAGTCATTAAATGTAAGAGTGAATAATTTTTTTATGAGTGAGTACTATAACCTGCTTGAAACCTATGGCTTTTTTGTGAATTTCAAAGGTTTTTTAAATGATAATTCCTAACTATAACCTGCCTTAAACCTATGGTTTTTTCATTGAATTTCAAAGGTTTTTTAAATGACAATTCCTAATCATAATGTTGAGCAACTCCCCATATTTTCAACAAGAAACCAAATCTGCAATGCTACCTAAAAAAACAAGCAATAGTTTCACTTACCACTAACAAATTAACATCAACATTTAACTAGTGTAAGGCCGTCAACTAGGTACTGCGTGAATTACATCCAACTCATACCAATATTTAAAGAGCAATAAGTGATAGAGGTACTATTTATTCACTTCTGACACCCAATACAATCACAATACCCAGTGTCAGCACCACTAAAACCCCCCCTCCGCACGCCTCTCCCTCTACTTCCTCTGAGGCATCGCAAAACAGGACAACGGACCTTCCCAAGATAATATATCCCCTCGACAGCACACTAGCTCAATGTTCAGAGATGTGGTAACCAACTATGTATAAGGGAAGGAACTCGCACATCAACAATAATTTACACAATGCCAAGACTACCGGTGAAATGCTATACACAACTCACTATGGAAACTAAAAACTTTTCCATGTGTAGAGATACCATTGATACGTGTGTACTGCATAGTGGACGCACCCATATTATCTCAGACTCTAAGGAATATCTCGGTCATGTTGCTGTGTTGTCTCCCCCCTTGAAGCAGAAGTGGAGTGGGCTGATCCAACATACGCAACTCTAGCGTAAGAGTATAAATAATTAGCCTACGCCTTGGGCATCATTTACTTTTGCAAAGGGAAAAGACTCTACCACAGCAAAGACCCTCACCCTGCCACGTGGCTGCCGCCATGACCATGTGCCTCCTCGATACAGGCCAATTGCAAACTCAGCGCAACAGCACCGCAGACTTATGTCTGCATCGACTACTGCCTTCAATCTACACTGCGGACAGCAGGGTTCCCAACTTGAATTCAATCTTGCATCTGCACTACAGACAATAGGGAATTCACCCTTGATTTACTTAATGCAGAGACAATTACACTGTATGTGTTCAGCTTTTGTTAAAATAAGAGACAAAAACCATTCGTCCATATCTGTGCTCAGTACTGCCTTCGATCAACAGTGAGGACAGCAGGGTTGACAACTTCAATTCAGCTTTGAATCTATATTATGGACAGCAGGAAATTTAGCCTTGATTTATTTAAGGTAGAGATAATTGTACTTTATGTCCTTAGATTTTGTTAAAGGATATGACAAAAAGAATTTCTTGATGTTTGAGAAGACTACTGCTTTCGATCTATATTGTGAGGGCTCACGATTCAGGTGGAATGGCGATTTTACATGACGCATTCCAGTAGGCAATCGACATTGTACCAGTGCGACCCGCCCGAACCACGAATCTTCACAAGGTACATACACGCTGAGTTCTTCAGGTACCACTAACTCACTGCATCACAAGTCATCTAGTAGTAAAGAGAGTTCATCCTGACTTTGGGTCATGATATCCCCTTGGCAGGACATTTGGGACGGACAAAGACATGGAACCTGTTGGTGAACCATTTCTACTGGCCCGATATGTCTGAAAAGGTAAATGAGTTTTGCAGCTCCTGTGTCACCTGTCAGGTCAGTGGCAAGGCAGGGGGCAAGTCAAAGGCTCCCCTAATGCCACTGCCAGTGGTTGGGGTTACTATTGAAAGGGTGGGGATAGACATTGTTGGTCCCCTGGACCCACCTACTGCATCAGGGAATAGGTATATCTTAGTGGTAGTTGACCATGCCACTAGATACCCTGAAGCCATACCTCTTAGAACCATTGATGCATCTACAGTGACTAGAGCACTGCTTGGTGCGTTCACCAGAGTGGGTTTTCCAAAAGTGGTGGTGTCAGATAGGGGCACAAACTTCCTGTCCAGCTATCTGACTGCTATGTGGGATGCGTGTGGGGTCAGCTACAGGGTCACCACCCCTATCACCCACAAGGAAATGGTCTTGTTGAGAGATTCAACAAAACCCTAAAGGGCATGATAAATGGGTTGTCAGAGAAACTCAGGAGGAGATGGGATGTTCTCCTCCGATGCTTACTGTTTGCCTACAGGGAGGTGCCACAGAAAGGGGTTGGTTTCCGTCCTTTTGAGTTGGTGTTAGGACACCCTGTGAGGGGGCCATTGAGCCTGCTAAGAGAGTCTTTAGAGAAGCCTCTTAAAGAAGCTAAGGACAATGTGCTTGATTATGTGCTAGGCCTGAGATCTAGAATGGCGGAGTACATGTACAAGGCAAACAGGAAACTGGAGGCCAGCCAGGAGCTAATGAAGCACTGGTATGGTCAAAAGGCTACTATGCCTGAGTATACCCCAGGACAGTTGGTGTGAGTGTTGGAGCCTGTGGCTCCCAGGGCCCTCCATGACAAGTGGAGTGGGCCCTATCCAATCTTAGAAAAGAAGGGTGAGGTTACCTATTTGGTTGACCTTGGCACCCCAGGAACCCTCACAGGGTACTACATGTGAATAGATTGAAACCACACCATGACAGGGCAGACATGACCTACTGGTCACTGATGAGGGTGTGGAGGAGGAAACTGAGCCTGTGCCTGACCTCCTCTCCACTAATGTGCAAGATGGGTCAGTGGAGGGAGCTGTAGTCTAACCCAAATTGACAGACCAGCAGCACAGAGACTGTAAGCAGGTACTGGAGCAGTTTGCTTGCCGGTTCTCTTTGACCCCAGGCGTCACTGAGTGGTGTGTGCACCACATTGACACTGGTGACAGCCTACCTGTCAAAAATAAACTGTACAGGTCGTCTGACCTTGCTAAGATGCTGGAGCTGGGGGTAATTGAATCGTCTGAGAGTCCATGGGCCAGTCCAGTGGTACTGGTACCTAAACCTAATCCTCAGTGGGGACCACAGGAGTTAAGGTTCTGTGTGGACTACAGAGGTTTGAATGCAGTCACAAAGATGGACGCTCACCCTATACCTAGAGCTGATGAGCTCTTTGATAGGTTAGGGGCTGCTAAGTACCTGAGTACTTTTGATTTGACTTCAGGTTACTGGAAGATTACCCTCACTGATGGAGCAAAGGAGAGGTCAGCATTCTCCATACCAGAGGGACATTATCAGTTCAAGGTAATGCCCTTTGGATTAAAGAATGCACCTGCCACCTTCCAAAGGTTGGTGAACAGTGTCTTGTCTGGGTTGGAACAGTTCAGTGCAGCTTACCTGGATGATATAGCGGTATACAGTTCTACCTGGGGGGATCACTTAAACCACCTAAGGGAAGTGCTTCAGGCCATGCAGCAGGCAGGCCTGACTATTAAGGCAAGCAAGTGCCAAATAGGGCAGAGTTCTGTGGTGTACCTGGGCCACCTGGTATGTGGGGGCCATGTACAGCCTCTGCAAGCTAAAATCCAAACTATTTTGGATTGGACCGCTCCTGTTACCCAGACTCAGGTCAGGGCATTCATTGGACTGACAGGGTACTATAGAAGGTTTGTTCAAAATTATTTGACCATTTTGGGGCCCCTAACAGAACTGACTTCTAAAAAGAGGACCAAAAAGGTGATTTGGACCCCAGAGTCCCAGAAGGCTTTTGACACTCTGAAAGCTGCTATGTGTTAGGCACCAGTGTTACTGGCCCCTGCTTACACAAAATAATTTGTAGTTCAGACTGATGCTTCAGAGCAAGGGATTGGAGCACTTTTGTCACAGCTAGGTGAAGGGGGCCTTGCCAGTTGCCTTTATTAGCAGGAGGCGTCTTCCCAGAGAGCAGAGCTGGAGTTCCATTGAGAGAGAGGCTTTTGCTGTGGTGTGGTCACTGAAAAAGTTGAGACCATATTTGTTTGGGACTCACGTTCATGTTCAAACTGACCACAGGCCTCTCAGGTGACTCATGCAGATGAGAGGGGAGAATCACAAGCTGTTAAGATGGTCCATTTTCCTACAGGGAATGAACTTTACAGTGGAACACAGACCTTGGATTGCCCATGCCAATGCAGATGGACTTTCCAGGTTTTTCCACTTAGTCGATGAGGACTACCAGGGTGTAGGTTAGTAACCCATCACCTTTCATTGGGGGGGGGCTCTGTTGCAAAGTCATCCTGTGCCCTGGGCACCCCCTAACTTATTGCTGACTGGAACTGGTGTGAACTGACCCTGACTGACCCTGGGATCTGTTTAACCAGGCCCAGGGTCCGTGCCAAGCTAAAAGGAACTCATTAGAATATGTTAAGACACCCAACATATACTAGGGTACACTATGGTATGGTGGGGTACCCCCTGTAATTGGCATGACCTACCACATAAGCCCCTAGTATGTAATAGGGCAGGGGATTGAAACGTCCTAGCTTTATACTCTTTATACTGAGGCCAGAAACCTCAAGGAGGGGGCCACCAGGAGATTGGTGGTGACCCAGAAGTAAAGAGAGTTCATCCTGACTTTGGGTCATGATATCCCCTTGGCAGGACATTTGGGACAGACAAAGACATGGAACCTGTTGGTGAACCATTTCTACTGGCCCAATATGTCTGAAAAGGTAAAGGAGTTTTGCAGCTCCTATGTCACCTGTCAGGTCAGTGGCAACAAGGCCGGGGGCAAGACAAAGGCTCCCCTAATACCACTGCCAGTTGTTGGGGTTACTTTTGAAAGGGTGGGGATGGACATTGTTGGTCCCCTGGACCCACCTACTGCATCAGGGAATAGGTATATCTTAGTGGTAGTTGACCATGCCACTAGATACCCTGAAGCCATACCTCTAAGAACCATTGATGCACCTGCAGTGACTAGAGCACTGCTTGGTGCGTTCACCAGAGTGGGTTTTCCAAAAGAGGTGATGTCAGATAGGGGCACAAACTTCCTGTCCAGCTATCTGACTGCTATGTGGGATGCGTGTGGGGTCAACTACAAGTTCACCACCACTATCACCCACAAGGAAACGGTCATGTTGAGAGATTCAACAAAACCCTAAAGGGCATGATAAATGGGTTGTCAGAAAAATTCAGGAGGAGATGGGATGTTCTCCTCTGAGGCTTACTGTTTGCCTACAGGGAGGTGCCACAGAAAGGGGTTGGTTTCAGTCCTTTTGAGTTGGTGTTAGGACACCCTGTGAGGGGGCCATTGAGCCTGCTAAGAGAGTCTTTAGAGAAGCCTCTTAAAGAAGCTAAGGACAATGTGCTTGATTATGTGCTAGGCCTGAGATCTAGAATGGCGGAGTACATGTACAAGGTAAACAAGAAACTGGAGGCCAGCCAGGAGCTAATGAAGCACTGGTATGGTCAAAAGGCTACTATGCCTGAGTATACCCCAGGACAGTTGGTGTGGGTGTTGGAGCCTGTGGCTCCCAGGGCCCTCCATGACAAGTGGAGTGGGCCCTATCCAATCTTAGAAAAGAAGGGTGGGGTTACCTATTTGGTTGACGTTGGCACCCCAGGAACCCTCACAGGGTACTACATGTGAATAGATTGAAACCACACCATGACAGGGCAGACAAGACCTACTGGTCACTGATGAGGGTGTGGAGGAGGAAACTGAGCCTGTGCCTGACCTCCTCTCCACTAATGTACAAGATGGGTCAGTGGAGGGAGCTGATCTCTCTCCCAAATTGACAGACCAGCAGCACAGAGACTGTAGGCAGGTGCTGGAGCAGTTTGCTTGCCTGTTCTCTTTGACCCCAGGCATCACTGAGTGGTGTGTGCACCACATTGACACTGGTGACAGCCTACCTGTCAAAAATAAACTGTACAGGTCGTCTGACCATGTCAGAGCCAGCATTAAAGCTGAGGTTGCTAAGATGCTGGAGCTGGGGGTAATTGAATCATCTGAGAGTCCATGAGCCAGTCCAGTGATACTGGTACCTAAACCTAATCATCAGGGGGGACCCAAGGAGTTAAGGTTCTCTGTGGACTACAGAGGTTTGAATGCAGTCACAAAGACGGACGCTCACCCTATACCTAGAGCTGATGAGCTCTTTGATAGTTAGGGGCTGCTAAGTACCTGAGTACTTTTGATTTGACTTCAGGTTACTGGCAGATTGCCCTCACAGATGGAGGAAAGGAGAGGTCAGCATTCTCCACACCAGAGGGACATTATCAGTTCAAGGTAATGCCCTTTGGATTAATGAATGTACCTGCCACCTTCCAAAGGTTGGTGAACAGTGTCTTGTCTGGGTTGGAACAGTTCAGTGCAGCTTACCTGGATGATATAGCGGTAAACAGTTCTACCTGGGGGGATCACTTGAACCACCTAAGGGAAGTGCTTCAGGCCATGCAGCAGGCAGGCCT
The DNA here is from genome assembly GCF_964263255.1 of Lissotriton vulgaris. NCBI lineage: Eukaryota > Metazoa > Chordata > Amphibia > Caudata > Salamandridae > Lissotriton > Lissotriton vulgaris. The sequence goes on from NC_141694.1 coordinate 507,330,108, forward strand.
GACTATTAAGGCAAGCAAGTACCAAATAGGGCAGAGTTCTGTGGTGTACCTGGGCCACCTGGTATGTGGGGGCCGTGTACAGCCTCTCCAAGCTAAAATCCAAACTATTTTGGATTGGACTGCTCCTGTTACCCAGACTCAGGTCAGGGCATTCATTGGACTGACAGGGTACTATAGAAGGTTTGTTCAAAATTATTTGACCATTGTGGGGCCCCTAACAGAACTGACTTCTAAAAAGAGTCCCAAAAAGGTGATTTGCACCCCAGAGTCTCAGAAGGCTTTTGACACTCTGAAAGCTGCTATGTGTTAGGCACCAGTGTTACTGGCCCCTGACTACACAAAATAATTTGTAGTTCAGACTGATGCTTCAGAGCAAGGGATTGGAGCACTTTTGTCACAGCTAGTTGAAGGGGGCCTTGCCAGTCTCCTTTATTAGTAGGAGGCATCTTCCCAGAGAGCAGAGCTGGAGTGCCTTTGAGAGAGAGGCTTTTGCTGTGGTGTGGTCACTGAAAAAGTTGAGACCATATTTGTTTGGGACTCACGTTCGTGTTCAAACTGACCGCAGGCCTCTCAGGTGACTCATGCAGATGAGAGGGGAGAATCACAAGCTGTTAAGGTGGTCCATTTTCCTACTGGGAATGAACTTTACAGTGAAACACAGACCTTGGATTGCCCATGCCAATGCAGATGGACTTTCCAGGTTTTTCCACTTAGCCGATGAGGACTACCAGGGTGTAGGTTAGTAACCCATCACCTTTCGTTTAGGGGGGGCTATGTTGCAAAGTCATCCTGTGCCCTGGGCACCCCCTAACTTATTGCTGACAGGAACTGGTGTTAACTGACCCTGACTGACCCTGAACTCTGTTTAACCAGGCCCAGGGCCAGTGCCAAGCTAAAAGGAACTCATTAGAATAAGTTAAGACACCCAACATATATTAGGGTACACTATGGTATGGTGGGTACCCCCTGTAATTGGCATGAACTACCGCATAAGCCCCTAGTATGTAATAGGGCAGGGGATTGAAACTACCTAGAAGTCTCCAGTATCCTGGGGCATGGCAGTTTAGAGGCCAGCAGATTTTTTGCACTAGCATGTGTGCAGTGCTGAAGCCTGAGGTCAGTTTAAAAGCATCCCTGGGGTCCAGGACAGCGTTTAAACATTACATTGTGCCCAAACTCGACTTTGGGGGTAGGGGCCCTCAGAAATGAAAGACCTACCATGTTTTTTCATATTAGGGCCCTCAAGGGTCACCCCTAGGTATTCCAGGGGTAGGAGGACAGTTATCTATAAGGAGCACCCTTATAAAATGAGTTTTATATGCCTGGGTAAAGTGAAATTTTACATTTTACTTCCCACATTGTATTAAAAAGCTGATCAAATTCGACTTTGATGCTAGAAGAATTGGGTAAGGATGATCTGCAATATTTCTGCAGATTTAGAACCCCTGAAGTCTCCCCTAGTTGCACAGGGGTCCTGTAGAAATGAGGGAAATACTTATTAAATATGTTTTTATAAGCCCTGGTTCTTGAAAAGTGGCCCAGGTCATTTTCCCCATTGCAAACCCCATGGACCCATAGGTTAACATGGTAGGAAGTAATTGATTAAAAAATATTGATAGGAGAGAACTTAACTGGACCATTCAAAGACTTCCCAGAATGGTAGTAGTAAATCCAACAATATTATATTGTTGAATTTCTCCTAAAGTGTACATACAATAAGTTATGAGACTTTCTTGTTTGTAAGTCCAAATTCAGCCTTTCAGTGGTCTGCCCTGATTGGTCAGAGTTAAGTGGATTAGCCAGGTTGCTGGGAGGGCAGTGTGCTGTTCTATAGGAATGCCAGGCCAGGACGTGGCGTCGTAAACTATGTTCTTCAAAAGGCAGAGGGGAGGCCTGGATTTCAGTCCACTATGACAATCTTGACCCAGAGTCAGGGCTAAGCAAGAAGTGCCCTGCTGATGATTTTGCTGTGCAAGGAACTCTAAGGCCTGACCTCTGGAGACTGCACCAAGTGAAACTGCAGGCCTGTGGATTACCTTGCTGCCAAAGGACTCAAGAGTGGATCCTCCTGCAAGCAACAGGTTAACAGAGCTCACCTGGACAGCCCCACAAAGAATTCAAAGCCTGGAGTACCAGTGAATTTGTAAGGGTTTTGTTCAAGTGGATTGCGGAATTGCAGTTTCACACTTTCAAGGACCCTCTTGGAGATTCCAGAACCTTGGATTGTGTGTTGGATACTTTGGGACCTGCAAGCAGAACGCCAGGAAGGTGTTCTAACTGGACCCCGCTTGCTGAAGAAGGCGGCCCACCACAGTGGTGAGAATTCTTCAGAACAATTTTTAAAGGTGTGTCCCTGATAGAGAAATTGAAATGACTTAAGGGGCACTGTTGGTTTCTAAGCACTAGAAAGTGACTAATCCTTAAAAATTCATATCTCTGAATGTAAACGTAGTATACTTGTAAAGCGCACAGCTGTCCATCACCGGGGCGTCCCGGCGCTGTATAACGCTGCGTAACCCTTCCTGGCTCTCCCTGTGAGATGCCCTTTCCTGGGCACCCCCAAGGTAAAGCCAGGCATCCCAGTGTTGTCGGGGATGTTGTGGAGATTAAGCAGGCTATTGCCCAGAGTTGCAGAGTGGGACCCATGATTAGAGTAGGCGCCAAGGTGAGAATTATCGAGTCCGCAGACATTGAGCCCAAGACTCTGCCGCGTCGGGAATTGAACCTTGTTCCCAGGCCTAATCTCTGCTTCATGGTCTGCCGCTTCTAACCAGTGAGCCACACTTCTCCACTGGTTCCCTACAGTGGATTATTTTCATTTTGGTGTCATTTAAAAGATAAAAATATTACCTATTATTATAAGTTGGTGTTGGTTTTTTAATTTTGTGTTGTGTCTTAATTATTTACTGAAATGGTGTTTTTAAATGCTTTACATACCCGTCTTTGTATTTAAGCCTGTCTGCTCGCAGCCACGTTACCAAGGGTTGAGCAAAGGAATACTTTTCTAAGACCTATGCTGAGTCCTATCATGTGTTAGTGGCCTTATTGCCAGTGGCAGACCTACATTTGCCCCTACCAATAACCCACTTTCCAACAGTAACTAAACTATGTGAATGTGAGCATCACTGTCTCTGTTGTTGTATAACATGCTGCATTAGTTGGTCACTAACTACCTGATTGTGTATATTAGTAATTGATTAGTTAGGTGAGTATTTTTATGGGACACTGAGTTTGTGTATGTGGTTGGATGGGTTGTGTGTAACTCTATGGATAGATGTGTGAATGGTTGATTGACTAAGTGTATATGTTTAAGAGTGCATGTGGAAACAGTTGTTTGGGTGACTGAGTGTGTTTATTTGTGTGTTGGTGACCGAATACATATTTCAGTTGTACATCTTCAACAAAGTAAAAAAATAAAAAGCATTGTATGTGAGACTTGGTGTATATAAATAAGTATATGTAAGAGTCAGTGATTGTGAGAGTAACTATATGAATGAGTGCATAATTGTAATGGGGATTTTTTAAGATATTAACAATGAGTTACTGTGTGTTTGAGTAAATGAGGTGTTGTGTGTATAATTGTGTAAGTCAGTAAATGTAAGAGTGATTATTTTTTTATGAGTGAGTACTATAACCTGCTTGAAACCTATCTTTTTTGTGAATTTCAAAGGTTTTTTAAATGATAATTCCTAACTATAACCTGCCTGAAACCTATGGTTTTTCATTGAATTTTAAAGGTTTTTTAAATGACAATTCCTAATTATAATGTTGAGCAACTCCCCATATTTTCAACAAGAAACCAAATCTGCAATGCTACCTAAAAAAACAAGCAATAGTTTCACTTACCACTAACAAATTAACATCAACATTTAACTAGTGTAAGGCCGTCAACTATGTACTGCGTGAATTACATCCAACTCATACCAATATTTAAAGAGCAATAAGTGATAGAGGTACTATTTATACACTTTTGACACCCAATACAATCACAATACCCAGCGTCACCACCACTACAACCCCCCCTCCGCACGCCTCTCCCTCTACTTCCTCTGAGGCATCGCAAAACAGGACAACGGACCTTCCCAAGATAATATCCCCTCAACAGCACACTAGCTCAATGTTCAGAGATGTGGTAACCAACTATGTATAAGGGAAGAAACTCGCACATCAACAATAATTTACACAATACCAAGACTACCGGTGAAATGCTATACACAACTCACTATGGAAACTAAAACTTTTCCATGTGTAGATATACCATTGATACGTGTGTACTGCATAGTGGACACAACCATATTATCTCAGACTCTGAGGAATATCTCGGTCATGTTGCTGTGTTGTCTCCCCCCTTGAAGCAGAAGTGGTGTGGGATGATCCAACGTACGCAACTCTAGCGTAAGAGTATAAATAATTAGCCTACGCCTTGGGCATCATTCACTTTTGCAAAGAGAAAAGACTCTACCACAGCAAAGGTCCTCACCCTGCCACGTGGCTGCCGCCATGACCATGTGCCTCCTCGATACAGGCCGATTGCGAACTCAGCGCAACAGCACCGCAGACTTATGTCTGTATCGACTACTGCCTTCGATCTACATTGCGGACAGCAGGGTTCCCAACTTGAATTCAACCTTGCATCTGCACTACAGACAATAGGGAATTCACCCTTGATTTACTTAATGCAGAGACAATTACACTGTATGTGTTCAGCTTTTGTTAAAAAAAGAGACAAAAACCATTTGTCCATATCTGTGCTTAGTACTGCCTTCGATCAACAGTCAGGACAGCAGGGTTCACAACTTCAATTCAGCTTTGAATCTATACTATGGACAGCATGAAATTTAGCCTTGATTTATTTAAGGTAGAGATAATAATACTTTATGTCCTTAGATTTTGTTAAAGGATATGACAAAAAGAATTTCTTGATGTTTGTGATGACTACTGCTTTCGATCTATATTGTGAGGGCTCACGATTCAGGTGGAATGGTGATTTTACATGACGTATTCCAGTAGGCAAGAGACATTGTACCAGTGCGACCCGCCCAAACCACGAATCTTCACAAGGTACACACACACTGAGTTCTTCAGGTACCACTAACTCACTGCATCACAAGTCATTTCCCCGTGGCCTTATTAAGACAGAATTCACTAGGCAAAAAAAATTGCTCCCAGTTCAGCTGGCCCACACCACGCATCATCACTGGCTGCGTAGACGCTGAGAGCCACACATACCACTAACTCTATACAGCTCAAGTCAATGCCACATGGCTGTGGGCCCTTCCTGACGTCTGCCTCCGGTCTATACTGCGAACAGTAGGGCTCACAATTCAAGATTAGTACTGATGCAAACTGTGTAAGAGACTATCGGTTAAGGAAACCAAATGATCCCAATCTGCAACATCGCCACCAAACATACGTTCCCATTTTGAGAAAGTTAGAGTGCACTGTGTGAGGTGCAATCATTTAATTTCTTATGGGGAGCAATCAGTAGATCTACTTTGCAGAACAATTGATGACCATCAATGGTAGTTTGTTTTTTTCCTCTCAAAGTACATGCAATCCAGTATGCAATATTCAATGCTTTGAGTGCAACCCGTTCTGACCACGCATCATCGCAGGGTGAGCACACGCCAAATACCAGATGTGCCACTAACTCAGTACACCATAAATAATCGCCCGAGGCTTTATTAAGGGAAAATTCAGTAGTCAAAAAACAGTACCCCCAGTGCAGCGTGTCAGGACCATGCATCATCGCAGGTTACGTTCACGCTCAGTCCCAAAGGTACTACTAACTCAGTGCACCATAAATCATCGCCAGGTGGCCGTATTCAGGCAGAATTCAACTGACTATTTATTCATTATTTGCAGAGTGCAGTACCAAACTTAATAAAATGTCTATCAAACACTATACAATATCCCTTTATTAGCCTTCCTTCTAAAACTTCTTTTATATCAGTTCTAGGTTTAGTTGAAAAACAAAATTCACGTTGCAAGTGCATAGGCACACTCAATGGCAGTCTACACAGTGGACAGCACAGGTCACAACTTCCTCTCCTTTCTCCTTCAAATTACTGTAACATTGTTTTAAGTGTACTGTTCATTACTATGCTTTTGTATCTGATGTAACTTGTAACGCAACGATCCTAAATGTACACTGCTCTGCTACCCTCTTAGGTCAAGTTTGCGCTATATAAAACTTTATAAATAAATAAAAATGAAAATAAAATACATGTTTCATTTTTTATTTCAATTGTGATTACAGATTATGCAGTCCAGTAGGCAAAACGCTGACTACCAGACGTACCAGTAACTGAGTGCACCATAAATAATTGCCACGTGGCCTTATTAAGGCAAAATTCAGTAGCCAAAAGACATTCTTAGCAGTGCAGTCTGCCTGAACCACACATCATCGCAGGTTCCACAGAAACTGAACCTACCTTAGTGCACCACAATTCATGAACCCTTTACGTTAGAATATTCTGTGTATTATTTCACATGTAGTGCTCTTATCTTTGTACAGCAGAAGTCATAAACCATTTATGAATGAATATCTATGTATGATCTAATCTAATTCTAATTGCGGGTTTCTAACGCGCTAGAATCGACTCCCGAAGGAGTATCTCTGCGCAATAGACCGCTGGGGAACCGGTCCTGGCTTTCCCTGTGAGATGGTCCCTACTGGGTATCTCTAAGGTGAAACCAGGCATCCCCGGCGTATGTGGGGGGCCGTTGTGGAGATAAGGCAAGCTAATGCCCAGAGTTGCCGAGTGTGATCCCTGGTTAGAGTAGGCACCGAGGTGAGAATTATCGAGTCCGCTGACCCTGGTCCACGACCCTGCCGCGTCGGGAATTGAACCCTGGTCCCGGGCCGTCCTCTGCTCCCGGGTCTGTTATTCTACTTGTTACCAACAGCAAATTAATAATATGGAATCGAGCACACGTGCCCATACACACTTCAACTATCTATGTGTCTGTGTATTTATTATGTTTTTAAAATGCTGCTCCTATGCCCTACCACATTATATTGTGATATAAACAGCGTATACAACCATCTTACCTCTGACAGTAAGTGTGGGCTATTCTTCCTTTTTTTTTTTACCATATTTATATAGTGCAAAATCAACCAAAAACGATATCAGCAATTTACATGAGCACCGTATTTACAGTACATTTTCAGGCATGCGTAAATTACGTCATTACTCTACAACAGGGGTCTTCAAACTGTGGGGCCCGACCCCCAGGGGGGACGTGGAGTGATAGAAAGTGGGTCCCACATTCCAGGTCACACTTCTGTCTATTATTATTATTTCCAAAAAGGTGTCCTGGGGCTAATAACCATCTGCCGGCTGAATGGCAAATAAGAAACACACAGAAGGGGAAGGAGAACCAGTCAAATGGGTTAACCTACAGGGTATAAGGGCCAGGTGTTTTTAGCTTCCTAAAGGATAATAGATTAATGGAGGAGCGAAGCAAAGGTAGGTGAAAGTTCCATAATTGTGCATCCCGCACCAAAACAGTGAGGCCGACTATTCATGTTTTTTTGAATTAGGGAACAACAATAAAGATTGTCACAGGCCGAGAGGAGCCTATGGGTATGCCCAGTGCGGAGAGATGAGAGGGTGAGAGTAGATGGGATGAGAGAGGACAGCATGGGAGTGAGAGAAATAGATTTAAGAGGTCAGGGATGAGGAGAAATGTGAAGTGCTGAAGAAGTGCAGAAACGCAAGAGGATAAGTGACTGTGCGCAAAAGGTGAGGGCACAGAGGAGGGATACTGTTAAATGGTGAGAGAAGATAGCTGAGTGATGATCTGTGACATAAAAAGATAATTTGGTGCGATGTGGGTGAGGGACAACAGGGTTGAGGGAAAGGAGGGAGTACTGAGGTGGGTGCTAAGGTAATAGGGGAGAGGGACATTGGTTCAAGAAGGTGTGGAAGAACAAAGACGAGATGTGAAAGATGAATGGTGGACTGGAGAGGTGTAAGATACAAATAAACAGAAATTTGTAGGAAGAGACTTGAGGTGCTGAGGGGGGAGAGAGGTGATGTGTCCAGAGAGGCCGTGAGATAAATTCGAGAGAGGAGGCAGTGAACAGACAGAATGGCAAGAGGTGATTAAAAATGAAGTGAAAGGTTGAACGGGGAGAGTTCAGAAGTTGTAAAAAGGGGTGAAAGAAAATGGCTTGCAAAGTGAGAGAGGGATCAAGGGTTGGAAAAGGAGAGAGGGATGGAAGGGAGGGCATGAGAGGAAAGTGGCATGGGCAAACTGCTTAAGTCTGCATACGGCTGCCCGGGTTTTTACGGGGCCCTTGCTGCTCCCGGCCTGTGCCAGGTGAGCTTCTAATGTGGCAACACTTATTCCTGTGGAGTGGAAGGCCCTTCACAAAGGTTGACTAGACATATTTCTGTTGTTTATTGATGTATTTTCATTATAAACTGGTACTGATGAGATGAAATCTTTCCTCAGTGTTACTGTGTGTGAAAAATGTCAAAATAATGAAGCAATACTGTCCCAAAATATGCGGCATCACATAGCATTATTTATTTTTTCTTACCATACAATTTAGTCGAGCCTACAGCATAATTTGGTCCTCACCTGCCTCATAATTCTAGTAGCTCTGCCTATAGGTTTAGAATTGTTTGTCAGGAGGGGGTCCTTACGCCTGAAATTTGTGACTGGGGGGATCTCGGCATCCACAAGTTTGAAGACCTCTGCTCTACAATAATAGGATGAGGACGCAACTCCGAGCCTCGAACACTGATTTCCAGCACCAAGTTCAACAGTATATCTTAATGATCACATACGTATATATATTATCTGCCTTTCATGTGCCAAAAACTGCAACTTAAACCTTTCACAGCCCTGTATTACTACTGCTACAACACTCCACTAAATGTACAACAAACATTCATAATCGCAGAAATGCGTCATGTCCACCATCTTCTATGTATGCAACTATGAATGAATATAGAGTCAGTGATACCTCGTACCTTCCATGTTGGCCATGTTGTGGAACTTTATAGATATAATGACACATTTGCATTTAAGACCCGGGTGACGTCAGCACTACAAGTCGGACACCTGAATCACTTGATTTCCCATATAGCTCACGACGGAACCACGCCCATAGCTCCAGCATCATGGTTCAGAGCCTCGCACAGCCCACTCCGCTTGCGCTTCCAGGAAAAAACAAAAACGCAACATTGGCCAGATTTCCATTGTACTGATTTCTTAGTTCAAGGTCTAGTTTTCAGAACGGCACACACACACTCCCTCATGCCTGGTATACACCCTCACCACACCCATCCAGCACATGCATCACTACACACATGACCCTACCAATAAAAAAGATGGGGCGCACGTGCTCTACGCCATTTTACAGTTGCTCCCATCACAAGCGCTGTGATGGCCCGTCCTTGTGGTTCAGACGCCTCATGTAGGCCCAAACCACGGACCAATCCCTTCCCTTGTGCAGATTTTCAGAAACATTTATTTGGCTGTTGTGTGCTTAACTGTAGCTTCCTGAGCCTAATGTTGATTGGCTTGCTTTTTTATATGTGACCTTATGATACCCTCACCATGTACAAAGCCACTTTGTAACACTCTTTATTTTACAATGATTTTCTAAAAACAAGTTGTGGTAGGGTGTTTTTAACTTATACTGTCTACTTTGCTTACCAGTTTGTTGACTGTGAAGGTGTTTAGAAATATTTTTCTAATTTCTATTCTATCATAATTGTGCCGACTTTTCTCCTTTAGCGTGGAGTACTGAGTCAGTTAATTTAATGTATAATTCTTCAAATCATCCTTGAAAGAAAAATGCACAAGTTTTCCAAATGTTTTTATTGAGTCTTTTTAAATCATCACATGGGTGAGTTGCAAAATCTTTTTTTCATTCATTTATTATGCGTTGGACCACATATTTTAAATTTTATCATATGTACTCATTCCTTATGTTTATATTATATAAGTGTTGCCCCGTCATCTTTATTTAAATGATTGGGCTTTTTTTACTTTCAGATAAAGTAGAATAGAAGTGCTAAGACAAACACTCCCTCATTACTTCATCTTTCCTTTTTTATGTACGTCTCATTTCATTATTACAATTAACATTCATATTTAAAAATAGAAGCATTATTAATTAACATTTGAAGGCACAATTAAATTATTTCTTTCATAAAAGGTGCTTGCGAAGATAATTCTTCAGTTCTTTTCGAGTGAAAATTGGTAAAAGCACTACTCAATAAAAATACTTTTAACTCATTTTCACTCTAGACGATAAAGAATATTCTCCTTTATTCCAAAGTATTTCCTTTTTGCGTTGATAGTGTATTTATTGTAAATCTTTCAATCATCATAATATACTTGCATTCTTAAAATAATATTATTTATTATTCTTTCAAATCCTCTGTTGAATGTCATCCAGCTCCACTTGAGGGATCATAAATTCCCTCTGTGGAAATGAAAGATAAACTCAAGATGATACCATCGCTTCGAATCATTATACTGCACGAAGTAATTCCTTAATTCACCAATATTTCTTGTAATGGTTCTTTCTTCAACTCGTTATTATATTCCATTTAAACTTAAACATACTGCATTCTATATTCATTTAAATATTTTTGCTTTCTTTTTAAAAATATCCAACATATACCATTTAACATAATGTACCTTTCTTCGATATTATTTCCTTACTCCGTCTTAATTCATCCAACTCCCCTGGACGGGACATAATGTTTTATGTATTTTTAAATATACATTAACAATATGTTCCCTCTGAAGAAATGAAAGATATTCTCAAGATGCTTCCGCAGCCCTGTATCATTACCTTCCTCTTAGTTTCTTCACCCGTATTGATTCTCTGAAACGAAACTAATCATCCCACGGGTGTGGTTTATGTACTTTTTGGTTAGTTAACACTCTATGGGATCAATTTATTGCTCCTGCCTCTTTTAACTCACATTTTTCAGTTGACAGGTGCTCTCATTTCCACTGTTTTAGTACGTCATGTGTTTATGTAAATATGCCTCTTTCCATACCTTTTAACTTTTGAATAATTTCCAAAATGCTTTATTTAAACACGTTTTTCTTATAAAAGCATTTCTATAGGCTACTCTCTTTTTTTAATATGAGTATTTACATTCATTCCCCTTTTTTTCTAACTTATTATTCTATTAACTGGCTTTTTTTCTAATTTTTTTTAATACTCTTTACCACCCTAAACCCCTATTTTCACTGCATCCTGTGCCGGAGATACTCTCTATTAATCTTCGAGTATTCTAATTCATACCCTAATATTAATTTGTATAATTCAATTAATCCGTGTTTTCTTACATTTATTTATCTAATATTTATAATCTTTCTTTATAGTTCTTATCTTAATTTTAATACACTACCCCACCCAAAACCCCTATTTTCCCTGCATTCCGTGCAAGAGATACTCTCATTTAATTATCGAGTAATTTTAATTTATACCCGAGTATTGTTTAACTAATTCCCCTAATGCGTTAATAAACTAAATTCTATGTTATAAAATAATAACTATGTATTATTTTTTAAAGCAAGTACTTATTTTCATTGAAAAAACAAAATTGTGTTGTAGTGGCATGTTGTAATTGAATAAGCGTAGTAATGGGATGCGTTGTAATAACATGCGTTGTAGTGGAATATACGATGTAAAAGTTTTGTAGTAATAGCATTACGATGCGTGGTCCGGACAGACCACACTGGGGGTAATCTTTTTTGACTACTGAATTTTTCCTTAATAAATAAAATCCAAACTAGATTGCTCTTCCACATGCATGTTAGCAGCTCCCCATGTGGAAAAGCAATGCCGGCTCCCGAAGTACGCGGGGAGCCGGTGGGACCGTGGGGGAGTTGGGGCTTTCCCCACGGTCCCCAACGTTTTTTATAAGCCCAAGGGGATGGGGTTCCCTAGGATATTAGAAATTACTGATAGGGGCTGTTTTTTATGGTAAAATTAGGAGTCGCACACCCAGCGCGGCGCTCCATGCAACCCCCTGGTTTGCACGTGTTGGATGCACAACTCATAATCTGTAGGGTGCGCGACTCCAGCACGTTTGGTGCACAACTTCTACGCATTTGGGAGCCGGCATTGCTTTTCCACATGGGGAGCTGCTAACATGCAGCTCCCCATGTGGAAAAGCAATCTGGTTTGGATTTTGAAAGAGAGAACAGATTTTCCTGCTCTCTCTTTCAAAATCCAAACCAAGTTTGCTATGGGAGGGCGGGAGCCACAAGATCCCCACCCTCTCATAGCAAACAGCAGTGTCCCGGGGTAGGTACCTTCGGACACCTCAGGAGCCGGCCCTGGGGGATGCCGGTCCCCAGGGCCCTCAAGGGCTCCAGGAGGGGCCGAGCCGCCCCCTCCCAACATACAGAAAGCCCTGAGGGTGGTGGTCCCCGGGGCTTAGGGGGGGTTGTTGAGGCCCCACCACCACTAATTTTGTAGGGGGGCCCTTGGAGCCCCCCCAAACCATTTATTTTATAGCCTCGGGACTAGGGGGTCCCTCTGGGCCCCACATAAAATTTTAAAATTTGCCCCGGGATTCGGCCCCCAGGGGGCTAATTATAAAAGAAGCCTCTTTGGGAAACACCTGCCGTTTTTTTTTATAAAAAATAAATAAATAAAATGTTGAGCCCTGGGGTCCCCTTTCTATGTATTGCACACTTGTTCCACTAACTTCTTCAGCCTTGATTCTACCAAGGCACAAAATGGCTGCCAACAGTTGCTGGTTTTGAATGTTGACAACCACTTGACAACCAATTAGCATTCAGCGCGTGATTGGAAGGGTGCGCCCATGGTGCGCCCACGGTGCACTCAGAGTCCGCGGATCCACCGCCCCATAGATATATAAATACTCTTAACTGTAATTTTATCAGGAGCTTTTGAACATATTGACACCATTTAACACCTTAGCTGCGTGTAAACATTTCTCCACAGTGCTGCGCTGTCCATTAGAACTAGTGCTGAATGGACGTTCAATGGTCGTGCGCAGTACTGGGGAGGTAGCGCTGCTGACGACCATTGGTCGTCAGCAGCACTTAAGGGGTTAAGAAAAAGGTACAAGTCTGAACTGAGGACTACATCTCTGCCAAATGTGGCATAATTTGGTTCAGTAGTTCGGGCAGTAGCTGTGGCCAAAGGTCCTATGGGAAATTGCATGGGGAAAACATGTTTTGGGACCCCCCTTTTTCTCAGCCCCCGCTTGACAAATTACCCCCAAACTTTCAGGAAAGGAGCGGAATGGAACTGGCCATCAGTTTTGAAAATTTCGCAAAGATTCATCAACCAGCGCCAAAGTTATTCCAAATAGAATGTTGTGGATTTCCTATGGAAAATAAGTCTTAATTATAACTACCTACTGGCGACCGCCATATCGTACAATATGACAATAATGTATCCTGCAAGGCTTTCTGTCAAGGAAATCCACCCTTACAGGCCAATGGAGTAGATCCTCTAACAACTTGGTTAAATCTCTCAGTCTGATGATTTATTTGGTATAATAATTGGCAGGTTTTTTTTTGCTTTCCACCACACCTTGATAAATAGTCTTCAAAAACATTACTGGCAAACTGGGGTCCATTGTCAGAGATCAACTCTTCTGGTAACTCTTTTCTGCAAAAAACATCCTCCACAATTTGATGATGGACTCTGTAGTTATTCTCTCAGTCATCTTAACTTTCAGCCATTTTGAAAAGTAATCAACTAAGACAATGGCAAAAGCCTCTCCCTTCAGAACTACACAAACTAGACTCAAAATATACATGCTCAACTTCTCCATGGGCTTGGAGAAATTTGGGACAGAATTTAGTAACACACAGTTTAACTGATGTGTCACTGTTGTCACACAATAACACATTCTCACCAAATCCTCAATAATGCCATTAATACCAGGCCACCAGTAAAATTCATGAATGTGCCTCTTAGTGGCTGACAACCCAATTATCCTTCAAGTCCCATATGGAAAATGTCCTTCCTTAAACCTAATGGCCACATAACCTTATCACACCCATACAAACAAAACCCATTAAAAATGAACTCTTTTCTCACTTTAAAAAATACATCTGTTTCTCCACTAATTTTCCACTCTTCTGGCTAACATTTTTCCATGTAGTCACATACCAATTCAATTCAACTTCCTTCCTTAGTTGACTTTACCGGACTTCTTTAGAAATCACACCCAGATCTACACATGAGTGATTTCAGCCATTGTTGTCCACTGTATGCCACTTCACAATCATCCACTCATTCGTTTTCAACAGACTTACCAGATAAAGGTAATTGTGACAAAAAATCAGCATGAACATTCAATCTTCCAGGTTCACATTCAATTCTAAATTGATATGATTACAAATGTGTAGCCAATCGTACCAGTCTAGCTATCGAACACTTGCCCCCTCCGGGAGAAAGAACAAATACAAATGGCTTGTGACCAGTCTTCTCTATGACAAACCGCTTTCCCCATAGAAACTGTGTGAAATGATCTGCCGCCCAGGATCATGCCAATAGCTCTTTTTCTATCACCACATTTCTTTTCCGAATCTCTCAATGCTTTGGAGGCTTATGGCACCACATATACCTTAGATATCTCTGTAAAAGAGTTGCCCCTAAACCATAATTACCAGCATCCACAGCAACTGTAAACTCTTTCCTAATTCAAATGATTTAAGAAAGAGCATTGACCTGTTCTTTTTTGAGACCCACTAAAGAATTGTTATGTTCAACAACCCACAAACATTCATTGTTCTTTCCTGACATTTTTTGTAAAAGGCTCAACTTTGGAAGCGTAGATGTCAATAAATTTAGAGTAGAACTCGATCAGACCCAAAGGGGACAGGGACATCTTCTCCAGCCTTAATATTATCTTGCTTTGGTTTAAAACCATTTTTGTGATACAGTGACCAAGACAGTCTACTTCCTCACACTTCAATCTCTATTTATATTCCTTCAAAGTTAAATCTTCTGGCCCAAACATCAAAGAGCCCTCCTTAGATGAAATAAATGTTCCTCCTCATCCCAACCTTACACAAAAATGTTGTGTTGGAACAATTTGGCTCCAGTGATACCCTTCAATGTCTCATTCATTAATAGCTGGAAAATAAACGCTGCACCAGACAATCTGAAAGGCATTCTACAGAACTGAAACATTTCTTCCGGTGTGAGGAATGCGGTCAGATGTTAAGACTCTTCTTGTAACTCAATCTGGTGGTATACACAGCAAGATCTAATGTGGAAAAAACTGTTGATTCTGACAGTGTAGAGACTAGTGCATGTAAATTGGGCAATGGATGCCTATCAATCCATATTTCATTATTGAGACTTCTAAGATCCACATATAAATGGAGATCTCTCAAATTCTTCAGAGCTAAAACCACAGGTGAAATCCATTGCGAGAAACTGTGTGTCTGTTGCAGTACCCCACACCCACACACACATTTTGCCTGATTTTTTTAATGCAACTTTGACTGAGGTTTACTGGGTCCCTGCTTACTGGGTTCCCAGTGCCAGTTTTCTTTCCCTAAAAATAATCAACAATTAGCACCACTTCACCTGCCTTTGTTAAGTCCTTAGTAAATGGTAACCTTGGTACCTAGGGTATTAGAACTGAAAACGGCACACTGGGGCTGCAGCACAAATTGTGCCACCACAGGGACCCCTCATCAAGCTCATGCACTCTGCCACTGTAGGATGTGTGTCTTGGTGCAGAGAAAACCGAAGAGTCTACATCACAGACAGCCCTGTGTGCCATGCCCTCAAACACTGCATGATACAGGTAGGTCAGCCCTACTGCAGGCCTTACAGCCCTAAGGCAGGGTGCTCGACATCCCATGTGTGGACATATCTGCATGAGCAGATATGATCCCACAATATTCTAGCCATAATAGCATATTGTAAGTGCACAGGGAAACCACAAAGGATACATGGGCTGAATTCCTGTCATTATGAGATTCCCAGCTCCATGATGGCTTCACTCTTCCCTAAGATGTATAATAAATCCTCACTGAAGTGTGTGATTTATTACTAATTGAACACAAAAGACCTTTTAGAGGGTCCCCTGAAACCTACAAAGAACTTGTGTGATCTTTGTCTAGTCATAGCCAGCAGTTTGCCACTGCCAGACATGTTTCTAAACTCATGGGTTGAGAGCATGCACTCTCAGGAGCCAGACACAAAGCCTGCTTCAGGCGAAGGTGTTTCAGACCTCCTCCAGGCCGCAATGGCCTTCCAGAGCGGGAAGCTTCAAAGGCACTGTTGCCTTTGAAGTTCAGCCCAGGCTTCCCTAGCTAGTGGGGGATGACAATCCCCTGTCCTGCTCCACATTTGGTGGGAGGACAGGTGAGATAAATAGTTAGATGAGGAGGAGTTTCCACATTCAAACTGCACCCCACCCCACAAGGTGTGGCAGGCAATGTGAACGCCTCTCCTGAAAATTCACCGTCTTGAGATGGTGGAGAAATAATCTATCAGAGCCAGGGTAGGAAGTGGTCACTTAGAGGGTGTAAGTACCCTACATGTAGGTAGCTCATTGGCTTCTACCTGTCTCGTCCTTTAAAGCCCCTAAATTCTTAGCATTTGGGTGGAATCTCTAGACCTTGAATGGATATTCGAAGGACAAGACAAAGAAAAGGACAAAGAGGACTTGCTGCCCGGGAACTAAAGCCTTGCTGCAGGAGAAATTGACCCCAAACCCTGCCTGCTGCCTCTGGGACTCGACGGTCGTGGTGTGCCATGTTGTCCTGAACCTGTGTAGACTCCAAGATCCCCAGAGCCCCTCCAGACTTTGAGAACTCACCAAGAACCTCCCTTTGAGTGAAGGTATCAATCCTGTTCACATCGCAGGCACTGATCCCACTGAGTCTGGTTTGTCAATGTGCTGCTCCCTGATGACTTTGACACAGCACCTGCACCAAAAAGGGTATAACAGCTCTGGAGGGTCAGATATGTCACCCCATGTTTTTTTTCAGGGCGTGGCATGATTTTATTGAGACTTATTTTTACCCATAATTTTATGCAAGTATAACAGAACATAGCAGTTAAAAAAGAAATAGGCCATCAGAAGAGAAATAGTTTAGAACCAATCAAAAGAGTTTAACAAAAAATTTCAGAAGATACATTCACTCCTTGTATTAGATTACTAGAAAAAGAACAAAAGTATATAGCAGGCGTAACATAGTAAAATTAACAAAAGAGACAAAATTGAGCGTGCATCATTCCAATAATAAATTAGTCCAGCACCCCTTGAATCCATTGCGTTACCGGAGCCCAGATCTTCATACCTAAGATTCTTTTTTCCGACCCTTTTTTCTATATATATAGCAGTTTCAATATTATATGTGGCTAAAAGACGGGCTCTCCATGTTTCGAAAGATGGGGGGTCTGAGCTAATCCAGTCTTGCGTGATACATGCCCAAATTAATGCCATGAGAATATTTACTAAACATTTTTTCTCTTCTGATAAAGTATCCGAGTTTACTCCTATCAAAACTAATTCTTCTGTCAAAATAACAGTCGAGCCAAACAAAACTGCCAAATAATTTTGAATTGATGACAAAAATTTTGATAAATGTGGACAATGAAAAAACATATGTTGTGCGTCTGCTGCATATTCGCCATACCTACTACTGGAGGTACCCACGGTTGTCCCCCATTTCGAGATCTTAGAAGGCATGTAATATAGGTCAAATAAAGCCATATAATGTTGAGAGCGTGATCTACCAGTAATCAAAATTCTATTTGCTAAAGCAATTGATTCCTCAATATAAATTGTGTCCTTTGCAAACTTTCAGCCCATTTATTTTGAATTATTTCAATATCATCTGGACAAGAGGAAAGTATCAATTTATAATAATGTCCAATCGTTTTTTTAGTAAACATACTATCAATAATCGAGATTCTCCGTAAATGAAGCTGCATTTGAGTATCAAGAGAGTTGAAAAAGCTATGAATCTGTAGATACTTGAAGAAATAATTTTCTGGTACATTAAACTTATCTTGCAGTTCCCTAAAGGAGATCAAATGATCATTTTGCCATAGATCACCCACATACTGAATTCCGCAATTGCGCCACCTATTCATAACTGAGTCTTGAAATATTGATGGGAGGGTACCAGATGTTAAAAGAGGTGTATACAACGAAATCTTGAGAATACCTAATTGGCGCTTTATTATTCTCCAAACTGCATAAGCTGCTTGCACGGTCTTGAATTCGTTTTTTTTAAAATAGCTAGGCTCTACGATCCTGATCAGACATCCCCGACACTCTTTCCCCAATGCGAATTCGTACATTGATGGAGAGTGGCTCAATGGTATTCGTGCCTTTTCACCAATTACCAGTGGAGAAATAAACTGTATAACCGATGCCAAATAATAATTAAAAAAATGCGTTACACCCCACCATCCCCTATCCTTTGGCGAGATCATTCTTTATAAGCTCTTCTCTGGCGTTTGTAGCCCCACAAAAACCTAGATGACATCCTCTCCAATTGTTTGAAGCAGCTAGAAGGGAATTTGAGAGGAATAGCCCGGAACATATTTAAAAACTTGGGGAGTATCAGCATTTTAAGGACATTCGCTCTACCCACTAAAGATAGATGAAGATGATCTATTCGCTCAGGCGATGAGTTTGCTTTCTTTAACACAGTATTTAAATTTAATTCAGGAATGGCCGAAACCGGAGTTGTGATTTTAATGCCCAAGTATGTAGTTTCTGACACAGTTTTGATTTGGGTCGGCGGGTTCTGTCCGATGTATAATATTTGCGTCTTTGAAATATTCAGCTTATAGCCAGAAAAAGACCCGAAATAAGACGATAGGTCTTCGATGTTTGGCAATACCTTCTAAATATCTGTTGTCACCACTACGATATCATCAGTGTAGGCAAGGGCTCTGTAGTTCATAGGTGAGACTTGCACCGGTTTTATATCCTCTGTCTGATTCAGTTTGTTAAAAAAAATATCAATATAAAGTGCAAACAGCAGAGGCGAGCATGGGCAGCCCTGTCTGGTGCCACAGAAGATTGAAAAAGGGATAGAATTCTGCCCTGCTAGTGTAATGGATGAGTTTGGAGAGTCATACAGAGCTTTTATAGCTGAGATCATCTGAGGGCCAAATCCTTTCAGATTCAGCATATCCCATAAGAATGGCCAGGCTACCCTGTCGAATGCCTTTTCGGCATCCAACAGGGTAATTCCAAGAGTCGTATTAGTGTCTCATGAGCCCAATCCATTAAGGCTATAAGATGTCATATATGGTCCGTAGTGTCCCTATTAGGTATGAAACCATGTTAAAAAGGTGAGACAATTGTTGAAATTGTGCCAGAGAGTCGGTTAGCTAAAATCTTTGAGAATATTTTACTATCCGCATTGATTAGAGATATAGGCCTATAGGAGGCAGGCGATAGAGGCGACTTATCCTTTTTCAGAAAGGCCATGATAATTGATTGCCGCCATGATTCTGGTGCAACACCTTTCTGTGCATCTTGAATAATGAGAAGCAGATCGTTCTTTAGTAAATGGCGAAATATTCAAAAAAATTCCAGAGGAATGCCATCTGGTCCCATTGCTCTTCCCATTGCAAGAGACAGAATAGCGGTTTCCACCTCTTCCCAGATAATATCTGCATCCAGAATTTCAGCCTGAGTTGAAGTTATTCTAGAGATGGTCTCACTTCTGCAAAAATTCAAAACATCCTCCGAGGAATAAGTTGTAACTTCCTCATTATACAATTTAATGTAGTATTGTCGAAAAACCTCTACTACTTCTTCTGGTTTTTCAAAAATGTGTCCATTGTCATCTTGTATTCTATTAATGCCATTAGAAGTTTCTTTTTGCCTGATTTTATTGGCTAAAATACGGCGTGAATTCTCACCAACCTCATACACTTGAGAGCGGAAAGCTGGTATCTGCTGTGCTAATGTTTTTGCAAAAATGTCATACTATCTGGATTTATGAATTGCCAGATTTGTTTTAATTGATTCAGTATCTTGCTTAAGCTTAATGGCTGTTACTAATCCGGCTTCACACTCCTGCAATTTCATATAATAAGTAGCTAGTACTTTCCGAGCTTCCCTTTGATTTCTAATTGAATATAACAGAGTCTCTCCGCGGATGATGGCTTTAAAAGCTTCCCAGACTACTTGATTAGAAGCCGAGCCTCGATTAAATTCAAAAAACCATTTTATTCACTTCCCCATATATTCAATGTATAATGGATCTGCCAGCAGTTTACACTCGAACGTCCATGCATTACCCTTGGATGAGAGATTCGAGGGTACGTTAATTTCGATCATTATCAGATTATGATCGGAGATAATCTTTGGAAATATCTCATATCTTAAGTCCCTGCATAGCCGGGAGGAAGTAAAAAAATAATCTAGGCAAACACATTTCTGATGCGGGGCAGAAAAAAAAGTATATCCTGGAGCAGTAGTACGTTTGGCGAACCCAATGTCCACCAAACCAAATTCCTTTACTAGGCCTTGTACGGCTTTAAAAATCTTCTTTTTTTTCTCCCCATGAGGCAAATCATTCCTTATATCAAAATTGGCCTCAATGTGGGTGTTAAAATCTCCGCATACTACAAAGGGGTCTGGCCAAGCCGCCAGCTCCAAACTAAGAAAATGCAGTATGTCAGGATCATCCGAGTTAGGGCCATAAATCGAACAAATAGTCCAAGAGGTTCCTGCCATAAGAATTTCACATATTATCCATCTGCCATAGTCATCAGTTTTAACACGCTTTCAGCTACCCACTCCTCTTTTCATCAAAATTGCTACTCCCCTTGTAGTAGTACCTTGACGGGTACATCCCACCATTTGCATCCCCAGGTCGTTAAAACATCATCTGTCATTCCACATTACATGCGTTTCCTGTAAGCACAATATATCAACCTTCATATCATGAAGTATCTGTGATGCTATACCTCTTTTCTTTCTATTATTCAGACCACAAATATTCCATGAGCATATCCTTACTTTACCCATCTTAATATCTTAAAGAGATTAATGCATGATAGATCGGGAAATGCAGCTTTCTCACCATTGTCCATTAAAGTCTTCATACGAGCCAAAAAAAACAGAGCAAATCGACAAAAATATTCATTCGACATGTTACACCATTTGCTTAACTCAATACAGCCAGCTCTGTTCTTACGTGCCCCACCACCCTTCCACCCTCTCCTTCTACCAGTGCCCCACCTCCCCCCAACCAAACCCACCCCGAAACCAACCCATAGAGGGCACAGAGGCTGAAAAGCCCCTGTATGTGATGGAATGAGAGACATAGTGCGTCTCGTTGATCCCTGTTCGCCTCCCATCACTATAGAATTTTACCCTACGCAAATTATAAGAGCAAGAGAAAAAAAAAAGGAAAAAACCTTGAAGCCAAACAGCAAATCTAAGCTTTAAGATCAATAATATCGATTCAGAGTTTTCTACTAGAAACAGAAATTATAAAACATTTCTTAAATTGCAATCAAGAGTTCTTTTGCTGCTCTCTCAGTGGTCAAAAAATAAATTTTCTCTTTATGAATTATCTTCAATTTTGACGGGTTAGCTAGAAATGCTTGCGCTCCTTTAGCTTGGAAAGAGGGTATAATTTGACGAACTTGCCAGCGTTGTTGAACAGTAGCATGGCAATAGTCTGGAAGGAAGAAAAATTCCACACCCTTCGCCTTTCTCTTTCTGTCAGGCCTAGCCAAGTCATACAATTCTTCACGAGCAAGGAAGTTATTTAGACAGATTAATATAGCTCTTGGTTTTATATTTGCTGCTCCCTTTACATTTTTCTGCTGAAAAGGAAACAGGTGAGCTCTTTGTAGTTCCGTATCCCACTGGGTTAATTAGCTGAAAAGCTTCTGTAAAGAGCTGTACAATATACTGCCTGATGTTGGAGCCTTCACTTCCTTCTGGTATGCCCAAATCGCGTAAATTGTTCAGCCTGGACCGATTTTCTAAGTCCACAAGCTTCCAGTTTACATCCTCACGCAGTGACTCTAAGGAAGAAATCCGAGTTTTATGTTGATTTACTTCATCTTCAATCACAGAAATTCTTCCTTCTGTCTCTCCTACTCTGGCTGCTATTTCAGTGTAGGTTTTAACTACTCTCCGTACGCTGTTTTGGAGCCTTCGAACCGCTCCCAGTGTCCGTAAGTTCTCAGCTTTAGTCTCTTCGGGATGTTGGAGCATGACTTGATAGATAGTACTTAGCGTAATTTCCGGAGGTTGGTACTTATCCCCCAGACTTACTTCACTTTGAGCAGAGAGAGCTCATACAGGGGAGCCTTGTATAGTTATAGTGCTTCCGTCTGTCTGTAGATGAGTGGGGCTAGCACCAATCGCTAAAGCCTTTACATTTTTTCGCACTGTGTCTTCTACTATACCCCACTCCATTCTCCTACAATCACTCTCGTCATCTTCATTTCCTCCTTCCTCTAGATGGGTTGAGCTGGATAAGCTAGCTTCACTCAGTTCATCTCTCCATTCCCCCTCCAGGCTTTCTGAGTCCAGAGCATTGGATAAGTCTGACATCGAATAAAAGTTCCCTGCTGAGTCAATCGAGTCAGTATCTTTGATAGTGTCTTTGGCCATCCCGGGGGTATCTAAATTTAAATTTAAATTCAGAGCAGAGCTAGGGTGGTGCGAAACAGCTTCCTGTGTTACATTATTAGTAGAAGTATGTCCTCCCAAACGCTGCTCCGGATGAAGCGCCACCATTACCACTTCAGTATCATCCTGAACAATCATCGGTTCCTTCTCCCTTGGCTTAGCCAGTATGTCAATGCTCTTTATACCATTAATATTCGGCCCCTGCAAAAGCTCCTGCAAAGGAATCATATCAACAGTGGAGCAATGTTCAGTATTTGTAGGATTGATATTCTTTTTTTTGTTAAACATACCTGGTATCTTTGGGACGGCTCCAGTCCTACATGTCCCAGAATTCTCTACGGGAGCTACAAGGGGAGATGTTGGAATGTTCCCGGGATTAGTCTGTTCTGCTGCAGGAACGATAGTTGGCGTCCCGCTAGTATTTTGTAATGCTGTTCTGTCCGCGGATCCTTCCATTGCCGCCGTGGTTGCTTGAGTCTTAGGTTTTAATCCCTTTGCCTGAGAGGTTGCATTTGGGTTTTTGTGAGCCATCGCCGAGCTATGTGTCTGAGCCCAGCTCTTTCGCCCGGTCAGCCCTCATTTCTGCGGCGGCACCTTCTGATCGCTCGATTGGTCCGAGAGCAGGTGCACAAACCGGTCTACCCTGCCGATAACAGCAGGGGAACGCCAGCCAACAAACAGCAAACGCCGACAGTACCAATGTAAGTCAAACAGCATTTCAGCATTCCAGCCCATAGAGTCATAAAATCACTGCATTCTTCCTTAATCCAGGCAGCAAGAATGTAATATGTAAGGGAAGCGAGATAAACTTTCCCCGTCAAACGATGATAAAGTGATGGGAAGCAGAACACCAGCGAGGAGCGGAATGGCTACTCACTCGGATGCGGTTGCATCTGCCATCCTGCCCCCAAATGAAAAGTGTTAATGAAAGACCGCACAAAGATATATTGGGCCATTTTCTCAAGGATTTATCCCCGAGTTACCTGCACTTTATCGCAGCCAAAGTGGCGATAAATGTATCACCCCATTCACAAGTTGGTGCTAACAGCCAATCTCACCAGTTTACCTGCGATAGCAACCGCAAAAAACATCGCTACAGATGACCCCGGAAACTATCGCTAATGAGATGCAGAGTAGGCATTCCTGTGCAAAAAGCCGCAATAACACCACTCCGCAACATTCTCTACGACCAGCCAGATCAGCAATAAGAACTCAAAACAGGTGATTATGCTTGTTAGCAGGAGGAAATTAACACCTGCTCTGATCTGGTGTAAAGTCGGATGACAGTGTGAAACAGGGAAGGGAGCCTAGCCCAGAACCACACCAGAAGATCAACAGATGGCATGGAGCTACTGATCATGCAGCTCGGAGCACCAACAGGGCCACAAAACCCACCGCCACCACTCTCAGGATTCCCCCCGTTGCCACAATAATGATCATCACACATTCACCTTTGAATTACCAAATGAAAATGTTTTCAATCAATCAATCACTGC
Source organism: Lissotriton vulgaris (assembly GCF_964263255.1). NCBI lineage: Eukaryota > Metazoa > Chordata > Amphibia > Caudata > Salamandridae > Lissotriton > Lissotriton vulgaris. The sequence goes on from NC_141694.1 coordinate 507,354,229, forward strand.
ATATGTATAGCGCACTACTCACCCGGAGGGTCTCAAGGCGCTTGGGGGGTCCGCTACTGCTCGAACAGCCAGGTCTTGGGTTGCTTCCTGAAGGAGAGGTGGTCTTGGGTCAGGCGGAGGTGGATGGGGAGGGAGTTTCACGTCTTGGCAGCCAGGTAGGAGAAGGATCTTCCTCCCGTTGTGCCTCTTCGGATGCGGGGAACGGTGGCGAGGGTGTGGCTGGTCGATCGTAGTTGGCGGGTGGGAGTGTAGAAGGTCAGGCGGTCATTGAGTTATCTGGGGCCTTAGTTGTAGAGAGCTTTTTGTGCATGGGTGAGGAGTCGGAACGTGATTCTCTTGCTGACGGGGAGCCAGTGCAGGTCTCTCCGGTGTCCGGAGATGTGGCTGTGTCGTGGGATGTCCAGGATGAGTTGTGCTGAGGCGTTCTGAATGCAGCGGAGTCTTTTCTGAAGTTTGGCTGTGGTTCCGGCGTAGAGGGAGTTGCCGTAGTCCAGTCGGCTGGTGACGAGGGCCTGGGTGACCGTCTTCCTGGTTTCGGTAGGGATCCACCGGAAGATCTTACGTAGCATGGTAGGATGTTGAAGCATGACGAGGAGACGGCGTTGACTTGTCTGGTCATCGAGAGGGAGGAGTCCAGGATGAAGCCCAGGTTGGGTGCGTGGTCCGTTGGTTTGGGTGCGCGCCCAGGGCGGGGGACCACCTGGAGTCATCCCAGGCGGAGGGTGATGATCCCAGGATGAGGACTTACGTCTTATCTGAGTTCAGTTTTAGGCGGCTGTTCATCATCCACTCGGCTATGTCTTTCATCCCTTTGTGTAGGTTGGTCCTGGCGGTGGCGGGGTCGTTGGTGAGGGAGAGGATCAGCTGGGTGTCGTTGGCGTAGGAGATGATGTTGAGGTTGTGTTGGCGTGGGAAGGCTGCGAGGGCGCTCATGTAGATGTTGAACAGCGTGGGGCTGAGCGATGATCCTTGTGGTACGCCGCAGATGACTTTGGTGGCCTCGGATCTGAACGGGGGGAGGCGGACTTTCTGTGTTCTTCCGGCGAGGAAGGAGATGATCCACTCCAGTGCCTTCTCCTGAATTCCGATGTTGTTGAGGCGCTGCACTAGGGTGCGGTTCAGAATAGGGGTGGTGATGAACAGAGTGTCTGAATTAAGCAGACCACTCTTACCCAGTCAAGAGATCAGGGCTTGATCCATCACCGTTATTTAGCTCACTGCATCACCCCAGCTCAGAACCTGGCTATATGCAAATTAGTCTGACCCAGTGCCTCATGGGAACAGGGCAGACCAAACTACCAAGCCAATTCTTCACCTGAAACGAGACAAGCTTCCGGGGACCGGTTTCTGGAATTTCAGCCTTCGTCTGCCCGGCTTGCTTGAATCCTGGTGGTGCAGTGAGCAAGGGACTCATGTCTGAGTATACCCTGCCACACTTGTGGTGGCCAAAAACGATTCAGAAAAGGGGGTGCTGATGAACAGAGTGTCTGAATTAAGCAGACCACTCTTACCCAGTCAAGAGATCAGGGCTTGATCCATCACCGTTATTTAGCTCACTGCATCACCCCAGCTCAGAACCTGGCTATATGCAAATTAGTCTGACCCAGTGCCTCATGGGAACAGGGCAGACCAAACTACCAAGCCAATTCTTCACCGGAAAGGAGACAAGCTTCCGGGGACCGGTTTCTGGAATTTCAGCCGTCGTCCGCCCGGCTTGCTTGAATCCTGATGGTGCAGTGAGCAAGGGACTCATGTCTGAGTATACCCTGCCACACTTGTGGTGGCCAAAAACGATTCAGAAAAGGGGTTGCTGATGAACAGAGTGTCTGAATTAAGCAGACCACTCTTACCCAGTCAAGAGATCAGGGCTTGATCCATCGCCGTTATTTAGCTCACTGCATCACCCTAGCTCAGAACCTGGCTATATGAAAATTAGTCTGACCCAGTGCCTCATGGGAACAGGGCAGACCAAACTACCAAGCCAATTCTTCACCGGAAAGGAGACAAGCTTCCGGGGACCGGATTCTGGCATATCAGCCGTCGTCGGCCCGGCTTGCTTGAATCCTGGTGGTGCAGTGAGCAAGGGACTCATGTCTGAGTATACCCTGCCACACTTGTGGTGGCCAAAAACGATTCAGAAAAGGGGGTGGTGATGAACAGAGTGTCTGAATTAAGCAGACCACTCTTACCCAGTCAAGAGATCAGGGCTTGATCCATCACCGTTATTTAGCTCACTGCATCACCCCAGCTCAGAACCTGGCTATATGCAAATTAGTCTGACCCAGTGCCTCATGGGAACAGGGCAGACCAAACTACCAACCAATTCTTCACCGGAAAGGAGACAAGCTTCCGGGGACCGGCTTCTGGCATTTCAGCCGTCGTCGGCCCGGCTTGCTTGAATCCTGGTGGTGCAGTGAGCAAGGGACTCATGTCTGAGTATATCCTGCCACACTTGTGGTGGCCAAAAACGATTCAGAAAAGGGGGTGGTGATGAACAGAGTGTCTGAATTAAGCAGACTACTCTTACCCAGTCAAGAGATCAGGGTTTGATCCATCACCGTTATTTAGCTCACTGCATCAGCCCAGCTCAGAACCTGGCTATATGCAAATTAGTCTGACCCAGTGCCTCATGGGAACAGGGCAGACCAAACTACCAAGCCAATTCTTCACCGGAAAGGAGACAAGCTTCCGGGGACCGGTTTTTGGCATTTCAGCCGTCGTCGGCCCGGCTTGCTTGAATCCTGGTGGTGCAGTGAGCAAGGGACTCATGTCTGAGTATACCATGCCACACTTGTGGTGGCCAAAAACGATTCAGAAAAGTGGGTGGTGATGAACAGAGTGTCTGAATTAAGCAGACCACTCTTACCCAGTCAAGAGATCAGGGCTTGATCCATCAGGGTGCGGTGGCAGACCGTGTCAAATGCTGCGGAGAGGTCCAGGAGGATGAGGGCCGCTGTTTCTCCGTTGTCGAGCAGGGCTCAGATATCGTTGGTGGCTGCGATGAGGGCGGTCTCGGTGCTGCGGTTGGCCCGGAAGCCGGACTGTGAGTGGTCGAGGGATCCATTCGTCTAGAGGAAGGCGGCCGGCTGTTTGTTGGCGGTCTTCTCGATGACTTTGGCAGTAAAAGGAAGGAGCGAGATGGCGCGGTAGTTTTTGAGGTCGGTGGGGTCTGCTGATGGTTTCTTCAGTAGGGCGCTGAGTTCGGCGTCCTTCCAGCTTTCTGGGAAGGTGGCGGTGTCGATGGAGGCATTGATGATGTCCCGGAGATGGGGTGCGATGACGGAGTCAGCCTTGTTGAAGACGTGGTAAGGGCAGGGGTCGGTTGGTGATCCGGAGTGGATAGAGTTCATCGTGAGGATGGTGTCTTCGGTGTTGACCGGGGTCCAGGCGCAGAGGGTGGTGGTGGGGGGCGTTGGTACGGTCATAGGGTGCGTCGGCAGTGTGCTGAAGCTGTTGTGTATATCTGCGATCTTGCTGTGGAAGAACGAGGCGAGCGAGTTGCAGAGGTCTTGTGAGGGGCTGATGTTGTTGTTTCCGGCGCTAGGGTTCGAGAGCTCTTTGACCATTTTGAAGAGTTCCTTGCTGTTGTGGGGGTTGTTGTCTAGTCGTTCCTTGAATGCGGTTTTCTTGGTGGTGTGGATCAGCTGGTGGTGTTTTCGGGTGGCGTGCTTGAGGGTGGTCATGTTGTCTGTAGTCGGGTCTCTGCGCCAGGCTTTTTCGAGGGCCCGGCAGTTCTTCTTGGAGCTCTTGAGTTTGTCGGTGAACCAGGATGCTTTCTTGCTGCTGGGTCTGATGGGGGGGTCTTCAGTGGGGCGAGGTCATCTGCGCAGTTGGTGATCCACCTTGTGAGGTTGTTGGCGGCTTGGTTGGGGTTCACTGAGCTGGCGGGAGGGTTCTGGCTCAGGGATGTGGTGAGCTGGTCGGTGGTGATCTTGTTCCAGCTTCTGCGGTGAACCTGTTGCGGGTGGTGGTGAGTGGTGGTCCTTCTGAAGCTGAAGTGGACGCAGCTGTGGTCTGTCCAGTGGAGTCCGGTGGTGTGGCTGAAGGAGATGTCCTTGCTGGAGGAGAAGATGGGGTCAAGCGTGTGGCCGGCGTAGTGGGTGGGGGTGGTCACCAGTTGCTTGAGTCCGAGGTTGGCGAGGTTGTCCAGAAGGGTGGTGGTGTTACTGTCGTTGTTGTTCTCTAGGTGGAAGTTGAGGTCTCCTAGGAGGATGTAGTCAGTGGAGTGGAGGGCGTGCGACCTGATGAAGTCGGCGATGTCTTCGCTGAATTGTGTGTGAGGTCCCAGGGTCTGTAGATGAGGGTGCCTCTGAGGGTGGTCTTGGGGACGGTGTGTATCTGGAAGTGCAGGTATTCAGCGGTTGTGAGGGTGTCGTCGGAGTTGGTCGTGATGTGGATGGTGTTCTTGTGGACGATGGCGATGCCTACTCCGGTCTGGTTGACGTGGTCCCTCCAGGTGATCTTGTATCCGTCTGGGATGGCGATGGCGATGTCGGGCGCTGAGGAGGCGTTCATCCATGTTTCTGTGAGGAAGGCGATGTCTGGGGATGTGGAGTCGAGGAGGTTCCAGAATTCCATGGCTTGTCTGTGGACGGAGCGGGTATTAAGCAGGATGCACTTCAGGTGGTTGCTGCTGGTGCTCGGCTTGGCGGGTGCGGTGCAGGTCCAGTTGCAGGAGAACTTGCAGGATTGGCAGGTGAAGGGTCCGTGGGTGCGTCCTGGGGTGGCTTGGTGGCAGCTCGGGATCCGGCCGGTGTTGAGTGCATTGAGGGTGGCTGCGTCGTAGGTCCGGCGGGTGGGCTGGCTTCTGCGGGGGCCAGGGGTTCTGGCGCTGGGCGCGTTCCAGGTGCGGACGGGCGCAGGCGGGCTTACCTTTGGAGCGCATTCGGCGCACAATCGGCGCGCCCGCTGCGCGTCAACGCTGCGCGTCAACGCTGCGCGTACACATGCACTCTGCCATAAATGGAGAGTGGGGGGGTCGGGCGAGGAAGGAGCAGCTGGGAGGCGGGAGCGGAATGGCGAGTGGGGGGGGAGCGGTGCAGTGATGCTGGAGGGGGTGGGGCCACGGGGGAGCAACAGCAGGGCACGGGGTGGGGCAGGGAAACAACTGGGCACACAGAGGCAGCAAGTCAGGCAGGACTGGCCAAACAGGGGAGCGACGATACCAAAAATGCTACTAAACAAATGGGCAAAAAAACGAATGCAGGCACAAAAAAAACGAATGAGGCACAGATAAGGGCAGTCAGGGGCAAAGCGAATGCAGGCACAAAGAAAAAGAACGAGGCACAGATAAGGGCAGTCAAGGGTAAAATGAATGCAGGCACAAAGAAAACGAACGAGGCACAGATAAGGGCAGTCAAGGGCAGGGGGCCAAAGCAAACAGGGGCAATACTTCGCTGGCGGCGGCGGCAGGAGGGGCCGGGCACACTCGGGGTGGGCCACGCGGCTGGAGGAGCGACCGGGTCCGACCATGTCAGGTCTAGTCACAGCTCCCAGCCCAGTGAGCCATGCCTTAAGTACCTTAGTGGGAGGGAGGAGCAGCTGGGAGGCGGGAGCAGGGTGGCGAGTGGGGGGGAGTGGTGCGGTGATGCTGGAGGGGGTGGGGTCGCGGGGGAGCAGCGGCAGGGAGCGGGGGAGGCAGAGAAGCAACTGGGCACACAGAGGCAGCAAGACACGCAGGACTGGCCAAACAGGGGAGCGACGATACCAAAAACGCTACTTAACAAATGGGTGAAAAAACGAATGCAGACACAAAAAAAACGAATGAGGCACAGATAAGGGCAGTCAGGGGCAAAACGAATGCAGGCACAAAGAAAACGAACAAGGCACAGATAAGGGCAGGCAAGGACAAAACGAATGCAGGCACAAAGAAAAAAAACGAGGCACAGATAAGGGCAGTCAAGGGCAGGGGGCCAAAGCAAACAGGGGCAATACTTCGCTGGCAGCGGCGGCGGCAGGAGGGGACGGGCACACTCGGGGTGGGCCACGCGGTGGGAGGAGTGACCGGGTCTGACCAGGTCAGGTCACAGGTATTCAAATAAACTCAGAATATAAATGAAGGAAACATGGCAGCTCTCCTCGGGGCAATCTGTAGGTCACAGCCTGCAAGACAAAAAATCCAGATAAGAAGGTGTGTTATGCGCTCACCAAAGGACAGAGAGTGAGTGAAGAAGAGAGAGAGATACAGAGAGAGAGAATAAGACGGAAAGAGAGGGAGAGAAAGAGAAAGACGGAAAGACAGGGAGGGAGAGAGAAACACAGAAAGAGAGAGCGAGAGAGAGAGAAAGACGGAAAGAGAGGGAGTGAGAGATAAAGATGGAAAGAGAGGGGAGAAAGACACAGAGAAAAGAAGAGAGGGACAGGGAGAGAGAGTGCCGACACTGTACACCCTGGCCTCACTGCTCACCTTATGCCACAGGTGTGTCTCCAACCACGTACCGGTATGTAGTGCAGTTCACCAGGTCCCACATCTGAAACAGAGTCCTGATACACGAATGACAGAGAACATACAATTGCACACGCCATCATCGCCTGTCCGCCCCTGCGCACCTAGGCAGCTGCACCCCAGCCCCTCCCGCCACCCAGTGGGGCATGCCTGCCCCTGCGCACCCAGGCAGCTGCACCCAGCCCCTTTTGTCACCCAGCGGTGCATGCCTGCCCCTGCACACCCAGGCAGCTGCACCCCAGCCCCTCCCACCGCCCAGCGGTGCATGCCCACCCATGTGCAACCAGGCCTCATTGCTCACCTTCCGCCACCGGCATGTTGCAAAGAGGGCTCACCACTTGCTGATGCAAGCCCCAAGCCCCAAGCCCACGAACATGGCACCCTCCACATCATGCAGCTCCGCTCTGCTGGCCACCAGATCTCACGTTTGATTCTGGGTCTTGATTTTGCTATGGCAGAGGACATACCAGTGCACATAGCATCATCGCAGGCTGCACACCCGCTCAGCCCTTGAGGGGCCACTAACTCTGTGACCGGTGAGGCAACACCACATGTTGTCTGCCCTCAAACCACACAAACCAAATCAGTCCAACTCTCAGATACCTTCACGTGGCACTTGAATAGACACACTAACTGCAACAGCAACAAGTGCATCTACATGCTGACCTGCCCCTGTGGTCTGAAGTACATTGGAATGACGACACGCACAGTAAAGGTACGCGTTATGGAACACAACAGCAATATCCGATGCCATAAGACTCATACTCGCCTGTATGAACACTGCAAGCAACAAGGTCATGCTGCTGAGGACATTCAGTGGGTTGTATTGGAGTGGCATCCCTCATCAAACCAACAGGCCCTCTACAGAATTGACCAGAGATGGGTGCACCGCCTACATCTAGATACTGAGGGACTAAATGATTCAGTCCCCTGGAACATACTAACTAGATGAACTTGAGCCAGGATTACATAATTCACCACTTTTGTTGTCGACTATCCCTATATATGTTGTTGACTATCATCATGCTAGGTGCACCCTCGCGTTATGTACCCTACACACTGATAGTACATACCGACATGTTCGCACCCCAACAGGGCAGATACAGTGTGCAAAATTGCCCTACCCTGTACCCCTACATTGCAGCTTTGACACACTGAGAGGAATGCTTACTACTCCACAGCTCCACTTCATCCTCTTGTTTCATGGTTCCTCTCATATAGCATTGCAAACTACACCATGAGTTGCTGACCTCCCTCCTAGCCTGATGCTGTACCTAGAGATGAACACGCCACTTCCCCCATATATCACCTCTACCACTGGGGGGCCTGACATACCTCTACGTCCCCTACAGTACCTCTGCCCTTATGACAATAACGTCTGTTATGATCCTATTAGCGATCATCATGTTTGAATCTCCCTACCATTTTGCAACTGGTCTGAATCTTTGACATTTTTGAATTTTTTGATTCCTGTACGGCCGCCGACAGGGACAGGAAAACACAAGCACGTGCACTCTAGATGGCCCCTCACCCCACTCTAGAATGGCGCATCATCTGGAAAGCGCGGATATCTACATGACACCACCTGTGCCAGCTCAATATGTCTACACGACATCCATTCTATGTCCATTCCACCCATCCACAAACTTTTCTTACGACCATGGTCACTGATCCTGTCATTGCCACGGACCGCACGCCCGGCTATAAAGATATTACCATAAACCATATTCATTCTAAATGCTCTTGAACCCCACTCCAAGATGGCGCTTGTGCTGATACCATGACGCATAGACGTCGTCATCCCCACGCACCGGGACCTCGAACCTGTTTAGACATGCCGCTTAGCAACCACAAACTGGACACGTCCCCAGACTATGGTAATGAGCTCGGACATATAATGGCGCTGGAAACAACTTTACACCGCCAGCTGCTCTACGTGCCGAGCCACGTCGGTGTGTAGGATTAGGTGCAGAGGTAACCTCCTCGCGCCTCTAAGGTAAGGGGGTCGACGGGCTGGACACTACCTTCGGATATCATTTGGGCTCAGTGGGTCTTCGGACGACGTCCGCTGTTTCCTGTTTTCCTGCCACCCGGGGGCAGTAGGGAACTGCCCTCTACCGAGTTGTTAGCGTGGATGCGTGGCCGGTGAGACACTCGGGTCCCTGGCCGCTGCGATGACTACCCTCATGGGCTGCTGTATGCTGTCAACCCGTAACCATACACCACCCAGTCCAGGATATTGTTGTGGGGGTGAGTTAGTCACGTTGGGCTTCTCACTTTGGGGGCACCGCGGTCAGCACATGAGGGTGCGCTGTGGTGGCTGTGGCAGCCCGGGTTCTGCTTTCTGGGTTAGTATCAAAGAGGGGGAATAAAGGTGGACAATTTTTAGTGGGGTCCAATGTACTTGTCCTATGAAGTAGTAAGCAAAGTAATTTGTACAGAGTTCCCCAGAGGGAGCCGACTGATTGGCTCAAACTAAACTATCTCTCATTATGTATGACAGGGGAAGTGCATGATGTGAACCCTTTGCGGAATTAAAGGATACCTCACACAGGTTACCGGTTGGACAACTACTGTCATCCCATCCGATGACCGTCCAGCGTCATCATTGGTTTCCTGCTCCTGCGACAGGCTGGCGGTGCAATGCCCGTCGGGCAGCACGGAGGGCTGCACTTTGGCGGAGTTCTTTTATTCCTTGCCAGTGGGTGTGTGAGTGTGAGGGGCATAAAAAAGTGCAATAGTGAGCGTGAGTGTAGTCTTAAAAAAAGTCAGTAAAGTCCAGTAAACAAAATTTTAATAGCATGGCTCACTGCTTTATTAAAAAGGAAATTAAGGGGTCTTGAGGAGTGATGGGTAAGGTAATCAATCCTCATTCAACCCTTAGTGTGAGTGTGGTCGACATGTTTCTTGCCTCTAAGGCAATTCATCAGGACCAGTAGTGCTCATATAATTGCTTACGATCCCTCAATAATGAGAGGAATCGAATATACGACCTGAATGGTGTCGTAGAATGACCCTTTTCTTTATGGACCTCCCGGGAACCGCTATTCCCGTGTGTAGATTCCACAGGCTGACATGGTGGGGCCAGCAACAAGTGTGGAGCACCTCATCAGTTGCTGGCAGCAGGCCTCTAGGCACCTACCCCACCCACGTCACGTCGATAGCAGGACAGCCGGTGCACTCGTGAAGCTCCAAACGGTTCATATGGGAGCGAGTTGCGCGGGCGCCATGGGGGCGTGTCCGTTGGTTGGGTTTTAGGCCCCTCACACTCACACACCCACTGGCAAGGAATAAAAGAACTCCACCAAAGTGCAGCCCTCCGTGCTGCCCGACGGGCATTGCACCGCCAGCCTGTCGCAGGAGCAGGAAACCAATGATGACGCTGGACGGTCATCGGATGGGATGACAGTAGTTGTCCAACCGGTAACCTGTGTGAGGTATCCTTTAATTCCGCAAAGGGTTCACATCATGCACTTCCCCTGTCATACATAATGAGAGATAGGTTAGTTTGAGCCAATCAGTCGGCTCCCTCTGGGGAACTCTGTACAAATTACTTTGCTTACTACTTCTGCTTTCTGGGTTCCCATTTATGCTGCAGCTTGACTTGAGTGGTATGTTCCCACTGGCGCCGACGGATGGTAGGCGACACCACAGTGGGACTAGCCATTGGTTCCAATTGCAGCACTGAACGATCTGACCATGAGGAAAGACCATTGCTCCCCACAAAATTACTTCCTTCATTAACCTAGAATCCCCTTTCCCTCATTTATCTTTTACAGATAATTATCTTATAGCGCAGGTCCCACGAGAACAGTCTGTGGGGACCATCAGCTGCCATTGAGGGTAAGTCCAAAGAAGCTGACCATTTATTTCTTTAGTTCTCCTTCCCAAGAAATCAGTCTTCGGCACCATTTTCCTCACAGTACCAACCAATATATTCGACCACACTGCTGAGTCAGCATATGTTTGTTGGTAACCTAACACGGTAAATTGTACCTAATTTAAACCTACTTCAGATGTTAGTATTCTTCCACCTCTTTCCACTCAGTCGTTTATCACACATCCCGGGTGGACGTTAATTAGCGCTCCACACTAGGGATCTAGGATCTTATGGAAATTCTGTGGAGAACATTCATTATTATGTGTTTTTCTTTTTTCCTATAGGGCGAATTGCAACACAGGAACTCTTCCTGTTCCAGTCTCTGACCCTTCAGGTTGTATCCACTACACTCCTCAGCCCATACTGGGCTCACTTTTAGTTTATGAGCACAATCTAGGTCCTGACGAATTGCCGTGATGGCATGAAACATGTTGACCTGATCACAGACGAGGGTTGAACGGGTCCACCTCCCATAGCTTGGTTGAGTCCCTATACCCCTCTTATTTTAACAAGGTAGTGAGCTACATGAATAAATTGACCAGAGTAGACTACACTAACCTTTTTTTAACACACATCACCTCACGCTCACTACTTAATCACTTGGGCCCCTCACACTCACTCGATCAACGGCCAGGAACAAAAGATCTCCACCAAAGTGTAGCACTACGTGCTACCCGTCAGCCATTGCAGCGCCGGCTTGACAATGGAGCAGGAAACCGATGATGACACGAGACAACTAGCTGGCGATATGACAGCAGCCGTTAAACCAGCCTGTTGTCTGAGGCATCCCTAGTTCCGACAAGGGATACTTTTCCCTGACTTTTGCATATATCCACACTTGGAGAGAGGAAGAAAAACCACCCCTCTATACTAACACTACTCCCTAGGGGAACTTTGTGCATCTTTTTGGATAGAGGTAGCCGAGCACTGCCCGCTGGCTCAGGCCTACACTGCAGACTAAGCATGGGCAAATTTTGCAAATTTGCGATCCGCGAATTTGCGGATTTGCGAATTTGCGATCCGCAAAATTCGCGAAGTTGCGGATTTTTTTGTTTTTTTGCGTGTTCGCGGGGTTTTGTGCGTGTTCGCGGGGTTTTTTGCGTGTTCGCGGGGATTTTTGCGTCTTCGCGAGCCGCTTGCATAGCAAAGTTACCCATGCAGTCGTTTATGGGAGAGGGAGAGAGAGATAGATAGATAGATAGATAGATAGATAGATAGATAGATAGATAGATAGATAGATAGAGAGAGAGAAAGAGAGGGAAAGAGAGAGGGAGAGAGAGAACGAGAGAAAGAAAGAGAGGCCGGATCTCTGAAGGGCCAGATTCCTGAGTTGCCCCTACAGAACATACAGCTTTTTATTTTTAGGAAAATGCATATGAAAATTGTGCTGTAAAGGTCTCTTTTAGTTTAACCCCTCCTGACAACTCAAAATGGGTGTATTTGCCATCCTCTCCCTTCTTCCTGTTTTTTATATCTGTAAGTGCTTCCTGATGAGGTTTAATTCCTTGGACAGGTGCCTCGTTGCCTACTTGTAACTATTCTCTGACCCTGCTTCAAGGGTCAGAGCAGGGTCAGAGAATAGTTGCAAGTAGGCAACGAGGCGCCAGGAAGCAATTAGCAGCAGGAGTCCAAGTTGAAGTTAATTTGTTTGTAACCCTTTTGTAAAAGGTTACAAAGAAATTAGGTTCAACTTTTGCACCTGCTGCTGTAACCCTTGCTTGGCTGAAAATTCGTCCCCGCTGATTCGCGGATTTTACCGCGATTTCGCGAGATTCGCGGATCGCAAAATCGCAGAAAATCCGCAAATTCGCCCGTGAAATGGATTTTACGCCCACCCTTACTGCAGACACTTAAGGTGTCCCTACCTCAGTGCACCGAAAGTCACCGTCCTGTGGCGGAGTGCCTGTGCCAGCCACAATGTATCCGGTGCCACCAAGTCTGTGCCCCGCAAGCCATGGACCCTCTATGATTGAGTATCGTGGTGCAGACAACAGCATGTCACCTCCATCCCTGGGAAATGTGATGTTGCAGGGCCCTAGTCCCTCATGCCTACATTTACACCACACGGATACACCCAGATGGAGAGTGGAAATGGTATCAAGCATGTGCGCCCCGCCCTTTTTATTGGCAGTGTCACATGTGCTGTGACGCATGTACTGGATGGGTGTGGTGTGGGTATATACCAGCCGGGAGGGAGTGGCTGTGGCATGCTGACAACTAGAACTGTGATCTGCAGATCACTACAGGGAAGACCTGGCACATGTAGCGTTGCCCCCCCCCCCCGGGAGAGTGAGCCGAGTGGGCTAGCCTGGCGTATGCTAGCCCAGCATAAGGGTTTGAACAATGACCCCGGAGCTCTGGGCGTGGTTGTGTACTGGGCTGAACAAGGAAGTAACTATTGCGCGTGTCCCTGTTGTTGTATCGGCGCAACTCAGACCGCAATTGGCAATGTGTCTCCCTGTAACCCAAGTACAACTTCATGAGCAACGTGGACGTAAGGGGGAATCAATGAGTCTACATGCATCCATACTTCCACACTGGAAAGATCATAAACATGGCACATCTGTGTGATTATGAATGTTTAACGCACATTTATTGGAGTGTTGCAGCTGGAGCAGTACAGAGCCATGAAAGCCCCACTTTACAATTTTGGCCCATGGAGGGCCAGCCAGAGTCTTTCAGGGAATTACAAGTCCAAAGGAAGAGGAAGAGTTCAGTCCGCAGTCTGATTGCTGTGTCATTGGCGATCAAACTGAATATGTCAGTCCATGTTGAAGTCCAAGGTGAGTGTCGCAGGGTGTATCGGGGGACAGAGGAAGGTGATGATGCACAGGGCAGAACCAAGCAGAAACAGGCACTGTGGTGGAGATGCATGCTACTGTGTCCTTCTCACCACTATAGAAGATTCATTTGCATCTTTGTTCTCTGCTGTTTCAGGTGCCTCACGTGTGGGTGGTGGTGTTTTGTCTCCAGCACTGGGTGGCAGTGAAACATCAGTGGCCGGAGGTGGAATGTCTGCCGGACTGTGTGGAACTGACACTTCAGGGGGTGGAGATGTGGATGTAGTGGTAGCAGTGGTATGCATCAGCGCCAGGCCTTGTGACAGCAATGCCATGAGGATGTTCCTGAGGTCATTGAGAAACCCAGCTACCTCTCGCTGGTGTGCAGCCACGGCAGATGCTCTTTTGGCCTTTGTCCGCTCCATGGCCTCCATTGACCTCCGCATTTGTCCAGACTCCCGGGTTACATCTACAGAAATACTCTGATTAGACAGTTGTTCTAGTCTCAGAGTCAGGGCTCCAGCGATGTCAGCCATGGTCCATTGGAGAGCATGGAGCTTACTGTGGGTGTCCCTTAGGGACCGCGAGTGGTCCCTGATGGGACTTAGACACCCACGTATGGCATCTAGTTTGGCTGCCATGCGGTCAAAGCCCACCTGCACCTGTTCAACCAGATTCTCCTAGCACCCCAACACACAGCGTTGGAAGGCCATGGCTCCTTCGTGGGTGTCCCGGGAGGCAGCTATGGTGGTGGGTGCTGCCTGCTGTGTGGTCTGTGCAGGGGCTGGGGTCTCCTCATAGCCGTTGGGATGCCCTGCTCCTGAAGGTGGGGTGCGGAGGCTCTCCACAAGCTGTTGGAGGACGTCGGAGTCGAAGCTGTGGTGGTCCTCTACATCATCAGAGAAGAGAGGTTTGGGCTACTCTGCAGGGGGTGTTGATTGACCCTCTGCAATGTGAAGGGGAGATAATGTTTAACAATGTGTTCACATGTATGTTGTCGCATTATACATGTTTCGATACAGACTGCATGACTGTGTACATTTTGGCTGTTTTGGATGTGCTGTCTATTTGATGGGGGACAGTGGACATTTCGACAACATAACGGATATATGTTTATACATGCACATTATCATCTAGCATTTCCCTGCAAGGCCAAATGTGATTGGCCACTTTCTACACACAAGTGGCACCAGTTGTGTCCTGTGTTCTGTTGTGGATGTGTTGTGGTTTGTACCACATTGTTGTCAATGTTGATGTGCTCTGCGTGTTATGGGTGTGTGTGCTGCATTTCAGGGGAGTCACCCCTGCAGCTCTTAATTTGCTGCCCCTTATCCCTTTCGTGTGGTGTGCCTTTGACTTCTGTGCTTATACATTGCTGAGATTTGCATATGTGTGTGCATTGGTCTCTTGGTGGGAGTTGGGGGCTGGGGCATGGTTTGTCCGCGGATGTGCTCTACTTAATTGTACATGTGTGCCATTGTGCCCATCTCCCCCAATCAGCCCAGTCCCTGGTCGTTACTCACCCTGGTGCTGTTGTGTCCCATCATGTTGAGCAGTGTCCGGTTCCCCAATACCTGCCACCCTCTCCCCAATGATGACTGTGGACACCATTTCCTCCATCTCGTCCAGGTCCTCCTGTGGCGCAGGACTCCCAATTCTAGTCTGCATTGCTGGCTTCCGGTTGTTGGCGAGTTTCAACTTGGTTTTGAGCTTGACATCATTCCAGCGCCTCTTGACCTCTTACATTGTCCTCTTCAGCACTCCGACTGCATTCACCTTGTCCAAGTGGACTGCCATAGTTATTTTTTTTGCCAATGACACAGTGGAGGTGACGAACAGTTTTTGATAGTGTTCTACCACCTTCGTTATCAGGATCCTGTTTTCCTGCGGACTGAACCGCTTCTTCCTATTCTTCTTCTCCTTGCCCTTCCCTGACCCTGAGGTCCCTTGCTGGTCCTCTGGGGGGCTTGTGGGGTTCTGGTTGTCCTGTGTGAATTGCAGACCTGTCACTTGTTTTCGCAGATTTTTGTATTGCGATTGGCCTCACCGCAACATTTTTTGCATTCGTGTTTCACTTTTTGCGGCATCGCGTTGAATTTATCGCTGCCATTTGACGAGTATTGATGAGCCTATCGCATTGTACCGCCGTGTTGTGAATACTACATTAACACAGCATTATTTTCCTGTGATACACTGCGATAACATGGAGTTGCGTTAAGCTAATTTTGCGGTAATAATCACACGTTCTAGAGAATATCCCCCATTGAGCATTAAATACGGCAAGCCTTAGGTAACTATTGTGTTTCACTTTAAGCTAAGAAGTATGAATAAAAATATATGGGCCCGATTCACAGAACTAAATTAAGACAAAATGCTACACTTACTACCATTAAAACATTTTGGTATTCACAGAAGGCACATACTCATTTTCTTATTCACAGAAGTCACTTACTCATCAATGAAGTGCCTTCTGTGAATACCAAAATGAGTAAGTGCCTTCTTTCAATACCAAAATGGTGGTAAGTTTAGGATTTTGTCTTAAGTTAGTTCTGTGAATTGGGCCCTATGTTTCCAATAATACATTTAATTTCCTAGAAAGTCCATGGAAGTTTTAAGTCCATCATAAACGTCCAGCAATTATTGACATATAAAACAATGACAACATCCTGTCTCAGCTCCTCCTCTTTTTTTGCAGTTCTGGTACAAATAATTCCCATTTTCACTTCTCTCTTGGTGACTGGACTGTGTAACATTGGTGGCTGCTTTAACAAACAATATTCTGCAAAACTATGGCCTGGTTCTGGGCCAGAGGATTTTCTGTGCCCCATTTTGTGGCCCTGCCAAGTACCATAATATGCAGCTTTCCTGGCATCAGTTCAGTAAGTTACTTACCAATGGTAATGCTCTTTTGGTGAATACCCTACCTGCAGATTCCTCACCTTGCAAATCTCCCCAGGCACCACATTGGATGCAGAAATTATTACAATACCTCCTGCATGCAAACAGCTGGTGCCATCGTCCTCCTCATCAACAGCGGACTTGGGAGCATAGATCTGCATATAGGAACCCTCTTGTTCCCCTCGCCCCTGCATGCTGACACAGTTTCTCCTATTTTTAGGTCGAGCATTCGAGACCTCTTGTATATACTTTAGTATATACTTATATGTGTATGTACTTTTTGGGTTATGGAGATCAGCCCTAGGACTTGTCTGCTTTTGCTTAGGGACTTTTTTTTCTATTCAACTGCCTCTATTTAACTCTCTTGATAGAAAACTACCAGCAGAGGTCAGTAAAATACCAGAACCACTTTATCATTCTCCAGATTCCAGTCCATAGAAATTGTCTTCCATGAGCACCTGTAGACAATAACATTTTTTTCAAATTTTGTATTTTCAGTGATATGATCCCCGAAGGCCCTTATTTTATATTAAAAACAGAGCTTTGGATTATACCATTTCCTGCTGAAAGGCAATATTTCTCTCCATGTGTTCCCATGCCTGGCGTGCCATGCAGTTTGGTGCTTACTTTACCTCCTTGTTAAAGAACAGTAGATGTTTCAGCACCCAGGTTAATCGGCTGCATAGCTAAATACATATAAGGAAGTCCCAAAGGCGAGACAGATTGCTTTGCAAATGCTTGTTTCCTCCAGCAGTCACAAGACTTCTCAACCACAGGACATCCTTTAAAATTTCAAAAACAAAAAACTACTGCCACGTCTGTAATAACTAGTAAACATTTTCTTTTTGTGAGTAGCAATTTTTTTCTCCTTATCATTCTTAATAACATTGACACCTGCACTGACACATGTGCTACCCTCAGGTTTTTTCCAATCTCTACTACCATTTCAACTAGATCCTCTAATCTCTTGCAGAAACTTTTCAGATTTTTCAATACTCTTGGTTATAGTAACAACGGCACTCAATGTCATGTCAGTTTCCACCCAAGCCTTTCTTTCACCTTCTTACTGTTAGTTCTCATCATCACCTGGTCTCTCAAAAACTTGGTCATAAGTTATGATCTCAAACTCACACGACGATGCTACTCCTCTATGCTTTCTTCTTAATTTTGCAATCTTAAATAAAAGTTGAACTTTCTATTACAGAGTTAACCTTTTTACCATATCTATTGGTCAGTTTTTTTTTTAATAACATAGTCAACAACATTTACATTTCCTGGATTTTTCACAGGTGTCAAAGTTTTTAATTATTTGAGACTCACTCCACCCAATGCATGTTTCACTAAGGCTAATTTTCTTTGAGGAGTACACTCCTCCCATTCTAAAACCTCCATATAGGCTAAAACCATTGGATACCAGAGTTCCCATTCCATAGCTGGATCACCTTTGTTTTGTAAAAACGAAGGAAATGGAGCAAACCTAAAAATATCTGGATTTTCACTGTATATGGCTAAAGAACAACAAAAAAGGTAGCAAGCAAAACTATGGATGTATGAACGACAAAAACATCCACTCGCTAGTAATTAATCTTTGTGAGCACTGACTTGTACATATAAAAAGCAAAACTTAAAGATTGCACAACGAAACAACAATAGCGAGCCCCACATAATCTTGTATGCAGAGTACAACTGTTACAAATTGGTGAGTGTATCACAGACTGTTAAAAATTGTGAATATATCACCATAGGTATAATCTTTTTCGCAATAGCCTTTAAAGAAAAATTGATTAACGGTCACCGCGCACATGCTCTTGAAGGCATTAAAATGGTGATCATATCACCATAGATATGCGTGTGTATGGGCCAGCTTTTCAAATGGTGAATGCATCACCGCATATTCACTCTTAAATGCGTCTTTGAATGTGGCCATACTCAAAATGGTGAACGCATCACTGTGCGCTCATAAACAGTTTGGACCTAATCTAAGATGGCCACTGCTGTTTCATGCATTGCTGCCTGCATCACCCTCCCCAACGTCATGCACTCAAGACTGTACGAGGTCTTGCCAGTTAATGAATCAACTACATCAAGTGCTCAGGAATGAGCACACAAGTAACTGCTCATAAGTCAATTCCCCCTCACGGCTTTGAGTTACTGCCTGTAAATTCAAATACTGTATGAAAGCTGAAGTTAATATAGCCAACCAGCGGCCCTTAGAGTGACGCTGCGCAAAACCCTGGTGATACCTCATTCTGGTGAATTCCACTCATAAGCTCTGAAAATCACAGCTAGATATCCTGGCTGCTGATAGTCCCAGTCATCAGCAATATGTAGAAACGAAGTACTCCAATATGATGGTTTCAAAGTAAGTTTATTTCCACACAAAAAGAGCAGCAAAAGATCACAGCCACCAACAGAAAGGTCTATTTCTGTCTAACCACCTTTCTTGGAACCACCAGAACCTTCTACCCCACGGCATTCCACCTACACCATTCCACCCACATCCTACCTCTCCCAGTTGCCAAGATGCAATAAATAACATTATCTGTACTCTATCTGCAACTACTCTATACTTCAAAGCACTAATACTAAACAAATGCAACTATCAACTTCAACATTTGCTAACTCTGGGAAAGTGGATTATTAGCTTCTGTGGATAGTAGTCCCCCACATGTAATAATGTTAGGTCCGGTAAATTCTTCAACCAAAACTCAACCCCCTGGTACCTATGGCTTAACTTAAAACAAATATATAATGCATGCACAAGCACCAAACAGTAAAAAAGTAAAAAAACACAATGTAATAAAAATTCCACTCCATTTTAATAAGAATAGAGAATATTTAAATGAACAAAATGATACCAAATTGACAAACATCTAATAAGAGGAACTGGGGATATACATTTTTAAATTTTGATTTACATTTTAGTATCAAAAAAGCACAAAGTGCCTGCCGCCGATCACTGGTCGTAGTAAACTGGGACAACAAGATGGTTTAAGGCTGACCGCGATGAAGATTAGTCAGCTAAGAGGCCCCTGTAGATCCCGATCTAAGGACTAAGGAATTTTTCTGGAGAAAAGGTGGTCAGCAACAAGTCATTGAACAGGCAAGCTGCAAACTAGATTCAAGTCGAGTTGAATGATGGCAGGTTTCTGACCTGGTCATCGAGGAAGGCATGAAAACTCCAAACGGGTGAAGTCCAGCATCCATGCCCAGGAAGGTTTTGATGTCGATCGGCTTTGACTCTGCATTACTCTTATGCCCAGATGCATCAACCATTTTTGGAATCGCAAACGGTGCGATTCCTTAAAATCGGCCGTTTGCGACTCCAAAAATGCTTGTTGATATGCATCATTAGATTTTGTCCAAAATCGCTAATTTTGCGAATTTCTAAAATGCGATTGCATTTAAGGAATCGCAATTTTGCGATTCCTTAAATGCAATGCATCATTGTTTAAAAATGTGCGAATTTCAAAATAGCAAGTGCAAATTACCACGAGTTTGAACCTCGTGGTAATTTGCAAAAATGTTTAATAATGCACAAAAATGCATTTTTTAAACTGCTAAGTTACAGACACACATGTCCTTAGGACATGTGTGTATGTAACTTATAGCTAAAAGTGCATTTCATGGGTGCAGGGGGGGGTCCTTTGGACCCCCCTCTCCACCCTTGAAATGCTTTGTTGAATTGCGATTTGGAAATTGCGAATTCGCAATTCCCATTCATTCCTATGGGCATTTCAGCCCATAGGAATGAATGGGAATTGCGAATTCGCAATTTCCAAATCGCATTTTTTTTGCGATTCGGTAAAAATTGCGATTTTTACCGAATTGCAAAAAAAATGCGAAAATAATGATGCATACCATTTTGCGAATCCTAATTTGCGATTCGGTAATTTTCGCAAATTAGGATTCGCAAAAAAGAAGTTTGATGCATCTGGGCATATGTGAAGCCTCTACGTTCAGACTTAGAAACTTTTGCGAAAGTCAGATTTCCCTCAGCAAGGCAGACCACCAAGTTGGGTCTGACTGGTGATTCAACAGCAGTCCCAGTCTCCGCAAGTTATTCAGAGGAAAAGTTGCCAAAAATGCTTTTGCATTAAAAACAAGGTGATGAATGTAATGCTTGAATTAATCTCAGCCACTGGCAGCCATTCGGTTCTCATGCTAATCCCTTGTTTTCTGCCCACCATACCACCTCTGTTTAGCCCTAACCAACTACAAATCATTCCTGACTATGCTTCAATTGGAACAGCCAAGCCTGAACTGCCAGACCAGTTCCTCCCTGACCCTTCAGACAAGCAACCCAGAACCGTTTTCACCCTTAATAGGGCTCATAAGCCAGGTATAGCTTGGTTGCAGTGGCACAGTTAGTTCAAGATCCACAAATGAGCATACACATTACAATTAGAGCAACAAAAAAGGTGATGGATGGAATGCCTGAATTCATTCTTGAATTTAATACCAGCCACTAGCAATTACTCGGGCCACATCTCAATCCATTGTTTTTCACCTACTATGTCATCAATGTTACCCTCCTGGATATATAGCGAATATACAGTCTACTAAATAGCAAAGAAAACAAGGCAAATGATCTGTGAGCTTCATTTTCCTCAGTAGCAAGAGAGCCAGAGGAGATCATGCCATCCGGTAAGGAGAATCAATGGGCAAAATATAACCTTCTTTCTCCCCCAAACATCAGTCACTGAACTTATTGGAAATACAGACTCTTGCACCAATATCTGAACAATATATGAGTGAGGGGCTTCTAACTTCAAATGATGATGACGTATGGCTTCCTTTAGCAGGCATTGGCAAAGTCAATAGGTTTCGCCTATGCAAAATATATTGGGTTTGCAATTTTTTTTACGTATGGTACAGCAACAAATAAACATCTTATTGGGTAAAAGATGTTCTAATGTAAATTGCTGACAACTAAGAAATAAAACGTGAAAAAACATTGAAAGTACACATAAAACTTCTTTAAAAAATCAAAATTGCCAAATAGCACAACTTATTGTCTTTGTTAATGTTTTTTAAAGATGGCTTAACGTAAATAAATACAAACCATTATATGCATTTCCAGTGCTCACTTTGTGTGGGGCCCTAAACACAAGGATATTTTATAAATAGTAACTTTTCAGGCTGGAAAAAAAGGAGTAGTTTTGCTGCATTATCTGGTGTAGAGGTACTGATGGGACCAGACAGTAACTGCTCCAGGAGCACATGTTTGTTCTCTGCCTCAAACAACTCATTTTAAGGTTATGTCAACTGCAGCACCCTTCTCTCTCTCTGATTTGCCATTTTTAAGTGGTTTTAGTCCTTCATTATCATGTGGCAGGAGATGTTTTTTACACCCCTTTAGCTCCCTTTCTTGCCCTCCCTTCACCTTCTGACCCCTGCTGGCAGACATCAACATAAGAAACCATCATCTGCTTGAGGCACCTAATCTTTCAGTGATTTAGGTACGCTGGGGAGGTCCAGGATGATTGCGTTCAAAGGCCAATCCCTGCTCATCCAGGTACTGACCAGTGAACGCACAAGGGACCACCTGCTGCTCATTTAATTCAGAGCCATCAGCCTGGGTGCTGCATTTTTTCTGGCCACACCCAGGGCGCTATCTTAGCAAAAGCCAACTCCGTGTGCATTTACAGTGTAGCAACAAAACTCCACCCTTCTTACTCTAAGTCCCTTTACTGTTTTTCAGAATGCATTACATTTGTGCCCTTGTTGGCTACACTACTGCTAGGGGAGAAGCTGGAGATGGCACTGTTAGTTGGGTGGCAGAGTAGGTTTAGCGTTCGGTCTGCTGTATCGTAGCCATGAAGGGGTACCTCTGCAGGTGTTCGGCTTGGCCAGCAGGGGCAGAGCTGCAGGTTAGTAATTAAGAAAGAGTTTGTTTGTACCCTCTGCACAGAGCGCATCAACATTTACTATCCCTATGACATTTGAACTCTCCCACCAGTATGCCTCCTGCCCTCTTTAATAAAACTGCTTTCTACTTTGAGGATGAGGTAAATGACAGTGCATGAAAACTGTAATTAGCGCTCAGCTATTAGTTTCCATCAGAAGCACGTCTCTACCTGTGCTGTGTGAAGGTGGGGAACGAGTAATTTAAAGGGGAAAATGTACCACAAAAAGCTTGCAGCTGCAGTGAGTGGAAAGAGACTGGGCACTGGAAACAGTACTTGGTCCAGTCTTCATGTCACAACGAGGAAGGTGAGAAGGAAGCGTTGACCAGCAAGGAGCCACAGGGGAGCCAGCCAATGGTAAGTAGAGCAACATGGAGCCCTATGCAACCCAATAAATTGTAAGTCATGTGAGTAGGAGCCACTTGGTAGCCAGCCAATGGTAAGTAAAGGTAAGTGATGGTTTGGCCCCTTTTAAGGTTTATTGTTTAATACAAGAGATGTCGGAAAGCAAAGCGCAAGCGCTGTGCAGGCAAAACTTAAAATGTCAAATATTGTCAGACAGCCTGCGCCAACTGGAAATTGAAAGTGGTACTCCACAGAGATTGAAGTGATGGCTGTTGCACTACTAGCCCTGGACTTCCCCAATGATTTATGACCAAGAAAATACAGCTGATTAACCTGTCACATGTCAGCAAACACATGTTGCCAGCCCGCCAGCACCTGCCTCTAAGACGATGATTGGCAAACATAGACATCATAGAAGCCTGCGTACCGCATCAAACTAAACACACAAAACAATGTACCTACAAAGCATCAGATCAATTATTTAGAAACATGGCTTTGCAGCACTGAAGAAAAATCAAAAGGAGCTGAAAACATAACCACAGGTATGCGCAAATGGTTAAAAACTCGATTTAGCAAACTCCATGACAAGTAAGAATCCGTAAGTGACTCCGCATGTCTTTTTTCGCCATTCAGGTCTAAAGTAAAGATTTACAACCGCAGGTAGGATTTTTAATCCCACATGAGACCACCAACCAGTATGGTTCAGTAAACCCAATATAAGGAATCATGAGCCAATATTATCTATATGCGTTTTTTATTACAGCACATACGCCGATCAACCTCAGAAAAGTATCGGTAAGACTTCAAAAAATGAATGGTTATATTTACCTTCTGGCACAGAAGCAGGAACATATAAATTAATTTTGACATGTATTTATTACAGATCTCACAGACTGAGTCAGTACACTTACAAGGTATGATTAAATTGACTGATCACTCGAACAACATGAGCACCCATGAGCGTACATGATAAACATTATGTTTTTTTTTTTTTTTTATAGTGATAGCCCCTGAGGAAGGCACTGACAGTGCCGAAATGCATCGGGCATGCGATCAAGATTTGTTATGCATTGAAAATGTGGTTGTGATTTACTTATAGGAAATGTGATCATCAAGTTGAATACATTGTGTGATTATAATGAAAAATGTTCGTTGAATAACATGTGATATAAAACATGAATTATACTGAGAAATGAACAAAGAAATAAATTAATGAAAAGCATTTGATTAATTACTGATTACGTTGCAAAAAAGCAGAAGGTGTGGAATATCACTAAATGAACAGTGCGTGACTGGACTGACACTTTTGTTCGCCTAAACACATAAGATTTAAAGGATTGACGTCCCTTACCAGTCACAGCACCAGTAGAATAGTAGAATAAACATAAGGATATCTGGAGTGCTCCCCGCGAACCCCTCAATAACCCCAGCAAACACATGTTGCCAGCCCGCCAGCACCTGCCTCTAAGACGATGATTGGCAAACATAGACATCATAGAAGCCTGCGTACCGCATCAAACTAAACACACAAAACAATGTACCTACAAAGCATCAGATCAATTATTTAGAAACATGGCTTTGAAGCACTGAAGAAAAATCAAAAGGAGCTGAAAAGTGGGAACACAAAAATAACAAAAAGTGGTAGGGTATTTTATATTTTTTCTGAGAAAGACTTAATCTCGAACTGATGCATTAGAACTGTGCGAATTTGTCATTACCTTCATGGAGTCAGGTGAGAAAACACTAATTTGTGTGGTTATTTCCATTTCTCTTGGGATAGTCAAATTTAATTTCTGTATATCACAGTATTTCCACTGTTCGTATTACAGTCTTTGTGTTATTTGTATTTTGTTATTCCCGCCCACCTGCACCGAGGGGCTAAATAAAGTTGCCTTATCTGTTAGTTTACTCTCTATACTGATTTCGGAATTAAATGAGTGTTATTCATTTTTAACATGCAAGAAAGTTAAAGATCTGCATCGCCTTTGTGGCCTAGGTAGCAAACATTTTGTGAAGCCTACATGTTAATGATGAAACTAGCTGTAAATACCTAAATATAAATAGCGGAAGCTGATAACACAGCAACAATACAAATAGCTGCACGTTTCTAGAAAATTGGTTCTTTATTTACGTTTCCTATCTCAAAGAGCTGCAAATCCCTGAAATAGAGCTCTTGCCTTCACTAAAGTACTACATACTATCCGAATGTATGGAAACGGTGAGTTCACTTCGATTTAACTAAAACCAGATGGCATTTGTTTGACAAAACCTAAGGCAATCATTCATTTGCCTATAAACTGTTAGCAATGCAAATTACTATCACCTCCAAGAATTTATTCTGCTTTGCAAGCTCTATACCTGTCAAGTGCATAGCACCATCTGAGTTTAATTTGTGCAACAAAGTTATAGGTGAACTCAGCAAACCACATTTCTTCCTTTAAAACCGAGTGATCTCATTCTTTTTTGCGGTAGTTAACTTCCTGCAGCGAATTCTTTTTTCAAGTGTTTTTTTACATTGTTGCTGCAAGTTTTTATCCAGAGACAGAAATCATTAGTGTATCGAATGTTGATACCAGATAGCAGTGAGTCATTTTCTTTTAACCTCATGCTAAATTAACACCTGATGTGATTTCCTAGTACACTTGTATGTTACACTGTTTGATCGACAAGAATTTCTGCTGTATTTTATTGACTTTTTTAACAAACTTTAACCCCCCCCTCCCACACACACACACACACACACACTCCCCCAGCACCTTGAGACCATTTCAGGTGAGTAGCTGCGCTATAGAAAATCCATGATTGATTGAACCTGAGTGATATGAATATTAAATTGGGATCCAACGAAAGAGCTTAGATGCTTTTTGCTGGAATGGTCCGGATTCAACATTGATTTTCGACCTCGGCTCCGATTACGAACCACGTGGTAAGATTGTTATGGGATAATTCCAAAATCGGCATGAGTTTGGAGAGCTCTTCTCAAGTGCAAGTTGGAAAGCCAATCTCAATATTTAATGCATTCGATAAACGTCGCACATGGTTAATATCAATATTGGTATTTATCATTGCCGACAAAGCTTCCCAGTTTCCGAGGCCATGATGCCTCATATGTGCTCAAACCAGATTTGGTCTTTGTACTTTGAGACTTGTAGTCCTGTTTTAAAATGGAATAAACAAGACAAGGGTAGCACACCTGGCGTTGACCTGGGAAACGTGACAGGGCTGTCTACAATGTCGATATTTATCCCATGAAATATTTATGGTAAACTGTATTTATTTACTTTATGTGTACCCCATGCGATGAAACATTGCAGACATTGAAGACTGGTAATTAAAAGCCAGCAGGCCTTCTCAAGAGCAATGGATAATATCCCTGAAAAAAATATTCCACCGCCAAAAAGCAGATTTTAAATTAGACCAAGCAATAGAAAAAGACACAAATCAAGTAGTGCAAAATAACAATTGCAGTTTACTGTACTGCTAATCCTCCTCCCAGTCACAAATCAAAACTGACACGACCGCTAATAGATGAGTGTGGCAAGCTGCGGGGGTCTGTAAGGAGATTAAATTCCTACCAAATGTTTTCATTGACTAGAATCCAGCGTATTTTCTCTCAGTTTCCTGCTTCAACTGGTGCAGTTATTGAGCCTTTGAGCCTGGAACAGGACAGAATATCTTATTATGTTATGAAGGAGATAAACGCTGCTTGTTGGCAGCAGGGC
This sequence comes from Lissotriton vulgaris, assembly GCF_964263255.1. Classification (NCBI taxonomy): domain Eukaryota; kingdom Metazoa; phylum Chordata; class Amphibia; order Caudata; family Salamandridae; genus Lissotriton; species Lissotriton vulgaris. The sequence continues at coordinate 507,380,208 of NC_141694.1, forward strand.
CGGCTCTAGGGCAATGCCACTGGTGCAGCCTCACCAGGCGCTGACCAAAGGGAACCGCCGTGTTTACTTTAGAAATACTATTTGTGTAAAAAGTATCTGTGTGCACTTTTTAGGCAACAATAAAAATGCGAAGATAACTCTGGGGATTAATGTTCTTGCTGGTGAGAGATCAGAGTTGTCTAATGGCAGTTTCCACTCCTGATAAAGTAGCGAAAGGGTCAAGATGCGCCACGCAAATCACCCAGTTATATTTTGTGTGCATCGCTCAGTAGGCTTCTCCTTTTGTCACGGAGATCCTTTTGTTACCTGCAGTTCATAAGTATAGGACAGTGAACTGTGAACTGTCTTCAAAGAGCTGCATGCAAATGCAAAGTATAGGTTTGAAGGTTGTTTTTTTCCCAGTCTTTCACTATACAAATGTTGCTAAAAATGGTTTTGTTGGGGTAGAAATACATTCTTATTCGTAAAGCCAACCACTATTGTATGTTTTAAATCCTGAGTTTGTGTTTCTCACTACAAACACTCTTAATATATACTTCATACTACTATCTGTGACACGTAAATCATACATCTTGTAATCCTCATTGTTTGCGTAGCATTTCCTATAGACTGGTGTACATATGTATGATTGATGGGCTCTGAATACAGTGTAAGTTATATGAAGTGGTCTGACACCCCACACTTGTATGAGCAGTGCTATAAAACACATGAAATACATGTGAGAGAGGGGCTTTGGAGAGTTGAGGGGCACTTGCGGAGTGTGGTAGTGAGGGAATTTGTTAGGAATGTCGCCCCCAGCACTAAAGCCGGTCCAGGTCTGCAGCCATGTTGGAAGAAGCACAATAATCTTCTTAACTTCAGTTTTCAGATTGTATTAATTCCTGTGGACCTACTGACTTTGCCATATCCTATGGAGGTAATCTGAAAGATATTTCTGGGAATGCAACTTTTTACTTTCGCATTTTTGGGCTCTAGGTACACTCACCAAATTCCAGCTTGTTTAAAGAAGGATTTCAGTTTTTATAGTACCATGACCTGTGCATGTATATAGAATGAGAATGCAAAGTCAAGCTAGGTAGGTGAAGGAAACCACAGTAATACATAATAAGTCCAGCCATAACTGTTAGCTGTATATTAAAATGCTTTCTCCATTCTCAGCCTCCAGGACTCTGCTTTTCTCCTACTATTTCCTGAATTATGTTTCTCTTCACATTCCCATTTTCTCCTTTCGTTCTTCCTTTTCTAAATTATTATTGGTGAAGTGGATCTGGGGTACAAGACACACCTGCAGTGAAAATCAGGTGTCATATTTGATTGATTTAAAGGACCATTGCGACCCAAGTGAAAGCATCCATACTTAGGTGATACAAAGCACACAGGTAGTCATATTGAACCCTCACTCAAACACACTCTAGCACATCACTCTGGATGCACAAATTCATTCAGCACCCCATGATCCCTGCAGTGGTAAGGTGCACCCTACACCAGGACACAGATGACTAGGCTGCCCTGCATGAAATGCAAAAGTCAGTGTTGGGATTGAACGACACTTTTCCAGAGTCTCCAGAGTGTGCTTTCGTGCCTCATATTGATCACCTAGCAAGTGACTTTAAATTTGCCATTGTTTTTTTTTACTTTTACCTCAGTGAACACGACGATCATGAATGTCCATTAAGAATCTACATGTTTGCATGAAGTGTGAGCATTGACCATGGCTCTCAGGTCGAAAAGGCATGCAAAGTTCACCCCTCTTTTACAGATTGGTTTCTCCCCTCTCAATCCAGACTGTGGGAGTGGCAACAGTGTTAACATATAGTCAATCATCGGTGTCCTTTGGGAGGGTTGCCTACTAGCTCCAGCCAGGTAAAGTTTGTGCACTCTCAACTATCTGGGTTCTTTTGGCCTTTATCGTGTGTATTTTGGGTGTGCTCACTGTTGAATACTTTTTCTCTGATAGGACCAACACACATCTTCCCAGTGATGATTATCTCCTTTGACTGAGCCCTTTTATGCCATCTCGGAGCATAAAGGTGTGCTGGCATCTTGACCAGCAATGTCTCTCCTACAGCTAGCCCAGTGGCTACTGAACTTAGGGAAACTTGATGAATTGTGTCTAGACAGCAGACACCAAAAACTGGTTGGCAGGCACTACCAGAACATTGTTGTCTCCAGATTAGTGTGCACCTGTGTTCCTGAAGGTGGTGAAACAGTGGGTGCACTAGGAACATTTAATTTCAGAACAATTGCTAAAGCAAAAGAACTACAATACACATATTGGTACTATTGTTCTACCATTGAAAAGCAACCATGTGCAACCCTGTCTGTAGATTCAAGTGCTAACTGTTTTCAGAGTACCTAGTGGGTGGGCACTAAAATACAGTTTTTGGTCAAAACTGGTACCCAGAAGGTATTAGAGGCTTAGGGGTTTCACTGTTTATCTCAGTTTTATGTATAGGTTTTAGTTCCTGTGCATTAAAGTCCTCGTCAAAGTAATGCACTGACTGGACATTGTCCATATTAGCAGAAATTAATAAGTAGATGCTATTCTTAGTGCTGACCCCCCGCCCTCCTTACCTCCTTGGGTGAGCCTTAGACTGCTCGGTTTGGCTATTCCTGCAAGAGGCAAGTGTGAATTGCAATATGGAAGTACATGGTTATCCAGTTTAGGGTCCAGTCGTACTGCGTCCCAAATATAATTGATGCAGCTTGAGCCCAGTAACCACCAACCACCCTGGGTTCCAGGAATTGAGTCGCCATACAGGGAAAAGGAAAGATGTAAAGGAGTTTTTATGCAAAAGACAATGCAGCTCACATATGAAACGCAGACCATTGATTCACACATTGATGTTCTGAATTACCTCCTTGTACACATGGCTACTTTGGAGACATGTCACCCGTGGAGGACTCACAGGGGAGATGGCTTCTTGGTGAGTACATAAATGTGAAACAGCCATTACAACACATGCATTACAACACATGCATTTACCTTGCATGCCATTACAATAAAAATGACTTGCTGTAGGGGGTATAAGGTGTTGGATTTAACTCCAACACCTTCCCTACTGATGCACAGACAGGAGTTGGAATGGTAAATTATACTATTCCAAGTTCCAGCGCACCCCGACAGCAAGTCACGGTAAAACATTACGTTTTAACGGCATGCAGGGTAAAAGAATGTGTTGTAACGTCATACAACCGTATATAACTACCTCCCTCTTTTTTTGTGTCAAATGCCTATTGTGTTGTACTGTTAGATGTGTAAGGGCAAAAGAACATATTATTAATATTATTATTATAATTTAAAGCACACCATTTGCTCCAGGAGGAGTTTCTTGGTGCTATCAGCATACTGGATAGTAACTGGTGCATGAGATCTAAAGCTGATAGGTAAATACTTTTTATCTAGTAGAGAGCCAAGTCTTCTTGAATTTTACTACGTATGTTTCGGCAAACGGTTTTTTTCAAAGCTTGTTCCATGCTTGTGCTGCCTGGATTCAGAAGGGTCCCTTTTTCTTCTCCCGACTTGGTGGACCTTGAACTAGAGGTGTTCAATTAGATCTCAAGGTTGAGAAGTGGCATATTTGGAGACTTCTTTCATTAACGATTTGGGACCAGTACCATAAAATATCTCATGTTATGTGCAATAAAGGCTGATTTAAAAAAAAAGATAACTTTATTCATTGGTAGCCAGTGGCATTGGTGAATGTGGGCAGAGACAAGATAAGCCCAGGCCTGCTCACGGCATTCTAGATTTTCTGAAGAGGCTGTATACTAATCTCTGGTAAGCCCACGCATGCAGACTTTCCATAAATAATGCAGGACTAAACAAATGCATTTACAACCATTATTCAATCTGAAAAAGGCAAGAATAAAAAAAGAGGCACAGCATCCACACATAGTGACAGAAATGTATTGTCACTATAGAAAGATGATTTTCAATTGTTAGGCCATCATCCAGGATTGTTCTTAATTTTCGCACTAGTTTTGCTATTTTTGGGCATATTACCCACATATTGAACCAAACCACATGGATTATTCCTATAGATTTACCTTACTCTAGGCGAAGGGAAGTTCAATTTGGAAACATTTAGTTTCAAACAACTAGGGCTCATCCAGGCAAGAACCACTTCTAATGTAGCGGGCAGGGAAGTTTTGGTGTTGATTGGATTATCCTGGAGATTAACAATCAATTGTGTGTCATCAGCATAAAGATATGTGACTAAGTTAAGCTTATTAAGAAAACAATGCAAAGTTTGCAGATATAAATTAAAAAGAATGGAAAGGAGTGGTCCCTCGAAACACTCTAACATGAAAGCCTCAGGGTAGATAAAAGGAATCAAATTTACACCTGTCAAGTTCTATTTGTGAAGAAAGATGTTGGTCACTGGAATACTGTGCCAGAGACCTCAAATATGGTTGTGTCATTTTCCAATAAAGTGTGGTGGCAAATTGTATCAAAGGTTGCAAAGATTTCCAGTTGTCCCATAGCTTCTGGATCTCCACCAATGACTATCATTTGTTTTTTTGTTTTTTTAACCATATTTCATTTGCATTTAATCTTTATTATCACATACATTACTTTATGATGAATACGCCTGCAGCATGTATGAGAATTGGGTCCATGACCATTCGTAGAAACGTACAATCCAACTCCTGCAAAACAGAAAATAGAACATAGAAACAGTACCCCCTCTCCCCTCCCTCTCCTGAGTTGTAAGGAAACAAGTACTGCAGAGGGGCAGCTTGTTGACAGCTGCTCGTACATGTGGGTTTTCGCAGTCGTGTGTAGTGGAGACCAGGGTTGTGTGCGCAAAATCTGACGTCCTCCTAGATCAATGCCTAGAGCGGCGTCAACCAATGGCTATCATTTGTAGGTCATAAATTACTTTAGTGCATACAGGGTAAGTTCTTAACCTAAGTCTAACAGTTGCCTATGCATTTTTCAACCAAGTAGTATTTTCAGCAATGCTTAGAAGTTACTACCTTTTCCAGTAATTTGGCATCCTAAGGCCACAATCAAAAAGGCTGAAGATTGGAGAGAATAGCACAAGTGCATTGACCACCCAACCGGTTATCCTGCACACTGTGCTCTGTCTAGCATTTGAGGAATGTGCCACAATCCATTTGTGGTATTATCCTCATGGCTTTATTCCATCAATCACTGTGACCGTGGGACAGTATGTGCATCATAGTCATGACAGAGCGATGTGTATCCGCTTGTATCGTCTACTTCAAAAACTACCATACACAATTGCTATCTACACATTACAAGCTGCAACATCTATACATGAGCATGCAAATCCTTACTTAGTATCACTCACACTCATCAGTATGTTACAGTATGTATGTATGAGAATCTTTGAAGCTGAGCTCATTACCCCTTCGTGGAAACCTGGTCCTGGGCTGGGGCAATTGTAGAATGAAACCCACATTTAGATTTGCAACACCATCAAGGATTCTTTCTTACTGTTGAGGAGTAAGGTCAGTTGTTTGCACCTCAGTTAGAAAAACATGCCAATTTATAGTATAGTTGGCACATTGTATTTGTGCTTCTTTTTAGCATGTTACTCAACATGGTATGAGGCAACATATACCTACACAAAAGAGGATGCACATGTGGTACATGTTGGACAATTATGGTTGGCAATGCCAGTGTTTTAATTACATGTGAACTTAAACCCCACTCAAGACATGGGAATTTCGAATACCTGCAAGAATGATTGGCATGAAACATAGGTGAACATGACAAATCAAACTATTCTTTTGATGGAATCTCCACACCAGGATCAGAGAGTAGTGCTGACATTTTAGATCTCCTTTAGGTCTTGACAGCCATCTGTGAGTAGTGGGAGGAGGATGAGAGGGATTAACGGAGGAGGGAGTGATGCTATTCCTAGTAGCATAGAGGTTGATTTCGGACTCTGTCATATCCTGACTCTCGAAGAGTTTGAATAGGTTATCCAAGGCTGGGTGTACGGGCCACTGACCATCAACCATCTGGTGGCTGAGGGTCAGGCTGAAGGAGGTAAGCCTTTTGAGCGCATGGATGTGAGGCCTCTCCAGGTACTATTGTTCCTGCATTAGACTGTGTTGTCTGGGCCTTCAGTTAGAGGAAATCTAATTGCCATAGAAAATCTGAAGGTTCTACAAAATAAAATGGCGGAATCCCTTGTTTGGGAGGAGGGTCACTAGTAAAAAGGATTAGTATTAGAAGATAATTGTATGAGAGATAATCTATATTTTTCCAGGGGCACCCCAAAAAATTAAAACAAGAGGAGGAAGACATGATTGCCTTCCTAAGAAAATATTTGCCAACTAAAAGTTGATGTCCTCATCTGGAGTTTCAAATAGTGCATAGAATATGTGCCAGGCAGAATAATGGGGCATTAAAACAGAGACTAATATTTGCCTGCCTACTGGGACATTAATAGACCAGTTAAATCCAGGATGTCCCCAAAAGGCATGGTCCTTTTCAATATTTCATTTCATTTTTCAAACTTTATTTCGACCATTTGGTCATAAAAGATACACATACATTAAAATCGCAAAAATTCTGTCACATTTGATAAAACATCAGTGCGTGATTTAAAAATCCTCTTCAAACATTATTAACAATGTTAAAAATAGAGCAATCTACAGACTACCCAGCATTTTTTAAAAGACGATTACGCGTATGCCATACATTTGTAAAAAATTTGGCAAGCGCGAAAACGATTGGGCCGGAAACATCACATTTTAAAATCCTGTACATAGGTATATATTCCCTGCCACCCAAGTTCTTAATCAAAGGCAGCAGCCAGTACTTTCTGGCTGCCTTATATGCTGGGCAGAAAAAGATCACATGTAAGTCATTTTCCTCTTTGTCAGCGCAAAGGGGGCAATACTTAGTGGAAGGGACTTGCGACCAGGTGCTAGAAAAGGAGCGCAAAGGCAATGTACCGTATCTCCACTGGAGAAATAACTTTCTAGTGAGTACGGGATATATGGGATCAAAAGCCTTTTCAAGTGCATAGAGATCCTTATTTTGCAGGAATTTAGAAGAAAGGGACCCCTCTGTCTGGGTAGCTAAAGCCCTTACCCTTTTGTGTTCATGATACAGATTCGCCAGAAATCTCTTAGAGATTCTAGGTGCTGTATCTGCTGGTTTAGTCCACAGTTCGGGGAGCCCCAGATCTGTGCAGGTTGACTGGATATTTTGGACCCAGGGGATACTGAGCGCCTTGGGGTGTTTTAATAGTTCGACCAGTTCCGCCCTATAGTCGGCGAGATCGTCGCTGCTCCAAAGCCTGCGCCAGAAGGCAATGGGTCTTAGACTTATCTCGTCGGCGAGAGGCCGTAGCCCTAGATCAAGCCTCAAAGGGAGAAGTGGGGTGCTAGAAGGAAGTGCGGTAATTTGTCTTATGAATCTGTTTTCCGTGGATGACAGATTCCGACATGGGGTATGGCCCCACAGTTCAGCCCCATACAGGATCGCCCCCCTGGCCTGTGCTTTATATATCTGAATTAGGGCCCCCAATGGGCGATAGGTCGAACCGGTCATCATCCGGGAGATACCCCCGGTAATTTGTACTAGTTTAAGGTTAGCCCTGGTTTGATGGGTCCCCCAGGTCATATTTTCGTTGAGTGTCACGCCGAGATATTCAAACGTGGCTACTCTTTCCAGCCGTGCTGCTCCCAGCAGGGGATTCGGGCGCTGTTTGGGGCTTGGATTCAATACCATATATTTGGTTTTTGTGGCATTGATTTCCAGTCCTCTGTCCTGACAGAAGGCCACAAAGGCATCAAGTATCCTTTGGATGCCCATGGGAGTTTTAGATACCAACAGTGTGTCGTCCGCAAACATTATTGCGGGCACACTGTTGCCATTTAGTTTGGGGGCATCTGTGTAGTCGGTGGCGTTCAGATGAGCGATTACCCCGTTGACAAAGAGGCAAAACAGGGTCGGCGCCAGCACACAGCCCTGTCTTACCCCTCTGCCCACGGGGAATCTGTCAGTCAGCTCCCCCGACCTCCCACACCTCACCTGGGCATAATTGTTATGGTGCAGCCTCTGCAAGGTCAATAAGATGTCTGGTGGTACGCCCATCCCTGCCAGAATGACCCAGAGTTTTCCCCTGGGCACGAGGTCGAAGGCGGCTCGTAGGTCCACGAAAATCGTGTACAAACTGCCACCCTCGAACCTCACTGTCTTCCAGTACACCAGGTTCAATCTAAAGACCTGGTCCACAGTCGATACCCCTTTCCTAAAGCCTGCCTGGTATGGACTGAGGGCGCCTGCCTCCTCGATCCATTCCTGAAGCCTATTCAGGAGAACCCTGCCGAACAACTTCTGCGCTACATCTATCAGGCTGATTGGTCTGTAGTTGGCTGGGAGGAGGGGGGATCCCTTTTTGAAAATCGGGACCACCTCAGCCCCCAGCCAAGTACTAGGGATTTCCATCCCACCGAGGATACCATTAAAAAGAGCAGCGAGGTAGGGCGCCCAGACGGTGGGCTCCTGCTTGTACAGGTCTCCCGGTAGCCCATCCAGCCCAGGGGCCTTCCCCGAAGCCAGGCCTGAAATGGCAGCAGTGACCTCACTCAGTGTTATTTGGTCCACCTGAGAGCCCTGCCTTTCTGGTTCAATTGACACAGGAAGTTCTCCGGACTCAGCGCTGTATAAGGACTAATATGAAAACAAATAAATAAATGTCTCTCCCGATATTTTAGCTAAACCAATCAATAGAAAAGAAAGTGTTGTCTCTTATGTGGCACTTAAAGAAATGGGACATCACATTCGATCTATTGGAACTAACACACATGGCTTTAATCCAAGAGGGTAAAATAACTGAATATGAAGAAATTGAAAAAGTAGAACATTTGCTGGATTTACTGGAAAATCAACCATAGACACTGCAAAGATCAATGCAAACCGGAAGAACCCATAACAAGAGGAAGGACCACACATGTCTGGAATGTTGAGGCAAGAACATAACACACCGTGATGGACTGTTGAGAATAAACATAGGATAGCAGACAAAGGCCAAGAGACAATTCGAGATCTACCTTTAAGAACTGATATGTAAAATACTTTGTAGGCTCCAGGAGCTCGACAAAGAAAGATGCATAATGGTTAGGAGAGTGATAGAAGAAAGCAAGCACATGGCCTTTGTGGAGACATTGATGTGCATGCACTGATCTGAGTACAAATATCCCCTGCGATCCTAGTTTCAGTCAGAGCGCTCCTCCTCTTATGGATTTGTGGCACTACTGGACCATTAGGTGTACTAGAGCATTGTGCTACTCGATCCCGATATCGGGTTTTCTTCTTTTTGTGACTGTGACTGCAGCTGAGACTAGTGACTTATTATGAGTCCTGGTTTGCCCTAATCTAATCCAAGTCTATTTAGTGTGCCCTTTCTGTTGAATCAGTGCGTTCTGGTAAATGTGTGGAAAATATAGCAACAAGTAACGTGGAAAATATAGCAACAAGTAACGTAACGTTTGCTCTTGCAACATGCTGACTTGTAATTAAATAAATTAGCTGTGAGATTGCTGTGACAGCTGGGTAGTTCCTGGGATTTCCCGAAATGCAATGCAAGAAAACCGGCAGAGTGTTTTGAAAAGTACTTTCGACTGGTGTAAACTACGTGTCATGTCAAATAATTGGGCAAATGTGAAACACAAATAGTGCCAGTGAAAATCCTTGCAATCCCCAAACACAAAAAGACACCCTTGTCGTCTCAGATGCAACAAAAGCATAAGCATAACACGAGCTACCTATTCAGGCACCACTTCCAACAGTATTCCCACATTAGATTCGGTTTTAGAATAACTTCCTTCATTCTGATATATCGATACACATTATTAAAGTATGGCGCCGGTATTCGCATTATATTTTTTTTGAGTGATCTTCCGCCAGTCCTCTCTCGAGGTCGGTAAATCTTGCATATACTGATACTGAAAACGGACTCCTCTCCCAAGCATCGCTATGGCGAGGAGGAGACTGTTCGGTGGAGCGTAGAGAACGCGCGGGTAGGAAAACAGAACCACATTACTCGTTTTCATTTCCACAAACAATGCACAGTATGTAGCATTGAGCACGCTTTTTTGTTTTATCCGCAGTTCTTCAATAGAAGAGATCCTCATAATCATTGTGCGGCTAGACATAATTTCCCGCTCCAGCAGGTAAGTTCAGACATTTAACGTCCCCTTCCTTCCGATGTTCATAAACTATGGGGTAGCCTATGAATCATTTGGCAACTCTTTCCTTTTATTTTTAGCTATCGTTTGGACTGAGTTCCAATTAGCCGACTCTTTCGTCTACCTCACGTCATACGCAGGTCAGTTACACACTGCAATTAGCCTTGTCACGTTTTTTCGTTTCTTATGCTGTCTCAAAATTGGGTTTCATGAACCTGAATAGGCTGTACTTTCTTTTCCAGGTTGCCATTGCAATCAATTAATCACCTGTGCATACAGGTAAGATCAAATTCTCCGGTATTAAACTGGTTGCCAAAATAAATTTCATGCTTTTATTCGGTCCACAAAAACGGCATTTTTGTGTCTTTACATGTAGATCCCAGTAACGAACAGTGGCATTTGGCGTATCCTAGCACTTTCAATACCCTACAATTTGGTAAGAATATGTCTATTCCCCCCTCCCCCACCCCCCCTTTTCTCTGTTAGAGTAATTGAACACACCCATAAGTTGACCTCTACACATAATAACATCATGACAAAGGGCAGGCATCGAATATAATTTGTTTCCTTTTACTTTTCTGTTTCAACAGAACCCCCGACGAAGGAACACACAGTTCCGAAATGCTTTGGGTTATGTATTGAAGTGTATTGTAACATTTTCTTTGTACTATTGACTCTCATCCTTGAGACAACAGTGTTTATAATTTGTATGAAAAGGAAAACTGAATTTGTTGAAAAAGAATTGTTTATTATTGATGAAAATAAATACTGGAATACCTCTTTAAAGTTGCTGCATGTCAGAGTCCTAGCTGCTCTTAGGAGCTAGGCCACTTTCAGATATTGTATGTATGTTAGCAGACATCAATCTGACATTGCACACATATCACTCTATTGAACAAATTTTGATTACCGAGTGGGATTTTCACACACATTCATTGATACTGGTAACCTTCACCAAATATTGCTCCATTACCTGAACAAACTTTAAATGATATGGCCTACACTAGAGGTTTCAACATTTCTGCCCCTTTTCTATTTGACATTGCGCGCTCAAAGAACAATGCCTGTATTCCCTGTAAATCAGGTGGTCTCAGGGAATAAGGGGTCAGATAGGCATTTGCTCTCCCTAGAGCCATAAGTGACGTCTTAATATAGGCATCCATTGATTTCTAGATGCATTGCCCAGTGCCAATCAATCAGAGGGGATAAATGGATTTAACTTGAGATCCTGTCTGGACCAGAATTTTACCCAACAAAGTAGAGGTTTGAGGGCCACTAGACCAGCAAGGAATCTTACTCCAAGCTAAGCTTGTACATACCACACCAGAGTACATTGCAGAACCTGTACAAATCGACTGAGCAATGTATTTTCTACTGTTTGGATTAAGTCAGTCTTCATACAACCCCAAACCTCACTACCATAGCAGACCTGCAAAACGGCACTTAGCTGCATCAATTTTAAGTAAAACTTGTGGAGACCGAGAACCCAGCCTTTGAGCGAAGCAGGCCTGGGCCCCAGTCAATTTAATAAGCTCCGCTCTTTTCTTCTCCAGCAGGGTATACCAGATATTCTTACCACAGTTGGATCACAGTAAATCCCCGGATAGCGGATCATCATATCTTTTTGGCACCATACACTTCTGGAGTACGTGTCAGCTGTCGGTCACAGCCACAGGATGCTGCATTATTTCTTCTCGGTACAGCACATCTAAAGCAAGAGACTTAGGAAGACAAGCTTCAGTCATGCTAACGTTGGCTGCTGCAGTGGTTCATGATGGCTATAATGCCAATCACCTATGGTCTGGGGATGGAGGCAAGACACATCTTAAGATCTGATGAGAGAAACCATAGAAGTGCACTGCAGCTGCAGTAGATTGACTACAGCTCCTTGCAGAACCTGCCACACTACTGGCACGAGTTGCCAATTCCTTCAGTGGGTCAGTTTTCTGTTCTGCACAGCTCCTTGGTTAGGCAGCTGCAGCTGGGCTTCTTCCCCTGGGAACATGCTCCCTACTGGAATACATCTATCACCTCCCTCACAATAGGTCAGTCGAACTATTTTACCAAGACAGATCCAAAACTTCTTTCAGTAGATAGTTTTACATTTCTTCAGATTGTAGCCCCTCTTAGCTGGGAAGCTGGCTGTCAAGGACACCGGCACTGAATTTCAGAGGTTTCCCCAACTCCCGCACACTCTTGCCTACACTGGTCATTGAGAAGTCCTAGAAAATCAACTGGTAATTTAAGCTCCTTTCTCAAGCATGGTTTGTGTATTCCAGATGAAATGTTCTGGAACTGATTCAGAGCAATCCCTTCATTTTGTATAACCCTCTTCAAGAGCAGACATCGTCAATGTCAACATGTGATGACAGTTGCTGGTGGCAATAGGAGTCTCCCTTTGGAGAACCCCACAGCATCATCACAAAGCGGAGAGAAGCCTTCACACCTGACACTAATCAGCCTTTATGGAGCAGCTCATCAGGGGGATAAATGTAGTCAAGCCATGACAAAGACTAAACCTGCATTTCAGGAGAGACCACTGTTTCCAGATTCCCCACATCCTCCATCGACTCTAATGAAAGTACACAAGGAAGGCTCAAAAAGCAGGACAAAGCTAAAAGTCACTTTTGCCTATCTAGAGGGAGCCCTTTCTCAATTTTCCCTCACTTCAGTACCTTGTTCGAAGCAAAAGTCTAAGGTATGCTCGCAATACACAATGCTACCTTTAACCTCCATCTTGTAAGTATGCATACAGTGGCATGCAGGGCGAAGTCCTTTGACTAATAGTCATAGAGAGTACACTAACCCTGGGCAAAGCACTACGCTACGCGAGCAAAATTTGCAAAGTTTCCGCTACTTTGCACTACGCGAATTGCACGTAGCACAGTGCAAACATGCATTGAATAGCATAGTGCAGCTGTGATATTTTGCTTGCTCGCAGTCCTCCACGTCAAGTTGGTGACCCCGAGCAAGCAAAATGACATCCCGGCGATACTTTTTCCTCGTTTGCGATCAGCAACATCAAGTTGCAGATCGCGAGCGTGGAAACTAAACCTACCGGCAAGATTCTCAATGCAGGGAGGTCAGGTTTCTCATTGCGAGTGGTCGTGTATACTCGCGACCGCTCGCAATGAGAAACTAGCAGTTCGCGTTGAGAAAGCTGCCGCTCGAGTAAAAATCTACTCGAGAGGAAGAAAACTACAGCTCGCACTGCGCAAGTTGCCGTTTTCAATGATTGCACAGTGCTGGATGCTTGTCCGCACTGTGCAATAATTGAAAACGGCATCTTGCACAGTGCGAACAGACTACTACGCAGTTTGCGTAGTGCTACGTGTAGCTCGCGTAGTGCGAAGTGCACTTTGCGTAGCTACACGTATCGCTACTTTGCGAACTACGCTCAGGGTTAGTACACACTCCATGGGCACATACTTTCATCTACCTAAACCACATGCATGCACTATCCAGAGACACAGCAAGTAGCAAGGGACTCGGCCACATAAGACTTAGGTGGAACTTGAGTGAAGCAAGGATGGTAGGCCACTTGCCCAAGCTAGAGATCTGGGGAAAAGGTATTTCTCTGCATGTATGATTAAAAACACACGCTGTTCTGCGACTGCCAAACTCATGTCAGCCGACAAGGGGAGAGTAGTCCATCTTAATAGGGAAGCCACGCATTGAGCGCCCCCCACCCTCCTAGACCACGGACCCAGTTCTGGGACTCGTACCAATTGCACTAAGAGGTCCTCAGCATGCACAAATGAAGGTTGCATGTCATGTGGCCAGTAAAATAAAAACAGAAGAGAGTTGCAAGGTAAATGAGGGCAGAATCATCCAGGGGACATTCCAGTCCAGGCAGAAAGGGTCTGCAGTTCTTAATTATATTCCAAATGATTGTTTTGATTTACTTTTTTCGCTGCTTGAGCCTAACACCGAATAGATAAAACTGCACATGTTGAGCACAGGCAGTATATTATGAATCATATATTCAAAGGCTCTGCGGAACAAACAATCTCTGTTCAAGGCAGCGATTATCTTTGCATGGTCGTGCATCTTTTCCTTTGAAGGGTACACTTGAAAATTTAGAGATCGTTTTGCTTACAGTAATTGTAAAAGATCAACAGCATAAACAAATGTAAGAAGTAAGTGGTACACATTGCTCAAACATATATGTTCCTCTAGTCAATCCCACAGAACTCCCTTTGATGGAACAGCTGTCTCTTGTGGTTGATCTGTTAACTGACGAAGTTTTACATTCTCAGGTTCGGCCAGTGTGTAGTCCTTCATCAACAAACTGACAGATCTGATGCCAGAAAACGTGTTTGTTCATTTTTATAAAATAGGCGAGCTTAAGTGTAGAACACGGTACTAGAGGTGCACTCACAAACCAGGTTTTCAGGCTGCGTGAGACATGGTTGTCGAGCAATCTGCTTAATCAAATCTACTTATCTGTATGGCAAGATCAAATGGATCCAGTGCAGTGAAATGTTATTTTTAGCTGGGCACCTTTGTTCAAAAAATGCAAACGTTTTCACCAAAACCAAGAAAAACTTCGTGCGTTCTATGAACTTTAAAAAATCTGAGTGTATGAATCAATAAATGAACTTCATGCAATTGCAATAGAAAAGGCTGTGACTATATATCTGGGTGGCTGTAACTATGGAGGCGAATAATCGTAACTTGTTTCCTCAATCATTCATACAAACTGAACACAAGTGGGAGTTAAAATGCTATGATCAAGTCTCCAGATGCAGTCAATTGTCCATTTACAAATAGTAAAGTAGTCAATAGTCACCAGCAATATATAAACAAAATTGAATTCCTCTGCATGTTACGTCCTCATAAGTAGTCCCACATCTGTAATTTACCTAGCACTTTCAGCACTTCCCAGTAGCAGCAGTTATGTATAAAGTTTGGTTCAATCAAAGCAACAACATAATATAACACGAGCGAATAGTATCTAATAACAAAATTATCAAACGATTTTTTCCCAAAAATGTAAACAGAAAAATTAACAAGCTAACATCGAACATCTGTATTGGGACATATATCTTAACACATTTTAAAAGCTAATATCGATCATAAAGTCGCCCCATATCATAATTGTATCCCTCCATTGAACACCCGTTCAATTTTCATCGCACAAAATAAACGGGTACAGAACACATTGCATATATAGGGTCACTATTGTAGACTGTGTCGTGCTTTGGCGATTCCCTCAATTTATACAACCTTTTTTCGGGACTGTGGGTTCTTTATTCCACTTATTTATAGCATAACGCAGTTTAAAAATTGAATGAAACGGATTTATATACAATAATGTGGAAAGTGCCCTGCTGGACTGGGATCTGAGCTAGGACTCCACTAGCGCCCTCCACCTCCCGACTAGTGCTGATCCGGCTTTGAGAGCCTTCGAGAACCTGAAAGGGACTCGAGTTTAGATGGGGATGAGCTAACAAAATAATGTCAGCTGAGCCTAGGGTCTGGCTTGGCTCTTGGAGCCCGTGCACTTGGCGGCCCGGGCCTTAAAATGTTTACCCTCTAAATCATGCAACAAATATTAGCAAGCATATTATAAAGACGTGTCAAAATTAAAAAAAAGTGTATTTCTTTAACATGTGGAAGCTTTGGCATTAATATGTTACATTATAGCACTTCATTGAGACGCTTATTATTAAAAGTGATAGTTTTTGTACATGAATTTAGAACAGTTCCTGCCCTGGACCCCACCATGGCTAAAGTGCCATTAGTGAACTAAGAGGCAAATCAGATGCAATGTTAAACCACTATGGGGCATATGTAGGTAATGCACATTCTTAAATAGTGATTTGTAAGGAATCGCTATTTGAGAATTGCAAGATGGGATGTAGGTAGAAATTCACCATTTTTTTGCGAATCACAAAAATTCCTTAATTGCGATTAGCAAATTGCGAATCACAATTAAGGACTTGCTGTCCCATTCATTCCTATGGGCCAAGAGGCCCCTAGGAATGAATGGGGATACATTCTCAAATTGCGATTTTCTATGAGAAAATCGCAATTTGAGAATCGCAATTTCAAGGTTGCCAGGGTGTCCAAAGGACACCTGTTGCACCCCTGGAATGTGCCTGTAAATACAGGTGGCACACATACATGCCCTAAGTGCATGTCTGTGCGCCACATGGCACTTTGAAAAAAAAAAAACGTTTTGAAAGGAAATCGCAAAATACCATCTTATTGGAGTCGGTGGTATTTTGCGATTCCTTAAGCCCAAATCGCTATTTCTAAGGCACCCCTACATAGCATTTAAGGAATCGCAAAATTGCAATTCTTTAAATGCTTGAGCAAAATCAGGAATCACAATTTTTGCGATTCCTTATTTTGTGATGTGGCACCTACATACCAAATTGCCGTTTGCGATTCGCAAACGCCAGAATTCTGCGAATTCCGGCGTTTGCGAATCACAAACGCCTACCTACATATGCCCCTATCTGCCTTGGTTCTTAAAGACAGAGCAGCATTGTAGTCTATTAAATGAAACAATACGTCTTTGTACAGCTGGTATTCTGAATTCATGTATTTGAAGGTGCTTTCATATGCCGTTATGAAGAAAAATGAAGATTGGTAAAATACAATATTTACCTTAGATTATAACATTTTGTTAAATTGGGAAGCTGTGATGAATTAAGTTTTTCTGATTTGTGATTTTACTTTGGCCAAATTAGCCACTAAATGGGCTTCATCTCTTCTTTTTTCCTTAAATTAAAATGATTTATTTTTAACTCTGTGTGCATGAGAATAGAACGACAGTGGCAAGCAGAAGCCACAAGAAAGCTCTTCTCATTATGGATTTGAGATTCCAACAGGACCTTCAGCTGAGCCAGAGCCAGGCTTCATAACCGAGCCTAGTTCAGTAGCGGCTGGCATTGTTCATGGGTTGGGGGAGGCGGGTGTGAGGGGCCACGGGGGGATTCGGGAGTGTGTCACGGGGATCGCAGGGAAATTAACAAAAAAAATTAAATTAAACGTACCTTTCCGCCTGGTCCCTCTTCTTCTCGGCTCCTGCTCTCCTGCCTCCGACAGGAACAGGAAGCAGGCAACCAGGCTCCCTCCCTTAAGTCAATCAAATTGCTGCCGCTCAGCTACGGGCTCATGGGGTGACTATGTTCTCCTTGCAGGCAGCAATGCAATTTGCATGGAGAAGGGTAGAGTGCGCATGGCTTGTTTGGGTGGCCCGAGAGGGCCGGCAAAACAGTTGTTGTGCACTCAGGAGTGGACAAACCACTCCTTCCCTAACCTGCCCAAAGAGCAGAGCAGCCCCACCCACCCAATGCGCAAAGTGAACATAGAATGGTAATGCTAATAACTTTTAGTTGTTACCATTTTAGGTTTTGGCTTTCTCGCACTGTGAAAAAGCAGTGTGGTGACGCTTCTCCGCCCTAGTTAGAAATTTTAGTGCTTATTTTTGGACCTACCTGCTTGCACCTCCATGGTTTGATGCTTACTTTAATGACTGTTTCTCAAACAGCTTTTTCCTGCCCAGCACTGTTGGTCACACAAATTTGCACTCAGTTGATTCTCTTCGATTAATGACCAAACAGACAAAAGTCTCGCCCCTGAATCGTTCTCGTTTTGCTTCACGTTTGAAGTTTTTCACTGAGAAGTTTAAACTAACAATTTGCACTTGCTCTACGACTATTGAATCCTTTTTGTGGATTTGGCGTTAGGTTTAGAATTCTCACTTCACACTGATATCATTGTAATGCAGTTTCTGTTTCTGTCCGCCACAAAATTTGATGGTCCAAGATTCCTGCTATTGTTACAGCTTCTTTCTTGACCTTGTCAGCTTAAATTCAATGCTAGATGATCACCTTAAAAGAGGGAAACCTCACAGAGATCTTAACGTAGCGATATACTAAAATCTTCAACACTTTCCAAACTAGATCTTCTAGAACAGTTAGCAGTGGCAATAGCCTGCACCAGGGTAACTCCAGCTCTGATCCTCCGACTGCAGGTCAAAGCTCAGGCGAGATGCTGTGTCAGGGCCTGGAGTTGGTCTTGTCGTAGGACTGATCCTCTTTCTCTAACCAAAGATCATAACACATTCAGACAGTTTCTGGACATTCCATCACCTTACATCCCCATGGGCCATCACTCCCAGCCTTTTTCTTCAGAAAAAAGCAGTAGGAGAACTCAGATTGCTATATCTCTTTTTATTGTATTTTCTCTAGACTTTAACAGAAGAATAACAGAAACAATGTGTTACCTGTCTTTCAGGGCTAGAAACCCTCATACATTAAGAATGTGGAAGAGAAGAACTTAGTGTACTGAAAATTATTTGTTAGGGATTCGGTCATTACTCATTATTATATAATGCCTATCATATCAGGATGAAAAAGCCATGAAAAACGCTTCCATCTTATTAACAAGTAGGAGTGTGAAATGAAGAAGTTTGGGCTAGCTCCTTTATTGCTTCCATTCCATTCCAGGGATTCTAATCTTGTCTTTAGCCATAAATAGGGCTAATGCCTTCATATTACGTAAATATAGGTAACGTAAATACATTACATAAATGGAAATATATTTGAGCAAAACATTGTTGTAATGTCCAAATTTCATGTTTGTAACCATAACATTCAAGTCCATGATCTCTGTTTGTAATCATGCTGCAGCAGGACTACCTCAACTTTCGACAAGCATTGGTAATGCATCGGTTTCACCTATGTAAAAATTAAAGAGCTGTTTTCATCAATCATCGCCCGGGAGAAGGAAGAGCTCCCTGACAGATAACAAGGGGGGGAGTGGCCAGAGCTGATGACTCAAGAGCTGTGGATCCTGGTTCAAGTATTGGCGGCGCAAGGAAACATCCTGTGATTCCATGCAAATCACTTAATCTCTCTGGGTGATACATTGTTATATCTCTATGCTGCAAGAGTAAAAGGCAAAACGTTTTGAAAATATAGTTCCACCAAAGCGGATGTTAACAGTATTTCGGCTGCAAGAAACTGATAAGAGAAGCAGACGAGGAACAAGCATTGGTGAATGCAGGAAAACGAGCTAGAGCCAATAGAAATGGGGAAAAGGTAAGTGGCACACACAGGAACCAATGAGAAGCCAGGAAAGAGAGAAGGCAGGATGTAAGTTCCTTTTAAGTTTATATTATAAAAATAGATTTCCAAGCACAGCTTAAGCGCCGTGCAGGATAAACCTAAAACAGAATTTGTAAAGTTTTGTGATAAATGATGAAGATTGCTGGATAAGAAGGCTCTAAAATAAATAAGAAAAACAGATTTGCGCACTGCTGCTTTTAATTTTCCATAATTACAACTATAGCTGACTGAAACACCAAAGGAAAAACATCAGAACCCACCAGTAGTACAGCTATGGATAGGTGGTCAATGTTACCATTAAATGAACTGTACCACGGAAAGGTGCACATATGACGTGAATATATGAAGAACGTTTGTGCTTGACTTGCTGGCAACATTTACAGCACAAAGATATTCTCAGACTAGGCAGGGGAACTCTGAAAACATACTAAATGCACAGGAAATGAGCAAAGTATGTTAGCAACCCAAATATATTCTGTATACATGTGCAAAAGAAATACTGGATGCACGTAAAAGAAATAAAGAAAAACAGCAGCTATTTCCAATTGTGAAGAAAGGTATAAAAGTGTCTGCTTACACATCCTCCATAGCTATGTTCACATGCATGTATTTGTAGCAACTTTTTATGATAACATAACTTCCCATAAGAGGGCAGCTTCCAAGGCAAAAATTGCGACCATCGGTTTGGTCACAGACTGCTCCTTCAATGCCATTATAATCAAGGTTTGAACATTCTCTCTGCCTCAGTTTCAGTGAAACTGGAATTTAGTGAGGTATGTGACAAATAGGGTAGGATTTTACGAGCGGAAGTACATAGACATGTGTTAAGTAGACTACAAAGCACTTTGCACAGTTTGTAATTCACAACATCACATGCTTTGTAATGTATTCCTTGGCAGTTCATTTGCAAGACGGAAAAGTTTTACTGGCTCATAAAATAATTTTTGTGAATCCTTCCAGCTCCCAAAGAAGCGAAGGCTTAAAAACTGGGGTCATCATGCACTTTTAGATTCACAATGAAACATATAATTGGCTGGTGACCACAAATGCGGTTGCAAGACATTGAAGAGTTATTTACATCCCCCACGTTGGTGATGTTCCTGATTTGCAAATGGTAAGCTGTTCCTGTCGACCTTGGGATAGCTTTCCCTTTGGAAATCATATCAGGCAGCCTTGGGTGAAGCAGGGAGTAGCCCAGAAGATTCTTGCCTGGTTCACCGGTGTGTTCAAAAAAAGAAAACAATGTTTATATTAATCAGTATTCATACCTTTAAATTATATACGCTGTTATATAACAAAATGTTTCATTTAATTAAGGAATGGCATGGAAAGAAAGCAACACTAATTGGGTACCAAAAAGGTCAGGAAGTGTTTCTGCGGAAGCCCATTTGTCCCTATACTTTGGAGGATACATTGTGTGGGCCATACAATGTAGTGCAGAAACTGTCCAATGTAAACTACGTAATGGATACAGGTGCCAAGCAGGGTGTTGCGTGTCAGCCAGCTGAAGTTCTACCTCTGGGGAGATTACACAGTGAATATTATGGACGTGGCAAAGAAACTTGAGAAAAAACAATGAGCCTCTTCCTGATTTGTGGCATCTGACTTGAGACCTGTTCATGCATAAGAATGAGGTGAGGTTGCTTTCCCAGACCGTGGAAGTGTATTGCTGCCTTTTGTATTGCTGACTTTCGTTAGACTGGAGGAGGAGAACCCAGACACTGAAATGTGCATAGAGGAGACGGACTTCCCCTTAAATATTCAACTAGAACCATTCTGATGCCCGGGGCTGCTGACTAGTCTATCTAAAAATGCCATTTGATGGGTTCCAGGGTGGTGATTTGTGGGACTTTTAGAAGGTGATCAGGCATTTGTTTCTTCCTAGTTGGTCACTGCTCACACCTCTTTGTGACTTTGCTGTGGGTGTTCTAGCCTGGAGATGTGAGCAGCATCCCTCAGGATAAAGGCTGAGGCTGGAAGACAGCCTGAGAAGGACACACGAAAAGAGAACCTACCCAAACTCTGATAGGTAAGACAGAAAATACACATTCCCTGTGTGCCACCACTGCATAAGAGTGGAAGCTGGTACCCGACTTGTTGTGTTAGTTCCAGGTTTTCTCTGACCAAGAAGCAGGTGCTCCAAAGAGTACCAAGAAGAGTACTGTAAACTGGAACTGGTGTATGCCTGACAGCCAGCTTCCCAAATGTGAGGGCACACCACCATGTGTCTGAGCTGCATAAAGAACTACCTGTCTTGTCCTGAAAGCCTAAGAAGTAATTCATGAGAAAGAGAGAAGGAGACAGCTAGTCCTGCTGGAGGAGCTGACCATTGGTGTGGACAGAAGCAGTTGCCCCTTGTGAGGTGGCCTATTTACCAGAGACCCATGTGACTGCCATGCTCTACTCTGGAAGCCACCCCTGTAGTGTTTACAGAAGCTGCTTCTGTAGTTCTTAAAAAGCATGGCTGAGTGGTCTTTGCTGTTGTCCCTATCAGTGCAGCTGTGGCATTTGCCAATTCTGCCTGATCGGTCTAACTGATATAATCTGGCCTTGACATTCCCTGTGGCACCCAGTGTGTGCCCTCAAGTGAGGTAAGAACATTTGTGGCACTATCCACCCTGTATTTGAGCAATCCCTGTCACCCCAGAAGAAGTCTGCAGCCTTTAGCACCCACCCTGCAGTACTCCACAAATCAGCCAGAGTGGTTACCTTGGCACTGATCCAAGGTGTGCAGAATGGACTAAGTTGCTCCAAAGTATGCAGCTGCTGCCTTGAGGAACTCTGTGCCACACCACTGCCTGACTGCAAGGGTGCTAGTGACGTATGCATCCGATTTGACTTGACAGCTATTCCCCAAAGTGCCTCCAAAATGTTGGTGGCGCAACTGCTGCCCTGCTTCTGGAAAAGAGTACTCTGACATCTTATTTATTTATTTATTTAAAGAGTTTTATATAGCGCTGGCTAGACCCAGAGGTATCAGAGCGCTTTACATCCCTTCAAAGCCCCAGTGCTACTTAAATTGAGATTCACTAGAGTGGAAGAATAAGTCCTGCTGAGACCGCAATGCACATCTATTGCTGATCTGAACAGTTCTGCCATTTGACTCGACCATGGCCCACCATATCTCCAGTGTGCCAGATTGTAAGTGGAGCAACTAACAACCAAGGGCCTTGACTCACCTCAGTAAGGCAGAGTCTATATAATCAACAAACCACAACAAGTGCCAGTACTGGGACCAAATAAACTGAATAACTTAAACCACAGACTAGAAACATAAATGTATAGTCCTGTAATGGATTGAATCCGTCAAATTTAATTTTTATTTTTAAATTTTCAAGAAAGACAGACACAATGCAAGACATTATTTAAATATGTGCGACAGCAACATTGAATGTAACAAAAGCAGATGTAGACATACAAATGACAGTGCAATAAAATTCAATATGAACACCCTTCTACACATTCGTTACCTGACTCAAAACCTGATACACTTCCCAATTGCATACACACACACACAAACAGACTTAAATATCAGTGGTGCAAAAAAAATATATAGAATATAGAAAATGGGACCTGCGTGGTAAATAAGAACAATCTTATCATTTTTACCAGCATGGGATATGTGGCAGACCTGGAAATGATTTACAATATCAGCCTGCCTATACAAATTTAATTATGATTTTGTGGAGGAAATTTAGAAAATACAACTAGATTATAACGCAGGCCACAACAAAAGAGGTCGACGCGTTTCAAACCGGATCCTTTGTCCGGTTCTCATCAGGACCAGAAGGAAACCTGAAAGAGGATACAAGGAAAATCCGTATAATCACAGACAAATTCAAAGTATCAAAAAAGTCAGCGCCAGGCCACACCTAGAAACCCCCTACCTTATTCCACATAATCGCTTCAGTCAAATCAAAAGAGACGTGAGTTTCTGTGAAACAACAAAAACAACATAAGGTTAGTGACTACACCTATGTACGTTCTCGTTTAGTCTCTGCTTAGATCCTCGAAGCGGGCCAGCCCCCTGGATGTAAGATTACCTCAATAGAATCGGAAGTGTGTGGAAGAAGAAATCACATTCAGCAGTGGTTTGGGCTGTTGGCGAAACCAACCATCAAGGGCTGTCTGGGACTCGTAGTTCTGTAAAAAGGAAAGGCAGTACGATTTAACTCCGGGTTAAAGCAGAGCGTGACCGGGCTGTGTTAAACGGTTCAGAGGTTCAAACGGGCTGGGACCTTACTTGAGACTAGGAAGACGCATCCGGAGTCACTGAAGAGATTGCGTGGAGAGTCTCTTCTCCTGGCGTAAGTGTGCAATCAGACGCGGGCGGCGTGTGGCTGATTCTCGCGATTTCTAAAAACGAATGGAACACGATATCAATCTCTATCTAAAGTTCCACAGAAGGGTTATACTGCTGTAAGCAGAATGCGTAAGTTTACCTTAGATCGAGTATTGAAGTCTCTCTATGGACCGCTGTACAGTCAGTCGGGGCGTCCGTGTCACCGCGGAGCTCCGGTGTGGATGCCGGAAGTGCAGGGTCCACTTAAGATTGGAAGACGGCTGTCAGGTCGTAGCCTGGCTTACTGCGAACGTCACTCAGCCAAACTGCCTTAAAGTGCCCGCAACACTACGGTGTCTAAATGAGTCGGAATTCTTGGATATGTGGTGAAAAGGTGGATACGCGGGGCCCGAATAGAACCATTCTCATAATTGAGCGGGCCCCGGATGTATTTAGAAAACCCTCCCTATCTCAGAAAGTTCATTCAAACCACTTGTCACTGTGTTGAATTTCATGATCAAATGAGCCTCATGCTGACTCAATCTTGCTTCAATATCACCACCTCTGGCATCGGTCTCTACCTTGGCCAAAAAAGTCCATTTGAAATCCACTTCTGTGTGCCCTTTACTCATCCAGTGGTTGACCAGCGGTGCATTGGCCACATTTCTCCGTACCCTGGATTTGTGTTGAGTTATCCGTTGTCTGATTTCTTGTGTAGTTTTTCCTACATATAGTTTGGGACAGAAGCATAGAATTCCATAAACAACGTTCTTTGTTTTACAGTTGGTAAACTTTGAGAGCTTCCAGAAAATACCCGCATGCGAAAACACATCTCCTTCTATTGTTTGGTCACAGCAGGAACAGGTGCCACATCTGTGATGTCCTTGGACTGGTTGTAGACCCAGTAGACTTCGTAGAGTTACTTCCTCTTTTTTGGGTAATGCTGCACGAGTCACAAAATTGGCAATGCTTTTCTCTTTCTTATAAGCAAAGAAGGGTGGTTTTTGTGAACTGATGTCAAGATTTTTGATCAGATGCCAATTTTGATGAATGATCCTTTTTAGTTGATTTGCATTTGGGCAAAATGTTGTCACACAAACGATTCTCTCTAGTGGTTGCTTAGCTCTTTTTTCCAACAAGGCTTCACGAGGTGTCCACCATGCTCGACGTAATGCATGTTTCAACAGTTTCTTCGGGTAACCCCGGTCCAGCAGGCGTTCTAGTAGATTTTGAACATTTTAACAGTGCTGTTTTCACCCAACACCATGCAGGCGGCAGTGACTGCATTAATTCTATCCCGCCTAGATTATGGCAATGCAGTTTACATTGGCCTCCCTGGTACACTCCTGAGGAAACTCCAAGTGGTCAGGAATGACACAGCAAGGTTGATATTTAAACTACGTCGTAGGGCACATGCTACCCCCTGTTGCGTCAACTACATTGGCTGCCTATCAAACAAAGGGTAAGCTTTAAGGGCTTGTGCATTGCACACAAATCCCTGTTTGGTGAAGCACCCAAATATATCAAAGACCGTCTGAAGCCCTACAAACCGGGCCGCCATCTTCGCTCATCACAGGCTACCCTCCTTGCCTGCCCTCGCTTCAACAGGGTGACATTTTGAGGCCGGGCCTTCTCCGTCTCTGTTCCCCAGATGTGGAATAAGCTACTGGATGGTTTGCGCTAGGAAGTTAGATTGCTCCCATTTCGGAGGAGACTCAAGACAATGCTGTTCACAGAGGCATTTGACCAGGCCTATACAGATCTATGCTAAGCTCAGTGGCGCAACGGAATTCGGACTGTCTGACCTACAATGCAGCGCTTAGAGACCTTTGGTGATTAGCGCTTTATAAATGCAATTTAACATTTAACATTTATTCACCACTGGGCTGACTCACCCTGTCTCGTGGAATCCCGCTACCCCTGTCACTCAAACTCCAGAAAAGGAATACACAACCTAGCAGAGGCAGGCTTGGATAGTTAGACAAGAAAATAGCTATTTTCTAAAAGTGGTATTTTCAAACACAGAATGTTAAAACCAACTTCACTAAAAGATGTATTTTATCATTCTGAGTCCAGGCATACTAAACTCGAATTTCTACCTAGTTCCTTGAGTCAGGTAGGGTTATAAAATGTAACAATCTAACTGCCCATTCTGGCCTATGGGAATAGGTAGCCTTGCAATAGTGAAAAACGAAAATGGCTGTAATTCACTATTTGGACATGCCACACACATCAGGGCTTGTCCTACCTTATACTTACAATGCACTCTGCCCTTGGGCCTACCATAGGGGTGTCTGATGTGAAGAAAATGGAAGGTTTAAGGACTGGCAAGTGTGTGCACTTTCCCAGTTAACATGGCAGTACCAGACTGCACACAGGATCTGCAATGGAAGACCTGAGACACACTTTTTACAGGCTGCTTCTGTGGGTGGCACAATCAGTGCTGACAGCTCACCAGCAGTATTTGGTTTACCAGCCCTGGGCACACTCAGTGCACTGTACTAGGGTCTGACAAGTAAACCAAACCAGCCAATCAAGGAATCACTAATCCATACATCAATTTACAATAGGGAGTGCATATGCACTTTAGCACTGATCAGCAGTGGTAAAGTGCCCAGAGTCATAAACCAGCCAACAACAGGTCAGAAAAAAACCGGAGGAAGGCAAAAAGTTCAGGTATGACCCTGCAGAAAGGGTCAAGTCCAACAGTAGGGAATCACCGCCCCTTACACTGCTTCTCAGTTGAAAATCGTTTGTTTGTTTTCAGACCTACTACAATTGTAAACACATGTTTTAAAATTAAAAGTTAATCAAGTGGTACTTAAAAAAAATAGTAATAGAGAGAGAGCCATACTTGAGCCAAACAGAAAAGCACAGCGCCTGTGAGATGGAAGGGGCTGCTGGCGGCAGGCGCCATTGTCGAGTGTGCGGTGTTGTCAATTTAAATGAAAAAAGCAATTTTTGGGTGCTGAGTACACAACAGAAAGGCTCGAGTGCGCTATAATAAAGTTAAAAAATGTAGTGAAAGCAAAATAAAAGCCAGACCGAAGAAGAGCAGTCAGGCGGGTGATCTGCGGGTGAAACCTTGACCTCTGCGCCAAGGCCAGCACCCACCCCAGCAGCTCCGCCTTCTGATCACCGTACCAACACAGCACAGAGGCCTTCGTCTGAGCAGGGTTTGAGCCATCAGCAGCAGCCAGCAGCGCCTCGGGTTGCCTGTGTGCCATCTGTCATCTCCCACTCCCGCGCTCTCTGGCCATTCCCTCTGCTGCCCCTGCTGAACTGTTTTTTGCCTTCTGCTTAATTTAAATTAATTTCTTCTTCCCCTTGCTACTGTTTATTTATTCCCTTCGCTTCTGCCTGTGTTTTCCCGATGCTACTGACCCTGCAGCCCGCCCCTACTCAGCTCCGCTCCTGCCTCCCGACATCTGCTCCCACCCCCTCCCCCTACTTATGGCAACTGCTGTGCCTGGACCTAAGGGAAGCCCATCTGCGCCCGTCTGCGCCTGGACCGTGCCCAGCGCCAGACCCTCTAGCCCCAGCGAGCTGCTACTACTCGAACACCCTCCATGCACTCAACACCGGCTGACCCTCCACCTGCTTCCAGGCCACCCCGAAGCTCACCCATGGCATGCCAAAACTGCAGCTACACCAGCCAGCACACACCGGCATGCCCTTCCCATCCCAACAAAGCAGGCCACAACAGTCTCAGATGCATACTACTCAACACCCGCTCAGTCCACAAGCATGCCGTCGAACGTTGGGACCTATTCGATTCATCCTCCCCGGACGTCGCGTTCCTGAAGGAGACCTGGATGAAAGCCTCCTCAGCGTCCTATATAGCCATAGCCATCCCAGACGGCTACATGATAACCCACAGGGACCAAAACAACAAACCAAGAGGAGGAATCGCCATCGTCCACGTAATTTCATCCAACACCGAAGACTCCCTCAGCATGGCCGAACACCTATACTTCCAGATCCACATCGATCATAAAAACACCCTCAGAGGAAACCCTGTCTACAGACCCCTGGGACCCCGACCACAGTTCAGCAACTCCATTGCAGACCTTGCCTCCACAGACTACATCCTCCTCGGAGACCTGAATTTCCCCCTTGAGAACACCAATGACAGCAACTCCACAACCCTGATAGACAACCTAGCCAACCTGGCACTCAAACAGCTTGTGTCAACACCCACCCACTCCGCCGGACACACGCTCCACCCCATCTTCTCCGCCAGCAACCACATCACCTTCAACCACACCACGAACTCCACTGGACCGACCACTACTGCATCCTCTTCTCCTTCGAGAAACACTCTGCACACATCCAACCACAACAAATCCCACACCGCAGCTGGAACAAAGCCACTGAAGACCAGCCCCCCACCACCCTCGCCAGAGATTCTCCATCCGAGCCCTCTGACACCAACGCAGCAGCCCACAACTTCAGACAATGGACCGACAACTGCGCCAACACCCTCGCCCCTATCAGGAAACCCTCTAACAGGTGCACTGACATGAGAGCCATCTGGTTCAACGCCGACCTCCAGACTTCCAAACTAACCTGCCGAAGAAGTGAAAAGCAGTTGCACCAAGACCAGACACCAGACAACCACGCAGCCATCAAGAACGCCAGACGCAAGCACCACCAACTTATCCGATCCACCAAAAGGACCTCCTTCAAGGAATGCATAAACAACAATGCACACAACAGCAAAGAGCTCTTCAGCATTGTGAAAGAACTCGCCTCCCCCAGCTCCAGCACATATGACTTCCCACCGTTGCAAGAACTCTGCGACTCCCTGATCACCTTCTACCAACCATAAGATAGCTTTGACATCCAGACACCGACGACAGACACTGACACCCCGACTCAACACCCAGCAAACACACCAACCTCCTGCCCTCTTGGAACCATGTCAACAACGAAGACACCATAAAAATCATGAACACCATCCACTCCGGCTCTCCTTCCGACCCCTGTCCCTACCACATCTTCAACAAAGCAAGCTCTATCATCGCACCCCAACTCCAAAAGATCATCAACAGCTCCTTCGAGTCAGCCACCTTTCCGGAGAGCTGGAAACACCCTGAGATCAACACCCTTCTCAAGAAACCTAAGGCAGACCCAAAGGACCTCAAAAACTTTCGACCCATCTCCCTGCTCCCGTTCCCGGTGAAAGACATTGAGAAGACCACCAACAGACAACTAACCCACTTCCTGGAGGAGAACAACATCCTGAACCCCTCCCAACCCAGCTTCCGCCGTAATCACAGCACCAAAACCTCCCTCATCACCACCACCGACGACATCAGGACCCTGCTGGACAATGGCAATACTGCAGCCCTCATTCTCCTGGACCTCCCTGCAGCCTTCAACACCGTCTGCCACAACACCCTACACACACGCCTCCACGACGCAGGGATCTGTGACAAAACCCTGAACTGGATCACCTCCTTCCTTACTGACAGAACCCAGAGAGTCTGTCTCGCCCCATTCAGACCCGAAGCCACCACAATCACCTGCGGCGCACCCCAAGGATCATCCCTCAGCCCGACCCTTTTTAACATCTACTTGGCACCGCTCGCCCACGTCGCCCGACTGCACGACCTAAACATCATCTCTTATGCAGACGACACCCAGCTGATCCTCTCCCTCACCAAGGACCCGGCCATCGCCAAATCCAACCTTCACGAGGAAATGAAGGCCGTTTCAGAGTGGATGAAGACCAGCCATCTGAAACTGAACTCTGACAAGACGGAGGTCCTCATTCTCGGCTCCACCCCCTACGCATGGGACAACTCCTGGTGGCCGGCCACTTTGGGAGCTGCCCTGACACCCATCAACCACGCACGCAACCTGGGTTTCATCCTGGACTCAATGCTCTCCATGACCCAGCAAGTCAACGCTGTCTCCTCCTCCTGCTTCAACATCCTCCACATGCTTCACAAGATCTACAGATGGATCCCCACCGAAACCAGAAGGACGGTCACCCAAGCCCTCGTCAGCAGCAGGCTGGACTACGGCACCACTCTCTGCGCGGCAACCACGGCCAAACTCCAGAAAAGATTCTAACGCATAGAAAACGGCTCTGAACGCCTCATCCTCGGAATCCCTCACTGCAGCCACATCACTGCCCACCTGAGAGACCTACACTGGCTCTCGGTCAACAAGGGAATCACCTTCAAGCTCCTCACCCATGCCCACAAATCACTCCATAGCACAGGACCAGCATACCTCAACGAACGACTCACCTTTTACACCCCAAACCGCCAGCTTCGCTTCGCTGACCTCGCCCTGACCACCATCCCACGCATCCACCGAACAACCAGCGGCTGCAGATCTTTCTCCCACCTCGCTGCCAAGACATGGAACACCCTCTCCATCCACCTCCGACAGGCCCAAGACGTGTTGACCTTCAGGAGACTTCCTAAGACCTGGCTGGTCGATCCATAGCTGCTTCATCCCCCCCCCCCCTGGCGCCTTGGGACCCTCATGGGTGAGTTACACGCTCTATAAATGTTTTGATTGATTGCGGGGGAGGAGGAGGGAGTGGAACCACGCTTCACCTGGCCTGTATTGCAAACATTAAAGTAACTCCTTCTGCATGAAAGACGTTGTATGAGCCCAGCAAAGCAAATGTCATTGTGGTAAAAGGCATAGCTTTGAGATAGCCATCTGTATTGCGCATGTGTTCTGGACGGGTCAGGCAAAATAGAGTGTGAATTCAATTCACCCAGCCAATCCCAGGAGAAAACAAGCAATAGGAATCATATTTACGCGAGACCTATTGCATTGTAAACAAAAGTGTGGGCATCCAAGAAGGCATGAACGGGAGTGGGGGTGGTGGGCAGAGAAGTCATGGACTGCGGGAGGGAAAGGGGGGAGGCAGGGGAACAAAAGAGTTTTTAAAGTGAAGGGGCCGATAGCCATGGAAGGAGAAAAATTACGACATGGCCATCGGGAGGAGGGACTAACAAGCCAAAAACGAATCAGAATGCAGCATTTATGATTTAAGGCAACGAAAAAGATGTGTGGAAAGTGGACGGAGGTTCCCCCGCTATAGTGTAAACTGCATGCCTCACTAGACGAGACCTAAAAATTAGGCTGAAATCAAGAAGGTATAAGGCCTTGTTATGCTTTCACCAGCGGATATATACCTGCAAAAACTGGAGGGCTTCTACAATCGTATGCCTAAGGTGGAAAATCAAAGCTGAGAACTGGGGGGGCATATTATCAAGGGGGTTTATCTCCGCTTTTTTGGCTTTAAAAGCCAAGAAAGCGGAGATAAAATTATCTCCCTATTACCAAGCTGTCGCTAACACCAGTTAGTGACAGCTAATAGGAGATAGTGACCATCTTGGGCCCCGCTTTGCATGTCAGTGATATTTATCACTAATGACATGCAAAGTGGGCGTGCCAAGATGTTAGCTACTGGAAACAGTCCCTAACATCGCTATCTCCTATTACCAACTTTTGGAGATATTCGCGCTAAGCGCAAATATCTCCAAAAGCTAACACCTGCCCTGAGCAGTTCTTAGCCATGTTATCCAATGGGAGGTGGATAACATGGCTAAGAGCATTTGCTCGATAATGCATGAATATCGCTGACTTTTCAGCGATATTCATGCATTGCGGCCGTTTTTTATCGCATTTGCGATAAACCTTGCGATAAACTCCGATGTGCGGCGATAATTTTTGTCTCTAAACAAGTTAGATACAAAAATTATCGCTAGTTGTTGGTAATATGCCCCTGGGTTCTTCCTCCTGTAAACCCTTAAAAAATAGCTCTCTTCATCTGGTCTAGCCAAGCAAAGGTCTTTGTGCTATCAGGTGCATCTATCGCAGCTCCATATTAGTTAAGGCAAATGTAAAGTGCCTGCTGAATGTAATGTGCATGCAGTATGGTCAAACGACGCATTAAATATTCCGCCTAAGCAAAACAAATGTGGCATGTTAAGTTCACCACAGCAAACTTTAATTCGGTTCTAAAAAAAAATGAACGTAAATAAGCAGAATTGAAGAATAAAAAGTTTGTGTTTCTAATGGAGAGTCAGTGGAAGAGGTAAATATTTCTGATTTTGATATCAAACTTACTAGTCTGTAGTCCGCCAAGTATGCTTTCGTCTTTTCCAATAAGTGATAACTCTCATGAAATGAAACAAATTTAGCCTGCTTCAAGGCTAGATATTTCAACTGCAAAAATTGAAAGCTATGCTTTCCAGAGACCGAAGAGCTGCAAATGATTAATTGACAGATCTAAATATTATTTCCAAGGATTATCATACAGCTGGTGGTCTTTATTCATTTCTTGCAATAATAGGTGCTTTGAGGTGACAGCTTTAGCTGACTTTAACTGTAGGCAGAAAAATAAAAAAACACTTCATAGATTCTAGTTTACTTATACAATTTGAATTTAAGGCTCACCTGAACCTGCACATTACTGCTCCAGAGCCTAAGGAAAATTCTATATGTCCAACACTGCAGAACGTCAAGGAAGAGATACACTTTGCTATAGAAAGCTGCAATGCCAACATTTTGCCATTATAATCTGGACATTAGAACCTAACAAAGGCACATCAATTTCATGCTCAGCAAAGGAAAAGATACATGTAAAGTTAAGGATTTCTTTTTATGGCAATGCAGTTCTGTTTTGCTCCTCCTCTTTTACCAAACCCGATGCCTAAATATTTATATATTGACAGACATTCTAATTTAATGTTGTTTGACAACTGCAATCATTTTCCTGCTATATATTTTTAATGTGGTAAGCTTTTGGCTTTACAGTAATTTTCCAAGTTTGCTAAGGCTATTTGTAAGTAGACGGTGGTCTAGTCCTAAATTCGTGTGTTGTCAGTGTATAAAAGAAGGTGAAGAGCCTGATCTCCAAGTTTCACGGGGAAGAATTACATGCTTAAAGGATTGTTCCAAGGTCAGCTATGAAGAGCTTGATCACCAAAGAGCAAATAAGCATACTTATTTTAACCCTTTTTTAGTTTTCATCATCTCTGCCATAACTGTAGAGGGGCTCTGTTAGGCCCGACACCCATGAGTGTTAGCCCCCCAAACATTTTGCTTTCACCCCTCCTCTTGGTTGAATTCGTTTTTATTGGCTTTAGGACTCTCTTCACTTTGCCATTGTTAACCAGTGCTACAGTGATTGTGCTCTCTCCCTAAATGATAGTAAAATTCACCTACACCTAATTGGCACGTTTAATTCCCTTCTAAGTCCCCAGTAGATGGTACTACCTGTCCCCATGGCCTGTACGTTAAACACTACTAGTGGGACAACAGCTCTCTTTTTAAAGTAGCTCTTTAAATCATTTCCCAGGCCTGCCACTGCAGCCTGTAGGGCAGTTCTAAAATGCCATTTCGATATTGAAAAATAAATGTTTTTCCAGGCCCAAACTTTACTTTTTAACACTAGCAAGTCAGTGGACAGGCTGGACCATCCTAGGGGAATGTCTAGGGATAGCAGTTTTTCCAAGCATTGATCACAATTCAAAGGCTCTTGCCTGTAACACTCACAAAAGAACCTAACACCAGACCTACCCTTGCTTTTCTTGCCCTAAATAGTGAGGATCCAAATGCAGGAAGGGCAGGGGTACTGAAGAGGACTCGTTTGGAAGGTACAAGGGTTTTTTACCACACACAAAGGCTGGTACTGGGGAAAAAAAGTGACCCCCTCAGACCCCAAGTCAGCTAACTCCTGGACCTGAGGATGATTCAGAAGAAGAACTGCCCTGTTGCCCTGCTATGAGAAGGACTGCCCGCTGCCCTGCTGCCTGAGGAAAGAAGACTGTAACTGCTCCCTTAAACCCAGGACTACCTGAGTGACTCCAAGGACTACTGGGACACAACTGGCTCCAGAGTCCCTGCACCTGCCCAGCTGAACAGCGGAAAGTAGAAATCTTCAGCAGGCTTGGTATTAGGCTTGATGATGGCCAGCATCCCATTATCGACCTCTTCAGCCTAAAAACCCCTCTTTCCCAGTTTTGGGGTTTTCCCACCCTCATTCATAGCTTCACCAAGACTTCATTCAGAGGCTCCCCATTGACAACAGCCATCTATTTGGCAACAGCCTGCTGCCTGGCCCACCGATAGCTCTACCTTCCTGCAAGTACTTTTCAAGACATTTTCTAAGTTTGCTCTCTATTGTGGTCAGCCTTAACACAGGATTTTGGCTCAGTCTCATGCGACCGGATATCCGTGGTTGGCGCTTTGTTCTTTTAAGTACTCATTTTCACTGAAATCTTTAAAAATTCATAACTCTGGTTCTGCTAATTGGATTTTGTTCATTTTGTGTCATTTTATTTATTAACATTTACTCTGTCTTCCTGAATTGAATTGGGATTTTTCTTGTATTATGGTTTCAATTTATGCTTATGCATAAATATTTTGCACATTACCTCTAAGGTAAGCCTGCTTGTATTCCAAGCTACCAGAGAGCTAACCGCAGGTTAATTTAGTGACTTGTTTTTGTTCACCCTGACAAGGACTGTTGTTATTATTTGTGTCGGGCTTCCACCCTCTCAACTAATAACCCTGGGGCATATTAGCAAGAACCTCTTTAAAATATTGACGTTTTAGCAGCAGGAAACTGCTGCTAAAATGGCGATAATGGGCTTGCTAATAAATGTTATAGAATTCCAATAGAAGCCCAGGTTAGATGTCCTGCACATCTAACCTGGGCTTCTATTGGTATTCTATAACGCATATTAGCAAGCCCATTATCGCCGTTTTAGCAGCAGTTTCCTGCTGCTAAAACAGCGATAATTTAAACCCCTTCGCTACTCATGACGAGCTCAGCTCGTCATGCAGTACACTGGTCGTGTGCTCATGACGAGCTGAGCTCGTCATGATACATGGACTATAACAATTTCCAGCACAGGAGGGGAATTGCCTTAGCAGTCATGTGGTTAACGAGGTTCTTGTTAATATGCCCCTCAGTTTCTTACTACCAATTTCTCACAGGCTCAGGTTTACTCCAACTATTCCATTCCACACTACCCAGTCTGGTAAAAAGGAATGAGCAAGTGGTCAACCACAAAGCTGGAGTCATCTTTTTTCATAAATCACATCTTTAAAATGTGTTTTGGCTTGCTCAACAATCAAAATACTTGATGTTCTCTATGTTCTCAATGTCCTTGAAGAGGTTTAAAACATACAGTTGTGAATCAGTCAAACGACCTTAGGGCCATTGCTAAGGTTTCCTTTAATGGCGTTCAAAGGAAAGATATAATGCTGATCAACGACTGTTCAGAACTCCAATTCCAAAATGATGTCACTTCTTTAAAAATTGCAAGACAATGAATTATAGCAAATTAAACTTTGTGCTCACCTCATTCTACTCTTCCTCCTCCTGTCAGTAGGCTATTTGTACTCGTTTGCACTCGTTTCCAAAGAGTCACCTCAATAATAGCACTAAAAATAGTTGGCCGAAACAAACAGATAATTTCTATTTCCTTGGTTAGTTATAGTTATTGTTTAGGTACATATATTCCTATAAAATATTAATTTCAGTGCCTTTTTTTGTTCATGAGTCATGTGTCCAAATGTGTTTCTCTGATCGTCTTATACAGAATATGAACAGCGCTTATTTCCATATTTTCCTCATTGCTATATGTTAATTTTAACAGCCACGTTTTGTATTTTGCTTTCGATTTGAAGACTAGAGAGTATTAGAAGACTAAAGGATATTTAGAACAACATTGACGAGGGTCACAAAAGCTACAAATCTAGAAGCTTCTGGGATGTAGCAATTATAACTCCTGTCAAACTTAACTCACTTTCAACTTTAGAGAATGACCCCTGCACCCGCTATGCTGCTCAGGACAGCGACCCCCCATACTGCAGGGCATGCGGGGCTATTGTTACACCACTGTCACCAATACAGCTGTTATAAGTAATACTGGATGGTGGAGGGAAAGTTTGGGCTTAGTCTGCCAGCAGGGTATCATAGGTGGTGGTCCATTCATTACAGGGTCCCTGCCATCAGTAGGCCGGGGAAGTTTGCCCAATTTAGGTGGGTTTCCTGATGCAGACTCCTGTCATGATATACAACATCGGGCCCACTCATCGTTCAGTTTTGACAAAAGTGCATCCACTGCTTCTTCTCGTTTCCGTTTTGAAACATAAGACAACGCGACAATGCAGTATTTCAAAAGCAGATGTAACTACAAAGAGCACATTTTGATATTACATTTTTATTAGTAGACAATAGCAATCTTAAGATGCATTGCGTAGCTCCATACACACTTTGACCCCAATTCCAACACAGTCTCTGTCTCTCTCTCAGTCAGTCAGTCTCTCTCTCTAAGTCAGTCAGTCTATCTCTCTCTGTCATTCAGTCTCTCTCAGTCAGTCAGTCTCTCTCAGTCAGTCAGTCTGTCAGTCTGTCAGTCTGTCTCTCTCGGTCAGTCTGTCAGTCAGTCGGTCTCTCTCTCTCTGTCAGTCTCTCTCTGTGTCTCTTTCTGTCAGTTTGGCAGTAAGTCAGTCTCTCTCTCAGTCAGTCAGTCTCTCTCGCTTAGTCAGTCAGTCTATCTCTCTCTGTCATTCAGTCTCTCTCAGTCAGTCAGTCTCTCAGTCAGTCTCTCTCTTTCTGTAAGTCAGTCTCTCCCTTTCTGTCAGTCAGTCTCTCACAGTCTCTCTCTGTCAGTTTCTCTCAGTCAGTCAGTCTCTCTCTCAATCAGCCTGTCTCTCTCTCTCAGTCAGTCTCTCTCTCTGTCAGTCAGTCTTTCTTTGTCAGAGTCTCACTCTCTCTGTCTGTCTCTCTGTGTCAGTCAGTCTCTCTCTGTCAGACAGTCTCTCTCTCAGTCAGTCTCTCTCTCAATCAGTCTCTCCAAGTCAGTCAGTCTCTCTCTCTTAGTCAGTCTCTCTCTTAGACAGTCTCTCTCTCTGTCAGTCCCTCTCAGTCAGTCATTCTCTCTCTCTCTCAGTCAGTGACTCTCTCTGTCAGTCTCTCTCTGTCAGTAAGTCTCTCTCTGTGAGTCTCTCTCTCTGTCAGTCTCTCTGTGTCAGTCAGTCTCTCTCTCTGTTGGTCAGTCTCTCTTTCTCTATCAGTCTCTCAGTCTCTCTCTCTCTGTCAGTCAGTCTCTCTCTGTCAGTCAGTCTCTATCTCAGTCAGTCTCTCTCTCTCTCAATCAGTCTCTCTCAGTCAGTCAGTCTCTCTCTCTTAGTCAGTCTCTCTCTTAGTCAGTCTCTCTCTATGTCAGTCCCTCTCTCTGTCAGTCTCTCTCTCAGTCTCTCTCTGTCGGTCAGTCAGTCCCTCTCTCTGTCAGTCTCTCTCTCCCAGCCTCTCTCTCTCAGTGTCTCTCTCTCTCAGTCACGCAGTCTTCCAGACAGTCTCTCTCTCCCTCTGTCAGTCTCTCTCAGTCAGTCATTCTCTCTCTCTCGCAGTCAGTCAGTCTCTCTCTCTCAGTCAGTGACTCTCTGTCAGTCTCTCTCTCTGTCAGTCAGTCTCTCTCTGTGAGTCTCTCTCTCTCAGTCAGTCTCTCTCTCTGTCGGTCAGTCTCTCTTTCTTTGTCAGTCTCTTAGTCTCTCTCTGTCAGTCTCTGTCAGTCTCTGTCAGTCAGTCTCTCTCTCTCTGTCAGTCTCTCTCTCTCTCGCAGTCAGTCTCTCTCTCTCTCTCCCAGTCAGTCTCTCTCTCTCCCAGTCAGTGAGTCTCTCTCAGTCAGTCATTCTCTCTCTACCTCAGTCAGTCAGTCTGTGTCAGTCAGTCAGCCTCTCTCAGTCAGCCAGTCTCTCTCACTGTCAGTCTCTCTCTCATTCAGTCTCTCTCTCAGTCAGTCTCTCTCAGCCAGTCAGTCTTTCTTGCAGTCAATCAGTCTATCTCTCTCAGTCAGTCAGTCTCTGCCTCTCTCTCTCAGTCTCTCTGTCAGTCAGTCTCTCTCTCTGTCAGTCAGTATCTCTCTAGCTCAGTCAGTCAGTCTCTGTCAGTCAGTCAGTCACTTTCTCAGTCAGCCAGTCTCTCTCTATCTCAGTCAGTTTCTCAGCCAGTCAGTCTCTCGCTCAGTCAGTATTCAGTCTCTGAGTCAGCCAGTCAGTCTCTACTCTCTCTCCACTCTCTCTCGCTACACTCTCTCCACTCTCTCTCCACTCTCTCTCTAATCTCTCTCTCTACTCTCTCTCCACTGTCTCTCTCTCCACTCTCTCTCCACTCTCTCTCTCTCCACTCTCTCTCCACTCCCTCCCTCCACTCTCTCTACTCTTTCTCCACTCTCTCTCTACTGTCTCTCTCTCCACTCTCTCTCTACTCTCTCCCTCTCCAATCTCTCTCTCTCTCTCCACTCTCTCTCCACGGTCTCCCTCCACTCTCACTCTCCACTGTCTCTCTCCACTCTCTCTCTCTCCACTCTCTCTCCACTCTATCTCTCTCCACTCTCTCTCCACTCTCTCCCTCCACTTTCTCTACTCTTTCTCCACTCGTCTCTCTCTCCACTCTCTCTCTACTCTCTCGCTCTCCACTCTCTCTCCACCCTCTCTCCACTGTCTCCCACCACTCTCTCTCTCCACTGTCTCTCTCCACTCTCTCACCACTCTCTCTCTCTCACTCTCTCCCACTCTCTCTCACAGTGTGCGTTCCATGGGCATCCGCAGAAATGTTTCCAGGGGGGGCACATTTTTAACTTCATCACCATCCCCTTTGCACCCTTCTCCCCTCTGCCTTGCACCCTTCTCACCCTCCCCCTTGCACCCTTCTCCCCTCCCCTTGCACCCTTCTTCCCTCCCCCTTGCACCCTACTCCACCTCCGCCTTGCACCCTTTTCTACCTTGCACTATTCTCCCCTGTGCCTTGCACCATTCTCCTCTCTGCCTTGCACCCTTCTCCCCTCTGCCTTGCACCTTTCTCCCCCTCCCCATTGCACCGTCCTCTCCTCTGCCATGTACCCTTCTCCCCCTCCCCGTTGCACCATTC
The DNA here is from genome assembly GCF_964263255.1 of Lissotriton vulgaris. NCBI lineage: Eukaryota > Metazoa > Chordata > Amphibia > Caudata > Salamandridae > Lissotriton > Lissotriton vulgaris. The sequence continues at coordinate 507,418,681 of NC_141694.1, forward strand.
TCCCCTCCGCCTTGCACCCTTCTCCCCCTCCCCGTTGCACCATTCTCCCTGCTGCCTTGCATCCTTCTCCTCTCCACCTTGCACCCTTCTCCTCTCTGCCTTGCACCCTTCTCCCCTCAACCTTGCACCCTTCTCCCCTCCACCTTGCACCCTTCTCTACCTTGCACCCTTCTCCTCTCTGCCTTGCACCCTTCTCCTGCTGCCTTGCACCCTTCTCTCTACCTTGCACCCTTCTCCCCTCTCCCCTCTGCCTTGCATCCCTCTCCCCTCTGCCTTGCACCCTTCTCTTCTCTGCCTCTGCATTGCACCCTTCTCTACCTTGCACCCTTCTCCTCTCTGCCTTGCACCCTTCTCCTCTATGCCTTGCACCCTTCTTCCCTCTGCCTTGCACCCTTCTCCCCTCTGCCTTGCACCCTTCTCCCCTCTGCCTTGCACCCTACTCCACCTCCGCCTTGGCACCATTTTCTACCTTGCACTATTCTCCCCTCTGCCTTGCACCCTTCTTCCCTCTGCCTTGCACCCTTCTCCCCTCTGCTTTGCACCCTTCTCCCCTCTGCCTTGTACCCTTCTCATCTCTGCCTTGCACCCTTCTCCCCTCTGCCTTGCACCCTTCTCCCCTCTGCCTTCCACCCTTCTCCCCCTCCCCATTGCACCCTTCTCCCCTCCTCATTGCACCCTTCTCTCCTCTGCCTTGCACCGTTCTCCCCCTCCCCATTGCACCATTCTCTCCTCTGCCTTGTACCCTTCTCCCCCTCCCCGTTGCACCATTCTCCCCTCCGCCTTGCACCCTTCTCCCCCTCCCCGTTGCACCATTCTCCCCGCTGCCTTGCATCCTTCTCCTCTCCACCTTGCACCCTTCTCCTCTCTGCCTTGCACCCTTCTCCCCTCAACCTCGCACCCTTCTCCCCTCCGCCTTGCACCCTTCTCTACCTTGCACCCTTCTCCTCTCTGCCTTGCACCCTTCTCCCCGCTGCCTTGCACCCTTCTCTCTACCTTGCACCCTTCTCCCCTCTGCCTTGCACCCCTCTCCCCTCTGCCTTCCACCCTTCTCTTCTCTGCCTTGCACCCTCCTCCCCTCTGCCTTGCACCCTTCTCTACCTTGCACCCTTCTCCTCTCTGCCTTGCACCCTTCTTCCCTCTGCCTTGTACCCTTCTCCCCTCTGCCTTGCACCCTTCTCCCCTCTGCCTTGCACCCTACTCCACCTCCGCCTTGCACCCTTTTCTACCGTGCACCATTCTCCCCTCTGCCTTGCACCCTTCTTCCCTCTGCCTTGCATCCTTCTCCTCTCCACCTTGCACCCTTCTCCTCTCTGCCTTGCACCCTTCTCCCCTCAACCTTGCACCCTTCTCCCCTTCGCCTTGCACCCTTCTCTACCTTGCACCCTTCTCCTCTCTGCCTTGCACCCTTCTCCCCGCTGCCTTGCACCCTTCTCTCTACCTTGCACCCTTCTCCCCTCTGCCTTGCACCCCTCTCCCCTCTGCCTTCCACCCTTCTCTTCTCTGCCTTGCACCCTCCTCCCCTCTGCCTTGCACCCTTCTCTACCTTGCACCCTTCTCCTCTCTGCCTTGCACCCTTCTCCTCTCTGCCTTGCACCCTTCTTCCATCTGCCTTGCACCCTTCTCCCCTCTGCCTTGCACCCTTCTCCCCTCTGCCTTGCACCCTACTCCACCTCCGCCTTGCACCCTTTTCTACTGTGCACCATTCTCCCCTCTGCCTTGCACCCTTCTTCCCTCTGCCTTGCACCCTTCTCCCCTCTGCCTTGTACCCTTCTCCTCTCTGCCTTGCACCCTTCTCTTCTCTGCCTTGCACCCTTCTCCCCTCTGCCTTGCACCCTTCTCCCCTCTGCCTTCCACCCTTCTCCCCTCCCCGTTGCACCTTTCTCCCCTCTGCCTTGCACCCTTCTCCCCTCCGCCTTGCACCCTTCTCTACCTTGCACCCTTCTCCTCTCTGCCTTGCGCCCTTCTCCCTTCTGCCTTGCACCCTTCTCTCCCTCCGCCTTGTCCACTTCTCAACCTTGCACCCTTCTCCCCTCTGCCTTGCACCCTTCTCCCCTCCACCTTGCACCCTTCTCCTCTCTGCCTTGCACCCTTCTCCCCTCTGCCTTGCACCCTTCTCCCCTCTGCCTTGCACCCTTCTCCCCGCCGCCTTGCACCCTTCTCCTCTCTGCGTCGCACTCTTCCCCTCTCTACCTTGCAACCTTCTCCTCTCTGCCTTGCATACTTCTCGGCCACCCCCTTGCACCCTTCCCGCCCAATGGAGAGGGCTGCCACCTGGAACAATGGTACCATTTCAAAAGCATGATGGACTAGGGCCGGCCCTGACTGGTCCCACACCAGATGCACTGGTGATCCAGGGAGAAGAAGTGCCCCCTTTTGCCCCCCCTGCGGACGTTCATGGTGCGTTCTAACAAGAGTGCTTACCTGGGGCACCATTTTGCTGCCTCATCCCTTCTCATATGAGCATTGCCCTGGAGAATGCTGTCTCTGGGGCCCCCACCCCATCCTTGTCCTTGTCTCTTCTCAGAGGAGCAGAGCCCTGTGGGGAATGCTGTCTCTGGGGCCCCCACCCCATCGTTGTCCTTGTCTCTTCTTAGAGGAGCAGAGCCCTGTGGGCAATGCTGTCTCTGGGGCCCTCCCCCCACCCCATCCTTGTCTCTTCTTAGAGGAGCAGAGTCCTGTGGGGAAGGCTGTCTCTGGGGCTGGCCCCCCACCCCTTCCTTATCCTTGTCTCTTCTTAGAGGAGCAGAGCCCTGCGGGGAAGGCTGTCTCTGGGGCCGGCCCCCCACCCCATCCTTGTCCTTGTCTCTTCTTAGAGGAGCAGAGCCCTGTGGGGAATGCTGTCTCTGGGGCCCCCTCCCCACCCCATTCTTGTCTCTTCTTAGAGGAGCAGAGCCCTGTGGGGAATGCTGTCTCTGAGGCCCGCCCCCACCCCATCCTTGTCCTTGTCTCTTCTTAGAGGAGCAGAGCCCTGTGGGGAATGCTGTCCCTTGCCCCCCCCCCTTTTTCCAGCCGGGCTCTCACTAAAGAGAAACAATGTCAGATGATACTTTGTTTCTCTTCAGTCAGCGAGAGAGGCTCAGAGCAAGCTGCAGACAGCTGGCACCTGCTTTAGAGGGAGAGAGGCTTGCTTTAGCGCAAGCCTCTCTCACAGCTCTCTACCAAAGAGCTGAGGGGGCCCCTTCATTTACTGAAGAGAGTGGGGCCCCCCGCACCGCGGGGGCTGCGGGGGCATTTGTTACGCCCCTGTATATCAGGCTTGGTGGGTGTGGGCCGCAAATAGCATTTCCAATTGAGCAATGCGTGTGGAGGTAGTAACTCCCTCTTCCTTGAGCAAGGGAAATCTGGCAAATAAACCCACACTAGTCCTTGAGAAAGGAGGAATGTTTCCTGCCTTTGGGCAATGCTTTGGTAAAGTACGCCCCAGCCCATAGGCAAGTGGAGTGGGTAGAAATATGCCCATTGCCAGGGCTGGCGTTATAGCTGTTGGCACCCGGTGCGACAATAATTCCACCCCCCCCCCCCAGCCATGACCACCTCCTCAGATTCCCTCATGACCACTGGGCAAAAGTTCCCCTCATCTCTTAATAACCCTTCTCTCACATACATTTAATTTCTTTTAAAGCACTGGTAAAGGCTGATTTTACTAATAAGAATGCACATCTACCCAAACAATCACTTTTCAGCAACATTAGGAATAGATAATAAAAGACTGGTTGAAAAACAAAATGTCCTAACCTATTGTATGCAGTTTGCATACAGCTCTTTGATGACAATTCGTAACAGTCACTGTTCTATATTAGGGTTGTATCTTATGAACTGCGGTAACAAAAGGATCTCTGTGACAAAAGCAGTAATTCACTCAGCTATCCACATAAAATACAGATATGTGATCTGTACAGTATGTGTTATTTGCAGCAGGCATATTAACCCTCTGTTCTACTTATGGCGATTCAAAACTGCCCGTAGAGAAAACTCTGAACTCTCTCTCTAGCAGGAACTTTAACCACACGAGTTATCTTGACATTTTTAATGCTGCCTGAAAACTGGTTGCACAAGGAACTCTGCTGAAGATGTTTTTAAACTGTAAGTTATTACTAAACACAACACAACCTCTGAGGCCAGCGTCCTCCTCCCCGGGTCACCGCCCAGTGTGGCCGCACCAGTCACACTGCCCTAAAGCCAGCCCTGCTCATACCCACCTTTGAGAAGTCAGATGACAAAAAATACTCTGGGTCTCATTTATGGGCACCTTTACGCTGCTGGGACGTCACTTTGTGACGGTATGTTGGCGCAATGTTCCCCGGCATATTTACAAGGCCACATAATACCACTTTACGTGTCTTTTCATGGCCTTGTAAATATGTGCCCCTTTTACGCAGAACACTGTATGAAAGGGGCGTTGCATGAGTGTGACTCTGGGTGTTCCCATGCAACACCCATGGAATCTGAAGCATTCCCAGATTTATAAGAAATGGTAAACCTGGGAATGTGTCAGAATCTAATGCCACCACAGAGGGAGGTGTAAAGAGGAAAACATTTTCATTTCTCCTCGTTTTGTCATCATTTTTCTATGTGTGCTGAATTCTGCAGCATGCATAGAAAGAGGAAATCACCTGAATTGATTGAGTTTGTGCAGGAAGGTGTCCCTTCCAGCACAAAATCAATCAGGTAAGCAATGCAGGCACCTTTGCACCATGTGCAAGGAGGCCTGCATTTGCGCCTGTTAGCCCATTGTGTGCCAGTGCAGGGGAAAAGGACAGGAATACAGTGTATCTGCGTGGTAGTGAGAAATGTCCTCCACTAGCATGTCATGATGGTAGGGAGGTAGAGGTAAAGCCCCTTCATTTGGGTAAGGCAGAGGGAGGTGATAGCATCCCCCTGCCATGAAACAAGGCGGGGGAATATAACCTCACCCACGCTTATGCAAGACAGAGATGAGAATACAATCCTGGCAGGTGGGCAAGATATCGGCATGAAGAAATCTTCTACCCGGCCCTTTGGCATGGCAGGGGAGTAATGTGCCCAAACTATCCTTAGACAAAATGGGTGTGAAGCTAACCTAATGTTAGGCCATGCGGCCAAACCTGCTGCATAAAACAAAAGACTGTGCTGCATTCTTTTTTTACACAGGATCTGGATGCAATACAGCATTAAAAAGTGATTAACAATCTATAGTAGGGTAAGTTATAACTACCTTTATTCAGAAGAAATTCCAAAATATGTAAAGAAGTACATAATCGTTCTGACGCGAAATCCAAACTCAACTAGAACTCCCAATTTACCTAGGCAGCTGCTTTTTAAAAGCTCTGGTTTGCTTTAATGTTTCTAATGTCTATTACATGATGAATTTTGGTGAACTTAAATTTCAGGCTATAAATACTTGGGGGCTCATTCATGAGCCCTTGCAACACTTTTGCGCTGCTGGTGCATCACTTTTTGTGGCGCACCGGAGGCGTAAAAAATGCACCATGTTGCGCCTTATTTACAAAGTGATACTTCTAGGCAGATGCATCACTTTATAAACCGCTGCGCTACATTATACCTACTTCAAGTATAATGTATGCTGGGTAGGCGTTCCTCCGCATCCAAGCCTCAGAGAAGTGGCGCAATGAAATCTACTGCTTCAATATCTTATGCTTGCCTCACAGCAGACAAGACTGACGCAGGCACTTTCACATGGTGCTAGCCCCATGTGAAAGGGCACATTGTTGGAGTTGTGTCTGTTTGCGTCTGACTTATCTGTCATTCCTTGCGACATGATGTAACATACAGTAAATATAACGCATCCATCATGCCGCAAGGAGGGCGGACTTAGAAGTGATGAATCTCTGTTTTCATACAGTGATGTGTTACTTCTCATAAATAAGGAACTTGGGGCCAGAAGAAGGTCGGCAAATGCCGGTCGGTAACGGCTGATTTCGGCCGTTACCGACTGGTATTTGCAAATGGAGATGTAGGGGCCTTCAAATATACAGAATCTGTAAATTTACCGATTCGGGAAATTTACCGATTCTGTAAAATACCGAATCAGTAAATATACCGAATCGGTAAATCCAGATGTAGGTGGCACTGAAAACAGTGCCACAGGGCATTACCGCTTCGTTATTTACCATGTAATTCTATTGCATGGTAAATAACGAATACCTGTGTACATGCACATCTGTGCATGTACACCTGTGCCTTAGGGCATGTATGTGTGCCACATGGCACACAAGCCTAAATCAGGGATGCAACAGGGTGTCAAATTGACACCCTGTCACCCTTGCAAAATCCGTAATTTTACTGAATCGGTATTTACCGATTCAGCTGTAAATACCGATTCAGTAATTACTGAATCATACAGATTCGGTAAAAATTATCGAATTTTTACCTACATCTGATTTACTGAATCTAGAATACCGAATCGGTAAAATTCGGTATTCTAGAGTCGGTAAATCAGATTTACCTACATCTGGGCCTTGGAGCGCTTGCTTGTCATTCATATTTGCACAGGAATGAATGGTTGTTATGTTTAGGATTTACAACATGTGCGTTAAGATTATGAAGTTGATGTATGAATTTTTATACATCTTTTACTAACTGCGGGAAGATATTTATTGATTATTATCAAATGAATGCATATGAATACTTCACAGTCTTTCCATGCATATCGTTGGCCATCCTTCTATTGACCTACTGTGCCATATTTCTCTAGGATTCAAGCATTGGTCTATTCTGACTCTCAGTAATGTAGCACAATGCAAACATATACTATCCAGCATTCTGAAAACTCAGGAAAGAAAACAACTCTGTATTAAGCAGAGAATAGTTGGGTGGAAATATGTGACTTATAACTCACAAAAAAGACAGTGAATTTAGAAATTGTGAAAGAATAAGTATTTCAATAAAATGGAAATAGAATTGGCTAACAGTAAGCTGCACATCGAAAAAGTGTGTGAATATAAGCACTTTTATAACACATAACAGCTGTACCAAGGTGGCTCGCAGCCTTTTTCTGGGTGAAACAATTAAAGTGGGATTAATGGGTAATATGAGACCTGCTACTAATTTACAGTTTTAAAAAATGAATTAAAACAAGGGCTGGAGAAAAAAGACATTCACGGACTCCTGAGGCTCACCTGCTGTCTTCGCCTCCCCCGACTGCTTTGCTGCCTGCTTCCACGTCCCGAGCCCTCCCGCCGCCGCATCAGCAAAACCTGCGGCCGCTGTTGGAGGGACTCGGTTACCCAGGGGGCAGTGCACCGGCGCTCCACTTGCGCGTCACCATTCTGCGCCTGGAGGCGCTACAAAGATGCTGCTCGTCCGCAACGCGGGACGCGAGCGGGACGCCCGGACGAAGCCCAGACCAAGGGCGGGCCCGTCTAAGCCCGTCCAAGCCCATCCAGGAGCGGACCGGCCCACCCCCCCTAACAGCTGCTGCATTTGTAGTAAGGATTTCTACCTATAAGCTGTAAGCTCTCCACTAACATTTGACTGTGTTTTTTGTCCCATTGCAAACGTTGGTCTCCTGAAGTTAACACCGGACTACTGCCTCTAGAGGCATTCATAGTAGGATCACAAGCTTGCACAAGCTTGCACTAACTGGCATGTCGAGCAAGGGATCCACCAACCTATCAACCCCGCTTGGGAGAGCAAATGTGATAGGGCCACTTGATGCCTATCTAACAAAGAGGGTTGCAGCCATAGAGCATGAGATCTCCCTAGTTGAAAAGCGTCTATCATTCGGTTCGCAAAAAAGCAAGCTGTCCTCAAAAGAAACCAGTATTGCATTATCACTTTCACCTACACAAACTGCGCAGATAGACAAAACAGTAGACATAGATGTTCCGCTTATATTTCAAGAATACTTGTCTGAACACATCATAGCGAATAGCCCTTCCCCCAGTATGGTCCCCCTAGAACTTTCTTCAGTCCTCTCCTCAGAAGAATCCTCTTTAATGCAATTGCCGCTACCAACTCCTAAAGGCAATACAGATAAATTAATAACAGGTAATCCGCCCACAACAGTTCACTTAAAGAGGAAAAGGGGACCGCCCTTGAAGGGGAGAACCTCGAAATCTCCTAGACTTTCTAGTAAATCCTTCCCACGAAAGTCTCTATCGAACAATTCCAGGAAAAACCAGCAAAGTGCCGAGAACTCAAAAATCCTAATTCCCCCCGTACAAGTAGATGGCGTATTTCCATGCACCGTGGAAAACATAGAGCACCTTATGAAATCACAAATTTTGGCTCTACTAGAGAGGGTGAAAAAACTAGGTAATGATTTGTCCAATTTAACAGAACTAACAAATGAAAATACCAAACTTTTGAAAGATCTGGCATCTCACATAAAACCTGGATGAAAGCCTCCTCAGCGTCCTATATAGCCATAGCCATCCCAGACGGCTACATGATAACCCACAGGGACCAAAACAACAAACCAAGAGGAGGAATCGCCATCGTCCACGTAATTTCATCCAACACCGAAGACTCCCTCAGCATGGCCGAACACCTATACTTCCAGATCCACATCGATCATAAAAACACCCTCAGAGGAAACCCTGTCTACAGACCCCTGGGACCCCGACCACAGTTCAGCAACTCCATTGCAGACCTTGCCTCCACAGACTACATCCTCCTCGGAGACCTGAATTTCCCCCTTGAGAACACCAATGACAGCAACTCCACAACCCTGATAGACAACCTAGCCAACCTGGCACTCAAACAGCTTGTGTCAACACCCACCCACTCCGCCGGACACACGCTCCACCCCATCTTCTCCGCCAGCAACCACATCACCTTCAACCACACCACGAACTCCACTGGACCGACCACTACTGCATCCTCTTCTCCTTCGAGAAACACTCTGCACACATCCAACCACAACAAATCCCACACCGCAGCTGGAACAAAGCCACTGAAGACCAGCCCCCCACCACCCTCGCCAGAGATTCTCCATCCGAGCCCTCTGACACCAACGCAGCAGCCCACAACTTCAGACAATGGACCGACAACTGCGCCAACACCCTCGCCCCTATCAGGAAACCCTCTAACAGGTGCACTGACATGAGAGCCATCTGGTTCAACGCCGACCTCCAGACTTCCAAACTAACCTGCCGAAGAAGTGAAAAGCAGTTGCACCAAGACCAGACACCAGACAACCACGCAGCCATCAAGAACGCCAGACGCAAGCACCACCAACTTATCCGATCCACCAAAAGGACCTCCTTCAAGGAATGCATAAACAACAATGCACACAACAGCAAAGAGCTCTTCAGCATTGTGAAAGAACTCGCCTCCCCCAGCTCCAGCACATATGACTTCCCACCGTTGCAAGAACTCTGCGACTCCCTGATCACCTTCTACCAACCATAAGATAGCTTTGACATCCAGACACCGACGACAGACACTGACACCCCGACTCAACACCCAGCAAACACACCAACCTCCTGCCCTCTTGGAACCATGTCAACAACGAAGACACCATAAAAATCATGAACACCATCCACTCCGGCTCTCCTTCCGACCCCTGTCCCTACCACATCTTCAACAAAGCAAGCTCTATCATCGCACCCCAACTCCAAAAGATCATCAACAGCTCCTTCGAGTCAGCCACCTTTCCGGAGAGCTGGAAACACCCTGAGATCAACACCCTTCTCAAGAAACCTAAGGCAGACCCAAAGGACCTCAAAAACTTTCGACCCATCTCCCTGCTCCCGTTCCCGGTGAAAGACATTGAGAAGACCACCAACAGACAACTAACCCACTTCCTGGAGGAGAACAACATCCTGAACCCCTCCCAACCCAGCTTCCGCCGTAATCACAGCACCAAAACCTCCCTCATCACCACCACCGACGACATCAGGACCCTGCTGGACAATGGCAATACTGCAGCCCTCATTCTCCTGGACCTCCCTGCAGCCTTCAACACCGTCTGCCACAACACCCTACACACACGCCTCCACGACGCAGGGATCTGTGACAAAACCCTGAACTGGATCACCTCCTTCCTTACTGACAGAACCCAGAGAGTCTGTCTCGCCCCATTCAGACCCGAAGCCACCACAATCACCTGCGGCGCACCCCAAGGATCATCCCTCAGCCCGACCCTTTTTAACATCTACTTGGCACCGCTCGCCCACGTCGCCCGACTGCACGACCTAAACATCATCTCTTATGCAGACGACACCCAGCTGATCCTCTCCCTCACCAAGGACCCGGCCATCGCCAAATCCAACCTTCACGAGGAAATGAAGGCCGTTTCAGAGTGGATGAAGACCAGCCATCTGAAACTGAACTCTGACAAGACGGAGGTCCTCATTCTCGGCTCCACCCCCTACGCATGGGACAACTCCTGGTGGCCGGCCACTTTGGGAGCTGCCCTGACACCCATCAACCACGCACGCAACCTGGGTTTCATCCTGGACTCAATGCTCTCCATGACCCAGCAAGTCAACGCTGTCTCCTCCTCCTGCTTCAACATCCTCCACATGCTTCACAAGATCTACAGATGGATCCCCACCGAAACCAGAAGGACGGTCACCCAAGCCCTCGTCAGCAGCAGGCTGGACTACGGCACCACTCTCTGCGCGGCAACCACGGCCAAACTCCAGAAAAGATTCTAACGCATAGAAAACGGCTCTGAACGCCTCATCCTCGGAATCCCTCACTGCAGCCACATCACTGCCCACCTGAGAGACCTACACTGGCTCTCGGTCAACAAGGGAATCACCTTCAAGCTCCTCACCCATGCCCACAAATCACTCCATAGCACAGGACCAGCATACCTCAACGAACGACTCACCTTTTACACCCCAAACCGCCAGCTTCGCTTCGCTGACCTCGCCCTGACCACCATCCCACGCATCCACCGAACAACCAGCGGCTGCAGATCTTTCTCCCACCTCGCTGCCAAGACATGGAACACCCTCTCCATCCACCTCCGACAGGCCCAAGACGTGTTGACCTTCAGGAGACTTCCTAAGACCTGGCTGGTCGATCCATAGCTGCTTCATCCCCCCCCCCCCTGGCGCCTTGGGACCCTCATGGGTGAGTTACACGCTCTATAAATGTTTTGATTGATTGCGGGGGAGGAGGAGGGAGTGGAACCACGCTTCACCTGGCCTGTATTGCAAACATTAAAGTAACTCCTTCTGCATGAAAGACGTTGTATGAGCCCAGCAAAGCAAATGTCATTGTGGTAAAAGGCATAGCTTTGAGATAGCCATCTGTATTGCGCATGTGTTCTGGACGGGTCAGGCAAAATAGAGTGTGAATTCAATTCACCCAGCCAATCCCAGGAGAAAACAAGCAATAGGAATCATATTTACGCGAGACCTATTGCATTGTAAACAAAAGTGTGGGCATCCAAGAAGGCATGAACGGGAGTGGGGGTGGTGGGCAGAGAAGTCATGGACTGCGGGAGGGAAAGGGGGGAGGCAGGGGAACAAAAGAGTTTTTAAAGTGAAGGGGCCGATAGCCATGGAAGGAGAAAAATTACGACATGGCCATCGGGAGGAGGGACTAACAAGCCAAAAACGAATCAGAATGCAGCATTTATGATTTAAGGCAACGAAAAAGATGTGTGGAAAGTGGACGGAGGTTCCCCCGCTATAGTGTAAACTGCATGCCTCACTAGACGAGACCTAAAAATTAGGCTGAAATCAAGAAGGTATAAGGCCTTGTTATGCTTTCACCAGCGGATATATACCTGCAAAAACTGGAGGGCTTCTACAATCGTATGCCTAAGGTGGAAAATCAAAGCTGAGAACTGGGGGGGCATATTATCAAGGGGGTTTATCTCCGCTTTTTTGGCTTTAAAAGCCAAGAAAGCGGAGATAAAATTATCTCCCTATTACCAAGCTGTCGCTAACACCAGTTAGTGACAGCTAATAGGAGATAGTGACCATCTTGGGCCCCGCTTTGCATGTCAGTGATATTTATCACTAATGACATGCAAAGTGGGCGTGCCAAGATGTTAGCTACTGGAAACAGTCCCTAACATCGCTATCTCCTATTACCAACTTTTGGAGATATTCGCGCTAAGCGCAAATATCTCCAAAAGCTAACACCTGCCCTGAGCAGTTCTTAGCCATGTTATCCAATGGGAGGTGGATAACATGGCTAAGAGCATTTGCTCGATAATGCATGAATATCGCTGACTTTTCAGCGATATTCATGCATTGCGGCCGTTTTTTATCGCATTTGCGATAAACCTTGCGATAAACTCCGATGTGCGGCGATAATTTTTGTCTCTAAACAAGTTAGATACAAAAATTATCGCTAGTTGTTGGTAATATGCCCCTGGGTTCTTCCTCCTGTAAACCCTTAAAAAATAGCTCTCTTCATCTGGTCTAGCCAAGCAAAGGTCTTTGTGCTATCAGGTGCATCTATCGCAGCTCCATATTAGTTAAGGCAAATGTAAAGTGCCTGCTGAATGTAATGTGCATGCAGTATGGTCAAACGACGCATTAAATATTCCGCCTAAGCAAAACAAATGTGGCATGTTAAGTTCACCACAGCAAACTTTAATTCGGTTCTAAAAAAAAATGAACGTAAATAAGCAGAATTGAAGAATAAAAAGTTTGTGTTTCTAATGGAGAGTCAGTGGAAGAGGTAAATATTTCTGATTTTGATATCAAACTTACTAGTCTGTAGTCCGCCAAGTATGCTTTCGTCTTTTCCAATAAGTGATAACTCTCATGAAATGAAACAAATTTAGCCTGCTTCAAGGCTAGATATTTCAACTGCAAAAATTGAAAGCTATGCTTTCCAGAGACCGAAGAGCTGCAAATGATTAATTGACAGATCTAAATATTATTTCCAAGGATTATCATACAGCTGGTGGTCTTTATTCATTTCTTGCAATAATAGGTGCTTTGAGGTGACAGCTTTAGCTGACTTTAACTGTAGGCAGAAAAATAAAAAAACACTTCATAGATTCTAGTTTACTTATACAATTTGAATTTAAGGCTCACCTGAACCTGCACATTACTGCTCCAGAGCCTAAGGAAAATTCTATATGTCCAACACTGCAGAACGTCAAGGAAGAGATACACTTTGCTATAGAAAGCTGCAATGCCAACATTTTGCCATTATAATCTGGACATTAGAACCTAACAAAGGCACATCAATTTCATGCTCAGCAAAGGAAAAGATACATGTAAAGTTAAGGATTTCTTTTTATGGCAATGCAGTTCTGTTTTGCTCCTCCTCTTTTACCAAACCCGATGCCTAAATATTTATATATTGACAGACATTCTAATTTAATGTTGTTTGACAACTGCAATCATTTTCCTGCTATATATTTTTAATGTGGTAAGCTTTTGGCTTTACAGTAATTTTCCAAGTTTGCTAAGGCTATTTGTAAGTAGACGGTGGTCTAGTCCTAAATTCGTGTGTTGTCAGTGTATAAAAGAAGGTGAAGAGCCTGATCTCCAAGTTTCACGGGGAAGAATTACATGCTTAAAGGATTGTTCCAAGGTCAGCTATGAAGAGCTTGATCACCAAAGAGCAAATAAGCATACTTATTTTAACCCTTTTTTAGTTTTCATCATCTCTGCCATAACTGTAGAGGGGCTCTGTTAGGCCCGACACCCATGAGTGTTAGCCCCCCAAACATTTTGCTTTCACCCCTCCTCTTGGTTGAATTCGTTTTTATTGGCTTTAGGACTCTCTTCACTTTGCCATTGTTAACCAGTGCTACAGTGATTGTGCTCTCTCCCTAAATGATAGTAAAATTCACCTACACCTAATTGGCACGTTTAATTCCCTTCTAAGTCCCCAGTAGATGGTACTACCTGTCCCCATGGCCTGTACGTTAAACACTACTAGTGGGACAACAGCTCTCTTTTTAAAGTAGCTCTTTAAATCATTTCCCAGGCCTGCCACTGCAGCCTGTAGGGCAGTTCTAAAATGCCATTTCGATATTGAAAAATAAATGTTTTTCCAGGCCCAAACTTTACTTTTTAACACTAGCAAGTCAGTGGACAGGCTGGACCATCCTAGGGGAATGTCTAGGGATAGCAGTTTTTCCAAGCATTGATCACAATTCAAAGGCTCTTGCCTGTAACACTCACAAAAGAACCTAACACCAGACCTACCCTTGCTTTTCTTGCCCTAAATAGTGAGGATCCAAATGCAGGAAGGGCAGGGGTACTGAAGAGGACTCGTTTGGAAGGTACAAGGGTTTTTTACCACACACAAAGGCTGGTACTGGGGAAAAAAAGTGACCCCCTCAGACCCCAAGTCAGCTAACTCCTGGACCTGAGGATGATTCAGAAGAAGAACTGCCCTGTTGCCCTGCTATGAGAAGGACTGCCCGCTGCCCTGCTGCCTGAGGAAAGAAGACTGTAACTGCTCCCTTAAACCCAGGACTACCTGAGTGACTCCAAGGACTACTGGGACACAACTGGCTCCAGAGTCCCTGCACCTGCCCAGCTGAACAGCGGAAAGTAGAAATCTTCAGCAGGCTTGGTATTAGGCTTGATGATGGCCAGCATCCCATTATCGACCTCTTCAGCCTAAAAACCCCTCTTTCCCAGTTTTGGGGTTTTCCCACCCTCATTCATAGCTTCACCAAGACTTCATTCAGAGGCTCCCCATTGACAACAGCCATCTATTTGGCAACAGCCTGCTGCCTGGCCCACCGATAGCTCTACCTTCCTGCAAGTACTTTTCAAGACATTTTCTAAGTTTGCTCTCTATTGTGGTCAGCCTTAACACAGGATTTTGGCTCAGTCTCATGCGACCGGATATCCGTGGTTGGCGCTTTGTTCTTTTAAGTACTCATTTTCACTGAAATCTTTAAAAATTCATAACTCTGGTTCTGCTAATTGGATTTTGTTCATTTTGTGTCATTTTATTTATTAACATTTACTCTGTCTTCCTGAATTGAATTGGGATTTTTCTTGTATTATGGTTTCAATTTATGCTTATGCATAAATATTTTGCACATTACCTCTAAGGTAAGCCTGCTTGTATTCCAAGCTACCAGAGAGCTAACCGCAGGTTAATTTAGTGACTTGTTTTTGTTCACCCTGACAAGGACTGTTGTTATTATTTGTGTCGGGCTTCCACCCTCTCAACTAATAACCCTGGGGCATATTAGCAAGAACCTCTTTAAAATATTGACGTTTTAGCAGCAGGAAACTGCTGCTAAAATGGCGATAATGGGCTTGCTAATAAATGTTATAGAATTCCAATAGAAGCCCAGGTTAGATGTCCTGCACATCTAACCTGGGCTTCTATTGGTATTCTATAACGCATATTAGCAAGCCCATTATCGCCGTTTTAGCAGCAGTTTCCTGCTGCTAAAACAGCGATAATTTAAACCCCTTCGCTACTCATGACGAGCTCAGCTCGTCATGCAGTACACTGGTCGTGTGCTCATGACGAGCTGAGCTCGTCATGATACATGGACTATAACAATTTCCAGCACAGGAGGGGAATTGCCTTAGCAGTCATGTGGTTAACGAGGTTCTTGTTAATATGCCCCTCAGTTTCTTACTACCAATTTCTCACAGGCTCAGGTTTACTCCAACTATTCCATTCCACACTACCCAGTCTGGTAAAAAGGAATGAGCAAGTGGTCAACCACAAAGCTGGAGTCATCTTTTTTCATAAATCACATCTTTAAAATGTGTTTTGGCTTGCTCAACAATCAAAATACTTGATGTTCTCTATGTTCTCAATGTCCTTGAAGAGGTTTAAAACATACAGTTGTGAATCAGTCAAACGACCTTAGGGCCATTGCTAAGGTTTCCTTTAATGGCGTTCAAAGGAAAGATATAATGCTGATCAACGACTGTTCAGAACTCCAATTCCAAAATGATGTCACTTCTTTAAAAATTGCAAGACAATGAATTATAGCAAATTAAACTTTGTGCTCACCTCATTCTACTCTTCCTCCTCCTGTCAGTAGGCTATTTGTACTCGTTTGCACTCGTTTCCAAAGAGTCACCTCAATAATAGCACTAAAAATAGTTGGCCGAAACAAACAGATAATTTCTATTTCCTTGGTTAGTTATAGTTATTGTTTAGGTACATATATTCCTATAAAATATTAATTTCAGTGCCTTTTTTTGTTCATGAGTCATGTGTCCAAATGTGTTTCTCTGATCGTCTTATACAGAATATGAACAGCGCTTATTTCCATATTTTCCTCATTGCTATATGTTAATTTTAACAGCCACGTTTTGTATTTTGCTTTCGATTTGAAGACTAGAGAGTATTAGAAGACTAAAGGATATTTAGAACAACATTGACGAGGGTCACAAAAGCTACAAATCTAGAAGCTTCTGGGATGTAGCAATTATAACTCCTGTCAAACTTAACTCACTTTCAACTTTAGAGAATGACCCCTGCACCCGCTATGCTGCTCAGGACAGCGACCCCCCATACTGCAGGGCATGCGGGGCTATTGTTACACCACTGTCACCAATACAGCTGTTATAAGTAATACTGGATGGTGGAGGGAAAGTTTGGGCTTAGTCTGCCAGCAGGGTATCATAGGTGGTGGTCCATTCATTACAGGGTCCCTGCCATCAGTAGGCCGGGGAAGTTTGCCCAATTTAGGTGGGTTTCCTGATGCAGACTCCTGTCATGATATACAACATCGGGCCCACTCATCGTTCAGTTTTGACAAAAGTGCATCCACTGCTTCTTCTCGTTTCCGTTTTGAAACATAAGACAACGCGACAATGCAGTATTTCAAAAGCAGATGTAACTACAAAGAGCACATTTTGATATTACATTTTTATTAGTAGACAATAGCAATCTTAAGATGCATTGCGTAGCTCCATACACACTTTGACCCCAATTCCAACACAGTCTCTGTCTCTCTCTCAGTCAGTCAGTCTCTCTCTCTAAGTCAGTCAGTCTATCTCTCTCTGTCATTCAGTCTCTCTCAGTCAGTCAGTCTCTCTCAGTCAGTCAGTCTGTCAGTCTGTCAGTCTGTCTCTCTCGGTCAGTCTGTCAGTCAGTCGGTCTCTCTCTCTCTGTCAGTCTCTCTCTGTGTCTCTTTCTGTCAGTTTGGCAGTAAGTCAGTCTCTCTCTCAGTCAGTCAGTCTCTCTCGCTTAGTCAGTCAGTCTATCTCTCTCTGTCATTCAGTCTCTCTCAGTCAGTCAGTCTCTCAGTCAGTCTCTCTCTTTCTGTAAGTCAGTCTCTCCCTTTCTGTCAGTCAGTCTCTCACAGTCTCTCTCTGTCAGTTTCTCTCAGTCAGTCAGTCTCTCTCTCAATCAGCCTGTCTCTCTCTCTCAGTCAGTCTCTCTCTCTGTCAGTCAGTCTTTCTTTGTCAGAGTCTCACTCTCTCTGTCTGTCTCTCTGTGTCAGTCAGTCTCTCTCTGTCAGACAGTCTCTCTCTCAGTCAGTCTCTCTCTCAATCAGTCTCTCCAAGTCAGTCAGTCTCTCTCTCTTAGTCAGTCTCTCTCTTAGACAGTCTCTCTCTCTGTCAGTCCCTCTCAGTCAGTCATTCTCTCTCTCTCTCAGTCAGTGACTCTCTCTGTCAGTCTCTCTCTGTCAGTAAGTCTCTCTCTGTGAGTCTCTCTCTCTGTCAGTCTCTCTGTGTCAGTCAGTCTCTCTCTCTGTTGGTCAGTCTCTCTTTCTCTATCAGTCTCTCAGTCTCTCTCTCTCTGTCAGTCAGTCTCTCTCTGTCAGTCAGTCTCTATCTCAGTCAGTCTCTCTCTCTCTCAATCAGTCTCTCTCAGTCAGTCAGTCTCTCTCTCTTAGTCAGTCTCTCTCTTAGTCAGTCTCTCTCTATGTCAGTCCCTCTCTCTGTCAGTCTCTCTCTCAGTCTCTCTCTGTCGGTCAGTCAGTCCCTCTCTCTGTCAGTCTCTCTCTCCCAGCCTCTCTCTCTCAGTGTCTCTCTCTCTCAGTCACGCAGTCTTCCAGACAGTCTCTCTCTCCCTCTGTCAGTCTCTCTCAGTCAGTCATTCTCTCTCTCTCGCAGTCAGTCAGTCTCTCTCTCTCAGTCAGTGACTCTCTGTCAGTCTCTCTCTCTGTCAGTCAGTCTCTCTCTGTGAGTCTCTCTCTCTCAGTCAGTCTCTCTCTCTGTCGGTCAGTCTCTCTTTCTTTGTCAGTCTCTTAGTCTCTCTCTGTCAGTCTCTGTCAGTCTCTGTCAGTCAGTCTCTCTCTCTCTGTCAGTCTCTCTCTCTCTCGCAGTCAGTCTCTCTCTCTCTCTCCCAGTCAGTCTCTCTCTCTCCCAGTCAGTGAGTCTCTCTCAGTCAGTCATTCTCTCTCTACCTCAGTCAGTCAGTCTGTGTCAGTCAGTCAGCCTCTCTCAGTCAGCCAGTCTCTCTCACTGTCAGTCTCTCTCTCATTCAGTCTCTCTCTCAGTCAGTCTCTCTCAGCCAGTCAGTCTTTCTTGCAGTCAATCAGTCTATCTCTCTCAGTCAGTCAGTCTCTGCCTCTCTCTCTCAGTCTCTCTGTCAGTCAGTCTCTCTCTCTGTCAGTCAGTATCTCTCTAGCTCAGTCAGTCAGTCTCTGTCAGTCAGTCAGTCACTTTCTCAGTCAGCCAGTCTCTCTCTATCTCAGTCAGTTTCTCAGCCAGTCAGTCTCTCGCTCAGTCAGTATTCAGTCTCTGAGTCAGCCAGTCAGTCTCTACTCTCTCTCCACTCTCTCTCGCTACACTCTCTCCACTCTCTCTCCACTCTCTCTCTAATCTCTCTCTCTACTCTCTCTCCACTGTCTCTCTCTCCACTCTCTCTCCACTCTCTCTCTCTCCACTCTCTCTCCACTCCCTCCCTCCACTCTCTCTACTCTTTCTCCACTCTCTCTCTACTGTCTCTCTCTCCACTCTCTCTCTACTCTCTCCCTCTCCAATCTCTCTCTCTCTCTCCACTCTCTCTCCACGGTCTCCCTCCACTCTCACTCTCCACTGTCTCTCTCCACTCTCTCTCTCTCCACTCTCTCTCCACTCTATCTCTCTCCACTCTCTCTCCACTCTCTCCCTCCACTTTCTCTACTCTTTCTCCACTCGTCTCTCTCTCCACTCTCTCTCTACTCTCTCGCTCTCCACTCTCTCTCCACCCTCTCTCCACTGTCTCCCACCACTCTCTCTCTCCACTGTCTCTCTCCACTCTCTCACCACTCTCTCTCTCTCACTCTCTCCCACTCTCTCTCACAGTGTGCGTTCCATGGGCATCCGCAGAAATGTTTCCAGGGGGGGCACATTTTTAACTTCATCACCATCCCCTTTGCACCCTTCTCCCCTCTGCCTTGCACCCTTCTCACCCTCCCCCTTGCACCCTTCTCCCCTCCCCTTGCACCCTTCTTCCCTCCCCCTTGCACCCTACTCCACCTCCGCCTTGCACCCTTTTCTACCTTGCACTATTCTCCCCTGTGCCTTGCACCATTCTCCTCTCTGCCTTGCACCCTTCTCCCCTCTGCCTTGCACCTTTCTCCCCCTCCCCATTGCACCGTCCTCTCCTCTGCCATGTACCCTTCTCCCCCTCCCCGTTGCACCATTCTCCCCTCCGCCTTGCACCCTTCTCCCCCTCCCCGTTGCACCATTCTCCCTGCTGCCTTGCATCCTTCTCCTCTCCACCTTGCACCCTTCTCCTCTCTGCCTTGCACCCTTCTCCCCTCAACCTTGCACCCTTCTCCCCTCCACCTTGCACCCTTCTCTACCTTGCACCCTTCTCCTCTCTGCCTTGCACCCTTCTCCTGCTGCCTTGCACCCTTCTCTCTACCTTGCACCCTTCTCCCCTCTCCCCTCTGCCTTGCATCCCTCTCCCCTCTGCCTTGCACCCTTCTCTTCTCTGCCTCTGCATTGCACCCTTCTCTACCTTGCACCCTTCTCCTCTCTGCCTTGCACCCTTCTCCTCTATGCCTTGCACCCTTCTTCCCTCTGCCTTGCACCCTTCTCCCCTCTGCCTTGCACCCTTCTCCCCTCTGCCTTGCACCCTACTCCACCTCCGCCTTGGCACCATTTTCTACCTTGCACTATTCTCCCCTCTGCCTTGCACCCTTCTTCCCTCTGCCTTGCACCCTTCTCCCCTCTGCTTTGCACCCTTCTCCCCTCTGCCTTGTACCCTTCTCATCTCTGCCTTGCACCCTTCTCCCCTCTGCCTTGCACCCTTCTCCCCTCTGCCTTCCACCCTTCTCCCCCTCCCCATTGCACCCTTCTCCCCTCCTCATTGCACCCTTCTCTCCTCTGCCTTGCACCGTTCTCCCCCTCCCCATTGCACCATTCTCTCCTCTGCCTTGTACCCTTCTCCCCCTCCCCGTTGCACCATTCTCCCCTCCGCCTTGCACCCTTCTCCCCCTCCCCGTTGCACCATTCTCCCCGCTGCCTTGCATCCTTCTCCTCTCCACCTTGCACCCTTCTCCTCTCTGCCTTGCACCCTTCTCCCCTCAACCTCGCACCCTTCTCCCCTCCGCCTTGCACCCTTCTCTACCTTGCACCCTTCTCCTCTCTGCCTTGCACCCTTCTCCCCGCTGCCTTGCACCCTTCTCTCTACCTTGCACCCTTCTCCCCTCTGCCTTGCACCCCTCTCCCCTCTGCCTTCCACCCTTCTCTTCTCTGCCTTGCACCCTCCTCCCCTCTGCCTTGCACCCTTCTCTACCTTGCACCCTTCTCCTCTCTGCCTTGCACCCTTCTTCCCTCTGCCTTGTACCCTTCTCCCCTCTGCCTTGCACCCTTCTCCCCTCTGCCTTGCACCCTACTCCACCTCCGCCTTGCACCCTTTTCTACCGTGCACCATTCTCCCCTCTGCCTTGCACCCTTCTTCCCTCTGCCTTGCATCCTTCTCCTCTCCACCTTGCACCCTTCTCCTCTCTGCCTTGCACCCTTCTCCCCTCAACCTTGCACCCTTCTCCCCTTCGCCTTGCACCCTTCTCTACCTTGCACCCTTCTCCTCTCTGCCTTGCACCCTTCTCCCCGCTGCCTTGCACCCTTCTCTCTACCTTGCACCCTTCTCCCCTCTGCCTTGCACCCCTCTCCCCTCTGCCTTCCACCCTTCTCTTCTCTGCCTTGCACCCTCCTCCCCTCTGCCTTGCACCCTTCTCTACCTTGCACCCTTCTCCTCTCTGCCTTGCACCCTTCTCCTCTCTGCCTTGCACCCTTCTTCCATCTGCCTTGCACCCTTCTCCCCTCTGCCTTGCACCCTTCTCCCCTCTGCCTTGCACCCTACTCCACCTCCGCCTTGCACCCTTTTCTACTGTGCACCATTCTCCCCTCTGCCTTGCACCCTTCTTCCCTCTGCCTTGCACCCTTCTCCCCTCTGCCTTGTACCCTTCTCCTCTCTGCCTTGCACCCTTCTCTTCTCTGCCTTGCACCCTTCTCCCCTCTGCCTTGCACCCTTCTCCCCTCTGCCTTCCACCCTTCTCCCCTCCCCGTTGCACCTTTCTCCCCTCTGCCTTGCACCCTTCTCCCCTCCGCCTTGCACCCTTCTCTACCTTGCACCCTTCTCCTCTCTGCCTTGCGCCCTTCTCCCTTCTGCCTTGCACCCTTCTCTCCCTCCGCCTTGTCCACTTCTCAACCTTGCACCCTTCTCCCCTCTGCCTTGCACCCTTCTCCCCTCCACCTTGCACCCTTCTCCTCTCTGCCTTGCACCCTTCTCCCCTCTGCCTTGCACCCTTCTCCCCTCTGCCTTGCACCCTTCTCCCCGCCGCCTTGCACCCTTCTCCTCTCTGCGTCGCACTCTTCCCCTCTCTACCTTGCAACCTTCTCCTCTCTGCCTTGCATACTTCTCGGCCACCCCCTTGCACCCTTCCCGCCCAATGGAGAGGGCTGCCACCTGGAACAATGGTACCATTTCAAAAGCATGATGGACTAGGGCCGGCCCTGACTGGTCCCACACCAGATGCACTGGTGATCCAGGGAGAAGAAGTGCCCCCTTTTGCCCCCCCTGCGGACGTTCATGGTGCGTTCTAACAAGAGTGCTTACCTGGGGCACCATTTTGCTGCCTCATCCCTTCTCATATGAGCATTGCCCTGGAGAATGCTGTCTCTGGGGCCCCCACCCCATCCTTGTCCTTGTCTCTTCTCAGAGGAGCAGAGCCCTGTGGGGAATGCTGTCTCTGGGGCCCCCACCCCATCGTTGTCCTTGTCTCTTCTTAGAGGAGCAGAGCCCTGTGGGCAATGCTGTCTCTGGGGCCCTCCCCCCACCCCATCCTTGTCTCTTCTTAGAGGAGCAGAGTCCTGTGGGGAAGGCTGTCTCTGGGGCTGGCCCCCCACCCCTTCCTTATCCTTGTCTCTTCTTAGAGGAGCAGAGCCCTGCGGGGAAGGCTGTCTCTGGGGCCGGCCCCCCACCCCATCCTTGTCCTTGTCTCTTCTTAGAGGAGCAGAGCCCTGTGGGGAATGCTGTCTCTGGGGCCCCCTCCCCACCCCATTCTTGTCTCTTCTTAGAGGAGCAGAGCCCTGTGGGGAATGCTGTCTCTGAGGCCCGCCCCCACCCCATCCTTGTCCTTGTCTCTTCTTAGAGGAGCAGAGCCCTGTGGGGAATGCTGTCCCTTGCCCCCCCCCCTTTTTCCAGCCGGGCTCTCACTAAAGAGAAACAATGTCAGATGATACTTTGTTTCTCTTCAGTCAGCGAGAGAGGCTCAGAGCAAGCTGCAGACAGCTGGCACCTGCTTTAGAGGGAGAGAGGCTTGCTTTAGCGCAAGCCTCTCTCACAGCTCTCTACCAAAGAGCTGAGGGGGCCCCTTCATTTACTGAAGAGAGTGGGGCCCCCCGCACCGCGGGGGCTGCGGGGGCATTTGTTACGCCCCTGTATATCAGGCTTGGTGGGTGTGGGCCGCAAATAGCATTTCCAATTGAGCAATGCGTGTGGAGGTAGTAACTCCCTCTTCCTTGAGCAAGGGAAATCTGGCAAATAAACCCACACTAGTCCTTGAGAAAGGAGGAATGTTTCCTGCCTTTGGGCAATGCTTTGGTAAAGTACGCCCCAGCCCATAGGCAAGTGGAGTGGGTAGAAATATGCCCATTGCCAGGGCTGGCGTTATAGCTGTTGGCACCCGGTGCGACAATAATTCCACCCCCCCCCCCCAGCCATGACCACCTCCTCAGATTCCCTCATGACCACTGGGCAAAAGTTCCCCTCATCTCTTAATAACCCTTCTCTCACATACATTTAATTTCTTTTAAAGCACTGGTAAAGGCTGATTTTACTAATAAGAATGCACATCTACCCAAACAATCACTTTTCAGCAACATTAGGAATAGATAATAAAAGACTGGTTGAAAAACAAAATGTCCTAACCTATTGTATGCAGTTTGCATACAGCTCTTTGATGACAATTCGTAACAGTCACTGTTCTATATTAGGGTTGTATCTTATGAACTGCGGTAACAAAAGGATCTCTGTGACAAAAGCAGTAATTCACTCAGCTATCCACATAAAATACAGATATGTGATCTGTACAGTATGTGTTATTTGCAGCAGGCATATTAACCCTCTGTTCTACTTATGGCGATTCAAAACTGCCCGTAGAGAAAACTCTGAACTCTCTCTCTAGCAGGAACTTTAACCACACGAGTTATCTTGACATTTTTAATGCTGCCTGAAAACTGGTTGCACAAGGAACTCTGCTGAAGATGTTTTTAAACTGTAAGTTATTACTAAACACAACACAACCTCTGAGGCCAGCGTCCTCCTCCCCGGGTCACCGCCCAGTGTGGCCGCACCAGTCACACTGCCCTAAAGCCAGCCCTGCTCATACCCACCTTTGAGAAGTCAGATGACAAAAAATACTCTGGGTCTCATTTATGGGCACCTTTACGCTGCTGGGACGTCACTTTGTGACGGTATGTTGGCGCAATGTTCCCCGGCATATTTACAAGGCCACATAATACCACTTTACGTGTCTTTTCATGGCCTTGTAAATATGTGCCCCTTTTACGCAGAACACTGTATGAAAGGGGCGTTGCATGAGTGTGACTCTGGGTGTTCCCATGCAACACCCATGGAATCTGAAGCATTCCCAGATTTATAAGAAATGGTAAACCTGGGAATGTGTCAGAATCTAATGCCACCACAGAGGGAGGTGTAAAGAGGAAAACATTTTCATTTCTCCTCGTTTTGTCATCATTTTTCTATGTGTGCTGAATTCTGCAGCATGCATAGAAAGAGGAAATCACCTGAATTGATTGAGTTTGTGCAGGAAGGTGTCCCTTCCAGCACAAAATCAATCAGGTAAGCAATGCAGGCACCTTTGCACCATGTGCAAGGAGGCCTGCATTTGCGCCTGTTAGCCCATTGTGTGCCAGTGCAGGGGAAAAGGACAGGAATACAGTGTATCTGCGTGGTAGTGAGAAATGTCCTCCACTAGCATGTCATGATGGTAGGGAGGTAGAGGTAAAGCCCCTTCATTTGGGTAAGGCAGAGGGAGGTGATAGCATCCCCCTGCCATGAAACAAGGCGGGGGAATATAACCTCACCCACGCTTATGCAAGACAGAGATGAGAATACAATCCTGGCAGGTGGGCAAGATATCGGCATGAAGAAATCTTCTACCCGGCCCTTTGGCATGGCAGGGGAGTAATGTGCCCAAACTATCCTTAGACAAAATGGGTGTGAAGCTAACCTAATGTTAGGCCATGCGGCCAAACCTGCTGCATAAAACAAAAGACTGTGCTGCATTCTTTTTTTACACAGGATCTGGATGCAATACAGCATTAAAAAGTGATTAACAATCTATAGTAGGGTAAGTTATAACTACCTTTATTCAGAAGAAATTCCAAAATATGTAAAGAAGTACATAATCGTTCTGACGCGAAATCCAAACTCAACTAGAACTCCCAATTTACCTAGGCAGCTGCTTTTTAAAAGCTCTGGTTTGCTTTAATGTTTCTAATGTCTATTACATGATGAATTTTGGTGAACTTAAATTTCAGGCTATAAATACTTGGGGGCTCATTCATGAGCCCTTGCAACACTTTTGCGCTGCTGGTGCATCACTTTTTGTGGCGCACCGGAGGCGTAAAAAATGCACCATGTTGCGCCTTATTTACAAAGTGATACTTCTAGGCAGATGCATCACTTTATAAACCGCTGCGCTACATTATACCTACTTCAAGTATAATGTATGCTGGGTAGGCGTTCCTCCGCATCCAAGCCTCAGAGAAGTGGCGCAATGAAATCTACTGCTTCAATATCTTATGCTTGCCTCACAGCAGACAAGACTGACGCAGGCACTTTCACATGGTGCTAGCCCCATGTGAAAGGGCACATTGTTGGAGTTGTGTCTGTTTGCGTCTGACTTATCTGTCATTCCTTGCGACATGATGTAACATACAGTAAATATAACGCATCCATCATGCCGCAAGGAGGGCGGACTTAGAAGTGATGAATCTCTGTTTTCATACAGTGATGTGTTACTTCTCATAAATAAGGAACTTGGGGCCAGAAGAAGGTCGGCAAATGCCGGTCGGTAACGGCTGATTTCGGCCGTTACCGACTGGTATTTGCAAATGGAGATGTAGGGGCCTTCAAATATACAGAATCTGTAAATTTACCGATTCGGGAAATTTACCGATTCTGTAAAATACCGAATCAGTAAATATACCGAATCGGTAAATCCAGATGTAGGTGGCACTGAAAACAGTGCCACAGGGCATTACCGCTTCGTTATTTACCATGTAATTCTATTGCATGGTAAATAACGAATACCTGTGTACATGCACATCTGTGCATGTACACCTGTGCCTTAGGGCATGTATGTGTGCCACATGGCACACAAGCCTAAATCAGGGATGCAACAGGGTGTCAAATTGACACCCTGTCACCCTTGCAAAATCCGTAATTTTACTGAATCGGTATTTACCGATTCAGCTGTAAATACCGATTCAGTAATTACTGAATCATACAGATTCGGTAAAAATTATCGAATTTTTACCTACATCTGATTTACTGAATCTAGAATACCGAATCGGTAAAATTCGGTATTCTAGAGTCGGTAAATCAGATTTACCTACATCTGGGCCTTGGAGCGCTTGCTTGTCATTCATATTTGCACAGGAATGAATGGTTGTTATGTTTAGGATTTACAACATGTGCGTTAAGATTATGAAGTTGATGTATGAATTTTTATACATCTTTTACTAACTGCGGGAAGATATTTATTGATTATTATCAAATGAATGCATATGAATACTTCACAGTCTTTCCATGCATATCGTTGGCCATCCTTCTATTGACCTACTGTGCCATATTTCTCTAGGATTCAAGCATTGGTCTATTCTGACTCTCAGTAATGTAGCACAATGCAAACATATACTATCCAGCATTCTGAAAACTCAGGAAAGAAAACAACTCTGTATTAAGCAGAGAATAGTTGGGTGGAAATATGTGACTTATAACTCACAAAAAAGACAGTGAATTTAGAAATTGTGAAAGAATAAGTATTTCAATAAAATGGAAATAGAATTGGCTAACAGTAAGCTGCACATCGAAAAAGTGTGTGAATATAAGCACTTTTATAACACATAACAGCTGTACCAAGGTGGCTCGCAGCCTTTTTCTGGGTGAAACAATTAAAGTGGGATTAATGGGTAATATGAGACCTGCTACTAATTTACAGTTTTAAAAAATGAATTAAAACAAGGGCTGGAGAAAAAAGACATTCACGGACTCCTGAGGCTCACCTGCTGTCTTCGCCTCCCCCGACTGCTTTGCTGCCTGCTTCCACGTCCCGAGCCCTCCCGCCGCCGCATCAGCAAAACCTGCGGCCGCTGTTGGAGGGACTCGGTTACCCAGGGGGCAGTGCACCGGCGCTCCACTTGCGCGTCACCATTCTGCGCCTGGAGGCGCTACAAAGATGCTGCTCGTCCGCAACGCGGGACGCGAGCGGGACGCCCGGACGAAGCCCAGACCAAGGGCGGGCCCGTCTAAGCCCGTCCAAGCCCATCCAGGAGCGGACCGGCCCACCCCCCCTAACAGCTGCTGCATTTGTAGTAAGGATTTCTACCTATAAGCTGTAAGCTCTCCACTAACATTTGACTGTGTTTTTTGTCCCATTGCAAACGTTGGTCTCCTGAAGTTAACACCGGACTACTGCCTCTAGAGGCATTCATAGTAGGATCACAAGCTTGCACTAACTGGCATGTCGAGCAAGGGATCCACCAACCTATCAACCCCGCTTGGGAGAGCAAATGTGATAGGGCCACTTGATGCCTATCTAACAAAGAGGGTTGCAGCCATAGAGCATGAGATCTCCCTAGTTGAAAAGCGTCTATCATTCGGTTCGCAAAAAAGCAAGCTGTCCTCAAAAGAAACCAGTATTGCATTATCACTTTCACCTACACAAACTGCGCAGATAGACAAAACAGTAGACATAGATGTTCCGCTTATATTTCAAGAATACTTGTCTGAACACATCATAGCGAATAGCCCTTCCCCCAGTATGGTCCCCCTAGAACTTTCTTCAGTCCTCTCCTCAGAAGAATCCTCTTTAATGCAATTGCCGCTACCAACTCCTAAAGGCAATACAGATAAATTAATAACAGGTAATCCGCCCACAACAGTTCACTTAAAGAGGAAAAGGGGACCGCCCTTGAAGGGGAGAACCTCGAAATCTCCTAGACTTTCTAGTAAATCCTTCCCACGAAAGTCTCTATCGAACAATTCCAGGAAAAACCAGCAAAGTGCCGAGAACTCAAAAATCCTAATTCCCCCCGTACAAGTAGATGGCGTATTTCCATGCACCGTGGAAAACATAGAGCACCTTATGAAATCACAAATTTTGGCTCTACTAGAGAGGGTGAAAAAACTAGGTAATGATTTGTCCAATTTAACAGAACTAACAAATGAAAATACCAAACTTTTGAAAGATCTGGCATCTCACATAAAACCTGATCGCACTAAACAACCCGCGACTATAGAAGCCCAGAATCTCCACACCATGGCTCCATCGACACGCACTCACAAGGTACACTCGGCGTCACATCTTAATGCAAAAGAAAATCTTCCCACTAAGAGGACTAAGGAAGCTGTTCCATCCAAACAAGCCAGGACCGACCTACCAAAATCAGTACCAGAGGCCAAAATCTCCATTCCCATAGGGGCCGGGGGGTCGAATACAACTGGGGAAAAAGATAAGAACACCCTCAACATTGCCCACAAAAACATTCCGCCTCAAAGACCTGAACCAACAAGAGATCTGAATAATGCTAGACGCCCTCAGAGAAAAAATCACAATACTCAGCACCACATAAATCTACCACCTGATTCGGCTCCCTTTGTAATCATACTTACAGGTGTTCCTGAGCTCCTAGAAGGTAGACGGGAAGGCTACTTTGATCTAAAAAACAAGGTAACCCATTGGCTTAGAAATAATAGACCACTGCCGCCCCACCTTAACGGAGAGATAACGAACATAAGGAGACTAGGCTGGGTAGGACAAAGGCCCAAAGACATATCAGGGGATGTGATTGCCATCAATTTCAGGGACCACAGGGTGGTTACTCATATTGCTGACTGGTACGACACTCACGGAGCAAATGGTATCACCACAAGGGACTTGAGTTATTTCTATCCCCAGTCATTAGTAGCACCACCGTATGATGGAAACCCTTTTAACAACCCTCCTGAATGCCCCCACGTTCCCTCTTTACTGAACATGAATGTAGGGCCTAGGAGACCTCTGTGGCAATACCCGAGGGACAACTCAAGATTGAGACCGCCCAACAGATATCCCAGCGTTTGGGGGGGGCACATGGATTTTGCTCCGCGCCCTTCGTACGTACCACAATGGCAAATCCCTTTAGTTAATAGATATGATGTCCTGTCAGGCCTAGCAGACCTGGACTGACAGGCAAGGCACTTTGAGCAGGAGGAGCTACTCTCACCAATTAAGACATTCCCAATAATCCATTATAATAAACAAGTAGAACAGTCAGTAATGAATAACAGTGTTACCCTCGGGTCATTGGGAATCATGATAGAGATACCTGGAGTGTCAGTGTCACAATTAGCTTGGGATCATAAGGAGACTATTGACTTAGATCAAGACCCCCAATTGTCATTTCCAGAAGAATTTCACCCGACTTCCCCTCTTAAACAGAACTCGCAGCATACCCCTCCCTCACCCATCGCAAATACTAGTGGGAACCTCGGACCCACTTGCGATGGACTTGGTAATCACCCACACACATTGCTCTCTTGGAATGTAGCGGGCTTGGCAAGTAAAATTGTTCTTAACACGTGGTTGGACGCCATTCGAAAGCATAGCATTCTTTGCTTACAAGAGACCGGCTCTGAATGAGTGAATGAACTCCGATTTATAGAGCGCACATAGCTGCCCTGAGGCGTCCAAGCGCTAAGCATACCATCTGAGGTTTGGGTTCAAAGAGGCAGGTTCAGCTTCATCATTGAGTAGTGAATAGGAGCGTTTTCAGCTGTTTGCGAAAGGAGAGAATATTAGGATTAGATCTAAGATGCTGGGGCAGAGCGTTCCATCTCTTAGCTACATTGTGGGAGAAAGAGCGGCCTCCTGACCTTGATTTCTTTATTGGCGGCACAATGGCTAGATTTGCAGAGGTGGAGCGCAACTGTCTTGTGGGGAGGTAAGGTGTAATGAGAGGGAGATTAATTGCCGGGCCTGTAGACCAGAAGGTCTGGTGGGCAATACAGAGTGATTTAAAGTTTACTCTTTCCTTTATAGGGAGCCAGTGCAGTGTCTTCAATCCAGGTTTTGCTGATGATCTGCGGGGGAGTTGTAAGAGCGTTCTGGCTGCGCAATTCTGTATTAATTGCAGTTTGCGCAGGGTGAAATCAGGGGCTCCAAGATACAAAGCATTTCCGTAGTCCAGTCGCGATTGAATCAGGCCCAGAACCACGGTTTTTCTTGCTTCAAAGGGGAGAAGAGGCAAGATCTTCCTGATAACTCTCAGGATGCCGAAGCAGGTGGCTGAAAGCTTTGTTGCCTGTTGATCGAACGACAGGGATCTGTCAAGCCAAACACCCAAGCTCTTGATGGCGTTTTTGGGAACAGGGGCGGGTCCCAAGCTGGGAGGCCAGAGAGTGTCTATGGTAGATGGTACGGTATGACCCAAGAGCATGAGCTCAGTCTTGTCTCCATTAAGTTTGAGACAAGACTTGGTCATCCAGCTCTTGACCATCTCCATGCAGCCAGCGAGATCTACATTGGCTGAGGGTCTGCCTGTGCCAGGGAGACCACCAGCTGGGTATCGTCCGCATAGGTAACGATCTTAAAACCAAATGGGCGGACGATCTCAGCCAGTGGCCTCATGTAGACGTTAAATAACGTCGGGCTTAACGATGATCTCTGCGGGACTCCACACCTCAGAGACTTGCTGGAGGAGGTGACATTCCCTTCATACACCTGGAAGGATCTTTCACTCAGGTAGGACCTGAACCACTCCAGGGCTTTGTCAGATATTCCGGTGTCCAGGAGGCGCTGCAGGAGGATGCCGTGGTTCACGGTATCAAATGCCGCGCTCAGATCGAGGAGGATGATTGCCACCGATCCTCCCCGATCTAAGATTCTCCTGGACTCCTCTGTGACTGCCAGCAAAGCCGTCTCGGTCCCATGCTTGGGACGGAAGCCAGTCTGGGAGGGATCGAGCAGATGGTGTTGCTCGAGAAAAGTTGTTAATATGCTGTTTATGTGTTTCTCCAAGATTTTGGCTGCCCAAGGCAACAAGGAGATCGGGCGGAAGTTGTTAAGGTTCTTGGTATCAAGGTTGGGTTTTTTAACCAGAGCCCTTACCATGGCCTGCTTCCACATTCCTGGTACTGTGCTGGTAGAGATCGAGGTATTGAGTACTCTAAGCAGTGTGGGAAGAATGGTTTGAGTGGCAGAGACCAGGACGTGTGGGGGTGCTGGGTCTCTGGGGGAACCCGACTTCACTTGGTGCATGAGGGAGGTGAGGAGATCTACCTGTGTCTCGGGGAATTCCGCCAGCACCGGAGGGTGGTTGGATGTATGTTCTAGAGGGGGACATGGCGCTGCTTTAGTCGGAGCGGTCTGTTCTGTGAATGGAAAGGAGGAGTAAATAAGATTGATTTTCTGGGAAAAGAAGTTGGCCAGATCTTCGCAACGTAGCTGAGGATTCTCAGTTATAGGAGGGGGTGTGGGGAGGGTGGTGAGGCTTTTTACTATTTTGTAGATCTCTTTCGAGCTGGAGCTGGCCTCTGCGATCTGGTTTGAGTAGTATAGAGATTGCGCACTTTTTATGTCTTTTTTGTATGACCTGATGGCGTCTCTATAGATAGTTTTGTCTGCTTCCGCATATTCCAGACGCCATTTGCGTTCCAGTCTCTTGCAAAAGCGCTTTTTCTCCCATAGCTCAGAGGAGTACCAGGGAGCTGAGATTCTGGATCTTTTAAAGACTGTTTTCTTTGGGGGGAACGTGGTGTTGAGAGAGTTCTGTATCCATTCATTGAAGGATTCATTGGCCTGTGAGGTGGTCTGACCGATTAGGGGAATCGTATTTTGCAGTTCCAGGGTCCACTGGGCCAGTGGTATTTTAGACCAGTTTCGGGTTTCTTGGACAGTAGGTGTAGAGGGTGTAGATTTTTCAGTTGTCCAGAGCAACGGGACTAAGGCATGGTCTGTCCAAGGAAGCGTTATAGGGGGACAGGCCTTTAAATGTGGGCAGTTGCTGAAAACAGGATCCAGCAAGTGGCCTTTCGCGTGCGTAGGAGATGAGACCAGCTGGAGCAGCTGCAGAGCGGATAGGTCCCCGCTTAGTTTGTTGGCAATGGAGTTGTTGGGGTCATCGAAGTGTATATTGAGATCACCCAATAACGTGAAGTTGGAGGGCGATAGGGCCAAATCGGCGACTAACGGGGGAAGAGAATCGTAGAACTGTTTAGGGGTGCCTGGTGGGCGGTATATAAGTGCTCCGGAGAAACTTATATTAGGGGAAAATTCCTGGGTGAACGACATACTTTCGCACTCCGGAAAAGGGTTGGGGGTGCAGCGACAGGTATAACAGTCTCTGAAGATTATGGCTAAACCACCCCATCTTTCACCTTCCCGGTCCTGTCTTATGATTTGGTATTCCTGCCCCAGGATTTGAACCAACTCAGGATCGGAGTGAGGGGTTAGCCATGTCTCCGTTAAAAAGAGAGCGTCTGGTTTTTGTTCGTCAATTAACAAAGAAAGCTCTGTGCAGTGCCTTGAAAGAGACCTGCAATTCAACAAAAACAGTCTGAGCGTTTGTTGATTAGACGTGTGGGGTTTAGGCTTGAGGTGGGTCTTGCAATCATTGCATTGAGGGGGTAGGTCGAGTGGGCCGTATTTATGAGCACAGGTCAGAGTTACCTGGGAGTTGAAGGTGCGGAGTTCCTCGGAGGTGTAATGCCGAGTTTGCGTGACGGGAAATGAAGGGGTTGTGGCCCCTGGTCCCGGCCCGTCGCGGACGGGCGCAGACGGGCTTGCCTTAGGAGCGCCTTCGGCGCGCAAACGGCGCGCCTGCTGCGCTCGTCCGCTGCGCTTGCGTGGAAAGCACATTTGGGGAGAGAGAAAGTGGGCGTGGCCGGACGTGTGGGCGTGGCCTCGCGTTCGAAGCAATGGCGGCCCTGGGAACTTGCCCCCGGTGCAGCGCTCGATCCGCTGACAGTGGGAAGCCTGGGAAGGTGCTCAAGACAGAGGAGAGCTCTGTTTAAGGTGCAGGTGATTTTAAAAGTTGCTAAACACAAAATACTACAGTTTTAAAAAACGAGTGAACAAGCCTCCGGCTTCCGCCTCAGAGGTAAACAATCCTAATGAAAGCGCTATCAATCAGCGCTTCTTATAGGTCTAGAAAGTGGGCGTGGCCTGACGTGTGGGCGTGGCCTCGCGTTCGAAGCGATGGCGGCCCTGGGAACTTGCCCCCGGTGCAGCGCTCGATCCGCTGACAGTGGGAAGCCTGGGAAGGTGCTCAAGACAGAGGAGAGCTCTGTTTAAGGTGCAGGTGATTTTAAAAGTTGCTAAACACAAAATACTACAGTTTTAAAAAACGAGTGAACAAGCCTCCGGCTTCCGCCTCAGAGGTAAACAATCCTAATGAAAGCGCTATCAATCAGCGCTTCTTATAGGTCTAGAAAGTGGGCGTGGCCTGGCGTGTGGGCGTGGCCTCGCGTTCGAAGCGATGGCGGCCCTGGGAACTTGCCCCCGGTGCAGCGCTCGATCCGCTGACAGTGGGAAGCCTGGGAAGGTGCTCAAGACAGAGGAGAGCTCTGTTTAAGGTGCAGGTGATTTTAAAAGTTGCTAAACACAAAATACTACAGTTTTAAAAAACGAGTGAACAAGCCTCCGGCTTCCGCCACAGAGGTAAACAATCCTAATGAAAGCGCTATCAATCAGCGCTTCTTATGGGTCTAGAAAGTGGGCGTGGCCTGACGTGTGGGCGTGGCCTCGCGTTCGAAGCGATGGCGGCCCTGGGAACTTGCCCCCGGTGCAGCGCTCGATCCGCTGACAGTGGGAAGCCTGGGAAGGTGCTCAAGACAGAGGAGAGCTCTGTTTAAGGTGCAGGTGATTTTAAAAGTTGCTAAACACAAAATACTACAGTTTTAAAAAACGAGTGAACAAGCCTCCGGCTTCTGCCTCAGAGGTAAACAATCCTAATGAAAGCGCTATCAATCAGTGCTTCTTATAGGTCTAGAAAGTGGGCGTGGCCTGACGTGTGGGCGTGGCCTCGCGTTCGAAGCGATGGCGGCCCTGGGAACTTGCCCCCGGTGCAGCGCTCGATCCGCTGACAGTGGGAAGCCTAGGAAGTTGCTCAAGACAGAGGAGAGCTCTGTTTAAGGTGCAGGTGATTTTAAAAGTTGCTAAACACAAAATACTACAGTTTTAAAAAACGAGTGAACAAGCCTCCGGCTTCTGCCTCAGAGGTAAACAATCCTAATGAAAGCGCTATCAATCAGCGCTTCTTATAGGTCTAGAAAGTGGGCGTGGCCTGACGTGTGGGCGTGGCCTCGCGTTCGAAGCGATGGCGGCCCTGGGAACTTGCCCCCGGTGCAGCGCTCGATCCGCTGACAGTGGGAAGCCTGGGAAGGTGCTCAAGACAGAGGAGAGCTCTGTTTAAGGTGCAGGTGATTTTAAAAGTTGCTAAACACAAAATACTACAGTTTTAAAAAACGAGTGAACAAGCCTCCGGCTTCCGCCTCAGAGGTAAACAATCCTAATGAAAGCGCTATCAATCAGCGCTTCTTATAGGTCTAGAAAGTGGGCGTGGCCTGACGTGTGGGCGTGGCCTCGCGTTCGAAGCGATGGCGGCCCTGGGAACTTGCCCCCGGTGCAGCGCTCGATCCGCTGACAGTGGGAAGCCTGGGAAGGTGCTCAAGACAGAGGAGAGCTCTGTTTAAGGTGCAGGTGATTTTAAAAGTTGCTAAACACAAAATACTACAGTTTTAAAAAACGAGTGAACAAGCCTCCGGCTTCTGCCTCAGAGGTAAACAATCCTAATGAAAGCGCTATCAATCAGCGCTTCTTATAGGTCTAGAAAGTGGGCGTGGCCTGACGTGTGGGCGTGGCCTCGCGTTCGAAGCGATGGCGGCCATGGGAACTTGCCCCCGGTGCAGCGCTCGATCCGCTGACAGTGGGAAGCCTGGGAAGGTGCTCAAGACAGAGGAGAGCTCTGTTTAAGGTGCAGGTGATTTTAAAAGTTGCTAAACACAAAATACTACAGTTTTAAAAAACGAGTGAACCAGCCTCCGGCTTCCGCCTCAGAGGTAAACAATCCTAATGAAAGCGCTATCAATCAGTGCTTCTTATAGGTCTAGAAAGTGGGCGTGGCCTGACGTGTGGGCGTGGCCTCGCGTTCGAAGCGATGGCGGCCCTGGGAACTTGCCCCCGGTGCAGCGCTCGATCCGCTGACAGTGGGAAGCCTGGGAAGGTGCTCAAGACAGAGGAGAGCTCTGTTTAAGGTGCAGGTGATTTTAAAAGTTGCTAAACACAAAATACTACAGTTTTAAAAAACGAGTGAACAAGCCTCTGGCTTCTGCCTCAGAGGTAAACAATCCTAATGAAAGCGCTATCAATCAGCGCTTCTTATAGGTCTAGAAAGTGGGCGTGGCCTGACGTGTGGGCGTGGCCTCGCGTTCGAAGCGATGGCGGCCCTGGGAACTTGCCCCCGGTGCAGCGCTCGATCCGCTGACAGTGGGAAGCCTGGGAAGGTGCTCAAGACAGAGGAGAGCTCTGTTTAAGGTGCAGGTGATTTTAAAAGTTGCTAAACACAAAATACTACAGTTTTAAAAAACGAGTGAACAAGCCTCCGGCTTCTGCCTCAGAGGTAAACAATCCTAATGAAAGCGCTATCAATCAGCGCTTCTTATAGGTCTAGAAAGTGGGCGTGGCCTGACGTGTGGGCGTGGCCTCGCGTTCGAAGCGATTGCGGCCCTGGGAACTTGCCCCCGGTGCAGCGCTCGATCCGCTGACAGTGGGAAGCCTGGGAAGGTGCTCAAGACAGAGGAGAGCTCTGTTTAAGGTGCAGGTGATTTTAAAAGTTGCTAAACACAAAATACTACAGTTTTAAAAAACGAGTGAACAAGCCTCCGGCTTCCGCCTCAGAGGTAAACAATCTATATCATTGGTTATCAAACTTTCCACTCCCCAGCCACCCCTTCGACGCAGGGTCGTAATAAGGGGGGTCTTTGTATTTATGTATCAACAACGGGGGATGTCAAAGTGCACAAGTTTCAGTCAAATCTGTATTACCAAATCCTAACCTTTAAATGGGGCTCTTTGCATAATATCATCTTAGTGAATTTTTATAATAACATACCGAGCACCGAGATGGAGCCCATTATGGCAAAAATCCTGAGTTCCATTAATAAGTTAGGTGAAGAAGTTATAGGGGAAAAATTGATTATTTGGGTGGGGTATTTTAACTGTACCACCTGCCCGAATCATGAACTAGGTTTGTGCGGCCTGGCAGATTATGGGGAGGATGGTCCCACACACTTCATCAATACCAAGATGGGGAGCCTCCTTAACGACATCGTCTTTCACTTTGACCTGTCATTTATTAACCAGGTATGTTTACCACCTGTCCCTTTCGAGCCAACCTTTAATGGCCGTGGCTGTAATTCTACGATAGATTTTGCCCTAATTTCCCCTATTACACCTGGGCTTATAACCCACTGGGAAACGGGGAAAGTCCCGCTGAGTGACCATTACCCGCTAATCTTTAACGTAAATGTGTTGGGGCTACAAAGTAAAAAACCTACTACCTGTGTTTACCCGCCCCAAATTAACCTCACCAAAGAAAACGGCTATGTTGTTAAATGGGAAAAGATTCAACCCCTAGGCTTTCTCCAAAATCTAGTTTCATCGTGTGCAGCCGACATCTCAGCATGCCTCGAAGAAAATAATAACCCAAAGGAGGTAATGGCTGCCTTTTCCAATATTCAACACAACATTAAAAACCTTTTGGTCCGAGCACCCAAAGGGAATACCAAGAAATCTCCAGGGTGGTTCGATAGCAAATGAACTGCCGCTCTGAAAGAGCTAAAAAGGGCCCTGTGCCTAACACCTAAAAACTTAGATCTCATTCGCCAGACTAGGAGATTATATAAAACAGCAATTAAAGATAGGAAAGCAAAACTGAAAAGTGAGGCTTGGGAGTCTTTAATTGAGGCATCCAGACAGAGAAATAGCTCTGCCTTCTGGAAGGTGGTTAAATCTTCGTATAAATCGAATAATAACAACGAGAATACCATGGATGTAGCCATAGATGGTGACACTTGGGTAAACCATTTCAAATTACTGTACAACCCCCCCCCCCCACCCCCCGGTGTAAGCTTATCCACTCAAGGGGTATGTCCCCGACCATCTCCACCAAGGGCATCCCTTAATAATCCTGGTGTCCTTTCTCACCCTAGCCCATTTCCCATAGACATAATGTTTACCTATCAGGAAGTATACGATGCCATCAGGGAAAGCGCATCTGGTAAAGCGCCCGGACCGGATTGCACTCCGGTGGACGTCTACAAATCAGAACTTGATTTTTGGGCCCCTTTGCTTACCAACATTTTAAACAAAGGAAATCAGTGCGGGTTCATCTCTACCTGGCCAGACGCCATTGTCGTGCCCATTTTCAAAAAAGGTAACAGAGATGATCCAACCTGTTACAGGCCAATATCCCTGCTAGACAGTCAGATGAAGGTGGCTGGAAGGATAATTTTAAAAAGAATTCAACTTTGGGAGGAAAACCAACAAGTGGTATCAAACCTCCAATATGGGTTTAGAAAGGGAATAGGGACGACAGAACAATGCCTAAATTTGTCCCTTCTTATTTCTAAAGACATTCAGGTCAAACACGGAACACTTTTTATTACTTTCATTGATCTTAGTTCCGCATTTGATTGCGTTGATCATGGCTTCCTTTGGACTACACTGCAGGACATTGGTATTGACGACCGTATAATCACCTTTATTAAAGAACTCTATAAAGATGCGGGGCCAGAGTGAGGTACGGTCAACAGGGGGAATGTTCAGACAAATTTCCCATTTCTAGAGGGGTCAGACAAGGTTGCATATTGGCACCATTGTTATTTACTTTATATATTAATTCTATTGGCCAGCACCTGTCAACCTTCCCCAATGATTATCCTACTGTTAATGGTTCTCCGGTGCCTATCTTACTATATGCCGATGACGCGGCTCTAATGTCCAGGACTAGAATTGTCTTACAGCGTGCTGTAGATAAGTTCACAAGTTACATGAGGGATAGAGATTTAAAAATCAACATCTCAAAAACGTATACTATGCCCTGTGCACCAAAGACTAATAGGGCCCCTTGCACCATATTCCTGGATAATCAAAGAATAGCAACAACAGACAGATTCTGTTACCTGGGAATTTTGTTTGACAGGCGGGGCCGCTGACAGGCCGCCATAGCAGCCCGGAAATTGGCCTATAGTCGAACCCTAGGTGCCTTGCGTTCCTTCTCTGACAAAATTGGGGGCAAACCAGTTAAGGAATTAATCTAGGTTTATAGAGCGAAGTGTGTATCCACAGCTACTTATGGAGCAGGGTTATGGGGTATTGAGAAAGATCATTCCCTACAGAGCTGTGAAAACCAATTCATTTGCCATTTATTAGGAATTCCAAAAACTACTTCTACATACATGTCACATATAGAGGTAGGAGTTACCTATATTAGCGACACTATTAAGATGTCCCCCATCCTGCTTTGGCACAAGGTATGGGCCACACAGGAAGCCACCCTTAACAGAGATCTTATTAAAGACTGCTTAGCACTTGACGGGGTAGGAAACATCAAATGGTTATCCTATGTAAGAACTCTATTTATTGAACTAGGTCATCCTGAGTTCTTCGATAACCCTAGCACCCTTGAAGGGGTACCCAGATCAGCACTGAAAAAGATGATGACCATCCATTTAGATACCATCAGATGGAACAGTGAAAAATCGTAAAGTACAGTGCTCAGTTACCAGGAAATTACTCCGAAGGAGGGACTTCAACCTTACCTAGCCCTGGTACAGATCCCCTACCCCAGAATGTTGCTGTCTCGCTTACGTTTGGGGTCCTTTTTTCGAATGGTCACATTCCCTACTTGCAACGATTGGTCTACTACCAAACTGAAATGTCCTTGTGACAGCTCCTCACTCCAATCAAACATCCACATTATGTTTTTCTGCAAGTTTTACACGAGCCCCAGGAAACAATTTTTAATTCCTTTCCT
The DNA here is from genome assembly GCF_964263255.1 of Lissotriton vulgaris. Lineage (NCBI taxonomy): Eukaryota > Metazoa > Chordata > Amphibia > Caudata > Salamandridae > Lissotriton > Lissotriton vulgaris. The sequence continues at coordinate 507,457,257 of NC_141694.1, forward strand.
TAGGCGCTGGGGGATTTGCAAATGCAGATCTGCATACATGAAAATGTTACAACTAGATGATAACCACGTAGTTTACGCTGTTTCATGCTTTTTAAAATCTGTTGTAAACTGGAGAAAATCTATGTATTAAGCCATTCTTTTCTACCCGGGATTGATGATGGTTTTTTTTTTCAATGAAATGCTCGTTTTTAGTTGTTTTTAGTTGTTTTTTTAAAGAATCTTTACGAAAAAGATCTTTTAATGATCGAACAAGCCATCTTTGCACTGTATTGATTGATACTAGGATACGTCAAATGTTTTTTAATGTATATATGGATGTGTAAATGCTTTTATGATTTTAATCTAAAATCGAATAAAGCTTGTTTTGATTTGATTTGAATTAAAACAAAACACTATCTAACATACATGCCATTACTCTTCAGATGGAACATACAAACATGACCTAAAGATACATCTTTGAAAACATTTATTAACAGCGAGTCAGTAAAGATGAAGACATTTTTTGAGGAAATTATTGTTTCTAAGAAAAATTCAGAAGGATGAAGTCAGATGGATAATGGAATAGAATTAGTGTCGATTTAAAAAGCAATAGTTGGTTGGCATGCACGAAATCAACCTTCTATAAATGCTTTCGTTTCTCAGAATATTTTATCAAAAATGTTCCTATTTAGGGTAATCTCCTCCAAACTGAAATATACAATATTGGGACGAGGGAACATTGTTTATTGGGAAAAAAACAATGTACTAACAACCACAACCAATTTCCGCAGAAACCTTGTGACAAAAGGTTCAACTAAAGTATGGCACAGCAGATTGAAAGGTTTTAGTAAGAAAATAAATTCAAGGATAAAGTAGGTTTTGTCAGTGGGTAGATTGACCCCAATTGTTTGGACGATTACAACATGGATACTTCTGCCAGTAAGAATGCTCCCAGTCTGATACTCAGTTCGTGCACAGAAAATTAATTAGCATGATGATCAGTGGCGCATATAGTAGAGAAGCCCAAGACCCAGAGCTGGAAAGCACACTCTGTTTCGGCTGCTGAGCTATGCACTACATCCCTGCTACCTTTTGTCTGAGACATAGACGATTTACAATTGGGCAAGATCACCATAGGCAGATTGGCAATAATTCCAGGCTTGCCCCTCAGATCCCAGGTGCCAACTTCTTGCTCCGCTCGAACTTCTCTTGTCTCTCAATTTTGCAGGCCTGAAGACACCACAAAGTGATCTTTACAAGATCCAAAGCAATTGCTATGTCAATGAACATAGGGGCATATTATCAAGGGGGTTTATCTCCGCTTTTTTGGCTTTAAAAGCCAAGAAAGCGGAGATAAAATTATCTCCCTATTACCAAGCTGTCGCTAACACCAGTTAGCGACAGCTAGTAGGAGATAGCGACCAACTTGGGCCCCACTTTGCATGTCAGTGATATTTATCACTAATGAGATGCAAAGTGGGCGTGCCAAGATGTTAGAGACTGAAAACAGTCTCTAACATCGCTATCTCCTATTACCAACTTTTGGAGATATTCGCGCTAAGCGGGAATATCTCCAAAAGCTAACACCTGCCCTGAGCAGTTCTTAGCCATGTTATCCAATGGGAGGTGGATAACATGGCTAAGAGCATTTGCTCGATAATGCATGAATATCGCTGACTTTTCAGCGATATTCATGCATTTCGGCCGTTTTTTATCGCATTTGCGATAAACCTTGTTAATAGCAAGGTTTATCTGCGATAAAAATCGCCGATGTGCGGCGATAATTTTTGTCTCTAAACAAGTTAGAGACAAAAATTATCGCTAGTTGTTGGTAATATGCCCCATAGTTTTTAAGCTGTACTTTTCACTTTGCCAGCATCCATGCAAAACTCATATTGGAAGGCAGAAAAAAGACTGGCATGTTAAAAGGTGCAGAGTGTTATTGGTAAAAAGGTAAGGTTTGAACGATTACGGTAAAATAGACACTGCTAGAAAAAGAGATTAAAAGAAACTGCATGGAAGAAACGGACTAGGTAAGGACTTCAGAAGAGGCGAGGAAGAAGAAAACATCATGAAGAAAAAGAAGTTGGAGTTGAAACTTTGGAGGAGGGCGCAAAGTCCTCCACTGTACCCGCTGCACATGCTTGTAAACTAATCATAAACTATCACCAAAAGCAGCACTAAATGGCTCATGCACATTTTTCTTCGACCTGCACTTTCTTATTCATGGCACTTTATTAAGTAATACTCTGCAGATTAGCTGTAAGATATGTACATGCTAAATTGAAGTGCTCTGAAAACATAAAGAAAACAACATATGTTAATTTACTGTCAATTTCGCCAAGGGTGATATGATCACAATATTTCACGCATCCCTTTCTGATGAAAAGGGTGCTATGCATCAACACGTCTGTAAAGAACTATCACACTAGAAATATGGTGATAAAGTGAGTTCTTTATTAAGCACCAATACTGGCTCCTACAACAAGCGGAGCCTGCAAAGGTTTCCCGTCAGTCGGGTGATCAGCTGTCAACTGTCAGTTCTGACAGTTCACAGCTGGTGACCTCACTACGGTACGGTGTCCACGCAGGGACACAGCTGGGCGATCAGGCGTACGGTGTCCCATAAGGGAACACTACATTAAGTCACAACACATCTCCCTTCTTATGGAAAGGAATGGAAAGGAAAAACAGAACTTCCAAATGGAGTAACAAAGAGTCTATTCGCAGACATAATCTTTTAGTTTGGTTGGTGGTCCTAACAACCTCCCTGCTTGACTCCTGCTGATGGGCTGAGGTGTGTCGTCTGCAGGTGTTGGTGGTAACATTCGCCTGACCCTCACTGCGCTGGAGGCATTTGGTGATGTACAACCTGGCATTGAAGCGTGCCGCAGATCGTTGCTCCCAATCACATTAGGTCGTGCTTGACACTCCTGGTCAGACTCATCGTCAGATAAAAATGGTTGAGTAAAGTTTCTTTTCAGTCCGTCGCATGAGTTCTTAGCAATGCCAGTTGGTAAAAGGTATGTATCTTGCATGGTGTCTTCTTGGCTTGGTTGCGGGCTGACTGTAAGCAGACAATACAGAGAAGTGCCATACCTTCCTGTCACTCAAGAGCGCAGAGTTACAATACACTTCACGCACAGTCAGGGGAGATGTGAATCTTTCTTGCCCCTTTCCAATGTGTCCACTTTTCTTTACTTTGACTACATCTCCCGCCTTGAGTTCAACCAGCTTACAACCGTGCTAGTTGTCATAGGCCGTCTTACTCTTGAGCTGTGCGTGTGTGAGTCTTTGCATGACCTGTTGAGCAGACCAATGCACTCTTCTTGCCGCTTGGGCCCAACCCACATTGTCCTTTGAAAGTGGAGTTCTGCCTCGCATTAACTCAAATGGGCTGTGGCTCGTAGTTTCGCATGGAGAAATTCTGTATGCCCACACTGTCTTGAGCATTTCTGTTTTCCAGTTGAGTTTGTTGCTTTTAGCTATTTGCAATATTCCCTTCAAAACTCGGTTGAATCTCTCCACTGCTCCGTTACCAGCAGGATGATATACTGAGGTAGTCTTGTGTTCAATACCCTGTTTGTTCACATAGGCCTTAAATATTTCAGAAGTGAATTGTGCGCCATTGTCGCTTAGAATCTGCTTTGAAAGTCCTTCACGGGCGAAAGTTTCGTCCATGAACTTTACAACATTCAGGGCATCTGGTTTGTTAACAATTCTTATCTCTGGCCATTTAGAGTAGTGATCGATTATTACTATTACGTACCATTGATCTAGCTCTTCAGGTATTGGCCCCATAATGTCGATGCCGATCCTTTCCCATGGCATAGATGGACAAGGTATTGGGTGCAAAGGTGGTCTGAATGTCACTTGTGATTTGTCTGAGTCCATGCACATTTTGCATTCTCTTACTGTTCTTTCTACTGCAAGACTGACACCTGGCCACCAATACAAGTTTTTGATTCTGTTCTTTGTTTTAGCGATACCTAAATGCCCTTTATGACATAACTCAAGTATCTTCTTCCTTATGCTTGTAGGTGGAACAATTCTTCCATTCCTTAACAGGAATGCATTTTCCAAAGATAATTCATTTTTTATTTCCCAGAAGTTTTTCAATGGTTCTGTTAGTTTGTTCTTGTTTGACCATCCTTCAGTTATGTTCTGTATTACCTTACAAATTACTTTGTCTCTACTTTGCTCCAACAGCCATTCCTCTCTTGTGATTCCACTGGACTTCTCTAATACATTTGCAATACATGTTTCTTCCACTTCCTTGCTGTCAATGTCACTTTTATTTCCTACGGGCATTCTGCTTAGAAAATCAGCCACAACATTTTTTACACCGGGAACGTAGTGGACTTTGTATATGTAATCAAATAAGCGTACAGATAGTCTGGCTAATCTTGGTGAAGCCGTGTTTAAACCCTTTGTGGTGAGAACTTTGGTTAATGGTTTGTGGTCTGTACACAAGTTAACCATTTTTTCCCAGACATATTGTCTGAAGTGTTCAAGGGCCCACACGCATGCCAGTGCTTCACGCTTAATGACTGAAAACTTTTCTTCTGCTTGAGAGAGTGAGCGCGATGCAAAGGCTATGGTGTACTCTGCACCATTAGTGTCCCTCTGTGTGAGTACGGCTCCTAGACCCTTGTTGCTCGCGTCTGTAGTGACATCGTTTTGTAAGGAGGGGTCATATCCTTGAAGTGGCAAAGCCGTACACATGTCGTCTTTTAGATTCTGAAACGCTTCCTCACATTCTTGAGACCATTCGAATCTGTTCATTTGTTTCAATTGTTGCCGAAGAGTATAGGTTGTCAGTGAGAAATTTTTGATAAATTTTGAATAAAATTCTACGAGGCCCAAAAAGGATCTTAATTCATCTTTGTTCGATGGTATTGGCGAATCCTTTATTGCCTGTATTAATTCTTTTTTTGGACTGATTCCTTCTCCTGTTATAAGATGCCCAAGATAATTGACTGAGTTGCTTGCAAACTTGCATTTAGAATATTCTGCTGTCAATCCTTTCTTGTTCAGAATTTCCAGGACCTGTTCCACCCTGCCATCATGCTCTTCCTTCGATTTTCCCATAATTAAGATGTCATCTTGGAAGAGTAGTATTCCTGGACCTCCTTTGAAGAGGTTATTCATGAGTCTCTGAAACATTGCGGCCGCAGATGCTAAACCGAAAGGTACTCGAGTGAATCTGAAACATCCAAAAGGGGTAACAAATGTCGTCAGTGTCTTACTTTCGCGATGCAGGGGTACCTGGTGATAGGCGGATTTTAAATTGATTGTGGAAAACCACTTCACGCCCTTGGTGGTAGTCAACATCTCATTTATTTTGGGCAATGGATATTGCTCCACTATAATGTTTTGATTCAAATCGCGCAAGTCAACACAGAGCCTTAACTTGCCATTTGGTCGTTTCACGATAACCAAGGGAGCAACCCATTCAGATGCTTCCACCTTTTCAATTATTCCATCTTTCATCAGTTTGTCGAGCTGGGCCTTTACTTCATCCTTAATGGCAAATGGAATATTCCTTGCCTTGTGCACAATGGGAGTGGTGATTTCCTTAAGTTTGATTTAGTGCTGGTACCCCTTCAAAGCTCCCACATCTCCACTGAAAACCTTGGGATACTTCTTGAGTAAGGATGTTGCATAGTCATAGTTATCTGCCAAACTTAATACTGGCTCACTCTTGCTTGGATCGAGGATAATTCCCAGGTTACCCTGGTCCATCCAACCTAGGACTGATGGTCCGACCTTCGATACATATAGTTTACCGACTGCCTTTCTGCCTTTATATATGAAGTCTAGCGACCTGTATCCGCGCACTTCAATTTGCTCACTTGTAAATGATCTGATGATTATATCAGGTTTATTAAGTTCTTCTCCAACCTGTGGTTGGAATTTTTCTTTCCAGACGTTCTCATTTACTATTGTATAAGGCGAGCCAGAGTCTGTCACCATGTTTATCTCCACGCCTCCTATCGTCATACAACATCTGGGTTTCTTTGTCTTGGTTTTCATTTCTGTTCCACTACCATCATGTGTTTCACTGACGATTTCATCATTGATGTTTAGTATGAACATGTTCATGTCCTCATCATCAGATGCACTTTGAACGTCTTCTCCTGCGCATTCAACCATTCTCACACGTTGCGGCTTCCTTCTATTGCACGCTTTGGTGAAGTGACCTTTAAGTCCACAATGAGTGCATTTTACTTCGCGTGCAGGACACTTTGGATCATTGGCCATGTGAGATGTGCTCAAACACCTGTAACAATGTCCCCAGTTTTTAGTTTCGCTACCTTTATATGTTGGTTTGTAGTTTTTGTTCCATTTCTGCTTATTACTTGTCCTTTTGTCAGTAATTCTGCTTATTGTATCACTTTTCTTGTCCTTGTTTTCTGATAGTACAGCCTTTGCACATCTTCCCGTGAGTTCTGCCTTGCGCGCAATGTCTATAATGTTCTGCAGTGGGTATTTCCCCTTGGCCCACAAGTTGTCTTGTATGTTGGTATTCGAGCCCTCCATAACAATCTGATCTCTAATAAGCTCATCGTGAAGTGCACCAAAACGTCAATTAATGGCCAGGTTCTTAAGTGCAGAAACGTAATCATCGATTGGTTCTTCCTCACCCTGCATTCTGTGGAAGAATTTGTAGCGATCTACACCGACACATACTGTCGGTTTGTAAAATGTGTTGAGATCGTCAATGGCATTAGTAAACACGTCCCCTTCATTTTCAGCCCTGATCTTTTTATTTATTGCGTTGTACACTTTAATCCCTCCAGCACCTAAACAATGCATGAGCATTTTGTACTTTTTTTCAGGCTTAACCTCATCACCTTCTTCCAATGTTGCAATATAGTTTAGGAAATAATCCCTCCATTCTTCCCACTTAAGTGCTGGTTCTCCTCCTGCACGTAGGAAGGTCTCTGGTGGTGACAAGTTCCATATGCAACCCGATGCCATCTTATTTTGAAATTGTTTTGGAAGGTGTAACTGTTGTAAATAATGGAGACTGTATCAGGCCCTGAATTGATAAATTTGTTAGCTATAGCTTGAATGTGTAATTTTAGATAATTGGACAGCACCCTTCCAAACTTATACACTGTTGCAGAACAATTACTAGAAACATGTAAATAAACAACATTAATGGTTTTCCAGCTTATCCAGATAAAACACACAAAATTAGTGACTAGGATTTTCTTTCTTTTATTCAGTTTTTTATACTTTATTTTCTTTTTTGGATAGTTGCAGATAGCCGACGCGTTTCGTCCGTTGCCGGACTTCTTCAGGGCTTGAAACAAAACTGTATGGTATCTAATTTCACATCCGTCCTTGTCGGGCTTTCATGGAGTTTCTTTTATTGTTTGATAAATTGTAATCAAGGTCACAGGTTCTAGTCACAGTCGGAACCAGAAGACCACAACTTGATGCTCCTGCATGTTCCAGCCCCTTGACTTTTCTGTGGGCCTTTCTTTGCTTCTCCGACAACGACTATCAAAAAAAGAAAATAAAGAATAAAAAACTGAATAAAAGAAAGAAAATCCTAGTCACTAATTTTGTGTGTCTTATCTGGATAAGCTGGGAAAACCATTAATGTTGTTTATTTACATGTTTCTAGTAATTGTTCTGCAACAGTGTATAACTTTGGAAGGGTGCTGTCCAATTATCTAAAATTAGTCTTCGTGGGTGGTAGGCTACCTATCTCCCTTAAGACCCGTGTGGGAATCGCGTGTCTGGGCATAGCACCTTCTTTTTTCGACTCAATACATGGTACTTCAATAGTGGTGCAGTTTTTTCCTTAATTCCCAGTTCTCTTGTCTAATAGCTTGAATGTGTGACAACTGAAACAGTTAAACAGGTAGACGTGGGCCGTTTTATAAACGTACTATTTTTTAAATAAGTAACAGAACTCACACTTGCTGCACAATCCCTTGCCTTGTAACAAATGTTTGGTTACCGCTTAAACACGTTTAAATTGAGATGTTTTTGTCATGTGGGCTATTATATTGCCTAATGTACATTCCGCCAGCTGACCCCAGTTCACACCGGTACTCGAGCTGTCTTCGTGCCCCTTGTTGATTTTGCGGTGTCTTTATTTTGAGTAGAGCTGCATCAAAACCTGAGATTTTTTACTGACACTAGGTGGCGCTCACGTCGTGCAGTTGTACTGGTATGGTGGATCCTAACTCAGCTGCTGCTTCCTCGTAGATCAAAATGGCCACTGCGTCATTCAGCTGAGAGCGTGATGACGTGGTGAGGTCGATTTCACTCAGCTGCAAGGCGGTTGACAGTTGGATTTACAGTTAAGCCTCGAAGAGTTTCTTGTGGACAAAAACTCGAGCGACGTTTTGCCCTTCAGTTTTAAACAGTTCCTTTGCTTTGTTAGTTTTCTGACCTTTGTGAAGCACTGTTCTATCTCCGGTTACATTCATTTGCCGAATAGCCGAAGTTTCAAAAGTCTATTTATCCGACCTTTGCGGTGGTTTCATTATTTTCCGTGTTTACTCTATCATTAATTTGTAGTGCCGAGTCTTCACTGGAAATGCTGGCGGACGGTCACCTTGTCAATTTATTCTCGATTCCCGTGGGTTCAGTGTTGGCGCCTCGTCGCCACTTTGTAAAGAACTATCACACTAGAAATATGGTGTTAAAGTGAGTTCTTTATTAAGCGCCAACACTGGCTCCTACAACAAGCGGAGCCTGCAAAGGTTTCCCGTCAGTCGGGTGATCAGCTGTCAACTGTCAGTTCTGACAGTTCACAGCTGGTGACCTCACTATGGTACGGTGTCCACGCAGGGACACAGCTGGGGGATCAGGCGTACGGTGTCCCATAAGGGAACACTACATTAAGTCACAACAACATCATCCTTTACTCTTAAATATAATCAACTTGGGGACGTGGCTTGGTGCCCAACGAGCAAGGCGGCATCTACGTGAGGCTCCTGAATCTGGTCGTGAGAAAATGCGCCACAAGAACTGCTCGCAGGAAGACGACCAGGAAGATGCCTCCGTGAACTGCTGCTCATCACCAGGAGACCTTGAACGCATCTCTATGTGACATTAAGGAGGTCTTTTTGGACGATATATATCGCGCCACAAAGCCGTTTTCATCGCGGCCGCCATTTTAAGTATGCGGATTGCGTTATAGAAGCTTCTTTCCCTCTGTACGAGCCGAGCAGGTGAATTTCTCTGTTAGCGCCCACATGTATTGCATTACATACTCCTCCTTCCCTACTTGTTACTCACAACCAGGAGACTTTGATTGCCTCTTTCAAGGATAGTAGGAAGTATTTTTTTATTTACTGATAAATGCCCTGTCACAGAGCCGTTTTCACAGTGGCTGCCATTTTATGGGTGCAGACTGCATCATAGACGCTTCTCTCCCTCCTGAAAAGGCAAACAGGCAATTTTCTTGGTAAATGCCACATGAACTGAATTATAAACTCCTCCATACCTTTTTTCAAACATTGTCCTTTTGCAATAATGCGCCCTATTATTACTTCAGTCACACAAAGACTATGGGTTGTTAAGAAGGCAGCCGCCATTTTGAGGAGCATTTTTTGCTACTAAAATATAGCTTGCCTAACTTTTGGAACGGGTCATATTTCTTATACGGTCTCTTTATTTACACAGGCGTCATTTACTAGTTACTTCTCCTGCATGGATTAATTATTCATTCTGCTGGTCAAACTGAATTCTCGCAATAGGAGCATTGAAAGCTGTATGTGCCAGTGAGGCGGAATAAAATACAAGGATCCCTGCATACTCACACATTCAACTTGTTTAAAGAGCGATACATAACAAACTTGTCCTTTTGCTTGCTAACTTCTTCTTAAGGTGTCTCTTCTTACGTAATACTTCACTGCTCTTACTGAATAAATTGATGGGTAGGACAAAAGACTCACTCTTTACCACAACTAAACCAAAGCGCTCTTTCATTAAGAACTCAAAGCTCTTCTCAGAACTCTCTAAACTGGAATATTCTGGTCTGTTGCCACCAGAAGATCAAAGCATAATAATGGATCCCGCGCCAGCAGTTTCAGGGAAGTCAAATGTAAAGCGTTTGAAAAAGGATCCCCCATCGCCACCCAAACCATCTTCTCCAGTCTCAATAGAGTTATTACTACAAGAGATAAGAGCTTTCAGACCCTTTGTTGAAGAAACAAATTCCAAATTACAAGTCCTCATTTGGATACACAACTCACTACAGTGAAGAAAACTGTGTCATCTTTCACTGATACCACCAAAAGTATTACGTTCATGCAATCACAAGTTTCATCACTCCAGAAGCAGATTGAAGACTTTCAAAACCGTAATAGGATGAACAATATACGCATTTATGGCCCGGTGGAGGGGGCAGAAGGTATGGATCCCATTGGTTTCTTCAAGTCCTTTCTCCCTAAGGTCCTTCACCTACCAGACGCCACTGAGTTGAATATTCAAAGTTCCCACCAGCTAGGTTGAGCTTCTGCTACTGGGGCATTTTCACAGCGGCCATGAGGAGTCATCCTTTATTTCTTTGAATATACTGATCTACTGAAAGTTCTGTCAGCCGCCAAAGCTATCAAGTGGATCTTCTGGTCTGGTTCAACATTGTTCTTCACACAGGATTACTCAAGGGCTACAGCTGCCGGACGTAAAGCTTTCCTCAACATGAGACCCGATTTATGCTCCATGGGTGCTAGATATGGCCTTTACCATCCGTGTCTATTTAAAGTTACTTATAACAATAGAACAACTTCTTATGAAGATCCACTAGATCTTCAAAGTTTCATTAATACACACAAGACTGATCCTATGGACTCTTCAAGACCTTCCTCTTCACATATCACATGATTTCCTTGACTTTCTCATCTGTTTTCTTGTTGCTCCTTTAAGTGCAGGGAAGTGCTAATACTTTTAAGGTTTTTCCCTAACTTACTATTAATAGTTTTACAATTGAGTACTGGTCTTGTTGGTTTTGGCTCAAATCAGTTGTTTTTCAAATCTTCATTCATCATTCATTACTGAGATTAGTGCTAACTATGTTATCCTTTGTTTTTTTTAGCTGTGTCCTGGCGTGATTCTTCCCCGTGTTATTCCAGTTTTATCTAAATGGTTTTGTCTGCTCTATGTGGTTCCACCAACCCCCACATCCATGATCCCTTTATGTAAGTATATTATGTGTTTTGTCTTTTGTTATTTGTTTTGTTCTGTTTATCCTCGCATATGTATGTACAGGTGTCTTTATTAATATTACTCTTTCGCTCACTCTTTTGACTGCAACCCTATTTATTTCATCATATTTAAGTTTTGCTTTCTTTCTATCCCTTCAATAACTTTATATTTCACAATTCCTTTCTTTTAAAGCTTTGATGGAGTTCTTTTTCCTTCTTCATTCACCTATTTCTCTTACTTATTCTCTTTTTCATGGTGCCTATACCTTCTTTTCTTCTTTCATCATCCCTACGTCCTTACTTTGTTCCACTTCTTCATATTTATTCTTTTCTATTTCTCGATCTCTGTATTTCATGCACCTTTTTATGGTTCCCAAAGTTCTAATTTACTGGAGCTCTTTCTCTGGTATTTGTCCTTTGCTATTTCTCCTTTCCTTTGGCTCAGGTTTCAATTGCACGTTTTTTTCTATTTTATCGATTTCTATGCTCCTCTTTTTTACCTCACTGAATTGGACTAATATTTCATATTGTTATCTCTATTTTTCTTTAGCATTTTATGTCACTTGAGTTAGTTTCATGGAACATTAGGGGATTTAATTCCCCTATAAAAAGACAGAGGGTTTTGACTCACCTGGCCAAGTTAAACGCTGATATTGTCCTTTTACAGGAAACTCACCTCACTGATACTGAATCTTTGTCTTTAAAAAGAAGATGGGTGGGTGAGGTTTATTTTTCTCCAGGGGATGGTAAACTAAATGGTGTTGTGTTGTTGTGTCGCAAATCTCTTCCAATTACGTTATTGTCACAGAAGTCAGATGCTGCTGGGAGATGGCTTATTGTTAAATTATCACTTAAAGGTGTCCCAGTTTTTCTTCCGAATTTTTATGCACCTACTAGCTGACCGGTGTGAGGAGATCTCCTCCTTTTTCATTAATAAGATTAAGCTTATTGAAGAGGGATTTGCCTTGAATGCCGCTGCAACTCCTTCAGTGGAGGAGAAGCCCGGCTCTCTCCCGACCAATTGCCTTGCCAAATTTACTATGGCCGATCAATCGGACATTCTTACTCTACTAAAATCTCTCAAATCGGGCTCCCCCGCGGACCCTTGCCCGGCAAGAGTTTTGGCTGGAGTAGCAGACTGTGTAGTGACAGAAGTTACAGCTATGATCAACTGGTCACTGCAATCTGCAATGGAACCTAGGCAATGGAAACAAGTGAAACTTCTGCCCCTCCTAAAGAAGCCTTCAGCAGACCCCCTTGTCGCAGCAAACTACCGTCCCATCTCTTTGCTCCCGGCATTGGCCAAAGTCTGCGAAAAGGTGATCTTCAGGCAACTGAACACCTTTGTTGAGGAGTCCGGGGTACTTCACCCAGCCCAGTCGGGCTTTAGGGCCTCCTTCAGCACAGAGACAGCCCTGGTAGAGGTGGTGGAAGCCATTAGGGAGTGTACGGACAAGGGTGGCAGAGCGGCGCTGATTTTATTGGACCTCTCTGCCGCCTTTGATACAGTTCCACATCAACTCCTCCTGGCTCGCCTTACTGACATCGGCCTCACGGGGACCGTCTGGTCATGGCTGGAGTCCTTTCTGGACTCACGGTACCAGCAAGATTGAATGCCCCCCCACTCCTCCTCGGCCAGGTTATTTTATTTATTTATTTAGCTGTTTTATAACGCGTTCTGTTACTCCAGAGTATCCTGGCGCAAAAAGTAAAAAACAAACAGATGGACAGAAGGAAACAAGAGAAAATAAACAGAAGTCTAATAAGCAGATCTAAAAAGATGAGTCCTTCTTAAAAGGTACAAAATTCTGGATCAATCTCAAGGATAAAGGCAGAGTGTTCCAGGCCGAAGCCGCAAGAACGGCAATTGACTGGCCTCCAAGGCGCACTCGCCGAAAGCGGGGAACATTCAGAAAATTGCAACCAGCTGAACGCAAAGAACGAGTGGGAGTGTATCGGCTGAATCTTTTCCTCAAATAAAAAGGCCCAAGATCATTGACTGCTTTAAATGCTAGTGTTAGGATTTTAAAAGTAATCCTTTGAGTCACCGGCAGCCAATGTAGCTCCTTCAAATGGATTTGCACACTCTCTCTACTGGGCACATTGCACAGAAGTCTTGCCGTCGCATTTTGAATAATTTGTAGTCTGGCGACTAGGAATGCTGGAGTTCCGCTCAGAAGAGAGTTGGCATAATCGAGCCGTGATAGAATTAATGCCCTCGCAACCGACTCTCTTGCTGAAGATGGAAGATATGGAAAAAACTTCCGCATAGCTTTGAGAGATCCAAAGCAAACCCCTGTAAGTTTTTTATGTGTGCCTCAAATCTCAGATCCTCCCCAAACCATACTCCCAGGTTTTTTGCCGGGATGGTGACTGAACTTGGCTGGGGAAAATCAGGAGGCCACAAAAGATCTCTAAATTTGGGCGGAAATTGGCCGTACAGCAAAATCTCTGTTTTGTCTTAATTACATTTTAGCTGTGCCACTGCTAACCAGTTAAACACCGCAGAAAGACAAGAACGAATGACCTCAGTATTAAGTGTTGTATCTGGCCATGTAAACAAAAGTTGCGTATCATCGGCATACGCTATGATTTTGGCCCCCATTTGTTCGGCCAAAACTATCAGTGGGGTAAGGTATACATTAAAAAGCAATGGGCTCAATGTAGACCCCTGAGGTACCCCGGTAGTAAGAGGCTTGTCCGAGGAAGAAAAAGGTGGGATCCATACTTGCTGGGACTTATCGGACAAAAAAGATTTTACCCATTCCAGTGCTGAGCCTAGCACACCAATCTCAGCCAATCGAGTCAGGAGAAGTGAGTGCGGGACAGTATCGAACGCGGCAGAGAGGTCCAATAAAATTAGTGCCGCTCTGCCGCCACTGTCCAAACACTCCCTAATCGCCTCTGTGATCTCCACCAAGGCTGACTCTGTGCTGTGCGCTGCACGGAAGCCAGACTGAGCAGGGTGGAGAGCTTTTGATGACTCCACAAAGGTATTCAACTGACTAAAGGCAAGTTTCTCTCCAATTTTTGCCATGGCTGGTAGCAGAGAAATGGGTCTGTAATTGCCCGGTATAGCAGGATCAGCACCCGTTTTCTTCAACAAGGGAAGCAGCTTAGCCTGTTTCCATTCCGCAGGAACCTTGGAAGTTTCAAAGGATAGACCCATTATTTGAGAGACCTCCAATGCCACTGATTCCGCCACTGCAGCCAACACCCAGTCCGGGCATATATCACCAGGGGCACCGGATCTCAAAGATTTAATTGCAGACAAGGTGTCTTCCACTGAGGGGGGTGTAAATCTCTCCATAGTATGAGTAGGCAGTATTATGAATCTAACATTTTCAACAGTCCTACTCGCATCACTGACCGTTCTAAGACTTTGCTGTATTGTAGCAATTTTTGTTAGAAAAAAAGAGGAAAGATTCTCACACCATTCAGTAGAGGGTTTCACCGATGTTTGTTCAGCACACGGGGAGAGAAAGCTCTTAACAATTGAAAAAATTTCCCGACTGTTATTATTAGCTCTCTCAATTCTTCTGGCGAAATATTCAGATTTAGCCCGCTTAATACTAGCATAGTACTCCCGCTGTGCTGAACGGAAGGCTACCTTAGCTTGTGGACAATAATCTGCCCGCCATACTCGCTCCAATTTCTTACAGGCAAGCTTAAGACTGCGTAATTGGGGTGAGTACCAGGGTTGTGAAGGGGTCATCCTATCTCTACCTGATTTCATCCCTTTCGATGAGACGGATATCCCTGCTCTCAGCCAGTCATCAAAAACCTGAAGTGCAGAATCCAATTCCCCTCCCAAGATCGGTCTATCTTGATCAAGCGAGGTAATAAAATTACCTACATTGATCTTCGGGGGGAACGTATTCCTGCAGGGCTTGGGAGTGTCTTTCATGGCTGACCAAGTAAATCTAATCAACCGATGATCTGTCCAAGTTAAAATTTGAGGGAGATCTACCTTCAAAGGAAAGTTAGAACATATGACATCTAGAGTGAGCCCACCTATATGTGTAGGGGAGGAGACCCATTGGGTTAGTTCAGACTGGGGTCCCACAGGGCTCCACATTGAGCCCACTTCTTTTTAACATCTATATGACCCCGCTGATCTACCTGGCCGAGAAGCTGGGTGCGAAAATAATGGCTTATGCCGACGACACCCAGCTCCTGTTCACCTGGGGTAACTCACAATTAGAAACAACTGCAGCACAAAAGTGCTTGGCGGCCGTATTCACCTGGTTGGCACAGGCCGAGCTTAAATGCAACGAGGGAAAATCGGAGATTATACTCTATGGCCACTTTCCTAACCAATTTACTGAGCTGATTTGGCCCCCCGATTTTCCCCATCCCCTCTCTGAGGGGGGCCCGGCCAAGAATCTGGGCATCTGGTTCAATGAAGATTTGAGGTTCTCAGAGCAGATAAAAGACTGACGGGTGCCTGGTTTGGGACCCTTAAATCCCTGGGCAGATTCTTTCCCTTATTGCCCCAATCGGCCAAAGAAACGGTCGCCAGAGCCCTTATATTGTCCCGTCTGGACTACGCCAACGCTCTCTATCTGGGCTCCCCCTCCTATTTGCTAAACAGGCTGCAGCTCATCCAAAATGCGGACTTCTGCTGGGCATTCCCAGACGCATCAGCATAAGATCTCAACTGGCCTCACTTCATTGGCTGCCGGTGGCCCAAAGAGTTCAATTCAAGGCTCTGGTTCTCACTCATTCAGCACTACACAATACTGGCCCAGTCTATCTTAGGGAAAGAGTGATGTTCCACATGCCTAGCAGACACCTCAGGTCTGCCTCCCAACGCCTGCTGGTAACACCGCGCTTTAGGCACACCAGATTGGGCGGCCAATCATTCTCAGTCAAAGCAGCTACCCTCTGGAATGCCCTCCCGTTCAATCTCAGGGGCACCAGAGACCTTAGCTGCTTCAAAAAGCTTCTGAAAACTCACCTCTTCAACCAAGCTTACTAAAAATTGCTTCTGTATGTGATCTCTTTGTGGTTTTCACGCCAGGATACTCAAGAGTAGTTGTGAGCGTAATAAATACCCATATAACATAACATAACATAACAGATGCTTCCTTCTGGCCTGTTTTAGTCAAGCAAATCTCTAACTGCATTGGTGAAAATGTTATATTGGCAGGAGACTGTAACCAGGTTTTTGACCTCTTTATAGACAGAAATTCTAAAGTGCCTTTTGTCCACAACTAATCACACACATCTTTCACTCACAACATTACTCAACACAAACTGCTTGATGCGTGGCACCTTTGTAACCAGACCACCAGAGAATACTATTTTTATTCCCCAGTTCATCATACTCAATCAAGGATTGATTACATCTATGTCTCCTATAACATTTCACAGTCCCTCACACATGAAGAAATCGGTCCTATTCTCCTATCAGACCATGCACCCATTTCAATTGACTTTGATTTATTGCCCAGAAACAATGCTCCTAGTAGATGGCGTTTCAACAACACACTTCTCTTAGATCCAAAGTTTACCGCATCCTTTACCTCCTTCTTTAATTACTAATTTGAGAGAAATCACACATAGTCCATACCACTCTTGTCTATTTGGGATGCTTTCAAAGCCTCAACAAGAGATTTTATTATCAACTATGTTGCAAAGAAATGAAAAATCGTACGTAAGACTTCCATGGACCTCTTCCAACACACCACTCACTCGGAGGAATGTTTAAAGACACTTATTAGTGCTAAGATGCAATTTAATAAGCAGTCAACAGAAGATGCCTCACTTTACTTAATAAAATCCAGTGCAAAATTCTATGGTGGTAAAAACAAAGCAGCAAAAACTTTAGCCAATTACTTAAAGATTCTCCACAACAAATTAACTATTGACTCTGTCTTTGATGAACATTCAGTCTTTAAAGACACCGACATTTTTAATGAATTCTCTCTTTTACGAATCTTTATATTCATCAGAAACCCAACCTATGGATCATTCATTCATTATCGCAATTCTTCTCAAGCATCCAAAGGCCCCAGCAGACCTTTCCAGATCTATCTCCCTTAGAATCAGATCTTACCCAAAATGAACTGCTAAAAGCCCTCCAAAACCTTAAGAAAGATATAGCACCTGGCCCGGATGGTTTCACTGCCAAATTTTATATCCATTTCTCTAAAATTGTAATCCTCAAATTACATTCACTTATAAACATTTTTTGTTCCTCAAATCGTTCCTCTGGTTCTTTTTCGGAAGCCCATATATGTCTTATCCCCAAAGAAGGCAAAGATTCGAAGTACTGTAAAAATGACAGGCCTATTTCATTGGTCAATATTGACTACAAAATGTTCTCTAAAGCTTTAGACATACATCTAGATTCTCATCTACCAAAATTGTTGGGAAAAGAACAATCTGGCTTTGTCAAGGGACATGTCATCACAAACAATACACAACTTTTTTTTGATGTTTTATACAAATCTTCACATCTTAATCATTCTCTGACAGCATTTGCGTTAGATGCCGAAAAGTCATTTTCATAGAGTTGAGTGGAAATATCTTTTCTACACTCTTAAATTGTTTGGATTTGGCCCCAACTTTATAAGTTTGTTATCCTTTCTCTACTCTAATCCCTGTGCCGTAGTTTGCGCTAATGGCTTAATTTCCCCATTTTTTAACTTGGGCGGGGGTGTGCGTCAAGGTTGTCCTCTTTCTCCCTTCCCATTGAATCTGGCCCTAGAACCATTCTAGTCCAAATTACGTCAAAACCCAAACATATATGGTTTTTGAACTTCAAAAGTTCATATTAAACTTGCAGCCTATGCTGATGTATGTAGCATTATGTATGGATAGATGTATTCCAAAGATTTCAGAATTTACCTCTAAATGGCACCCCCTTTACTTGTCCTGGTGAGGTCGATTAGACACCATAAAGATGATGTTATCGCCCATTGGTCTATACACTATATCGAACATCCCGGTTCCAATCACAACTAAATTATTTAAGAAAGTCAACTCCATTTTGTCTAACTTCTTGTGGTGTAAAAAGAAGCCTCGAATGTCTATCCTAAAATGAACTCGCCCTAAATCAGAAGGTGAAGTTAACTTAATGGATTTCCAGGCTTATCAGAAAGCTTTCTTATTACGTCAGGCTTCTTAGTGGTTGCTTGAGTCTACTGATGATTGTCCTCTCTGGACTTTAATAGAACGTATTTTTTTTATCCCTTTACTCATTTTGTAAATATTTTTCTTTTCACGTAAACCACAATCTATATCAACTTCCATAAAAAAACATACTTCCAAATTACTTGATTTGCCTTCTCACTCCACTCACGTTACTAAAGACTCCTTTCTAAAATCAACAATTTGGCATAAAAAGAATGTATTGTTCCATAATAAACCTTTCTATTGGATGACCTGGAGAGATAAAGGTTTAGCATGGATTCATCAGCTATTTTCAGAGTCAGAATTTTTGCCCTTTACTACACTTAAGCAGGTATTCAATCTACCGGCTTTCTTTATTCATAAATACAACATACTAAAAAAAACTGTGTTGGATTCTTACTCCCACTTACTTACTATACACAATGCCTCTACAATCCCAGAACCCTCCTCACAACTTCATACCTTATTAATAACCGTAACTAGAGCCTCTTCTATCTATACCCATCTGCAAGGCGTTGATATTGACAGACAGAAAACAAAAATTGAAGAGGCCTGGGAACGAGACTTTTCTACATGCAGGTCATTATCACTCTGGAAAGGCATATAGACCAAAATACGTAAATCCTCCAGGGCTGCAAATACTACGCAGATACTATTCTTTGTTTATAACAGACTTTTATTCACGCCAGCTACATTAAGCAAAAGATTTTCAACAATTACGGATACATGTTGGACTTGTTCGACCCCCAATGCTGACCTGTTTCATTTGTTATTTACATGTTCACAATTACTAGAGGAAAGTATGGTTTCAAATTAACTTAATTTTTGACACTACATTTTCTTTTTCTTTAACTCATATTTTTCTAGGCAGTCTTTCTTCAATTTGGGATAATGTTTCACTCAATGTTAATATTATTGATTTACTAAAAGCGATTGCATTCCAACAAATTACCATTAATTGGAAAGACTTTACGAAAATCTCCTATAAGGCTTGGTAGTTTACTGTTTGTCATAACCATAGGTTGGATACTGCCTTTGTATATCCCCTTCATATGGCTACGAAACAAGCTGACCTGTGGTCGCCTGTTACAACATATATTGATGTTAACGCCAAACGATGCTCTGTACTAAAACTTTCTCAACAGGAAGTTCTTAAACCACCTTGACTTCCCTAATAGTTCCATAAGTTTCCTATGTGTACTTAAAGGCATTTATGTTTCACTTATTCTGCTTTTTTCTGTTTTCAATTCTGTATTGATAGTCCAATTTTTCATACTTTTTAATGTAGAAAGCTTGAAAAGTACTAGTGCAAGTTTAACATTGTATACTTTGAATTGACACCTTGCATTTCTTTCAATAAAACTCTTTGAACTTAAAAATATATAATCAACTTGTGAACCTGGCTCCCTAATATTTCTCTAGCAAACCATCCCTTTGAATTTCCAAACTCACTTTATTCTGTGGCACTGTCAAGCAGTGAAGACAGTAAAGGTAAGGTCATTTAGGTTTCCTTCTTAATTGCCTGAGAAAAGAGTGCCCCTCTAAGTAGCCATGGTGCCACTGTGCACCTAATAATACACAATAAATTTGTCTGGCCTAGTCAATCAGGATTTAGAAAGTAGGAGTGTGTTTTTATAAAGGTGCCACAGGATGTGTGCAGCCCAACTGGACAAACTGGACCATCTATTATGGCACAAGAGGAATAAAATGAGTCCAACTTCACCTCATAGACATAACCTGGAGGATTCCATAAGTCATTTACAGGTGAATCATCTCTTGGCTCTATCAAGAACAGCAGAAAGTTAAAAAAAAAGTCAAGAACAAATTGACATGGACAAAACCCTATTTAGAATATGAAGATCCAATTGCAGAAATAAAGCATGCCTGGCAAAAAATAAACACTTATACTACATTAAAACCATAACCATACCTTCACAATAGCGTTCAAGAACTACTAAAAAGTACATTCATATTGAACAGGTTTGGCATTCACTCCACTTTATCAAGCTCTCTACCTTGGCAGCAAATCAATGGTGAAGAAAGTTGCAGGCTCTCTGGGGCAGCAGAAGTTACTTCTGCATGTCTTATGAATTTGCATAGCACTCCTAAAAGAACGGCGTAAGATGCGTTTTCCATTGTTTAATTAGCTTTCTCTCCAGACTTGCAGGCAAGCCATCGTGGAGTTGCTGAATCCTACAAACCTAATATTGAACTACAATTTTACAAAATGTTATGCTCATCCATAGCATAAAAGTAGGCCTTGTGCATGGCATTTCAGCACACTCATATAATTGAATTTTAGCCTAAGTGGACCTTTTAACTTCTAATTTAAATATTGGACAATCACAGGAACTGATTTAATGCAAATTTATACTGTCTTTTAATAATATGTATTTCTTTAATCAAGCCTTGTTCGGCTGGTGATGGTCTTCATTGATTCTGCATGTTTTGTCGGGGGCAAGATGGCCGCTGAGGGTTTGCAGTAAGCAGTCGCATCCTACTCCTCCTCCTCCCCCTCTCAACTCATAGATGTGCAGAGTGTGACCCCCTAGGAGATGAAAGTGGGCGCCTGGTCATTTGTTCGGGAAGGCAGTAATGCTGGTTGCTGGGCAGGCATACTGAGACTCACCGGGGACTTTATCCAGAGCTTACTAACCCGAGAAGAAGAGACTGAAGTGCCATGGGTCTGGGATAACGGTGCAATTCCGGCGAATACTGCAGGAACTGACGCCCCACAATCAAGCATACACCAGGGCAGCCTCAGTGAGTGGGGGGCTAGTGGGGCTACTTCACCAGACCGATTCTTTTCAGTAAATGAAGATTCTCAATCTGTGGATAGTGTGGATAGCGTGGATAGTGTGGAGAACTGTTCAGGGGAATCCACGGATCCAGAAAGCAGCACCTCAGCTCAAGGAAGCACTAAAAAAAAAAAGTCTAGGAGGCGTCATGCACACACAGATAGCCCCACAGACCCCACAAAGAAATTAGATTGGGACGATTCAGCTACATCTCAAACTTACATGGAACAGGATGGCAGCACTCTCCTGCCTGGTGCGCAAGCCTCTCCTCACCAAATGCCCCAGCCTGTCTCTTTAGAGTTATTATTTAGTACTTTTGAAAACCATGCAGAGTGAGGCGAGAGTTGAGAGTCGGAGGGCAAGGGAAGAGTCAAGGAAAATGCAGAATACTTTGAGAAAGATGAACAAGCGGTTTGACGAGGTAGATGAGAGGGTTACCCAAGTCGAGGAAAGGACAGGGAAGCTGGAGCATGACCTTAATAATCTCAGGACTCTCAAACAGGATCAGCAGAAAGTGGCAGATGATGTTCAATGGAAGCTCGAGGATTACGAAAATCTCCAGCGGCGGAATAACATTAGACTGCTGGGAGTGGCGGAGGGTTTGGAAGGGGACGACATTAGACTCTTTGTTGTGAACCTACTAAAGGGGGCCTTTCCGGAGCTTGCGACATGGCAATGGGAGATAGAAATTCAGAGGGCGCATCGTTTCTCATTTGTAGCAAGGAGAGGTCAGGCAGGGTCTCAAGAGGGTAGACCAAGAGCTATCTTGATTTATGTTGGTAACTTTTTGCTGAGACAGTTAATTTTGGAAAAAGCCAAGCCATAGTCAAAGCGCTCGTTCAGTAACATAACTTTTTTTGCCAGACCCGACTTCTGCCACGTTACTGTTGAGCACAGATGGAGGCTCAGACAGCTGATTGCTCCTACACAGGCCCTGGGGTCTGAAGCTTTTTTACTGTACCCTGCGAAACTGAAAGTGGTCACTAAAAGGGTGGTGAAAATGTTTTTTTTTGGAGATTAAGGCCAAGGAGTATATGGTGGATGTATTGGGGTTTAAGGGAGGGTGAGGCGTAGGGGGTTAGTCAGGGGTAATTTCTTCACTATCCTGGGTGGGTATACACTACCTTCAATAGATTTTGAATTTAGTTTGAGAGGGGGAGCGGGAGGCGACTACTGCACTTCCTAGCGTCCACACATAGGCCATGGGTGGCCTATTTGCCTCTAGGGGGGGGGACAGAAAGAGGGGGTTAGAGGAGGGGGGTACGGTGGAGTGGAGAAAATGAGCACACACAGCACACATGGGAGCATTATGAATTTAGTATTGAGTATACTGAGAAACTGGATGGAAAGCTGGATCAACCTTTTGCAGTTTTTTAATGCATTGCAGGATTGCTTCTCTTAACGTGTGTGGGCTTAATGATGCACAAAAAAGGATCCGAGTCACAGCATTTCTGAAGATAATGAAACCAGATCTGGTGTGTTTGCAGGAGACACATGTGGAGAGAGGGAAGGGCTATTTACTTGAACAGCTAGGGTTCTCTATGTTAGCCCATACCAAAGAAGGGGTTAGGACAAGAGGGGTTGCCATTTTGGGCCGAGACAGGGAATGTAGAATGGGGAGAAAGCTTGAGGATCAATGGGGGAGGTGGGTGATTGTCGAAGTAGTTTTCAAGGGGGAAAAATTCACATTGATTTCTATCTATGGCTCCACAGGGGACGACCCAGATATATTTGAATTTCTTGATTTAGAAATGGCTAATTGGTCCGAGCAGATTATATGTTGTGGAGATTTTAATATTAATAGTCCCTCGGATATTGAGATTCAGAAGAGACAGGGCTATAGTGGGAGGAAAAAAAGTTCACATAGAGCCCTAGTGGATATGGCGCAGCATAATACTTTAATAGACCTATGGGCAAATTTGTGCCCACAGACTGACGGTACGACCTATTTCTCGGCCCCTCATAAGACAAAGGTAAGGCTAGACTACTTTTTGATATCCCATTCCTTACTTAGCAGATCTCAAATAAAGAAATTCCCCTGAGTAGTCTCAGATCACAACCCTCTGGTGTTGACAGTTGAATTAGGAGGAGCAGCCGTTAATCCATATTGCTGGACATTCGAGAGGGCCCTTCTTAAAGATAAGGGGTATATAAGTCACATGAACAAATGGATCAAAGATTTTCTGAGGATCAATAGGAGGAGCACATCATCGGGCATTGCCTGGGATGCCTTTAAAGCAGGGGTCCGTGCGGAAACACTTAGCTATTCCCTGCATAGACAGATGGATGAAAAACTGAAGGTGGAGGAATTGATCCAAACATTAAGGGAAGCAGAGGAAGTACTGGCATTGCTGATTCAAGCGGGCAGCCCTTTGGAACAGCATTTATTGAAAATGATGGTATTAAAGGGTGCCAGGGTGCTGCTGACTGGAGGAGGATGACCCCAGGGAACACACAGACGTAGTGGCAGTTAAAGAAACTGTGAATAGAACAGATCCAATGGTAGCATCACCCTCCCGAACTACCTCTCCCTCAATTGTAAGTGCTAGTGGGATGGTAGCTTCTATGGACACTCCGCTAGATCATTGTTCTTTCCAAGCACCCCCTGTGAGGGCCACAGGCAGTAGTGTTCTTGCGTCCAGTGACACACCAGCTGTGACGGACCTAGTTTTCAAGGTTTTCAGCTGAAATGTCGCAGGGATCGCAAGAAAGCTGGCTCTCCCCGATTGGAATGCCTGGGTTGATGAGCACTCCTTATGCATCTACCAAGAGACCTGGAGCTTGGAGCCGGTACACAGGGTGGGATTTTCCTCCTACTCTGTTCCTGCGCTAACCTCGGAAACAGGGAGGGGACGCCCCTCGAGCGGTCTACTCATATGGGTAGCAGCCTCCTTAGACTGCAGAATAGAGGAGCTACAGACAGGTTGTCCGGATATCCAAAATATTATCTTAAGAGACCAAAGGGGAAGATTAGTCCTAAATGTCTATAATGTTTACGCCAGAGGGACTAAGGGTGGGAGGAAGTCGCCTGTACTATCTCTCCTTGAGACCCTCCTGAACAAAACTTCACACAAGTCATGCACAATGGTCGCGGGTGACATGAACTGTACGTTCGAGCCCTTGGGCTCGGACGTTGCCCTTGACCAGGATGAGGAGGACATTAGGATAGGGATCCCTGTAC
Source organism: Lissotriton vulgaris (assembly GCF_964263255.1). NCBI lineage: Eukaryota > Metazoa > Chordata > Amphibia > Caudata > Salamandridae > Lissotriton > Lissotriton vulgaris. The sequence continues at coordinate 507,481,532 of NC_141694.1, forward strand.
TAGAGATCCCACCCATTAGGAGGTGGACAGAAGTGGTGCTACAGCTATACTCCCTGAGCCTTGAACTAAATCTAAGGGCAGTCAATGGAAGGACAATCTCGGACAGGGGGGGTGCCCATACCTATATTAGACCAGGACACACCTCTAGGATAGACTACATCCTATTAGATGTATATCACTGGAACCATGTGAGGGACATGGTTGTGGTACCGACGATTGAAAGTGACCACAACCCACTTTCCTTAACCATGGACCAGTGGTGGTGCCCTGTAAAAAAGGGTCTTAATAACCCCGTATTAGCTCCCCCCGATGAGTCTGTAGTCTCACTCTGTGGAAGACGCATAAAATGGGCTAAACTGGCCCTCTCTGAGGAAAGGGTCGGAGAAATCTCAACCCTCTTAAACCAAGCAGTGACAACCCTGGGGTCCCCCTTAGAAGGGGTGGGCAGGGTGAGTGGACTTTTTGTCTCCCTAGTAGAGGCCTTGACAAATGTGTTTATCATCCCTTCCAGTAAGTCAGGAAACAAGCGAAGTAAAAAGCTAGGTGATGGCTGGTACACTCAAACATGTAGGGTACTCAAAACAAGGCTTGTCGAGGCAGTGAAGCACAAATCCCACAGCGACATACAGGAAGCTAGGAAGGCCTACAATAGATCCCTTAAAACCGCCAGGATGGAGTGGGAAGAGAAATTTTGGGAAGACCTACTCCATGCCAGCAAAAGTAGGGATTCAAGGGCCTTTTGGAACCTTGTAGGCTCCCGGAATAGGCCTGAGGCAGCTATGAGACCCTGTAATATCCCCCCGCAAAGATGGGTAAAACACTTTGGGGCTTTATACCTCCCGGCAGATGGGGAACTAAATGTTAGGGTGAACTCCCCACTAGTATCCGAACCTCATGCCTATGATCTCTTTACTTCTTTAGAGATCGAAAAAGTAATAGGATGGGTAGCCCCCCGCAAGGCAGCTGGTCCAGACGGCCTTCCGGGGAATCTTATGCGGGTATACCCAGTGGAGTGGGGAAGGGTTATTGCAGCTCTCCTTAACGACATCATGATGGGAGGGCCAGTGCCCGATTCCTGGAAGGGGGCGGTAGTGGTCCCGATCTATAAAAAAGGATGTAGAGAAATCCCGGGGAACTACCGCCCAATAAGCCTGATAGACTCCACCCAAAAGATAGCAGGTAAGGCTATACTTGGAAGGATTCTTCATTGGGTGGAGGAGAAAAAAATACTATCAGACTTTCAGGCAGGTTTTCGGGCAGGAATGGGGACAATAGAGCAGGTGTTCAGGTTGGCACTTCTGGGGTGGAACTTGGTGGAGCTAGGCAAGGGCAGTCTATATCTGGCATTTATAGACCTGAGGACTGCCTTTGACCTAGTCCCCCGGGAGGAGTTATGGAGGGTGCTTTATGAGCTAGGATTGCCTCCCTACATCTTGTCCCTCCTCATTAGCCTCCACGCCCATACCTTTGCTCAGGTCCGCTGGGGTAAAAACGGAGAGCTAACAGAGAAAATACCAGTGTCTAGGGGTGTGAGGCAGGGATGCGTTTTGGCGCCCACCCTTTTCTCGCTATATGTGAATGGGGTGGTGGAACATCTCCAACAAGACCCAGCCGACGCCCCCTGTCTCGGAGGAGTGCGGATCCCCACCCTGCTTTTTGCGGACGACACGCTCTTGATCTCCAAGACTCTGCAAGGCCTCCAGAAACTGCTAACCAGTTTCCAGGACTTCTGTGCTGCAAAGGGTCTGGTAATCAACGTGGACAAAACTAAGTACCTAGTCCTAAATCCTCCAAGGAAACTGGGCCGCCCTCCTATTCTTAACTCTGTTGCCTTGGAGAAAGTATCCGAATTTGACTATCTCGGAATTCGGATTACGGATAGCATGATCTGGTCACCTCACATTGCTAAGATGTTCCTTAACCACAAGAGAGTAGGAGGAGCCCTCCTGAGGGAATTCCGGGCATCACCCAGGAGGTTGCTTACTCCAGTAATTGATATCTACAAGGCAAAGGTAGTAACATCAGCCTTGTATGGGGCCGAACTGTGGGGACATTGCTGTCTGGATGCCCTGGCAACAGCGGAGAGTAAGCTCCTAAAATCCATAATCGCCATCCCTCTGAGCACCCCAACAGTATGTGGAACAGGAGCCCGCATTACTATCGATGCCCAGGCTGCTGGCGCAAGTCGCCTCTTAGTTCCCATTCTGAATAATTACCAAAATAAAGAGACGGGCGCTGGAAGCAGGGATCAAGAACAGAGTTTAATTCTCATGAGGAGAGCCAGTCATGTCAGACACGAACAAGGTGCCATCGGGAGGTGCTCCAACAAGTGAGCTGAGACTCTTGGTTTTATACCTTATAGAACACTCGATAACACAATCAGGGCTGTATGACGCAAGAGAAGAACATCCCTATAATCCTCGTGGTGATCCTACCCCACATGTGTTCATAATGGGGACCCTTGACCTGCTGATAAGAGGGGAGGGCAATCACGCAGCTGAGTGTTCCGTCAACTGTTTAGGATGTGTACGCCTGATCATAGCCCAGGGGGTGGGGTGGCTAGGATCAATAGTGGCATACAATAAGGGCAGTAAATGGTATCCCCTGACTCAGGCGATGGCCTCGGACATGTGTGGTCAGCTGGACTCGGGGGAAGGGGTCATCAAAGGAGTGGTATTCATGCCACGTGGACAATCGAGCGCGGAGGGAAGGCTCGTCAACAGAGGGGCATTCATGGAAGGAAAGGAGGTGTTGGTCAGGCGCGGCCGTGACTCCCGAGGACAGGGTCTTGCAGAGGAGGAAGGTTTTATGACTTGTCCATGTGAGGGAGAAGGAGGGGGTCAGGGTGCGCGCAGGGTCAGAGTCGCACAGAGAGAGAGAGAGAGGTCTTATGACCCGTACATGAGAGAACAGGGGCCGTCAGATACAGCTGGGGGGCTACGTCAGCTGAGGCGAAGGATGCTTCTTCAAGAGGGAAATGGGGGGGGGGTGCCTGGGTCAAGCAGGAGGGTTGCCTTTCATAGCAGGGTCGCGCAGAGTGCTGGGTTTCATGGTCTATGCATGTGAGAGTGGGAGGGGGGTGCTCAAATGCGCGCAGGAGGGAAGCCAGTGATTCTAATGAGTGGGCAAGAGGCCAAGGTGCCTAAAATGGCTGTCAGGTACATATGGGCACGGGCTTCTACTGGCGGAGTGATACGGTCAATATTTCAGGGTATACGTGGTGTCTACAGGGAGGGGGACGGGAGAGGGCAAATGAACGCCGCTTAGGTACATTAATTTTGCTAATTTCCACAGTCGCCGCTTTTAACATAAGCGAGTTCATTTTCCTATTCTTCCTAGTTGATGGGCGTACATATAAACAACAAAGTTCATTTTCCTATCCTTCCTAGTTAAGGGGCGTACATATAAACATGTGGTTGATGAAATAGCATTTGTCAATACTAACATATTACATAAAAATCATGAACAGTTGAAGTGATGGGCAGAATGCAGCACATAGGAAATTGCATTTGTCGAGTTCCTATCATTTCAAAAGCACTACATAGCAGAAATGTTTCTGACTTAAAAATGTGACCAATGAACATTTTGACCAAGCAGTTGAGGGCGGAATCAGTTCTATATACAGAGTCTCTTCGTCACAGTGTCTTTTATCAGTGAGCCATCACTGGTAGGCTCTAGTCCGTGTCCTTTCGTTGGCGCTGTTGAGCACCGGCGGTGGAGCTATAGGTCCAGCTCGGTTCTATCCATACGCGTTGCAGGGTGCGGTCAGTCCTCTGCTGTTAGACCACAGTCCTGTTCCCTAAACAATCCGTTTAACGGCGCCTTATGCTCGGCACCTATATTTCCGTGGCAACACCCTATTCCCACCTGAATGCCTTTCTTCCTTTTGGCGTAAGGTCACATGGAAAAGAGGGTGTGGGTTGTTAAAACAGTCGATAGGAGAGAGAGCGGAGTTGGGTCAGAGTTCCTGGGACACACAAAAGGGACCAAGGGAGCAAAGGATAACAAGCAGGCAGGCCCATCAATCGGGCCCAAAGAAGGGGGACGGAGACTCCAAGTACACATGGGTTAGCAGACGGAGGGCTTCAGGGCAGCCCGTCAAGTTTCATTTTCCACGTTTGAAATTGCTGTCTCGTCCCGCATCTTGTTGCGCTGCAGCTCCACCTTTGGTCGAGGTCACGTGCGTCTCAAGATCTGCAGCTAGGCTGTGTGTCACGTCCGACCCTTCTCCTCCGGTGATCGTATATCTTTGAAATAGGTACAAAACAAGCTTTTAGAGAACTGGCAGACGAAGACATTTATGCATGTGAGTTCCTCCCTTAATCCAACGCACTTGGGAGATACGCTCATCGGTCACAGTCAGAGGTCTATTACCAAGCAGTGCATATGCCGGCATTCCTACTGAGTTCATGCCAAGTTTATTCATCGTCCTATTTATAACTCAAGTGAGGATAAATAAGATTCCCATCAACTGTGCATTTCATCATATTCAACATTTCGGAACATTTCCCTTCAAGGCTGGCTAACCTTTCAAAACAGGGCGGGGGTGCCATCATCGAGAGTCAGGTAAAACAGGGGTTTCTCGAGGGACGACAGTTACTCATGGTCATCATGTTTATATCCGGGACAGCAGCTGGGGTCTATCAAATGGGGCGGGGATGCTTCGGGCGCTCGCACTTGGGTGCAAAAGGGGGGGGTGGGGCAATCTGGGCATTGGGGGTCAATCTAGACGTTGGTGTTCGTCTCTGATGAACAGAACAATAAGGTGCCATTGACATACAGTTCCCCTATAAATGGCCAGATTGGGGGACCTTAGTCGTCTTACCTGTCCTTTCCTTCTCAGCCAATTCAAGTTCATTCATTTTACAGAAAGGAGAGGCAGTAATATGGCGAGATTCAATCATTTTAGTTTCGGTCAATTTCGCTGAACGCCTTCGCGTTCAATATGTATCAAATCAGACTGGTGCCGGTGGGGCACAATTTTACCAATAAGAGGGAGAGAAAATAGAGAGACTCTCATAGAGAGTGAGAGTCGTCCGCAATCTAAACGAGCCATTCGGTACACGTATGACATGTAGAGAGAGAGGGATAAGGGGGTAGAGAGAGAGAGAGAGAGAGAGAGAGAAAGAGAGAGAGAGAGAGAGAGAGAGAGAGAGAGACGTGTACGAAAATAGGTCATTTAGTGCGCTTACAACACAGAACAGCAAAGGTCAGGTAACACGCAGATACGGACAGAGGGAAGACATAAATCCGTACATTACACACACACAAACTCAGACAAGGAAGACGGCACATGTATTACACATATATAAGACCTTCACGACAAGACAGAAACAACAGGTGGCCAACAAAATTCGTATTATATCCTACGTATTTTTACTATCCTATTTATCTATGTGCTTAGCTCTTTCTACCCTTCCCTCCTTTTCACTCTCGCCAGTTATCTCTGCAAGCGTTCTCAATTGCCAATACTTACACCTCGGTTGGTCGATCAGAAATTAACCTGGTCGTGCTATTTACCCATGGTTGGATCTTAATCCATTTTCAGTCCCTTCCTCTGGTGGGAAGTTCTCCAGGCTGAGGCAACAGCAAGTATTGATCGGGAGAACAGTCGGGCAACTCGGCTATATCTATAAGAGTGTGAAAAAGGGGGCAGTGCATTTTGAACATCAGCAATATTTCTAACTACCTAGACGGGTGGTGCCGTGGCAACCCTTACCCGTATATTTTTCTTTGTCCTTTCCCTACTTAGTCAAACGTCCAGTCATATTATTTAACACGTCATTTCTAGTCAATTTTCCGTCATTCAGTACCTGTCCAGTTCCTATGTCAGTCCATCCTCTCAGTCGCTATGTTCTAAGGAGGAACAGTCATGTTAAGCCTACATCCTTTAAAAACCCTTCGTTATAACGACTAAACACATATTCCCTTTTTCCCTTTTTCGTCGGTGGTCCAACCGTCGCTCTTCCATACTTCAGTTGACGTTCTGACGTGACCTGCAGAAGGGAGGAAGAAGAAGGGGTGGGGGACAGCATTCAAAGTGCATCAGCATGCAGTAGTCCGAAAATGCTTTTACTTACCACTTACTTGACCTATCTCCACGTACCGCCTTTCTTTATCATCTCGGCGCTTAAGCCCAGAGGGACTAGTGGTGTCAGATAGATAATCATTGGTGATCTGCGTATCTACATGAGCTACTTGGTCGTAACCCCTTTTCGTCGGGTGCAAAGGCGGCGGTCAGGTGGCATTTCCGTGGTGTCGTTTTAAGGGTGTCCAAAACACTTTTCTAGCTGCCTGTGACACGCAATGTAGCTGCTAAATATCTGATCCCTTTTGATTCTACATCTTTCATCATACTTATTCTTCGCTCACAGTAGTAAGACATCCAAAACGCATTAATGCAACTGCTACAACCATGCTTTCTATTTCAAAATACTTTTAATAAAAAGTGTTGATGTACAAATACAGGCCTGCAACTCGGTGGGCCGGCTACAAAGCAGATTGAAACTGTACATAAGAAGAACGAAATAGGTGGCAGTTTATTGCATAAAGTGCAGTAGTGTAATAAAATCGCGTTAAACTTCCCTACAGAGCAAGCATGATGCACGTCAGTAATTCATCTTTAATAAATTCAAAAATTCATTATCCAAGTTCATTTGTTACCTAAATTGCACCAATTCATTTTCCACATTATAATCAGTACCCACTCTAAGTCAGTTCATTGTCCAAGCACATACTTAATAACCTTCATATCTAATTTCATTATCCAAAAACTGCGCATATATCTCGGGACAAAAGGCTGCGCAATCAGGGTGCAACAAAGTTTATTCAAAACGTTTCATTTTGTGTCGGCGCCATTTTTGGGTGCGGTCAGGCGAGTTCCAGCACAGTCAAAATGTCTCCAATGATTCGTGGTTGGACCGGGGCCTTCCGCTGGAAGTTCAAAAAGTTTTGAATCATGTGGGAACAGTCTAACGATAGTCAAAGAGTGGGGAGGGCGGCAACAATTTTCCTACCGGGTCATTCTGGTGTTCCTCCGGAACTGAACAAGTCTGTGCCGTGGCTGCACCTTAGCCATTTCCAAACTGAAGCTGGCGCTGGCAGGAGTGCGTCGATGTCGCGGTTCCCAGTGAGGGGGACGGGGGCGCCCATGCGGAGGGATCGGGGTGGCCCCCGGCTCTTATAGAATCTTCAAGGTTGAGGAGAAGGACAGACATGGGGCGTGTGCCCGTCCAGGGCAGAAGACCGCTTTTTGATGTTGGCCCTCTTTAAGTAAGAGCATTGGGGTGTCGCTGGAAGCCTCCACCTGGAGGGAGGTGGGGGAGGCTCGTTCGCGTCACCTCCCCCTTCCAGCGACCCCGCGCCGTTCCTCGGCTCCGTCGTTTCGATATTGGCCGTGCCAGCCATTGAAGATGGGGGGGGGGTCGGTGGCTGCGGCAAGACATCCCCCCCTTTTCCCGCTGACATGTGGCGGGACTACCTGGAACTGTCCAGGAATTTGACATGTGGCGGGACTACTTGCAAGCGCCGCCATTCTCGCTTTTGGCTTCGGCCTTCTTCGTGGGTCGGACCAGGCGGGAGACAGAAGGGGGGGGGGGGTGGTCGGTGGCTGAGGCAAGACAGCCCCCCCCCCGTGGCCCGCAGGGCAGCAGGAGAGAAGGAGAGGACTCTGCCATTCTTTGGACCGCCTGCCCAACATCATCTCCTTCTGACCATGGCCAGGCGGGCCCCTCGTGCCTCGAGGCCTCGCCTTCCGGATGGGCGTAACCGCGGACCTGTTGCACTTCGGGAGCTTCCGGAATGGGGGAAGGTACCTATTGAATTGTTTCTATCTTATGTGACCGTTATTTGGGCGTGGCGGGAAATGAGGCAGACATGTTTGGAGCAGGAGTAGGCAATGGAGCCTAGCTACCTCGTGGCTGCCTTGGTGTCAAGCTTGTCTTCCCTCGCCATTTTTATGTTTCTTATTGCAAGTTATTTCTAACATTTCTTATTTTATTTTTAGCGAAGTTGATAACTCATCAGTGGCCTACTGATTTCGCTCAATTCTTTTTCTTGTATTTTTATGCCATAACCTATTTATAAGCTATAGCGACTAGTCCACACTTAATGAACATGTCCTTATTAGGTGTACCCTCCAGTGGGGCTGGATGGCTCATCTCTAATAAGCGGTCCGGGCTAAACAGGCTACCAACCAGTGGGGAGAAGATAGGCATGACGGATTACAACGGGGACAAAGGTCTGCATTACCTATCTTATCACAGCGGGCAAAGACTAGGCAGAATATTTCTATTCATTCTCCGTTGTTTGGCGGCGGTGAATACCTCAAAAGAACCAATACCGAACAATCGGCCAATCAAACAATTCAGTGGGGAGAATAAGTGGGCACGAAAAGTTATCGCTACCCACTCTTTCTCTACCTGCAAAGAGAGACCTTGTTCTTCCCTGTTTGCAGACAAAGAATCTCCAGATAATAATCCACGAACGACAGTTCGGGAAACAGTGGGGGAGGAAGACAGGTACGACGGATTACAATGGGGACAAAAGTCTGCGTTACCTATCCTTCACTGCTTGCAAAGAGAGGGAGCCTGTTGTTTTCCCCGTTTGCAGACGGTGAATCTCCAGAGGTTTCAACAAAGCGTAATACTAGTATTATCCAAAACAATCATTTCACAACAATTTGTCGCATTTACGCGACCTTACCCGGACCGGACCGTGTGGGCAGTTCTTCGCCTTCCTCCTTCCAGCGCCCGATCGTTCTCTTACTCCATGATTTTACCGCAGCAGTCCTGTGGGATTCCAGTCAGGACAGTAGGTCACTCAAGAGAGGTCCGTTCAGAATAGGTGAAGTTCATTCAATCGGCAGCCGGACAAGGGCCCTCTCAAGGCAGGTATACTCCGATCATTTAGATGTTCACCTCATCGTCTGGATCTCTCTTACTGGACCTTATGTCACTGATGGACCCCGCGTTGGGACGCCAATTGTGGAACAGGAGCCCGCATTACTATCGATGCCCAGGCTGCTGGCGCAAGTCGCCTCTTAGTTCCCATTCTGAATAATTACCAAAATAAAGAGACGGGCGCTGGAAGCAGGGATCAAGAACAGAGTTTAATTCTCATGAGGAGAGCCAGTCATGTCAGACACGAACAAGGTGCCATCGGGAGGTGCTCCAACAAGTGAGCTGAGACTCTTGGTTTTATACCTTATAGAACACTCGATAACACAATCAGGGCTGTATGACGCAAGAGAAGAACATCCCTATAATCCTCGTGGTGATCCTACCCCACATGTGTTCATAATGGGGACCCTTGACCTGCTGATAAGAGGGGAGGGCAATCACGCAGCTGAGTGTTCCGTCAACTGTTTAGGATGTGTACGCCTGATCATAGCCCAGGGGGTGGGGTGGCTAGGATCAATAGTGGCATACAATAAGGGCAGTAAATGGTATCCCCTGACTCAGGCGATGGCCTCGGACATGTGTGGTCAGCTGGACTCGGGGGAAGGGGTCATCAAAGGAGTGGTATTCATGCCACGTGGACAATCGAGCGCGGAGGGAAGGCTCGTCAACAGAGGGGCATTCATGGAAGGAAAGGAGGTGTTGGTCAGGCGCGGCCGTGACTCCCGAGGACAGGGTCTTGCAGAGGAGGAAGGTTTTATGACTTGTCCATGTGAGGGAGAAGGAGGGGGTCAGGGTGCGCGCAGGGTCAGAGTCGCACAGAGAGAGAGAGAGAGGTCTTATGACCCGTACATGAGAGAACAGGGGCCGTCAGATACAGCTGGGGGGCTACGTCAGCTGAGGCGAAGGATGCTTCTTCAAGAGGGAAATGGGGGGGGGGTGCCTGGGTCAAGCAGGAGGGTTGCCTTTCATAGCAGGGTCGCGCAGAGTGCTGGGTTTCATGGTCTATGCATGTGAGAGTGGGAGGGGGGTGCTCAAATGCGCGCAGGAGGGAAGCCAGTGATTCTAATGAGTGGGCAAGAGGCCAAGGTGCCTAAAATGGCTGTCAGGTACATATGGGCACGGGCTTCTACTGGCGGAGTGATACGGTCAATATTTCAGGGTATACGTGGTGTCTACAGGGAGGGGGACGGGAGAGGGCAAATGAACGCCGCTTAGGTACATTAATTTTGCTAATTTCCACAAGTACCGGTACTGTTGGATACAGGCTGCAAAAGCATTAAAGATCAAGCCCAGCTTCGCCCTCTCCTGCTATGGACACAAATCTGGAGGGGTGAAGAGCTAAAATCGTATGCTGATGGGTTGGCAGAGATAATGAGCTTGGGTGGTTGGGCAAAGATAAGATGGTTAAGAGACACTAAAAAACTTTTGGAGAAAATCGGACTGGGGGACTGTTGGTCATCACGATCAGCTCCACCAAAAGAGGTCGTGAAGAGTCTGTACTGGAATTGGGTTGCGGAACAACTAGTTACAAACCCGGACCATTGCAAGTCCACGGCTGCCTTTTTATTAGTAAAAGACGTTGTAGTTTTTGAGCCTTATCTGGACCTAATTAGTCTTCCATTTGACCGAGCACTGTATTTTAAATTTAGAGTGGGTTCGGTTCCACTTGGGGCCCTGGTATCAAACTGGAAATCAGGTGCTCACACATCCCCTTATTGTGCATGTTGTCCCAATAGGATAGAGTCCATCACGCACATCCTATTCGAATGCCCGGACTATGTAAACCCTAAGAACTTTTGGCGTAAACCCCTCTGCCGGAATATGGGTACACGTAGTTACCTAGTAGCCCTGCGTATCCTAATGACGGATACTTCTCCTCCTATTGTATGTGGTATAGCCAAATTTTTAAAACAGTTTTGGTTGATTCGTTGCAAGAGACTGTCAGTAGTGGTTTAATTCCTTTTTAGCTAATTTATTCTGGGCACTTCATGTCCTTTTATTTTTTTTAATGTGCATTTAATATTGCCTTCTTAAATGATGTTTTGTAGATTTATAAATGGCTGTATTGTGTGTACGCTTATAAGATATCTTGCATATCGAATAAAAGCTTATCAATCGGTATTAAAGGCAGATGGAATAGAGGGCATAGCTAGTAAAACTGCGGCTAAATATTTGGCTAAAAAAGAGGAAGTGTTTGAAATGAGTGAAAGGGTGGGCCATATTCTGGAGGTTAGGACAAGACAGAAAATAGCTGCAGGGGATATTAAGTGTATAAAAGATAAGCAAGGAGGTATGATTGTTGATCCTATGGGTGTTAGGGAGGTCTTCAGGGAGTTTTATTCAGACTTGTATGATATAGAGCAGGGAGTAGAAAGTATAGACATCAAGGATTACCTTAAACAAGTTATTACAGATGGTCTCCCCACGGAGGAGAAGGAAAGACTTGATTTGCCTATTATCCTGGATGAAGTGTGTGAGGCGTTGGCAGAACTCCCCTCAGCAAAAGCCGCAGGCCCAGACCAGATTCCATTGGAGTTTTACAAAACGTTTCAGGAAGCCCTGTTGGCAGATTTATTAGATACATTCCTTCAGGCACAACAAGGGCTTTCAATCCAAGCATCCTGGGGAGGCGCAGAAGTCATTGTGCTATTAAAAAAGGGCAAGTCACCTATAGCCCCGGGGTCATACAGGCCTATCACTCTAATGAATTCAGACGCTAAACTTTTTTCTAAAATTCTTGCAAAAAGATTGGCTAAGGTAATAGAGGGGTTGGTTAGCTCAGAGCAGCATGGATTTATTCCAGGGAAGGGTACCACCGAGCATACTAGACAGGTTGTTACCATGTTCGATGCCACCGAGATCTCAGGAGACCCTATTGCTGCTCTATTTTTGGATGCTGAGAAGGCGTTTGATAGGGTCTCCTGGGATTATCGATGGGAGGTGATGAGATGGTTTGGCTTGGGGGAAGGTTATATTAGAGCGGTTCAAGCGCTATATACAGCCCCTATGGCCAAAATTAGGATTAACAGGGGACTCACTACGGAAGTACAGATATGAAGAGGTACACAGCAAGGGTGTCCTTCATCTCCCCTTCTGTTTGCAAACTATTTGCATCAATCAATCAATCAATCAGTGACACTTATAAAGCGCGCTACATACCCGTAGGGTCTCAAGGCGCTGGGGGGGGGGGGTGGGGGGGGGGGGGGGTGCCGCTACTGCTCGAACAGCGGCATCCCTTCTTGCGCAAATTGTCCGGCAACCCCAATATCCCAGCCTTAACCACAACAGGTGCGCAAAGTAAGATGTTAGCATACGCTGACGATGTCGCGATAATAACTCCTAATCCTTCCTTGGCAATAATAGAAATAGAGTCCGAGGCACATAGGTTTGGGAAAATTTCGGGATATAAGCTTAATAGCAACAAGACACAAATTGTGAAGAATTCCCAGGCTGTATGCAATGACCCACGGGTGGTTAGCGCAGCAGTATACCTGGGTGTTGAGATTACAGCAGATTTAGACACGGTTGTGGAGCGCAATCTGGCACCATTAATGAATAAAGTAAGCCTGGATCTGGTTAGGATGAATAATCTTCGGTTGTCTCTGGTTGGCCGTACAAATGTTATTAAAATGCTGGTACTCCCTAAGTTTTTATATTTTTTTAGGGCAATCCCCTTATCTTTTGAAGCGCACTGGTTCAACAAACTAGAATCAATTTTGAACAAATTCATTTGGGGGCATGGGAAGACTAGGCGGGCGTATAGGTTCATGACATTATCCAGGGTGAAGGGTGGATGGGGGGCCCCAAACTTTAGGCTTTACTATTGGGCGGCATTGCTGCAGTTTATGCAGGGCCTAATTGGAGGCGGAGGCGCTGATCCCAAAATTACGACATTATCTCCTAGGATTTATGAATCTATCTTGGGAGCAAGTACTGAGAATGCCTTTTTGAGTTGTACTGATTCCTCATATTTTAAGAGGACACGATTCAAAACTATCAGGGCAGCCTATAATGTATGGTCAGCATTTGCAAAGAAAGTTAGTCTGGGGAGGTTTAACAGATACGTTAGATTGTATAGGAATCGTTCCTTGCCGCCATTGATCTTCGCGGATACTACTATGGCAGACTGGGCTAGGAAGGGGATAGTCAAGATAGGAGATTTGTTGGGACCGGATGGGGGGATTATGCCGTTTTCATCTTTAGAGGCAAAGTTCCATATCAACAGGAGGAGTTTTTACAAGTACCTTCAGGTGAGGCGCTTCCTCAGCAACAAAATAGGTGGGGCGGCTGGATCTGGCAAAAACAACATTTTAGAAGCAATAGAGAGAGGGGGGATTGTTCCATCCATAGTTTTTATGCTGCCTTGACAGAAACTAAACCAGATGATCTTGGGAAGCAAGCTACCAATTGGACTACGAAGCTGGATACAGATGTAAGCTTCTTTCAATCCTCTTTGAAATTAGGGTATTCAGTGCTATGCTCCGCCCCTCTCCAATCTCAACACTACAAAACGCTCTACGCACTTTATTATGCCCCGGCACGAATTGCTCAGTGGGGAGGGACTGCTGGGATTAAATGCCCCCGATGTAATGAACTGGCAGCAGACAGCATTCATATATTTGCCACTTGCCGTCAGCTTCAGCTGCTGCTTAAAGGGATTGAAGGTTTCTTAGTAATGACCTTAGGGATTAAGTCTATCCTAAATCCTCATTTGATCTTGTTGGGGGTTAGTGGGGATTCTGACAATGAGTATGAAGAATTTGTGTTTATTGCCATGGCAGTTCTCAGATTGATTATAGCCAGGGCCTGGCTGGATACAATTCCTCCTGGTATGCAACAATGGCTGGCCACTATGCTGGCAGTATATAATTTAGAGAAAGGTATTTATGAAAGAAAGGGTAGGAGAGTGAGGAGGTTGGGGAGAAAAATTTGGGAACCGATCCAGTGTTGGAAAAATGGTTTGCGGGAAAGTTAAATTTCGATGTAAATTTGTTGCTCCCTTTTTACTCTTTATTGTTTCCCACTCCTAGGCTGTTGCATAATATGTAGTATAATGGTACTATTGCTTAGTTTGATGCAATCTTTCGAATGCAAAGTGATATAGTCATTTTTTTCTTTTATTTACTTATTTTCTTTACTCTCAGGCTCCTTTTTGTGTGGTTCGTTTGTTTTATTGTGCAAACCTTTTTTTTGGATTAATTTGTTAAAAGCAGGATGTCAATTCTCCTTTGTTGTGCTGTGTGTACGCTCCCAAAAAAGGTCTTAATAAAAGATTCTGCATGTTTTATTGCAATATAACCTGAAACTTGATTGAGATGAACTCATGATCCAGTAAGCACGTGTTTGAAACAGCTCCACTGGCAGCCTGTTGAAGCAAGGATTCTGTTAAAATCTCTTTGCATTGCACATCAGGCTATAAAGAATAAAGTGTAGTGTAGTTCCTATATTCCCAATACACTCTGTACATTGGAATAATATATCCTATAGATTAGACGTAGGACTGAGGTAGACTAGGTCTCTATCGAATATACTAAACTTAATAGTGAGTGCCAGCTAGTTCAGAGGTCACTAGAAACTTTCTCGAATTCACAAGAAGGGATTAGTTTCTGACAATCGCATAAACATGACAACTTTGTTTCCCAAGAATAAGAAATTTCTCTCTCAGAGTCATAAAAACTATAGATAAGTATTTCACTCAGTCAATCGTGCATGCTTCGTTTCAACAGAGTTGTGGAGAAATAGATGGGCGTTTTCAATAAAAAGGTTTATTGAACAGTCTTCTTTCTCATACAAGAGAAGTGAACTGCTACAATCGTTAAGCAGACTGCAAAGTACAATGCATAAAGCGAAAATAGTATTATAAAATATTACTGTAAAAGCATTGTATGTTTTCATTGCCATATAAAAATACATACACAAATAACATTGACTAAAAATACTCAACTGGTGCTTCTAAATACGCCTACCCCAATGTATATAACCTAAGTCTAGTACACAGGAATAAGTAAGTATTGTGTATTGTAGGTTTGGTTGTTTTTTGCCAAGAAACTACCCAAGATTTCTCTAGGTTCTAATCAGCTCCATACCTTATTTAGAATGAAGGAGGTCTGGTGTCTCAGTCTCGGGTCTCGATTTCCCAACACCCCGCAAGGGGAGCTTGGAAACACTGGAGCTGGATTCTCGGCGAGAGAAGGGCAGCCTCTTGATCAGTGCATCAGGTGGAGAGTCGGCTTCCTTTGGCACTTGCTGTAGCAAGCTGCGTCAGGCAAGTATATAGTCGAACTGCTTCGAGCCACCATAGTTTGACATTGCAAGTGAGGGTATATTTATACCTTGAAGGTGTTTAGCAGTGCCATAGTTTGATGTAAAGTCGGGCATATGTATGCCAGGAAAGAACCCCTAGATATAGTTGTTCTCTGCAAAGTACATGAGTTCTTGGACAATTCAATATTCAAGCAAGGGTAAGTTCCCTAACTGCTTAAGCCGATTTTCCAATAAATCGTTGTGACGTTTGGTACTGGTGGAAGTAGCCATGCCTGTATTTGGGTCGCATGGACTAAGTGATTCGTTTCTGACAATCGCATAAACATGACAACTTTGTTTCCCAAGAATAAGAAATATCTCTCACAGTCATAAAAACAATAGATAAGTATTTCACTCAGTCAATCGTGCATGCTCAGTTTAAACAGAGTTGTAGAGAAATAGACGGGTGTTTTCAATAAAAAGGTTTATTGAACAGTCTTCTTTCTCATACATGAGAAGTGAACTGCTACAATCGTTATGCAGACTGCAAAGTATAATGCATACAGCGAGAATAGTATTATAAAATAATACTGTAAAAGCATTGTATGGTTTCTAAGCCATATAAAAATACATATATATATAACATTGACTACAAATACTCAACTGGTGCTTCTAAATACGCCTACCCCAATGTATATAACTGAAGTCTAGTACGCGGGAATAAGTAAGTATTGTGTAGTATAGATTTGGCTGTTTTTTGCCAAGAATCTACCCAAGATTTCTCTAGGTTCTAATCAGCCCTATACCTTATTTAGAATGAAGGAGGTCTGGTATCTCAGTCTCGGGTCTCGATTTACCAACACCCCGCAAGGTGAGCTTGGAAACACTGGAGCTGGATTCTTGGCGAGAGAAGGGCAGCCTCTTGATCAATGTGTCAGCTGGAGAGTCGGCTTCCTTTGGCACTTGCTGTAGCGAGCTGCGTCAGGCAAGTATATAGTCGAACTGCTTCGAACCACCGTAGTTTGACATAGCAAGTGAGGGTATATTTATACCTTGAAGGTGTTTAGGAATACCATATTTTGACGTAAAGTCGGACATATGAACGTCAGAAAAGAACCTCTATATATAGTTGTTCTTTGCAAAGTACATGTGTTCTTGGACAAATCAATATTCAAGCAAGGGGAAGTTCCCTAACTGCTTAAGCCGATTTTCCAAGAAATCGTTGTGACGTTTGGTACGGGTGGAAGTAGCCATGCGTGTTTTTGGGTTGCATGGACTATGCCTAAATAAGTGATTGGATTCTATGCCTATCAATCAATCAATCAATCAATCAGTCATTTGTTAAGCGCACTACATACCCATGAGGGTCTCGAGGCACAGGGGGGAAGGTGGGTGCCGCTACTGATCGAACAGCCAGGTCTTTAGTGTCCTCCTGAAGGTCAGCAGGTCTTGGGTCTGTCGTAGGCTCAGTGGGAAGGTGTTCCATGTCTTGGCGGCGAGGTAGGAGATTGATCTCCCGCCGGTGGTTGTTCTTCGGATGCGCGGGACAGTGGTGAGTGGGAGGTCGGCGGAGCGTAGCTGGCAGTTGGGGGTGTAGAAGGAGAGCCGTCTGTTGAGGTAGGCTGGGCCAGTCTTGTGGAGTGCCTTGTGTGCGTGGATGAGGAGCTTGATTGATATCCTCTTGTTGACGGGGAGCCAGTGCAGGTTTCTCAGGTGGGGGGTGATGTGGCCGCGTCGTGGTACATCGAGGATTAGTCGTGCCGAGGCGTTTTGGATGCATTGTAGTTGATTGATGAGCTTGGTCGGGGCTCCCCCGTAGAGGGCGTTTTCGTAGTAAAGTCTGCTGCTGACGACGGCCTGGGTGACTGTCTTTCGTGTATCTGTCGGGATCCATCTGTAGATCTTGCGGAGCATGCGGAGGGTGTTGAAGCAGTAGGAGGAGACGGTGTTGACTTGCTTGGTCATTGAGAGCGTTGAGTCAAGGATGATTCCCAGGTTGCGTGCATGGTCGGTGGGTGTCGGGCTGCCCCCAGTGCTGTTGGCCACCAGGAGTTGTCCCAGGCTGACTGGTTGGAGCTGAGGATGAAGACCTCTGTCTTGTCTGAGTTCAGCTTCAGACGGCTGATCTTCATCCAGTCGGCGACGGCCTTCATTCCTTCATGGAGGTTGGCTTTGGCAGTAATGATGTCCTTGGTGAGGGAAGGGATCAGTTGAGTGTCGTCGGCGTAGGAGATTATGTTGAGGTCGTGCTGTAGGGCGATGTGTGCAAGCGGGCCATGTAAATGTTGAACAGTGTCGGGCTAAGGGAGGATCCTTGTGGTACGCCGGAGATGATCTCGGAGGCTTCGGAACGGAACGGGGGAAGGCGGATATGCCTATATAAGGGCAATGTGAATTGTACCCATATAGGGGCATGAATCGGGAAAATTCACTCGGCGTTCTAAATGCCACATAACGCCCAATCCACTTTCTTATGTGTGACATTACTAAGTTCTAAACACATTGAAACATATCTAAACATGATGTGTAAAAAACCCACCCAAAAGACATAAAAAATGCATTGGTACTGGTTGTGCATAAAAAGCATTTGTGCCATATGCATTAAAAGCAATGTTTCATTCAAAGCATATAGTTTGTTTTTTTGAAAATGCTATCCAAATGAATCACCAAAATATATTTATGAAATGGCTCTTAATTTACAGAAGAAAAAAAAATGAGACCATTCTATGTCAGATTATAAAAACTGTTTGAATGTGGACAAGGTCAAATATTGTCTCTTGGAAGTTATCTCAAAGAATTTTAGTTCTCTATGAATAGTTCTACTATGAGCAGATTACTTTGTGCCCAAAAAATAAAAATACAAATTTGGAAAAACAAAAGTTTGTTCAAAATAGAGCTCAAAAGTTAGTAACTTTGTTTTGAAAAATAAAGGTTTGAATACAGAGTCTCTCAGAACACTGGGTGACAAATCAAAAGTCAGTGTTATGGTTTGGAGAAAACATCAAATCTTCTAAGTCTAAAAAGAATGTGTCTACTGTTGAAGGTGAAAGTTGGGTTACCTCGCCTCGAAGATTAATTTCACAAAGATGCAAAGCATCGCCGTCGGCGTTGGTCGAGTAAGAAATGTTCAAATTTGATACCTGTGTGCCGCTTTCCTCTCGTACCTCACCGTCAGCATTTTGCGTCTGTGAGATCTCAATGAATGCTGTCATCAGAATTTGTAGCCGCTGGGGACAACACTGCGCATGGGCCTTTACCGGGTACAGCAAAGCATCAACATCCGTTGGCGTGACTGATGGGAGTGTCAGACAGATGTCTAGCATGCATTCTTCTCCACATAGCAGGCATCGCGGAACCGGTAAGATGCAATCTTGCCAGATTGGTCTGAATGACATAAACCATGTGGTATTTAATTCTCTACGAGTTAATCCCAAAATTTGGACAATGCGCTCACGACACTTCATCGTCAGTAGAGTATTTTCCACGGTGATCTGGGTGTCCTCTGTGGATTGGCTTGCCATATCGGAGCAGAAGGAGCAAAAATAGAATCCATGCTGCGAGTCACAAAACGAGAGGCAATCCGCCAAACACAGAAGGCACGAAGATTGGAAATTGCCCTAGGACTGCTTCAAAAGGTGCTAACAGTCCCGAAAAAATTGTCTTAAATACATGTAAATACCATTCGTATCAGACATGTTTAAGATATGACCTAACACTTCTGAGAAATGTACAGGGCAGTTTGCAGTTAATAGGGTGCGTATCTCTTCAGAAGTTCTTTTGACTTGCAGATCATAGGTCTCTTTGACCGAGATCAGTGGCACAGTTTTCTGTAAAAGAATGGCTTTCATTCTGATCAAAGTATCAATTTGAATAGAAGAGATGTTCAGTGAAGGCCATAACGGCGACTCCAGGTCTATCTTCGTTTTTGGAAATAATACTTGCATGCCACAAGTGACCCTGGCTGACACAGTTACGAGATAGGTTAAAGCTGGCAACATGCCAAAGCAGCTGTGATCATTCAACATAATGTAGCTTCCATTAGAAAGCTGCCTAAAAATTGGATCAATCACTGCAGCTGGTGAACCTTGCAGGTGGCAGGATAAATTGTTAGAGGAACCAATGCAGGCCCTGTGTAAGTTTATACCCTGACATAGGAGAGAACCGCTTAGTGCGTTTTCACAATTATTGCCACTAAGAAACATTTCTCTTCCCCACTCCAACATCTGTGTGTATAAGGTAATTCCCAGGATGTCTTGATGTATTCTTTACCCAACCTTTCAAATAGGCCTACTGGTATATGTTTTAAGCAATACCGAAAATGGAAAATTGTAACAGGCAGAGTCATTGTACTGTGTATTATCCATTCAATTGCTGGTTTTTCAGCTACTGTAAATGGCAATCTTTCTGTTTTTCAATGCTCAGCACCGTATAGTCGGCTCCCCTCTGTGCCAGTTTGATCTGTTCATCAGGGAGATTGGATTCTGAAAACAGTGACGTAGTGTTGATTAAACTCCAAGGCACATAGCCTGAACAAAGGTTTTGTAACGTCCAGCCTAATAGCATTATAGAACGTAATTGCGATTGACCATGTTGCAACATGACCAAGTCCTGTTCCATTATGTCTATGGCAGAGGATACTATGCTGTCCAAAGAATATATCCTGGATGACAGAGTTGTTAACCCATTGTGAACTACAGCGATACATTTCTCTAAATTAATATGATCAATTTCTCGTATTTGTTCTGCAGTCTCTGCTTGCGAAATCTTCCATGCTTCATTATACATGGCATAGATACCTGCGTATATAAAACGTTTATGACGCAGTTTAATAGGTCCTTGTAAGAAGTCCCTCAGATCAGCGCCATCTTTAAGTAAAGATAAGTGTTGTTTTACTTCCTTTAGTGTAGCCTTGTGTAGCCACTCAAGGCACAATTTCCCTACACTGTATGTTGTTTCTATTCCTGGATGCTGAACATATCTTGGATCTGGCCTAGTGAATGTGAACCCTTATTCAGGAATCTATCTTGACAGTTATTTGTGTCTGTAGGCCAGATTAACAATTTTTTCCAATCAGTATCTGTTCTGTTCTGAAGCAAAATAGTATATAGTCGACCTCCCCCTTTGAAGTGTTACTGTTATCAGTCGTAGGTGTAGGTATGGACGGGTTGTTTAAATCTTATATCTTGGCTAACCCAAGACAAGATGTCTGCTGAACAGTGTCATTCAAAAACATTATTTGCTCTGGGATGATGCAGGCTCTAAATAAAGCTTAGAAACTCTGCACCTGCCAGGCCTTTGTGCCCAGACGGTTTTTGTCTCAATGGTGTCTTTCCAAAAGTCAAAGCCTAATGTAGACAGCTGAGCATTAAAGGCCGCAGAATAAATTTGCTTTGTATTTGTCAACATATTTTCATTCCTGTCTTATTAACATTTTTAAAGTAAAATGATTCTGGATTAGAAACATTAAAACCTGAAAAGTACAGAAATTTGCCATAAAATGTTTTTGAGCTACCCTATGGTGGAGTTGGACAATGTTCCCATTGGTTATATTTCAATACAATTCTAGGATTTGCAGATTTGTGCAAGAAATGATGACCATAGTTATCATAACAATACATTTGTTCATAATCTGATGAACCTTCTAAGTAGTCATGATTTGTAAACTTTGCAGACATTTCTAAGTCTGACATCATATTATTAACAGTCTCGAAGTCCCAATTATCAGAAAAGGTACTAGATGAAACAAACTCATTCAGGGAAATCTAGAACTGGTGTGGAATCTTCAACAGCTCCGCTGGACCAAGAATGTCATATCCTGTTCTGTCCCAAGCTATACCACCAGGTATGGGAACGGCTGTGATGTGCACTGATGACAAGTCACTTTGTTCACGATGAGTTGATTTGTGTGGCCTGAGGAGTAAGTTGATGTTCCTACTTGCTGTGTCATTTTTAACATATCTTCCATTTATCAGCATTCCCAAAGTAAATACAAGAGTCAACCAAAGTAGAAGAAAAAGTACACAATCCAAAGTCCAATCCAAGGTGAAACCAGATAACAGGCATATGCATCAAAGTAAATACTGTGAGCAAAGGGGCAGATTCTCAGAATCTGCCCCTTTGCTCCCGGTATTTTTGCATTTGGGATGCATCATCCCAAATGCAAAAATCGCAATTTAAGGAATCTCTAAATTGAGATTCCTTAAATTGCGATTGCATTTAAGGAATCCCAAATTGAGATTCCTTAAATGCAATGCATGAAAGTTAAAAGAATAGCGAATTCGCTTATAGGAGTAGAAAATTACCATGAAGTTGAACTTCATAGTAATTTGCTATAAAACTTTGAAAAAAAGCACTTTAGTGCATTTTTCAAAGTTTCAAGTTGGGCACGTGTGTGTGCAACATATGTGCAGAGATCAATTTCAGGGGTGCAACAGGGTGTCATTTTGACACCCTTGCACCCTTGAAATTGCATGAGCAATTTGCGAGTACCTACTGATACTCGTAAATTGCTCATGCAATCTCTAATTAATTCCTATGGGCCTGTAGGCCCATAGGAATGAATGGGACAGCATTCCTTAATTGCGACTAGAAATTTGTGAGTAGCAATTAAGGAATGTTTAGGAATCACTATTTTAATAGCGATTCCTATATGCATAGGCTTTTGCTATTCCTAAATAGCGATTCCTTAAAAATCGCTATTTAGGAATAGCAAAAGGCTACGTTGATGCATCTGCCAGTAAGTCTTTTCCAGTTGATAAAAAAGTTATGTTGCTTGTTCTTTGAAAGTTCTTTTAGCTGGCGTCATTTCAGGTTCGCTGGGATCCTCGGAAAACGTATTAAAGTTAATGAAATAGCCAATTGTAGGGATTGCTTCAAGATTCAATGTAATCGCTGGAACTACTTGATCACTTGTTACATTTGTATAGTCAGATGCTATTTCATTGTAGACACGCGTTTCTTGATGAACTGTTATTTGGGTGTCAAGAGGTACAAGTTCCATGGCTTTGTTGCATAGTCCTTCTTTTCATACTGAAGAATCTTCAAAGGAGATGAGTCTCTCAGTTTGAACCTTTTGGAAAGTAGCCTGCTACATCTTTGGAGTCCACTTGACCTACTGCTTATGATCGGCCACATGATGTGGTTTTACCAGGTCGATGGACACAAACCTGTTCTCCTTTTTACCAGCAAGGGGCGGCAGTAATACTGTTCTTGATCCGTGGATGGCTAGGACATGTACTGGCTGTCTGTAGGATGGCCCAAATTCCTTCTTGTCTGCGATCTTTTCTCTGACTAGATCCCCAATCTTTGGAATCCAGACATGTCTTGCTGGGACGGATGGTTTTTCTTCAGTGGTTGTTGGCTTCAGGGGTAAGTTACTTTCTCTGGAACTTGTTTCATTTAAGTCCTGCAAAACAGTCATACGATCTTTGATATCAAAGGGTTTTAGCTCTACCACTGAAGTGTGACAATCGAGGTCCGGCACAATCATTCTAGTACCAAAAAGGATTTCATATGAAGTGATATACCCTAGAGAACTTCTTGGCAGATTCTTAAGATTACGTTGGACACTTATTAGATGTTTGGCCCACCCATCACCCTAGCCTAATACCCTAGCTGTTATAGATTGCTTTATGTCCCGGTTTCTTCTCTCCACTACTCAATTTCCCCCATAATGGAATGGACTAGAGTACCGCAATGCAATGTCCATATTGGCCATGGCCTCCTTGTAAGCTCGAGAGCTAAACGCAGAAGCCTGGTCAGAATGTAGCATGCCGACTGCGTATGTGCTGATAAAGACTCGCAAATCTTTTATAACAGTTCGAGTGTCAGCCGAACGCTGAGGCCACATCCAAATGAATCTTGAACACGAATCCACTGCGACCATGATATATTTATAGTTACCATCCCTCTGTAAGGGACCGCAGTGATCCAGGTAAACGCAAGCTAATGGTTTGTCTGAAATTAACTGGGGCGTCTGTGCAGGATGTTTCACTGTAGAGACTTTCATCTTTTGGCAGATTTCACATTCAAAAACATAGATTCTGGTGTGCTTCCTCATTCACCAGTATCTCTGTTTTAATAACAATACTGTTGCGGAAACACCTGCGCGTGCAGAAGCGAGCCCTTCATGTGCTGCTAAGATTAGTCCTAATCTATGTTCCATGTTTGGAATTACTCTATCCCCCACTCCAGGGATTCAAGCAAACAGAACATTATTTGCATCAGTTATTGTTAGACCTGACATCATTGGCTTGAGTCTCTCCTCCATTTTTTATGTTTGCCTCCACTGTTTTAAGATGTTTTGCTGGTATATGCTTTGGGCGCTGTGCCACTGCTGATCAGTGCCACAGCGCAAGTGCTCCCTATGTTAAATTGATGTATCGATTGTATTCCATGTTTGGCTTATTTGGTTTACTGTCAATCCCTAGTCTAGTGCACCAGGAGTGCCGGGGCTTATAAATACAAATGCCGCTCGTGGGCTTGCAGCACGTGTTGTGCCATCCACAAGAGCGGCCTCGTGAAAGAATGTCTACGGGTCGGTCATTGCGAGACCTACGTGCAGCCTAGTGCTGTCACGCGGGCTGCGCAAGTATACCTAATTGCCAGCCCCTCAAACCTTCCCTTAACTTCATGTTAGTCACCCCTATGGTAGGCCCACGGGCAGGGTGCGTTGTAAGTATAAGGTAGGACACGCCTGACTAAGTTGGCATGTCCTAATAGTGAACTACGGCCATCTTCGTTCTTCACTATTGCGAGGTAACCTGCTCTCCGTTGGTTAGAATGGGCCGCCGGGATTATTAATGCTATGATCCTAGCTGGCTCGGGGAGCATGGTGCAACTCTGGGTTTGAAAATAGCACTTTTAGAAAGTATATATTTTCTTGTCTAACCATTTTTGGTTTCTGCCGGTCTTGCGTGTGTGTGACAGGAGCTGGGTGGCAACACAGGTCTGGATGAGTCAGTGTGGGATGAGTGGGACATTTGCGTTGAGACTAGGGGGAGAGTAGTTGCTGATAGCCTGCCCTGCCTGATACAATGCTGGCTCCACCTCCTGCCAAGCGGCTGATGGCTCTGTGCCTGCCATGGACGATCCTAGCCCCACCTCCTGCCAGGAGGCCGATAGCTCTGCTCCTGCCAGTGACCATGCTGGCCCCACCTACTGCGGGGCATCTGAGGACCCAGCCCTGCTCAGTGAATAGGCCAGGTGCTTCTGCCTGGCTCCACCCACAATGGACCCAGGATGTTGGGAAATTCCCCTGTATGGACAAAGGGATCAAAGCCAAAAAGGGGTATAAGAGAAGGACCCCTGAACCAAGAAATCAGATCACTTCTGACAAGGAACCCTGTAATCAAGGACAAGAGGCCTGCTGATCTAAGGACTTGCCTACCCCTTCTGCCAGTGTGCTGTTTGCTGGGGGGAATCCTGCAGTGCTTCTTTATTTTTGCTGAGGAACCAGGAGAGAGGAACTGTGTGTGTACTCTCACGCTTGCTAAGAAAATCTCCAAGGACTGGAAGAGTGCCAGTCTCCTGCTGAAGTCACAGGGCTAAAGGACTTCATCCGCTTAAAGTGCTATTTGCTGGAACCTGTGAATCCAGCATCTCTGAAAGAGCCAGCAATCTCGACGCCGACGGACGTCGCCGAATCCAGCTCGACACCGTGAGTGACGGCTCAAGTGTCCCGCTTCCTCGACGCCGGCCACCGGGCCCGATCGACGCCAGCAGCAACGCCAGTGAGTAGCGAGTTCGGCTCCAGCTCCAGAGGACCTCGTGTCTGCACCGCTGCTGATCGCGTCGCCCTCGTGCCCTCTCGACGCCGTGAGCGCTGCTCACACTGTGCAACGTCATCATCGCCATCGACGACTACTGAGGCCTGATCGACACCGAAGACGCGACGCCAGATTGCTCGACGCCGCTGATCATCGTGTGCTCATTTTCCAAGGTACTGTGTTGTTGGGGGTCCTAGTGACTCCGGGCTCGACGTAGCGCTCCTCGCGGTCAACGCCGAACCTTTGGATTAACTTTGCCTCGACGTCGTGTAGCTCCCGTGTGGGTTACATTGTTGCTAAGAACTGTGTTTCCAGGATGAAGAGTTGCTTTTTATACTAAAGACTTTGTGCTAAAGAAGAAACTACCTTTGAACTATTATTTTCCTTTCCCAGAGTATTTATTAAGATTGTGTATATTTTTGTCGTTATCTGGTCTTGTGCTAAGCCTTATATAAAAATCCATTTGTAGTGTATTCACTTTATTACTGTATGTGATCATAAATGCTTAACGCACAGCCTCCGAGATAAGCCTATCTGCTCTGCCAAGCTACCAAGGGGGTGAGCAGGGGTTATCAAAGGGTGTGATCCCCTTGCCCTGACTAGAAAAGGTGTGTCCCTATTTGTCAGAAGTGTATACCTCTGCCAACTAGAGACAGCCGGTTCTAACAGTTATGTATGTGTATTTGAGTGGAAAGCGTTTTGGTAATGGTGTACCACTGTCTTGGCTTGAAGCAGTGACAGCCTGCATTATTTCGCTGTCTATTTTCATTTTGAACGAGTGATTGCAAAAACGGAAGCCGTTTGCACAGCTGCCTTCGCGGCTTCATCGGCCAATGAATTCCCTGCAACGTGAACGCCATCACGTTGATGACTCAGTGTATGTATCACGTGAGCCTTTTGTAGTTCTTATCGTAACTGAACTACTTGTTCCCAAAGCAACTTAGGCTTGATTGTGCCACCTTTTGCATCTTTGAAACCGTTTTCTATCCAGTTCTGCAAGTATTCATTGTAAGATTGAACGCAATAATATGAATCGCACACTATGAGTATGGGGAATTTGCAAACAGTATTTTCAAGCGCCATCTTGAATGCTTGTAGTTTATGCTAGGTCTCTTAGTTGTACAATCTCCTAGAGATTGTGTTTTAGTGACTATTGTTCGGAATTTGCCATCGCGCCAGCGACCTTTAACGATTGCCATGCAACACTATAAGCTTGTTTAACCCCAATAGCGTGCTGTGCTGATCCATCAGTATAAATGATACATTCATACTGCTCTAGAGGCAGAATCTCAGTAGGCAGAGGACATTCATGTTAATATTGTAGAAATTCTTATGTTTTCAAAATAAGGGTCAAAAACATATTCAACGTCGGTTGCAGCAAGAGAATTACCCCGTTTTATCCATCTCGGATGTAAAGCTTTAGCATTCGGAATGCTCACTTTCGTCAGTGCCTCTAAGGCAGGTACAGGAGTAATGACCATTATGCGCTTACCCTGTGCCAGCTCTCTCTCTTTTGCTATTGCAGTCTGTACCGCTGTCAGAATTCTTTCTGTTGAAGTGAATTTCATTTCTGCTTGTGTATACAAATGTGATTTGTAAGCTATTGGTACTTTTTCTCCTTCATTAAAGGTCAAGTACGTGAATCCGCATCTTCCTGGAATGATTCAGATCACTAAGTTGCGTACGTTTACGCGTGTTTGCAAATGTTTTGTTGCTAACATGTCCGTTTGGACTGAACGCAAAATTTCTGTGTGTTTTGAGTCCAATTAACTGTTTTAAAATCAGGTTTGCTTAATTCGTAGAGAGGTTTAACCCTTTTGGCGTAATTTAAAATGTATGTTCTTCTGAAATTTAGGAAACTTAGAATTGACTGTACGTTTTTCAGCATTTTTGGAGGTTGGAGCAGCGCACATTTTTCTAAAAACGTTTGCTGCCAGGCTTTTGCCTTTACTTGATAACTCATATCCTAGGGAAAGGACGTTGAGGTGGGCAATTCGTGATTTCTTAAAATTGAATTTGTACCCTTCAGAGGCGAAGCCCAATATTATGGTGTTCACCCTATTCAAGTGCCTATCCAAATCATCATCTGTAAGATAGATGTCATCGACATATGATGATGCCTCGTCATCTTACATTTGTAGTAACTCTGTTACTCTGGCTGAAAATAACCTTGGATTATTCTTGAATCCCTGTGGGAGACGACAGAATTGACGCTGTGTCCCCATAATTGAGAAAGCGGTCAAATACCTACTTTCTGGTGCAGTGTTTTGACAGAAGAAACCGTTAGAAATATCTAATGTGGTTTTATATTTTTTACGCACAATGCTATTCATTAGTGCAGCAATCTGTGTATTTTGTACTGCAAAAGTTTTGCAACAAGAGTTTAGATGTCTGTAATCCAAAACTAGACGATATGTATTTTCTGGTTTGGAGACAGGAAACAAAGGATTGTTCATTGATGAGGTGCATGTTTCAATCACCCCTTGGTATTCAAGTTGATCTAATATCTCCCTGACTTAATTTTTAGCTTCTAGCTTAACTGGGTACTGCCTTTGTGCAGTTGGTTGATTTTTTAACTGGATTTTATGTTGAGGAGAATCCTCATCCCATCCTACATGATTTTTATATAACGCAGGAGCCTGGGCTACTGCCCATTTCCTGGCATAGGTATATTTTTTATGAATTGGAATATGTTTGGAGAAAGCTGGCATAATGATGTCTTCGCCATGTAAGCACTCCCTGAAAAATTCAGGTGGACATTCTTGTTCAGCTAGAAGAATGCCATAACCCTGAGAGAGCTTCTCCCAAAAGAGTGCTCTTATTTTTCTAGTTATGTCCCCCTCCAACCGGAGTGTTACTTCATATACCTTATGTGGGACACTAACCCTGGAATCTGCAGTTTCAACTTGGATGTCCTCATTCAAGTCCATTGTCTCCAGATGATCCTTCAAGTTCTTGCGAGCTATGGTGACTTCTGATGCGTTGTCCAACATCGTTTGAGCCCATTCCCCGTTCTTGAGTTGTGTCCTCAAGATCCTCGGCATGTCTGATTTTTAGACCTGCTACATTCTTTTTGGTGAATCAAGTTTTCTTATTTTTTGGAACGTGTTGATCATCTTTGAACTTCACGCATTCTTCCATTTGTTCTGATCCTCATCTTTTGGATGTCTGTGATTAATTCTGAAAGGTACGAGAAGAACGTGTATCAGTATCTTGATATCTAGCAGGTTTTCTCAAATTATCCCTATTCCTGAGGTTATACCTCCTTTCAGAGGCTTCCTTTTGAGGAGACTTACCTTGGGATTGAGAGCGCTTCTCTTTAGAAGTTTGTTTAGCATTCTCCCACTTCTTTTTGGGAGGAGTAGGAGTGTTTTTAATGAAGACCTTTAACTGTGTAATTCTACTAATCTTTGTATATTACTTAGTAATTCATCGTCTGACATTGCTTCAATGTCAGGGTCAGGTCAGTAATTGGCTAAAGCTAGCCATGTTGCTCCTGGTCTACCTAGTGGACAGGGCCTGGTAATGTGATGTGTATGTTTTAGGGCGCCTTTAAACCAGAGCGCATGCTCTTGGTATGTTAGTGGAATTTCAACATCCTCGAAAGGAATGTATTCCTCTGGAGCTTCATCTTCTTTGTAGAAGTGAAAGACTTTTGTTCTTGGATTTGCTTCAGGGAAGACTATCCATGAGTAGAACACCAACCTCTGATGATATTCATGTGCCTCAATCACAAACACTACCCTACAACCTCTTGCTGAGAGGCCATTTCTTATAAGTTTCATAGTGATGGCTTTCCTTAAAGTTTCTGGAATGATTATAGCATCCGCGTTGGTCTCTTGGAGACCTGTAAAGTTTAAAGCTTATACGGTATTGCTGCCTGTAGCTTCACCGTTCTCGGTGTCGCTATCTGGCATTTTTCTTTAATGAAAGTTTGCAGAGCAAGTTTCAAGGAAACAAAGATAAGGTGCACAATATTCTGGAACACTGTATCCTTCATTGTTGAACAAACCAAAAACGAATACATAGGATTTTTGTTCTACTCAGCTATGGCGGATATTTTATCCCATTACCCACTCCAGACGTCTAGTGGAGTTTTTACTGAAAAAGGGGTCTCTGAGAAAAGCACCACTGAGTTACTTTAGTATCTAGCATTAAATTAGTGCCTTACCAAACGCTGGGCACCATGTACTGTAGTTCCTATATTCCCAATAGGCTCTGTGCATTGGAATAATATACCCTATAGATTAGACTTAGGGCTGAGGTCGACTAGGTCTCTATCGAATATACTAAACTTAATAGTGAGTGCCTTCTAGCTCAGAGGTCACTAGAAACTCTCTCGAATTCACAAGAAAAGATTAGTTTCTGACAACCGCATAAACATGATAACTTTGTTTCCCAAGAATAAGAAATATATCTCTCAGAGTCATAGAAACAATAGATAAGTATTACACTCAGTCAATCGCGCATGCTTTGTTTCAACAGAGTTGTAGAAAAATAGAGAGACAGGCGTTTTCAATAAACAGGTTTATTGAACAGTCTTCTTTCTCATACAAGAGAAGTGAACTGCTACAATCGTTAAGCAGACTACAAAGTACAATGCGTACATCGAAAATAGTATTATAAAACAATACTGTAAAAGCATTGTATGTTTTCATTGCCATATAAAAATACATACACAAATAACATCGACTAAAAATACTCAACTGGTGCTTCTAAATACGCCTACCCCAATGTACCTAACCTAAGTCTAGTACGCAGGAAGAAGTAAGTATTGTGTAGCATAGGTTTGGTTGTTTTTTGCCAAGAATCTACCCAAGATTTCTCGAGGTTCTAATCAGCTCCATACCTTAGTTAGAATGAAGGAGGTCTGGTATCTCAGTCTCTGGACTAGATTTCCCAACACCACCCAAGGGGAGCTTGGAAACACTGGAGCTGGATTCATAGCGAGAGAAGGGCAGCCTCTTGATCAGTGCGTCAGCTGGAGAGTAGGCTTCCTTCGGCACGTGCTGTAGCGAGCTGCTTCGGGCAAGCAGATAGTCGAACTGCTCCGAACCACCTTAGTTTGCCATAGCAAGTGAGGGTATATTTATACCTTGAAGGTGTTTAGGAATGCCATAGTTTGACATAATGTCAGTAAAGAACCCCTAGGGAATCGTTGTTCTTTGCAAAGTACATGAGTTCTTGGACAAATCATAATTCAAGCAAGTGGAAGTTCCCTAACTGCTTAAACCGATTTTCCAAGAATCAGTGTGACTTTTGGTACAGGTGGAAGTAGCCATGCCTGTATTTGGGTCGCATGGACTATGCCTAAATAAGGGGTTGATTTCTATGCTCATATAAGGGCAATGTGAATTGTACCCATGTAGGGGCACTCTCCCTATGCTGCAGCCAGACTTCTAAGATTGTCTCAATTACACCTCCTCAGCACTACTAGAATTAAAAGAGTGAGATGGAGTGGAAGATCATTTGCACACCTGGTACCGTAGTTATGAAATGGTCTGCCACTCGGAATTAGACTACTAGAAAACAAACTCACTTTTAGAATGAAACGTAAGACCTGGTTGTTCCCCCAGTAACATGTATCAAGTATAGTCACCCAGTACAGCACTCTTCAGCGAGGGGAAGCCCTTGGGTAGCCATGTGCTCTACAAATCCTAAACATAAATGCTAAACATAAACAGGATGGAAATTAATGTGTCAACTGATAAGACCAGCACTAAACCATCCCTGACATTAACAAAAAGAAAGGAGATGAGCCTGGTCATCCACAAAAGATCCAAAAAGAATTCAAATGCTAGGAGCAAAATTCATGGACATAAGGCAATAAACAGGCAATAAAGATGACAAAAATGAGGAAGTAAATGTTTTGCAATGCACCTTGCGCTCATTATTGCTTCCTTTATAAATGATTCAAACAGGAACTTGCATCATAAAGATCTGAGCGCCATTTTGATAGTGCGACTTGATCTAAGGCCAATCCCTGGGTTCCCCCTAACCTCCGAGAGGAACCTGAAAGTGACAGCATCAGTCCATCATCAGAAATAATGGAATAGGGAAGAGAGAGAATCACTGGTCTGAGCCTGGGGGACGGTATGCGGAAAACCTGACCCAGACAGAACATGTATGGGAAGATATGAACATATGTTGGTATGACAATCAAGTATTTATTGTATGGTTGCAATAAAACACTTAAGTAATAATTCACCTGCTTCCTCATTATTGCTATGCCCTGACAATCTTGAGGAAGTTCAGGAATCAACGTTGATGCCTTAGGAGGAAGACAAGAGTCAGAAAACATGCACTGTAATTGTGGGAAAAGCAACAAGCAGGCTTGATCCCTAAAGTAACCTGAAAGAGAGAAAATACCAAGGTGATGGGAGTGCAAGGCCCAGGTTCGAACTACAGCAAAAAGCAAAAAGTCAATACAATCATGAGAAAATGGAATTATAATATTGTATTCTGTGAATGCTCTTGATGACTGCAAGTGATGCCACAAAGAGAAAGTATAAAACATTGTGTTAGTTCACACACACTTTTAGTCTATACCCTCCCAGATGAGAAGCCCAGTATACCACATTCTAAAGAAACATTTCTACGTACAAAAATCCCTTTGTTCTGCTTGATGTTATGTATGTATGACCGTGACCAAGCCTTAGTGGCGAAACGCGTCGGTAGGCAGCTACCTGATTTTGTGCCTTTAATAAAAGAACACTGAAGCATCCAGAAGTAGCCTGCGTATTTCTTCTTGGAGGAAGAAGTTTGTCTCATATAATTAAGGTGTCTGGCACCCACGCAGGCTCGCCGTAACTTCAGAGACCAGGAACAGCCGGGAATGGTGGGGTGTTTATATATATATATATCACTGAAAAAACCATAGGTTATAGACCATATATAGTTAGGAATTCGCATTTACAAAACCTTATTTTACTCACACAAAACCATTGAAATTCCATATATAGTTAGTTGCACTAACTATATATCGCGCACCCGCAATCCACTGCTGATGATGATGTCACATATTACATCATTCATGACATGGTCAGTGACATCACTGATGACATCACTGATGACATCTCAAATGACATCACTGATTACATCTCAAATGACATCACTGATGACATCACTGATGACATCTCATTTGACATTACTGATCACATCACTGATGATATCATTCATGTGATAATACGATGAACCTCTTCAGACTCTAATATAACCTTAGATACAATCAGTGTAAACAGACACTCACGGACTGTCACTCATCCATGGAGTTACTCACACACCTAGTCAGTCATGCAAAGAATCAATCACACCTCCATTTCCTCAACTATACAGTTATGCAAACTTTACTTATTCAAACATATACTAACACATATTTACTCTCTTATACAATCCCTGATACAAGTTCACAATGATCCATACAGCCACTCACACATTCACTGGCTCTTATGCACAGTTATTTATATATGTCAACTCTCACATGTACTGTGTTTTACATATGTACTTACTTTGACATGTATATGTTTTGCACCGTTCGGTTTTGGATGAAAAGATAAACAAAACTTAATATGTTTATCAAGGCGATTATTTACGCCGTTTTATTCATCAATTTTGTTGAGAAAAACTTTGCATGTACAGGGAAATCCCACTGTCATTTACGTAATAGCCAACAAAGTCGTGATGGCTAATCTTTAACAACACAAAACATGAATTTACAGACATAAACAATATGAAAGCATATAGCTGGTGAGAAAAAATTAGCAATAAAGTGAAAATGTATCAAAAAAGGGAGGGAAAGATGTCAAGGTATTTTTTCAATAACATCAATAAACGCAATTAAGCAAACATATTTCCATCAAAAAGCAATTATTGCCCAAGAAGCAGCCTTTCAATGAATCTGCATGAAAACAAATAACCTCTCGGAAACAATGTTTTTTAGGCTATAGATTCCTAAGTATTTTGTTCGTATTTCCAAACTTAGGACGTAATCCTGTTCGCCTACGCGTTTCGAGTTTGCAGGGTTTCTTCACAAACTCTCTTCAGGGCCAAATGAATTCTTTCCCCTGTTCCTTAAACCTATTAGTGAAAACACAAACAATTGTGGACACTCATTATAAGTTGCTCGCCTGAGCCCACTCATACCTTCTCATATGTACAACTTTTAAAATGAAACGTACCTCAGGGGACTTGAGGTAAGTTCAGTTCATCCAGAGTGCTAAAACGGGATTTGTCGAGTCTGTGCGCTTTCTAAATGACACAAGGTGTTGTGTCAGGGGCTGCTATGTTTGAAAATGTTATCCAGCTCTACGTAAAGGAAAAAATGGCCAATTGTTTCCTACCTGGATATATGACCGGGAGGGAATCAGGTGGACGCTGCAATTTTATTTTTGGAGGTGGGCATGTAGCCGTCGTTTCCAAATCATCTTTGTTCAGGGAGGGTCCTGGAGTGGGCCGGTTCCCCTTTAGTATTCCTATGAATGTATCTGCAGAAAAAAAGGGGGGGAGCAACGAGAGCCAAATGTTTAGAAACGCACTCGCTAGCTAGTCCATGGGTTGCGCGGCTTGTGGGGAGCCGGGCGCTTGCATCAGATAGAATCCATGAGTCTCAGGGGAGCGCGCGCTTTGATGCTTTGCCGGTTTATTCATTTCTGGACAGCGTGGTGGCATTTAAAAGTTATACACCGCGCGGGGCAATGGTTAGTTAGTTAATGGATAAATCGCAGCCTGATTCCCCCGTTTTGCAGTCAAGTGACAGCACGTACCTGCTGGTGTGTCAGCGTGTTCCACTTCCTCATTCCATCAAGTGGAGTGAATGGCATACAGTACCAACAGTCTCTCTGAGAGGCTCACTGTTATATGACCAATCACAGATGGGCTATTTTGAAAACCAACAGTGGTGCATTGTGGGACCTGTAGTCAAATTGGATGTAAGTCAATTTCAAAGTCTGGAAATTTCACTAATTGAATTGAGGCCCGTATTGATGGTATCAAAGCGGAGTATCATATACGCCTCTTTGCGCAAAAGTGCCTGCTCTACATTAGGCGATCTATGTTGTGGATCTATTCGAGCCAGGACCGTCCATTTGAAATCTGTTTCTCTGTGGCTTGCAGCTAGATAATGCTCCACCATTGGGGCATTCTGCACTTTTTTCTTTAGTCTCGAGCGGTGCTGTGTTATCCTGACATTTACCTGTTGGCATGTTTTGCCTATGTACAATTTATTGCACGCACACAGAATCCCGTAGATGACATTTTTACTCTTACAGTTTGTATGCAAACTGTGTCTCCATTTGATGCCATTATGGCAAAATTCATCTCCTTCTACAACATTATTGCAGGCCACACAAATACCACATTTATGGTGGCCTGTAATGGGTTTGAGGTTCCATTTGGATATGAGGTCACTCTTTGGTTTTTGTATGTAGCTGTCAGCTCTAATGATCTGTTGGCCGACGCTCGGATTTTTCCTCATTGCAAAAATCAGCTTTTGTAAAGGGAATTCCATTCCCTCCAGCAAGTGCCAATTGCGCAAAATGATTTGGCGAAATTTGTTAGTGTGAGCCCCATAGGTAGTCACACAGACCAGTTTCTCCAATTCCTTCTTGTTCTTTGTTTTCAGCAAATCTTCTCTGGGAGTGAAGCGTGCTCTTTTTTTGGAGTGCTTCATCCAAACCCGAACGGTGCAAAACATATTGAAGTGCGGGTTCGTTTCTTTTTTACATAGTATTTGGGCCCTTACCCCACTTCTGTCCGCATGGGCCAAACTCCTTTTTGCTAGACACTTACTTTGACATGTAGCACTGAGATATCCATTCACTCACCAATACACTCATGCACACAGTCAACCGCCCATACAGCTGTTTCCACATGCACTTTTGAAACCATACATCTAGTGAATCAACTGCTCACACATCTATGCACAGAGTCATACACCTCCCAGCCACCCACACACACACTCAGTCTCCCATACAAATACTTGGGCAACCAATCAATAACCCATATAGTTACTCATATAGCTACTTATCAACACATGCAACAGTTTACAGAACAACAGACATAATGATGCACAAATTAAGACAGTTTAGTCACTAACCCATGCACTCAGTGAGACACATTTAATCACTCACTCATACAGTCAGTCATGCACCTACTAAATCCTTCATCCAGACACTTATACATCCACTCATTCTTCAATATGTAAGACATATTTTAACTTTACAGAAACATACAGTCACTGGATGTTGTCATCAGTGATGTCATCAGTGATGTCATTTGAGATGTCATCAGTGATGTCATCAGTGATGTCACTGACCATGTCATGAATGATGTAATATGTGACATCATCAGCAGTGGATTGCGGGTGCGCGATATATAGTTAGTGCAACTAACTATATATGGAATTTCAATGGTTTTGTGTGAGTAAAATAAGGTTTTGTAAATGCGAATTCCTAACTATATATGGTCTATAACCTATGGTTTTTTCAGTGAATTTTCAAGGTTTTGTAAATGCTAATTCCTAACTATATATGGTCTATAACCTATGGTTTTTTCAGTGAATTTTCAAGGTTTTGTAAATGCTAATTCCTAACTATATATGGTCTATAACCTATGGTTTTTTCAGTGAATATATATATATACATACATATATAAACATATATCATCTGTATATCTATATAAATACAAACATAAATGCATGCATACATATACTTATATGCATACAGATGCATGTTATTTACATGAAAGTTGAAAAAACACTAATAAAAGCAAAGCTAAAAAGCCACCTCATTACAAACAGAATGGCTTTAACTTAAACGAGGGCGAGATCTATTGCATTTTCAATGCTTGTTTACTTTGGTTCCATCAAGAAGGCATTCAGATGTGTCACACATTTGCCATAAATTCTGAATGTTAGCACTCTAGTTGCATATTAGATCACTGTAGTAAAGCTACTGCTCACCAGGGACGTCTGCTGCTGGTATTCAAAGTGCATGTTTCAGTCTGCATGTCAGAATTTTTTTAATGAAATAGAAGAGGATTTGAGAAGTCACTCAAAATGATCCCTAATTTTTATTTCTGAAGCACTAATCATACTTTCTATGGCAAAATTAACCCCCTCATGTTGTTCCTTTTTAAATTGAGTGTTTTCATACTTACCACTTCATTCCAATCAAGATGGCTTCTGGTGTGCCATACTTTTGTCATAAGTAAGACTGTTAGCGCTCTAGTTGTTCTTTAGAACACTCTGGGACATTCTGTCATTGGGCTATACTTGGGGTACATCTGGGTGATATTTGGGCTACATTTAGGCTCTTTTGTCTCTGGTGGCCATCTTGGGAGACTGTATGTCAGAATTTTTTAATGAAATTGAAGAGGGTTTGAGAAGTCACTCAAAATGTGCCCTAATTTTTCTTTCTGCAGCACTAATCATAATTCATATGGCAAAATATACCCCCTCATTTTGTTCCTTTTTAAATTAAATGTTTTAAGAGTTACCACTTTATTCCAATCAAGATGGCTTCAGGTGTGCCATACCTTTGTAATAAGTAGGACTGTTAGCGCTCTAGTTGTTCTTTAGAACACTCTGGGACATTCTGTCATTGGGCTATACTTGGGCTACATCTGGGTGATATTTGGGCTACATTTGGGCTCTTTTGTCTCTGGTGGCCATTTTGGGAGACTGCATGTCAGAATTTTTTAATGAAATAGAAGAGGATTTGAAAAGTCACTCAAAATGTGCCCTAATTTTTCTTTCTGCAGCACTAATAATACCTTCTATTGCATAATATACCCCCTCATTTTGTTCCTTTTTAAATTAAATGTTTTAAGAGTTACCACTTTATTCCCATCACGATGGCTCCAGGTGTGCTATACCTTTGTAATAAGTAGGACTGTTAGCGCTCTAGTTGTTCTTTAGAACACTCTGGGACATTCTGTCATTGGGCTCTACTTGGGCTACATCTGGGTGATATTTGGGCTACATTTGGGCTCTTTTGTCTCTGGTGGCCATTTTGGGAGACTGCATGTCAGAATGTTTTAATGAAATAGAAAAGGATTTGAGAAGTCACTCAAAATGTGCCCTAATTTTTCATTCTGCAGCACTAATCATACTTTCTATGGCAAAATATACCCCCTCATGTAGTTTCTTTTTAAATTAAATGTTTTAAGAGTTACCACTTTATTCCAAACAAGATGGCTTCAGGTGTGCCATACCTTTGTAATAAGTAGGACTGTTAGCGCTCTAGTTGTTCTTTAGAACACTCTGGGACATTCTGTCATTGGGCTATACTTGGGCTACTTCTGGGTGATATTTGGGCTACATTTGGGCTCTTTTGTCTCTGGTGGCCATTTTGGGAGACTGCATGTCAGAATGTTTTAATGAAATAGAAAAGGATTTGAGAAGTCACTCAAAATGTGCCCTAATTTTTCATTCTGCAGCACTAATCATACTTTCTATGGCAAAATATACCCCCTCATGTTGTTTCCTTTTTAAATTAAATGTTTTAAGAGTTACCACTTTATTCCAATCAAGATGGCTTCAGGTGTGCCATACCTTTGTAATAAGTAGGACTGTTAGCGCTCTAGTTGTTCTTTAGAACACTCTGGGACATTCTGTCATTGGGCTATACTTGGGCTACATCTGGGTGATATTTGGGCTACATTTGGGCTCTTTTGTCTCTGGTGGCCATTTTGGGAGACTGCATGTCAGAATTTTTTAATGAAATAGAAGAGGATTTGAAAAGTCACTCAAAATGTGCCCTAATTTTTCTTTCTGCAGCACTAATAATACCTTCTATTGCATAATATACCCCCTCATTTTGTTCCTTTTTAAATTAAATGTTTTAAGAGTTACCACTTTATTCCCATCACGATGGCTCCAGGTGTGCTATACCTTTGTAATAAGTAGGACTGTTAGCGCTCTAGTTGTTCTTTAGAACACTCTGGGACATTCTGTCATTGGGCTCTACTTGGGCTACATCTGGGTGATATTTGGGCTACATTTGGGCTCTTTTGTCTCTGGTGGCCATTTTGGGAGACTGCATGTCAGAATGTTTTAATGAAATAGAAAAGGATTTGAGAAGTCACTCAAAATGTGCCCTAATTTTTCATTCTGCAGCACTAATCATACTTTCTATGGCAAAATATACCCCCTCATGTAGTTTCTTTTTAAATTAAATGTTTTAAGAGTTACCACTTTATTCCAAACAAGATGGCTTCAGGTGTGCCATACCTTTGTAATAAGTAGGACTGTTAGCGCTCTAGTTGTTCTTTAGAACACTCTGGGACATTCTGTCATTGGGCTATACTTGGGCTACTTCTGGGTGATATTTGGGCTACATTTGGGCTCTTTTGTCTCTGGTGGCCATTTTGGGAGACTGCATGTCAGAATGTTTTAATGAAATAGAAAAGGATTTGAGAAGTCACTCAAAATGTGCCCTAATTTTTCATTCTGCAGCACTAATCATACTTTCTATGGCAAAATATACCCCCTCATGTTGTTTCCTTTTTAAATTAAATGTTTTAAGAGTTACCACTTTATTCCAATCAAGATGGCTTCAGGTGTGCCATACCTTTGTAATAAGTAGGACTGTTAGCGCTCTAGTTGTTCTTTAGAACACTCTAGGAGGCTGCAGTAGAACACAAAGGAATCAACTGACAGTCTCTGTCCTTGTTGGATGTACATGTTTTACTGAGAATGTCAGACTTCATTTTCACATGACTGATAAAGATAATGTGAATTTACAGAAAATATGCTTTCAGTTTAGCTTATAGATCCCCTTCCAAACCACTGTGGGAAAATCATGAGGTATTAGTTTTCTTTCAAACAATATTCATGATATCACAGCAGAAGGTTTTTTCACATGGTAAAATCACCTTAGAAGCCACCACAATTCCTAAAACGAGTATGGTACCATCAACAAATGATTTATAATGTAACTAAAGTCCTAAAATTCTCTATTAACTACAATGCTTTTTAATGAGGTGCTATCATGTATATTGGTCCCAAGATGGCTGCCAACACTTCTTGGATGAAGTGCTGACAGCCAATCAGATCAGATGTGTGGTTAGGCTCCGCCCAGATATATATCTTTTTTTGAACCTAAATTACTCAAAATCCACTGGAGCACATATATTGAGACCTAGCAAAGGCACATCGGGCTAACAGTCCCTACAATTTTGCCAAGTTTCGTGCAAATCCATTCAGCCGTTCGAGCTAAAAGTGAGGCCAACCGCCCTATGGAAATTAACATGGGAAAAACGCGTTTTGGGACCCCCCTTTTTTCTCAGCCCCCCCTTGATGAAACCCCCCCAAATTGTCAGGGGCTGCTCAGAAACAAAATGTTCAATTTTCCTGAAAATTTCAGCCAATTCCGTCCACAAACGCCAAAGTTATAAGACATAGAATTTTCAAAAATCCCATAGAGAAAAAATCCTAACTATATATACCTACTGTCGACCGCCAGTAGGTAATATATATATATATAATATATATATATATATATATATATATATATGCACAAAAACTCCCTTCCCACGAAAAGAAGAGACAGATTCCCAGGAGGACCAGGTAGGAGACGCCTCTTTATTGGTAACCTTGCGAATGCATTTCGGCAGCATAGCTGCCTTCCTCAGCGCCCAAAGCGTTCCGTAGATGAAGCACCACGCTGTATGTCAGTTCCTCTCAGATATGCTTGTTAGAGCACGTCAGCTCCGCCCTTCTGCTGAAGTCCTCGCACCTGTGAGTAGTTCCAAGTGTGGCGCGGAACTACAAGTCCCAGAATGCAGCAGGAAAGATGTTAGGGACCAAGGTGCAGGGGAATGACTGGAATGTACAAAGTCATTGCGGGCTGATAGGGGAAAAGCGCAATGTCTTAGGAAACTGAATGTCCGTCTTGCTCTGGAGTTTCCAACTAGTAAGTGCCTCCTCCGGTCCCCCTTGACCACCGCAACCACATCGACCTGAGAGTCCGTAAAGCAGGGGACGAGCCACAGTGAGCCCTACCCGGCATGGGATTAATAACCCCAAAACTGCTCACACTCCTCCTTGGCTTCAATGGCGGGTTCCCAGCCTGTCCAGCAAACGCTGGCAACATACACGAACTGCAGGAGTCCAAAGTCCCAGTGAGGCTGGTTTCCCCTATACATACATACATACATACATACATACATATATATATATATATATATATATATATATATATATATACATACATACATACATACATATATATATATACATACATACATACATACATACATACATACATACATACATACATACATACATATATATATATATATATATATATATGTGTGTGTGTGTGTGTGTGTGTGTGTGTGTATGTGGGAATTCTATAGCACAAACTTAGCACAAAGTCAATAAGTGATAACACAGATAGCTGGTTTGTGGACTTTTATGCATTGTGATGTATGATTTAAAGAGGTGCATTTAAACTCTTTCCTAAACTGGAACAACGTTGGGGTGGCCCGGATAGATATGAAGATGTTGTTGCAGATCCTGGATGCATAGATGGAAAAGACCTGCTGCCTTGTTTTTTTCTTTTATACACTTCTTAGCTTGCCCACTGAGTCATATCTGCAAATTTGTCATATGAAGGGGCGCTTTCAAGTGAATGAACCTGCGCCACTGATGAAGAGAGCTTGGCCTCTTGAAACGCGTTTGGCAGCCTTTGAAGAAACACCGATGCCAGAAGCCTGCTTGCAAACTGTGTGAATAAAGGAGATTTGAATCCATTTCGTGTGTGGCTTCCTCTGAATGGGAACCTGCGTTTTGTTGGATTAAGAGACGGCCTTCCCGGTCGTGGAGAAGAAGCCTGCTGTTTACAGACCAAGTGCTGTTCCCATGGGGGGCAGCAAGGACACGAATGCTCCGGGGCCCTGCAGGGGTGGCCCCTGTGACACTCCTTCACCAGCTGAGAAGCGGGGCCGGCTGAAGGCAGAGATGTTTCCTCCCATCCACTGTGATGCTAATTATGTTCGAATCAAGTGAAAATGCTCCACTGAATTTTAACAGGACTTCAGATCCCACAACGCCACTGAGAACTTACACGCCAGGTGGGCGGGGACTGTACATATGAAGGGGCGCTTTCAAGTGAATGAACCTGCGCCACTGATGAAGAGAGCTTGGCCTCTTGAAACGCGTTTGGCAGCCTTTGAAGAAACACCGATGCCAGAAGCCTGCTTGCAAACTGTGTGAATAAAGGAGATTTGAATCCATTTCGTGTGTGGCTTCCTCTGAATGGGAACCTGCGTTTTGTTGGATACATACATATATATATATACATACATACATACATACATACATACATACATATATATATATATATATATATATATATATATATATTACCTACTGGCGGTCGCCAGTAGGTATATATAGTTAGGATTTTTTCCCTATGGGATTTCTGAAAATTCTATGTCTAATAACTTTGGCGTTTGTGGACGGAATCGGCTGAAATTTTCTGGAAAATGGCACATTTTGTTTCTGAGCAGCCCCTGAAAATTTGGGGGGTGTTCGGCAAGGGGGGGCTGAGATAAAAGGGGGGTCTCAAAACACGTTTTCCCCATGTTAATTTCCATAGGGCGGTTGGACTCACTTTTAGCTCGAACGGCTGAATGGATTTACACGAAACTTGGCAAAATTGTAGGGACTGTTAGCCCGATGTGCCTTTGCTAGATCTCAATATATGTGCTCCAGTGGATTTTGAGAAATTAACGTTCAAAAAAAGATATATATCTGGGCGGAGCCTAACCACACATCTGATCTGATTGGCTGTCAGCACTTCATCCAAGAAGTGTTGGCAGCCATCTTGGGACCAATATACATGATAGCACCTCATTAAAAAGCATTGTAGTTAATAGAGGGTTTTAGGAATTTAGTTACATTATAAATCATTTGTTGATGGTACCATACTCGTTTTAGGAATTGTGGTGGGTTCTAAGGTGATTTTACCATGTGAAAAAACCTTCTGCTGTGATATCATGAATATTGTTTGAAAGAAAACTAATATCTCATGATTTTCCCACAGTGGTTTGGAAGGGGATCTATAAGCTAAACTGAAAGCATATTTTCTGTAAATTCACATTATCTTTCTCAGTCATGTGAAAATGAAGTCTGACATTCTCAGTAAAACATGTACATCCAACAAGGACAGAGACTGTCAGTTGATTCCTTTGAGTTCTACTGCAGCCTCCTAGAGTGTTCTAAAGAACAACTAGAGCGCTAACAGTCCTACTTATTACAAAGGTATGGCACACCTGAAGCCATCTTGATTGGAATAAAGTGGTAACTCTTAAAACATTTAATTTAAAAAGAAACAACATGAGGGGGTATATTTTGCCATAGAAAGTATGATTAGTGCTGCAGAATGAAAAATTAGGGCACATTTTGAGTGACTTCTCAAATCCTTTTCTATTTCATTAAAACATTCTGACATGCAGTCTCCCAAAATGGCCACCAGAGACAAAAGAGCCCAAATGTAGCCCAAATATCACCCAGATGTAGCCCAAGTATAGCCCAATGACAGAATGTCCCAGAGTGTTCTAAAGAACAACTAAAGCGCTAACAGTCCTACTTATTACAAAGGTATGACACACCTGAAGCCATCTTGATTGGAATAAAGTGGTAACTCTTAAAACATTTAATTTAAAAAGAAACAACATGAGGGGGTATATTTTGCCATAGAAAGTATGATTAGTGCTGCAGAATGAAAAATTAGGGCACATTTTGAGTGACTTCTCAAATCCTTTTCTATTTCATTAAAACATTCTGACATGCAGTCTCCCAAAATGGCCACCAGAGACAAAAGACCCCAAATGTAGCCCAAATATCACCCAGATGTAGCCCAAGTATAGCCCAATGACAGAATGTCCCAGAGTGTTCTAAAGAACAACTAGAGCGCTAACAGTCCTACTTATTACAAAGGTATAGCACACCTGGAGCCATCGTGATGGGAATAAAGTGGTAACTCTTAAAACATTTAATTTAAAAAGGAACAAAATGAGGGGGTATATTATGCAATAGAAGGTATTATTAGTGCTGCAGAAAGAAAAATTAGGGCACATTTTGAGTGACTTTTCAAATCCTCTTCTATTTCATTAAAAAATTCTGACATGCAGTCTCCCAAAATGGCCACCAGAGACAAAAGAGCCCAAATGTAGCCCAAATATCACCCAGATGTAGCCCAAGTATAGCCCAATGACAGAATGTCCCAGAGTGTTCTAAAGAACAACTAGAGCGCTAACAGTCCTACTTATTACAAAGGTATGGCACACCTGAAGCCATCTTGATTGGAATAAAGTGGTAACTCTTAAAACATTTAATTTAAAAAGGAACAAAATGAGGGGGTATATTTTGACATATGAATTATGACTAGTGCTGCAGAAAGAAAAATTAGGGCACATTTTGAGTGACTTCTCAAACCCTCTTCAATTTCATTAAAACAATTCTGACATGCAGACTGAAACATGCACTTTGAATACCAGCAGCAGACGTCCCTGGTG
The DNA here is from genome assembly GCF_964263255.1 of Lissotriton vulgaris. Taxonomy (NCBI): domain Eukaryota; kingdom Metazoa; phylum Chordata; class Amphibia; order Caudata; family Salamandridae; genus Lissotriton; species Lissotriton vulgaris. The sequence goes on from NC_141694.1 coordinate 507,524,964, forward strand.
AGCAGTAGCTTTACTACAGTGATCTAATGTGCAACTAGAGTGCTAACATTCAGAATTTATGGCAAATGTGTGACACATCTGAATGCCTTCTTGATGGAACCAAAGTAAACAAGCATTGAAAATGCAATAGATCTCGCCCTCGTTTAAGTTAAAGCCATTCTGTTTGTAATGAGGTGGCTTTTTAGCTTTGCTTTTATTAGTGTTTTTTCAACTTTCATGTAAATAACATGCATCTGTATGCATATAAGTATATGTATGCATGCATTTATGTTTGTATTTATATAGATATACAGATGATATATGTTTATATATGTATGTATATATATATATATTCACTGAAAAAACCATAGGTTATAGACCATATATAGTTAGGAATTAGCATTTACAAAACCTTGAAAATTCACTGAAAAAAACATAGGTTATAGACCATATATAGTTAGGAATTAGCATTTACAAAACCTTGAAAATTCACTGAAAAAACCATAGGTTATAGACCATATATAGTTAGGAATTCACATTTACAAAACCTTATTTTACTCACACAAAACCATTGAAATTCCATATATAGTTAGTTGCACTAACTATATATCGCGCACCCGCAATCCACTGCTGATGATGTCACATATTACATCATTCATGACATGGTCAGTGACATCACTGATGACATCACTGATGACATCTCAAATGACATCACTGATGACATCACTGATGACAACATCCAGTGACTGTATGTTTCTGTAAAGTTAAAATATGTCTTACATATTGAAGAATGAGTGGATGTATAAGTGTCTGGATGAAGGATTTAGTAGGTGCATGACTGACTGTATGAGTGAGTGATTAAATGTGTCTCACTGAGTGCATGGGTTAGTGACTAAACTGTCTTAATTTGTGCATCATTATGTCTGTTGTTCTGTAAACTGTTGCATGTGTTGATAAGTAGCTATATGAGTAACTATATGGGTTATTGATTGGTTGCCCAAGTATTTGTATGGGAGACTGAGTGTGTGTGTGGGTGGCTGGGAGGTGTATGACTCTGTGCATAGATGTGTGAGCAGTTGATTCACTAGATGTATGGTTTCAAAAGTGCATGTGGAAACAGCTGTATGGGCGGTTGACTGTGTGCATGAGTGTATTGGTGAGTGAATGGATATCTCAGTGCTACATGTCAAAGTAAGTACATATGTAAAACACAGTACATGTGAGAGTTGACATATATAAATAACTGTGCATAAGAGCCAGTGAATGTGTGAGTGGCTGTATGGATCATTGTGAACTTGTATCAGGGATTGTATAAGAGAGTAAATATGTGTTAGTATATGTTTGAATAAGTAAAGTTTGTATAACTGTATAGTTGAGGAAATGGAGGTGTGATTGATTCTTTGCATGACTGACTAGGTGTGTGAGTAACTCCATGGATGAGTGACAGTCTGTGAGTGTCTGTTTACACTGATTGTATCTAAGGTTATATTAGAGTCTGAAGAGGTTCATCGTATTATCACATGAATGATATCATCAGTGATGTGATCAGTAATGTCAAATGAGATGTCATCAGTGATGTCATCAGTGATGTCATTTGAGATGTCATCAGTGATGTTATTTGAGATGTCATCAGTGATGTCATCAGTGATGTCACTGACCATGTCATGAATGATGTAATATGTGACATCATCAGCAGTGGATTGCGGGTGCGCGATATATAGTTAGTGCAACTAACTATATATGGAATTTCAATGGTTTTGTGTGAGTAAAATAAGGTTTTGTAAATGTGAATTCCTAACTATATATGGTCTATAACCTATGGTTTTTTCAGTGAATATATATATGTGTATGTGTGTGTGTGTGTGTGTGTGTGTGTGTATGTGGGAATTCTATAGCACAAACTTAGCACAAAGTCAATAAGTGATAACACAGATAGCTGGTTTGTGGACTTTTATGCATTGTGATGTATGATTTAAAGAGGTGCATTTAAACTCTTTCCTAAACTGGAACAACGTTGGGGTGGCCCGGATAGATATGAAGATGTTGTTGCAGATCCTGGATGCATAGATGGAAAAGACCTGCTGCCTTGTTTTTTTCTTTTATACACTTCTTAGCTTGCCCACTGAGTCATATCTGCAAATTTGTCAAGAACTAGAATGATGGTGGGGGTGCTGGTTGTATTGTCTATGTAAATAATGCAGCTGGTTTTGACGAGGGTGTGTGCAGGCAAGAAGCACAAACTAACGTCCATCAGGTCAAGAGTAATGGGATCATATGTGATCATATTGCTTCAGGTCCTGGATGTGATGTGCTGAGTCATATAGGATTTCTTTAAGGGGTGACAGTGCAGAGTCTGTGAGGCTATAGTACAAAGCGTTGCTACCATTAAAGTATGAGAGTATGAGAGCCTGCATAGCACCCCTGAAGTCAATTTATGGAAGAAACTGTTTCATTTTCTTTAGAAGAGAGAGCTGGTGACAGCCTTTGTTTTTTGGCAGTGTGTGCTTTGAGAGTGAGATTGGGCTCCACGGAAAAACCAAGTGACTTGTCATTCAGTGACAACTGAGGTCCAAAAAGCCATCAAAGTTCATGCAATTGGGCCAGGTTTGTATTGTTTCTTGTTTGATGATCTTTGCCAATGACAGGAAATCTGTCTTGGTAGGGCTCCAGGTCTGGGTGATGTACAGGTAGTGTTTGAAGAGTTGGGTGTATGAAGCAGAGAAGACTTTCAAGTAGAGTTGCGCAGCATTGACATATTGTTGAATCCCGATGCTATTATCTGAGTGAGGCACCAAGCATCCCCATGCAGAGGTTGAAAATGACAGGATAGTATGGATTACTAGGATGCTCTGCAAGTGGTATGTAATTTTTGGGATGTGGAGGTGCCCATGTGAACAAACTGATATTGGTTGCAAAGGTAGGAGGTTATTATGAAATGACTGTGTGAAATCCCTTGCCTACGCTTGTTGCAGTGGGTTTTGTTTATAGTTCAATTGGGAAATAACATTTGGTGATCTTTGCATGTTGATGGCCACTTAATTGTAATCCTAACAGCACCACTCCATTTACCTCCTCCCTCTTTAAGGACTTGGGTGATGGCTCATGGGATAATTATTGATAAAAGTAAGCCATTAATCTGGATGCATGAACATATGAAGCCTGTTTCCATAATTTGTCAGAGGCATCACCCACATTTCATTAGACCAAATTAGGTAAGTGACCTCTAAAGACTCTAAATTTAAAAAATCTATCCACCTCACATTCTTGGTTAGCAAAAACTAAAAAGGGTAAAGAATTGGTTGGACCTGAAGCAAGTGCATGTTTAACCTTCTAGATGTGAAGTGATGGGAAAACCTTCCATCCTAAGCGATGTAAGTCTCACAGTCAGCAGGCCCATTTATAATAAAATCTGAAATGGACCCAAAAACCTGGGACTGAATTTGGGACAGGAACAATGTAAGGACAATATTTGTGGATAACCTGTCCTTACCATTAACTTGATATGTTGGCCCAGTCTATGTTATCTATCAGCTAGTTTATAGTCTGCCTCAGCCTTTATTAAATGTTTGACAGCAGTCCTATGAGCCAGATTATATTCTACTTGTAGATCAAACTCAGAAAAGAGTTTGTCAGTTTTAATCTCATTGAGTAGTACAGATATTAACGGAAAATATTAGCAGGTATTTATAAGGATGGTATTAAATTCAAGGACTTTAAGCCCCAACCATTAGCGATGCAGGAGGCACATTTGTAGAGTGATAGGGAATGGAGGCAAGGCAAATGAAGACATCTAGGCTTACTGGAGGTGATAAGGGGAGTTTTTCAGCCCAAGGACATCCTTGTGTGCCAACTACCCCTCCTGTTACCTTCAGTATGTCCCACCCTGCTGTATTACTGAAAGATTGTGAAAGCACCCCTCTTTCTCCACTAGTTAGGAAATACAATCAAGAAAATCATTCAAAATTCACTGAAAAAAACTAAAGTTACAGGGATTTTAGTGTTAGGAAGTACCATTAAAAAGCTTAGAAATTCACTGAAATACCAAAGGTTACAGGGACGTTATAGTTAGGAAAAGAATAGAGAAAACCTTAGACATTCAATGAAAAAATAAAGATTACAGGGACCTTAGTTATGTATTTATTTATTTATTATTTACATTTATAAGGTGCAACAGCTACCCAAAAAGGGTTTCCCTGCACCAAGCAGAACAGAGACTGAGATGAAATGGCTTACAAGTTAATGGTTAAAGAGCCAGGTCTTCAATGATCTTTGACATTGGATGTACTCTGTTCCATTTGTAAGAGCAATGGGCTTGGCATTCCAAAGTGAGGGACCTAAATATGCAAATGCCTTTCCACCCATCCGAGTTAGTCTAGATTTGGGGACGAAAAACTTCCCCTGGGTGGATGAGCGGAGATTGTGAGAAGGGACATATGGGCGGACCAGAGATTGGGTGTACTGCGGGGCAATCCCTATTTTGATTTTGAACATATAGCTCACGGTTTTGAACTTGATTCGGTTCTCCACCCTGAGCCAGTGCGAGTCTCATAGATGGCCGAAGACGGAGGTGGCTCTAGGAACCCGGCAAAGTCACCTTGCAGCAGAGTTTTAGACCATCTGCAGCCTACGAGTCACCTCCCTATTTGAACCTAGGTAGAGAATATTTCCGTAGTCCGGCCTTGTAATGATCAAGGCCTGGACTACTGTTCTCTGAGTGGACTCTGGTAGCATCCAGATGATCTTTTTTAACAACTTCAGGATGGTGAAACCTGTGGCAGCTACCTTAACTGCACTTAAATCCAGCAGAATGAGGGCCACTGGGTCTCCCGCGTCCAGATAGCAGTGCAGTCTGAGCCCGATTGAGAGGGATGAAGAAACCTTTGAGTTTCTAAAAACAAAACAAGCTGTGAGTGATCATGTTTCTCTAAAATTTTTGAGAAGGCTGGTAGAAGCGAGATTGGCCGATAGTTAGAGGATAAATAGAGGTAGGCATTGGCCTTTTTGAGGAGAGGGAGTATCATGGCATGTTACCAGTCAGGCGGGACAATGGCTTCCTGCAGAGAGGCATCAAAAGGTCCATGACGACAAGCAGAGATGGCGGCTCCAGCTGTTGGAGCACGGAGATGGGTAAAGGATCTCTGAGTGATCCTGATTTAATGCTATCTAAGAGCTTTTTGTGGGTAGCTGTGTTTAACAAGGGCCATGTGTCCAAGAGGCTAGAGGGTATGTTAGGCACATTATCCTGATCAACAAGCTTATTGTGAATAGAGGATGGTGCCGATGTTACTAGAGGGAGAAGGTGGTTATCACATTGCACAACCACTATGTCCAAATATATTTCTCAACCTTCTGGACAAAATAAGATGCCAGATCCTCACATTGCTGTTTGTTAAATGAAGGGGGCTTAGATTGTGTTTTGGAACCTGCAAGCCCCTTAACCATGTTCAATAATGTTTTTGAGCAGCTCAGGGTTTCAGAGATGGTAGATGAAACATATTCAGCCCAGGCTGTCCTACAGAGCTTATAATACATTTATTTAGCAGTTTTGCAATTATTTTTAGCCTCAGGGGTATAATTCCTTCTCCACCTGTGTTCCATTACTTTGCATTTAACCTTCTCTGTTTTCAAGGTTTCAGTTAACCAGGGTGCAGGGCCAATGGTTATTAACCTTTTCTTTTGCAAGACGTAGACAGATATCAATGCCATTGAGAAGCCATCTCTACACCGAAGCAGAAAGCGTGTTCACCATTTGTTTAGAAATGGGCATGTGGGAGCTCAAAATCTTATAGTTAGGCTCAGATTTCACTCATACAGAGCCATGGAAATTCTGTGTTTTGAATTACCTGAGCTAACTATAACTTACGCCTCCGCAACGCACTGCTTATGACCTCACATATTACATCATTCATGACATGGTCAGTGACATCACAGATTACATCACTGATGACAACTCAAATAACATCACTGATGACGTCATCGAAAGAACCACTCACACACTCACTCACACCCCATTCAGTCGCTCATACTCTCACTCACTCACTTACACTCACACACCCACTGAACCATTTACATACCCAACTTGTCACACATCTACTCACTCTTCCATGTCAACACTCACATACCTACCGAATCACCCATACAGGCAGTCACACAACCACTCACTCACTCATTCACATTCTCATACAACCACTTACTCACCCATATAACAACTTACACAGCCATAAAACCACCCATACAGCTACTCACACACCCACGTAATCATACAATCACTCAGACAGCCTGTCACTCAACCATACATCATCTTAACAGACCTATTGGCACACCCATTCAACTACTCACACACCCACTCATACAAGCTCACAACCATTTACATACCCATTCACTCATCCCTACAAGCACTCATATGACCACTCACTTACTCATACAGCCACTCACACACTCACTCTCCAGTATCACCACTCACACATCCTCTGTGTTAACCGAACACCCAGTCATGCAGCCACTTCAATTTCCACTCACTCGCAGATACAGTCTCACACCACAACCATTGTGCCACTGCCTCATTTGTAAAAAATATTTTTGTCAACATTCACAAAATGTCATATCATTACGTTAGAGTAGTCAGTAATGTATTAATGTGCTCTGACCAGATTTCAGAGGCAGATCTTTAATCCATCCCAGTCCGAATTGGTACTTGGAAGGGACACCCTAAACACACCCCTTCCAAATACCGATTATGCATTAAACGCAAACGGAAATCGCCACTCAACAATGTTTTGCCAATTAAAAATGTTGGTTTGATGCATACCTAAAGGCATTTTTCCGGTTGCAAATGCCTCTATTTTGCAAATCGGACCTTTTGCGAATGCCCAATGCATTGGTCCATATGACTCAAGGTCTAGTGCACTCAGAAGAGGAGAAGGAAGAGTTAAAGACTGCAATGTTACAGAAGGAAGTGATGGGGTGGGTATTTCTTTAGGTGTTTCTTGCACCTGTGTTGTAATGCTATAACAAGGTTGAAGAGATGAGTATTCAGCATCAGCACATTTTAGAGCAAAAGCCTCTTTTTTGTTACCTTCTCTGCATGAAATGAGAGATGTGCGTGGTGTTTGCTATCATCGTTGGACAAGTCTGTCACCTCTTACATGAGCTACAATACAAAGGTTGATCTATTCCACAAATGTCCAGAAAAAAAAATCCTAATTGGCGCTTTGTCTATTTATTTTTTCTCTTTTGCAGGAATGTCTTTGAAGTGTCCCAGAAGAATTCACGAAGTTACGACCTACACTGTTAACTTTCATCTGAAGATTTAAAATGAGCTATGTGGGTTTATGCCCAACATCTACCTAACGCGGAGTCATAGAAATGTTTCTAAGCCTGCAGCAGAAAGACATTTAAAACGCTTACTTAAATATTTTTTTTTAGCAATTGACTTTGACAACTGAGCTGTTGATTAGAATTAAAATAAAAACATCAAACAGAACTTAATGGAAAGTGACATGCCTAACTGAATACCTCAAGAGCGTTCTTCGTTGGAAATTATAGCCTCTAGGTTGATTACTGAACTCACAAATATACTCGCTGCGTTTGGAGTTAGGTATGTACATTAAACTGAGTGTCCGTACTGACAGAAATGCGTATCAGGGACATGAATAAGATTTGAAACACAAAAAACTTGGACTCCAGTGATAAATGCTCGAAAGAATTCGTTCCCATGTAGTATAGATGTTAGCACAAGCTAATAATGAGTTTAAAGCAAAAAGGCACATTAATTTTCAAGAGAGGTGTGAAAAGTAGTTAACTTTTCCTATACTTTTTTAAATGCGTGGCCTGTTAATAGATTGGCAAGTTAACTCTTGGAAACCGTTAATCTTTGTTAGAGCGCGTTGGTAATTATAAAATAATGCTTATTTTGAAGTGTAAATACAATAGCCCGTAATTTAAAAAAAAACTAGACCTCTAATTGGCAATCCTAGGCTTCAGACTTTTGGCACTGATGCTCATTTTAAAGCTGTTGAAATTTGATGCACAATTCATTGTTTTATGTAGGAACTTTCCTAAATGACTATGCTAACGGTCTGTATATTGGTTTGGCTGCAGGGCTCTGCCATCGACTACAGACAGTCCAAAACGCAGCAGTTCGTCTGGTATGTGGCATTTCCCTCAGAGAGCATATCTCCCCACACCGGCGCTCACTTCACTGGCTACCAATACAGAAGAGGGCTGAATTCAAAGCCCTCACACTGGCTCACAGGGCAATAAAGGGAAAAGGCTCTGCCTACCTTTCTTCCTGTTTGTGCCCCTACAGGAATGTCAGATCTCTTAGGCCCACATGCATCAAGCATTTTTGGAGTCGCAAACGGTGCGATTCCTTAAAATCGGCCGTTTGCGATTCCAAAAATGCTTTTTTGGATGCATCAAGCAATTTTAGAAATCGCAACATTTTTGCGATTTCTAAAATTGCGATTGCTTTTAAGAAATCGCAAATTTGCGATTTTTTAAAAGCAATGCATGATTACTTTTAAAATTGCGAAATCGCAATTAGGGGGTCAAATTTACCGAGTGGTTGAACCACTCGGTAAATTTGCAAAAAGTGTTTAAAATGCTGAAAATGCATTTTTTTCAACATTCATGTTACGGACACACATGTCCTTAGGACATGTGTGTGTGAAACATGATGCGAAAAATACATTTCAGGGGTGCATTAACAATTTGCGATTTTCAAAGTGAAAATCGCAATTTGCTAATGCCTTCCTATTGCTTCCTATGGGCCTTTTGGCCCATAGGAACCAATGGGAATAGCGAATTCGCAAATTGTATTTCGGTAATTTATGCGATTCGGTAAAAATTGCGATTTTTACCGAATCGCATAAATTTACCGAAAATAATCATGCATCCCGTTTTGCGAATTCTAAAATGCGAATCGCTATTTTTCGCACTTTAGAACTCGCAAAATCCCGGGATGATGCATGTGGGCCTTAGTTCTGGTTCCAAAAATCTCCTTACCACCTCTAGATTTAACAAAAAAAGTTCTGGGGGGAAAACCTTCCAAACTTGCACCGCATCCCTCTGGAACAAACTCCCTCTTGCCATCCGGATGATTCAGGACGAGCTTCCTTTTCGTAAGGCACTAAAAACATTCCTCTTTTGCTAAATCCCTCAGGAGTAAGATTTATTTACACTCTCAGAAGCGCCGGGACACCGCGTTGGGGTAGCCGTGCGCTATATAAAACACACTAAATAAATAAATAAATGCATGTTTTCTCGCCTGCGTTTTTCCTTTAAAAAAATAACTGGAATAGAAGTATTTTCATGATGATATTTTCAGATGTGTGGCTCAGAAGTAAGCGATGTCAGGAAGTACTATTACAGATACAACTCATGGTCTTTTGCACTGGACTGTTCAGAGGCATATTCATTTCATGATTCTCCAATTGTTTGGTGTTACGATATAATTTCCTTATGGCCTAGTGCTTGATTATGCATGCAAAGTAGGTGTTCTTAAATATGTGTTGTTTGATGTATCATATTTATTCGAAAGATGATCTGTTGTTAGCCCTATGATCTCACTTGACACCTGTCGAGAATGTGCCTTTCACTATGTGAACATCTATTACATGTGCCCTTTGTGGGATATGTGCCAGACCTGTTACTTCATTTCTGGAAGGCAGACTCCATGCTAGTCTCTCCATTGACTTTGTACTTTGATTGGAAGTTGACTATATGGTGATTTTCTCGCTATTGTAATGTTTATTGATTATTGATGCTATTTATAAATTAATCTATATTTGCTTATTATATCTGTTCCTAATTTAAAAAAAACCTTAGTGGTTTTGACTTTGAACCGAGACCAGTGCGGGTTTCTATTTATCACTCTAAGGACCACTATCCTGTAGGATTCGCACAGCCCAATCACTGTGCATCAACTCTTTAAACCCTTTAGTTAAAGCGTTAACACCTTCATTAGGAGTGCCCTGGTGTCATCCCAGATATTTCCCCACCCCATATTTATCTTTTCTCTCAAATGTACTAATGTATATCATAGATGCCATGGGTGTAGATATCTATAGTGTAGCAAGTGTAGTGGCATCAGGGTCCTAGGATGTCAAGGTCTAGGCCTGGGCGGTAAATTCGTCCCGCTCGCGGAATTTGCTGAAGTTCGGTAATTTCGCGTTCCGCGGAGAACGCAAAATAGCCAACAATTCCACAATCCGCAGCTTCGCTAAATTTTTTGTTTGTTCGTGCTTTCAAAATGTGTGTTCGCAGGGTATTTCTATCCGAACACGCAAACAGCATTTGCGAACAGGAAAAAAGCATTGCGAACACGCGGAACAAGCAATTCCGCGTGTTCACAGAACTTTTTCATGCTTGTGGAGATTTTTTACCTTTTCGCAGAGCTTTGCGTAGCACGGACTATGCAAATTCCACCCACCCCTATTAAGGACCCAATGCTCCAGAAAATGGTTGTATTTTCTTATCAGTCACTAGATGAGGTAAGGGAGGTGGAAGAGTTTAGTCGCTTGCATCAGGTCCTATGTCACCATTTCTTCAGCACTAATAGATGTGTATATTCCACATGCATTATATCTGAAAAACATGATTAAAACATGCACATGTGATCTATGTGTGAGTATTTTGTCACAATTCTGTTAGCTACACAGACATATATTATAAAGAAGGATGCAAATGTAAATGGTAAAAGGAAAATGAACACATAAACGTATGAGTCTCTATGGACTAGTCAAGGACAACATTTGGAATTGATAACATTATTTAGAAAAAGAGGAGATGTGAAGAAATTCTGGGGAGATGGAGGAACAGAAGAGAATTGGACATGCTCTCACTGACCTGAGAAGAGTCTAGAAGTCTGGACTTTCCATCTTGTACCCAGGTTTAAGAAATTAAGTTCAGATGTCTCCTGTTCAAGTTACAGGGACACAGCAAGCTACAAGATGCCTTTTCCTGCAACTGCCCAGCTGACCTTTTCCAACTGGACCTGACTTGGACTCTGCTGCTGGCCTCTGCTGGAGTGAGTCTTGACCCCAAAGTACTGTCCTATAGCTCCTAAGACTCTGGGCAGTGTCAATGTGTACTCCTTCTGACAGTTCCTGTAACCTGTGAGCTCGAAACCTGTTTCTTCAAAGACCTCCAGAGGTCCGGAACAAACCTGCCAAGCTGATCTTACTAAGGTGCATTTCCGCTGAGATGAACATTCAGGTTTCCCACAATCAGAGCTTTTTCGCAGCACCAAATTATTGTGGTTTCACATCCAGTGATGTCATTGATTAGAATGTAGTTGGTAGAAAGTATTGGAAGTTCTGATCAGTTGAAGTTGAGCTGATGTCCTGTGCAGAAATGCCCAGTCCTGGGGATATGTTATTTGGGAGGGTTCCCATTGACTTTAGTTTGATCCCTTCCTGTAGTGGACTGCTTTTTTAGAAGCACAGGCAGGTTGACACTGGATGGCAGGAATTGTGTGGATTCCTGTTGATTCCAAAAGTTTCCATCACATAAATATAAGGAAAATACATGATTTTAGGCAAAGGTTAAGGTTTGCAGGGCATTGTGGGAACGAAAAATAGAATATAAAGGGGACACCCTGCACCAATGAAAAAGTTCCTGCGGCAGCGAAAAGAACAACTATAATGTAAACCCTCAGACGACCAATCTCTTTACTTTACAAATATAATATTACATGATTAACAGAGCTCACCAACACATGAACATTAGAAAAACTACAAAAATATGTTATTATCAATAGTAAAAAAATATACATAAATATAACATATACCTAAATATATAAAATACAGTTCTAAAACAAACCAACACCATCATCCACATCTGTCATAACCCATAACAGTCATATATATCACTAAAGAAACACATGATAAAGTGCCAAATTGTTTCTAAATTATTATCATATTGATAAGCACATCCTGATCTGGATGATAAACCTTCAAAAATATATTTTGTTGTGAGGATCAATATATGGCATATAACAGAAATCCTAACAGCCTACTACCATCGACCCTTGATGAGTATAATGCAGCTGAAGGGAATGGTACCATCAGAAGATCTCTATACGTGCCGTTCGGCTCATAAGGAGCGCCATATTTCATAGGTTTGGATTATACCTGTAGATATACAACTGGAAATATAAGAGCTCTGTAAATCAGCACACAAAATAAAGTTTGGAACCGATGTGTGTAACCATTAACCACACACCTGGATATTTCTCATGAGTCACACCAGTGAATAGAGCAAGAAACTTTCCCTTATAGTCACCCAAGTGCGTCTCATATGCATATATATGATCTAGCAACGTACCTAATGATGTGTGCCTCTGTACATTAAAAAGAAAATAAAAGAAGAAAAGAGAAATAGTGAAGGAATAATTTCACTTGTGTACTTCTTATCACCTATCAGATGTCATAAATGGAAAGAAAATCAAGGAAGGGTGATGTCATGCACACTAGCATATTGACCCCTTTAAATTATTATAGGTGGAATGATGAAAATCCCACTAACCTACTTCCTGCTTTTAGGGGTTTGTGCATCACATAGTCGATACAGCTGGATTAAAAAGAGAGACTGTCTTAACTGAAATGTAAATATACACATATGATATGCGTATTAGGTATGCTGTGAGATCACTGTTATGTGCATATACAAGCAAGCCAAGGCTGCAGGGAGCTGGATGTCTCCACCTCGGCCACAACGGACACAAAGAAGGGTAAGGACAAGACATCCTTTGCAAGTGGACTTGGAAATGTCCCTGGACCAGTTGCTGGAGCCGCACCTTCTCTACAAGCTGGACCCTCCTCTTCACCTATTCCTGAACCCTCCTTTGCACCTCTACCAGGACCCTCTTCTGCACCTCTACCCGGACCCTCCTCTGAACCACTCTCTGGACCCTCCTCTGTACCACTCTCTTGGACCCTCCTCTGTACCACCCTCTGGACTCTCCACTGCTCCCCAACCTGTACCCTCCTCTGCGCCAATCTCTGGACCCTCCACTGCCCTACTGCTTGTACCCTCCTCTACCACACCTTCTGTTACCGACTTCCTCAACTGGTGGACATGGTGCAAAAATTGGAAGAGGGCCAGCAGGACTTGAGCTTTAAGGTATCAGGTGCCCAATTTAAGCTGGCTACCCTGTTGCAGTTGGATGCCAGATTACAGCAGACTGTGGCCCGCATTGAACAGAAATTGTAGACCCTGCCTCATTCATCCATGGCCTCCTGAGTTGTTTTGATGGTTGTTAGATATGTTGGTGTAATAGTTTAGGTCAGGGTAGATTAGGTCTTAGTTTAGTCATAGGTTATTTCAGGTATGTTTCTTGATAGTGTATTTATAGTGATGTACTAGTTAGGTTAGGATATGTATGTATATTTTGATACGTGATCAGGGGTTGATATTCAGTCTGTGTTTTAAGGTAGTTGATAATCCAAAGGTTTTATAAACAATACGAATAAAAAAAATGTTTGTTTAGGTTTCCTTGTTTAGGTAGTTTGTCTTTAGCTCTAGTTGATGTGAGTATCATGTTAAATCATTTCATAAAGGGGGTGGGGGGATCATGTTTATGATGAGTTGTGATAACTTGAAAAGTGTCAGATGCCCGGTCCTACGCAGGGGAGCCGTAAGGGAGGACAAAGAGGTGAAATACCTCTTTTTAATTGTTATTTGCTTTTTTAAATGTGTGCTTCATTCTGCAGCAAACATAGTAAGCAGATAATGCAATTTTTAGACTTTTTAGGGGCAGGAAGCTGTCCTTTCCTACACAAAATCAATCACCCCATCGTTAGCACACACCAGCTGAAAGTGAACTGCCGTATGGGAGAAGAACAGGAATGTGCTGTATATGGTGTCAAATGTGCTTTCCTGCCTTTTTAATTTGATGCATAGCATCGCAGAAAGATGGCCTGCTGCACTGCTATACGTCTATATCTTGAAAATGTAGACAAGATTGTCTGTGTTTGCTACATAATCACTTGAGGGACAGTCAAATCACCAAAGTTAATGTATATGTGGACTTTTGCTATGAATGTACAAATAATGTTGCAGTGTGTGTTTGGGTGTTGCAGCAAGTTTCATGTCTGTGATGCTGTTAACAAATTGAGAAAATCTAGGATGTGTTTGGTGGTGCACAGATGCCATTCAATTACACACTATCCCAAGCACCGTACCATCACATGGGTTTCCAGTCTAATGTGCATTTTGTATCACCCACCAGGGCAACAACTACATGTGTCTGTAACATTGGTAGTTCAACTATTTTTGTACTGCATACATTTGAGTTTGGATTACAACCTGATACATTTGCTGAAGTTGGGAATTGTATATATCATTTTGCATGTACTTAGAACATTTTCTACTGTTTCTCATACGGACATTGCACAATAGATGTAAGGTTGTGCCTTGAGTCAGCTCATTCACTATGTACTACTTACTCCACTCATGGCCAGAAATTCAACATGTATGCTGATAAGTGAAAGTACATTTATTTACACAACAACCAAGGCGCACAGAAGTGAAGTCCACATCTTCATCCTTTGATGTATGTGTTGGCTCACATGAGGGTGTTATAGAAGGTCCCGGAGCCAAAGAAGACACAGACACATCAGGGGCTAAAGATGTAGAGCCCTGGTTCTCAGATGCATTTCCCTGTGCCAACAAGCAAGGCCGCAAAGCATTGAGGAGGCTTAGCTGGCTTCCAACACATAAGCTACATCACGGCGGAAGGTAGCCATTGTTGCAATGTAGTTGTCCTACTTTCGATCCATGGACTCCAGGATGTTCTGGATGGCCCCCAGTCTGTTGTCAATCTCGCTGGAGCCACTTTCACCGGGTATTTGATCTTGCCTCAGTTGAATGACACCAGCGATGTCAGCCAAGGACTGGTCCAAGACACAGTGCGGAAAGTAGGTGCTTCTTACTGCATCTGAGCTTGCCCTATTAGGGCTGAGGCACCTACAGAAATTCCTCTAGGGTGGCTGCCATTGTCTCCATCCCTGTCTGCACCTCATCTACAAGCTGACCTTGCACTTCTGCCACACATTGTTCAAAAACATTTAGCTGGCCAGCTGGGTCTAGTACTAGTGATGTGCTGGGAGGTGGTGTAAGATGTGTGCGAGACAGATCATGTGGAGACCCCACACTGCAGCTGGCCCTTCTCGTGACTAGAGATGTGGTTCGGACGGTTTCAAAGATTTGCTGGAGGATGTCTTTATCTAGGCATATTTAACAACAAGGGGTGGTGATGGACAGAGTTTCTGAATTAAGCAGAATACTCTCACCCAGTCAAGAGATCAGGGCTAGATCCAACACCGTTTTTTAGCTCACTGCACCATCCCAGCTCAGAACCTGGCTATATGCAAATTAGTCTGTTCCTTTCCCAGTGCATGATGGGAACAGGGCAAACCAAACTACCAAGCCAATTCTTACACTGGGAAGGAAACAAGCTTCCGGGGACCGGTTTCTGGCATTTCAGCCGTCGTCGGCCCGGCTTGCTTGAATCCTGATGGTGCAATGAGCAAGGGACTCACATCTGAGTATACCCTTCCACGCTTAGGGTGGACAAAATATTTAACAACAAGGGGTGGTGATGGACAGAGTTTCTGAATTAAGCAGAATACTCTCACCCAGTCAAGAGATCAGGGCTAGCTCCAACACCGTTTTTTAGCTCACTGCACCATCCCAGCTCAGAACCTGGCTATATGCAAATTAGTCTGTTCCTTTCCCAGTGCATGATGGGAACAGGGCAAACCAAACTACTAAGCCAATTCTTACACTGGGAAGGAAACAAGCTTCCGGGGACCGGTTTCTGGCATTTCAGCCGTCGTCGGTCGGCTTGCTTGAATCCTGATGGTGCAATGAGCAAGGGACTCACATCTGAGTATACCCTTCCACGCTTAGGGTGGACAAAATATTTAACAACAAGGGGTGGTGATGGACAGAGTTTCTGAATTAAGCAGAATACTCTCACCCAGTCAAGAGATCAGGGCTAGATCCAACACCGTTTTTTAGCTCACTGCACCATCCCAGCTCAGAACCTGGCTATATGCAAATTAGTCTGTTCCTTTCCCAGTGCATGATGGGAACAGGGCAAACCAAACTACTAAGCCAATTCTTACACTGGGAAGGAAACAAGCTTCCGGGGACCGGTTTCTGGCATTTCAGCCGTCGTCGGCCGGCTTGCTTGAATCCTGATGGTGCAATGAGCAAGGGACTCACATCTGAGTATACCCTTCCACGCTTAGGGTGGACAAAATATTTAACAACAAGGGGTGGTGATGGACAGAGTTTCTGAATTAAGCAGAATACTCTCACCCAGTCAAGAGATCAGGGCTAGATCCAACACCGTTTTTTAGCTCACTGCACCATCCCAGCTCAGAACCTGGCTATATGCAAATTAGTCTGTTCCTTTCCCAGTGCATGATGGGAACAGGGCAACCCAAACTACCAAGCCAATTCTTACACTGGGAAGGAAACAAGCTTCCGGGGACCGGTTTCTGGCATTTCAGCCGTCGTCGGCCCGGCTTGCTTGAATCCTGATGGTGCAATGAGCAAGGGACTCACATCTGAGTATACCCTTCCATGCTTAGGGTGGACAAAATATTTAACAACAAGGGGTGGTGATGGACAGAGTTTCTGAATTAAGCAGAATACTCTCACCCAGTCAAGAGATCAGGGCTAGATCCAACACCGTTTTTTAGCTCACTGCACCATCCCAGCTCAGAACCTGGCTATATGCAAATTAGTCTGTTCCTTTCCCAGTGCATGATGGGAACAGGGCAAACCAAACTACCAAGCCAATTCTCACACTGGGAAGGAAACAAGCTTCCGGGGACCGGTTTCTGGCATTTCAGCCGTCGTCGGCCCGGCTTGCTTGAATCCTGATGGTGCAATGAGCAAGGGACTCACATCTGAGTATACCCTTCCACGCTTAGGGTGGACAAAATATTTAACAACAAGGGGTGGTGATGGACAGAGTTTCTGAATTAAGCAGAATACTCTCACCCAGTCAAGATATCAGGGCTAGATCCAACACCGTTTTTTAGCTCACTGCACCATCCCAGCTCAGAACCTGGCTATATGCAAATTAGTCTGTTCCTTTCCCAGTGCATGATGGGAACAGGGCAAACCAAACTACCAAGCCAATTCTTACACTGGGAAGGAAACAAGCTTCCGGGGACCGGTTTCTGGCATTTCAGCCGTCGTCGGCCCGGCTTGCTTGAATCCTGATGGTGCAATGAGCAAGGGACTCACATCTGAGTATACCCTTCCACGCTTAGGGTGGACAAAATATTTAACAACAAGGGGTGGTGATGGACAGAGTTTCTGAATTAAGCAGAATACTCTCACCCAGTCAAGAGATCAGGGCTAGATCCAACACCGTTTTATAGCTCACTGCACCATCCCAGCTCAGAACCTGGCTATATGCAAATTAGTCTGTTCCTTTCCCAGTGCATGATGGGAACTGGGCAAACCAAACTACCAAGCCAATTCTTACACTGGGAAGGAAACAAGCTTCCGGGGACCGGTTTCTGGCATTTCAGCCGTCGTCGGCCCGGCTTGCTTGAATCCTGATGGTGCAATGAGCAAGGGACTCACATCTGAGTATACCCTTCCACGCTTAGGGTGGACAAAATATTTAACAACAAGGGGTGGTGATGGACAGAGTTTCTGAATTAAGCAGAATACTCTCACCCAGTCAAGAGATCAGGGCTAGATCCAACACCGTTTTTTAGCTCACTGCACCATCCCAGCTCAGAACCTGGCTATATGCAAATTAGTCTGTTCCTTTCCCAGTGCATGATGGGAACAGGGCAAACCAAACTACCAAGCCAATTCTTACACTGGGAAGGAAACAAGCTTCCGGGGACCGGTTTCTGGCATTTCAGCCGTCGTCGGCCCGGCTTGCTTGAATCCTGATGGTGCAATGAGCAAGGGACTCACATCTGAGTATACCCTTCCACGCTTAGGGTGGACAAAATATTTAACAACAAGGGGTGGTGATGGACAGAGTTTCTGAATTAAGCAGAATACTCTCACCCAGTCAAGAGATCAGGGCTAGATCCAACACCGTTTTTTAGCTCACTGCACCATCCCAGCTCAGAACCTGGCTGTATGCAAATTAGTCTGTTCCTTTCCCAGTGCATGATGGGAACAGGGCAAACCAAACTACCAAGCCAATTCTTACACTGGGAAGGAAACAAGCTTCCGGGGACCGGTTTCTGGCATTTCAGCCGTCGTCGGCCCGGCTTGCTTGAATCCTGATGGTGCAATGAGCAAGGGACTCACATCTGAGTATACCCTTCCACGCTTAGGGTGGACAAAATATTTAACAACAAGGGGTGGTGATGGACAGAGTTTCTGAATTAAGCAGAATACTCTCACCCAGTCAAGAGATCAGGGCTAGATCCAACACCGTTTTTTAGCTCACTGCACCATCCCAGCTCAGAACCTGGCTATATGCAAATTAGTCTGTTCCTTTCCCAGTGCATGATGGGAACAGGGCAAACCAAACTACCAAGCCAATTCTTACACTGGGAAGGAAACAAGCTTCCGGGGACCGATTTCTTGCATTTCGGCCGTCGTCGGCCCGGCTTGCTTGAATCCTGATGGTGCAATGAGCAAGGGACTCACATCTGAGTACACCCTTCCACGCTTAGGGTGGACAAAATATTTAACAACAAGGGGTGGTGATGGACAGAGTTTCTGAATTAAGCAGAATACTCTCACCCAGTCAAGAGATCAGGGCTTGATCCATCACCGTTATTTATCTCACTGCCCCATCCCAGCTCAGAACCTGGCTATATGCAAATTAGTCTGTTCCTTTCCTTTCCTTTGCATATAGCCAGGTTCTGAGCTGGGATGGGGCAGTGAGATAAATAACGGTGATGGATCAAGCCCTGATCTTTGGACTGGGTAAGAGTGGTCTGCTTAATTCAGACACTCTGTTCATCACCACCCCCTTTTCTGAATCGTTTTTGGCCACTATAGGTGTGGCAGGGTATACTCAGACATGAGTCCCTTTCTCACTGCTCCATCAGGATTCAAGCAAGCCGGGCCGAAGACGGCTGAAATGCCAGAAACCGGTCCCCGGTAGCTTGTCTCCTTTCTGGTGAAGAATTGGCTTGGTAGTTTAGTCTGCCCTGTTCCCATGATGCACTGGGCCAGGGACAGACTGATTTGCATATAGCCAGGTTCTGAGCTGGGATGGGGCAGTGAGATAAATAACGGTGATGGATCAAGCCCTGATCTTTGGACTGGGTAAGAGTGGTCTGCTTAATTCAGACACTCTGTTCTTCACCACCCCCTTTTCTGAATCGTTTTTGGCCACTGTAGGTGTGGCAGGGTATACTCAGACATGAGTCCCTTTCTCACTGCTCCATCAGGATTCAAGCAAGCCGGGCCGAAGACGGCTGAAATGCCAGAAACCGGTCCAATGCCAGAAACCGGTCCACGGTAGCTTGTCTCCTTTCTGGTGAAGAATTGGCTTGGTAGTTTAGTCTGCCCTGTTCCCATGATGCACTGGGCCAGGGACAGACTGATTTGCATATAGCCAGGTTCTGAGCTGGGATGGGGCAGTGAGATAAATAACGGTGATGGATCAAGCCCTGATCTTTGGACTGGGTAAGAGTGGTCTGCTTAATTCAGACACTCTGTTCATCACCACCCCCTTTTCTGAATCGTTTTTGGCCACTGTAAGTGTGGCAGGGTATACTCAGACATGAGTCCCTTTCTCACTGCTCCATCAGGATTCAAGCAAGCCGGGCCGAAGACGGCTGAAATGCCAGAAACCGGTCCCCGGTAGCTTGTCTCCTTTCTGGTGAAGAATTGGCTTGGTAGTTTAGTCTGCCCTGTTCCCATGATGCACTGGGCCAGGGACAGACTGATTTGCATATAGCCAGGTTCTGAGCTGGGATGGGGCAGTGAGATAAATAACGGTGATGGATCAAGCCCTGATCTTTGGACTGGGTAAGAGTGGTCTGCTTAATTCAGACACTCTGTTCATCACCACCCCCTTTTCTGAATCGTTTTTGGCCACTATAGCTGTGGCAGGGTATACTCAGACATGAGTCCCTTTCTCACTGCTCCATCAGGATTCAAGCAAGCCGGGCCGAAGACGGCTGAAATGCCAGAAACCGGTCCCCGGTAGCTTGTCTCCTTTCTGGTGAAGAATTGGCTTGGTAGTTTAGTCTGCCCTGTTCCCATGATGCACTGGGCCAGGGACAGACTGATTTGCATATAGCCAGGTTCTGAGCTGGAATGGGTCAGTGAGATAAATAACGGTGATGGATCAAGCCCTTTTCTTTGGACTGGGTAAGAGTGGTCTGCTCAATTCAGACACTCTGTTCATCACCACCCCCTTTTCTGAATCGTTTTTGGCCACTATAGGTGTGGCAGGGTATACTCAGACATGAGTCCCTTTCTCACTGCTCCATCAGGATTCAAGCAAGCCGGGCCGAAGACGGCTGAAATGCCAGAAACCGATCCCCGGTAGCTTGTCTCCTTTCTGGTGAAGAATTGGCTTGGTAGTTTAGTCTGCCCTGTTCCCATGATGCACTGGGCCAGGGACAGACTGATTTGCATATAGCCAGGTTCTGAGCTGGGATTGGGGCAGTGAGATAAATAACGGTGATGGATCAAGCCCTGATCTTTGGACTGGGTAAGAGTGGTCTGCTTAATTCAGACACTCTGTTCATCACCACCCCCTTTTCTTTATCTAGGCATGGCACACTTTCACCCTCTGCAGAATCCACACCCAAGACAGGTAGCTGCTCAGGAGTAGGCGTTTCATTCTCTGAAATGTGAAACAATGTAGGTTGATGTTTATGTGGGACAGCTGTTCACAAGAGTCAACATAATTGAGGGTAATGGCATCCTTTATACATTGACGGAGAAGGTCAGCATAGCAAGTATCCTGCTACACAGCATTACATAAAACATAAAAGGTGTGACTGCACCATATCGATGAGAATTTGTGCAATTCTGTCCTCTTCCACAGCGACGTCCACACAGGACTGCCATGGCCCAACTCAGGCCAACCTTGCACCATGGTGCTAGAGTGCATGTGTTGTTGGGGATGATGATATTTCAGCTTCCTGACCAGTGACAAGATATGGAGGTTATTTGTGATTTCCGTTGGTGCTGCTGAATGCAGCACAGATAGGCAGTAGACATTTTGTACCCCTATGAGCTGATAGCTCCATGCTACCCCTCCCCACACCTTCCCTGGTGATGCGTCAGATATTGCCACATTCCAACATTACAGCTTGCCATTCATCTGGAATTTCCTGAATTGCTATGACAGTTACCTGAGAGCACAGATCTTGAGGCCCATTGCACATCTCAGATGTGTAGTGCAAGGCAAACAACTTGCACAGTGTTGCCTCAATCCATGTCTACAAGGCCATGAAGATCTACCCCGGGTCTATTTTATGTAGATATGTATAATTCCATTGCACGTATGCTGCATCTCCATGTGTGAAGCTACAGTGGTGCACTGGCATTTAGATTGAGCAGCATTCAATCTTGAGTGAATTAAAGCACACTGTACACATTAGACCATTAACCACGGGGCAGCAGATTTCCCTGTGACCAGGAAACAGCCCTTTCCACCTGTGAAAGTGTTGTTGCTTGTTAATTATTTTTTTTGTTTTGTACTTGCAGTCTGCCTTTGCCACAGTACACAAGAGCCATCAGGACTGCTGTTTGCACATTGAGCAATCATGTAGTCAGGGGATCTGTAGTACTCACAAGTAATTTACTCTGTTTCACACGCTGATACACTGAAAAAATGTGTGAGGACATGTCCTTACGGCAGTGTTCTTAGTGGCAGATACTGATGTGATTTAAGTGTGCACATTTGACTCCCTGTTATTGGGCAGGGTTCACAGTGACCCTCTATGTGAATGGGCAGAGTATAGCACAAACATACACCAGTTTCATCATTGGAGGAGTAGTTTATCTTAATAGTATCACACACAGGACTTTGATTTCAACCCTCTTGCACTGTTCGTACATAACTTTTTTCCATGTTAAAAGTGATGGCCGGGCAGCGCAGTGGGCTTGTAAATAAGCCCCATAGTTTGACTGTTGTTCCCTCAGTTCGACAAATACATGTCTCCTCTGCCACTTATCAGTTACGACCAGGGACTCAACTTACTGCCATACGCTGATGTCAGACAGATCATACATTATGTGACATGTGCCTAGCACAACAACAATATGTATGGACATAGCCAGGGGCTTACATGGCAACCTGTATTTGTTGGATGTGAGTTAAGTCGGGCCACAAATAGTATAGGTGTTGGTAGTGTGACATGTACATAGCCAGGTTTAGCACACAGCTGGGCACATTGAAATGAGCCTCATAAGATCCTTTCCTCAAAGGCTTAGTGGTGGCACACTATTTCTTCTTATACCTTGCTTAACCCTGTTTCACTACACCCAAATTTGACATCTGTGTAATGGTAAAACCATTAGCCAGACTTCCTCCTAACAGATGCACCATTTGCTACCTCCCCCACATCACATATATGATGTGTTTCCCCAGTGGACTCCTATGGCTCATGGCTTACCATGGAAAACACAAGGGTGACAGTGTCAGACACAACAGTTGATATATCCGTGTGTGGCTACCTCGCTTCACACATCCTTCCTATGCAATTTCTCCACATCCACTTCCACACACACTGTCAATTGGATGTACCTCACCTGCATCTAATTTGCACAGCACTTATAGTGAAGCCCCTGGGTCAGCAATGTGGCCTCACATACATACAGCCTGATTTATCAGGGCCCTTGCAGCACTTTTGCACCACCAGAACATTAGATTTTTGATGTTCCAGTTGTGCAATGTGCTGCAGCATATTTACACGTCCACATAGAGGCACTTTACATTTTCTTTCATGGCCTTGTAAATATGTGATCCTTTCACACAGAAAAATGCAAGAAAGGGTTGTTCCATTGGTGTTGCCGAGGGTGTTCCCACACAACATCTATGGAATCAGAAGCATTCACAGATATTTGAGAAATCGTAAACCTGGGAAAGCATCAGAACCTAACGCCACCCCAGGCGAGGCGCTAGGGAGACGCAAAACGGAGAAATGCTTTTATTTTTCCTCATTTTTTCCTATTTATATATGTAATGCATTCTGCAGCACACATAGAAAAAGGAAATCTCCTGTATTGATTGATTTTGTGTAGAAAACTGTCCATTCCTGCAAAAAACAATCAGCCTGGTTACACCGCAACCTTACATAATGGTGCAACAGTGCCTGCAGTGACGCTTTGTAGCCTATTGCGCAGGGGAAAGGGACAGGAAAGCGCCTTATCCCATAGATATGGCACATTCCTGCCCTTTTGTTTGACACAGGGCAGCGCAGCAAAATTCCTTGTGGTGCTGACCTGTGCCAAAACCTCATAAATGAGGTCCATTGTTTGACACTAGGATGCACCACAGGAGATCCTGCTGTGCTGCCCTGGGTTAGAAGGAGAGTTAATGATTGTGCCTTATGTATGTGATGGATCACATTGCTGTCATTTTCCGATGCAGTGGCACACAATGGTCTTTCAAGCACAAAAGCAGGCACCCATGATCCATGGAGTTAGCTTTCCTGTGTTGTAGAGGGTATTGTCTTTGGTGCAGGAAGGACACCCTCATACTCAACATAGATTCCCAAGAGTTGTGTGTACTTTTCAATGTGTACTGCACAAGGCAAAAGACATGCTACATGGAGAAAATGTAGATATGTAGGTATTTCTCTATAATACACATCCTTTACGCCATTCCTGGGTCAGCATAGGAACAGTATGAAGTGCAACGTTTATAACACCTAGTAAATCTTGATTTGCATCATATTCCATGTCTTTTGTTTGTGTACACTAAAAACAACACACACAAAACACAACTTTCACACAGTGCAATGCTTGTATGGTGGCCAATTTCTACAGAGCTAGACAAACTGAACAAGGTGGCTTTGCATTGCATCAAGTGTAATGAGATGTAATTTTCACACAGCACAGGCCTCTGGTGACAGTAGTACTGTGGGGCTTGTTCGTTCAAATAACTTTATTCGATTCATTAGAATAATAAAAGTTTACACAATTAAACATCTAAAAACAATTTTAAAATGTGCACATGTTCCCTTTCATAGATCTTAATAAACCAGCAAAATGAATCAATTTTAAAATCATCATAGCTATCCCAACCTCAGTTTCTACAATTGACTAAATAGAAAATTCTTAGTACAATGAATAATATTAGATTCATTTTCACACTTCATAACGTTTCCTGATTATAAATGCAGTTCTAATAAAACAAAGTAGTGCACTAGAAATTACAGCCGTAGATAATGCCCTTAAATAGGCATAGCCTTCTTGATAAGAGAAGGGCCTAATAACGTTCAATATAGGTTTAATAAAACATGCTCTAGGGTATTTGTACGGGGAACAGAACAACATAAAATGCATTGTACTCTGTTTGGCCAGATTATTACAAGGACAGGAGGCTAGTCTCTCACACCAGCCAGCCTGTTTGGGATACACCACTAAAAAATGCAGTGTTCATAGTCGAAATCTGGTCAACAGAAAATGTGATTGTACATGCGAAGTAAAAGACAAATAAAATTGCTAGGGACCTAATGCCCATCATCTAACGTTCCCCTGCCCTGGTCAGACAACCTTACTTCAGTGTGATATGCATTTTTTATAATCATTTTCATATTGGACTCAATAGTATCTGGGTAATTATAACATTCCTCTAGGCCAATCTTATAAAAAGTATCCCTAACATAACGCAGCCAATGGAGTGACATTGCATTATCCAGGTTCATACAATGTTTAAGGATACTCCTAGTGAATCTCAAAGTCTCTGAAGACCAGATTGTTGCCCATAGGATAAGGGGTGCAATGTTTATCCTATCTTTCAGGTATTCCAGGCCCGCCTCTGAGTGACCAAATGAGGTTGAAGTAATACTCGGAATCATTAAAAGCCTTTTTAAAAATGTGTTTTCTAAAACATGAATCTGATAACTCTTATGATAACCCCATACTCCGGCCCCAAAAGTAGCTACAGATAAACATTTGGATTTATATAAAATGATCAGTTCTGTAACCGGTTTATGTCCCAATTTACATGCAAAACGAAACAGCCCCTCTGTTATTCTACTGGTCTGTTAGGCCCTTGTCATAATTAGTTTATTCCAACTCAATTTGTTGTTAAAAACATTACCTAAACAGGTAAAATTGGTCACCTTCTCAATGATTTTTCCATTCAAAATGAACTCCGTAGTCTTAGTTTTTTCCGGACCACAAGCCATAATAAATGATTTGCCATAATTTACTTTGAGGTCCAGTCCTAACATAAAATCAGTGAAGGCGGTCAGGGTCTTTTGTAAACTATTGGCCGTCAGGGTTATTAATACTGTATCATCAGCATAGGCCAACAGAGGGACCGGTTGCTGTTTAGTCAAGAATGACTCTAGACCTTTAGTAAATGCAAGAAATAGGAAAGGGGCCAGGATACAACCCTGGCACACTCCTTCCGTGGAGGCAATGGGCCTGGTCTTCTCACCACCTGGTCCAAAGCGCACAGCCGCGGTGGTGGATTCCTGTAGCCTGCGTAATAGGGTAATAAGGGGCTTTTCAAAGCCCATTTCCCCCATCATTGTCCATAGCTTTCCCCTACAAACAGTGTCAAATGCGCTGGAAAGGTCCATGAAGGGCAGGTGAATCGAGACCCCCCTGGCCTTCATGTACTTGCCCATAATCAGGGACAGGTTAAGACACTGTTCATTTGTGACCATCCTCTTTCTAAAACCATATTCGGTATCGGCTAATAATCCGGAAGTATTAGCCCATGACTCCAAATGTGCTAGAATCACCCTCCCCATAACCTTACATGTGGCATCTATTAGGGAAATTGGCCGGAAACATGTGGGGTCATTCCTATTTCCTTTTTTAAAAATGGGTACCACAACTGCTTCCTTCCATGAAGATGGAATTTGAGCTGGCGCTTTCAGAGACATACCCTTATGTTTTGCATCTTCCACCTTACTCACGGAAATACTTTGGCTTAATTCATGAGCAGTTTTAAAATTGATAACTGTCTCATTCGTTTGCTCTTGTATTGTTATTCCCTGTGGATTAAATATTTTTAAGAAATGGGCTTCCCAAACCTCGCCTGTTATGGTTGAATCATCGGCCCTTGCATCATTAGAGAAAAGCGGACGGTTTATAATCTCCCAGAAGCTCTTTGAGTCCTTGAGGGAGCTAGCTTTCTCTAAGTCCTCCCATGCTATACTTCTTAATTCATTTTTCCTACTGTTAATAGCTTGTTTATGAGACTGTCTCGCTATTTTTATCTCAGCCTTATTTCGGGGGACTACTTGCAGCGCTTTCCTAAGATTTCTTTGCGCCCTGGAACACTCTGCATTAAACCACCTAATTTTGGGGATCTCCCATTTCCTAATTGACTTATTTCGTTTTTTACCCACATTGGCGCAGATAAATTCAAATGACTGTATTACTATGTCGGGGGAGTCGGCAGTTAGGCAAGTCATAAATTTACCTACATTTTCTTTAACAACGGCCTCCTCAAATTGCTTTGAGTCCACTAGATTCCATTTTAGCCGAACTCCTTAATTATGATTATATTTTATCGGGCATCATCCCCCATAGCTTTCTGTGTTGTAACATTCATAGAGAGAATCAGAGGAATATGGTCACTTACATGGTTTGGTTCAACTGGGAAACTATTATTCAACCATGTATATTTACTAGTAATTATTATAAAATCAATTGTGCTAACACTGGCTCCCCCCTGATAAGTTGGAAACTGTACTGAGGGATTATTAACCAGGGTGTTCGCCATACAGATATCATTCACCAGTATAATAGTTTTCAGGGTATCACCCTGCGGCGTATGCTTAAAATGCGGGACAGAATGGTTTTCTGTATCAGCTACCCCACATACTCTGTGTGAGCTATATGGGCAGACGGTACAGATAAATCTCCTGCCCATATTATACACAGAGGTTGGAATTTTGTTGCAAAATTATCAATCTCCTCTTTAAGTTTATTAATAACCTCAGTATTATTTGGGTCGAAGATGTTGTAGTACCAATTAATTAATACAATTATGGTATCGTTCAGATTAAAAATTAATATAAGGTGGTACCAATGGGAATCTATTATACTCTCTGTCTTAATTGAGTCATACATAGGTGAAATAAACAACACTAGACCGCCCTTGGCTCTCCCTGCAGATGTAGGATTTGCGTCTGTATTTAATGAGCGGTATCCATCTAATATACCTTCAACCCGGCTCCACGTCTCCGGGAGACAAATAATATGAAAAGACTTCACATATTGTAGCCAAACCTCATCTGTTAATTTTGCAAAAGTACCTGCGATGTTCCAAGATATAAACCTAAACGGTCGTACATTGGTGTGCTGGATCCTAGGTACTTCATGGACAACAACATTAACAGACTGTACCCCGCGTGCCTCATCGGCACTATCATTAAAAGTTGGATCATCTAGCTCAATATTTGTGCCCGACCCAATAGCTTTTCTGTGGTCATGATTCGAAAGCCCAGGGTAATATAGGCTATAATTATTGCTGTTTAAAGGCAGTGTAGCCACTATCCCACCCAATTGTTCAATATTAATCTCCGGGACGTTAACTGGGACAACAGTATCCCAATATTGTTTTGGGCTGGGGTAAGTCAATTTATGTCTGCAAGATTACTTAATGCCTCAAAGCGGTTAGAAAGAAACCAGGCTGTATTTGCCCTACAAATCTGCCCTCTTCTTCGATATAACTACTGGCTCTAGGAGGCTAATATGAAAACCCCAAGGGCAGAACAGATGTCCCCCTCACACCTTCAAGCAGTTCTCCATTCTATCCAATATGGTCTTTACCAAACCTGGAGATCTGAAAGTCAGAATGATACAATCTCCCCGAAATGATTCATTGGATTTCCCCACCGATCCAATACGGCGAACCATTTAAAATTTTTCAAATAGGAACACATCGCTAAATGCCCACCCTGATGCTCAAAAAATGAAGCGATGTATTCCTCAGTGTTGACCAATGCTCCACTTCTCCAGATGATAGTATTGGAGCATTGGCCAGCACTACGGTATAAGGGGTTGCCTCTGGGGGTAGTTGTAGATTGAGGTCCGGGGGCTAAGATGTCTTTTGCCAGTAAACCCTCCTGTATTTCTGGATCCATCTACGACAAACAGTACCATACTTATCTTGTTGATTGTTTTAGGAGGTTTTCACAATATGACCTTGCCCACAGATGAAACCTACTGACTCATGCGCAACATTATTGTGTTTTATAGAAGTGCGCACAACCCTTGAGTGGGAGGGATCAACCTGGGACGCTGGCATACGGGGCAGATCGGGGTTCTGTAACTCTGCATTCTTTGCACCACCAACCACATTTTGCCCACCAAATACATGAGATACATGAGATACAGGAATTTTAGACACAGGACTGAACAAACTATTAATCTGTCCCTCAATGTCAATTAACTTTTTAAAAATAGGTTCCAAATGAGCTGAGATTAAAAGTTCCAACTTTTTCATGAGGGAATCCTCCATCTCTTGAGCGGATGAAGCTACAGTAGATACAACGTTCTCCTCGGCTTGCTCTGTGAAGACCTCTAAGTTGGAATTCAGCTCAACAGATTTACTTCTAAGGCCCAAAGACTTGAGGGGGGAGGTTTTGCTTGTTATGTTTAGTTAATTTATTCAAACTTTGGGACTCATTTACTATGTTATGACGCACAGCAGTGCAGCAGTCCTTCAAGCTGCACTGCCTTGTGTAAAGATAAAAGAGTAGGAATGTGCCATCAATGAAAGATAATGTACATTCCAGTCCTTCACCCTTGCAGAAGGGAACACATATCAGCCATGCACAAATGCAGACATCCTTGTGCCATGATGCAAGGGTGTCTGCAGTGAAGAAGTGGTTGTACTTGTGCAACAAAATAAATGGTGCTGGCCTGCAAAATACAAAATCAATGAAGGCTTGTTGAACATGCGTTAATCTTACTGTGTTGTATGTTTTCCATTTCCATTATACGCGTCACGCTTTGTCATCTCCGAATGTTCGGAGACTACATAGGTGACGTCATAGCTGTCATCTGGCAGATGCCGGGTTAGCGCTGCCAGTGACTGCGTCCCTTCCCCTGGATCCCTGTGGGCCTTTTATTACGATAATAAACTTAGACTTCAATATCATCATAAGTCTACATCTTTTATTGAATCCCCCACAACAATTGGCGACGAGGACGGGGATGCGACATGGGCCCACGGGTAATGGATACCTCGAGTGAAGAGTTGCGGTGCTGATTGAAGAGTCACCGCGGTGTTTTCAGTAACGTGAAATGAAGGGATGTGGAAT
Organism: Lissotriton vulgaris; assembly: GCF_964263255.1. Taxonomy (NCBI): domain Eukaryota; kingdom Metazoa; phylum Chordata; class Amphibia; order Caudata; family Salamandridae; genus Lissotriton; species Lissotriton vulgaris. The sequence continues at coordinate 507,554,375 of NC_141694.1, forward strand.
CAAAAAATTAAAAAGAATTGAAGCAAGTGCAGCAGAACTTTAAGGTGTGAGGCTAAGGCTGCAAGCGTAAATGCTCTGAGGAATTCGGTCAGCGTAACCTTGAAGTATGAGGCTAAGGCTGCAAGCGTAAGTGAGCTGAGGAATTCGGTCAGCTGTGTAAAGGCTGCCGGCGTAAGCGCGTGGAGCAATCCTGTCAGCAGTGTAAAGCTGTCGGCATAGAAGCGCTAAGGAATCCTGTCAGCTGTGTTGAGGCTGCCGGCGTAGGCGCGCTGTGGAATCCTGTCAGCTGTGCCGCGTGAAGCATGCTGGGAACTGAAGGATTGGCTTCCACGTAACCATTGGATACGAGCCGAAGACGTCAGCGAGCGTCAAAGGCGTGCGGCCATTTTGAAAAAAAAAATCACCTCAAAGTAAACACGGAGCATATTCAGGTGTATTGAGCGCGAATGGTAGCAAAAGCGGCGATTTGAACATTGAAGTTTATCGCGCAAAATCAATTCTTTGAGAGTATAAGAGCGGAAACGTTATACAATATAAACTATAAGAGGTAACCAAAGAATACTGTAAGTGGAAGTAAGTGTATTTGGCAATAAACATAGCAACATATGAGGCAGCAAAGGAAGACTATTAATAAAGATTACAAGGAACAAAAAATAGTCATACAAGGAAAAGATTTGAAGGGCAATATGGCACAGAGCAATAACATTTGTGTGCCACCGCTCTTCCTGGATGAGCCTGGAAAACCAGCAATGAGGTGGAAGAAGTGGATTAGGGCATTTGAGAATTACATTGTGTCCATTGATGGAAAAGGATATGATGCAGAGAGGAAGTGTTCATTATTGTTTGGCCTTCTGGGGAAAGCAGGGCAGGAAGTGTTTGATAGCTTACCGGAGTATGAGAATCCCCCAGGAGTCTTTATACCTTTAAATGAGTACCAGGAATCAGTAAAAAGACTTGAGGTACAGTTCGATGAAGAGAGTAACATAATGGTAGGAAGAAACAAATTTGCGCTGAGGAAGCAGCAAGAGGGGGAAACAATTGACGAATATATTGCATGTCTGCGTGTCCTAGCAAAAGAATGTGAATTTAAGGACATGACAGATACATATATCAGAGACCAGATTGTATTTTACTGCTACTCAAAAAAGGTGCAGGAAAGATTGCTAGCGTGTAAGAAGCCGACGCTGCAGAAAGTTGTAGATATCGCGAAAGGAATAGAAAGGTCAATGGTATCTACAAAAGAGTTGTCAAATGCATGTGGTAACACTAATGTATTTTATCTACAGGATAAAAGAAAGGGTGAGAACAAAAGCTATGAGAAGAATTGGAATGAAAAAAGGTAGGAGGGAAACAATTAAGTTGTTATAGATGCGGTTCAAAAGAACATTTAGCAGACTACAAAACGTGTCCTGCAATAGGTAAAAAGTGTATAAAATGTAAAAAGTTTGGACACTATTCAACCTTATGTAAAACAAGAAAAGCATATGGTAATGTAAATGTAAACACTGTCGTAGGCTATGATGTGGAAATGTGCGCAAATATAATTTTATATGTAGAAATGGTTGATGGAAAAATAAAAGGGCCAATTGGTGATGCAAAAATTGGTGATGTAGAGCTGCAATTCACTGCAGATTCAGGATCACCAATCACAACTATTTCTGATAAGTTATTTGAGGAGAAATGGCATGATATAAATTTAATGGAGTCAGATGTGAACCCAAAAGCCTTTGGTGAGCGAGACATAAACATGTTAGGATATTTTTGGGATGTTGTCACATTCAGAGGAAGGAAGATTAGCACCAAGATATATGTAGCAGAGAAAGGGAGGATTTTAATTGGGTGGAGAGACTTGGCCAAATTAGGAGTTTTATTAAAACCAGGTGCAAAAGATCCTATAATTTTTTGTGAAGACTGGGTGAACAGTGTATGTCTAGAAGACAATCAGGATGCAATTAAAAGTACTATTGAAAAATATCAGGATGTCTTCATAAACGAGATAGGGTGCGTTAAAGGTTTCACGCATGAAATAAAGCTAAAAGATGGAGCTATTCCTAGTAAACATAAGGTGAGAACCATTCCACTATCGGTGAGAAAGGAGTTGAAAGGGGTCCTAGACAAATTGAGCAATGAGGGAGTGATTGAAGAAGCTGATGAGTCAGAGTGGGTATCAGCTAGAGAAATAAGGCTGTGTGTGGACCTTAGAAGCCTAAACAAGAATATCATAGTGAACTGCCATCCACTCCCGAAGATCCAAGACATATTACAATCTGTTTCTGGTTCAAAATACTTCACGTTGATTGACCTGAAGGCTGCATATCACCAGGTATGTTTAACGGAAAATTCAAAGAAATTGACAACATTTATCACGCCATTTGGGGCGTACAGATATGTTCGCCTGCCATTTGGGTTGGCCTCCTCATCAGGTGTCTTTCAAAAATTGATGGACATCTTATTTAGAGGAATGAAGGGTGTCCAGGCATTCCAAGACGATATCTTAATACATTCAGGGACAGTACATGAACATCTGAAAATTCTGGAAAAGGTATTAAGCACGTTGAAAAAAAAGGAATGACTGTCTCTAAGGACAAGTGCAAGTTTATGACAAACAAGATAGAGTACTTAGGTCATGTATTGTCCTCTGAAGGTATCACCCCAAAAGATGATCTTGTGAAGTCTATAAAAGATGCACCGAACCCAGATGATAAGGAAAGTTTAAAATCATTTTTGGGCCTCAGTGAATATTACGCTAAATTCATTCAAGGGTATGCTCAGAAAGTAGAACCGCTGAGGAAACTACTTAGAAAAAATGTAACATATAATTGGACTACTGAACAAGAACTAGCATTCAAGGAAGTGAAAGATGAAATAGCGGGTGCATCTGCCCTAAAACCTTATGATCCGGAACTTGAAAATGTAATTACTGTCGATGCAAGTGCCAAAGTGATTGGAGCAGTTTTCTGTCAGCTTCAAGGTAACAGAGAAAATACAATTGCGTTCATATCGAGAAGTTTAAGTGACACTGAAAAGAATTATAGTACTATTGACAGCGAAACATTGGCATGTGTCTGGGCTGTGCAAAAGTTAAAAGACTATTTGTGGGGAAAAAGATTCACTTTGGTCACAGATCATAAACCTTTAGTTTATATGATGGATGGTGAGGGACGTGGAAAAGGTCAGGCAAGTTCGAGATTGATAAGACTGCTTTCAAAACTCCAGGAGTATAACTTTGGAATAAGGCATATGAAAGGTGGAAAGAACTGTAGAGCAGACTGCCTGTCCTGTCTACCAGTTAGTAGTCAAACTGAAGAATCGCTTGATGATACCGAATGCGTCGTGGCATGGATAGATGCTACTGCCATGTGTAAAGGTTCCATTACAGAAAAAGAATGGTTAGAAAACATGGAAAAAGATTCATTTCTGATAAACGTAATGAGTCATTTGAAATCCAAATGGCCCCCCATTAGAAATGTGCAAAATGAATTGAGAAGTTATCTGCAGGTAAATGATGAATTGACTATTGAGTGTGGTTTCCTGAATAGAGGAGAATTGTTTGTACCACCAGCAGGTTTGAGACAGAAAATAATTGCATTGGCACACAAAGGTCACCCTGGAAGCACTGCCACACGGAATGTTCTGAGGATGCACTATTGGTGGCCAGGTGTGGCTAAAGAAATTAAAGACTTCATTGACAGGTGTGAACAATGCCTAAGGTCCGACAAGCACTGGAAAGTTTCTAAAAATGAGTTGCAGTTTGTGGAAATACCAAATGGCCCATGGACCAAGGTTGCCATCGACTTTTCTGGACCTTTTAACACCTTGCAAAATGAGTGTAGAAACCTAATTATATTAACAGACTATTACTCTAAATGGGTATACTGCAAATTTGTGAGTACAGTAACAACTGAAGTGGTGATAAAGTTTATGGAGAAAATCTTTGCAAGTGAAGGGCAGCCAAAGATCTTAGTCTCAGACAATGGGGCACAACTAATATCACACAAAATGACAGAATTCTTATCAAATGCGGGCATCAAATAGGAAAAGACGCCATTATATAGCCCTAAAAGTAATGGTCAGGTGGAGAGAGTAAACAAGTTCATTAAGGAAGGCATCCAGTCAGCCATTGCATCAAAGAGGGATGTCAAGGAGTTCATTCGTGAAAAAATAAATGCGTACAATAACACACCCAATGAAACAACGAAACATACACCTTTTTACCTAATGAGGGGTAGGAAATGTAACTCTATACTCACGCCTAAATTCAGCAAATGGTACAGTGAAGAAGTTGTTCCTGATGAAATAAATGACGATGATATCAAAGTTAAAGAGCAGATTGTAAATAAACAGGAGAAGACCAAAAGATATTCAGATATGGTGAATAAAGTCAGAGAAAAAAATTTGAAACCCGGTGATTGGGTTTTAATAAGGAAACCAACCTTAGTAGCAAAGGGGGAGTCGAAGTTCAGTATCCCTGTCAAAGTAAGTGAAACTACTGGTGGTGCTGTTCTGGTTGATGGAAAGGGATGGTGGAGCAAAGATAACATTGTAGCTTTGAAAAAAGGGCAAGAGAAGATCATATTGAGAAACATGGACGAGGTTGAAAAAGGTTTGGATGAGAGTATACTTGAGTGGGACAACGTTTCTGAAAATCAAAACGATTCTAGTCTAGATAGTAGCATCAACAATTCCATGAACAATGGAGAGAGAGCAAGGAATTCTATGGTAGTGACTGGTACCAAGGCAACCGAAAGAGACAGTTCAGTGGGGGAACAGTCCAATGAGCGTGATAAACTCTTTTGTGTTCCAATGACAGACGTTGTGTGCCCGAGCACCTCTGGGGTTCAGTCTAGATCGGGAAGAGCTGTCAAGATGCCTAAACGCTTTGAAGACTTTGTGATGGAGTGAAAGTGTTATGGATGCTTGAATAACGTTCTTATGTTTATTTGGGAAAAGGGGAGATGTTGAACATGCGTTAATCTTACTGTGTTGTATGTTTTCCATTTCCATTATACGCGTCACGCTCTGTCATCTCCGAATGTTCGGAGACTACATAGGTGACGTCATAGCTGTCATCTGGCAGATGCCGGGTTAGTACTGCCAGTGACTGCGTCCCTTCCCCTGGCTCCCTGTGGGCCCTTTATTATGATAATAAACTTAGACTTCAATATCATCATAAGTCTACATCCTTTATTGAATCCCCCACAACAAGGCTTTTTCATATTTCGATGTGTGGTGCAGATTGCAGCACACATTGAAAGAGGGATTAACCTGGAGAGATCAACCTTTTATCTCCTATGTTTGCCATGCTTACACCATCCCAGGAGATGTGTGGTAGTCAGGTGCATTTCCAAGTTTACAAACCCTTGTCATTGAGTTCATGTATGTTGTGTCGGAACACCCACAGCAACATCCATGGTACAACTCTTTCACGTTGAGTACTGCCTGGAAGGAGAACATAATTACAAGGCCACAAAAATACTATGCAGGGTGACTTTACATGGCATTGTAAATGTTTGCAGTGCCATTGAGCCCCCGGTGCATCACATGAAGGGACGCTCCAGTTGTGATATGGTCTTGTTCATGAGACGCTATGCATTTGTCAGGGTGCTGTGGGATTTGTAGTTCATGTTGGTAATGGTGTAGGTATAACTACTTGTGGTAGTTTACAGAGGTGGCAGTGGCCTGGTACTGCACTTGAAACATGTACATGAGTTACATTACGGACCTGGGGTGAGCTGGGCAACATTTGATTGGCCAGTGTATGTGACATTTATGTGATAGTTAACTGTCAATTACACACATACCTGCCCTTTGCCTTGCTCATGGTGATACAGAGCTCTGGTACATAGCTATATGCACTGCACAACATAAGCTTGTTGCCCACATTGCCCCTTGTTGAGATTTACCCTCGTGGTTCCTCATGCTCAGCACTGTTCTGTCCTGGAAGTCCTGCCATCAACTCCTTTGGGATGACAGCTGCCACCTGCTCCTCCAGGACATCCAGCTCCTTCTGGTGTTCTGGGCTCCATCCTCCGGTCTGCATTGCTGCTTATCAGGAGACTTGGGGAAATGCTAGGTGTTAGGAGATTTGTGGCTCCTTGCAGATTCCAGAACTTTGCATCACAGACATGAGAGGAAAATGTGTTTTTAGTCAAAGTTTGAGGTTTGCAAGGGATTCTTGGTTTCATAAGCTGGTTAGAGCCATGGAAGTCACCCCACCTTGAAGTGTCTATTTTTTGAAATGTAGAGTTTTCAAGGTTTCCCTAGGTGCCAACTGATATAGGGCCCAAAATCCACACCTACACACAGTGATGGTATGTAATTGATCCCGATCATCCGAAATACTGCTGATTGGTAATGTAGTTCACAATTTTGGAAATACCAAACTGCCACAGTTAAGGCATGTGGGGCATTATTTGCTTATCATGCATTATTGATCTCTTTTGATTGTAGATATATATATTGTGAAATAGTGATTGACGGTAAGTGGACATGTGATGTACTAGTCCACAATTTTCGAGGAATTATCATGTTCTTTATATTTAATTGGATATTCAATGAAACGCTTAGTTACGCAAACTCTTTGGTGGTATGGGCCAATAACGTATTTTGAGGAACTTCTGTTATGGGCCATTTAGTTTATAGCCAGATTTCTCCTGTGACACGTTAAATAAACTTTTAACTCTTTTCATGATCAGATCACTTTTGTCTTTGATTATATTTAGGCTTCTAAACTGTGTTGAAGCAGGCCAAGAGACGGGGTGCAGACATTCTCCATTTACAGGAGGCACATATCATACGGTCTAAAGTGTTGTGTTTAGCTCACTGTGGAAACACACAGACATCCTACTCCAGGTTCATGAGGGGATCACAGGGAACTAGTTTACTGATTTATCGCAGAGTCCCATTTCAGCCCAATAGAATATGGACATTTGTTGAAAAATGTATCAGCCTGTGGGTAGAACTGCCTGGTGGCGTCTCTGTCATGGGTGGAGACTGGAGCGACATCCTGATATCATAGGTCGACAAACGGCGTGCCGGGGGGGGGGGGTGTGGGGGGGTCGGTGGAGAAGGGGATGTCCAGATTGAACTTGCTTGTATCTGCTTTGGGTTGTACTGAAGCATGGAGGGCATATCATCCATCAGAAGCTGGCTACTCCTATTATTCGACATCCCATGGTTCATTTTCAAGGCTCAATTGTTTTCTGATCCTCACTGGATACACGCATAGGGTGTCACAAGTTAATATTTTGTTATGGGGTTAACCGACCATTCCCCGGTTGCTCTTAGGCTTCATGTGGGTCCGGAACACTCTCCATTCCGATGGTGCATGCTGCCCTGGCACTTGCAGAACCCATCAAATAAAAAGCTCAGAAATTGGTCCATTACACACTACTTTTCCATCTACATACAGCATTTTCTAAAATAGTGTTTTGGGAAGACCTAAAACCAACATTATGAGGGGTCAATATTAGCTATTGCGCTTGTGAATGTAAGTGCAAGACTCACGCATTAGTGTCCCTTGAGGTTTAGATGCATGCCCTGGAGGAGAGAGGCCACCAAAGGGGTGGTAGGGCTACACAATGGTGGTTGCATCTACTTCAGCAACAGCTGCTCCTTGATGAAACTAAACAAGCATGGCAATCTACAAAGAGCAACAAATACCAGTGGGGGTTCAAATCAAGTAGGATGAACCATAGGCTCAGTCAGGACACACGCGTGGCCTCCGCCATTTCGATGGTGCACAACGCCAAAGGTGAACTAGTGTTGAGTCCAAGAGAGGTGCCCAAAGTTTTGCTGCTTTCTATGGTTAACTATATGCCTGAAGGGACGTAACAAATATGGGCCAGATATTAGAGTTTGTTAAGGCCCTGCCCACTCGGTCTCAGTCAGATACAGCCAATGCCCTATTAGATTAAATGATCACTGAAGAGGAATTATCCATGGCCCTCAGACATGTGTTCCACCGGCAAATTTCTCAAATCCTATATGCCCAACTTGGGAAACATTTATTGGGGGTACTTCACTCAGCACTCAAGGAATTAGTGCTTCCTCCAGATTGGAGACACACTGAAATCATGGTCTTCCCTCAAACTGGGTCACCGGCCTGAAGACTATTCCTCATTCCACTCTATCTCTCCCCACAACATAGAGGTGAAACTCCTCTCTAAAACATTGACCAACAGATTATTGAGTTATATGTCTCACCTTGTCTACCTGGACCAGGCAGGTCTTACGCCTTATATAGCTGCACGCCATAACATTTGATGCATTATCACACCTTGACCATGGCTGACCTCTTGGAGAGGCTGGCCGTGGCTTTATTTTCCTGATATAGGCAATGCTTTTGACTCCGTCTGTTGGGAGTATTTCTGTTGTCCTCCTTTGCCACATTAATTTCGGCCTGAGGTTCTTATCCTGCATTCGCCTTCTCTATACAGATCTGACTGCCTTGGTTAAAGTGGCGGGTGCAGTTTCAGCTCTTACCTCTTTCGTAGGGGTACAAAACATGGGTGCCCATTGTTCCCCTTGTTGTTAGCCCTTGCCGTGGAGTCTATGGCTGCATGGGTGAGCGTGGATGCCCAGATGAGAGGCTTGGAGTTGTCAACTGAGTTTTCTGATAGAATAGCATTGTATGAAGACCATGTTTTGTTCTTCCTTACAAATCCCGAGACTTTCGGTCCCAACAGATCATGTAGGTCTTTGGTGAGACCTCTGGGCTATATATGAATATCGAGAAGTCGGTGGTGATGCCTGCGGGAGGGGCCGCTGGCAATATGGAGTGGGCCACCTGGTTAACTTTGGCTGCCAATGAGTTCAAGTATTTAGGAGTGTTTATTTCCTTAGACATCCCGATCTCATGATCCCACAACATGGTCCACTTTTATTAGGTGTAAAAGAAGAAGATGTGAAGGCATGGTCCCCATTGCCACTATCTCTTCTCAACCAATTGTCCATTTACATAATGGTCTTGCTTCCTCGTATGTTGTACCAGCTTTAAAATTTCCCCCACATTATTCCAGCTATCTTGTTCTGATGGGTCAACCCTGTTTTAAACCAGTTTCTTTGGAGTGGTGACGCTGCATGCTTTACCCTTCGGACTTGTTATCAGTCCACATACTGTGGGAGCATTGCCGTATCTGGTGTCCTAGTATGCTATTTTTCCTCTCATTTATTGATTATTAACAACGGGTGGTATTTGGATATATATGTCGCTCGTTGACATCCTTTACAGCTGGAAGTAGCTGAGCTTACTTCCCCTTGCAATGTGCAATGCTGGTAGTCATGTGTGTCTGGAGGCACTCTCTGCGGCAGATGGGGTGGTGGGGAAGATTGACGTGAGGGACTCCCTTATGGAAGGGAATCTTTCTTAGACAACGGGCGTCATGGCATAGCTTCCATAGATGGGATGACTTAGAAATATCCACACTATATGATGTCATGTGGGCACTTTTTAAAATCATTCATGGAACTACAAAATTATTATCAGCTTCACCATAGCCAGTTTTACAAATACCTACAGTTCCACCATGCCATATTGCCTTATTTGCGCTACCTATAGGTCCTTCCAGAGTTCAGGCTACCAGAGGGCAAACTGTTAATGGGCAACATAGGCACTCACAAGTTCATAAAAATCTACCAGTCACTGATCACAAACTGCTCACTGATCACAAACAGCTCCACTACCTTACCCGCCCTTCGAAGGGACCGACGTTGTCGTATTAGTGTAATTGAATCATCCACTAGCCTTAGATGCAGGAGGGTAACGTCCTCCTCTCAGTGTGCAGCTGCATGACATTGAAGAGTTTCTGAAGAGGGGTGACATGTAGTCTGGCAGAGGTCCTCTCCTGGGACATCCTACTTGACCCTAAATTGATCCTCCTCCACTATACTGAGGGGCAGAGAGGGAACAGCTACAAGCTACACCTATTATTCCTGGGATTCACGTTGGTAAAGAAAGACATAACCAAAATGTGGGACAGACTCGCCAGCATCTAGAGGGGCATGGAACAAAGGTATGGATCATTGCATGGGCTTGGAGATTGCAGTGTTACAGACTAGAGGTTGCCCAGAAAAACACCAGAAGATATGGTGATACTGCGCTGATTATAGAGGCATAGTTCTGGCCCTGCCGCATACTGTTGTGGCTCAGCTGGATATTGAAATACGAATGTACAGAGCCATGACAAGAGTGAATAATTAAGGGTTAAAGAATGCATGTACCTGAGGGCTCTACAGGGAGCTTACTGGGTTGGGTGGGTGAATAAAGAACGACTGTGCCAGTTTTTTCTCTTCATTCTTGTTTATGGGTACTCATCCTACATTGCTTGCCTATGTATGAAGGTCGTCTTGGCTCTGCTATATTGACAAACTCCAATAAAAAAAATTGAAACAAAAAATAAAAACACACCTACAGACATTGCAAAAATGGTCAGTTTTCAGTGGAAAAATGTGATGTGCCCATGTTGCATTTTGTGCTGTATCCTGTCATGAGCATTAGGCCTACCCACAAAAGTGAGGTGCCATTTTTATCTGAACACATGAGGGAATGCTAGGTGGTAGGAAATATGTGTTTCTCTGCAGATTCCATAAGTTTCCATCACAGAAATGTGAAGAACAAGTGTGTTTTAGTTACAGTTTGGAGTTTGCAAGGGTATCTGGGTACAAAACGTTGGTGAGAATCACACAAGTCACCCCATCCTAGATTCCTCTAGTTTTCAAAAATGCACATGTCTGCTTCGTTTCTTGAAGTGCCAGATGAGGTAGGACCCTATATTCACAACTACCAGCATTGCAAAAAAAGGTCTGATGCCAGTGGAAAAATGCGGTGTCCCTGTTAAGTTTTAGACCCTTTCCTTTCACGGTCACCAGACTGACGCACACAGGTGAGGTACCATTTTTATCAGGAGGATTGGGGGAAAATCTGGGTGATAGGAAATGTATGGCTCCTCATAGATTCCAGAAAATTTGTGTTTTAGCCAAAGTTTGAGGTTTGCAAAGGGTTATGGTTAAGGAAACATGATGAGAGCCGCACTTCACCCCAGCCTGAAATCCACATTGTTGTCTAATTTTTTTAAATGTACAGCTTTCCCAGGTATCCCCGGGTGCCAGCTGAGCTAGGGCTCAAAATCCAAAGCTATCAACATTGGAAAAAAGGGTCAGTTTTCAATTGAAAACTGTTAAGTGTCCATGTTGTACTTTGGGCCCTTTTCTATCACAGGTATTAAGCTTACTCACACAAGTGAGGTACCATTTTCATCAGAAGACATGTGAGAACATACAGTAGTAGAACATGTGTAATTACAAATCTGATTTCTTTGCATTTGTGCCATCCAAATGCAAGCCTGTGTGTAGGAATAAAGGCATTTTGAAAAATGCCCTCTGAATCACATGCTAGTATGGGTACCCACAAATGAAGAGATATACAAATAACTGCTGCTTCAAAACTCCATATCTGATGCCCATTTCAGAAATATATATCTTTCCATGATGCCCATGTGGAAGCTCAGTTGTTGACTTTGTGTACCTCAGATTTCTGGACAACCCAGAAAACGTATTTTTCTCCACAACCAGAAGAGGCCAGCAAATGTAACAGTACATTTCTTTTATAAATAGGCCATTGTGACAAAAAGTTACAGAGGAAAATGTTGTCACAAATGGTCATTTTCTTCTTCTCATTTTCAATGTTTCTTAATTTTAACAGCTACTTTCTTTAGGAAAACCTTGAAATTATACATATGACCCCTTGCTGAATTTAGAAATGTGTTCATGTATCAGAAATCTATAGCTTTCCTGGATCAGCCATGGGTTTCACACCAGTTTCCACAACCAACTGGAAGTAGGTTAAGAACACAAAACAATAGGAAACATAGACTACCTCTTTGAATAATGCCAAAACTGTATTAAAAAAGGTTTTTGATTCAGCTTTGCATGTTTTTGAAAACTAGAAAGATTGCGACCGTAGCACAGCAAACCTTTCATTGATGCTATTTTTAGAAAAAAATACTTTTTGGTGGAACACTTTTTTCTTATTTTGCTCCCAAAAACTCAAAATCTAGATATATTTTAGCTATTTTCTCAGTCCCCTCTAGGGGATTTCACAGACTCTAGGTACCTTTACAGTACACAGGATGGTAGAAAAAAGGACACACATGTGGCCTGGATTCCTTAGGAGGGAAAAATGTTAGCAAGCACAAACTACCCTCAAAAATGGGCCAGCACTGGGGTGAAAAAACTTCAGCAGCTAAGGGGTTAATATGAATATTGCCAAATTGGCACACGTTTTATCGGTCTTATGATATATTAGCATGTTTTAGTGGAATTTGCTCAGTGACCTCTTCCTCCCCATTTCAATCATTGCTACATAAACATGCATCACACACACATTCAAATGAGGAAACATCCCCTAATGTCTTCTGGCAGCAAAAGACACAGCATTTGGAAATCTGATTGTTCTTTAATAGCAAGCTAATATACTGATAGAAGTGCAGGGGTGATTTGGTCTTTAAGACTTAAGGCACAAATGAGCCTTGCAGCATGGTTTCGAATTATTTGCAGTTTGGCCAGTGTTTTCTAAATGAACCCAGAAAACAGGCCATAGGAATGATCCAGGTGAAATAGCATCGCAACGAGGACTAGTGTCATCCTTTGGGGCAACTGGAGGAAAAGGAGGGTGTCTGAAATAAACATTGAACTTAAAAATCACATTTGATAACTGAGCTCACATGAGGGGTAAATGTGAGATTTATATAAATTATAACATTCAGATTTCCGACCTTATGATGTGGTGTATGTCTATTAGTACCTAGCCAAAGAAAGGTAACAACTGGGTCCACAAACAGGATTTAGGACTTCTGGCTATTTATGCCAAATCAATTAAAGTGCATCCAATTTATGACATCCTTCAAGAATTAGCAACTATGTGGTGAACCCATTGTCCTCCATTTAGTTTGAGGAAGAGCTACGGATCAGTCATACATGTGATACCTAACGATGTAAGTATCTAAAATAGGGGAAAATAAAGCCAGGTAGCTCACTGTCAAGGAGAAAGTGCTAACCCTTATGGCAATCCAAATTTATTGGGAGTTGTTGTTGACAATCGAAGACACAACGTTATTTTATCAGTGTGGTTCTCAATTGGTAAAGTGAACCAGGATTAAGCTGAGCTACCAACTCCATCATGTGTCACCAGCCATTGTCAATAGTATCAAATGCAATAGTGATGTCTTGTAGATCCAGTGAACACACTTGCAGTTTGTGTCTTGATGTTGTAGTGTCTTGCGAGTTGTGCATCAGCTATGAAAAGATCAAAACCCTACTGACTACTTTTCCAGAGTGCCTATACAGGGTCAGGGTACTCAATCCAAGACAGCTAAAGCTTACATTAATTAAATTATAAAATCGAATACACCAGCTACTATATTGTTAGCTCAGATCATCACTACCATGAACCACGATAGTGACATGCTGAAATTGAAAGATATAATTACACATCAGTTATGGAACGGTTTCACTTGAACTCACAGCTGTGATGGTGAATACCAAAAATACTAAATTGTTAAAGAGATGTGTCCATAACTCAGGAAGGAGTAATACTGCGAGGGCAGAGAATCCTAATCCCGGAGAGTCTGTGTCAGAAAATAATTGAAGTAGCTCACGAAGGGCATAGTGGTATTGTTGCTACCAAAAGAGCTCTCCGAGATTGAGTTTAGTTTCCATATTTGGATGAAAGGGTTCAAAGGATCTCAAAGTCTGTCATCTATGCAACTGCCTTTCTACAAATTTTACTCAACATACTCTAAGAATGCTTTGGAGAGAATAGCCTTCGATTTATTTTGTCCACTTGATAATGGACATCATCTGCTGGTAATTGTGAACGAGTACTTACATTTTCCATTAGTCATAGAACTCTCATCCACAGCTCATGAGCGAGTCATTGAGAGACTAGATGGGATCTTTGCGACATGGGTTGTTCCAGCCATTTTGAAGTCTGATAATGCCCACCATTTAACAGGTAAGATTTCAAGGATAACTTGGAGCATCTAAACATAAAGCATCAGAAGAGTGCACCTTTGTGGCCGCAAGCCAACAGACTTGTTGAGCATTTTATGAGTATGCTACAGAAAACAGTACAGCGTGCAACTCTTGAGAGGCTCAGTACAAAAACAGAATTGAATTCCACCCTACAAGCCTGTTGTTCAATAGCTCACTTGACCACAGATGAAAGTCCTGCAACATTGATGTTCGAGAGAGCAATGACAACCAAGTTACATCAATGGACCAACAAAAGAGAAGAAAATGAGAAAACAACTCGTATGAAGGACTTGGTTTACAAGCAGAAAAAGAAGGCCTTTGCAGACAAGAGGTGTCATGCAAAGAACATTGAATTTAAGAAAAGAGATCTACTGATTGCCCGACAAATGCAAAGAAGGAAATCTGATGCTCCTTATGATGCTGACCCTTTCCATGTAGTGTCCACCAAGGGACACATGGTGAGTGTTCAGCATCCTGGAAAGTCTGTCAACAGAGACTCATCTCACTTTCAACATTTGATTTATTGGTCGTCTGATCGAGATGGTGAAGGAAAGACTGATCTTGACAACTCAGTGACTACTGGTACCCCTTCACTGTCTTCAAAAATCTGTGACACTGAAGACGACAGCTCCCAGCTTCCAGAAACCAGATCAGACTGAATAATTAAAAAGCCAAGAAGGTTGTTCAAAAAGATGGGATTTTGCATACTTACATACAAGCACAGACACACACACACATATATATATATATAAAAATCACAATCCTGGCTCACCACGTTACCAATGAGGTCCCCCAGGTACGGGCCACCACTCACAGCAGAGACAAAATTAATTTTCAATAAAGTGCTTTGTTCATGCCATTAGTGCACCATCTATATCAGGCTAGTGCCTGCCATGACGCGTTTTGGACCTCTGGATGTGTCCTTGATCATATGGCATGCCGCTGATGTGACAACATTTAAATAGTGCACAACCCCAACCTGTGATCGAAAATAGCATGCACAATTAATAGACATAGAGATAAGACATTTTGCAAATGTATAAGACTAATGTACTACATTGATGGCCAATCTAGAAAATACAGACTGTCATTTTGAGTTAAACTGCATTTGGTTTGTCAGCAATTATGATTATTATTTAAAAGGTAAAATCAGACACTCTCCATCGATACCTTATAGTATCTAAAATAGACAATATTGTTACCTTAAATAAAATGATAGTGCTACCTAAATCACTTTACGACAAGTCCATAAATAGAAAAATTGTTGGTACAAATATCAAAAATCTATTGAAAGTTAAACATGGCATCTGTATTTTAAGATGAATAATCCCCTGTCTTAATTGTTACAGTGCTAGTCCCCATACAAATCTTATATAAAAAACACAAAAGTGCTCTCAAAAAGTGCTATATGCTTATTTACTACAATTCTACTTGTCTGAAACAACGAGGCTGCTCAGAAACGCCATTCTGTACCTGGGTAATGTTTATAAAGTGCAAGTGCTGGAACCAATCATGGCTGGTCAAACAATCCTTTTCTCAACAAAAAAGTATGAAGAAGCACAGTGGTGCCATGTCTAACCGAGAAGAACAACACACTTAGCTTGAGTGCTTGAAAATTTTCTTTTGAGGCAACCCAATCTATTGACATGGATGAACATGTGCTAAGGATAAGATGTTAATGTGCACATGTATTATAAGAAATTATGCAAGTCCTCACTTGTGTTTAGACCGTTTGGCATCTTTGTGTCAAGTGCCAATATAAAGTGAGACTCTAACTCTGGTAAACTTCTCTCTCTGTTACTACCACGTCTAGATATCGGGACAGCACCTATAACAAGGTACTTAAGCTTCTTTAAGTTGTTGCTATGTACTAACTGAAACTGTCGGGCTACTGGATAGTTGGACTCTGAATTAATCACAGCCCGCAGATGTTGTAAAATTCTGTTAAATACCGGGAGTTTGGTACAGCCTACATACTTAAGCCCAAATGTACATTCCAACACATACACAGCGTGGTCAGTTCGACATGTAAGATGGCCTTTGATTTGTATGGGTTTTGTGCTGAAAGCCATTACATATTCAGTAGTACTTATGCCGAATTTACAAGCACTAAAATGAGTATGTGATTGCACACCTTAGTTCAACAATCAGTGTTTCTCTATTAAACCAACATGAAGGTTTGGTTTTAGTTTGTGAAGGAATTGCGTGCTACTGCCTATATTTGAGAAAGGACCCTATGAATTCTCAATGCGAAACTACAAAGTGGGACTGTGGGAAACCCACAGCCAAGATAGTGCACAGCTAGTGGACAAAAATGTCTCTATGAAATTTTTTGATTAACTTTAGACCCAATTAACTGAAAAATGCTCAAGGCAAAGATTTTTTATATACGTATTTCAATTGCCAAATCATCATTTGTCAAAAAAACATAGATACATGATTATAAACATTGTATGCATGTTAATAAACATGTGTACCTGTCAACTGATATTCATTTTGCACACAATTAAATAACATAAACAATACATTTATGTACGTGAAAGACAACGTTATTGACTTCAAAAAGTTCCAAAATCCCAATGCATTTCGGGTTCGAGGGACTGAACCCTTCGTCAGGCGAATATAACTCTGTCAATTAAGGTATCTTCTCAGATTTGTTCCAGATCCACAGTAATCTATGACACAACAAAAACGCAGTCAATCTACTGCATTGAGAATGTAGGATTTGCAGGATTAGAACCCACCACAATTCCTAAAATGAGTATGGTACCATCAACAAATGATTTATAATGTAACTATTAACTACAATGCTTTTTAATGAGGTGCTATCATGTGTATTGGTCCCAAGATGGCTGCCAACACTTCTTGGATGAAGTGCTGACAGCCAATCGGATCTCACGATGAGATGTGTGGTTAGGCTCCGCCCAGATATATATGTGTTTTTGAAGTTAATTTTCATAAAAACCACTAGAGCAATTTTTACCAAATATAGAAAAGGCACTTCTGCGTACCAGTCCCTACAATTTTGCAAAGTTTGGTGTAATTCCATTCAGCGGTTCGGGCTGTAGCCTTGTCTATTCGTCCTATGGAAATTAACATGGGGAAAACACGTTTTGGGACCCCCCTTTTTTCTCGGCCCCCGCATGACGAATCCCCCGAAACTTCCAGGGAAGAAGCGGAGCGGAGCTGGCCTAAATTTTAGAAAATTACACGCAAATTCCTCAACCGGCGCCAAAGTTATTCCCAATAGAATGTTGCGGATTTCCCATGGTAGCTAGGTCCTAACTATATATACCTACTGGCTATCGCCAGTAGGTAATATATATATATATATATATATGAACAAGGGCGAGTTAGCCTGAAACGCGTAACTGTTCTCTGTGTGTTTGCAACAATAAACCATCTTTGCTGATTTCTGTGGTCCGTCTCCCTCGTTTGCCGGCGTGCACTGCTGCCTGAACGCTGCGAAATCCGAGGTGGAGCCTGTGTTCTCATATATATATATGTATGTATATCTACATCATGTGTAAAAAAAGTGCAGAGGGGGAGTAGTGTTTTGCGAGTTTCATTCAGAAACCTTTTGGCACTACGAACTCTGTAGAGCTGTTATGCAGCTTGTTTCAGAACGCTGAGTTCGCAGTGACATGCAGCAGAATAAATAAAACGTGTGTGTGGCATAGTGATAGGCGGGTACGCAGGCTGGGGAGGATGTTACGGATGTGATCAGCCCTTCTCTGATGTTAAGGACAGCAGTTTCTATGCCTCACCTGGGTGAAAACCCCACTTAAATTCATTCAGCAAGAAGTGGATTTCAAGATGGGTAGAAAACGGATTCTTGAACCTCTGAGTCTTTTCTACACAAGGAAGACCATAGATGGGTCTCTAATTAGACCTGGCCTCAGTGGATTTTCTGAGTAGCAGAGTGAAGAGTACATCCTTAAGGGTTTGAGGAACCTCACCCATAAAAAGTGAGTAATTAAAGACGTTTGTGATAATTTCAGATAAAAACAAAAGACCCATGTTTGTTCCTGTTAGTGATGTGATTGGAGCTGGGTTTTTTTTAAGGCGGCAAGGATTTTTGTCATATCTGACAACCACCAGTACTGGAGTGGATGTGTCAAAAGGATTGGTGATGTTTGGGAATGAGTGGAATAAAAAGATTAGTGTTAAGTGTTAAGCTATTTCTAAAAATGGTAATTTGGTTGGTGAAGGACATTATGTTATTATAGAGAAATTTGAAGGGTCTAATGATTGAGGTGAAGAGATTTTTTTTATATACTTTAAATAGTTATTTGGATGAATTCTTACTTCTAAGATGCAAGTTTGGATATATCCTTTTTGTCATTTTGGTGCCAGTGACTTTAGAATTATAGGTATGGGTCTTGCAGAGCAGTAGGTCAAATAACTATTAATATTTAGTTCATTCTATCTAGAGGCTCTACTCCTAAATTTGATTTTATGAATCCACTGGTTGACATTTTTGCAGTGATATATTTATGCTTGAAGGTTTTGAGCAGACCAAATTGAACAACCAGAAAGTAACATTGGATGGCAAACGTTCATCAAGGGTTATGGAGAGTTTGACAACAATAAGTCTTGGCTTTGGCAAGCTTGGGTAATGGAATCCACATTCGGTAACTTCCAAAGTCTGGTTGCTAGAAGCTTTGGTGAACATTTATATTGGTTATGCTTGGTACTGGGATTATTTGAGATGTAGAAATGGATATTTGAAAAATCGGTAGAACAATGTCATTTGAAATCTGGGGTCAAGAGTTCAGAGATTAGTGAGAATAGGTCCTTGTGAGATTGGCTTGAGAATTGAGCAAATCTGATCTCATGAAGGTCCTAAATTATGCATTAGGCAAGATTGATGGAAGCTTCATCTGCCCAGATGTTAATATTGACAAGTAAGAAAGCCTGCAGATAGTTGACATGTACAGTGCAAGATCAGTAAGCTCAATGTAATATTAGTTGTGGTGCATGCGCGTGGTTGATAGGATAAGGTACATATGAAGGGAGTGGGGGGGCTGGAGATCCATTTCAATAATATTCAT
The DNA here is from genome assembly GCF_964263255.1 of Lissotriton vulgaris. Taxonomy (NCBI): domain Eukaryota; kingdom Metazoa; phylum Chordata; class Amphibia; order Caudata; family Salamandridae; genus Lissotriton; species Lissotriton vulgaris. Next base: position 507,573,460 of record NC_141694.1, read on the forward strand.
TTGAAAGATTCAATGGAATTGCCTTCAATGGAATCAAAGAACATCATGATCACATGTAATTTTCCTGAAAATTCACATAACTGCAGAAAAGCAAATCATGCTAACCTCTAAAGTGGGTCCTCCTGGAACAAGTGAATGTATCATCCAGTGAGGGTAGGGCAGTGGGACATCTATACAGTTTTTAAAAGATTTATATTATTATGACTCAGGGATCTGAGGTAGGAATTTATATTGGAGGAATTTGTTCCTTTATATATAAATGTTTAGTGGCATCCACACACTCCCTCCATTCTGTGTGTGATTGCTCCAATGGAGTTGAAATACAATTTTATTTTTGTGGGGTTCAGTGAACAGCCAGGTGCCTCCTCCCTTTTGCCCTGGACTCTCAGCCTCCACATTTGAATATGAAGATAGATTACTTGCTAAAAGGTTGGGATTTTCTTTAGGCCATCCTCCAAGCCAGAGACGATTCACATAAGGCTTGTGAGTTGTGAATTAGAAATATGTATACACCAGTTTTGTCTCATGATATTTGTGAGGTATTAGTCTTGTAGGATGAAGAAGCTGTGATTCTGCTTTCAATATTCGGATATGAGACATTTTGATGGATGAGCCACCATATAGGTCTGCAACCAATTGACATGTTGTACTCTTGTAGTTTTGGGCCTTACGAGTAAAGAAAGTGAGGGCAAAGTTACCCACAGAAGCATATTAGGAAGCAATTTGAGATGTCTCAGTGTTCAGTAGAAGGCAGACAACTTGGATCCTCATATGTGTTTTACTTATGATGCGGCAGAAAGGCATTTCCAGTGGTTAGTCTGTCACATTTGGACCTGAATGGGAAAGGAAATTTTACCAAACGAGACCATCCTCAGTAGGTGAGCAGCCCAGTATTATCTTTTAAAAACAGGAGCAGCTTGTGTCTCATTAGAAGTCTGGAGTAGCAGTGTCCTGAATGTTAGACTCTTACATAAACTCAACAAGGTTTTAAGGATATATATAATGGTAACTAGGGTGCCCGTTTGTCGCACAAACCACGTGTGTTATCCTAATTTTACAATGCACTGATGAGGTGTTGCGCATCCCAAAAATGGTCCCCCACTAATTTGAACCATAAATAAAACAAATGCTATTAGTATTCATAAAAAGAAGAATTAAGAGGTGTTGTCCTTGCTTAGTTTTGTTCTTTATTCAATTTTCATTATGTAGGTAAGGTAGTGTTCCAGCTGTAATTTCAGAAGTACTCTCAGGCAGTGATAATGTAGGGATGCTGTCCCTTTACTAAACCTGTATAGAATGCTGCTGACAGTGGTTACCTACGCATGCTCTCTAGGTGTGCACATTGAATGATGTGACAGTCTAGTTGTTCACCTAAGCTCACGTATTTAAACTAATAATTTCAAATATGGCATCTTGAATCTTACACGTCAGATGCCGGAATTGAATGCTTCATTTCTTCTAGACCGAACACGGGTAAGCCGAGGATATTTAAACCACAAAATGTGGGGCTGAGTGAGTGAATAAGCGATATGATCATGACCGTAAGGCCAATATTGATTAACTACGGGGATATAAAAATAGGAACTATAACTGTAATAAAATAATGTGAAAAAGGGTTTTGTGTTACTAAGTACCTGCAACAATTAACTCAAACATGTCTGGTTATTATATATGCCTTAATACATTGTGTGCATTGCACTTAACAATCGTATCTCTCCAAATCCAATGTCAGGCAAAAATTGAAATTGTATAATTCTCAACATAGAGAGTGACCCAATTATGTTACGGTCTAGTTGTTATTTCCAATCATCACAGTCAAACCGCTACAAATGTTAACAGCGTTTCAGAATATACATGCTTAGCGCTAAACATATATGCCTCCCCGTAGTCAATAGGGGTTAGCTGTAAATAGAGCACGTCAAAACTATTATATTTTTTGGGGTCATAACCAGTCATTAAAACTTAGGAGCCTTACATGGACTCTATAAGTATTGCGCAATAATATCGCTTATTGCGCCAAATTGGAGAATGGGGGGCTTGGGGGTGGCATTCAAAGAATGTTCACCCCCGGGCATATTCGGGCATGGTATTGCCCCAGAGAGAACGCGGGTAGATGAGGCGCCTGCTTTCGAATGCAGCGGTTTCCAAACTACGCGTTCTAATTAGTGGCAGTTGGGGGTCCCGAGGCGAGGTACGAGGCAATGTGGCTATTTTTGTGCTGCTTTTGTCAATTTATCTTGATTTGGGAGGTTGTTTTATTTAATAAAGATGCTGAAGCCTCTGTTAATGTGAGGGAGGCTCTTACGGTCTTGTGCCATGCTGGGAGGGAGGATTTATTAGCCCCTGGTGTTTTGGGTCAGGCTTGGACTGGTATATCTCTGAAGAAAAGGGCTTCCTCTGATGGTGTGTCTGCTGCCGTAGTTGCCTGTGCGGTGCCTGACAGTTCTCCTGTAGTTGTGACTGTAAAAGTTACTAGTGCCATGAATAAAGTTTTGAAGGGAGCCTCCTCTCTTACCTCTGTCCAGCAGCCAGCTTCCTCTGTTGTATAGAAGGGAAGGGGGGTAGGGCTTGCACAAGCTCAGTCAGGGAAAAGTGTGTCAAGAAACCAGCTTCCCTTAAGGGGTAGCTAGAGTCTCTGAAGAGAATATTTTGGATGACAGTAATGCATTGGCGCCATCTAGTGGCGAGTTGCATTTAAACAGTTTTGGTACTGTCCAGGACAGTTTTTCTTCAACTTTGGTTACCAGAAGTGACATACCTATTTTTGGGACTACATTTCATTTGGCTAAGGTTGGGGTTTCTGGTTCTTGCAAGAGGCTCCTTTCTTCTGTCATTTCCTCTGATAGCAGCAATGTATCTTTAAATAGTGCAGCTTTATCTACTGAAGTTTCCTCAAAGGTTTTTCCAAGAAGTCATTCTGTTGTAAATTCTGAGTTAAACAGTGTAAGCTTACCTGTTAATCGAATGTCTAAGGTTAGTTGTTCTGCCTCTGAGGCTGGTGGCTAAAATGCATTTTCTGTCAGAACAGGTAGCCAGCCTCCTGGGCGGGGTAGGTGATTGATAGTGAGCATAAGAGTAGCTCTGTGGTACCTGGCCATATTAATGTCCGCAAGAATTGGCGGCTTGCAGGCTAATGTTGTTCCAAGGTTGCAAAATGGTATCAGGTGCAGCGAACCGCCTTTGAGCAGGTTCCAAGCATCCTGTTCATCTCGTCGCAACCAAACAGAAAATCCTGACGTGAGTTTTCCAACGCCTTTACCCGACCACAAATTTTCTCAGTTCAAAAAAGCAGTGAACTGGGGGAAAATTTGATGATGGTGTGGGTGATGGTGCTCAACCGCCCTGCGGTGGGGCTCATCAGGGTGTTCATGCTAATGGTGATGATAAGTTATCTGAGTTGGAAGAGGGTGAGCTGGCTAGTGAGGATGACTTGTCTAACAGCCTTTTTCTTTCTAAAAAGGGGGGCATTACTAACAAGATTTCCCGAGCTAATATTTTGCAGGAGAAAGAATTTTGAAAGGAGTTGGAAGGAGCTAGAGCAGTACTCCTAAGGCATCTGATGGTGCCAGCAAGAAGAAGTGTTCAACACCTGACAAGCAGGTGAGCCGATGACTGGTATTTATTCTAATTCAGTTTCTAGGAAACGTAAAGCAGACAGGGTTGTCGGGAAGACCACAGAGGCTACGGTTTGTTGCCGTTGTGAGTCTCCTTCAAGGTTACAGAATGTATTTTCTCCTAAACCCGAAACAGTTCAAAACAAATTGTTGGTATCTAACACAAATTCTCAAGGTGAGAAGGACAGTAAGGACAAAGCCATAGGTCTAAAACAGCTTTCCTATAAGGGGTTGTTGATGCCCTTAGGTTTGCATCTTAACAAGCATACCAAAGAAAAAAATTGGAATGGAGCATTTGTGGACGTATTCAAATTACTGCATAGGGAGATTCAATCCAAAGAAGGGTCTAGAGAAGAGGCTTGGGAGCTAGCTAAAAGCCCCAGGGTCCCCACTAATATTGATTATTTGACCTCAGCCTTTCTGTTTTTTTGCAAGTGCTTACTGCGAAAGGTTTCCAGATCGTTCGGTTTCAATTTTCAAATACTTGGATACAATCAGAAAGGCTCATTCAGAAGTTGGAGGTTTTGCCTGGCTACTTTATGACAAAGAGTTCAGAGCCCGTCTAGTCCTAGTCCCAGAAAAATCTTGGGGTGAGGTGGATAGCGAATTATGGGTGCAATGGATGTATCCTCAGAGGCCTCCCCCTATGATGCATACTGCTAGTGGGCTTGCTATTGCTCCGGGGCCCTTTCTTAACAGACCCACCCCAGGAGGGGTGGGCACTTGGGCAAAATCTCCACCTTTCGCTACAGGAGCCTGCTGGAATTTTAACAGGGGTTTCTGCCAGAAGAATCCAAGCAAATACAGGCACGAATGTTCTATAAGAGGGAGCAAACACGCTGTTAGGCAAAGTTTTAGAGAACAACCGTCCGCTTTCCCTATTAGTCAAGGGAGAGGGAGGGGCGCCCCATTCCAGCCTTACTTCAAAAGCTCTGTTATTGGCTTTAGTTTTATCCTTGCAGGGAGAAAGCTTTAAAGTTGGAGTGGGGGTTTAAGGAGGGTTTTAAGCTTGGTTATCAGGGTCAGCAGGTTTGCCCAAAACTTGAAATCAAATATATTTCAACATAGGGAACTATATATTTCCCTATTAACAGTACAAAGTCCAATTGTCAATTCTTCTATCTTAGTTCAACGAAATCACATACCAAAGGCACATTTTTTATGTATTTTAGTTGTCATTATTTGTTTTCATTGTACTGATTCTTAGTCATCAATATTTCGAAATTCTCTTTTTCATTTAATATCATCTTTTCAGACAAACAAACGTATATACAAAATATAAATAAGTACACATCACAAACAAAATTCTTAAATTCCTTCTACCCCTTAGATAAAAAAAGCAATGGTCTTCTCTTAAGTAAAGGAGATCCACTATGAAGTTGTAAAATCTATGTAAGAAAGAATATGATTATCCTAATACTACTACACAAAAAATTCCGAACATCTATGTATTGCTCAAAGTGCATAAAAACACACAACAACGGCCGGGCAGCCAATTATTTTGGTGTGTGGTTCGTTGTTAGAACCTTTGGCCAAATATATTGATGTTTTTCAGAAGCCTTTTGTGCCACAGACTAAAGCTTACATCAGGGATAAGATGGATTTGATTTCGAAAATTGAGAATTCAGTATTTGATGATGACCAACAATTGTTGGTGACTTTCGATATTGAAAGTCTCTACACGAATATCCCACAAGACGAAGCATTAGCAGTTTTGAGGATGGTGTTAGATAAAAGACCGAGACCACATGCAGTACCGACAGACTTCATTACAGCCTAGCTAGGATTTGCTTGAATAATAACTTTTTTTACCTTTAAAGAAGATCTGTTTTTACAGGTAAAAGGCATGGAGATGTGTTGTTGTTTCGCCCCATAAATTTCTAATCTAGTAATGGACTCATTTGAGACACAATATATATTTCAGGATGCCACCCCGTTAAAATCACATGCTGGGTCGGATTCATTGATGATATATTAATGATATGGACTGGTAACCATGAATCACTCCAACAATTTCATAATTTCTGAATTCACTTTCACATAATCTTAAGTTTACCATTAGCTAAAGTGAGAACAAAATAAACTTCTTAGATGTGTGGATATTTAACAGCATTGGGTCTCTAGAAGTAAGTCTTCACACTAAGCCCACTGATAGGAACACTCTGTTACAGTTTTCAAGTGGACACCCAAGAAATCTGAAGGAAAATCTGCCCTATGGGCAGTTTTTACGAATTCGTCATAACTGTACTAACAAAACAGATTACTTTGAAAACGCTGACATTATACAGCACATGTTATGTGACAGAGGGTACCCTAGGAAATTGGTAAGGACAGCCTTAAAACAAGCAACAACCTGGCAAGACAATTTATTGACACCAAGAACTAAACAAGAGTCCAACCAAATGACATGTGTGCTAACATATAATCCGAAAGCCAATATAGTGAAACAAATTATCCTGCGGAATTGGAGACTAATAAATCACTTGAATATCCCTAAACCCTTGTTTGCATTCCGTAAAGGAAAAACCTTGCGCCAACATTTAGAGAGAGCAACATGTTTACAAAAGCCCAAGGGTGATTTGAGGAACATGCTGGGGCTTCCCCCAATCGAAGGTCACTTTAAGTGCAATATTTGTGCTACATGTCCATACACGGACCACTTGAAATTTGTGATGTTGAACAATAAAAAACTCATCCAGAATACCTTTTCTAATAATAACACAAAAAATGTTGTTTATTCCTTGATGTGCCCATGCGAGAAAGTTTATATTGGGTAGACTACCCGAGCAGTGAAAATGAGGGTGTTACAACACCAGTCCAGAATACGTTGCAGAACGCCGGGAGCACCACTGGTGCAAAATATCACTGAGTGCAACCATAATGAAAATGAGATCAGGGGGTCTGTGCTACTGGTGGTGAAATCATGGAACAAGATGAGTCTTCAGACAAGTTTAAACAGGCTGGAAGCCCGTATGATTGAGAAATATAACACTGCGAATGGGGGTTTGAATGACCGTGATGAAATTTGGGCATTGATTTAAATGACTTTTGTATGTTTGTCAATATCGAATCTTAGATCATTTCAGGGTACTAACGTGCAATATGATTATTTGGGAGTACCTACATAAATACGTATATAGTGTATATTTATTTTTATGGCACCCACTGAATTCCCGATTTGTTGTTCTGTGTGGTATTACTTTTGTAGGCTTTGTTACAAATCTGTATATATGATGCATGTTTATTTGACCAAGTTTATTTATAGGTATTTGGTTTTGTCCAAGAGCATCAGCCTGTGAGCATGTACCTGTGCAACCTACTGTTGTATGGAGTTTTAGATTCCGAATGGATTTTCCCGATTTATGCCCTTATATAGGTACAATTCACGTTGCCCTTATATAGGTATAGAAATCAAGCCTTTATTTAGGCATAGCCCATGCAACCCAATTACAGGCATGGCTACTTCCATCCGTTCACCAAACGTCACAACAATTTCTTGGAAAACCAGTTTAAGCCGTTAGGAACTTCCCCTTGCTTAAATATTGATTTCTCCAAGAACTCAGGTAGTTTACAACTAATATCTATTCCTTAGTGGTTCATTCATGACGTTCATATGCCCGACTCTACGTAAAACATGGCATTCCTAAACACCTTAAAGGTATAAATATACCTTCACTTGCTATGGCAAAGCACAGTGGTTTGGTGCAGTTCGACGGCCTACTTGCCCGACGCAGCTCGCTAAAGCAAGTGCCGAAGGAAGCCGACTCTCCAGTTGACGCACTGACAGGAAGCTTCCCTCCTCTGCCGAGAATCCCGCTCCAGTGTTTCTGACTCCCCTTGCAGGGTGTTGGGGAATCGAGTCCCGAAACAGAGATACCAGACCTCCTTCATTCTAAGGTATGGGGCTGATTATAACCTAGAGAAACCTTTGGCAAATTCTTGTAAAAACTAAACCTATGCTAAAGACCATACTTACCTTTTTTCATATACTAGACCTAAGTTAGGTACATTTGGGGTAGGCATAGAAGCACCAGTTGAGTATTTAAGCCTGTGTTATTTATGTATGTATTTTATGGCTTACAAACCATACAATGATATTACAGTATTATTTTTTAATACTATTCTCGCCTGACGCATTATACTTTGCATTCTGCCTAACAATTGTAGCAGTTCCTCTCTTGCATGAGAAAGAAGACTGTTCAATAACCTTTTATTGAAAACTCTCGTCTCACTATTTCTCTGCAAACTCTCTAGGAACGAGGCATGCACGATTGACTGAGTACTTATCTATTGTTTCCACAACTCTGAAGATAGTTATTCCAGTCCTAGGAAAACAAAGTTGTCATGTTTATGCGGTTGTCAAAATCTAAATCCCTTCTTGTGTATTCGAGAAAGTTTCTAGTCTGAAGCTAGCTGGCACTCACTATTAAGTTTAGTATATTCGATAGAGACCTACTGACCTAAGTCCTATGTCATATCTATAGGATATACTAATCCAATGCGCAGAGCCTGTTGGGAACACTACACTACTGTGGGGTGAATGTGCCACTCAGTGATCGATTTTTTGCGGTAATTGTCCTTTGAATAAGGGTGACTTCTTTTTTAAATGTTTCATACAGTTGTCACGTTTTGGCCCTTGAGTCCGTTGTTCCCTTGTTAATGTAGTTGTGCTTGTCTTAGGGACCGGCATCCGAAGCGATAACCATAGGATTAGTCAGTTTTTTATGTGCAGTGATTAGAGGATCTGGCACATGAGATCTTTGCTGTTTTTGAGGTGCCCTTGTTCCGATCACATGGGAAGCCGCGTACATTGATTACGTTTTTAAACGTACCGGGTTAGTAGTGTTCCACGCTAGTGGAGTTTTACGGATAATGAGGACCGCACATGTTCTGTAAAGAACAGAGAGGTAAATGCTGCTGGATATGGTGTGTAGATAGTAGTTACGAAAATGAGGACCTTATGTTTACGAGATAGTTAGACTCTTCCCCTGTATTTATATTTACAGCAGAGAATGTCATCTTCATCCCGGGGAGGCTATTTTTTGAATTGTAGTGGCGTTCCTTGAATAGTTGGGAAATGGAAAGGAAGTAACGAAGGTAAGTGCCTTTGTGAATGGGGGCCCTTGTATTTCACTTTGTTTATTTCACACTGTTCCTCAGTATAGAGAGTTGCACCGTCCTAGATGTAGGTTGATTGAGTATTTTATACTTTTCAGTGAGAGCCCCGGGACAGTTGTCACTGTTTGTGTACGGGGTAATGACCGCAGGGCACATGGAGTTGACTCGACAAGTGAGTGCCTGTCCGGGCATTCTTTTGCTTACACTGGTAGAAGTCTTTGGCAGCAGACACCGGGATAATGATGCATGGGAATGTTTTCACTTTGGTGTTTAATGGCAGCTTACACAGTGGTGAAGGAGTTCAATATTTTTCATCTCACTGGGTTCCTGGCATCAGGTGCTTGATCTTTCTAATTAGACCATTTGGTGATTTTTTCCAAGCGGTGCATTGGCCTGCAGTAGTGCGAGTGATTGGACAGCAGTGTTGTTGTATCTTTGTATTTTTTGTGGTAATTATGTAGGTACTATATGTCATTTTATGTTTATGTAGGTTTCCTCACCCTAAACCTGAGGAGGCCACGAAGGATAACAAGGCCGAAACGCCATGCGTCAACAGTCTTTTTGACAAGAGGAGTCTGAACACAATTGATGTAATTCTCTGATGAGTAAATGAACATTTTTTATTTACGAATTGTAGAGGGGTAACTTCCTCGTGTGTAGATTTGACTACCTCATAGTGTATCTCGTTTATTCAGGAGGCAACCATTGCTTTTTCCATCTAAGGGGTAGAAGGAATTCAAGAATTTTGTTTGTGATGTTTACTTATTTGTATTTTGTATATACCTTTGTTTGTCTAGATGATATCAAATGAAAAAGAGAATTTCAAAATATTGATGACTAAGAATCAGTATAATGAAAACAAATAATGACAACTAAAATATATAAAAAATGTGCCTGTGGTATGTGATTTTGTTGAACTAAGATAGAAGAATTGACAACAGGACTTTGTACTGTTAATAGAGAAATACATAGTTCCCTATGTTGAAATAGATTGATATATATTTGTTCCTCCTTGCCAACTGTTTTCTATTTACCTTTGTGTAGTACCTTACCCAGGTAGAGAAGGGTAATTTGGGTGAACCCCGACAATTTTAGATACAAAACTTTAAATCTGCAAAGCAATTCCTGGAGGTCATTCCTTACACTCTGAAATTGCGGAGGGTAGGATGGCCGGCTCTTCCTTTCTTGGCCTCTTCCCAATCTTAACATTTCTACTTTGGGAGTGGTTCCTAAAAAGACTCAGGGAGAATTTTGCATGTTTCAACATTTATCCTGGCCACACGGTTTGTCAGTGAATGATTTTATCGCCAAAGAAGACACCGTGGTGCAGTTTGATTCAGTGGATGTAGCTCTTGATCTGGTGAAAAAGGTAAGCTCAGGAGCGGAGTTAGCCAAATGTGATATTAGATCCGTTTTTATTTTACTTCCAGTTCATTCACAAGACATTGAATTATTTGGCATACATTTTCGAGGACATTTCTTTGTTGACAATGTTTTGCCTATGCGTTGTGCAGTATCTTGTCAGCTTTTCAAAGACTTTAGCTCCTTTTTTCAATGGATTTTCTCATACAGATCATGTAATTCACAAGTGTCTCATTATTTGGACGATTTTCTTCTTGTCGGTACAAATGGATCTCACCAATGTGGCAAGGCACTCCAATTTTTTCAATCTTTGATGCAAGATTTAGGCATGCCTCTGGCTACAGAGAAGACAGAAGGACCTGATACGTTCTCATATTTCTAGGTAATGAGATTGATACAATGAAAGTAGAGGCCGGGTTGGCAGTTATTAAAGTGCAAGAAATTGTAAAAATTTTGGAAGATGCTAAGATGTCACCAAAGCTTACTCTGTTCGAGATGCAGTGGGTATTGGGGCACCTAAACTTCGTTTGCAGGGTAGTAAAGGCTGGGAGATCGTTCTGTCAGAGGTTGGGCCTTGCTATGGCTGGTGTTTCATTACCTCATCACAGGGTTAGAGTGTCTCTTTCCATGAGATCTGATTTTGAGGTTGGATGATGTTCCTAAAAAGCTTCAAAGGTGTTCCTATCAGGTCTTTGGATCGACATCATGTATGGTCAGTACACATTTTTTCCGATGCGTCAAGAGCTAATGGTTTTGGGCTTTTCTGGGATGAAAAATGGTGCTTTTCTGGGATGAAAAATGGTGCCTCATAAGTGGGTTAATGAGAATCGCAGTATTGCATTCTTTAAATTCTTTCCCCTGATAGAAGCTTTGTCAGTTTGGGGCAAGTTTTTGGTAAACAAGTCAGTATTTTTCCATGTTGACAATAAAACTGTTGTTGATTTGGTGAATAGTCAGAAGGCAAAAGAGAAATGTCTGCTTAAATTGTTGCAGAGATTTATGCTGTGTTGCTTGATGTTTAATATAACATTTAGAGTTAAGCATATCCCTGGTCTGGACAATAATATAGCAGATGTGTTATCTTGTTCTCAGTGGCAGAGATTCCGTGGTTTGGCCCCCACAGCAGACCCAGAAAAGACTCAAACTCCTCAAGAGGTATGGTTTCTAGCGGACTGAAGATAACGATGTTGGTGGAACACTCTCTTGCTATCAGCACACGTTTAGCTTACAGATGGGCTTGGGAGGAATTTCTCCAGTCCAGTGCGGCTCTTTACTACGTAACAATGACATACTGCGTTTTGTTCTGAGAAACATTGACAGGAACATGTCTGCTACAACCATAGCAGAGAAGCTTTCAGGCATTTCTTTCTATGGTAAGTGTTTTTGGGGTTATGACCCCTCTTTGGGTGAATTGGGAAGGAAAAGTGTGCTAGGTTGATCTATAATAAAGAGACTAGGCACTGTACTTCGCAAACCTATATACTTTCCTTACTGGGGGGGCATTATACCAACACTGCCTACTGTAACATTGTGTTGTTAGGAAAATCCTTTCTTCAAGGGCTAAAATATTCCAATGTGTCAACCTCACGTTATTCACTAAGATTATTTTAGTATCCTCCAAAACGGACCAAAGAGGTAATGGGGCTACTGTGGTGTTGCGGAATCTTGGCGGTCTGCTATTCCCATGGTCAGCTTGGTTACAATTTAGAGTTTGAAAGTTATTCAAATAATAATTTTATTTTTCAGCATCAGGATGGATCTGCCTTAAGCGCTTCACAGCTTTTAGCGGTCTTGAGAAAATCTTTGCTTTTAGTAGGTCTTAACCCTTTAGAATTTGGTAACCATTGTTTTAGGATAGGAGCAGCTTCAGAAGCTCCCAGAAGGGATTTTTCTTTACAGCAGCTGCGAAGGTTGGGCTGCTGGACATCAAATTACTGTTTGAAATATGTTAGAGATTTTAATGAATTTTAGACATCATTTCGATCTTACTAACATCTGTTGGCAAGCGTCTGGATCATCGGACATTCATTCGTGAGATGGGCGGCCAAACAAGCTGAGAGGAGCCACTATGGATCAAATTTGGGTTTTAGTTTTGAGGACAATGAAATTACTTGGTTTGGTAAGAGTGGTATGCATTGGGGCCAGCGGTTGCCCAGTTTTTCCGAATTGGCTTCTAAGCCTTCCCCTAAGATTTTGCTGCTTCATCTGGGTAAGAATGATCTGGTACAGCTGTTGGGCCCAGGCCTTCTGCTTGATGTTAAAGCTGACTTGGCAAAAATCCTTACAACCTGACCTTCTACAAAAATCATATTTACTGCTCTGGTTCCAAGGTGGGTTTGGAGGGGTGCTGAAAAGTTTACGCTATTGACAGAACCGGGCGCAAGTTTAATAGAGAGCTTCATCAGTTCTGCATCATTGACGATATCAGCTAGCTATCACATGATGACATTGGTAAAGACGATTTAAAATTTTTTAGACCGACCAAATTATCTTACATTCTAGGTTTGTATACGTGGGGTTGAGGGATTGCATAAGCGGCTTTCCTTTCTGGGGGATTGAATTTTTGAGCTTTTGATTATTTATAGGGCATTTTTTCTCATTAAAAGTTTGTTCTGTAGCAAGCTGAGTTCCGAACATATTTATTCTTGCTACAACACATAGAAGTCTATATTTAATTTCTAAAATCACGAGAAATTGGGAGGGTTGGGATAGGAAAAACGCCTTTACAGGTTTTTTTTCCTGGTGGCAGATTTTGGACGAGATTGAGGCAGGCAGGAAGGGTTGGGGAAGGTAGAAAAGCTTAAGACAGAGGGAAAACAGACAGAGTAATGAGACAGGAGGTAGAAAGGGGGACAAACTAAGGGGTTGGGGTCGATGTTCAAAGTGGGGGAAAATTAATGGAGGATCAATATGGGGGAAAATTCATGGGGGATCGATATGGGGAAAATTCATGGGGGATCCATATGGGGAAGTGGTGGCGGGGTGAGGTTACATGCAAGTTCATTGATTATTGTGTTGAATTTGTTGATGCTGAAATAAAAGCCACCTTTTAACCCCATTGGTCTGTGATGTGATTCATTGCAAGATGGGGGGCTTGGGGTGGCATTCAAAGAATGTCCACCCCTGGGCTTATTCGGGCATGGTATTGCCCCAGAGCGAGCGCACGCAGGCGAGGCTCCTGCTTTAGACGCTGTAGTTTCAAACACTGTGTTCTAATAAGGTGAGGTAGGAGGCAGCGCAGCCGTTTTTGTGCACCGCCCACCCCCCTTTAGTTGATTTTTTTTCATTGGCACCTCTTTTTGGATTGGCTTCCCGGGTTATTACAGCAGTTTCCTTTACCTATTGGCAGATTTGGACGGGATTGAGGCAGGCAATAAGGCTTGGGGCAGGCAGAATAGCTTGGGACATAGGGAAAACAGAGGACAGAGGAATGAGGCAGGAGGTAGGAAGGGAGAAAACTAAGGGGTTGGGGTTGATGTTCAAAGTGGGGGAACACTCATAGGGGATCAATATGGGGGAAAAACTCATGGGGGATCAATATGAAGGAGAAGTCATGGGGATCGATATGGGGGAAAATTCATGGGGGATCGATATGGGGGATCAAGGAGGGGTGGCAGGGGTAGGGGTATATGCAAGTTCATTGATTGCATTATTGTGTTGAATTTGTTTTTGCTGGAATAAAAGCGACCGTTTTTCCCCCATCGGTCTGTGATATGATTTATTGCCCGATGGGCATAATGAATGGTTGGGAGTAATCCCCAGAATAACGCTAGTCTTACAAATAAGATTTGCAGCTATGGTTACCAGCAATTAAGGTATAACTATGATGAAGAATCCGAATGAGTGCCATACTTTACAATTGCATACTGGAGATGACAATATGTTATATTTTATCGTTAATTTGAAGGCACAAAAGATCACGTTTCTTGCCTCTGGTTCTTCTCCTTTTTCTTTCCCAGTTTTTCTTTTTTTTTTTCTTTGTTTCTATTCAATTTCTCGAACAACTTGAGTTTACAAGACATACTGAATATGGAAATAAAATGGAAAATCCCACAATAATAATTGTGTAAAGCAATCACATAAGACAAAGGCATGCAGAGCTGTATTTTTATATCGCAAGTGTATCCATCTAAAAAGTCAAGAGGATAGACATTTATCTCTCGCACTAGCTGGCTAAAACCATAACAGTTATAATGAGAAGAAATAGAATGTGTTCCATGAGAAAACAAATATACTTGATCATCAACATTTGAATGTCATGGGTTGTCCAGGACAGTTTTCCTGTCGAAATAGAATATAAAATCCTTTAAATAAAACACATCCATCTAACTGAAACAGGTCAGGAGAGTGAAACTTTTCACTGCCATTGCTTTTCTGTTGCTTCATAGAATCAATAGATGAGAACTAAGCCCTCACAATGAACAACTTATGATGGGAGTAGTTATGAAAAAAAGATAGACGCTTTACGCATTTCGTTTAGATAGAAAGTGAAGCCAACTTGCCAACTTCTGTTTAACATATCTCTCGATGCAAAAAAAGTTTTTAGGTACAGACTTATTGGGCTCAAAACTTACAGTCTTGTGATGGCTGACTCCTAGGCGGGAGCCTATTGGGTTTAGTATACAATAGGGTTTGGGTTGGAGTAAATCAATCGTCTTGCTCTTAAGTGTCAGCTAAGCAGTTTCTTGGTATGAAAAACGCGGCAGAATGGAAAGGGGCGACCACTCGGTCCCCCCGAACGTATGGCAGAGTGCCTCGATCCCCCCGGGAAGCCATTTTGGGCGGGAGGCGCGTCTCGGCTGGTATGCCCGAAGCGGCGTAGCCGGGGCGCGCTTTTTTCCCGCCCTTGAGTGGGCTGGCCTAGACACGGACGCCGCCGGCCACGCCCTCGGGGCAGGCAGGGGCGGGTTTACGCCCGCCCTGAAGATGGATAAAAAGAGACGCAAGACCAGAAGACATCCTCTTGTTCCTGTGCTCTGAAGCTGCACCTCCCCGCTGCACGTGAGCTCGAGACGGAACGAAGAGCCAATTTTGAGCGTTTTAATCGTTCTTGTTTGTTTTTCAGTTACTTTGTCGGAGAATGCCGAAGAAGGTTGAAAAGCGCATGAATACCGATCAGATGCTGCGTTTTATCATGAAAGAGATGTCCGAGCTGAAGAAGCGGGTGGACAAGAATGAGGAAAGGGGTCCGAAACGTCCTTTGGCGGGAGCAGTCCCGGGAGGGAAAAACAAGAGGCCCAGGAGGGGGGCAATGGGAGAGGAGATTCCCGGTCCCAGTGCTCCGCTCGAGGCTCCAACTCCCGTGCCAGAGGAGGGGAATCCGATCACCCCCGTGTCCGAGGATGATATGCCGCCCGAGTTGGCAGCACAATTGGCAGCGTGGTTGGGAAAAGGTAACGAGGGCGCCACGGCTGTCGAAGCGCAGGAGCTGTTTAAGCAATTGCGTGAGAAACGGGAAGCAGCCAAGGTGCCCGTGCCGGCTGCAGTGGGGGACAAGACACCAGGGACGGTTGCGACCACAGAGGCAGCGTCAGGTGCAGGTAAGCGGCCATTGCCGATCGCGAGGGATGAGTCAACACCCTCTCGGAGAGAAAAGTTGGGGCAACATGTCCCTTTGGCAATTAAGGAGAAGATTTGGGCGGGGGAGTATGTGAACATTTTTTCGTTACTTGTGGATCATTATGAGGTGGAGCATGTAAAGAGTCAGAAGGACCTCATGCATCCGAGTGTTTGGCGCGCAAAGATGGCCGCCTTTAAAGTGAATGAGAATATCGCCAATTGGGGCAATGCCTGGGGAATCTTTACATCAATCCTGGGGGAACGTAGGCCTGAGTTACTTTCCGAGTTCCCAATCTACCAATCACGAATCATGGGGTACTCGACATCGCACCAGGGTAATCATTGGTTTTGTTACGATAATATGTTCAGAAAGGAAAAGGAGCATAATGCAAGTTTAACCTGGGATTGTTATGATGCCTTGACCTGGGATAAAATGAAGGAGTCAGGGATGTTAAAAATGCCGTTGGTAGGAAGTAATGTGGGTGAATCCTCCCGACAATATGCGGGGACGCCCTTTCGATCAGGTTCGGGGGCCGAGGATCACTCGAAACCTACCGGCAATACCGGAAGGAAGGGTTTCTGTTTTAATTACAACAGAGGAAAATGTACGAGACCACAGGGATCGTGTAAATTCAAACATGAATGTAGTAGTTGTGGGTCGTCCCATCCTGAGACCTCGTGCAGAGCCAGAACGGGTGATAACGGGGGGAGAGGAGGTGCCAAACAGGTCTAATATAGTCCGAGGGGCGCCTTTACCCACTCCCATTGATACCCTGGCAATGATCCCTTGGCTCAGTGATTACCCGGATCGTACTTCTGCTGGGGTGCTGCGGAACGGTTTTTCGTATGGTTTCCGCATCCCGGTAGGGGACTTTCAGGGTGTGGATAAGTGTAAAAACCAACTTTCTGTCTTACAGTATACAACCGTAGTACGGGATAAGATCCGAAAAGAGGTGACTCGAGGTCGGGTCGCTGGCCCGTTTAGTCTACCCCCAGTGCAGAATTTTGTTTGTTCTCCCTTAGGGGTGGTCCCCAAGAAAGACCCTGGAGAGTTCCGACTAATTCATAATTTATCAGCCCCACGAGGTCTTTCCGTAAATGAGGCAATCGATCCAGAAGTGTGTTCGGTGCGGTACGCATCCTTCGATGAGGCCGTAGCCATTTTGAATCGCCTGGGGCCCGGGGCGCTGATGGCGAAATCAGATATCGAGTCAGCGTTCCGATTGCTCCCGGTACACCCAGACGACCAGCGTCTCCTAGGTTTCATGTTTCAGGGTTGTTATTACATGGATAGGTGTATGCCAATGGGGTGTTCTATATCCTGTGCTTATTTCGAGAAATTCAGTACTTTTCTTCAATGGGTTTTCACAAAGAAAACGGGTTTCCAAGATGTAATGCACTACCTTGATGATTTCTTATTCCTTGGGGCAGCTGGGGGTCTTGAATGTGGCCGGGCCTTGGCCGAATTTTGTGTATTGATGAAACAGTTAGGTGTGCCATTGGCGCCGGGTAAAACAGTGGGTCCTACGACTTGCCTCGAGTTTCTGGGGATCGAGTTGGACTCCATTGAGGGGTGTTTCCGTTTGCCAGCCGAGAAAGTGTTGAAGTTCAGGGCTGCGCTGCAACTGTGTATAAATGCATCAAAAGTTACGCTGCAACAATTACAGCAGGTGGTGGGACAGTTGAATTTTGCCCTGAGGGTAATACCAATGGCCCGCCCCTTTTCCCGTTCAATTGCCCAAGCGATGGTCGGCCTTAAAGAAGGCCATCATCGCACGAGACTATCGGCCGAGATCCGCCAGGACATGCGTATTTGGTTAGCATTCTTGGCGGATTTCAATGGTAGAATCGTCTGGAATAAACCAGCCGTGTCTTCTGAGGAGCTGGGGCTATGGACAGATTCTGCGGGAAGCATAGGTTTTGGCGCCATTTTCGGCACGAAATGGTCGGCACAAAGATGGCCGACTTGGTGGCATGAGAGGGGTCTGACGAGTAATATTGCTTTCCTCGAACTGTTTCCCATCTTGGTGGCCTTGAGAACATGGCCCGATGGGTTCAAAAATCACTCGGTCATATTTTGGTCGGACAATATGACTGTGGTCGAGTGCATCAATAGTCAGGCAGCACGTTGTAAACTGATCTTAAGACTGCTTAAAGAAATTGTGTTACTATGTATGCAATTGAACGTGCTATTCAGAGCAAAACATGTGCCAGGGGTGATGAATCAGGCAGCTGACGCACTGTCTCGTTTTCAAATGCAGGCCTTTTCGGGTTTCCTTCCCTCAGCGGACCCGGAGCCGGCACCCTTTACCGAAGCTCTCTGGTCTCTCGGTGCCCCGAACTTCGTCACCTCGTGGGAGAGAGTCTAGCACCAAGGACGAGGATGGCATATGAAGGGGCGTTTCGGGCCTATTTAGCCTTTTTGGGGAGTGATAGAGAGCAACTTTGGGGGCATGAGGAATGGGTGGTGAATTTCCTGATGTCCTTACGTAAGGCTGGGAAATCGGTGGCTACGGCCCAGAGGCATCGTGCTGCCATTTCCTTTATTGCCAGAGCACACGCTATCCAGGACCCAACAGCGTCTTTCGTTGTACAGAAAGCGCTGCGTGGGTGGCAACGCCTTGAGGGTCGCAGAGTAGATGTCAGGCGCCCGATAGGTTTGGATAGATTGTCCCAGTTGTTGGCTACACTTCCTGCCACATGTTCATCTCAGTTTGAGGCAGTGCTGTTCCGAGCCGCGTTTACGCTAGCATTTCACGGAGCAATGCGAGTAAGCGAACTAGTTGCAAGGAACAAACTGGATGTGGCGGGGGGTTTGTGCCGGGAACATGTTCAGATCAGGGGAGAAACGATGACTGTCTCCTTTGTTAGGTCTAAGACTGACCAAGATGGGATGGGTGACTGCGTCGTCGTACGCAGGATTCCTGGGTCCTCCATATGTCCGGTAAAGTGTTTAGAGGATTACCTAGCACGAAGGGTGGCATCATGGGGGGGGACGTTGTTAAGACACGCGGACGCCACCCCACTGACGAAATTTCAGTTTCAGCGGGTGCTTGCGATGTCAGTTGCCGCTGCGGGCTTGAACCCGGGCGAATTTGGGACCCATTCCTTTCGGATAGGGGCTGCTACGGAAGCTACAGCAAGGGGTCTTGATGTTGAGCAAGTGAAACGAATGGGGCGTTGGTCCTCCAATTGTTATAAAAGATATGTGCGGTTGCACATGTTGTGAAGCTGTAATTAAGTACTTTGCACTCACGCTTCTTGTTTTTTGTTTGGTTTCAGTTACGCAAGCCTACGAGGCGGGGCGGACTATGCAGTCGACCCTACACCGGGCCAGCGGTCAGACATCACCGGCTGTGAAAAAGGAGGTGTGGGTCGTGGGCCACTCATACGTGAGGCGTGCCGCGGACGTATTCAAAGCAGGTGACATGATTCACGTGGCTGGGGAATACGGGTACAGGATGTCCTTCTACGGAAGGGGCGGTCTCTGTATTGACCAGTTTCAAGCATTCTTTGAGGGTTTGTTAGGGCGGACAAGGTCACCGCCGTCTATAGTAATAGTGCATGTTGGGGGCAATGATTTGGTCACCATCGGTAGACGACTACTCCTGGAGGCAATGCTTTCCACTGTAAGTTGGTTGGCGAGGAGAGTTCCGGGGTGCACAATTGCATGGTCCCATTTGATTCCACGAAAGGTGTGGCGGGGGGCTATCTCTATACCTGCTTTGAATCACTCTGTTAGAAAACTTAATAATAAAGTGAATAGGTTGTTCCGTTCCAGGACATTGCATTCTATTTCTCATAGCTGTATTAATGATGACAGGATGTATTCGGGGGATGGTGTGCATTTGTCTTGGGTGGGGAATGAGTTGTTCTTAGGGGACCTCTTAGCATGGTTGAAATCTTTGAAACATGACCTTTAGGTAGGAGTTTTTTGGGGGGTCCGGATAGCCGGTCAACTATCCGGCCTGTGGCGGTAAGGTCATGATCGGTGAGCACTAATTGGAAGATCCCTATGAGTGGGCGTCACCCAACACGGATGGGAACGCTCGGGGGAGGTGGCCTTTGGCCCCTCAACGGGGAGGCGGTCCCTTCTAAGGATGGGTCGCCGGAAGAAGAGGAAAGGCGGTCAAGGCCCCTTCCTGTGTAGGAGGGGTTACAGCCCCCTCCAGGGGAATTTCCCGGGGCCAGGGCCATCTGCGACGGCAGATGCGGTAAGTTGTGTGGGGTTGGGGGGAGGTCTACGATACCTTCTAGATACCTCACACGAGTCTTCGAACGACCTTTAAATGGCGTCGAGTTGATAAGTGCCCCCGTCAAGACAAGGGAAATTGTAGTAGTTGCACGTGAGTACGCCTCAGTGCTGTCGCCCCTCCCAAGTGGGCGGGGTATGTCTGGTTAGGGATCTTGACACCGGTTACGACCTTGCCGTTGGCCCTTAAACGTTAGGATGTACAATTTCAATATTTCAAGTAAATGTTTTGTAGGATGTTAGATCGGCTAGGAGAACCTCTGTATTAGAGCATCTGTTAAGGTTAGCCAAACATCGCAGTGTGGTATGAAATTGTACATTAATGTTTAAATGTTTTAATTTTTTGTTTTAATAAATACGGCCGGGAGGGTCACTCCCTCCCACTTCCAAAAACTTCAAGAACTGTTTCCGGTTTCCCTCATTTGGGGATTGTGTTGAGAGGGGGTGGCGGGTATCTCAGCCATATGGAAAGGGGCGACCACTCGGTCCCCCCGAACGTATGGCAGAGTGCCTCGATCCCCCCGGGAAGCCATTTTGGGCGGGAGGCGCGTCTCGGCTGGTATGCCCGAAGCGGCGTAGCCGGGGCGCGCTTTTTTCCCGCCCTTGAGTGGGCTGGCCTAGACACGGACGCCGCCGGCCACGCCCTCGGGGCAGGCAGGGGCGGGTTTACGCCCGCCCTGAAGATGGATAAAAAGAGACGCAAGACCAGAAGACATCCTCTTGTTCCTGTGCTCTGAAGCTGCACCTCCCCGCTGCACGTGAGCTCGAGACGGAACGAAGAGCCAATTTTGACCCACCCACCAGCCCCTGAGGACAGCTAGTTGTTTTAAGAAAGTTGATCAGTTAATCTATTTCGTTTTCAGGTTGTTTTGGTGTTATGTTGATATTTGATGTGTAATAAAGATTGGTGTAATGTTACAAGTTGATGATTAAAGAATGTCGGATTTAAAAGTCCATTTAGACACAGGTTTTTCGGTCATAGTGGCCAATGTAGTTTCGTTTAGTTAGCACTTGTCGTATTTATTTCAGTCGGTAGGCGGTAAGGTCATGATCGGTGAGCACTTGACACCGGTTACGACCTTGCCATTGGCCCTTAAACGTTAGGATGTACAATTTCAATATTTCAAGTAAATGTTTTGTAGGATGTTAGATCGGCTAGGAGAACCTCTGTATTAGAGCATCTGTTAAGGTTAGCCAAACATCGCAGTGTGGTATGAAATTGTACATTAATGTTTAAATGTTTTAATTTTTTGTTTTAATAAATACGGCCGGGAGGGTCACTCCCTCCCACTTCCAAAAACTTCAAGAACTGTTTCCGGTTTCCCTCATTTGGGGATTGTGTTGAGAGGGGGTGGCGGGTATCTCAGCCATATGGAACTGAAACGATTGGGATGGTAGTCCCAAAGGAAATGTAGTATGATGTTAGAAAGGAAACTGCTGGCATTCCAATCTAGTTCTGTACAAACTAATATCCTTAATGCCCAATAAAACCCTATTCAGGCTAGTAATAGGTAATGCTTGGATGATTGAATTGTCATATTTGGAAATTTTATATATATTTTGTTGAGCCTTTTTACATAAACCCCCCATTTCTGTGTTTTTTAAAGAAATAACGTGTTTGCACAGAGCAGTGGGTGCAAAACATTTTTAATCTAAATTAAATAAAACAATTCTAAACAGAAAAATGATTGTAAAAAAAGGAAAAATGGTTATATGATAAATCAACATATTGCAATATGTATATATTCTTTTCTGTGAACAAATGTTGTTTGTCTCATCTCACAAATAATTGTGTGATGTAAATAGTCAGATGACAATAAGCTGAAATCAGCTCATAACTGGGCAAAATGCGTTGGCTGCGCGAAGTCTTTATACCTTACCTACATCATGAAAATTGACTAAAGAACTAAACTAAACAAGGACAGGACCTCTCGATTCATCATTTCATGAATACTAATAGCAGTTGGCTGTTACACATTATTTTCTCTCAAACTTGCCTCTCAATTGTGTGTCAAAACACATAAGGAACGGCTACAAAAACATTGTGACCTGTCTGACATGACCTAAAATGGGAAAGAATAAGTCTCTTACAGATGAGCATTTTTCTGATAAGATGTTACAATAGAGTGTGCAGACTGGTGCAGAGTACCCCCGTTCCGATTGATACATACAAATACCCAGAGAGAAGAATCTGTCAGGAGCACAGAAGAATGACAGTTTGACTATTGGCGCATTGATCTCTGAGAAGCAGATTGGCAGCCAAAGCCTTCCACAATACAAACTGTTGCATACCATTGTTCATGGTGTATACCAGTTTCTATTGGTATACCGTGAGACAATTTCCGTGACAGCAATCCAAAGGGAGGCATGTATTTGGAAGTATAATTTTTTGTAGAGATCAGATCAAAGAATGGTTCCATCTAGTGTTGAAGATAGGAAAGAAAACAGACATTACTGCCTGGTGCCTCCACCAATCCTGAAGGTGCAGAAATGAGGAACCTTCTCTGTATCTTGACTGTGCTGCGACCGGTTCACAGCTGGGTATTTATGGCTGAGGCTCAGAGTCCAAAGAGTGTCGAAGGAAAAGGCCCCATCCATTAACTCAAACTCTATCTAGAGCCAATGCAGCGTTGGGAGGGGATTGTTCCTTTTAAAATACTGGACCATGTGCAAACTGTGTAAGTTGAATAAGGCGTAGGAAGGTGGAATGAATCCATACTGGCAAGCTCAAACCTGAGAGCGGCCAGCTCAGTTTATTGCCAGTAACTCCTCAGGTATCCTTACACCACGATTGATAAATGAGATTTGCCAGTCCAAGCCACACAATGAAGCGTATTTATCAGGTTGAAGAATTTAGGATAGCAAGAAACTGCAGCAGGCATTCGGGAGAATGCACTTTTCTTAAGGACTCTGTTATGAACTAATAAGAGGTCTGGGGACAGTAGTTCCCCAAAGCCTTAATGAAGCGTAGCCCACATACTTTTCATCCACTGGAGCAAACTGCAGCCATGAAGTTATTCGTCTAAATTTATTTTTATTGATTTTTGGGGGAATTAAATCTGACAAGTCTTGAAAAGCAGCATTATTATCTGCAGTTTATGCGAATCATAGTTAACAATGGCCAGGAACTTCAGAATCAGAGCAGTTATACATTTGACAAAAATGTAAGGAGGACTTCTCAAATCGTTGTGATTACATTAGACATTGAGCAAGACCTATGCAAATAGTTAGTAATCAGTACAAATCGATATTTCATTGGACATCCATCCATAAAGGCGCCCCATATGCCCTTTGGTCTTGCACTATTATTATTATTATTATTATTATTATTATTATTATTATTATTATTATTATTATTATTATTATTATTAGCATTTGTACTGTGCAACAAATCATACCCACAGGGATCTCTCAGCGCATTAGACTGCATACTACTGATAGCAAAAGACAGTGTGGCAATCAGAACAGCCAGGTTTATAGCTGCTTCTTAAACTGCACTAAAGTGGAGCAGGCTCGAATCTCATCTGGTAGTCTGTTCCAATGTAAAGGGGCAAGATGAGAGAAAGCGCGCCCGCCCATTGTGACTTTGCTTATTTTACAGGGACAGAACATTTTCCTATTGCTTGATCTAAGTTGACAGGGACATACGGTGTAGTATAGTTCCTATATCCCCAATAGGCTCTGCTCATTGGAATAATATATCCTGTAGTTTAGACGTAGGACTGAAGTCGACTAGGTCTCAACCAAATATATTAGACTTAATTGTGAGTGCCAGCTAGCTCAGAGGTCACTATAAACTTTCTCGACTTCACAAGAAGGGATACGTTTCTGACAACTGCATAAACATGACAACTTTGTTTCCCAAGAATAAGAAATCAATCTCTAGAGTCGCGGAAACAATAGATAGCTGTTTGACTCAGTCAATCGTCAATGCTTCGTTTCACCAGAGGTGCTGAGAAAATAGAGAGACGGGCGTTTTGAATAAAAATTATTTATTGAACAGTCTTCTTTCTCGAGCATAAGAAAGGTACTGCTACAATCGTAATACTTGTTATAAAGTACAAGGTATATAATACGATAAGTATTATAAAGTAATACTGTAAAAGCATGATATGGTTTCTAAGCCATAAAATACCTAAAATACATTAAATACATACAGTGTTAAAATAATGACCAAAAGTACTCAACTGGTGCTTCTAAAATACGCCTACCCCGGTGTACCTAACCTAAGTCTAGTACAAGGGAAGAAATAAGTGAGGAGTAGCTTAAGTTTAGTATTTCTCTGCCAAGAATCTATCCAAGAATTCTCTAAGGGTCTAATCAGCTCCATACCTTAGTTTGGAATGAAGGAGGTCTTGTTTCTCTCTCTCAGGACTCGATTTCCCAGCAACCCGCAAGGGTAACCTGGAAACACTGGAGCTGGATTTCTCGGCAGGAGAAAAGACCCTAGTCTCTCAGTGTGTCAGCTGGAGGGTCGGCTTCCTTCGGCACTTGCTGCTGCAGGGCGTCGGGCAAGTAGATAGTCGATCTGCTCGAAACCACTGTGTGTTTGTCTGGGCAAATGTAGTCATATTCATACCTTGAAGGTGCAGAGTTTGACGTATGATTGGACTTAATAAGGTCATCAAAGACTCAGTTCTTTGAAAACTCCATGATTTCCTAGATACATTAGTATTCAGCCAAGGGAAAGTCCCTAGCTGCTGAAGGCAAGTTTCTCTAAGAAATCGTTGTTGATTCTCGGAACTTAGTGGAAGTAGCCATGCTGTATTTAGACTGCATAGGCTTAGTCTAAATATGGTAATGATTTCTATGCCTATATAAGGATCGGGTAATTTATACCTATATAAGGGCATGAATCAGGAAAATTACACTAGGGTCCTGGATTCATATACAACAATGGAGTTAGCTTCTTCCTGAGGTAAACAGGGCCAGTTCCCTGCAGTGCTTTAAACACTGTCATCAGGAGCTTAAACACTGCTCTCTTCTTGATAGGAAACCAGTGAAGTTGATGCAAAAGAGGAAGTGACGGAGTGCGAGCAGGCTTGTTCAGAGCCAGCCGCGCCGGCGTGTTTTGCACTACCTGTAACCTGGATGTAAGATCTGCCCTGATTCCACCAAATAGTACATTGCCATAGTCTAGTCTACTGACTAGTAGAGCCTGTATTAGGGTCCTCCTGGCTTCCAATTGGATCCAGGGAAAGACTTTCCTCAGCATTCGCATAATAGCAAAGCACTTCCCTGACACCACCTTCATGTGATCCTCCAAAGAGAGCTTAATATCTATCATAATTCCCAAGTTTCTAGCCTGCTTTTTGGGATTAGGTGCCACACCAAGTTCATAAGGCCACCACTCCGCAGACCAGAGATCCACAACCTTCCCAAACAAGAGAATCCTCGTTTTATTGGAGTTTAACTGGAAGAGGTTCAGGCCCATCCACCTGGTGATTTTCAGCAAACAGGACTTAAACCTTGATCTGGCTATTGAGAGATCCTTCTCGATATGGACTATCACCTGAGTTTTGTCCGCATATGAGATCCCCTCGGAGCCACAGGAACTAATAGTGCCAGCCAGCGGATCCACGTAAATGTTGAACAAGGTGGGGCTTAAAATAGATTCCTGTGGAACCCCCATGTCCAACACCGTGGTCTGGGATACAAACATGTTCAATTGGACATATTGTGCTCTATTGATCAAAAAGCTTTGTAGCCAGGCCCAGGCCATACCTCCGACACCAATCTCCTGCAGCCTATCCAACAGGATGCTGTAGGAGATGGTGTCAAAGGCCGCCGACAAGTCCAGGAGCACCAGCACAGTAGGGGTACCCCTATCCAATGACATCCTTATGGTACCCGTGATTTCCGATAAGGCAGCGTCAGTGCTATGCCCTGCGCGGAAGCCCGATTGGGAGGGGTACACAAGGTTGTATTGCTCCAGATAACTTGTCAGTTGTTGATTAATCAGTGTTTCCATGACCTTAGAACAGCATGGAAGAAGAGAGATTGGCCTGTAGTTTTGCAGGTCTGCCGGGTCTGCCAACGCCTTCTTCAACAGAGATTTTATGTGTGCCCATTTCCATTTACTCGGAAATGTGGCATGACCAAAAAAATGTTACACACCTCTGTGGGTGGGGGGTATAAGACCGCCGCTAATTCAGACATGATATACGGCACAGCCGGATCTATTGGCGAACCTAATTTCGTCCGCAAAAGTACAGCCTCTACTTGCTCTATGGTGATAATTAGGAAGGAGTCCAACCTTTTGAGAGGAGAACGACCTATTCGATACCTCTCCTCCCGCCAGAGTACTATAGATTTTGTCAATCTTCTCCTTAAAGTAATGAGCTAGGTCATCACAAAGATCTTGCGAAGGGGGAAGTGGAGGGGCTAATTACTTTTGGATTGGTAAATTCCTTGAAAATCTTAAAGAGCTCATTGGAGGAGTTCTTTGCCTTCTCTATGCTCAGCCCTAGATTTTCTATTCTTGCTATGGGATTGAAGATTTTCCTTCCCGGTATAAGAATTGGCTTGGTAGTTTGGTTTGCCCTGTTCCCGTCATGCATTGGGACAGGAACAGACTAATTTGCATGTAGCCAGGTTCTGAGCTGGGATGGTGCAGTGAGCTAAAAAACGGTGATGGATCAAGCCCTGATCTTTGGACTGGGTAAGAGTGGTCTGCTTAATTCAGACACTCTGTTCATCACCACCCCCTTTTCTGAATCATTTTGTCCACCATAAGCGTGGAAGGGTATACTCAGATGTGAGTTCCTTCCTCATTGCACCATCAGGATTCAAGCAAGCCGGGCCGACGACGGCTGAAATGCCAGAAACCGGTCCCCGGTAGCTTGTTTCCTTCCCAGTATAAGAATTGGCTTGGTAGTTTGGTTTGCCCTGTTCCCATCATGCATTGGGACAGGAACATACTAATTTGCATGTAGCCAGGTTCTGAGCTGGGATGGTGCAGTGAGCTAAAAAACGGTGATGGATCAAGCCCTGATCTTTGGACTGTGTAAGAGTGGTCTGCTTAATTCAGACACTCTGTTCATCACCACCCCCTTTCCTGAATCATTTTGTCCACCATAAGCGTGGAAGGGTATACTCAGATGTGAGTCCCTTGCTCATTGCACCATCAGGATTCAAGCAAGCCGGGCCGACGATGGCTGAAATGCCAGAAACCGGTCCCCGGTAGCTTGTTTCCTTCCCAGTATAAGAATTGGCTTGGTAGTTTGGTTTGCCCTGTTCCCATCATGCATTGGGACAGGAACAGATAATTTGCATGTAGCCAGGTTTTGAGCTGGGATGGTGCAGTGAGCTAAAAAACGGTGATGGATCAAGCCCTAATCTTTGGACTGGGTAAGAGTGGTCTGCTTAATTCAGACACTCTGTTCATCACCACCCCCTTTTCTGAATCATTTTGTCCACCATAAGCGTGGAAGGGTATACTCAGATGTGAGTCCCTTGCTCATTGCACCATCAGGATTCAAGCAAGCCGGGCCGACGACGGCGGAAATGCCAGAAACCGGTCCCCAGTAGCTTGTTTCCTTCCCAGTATAAGAATTGGCTTGGTAGTTTGGTTTGCCCTGTTCCCATCATGCATTGGGACAGGAACAGACTAATTTGCATGTAGCCAGGTTCTGAGCTGGGATGGTGCAGTGAGCTAAAAAACGGTGATGGATCAAGCCCTGATCTTTTGACTGGGTAAGAGTGGTCTGCTTATTTCAGACACTCTGTTCATCACCACCCCCTTTTCTGAATCATGGGTTTGTAGTGCAGCATAATAATCTGCATTTTATATCAGAAGCAAGCGAGCTGGAAGTGCAGCTAGAACCCAGGTGCTGCTTATTAAATATTTAGAAGCCTACAGACCTAAATCGGGGGCTACAAACTTGGGCGACACCTGGGTTGGCGATTGCAAAGCAGAATATTGCTAAGAAATGGGGTTCCGGAATAGTACCCTCGAGAGCACAATGGGAAAATGACATGGATGCAGCAATGGTGGGAGAAAGAGCGGTGTATATCCATAGGGGCTGTCCAAAAAAATGGTCCAGAATATGGGGGAAATGGAATGAACATCATGGTAATCTATGTGAACCACTGCACAGACTATCCGACCCTGAAAACAGTCCATAATTTGGAAAGTTGGTGTATTGAACGTATAAAGGCCATGGATATAGAAAATGAGGAGGAGAAGGGAAAGGAATGATATTTTGCTATGTACTGTCTACGGGGAAAATCATATCCAAGCACACTATAACCAGAGACTACAGTTTAGGGGAGGGAACATTGTAGAGGAATTGAATATTTAATAACTGCTTTTATACTACACCTAATGATTCTGGACAAAGATGAATATGTAATTGTAAGATCCTGGTTGTTGATAAGAATGCAGCTGACACAGGATTGAGTTGAGAAGGAGCTCAGGTTTATTAGAGATAAAGGAGACACATCCAGATCTCCTCCAAGCTCAAAGTAATAACCACCACAGCTTGTAAAGATACATTCTAGTAACTGTGGTAACCACATAGAATTCATGACATCATACAGTGTGAATCAGAGAGTGAAGGATGCTACACATCTTCCCCCCATAAAAAAAAAAACTAAAGCAAAAGAAGAAGAAAACATTAATTGTAAAACAATAGATAAGCAACAATACAATCATCAAGAAACATAGTCTTTTAAATGAGAAGGTCTCTTGGTAGACCTGGAAGAATGTCGAAACACTCTAGGAACCTCATGATTGGCGTCAAGCCGGGAACCATCAACATCCGTCCTAAGTTCAAGAGCAGGAGGTTGATGATTACCAGATAAAACACAAATTCTATTTAAGTTCCATATTCTGTGGTCTAAGGTCCTCACGGCATTCTTAAAAACTTTTATTACTTTTATTGGTTCAGAGAATTTGATTTTATTACCAGGAAGTTTAACAACTACCATGTCACCAACCTTCACAGGCGTTGCTTTTACGGCATGCTTGGAATCAAAGTAGAGCTTCCTGTTGGAAGAGTTCAAAATCTCTTTCTCACGCCATTTAAGTCCATTATTTAAATCACCATCTTTGGAACAGCTAGCAATTTCATCACTCAAATCTCTCACCCATGTTGGTTCTAACAAAGTACAAGGGGACCTATCCCTAAAAAGGACAAAGGGTGATTTACCAGTGGAGGAGTGAGGAGTGAATCTATAATTCTCAACCTTTTTAAGAACTTGTTCTTTCCAATTGAGACCTGCCCCTTTAGCCCAAGAGATGGTTTCTTTGAGTACTTTGTTAAATCTCTCCACCATTCCATTGGTTTCTGGGTGATAAAGAGCAAATCTTTTATGATTTATACCACACCTGAGTAAGAAAGACTCCATTTCCCTGGAAACCAATTGAACCCCATTATCGGTGAGGATCGATTGTGGGAACCCTTCCCTTGCAAACAGGGTCTCTAAGAATCTTATAAACAGCTAGTTTCAATGTTTGATGTGAAGTGTATCTCAGGCCATCTGGAAAATAAATCCATTAATACGAAAATGAATATCTGCTGTCCATCAGTGTAAATGGGACCAAGTATATCAAATGAGACCTCTTTCCACGGCCCACCAGGGAGATCCCTAATGATCATAGGTTGTACTCTTACAACTTTGGATTTATCACTCAGGTTACAAACCACACAATCTCTAATGATACGCTCAATGTGCAAGTCCATGCCTGGCCACCAGTAGGATGAGCGAACCCTTCCCTTAGTTTTTGTCATACCAGAGTGTGACTCATGAGCCAGATCAATGATGTTTTTGCGTAGTTCAGAGGGAGGAACCAATCTAGTCCCACGAACCAAAAGATCATTACAAACAGCTAATTCATCTTTCACTCCCCAGAATTTCGCACACTCAGCACATCCCTGTTTCTTAGAATGCCAACCCTTCTCCAGGAGAGACATCACATCAGAGAGAACAGGATCAGATGATAACTTAGAACGCCACTCAGATTCATCAATGACCTCAACAGATACAGGGCAAACCTGATATTTATCTTCTTCACAGTCATCTTCTAAAGGTACGTCCTGTGAAATATCAACAAGCCTTGACAAGGTGTCAGCCACACAATTCTGAACACCTGGTATATATTTTATAGTGAAATCAAATTCTTGAAGTGCAATAACCCATCTGGTTATTCTGCTGGACACTAAATCAATACCCTTTTTTGCGAAAATCTCACACAGAGGCTTGTGATCAGTTTTGATTATGAACTTACTTCCCCACAAAAATGTCTTGAATTTTTTGACGGACCAAAACACAGCAAGAGCCTCCCGTTCAAAAACGGAATAACGAGTTTCAGGGTCCTTGAGACCACGTGAGGCAAACATAATGGTATCTAAGACTCCGTCATTCTCTTGTTGGAGAACAGAACCAAGTCCTTTGAGACTGGCATCAGTAGTAAGAATGGAAATCTTTTGAGGGTCAAAACTTCTAAGATTAGGAGCTTTCTCAAGACCCTTTTTTAACGTCTGAAATTCAGACTCACAAGTATCATTCCAAATGAATTCAGAACCCTTTTTCAACAGACTCCTTAAACCGACACACTGACTGGCAAAACCTTTAACAAACTTATTGTAATACTCTATCATACCAAAGAATTTCATCAATTCTTCTCTGGAAGAAGGAGGGGGCATCTTAACAATTGTATCCACCAAGTTGGCCTTAGGTGCAATGCCATCTTTTGAAATTGTGTGACCTAAATAATGAATTGATGAGACACCAAAATGACACTTGTCAATCTTGATGGTAAGGTTGGCCCTTTCAAGTCTACTAAGCACGTCAAACAGGATAGATTCATGCTCAACATCATTCTTTCCAAATACAAGAATGTCATCTTGGTACACACACACTTTCTCACAACCTTTAAGCACCTTCTCCATAATGCGCTGAAATACAGACGCCGCTGAAACAAGACCAAAGGGCATTCTGATGAATCTAAATGTCCCAAAGGGAGTAATAAAAGATGTAAGATTTCTTGAAGACTCTTCTAGCACAATCTGGTGGTAAGCAGAGGCCAAATCCAATGTGCTAAATATTTTTGCATTACCCACTTTAGTCAAAAGATCTGAGATGTTAGGAATAGGATATCTGTCACTGATAACACACTTATTTAACTGCCTCAAATCAATGCATAGACGCAAAGAACCATTGGGTTTGCGAGCGGCCACTACGGGCGCAATCCAATCAGTTCCTGTGACTTCCTCAATGATCCCTCCCAACTTTAATTTTTCCAATTCACTTATCATCTCATCCCTGAGGGAAATGGGAACAGGTCTAGGCTTGCAAGCATAGGGTTGAGAACCAGGTCTTAGAGGAATTTCAAGTTTGAAATCTTTGAGACACCCTAATTCATCTCTAAATACGTTAGGAAATTGCATTTTGATGCGTGACAACAATTCAACATTGGAATCAACTTGGACAGAATTAACAAGCTTATGGGATTGGGAGAACTGGGATCCAGCATTATGTGGAGATCACCCTGGTGAAACCAACTGATGATACTGTCACCTTTCTGCGAAACATAGTTCTTGCCAATAGTATAACGATTTTTGTACTTAATTCGTCCTGTAAAGCATCCCAAAAGAGGAATGAGTTTACCTCCATATGCTAGCGGGCGAATGTCAACTCTCGATAATTGAGTCTTGTTGGACAACTTACCCAAATAAAAATTTCTAGAAATAATCGTTATTTTGGCACCAGAGTCAAAAAGAGCGTCTGTTGACTCACCTTCAATTTCCAATAGTGTCAATAGGACACTTTCTAAGATCAGCTGTGGAAGTGACTTGGACAATAACCTGTCCACACACAAAATCTTCCTCTAAACATTCATCTTCAACAAATTTCACAGAAGTGGAAGGGGTTTTACTTTTGCACAAATTGGAAAAATGACCCTTCTTCTTACATTTTGAACAAACAGCATTTAATGCTGGACATTTCGTGTCATTGGCATAATGACCAATTTTGTCACACCTGAAACACTTAGGTACAAAGGATTTCTTTTTAGTTTTTGAAGGATTGGTCAACCCTGAAGATTTTTGTGAGTCAGCTACCGTATTTTTAACAACATGAAGAGAAGGTTGTTTGTCTTTATTCAAGGTATCTACGCACTTTAGGGAATGTTCAACTCTTTTGGCAAGTTGTAGGACCTCATCTAAAGATGGTTCATCTTTTAACCACAATTCATCTCGAACCTTTTCGATGTTACATCCAACCATGAACTGATCTCTAATTCTTTCGTCAATTGAGGTGGCGAATTTACAAGAGGAAGCTAATTTTCTTAATTGTGTGACATAACCCTCAACCGTTTCCCCTTCATTTTGTAACCTTTTAGCAAATTGATATCTTTCTAAAATCGTACTAACCTTGGGCAAATAATGATTGTCTAATTTTTTAATACAAATTTCAAACTCATTCAGACTTCTTTCTTCTTCAGCAGTAAGTTCCGCTAAATGGTCAAACACATCCTGGCCTTCTGACCCAAGACAATGGAGAAGGAGAGATGTCTTGCGTTCAGCACTCAAACTAACCCCACAAACTTTAGCGTAACGTTCAAAAACTTTTTTCCATTTTTGCCACTTAATCGGAGGGTCCCCAGGAGATGACAGAAAAAATGGGGCTGCAGTGACATTTTGCATGGTTGCTAATTCAATGAGGGATTAGGATAATTAAAGTGTTGTGACTAAAAGATTGTTACTTGGATAAGGAAAACAGCCTAGAAAAACAATCACTTTTGTTATACATATAAATTAATAAAAGGATAATAAAAGAAATGTTCATACAGTACAGTATAAGTGATAAACTTGCGATGAGAAGTTGTCCAGGAGGCTGTTTCACAAAGTGCTTCTGAGAGATATTGTCCAGGAGGCTGTTCCACAAGGTTTGAAAACGAGGTATTTTGAAGCACGAGGTGCTGTGACAATATAGTAAGAGTTGGCAAAGAAATAGTGTTAAACACAAAGTATTATGAAGCAAAACTACTCAGTATCAACACGACGAAATGTTGTTATGTGTAAATAAAGAATTTAGTAGAGCGTGTTGAGATCGAGTTGTCAAGGAAACAAGGAAATGCGAAGAAAATTAAAAATGGCTGCCAATGATGTCAGACGTTGCGTCTGGCAGCGTCACCTGTCAGAATCAACGTTGCGTTGAGACGCGTAGTTGTGCGAGTCCTTCGGAAAACGGAGAAGCTGCACTACCTGAAGTCATGGAAACCAGAAGCTGCACGTTCCAAGTGATGACACGGAGCAAATAATGAAAAGGGTGAGTGATGGCTTTCACGCGCGAACACTCACAAGCTTTGTTTATCTTTAAACAGTCACTGCAAGCATTAGGTTTCTACGTTGATGAAGGCAAAGATTTGTTTACTTTTAAGTACGGAGCTTTACCGTTTCACTTGGCATCACCACGCTCACTGTTGATGAAGGCAAAGATTTGTTTACTTTCCAATACGGAGCTTTACCGTTTCACTTGGCATTAACACGCTAATCGAAAATGAATCACTTTTGTCTCACAGCTCGACAGAAAAGTCAAGTTAGTTTTAAAGTTTAATGAAAGTAACATTAAGAGGAAAGTTCCAACGTAGTGAGAGTAGAATTTTAAACAGTTGTTGAAAAGCTTCTTTTAAGATTAAAGTCAAAACATAAATGGTTGAAAAACCAATTGAAGCAGCGGTTGGTGCAATTAGAGTGCAGTTTAAAGGAATTCTCCGCTGATGTAATGATAAGTGTCAAAAAGACACAAAGCTCAATTACAAGGGTATTAAATTAATACTGAAAACAGCCGCTGGTGCAATCAAAGCACTATTAATATTAACAGCCGCTGGTGCAATCATAAGCACATAATAAAGAGAAAATGGTACCTTGAAATTGAAGAAAAGTATTTTGTTGAGATAGTTGAGTCTCCCTTCTCTTCAGCTGCCGACTACGCCAATGTAAGATCCTGGTTGTTGATAAGAATGCAGCTGACACAGGATTGAGTTGAGAAGGAGCTCAGGTTTATTGGAGATAAAGGAGACACATCCAGATCTCATCCAAGCTCAAAGTAATAACCACCACAGCTTGTAAAGATACATTCTAGTAACTGTGGTAACCACATAGAATTCATGACATCATACAGTGTGAATCAGAGAGTGAAGGATGCTACACAAATGTATTGAGATGTTTATAATGTAGAAGAATAATATGTGTACTTGCTTGATGGAAATTGACTGATAATTGCACTGTTCAGAAGGCAAAAAGTCAATAAAATTGTTTTAAAAAATAATATTAATAATAATAATAATCTGCATTTTCATTGCATAGTGCAGCGCCTTTGAGCCAATCACTCACCCTGGGGATAGGGCCCCACAAACAGGAGCAAGGAGTATCAAGAGGGTTATCAGTCACCTAACAGTTGGTACTACCGCAACAGGAGCCCTAAGCGAGTGAATTCCATATTAGTAGAAGTAACATCATTAAGCATCTGGAGGACTTCAGCCCGAAGGTCTTCGAGAGCTGGGCAACTCCAGGTTACATGAAGAAAGTTTACCAGGCCAGTCAGACATCCAGAATACCTGGAAAGGTGTGCCAGATCTATGGTGTGCTGCAATTTAGATGTGTAATACAGCTTCTTCAGGAAGAGGATGTGTATGAGCTTGTGTCTATAGCTGATTCATTTATGTTTTGTCTGCTCGCAAAGGTATCTCCAAACCTTTGAGTGAGAAAGTTATGTCAAGGTCAGTTTCCCATCAGGCCCAGAGTTCATGGTCAAGAAGGGGCAAGAACTCTCCATATTGTTTATATTGCTCTGATTCCCAGCCTTTCTCAGGGGGCCTATAAGCATTTGTGCCAGCGGGTCAAATTTCTCAGGTTCTGAAGGATGGGAATTCCAGCTCGCCATCGCAGGCGGTCAAAGTCTGTTATAGGAGAACACCTCTATCGCATGGGTCTCACCCAGGTCACGAAACTGCTCCAGAGTAGGGAATCGGCAATGAAAGTTAACTCAGGGGATTATATTAGAGACCTCCTCATTCTCCTAGCCACAGACTATATAACCCAGTCCATGCACTTGACTACTTCCATTAGCCAACGAGACCTAGTCTGCTTGTTAATGAGAATAATGTCTGGTGATCCAGTCTCAATGTAGTGTTGCTCAAATGGTACACACAGGTCTCTGGACTGGGGATCACTCCAATAGATAACAAAGAGGGATTGCACAGAAAAAATGTCATGCAAGGTCCAGTAGTGTGAACCACCCTGAATGTCTGAATCAGCAGTAGCCAGCTCAGGCAAGAGTGCTAACGACCACAGCCTAGAACAACCATGAGGCTGAGGCATGATTGCAATGTCAACAAAGAGATACATGAATTTAGGGAGCACTAACATCTTAATAAGCAACATGAAAGCCAGCCGTGGAGAGGCATCAGGATCCAGCAGTCAACCTGCGGTTCAGTTATCTCTGATAATGTGCTCATAATCTCCAATAAGAGTAATGCCCTTCCAGTTCTCCTGCCATTCCAGTTGAATCACAAAGATAGTATTTTTGATGGAGTTGATGAGGTGGAAGACTTCAGATTTACTTCAATTAATGTGAAGGCCAGGGAAGCCCCCAAACATGTTATATCGCTTATGATGGGAATGAGGTACATATTGGGATTTTTTGCAAATAATAAAATGTCATAAGCGTATAGTGACAAGAAGTCATTTTGAGAATGGAAAGCGATCCCCTTGTGACTGTGCTGTTTTCAGTGAGCACACTACTGGGTTGATAGCAACAGCAAAAAGGATAAGGGAAAGGGGCTATCCCAGCCTCGTACCACTACTGACTCTGAATGTCTCAGATGTATATCCGTTGATGTAACTTGGGCAACAGGGTCAGTTTATAATAGTCCAATCATACGCGCACAGTAATTACCAAGTCCCACCCTATGAAGAACTGATGGTAGAAAGGCCACTCAAAGATCAAAAGCTTTCTTGGTGTCAAGAAACACTGCATGGATTTCAGGGCGCATATGATGTACCAGAGTGAAGAATGTGGCCAAGTCATTAGAGGTGGCTCTGCAAGGGACTAAGCCTGCCAGAGCAGGAAACACTAAGGTACACATTAGTGGCCTCAACTAATTGGGGAGGAAGAGGGCAAGTATTTTATTATCTAAATTCAATAAGGAAAATGGTTTGTATAATTTGGTATCTGTAGGATCTTTGCTTGGTTTTAAAAATCAAGGAAATCAAAGCCTCCTGGAAGTGGGGGCACAGAGCTCCAAAAAACAGGATGCTAATTACTCTCTAAATGCTTTTTAAAATTCACTAGGAAGGCCATCAGTACCAGGGGCCTTCTAATTAGCAAGTCCATTTATGGCTGGTCTAATTTCATCAAGAGCAATGGGCTCTTGCATTTATTCTCAAAGGTAAGCTCAATGTCCTCCAGATAGGCCTTGATTTGATCCATAATGTTGCCTTGTCACGAAGCATATAAATCAGAATAATAGGTCAGCCATGTCTCTAGAAATTGATCCATTATTAGTAAAGGTTGGGCAAGTGTGAGAGTGAGCAATTGTATACTCATTTTCAGCTGTGCTCTATTATGGAGCAATGTCAGAGTTCTGCAATGAATACCCAGACTCATGCATTTTTGCCCAGGACAGCAACCTCATGCTCAGAGGCTTCTTTAAATTGTACATATAGTTAGCTAAATTCATTAAGGACATCTTCAGTAAGAGCAGCCATTAATTGAAGTTCCATAGCAGCAAGAGCTTTTTCAAGTCGATCCAATTTGACACAGATCAATCTCAAAACATCTGATTGTTTGCCTATTCAGATGCCTCTAATGTAGAACTTAAAGGTCTCCCAGATGGTGGCAAACTTGGGCATTGAGACCAAGTTCTTAAATCGCTAAAGCAATATCTGCATGAAAAAGCGAGTTGCACAGCCTGGCAGAAGGAAAATACCAGGGGCTCGGGCAATAAAGAGGATCAGGTAATGCTACTGTTAATTGCACTGGTGAGTGGTCAGATAGCAAGCAGGGCAGATAGTACATTGACTGCATCTAAAGTAGGAGCTTCCCAGACTACTGCAAATAATTAATTTGGGAATAATTGGTTTGTGCCAACAGGTAGAATGAATAGGCAGGCTCATTATTTTGGATATCCTGCCAGGAAACTACCGGTACATCAAATCCCAGGATCTGTTTAATTGTGGCCACCGCATTGGGGTTAATAAGTCTGCGAGGATTAGTAGTATCAAGATGAGGTTTCAGGACAAGGTTAAAATCCCTGCCCCAGAAAATATGATGAGCATCGCTGAGGCAACGACGTTGCAAAAATGTTTCAAAGAAGTCTGGGGAAAATGTGTGTGAATCATAGGAAGCTTTAATGGTGATATGGCAGTCCTGAAGGCTCCTGAGATGCAAACATACAGAACTTCAGAATTGGCAAAAATATAACAAGGCTTAGAGCACAGTGTCCAGCAGATCAACCACTGAGCATATGAGCTGATAGAGGCAAAATAGTTTGTGTCAGCAAAGGTAGGGGAACTGGGTGAGCCAACATGGGTCTTTTGGAGGATAGCAACCTTTTTTATGGTTGCAAAATCCAGGTCATGAATATAACACCACATCCTATTTGGCAAGCGATTAGAATGCTCCACCTCAGAATTATATCTTCAGAGATGTAGTGACGCTTTCTGACAAGAAACCTCGAATTTGCATAAATACATTCTACAATGGCCAAACAGATATTACTAACAATTAATCCAGGGATCATAATACACCCACCCACACTGAACACCCAATATGCTATTAACAAGCCCTACATAAAACCTTCATCCAACCAGAGAGTGAATTACGTAGAGGATGTGATTTGGTATCAACCTCCCTAGCCCAGGGGTAGTGGGCTCTAGGCCAGAAAATCAGAAGTAACACTTGATATGTAGCCTAGTAGAAGCAATATAAAGTACTCCTGAATTTAACACAAGAACCACCAAAAGGAAATATTAATGAGTGCGTTACAAAGGGGGACAATTAAACAAGTTACAAAATATAATGCCTATGTTGGAGCCCCTGCAAGCAGTGACAAATGAATGAGCTGTAAACAAAATAGTAAGAAATTATAAACAATCTTTGAGAGAATCATTCCCCACGCTTGGAAGTGGCCCTAGCTGTGGCGAGGGTGTTATCATGCTGCAGTCTCCTGGGGATAGAGCCTTCTTGAGTTTAATCTTGGCAACCCTCATAGCATCCTAAGGAGAAGAGAAGAAAAGAGATCTTCATGGTGTATCCTCAGTTTAGCAGGGCAGAGCATGGCATAGTGATGTTCTTCAAGCACAAGAGCTTTTTTTATTTTGGCAAATCCACGCCTGGCCTCCTGAACAAGTAGATAGAGAACATCCTTCCATGATGTTCCAGCCAGCCTGCCTAATGAGCCACTCATACCTGTAATTAAAAGACAGGAAACAAAGAGGCATGCCAAAGAGGCCTGGTGGGGCTCTGGTGGGGTGCTGGTCCCATGAATCTGTGCATATTTTGACTGCAGAGAGAAATGATAAAATGTGCCTGCCGAGCATCTCCCTCAACAATAACTTAAAAAAGAGCCGTCCCATGTCTGGTGACTCCACAATACTCTTGATGTGCAAGCTGTTAAGCCTTGAGAATTCCTCTAGGTCATCATTCCTAGCCACCACTCTGGCCATGTCTTTGAACAGAAAAGTGTCCTTCAGCCCTTCAGAACCATACTTGATGGTGGAGGTCCTGCCTTCTGCCTCACACAGTTAATCATCGGCTTTGTCTTATGTGTAATTCATATGGTCAAGGCAGTTTGTGACCAAGTTTTCTGCCTATTTGCCGCAGGCTGGTCTGGTTGCCAGGTAGAATTCTGTGCATCTCACTGTCCCCTCCAGGAGCTCCAACCTCCTTCTCAGAGGCCAGGAGTGGGCATCTGTAGTCATTTCAGAGGTGGGTCTAGCAGCCTGTGTAGAGACTAGTGTCGATCGGGATACTTGACCTCTAAGGGTCTACTTTCCTCATTTTGGCGTGCCGAGTTGCTGACTAAGCATGCAGTCCAGGGAGCAAGTGGCAGTAGGGAATTGACTGTGCCAGACTCCATGGGACTGAAACTGAAAGTGCCACTGAACAGTGATCAGACTGTCAAGTAGACAGGCACAGGTTAGGTAGTCTAAAGTGCCTGTCTGGAGAATTCACACAAGTCAATGGAATTATGCACGGGGGCACAGGCATTTCAAACCAGGCGGGGCATAGTCTATAGGAACATGGAATCAAGCATAGAAGGGGCCCTCCACTGAGAGCAGCAATTCTGGTAGCAAATAGCCCAACACCCTCCCAATAACAAACAAGGAGCGATCGTGGGAGCTACTAGTCGAGTCCTAAGGTCAATTCTATAGCAGGACTTATCAGCAATGCTCGCCTGTACTGCCCACACCACTTATGCTCATGATTTGAAGAGCTGGTGCTTCAATCTGAGTACGACTACAGAAGCAAAATTCCCCAAGGAGCACAGCTGGCTCCAGGGATGCAGAGGACAAGAGTACTTTTAGGTTGGGATAGAGCTGGCATCCTTTCCTTAGACGGTCTGCTGATCAACTGCAGCAGCACCAGCCAAAATGGCGTAGAGTGTTTAAAATGACAGGCTTACAGCCGAGCCTGTCACTAGTCGATCAACACAGCACAACAGTCCCGGGCCATGGTTGGAGCCAGGGGTTGTACATTGTATAGGTGGGCAGAAGCAAGTGAGTGCTCACACTTCCAAGCCACTCTTGGTACAGACACTCTGGAGCACACCTAAGGCAGATGGGATGACGCCATAAGACAGGATGCAGGTGCAGGCCGCAGAACAGTCCAGGTGGCAGAACAAAGAAGCTCATCAGTAGGCGCTAGATAAATGCACACTCCTCCTTGAGTGCAATCAAGGATTAGAAAGTCGGTCTGTATGAGTATGTGCCAGAAAAGGATTGGGTTCTGGTAGGTCGTATGCAAAGGTGTTGCATACTCTCTCTGCCATCTTGGTCAGTGGTCGGTCACACCCTCTTGCAGTCATTACTTTATCACTGAATGGAATTCTGATGCATAGACTTTACCTACATTGAGTGGTTATCATGGGCATCTCAGAGCCACTTAGATTGTTCAGGCAATTTATATGGAGAACAGAATTTATGTTGGGAACCATTATTGGATGCCTTTCATGTACTGGAGTCATATTAGGAGAAAAAGAGTTGTTGGTGTCAGGTTGAGCAGTGACCAATGTTTGTTGGCACGTGTAGAATTCAGGTATAGAAGTAATGTAATTCTCACCAATGGGGAGCCATGCCGGGCAAATTTATCCCTTGCATTATCTGCATAAAGCCCTAATAAGGCTTTGGTTGTGAGATCATCAATGTACCATCCTTTTCGTGGGGCACACAGGCAATCAGAGGTTCCTGGCCAACCCACGTTATAAGTATTGGCATTCACCAGTGATTCCCTTGTATCACTATACTGTTGTACTCAAACTAAATAAACAAGAGCTCTTTTTTCAGACTAGAATTACTCGCTTGAACGGTCAAGGAAGTGATCAGGAATAGCATGACACTATAGATAATACTTAATAACTTGAGTAACTTTAATTTCTACAATATTCCATTAATTTGTATTTGACATGGAACCCAATAGCCTATTTGTATTCTCTGGGGGACTTATTGCGTCAACTTGGGATTTTTATGAAGGGTCAGGGATATCATGAATCATGTTTGAGAGAAGACTATTTTCACATGCAGGTCCTATAGAGTTTTGGAAGGTGCTCCAGAAGCTAAAATGAGAGCATATTTTCTGTAAATTCACATTATCTTTCTCAGTCACGTGAGAATGAAGTCTGACATTCTCAGTAAAAC
The DNA here is from genome assembly GCF_964263255.1 of Lissotriton vulgaris. Lineage (NCBI taxonomy): Eukaryota > Metazoa > Chordata > Amphibia > Caudata > Salamandridae > Lissotriton > Lissotriton vulgaris. The sequence goes on from NC_141694.1 coordinate 507,614,232, forward strand.
ATTTATATCCAACAAGGGCAGAGACTGTCACTTGATTACTTTGTGTTCTACTGCAGCTTCCCAGAGTGTTCTAAAGAACCACTAGAGCCCTAACAGCCTTACTTATGACAAAGGTATGGCCCACCTGAAGCCATCTAGATTGGAATAAACTGGTAACACTTAAAACATTTAATTTAAAAAGGAACAAAATGATGGGGTTCATTTTGTCATAGAAATTATGGTTAGTGCTGTGGAAAGAAACATTACTGCATGTTTCAAGTGTGAACTCAAATATCTTCCTGTTATATTTCAAGAGGAGCAGCCTGTCACTTGATGCCTTTGTGTTCTACTGCAGCTTCCCAGAGTGTTCTAAAGAACAACTAGAGAGATAACAGTCTTACTTATGACACAATTATGGCACACTTTAAGCCATCTTGATTGGAATAAACTGGTAACACTTGAAACATTTAATTTAAAAAGGAACAAAATGAGGGGGTTCATTTTGCCATAGATCTTATAGCTAATGCTGCAGAAAAAAATGTAGGCATGTTTTAAGTGAGATTTCAAATCCTCTTCTATTTCATTAGAAAATTATGACATGCAGACTGAAACAATCACTTTCAATACCAGCAGTAGACTTCCAGTTAATTCCCTGGTGAGCAGTAGCTTTCCTACAGTGATCTACTGAACAACTAGAGTGCTAACATTCTGAATTTATGGCAAATGTGTGACACATCTGAATGCCTTCTTGATGGAAACAAAGTAAAACACTGAAAGCATTTCTTACTGAGGAGACTGCAGTCAATGAGGAAATTAGGAAACTTCATAACAAATAAGTCTCCCAAGATGCTCATCAGAGAAAAAAGCCCAAATCTAGCACAAATATCACCCAGATGTAGCCCACATATAGCCAATGACATAAGTGTGCAAAACACTTTTTATTTTTAGTTTTTCTGCAGTTTTATATAGTGCAGACTGGTCAGGTATTGGAGCGTTACATCTTACTTGGACCCCTTATTGCGTATTTTGCACGAAGTACATGAGATTGAACCTGAAGTTGCTCTGAACCGGGCTTTGCAACACCCGTTTTTACCTACTGGTTTTAATTAATTCTCACTATATTGTATTAGGAAAGAGGATTTACTGTTTTTATGTACACTTCTATGATATATGTTTCTAAACCAGATCGAATAAAGTGTAATTAATTCTATGGCAGGGTGAAGGCGAGGATTATTGCATATCTTTCCTCACTTTATTTGCATACCAGTTCAAAGAAAACGTAACACAACAATCATAAAACAAAAGACTGCACAACCCATGAACCATTAGGGGGGTAGTCTCCAAGGCAACTATAGTCCAATCATATCACAGTCCAACGAATAAAATATTGTGACGTCCCTTCCGCTTCCTCTTTCTTCACTGCTCGTCAGTAAAGTACATTCCTTACATTCTTGGCTTAATCTGACGTTGTTGCTGTTTGTATAGCGGTTTCTGGTGCACGTTATTAGCATTATTGCCTTGGTATTGTTTCATATTCCCTGCGCAGCAGGCTCTTGCCCAGGCCCGTTCTCCCCCTCGCAGTTTCTCCCGCTGTGCGCTCTGCGCACGGTGAGATCCTGTCAGGCGTGTCTGGTCCAAGCGAGGCAGCTCCATCGAGCGCTCCCACTGGTTTTTACGCGCGTTTGGGAATACTGTCACTCCTTTAGTGTCTGCTTGATTCCCGACCAACCCTCGCCTAATTTTGACAGCGCTCCGCAGTGATTTCCCCACATGGCCATGTTAGTGACCACCGCCAACTGGTGGTGGTAATTGCTATTTCTAGGGTGCTGGCTCCTCTTAGGGATCAGGTTAATAAGCTGGCAAAAAGCATCCCTGGGGTGTTCAGTGACCCAGATTTGGAGGTGGCGGGTCCCAGTAGCTTCCAGATGGGGAATAAAAGGGCTGTTAAGCATAATGCAGGGCAATTGGAAGGATTTTATAGACTTACGGAGACCTTCCTCAAGAGTGTGCGAATGCTAAAACATGCACCCTGCCGGGAGGAGGAGCCTGAAGAAAATTGCGACGCTGTCACCACTGTTGTAGACCCCAACGGTGGGTTTTCCTTAGAGGGAGAGGGTGTATCGGAGGACGATTTCTCCTCCGATGAGGATATGGACTCTGGGCATCCCTGGCGTTCAGAGTCGCACTCCTCTCAGTCCCCGGTTGGGAACGGGGTCTACTTGTACATGTTCGAGCCTACCCAAATTGACCATCCTAGGTCAGCGGAGTGGACCCCTGATGCCAAAGTGGCAGTGTATGTGGTGGGGAAAATCCATCAACCCCTTGAAAGGGATGTCAGGAATAGGATGAGGGGAGAATGCCCCAGGCCCTCACTGAAGGGGAAGGTGGCACATATGCCTGAAATTAATGAGAAACTATGTACCTTTATCTCCAAGTATATGAGGGATCCCAAGAAGGGAATTGATGGGTCTTGGATGTGGTAGGGTCCTTGACCCAAATTAGTCAATTGGCGTAGTGTTCAAAAGAGTCAGGATCCCCTTTGTCCACAGATATTGTGGCTGGTTGGGCGCACTACCCTAAACCCTAAAACACAACCACCTCCACTAGCCAAACACCACTGCACTACGCTAAACCCCAAATCTACCCCAAGCACAACACCCTACACTACACACACATCACTGCACTACCCTAAACCCTAAAACATGACCCCAGCACGACCCCTTCACTACACAAACAACACTGCACTGCCTTAAAGCCTAAAACACTATCCACAGCACGATCCTCTACACTATACAAACACCACTGCACTACCCTAAACCCTAAAACACTAACCCCAGCACGACCCCCTTCACTACCCAAAAATAACTACACTACCCTAAACCCAAAAACACTACCCCCAGCTTAACCCCCTACACTACCCAAACACCACTGCAAGACCCTAAACCCTAACACGACCCACTACATTACACAAACACCACTGCACTACCCTAAACCCTAAAACAATAGAACCAGCATGACCCCCTACCGTACACAAACGCCACTGCACTACCATAAACCCTAACACACTACCCCCTACACTACACAAACACCACTGCACTACCCTAAACCCTAAAACACTACCCCCAGCATTACCCCCTACACTACACAAACATCACTGCACTACCGTAAACCCAAAACACTACCCCAGCACCACCCCCTATACTACCAAAACACCACTGCACTACCCTAAACCCTAAAACACTACACACAGCATGACCCTCTACTCTACACATACACCACTGCACTACCTTAAACCCTAAAACACTACCCCAGCACGACTCCCTACACTACCCAAACACCACTGCACTTCACTAAACCCTAATACCACCCCAGCATGACCTCACACACTACACAAACACCAGTGCACTACCCTAAAACACTACCCCAGCACGAACCCCTACACTACCCAAACACCACAGCACTACCCTAAACCCTGAAACACTAATCCCAGCATGAACCTCTACACCACCCAAACACCACTGCACTACCCTATACCATAAAACACAACCCCCTACACTACACAAAAAGACTGCACTACAAACTAAACCCTAAAACACTACCCACAGCATGACTCCCTACACTACACAAACACCACTGCACTACCCTAAACCCTAAAACACTACCACCAGCTTGACCTCCTATACTACTCAAACACCACTGCACTACCCTAAACCCTAAAACACAACTCCAGCATGACCCCCTACACTATCCATACACCACTGCACTACCCTAAACCCTAAAACACTACCCCTAGCACAACCTCCTACACTACTGCACTACCCTAAACCCTAAAACACTACCCCAGCATGACCCCCTACACCACCCAAACACCACTGCACTACCCTAAACCCTAAAACACTACTCCCAGCATGATCCCCTACACTACCAAAACACCACTGCACTACCCTAAACCCTAGAAAAGAAACCCCCAACTCATGCCCAATCCCCCTTACCTCTCACTCCTCATGGTTCCTCTCTCCTCGTAGTTCCTGCTTCATGTCATCTTTGAGGGGCGGTGCACGTCGTTGTGAGGAAACGGAACAGCCTCTGTTTTCTTACAACGACGTGGATCGTCTACATGATTTTTGAACGCATGGTCATTTACCATACATACCTTTACAACTAAATTTGTTGTAAAGGCATGAATGGTAAAAATATGCGTAGTAATGACTTCACGATGTACAACGCATGCGTGGTAATGCATGCATTGTAATGGTATCACGAAGTCAAAAAGTCGTTATAACAGCTGTTGACTGATCGAAGCTGGCACCTGTTCTTCAGTGAGACGTTTATTTGATTAATTAGGAGGAAGGAATGTGTTTTTTTTACCCAAAAGTGCATTCCCGGCTGTTGTATTGTGCAAGTGTCCGCGTGGCATGGTTTCTCTTCCCGTGAGAGAGTGGAAGAGTCTGTTTGGATCTAAAGGAGTTCTGTTGTTGGACGGGCCAGTGCGACACATCATCAGAAAACATAGCTAATGGAAAGCGTCCTCCCTGTAGTGTGGAGCAGTGCCATGAGAGGTCAACGAGTGTGCGTCCCACCATAGTATGACCATACCACGTGACCCATGTGCTGCCTCCAGGGTACCGGAGGCAGAAGCGGCATAGCAGGACCTCTTGAAGATCGTTGTAGCACTAATTCTACATTTTGGTACTAGGGCATTTTAACTTCGTTGCTCCTCCCAGATACAAAGAGAAGACACTGTGTTATTCAGTGTCCTCGTTACCTTTTTTGTGGGTTGTGGTGCTTGTCACTTCGCTGCGCAGCCAGTGCACACAAATGGGCATCCGTGTGCCATCTGCAGGGCCTCTGGCCCTCGGATCACTGGTTTCGGTCTCTGGAGTGGCAACATAAACAGTTGCTCCTACAGGACTAGCCTGAACACTAAGGTGAATATCCCCTACACCAGCATTCCATGGAAATTCTTTCCTAGCTCTCCCACGTCTACAAGGACATCATAATAGCACGGCTCCGCTTGCGACACCATATGATGTCATTGGAGCCATAAGAGGACCTCATCGGCGTGCTGACATCAGTTCCACCCATTTTGTCCGTGCCACCGAGGCAAACAGGCAGACCGAGACATTTTCACATGTATGCATAACATAATAAATATATATATATTCACAGAAAAAACCATAGGTTTCAGGCACGTTATACTTAGCAAAGGCATTTAAAAAAACCTTAGAAATTCACTGAAAAAACCATAGGTTTAATGCATAATATAGTTAGAAATTAGCATTTAAAAAAACCTTAGAAATTAAAATCATGTCATTTGAGATGTCATCAGTAATGTCATGAGTGATGTCACTGACCATGTCATGAGTGATGTAATATGTGACGTCATCAGCAGTGCATTGCAGGTGCGCGAGTTATAGTTAGCAGAACTAACTATAACGGGGGGATTTCTATGGTTTTGTATGAGTGAAATGTCCAACTAACTATAACGCCCCTGAAATTTATGGATTTTTCAGTGATATATATAAACTTATATTAAAAAGTAGCAAAGTATATAGTCTACATCAAGAATAATACCTACATTCAACAACTTCGAAAATGACATACAGTAAAAAGAGGAAACTCTGGAATCTTTTCTCATAAAACCATAACAGAAAAAATTTGCACATTTCAACAACTACCTAACCAACTAAGTAAAACTTATATTTACACTTAAATATAATTGTTATCAAATGTATAACATTTTAAAATAATTAGTAAAATACTATTCAATATCTAACTTTTTACATAGACTTCCTGAAAGAAAAACACGAGCCTGGAAAACGCAATAAACTGCCTGAAATAACAACTATCAAAAACCTCAAAAAGTTATCAGAAAATAAGTGTAAATAAATTAATACAAAATTATAAACTCACCCAAATAGTCAGCAAAAACAAAGCAAATAACCTCAATGTCTACAAACAACAGCAAATTTAAATTCAAAGTGAAACCTATGATTTTTTTATCTAACAGAAAAGATAGCACATGCTCCACTAAGAACACCCCAACACAAAAGCTGCTAAATTATGAGAAACATCAATACCCAACATACCTGTAAGTATACATTATAGGAGTGACTACCTAATGTAAACTTTAATAATAAATATACAAACGTTGAAATAGATATATTGATACTATTACACTACTTTCAGATACAATGACAGAGATGCCAGAGTATATTACTTTGAGGAAAGAAAAGCAGTTACTAAATTACAGTTACAGTTATTTGTCTGTAGGCTATACCTACAGCCAAATAATTGTATCAACAGAAACTGTAAAATAGAAATGAAGTAAATATTATTCTAATGTATGCTATGGGAGGGCAATTTACAAAAGATGATGTTATAGCTCGTGTAAAAGAGCACAACCCCCCCTCCCAATGTAACATAAATAAAAGTAAAAGAGAGATTGGGGGATATAAGAGAAGCAAGCACTTGCTCCCAGCAACCCACAAGCTAAATCCTTCAAGATATATTACCTAAAGTCCCAGAACACACAACAGACCAACTACCACCTGTTCCAACTTAAAAATATTTAATTGCACAAACTAAAGGAGCCACCAGCGATAGACTATCTGCCTCTAGAAGATGCCCAGACATACAGATGCCTGACCACTTAACAATGACACATAGGGCCTGATTAGGATGTCAGACGGTTGGGCCATTGGCCGCTATTTTGACGGTCAGAAGACCACCCAACAAGCTTCCAGTGGTTTGGCTGACATATTTGTATTTGACCACTGGGCTTGTGGTAAGACAGTCATTGGCATCACAGCGGGGGCATGCTGCGGCCATGGAAAAGGGCTACAGTACATGCTGCCACTATGCTGCACCTATTCCATGTCTGTGCACCGTGTGCTATGAACCATGTTGTGCATGGCTCACGGTACATGGAGGTAAGTGGGGGCTCTAAATGTGTCCCCAAGGACACTCTACATTGGTCTACGAAGGCATGGGTTTCTGTTTTGGGTCCCTAATACCTTCCTGACAACTTTTCATGGCGGGGTTCAAGCCATGAAAATGTGTCTCAGAAAGGGATATTGTAATCCCAACGGCAGTGCCTGACTCGGCACCGCCGCCAATCTGGAACACTCCTCTGACCCCCACACCATCTATGATACTGGCGGAGTCTGTGGTGTTGCGACCGAAAGCTCTGGGTCCGAACACCACTATCAGACAGAAGGTTTGTCCAAAGGGCTCCGCCGCCACCCTAATCAGGCATATAATGAGGAACTTTTACTCTTACATGATGACCTAAATAACAAAAAACAAATCCAAATATTCTTTACAGCAGATAACTTACAAAACCTGCAGCAATGTGAAATGTAGATAATGGATGTGACCTTCAAAATGTGTTCCAAACCCTTCACTCAGATATACACCAAACATACATGGTGAATATCAAAACACAAATATCCCTTTTATATATGCTCTACTACCAAAAAAAAACAAAGTAGCGCCTCAACCATACCAAACATAAAACAAATATTTAATGCCCCTAAAAAATAATCATAAACTTTGAGGAAGCCATGATTCAACCAATACTAAACACTTACACTCATACAGCCATACAAGTTGTTACCATCATTTCGATCAAAGTATATGGAGGCACCTGCAAAAATTTAGAATATTTTACAAACAGCCAATTTGCCTTTGAAATAAATGAAATTATAGCACTAGCCTTTGTCTCTGTCACAGAGGTACCCAACCACTACAGTTCCCTAATAGAAACACTTTTCGACCAACAAAATGAAGACAAATGTGTCCCGCTCATGGACTATTTTGAAGATGCTTGGGTTGGGAGATTGCATCGCTCAGGACACAGACACCAACCAAAATTGTAAATACCATGGTGGAATGTCTATGACATCACCTTGGCACAGGAAACCAAAACAAACAACGCAGTAGAAGAATGGCACAATGCCTTCCATCAAATGTATAGAATCATTACAAAAAGAGCAAAGCTACCAACAACTAAGAATTGAGCTATATGGTAGCCAAGTGTACCATTAACATTGCAAACAAACCAAATGAATCTATGGTATGCTACCATTAAAAGTAAAACTCGTCATAAATAACAACGAAGTAGATTACTTTGAGATGATAGCCAAAAAGCATATTACCAAATAAATAGTAACCTACAAAAGACCAAGAAGGAAAGAAAAAAAACCTCAATCCACCACATAAATGAATTACAACACATAAACCAAACAATTCCACAAAACAATCACACAATATCTACACAACCATTATAAAAATATATTTCCCATCAAAAGAAAATCAAGTACCTCAATTCTACTGTTCGGTAGCTGCAGATCTATCTCATTATCCACATAATAAGAAAATTAGTAATCCACAAAAAATAGAAAAATATTGTCAAAACAGGCCAAAAATAAAAAGGAAAAATTAGATGAATCAAACACAAATCCCTTAAAGCCATCCAAAGTATGCTGGAACCATGAAAAAGAAATGCTCCATAAAAAATTAAAAAAGGCTATTAAATAAAAAAACAATGGCTTATAATAAACAAAAAATGATTTCCTTAACCCGTTAAGCGCGCCGCAAATTCCGCCCCAGTGCGGACGTTCCACAGAATCGGATAAAATATATATCATTAAAATGTCAAAATATAAAATAAATAAACTTTTAAAACTGAAATAAAATGCAAAAAATGTGTGACTTCTTTATTATACAAAGAAATGTAATTAATATTAATGCTGTTTAAAAACATAGAACTATGTTTTTATTATATTACTAATGAACAACAATACTAATAAAATGACAAAAAATATTTCTACTACATATAAAAAAAAATCAGAATTAAAATTCGGGGCAGAGATCTAGCAACAATGAGGGAAAGCTCTTCAGGTAAAAGGCTTTTCAAAAAGAAGGTTGTCCGTATTGATTAACGGCTTCAATAGCACACCGATAGTGATCCAACGGTTACATAGCTCCACCCACAAGCCATATGAATATAGAAATTTTGCTTCCATTGCAACTTTTTAAGGGGATTCCTCTGCAATACACAATTGTCCTGATGATGGTCAACAAAGACTGAAACATCGACCTCTTCATCATCTCACAAGAACTTTATGTTCTTAAGAGCAACTTTTGTTCATCATTGGTTTTAGTTGCTTTTTTGCATTTATAGGAGCTGATGTTTTGTTATGAACTGATTTGCTCTATACATCTGTTCATGACACTTTGCTTATGATTAACTACTTGATGTTTCCCCTTGAATTTATTTCTGATATATAAAATATAATATATTTTCATACAAATAGGATCTTCTGTGTGCTTTTTCTCTTTGTGATTTTTCTCTTTGTGATTAATATCAACACATATCACTGTTGTCCTATGGACACATTCGAGTTAGATTGTCTATAACAAACTCAATGGTTTACGCTAACAAATAAACGGAACCAGTTAACAAACAAAATCCCTTGTAGACAACCCTCACCCTGTACTGTAATCGTGGTGAAGCTGTTTAGGTAGGAAATGCTCTGAGTGAGAAAAGTTAATCTTTCGCACCCTGAGGTCTTCAGTGTCGATCGGCTCTCATTTGACAGCAGCACAGTTAAAGCTGCTTGGCTAAGTGTAACCCCACCTGTGACCTATCAATCTTTAGGCTTGGGTTTGGGTCACAGGGCCTGTCTGAGCATGTGTCTCTGGGTTGATGGGGAGGTCACCTTGGGGGAATGTGACAGCAATGATACAGATTTGTTATTACATGTACCTATAACTTGGAATTCATTGAAATCATATTTATCAAAAGTTCTCATTATTATGCCTACATTTGTCATAGAAAACATCAACATAATTTTTACTGGTATTGACATTGTTATGCATTCAGATATCATGGCGAACATTGACATTGCATTTACTGGTATTGACATTGTTATGCGTGCATATATCATGGCGTACGTTGACATTGTATTCACTGATATTAGCAGTCTCCCTTCTAGTTGAATTTTCAACTACATCAGTTTTTCCTTATGTCATGTCAGACAATTTATTCAAGGCTGTGTGTGTTACTGTAGTGTTTACTAACTTTTCTCTAGCTATTTGCATACTACCTAATTTGAGCGCTGCATTTTCGAAGCAGGAAACCCCCATTTGTAGGAAACCATAGAACAGTAATGCAAAACTGAAAATGGGAAGCATTGACATGAACATAGGTGGAGCCAAGAAAAAAAAATTAAACCAGTCCTGCTCAGGGGCACATCCATCCTTTTTCATGTCAGCTTGTGGATGAGGCAGTGCTTAGATGGCAAGAGTTATGTTGTCGAGAATTTGCAGGAATAAACGTATAACAGGAAGCAACAATCATGGCACCCACCCTCCATTGCGTTTATCAAGTTCAACAGATAACGATGTTTCATCACCATGAGGTGTATGGCTTTTAGTTCTTCCTTGATAGTGTTTAGGCCGAACTCAGTGTCTTTGATCATCTTGAGCATTTCCCACCTGGTTCCTCGTAACAAGCGGGCATTCTCCATTGTTTGCAAGGTGAAGAAGGGTATGGCACCTTTTGCGTTTACTTGGGTTTCAGTAAATAGTTTAAATTCTTGAGGAATGTCCTTGTACTGAGGCCAACCAAAATGATCAGCAGTTCTTCTTCGAGCCTGATGCCACAGAGTTGTTTTCTTCTGTAGCGGTTGTTGGGACAACTCAGACATATCTTCTCCAGGGATGACCAGGGTTGGGGTGTGTATGGTCATGAGGATGCAGAGGCCCCGCCTTCCAGACACGAGCTGGGTATAGGCAAGCTCACCACATTACCAGTACATATCCGTCAACATGGAGGTGCCCTATTGCAGGTCCGCTATATAGAGTATTGCTTCACAGTTATTATTTGAACCAATCAGTATGGTCCCTTTGCCTTTGAAACACAAAAAAAACAGTGTAAGTTTACATGCAATTAGAAGTTGCCCCTTCCGTTCCAGCCATGTGTACCGATTAATCTCGGTATCCCAGATTTCCTGGCATGGGGTGTCTGTGCTGGCATTTGACCCATTTCCCCTAGCATTATTTAGGTAAATGGCCCTGTACTGGAATTCCATATCTGGGGTTTACTTGTCATTAAAAAAGTATGTTAAGGGCCTCCCTGGGACTGCAGACAGAGGCGGGAGCTGACATTTTTGTACACTGGTGCTGTGGTCTTGCTACCGCCAAGAACCTCTTTTCTATGAAGTCTCTGGGCCAAACAGTTTCCTTCCCTGTAGTGCCCCATCTGTGCATCCTGTCTAGCTTAGTTTGAATGTCGCTAGGTTCGGTAAAAAGGTACAGTGCTCGGGGGAAGGAGCCAAGCAGACATTCGAAATGGCCGCATAGTCGCTCGGCTCCGCGAGCCCATTCGCCCCACACGTCTATCCTGCTGAATATCCTGACCCACGGAGGCATACCTTGATAAAGGGAAGACAACAAGCACCTACCATTTGCTTCCGGAGCTCCTGCCTGCCGCCGATCCTGGGAATTCTCCCAGACTGCTCTGCGGCCCATGCGATGGTGAGATCGGGCGTTGATTAGGCGGGGCCTACGGCCGCAGCTGTTGCACCAACGGCCGTTGATGGCGGCGGAGAGCCTGCCGGTGGGGGCCGATGATATGAAGGACCGCTGCCAGTGGTGAAGACTCGACCCGCTTGTCGGGGGACCCATGAGGGGCAGCGTGGCGACCCAGGATTGAGGGGGGCGCTGGACTCCTGCCCCCTCTCTAAGTTTTGTTGCCCGGGCATAGCCGAAGATTGCCCCCGACATAGGCGGGCGAGTCCCGGGGCCCTGCGGGACTTTAGCCTTTTGGTGGCTCTCCTCTCTGGACCCTGCCCCACAGTTCGTTTGCCCTGGGGACGCATCCTGTGGTGCCCTTACAGTAAGGCCTGATCCCCGAATATGGTGAAGAGGGACGGGCCGACTGGATTAAGATGGCGGCCGGTGCCCCTCTCTGTGGTCCACGTCCATGTTGGGCGGCTGATGCAAGGAAGGGGCCGGGATGTCCGCAACGCATGACGGAGTTCACATCCTGGGACGTGTTGGCTGCCCTAACAGTTTAGCACGAGACTATTGATCGCCACGCCCGAGACCTGGGTGCAAGGATAGACGCCATTACTGTTTCGCCATCTATGGCGGCCACGGTCCTATTCCAGGGGTCGACCGATGGACTTGCTGCTGCATCCGTGGGGGAGGTTTCGGATCCTTGGAGGCACCTTGGGTCACTTGAAGACCGGGCTCCCGTGCCCGCGCGGACTGTCTCGGTTGCTCGTATGAAGAAATCCTCGGGACACAAGTCCGGCTGGTGGCTGGAGTGGAGCGCTGTTTTTCTTCTTGGACTGGCCTGGTTGTATCGCGATGGTGGCCAAACTATTTGTCTCTCCTCTCCTGTATGATGTTATTATCTGCCAGCTTTGAGAGGTTCATGGGACCGGCGTTGTTGTTGCCTGATCTTCGCTTTCAATATTTGGACAGATTTTGACTACTATGCTCTTTTATGGCTTCGCCCCGTCCGGGCTCATCCATGCTGCTTGGACCCTCAGGACTGTGCTTTACATTGCTTAACGAGAGAACTTCGGGCGGTACTACCGCCAAACGGGGTCAGGGATGAAGTGGTTTACAATCTATCTGCTTTATTATTGACAGACGGTGCAGTGGGTAACTTTGATCGATATTTCACTGTTTTTGTACTCGGTATGTGTTATTCTTCCTTATGGTATTGCTTCCTACTTGTGTTTCCGAAGTGTAGGGGTGAAGGGCGGAGCCAGGCGGCGAGATGAGGGCCCTCTTCCGTTTATTTTATTTTATTTTATTTTTTTCTTTTTCCTTATCTTTCTATATTTCGGGTCTATTAGGGCGACAGGCACGCGGCTGGGGGGTAGGCCATGACCTTCTGCGGGTGTGCAGGGTGGGGGGTTGCGGGATGGGTGTTAGATTAGTATTTTTTTTGTTTCCATGGCCCTTAGTCTTTTTCCTTTTTCTATAGTGTCGTCTTCACCCATGGTTCCTGTAACGTGTATTGTTTTAAGAGGTGGGGTTAGGATTTGCTATCCATTGGATTTGTGCCCACGTTTCTCCTGATTTGTGTGCCTTTCCCCACTACTTCGTCTGTATTTATGCTAATTGTTGACATCCTGATTGCGTGCTGTGTTGCAGGACCACATGTGATTGTACGGCACTTTCTCAGTTCTTATAAATTTAAAAATGAACCTCTGTAATCCTGATTCCGGACCTGATCATCTCTTCACGAGTTGTCTCCTGGTCTACGTATTGCTCTGGCTTTTGAACTGTGCTGATTTTCCGCATTGACTGCTACATTTTTACTTTACTTCGCGGCCGGCCGAGTAGGTTGTAGGCCCGTACCTGTAATTGATTGCAGGATTAATAAAGGTTTTAAAAAAAAAAAAAAAGGTACAGTGCTGTGGGGCTGGTCTGCGACCGGGTGATGTTTACTGCTGCTCTATGGGATTCTACTCTATTGGGTCGTATGTCATCCCCAATCCTACATAGTTACAGTTGGAAGTGACCTTTTATTTTCTCTGGGGCGGGCTTCCTCTTGGGATAAGTAAAGCCTTTCTGTGCCTATGGGGTGGGGTATCAGTGAACATGTGTAGCACAACCTGTTCATAGTTTCAGTGCTCACAACAGTCATGTGTTAGTACCATGTGTTGTGTAGAAGTGTGCTGTGTCCTACATGAGGAATGCCAGGGGGTGGTTCAGCATAGGTGTAAGTGAGGTGAGAAAGGTCCCTACGCAATTGTTGCAAGAATGTCGAGTAGGTACCAATAAATTAGGTAGTTTTCAGGCTCTGGAGGGGCACGAGAGAACCCATGCTTAACAGAGAGTACAAGAATACATAAATATGTAACTTAGGAAATATTTGTGGGTCTTGGGGTGGTGTTTGGCATAGATGTCCGTAGGCTGGGCACCCAGAGGTGTCTTGTCTTGGTACAGTGCAAAAAAGAGCCATTTCATAAAAAATGTCGATAAAGTCAACTTGTAGTCTGTTTTCTTGAGTGGTTGGCCTTAATTAAGTCTTTTTGGGAGCTTCTGTTGAAGGGGCAGTTGGCCCCTGTAATGATGGTGCACATATGGCTCAATTGCAGACCTGTTGAATAAGTGCTGTTGGTTGTAGGTTAGCCTGGAATAAACACATCATTAGACAGTTTTTGGAAAATTCCTGTGCCTTAGTTTTAGGGGTGCACTCTATAGCTTCAATGTTAGCAAATATTTATAATGGTGTACTGGAAGGAGATGGTAGCACTTTTTTGGGAATCGTGATTTTAAATGGCTTTAACTTTATTTTGTGAGTACATTGTTCCTCCCTCTCCTCGCTATGGCAGGAAGAGTAATATCCTATGGGGGCTGCTTCCATTAAATGTATCTGTGTGTGTCTGTTTAGCAGTGCAAGGATGTCCTTTCAACCTGTATGTGCTGTGAATGCTTAATAATTCTTAGAGGTTTTGATGGTAATGGCAATGTTTCCATTCTCATATGCATGTCCCTCTGGTCTCTATGCATCACGTTTAAGAAATTTCTCCCTAATGGAGTTGGGTGATTAGGTTACACCCTCTTTCTGGAAGATTTTGGGTTTTTGGGCTACTTTTGGAATTCTTCGTGTGGGTTTTTTTGGGGCATTTACCTATGGTTTTGGGCGATACAGATTCTGCATTAAGTCCATCAATTGTGTGTCTTTTGCTTCTCGCACTAAGTGTGCCAGGTATGCCAGTCATGACTCACAGGCTCACTGTGCACTGGATTCAAGCTATCCTGGCTGATGAGGGGTGAAACCCCCAAACCGGGCCTAGGATGCTTGTTTCCCATCCAGGGAGGACCTGGCTTGGCAATCCGCGCTGGACTGTTCCCATGAGGCACAGAGTAAAGACTGATTTACAAATAGTCACTTCTAAACTGTGGTGGCATGCTGAGCAAAAGAATGATGGATCTAACTCAGATCTCTTAACTGGGGGTGAATGTATTGATTTGTTCTGCATTCCATCCATCAATTATTTGTCTTTTGCTTTGTTGCCCTAAGTGCGCTGGGTATGCCCAGATGTGGCTCACTGTGCCACTGGATTCAAGCTAACCTGGCTGATGAGGGGAGAAACCCCAAAACTGGTCCTAGGATGCTTGTTTCCAGTCCAAGGAGGACCTGGATTGGCAGTTCGGGCTGGACTGTTCCCATGAGGCACAGGGATAAGATTGATTTGCATATGGCCAGGTCTAAACTGGGGTGGCATGGTGAGCAAAAGAATGATGGATTTAACCCAGATCTCTTGATTGGGGGTGAATGTTTTGATTTGTTCTGCATTCCATCCATCCATTGTGTCTTTTGCTTCTGACATAGCACACTGGAGGTAGTCGGGGAGTCCTTTGTGGTCCCTGTAAGGCTTTGCAGAGGAGTGACTGGAACAGTGGTTATTTGCTGTGTTCTCAAGGAGAGTCAGGTGTGCGTTCAGGACTAGTCGTGATCGAAATGATGTGGGTAATACTAATGGATTCATTGTTTTTTCCCCTATGGACTGGGTGTCATGTGGTTGCTTGCTTAGGGTTTTGAAGACATCCTTGTCCTTGGTAAGTGGAAACGCTGACTCCTGACACTGGAGCGCTTACCCTCATTTTGGAATTGTAATGGGTCTTCATTTGGTGGAAACCCTAGGGCTGGGTAGATTTATATAGCTCACCCAGGGCTGTACTTGGACAAGTGGACCTGGGTGGCGGTCTTTATACACCAGTTATGGCCTGCACTGCTCCCTCGTCAGACTGCCTTCCTCCTGGCCCGTGGTCAGCCAACCTCACCATGGGGAATCAACAGTGGAGGGAGGCCAAAGCCCCTGCGGGCATCTGGATGGCAAGCTCTAGTGTGAATTCCTGATCAATATAGTGCGCTGGCCCTAAACATTTGGTTACGAAGGCAGGTAAGGAAATGTATTTGAAGCGGTATGAAGGTGGTGTATGATGTTGGGGGTGGTTTTGGACTTACTGAATGTTTGTATTCTGTGCCTGGGCATTGCCACCCGTGACAGTCACCCCTCCCTGCTGTTGCCATAGCCCCACTCCTCACTAGGCTGGGCTCCCTGTTCGCTGCGGTGGTTGCCATGTGCTGGGCTAACCCCACAGCCCCTGCTGCAGTGGGGAGGCAGTTGCCTGATTTCCTTGAGGATGATTTTACAATGCAATTGCATGTTCTGGGCTTGGTTTTGGGGATGTGGATTACGTGGGGGCTGTCCTTGGACTATTCCTTTCTGCTCGTGGTGTATTTTCAGGCAGCATTAGTCGGCAATGTGGCCCATTCTTTGACAATAATAGCACTCTATGAGGCCAGGCTGTAGCCAGCTTCACTGACCTCTGTTGCTAAGATTGGGTGGATACCCCCCGGAGTCTGAAGGTGAAGCTCCTTTTAATACTGGTGCCATTTGTACATTCACGGACAATGAGGCCCCATCGAGGGCAGACTTTTTCAAATTTTGTTGCACCAATTTGGAGTTGTCTCTTTGGGCTTCCTCCTGCTTTTCTCTATCCTTTTCCTGTCTTTTCCAGTAATAATGTAATATGTTGGCTTGTTTTTCTTGTCAAGGTTTGGTTTCTAGCCCTACTACGCCATCTAGTCTGGTTTGTACAAATAAAACAAAATTGGGTGTTCTTTTATGTGAGATAATGGCACCTCCTGAGTTTGCGTGGTTTAGTTATGGACTATTCGGGTGGTGCAAAAGGTGAGAGAAAACACCAAAAGCCCTCTGACTGGACCTATGGCACAGTCCACAATCAAATATTAACACTGTCCTATGCACATGCAGTGCCTATCATTACTTATGATTCACTATGTAGTTAGTGATACAGTTACAGTTTAAGTTATGCAGTAAGGCGAGCTCTTTTTCAATAACTGTAGTCGTTTGGTGTTCCTTTGTTCTTTAATTCTATGGATTGCCCATCCAACACGTGTTTCGTCATGGGTGATATCCCATTCAACTTCTTCAGGGCTCCAAAACTTAATTACATATAAAGGATCAGCAGATCCGACACTACATATGAGGAAAATCCCCATTAATATCCAACATGGTTAACACCCTGTGACTGACTAGGTTATAAAAATCACATAGCAATGTGACTACTTCCGTGAGATGCGTTTCTTTAGGCAAATGTGCCACCCATTAAATCAGCCTTATGGTGAGTTCATTGTGACATATACATATTGTGCTCCTCTTTGTGGCAGGTGGGTTCCTTCACATGGTTTACATAATCGAATACCGAAACCAAAAAAAAAGGTTTACTTTCCAAGTGGAAGCGATATGGGGGAAAAAAACGGGGAGGGGGGTGAGAAGGAAGATGTGGACCAACCGTCCCAATCTCCAATTTATACTAATATCGGTGTGACATTCATGTTCATAATAGTGAAGATTGTCTAAATGACCGTGTGACCCTAAATGTAGACCCACACTCCTACCTGTCTAGCAAATAGTAGATTTCAGGATCTTTCTATAGAGAAGGGTACAAGTAGGTGCTCTTATTAGTATAGAACTCCTTCATATAATTTGACATACAGCATTGACTGTAAATTTGAGAGTCGATGAATGGAACACTCACCTTGCCGCCGTCCCTTCTGCCTGTCAATCAATTCTCGGTCTATGATGTTCGGTTAATCTCCCACGTTGAAGTTGTCTCTAGGTCAATGTAACAATCTCAGGTTAGCAATCTGTTTCTAATTCCCCCTCCTGACTATATCAGGGTTATATATGTCTCCCTCTAGTGTGGTGAGCTTATGTATTACCTCCTATTCGGCCATCGTATATGCCCCGTATTCTGTTCCAATATCTCTTGATTCCTTTCACCCTTCTTCCTACTGGCCTCAGGTGACTACCCTTGTACGGGTTCCTGCAAGTCAGATAGTCTAGATTAGCCCTGTCTCACGAGTAAACTTACTCTGCCTTCACTACTTAGGTTCCAGAGTCCAAAAGGAGGGCATTCTTACCTCAGCGAGAATGCTTCAGATTTTCGCCGCTCTGTGGGTTTATTGGATGTCCCAAAAGTGATAATCCGAGTTTCCCAGTCTATAAGAGTATGACTACTACAGAGAAAAACTAGAGTTTATGCCTGAGGTATTGTTCGGCTGCGATCCCCCCCCCTCCTCCGGAAGTGGATAAAAACTCATTCTCTTACAAGTTTCAATTAACTTTATTGTGCTCCTTGTCTCCTGAAAATAAGTGCATATTGTTGCTTGTGAATTACCTCAAGCATGCTCAATACATATCAGTACTTTACTTCTACTGTGCCCTGACAATGTGGGACTAACTGAGTATTATAATAATTAATGTCTCCCTGATAAAGGCATGAAGCTAAAGTAACAGTACCATCAGAGTTAGAGTTATCTTGGTATACGGCAAGGACAGGTACACAACCATTCAGGTATCTGTACACAACGTTCTTTAAGAAAGACAGATGCTGCACCCCGCCACATAATACAATATGTTACATATAAGGTGTAATGTTATTTACATATGAATCATACATCCCAATATCACATATTACTTATGGTGGCATCTGTACATCAACTCGTTTGTATAGTCTTTACCAAATTACCTTGTGTTTGATAACTTGTATTAGTTCCAAGTTTCCAGGGTGAACGTTCATTATACAGATGCTACATGTTTGTTATCACCTCTCTGTGTGCTCCCCAACTAGGGTTCCTTCTACCAGGAAATACTTCATCTCATGATCAGTGTTTAGGCCCCTCTCCACCATTTTAAGGCGCATGATCCAGGTTGCCTCTGTGCATCGCAGTCTTAGTTCCCTGTTGCCACCCCTTTTGGTTCTGTGTAACCTGATCAATCCCATTGAAGGAAAACTGTTTGTAGGGATCCTGTGAATCGCAGGTACTGGCATGTACAGCAATGGGGTATCTCTCATCACCCTGTTTCAATGCCCTAGCATGTTCGCTAATCCTTTCTTTGAGTGTCCTAATTGTGCTTCCTATGTACATTTCATCGTACTTGCACACAATCACATACACCACAAATTTAGAATTGCAACTTATGTTATGTTGTATTGTATAGTCTAATCCTTCATGTCCTGTGAAACTTTTTTCTTGTCGTCCGCCCATCTGCATACCCCAAAAGACCCACATTTATGAAAACCCACTAAGTATCTGGTGAGCCAATCTGTTTTCTTTCTGTTCTGTGGGACACTGGGGCTAAGAATGGTTTTCAATAGTTCTATTATTCCTATAGGTAATTTGGGGTCTCCTGGTTGTGAATTCTTCCTGTGTCTTTTCTGCCTTCAGAATACCCCTATGTTTATTCATACTTTTGATCAGTAAGCTGGTCAGGCTGTTGAAGTTGGTTATGAATCTAACCGGCTGTTTCGTGTTGATGTACCTGCTTTTGTTCCTCAGTGTGTCATTTCTATATATGTTCATTATTCTACGTTCAGCCTTCCTGATTGTCTGTTGGTCGTAACCTCTCATCCTGAATCTGTCTTTCATTTTTTATAAGCACGAGATAAACTCCTTGTTTTTGCTGCGGTTCCTCCTTGCCCTTATAAATTCCCCGTATGGTATTGCTTGCATCTGATGTGGGGGTTGTGCACTGCTGTCGTATAGTTCCTATTTTCCCAGTAGGCTCTGCGCATTGGAATAACATAAACAGCAGTGTAGACGTAGGACTGAGGGCATCTAGGTCTCTACTGACTATGTTAAACTTAATTTAGGTTTGCGCCAGCTAGCTCAGAGGTCACTGGAAACTTCCTTGAATGAATAGGGAGGGATGAACTTCCCTGGCTCAGACAAGAAGGGATTCAGTTTCCGACAACCACATAAACATGACAACTTTGCTCCCTCAGAATAAGAGTGTATCTCTAGAGTCCTGTGAAAACAATAGGCAGCTATTTCACTCAGTCAGCAGTGCATACTTAGTTTCACCAGAATGCAGAGAAATAGAGAGACGGGCGTTTTCAATAAAAGGTGTTATTTATTGAGCAGTCTTCTTTCTCATGCAAGAGAAATGAATTGCCACAATTGCAATACTTAAAGTAAAGTAAAGTGCGTACAGTAAAAGTAGTATTATGAAATAATACTGTAAAAGCATTGATATGGTTTCTTAGCCATATGATACTTTAAAATGGATAAAATATATACATACACAAATACTTTGACTAACGTACTCTACTGGTGCTTCTAACTAAGCCTACCCCGGTGTACCTGACCTAAGCCTAATACATGGGAAGGGATGAATAAGTAGCAGTTTAAGTTAAGTTGGTTAAGATAGTTTTGCCAAGAATCTGCATCAAGAATTCTCTCAAGGGTTTAGTCAGCTCCGTACCTTGGTAATAGAATGTGGGAGGTCTGGTATCTCTTTCCTCAGGACGCGATATCCCAGCCACCCGCTAGAGTAGGCTGGAAACACCGGAGCTGGATTTTCTCAGCTGGAGAAAAAGACAGCGTCTCTCTCAGTGCGTCAAACAGGAGGGGCGGCTTCCGTGGGCTCTTGCATCAGCTGGGCTCTCGGGCAAGTAGATGGCCGCTCTGCTCCAAACCACTGTGTGTCTGCTTAAGGCAACTGTTGGTATTTTATACCTGGAAGGTTCCGGGTTTGACGTAAGGTTGGACATAAGACGTCACTAAGAACTAACATATCTTTCTGGACTTCAGGAGTTCTTGTTCAAATCAAAACAAAAGCAGGGGGGATTTTCCCGGGCTGTTGGAGGCTTGGTTTGTTTAAAGAACGCGTTGTGCGTTCTAGGAGTCGATGGGAGTAGCAGTGCTGTGCTTTGGACTGCATGGGCTATTACTGAATATGGATCTGATTCTTATGCCTTTATCGGGGATATTATTGATTATAACCTCACAAGGGCATAAATCGGGAATATTGAATTAGGGTCCTAGATATAAACACAACACCCACTCCACGGATTGATGTCCATCATTACTAAAAAACTAAGCAATAGTAAACATTCAACGATGTATGTGTGTTTTCCGACCCACCCCAAAATACATATTTTGCATTTGAAATGGTATAAGGTAAATACACGAAAATTAGTGTTGGTACTGTACGCTTTTCAAGAATTGTCATCATTTAGATAAATGCATATGTATATCAGCTGAATGAATTGCGAAAATTACACATGAAATGGCTCTAAATACAGAAAAGAAGGTCGAGACCATTTCATCACATATTTATACAAATTGCTGTATATGTGCTAGAGGCTGAGGTAAAATATTGTCTCTAGTATTCTAAAATAGAAGCTCTGTTCTCTAAGAATAGTTCTACTTTAAGCAGAGTACCATGTGCCCAAAAAAGTAAATATTTTGGAAACCGAACAAAAATATTTTCGCTTTCAGGGGAAAAAAATAGTTCCAAATATTTTCTGTAGTTTTGTTTTTCAAAACTGAAGGCCGAATTCAGAGTTCAGGGAACGCTGTGTGCTCATTGTTTTTATTTAGAGTTATTCTTGTTGACTGGAGAGAACATTATTTCAGACAGACCCGCAAAAAATTGGTCTACAACGTCAGGTGAAAGTTCGACCAAGTTCAAAAATGCTGCAACTGTGCAGTTCTCTGCGTGATTGCTATCATCGATGTTTGGATCAGCAATGCTCACAGAAGGCTGTACCTGTTTGGTGCTGCTTTCCTCTCGTACCTCACCGCCACCTATTCGTAGTGGTGAAATCTCAACGAATGCCGTCATCAGAATCGGTAGCCGCTGGGGACAACACGATGCATGAGTTGTTGCAGGACCTAGCAAAGTATCAATATCCATTGGTACTGCTGATTGTAGTGCAAGACAGATGTCCAACACGCATTCTTCTCCGCATAGCAAACATCGAAGCACAGGTATGATGCAATCTTGCCAGATTGGTCTGAATGAAAGAAACCAGGTTGTACTCAGATCTCTTAGCCGGGCCAATCCGCGGACCTTAGTGATACGGTCTCGGTATCGTATTGCTAGGATCGTTTCTTCCATCGTTGCTAGAGTCTTGTCTGTGGATCGGCTTGCAATATCGGTGCAGAAGGAGCAAAAATAAAATTCCTGCAACGAGTCCCAAGATTAAGGGTAGGCCGCCGAAAATAGAATGGACAAAATTCGGGAAGATGCCCAGAACTGTTTCAAAGGGTGCTAACAGTCCCGAAAAAATTGACTTAAATACATGTGCGATGCCACTGGTATCAGACATGTTTAAGATTTAGCTTAATATTTCTACGAAATGCACGGGGCATTTTGTCGATAAAAGGGAATGTATCTCTGCTGATGTCCTTGCCACTTGCAGATCATACATTTCTTTTGATGACGTTAAAGGCATATTTGTCTGTAAAAGAATAGACTTCATTCTGCTTAAAGTATCAATCGAATAGAAGAGATATTCAACCGAGGCCATAACGCAGCCCCCATATCTGGATTGCTGTGTGGATACAATACTTGCATACAGCAAACGGCCCTGGAAGTTACAGTTGTCAGATAGGCTTTTCCTGGCAGCATGCCTGTGGTCACTTATTAAAACGTAACTGCCGTTAGAAAGTGGTCTAAAAAATGGCTCTATCCGCTTTGCAGGCGTGCCATGCAGGTGACATGAAAGGTTATTTGAAGACCCTTCACAGGCTCCATGCAAATTAATACCTTGACACAGAAGTGTACCACTTAGTGATTTTTTACAATTTTTACCACTAAGAAATACCTCCTTGTTCCCTTCACTATAACATCTGTGTGTATAAGGTAAATCCCAGGTTGACTTGATGTATTCTTTACCCAACCTTTCAGACTGGCCTACAAAAACTGGAACGTTGTTATCGGAATTGTAATCGTTCCATGTATTATCCATTCAATGACAGGTCTCTCTGACATTGTCAATGGTAATCCCTCGATCAATGCTCAGAATCTTATAGTCTGCTCTTTTTTGTGCCAAACTGATTTGTTTATCAGTAAGGTTAAAGATACTAAATAATGACCTAGTGTTGATTAAACGCCATGGTACATAGCCTGCACGCAGATTTTGCAACGTCCAACCAAGCTGTACAATAGAACGTAATTGAGACTGATCATGTTGTAACATTAGTAAGTCCTGCTCTATTATATGAAAAGCAGATGATAAAATGCTGTCCAGTGAATATATTCTGGAGGACAGAGTCGTTAACCCATTGTCCACAACAGAAAGTGATTTTTCCAAATTTATACGATCAATTTCTCGTATTTTTTCTGCTATTTCAATTTGCATTACTTTCCATGCTTCATTGTACGCAGCGTATATACCGGCCGCTATGAAACGTTTTTGACGCTGTTTGCGTGGTCCCATTATGAAATCACGCAAGTCTGCACCGTCTTTAAGTAAAGTCAAGTGTTGCTTCATTTCAGCCAGTTTGAATTTCTCTAGCCACTCAAGGCAGAGTTTCCCTACACTGTATGTTGTAACTATCCCTGGATGTTGTCTCTGGGAGTTTCAATGGTGTTTTTCCAAATTTCGAAACCAAATGTAGACATTTTGTCATAAAATTTTTCAGAATAAATCAGTTTAGTATTTGTCAACATTGTTTTCATTCCTGTTCTACTTAACATTTTAAAATAAAACGTTTCTGGATCACTGTTATTAAATCCTGAGAAGTACTGAAATTTCCCATAAAATGTTTTCGAACTGCCTTTTGGTGGAGTTGGACAGTGTTCCCACTGGTTATATGGTAAAATATTTCTAGGCTGACCAGTTTCATGCAAATAGTGATCACCATAATGGTTATAACAGTATAACTCTTCATAATTCGATGAACCCTGTAAGTAATCATGTTCTGTACATTTTGCTGACATTACTAATTCTGACATCATATTTTTAATGTTTTCAAAGTCCCAATCATCAGAGAATGTACTTGGAGTCAAAAAGTCACTTAATGAAACCTTGAACTGATGTGGATATTTCAAGAGTTCAACGGGCCAAAAATGCCATAATCAGTTCTGTCCCATGCTACCCCATTGGATTGGCTGAGATGTTTACTGATGTCAGTTCTCTTTTCTCGATGTGGGAGGATGTGTGAGGCTACAGGACCAAGTTGATGTTCTGACTTGCTGTGTCCATTGTACTATATTTTCCCTCAATGAATTTTCCCAGACATAGAACCATGATGAGCCAAAGCAGGAGAGTAAGTACACCTAACACAATCCAAAAGTCAGTCCATGGTGAAATCAGATATGTTTCTTTTAGATGGTGAGAAAGTTCAATTACTTTGTCTTTGAAAGTTTTTGTTAGAGGCGTTTCTTCATGCTCGCTTGGATCTTTAGAGAAGTCATCGAAATTGATGAAGTAGCCAGATGCAGTTCTGTCAATTGTTGGAATTTTTTCCGGATCTTCATTAGTGTGAGGAGGATCCCACACTTACCCGGAACTTGCAGGGACGTCCATGGTGTCACGACACCTCCCGAAGACTACTACCCCTGCATGACTCTCATGTATCTTCACAGGGGACTGGCGATCGCTCGCGTAACCCGGAAGTCCAACCCCCATGCCCCGGAAGTGAGAGGCGAGAGCCAATAACCTGCGCGCAAGGGCAGGTCAGAGAGGAGAGGAGGAGAGATGCAGAAACGGCGAGGACGAGAGAAGACGCGGGACCCGAGAGAGAAGACGCGGGACCCGAGAGAGAAGACGCGGGACCCGAGAGAGAAGACGCGGGACCCGAGAGAGAAGACGCGGGACCCGAGAGAGAAGACGCGGGACCCGAGAAAGAAGACGCGGGACCCGATAACCAGAACAGCGGCCCTGACAACCCTGAAGAGGAAAGCTGGTCGGAGGACTGGTGGTGTCCGGAGGAGGCTGGAAGGCGGCCGTAACTCGGAAGAGAGTTACGGCGGGGTCGGTGAGTTAACTGACTCGGGGACACACTAAGGGTAGGGTGGGTGAGAGTATAGTTGTTGGAAAGCGCACTGTGTAACGTAAAACGTGAAATACTGATTTGTACCACGCTGTTTTGCGAAGTATGCTAGTGTTGGTACTTTATTCTATCTATGACTATTGGTCGTCCACTGTTGGAATATATACACCAATATCCCCTCCTAGGCACTTTAAAATGCACAACCCGTCCCACATTTTCATTTAAGACCACTTGCCATTGATATGTCCTGACAAACAAGGGTGTGGTGACGGTATCCACTTTTGTTAAAAGAACTCCATTCTGACGATTCCCCTTTGTCTATTTTCCCTTCTTCTATGAGCCTCCGGAATAACCAACCCGGTCCAGACGACCTAGAAGGCAAGAGAAAAATATCACAGACCTCTGGCTCCTCTGACTCATCTCGGGAAACCTCAGAAGAAGAAGAAATTCTCAATCCCCATCCACTTTCTCATTCCTCTAATATCAATAAACCTACTTTCAAACCTATATTGCAGCCTCCACGCCTGTTTATCAAGCCATCGCTCTCACAAGTGGTGTCAGAAGTGGGATTGAAAGGCGAAATGGAGGCTGCCCTTGCAAAAATGGCCGAAAATCAGGAACACCTGAGCAAGGTTATGGAACGTTTCTTAACGGTCGTGGAGGAAGACCGAGGCAAGTTCCAACAAGCCATCACAGGTCAGGGACAGACCCATGAAGCTGCAATGGGTAAACTTACCGAAGCATTGAGTAACCAGAGAGGTCCTACTACCTTGCCGTCTGTAGTGTTACAGCGTATGTTGCAGGAGAGGACCCCGATTTTTTCTTTAGTAATTTTTAGCTTTTGCATTTTTCTTTGTTTCATTAGCATAGTCAGGGGCTAGATCATTGTAGACTGGTGTTTTGTGACGAACTGTTGTAATTTGGGTTTCAAGAGGCACTAGTTCCATGGCATTATTGCATAGTCCTTTGTTACTCACTGAAGTTTTATCAAATGTGATTAGTCTCTCAGTATGAGCCTCTTGGATTGTAGTGAATTCCGGTATTCTGTTATTTCTTGGGAGTCCACTTGGCCTACTACTTATTATTGGCCACATGATTGTGGTTTTACCAGGTCGATGGAAACAACTCTGTTTTCCCTTTTACCAGCAAGGGGTGGTAGTACAACTGATCTTGTTCCGCTGATAGCTAAGACAGGTACTGCTTTTCTGTAAGAAGGCCCAAATTCCTTCTTTACCGCGATCTTTTCTCTGACCAGATCCTCAATCTTTGGAATCCAGACAGGTCTTGCTGGGACAGGTGGTTTTTCTTCAGTGGCTGTCGGCTGTTGTTTCAACTTTATGTTACTCAGGTTTTTTCTTGTTTCATTTAAATCAGCTAAACTATCTTTGATATCAAAGGATTTTTCTTCTACCACTGAAGTATGACTATCAAGATCCTGAATAAGCATTCAAGTTCCGAACAATTGTTTGTATGGAGTGAGACATTTTAGAGAATTTCTTGGCAGATTATTAAGACTACGTTGGACACTTGTTAAATGTTTAACCCACCTATCACCTGAACCTAATACCCTCGCCATTATAGATTGCTTTATGTCCCGGTTTTTTCTTTCCACAACCGCATTTCCCTCAGGATGGAAGGGAGAAGACTACCGCAATGTGATGCCCATGCTGTTCATGGCCTCTTTGTAAGCTCGAGAGCTAAACGCAGGACCCTGATCAGAATGTAGCATGCCAATTGCGTATGTGCCGATAAAGACTTGCAAATCTTTTATAACAGTTCTAGCGTCCGTCGAGTGCTGGGGCCACATTTTTAAGTGTTTTAAGTCTTTTATTAATTATGGGACGCATTTCTCCGACTGGATTTCTGCGCTATATATAGCCTCATGCTATCTAATATTGGTATCTGGGCTACAGGCTGGTCAGGTTCACAACTGTGATCTCTGTTGCAGTCCTTGCATTTTTTTGCAAAATAATAGATATCTACGCTCATTCCAGGCCACCAGTACTCCGATTGTAGTTCCATCAGAGATTTCAGGATCTCTTGGTGCCTCATACCCAACCCCATATGTGCTTCTTGTAGTAAGAAGATTCTTCGCTTCGTGTTTGAAATTACTCTATCCCCACTCCAGGGATTCGAGCAAACGGAACGGAGTTTGCATCAATTATGTATGTATTACTGAGTGGATAGTTGAGAGGTAATGCTGCATAATCGCCTTTTAATGTGGCTTTTACTGCCAACATGGTTTCTCCATCTATTTATTTTTCTGAACGCTTTTCCGTGGCTACGGGAGCCGGTTGAACCGCTTCCGCTGTGGCTGTGTTAGCCAATGAATTCCCTGCAACGTGAACGCCATCACGTGGATGACTCAGTGCGTGTATCACGTGAGTCTTTTGTAGTTCTTTCTTTAAAAGAACTACTTGTTCCCAAAGTGTTTTATGCTTTATTGTGGCACCTGTTTCATCTTTGTAACCATTTTTGATCCATGTCTGCATGTCACTGTTGTATGATTTGACGCAGAAATACGAATCACACACTATTAGTGTGGGGAATTCGCGATCAGCATTTTCGAGCGCCATCTTTAAAGTTCTTATTTCAGCTCGCTGAGCTGAACATTTCCTCAGTGATTCAGTTTTGGTACTCATTGGCTTGAATTTACTAGAGCGCCAGCGACCTTTAACAATCGCGCACGCTGCATCGTAGGATTTCTTTTCTACATTGTAGTGTTCTGCGAATCTGTCCATATAGATTACGCAGGCATATTGTTCTAGAGGCAGGATTTCAGCTGGCAGAGGATATTCTCGTTCATATACTAGGGGCTAGATGTAGGTAGAATAGATTTACTGATTTTTAATTACCGAATTTTACCGATTCGGTAATTAAAAATCAGTAAATCTAAGGGGTGGGTATGTAGGTATTCCAGATGTGCTGGAATACCGATTCGGAAGAATTCGGTATTTACCGATTCGGTAAATACCGAATCGGTAATGCCCATTCATTCCTATGGGCTTTGAAGCCCATAAGAATGAATGGGCATTACCGAATCGGTATTTACCAAATCGGTAAATACCGAATTTCACAAGGGTGCAGGGGGTGTCACTTTGACACCCTCTGGCACCCCAAAAATAGGCATGTGCGCCTTGTGGCACACAGACATGCCCTAAGGGCATGTCTGTCTGTCATATGGCTAGGTGTGCATGCACACATGTGCATGCACACCTGAATTCGGTATTTTAACACCCAATTGGATTGGGTGGTAAAATACCAAATTTGTAGGCCCTTTGGGACTCAGAAGAGTCCCACCTACATCTGGGAATTACCGAATCGGTAAAAATACCGATTCGGTATTTTACAGATTCTGTAAATTTACCGATTTGGTAAATTTACAGAATATGTAAAATCTGGCCCCCTACATCTCAAGATGCCAAATACCGGTCGGAAACAGCCGAATTCGGCTGTTTCCGACCGGTATTTGCCACCTACATCGGGCCCTAGATCTTCTAGTTTTTTCAGTTTTTGGTCAAAATAGTATTTCACATCTTCTGTAGCAAAGGAATTTTCCCATTCTATCCATTTTGGATCTAAGACCATTTTAATCAGATTACGTGGACTTGTTAATGCCTCAAGGGCTGGTTCTGATGAGGAAACAGCTATTCTTCTGCCTTGGGCTAGGGCTCTTTCTTTTGCTACAGCAGTTTGAACCGCAGTCAGAATTTTTTCTGTAGAGCTGAATTTCATTTCAGCTTCAGTGTACAAATGTGATTTGTAAGCTATAGGTACCGTTTCTTATCTCATTAGAGGTCAGGTATGTGAATCCGTATCTTCCTGGGATGACTCGGATTACAAGATTGCGTATGTTTTCCCGAGTTTGTAATTTTGTTTTAGTTAATATGTCTGTATGCAATGATCTCAAAATCTCTGTGTGTTTCTGAGTCCAATTGGTTTGTTTGAAATCTGGTCTTATTAATTCATAGAGAGGTTTAACCCTCTCTGCATAATTTAGAATGTATGTTCTTCCGAAATTCAGGAAACCTAGTATTGATTGTAAATTCTTCAGCGTTTTTGGTGCTTGGAGTACAGCACATTTCTCTAAGAAATTGTCTGCTAGGCTTTTGCCTTCATTTGATAATTCATATCCTAAAAATAGGACTGTTAGATAGGCAATTCATGACTTTTTAAAATTGAATTTGTAACCCTCTGACGCAAACCCAAGTATTATTGTGCTCACCCTTTTTAAGTGAGTCTCCAGGTCCTCATCTGTGAGATAGATGTCATCGACATAGGATAATGCCTCATCATCATATATTTGTAGTAACTCTTTTACCCTCGCCGAGAATAATCCTGGGCTATTCTTGAATCCCTGTGGGAGTTGGCAAAATTGTTTTTGCGATCCAATTATTGAGAAAACGGTCAAATACCTGCTTTCAGGTGCAATGTTTTGACAGAAGAATCCATTAGAGATATCTAATGTTGTTTTATATTTTTTGCGCACAATGTTATTCATTAGTGCTGCACTATGTGAGTTTTGTACAGCAAATGTTTTACAACAGGAGTTAAGGTGTCTGTAGTCCAAAACTAGACGATATGACTTGTCTGGTTTGGAGACAGGAAACAAAGGATTGTTCATTTGTGAGGTGCATGTTTCGATCACCCCTTGATATTCAAGTTGATCTAAGATCTCCCTCATTTGCTTTTTAGCTTCTTGTTTAACTGGGTACTGCCTTTGTGCAGTGGGCTGATTTTTTAATTGTATTTTGTGGTGAGGAGAATCCGCATCCCATCCTACATAATTTTTATATCAGGCAGGAGCTTGAGCCACTGCCCATTTTCTTGCCAATGTGTATTTTTTATGAATCGGGATATGATTCGAGAAGGCAGGCATAATCATTTCTTCGCCATGAGGGCACTCCCTGACAAACTCTGGTGGCCAGTCTTTCTCAGCTAACAGAATGTCATAGCCTTTTGAAAGTTTTTCCCAAAAGAGACCCTTTATTTTCCTAGTCTTATCTCCCTCTATACGTAATGTTATTTCATATAGTTTATGGGGCACACTAACTCGTGTGTCTGCAGTTTCCACCTGAATGTACTCATTCGTGTCCACTGTCTCCAGAAGATTCATCAGGATCTTGCCAGCTATTTTTCACTTCTGCTGCGCTGTCTAGCATTGTCTGTGCCCACTCTCCATTTTTCAGTTGTGTCCTCAGAATTCTCAGCATGTTTAATTTTAATACTTGCTACCTTCTTTCTGGGAAATTGTAATTTTTTACTTTGATGAGCAGGTTCCTTGTCTTTGGACTTGACGTGCTCTTCTCTGTGTTCTGACCGTCCTCTTCTTTCCGATTTATGTGAGGAAGATCGAGAAAGATTGAGTGAGAAGGATCGAGAGGGACGTGTATCAACATCTTGATATCTGTCAGGTTTTCTTATTTTATCCCTATCTCTAAGGTTATATCTTTTTTTCAGAGGGCTCCCTTTGGGGGGACTTGTCTTCTTGGCCTAGAGATCTCTCTCTCTGCTAAGGAGACCTTCCTCTGGACTGGAATTTTTTTCCCTGGGAGTAGATTTTCTATTACTATCCCAACTCTTTTTTTGAGTTTTTAAATTATTTTTATTAAATGTTTTTTCAGGATTTTTAGTTAGTTGGGATTTTACCGGTTTCCCACCCAAACTATCTCTTCCTAGCTCTTCATAGGATTTTTCTATGATTCTGGCGAGTTCAAATGGTTGGTCTGCTAAATCTGTTTCCTTCAGTTTCTGGAGGTTCTTTATATCATCCCTTGCCAATTGAACTAATTCTCTATGTGCCTTTGTTTATTCTTTTAGTTTAACTAGGAGTTCTTCGTTTGTAATTGTTTCGTAGTCTGGGTGTGTTGCATAGTTGCATAGGACCGGCCCCGTTGCTTCTGGTCTACCTAGTGGACCGAGCCTGGTGATGGGATTATTATGTTATAGGGCGCCATTAAACCAGAGCAGGTGCTCTTGGTAATTTAGTGGGATTTCGATATCCTCGAAAGGGGTGTATTCTCCCGGAGGTTCCTCTATTTTGTAATAGTGGAAGTCTTTTGTCGTAGCATGTGCTGCTGGAAAATGTATCCATGAATAGAATACCTCTGTCTGCCGATATTCATGTTCCCCTCACCACGAATATCACTGTACCACCTTGTGATGTCAGTCCATTTTCTATAAGTTTAAGAGTTATAGTTATATTGACCGGAAAGAATATTGCATCCGGGTCGGTGTTTTGCAAAAGTGTGTCGTCCGCTATGAGTTGAGCTGCTTGTCTAGCTTGCTCCCTCTCTTCGTCACTTTCTGACATTTTACTGACTGAAAGTTTTTTGTTGCAGATCGAGTTTCAAGGAAACAAAGATTAGGTGCACAATATTTTGGAACACTGTATCCTTCAACATTGATCAAACCAAAAACGAATACATAGGATTCTCATTCTACTAAGTTCCAGCGGATATTAACCTTTCACCCACTCCAGGAGTCTTTTGGAATTTTTACGGGAAAAAGGGGTTCTGTGTGAAAAAGCACGACTGAGTTACTCTAGTGTCTTGCGTTAGATTATCGCCTTACCAAACGTGGGGCGCCATGTAGTGTAGTTCCTATTTTCCCAATAGGCTCTGCGCATTGGAATAACATAAACAGCAGTGTAGACGTAGGACTGAGGTCATCTAGGTCTCTACTGACTATGTTAAACTTAATTTAGGTTTGCGCCAGCTAGCTCAGAGGTCACTGGAAACTTCCTTGAATGAATAGGGAGGGATGAACTTCCCTGGCTCAGACAAGAAGGGATTCAGTTTCCGACAACCGCATAAACATGACAACTTTGCTCCCTCAGAATAAGAGTGTATCTCTAGAGTCGTGTGAAAACAATAGGCAGCTATTTCACTCAGTCAGCAGTGCATACTTAGTTTCACCAGAATGCAGAGAAATAGAGAGATGGGCGTTTTCAATAAAAGGTGTTATTTATTAAGCAGTCTTCTTCCTCATGCAAGAGAAATGAATTGCCACAGTTGCAATACTTAAAGTAAAGTAAAGTGCGTACAGTAAAAGTAGTATTATGAAATAATACTGTAAAAGCATTGATATGGTTTCTTAGCCATATGATACTTTAAAATGGATAAAATAAATACATACACAAATACATTGACTAACATACTCAACTGGTGCTTCTAACTAAGCCTATCCCGGTGTACCTGACCTAAACCTAATACATAGGAAGGGATGAATAAGTAGCAGTTTAAGTTAAGTTGGTTAAGATACTTTTGCCAAGAATCTGAATCAAGAATTCTCTCAAGGGTTTAGTCAGCTCCGTACCTTAGTAATAGAATGTGGGAGGTCTGGTATCTCTTTCCTCAGGACTCGATATTCCAGCAGCCCGCAAGAGTAGGCTGGAAACACTGGAGCTGGATTTTCTCGGCTGAAGAAAAAGACAGCGTCTCTCTTAGAGCGTCGAACAGGAGGGGCTGCTTCCGTGGGCTCTTGCATCAGCTGGGCTCTCGGGCAAGTAGATGGCTGCTCTGCTCCAAACCATTGTGTGTTTGCTTAAGGCAACTGTTGGTATTTTATACCTGGAATGTGCCGGGTTTGACGTAAGGTTAGACATAAGACGTCACTAAGAACTAACAGTTCTTTCTGGACTTCAGGAGTTCTTGTTCAAATCAAAACAAAGCAGGGGGGATTTTCCCGGGCTGCTGGAGGCTTGGTTTGTTTAAAGAACATGTTGTGCTTTCTAGGGGTCGTTGGGAGTAGCCGTGCTGTGCTTTGGACTGCATGGGCTATTACTGAATATGGGTCTGATCCTTATGCCTTTATCGGGGATATTATTGATTATAACCTCACAAGGGCATACATCGGGAATATTGAATTAGGGTCCTTGATATAAACACAACACTGCTTGCCTGTGGGAGTGAGTTACATGCAGTCAGTTGACAGTGCATTTTGCTGTGGGTTGTGTTGTCACTTACAAAGAGCTCTATGTCCAGAAAATCAATTTGTGTCTTGCTGTGTTTGGAGGTAAAACCAATCCCCATGTTGTTGGAATTTAGGTATTGACAAAAACCCATCAGTTTCTCTTCTGAACCTTACCTTAACAGTAGGCAGTTGTCGATGTATCCCCCCCTGTAAAATCCAAACGTCTTCCAAATTCCCCATACAGAGGTTGGCAAATGATGTAGAGAATTTTTAACCCATCGCTACTCCTTGTTTCAGTCTGTATTACACATCATTGAATAAAAAGAAGTTGTTTAGGGGAATTATGTCAATCATTGCCACTTGCATTTCGGTATGTTTCCATTGTGGTGCTGACCTCTTCTCTAGCTGGTGTTTATTGGCTCTACGTCCTAGGTCTGGTTGGATGCTGGTGTGAAGAGCCACTACATCCAATGTAAAAATTCACAAGAAACATGTGCTCTTCCCATGTCACATCTGATAAGATACTCAAAATGTGTTTGGTATCTTTTATATGTTTAGGGAGGTTTTGTACGTTATCATTCAACTGTGAGATTATCTCTTGATGATAGTGACCCTTGTTCATTACCACTATGTTCCCCCCTTTGTCAGCCTCTCTAATCATAATTTGGTAATCCATCATGAGTAACCCTGGGCGAAGTACTATGCTACGCTCACGTAGTATGCGAAGATTGCACTACGCGAATTGCACGTAGCACAGTGCAAACACGCATAACGTAGAGGTCATTCTTTGCTTGCTCACGGTCCTCAACGGCAAGTTGGTGACCGCAAGCGAGCAAAATGACACCCTGGCAAGACTTATTCCCCGTTCGCGATCAGCAACATCAAGTTGCCGATCGCGAGCATGGAAAAAAAAAACTCCCGGCTTGACAAATCACATACTCCATGTATCTTGTTCATGAAGCCACGTCTTTGTTACAGCTGTGGAGTATGTGATTTGTCAAGCCCATGAATTATAGAAAATAGAAGAGAGACAGGATTTCTATCTCTTAAGTAACCTACAATAATGTCCCTTTCTGACTGTGGAGTTGGAAAGGCCCATCTTCATCCAATTCTCCACCGAACATACCGGTGGCACAAGGGGGTCCCTCACTTGGTCCTAATTAAGACCCTACTGTAAGGACTCCAATTGCCTACAGACATTCCCGGGGTCGAAACGTGACGGCTTTATTATCTGTTTACCTTTGTGGACAACAGTGATAGATTCACCGGGTCCCGCCAATCTGTTTTAACATAATGGTGTTGTAAATAGGCTAAGCCTTGGATAAGGCTGGACTATCTTCTTTCAGGATTTGGATGTATATATTGTTCAATGCCCTCCTTCTTTCACTTACCCTCACATCTGCACATTGCTGCACTTACCCCTCTCTCCCGATTGGAGCAGCTCTTTACAAGTGTTTTTAACAAATGTTACGTCTTGTGAACATGGGATTCCATATTTCCATGAATAAAAATTTGGTCAATAATGAAGAATACTGTTTGAAAGTGCTTTAAGAGGTGTTAACCTTGTAACACGTGTCCAGGGATGGCCAACGCGACAATGATTTTTGCTAAAGACTCTACCAGAGGCGCACCCACTGATGCTTACTTCATTGACCACAATGCTTTGGGGTTACACGCTGGTAGGACGAGCAGTGTGCGACCAATTGGACTTTTGCTTTAAGAGGTGTTGTTGATGGGTATATGTCTCTTAAAAAATGTGTGTCCACTGGGGCGATTTTTTCTTTACCATCCATCAATGGTGGCAGTTTGTTCCTGAACCCTTCTTAGTCAGTCTGTTCCAATTTCACAAAGATGGCCCCTGACACGCTCTTCTGTAGCAGCACACATATTTTGGCATGGAGCGACTCCTTTGTTTCTCCCTGACGAACATCCTGCATGTAGGGGAAGTTCCATAGCAGATCTACTCCTCTGTGCTGGATTCAGTCTTCCACTACGACTATGTTCTCTGGTTTAAAGGATCTCTCCTCTATCCAAGGTCCATCATACCGACCCTTCCTTTCAGACCAGTAGGCCAGCAGATGGCAACTGGTCATGCAAAGGCCTTACCTTCTTCTCTGGACACGATCTCTCTAGGGGTCTGTTGGCATCACATGTGCGTCCGAGGGGAGCAGAAGACATTTTCATTGTCGCTCTTGTTGTGCATGTATAAAAGTACCCTTCTGCTCTTCCTATGTCTTAATTGTGTTTCAGTTAGGCTATCCTGATTTCTTAAGTCTCGGTCTGCCCCTCTCCTACGCAATAGCCTGGTGGAGTGTGGATTTCTCCACAGGCTACACTGCTCATCCTCATGTGGAGACTGGGTCCTAGCTCTGTCTTCCTCTGGGGAAGTATGCATTGATCTCCCTTCCCTGTGGGCTTCCCAGGCAAGAGCTCTTTCCCTCTCTCTTACCTTAACTTGCGCCTCTCCTTTAACTCCCACCTGGGCTGCATTATTTGCTCAGTGCTGTGAGCTGTTTTTCTTGGTAATGTTTTGACCACAAACTGCATTCCTTGACTCTTTGATGCTTCCTTCTCAGCCTGGGCATACCCCGGGGGAGCATATCCTACAGCTCTTTCCTCAGAGTCGGACCTCGGAGGGCTGGGAACCCTATCGTCCCCTCCACTGGTGGTATCCTCCTCCAGAACTGCTACGAACCTCCCTCTGACTTTAGAGTGTGCAGAGGGGCCGCTAGGATTATATGCTTCTCGTTCTGATGGGGGGTGATGTGCTGTTACCAATGGGTTGAAGGTCAAACTTCGAGGGAACATGTCCCTGGACTGGGAGGGTGCTGGCCTCACCTAGGCTATTTGGTCTGGTAGTTTCCCTACCCTAGGTCTGGTGGCTTACTTCCCGGTGGGGGGCTCACCAACCCTCTCGACTGGTGGATTGGTGTAACCCAGCGCAGGGGCAGCTGGGATGGCTGGCGTTACAAAGAGTACTTCCCTGCTGGTGTATGGTAGAGAAGGTGCAGACACATCATTTGCAGGTTCAAGGACAGTCTTGCAAGACAGGGCTACCTCGAAGATGGCACATATTTAAAGTAAGACCTCTTGTTTGACCCTCCTTTGACCTGCATATTTGGTCTGTATGTGTGTTCTTTGTGCCTTATTATGTGGGTATTGAATGTTCCACCCTCATGCCAGGGAATTGTCTATGCCTTGGTATGGGCGTGTCACTCACTACAATGTTTCTCTAGCTTCCGAGCCTGTGTGTGGAACCTAGCTTGCATGTGGTCTTGTGGTGTCACCATGATGTATTAGGATGTCAGTGAAGGAGTTTATAAATGTTATACTTTTAAATAATTACAAATTCTACTATAATTCTTTGGGAACTGAGCAAGCACCGCCCCATTGTAGGAGATTGCTTTCCAACCAACGATCAGACGGCCTCCTTGAACCCGTCGGAATCAGTGGTCAGTCCCTTCGCATGATGCCTTCGACAGCCACACATCTTAATACGGCGGTTGGACCGCAGCTCTAGATGTCGGTGGTCTGACCAACATTATAGTGACGGCCCAAGTGATTTACTCTTAGCATTGCCTTTAATACTGTGTCCCATGATATGCCCATTTTGAGACTGGCACAACTGGGGCTCCAGAGAACAGCACTTGCCGAGTCATGCTTAGACATCCAGGGTCCCGCAAGGATCTGCTTTAGGCCCGGTACTGTTCAACATATATGTCTGCTGCTCATGGCTTTGGAGTTTGGCAGGGGCTACCATGCTTGATAAATCAGAAGAATCCTGCCCCATACAGCATCGTCATCTGAGGGAATACACAGGGCACTTTATAACATTAAGGAATATTCTCTGATGTGGGTGTCATCATGAGGTTTTACCACTGAGGATATGGACTATAATAGTCCCTAATACAGGATATAAAGAATTAGAGGCTTGCTCTGCCATAATACTGATTTTGATTGAACTTGGATGCATGTGAAGTGGGTGCTAGCATAAGAACTTTCTTATTGTTCAAAATAGAAAGACTTACTGAAGCCTTGAAGATTTCCGTAAGGACGAAACTCTTTGGGTACAGGCGGCAAGTTGTTTTTAAAGAATAATTAATAAAGGAACCAATGATGAACAAGGAGTCTGTGCAGTTATAATATTTTTTGTTGACAGCTGAAAAAGGAATTTCTCGTCTTATTACTGTGGAGAAATGTATACGGTTGTGCTGAGTCATCAATGTATATATAATATGTAGGAGTTCTCTCAGATTTTAAAAGGAAAGAGGTTTGTCCTTTTTTGACTCGCGCACTTCTCTCAAAAAATGGTGTTCTTGTCAATATAATAATCGTTTATTGAACAAGCTTTATTCGAGATATTTTCTCATAAAAGCACAGCATAAAATCAAACATAACAAATAAAAACAGATCATTTAACATATGCATATTCATATAAAACAGTTTGTGCAAGCTCATACAATACCAACATATAATAGTACACATATATAACAAATTACATTGGGATTTGTAAAACGAATATAAACCAGATTAACTAAGCCCACCCATCAACCGCCGCCTGATTGCCCAAGCCCACCCCAGATATTTGGCTACCCCTAGAACTATCGACTCCTGGGTAGATGTACATAGAATTCTCAATGCCACTGCACTATGTCGTGTCCCAAGATTTTTGCATACTGGGGTGAGCCATACCCTCCTAGGTGACGAATAGGCTTTGCAGACAAATAAAAAGTGGCCTAGGCTTTCAACAGCTGCTTCACACACTGGACATGACATAGTGGTCGGCCTCTGCCATCCCGCAGTTAGTTTTTTTAGTGGGAGGGATCCAGATCTTAACTGGAAGACTAACTTCCTGTCCAGTGGGACTGTGATGTTGTCCCAATAATTTTCTAAGATAGGGTAGATTTTGACTTCCAAGAAGCGACCCGCCATAGAATCCGACCTAGTGCCTCTCAGAAGGTTGTTATCCACCCAATCCCAATATTGGGACTTGAGGGCTTCCTTACTTGGGAAGACTTCCCCCTGCGGGTTGGTCCAAAGATTAGAAAGCCCCAAATTAATTAACATGGCCCTTAGATTTTTTAGCCACTTTATCTTGTGAAAATTGTCTTCCTTGATTATTGCCAGGAAACCATCAGCATAATGTCTAATCTCTGGGGTTGTCCAAAGACGTCTCCAATAGAGAACAGGGCGCAATCGCGCTCTATCACTAATTGACCGTCTACCCAACTCCAGGAACAATGGTATTAAGGGGGTACTCTGTGGGAGGCCTGTGATCCCTCTGAGGAACCTGTTTTCAGATATCTGTAAGGTCGAAAGGTTCTCCCAAGCCCATAACTCTGCACCATATAAGGTCGCACCTAGGACCTTTGCATCGTATACTATAAGGACAGGTTTAATCGGTTTAGTCTTGGATTTTCTATGTTCCCCCCGCAATTCCCCTGATAATTGTTGGTGCTTTAGGGCCGTTTTTTCCTGGTGATGGGACCAACCCGAGCCCTCTGCTATTTGGACCCCTAAGTACGTAAACTCCTTAACCACCTCTAGCTTAGTGTTATTCAGGGATACCTTGGGATGAATTTTACGGCGTGGGGAAAAGACCATTAATTTCGTCTTGCCCACATTTACTTCTAAGCCGTGCTCTTTGCAAAAAACATCAAATATGTATAATAATCCATATATGAAATAGGTGCTGCGAGTATTGGCCCAAACTTAAATCTTTGGGAAATTGCTAGTTTGTAGTTTAGTTTGCCTAGGCTGCTATGAGTTCAACTGATGGTATGCATAGGCCTTACGTGTGATATAGGGTCACTTATTTATTCTCGCTTGGGCAGCTGAGTGTTACACAGACGGTCTTATTTATTTTGCTTTGGCCACTGGGCATCACACAGATGGTATGCATAGCCCCTGGGTATGATATAGGGTCCCGAACCTTGATCTTATTTTTTATATAAAGGACTGTCAGTTTCTTATCACAGGCAGTGTCTGAAAGAAGTGAAGAGGTGGGCTTTTTTGCTTGGACCCCTGGGCGTCGCACAGATGGTACACATGATCCCTTGGTATGATTTAGGGTGTGATTCGGACGTTAGAGAATAATTCGGACATTGGTGAAAAAGGTGTAGCTTATGTTTGGCCAGCAAGGGCCGATAATTGTGAGGTTGTTCCTTTTTCTTCACGCAAATTATTGCAATTATTTTCTCTGAAACGATACTGACAGATAATAGGGCTCATTTAGCTCTGTGTACCACACACAGTATCCCCTCTCCTCGGGCAGTGGGGGCTAGGAGAGGACTAAGATTTGTGGACAAAATAATCATATTTTCTGTCTACTTTTTCTCTTCTAGTTACTTTAAGGATTTCCATTTATACATTGTCGATGATGTGATGCAATTAGATTTTGCAAATGTACTTCACATTTAAATGTTACGTCATGTTAGTAAGTTTACGCAATTTTGAAATAATAACCATTTTCCACACAAATCAGAATTCTAGATTTGCTATTTTACAGCTAAAAATCTGCTCTTTCTGTTCTCAACTAACCATTGCACTTTGTTACAGGTTGTTACTATTTCATTGCATTCGTCTTTGTCAATTTTTAAGTTTTCTTGTTATGCACAATTTTTTTAATAGAGCTCATATCCAGTACATTTTTGCTATTACAACCTCCATTGAAAGGCGGTCAGAAACTGACTGTGGAGGCCCCTAGCAGGGCCCCGTCCCTCCACAGCCTACGCTATAAGGCCTGAGTGACACCTCTGGTGCCCCCGATGTATCCACGCCCTGCATGCCAGGCACCACATGGTTCCTACCACAAAGTGGATGGATGTTTTCAAACATCCATTTTTCCAATGCGTGCTGTGCTGCGGCCCTTTTGGCCTCATGGGCGGTTACGTTCAAATTTGTCAGATGGAACTGCAGACTACTGGACAGTCGGTTTCCATTCCGACATGATGAGCATCATATTCAGTACTTTGATCTACACCTGCCTAAAAAAATGTATGCAATGTTGTGTGATATAACTGGTGTTCATGTAAAGCGCTACAATACCTTTGAGTTCACGTTATATTAAACTGCCATAAAAATAAAAGATGTCTACTGAGAAAAGTGAGGCGATGGTGGTGCAGTGGTTTTCAAAAGCGGGTTATGTCAGAATTTTGTAGGCAAAGATCTTGTCTGACAAGTATTTAGTCATGATGGATTTACAAAGAAAACAACTGTTAAGTCTGTATATTCTATTATTAACGCTAATGGAGTGATATTTCTGTAGACGATATTGAGGGCATGGCATATTTGCCAAGCAAGACTCTGACAGGGATATTCTGGTACCAGAAGAATGAACAAGAGTGTCAGGGAATCGAGACAATGATGAGGCTTCCCTCTAGGAGTGGGTAGATTGAGAGTGGAATTTTATATGGCTGTGAAGAAAAATCAAGGGACATGTATGCATTTGTTATTAGAAGCACCTTCTTCCCGCATTCTCCTTTGGACAAGTGAAAACTTGGGTGCTTTAGAGCGGGTTAATTCCATATATATCAAAGTTGTCCTGAAAGCATGGCAGGGCAGGAGGAGAGTGCATATTCCACACATTTATAAATTGGAAGTTTGGAACCATAGACCCATCACTTTTGAATCTGGATGGGGCGACTATAGATCGGCTTTGGTGCCCTCCAGAAGGTTAGTTACAGGACATAATAAAACAGGTCCAGCTCATGTGTGGTAATCCTACACACGAGAGGTAACTGAGGTGGGTGCAATTCATTGCCCTTGAGAATGTGACAGTTTATCTCTGCTCAACGCTGTGTGCGGCCTTGTCCGATTTAGCTTTCTAAAAATATTCTGACTCGTTCTCTCACAACACATTTAATAAGTTATGAGGTGTACTTGAAGGGAAAAAGACTGCCAAATGGCAACTGAACTTTCGGTGACTTTGACCCGGAATTAAATTTAGAGTGACATATCCAATAAAAGAGGCATTAATGCTTGCACGCTGGAGGAAAAACAGCCAAAATGAATGATGCGAAGGTTTTCTGTCGCCGGAGAGACACTGGTGATGAGAAAGAACCTCCTGCTTAAGAATACGTGCAAAGGATTTCAAACATATTTGTACAGTAACAAGATCTGGTGCACAGGAAATAATTAAGATCTTATATAGGTAATGAAAAAAACGCATGAATAAAATATGCTATGCCTTAATGTTGTGAAGTTGGATAAAACTGTATGTTTCACCAGTTCATTGTGCACACATTAGGTTCAATTTATAAAGCATTCTCCAGGAATTAGAAATGCTTGCTCCTTCCTGTAAGACTGAC
The DNA here is from genome assembly GCF_964263255.1 of Lissotriton vulgaris. Classification (NCBI taxonomy): domain Eukaryota; kingdom Metazoa; phylum Chordata; class Amphibia; order Caudata; family Salamandridae; genus Lissotriton; species Lissotriton vulgaris. The sequence goes on from NC_141694.1 coordinate 507,655,293, forward strand.
TTCTAGTTTCATGAGAAAGTCGCACTTAAACCCGAATTAAACCTCAGATGCATCAAGCCCTGATTCTGCGAATTGTAATTTGCGAAAAATACCGAATTGCATATTAGAATTCGCAGAATGGGATGCATCACAAAAAGCGTTCCAAAAATGCGATTCGCAGTCGGCCGCAATCAGCAATTGCGATTTTCGCTATATCACTCAAAAATCGCAGAATCTCCTGTTTCCCATGTTGAAATTGCGATTTCGCAATTACCGAAAACGCAAATGGCGATCTCGCAAAATGCGAGATCGCAAAAATGGAAAGTCGCATTTCGAGCACAATGATGACATCACAACCAGGAAGTAGTCAGTTCCCTCACTCATTCTGAACACAGAGCTGGAGAGAGGAAGAGGCACAGCACTGAGCTCTATCAGACACACCCTGCAGCCCCACAACAAGACATACATCCAACTCCAGAATGTGAAAGCACCGTCCGCCGCAATGCTTAAAATGCACATTGTGCACTTCAATGCAAAAAGTGACAGGCACCGTGAGGTGTCTATCACGTTGCACAGTGAAGTGCAGGGGGTACCACAGGTACCCCCTATGTGCACCCCCCACCCCACCGGAGTCCCTAGGGGCCCGCAACGGGCAAGACATTCCCGCATGACGCCGCCACGGAAAAGCATGTCATCCCCTTCACCCTAATATGGATGGCGGTGTCTAACAGACACCTCCACCATATGAAATCCTTTCCATCTGCCGCGGTCCCCTCCGCCATAGTAATATGGCGGGGGAAATGGGTGGCAGGCGGGGAAGGATTTCGGGCAGATTGCCACCGCCCGCATGGCTGTGGCAAACCGCCCGACATCCTAATGGGGCCCTTTGTATCCTGGAGCGTATTTATCGTATATCAGCACATTTTCTCATAAAGAATTGAAGTCTCCTGATGAAGGGCAAACCCGAAATGCATTGGGAAGAAATGTGTAAATATGATTAAAGATGGAAGATTCACATACTATGAATGTAATAGTATGGAAATTAAAACAGTGAAGAAAATAAAAACACAGCTATAGGAAACTACTACAAAAATCATTGTGTGAAACGTATTAAAATTCATTGGAGGAGTGCCCATTGGAGGAGTGCCCATTGAGCTCTTCCCGGAGAGCTGGAAGCACGCCGAACTCAGCGCCCTACTCAAGAAGCCATCGGCCGACCCCACCGACCTCAAAAACTACCGCCCCATCTCGCTGGTCCCGTTTCCTGCAAAAGTCATCGAGAAGACCGTCAACAAGCAGCTGGCCGCCTTCCTCGAGACGAACGGATCCCTCGACCCCTCGCAGTCGGCTTCTGGGCCAACCACAGCACCGAGACCGCCCTGATCGCAGCCACCGATGACATCCGAGCGCTGCTCGACAACGGAGAAACAGCGGCCCTCATACTCTTCAACCTCTCCGCGGCCTTCGACACTGTCTGCCACCGTACCCTAGTACAACGCCTCAGCAACGTCGGAGTCCAGGAGAAGGCACTGGAGTGGATCATCTCCTTCCTCGCCGGAAGGACACAGAGAGTCCGTCTCCCTCCGTTCAGATCCGAAGCCAACGAAGTCATCTGCGGCGTCCCTCAAGGCTCCTCGCTCAGTCCAACCCTTTTCAACGTCTACATGAGCCCCCTCACAGACATCGCACGCCAGCACAACCTCAACATCATCTCCTACGCCGACGACACCCAGCTGATCCTCTCCCTTACTAACGACCCCGCCACCGCCAGAGCCAACCTTCACGAAGGGATGAAAGAGGTAGCCGAATGGATGAAGAACAGCCGCCTGAAACTGAACTCGGACAAGACGGAAGTCCTCATCCTGGGATCCTCACCCGCCGCTTGGGACGACTCCTGGTGGCCCCCCGCCCTAGGCAGCGCACCCAAACCAGCAGACCACGCACGCAACCTGGGCTTCATCCTGGACTCCTCCCTCTCCATGACCAGACAAGTCAACGCCGTCTCCTCATCGTGCTTCAACATCCTGTGCATGCTACGTAAGATCTTCCGGTGGATCCCCACCAAGACCAGTGTCAAGATCCGCATCGTCGGTGGCGTGGAGCCATCGATAACACGGGCATTCCGCACCTCGAACTACATTTCCCGGCATGCTGTGCATACGTCACGTAACAACGTGGATGCGCGCGCATACCGGGAAATAAAGGGATGCAGAGAACGGCGAGGAAACCCCGATAATTCCGTTCTGATCTGAAGGAAGCCATGGTAGGATCTATGACTTGTTTTGCTCCAAGTCCTACGAACCTGTGAGTACAGAGTTGTGTTGGGTGTGCGAGGCGTTGGTAGTTTCGATCCCAACAGCGCACCCCACTTGCTGGTCTGCCTTGGTGTTTCTCTCGGCTGAGAGGGACTCGTTTAACAGACATCTTGTTGTGTATAACCAATGGTTATTTCGGCCGTTTTGCGGTCACCAGAATCGAAACACTAGTGATTTCGGTCACCACCGGATCTACCTATCTTTTGTCTTGAAGAATTATGTTGTTTACTTCCTGTGATAAACAGAGGATAAGATTGATGCGATAGGACTCACTTTGCGGGATATTATCTCTGAGCCTCGCAGTCTATCAGAAAACTCTTCAAATGTGCATATCGAACATTGGTGTGTTCATGTATTCTAGATGGAAGTATTCCTTGGTGTGACCATATAACACGAAGGAAACGTACTAGCCATTATTCTCCTTGTGTTCTCGTAGTTTATACAGGATTCATTATTCTTTCTTTGTTCTCTTTTCTGCAGGAGACAGGAGGGGTATTGGAACAGAAAAGTACCTATATTAAGAGAATAGTTGCATAGCAAAGGGTATGTGTTATATGTTCTCAACTCAGCAATAGGACTTGTGTTTACTTAGCAGAAACCCTTGACTGTGTTTTGTTTTATGTTCACAGTTGGGTACAAGTTCCTGATACCACCTCAGGTATGTAACACCTACAACGCAACTTTTACGTCGCATTCCGTTACAACGCAGATTTTACAACGCGGGATCCATTACATCGGATGTCATTACAATGCATGGCATTACATCGCAGATGCTATTACAACACATACTATTACATCGTAAGTATTGGTAAGTATTTAATTTTTTTAAAATTTTATTTAATATTATTTAATTGATTTAATTATTATTAATTATAAAAAAAATATTTATTTTTGTTTTTAAATATAAATTAAATATATTAATTTAAGTGATTTTTTAAATAAGTATGAGTATAGGAGTATATGTTTTGGGGTACTGAGGTATATGTTTTGGGGTGTTTGGGTATTTATAGGTTTTAGGGCAGGGTTTGGGTTTTGGGGTACAGGGGTGTTTTTAGGTTTTAGGGCAGGGTTTGGGTTTTGGGGTACAGGGGTGTTTTTAGGTTTTAGGGCAGGGTTTGGGTTTTGGGGTACAGGGGTGTTTTTAGGTTTTAGGGTAGGGTTTGGGTTTTGGGGTACAGGGGGGGTTTTAGGTTTTAGGGCAGGGTTTGGGTTTTGGGGTACAGGGGTGTTTTTAGGTTTTAGGGCAGGGTTTTGGGTTTTGGGGTACAGGGGTGTTTTTAGGTTTTAGGGGCAGGGTTTGGGTTTTGGGGTACAGGGGTGTTTTTAGGTTTTAGGGCAGGGTTTTGGGTTTTGGGGTACAGGGGTGTTTTTAGGTTTTAGGGCAGGGTTTGGGTTTTGGGGTACAGGGGTGTTTTTAGGTTTTAGGGCAGGGTTTGGGTTTTGGGGTACAGGGGTGTTTTTAGGTTTTAGGGCAGGGTTTGGGTTTTGGGGTACAGGGGTGTTTTTAGGTTTTAGGGTAGGGTTTGGGTTTTGGGGTACAGGGGTGTTTTTAGGTTTTAGGGCAGGGTTTGGGTTTTGGGGTACAGGGGTGTTTTTAGGTTTTAGGGCAGGGTTTTGGGTTTTGGGGTACAGGGGTGTTTTTAGGTTTTAGGGCAGGGTTTGGGTTTTGGGGTACAGGGGTGTTTTTAGGTTTTAGGGCAGGGTTTTGGGTTTTGGGGTACAGGGGTGTTTTTAGGGTAGGGTTTGGGTTTTGGGGTACAGGGGTGTTTTTAGGTTTTAGGGCAGGGTTTGGGTTTTGGGGTACAGGGGTGTTTTTAGGTTTTAGGGCAGGGTTTGGGTTTTGGGGTACAGGGGTGTTTTTAGGTTTTAGGGTAGGGTTTGGGTTTAGGGATAATTAAATTATATTTACCATTTTAAAATTAATTAAAATATATTTAATAAATTAAATTAATTATTTTACATTAATTACATTTTTTATTTAAATTAATTAAATTAAATAAATTAATATTATTAATTTAATTTAATTTTTTTATAAAAAATATGTACATTAAACTAATTACTTATTTTTAATTAAATTAAATTAATTACAAATTTTAATCAAATTACATTTATTAAATAGATCTTATTTTATTAAATTAAATTAATGACAATTTTTAAATGTCTTTTAATTAAATTATTTAAATAAAATTAATTACAATAAACTAAATAACATTTTTAAAAAAAGGTATACTTACCTATACTTACGATGTAATGCCATGCGTTGTAATAGCATCTGCGATGTAATGCCATGCATTGTAATGACATCCGTTGTAATGGATCCCGCGTTGTAAAATCTGCTTTGTAACGGAATGCGTTGTAACACAACGCGTTGTACTGACACCAATCCCCACCTCAGAACCATTGTCTCCATTTGGATGTGGCCTGTTGTATTTTCTTTTACAGGTATAGCTTAAGCGCCTGGGGGGGGGGGAAGGTTATCTTAGAGAGTACATAGGAAAGTAGCGTTAAAGAGTGAGGGAGGTAGGGTGTTCTAATTCCTTGTTCTTTGTCATTACAGATCTCCCTCCCCGCTGTCCCCTTCCTTTCCCGCGGCGTTTGCATTGTCTCAGTTGTCTGTATTATCGTATTCGGACTCTGGGGCAGTTCAGAGGGTGCGGGAATTGGACTCACAGCATTGCCCCGAGGAAGGCGGAAAGCGGAGCCTGATAGAATTATCGGCCCACGAATTTTGCCTCTTCTTGGCAGTGCTGTGATTCCGCCATGACTACCTTAGAGGATGTTTTGGCTGCTTTGGCCTTAGTGCAGGTGGAGCTGGCAGCTTCCAGTAGAGCGGTTGCTGCTGCTAGGGCTGAGAATGCACAATTACGAGCCAAGGTAGATAGATTACCCCCTCCCACGGTTGCACAAGATGGGGCATCAGGCAGTTCATCTCCTACTACCTCTGTGGTGGTTGAGATGCCTGCACAGATCCCGCTTGATCCTCCTGAACGATACTATGGGGATAACAAGAAGGTACAAGTCTTTATGACACAGGTCCAGTTGCATTTCATGTGTAAACCTAAGATGTTTTCCACACACCAAGCGAGGGTGGCTTTCCTTATTTCATATCTCGGGGGGGAAGCAGCACAGTGGGCGGTTCTGATAGTTAGAAGGGATGACCCACTCTTATATCACTGGGATAATTTCAAAGAAGAATTTGAAAAAACATTCGATAGGCGAGCAGAAACCTTCACCGCAGATAGGGAATTGTTAAAACTGAAGCAAGGAGATACGGATTTAGTTACATATTTAAACAATTTCAGGAGGTTGGTGGCCGAGACAGATTGGCCGGAACCCAAGAGATCAGCCATCTTCTACCAAGGCCTCAGTGAAGAGATGAAAGATGTGCTGGCACAAATCGACACCCAACCCCGTACCTGCTCGGCTTGGATAGATCTTGCCCTCCGTTTGGATCATAGAATGAAAGAAAGGAAAGGGGAACATAAGAAGAAAGATAAATCTGTGATGCCCTATGAACATGCGAGCAGTGGGGAGAAAACTGTTCCATCACCTGAGCCTATGGACATCGGAGCCGTGCGAGCCTCCTTAACTGCCAGTGAAAGAGAACATAGACGTAAATTAGGACTATGTTTATACTGCGGAAAAAAAGGACACTTTTTACGCGAATGCCCAGTGAAACCTAAAGCCAACAGGTTTCGGGGAGGTCAAAACCTTGCAGGAATTAATGAGAAGGAGTCGGAAAACTCCAAAGCTTGAAGGCAAATGGAGGGAGGCACTCAAGCACACATATCATCCCTTCATTTACCCCAGTTGCGGATTATGAGAGGAAACACCTCTTTCTGGACATGATTATTAGGATTGGGGAGAGGAAACAAAACATTCGTGCAATGGTTGATTCTGGGGCTACTGGTTGTTTTATGGATATCACCGAGGCCCGCCGATTGGGAGTGCAACTAGTCCCCAAAGAAAATCCAGAAACAGTCTACGCGGTTGATGGGAACGAACTACAAGCGGGACCCATCACATGTCATACTCGGGAGTATGAGGTTACTCATGACCACACCCATCACGAATACTTGGGATTCAACATTATCGAAGCACCACAATATGGGATCATATTAGGGCTTCCGTGGTGGCAAAAACATGATCCTGAGATACGTTGGACCACAAAAACTGTCCAGTTTCTTTCTCCCTATTGTTTAGAACACTGTCTTACAGGGGTTTGGAGCCCGGCTCAAGCATTGTCTTCCTTGCATACCATAGCCACAGCCGTGGAAAAAGATGTGTCTCTTCCACAATGTTATGCTGAGTACGAAGCAGTGTTCAGTGACAAAGAGGCTGAGGTTCTTCCGCCGCATCGAGCGTATGATTGCCGGATCGACCTCATACCTGGATCGGTAATTCCCAATGGGAGGATATATGCTCTGACCCTTCCTGAAAATGAGACATTGCGAGCCTATTTAGATAAGTATCTAGCTCTAGGATACATTAGGCCTTCCAGATCCCCTGCAGCCTCTCCGTTGTTTTTCATCCCGAAGGCCAATGGTGAAAAGAGATGTTGCATCGACTACAGAGCGTTGAATTCCATCACCGTAAAAAACCAGTATCCACTACCCTTGATCCCTGTTTTACTGGAACAGGTTAGATCAGCGCACATCTACACCAAACTCGACCTGCGTGGTGCATATCATCTTGTCCGTATCAGAAGGGGTGATGAGTGGAAAACTGCCTTCAAGACGCGGTATGGGCTTTATGAATATCGGGTAATGCCCTTTGGGCTCTGCAACGCCCCAGCCGCTTTTCAATTTTTTTTTAATGAAGTGCTGCGTGAATATCTGGATCATCATGTCATCGTTTATATTGATGACATTCTCATATATTCCAATTCTACAGAGGATCACGTCACGCATGTGAAAACGGTGTTGCAAGCGTTGATAAAACATCACCTATTCTGCAAAATCACTAAATGTGAGTTTCATGTGACAACGGTGGAATTTCTTGGAGTAATGCTCACTCCCTCCGGACAGGTGATGGCCGAGAGAAAGGTACAAGCCATTGTGGGGTGGCCTCAACCGAAGAACGTCAAGGATATTCAGAGCCTATTGGGGTTTGCCAACTTCTACCGAAGGTTTATATCAGGATTTTCTGGAATGGTTTCACCACTCACTCGGCTCACGAGAAAAAACGTTCGGTTTGTGTGGGATGAAGAAGCACAAACCGCTTTTGATAAACTCAAGAACGCTTTTTCCACCGCACCTGTATTAACACATGCCGATCCCGACCTTCCTTTCATTGTCGAAGCGGATGCGTCAGAAATAGCACTGGGAGCTGTGCTATCACAGAAAGAGGTCTCTACTGGAATGCTACATCCCATTGCCTACATGTCTCGCAAGCTAAGTCCTGCGGAGATTAATTATACTATTGCGGAAAAAGAGTTGTTGGCCATTCGGGATGCGTTTGTGGAATGGAGACACTGGCTAATGGGAACAAAACATGTAGTCACAGTTTACACAGACCATCGGAATCTGCAGTTTCTAAGGGCAGCCAGACAGTTGTCACCTAGGCAACTCCGCTGGATGATGTTTTTTGAGGAGTTCCGCTTTGTGGTTACATTCAGACCAGGATCTACCAATAGAAAGGCGGATGCACTCACACGACGAGAAAATCTCCTACTTCCCACAGAGAAACCCATCCGATCCATCGTGGAACCGGCCAACGTCATAGGAGCAACACAAACCAGTGAATTTTTGATGGGGGTCAGAAGAGGTACACAAACCTGTGTATGGCGCACATGGCTTCGACATCATCCAGAATGAAAACTGAAAGACGGCATACCGATGAGAGGACAACAGGTTCTAATACCCTCTCTCAAGTTGAGGAAAACGGTGTTCTCTTGGTGCCACGAAAGTCCAAGTGCTGGACATATGGGTTTTATCAAAACACTGGAGAAAACCCAGAGCCAATTCTGGTGGCCTTCCATCAGACCTGATTTGAGTCGTTGGGTGGCAGAATGTGTTACATGCAACCAGGTGAAATCGGACAGACAAAAGCCTCAGGGATTACTGCAACCTCTGCCCACTCCAGAGCATCCATGGGAGAGGTTTTCGGTAGACTTCATAGTGGGACTTCCGAAAGATCAAGGCAATACCACCATTGTGGTGGTTGTGGATTTTTTGACCAAAATGGGTCATTTCATCGCTTGCCCGTGGGTGCCCACTGCAGGCCAGTTGGCTCATCTGCTCCTTGTGAATATTGTGCGACTACACGGCCTTCCGAGGGACATTGTGTCTGACAGAGGGGCACAATTCACTGCTCGCTTTTGGAAAACTTGGTGTGCCGCCTTACGCATAACATCTTCTGTGTCCACCAGTTTCCACCCGCAAACAGATGGGCAGACGGAGAGACTAAACCAATCTTTGAAGCAATATCTCCGCTGTTATGTGCAGACCAACAGTGACTCTTAGGTAAATTGGTTGTGGGTGGCTGAAATAGCCTATAACAACACGCAACACGCATCCACTCAACACTCACCATTCTTTTGCTCCTATGGGCATCACCCTAGATTCACCCCTATGCTGTTGACGAGTGACAATGTGAAGCTGCCAGAGGTGAGGGACAGATTGTTGCGGGTACGCAAAATACTTTTGAGTACGCGCAAGAATCTGGTGCAGGCCAAGGCGAGATACAAACTCCAAGCTGACAAGCATCGGAGGCCCAATCCAAGGTATAAGAAGGGGGACTTGGTGTGGTTGTCCACGAAACATATCAGGTTCAGGAAACATAGCGTGTTCAATCCCCGCTTCATTGGGCCTTACCGAGTGGTGGGTCATGTGAATCCTGTGGCTGTTCGGTTGCGGTTGCCTGCGCAGTTGCGCATTCACCCTGTTTTCCACGTTTCCCTCTTGAAACCCTCCAGGTGTCCAGTCAGGAAGGCCCCTTTGCCTATCTGGGTGCAACAGGATAGTGAATATGAGGTGAATCGGATCCTGGACTCTAGATGGGTGCGGGGTCGTCTCCAGTATTTGCTCTCCTGGAAGGGGTATGGTCCGGAGGAGAACTCCTGGGAGCCTGCAGGGGCTGTTCGGGCTCCCCGGTTGGTGGCCCTGTTTCACCGTTTGTTTCTGGACAAGCCGCAAACGGCTACAGGTCCCCTTGTGAAGGGGGGTGTACTGTCAAGATCCGCATCGTCGGTGGCGTGGAGCCATCGATAACACGGGCATTCCGCACCTCGAACTACATTTCCCGGCATGCTGTGCATACGTCACGTAACGGCGTGGATGCGCGCGCATACCGGGAAATAAAGGGATGCAGAGAACGGCGAGGAAATGCCGATAATTCCGTTCTGATCTGAAGGAAGCCGTGGTAGGATCTATGACTTGTTTTGCTCCAAGTCCTACGAACCTGTGAGTACAGAGTTGTGTTGGGTGTGCGAGGCGTTGGTAGTTTCGATCCCAACAGCGCACCCCACTTGCTGGTCTGCCTTGGTGTTTCTCTCGGCTGAGAGGGACTCGTTTAACAGACATCTTGTTGTGTATAACCAATGGTTATTTCGGCCGTTTTGCGGTCACCAGAATCGAAACACTAGTGATTTCGGTCACCACCGGATCTACCTATCTTTTGTCTTGAAGAATTATGCTGTTTACTTCCTGTGATAAACAGAGGATAAGATTGATGCGATAGGACTCACTTTGCGGGATATTATCTCTGAGCCTCGCAGTCTATCAGAAAACTCTTCACATGTGCATATCGAACATTGGTGTGTTCATGTATTCTAGATGGAAGTATTCCTTGGTGTGACCATATAACACGAAGGAAACGTACTAGCCAGTATTCTCCTTGTGTTCTCGTAGTTTGTACAGGATTCATTATTCTTTCTTTGTTCTCTTTTCTTCAGGAGACAGGAGGGGTATTGGAACAGAAAAGTACCTATATTAAGAGAATAGTTGCATAGCAAAGGGTATGTGTTATATGTTCTCAACTCAGCAATAGGACTTGTGTTTACTTAGCAGAAACCCTTGACTGTGTTTTGTTTTATGTTCACAGTTGGGTACAAGTTCCTGATACCACCTCAGAACCATTGTCTCCATTTGGATGTGGCCTGTTGTATTTTCTTTTACAGGTATAGCTTAAGCGCCTGGGGGGGGAAGGTTATCTTAGAGAGTACATAGGAAAGTAGCGTTAAAGAGTGAGGGAGGTAGGGTGTTCTAATTCCTTGTTCTTTGTCATTACAGATCTCCCTCCCCGCTGTCCCCTTCCTTTCCCGCGGCGTTTGCATTGTCTCAGTTGTCTGTATTATCGTATTCGGACTCTGGGGCAGTTCAGAGGGTGCGGGAATTGGACTCACAGCATTGCCCCGAGGAAGGCTGAAAGCGGAGCCTGATAACCAGGAAGACGGTCACCCAGGCCCTCGTCACCAGCCGTCTGGACTACGGCAACTCCCTCTACGCCGGAACCACCGCCAAACTCCAGAAGAGACTCCAGCGGATCCAGAACGCCTCAGCCCGACTCATCCTGGACATCCCCCGTCGCAGCCACATCTCCGGACACCTGAGAGACCTGCACTGGCTCCCGGTCAACAAGAGAATCACCTTCTGTCTCCTCACCCACGCACACAAAGCCCTACACAACCAAGGCCCAGGATACCTCAACAGCCGCCTCAACTTCTACGCCCCCAAACTCCAGCTTCGATCGACCAGCCACGCCCTCGCCGCCGTCCCCCGCATCCGAAGAGCCACCACAGGGGGACGGTCCTTCTCCTACCTCGCCGCCAAGACATGGAACTCCCTCCCCACCCACCTCCTCCTGACCCAGGACCACCTCGCCTTCAGGAAGCAACTCAAGACCTGGCTGTTCGAGCAGTAGCGGACCCCCTCCCCCAGCGCCTTGAGACCCTCTGGGTGAGTAGCGCGCTATATAAATGCGATGATTGATTGATTGATTGGGGACATTACTCTCACGGGAGTCTACACTTGTTCTCTACTCTGATTATCTCATCTCCCATGACTGACAACTCATTGTCAGTGAATTTGGGCATCTTCTAGGTCATAGGGTGTGATGTGCAAATGGGTGAGAAGTGCAGGTGTGAAGGTGGTGGTTGTGATGTGTGTGGGTGTGTGTGATTGTGATGGTGTGATGTGAGCTGATTTGCCTCTCCTTTGTGCTGTGCTGTTAGGCCCTTCTGTTCTTGAATTGTGCAAAGGATTCTGCGCAGGGAAGGAGTTGGTTTTATTCTCAGCTATGTGGGTGGGTCAAAATGGAGGAATCATGCCAGGTCTGTTATCTGGGTTGACCTGAGATTTGTATATTTTTATTGCCATGGGGATGTGTCATTGGGGTGTGTCAGTTGTTTTTTGAGGCTGCACCAGGAAAACAGCCACACTTGGTAGCCTTGTTGTGTGGTTGCTTTCGACTGCCATTCCTCTTTCCACATGACCGTAGCGGTCTGGATGCAATTCTTCTCCCGCTTGCTCTCCCATTCATTATTTCGCATAATCAGGAACAACTGATCAGTCCGCTGGCACCGCCAGCACATCATAATTTCACTTGCGGTCATTCCGCTGGTCGAACGGTGGTTTTGGGTCAATTCCGACCCCCGCGGATGGATTTTCAGCTTTTCCAGACGTTCCCGGCGGAGTTTCATGGAAGCTGTCCGCTGCAGTAGCATTTTTCAAGCAGTAAATATTGAGTTTACAATATTTTGCTTTATAAATATTGTGTTTTCAATGTTGTTATTTAAAAATATTGATGTATATAATATTGATGTCAAGAATATCGAATGTAGGTGTTGTATTAAATATGACTGTCAAAAATATCGATGTTGAAGATGTCGTTTTTCAAAATATTGTTTTTTAATGTAATTTAGTTTTTTTGTATATGATTTTTTCTTTTTATAATTTGTATTTTTTTATTCATAATGCTTTTTTAGGGGCGGGATGTTGGGTTTATAGAGGATAAGGGTGAGGAGTGTTTTAACATATGTTAAATAAAATATAAAAAAAATAAAAATTCAATTATTTTTAGGAGCGGGATGTTGGGTTTAGTGTCCAGCACCTTCCCTGAGTTCATGTAGTTTGGAGGAGTGGGAATAGTACATTATATATATTCAGTGTCCAGCACCTTCCCTGAGTTCATGTAGTTTGGAGTGGGAATAGTACATTATATATGTTCAGTGTCCAGCACCTTCCCTGAGTTTATGTAGTTTGGAGTGGGAATAGTAAATTATATATGTTTATTTTCCAGCATCTTCCCTGAGTTCATGTAGTTTGGAGTAGGAATAGTAAATTAGATATGTTTAGTGTCCAGCACCTTCCCTGAGTTAATGTAGTTTGGAGTGGGAATAGTGAATTATATATGTTCCATGCCCAGCACCTTCACTGAGTAAATGTAGTTTTGAGAGGGAATAGTAAATGATACATGTTTTCAAAAATAATAATTTAAAACAAGTTTTTAATTCTTCAAAAAAGTTTTTATTGCAAGTAGAATATATGAAAATTAAAATTGAATTACATTTTTCAATTTCTTTTTATTTAGAGTGAAGAAAATAAATTTAGAACATTTTATTTCATGTATAATAGTTTGCATGCATTTTTTTCAAAATAAACTAATAATACTTTAAAGAAATGTTGCACTGTAGCATATTTTGTAAATATTTTTATATAGGTAATTTTGTTTTTAAACACAGAAATTATTTAACATTTTTCCTTTTCTATTTTTCAAAAATGGAAAATATATAGATTTTTTTAGAAATGTAACAAAAATTTATTTGGTGTTATGAATACATATATTTATATATTTTTTATTTTGTGACCGTTATACTATTTCTCAAAATGTTAAAATATATCTTAAATAATTATATAGTTTATATTGTCATTTAATATATTTTCTAAACATTTTTGTTTTATGTTTGCGTATACCATTTTTGATATATTTGATGTTAAATAATATTTTAAATTATATAGTATTATTTAAAGTATATGAAAAATTAACATTATAAAGTTTGGAAAGTATGGTGTAAATATACTATTTCTGAACATTTTACTTTTTTATAAACAGTAAATAATGCTTTTTCTTAACAAAATACATGAATAGTTTTTTTATGTACAGTAATAAATATGATATATGTTGCAATATTTGTTACTATACATTGTACAATTTTTAATACAACAGAAAACCATGATTTTATTTGTAACATTTGTATATAATTTTTAATATATCTCTATTTAAGATTTTCTTTTACATTGATTTCAATGGGAAAGGATTTTTTTTAATTTTAATTAGGCAGCCAATTTTTTTCTAAGTTAGATTTTTTAGTCTATCAGTGTTGTTTTGGTCGATTTTAAAGGGAGAAGCTCATGGTTTCTGACCAGCTCGGATCGGGAGAGTCCGACCAACCAAATATAATGCATCCAGATGCTTCCAGATACGATTTGGTTGGATTCCATTGACTTCTATCCGAGCTATGTTCCAAACCACATCGTAATGTGGCCCTTGGTCGGGAAGACACGTTCCTGACCCAATTCGGAAGGAGCAAATGCCGTTAAGAGGCCTTCCTAACCGCATCGTAATCAGGCCCTAGGTGGGAATGCTTTCCTAACCGCATCGGAATCAGGCCCTCTGTCGGAGGAGTTCATTTTGAACAGTTGTATATTTTCATTTAGTTTTGGGTTATTTGTTTATTAATCTTGGATCTTCTACAAGTTTGGATTTTTTATTTGCTTTGTGGATGATATTCTTAAGCTACAACATCGTAAGTACATTTAAATTATTTACAGTGGGTGGGAAATCGTATTTAAGATAGATAATATTTTTATAATGTCAAATATTATTTTTATAAGAATATATTTTTTGACATTATATTTATATTTTACATCTTAAAAAAATAATAATGCTTTGTTAGGAATTTACTTTGCAAATGTGTTTTTTTTGTGTAGGTGTAGAGTATGGATTTTGCTATGGTTACTAAGTATTCTAGTCCTTTAGTGTTTGTGTAGAGCCTTACTTTGAATTGTAAATGCTCGTACTTTGATTTTATTTTTTTTGTTAATTGTGGACATAGTTGTGTTACAGATTGCTCAAGTCTTTTTAAAAAAATCTTTTTATTCAGTTTTTTGGCATTTTTTCCAGAGATCAGCACAAATTCGTAAGCAGATTTATACAATGAGGTTAGAACAAAGCTTCTCAATAATCATAAACATTTGCAAAAAATGAGCGACCCATCCTCCCAATCCTATGACAAACAAATACTGGCTAATACAGTCATAGACTGTAACAAATTCATCCATAAATATAATCCCCAAAATTTTAAATTAAACAGTAAAAAAACCATATATCAAGCAGAGAGCACAACCTAGGTTCAAAAAGCATTTAAGCTGAGACCCCACTGAATATTTCATCCAATCCGACTCTGCTTATAAACCTAGGTTATTTAATTTCCTAAGGATCCTTCCATCTTGAAAGAGGGGCCCAGATGCGCCGTCCCAACAGTTTCGATGTTTTCCCCTTCCTCTCATAAATAACTCTTTCCACTGTATGTAATGAAAGTAAGCGCCAGAGCCACTGTTGAAACATAGGGGTAAAAGGTCAAGCCAGGCAGAAGTGATACTCATCCACAATACAGCCATGGCCAAAAAAAGAAATTGATAAACCAGAGCAAGGGTTAATGTAACTTTCAGCCCAAGTAAAAGATCTAAGAATTTTGTGATAGAATCTAGCAGATTTACGAGACGTGGACAGGATGCGAACATATGTACAAGGTCAGCAGCCGTCGCACCACACCGATTGCTCAAGTCTTAGGAGCTGAGTCCGATGTCGGACGGACCTTAGTCCATCCGACATCGGTCAGGAGCCGTAACCGACCGACCTGCTGTCGTCGGTTATGGCCCTGGTAGTACAATGCGACCGAACAGGGTTCGGTTGCACTCGTATACTTACAATACAAGCATGCATTCAGAGCAGGATGTATGCTTGCATTGTGTGAAGCAGAGGGGCAGTTCACCCCTGCAGCCTGTGGCCGGCACCCCACGGTGCCAGCCACCGGGTGCAGGGTTCAACAGAGGGGCACTGTAGGTGCCCCCAGGCCACCATTTGGTGGCCTCGCACCCCTGGGGATCCTGCTGGGGGCCCAGAGAGACAGTTTCCGACTGCCTTTTCGTGACGGACACACCAGAACAAAAAGGCAGTGTAAAACTTCCATCGTACTCCCTCAGTCGTAAAGAGGCTACCGGGGGAGTACTGAAGGATTTACGGACGGCAGACGGGCTCCCCAAGCTCGTCGTAGGCCATCCGGAAATCCGAGTTGGATTCCATTCCAACCGAGCCCATCGGAATGGCTCGGTCAGAAAGTAATCCGGCCGGCACTAACCGATGCAGTCGGAAAGGCTCTTTACATGGTTCAGAACCCTCCGACCGGATTCGGAATTGGCCCCTTAGTTGTTGGTGGCTTTTTTCTTTTTGGATTGATTGTAGTAATTTATGTAGGGTTGGCTGGGTTCTTCCCATTGTTGTTTGTAAGGCATTGTGCCATCCTTCCACAGCAATCCTTGTTTAGGGTACTGTTGTATACATTCCACCATGGAATGTGGAATTTTGATTGCCTTCTACGACCAGATTGATGTAGTCTTCCCACCCAAGTATCCTCAAAATAGTCTAGTGGGGGATTAGGTTTATTTCATATGCAAAGCTGTTGTTAGTTGAATATTCTACACTGAGGGAGGATTTTAGAAGGTGTCTCCATATGCTTTGATTGAAGTGGTAATAGCAACCTTGCATTGCTGTGTGAGGGTAATTTTTCAGGATGGCTTGTATCATTGACTGTTTGAAGTCTAAGATAGTTTTTTGGGGGAAGTAGTCATTAGTTTCTTCCTTTATTCTTGATAGCAGTTCTACATGGGTAATAGACTGTTTGTTTAGCAATAGGGAATACATGAGGGGGATGTTGCTATTGTGATACTGTCCATGGATTGTGTATAATTGGGAAAATGGTTTGGGACATATTTTAAATGTACCATCCATCATCCATGTTTCAAAAGTTTGCTATTTCTGTAGGTTTGTGGCAGTTGTAAAGATTAAAATTCATTGTTCATTAGAATTGTTATCAAAAAGAAGGAATCGTTCTTCGTTATGAGTTA
Source organism: Lissotriton vulgaris (assembly GCF_964263255.1). Classification (NCBI taxonomy): domain Eukaryota; kingdom Metazoa; phylum Chordata; class Amphibia; order Caudata; family Salamandridae; genus Lissotriton; species Lissotriton vulgaris. The sequence continues at coordinate 507,671,713 of NC_141694.1, forward strand.
GAGTTCAGGTGGTATTTGAACTTCACTGAATGTTTTTGGGGCAGGGGAATTGTCACGAGCAGATTTTTAGTTCTAGCTATTAATCTTTTAATGTGGAGAAGTATGGCCCACTGGTTAGAAGCGGCAGACCCTGAAGCAGAGGTCGGCCCAGGACCAGGGTTCAAGTCCCAATGCGGCAGGGTCTTGGGTCAATGTCTGCGGACTCGATAATTCTCGCCTAGGTGCCTACGCTAACCATGGGTCCCACTCTGCAACTCTGGGCAATAGCTTGCTTAATCTCCACAACGGCCCTAGCAGCGCCAGCGATGCCTGGCTTCACCTTGGGTGTGCCCTCTCACGGGGAAAAGCCAGGACGGGTTCCCCAGCGGTATACAGCGCCAGGATGCCCCAAGTTATGGGGTAACAGTGCGCTTTACAAGTATACATACATTTACATTTACAAAGTTGGGATAGAGGTTAATTATCTAGTTACATGTTCAGGAACTCTGGATAGGATGTCTGTTAGTGTTTCTGTTGTACGTTTTTGAGAGCTAGTGCTAGCTACTTTAAGCATTTTTAAAACATCTTTTACTTCTATCTCTGCTTTGTTATGGGGTGGTTATGCTCTTTCACATTTGTTACAGTATTTTCCTTTGTTGTTGACCTCCCATAATATGCATTGGAATAGTATTTGGTGCATTTCCAATGAATCTTGTCTCCTGTTTGTTTTTCTTGCGCATAGACACATGCCATATACCATAGTAAAAGTCTTCCTTTTTGCGATGTTATGAATTTTGCACCCTCAGTCATTTTGATATTTGAACTGTTATGAGAAATGCATTTCAGAAATGTTACTTATATTATTATACATGTTGTTATTGTATGAAAATGTAACTCTACCTACATGTTTTGTTGTGGAGACAATTTTCTATTTTCTGATGTTTTCTGTTGGTCTTTTGGTGTAGTGTTTGGATTCTTTTTGCTGTTGAATAAAAGTATATATTTAATATATTTGTCTGACAGTATTTTTTGTATTTTGGGGTGTGGGTAATTAGTGGGGTTTCTAGATTGGCGTTTTTATTTTTTGGATTAGCATTTTTTTTTAATTAATACTTACTTTTTATGGAGAACTTTCTTGGTTTTTAGGTCGTTTAGTGTAAGTTGGATATTACGTAGAGGAGATATAAATTATAATAATATTTAGTTATTTGTTTAGTTTGTTTAAGATTAATTTATTTTTATTTTGTTACATTATGAAATAAGTGTTATATTATACTTACTTTGTAATGTTGAATTAGAAGTTTTGGATGTGGTAGTGTGATGCTGTAGAAGTAAGTAATCCAGTAGAGGTTTTGCTTCTTTAGGTCTTTGCTGTTGTAATGCAGATTTATGTTGATTTTAAAAATCTTTAAATAGTGTTTGTTTAATTGTTTTTTTCATTTGTGTTGGTTGTTGTTTCCTTATTTGGTGAACGCTAATTAATGTAAAACAAATATATATGATTGGTATATTTAGTAATATGCTGTATTTAATTTGTAAATTATAATGTAGTGTATATAGAAAATAGGTATTCTTTGAGTCAATTTGTTTGTAAAATTATTTATTTGATGGTTTGTGTTCTGTTTAATTTTTTCTACTAGTGTCTTATTTTAATATTTGTTTTTTCCAAAACATATTTAATTAAATTGTGTGTGTTTGTATTATTTTTTATATAGTTAATGTTATGTGTTGTGGTATTTTTATTATCTTTAAGGTGTTGTTATTTGTGTGTTTATGATAATTATGTGTTCTATATTTTTGCTTTCAATATTTTTGTCATTTTGTATGTTTATTTAAAGTTAAAGATATTATTGTTTACAATATTTAGTTTTCGATGTTAGATGTATCGATGTTTTTACTGGCAATATTTTCCTTTTTGATATTTGTGTATTATTAAGTGAGTATTGGATATTGATATATATGTGCTTGATATTGGTGTGTCAATAATTGTTTAGGTAATTATTAGTAGTGTCGATATTATGTCAGTGATTCTTTCAAATCATTCAAAATAAAAGATACTTCATACTTATCCTTCACACATGGTACTTATATTTCTCAGGAACAGCATTTAAAAGAGGAAGAGTGTTCTATGAGGGGATTGTTTATGGACTATACTGTTCTAATTCTGTAGTGTAGTTCCTATATTCCCAATAGGCTCTGCGCATTGGAATAATATATCCTATTGATTAGACATAGGACTGAGGTCTACTCGGTCTCTATTGAATATACTAGACTTAATTGTGAGTGCCAGCTAGCTCAGAGGTCACTAGAAACTTTCTCGAATGAACAAGAAGGGATTCGTTTCTGACAACTGCATGAACATGACAACTTTGTTTCCCCAAGATGAAACTGATCTTCAGAGTCGAGGAAAGAATAGATAGATATTTAACTCAGGCAATCGTGCATGCTTCGTTTCACCAGAGGTGCAGAGAAAATAGAGAGACAGGTGTTTTCAATAAAAGTATTTATTGAATAGTCTTCTTTCTTATGCAGAAGAAATGAACTGCAACAATCGTAATACTGGCTGCAAAGTATAATGCGTACAGCAAAAAGAGTATTATAAAATAATACTGTAAAAGAATGGTATGGTTTCTAAGCCATAGAATACATACATAAATAATAAAAGGTTTAAAAAGTACTCAACTGGTGCTTCTAAAATACGCCTACCCCCGTGTGGACAACCTAAGTCTGGTACGAGGGAAGGAGTAAGTGAGGTGTAGCATAAATCTAGTATTTTTTTTGCCAAGAATATATCCAAGATTTCTCTTATGGTCTAATCAGCTCCATACCTTAGTTTAGAATGAAGGAGGTCTGATATCTCTCTATCTCAGGACTCGATTTCCCAACAACCCGCAAGGGTAGCTTGGAAACACTAGAGCTGGATTTCTCGGCAAGAGAAAAGACAGCGTCTCTCTCAGTGCGTCTGCTGGAGGTTCGGCTTCCTTCGGCACTTGCTGGAGCAAGTTGCGTCGGGCAAGTAGATAGTGGAACTGCTCCAAACCACAGTGTGTTTGCTATGGCAAGTGTGGGCATATTTATACCTTGAAGGTGCCGTGATTGACATAAAGGTGGACATAATAACGTCATCAAAGAGTCTCAGTTCTTTGAAAACTCCATGAGTTCTTGGACAAGTCAGTATTGAAGCAAGGGGAAGTCCCTAAATGCTGAAGCCGAGTTTTTCCAAGATATCGTTGTGGATTTTCAGAACTTGTGGAAGTAGCCATGCTGTATTTGGACTGCATGAGGTATGTCTAAATAAGAGTATGATTTCTATGCCTATATAAGGATGGTGATTTATACCTATATAAGAGCATTAATCAGGAAAGTTACACTAGGGTCCTAAAATGCTATACAACACCCACTCCACTTTACTAAGTTTAATATTACTAAATCTTAAGTACTAAAACATATCTAAAGCATGTGTTTACAATTCCACCCAAAAATACATAAAAAGGCATTTAAAAAATTTGGTAGTACACAGAAAAGGAGCATTTGTACAGTACGCATTTTGAAGCAATGATTTCATTGTAAGCATATAATATGATATTGGCAATGCTAACCGAATGAATCACGAAATTGCATTGATGAAATAGATCTTAGTTACAGAAAAAAAGTCGAGACCATCTCATAGCAGAATATATAAACTCAATTGGTTTGCTGATAAGGACAATATTGTTTCTAGGAAGTATTCAAAGAATTCTAGTTCTACTTTAAGCAGATTACTTTGTGCCAAAGTTCAGTTTTGGAAAAAGTCAAATAAAATCGTAGAAAATTGAGTTCCAAAGTTAGAAGTTTTGTTTTGAAAAAATGAAGGTCGAATCAGAGTTTATAGAACGCTGTGTGCTAATTTCAAAAGTTATTCTCGGTGTCAGGAGAAAACATTAAGTTGTCAAGGCTGGCAAAGAAATCATCTACCACAGTAGATGAAAGTTGAACCACTTCATTAAGTAGATCAATTGTACACAGATGAGAAGCATCGCCGTCAGCGTCAGTCGCATTAGCAATGTTCGCAGTAGATGGTACCTGTGTGCCTGTCGGTCCAAGTATCTCACTCTCAGCTGGAATTGCTGGTGAGACCTCAATGAATGCCGTCATCAGGATTGGTAGCCGTTTGGGGCAACACAATGCATGAGCTGTTACCGAACCAAGCAAAGCGTCAACATCCGTTGGCAGCGCTCATGGAAGTGTTAGACAGATATCCAACATGCATTCCTCTCCACAAAGCAGGCATCGTAGAACAGGTAAGATGCAATCTTGCCAGATTGGTCTGAACGATAGGAACCACGTGGTATTCAGATCTCTCAAACGAGCCAAGCCAAAAATCTGTGTAATGCGATCACGATACTGCATTGCCAGAAGAGCGTTCTCCATGGTAATCTGGGTATCGCTGGTGACTTGACTTGCCATAACGGAGCAGGATGAATAAGAATAGTATCCCTGCTACGAGTCCCAAGATGAGAGGCAGGCCACCGAACACAGAGTGCACAAAGTTTGGAAAAATGCCTAGGGCTGCTTCAAATGGTGCTAACAATCCCAAAAAAATCGTCTTAAATACATGTACTATACCACTAGTATCAGACATGTTTAAGATACGACCTAACATTTCTGCGAAATGTATTGGGCAGTTTGTTGATAATAGGGCATGCATCTCTGTAGAAGTCCTTGCAACTTGCAGATCAAACGTCTCTCTGGACGAGGTCAGTGGCACAGTTTTTTGTAAAGGAATGGCTTTCATTCTGCTTAAAGTATCAATTCGTATAGAAGAGATGTTCAGTGAAGGCCATAACGGCGACTCCCCGTCTGTCTTAGTTTTAGAAAGCAATAATTGCATACAACAAGTGACCCTGGCTGACACACTAACGAGATAGGCTATTCCTGGCATCATTCCCGCACAGCTGTGATCATTCAGCATTATGTAGCTTCCATTGGAAAGCTGCCTAAAAATTGGATCTATCACTGCTGCCAGGGAACCGTGCAGTTGGCATGATAAGGTGTTTGAAGAACCATCGCAGGCTCCATGCGAATTAATGCCATGACATAGAAGAGATCTGCTTAGTGCGTTGTTACAATTTTTACCACTAAGAAACACCTCCTTTCCCCCACTCCAACATTTGTGTGTGTATGGTAAATCCCTGGTAGACTTTATGTACTCTTTACCCAACCTTACATACAGACCAGCTGGTATGTGTTTTAAGCAATACTGAAACTGGAAAATTGTCACTGGTATCGTGATGGTTCCATGTATTATCCATTCAATGGCTGGCTTCTCAGAAACGATCAATGGTAATCTCTGCAGTTTTTCTATGCTCAGCACCGTATAGTCAGTTCTCCTCTGTGCCAAAGAGATTTGTTTATCTGTACGGTTAAACCCAGTAAACAGTGACGTGGTGTTGATTAGTCGCCAATGCACATAGCCAGAACGAAGGTTTTGTAACGTCCAACCTAGCAGCATTATAGAACACAATTGAGACTGGCAATGTTATAACATTGTGAGAAGGGACTAGATAGCCCCAAACAACCTCTCGCACAGCTTCATGCCGTTGCTGACGTGCATGTTTTTTACGATCATTTTTATCCATTTTTTTCATTTTTCTTTCTTTTAACCATATTTTAGATTCTTCTTTTCACCATCTTTTATCATTTTACTCCAAGGACCTCAACCAGTATATCATGCCATTTTTCAAATTTCTGCTTTTCAAATTGAGCCAAACCAGGCCTCTTTCAAAGAATAGGAATGATGCAGAAGTTCATCACAAGCAGTCTTTATTTTGCGTAAAAGACCCAATGCATTTCGGGCTACTGAGGCCCTTCTTCGGGGGTCGCTACAATTAAAATTAATACAAACAGTTAATACCAGTAATCTTAAGTAAATGTGTCATTGCAACATGATATATACATACATTCCTTATTTGCATCCCTACATCAAAGAAAAATTTCATAACTATTGCCCTAACCAGGGACTGCACCCGTTGGATAATCAGAGAACACTATGAAATAATGGAGGAAGATATTGGGATCACACCAGTTGACGGAACATCCTAAGTTCATCACAGGTTCATACAATGAAATTATGAGTATTGATAAGCAGATGGACACCGTAAACATTAGCAGCATGTTTCTTGTTTCTTTTCCTGCTGGTACAAAGAACTTGGCGGAATTTATGGTTCGGTTTGTTAAATTGTTGAAATGCATAGTGGGAAATTAAGTTTACGTTCCTCAGAAATACGGGAAGTACTTGGTTTCCAACCAATCGGGAGGGATTTTGGGTACACAGGTGGAGTGATTTAAGAGCGCGAGTGGGGAGTTGAAGCTGTTTTTCGAGTTCAGGAGGATGGCGTGACACCTGGGTTTTTAATGATGAACAGAGCAGGTACGATAATATGGCATGACGTTATTGGGTCTATTTAAGCACTGGGGGATTCGTGAGAATTGAAGGTAGAGTTGCTATCATAGCATTGTGAGTCTAGAGCAGCAGTATATGCGCTTTTGAAGCACGTAAAGTGGGTTTACGGACAAGCAAGCTTAGAGTAGAGACGATGTTTAAATGGGGTGCCAGTAGCACAGACTGGAGGGTTTTAGCACGAGGATGGTGCAAGATACATGGAGATCACCAGGGAGGAGGTGTTGATTGACTGGGAATGAGGGGGTGTGCTCATGAAGGTTTGGAAAGGAGGGATTGGGGTACAATATTATGTGAAACACAGCATTACGTCATGCATTTATTGATATGAGTTTGTTAATATGTACACACTAAATAATGCTGGCATTGTTTCCGGCTCACTAGGATCCTCAGAAAAGTTATCAAAGTTGATGAAATAGCCAGAAGCAGTTCTGTCAATTGTTGGTATTGCATCTGGATTATTTGAAATCGCTGGTGCTGCTTGATCCTTTGTCATATTAGTATAGTCAGATGCTACATCATTGTAGACAGGAGTGTCTTGACGAACTGTTATTTGGGTTTCAAGAGGTACGAGTTCCATGGCTTTGTTGCATAGTCCTTCTTTTCTCACTGCAGATTCCTCAAAGGTGATGAGTCTTTAGTTTGAACCTCTTGGATAGTAGCAAGGTTTGGTCTTCTGCTACATCTTTGGAGTCCACTGGGCCTACGACTTATTATCGGCCACATGGTGCGGTTTGACTAGGTCAATTGATACAGACCGGTTCTCCTTTCTTCCAGCAGGGGGCAGCAGTAACACTGTTCTTGATCCGTGGACTGCTAGTACAGGTACTGGTTTTCTGTAAGAAGGCCCAAATTCCTTCTTATCCGCTATTTTCTCCCTGATTAGATCCCCAATCTTTGGAATCCAGACAGGTCTTGCTAGGACAGGTGTTTTTTCTTCAGAGGTCGTTGGCTTTTGTATTGTGTTGCTTAGACTTCTTCTTGTTTCATTTAAGTCCTGCAAAACAGCCAAACGGTCTTTGATATCAAAGGGTTTTTGTTCTACCACTGAAGTATGGCGGTCAAGATCCTGGACAAGCATTCTAGTACCAAAAAGGATTTCATATGAAGTGATTCCACCCAGAGAATTTCCCGGCAGGTTATTAAGGCTACGTTGGACACTTATTAGATGTTTGACCCACCCGTCACCCGAGCCTAATACCCTAGCTGTTATAGATTGCTTTATGTCACGTTTTTTTCTCTCCACAACCGAATTTCCCTCAGGATGGAATGGACTCAAAAATCGCAATACAACGCCCAGATTGGCCATGGCCTTTTTGTAAGCTTTGGAGCTAAATGCAGGACCCTGGCCAGAATATAGTGTGCCGATTGTGCATGTGCTGATAAAGATTCGCAAATCTTTTATAACAGTTCGAGCGTCAGCCGAGCGCTGAGGCTACATCCAAATGAATCTTGAGCACGAATCCACTGCGACCATGATATATTTATAGTTGCCATCCCTTTGAAAGGGACCGCAGTGGTCCAGGTAAACGCACGCTAATGGTTTATCTGAAATTAGAAGGGGCGTCTGCGCCGGGTGTTTCACTGTTGAAAATTTAATTTTCTGGCAGATTTCACATTCCAAAAGCATAGTTTCGGGTCTGTTTCCTCATGCGGGGCCACCAGTATCTCTGCTTTAGTAATGATACTGTGGCGGAAACTCCTGCATGTGCAGAGGTGAGCCCTTCTTGTGCTGCTTAAACTAGTCCTAATCTATGTTCCATGTTTGGAATTACTCTATCCCCCACTCCAGGGATTTGAGCAAAAGGAACAATATTTGTATCAGTTATATAGGAGTACTTGAGTGGAAAGCCTTTTGGAAGTGTTTTACCACTGTCTTTTACTGAGGCAGTAACAGCTTGCATTATTTCGCTGTCTATTTTTGTTTTTGAACCAGTGATTGCAGCTACGGAAGCCGTTTGCACAGCTGCCTTTGCGGCTTAATCAGCCAATGAATTCCCTTCAACATGAACGCCATCACGCTGATGACTCAGTGTATGGATCACATTAGTCTTTTGTAGTTCTTTCTGTAATAGAACTACTTGTTCGCAAAGCAATTTATGCTTGATTGTTCCACCTTTTGCGTCTTTAAAACCGTTTTGAACCAGATTCTGCAAGTATTCATTGTAAGACTGGACGCAGTCCTACGAATCACACATCATGAATGTGGGGAATTCTCGATCTGTATTTTCCAGCGCCATCTTGAAAGCCTGTAGTTCAGCTCGCTGAGCTGTACAGTCTCCTAGAGATTGAGTTTTTGTGACCATAGGTCTTAATTTGCCATCGCGCCAGTGACCTTTAACAATCACGCATGCAGCACTATAAGCTTTTTTACCCCCAATTGCAGGCTGTGCTGATCCGTCTGTATAAATTATACACCTGTAGTGATGTAGAGGCAGAATCTCAGTGGGCAGAGGACATTCTTGTTCATATTGGAGAAATTCTTGTGTTTTTAAGTATGGGTCAAAAACGTATTCAGCGTCTGTTGCAGCAAGAGAATTAATCCATTGTATCCATCTTGGATGTAACGCTTTTGCATTTGGAATGCTTGCCTTCGTCACTGCCTCTAAGGCAGGTACAGAAGTAACGACTTTTATGCATTTACCCTGTGCGAGGGTTCTCTCTTTTGCTACTGCAGTTTGAACTGCTGTCAGAATTTTTTCTGTTGAAGTGAATTTCATTTCAGCTTGTGTGTTCAAGTGTGATTTGTAAGCTATTGGTACCTTTTCACCTTCATTAAAGGTTAGGTATTTGAATCCGCATCTCCCTGGGATGATTCGGATTACAAGGTTGCGTACGTTGTCGCATGTTTGTAAATGTTTTGTTGCTAACATGTCTGTTTGCATTGAACGCAAAATTTTTGTGTGTTTTTGTGTCCAATCAGTTTGTTTGAAATCAGGTTTGATTAATTTGTAGAGAGGTTTTACCCTTTCTGCGTAATTTAGAATATAAGTTTTTCCGAAATTCAGGAAACCTAGAATTGACTGTAAGTTTTTCAGCGTTTTTTGAGGTTGGAGCAGCGCATATTTCTCTAAAAAGTTGGCTGCCAGGCTTTTGCCTTCACTTGAAAGTTCGTATCCCAAGAATAGGACGTTGAGGTGGGCAATTCTTGATTTTTTAAAGTTGAATTTGTAACCTTCAGAGGCAAGTCCAAGTATTATGGTGTTCACCCTGTTCAAGTGTCTGTCCAAATCATCGTCTGTAAGGTAGATTTCATCGACATAAGATAATGCCTCATCATTATAAGTTTGTAGTAACTCTGTTACTCTGGCTGAAAATAACCCAGGACTGTTCTTGAATCCCTGTGGGAGAGGACAGAAGTGTTGTTGTGTCCCCATTATTGAAAAAGCGGTCAAATGCCTGCTTTCAGGTGCAATGTTTTGACAGAAGAAGCCGTTTGAAATATCTAATGTGGTTTTATATTTTTTGCGCACAATGTTATTCATCAGTGCTGCACTTTGTGCATTTTGTACTGCGAAAGTTTTGCAACAAGATTTTAAATGTCTGTAATCCAAAACTAAACGATATGTATTGTTTGGTTTGGAGACAGGAAACAAAGGATTGTTCATTGATGAGGTGCATGTTTCATCACCCCTTGGTATTTAAGTTGATCTAAGATCTCCCTGACCTGTTTGTTTGTTAGCTTCCTGCTTAACTGGATACTGCCTCTGAGCAGTTGGTTGATTTCTTAACTGGATCTTATGGTGAGGAGAGTCCTCATCCCATCCCACATGATTTTTATATAATGCTGGAGCCTGAGCCACAGCCCATTTTCTGGCATAAGTGTATTTTTTATGAATAGCAATATGGCTTGAGAAGGCTGGCATAATGATTTCTTTGCCATGTGGGCACTCCCTGACAAATTCTGGTGGCCAGTTTTGTTCAGCTAGAAGAATGTCATACCCCTTTGAGAGTTTCTCCCAAAAGAGTGCTCTTATTTTTCTAGTTATGTCCCCCTCTATCCGGAGTGTTACTTCATATGACTTATGGGGCACACTAACCCTGGTATCTGCAGTTTTAACTTGAATGCATTCATTCAGATCCACTGTCTCCAGATGATCCTTCAGGATCCTGCGAGCTATGGTGACCTCTGCTGCGCTGTCCAGCATTGTCTGGGCCCACTCCCCATTCTTGAGTTGTGTCCTCAAGATGCTCGGCATGTCTGATTTTGATACTTGCTACCTTCTTTTTGGTGAATTGAGATTCCTTATTTTTTGGAACGTGTTGATCGTCTTTGGACTTCACGCGTTCTTCCTTGTGTTCTGATGGTTCTCTTCTTTCGGATTTCTGTGAGGAAGTCTGAAAGGTACAAGAGGAACGTGTATCAGTATCTTGATATCTATCAGGCTTTCTCAAATTATCCCTATTTCTGAGGTTATATCTCTTTTCACAGTGCTCCTTTTGTGGAGACCTACCTCTGGATTTGGAACGCTTCTCCTTAGGAAGTATCTGTTTAGTATTTTCTAAAGTTCTTCTTTTTCTTAGGAGTAGTGAGTGCGCTTTTAATAAAAACTTTTTCAGAATTTTCTGTTAGTTCTGGCTTTACAGGCTTCCCTCCCAAACTATCTCTTCCTAGTTCTTCATATGATTTTTCTATTATTCTGGCCAGTTCGTTCGGTTGCTCAGTTATATCAAGTTCTTTTAGTTTTTGGCGGATTGCCACTGATGCTGCTTCACCTTTAATATTTGCTAATATTATAGCTGAGACCTGTTTGAAATCCTTCAATAATTTCGTCATGAGATTTAGAGCAGGTCCTGCCCCATATTCATTTTGAATCTGTTTCAGGACGTCTGGTTTCCCCTCCATGGACGGAATACCATGTGTTTTTGTGTAAATTGCAGCAAAGACTGTACCCCAAGTGTCACAGTCCTCGAGGTGTGGTGCAATCCCCATTGGTAAACAGATTGTTAGAATCCTGTGTTTCTCATGAGGTGTACTATCTGGAAATACTGCCTCGATCTGAGTAATTTTTTGAGCTAACCAGAATGGAATTTGTTCCCTTTTTGTGGGTAATTTACCAATGACTGATTGTATAGTCTGTGGTGTAATTTTGTTTGTGTTCCCCTGATGGGGGGTATGCTGTGAAATTATTATAGCAGGTTAGACTGTTAAAGTCTGCATGAAATATTGTACCAATTGTCTATGTATTTTAATTAATTGTTTTAGCTGAGCTAACAGTTCTGGACCTGCCGTCAGCTCAATGTCAGGATGTGGTGTATAGCTGGCTAGTACCGGCCATGTTGCTCCTGGTCTACCTAATGGACCGAACCTGGTAATATGATTTTGATATTGTAGGCCGCCTTAAAACCAGAGTTGATGCTCTTGGTATGTTAATGGAATTTCAACGTCTTCGAAAGGAGCGTATTCCGTTGGAGGTTCCTCTATCTTATAGAAGTGGAACACATGTGTTGTTGGATTTGCTTGTGGAAAGATAATCCATGAATAGATCACCTCTGTCTGCCGATATTCATGTGCCTCTGTGACAAATATTACCCTACTACCTCTCGATGAAAGGCCATATTCTATAAGCTTTATAGCTATAGTTTTCCCTAAGTTTTCTGGGATGATTATAGCATCCGGTTCATCTTGTTGGAAACCTGTAACGTCTAAACCCGGTCAGGTATTGCTGCCTGTGGATCTACCGTTCTCTTCGTTGGTATCCAAAATTTTGTTGAAAGTATTGCAGAGCAAGTTTCAAAGAAACAAAGATAAGGTGCACAATATTTTGGAACACTAGTTTTTTTTTGAGTTTTCTATAGCGCTGGCCAGACCCGAGGGCATCGGATCACTTCACAACCAAATATGTGTAGGTCAAAATAGCGAATACAATACACAGAAAGGATAAGCGAACAACCTGTATAAGTCATATAATGAATCAAAAGCGCAAAAGAGTAAGCGTACAGCAGGACCACAGATAGAATAAGCATACTAATAAGAGGTTCAACTGGCCCCGGAAGTCAAAAGTCATAACCGTAGCGAGCGCAACCCCAGGAAATGGGGCGGGAGGGCGAGGGAGAGGTCCGTTGCAGGTACGTGCGATCTGGAGGCAACAAAAGTTCGGATTAAAAGGTTACGTAATAGGATTCGGGAAGGCTTGTTTGAGGTAGAGGTCTTTTAGTTGGCGTTTAAACTTTAAAAAGGAGAAAGTAGTTCTGATGTCGGCCGGGATGGCGTTCCAGATTTTTGGAGCATTCCCAGCAAAGGAACGGTTTGCCATCTTCTGTTTCCGTGTTCTTTGGGGGATGAGCAGGAGGGAGTTTGAACTTCTGAGTGCTCTTGCTTGACCGGCTTTCTTGAGTTTCGAGGCAATGTATTCTGGTTTCCCTGTGTTCAAGGCTTTATGAGTCCGGCAGGCTGTTCTTAAACGGGCCCGTATTTCCACTGGGAGCCATTTTAAATTTCTGAGTGCGGGAGAAATGTGGTCAAATTATTTTACTCCTGAGACCACTCTGGCCGCTGCATTGAAGGTGGCTTTACAGGGACTAGGTGGGAGAGGGGGGTACCAGAGAGGGTCGCGTTCCCGTAGTCCAGTATGGATAACACAAGAGAGTGTGTGGCTTGTTTGAGATCTGCGGGTGGGATGTAGGGTTTGACTTTGTTGAGTAGTTTCAGATTGAAGAAGGCGCTCTTGGCAGAGTTTTTAATGTGGTACGCCATGGATAATTTGTGATCTAGGGTGATTCCTAGTGATTTTACAGACTTAGTCAGAGTGGGCATCACGTTGAGAGTGTCAATGGCTTTTAGCAACTCGGTTAGAGGCGGCAGACCCGAGAGCAGAGGACGGCCCGGGACCAGGGTTCGATTCCCGGCGCGGCAGGTTTCTGGACCAGGGTCAGCGGACTCGATAATTCTCTCGCCTCGGTGCCCACTCTGATCAGCGATCACACTCGGCAACTCTGGGCATTAGCTTGACTCATCTTCACTAACGGCCCCACCAGACCGCCGGGGATTCCTGGTCTCACCCTGGAGATACCCATTAAGGGACCATCTCTCAGGGAAGCCAGGAAGGGTTTCGCAGCGTTCGAAGCGCCTTGGTACCATACGGGTAAGTAGTGCGCTATATAAATGCCTATACATACATACACATACATACATACAGGTTTTCTTCCTTGTTAGAGATCAGTAGGATTTATGTTTTTCCTTGATTGAGTTTCAGGTGGTTCGATGATAACCATTGTTGGACTGAGAGTATTATTGAGCCTTAGAATGTCATTGATGGAGGAGGATTCCAGGTAAATCTGGGTGTCATCTGCATATAAGTGGAAGGGGATGTTGGCTTTATTCAGAATCGAAGCGAGGGGTAACATGTAGATATTGAAAAGTTGCGGAGAGAGAACAGAGCCTTCGGGACGCCTCTGTTCATGGGGAGAAGGTCGGAGGTGTATGACTTGATTTTGACTCTCTGGGAACGATTCTGGAAGAAGGATGAGAACCATTGTAGAACCTGTTCTTCTGCCCCAATTCTCTCCTTGAGGGCCTTAATCAGAAGATTATGATCCACTGTGTCGAATGCTGCTGACACATCGAGGAGGATGAGTAGACAGCAGTGGTAGGAGTCAAGGGAGTGACGGATATCATCGACAATGTTAAGGATTGCAGTTTCTGTGCTATAACTTTTTCTGAAAACTGATTGATGTTGATCTAGCAGGTTGATGGTGTCAATCTGTTTATTCAGTTGGTGGAGCACGCATTTTCCAGAATTTTGGCCAAGAAGAGGAGATTGGAGACCGGTCTGAAGTTGTTCAAGTCCTTTAAGTCAAGGCCTGGTTTTTTTAGGAGAGGGGTAACTTGTACGATCTTGAGGCATTCGGGTATGGTACCATTTTTTAAGGAACTGTTAATGATTGCGCACCAGATAGGAGCAAGGAAGAATTTCAGATCTTTGACCAATTGGGAGGGAAGAGGGTCCCGTGTGGGATGAGGCCTTCGACAAGGGGATTAAGTTGAGAATCTCAGTTTCCGAGACATGATCGAAGGTGGACCAGGTCCGTGTGGGAAGCCTAATGGAGGAGGATTCAAAAGTTATAAGGTTGTTGCCTGGAGGCTGTGAGTTCATGTCAAGGGAGAGTTTGATCTTGTCGATTTTGTCATTGAAAAAGTTGATGAAGTCGTCGCATAAGGCTTTAGAGGGGTGGACGAGGGAATTCAACGGTTTGGAGGTTTGCTTTTTAATGAAATCAAATAGTTCTCTAGGTCTGTTTTTTGCATTGTCGAGCGCATTGCAGAAGAAGTTGCTTTTTTCTGTAGTGATGTGGTTTTTGTACTCTCTTCTTGCTGATTTGAGCTTTTCACAGTGGGTGGAGGAGGGGTTCTTTCTCCAGAGCCGTTCTAAAGGCTCTGAGTTTCCTTCTTTCATTGTTAATGTCCTTGTTAAACCATGTTCTTGAAGGGATGTTCCTGGTTTTCTTTAATTTTATGGGGGCGAGTTGATCTAAGATGGAGGACATAGTTGAATTGCAATGTGCTGTGAGTTCAGCGGTAGAGAGGCCGTCTGGGGAGATGGAGAGGAGGGAGTAGATTTTTTCTTCTCGATCGGCAGTGCTGATCCGCGACAGATTCCTGGACCACTTGGGGGGGTCTCTAATGGGGGGCTGGTGGCCGAGCGGGTGCGCTAGGTGGAAAAGAATTAGGTGATCGGACCTGTCAACTGGAAGGATGTGGTCAATAGTGACTGCGTCCTGTTGGGTGATGATGGCGTCCAAGATTGCACCTTTGTTATGAGTTTCTTCTGAGCAGTGTTGGGTAAGCTTGTTGGAATGAAGTAGATCATTTAATAATTGTACTGGAGTACTGTTCTCATCATTCCAGTGCAGATTAAGGTCACCTAAGATTACATTGTTGGTGCTTCGGAGGGAGCAGTGAGCTATCAGGTCTGATAGGTGCTCTGTGAAGGAGGTAGTGTTACCTGGAGGGTGATACAGAAGGTTACAGTGTAGTACCGTGTTTTTGGTGGTGCTGATGTTGGTGGATAGACATTCAAAGGAATTGTAGTTAGAGGACTCTATTTCCGAAATAGATAAGTTGTTTTTGTGGATAAAAGCCACGCCACCGCCAAATTGGTCTTTCCTGACCTTGTTTAAGATAGAGTAACCTGGAGGTACAAGCAGGTCCAGAATGGGGATCGAGCAGTCTTTTAGCCAGGTTTTGGTGATGAAGGCTAGGTCTATGTCATGGGTGAGGATCGTTTCTGCCAGCTCAGTGGCATGTTTCACGGCGGATCTGCAATTGGTGAGAATACAGTTCGTGTTGGGTCTTCCTATATTCGGTTCGGTGGGGATGTTGATGAGGGAGTGTGGTGGTCTGGGAGGATTCGGGAGGATTTGATCGAATCTGAAGCCGGTGATTACCTGTATGGTAGAGTGATTGTCGCTAGGCATGGGGTGCACGAGAGTTGGTCTGGGGGGATAAGGGGGAGTTGATCAATTCTGGATTGTGCGATTTCTTGGGAAGTAGATTGATCGGAACAAGAGGTGGTGTATGAGGAGGCTAGCTCGAGCGCTTCCTCTGGGGACATGGCTTCGGTAGTTCTGCTCGGTCTCGAGGTCTGGTGTGGGAGGGGACAGGGTGTTTGGTCATTGGGTGGGTGAGTTGTTTGGGTGGGTCGAGTGGGATGAAGAACAGTGGACGAAGGGCGGTGGTTAAGGAGAGGATTATGCAGTGTCGAGAGGTTGGAGAGGATGAGCTTCCGTCCCTGTATTATGAAGGCGATTTGATTTTCGATACGGTCAAGCCAACAAACTGTCATGTCCTGCGGGGGGGATTGCTTCTGGATGGGAACAGTGTAGCTAGTTGTCACGTGGGGGGATGGTGATTTCTGGGGTTTTTGTTATGTCACTGGATGAGGGGCTAGAGTGGGTTGTCTGGTGTGGAGGGTTAGGGTGAGGTGGTCCTTTGGGGTGTGAGACAGTTAGAGACTGGGTGAAGGTGTCTAAGAGAGACTTATTACGATTGCCTGGCATAGGTAAGGTCTTGTTAGGGAGTGTATGGTGGGGGAGCCAGGAGTGGTGAGTAGTTGGTCTTGAGGGAGAGTCGAGGCTGGGGGTTTTGGTCCTCTGGGGAAGTATTGAGAACCTCAATGGACGATCTAGTGGTGGGATGCCTAGGGAGAGCAACTGATGGAGGGTCAGATTTGGGGAGTGTGGTTGAGACCTTGGAGTTGCAGGGGATGGATAGGGATTGAGGTAACGTGTCAGAGGGTGAGGAGGCGGTGGAGAATTAGAGCTGCAGGGGGAGCGGAGTGATAGGGGTTGGGTATGGCCGGATGAGGATACGAGGGGAATAGGGCAGGGGGGATATGTACTGTGGTAGGGATGCGGGGCAGAGTAAGGGAAGGGGGGTTGGTTGTCCCGTTGAGGGAGGGGGCAGGGGGAGGAGGATGAGGCAGGGAAGGGGTTAGAAAGGAGAGAGGGAAAGTGGAGATCAAAGGCTTCAAGATTGTCATTGTTGGCTTGCAAGATAGTGCCATTGAAATAAATGGATAAATGGTTACCGAAGTGGTACCGTGGCATGGCAGTTGATTAGGGGGTAGAATGAGAGTTTTGAGCTGTGCGGCTGAGTTACTCCAGTATCTAGCGTTAAATTAGTGCCTTACCAAACGTTGGGCGCCATGTAGAGTAGTTCTTATATTCCAAAAGGCTCTGAGCATTGGAATAATATATCCTATAGATTAGATGTAGGGGCTGAGGTCTACTAGGTCTCTATTGAATATACTAGACTTAATTGTGAGTGCCAGCTAGCTCAGAGGTCACTGGCAACTTTCTCGAATGAACAAGAAGGGATTAATTTCCGACAACCGCCTAAACATGACAACTTTGTTTCCCCAAAATAAAACTGATCTTCAGAGTCGAGGAAACAGTAGATAGATATTTTACTCAGTCAATCGTGCATGCTTTGTTTCACAAGAGATGCAGAGAAAATAGAGAGACAGGCCTTTTCAATAAAAGTATTTATTGATCAGTTTTCTTTCTCATGCAGAAGAAATGAACTGCTAAAATCATAATACCGGCTGCAAAGTATAATGCGTACAGCAAAAAGACTATTATAAAATAATACTGTAAAAGCATGGTATGGTTTCTAAGCCATAGAATACATACATAAATAATAAATGGTTTAAAAAGTACTCAACCGGTGCTTCTAAGATACGCCTACCCCGGTGTGCCTAACCTAAGTCAGGTACGAGGGAAGGAGTAAGTGAGGTGTAGCATAAATCTAGTATTCTTTTTGCCAAGAATCGATCCAAGATTTCTCTTAGGGTCTAATCAGCTCCGTACCTTGGTTAGAATAAACGAGATCTGGTATCTCTCTGTCTCAGGACTCAATTTCCCAACAACCCGCAAGGGTAGCTTGGAAACACTGGAGCTTGATTTCGCGGCAAGAGAATAGACAGCGTCTCTCTCAGTGCATCTGCTACAGGGTCGGCTTCCTTCGGCACTTGCTGTAGCGAGCTGGCTGGGCAAGTAGATAGTCAAACTGCTCCAAACTACTGTGTGTTTGCTATGGCAAGTGTGGGCATATTTATACCTTGAAGGTGCTGAGATTGACGTAAAGGTGGACATAATAAGGCCATCATAGAGTCTCAGTTCTTTGAAAACTCCATGAGTTCTTGGACAAGTCAGTATTCAAGCAAAGGGAAGTCCCTAACTGCTGAAGCTGAGTTTTTCCAAGAAATCGTTGTGGATTTTCGGAAGTAGTGGAAGTAGCCATGCCGTAGTTGGACTGCATGAGCTATGTTTAAAAAATGGTATGATTTCTGTACCTATATAAGGATATGGTGATGTATACCTATATAAGGGCATGAATCGGGAAAGTTACACTAGGGCCCTAAAATGCTATACAACAATTTTAGATTGAGGTTTCATTGTTTGTAAGTCCTTTAAAGGTGCTTCTTCAGAAGTTAATAAAAGATTAATGCACAATGGTAGTCTCCAGTCTTGAAATCAAATCGCACAACAGCCTACCCCAATGAATATGAATTAGACAGGTCGCAATGTCTGAACCTCTGTGAATGGGTGTGAATGCAGGGATGAAGGCCTACAGAGTACAGTAGACCTTTATCCTTGCATTTGTACCTTTAAATTAGAAAGCAGCCAGGTCAATAAAGGAGATTGCTTTTGAAAAATGTTTCGCATCTAAGGGCACACGGGAAAGCTGACATTTGTTTCTAGGACCACTTCTGACTTGGCCCGAGTTGAAAAGAATATTCTGACTCATAAAAGAAGATTTTGATACATTTTACAATGACAGGTTTGTGACTGCAAAGCCATTTTTTGGATGAGGTCTTTGGGGTCTATTATGATGGCAGGCAGAGGCAACACTGCGGTGCTGGCGGAAAATGACATTTTCCCCATGCCAGATGCGGTCCTCACTCCCGCCATATTAGTAAGGTCAAACATAGCCCATTTCCCATCTGCCGCGGTGCGAGACGCACGGCCACCAAAGTGCACCCACCATAGTGGCGGTGGAAGCCAATGGACATCCACACCGTGCGTAATGATGTTCCGTCCACTGAACAAATCAGGATGCCCCAAACATCCAGCCGCACCGCAGTGGGGAAACCGCCCAAGCAGAGACGGCGGAGGCACCACAGCGGAGCGTGAAACCAGAGTCCCAGTGCATTCCATTCGGTCCCGACCACAATGGACACAGCCATACACGTTTTCCCTGCGTCGTACATGATACACTACCAGCAAGTAATGGACAGTCACGAACACTGCCACAGTCACGCAATGACACAACTTCGTACACAAACACAACACACAACACCAGAGCTGGCATAGGGTCCATGTCCACATCACACACCCTGGTGGGGACAGGAACACATCAACAAGTGCACCCACACATGTCCCAGGTCACATATCTACCACAATCTTGCTATAATGTCCTGGTCACATCACCGCAGCAGTGAAGCTCTGGGAAACATGTGCAGAATGCAGAAAGGTGAGCCAGCGCCAGGCCTGGGCAGTGCACAAAGATCACAGGGCCACACCTCCGCACACCACTTCCCCCTGAAGGGGCATGCCATGTGCCTCACCTGTGCCTCCCATATACAACAACCACCCAGGTGAATCCACACCCTGCACCACACACTCCACTCAACTAGGGAGGCAGCCTCAGCAGGTAGGGCTACAGAGGAACAGACAGCACAGAAACACATGGCCACAGCAACCCTCACATCACACCTACACTACACACATGGTAACAACACTGAGTCCAAGCACAAAATCAACACCCATACAGAATAGAACCAAACACTCAACTGGACACACAGCCTGTCAAGTCACATCGGTACAAAAGGGGGTGGTGATGGACGGAGCATCTGAACCAATCAAACACTCACACCCAGTCAACAGATCTGGGTTTAATACATCACCATTCTTTAGCCCACTCTGCCACCCCAGTTCAGACATGGCCATATGCAAATCAGTCTGACACCGTGCCTCATGGGAACAGTCCAGCCCGAACTGCCAACCCATGCCTTCCCTGAATCGGAAACAAGCTTCCTAGGACCGGTTTCTGGCATTCCAGCCGGCTTCAGCCAGGCTTGCTTGAATCCAGTGGCAAAGTGAGCAAGGAACTCACTTATGAGCATACCCTGTCAACTTATGGCGAACAAAGCGGTACAAAAGGGGGTGGTGATGGACGGAGCATCTGAACCAATCAAACACTCGCACCCAGTCAACAGATCTGGGTTTAATCCATCACTGTTCTTTAGCCCACTCTGCTACCCCAGTTCAGACATGGCCATATGCAAATCAGTCTGACCCTGTGCCTCATGGGAACAGTCCAGCCCGAACTGCCAAGCCATGCCTTCCCTGGACCGGAAACAAGCGTCCTAGGACTGGTTTCTGGCATTCCAGCCGTCTTTTGCCATTGGGCAGTCCAAGGTGCAGATAATGTCCATGAGATCCTGCACAGGGAAGGGTAAACTGCAAGGCCAGTGGCCAGTCGAAGGTGCAGAGTATGTCAATGAGATCCTGCACAGGGAAGGGGTAAACAGCAAGGCCAATGGCCAGTCCAAGGTGCAGAGTATGTCCATGAGATCCTACACAGGGAAGTGGTAAACAGCAAGGCCAGTGGGCAGGATACAATACAGGTGAGGTACATGAGAAGATGCACAGGCAGAGATCAAACATAAGTGAACAGCAAGGCCAGTGGGCAGGACACAGTGCGGGTGAGGTACATGAGAAGCTGTACAGGGAACAAGTAACACAGCCAGGAGAAACAAGGTTAGTGGCCAGTACAAAGTGCAGAGTGAGCACATGAGATCCAGCACTGGAAATGGGTGGTACTGTACCCTGCCATGTTCACCAACACACTCACCATCAATGTGGGCATGGGACAGCACCAGCGGCAGCGGAAGGTGAGGGGTCTCAGGCAGCAGTCTTTGGAGGCAGGAGCAGGTGAGGGGTCTCGGGCAGCAGTCCCTGGAGGCAGGAGCAGGTGAGGGGTCTCAGGCTGCAGTCACTGGAGGCAGGAGCAGGCGAGGGGTCTCAGACAGCAGTCCCTGGAGGCAGCAGCAGGGGATGGGTCTCAGGCAGCAGTCCCTGGAGGCAGGAGCAGGTGAGGGGTCTCAGGCAGCAGTCCCTGGAGGCAGGGGCAGGTGAGGGGTCTCAGGCAGCAGTCCCTGGAGGCAGGAGCAGGTGAGGGGTCTCAGGCAACAGTCCCTGGAGGCAGCAGAAGGTGCGGGGTCTCAGGCCACAGTCCCTGGAGGCAGCAGAAGGTGAGAGGTCTCAGGCAGCAGGCTCTGTGAGATGTGGAAATGTGTGTCTCCCTCACACACATATAACAATAAATTTACCAAGACAAGTTGCTCCTCACCATTAGACAACACACCAGTACCCCTTAGCGCTGGGCATAAAACACTGCAGGCATTCCCTCCTCTATCGTGTGAAGAGACTGCAGTGTTAATGT
This sequence comes from Lissotriton vulgaris, assembly GCF_964263255.1. Taxonomy (NCBI): domain Eukaryota; kingdom Metazoa; phylum Chordata; class Amphibia; order Caudata; family Salamandridae; genus Lissotriton; species Lissotriton vulgaris. Next base: position 507,693,081 of record NC_141694.1, read on the forward strand.
GCAAGGATAATCAGGCTCGCCCCTGGATGTCTTTCCTGCAAGAATTTCAGCCTCCCTCGCCAATATGCCATCCGATCCCGTTTGTTCTTTATTAAACTCATCTCTGAAGGAAGGTCACTTACCTCCAACATGGAAAGCGGCTCACATCATTTAGTTGTGGAAAAACAACAAAGCTCCCATGAAAGATATTTCAAATCTCCGCTCTATTTCCCTCCTACCCTGCCTGAGAAAAGTCCTGGAAAAACATGTCAATAAACACCTTTTTGACCATATCGAATCGGCTGGCTACCTGAATCCTTCTCAATCAGGCTTCCGCCCCAATTACAGTATGGAAATTGCATTGGTGGCCATAACAGATGACTTGCGCTATATCAGGGCCAATCAACCCTCCTGGTGCTTTTAGATCTCTCCGCCACATTCAATACAGTCAACCACCAGACTCTGCTCAGAAGAATGACGGTAGCAGGGATTGGGGGAGTGGCACTGCAATGGATGACCAGCTTCCTCTCTAATCGCACTCAGACTATTAATCTGGGCAGATATCGGTCCAATACAGAAAAATTGACCAAGGGGATGCCGCAGGGCTCATGTCTGAGCCCAACTATGTTTAACATTTACGTTGCCCCCTTGGCCACACTTTCAAGGAGCCACTGGTCTGTCCCAATATCCTATGTAGACGACACCCAACTCACCTTCTCCTTCAATAAATCATCCAAGACAGCCCAAGCCACATTTTCTCCTGGCCTGCTGGCCATCTCACAATGGATGAGTAACAAATTTTTACAACTGAATGCCGGTAAGACGGAAACCATGCTTTTCGGAGAAGCTCCGCTTTTATGGGCGCCAACCTGGTGGCCTAAAGAGTTGGGAACTGTTCCTGCCCGAAAAACTACAGCAAAAAATGCAGGGGTTCATCTCGACCTGACTCTAACAGTGAAAGAACATGTTACCCACACAGTTGGTGCATGCTTTTATGTGCTGGGCCTGCTGAGAAGAGCTTTCCCCTATCTCTCGGACTCCTTACGAAAGACTCTTATACAAGTCCTGGTACAGAGTAAACTAGATTATTGCAATGCTCTACTGATCGCAGCCAACGAGTCTGCCTTAAATCGCCTTCAAGTGGTACAAAACACTGTAGCAAGCTTAGTTGAAAACTCACCCTACAGGTCAGCCTCGCTCCCCTTTCTACGACAACTACACTGGTTACCTGTACGAAAACGGGTGAAGTTTAAGATTTTCTGCCTGACACACAGGCAATATGGGGAAACGGATCCTCCTAATTGGCGGAGAGGCATCATCAATATATCTCCCAAGGGACCTGCAATCTCGGTCGAAATCCCTGCTCAAATTCCCTAGGATTAAAAAACATAAACAGGAGGAAAAGCCTATTCGTACCAGGCACCTTTAATATGGAATCAGCTCCCTTTGACCCTAAAACAATGTCCTGATCACCTGAAATTCAGAAGGGCTCTGAAAACTGCCCCTTTTTAGCATAGCAAAGATCTCAAATTCTTCTGCAACTCCGCAAGCGCTGAGATACACTTCTGGGGATAAATAAGATTATAAACATAAACAAACATAAACATATAGCCCCCAGGACTCGTTTCAGCGGTTCTAAGATGCTGCAATTGGTGTCCCTGGTCTGCCTTTTTCAAAAACATCCAATGACCGGCCCGCGGTGGCAGAGCCCGCCTACAGTAGCGGCAACTGCAATTGCGCCGGTTCCCATTGGTTGTAAGGGCATGGTCCATAGCGGTGACACACCGCAGGGGACAGGCATGCGCTACCGCGGTGGTGCATCTTTCAAATGCATCCAATGACCTGCTCCGCGGTGGCGGAGCACGCCTACCGCAATTTTCAAAATTTCATCAGCCTACTGCAATTGTGGTTCCCATTGGCTGTAAGGGCATGGTCCAAAGCTGTGACACACCGTAGGGGACAGGGGTGCGCGACCACGGTGGTGCATCTTTCAAATGGTCCATGGCGGTGACACACTGCTGGTGCCAGGCGGTAGCTTCCGTGATTCTGGGCCATGCATTGCTCTGAGTGACTGGGATCTGGGTGGCGGAGCATGCCAACCGCCAGTTGACCATGGGTATATCACTATCACTATCGCGAGTGTGGCTTGGGCATTGGCAGTGACACACCGCTGGAGTGTGGCGGAGCATGCCAACCACCATTTGACCACAGGAATATCACTATCATTACCACAAGGGTGGCTTGGGCCATTGCAGTGGCACACCACTAGTGCCAGGCGGTAGCTTCCGCAATTCCAGGGCCATGCATTGCTATGAGTGACTGGGATCTGGGTGGCAGAACATGCCAACCGCCATGTGTGAGAAAATGGCTCTATATATACTGGACCAGAATAAGGTACAGTGTGTATAGAGTCCACAAACCCCAAAGGTATAACAGAGGTTAAAGCCAGGTGTGACCTTACTCTCTAAAGTCGTAGCTTGGTCGAGCAGTAAGGCAGTACCAGAGAACAGTGTAAAGCATTTGATGTACACCCTCAGTCAGCAAAAGGTTTCACACACTCAAAGACTGAACTCCAGCCCAATTGTTTTTATATCAAAGATATAGTTGTTTTATTTCTAGAACCAACAGGTATCAAAATATACTGTTCTCAATATGAGAGGTCTCAGATGAGTACTTTGCAGAAAGGCAATAAACTTTGTAAACACAATAGGTACAGGGTTTGCAGTAGGCAACACAATTCTACACACAATTTAGCATTGAGCTCAAAGGATTTTCTTATATAAACACAGTTGATTACTTGTAGATTACTTTGGTAGTTCCAGGACTGGCTACTAAATTCAGTCCTGGGGTCTAAGCTGAAAACAGTTTAGTAAAAACATTTTAGGTATTGCAGTGATTTTTCAGGAATATAAAGCTATTTTAAAAGTTCACACTTGGACACTTTTCAACAGAAATCTGGCAATGTTATCCAACGGGAGAAAAGTACGATATCATTACTTTCGTAATCTAGTACTGGGCCCCTGGGTCCAGCACTGGGGTCTCAGTCCTGGGGTCTAAGCTGAAAACAATTTAGTAAAAACGTTTTTGGTATTGCAGTGATTTTTCAGGAATATAAAGCTATTTTAAAAGTTCACACTTGGACACTTTTCAACAGAAATCTGGCAATGTTATCCAACGGGAGAAAAGTACGATCTCATTACTTTCGTAATCTAGTACTGGGCTCCTGGGTCCAGCACTGGGGTCTCAAATTAAAACAGGTAAGTACTTTTGTTTCAGTATTTCGTATGATTTGTAAAGAATATTTCAAGTTTTCAAAAGTAGACACTTTGAAGAAATTTCATAGAAAAGCAGACAGTGGATTCCTATGGAGAAAATGTAGGTTACTAGTAAACCCGGTAATGATTACTTTTGCGGTTCAGTACTGGGCTACAAGGTATAGTACTAGCTTCTCTCCTGATCACAGGTGAGTTCTTCAGAATTCGGTTGATTTTATATGAATATTTTAAGTTTCCAAAACTTCACACCGTGAAGATTTTTCAAGTCAAAACAATCAATGGTATCCAATGGCAAGTAAGTGAGTTACCGGTTTCCAGGTGAGTACTCGACTGGTGAAGTTGTGGTTCTGGGCATAGACTCAGGGGTCGTCCATGGTCAGGTAGGTGCAGTTGGTTCACCCTCAGCGGTGCAGGGGCGGCCGGGTGCAGACGTAGTTAGGCCAAATGTTATCCTGTAGTGTAGTTCCTATATTCCCAATAGGGTCTGCGCATTGGAATAACATAAACGGTAGTTTAGACGTAGGACTGAGGTCCACTAGGTCTCTAACATGGGAGGAGTTAACTTCCCTGATTAGACAAGAAGGGATTAGCTTCTGACAACCGCATAAACATGACAACTTTGCTCCCTCCAGAATAAGGAGTATATCTCCAGAGTCGTGTGAAAACAATAGATAGCTATTTCACTCAGTCAATCGTGCATACTTAGTTTCACCAGAGTACAGAGAAATAGAGAGAAGGCGTTTTCAATAAAAGGTGTTACTTATTGAGCAGTCTTCTTTCTCATGCAAGAGAAGTGAGTTGCCACAATTGCAATACTTATCATAAAGTAAAGTGCGTACAGTAAAAGGAGTGTTATGAAATAATACTGTAAAAGCATTGATATGGTTTCTGAGCCATATGATACTTAAAATGGATAAAATATATACAATACATAGACAGATGAAAGTTGACTAAACGTACTCAACTGGTGCTTCTAAATTACGCCTACCCTGGTGTACCTAACCTAAGCCTAGTACGTGGGAAGGAGTAAGGGAGTTGCAGTTTAAGTTAAGTTAGTTTTGCCAAGAATCTGAATCAAGAATTCTCTAAGGATCTAATCAGTTCCGTACCTTGGTTTTAGAATGAGGAAGGTCTTGTATCTCGTTCTCAGGACTCGATCTCCCAGTAACCCACAAGGGTGACTGGAAACACTGGAGCTGGATTTTCTCTGCAGGAGAAAAGACAGCGTCTTTCTCAGTGCGTCAAATGGGAGGGTCGGCTTCCTTTGGCACTCGCATCAGCTGGGCTTTGGGTAAGTAGATAGCCGCTCTGCTCCAAACCACCGTGTGTTGCTTAAGGCAAATGCTGGTATATTTATACCTGGAAGGTGCCGTGTGTGACGTAAGGTTGGACATAAGACGTCAATAAGAACTGTCACTAGGAGCTGGCAGTTCTTTCAGGACTCGCAGGAGTTCTAGGACAAATCAAAACAAAAGCAGGGGGAATTCCCGGGCTGCTGGAGGTTTGGTTTGTTTAAAGACCGCGTTGTACTTTCTAGGAGTCTAAGGAAGTAGCCTTGCCGTATTTGGACTGCATTGGCTATTACTGAATATGGATATGATTCTTATGCCTTTATAAGGATATGATTTGTTATAACCACATAAGGGCATATATCGGGAATATTTAATTAGGGTTCTAGATACGTTCACAACAATCCAATGAGGGACAGGGGGTCTCCGGTTGGTGGCTGCTGGCTAGCAAGCCACGCGGCTGTGGGAGCTGGGCTCCTGGTCACTTGCTCAGGGCAAAGGGGAAGCAGAATAGGGCAAAGGGGGCACAGCCAGTGGTACTCGGGCGGCTGGGTGCAGGGTGCTTTTGAGCCGTTGGGCACTCAATGTTTTCCAATGGGAAAAGTAAACAGAGAGCAAAGGCTACATGCTCATGGGCGGAGACTCTCCAGGGGCGACCAGCACTTCGAGAGGTAAGTTGGGATCTTAGAGCACAGGGGGTTGTAGGGCGCCGGGTGCAGGTGGCCAGAGATGCCAATTGGGTTTTAGTTTCAACACAGTTTTAGGGAAAGAACACAGGCCCTGGGTACCTGGTAGGCAGGAACCCAGGGCACACTCAGTCAAAGCACATCAGCAGTCAGAAAAAAAGTGGGGGCATGCCAATGCAAGAAATATGGCACTTTCTCACACCATTTGTATTTGTATTTGCATTTGTATTTGTCCAGAGCTAATCACCGACAGGTCTCTAAGGCTTTTGGAGGCGAGGCTTAAAATGATGTGGACCGATCAGGAAGTCCAAAAATGATGGGAGGGTTAGACGGTGGTCAGTGCTTCTCTGAACAGCAGTGTTTTTAGTTGTTTCCTGAAAACGAGGAGTGCGGGATCTTTGCGTAGGTGGTCTGGCAGCTGATTCCAGAGTTTAGGGAGTATGACAGAGAATGTTCTCCCCCTTTTCGATGCCAGGGTGCATCAGGGGGTCGCCAGGTTGCATGCCTCTGCAGACCGAAGCGAGTGCCCTGGTACGTAGGTCTTAAGGTGTTCCTTTATGTATGCTGGGGCTTTGCCATAGATCGCTTTGTGGGCAATGCAAAGGCCTTTGAACTTCACTCTTTGCCTGATAGGAAGCCAGTAAAATTTGTTGCGCAGAGGGGAGGTATGGGCTCGTCTGGGCAGCCCAAAGATCAGCCTGGCTGCATCATTTTGCACCACCTGAAGTTCGTTAATGAGTTTTTGAGGAAGGCCAAGGTATAGCATGTTTGCGTAGTCCAGCCTGGAAAGAATTGTGGCTTGGACGATCATTTGTAGGGAGGTATAGGAGAGCAGGGGGGCCAGTTTTCGTAAGCCTGGTGTATATGGCTATCAGTCCTGCGATAGTGTCTTGGGCCATGGCGGTGACACACCGCTGGTGCCAGGCAGTAGCTTCTGCAATTCCGGTGTCATGCATTGCTATCAGTGACTGGGATCTGGGTGGCAGGGCACTTTGACTCCAGATATGGACACACGCATGTCAATGTCCAATGGGTGGTTGTCAATAGTGCACAGTGTGCAAATGATGAATGGCCCGTCATTGTGCACACAATGCCAATATGCCAATGTGAAATTTTTCCCACTGTTGACTACAAATGCCATGTATGTTATCTTGAACATTCCCATGTGCTCCCTCACATACTAGAGGGGGTAGAGTGCTGATCCGTTCAGTCTCCTTTAGATACTCAGAAAATCATGGGGGAAGGATCACTTGTCCTGCATAACCAGGGTATGCAGGTAGGTACGTTGTGTCTCACAAATTAAAAGACCCTCATGCATGTGTATTATGAATGTTCTTAGCGGTATATGTTGTCTCCCCGCTCTTTTAGACACGTGTGTGCATAATCCTTGGGTCAGTATTTATGCAACCTCCACCTGGAATATTTACCCTTGGTTAAAACAGTAGTGATCGTGACTAGTGGGGTGGTAGGGGAGTGAGTTAAAATACCCAGACAGCCAGATACATAACTTTATTGGGTCTGGATTCGGGTAGCTCGAGGGGGCGGTTGGGTTTTGTGCCACTTTCGAATGATTAGGAATTCAAGCGCACTGTAGAGGATGTATTAAAAAACGGTCAACATGTTTCAGCCTCGTTGCCTTTATAGGTCGGTGGGCTTTCTTCAGGACCAGTGCAAAATAAGAAAAAGATAGGGTGAAAATAAGTGAAAAATATATGACCTGTTTTCAGTCAGTCCACGGTAGCATTGTACCTGTTGGGGAGAGTTTTACATACAAAACAAGTAGGGTAGAAGAGAGGGAAATGGAGGACACAACACATATGTACAACTAATCAACAAGGTAAAATCTTGGTGGATTTTAAACAGCTTTAAAATGGCAATACTTTAGCACAGGTTTACACTCCTGAAAGGTGTCGACTCTTTCATTCTCATGCCAAGTGATGGTGATAGCATGCTGGCGAAGAACGGTTTTGTAAGTCTCAGACAGCCTCGTGTATTTATTTACTGTGAGCTATAATGGTCGGACTTAAACCAAGGTCAATAAGTTGTATAAGTGCTTGTGAAAGGTGGGGCGAAGCTTTGGTTATTGTGAGCGCCTAGTAACATTTTTCAATCACTAGCGTGTAATTGCAGGCAGCTTATCAATGCCGAGAGGTGCGCTTATATGGCGTGAATCGCGGTGTTCCGGTGAGGCGTGTTCTTCTCGGAAAATAGTGCCGCAATGTTTTTAGTAGCTGTGGGTGTACTGTGTTTACACCCGGAAATTAGTGCCGCAATTGTTTATAAAGGCTTGCGAGCGCACTGTGTTAGGACGTGAGGGTGCAGTTGTTCAATCACAGCGTGGCGATTGTAGAGAACAGGAGCACTGGGTACTTGGGGTATAAATTAAGTACACGTACCTGGTGAAATGCGTTTGCGCACTTCTTCGGGTCAGGGGCAGGGAGGATGTGCCATCTGCCAAAAGATGAGGAATCTTAGTATTCTAATGACAATGGGTTACTATCTCCGCGATAAGAGTCGTTACATTCAATACCTGTGGCGTGGCTTCTCCTGCGTAGCTTGTGCTATCGCTGCCTCTTCTCACCCGGATATGCTAGTGTTAGCTTCCTGTACTAGATATGTCTGTCATTAGAAAGGGTAGAGTCACTACGACAGCTCGATTCAACTTTGAGGTTCAAAATGGAGGGTGTATTAGGTACCAAAAATTTTTTGCCAACTAAAATACGGAGTCGGGTAAAGTGATAATGGTGAGGACCATTTGGACTCTTTGGATAATTGTCAACTTCTATAATTATTATCAAGATTTAAAGTAGTCATAGGAAGTTGAACAATGTCAAAAGGGGCAACAAATTTGAATTTTACTGTAAATGGTATGGGGAGTGCCACAAGGTGATCCTGGGAATGTAGCTCAGTTATTGTGATTATTTAAGGGAGGTTGGGACTTGCGCCTTATAGAACAAATTGCATGCTTAGGGGTCAGTACTCATTATTGGTAGAGAACTGTGCATAGGGAACAGTACTGGTTGTTTATGGATGTGAGTTCATCTGTTGAGGCTCAACCATGGAATATTATCGTTCAGGCCTGCGGTGTCAGTTTTCAATCTGTGTATCCAGCGTTGTTCTTTTTCAAAAAGAATTTTTGCTGCGTTCCTGTCTCTTATGCCAAGTGTTTCCAAAATGACCCACTGAAGGTCAGTGCCAGTGTGGCCTGCTTCAAGGTAGTGAGTTGACATTTTAGTAGTACTTTTTTTGCAATGGATATTGCTCCGGTGCTCGCAGAGTCTTTGCTTTGCTTTCCTGCAGGTCATGCCAATGTATCGCATTTGGCACGGGCATGTGATCTTATAGATGACATGACTCGTTTGGCAATTGGTATGTCTCCTTATTGTCCACTTTAAGTCGGGCAGTAGTTGTATTTCCTTGGTTGGTTTGGGAAGGCTGCAAACCGAACACGTGCCGCAGGGGAAGTGTCCTGTTGTCGGCGTGTTGTCCCACAGACCAGTTCTTTCTCTGGGTTTCTTAGGAGGGGGTCTTGTATGGACCAGGAGATCTTTTAGGTTGCGACTCCTTCTGTTTGCAAACCTAGGTTTTTGCCAGGTTAGACTGTTGGATGTTAGGATCCTCGAATTTTTGAGGATGATTTTCTTAATCTTGTTCGTCACTGGGCTGTAGGTTGTGACGCAAGTGATGATGTCCTCTTGTGGTTGTTTCTGTGTTGTTTCCAGTAGGGTCTCCCTGGGTTGGTTACATGCTCTCTTTTTGCATTTGTTGATCACAGATTGTGGGTAATCACGTACCTTTAGTTTCTTACAGAGGTTGTTGGCTTGTCTCTTGTAGTCAGAGGTTTTGCTACTATTCCTCCTTAGTCTGAGGAATTGGCTATATGGGAGGTTTTCACGAAGTGGGCGTGGGTGAAAACTTTTGGAGGAGAGTAGGCTGTTTTTGGCTGTAGGTTTGAAAAAAGTCTGGGTCTGTAGGGTGTTGTTCTCGGCAAACAGGTTGATATCCAGGAAATCAAGGCTTTGATTGTTGGCCGTGTAGGTGAATTTAAGGCAATCATCCAATGAGTTTATCCATGTGTGGAAATCCTGCAGACTAGCAACATCTCCTTCCCATATCAACAGAATGTCGTCGATATACCTTTTCCAAAAAAGGATTCGACTTAGGTAGGGATTGTTTTCATTATGGATGTAGTTGCTCTCAAAAGTACTGACATAGAGCCCTGCCATGCTGGGGGCAAATGTAATACCAATCGAAGTTCCATGGCAATGGAGGTAGAGCGTTTCTTTGTATTGGAAGTAATTTTCCATCAGGGCGAGTCTACAGCACTCTAAGACAAAGTGTCTGGGTATTTTATGGGGCCAATCTGCATTGAAAAGTATGGTCTCAATGGTGTCTAAAGTCTTCTGCTGTGGAAGGCTTGTGTATAGACTTTCAACGTCAAGGCCCACTAATAGCATGGTTTCATGTGAGTATTCAAAGTGTTGTAATTTGTTCACGAGGTCACGGGTGTCTTTCAGGTAAGTAGGTGTCATTTGGACTAGAGGTCTTAAATACTGGTCTGCGAATTGAGAAAGCGGTTCAAAGACCGAGTCTATCCCTGAGACTATAGGTCTCCCCGGAGGTGGTATTCTCTCCTTGTGAGTTTTGGGGAGTGAATAAAAGTTTTGGGTAACTTCATTTGTAAGTATTCTGCCTCCTTTTTGGACACCCATCTGTTGGTCTCTGCTTCTTCAATCATCATTGAGATGGTTCTTTGTAGCCGTACAGTGGGGTCTATCGTGAGGATTTGGTAAAACTTGGTGTCTGCTAAGAGATCCATGCATTGTTTGTCATAACCAGTTGATGTAAGTATTACAATTCCTCCGCCCTTATTGGCCGGTTTGATGATGATTTCCCCGTCATTCTTCAAATCTGTTAGTGCTTGTTGTTCAGCTTTTGTTATATTGTGGAACATCTTTTGTGGTTGTTGGCTTAGTGCATCAACCTCTTTCATGATGGCCTGCTCAAAAGTGGCAATTTCAATTGGAACCTGGGAGTTGAGGGGGCAAAAGGTGGATTTGTTCCTCAAAGAGGTATCTCTCTCTGTAGTGGGTGCCGGCTGATTTTTAAAGAATGCTTTAAGTTTCAGTGTGCGGCAGAATTCGGCGAGTTCCCACTTGGTTTTGAAAATATCCAATTTTGGAGTCGGTACGTAACCTAGGCCTTTGTTAAGTACCTTTTCTTGTTCGTCCGTCAGGGTTTTGTTAGTAAGGTTTACGATGAGGTTGTTGGCCCGATCCTGTTTTGGCTCTGGTTATGCTCCTTGTCTGGACCTGCCTGGTTTGGTCGGACCAAGTAACTCCTCTTTTCCCCGTTCGTTGTCTCGATTGGCCATTCCCTAAAAAAGGAATCCCTTGTTGGTAATTTTGGCCTGCTTGTTGTTGCATCTGGTGGGTCATCTGTGGGGGCATCTGGAAGTAAGGGTTAGGCCAGCCTTGGAAGTGTGGGTTGAAAGGTTGGAACTGCATCCCTTGTGCGTTTGGTTGGAAATATGGGGGGCGCCAGAAGTTACGGCCTCTTCGATTGCCTCTCCTGTTCTGGTACTTCCCTCTGCCTCGGTTCGGGAACTCATCTCCGCTCTGGTCAGAGCTGTCGTTGGATGAGACGCTGTTTGAATCATAATTTGACGCGTTGTCATTAGGTTTGAACTCTTTACTGCTGTAAGGATGTATACTTTCCAGGGAACACCTTTTCAGTTCTTTGGCCAATTTTTGTAGCTTGGTTTGTGTTAGGTATTCTTGGCTCTCTTTCATCTCTTTATTGATTTCATCTAACCTGGTCTTGTAAATGGTGATATTAACTGTGTTATTGAGTTTTGTCTCTAGGATCTCAATTTTGATGGTTAATTCGTCCGTCAGTCTGGTTGCCCTTTTAATGATTAGGACTAAATAGTCTCTGGTGCACTTCCAGCTGATCGCTGACCAGTCTTTCCTGAAGGCTAAGTCTTTAAGGAAGATTCGTGGGGCATTGGTGACCCAGAGTCCTCCAGGTGCAGCATTCACCCTGAGATATTCCGTCATTATAATGCCGTGTACGGCCGTCCTGACTTGTTCTCTTTTTGCTTCGGTGAGTTTGTCCCAATCTGTTGTTACAGACAGAGTCTGAGTGAGGTCACCTTCTAGGAGCCGTGGTGGCCTGGCAAGTATTGCATCAATCTCTTCAGTTGTATAACTGAGTCCAAAGTTTTCCACCATGGTGGTCTACCACGGCGATGTTGTTCTGGTGAGCCAGCTCACTTTTGAATTTCTTCTGAAATTCTCCCACAGCTGCACGTTGCTTTTGAACAAAAAATCATAGGAGGGAGGTAGAGTGCTGATCCGTTCAGTCCCCTTTAGATACTCAAAAAATCATGGGGGAAGGATCACTTGTCCTGCATAACCAGGGAATGCAGGTAGGTACGTTGTGTCTCACAAATTAAAAGACCCTCATGCACGTGTATTATGAATGTTCGTAGCGGTATATGTTGTCTCCCCGCTCTTTTATACACGTGTGTGCATAATCCTTGGGTCAGTATTTATGCAACCTCCACCTGGAGGATTTACCCTTGGTTAAAACAGTAGTGATTGTGAATAGTGGGGTGGTAGGGGAGTGAGTTAAAATACCCGGACAGCCAGATACATAACTTTATTGGGTCTGGATTCGGGTAGCTCGAGGGGGCGGTTGGATTTTGTGCCGCTTTCGAATGATTAGGAATTCAAGCGCACTGTAGAGTGTGTATTAAAAAACGGTCGACATGTTTCAGCCTCGTTGCCTTTATAGGTCGGTGGGCTTTCTTCAGGACCAGTGCAAAATAAGAAAAAGATAGGATGAAAATAAGTGAAAAATATATGACCTGTTTTCAGTCAGTCCACGGTAGCATTGTACCTGTTGGGGAGAATTTTACATACAAAACAAGTAGGGTAGAAGAGAGGGAAATGGAGGACACAACACATATGTACAAATAATCAACAAGTTAAAATCTTGGTGGATTTTAAACAGCTTTAAAATGGCAATACTTTAGCACAGGTTCATACTCCTGAAAGGGGTCGACTCTTTCATTCTCATGCCAGGTGATGGTGATAGCATGCTGGCGAAGAACGGTTTTGTAAGTCTCAGGCAGCCTCGTGTAGTTATTTACTGTGAGCTATAATGGTCGGACTTAAACCAAGGTCAATAAGTTGTATAAGTGCTTGTGAAAGGTGGGGGGAAGCTTTGGTTATTGTGAGCGCCTAGTAACATTTTTCAATCACTAGCGTGTAATTGCAGGCAGCTTATCAATGCCGAGAGGTGCGCTTATATGGCGTGAATCCTGGTGTTCCGGTGAGGCGTGTTATTCTCGGAAAATAGTGCCGCAATGTTTTTAGTAGAGGTGAGCGTACTGTGTTTACACTTGGAAATTAGTGCCGCAATTGTTTATAAAGGCTGCAAGCGCACTGTATTAGGACGTTAGGGTGCAGTTGTTCAATCATAGCGTGGTGATTGTAGAGAATGGGAGGCACTGGGTACTTGGGGTATAAATTAAGTACACTTACCTGGTAAAATGCGTTTGCGCACTTCTTCGGGTCAGGGGCAGGGAGGAAGTGCCTACTGCCAAAAGGTGAGGAATCTTAGTATTCTAATGACAATGGGTTACTATCTCCGCGATAAGAGTCGTTTCGTTCAATACCTGGAAACACAGGATAGAGTTACTACGACAGCTCGATTCAACTTTGAGGTTCGAAATGGAGGGTGTATTAGGTACCAAAACATTTTTGGCAACTAAAATACGCAGTCGGGTAAAGTGATAATGGTGAGGACCGTTTGGACTCTTTGGATAATGGTGAGGACCGTTTGGACAATTATCCAAAGAGTCCAAACGGTCCTCACCATTATCACTTTACCTGACTCCGTATTTTAGTTGCCAAATATTTTTTGGTACCTAATACACCCTCCATTTTGAACCTCAAAGTTGAATCGAGCTGTCGTAGTAACTCTACCCTTTCTAACGACAGACATATCTAGTACAGGAAGCTAACACTAGCATATCCGGGTGAGAAGAGGCAGCGATAGCACAAGCTACGCGGGAGAAGCCACGCCACAGGTATTGAACGTAACGACTCTTATCGCAGAGATAGTAACCCATTGTCATTAGAATACTAAGATTCCTCATCTTTTGGCAGTAGGCACTTCCTCCCTGCCCCGACCCGAAGAAGTGCGCAAACGCATTTCACCAGGTACGTGTACCTAATTTATACCCCAAGTACCCAGTTCCTCCCGTTCTCTACAATCGCCACGCTGTGATTGAACAACTGCACCCTAACGTCCTAACACAGTGCGCTCGCAGCCTTTATAAACAATTGCGGCACTAATTTCCGAGTGTTAACACAGTACGCCCACCGCTACTAAAAACATTGCGGCACTATTTTCCGAGTATAACACGCCTCACCTGAACACCACAATTCACGCCATATAAGCGCACCTCTCGGCATTGATAAGCTGCCTGCAATTACACGCTAGTGATTGAAAAATTTTACTAGGCGCTCACAATAACCAAAGCTTCCCCCCACCTTTCACAAGCACTTATACAACTTATTAACCTTGGTTTAAGTCCGACCATTATAGCTCACAGTAAATACCTACACAAGGCTGCCTGAGACTTACAAAACCGTTCTTCGCCAGCATGCTATCACCATCACCTGGCATGAGAATGAAAGAGTCGACACCTTTCAGGAGTGTTAACCTGTGCTAAAGTATTGCCATTTTAAAGCTGTTTAAAATCCACCAAGATTTTAACTTGTTGATTATTTGTACATATGTGTTGTGTCCTCCATTTCCCTCTCTTCTACCCTACTTGTTTTGTATGTAAAATTCTCCCCAGCAGGTACAATGCTACCGTGGACTGACTGAAAACAGGTCATATATTTTTCACTTATTTTCACCCTATCTTTTTCTTATTTTGCACTGGTCCTGAAGAAAGCCCACAGACCTATAAAGGCAACGAGGCTGAAACATGTCGACAGTTTTTTAATACACACTCTACAGTGCGCTTGAATTCCTAATCATTCGAAAGCGGCACAAAATCCAACCCCCCCCTCGAGCTACCCGAATCCAGATCCAATAAAGTTATGTATCTGGCTGTCCGGGTATTTTAACTCACTCCCCTACCACCCCACTATTCACGATCACTACTGTTTTAACCAAGGGTAAATTCTCCAGGTGGAGGTTGCATAAATACTGACCCAAGGATTATGCACACACGTGTATAAAAGAGCGGGGAGACAACATATACCGCTACGAACATTCATAATACACGTGCATGAGGTTCTTTTAATTTGTGAGACACAATGTACCTACCTGCATACCCTGGTTATGCAGGACAAGTGATCCTTCCCCCATGATTTTTTGATGTGCATGTACACCAAACAGTGTTGTGTTGTACTCTGCAAAGGGTGCCCAGTGCAATGTGTGAAAGGGCTTAAAAAAAACACTGATGTATGTGTTAATGGACAATGTGCAGATTGGCTTGCCCATTTTTGTGGCTCATGCACACACTTGTTGTTTAGGCACAGACTGTGCTCATTGTGTTGTTTACGTGTGCCTTGTGCAACCTATACATGCAGGCGGGGCAGGCACAGCTGAGATGTATGTGACAGTAGTGTTGCAGATTAACACGTGCTGGATGGATTACTCTCAGGGCCTCTCGTGCTAGATGTGGCCATATCCATTTGCGCATTTACATGGTCTGTTATTTCTGGAGGCACTTGCTGTGTGAGAGGGGACAAGTGTACAAGTAGTGTAGCGGAGGTTGTCCCTACATGTGAGGTGGTCTATGAGTCAACAGTGAGGCGAGTAATTGTTGGTGTTGTGTCACTAAGGACATGAGAATTTGGACACATGTAATGTTGTATTGCATTCAAATTTGCCCCCTTTCATCTCTGCTAGGAGGAGACCAAATGTACATCAACGCTTTACAGTGCTGGCAGACATGGAGAATGTGGAGATCATCAGGAAATTTCGTCTGGATCGACCAACCCTACAGAACCTATGTGCTATGTTGGAGCCCCACCTGCAGCCTTGCAGAACATATCTAACTGCATTTACCCCAACATCAAAGGTGATGGCGTCCCTGCCTTTTTTTTCCACTGGATCATTCCAGCACACGGTGTCCAGTGCAGATGGGAGGTTGCAAACCATGTTCAGCATGGTGCTATGTGATGTCCTGGTTTCTATGATGATCTACAAAGACAGATATATCCAATTCCCCAGGAGCCATGAATTGGTGGCTGTTAAGGGGGATTTTTATCACCTTGGCCACATCTCCAATGTTGTTGGAGCCATTGATTGCACACATGTTGGGCTGGTTCCACCGCAGGCACGTGAGTACATCTACAGGAATCAGAAACATTTCTATTCCATCAACGTGCTAGTGGTGTGCCAGGCGGATATGATCATCTCGCGTATGTGTTCCGAATTTCCTGGCTCTGCCCATGATTCATACATCCTACGTAACAGCATTGTGCCCCAGCTAATGGCTAATCTTCTTCCGGAGCATGCATGGATTGTGGGTGAGTATGCAGAGTTAACTGGCGTGCTGTGTGGTTGACATGCTGTCCTCTGCCACAGTTGTTTTCAAGAGTAGGTCTGTGTATCTCACACCTAGGTGACTCTGCATATCCCAACCGTCCTTGTTGCTGAGCTCCCTGCGCAATCCACAGACACCGGCTGAAGTCTGCTACAACGATGCCCATGGGAGGACCCATTGTGTTGTGGAGCATACTTTTGGGCTCCTGTCACGGTTTTGCTGCCTGCACAAGACCAGAGGTGCCCTGATGTGCTCGCCCAGAAAGGTGTGCCAGATCGTTATTGCCTGCTGCATGCTCCACAACCTGTCCTTGCGCAAGCAGATCCCACTGCTTCTGGACGATGATGATAAGCCAAGGCCCCCGCCTGCAAACCAACCAATGTCCAGTGGCTAGGATAGTGGAGAGGAGGAGGGTGTTGACCTGCATGGACATCTCATCAACCGCTACTTCACATAAAGATGAGTGACAAGCTACAACAGGGCCTTTGTCTGCTGCTGTTGTTTTTGGTGAATCGGTCGATGTGATCTTTGTGAGTGCAGCCTGTCATTGCCTCAGTGTTGGATGGCAATGTTTAGGGGACCCGGTAATCATGCACAGCTATAGGAGGTGTATGTCGGTACTGTTGCTCATTGTAATGTGTGCAGATGTGTGTACGTTGATGAAAACTGTTGTGTGTTGGCTGTGATTCCACCGCCTGACTAGTGACTATTGTTCTGTTGTATTTCCCTAGGTCCCTTCAGCCTCTCCTTGCCTACTGACAATCCGTGCTCCTGTGAAATTGTGATCATGTTAAAATGTAAACATACTGTGATGAACATGGAGCAGACACAGCAACATGTGTGTGTAAGAAGTGTTTATTTACAAGGGATATATGTGACAGGGGAGTGAATATTTACAGAACTTTGAAGGGCGAAGCAATGAGTTCAGAGTGAAGGTAGATGAGACAAATCCAACAGCTGAACGCTATTAACATGGCATTGTGGGGAAGGACAATTGAGATGGTCAATGGCAGGGACAAAAGCTGTGCAATCATGGGTGGCCCCTTGGCTGGCATTCTGCTTGTGCCTTTCTGCGGCTTGGGCCCAATGATGTCTTTGGGCGGCCCCTTAGTTTCTTGGCAGGGGGGGCACAGCTGCAGCACTAGTGGTGTCTGAAGAATCATCACTCTTCATGCCCGCAGCGGAGGATGAGTAACCTGCATCCTGCCGGACACCGGAGAGAGGTAGAGGGGTACTCTGGGCCGCAGGCATTATCCTAAGTTCCACCACCAGCTGGCCCAGGATGTCCACCATTTGTCCCATGCGGTGGTCCACAGCACCTGGGTGAGCTTATGAGCAACCTGATGTGCCTGGTCCATTTGGGCCTGGGCCTGCTTGTAAGCCCCAATGACCCTGGTGATGTTGGCCAGGGCTTCAGTCCCATGGTGCTGTTGCCTCTGTGTCTCCTTGGGCCTCGCCCTGCCCTGCTGTCATGCTCCTGTTGGCTCACCACTGTCTGCCCATGCGTACTTGCCCTGGCCTCCGTGGTTGTTGGGGTGGGGTGTACATCCTTTGAGGCAGGACGGATGATGCAGACAGCACTGGTGGTGGTGGTGGTGGCCACAGGGGCTCCGCAGAGTAGTGGATGTTGTTGTTGCCGAGGGTGCGGGTGGCAGTGGTGTCCCGGGACGGGTTGCACGCTGGCATGCCAGATGGGCCGACTTCTTGCGCAAAGTCAGAGTACAGAGAGTCTGCCCCAGAGAGTCCATGTTCTGACAGGAGAGGTGACTGGCTCCGCAGGTTGGTGTTCTCGTCATCCGCGATCAATTCTTGGTCACCTGTGGGACAGAGGGGAGATGGTCATTGACTTGCACACCTCAAGCTTGCTGTTCACTGTCGCTAATTCACAGGTAATGCAGAGCGCAGTTGACTATTTCACACATTGTATGTCTTCACAGTGGTTATCATTATGACATGATGTGGGGGTACATACACACTTTTGGCCGTGGCGTGACATATCAATGGATACTATGACCCACATGCATATTTCATTATTACAGTGAATGGTTGTGATCTGACAACTGGCGGATTCACAACTTTGTAGAAATCAGCATTGCTGTTTGCTCTGCCTGGCAACCATTACAACTGGGCATGTACCAGCCATTCTCGTCTCATGCATTCCTTTGTCCTCCTGTCCTGTGCTTTGACTTCGTAGTTCAACAGACCATGCTTTCTTAAATTTCCTATGGACCTTCATGGTCAGCCCCCATGTAAGTTACAGTGAGCATTCTTTGCTGTGTATGTTGGTGCCCTGATTTGCTTCAACATTGTATTTGGTGAGTCACACTGTTGTTTCTGCAGCAGTTGCAAATGCTTAGCTGTGTGAACACTGTATCTTGAGATATTATCTGTGCCTATTGATGTGTGATGTGAGGCATTGTGTTGTTATCTATCTCCATGCTTTTCTGTATGAATGCTGGTGTGCATGCACTGACTGTTCACCTGTCCTGTTGTCACATTGTAGTTGACTTTCGGGAACATGCTTTTGAGTGTGGTGGAGTGCTCCATCTTGCTCAGGGGTGGGGCAGGAGAGCCTGTTGGGAGTTGTAGTGCAGGGCTCCCAACCACAGACAGAACAACCTTGGTGTAAGTCTACCCACCTGTTACGGTTCAGTGTACAATACAATGGCTGCCACATGCTGGGGGGGGGGGGGTGAATGCTCCATCTTGCTGGGCTTGGTAACAAGCTGCCTGGTGGGGGTGGGGGTGCAGGCCTCCCACCCACAAACAGCCCTCCCCGTTAAGATGGCTACCTACCTGTTAGGTGTAGATGAACAAGGCAATGGCTGCCACATGCTGAGGGGTGTGAGTGCTCCATCTTGCTGGGCTTGGGAACAGGGCTGCCTGGTGGGGGTGGTGGTGCAGGCCTCCCACCCACAAACAGCCCTTCCTGGTGAGATGGCTACCTACCTGTTAGGTGAAGGTGACCCATACACTGGCTGACACATGCTGGGGGTGGGGGGAGTGCTCCATCCTGCTCGGGGGTGGGACAGGCGTGCCTGGTGGGAGTTGTGGTGCAGGTTGCCTGTACACATGTCACCCTGTGAATGTTGTGTAGCTTTGGGGTGAATCAGATGGAGTGAATGTTACATCTGTGAGATCTGTGTTGGGTGTTGGTGACTGGACATGTGCCTAGGAGGTGTAGCTTTGTAGCTTTGTAGCTGTGCAAGACAGTACATAACAGTGTAATGGGATGATTTGTTTTTACTTACCAGCCTGCACTCCCCCGGCTATTCCTGTGAGATTCGCTGGATGCAGGATGGAGAGCACCTTCTCCTCCCAATCCGTGATTGTTTTGGGTGGAAGTGGAGTGCCACCGCAAGTCACCGTGGCCAGCTGAAGGTTCTTTGCCCTCTGCTTCTTCACGACTTTCTTCAGATCATGCCACTGCTTCATGATCTCATTTCGGTTTCGTGGGGTGGTCCCCACTGCATTGACCTTCTCAACTATCCTTGCTCACATTTGTGATCTGGTGGCTGCTGGTGTCTGTTGAAACAGGTTGCCAAACAAATGTGGCTCAATTCTTATGATCTCATCTACCAAGACCCTTAACTCACTCTCAGTGAATGTTGGCATTTTTTGTGGTGCATTGGTGTGTGGTATGCCAAGGGGGTAGAGGTGCAGATGTGGAAGTAGCGGTTGTGGTGGTGATGTGTATGGTGTTTTGATGTGCAAAGGTGCTAGAGGTGCAGGTGTGGTGGTGGTTGAGATGTGTGTGTGGTGTAATCTTTTGCCTCTCCTTTCAGATGTGGTTGATGGCCTTCTCTTCTGGAGTGTTGCAAAGGATTGTGGTTAGGGAAGTGGCTGGTTTTATATGCAGAAATACACCATTTTGACACACCCACATAGCTGTCAGATGTGTTGTGTGGGTTTTCCAGTGATTTGTAGCTTTAGATTTTGCCTTGGGGGTGTGTCTTTGGGTTTTGTTAGGTGTTTTGGGGGATAGCACTAGTTTGCTGGGTGCACTTGGTGGCCTTGGTGTGTGTTTTCATGTCGGCCGCCATTTTTCAACGGTGCATCCGCAGTGGTGGCTTTGCTCAAGCCCTTCCGTCGTATCTCCCATTCATCACTGTTTGCGACTGCAGCAGACGGAAACAATGTAACGTACAGCGGTCACATAGGAGATATCCAAATTTTCCGGGCGGTGTGTCCGTTGTCCTGGCGGCAGGTTGGTGTGTTTCTGCCGCCAATCCGACCGCCGTGGACGGGTTTGCGACATCTCCGCTCGCGACGGGCCATTTTTTGGTGGCTCTTACCGCTGCGGTCGCTTTTTTTTTGGTGGTTGATCTTAATCAGTCCGCCGGTATTGCTGCTGCCACCATGGCGGTAGGGGTGGTTTTCCGACCGCCATTGTAATGGACCCTTACATTGGAAAGCTGGGTTATTTGTAAGCATGTGCCATTTCAGCCATTTTGCATTCTCCATAATTCAGAGGCCAACCCTGGATAATGTTCTGACTTATTCTGGCATCTTCTTAGGATAATGCCTCAATTAACAAGGTCTGTTTTTGACAATATCTAGACATCTATCCAGTAGAAGTTAGGCGCCACATTTATGTCAATTTTTTTCCAGATGCAACAGCCCAATTCATAGAATCTGGTAATTTACGACCGTAAAAATGCCTTTTCCTATGTACCAAACCTATAAGTAGGTAAAATATTACCTAATTGCAAAATGGGGTATCGATTCGGTATTAGGAAGTGGTGTGTTTAGGGCATCAGTTCCTAATAGCGACTCGGAGTGCTATGTACATATGTTTTGTGACCGAAATGTGGTCACAAAACATTTGCTTTATACCGCCTACTTCAAATAGGTGTGAACCTATCATAAATGGGAAGAGGTCCCAAGGGGGCTCCTTCCCTTTTATGAATGCATTTGAAAGCTTTTATAAAAGACGGCAGTGGTCCCACGGACCACTGGCTACTCTTAAAAAATTAAACTGAACCATTTCATTTTTTTCTTTTTGAAATGTATCATGTTTTCCTTTAGGAAATATGGGCTGCATTAGAAAAATTACCAAAAAATGTTGCTTTATGTGAAAAGAAACACCAACATAGTTGTTTGCTGTCCCTAGTAGGACACCATCCCTTTGTTTTTAGCGATTCCTAAAGAGTTGCAAATTGTGACCTACCTCATGAATATTAACGAGGTAGGTCAATTGCAACCCATTAGGAATCGGTAAATGTATCAAGGGCACATTAATACATAGGTGTTTGCATTTTCCTAATAGCAAATCAATAAAATTCACCGTTAGGATATTGTAAAATGAAACCTAGGTACATGTAACCCTAAATTAATAGTCTGTGCTGTTATCTAAAGGGCTCTTCTAAGCCCTGGTTTAGTTCATAGTCAGAGTTGTGAGCTCAAGTGTCAGATAACTCCTCATCATGTTGCTGAATAGGTATAATTTGCTAAAACTAAACATTGCATGATATCCCTCATTCCAAACTGCAAAACTCAGAATAGTGTGGGAAACCTGCAACTGAATCAAAAATTCAAGTTGTGGAAATTGTTTTTTAATGGGATGGTTTTCCCTTCTAATATTTGCAAGCAAGTTTAGAACTCTGCAGATAAAAAAGTAGGCCTGGCCTATTTTTTATGTGTGGAGTTCTACGTCTGGAATGCGCAGTCTCCACAATCATAAAGGTACCATTAAATTGCAGTTTGTGGATACCCAAAAAAGAGTAAACTTACACATAACACATAAGTGTAAGTTTTTCTTTGTTAATCAGGCCCTATGTTGCTTACTTGACCTGCACCAAGCCACTCCAAGCAAGTCTCGATCGGGTTAAGGCTTAGGCAAGACGTATCATTGTACACAAAGAGATGGGCTATCTATTTGTCCTCTGCCACCTGTGTTCTGTGTTCTACTGGATAGAGAAAATCTAATTAGCAAGATATGTTTTGCCAGAAGGTTGTCTAAAGAACAATACATTTGTGAGAGTGTCAGCTACCTTATGGCGTAGCTGTGACACATCTGAAACCAAAATATTTCTTCTTGTGATTGGTCTCCCTGAAAGTTCGGGGTATAACTTTGAATCTGAATGTCACAGGCTCTCAAAAAGAAGGTCGCTGACAAACCTAACTCAGATAGGTCCCAAGCAGCCCGGTCAGATGATCGGGCAAAACCCAACCCTAGTACTTCTCTACAGCCACCTCCAGGGCAAACAGCTAATCACCAGAGCACCAAAACCGCAACTGGGGGGAAACAAATTAGGTATACCATTCCCCACGCAGATCTACCCACGGAGGCAACCCAATACACAATAGTACTAACAGGTGTCGCCCCGTTAAAAGCTGGTACTAAGGAGTCATATGGGGATCTACGCAATAAGGTGATATTCTGGTTGAATAAAAACCGTCCCCTGCCACCATCATCTCCCACTGAAATTCTATTCGTAAGGAGAGTTGATTGGGTGGGATATGGCACCAAAGACTTTGAGGGTGACTGTATATTAATATCGTTCAAGGATCCCTGGGTGGTGGACACTATTTGAAGGGAAGCCAGGTTTGCTAGGCAGGGGGATGTACAAACTCTGGGGCTTGCATACTTCTACCCTCAAAGACAGAGTAACTTTCCATTAGGCCCCACTCACAGGAGACCCCCAGTTGCGAGGTACCCTATAGCAAGAACACCACACCCCCAGCAATATCACCTACTATTTAACCATTTTGGTCCCCTTTCCGACCTCGAGGCCATAGACTGACTTCATATATCGACTAGGAAGATTAAGTCTGTTGTGGACCGTGGGTATGTGGAAGCGATGCCACGTCGGGGGGTCCCTCCTTTTGCCAATAATATAGAGGCAAGTCTGGGGGCATTTGCAACCGAGGAACATGTAGTAACAGCCGTTGAGGATTCAATAGAGGTCATGCTGGTGGGGGAAACCTTGGATAATGTTGACAGCAATGAGAATAGGGTAGGAATAGGGAGTGAATTGGCGACCCCGGCTGTATCAGCATCAATGGTTCCCCTCGCAGCTCCCTCATCTGAAATATTCAACATAGTGTCCTGGAATGTTGCAGGGGTTAAGGGACGTATGCACTCTGAAGACTGGTTGGAGTTTGTGGACAAATTCGATGTTATTTTCTTACAGGAAACTTGGGCACCTGATCCAATTCATAGGGCAGGTTTTAAATTTTTTTCAAACCAGCTATCAGGGGTGGTAAAGGGCGAGCCTCAGGGGGTTTGTTGAATTGGGTGAAGCAGTCATCGGGATATCACCCAACTGAGATATTTGTAGAGAACCCGGACCTCCTGGCAATCAAATTGAGTAAGGATGGCCATCGGGACCTGATTGTTATTAACATATATGCACAAGGTCTACCTGGCGGCCACTGCCCTGCTGTGTTGGATGTATTGGACCATTACCTAGCTGGACTGGGCAGAGAAAATTTTATTCTCCTGGCAGGAGATTTGAATTGCACTTTTGAGACGCTTTATGTAGCCGGGGACAGCTGGGGGTCCGCAAAAGACGCAGCTTGGAACATTCCGGATCTGATGTCAAATAAAACTGTTAAAGCGACTGAGGCAGCCCTGAACTGGATGGCTCTATGTCTAACCCGGGGACTAAGGGCTATAAATGGTCGCACAAGATCAGATCTAGGGGCCAACTACACCTTTGACAATGGACTAAGGAAAAGTCGGATAGACTATTTCTTGTTAAAGTTG
This sequence comes from Lissotriton vulgaris, assembly GCF_964263255.1. NCBI lineage: Eukaryota > Metazoa > Chordata > Amphibia > Caudata > Salamandridae > Lissotriton > Lissotriton vulgaris. The sequence continues at coordinate 507,716,600 of NC_141694.1, forward strand.
GAATATTGGCCTCTGTTGGTAGACATGGAAGTGGTAACCCGCCCAGAAAGTGATCATAACCCCCTGACACTCAAACTAAGGTTGCCGGGAATGAAGAGACTGAAGGAACCAGACACCTCCCGGACAGGGTGTGGTAAATAAAATTATTACCCCGTCGGAATTTCTATACGAAAACAAAGGGTCATGCATATAATGAGAGGCAGAGTCCGTGGTGTCCGATTCAGAAGGGCTTTATTTCAGTAACTCGAGTTAAGGGAGAATCGGGTTCCATCACCACTAAGGTTCAGGAAGGATCGTCATCTGAACTTTATTCACAGAGTACAATATTTATATGTAAAACATACATTAGCTTGCATAGAGAAGGCGGAGCAAGAGAAAGAGAGATAAGAGCACATGGGCGTGTAAAAAGGCGTACACGTGGGAGTTCACTTGAAGAGTCATAGGTGTGTCATAGGTGGGTGGATACATGGAGGAGGGTCTGCGTGATCAGCTGGGACCTTTACCCTACTTGTGTGCGTAACTTGGTCATGACGTACAATTGACGTGTAACTGAGAAAAGCTGGGGGGAGCTGACTCTCGTGCTAGTAGAGAGACCTTGAGTGTCAGGACGACCTGCACGCCTGGTACTATCTGATATCTTATTCCGGGGATGTATTATCTGAAGTAAAGGTCGCTCGAGCAAAGAGTTGCTCATCACTAAGAGCCAGTGTGCGCCTATATTTCTTCGTGCATTGCTTGGGGGCCATAGGCCTTCTATGGATGCGAGCTCTGTAAATCACTTAAACGGAGACAGAAAGGCTGGTCTCTATCTGCTGCAAGTGGGTTATGTTTACCATTTTCATTAAGCAGGAATGTGTTTCTGTGGAGCAGAGCAGATAACTGTAAGTAAAATACTGTCTTGGCAGGCCGGACTGGGCTCCTCTTGGCTGAGCAGGAAGTATGTGAGAGGTCAGGGATACATAACTAAACTGCAGCTTTCAGAGTGTCTGGAGGCACAGAGCCTGAATTCGGGTCCTGGCTCAGCTGAGCCACAAAACGTGTTCATCTCGACTTTTTAAACGTACACCATGCAAACACATGGCAACATAGGCAACATAGGCCTCAATGCAGGATTAACGTAGCAGGCTGGGTAACTGACATACTAATGTTGGACAGAAATGCAGATGAATTATTATTATAGGCATAAATGGGAAAGTGCATGAGTGACATGAACCTACATAGGGTACATACAGGGGACACATCGGCCAGGTAAAATTTCTATTTCCTCATTCCCTCCTTGTCCCCTACTGTGCCCTTCAGGACACATCTATATTCATGAGACCGACCAAATAAGATTCATGGTGAATAGCAATTCCTTGCATGCTATTTTTTCACTCTACTTTTAACCATACAACCTTGATGGTCAGACCCAATAACGTTTTTTCCATGACATCAAGGTAGGTATTTTTAGAACACTTGGATTTAGAGTTTTGTTTCCTTTCCTTTTTCACAATTTTCCGAGCACTGCAACCTAACCCTTTCAGTCTACATCTCTATTGGTTGAGGGTCAACATGATGGTCCAAGTTTTGCTAGCCTTGGGTTGTTCCTAAGGAAGGGCACACTGGATACCACAATTGTCAACCATACTACCCAGATGACGATGTTCCGCTATTGAGCGGGCTGATGGGGATTTTTTCTAGCACCTTTGAGGCTACCCTTCTAATCTCTCTTCTTCTCCTGTGGTCACATATCAATTAGGATTGTCATGACCTTAACATTAACCTCTTGGTTTTGTTTTACAGAGTGAACACTATTTAGGTTCCTGTATGCAGACTGTTGGTATCTCTCGTGTTGTTGACATATAATCGTTATACTTAGAAGAAACATAATAATCAGAGTTACTATACATCTACTGCGTAAAATCTTGCAGTATTTCTCTTTCTTTTCTCTCTTTCTACTATTCTGGTCTACGATCTTATACATGTCAGGAACCTGTCTAACCGATTCACCACAGGGTGGACTTAAACAATTAAACAATTAAACGCTGTCTGACTTACTAGACCGTAATTTAGACCTATACTCCTGTTGCGGAGTCTTTTCTAGCAAAGGGGGCTTTGAGTCATTAATTTCGGGGCAGTCTTTAGTTTTGATCACAGTTCCGGAATGTCCATGGAATTTCTTGATGTGCTGGGCATGGATCCAACCCTTTCTTCCCTCGACCTTGACGGCAGTCCTCGTGGTAAGCAGTACTAACTTCGGTGTTCGCCAGCGGGGCTCGAGAGGGCTTGAACGATCAAAATTCCGGACCAACACTACATCTCCCGGAACAATGGTATGTTCTTTAACTTGGGTGTTGTCGGGGAAGGCGGCGGCAACCTGTGAACGACAAGAGAGGAGTGCAGACATCAAGGAAGCCAGGTAATCTGTCAGCATATTACTGTCAACATCGGTAATTCTCTTTGGCATAGGCGTACCCCACATATTCGGTGGTCTACCAAAAACCACTTCGTAAGGGGACAGGCCTGTTCTGGAATGAGCTACCATACGCATGTAAAAGAGGGCAACCAGCAAGGCTACCATCCAATCCACGCCTTTTTCTGCACAGACTTTTGCTAATTTCGTCTTAAGTGTCTGGTTATGACGCTCTACAAGTCCAGCTGCCTCTGGGTGTCGTACACAATGGAACTTCCACTGGTAACCTAACAGAAGGGATACTTGTTTCATTAATTCAGAGGAGAATGGCTGACCGTTATCTGAGTACACGACACGGGGCAATCCGTACCGTGGGAAAAACTCACGCACCAATTGCCTGGCGGTGGTCACAGCAGTGTAATCTGGGACTGGGTACGCTTCTGTCCATCTAGATAGGGCACATACAACTACTAGGACATATTTGTAACCTCTACATCTGTCCATCTGGATATAATCCATCTGGAGTACTTCAAAAGGGTGGTCAGGAGGATGAAATCCGCCTTGTTCCACCAGAATGCCTTTGCCTGGATTGAACTGGCAACAGATCATACAGGTACGTACTTTCTGTTTCGCTGCTGCACGCAGGTGCTTGTTAAACCAGATATTCTGTAAGCTGTCTAGCATGGCCTTTTCTCCTAAGTGTGCTGGACTATGTGCTGTGTTTATGATGACTTGTACCATAGAGTCTGGGAGAAACCATGTAGCTTTGCCTTTAGTCATCCACCCTTGGTCAGTCTGGACCCCTCCTTGTTCAGTCCATTTCTTTATTTCATCTGGAGTGGCATGTGTCTGTATGTCGAGTACATCTTGATAGGGATCCCTGACTGTCATACTTTTTGTCAGTAATGGTACCTCTGTCTTTGTCGTGTCTGTCGGTGTCTGGGCTGTAAGTTTAGCTGTTCGGTCTGCCAGGTCATTACCCTGGGAAATGGTGTCTGTAACTTTCGTGTGTGCTTTGCATTTCAGGATGGCTATGGCTGTAGGCAAATGTATTGCTTCTAACAGAGCCTGAATAAGGGGACCATGCTGAATTTTAGTCCCATGAGAGGTCAGGAAACCTCTCTCCTTCCATAATACTCCGAAATCATGAACAACACCGAATGCAGACTGTGAATCTGTATAAATGTTCACTTTCAAGTTCTTGGCTCGTATGCAGGCTTGTGTCAGAGCGATGAGCTCTGCTGCTTGTGCTGACAGTGTGTCTATTCTTTGTGTCTCTATAATTTCTGTAGCCGTGGTCACGGCATATGCGGCCACTAACTCTCCTTTGCTTGTTCTCATGCATGAACCATCCACATAAAGTGTCAGGTCAGGGTCTGGCAATGCAATGTCTGTCAGGTCTTGTCTTGGTTTCGTCACTGTATTAATTACTTCCACACAGTCATGTGATGCAGTGTCTACTGTGCTTGAGGGCAAGAGTGTAGCAGGGTTAAGAATGTTGCATCGTCTGATCTCTATGTGTGGCTGAAATAACGTCAGTTCATATCCTGTCAGTCTTGCTACGGTCAGGTGTTGTGTCTGTGTCCTGTTCAAGAGAACTTCCATTGCATGTGGTACTTGTACTGTCAGGGGGTGACCTAACACTATGGAGTCACTCTGTCTTATAGCTAGTGCTGTTGCTGCAACTGATTTCAGGCACGCAGGCAGAGCCTGGGCCACTGGATCCAGTGTACTGGAAAAATAAGCACAAGGCTTGTGTTTTCCTGCTTGATCTTGTGTAAGGACAGATAATGCTGTTCCATCTCGTTCAGCGACAAAAAGCGTAAAAGGTTTGCTGTAACAAGGTGTCGCTAAAACTGGTGCTTGACATAAGGCTCTTTTTAACTCTTCAAATGCCAAGGTATGTTCTTGTGTCCAAGGGAGGCCAGTCGAAGACGCTGCTTCCTGTGTTGTCAACTGTATGAGTGGTTTGGCTAGATAGGCATACTGGGGAATCCACTGTCTGCAGTAAGAAGTGAGGCCAATGAAGGCCCGTACTTCCTTTTGTGTCTTGGGCTGTGAAAGGTTAGCAATTTACTGAATACATTCTTGTGTAAGCTGTCTACCCCTCTTGGACAGCAAGTGTCCTAGGTACACCACTTGCTGGGCACAGAATTGTAACTTCGAAGGGGACACTTTGTGCCCCTTGTCTGCCAGAAAGTGTAAAATGTTAGTGATGCATTTTCGCAGTCTGGTTCTGTTCGTGCTGTGATCAGGATATCGTCTACATATTGCAGCAGTGCAGTGTTGGCTGGCATATGAATACTGTCCAGTTGTCTTTTTAATGCTTGACTGTAAATAATAGGGCTTTCTGTGAATCCTTGAGGAGCTCTCGTAAATTTAAAACTGCGTCCATTTAAACTGAATCCGAAGAGATATTGGCTCTCTGGATGAATTGGGACACTGAAGAAAGCGTTCTTCAGATCAATTACAGTAAAGAACATTGCCTCAGAATCAATAGCAGTCAGTAATGAAGAAATGTCTGGGACCACTGGGTATTGAGGTATTATACACTTGTTCAGTTCTCGAAGGTCAATCACTAGTCTGTAGACTGGTGGTGCATTAGGGTCTGTTTGTTTAAGAATAGGGATGACAGGCGAATTACATACTTTCGAGTCAGTTTCAACTACCACTCCATGTGCAATGAGTTCGTCAACAATTTTCAGTAAGGCTACTACGGCATCAGGTGGTAACTTGTATTGTCGGATTCGTGGCAGTACTACTCCTTGTTTGAGAGTGACACGGTGTGGCGTAATGTGCATGTAACCTACGTCAGTCGAACCTTGTGCCCATAAGTGCTGTGGTACATTCTGGAGTCTGTGGTCAAGATCTTTCAACACATAATGTCCTTTAAAATCACGTAAAAACAATCGCACTCCTTCCAGAGAACAACATATCACTGCTCCTAGTTCTTTTAACGTCTTTATACCAAGCAAGTTTTCTGGACATGATTTCGTAAGCAGTAAGTCTGTGTTACGTACTAGTGGACCAACACCTAGGGAAACTGGTTCCGATACTTCATTAACAATAGGCTTTCCTGAAAATCCCAGGGAAACATTCTGTGAGCCTGAAAGGGGTGCCCCTGGAGCCTCTGCATGATTGATGGTAGTTCTGCTCGCCCCTGTGTCAATCAGAAATTTTCTGTCTTTTCCTAATACACGACTATGTACATAAGGACCCTCTTGATCTACAGGAACCTCAATAAGGGGCAAGCCAACTTCCCTCTCTAGGCTGTTTCATGAATACTGTTGGAATTCTGGATAGTCCGACTGTGTGTACTGGTACATCTGTTGTGTGGCAGGTGGCGGTGGGGGTGGAAAAGTCGCTACTGTCTGTGGCGTGTTCTGTGGGGTACTATTCTGTCTGGGGGGATGCGGTCGTTCTTTTGTCTTGCCTGTAGCTATATTGTGTTTCAGGACGGCACATTCATTTACATAGTGACCTGGTTGCTTGCAATAATTACAGTTTCCCTTAACAGGTGCAGTGCCCGAGTTAGTAAAGCCCTTTTTATTCGAATTAGCTGGTACCGATTGGGCAACCAGCACTTTCATTTTCGTATCTTTCATGCGTCTCTTTTCATGATCCTGTTCCTCTCTAATTCTGTTCTGGTGATATTGTAACATTTGCAACATCTGGGAAGGGCAATTTGCTTGACATGTACTCTCAACCTTCAATACTCTATTCTTGATCTGGGGTGAGGAATTCTCTACTAACTTGCTCACGAAAAGGTGTGGATATGATTCACTACTTGGCTTAAGGCCACTATTAATAGAAAAACATTTCTCGAATCTAGAATAGAAATCACTTGTGTCCTCGTCTTGTTTCTGTTTACAGGCTGAAATAGCATCCCAATCTTCCTTTTTAGTAATCAATAGTCTCGGCAATACTTGGATCAGTAGTTCAGGTAGTGCTTTAGCTTTGTCCCCAAGACCAACACCAGGGTTCCGGCCTTTTTCCTCTGTTTCCAGTTCTGTCCAATTTATCTTTTTCTCTCCCACCTCCCAGTCTTTTTCCTTAAGCTTTTGTAAATACCAGCAGGCAACAGTACTTTCAATAATTTTATAATGTCAGAGTACGTGTAATCCCCTATGCGGAGGATGTCTTTTGATTCACGGTGAAACCCCCCTGGATCTTTATCATGGCAGGGCAACATCTTTTTCATTTCCAGTATTTCTAGTTTCGTCAAGGGTGTGTAAACGTACACTCGTTGAAGTTCACCCGCTGCATTTTTGACGGGATGAACCTCTCGTAGGGGGTTCTGTCTGTCTATGTACATATTCTTTCTGTCGTGGTGTGGGGCAGGAAGCATGCATGTGGTCAGAGAAGTCAAGTACTTATGTCGTTGATCCAGAATTACATTAATTAAGTCAGTACCTATGCCTGCCCATCTGTCAAGAATTATGTCGTCCAGTAATTTAAACAAGTGACCAGGATCAGAATATTGACTCTCATACAACGTGATCAAATGTTGAACCATGTAAATACCGGCCAAACGCTGTTCGTTCGGCGGAAGGCTCAAAAAAGTCTGAGCCACTACATCATTGCTATATATGTTAGAATTGGACACCCATTGGACGGCTGACCGGACTAATTCTAGTTCGTGTGGGGTGTGGGGTCTCTCGCTCTCTATCCGTCGTTTCAGTGCCTTTTCAGTAGCTTGGAACATATTTTCAAGGGAATATCTTTCCTTTATGGTATGTCCCTGTTTACGGTAATCGAGACACTTGGGCCTGTCAAACTGTCGTGCTTTGCCTACGTAATTTATTTTGTCTTTTTCTTCTGTTTCTGGGTCACCATCTTCCGATGATGACTCACTCTTCTCTTCAGCCTCTTCTCTATGTATTTCTATTATTTCTTTTCGTATTTTCTTATACATACTGTCTGTCTGTTTCTGTTTATCATGCCGACCGGCAGCTATGTTGTCACTCCAATCCGTCAAACCTTTCTTTACCTCCCTGTTTGGTTGGTCTTGTTCCCTGATCAGACAGTTAATCAAGAAACGTAAAATTATGTTCTTAACATCCATCTTTCTGTGTTCCATGGCCTCTTCTATACTCTCGGGTCCCTTACCAGTTCTAATGAACTAGTATATTTTATCTAGGTGTTCTTTCATTCCTGGTAATGCGATCAAATAGTCGACGGCATGTCTTAGTCTTAGTGAAAACACTAGCATTGCACCTTCTCCTGGCACTGGATCGTATATACAACGTGGAATTGTTACAGTATACTTATATGGTGTGGATGTCATTTGTGGCGTTCGTGGTAGCCCTGACAATGTGCGTGTCGTTGGTGGTGTTCGGGGAGTTGTAGTTGGCCCCCCTCCCATTGCCCCTTGTCCTACGTCGTCTTTCACGGCCATGGCCTGTGGAACAGAAACCTGCGGAAGAGAAGCCTGCGGAAGCTGAAGCTGTAGAAGCTGATCCTGTGATGGGGGCGGAGGGAATTCTGCGTTTACATAGTCTGGTGCGGGCTCTTCTAGATAGGAGGAAATAAAAGCTTCAGAAGCTGTCGGCTTCTGTCTACGTACTCTAAAGGGTACTGGTGGTGGCGTATGCGACCTACGGGATTTTTCAGAGGGTGTTACCTTGGCTAGTTCTTCTGAGAGGACAGGATAAATACCTGCAATAACGGCATTTCTTTCTCTATCGGCCTGTTCTGCTTTGACCCGTTCCCCCTCCTCCCGCAGTTCTTTTTCTCTGGCTTTTTCCGCTGCTTGTTTACTTCTCTCTGCTTGGTGGAATTCTTTCTCTGTTCTCCTATGTGATTCTTTGCGCCATAACTCAATGGCATCTTTCTGGGACGGTCTTACTTTCTTTTTCCATAGCGCTTCCTCTACTCTCATAATGCAGTCAGCATCCCATGTTCCTGTGGCAGGCCATCTATACTTCTCCTCTAAATCCTTCGTGTAATCTACCCATAAGTCTAAAAACAGTATGGCATCTAGCCCATGTTTCTGATACATAAAATGACCGGGTGTGTCTCTAGGCGGGATGGGAACTGCCTCTTCTAGTATGCCTTTCCTGGTCCCTATCTGACGTAACTTTGAAAACAGTGGCATGTTTGAACGAACGTAATGAAATGAAATGAATGTGGATGAAGGAAAACACAATACACTAGAAATAGACTGACCGAAACAACCATTCACACTACAACACTAAACAATAAAACAGATACATTTTGACTGATACATGGGGAAAAGCATGCCCTTGAAAAACGTGAACTTTATGCACTGAAATACAGTACAGCCATACCGGTCTCATAAATGAGACACGTCTTTACCGTGCCCACCGAAATGGACCCGTCTTTACCGTGTCTCTGTACCCAGACACGTCTTTACCGTGCTCAAATAAATGAGCGCGTCTTTATGCGTTCCCAATAACGGTACTCACCGGGAAGCAGAACTTGAAGGCCTCGGAAACTCGATACTGCGTAACTGTTTCACTGCTACTGCTGCGCATGCACCTCGGAACAGGTGGGCTCTGGATACCTCGGACCTTGCTCTCTCACGGCTTGGGCTCTGGTTGGGATGGTCCGCAATCCTCACCGCCTCGTGTGGATGCCTGGTCGCAGTCTCCGTCTCCTCCGTGGGCCTGAGGGAGTAGGCAGGAAGTCCCGCTGTCGTGTACACTTGAAGTCCGTCACGGCTGCAGAAGGGGGCAAGGCTGGACCTACATCACCGGCGCGTGGGGAAGGGGACTAGTCCCTATTCGGGCGCCATATATTGTGGTAAATAAAATTATTACCCCGTCGGAATTTCTATACGAAAACAAAGGGTCATGCATATAATGAGAGGCAGAGTCCGTGGTGTCCGATTCAGAAGAGCTTTATTTCAGTAACTCGAGTTAAGGGAGAATCGGGTTCCATCACCACTAAGGTTCAGGAAGGATCGTCATCTGAACTTTATTCACAGAGTACAATATTTATATGTAAAACATACATTAGCTTGCATAGAGAAGGCGGAGCAAGAGAAAGAGAGATAAGAGCACATGGGCGTGTAAAAAGGCGTACACGTGGGAGTTCACTTGAAGAGTCATAGGTGTGTCATAGGTGGGTGGATACATGGAGGAGGGTCTGCGTGATCAGCTGGGACCTTTACCCTACTTGTGTGCGTAACTTGGTCATGACGTACAATTGGCGTGTAACTGAGAAAAGCTGGGGGGAGCTGACTCTCGTGCTAGTAGAGAGACCTTGAGTGTCAGGACGACCTGCACGCCTGGTACTATCTGATATCTTATTCCGGGGATGTATTATCTGAAGTAAAGGTCGCTCGAGCAAAGAGTTGCTCATCACTAAGAGCCAGTGTGCGCCTATATTTCTTCGTGCATTGCTTGGGGGCCATAGGCCTTCTATGGATGCGAGCTCTGTAAATCACTTAAACGGAGACAGAAAGGCTGGTCTCTATCTGCTGCAAGCGGGTTATGTTTACCATTTTCATTAAGCAGGAATGTGTTTCTGTGGAGCAGAGCAGATAACTGTAAGTAAAATACTGTCTTGGCAGGCCGGACTGGGCTCCTCTTGGCTGAGCAGGAAGTATGTGAGAGGTCAGGGATACATAACTAAACTGCAGCTTTCAGAGTGTCTGGAGGCACAGAGCCTGAATTCGGGTCCTGGCTCAGCTGAGCCACAAAACGTGTTCATCTCGACTTTTTAAACGTACACCATGCAAACACATGGCAACATAGGCAACATAGGCCTCAATGCAGGATTAACGTAGCAGGCTGGGTAACTGACATACTAATGTTGGACGGAAATGCAGATGCATTATTATTATAGGCATAAATGGGAAAGTGCATGAGTGACATGAACCTACATAGGGTACATACAGGGGACACATCGGCCAGGTAAAATTTCTATTTCCTCAAGGGGACGTCATTTTGACTAATGACCGAAGGAGGCTAAAATGGTCTAGGCTAGCGGGGGATGAGACCTTACAGGAGAGCGTTGAGACTGTGGTTTCCAACATGTTTAATTAAATATTGCCTGATGATTCGCTGGGGGGTAGCCCTGAAAACACTATTATCGACCTTCATGACTGTTGTTTTGATCAGCTTAAGCTTCTCCTCTCTCTACCATGCCAATAGGGATCCGCCAAACCAAACGCCCCCCGTCAAAAATGGTACAATAAAAAGTGCAGGGAGGCCCATAGTCACCTTGTCAAAGCGGTTAAGTCCCGGAACATGTGCGCTGTTAAGGCAGCTAGGATGCAATATAAGAAAATTCAGTGGGAAGCTAAACGGGAGTGGGAGGATATGTACTGGTCCGATCTTTTGAATGCCTCCACTTCGAATAATCTGACCAAGTTTTGGGATTTAGTAAAATGGGGCAAGGACTCAGATTCACATATTCCTACAAACCATGTGCCCCCTGAAGCTTGGGTGACCCATTATTCGGCCCAATTTTGTGTTGAGAACTCTGAACCCCCTTTTAAATTGGGTGAGGTGCCCTTGCCACCTATTTGTGGGGAGAAACTCATTTTCTCAAAAACCGAGGTAGAGCTAGCACTTGGCTTGACCCAGCGGGGGAAAGCACCAGGGATGGATTTAATCCCTGCTGACTTGTTCAAAGCCAACCCCGCCCTTTGGGTGCCCTACATAACAAAGATCGCAAATGCAATAGCTAAAGGGGCTAGAATCCCCAAGTCGTGGAAGGGGGCGGAGATACTCCCAATCCACAAAAATGGCGACAGGTCTAATCTGGGCAATTATCGCCTGATTAGTCTCATTGACTCCCTCCAAAAAATTATCGCACGTATGGTTTTGGGCAGAGTTCAAGGCTGGATTGAACTACAGGATATCCTATCTTCCATGCAAGCGGGTTTCAGATCGGGTACGAGCACCATCAACCAGGTGTTCAGATTCTGTCTGATCTACTGGAAGGTGGTCTTGCTCGGCGGTGGAACCATCTTTGCCGCGTTTATTGATCTGAAGTCCGCTTTTGATCTAGTGCCGAGGGATAAATTGTGGTGTGTCCTGAGGGACTTAGGATTACCAAAGGAACTACTTGATCTGATAGTTAAAATGCATGAGGACAACTATGCAAGGGTGAGGTGGAGAGGCCAGGGACAAGTGACGGAACCCTTCCCAGTGACCCGCGGTGTCCGTCAGGGGTGTGTCCTGGCGCCAACACTCTTCCTGTTATTTATTGATCAAGTTATTAAATTCTTTGTAGACACTCCCACTGACGCCCCTTTGCTGGCCGGGACAAGGTTCCCAATGCTCATCTTTGCCGAAGACACCCTACTCCCCTCAAAAACACGCAGTGGTCTGCAGCGGGCGCTGGACCACTTCGAGGAGTTCTGTGCCATCAATGACCTTAAGGTAAATGTGGGCAAAACCAAGTTTATGGTCCTCAATAGGAGCCATTCTGTCCGGAGCTCTGTAAGTATGAGCGGAGTCAACTTGGAACAAGTTGAGACCATGACGTACTTGGGGGTTACCCTGGACCGTTGTTTGGGATAGAAAGACCAAGTTGGTGCCCAACAGCTTAAATTTGCCCGACTTACTGGCTGTCTTTTGAATGAGCAAAGGAGATCAATTACAAAACGGGTTACCCCAGCGTTAAAGATTTACGATACTAAGATCAACACTGCAATCCTATATGGTGCAGATCTCTGGGGATACATGGATCTCTCAAGCCTATTCAGAATTCAGTGTAAGTTCCTACGGAGCTTGATAGGGCTACCGCAATCATCCCCTTCCATACCCCTCTGCTTGGATCTGGGGTGCAACCCAATTAATGAGATGGCAAGATTTAGACTGGTGGCCTTTTGGAGGTGTATATGGACCTCCACCGACCTTGCCCTTTTTGAGACGGAATTGGCTGAATTTAGGTCAATTGGGGGTTCTGGGAGAATTCCATGGCTACAAACGGTAAAATCCATTCTGGTCGAAATGGGACTGTGGATATCTCCGAGTACCAACGCCTTTCTCTCCAAACAGGAATTCAAGGCATTGTACTGGGCCTCGGTCCGTCAATTGCTAGTGACTGCTTCCAGCTCTGCTAGTCTAACGGGAAGGTTTCTGACCATTAAGTTGGATCCCTCCCGTGAGACCTATTGGGATATTATCACCAAACAGCTGGATAAGAAACTTTACCACCAGTTTTGGGTAGGAGCTCTGCCACTGAATTCTTTCACAAAAAATTGGGTTAATGGAGCAACGGAATTTTGCAGTTGGTGTCCAGGTCATAAAGAAACCGAGGGTCATTTTTTGTTTGCCTGCCCGATCTACTTACCACCACGAACAAAAGGGTTAAAACCTCTGTTTCAGCGCCTCCCTTTCAGAAGGTCCTCTGAGGCTATCTGGGTTTTAAAAACTAATACCTCAGAGGTGATCGTGGTGAGCATAGCCAAATTTCTAGGGTGGGCTTGGGCCATCAGGGCAAGAAGCAGACAAAACCTTCAATAGGGCTTCCCAATTTGTTCACTAAAGCTTAACCGTTTTTTCCTAAATACAGGAAAATGTATATTGTATTAGGAATGGTTTTGCTTATTTTTGTCCTTCTTTAAACTTTTAAATATGTTTTGGTCAGGTTTGTCTTTGTATTTCTTGCATGTTTAATAACTTTTTAACCTCGAAAATGTTTTTAAGTCTAGTTATAATGAACTATGTCAACGGTGTTGCTATTTTAAAATGCCATTACAAATGAACATTGCTAAGCTGTCCAAAAACTCAAATGTCTTAAATATGTTTTAAATGCTGTCTTTTATGATTTTGATATCGAAATAAAGACTCTAAAACCTGAAACCTGAACCTGAGAGTGTCAGCTACCCTATGGCGTAGCTGTGACACATCTGAAACCAAAATATTTCTTCTTGTGATTGGTCCCCCTGAAAGCTCGGGGTATAACTTTGAATCTGAATGGACATCATCACTCAGGCCATTGCCATTCAACAAGACAAAAGCTGGCCTTTCTTGCTGATCAAGTAAGAAACTTTTACTCAAGCACATCTGCACATCTGTGTAGATGATATGAGGTCCAGAGGGATAATTCATGGCTGTCTCACTTTGTGGAGCTGAGACCAGGCCTTTAGGATTGAAGGTAAGTCTTTACTGCTGTTGATATAGTCAATAAGGTACGCTTCTATGTGAGAAGAGGACCTGTTGTGTTCAGCACTATGAAAGATTGCCATGAGGTCAAAGACTCCATGCTTGCTGAGAACAAGAGCTGCAATCATGCCCTAGTCAGACCTGCAGTCTCCTTTGTAAGTGGTGCTGACACTGCGTGAAAGTTAATTGTAGGGACCATCTCACTTTGTTAAAGTAAAGTATGCATTCTTGTTACTAGACCCCTGCGAAACATATGGCCTGATCTGTACTTTGGCTAATGGGATACTTAGTCAAAAATGTGACATAAAGTGAAAAAAGTAATTGACATTACACAATATAAAAATGTACATGAAATACAAATAGAAAGATGCCCGTCCTTTTTGTATTTATGGCAATTGTATTGGTCCATGTCTTTGGTCAGCCATCCTGTAAATGGAATTAATGATCTGATAGGATGTGTGTTAAACCAGTAGATACAATAAGCACAGACATATTTCTATTTTTGTTTCGTGTACATGTTTTGCACTTTTTGCAGTTTATATCACTACTTCACCAAGTCACGTTGTGTTTTTCATGTCTGTGTTCATGACGACCTCATGTGAAGATGATTGTGTATAGAGTTTGGACATATGATTGTGAATATACGCAATAAGTAATGGTTATGTTGTCTATTTCTTCATTGATTTGTACTATGAGGTGTTCAACATTGGTCAAGTATAGGACTAAACTCCATTTATTTTGTGGATATTGTCCACTCAACTCTCCAGACCACAGATTGTTCTGCACAAATTGGTGATATTCTAGACACTATTTCGAATACACAAAGCAATTGGGACACCCAATAGAACACGTTGTAACCTTTATCGTGCCTGCTACCTAATCAGACATTTTTGCCCACACCATTCTCCTAGATTTAGCCTGGAGTGATCGGCTTCACTATCCACTGAAAGTCAACTGTTTCCATGGAAAGTTGTATAATCCGTCAAAAGGATTGCCTGACTGCCCTTGAGTTACACAAGCCTCTAGGAATTGGTCATGTAGTTGTTACAGAGATAACCAGACAATGTGGATTACCAGTTCCAAGTTCTAAAAGTCACGTATCTTCCAAGGTAGGAGAGGCATTTCTGTCCGAGTATCAATTGGTTGCTCTACTTCTAAATCAGTGACCATGAGAAATGGGAATTTGGCCACTAGATGGGCAATGTACTGGGGATGTATTCTATACATCAAAGTTTTTAAAAAAATGTCTTTTAAGACGAGGAACCCAGTGGATGTTTAAATTGTTTGATAGTCTAATATTGCCCATGATAAATTCCCAGCTGCTAGCGAGGATTGAAAAGGTTTCAAGGTTAGTGAGTGTAACGTAGTCAGCAGTCTAGTAGTTGGGTGGGTGGAGTTAGCCGGGGACCAGGGGAAGAGGAGGAGTGAAGGCAGGAAAGGGGCAGATAGAGTAGGGACAGGGACAGAGAAGGATGCAGAGAATAAAGCTCCTTGAAACATAAAGAAGCGTGTCTGTCTTTCTTGGGTCAGGACACGACAACTGGCGACAAGGGTGGGATGAGCAGCCTGCTCTCCCTGAACCCTGGAAACAGCGTCCTGTCCCTGGGGCATCGTTTGAAGAACAGTCGCAACATATGCGCCCCGAAGAAACTGCCGCCCAAAAGAAGAGGCCAGCAGCCAGTGTTCCAGCTCCGCGATTCAGCGATCGCGTGGAGCCATGTAAGAGGAGCGCGTCGAGCGCTAAATGAAATTTTAAACCCAGCGCCGTTTCGCGCCCAAAAGTGAGAGTGAGCCTGGGAGCCGTGCGAGGCTAACGAAAAAACTGGGAGCCCACCCCAGACTTCCTGAAGAGCCCTGAAGGCTGAGACCATCTGAAGCGGTGTGGAGAGCCGTGGGGAAGTCTAGAAACCCCGTGTTGAGATTGCCGAAAGTCGGAGCTCACCCCCGATGCGTGAGGAACGGCATGCAGACAACTGAAAAAATCAGGAGCTGACCCCGAGCCTACCTGAGGGTGTATGAGGACAAGAAGCACAAGAGAGACCAAAGGAGACCTGCTGCCTGCCAGGAAAGCTGCCGGTGAGTGCCGTGTGAGCCCTGTGAGTCTGGAAATCGAATGCAGCCCCAAACCTCGTGGTGAATGGGAGTTTCAAGTGAGCGGCCATCTTGGAGTCAGGCAGCCTGATAGGACATTCCTGTGCAATTCGGGAGCGGCCATTTTGAAGTCAGGCGCGCCATTGACAAACAAGCATTGGTGCACATGAACTGTTGAAAACAAGCAAGCACAAGTTAATGCAAGTGACAAATAATAAACAAGCACGAGCAAAAGCAAATGTGGTATTACAAATAAGCACAAGTCAATGTAAACCAAAAATAATAAACAAGCATAAGCCAACGCAAGTAAGAAATAACAAACCAGCACGAGTACCTACAAAGAAGAAACAATAAGTTAACCCAAGTCAAAAGAAAAGAAAAGAGAGAAAAGGACGTGCTACCACAATGGTGACTCCGAACACCTCCCCACAACGGAACGAGGTCAAACCAATCATCACGGGGTGTCACATCTGCGGCCTCCAGAACCCCTAACTCTGACCACTGGAGGGAGCATGGGCCCCAGATGGCGGGAGTGGCTTGAGGATTTTGAAAATTACATTAAGGGATCGAAAGTGATAGCAGATGAGGAAAAATTGATTGCCCTCCGCAATCTGGCGGGCCGAGAAATTAGTAAGATAATCAAAGATCTTCCTCCTGCAGATGTAGGAACCTATGACAAGGTGCGTGAAGCCCTGAACAAGAAATTCCTCCACAAAAGGAATTTCGATTATGAACGACATGCGTTTCATCAGGCACATCAAGGAAAAGAAGAAGCAATGAGAACATTCATTACCAGACTGCGGCGATTATCGAGGCACTGTGAGTTTGACACTTTTTCAACATAAAATCACAGATCATCGATGGATGCCACTCTGAAACACTCCGGAGGCGGCTGCTGAGAAAACATCATGAATTAGATGATGTTGAAGAAATGACTCGCGTCTATGACCAGGCGGAAGAACATGCTAAGAGCATTGAAACTGGACGGAATGTAAGCCGAGAACAGGTGTGCCGAGTACAGGCCAGCAGCAGCAGTTGTCAAAACTCAAGGGAGAAACAATGGAGGCCTCGGCCGTCGTCCCGACAACGACACACTGAGCATAGGAGGCGTGACCCTGGCCGAAGGGAAAGGAAGCCAGAGAGAACAAAAAGGTGTTATAGATGCGGATACGACTATCCACACGTCGATGCATGCCCTGCCATGGGTCAGCAATGCCGAAGATGTGGGCGGACAAATAACTTTGAAGCGATCTGTGGGGAATATCAAAAGGAGAGACGGAGTGGAACAGCGAGGCCATCTCGCTCTGACGCCAGAAAACATCACATAAGAGCAGTCCAGGACAGACCGAAGTTGTCCTCAGGCTCGTCACATTCCAGTCGGGAGTCACGAAGGTCTAAGTGGGAGCGGATATCGTCATCCCGAGACTCTAGATCAACATCCAGAGATTCTGAATACACAGTGGAATATGCGAACATGATTGCAGATACTGACCAGCTCAAGAAATATCCACGTCTAGACATCAGTGTGGGGAACCATGAAACCAAATTTGTGCTAGACAGCGGAGCTTCACTAAATTACATTCCGGTCACTGAATATGAGCGGATGAAGCCTCAGCCACCATTGACTCCTGCACACGTCCGGGTATTCACCTGGATGTCCAAGAAGCCACTTCCCTGCTTGGGGAAGTTTCCAACAACACTCAGGCATAAAACCGTATCCATACCAGCATTCATCCATGTTATTGAAGGCCCGGGGGGCGACTGTCTTCTCAGTCTACCAACTGCAGAGCGCCTCCGACTTGTCGAGATTCTTTATAGGGTCAGTGATGATCCGGACATTATCAATAAATTCCCCAAATTATTCCACGGATTAGGGAAAATGAAAGGGTGCCAAATCCGTCTTCACATAAATGAACAGATGAGACCAGTGGCACAACACCCCTGACGTGTACCGTTTCACCTCCAGCAAGCTGTAGAGGATGAACTTAAAGAACTTTTATCAGCAAACATCATTGAAAGGACTGACGGTCCAACTCCATGGGTGTCGCCGGTAGTCATCGTACCGAAGAAAGGTACTCCTGGCAAAGTGAGATTGTGTGTCGACATGCGGCTCCCCAACACGGCCATTGAGAGGGAGCGTCACCCTGGGCCACATCTCAGCGACATGATCTCTGCACTAAATGGTGCGAGGGTGTTCTCAAAGCTTGACTTAAACAAGGGATACCACCAGCTGGAGTTGCATGCCAAATCTCCCTACATCACAACATTCGCAAACCCACCTTGGACTATTCAGGTACAAACGACTGAGCTTTGGTGTTTCCTCGGCTGCAGAAATCTTTCAGGAGGCAATTCGACAAATCATTCATCATATCCCCAACACTTTAAATTACAGTGACGGCATCCTTGTGTATGGATCTAACATTCAAGAGCATGACAAGGCTCTAGATCGGGTGTGCCATGCCCTGCTAGAAACCAACTTGACACTCAACAAAGACAAGTGTGAGTTCCACCAATCCACTCTGAAATTTTTCGGTCACATATTCTCTGGTGCCGGGATGAAACCTGAACCGGAAAAGATAACTGTTCTGAATGAGACCAAGAGCCCTCAAGATGTTAGGGAATTGAGGTCATTCCTGGGCATGGCCAGCTATTGTGCCCGCTACATAAAAGACTATGCAACTATTAGCCATCCGCTTCGGGCTCTCACAAAACAAGGTCAACCTTTTACTTGGTCCCCCCAGTGTGAACAGGCTTTCAGAGAAATCAAGCAGGCGGTGGAGTCTGCTGATAATCTCTCATACTTTAGTCCTCACAGGAAAACAGAGATAACAGTGGATGCCAGCCCCGTGGGCTTGGGTGCGATTCTGGCGCAGTACAAAAATGACTCTGATCAGAGACGCATTGTTGCCTATGCCAGTCGCAGCCTTTCAGATCCTGAAAAAGCATATTCTCAATCCGAGAAAGAAAGTCTTGCGGTGGTATGGGAGTGTGAACATTTTCATGTCTTTATTTATGGCAAGCACTTTACCATGATCACTGATCACCAGGCGCTGGTCACAATCTATGGTAACCCAAGATCCAAGATGCCACCGAGGATTGAGCGATGGGGTCTGAGATTACAAGAATATACGTTCACAATCATACATAAGCCCGGGAAATCAGAGAACCCAGCAGACTACATGTCCCTGAGGATTGGATTTGGAGCGGAACACTACGACAGGGTGTTGTCAACCTTGCTCATGAAGGCCACAGAGGAGTGGTGTCAACAAAACGAGCTCTCCGGAAACAGGTGTGGTTTCCCCTCCTCGATCAGATGGTAGAGCTAACCCTGAAGGACTGCCCCCAGTGTCAGCTGGTCAACCGTGGAGATCCTCCTGCTCCATTGCAAATGACCACGCTACCCAGTGGGGTGTGGCAAGAACTCGCCATGGATTTTTATGGACCTCTGCAATCAGGCAAATATGTCTTGGCCATAATTGACGAATACTCCCGGTTCCCCATTGCTCAAAATGTGTCATCAACAAGTGCTTCCAGCACCCTCAATGTGTTGGATGAAGTGTTTGCGGCATGGGGTGTTCCCAAAGAGCTGAAAACAGATAACGGACCTCCTTTCAATGGACACGCGTTCAGTGCCTTTGCAAAGCATTTGAACTTCAAACATAGGAGAGTCACACCTTTATGGCCGCAGGCAAATGGCACCATTGAACGGTTTATGGCCACACTTAAAAAGACTTTTCAAAAAGCCACCACTGAGAAAAAGGACTTGCAAGTGGCCCTGAACGAGGTCCTAAGGGAGTACAGAACAACCCCCCATGCGACTACTGGAAAATGTCCTGCCACGCTGATGCTAGGGCGACCCATAAGGACCCGCATACCGACCTGGGAAGGAGCCCTGCGAGCGGTGTCGCCTCTCCGTAGTCATCAAGAGGTGATGGCAGCAGACAGTCGCAGCAAAGACAAAATGAAATCATACGCAGACGCAAGGAGGAGAGCGAGATCACCATCTCTACATGAAGGAGACTGTGTAATTGTCAAACAAGACCAACATAGAAAAACTGATTGCCGTTTCCGAGCTGAACCTTTACTGGTCACCCAAAAGAAGGGCACCATGATAACGGCAGAATCCGATCATTGACGAATCACCAGGAAAGTATCACATTTTAAGAAGTGCCCTCCGGACATGAGAGAAGCTCTCACAAAGATGACTGGAGCGTCGGTCAGTGAAGGCCATGATCGATCTGACCAAGAGAGTGGGAGTCAGACAAGTGATCCTCCAGTGGACTCTGGGACTGAAACTGGAATCATGTCTCTGCGACCCCGCCGAGACATCCAACGACCAAAAAGACTCATTGAAGAAATGTGGACCAGCCTATTATTTTGTTCATTCGTTAAGAAAGGGGGAGATGTAACATAGTCAGCAGTCTAGTAGTTGGGTGGGTGGAGTTAGCCGGGGACCAGGGGAAGAGGAGGAGTGTAGGCAGGAAAGGGGAAGATAGAGTAGGGACAGGGACAGAGAAGAATGCAGAGAATAAAGCTCCTTGAAACATAAAGAAGCGTGTCTGTCTTTCTTGGGTCAGGACACAACAGTGAGCTTGGCTCTTAAATATGAGAGCTGCGCTACAATACATGCAAATGATCGTACCAGAACTGAAGTATTAAAAAATACCAGGTTTCTGAGTGGGACGGGGTAAGACGAGCACAAAAAACAGGAGGCCATGGTTTTTCATGCATATTGGTGAGATGTGCATTTGTATTGTTCATGTAATTCTGCTGTATAAAACATAAAGTATGATGGAATTATATAAAGTATTCCGGCCTGGGTGTTGCAATATGCTGTGTCTGTGTGTTGCACTATAGGCAATGGATATATTATATATGTAAATTGTTGGACCCGGCCCTTTTGGCAGGTTCACCCCAAGACTTTTTGCTTTTTCCTAGCCTGTTTCTGTGACCTGGTGTTGGTGATTTTAGGCCTCTGTGCACTTTTTCACTGTGGTACAGTGTAAAGTGCTTGAGCTCTCTGTGTATGTGTGGTGAGTGGCCTTCCCTCCCATAGGAATGAATGGGGAATATGTATGCCCATGGTAGTTCCTGATGTGTGGGGATTGCAGGGTCGAGTTTGATATGTACGAACTGAGATTGAATGCTGTGTAATGATATATGCGGCATGACTGTGTCTAGTGTAGAAGTGCCACTTTTAGAAGTTGGCATATTTGTGTAATTTGTGTCTGGCGTGTGATTGGCTGGTGAGCCTGGTCCAGGAGTGCCTGGGCCTGCTTGTGGATTGACTGTCTGGTTTGAGGGTGACAGGGGCTGGGGAGCCCCAGGAGGTTGTCTGAGTCAGCCCGTGGATGAAAGGCTGCATCTGCTGCCAGGGAAGTGGGAGGAGATAGCACCTGGGAGTGAAGAGGGCTGTGCCTACCTGCCACAATGCTGGCTCCACCTCCTGCTGGGCGACTGTCGCCGCTGCCCCTCACACTGAAAGGAATTCCCTATAACCAGTTCTAGCTGGTTCTCACACTGCCTGCACCCTTTAGACAAAGGAATTTACAGTATAAAAAGGGGCTGTGTCACCTTACGATTTGTTCTTGTTTTTGGTCTTTAATCTTGCCAGGGGCGTGCTGCTGCTTGGGCCCAGGGGAATCCCTGGGCCCTGCCCAGCCCCTGGACACCTGATGGACTTTCCTGGATTTCTGGAGGACTTCTGGGGGACCCCTCTGCCTTGCCTGGGCTGATTGGGGGGGACTTTGCTTTGCCCCTTGGAATCTCTGGGACCTGTGGCAGAATGGAGGAGCTGCATTTCCCTTCAGAGAACTTTGTCTTACTTTTGCCAGGGCTTATTATAGCCTAAAGCGCCTGGAAGCGCTTTGGTTTTTGTTCTAACGCTAGGAGCGCTGTGGATTGGCCTTTAGCGCTTGGGAGCGCTTTATGTACGAGTGCCGGTGCCTTTATTCAATTATTTTTATTCATGGCTGCCACCCCATTTATATAATTGCCTAACGGGTGCTCACCCCGTTTCTATTATTATTTTGCCAACCGAGGGTGCCCACCCCTCATTTTGCCTCTTGTTAATCACCGCCGCGACCAGGAAGTCAGGCACCGTAGTGCCTGATGTGGGGCGGGACTTCCGGTTCTCGGAGGAAGTCCACCTGCTGCCGCGCTCTGATTGGCCCGTGCAGTCAGGGAAGGAGAGGAAGCGTGGAGCGCCAGTGCGGGGCTCCCGAGAGGGAGGGAGTCCCGAGAGAAGGAGACGGGCTGGGAGAGCCCCGCAATTGTGGTGATGGCAGCAGTAGGGGGCCCGAGGCACATTGCCGGTGCCTGGCCCCCGCCGCGAATGACAAGGTGCACGGAGGCGGCAGCCTGGAGACTCTCTGACTTCCGCCCCTCTTGAAGTCCCGGTCCCGAGATGGGGGACCGGGTGAAGATGAGCGGGCAGAGGAGATGGGGCTCTCGTGGGTGAGAAAGCCCTGCAGCGACCACCGCCTGTGTCCCCTACGCATGGGGAATAGAATTCCCCGCGCTGGAGCCCGGTAAGGAGAGGGCTCGGGGTGTTGGTTCTTAAAGTGCCCCACTTCGCAACGGGCCACTCCAGCAGTGTTGGTGCATCGTAGGCGGCCCCGAGTGGCAGTTGGTCGCCCCCACGTCTTATTAATTAGTTACAGAGCCCGTGCGTGGCTCCAGTTTTGGGGGCACTTCCACTGTTTAGAGAGCCTGTGTGGCTCTGACTGGGCCAGATGTGGTTGCAGGGCCCATGGGGGTCCCGAGGGCCAGAGGGGCCTGTGTTCTTGCCCCTGTTGGGGGTACATTCAGCTTTGGAGTCCAGAAGAGCTCACCGCCCACAAGATGTTTAAAGCCCAGTGAGGCTCCTGGGGGACACAAGTGTCTTTAGAGCCTGTGTGGCTCCAACCCCTGCGGCGCAGTTCTGTTCTAGGGTCAGTGAGGGCCCCATCGCAGTTTTTATGATTCTCCAGCTGCCCAGCAATTAGTGGGCAGCTGCACCGTTTAGGCGCATGATGGAGAGTGAGTCCCTGAGAGGGACAGCGATGGCATCGAGGTGCCCGGCCAGTCACAGCTGCGCAGCACTGATACTCCTCAGGAGTCGATTCCCAGCGCGGTACAAGTCTGTAAATAAATAAAAAATCTGTAAATAAACGTTTAGGCCCTTGTGATTGTTCCCAGGTGCCCAGCAAGTAGTGGGCACCTGCAACGTTTAGGTTTTGCGCCACTGGCGCACCCCTGACTGGCGCTGCATGGCAGCGCGCCCTGACATTCTGGACACAGGGCTCTTTGGGCCCTTTATTAGATGGGGGCTGGTATGTGATTTCTGCGCAATGTGATTTCTATGTTATTAATAGTAATTGCTAAGGTGTTTTTGCGCTATTGAGTTATGTTCTGGCACCTCTGAATGTTTTTATGCATCATGTGTCTTCCTTGATCTTACACCTCTGAATGTGTTCGGTTATGCATCATGTGTTTTTCCTTCCTTACACCTCTGAATGTTTTAGGCGTCATGTGATTTCTCCGGTACCTCTGAATGTGTTTTGATGCATCATGTGCCATGTTATTACACCGCTGAATGTATGTTTTATCCATCATGTGTTTTTCCTTTCCTACACCTGTGAATGTTGGTTTTGCATCATGTGTAATGTGTTCTTGTTTATACCCCTAAATGTATGTGTTACTGGTTGTGTGCCATAGTTGCTAATTTGTGCTACTATGATTTTTATTCTTTATTATTCTTTATTCTAGAAATGCTATTTCTGATTCTGACAGTGGCCCACGTGGCCCTGTCTCCTGTAAATAATCCCTTGTGAATATTGCCCGTGCCAGTTTGCACCATGTATTTTGTGTGATACTATCTGACGTGTTTTTACAATACAAAAGTTATTATATATAACCTTGTGTGGAGTTCCTTTTGTGGTGTGCCTAGTATGTTGTTGCTGTTGTGCGCTGGCGCAAATCCTTTACACATTGCCTCCGAGTTTAGCCTTACTGCTCGTGCCAAGCTACCAGGGGGTGAGCAGGGGTTATCTTGGCGTGTGACTCCCTTGCCCTGACTAGAAAGGTGGTTTCTGCCTGGCTTTGGCGTCAGCCTTAGCCTACCAGAAATAGCCAGTTCTAACATAAATAAACAAAATATCTGATCAGTTGTTCCTTTGAAATAGGTCACAGAGCCAATAGAAATATGTAGCGCTCTTTTGCACTTTAGAAGATTTTGCACTTTTTATGTATTTGTGCAGCTTTTTGCACTAATACATTAAGAATAAATATATTACATCATACTTCAACTGGAATATTTTTTGCGGTTAGAATAATCATGCCTCCTTTCGCCTGTGGCCTATACTGAACCCCAAGCTGATTGGTGTTGCAGTTGTTTGTACGTGTTGTGTGAAGCGTATGTTTATATGCATTCATGTATAAGAAATGTGAAAAGGAAGCTTAGCTAGGAGGTATTGGGACGTGCTGCAGAGCTGTTCTCGGGATGTTAGAAATTATTGGAGCTTTTACACATGATTTGGGAATAGGATAGTGAGGTCACGCTACAGATCCAATAGCATCTTTTATCAATGGTTCATGGGTACTCCTCACGTTATGATGTGCCTCGAAGAGGTGAATATCCAAGCACTGTGGAGAATTCTTTTGGGGGATTGTATGGAGTTAGCTACCTTACATCCATGCTTTTCAGCACAAAAGATATTTGTAGAGGCTAGCGGAAACAATGTGTGGAGCATGATGGATTATTCATTCAGTACTGGTGTGACAAAAGTACAGGCTAGCCATAGATATCTGTAAGTAATGCTTGGAAGCACCGCAGTTTGGCTGCAAAAAAGCATTCTTATTTAAGAGACCGCATTTATTACGAAGTTCTCTCTTCTAATTTTTAATACTAGCTTACCCGTCGTGCGTTGCTGCGATCTCAGAAGAAAGAAAATTTAAGGAAACTTGTTATGATAACATTCAATTTACATTGTGTCATTTTTATTGAAACATATTTATTTTAATATGGAAAACATTTTAAAGTGTTGTTTTAATTCTGTTTATTTATTCGAGTGCTTGTGGATACACTGTATTTTTTTGTTTTTCTGTGTGGTGCGTACACAAATAAATCCTAAGGTTTTCCGACGCGTGAGCTGGCCCCATACAGTTGTCCATGTGAGAAGCACGGATTCTCCAAATCTAGGGGCATATTATCAAGGGGGTTTATCTCCGCTTTTTTGGCTTTAAAAGCCAAAAAAGCGGAGATAAAATTATCTCCCTATTACGTTGCTGTCGCTAACACCAGTTAGCGACAGCTAGTAGGAGATAGCGACCATCTTGGGCCCCGCTTTGCATGTCAGTGATATTTATCACTAATGACATGCAAAGTGGGCGTGCCAAGATGTTAGCGACTGGAAACAGTCGCTAACATCGCTATCTCCTATTGCCAACTTTTGAAGATATTCGCGCTAAGCACCAATATCTCCAAAAGTTAACACCTGCCCCTGAGCAGTTCTTAGCCATGTTATCCAATGGTACGTGGATAACATGGCTAAGAGCATTAGCTCGGTAATGCATGAATATCGCTGACTTTTCAGCGATATTCATGCATTTCAGCGATAATTAAAGTTGGCCCTCTAGTCCACACACTTGCAGCGATTGTCCTTGTGCTTTGTTGATGGTCATTGCAAAAGCGAGTCTCACCAGAAACTGTAAACGTTCAGTATTGGAAAGATTATGAGGGCCCTGGAGGCCGGGGGAACGATATTTAACAAATTTTTTTTTTTTTTTTTTTTTTGCTAGAAACCTTCGGTGGAGTGTACTCAACAACTTTAAACACATTTTTTTTTGCCAGAAACCTTCGCGGGAGTGTATTCAACAACTTCCCAAAGTTTCATGCCGATCGGATGAATGGTGTAGTAATGCATAAAGGACAAACAGACAGACATACTTTAGTTTTTATATATAAAGATTGTTTGTTAAAAGCGCAAACTACACGCCAGTGATAAAAGGATACTTTATTTTTCTTTTCAACCCGAACTATGCGTAACTGTGTTTTGTTACAGCTATTTCTTGCTAATCCTAAAGTCTTAAGTGATTTCTAGTCACAATCCAGGGCTATGGAAAGCAATTAAACAAATACAAAAACAGATGTTGTTCTTATATATTTTGTCTTTTCAACGAGTAGGATTGTGGTTCTTTGCTTATCTGGAGGCTTTCCTCATGCCACTGACAGATTCTATCCTGTTTTATCATGTTTCCTGCCTGTTTTTGAATCGAAGCCAATTCAGCCATTCCAGTTGCACGCCTCTCTTCCATGCCAGGTTTCCCTTTTCCTCTCTTTCATTCCAGTCTTCCCTTTATTATCATTCCTAGTGCATACTTACTACTGAAGGTTGTCAGGTTATTTCTTACAAATCAAAACTCGCATCTGTGCATGTGTTTCTGTTCAGCGGTCACAACCTGTCTTCTTTATTCTTTAGACTTCTGCCTGTATTTTAACAGACGTTCTAGGGTTATCTTATCCTCTGAAGGACTGTCATTAGGTCAGATTAAGTACATTCGCTTCTCCTGTGTTCATTACCTGTCACAGCATTCGAAGTGGATGTTGGGAGGACAGCTCACAGGAACACACTGAGCATGTCACTCTCGATGCAGCCAATTCATCCTTTTATGTGGTGGTGGCCCTATAATTTATGTGCACAAAAAAACTCCTTGAATATTTCCATATGTTGCATTGTCCTGTAATGGGTTGCCGATTTGTTGCTGGTAACTTAGATGGCCCACGTCCAAGACTTTTCAATACACATTGGGCCTTATCCACAAAATTATTTTTTTAATTGATTGTACTTTTCTTTAGTGTGAATCGCCATAGAATGTGCAGGCCTAATTCACGAAGCATTTTATGTGATTAGTTGTGTCTTACACCAGAGGTAAGTGTGACTTACTCATAAATTTCCAGGAGTAAGACATTCTTTCTGACAGAAAGAAATGCTTTGTAATTGTCTAATTCTGTATGGTAAAACTCCAGCCAGAGGAAGAGAAGTAGCTGAACAATTGGTTCATGGGGGATTTCATCTGTTCAATCAATGGGGACAAGCCTGAAGAAGATAAATCTGGGGTTTCATGCACTGTTTGCAAGGCCCCCAGTGGCAAATAGTAATGTTAGTGTACATATGTGAGGATACCTGGTGATAGCAGGGCTGTATACTGAGTTGCTGCCACTAGTGGAAGGACTCATCTGTTGGTGATTGATTACACATAATGAGATTCTGAGGTCACATTATTCTCTATATTTGTAGTAGAAGTTTGTATGTATCAAATCCTGAGCCTTAGATGTGATGATAGGGGCTTGATGGCTTCTTTGTTTTAAAATATATTTAGATGTCCTAAAGCCTGCTTGTGGCACTTCAGAGTTGCCAATAGCCTCTGCATGCTTGCTTTCAGTTTTTGTATGTGTGTCCTGTGGTTAATTTTTTCAATTTCTCTTCTCTAGATCAAATTAACTTAAACATGGTGCAACTGTCTTAAATTGCCTTTGCATTGACATCTGGAGACATATTTGAGACAACTGTCCCTTTCTTTCAGGTGAAGTTTATATAAGTGCCATATGGGTAAATTAAAATTAATTCTAAAGTTGGCAAAATCTTACTATTTCAGAAATCATGAGTGGTTATGTGGTCTAAGTGATCTGATTTTAGGGGCGCTGCATTTACTTTGAATGTCTGGCATGCTCAGGATAATGTAACACTGAGAGAATGTGTATACTGTCAATTATTGCAGTTTCACTCATGCAGAAGAAGTGTCCTCATGTGGTCTCATTGCTCAAGAGCATTATGGGGATGAATCTAACTCTGCAATTCTTTGACATGCTCAACATTTGGTGAGGATATTCTGGGTAAGAGTGGCCTCTTCGTGTATTTGTGGAAAAGGGCAGGGCGGACAAATGGCCTGAGCATAAGTTGCCCAAAGATTCTGCTCTACATTATCCATGCCTTATAATTAGTTTAAAATTATTTCAAGTGACATTTACTCTAAAACTCTATCTGCCAGATTAATGAAAACCGAATTCTGCGAATTCTTAATAGCGATTAATACCGAATCGCAATTTAGAATTCGCAGAATGGGATTCACAAAAAACTGCGAGAAAATAAAGCGAATCGCAACCGGCCGCAAAAGGCGATAGCGATTGTCCAAAATCTCAGAAAAATCGCTAAATCCGTCAATTTCCGTGTAGGAATAGCGATCTCGCAATTAGCGAGATCGCAAATTGTGATCTCGCTAATAGTGAGATCGCAAAAACGGGAAGTCGCATTTCGAGCACAGTGATGACATCACAACCAGGAAGCAGGCAGTTCCCTCCCCCATTGAGAACACTGAGGCAGAGATTGAAGCAGCACCACTCAGAGCTCCTCTCAAAACACCTCCAGACTTGGATATTTTGGATATTGCAGACTGCAGTTATGCCACAGGATGCAGCAGCAGGGCCCAGTGACACCGGGCGCAAGCGCAAGATAAAATTCTCAGAGCAGGAGCTGGAGCATCTAATCGATGGAGTCTGCCAAGACCACACCAAACTTTTCGGCAAGGACTCCTGGAGGGTGCCTGAGGCTGAGAAACAGCAACTGTGGCTGCTCGTCCGCGCCAGAGTTAACGCAGTAGGAGTAACACAGAGGTCCATAGACGACCTCAAAAAGAGGTGGTACGGCCTCCGAGGTCGTGCCAAGGAGAGGGTGGCTGAGAGGCTGGGTGAGAGCCTTGCAACTGGAGGGGGAGATCCAACAGTCCCTCCCAACACCCCCTTGGAGGATCGTGTGGAGGACACACTGCAGCGTGAGGCATGTGTTGGGGTTATACCTCTGGACTCATCCCGACCCACCCAAGACAGCCAAGATATGTGGCATGCGACTGCGACCCTGTCCCCTAACAATGGCCATGACCCTATAGCCTCCCATAATCAACCCCAGTCATGCAGCCCATGCACATTAGAACATGCCCTATTGCATTGTGGGACATGTAGTCTGCCCACAATGTACAAAAACTCCAATGCAGCCAGACATGTCCCAATGTACGCAATGCAACAGCCAGTCAGGGATTGGTATCCAGCATGCATGCAGCAACTGCAAATGTCAAAGATACATGCAATTAATCTACGTCCACTTTCCATCACAGGTGGCGCCGATAACACCAGCAGTGACAGCGAGAGGCTGCAGATAGATGACGTACCAGAGGAGCCTGAGGGTGAGGAGGAGCAAACATCCACACAACCAGCGCCATCTGGCCCAGCACCAGTGCCACCATGCAGACCACCACCAGCTACGCCAGCTACATCAGGCCCAGCACCATTGCCACCATGCAGACCACCACCAGCAACGCCAGCTACATCAGGCACAGCTCCATTGCCAGCTGCAAGACCCATCCCAGTGGCACCATCAACATCAGGTGCTGCTAGACCTGCGACACAGCGCACACCCACTGTGCCGAGCCAGCACAGCAGGCATGTCAGGGAGCCGCAGCAGAGTACAGCACGCACCGGCAGGAGGGCGATGGCTGTGCGTGTGCCAGGGCTCAGTATTGAGCGCTGCATGCTGCGCGTGCACCAATTGCAGGCACGATGCCAAGGTGCTATACAACTACAGCTCCACAACATAGGCATAAATGTTGCCAATGTGTCTGATCGAATTGACCGGATGACAACTGCCATGGAGGCAAACACAGCGGCCATCATCATCCAGCGCAACATCACCCGCCGCCGCCACTGCCAGCTACTCACGCGCCTCTCGGCCTACATGCGTTCCAACTACGTGATAGGAAATGCCACCTCCCAGCTGTCCTGTTGGTCTCTGGCAATGCAGCTGCAGATGGTACAATGCTGCGAGGACGTGGCACATGTACTTGAGCAGGTGACCAGTGCTGTCCGGCTCTACAACCAACTGGCCCAGCCAATGCTGGTGGGGATGACACAAGCGAGGGGACATCAAGTGTCAGCAGCCTGTCTGCGGCACAGGTCGGTGTCCTACGCCGCAGCAGCAGGCCCAGTGCCGGATTCACGTGCCCTGCCGGAGGAGGAGCCTGAGAGGCGACTGGGTGCCGCGCGCCGGAGGCGCACATGACATTTCAATCCATGGGCAGGGACATGCTGCTGATATAAGCATGTCGTGTTTAAAACATTGAGCAGTATGGCGCAATACTCCTCACATTTAATTCATAACAATTATTCCTTATTATTGTGCAATCAACAATAATATTTATTCAAGCATTGAACATCGGACTCCTGTCATTATTTCCATTGTCATGCATTTGTGAAGTGTTGGGTGAGGGGAGTGGGTGCACTAGAAACAGTTCATTGTGATGTGGTTGCGCCGTCTGTGTCCTTCAGCAGGATGTTCCCCGTGTGCATGAAGCGCATGTGCAGGTGGCCGGTCGTCCCCTTCCGACTCACTGCCAGATATTTCTACAGGAATCCGGCGCTTGGTAGCAATTTTGTGTAGTATTGCACACACAGCCACAATGCGGCAGCAGACATCAGGACTGTAGTACATGGCCCCACCAGTCTTGTGAAGCATGCGGAATCTGCTCTTCAGTAGCCCAAATGTCCTCTCAATGCAATTCCTTGTGCGTATGTGTGCTACATTGTAACGCCGTTGCTGTGGTGTAGCAGGGTTGAGGTATGGGGTGAGGAGGTATTCACGGAGAGCGTAGCCACTGTCACCTGAATGAGAGGAGCAGAGGGTGAGTGCCTGTGCAGCGCAGCTACTTCATCACAGTGTAACATTGTGGGGCAAGTGTACTTACCAAGTAGGTGTCCTTCACCAAAGTCTACCCTTGCCAGTCGTGTGTGGATATTTACAACAAGGGGTGGTGAGGGACAGAGTCTCTGAATTAAGCAGAAAGCTCTCACCCAGTCAAGAGATCAGGGCTAGATCCAACACCGTTTTTTAGCTCACTGCACCATCCCATTTTCAGAACCTGGCTGTATGAAAATTAGTCTGTTCCTGTCCCAGTGCATGATGGGAACAGGGCAAACCAAACTACAAAAGCCAATTCTTACACTGGGAAGGAAACAAGCTCCCGGGGACCGGTTTCTGGCATTACAGCCGTCTTCGGCCCGGTTTGCTTGAATCCTGATGGTGCAATGAGCAAGGGTCTCACATCTGAGAATACCCTTCCACGCTTAGGGTGGACAAAAATATTTACAACAAGGGGTGGTGAGGGACAGAGTCTCTGAATTAAGCAGAAAGCTCTCACCCAGTCAAGAGATCAGGGCTAGATCCAACACCGTTTTTTAGCTCACTGCACCATCCCAGTTTCAGAACCTGGCTGTATGCAAATTAGTCTGTTCCTGTCCCAGTGCATGATGGGAACAGGGCAAACCAAACTACAAAAGCCAATTCTTACACTGGGAAGGAAACAAGCTCCCGGGGACCGGTTTCTGGCATTACAGCCGTCTTCGGCCCGGTTTGCTTGAATCCTGATGGTGCAATGAGCAAGGGTCTCACATCTGAGAATACCCTTCCACGCTTAGGGTGGACAAAAATATTTACAACAAGGGGTGGTGAGGGACAGAGTCTCTGAATTAAGCAGAAAGCTCTCACCCAGTCAAGAGATCAGGGCTAGATCCAACACCGTTTTTTAGCTCACTGCACCATCCCAGTTTCAGAACCTGGCTGTATGCAAATTAGTCTGTTCCTGTCCCAGTGCATGATGGCAACAGGGCAAACCAAACTACAAAAGCCAATTCTTACACTGGGAAGGAAACAAGCTCCCGGGGACCGGTTTCTGGCATTACAGCCGTCTTCGGCCCGGTTTGCTTGAATCCTGATGGTGCAATGAGCAAGGGTCTCACATCTGAGAATACCCTTCCACGCTTAGGGTGGACAAAAATATTTACAACAAGGGGTGGTGAGGGACAGAGTCTCTGAATTAAGCAGAAAGCTCTCACCCAGTCAAGAGATCAGGGCTAGATCCAACACCGTTTTTTAGCTCACTGCACCATCCCAGTTTCAGAACCTGGCTGTATGCAAATTAGTCTGTTCCTGTCCCAGTGCATGATGGGAACAGGGCAAACCAAACTACAAAAGCCAATTCTTACACTGGGAAGGAAACAAGCTCCCGGGGACCGGTTTCTGGCATTACAGCCGTCTTCGGCCCGGTTTGCTTGAATCCTGATGGTGCAATGAGCAAGGGTCTCACATCTGAGAATACCCTTCCACGCTTAGGGTGGACAAAAATATTTACAACAAGGGGTGGTGAGGGACAGAGTCTCTGAATTAAGCAGAAAGCTCTCACCCAGTCAAGAGATCAGGGCTAGATCCAACACCGTTTTTTAGCTCACTGCACCATCCCAGTTTCAGAACCTGGCTGTATGCAAATTAGTCTGTTCCTGTCCCAGTGCATGATGGGAACAGGGCAAACCAAACTACAAAAGCCAATTCTTACACTGGGAAGGAAACAAGCTCCCGGGGACCGGTTTCTGGCATTACAGCCGTCTTCGGCCCGGTTTGCTTGAATCCTGATGGTGCAATGAGCAAGGGTCTCACATCTGAGAATACCCTTCCACGCTTAGGGTGGACAAAAATATTTACAACAAGGGGTGGTGAGGGACAGAGTCTCTGAATTAAGCAGAAAGCTCTCACCCAGTCAAGAGATCAGGGCTAGATCCAACACCGTTTTTTAGCTCACTGCACCATCCCAGTTTCAGAACCTGGCTGTATGCAAATTAGTCTGTTCCTGTCCCAGTGCATGATGGGAACAGGGCAAACCAAACTACAAAAGCCAATTCTTACACTGGGAAGGAAACAAGCTCCCGGGGACCGGTTTCTGGCATTACAGCCGTCTTCGGCCCGGTTTGCTTGAATCCTGATGGTGCAATGAGCAAGGGTCTCACATATGAGAATACCCTTCCACGCTTAGGGTGGACAAAAATATTTACAACAAGGGGTGGTGAGGGACAGAGTCTCTGAATTAAGCAGAAAGCTCTCACCCAGTCAAGAGATCAGGGCTAGATCCAACACCGTTTTTTAGCTCACTGCACCATCCCAGTTTCAGAACCTGGCTGTATGCAAATTAGTCTGTTCCTGTCCCAGTGCATGATGGGAACAGGGCAAACCAAACTACAAAAGCCAATTCTTACACTGGGAAGGGAACAAGCTCCCGGGGACCGGTTTCTGGCATTACAGCCGTCTTCGGCCCGGTTTGCTTGAATCCTGATGGTGCAATGAGCAAGGGTCTCACATCTGAGAATACCCTTCCACGCTTAGGGTGGACAAAAATATTTACAACAAGGGGTGGTGAGGGACAGAGTCTCTGAATTAAGCAGAAAGCTCTCACCCAGTCAAGAGATCAGGGCTAGATCCAACACCGTTTTTTAGCTCACTGCACCATCCCAGTTTCAGAACCTGGCTGTATGCAAATTAGACTGTTCCTGTCCCAGTGCATGATGGGAACAGGGCAAACCAAACTACAAAAGCCAATTCTTACACTGGGAAGGAAACAAGCTCCCGGGGACCGGTTTCTGGCATTACAGCCGTCTTCGGCCCGGTTTGCTTGAATCCTGATGGTGCAATGAGCAAGGGTCTCACATCTGAGAATACCCTTCCACGCTTAGGGTGGACAAAAATATTTACAACAAGGGGTGGTGAGGGACAGAGTCTCTGAATTAAGCAGAAAGCTCTCACCCAGTCAAGAGATCAGGGCTAGATCCAACACCGTTTT
This sequence comes from Lissotriton vulgaris, assembly GCF_964263255.1. Lineage (NCBI taxonomy): Eukaryota > Metazoa > Chordata > Amphibia > Caudata > Salamandridae > Lissotriton > Lissotriton vulgaris. Next base: position 507,749,861 of record NC_141694.1, read on the forward strand.
TTAGCTCACTGCACCATCCCAGTTTCAGAACCTGGCTGTATGCAAATTAGTCTGTTCCTGTCCCAGTGCATGATGGGAACAGGGCAAACCAAACTACAAAAGCCAATTCTTACACTGGGAAGGAAACAAGCTCCCGGGGACCGGTTTCTGGCATTACAGCCGTCTTCGGCCCGGTTTGCTTGAATCCTGATGGTGCAATGAGCAGTGAGATAAATAACGGTGATGGATCAAGCCCTGATCTTTGGACTGGGTAAGAGTGGTCTGTTTAACTCAGACACTCTGTTCATCACCACCCCCTTTTCTAAATCGTTTTTGGCCACTATAGGTGTGGCAGGGTATACTCAGACATGAGTCCCTTTCTCACTGCTCCATCAGGATTCAAGCAAGCCGGGCCGAAGAAGGCTGAAATGCCAGAAACCGGTCCCCAGTAGCTTGTCTCCTTTCTGGTGAAGAATTGGCTTGGTAGTTTAGTCTGCCCTGTTCCCATGATGCACTGGGCCAGGGACAGACTGATTTGCATATAGCCAGGTTCTGAGCTGGGATGGGGCAGTGAGATAAATAACGGTGATGGATCAAGCCCTGATCTTTGGACTGGGTAAGAGTGGTCTGTTTAACTCAGACACTCTGTTCATCACCACCCCCTTTTCTAAATCGTTTTTGGCCACTATAGGTGTGGCAGGGTATACTCAGACATGAGTCCCTTTCTCACTGCTCCATCAGGATTCAAGCAAGCCGGGCCGAAGAAGGCTGAAATGCCAGAAACCGGTCCCCGGTAGCTTGTCTCCTTTCTGGTGAAGAATTGGCTTGGTAGTTTAGTCTGCCCTGTTCCCATGATGCACTGGGCCAGGGACAGACTGATTTGCATATAGCCAGGTTCTGAGCTGGGATGGGGCAGTGAGATAAATAACGGCGATGGATCAAGCCCTGATCTTTGGACTGGGTAAGAGTGGTCTGTTTAACTCAGACACTCTGTTCATCACCACCCCCTTTTCTAAATCGTTTTTGGCCACTATAGGTGTGGCAGGGTATACTCAGACATGAGTCCCTTTCTCACTGCTCCATCAGGATTCAAGCAAGCCGGGCCGAAGAAGGCTGAAATGCCAGAAACCGGTCCCCGGTAGCTTGTCTCCTTTCTGGTGAAGAATTGGCTTGGTAGTTTAGTCTGCCCTGTTCCCATGATGCACTGGGCCAGGGACAGACTGATTTGCATATAGCCAGGTTCTGAGCTGGGATGGGGCAGTGAGATAAATAACGGTGATGGATCAAGCCCTGATCTTTGGACTGGGTAAGAGTGGTCTGTTTAACTCAGACACTCTGTTCATCACCACCCCCTTTTCTAAATCGTTTTTGGCCACTATAGGTGTGGCAGGGTATACTCAGACATGAGTCCCTTTCTCACTGCTCCATCAGGATTCAAGCAAGCCGGGCCGAAGAAGGCTGAAATGCCAGAAACCGGTCCCCGGTAGCTTGTCTCCTTTCTGGTGAAGAATTGGCTTGGTAGTTTAGTCTACCCTGTTCCCATGATGCACTGGGCCAGGGACAGACTGATTTGCATATAGCCAGGTTCTGAGCTGGGATGGGGCAGTGAGATAAATAACGGTGATGGATCAAGCCCTGATCTTTGGACTGGGTAAGAGTGGTCTGTTTAACTCAGACACTCTGTTCATCACCACCCCCTTTTCTAAATCGTTTTTGGCCACTATAGGTGTGGCAGGGTATACTCAGACATGAGTCCCTTTCTCACTGCTCCATCAGGATTCAAGCAAGCCGGGCCGAAGAAGGCTGAAATGCCAGAAACCGGTCCCCGGTAGCTTGTCTCCTTTCTGGTGAAGAATTGGCTTGGTAGTTTAGTCTGCCCTGTTCCCATGATGCACTGGGCCAGGGACAGACTGATTTGCATATAGCCAGGTTCTGAGCTGGGATGGGGCAGTGAGATAAATAACGGTGATGGATCAAGCCCTGATCTTTGGACTGGGTAAGAGTGGTCTGTTTAACTCAGACACTCTGTTCATCACCACCCCCTTTTCTAAGTCGTGTGTGGAGGCCGCAGTGCCGGAATATGAAGGAGTCATGTGTGCTCCCCGGGTACTGTGCCACTATGTCCGTGATGTATGTCTTAGCATTGCACACCATCTGGATGTTGAGGGAGTGGTAGGACTTGCGGTTGCGGTACATGTATTCCGTTTGTGCTGGTGGGCAGATGTGGATGTGGGTACAGTCAATGCATCCTATCACATGTGGAAATTGCGCAACATTGTAGAATTGATGCTTGGTCTCATCCAAGTCCTGTTGGCTGGTGGGGAATTTTATGTGCTGGTGTAGCTGGGTCAGCATTGCATCTAGGAAACTCCTTAGGCAGCGAGACATGGTGGGCTGGGATATCCCCCCAGCAGCGGCAACTATCCCCTGGAAGCTTCCGGAGGCCAGAAGGTGCAGGCTGCACAATACCTGGACATGTGTGGGCACGGCATTGGTCCGCCTTGTTGGGTGCTGCATCAGGGGGTCCAGGTCCTGGATTAGCTTGATGATCATTGGCCCATTCAGGCGGTACTTAGCATATATTTGCTCTCTGGTTTGGCCCAGCAGGGTGACCCGCTAGCGGAATATCCTCTCCTGGATCCTACGTCTGAACCGTGCAGCTCGCTGTAGCCTTTGCCGCCTGACCACCATGTACAGCCCTGGCATTGTGAGAGTCCTAATGCTGCAGCTGCATCTCCTTGAGTGTGTTTGGTCAGGCCAGCACCTGTTGCTGATTGGGAAACGGTTTTTCAAATATTTTTTTTTGTTACTTTGATGGTTACCACCTGCTTTGGGTTGTCCTTAAATTGCGCCTCGCAAAAAGCGATTTTCGGGTTTTTCGCAAATTGCGATTGCGATTGTATTGCAATTTCGCATATTTATTCGCAGAATCCGTGGTTTCTTGCATTTCCTGATTCGCTATTGGGCTACTACTGGGATTCTGCGAATTCTATTGCGAATTCGCAATTATGTCTTAGCGAATTCGCTAATTTTTTTCTTGAATACCTTTTTTTCGAATTGCGATCGCAATAGCTTTTTCGCAGCTATTGCGATCGCAATTTAGCTTCATGAATCTGGCTGTATATTCTCATTGCTTTGCTGTGCTCACTTCAATATGGTCCAAGAAGCTCTGGCCTGATAGAGAATTCTTGGCTAGGCCAAGTTAAAATCTGTCTTCCATGGGAGGTACTGGACTAGGAGAGTGAAAGATAAAGTAGACTGGAGGTGATTGTGATGTATTAACACACAGAGTGTGGTGAGGATTTGTTATAGGGGTTACAATGACCTTATCCTAATCCATTATCCTAGGTGATTGACCAGTACAGATATTTTATTATTTGGTCTCACCCACGCAATGTGGCATGCTTCATCACTGGCCTCCTCATCCCACCTCTGTAAGGTTGTACTATCAGGACAGACCAAACCCCAATCAATCAATCAATCAGCTAGCATTTATACAGTGCAGCACTATCACCCCGAGGGGTATCTGGGCACTGAGGGCGCCATGCCTCTGTTGAAAAGCCAGGCTTGAATTATTTTCTGAAGTCTGCCAGGGAGGGTGCAGTTCAGAGGTGGATTGGAAGGTCGTTTCAGGCCAAGGCGATGTAGGAGAAGGAGCGGCCCCTGCTACGGCTGCGATAGATATGGGGGGTGGGCACAGGCAAGTGAGGAGGAGCACAGGTATCTTGAACTGGGATATCTTCTGGATTGGGAGCCCATGGAGGTTTCTGAGGTGTGGGGTGATGTGGGTTCATTTGGGGAGGTCCATGATTAACCTACCTGCCGCATTCTGAATGGTCTGGAGTCTTCTAAGGAGCTGGGTAGAGATGCCAGCATAGAGATCATTGCTGTAGTCCAGGTGGCTGGTGATGAGGGCATGAATGATGGCCTTTCTTGTGTTGAATGGGATTCATCTGAAAAGTCTGCGGAGCATGCAGAGGATGTGAAACTAGGAGGAGACAGCTGTGTTGATGTGTTGTTTCATGGTCAGTTTGCTGTTGTGGGTGATGCCCAGTTTACGTGCATGGTCTTTTGGTGTGGGTATTGGTCTGAGGTCTGTTGGCAACCAACTGTGGTCCCAAATGGAGGTGTTCTTCCCGAAGATCAGTACTGCCATCTGGTCAGTGTTGACTTTGAATAGTTGTGTTGAGACAGGGGGTGGGAAAGGCAACAACAACATTGTTGTGAGACACTCAACAGAGTTGCTCCACCAAAGGCATGTCTCCAATAGGCGTACTTAGCCACTGATATTACATTATTGGGTCCTTTCCTCCACCAGGAGGGATTGTCTCTTGAATCTGAGACCATATGGGAGGGGAAAAAAAGTTAAGAAATACCTCCTACCTTTAGAACAGACACATTTCATTAAGAAGATCAAAGGTAGTGGTATGATTAAAAAATCGAGATGTGAAAAGAGAGGTATTAGGTGTCTCTCACATCTATCACTGGAAGAACTAGATCAACATGTTTCAGCCAACTGCAGCACTAAATGGATTATGGGTGTGAATTTCCCCACATATCTTCCTAACTGACAAGGTTTTTAGAAATTACCTGGCCTCCATTTCCTGGAGGTGCACCTAGGAGTGGCTGGTCTTGATAACAGACACAAAACCTTCAGAGGCAACTATCAAGATTCAAATCAAATCAGCAAAACAAACTAAAAAGCATGGTACAAATCACAGTCTACAAGATGAGACTTGAAGAGATCAATAAAGATATGTCAGAAATGAGGGATTTCCTGCCACAAAGTAAAATACAAAAACTAGGAAAGGATAACAAAAAAACATTCTCCCAAGAGAAAGTCTACCCTTGCTCAAAGGATGATTTTAATCCACCAGCGGCAGGAGAAAGAGACACCACAGACTATAACTCCTGAGTATAGCATTTGGGGCACCAGTGCGGACATTAGGGGGAGGCGTAGGTTTATGGATAGGAACTGGGGAAGGGGACAGGGATGGCAACAACATTGGCAAACACCTTTCCAACCAAACTCTTTTTTCTAACCTTTGCCTCTGACTTCAAAGGTTGGATGAATCTCTACTTAGGAAACCCACAACCAAACTTCCCTCACAATTTTCCTCCCTTAGAACGACCACCTTTTTAGGGAGTGGCCAACAACAGCGGCAAGGACGAAGAAAAGAAGTTAGGTGGGAGTAGACAAACACAGGTATGTCAACAAGAAGCACGACCAGAGAGCAGACTCTGGGAACAAGCAACAGCACCTATTAATATTTAATCTAACTGAAAAGATACTGACAGACACCCAAATTTCTGTCCTAAACAAAGGATTGAGATTTGTCCCTACACCAAAATTTGATAATTTTCACCTATAAGGCGAAATGGCAGAATTTATACCCAAAATGAAACTAAAAGCCTTCTTTTCTAATAGGGAAGAACTCTCAGACAATGGAGACACTAATCTGAGAGTGAAGGCCTCTTTCAACCCCCCAAATTCCACAATACCAGTAGAAATTCAGACTTTTGAGCAATCCATATTTAAGGATATCAAAAACATAGACACCTCCCCAGGGAGACCATTTAACAACATGACTACAGCAGAAAGACAGGCCCTAACAGTACTGGCCCAAGATGAGACTATTATGGTAAAACCAGCAGACAAAGGCAGTGGAATAGTCTTATTAAAGAAAAGAGATAACAACAATGCAGGGACCTTCATAGTGACAAAAGACACTATAGAATCATCACGGAAGACGGGAAAGACCGACTTAGGAGAAATATCAGCATCATGGTAAAAGAAGCTGAACTAATGAGATTGATATCTAAAAAAGAGGCAGAGTTCTTGTGCATAAAAGTTTCACGCACACCATACATGTACTCCCTCCCGAAAATGCACAAGATCAGAAATCCCCCACCAGGTCGCCTGATCATCTCAGGAATTATCTCCATTTTGGAGCCACTTGCACAGTTCACAGACCATTTTCTCAGGCCATGAGTCCAAAAGACACCCACATATCTGAAAGATACTTCAGATTTCCTGAGGATACTTCAAGATCTTCCTTTTGACCCAGAGATGAATGTATTCATCTGACATCAAAAGCTTGTATACCAGCTTGACACAGAGGGGACAATTCCGATCTCGTTCAGAAAGGCTCCGAATCGTATGTGGAATTGCCTTAACCGATCCGGAGTCCTTGTTCCCGACCGCATCATTCACAGTTCCGAATGACCAAGTACGATGCCTTGAAAGCCTTAGCACAGACCAAATCTGTTCCGCAAGGCATTCGAGAGTTAGAGCATTCCTGAGCCGTACAGCTCTATGGACAAGGTTTTCCAAGCGAGCAAGTACGATGACTGATTCGGACAGCCTTCACAAGTCGGTTTGCCCGGAACAAAAAAGCTGCCGGATTCAGTCTTTGGGGCCCGTAGCAGGACCCCTTCACCTTTGGCCCTCCGAATCAGCCCACGGAGGTATACATGTGTACCCTCTTCCCAGCCATGCACAGTGTGGCAGGCACCCCATGGTGCCTGCCACACTGTGCATGGCCACAGGGTGCACGATTATCCACATCCACCCCTTTTGACAATGCGATCCAGCACGCGTTCGGAACACAGGCTCCAATTGAAGTCAATGGAAGTCTGACCGAATCATATCCGGATGCATTCAAATGCATCGTACTTGTTTGGTCGGACTCCCCAGAGCCAAGTCGTGCAGAAAGCATTACGGACACGATTCGGTCCCAATGTTTTCCAAACAAGATTGGAATCAGGCCCAGAGTACCACTGTAGAGACCATAGAGCAAATACTCTAAAACAGAATGGCAATACAGAGCTCAAAAACATTTAACACAATATGTCTTGGAATGATGTAGACTGGCATTAACTGAAAACAACTTTGAGTACGAAAACACACTGTACCTTCAGATCCAAGGGACTTCAATGGGCAGTACCTTTGCCCCAAGTCTGGCGGAAATCTACAGCAGTGATTTCGAGGCAAAGAATATCCTAACAAACACCAATTCATAAAAGCAAAGGATGAAACTATGGAAACATTATATAGCTCATGTTTTAATTATCTGGGAAGGAGCTACAAATTCTGCAAATGATATTGTAGCCTGGATGTGTACATGCATAGGTTTTTAAAATTCACAAGCCAAATAAGCAACACCACTCTTCCCTTCCTAGACATCACCCTCTTTGTGAAAATTACCAGATCAGCACCAGGGCATATTACAAGCCAGCTGATAGGAACACCCTGTTACTATACAAAAGTTTCCACCCTCTGTCTGTAAAAGAAAACCTGCCTTACAGCCAATACCACCGCCTACGACTTCACTGTACTATGAAGACAGATTTTCAAAGCCAACTGGAGGCCCTAAATAAAAAACTAGAATGAATCTCAGGGAGGTGGCTCAAGTCAACAAATTCCCTGCAGAAAAGTGCAGTATTGTATTGTATGTGATGGAGGAGCTGAAGTTTGGAAAATAGGCATTTCATCATCATTATTAAATCTGTTTTTTCAGGTGGGATTTAGTCTTGCACTGCAATTTCTGTTTCCTAACTCCCCAAACTCAGGCATCTCTTCTGGGCCATCAGCTGATGGGAATTTGTTGACTTGAGCAACCTTCCTCAGGCCCATTTAAAATTGACCCAGTGACGTACACATGATTTCACAGTGCCTATATATCTTCTATCCAAAATAGGTGTCTCCTTTACATTTCTATGTCCTGATGATGACCCCATTTTAAATATCTAAGTCCAGGTGTTGAAACACTGACAAAAACTTTACATGTGGACTGTTTTTCAAGAAACATATGGTGGCCATCAATACTCGCTTAGCACAGGTTGATCTCTAACACTCTATTATCCCTATCGCAACATGTATATATATCTGTACATAGCACGTATGTGCTTCCTGCACTTATGGTCACTTTCAGTGCGCCTTCACCCCTCTTTTTTTTTTGGGAGTATTTCGTTTCTATAGAGCAAATATACATTTTACTCTCACTGTCAACCATCAAAGAAAAAGGTGCTAAAATAAAATAAAAAGATTAATATGTAATGCTAAGTTATTTGTTTTTAGAGGTGTTTGTATCCCCTTCTTGACACTTTGCAGTGGAAGTCAAGGGCTACACTTCCCCCATAGGCACATTGGTCATGGTGATGCAGAAGTTGGTTTTGGCATTGAAGGTGTCCTCGGTGAGTGAGAGGATTAGTTGAGTATTATCTGCGTAGGAGATTATGTTGACGCCATGGGATCTGATGATGTTTGAGGGGGCATGTAGGTATTGGAGAGGTAGGGGCTGAGGGATGATCCTTGGGGTATGTTATATATGATGTCCTTGGGTTTGGAGGTGAAGGGAGGCAGCTAGTTGCTCTGTGTGTGTCCTCTGAGAAAAGAGTTAATCCACTAGAGGACATTTTGCTTTATGCCATTGTTGTGGAGTCTGTCAATAATGGTATGGTGGGAGACTGTGCCGAACACAGCAGAGAGATCGAGGAGGATGGGGGCCACAGCTTCGCTTTGATTGAGGAGAGTTCTGATGTCATCTGCGACAGAGATAAGCATTGTCTCAGTGCTGTGGTTCGCACAGAATCCTGATTGTGAGGCGTCGAGTAGGTGGTTTTGTTCCAGGTATTCGGTGAGCTGTTTGTTGATGGCTTTTACTGTGTAGGGAAGCAGGGAGACCGGTTGATAATTTTTTCAATCACTGGGGTAGGTGAAGGGTTTATTTAGGAGTGGTCTGACCCCTTGTTTTTCCATTTGTTGGGAAGGCTGCTGTAGAGATGGAGGTGTTGATGAGGATGACGCTGGTGAGTTCTGTGCTGACTGGATTGGTTTCGAGATTGAATAGATGTTGGGGTCAGGGGTCAGCAGTGCCTGGATTAAGCTGGAGAGCGCTGGATGGTTGAGGTTGTTGAGGTTGAGAGCAGTGGGTTGGGGTTGAAGTTGTAGATGGTGGTAATCTTGGTGTCAAAGTAGTCTGCGAGGGTATCACAGAGTTCATGTGAGGAGTGGATGGTGTTCTATGTGGCTGTCAGGTTAGAGAATTCCTTGACTATTATGAATAGCTCCTTCGTATGTTTGGCAGCAGTGTTGATATGAGCTGTGATGGCTGCTTTTTTGGCATCTTTAATGTAAAGGTGGTAGTTTCTGAGGGCTGCTATGTGAGCAGCTCTGTCAGATGAGTTTGTTTCTCAAGTCGGTAGCAGTTGCACTTGGTGGCTCTGGGGTGTACCAGCTGGCTTGTTGTTTTTGTTGGTTTTAGCTGGTTTCAGCGGGGTGACTCTGTCCGCGCAGTTGGTGATCCATGCGGAGAATTTATGGATGCCCAGGTTGAGGTCTGATAAAGCTTCTGTTTATGTGGTGCTGAGGCCTTCATCCACTGTGTTTCGGTTACCTTGCCCCAGCTTGCCACCTGCTGCGGTGGGAGGAGTTGTGAAGTTTAGTGGTGATATGTTGAGCGAAGAAGATTGTGAAGTGGACAATGGCATGGTCAGTCCAGCCGAGTTCTGTGACGTGGCTGAATTTGATTGTGTCGCTGGAAGTGAAGATGGAGTCAAGTGTGTGTACGGCTTTGTGCATGGTTTCAGTGACCAGTTGGGTGAGGCCAATGCTGTTTAAGTTCTCCAGGAGTGTGATGGAGTTGACGTCATTGGGGTCGTTGACTTGGAAATTGAGGTCGCCAAGCAGGACCAAGTAGTAGGAATCGATGGCTAGGTGAGCGATGAGGTTGGAGATATTCATCACAGAAGGTATTTCAGGGTCCCGGGGGTCTATATATGAGGGTGCCTCTTATCGTGGACTTGGCATTGGTCTGTAGTTTAAAGTTGAGGTGCTACATGAGTGGCGTGAGGTCATCACTGGTGATCGTGAATCTGATGGTTTTGTTGGTACAGTGTTGGTGAAACATCTTGCAGCCATCTGGAGTAGCAGTGGCGATGTCCGGGTTCAAGGAGGGGTTGAGCCATGTTTTGTTGATGACAGTGACATCAGAAGATAGGGTGATGATGGTGTCTGAGGTTTCCATGGAGTGTTTGCAGAGGGAACAGGCATTGAGCGGTATGCACTGAAGCTATTCTGGGTTGCTCGTGGTCTTCTGAGCGGGAGCAATGTGGGATCCAGTGTGGGCTGGTGGACCTGTGTTGCAAGAAAAGTGGTAGTTGCAGCAGGTGAAGGTTCTTTTGGTTGAGGGTGGGGATGATGTGTAGCAGCTGTTGTTTCAGTGTCCAGGTTTCAGGACCAGGATCTCCCTGGCAGTGTAGTGGCAGATGGCAGGAGGGACAGGGGTCCTGGCACTGTGTGCAGTCCTGTAGCAGACAGGAGCAGATGTGCCCCTTGTGTTCTGCCGCAGATTGGCCTGCATAAGTAGTCCTGGGAGGTGGGATGGGCTGTCAAGGAGGCCTTGAGCAGGAACCAGAGGATGGGAAAAAACAGCAGGAGAGAGCTGGGATGAGAGCACTAGAAATTAACCAGAAAACTAAATTGAAAAGCCAGAAGAAATAAAATAATACAATAACCAATGAAAATGAATTTGACAAGACAAAGTTACCAAAATGAAGTAAACACGCAAGTGGATGATAGGGGGACTAAACCTGGGCAGTCTCAGGTCTCGTGGCAATAAGTGAAGCAACATACTATGGTGCTTGTCAGAGGTAGCGGGGAGCAGTCCACACAATAAAGGAGGTCACCTTTGTTGAGGGGGTTGTTAAGATACATTAACCCTCTGGATAATATTGGGATCAAGTTATTATACAATTACTGTTAGAACTGGGGGTCTCTAGTTGGCAATGGTTTACACCTTTGTCCAAATAGGGAACTTGCTTCTAAGTCAGGATAAGAGGATTACACTACTGGATAACCCCTGCTCACCCCCTTGGTAGCTTGGCATGAGCAGACAGTCTTATCTCAGAGGCAGCGTGTTAAGCATTTGTGAATATACACAGCAATACAGTGAAAACATTACAGATGGACATAACACAGGTTTTATAAAAATAAGTATTCTTTATATAGACTTAACACAAGATCACAAACGACAAAAATCCACAATACTGTACTTAAGATTGACTTAAAGATGGTAGAAGTTGCTTAGTTCAAGTTGGTGATAAATGCAACACAGTTCTTACAAAAGTACCTGGATGCTTAAGGCAAAACAAACAAAAGGCTCGCAGAGAGAGATGCGTCAGTGCCGTGCTCCGGGGGAGATATTGCGTCGCGCCTCATTGCTTGCGCAGAGTAGGGGATGCGCCGTGATCCTTACCGATATGAGAGTGATGAGTAGGTTCTCGGCCTGCGGCCCGGTTGCGATGCGCAAGATGGCACCGCAATGCGACAATCCTGGTGCGATGTGAGAAGATGGCGCCCTTGTTGCGATGATGCGACAACGATGCGTAGACGCCCTGGCAGCCTTGTGATGACTCTGTACTTTAGAGTGGCGAAAGGCCCTGCGACACGCTTCTCCGGCGGTGCGATGGCGACCCTCTCGATGGCGTCACGCTTCTCTGGTGAGGCAACAGCAGGCAGCTTCGATGAAGACACGCTTCCCGGGAGATGCTGCAGCGGCACGCTTCTCCGGCGATGCGACAAATTCAGCTGTAGCGGCGCCACGCTTCTTCTTTTGCGTCGCGCTTCCTGCTCCCAGCGACACACAGTCTTCTGCAGTTAGAATTCCCAGTAATGAAATTTAGAGGGGAGCTGGAGATGAAGTCTTTTGTCCCTGAGACTTCAGGAGGAGGCAAACACAAGTTCAAGCCCTTGAAGAAATATTCTGTAAGATGATGAAAGTCCTTTGAAAGTTCCTTCTCCTTTCCTTGGCAATGAAGAAACCACTACAGGCCAACCCAGCAAACAGCACACTGGCAGAAGGGCAGTCCAAACTCAGGCAGCTTCCTTGCTTCTTCTCCTTGGCAAAAGGTTTGTCTTGTTCCCAGAAGTGATCTAAATTTCTTGGATTCGGTCCCAATATTTATTCCCCAAAATCCTTTGTTCTCTGAAGGCAGAGAGACCTCTGCCTAGTCCAAACCAGTTCTTTAGCACTTTGTTTACAGGACTCCTTCTTTCCTTTCAGTGCAGGGCAGAAACATCAGACGCTCCACAGGAGGTGGAGCCAGCCTTATGGAGGGAAAGCACAGCCCTGGAGCACTTTGTTTATATGATTCATTCTCTTCTTTCACAGTGCAGGGCAGAGACATCAGCCGCACCCCAGGAGGTGGAGCAAGCATTGTGGAGGGAAGGCCCAGCCCTGGTCAGGTCCCAGGTGCAACTCCTCCCTCCCATCTAGATGCAGATCTCCTATTCACCACTGGGATGACTCATTCTGTCTCCTGGAATCCCCCAGCCCTGTCACTCAAACTCTAGATAAGGAATACACAACCTAGCAGAGGTAGGCTTTGGATAGTTAGACAAGAAAATACCTACTTTCTAAAAGTGGTATTTTCAAACACAGAATGTTAAAACCAACTTTACTAAAAGATGTATTTTATCAGTCTGACTTCAGGCATACTAAATTTGAATTTCTACCATGTTCCCTGAGTGAGTTAGGATTATACGATGTAATACAAGGTCACTGCACAAACACAATCTAGAAATATTCTCCCTGCTTCAGGATGAAGATATTGATGTCCTAACTCTCACCGAGACTTGGCTCGGGGACAACTCACTGCCAGACATTATAGCCGCTCTTCCGAATGAGTATGATGTAGTATGGCACAATCGTGCAGACAATGCTCGAGGGGGGGGAGTAGCAATTTTATTTAAAAAATCCTTCACTGTAGTTAAAATACTAGCAGAAACAGTGGATTTAGCCGACATTCTTGTAGTAAAAATTATGTTGGATGGTCTGTGTCTTGTGATACTCACAGTCTACAGACTACCCAATTATACCTCAGCCTTCAATGATCTATTTATGTCTATTATATCTGACATTTGTTCAAGGTATAAAAAGGTAGTGGTAACCAGGGATTTTAATCTACATTGGGACAAGGCTCATAAGGAGCCGGCAGCCCGATTCTTAGACACAACCATGTCCTCACTGGGCTTTAAGCAGTTGGTAAAAGCTCCTACACACATAAAGGGACACATCCTTGATCTTAACTGGACTTTAGATCCTAAGGTGGCTCTTTTGGACATCCTACCTTGCATCTGGTCGGATCACCACCTGGTCTATTGTGATATCCCTATTGATGTTAAGTTGACACAACCACCCCCTAAAATGAAGAAAGTCCATCAATGGAGGAAAGTTGATTCACAAACTTTAACGGACACCCTCTTGGAATTTGCTCAACCAATGGCCCTTAATGGCAATTTAGATCAAGATTATAGGGAAATAGAGTGTAGTCTGAGGAAAGCGGGTGATCAGATCACACCGGAGAGGCTACAAATAGTTAAAGGAGCAGGAAGGGGGGCACCATGGTTTACATCGTCATTGAGGGATCATAAAAAGAAACTCCGTCATGCAGAAAGAAGCTGGAGGAAAACAAAAGACGAAGGGGATCGAGAGCAGTATAAAAACCTGCTCAACACATATAAAAAAACTCATTCTGGCTACTAAAGCAAATTATTATGAAATCTGCATAAACCAGGCAGAGAATGTTCAGAAAGAAACATTCAAAATATTAACAGAGTTGAGCAAAAAACCTGAAAATACTGAAAGAACAATTAGCTGTAATATGTTTCAAGACTACTTTCTGGAGAAGGTAGACACTATCCTCTCTGATATTAGGAAGGGTACTGTGTCTGGATCTATCATGCCACAGGACATCCAGACTCCTTCGGAAGTCCTCATTTCAAAGTTCCCATTGATAGATCCGATGAGTCTTGAGCAACTTATGAGTAAAACTAAATCCGGCTCCCCGGCAGATCCATGCCCCCCTAGTGTCTTTCGTTTAGCACGTCCTATTTTAGAAGATCACATTTTCTCCCTTCTGAACAACTCATTGGAAAAAGGGATGGTACCAGCCAGTTTCAAGGAAGCCCGAGTGAAGCCTCTGATAAAGAAGCCAGGAGCCGACCCTACCATCTTGAAAAACTATAGGCCTATTTCCCAACTCACGTTCTTGTCCAAAATCCTAGAACAACACATGCTGAAGTCCCTGGCCTCGTCTGTGGAGTCTCACCATCTCCTCCAGGAATGCCAGGCGGGGTTTCGTGCACACCACAGCACTGAGTTGGTGATGCTCTCGGTGCTGGATGAGCTTAGGGGGATGGCTGACAGAAAAAAAACGAGTGTCCTGATACTTTTAGATCCTTCAGCGGCGTTCGATACTGTCAGCCATACCCTGCTCTTGGATAGGCTGGCCAATTTCGGGATTCGGGACACGGCCTTTCAGTGGCTTCAATCCTTCCTGCTGGGAAGGACACAGCGGATTCAGCTGGGGATAGTTTATCAGAGGTGGGTAACTTGATGTGCGGAGTCCCACAGGGCTCCGCACTATCCCCAGTATTGTTTAATCTTTATTTACAACCTTTGATTAACTCCCTGGTAAACATGGGTTGCCGCGTATTTAATTACGCTGACGACACCCAGCTGCTACTTAGCATAGACAACACGTTCTCCGCGCAGACTTACGCACAGGATATTCTCAGATTTGCAGTTAGCTGGATGACGGCAAATCTGTTGAAAATTAATCCTGAAAAAAATGAGGTTCTAGTGGTCTCGACTATAAGTTCCCCATGGAGTGATCTATATTGGCCCCAGGAATTAGGCCCCACCCCAACACCATGTGACAAGGTGAAAAGTCTTGGAATCAAGATTGACTGCGAATTGTCAATGGCCAGCCAGTTTTCCTCCGTTGTGGGGACTTGTGCTGGTCTAATGAGACAATTGCGCAAGTTAGTTTCTCTTCTCTCCCCGTCCATGCTTCGCACAGTAGTTTCTGCTACAATCATCTTGAGGTTGGACTACGGGAATGCTCTTTATTTAGGTCTACCAAAAAATTTGACCAATAGACTGCAGGTTGTTCTGAATGATGCTGCACGACTTATCTTCAGACTCCCAAGAAGATCCCACGCCTCTCCTTTGTTACAGAGCCTTCACTGGCTTCCTATTAGGCAAAGGGCAAAGTTTAAAAGCTTATGCACGGCCCATAAGGCAATCTACGGGCAAGCACCTGCCTATATTAAAGAACGGTTGGAGGTCTATAAACCTGAACGAAGACTGAGGTCGTCTGTTGCTCAGATGTTAGTTTGCCCACGGT
The DNA here is from genome assembly GCF_964263255.1 of Lissotriton vulgaris. Lineage (NCBI taxonomy): Eukaryota > Metazoa > Chordata > Amphibia > Caudata > Salamandridae > Lissotriton > Lissotriton vulgaris. Next base: position 507,765,032 of record NC_141694.1, read on the forward strand.
TTAAACTAGCAACGAAGGGTGGGAGATCTTTTTCTGCTCTAATTCCTCAAATCTGGAACAGATTACCCGAGTCCCTTCGCAAAGAAGGTAACCTCCTGCGTTTCAGGAAATCATTAAAAACACTTCTATTCAGGGAGGTTCTGGGTTCACCTTAGTCTGCATTATGCTACTGGTTCTCTGCTAAATAGTTGTTCTGTCCTTCGGTCATGAGCGCCTTGAGACCTGCCGGTGAGTTGGCGCTATATAAACCGAAGCTAACAATAACAATAACAATAGTCTAATTGCCCATTCTGGCCTATGGAGAACAGGTAGCCTTGCAATAGTGAAAAAACGAAAATGGCTGTAATTTACTATTAAGACATGCTACACACACCAGGGCATGTCCTACCTTATACTTACAATGCACCTATCCTTGGGTCTACCATAGGGGTGTCTGATATGAAGAAAAGGGAAGGTTTAAGGACTGGCAAGTGGGTGCACTTGCCAAGTCGACATGGCAGTCACGCAGGCCTTGCAATGGCAGGCCTGAGACACACTTTACAAGCTGCTTCTGTGGGTGGCACAACCAGTGCTGCAAGCCCACCAGCAGCATTTGATTTACAAGCCCTGGGCTCACATGGTGCACTGTAATAGGGTCTGACAAGTAAGTCAAATAACCCAATCATGGAGTCACTAATCAATACATCAATTTAACATAGGAAGCACTTGCACTGTGGCACTGAATAGCAGTGGCACAGTGCTCAAAACATATAAACCAGCAAAAACATATCAAAAACAGTGGAGGTAATCCAACAAAAATTAAAGGGAGACTCATGCCAATGAGGCCAGGTCTAACAAATACCATAAAGTATACCATAGGGGTAACCTTTATTGGGTGGTTCCTTGGGTATCATTAAAATAGTGTTAGTAAATGCTTCCGGGTATAATGTTAACATCCGTAAAATCTGCCACCATGATTTTGCCCTACACTAGCCATATAGTGGTCTTTGGCATTCTTCAGGGCTATAGAAAGAACCCTAATTTACTACACATGGAAAAATACCACACAAACAGAAAAGGAACGTCCTTGTATGTTGATCTAGCACATAACACAACATCATTATTGTTATATGCGGCATCATGCTCACCTGGTAGCAGTTGAATTTAACACAACACTCATTTCACAGCATATGTGCCGGGGGTCCCACAGCAAACACAAACACATAACTTGCAATCGCAGTGATCAAACTAATCGTAGACGTTACATCATTTTCATGTGGTCTCATGTTTTACCAGTCAGGATATATTTTATACTTCATGGACTGGGGAGGGGGGGCGACGTCTGTAGTCACACACTTTACAAAAACAGAGTGTTCTGTTTCATCCTAGGAAAACATGTGTATTGCGATTTATTTCTCAGTTTGAAGAACATGACCAGAGTTTTCCCTTGTAGAAGCTTGTAGTGTAATTCCATATGCCACCACTGTGTCCTGGAGCCCTTAGCACTAACCTTTTCTACTAGTCTCAGTAGTCGGTATATTTCCATCAGGATTCTACTGAATTGTTCTACTGTCACATTAGCTTTGTGTAGGAAAGTCATCCTTTTTGCTATGATCACCTCCATTTTTTGACTTATGCTGGTGGTTACTCACTTAGAAAATGTCCCGGGCTCTGCTAACGAGGCCCAGGGACAGTGCTCTAGCATTTAAAGGTATATGGTAATTGGTGTAAAATGTCATTGGCAAAGACAACCTATCTGTAAGTCTCCAGTCTATGTCTGGGCATGTAGCTTTAGAGACTCCAGTGCATTTAGGTGTGCACTGCTGTGGTATCTGGTGTCATCTTAAAGCCAGGCTGCTTTGCTGACTGGTTTTAAATTAAATATATGTCAACATTTGACTTTGGAATTAAAAGTACTTCCAAAGTCCAAATCTCTGTATTTGTACCTTATAAGTCACTCCTAAGGTCTTGCACTACAAGCCCCAAGGGTTAATTAAAGTTCTCCCATTTTACCGATGTGGGAATGTTTTTTAATTTTGATCTCTTTCCCACTTCATGTGTAAGTGAGACTGACCATCAATCACTGGACACTACTGCGTTCTCAAGTGGTTGCCTCAGGCTTGAGGCTTGCATACAACACAACTAAACCCAATGATGATGCAATGACGCATATATGAAGGTGGAGAACCAAGATATACCGCCACCGTTTCCATCAATGCATTTATGAGAGTTTTAAAGTGAAACCGTGATAACGCAGTTACAAGCTGTCCATTCCCCCCATTTTTGATTTTTTTGTAGAAGATGAACACGCTTCACACTCATAGTAACCAGGGCCTTATCTATAGCTAGTATAGGAAGAGGATCCATTAAAGGAAGAGGATCCATTAAAAGACATCCAGATCTGTCCTTTCGGGAAAAAGAGCTTGAGGCTCGGCTGGCCTATATAGTCATAGACGCAGAGAAGTTGGCTCCGGCCAAGAATAAACGGGCATGTGAGAAGAGGAAACCCACAAGGTGTGATAGAGAGGAAGATGGTGGCAGCGAAGAAGAGACAGAAGAGTCAAGGGGGAGTGAGTTTGACACCAGACTACCCAAGGGGATTGTCCCTAGGTACCAGGAAGGGGACAACATTGACAAATGGCTGACAGCTTTTGATAGGGGCATCAAGACGAGGAGGGTGAGCTCCCAATGCTTGGGTTCACTCCTGTGAGAACTGATCTCAGTAGCGGGGAGAGATAGGCTCTTGAACAATGAGGAAGAGGAGGCTGAATATTATCCTCAAAGGAAACAAAGCTTGATCAGAATGTTTGGTTTAACCCGTGAGCAGTACAAGATGAAGTGTAGGGAAACTCAGAAGGTCATTACCTAATCCTGGGTTGACTTTGTAGACATAGCTGTCATGGCACTAGAGAGCAGGATACGTGCAACAAGGTAAGCAATTGTATGGGGCTGTATACTTTGATTATGAAAGAGCACACATTGGCCATCTGCCCCTTAGAGAAGTTACACCAGTATCTAGTTGCCTTTAAGGTGTCCCAGGGGATTGGGTGAGACAGCTGATGAGTGTATTGACACCAGAGTGACCAAGTAGACCCAGGGAGGGGATCAGAACAAAGGAGGACATGTGCAAACCTAGGTGAAAGCCCCTGGTATCTAAGATAGAACCCAAAAGGGGAAAGAGTATCAAGGAAGACATTTTGACCCTACAAAGTCAGGGCTGTGTTTTTACTGCTTGCAGGCAGGACACAAAATATGCAATCTGCACAATGAAGCCCCCCCACCCCCACCAGTGGTCAGTCCAAAGGGATTGTTAGTGGTGATATTGGGGTAGAAGTTTACTCATAGATTGGAAAAGGGTACCCAGAAATAACCTTGGTGTCCGTGGTGGGGGTGGCAGTTGCAACCCTGACAACCTTACCTCCAAGCATGGAGAGGTATAGGTGAGGGCCTAAAATCAACTTGATTGAGGTTGAGACTCTGAGGGATTCAGGAGCCAATGTGATCCTGGTGATGGGCATACTGGTTTTACCAGACCAGATTCTACCTGATGTATTTCACTGGGTCACTTATGCAGACAACAGAGCTGAGTTCCATCCTATGGCAATGGTGAGCTTGGAATGGGAAGGAATGACTGGCCCTAAAACGGACGTTGGGTCTCCTGTGCCCGCCCAGTAGAGCATCTACTGGGAACTGATCTTGAAGCTTCTGAATGTTCAGGGGTGGAAAGGCAGGTGCATGCTCAAATGCTGCACCTCCCTGAGTTGGTGTGTGCTGTGTCAAGGGCACAGGCTGCACATCAGGGCCGTTATGGGCAGTTAGACCCAGGAACAATGGGCCAAGCATCCAAGAGCAAGAGAACGGGCAAAGGGTCTCGTGAGCCAGCCCAAGTAGGTCAAGAGGTCCATGAGGATTTCAACCCTGAGGGGGAAGATCTGGTACCAGAAAGGGGGCTCCATTTCTGTAAGACTCATCCAACTTGGCAGAGTTGCAAGCAGCCAGTGACCCCCTTAGAGAGGAGCTTTGCCAGGGACAAAGGGGATATCCCAATCTTACGTGCCTGAGGAAGACTGCCTCCAGGAAAGAGAAGGGTGATGTCAGAGGATTTCACAGAATGTATTAGGAGGATGGAGTCCTCTTTACTGAGGCCAGTAACCCCAAATCAGGCACAACCAGGAGAGTGGTGACCCCCAGAAGTATAGAGAGTTCCTCCTCTCATTGGCTCATGACATTCCCTTAGCCGGACATTTGGGGCAGACCTATACCTTGAACAGATGGGTCAACTACCTCTATTGGCCCCTTATGTCTGAGAAGGTAAAGGAGTTTTGCAGCTCCTGTTTCACCTGTCAAGTGAGTAGCTAGACAGACGGAAAGCCAAAGGTTTCTTTGACACCTCTGCTAGTGGTTGAGACTCCCTTTGAGAGGGTAGGGAATTACATTATTGATCCCCTAGGCCCCCCAACTGCCTCTCGGAACAGATATATCTTGGTGATAGTGGATCATGTCCCGGTACCCAGAAGCAATACCCCTCAGGACAGTACCTGCTCCCACAGTGACCAGAACCTTACTTGGCCAGAGTGGGCTTCCTCAAGGATGTGGTCTTAGATAGGGGTACTAGTTGTATGTCCTACCTGAAAGCAATGTGGGATGAATGTGATGTTACCTACCAATTCACCATCCCCATAGCATGCCTAGACCTAAAGGACATGAACAGGGCTTCTCCTCTCATGCCTGCTGTTGGTATTGCACCGTTACATCGCAACTTTTACAACAGACTTCTATTACAACGCAACTTTTACAACGCTGGTTCCATTACATCGCATGCCTTTACAACGCATGACATTACATAGCAGATGCTATTACAACGCATGCCATTACAACGTAAGTATAGGTAAGTATATAATTTTTTTAAATTTTATTTAATATTATTAAATTAATTTAATTATTATTAATTATAAATAAATATATATATTTTTTTTTATATTATAAATTAAATATATTAATTTAAGTAATTTTAAAAATAAGTATGAGTATAGGAGTATATGTTTTGGGGTACTGAGGTATATGTTTTGGGGTGTTTGGGTATTTTTAGGTATTAGGGCTGGGTTTGGGTTTTGGGGTACAGGGGTATTTTTAGGTTTCAGGGTTGGGTTTGGGTTTTGGGGTACAGGGGTATTTTTAGGTTTTAGGGCTGGGTTTGGGTTTTGGGGTACAGGGGTATTTTTAGGTTTCAGGGTTGGGTTTGGGTTTTGGGGTACAGGGGTATTTTTAGGTTTTAGGGCTGGGTTTTGGTTTTGGGGTACAGGGGTATTTTTAGGTTTTAGGGCTGGGTTTAGGTTTTAGGGTACAGGGGTATTTTTAGGTTTCAGGGCTGTGTTTGGGTTTTGGGGTACAGGGGTATTTTTAGGTTTTAGGGCTGGGTTTGTGTTTTGGGGTACAGGGGTATTTTTAGGGTTCAGGGCTGGGTTTGGGTTTTGGGGTACAGGGGTATTTTTAGGTTTCAGGGCTGGGTTTGGGTTTTGGGGTACAGGGGTATTTTTAGGTTTTAGGGCTGGGTTTGGTTTTTGGGTACAGGGGTATTTTTAGGGTTCAGTTTTTTTAAAAAAGCGACTTTAAATTAATTAAATTAATTAAATTAATTAAATTAGATTATTTACAATTTATAAATTAATTAAATTACATTAATTAAATAAAATTAATTAAATTAAATTAATTACAATTTTTAAATTAATTAAATTAAATTAATTAAATTAAATTAAATTAATTAAATTATATTAATTCCATTTTTTAATTTATTCAAATTAAATTTATTAAATTAATTTAATTAATGTAATTTAATTACAATTTTAAAATTAATTAAATTACATTAATTACATTAATTAAATTAAATTAAATTAATTAAATTAAATTAATTACAATTTTTAAATTAATTAAATTAAATTAATAGAATTACATTTATTAAATTAAATTAATTACTATTTTAAAATTAATAAAATTAAATTAATAAAATTAAATTAATTAAATTAATTAACTTAATTACATTTTTAAAAAAAGATATACTTACCTATACTTACGTTGTAAGGGCATGCGTTGTTTAGTATCTGCTATGTAATGACATGCGTTGTAAAGGCATGCATTGTAATGGATCCTGCCTTGTAAAAATTGCGATGTAACGGTCTACGTTGTAAAATAACGCGTTGTAACGTCATACATCCCTGCTGTTTGCTTACAGAAAGGTGCCACAGAAAGGGTTTGGCATTAGCCCCTCTGAGTTGCTGTTTGGCCACCTTGGAAGAGGGCATTCTGAATTTGCTTAGAGAAGCTTGGGAAAAGCCTCTCAAAACACCCAAACAAGATGAGCTGGACTATGTGCTAGGCCTGGTGTCCCACACGTCAGAGTACATGAAGAGAGCAATCAGCAACCTGGAGGCCAGCCAAGAGCTTATCAAGCTCTGGTATCACCAGAAGACTACCATGAAGGAGTACCATCCAGGGCAGTTGATGTGGGTGTTGGAGCCTGTGCCTCCTAAAGCCCTCCAGGACAAGCAGACTTAGCTGTACCCCATTTTTGAGTGAAAGGGTGAGGTCAACTTCTTGGTGGTCATTAGCATCCCCCAGGAGTCCACACCAGGTTTTCCATGTCAACAAATTGAACTCCACCAAGACAGGGCAGACATGACCATGCTAATGGTCAAAGATGAAGGAGGAGAGGCGGAGAGTGAGCCTCTGCCAGATCACATCCCCATCATTACACAAGATGTGTCAACAGAGGGAGTAGTACTCTCTCCCAACATGACAGACCAGCAGCAGAAAAACTGCAGACAAGTGTTGGAGCAGGACCTTTGCTGGGCTGTTCTCCCAGAACTCTGAGCTCACCCTTTGGTGGGTCCATGGGGTTGACACTGGTGACTGCATACCTGCCAAAAACAAGTTGTACTGGTTGTCTAACCAGGTCAAAGCAAGCACTAAGGCGGAAGTAAACAATGTGCTGGAGATGGGGATAATTAACCCCTTCCATGCTCATGACGAGCTCAGCTCGTCATGAGGCACAGTGGAGCTGTGCTGATGACGAGCTGAGCTCGTCATAAATAAAGCAAAAGGACACTTTCCAGCACAGGAGGGGAAAATGCACAACAGCGATGTGTTAAGCCCTCTGACAGTTCATGGTTCGTCCAGTGGTACTGGCTCCAAAGCCTAATCCCCAAGGTGGAAAGAAGGAGTTTAAGTTGGCAAAGACTACCTACCTGTAAGTCCCTGGTGTTAGATATTGGGTTTCTGGTTGGCAGAGGAATGCACTCTGTTCAAGCAGGAACCAAAATCCTAGTCAGGGTAAGTTACAACATAACCTAAATTAGCCTGTGCTCACTCTCTGATAGATTGTCACAGAGCAGTCAGGCTTAACTTTAGTGGCAATGTGTACAGTATTTGTACAACACTTCAAACAGTAAAACAAGTGAAAACACCTCAAAAAGACACCTCACCAGTTGAGAAGTCTAAAGAAGAATTTTATAAATAAAACAAGACAAGAATGACAAAAATCTAATGTGTAGAAGTTGGGATATAATTTAATTAAAATTAAATGCAAAAAAGCGCTACGCGGGACAAAGTTAAGAGTTCAGGCTGACAGCAATGGAGGTGCAGGCCAGATACAGGACTCATTCATGGCCCGCTGAGCAAAAGTTACTTGATCCTGATCACAACAGCAAGATGCGTTAGTGATTCTCACGCAGTTGGGATGTTGCACCAAATTTCTCCACGCAACTGCGGTGATGCGTCTGTTCCATGAGCAAAATTAATCATGGGCGCAAAATCTGTTCCGCTCGCGGATTTTGCGGATTTTCGGCAAATTCGCGATCCGCGAATGCCCGCTAATTTGCCAAAAATCCGCGAATCCGCGAGCGGAACGGATCCGGGGGGCAAAAGTTCAAGCTTCAAGCTTGTAACTATTTTAGAACGGCACCGGCAAGCTGCCAGCACCATTCTAAAATAGTTACTAAGTTAGCTTCAACAGGAAGCACTAATAGATAAAATGCAGGTGCTCGAGCACCTGCTTTATTTTATCTATTAGTGCTTCCTGATGAAGCTAACTTGGTAACTGTTTTAGAATGGCGCTGACAGCTTGCTGGCGCCATTCTAAAATAAAACAGGAGTGGGGCAGAGGGCAGAAGGTCACAGAGTGGGGCAGAGGGCAGAAGGGCTCAGCAACGAGTGGGGCAGAGGGCAGAAGGACACAACAACGAGTGGGGCAGAGGGCAGAAGGGCACAACAACGAGTGGGGTAGGGGGCAGAATGGCACAAAAACGAGTATGGCTGAGGGCAGAAGGGCACAAAAAACGAGAGGGTGGCAGTGATGAACCAGAGGGCGCATCACGGTCTCGCACAACCCCCCCCCGCGAACACGCCAAGCGCCCCGCGAACACGCAAAAATAAAAAATGCGCAAATTTGCACAAGTTCGCGTATTTTGCGGTTCGCAAATTTGCAAATCCGCAAATTCGCGGATCGCGAATTCGCTAAATTTGCCCATGCTTAAGCAAAGTGTCAGTTCCTTAGTGAGGCTGTTCTGATTGCGATGCACTGGTTTCTGCACACTGTAGAGGCAATGCATTTATCTTCTCCATTCAATGGCAGCGATGCGTCAATTCCCAAAAGGTGGTTCTGAGTGCGATGTGGTGGTTCTGAGTGCGATGTGCCAGTCTGCATTCCAAAACAGCGGTGATGCATCAATTCTGCTCTCACAGCAAAGGATGCCACGGAACAAACCCCTAGGTCCATTTCCAAGGTTCAAGGATTGGGGTGGCACCACTTGGTAGGACAGACGCAGAGCAGCCCAAATGTTGGAACAGGATGGTTGTAAGTCTTTTGTGTCCCTTAGACTTAGGCAACAAGAGACAAGCCAGCCAGCCCTTGAAGTCACTCTGGGTTCAAGTGGTGCAGGTCCAGCCCTTTTCACCCTGGCAGAGAGAGAGAGCAGCTGGGAGCAGGGCAGCAAAGTAAGAGTTCAGCAAACAACAGTTCTAGCAGAGTGGCAGTTCTTGAGCAGCATAGCAGATCCTCTTCTTCCTGGCAGAGATGTCACAGGTCCAGAAGAGTACTGATTTGCTAGTGCTAGAGGTACAGTACCTATACCCAGTGGTGCCTTTTAAGTGGGGGATACTTTAAAGAAAGCGTTGCCATGCACAGAGGTTCCCCCTTCCTGCCCTGGCTCCAGGCACACTACAGGGGGGTCATCAATCCTTTGCATGGGGCAGGACACAGCCCTTTCATTTGTGTCAACTCCTCGCTTCCATCCTGCTCAGGATGGCCCATCTGCATATAGATGACCACTCGGGAACACCTGCTCTTCCTTTGTGTGTGACTGTCTAGAGGGAATGCAGGATGCTAGCTGTCCGACACCCCAGAGGTGTATTCCAGAGCCAGGCAGCATGCACAAAATGGCTAAAGTAAATAAAAGCCAACTTACTAAAAGTGGCATTTGTTTAACTGGATTTTAAAATCCAACTTCACCATAAGTTTTAATTTTAAATTGTGTGTTCAGTGACACCAAACTTGGACAGTCTATATTTTTATAATTGGAATTTACACAAAAAAGATATATTATTGTAATCCCAATGTTACTCTATGGGAAAGGTGGGCCTTGCAGTAGTGAAAAATTAAATTGGTAGTTTTCCACTACCATGACATGTAAGACTTAAAAGTACATGTCTAGCCTATTAAACACATGGAACCCTGACCTGTGGGTAAGGCAGGGCCCACTTTAGGGAAGGTTTAGGACTGGTAAAAGGGTTACCATGCCAGGTCCAAATTACACTATAAAACTTCACATAAAGGCTGAAGTGGCACGCCTGAGACATGGCTAAGGGGATACTTGTGTGTGTGGCACAAACAGTGCTGCAGGCACACTAGTAGCATTTAATTTACAAGCCCTGGGTACATGCAGTGCACTTTACTAGGGACTTATAAGTAAATTAAATATGCACGATGGGAAGGAACTAATATTACCATGTTTAGGGGAGAGAGAACAAACACTTTAGCACTGGTTAGCAGTAATAAAGTGCACAGAGTCCTCCTAATACTGTCAGGTCTAACATATAGTATATGGTAAAACATGTAGGTTTAGAGACCCCCAGTGGAGTTAATGCACTTAGGTTTGCACTGCTGTGTGGTCTGATGTCATTGTTAAGCCAGGCCTGCCTTGCAGGTTGGTTTTAAAATAATATCCAGATTCAACTTTGAAAGCTCTTGCAAAGTCCAAAACTACTGTTTGTAACTTATACTTGTAAATTGTAAATGTATACTTGTATAGCGCACTACTCACCCGCAAGGGTCTCAAGGCGCTTGTACGAATACCGCTGTGGAACCCGTCCTGGCTTTCCCTGTGAGGCGTCCACTCCTGGGCACCCCCAGGGTGAAGACCAGGCATCCTTAGCATTGTGGGGGCCCTTGTGGAGATTAAGCAAGCTATTGCCCAGAGTTGCACTCTATGATTAGAATAGGCACCGAGGCAAGAATTATCAGGTCAGTGGAATTTTGAGCCCAAGACCCGCCGAGGCGGGGAATTGAACCCTGGTCCCGGGCTAGACCTCTGCATCAGGGTCTGCCGCTCTAACCATTGAGCCACACTTCTCCATACTTCACCCCTAAGGTCTGCCCTAAGTACCCCAAGGGTAGGGTGCATTGTTATAAACAGCAGGGACAGTCTAAAATATGTTTTATATTGCCCTGGTGAGGAAAACCAGCCAAAGTCATTTGTCCCTATTGTAGTATTACTAGCCCCATAGGCTTGCATTGGAAGGATATATTAAACTTAATAGAGCCTAACTTTTGATTGGAGCTTGCTAGACATATTATTCAAAGAATAAGAATGATGGTTACAATAAATTCAACAACTTACCAAGGTCTGATTTATCATAACTATTACAGGAAAGTAGTTTTAATTTCAAATGATTGCATGAAGCATTTTTGGAACTAAAACAAGAAATAATACTTGACTGTTTGTAAAATGTGACTTTGTACATCAATACTAAAGTATCCAGAGGTGATCCAATGCTCGCATTTACAGTTTTCGAGGGACGTGTAAAGACAGATGTCAAATTATAATAAAGATTATTACAAAACAGAACAATTATATCAATTAAGAAACAAACAAAGAAGTAAGTTAAGTCAATAGCAGTTTTAGAACTTACTATCCTGAATTTACCTAAAGCAGTACTATGGCAGCCTCTTCTGCTTGGTCAGCTTTGATAGCCTGCGCCAAGCTGTCCCTGGGTAAGGTGTGAAGAGGCCTGGGCTGCACCAAAACGGCCATTTGGTGAGAAGAAATTTGCTTCCTGGAGAAGCCAGGAGAGGAAGAGGCTGGGGAGATGAGCTGGATTTCAAAGGCAGAAGCCGCTGCAGCAAACAGATGTCACAGGATCAGGATCTCTAGGCAGATGGGAGCACTCCTAGCTAGATTAGGAGAGGAGTTGAAAGAGCAGTGTAGTCAGTTCTTAGCCACACCTTTGAGTTGGATTCCACAGACACATACATCAAGGAGAGGATTTGTCCATTTTAATTTTTCAAGGCTCCACAAAGAAAGGGAAAGGAGTGGCCTATTTTATCAGCAATCTGTACAACAGATGTCACCGACAAGCCAAAGAGAGGCTCACCCCATTTGATCAGTTATAACTGGATTTTTCCTGGACTGTACAGGTGCATTGTGGGAAATTGAGTCCTAGCCCCCAAAGGGCACTCCAGAGTTTCTGAACCATTGGCTGTTGCTACTGGACTCTTTTTTTGTCCCCAAGGGAATCAAGAAATGACAAGCTTTAAAAGTTTGAAAACTTTTGGCAAAGTTTATGCAGAAAATCTCCTGGAGGAGACTGGCTTGACTTTGAGAGACAAGCCTCCGACGTCAACTTGAAGATTGGATTGATCATGCTGGTTCGTCCTGGTGAAAAGCTCCAGGCTTTGAGAGGGAAGCTGCGGACCAATGCTTCAAACCCCTCCTCGCAGTTAATACTGAGAATTTGTTGCCTGTCTTTTCACCAAGCGGACGAGATGCAGTAGGCTGCCATCGTTTTTTTGGGGGGCTTTTAAAACTTTTTTTTACAATTTTGTTTATTGAGTTTTTAGGTAAGCATGCACATCATACAAGGATGCATCAATGTTCATGTACAAATCAAACAAACAATGCAACAAACTGTGGCAAAAGGCATGTATAATGAATAGATTTTGTGTGATTATATCTGCAATGGACAATAGATTAGCATGCTCGCTATCATATACATAATAGAGTTAATGTACAGGATTATCTGGAGGCTCATCTGTTGATATGCTCCATAGGTAATGTAATAACGGTTCCCATGTATCAGTATGCCGAGATATGAGAGAATTAACCAATCACGGCAACTTGCTCAGTCTTGAAGCCATCGTGCAGTCGTTGGCACTGCTGTACTCTCCCCCGCCATTGCCACTCATCTTTTGGCCATTAGTACAGCCACCTTCACCAGTTTGCCTATGCCCCTCTTCACCAACTGCATCAATCTCAGCAAACAAACATGTGCGGAAAATTGCAGTTCTAGACCAACCATTTTGGATAATGTTCGTATCACCCCCACCCAAAATTGTGCAACCCTGGGAAACTCCCAGGACAAGTGCCAAAATTCAGCATCTGCCGCACCGCACCGCTTACAAAGGTCGTTGGCCCGAAGCCCATATTTAAATAACTTCTGAGGGTATAGTACTCTTGATGTCGATAATTGACGTGTATTATGTAGAGGATACTAGTCGAAGTTAGAGCCCCTGTGAGCTGGGTAGTGTCAAAGACGGTTCCAGATGAGCATTCCATGCCTCTAAACTTCGGTGTGGGGTTGTGGCCTCTCTTCCCCAGCAGCATTATATAGCTTAGTGAGAAGGTTGGGTCGCGTTGGACTAGTGAGCAGGGTATGGAGCGTTTGCAGTGGATCAGGGAAGGCGTGTTGGTGAGTTTGGAGCGCTTTCTTTAATCTGTGGAAGAAGAAAGTGCTACTCTCTACACAAACTTGCGCCGTGGGGTTAGTATACAGCAGTGTCATCCAATGAATAAACATAGGTGGGAAGCCCGTACGACTCAAGATGTAAAAAAAGTGAAGTAGTGTAGCTCGCTGGTTTGAGGCGGCAGACCCGAGAGCAGAGGACGGCCCGGGACCAGGGTTCGATTCCCGGCGCGGCAGGTTTCTGGACCAGGGTCAGCGGACTCGATAATTCTCTCGCCTCGGTGCCCACTCTGATCAGCGATTACACTCGGCAACTCTGGGCATTAGCTTGCCTCATCTTCACTAACGGCCCCACCAGACCGCCGGGGATGCCTGGTCTCACCCTGGAGATACCCATTAAGGGACCATCTCTCAGGGAAGCCAGGAAGGGTTTCGCAGCGGTTGAAGCACCTTGGGACCCTCCGGGTAAGTAGTGCGCTATATAAATGCCTATACATTTACATTTACATACATTTACATTTACAAAACAAGTAACTCCACTCATTAGAGTAAAATGCTTTGGTCGTATCAAGCATGACAGCTGCTGCCTGCCGCCCAGGATCAAGAATGTGAAAAGTAGCGAAGAGAGCCCGCAAGTTGTGAGATGTAGAGCGAGTGGGAATGAAGCCAGACTGGTCGAGGAGGACCAAGTCCTGCATTAATGGATGGAGTCTAGTGGCTAATATTTTGGCCAATATCTTGGCGTCAGTTTTTATAAATGAGAGCAGCCGGTATGAATCGCAGCTGTGAGGTGGTCTGTCCTTCTTGAGCAAAGTAATAATCAGAACTTCCCGTAATGTGGGCGGTAGTTCGCCAGAGTCATAGGCCTCAGCGTACATTTCTAGTATATGGGGCATGAGCTCCTCTATGTACTATTTGTAGAAATCGCTACAGAAGCCATCTGGGCCCGGGTCTTTATTGTTCGGGATGGACTTAATGGCTGCGTGCACTTCCTCTTCCTTGATCGGCTGACTGAGAAACTCCCTTTGCCCATCTGATAACCAGGCGATGGTAATGTCGAAGAAATATACATCCATGTCGTCAGTGTTAGTCACCCCCTGCGTAGTGTATAATGATTCATATGTGATTCTGAACTGTTCTAAAATCTCTGGGGTAGTGTAGTGGTCATGGTCTTTGAAATCAGTGATCTTGGAAATAACAAGTTGGATCATACGATCCTTGATCCTGCGAGCTAGATGGCGTCCCGGCAACCGACCCTCCCCAAACGCATGGGCAATATGCCACTGAGAAATATATTTGACCTCCCTTTCAGTATCTCAGTGTACTCTAGCGTGACCTCTTTAATCGATGCTAATGTCTGGACGCGAGGCGAAACCTCATATTCCCGCTCAAGATCATGTATTGTGTTTTCAAGTTCACTGAGCTGTCCCCGCAAATCCTGTAGGATACCAGTGGATGTGCTGATACATGTGCCCCTGATAGTGGCCATGAAGGCCTTCCAGAGGGTCAGCGCATTATCCACTGAACCCTTATTATCCGTGAAATATTGCCTAATGGCATTGCAAATGGTGATGACATAAAGAGGGTCAAGGAGAGCCTCTGTGCGGAGGCACCATGTGAATGTGCGGTGCGCAGTGCAAAGGAGGTGCAGCGTCAGGAAAACAGGTCTGGGATCAGAAAGTGTGCAAGGCAACCCAGCTGTTTTGGATGATCAACTTCCCGCCGTCTCGCTCAGGAGCCAGTAGTCTAGGCGAAACCTACTATTATAAGCTGTGGAGATATGTGTGCCCTCGCATGCCTTCATGTTCTGCTGCTGCCAGATGTCAATAAGACCCAGCTCAGACATTCCTTCATTTATAACCTGGGCCGCTCTAGGTGATTGACCACCTCTGCCACTTGCCTTGTCACAGGTGGGATCCAAATGTGTGTTAAGATCACCTCCCCACAATATCACAGCATCTGGCGAGGCGCGCAAAATGGAGATTATGCATTCAAAAAACCCCGGATCATCTATATTTGGGCCATAAGTGTTTACTATGGTGATTAAAATGCCTGCTAACTTCCCATGCACTATAGCATAATGCTCGGCATCATCAATATAGGTTTGGAGCATGGTAAAAAGCAAATGCTTCTTAACTTATGTGAAAACTCCTCGCGAGTAGGAGGAGTAAGAGGACGCTAAGCGGTAACCAGCCCACTGTGACCCAGCCCGACCGCCTGATTGGGTTGTGAAATGTGACTCCTGAAGTGGGGCGACTGCAACGTCATGTCTATCAAGTAACATCAAAACTTTACTTTGGGGCATTGAGCCCCTGTACGTTCCAGGTGTGACAGTCAACTACAGTGTGAGCTGGATGTGATACAGAAACATAGCATACCATGAGCATGACAATGAAAGACTGTATGAAGGCACATTTGCAGTAAACACAATATTGACAAGAAAAATAGCCACAAAACCAAACTCTACGAACCCCCCCACCCACTTCAGTGACCACAACATTCCAAAGGCATACCAAACCTTCCAGTTAAACTCTTGAATACAAGTCCAAGGAAGATAACAATAACGGGGAATACCCATAGGGTAGCCGAGCAGTAGCAATAGTGTTACCTGGCTAGTAGCATACAATATTTCGATAGCGATAAACAGTGAACCCTCTGCAAAACATTCAAGCCTGCAGTAGACAAGGTGTCAACAGTGGTACAGGACAAGACCAAATAAGTGTCACAGAGGACATCATCTAGTCACACCTTAGTATAAAAATAAGAGTGCACTGCCATATCTTTAGTGGATCCAGCTGCACCTCCTGCCATCGCAGTCAGGAGCGGCTGCGCCTTGTCAAAGTCTTCGCAAAGTCCATCGCAGATGTAGGAGTGGTGAAGATCCAGGGTTTTTCCATTTACCGTTATCATCAATGTGCAGCCGCAGAGGGTAGAGCATGGCATAGGAGTACTTTGCGGACAGAAGGAGTTTTTTAACAGGCATGTATTCTCTTTGGGCCTCCTGTACCACCGCCGTGAAGTTAGGATAAAAAGCCTGGGTGATCTCGCCTTTCTCACGGGCCATACAAAGGATAGTGTCACGGTCCCGGGAGTTTAATAGATGGGCCATGATGGGGCGCTGCGGCGCGCCATGAGGGGGGCAAACAGCCACAGATATATAAGCCCACTTAACTATTAAAAGGTCAGCTTCTAATATTTCGCGAAGTAGATTCTCAAAGTGCATCTCGAGGCAGCCCCTATTAGTGGATTCCGGCAAACTAGTAAGGCGCACATTATTGCTCCTCGATCTGGCCTCCAAATCTTCGTTGCGTGCCTGTATTACACCTAGCGCCTTCTCCATGGACTTCGTCTTTGTAGTCACTTGCTGCAGACCATTCTCCATTTCTGAGATGCGTATTTCTGTCTCCCCCAATCGGAGAGTGTGCTTTTCCAGTTTCTGTGACATGGGATCCATACGGAGATTCAGGTTGTCAAGGATGTATGACATCACAATGCATGCTTTTACCACGCATGCTTTTACATCGCAAATTTTACAACGCATGCCTTTACAACGCATAGTGTTGAGGGGTGCTGGATAGTGAATAGTTTAATTTACTATTCCAACTCCAGTCCCCGTGGATAGTAGGGAAGATGTTGGATAGTAAATAAATCTATTCCTTATCCTAGAGCGACCCCCAGCGCAATGCGTTGTAATGGTTTGCATTGTAAAAGTTGCGATGTAAAAGCACTGCGTGGTAAAAGTTGCGTTGTAAAGGATGTTTCCCGGTTGTCAATCTACCCATCGATTGACTGCAAACTGGTATGAACAGGAAGGAGAGTTTTATCTATTATCTATATTGGACAAGTGGTCACCAGGGGCATCATGTTCTGAGTCTGAGGGAGCCTGTTGAGATGTCTTGGTGGACCTTTGGGGCTCAAAGGTGAGGCCTCGCTGACTGCGCTCAGATTTCCCACTGTTGGCGCACTCAGAGCGGGAAGCAGGTGAAGGAAGTGTAGGAAGTGCCCGGATCTGGTGGACACGCTTGTCTTCAGCCCCAATGGCCGTGCAGTTTGGGCCAGTCAGCAACAAAAAGGGCAAACTTGACAAGCAGAGGGAGACAGACAGCAATGGTACTGAGGGCTGAAAATAAGGTCACAGCACGCCCCATAATCGGCTACTCGGTCCACACAGCGATCAAACACCACCACCAGGGGCCAACAATCGTCAGGGGCAGGGTGCCAGCTCCGGATATGACCTCTAGGGCCAGAAGTGTTCATGGTCAGACAGCACTGAGGCAAAGAGTAGATCTGTCACAGGTCACAGGAAGCAGATGCCGCTGAGCAACCGATCATGTGTCAATAATATACACAGGCACTGAATTGGAGATGGAGGCAACAGCTTGTTGTTGGTGCGCAAATGGGTGACGTAGGGAGTAGGCCCTGGCTGCCGGTTAGTTAAATTGCCAGCAAATGTGGAAGCCCCGCTCAAGGCCTGATCTCGCCACGTGGAGCCGTCTAATGAAATGGAGTGTGGGGATCCCAGGCACACAGCAGAGTCCATCCAGCACGGGATACCCAGGCTGGAGCTCGCAATCCAGCCCTCCATTTCAGGCGGCAGGCTCACTTGGGCTGGACCCAGCAGGAGGGCTTGCTGCCAGATTACAGGTGAGAAACCTTCAGAGTCATAGGGGCGAGGGTCCAGGCAGTATACGGGAGTAGGGGCCACAGTAGATACCGCTACGAGAAGGGCCGCAATGCGGGGGAGGCGCACATCGCAATGTGCGCCCAGCACACCAGCCCACAGTCAGTAGTACACCATGATCGCGTCACCACAGGTCAGCAATCGAGGCACCAAGCCGCGGCTAGGAAATGCTGCCAGCCCAGCCCGTGATCAGACCACCGCACGGAGCCAGGCAAGAAACTGCGCAGGTCCGGTAGCAAAGGCGACCGTTACCAGCACTCGCTCTCGCTAGTGCCGACCGCACTGCCCACTTGGCACCGGTCAGGCAACGACAATCTGCCACAACTGGAGTAGCGCCGCACTCACAGTAAAACCGCCACTAGGGCCTGAGCTGGGCAGCCATATTGGTGCTGCAGGCTCAGAAGTTAGCCGGCCTTTCTCTTAGCTTACATGTCACCCTCGATATGAAACAACATGCCAAAATCTGGCCCCCACACTCCACTTCTCGGCCACAGCAGTTGAGGGGTCAATGGCACCAGATAAGCAGGATATCGGTCGGATCAGTGTCTTGGCTGGCGGAGCTGCTCTACGGAGCAGCCATTTTGCTTTGCGCCCCCTAGCAGGCTGCCATCATTGTCTCAGACTTCAGATCTGAGAACCCCGACAAGAGAAAAGCTCTACAAAAAAAGACCAAGTCAGAATGTAAACTTTTGACCGGAAGCTAGCACTCTGCTTGTTCAACCTGCACTTCCATCTTGGTTTGTATAAAACTATGAATTTGTCCCAGTCCAGCACGACCAGATAGCCAAGAGTAAGCTTTGTGGTGCTAGAATGGAAATGTTTTGATTTAATCTTGATAAATTCATATCTCTGGTTCCCTGCATTGGATTTCTGTGCTTTGGTGTTGTTTTGAAGATAACAATATTCATTATTATTTTTTTCTAGATTGGTTTTGGAGTTTTGTTGTTTGGTGCCTTTTACTTATTTACTGTTTTGGTGGTATTAAATGATTTATATCTACCTGATCCTAAGATAAGCCTGACTGTTTGTTTGATAAGTTGCCAAGGGTCGAGTAAGAATTAATTTACTGAGACTTGAATGGGCCTATCAGTGAATATGATATTACTACTAGCTGAGGGTGAATACCCTACCTACTAATAACCCACTTTCCTACAATTTGTGATTGCAGTGCTCACATAATTTGTGTTACTAACTGTTTGAAATGGAATTTCCGGTTGGCTGAGGCTTGCGCCAAAGCCAGGCAGAAACCACCACTCTAGTCAGGGCAAGGGAATTACACGCCAAAGATAACTCCTGCTCACCCTCTAGGCAATGTGGCGCGAGCAGTAAGGCTTATCACGGATGCAATGTAGGTTAAGCATTTGCGCGCGCACCCAGCAACAACACCCAAGGCCCACCACAAAGGAAACTCCACACAAGGTTATATATAAAAATAGCCTTTGTATTGTACCAAACACATTAGATAAAAACACACACTTTACAATGTGCCAACAGGCACAGGCTGAATTTACAGGGGCTATATGTACAGGGCAGGGCCACATGGACCACTGTCAGGAATAGGCACTTTTAGGACTAGAATACTTGTTAGAATAGCGCTTAGAACATAGAACAATAATCACTCTAGCACAAAAATAGAAAATGTAGCATACAACAAGTAATCACTGCTAACAGGTAAGTACCACCTACGCAACCCTATCCACCTTAGGGGAATGTCACACTGGGAACCAGGAACTCACTAGCAACACCTGTACTAGGAAGAACAACCACCTAAGTATCACAATACATTTAGAAGGATAGGTATGAAAACACTACACATTATGCATCACAACACATTTAGAGGTGCAGGAAGAACAAATGATGCATAAAAACACTTTCAGAGGTGCAGGAAAAACACAATTGCGCAGAAATCACAATGCCCGCCGTGGGAGTCCCTCCCTGGGGGACTTGCAATCACAGGATGCCCCCTGAGCCTCTCGGGCTCTTTACAATGGCGCCTCTCTGGGGGAGCGGGCCGCTGCCTGCCTGGGACGCTCTACCCTCCCAGCACCCCACAAGCAAGTCTGCACCACTGGAGGGGCGGTGGGCACCGGCAATGTGCCCCGAAGGCCCCTCTCTCTTTAAATCTGTGCACTCACCGGGACGGCGGCTGTGGCCGGAGAGCTCCCGCTCCTCGGGGCACTCAGACGCTGCGGCTGCCCTCGGCTTCTCCTGCCAGAGGGCGGGCTTTGCTGGTGCCGCAGGCGGGGCTCCTCTTCTCCAGGGCCTCGCCTTCACCGGGGAATCTCGCAGCGCGTCGTATGGAGGCGGGGTGGGCTCCCGTCCTCCTTCCTGCTTTCCGTCCTGGGGCAGCCAATGGCAGCGCAGTGACTCTGCCGCCAGGCAGCCAATGGCAGCGCGTCCCACGGACCAGCCCCTAGGCTCTGAGGTGAGTTAACTCCGGGCGATTCCTCCGGAAAGTACGGGGCAGGCTCCCAGGAGGAAACACAACACAAAAAAAGGGCAATAAGTGGCAGGCGAAGCGGGGTGGGCACCCACGCCGCGAATTACCACTGAGAAGGGGGATCCCCACGCGGGGAATCCCTCCAGGCAGGCAGCTCAGGGCTATCAGGAACGCAGCAGCGCTGGTCCCCTTAGGCTGCCCACAGAGCGCTCCCAAGAGCTACAAAGATCCAGGAGCCAGGGCAAAGCGCTCTCCAGCGCGAGGATGCCCCAAAGGGTAGAAACAAGTCCTTCAGGAGGTGGGGGGGGGGGGGGGGCAAGCTGGGCCCAGGATCCAGTTCACAGGGCCCTCCAGGCAGGGAGGCAGTCCCCAGTGGCGGTCCTCCTGGCACCCAGCAGCAGCAGCCCCCCTCAAGGAAAGGATCCAGGAAGAGAACAACATTTCTGGGGACACATCCCCTTTTTATATAGGTAAATCCTTTGTCTGTGTGCAGGGTGAGGGAAAAACCAGTCACAGCTGGTTTTGAAGCACTGTGATGTGCTTAGCCCCTCTTCCCATTCACTGGCCAGGCTAGGGACATTAGACGCACCACAGGGGGTGGAGCCAGCATGTGTGGGGAAAGCCTAGCCCTATTCAGGTCCCAGGGGCACCCCTCCTCACATCAGCATGCTAATCTTTCTACTCACCACCGGGGTAGACCCATCCTGAGCCAGGCTCACAAGCCAGCTCCAGCCAATCACACGCCAGACATAAATTACATAGGTATGCCAACTTCTAGAAGTGGCACTTCCACACTAGACACATTCACGGCGCACACATCATAGCGCAGCATTTAATCACACGAGTCTGCACATTCCAAACTCAAGTCTGTACACCCCACGCATCAGGAACTACCAGGGACACATACATTCCCCATGCATTCCTATGAGAGGGCAGGCCAACCTCACTACACGCACGCACTTTACCCTGGGACACAGTGGTAAAATGCGCAGAAGTCAAAAATCACTAGCACCATGTCACAATTAAAAGCAAAAAGTTTAGAGGTGAACCTGCAAAAAAGGCCAAGTCCAACACAACCCCCTTCCAGCCAAAACGCAGGGTAGACCAATCACCACCATGATGGCGTTTCCTGCTTGGGGCGATAGAACACAAACGCGGGCCTGCAACTGCAGGGACTCCCTCCTGTTCTATGCCACGGTGAACCCATGGGGTTCCTTCTAAAACCACTATCTGGAACAACTTGGCTACCCCACTGGTACTCCCAAGCTGTCTGCAGCAAGGACGAGGCCGTAGGCCACCCAGGTGCCACTGGTCCCTGCCTATTCACAGAGCGGGGGTAGTAATCCCTGGTACATAGTAGCCATGCTCCACTCTTCCTGTCTGTAAGACAGGGCTAGACTGCCACTGGTCCTTCAGCCTAGGGTCTACACCCTCAGGTGGACCAGGAGTCTCAGGGGAGGGCTCTCCTCCCCCTACCTCTCCATCTAGGGTTCCTCCTCCTCCTGCGAGGGGTACCCTTAGAACGCCATTCTCCCAACCTAGGGTTTAACCCCTCAGGTTGCACCGGGGTCAGAGGCGGGCTCTCCCACCCTCTGCACCCCCTTCCAGAGTTCTGCACCCTCCAAACTGGAGTGGTACCCCTGGAAGAAGAACCAGTCAGGACGCTGGTTACAGACGACCTACCCTTCAGGTCAGGTGGATCCTGAACCCGGCCTCCCAACCTCTGGTCTAAAACCTTTGGTGGAATAATTGCCTGGCACTCCAAGACTTCTGGAGATTTACACACCATCCCCCTGAGGCTGACACATGACTCATATGTCGTGTGACCGTCTGTCTGGCGCAGATCTTCCGTCCCCTGTCCACCTGACAGTGCGCGAAGATCCCCCAGAACAGAAATGGTGTCACCCTGGTCACTACACGGGAACTTAGCCCAACTGGGTAGTCCCTGAGCCACTGGTTCTTCCACTGGGGAACTCATCCCCCAATCACTCCTCACTTCGGACTCCTGTGCCCTCCCAACTGGAGTAGCACTGCCGGACACTGGAAAACCTGGAACTCTATTTACAGATGCTCCAGGTTCCCTAGACACTAGGTGATCTTCCTCAAATGGACTAACTGGACAGCCTTGGTCCCCAACCTGGTGTTCCCTAAAGAAACCACCCAGGTTCTGAGTCAGGGCTTCGGGCACCTGGGGACTCTCAGCCACCCACTCACTCCTGCTCCACTGAGAGAGGTAGTAAGCCTCTACACCCCCCTCACTATACTGGGACCTAGCTGGGCTACTCTGAGCCTCTACCACCACGCTGGGCTGGAAGATACCTGAACCGCTACTTTCCCAGTGCTCTGCTTCCTCTGCAATGATTTCTGGATCAGTCAACCCATATTCCAACATGTGTTGGTGCAACCCTGGCAAACAACTACTGAGCACCTGCTCTCTGAGAACCAGATCAAACAGTTTGATATAATCAGATTCTGTGTGAACCTCTAATCAATCAGACAGTGCATCTTGACATTCATCCACAAACCCCCTCCAAGACTGGTGAGACAGTTTCCTACTGCCCCTGAATTTCAACCTAGACTCCTCTTCTGAGGAAACAGGTACCATACTCTGGGAACTGGGAATGGGATTTACTGTACTGAAGTCTATATTGCTGCCACCACTGGACTCAACCCTCCCTGGGGAGTCCAGAAAATTAAAACTGTGCGCAGGGGATAATCTACCCTCCAGAGCTAATTTCTCTCTGGTGAAGGTCCTCTCAGCCTCATCTATCCTCTCCTGCGCTAAGACCCTAATGAAATCATATGTATTGTATGAATAATACATATTACATAATACATATTATGGCAAAAAGGTGAATGTTATCTCTAGTCATTTGGTTGGATATATGACTGTATTACTAATCAGACAATATCCTCTTTCTTTGTAAATATTCAATTTGTCCATATGTTCATTGAAATGTACTCTGTATAGGATGTAATGAGATGTTCATTGAAATGTACTTTGTATAGGATGTAATGAGATAGCCTAAGTCATCCACACACCTTTGTATTATATCAACAATAACTAGTAGAAAAACGAACGTCATGACTTAACCTGGTAACTTGTACTTGACTTAACGGAAAAAACTTGGATTCTGATTATTCTCCAATATAACCATTACTATGGAGGGTCGAGTGGTATAACAAGTACAACCAATGGTTACAAATTGTCAGGTATAGTGATAACGTCCGGTATTCTAAAAGAATTTATTCAAAAAATGTATTCAAAAAGTTCACTTGTTTGCAAAAATGTATTTGTTGATTTTGATGTATATACAAGCATTACTGTTGTTCCAATGAGATTGAGCATGTTTTAGGCAATTCTGAACCTAAAAAACTACCAAATTTGTCCGCTGTACGACCGAAAAGAAATAATTATTGCCGAAATTCGCCACTCATGGTTGGTTACAACTAAAACAGTAACTGCTATCTTGATTAGCCCTTAAAAATAATCAAAAAGAGATAGGGCTTAAGTAGAACCGATAAATTTATCAGGTGAATTCACGAACAGGGGTCTTTAGTTCACAGAAGTCCGTTCTCAATTGTGGACTGCAATTTCGTAAAAAACTACAATCATGGCGCTCGCATTGGACTTAATACTGCTTAACTAATCACAGGTGTTTAGAATCGTCCGTAAATTGAAACCGAATCCGGTATATAAGGCAATGGCTCAGTGCAACACTTTAACTGATACGGGCAACCAGGGAGACCGGACAGGCGGAGCGTTCGCTGACACGAGAGGTAAGAGGAACTCTAATTGCAATAACTAAGGGGGGTCTGTCTATCGATACTTCCCCTTCTCCTCAACTGCAGGATAACTTGCTTCTTAAGCAACTAACCCCACATTCGTGCTTTTATAATCTTTCCCTTTTAAACACAGGTAATTGATTTGAATACTCGTTGTCAACCAACAAACTTGATTAAAATAATGCAAGCTCCATTCAAAACCAGTAGGGTCTTTTTCCCAACCTTGATATGTAATTCACACTATAGGTAATATCAGGAAGTAGTAGGGAATTTAACGGCCCATTTCCCATTTGAGAATTATAAGCATGAGCGTAATATGTAATATTCACATAATCCATCACGAGCTGATGTGTATATGTAGTAATTGAGGTCCACTCCAATAAGTTTCAAGAGTTATTTATTAAGTATTTTACCATAGGTGTTCCCAGCTTGTCGTATCAGGTAGCAGTGCCTGACTCAACGTTCTATCGCTGCCTTCAAGGGAGACAACGGAGTGGACCAACAGGGGAGAGGGCAAGGGGTGGCAGAGGGGACAGGAGGTATCAAGGGTTAAGTTACAACACATCATCCTCCCTAGGGAGAAAACAATGAGGAGGAAGAAGAAGGATCTCAAGGGAGGGAAAAAGAAGGGGAAGAAGTAAGAACAAGGTACAATACAAATGTAACATTACCCAGGTCGGGAATCGCAGACACCCTGGGTTTACGGTCTTGAACATAAGACCACAAGGTTGTTCCCTAAGAAAGCTTGAGCATTGGAACAGAATACAAAATCCTATACAGGGGTGTGGAGCAACTAACAGATTAACTCATGCTGTACTGCCTGTGCCAGAACGTGGATGTTCTTAGTCTGGAACCTTCTCTCCTATGCCCCTTTTCCATCCTTCTGACCCCTATCTCAGCATTCCCCTCACTTATTTTATTGTCCCTAAATGTAACAGGAACTACTTGGTCTTGGCTCCACATTTTCCCATCTTCCATGACTACCACATTACTCTTCACCTCCTTAATTTTTCCTGGGGCGTAGAATTTGTTTCCTTTTTTTACTAACTTGTCAGGCTTTCTGATGTTTACCCTCTGTCCTTCATCGAGTTTCTTCTCCTTGACACCCCACTTCCTGTCGTACCATTCTTTGTATCTGCGCTGTTTGTCTTCAATTTTCTTTCTCACTTCCTCTTGATCAATTTCCACCTGAGCATTGCTAATCCAATTTGGGGAAAGCTTCGAATCTGCCTTCCTTCGTCTTAGCAACTCAAATGGTGAGTGTCCTGAAGTGGAGTTCGGCGTAGTATGACATGCCCACAAAGTTTCCATGATGGCCTCCTCAACATTTTTCCCTGACTTGCTGGCCAGATTCATGCATTCCTTCAGAAGGCGGTTCGCCCTTTCCACTTTGCCATTCGCCTTTGGACAATATAGAGGTGTACAGATATGGGAAATCAAGCAGTCTCTTAGAAACTCTTTCATCTCCTCCGAGATCAATTGTACGTCATTGTCTGTTATTATTGTTGCAGGAAGACCTTCTCTTGAGACTACCTCCTTTAAGAAGTGAATCAACGACTTGGTAATGATGTTGTATACCATCTTGTGAGTTATCTAATTAGAATAATAGTCAATCAACACCAACAGGTATAAGTCTTGTGAGCCTCTACCATGAATGGGGCCCGTAATGTCAAAACCCAGCTTTTGCCAGGGTGCCATTGGAACTTCCACCGGGATCATTGGAGAATGTTTTGTTACTTTTGACTTATCGCTCAGGCTGCACGCATAACAGTCGCATACTTTTTCCTCCATCTGTCAATCCATATCTGGGAACCAATAGTCTGCACGTAACCTTGATTTGCATAAGCTTCTGCCCAAATGACCTTCATGGGCCAGCAAGATCACCTGATTCCTAAAACCCTCTAGTGGGACTAGTTTTCCAGATTTCAAAATGAATTTTCCTTCCACCGACAGGTCATCCCTTACATTCCAGTATGGTTGAATTTCGGTATCCAGTTCCTTACATCTGTTTGGCCATCCTGATATGATGTATCTTTTCACCCTCTTCAAGGTTTCGTCTTGTTCCATATGAGTTTCCCAATCTTCCTTTGTGACTGCTGCTAAACTTATTTCCAGAATAGTATTGTCCACCTTCTCCTCCTCTGCATCACTTTGGATGGGAGCCCTTGAGAGGAAATCCGCCACCTTGTTCTGTTGTCCCGGAATGTATACCGCTCAGAAATTAAAACCTTGTAGGCCCAAAACCCATTTTGCTATTCGCGGGGTCATTTCTTCCATATTTCTTTTTGTAAACAAAGGTACCAAGGGCTTGTGATCTGTATGTACCTCGAATTGGACTCCCCACACAAAGTACTTGAAATGTTTGATTGCCCAGTATACTGCTAGGGCCTCCTTTTCCACTGTTGAATAATTAACTTCCGGAGCGGAAACGCCACTACCTTTAGTTCCTTCTCCACCCTCTGAGTTAAAGAGGCTCCTATTCCTCTGTTGCTGGCATCTGTCGAGATTATTATGTCTCTTTCTGGATCAAATTTTCCTATGAAAGGCGCGTGTATGATTGCCTCTTTGATTTCTTTAAACGCCATCTCTTGATCTTTTCCCCAGTTGAAGATGCTGTCTTTTTTTACCAACTCTCTTAATGGATAGGACATAGTGGCGAAATCCTTAATGAATTTTGCCATGTACTCCGCCAGTCCTAGAAATGACACCACCTCCTCTCTGTTTTGTGGCATGGGGGCATCTCTAGCAGCATTCACTAGGTCGCACTTTGGTTTGATGCCTTCTTCTGAAATGGTATGGCCCAAGTAGTCCACTGAGCTCACCCCCAACTTGCATTTGCTCACTCTGGTGGTGAAACCAACTTCTCTCAGTCTTCCTAGCACTCCCCTGACATTTTCATTGTGTTCTAACTCATTAGATCCGTAGATCAGGATATCATCTTGGAAACACATTGTCTTCGTGCAGTCTTTGAGGATGTGCTGCATGACTTGTTGGAAGGCCGCGGACGCCAATCCAAAAGGCATCCTCAGAAATGTGAAATTACCAAAAGGGGTCGTAAATGCCGTCAGGTTTTGTGATTCAGGATGTAACTCTATCTGATGATAGGCCGATGACAGGTCCAAAACACTGAATAATTTTGCCCCTTGAATGGTGCTCAACATCTCTCCAATTCTCGGAAGAGGATATCTGTCTACTTGAATGTTGACATTAAGGTCTCTCAAATCCACACATAGCCTAATGTTCTTCCCTCCATCCTTGGTTGTGATGACCACTGGAGTCAACCATGCTGAGCTTTCAATTTCCTTTATCACCCTTTGAGAAACTAGCTTTTCTAACTCACTCTTCAATGGCTCCTTCATGCGCAGTGGAATGGACCGTGTTTTATGTACCACCGGTACAGCTCCTTCTTTGAGGGTTATTTTGTGCATATAGTTCTTTAAAACACCAAGACTTTCGTTGAAAACCTCCTTAAACTCAGTGGTCAGGTTTTCAGCAATACTAGGTGGCTCCACTAACAGCACTTGCTCCTTGTTGTTGGGGTCCAGCTTTATCCCTAACTCCTTCTGGTGCTTCCACCCAAGAAGGCTAGATCCTATTGTGGCTACATACACTTTTCCCACGGTGTGCCTGTCCTTAAATGTGATTCTCATTCTTGCCATACCCTCTAATGGAATACGTTCCTTGTAGTATCCAACAGGACTGATGTCCGCTTTCTCTAACTCCACCCCATACTTTGAAAATTTCCCATCAAATAAACTCTTGTCAATCAATGTATAAGGGGAGCACGAATCAGCATAGACCTCAAATTTCTCACCATCTAGGGTAATTTCACATTTCGGATAATCAGTACTATCATTTGCATCATTATCCCCCACTTGAAATACGAATGTTTTCTCACCCCCTTCTGCAATTTCAATATTATCAACCATGTGTACTTTGGGATTGATATTTTTACAAACTTTCGAGAAATGGCCTCTCCTGTTGCATTTCCTACACAAAACATCCCTGGCTGGACACCTCCAATTATTTTCCAAATGATTAGGACTCCCACACTTATAGCATAATAATCCTTGTACATTACTGCGTGGATTGCTCTTCATTTTTTCGCCCACCTTACAAACAGTTTCCCCCTCATGTACCATTTTGCTCTCATTTTTTTCCCTGGTCACACCCTCATGGATTCTCATTTCCTTAGTGCTTCTTCAAGATCAGGATTTCTAGTGAGAAGTTCCTCTTGTATTCTAGGGTCATTTGTACATCTTACAATCTGGTCTCTTATCATCGAATCCGTTAAAGCCCCAAACTCACAAGTGGCAGACAAAACCCTCGGGACTGCAACATAATTAGTGACTTTTTCATCTTTCTTCTGCATCCTTTTGTAAAATGTGTGTCTTTCTAATATCACATTGAGCTTAACTTTAAAATGTTCCTCCAATTTCCTCAAAGTGTATTCATAGACATTAGTACCTTCTACCTCCTCCTGTTCGTCATCTACCTGTCTACCTGTTATGTCTACAAAGACCTTCCTGCCATGAATGCCCAAGTTATGTAGTAATATGTGTTGTTTTCTCACATTATTGTAATTACCTCCCCCTGTCGCTATGAGGTAAGACTTGAAAATACCTTCCCACCTCTTCCATGGTATGTCAGGCTCGCCCAGATCATTTAGGAAAGGGGGAGGCTGGCTCATTCCTGCTCCTGCCATGGCCATCCAAGATAGGGTCCCTCCCAAGCGTCCTGTAACTTGTCCCTATGTACCTTCCTACAGCAGGACCTTAAATACCAAATACTCCCCCCTAAAGTCTTTATATAATCCAATTGAAAGGGCTTAAATGAATTAGCAAAAGAGGAAAGATTTTTTTCCTTTTTTTCACTTTTCTTCAGCACTCAATACTTTATAAAGGAACAGTACAACATAACTTTTCATCAAGAGGTAAAGGATATGAGTCCTCTTTCTTTCTTCAGTGAGTTTCCCAGAAAAGATCCAATGGGGATGCCTGAAGTCTGTAGGCGGGAACTTCCTGTGAGGGGATTACAGTTTCCTCAGAAAACAGTTTCTCTAATATGCAGGTCGCCTTGCTCTCGTCTAAACACCTTGAAGAAAAGAAATCCTTTGCACTACTTTTTTTCCCGCTAGCCGCTAGCTGGAGCGGTTTACTCATTCATTGACGTGTGCAACACCATCGCCGATGGGGGCTGACTTCCAACTACGCAGCTCGTCTGGAAACTGACAGCGCCGTTCGTCAATCGCACTCCTCTCACCAGCTGACCTTCGGGACAATTTAATTTCCTCAGCCGCAGACTCACCACGAACCCACGAAGCCTTTCTCCGCTTTCCGCTTTCCTCCCGATTTCATTTAAAGCGTGGCTTCTCTCACGAAAGTTCTCACGAAAGCTGCCATGTGGAAAACCTCCGTCACATAACTCAAGTTCGCATTCCCACTGCCCTGCTACCAGCTAGACGAGCAGATGAATGTCTCTGTATTTATTGCCGCGCATCAATCAAACAGCAAGAATCACAAATTACAGCTCCCCTCACCGCTGCTGCCGAGGTGAAAACTCCTCTTTCTCCTTTCAACTATCTTTTCACCCTGCTCTGATCCGATTGAAGAATTTCAAAACCGCAATTGTAAGTCCAATTCTTGTTACTTTTATCCGAAAAGATACTGAATATGCTCCAGGGAAGGAACACCGGCTGTCCCTGGCCAAGCTTCCGTCCAACGTCGCCAAAAATGTAGTAATTGAGGTCCACTCCAATAAGGTTCAAGAGTTATTTATTAAGTATTTTAACATAGGTGTTCCCAGCTTGTCGTATCAGGTAGCAGTGCCAGACTCAACGTTCTATCGATGCCTTCAAGGGAGACAACGGAGTGGACCAGCAGGGGAGAGGGCAAGGGGGTGGCAGAGGGGACAGGAGGTACCAAGGGTTAATTTACAACAGTATATATCAAAATTGGTAACAATATAATACTCATAATATGTATACTATTTATTCAGACGCTGCTGACTGCCTCAATTAAAAAAGAGGAGGGATCTATGCTTGAATCCGTGAAGAATCTAGGACCACGCTTGGCCAGACTAAGATACGGAAGAAACAGAATTAGAAGTTTATAAGAGTCCAGCAATTGTCACGGACTGCTTCTGGGCAAACTAAAAGTAAGCGGC
Source organism: Lissotriton vulgaris (assembly GCF_964263255.1). Classification (NCBI taxonomy): domain Eukaryota; kingdom Metazoa; phylum Chordata; class Amphibia; order Caudata; family Salamandridae; genus Lissotriton; species Lissotriton vulgaris. The sequence goes on from NC_141694.1 coordinate 507,795,034, forward strand.
AGTGTTAAAATGTCCGATCAACGAAAGAGTTAACCCTATTTTTGTTTATTGAACTCTAAAACAATGTCACTTTATATACAGAGTCTCTGACGATAAAGCAGGGAGGAGGAGTCATTAATCTTACCACAACTCCTGGATTGATTCTGGTACTGCAAAATAAAATTGCCTTACACGTAAGATACTGTTAAAATCTTTCTCGCCAACAGCTTAATAGTAAGAAACCACCCCATACATTGCAAAACTAACAAATGTTATATCTACTTCTAGAAAAAAGATGTTTTAAAATAGTCCTGAGGAAGGTGTTCCAAACAACAAAGCACCGAAACGCGTCGACAAGTTTTTAATTGTATTATTTTGTTTTTTATTATGTATTATGTTATGATAAATTGAGTGGACACATGCAAAATGATCTTTTGAAAAAGTCTACATGATCTGCTTCAAATAAACTGTGTATACTGTGTATATGAAAGAAACTGTTTTTAAAAAAAGAAATAAAATAACATTTAGATACATCAAATGTTTAGGTGTGAGCGGGAAATCCGTTACGCTCGCGGATTTTGCGGATTTTTGGGAAATCCGGAATCCGCGAATTTTGCGGATTTCCCGCAAAATCTGCAAAAACAAAATCTGCGAACGTAACAGGTTCAAAAGTTGAACCCCCACTCATGCAACTATTTTACAATGGCGCCAGCAAGCTGCCAGCGCCGTTGTAAAATAGTTACAAAGTTAGCTTGCACAGGAACCACTAGATAAAACGAAGCAGGTGCTGCTTTAATTTATCTAAGTGCTTCCTGTGCACGCTAACTTTGTAACTATTTTACAACGGCGCTGGCAGCTTGCTGGCGCCATTGTAAAATAGTTGCATGGCTAGGCACAGGTCTGCAGCTCACTCAAGGGACCCCTGCGCCCTTCGGGGCGATTGCATAGTAACACACACATGGTCGCTCGAACTAGTTGATGCTCAAATTCAGTGACTCATTCATTAGCCCAAAAACAATCGTGAGCGTCGTCGAGGCTGGACAGGTGTGCCTTCTTCCCAAATCTACCGTGGAAAATCAGCTGTGATGCTGGATAGGCTTTGCATCCTTGACTTTCACGAGCGCAATACCCGTGCTGTTCCTGTGACCAGGAGCTTCTTTTCTCTTCATCTGCTGAACTGATCTTTCTCTGACCTTTTATTTACAAAAGAGGCACATACCCTACTGGGCACATTGTGTTCGCACGGGTTTCTGCAAGTTCGCACGCGTTTTGTACAATTTCGCAATTTGCGAAATTGTACAAAACCCTCGCAAACTTGCAGAAACCCGTGCGAACAAAAAAAATAAAAAATCTGCGCGGATTCGCGGATTTTGCGGATTTTGCGGATTTTGCGGATTTTCGCAATCCGCAAATTCGCAAATCCGCAAATTCGCGAAATTGCCAATCCGCAAAATCCGCTCATGCCTACAAACGTTATGTTTTTACTCAAATGCAATGTTTGGTGGGCTGTTGATATAATTGATTATAACAAATGTTATTGTTTATCTAAAACTTGAGTACACAGAAAGGAATTTTCTTTTTTGCTCACGTCTGAGCATACCCATCCCACTCGGGGTGACAAATGCAAAACAACAGTTGATGGACAGAATGCAGAACAATGTCATACATTCACCCCAGTACAGAGATCTGGGCCTAAATCCATCGTTTTTTTGTACTCCACACCACCCCAGTTCAGACATCGCCGTATGCAAATCCGCCTTGACCCTGTGCCTCATGGGAACAGTCCAGCCCGAACTGCCAAGCCATGTCTTTCCTGGACCGGAATCAAGCATCCTAGGACCGGTTTCTGGCTATCAGCCGTCATCAGCCAGGATAGCTTGACTCCAGTGGTGTGGAGAGCATGGGACTCACGTCTGAGCATACCCATCCCCCTCGGGTGACAAATGCAAAACAACAGTTGATGAACAGAATGCAGAATAATGTCATACATTCACGCCAGTACAGAGATCTGGGCCTAAAAACATTGTTTTTCTGCACTCCACACCACCCCAGTTCAGACATGGCCATATGCAAATCAGCCTTGACCCTGTGCCTCATGGGAGCAGACTAGCCCGAACTGCCAAGCCATGTCTTTCCTGGACTGGAATCAAGCATCCTAGGACCGGTTTCTGGCTATCAGTCGTCATCAGCCAGGATAGCTTGACTCCAGTGGTGTGGAGAGCATGGGACTCACTTCTGAGCATACCCATCCCACTCGGGGTGACAAATGCAAAACAACAGTTGATCGACAGAATGCATAACATTCACCCCAGTACAGAGATCTGGGCCTAAATCCATCGTTTTTTTGCACTCCACACCACACCACCCCAGTTCAGACAGTGTCATCTTCTCCCTCCTCACTGCGCTCAAGATCCCATTGACCCTTTTGCCATAGGATCAGGCTGCTCCTAAGTTCGGGCGGGGTCTCTGACTCACCCACCTCTATGTCTCTCTCTTCACAGAACCTTACCAACTCTCCCATACTGTATCTAAACAGACCACAGAAATCAAAAGCAGGCTCCATTTTGGCGGACTTCTTGAGAAAAGTTTAACACAGGGAACCTAGGGGTCTGAGCTAACACAGGAGTACACAATTCCCCCCAAAAACATTTCAGCAAGCAAGCCTATCCCAGAGAACTCACACTCACTTGCCTAGTGCCACACACCATTTATCCACACACAACACCCCCCCCCTCGGACTGGTAAAGCAGTTTCTACCACCCCTGATTTCTCAACCTGACCACACGTGACACAGGTACCAAACTTTGGGAGCAGGGCGGGGAAGAAATGTGCTGGACACAATTAAGCTGCTACCACTGGATCCCACCCTCTGGTGATTCCAGAAAATTCAAACTGCACTTAAGGGATAAAAACCACCAAGAGCTAGTGACACCTAACTCACAGTGCACAAGAAACACATTTCCAAACAAATGACATTCAGAACAATTTAGAAACAATAATCCCCAAAATGTGATTTATCTAAAATGCAGAGTTTCGTGGTGCAGCCAGTTGCCACTGTGGTACAGCGCAAACACAAATCCGGATCCCACTGCTGCCACCAATGTTAGAAATGGGATTTCCGGTTGGCTGAGGCTTGCGCCAAAGCCAGGCAGAAACCCCCACTCTAGTCAGGGCAAGGGAATTACACACCAAAGATTACCCCTGCTCACCCTCTAGGCAACGTGGCGCGAGCAGTAAGGCTTATCCCGGATGCAGTGTAGGTTAAGCGTTTGCGCGCATACCCAGCAACAACACCCAAGCCCACCACAAAGGAAACTCCACACAAGGTTATATATAAAAATAGGTTAATCAAGAAGTAAAAAGGACACTTGTTACACCTTCTAACCTTCGGTTTCAAAGGATGAAGAGTACCCTCAAAAACTCAATGCAATTGGAAGTGCGGTATATATGTTTTATCCGCCCCGCATTGTAGTTGTGGCAGTTGTCATCGGGTTTATCTTCTGTGCGTAAACTGCCAGCCTCAACCCGAGGCACCTCTGGGTTATTTGGTGCAGTGTCCAGAGATATGAGGGTTTCCCCACTATACACAGTGCAAAAAAAGAAAAAAGAGACAAAAAAGTGATGTGCAGAAAATTGATTTAAAAAGGAGAAATAGCCCCAGAGATTTATTGAGGGGTGTATTTCCGCTGTATTAAAAAGGAAATGTACTTTATGTAGACCGAGTTACTGGGTCTATAAGTATATATTGAAAAATCGTCGACATGTTTCAGCTCCTTGGGCCATAGGGGTCTATGGAGCTTTCGACAGGACTTGTACAAACAGAAAAACACATAGATTATACTCACACTATTTGTGTAGTATCAGTTTAGCATTTTTCAATTTCTGAAAAAGAGTTACATGTTAGTACACATCTTTGTAATTACAGTGCAATTTCATCGTATTGGGGGAACATAAATGGACATTGTCATATTCTAGAACAATGTTAAGTCATGCTCTATTTACAAAGCAAGGTGACACAGGAGAGGGGGGAAGGGATTAAGTTATAGCAAATGGCAGGGAGATTTTGAAGTACTCGGCAGAAGTTGTGAGTGTGTATATCTAGATTAGGTAATGCATCTCACCAACAGATAAAGTTGTATATATGTTGGAAAAGAGAAAACTCACTAAGGATGGTTTTTAATAAATCCTTTGGGTGCACAAAATATCATTGGTATGGAGTAAAATGGGGGAGGCTCCCACAGAGTGCAATTATATATTCAATTGTATGTAGGAAGCTTATATTAGGCAAGAAGTATTTTGCCCTCCAATTATACACTTGAATATAGCCTTGTAACTAACCATGGCTACGGGACGCGGAGAGAACCAGCCTCGTAATGTATTTACCAAACAAGTAGTCAGCAGAGTATTGGATGAAGAACATAATGTATTACGCGCAAAATAATGCGTTTTTAATTGTTCGAGCGTTTTTTCAAGAAAACATACATGCTGCCTGGTGATTGTAGGCATGCTCGGTAATATGCTAGGCAATAGGCATTATGCGCGGCGTGAAGATTTGTTACGCTTGGGGCAGGATTCCTACCTCGGTTAGACGTGCGCTTAGCCGCTTCGGGGGAGTTTCGCTTTTTGAAGCACAGAGCTATTAGAAGTAAAGAAAAAAGTGTCTTTAGGAAGCGCGGCTTTCAAAGGATCTTACCGGTATAAAACGCATTATTTTGCGCGTAATACATTATGTCTTCATCCAATACTCTGCTGACTACTTGTTTGGTAAATAAATTACGAGGCTAGTTCTCTCCGCGTCCCGTAGCCATACAATTGAATATATAATTGCACTCTGTGGGAGCCTCCCCCATTTTACACCATACCAATGATATTTTGTGCACCCAAAGGATTTATTAAAAACCATCCTTAGTGAGTTTTCTCTTTTCCAACATATATACAACTTTATCTGTTGGTGGGATGCATTACCTAATCTAGATATACATACTCACAACTTCTGCCGAGTACTTCAAAATCTCCCTGCCATTTGCTATAACTGAATCCCTTCCCCCCTCCCCTGTGTCACCTTGCTTTGTAAATAGAGCATGACTTAACATTGTTCTAGAATATGACAATGTCCATTTATGTTCCCCCAATACGATGAAATTGCACTGTAATTACAAAGATGTGTACTAACATGTAACTCTTTTTCAGAAATTGAAAAATGCTAAACTGATACTACACAAATAGTGTGAGTATAATCTATGTGTTTTTCTGTTTGTACAAGTCCTGACGAAAGCTCCATAGACCCCTATGGCCCAAGGAGCTGAAACATGTCGACGATTTTTCAATATATACTTATAGACCCAGTAACTCGGTCTACATAAAGTACATTTCCTTTTTAATACAGCGGAAATACACCCCTCAATAAATCTCTGGGGCTATTTCTCCTTTTTAAATCAATTTTCTGCACATCACTTTTTTGTCTCTTTTTTCTTTTTTTGCACTGTGTATAGTGGGGAAACCCTCATATCTCTGGACACTGCACCAAATAGCCCAGAGGTGCCTCGGGTTGAGGCTGGCAGTTTACGCACAGAAGATAAACCCGATGATAACTGCCACAACTACAGTGCGGGGCTGATAAAACATATATACCGCACTTCCAATTGCATTGAGTTTTTGAGGGTACTCTTCATCCTTTGAAACCGAAGGTTAGAAGGTGTAACAAGTGTCCTTTTTACTTCTTGATTAATCTCGTCTAGTACCTAGGGGAAAGAAACGGACACTATTTTTCCTCATCCCTCCAATCTTGATGAACATATATATATAAAAATAGCCTTTGTATTGTACCAAACACATTAGATAAAAATACACACTTTACAATGTGCCAGCAGGCACGGGCAGAATTTACAGGGGATATATGTACAGGACAGGGCCACATGGACCACTGTCAGGAATAGGCACTTTTAGGACTAGAATACTTGTTAGAATAGCCCTTAGCACATAGAACAATAATCACTGTAGCACAAAAATAGAAAATGTAGCACACAACCAGTAATCACTGGTAACAGGTAAGTACAACCTACGCAACCCTAACCACCTTAGGAGAATGTCGCGCAGGGAACCAGGACCTCACTAGCAACACCTGTACTAGGAAGAACAACCACCTAATTATCACAATATATTTAGGGATATAGGTATGAAAACATTACACAGGATGCATGAGTACACATTCAGAGGTGCAGGAAGAACACATGATGCATAAAAACACATTCAGAGGTGCAGGAAAAACACAATTGCGCAGAAATCACATATGCCACAACCTGTGACTGTCCCCAGGCCAACTGGCCTCTCTGGGGCTAGGACGCTCTGTGTCCGCAATGTCAGGGGGCCTAAACGGAGCAGCTGCCCACAAAGTGCTGGGCAGCTGTGGAGATAATGGGACCAACACGGTGTAGCCTCATGGGCTCTGGCCACCAAAACACTTGTGGCCCCGTGAGCCTTGCTGGGCTCAAGAACAACTGTGGGGCAAGGTGGGAGCCTCGGTGCTCCAAAGAAAGAATGCCCAGTGTGAGGGGAGTGGCCCGCTGTCTGCCGGGGCCGCTCTACCACCCAAAAATGCCCCCAAATCGTTGAAGTCCCTCTCGGGGGACTCGAGGTAAAATTATGCCACAGAGCCTCTCAGGGCTCTTTGCAATATGCCCCCTTGATCCTCGGGGGCTCTAGAACAACAATGCCCGCTGTTGGAGTCCCTCCCTGGGGGACTCGAAATCATAGGATGCCCCCTGAGCCTCTCGGGGCTATTTACAATGGCGCCTCGCAGAGGGAGCAGCCCGCTGCCTGCCGGGGCTGCTCTACCCTCCCAGCGCCCCACAAGCAAGTCTGCACCACTGGAGGGGGGGCGGGCACCGGCAATGTGCCCTGACAGCCCCTCTCTCTTTAAATCTATGCACTCACCGGGACGGCGGCTGTGGCCGGAGAGCTCCAGCTCCTCGGGGCTCTCAGACGCTGCGGCTGCCCTCGGCTTCTCCTGCCAGAGGGCGGGCTTTGCTGGTGCTGCGAGCGGGGCTCCTCTTCCCTGGGCCTTTGCCTTCACCGGGGACTCTCGCAGCGGGTCATATGGAGGTGGGATGGGCTCCCGTCCTCCTTCCTGCTTTCCGGCCTGGGGAAGCCAATGGCAGCGCAGCGACTCTGCCTTGGGGCAGCCAATGGCAGCGCGGCCCTTGGACCAGACCCTAGGCTCTCATGCGAGGTAACTCCTGGCGGCGTGACGATTCCTCCAGAAAGTACGGGGTAGGCTCCCGGGTGGAAATAAACACAACACAAAAAAAGGGCAATAAGCGGCAGGCTAAGCGGGGTGGGCACCCGCGCCATGAATTACCACTGAGAAGGGGGATCCCCTACCCACAGAGCGCTCCCAAGTGCTACAAAGATCCAGGAGCCAGGGCAAAGCGCTCTTTAGCGCGAGGATGCCCCAAAGGGTAGAAACAAGTCCTTCAGGAGGTGGGGGGGGGGGGGTCAAGGCTTTGCCCAGGATCTCGCTCACAGGGGCCTCCAGGCAGGGAGGCAGTCCCCAGTGGCGGTCCTCCTGGCGCCCAGCAGCAGCAGTCCCCCTCAAGGAAAGGATCCGGGAAGAGAACAACATTTCTGGAGACACAGCCCCTTTTTATACAGGTAAATCCTTTGTCTGTGTGCAGGGTGGGGGAAAAACCAGTCGCAGCTGGTTTTGGAGCACTGTGATGTGCTCAGCCCCTCTTCTCATTCACTGATTTCCTGGCCAGGTTAGGGACATTAGACGCACCACAGGGGGCGGAGCCAGCATTGTGTGGGGAAAGCCCATCCCTATTCAGGTTCTAGGGGCACCCCTCCCACACATCAGCATGCTAATCGATCCACTCACCACCGGGGCAGACCCATCCTGACTCCTGGAGCCAGGCTCACCAGCCAGCTTCAGCCAATCACACGCCAGACATAAATTACAAAGGGATGCCAACTTCTTGAAGAGGCACTTCCACTCTAGACACAGTCATGCCGCACAAATCATCGCGCAGCATTTAATCACACTAGTCCGCACATACCAAATTCGAGTCTGCACACCCCACGCATCAGGAACTACCAGGGACACATACATTCCCCATGCATTCCTACGGGAGGGCATGCCAACCTCACTACACGCACGCACTTTACCCTGGGACACAGTGGTAAAGTGCGCAGAAGCCAAAAATCACTAGCACCATGTCACAATTAAAAGCAAAAAGTTCAGGGGTGAGCCTGCCAAAAGGGCAAAGTCCAACACTAACTTAATTTTTTTTTAAATAACCTTCTTTCATTAGAGGTTTGTTTGATGCCTTTACCAATTTTAAATTAATATGGAAAACCTACCTTTTGAAAGTTTCATGAAGAAATCTGATGAAACCTCTACCATTGTCACACATAATTATTGGGGACTGCCTTGCAGAACTTTTTACAAGATCAAACAAAGCTTACAACAATAAGTTTATTCCAGGCTATGCCTTAAATGTGCTATTACTGTATTTAGTAGTACAGTATGTGATCCTCTGATGAAAAAATTATCCACTTCTTGTACCTCCTTCCTGACATCGAAAAAAGTTTTTAAGTTCAACTTTCAATAGCTTTCGTCTTCTCACTTTTCAGATATGTATGTTACTTCCCTATAACCTTCTTCCATTTGTAGTTGAAAACTAGACCTCAAAATACTACACATACAGGGCCCGATTCACAGAACTAACTTAAGACAAAATCCTAAACGTACTCCTTTTGGTATTCACAGAAGTTAGGATTTTGTCTTAAGACAGAGAAGACAAACTTAAGACAGACTTAAGTTAGGATTCTGTCTTAAGTCTGTTTTAAGACAAAATCCTAGCTTCTGTGAATGTCAAAAGTAGTAAGTTTAGGATTTTGTCTTAAGTTAGTTCTGTGAATCAGCCCCACTGTCACTTATCTCTGAAGGTCATTAATGTGATTTCCTCTTTATTTGAAACCGCAGTAATATGTACTAATCTTGACAGTCAATTTAAAGTTTTGTGCTTGGAAGAAAGGGAAATAAATAAGCAGCATGAGAAGAAAGTGAGGTATGGTTTGAGGAAATCTCTGGGATCCACTAACATCAAGATGAGAGATAACATGATGGTCATAGTTCCTGTTTAAAGGAAGGATCAGTCCAACTTCTACAGTATTTTAGCACATTCAAGCTGTTTAACAATAGAGTGATGATGGTTGTATTGTGATCTTGAACAGGGTTACAAAATGCAATGTGACTGGTTGGTATTCAAAGGGTGTGGATGATATTTTAAGGTATAATTAAGACAACTATATATCTGAAAACCTTTAGGGATTCAGAAGGGGAAGGTAAGTAGTTGAAGGAGAAAGGTGTGCAAGACTGTATATCTAAAGGACTTTATGTTACACAAATTGATGGTGGACGCTTGTAATTGTTTCAGTGCGAACTATACACATTCTCTTGAATAGGTTTAAATCTATTGCATTTGAACAGTTCTCTATGTTTTGAGTGGTTTCATTTAAATTTTTCAGCTTTTCGGCTTTTTATTATTGAAGGGTGGTGTCTTTCATAGTGTAGGTGTGTGGAACAATGTGTGTTGGAAGGTTTCTATGCTTATCAGGGTCATTCCAGTTGGAGAGTAAACCATTTCTCCCGCATCAAAATTCCACATCTTTGGGTTTGTCCATATGCACATTTGACTGGGAAAATCTTTGTGTAAGGAGTATGGGGGGAAAGTGCCCATAATGAGGGTCATTCTATTGAAATCAGTGCACAAAAATGCTTAACAAAGTTAATCCAAAATTGAGTGAGAAAATCAGGGAATTTATGTTGCCTGAAACTATTTATAATTCCAGGTGTGGAACAGCTGATGTGGTTTTCCAACATCTGAGCATACAAGTGGTAGGGTGACAAGTACTCTTGGAAAGGTGCTCAGGTTGATACAATTTGTCTGAAAGGGAAAATGTCCTAATATTTCAGGTAAACACAGTTTGGGGATATTATTCTGATTCTTCCTGTATTATCTTGTACTTAAGCGGTACAAAAGGGGGTGGTGATGGAAGGAGCATCTGAACCAATCAAACACTCACACCCAGTCAACAGATCTGGGTTTAATCCATCACCGTTCTCTAGCCCACTCTGCCACCCCAGTTCAGACATGGCCATATACAAATCAGTCTGACACTGTACCTCATGGGAACAGTCCAGCCCGAACTGCCAAGCCATGCCTTCCCTGGACCGGAAACAAGCTTCCTAGGACCGATTTCTGGCATTACAGCCATCTTCAGCCAGGCTTGCTTGAATCCAGTGGCAAAGTGAGCAAGGGACTCACGTCTGAGCATACCCTGCCAACTTATGGCGAACAAAGGGGTACAAAAGGGGGTGGTGATGGCCGATGAGGGCTGAAAGCCCAGAACCGGTCCTTGGATGCTTATTTCCAGTCCAGGGAGGACCTAGCTTGGCAGTTCGGGCTGGACAGTTCCCATGGGGCACAGGGTCAAGACTGATTAGCATATGGCTGAGTTCAAACTGGAAAGGCACGGTGAGCAAAAAACGATGGATTTAGGCCCAGATCTCTGTACTAGGGTGAATGTATGACATTGTTCTGCATTCTGTCCATCACCTGTTGTTTTTGCATGTGTCACCCCGAGTGGGACGGGTATGCTCAGACGTGAGTCCTGTGCTCTCCATGCCACTGGAATCAAGCTATCCAGGCTTATGAGGGCTAAAAGCCTGAAACCGGTCCTTGGATGATTGTTTCCAGTCCAGGGAGGACTTGGCTTGGCAGTTCGGGCTGGACAGTTTCCATGGGGCACAGGGTCAAGACTGATTTTCATATGGCTGGGTTCAAACTGGAAAGGTATGGTGAGCAAAAAAACGACGATGGATTTACGCCCAGATCTTTGTACTGGGGTAAATGTATGACATTGTACTGCATTCTGTCCATCACCTATTGTTTTTGCATTTGTCACCCCGAGTGTGACGGTTATGCTCAAACGTGAGTCCCGGGCTCTCCATGCCACTGGAATCAAGCTATCCAGGCTGATGAGGGCTGAAAGCCCAAAACCGGTCCTTGGATGCTTGTTTCCAGTCCAGGGAGGACCTGGCTTGGAAGTTCGGGCTGGACTGTTCCCATGGGGCACAGGGTCAAGACTGATTTGCATATGGCTGGGTTCAAACTGAAAAGGCATGGTGAGCATAAAAATGATGGTTTTAGGCCCAGATCTCTGTACTGCTGTGAATGTATGACATTGTTCTGCATTCTGTCCATCACCTGTTGTTTTTGCATTTGTCACCCCGAGTGGGATGGGTATGCTCATACATGAATCCCGTGCTCTCCATGCCACTGGAATCAAGCTATCCAGACTTATGAGGGCTAAAAGCCCGAAACCGGTCCTTGGATGATGGTTTCCAGTCCAGGGAGGACCTGGCTTGGCAGTTTGGGCTGGACAGTACCCATAGGGCACAGGGTCAAGACTGATTTGCATATGGCTGGTTTCAAACTGGAAAGATATGGTGAGCAAAAAAACGATGGATTTACGCTCAGATCTCTGTACTGGGGTAAATGTATGACATTGTTCTGCATTCTGTCCATCACCTGTTGTTTTTGCATTTTTCACCCCAAGTGGGACGGGTATGCTCAGACATGAGTCCCGTGCTCCCCATGCCACTGGAATCAAGCTATCCTGACTTATGAGGGCTGAAAGCCCGAAACAGGTCCTTGGATGCTTGTTTCCAGTCCAGGGAGGACTGGTTTGGCAGTTCGGGCTGGACTGTTCCCATGGGGCACAGGGTCAAGACTGATTTGCATATGGCTGGGTTCAAACTGGAAAGGCATGGTGAGCAAAAAAACGATGGATTTACGCCCAGATCTCTGTACTGAGGTGAATGTATGACATTGTACTGCATTCTGTCTATCACCTATTGTTTTTGCATTTGTCACCCGAGTGGGACGGTCATGCTCAAACGTGAGTCCCGGGCTCTCCATGCCACTGGAATCAAGCTATCCAGGCTGATGAGGGCTGAAAGCCCCTAACCGGTCCTTGGATGCTTGTTTCCAGTCCATGGAGGACCTGGCTTGGCAGTTCGGGCTGGACTGTTCCTATGGGGCACAGGGTCAAGACTGATTTGCATACGGCTGGGTTCAAACTGGAAAGGCATGGTGAGCATAAAAACAATGGATTTAGGCCCAGATCTCTGTACTGCGGTGAATGTATGACATTGTTCTGCATTCTGTCCCTCACCTGTTGTTTTTGCATTTGTCACCTCGAGTGGGATGGGTATGCTCAGACGTGAGTCCCATGCTCTCCATGCCACTGGAATCAAGCTATCCAGGCTGATGAGGGCTAAAAGCCTGAAACCGGTCCTTGGATGCTTGTTTCCAGTCCAGGGAGGACGTGTCTTGGCAGTTCGGGCTGGACAGTTCCCATGGGGCACAGGGTCAAGACAGATTTGCATATGGCTGGGTTCAAACTGGAAAGGCATGGTGATCACAAAAACAATGGATTTAAGCCCAGATCTCTGTACTGCGGTGAATGTATGACATTGTTCTGCATTCTGTCCATCACCTGTTGTTTTTGCATTTGTCACCCCGAGTGGGATGGGTATGCTCAGATGTGAGTCCCATGCTCTCCATGCCACTGGAATCAAGCTATCCAGGCTGATGAGGGCTAAAAGCCTGAAACCGGTCCTTGGATGCTTGTTTCCAGTCCAGGGAGGACGTGTCTTGGCAGTTCGGGCTGGACAGTTCCCATGGGGCACAGGGTCAAGACAGATTTGCATATGGCTGGGTTCAAACTGGAAAGGCATGGTGAGCATAAAAACGATGGATTCAGGCCCAGATCTCTGTACTGCGGTGAATGTATGACATTGTTCTGCATTCTTTTCATCACCTGTTGTTTTTGCATTTGTCACCCCGAGTGGGGTGGGTATGCTCAGACGTGAGTCCCATGCTCTCCATGCCACTGGAATCAAGCTATCCAGGCTGATGGGGACTAAAAGCCTGAAACCGGTCCTTGGATGCTTGTTTCCAGTCCAGGGAGGACGTGTCTTGGCAGTTCGGACTGGACAGTTCCCATGGGGCACAGGGTCAAGACTGATTTGCATATGGCTGGGTTCAAACTGGAAAGGCATGGTGAGCAAAAAAAGATGGATTTACGCCCAGATCTCTGTACTGGGGTAAATGTATGACATTGTTCTGTAAATTGTATATGTAAATTGATACTTGTATAGTGCACTACTCACCAGCAAGGGTCTCAAGGCGCTTGTACGAATACCGCTGTGGAACCCATCCTGGCTTTCCCTGTGAGGCGTCCACTCCTGGGCACCCCCAAGGTGGGGGCCAGGCATCCTTAGCATTGTGGGGGCCGTTGTGGAGATTAAGCAAGCTATTGCCCAGAGTTGCAGAGTGGGAGTCCATGATTGGAATAGGCACCGAGGTGAGAAATATCAGGTCCGTGGAATTTTGAACCCAAGACCCGTCGAGGCGGGAAATTGAACCCTGGTCCCGGGCTAGACCTCTGCATCAGGGTCTGTCGCTCTAACCATTGAGCCACACTTCTGCATTCTGTCCATCAACTGTTGCTTTTGCATTTGTCACCCCGAGTGGGACGGGTATACTCAGACGTGAGTCCCGTGCTCTCCATGTCACTGGAATCAAGCTATCCAGGCTGATGAGGGCTAAAAGCCTGAAACCGGTCTTTGGATGCTTGTTTCCAGTCCAGGGAGGACCTGGCTTGGCAGTTCGGGGTGGACTGTTCCTATGGGGCACAGGGTCAAGACTGATTTGCATATATCTGGGTTCAAACTGGAAAGGCATGGTGAGCAAAAAAAGGATGGATTTACGCCCAGATCTCTGTACTGAGGTGAATGTATGACATTGTTCTGCGTTCTGTCCATCACCTGTTGTTTTTGCATTTATCTTGTGAGTTCGGCACACCTGAATTAAATATATGAAAAAGGCAGAATTAAATTAATGGGATTTGCATAATTAATCAGAGCAACATTTGTTTGAAATGCATACTGTGACTGGAAATAAATTAGCTCAACTCTAAATGTAATTCCAATTCAATTCCAATTCCAATTTATTTATTTATTTTGTTATGGAACTCCTCCAGAGGTCCACAAAAACACACCAACAGACAACTGTTACATACAATACAAAATTCTTCCTTGTACATTGCTGTGAAAATTCTTATATCAAACATACTGAGAGATGTGCAAATATTGCTATGAATACATGAATCAATCAAATATCCAACCAATAGATATTATATCATGAAAATAGAATTACTGTAAATAAATGTCCTAGTAAATAGACAGAAACGCTTTAAAAAATTGATATATCTTAAAGCAAACCATTTCATTCAGAGGTGACAAAACCAAAGATCGTGCCACCTGGGCAGAGTGAATATTTAATTTGATAAAAACCGGCTTTAAGAACACTTGCCTAGCACTTTGCAGCTTTGAACCTTCAAATAAACATGACTTAGATCTTGGATTTACAACAGGCACAGTTCACAAATTCTCCTCTCTCTTGGTTTTTAATCCCAGATACCAGTGACTTCTCTTAGAGGCTGCAAATTAAATCTCAGTAGGAGAATCAGCCTTCTAATCCTGTCAGGGATATTCCAAGTTAAATAAGACTGTGGTTTATTCCCCAAGGCACTCCCACTGACCGCCTTATTACTGGACCTGGAATGACTTGAGGCAGCGTCTCTCGCCAAACTGATAGGGGATATAGACTTCTTTAAAAGCTGTTTCAGTACAGATTTAGGAATAGGAGAAGCGGGGTTCAACTAAGGCCGAATGTATCATTTGCACATACAAAAGACGTTAATTGTTCTTTTAGTGTGCCAAACATTTCTATTCTCAGGGCAGCCCTAAGTGTACCCTTCTTCCCCCAAAAGAGGGAGTTACCCCACCTAAGAACTGCTGCCAGGGATAAAATGAAGGACAAGACTAATCCAAATTCAAGGTTCAGTACATGTGGGGTGGCCAAAGAGTTTAAATTGCAAATTTGACGCAGGATTCATCCTTCCGCCTTATAGAAAGAGAGCCAATAATTCATGTTCAACACCTCGGCAGCATATGTTAATGAGGGAGGGATTTTGACCTTAAAAACAGATAAAACAGGGCGAAAATGGCGTCGGCGGCAGGTTTTATAGAATCTGTTTAACGCACTTGCCTGAGAGACAGTTTTACTAACACAGTGTTTAATATGCTCCAAATCTCTGCCTGTTTTAGAAAAAACCTTCCATAGATAAAGGTACAAGTCAACTAGTTCCAGTTTTTTAAAACCAAGCATCCATCTTAGACATCTCTTTATTCTGAGCCCCTTCTTACGAAAAAAACAAAATCTTGCTTTTTGCAATATTAATTTTCAAGAAGTGAGCCTCTGCATATTTACTTAGAGCATCCAGCCGACGTTGCAGGCCAATAGGCATTAGATCGAATATTGCAACATTATCTGCATATAATAGAGAGCCAACTGGCATTGTACCAATTTTGGGGCATCACCCCTTACAGAATTCAGAGCGCCGGGGAGATCAGCAATATACAAAGAAAAAAAAAATGGTGCTAATAGGCAACCCTGCTTGACCCTACTGTGTGTTCTAATTTTACATGATAACCCCTGCGAACCTCCCATCAGAACCTGGCACCTGGTGTCTGTGTGCAATTCTATAATCAGACACAAAAGATGATGTGGTATGCCAAGGAGGACAAGCTTTCTCCATAGCATCTGGCGGTCCACTTTGTCAAACGCAGTGGAGAAATCAATAAAAGCTGTATGCATTGGCACACCTCGGGAGAAAACATATTTCTCTACAATTGTCTGAACAACCGCTATATTATCCAGGGTGCCATGGTTCCTCCTAAAACCAGCTTGTTCCGGTGGAAGAATATTCTGAAATAAACCCATTGTTGTAGATGATATAATATGCTTTTTGCAAATAGTTTGCT
Source organism: Lissotriton vulgaris (assembly GCF_964263255.1). Lineage (NCBI taxonomy): Eukaryota > Metazoa > Chordata > Amphibia > Caudata > Salamandridae > Lissotriton > Lissotriton vulgaris. The sequence goes on from NC_141694.1 coordinate 507,810,971, forward strand.
TGAGGCATCCAGGAAGGCAATCTGTCTAAAACAAGCCGGCACTGTTTTTGTTCTTTTTTTATACAGGGGGACTATAATGCTCCCCTTCCAAGAGGGGGGATTTTATCCATAAGAAAACAATATTTAAAAAGTGGCTCTAAAAAAATCACCCCATGCTTCTGGCTCCTTTTCATCAGTGTAATCTGGATTCTGTCCGGGCCTTGTGCGCCGGAGGTTCTAGCATTCTTTATATAACTTACCACTTCCTCTCCTGACGGGGGGCCAAATTCAGTAAATTCAGTAGTCGCAGGTTTGACCCCATCAGTCATCATGAGAGAAACTGGGGTAATATTTCCATATAATAGGGAGATGTAATCCATCCAGTCCTTTTCTGGAATCGATCTGGGTAGAGCCGTCTGCCTTGAATCGCAGTATTCCACGTTCAAGTGCCAAAACTTTCTTGAGTCTTTGGCCCTTGCGGCTTCCCTCAGACCAAACCACTTATCAACAAGCTCCCCTTCTTTTTTCACTGAGAATAAAGCGTCTTCTCACTTGCTTAAGGAGATTGATTTCCTGCTGCCAACCAGTGAGGAAATGTATTTGCTGTTTTCGGACGAGATGGTTAATTGCTTGTTTTAAAGATATCATAAGGGACGTATCCTGTTTATATAGGCGAGGTTCAGAAGATGTAGAGCTTAAATTAGAAATCTTCTCCATTTGAACCTTAAAGAAGGGTATAATATTGGAGTGAGTAAAACCCTGCTTTCCTACATAAGCCATCTTCACAATCGAGTCTACTTCAAAGATGTTTTTTTACATCCAGAAGGACCAACCATTTGCTTTGTTAAAAGTGGCCATGCCCTGACCATCATTCCCTGAATCCAATAAAACGGGTCTTCCTGTTGGCCCTCATTCAGACTCCCAAATTCAATCTATTCCGATCAACACATACAGAGCCACCAGACTAAATTCCAGAGGCATTGTTGAAAATAACCTCACCTGAATCCCCACCACAGTCGAACCCTCCACAGTTATCACCCAGCCACTGATAAGCTGTATCCTCCTAAACTGCAGGTCAGCCTCTAGACAGGTTTGATAAAGGACTTATTGTGGGTCCTGACGTTGAGGGTGCTATAAAGACACTTGTTACTTTTAGGTCCTTATATTCTTCCCAGACTATTCGTGAGCCTGATCCTGCAGTTAGACAGAGAACGAAGAATTATCCTATGAGGGAAGTTCCTAAAGTCCGGAGGGAAGCGGTTCCACAAGCAGGCAATATTCCAGTTGTCCCTGCTTATTTTCAGCGTATATGGGTACATGTCCCTTGGAAACGAGCTGAAGTTTTAGCACTTAAACAGTCTTTGCCGGACCCTCGTAAAAATCCTGCTGGTTACTATAAAGAGCTGTCCCAGACTGTTGATGCATGTATTATGAATTTGGCTGATATTGATATGCTGATGGGGAATGTAGTTCCACAAGCATTGTGGGCTCGGATTCGTAGAGAGGATCACAATCAAGCTTTGGGAGGTAGTTGGGCTGATATATCTGCCGCAGATGCAGCACAAGTGGGTGGTGCTAAGCCAGATGATTTGATTACACAGTTGCCTGGTAGAATCATTACTTTAATGAAGACGATGATGCCTGCCTTACGTGTTAACTGGGCTAAGTTAGCTGCGTGCAAGCAGAAGAAAGATGAGAGTGTTTCTGATTTCTTTACGTGGTTTGAGGAGACATTTATTGATCATAGTGGTCAGGATTTAAGTACTGAAGGTGGACAGCGATTATTTGCGGATACATTTGTATTTAATCTGCTTCCTGAATTGTCCCATAGGTTGAAAGATTCGGAAAGCTCTTGGGCTGTTTCTTCGTCTGCCCAAATATTAGCCACTGCTCAGTATTATGAGAATAGGGACAAAGAAGAAAAAGATAAGGCTGAGAAGAAGACTAAGGAATTAAAATGAAGGTTCTTCTTCAGCAGGCTTATTCCCCTCATTCTGGCCAGCGCCAGTTTCAGCAACCTACTCAGCCTCGGAGGTTGCTATAGAAACCTGAGCCTTTTGTTCCGCGATCTTTGCTTGGTCCTAATCAGTGTGCTTATTGTAAAGAGGAAGGCCATTTTAAGAATAGCTGTCCGGTTTTATTGCAGCGTAAAGGTGGGTTTCAAGGGCCGCGAGGCCGTGGTGGTTTTCAATCAGCACCTAGGGGTAGAGGGCGAGGTATGTTGCCTCAAGGGCAGCGTTCCTTTCCCCCTCAGAATTCCTCGAATTATTTTGATCAGCAGCATACTCAGTCTGCGCAATATTACAATGATGATTATTGTGTTGAAGGTGAGGTTCAGGATTTTCATTCTAGTTAGGACAGCCATGGACAAAGTAAGGGAGTCGTATCAGTTCCAGTGGATCAGAATGGGCCTTATGTTGAGGTAGTTGCTTTGGGTGTTGAAGAGCCATTTCTTTTGGATACTGGTGCAATGAGAAGTTCTATGATCCATTCAAAGCTCCCTGGGGAACCTTTGTCTGGCTTAACGAACGTTTCTGTAGGATTTTCTGGCACCCCAGTTGCTAACCTAGTTTCTTGTCCTTTGCCTCTTTCGATTGGTCCTTACGATTTGGAAGGTCCACTTATTTTAACGACGGGTTGCAGAGAAAACTTGTTGGGTTTGGATCTGTTGAAAAGTCTTCATGCAACGTTGTATTGTTCCCCCTCTGGTGTGCATCTTACTTTGGGTGAGAAATCGGTTTCTCCTATGTATCTATCGAAAGATAGCTTTCCGCCTGAGTTGCAATCTCTTCCTGCTACACTTTGGGCTACAGGTCCAAATGATGTTGGTTTGTTGCAGATTCCTCCTTATGTGGTTACTATTAAGCCTGATGTTAAGTTACCACGTATTCCACAGTACAAGATTTCTAATGATGGTGAACGAGCTTTGATGGCTATTCATTCATTCATTCATTTCGTCTTTATTTCGACAAAAAGATGTCATAAAAGAATACAGAATAAAATTACAGTATACAACGTTGCAAATGTTTAAATATACAGAGTGCCATAAAATTAATTCTTATAAAAGCATTATCTAGGATTAAAAAGACAAACAGCCCGATGAACCTCTGCTCCCCAACACCCCCGAGACGCCTGTGGAATTTAAGCGAATGCATTCGATCTTATTTTAAATGTACTTTTTTCTAATATTCCACATGGCAGCCAGGAATTTCGTAACAGCAAAAACAATTAATGGGGATAAGTCTATTTTTAATATTCTATAGGAATGAGAACATTGCCTGATCCCCAGGTTTTTGCAGATAGGGATGATCCACTTCTTCCTAGGAATCTGGTAAGAAGGGCAGAAGAAAACTATGTGTAACTCATTCTCTACCTCCGCAGTGCATGCTGGGCAGTTTCTGGGAGCGTTAGCGTACCAGCGGCTGGTGATAGCTCTTATTGGTAGGGAATCATACCTCCATTGGAGGTACATCTTCCTAAAACTGTTAGGACTGATATTATCAAGAAAAGGCTCTAATTTGTAGTGATCTTTTGATATCAAGAATTTACTCGTCATTGTCCCCGTTTGGGCATTCATTAGGCTGGCAGACACATTATAATCATAATACAGGCTAACTAGCTCCTTGCGGGATATACCCCTGCACCCTTGTTCAGGGTTAGTCCACAGCAAAGTGCAACCTAGCCAGTCAAATTCCTGCCTGATATATTTCAGCCAAGGGTTGTATTGCTCCCCCTCTGGTGTGCATCTTACTTTGGGTGAGAAATCGGTTTCTCCTATATATCTATCGAAAGATAGCTTTCCGCCTGAGTTGCAATCTCTTCCTGCTACACTTTGGGCTACAGGTCCGAATGATGTTGGTTTGTTTCAGATTCCTCCTAATGTAGTTACTATGAAGCCTGATGTTAAGTTACCACGTATTCCACAGTACAAGATTTCTAATGATGGTGAACGAGCTTTGATGGCTATTATCTATGATCTGGTTCAGAAGGGTGGGGTTGAAGAAAGAGAGGTAATGTTTGTAACAGTCCTGCTCTCCCTGTTCTTAAACACAACGATCCTTCTCAACCTCCTGTGTATCGCTTTGTGATTGATCTTCAGGAGGTCAACAAGATTGTTGTCCCCCAGTTTCCTGTTGTCCCAGATATCACTGCTTTGCTTACTATGATACCCGCCTCAGCGGCATGGTTTTCTGTTATAGATCTTAAGAATGCTTTCTTTAGTATTCCTATTGCTGAGGAAAGTAGAGATATTTTTGGCTTCTCTCTCGGAGGCCGAAGTTTTCGGTTCAAGCGTGCTCCTCAAGGTTATTGTGAAAGTCCCTCAATTTACAGTCAGGCTTTGAAATCTCAGCTTGATGCTTTCATTCTACCTTCAGGTGCTACTTTGATTCAATACGTTGACGATTTGCTGATTGCTGCTGATTCGGAGGATGTTTGTAAAGATGTGACGGTTTCGTTGTTGCGTCATTTGTCTGACCTGCATCATAAAGTGTCCCCTTCTAAGTTGCAATATTGCCACCAAGAGGTTACCTACTTAGGTCATCTCTTGTCGAAGGAGGGAAGACGCTTGACCCCAGAACGAATTCAAGCGATCGCACAAATGTCTGAGCCAACCACACAAAGAGAGGTACGTGACTTTTTGGGCATTACCTCATATTGTAGACAATGGATTCCAAATTTTTCTTTGTTAGCTAAACCTTTGCTGGCGCTTACGTTGAAAGATACGTCACAACCTCTCCCTTGGACTGATGAATGACAAAATAGTGTTTCTGATTTACGTGCTGCTTTGTGTTCTGTTCCTTTGTTAGGTACTCCAGATTACAGTAAGCCTTTCACACTCTACGTTCATGAAAGAGAAGGTTGTGCGTTGTCAGTTTTAACGCACCAATTTGGAGACAAACAACGGCCATGTGCCTATTTTTCGGCTACGTTGAATCCAGTAGCCAAGGCATTGCCTAGTTGTCTCAGAGCTACAGCAGCGGTAGCGATTTCTATTCGTCAATCTGCTGGATTGGTATTGTACAACACTCTTGTTGTTATGGTACCACATGCAGTAGATACTCTTTTGAATAGGACAAAAACACAACACCTTACGAGTGCTCGATTGTCTGGATATGAGCTGACGTTCTTGGTGAGCCATATACACATCAAGCTGTGTGATACTTTGAATGCAGCAACATTGTTGCCCATTCCGGATGAGAAAGGCATTCATGAACAGCATGATTGTTTTCTTCGAACAGAGGAGGAAACGAAAGGCAGAATAGATCTAAAAGACACACCACTTGTGGATCCGGATGGGATCCTATGGGTAATTGGGTCTTGTTTCAAGCTTCCAAATGGTGAGACGACTGCAGCTTACGCTGTTACTACTTTACATACGGTAGTAGAGACAGCGCGCATTGCACAGAATTCAGCCCAAGCAGCTGAATTAATTACTTTGACGAGAGCATGTGTGTTGGCAAAAGGAAAGAGAGTGAACGTCTACACTGATAGCCAATATGCTTTCGGTGTGGCTCATAGTTTCGGTCGCTTGTGGAAGGAAAGAGGATTCTTTACTTCCCATGGGACTAATATACAGCATGGCCAGTTGGTGACTGACCTTCCCGAATCACTTGCTTTGCCTACACAAATTGCAATAATCAAGTGTAGTGCTCATAAAAAGATTACTGATGATGTGGGTCGTGGGAATGCGTTTGCAGATGAAGTAGCAAAGGAGACAGCGAGAGATGTTACAACTCTTATGTATATTGCGGGCCCTGCAAGATGGGTCAGAGAAGGAAGAATGTGTGAGGACACAATAGAAAGTGTGGAAATGATTCAAGAAGAGGCTACTGAAAAAGAACTTAGTAAGTGGAGAGAAGGTACAGGAATGTTGGACGCGACTGGGTGTTGGACGGAATTTTCAGAACATCAACAATGGCTATTACCAGACTCCTATGTACTACCTGTAGTTACTATGGCGCATGGTCCAGCCCACATTAGTGCAAAAGGCATATGCAAGAGTTTCGCTCCAGTATGGCAGAATGAAGGAATTCCTAAATGTGCAGAAAACGTGGTGAAGCATTGCATTGTTTGTTTAATGCATAATCCAGGAAAAGGAACCCCAACTCCAACAGGTCATTTTGCTCCCCCTACGTATCCTTTTGAGGTATTACAAATCGATTGTATTCATATGGATCGTTGTAATAACCTCAAGTATGTTCTGGTGGTGGTCTGTGTCTTTTCCAGATGGATAGAGGCCTACCCCCTAAAGGACAAAACTGCTTTGTCTACTGCCAAAGTCCTTTTGAAGGAGTTTTTCCCGAGGTTTGGTTTGCCGTGCATTGTCTGGTCTGACAATAGGAGTGAATTTGTAGGCCAAATTATGCAGAAAGTGTGTACAGGTCTCGGTATTAAACAGAAAATCCATGCGGCAAACCAACCTCAGTCAGCAGGATTGGTAGAGTGTTATAATGGTACTCTCAAGCTTAAATTGGCAAAAATTCAGGCGAGCACAGGTCTCACCTAGCTTGATGCCCTTCCATTAGCACTTCTGTCTATGAGAACTACTGTGCATTCTCGTTTAGGTCTCAGTCCGTAAGAGGTCGTTTTTGGGCACCCAGCAAATGTCCGAGGAGTCCCTCGACCTAAAAAGTATTCTGATATTCCATACCCAATGCTGATTGACTATTTGCATGACCTCACCACTAAATTACGTGTTCTTCATCAACAGGTTCAGAACGCTTTGCCGGAGGCCTCCGCAGACCCAGGTCATTCCATCCAACCTGGCGACTGGGTCTGCATGAAAAACTTTCAGCGGAAAAAGAATTGGGAACCTCGTTGGGGCCCACCGCGACAAGTGTTGTTTACGACACGTACAGCAGTGAAAGTCATCGGAAAGAAGAACTGGATCCATGGCGTGCACTGTAAGAGGGTACCTTTGCCTTTACCTTTTGACCAATGGATTTGTGAGGGCATAGGTGATAACGAAAGTGAAAAAGTACTTAGATTTGTACCGTTTAGTAGTGCACGCCTGGAACAAACGAACTCTGAGAAAGAAGACGACGATGTGTTACAGGAGGCCTTCCCGACACATCTGCGTTTGAACACAGTGAATTCAGAAGCCTTGTTTAAGGACCAGACAATCCCTAATAAGACTCGATATAATTTACGACCAAGAATGATTATAGACAATTAAACCTTTCTTTTTTATGATTTTTCTGATTATACCTTTTTTGAAAGACATTAATGTTTTCTTCCACTATCCATCAAGTTGCAGGGTCACGGTAGGAGTCTTAAGCTGTGACCTTAGTAGTGACATAGGTCTGCAGGACTTGCACTGTCATAGGACGGCTAACAACCACAGCTAAATGATCTAGGAAGATTATCGTGAGCAACGCCTTTTAGCAATGGATATTAAAGTGGGAAATAATGATAATAATGTAAAGTTAAGAAGAAGATGCAAAGAACTAATGGTTAGTCCATGTGGAATAATTTTATGTACTTTAATATGTTTATGTACTTTATTAGCGTGTGGAAGTTGGGTTGTTTATGTTATACAGCCATCACCTGTCACTACCTCTGTCTCTTTATCTCTCCTTACTACTGCCTCCCCACATTGGTTTTATACACTTTCAGAACATGAACAGATTAGGAGAACAGAATATTTCAACAATTTGTTTATTCAGTTATTGCATCAACATCAACTGGTGATGAATACTACTAATTGTTGGGTTTGTGGTCTCATGCCTCAAAATACATAGAGAGCTATGTTGTATTTAGTCTTTCCATTCTCCTATGAAGGTTCTGCCTGGGCTTATTTGGCTATGCTCTCTAACATTTATCAGAATCAGCTACGGTATCCTCCTGGTAGTCCATATGGTGGGGGAGCAGACTTCAGTCACAGTTCCTTGATTAAGGGAATAGTGGCTATGGTTAAAATTGCTCAGATTAGTAAGATTCCTATAGATGAGAAAAGAGCATATGATGAATGGAATATAACACGATATGTTACTAGCCTCACAGAGAAGGCTAGACAAAGAAGCTCTCCGCCAATTTGGACTGTACCTCATCGAGGTAATTTCTGTTTACAAATTAATGGCCAGAATGTTAAAAATCTGCAGGAGAAAAGTGTCTGTTCTCATATTTATGAATATACACCTCAGATTCCCTCACCACTAGTGCCATCACAAGGCACATATTTCATCTGTTACGACAGAGCCTATACATGGCTTCCTACTTATTTCTCAGGAACCTGTTATGTGGCTTTTCTTCTTCCCCCAACGTATACTGCTCCTTCAGGTCATTTCAAGAAAAGGCATGGCAGGGGAGTTATTGATCAGAAAGACACAGCAGGACAGGAGGGAGGAGACTTTATTAAAGGGTTGATTCCTTTCTGGGGCCCAATGGCCAATAGCAGAGACATCAGACAATTAGTTTGTGTTGTTGAGGCTACCATAAATGAAACTTCTGGAGCCTTGAGTAATCTGACAGCCGAACTTTAGGCGGATCGTCTTATGACTTTGCAAAATCGGATAGTTTTAGACATTATCCATGCAGATCGTGGTGGAGTTTGTAAATTGATCGGGTCTAGTTGCTGTGTTTACATTCCTGATAATGCCCCTACAGTATATCAAGCTATCTCCAAGTTACATATCATCTCCGAGTCTATACATCAGGACACGGGAGATTGGTCTGTGATGGGATGGTTTTGGGGACTACTGTCCACATGGGGATGGAAGATACTAACTTTCCTTGGAATGGTTTTGGCTATCATTTTCTCTTGTTGTCTCTGTGTACAGTGTGGACCTGCAATATGTGGTCTTTGTGCCACTATGTGTGTCCAGAAGCCTGTTTCACAGAAAACAGAGAATATTAGAATGATGGTACAGCAAGAGCTCGGCCATATTGAGGGTGGTGGCGCCCTGACGCGCTCTAGCTCTCTATTAAAAGGGACGGGCCTCTTCCGCGTAGCGGACGCGGTTTGCGGACGCGCCGGATGCACGCCGGAGTCACGCCAGAGTCCTGCCCGTCTGGGCCCGTCCGGGCCAGGACGGGCCCAGGGGCCAGGTACTCTGCCCGAACAAACTCTGTAGTCCCTGTCATAAAGTACAGTCGTGATGAGTTACATGCCCTAAAGGGGAGAGAAAGCTCATTATGTACCAAGCTCGACACACACTTAAGGACGTGGAAACCATGCATAGGATGCAACTATAACGTAACCAACCTCTACAGGAGAGAGGACACCTCCCATTTGGTCCGCCTTGCATTACTAAATTGTAGATCTTTGCCTAAACACGCAACTGAGCTCCACATGCTCCTGGAGGAACGAGACCTTGATGTACTCTTCCTGTCGGAGACATGGATGGATGACAGCTCAGAGCCAGATATTATACGGGCTCTTCCTTCTAACTTCGCTATTTTGAGGCAAGACCGCCCATTGGGCCGGGGCGGAGGCATCGCCATTATTTTCAGGAAAACATTGACCTGTAGAATAGAAGAAATTACAATTGCAGGGGCTGAATGCCTGAAGTTTGCGATTCTGTTCTCTTCTACTTGCACCTTTTCTGGACTGTTGCTCTACAGACCTCCCGGCACATACGGCCAATTCTGTGAAGATCTTGCGATTAAAGCAATAAACTATGCAAGTGCTGCTCCCAATTTCACCATTTTAGGTGATTTCAACATCTATTTCGATGAGCCTGACTCGTTGGCTTGTCGTAATTTGACCTCCAATTTGGAAGTGCTCCAGCTGAACCAAATAGTCACATGCCCAACGCATAAAGCAGGACACACTTTAGATCATTGTTATACCAATATGGATACTCTTACCTTCGATAAGTCCATTAGGATTCCCTGGTCCGATCATTCATTATTACTTTTCTCCCTGACCCCCGAGAAACAACAGGAACCGGCGAGTGTTTCCAAACGGACAACTCGAGTCTGGTCCAAACTTCCAATAGACAGTTGGAACAACAGTCTGAAAGAAACACTACCCGTTATAACAAATGATCCATTGGAGGCCGATGCTCGGTTTAACCAATGGCTGGAGGCATCTTTAGACCGCACCCATCCCAAAAGCAATCTATCCCATAGAAGTGGTGGAAATAAACAATCTTGGTACACCCCCGAGCTAAAAGCCCTTAAAGTACTGTGTAAACAACAAGAAAGAAGCTGGAGGAAAGATTATACGGCAACCAGCAAGGAGAGCTATAGATTAGCTCTAAGGAAGTACAAACAGGAAATAAAAAATACACAATCTAACTACTACCAGACAAAAATTAGTGCTGCATCTAATGCGCCCAGAGAAATTTTTAAAATTTTTAACTCTCTTGTTGCCTCTCCTGTTCCCATGGCTGACCCTGGCCAAGCAACTACACGCTGCAATGAACTTGCTAACTTCTTTTCTACAAAGGTGGCCAATATATTCTCTTCTTTTCAACACCCTCCCACTGAATCCACTGGCCCCTCTCACGCAGGTCTAAATGAACTTGAGCATTTTGATTTGTTGGATTGCTCGACTACCAAAACGCTGCTAAAAAATCTTAAATCTGGTTCTCCCCTAGATCCCGCACCTCCAACTATATTGAATCTGGTATCTGATACTGTGACCCCAGTGATCAAGGAGGTGATTAACTCTTCTCTTATAACAGGCGTAGTACCCCCTTCCTGGAAACAGGCAAGAGTGAAGGCCTTGCTAAAAAAACCTAGCCTTAATCCGGATGATTGGGCAAACTACCGCCCAATATCCCTTTTACCAACTGTTAGTAAGCTCGCTGAGAAGCATGTAAATTCCTTGCTCTCCTCCTTTTTGGAGAACAGTAACTCTCTGCACCCTACACAGACAGGCTTTAGAAGCAATTTGGGTACAGAAATAGCCTTGGTTACAGTGGTGGAGGAAACAAGAAAGATCATGGACAGTGGAAGTTGTGCGGCTATACTACTTCTAGATCTGAGCGCGGCCTTTGACACCGTGAATCATTCTACTCTGATTCAGAGGTTAAGAGAAGTAGGTGTCACGGGCCAGGCGCTCAATTGGCTGTGCTCCTTCCTGTCCGATAGATCGTTTGCTGTGGTCGAGGATAATGTATCCTCCCCCCAAATGGGTCTACAGTGTGGTGTTCCCCAGGGCTCCTCCCTCAGCCCAACCTTATTTAACATATACATGAGGCCATTGGCTGAGGTGGTACTGCCCTGGGGGGTCCAACTGGTGACATACGCAGACGATACCCAGCTCATCATCTCCCTGACCTCCCAAGCCGCCCCGTTTGCAAATCTTGCCACCTGTCTGGATAAGATCTATGACTGGATGGACAAATCCTTCCTAAAGTTAAATGGCGCAAAAACGGAGGTGATGATGCTGGGATACAACCCACCCACCACGGTGGAAAGTTGGTGGCCTTCTAGACTTGGCCAGTCTCCTCTACCAAAAGAAAAAATTAAAAGCTTGGGGGTCTGGCTAGACCCTGCTCTTAATTTTGCAGTACAGGCACGGAGGGTTGCAGGTACCTGCCTTGCCTACATCAGGCTACTGAGGAAAATTATTAGGCTTCTTCCCTTCGAAGCTAGGAAGATCCTGGTGCAAGCGTTGATCCTGACACGATTGGATTACGCCAACGCACTATATCTCGGTGCACCACTAGGGACAATCAAAACTTTACAGACAGTACAAAACTGCGCAGCACGATTGTTGCTGAATGTCCCGCGCAGATCATCCGTTAAGCCTGGTCTGCGCCAGCTTCACTGGTTACCAGTGAAACAGAGAGTGGAATTCAAAGCTCTGACTATGGTACATAAGGCAGTGAATAAAACTGGACCTGTGCTCATTCAATCCATGTTCTGCCTATATGCTCCCAAGCGGACCCTGAGATCCACCAACAAAAATCTGTTAGCGGTCCCCAAGACAAGGAGAGTGCGTACAGGAGGGAGACGTTTTTCCCTACATGCCACAAAACTTTGGAATTCGCTTCCTGAAGCAATTAGAATGGAAACAAATCATTTAAGATTCAGAAAATTGTTAAAGACCTTCCTGTTTGTCTGAATCTCGGAGTCTGAAAGAGTTAAAAGCGCTGGGATGCCCTCGGGTAGCCATGCGCTATACAAGTGCGTAATTCATTCATTCATTCATCTCATGACCATTGACATCGACTCAGATTGACTTGAGTCCCTGGTGTTTTGCCTGAGTAATGGCAAAAGGAGGGACTGAGGTTCTTCGATTTCTGATTTCGTCCCATATCTAGCTGCCATTTTGTATCCTGTCGCCATTTTGAGTTGCCCTCACTCAGGCAGCACGGCAAACTATGTGCTTTTGCTTTTCCAGCTGCTACTTGTCCTTTCAGTTAAAAAAGTAACTTCATTGCCCTTGTCTACGAAATCCAATATCAGGGTCTGGCTGAGTTCGTTAATCCATGTCTGGCTCGATTGATCCCTGTCTCGGCCGACTATTTGCCCTCTCCTATTCTTTCCTTATACTATCTTATCCGACTGGCTTCGCTGTTCTCTCCTTGTATGCTCCTATTACACAAGCATCCTTTGAGGCACACAATTGCTTCCTGCCACCTGCAAGAAGGGATTGTGGACGCCATCACTGATTAATTTGTTGGGAGGGGTCGCACTCGGGGTCTGAGAGAGGGGCGTATTTGAGACACCTGATAGCTTGTTTTTCAACTCTTCCTATTGGTCTGTTTTGTATGTGTAAGGAATAAACTCTGTAAATATGTTTGCTATAAAAGACTGTGCGCCACGGATTGAAGTGGCAGTCTCCTTAGAATCCACCTCGAGTGTAACTTCTAGGACAACTCTGCTTAGCTGCAGCTAATAAACCTGGCTTCCACGTTTAACGGAGTGTCTCGTGTCTCTGTTTTTTATAAGGCAGGTGAACTCGGGGATTAAGGCGTGCCCTGCGCCACCCGGCGCATAAGGTCCGGTTCTCCACTTCTAAAATGTTGTATTTACATCGGGGTCGGGGCGTGCCAGAAACAAGGTAATTTGACACATAATATAAGGGAGGCATAAGTGGGGCGCGCTGGGTGTTTCACATTCCTGGGCCTTGGTGCTACTGCACCTGCTGCCCCCAGTACATTTTAAGAGAGCGACAGACTAAATATATTTGAGCAGTTCAATTCACTAAAATTAGCCTTCATTAATGTGGGTTGTGTGTGCCATACAAACTGCATAACAAGGTAGCTAACAGTAGTTGGCAGTGACTTGCAGACACCACACTCACCGTATGAAGGATATCGGGAATGGACAAATCACTAAAAAGAATGAGAAAAAACTATGGAAGGCAAAGCATCATTGAGGGAAACGGTGTGCGTGAGAGAATGAGGGAGCATTGTGTTATTGGGCAAATGACGTACAAAAGTGTGGGGGGTTGTTGTTGGGGGCGGGTGGAAACCTTCGTGCCAAAATAAGCTAAGCATGCTGTTCCCTCATAAAGTGTTTGGATTCTGCATTTCAACATCCACAGTTCTTGCATATAGCACCTGATTTCCGTGAACTCCTGTTTTCTCTCTGGGTCTTTAACTCCAGAAACACCCAAGAAAAATCTAGACATGCAAAGTCATTGTGGCCCTTCTACTATGGGTGTGAGTGTTCGTGTACTTTTTTGCATTACAAACGCAAGACATACTATTCAGACAAACCAGTATGTTGTGACAACCTGAATATTTCACTGCACCTAAGGTATGCAGTAACTCAGAGAACAATGTTTTTACATGTGAACATTTAGGAGCACCCGGGAGAGATTATCTACCCCAGTACTATGTACACTTCTTGGGGGGACAGAAATTAAGAAATGCCTGATCTCCCAAGCATATGGCAGTGTCTTGCATGCATGCCTATATGCCGCAGAGCACGCGCCGCGTCAGGGGCGCTTACCTTCCAGGGTGCTTTACAAAGAAGGGGGTTAAACCCATGCAGTCACGGGGACCTGGGCACTGTGTGATACATATAAAGAGGGGTCCCCGTAGAGGAGAGGTGTATTGTAAATTACATACACGACAATTATTCAAAATTCAAAAGAGCAAAAACTATGTAAACGAATATCAGATTGGCATATAATATTTAATGACCAATGGTTTGTGGATATCAAGTGCAATACAAAAATTATGTAAATTAAGGGCCCCAAAGGGGGGAAGAAAAGGGAAGGGAAGGGTAGTGCTCGAGGAAGTTTAGAGAGGTTATGACACAGTATAAAGAGGTAACAATACAAATTGGCACAGATTATCAAAAGATAATCAAAATACAAATGTCCCAAATCAGGACTAAAAATTAAAGAACACATATAAACAATGCATTTCAACGGTCACATCTAATTATTAGAGAATTAAGGGGTGTGCCGGAATGACAAATTAAAGAGAGAACAGTCGACGTTTCGACCCCTATCTATAGGCCAAATGGAGTCCTTTTACGGGGTCTTCATCAGGACGTCAAATTGGGGAAGGAAGGTGGGGCCATTCTGTATAAAAGAGTACAAACACGTATTTAGCTACAATTCATGGGGATGATGAAGATCATCATCCTATCTACAAGTTAGACACAGATGAAATAAATTGAATCTGATTTACCATGGTAGGAGACCCAGAAGGGTTCAATGCATAAGTAGAGGACCCACGCTTGACGTCGTGGTCAATCTGATGGGGTGGACGATTAATTTAATTAGGAGAAACAACAATCTGTAAGAGATGGAAAGATCTTACTATTTGGTGTCTGCAGTTGACTTAACAGAAAACACATAACCAAAGAGTGCATCTTATCAACTGTCATATGATGCGGTACAACATTGAGACTACCAAATTAGCTATGAAAGACTGATCTAGGCTACATGGAGAGTATTGTGATTTAAAATAATACCTAGGTCGCTGTAATTAGGACCTGTAGAAATTGATGGATGTACAGTCAGCTTCTGTACTTGATATACCTTAATTAATCAAGAAGAAATGAAAACATATTACCAATTGCGTAGGTAATTACAAGTGACCTTCCAGGGTGGGCGGCAGGTCCTGGTCAGTGGCGGCCGGCAGGATGCAGAGGTCATTGTCCTCGGGAAAGAGACAGCACTGCAGCATCTCGGGCCAGGGGAAGCCGAAGGCGGACATGACAGGCGCACAGCTGTCCTTCACCTGCTCGCAGAGCGAGCGGCACAGCTGGATGGTCTCGTCCAGGTCGTCGATGTAGACGGGCGCGAAGAGTGAGCACAGGAACTTCTTGGTGTCCAGGTGGCACTGCTTCTGCACTTGTGGGATCCAGGAGGAGGCCTGCTGCAGCACCTCCTTCAGTGTCTCGTGAAAAACAAAAAGCCCGCAGTGGTGCGCGCACGCGCGCCACTGCCAACATTTGTTTTGAATTATCGTGGCTGTCAAGCAGTGATAATTCAAAACATATGGCCTCTGGTGCCCGTAACAGACACCAATAGGCCATAGGCAGAGCTATGCGACCACCTATGGCCTATTGCTTGTTCTGTTTAAAAACAACACGCACCCGAAGGCCAATGAAAATGGACCTTAGAAATCCACATGTGGAATTTCAAGGTCCATTTTCTACACGCCCGGAATAGGACTCTCGTTGCGTGGCACTGCATGCACAGTGTACACAGAACCCGAGCCCTAAAAAACTACTGCAGACCCCTCGGACCCTAATACCTATTGTCCAATCTCTAACATCCCTATGTTAGCCAAACCTCTGGAAAAATGTGTTGATACACAGCTGAACAGTTACATTGATCGATTCAACTTGTTGAACCAATTTCATTCAGGCTTCAGAGCAGATCACAGCACTGAATCAGCCATGACAAACATATTAGACAACGCTCTAAAAATCCTCAACCAAAATGAAGCCTGTCTACTAATCCTTCTCGACCTGTCATCAGCTTTTGACACCGTCAAACATGACAACCTACTTAATCTCCTGAAACACAGAATGGGAATGTCTGAAAATGTGTTTAACTGGTTCGCCTCCTTCCTCCAAAATAGATCCCAAAGATTCAAGGTCAACCAATCCCTGTCCAACCTCATGCCAGTCACACTAGGAGTTCCACAAGGCTCCTCCCTTTAACCCACCTTGTTCCACCTTTTCATGGAATCTCTTACTGATCTTCTCAGCCTCACTGAGATACACTTCCATATGTATGCAGACAACACCCAAATATACATCAAGATACACTCACTGGAGGACATCAAATCGCTCAACACCACACTACAAAAAACCCAATCCTGGCCGGCCGAAAACCATCTGAAACTTAACTCCCTCAAAACGGAATTCCTTTTAAACGCTCCCCCTAACAAAACTCACATTATCCTGGATTGGATGAAGCACCTAACAGCTCTCAATGGACAACCGCTCATAGTCGACTCAGCGAAATCTCTAGGGGTAACGTTGGACAATAACAAAGATGCACAAACACATCATTGCCTCAACAAAAGGAGCTAACTTCCACCTAAAGACCCTTCTAAAACTTAAACCCTTCCTGCCCGCATACGACTTCAAACAAGCCGTTCAAGCCCTAGTAATACCCCGCGTGGAATATGGAGCAGTAACCCTATGCAGCCTCCCAAGTTCATTGACAGCCCAGCTTAGAGCCACGATCAACTCAGCTGCGCGTCTCATCACTGGGTTTAAGAGAAACGGTCACATTTCTCCTGACCTGAGAGCCCTCAACTGGCTACCGTTTGAAGCCATAATTCACATAAAAATAGCTTGCATGATGCACAAGGCCCTCTACCACAACGCCCCACAATATCTAGCTCAGAAACTGGTACTCTCTGCGGGCAGCAGAGCATCCAGAAGTTGTCTCCTACAACCTCAACGTTTTGCCAAGAAAAAAACTTATAACCAGTCCTTTTCTGGTAAGCTCTGAGGATATGGAACGCTTTGCCCAGTGAAACAAGAATGAACCCTTCCACTACCTCCTTCAAAAGAGAAGTCAAAGCTAACCTCATGGTTTAAATCAAGTGAAACTATACAGCTATTTACTGTATTTTTGACTGTATATATGACTGTAGTTTTTTATTGGTTATGTCTCTGTAGACTATATTTTGACTTTTATTGATCACCTGTAAAGTGCTCTATTACTCGCAAGAGTCTGGTTCGCTCTATATAAAAGCTACAAAATAAATAAATAAATTAAATAAATAAACAATCACATAGTCTAAAAGGCTCTGAATGTATTTAGAGTGAAAAGTAAAATGTGCTCTTTTATCAGCGGCCACTCTCCCATTTAGAAAAACACGATCTAGGCTTCTGATGCTATCAAGCAAAAGAAACCCCAGCTTATCTGTTTTTATTTTATTTGGTAATGAAATGTTGGGAATGTGCCAAATTTCCTCTTTGTCAGTATTGGCATAAATCCCTGAAGCAGAGTTTGAAATGTTTGCATTTAAGTCCCCCACTAATGTCACTAGGGGGCATTCTTCCCTGATAGCTATATCCTGAATAAAAGAGAAAAATACACGCAAAAGATGATCAAAATGTTTCCCAGTGGGGATGTACAAGTTTGCCACAAGGAAGGAAGTGGACCTGCCAGAATCTCCCAGACACGCCAATTTCACACATATACAGAGGTTTGAAAGGTGACAGAAGACCTTCTGATTCTAACTAATGGAGTTTTTAAGCAGAATAGAGACCCCCCCCCCCCCCCACTAGCATGCCGCCTCTCCGAACACTTAGCATAGCAAGAGTAAACAAAATAGCCATAACATTCAAACTCTTTACAGGACCACATTTCTTGTAAGCATATAATTAAAGTGTTCATAATTTTCAAGGAATTCAGTTTTGTTTCATTGGGTCCCAGACAGCCATTTTCCAGGACAAGAGTAGCCCACCCAGGCTACCGCAATGGAACAATCCTTACTGCTTCCAGATAAGTGTTATTCAGGGCTTCTGCAACCCAACTCCACTGGGCGAATTCATCTTCTATGTCTGGAGTCTGAGGGGCAATTGCCACATTGGACACAACATTTATTGAACGCCCCTGCCAGTCCATGGAATCCACTATATCTTTGGAACTGCTCACAGAATACTCGGTATCAGGGCCCAATGCATCTAGCACCACTGAATTAGTAGCCTTAGAAACTTTCAAATGATGGGTTTTGGGGCCCGCAGTTTGATAGTCCTAATATTCAATAACAGATGTTATATCAATCCCTCGTTAAAAAAAATTCTCACATATTCTGCAAAACCAAGTTGGCCACTATCAGGGAGCAAAAAGTGACCCTAGAATACGGAACAGTTTCATGTACATTGATCATCACATTTAAAATATCCTTGCTTGCTATCAGCTTTAATGCCTCTATTTCCGAGAATAAGCTAAGAATGTATCCTCTGTTTACCGGAATGGATTCATTATCAAATAGCCAGATAAAATCCACAATGGGAGATAAACCGGTCAGTACCCCACTAGTTTTCTTTGGATCGTCCCTCCAGAGGATCCATAAATGGACCTTACCCGTTAAACTGGCAACTTTTATGCCACCATGGTGTTGGATATTCGAGTATGAAACAATATTGGGAGTATCTGTTCGGCCCATCCTGTGGAATAATTGGAGCTTGGGGCCCTCCCTCTAAGTTACAGTCCACCCTGGGATCAGTGGATTCAATTGCCCCAGTCCCTGACTGGAGTGAGGGGACCCCATAACCCATTTGCTTTTCCCTGATGGATCCGCTAACTAATTAGACAAGGAGGGATGGATTACTTGGAGGGACTGCGACATTCAGGTAGGAGGAAATACTCCCGGTCCACAGTCCCCCAAACTCCCAGTTGATGCCATGGGCTCTCTGATGGATTCTCTTGGGTTGCCATCTTCTAACGGTATTTTAGGGCCTCCCTTCTCCGTTATTAAATGGGTATCGCTCTGGCTTTCCAGAATCCGGGAAAAGTGCAATTTTAAAATCGTCCAGTTTTTTCATGTTTGTTAATCATATTTTCCCCTTATGTTTTGATACTGGACTATACCTCTTACCTCTTACCTACTTTCAGTCCCCTCTTCCCTAACAATGTCAGGGAGTATACCTGAGTAGTAGGAGAGATTGACGCCTCCCCCTCCCCACCCACCCTCCCCACCTGCTTTGTTTGCTTGACAAGGCCCCTGATTTTCTCAACTTCTCCAGCGCCTCCCATTCTACCCTTCTAAAACAGAGGGAAGATTTTCAAGATGGACTTTTCCGAAGGAGGACTCAGTTTGTCCTCCTCAAATAATGTGTTTAAACATAACTCTTCCTATTCAAGATTACATACAGGAGCCATGGGGGGGCACCAGGAAAAGAAGAGTTCTTGCCTGTAGGGAGACGTCTCTCGACTTTCCCGAGTGAAGGTATGGTGCAGGCCGATCACTTGGCCGTTCTCCCATCTGGGGGAGGATCATAGTGATAGGTTTAGTGGTAACAGACTTATTTACCTTTTGCACTTCAATTAGCATTACAGAAATCCTTTCCAGTATCTGGTCAGAACTCTGTACAGATTTCTCCAATAAGGACAGTATCGAATTACATTTTTTCTAAATACAAACAAGATATTCTGAGGGCACACCCTCTCTCTCATTTCCCCATTTCGGTTGAGAATCAGGCAAGAATGCATCATGGGCAGACTTCATAGAAGTACCAATCAAATGACTTTTAGTACAGTATAAGAAAGGCATAGAAAGACGCCTAGCAGAGGAGCTGACAATTGGAGTGTTTTCTCCCCTGTGTCCACTCATTAACTGATTGTCCTTATGCATACAGCCACAATGGTCTCCCCAGTCCCTTTTTTGAGCTTCTATATCAATGTCCGGGAGTGTAAAGTCTTCCCCTGGCGTTTACTCTTCACATAACTTTGCCTTCTCCACCATGGGAGCACCAAGGCGATCATCCAGACCGCCATCCCCGCCTTATCCCTTATGGATGTCCCCCCGAACTGTTGAAACAACCAGTATATCCTCAATCATACTATCATTCCTTGACTGCTTTGACTGCTTTGTCCTATTTAATAAAATGAGTGGCTTACTCTGCTGGATGGCAAGAAAATCAGAATCCAAAGGTGCACCGGGAGGTGCATCATACGGTTGCTCACTGGAACCATCCTTCACTCTTTCGGTAATCTGAGCCAGAGACCGGGGATCTCCACTAGACTGCACCTGGCACCCAGCAAGGCTACCTTGAAGTTTCTGCAAATTCACAAGAGGCAATGAAGAATAGGTTAAAGGAGTTATAGGTGAAAATGAATGGTCTGGCCTTCTTGGACCACAGCTGCCACCTCAAGGTCAATCCGAGGCACCTTACAGAAGAAAACAGTTATAACAGGGTGGGATTTATAGCAGAGATGCTGTAATTGTCTAGTGCCGCAAAATGATCTACTTCGTTTATGACTTGGTGAGGAGAGCACACACCCTGAGTGTAATTTTCTAGAAGTCATCTCGCTCTGGGTTTCGGGCTTGCCTGGCTGATTCCTGCCACCACACAGTTAAGCGCGTAATCACTTAATCTTGAAAATGAACTGGCAACAGCATGCCCTTCACTCTCCACCCTCCTCCAATCCCCACTCTCCTCTCTGTGCTTATCAATGCACTATCTTCCCCTCAATTCTTGAGAGAGGCACTCCTGTTCACAGGCCGCCGCTCCAATGAAGTCTAAAAGTCTGAAAGTCAGGCAGTGTCCACAGGACCCCTCTGTACTGCACTGGCCGGCGTCCAAAGATGGCACTCAGAACTGACACACAGCTTATATTCACTACGGCTCACTTTAGGCTTGCCTTGTTAGATAAGCTGTCTCCCCCAATGCCTCCTAAATGTAGTTACTAAAAATAATCAACTACATTTTTGTCCTATATGCCAATGATTACAAATGATTAGCATTTTAAAGATAATCCTGCCATTTCACAGTGAGGAATAAAGAGGAGTTATTTTTGAATATTGAATTATATTTTGGGATTTCATGAGATCAATTGTACTGACTTGGCATGCATGAGAATCTTCTCTATTACAATTAAGTGCTATACTGGTGAATGACAACATTTATTTAAAGATAGTAGGTAACCACAGTACTGCTAATGTTTGCTCCTTAATACACTGAAACTCATGAAGTGTTTTTCGCATTATAATTTTACAAAGCCTTCAGTTGGATCAAATTATATTTTCACAGAAGGATAACTAGTTGGCTAGATATGTCATTGAAAACATACTTTGGAATGCTCCTTGGAATTATGCAAATGTCCTACTTAGGAGTATCCAGTGACTCACTAGTCACACATCTTTATATCGAGCCAACCATCTATAGGCGGTGATGCACACTGCATGGATATCAGTACCAGTCCTACCAAAAGCATTGTGGTTAATGCAGTTCATTGTAATAATAATGTTTACATTTTTTGGACTAGCTATTCTGCACTCAGTGTCATAATAAAGGAAGAATTTGACCAAAACTGAATTTGATAAGGGAAGACACTGTAGCCCAACACAGAGGAGCTGGAAGAATATTAGCCTAGATTTGCCTGTGTCGATTCGTAGATCAAATTGTCCTCACTAACTCCCACCAAAACAATCCTCACTCACCTAGATACAAATGTATGGTCAGTCTGAAGGTGACATAAAAAAGAAATCCACCTTCTCAACAGACATCCATATTCCAAAGCAAGCAATCTAGGGCTGGCTGCATCTCTTCAGGGCCTTGTTGAATGAATGAATGACAAATAATTTTGAGCACAAACAAATGCCCGGAGGCTTCTTGGTGCCAAACGGGACCAGAAAGTATTGTTCTGATCCCCTATTTCTGTATGAAAAGCCTTGTTTTCAAGGGAGTTCTAATAGCCGGAAGAGAGGGACCTGTAATAAGTTCCAACAGCATACTATTCCAGAGTAAAGCTGTGGACTTAAAGAAGCTTCTGCCACCCCAACTGGCCCGTTGAAAAGCAGGTACCACTAAGTTCTTAGAGGAGCCAGACCAAAGGATCCTACAAGGTGTGAACCACCTCAGGTTGTTCTTAAAATAAGGGGGGCCATACCCATGAAGGGTGTTATAGACCACACATAGAGCCTTAAAGATAATGCGTTGCCTAACCGGCAGTCAATGAGGTTTACTGATGGCTCCTTTTGCTGATTGAAATTTGGGAATCTTTCGGAGTGAGCGTGCCGCTGAGTTTTGCAGACTCTGTAGCTTCTTCAGTGAGCCTATCGGGAGACATGGATAAATACTATTGCAGATGTCAAGTCTTGTCAGTACAAGAGAGATGGCCACTGTGTGAGGACCTTCATCCGGAATAAAATCCTCACCAATACCAGCAACCCAAAGTAACTTTTGAATATCATCCAGCAATTCACCAAAAGCCCACCGAAGCCACAGACATCTCAACATCCCAGGACCTCTGCAACAAGCTCAGTTCCTACTTCCACCTGAAAATCAAGGCCTTCTATGACAACTTCAATGAAAAGACTCCAGAAACCACCCTGCCCTCCAGTAATAACAGCCAGCCTGCCATTACCACCTGGACACCTGTCGCCACAGAAGACACCACCACGCCCATGAAGAACACCCACTCAAGCCTCCACGGACCCCTGCCCACCTCACATCTTCCACAGAGCCGCCGCCTCAATTGCACCTGAACTACGATATACCATCAATGCCACCTTCGAATCCGGCATCTTTCCCAATGACTGGAAGCGGACTGAGGTCAAGCCCCTCCTCAAGAAACCCACGGTGGACCCGACAGACCTAAAAAACTACTGGCCCATATCTCTCCTTCCCTACGCAGCCAAAGTCACAGAGAAATTCATCAACGCCCAGCTGACCCCCTTCATCGAAGAAAATGCTATCCTAGACCCCTCCCAGTCTGGATTCCGCATCAACCACAGCACAGAGACTGCCCTCATTGCCCACAACGATGACATCTGCAGGTTACTCAACCAGTGAAACTCCGCAGCCCTCATCCTGCTAGTCCTCTCCGCAGCCTTTCACACAGTCTCCTACCACACTCTTGCAACCCGACTCCATGACGCCGGCATATGGGGAACCCCCCACAGAGATCAACTGCGGAGTACCCCAAGGATCTTCGCTCAGCCCCACGCTCTTCAACATCTACATGGCCCCCCTTGCAGCCATCGTCAGACAGCACAGGCTCAGCATAGTATCCTACGCTGATGACACCCAGCTCATCTTCTTCCTCATGAAGAACCCCAAAGACACCGGACTCAGCTTTCAGCAAGAAATGAAAGATGTGGCAGCCTGAATGAGCAACAGCTGCCTAAAGATCAACT
The DNA here is from genome assembly GCF_964263255.1 of Lissotriton vulgaris. Taxonomy (NCBI): domain Eukaryota; kingdom Metazoa; phylum Chordata; class Amphibia; order Caudata; family Salamandridae; genus Lissotriton; species Lissotriton vulgaris. The sequence goes on from NC_141694.1 coordinate 507,834,148, forward strand.
CGGAAAAGACAGAGGTCCTTGTCCTTGGATCCTTCCCCTCTGTTTGGGATAACACCTGGTGGCCCTCTGCCCTTGGAAACCCACTCACCCCGATGGACCACGCCTGGAACTACAGCATCATCCTAGACTCCTCCCTCATCATGAGTCACCAAATCAACGCTGGTGCCTCCACCTGTTTCAACTCCCTCCATTTCCTCAGACAAGACTTTCAAGTGGATCCCCAGCGAAGACAGAGAGCCTATCAGCCACAAACTCATAACTAGCAAGATAGACTACGGAAACGCCCTCTAAACTGGAATCAATAATCCATGCTACGTAAACTCCAGACCATCCAGAACATCACCACCAGACTCGTCCTCAGCACCCCACCACATGAGCACATGACCCAACACCTGCGAGAACTCCACTGGCTCCCCATCAAGAAGAGAGTAACCTTCAAGCTACTCACCCAAGTCTACAAATCCCACCACAACATCGGACCCAAATACCTCAACAAAAGAATCTCTTTACACGTACACAAAAATAACCTATGCTCCACCAACCTCACCCGAGCAGAGACCCCGCACATCCTCAGAACCTGAACAGGTGGAAGTGCCTTCTCCTACATCACAGCCAAGGCCTGGACCGAGCTCCCAGTCAACATCAGAGGCTACCCTACCCTGCTCACCTTCAAGAAGAGCCTCGAGACCTGGCTCTCTGGCTGAGCCGGGGATGCACCCCCACCCTCCCCCCAGCACCTTGAGACCTTCACAGGTGAGTAGCACGCTCTACAAGCCCATAATTGATTGATTTATTGATTCATTGATTGTTTGATTGTGTGTAAGAGCTCGAAAGGTAGAAATGTCTCCATTTCTTTTATCCATCTCAATGAACAAAAGAAAGCAGAGGTGGTCTTGTTGACTTGTTTCTTCAGCTTTAGCTCTGTATCTAAAATTACTCCCAAGTTCTTGATTTTTGGAACCGGAGTATGGAGTAAGCCTAATTCGGGTGGCCACAAGGTTGGTGTCCAGAAGGATAGTTTTTTTCCAAATGGCATGACGTCCGTCTTGGACAAATTTAATTTCATTCGGTGGTCTTCTACTTAATTGCCGATCAGCAGTGAAGCATGCATCTGATATCACCAAACCCATCTTAAATCAAGTTTTAAATGTGGTCATCTTAACTAAATCATGGCTCACGAAACTTCATCACCCTGCATGGATTTGTTGGTTCCTCCAAACTACAACATCATTAGGCTAGACAGACAATTTAAAAAAGGGGGTGGTATTGCTTGCATATACCGCTCTGACCTCACAATAACCCAACTTCACTCTGATCCTCTTGACTCCTGCGAATACCTCACAATTTCTATGAGCAAAGACTCTAAGCAATTGTGTAAACTGCACACCTTTTACCACCCTCGAGGTAAGAATGACTAATTCATCGACCACCTCATGGAAATCATCACGCAAATATCTCCCCCCACTCCAATGATATATTCCTTGGGGACTTTAACCTTCATTGGAACTACCTTAATGACATTAAGATCAACATCTTTGAAGATTTCCTTGCTGACCAAACACTCACTCAAGACTGCACCCTGCCAAGGCTCTACACTCGATTGGATTATCTCAAAGAAAAAGGTGTTCAAGCTAATCTCGATTGCTCCTTGCTATTGGTCAGACCACCACGCTATTACATTTCTAATACCGGGAGCGCTTAAGAAAAGACCAGCGCAAACAGTGAAACCAAAGCTATCTAGAGAAATGTTGGGTGGAGTTGTGTGCGAGTTTTGAAGGGTGGGTTTTGTAAGTTAACTTGCAGAAAGTATAGTTGATGTGTGAAGAGGTATTTGCTGACTTGATCATAGAGGAGGAGCTTGAAGCACTGGTAGGAGCGGGTTTTTGCTGAAGGGGTATGCGAGGCAGCAGAGGGAGGTGGTGTGTTGAGAGGGGCTGTGTGAGATTGGGCTGCAGGCTGTGCTTGACATATGCATTTTGGTACAGAATTGCGTTGGGATAACCCGGATGTTGTGTGGGGTTATTGTGAAAGAATGGGCGCTCTGTTGGTGTTGGTCCTAAGGGTTTATCTAGGCGGTGGTTTTTTGAAGAGTTGAAATGATAGGCTAAAGTGTAGAGAAGGAGGTGTGTGTGGTTGTCTTTGATGAACAGTATAACTACTGAAGACAGCGGGCAGTACTGTGTGGGTGTTTTTTTTTTAGGCGTTTGGCAGGAGTACATGCAGTGTGTTTGATGCTCTTGGTCACGTTAATAGTTTTGGTGTTATGTGCGGAGGTTGTGAGATGGGAAGCAATATATGCTTTCTATAGGCGTTGCCAATTTTTTATGTGGTTATCTGTGCGGTGTTTTGGGTCTGATATGAAGGCCAGTGTTAATTAGTGAATACGTTTTAGTGTAAGTACGGGGAAGGTGAACCTTACTACTCATCCGTGTACTCTTGAAAAGCATACAAGGGATGACCGTTTAGATAGTTTCTGTGTTTATTTAAGTAAGTCATTACTGCAGGGGTGATATGTGGGTGTTTTGAAGGGGGTGTTGTGCTCTTTGTATGTTGGGTTTGTGGGTGAAAACTGGTTAGGGTGGAAAACAATTGTCGGTTGCTGTTTTCGTCCGTCCAGGAATTTTGAGGCGCTTATAGTTGTGTGAAGGCTAGTGAGAATATGTATGGGCTGCGGTATGCAGAATTGAGTGCCGATGGTTCAAGAAGGATGTAAGGCTGGGGCGGGTGAGGTGATTTGCTTGTCTTAGGGAGGGGGCACATGATTATCCTTGCAGTACATGTTGGTTAATGATGGCCTGAAATGTGTTATTGAGGCTTTGTAATGGCTGTTTTCGCACTCTCCTGCAATACTTGCCTGACCCTGCTACTGCACTAGAGAGGCACATGGAGACACGTACTTATTAAGGGGTTGGGAACAGGGGGTGTAGAGTTTCAGACACTGGCATCCAAGCAAGAAAACGCACACGCAAGGAGGGAATGAGAGCACATAGACTTATTTTTATTGAAAAGGGGACCCATGCAAACCGTAAGCCGTATTGTAAAGTAGAATCAGAGAATCGTTCAAATGAATCCAAATGGCAAGGATAAGCAGGGCATCTTCAAATTGATCTAGCGTGGAAATGCTAGTAACTGTGTGAATTTGGGTAGAGCAGACACAGTGCAGTCAGAATCGTAGGGAGACCTTCAAGTGAATAAAGTAAGGTGTTAAGGAATCTCTTCAGGTGTCTTTAAAATGGAACGTGGGCATGTAGAATTGAGCAGAAACTCAGTGGGTCCATGGAAACCATAGCCTGACTCAAAGGGACACAGAAATGTTTACCTTCATCCTGAGGTTAATGCTGGCAACACAGGAAATAAGTGTGCGCACCTCCCGCTGAAAGTTAAAAAAAACAAGTTTGCAAGGAGAGTAGGAGGCAGCAGAGTGAGGGGAGAGAGGAGGGGGCCTGTTCCTGTTTCCCTTGTGGGAGAAAGCAGGAACCATCTGTCAATTACAAACAGAAGGTTTCAAAGCTCGCTCCCACAAGGGAATCACCAAACGTGCACACGTTGCCATTGAAAGCAATGCAACGCGTGCACGTTTTAGGGCCAAAAACTGAATCAATTCCTAAAGGTCTCCTCCTATGCAGCGCATGCGCGTTGCGTAGGCAAGACCTAAAAAGAATTCTTTAGATTGGAACTGGATAACCCTAAGAACAGACCTCGTAAACTCTTTGAAATGGTAAAACAACAATCAAACAAGCTGGCCAAATCCACTAAAGAAGCAACAAAATCCCTAATAACATGTGATGAGTTCTCCTCTTTCTTCTCAGCCTAAATTGACTCATTGGGTAATGAGCTGAATTCAGCCACTATTGTCAAGTTGCGTCCATCATCAGCACAAATCAACGTATTCATACACACCTGTCACAAAGCACCCAAAAATTAAGCTCACTGGACCACCTTCAATCTATATGACGACCACAACATCTCAAAAATTCTATCGTCCATAAAACCAAACAACCACTTCAATGAACAACTCCCCTCCAATTGTCTACCTGAACCAACCAATTTATCCTACCTATCTGGACTACAATAATCAACTCTTCCCTAATGCAAGGTTCCATGTCCGACTCTCTAAAAACTGGTAAAGTCATCCATATTTTTAAGAATACCCACATTGAACCCACATTATCCGGACACTATCAGACCCATATCTAATATTCCTCTGCTAGCGAAAGTGCTCGAGAAATGTATGCAACAACAACTTAGCCATCACATCGTCAAATTCAATCTACTAGACGATTGCCAATCTGGTTTCTGGCGAGATCACAGTACTGAAACTACTATACTCCATGTATTGGATGATGCCCTTCAAGGCCTTCTTCTGGACCTTTCATCTGCATTCGACACAGTTAACCATGAGAAGTTACATGATTGGCTCAAAAACAGGATGGGCTTAGGGGAAACCATTCTCGAATGGTTTAAATTATTTTTACAGAAGCGTTCTCAAAGATTCTTAGTCAATCAAAATCTATCCTCTCCTTCCCGCAAGGCTGAACTCTCTACCCAATTCTTTTTAACCTCGCTCTGGAACCTTTAACTGAAATTCTATATAACACCAACATCTCTTTCCATATGTATGCAGATGATACACAGATCTACATGAAAGTTTCATCCCCAGAAGAGATCAAAATAATGAACAAGGCTCTAAAGCTGACTGTCATTCTCTAGCTAGCAACCAGCTCAAACTTAATGCACAAAAAAATGAATTATTGCTAATTTCCACTTCCAAAAGCTCCACTGACATACTGGAATGGACCAAATTGATCTCCGTGCTGAACTGCACCCGATCATAGTGAACTCAGCAAAGTCACTAGGAATCATACTGGACAAGAACCTGAACATGCGAGTCCACATCAACACACTGTCCAAAAATGCCAGGTTTCACCTGAGCTACCTTAGAAAATTACAACCTTTCCTCGACATGTTTCACCTCAAAATGGCAGTACAGGCACTAGTTATCTCTAGGATCAAATATGGATGCACACCCTCTCTGGTCTGCCCAAGATCTCAACAGCTCCCCTAAAAGCCTGGCTCAACGCTGCAGCAAGACTCGTAACAGGCTCGAAAGAATTTGACCACATCTCACCGCACCTGAAGGCCCTGAATTGGCTTGCTTACGAAGCCAGAATCTAACTCAAAATGGCCTGTATAACACAAAGTATTACACTCTAAGTCTCCTTTGTACCTTGCTCATAAACTCGAGGTATCCGGAAGAGGCAGGCACTCCTGGAGTGCCAGGGATCTTATGCTGAAACCTCCCTTCTTCCAGAAGAAGAAAACGTAAAACAGAGCTTTCTCTGGGCTGCACCTAGAATCTGGAACTCGTTGCCGCCAATCATCAGAAGAATAACATCTCTGCCAAGATTCAATAAGGAAGCCAAGACTTTTCTAATGGGCAAATTCCTGCCATAAGCTCTCTTAGAGCATTTACGGAATCAGAGGCTTAGCAACACTCTACTGCTATCTATATATCCCTACCCATTTTAAGCTTCACTAGACTTAGCAGATGTAATTTATGCAATCCTAGTATCATAGATAATGTTTAGCTTGTGGCATAATTTGTACCTCTCTGTAACTTTATTTAACAGTGGTTGAAATTGTGCAGTCCACCCTTGCTCCTGCTTGTATTTTCTCCCTTAAGTGTACTCATGATCGTTTGCTCATAATCTGAATTTAGCTTGTATTCTCTGTAAAGCACTTTGATACACTAACAGGTCACGTCACACTCTATAAAACAATAAATAAATAACTGAAAATAAATAAGCAGTTACCATCCATCCAGTCGTCCACCTCACTCAGACACTATCTAAAAGAGTTTCCGGAGTTGGCCTGATCTTTGGACAGGACAATTTGCGTGCCATCTGCGTAGGAGGCCAGCGATAGGTTTAAGGATTTTATGAGTGTGGCCAATGGCGTGTCGTACAGGTTAAACATCGTGGGGCTCAATGATAAGCCCTGTGGAACTCCAAACGGCAGAGAGTAGGGTCTTGAAGTAAGCTCTCCCTGCGCCACCACTTGTAGCCTGTTAGAGAGAAAGACTGTAGAAGAGTAAATGCTGGACCTCCTATCCCCAGAACCTGCATACGGTCACCCAGCACAGTGTGGTTGACCATATTGAAGGCCACTGAAAGGTCAAGTAGGACAAGGGCTTTGTTTCCTACCCTATCCAGAGTTGCTCTAATTTCCTTAGTTGCCACCACCAGCGCAGATTCAGCACTATGATCTCTCCTAAATCCAAACTGGTTTTTGTCAAGGAGGTAGGTATTTTCGATGAAGGTGGCAAGCTGCATGTTCATGACTTTGAACATGATTGCAAATATAGTTGATAAATGACATGCCATTGGCTCAGTTGCCTTGTGCACTATCTTTGGTGGGCATTGATCTGAAGTGGAAACTAGCTTTGATTTTAGGGTTGAACTTCCTCAATAGTTCTACTGTATGGGCCTCAAAATTCATAAAACCTGCGCTCTCTGTACCTGGGCTTGGGGACTGTGTTGTCGGTGAGTGGTCATATTGCTGACAGTAAACTTTTTTTAAATGGTTGCAACCTTCTCTTGGAAAAAAATGGCTAACGAGTCGCAGAACCCCTGGCTTCTGGCTATGGAGGTGGTTGTTGTAGATACTGTCAATTTATTCATAGTTCGAAATCGAGTTTGCAGCTATAACCAGCCTTCTCTGGAGGCTCATCATTTCTGTTCTTGCCTGCAACACTCTTGTCTGGTGGTTCTATGAGTCTTTCCATACCATGGTTTTGATACTTTTTTAATTCTAGGCTTTAGCTTGGCTAGGACCATAATGTCCAGAGCACAGCTAATCCAGTTAGTATAGTTCTCCGCCATCTTTTCTACACTGTCAGCTAACTTAGGAGATGAGGACATGAGTAGAGAATTATATAGCTCATACATGGAATTTTAAACCAGGCTCTGTTTAGAGAATTTCATTTCAATGGTGCGTGGACTGATTTTTCTTGGATCAGAGTCTGCCAGTTCACTGCATGGTGATCCATCCAGGTCAGAGTAAGAGATGTTGGATCACTAATATTTGGATCCCATTGAGCATATGTCTGGCATAGTGAGTGGAGCCACCAGTTCTTAAAGATAATCGGAACCCTGTCAGGATGTCTACGAGTCTTACTGAGTTGGAGTCTAGTTTGTTTTCCAAATGGAAGTTGAAAACGTATTCTTATCCACATTGGCATGATTCAATGACCTCAAATGTGTATTCTGTCTGCTTCTTTAGAATAGATATATTGAAGAATAACATTAAAGTGTGTCCATCAACAGATCCCACTTCAGGCCTTAGCAGTATTGCAAAGGTCTTAGAAGCTATAGTGTACAGACAAATATCTGGTCAAATTGAAAGCCCTGACTTTCATTGCATTTGACTAGTTCTAGGTTACTACTACTTGGAATTATTTTACATTTCTATTTTGTATATTATTTTGTAGGAAAGTGCCTCTTTTTGGATGCTTAGCCCCCACTTTTTGCCTGATGCCTGATATAATTCTGAATGGTAAGTGCAATGGGTCCCTGCTAGCCAGGTTCCCAGTTCCAGATCTCTTTTCTAAAACACTGTACCATGATTGGCAAAACTTCAGCTATCCCTGTAAGTCCTTAGGAAGAGGTATCCTGTGTATAGCTCAGGCACGGGTACTGAAAAGGGTCCTCTGGGACTGAAGCACTGGTTGTGCCACCCCACGGCCCCAAACCAAGGCCATGCACTCTGCCATTGGAGGCTGCATGTTTTGTTGCACTAAAATCCAAAGTCTCCACATGGCACACAGCTCTGTATGCCCCGACAACCCTACACCGCATAATTTATAGGTAAGTCACCCCTACTGCAGGTCTTTATCCCGAAGACAGGGTGCACTATATCCTATGTGTGGGCATATCAGCATTAGCTGATATGCCCCTACAATTTCCAGTTCATTCTATGATGTTGTAAGTGAACAAGGAAGCCATAAAGAGTACATGGGCTGGATACTTGTCAACAGGAGTTTCTTAGCTCCATGATGGCTTCACTGATTTCTAAGATGATTGATAACAAACATCTTGTCATAATTATTCCTTATTGTTGCCAGTGTTGGATTTATTTATAAATTCACTCAGGAGATCCTTGTAGAGGGTCCCCTGAAACTTAATCAAAACACTAGTGGGGTTGCTGGCCATTTTTCACCAGCCTACCACCACCAAACATGTTTCTGACCTCATGGGTTGAGAGCCAGCGCTCTCAGAGGTCAGAAACAATACCTGTTCTAGGTGGCGGTGATTTAACCTCCTCCAGGACAGGATGGCCTTCCCGGGCAGGAAGCTTCGAAGGCAATTTTAAATCCAATCCATGAACCTCCAGCTAGTGGGGGAGGCCAAGCCCCCTTTCCTGCACCCCTTTTGGGAGGAGGAAAGGCGAGAAAATTAGTTAGACGGAGAGAAGGGTCCTCCCTCAGCCTGCATCACACCTAGGGCAGGGCAGGCGAGAAGGAGCCTCTCCTGAAATTCCACCATCTTGAGATGGTAAAAAAACCTCCAATCAAGGCTAAGGTAGAGCTTCTTCCCACAGGAAATGGTCACTAATGGCTGTTACCTGTCTCACCTTGTAACGCTCATAGATTCAGTAGTTAGATGGCTCCCTGAGACCTGAACCTCAGATTCATCGGACCAAAGAAGACAAGGACAAAGAAGACCCGCTGCTGCAAAAAGGACTAGACAAACACTGCTGCTGTGTCAGCCTGAATCCTGCAAGGACTCCAAGAACCCTGAAGCATCTCCAGCCTTAACGAAATTACTGAGACTCTTGGAGTGAAACCTTCACCCCCCTGCACACAGCGGGCACCAATCCCATGAAGTCCGGTTTGTCGACTTGCTGCTCCCCTCAGACTTCGATGCAGCACCAATGCAAAAAGAGGTACACCTGCACCGGAAGGTCCGAACTGCCTCTCCACCAAGGTTGGAGACACCATAACCTACCGGAGCATACCAATACCCGGTGTACCAGACCCGAAACTGGTACACCGGGTATTGGTATGAAACCAATACGAAGAGTCCACAATGTACTCTCAAAGCACCACAAGTAAGCACGTATTAAGAGACATTAAGACACGTGAGACCTATTTCCTGAGTGGCCAAGTTATTCCAAGATCACCTCACCTCACCAATATGCCTGCTCCTGACCACAAGGACCTTGAAGATGCATGACACTCAGTTGGCCTGTTTGCTCTGCTCTGCACTCAGCCCCACCGGCCCCAGCACTGGCCAACCAGCTCTGCTCCTGTGGTCTGCAGGCCCTTGCAATCTCCTCCCTCTAAGGAGACCTTCCCTGGACTTACCTGTAAGCCCATGTGCAGGTAATTTCCAAATGGCCTCTCTTCGTCTTTGCATCCCAGATTCCAAGACCCTCATCACTCTCCTCACACCCGATCCAGAATGCTACCAAACATCTCCCACTGGAACTTTGGACCTGGCCCAACCTCAACCTAAAACGAGAAGGTGAACTTTGTGAAACCATTGCCTTATGTTATATACAATTTCTATTTTGTTTCCATTGATTCCTATGGTGTGTAATTTTGCACAAATATGATACATTTTACGTACTCTTTAAAAATCGTAACTCAAAAAGTGCTTACCATAGAAGTGTTCTTGGTCCCTAAAAAAATACATAAAAATAGTCTTTATTATTTACAAATTGGTCTCAGATTTATTTTAGAATGTGTGCCTCATTTATTGCCTCTGTTTATGACAGCAAATGCTTAGCGATACCATCTGATAAGCCTAACAGCGTGCCGCTACACCCACAAAAAGAGCATTCGAATTATCCACTTTTACCTCTGCATACCTATTGGGCAATCACTGGACTCTCTACACAGTGTACTTCATTTTAGTGCACTATATAGAGAGCCTGCTTACTGTATATCTGTAGTATATCTTTTAAAGATTAAAAAACTTTAATATTTTCTCCATACTTCCCCATAGGGAAATCACCACCTCAGTGGCAGAGATCTCCAGCTACAAGTTAAACGTTACTACCAGTAACATTGCACTCATACATCCTGTTGTAAGAGGTTCCACCAGGGGTTGGAGACATGCATTTCTGCACTTAGGCATAGATGTACACTTGGAAATGGGGAATAGCAAAAAAGTCAACCTACACCCATAAATGCTGAAAAGCAAAAAAAGTGTACCTAGGTGTAGTAGTAACTATTCATGTGAACACATGTATGTGTATTTACCTTTGTGATTTGGGTCTTATGGTCTCTCAATAATCCCCCCACCTCCCTCATCAATTGATGTACTTTGCTTATCATTAGTACTGAAAAAACAGACATTTTGTATCACAAAAAGAAACTGTGCACAGAGCAATTCAAAGAAACTTAGATACACTAAAACGAGTGAACTTTACAGCAGGATACAACATAAATCACCGATGTGGTATAAATAGCTACTGTGTATGTTTATTCCATTATTACTTCCTAAGCCTGTATACAGCATGTAAGCCTTGTTTGCATATATTATTATCACTTTGTTCAGCTGCATGACATAATTTGTTAGGGTAAGCGGAAATAAATATTTTCCACAGTTTTTCCCACTGATATGCAAAACTTTCCACAGCACAGCCAATGTTGTGACTAAATTCAAAGGAATGTATGACACAATCTCAACAGTAGCATTTAACATTCTATTTGTTCCAAGCAGGATCCCCTCGAAAATTAACCTTTTGGGTACATAATTTTTTTCTATTTCTGACATCTCAAAATCGGTTATTTTGAAATAGAGAAGTTTGAAAAACAACTGCATACATGTTTCTTAAAATGCATGCACACACATTCCAGACTTGTTGATGTGTAATTAGGTGAACTATTGGGTAAACTCTTTTGACTCTGCCAAAATATATGTATAACAGACTGCTTTTGGGATGACACTACAAGAGGCTTCAAATACGTTTCCATAGATCAAGTCTGCTTTTAGTTGTTGAATTATTTAGAAACAATTAAAGACTTCACTGTTAATAATAACATGTCTGAAGTTGTTCCTTTAGAATGATGGAGTGAGTAAGGGAGCAAAAAGAACAACTGATGGACAGAATGCAGAACGATGTCATACATTCGCCCCAGTACAGAGATCTGGGCCTAAATCCATTGTTTTGTTGCTCACCATGCCATTCCAGTTTGGACCCAGCCATATGCAAATCAGTCTTGACCCTGCGCCCAATAGGAACAGTATAAGCTCGTACTGCCAGGCCAGGTCCTCCCTGGCTGAAAACAAGCATCCTAGGACCGGTTTCGGGCTTTCAGCCCTCCCTCATCAGCCAGGATAGCTTGACTCCAATGGCACGGAGAGCATGGGACCCACGTCTGGGCATACCTGTCCCACTCGGAGTGACAAATGTAAAAAGAACAAATGATGGACAGAATGCAGAACAAAGTCATACATTCACCCCAGTAGAGATCTGGGCCTAACGCCATTTTTTGTGCTCACCATGCCATTCCAGTTTAGACCCAGTCATATGCAAATCAGTCTTGACCCTGCGCTCAATGGGAACAGCCCAGCCTGAACTGCCAGGCCAGGTCCTTCCTGTAAGGGAGAAAACATAGGGACTGATTGGCAATGGTAAATATACATGTACACATACATAGATCTGCTTCTACACCTAGACATATCTCTACATTTTATGGCTATTCACCATTCACCAGTAAAGATTTATACATAGGCGTGGACTACCATGTCACCACCCCCTTAAATGAGGAGGTAGAGCTTCCTACAACTGATTATATGAGTGCAAAGTTAATATAAGTGATGTATTGTTTGTTTCAGGTTGATATCTATTAATGGAGTAAACACAAATGTTTTAGGCCAAAACACATTTTTTTAAAGAATCACTGCTCAAGTATTTGTTTCTCTGGTAGACACAGCTGACAATCCATTGAGAAGTGTATGTTAATTTCAAGCAGGATCAACAATGTTAAATTAAAGGACACATCATATTAACATTCTAAAACCAATTTTAAAAAATAGAAACACATTTAATGAGCAAAAAATCATTAATAATCATTACAAGTGGATTAGGGAACTAGATAAATAAGTGTGTAATGTTTAAGGCATAAATGGGCATATGCATCAAAATTCTGTAAAATGAGTCCTTATTTGCGAAAAATAAGGAATCGCAAATAAGGACTCGCATTCCGCGATGCATCAACAGATTCGGTATTTACTACCGAATCGCTAAAAATTGGTAAAATATACCGAAACCACGATAGCGAGAGTCCCAAATAAAGATTAGCAAATACCGAATTAGCAAATACTGAATCGGTATTTGCGATTTCGGTTTTAGCAAATTTGCAAAAAAAGGTCGCGTTGGAAGCAGGTTGATGACATCACAACCAGGAAGTCTTCCAGTCCATGCTTCATTCAGTTCCCTAAGGAGCTCAGGGCAGGAGGCAGAGCACAGGAGCAGAGGAGAGAAACACTGATACCACAAACCAGCAATACCACTGCATTCCAGGATGGAAAAGGATGCATGCCCAGAAAGAGGAAGAGAAAGTTTTCAGACAAAGAACTTGAACTTCTGATCGAGGGGGTGAGCAGCAAACATGACAGGCTCTTTGGCAAGCTGTCACTAAAGGTGCCTGAGGCAGAGAAGCGCATGATCTGGCTGCGCATCAAGGAGAGGGTAAATGCTGTTAGAGTAACGCACCACAGCATAGACGACCTGAAAACGAGGTGTTATGACCTCAGGAGAGGATTGCAGAAAGGGTGAAGGATGCAGCTGGAACAGGAGGGAGACATACTAGCCTTCGTTATCTTGCAGCTTATGGTCTGTAGTCTATATCTAGCAAACCATTTCTTTCAAATTAAGTTCTTCTTCGTTCTTAGAAGCGATGGTTTACCAGTCCGGTTTCTACTTGAATGAAACTACTGACGTCATCAGTTGGCTCTGTTACATAAGGGGCATACATTTTCCTCTCGGTTCACTTCCCTCGCCGCGGGTGGCGAGTTTCTGAGGAGCATTAATGAACAGGGGGGCCATATCCTGCTTTAGAACAATCGGGCCTGTGGTAAGTCGGCAAATGAGCTAGCGATATAATCTCACCAATATCCGTCTTTTATGCAGTCTGATGTCTTCTCTATATACCCTTTGTATATTTGATATAAAGCACCGCCACCTAAACCGGCCTGAACAGGTATTAGTAATATGTAATATGTGAAGATTTTAGTGAATCGAGACTATTATCTAGTTTACGCTGTTGTCGAAAGGAATTCACTTGCATCAATGTAACTATTAAGTGAATAATCATATGGGCCGTTACTTAGTATCGCTCGGACTTGTAGCGAACAAGGCCGCTGGTACACCACAGTCCTTTTGCAGTTTCACACCCATTTACGTTATTGTGGAATAGAGCTTATTTACATCAGTTCAATTATCGAGTGAATAAATCACATGGGCTGTCGCTCGGACCTGCAGTGCACGAGGCCGTTGGCATATAACAGTTTTCTTGTAGCTATATCCAATCATGTCGGTGTTTTTGCAGCTTTTGAGATAATGTCCCTTGTTTAACTATAAACAATACTTACATGAAACTCTAGTGGTCGCTTACGTACTTTATATCTATTTTTTACTTACGTATCCTGCAATTTTCTTTTCTTAAATACCTCTTCCTGGCCCCCGACTTCCGTATTGGAACCCTAGTTTAAGGTATATGTCATTTTAATATAAACTATAGTGCACCTCCATACTAGAATACAGGTGAACCATATTTTGTCCTTTATTCCCCAAGTTACAGATTGAGAGTCCATCTTGATACCTTCATCCGAAGTATTGTTTTAACATCAAATTATTTCAAGCATCGCTTACCACCTTAGAACTACCTTCATTTGTTAACTTGGCATCTAATCGAGGTATAAGAATAATTCTTGATATGGGAGTGGAGCAATACTTCATTCTTTGTATGCATTTTTAGGACTTAAAATGATAGTGAACCCATCTTCTTTTTACAGAGCTGTACATTACGTCTTTCTCTTTACATCAATATGTGACTACCTTTTAATATTGGTAAGTAGACGTTATGGAGTATCTATCATCATCTTTTAGAGCCCTGGAACATATCCTAAAATATATGGTGTTCGCTGTTTATGTTTAGTCAGTTTATATTCCCTGACTATCAGTAATAAAAGCTCTCAACTTCACACTGCACAGTCATATATATTGTAGTGGTTATATAACTCTAAACACACAATATTATATACCTTTCCTTTCCATTCTCATCTAATACAGGAACTCAAGTCTCTGACGATTTGCATGTTTTTATGTTTGAATTTACGTCCATCTTGAGCCACTTTTTTCTGTAAGTATTCTAAGCATCCCCGTGTCCATCCACACCTCCCCACAGTCCCCTCTTGTCCCCTCCCCCTTCCCCCCTCCTCCCCCCAAAACCCCCCTTTCCCTCACCCTAACCCCCTTTTTTCCCTTCCCTTCCAATTTCCCCTTTCCCCCTTTCTTTCCCCCCCTTTTTTTCCCCCTCCCCCCTTCCCAAACCCCCCCGCACCTCACTTCCTTTTTTACCATTATCCATTGTGGAGTATCGGGTGGTGTCAATGTGCCCTCTACCGGACACATAAAATGTTTAGTATTTAGACATCATATATTAGATGATATAAACAATGGATTCTATAGAAATATATGAGTTACAGTAATACATCTTACGTGAAATGTTTACTTATGGACATGCCGTTGACAATGCCAACGTGAAATGATAGAGAAGGAGCATTATGTTTGTACATATATAGAGACTGCACTGATATGAAAATGAATATGTAATGTATCTTTTTTTTATTTTATATTATGTAATTTCAGGAATATTCTGAGTTTGTTGGAAATGTATATGTGTAGTATCACACGTCTATTGTATATATCACTAGTTAGAATTATGAATCACGAATATAAGGAATTAATAGAGAGATATATATTAGCCCACAATAATTATGCTTACTCACTGTTAGTCTGAATGTAAATATATGTCTTTTTTAAATTATAGTGCCAAAGACGGGTCACCTGATGAAGGCTTCCAAACCCGAAACGCGCGTAGTGTGTCACCCACCGCTTTGCCTGTGTGCTACCTACCACGTTGCCTCCATTACTCCTTGTCGCATGTTCGTCTATGTGTTGGCTATGTGAATTTTAGATTTGTTTGTCAACACTATGTGAATTATCAATTTGATAATCAAATACTTTGAAATGTGTCTATGAAATGTGTATTCATTTTCTCTAAAATGTTAATATATTTAAGATAAAAATATAAAGGAAAAAAATGTGTATGAAAAATATATATATGTGATAAATAAAATAAAACAGAATACATCTAAATATCTGGTGATTCAGTACTAGAGTTAGTGGGCTAACAAAATAGTAGTATTTATCTATTAATTTTTCTGGTTTTCCACTAGTTATAGACCTTTTCAAAAAACAGGAGGGGGGATATCCAGTGTCACACCCAACACAGCCCTGGAGGACCTCGTTGAGGGTACCATTGAGCCCGAGGCAGTCGTGGGCGTCACCCAATTGGACACTTCCAGCGCTGCGGCAGGAGACCAAGGTAAGATGTATGCCAGTGCAGATAAACAGCGTGTAGGCTACCCCTGCCCATCCCCCCAGAGCAATCACAGTTCACAGGTAGCAGTGCCTAACGCATTTACCCTCACCAAAGTGTTGCATCATGCGAGTTGTAGTCATGTCATCCAAGTGTGCATGTATGATCCCCAATGTTAATGAAATGAGGCCAGCAGCACAGGGTCAATAGTCTGTCCAAATATGTCATTTATGTAGTTAAAAGTATGCAAAACATATACATTTAGACAAAATAATAACAATGCACTGTTTCACACACAGATGCATCACCCCTGGACTCCGATGACAGCGGACACCTCATAATCTCAGACACCCCGGCCGGGACCGATGCAGAGATTCTGCAGGGACAGTTGGGAAGGGTGCAGGGCTGACCCAAGAGGGTCATGGTCCTGGAGTAATGAAAATTACCCATATGTAACGGTGCCATTGCCCATTCAGCCATCTTCTTTATCCCAGGAAGGCACAAAGTAAGTGTGAGATATTCGTCTATAAACCCCACCATTGTCAGAAGGATAACCCTGATCTCACTGTACAGAACTGGAGGCAGCAGGTCTGTGGACCACGAACCAAACAACCACCCAAAGAGAGGCCTGGTGACCCACATGACTAATGAGGAATCATTCTGATCCTCAATTAACCTGCATAGGCATATCAGGCAGAACTCTTAGTGCCAAAGAAGGATAGCATAGGCAGGCCAGGCAAATCAATAGGCATATGATTTCACAGCTGAGTAGGAAAGCAACAAAACAAAAAAGGTAAGCAAGATGGAGGGAAGCCGAGCAAACCATGTAAGAACACATCCAAAGCAAACAAAGAGCTTATCAGAAGACACAGTGGTCTGCTAGATCACCCCCCACCCCGAGTGCCCTGAGCCAGACCCTCATTAACATGATTCAAGGGATGTCAGAAGGTCTTGCTTTCCCAAGCACACATGCAGCCAACCCTCACCTGACAGGCATGTAGTCCTTAAACAATAAAGCAATACTCAAGACTCACAGTCGCCACACATGGGTGTTAAGAGCCCAAAACCTTTTCCAGAAGTGTACAGGACATATAAAACCCTGTAGCAGACAAGCATGATGCCCCTAAACAGTCAAAGCAACTCAATAGGGAACATCATGGAGATCACACAGACGGATTCCACTGGAACACTTTCACAAAAAGCCTAGAGGCCAAAAATGGCTGTCACAAGTGACCACTATAAAAATAACTGGTAAAATAAAAGAACAAAGGGACAAGTCATAAAAAACACATGGTAAAAATGTAAGGAATCAACATCCCAGCCTCAGTTGTTCAGCAACTGAGGGAAATAAGAACCCAATGACACCAAGTTCTTTTCAGAAACCCTGCAAGCCCAAGCATCCACTAAGCCATAATCGATTAATTACAAAATACACACGTTCAAGAAATCAAAACATATAGGACACTGATAGCTTTAGCGAGTTGACCAAGATGGCCTACTTCAAAGAGCTGTAAAGCACTGAATGCCAAGTATACTTCTTGGTTGTCAGAGGAAAAGGTAGCTCTTTCCAGTAACCAAAGAGCCACCCTGTACTTAATATTAGAGATGAAATGTGTTAAGTTTGTCCTTAAGCAGATCCCAGTAGTACTATGTAACACAATCTTAAATGTCTTTGCGTGTCAACGCCAGATTGCTTTTGGTGAATAACAGTACATGATGGATGGCGTTCCTTCTTATCTGCACAGGCACCCATACTTGTGAACTATGACTTTACTTCAGTACTGGATGGAAAAGCCTTTCAAACTTTGAGGAAAAATAAATTATTGATTTTGATGTTATCAGTGGTGTTATTAAGTTGGGTGAGTGAGGTTCCTGAGATTTTTAAATAAACGAGAATAAGAGGTTGCAGTGCTGTTAGAAGCGGCAATGCATATTCTATCCATACAGCATTTCATCCAATAGGGAATTTGATGATTCCCAATAAATTACCACTATGCAATTGTGCATGTGGATCCTAATGGCATGTATGGAAACCTGGGAGGGAGAAGCACTATGGGCTGGGTATCCACAATACACTGGAAGAAAATACCCAGGGAATAAGTATGGTTGATGATAGAGAAACATTCCACTGCATGCAGCACAAAAAGGCTACATTATCTCAACTCTTAATGGGACTGCAGCTTAGCCCACCATAGCGCAATATACGCAGATCCTACAAACAATACTAGAGTGGTTGTGGTGTGTGGACTGACAGCACACATATAGTGAGTGTGCTCTCTGCTACCACCAGCAACAGAGGACATATGTATTGCACAAATATGAATTTAGAGTTGAAATGTAAAAGTGTCATTAAAATTGTTTTAAGCCTGGGTTATATTTAATTTACACAGATGTAATGTAATTTTGACATTATGGATGTGACGCATAATGCTTGAGACTATACTTAGACCACGCTGTGTAAAAAACATATAGTTCAGGTGACAGTTCTAACACAGAAGCATGGGAACAATACTAAAGAGTCTTTTCTGAACACAGTTGTTTTTAACAAGGGCCACACTCAAAATAAATTTTGAGTTAACATTTTACCCAGGTGGACCATTCTGGTAATTTTGTTAATGTGGCATGCATAATTTTTGCACGTTTTTGTTCACAGCAAAAAATGCTATTTACAGCGAGCCTACTGTAAATACAGTAGCAACTTCTTCCAGTCCTGCTTATTCTATGTTCAAACATTAGTCATTTTGGATTTATATTCTTGAGGGAAATCATCACTCATTATTGGCTTGCAAACTCTCTTGCTTCATCCACGCATTGATTTCTGTTTTCTTTCTCTATAATTCTTTTGTTTTTAAATTAAGTAAGTTCATTACAGTACTTTGCAAAAAAATGTGTTGTTTGAGGGAAGGCAAGCATCACTATTTGTATACCTTTTGTTGATTTTTTTAATTTAGTTTGTTACCTGCCTGAGTTTGGAGTAATGGGATAGAGGCTTTGTTTTATTGAGCAGCTGAAGCAAAACAAAAGTACAGAATCCTTGTTTCAATAGCTCACTGTTTATTACACTTCAGGACAGTAGCAACCCATAATAATAAAATGAATGGTAGATGGGGAAGTGATGAGGGGGAGAAAAAAAGAGAAAATAACCACAGCACCAGCAGTACATCCAAAAGACAGAAAGAAGAGTTCATCCCTTAAACACCTCAAAAACAAGCGTGGACAAATCATGTTAGGCATGTAATATCGGTCACTTTTAGTCAGAATGGCAGGACTCTTCCATTCAGGATACGGGCTAACTCTGCATCACCAGCCAAAAAGTCATAGACTGGTTGGATTTGCATGAATCTTGGATTGTGTCTACTCCTTCATTCAATAGCTGTCTGGTTATTACAGTAGCTCTGCAATGTTCATACCACGGCATTCCTTATTGATATGCTGTGTATCTTGGCATTTCATTTGAATTATGTGGCTTAGGTCAAGATAGATTACCATCTTGTACCCTTGATATGAAACCATCTCTTATTTTAGCCACAGAGTGAGTCAAAAAAGCTCTCTGTAAAGCAAAATATTGCTTTGAGACCGTAATGTGAGGCCCTCTCTCGAACATTCAAAGGAGTAGTGGATCTGCAACCTTTCAGCTAGATCACTCTGTACCACTTCTAACTTTACAAAGCAATGGATGAGAATCTCTGGAGAGGCTGGAAACTTTGTAAATGTACCTGTGAGGCCCTTGCCAATATTTCCAGGCTCTCAATGTCACCCTCCATTATTTTTACAGCCACTATCAATTGTCCCTTGAAGACATTGTGTTGATGCCCCTCATTGATAGTTCTAAGCAACAGTCTGAAATAGCCCCATCTTCTCAACATCAGTGATCTGGGTTTGCATCACCCAGCACCTCGGGCTAGGTTCACTAGGTAGGTATCTGCTGTGGAACATCTTGATATTCATATTCCCTACTTCAGCACTTCAATCTTTCAGTAAGAGAACCTTTCAAATTTGAGTGACTTATATTTTTACATTCTTGGATGAGACCATCACAGTAAACTGTCAACAGGGGATTCAGTTGCAGTACACTTCAAGTGTAGAGGGTGAAAAATACTCATTGTTGACTCCCCCTGCAACCTCAACTCTAGTGATTCCTGTCTGTTTGTGCTCCTTGCTCCCTCAGCTGACTTTGATAGAGTTAATCACTGCATTCTGAACATCCTAAAAGACCAATTGAGCATTGAGGGAATAATCCTTGACGGCTCACATCCTATCTGATGAGCTAGTTGCAAGTGGTGAAAATTGGGTGTTCTTTCCCTAACAATGTTAACATGAGGTTCCACAAAATTAAATCCTCTCGCCATTTCTGTTCAATTTATATCTAAACCCACTCTGTGAGTTACTCAGTGGTTCAGGGATTATTTAAATCCTATAGTCTGATGACACCCATATCTATAAGTTTATCGATGCTCTCATCACTGGACGATGACCAGGAGTGTTCAGGCTACAACTAAGACTTTTGGGGGTATCAGATGGTTAGTCCAGACCAAAACATAAAATCAGTCCCGGTGCTGGTTCTCTACACACTGGAGTATGGGAAATTGTTTCCCTCCAGACTTCTAAAAGCTCATGTGTCGTCCATCAACGCTGTTCTACAAGTGGCAACTCTCTTTGTTACAGGCCAAATAAATTAGACCATATCTCTCCAATCCTGCTAACCCTGCAATGTCCCCCCAATGAGCTCACTTCAAAATGTGTTATCTTACATAGAAAGCTTCCGTGACTCTCCTCCCACCAACATCTCTGAAAAACTGAAGATCTCTGGTGCTCAATGGGGGCTTGAGAAACTCAGAATCTCTTCTTCTGGAGTCTCCTACATTCAAGCATGAACATTACATGAATCAATCCTTCTCTGGAAATGCAACAAGAAAATGGAACTCCCTGCCTAGAGCCCTCTGCAACACCCTCTGTCTTGCCACCTTTGAAAAGGAACTTATAACCCTTCTGTTTGAAAGACACTTTGGATACTGTTATTATCACCTAGTTCCATAAGAGCTTCTTTGTCCCGTTCCCCATCTGATTTTATTGGTCTGTTACAGTTTTTTGCTTGGATCTGCTCTGCTTGTCGGAGCCTTTTTCTTTGCCAAGCTTTCCAATGCCCTTGGGCTCTGTAACTCTGTTATTGCTTTGTTTATATAAACATTTTTGATGATTGGTCGATCCTTTTGTCTTGTAAAGCACTCTAATCCCCCTGAGTCATGTTCGCATTATATAAAACTACAATTAAATAAATAAATGGTACTGTGGCAGTGCTGATAAACTATTAACCAGACTTCATTTTAACAAACAAATGTGACTTAAATGAAGTCAGCCACTCGAGGATTGAGGAAAAATTCCACATTGCACTTTTCTGAGCTGTTGTTACATTGTTCATCAACTCCATTATTTTCTGTTCCTGAGGTCGGTAGCGTAGGGTAAAATAGGTCAGTAACATGTATCAAAGGGTATATTCCTCTAAAATGAGTGTAAGTGCTGACTCGTATTCTAGAAGAGGAAGCAACAGCTGAATGGGGATGTTCTCTTACAGAAAACATCAGTGTGACATAATTAAACTTTACTGATTCGGAGGCTTGCCTTCCACTAATATGATCACTTCAGAAAGTGCTACTTTTGTGTTATTAGAAGACTTTTCTATATGTGATGGATTCATGTTCATCAGTGTTGTGTCATCCTTTTTTTTTATTAAATCAGTTGTTTAGAAATTGCAGTCCAGATTTACCTTTTGCATCACTTTTGTAGTGCAGTCCGACCGAAAATCATTTTTGACGTTTACTAGCACTGCCTTGCTTTACTTTGCATCAGGTAGGAGTTGAATGGTGGAGCGTGAGTATTTCCATGCATCGAATTATGTATTTCGACATACAAAAAGATTTTGAAAGACTTGCAAACCTGGGTTTGTACCAAAATAGAGCTCTTACCAAACAGAGGTGTAACATAAAGAAATATCTTTGTTTTACCCACTTTCCCCTCTTTTCTTCCTCTTTCCATTCTGCAGCATACTTGGAGAGAGGAATAAGCCTTTTGAACAGGGTCAATCAATCACTTGTTTGTAAAGCACAGCTACTCACCCCATAGGGTCTCAAGGCGCTGGGGCTGAGGATGGACGGAGAGCACCTCTGGAAAGTTACGGTACCTCGTCAAACAGCCAGGTCTTTAGGCCCTTGAGGAACTTGGTGAGTGAAGGCGTCTGTCGGAGGTGGAGAGGGAGGGGTTCCTTTCCTTGGCCATGAGGTATGAGAAGGGGATCACTGACATAATATCGAGGGACATAATATCGACTACCTAAAATATCGGCGACAAAATATCGACAGACAGAAAATCGACTTTGTATCCACAAACAGGTAAGTACAGAAATATCGAGTAAAAAATATCGTTTACTAAAATATAGTTTGTAAAAATATCGACTTGAGTGAAAACAATGTTAAATTAAATTAATATTAAAAATTATTTACTAAAATATCTTTATAAATACTTAAATTAACTTATAATAATTAAATAATTAATTAAAGTTATAAAAACATTTTTTACAATTATATTTGTTAAAACATATATATATAGTAACATAATATAATTAAAACAATAACCAATAATATTACCGTAGGATAGCGGAAGTGTAAAATTACTATTCCCACTCCAAAGAGTGCAACAGTAGATAAGGCGTTGGATAGCGTAGGGGTAAAAATTACTATTCCCACTCCAGAGAGTGCAACAGTAGGGAAAGGGTTGGATAGTGTAGGGGTTAAAATTACTATTCCCACTCCAGAGAGTGCAACAGTAGGGAAAGTGTTGGATAGCGTAGGGGTAAAAATTACTATTTCCACTCCAGAGAGTGCAACAGTAGGGAAAGCGTTGGATAGCGTAGGTGTAAAACTTACTATTCCCACTCCAGAGAATGCAACAGTAGGGAAAGCGTTGGATAGCGTAGGGGTAAAAATTACTATTCCCACTCCAGAGAGTGCAACAGTAGGGAAAACGTTGGATAGCGTAGGGGTTAAAATTACTATTCCCACTCCAGAGAGTGCAACAGTAGGGAAAGCGTTGATTAGCGTAGGGGTAAAAATTACTATTCCCACTCCAGACAGTGCAACAGTAGTGAAAGCGTTGGATAGCGTAGAGGTAAAAATGACTATTCCCACTCCAGAGAAT
The DNA here is from genome assembly GCF_964263255.1 of Lissotriton vulgaris. Lineage (NCBI taxonomy): Eukaryota > Metazoa > Chordata > Amphibia > Caudata > Salamandridae > Lissotriton > Lissotriton vulgaris. The sequence continues at coordinate 507,856,955 of NC_141694.1, forward strand.
GCAACAGTAGGTAAAGCGTTGGATAGCATAGGGGTAAAAATTACTATTCCCACTCCAAAGAGTGCAACAGTAGGAAAAGGGTTGGATAGCGTAGGGGTAAAAATTACTATTCCCACTCCAGAGAGTGCAACAGTAGGGAAAGCGTTGGATAGCGTAGGGGTAAAAATTAATATTCCCACTCCAGAGAGTGCAACAGTAGGGAAAGCGTTGGATAGCGTAGGGGTAAAAATTACTATTCCCACTCCAATGAGTGCAACAGTAGGGAAAAGGTTGGATAGCGTAGGGGTAAAAATTACTATTCCCACTCCGGAGAGTGCAACAGTAGGGAAAGCGTTGGATAGCGTAGGGGTAAAAATTACTATTCCCACTCCAAAGAGTGCAGCAAATACCAATAAGTAAATCTACATATTTAATTAATTATAAATAAATTACTTCCCACCCTACTCCTCTATAAACCCACAACCCGCCACAAAAATAAAAATATTTAAATTAACATAATTATCAATTAAATAAAATTAATTGGCAATTAAAATGTAATAAATTACAAAATAAAAATTAATTAACAATTAATTATAAACAAATACCAATAAATAAATGTACATATTTAATTATTTATAATTAAATTACTTCCCACCCTATTCCCCCATAAACCCACAACCCGCTACAAAATTACATTAATTAAATTAACATAATTATCAATTAATCAATTAAATAACATTAATTGGCAATTAAATTGTAATTAATTACAAAATAAAAATTATTGAACAATTAATTATAAACAAATACCAATAAATAAATTTACATATTTAATTAATTATAATTAAATTGCTTCCCACCCTATTCCCCTATAAACCCACAACCCGCTACAGAATTAAATTATGCAAAATTTAAATAACATGAAATTCGTTAATTAAAATACATTATAACATAAATAAACGGGGGGCGTGGCTTAGCGCCCGATGGAGATGGCGGTGCCGACCTGAGCGCTCCGCTGCGGCTGGGGTGAACAAGCGGACCACGTCGGTTATTGCCTCGCCGAGTAAAGGATTCGGCCGGCGGAGTATTTCCCGACCACAATGCGACCTCTCGCATGATCTTCTGTGCTTCTCTTCAGCCTTTTCCAGGTGACGCTGCAAGCGCCGCGGCTCTGTAACGGCCGCGGCCGCCATCTTAGGTGAACCCTCCCTCACGCAGCGTTCCTCACACTGGCATAGTCGGCGCTTCCAGCAACCCCGTTCCGATGCTTGGCAACACCCTCCTCCCTCATGGTGGGTCACATTTTGCAATTTATTGACTGCTCTTTACTTCAAAACGGCCAGTGCTCTTTTATAGTGATATTTTAAAGTGACATTTCTCTTCACTTTTTTTCCTACGTGCAAAAGTGGCCGTTTTTATGCCTTGGTGTCTTCAAGCTCCCTCAATATAACGCAATAGCGCCTACTCTGCTCTACTTATGTCAAATAATTGTGTTTAGCCTATATTGAAAGACTATCTTATCCTTACTTTCTACATTAGCAGTAAACCTGCATTCTTTCCCTCAACAATGTATGTCACAGGATCTCACTAATTATTACTGACTGGAAGACTGCATCCTTATGTAGGTGATTTCCTTTTTCCTGATTTTGGCAGTCCCTCCTCTTCGTTCCTGTCAAGGCACTCCTTGTTCTTTATGCGCGTCGTGACTTCATCATTTCAACTTTTCAATCCATTACTGTTGTTGGCCTTCGCCTTTTTCTCATATTGGTGACTGCTTTTACTGGATGATAAAGGTTCTCCTCTATTTTTTGTCACTTGAGGTTGCTTTCGGTGTCGTTTCTTATCCTGATGGGCAAACTCATCACGAACTGCGCCGACAAAACCTCAAAGAGCGCCTTCATCAAAAATTCTAAGGTTTTCTCAGCATTGGCCCAACTAGAATCTTCTCAGGAACTTCCTGCTCCTATGTCGAAGTCAGCCGTGGATCCCCTTCCTCAATCCAATGGGAAGAATACAATTAAGCAGCTAAAAAAATATCCCCCCTCACCAACTGCCTCTGCTTCGGCTCCGTCTGCCTCTTTTGACTTGTTATTGGAAGAGATTAGGGCACTCCGCCCTTTCATGGAAGAAACTAATGCTAAATTACAGGTCTTAACCGATAACTGGGCTCAAATGGAGGCGAGGGTTACATCTGTGGAGCATACTGTATCCTCACTTCAGGAATCCTCTGCTAAAACTGTCCAGATGCACTCTCAGATTTCTTCTCTTCAAAGGCAGGTTGAAGACCTTGAGAACAGGAATAGACGCAACAATTTGCGAATCTACGACCTTGCGGAGGGCTGCGAGGGGAGTGATCCTATAGCTTTCTTCAAGTCCTTCCTTCCTAAACTTTTGCATCTTCCGGAGGACACTGTACTCAACATACAAAGGGCTCACAGGCTTGGTCGAGCCCCTGCATCTACTTCTCCTTCAGTAAAGCCCAGAGGTGTCATCATGTATTTCCTACAATACACTGACCTTTTGAAGGTTCTCTCAGCAGCTAGAGCCGCTCCTCATCTCACTTGGTCTGGATCCACCTTGCTTTTTGCACAAGATTATGCTAGAGCTACGGCCAATCGTCGCAAAGCCTTTTTGGATACGAGACCTGCACTTCGTTCTATTGGTGCCCGCTATGGTCTTTTCCATCCTTGTCTCTTTCGGGTCACTTATAACAACAAGACGACGACTTACGAGGATCCTGTATGTCTCCAGAGCTTCCTCAACTCCTGCCACGCATCGACCATGGATACTTCTGGTCCCTCTTCGGCATTTCCTCCTTGATTTATATGACTAATGTAACTTTTTTCTATTTGCAGTTCACTGTTATTTACATAGGTTTTTGCACAAGTTTATTGCTCTTGTTATAACTACTTATGCCTTATGTTTTCACTTCCTCTTTTCAGGTTGCTCTTGTTACTCAATATGTTTATTGTCTTTCTCCCCTTTTATATATATTGCCTTTATTGATATGTCCTTCGCGTTGTCTATTTGATTGTACTATTTTATTTCCTCCCCTAATGATTTCCTTCTATTTTCACAGATGATCCCCAGTGCTTCATGTTTCCCCAGCCGGGTGGTTCGCTTGCCCTGACCGCCTTGTCTCCTCCAGTTGGTTCTATCCCCCCTGTTTCACACATCTGGTTGCCCTTCCTTTTTGTTTTCCCTCATCTCCCCTACCCGTAAGTACATTTCCTTTCATTATTGACATGTTCATCTTTGACTCTATCCTCAATTCTTCTTTCCTTTTACCCTCTCTTCCCTTTCTCTTCTCTGAGGTGTCATTTTTACTTTTCCTCTTTCAAATTCTTTTCATCCAACTGTTCTTTAATATATCATCTTTATTACTTCTTCGCCTCTCCTTCTCCTATATCTTTTGTACTTTGCTTGTTAGCCCTTATTGTAGCAGTCTTCCCTCTTTCATGTTTTTTTAATGTCAGTACGTATTGTTTCATGGAACGTTAAAGGTCTGAACTCTCCTATTAAGAGACAGCAAATTCTTTCTCACCTTGCTAAATTGAATGTGGATTTCGCTTTTTTGCAAGAAACTCATTTAACTGAAGCAGAATCTGTAAAGCTTAGAAGAGGTTGGGTGGGAGAGGTACATTTTGCTCCTGGAGATGGCAAACGAAATGGAGTTGCTATTCTTATTCGTAAGTCTCTCACTTATTCTGTTTTAGAAATTGACTTCGACTCTGATGGTAGATGGTCATTTGTCAAGCTTTCCTTGAGGGGTGTTCCACTCTCCCTTCTCCACATTTATGCTCCCACAGGTGGTTATCCGAGTTTTTGGCATGAGTTGGCTACTCGCCTCACCAGTCTCATAGATGATCACTTTATCTTAGCGGGAGACTGTAATTTACCTCTCGACCCTTTTCTAGACCAGAATTCCAAGACCTCTTTTGTCCCGAACCAGCCTCACAAACTTTTCACACATGCTATTTCACAGCATAAACTCATCGACGCCTGGCGCTTATGTAATCCAACAACCAGAGAATACACTTTTTATTCACCCTCTCACCATTCCCAGTCGCATATTGACTATATTTTTGTATCCCATCACCTTGCACAATCCCTCACTCATGCTGAAATTGGCCCCATTCTTTTGTCTGACCATGCTCCTGTCCATATTGATATTGATATCCTACCCAAGGTTACGGGGCCAAAGAGGTGGCGTTTTAACAACTCCCTACTCCTAGATCCTAAATTTACTACCTCTTTTATTGACTTTTTTAATTAATACTTTCTTTTTAATGATACTCCCTCCATTCCTACCCACACAATTTGGGATGCTTTCAAAGCCACGGCTAGAGATTTCATCATCCGCTTTGTGTCTGCAAAATGAAAAGATGCACGTAAGCATAACAGTGACCTCCTACGCAAAATCAAGAGTTTGGAGCACTCCTACTATACCTCTCATTCCAAGGAAAGCTTGACAGCACTCATAGATGCTAAGTTGAAATTTAACAAGAAATCTACAGAGGATGCTTCTCTTTATTTAGTGAAATCTAGCTCCAAATTCTATGGTGGGAAAAATAAAGCGGGCAAAGTCCTTGCTAATTATTTAAAAATTAAACATAACAAGTTAAATATTGAATCTGTATTTGATAATAATGATATTCCCCGACACAAAGATGCTGATATTCTGGATGAATTTTCTCATTTCTATTCAACCCTTTACTCCTCCGAAACTCACCCCACTTCTCAATCTCTTTCTGATTTCTTTTCTACCATTCGCAAACCAGACCATTTCCCTATTGATTTATCCTCTTTGGAATTGGATGTCTCCCAGAAAGAGTTACTCTCTGCTCTCAACTCCCTCAAAAAAGATAAGGCTCCGGGACCTGATGGTTTTACTGTTGAGTTTTATCTCCATTTTTCTTCATTGCTTATCCCCAAACTGCACTCTCTTCTTGACTCCTTTGTAACCTTGGGAGGTTCTTCAGGTACCTTTTCTGATGCCCATATTTGCATTATTCCCAAGGAGGGCGAAGATTCTAGGTATTGCAAGAATTATAGACCAATTTCCCTTGTCAATATTGATTATAAAATCTATGCTAAATCTCTCGCAGCCCGATTAGACTCCTTTTTACCGGATTTACTCGGTCCTGAGAAATCTGGTTTTGTTAAGGGCCGTTTTATCACCGATAAAACTAGGCTTTTATTTAATGTTCTGTCCAATTCTCCACGCTTTTCCGGTTCCCTAGCAGCTATTGCCCTGGACGCAGAAAAAGCATTTGATAGAGTAGAGTGGACCTATCTTTTTTCTGCCCTTAAATGGTTTGGCTTTGGTCCCAAATTTATGTCCCTAATTTCCTTTCTTTACTCCAATCCTAGAGCAGCGGTTTGTGCAAATGGTCTGGTTTCCCCCTTCTTTAACCTGGGCAGAGGTGTCCGACAAGGCTGTCCACTGTCTCCTTTCCTCTTTAACTTGGCTTTGGAACCCTTTCTTTCCAGACTTAGACAAAACCCTGACATTCACGGCTTCCACTTTTCACAATCTCATATTAAGCTTGCTGCCTACGCCGATGATATTCTGCTCTTTATTTCTAACCCTACTGTTTCTATCCCCACCTTTCTTTCTGAAGTTCATGATTACTCGCTGATTTCTGGATACAAATTGAACAATGACAAATGCGAAATTTTGCCCCTCACTAAATTCACTTTCAAACCTGATTTTGCTGCATCCAATTTTACCTGGAACTCCTCTCATATCAAATATTTAGGTTTACATGTTACTCCTTCCATTACAGATACGGTTTCACTTTGCCTTAGTAAATGTATTCAGAAATTAACTGATCTTACTACCAAATGGCACCCACTCTATCTCTCCTGGTGGGGACGCCTTGATACTATTAAGATGATGTTATCCCCTATTGTTCTGTATACCATCTCCAATATCCCTGTCTCTATTCCCATGAAATTCTTTAGTAAAATTCACTCTATTCTTGCTTCTTTTCTCTGGTCCGGCAAAAAACCCCGAATGTCTCTTTTCCGATTAACGCGCCCTAAATCAGAAGGAGGTGTCAATTTCCCTGACTTTCCTACCTATCATAAAGCTTTTCTTTTACGCCAAGCCTCCTTTTGGTTACGGGACCCCGAAGAACTTTGTCCTCTTTGGGTTACTGTTGAACGTCTTTCTCTTTCACCTTTTACCTTTGCTGAATTTCTAGCTTTTTCTCGCAAGCCACAGATACCATCCATTCCCATACATAAATACACAACCAAGTTACTTCTAGCCTCTTCCCCACCCGTCCCTTCCTCTGTTGCTGATTTCTTCTCCTCTACTATTTGGCATAATACCAATATCCTTATTAATGGCAAACCTTTCTATTGGAAAACCAGGCGACAGAAAGGTTTGATTTGGGTTTCTCAACTTTTCTCTCAATCCACATTTCTGTCTTTTACCTTGTTGCACCTCTCTTTTGATTTACCTGCTTCCATCGCTCGTAAATATCTCCTATTGAAAGAAGCAATCTTGCCTCTTTATAACCAGATTCTGCATTCCCATAATCTCTCTTCAGCTCCTACTCCTACCTCCCTACTCCACTCTTTCCTGACTACCCATTCCAAGGCTTCCCTTATTTATGCATTTTTGCGCTCCAAATCTCTTCCTCGCCCAAAATCTAAAGTAGAGGAGCAATGGGAAAGCGACTTTGCTACTTCTTGGTCCACTTCACTCTGGGACAAGCTCTGGGTAAAACTTCGTAAATCCTCCAGAGCCGCTAATCTCACTCAAACTTTATTTTTCATTTATAGAAGACTCCTTTTTACACCACATCTGCTTCATAGCAGATTTTCTTCTGTCCCTGACCTCTGTTGGTCTTGCTCCACTCCTAATGCTACTTTGTTTCACATGCTCTTCTCCTGCACTATTATTCAGGACTTCTGGAAACGAATTTGGTCCCAAATTAACGATATCTTTCACACCCAAATCCCTTTTACTTTTATTCATATTTTTCTTGGCAGTCTCTCTCCGTGCTGGGACCGGGTTACTTTTGATATACGAATTATTGATTTACTGATAGCGGTTGCATTCCAACAAATAACTGCTAATTGGAAAGATTTACGAAGATATCGATTAAAGCATGGTGGTATAATGTTTGTCACAACCATAGGTTGGACACTGCCTTTGTTTTCCCTCCTCAATTAGCAATGAAACACACTGTTTTATGGCTCCCTATAACAGTATACCTTGATGCCTCTGCTAAAAAATCATTTCATTTGTTACCACATCAACAAGAAGTTCCCAAACCTCCTTGACCTTCTCGTTCCTAAGTGTTTGCATGTATAACAGATTTACTATTGTTTTCCTCTTTTTTTTCTCAATATCTGCTTTCATCGGATTTTCACTTGATGTACATATTCATTGTATTTTTTTTTTCTTTTATTATATGACTATGTATGCAAAGATTCTCCAGCTTATTCTGCTCCTCTTATGTATCATTTGTCTTATTGTATTGACACCTCTTTACTTTCAATAAATTTTATTCTGAACTTAAAAATAACATAAATAAACACTTTTAACACATAAAATACACTATAAAAAGTTTGATATTATTAAATGTTCGATATTTTTAATAATCTATATTATGTACCTCGATATTTTGACCATCTATATTTTAAATTTCGATATTACATTACTCACCTTCAAAACGATATTTTTGATGTCTATATTCTGTCCATACGATATTATGTCCAGCCTATATTTTGAACTCTATATTATGTCCATTGGATATTTTGTAGTCAATATTTTGTCTTTTTACCATGAGAAGGAGGATGGTGTCACTTGCTACACACAAAAAACCTTGCACGTAACGCAGGCACAATGGTTTGCACTTTTATGTGCTCAGGTTTACAAAAGAACAATTAAAGACAGTTTTACGAAATGTCATTGCTATGCATAGATGTCTAAGGTGGTGAATGCCTGCAGCCATTTCTGAAAGAAAATCAGTTTTCAGGGGTACTCTTTATAAACGATGGTTACATGAGCCTTTAAAAAAAATACCATTATTGTTGCATATATACTTTTATATAGTAAGCCACTAATCATGATAAAAGTAAATGAATCATTAACATTTTTGTTGATTAATCTCAGAAAAGACTCCAGACTGGCACTTAAGAAAGGCAAAATCAGTATTACAGTTCACATACCTTATATAGAAATTTAAAAGTGAAAGTTGTATTTATAAAACTGATGAATCATTTTCCGAAACTTATAAAATATTTACTGCAGGAAAATGGCTTACAAGTAAGTGGGAAAATTCCTCATAAGGGAATTTTAAATGTCAGAATATCCAAATGAGCCACATGTCTTAGAAATGTGTATATATTACATCACAGTTAATAAGCCAGATCAGTCTCCTCATGTAAATGTTCAAATCTAGGACTGGGATCCTTTGTTGGAAAATGTTTTTGAAAGCTGTGAGAAATTTTGATTTTCTTATGAAATGAAGACTCAGTTATGAAATAATGTCATGTTTTTGAAACATATGTGATGGTAATATCAATGTAATTTATCAGTGGGTGATACCTCAATTTATGATTGTACTATATATATATATATATACATATATATATATATATACATACCTCCTCTGATGTAGTACAGTAGTGCATCAAACTTTACAGTCGCATCTGGTTGAGATAAACACCACATGTTCAAATTTTATTAGGCACAATTTTGTTCGCAGAACTGCTGTGAGTTCCTGGAATCTCTATCACAAGGCAGAGCAATTCACGGCAATTAAATTAATTGTTTTTTTTATTGGATCTGTTGTCATTTTGTAGTACAGATCTTCACTGTTTGCTGGCTGGCTCATGGAGTAATCAGATTCATACTTAGCCTCTCGGTATGATGTTGATGGATTTGGTGCAGAGTAAGAAATTTAGGGCCTGATTATGATGTCGACCGGACTGCCACCGATGGCCTCTTGGTGGTGGTCCGTCCGACATCTGGTGTCGCGGTCCGACTACCGCATTATGATGCGGGTGTTTGGAGGCAGCGGGAGGAGGGACCAACACTTCCGACAGGCTCAAGGAGCCTATCAGACCATTGGTCAGAGCGTAATACCATACAATAGGGGCGGTGCCTGCTTGAGGACTACAATGACCCTTTACAACAGCCTTTCTATGACTGTCTGACTGCCATACAAAACCAAACATGACTTTATGCATTGAGGCTTTTCAGGGGATGCAACAAAAGCCTCATTGAAAAAAGTCATGTTTAGGACACCTACATGATGGTCTGATCATAATTTGGAGGTCAGGACCGCCATCTACTTGTAGGGCAGTCCTGATCCCTAAATGTTGTGGGTTGAACTATCATCCGACCAGCATCGTAATGAGGGCCTCAGGGCCTTATTACGAGTATGGCGGTTTGACCGCTGTAGGACAGAGTCGCCCCCGCCAGAAGCGCATGGCATAGGCGGTCTAAAGACCATGATATTACCCCGAGTTGACCACCGGGTCTCATTTTGGAGGCGGGGATCATGCAGCGGTAGTGAGTGCTTTTCCCAAATATATTGATGCCTATGTGTCAATTTTGACTGCAGATGTGTTGGATGAACACATATGTATAATATATATGGAAGAATACCATATATCCATTACTGGGGTTCAGCTCATATGTGGACAGTCCTGGCAATGGGTATATGGTAAGAAAAGGATTTACGTTGTACATCGTAGCAAACAGGGTCGTAATCCTCGCTGTGAAGATGCTGCTGTGAAGGGGAACCTGGAGAATGGGATTCTCATTGGAATCTGCCTGGAAGTAGAAGAAAGGGTTAAATACGCACCCCAATTCCTTCATCACCGCTACCTTGAAGCACACGGTTGGACTGCCCCAGTGTGCTCGTGGAACTAGCAACCCGTAATACAGATGGTAGTGTGGCTCCCCTGTACCTCCCTATGGCAGCTGCCTTTCTCCTATTGTAAACTCTTCATTCGGCAGTCTGCTGGCCGTTTGCAGCATTCCAGCGATGGTCTTCCAAAGGCAATCCACCCAACTTGTATTACTGCGGTTGGACCACCAAGTTCTCCACACTCGGACTGCCATCGCTGATACGACGGTTCATGGGACCGCCAAACTCGGAAAAAGGCCCTAATTCTTTAATCATGGTACCAGATATTGTTTATGCTCTGACCATATAGAAAGTATTTCCAATAGTCCAAAATATTAATGCTACATGATGTGACACATCATTTTGTTTCACCACGCAGTAATTCGGCTACAGAAAAAGTTTGTGGTAATTTATGACCAGCAATTAGGGCTATAGCTTGATTGCACTAATTTCTGCTCCAAGTAGAATACAGCAGCAAGTCATGCAAGTAATGGTGTGACTGATGAATTCTTTCTGCTATATTCACCTTATTTGTTTATAATTGGATTCTAGATTAGCAAATATCCTTCTTTAGGTATAAAGGTAAGCTGCCTTAAATCCCAGCATACAAACATGTTAGCATTCGTATAGCAAATGCTCCATCCACCTTGCTACAGTGATATCACCAGTATCTTTTGTACTTTCTTCATATATGGTGTTTTTGACCATGCTCGGGTTCTGAAAAAAGGAATACAAACCTACAAAGAGAGAAAACAATGCATTTTCTCTTCTCAGATTTTAGGAAGTTTACAGAAGCTATGTTACCCTTCCAGGTCCTCTGATACAGAGCATTAGGTTTACGGTTCGGGTGAAAAACAGATCCTCCACTACTGTAAAACATAAAAATACTGCACAAAGTGTAAACATGACTTCTCTTGCTCATTAATGCGAGCAACAGAGAAATGAGTAACATTTTAGAATATGTAATGTTTAATTATGCATACAACTGAGAATCCTATTGTAGTTATAAACTTCTATTTTTCTCTGCCCTAAACCTCTGTCATGCACCTCAATACATTCAATGCTCAATTACCATCATAAAGTACAACAAGGCCTGTGTTGTAAGTAACATTACCAAAGCACAGACAAAGTCTTTTCATGTTGGATTTAGAGGGCAAATGTTATTGAGTTCATAGTTATTTTGCTAGAGAATGGGAAACTCAAGTGCTGTTCAAAGTCAAGACAAAGCAATGAGGGCAGTTGATCTTCAGAGCTAGTCGCTAATCACACTCTTTGCATAATTTTGGTATGCGATCTATGATGCACAAACACCAATCCAGTTTGGCCCAAATGGTAATTGTCAGTTCTGGATAATTTAAAATATTCAGCAGCAGACCTCGCATTATCTGATGACAAACTAAAAGGTTACATTTGGTCTTTTTAAGTAGATTAGCCTTATTGTGGCACATGTAGTCTTTCTCGTGGCAAGGCTGTTAATCCAAATGATTTTGTATCCCTTCAAACATCAGCTTAATTGGCATTGCTAGCAATTGTGGCTAGTGAGACTGATTTGGTGTTGGTTATTACATCCCTTTTTCTGATTTTTTTTTAATAAACTGAAAGTCAAGATGTTGCTTACCCACAGGCTCTTTGTTTCCAGGTAAATCGTGAATGTGTGAAGGACATCCAATGATCCATAAAGTCAAAGGATCATATTTGAAAAATATATATCAACACCAAAGTGGTCAACATTTTTAGATGTCGCCTCCTCATGACTTTTTTTTGGCCATTGAGAATTAATTTCAGAAGATCACAACGACGAGAAGAGACCTAACATAATACAAATGTTTATGCAAATGAATGCATATGTGGATGTGTGTGTGTGCGTGTGTGTGGGTGTGTGTGTGTGTGTGTGTGTGCGTGTGCGTGTGTGTGTGTGTCTGTGTGTGTGTGTGTGATTGTGTGCGTGTTTGTGTGTGTGTGTGAGTGTGTCTGATTTGTCCTACCACTTAAGACTGGTAGGCTGCTGCTTATAGTATCTGTTCTACCAGAAAGGCCTAAATGAAAGAGGCAATCCAACACCTTGCATTCTCTACAATGCCCATAGAAAACTGGAGCTTTAATAAGACAGTCACAATCATAGTAGGGACAATTTGTGCCAAGTTATTTGCCACTGGATTCAAGCTAGCCTGACTGATGACGGCTGATTCGCCAGAAACCGGTCCCAGGATGCTTGTTTCCAGTCCAGGGAAGACATGGCTTAGCAGTTCAGGCTGGACTGTTCCCATGAGGCACAGGGTCAGACTGATTTGCAGATGGCCATGTCTGAACTGGGGTGGTGCAGTGAGCTGAAGAATGATGATGGATTAAACCCAGATCAGTTGACTGGGGGTGAGCGTTTGATTTGCTCAAGCGCTCCGTCCATCATCCCCTTTAGTATCACTTTCTTCGCCTAGGTTGGCAATGTATGCTCAAACGTGGATCCCTTGCTCACTTTTCCACTGGATTCAAGATAGCCTGGCTGATGACGGCAGATTATCCAAAAACCGGTCCCAGGATTCTTGTTTCCGGTCTAGGGAAGACATGGCTTGGCAGTTCGAGCTGGACAGTTACCATGAGGCACAGGGTCAGACTGATTTGCATATGGCCATGTCTGAACTGGGGTGGTGGAGTGAGCTAAAGAACGATGATGGATTAAACCCAGATCAGTTGACTGGGGGTGAGTGTTTAATTTGCTCAGGCGCTCTATCCATCATCCCCTTTGGTATCGCTAAGTTATTTAATATTGCATTCAAATAAGGGTATCATTTGCTCCTAATGCAGCCTCAAACACAGCATCACACCATGTCCACTGCATGAAGAATGGGCGTGTAGCAATATCCTGAGTGTCCAACTGCCCAGGTTTATTTTTTATTCTGCTGTTTTTCTATTATAATATAATCTGATCTAATCTATTCTAATCGAATCATGTGTGTGTTGCGCCGCGGGCCATGGCTCAGCCCATGGTGCTGCCCGCTTCATCATCGCGGGCCGCGGTTAAGCATGCGACGTCCCAGCGGCACCTGCTTCTCGAGCGTGTCGCTGCACGGCTGCCTGCTGTTTCAGCATCACGGTTACACTAAGCGACAGTTATGTCTAGTCAGTCACGCCGCAGCATAACGCAGCGGCCCATTAATGATCATTAATACCCAGTAGGAACACCACAGCTCCAATTTTGGAGCTGTAGCTTCCAGTACTTCTATGGGGCATATTTTTACTCATCTTTTGTTTTGCACATTTCACTGCGGCATCCAGTATATTCTCCTGGTGACATCTTGTTACTTCTTCTTCTCATAAGTCCTCAGTCTTGTTTCCCAGAAGGCCATGGATAGGTTCTTTGTTTAACTCTTTCTAAGAGGGTGACCTTTCCTATTCCTTACGTTTTCTTTTCCCTATTCAAGATGGCGACTGCTTATATCCTATTACCTCACTTCCTGGTACATCATTTCTTGTTACATCACTTCCTGCCTATGGGTATTTAAGGGGCTGAATCCTTCATTGCCTTGCATCGCAACACACCTTGCTCTTGCTGGTGTGTCCTTGCTCTTGCTGGTGACCTTTTCTCCTGCTTGGTGTATTTTTGCTTCCTGTTGGTGCACTTTTGTTTCTAGTTGGTGCTTCCTGTTCCAGTTTGGATTCATCAAAACCTTAAACACCTATTTGGAATGCTTGCCTTCTATTCTCCACTCCTTGCTGGTTTTGCTCATATTTGTGGGTTTTGTCCTTCCTTTCCGTTCCTGGAGTCTCCTCCTTCAACAGATGGTGTTCTCTATTGGGTTTTTCCACTTGGGATTCCTTTTGGACGGCACAATCTGCTCTTGCTTTTCATCGTCGACAGCACTGTGGCTACCAGAAAGGGTCACCCTTTCCTCTGACAGACCAGAACCCTCAACAATCGAAGACAAGAACCTCTAAAAAATGCCAGAACTGGTAAGAACATTACAAGTCATGACAGTGTGCAGAGACCTAGGCTTATCCAAGGCAATGTGAAGTCAAGGACCTCTCTTGTGACCTGGAGGGATTTACCAACAGAGCCCTCCTAGAGACAGTAGACTTCCTCTCTGTCATGGGTGTATCATAGTCATGGGTAGTGGCAGCAGGGATTACTGATACAATATTGACAATAAAATTGTGTAACAAATATATCAAAAATATTGTTTACAAAATAACATCTCCCAATATTTATAATGGTGAGTTATATTGTCTGAAAAATATCATTTTACACTAATATCATTATAAAAACAAAGTAATATAATAATAATAATAATAATAATACCAATAATGCAATCTTCATTCAGCAGTGACACCACCATAAAAGAAATCATACATTAAAACAATATCAAATTCATTGGAAGATATTTCATCATACAGTGATCACATACTATGATCACAGTGATACAGATATCATTATAATTCTACTAAGAAACAGGACAAAACTTCACCTAAAATTACTCTTTAAAAAAATCCTAAAAGGCAGCGCGATTTTAAACATACCATTTACGTGACATAAATATTCTCATATAATCAAACCTGTAAATTTAATTCTTATATCATCCCAGCCGTGTCCCACCCTGACCCTCAGAGCTCAATCATGTCTAGATTTCCCTGATCTTATCATCGCTCTTAGAAAATGAGTAACCACACTCAGTGTATGAACATCTTGCATAAGTTGCAAATGTAAAAGAGCCACATGAGCTTGCCTGGACCCCAAATCTTTAAAATGTGATTTAGGAAATTGACGCCTTGGCAGCGTAAAATATTTACATAAAAATATAAAGTGTAAAATTTCCTGTGGAGTCGTCTTGTCGCAACCACAGGGCCCTCTATCCTCGGTACACACTGCAAAACCAGGATGTGAGCCAACTAAATGGGGAAACAAATTCAGTCTAAAAGGAGTAATAAAAAACGCTCATTGGGACTGATTAATAAAAAGAGATACGGCTCCATACCTGGTGCAGATTTAAGTAAAGCATGGGCTCTTACCCCAGGTTTCATGAAATCCTTTCCTTTACGTTCAGCACTTAATGTTTTAAAAAATAAATTTTTTATGACCATTATATCCTCCTTCTTCATTGTCCTATAATTCATATACATATCCGATCCTTCCTGGGCACTAAATGAATCCTTAATGTATCTTAGCCAGGGGATTGTTAAAGCATGGTCCAAGGATAGGCAATCTGCGTTTACAGCTTGGTTAAAAGAAGCCTCTTCATTAGACCAAACATTACCCAGCAAAGCAAAGGCCTGACTGCCACTAATTATGTAATATATTTGACCCCCAATTCCTCAGGTACAGCGTGTGTCAGAGTTCCCTGAGGGACTTTTAAAATCCGCTTTAAATATTTATTTTGTGTAATTTGATTTAAATAATACTGAATACTACATATCAATAGATACTAATATCCACACACACATATAAATATATAGTTTACATCAGTGATCATGTCATGAGTGATGTAATATGTGATGTCACCAGCAGTGCATTGCAGGGACGTGAGTTATAGTTAGCTCAACTAACTATAACAGCCAAATTTCTCTGGTTTTGAACGAGTGAAATGTCCCACTAACTGAATCCTCTGGGGTTTTCAGTGAATTTCAAAGGCTTTTTAAATGCTAATTTCTAACTATAATGTCCCTGAAACCTGTGTTTTTTCAGTGAATTTCTAAGGTTTTTTAAATGCTACTCCATAACTATAACTTCCTTTAAACCTCTGCTTTTTTTAGTGAATTTCTAAGATTTTTTAAATGCTAATTTCTACCTATGACTTCATTGGTAGGACATGTGCAGAAAGAGGAAAAAAGGTGCAGAAAGAACAAACAGAGGTGCAGAAAGAAGCCTCCTATGAATGTACCTTACAACAGACTCATACAAATCACTAATACGCGTCCCAAGATGTCTTAAACCTCACTTTTCTCTTGAAGGTTCAATATTCAATGACTGCTCAGAATGTTAGGCCTACCAATTATAAAATAGCAATCCTAAGCATATCGGTGTTGTAAGTCCGAACAAGTTTGTGAAGGTATGCATATGTGTGTCTCTGCTTTTACCTAGTGACAAGTTACATAAAAATAAACATATAAATACTTGAATACCTTTATTTCAAACAGCATACCCTGTACATTTGTGTACAAAAAGGTAGAACGAACAGAAGTGCAGAAAGAAGCAACAGAAGTGCAGAAAGAGGCAAGAGAGGTGCAGAAAGAGGCAAAAGGACGCAGAAAGAAACAAGTAGGCACAGAAAATGGCAACTAAGGTGCAGAAATATGCATGAGAGGTGCAGAAACAAACAAGCGAAGTGCACAAAGAGGCAAGAGAATTGCTAAAAAAAGCAACAGAGGTGAAGAAAGAAGCAAGAGAAGTGCAGAAAGAGGCAAGTGAGGTGTAGAAAGAGGCAAGAGAGGTACAGAAAATGGCAAGAGAACTGCAGAAAGAGGCAAGAGGGATGCAAAAAATGGAAGAAGGGTGAAGAAAGAACCAAGAGAGGTGCAGAACGAGGCAAAAGACGTGCAGAAAGAAGCAACAGAGGTGCAGAAAGAGACAAGAGGGGTGTAAAAAGAGGAGAGAGAAGTACAGAAGAAAGCAAGAGATGTGCAGAAAGAGGCAAGAGTGGTGCAGAAAGAAGCATGAGATGCGCAGAAAAAGGGAAGAAGGGTGCAGAAAGAAGCAAGAGAAGTGCAGAAAGATGCAAGTGAGCTGCAGAAAGAGGCAAGAGAGTTGGAGAAACAAGCAAAAGGGGTATAAAAAGATAGAACAGGTGTGCAGACAGAGGCGAGAGAGGCGTAGAAAGAGGAAAGAAGGGTACGGAAAGAGGCAAGTGGGATGTAGAAATTTGCAACAGAGGTGCAGAAAAATGCAAGAGCAGTGCAAAAAGAACCAACAGAGGTACAGAAAGAGGCATGAAAAGTGCATAAAGAAGCATAAAAAGTGCATAAAGAAGCAATAGAACTGTAGAAAAAGGCAAGAGAGGTGCAGAAAGAGTCAGGAGAGGTAGACAAAGAGGCAATGGGGGTAGAGAACGAGGCAAGAGGGGTGCAACAAGAAGAACAAAGTTCAGAAAGAAGAAACAGAGGTGCTGAAAGAGGCAAGAAGGGTACAAAAAGAGGCAAGAGATGTGCAGAAAGAAGCAACAGAGGTGCCTAAAGAGGTAAGAGAAGTACAGAAACAGGCAAGAATGGTACAGATAGATGGAACAGGGGTGCAGAAAGAGATAAGAGGGATAACAAAGTTTGCAAGAGAGGTACAGAAAGAAGCAAGAGCAGTGCAGAAAGAAGCACAAAAGTGTAGAAAGAACAAACAGAGGTGCAAAAAGTGGCAAGAGGGGTGCAGAAAGAGATAGGAGAGGTTCACAAAGAGCCAAGAGTGGTACAGAAAGAAGCAGGAGGGGTGCAGAAAGAAGGAAGAGAATGACAGAAAGAATCAAAAGAGAAGCAGAAAGATCATAGAAAGGTACAGAAAGAGGAAAGAGAAGTGCACAAAGAAGCAACAGAGGAACAGAAAGAAGCAAGAGCAGAAAATATGCAGAAAGAAGGATCAGGGGTGCAGAAAGAGGCAAGAGAGGTGAAGAAAGAGGGAAAAGGGATGCAGAAAGAGTCAAGAGGGATGCAGAAAGAAGCAAGTGAGGTGCAGAAAGAGGCAAGAGAGGTACAGAAAGAGGCAAGAGATTTGCAGAAACGGGAAAGAGAAGTGCAGAAAGAGGCAAGAGAATTGCTGAAAGTAGCAACAGAGATGTAGAAAGAATCAAGAGAATTGTAGAAAGAGACAAGTGAGGTGTAGAAAGAAGCAAGAGAGATGCAGAAAATGGCAAGAGAAATGCAGAAAGAGGAAAGAGGGACGCAAACAAGGGAAGAAGAGTGCAGAAAGAACCAACAGAGGTACAAAAAGAGACAAGAGGGGTACAGAATGAGGCAAGGGAAGTACAGAAAGAAGCAACAGAGGTGCTGAAAGAGGCAAGAGGGGTACAGAAAGAGGCAAGAGAAGTTCAGAAAGAAGCAACAGAGGTACTGAAAGAGGCAAGAGAGGTACAGAAACAGTCAAGAAAGGGGTAGAAAGAGGGAAACGGGCACAGAAAGAGGGTAGAGGGATGCAGAAAGAGGCAAGAGGGGTGCAGAAAGAAGTGAGTGAAGTACAGAAAGAGGCAAAAGAGGTACATCAAGAGGCAAGAGAGGTACAGCAAGAGGCAAGAGAGGTGCAGAAACAGGCAAGAGAAATGCAGAGAGAGGCAAGAGAATTGCTGAACGCAGCAACAGAGGTATAGAAAGAAGCATAAGAAGTGGAGAAAGAGGCAAGTGAGGTGCAGAAAGCGGCAAGAGAAGTACATAAATGGCAGGAGAACTGCAGAAAGAGGCAAGAGGGATGCAAAAAAAAGGTAGAAAGGTGTAGAAAGAAGCAAGAGCAGTGTATAAAGAACCAACAGAGGTGTAGAAAGAGGCAGGAGGGATACAGAACGAGGCTAGAAAAGTGCAGAAAGAAGCAATAGAGGTACAGAAAGAGGCAGAAGAACTGTAGAAAAAGGCAAGAGAGGTGCAGAAAGAGGCGGGAGGGGTGCCCAAAGAGGCAAAAGGGATACAGAAAGAGGCAAGAGGGGTGCAGAAAGAAGCAAGAGATATGCAGAAAGAAGCAAAGGAGGTACAGAAACAGGCAAGAGGGGTGTAGAAAGAGATAGGAGACATGCACAACGAGGCAAGGGAGGTACAGAAAGAAGCAGGAGGGGTACAGAAAGAAGGAAGAGAAGTACAGAAAGAAGCAAAAGAGAAGCGGAAAGAGCATAGAAAGGTACAGAAAGGAGAAAGAGAAGTGCAGAAAGAAGCAACAGAGGTACATAAAGAGGCAAGAGAGGTGCAGAAACAGGCAGAAAATATTCAGAAAGAGGGAACAGGGGTGCAGAAAGAGGCAAGAGAGGTGCAGAAAGAGGCAAGAGGGATTCTGATAGAGGCAAGAGAGGTGCAGAGAAAAGCATGTGAGGTACAGAAAGAGGCAAGAGAGGTACAGAAAGAGGCAAAAAATATGGAGAAACAGGCAGGAGAAGTGCATAAATAGGCAAGAGAATTGCTGAAAGCAGAAACAGAGGTGTGGATAAAAAGCAAGAGATGTGCAGAAAGAGGCAAGTGAGGTACAGAAAGAGGCAAGAGAGGTGCAGAAAATGGCATGAGAACTGCAGAAAGAGGAAAGAGGGGTGCAGAAAAGGGAAGATGGGTGCAGAAAGAAGCATGAGCAGTGTAGAGAGAAGGAAGAGCAGTGCAGAAAGAACCAACAGAGGTGCAGAAAGAGGCAAGAGGGGTGTAGAAAGAGGCAAGAAAAGTACAGAAAGAAGCAATGGAGGTGCAAAAAGAAGCAAGAGAGGTGTAGAAACAGGCAAGAAAGATGTAGAATGAGGGAACAGGGGTGCAGAAAGAGGTAGGAGAGAAACAGAAATTTACAAGAGAGGTGCATAAAGAAGCAAGAGCGGTACAGAGAGAAGCAAGAGAAGAGCAGAAAAAAGCAAGAAAGGTGGAGAAATAGGGAAGAGGGGTACAGAAAGAAGCAAAAGGGGTACAAAAAAGGGAAGAAGGGTGCAGAAAGAAGCAAGAGAGATGTAGAGAGAAGTAAGAGCAGTGTAGAAAGAACCAACAGAGGTGCAGAAAGAGGCAAGAGAAGTACAGAAAGAAGCAACAGAGGTGCAGAAAGAAGCAAGAGAGGTGCAGAAACAGGCAAGAAAGGTGTAGAATGAGGGAACAGGGGTGCAGAAAGAGGTAAGAGGGAAAGAAATTTACAAGAGAGGTGCATAAAGAAGCAAGAGCGGTACAGAAAGAAGCAAGAGATGAGCAGACAAAAGTAAGAAAGGTGGAGAAATAGGGAAGAGGGGTGCAGAAAGAGGCAAGAGGGATGCAGAAATTTACAAAAGAGGTGCAGAAAGGAGCAAGAGCAGTGCAGAAAGAACCAACAGAGATGCAAAAAGAAGTACAGAAAGAGTGAAGTGAGGTGCAGAAAGAGGCAAGAGAGGATCACAAAGAGGCAAGAGTGTACAGTAAAAGGCAAGATGGTGCAGAAAGAAGGAGGAGAAGTGCTGAAGGAAGCAACAGAGGAGCTCAGAGAAGTGTGAAAGCTACAGAAAGAGGCAAGGCAAGTGCAGAAAGAAGCAACAGAGGTACAGAAAGAGGCTAAGAGAGGTGCAGTAACAGACAGAAAAAGTGCATAAATATGGAACGGGGTGCAGAAAGAGGCAAGAGAGGTGCAGAAAGAGGGAAAGGGGTGCAGAAAGAGGCAGGAGGGGTTCAAAAAGAAGCACGTGGGATGCAGAAAGAGGCAACAGAGGTGCAGAAAGATACAAGAGACGTTCAGAAAGAGGCAAGTGAGGTGCAGAAAGAGACAAGAGAGATGCAGAAATTGGCAGGAGAACTACAGAAAGAGGCAAGAGGAATGCAAAAAAGGGAAGAAGTGTGCATAAAGAAGCAAGAGAGTTGTAGACAGAAGCAAAAAAAATACAGAAAGGTGCAGAAAGAGGGAAGACGAGTGCAGAAAGAGACAACAGGGGTGCATAAAGAAGCAAGAGAGGTGCAGAAAGAGGCAAAAGAAGTGCAGAAATAGGCAAAAGAGGTGCAGAAAGAGAGAAGAGGGGTACAGAAAGAGGCAAGGGGGTGCAGACATTTTCGAGATAAGTGTAGAAAGAAGGAAGAGCAGAGAAAAAGAACCAACAGCAGTGCAGAAATAGGCAAGAGGGGTGCAGAAAGATGCAAGAGAAGTACAGAAAGAAGGAAAAGAGGTGCACAAAGAGGCAAGAGGGGTGCAGAAAGAGGGAAGAGAGATATAGAAAGAGGCAAGCGAGTTGCACAAAGATGGAGGAACGGTGCAGAAAGAGGCATGAGGAGTGCACAAAGAAGCAACAGATGTGCAGAAAGAAGCAAGAGAAATGCATAAAGAAGCAACAGAGGTTCTGAAAGAGGCAAGAGGGTTACAGAAAAAAGCAAGAGAGGTGCAGAAAGAGGGAAGAAGGGTGCACAAAAAGGCAAGAGAGGTACAGAAAGAAGCATGTGATATGCAGAAAGAGGCATCAGAGGTGCAGAAAAAGATAGAAAGGTACAAAAAGAAGCAACAGAAATGCAGAAAGAGGCAAGCAAGGTGCAGAAAGAAGCAAGAGTGGTTTTAACACCATTAGTACCAATTAACCCCTTGCGTGCTCATGATGGAACCGTTCCATCATGAGCCTTGGGTGGGCTGTGCTGGTGATGGAATGGTACCGTCACGGCCCGCTCGCCGCGCCTGAGCGGCGCGAATTCCACGCTTGCGCTGAGCGTTCTATTGAGCGGGCGGGGCAGTGACGGAACCGTTCCGTTACAAGCACAGCCCACCTCGTGATGGAGCGGTTCCGTCACGAGCACGGGAGCGCTGCGCGGCCCCCCTCCCCCTTAGCACTGCTACGGAATAATAGCCACCGCAGCTAACGGGTTAAATACCCACATTTAGCAGTAAGTAACAGGTGACCATTCTAAGTTTGCAAATGCCCTTCCACCACGCTGTAACACTTATCGCTGCATTTTTGGTAACGTTTGAGCCATTTGAGTTAGAAACAAGGTTTTTTTTGTTCAAATTTGCAGATTATGCATCAGAAGATGGATTATGTGGCAAATGCGGAAAAGTATAATTGTGCAAAAATCGGTGCAGCCAAAGAGTCGCATAATTCCAGTGGCCTGCTCATACCTCTGACTAGGTCCAGAAGTGCTCCTGGGTGGTTCCTTCTTTTTTTGTTTCATAGAGGTTATAGTTTAGCTACTATGGAAACGACGAAGACTAAACCTGAGGTCCCACTTCATAACACAGACAATCATACCACACAATTACTCTCCATAACACATAATCCCACTCTACATAATTCCTATATACTAAATACCACATGCTTTGTATCCACATGATTCCACCTCACACAACCTACATCCACTCCACTCCAAGAAACATTGATAAAAACACTTTTACATTTACAAAGCCAATAGCTCTGACTCTCGCAAATGCAAAACCTATTACATTGCAAGTGCTTCTTTAACTAGTAGTCACTTTTCCAGAGAGGTGGAGAAAGGGAGCTGAGCCTCTGACCACCACTCAGGAATTCTGCTGCATAGGACTTACAGGAAGTACCAGGAGGGCTTTTTGCCCCCCAAAGGCTCTCAGGAGAAAAGTGGACTTCATCCCCCAGCCCGTAGTGTGCCAGGGAGTGTGTTTGCAGAGTGGTGGAGAAATGGGGGCATGGCGTTCGAAGACCTCTTAGCAATCCCATTGTGTGAGATATACTGGAGGTAACAGGAGGGGTAGTTGGCCCTTAAGGACAACCTTTGGGGCCAACTGCCCCTCCTATTACCTCCAGGAAGTCCCACAAGGCAGCATTGGTAAGTTCTCCATGCCCCATTTGCCCACAAGTCTGCAAACACCCTCCCTGATGCGCTCTTCGATGGGGATTAAAGTCCGTTTCACTGCTGGGCATGGTTAGGGGCAACCTAGCCTACCTGTTACCTCCAGTAAGCTCCACACAGTGGGATTGCTGAGAGATGGACACAGGCATTTGCCCCCTTTGTCCACCACTCTGCAAACGCACCTCCTGGTGTGCTCTTGGCTGGAGGATGAAGTCTCCTTGCCTTCTGAGGGACCCTGGGGGCCAACCAGCCCTCCTGTTACCTCCATTAAGCCCCACACAGCTGGATTCCTGAGAGTGGTCTGAGGCCATGTCCCCTTTTTACAGCACTCTGCAAATGCACTGCCTGGTGCACTGCTGCTTGGTGGATTAAGTCCATTTCAGTCCTGAGGTCCTCAGGACACAAGAGGACCTCATCTCCCCTTCAGTAGTGTGCCAAGAGGAGCGTTTGCAAAGTGGTGTAAAAAGGGGCGTTGCCTCGGACCACCTCTCAGCAATACCACTGTGTGGGGCTTACCGGAGGTACCTTGTGAGCTAGTTGGACCCTAAGGACCCTTAAAATTCAAGGTAACTTAATCCCCCAATCCAGAACATGCAGGGAAGCACGTTTGCATAGTGGTGCAGGTAGGGGGCGGGGCCTCCGGCAAGATGCTGGCTTCTGCTTTTTTTTTAATTAGAAAGGGGCTGTGAGACCCCATCCCCCAGCGCTTGACCCATTAAAAAAAAAAGAAACTTACGGGAAAGGTGCCACGTGGTTGCCCTCCAGAGGCTTTTTTCAGCCCAGAGGATCCCATCCTGCGGGGCAGTGCCTCATTTTTTTATTTTATTACGGGAGAGGGCAGCATGGCCCTCCTTCCCTGGGCCACCTTTGAACCTGGTAACCCCATCCCCCAGGGCCTGCCCTGATTTTTTAAAAGCACTTTTGGAGGGGGACTGTGTGGCCCCTCCTGTGGCCAATTTTGGCCCCAGGGATCCCATCCCCCGGGGCCGGCCTTAGTTAAAAAAAAATTTAAGTAAAACAGGGAGGGGGCGAAGTGGCTTCCCTCCCGGGCCACTTCTGGTCCTGGGGACCCTATCTCCTGGGGCCTGGCCAGCCTATATTTGTTTTTTTCATTTGGAGGGGGGGCTGCATGGCCCCCCTCCTGAGGCTAATTATGGTCCCGGGACCCCATCCCCCAGGGCTTGGCCTTATGTTGGGGACTGCGGGTGGAGACCCCAATGCCCTGGCAGTACCAGCCGGCTCCCCGCCTCCTGTGGGAGATGGCATTGCCTTTTTATATTTATTACCTACTGGCGTCTCGCCAGTAGGTATATATAGTTAGGATTTTTTGTCTATGGGACTTTTGAAAATTCTATGTCTAATAACTTTGGCGTTTGTGGACGGAATCGGCTGAAATTTTCAGGAAAATGGCACATTTTGTTTCTGAGCAGCCCCTTAAAATTTGGGGGGGTTTCGTCAAGGGGGGGCCGAGAAAAAAGGGGGGTCCCAAAACGCGTTTTTCCCATGTTAATTTCCATAGAGCCTTTGGCCTCACTTTTAGCTCGAACGGCTGAATGGATTTGCACGAAACTTGGCAAAATTGTAGGGACTGTTAGCCCGATGTGCCTTTGCTAGGTCTCAATATATGTGCTCCAGTGGATTTTGAGAAATTAACCTTCAAAACAAGATATATATCTGTAACAGCGCTCCGGGCTGCGCTCCGGTCCGCTTACTTTTCGCGAAACGGAACTTTGCGATGCGAAGCTGATTGGCTCCCCGGTGTCTGTCAACATTCTAAACAGTCCGGAGCGGCCGCCATCTTATCTCTTGGTAGGATCGAGAGAGAAGAAGAGGTGAAAAACGAAGGGGGAATTTAATGAAAGGGGGCAAGGTATACCCCTCTTGACCCCCTAGGAATGTTGTTGGGGTTATTAAAGGGTCCCGTGGGGAAAATAAAAAACGGGCCGCAAACTGGGCCGCAAACTGGTAGCGAAACGGGAATTCGCCATTTTGTGCTTCGTTTTAATTAAATTACTAGGTATAAGGGGGTGCGGGAGACGTATCCTAATCCCTTATGTTTTCTGAGGGTGGCTGAGGAGGCTCATATATGTTGATACATGTCTTCCAGCGGCTGTGCGTGAGCTTTTTTTTTTTTTTTTGCTGCGTGACGTCTGTTAACGTTTGATTCGATGGAAATCAGGAAGTGTTGACCGCCAATTTGTCAGTGCGATAAAATATTTTGTTATAAATGAATCCTTATTGATAAACATTGTCTGCGCCATCTTGCCTTTTTTTCCAATGCCACAATTTTGTCGTGCACAGCAGCCATTTTAGATGCCAGGCCGGTCCCAGGCTATCACCTAGCCCTGCGGATGTAGTTTATGGCCCCAGCTGTAGAGAATCCAGACATGCCAACCCTCCCGATTCAGGCGTGAGACTACTGATTTCAGTGCTAGTCTCCCGCCTCCCGATTTCTGCAAGCAAAAACCCGGGGGCATATTACCAACAACTAGCGATAATTTTTGTCTCTAACTTGTTTAGAGACAAAAATTATCGCCGCACATCGGCGATTTTTATCGCAGATAAACCTTGCTATTAGCAAGGTTTATCGCAAATGCGATAAAAAACGGCCGCAATGCATGAATATCGCTGAAAAGTCAGCGATATTCATGCATTATCGAGCAAATGCTCTTAGCCATGTTATCCACCTCCCATTGGATAACATGGCTAAGAACTGCTCAGGGCAGGTGTTAGCTTTTTGAGATATTCGCGCTTAGCGCGAATTTCTCCAAAAGTTGGTAATAGGAGATAGCGATGTTAGGGACTGTTTCCAGTCGCTAACATCTTGGCACGCCCACTTTGCATGTCATTAGTGATAAATATCACTGACATGCAAAGCGGGGCCCAAGATGGTCGCTATCTCCTTTTAGCTGTCACTAACTGGTGTTAGCGACAGCTTGGTAATAGGGAGATCATTTTATCTCCGCTTTCTTGGCTTTTAAAGCCAAAAAAGCGGAGATAAACCCCCTTGATAATATGCCCCACGATTCCTCGGGGGTTTCAGCTGACAAGGCTTGGTATTGTGTTACGTGGTAATTCTTCCAGGAAACGTCAGAGGGTCGATGCAGGGGTTCTAGAAGGGGTGATAAACCATTTAAGCCTCATGAACAAGCGCATGGTCTTTTAAAGATCTGTGAAGTACTCGGGGCGGCGGTGTGTGTGTGTCCTCTTTCAGGAGCGGGCAGGGGGGGGGGCACTGCCAGCAACTTGCCAGGCCAGGCAGTGTTCAAAACTTGCATCACCCTTTCTCTGCCTGCTATTGCGCTCCATGCTTCGGAAAGGTAAGAAAAAGAACGTGCATTTGAGTTTGAAATGTCCGATCCTGTAGCAGTACACTTGCAAAGCCCACACATGACAATAACCCGATTCAAGGCCCCATTCACCCGATTTTTTAAAAATATATAGCACTCCAACAAAGTAGGATTATAAAACTTAATTAACTTTTAAATATAACGAACAGAACAAAAACTGTAACAAACATTTAAACATTTTTGACAAAAAAAGCAACAATGGTCAGAAGCTGTCTTTTGTGCGAATAGTCCCAAGGCAGCACAACGTGCTGAGTTCTGGACGGCACCCAGGTGATGTCACCTGGGTGCCGCACTGGTTTTTGGGATCCTACAATGCAGCTCAGAAAAACAGCGTGGGGCGTCCCGGGTGGTGCGGGGGGAGGCCTCGTCAGTAGCGGTCTGTTGTGCGAATAGTCCCAAGGCAGCAGAACGCGCTGAGATGTGGATGGCACCCAGGTGATGTCCAGTAAACTGCCGCACTGGTTTTGGTATCCTACAATGCTGCTCCGAAAATTGGCGTGGGGCGGCCCGGGGGTGGGCGTGGGGGAGGCGGCGTGAACGGGCCTCCCCAGGTGGTGGCCATCCAGCTGAGTTGCGCCCGCTCTTGCGGCTACAGCGTCTTGCTCACCATGTAGTTGAGTTGCTCCCACTCTTGCAGTGCAGCGATAGGCGGCTGCCACAGGACTCTTAAAATGGCGGCCGGCTCTTCGGTTTTGGGCCTGGTCCACTAAAATGGCCCTGGGACACCTTGGAACTCGGACGCTTGCCTGCTAGGGCTTGGGCTCCATTCTCGAAAGCGTCCCCTCAGCCGTGAAGATTCTACAAAAGTTTTGGGGGCCCTCGACTCCTGCAGGCTTCCGGTGGGGAGCGGCTGCCATGATTGCTCGCGGAATGACCACGACGGAGCCACGAGATGGTGGTGCTCTCATGCTGACGCCAGCTTCAGTCTGAATCATCCAGAAACAAGGTGGGGCTTTCATCGTTTGGGAAAAAAAAATGTTCTAAACCAATGAAAAGTGTTATTTTTAGGTCATATGACCAAGCCTTCCATCTTTAGGAAACCAAAAGTAAAATGAACCAATGAAAAGTTTTATAAACAAGTCACATGACCTGTTATGCGGCATAGGGCTACAAAAAGCGTAGAAAATCCGTTGGCACGTGAGGCGGCGTCAGTAGCGGACCGATGTGCGAATAGGCCGAAGGCAGCACAACGCGCCGAGATCCGGATGGCACCGAGGTGGTGTCCAGCAAATTGCCGTACTGGTGTGGCCATCCTACAATGCTGCGCCGAAAGACGGCGTGTCCAGCTGAGTTTCGGTCACTCTTGCGGTACAGTGACTCGAACGCGCCGAGATTCGGATGGCACCGAGGTTGTGTCCAGCAAGTTGCCGCACTGGTGTGGCCATCCTACAATGCTGCGCCAAAAGTCGGCGTGGGGTGCCCCGTTGGCTTATGAGGTGATGTCAGTAGTGGACCGATGTGTGAATAGGTCGGAACCAGCACAAGGCGCCAAGATCCGAATGGCAAGTCCTGGATGTTGAGTGCCATAGTTGAGAGTTCTGAGCAGTGCTTGTAAGACTATCTGAAGCTTATTTGCACCTGCTGCAGCTTCACTATTGCCCGAGGTGGTGTCCAGCAAATTGCCGCACTGGTGTGGCCATCCTACAATGCTGCGCCGAAAGACGGCGTGTTTAGCTGAGTTCCGGTCACTCTTGCGGTACAGTGACTCGAACGCGCCGAGATCCGGATGGCACCGAGGTTGTGTCCAGCAAGTTGCCGCACTGGTGTGGCCATCCTACAATGCTGCGCCGAAAGTCGGTGTGGGGTGCCCCGTTGGCTTATGAGGTGATGTCAGTAGTGGACCGATGTGTGAATAGGTCGGAACCAGCACAAGGCGCCAAGATCCGGATGGCAAGTCCTGGATGTTGAGTGCCATCGTTGAGAGTTCTGAGCAGTGCTTGTAAGACTGTCTGAAGCTTATTTGCACCTGCTGCAGCTTCACTATTGCCCTGGTGTGGCCAAAGATCGCCCATGACATAGGCGGCCGGCTCCCGAGGTCCGGCGGAACTTTTTTCCTTTTCCTTTCTGCTTCTTGTCCCACAATCCGTTTCACCTGAAGACACGACCAGGTCCCTGAATGTGTGCAGGGGGACGCTATTGATTGAATGAAAATGGCGGCTTGACACAAAGCTGACTCAAGCGTTGCTGTTGATGCTATACAGACAAAAATTGGTTTTCAGTTTGTACATTCTTCAGGATTTTTTTTTCCATCCAAGGCTGATTGAGAGTTTGTAGAAAAATGGCTTCAGATTTTCCACATATTACTCTTCAACATTCTTCCTAAATGTAACAATGTGAGACTCACTAGGAGAACGGCTGTTTATCTTTCCTTTCAAAATGCTGCCAACAATATTTTCTGAATGGAAGACACCATCTTGTAGCATAAAGGGCCGAAAGGGGTTCTGGTCTGGCCGATGGTTGGTGGAGACATTTTGACTATATCTTGGACCTGCCCGGCCTCGCCCAAAATGGCGCCGGTATAAATGGGACTCGTAACTCCTTGTTGTGTACTGGTTGAACAACCTTGATATCACGAGATATGAATGCAGTTTTGATGCTCATGGCGGGCGGGGACGAGAATTGATTGAATATTTCGACATCCCTATTGATATTAAGTTCTGATGTGTTATTGATTACTGTACTATTGAAAGTTCGAATTAACGTCACCCATGGTACTTGCACGCAAATGTATATCTAGATAACTTTTTTGTAAGTGGCCCTGTCGTATTTTAATTACAAAATGTACGTCCACCGATTCCGCAACTGTTAGACACCTTAGTTCTTGCAACCTAATGGCTCGTTCGTTACGTTCCTCTATAATGTAAATGTCTCCTCATCATATACGATTTCAGTTTGCTCCGTGGCCGGCCCACGTGGTTATAGGCCCGTATTTGTATACTGACATTTTCACAATAAAGGTTTTTAAAACAAAACATGGTAGTAGAATTTACATTGGTAAAGTTTTTACTTTTAGTCACTGTTTTCGAATCAGTAAAAGGCAAGTGAAATAAAGCAGTCCAATTACATGACGGATAAAAGGTATAATATGTAGGAACGCAGTAAAGATAAATGGTCAAGGGCATTTGTGTTTTCCACTCCTGCAACATAAAGTGATCGATAAGAATCTGATAATCAGGCGTATCGGCGACTAAGACAGCAGGCCGAGTCTCTTTTACTCAACGGCTCCGTCATGGAACGAAGAAACGCCCTTTTTCTCGAAAAAGGAATATATTTTACTTGCAGGACAGTTGAAAATTTTCCAGGAAAGTACATTAGCCTGGAATATTATAACATATATGTTATAAAAAAAAAAGTTCGAAATCAATAAAAAGCGTATTTTTTAGGTCATGTGACCAAGCTTTTCATTATTAAAATAACAAAAGTAAAATGAACCAATAAAAAGTTTTATTAACAAGTCACATGACCTGTTATGCTTACGTTACGCGCTGCGCGCCGCGCCCCGGATCACTTCCGGGTGCGCTAACGCGGCGTGTCATATAACGCATTACGCGACAACGTAGGTCAAGAATATAGTCAAAATGTCTCCACCAACCAGCGTTCGGAACACAACCCCTTTCAGCAGTCCAAAAAGTTCTGTAAAATGACAACAGAGGGGACAGGCAACAAGAACCATCAGTCAAAGAGGGGAGGGCAAGTTCTTCTCTACCGGGTCATGTTGGGGCGCTACCGGAACTGATCGAATTGGTAGTCTACAGTGTTTCTGGATGTTTCAGACTAAAGCTGGCGTCAGCATGAGAGCACTACCATCTCGTAGCTCCGTCGTGGCCATTCCACGAGCAGACATGGCAGCCGCTCCCCACCAGAAGCCTGCGGGAGTCGGGGGCCCCCAAGACTTTTGTAGAATCTTCACGGCTGAGGGGACGCTTTCGAGAATGGGACCCAAGCCCTATCAGGGAAGCGTCCGAGTTCCAAGGTGTCCCAGGGCCATTTTAGTGGACCACGCCCAAATCTGAAGAGCCGGCCGCCATTTTGAGGGTCCTGTGGCAGTCGCCTATCGTTGCATCGCAAGAGCGGGAGCAACTCAACTACATGGTGAGCGAGACGCTGTAGTCGCAAGAGCGGGCGGTAAACAGCTGAATGGCGGAAGAGGCACAGTGTAGCAAAAGCGGGCGGAATGGCAACTAAAACGGTAAAGGAGCGCCCCACTACAGCGTGTCTTCAGGTCAAACGGATTGTGGGACAAGGTCCAGAATAGAAGAGTCATCAAAAGGCAAAAAGTTCCGCCGGACCCCGGGAGCCGGCCGCCTATGTCGGGGGCGATCTCAGGCTAAACCGGTGCTATAAGACTTGGGGAGGGGGTCGGAGCCAAGCGTCTTCTCCGAGTTCGTGCCATCACACCGCCCCTCGGGGGCCTCCGTCAAGCGGTTTAGGGAGGTACCATATCACATTGTTTTCAAATGCAGTCAGGTCCACAAACGACACTCACTTACTTTGAGAATAGTGAAGCTGCAGTAGGTGGAAATAAGCTTCAGACAGTGTTACAAGCGCTGCTCAGAACTCTGAACTATGGCACCCAACATCCAGAACTTATGCCATTTGAGAATGGCAGTGACATTGAAGCAACTCAGGGACCAAAACCATTAACGTACTTTCACGTATGAAAATCTTACTTGGGGAGGGGGCAGGAGCGAAGCGCCCCCTCCCAGTCCGCGCCACCACACCGTATGTTGAAAATCTGAAGCCATAGTTCTACAAACTCAACCAACCTTGGATGGAAAAATCTAGGAAAATGTACAAACTGAAAATCAGTTTTGGTCTGCATAGCATCAGTAGCAACGCTTGCTATCAGAGTGCATGAGTTTCATGCTCGATCGATTGAGCTAGCCGGATCGGGCAATAAAAAGTATAAAATAGTTATTTAATAAAATGTTTTACCCTGTTTCTTTGCTGGTGTGTTGACTATATTTTTAATATTTGCATAGGGTTTGTCGTTATTTTGGGCGGGGTGGGTGACGGAGCCGAGCTGTCTTGCAGCCCTCATGCTGTGGAGCTCAGTTCATCTCACTATTTTCGTATTTCTCATGAAGGGTTGTTCCTAATATTTCTATTTTAGCGAGGTCAAAAAGAGATCCAATTAGTGGCCTACTGATTTTGCTCGATTAATTTTATTTTTTTACACAGACTAAACAGAGTATTGCGACTTTGTGCTTGTTTGTAAATAGAGAATGAACCAAAGAGAATCAATTGTAAAACAGTAAATGCTTGAATAACAATCAATCAAATGGAGAGACAAGCAGGCACGACGGATTACAACGGGGGTAAAGGCCTGCGTTAACTACTCTTCACTATCTGCAAAGAGAGAGTACTACTAAGAGAAAAGAGGGGAGGGGGGCAGCGTTCAAAGCACATCAGCGTGCATAAACACGAAAAAGTTTTTACCTATCACGTACTTGACATTTGACAGCTTTTGATATTTGCTATTAAAAAACCAATGAAATTCACTGAAAAAACCATAGGTTATAGGCCATATATAGTTAGGAATTTGCATTTACAAAACCTTGAAAATTCACTGAAAAAACCATTGGTTATAGACCATATATAGTTAGGGATTAGCCTTTTCAAAACCTTATTTTACTCACACAAAACCATTGAAATTTCATATATAGTTAGTTCCACTAACTATATATCGCGCACCCGCAATCCACTGCTGATGATGTCACATATTACATCATTCATGACATGGTTAGTGACATCACTGATGACATCACATCACATATATTTATATAAACAAATAATGTAAAGTTTTAAATATATACACAAATAATGTAAAATTAAAACATAAACACATAATAATAATGTAGTGTGTGCAACAAATATTTCACACAGCCCTCTAATAAGCCTAACTGCTCACCCACACTACCACAAAAGAGAGAATTAGTATTATCCACTTTAGCCTTTAGGGATCCACTACACTCAATGCACACTATACCTTACTTTGATATAGTATATACAGAGCCGCCTTCCTACAATGGTAAGATTAACACGCTCATCTTGCAATAGGTACCTACTTCTATGACATCGTGTTAATAGTGATAAACACGCTCATTCCAGATTTGGTGCATACTTTACTGTGTTATTGGTAGAACTGAGGAATACAGTGACAAATATGTGCTTTTGATATTATTCATTAGCAGACCTTACTGAAATCTGATACTACCATTATGTGATACAGTTCCATAAAGCTATTTTTGCAAATTCCAACTACAATGCAGTCTGTTACTCCTCCAAATCCTTTTCTCTAGCAACCAGTAGAAACTCCAGTAAAAGGGTGGCTCTGGTATAGGTCCTTCAATGCCTACTTAGGGGCTATTGATGGTTTAAAAAGTAAAGCGGATAGGAAGTGTGGAATGCTATATTACTTATTAGGTGTTGAGCTTTTGATCACTTACCAGATTACATAGGTCATGACAGTGAAGACCTCTGTGAATTCAAGATAGCGGTAAAACAACTATCTACTCATTTTGATGGAAATGTTAATCTAGTAGTACACAGGAATACGTTGTTTACTTCTGTACAAGGCCCTAATGAATTTATTGACTCTTATGTAAATGCCCGAAAGTTCTAGCTGGTTACTGCGACTTTGAGAATTTCACTTTTCAATCAATCAGGCATCAGAAAGTATCCAGATGTAATTTGAAAAAGATTCAACAAAAGCTATTATCATGTAAAAACCTGTCCTTAGATGAGGCGATTTATAAAACAAAAAACATTGAATGCTCACAGTTGGATGCCAAACAACTAGAAGTTGAATCGTCCATCACAAATGTTGTCAATGTCAAATCATCATCCAAAGATTCACACACCCTGTACACTTCTGACGCTAGTTCAAAAAGTGGAAGGAGTACTATGGAAACAAACACCAGCGGTGGGAGGTGTGTAACGACTGGTCGATCTAAGTTGCAGTGCATTAGATGTTGGTCAAATTCACATATGACAAATTTTAAAAACTGCCCAGTGGCTGTGCAAGAATGCTGGAAATGCAAAAAGGTTGGCAACATTGGAAATGTATGCAGGGGAGGCAGACACACATCTGTTGGGCATGTCGAACATTATGTAGTAGATATTGAACATGATATGGTAGAGAAAAGACTAGAAGAATTACTTTTATCTGGATCACTGAAATAATATCGAGGGACAAAATATCGACTTGCAAAAATATCGTGGACAAAATATCGACAGTCAAAATATCGAGTTTGTATCTACAAACAGGTAAGTACAAAAATATCGAGTACAAAATATCGTTTACAATAATATAGTTATAAAAAATATCGACTTTATTAAAAACAGTGTTTAATTAAATTAATATTAAAATGTAATTACTAAAATATACTTAAAAATACTTAAATTAACTTATAATAATTAAGTAATAAATGAAATTAATAAAAATAATTTTTTACAATCATATTTGTAAAAACATATATATATAGTAACATACTATAATTAAATAAGATACTATTATATTACCGTACAATACCAGAAGTGTAAAAAATACTATTCCCACTCCAAAGAGTATCGACGGTCACATTATCGACTTGCTAAAATATCGTTTAAAAAATGAAAACTGACCCTGAACCCTAAAAATACCCCTTTACCCAAAAACCCAAAACTGACCCTGAACCCTAAAAATACCCCTTCACCCAAAAACTGAAAACTGACCCTGAACCCTAAAAATACCCCTTTACCCAAAAACCCAAAACTGACCCTGAACCCTAAAAATACCCCTTTACCCTAAAACTGAAAACTGACCCTGAACCCTAAAAATTCCCCTTTACCCAAAAACTGAAAACTGACCCTGAACCCTAAAAATACCCCTTTACCCAAAAACTGAAAACTGACCCTGAACCCTAAAAATACCCCTTTACCCAAAAACCAAAAACTGACCCTGAACCCTAAAAATATCCCTTTACCCTAAAACTGAAAACTGACCCAAAACCCTAAAAATGCCCCTTTACCCAAAAACTGAAAACTGACCCTGAACCCTAAAAATACTCCTTTACCCAAAATTAATCAATATTTTTTAATTACCAATTAATTATTAATTAACAATAACAATAAAGTAAATATATTAGCACATTAGCTGTAATTATTTTAATAATTAATATTATTTTTTCCCAATTAATTACTTAACAATAACACAAAATTATATATATTAAAAATGTACTCTAATTAATGTAATTAACTAATTACAAAATTAATTACCAATTAATTAGTAATAAAAAATGTACAAAATTATATTAATTAATTAACTAATTAATATTAATTAATTATCAATTAATTATTAATTAAAAATATTTACAAACATATATTAATTAATTAACTATTATTAAATTACTTCCCACCCTATTCCCCTATAATCCCACAACCCGCTACAGAATTACATTACGCAATTATTATAAAAACAAAATTCATTTAATAAAATATTTTATAACATTAATACACACTTTTCACACATATTATTACATATAAATACACTATAAAATATTATATAATATTAAAAATTCGATATTTTTGCTATCTATATTTTATGCAGTCGATATTACTTCACTTACCTTAAAACGATATTTTTGTAGTCGATATTCTGTTCAGTCGATATTTTGTCCAGTCTATATTTAAAAGTCGATATTATGTCCAGTCCATATTTTGGAGTCGATATTTTGTCTGTGCACCCTTTTATCTGTAGGCTGCATGGACATCAATAACATTCAAGTGGAAAAGAATGCTAGTGATCCCTTGATTCAGCTAAATATTGATGGTATTAATATTTCATACTTATTGACTCAGATGCAAGAACTACCATAATGTCTATCGACAAGTATAAGCAGTCTTTGTCACACCAACTGCTGTTATCTCCAGATGTTATCAGCACTGCAATTGAAAGCAGTAGAATAGATCTGGGAAAGTGTTTTTGGGGTGACATAACTGTTGAAACTAATACTAAACATGGGAAGGTTTATGTAGAGTATAAAGGCATAAATGTCCTGGGATGGGGGCACCAAGCAAAATTCTGTATGATAATATCTCCAGGCCATAAGCACCCTGTATTGCTTATAAATGCTTTATCTGCCCACACACAATGGAAAGATCAAATCGCCGATGTTTACAATGACAACATTGGTCTGATAAAAGACTTTTCTCACACTATTAAGGTCAAGGAAGGTGTCTCGCCTGTGAAGCACAAGCTACTCAGTGTTCCACATAGTATACGAAATTAATTGACACTAATGTTGCGAAAAATGCAAAATGATGGCATCATAGAAAAGGTGGATGTCACTCTGTGGGTCTCTTCCATTGTTCTAGCCAATAAGAAAACTGGTGAATTATCCTTATGTGTGGATTTAAGGTCCCTCAGCAATGCCATATGGGTGGAGAACTATCCTTGGCCACGTATCAATAATTTAATTACAGCTGTGGGTCAGTCCAAGTGGTTTTCTAAATTGGATTAGTGGATAGCTTATCATCAGGTGGAATTGAATGAGGCTTCCGGACATTTAACAGCCTTTGTCACACCTGATGGCACCTTTCCATTTTGCCGAATGCTATTTCGACTGTCATCGGCCACTTCTGTGTTTCCAAAAGTAATGAGCAACATGGATCACTGAAATAATATTAAGGGACAAAATATCGACTTGCAAAAATATCGTGGACAAAATATCGACAGTCAAAATATCGAGTTTGTATCTACAAACAGGTAAGTACAAAAATATCGAGTACAAAATATCGTTTACAATAATATAGTTATAAAAAATATCGACTTTATTAAAAACAGTGTTTAATTAAATTAATATTAAAATTTAATTACTAAAATATACTTAAAAATACTTAAATTAACTTATAATAATTAAATAATAAATTAAATTAATAAAAATAATTTTTTTACAATCATATTTGTAAAAACATATATATATAGTAACGTACTATAATTAAATAAGATACTATTATATTACCGTACAATACCAGAAGTGTAAAAAATACTATTCCCACTCCAAAGAGTATCGACGGTCACATTATCGACTTGCTAAAATATCGTTTAAAAACTGAAAACTGACCCTGAACCCTAAAAATACCCCTTTACCCAAAAACCCAAAACTGACCCTGAACCCTAAAAATACCCCTTTACCCAAAAACTGAAAACTGACCCTGAAACCTAAAAATACCCCTTTACCCAAAAACCCAAAACTGACCCTGAACCCTAAAAATACCCCTTTACCCTAAAACTGAAAACTGACCCTGAACCCTAAAAATGCCCCTTTACCCAAAAACTGAAAACTGACCCTGAACCCTAAAAATACCCCTTTACCCAAAAACTGAAAACTGACCTTGAACCCTAAAAATACCCCTTTACCCAAAAACCAAAAACTGACCCTGAACCCTAAAAATACCCCTTTACCCTAAAACTGAAAACTGACCCAAAACCCTAAAAATGCCCCTTTACCCAAAAACTGAAAACTGACCCTGAACCCTAAAAATACTCCTTTACCCAAAATTAATCAATATTATTTAATTACCAATTAATTATTAATTAACAATAACAATAAAGTAAATATATTAGCACATTAGCTGTAATTATTTTAATAATTATAATTATTTTTTCCCAATTAATTACTTAACAATAACACAAAATTATATATATTAAAAATGTACTCTAATTAATGTAATTAACTAATTACAATTAATTAATTACCAATTAATTACTAATAAAAATATGTACAAAATTATATTAATTAATTAATTAACTAATTAATATTATTTAGTTATCAATTAATTATTAATTAAAAATATTTACACACATATATTAATTAATTAATTATTATTAAATTACTTCCCACCCTATTCCCCTATAAACCCACAACCCGCTACAGAATTACATTACGCAATTATTATAAAAACAAAATTCATTTAATAAAATATTTATAACATTAATACACACTTTTCACACATATTATAACATAAAAATACACTATAAAATATTATATATTATTAAAAATTCGATATTTTTGCTATCTATATTTTATACAGTCAATATTACTTCACTTACCTTAAAAACGATATTTTTGTAGTCGATATTCTGTCCAGTCGATATTTTGTCCAGTCTATATTTAAAAGTCGATATTATGTCCAGTCGATATTTTGGAGTCGATATTTTGTCTGTGCACCGAGCAACATGTTTCAGGGTGCACCGAACGTGGTTGTGTTTCAGGATGACATATTAATGCACACTGCTTCAGAGGAAAGGCACACTGAAGTTGTGGAACAAGTTCTTTCAATCCTAAAAATAATGGATTCACAGTCAGGAAGGACAAATGTATATTTGCTGTTAATGAGATTGAATATTTGGGTCATGTACTTTCCAAAATTGGTGTGAAACCCAAACCTAGTATTGTGGATGAAATTGTCAATGCTCCACACCCCGTTGACAAGGATCAATTACGATCCTTCATTGGGTAGTGTGAGTTTTTTTCCAAATTCATCAAAAGCTTTGCAAGTCTTACTAAATGCTTTAGGAGCTATTTAAAAAAGGGAGCACCTTTCATATGGACATCTAGTTGTCAGGAGCATATTCAACGCATCAAAGAAAGTATTTTGACAGCTCCGGCTCTTCTAGAATGTGCTAAAGGTCGGGATTCTTATGTCACGTTTGATGCTAGCTCATGCGGCATGGGTGCAGTGTTGGCACAAACAGTGGGTAACAAAGAGCTAACCATTGGGTTTGCGTCAAGAATAATGAAAGAAGTGGAGTTAAGTTATTCAGTCATTGAAAAAGAAACACTGGCATGTGTGTGGGGAGTAGAGAAGTTCAAGTCTTATTTATGGGTAGGGAAGTTTGGCTAAGGACGGATCACAAACCGTTAGTAGATATTCTTTCTGGTAATAAGATAAAGAAAGCCACTGCTAGATTGGCTAGGCTAGCAACCAAATTGTTGAAGTTCAATTTTCTGTCCATGACATTGCTGGGAGAAAGAATGTCAAGGCAGATTTTTTATCCAGGCTTCCTGTACAAGATGTTAAAGTGAATTCAAAAGAGGAAGAAGATATTGAGGAATGCATTATCACAATTGTGGAGGACTCAGTGATTTGTCTCAATATGGTAGATTGGCTCAAGGTGCTAGAAAACGACATTGTGTTAAAACAAGTGATGGACTTTGTTGTAGAGGGGTGGCCCGAGGAAAGATCCATTGAGATTGATTTCCAGCCCTATTGCAAGGTTGCCAATGGCCTATCCAATGAAAACAATCTGTTGGTTAGAGGGAGAACATTATTTCTGCCTTCTTGTTTTAGGAAAAGGATTATAGAGACAGCTCATTCTGGTCATCTACGAATGACAGCAACCAAGCCAGAATCTGCAATGATTTCTGGTGGCCCAGAGTTGATCGTGAGGTTGAAACCTTGGTGAGTGAATGTGCATAATGCTCATACATTGATAAGCATCTGTCAACATCTGCACTGAGCTCTAAACCTGAATTGTGTCCGACCAAGGTGTGGCAACGGTTTGCTGTGGATTTTTACCTTTGTTTCACATACTACCCAATTGCATGAAATATTTTGTTGGGTTAATTGATCTTCTTTCCAGGTGAGTGGAAGTGAGGGGAGTATCAAAACCCAACACAAAATCGGTTATTCGATTTCTACAAGATGTATTCAGTAGAGAAGATGTCCCTGAAGAACTATTAATGGACAATGGGTTGCAATTTACATCTTGTAGCATGCAAGCATTTTTAACAAAAATGTGTGTAAAACATTTACGTATCCCACTTTCTCACCCTCAAGCCAAGGGAAAAGTTGAGAGATACAACAGGGTATTGGTTGAGTGCATCCAAAGTGCGATAAAGGCAGAAGTTCACTGTGAGACAGCTGTCAGAGACGTGGTGTGGGCTTATAGAACCACACCACATTTGGTGTCTGGGTCTGTACTTTTTGAATGAATGAGAGGGAGAAAGTGCTATCCACATTGAATCCATTTTGGAAAGTTGAAGGGTTGGATAATGAATGTAATGTGGTAAATGTAGCTGTCAAATCCAAACTATTGAGTGATGAGGTTTATCTTCGCAGATGTGAAAGCTCAAGACTTCCAGTAACAAGAAGGGAAGAAAACTTGCCAACTGGGGATTGGGTATGTACCAAGGATCCTTTATTGCTGCAAATGGGCAAATCTAAGTTCAGAGAACCTGCAGGCATTGTAGACATTAGAGGTCAGGCTATGAAGTTGGACAATGGTCAGTGGTGGAATGTTTCCTGTCTGGCTAAGTTCAAGAGAAGCAGCAATGAGGTAATCAAACAAAAGAAAAATCAAATCCCTCAGGTGGTAAGAAGAAGCTCAAGGATCAAGAAAGTCCCCAGTAGGTTTAATGCTTAATCCTGTGTTATGTATGTTTCTCTCCTCTTATTTTTTATTCATTGTTTACTAACTTTCTCATTAAAGAGGGGAGATATGTGGTGTTTTAGTTATATACTGTATTTATTGATGTGCTCATTTTACAGACTTTATTTGTAATGCTCTAGTTTATCTTGTGCCAGTATTCTGTGCATTGTAGTAAATGGAATGTATGGGGGAAGGATTGGAACACCATAGTAGCAGTTGGTGCTGATCCTTTGAGCCCTCATTACATATATACCTATTTCACCTTCATTAATAAAAACAACATATAAAAGCACAGTGAAGATTGACTGCAGATGCTTTACAGAACTCTCTGTAGATTCAAGAAAATTAAAACTGGTTCCACTCCTTCCAAGGTCAAGCAGCATAATACCTAAGAATAGAGAGACTCTTATGACCCTAAAATCCCCAAACGGATTGTCCCCAAGAATTAGGAAGATGATGATATTACAAAATGGGTTGCAGCCTTTGAGAGGGCCTGTAGAAAGAGAAAGGGGAGGAAGTCACAATGGGGAGGATTTATTTGGGAACCCCTCAATGGTAAATGCAGGTATAGACTTCTAACACTCACTGGGACAGATGTAGAGTCCTATGGCCTCATGAAGGGTACCCTGATTGAGGGCTTTGGACTCACCACTGTGGAATATAGAATCAGAGTCAGGGGGGCTCAAAAAACCTCAAGTCAGTCCTGGGTTGACTTTGTACACTACTCTGTGAAAACACTAGATGGCTAGTTAACTGGAAGTGAAGTGCATGACTCTAATGGGGGTTATAATCAGTTTATGAAAGAACACATTTTAAGTAATTGCATTCATGAAAAATTGTATCGGTATTTGATAGACCTAGGCCCAATTTCACCCTAAGAATTGGGAAAGAAGGTAGACCAATGGGTCAAGACTAGGGTGTCTAACACTGGGGGTGATCAAAGAAAGGGGTTAAAAAACCTCCCCAGGGAAATGTAGTTGAGCATTCTAAGTGTAAAAGTAAAGTGTCTTCTAAAGGCCCCCAAAAACTTGCAGAGGGGGTGGGCCCCAGACCTCTTCACAATCCCGCAGTGGGTACAAAGGTAAGAACTTTGATCCCAACACGGCCTTGTGCTACAACTGTAAAGAGTTGGGATTCAAAATGGGAGACTCTACCTGTCTCAAAATGAATTCCACTGGTACTCTTCCAGCTAGCACTGGTCTTCAGGTAGGATCAACAGAGTGACCATAGCAAATCAAGGTTCATATTGAAGCTCATTTGGTCTCTGAGGGTAGGGTAGAATTGACCACTTAATTTTCCCAACAAGATCAGACCTTTATCTCAGAAGAGATAAGTTACCTCCTGCAGAAAGGGGCGATTGCAATGACTCAATGCCATCCCCAGGGTTTCCTCAGCAATGTATTCCTAGTCAAGAAGAAAGGGGGAGGGTCCAGGTTGGTCCTGAATCTCAAGGAGTTCAATGGGTGGATTTTCTATCGCCACTTCAAAATGGAGGGCGTCCACCTGCTTCGCGATCTTCTACAAGAAGAGGATTGGATGGTCCGGTTGAACCTGAAGGACGCGCATCGGTCTGTCCCCATCTACGCCCCGCATCGTCGTTTTCTTCAGTTTCTCTGGCATGGCGTCTATTACGAATACACTGTCCTTCCCTTCAGACTTTCATCAGCACCCTGGTGCTTCACAAAACTCCTCCGTCCGGTGGTAGAGTCCATGCGCGCGAGGGGTGTGTTTGATCATCTAGAGTGGTCCATCCAGCTCCTTCAAAGCCTAGGATTTGTAGTGAACTCACAGAAATCGGTCCTGACCCCTGCACAATCCATAGAGTTCCTGGGCTTTCAGGTGGATTCCCGCAGCGGTCAGCTTCTTCTACCCTCCTATAAGATCAGAGCGATCAAGAGAGAATTTAAGTTGATTGTGAACAGGCAGATTGTGTCCTTGAGGTCCATTGCCCTAGTAGTGGGGCTACTGGCCTCATCAATCCCAGCGATCTTCCCGGGACCCCTTCATTATCGTGCACTCCAACGTCTGAAGATTCAGCATCTCCGCAAAGGCCTCGGTTATGCTGAACAGATTCCTCTTTCAGTGGACGCGAGGTGGGAGATGTTGTGGTGGTTAGAGCACATGGAGTCGTGGAATGGGAGAGCCATCTTCGGCTCGAAACCCGAGGTAGTGATCGAATCGGATGCCAGCCGCTGGGGCGGGGTGCCGATTGCGGTCCAATATCAACGGGGGCCGATGGTCTCCGGAGGAGCTTTTCCTCCTTATCAACTGCCTGGAGTTACTGGCGGGTTTGTTCGCCATCCGCAGTCTTTCCTCACAGAAAACAGACTGCTGCATCCTTTTGCGAATGGACAAAGTATCGACGGTGAGGTACGTGAACAAGCTTGGGGGAACGAGGTCCCATATTCTGGCGGTAATCGCCAAGGATTTTTAGCATTACTGTCTACAACACAGACTGTCGGTGGTGGCGGAATACCTTCCAGGACGCAAGAACGAAGTTGCCGATTGGCACTCCCGTTATCTACAGGATTACAGGGACTGGTGGTTACACCCACCAGTTTTCAGGATGCTGAACATCTTATGGAGTCCTTGTCAGGTGGATCTATTTGCGTCATGTCTGAAGAAACAGCTCCCGGAGTTTTACAGCTAGCGTCCAGACCCGGAGGCTCTGGCCTCA
This sequence comes from Lissotriton vulgaris, assembly GCF_964263255.1. NCBI lineage: Eukaryota > Metazoa > Chordata > Amphibia > Caudata > Salamandridae > Lissotriton > Lissotriton vulgaris. The sequence continues at coordinate 507,898,649 of NC_141694.1, forward strand.
GATGCGTTTCTTCAGACGTGGCCCCGAACCCTTTGTTATGCCTTCCCGCCCTTCGTCATGATCACCAGGGTCCATGCCCAGGCCTGGCGACAGAGGGCGGAACTGGTGTTAGTAACCCCTCTGTGGAGAGCGCAGGCATGGTTCCTGATGGTGTTGGGCGTGTCTTGTGCTGTACCAGTACTCCTCCCTTCCTTAGAGATGGAATCTGTTGCTGGACCCTCACAAGACCCCTCACCCTTTAATGGACGTGGGTCAATTACCGCTCCTGGCATGGCGAGTTTCAGGGACAGATGGCACGTCCCAGGCCTTCCAGGGATCGCTTCTGAGGCCTATCAGGAGCTCTCCCTAGCGAGAGACACTAGGGCTGCGAGCTCATTTTACTGGAACTATCATTGTTGGAAGAATACTTGCAGAATAACTATTTTAGGTTCCAAAAAGATCGAAATTTTATTTTCACTCGGGGGGCTTTTAAATTGATTTGTAAAGTGGGTCATTGATTTAGGAACACTGACATTTCCTCCACACGCTTGAATTCCTCTTCCTAACCTCGCCTTGCCGCTTTTTGTGTATCGGTGCTGGCGGCGGTGGGCGCCATTTTAGGTGTGGCTGGGGGTGCGCTCTAGTCGCGCCGGCCTCCCGCCCTCCCAGGCTATTTAGGGCTGTTAATTCACGAGCACGCTGCCTATCAGGAGCTCTCCCTAGCGAGAGACACTAGGGCTGCGAGCTCATTTTACTGGAACTATCATTGTTGGAAGAATACTTGCAGAATATCTATTTTAGGTTGCAAAAAGATCGAAATTTTATTTTCACTCGGGGGGCTTTTAAATTGATTTTTAAAGTGGTTCATTGATTTAGGAACACTGACATTTCCTCCACACGCTTGAATTCCTCTTCCTAACCTCGCCTTGCCGCTTTTTGTGCATCGGTGCTGGGGGCGGTGGGCGCCATTTTAGGTGTGGCTGGGGGTGCGCTCTAGTCGCGCCGGCCTCCCGCCCTCCCAGGCTATTTAGGGCTGTTAATTCACGAGCACGCTGCCTATCAGGAGCTCTCCCTAGCGAGAGACACTAGGGCTGCGAGCTCATTTTACTGGAACTATCATTGTTGGAAGAATACTTGCAGAATAACTATTTTAGGTTGCAAAAAGATCGAAATTTTATTTTCACTCGGGGGGCTTTTAAATTGATTTTTAAAGTGGGTCATTGATTTAGGAACACTGACATTTCCTCCACACGCTTGAATTCCTCTTCCTAACATCGCCTTGCCGCTTTTTGTGTATCGGTGCTGGCGGCGGTGGGCGCCATTTTAGGTGTGGCTGGGGGTGCGCTCTAGTCGCGCCGGCCTCCCACCCTCCTTATCTCCTATATAATGTGCATCATGGCCAGACGGCGCAGCGGGCTGGTGCAGCGGGCGCGTCGGATGCGCGCCAAAGCCAAGCCCGTCTGTGCCCGTCCGCGACCGGACACGGCCCAGGGCCACAACCCCTGTCCCTGATGGCAGAATTACCTGGAGCAGGAGTGACTTAGTAAGTTTCTCCTCGCACACTTGCACCCCGGGCCTCCACAGTATAAGGGTTGGGGTGATTGAAGGGTGTAAACACTGCCAATTCCACTTTTGTACAACGCTTGCTGACTCCAGAGCTGGCGCCTCCTTGCTGTCCTGCGGCCTGATCAATGCCAGGTCGCTCAGTTGCCACAAGTACGATGTTTATGACCTCCTCACTGATAAACATCCCGACCTGCTGTTCATCACTGAAACTTGGCTAGATGCCAATTCTGATCCTGATGTTGTCCAGGCCTTACCAGACGACTATCAAATGGTGCGCCTGGACAGACCTGTAGGCAGAGGAGGGGGAATTGCGATCGCCTTTAAACAGCAATGGGCCTGCAAACTCGAACGAGTCAATTTGGCAGGATGCGAGGCAGGTGTTTTCAGCATAAACATTGATGGAAGCACGACGATCAAAGGTCTGCTAGTTTATCGCTCTCCAGGACCTATGTCCAGATTCAAAGGCAGCCTTTTAGAGTGTGTCACTGAATCAGCGATCAGGAGGGACAAGTTTCTGTTGTTAGGCGACTTAAACACACATCTGGATGACTCCTTAGATAAAGGAGCGGTGGAGTTCCGGGATGAACTTCACACCCTACAGCTGGAACTAAAGGGGCTGCTTCCTACACACAATCGTGGGCACTTGCTTGACCCAATATTTTCTAACTGGGATGATGTCTCAGTTGCTCCCCCAGTGCCCCTGCCTTGGACAGACCATTTCTTGGTCCCTTTTGCCATCTTCCTGCCTAAATATAAAGCTAACGCCCCCACCCCTCTCAACTATCCTCGGCGCAGGTGGGCAAGATTCTCCCTGCAAAAGTTTAATACGGCCCTCACCGCGGAAGGTCCCCCAGGAGGCAATGATGTGAATACAGCGAATAGGTTGCTCAATGACCGTATTACTGCCGCTCTGGACTGCACAGCCCCGTTGGGACGACCTACCAAAGGGGTTCAGAGACAAAGAACGGCTCCCTGGTTTGGCGAGGCGCTGCGTTGCGCCAAAAGGGACTGTAAACGTGCAGAAAGGCAGTGGAGAGTGGCATACGATGACCGGATGAAAGAGGCCTATCTTGCTAAGAGACACACCTATCACAACAAGATCCGGATAGAGAAGGCCACATATTATGCTGACAGAATCCACGAGGCAGAGAACTCGGCTAGGGAACTGTTCAGCATATATAAAACTCTGGCCACCCCAATAACCTCTACCTTAGAGGAAGATCACTCAGTAGCAGCATGCAACCGCATTGCGAACTACTTTGGGGACAAAGTGTCTAAAATTTACTCTGCTTTTCCCCACATACCTCCTGTAGCGGAAATGCCCGCAGACTTATTGAGTGATGAAGCCGACCAAAATCTGCTACTTAACTTCACCACTCCTTCACCGGTGGATTTAATTAAAATCTGCAGATCTGTTAAATCTGGCTCCCCTCGGGATCCCGCCTCCCCTAAAAGGTTGGGAGACATCCTGGAAACACTAGAACCTTATATCAGACACTTGTTAGATATCTCCTTCTTATCCAGCTCCGTACCAGAGGACTGGAAACAGGCCGTGGTGCTCCCCCTACGTAAGAAGCCCAACATTAGCTTTGAGAAGTTAGATAACCTTCGTCCCATCTCCTTGCTGCCTTATTTCTCCAAGGTAGCGGAGAAGGTGGTAAATAAGCAGCTAATGAAATTTGTGGAAGAAAACAACCTCCTTCATCCTACGCAATTCGGGTTTCGGCCTCGTCACTCTACGGAGTCTGCCCTTCTTAGGGCCACCGAAACCCTTAGGCAAGGTGCGGACGAGGGACAAACCATGGCCTTAATCCTCCTATGACCTCAGTGCGGCGTTCGACACTGTAGCACATTCCATCTTGCTACAGTGTCTGAGCAAAGGGGGGGTAAGAGGGGCAGCACTGAAATGGATTTATTCATTTCTTGCAGGCCGAGGCTTCCAAGTAAGGCAAGGTGACCAGTACTCTGAGCGCATCTCTTTGGATCAAGGGGTGCCGCAGGGCTCATCCCTGAGCCCAACCCTTTTTAATCTTTATGTTGCCCCGATCGCTACCTTAGTAGAGAGTTACGGCCTTCGAATGGTGTCATATGCCGACGACACGCAGTTGGTCATCTCCCTGTCACGTGCGCCCGGCACCTCGGCGGACATCTTCAGAGCGTGCATGCAAGACCTAGCGGCCTGGATGTCCGCCAACTGCCTCAAGCTCAACGGAGGCAAGACCGAGGTGCTGGTGGTGGGGGGAGACCGATCGGCGTGGACGTCGGCGTGGTGGCCGCCGTGTTTAGGTCCAGCACCCACCCCTTGCCAGAAAGCAAAGAACTTGGGTATTTGGTTTGACTCTGACCTTACCTTTGGCCCCCAGATCAATCAGGTGGTTGGATCATGCTTCGGGACCCTCAAAAGTCTCAGGAAGGTATTAAAATTCTTACCTATCAGAGCCCGCCAAACCCTGGTACATGCACTAGTCACGTCAAAGATGGATTACGGCAATCTTCTCTACTTAGGAACTCTGGAGAAGAATCTGAGCCGTCTACAGGTTCTCCAGAATGCCGCTGCCAGACTAGTGCTTAGACTACCCAGAAGAGCAGGAGCCACAGCGGCCCTCCGGTCTTTGCACTGGCTCCGATCCGAAGCAGGGTGGTATTCAAAGCCCTGTGCACGTGCCACCGGATCATCAACGGGAGATCTCCGCTCCCTTTGAAAGGATTGCTGACACCCTATGAGCCATCTCGATCCTTGAGATCCTCCGGCTCAGGACTCCTGGCAATTCCTAAGGTATCCAGAGCCCGGATGGGTGGAAGATCTTTTAGGTTCCTCGCAGCATTAAGATGGAACAAACTACCTATGGCCCTGCGATTAGAACCTTCAGAACCAATCTTTAGAGCCAAGCTGAAGACTGCTTTATTTACACAGTAGTTCTTTCCGCACTTGTAAGTTCCAGCAGGTATTAGCTCCTTAGCGCGGGGACACGCCGTTGTGCGTCACCAAGCGCTCTATAAAACCCCCTAAATAGAAATAGAAATAGTTCATCAACCAAGCATGATCAGATAATACCCCCAAGTGGTATTCATCAGCATGGAACAGGTGGCGTGGCTGGTGTGTTCGACAGGACGTCGATCCCGCTACAGCTGATGTCTCCATGGTCATGAATTTCCTGGCTTCCTTGGCGTCCTCGGTTCGGCTTATAGGGCAGTAAATAATTTTCGGTCCGTGATTTCAGCAGGACATACTCAAGTTGATGGCAGACCAGTTGGGGAGCATCCCTTGGTTTGTAAACTGCTACGAGGCATTAGGATGGTCAGGCCACCATGCCCCAAATATTCTTTCCTGTGGGATGTGTCAATAGTGCTCTGGTTCTTAGAAGCTTGGCCGGCGAACAAGTATTTATCTAGGAAGCAACTTTCGGCCAAGCTCGCTATGCTTTTATTCTTAGTTTCTTGCAGACGAGTTTCCGACATCAGAGCGTTAGATCTGGCTGGTCATTGTTTCTCCCCAGAAGGAGTCACTTTTGTTATTTCTAGATTCACCAAGTGCAATTCTACTTCGGTGTCTTATCCGATGTTCCCGAATAACCCCAAGTTATGTGTGGTAACAATGTTTGAAAGCTTACGAGGTAAGTACCTCTGAGTTTCGCAAGGTGCATTGTTTATTGTGTTGCAGAGACCTTTCAGGCTGGTGACTCCAGACCATAGCAAGGTGGGTACGCTGGCTCATGAGTGAAGCAGGCATTGATAAATCTATATTTGGAGCACACTCTGTTCGAGGCGCAATGGCATCTAAATCCTTCTCATTGGGAGTAAGCCTTGCTGACATCATGAATGCAGCCGATTGGTCTATGGAATCTACATTTAAATCTTTCTATTACAAGCCTATTGGGGATGTTGCATCGGTGGTGGTGTCTCAGCTTTGAACAAGCATAATCGGAGCCTCCGGTCCTGACATAGAATTAAAAATTTGCGAACATTCGTGACAAGAATTTTCAATTCTATTAAGGACATCGGAGGTGAGGATTATCCCACCCAGCAGTTAGGTCTTGATATAAAGAAAGTATGATTTCTGTCTGTATGACATTCTCATGGCATTATATTGCATGATTCCAGTTGTTTCCCCCCCCTTGTTATATGATTTGCTATTGGCATATAGTTTGGGACGGTTGTTATTATGCAATTCTCTCTCTTGGTTCCAGATTCAAATGGCAAGTGAGAATCACATTTGTGGGTTTCCTGTTCCGCGGAGATGGATCTCCCTCTACGACGTTGGTGTTTTTCTTTGCCTGGTTGGCCAAGCGTGGGCTGGTCCTGCAAGAATGAAGTTTTTCCTGTTGGTTCTTCGGATTATCTGGTCCTTCTGAATGTTTTGCATCACGGACAACATGCAAGAAAATATTAAGTTGAAGATGTTGAATGTATCTGTTACAGTTTCGCAAAGAATGAGGACGTTGGTGCCTCAGATGGATATTATATAGGTACAGTCCCTATGGTTAGAGAGTGCAGTGTGTTCACGGGATTTGCAGTTCATTGGTAATGTGTGAATAAAAAAGATCGTTTTTTATTGGCTGCTGTAATAATAAAGCAAATAAATGAGAAGCATAATCCTTGCCTCCGTTGTCCTTAATAGAATTGAAAATTCTTGTCAAGAATGTTCTCAAATTTTTAATCCCTCTCTGAGTTGCTCTGATCTCTGCGGAAACCGGGGTAGGACTGCTGTGAATATAAATCTGCCATAGTTTCACTGGATTAATAAAAAAATAAAAAAATTCATTCCTTCAATCACAATTGGTTACTAAATAGACCCCTTTGCTAATTTTGATATATGTTGTTTTGCTTGATGTTGATATTTTTTTAGTTTTTTTGAACACTACTTGTTGTGGTTGATGTTTTCTTCATTTTTTTGTCACTACGCGTTGTGGTTGACCTCCATTTCAGATTTCTGACGTCTTTATTGATGTTTTTGAGTATTATCCTATTACCTATTTTGCTCATTACTCTGTGTCACTCTCCTTTTAAAATGTTGCTGTCTATATTCTTTTGTTTTGATGTCGTTTAGGTTGGTGTTGTTGAGTATTAGGGCTTTTCCTATCCTTACCCTGTGTGGATGCCCTCCTTTTTGAGTATCTGCTCACTCACTCTTCCAAGACCGTTTGATCCCTCTCCTTCTCTTACCTTCGATCCCTCCCCTCCTGTCCCTACCATCTACCCAGATTCTCTCTCCAACTCTTCCTCCCCCCTGCCACCCATTAGGACTCCTTCCTCTCTCTCTGCTATGTCCAAGCCTCCGACTCCTAATGAAATCCTTCAGAAGCAATATGATGTGGTTCTTTCCTCTGATCTTCCCTCTCTCGCTCTCTCACCCTCCGCATCTCCTGATTATTTAACCATCCTGAATCACCCCTCGCAGAATCTATTCAATACTTGTTCGAAAAACGTTTTGACTCCCTCCCCATCCTTGCTCAACCTCCATTCAATGGTTTGCCTTCACCTGTCAACAGTGACCCCTTTTCTATGGGTCTCCCCCAAACTGTATTGCACAGACACTCACCAGCATTGAAAGTAAACTCAATGCTATGGCTACTGAGCTAACTCGGCTAAGAGGACATATCTCCATAGTTAATGCCAGGGTTTGCCCAAAATTATCGGTCTCTTTGCGAACATGCCCGATTGCTGACCATACCCCTTTGCAGACGAGCATTCAGGCCTCGCCGTGGTGTGTGCTCCCTCTCCACGTCTGCCCTAAATGACCTGTGGAATTCCGATCTCCCTAAGCTTCTGCCTACAGATCACCTCCCTTACTCCACTATCCCAGTCATTGTGGGCATCAACAGACTCCCTTCCACTCCCCTCTCACCTAGACCTCCTGCACAACTCAACACCATCCACTCTCTTAAACCTGCTAAGGATAATCCTAATCCCCTCTCTTGCATGCTTGTTAACTGGAGATCGGCTGTTCTTCATGCTACTGAAATTTCAGAAACCATTCTCAGGGAGGCTATTGACATTGTCTTCCTCAACAAAACTTGGCTCAATGACCACTCAATGGCTATTCTCGATCTACTCACCACCCCCTACTCCATCATTAGGCAGGACAGACCAGACCAAAAAGGGCGTAGAATAGCCTTAATCCATAAAACAGAGTTGCAACTCTCCCTTCTGAAGCATGCTGATCCCCTGACATTTGAATACCTTGGCGTTGAACTCTCGGTCAAAGGCTCTCCTCCGATTTGACTACATAACATCTACCACCCGCTGGGTGAGTCCCTCCTGTTTGCTGTAGAATTATCTGACCTCCTCACTCACTTCTCCCTTTCTGCCTCTAAAAATCTGTTTTTAGGACATTTCATGATCCATTGGAATTGTAGTGTAGTTCCTATATTCCCAATAGGCTCTGCTCATTGGAATAACATATACTATAATTTAGACATAGGACTGAAGTCGACTAGGTCTCTATCGTATATATTAGACTTAGTTGTGAGTGCCAGCTAGCTCAGAGGTCACTAGAAACTTTCTCGAATTCACAAGAAGGGATTAGTTTCTGACAACCGCGTAAACATGACAACTTTGTTTCCCAAGAATAAGAAATCAATCTCTAGACTCGCGGAAACAATAGATAGCTATTTTACTCAGTCATTCGTGCATGCTTCATTTCACCAGAGGTGCTGAGAAAATAGAGAGACGGGCGTTTTCAATAAAAGTATTTATTGACCAGTCTTCTTTCTCAAGCATAAGAAATGTACTGCTACAATCGTAATACCGGTAATAAAGTACAGAGTATATAATACAAACAGTATTATAAAGTAGTACTGTAAAAGCATGATATGGTTTCTAAGCCATAAATTGCCTTAAAACGGATAAAATACATACAGAGTTAAAATGATGTCTAAAAGTACTCAACTGGTGCTTCGAAAATATGCCTACCCCGGTGTACCTGACCTAAGCCCAGCACAAGGGAAGAAGTAAGTGAGGAGTAGTTTAGGTTTAGTATTTCTTGCCAAGAATCTAATCAAGAATTCTCTAAGGGTCTAATCCGCTCCGTACCTTGGTTTTTGAATGAAGGAGGTCTTGTATCTCTCTCAGGACTCGATGTCCCAGATACCAACAAGGGCAAGCCGGAAACACTGGAGCTGGATTTCTTGGCAGGAGAAAAGACAGCGTCTCTCAGTGCGTCAGCTGGAGGGTCCGCTTCCTTCGACACTTGCTGCTGCAGGGCGTCGGGCAAGTATTTAGTCGATCTGCTCCAGACCACTGTGTGTTTGTCTGGGCAAATGTAGGCATATTTATACCTTGAAGGTGCCGAGTTTGACGTATGATTGGACTTAATAACATCACTCAAAGACTCAATTCTTTGAAAACTCCAGGAGTTCTTGGATAAATCAATATTCAAGCTGTGGGAAGTCCCTAGCTGCTGAAGGCGAGTTTTTCCAAGAAATCGTTGTTGATTCTTGGAACTTAGTGGAAGTAGCCATGCCGTTTTTGGGCTGCAAGGCTCAGGCCAAATATGGTACTGATTTCTATACCTATATAAGGATTGGATAATGTATACCTATATAAGGGCATGAATCAGGAAAATTCACACTAGGGTCCTAGATTCATTTACAACACCCACGCCACGATCTTAAGTTCAATAAAGCTAAACGTATAAGCACTGAACATATCTAAAGCTAGTGTTTACAATCCCACTCCAAAATACATGCGCTTTAACTGGTTGTACACGAGAAAATGATCATTTCTACAGTACACATTTAAGGAAGTGATGCCATTCTAAGCATAGAACATTGTACATAAAATGCAAACTGAACGAATCATTTAATTACATTTATGAAAATGTCTCTTGAATACAGAAAAAAAAGGTCGAGACCATTTCATAGCATGACATAGCCTATCAATAGTTGTAGTATTGAGGACAAAGCCAAATATTTTCTCTAGGAAGTGTTCAAATAGAATTTCTTGTTCTCTAAGAATAGTTCTACTTTAAGCAGATTACTTTGTGCCAAAAAAAAGTTCAATGTTTTGGAGAGAAAATTTCAAATGGTTATGAAAGAATAGAGTTTCAAAGTCAGACGTCTTTGTTTTGAAACAGTGAAGGCCGAATTTCAGAGTTCATTGAACGCTGGGTGCATGAATCAAAAGTTATTCTCGGTGTCAGGAGAAAACATCAGATCGTGTAGGCTGGCAAAGAAATCGTCTTCCACAGTAGGTGAAAGTGGAACTATTTGATCAAGCAGATCAAATGTGCACAGATGAGAAGCATTGCCGACAGCGCCAGGTGCCGCATTAGCAGTGTTCATATCAGATGGTACCTGTGTGCCTGTTGATCCTCGTATCTCACCCTCAGTTAGACTTACTGGTGAGACCTCAATGAATGCCGTCATCAGGATTGGTAGCCGTTGGGGACAATACGATGCATGAGTCGTTACCGGACCTAGCAAGGCGTCGACATCCGATGGCAGGACTGATGGAAGTGTAAGACAAATGTCTAACATGCATTCCTCTCCGCAAAGCAGGCATCGTAGAACAGGTAAGATGCAATCTTGCCAGATTGGTCTGAACGAAAGAAACCATGTTGTGTTCAGATCTCTTAAACGAGCCAAGCCAAGAATCTGTGTAATTCTCTCACAATACCTCATGGCAAGGAGGGTCCCTTCCATGGTAATCTGGGGTGCACAGACAAAATATCGACTCCAAAATATCGACTGGACATAATATCGACTTTTAAATTTAGACTGGACAAAATATCGACTGGACAGAATATCGACTACAAAAATATCATTTTTAAGGTAAGTGAAGTAATATCGACTGTATAAAATATAGATAGCAAAAATATCGAATTTTTAATAATATATAATATTTTATAGTGTATTTTTATGTAATATTATGTGTGAAAAGTGTGTATTAATGTTATAAAATATTTTATTAAATGAATTTTGTTTTTATAATAATTGCGTAATGTAATTCTGTAGCGGGTTGTGGGTTTATAGAGGAATAGAGTAGGAAGTAATTTAATAATAATTAATTAATTAATATATGTTTGTAAATATTTTTAATTAATAATTAATTGATAATTAATTAATATTAATTAGTTAATTAATTAATATAATTTTGTACATATTTTTTATTAGTAATTAAGTGGTAATTATTAATTGTAATTAGTTAATTACATTAATTAGAGTAAATTTTTAATATATATAATTTTGTGTTATTGTTAAGTAATTAATTGGGAAAAATAATATTAATTATTAAAATAATTACAGCTAATGTGCTAATATATTTACTTTATTGTTATTGTTAATTATTAATTAATTGGTAATTAAATAATATTGATTAATTTTGGGTAAAGGAGTATTTTTAGGGTTCAGGGTCAGTTTTCAGTTTTTGGGTAAAGGAGCATTTTTAGGGTTTTGGGTCAGTTTTCAGTTTTAGGGTAAAGGGGTATTTTTAGGGTTCAGGGTCAGTTTTTGGTTTTTGGGTAAAGGGGTATTTTTAGGGTTCAGGGTCAGTTTTCAGTTTTAGGGTAAAGGGGTATTTTTAGGGTTCAGGGTCAGTTTTTGGTTTTTGGGTAAAGGGGTATTTTTAGGGTTCAGGGTCAGTTTTCAGTTTTTGGGTAAAGGGGTATTTTTAGGGTTCAGGGTCAGTTTTCAGTTTTTGGGTAAAGGGGCATTTTTAGGGTTCAGGGTCAGTTTTCAGTTTTTGGGTAAAGGGGCATTTTTAGGGTTCAGGGTCAGTTTTCAGTTTTAGGGTAAAGGGGCATTTTTAGGGTTTTGGGTCAGTTTTCAGTTTTAGGGTAAAGGGGTATTTTTAGGGTTCAGGGTCAGTTTTTGGTTTTTGGGTAAAGGGGTATTTTTAGGGTTTTGGGTCAGTTTTCAGTTTTAGGGTAAAGGGGTATTTTTAGGGTTCAGGGTCAGTTTTTGGTTTTTGGGTAAAGGGGTATTTTTAGGGTTCAGGGTCAGTTTTCAGTTTTTGGGTAAAGGGGCATTTTTAGGGTTCAGGGTCAGTTTTCAGTTTTAGGGTGAAGGGGTATTTTTAGGGTTCAGGGTCAGTTTTGGGTTTTTGGGTAAAGGGGTATTTTTAGGGTTCAGGGTCAGTTTTCAGTTTTTGGGTAAAGGGGTATTTTTAGAGTTCAGGGTCAGTTTGTGGTTTTTGGGTAAAGGGGTATTTTTAGGGTTTTGGGTCAGTTTTCAGTTTTAGGGTAAAGGGGTATTTTTAGGGTTCAGGGTCAGTTTTTGGTTTTTGGGTAAAGGGGTATTTTTAGGGTTCAGGGTCAGTTTTCAGTTTTTGGGTAAAGGGGTATTTTTAGGGTTCAGGGTCAGTTTTCAGTTTTTGGGTAAAGGGGCATTTTTAGGGTTCAGGGTCAGTTTTCAGTTTTAGGGTAAAGGGGTATTTTTAGGGTTCTGGGTCAGTTTTCAGTTTTTGGGTAAAGGGGTATTTTTAGGGTTCAGGGTCAGTTTTGGGTTTTTGGGTAAAGGGGTATTTTTAGGGTTCAGGGTCAGTTTTCAGTTTTTAAACGGTATTTTAGCAAGTCGATAATGTGACCGTCGATACTCTTTGGAGTGGGAATAGTATTTTTTACACTTCTGGTATTGTACGGTAATATAATAGTATCTTATTTAATTATAGTATGTTACTATATATATATGTTTTTACAAATATGATTGTAAAAAATTATTTTTATTAATTTCATTTATTATTTAATTATTATAAGTTAATTTAAGTATTTTTACGTATATTTTAGTAATTAAATTTTAATATTAATTTAATTAAACACTGTTTTTAATAAAGTCGATATTTTTTATAACTATATTATTGTAAACGATATTTTGTACTCGATATTTTTGTACTTACCTGTTTGTAGATACAAACTCGATATTTTGACTGTCGATATTTTGTCCACGATATTTTTGCAAGTCGATATTTTGTCCCTCGATATTTTTTCAGTGATCCGGTAATCTGGGTATCATCGGTTACTGGACTTGCCATATCAGAGCAGAAGGAATAAAAATAGAATTCCTGCTACGAGTCCCAAGATGAGAGGTAGTCCGCCGAACACAAAGTGCACGAAATTTGGACAAATTCCGAGGAATGCTTCGAATGGTGTTAACAGTCCCGAAAAAATCGTCTTAAATACATGTGCGACGCCGCTGGTATCAGACATGTTTAAGATGTGACTTAACATTTCTGCGAAATGTACTAGGCAGTCTATTGATAATAATACATGCATCTCTGCAGAAGACCTCGCAACTTGTAGATCATACGTTTTTCTAGACGAGGCCAATGACACTTTTTTTGTAAAAGAATGGCTTTCATTCTGCTTAAAGTATCAATTCGTATACAAGAGATATTCAGTGAAGGCCATAAGTCCGTCCCTCTGTCTGCCTTGTGCATTGGACACAATACTTGCATACAACAAGTGACCATGGACGACACACTAACTAGATAAGCTTTTCCTGGCAACATGCCACAACAGCTGTAATCATTCAGCATAACGTAACTGCCATTGGATAGTTGCCTGAAAATTGGTTCTACCACTCTGGAGGGTGCACCGTGCAGGTGGCTAGAGAGGTTATTTGCAGAACCGTCGCAGGCTCTGTGTAAATTAAAATCTTGGCACAATAGTGTACCACTTAGTGAGTTCTTACAATTTTTACCACTAAGGAATACCTCTTTCCCCTTATTCCAACATTTGTGTGTGTAAGGTAAAGTCCAGGTCGACTTAATGTATTCTTTACCCAACCTTTCATACAGGTCCGCTGGTATCTGCTGTAGACAATACTGAAATTTGAAAATCGTAACTGGTATCGTAATGGTGGCATTTATTATCCATTCAATGACAGGCTTCTCAGAAACTGTTAATGGTAATCTTTCCAGTTTTTCAATGCTTAGCACCGTATAGTCTACTCCTTTTTGTCCCAAAGAGATTTGTTTATCTGTACGGTTAAATACAGAAAACAATGACGTTGTGTTGATTAGACGCCATGGAACGTAGCCTGAATGGAGATTTTGTAACATCCAGCCTAGCTGCATTATAAAACGTAATTGAGACTGGCCATTTTGCAACATTAGCAAGTCCTGCTCTATTATGTCTATTGCAGAGGATACAATGCTGTCCAAAGAATATATTCTGGAGGACAGAGTCGTTAACCTATTGTCCACTACGGAGAGTGCTTTCTCCAAATTAATACGATCAATTTCTCGTATTATTTCTGCAGATTCCATTTGCGTTATTATCCAAGCTTTGTTGTACACAGCGTATATACCGGCGTATATGAAACGTTTTTGCTGTGGTTTGCGAGGCCCCATTAAGAAATCTCGCAAATCATTGCCTTCTTTAAGTAAAGATAAGTGTTGTTTGATTTCCGGAAGTGTGGATGTCTGTAGCCACTCAAGGCATAGTTTTCCTACACTATAAGTCGTTACTATCCCTGGATGTTGTCTATGGGAGTATCTTGGATCTAGCCTGTTTAGTTTCAACCCCTGTGTTTTGTTCAGGAATCTATCATGACAGTTATTGGTGTCTGTGGGCCAGATTACCCATTTTTTCCAATCAGGATTAGTTCTGTTTTGTGTTAAAATATATGGTACGTCTACCTCCTTTTCTGTAGTATGATTACTCTCAGAAGTGGGTTTAGGTATAGACGGTTTATTTAAATCTTTTATCTTAGCTATGCCAAGACAAGAAGTTTGTTGAACAGTGTCATTTAAAAACATTATTTGTTCTGATATAATGCAGGCTCTGAAAAGGGCTTCTAAACCTTGCACCTACCAGTCTTTTGTGGCCCAGACATTTTTATCTCGATGTTGTCTTTCCAAAATTCAAAACCTAATGTAGACAGCTGAGCATAACAGTTTGCAGAATAAATTTGTTTAGTATTGGTCAACATCGCTTTCAATCCTGTCTTATTCACATTTTTGAACTAAAATGTTTCTGGATTTGTAACATTAAACCCTGAGAAGTATTGAAATGTTTCTAGAAATGTTTTTGAACTACCCTTTGGCGGCGTTGGACAATGATCCCATTGATTATATGTAAGAACATTCCTAGGGCTTGCAGATTTATGCAAATAATGGTGACCATCATGATTAAAATAAGCATGGGCGAATTTTGCGAATCTCGCGTTCGCGAATTTTGCGGATTTGCGAATTGGCAATCCGCAAAATCCGCGAATTCTCGCGAATTTGCGGATTTTTTTTTGTGTTCGCAAGTGTTTCTACCAGTTCGCGAGGATTTGGTACTAGTTCGCAATTGCGAACTTACTTGTCGGCTCGCAACGGTCGCGACTATGTTGTTTCTACGTCTGGTTCATCATCACAGCCTCCCAGCACCCTCTGTTTCACCACTGGCACCCTCTCTTTGACCCATGCCACCCTCTGTTACATCAATGCCACCCTCAGGTTCATCATCACTGTAGAAGATGGGGGGGGGAAAGCAAGCCCACCTGCCCTGCTTGAACTGACATGAATTAATTTGGGGTTAGTTTATTAACAACACCTGCCCTGCCCCAACTGACAATAATGAATTAGGGGCTAATTAATGTGTCACTGAAAGAATTTCAAGTTCCAGCCTGGCACCTGCTTGTCTGCTCCTTTAGCTGTAAATCAGGACCTTTGTGGCATACAGTTAAGGTCAGAGCAGGGTCACACAATAGTTGCAAGCAGGCAACCGAATTCTGGAGGGCCCCCTCAGGAAGCACTACAGAGAATCGTTACAAATCATGAGGTTGACCTTTTGCACCTGCTCATTGCTTTTGCTGAAATCGTTTTTCATTTTTTTCGCGCTATTCGCGGGGCGCGGCGTCGTGCGAAACCGACCGCGGAAGCCGCCAATTCGTGCGAATGAGCATTTTATTTTTTTGCGGCTTGTTGTTTCGCGAGTTTTTTTGCAGTATTTGCGAGCCGCTTGCAGCGCAACACGCGAATTTACCCCAAGGTCGAGTACGGGCGCGGCCATTTTGTTTGCGTGACGTATTTCCGTTTCCGCCCGCTATGTATAATCTCGCGCAGTAAGCGCATTGCGAGTAGAGGTTCGCACGAGATCGCGCGGGAAATCTAGAGGTTCGCACGAGATCGCGAGGAAAATCTCGCGCGAACTTACTTTCGCGCTCGTGAACGGGCGCCGGCCATCTTGTTTTTCATTCATTTCCTGTGTCTGGGCATGGTGTTTAATCCTCTTGGTATCTTTGCCATCCTTTGCTTGTTTTCAGTTTTTTTTTTACGATTTTGCTTCTTATCTATCCCTCTCTTTTCCTAGCTGTATATTTTTGTCTTTTCTGCTATTTTTCTTTACTTTTAAACTACTTTTTTAAACTCTTTTCTTTTCTTCTTCCCTATCCTATTCTTTCTTAATTTTCTACTTCTTCCTACCTTACCTGCCCAGACCATGGTCAAGCCAGGCGCCGTGAAGCTGCCCAGGCACTTGAGGGCCGCAGCGGCGGCGGGGAGTAGTGCTGGACCCAGTGCCAGGACAGCATGCGGGAGATTGAGGGGGGAGCAGGTGACGCGACGGGAGATATTCAGCCCGGAAGAAGTGGGCGCGCTGGTCTACTTCGTCCAGCGCCGCCTGCCCAGGACCATCGCGGGAGGCGGCAGGATCGCGGCCGGCGGCTACAACATGCGGGAGCGCCGGAAGCGGTGGGAGAAGGTGTGCTGGGCCATATCCCACCTCTACGGGGTCCAGCGCACCTACAGCCAGGTCACCCATCGCTGGACGGACCTCCTGGACCGCGAGCGCGACCTGCTGGACCAGCTCGGCTTGGAGATCCCCGGGCTTGGTGAGTAGTAGTAGCCATTTAATCACTCACTACTATGATGTTTTCTCCTGCTCTGTGTTGTTGTATTGCAAATATTAGTTTTTTACATGGAGCAAGCCAATAATGCCGCTGATGACGATTACATTGTAGTTAAATTATATTTCAAAATCTTCTGTGCATTTCAGGTGCACTGCTCTCCTTCTCAGTGGCGTTGCTACTATGCTTATTTGTTTTCTATTTCGTGGTCTCATTGGCCTGAGTAACTATTATGTATGAGTGTACTTTACAGAACTGCGTAATGCTAGACACTAGGGGGCAGATTACATTTACAAGCCCCTTGCGCCACGTTTACGTTGCCTTGCGTGACGCAACAGCGGCGTAAACGTGCCGCATCCCTGCGAGTCATTTACGACATGACGCATCTAGGGAGATGCGTCACGTTATAAAGCCATGGGCCTGCACCACAATGGGTGCGTTCCTAGTACGCAGGGTGGGCGGTCCGGCGGCTGTGCGCCTCGCAAAATTGCCTGCGTGAAATCTACAAGATTTAACGCAGGCACTTCTGCGACGCTGCTACGTCAATTCAATTCCTTATGTCTGCTTGAAGCAGGCGAAAGGACTGACACAGCATGTTAAGTATTGGGTGGCCCTGAGCATTACTGGAGTTGCATTGCGTTGGCAACGTGACTCCAGCGATGCGCCGCTCCTACGTGACGAGATGCGTCACGCAAGTGCCTACCCTTGCGCCAGGGTGCGCCGCATTGTAAATGAGGCGCATCTGCCGTGTCGCAAGGGTAGTTTTGCGTGACGCATTTGATCTGGCGCATCTCTGGAGATGCGCCAGCACGCGTAAGTAAGTATGCCCCTAAGGGGCAGAATTGCAATTACCGTCGCATCCCTGCAAAGTAGCAGGGATGCGCCATTAATTGTGCGGCCCGCTACCACCACCAAACATGGTGCGCCGTATTTGCAATGCGGCGCACCATGGGCCCAAAACGTCACCGAAGCTTTACTGCTGGAGTTGCGTCGCAACGATGGCGCAGCTCCAGCAATGCTCTGGGGTACCCTATCTCCCCAATGCTGGGTCAAGCCGTACGTCTGCTTCAAGCAGGTGCAGGGTTTGTGTGACGCATCATTGTCCTAAAGGTGACTGATTGAAATTTTGTAGATTTCCCTCAGCCACTATTAGGATGTGTTCCAGCGCAGGAATGCCCTCCCTTGCGCCGGAACGCCCCCTGATGGCGCAGGGCTTTATAACGGGATGCATCTCCCAAATGCGTCAGGTTGTTATAATATTATACGCCGCACCATGGCGCCCTTTTTTGTTTAGCTGCTGCGTCACAAAAGTCACGCAAGAACGGCGCAAAAGAGCCGCAAGGGGCTTAAATCTGCCCCTTCCTTTGTACCCCTGACAATAAGAAAAATAGTGGCGGTGGATTGATAGTTTGACTATTTAAATGACTGGTAATGTAGCAGGCAACTGTTAGTGTTGTCACTGATCTGACTGAAATCACAATGGAGTTTGTCTGTCACTTTGCGTCTTGCCTGCGGACTGCTGCCTGCCAGTCCTAGGTGAACGTTTCAGTACTTTGTTTAGTGAGTTACGTGACTTTCGAAGTCACAGGTCCGCAAATAAATGAAAACTAACCCTAATCAATATAATTTCGCGGAAATATTTTGTTATTGTTCTTTTGAAATGTTTGATTTGGTTGACATTGACAAGCAACAATCATCCATGTTTTTTGTTCTTTCTTTCATGTTGTACGTCAGCTCCCCCCAGGGGCGAGAGGAGGACACAGGAGCAGCAGGCGGCGGATGCTGTTCAACAGGGCCAGGATCGGGCAGGCGAGGGCTCCTCTGCTGGCCCCAGTAAGTTTTCATTTTAGACTAGTACCTATTTTTCCTAGCGTTCCTCATTTGACTTTTTTCAAAATTGTCTTTGCTCTTCTTGTAGACTGTATCTAAATTCTTATCCTGCCTCTACTATGACTCCCTGTGGTATTACTAGATTATTCTTATTAGTCTGTCTGTGTAGCTAACTAAGATTGCACGGTTGGCGAAACTCCCATGATTCTAGTCAGCAATAGCTCTATCAACTTAGTGCAGTCCTCTGGGATTGTCCATAATGTCTTTTGAAGTGTTCTATCTGGACTCATGCTTGCAAAAATTGCAAAACCTTTCGCTCAGTCACTCTAGTCTGGACCAAAATACACAGATTGTATTTAAGTTTAAAAGCTTTATTAAAAGTAAACACATTTATTAAAATGAAGTCATAATAAAACTAAACGTTTAACTGATAATGGAAAAGTGGTTAGTGCTGACGATTAATTGAAGACATTTCTTGTGGTCGAGCCGAGCTCTCACCTGGTTTCAACTTGATCTTGTTGTTAGAAGTCCATCTTCTGTCTGTGTGGAGAAAAATGGTGCGTGTTAAAAAAACAGCCTTCATCAGTTGTGCCAAAAAGTGCAGCAAGACAACCTTCCCTGGAAAAAGGGACATTTTTTTTAACTTTAACGTAGACAGTCACAAATTACATTGTTTTCACATGTCTTCATTCCTAGACCAAAGACTAGTGAGTGCTTTATTCTAACATTCTTAAATGTACTTTGTAGGTGGAACATCTGGTGGCGGGGCCAGTGTGGAGGTGGTGGTGCTCGACACGGAGGCGGAGGGCGATTCTTCAGGGGAGGAGGCGGCGGCTGTGAGAGTTGAGACGGTGGTGGTGGCGGCCAGAGGTAAGCTCTTATATATTCCTTACTTATTGAGATTGAAGACTAGCTGGGAAGGCAAGAATATGAGATGCATGGCTGGGTGAATGATGAAGCAATGATGGGTGGAAGGACAACAGCCTGGGTGGGTGACACAGAAACTGTATGTGTCCATATACCTGGATCATGCTACTATCTGACTCTTAGATAGCATATGTGTATCTAGAGCAGGGGTACTCATAGTACGGCCCGCGGGCCGGTGGTGGCCCGGCAAGCCTTCCTTGGCGGTGCGCAGACCTTGCAGATAATCACTGCTCCCCCGGCCCCCACAGAGCAGAGGCTTTTTTGTATTTCACCTGTTAGCGCCCCTGCATCTCCACTCTGACAATCACTGCTCCCCCGGCCCCCACAGAGCAGAGTGGAGATGCAAGGCCACAAAGAGGTGAAATAGAACAAAGCCTCTGTGGGGCCGGGCAAGCAGTGATTGTCAGGGTAGAGAAGCAGGGGCGCTACAACAAACAAAGCCTCAATAATATGTTAATGGTCTTTTAAAGACCTGTTAAGTACTTTGGTGTTGTTGTCTGTGTGTGCGCGTTGAGGAAGCGGTCTCAACCCGGGCTGAAGGCTGACACAGATAGACACACACACAGTGAGATGACAGAGGGGGAGGTAGAGGGAGGGCAGGAGGGAGAGAGAGATGGAGAGGGAGGGCAGGAGGGAGAGCAGGAGGGAGAGAGGTGTATGTAAATGCTGGGTCTGGTGGCTCAGTGGGTGAGGGCATCTGCTGCAGGGACCTGTGTGCAACCTCATGGTCACAAGTTATCGTTTTGCTTTAGCCCCGCCCCCTCTGACTCCGCCCCCACCAGTGCGGCCCTCGGCCCCAAACTACACTGTAAATGTAGCCCCTGAGAGAAAGTTTGTGAGTACCCATGATCTAGAGAGAGTAGACGGTCAGTGGATGAACTAAGTGTAACTTTGAAGAGCATGTAACACTGCACCCGCACGTCTGTTCCAGTGTAGGAAAGGCAAGGAAAAGAACTTTTAATTTTGTCCAAATACTACCATCAATAGTAGCAGTAGTTTGTATTGCAAGCACTGCATAGATCCGGTTATTACGGTGGCCACTCCCTACCTCTCTTAATAAGTTTAGTAGTACTCAGTCATTCATGTGTGGATGTATCACTGGTCACTCAATAAAAAGCAAAGCACCTAAAGTCATCCCATATATAAGCAAAAACATCCCATGTGAAGTGATAGATAATCAGATTATTTATCTTCGTCAATTTTCCATTTCTAGTACTCATTTCCACTGTAGGGTGAAAGTTAAATTAATTAAGCAGTAGCCCTTGAGTTGTAACAGAGTATTCTCAGTGCCACCCGTAATAGAAAAGTAAGAGCTTCACCACCTGCATGTACTGGACGGGTACAGTAACGCAACGCAAGTCTAGGTCACTCCTCATGGCGTGCGTCTCTTTTTCTCGGGTGCAAGTTTACTGCGCTGGCATTATGCCGGCTTGCAGAAGATAACGTACCAATTTTCCAAAACAAGAGACAAGAAGAAGAATAAGACTGGTGTACTTTCATAGTCGACTCCAATGGAAGTCCATAGTGCTCGTAGAATTTGTTCCTTAAACTCCCACTAATGTTAGAGCAAGGATGAAGAAGTGTGAGGTTAGATAGATACTGGCCTCAATAGTTATGTAATGCGTTTGCAAGTTGCTAGTTGTAGTGCAACACAAATTTCTGCTGAATGATTGAGTTAATCTTAAGGAGCATTGGTTACAGACTATGTCTTTCTTTCTTCATATAGGTTCTCCTTCCAAACGAACAAGGAGGAAGGAGCTGGCTAGAGCGACCCGGCAACGGAGGATCGATGCCACTGTGGCCGAATATCGGCGGCTGGTGGCCCTGGAGGACGAAGAAAGTGTGCAGTCGACCACAACAACTACGTCGTCTGCATCGGCCTCCGTTCCCCCACGGGCTGCCAGTGCCACCCAGCACAGTGGTCCACCCAGACTGAGCCGGGCTGCCAAAGCCAAACGCCACCGCCGAGTAGCAAGAACAACAGCTACAGCTTCCTCTCACAGCCGTTGCACCTACAAGGCATTGAAGGCACGCCTGCGCCGCAGTACCCTGATGGTGTCCCGCCTCCAGCAGGAGCTCCACCACTTTTCCAACCAGTTGGAGGGGCTCCGCGTAGAGCACGCCTTGCTCCGCCAGGAGCATGATGCCCTGGCCCAAAAAGTTGACAGCATCCACCCATAGTGTCCCTTGCCCCTTTTCTAGAGACTTTTGGGGGGTGGGAATTGGGAGTTGGGTTTTTGGGGACTTTTGAAGGACAATCGTTGGGGTTAGGGAGGGTCTCGCGGGAGATTATTTTGTTAGGGATATAAATATACTTTTTCAAACTTTATCTGAGCATACCCGTTTCTTACTGCTTGCCTGGTGGGTGGGGGTTTAACGTTGACTTTGTTTTCCTGAAAGTTTAGTTCCATTTTCTTCCTTTAAGTGTAAATGCCCAAATGTTTTCAACACTAAGTGCCTCTCACAGACGAAGTGAATCCAAGAGTCCTAGGACTTTAGTAGTACTACCTTCAGTCTCTCGTCTCTCGTACTAATACTCCATTATACCCCCAAACCACCAAACGCTTATCTTACCTGTAATTTGTGTTTGAAAGTAGGGCTAGACCCAGGGCTGGCTCCACGGGAAACAGCGAATATGGTTGGCAATCTTGGTCGGATAAAATTTCCTCATAGCGGTGGTACTAGTGGTGTGACACAGTGGCAGTTGCATGCCTATGAAAAAAAAGAAAATGAAATCTGGTTTGTCCTCCTGAGCAATTCAACGGTACAACTGAGAATATAGCAGGTGACAGAAGTACAGTAGAACAGTGCCACATTGTAGCCTAACAAATGGTAAAGTATAACTACTAATTCGGTTGAAGTTCTTTCACATTAGCAATGGTTCTTTGTCAAGCAGAGTAAGAATATATCCTCGGATTTCTTCACCAGCCTGTTGCTATCACCTTATCCTCCCCAGCAAGTGTGTGGATTTATTGCTGTCATTTAGTCACACATCAATCAAAACCACACAGCCCGGGGGAAGAGGGTTAGGGTTTGAAAAATGGATGGGTACGGGGGTTTTTGGGAAAGGTTTTGGGAGACAAGAAAAAATAGCACAGCATAGGCAAACAATTGTGAACATAAACAAATCTTTGGGTACAAACCTATCCATCAATCTTTGAAAGTGCATGCACTACTGCATACATGTCAGTGAAAAGTAAGTAGTACATTCGACAACTGTGGAAGAAAGAATGCGACAGTACAGGGCCTGTGTGGAATTATTGATAACGATATTCAACATAAGGTCTCTGTAGCCAGATACCCGAGAGCCTTGCTGGTCACTATAAATCCATTCACAACAACACTCAGTGGGGTTGGTCTGGAAGGTATAGTAGATAGAAAAGGAGAAATTGCTTGTTTTCTAGGTGTCCCCTCACTCACCAGGGTTGCCCCTTGGTGACATGCTTCATCATTGGGGCCATCCCAGTCCTCTACGGCCTGGGGCGTGCTGCGACTTGCGAATTACGTAGGAGCACTTACAAATGACTATGTGTGGTGCAGATGTGATAGTGGAGTGGACTAAGTGATGTGTTAAGGGATCAATTTAGAAGCAGAGAGAGATCCAAGAAATGCAGTCCCAGTCAGAGAAAAAGGCAAGGGATACTGTATCTATGTGGTTGTAGTGGTCCTGTTGGAAGTGGTAAGTAAGTTGCCTGCAGAAAAAAAATCCTCCTTTTAGCAGCACTCCTCCATTGCAGCCGACGCTTCGTCCATCAATGTTGGTCACCAGAAGACACCCTGTAAAAAAAAGCACAGCATAGACAAACAATGGAACATAAACAATTCTTTGGGTAAAAACCTATCCATCAATCTTTGAAAGTGCATGCACTACTGCATGCATGTCAGTGAAAAGTAAGTAGTACATTCGACAACTGTGGAAGAAAGAATGCGACAGTACAGGGCCTGTGTGGAATTATTGATAACGATATTCAACATAAGGTCTCTGTACTTAGCCAGATACCCGAGAGCCTTGCTGGTCACTATAAATCCATTCACAACAACACTCAGTGGGGTTGGTCTGGAAGGTATAGTAGATAGAAAAGGAGAAATTGCTTGTTTTCTAGGTGTCCCCTCACTCACCAGGGTTGCCCCTTGGTGACATGCTTCATCATTGGGGCCATCCCAGTCCTCTACGGCCTGGGGCGTGCTGCGACTTGCGAATTACGTAGGAGCACTTACAAATGACTATGTGTGGTGCAGATGTGATAGTGGAGTGGACTAAGTGATGTGTTAAGGGATCAATTTAGAAGCAGGGAGAGATCCAAGAAATGCAGTCACAGTCAGAGAAAAAGGCAAGGGATACTGTATCTATGTGGTTGTAGTGGTCCTGTTGGAAGTGGTAAGTAAGTTGCCTGCAGAAACAAAATCCTCCTTTTAGCGGCACTCCTCCATTGCAGCCGACGCTTCATCCATCGATGTTGGTCACCAGAAGACACCCTGTCCACTGCCTGCCTGATGCTGAATTGTGGCTCGCTACTGTGAAGCCTGACTCCATCCTTTTTTCCCCATTGCAGAGACTGAAACCCGGCCTGTAATTATTCAACGAAAAACAGGAAGTGATATAATATTACAACACCACTGATAAATAAATATAAGGTATGTAGGCTGTGGAGTGCAAAAAGTCACAATTTGATTTTCCTAGTAGACAGTACAATATTTTTGAAAGTGCGTACTCTGAGTCACATTTTGAAGGATAAATAAGTATGGGCAAATTAATGTAGCGGATCTTGCCCCTCAAGCTAGGTGTACTGTAAACTGTGTTTTAGAACAAAATTAGATCTTCCTAGCAGTGCTCCCACCCAGACCCTTACTAAAGCCAGTCGCAAAAATGTAGAAGACCCCCAATCAAATCTCAAAAAACGAGGCCTAGCAGAAAACTGGTGACAAAACTTACTTTGTAAGTAAAAGTAGGCCAAAGTACCCCCTTCCTAATTACCCCTTACCCACCGTGGATTGCATTCAAACCACTTGCAAGCAACCAAGCAAAAGTAGCCATAGCCAGCATCGCTCCAAGACTCGAAATCCCCCCCACTCAAACACATGCAATAGAAATACTGCTAACCCTAACGAACCCTAAGTTAAGAATAGTGGCAAAGGCTTTCTTTAACTATGCCAAATCCCCCCTTTCCCACCATGGATTTTCTTCAAATGACTTGCAACCAAAATTACACATTCTCACGAGTGCTCTAAGACCCCAGAACTCAGTTGCAAAAATCTAGAACACCCCGAAACACATGCAATCCTGCTGCTAGGGCTAACCCTAACGAACCCTAAGTTACAAAAAGTGCCAAAAGGCTTTTCCGCGAGGATTTTGTCCCAACCACTTCTACCCGGTATTAGACCTTCCCAGGAATGCCCCAAGACACGCCAACCCACCCGCCAAGAAGCATAACACCCCCAAACAGGCCAAAAGCATAATCTCATACTTGCAATATTTCTCGGCCTTCGGTCCAAACGCGCTGCGTAGCTAGGCCATAAGTCGGGGTTGCCACGACGGATTTCCTGAAAAGCAAATGCAATCAAGATTAGAGTGTCCCAGCAGTGCTCCCAGACCACGAAACTCACCCACAAACAGACGGAACCCCCCCTAAGAGCACCTCAAAGGCAAGCAAGTCATCAAAAACACAAAAAAATTTCCGCCTGGGATTTGGTCCAAAACACTTTTATCCGGTATTAGAGATTCCCAGCAATGGCCCCAGAGCCATCAGCCCAGGAGAAAACGAGTAGAAGACCCCCAAACAGCCAAAGAGCAAAAGTACAAAAATGGGGACTTAGTAAATTTTTCACAAATTTCACAAATCAATCCGCGCGCGCTCTGCAGCTAGGCCCTAAATCCCCTCTGCCACCATGGATTTGCTTCAAACCTCTTGCAAAGTAAAGTATATATAGCCAGCAGTGCGCCCAGACCCCGAAACCCACCCACAAACACCAGGAAGCCCCCCAAACAGGCCCCCGAAAACGCTACATTGAGCAAAATGTCAGAAATAGCCAAAAAAAAATCGGCCTGGATTTTGTCCCAACCACTTCTACCCGGTATTAGACCTTCCCAGGAATGCCCCAAGACACGCCAACCCACCCGCCAAGAAGCATAACACCCCCAAACAGGCCAAAAGCAAAATCTCATACTTGCAATATTTCTCGGCCTTCGGTCCAAACGCACTGCGTAGCTAGGCCATAAGTCGGGGTTGCCACGACGGATTTCCTGAAAAGCAAATGCAATCAAGATTAGAGTGTCCCAGCAGTGCTCCCAGACCACAAAACTCACCCACAAACAGACGGAACCCCCCCTAAGATCACCTCAAAGGCAAGCAAGTCATCAAAAACACAAAAAAATTTCCGCCTGGGATTTGGTCCAAAACACTTTTATCCGGTATTAGAGCTTCCCAGCAATGGCCCCAGAGCCGTCAACCCAGGAGAAAACGAGTAGAAGACCCCCAAACAGTCAAAGAGCAAAAGTACAAAAATGGGGACTTAGTAAATTTTTCACAAATTTCACAAATCACTCCGCGCGGGCTCTGCAGCTAGGCCCTAACTCCCCTCTGCCACCATGGATTTGCTTCAAACCTCTTGCAAAGTAAAGTATATATAGCCAGCAGTGCGCCCAGACCCCGAAACCCACCCACAAACACCAGGAAGCCCCCCAAACAGGCCCCCGAAAACGCTACATTGAGCAAAATGTCAGAAATAGCCAAAAAGAAATCGGCCTGGATTTTGTCCCAACCACTTCTACCCGGTATTAGACCTTCCCAGGAATGCCCCAAGACACGCCAACCCACCCGCCAAGAAGCATAACACCCCCAAACAGGCCAAAAGCAAAATCTCATACTTGCAATATTTCTCGGCCTTCGGTCCAAACGCACTGCGTAGCTAGGCCATAAGTTGGGGTTGCCACGACAGATTTCCTGAAAAGCAAATGCAATCAAGATTAGAGTGTCCCAGCAGTGCTCCCAGACCACGAAACTCACCCACAAACAGACGGAACCCCCCCTAAGAGCACCTCAAAGGCAAGCAAGTCATCAAAAACACAAAAAAATTTCCGCCTGGGATTTGGTCCAAAACACTTTTATCCGGTATTAGAGCTTCCCAGCAATGGCCCCAGAGCCGTCAACCCAGGAGAAAACGAGTAGAAGACCCCCAAACAGCCAAAGAGCAAAAGTACAAAAATGGGGACTTAGTAAATTTTTCACAAATTTCACAAATCACTCCGCGCGCGCTCTGCAGCTAGGCCCTAACTCCCCTCTGCCACCATGGATTTGCTTCAAACCTCTTGCAAAGTAAAGTATATATAGCCAGCAGTGCGCCCAGACCCCGAAACCCACCCACAAACACCAGGAAGCCCCCCAAACAGGCCCCCGAAAACGCTACATTGAGCAAAATGTCAGAAATAGCCAAAAAAAAATCGGCCTGGATTTTGTCCCAACCACTTCTACCCGGTATTAGACCTTCCCAGGAATGCCCCAAGACCCGCCAACCCACCCGCCAAGAAGCATAACACCCCCAAACAGGCCAAAAGCAAAATCTCATACTTGCAATATTTCTCGGCCTTCGGTCCAAACGCACTGCGTAGCTAGGCCATAAGTTGGGGTTGCCACGACGGATTTCCTGAAAAGCAAATGCAATCAAGATTAGAGTGTCCCAGCAGTGCTCCCAGACCACAAAACTCACCCACAAACACCAGGAAGCCCCCCAAACAGGCCCCCGAAAACGCTACATTGAGCAAAATGTCAGAAATAGCCAAAAAAAAATCGGCCTGGATTTTGTCCCAACCACTTCTACCCGGTATTAGACCTTCCCAGGAATGCCCCAAGACACGCCAACCCACCCGCCAAGAAGCATAACACCCCCAAACAGGCCAAAAGCAAAATCTCATACTTGCAATATTTCTCGGCCTTCGGTCCAAACGCACTGCGTAGCTAGGCCATAAGTCGGGGTTGCCACAACGGATTTCCTGAAAAGCAAATGCAATCAAGATTAGAGTGTCCCAGCAGTGCTCCCAGACCACGAAACTCACCCACAAACAGACGGAACCCCCCCTAAGAGCACCTCAAAGGCAAGCAAGTCATCAAAAACACAAAAAAATTTCCGCCTGGGATTTGGTCCAAAACACTTTTATCCGGTATTAGAGCTTCCCAGCAATGGCCCCAGAGCCGTCAACCCAGGAGAAAACGAGTAGAAGACCCCCAAACAGCCAAAGAGCAAAAGTACAAAAATGGGGACTTAGTAAATTTTTCACAAATTTCACAAATCACTCCGCGCGCGCTCTGCAGCTAGGCCCTAACTCCCCTCTGCCACCATGGATTTGCTTCAAACCTCTTGCAAAGTAAAGTATATATAGCCAGCAGTGCGCCCAGACCCCGAAACCCACCCACAAACACCAGGAAGCCCCCCAAACAGGCCCCCGAAAACGCTACATTGAGCAAAATGTCAGAAATAGCCAAAAAAAAATCGGCCTGGATTTTGTCCCAACCACTTCTACCCGGTATTAGACCTTCCCAGGAATGCCCCAAGACCCGCCAACCCACCCGCCAAGAAGCATAACACCCCCAAACAGGCCAAAAGCAAAATCTCATACTTGCAATATTTCTCGGCCTTCGGTCCAAACGCACTGCGTAGCTAGGCCATAAGTTGGGGTTGCCACGACGGATTTCCTGAAAAGCAAATGCAATCAAGATTAGAGTGTCCCAGCAGTGCTCCCAGACCACAAAACTCACCCACAAACACCAGGAAGCCCCCCAAACAGGCCCCCGAAAACGCTACATTGAGCAAAATGTCAGAAATAGCCAAAAAAAAATCGGCCTGGATTTTGTCCCAACCACTTCTACCCGGTATTAGACCTTCCCAGGAATGCCCCAAGACACGCCAACCCACCCGCCAAGAAGCATAACACCCCCAAACAGGCCAAAAGCAAAATCTCATACTTGCAATATTTCTCGGCCTTCGGTCCAAACGCACTGCGTAGCTAGGCCATAAGTCGGGGTTGCCACAACGGATTTCCTGAAAAGCAAATGCAATCAAGATTAGAGTGTCCCAGCAGTGCTCCCAGACCACGAAACTCACCCACAAACAGACGGAACCCCCCCTAAGAGCACCTCAAAGGCAAGCAAGTCATCAAAAACACAAAAAAATTTCCGCCTGGGATTTGGTCCAAAACACTTTTATCCGGTATTAGAGCTTCCCAGCAATGGCCCCAGAGCCATCAACCCAGGAGAAAACGAGTAGAAGACCCCCAAACAGCCAAAGAGCAAAAGTACAAAAATGGGGACTTAGTAAATTTTTCACAAATTTCACAAATCACTCCGCGCGCGCTCTGCAGCTAGGCCCTAACTCCCCTCTGCCACCATGGATTTGCTTCAAACCTCTTGCAAAGTAAAGTATATATAGCCAGCAGTGCGCCCAGACCCCGAAACCCACCCACAAACACCAGGAAGCCCCCCAAACAGGCCCCCGAAAACGCTACATTGAGCAAAATGTCAGAAATAGCCAAAAAAAAAATCGGCCTGGATTTTGTCCCAACCACTTCTACCCGGTATTAGACCTTCCCAGGAATGCCCCAAGACCCGCCAACCCACCCGCCAAGAAGCATAACACCCCCAAACAGGCCAAAAGCAAAATCTCATACTTGCAATATTTCTCGGCCTTCGGTCCAAACGCGCTGCGTAGCTAGGCCATAAGTCGGGGTTGCCACGACGGATTTCCTGAAAAGCAAATGCAATCAAGATTAGAGTGTCCCAGCAGTGCTCCCAGACCACGAAACTCACCCACAAACACCAGGAAGCCCCCCAAACAGGCCCCCGAAAACGCTACATTGAGCAAAATGTCAGAAATAGCCAAAAAAAAAATCGGCCTGGATTTTGTCCCAACCACTTCTACCCGGTATTAGACCTTACCAGGAATGCCCCAAGACACGCCAACCCACCCGCCAAGAAGCATAACACCCCCAAACAGGCCAAAAGCAAAATCTCATACTTGCAATATTTCTCGGCCTTCGGTCCAAACGCACTGCGTAGCTAGGCCATAAGTCGGGGTTGCCACGACGGATTTCCTGAAAAGCAAATGCAATCAAGATTAGAGTGTCCCAGCAGTGCTCCCAGACCACGAAACTCACCCACAAACAGACGGAACCCCCCCTAAGAGCACCTCAAAGGCAAGCAAGTCATCAAAAACACAAAAAATTTTCCGCCTGGGATTTGGTCCAAAACACTTTTATCCGGTATTAGAGCTTCCCAACAATGGTCCCAGAGCCATCAACTCACCTGCAAAGAGGTACAACAACACCCCACAAGTGCTGAGTCTTTCTTCATTGGGCGTAAACCAGCCCTCTGGTTTGATGGAAATAGGAGTCTGGAGGAGGAGGATAGAGGAACATGTTCTTCTGAACTTGTGAACCTGAGGAATGCAGACTGCGGCAACTTCAAATCAATTAGCAAACCAGCGAAGACAGTTCTGCTGATGGGCTTGATTTTGTGATTATCTGATTAAAGTTTGAAATATATTAACTGTGCACAACAAAGAAAGACAGACACACAGGAATAAAAGTGAATAGGGACGAAAAAGAAAGTTATTGATTCGTTGTCTCATTTTCAGGGCTCGGTATCACGGTCCAGGAATGAGAATAAGGCTTCGTCATCATACTCTGCGAATTCAGGCAGGGTGAGCTCAGTGTCACCTGACAGAGTAGAAATTCCCTCATCTATGTTGCAGGCCACCTCCTCTTCATCCGGCACGCTCTCTCGTACTCTGAAATCTGGTGGTATGAGGTGCTGATTCATCTTGATCATTGTTAACCTCTCCACATTTTTGGGTGAGAGGCGGCTCCGTTTGGGAGTTACAATGCCACCAGCAGCACTGAAAACCCGTTCAGAAGACACGCTTGTGAGTGGGCAAGACAAGTAGTTTAAAGCCAGGTTGGTGAGCTGTGGCCACAATTCTTTTTTCCCATGCCAATACGCCAATGGGTCAGAATTAACATAGACCTCTGTTGAGTCATTCAGATAGTCCTTCACCATCGACTCAAGGTCCTCATCCAAGGTTCCTCCACTTTGCTTAGCTCTTGCTGTGCCTCTGACTTTTTGAGAACCAAACCCACGCAGAGCTAGCCAATCCTCTTCAGCCTCCAATGTTTCTGTTGTGTTTCGTGCAGATGATCCGGTTGCCGGTGTTTAACGGCTGAGAGGTCACTTGTGCCACAGCCACAGGTGCAGAAGTGGATTGTTTTGACTGGGGATGGCCCGCTGATGTACTGCCATTTCCTTCAATTTCCAGCCGTTCTGTTTCAAACCTCTTGGCTGACAAGGCTAGCCAATGTTTGTACTTTGGAACATGTTCATCATCAAAAGGAAAGAATGCTTGGCCTGCCAGCGCCTTTTTGTAGCGTGGATCCAGAATAGTAGCACAAATGTAATGCTGTTCTGAGTGGATCTTTTTAAGACGTTCATCACCTTGTAGGAGCTCTAATAATTGCTCAGCCAGAAGCAAAGAGTCTTGGTTTTTGTCATCTTTTTCAAACACAGAACACACCTCCTTCAGTTGGTCCTCCAGCATGTACAACAATGGGATAGCTTTTCCCAAATTAGAGTCCTCCTTGCTGACTGCACGCGTGAAGAACTCAAAAGGACGAAGCATGCGTGTCAGGCCTTGAACTATGTTCCATTGCGGCCCACCCATCCTCAGCTCCTCTGTACCCTCTGTAAGGAAATATTGATCGAGTTCCGTATACTGCTCATACAGACGCTCAAGCATGTAGAAGGTTGAGTTCCAACTGGATGAGTGCTTTCACTGGCATTTTACGTTGATATAGCAGGCTCCTCAGCTGCTTCCGGGCCTTAAAAGAATGGCTGAAATGCTTGCACATTTTTCGGCAGTTGTCCAATACACTGTACGCTGCACTGGCTTTATTAGCCAAGAATTTTTGGACAACCAGGTTTATACAGTGCGCCAAACACGGCACTCTGAAATAGTAACCGTCCCTCATGGCCTTAACTATATTGGCGCCATTGTCCGTGGAAACATAACCAACCCGGCGTTTTAGTGGGGACAGCCAGTTAAGGACCTTTGTGTTAAAGACATCCAAAATGTTTTCTGCTGTGTGACGTTTCTCCAAACCAAACATGGCTAGTGTTGCATGTTTCCGAGCAGCTTTAAAAACAATGTTCGTGTCAACACCTGTGTTTAGCTTTGCTTTAGCCCCTGAAAAAGAGACCCAGTGTGCAGTGATGCACATGTAATCCGCGCCTGCGCCACTGGTCCACATGTCTGTTGTCAGATGTATAGTGTGAACAGCACTCTTCTGCAAAGCTGTCCCAATCACCTTCAGAACATCTTCATGTAGTGCTGGAACCGCAACTCGGGCAAAATAGAACCGGCTAGGAACCTTCCATTTAGGGCAGAGCGCTGCCACTAATTCTAGAAAACCAACCCCTTCTACAAAAGAAAAAGGGAGAAGGTCCAGAGCTAGCATTTTAGCCAGCTTAGTGTTATACAGACGCGTCATTGGGTGGTTGCGTTCATATTGCGCTTCTGTAAACAACATCTTTTTAATGTTGCCCTGGACCAAGGATTTACGGGATGATGATGATATCTTCGACCCAGTTACGCTCGCTGATGAACTTTTCCGCATTGATGTCTCACTCTCTCCCACACTCTTAGTGTGGCTCACATGGGGTGTGCTGCTGACAGGGGTACTGGGTGTAAGTGAAGTGTTTGAATCGTCTTCTTCCTCCTCGTCATTATCAGATGAAACAGCATTACGTGCAATTCCGGCTTCCTCGATCGCCTGTAGGTGCGCAAACCATTTGACAGTGTGCTTTCTTTCAAGATGACCTCTCTGGCCTCCGGTACCATAGTTGGAACCCAACTTACCACGACTAACTCGAAGCTTACACATGCTACAAATGGCTATGGTTTCATTTTTTGGGCAAACACTAAAGAAGTCCCAAACTGCAGACTTGAAATGTCTTTGGGGGCCGGAGGAGGCGGCGATACTGGTGGTGGTGGTCCTGCTGCTAATGCCAGATGAAGTGGAGGATGTGGATTGCCGAACTTCAGTACGTTTTGCACTTTCACCACCACGAATTGAGGTCGAGGACGAGGTGGGTACCTTCTTGCGAGGAAGAAATATGGAAGCGGTAGGTTTTGGTGTACTACTTAACTCCAAATCTAATGATTCCATTTCCATTGCCTCCTCGCCAACATCATCATCACGCTCAGCAGCTTCTCGGGATAGGGTCAAAATGTCTCTTTGCTGCATGCCCGGTGGGGCTGCAGTGACCTTTGTGATGACTGGCTCGTCGTCATCGTGAGAGGCTTCATCACCGGCAGTATCTGTCACTTCTTGTTGAGCCTCATCACACTCCATAGGTATGAGTTTTTGGACGACCTTCCTTTTACGCTTAGGTACCTGTGTCAGATCATGGTGTGCCTCACTGTCAGACCGCAGTTGTGGTTCCCAAGGCAGATCACTTGCATCAGAACGAGGTGGGCTTGAAGAAGATGTAGACACCCCCCTTGATCTTTTCCTTGCTAGGGATGTGGAAGACAATGAATGATCATCAGGAGGAGTGGCTTCCAATGATACCTCGGCTTCATTGTCGATTTCCTGATGTGCCCCTACTTCGGGAGGAACAACTATTGTGGGCACTTGTGAACCTCCATGCACCTTTGCTTGCGCATCTCCTTTTGCTGCCTCTCCTTCCACATGTACTTGGGCGTGTACTTGCACATGGTGTTGTTGTTGCGGCTGTGGTTGTTCAACACTTGTCAGATGAGTTACAACAACCTGTGTTGATTCAGGGACATTGCTGCTACTTTCTTGCGATGAGCCTACATCACTGGTCGATGGTGATTGGAGAAGTACACTGACTGCCTCTGAAGCACTCAAGGGCTTTGACTTAAGTTGGCGTGGTGGTGGAGGCACTGAACCCAATGGAGCAGGGGTGCTGCTCCCAGCTTGTTCCCCAGCAGATCCTGCTGCTGCAGGCGTACTTTTTTTTTTTCTCCCAAAAAACGTGGCGGGTGGCACACCAGCCTCCTTGGTAACTTGCTTCTTCTGCTCCTTACTAGCAACTTTCTTGCTAGAGGAGCTACGGAGACCTTTCTTTGGGGCCATCTTCTTCAGAGCAGGTCAGACAGCAGGCCGCAGTTGCACGAATTGTAGAGTTGTCTGAGGCCAGACGTGACGTCGCGTGACGTTATGCTGCACACACACACCGCTGCAGGACTTCTTCCTGGCACTGGTGGTTCTCTTGAGTCTTGTGCACCTAAAAAAAATGGAAGACAGAGGAACATCAGTTCAGTTATACAGCACAAAAAAATCGAAAAACACTGCAAAATCAGCACAATCCCAATCCATCCATGCCCTCCATAATGTTTAAATTCAAGACAACCCACAGAAAGACTAGGCCCATGCAAGACTCACTACCCCTGGGCATAAATAAAGGTTGAAAAGTAGGCAAAATGGTTGCAGGCCTAACAACAAAGCCTGCATTCAAAATGGCCACTTGCCTGCCAGCACATGGCCAGTGCCTGTAGCTGCACTCAAAATGGCCACCAGCCACATGGCCTGTCCCTCCCCATGAACACCCCCAAAAATCGAAAAACACTGCAAAATCAGCACAATCCCATTCCATCTATGCCCTCCATGATGTTTAAGTTCAAGACAACCCACAGAAAGACTAGGCCCATGCAAGACTCACTACCCCTGGGCATAAATAAAGGTTGAAAAGTAGGCAAAATGGTTGGAGGCCTAACAACAAAGCCTGCATTCAAAATGGCCACTTGCCTGCCAGCACATGGCCAGTGCCTGTAGCTGCACTCAAAATGGCCACCAGCCACATGGCCTGTCCCTCCCCATGAACACCCCCAAAAATCGAAAAACACTGCAAAATCAGCACAATCCCATTCCATCCATGCCCTCCATGATGTTTAAGTTCAAGACAACCCACAGAAAGACTAGGCCCATGCAAGACTCACTACCCCTGGGCATAAATAAAGGTTGAAAAGTAGGCAAAATGGTTGGAGGCCTAACAACAAAGCCTGCATTCAAAATGGCCACTTGCCTGCCAGCACATGGCCAGTGCCTGTAGCTGCACTCAAAATGGCCACCAGCCACATGGCCTGTCCCTCCCCATGAACACCCCCAAAAATCGAAAAACACTGCAAAATCAGCACAATCCCATTCCATCCATGCCCTCCATGATGTTTAAGTTCAAGACAGCCCACAGAAAGACTAGGCCCATGCCAGACTCAAATACCCCTGGTGAAAAGGCCACAAGTACAGGCCCAAAAAACGAAAATCACTGAAAAATCAGCACAATCCCATTCCATCCATGGCCTCCATGATGTTTAAATTCAAGACAACCCACAGAAAGACTAGGCCCATGCAAGACTCACTACCCCTGGGCATAAATAAAGGTTGAAAAGTAGGCAAAATGGTTGCAGGCCTAACAACAAAGCCTGCATTCAAAATGGCCACTTGCCTGCCAGCACATGGCCAGTGCCTGTAGCTGCAATCAAAATGGCCACCAGCCACATGGCCTGTCCCTCCCCATGAACACCCCCAAAAATCGAAAAACACTGCAAAATCAGCACAATCCCATTCCATCCATGCCCTCCATGATGTTTAAGTTCAAGACAGCCCACAGAAAGACTAGGCCCATGCTAGACTCAAATACCCCTGGTGAAAAGGCCACAAGTACAGGCCCAAAAAACGAAAATCACCGAAAAATCAGCACAATCCCATTCCATCCATGGCCTCCATGATGTTTAAATTCAAGACAACCCACAGAAAGACTAGGCCCATGCAAGACTCACTACCCCTGGGCATAAATAAAGGTTGAAAAGTAGGCAAAATGGTTGCAGGCCTAACAACAAAGCCTGCATTCAAAATGGCCACTTGCCTGCCAGCACATGGCCAGTGCCTGTAGCTGCACTCAAAATGGCCACCAGCCACATGGCCTGTCCCTCCCCATGAACACCCCCAAAAATCGAAAAACACTGCAAAATCAGCACAATCCCATTCCATCCATGCCCTCCATGATGTTTAAGTTCAAGACAGCCCACAGAAAGACTAGGCCCATGCTAGACTCAAATACCCCTGGTGAAAAGGCCACAAGTACAGGCCCAAAAAACGAAAATCACTGAAAAATCAGCACAATCCCATTCCATCCATGGCCTCCATGATGTTTAAATTCAAGACAACCCACAGAAAGACTAGGCCCATGCAAGACTCACTACCCCTGGGCATAAATAAAGGTTGAAAAGTAGGCAAAATGGTTGCAGGCCTAACAACAAAGCCTGCATTCAAAATGGCCACTTGCCTGCCAGCACATGGCCAGTGCCTGTAGCTGCACTCAAAATGGCCACCAGCCACATGGCCTGTCCCTCCCCATGAACACCCCCAAAAATCGAAAAACACTGCAAAATCAGCACAATCCCATTCCATCCATGCCCTCCATGATGTTTAAGTTCAAGACAGCCCACAGAAAGACTAGGCCCATGCTAGACTCAAATACCCCTGGTGAAAAGGCCACAAGTACAGGCCCAAAAAACGAAAATCACTGAAAAATCAGCACAATCCCATTCCATCCATGGCCTCCATGATGTTTAAATTCAAGACAACCCACAGAAAGACTAGGCCCATGCAAGACTCACTACCCCTGGGCATAAATAAAGGTTGAAAAGTAGGCAAAATGGTTGCAGGCCTAACAACAAAGCCTGCATTCAAAATGGCCACTTGCCTGCCAGCACATGGCCAGTGCCTGTAGCTGCACTCAAAATGGCCACCAGCCACATGGCCTGTCCCTCCCCATGAACACCCCCAAAAATCGAAAAACACTGCAAAATCAGCACAATCCCATTCCATCTATGCCCTCCATGATGTTTAAGTTCAAGACAGCCCACAGAAAGACTAGGCCCATGCTAGACTCAAATACCCCTGGTGAAAAGGCCACAAGTACAGCCCCAAAAAACGAAAATCACTAAAAAATCACCACAATCCAATGCCATCCATGCCCTCCATGATGTTTACATTAAAGAGACCCCACAGAAAGACTCAGTCCATGCACCTCTCACTACCCCTGGGCAAAAGGCCCCAACAGCAGCCAAAAAAATCGAAAAACACACTAAAATCAGCACAATCCCATGCCATCCATGCCCTCCATGATGTTCACATTAAAGAGACCCCTCAGAAAGACTCAGTCCACCCACCACAGAGTACCCCTGGGCAAAAGGCCCCAAAACAGCCCAAAAACCGAAAATTCAAAAATTTTTGTTGCAGCAACTGTAATGCCCCAAACAAACTTACTTGTAAAATTTCTAATCCAACAATGATCCAAAGAAAGTCAAAAAGGCCTCACATCCAAATATCCAGCAGCATCCACAAAAAGTATTCCTTCCAGCTCCAGACCCAAATGAAAAGTGACCAGGAGATGGACAAAGCACTGGGAGGAGCCTGCTGGACAGGAACAGGAAGTTGAAGACTGTGGGGCACTTCCTTCCTCCCACCCCCCTCCCCCCTCCCCAAAATGGACTCCTCGCTAAAAAAGTGCAGGCAAATGTCAACCTAAGGAGTTATTCAGATAAAAATCATCATTTAAAGAAGGTTTATGCTGCTTGCTGGTGGATTTCTTGTGCAGAATTGCAAATTTTATATTTTCGTTTGTGCGAGATTCTTGCTGCTCGCCGCATCTCAAATCTCGCAATTGTGAAGTACCGCGAGACGTGATCTCGCTGTACTCGCGTTGACAAACTCTCGCTCGCAAGCCGCGATGACGTAATCGCGCTCGCCAAATCCCGCGGGATCACACAGCAAGATCCAAAATGGCGCAGCACTCGCAAACTATCGAGAAAAACAACCCGGCAAACGATGATAAACGCCGCGCGCCGCAAAAATTGTATCACCAACGCCGCGCGCCGCAAAAAAAATCCGCTGCGTGCGAATTTGCGGATTTTGCAAGAAATTCGCAAATCTCGCGGATTGCGAATTTCCCGAAAATCCGCAAAATCCGCGAGCGTAACGGATTTTCCGCCCATGCTTAGATTAAAACAATACATTTGTTCTTAATCTGATGAACCTTGTAAGTATTCATGTTCTGTAAATTTAGCTGACATTTCTAAATCTGACATCATATTATTAATAGTTTCAATGTCCCAATCATCAGAAAATGTGCTGGGTGATACCAAGACATTTAAAGAAATCTTAAACAGGTGTAGAATCTTCAGCAGCTCCACAGGGCCATAGATGTCATAATCAGTTCTATCCCATGCTATTCCACCAGGTATAGGAACGGCTGTGATGTTCACTGATGACAGATCTCTTCTTTCACGATGGGATGATTTGGGAGGTTTCAGGACTAAGTTGATTTTCTGACTTGCTGTGTCCATTGTACTATATTTTCCAACTATCATTTTTCCCAAGCTTAAAACCAAAATGAGCCAGAGCAGGAGGAAAAGTGCACCTAACACAATCCAAAATTCAATTCATGGTGAAACCAGATATATTTTCTCAAGTTGATAAAAGAGTTCTGATGTTTCTTCTTTGAGAGTTTTATTTGCTGGCATTTCTTCGGGTTCACTGGGATCCTCAGAAAATGTATTGAAGTTGATGAAATAGCCAGAGGCAGTTCTGTCAATTCTTGGAATTGCATCAGGATTGTTATTAATCTTTGGAGTTGTCTCTTCCTCTGTCATATTGGTATAGTCAGAGGCTACATCATTTTAGACAAGTGTTTCTTGACAAACTATTATTTGGGTCTCAAGAGGCACGAGTTCCATAGCTTTGTTACATAGTCCTTCTTTTCTTACTGCAGGTTTATTAAAGGTGATAAGTCTTTCAGTTCGAACCTCTTGGATAGTAGCAAGATTTGGTCTTCTGCTACATCTTGGGAGTCCACTGGGCCTACTAATTATTATTAGCCACATGATTGTGGTTTGTCCAGGTCGATGGACACAACTCTGTTCTCCCTTTTACCAGCAAGGGGCGGTAGTACTACTGATCTTGTTCCTTGGATTGCCAAGACAGGTACTGCTTTTCTGTAAGAAGGCCCAAATTCCTTCTTTACAGCAATCTTCTCTCTGACTAGATCCCCAATCTTTGGAATCCAGACAGGTCTTGCTGGGACAGGTGGTTTTTCTTCAGTGGCTGCTGGCTTTTGTTTTGTGTTACTTAGACTTCTTCTTGTTTCGTTTAAGTCCTGTAAGACAGCCAAAGATCTTTGACATCAAAGGGTTTTTGTTCCACCACTGAAGTTTGACAATCGAGGTCTTTAATTAACATTCTAGTACCAAACAGTAATTCATACGGAGTGATTCTACCCAGAGAATTTCTTGGCAGATTGTTAAGACTACGATGGACACTTATTAGATGTTTGACCCACCCATCACCCGAACCTAATACCTTAGCTGTTATGGATTGCTTTATGTCACGGTTTTTTCTTTCCAATACCGCATTACCTTCAGGATGGAAGGGACTAGAATATCGCAATGCAATGCCCAAACTAGCCATGGCCTCCTTGTAAGCTCGAGAGCTAAACGCAGGACCCTGGTCACAATGTAGCGTGCCAATTGCGTATGTGCCGATAAAGACTCGCAAATCCTTTATAACAGTTCTGGCGTCACCCGAGCGCTGGGGCCACATCCAAATAAATCTTGTCCTAGCAGTTGTGGGTCCGCATCCGGCGGTGATGGCATCTGCGTGTAGATAGTCTAATGCTGTCTAAGAAAGGCATCTGAACTGGGCTGGCTACACTGTAGTCAGGTATCTGGTGGTTGTCAAAACTATGATATTCGTAACAGGTATCATAGTTGATTACGAATTCGTAAACTTGGATGCTCATTCCTGGCCACCAGTACATCTCTTCTAGTTCAATTAGAGATTCTAAGATCCCATGATGTCTCAGACCCTCTCCCATGTGTGCTTCTTTATTACTCTGTCCCCCACTCCAGGGATTCGAGCAAAAGGAACGGAGTTTGCATCAATTATGTATGCATACGTGAGTGGATAGTTTAGAGGTAACGCTGCATGATTGCCTTCCATTGAGGCTTTTACTGCTAATAACTTTTCACCATCTGTTACTTTTTTTGAGCATTTGATTATAGCTACGGAAGCCGTTTGCACAGCTTCCTTCGCGGCTTCATCAGCCAATGAATTCCCTGCAACGTGAATGCCATCACGCTGATGACTCAGTGTATGAAACACGTGAGTCTTTTGTAGTTCTTTTTGCAAAAGAACTACTTGTTCCCAGAGCTTTTTATGCTTGATTGTGCCACCTTTTGAATCTTTGAAACCATTTCGAACCCTATTCTGCCAGTGTTCGTTGTAAGATTCAATGCAGAAATACGAATCACACACTATTAGTGTGGGGAATTCGCGATCGGTATTTTCAAGCGCCATATTCAAAGCCTGTAGTTCAGCTCGCTGAGCTGTACAGTCTCCGAGTGATTGAGTTTTAGTGACCATAGGTCTGAATTTACCTTCGCGCCAGCGACCTTTAACAATCGCGCACGCAGCACTATAAGCTTGTTTAACCTCGATTGCGGGCTGTGCCGATCCGTCTGTATATATTCTACAGCCGTAATGTTCTAGAGGCAGAATTTTGGTCAGCAGAGGACATTCGCACTCGTATTGTAGGAATTCTTGTGTTTTTAAGTAGGGGTCAAAAACGTATTCAACATCTGTTGAAGCAAGAGAGTTAACCCATTGTATCCATCTCGGATGTAAAGCTTTTGCATTTGGAAGTCTTGCTTTTGTCACTGCCTCTAAGGCAGGTACAGGTGTAATGATCATTATGCGTTTACCCTGCGCTAGGGCTCTCTTCTTTACTACTGCAGTTTGAACCGCTGTCAGAATTTTCTCTGTAGAAGTGAATTTTACTTCCGCTCTGTTTGCACTGAATGCAAAATTTCTGTATGGTTTTGAGTCTAATTTGTTGGTTTGAAATCAGGTTTGATTAGTTTGTAGAGAGGTTTAACTCTTTCTGCGTAATTTAGAACATAAGTTCTTCCAAAATTCAGGAAACCTAGAATTGACTGTAAGATTCTCCGCGTTTTTGGTGTTTGGAGCAGCGCACATTTCTCTAGAAAGTTAGCTGCCAGGCTTTTGCCTTCACTTGATAACTGGTAGACTAAAAATAGGACGTTGAGGTGGGCAATTTGTGATTTCTTAAAATTTAATTGATACCCTTCAGAAGCAAACCCAAGTATTATGGTGTTTACTCTTTTCAAGTGCCTGTCCAAGTCGTCATCTGTAAGATAGATGTCATCAACATAAGACAATGCCACAGCATCGTAAGTTTGCAGTAACTCTGTTACCCTGGCTGAAAAAACCCTGGACTATTCTGGAATCCTAGGGGAGACAGCAAAATTGTCGCTGTGTCCCCATAATTGAGAAAGCGGTCAGATGCCTGCTTTCAGGTGCAATGTTTTTACAGAAAAACCCGTTTGAAATATCTAAGGTCGTTATATATTTTTTCTGCACAATGTTATTCATCAGTGCTGCACTATTGGCATTTTGCACTGCAAAAGTTTTGTAATCCAATACTAGACGATATGAATTGTCTGGTTTGGAGACATGGAACAAAGGATTGTTCATTGACGAGGTGCATGTTTCAATCACCCCTTGGTATTCAAGATGATTTAAAATCTCCCTGACTTGTTTCTTAGCTTCTTGCTTAACTGGATACTGCCTCTGTGCATTAGGTTGATTTTCTAACTGGATTTCATGGTGAGGAGAGTCCTCATCCCATCCCACATGACTTTTATATAATGCTGGAGCCTGGGCCACAGTCCATTTTCTGGCATATATGTATTTTTTATGAATTGGAATGTGATTTGAGAAGGCGGGCATAATTATCTCTTCGCCATGTGTGCACTCCCTGACAAATTCAGGTGGCCAGTCTTGTTCAGCTAGAAGATTGTCATAGCCCTTAGAGAGCTT
The DNA here is from genome assembly GCF_964263255.1 of Lissotriton vulgaris. Lineage (NCBI taxonomy): Eukaryota > Metazoa > Chordata > Amphibia > Caudata > Salamandridae > Lissotriton > Lissotriton vulgaris. Next base: position 507,939,689 of record NC_141694.1, read on the forward strand.
CTCCCAAAACAGTGCTCTTATTTTTCTAGTTATGTCCCCCTCCATCCGGAGTGTTACTTCATATAACTTGAGGGGTACACTAACTCTGGTGTCGGCAGTTTCAACCTGAATGCATTCATTCAAGTCCACTGTTTCCAGATGATCCATCAGGATCCTGCGAACTATGGTGACTTCTGCTGCACTGTCTAGCATTGGTTAATCCCACTCCGCGTTCTTGAGTTGTGCCCTCAAGATCCTCGGCATGTCTGATCTTTATGCTTGCTACCTTCTTCTTGGTGAATTGAGTTTTCTTATTTTTTGGAACGTGCTGTTCTTCTTTGGACTTCACTCGTTCCTCTTTCTGTTCTGATCATCCTCTCCTCTCAGATTTCTGTGTAGAAGTTTGAAAGGTACGAGAGGAACGAGTATCAGTATTTTGATATCTATCAGGTTTTCTTAAAGTATCCCTATTTCTAAGGTTATACCTTTTTTCAGAGGGCTCCTGTTGGGGAGACCTACCTCTGGACTGAGGACATTTCTCTTTAGGAAGTGTCTGTTTATTACTTTCCCACTTCTTATTAGGAGTAGTGAGATTATTTTCAATAAAAACTTTTTCAGGATTTTCTGTTAATTCGGGTTTTAATGGTTTCCCACCCAAACTATCTCTTCCTAGTTCTTCATATGATTTTTCAATAATTCTTGCAAGCTCATATGGTTGATCTGCTATATCTGTTTCTTTTAACTTCTGGCGGATTGCCACGGATGCTGCTTTACCTTTAATATTAGCTAATAGTATAGCCGAGACCTGTTTGAAATCTTGTAATTTCATACCTAGATTTAAGGCCGATTCTGGACCGTATTCATTTTGAATCTGTCTTAGAACATCTGGTATTACCACCATGGACGGTACACCATGTGTTTTGGTGTAGATTGAAGCAAAGACTGTGCCCCAAGTGTCACAGTCCTCGACATGTGGCGCTACCCCATTCGTAAACAGATTGTCAGAATTCTGTGTTTCTCATGAGGTGGACTATCAGAGAATACTGCCTCAATTTGAGTAATTTTTGTGCTAACCAAAAAGGAATTTGCTCCCTTTTGGCAGGCAATTTTCCAATGACTGATTGTATAGTCTGAGGTGTAATTTTGTTTGTGTTCCCCTGGTGAGGGGTGTGCTGTGGAATCCTTACAGTAGGTTGTACTGTTAAGGTCCGCATGACATATTGGACCAATTGTCTATGTATTTCAATTAACTCTTTCAGCTGAGCTAACAGTTCTCGACCTGTCATTTTTTTCTATTTCAGGATGTGGTGTATAGCTGGCTACTACCGGCCATGTAGCTCCTGGTCTACCTGGTGGACCGAGCCTGGTAATTTGATTTTCATGTTTTAGGGCGCCTTTAAACCAGAGTTGATGCTCTTGGTAAGTTAATGGAATTTCTATGTCCTCATAGGGAACATATTCCTCTGGAGGTTCCTCTACTTTGTAGTAGTGGAACTCGTGTGTTCCTCCGTCTGTCGAAGGAAAGTGAATCCATGAATAGTTTGCCCATATTCATGTGCCTCTATGACAAAGATTACTTTACCACCTCTCGCTGATAATCCATTATTTATCAGTTTGTAGGTTATAGTTTTTCTTACATTTACCGGGATGATTATATCATCCGGGTCATTATCCGGCCTATTTCTGTCATCTAAAACTGCTTGAGCCGCAGCTGCAGTTAATTCTTCGTCAGAAAGCATTATTTAACCAACTGAAGAGTCTGCAGAATAGTTTCAAGGAAACAAAGATGCACAATATTTTGGAACACTGTATCCTTCAACGTTGAATAAACCAAAAACTAATACATAGGATTTTCGTCCTACTCAGTTCTGGCGGATATTTACCTTTCACCCACTCCAGACGTCTATTGGGGTGTTTACGAGAGAAAGGGGTCTGTGTGAAAAGCACGACTGAGTTACTCTAGTATCTAGCGTTAAATTATTGCCTTACCAAACGTTGTGCGCCATGTAGTGTAGTTCCTATATTCCCAATAGGCTCTGCGCATTGGAATAACATATACTATAGTTTAGACATAGGACTGAAGTCAACTAGGTCTCTATCGTATATATTAGACTTAATTGTGAGTGCCAGCTAGCTCAGATGTCACTAGAAACTTTCTTGAATTCACAAGAAGGGATTAGTTTCTGACAACCACATTAACATTACAACTTTGTTTACCAAGAATAAGAAATCAATCTCTAGAGTCGCGGAAACAATAGATAGCTATTTTACTCAGTCATTCGTGAATGCTTTGTTTCCCCAGAGGTGCTGAGAAAATAGAGAGTCGGGCGTTTTCAATAAAAGTATTTATTGAACAGTCTTTTTTCTCAAGCATAAGAGGGTCAGCTTCCTTTGGCACTTGCTGCTACAGGGCGTCGGGCAAGTAGTTAGTCGATCTGCTCCAAACCACTGTGTGTTTGTCTGGGCAAATGTAGGCATATTTATACCTTGAAGGTGCCGAGTTTGACGTTTAATTGGATTTAATAACATCACTCAAAGACTCAATTCTTTGAAAACTCCAGGAGTTCTTGGATAAATCAATAATAAAGCAGGGGGAAATCCCTATCTGCTGAAGGCGGGTTTTTCCAAGAAATCGTTGTTGATTCTTGGAACTTAGTGGAAGTAGCCATGCCGTATTTGGGCTGCAAGCTTCAGGCCAAACATGGTACTGATTTCTATGCCTATATAAGGATTGGATAATGTATACCTATATAAGGGCATGAATCGGGAAAATTTAAACTAGGGTCCTAGATTCATTTACAACAGAATAATCAAGATAATCCCACAGTTAAGTGACTCATTAACCTTCTCGAGTTAAATAACCTTAAGCAACTATGCAACAATCCAACCTATATAAAAAGGGGCAACACTTGACTAACCCTGGGTGGTGAACTCCGCTCAGCTCACGGAGTTTGCAGAGTTTCCTACACTCCACATTATGCGGAGCTCGCAGAGTTCCGAAATACTCTGAATTGCGCAGTGGATGGAGTTTTTTTCCTCGCTCGCATTCACCAAAGTCAAGTTGATGAGCCCAGCAAGGAAAATCCACCTCCCGGTGAGATTTTTCTTCGTTCACAATCACCAACTAAGTGTGAGCATGGAAAATAAACCCCCCAGCGAGATTTCTCAACAGGGAGGGGGGCACGTTTCTTATTGCGAGTGATCGTGTATGCTCGCAATGGCTCGTGTTGAGAAACTGCCTGTTCACGTTGAGAAAGCTGCCGCTAGAGTAAAAATCTACTTGAGCGGCAAAGCATGGTGCTGTTTGCAATGAGTGCACAGTGCGGATAAGCATCCGGCACAGTGCAAACACTGCGAGGGGCATTTTTCTACCATACTCCACTGCTCGTGGAGCTCCGTGTAGTGCGGCTGAGTTTTTTTTACACTTCGTGTAGCTTCGCGTAGTGCAACTCTGCGAGCTCCGCCCAGGGTTACATTTGATGCAATCATCTCTAACTCTGACATGGTCTCCCTTACCAACATCATCCCCATTGACTGGTCTGACCACCATCTCATTCTGTTCAACATCTCAACCAGCGCCCTACTCCCCAAACTAGTTAATAACAAACCCAAGATATTGACAAGAAACCTTAAACAAATCCCCCCTAGTGAACTGGAGTCCATACTCCGAGCCCAACTACAACTCCTGCCTCTCTCCCATAACATTAATGAGCTCACTGAACATTTCGATAAGGCTATTAGTGATGTCCTGGATCAAGTTTCTCCACTCAAACTAAAACAATAAAGAAGGTTCCAATCCAATTCTTGGTTCAATTCTGATCTCAATAATGAAAGAAGACAACTTAGAGGAGCTGAAAGAACATGGAGAAAACAACTCTGCCCTCCTGAGATCTGCAAGATCAAATTACAAAAAACTAATTTTGAATGAAAAAGCATCTTTCTTTCGTGCCCAACTTGATAGTGTCAAAAACAGGGCCAGAGAACTCTTTAACATTGTCACAAAAAATCTTCATCTGACCCCCCCCCCCCAGTTCTGACAACCTCAATCGAAAGATGTGAGGAAAATGGCAACTTCTTCTCAGAACAAATTGCTAAAATTGAACAATCCTTCCCTCAAAGGCTAGCCCTGCCCTGCCCACAAATTTCCAAAGACCCACTCTCTTCTACCTAGTACATAACCTTAACCACATCTTTTCCCCATGTTGGACAAAAATCATTAACACCTCCTTTGCCACTAGTTGGGTCCCGACTCCCTCCAACTCGGCAAATTATGTCCATTCTTAAAAACCTTAATGCTGACCCTAACGATCTTAACAACCTCTGTCCCATCTCCAACCTCCCCCTTCTGGCTAAAGCCCTGGGAAAATGTGCTTAACTCCAACTGGACAACCACATAGGCAAAGTCAACTTACTTGATTCCTTCCAGTCTGCTTTCAGGAAAGGCTGTAGCACAGAAACCGCCATGCTGAGCTTTGCTGATGACATTCACTGCTCCTTGGACAATGGGGAGGCCTGCTTTCTCATCCTCCTTGACCTGTCTGCAGCATTCGATACAGTGAATCACTCTTCCTTACTAGAATCCTTGAAAACTCGCTCTGGCCTAAATGGATTGGTTCTGAAATGGTTCACCTCCTACCTCCAACACCGAACACAACAAATAAAAATCAACTCATGCCTCTCCAATCCCACCCCTGTCTCCCTCGGAGTCCCCCAGGGCTCAATTCTCTCCCCCTCTCTCTTCAACCTCTTTATGGAACCCCTTACTCTCATTCTGAAACAACCCGGAACCAGCTACCATCTCTATGCCGATGACACCCAACTCTACTATAAGATCAAATCCCATACTGATGTTCTACATTTAAATAATACCCAGAGCAAGATTCAATTTTGGTTTTACTCTAACCATCTTAAACTGAACCCTAAGAAAATGGAAATTATTCTTTTCTCTCCTAAAAGTGACCATTTCCCCATCAAAGGCTGGATCTCTGACCTCAACGCCCTCAACTGTCTGCTCACCTTATCCAACTCAGGGCAATCCTTAGGTTTCCTTCTTGACAAAAATTTGGCACTGCAGGACTATATTAATAACTCGGCCAACGGAGCACTTTTCATTCACAGACACCGCAAAAAAATCAAATCCTTCACCCCTAAGATGACTTTAAATGTGTAGTACAATCATTAGTACTCTCTAAACTTGATTATGCCAAATGCCATCCTCACCGGAACCCCAGAAACCCACCTTACCCCTCGTAGAGCTGTGCTCAAACTCGCAGCCAGGCTCATTACTGACTGTAAAAGATTTGACCACATCACGCTGGCCCCAAAATCCCAAAATTGGCTGCCCGTTGAAGGTAGATGCTTTTATAAGACTGCCTGCATCACATACATAGCTCTCCACTCACAATCTCCACCATACCTAACAAACAAACTCAAAATTGCTGGCCGCTGCAGACTGATGAGAAGCTCCACGGCACTCCTCCTCATCCCCCCGCTACTAAAAAAGAAATCCAGCCAAACTCGCTCCTTCTCTGGAAATGCTTCGAGCATCTGGAATGCCCTCCCGAGGGACCTGTGCTGCAACCCCTACTGAAGTCTATAATTTCTCACCAGTCCTTTCAAGCTGTCTTCCCTGTGAAGGAAGTGGCCCTTAGGGTCCACCCGGCTTACTTACAGCCACCTGCTATACCTTCCAAAGTAATGAAGAGTCAGTCAGACAGTAGAGAATACAAACATACTTTTATTAGCGGAACTCTGCAGCGGAGTCCAATCTGACCTGCACCCTAAGATGTCTGCCGAGGGACTGACCCCCCCAACAGTCTTCAACACGTAATGATTCTTTCCAAGAGCCTCCAACCACGCTCAAAGTGGAAAGTTACTGGTCTGGGCCGAACATGAACAAAGAGGGCTCAGAGGGATGAGCTACCTCCTGCCAGATGGGTACATGAGCCTCAGCATCTCCTAACGTAGGAGCAGAACTACACACTCGGATAGGTATGCGAGAGCAGAATGGCCTATTCATTAGTAAGTCAAGAAACAGTCTTGAACAGAGGAGAAAATAATAACGAAATACAGTGTTCTGCTGAGGGAAGCAATATGAGTAATGAGGCCTAGTTCAGGCACAGTCTAAGCAGCCTAATAGCGATTACAAAATACAAAATGGAGGCACACTCGATAACTAAAGCTTTGCGCATCACGAGGATAACTCAGAGGGTTGCATAACATGAATACAAAGAGTGTCTATTTAGCCACAAACTGCTAACCTAATATAGCACGAAACGAGTGCATTGCAGGAATGGGATTTTCAAACCTAACACCTGTATTGGTTGCCTTTCAGCCAACCTGTTTGACTTTTTGCTCTCCCTTTTGTACTCTTCCCTTCTATGTTGCCCGACCTACCTCTCCCCTGCCCGCTCCTATCCTAGCAGCTCTAACTTATGTTGTGCTAGCTTTCTGAGGACTTTCTCCCTGTCCCTGTCCATTGCTTCCCTCCCCCCACTCTTTGTTCCCCTGCCTTCCTTCTTTTCAATTTGCGTTCTCCCTATTACTACTCTTTCGTCTACCTTGAGTTGTTACCTCAATTTTTTCTATATGTACTATAACTCGTGAATCAGCCAGAAACCTGGCTGTCCTTAGAAATAGAGAGATGTGCTCTCTCCTGACTGTCATTCTCTTTGCACTGAATTAGTGTTTGTTTTTGCTGACTGCTCTTGCTCTTGTAAAGCTCTCTGATACCACTGGGTGTAGCCAGCAATATATAAAACCTTTCAAATAAATAACATAAATTCATTGTCATAGCTATAGCGATGGTCTCAAAAAGTTAGCACCTGGATGTATGCTAATAAAATGTAGTGCGTTTTCAGGTAAAGAGAGACAGGTCCAGAAGATGAGCAACCTGAAAAAAATCACATATTATGGCCAAGGCTGCAGCGTGTTTCAGGGGCTGCCCTCTTTTCTTTGTGAAAAATAATGTCTGCTGCTGCCAGTGATAGATTTCACGAAGAATGGTAATTTCAGATATTGTGGGGCATTTCAATTTGGTGCAGCTTTTATATGAAAAACATTTTATTTCAGGCGATGATGCAGCTGCAGCCCACAAAATCCACATTTTGGAAGACCAATGGACGAGGGAAGGCTCAGCACCAAAGACTTTTGTCTGGCTGTGGCAAATCAATAATTCGGCAAGTGAAACTGTGGCATATGCGCTAATTGATATATGGATTAACAATTGCTGTCTCTTGTCTTGAGTGAGTGGAATGTCTATTTAATCTAGTATGGATCAGAGTTGCTGAGTAAACTACACCACAACTGATCAAGGAGCATATTAGCAAGAACCTCGTTAAAATTATTGCTGTTTTAGCGGCAGGAAACTGCCGCTACAACGGTGATAATGGGCTTGCTAATATGCATTATAGAATTCCAATAGAAGCCCAGGTTGAATTGCAGCACATCTAATAATCCAGAGGATTATGACTTTTGCGAGAGCAAGTGGGGAGACTTTTTTGCATGGGAATTAAACTTAGTAAATGATAGCTGAAATAAGAGTAAGACATTGCAGGGTGTGGCATTGTGGCCTCACGTCATTTCAAGAAGCAGTCTGTGGAGATGGGTCCAATCAATGGAAGGTGTATAAACTCCTTCTTCTATTCTACATAGGGCTTAATCAAGTTTAGCTATGAGGGTGGTGAGTGAATACTCTACTGAGATGGATGGCGACATTAAGTTTGGCCATTTGGGGCTTTGAGATCATGAGCTGGTTTAACTGGATATAGCACAAGGAACTAATCTCACAGGTTAAATGTGTTTGCTAATCAGATGCTGGTAACAAACACCTTGCCAAAGGAATCAATTGCAGTATTTCTTAAGGGAGTTTTACAATAATTCTTTATACATTTGTGTAAGAAAGCGAATTATGAATTGGGGTGTATGGTAGTCCACCACATGTAATAATGTCACTATTCTTGTTAGGTCCACTAAGCTGGAGCTCCATACCTAGTGGCTATGGCACACAGCAGACAGCCTTAATTTAAACTGTAAATCATTTAGAAGTACCAAAACAGTTAAAAAGTAAAAAAAATACAACAAACTAAAGAGCCCACTCCAATTTACAAAACTGGGTTATATTTTTATGAACAAAATAATACCAAATCCAATAACCAAAACCAGAAAAATGATTTACATTTAAAAAATGTATAAATTGTGCAAAATCAGCATTACGCGCTAACTGCTGTTATCTTGGTGTGCTTGATTTGAATCTAGGCACAATTTAAGGCCGAATAATTCAAAGTGTGGGTCAGCTAGAGACACCAGGTTCACCCTGGTTTGAAACATTACCTACTAACTTAGTCTTTGAAATGAAAGTCAAACATCCTCAGCAGGGTAAGGCAGCAGACCATGGCCAAGAAGTGCTCCACGAGGCTGGATAGCCATTGGGCAAGGTCCCAGTGAAGCCAGAGAAATTCTTATCCAAGGTAGGTTCCTTGCCAGCCAGATACTTTTACCGTCTTCACCTGGTGAAGATTTCCACCTTCGGACTTAGTCGCCTTTTTATAGCTTCGATTCCTTCAGCGGGGCAAGGCTCAAAGCTTTACCTGAGCAGGGATTCATGAGGTCGCATAGCCTCTCTGCGATGTCCCGCTAAAATGGATTTGCTGCTCTGGAAAACTCTAAATGGTAGCAACCTCAATCTTTCTCCCAGCTGCAATGCACTTTTGTCAGATTGACTTGGCAGGTTTGTCCAATTCCTCTGGAGGTCTTTGGAGCTGAAAGCTTTCCAAGTCCCAGGATTTTCAGGATGATAGGAGGAGTATATTTCGGCACTGCCAAGGGTCCCAGAACCTCAGGAACAGCACTTAGGGGTCAAGACTCACTTCAGCGTAAGCCACCAGCAGGGTCAAGGGCAGGTCCAGTTAGAACTTGTCAGCTGGGCTCTTCAGGAAGTTCAGCTTCCAGCAGCTTGTTGTGTCACTGCAGTTTAATATACTGGCTCCTAAGGCTCTACATGGCTATAGTAGCAACTGTGTTTGCATAAACGTACTCTTTCACAACAGAGAGTGAGTTGGTTTTACAGAGATGGGGAAAAGGTTGGATTTGAGAGAATAGATGTTAAATCCTTGTAAGCTATAAAGATAAATTAGGTTGGTGTTTAAATGGTTTATATGCTAGTTTCATTTATTTCTCTCAAATAAATTATGAAAATAGACCAATTATTTTTCAAAAAATTAAACATGTTTTCAATGTTGGGGAGGTACTGGCAGATGCATTAGAGGAAATCACTTAATATAAACAATGGACGGTCAAGAGGATGATGGAGAACATCCGAAATGAGATAGATAATATAGCCAGAAAAAATATGCACAGGGAAATTACATTTAACTAGCCACTTGACTTTCAAATTTGTCAAGTTAGTTCAAATGATATGCCTTTAGAGAAAATCACTGCAAAAAATCAACTGAAAGCCTTAAAAAAGTGACAACTATCTAGAGAATTAATTTCGTCATGAATTCTCATGTCCCACACTTCGGGAATGGCTCTCACAGTATTCATGTGACTGTTTCTCAAGATCTATTATTAGTATTAAGTAAGCAACATATTCATCAATCAATTCTACTAATTAACTGACTCATAATCCTGTTGTTTTCATTCTTTTAGGGAAGAATATTTTTAGCCAGGAGTTCACAGCTGGTGATGGATAACATTTCCAAGGGGATTGCATATGAAACATATGGGAAAATGTAGCTATTCCATCGGGTTTCTATAGATATGTTACAGAGATCTTTCTCATTGAGGAATACTATTCATTATATTTTAGAATCAGAATAGAAATGTTCTTGCCATGTTGGTTATTGAGTGTAAAGCACATGTATTATCATTAATGACATTGTGTACACTAGATTCTACATGGTGAGTTACCTACTTTCCGAAAATTAACATGCATTTCGAAAAATGCTGAAACGTATGTGCAGAAAAACATTTACCTTTTTCATAGTTCTTCACATCATGTATAAATTCAGTGCCTTAAAATAAAGGGATCACTGCACAGTTTCTATTATAAGGCATACAATTGATAGACGGAATGCATAACAAATCATACATTCACCCCCAGTCAAGAGATCTGGGTTAAATCCATCATTCTTTTGCTCACCATACCACCCCATTTTAGACCCAGCCATATGCAAATCGGTCTTGACCCTGTGCCGCATGGGAAAAGTCCAGACCGAACTGCCAAGTAGGTCTTCCCTGGACTGGAAACAAGCATCCTAGGACCGGTTTCTGGGTATTCCCCTACATCAGCCAGGCTAGCCTAAATCCAGTGGCACAGTGAGCAAGGGACCCACGTCTGGGCATAACCATCCCACTTAGGGTAAAAAGTGCTACGCAAACAAATGGTGGGGAGTACTGGAGTGAATGTATGACATTGTTCTGCATTCTGTCCATCAATTGTTCTTTTTGCATTTGTCATCCTGAGTGGGACGGGTATGCCTTGTCGTCGGTCCTGTGTTCTCTATGTCAATAGAGTCAAGCTATCATGCCTGATGAGGGGTGTAACCCTTAAAACCGGTTCTAGGGTGCTTGTTTCCAGTCCAGGAATGTCCTGGTCTGGCAGTTCGGGCTGGACTGTTCCCATTGGGCGCGGGGTCAAGACTGATTTGCATATGGCTGGGTCCAAACTGGAATGGCATTGTGAGTAAACAAAAGCTGTATTTAGGCCAAGATCTCTGTACTGGGGTGAATGTGTGACATTATGCTGCATTCTGTCCATCAATTATTCTTTTTGCATTTGTCACCCCAAGTGGGCCGGGTATGCCCAGTTGTGGGTCCAGTGCTCTCTATTCCACTGGAGTCAAGCTATCCTGGCTGATGAGGGGTGAAACCCTGAAATCGGTCCTAGGATGCTTGTTTACAGTCCAGGGAGGACCTGGCTTGGCAGTTCGGGCTGGACTGTTCCCATTGGGCGCAGGGTCAAGACTGATTTGCATATAGCTGGGTCCAAACTGGAATGGCATGGTGAGCAAAACAACGATGGATTTAGGCCCAGATATCTGTACTAGGGTGAATTTATGACATTGTTCTGCATTCTGTCCACCAATTGTTCTTTTTGCACTTTTAGAAAGTAGGCATTTTCTTGTGTAACCATTCTGTGTGCCTCTGTCTGTTTGTGGAGTGACAGGGGCTTGGGATGTGTGTTCACTGTAGACACCCACTGTGGGGGAGGGGGGTGCCTGGTCCTTCCTGGATGACTCAGAGCTGAGCTGAATGGGGCTTGGCTGCATTTAGAGCAGTGGGAGGAGATTTCCTTGCACCTGAATAGGGCCTGTCTCCCTTGCACAATGCTGTCTCCAACCCCTGTGGTCATACTATACCAGTGAGTACAGAAGAGCTGAAGAGCTCTGAGGAGGAGTACCACCCCTTAGATATTACCTAGAAGATTGTGAATTTGCCCTATTCTATGACTATGCCCCATTGGCATGGCTCGCAAATAATAAGGGACATAATGATAGAGTAATGAGATGGTTCTTAGCCCTACAACCCTTTTGATTCACCACTTTGCACAGAAAGGAAAAGAACCAAACCAATACAGACTATCTTTCCAGATACCCCCTTGATTAATTTCTTGCTGGCAAGAAAGTTAGGGAAGAGTATTCACCTACTGTTCTATAAGGGAACATCCTTGCATTATGATTTGGAGTATATAGACCCTTTCTTTCAGTGCATGTATATTGTGAGGTATGAGGAAATAGTATTTTTTACTCCCATCAGGAAACAGTTCCTGAGTGTTCTAGTTTTTTTTTCTTTCTTCATGTACTTTATGTTCTTTTGGGGATAAGACTGTTTTGGAAAAAGGGGGCTACGTGGAATCCTAGAGATAAGTATAGAAAGTCTTCAGGATATCTGCCAGACTGGCGCTAGTTATTTCTTTCCACCTCTCTCTAACTACACACAGGGTGTGGTGACAGTAATTCATACTTAAGGCAGGGACATTTCACTTACCACTGTTTTCTTCTCTTTGCAGAGACTCCGGGGGTAAGCCATCCTGACATTGTTGGGTGGAGATTCCTAGAAGAAGAAGAATAAAGGAAAGAACAACACAAGGAGAGTCCTTTCCCTTTGAGTTTGATGGACTTTACTACCTTATACAACTGATCAATACAATTTCGTCAAAATTGAGCCACATATCAAGCCTCCTTGATTTTGTTTCCATCCATCCTTCCAACAAGTGGTGCCAGAAGTGGGATCCATGGAAATGGAGGCAGCAATACAGAAAATGGTGGACAATCAAGAAAAACTGTGACACATTATGAAGCCGTGGCTGAAGAAGACCGGGAGAAACTCTATGAAACCTTAACTAAACAAAGCCAAACCCAGGAGTCAGTGATTGGAAAATTGGCGGACACCCTTAGTCAAAAGCATACCACCATCTTCTCTATAGTTTTACAGAAGTATGTTAGTGGGGAGCATCCTGATTTTTTCTTTTCAAACTTTGAACGGATGGCCAGAGCAGCGGGATGGACCTTGGACAAATGGGGCCTATATCTGGGACCCCTACTTTCTGGGGATCTGCGGGTGGCAGCGTACCGGGAAGCCAATCCAATTAGAGTCCCACCATATGATGAAGTCAAGAAGAAAATTTTAGAAAGATTGGAAATAGATGATTAAACATATTGTATTCACCTTAGGCAAATTAAGAAGGGACCTCAAGAGACTCCTGGAGCACTCTTTTACAGAGTAAAAGATATGGCAGACCGATGGCTAAGTATTTGACCTCCTTACACCCTCCAATACAAAGTGTGTTTGAAAACATACCTAGCTTTACATGGAAAGAGCAGTGGAGATAGCTAGTGGGTTTAATAGGGCTCAGGTACTACGACGAGGCAAGGAAGAAACCCAGTTGAAATCATCAGGGGGGACCACCACAAAAACTAATTGACCACCTAACCCAAGAAAGCCTGACACAGTTACCTTAATGCCGGGTCATTTTCCAGCACCCATCCGAACGCCAACCCCATCAGGTTTCCAGTGTTTTAACTGTGGAGGGTTGGGCCACATAGCTTCTGTATGTTCACAGAAGGAAGAGCCAATGGAAGTGCGGCTTACTCAATCCTTCTATTGTACCTGGCAGGGGCAGGTTCTTCCCTATCATAAAACAGTGAAGATAAATGGGGAGGACAGATCAGCCCCAATTGCCACCGGATGCCTACACAGTGTTATGAGGCCACAAAGTGTACCAGTTGGGAGTCCACAACCTATTGGTCTTGTGAATATTCAATGTGTCCATGGTAACAATAGAGGTATCCTACCACTGAAGTACAAGTACAACACTAACCCTCGGTACTACCCTAGTGCCTCTGAGAGTAGGGCTTATCCCTAAGTTACCTGGGAAGAGACTATCTCTACATGGAACAGTTGTTGCAGGGAGGTGCAGATGATGGGGACAAGTGGGGGAAAACGGCCCTGTTTACCTAAGAACAGGATTTCGTGTTTTTTCTCCAAGGAAGCCTAGGAAAAGTAAAAATTACAAGAGAAAAGAAAAGAAAGACTTGATTCAATTAGCAGTAACCAAACCAAAAGAGGATGTCATGTGACAGCAAGATCAGGGCTTTCACACAGCCGAATGAGAAGATCCGACCTTAAGGGAGTCCTGGAATAGAGCCATGGATGCAGAAGTCACCACAACAACTAGGTCCCCAGTTCTTTATGACAAAGAGTCAGGTATAAAGAAACGGAGAAGGTCCATCAGTTACTAGTACCCCAAAAGTATAGAGAAAAAGTGATTTTTTTTAGCTCATAGTCACTTGTTGGGGGGCCATTTTGGGAAGGAAAAAACAGAGAAAGCTACCCTTGAAAAAATCTATTGGCCAGGGATCTACCAGCAGGTTCGCAGTTATTGTAAAGAATGTCCTATATGTCAGAAAAACAGTAGGAGCCTTCCCCGTAAGGTGCCCCTGCAACCCTTACCAATAATCGAAAAAACATTTACGAGAGTAGGGATGGACATCATAGGTCCCCTTTTTCCTTCTCATAGAGGGTGTAGGTATGTACTGGTCCTGGTGGACTACACCACTCGTTTTCCTGAGGCAGTAGCCTTAGGACAACCTAATGCCTTACAGCTAGCCAAGGCTACGGTTAACATCTTCTCCCGGGTAGGTTTTTACCGGGAAATCATAACCAACCAGGGTACTCTTTTTATTTCCAAACTAATGAACAGGTGAGCCAACGGTTGAACATCAAACAAATAAGAACATCTGCCTATCATCCTCAAACAGATGGTTTAGTAGAACAATACAATGCCACACTTAAGACTACCCTAAAAAAAACTCCTTGACCTAGAAACTTATAAGTGGGGGAACATGCTTCCTTTAGCCCTCTTTGCCATCCGATGTAAACAACAAAAGAGCACGGGGTATTCACCCTTTGAGTTGTTGTATGGTAGACAACTCTGCACCTTACTTGAGATGATGAGGGATGAATGGGAAGAAGAACAAGAAGGAGGTAAACACCTACCCGAATATGTTCTTAATTTAAAAACACACTTACAACAAATACAAAGCATTGTGAGAACTCACCTAGAACAGGCACAAACCTTTCAAAAGAACCAATACAACATAAGAACTAAAGAACATACCCATGAAATAGGTGACTTTGCTTTATTGATGATGTCCACATCTGATCACAAGATGTTAGTTCAGTGTCAGGGCCCATTCAAAATAATAGCAAAAGTAACTCCAGTAACTTATTGCCTAGAAATGGATCGCAAGTATTCATTGCATACACATATCTTCCATATTAACTTATTTAAAAAATGGGAAGGGCCCATCACAACTTTGGACTGGCTGAACAAACAGAAACATTATACCACAGGAGCATAGACCCAAAAATACCAGAGGCTCAAGGCTCAAAAATGAGAGCTGTATAAGCAGTTACAAACCGTACAAGAAGTGTTTTCCCCTAGTCCCAGTAAGACAAACTTAGTGGAACATTCAATTCATAATATCTCAGGAAAGAAAGTGAAATTACACCCCTATCGTATTCCTGAATCACGTAGAAACGCAGTAAGAAATGATGTGCGACAAATGCTTCATATGGGTATAATAGAACCCTCCACCAGTAAGTGGAATTCCCCTATCGTTTTAGTACCAAACCCTGATGGGTCCATCATGTTATGCATAGACTTTAGACAAATCAACAAGATCTATCAATTTGACTCATACCCATTACCAAGAGTGAATGAATGAATGAATGAATGAAGCAGGATTTGTATCGCGCAACTTAGCCCCAGAGGGCGTCAAGGCGCCTAACCAAATGAACTCGTATGGTCAGAGAGCATGATTAGTGGTAGGCCTTGATGAAACACCACGTCTTTAAAGCCTTCTTAAAAAGAACCATGTTGGGTTGGGATTTAATCTCAGAGGGGAGGGCATTCCATAAATTAGGGGCCACGGATGAAAAAGCTCTTCCGCCCCATCTGACCTTGTTTGTCCGAGGGACGGTAAGAAGGTTCTTGTTGGCAGATCGAAGATTTCTGCTAGGGGTGTAAGGACTCAAAAGGGAGCTTATGGCCTCAGAGCTGCTGCCGGATAGGGCACTGAAAACTAGGCATAGGATTTTAAAAGAGACTCTAGACTGGATAGGGAGCCAGTGGAGACTCTTCCTTGCAAGAGAGACAGAAGCGGTGTTAGGGACGCCCAGAACGAATCTGGCAGCCGCATTCTGAATGGTCTGGAGGCGTTGGATGAGGCCTTTATTGATGCCTGCATAAAGGGCGTTACAATAGTCCAGCCGTGATGTAACTAAGGCTACCACAGTCTGTTTGCGAGCTTGAGGAGAAAGATAGTGGGCGATTTTTCTAAGTATATTGATCACTCCCCAACAGGTGGAAACAGTTCTATTAACCTGTAGTGACATGTCTAAAGAGGTGTCAAAAATCACGCCAAGATTCCGGGCGGAATTTGACGGTACAGGACAGGCTCCAAGAGAAGAAGGCCACCATTCATTGGACCAGCTGTTTTGATCCTTTCCGAAGATCAGGACCTCTGTTTTCTCTCCGTTCAGCTTCAGGGCGTTTTGAATCATCCAATCGGAGACAGCTTGCATGCAATTCCTGAAGCTGAACGCGGAGGTACTCAACGAGTGGGAGAGGGACACCATGATCTGGGTGTCATCGGCGTATGACACCACCTCCATCCCCTGAGCTCTTACTAGTCTAGCAAGTGGGGCCACATAAATGTTAAAGAGGGTCGGGCTCAGGGCCGACCCCTGTGGAACCCCACATTGCACAGGCTTAACAGGGGAGAGGAACTCTCCTAGCTTGACCCTTTGTTCTCTCTGATCGAGGAAAGAGGACAGCAAGCTCAATGCAGGACCCTCCACCCCTATCTCCCTCAGACGAGCAGTTAAAGTCGAGGGAGATAGGGTATCAAAGGCGGCAGTCAGGTCTAAAAGGACCAAGAAGGTGGTCTGGCCTTGGTCGACCTTTGATCGTATATTATCTGTCACTACTGTAAGGGCCGACTCAGTACTGTGAAATTTTCGAAAGCCATGTTGAGACTGGTCCAGGAACCCAGAGGCATCCAGGAAAGTAGTCAGATGGTGATTGAGATGTGATTCCAACATTTTGGCTGGAGCTGGCAGTAAGGAGATCGGCCGGAAGTTCTTAAGGGTGTCCGGATCCAGGGTGGGTTTTTTAAGCAGTGGCTTGACTATGGCTTGTTTCCAGGAAGCAGGAAAAAGGCCCTGGGCCATAGCCTGATTCATTACCTCAAGAAGCGGGGGTAACAGAGTCTCCCTGCAGTCTTTCAGAACCTTCAAAGGGCAGGGGTCCATAGGAGAACCTGACTTTGTCTTGTTTAGCAGGGAGTCTAGCTGGTTGAGAGTAAGGGGCGGGAAGTTGGTAAGAATCTTAGAGGGGTCCTTGGCCCAAGACTCTTGAATAGGTTGATACGGAGAAGGGCGGAAAGACATAAGGTCTCTCTGTGCTTCCAGAGTGAGAGAGATGTCAGTGATTTTAGCCTGAAAGAAAGAGTGGATGAGATGATTGAAAGGATTGGAAAAGCTTGCTATAAAGGCACCCTGGACCTTTGCAAAGGATATTGGCAAGTACCCTTGAAAAGCCAAGCTAGAGAGGAGACTGCTTTCTCTACTCCAGAGGGGTTATTCCATTTTACTGTCCTCCCCTTTGGGCTACATGGGGCTCCTGCAACATTTCAGAGATTAATGAATACTGTCTTGAGGTCCTGTGCTGCATTTGCTGCTGCTTATATAGACGACATAGTGATTTACAGTACTACTTGGGAACAACACCTAAAACATTTGAAAACAGTGGACCAAACCATGAGAGAGAGTGGTTTAACCATTAATCCCTCAAATTGCTGACTAGCTGTGAAATCAGTGAAATACCTCCGATACCTGTTAAGAGAAACTCTGATAAAGCCAAAGGAAGAAAAAGTAGCGGCTATCACCAAAATACCTGTCCTCAAACAAAAAAAGACCTAAGGGCGTTCTTGGGCATCTTAGGCTACTACCAGAGATTTATAACTGATTTCTCCCATAAAGTTAATCCTCTGACAGATCTCCTGCAAGGCTCAGCACCCCAGATCCCCTTCAATAATTTCAAAGATAGTAACCTAACACCTTAAAGGAATGCTACAATGGATTTAGTATTTTATCTAATGCTGTTGCTTCATGTGTATGCAGTGCTTAGCAAATTAATTTGTGAACAATGCATAAGCAAGAGAAACCCACTTATTAACAGTCCCAAGGATAGCTGGCATCTTTAAACATCCAGTTAAATCCAATTGTATTCACAGCTCACTCCAATCATTTGGATAGGGGGTGCAATTCATGCAAAGTGCAAAGTGCATTTCTTCTTTGACGTCATCACATTATCAATTAAAACATTTTGGGTGAAGCTGTCTCTTTTAAGATCTGGCCTAGAAACAGATTTAGCTGTCTTGCCAGACTTATTTTTTCAGAAAATTTCCTATAAAAAATACACAAGTATATACATACACCAGGGGCCTTTCGATCAGCAGTCTTTTCAATTGTCCTTTTAATCTGTCATTCATATTTTGCTCCTACCCACCAAAGCATAGAGGATGTGACAACAGGTCAACCTACTTTAGGCATTGGCTTTTCTCACTTTAAGTGACTGCATTTTACCTCTCACCTGTGCATATTCACCTGTAAAATAGTGCACTTCGGCCACAGTGCTAGTGAGCCAATCTCTGAGTTCATAATTGTTTTTTCTTAGGTTTTGGTTACTAGTTTTGCTTTTGTCAATTTATTAATTTTTTGTGAAATGCCTGACAGCTCCCTACATGAATATGACAGGTTGGTTGCTTCAGATCCCATATTATCACCTACATATCATGCATCAGCTGTCTCTAAACATAGATTTGGGGAAAACCCCTTTAAACAAGTAAAAACGAATAGTGTGTCGGTTAATCCTTTGCACTGGAACCCCCATGGGCGACTGGTGTTAATGGGTGCAAGGGGTCTTGTCCTGCCACATTAGGGGGAGAGGCTAGAACAGGGGGGGGGGGTGGACATGGAACAGCTGAAAAGAAATTACTGCTCTGAGACAGTGTGCCTAATTTCTTGGGTGAACTGTAATGAACATTGCAGATGCCCTGCTGCACAATTGCCAGCTGGGCCGAGGTTTTCTCCGACCTACAGGAACAGGCTACAGCATTGACAACATATACGAGGGCATGATGAATTAGAGTGCCATTAATCTTGTGGATTTTGGGGCGTAAGAACAGTGGCCCTGGGAGGAGTTGCAAAACTCTATTCACTTCAATGACTGTGGGTGGGGCAGACCAATGAGGGCAATGAGGTAGTGGGTTGCAACAATTTGTTGGTCATCATAGAAGGGGAGGCTGTAGGAGGAGTTCAGGGAGCTACTCTCCTCACAGTAATATGTGTTTACTACTGCATTTGATTTCAATTTGAAAAAAAGCATTATTGCACTGAGCCTGAGTCTGTTCCTTCAAAGTGCTCCTTGTTGCAAACTCGTTTACTGAGCAGGGGCCCATGAAAAGGAAGGAACACACTGTGGATAATAAAAGCACTAGTGGACTAAAAGGTAAGTATGAAGTTAAGCTTCTGCGTTTGACTGATGCAAACGCCATTATTGGAGAGGAAATGCTGTGAGGCCTTTTAAAGACTCTGCTAAAAGTTGTAACAAGCCCTGACCTGTGCACAATAGGGCTGAACTATGGAGGATGATTTAGAAGCCCTCTCCTCACAAGCATACTGCAATATTCTTCCACAGGAAACATACAACACTCCAGTAGTAGTGTGAACGTGTACTTTATTATGGGCAGAGCTGCAGCCATCATGATTATACAGCTGTTTAGGATCAGCTCATCTGTCACCCACTTGATCACTAACTTTCCCCTCGAGTCACAAGGCATTCCTTGGAATGTTCACACAACATTTCAAAGAATACATCATGCCACTGTCAGAGAGTACTACATTACTCTTCCCCCTTAAAAAAACCAAACAGAATAACATGAACAAAGAAGACAAGGTTTGATTGCCATTAAAGACATAAGGCAAATTACAATGTAGTACAATTCAAGATGCTTACAAATCAAATCAAATCAAATCAAAGTGTCTTTATTCGGGTTCCATACGTGAAAACCATAAAAGTACATAAAAACGCAATAAAATATTAAAAGTCATTTTTCATTCATTGTGAAAAAGTTATTAAAAACTGTTACACATCATTACAGGTTCGTTCGTTTACAAATCAAAATAGCACATTTGAACAAATATACAAAATGTAATCAAACAGAAAACCCTGCAATTTTTTCGTCAAAAAATTATTAATATAAAAAATCAATGTACGGCAAAAAATACAGGGTCATAATCACAAAAATGAACAAATAAAATTGTAATGGAGGATACTTCAGCACTAAGGGGCTCATTAGGATGGCGGACGGAAGTGCGACCGCCGTCCTGGATTAGGCGGAAAATGCATTTTCCGTGTCCGCCTGCCGCGGTCACTCCGTCCGCCATATTAGGATTGTAAACACTGTCAAAAGTCTGTGCGCGACGGAAGACCACACACCGCCGCGGAACTACACCCGACCCCGCGGCGGACGTAACCAATCCAGAGACACCGCCGTACGGACTGACGTCACCGACTGTCCCCCAAATCACGATGGCGGAAAACACACATAAAACCGCTGCGGAAAAACAACCTGCCTGAACACGGCGGATTCCCCACAGCGAAGAAACCACACATTGCAGAGATACCCACCACAAGCAGCACGCCCACATGGACCCAGCGCTACACGCATTTCCGATACTCTTCACGCTCCACCACCAGCAAGTCATGGACCATCATCGACGATGACACAGGTACGCAACACACCATTTGCTGTCGGAAGGGGAGTACCTGCCAGGGCTGTGACGTTGGGAGGGGGAGTGTCATGTTTGAGAAATCACATTAGATCGCAAAAAGATATCCTCAATTGAAGTACAAAGCAGGAATGACAACGACAAACCACTACACATGATTGACTTGCTTTATTAAATATAATCAGGGTACAATCTCTGAGTATGCAAGAGCATGGGCACTGGGTACAACAGAGCAGGTACATCAGAGGCAGCACATGAGAGGGCATAATGCAGTATCAGAACAGCAACAGGGCATTGTGGCCAACAGAGCAGGTACATCAGAGGCAGCACATGAGAGGGGCTAAGTGCATCAACAGTCCATTGCACAGAACAGGTACATCAGAGGCAGCACATGAGAGAGGCTAAGTGCATCAACAGTCCATTGTACAGAACAGGTACATCAGAGGCAGCACATAAGAGGGGCGAAGTCCATCAACAGTCCATAGCACAGAACAGGTACATCAGAGGCAGCACATGAGAGGGCAGAATGCAGTATCAGAACAGCAACAGGGGATTGTGGCCAACAGAGCAGCTACATCAGAGGCAGCACATGGGAGGGCAGAATGCAGTATCAGAACAGCAACAGGGCATTGTGGCCAACAGAGCAGGTACATCAGAGGCAGCATTCAGAGGGGCCAGGTGCATCAACAGTCCATTGCACAGAGCAGGTACATCAGAGGCAGCACATGAGAGGGCAGAATGCAGTATCAGAACAGCAACAGGGCATTGTGGCCAAAAGAGCAGGTACATCAGAGGCAGCACATGAGAGGGCAGAATGCAGTATCAGAACAGCAACAGGGCATTGTGGCCAACAGGGCAGGTACATCAGAGGCAGCACATGAGAGGGGCTAAGTGCATCAACAGTCCATTGCACAGAACAGGTACATCAGAGGTAGCACATGAGAGGAGCTAAGTGCATCAACAGTCCATTGCACAGAGCAGGTACATCAGAGGCAGCATGTGAGAGGGCAGAATGTAGTATCAGAACAGCAACAGGGCCTTGTGGCCAACAGAGCAGGTACATCAGAGGCAGCACATGAGAGGGCAGAATGCAGTATCAGAACAGCAACAGGGCATTGTGGCCAATGGAGCAGGTATATTAGAGGCAGCACGGGAGAGGGGCCAGGTGCATCAACAGTCCATTGCACAGAGCAGGTACATCAGAGGCAGCACATGAGAGGGCAGAATGCAGTATCAGAACAGCAACAGGGCATTGTGGCCAAAAGAGCAGGTACATCAGAGGCAGCACATATGAGGGCAGAATGCAGTATCAGAACATCAACAGGGCATTGTGGCCAACAGAGCAGGTACATCAGAGGCAGCACATGAGAGGGCAGAATGCAGTATCAGAACAGCAACAGGGCATTGTGGCCAACAGAGCAGGTACATCAGAGGCAGCACATGAGAGGGGCTAAGTGCATCAACAGTCAGTTGCACAGATCAGGTACATCAGAGGCAGCACATGAGAGGGACTAAGTGCATCAACAGTCCATTGCACAGAGCAGGTACATCAGAGGCAGCACATGAGAGGGCAGAATGCAGTATCAGAACAGCAACAGGGCATTGTGGCCAACAGAGCAGGTACATCAGAGGCAGCACATGAGAGGGCAGAATGCAGTATCAGAACAGCAACAGGGCATTGTGGCCAACAGAGCAGGTACATCAGAGGCAGCACATGAGAGGGGCTAAGTGCATCAACAGTCAATTGCACAGAACAGGTACATCAGAGGCAGCACATGAGAGGGGCTAAGTGCATCAACAGTCCATTGCACAGAGCACGTACATCAGAGGCAGCACATGAGAGGGCAGAATGCAGTATCAGAACAGCAACAGGGCATTGTGGCCAACAGAGCAGGCACATCAGAGGCAGCACATGAGAGGGCAGAATGCAGTATCAGAACAGCAACAGGGCATTGTGGCCAACAGAGCAGGTACATCAGAGGCAGCACATGAGAGGGCAGAATGCAGTATCAGAACAGCAACAGGGCATTGTGGCCTACAGAGCAGGTACATCAGAGGCAGCACATGAGAGGGGCTAAGTGCATCAATAGTCAATTGCACAGAACAGGTACATCAGAGGCAGCACATGAGAGGGGCTAAGTGCATCAACAGTCCATTGCACAGAGCAGGTACATCAGAGGCAGCACATGAGAGGGCAGAATGCAGTATCAGAACAGCAACAGGGCATTGTGGCCAACAGAGCAGGCACATCAGAGGCAGCACATGAGAGGGGCTAAGTGCATCAACAGTCCATTGCACAGAACAGGTACATCAGAGGCAGCACATGAGAGAAGCTAAGAGCATCAACAGTCCATTGCACAGAGCAGGTACATCAGAGGCAGCACATGAGAGGGCAGAATGCAGTATCAGAGCAGCAACAGGGCATTGTGGCCAACAGAGCAGGTACATCAGAGGCAGCACATGAGAGGGCAGAATGCAGTATCAGAACAGCAACAGGGCATTGTGGCCAACGGAGCAGGTACATCAGAGGCAGCACATGAGAGGGGCCAGGTGCATCAACAGTCCACTGCACAGAGCAGGTACATCAGAGGCAGCACATGAGAGGGCAGAATGCAGTATCAGAACAGAAACAGGGCATTGTGGCCAACAGAGCAGGTACATCAGAGGCAGCACATGAGAGGGCTGAATGCAGTATCAGAACAGCAACAGGGCATTGTGGCCAACAGAGCAGGTACATCAGAGGCAGCACATGAGAGGGCAGAATGCAGTATCAGAACAGCAACAGGGCATTGTGGCCAACAGAGCAGGTACATCAGAGGCAGCACGTGAGAGGGGCTAAGTGCATCAACAGTCCATTGCACAGAACAGGTACATCAGAGGCAACACATGAGAGGGGCTAAGTGCATCAACAGTCCATTGCACAGAACAGGTACATCAGAGGCAACACACGAGAGGGGCTAAGTGCATCAACAGTCCATTGCACAGAGCAGGTACATCAGAGGCAGCACATGAGAGGGCAGAATGCAGTATCAGAACAGCAACAGGGCATTGTGGCCAACAGAGCAGGTACATCAGAGGCAGCACATGAGAGGGCAGAATGCAGTATCAGAACAGCAACAGGGCATTGTGGCCAACAGAGCAGGTACATCAGAGGCAGCACATGAGAGGGCAGAATGCAGTATCAGAACAGCAACAGGGCATTGTGGCCAACAGAGCAGGTATATCAGAGGCAGCACATGAGAGGGGCTAAGTGCATCAACAGTCCATTGCACAGAACAGGTACATCAGAGGCAGCACATGAGAGGGGCTACGTGCATCAACAGTCCATTGCACAGAACAGGTACATCAGAGGCAACACATGAGAGGGGCTAAGTGCATCAACAGTCCATTGCACAGAACAGGTACATCAGAGGCAGCACAAGTACGTGGTTCAAGGTATCCTTCCCAAGGTCAACAACAATGCAAGGCTGGTTACAATGGACAATCTACACACCAAGTCAAATGACATGTGAGTGAAGGGAAATGCACCTCACAGCACAGAAGCTGGTGGACTGCCTGAACTACTTGCCTCTGACACACTGCTAGCACCAGAAACTGGAGTGTGAGACACAGCCACAGCTCTAGTGACTGACACATGAGCCATTGACCCAGACACACTGCCAGCACCAGAAATAGGAGTGTGAGACACAGCCACAGCTCTACTGACTGACACATGAGCCATCGACCCAGACACACTGCCAGCACCAGAACCAGGAGTGTGAGACACAGCCACAGCTCTAGTGACTGACACATGAGCCATAGACCCAGACTCACTGCCAGCACCAGAAACAGGAGTGTGACACACAGCCACAGATGTAGTGACTGACACATGAGCCATAGACCCAGACACACTTCCAGCACCAGAAACAGGAGTGTGATACACAGCCACAGCTCTAGTGACTGACACATGAGTCATCGTTCCAGACACACTGCCAGCACCCGAAACAGGAGTGTGAGACACAGCCACAGCTCTAGTGACTGACACATGAGCCATAGACCCAGACACACTGCCAGCACCAGGAACAGGAGAGGGCACAACTAAGACAGTGCCACTACATGATGCATGACAGCAAACAACAGACACAGTGCCACTATCTGACAACTGAGAGTGAACTTCTGATGCACCACTGGGAACACTGAAATGAGGAGCCACAGGGCTGTATGGGCCAGGAGGCAGGGTGGCTCTGGGAGCTGGGGATAGCTGCACTGGAGCAACATCGGGGTGGTCAGGTGTTAATGGTGTATGTCTATGTTTCTTAGGGATATGTGAGGGCACCCTGGACATGACAGGACTGGCAAGTGGTGCAGACGCAAATGAAATATCACCTACCAAAGGAGGAGCATCTGCTGCTGGGGGTCGCTCTCTGGGGACGTGCTGGACCCTGCTTGTCTTTTGCTGTAAGCCTGCCTTCTGGCCTCTGCATCATGTGTAATGGGGGATACAACAACAGGGTACTCCTTCCTCTGCTTCTGATGGGCGTGGATGGGAGTGGAGGTATGGGGGAACTCCACCGCGGAGACATCTGTT
The DNA here is from genome assembly GCF_964263255.1 of Lissotriton vulgaris. Taxonomy (NCBI): domain Eukaryota; kingdom Metazoa; phylum Chordata; class Amphibia; order Caudata; family Salamandridae; genus Lissotriton; species Lissotriton vulgaris. Next base: position 507,964,596 of record NC_141694.1, read on the forward strand.
TTCCGTACCTTCGACAACATCAGCCTCAGTGCAGCCAGGGGTGATGTATGCCTGTCCTTGATGGAACTAGTGTCTATGGGAGAAGCCTTGTCCCTTGGATGTGCCTTGGCCATAGGAGGAGTCTTGTCTCTGGACTTTCCCTGTTTCCCGGACGGTGCCCTGTCCCTGGGTGCAGACTTCTCCTTTGTAGAGTACCTGTCTCTAGAAGCGACCTTATCCCTGGGAGTGTCCCTGCTCTTGGGAGATGCCCCTTCCTTTGTAGTGTGCCTGTCCGTGGGAGTGTCCCTGCTCTTGGGAGTCGCCCCTTCCTTAGTAGTGTCCTTGTCCTTGGGAGTGTCCCTGCTCTTTTGAGGTGGCTTTGCCTTTGTAGTGTCCCTGTCCCTGCTCTTGGGAGTCGCCCCTTCCTTAGTAGTGTCCTTGTCCTTGGGAGTGTCCCTGCTCTTTTGAGGTGGCTTTGCCTTTGTAGTGTCCTTGTCCCTGCTCTTGGGAGTCGCCCCTTCCTTAGTAGTGTCCTTGTCCTTGGGAGTGTCCCTGCTCTTTTGAGGTGGCTTTGCCTTTGTAGTGTCCTTGTCCCTGCTCTTGGGAGTCGCCCCTTCCCTAGTAGTGTCCTTGTCCTTGGGAGTGTCCCTGCTCTTTTGAGGTGGCTTTGTCTTTGTAGTGTCCTTGTCCAAGGGAGTGTCCCTGGACTTGGGAGGTTCCCTTGCCTTGGGAGTACATTTTGTGTGGGATGCCTGTGTAGCATGTGAAGCCATTTCCCCCAACACCCCTTGGGGATCCTGTGCGTGAACTCCATTGTAGCTCATGTCGTCTTTGGTAACAGATTTATTGTCCTAGGGGATGGTGTCTGTGCCCTCCGTGCCCTGCCGTGCTGCCTGTGGCTGCTTTTAGTGCAATAACCTGTAAAAGAGTCCTGGTCAGGAAATTCACTCCCCCTGTAGATGGGGGAACAGAAGTAGCACCCTGTCTATGCGACTGTACAATGGCAGAAGACACAGTGTTTGCCAATGACTGAACTGTTCTGTGTAGACCAGCAACATCGCCATGCATCCCCTCCATGAATGCCACCACCTGCCCCAACTTCCTATCGTGGTCTTGGAATGCATTGATCATGTTGGTCTGCCCTACACACAGCTATCGCAGCAGATCAACAGCCTCAGCACAAAGTGCACTTTCTGTCACCGGGGCAGGGGCAGCGGTGCCTGCACCGAAGGCAACTCTGCTCCCCCTACTTCTGCGTGCACAAGCAGTACTTGGTGCAGTTGGCGGCAGTGTGGGACCTGTGTGCTGTGTCCCGACCGAAGGTGTTGATTGCCCACTCCCTGTCTGTGACAACAGTGCTGACTCACCAACACTGTCGGAAGATGAGGACGATGGTGTTTCCACCTGCGAGTCCTCAGGGACGGTCCTGTCCCCCTCTCCGAGGCTGCCCTCTTCTGTGTCAGTCTGCGTGTGTGTGATCTCTGATCCGGATGCATTGCCACCACTCATCTCCGTCGTCTGTGGGTCAGTGCCCTCTGCCAAAGCTGAAATAGAGAGAAAAGAGGTGTAAGTAAGTGCCACACTCACCTACTGAAGGACAACAAATCTCTAATTCCATTACAGACAAAGAACATGTAGCACCCATCCTGCATGGCCTGGCACGGCGGTAGGTGACTGGCCTGGCACGGCGGAGGGTGACCGGCCTAGCATGGCCGGTCCACGGTGGATGATGCAATGTGACTGTAAGGGGGGGTCATGAACTGCCATTTCGAATTTCATAATCACAAGTATGTGTTGGCCTGCACCTCCCCCTCAGAATGCGTGCAACGCCATGGCGGCGCCACTGATTGTATATTTTCAAAAGATGCACCGTCGCGGAAGCGCGCGCATGCGGTTGCCGATGTGTGACCTTGAGGGTCCGTGCACATGTAGCCAATGGGAAGAGGTAACGTGGGGCGCGTATGCGCAATCGAAAATAGCGGAAGCCGTGCACCGCCATGGCGATGCCACTGATTGTATATTTTCAAATGCTGTACCGTCACGGTAGTCCACACATGCGTTATGAGGGGTGTGACCGTGATGGTACTTGGCCAAACAGCATATGTCATGCACTATATCATGGACAACGTTCATCTACTGTGTAGGTGGAAGCCATCCACACATGGCATATGTACACACACTACATGTCTCCGCACACATGTAATGCTGATAGTTGTACTTGTGTGTTAGGACATGTACCCACTGCTGCAAGAATTAGGATGTGCAGTCAATGGCCCGTGGCCACGTGTGTATTTCGCATCCTCTTTTTTTCATGTGTGTTCATACTGTTGGACTTGCCAGTGGTTAACTATGGCCATTGATGTGCACCCAATTTGCTACACATGTGCATGTCGACGTGTTGACGATTTTTTTTCCTTACACATGTTACAATTTATACACATCTACACAGTACATTAAGGCTGTCTGCCCACATTCATAATCTGTTGTCAGTGTGTGGTTTGTGTGTGCAAGTAACAATGGTGGGGGTACACATGCATTCTGTGTATGCCTATGTGTGTTGCCTCTTGTGTGACCATGCATGTCATGTGAGGATGCTCACCATTGTAGGTGTGGTCATTGGTGCATGAAGACATGGAGTGTGTGTTGCATTATCGTATTGTGTGTGCACGTGCATGTGTGTCTGTGATGACGCTTGTCCACATTTGGGTCCTTAGGCATGTCTTGTTGGCAGTTCTTTTGCCATGTGTGTACGTTACATTGTACATGTTTGCACACATCATGTTGTTAGTGGCTGTACATTGTTTTTATGCTAATCTGTATAGTATGTAATTTCAGACATGTCACACATAAGATAATTGTCGACAACATTTCTCATTTTAATTGTGTTGGCCTACATGTGATAGAGTTGCACAGCTATGCGTTGTTGGTAAATTGACATCTACTACATCTACTCCTACACAGGAGGGCTCCAAATGTGCATCACCCATACACTATGCTGGAGGACATAATTGACGAGGAGGTGATCCGGCTTGATCGACGTAGATTGCTGGAGCTTGTAGACCAATTGTCTCCTCATCTGCAGCCACGAAGAACATATCCTGGTTCCATTACACCCACAGCAAAGGTGATGGCGGCACTTTACTTCTTTGCAACTGGCACCTTCCAGTACACAGTTGGACATGCCGGGGGGATTTCACAATCCATGTTCAGCATGGTACTGCGGGATGTTCTGAAATCCATGATGATTTACAAGGATGATTACATCCATTTTCCACGGGCGGCAGAGTTGGCAGCAGTCAAAGCTGACTTCTATGCACTGGCACAGATACCACACGTAGTGGGTTCCATTGATGGCACCCATATCGGTCTCATTCCACGACGGGCACGTGAGCCTGTATATCGCAATCGGAAGCACTATCATTCGATCAACGTGCAGGTGGTGTGCCTGGCCAACAACATCATATCCCATGTGTGTGCCAGATTTCCAGGCTCCGCACATGACTCCCACATCCTGCGGAACAGCATTGTCCTCCAACTGATGGCTAATCTGCATCCAGAACGTGCGTGGCTTGTTGGTGAGTATGCTGTGGGGACAGTTGTGTTTTCTGTGTGGCATGGGGTACCCACCAATCCTGGTTGTGATATTTGTGTCTGTCATTCCCCCACATAGGCGACTCTGCGTACCCAAACCAGCCGTGGCTGCTGAGTCCCATACGTAATCCAACTACAGCTGGTGAAATGAGATACAATGATGCCCATGGAAGGACACGTAGAGTGGTGGAACATACTTTTGGACTGCTAAATCTAGGTTTTGTTGCCTGGATAAAACCGGAGGGGCCCTGCCTTACTCACCAGGCAAAGTATGCAGGATCGTGATTGCCTGCTGCATGCTCCACAACCTGGCCTTGCGCAATAACATTGAACTGATCTTGGACCCTGAAGAACAACAAGTACCTCTGCCTCCCACCCCACCCATGTTGACTGATGAGGATAGTGGTGAGGAAGAAGGTGTGGACCAGAGACGTCAGCTCATTGATCGCTATTTTCCTTGAATGTGAGTAAGTACCTCTTGTGCAGGTTGACAATGCGTGATGTATATTTGCTGGTGGAGTGTGGATGTGGTGTTTCTATGCTGGCTGTTCTGGTATGTTATGTTTGCATGTGTGTGTGGTATTTTTTGTGTACATGCAAAGCTCCATGATGTGTTTTCTCTGATCTACAAAATTGGTGATGAGTGTGGTTTGTGGGATGTTGCAGTACAGTGTGTTGTGATGGGTGTGAATCAGTTTCCTGACGTGTGTTTGTTGTCTCTCATTATCCCTAGGTCACTCCCACAGAGGCATGATTCTCACCGACATAGATCCCTGCACCTGGTAACGTCTGATTCTAAGACAATCATGTGATTAAAACATGGAGACAACACATCATTGAGTGTTTACCTGAAATGTATTTACAGGTTGTGGATTGATGTTGGTGGATATTTAACAAGTAAGTGTTGGGTGGGGGGTGTGAGTTGAAGGTCATGGCAGATGTAAAGACCGTGGGGACACCACATTGGGTGATGTCCAGCTAGTCCAACAGACGTGTGTCAATACTTGGCGTTGTGGGACAGGATAGTTGGCGGGTGAATGGCAGGCTCAGGCAAGGTTAAAGTCATTGGTGGCCCCTCTTGGAGCGGGTAGATGGTGCATCCCCACTGCTCTCACCTAGTTCCAGCCTTGGACGGCCCCTCCCTCTTGGAGCTGGAGCGGAGACAGAAGGGGGGCAGGTTGGTCAGGGGCCACATCCGTGTCCATGGGCTCAGGTAGCGGTGGTGTTGGTGACCGTGGCCGCTGGGCACTTGGGTGAGGGGGGTGGTGTGGTGCGGGATATCCAGTCCCTCCACAGTGCTGTTTGCTGGCCCATGAGGTCCACTATTTGCCGTATGCGGGTATCAATGAACCGCAACAGATTACTGTTCTCTTCTGTGTCTTGGTGGGCACGATCAGCCTCTGTCTGCGCCCGCTCATAGGTGGCCTGGACTCTGGCTAGGGCTTCCAGTGTTTCTGCGCCAGGATGGGGTGGGTGTTCTTCCCCACCTTGCCGGTGAGAAGCACTCCTGGTTGTGAGATATGCTCTCAGCTCTGTCCTTTCCCGTCCACTCTCCCTGCTTGGCTGGGATGTAGATGGCCCTGCGTCGTGCAATGGGTCAGGCAGGGTGGCACAGGCAGGAGTGGTGGTACTGGTGTTGGTGGAGGTGGTGGTGGTGGTGGCTGCACAGCTCGCCATGGCAGGTGTTGCTGGAGTGACACAGGCCAGGGTTGTGGAGGCAGGGATGTACTGTGAGCCTGATGGCCCTGGGAGTCTGCTTGGGCCCGCTTCGTCCTCTGCACCGGAGCTGGCAATGGGATCGTCCCCAGAGAGTCCGTGCTGTGAGTGGGGTGACTGTTGCAGGCGGTTGCTGGTTTCGCCAGTCAAGTTACCATCACCTGAGGGACAAGATTTTCATTATCAATGCTGAAGACATGACTTGTTTTTGTGCCAACATTACATATCACTAACCTCTCACACACCCCACCCACCACCACCCTCCATGTGGACATGGGGGCCTGTTGGGAGTCATAGTGCTGGTCTCTCACACACCCCATCAGGTATACACCTGTTACAACGCATTTTTTACAACGCAGTACTGTTACAACGCATCTTTTACAACGCAGATACTATTACAACGCATACATTTACAACTTATACTGTTACAGCGCAGGTACTGTTACAACGCAGGTACTTTTACAACGCATATATATATATATATATATATATATATATATATATATGTATATATATATATATATATATATATTTCTATTTATTATTATTATTATTATTATTATTATTTTATTAGTAAGTAATATAGTTATTAATATATTAATGTATTAAAGTAAAATAGTTATTAATGTTTTTATGTAGTATTAATTTTTAAAAATATAATTAATTTGAGTATTTATATTTATTTTTGTTATTAGTAATTAATATTGTCTATCTGGTTTAGTAATATATATTTCTATTTAGTCTTATTATTTATTTATTAGTAAATAATACAGTTATTAATATATTAATGTATTAAAGTAATATAGATTTTAATGTTTTTATGTAGTATTCATTTTTTAAAATATAATTAATTTGAGTATTTATAATTATTTATTTATAATTATTATTATATTATTAAATATTATTATTTATATTTATTATTTATAATTATTTTTGTTATTAGTAATTAATATGGTAAATGTAAATTGAGTATAAATATAGTTATTTGAAATATAAAATCTTATTATTAATAATTAATGTGAGTATTAATTTGGGTATTATAGAACTAATTTAAATAGGTAAAAAATAATTTAAAAATATATTGTTTTAATAAGTATTATGAGTATTAATTTGGGTATTAAAGAATTAATTAATTAATTAATTAATTAAAATATATAAAAATTAATTAATTATTTTATTGTATTTATAATTATAATTTATTGTTATTACTAATTAATATGGTAAATGTTAATTGAGTTTAAATATAGTTATGTGAAATATAAAATATTATTACTAATAATTAATGTGTGTATTAATTTGGGTAATAAAAAATTAATTAAAATATGTAAAAATTAATTAATAATTTTATTGTATTTATAATTATTTTGAGTTTTAATTTGGGTATTATAGTATTAATTAAAATATGTAAGAATTTGTCAATAATAGATTTGTTTTTATTTATTAGAGTTTTATTTTATTAAGTTAATAATAATAATTAATTTTAGTATTAATTTGGGTATTATAGAAATAATTTAAATATGTGAAAATTAATTATTAAATATATTGTATGTATAATTAATAAATTCAATGTATGTATATTTAATTTAAGTATTAATTTTGGTAATATAGACTTTAATATTAATAAATTCATTTATTTAAAAAGATAATAGATTATATTTAAAAAAAAATTATTGGGTATTAAAGAAACAGTTTAATATTAAATAAGTTTATAATTAAAAATTTATTTAAAAGAATATATTTGTGAAAAACGTATTATAATGTTATGGTTCCCACGGTTTAACATTGTTTTCAATGGATACATTTGTCCTTCATTTATTTTCATGATACCTTGATATATGTATAGCGGTCCGTAATTAAAGCAAAGTAAAGCAAAGGAAAGACATGGAAAATAACGGAAAAGAAAGAAGAATACAGGTAAGACAAGAAAGTACAATTTTTATATGAAATTAGTAATGATAATATTCAATGCATTAATTAAATAAAAATGAACAAACAGTGTTTTAGTAAGTAAAAATTTTATTTTATTATTCAAGAAATATATTAAAATAAACTTCTGTTTTCTTGAAATTTAATGTATATTTTTGTACATTTTTAATATACATGTAAAAATATATAAAAAATAACTTTATTGCAAAAAATGTATTAAATATAAATCCACAGTAGTCCTTTGTTTATTGTTGCAGCATATCCTGACGTCATTACGTATACGCGAGCGTCATCGGCCATTTTGTGGAGTACTGGAGCAGGAAGCAGCAGGAAGCAGCAGGACGCTGATCTACGTTCAGGTAGGAAAACCAATTAAATATTAAATAATAATGTAAATCAAATAAAGATTATCATTTATTGTAAGGATAAGTTAAGTAGAGGTTGCTCGAATTGAAAAAAATGTTATTAAAACAACATGTCGCTACTCGTATTTTTAGAATATGCCTATGTTGGGTCGGAGGGCGTGGGGAAGATCGGTAATTAGATTAATGAAATAATCAGTTCGATTAAATGATGTAAAAGTGTTTTATATTGTATTTAATATACAATAAATATAATTATGTATGAAATGTATTTAAATGCATTTTCGAGTGAAATTAAAGTTTTGAAAAATGGAGTTTGAGAAAGTTAGTTTCATGTAATTGTTGATAAAATATTATACGAATGTAAATAGTGATATTTCCAATGTTTTATTCGTGCTTTTTGGAAAAAAAATGTCTTTGTTGGAGATTCAAATTTTGGGAATATTTGCGAATAAGTGATATTATGATTGGTTCTATTGTTTGCAATTTATTTTAAAAAAAAGTAATTTGGATTATAATTCTGCTTTGTCTTTCAATTGTAAAATTTAAAGCAAAAGATTCCTAAGTTATTTCTTTTTTGCTTAATTATACTTAAAGGCAGAATTAATGTTCACGGTTATTCTAAAAATAAGGTGAAGTGTATATTTATGGTTTTTGATGGAGTTACTATATTTGGATTTAGAAAATCAGGTTAGATTGGATTTTAATATTGACAAGGCCAGATTGTGTTTCGCTTTTTGAAGAAAACAAAGGAGATTCATATATGTATGATTTATTTTCGTGTCTATAGTTTTAGGATTTAGCACTTATTTGTAAATTCTTGGAAATATCAATATTTTGCTTAAATACATAGTTTAATCAACAATTGTATGGTGTAGTTTTGAAAGAAGAGTTTTGAAAGTTATTAAAAATGCATTTATTACATTTGCAAAGTAATTTCCAATTAATTAGTAATAATGTCAAAAAATTAAGGTTGCAAAAATGTATTCTGCAATTTCTCAAAATGTTTTATTTAAATTTTTTTAAAAAAAATAGATTCATGTAAGGGGTTTATTAAAAAATGTCTGGTTAAAAATTATTTAAATTCGAAAAAAGGTGACCCAACATCAAATTTAGAATTTTTTTTAAGTAAAAAGGTTTATTGCCAATTTAAATTAGAAAGAGAGTAAATTTGGGTAAAAGCAGGAAAGTAATGTGAATAATAGTTTAAAAAGAAAGGATGTTAGCAAGATTCTCAAGGTAATCTAGAGCCACACACAACGAAAATTGTTGTAATAGTCCCAATAGTCGTTCTGACATTTCCTTAGTTCTTTGAGTAATCCGTGAGTTTAGACTACCTGTGAGAGTTTGTGATAGTCTCATTTCTTGAAAGCTTTGCTCCTTCTTCAAAGTTTCAAGAAATGAATAGAAATGAGGGTGGGGTTTTCCAATTAAATGATTGAAGGAGTTATGCCATCCCTCAATGGCATTATTTGTTTTAGCCTCTCCCTGTAGGCAACTCGAATAACAGTTCCACAACTCCACATGGAAACGTGGCTTCCTCCTGCGACCCGATCTGCCTAGGTGTCCAATCCATGTGTCTTCCATATAATTTAGAATTGGTGCCAATTTATCTTCGTTTGTTAAATAATAATCAGATTCTGTAATGGCAGTGTAGTACTCGTCTACACTTTCGGGAGGGACAAAACAAAGAGCTGTTAATTTTTTTAATTCTACTTGAAGTTTGCTGTCTGTTGAGTATTCTGTAACTAAGGGTGTTTTCTGTAATTTACGCCAGAATGCCTGGGAAAAGTGGAAAAAACACCCTTGAATTTGGGTATCCGTGTACATTTTGGTGATCACATTGATCATGCTCAATTCAAAATCCATTATTATTTTCCTAGGGCTTTGGTTAGTTTTTGATTTAATCACAGTTAAAAATTCTGTGTAAGTTGCAGAAGTCTTATCAGGCAGCAAACTATACACTAGGGGTATTACACTGTTGTTAATTTTTGTGTGAATAGTATAAATTTGGGTGAATGGATGGGGCGTGCTTTTAAACGTCCCATCCATCATCCAAATTTCACTAGTTTCAAGCTTTACAAGGTTACGTGGAGTACTAAAAATTAAAATACGCTTTAGAGGGTTTTCGTTATCATGCAGGAGGAAAGGTTCATTAGAAAAATAAATTGTAAGTTCGTGAGGAATATTGATATCAGAAAAGCTATGTGGTGTATTTACTTGAGTATTACTTGCCTGCTTTTGACGTTGTATAATTCTACGCAAATTATGAATATTTGGAATATTACTAGCAACATGAGTAGGGACATGTTGTGCAACCTGTCTCAAAATAGATCCTGTGGATTCATTGGAGGTGCTTGCAATAGCTTTCATTTCATTAACAGTTTCTCTAACATCAACTTCCATTGCAGAGGCAGAGTGGTTATGGTCGGTTGTTCTTACAATAATATCATTGACCGTAACCGCTCTGCCGCTGCAACGAGTTGTATGGTATTGCACGCATCTCCAATGAATCCGTGGATTACTTAACCTATCCTTACAATAAATGTAACCTGCGTGATTAAGTAGTTGGTTTCCTTTCCTGGAAGAGATATATTTTGCTGTTGGATGTGTAGACATTTTCTGAAAAGAAAGATAAAAAATATTAAGTTTTTGAATATAAAAATGTATCCTCTAGATTTGTATGTACTTTTCCTATTGCATCACTATTATTATTGTATAACTCTATATTATCCAGCACTTTCCCTACTGCTGCACTTACATGGAGTTGGAATAGTAAATTAAACCTCTAGACTATCCTGCACTTTCCCTACTGCAGCACTTACCAGGAGTTGGAATATTATTTTACATGTTTCTTGACTATCCAGCACTTTCCCTACTGTTGCACTTACCTGGAGTTGGAATAGTAATTTACACTTGTAGACTATCCTGCACTTTCCCTACTGCAGCACTTACCTAGAGTAGAAATAGTAATTTACACCTGTGGATTATCCAGCACTTTCTCTACTGCTGCACTTACCTGGAGTTGGAATAGTAATTTACACCTGTAGACTATCCTGCACTTTCCCTACTGCAGCACTTACCCAGAGTAGGAATAGTAATTTACACCTGTGGATTATACAGCACTTTCCCTACTGCTGCACTTACATGGAGTTGGAATAGTAATAATTTACACCTCTAGATTTTCCAGCACTTTCCCTACTGCTGCACTTACAGGGAGTTGGAATAGTAATTTACACCTGTGGATTATCCAGCACTTTCCCTACTGCTGCATTTACCTGGAGTTGGAATAGTAATTTACACCTGTAGACTATCCTGCACTTTCTCTATTGCAGCACTTACCTGGAGTTGGAATAGTTATCAGTACCTTTACACTATCCTGCATTTATTTGTCTTCATGCTTTATTCATATGTGTATAATGAAAACTGATTTTCACTTACTTTTCGATTTGGATGTTTTCTTTGCAGAAATGGGTTTCTGATCTTCTTGTTGATTTTAGTAGATTTTTTAGAAGATCTTGCTGGGTTGTGTCCTTTAAAAAGAAATGTATGGTAAAAAATGTGTGACTTATAACTTGTGAAGAAAGTGACTTTTTACTTCGTTAAAGTTTAAATGTTTTTTAATTCAAGAAACATAGAAATAATGCACAATTTTGCACTTTCTCTGCACTTTCCCTACTGTTGCACTTACCCAGAGTAGGAATAGTAAATTAAATCTGTGGATTATCCAGCACTTTCCCTACTGCTGCACTTACATGGAGTTGGAATAGTAAATTAAACCTCTAGACTATACTGCACTTTCCCTACTGCAGCACTTACCAGGAGTTGGAATATTATTTTACATGTTTCTTGACTATCCAGCACTTTCCCTACTGTTGCACTTACCTGGAGTTGGAATAGTAATTTACACTTGTAGACTATCCTGCACTTTCCCTACTGCAGCACTTACCTAGAGTAGAAATAGTAATTTACACCTGTGGATTATCCAGCACTTTCCCTATTGCTGCACTTACCTGGAGTTGGAATAGTAATTTACACCTGTGGACTATCCTCCACTTTCCCTACAGCAGCACTTACCCAGAGTAGGAATAGTAATTTACACCTGTGGATTATCCAGCACTTTCCCTACTGTTGCACTTACATGGAGTTGGAATAGTAATAATTTATACCTCTAGATTTTCCAGCACTTTCCCTACTGCTGCATTTACAGGGAGTTGGAATAGTAATTTACACCTGTGGATTATCCAGCACTTTCCCTACTGCTGCACTTACCTGGAGTTGGAATAGTAATTTACACCTTTAGACTATCCTGCACTTTCTCTATTGCTGCACTTACCTGGAGTTGGAATAGTTATCATTACCTTTACACTATACTGCATTTATTTGTGTTCATGCTTTATTCATATGTGTATAATGAAAACTGATTTTCACTTACTTTTCGAATTGGATGTTTTCTTTGCTGAAACGGGTGTCTGATCTTCTTGTTGGTTTTAGTATATCTTTTTGAAGCTCTTGCTGGGTTGTGTCCTTTAAAAAGAAATGTATGGTAAAAAATGTGTGACTTATAACTTGTGAAGAAAGTGACTTTTTACTTCGTTAAAGTTTAAATGTTTTTTAATTCAAGAAACATAGAAATAATGCACAATTTTGCACTTTCCCTGCACTTTCCCTACTGCAGCACTTACCCAGAGTCGGAATAGTAATTTATACCTGTGGATTATCCAGCACTTTCCCTACTGCTGCACTTACATGGATTTGGAATAGTAATTTACACCTCTAGACTATCCTGCACTTTCCCTACTGCAGCACTTACCAGGAGTTGGAATATTATTTTACATCTTTCTTGACTATCCAGCACTTTCCCTACTGTTGCACTTACCTGGAGTTGGAATAGTAATTTACACCTGTATACTATCCTGCACTTTAACTACTGCAGCACTTATCCAGAGTAGGAATAGTAATTTACACCTGTGGATTATCCAGCACTTTCCCTACTGCTGCATTTACATGGAGTTGGAATAGTAATTTACACCTCTAGACTATCCTGCACTTTCCCTACTGCTGCACTTACCCGGAGTTGGAATATTATTTTACATGTTTCTTGACTGTCCAGCACTTTCCCTACTGCAGCACTTACCTGGAGTTGGAATAGTAATTTACACCTGTAGACTATCCTGCACTTTCCCTACTGCAGCACTTACCTAGAGTAGGAATAGTTATTTACACCTGTGGATTATCCAGCACTTTCCTTACTGCAGCACTTATACGAAGTTGGAATAGTAATAATTTACTCCTCTAGATTTTCCAGCACTTTCCCTACTGCTGCACTTACAAGGAGTTAGAATAGTAATTTACTCCTCTAGATTTTCCAGCACTTTCCCTACTGCTGCACTTACAAGGAGTTAGAATAGTAATTTACACCTCTAGACTATCCTGCACTTTCTCTACTGCAGCACTTACCTGGAGTTGGAATAGTTATCAGTACCTTTACATTATCCTGCATTTATTTGTGTTCATGCTTTATTCATATGTGTATAATGAAAACTGATTTTCACTTACTTTTCGAATTGGATGTTTTCTTTGCTGGGATGGGTTTCTGATCTTCTTGTTGGTTTTAGTAGATCTTTTTGAAGATCTTGCTGGGTTGTGTTCTTTAAAAAGAAATGTATGGTAAAAAATGTGTGACTTATAACTTGTGAAGAAAGTGACTTTTTACTTCGTTAAAGTTTAAATGTTTTTTAATTCAAGAAACATAGAAATAATGCACACTTTTGCATTTTCCCTGCACTTTCCCTACTGCAGCACTTACCCAGAGTAGGAATAGTAATTTACACCTGTGGATTATCCAGCACTTTCCCTACTGCTGCACTTACATGGAGTTGGAATAGTAATTTACACCTCTAGACTATCCTGCACTTTCCTTACTGCAGCACTTACCTGGAGTTGGAATAGTAATTTACACCTCTAGACTATCCTGCACTTTCCCTACTGCAGCACTTACCCGGAGTTGGAATATTATTTTACATGTTTTCTTGACTGTCCAGCACTTTTCCTACTGTTGCACTTACCTGGAGTTGGAATAGTAATTTACACCTGTAAACTATCCTGCACTTTCCCAACTGCAGCACTTACCCAGAGTAGGAATAGTTATTTACACCTGTGGATTATCCAGCACTTTCCTTACTGCAGCACTTATACGAAGTTGGAATAGTAATAATTTACTCCTCTAGATTTTCCAGCACTTTCCCTACTGCTGCACTTACAAGGAGTTAGAATAGTAATTTACACTTCAAGATTATCCTGCATTTTCCCTACTGCTGCACTTACATGGAGTTGAAATAGTAATTTACACCTCTAGACTATCCTGCACTTTCTCTACTGCAGCATTTACTTGGAGTTGGAATAGTTATCAGTACCTTTACATTATCCTGCATTTATTTGTGTTCATGCTTTATTCATATGTGTATAATGAAAACTGATTTTCACGTACTTTTCGAATTGGATGTTTTCTTTGCTGGGATGGGTTTCTGATCTTCTTGTTGGTTTTAGTAGATCTTTTTGAAGATCTTGCTGGGTTGTGTCCTTTAAAAAGAAATGTATGGTAAAAAATGTGTGACTTATAACTTGTGAAGAAAGTGACTTTTTACTTCGTTAACGTTTAAATGTTTTTTAATTCAAGAAACATAGAAATAATGCACACTTTTGCATTTTCCCTGCACTTTCCCTACTGCAGCACTTACCCAGCGCAGGAATAGTAATTTACACCTGTGGATTATCCAGCACTTTCCCTACTGCTGCACTTACATGGAGTTGGAATAGTAATTTACACCTCTAGACTATCCTGCACTTTCCTTACTGCAGCACTTACCAGGATTTGGAATATTATTTTACATGTTTCTTGACTGTCCAGCACTTTCCCTACTGTTGCACTTACCTGGAGTTGGAATAGTAATTTACACCTGTAGACTATCCTGCACTTTCCCTACTGCTACACTTACCCAGAGTAGGAATAGTAATTTACACCTGTGGATTATCCAGCACTTTTCCTACTGCTGCACGTACATGGAGTTGGAATTGTAATAATTTACACCTCTAGATTTTCCAGCACTTTCCCTACTGCTGCACTTACAGGGAGTTGGAATAGCAATTTACACTTCAAGATTTTCCAGCACTTTCCCTACTGCTGCACTTACTTGGAGTTGGAATAGTTATCAGTACCTTTACACTATCCTGCATTTATTTGTGTTAATGTTTTATTCATATGTGTATAATGAAATTTGATTTTCACTTACTTTTCGAATTGGATGTTTGCTTTGCTGAGATGGGTTTCTGATCTTCTTTTTGGTTTTAGTAGATCTTTTTGAAGATCTTGCTGGGCTGTGTCCTTTAAAAAGAAATGTATGGTAAAAAATGTGTGAGTTATAACTTGTGAAGAAAGTGACTTTTTATTTCGTTAAAGTTTAAATGTTTTTTAATTCAAAAAACATAGAAATAATGCACAATTTTAGAATTATTGTACTAGAAATATACTTTTGATCTGCACTTACTCTACTGCTGCACTTACCAGGAGTTGGAATATTATTTTACATCTTTCTTGACTATCCAGCACTTTCCCTACTGTTGCACTTACCTGGAGTTGGAATAGTAATTTACACCTGTATACTATCCTGCACTTTAACTACTGCAGCACTTACCCAGAGTAGGAATAGTAATTTACACCTGTGGATTATCCAGCACTTTCCCTACTGCTGCACTTACATGGAGTTGGAATAGTAATTTACACCTCTAGACTATCCTGCACTTTCCCTACTGCTGCACTTACCAGGAGTTGGAATATTATTTTACATGTTTTTGACTATCCAGCACTTTCCCTACTGTTGCACTTACATGGAGTTGGAATAGTAATAATTTACACCTGTAGACTATCCTGCACTTTCCCTACTGCTGCATTTACCCAGAATAGGAATAGTAATTTACACCTGTGGATTATCCAGCACTTTCCCTACTGCTGCACTTACATGGAGTTGGAATAGTAATTTACACCTCTAGACTATCCTGCACTTTCCCTACTGCTGCACTTACCAGGAGTTGGAATATTATTTTACATGTTTTTGACTATCTAGCACTTTCCCTACTGCTGCACTTACATGGAGTTGGAATAGTAATAATTTACACCTGTAGACTATCCTGCACTTTCCCTACTGCTGCACTTACCCAGAGTAGGAATAGTAATTTACACCTGTGGATTATCCAGCACTTTCCCTACTGCTGCACTTACATGGAGTTGAAATAGTAATTTACACCTCTAGACTATCCTGCACTTTCCCTACTGCAGCACTTACCAGGAGTTGGAATAATATTTTACATGTTTCTTGACTATCTAGTACTTTCCCTACTGTTGCACTTACATGGAGTTGGAATAGTAATTTACACCTGTAGACTATCCTGCACTTTCTCTACTGCAGCACTTACTCAGAGTAGGAATAGTAATTTACACCTGTGGATTATCCAGCACTTTCCTTACTGCTGCACTTACATGGAGTTGGAATAGTAATAATTTACACCTCTAGATTTTCCAGCACTTTCCCTACTGCTGCACTTACCAGAAGTTGGAATACTAATAATTTATACCTCTAGATTTTTCAGCACTTTCCCTACTGCTGCACTTACATGAAGTTGAAATAGTAATTTATACTTCAAGATTATCCAACACTTTCCCTACTGCTGCACTTACATGGAGTTGGAATACTAATTTATACCTCTAGACTATCCTGCACTTTTCTTACTGCAGCACTTACCTGGAGTTGGAATAGTTATCAGTTCCTTTACACTATCCTGCATTTATTTGTATTCAAGCTTTATTTATATGTGTATAATGAAAACTAACATACAAAAAATAATATACATTTTTTCCGTTTCTAGTACATTTATTTTTGCTTAAAAATGCTGTATTTAGTTTGTCACAAAAATATTTATATTACCTTTTTTAAAGATGTCGATATAGTTTTTTGAGTCAGTTATGATCCGGAATGTAATTTAGAAGTAATTTTTCTGTCAAAGTTGTTTAATGAATAATGATGATGTACCTTCTTCTAACTTTGAAAAACAGTTCGTTTTTTCCAAAAAATGTTAGTTCTTAGGTCTCACGTTTTCCGCGGATTGGAAGTGATTTCTATGAATAATATAATAAATAAGTATTCATTTTATGTTATCCTATTTAAAATAAATGGCGTTTATTTTATAACTTATTTAATTTAATTCTATGTGACAATATATATTTGTCGTAATATAATAAAATGTATTTCTTTCTCGTTTATGTTGATTAATTCCCAGTAATATTTTGGTAACCTTTAATTAAACTTTAAATAATAAAGATAGTTACTAATATTTTATTTGAGATTCACTTATAATAAAAAGTATTTATTTTGTTAACGTTTTCGATAAACGTTACTTACTTGTTAATCGTTTTATTCAGTAGTTCAGTCAGTCTAACTGGTATGAAAGGGTGAAAAGGTCAGAGGTTCAGATTTCACGTCTGCTCTCTCGGGTAGTTGAGGATCAACTAGTTTCAAAATGGTGTCTGGCTATTATTTATAAGTTTGGTTTACTAACTCCATTTAATTTCTAAAAATATGCGCTAGAATTGGTTTTTAATTTCACATTTATTTCTGTGTAAACGTATAATTTAAAAATTAATTAAAAGTAATTTACATAGCGTTATCTTTGCCGTTTTGGCATCCATTTTGGATAATGTGTTGTGGTATTTATTCATTGAAATAATAGTAGGACAAAATATTGTATTAGCTTTTCAAAATAGCGTCCATGAATTCTATATATCTGGTTGTAATATCAAGAACATTACATATCGTGTATATTAATAAAGTTTCGTTTATTTCAATTTTTAAAAATGTAATTACGTAAAATGATATAATTTTTACTACTCGGAGTATTATTGTAAGTACTCGAGTATTAATTTTAATAATCGAGTATTAATTTATTAAATAATTAATTCGGTTTCGTAATATTATGGTAGTTTTTCTTACCGATTTTTAATACACTTCCCCACCCAAAACCCCTATTTTCCCTGCATCCCGTGCCAGGTTTTATTTTACAAAAAAAAAATATATATTTCTTTATTTAAGCGTTGTATTACTCGAGTATTAATTTATTAAATAATTAATTCGGATTCGTAATATTATGGTAGTTTTTCTTACCGATTTTTAATACACTTCCCCACCCAAAACCACTATTTTCCCTGCATCCCGTGCCAGGTTTTATTTTACAAAAAAAAAAAATATTTATTTATTTAAGCGTTGTAATACTCGAGTATTAATTTATTAAATAATTAATTCGGATTCGTAATATTATGGTAGTTTTTCTTACCGATTTTTAATACACTTCCCCACCCAAAACCCCTATTTTCCCTGCATCCCGTGCCAGGTTTTATTTTACAAAAAAAAAAAATATTTATTTATTTAAGCGTTGTAATACTCGAGTATTAATTTATTAAATAATTAATTCGGATTCGTAATATTATGGTAGTTTTTCTTACCGGTTTTTAATACACTTCCCCACCCAAAACCCCTATTTTTCCTGCATCCCGTGCCAGGTTTTATTTAACAAAAAAAAATATATATATATATTTCTTTAAGCGTTGTAATACTCGAGTATTCATTTATTAAATAATTAATTCGGATTCGTAATATTATGGTAGTTTTTCTTACCGATTTTTAATACACTTCCCCACCCAAAACCCCTATTTTCCCTGCATCCCGTGCCAGATTTTATTTTACAAAAAAAATATATATATTTATTTATGCGTTTTAATGGTATACGTTGTTATATGTTGCGTTGTAATGGTATTTTTGCTAATTAAGTACTATTTTGCGTTGTTATAGTACTCGTTGTAAAAACATGCGTTGTAACAGTATTCGCGTTGTAAAAAATGCGCTGTAACGGTATGCGTTGTAATAGTATGTGTTGTAACATCATATATCCACCCCATCCACCACCACCCTCCCTGTGGACATGGGGGCCTGTTGGGAGTTGTAGCGGTAACCTCTCACTCACCCCACCCACCTCTCACCACACCCCACCACCCTCCCTGTGGACATGGGGGCCTTTTGGAGTTGTAGTAGTAACCTCTCACTCACCCCACCCACCTCTCACCACACCCCACCACCCTGCCTGTGGACATGGGGGCCTGTTGGGAGTTGTAGTGCTGGTCTCTCACAAACACCACCCACCACCCACCACCACACTCCCTGTGGACATGGGAGCCTGTTGGGAGTCGTAGTGCTGGTCTCTCACACACCCCAACCACCACCACCCTCCCTGTGGACATGGGGGCCTGTTGAGAGTCGTTGTGCTGGTCTCTCACACACCCCACCCACCACCACCCTCCCTGTGGACATGGGGGCCTGTTGGGAGTTGTAGTACTGGGTGGTTTGACAACATGCATGGCTGGGAAGGTATGAGGCAACATTTGTGTTTTGTCATGGTGGGTGCATTTGGGCACAGGCCGTCACATTTTGGTGAGTATGTGGCCCACATGCATGGATTGGGGCCTGGGAGATGTGTCTTCTCAGTTGTGTAATTGCAAAAACAACAAGTGATGGACTGAATGTGGATCAATGTCACACACTCCCCCAGTCAAAAGATCTGGGCCCAAATCCATCTTTTTTTGCACTCCACACCACCCTGGGTTAGACAATGGCGATATGCAAATCAGCTCTGACCCTGTTGCCCCATGGGAACAGTCCAGTCCGAACTACAAAAGCCATGTCCTTCCCAGAACGGAATCAAGCATCCGAGGACCGGACCGGTTTCGAGGTAACACCTCTCATCAGCCCGGCTAGCTTGACTCCAAATGGTGTGGAGTGCCTGGGACCCACGTCTGGGCATCCCCAGCGCACTTAGGGCGGCAATTGCAAAAACAACAAGTGATGGACTGAATGTGGATCAATGTCACACACTCCCCCAGTCAAAAGATCTGGGCCCAAATCCATCTTTTTTTGCACTCCACACCACCCTGGGTTAGACAATGGCGATATGCAAATCAGCTCTGACCCTGTTGCCCCATGGGAACAGTCCAGTCCGAACTACAAAAGCCATGTCCTTCCCAGAACGGAATCAAGCATCCGAGGACCGGACCGGTTTCGAGGTAACACCTCTCATCAGCCCGGCTAGCTTGACTCCAAGTGGTGTGGAGTGCCTGGGACCCACGTCTGGGCATCCCCAGCGCACTTAGGGCGGCAATTGCAAAAACAACAAGTGATGGACTGAATGTGGATCAATGTCACACACTCCCCCAGTCAAAAGATCTGGGCCCAAATCCATCTTTTTTTGCACTCCACACCACCCTGGGTTAGACAATGGCGATATGCAAATCAGCTCTGACCCTGTTGCCCCATGGGAACAGTCCAGTCCGAACTACAAAAGCCATGTCCTTCCCAGAACGGAATCAAGCATCCGAGGACCGGACCGGTTTCGAGGTAACACCTCTCATCAGCCCGGCTAGCTTGACTCCAAGTGGTGTGGAGTGCCTGGGACCCACGTCTGGGCATCCCCAGCGCACTTAGGGCGGCAATTGCAAAAACAACAAGTGATGGACTGAATGTGACTCCACACCACTGGAGTCAAGCTAGCCGGGCTGATGAGAGGTGTTACCTCGAAACCGGTCCGGTCCTCGGATGCTTGATTCCGTTCTGGGAAGGACATGGCTTTTGTAGTTCGGACTGGACTGTTCCCATGGGGCACAGGGTCAGAGCTGTTTTGCATATCGCCATTGTCTAACCCAGGGTGGTGTGGAGTGCAAAAAAACGATGGATTTGGGCCCAGATCTTTGGACTGGGATGAATGTGTGACATTGATCCACATTCGGTCCATCACCTGTTTTGTTTGCAAATTCCGCCATAAGTGCGCTAGGAATGCTCAGACGTGGGTCCCAGGCACTCCACACCACTGGAGTCAAGCTAGCCGGGCTGATGAGAGGTGTTACCTCGAAACCGGTCCGGTCCTCGGATGCTTGATTCCGTTCTGGGAAGGACATGGCTTTTGTAGTTCGGACTGGACTGTTCCCATGGGGCACAGGGTCAGAGCTGATTTGCATATCGCCATTGTCTAACCCAGGGTGGTGTGGAGTGCAAAAAAACGATGGATTTGGGCCCAGATCTTTGGACTGGGATGAATGTGTGACATTGATCCACATTCGGTCCATCACCTGTTTTGTTTGCAAATTCCGCCATAAGTGCGCTGGGAATGCTCAGACGTGGGTCCCAGGCACTCCACACCACTGGAGTCAAGCTAGACGGGCTGATGAGAGGTGTTAACTCGAAACCGGTCCGGTCCTCGGATGCTTGATTCCGTTCTGGGAAGGACATGGCTTTTGTAGTTCGGACTGGACTGTTCCCATGGGGCACAGGGTCAGAGCTGATTTGCATATCGCCATTGTCTAACCCAGGGTGGTGTGGAGTGCAAAAAAACGATGGATTTGGGCCCAGATATTTGGACTGGGATGAATGTGTGACATTGATCCACATTCGGTCCATCACCTGTTTTGTTTGCAAATTCCGCCATAAGTGCGCTGGGAATGCTCAGACGTGGGTCCCAGGCACTCCACACCACTGGAGTCAAGCTAGCCGGGCTGATGAGAGGTGTTACCTCGAAACCGGTCCGGTCCTCGGATGCTTGATTCCGTTCTGGGAAGGACATGGCTTTTGTAGTTCGGACTGGACTGTTCCCATGGGGCACAGGGTCAGAGCTGATTTGCATATCGCCATTGTCTAACCCAGGGTGGTGTGGAGTGCAAAAAAACGATGGATTTGGGCCCAGATCTTTGGACTGGGATGAATGTGTGACATTGATCCACATTCGGTCCATCACCTGTTTTGTTTGCAAATTCCGCCATAAGTGCGCTGGGAATGCTCAGACGTGGGTCCCAGGCACTCCACACCACTGGAGTCAAGCTAGCCGGGCTGATGAGAGGTGTTACCTCGAAACCGGTCCGGTCCTCGGATGCTTGATTCCGTTCTGGGAAGGACATGGCTTTTGTAGTTCGGACTGGACTGTTCCCATGGGGCACAGGGTCAGAGCTGATTTGCATATCGCCATTGTCTAACCCAGGGTGGTGTGGAGTGCAAAAAAACGATGAATTTGGGCCCAGATCTTTGGACTGGGATGAATGTGTGACATTGATCCACATTCGGTCCATCACCTGTTTTGTTTGCAAATTCCGCCATAAGTGCGCTGGGAATGCTCAGACGTGGGTCCCAGGCACTCCACACCACTGGAGTCAAGCTAGCCGGGCTGATGAGAGGTGTTACCTCGAAACCGGTCCGGTCCTCGGATGCTTGATTCCGTTCTGGGAAGGACATGGCTTTTGTAGTTCGGACTGGACTGTTCCCATGGGGCACAGGGTCAGAGCTGATTTGCATATCGCCATTGTCTAACCCAGGGTGGTGTGGAGTGCAAAAAAACGATGGATTTGGGCCCAGATCTTTGGACTGGGATGAATGTGTGACATTGATCCACATTCGGTCCATCACCTGTTTTGTTTGCAAATTCCGCCATAAGTGCGCTGGGAATGCTCAGACGTGGGTCCCAGGCACTCCACACCACTGGAGTCAAGCTAGCCGGGCTGATGAGAGGTGTTACCTCGAAACCGGTCCGGTCCTCGGATGCTTGATTCCGTTCTGGGAAGGACATGGCTTTTGTAGTTCGGACTGGACTGTTCCCATGGGGCACAGGGTCAGAGCTGATTTGCATATCGCCATTGTCTAACCCAGGGTGGTGTGGAGTGCAAAAAAATGATGGATTTGGGCCCAGATCTTTGGACTGGGATGAATGTGTGACATTGATCCACATTCGGTCCATCACCTGTTTTGTTTGCAAATTCCGCCATAAGTGCGCTGGGAATGCTCAGACGTGGTTCCCAGGCACTCCACACCACTGGAGTCAAGCTAGTCGGGCTGATGAGAGGTGTTACCTCGAAACCGGTCCGGTCCTCGGATGCTTGATTCCGTTCTGGGAAGGACATGGCTTTTGTAGTTCGGACTGGACTGTTCCCATGGGGCACAGGGTCAGAGCTGATTTGCATATCGCCATTGTCTAACCCAGGGTGGTGTGGAGTGCAAAAAAACGATGGATTTGGGCCCAGATCTTTGGACTGGGATGAATGTGTGACATTGATCCACATTCGGTCCATCACCTGTTTTGTTTGCAAATTCCGCCATAAGTGCGCTGGGAATGCTCAGACGTGGGTCCCAGGCACTCCACACCACTGGAGTCAAGGTAGCCGGGCTGATGAGAGGTGTTACCTCGAAACCGGTCCGGTCTTTGGATGCTTGATTCCGTTCTGGGAAGGACATGGCTTTTGTAGTTCGGACTGGACTGTTCCCATGGGGCACAGGGTCAGAGCTGATTTGCATATCGCCATTGTCTAACCCAGGGTGGTGTGGAGTGCAAAAAAACGATGGATTTGGGCTCAGATCTTTGGACTGGGATGAATGTGTGACATTGATCCACATTCGGTCCATCACCTGTTTTGTTTGCACATTCTCAGTTGTGTAAGGCAGACCATGTCGGTGTGATAGTGGTGCTTGGTTTATACTTACCAGCCTCTTCTCCCTCTTCGATTCCTTCCAGACTCTCAGGGTGCAGTATGCCCAGCCCATTTTCCTCTCATTCTGCATACGGTATGGGCTCCGGGGGTGTGCCGCCGCCAGTGTGATGTGCCCGCAGGTGGTTTTTTGCCCGGATGCCTTTGACCCTTGTCTTGAGGTCGTGCCACCGCCTCTGAATGTCGTGCTTTGTTCGTGGCACGGTCCCTGGCACATTCACTCGGTTGACTATCCTGTCCCACTTGTGGTTTTTGCTTGCCACGGTGGTCTGCTGGACTAGTGTGCCGAAAAGGTATAGTTCGACACGGATGATTTCATCCACCATGACCTTCAACTCTGTGTCAGTGAATTTGGGATTTTTCTTTGGTGCCATAGTGTGTGATGTTCAAGGTGTGGGTGGAGTGGGTTGGGATGTGCAGGTGTGTGGTGTGTAGGAATGGTGTGGTGGGTGTTTGTGTGGTGGGTGTGTTTGTGTGCAGGTTGTATGTGTACATTTTTTGTCTGCTGTTCATGGTATTCAGCCTCTTGCTTGCAGCTATGCTGTGATGCAAATGATTGTGGTAGAAGTGGGAATCATTTTATACTCTGTGTCATGGTTGTGTCCCAATGGTTGTTGCCAGTCAGGAGCTAGGTGGGTGTGTTGACTTGTGTGGATTTTTAGGTGCTTGGAGGGGTGTCATTGTGGCTTGTGATTGGTGTGTGTGTTTCAGGTGGGTGGGTGTCCTGTTTAGTGTGTTTTGTATTTACTTCCGTCAGCCATTTTTGAATTGGTTTGACGGTAAGGATGGTGTTCGTGTTGTCCTTCCGCTGGCATGCTCCATTTATCGTTGCATTGTTTCCGCTGCGGTCGTGAATGGAGGTGAGTTCCGTAGGACTGGCGGCGTTAATCGCGGGCACGGAGCCTCCGCAGGTATTGCGGTGGCTGTGCCTGTTCCTGCGGTCATGTTCGTCCGCGGCGGACGGTGTTTCTTTGGTTCCATCAGCTTGCGGCGGTCTCTGGTGTACTCCGTCCACCGCGGATGGTGTTTGATGTGGTCCGTCCGCCGCGGTCGGAGTTTCGTGACATTATTATCCTAATCGCACCGGCGGTTTATCCGCGGAGCGGTCGGGAGTATTTTGGCCGCGTCCTTAGCGGACGGAACCCGTTTCCGTCCGCGATCCTAATCGGCTTCTAAGTATCTAACCTATATACAATATATATATAAGCTGTCATTCCTAAATAGATTATCAAATACTTGCTAGGTAGACTTTGAATCTATTCCTAACAGGATTATCTATCTCTACTAAGTACTCCATCATTGTCTTCTTGTGGAATGGAGGAACTAGACTCACTAGTTCTATCAAGAATATTACTATGGTGTACCGCCTGACTCTGATCACACCCACAATTCACCACTCTTCCCCATTCCATCAATCACACCCATTGGTTCTGACTGATTCAGCTAACTTTGTCCACCACAACAGGTCTCCTTTTTTTGACATGCGCTCCTTTCGTGATGCAACATGACCCACAGTGCTCTGTCTCTGCAGCCCTTCAGCCGTTTATTTTCCAATTTTACCAGGTTTAGCCCTACTTCTGGGATCAGTTGATTTTCCAGGTTTTGCCAGGTGACTCCGCTATTAGTATTATTAGTTGACTTGTATTTAGTTTTTCAGTGGGCTTAGTGGACAGGGACCATTTTAATTAATCCTATTCTGTTTTCAGCCCCAGCCTTCCTCAGTTTCCCGCTACTGCTGCCCCTGCGGCACCTCCCACGCTCTCTCTCCTGATCACGCTCCCCTCCTCCCAGCTGCCCCGTCCTCTTCGACCTCTACTTAATGGAGGCAGCTGCACGGCAAGGGTAAGGCAAGGGCCTGTGAGGAAGAGCCAAACATAGGGATTAAGGGTATAGCACAGAGAATTCTATGCAAAACATTTTTTTTAAATATGTTTTTAGACACTTTTGCATTGGACACCCACACAAGTGAGGCATCATTTTACTCGGGAGACTGAGGGGAATGTTTGTGTGGGCACTGTGATTCCACACACAAATATATGGAAAATGTGTTTTTTTCAGCTAAATTTGAGGTTGCAGGGGGTTCTGGGTAGGAAAAAGTTGGGGGATCCATGCAAGCCATACCTCGCTGGACTCCCCCAGGTGTCTAGTTTTCAGAAATGTGTGGGTTTGGTAGTTTCCTAAGATAGCCGCAGAGCCCGGGGCCAAAAACCCAGGTGACCCCCTTGCAAAACCAGGTTATTTTGTGATAGGTTTTGATGTCTCCTCAATACGTTTTGGGCCCTTGCCTGTCCCAGGTACAGAAAGCTAAGTGTGCGTATTACTGCCACCTGACACCCTTCTTTCACTCCCACCACAGATAAGAAACCATGTAAGCCTATTGTACGTGGCACTGATGAGTGTGCTTGACACTACCACTAGATACACTTGTGAAAATATGTGAATGTCACTCTTGTGAAAATTTGTGAATATCACTAACTGTTTCACGAACCAAAATATTGTCATTTCCTGTGAAGAACCAAAAACAAATGATAATGGTGTTTTTACTTGTTGCTGATCTCCAACCATGTATACTATGGTCCACACTGTAGAGATCCACACTGCATTAGATTCCCCCTAAAAGATGTCCATGTAGAAACAAAGATGACTGCTAAAAAAGAACAAATCAGTGCCAGAAACAGTTGGTAATATAGTCGAAGAACATGTTCTTAAGTGTTTCCTGGCTGACAATCTTACAGTTCCCCCAAACACAAATGGCTCTTGTTAACATTACACCAATGAGTAAAGTAGCACCAAAGGCAATTAACATACTGGTCGTAGACACACTCTGCTGCATTGCTACTATTCATGGATCATCCTAATCCAAAATGGCGTTCAAGGCTGTTTCTCCAAATGCACACCGATGTTCGCATTTTAAAGGCAGACACATTGATAATAAATTTTTTCAAAATAGTGCTCAGCACTACCATATGCAGATGTGAAATGCCCCATCATATGTAGCGCATTCAACATCATGTTGGCACGAATGGGGCCTTAAGAACGTTGGAGGCTGTGCAAATGTGAACAGTAAGGGGCTTCATTAAATGCTATTCAAACCCCCTTTGCGCTATGTTTTTCCCATGCTTCAGAAAAGTGTTCTGGCGTAAACCCAGCAACTATGGATTTATAATTAAAAAAATCCTTTTATCTGTTTGGTGTAAGTCAGTGGTTTAATCGCACAGGATCCCACGTTGGTTTTGAGACAGCTCTGCCCAGCTCATCAACATAAAAAAACAATGTAGTATTCTTCCGCATCACTGACACATCACTGACACAATATCAACGGCCAAAATATCGTCAGCACAAAATATCGTCGCTAAAATATCGATGGACAAAATATTGTCTCCCTATCTACAAACAGGTAAGTACAAAAATATCGGAGACAAAATATTGTTGTATTAAATATAGTTTGTAAAAATATCGAATTTTTAAAATATGTTAAATGTAATAGTAACGTAATTAAATAATCAATAGAATTAAGTAAAACATACTTAAAATTATTTAAAAAATGTTAAAAGTGAGAAATGATATATGTAATCTCTTTTAAAAAAATAATGTCACTGTTGGATAGCGGGAGGGTAAACTTTACTATTCCCACTCCAGCGAGTGGAACACTAGGGAAAGCGTTGGATAGCGGGAGGGTAACATTTACTATTCCCACTCCAGCAAGTGGAACAGTAGGGAAAGCGTTGGATAGCGTAGTGGTAAAATTTATTATTCCCACTCCAGCGAGCGGCACAGTAGGGAAAGTGTTGGATAGTGGGAGGGTAAATTTACTATTCCCACTCCAGTGAGTGGAACAGTAGGGAAAATGTTGCATAGCGTAGGGGTACAAATTACTATTTCCACTCCACAGAGAGCAACAGTAGGGAAAGCACTGGATAGCGTAGGGGTAAAAATTACTATTCCCACTCCAGAGAGTGCAACAGTAGGTAAAGCATTGGATAGCGGGAGGGTAAAAATTACTATTCACCATCCAGAGAGTGCAACAGTAGGGAAAGCATTGGATAGCGTAGGGGGGAAAATTACTATTCCTACTCCAGTGAGTGCAACAGTAGGGAAAGCGTTGGCTAGCGCAGAGGTAAGAATTACTATTCCCACTCCAGAGAGTGCAACAGTAAGTGAAAGCATTGGATAGCGTAGGGGTGAAAATTACTATTCTCAATCCAGTGAGTGCAACAGTAGTGAAAGTAATGATTTAATATTTAAATATGAATAAAATAATTATTACTACCAATAAAAAATGTATTACAATGAATTACAAATTACAAAATATTTAATACTTAATTAATTATAAATACCAATAAATATTATTTATTGAAAATGTATTACCTAATAATAATTACTTAACAACCAATTCATTTTCAATACCAAAAATGTAATTAGTAATAGGAAAATTACAAACTAATAATTAATTAACAACAAATGAATTATCACTACACAAAAATAATTTCAATATTTAAATTAATTACAATTAAATTACTTCCCACCCTATTCCCCTATAAACCCACAACCCGCTCCGAATAATGAATGATTACAATTAACATAATTAGCGAGTAATCAATTAATAAAAATTAATTACCAATTAATACAAATTAATTACCAATTAATAATTAATTAACAATAAACTAATTATCAATACCAATACATAAAAATAAATATTTTCTTAAATACAATTAAATTACTTCCCACCCTTTTCCCCTATAAACCCACAACCCTCCACAGAACTAAGACACAAAATTAAATTAAAAATAATTCATAATTCCTAAAAATGTATATTTAATTTACTATATTAAATTACTTCCCACCCTATTCCCCTATAAACCCACAACCCGCTACGGAATTAAATTACGCAAAAATTAAATAACATAAAATTATTTACTTTAAAAAAATTCAACAAAAAAATAATATACCCTTTTAATATATATACTAACATTCAAAACATCAATATTATTAAAAATTCGATATATTTTAATGCCTATATTATGTACTTTGATATTTTGACTGTCGATATTACTTACCTGCATTTCGATATTATTAACCACTATATCATGTCCATTCGATATTATGTCAATTCTATATTTTGAATTCGATATTCTGTCCATTCTATATATTTTTTCGATATTATGTCTAGTTACCATTCTTCCACAGGAAACACACAACACTGCAGCAGTTATGTGAAAGTGAATTTCACTATGAGCAGAGCTGCAGCCACAACGGTTATACAGCTGCTCAGGATCAGCTCAACTGTCACCTACCTGAAACCTAAAATTCCCTTTGAATTGCGTGGCATTCCTTGGAATGTACCCACAACATTCCAAAGAATGCATCACACCACTGTCAGAGAACTCAACCCATCCCCCTTGTACAATCCTATATCTTCAGCAGTGAAATCCCATACTTCTAAAGAGACAGTGTCCCTCAAATCAAGTGGTAAGACCTCGACTGTCAACACAGGGCACATTTCTATGCAGAGATTCTGTTTCGCCAATTTAAAATCTATGTCATCATCATTAGTCTGCAACTCCACTCCTTAGGACTTCAATTTACAAAAAAGACACAACAAACAGACGGGACTCAAATCGCACACCACAAATTGGTGTTGATCGTGAAATGTTCCAATTATTACAGGTATCTCATCCGTCAATGGATTGGTCATCCTCTTATTTGCAACTCCTAAAACTTGGATCGATTGTCCCGAGAGGGGTAGGTTTGGAACTACTGCAAATCTTACAGTAGAATGGATAGCATTAGTATCAATCAGAAATGTGATGGGGTGACCGTCAACATTTGTCTCTAGATACAGTCCTCTCTGGTCTATCTCCAAGACTGCTCCAAGGGTATACAGTCTTCCTCCCCCTGAGGCACCCATCATTGTAACGGGTCTGAAGCAAACTCATCGAAAGTCTCAATAAGTGGCATCTGCGGGTGTTTTCTGCTTGCTTGTGTGATATTAGGTGGTTGGGGAACTTGCACTTGGGGTCCCAAACTTCCTCCTTGTACAGACCTAGGTCTTACTGCTCTATTTACCATCTCAGGTACTTGCACTATTTCCGCATCTTGGACCTAATTAGCAGAATTTAACCTGCTCTCTTGCTTCCAATGCTCGATCTTGTGACAATAATGACATGCAGTAGTCTTCTTCAGTGTACCAACATCCACTCCTGTCTTTGGGTGTACAGGTTTCCCCCTCCCTTGACCTGACGAGTCTTTTGCCCCTCTTTGGCCGTTCCCCTGCCTTCGTTCCAGTGTTCCTCCCCTTGGCTGTGCCTTGTCCACCATTTCTGCATTCCTCATCTGGACCAGCATCAACTTATCCTTGAGCTCCTTATGTTTTAGTCCACTTCATCACTACAGATTCTGGCATTATATAGAATCTCATCCACTGAATTGTTCTGCCAACAGATCAAATGCTGTTGGATCATGAAGCTGATCTGTGGTCTTAACCCTAAGACAAATTTGGAGATGAACTGTGCCATATCTTTGAAATCTAGGGTGTCTAGTCCACTGTACTGCTTAAAGGCTTGTGAGAGCCTTTCGTAATAAGCATGGACTGATTCCTTGGGCTCTTGGGTAGTTCAATCTATCTTAACTCAATCAATATCTTGTGGCAACATTTTAGACTGTAACCATGTGATTACCTGCTTGAACATTTTCATAACTACACATAAAGGAGCATGTGTAACAGGATCTCGCTCTGGTTCTGACATTGCCATTCAACCGCATTTGTACAAGGTGACCACAAATCCCTTGGCACTACAATGTCCAACAACGTATTCAAATCAATCCAGATAACCTTTGAAATCTCGACAAAATGATTGACTTGCTTGTACCACTCAACAGATTTTTCCCTCAGCCGAGGAAAATCATTTGTGAATCCTGCCAGATCACCCCTGATCCAAGGCACTTGCACATACCCTCCTCTCTGTACCTCTTGAAATGGGTAAGACTTTACTCCTGCTGTTCCTACTCCCGGAGGCAGCGTATCGCCTATACCCTTTTTAACACTCTTCTTCTTAGACTACCTCTCTTCCATGCACGTATTCCTATAATAAATTCTCGAATGTGCGTTTTCAACCCTATGATACTTTTCTCCTCCAATTCCTGATCATTATAATTTAGCCTATGACTTGCCTGCAACATCTTCATTTTAGAAAATCTACATCATGCCTCTGGCTAATTCTGTCAGTTTCTCATGACTTTCCTTGCCTTACGGGTCACATCATAAAGTTCCATCCTTTCCAAAGGCTAATTCCCACTTTCATCCAGTTCTGCCTTCAACCTGACCACATCCAGTACCTTGGCTCTTATAGAAGCCTTAATTTTTCCCTGACTCAATGTACTGTTTAACTCTCTACTTTCACTGTTCTTATTTCCACTGTGATTCCTTTCAGCTATAGACCATGGGATATTTTGACTCTCCATATTTCCTTGATTCATTACTCCTCCTGCTTTTCTCCCTAGGGGGCCTCAAACTGGGGATTCCTACATGCTCAAATCAAAATGTGAGTCTGCTAACAACATTGACATTACTGTCCTAGATTCAGTGTCCCCTCTAGAAGATTCTGCAGTGGCTGGCAACAGAGAACTGGCCTCTGTAGGTCAAAAAATAGGACCAATTCCTTTCACTGTACGATTTCCTCCCGAACTGATACTTTCTCCTACTGCTGGTAACTGTGCTTGACTATTGTTTTCTGCTTGACCTGGATCATACACTGATACTATGGGACCAATGGTGACCGGCACCGTGAGGGCATCCGGTAACCGTGTAACAGTATTAGTTCTACTCGTCTCTGTATTTCTCGATTGCTGTATTCCTCTTCCCTCCGTTCCTGTCGAAATCTTTCCCACTACTCTTGTACTAGAACTTGTCTGCGATTCTCCTGTCCCTTCCAAAAGCATTTGTCTTTCCTCCTCCGATGTTGGATTATAGGGAGGCGGACACTATTCTTCCAACCTATCCAGCAAGCTGTTATCTGTGTCACTATCATTCTTCTTCTTCCTTCCTCTTCTGGGCATCTCCTACCTTTACTAACATTGAGAATAGCCTCTCTCCCTCAAAGGTATCTACTCTCCATCACTACGCCAATGCATCCCATTGTGCATCTTGAAAGGCCCTTATCAACTTTTTCAATTTTTCATGACTTATGTGCTGCACTTATCAATGCATCCAGTGCTCCAAAGTGTGTATGTCTGGGTGGGGGTTGCAATGAAGCCACCACTTCCCTCAACTGATACAATACATCTAATCTAAATGAACTAGAACGTGGAAAAGCCAAATCTCACACACAGCATTTCCTCAATAATAATGGCTTTTTTATTAGTCCCTCTTCTTCTCAGTAATCTTTTGCCAATTTTGAAGCCAAATTATGTTATGGAGTCCTACATTCGTAGCCATATAATGTGCTGTGTGTCCTCGGGTGGTGCCTCTTCAACCACTCGAGCTACTACTCCTCTATCTCCACTACAAAGGTCATGTAACACCCAAATGCATTTCATGTTTGAATCAAATCCTTTCCCCCACAAGATGTTTTCAGATTTACTTAACTGATGACACTCCACCAATCCCAGCCCGACTCTATACCAACCGACCTATCGCAGTGCGGCACACTCCAACGTCACTCTTCCTCCTCACTCAGCTCAGCAGTTCACCCTCCTTTACAATCTCTTCCTTACGCATTCATGCACCTCATTCATAGAAACAAGTAACTATCTGTACACCATATGACCGGAAGGTCACATTGTAGGAGAGTAGGGTCACAATGGTGACACCTACCTTTGTGGACCCTGGACAGATCATTCTAGGTACAGACTACCTAGTGACCAATGCCAGCAATGTCACTACCCACCATAGTATGGCAATTGTGGCTTTCTCCTGGGGAGGGGTAAGTGGCCAAAAAAAGGTTGTGGTTAGTTCAGACCTCCCAGTTGAATGTTTGTTGGGCAATGATTTGGAGTCGTCACTATGGTCAGAAGTGGAGCAGAGGACTCACATGGAAATGTTAGGCTTGCCAGCACATGTGCTTGCTGTGACTAGGTCACAGGCCAGAAGAAGCCCCACTGAACAGGTGCTGGATCCTGGAACAATGGACCAGACACCTTCCAAGAAGAAGAGCAGTAGGGTTAAGGCATTGCCTTCCCCCTTACCCCAGGTTGAGGATCAGGTCTCAGAGGAGGCTGACCTCAAAGAGCTGAGGGAAACTGAGCCTAAAGAACTTGAACCTGATCAGGTTGAGTTTCTGGGTTCAGGGGGACCCTCCAGAGAAGACCTGGGGAAGGCACAGTTAGACTGCCCTTCTCTTGAACCCCTCAGACAGCAGGCTGCTGCTGAGGCTGCAGGGAACGCCACAGGTACCCACAAGGTATACTGGGATGATGGACTCCTGTACTCTGAAGTAAGAGACCCCAAACCTGGTGCAACCAGGAGGCTGGTCATCCCCTTGTCACAGAGAGGTTTCCTTCTTACCTTGGCCCATGAGATTCCCCTTGCAGGACACTTAGGCTAGACAAAAACTTGGGACAGGCTTGTCTCACACTTTCACTGGCCTCACATGAATGAAGATACCAAGGAGTTTTGTCGCTCCTGTGCCACTTGCCAAGCCAGTGGTAAGTCAGGTGGCACAACAA
This sequence comes from Lissotriton vulgaris, assembly GCF_964263255.1. Lineage (NCBI taxonomy): Eukaryota > Metazoa > Chordata > Amphibia > Caudata > Salamandridae > Lissotriton > Lissotriton vulgaris. The sequence continues at coordinate 507,997,452 of NC_141694.1, forward strand.
AGGCCCCCTTATACCAATGCCTGTGGTGGGGGTACCCTTTGAAAGAGTGGGGATTGACATTGTTGGTCCAATGGAACCCCAGACAGCATCAGGGCACAAGTTTATACTGGTGGTGGTGGACCATGCCACCAGGTATCCTGAAGCTATTCCCCTTAGGACCACTACAGCACCTTTTGTGGCAAGAGCCCTAGTTGGAGTGTTCTCCAGAGTAGGCTTCCCTAAGGAGGTTGTCTCTGACAGAGGTGCAAACTTCATGTCAGGATATCTGACTGCTATGTGGAAGGAATGTGGTGTCAACTACAAGTTCACTACACCCTATCATCCACAATGCAATGGGCTTGTTGAAAGGTTCAACAGGACCCTAAAAGGGATGATTCATGGACTACCTGAAAAGCTCAGGCGTAGATGGGATGTCCTGATACCCTGCCTTTTGTTTGCTTACAGAGAAGTCCCACAGAAGGGGGTTGGCTACAGCCCTTTTGAACTTTTGTATGGACATCCTGTAAGAGGACCGCTGTGTTTGGTGAAGGAAGGATGGGAGAAACCTCTCAAAAAGCCTGCAACCAACATAGTGGACTATGTACTTGGTCTCCGCTCCAGGATGGCTGAGTATATGGAAAAGGCTTCTAAAAACCTTGAGGCTAGCCAAGAACTCCAAAAAGCTTGGCATGACCAAAAGGCTGTCCTGACTGTGTACAAGCCTGGACAGAAGGTGTGGGTGTTGGAGCCAGTGGCCCCAGCAGCACTCAAAGACAAATGGTCTGGGCCCCACACAATCATTGAGCAAAAGGGAGAGGTCACCTACCTGGTGGACCTTGGAACTCCCAGGAGCCCCCTCAGGGTGCTCCATGTGAATAGGCTCACGGCATATGTCGACAGGAAGGACATGAGCTTGCTCATGGCCACAGATGAGGGACAGGAGGAGGAGAGTGACCCTCTCACAGACCTGCTCACTCAGAACCCTGATGATGGGTCAGTAGATGGTGTTGTCTTTTGTGGCAGCCTCTCTGAACATCAGCAAAAGGATTGCAAACAAGTTCTTCAATCCTTTAGACATATGTTCTCTCTGACACCCAGTCAAACCAATTGGTGTACCCATGAGGTTGACACTATCGACAGTCTGCCAGTTAAGAGTAAAATCTACAGGCAGCCTGATCATGTCAGAGACTGCATCAAATCTGAAGTGCAGAAAATGTTGGAGCTGGGAGTCATTGAGCCCTCAGATAGGCCGTGGGCTAGTCCAGTAGTTCTAGTGCCAAAGCCTCACACCCAGGGTGGTAAGAAAGAGATGAGGTTTTGCGTAGACTACAGAGGCCTCAATGCAGTCACTAAGACTGATGCCCACCCAATACCAAGGGCAGATGAACTTATAGATAGATTGGCTTCTGCTAACTACTTAAGCACATTTGACCTGACAGCTGGGTATTGGCAAATCAGATTAGCTGAGGATGCAAAGCCCAAGACAGCATTTTCTACCCCTGGTGGGCATTATCAGTTTGTGGTAATGCCCTTTGGTCTGAAAAATGCACCTGCCACCTTCCAAAGGCTGGTGAATCAAGTTCTCACTGGGCTGGATGACTTCTGTGCAGCATATCTTGATGATATAGCTGTCTTTAGTTCCACCTGGGAGGATCACCTGGTCCACCTGAGGAAAGTGTTAGAAGCACTGCAAGCAGCAGGTCTCACTATCAAGGCCACAAAGTGCCAGATAGGGCAGACATAGGTTGTATACCTGGGCCACCTTGTAGGTGGAGGCCAGGTTCAGCCCCTGGAGACCAAAATACAGTCCATCAAGGACTGGGCTCCTCCAACCACCCAGACTCAGGTTCGAGCTTTCTTGGGCCTGACTAGTTATTACAGGAAATTTGTCAGAAATTATGGATCAATTGTGACTCCACTTAATGACCTGACAAGTAAAAAGATGCCAAAGAAAGTTCAGTGGACAGCAGGCTGTCAAAAAGCATTCGATGACCTAAAGCAGGCCATTTGCACAGCACCTATCCTAAAGAGTCCAGACTACTCCAAACCATTCATTGGCCAAACAGATGCTTCTGAGTTGGGTGTGGGAGCTGTTCTATCTCAGCTGAATTTTGATGGTCATGACCAGCCCATTGCTTTTATTAGCAGAAGGCTGACCCCAGAGAGAAAAATTGGTCAGCTATTGAGAGGGAGGCCTTTGCTGTGGTTTGGGCCCTGAAGAAACTGAGGCCATACTTGTTTGGCACTCATTTCAAGATTCAGACCGACCATAAGCCCCTCTTGTGGCTAAATCAGATGAAGGGTGAAAACCCCAAACTGCTTAGGTGGTCCATTTCCCTACAGAGGATGGATTTTACAGTGGAGCATAGACCTGGCACTGATCATGGCAATGCAGATGGGCTCTCCAGGTATTTCCACTTAGAGCAAGAAGACTCACCTGGTCAAGGTTAGTTTATTGTCCCAAAGTTTGGGGGGGGGTCATGTAGGAGAGTAGGGTCTGCAATCCTATGATCACCCAAGATTTTTGCTTTTTGCTTCACTGGTTTATGACTTCTCTGGCTGTGGGCCTGCCAATCAGACCCACAGCCTTGCTGTTCTCTCACTAAATTGACACGTGTACCTTAGGTGCATTAACCAATTGGTACTGGGCCACCTTATCAGACCCTGTAACTCAGGGCATAGGTGTTTCCAGGGCCTACCAGGGGCTGCAGCATGTATTGTGCCACCCCTGGTTGGCCATCTAAATCTGACACAACTGGCTGCACGACAGCTGGGGCAAAGTGGTGTAATCACCCTTTGCTGTAGAAATAGTATACCTATATCTAACCCTAAAATGGACACATGTATTCCTATCAGTCACTCCTATGGCAGGCCTTAACAATCCTGAAGGCAGAGTGCTTGGAATTATGTGAGATGGTGCTCTGGCATGAGCTGAGCCCGTCTGCAGCTTGCGGAACCAAGTCCTAATAGCTGTTCTATGATAACGCGTACCATATACTCTTAAGGGCATTATAATCCTCGCGGGTATTTGCTATCTTTGGTATCGCTTTATCAAAACATGTCGAGTAAGGTGTCATACGAATTGGAATACTAACCCCTCACCAATTCTGGCGACAGGGTTAGCATTCCACCCTTCTAGAGGGACACGACATGTATGTAACTGTGAACCCCGGTTAAAGTTAACTCGAGCCTCAGCATCACAAAATGGATGCTGCCACCACAGACACAAGTCTGACCCCCTGCAGCTGGGAGTCCTTCCAGCGAGGGGAGCTTGGACAAAGGGTTTCCTGTCAGGGGCGGTGCTAGCACCATCCCAGACAGGGTTTTGTGTATCCTAGGTCGGCAGGGCTGAATAGGAAGGTGACTGCAAGTGGCACCCCGGTGGTCACTGTGCATCTGCCAGTTTGAACCAGTTCCAGGGGCACACCAGCCCCTGAGCTGGGGAAAGTCTGGCATGGGAGAGGGGTGTAACCACCCCCCTTCCCGGTCCCACCCATGGGCAGGACCTAGTCCCGTACCAGCCCCTTTCTTTAGTATAAAGGTGGGAGCGGGGACCCTTCCAAATTAGATCATCTTTGAATCCTGAAACTACTTTCTACGAAAGGAACTCAAGACTTCTTCCTAAGATTTTTCCCTTGTGACTAAGGAGTAGTCACCCTACATCTGCGGGCACCAACTAAGAACACTGCGGTTTGCTGCACGTCCTTCCTCCGGAACCAGACCAACCAGCACGACGAGACCTGGCTTCCCTGGCACCTCTGACCTCTGCCTACATCATCAGCCCAGCTGAGATCCGTGGGTGTGACGAGACCTCGAGGGACCGGCCATCTTCAGAACTGCTTGACGCTTATCCAGCACGACCGCCGAGGGATCCTCGAGTGAGTGCTTTGGGGTTTGAGAAGCCCTAACCCTGAGCAGCTCCAGCACCGAAGTCCAGCCCCCCAGCATCCACGAGGGCCCTTCTGCTCTTTGCTGCTCACCGCGCTGTCCAGCCACTTGCCTGCTGGCTTGTAGCCCTCTTGACGATGAACGATGACATCTCCATCGCTGGTCTGGTTGCTCCAGACTGGCCCTTGCTCCCCTTTAACAGAGGAGCACTCCGGACCCTCCTGGTCCACTTCAGACGCCATTTTGAGTCCACCGCGTGGGCTTGCATTTGCCAAGAGTTGTTGCCCCAATCCTGGGTCCAGCATCGCCGACAGCAGAGACCTTTGTGGGACAGCTCGCACCTCCATCCTGGTCACCGACAACGCCTCCTGGTCCGAGAGACTGCAGAGCCCAGCGTCGCCCACTCACCTGGTCGAGGTGACTTCGTCCGGTGCCATCCTGGTGCCCATCTAATCACTGGCTAGTGATTCAGAACTTGGTCCCCTCTGCTTACAGGTATCCTTCATCACCGATCCAGGCTTGGATCACATCAAACTTCATCACTGGTCGCCTGCCAGCAACTTCTTCTTTCAGGCTCCATAGACTGCAACGAGGATTCCCAACGTCTTTTCAGCCCTATGCAGCCGCAGCCCCTGGGCTAGGTAACCTGAGCATTTCGGTGCTCCAGCATAGCCTAACTATCTAAGTGTCCAGATCGTTTTTTCGTTTCAGCTCTACCTAGTCAGATTCGTCTGATAACACTAACTTTACGAAATCTAGCATCCATAGACTTTGTCCCGCATCCCGTGTGAGAGTGCACACTCTGCACCCGATCTCCCTAGGCCTCCTGCTCGTAATCTGAAGGTTCAGTAGTCCAGTCCTAGCGATCCTAAAGCCTTTGAGACTAGTTACTTACCTGCTAGTATTTCGCATTCCACTTGTAGAGTATATAGTTTTTCGTGCCCCTCGGGCATTTGTGTAAATTGTGCGACTTTCAGAAATTCTTTAAGAGCTTTGTATTGTGCTTAGCACCCTGTCCTCATAAAGAGTCCAGGGCTGTTGTGTTCTAAATAAATATCCTTTTATTTTCATAACAACTTGTGTGGTGTCCTTTCACTTGGTGTTCAAGGGGTATATGTGATGGTATAACAGCTGGGTTAACACGCCCTCTAGAGTTTAGCATAAAGACTGCTCTTGTCCATGCTACTAGGATAGCTGGTCTAAAAGGTTGACTTACAACCAATCATCAATAAGGGTCGTTTGGAATGATACACAGTGATCACTAGAATAGTGAGCACTACATATCAGGCCAACTTCTCACATTGGTGAGCAGCGGTTGGGATTTGAGCTTGCTGTTGTATTACCACACGTATCCTAAGAATATCATTTGAAAGATCACATAAGTTCCAAGGTACATATAACTTATCTTAGAATAATTTGAGTTCTACTGAACCAGCTGTTGTAGTTCAACAGCTGGCATCGTTTCATTGACGATATCATTTTCGTCTGGAAAGGTGCCAGTGAGGACCTAGAGTCCTTTTTAGAAAGGCTAAATCTAGGGGACAGCAATTTAAAGTTTACGGCCAATTACAGTGCTACTAGTGTAAATTTCTTGGATATTAGAGTCAAGGAAAGGAACGGGCAACTAGAGGTAGAACTCTATACAAAACCAACCGATAAAAACACCCTTTTACAATACAAAAGCAATCACCCCAAGGCTCAGAAAAATAATATCCCTTTCGGAGAATTTCTTCGTTTAAGACGAAACTGTACAAACCTAACTGACTTCTATAAACATGCAGAAGTATTGGAAAAGAAACTCCATGAGAGAGGATATCCAAAGAAACTCGTAAAACAATCATTAAAACGCGCCAGGTTTTATGATTGGGACCAACTACTAGATCTGAACAAAAAGAAGGTTAACAAAATGCAGGACAGGATTGTTTTCGTAAGTCAATACTCGAGTTTGAGCAATAAAATTTAAAATGTGGTAAACCAAAATTGGAAGGTAATATTAATGGGTTAACTCAGCCTTTGCCCAAACCACTTTTCTCATTCCGTAGGAACAAAACGATCAAAAATACCCTAGTAAAAACTTATAAAAATCCGACAGACACCGCTCAAACAACCCTAACAGGGAGTATAAGGGCAACTGGAAACCACAAATGTGGGTCATGTTCGATCTGCCCTAATTGCATTGTTGCCAAAAAATTGACATTTAATGAAAAACCAATAGTGCCAAGAAGTCTTAATAATTGCAGGAGCAAAAATGTAGTGTATCTTCTCGTCTGCCCCTGCGGCTTAGGGTACGTGGGCGAGACGGGCAGGGAGCTCCGAATAAGACTCCAAGAACATAAGTCAGCAATCAAAAATAGTAAAGAGAATGCACCACTGACACAGCACTATCAAGATCGCAATCATGGTTGCGAAGAATTCAGTTGGTACATTCTAAAGAAAATAACTGTAAATAGACGAGGGGGAAGTGTAGAGGCAAAAAGAAAAAACGAGAACAATGGTACATCTGTTATTTAGACACCATAGAAAAGGGTCTGAACTCTAGGGAGGAATGGACTAAAATAATATCAAGCCTGTAAAAATAAGAAAACTAAAATAACAACACCAAGAATATTAGAGTACGACTCCTGTATCCAATCCACACCAACCCTGTGGTATGTAAGATGGAAAGATCGCAACTCACATAAAAGTTTCCTTGTGATCTTGATTAACAAGAGGTAAAGGTGGTAATGTCAAATAGTCCACAATGACATTGCAGTGGGAATTAAGAAAGGATACCCAATTTGTTAAAAAAGTAAGAGTCCAACACGGCCGTGTTTAGTAGGAGTATAAAATTAAACATACGATCGGAAATGATAGGAGATAATTTACATCAACCCCCAAAACGAGGTTAGACTCGCGCTGCGAGAAATCAGAATGAGGCTTGAATCCAGAAATAAGGAACAAGTACAGGGATCAGATAGAGAGGCGTGGAACGCGGAAGTAACAGAGGATGCGTTCCACGCGCAAACAGACACAAATGAAACAGACACAGCTGATACGAGTCAGGATGAGCCAATGGGAATACAAATCTCCCGCTAAAAGGACGCATACAACAGCATTGGTAAACCAACACTCCCTGACAGAAAGCGAGGCGGATGAAGTGACGTGGTTGGGTGTAGCGAACAGACTACCAACAGCCAAGGTAAGGAGTCCGAGCCGAGGGATGCGGAGATTTAGAACCCATAAGAAGGGGGACCTTAACTAACGGAGCCCTAACTAACGGAGCCTCTCACTACTCTGTTTTGAAGGGACGCCAGCCGAATCTGTTTAAAGAACGCAGTGTGCCCAATATCTCACCCGACCCACCCCAGGATGCGATAAAAACAAAGACCGTGTAAGGGAAACACCAATGCTGTATTATATTGTAGCGAAGGTCTATAGAAAACACAGAAGTAACAATTATATCATTATATCAAACCATTCCCCAGATTACAACGCGAGGCACAGAATATCAGCATAGGACAAGGTGCAAGCGGGGCGGAGTATCGAAACCAACGAACGTGAAAAATTTTAAAGAAAGGTATATGGATAAATAGGAACAGCAGATAGCAAAAGCTTTACCAACATAAACCATAGTATATTTACAAACCACTCTCAACTATTTCCAACAGGAGGCAGATATTCACCCATCCTCCCCATGAAGACTGTAGGTGTGTCTCAAGATACCGAGGGACTTTTTTAAAAAACAGGTAAAAAAACCATTACAAGAAACCTTAGATCATAGAGAAAGCATCAGGTACAACCATGGGGCTATAATAATTCTACCCCTTAAAAACATTTCTAGATTCAACCGCAAACATAAGAGTGAGGATGCAAATATCTTCCCACAACAATCCTATCAGAATGAACTCTAGAAGGACCATGCAATAAGGTAACACTTCTGACTAACGAGGCCAGCTAATCAGTGGGAGGTTTTTGTATGGCTGACATGGGAAGACAAACCCACAGTAATCTCCACCTCTTTGGGGGCTCTAAAATCAGAACCTTTATTTAAAGATATCCCCTATAATGAAAGCCCACATATTGGTATGAGTAAAGACCAAGAGTAAACCAACAAGAGCTGTACTCAAGTAAAGAGTGTATCAGTGTAAAATGTGGATAAATAGATGATCATTAACAATAAGTTAAGTTGACAAAAGTAAATCTGAACTGTAACATGACTATTTAAATGTACCGTTGAATAATACCATGAAGTGATGTATTGATACAAATATATCTACCAACAGGACCTCAAGGTATAGGCAACCATCCAGTGCCTCAATAGGAGAGAAGCATATTAGAAAGTCTTGAAAAAGATGGCCCACATCCAATGAGTCCATCGAAACGCGTCGACGCCCTTCCTTTGCACAATTAAACAACCCAACTCATCCCATGAACATTGAGAAAACAAGACAAGTCTGGGCTTGAGTCACATTGAGGGTTTTAATGTGCATAAACTGTATGGCAAATTGTGAATGTCTGTGTCCCTCCTTGTCTCCCTTTTCCCTACTATCTTATATTGGATGAATTAGAGTATGTGTGTAGGCTCCCTCTCCCACATTGGTGTAATATTGCTGTTTAAATAGGGTGTGTATGAACTACAGGACGAATACTTGATTATGTCCAAAGGAATAGTGTAAATAGTGACAAACTCTATTTTAAGCTTTGTGTATGTGTTTTTTAAATTTATGCTAATGTTGTTTTAATAAAATGTTCCTACTTTTTTATATACAATGTTGTTTATGTTTATATTTTTACTAATTTGAGTCTTGTGTCCAAGATCAATATTTGGGCTTAATTCTCTAGACAATTTACCAAGGGAAACTGTTGAACTCTACTAAAAGGTTGACTTACAACCAATCATCAATAAGGGTCGTTTGGAATGATACACAGTGATCACTAGAATAGTGAGCACTACATATCAGGCCAACTTCTCTTTTTTTTTTTTTTTTAATGTTTTTATTGATACATTTTTCCCCTCATTTTATTTTCCCCCCCTCCCCCATTACATGGACAAGGCACAAAGAAATTCATAAGGCAGCCACATACACAATCACATACTCAAGAGAAAAGGGAAAAAAATATTACAATATACATACTACATACAAATCCTATCATAATATATACACATACAAAATCGTATATGTTAACTTTCAATAACACATATATTCCTCACAATACCTTATTCAGTTCCAAATTTCCACTGAATCAGAGGACCCCAGATTTGCATACCCAACTTTTTGCCCTTTATCCCTTTCCTAGAGTAGATAGCTGTTTCCAATTTTTGTATTGACAGGATTTTTCCAAGCCATTGATGATACGTGGGAGGATTTGGATCTAACCATGTTGAGGCCACAAGCAGTCTAAAAATCGCCATCGCTACAAACAAAAAGTATTTACAATTTATTTGCCCATTGGGGGAAACTCCCAACAAAATGGTTGCTGAATCCAGCTCTATTGTTGTGTCTAAGGCATTCCGGAAAAAAATTCCCCATATCATGTTTTATCTTATCTAAATCCGGACAGACAGAGAAAATATGTAACAAGTTGGCCTCCATACTCCCACATCTAAAACATGTGGTGCCCGACACAGCCCCCAATTGAGCAATTTTCCATGGCGTATAATACAAGTGATACAAAGTCTTGTAGTGCTGGGCCTGCAGGGACGATGAGCATAATAGTTTACATCCCATCTCAAGTGATTCAGAGAAAATATCTCTTTCTCTGGCTATTTCTAAATCTGATGACCATTTACCTATCCATTTCTCAAGATCGTCCTTTTTTAACTTTGTCATTTCTAAATAAAATCTTTTTATAGTACAATCATTACCTTTTTGTATGAGATCCATCATTATACTCCTCCCAAAGCCTAAAGTTCCCCCTTTTTTATTTAGTATACAACTCCTTATTTGAAGGTATTTGAAGAAATGATTTGTGTTTAACATATACTTATTTTTCAGATCTATAAATTGTAGCATACCATTATCATCCAACATATCACCAATCATACCTATACCTCGGCTCTCCCATTCTTCATATACCATTCCTGAAAACACTGCCCTAGGTAGTGAAGGATTATTTTTGAATCTAGTATATGCGCTATATTTCCCTATTCCAACCTTTTTGGAAAATCCTTTCCATATATTATAGGCCGCCATAATTATCTTAAAACGTGTTCTTTTAAAGTAACTTCCATCAGTAAATCTCAAAAAAATATTTTCGGCATTTGTACCCAAAGCTAAACCATATATAGCAAGCGAACCTGTCTTATCCCACCCATCCTTCTCAGCCCCCCCAGTTAATCCCACCATTCCTTGCATTGCTGCAGCCCAATAATATACCTTTAGGTCCGGCAATGACCACCCCCCTTTCTCCCTGGGAAGGGACATATACCTCAATGCCCTCCGGGTTTTACCTCTAGCCCAAATAAACCGATTCACCATACTTTCACAAGTTTTAAACCACTTATTTTCAATTAGAAGTGGTATTGCCCTAAAAAGATACAGTAGTTTGGGTAAAATCAGCATTTTAATAATATTGACTCGCCCAACTAATGACAGGTGTAAATTCTCGTATCGATCCAGATCTTTTCTCGCTTTTTCAATTACTGGGGCAATATTATTATCCACCAAACTATCTAAATTAGACATAATATTAATTCCCAAATATTTCCCTGCCGGCACTACTCTTCTATCATCACAAGGTGTCAATGAATTTTTAATAATCTGAGTTTTTGACGCGTTCAATGAGTACCCTGAGACTTGACCAAATCTTAAGGCCTCAGCCTCTACAAACGTAGTTGCTTCCGTAGGGCAAGGTGTTATCACCGCAACGTCATCAGCATAGGCTAATATCTTGCATGGCCCAAGAGCTGTACTGAATGGGGTAATCTCTGGTGCTGATTCTATCTTACGTATTAAAGGATCCATATACATGGCGAATAGGAGGGGAGAGAGTGGACAACCCTGGCGGGTTCCTCTCTTAATTTTAAATTGACCTGTTATGCCCCTGTTTATCCTTAATGCCGCAGCTGGGTCCTTTTCATCCTTTATTTCCTTAATCGTCCCTGCCGCCGCTATCTGCCTGGTTCGTATAGCGAGGACTCGCCCTATTATCTCACTGAACTCGTAACATCTCTCCCTTCTGATTGTATATTGCTTTGCGGCTCTATTAGCAAGTTCTTCCTCTGCTTCACTTTTCACCTTCAATAGGTCTATTACAAATTGTTCAGTCGGCTCTCCCCTTATTACACATTTGTTAAGTTGTTCTTCTGCCTCCAGTACTTTTTCCTCTCTCTCCTTATATCGCAATCTTTCTGTTTTCCTCTTGAAGGCACTATAACTACATGTTTCACCGCGTGCTCCTGCCTTAAAGGCATCCCATACTATGCCAACTGCTGCACTTCCTCTATTATGTTCAAAGAATTCAGTGATCCATTTAGACATATGTTTTATGTAATCATCATCTAAAAGCAGTCCCCTTTCGAATGTCCACTCCCTCCTTGTTGTTGTTTTCCCACTCTGCTTTATCGTTAGGATTAGGGGGTTGTGGTCACTAAGTATCCGGGGGAGTCTATCAATTTCCACTATACTAATTAAATCATTGGATACCAAGAAGTAATCCAACCTGACGCATATCTGATGCGGTGCTGAATAATATGTATAGCCCAGTTGTTCTGATCTAATTGATCCCCAAACATCTCGCAGTGTGTTATTCTCTAGAAGATCAGTAAGGGCCTTATAGACCTTTTTCTTCCTACCCTTATACTGCCTTATTGAGCCCGATCCTAGACCCTCCGCTCCGTTAATATTTAAGTCTCCTCCTATAATGACTCGAGGGGCCCAATCTACCAACTCAGAATCCAGAAACTGTAAAATTTCTGGGTCGTCCTGTGTAGAACCGTACACTGCAACTAATGTTGTCCACACCCCCCCTAATAGAACCTCGGCCATAGCCCATCTCCCCCACTTATCTCTTAACTTTCTCCTTGTTACTACACTTTTATCCCTCGATAAAATGGCTACCCCTCTCTGTTTTACTCCTTGTTTAGAAGGGACTATTAATTGAAACCCCAACTGATTAAGATAAATCTCCTGGGTACTCATTACATGTGTCTCCTGGAGAAACACAAAATCTACATTCATTTGCCGTAATCGCATTCCTATCTTCTGCCTTTTCAGTGCATCATTTAGGCCGCATACATTCCATGTCACTAATCTAATAGACATTTTTCATTTTATTTTATTTTTTTTCCACCTATTCCCTACACCCCCTAGCTGCTTGCTTTTATTTAATGTTCTGAAAACGTTATACAATACTAGGTCTAGCACACTGAATGAATAGACTTCCCTATTAATTTCAATGTTATCTTCCATATCTTCAATATCACTACTCATATCATACAGTTGATACACATTACTTTTATCAAATCCTGTTAAGTATCTTGTACCTTTGTGCCCTGTCCATTTCCCTGCCCATCCCCATCCCCATCCCAGACTGCCCACCCTCAGACTCCCACCCCCACTACTGGCAAATAGGTCCGACGGACCTATGTCTGGCCGACTTTTGCCTCCTGGATGCCGAACCCATCAACCCCCCTGACTTTCCCTTTAACTTATTGTGCTCAGTGTATATCCAGCAAATTCCACCCCTATTTGTGCTCAACTTCTACCACTATACTTATTGTGCTAATACCAATCTTTACCTATTAAAGCAGTAAATCTACAAAACAAAGACCATCACAAAAAGAGGAGTGAAAAAAAAAAAAAAAATCATAAACCTTAAGAAAACATTTTCATCTCTTATTTTAAATAAGTCCTCATATGTAACTTTTCATCCAAATATTAATATACACAGTCTCTCTTTTCCATATTATATTTATCTTCGTTTCTTTTGGGGAATGTCCCTAAGAGCTACTGCATGATCATTATTCTCAACATTCTCCTTATGTCTTGTTTTCCGTTGATCCTGCAAAAAGTTGAGATATTCTTGTGCAAGTATCTCGGAGAAGAAGATTTTAAAGTTCCCATTTAATCCAATCTTCAAACGAGCAGGAAACAAAAGGTAAGCCTCACAACCTATGTTCTGAAATGGAGTAATGAGCTGCCTCATTCTCCACCTTCTTTCCACAGTGGTGTGGCAAAAGTCAGGGCGCGCAAAGAACTCTACGCCATTGTACTTACATTTAGCTTGGGGCTTTGCTTTATTAATTATCTCTTCTCGCAGAAGGAAATTCCCAACATACAGAAGTATTGCGCGAGGCTTACCCTGCGCTGCTTTCTGGATCAGAGGAAAACGGTGTGCCCTTTGTATTTCATGGTCCAGATCCCATGTAGACAGCTCTGGAAGGGCACCCTTTAGTAAGTCAACAACGTACCCCCGAACATCACTCCCCTCTTTCCCTTCCTGTATTCCAATCAGGCGTACATTGTTGCGACTTCGTCTGTTCTCAAATTCCTCGAGTTTCCATAACATGTCAGCCGTTGTCTTATCTTGTTCTTTCCTGTCATCCTTCACTTTAACCATATCATCTTCTAGTTTCCCGGTTCTAGTCTCTACTTCAGAAACTCTCTCAGTCATCTCCTCATACAATTTGCTGACCTTGCGCAAGGAAGATTGCATTTTCCTATTCGCATGTTTAGCCCTTCGCTTTGCCTTTTGGCTCTCAATACGAGCCTCACTCTGCATTTTTTTTAGAGTTGTAAGTAAAACTTCAAAATTGGATGCACCACCATCTGCCCCCCGGGCTGTAGGATTCAGAAGCTCTGTTTCACCATTTACGAGCTCATCCGCCGGCATTACAGAATTCTCCGCCACCTTATCCCAATTTAGTTTTTTTACCACTGTTTTCATATTTCCTCTGCGCTCCTTTGACAATCTCTGTTGTCTGGATTTGCCTTTTCGTTTACTTGACTTCTTATTTTTACTCTTAGTTTTAGTTTTTCCCACAGTTCTAATACTGCCCTCAGTATTTCTTTTCGATCTTGAAGAGGTGTCTTTTTGCACTGTTTCTTGGACTGATCCCTTATATTCTTTATCCATAGATTCTGTCTCACTACTAATGGAAATTGAGGTAGTTTCAGAGTCAATCCCTGATACAGTCTCTTTACTTTCCGTGTCAGTATTCACTGTTTCATCACCTGAACTTTCTGTTTCTGATTCTGTGTCTGTCGTTGATCCCAGACTTCCATTCACGCTTTCCTCATCGTCCGCCTCATCATTACCAGTGAAAAAGACCTCATCACTGGGGGAGGCAGGGTGTGCATCAAGAAATTTGCGTGTGCTTGTATCCCTCTTATTATTTAGGTCTGATTTGGTATCTTTATCAGTTCTTGACTCTATTTCAGTTAAATTAGTTGCAGCCTCAGAGTTACTTTTTTCCCCAACAGTATCCTCCACCAGGCTTTGGCATGCGCCTGTTCCTTTAATTCCAGATACAACTGGAGCTGGATGAATTGTAGCCTTCTCCTTTAAGAGCTTAGAACCGCCCTCTTCTACAGCTGTAGAAAGGTCTTCGGCTTCTGCTGCTTCTGTAATTTCAGTTTGAGGCTGTGCCTCCAGCGCGCAGGTACTGTCCCCATCTGCTCCTGCCTGCTCAGGAGGCTCCCTCTCCAAGACAGGCTGCAACATCCTGCACAGGCTCGCCAACGTGGGGACTTTCGTGGGGGCTTTCACACCTTGTGGCAGATCCATCTGCAAAATTGTTTGGCTAATCGGCGCTGGTGTTACTGCAGGTAAAAAAGTCTCGACTATGGTCATTTGCCGGAGTGCAGTTTCCTTTCCGGATATCTCCCCAGCGGTGAGTTTTGCCTCCTCTCTTCTCCTCGCAGTAGCTGATGGTGGGACAGTCACCTTCTTTTTTTTCCCTTCTTCTTCTTTTTCCCGTATTTTTTTCAACTTATTTTCCGTTGCTGCTTCCCGCCTTTGCTGCGCTTTAGATCGCGCTTTCCCTCGTAGATTTAATGCTGGAGCACCGAGGTTATCCATATCCTCCTCCGCCTCATAGTCACGGCTCCAGTCGTCTCGGTCTCGATTCTTCCTCGAGTAAAGTGCAGGTTTTGAAGCCATAGATTTTGGAGCAGCCTTCCAGTAGTGATTCCCAGAAAGGGGCGGACGAGCAATCAGAACTGAACAGTGTTTGTGCAGATATTTATGCAAAAGCCCACTTTTTCTCTTGAGGAAAGTCACATATCAGGAAGAGCAAACCAGTGAGCTCTCTCAGCATCGCCTTTATCAGTAAATTGCGCTTCCCAGTTAAATCACTAAAGCAAGCTCTATCTTTCGTCCCGTCGATGATCAGCTCTGATCCGCTCTCCACCACTATTGCTGATCTCTCATATCGGGTGCACCTTTCTCCCAACAAAGGGCAGATTTTGCAGCAGGTTAGGTTAACTTAACTTAGCGTCTTAACGTCTGTATCCTAAAAGCAGTAGATCTGTGAATCTGTAAATCTGAAGCACAATGAGCACGTAGTACATCACATCTTTCAGTCAGTCAGGAGGGTGTCAGGATACGACCTTCCACTACGGCGTCTCGGCGGCCATCTTGCCCAGCTGGTTCCTCCACATCAGGCCAACTTCTCACACACATAACCGAGTGTCTGTCCACTAAATGACAAGACAGTCTCACAAGTAATGTCTGCCTCACCTCTGGCAACTGTCTGTCCATTTAACGACCGGATAGTCACGTCAGACCATTTGCAAATGAACAACCGGGCATTCACATAACTAATCGATAGGATCCGATCTCTCAAAGTCATTCACACACAGTGACCCACGACCGAGTTCAGACACTAGAATCGTTGTGGTCTGCCCTATTGCACTAGCTTCCCCCACAACTCTATCAAGCTCTCTCGCACATGTTTCCTGTCACCTGTGGGTTTGTCGATGGCACCTCACGACTCCCTTAATCACTGGTCAAACAATTACAGCTCTGGTGTCTTCTAAATCACAAATCTATCCTGGGATCTTAGGCTACTTGTCGAGCCTGACATCAAAACAAAACAAATCGAATCACATGGACCGGGCGCGTTTGGCCCGGAACCACAATCACTCGACTCTCAACCCAACTCCACAAGACATCACACAATCAAATCATCACCGCAATCTAACACACGCATCCCTATTCATACTTACTCCACCGTGAACTGCTGTTCCTGCTGCACCTTCAATCTCTGTCAGTCTCCGCCAAGGTCCGCCGCCCTCCACCTTCAATCCTCTGAGCTTTCATCCTCTGGGCTTTTGGGGCTCTACCACTTGACTTTCCCTATTATTCCTAACTTTGGCCCTCACTGCAGAGGAAACCATCCTCTGCTAGCAACCCATGGGGCAGAGTTCCTTCCTATCAAGTTACTGTGGAACTCATGGCCAATGGGCCTTTGTTACCTGTTGAGAAGTGTAGAGGGGAGAATAAGAACTATGACTCTGAAGAATCACAGACTCCAAATGCCAAGTTAGTGCGTTTATTACAAAGCCAAAAACAATTGGAACTACAAGCACCTCATTACGAGGTTGTAGAAATACATGGGAACTAATACAAATCCAAACCTACGGGCTAATTTTATGCAATGGATCATAAACAGAAGACAATTTCCAGAAGCAGAACACAGGCAATTATTGCCCCAACGTTAAGATCCTTCTTCATCTGCAGTGAATGAATAAAGAGCATTAGTCTAGCCCTACATTAACATTATTGGGTCAGCGAGTGAAGACTTCCTAAGAAGTACACTCACGTTGTATGGATCAAGTAGCCAAAGCTACAGAGCTCATTCTAAGATGCTCCTTCTCTCTCCTTCGATCTCCTCACCTCATTTCCTGACTCCTTGCCGGGGCACTGCCCCTAATACAAAACGCAAAAACGCAAAACACACCCACAGATCACCTCATCTCGCGGAAAAATTCCCATAGGTGATTTTCCATTTCATGCCGGTGCTCCCAGCTCCTGGCTCGATGACCTTGATTCCCAGACCTCCCTTCAGTGAGAAAGAACACTGTCTCCCAATTATCAGCGCTCCTCACAAATTTGTATCGCATCCTCCTGAGCCTAACTCTCCTAAACAAAAGATGTTATTCTAACTAACCAAGACGACTTTCTCCACCAGCAACAGAAACGTGAGAACAGAACAAATTCAACATGCACATGAATTTCACTAACAAGCCCTACTCAGGAGCCTCCAAGGAAAATCCAGTTCAGGCCTACAGAAATCAGCCAACAAAAGAGTGAAAAACATATGCCTTTCAAATACACACATGGATGAACATTTCATTTAGGTCTTTCTACATCATTGCATTACAAAAGCACATCATATTTCATTTTGTTTCAAGCAACTTATGTAATCCTACATGTTAAACCTAATTAATGACATCAACGTGCAACTTTAATATGCTGCACTTTTAAATCAAATGCATTACATCACATATGAGCAACTTCGTTAAGCAAATGACATCAAATACTATGAATTACAGTATTGAAACATGAATGCCAGGTTGTTTTTTTGCATGGCAGGATACTTTTTCTACCATTACATCTTTATAAATTATTGCTAAAATACAACCTAATAACCAATGGTTATCACGACAAATGAATATATATGTGGATGCGGACTATCCATGATTATAATGCACCCCTACAAACGAAAGAGCACCATCGTGCTCCATCAGTACTACAAATACTAATTCCTCTCCCTGTTGGGAAAGAGAGGTCTGCAAAATATATAGCAAGCGGCTGACTGGCTGGCATTTCACTTTAGAACTGGAGCTTAGTAGATTCATTCAGAGATCTGATAGCACACTGCTAATAAAGTTAAAGACAATGCCCTCTCTCAGGCACTGCCATGGGTGTTTATTGACTTTCCCTCTGCAAAGATCCTTATCTCCACCCTTGTTTTTTCTGGCCTATGTTAATGCTCTTTCTTCTTTGTTGGACTCTAAGCACCCCTGCAGCCTACTTTTAACTATTCATTTGTCGTTTCCTAACAATTGCTCCTGTTTCTCCATCTCGTTCTGTTATATGCTGGCTTCCACTATGCTCATTTGTCTCTTTTTACTTTTTACATATTACTTTACAACATGTTGTGGAGACCCATGAAAAATCTCACTTTATTATTAGGGAACTCCCAACTCATTCCCCCTTTGCTCACTTTTTCGTTCTGTCCTTCTCAGTCCTTGCCCGTAAGCACCCTCTCTACCTGCTATTGCTTCTTCTTTACACTCCTTTGGCTCCTTCTAACAGGCTGAGGCGTAGCTAACTACCAGTAGTGTAGCAGGTGCAATGACACCAAGGCCCTGCAGGCCTTATTGAACCTTAACAATCACTGTATTTTACTACTGCAACAGCAGTCAAAGAGGCCATTCCCGTGTTTGCACCAGGGCCAATGGCATTGTTGCTATAATACTGCTAACAAGCACCTATCCACTTCTGATTCACATCCATAATTATCCTGATGCAGTCTCCTTTTGCCTCTTCTTTTTCTATCATATTGCACACTGTGCAGTGCTTTCACATCAGCGCTCTAGAAAGTTGATGAAATAAAACACACTTTGGTGCTGTGCCACTTCTTATAGATGTTCTATTGTTCTGACATAAATCACTCAAGAAGGTAATTCATACAATGGTCTAAAATAAAGCAAACCAATCACTGGCCATATTTACCAGATACAAAAGTCGTTGGTAATAGTAACCAGTGTCAACATCCAAGACATAAAAGAAATTACTCTTAAAATATTAACAATAACAAAAAAATACTAAGCAAAAAACATGCAAAAAATGAAGGTCAGTTAGGTGTGGTAAAGAGTATTCACACGTGTGAATCACATATGTGAATATTAACCTTATTTACAATTTAAAACTGCTCCATTTTCCATTTAATGCAACTCATCAGGCTCACTAACTTGCAGGCAAGGCTCATCAGGGGATGGTAGATCCAAGGAGGCTCCGTCAATCCCTGAAAATGGGTCAGCGCTAGTATATTGTGATATTCACCAACATGCCATTAGACTTGGGCACCCTACCTGCTCATTTAAGGGTCATTTGTTGTTGTCCGATGCACTGCAGTGTGACGGAAAAGCTGCTGTCTCAATCTCCTGTCCCGGACTTTTCACTAGGGACAGTCTATTAGCCAATAGGCATCCTCTGTTTTCCCTATCCAGCAATCGGATTTCTTTAGTACCTGTGGAGTGTATCTGCGGTCTGATCTCTTTGCTCGAACCTCCTACAGAGCCACTTATCTTTTCTTTTTTGCTGAGTGTCATTGCGGTAGACCATCTCCGATGGATGGTAGTGGGTGGCAGTGCTTCGGTGCCTATCCCTCCTCTCTTTGTTACTGGCTACCAAGCTGTATCACTCACAGCAGGCATCTTACAGCGGACCCTTCAGGCAGCACATGCCTTAGGCTTATGAAAAAAGCTCTGGGAGGGGGGGGGGGCCCTTAATCACCAGCGCACATGCCCAGTCGGACAGTGTTAGCCTGTACAGCTAGAGATCTGTCTGACAACCTCAGTACAGTTGGTGTCAAGTATTTTGTAAGTAAAATAACAGTGAATGACCTTGCGAAAATACATTTATAAAAATGTTGTATGTTTGGTTCCCAGGGTTGAGGAGCCAGATTAAAATGCATGCAACATGTACTCCGACCGACCAATGAAAGACTGCTGACTCCGAAAGCCTTTCTCCACCCGCTGAGATGGCATTCGAAGAGAAACAGCATTCATTGGGCAGTACAGATCTCTGACCGCCGCCCAGATTACTATGTAGATTTTCGATGACCTGACCATGTTGGCCCGACCGACTCCCTCGAGTCGTCGAAAAGTGTGGATTTTGGGTATATTCACCCAAACCTACTTCTCTCCAGCAGTCTCCACCGTGGAGTCCTTCCTCCAGGCTCCCCCTAACCTGAACAGCTGCACCTCGATGACTACAATCTGTGAGTGCCGGAATCAAGGTAAGCCTTTATGCGGTATGTATCCCCATTGACTTGACTGTGCACATTCTGCCACACTCCACCAATGGGGTACATGGGGCGAAAGGCCTATCGCCACATACATTATGCATGTTTGTCTAATTCACGTTTACTGTGATTTTGTACACATTTGCAGCATCACATTTGGCAGGGGGAAACTTCCTGGCCTCGTCGGTTGGTAAGGACTCGCGAATATGGCGGTAGGTCTGTCCGGCCAACATCATAACCAGGCCCTATGTGTGTGAGTTAAAGTGAGAGAGTGTCAGTGAAGGAGTGAGTCTGAGAGACTGGGAATGAGTGACAGTAAGGGCGACTATGTGTGAGAATGAGTTTCATTGAGACAGAGAGAGTAACTGATTATTACTGTCTGTGAGGCTGAGTGAGTCACAGTGAGACTGAGTAATTCAGAATGAGTGTGACTGAATAAGACAGAGTGGTTCAGAGTGAGAATATGCGAGATTGAACTAATCAGTGTGAAAGAGTGAGACAACTCAGTCAGAGTGAGATTGAAAGAGTAAACATAGTGCAAGCTAGTGTGAGTGAACCCTTCAAGAAGAAGCAAGATTTGCTCTCTGGAATTCAAACCAACAATTAAGCCCTATCAAATTTAAAGCTCACCACTGGGAAACACAAGCTTTTTATCATAACCTATTTATGTCCCAGCTGATGTGGTTTACACAATGAGCAACTAACTTTAATTGCATTAAAAGTGTTTTAATTTTTAAATCATTAGTTCCTTGTGCTCTGCTTTGGGCAGATTATATTTTATTTTTGTGTGAGGCACTACAGCTTCAGTCATGCTGCTACTGACTGCTCCCTTTATATCTCTTGCACTCTTTCCTTTGTCCACGGGATAGCAGGTGGTAGCTGTATCTTCATATATTCATCAGCACACTTTACTATGCTGTAACTATAGAGCAGCGGTTAGTCCTTTTTTCTTGCCATATAAGATTTTTGTAGTGTGTTTGAATACCCGTAGAGGAGATACAGTGTAAATTATCAACTTTTTTTTAACCACACTTCATTCAGTAATACTTTTCTTTCTTGGGAAGATTGTGCTAAACTTTAGGAAGTGCCTTGTAGACATAATAAACAAGCATTGGCAAGGCCAAGATGTCTGTCATTCGCCAACAGGCTTTTGGTTTTAGCCATTCTTGTTTAGTTCCGTCATCAATCAATCAATCGTACTTATAAAACGCGCTACTTACCTGTGAGGGTCTCAAGGTGCTGAGGAGGTGGGGGGATGCCGCTACTGCTCGAATAGCCAGGTCTTGAGGAGTCTTCTGAAGGTGAGCAGGTCTTGGGTCTGTCGTAGGTGGGAAGGGAGGGTGTTCCAGGTTTTGGCGGCGAGGAAGGAGAAGGATCTGCCTCCTGGGGGTCGTTCGTTGGCTGCGAGGGACGGTGGCGAGGGAGAGGCTGGCGGAGCTGGCGGTGGTGGTGTAGAAGCTGAGTCTGCTGGTGAGGTAGGCTGGTCTGGTGTTGTGGAGTGCTTTGTGAGCGAAGGTGAGCATCTTGAAGGTGATCCTCTTGTCAACGGGGAGCCAGTGAAGGTCTCTCAGGTGGGGGGTGATGTGGTTGCATCGGGGGACATTGAGGATCAGTCGGGCGGAGGCGTTTTGGATGCGTTGCAGTCGTCCCAGGTGTTTGGCCGGGATTCCTGCATAGAGTGCATTGCCGTAGTCCAATCTGCTGCTGACGAGGGCCTGTGTCACCGTTCTTCTTGTCTTGGTGGGGATCCACTTGCAGATTCTGCGGAGCATGCGGAGGGTGTTGTAGCAAGAGGAGGAGACAGCGTTGACCTGTTTTGACATGGAGAGGGAGGAGTCGAGGATAATTCCTAGGTTGCGTGCGTGGTCGGCGGGTGTCTGTGCTATTCACAGCGTGGTTGGCCACCAGGAGTCGTCCCAGGCTGAGGGGGTGGGTCCGAGGATGAGGACCTCTGTCTTGTCCGAGTTCAGCTTCAGTCTGCTGCCTCTCATCCATTCCGCGACGGCCTTCATACCCTCGTGGAGGTTGGTTTTGGAGGTCTGCGGGTCCTTGGTGAGGGAGAGGATGAGCTGGGTGTCGTTGGCATAGGAGATGAGGTTGAGGTCATGCTGGCGGGCGACGTGAGCGAGGGGGGCCATGTAGACGTTGAACAGCGTTGGACTGAGGGATGAGCCCTGGGGTATGCCGCAGATGATGTCGGTGGCTCGGGAGCAGAAGGGGGAGGCGGACGCTTTGGGTTCTGCCGGAGAGGAAGGATGCGGTCCAGTCCAGGGCCTACTCTTTGATTCCGGCTTCTTGGAGGCGTGTCTTTAGTGTGCGGTGGCAGAAGGCGGCTGACAGGTCCAGGAGGATGACAGCTGATGTTTCGCCATTGTCTAGTTGGATCCTGATGTCTTCTGTGGGGGCGATAAGGGCTGTCTCGTGCTGTGGTTTTTTCAGAATTTGGACTGGGATGGGTCTAGGATGTCATTGTCCTCAAGGTAGTGGGTCAGTTGCGTGTTGACAATTTTCTCTATGACCTTTGCTGAGAACGGGAGCAGGGAGATTGGCTGGAAGTTCTTGAGGTCCTTGGGGTTTGCCTTTGGTTTCTTGAGTAGGGCGTTGATTTTGGCGTGCTTCCAGCTTTCGGGTAATGTAGCTGTCTCGAAGGAGATGTTGATTACTTTTCGTAGTTTGGGTGCAATGGCTGCGTCTGCTTTTTTGAATATGTGGTGTGGGCAGGGGTATGACGGTGATTCTGAGTGGACATGGTGTGTGAAAAACCTTAATGTTGGCAAAGCCACTGAGCCATCATCGATCTGAAAAAATAATTGGCAAAAAACATTTTTCGGTTTCAAAAAAGCACAAATTACCATAGTAGCCCTTGACTTTGAAGCGGGCTACATTGTGTGAGGAAGTGTTTCTTGTGAAAGCCGAAATATGACCTAACTCAAAGTGAAGTCAGCCAGCAGCTGAAATATGCTAACCTGCTGCCCCATGATGCATGCTACAGTTAGCTGGAATTAAAATGTCAATGACACAGCAATAGATTAACCCCTTTGATGCTCATGACGAGCTGAGCTCGTCATGAGGCACGGTGGAGCTGTGCTGATGGCGAGCTGAGCTCGTCATGAACAATGGGGATCGATGAGGGTCAGCACAGGAGGGGAATACCATCAGCAGCGATGGTGTTAATGGGTGAAGTCTGGCAGAAAACCCCCATAATATATATTATACACATAATTGTAGTAAAATCATCTGCGCTAACACCACACCACAAAAAGCCAATTGGTCTGGCATTGACTGCCAGTCTCTTACCTTTGCTAATGTTTTTATGTAATATTTTGTAACACCTTCTTACAACTAGATAGAGAGGTTTGCACAGACAGATACATAGAGAGTCTTACAAAGACAGATACATAGTGAGGGTTATATACATAACTAAACACTGTTTTGCAAAGCTAAATAATATTGGGAAGACAGATAGCAATTTCAAAGATAGTGTTGCAAAGATAGACAGTGTTGCAAAGATACATGGATAGTTAGATAAAGTTGAATGTGTTGAGACAGTTGCATAGATGAGAAGGTTGTCAAGATAGATAGATAGTTAGATAGAAAGAGAGACAGGCAGGTAGATAGATAGATAGATAGATAGATAGATAGATAGATAGATAGATAGATAGATAGATAGATAGATAGATAGATAGATAGATAGATAGATAGATAGATAGATGATAGATAGATAGATAGATAGATAGATAGATAGATAGATAGACAGATAGATAGATAGATCGACAGATAGATAGATAGAGTTGCAAAGGTAAACAGACAGGTACAGTGGCAAAGTTAGATAGGTAGGACAGGACATTAGAATATATGGCAGAGCTAAAGCTAGCAATATAATGGATACGTGTCTATATAAGCAGCACATAAAGCGAACTAGAAACAATACAAGCAGGTCATACAAATTAGACTGATTTACAAATATAACTGTAGTCTTCAACTAAAATACTTAGCAGCATGACATATGGAAGTGCAATTATAAATGGGCTTCAGTGAGTGCAAACTAAAAAATGACAACTTTGCAAATAACAGTTTAAAATAGACACAATGTTGTATGTTGTGAAACAGCAGCAGTCGGATAAGGGGCACTCAAAAAGGAATTTACAACACCATTAGTAGGAGACAGGAACTGATAAAGCTGCAATTTGTCATTTTCTTAACATGCAAGAGCTCGTAGCAAGCTTCCTGCTATCAACTCTAAAAACCAGGACAATGCAAAGTATTTATTTTTGTTCAATTATTATATTAGTTTCCAAAAAGGCATATAAATAGTTAAATACAATAAAAAAGTGATACAGTTGATCAAAACAGAAATACAAGAAAAGAGATGTGAATATGTCACATACAGTTCCTCTAACCAGTTTCATAAGCGTATTACAAAAAGGAAAGAATAACAACGAGTAACCATAATGAAAGTCAAATGTATCACTTTGATAAAAAATGTATTTAAGGAAAGAAAAAAGAAGAAAGAGAAAGAAAGAAAAGGGAAGACAGAGAGAAAGAGAAAGAGGAAAAGAAGAAATCACAAATGAGGAAAGAAGAATAAAAGAAGGGAGAAGAAAGGGTAGGAGGAGAGAAAAACGGGGGGAGGGGAAAGGGGGAAGTAAGAAAGGAAGGATCTCCTGCAGCACTACAAAAAGAAAGGAATAAAGTAATCAGAGAGACGCCACAAAGGGATATTGTTCCACCAACCCTTTTGATGCCAAATCCATATATTCATCCAAAGCTCTCCAAACCCCAATAGAAATAGGAGGGGAGAGATGAGCCTCATCTACATAAGTATGCGCCCCTCGTAAAAAAGATACCCACGCCCACCAAGTATGATAAGAAATGGAACTAAATGATTTCCATTCCATAAGGATAATCTTCACCGCAATTGTCAACAACAGGTCTAATAACTGCAAATCTAAAGAGTCCAATGGTAATGGTATAGGGGATGGCCATGGACCCAACAAAATAATGGTAAAGGAGAGCTGAAATTGAATCTGAAATATTAACATAAGATGTTTATGGACCAAATCCCAAAAAGGCTGGAGTAAGGAGCACTCAAAAAACATATGTGGATAAGTACCCGCGGCTAAGCCACAACTCCAACAAAGATCATCATCTTTAAGATTGAGAGAATGTAAGCGTACTGGAGTCCAATGTAATAAGTGAAGATACATTTTTTTGATTGAATTAAAGTAGGGTCCATTTTATTATGAAGAGAAAGCCTCCCAATCAGCTGCCAAGTGTCTGAGGAGATATGCGTAGAAAGAACATGATCAAAATGATGTACCCATTTCTGTTGAGTAACAGTAGTTAAGGCAGGTGGATTGGAAGACAAACATTTATAAATCTTAGAAGCCACATGCCCAGATCTAAGCCACATCTGCAAAAGAGATATAGTAGGAGAAACTGGATAAAGACGCAGCTTAGCAAGAGCAACTTTTATTTTCAAAGATGTATAAGCAATTCTAGCTCTCTTATCACTTCAGAGGAACTTAGAGGTGAGGGAATCAATATCATGAAAAAAGACGAAGATAACCTAATAGGAAGCATAGAAGATACAAAATTAATAATGGGTATTATCATAATTTTTAAAGTTGGAAGGCGTCCCCACCAAGAGATATGCTTAGGAGACCACGTATCTAAAAGTTGACGAATCATGAGTAAAGTTTGAGCTTGGTTAAAGGCTACTGTGTCATATAGAGTACTACGAAACCAAATCCCCAAATGCTTAATTTGCTCTGATTGCCATTTAAAGCCAGCATTCCCCATATATGCTGGAAAACAATAAGCATTGAGGGGAAACATCTCCGTTTTGTCTTTGTTAAGGGAATACCCAGAAGCACTAGAAAAAAGATTAATAGTATCTGAAATAACAGGAATTGCTGAAACTATGTCATCAGAAAAAATGCATAAGCAGCTGTTTTGATGCAGTGTGAGCCAAATTTAAAAACTTTAATATCTTGATGAAGATTAATTAACCGAAGAAGCGGGTCACTAGACAATAAAAAAAAGAGAGGTGACAATGGACATCCTTGTCTAGTACCTTGACAACGATTAAAAAACGAGGATATAGCACCATTAACTCTAATATTCGTTCTAGGATGTGCATATAAGGAAATAACCATATTGACAAAAGAATCACCAAGATTATGCGCACAAAGCACTGCATGTAAAAAAGGCCAGCGGACCTTATCCAAAGCCTTCTCGGCATCAAGGGCAAGAGCAGCCGCCGGAAGGGTAGATAATTTTGCTTTTCCTATGATATGGCAAAAGGTACGGATATTATTTCTAGCTAATCTACCTTTAACAAAGCCCGTCTGAGATGGATAAATAAGCAGTGGGATATAAGATTCCAAACGTTTGGGCAAAATTTTGGCGAAAAGTTTCGCTTCCATATTAAGGAGGGATATTGGGCGAAAATTCTTAGGATTCGAATGATCTTTACCTTCTTTTGGAATCACCACAATAGTAGCATCTGCAGCTGAACCCGAAACGAACCCGATGAAATAAAAGTATCAAAGACATCCTTAAGGCGAGGAACAACAGATGGAAGAAAAGTCTTATAAAACATGATGGGAAATCCATCAGGACCCAGAGCTTTTCCAGAGCGAGTGGCTTTAATTGCATGAATGATCTCCTCAGATGTAATCGGATCACCCAACTTCACACCCTCATCATCCGAAACAGTCTGAATAGGGATTGTCTTTAAAAATTGTTGACACTGGTCAAATGAGGATTGATTAAGAGGAGTATACAATTTACTATAGTATTCACGAAAAACCTCAAGAATCTCCTTAGTTTGAAATTTCTTAGTACCAGAGCTACAAGTAATACAAGATATCTGAGATGACCTAATATTAGATTCCTGAAACTTTAATGTCGCCGCCAAAATCTTACCTGCGCGGTTTTTTAAAAGTAAACGTTTAGATTTCTGGGCTTGAACCCCAATGTGAGCTCTTTTAGTGACAATAGTATTGTAGGAATACTTTAAATTCTTAATGTTTTGTAATAATTGTTTGTCTTTAGAATGACGCTAGAGGACTCTTGCGTCTTGATATTTTTTGATAGATCAGTAAGTTCCTTCTTAATATCAGCATTTCTTTTCGCCATACGTTTAATAATTTGTCCTCTAAACGTACATTTAAAAGCATCCCACAAAACTATTGGAGAGCTGACCGAGTCTTCATTATCAGAAAAAAATTATCAATCTCCTCATTTAAAGCCGCAACTTGAGTGTGATCATACAGAATTTCCGTATTTAACCTCCAGGTACGAGGCTCTTTCTTATTAGCAAGATTGAGGAGAGAAAAGGATACACCAGCATGATCAGAGACAAGAATAGGATGGATGTAAGGGGATGATGAAAACTGTAAAAGACCTGAGTGGACAAAAACATAATCAATATGAGAAAAGCTAGAATGAGTAGAAGAGAAAAAAGTGAAGTCACTACCAGTAGGGTTATGTAGTCGCCACAGATCTTGAAGATTAGAAGAGGCACACATATTGGTCATCTGTTTGTGAGCCCTAGGGGGGCGGAATTTAAAAGCAGAATGTCTATCTAAAATCGGGTCCCTTGGAAGATTAAAGTCTCCACCTACTATCAGATTACCCTTATGAGGAACATGGACAGTTTTTTTAGTAATCGAACACCAAAACGATGGATCATCACTGTTTGGAGCATAAATATTCATAACATAGAGATCGAGAGAGTGATTAGAAAGTCGAGTCAGCAGCCATCGTCCTTCTGAATCATGCTCCGCTGAAACCACAGATAACCCTGAATTTTTAGAAATTAATGTTACCACTCCTTTCTTTTTACCGGAGGCATCTGAGCACACAACTTCAAGGACCCACTCTTTCCTCAATAGTAAAGCTTCTTTTTATGATATTTTCGTTTCTTGTAATAAACTAAATCAGTAGAGAGATGTTTACAATAATCCAAAATCTTTGCCCTTTTCACCGGTGATTCAATCCACGTACATGAAGCGACAATACGTATAAACCTGGCATAAAAACAGAAGAACAAAAAACTCGCTAATCACTGATAATAGAGAATATATTTTAAAGACAAGAATCGCCAAACAACACAGGCACAATAACATCAAAGACACCACAAATAATAAGCGCCAGCAGGAGATCCAAGGAAAGAAAGGAAAGGGAAGGAGAGGGAAAAGAGAAAGAGAAAAAAGAAAACCGGAAAAAAGAAACAGGAATACAAGAAAAAAGAGACCCACCAGGGGAGGTCTGAAAGAGACCAAATCCATATGAAGGGGGGGACATGGAGAGGTAAGCAGAAAGGCCAACAAGGAAAAAGAAATAAAAATCCATTACCCCATATGCTAACGGGAGATATAAGGAGAACTATAAACATTCATATGAGAGATTCACAAACACACGATATAGCTATACAAAAGTACATCCAGTGATAAGAAAGAGAAGAGCAAGTTCGGTCAAAACAAGGACCATCAAACAGTAGAAAAAGCTACAGAATAAATGTATAAAAACAGATAAAAACAAAATCGCATTGTATAACATTAGAAGTATAAGCATAAGTCAAATATAACAGAAATAGCAATAAATGTAAATTCATCAAAATGACCATAAAAACCAAAGAGATATTAATTCATATCTCACAAGCCTTGAACAAATAGCATAATACAATTGATTTCATATCTCAATATATTAAATCAGAAGAATATTAAATAACGTACAATAAATTTAAAACCAAATCAACAAGAATAAGAGAAGCATAAAACGGAGACAAATAATAAACTCACATAAAGACAAATAAAGACAGATGTAGAGGAACAACTAATAAACAAAAATATGTTAATTCATATCGCCCAAGTCTAGAATAAATAAAATACAAATAATTCTAGACATCAATATATTAAACCAAAACATTTAAACAATAAAGAACAATAAATATAAAGCCAAAACAAAAAAGAATAAGATAGACATCAAACAGAAACAGAGGATACACTCACACAAAGATAAATAAAGGCAGCTATAGAAGATCATTTAATGTAGAAAACACTATAGAAGTATTAATGTATCAACAAATAAGAATAACAGTATAAACAGAATACCCCAAAAACACCAAACCAGACAAAAAATCAAATCACAATACAAACGACAAATATGCAAGAAAGAAATAAGGAATAAGGAACAACATTGAGAACATCCAAAATAAACAATGAAACACTACCATTACGTAACAATGCGTTCATAGGAATGGAAAAAGAGATGAAACACATGAAGTATGAGACATATTGACAAAATACCAGCAATGATACAAGAACATCAAACTGGGAGTAAGCGAAATAAGACATAAAGGCAATAAAAGAAAAAAAACAAAAAACACAAAACCTGCAATCCAAAGAAAGGTTAAAACATGTAAACCACGGAGCTCATCATAAACCATATGTATATCTAGAAGACTAGTGACCATAGTATTAGCCTACAACAAAACTTACAAACCAACAAGGTTACAAGAAAAGCAACATTTCAGGAAATACTCAAGAACCAGAGGAGCCAGGAGTAGGTGAAGAATCCATCTGGGACTCCATCTGATTATCCAGGAAGGTCGAAAGATCCAGAGGCTCATAGAAGATTTGGGTACGACCTCTAAAAGTTATACGAAATCTTGAAGGACCAGCAAAGGAAAACGGAATGTTCATGTCAAGTAATCTTCTTCGTAGATTAAGAAAACCTTTCTGTCTGATAACAGTGTCCCTGGCAAAGTCTTGGGAAATAGCAATCCTGTGGCCCTCCAATGGAACCGCCTTGATCTTCCTCATCTGAGCTAAAATTTGTTCAGAGTGCTGATGACGCAATGGTTTAAAAATCAACGCCCTAGGATAAGGTGAAGATTTGGACCAGAATGTAGGCACTCAATGAGCATGTTCAATTTCAAAGTCTCTCTGAAAGGAAATCTGTAGAACAGAAGGAATTCATTGATATAAAAAGTCTATCAATGACGACGCTGACTTCTCCACATCCTCGGGCAGGCCAAAAATATGCAGATTGCTTCTGCGATTATGAACTTCCTGCTCCGTAAGATCTCTCCTTAATGCCGACATGGAGCGTTTCAACTTTTGCATTGATTTAGAGTGCTGTTGCGCAGTATCCTCCACACCACTTATCCGTGACTCAGCAGCCAAAACACAAAGTGATAAGGACTTGAAATCATTTCTGATTGCTGCAACCTCAACTTGAAGTAAGTCAGTATTAGTTTTGGTCATGGACAGCATTTAAACGAGACAAAATAGTATCCAACGTAGTACTAGCATCTTTCTGAGCTAGCTCCGGAGTAGGAGAGGTTTGCTTCGACCTTTTAAGGTTACCTTTCAAGTCTTTGGTCTTGGGCGAAAGACCCATGTTGTCAGCCATTAGGGTATGCAAGAAAAACAGAAATACACACACGTGCAGCCTGTATGAACTCCATTAAGAAAGGTGCAGTCACGTCAGAAACAAAAACATCACCCAGGGAAACAGTAGCGTACTCAGAATATGGTTAAACACATATTGAATTTACAGCAAATAACTCCATATAATGTCGCAATTGAAAACATCCCAGTGGAAGAAATAATATATCAGGCAGCATTAGTAGAAACACAAAAAGTATTGCACTTAAAAAACAGACGTCGCCATATTGAGGAACATATCTGAGGAGACATTTATCAAAAAAAGATAGCAGTGCAGGAACACATGACTAGTATTAGGCCTACAATGGATCGAATCAGTTGCCAAAGACAAAGGAAACTCTCCTGTAGCAAAACCTCGGAGCCATAATCATAAATATTGGCTCCTCAATATTTGTCAGAAAGACGTCAGATATAAGGTGCAGCAGCTGAGGTAAAACGGAATCGTCACCATCAGAACACAAAATGGCGGCCGATTGCAAAGAAGAATACAGAGAAGGGCTCCGTGATAGAAGATAATCAAACTACCAAACTGCCCAAACGCCAATAACCTTAAAAAAATCATCAACCAAAATTGGCATCTCGTAAAAAATTTGGACGCAAGCCTTCAAGCTCCCCCGCTGTTTGCCTTTAAAAAGGAGAACAGCGTGGCCAACTATGTAATAAGAGCAGGAAAAAAAAAGATGAACAACCGTCCTTGAGAAAGATGATGGGATTGTCCCCAATTGTCGGCCACCACAAATGCGGGACGTGCCTATGTTGTGAATTGACTATTGAAGGATCACTGTTCCAACACCGCGGGATTTCATGAAAACATGAAACTTTCAGCAATTGTAAAACAAAGTATGTAGTCTACGGCATTGTTTGCCCTTGTGGACTCCTTTATATTGGAAAGACCAATCAAGAAATTCGCACCCGAATTACCCAACATAAATCCAGGATTAAGAACGGGATTGAAACTGCTCCACTGGTCAATCACTGGAAAAGCTGTAAACATCTTTTAAATGATATCAAATGGACTGTCATTTCTCGGTTTGAAAAGGATCCACGAGGCGGAGATCTGGATCAAAGATTGTCAAAGAGAGAAGCCTATCTAATTGTTAAATTCGACACAGCGGTTAGGGGACTCAACGAGATATCAGAGATATACAAACTCTAATTGGATAACCTATTTTGCTCTTGCCATTTGTTTTCAGACATTCCAGCCTGCGCAACATACAAAGTTCAAAATGTACTTTTTCACGCAACATCGAAGCTACCGTAGCTGAAAGGTACCACGCATGCGCAATACGGCCTTATATATAGATAAGCTCCGCAAGTCACTCCACACTCCACGCATGTGCGAGAGACTAGTGCTGTTGGAGACGCCGGCGATTCTTCGAAACTACATCTTCTCCAGACCGGTAAGCCATTGCTAGACCACGTAAACTCATAGAACTCTGATCGTTTGCACTCCGAACTCTGATCTAAAAAGCTCTTACTTTTCTTTATGGTAGAGGCGGAAAACCTACCAATTCCGATTTGATCAATTTCACGATCCTGTGCCCGGACGTGCCTATTCACGATCTCCCGGTAAGAACTTTGACTCAGTGCCTAATATTTAGGACCACGCCATGTCTCTCCTGATACTAAATGGCCGATATATATATTTTTTTCAGGCCATCCAGCCTTTTCCACCTGAATCTATATAAGTTTGGCCACCATACACCTCTAAGGTAAATGCGCTCCCCTTTTTCTTTAATGACGGAAAAAGAAAGGCCATACAAACACTTTCTGATATTTATGTCATTATTATTTCTGTTGTTGACACAGGTGTTATCTTTTCTTGGATACTCTCCACAGTGGTAAGCATAGGTAACCTTGGGTGGTAATGCTCTCGAGATTCTTGATTTTTAATAGATGTACACAAAGATTTTTCTTCTTCTTTTTTCAGAGCTACCTGGCCCTGATGAGAATCCCTCCCAATCCATAGGGATTCGAAATGCGTAGGCCCCTTCATGTCCAGTGTCTGCTCCTTTTTGCTCTTTCTTTAGTGTGAACATACTGTTACACTATTGGTTTAGAAAGTGTTTCATATATTTTGTTTGACCATGCCATTTGATTCTGTTGATCTATTTGAATTATACTTATGCAAATTCACTGTATAAATTGTTTATATATAATTGTATATATTGCATCAGACCTAATACTCAACACGCTTGTTTATTTGTATCCAATCGTGCTGAGTATTCGTATGTAATTTGTGTATGAATGGAAGGTATGATTGTGATATGACTGAATATGGAATGCATGTTGGATTTTAATGCTTCACTGTTTTTGTCCAAAACTTCTTTTGTGTTCATAAAAAAATGTTGTTTCTGTTCAACAGTATATGATTAATACAAATATACTTTTTTTGACTTAGACATCATAATAAAAAGCTATTTACTAGCACACCCCAGCTCTGATGAACTTCCTTTGTTCTGGTGGTCAAGCATCTCAAATTCACGATCAGTATAGGCACTTGTTCTTTGTTGATTATTGATTACGGCTCAGCCTTACTGATTACGAGCCAACCCTAGTTGTTTTCAGGTTGATTATAGCGGGAGCCGTCTCGTGAGGTTTTGTCAAATCCTACTAGCAGTAGGAACAAGGGGTTCTCTACTCCCCCCTTTTTCCTTATTGGTGGCGGCTTGATACTGTCCCTGTCCACTTGTCATTTTTGTTTCACATTGTTTGTTTTTATGTCAAATATTGTTTGTCACACATTTCGAGTGTTATTATTTTTCATCACACCTCACTACACACGATATGGCAGAGGAGGACACCTTTGCATATAGCGAGGACCATATCAAGAATCTTTTGAGCGACCCACCCATCTTTTCATCAGTCTCCCTAAGCACTACAGCGACCTCCCAGAACGAATCTGATAGACTCCTAAGATTAAAAAAGAAACAGATACGAACAGACCTACACGAACACTTCTTGTTAAAACATCTCCGTGAAGGCACCATCCCAGGAGGACTTCAAATAAAAAACATTCCTGTTATATTTACTGAAGATCCGGTGTTTAAGAAAGGGTTTAGTTTTATAGAAACCAAATGTAGCAGGGACCTTATGGTCCTTACTATCGAAACAGCGGTCAGGATTTCTAAAACTGAACTTGAGGAAATCGAGAAATTAGAGGAAGAAATAAGTGCCAACCAAACTATCATGGACTCCAAGGATCTACAGGAGAAAGTTGATAAAGAAATTCAGGAATTCAAGGACTTCACCATAACTCAAAAAACCAACCAATTTGAGAAAGACAAAAAGAATTTCAGGATTGAGAACGTCTATCCGTTCCTCCAACCAGATTTTTATACCAAGGCGGATTCTAGGAGATACCTTTCCGACAATCTGGGCAGATCCCGCAACAAGTTTATTACATTTTCGGATACTTCCTCCTCGGGGGACGATAGCGATACAAATAACAGCAGACCAAACAAAAACCGCAAATGGAATCAGATGCAACAGCCTCAGGGACAGTCCTCGAACTCTTTTTTAGGAAGGGGCCAAACGAGCTCCAGGGGAAGGCAACGTTACAATCAGCCATGGGAGATGACCACCCGCCAAAAACAATACAAAAACTAGCGGTATCCCCCATCTTCAATCTCTCCAATAGAACCTTAACAACAGCCGAGGAAAGTATTTTATCTAAAGGATTATCGTTTGTACCATCCAAAAAAACAGATTTTGTCAAGATGAAGACTGAGTTCATCGAATTTTGTCGAAAATTACGCCTCACTAGGTTTTTTGCAGCTAATCCCACTACCACACCGTCAGAAGTCACAGGACTACGGAAAAAGTCAACTTTCTGTCCTCCAGGTAATAAAGTACCAAAGGAAATTGTAATCTTTGAAAGAACTGTCCTTTCTGCCATCGCTGAGATGGAGAAACAAAAAAAGTTCGTCAAATTCAATATCTCTAAAGACGAAACAAATGCCCTCTCTACTTTAAGAAACGACAACACAATTACTATCAAACAAGCCGACAAAGGCGGCTAGATTGTCATTTGGGACACCAACGACTACACCACCGAAGTAATGAGGCAATTAAATGATCAGACCTGTTACCGTAAAATCGGAAAAGATCCTACAATGGAATTCCAAAATCTTTTATTTCCCATCTTACAAGAAGGTTTTGAAGCAGGTTTTCTAGGCCCTAAAGAACTGGAATACTTACGGAATAGGCATCCCAAAACACCCCTATTTTACGTCCTTCCCAAGGTCCATAAACATCTAACAAAGCCACCAGGTAGACCTATTGTGGCGGGGTGCGACTCCCTGTTGGAGCCGTTGGCCAAGTACGTTGACTGTTTTTTGAAACAGTTCATGGACCATGTTGTTTCATATTTAAAGGACACAACGGACTTTATCACCAAGCTGGAAGGAGTCAAATTTGAGAAGGAAAATGATTTGCTCGTAACACTGGACGTCACACAGCTTTACACACAAATACCACAGGATGAAGCTGTGGCAGTACTGGAATACTTTTTAGACCTAAGACCCAGACCTGTCCAGGTACCAACCAAATTCCTAGTGGACTTGGCTTCTTTTGCCTTAAAAAAGAATTACTTCAGCTTCGGAAATGAATTCTACCTCCAAACAAAGGGGGTTGCTATGGGGTGCCCCTTTGCCCCAGAGCTGGCAGTATTATTTATGTCGCTCTATGAGGACAAATACATCCACAATAACAATCCTTTCAAGGAATACATCGCCACATGGTGGCGTTTTATAGACGATGTCTTCATGATTTGGACTGGGGGAGAAGAAGTTCTCGTGTCGTTTTACAATTGGCTCAACGCTAGAACGCTGGACATACAATTCAGTATATCACATTCAGCTACCAAAATCTCTTTCCTGGATGTAGAAGTTTTTCCACTAGAAGGAAAATTAGCAACATCTTTGTTCACAAAGCCGACCGACCGCAACAAGGCATTACTCTTCTCCAGCAACTATCCGCAGAGTTTAAAAGAAAATTTGCCCTATGGGCAATTTCTACGAATTCGTAGAAATTGCTCCTTGAATGAGGACTACAAACTTCATGCTGAAAATCTAGTTTCTAAATTATGTGATAGGGGTTACCCCAAAAAATTGGTCCGTAATTCTATGAAAAGGGCCAGATGGACCCCCAGGGATAGTCTCCTGGAACGCAAAAATAAATCCAATTCCAACAGGCAAGTGTGTGTAACTACCTACTGCCCAAACGCCAATAACCTTAAAAAAATCATCAACCAAAATTGGCATCTCGTAAAAAATTTGGACGCAAGCCTTCAAGCTCCCCCGCTGTTTGCCTTTAAAAAGGAGAACAGCGTGGCCAACTATGTAATAAGAGCAGGAACAAAAAAAGATGAACAACCGTCCTTGAGAAAGATGATGGGATTGTCCCCAATTGTCGGCAACCACAAATGCGGGACGTGCCTATGTTGTGAATTGACTATTGAAGGATCACTGTTCCAACACCGCGGGATTTCATGGAAACATGAAACTTTCAGCAATTGTAAAACAAAGTATGTAGTCTACGGCATTGTTTGCCCTTGTGGACTCCTTTATATTGGAAAGACCAATCAAGAAATTCGCACCCGAATTACCCAACATAAATCCAGGATTAAGAACGGGATTGAAACTGCTTCACTGGTCAATCACTGGAAACGCTGTAAACATCTTTTAAGTGATATCAAATGGACTGTCATTTCTCGCGTTGAAAAGGATCCACGAGGCGGAGATCTGGATCAAAGATTGTCAACGAGAGAAGCCTATCTAATTGTTAAATTTGACACAGCGGTTAGGGGACTCAACGAGATATCAGAGATATACAAACTCTAATGGGATAACCTATTTTGCTCTTGCCATTTGTTTTCAGACATTCCAGCCTGCGCAACATACAAAGTTCAAAATGTACTTTTTCACGCAACATCGAAGCTACCGTAGCTGAAAGGTACCACGCATGCGCAATACGGCCTTATATATAGATAAGCTCCGCAAGTCACTCCACACTCCACGCATGTGCGAGAGACTAGTTCTGTTGGAGACGCCGGCGATTCTTCGAAACTACATCTTCTCCAGACCGGTAAGCCATTGCTAGACCACGTAAACTCATAGAACTCTGATCGTATGCACTCCGAACTCTGATCTAAAAAGCTCTTACTCTTCTTTACGATAGAGGCGGAAAACCTACCAATTCCGATTTGATCAATTTCACGATCCTGTGCCCGGACGTGCCTATTCACGATCTCCCGGTAAGAACTTTGACTCAGTGCCTAATATTTAGGACCACGCCATGTCTCTCCTGATACTAAATGGCCGATATATATATTTTTTTCAGGCCATCCAGCCTTTTCCACCTGAATCTATATAAGTTTGGCCACCGTACACCTCTAAGGTAAATGCGCTCCCCTTTTTCTTTAATGACGGAAAAAGAAAGGCCATACAAACACTTTCTAATATTTATGTCATTATTATTTCTGTTGTTGACACAGGTGTTATCTTTTCTTGGATACTCTCCACAGTGGTAAGCATAGGTAACCTTGGGTGGTAATGCTCTCGAGATTCTTGATTTTTAATAGATGTACACAAAGATTTTTCTTCTTCTTTTTTCAGAGCTACCTGGCCCTGATGAGAATCCCTCCCAATCCATAGGGATTCGAAACGCGTAGGCCCCTTCATGTCCAGTGTCTGCTCCTTTTTGCTCTTTCTTTAGTGTGAACATACTGTTACACTATTGGTTTAGAAAGTGTTTCATATATTTTGTTTGACCATGCCATTTGATTCTGTTGATCTATTTGATTTATACTTATGCAAATTCACTGTATAAATTGTATATATATAATTGTATATATTCCAGCAGACCTAATACTCAACACGCTTGTTTATTTGTATCCAATCGTGCTGAGTATTCGTATGTAATTTGTGTATGAATGGAAGGTATGATTGTGATATGACTGAATATGGAATGCATGTTGGATTTTAATGCTTCACTGTTTTTTGTCCAAAACTTCTTTTGTGTTCATAAAAAAATGTTGTTTCTGTTCAACAGTATATGATTAATACAAATATACTTTTTTTGACTTAGACATCATAATAAAAAGCTATTTACTAGCACACCCCAGCTCTGATGAACTTCCTTTGTTCTAGTGGTCAAGCATCTCAAAATCACGATCAGTATAGGCACTTGTTCTTTGTTGATTATTGATTACGGCTCAGCCTTACTGATTACGAGCCAACCCTAGTTGTTTTCAGACTGTGATAGAAGAAGCATCAAACCAGGCAACGGGAGCAGTAAAAATGACACATATAGCTCACCATCTATTCCGGTATAGGGTTTGTCTAGTCAGTACTGAAGACGGTCACTATTAGGTACCGTAAGTCTCCACTTCACAAAAGATCCCAAAAACAGAATAATAGGAGTAAAAACCCTCTTGGAGGAGCTCAGGTAACCGATTTGGGCAAATATCACCTCTTCCCCATAGTGTAGCGCAGGTTCCAGTGATATGCTCGGCACTTGAAGAAAAACCGCGAGCGCCGCCACCAGGATAGAAAATGGCGACCGCCCGCAAATTTAGAAGAGAGGGGCTCTGCAATGATTATCTACGCAGTCCGTCTGTATTAAGAGCCACACAGACTGCTCACGACATATTCCGGTGCCAATTACGCCGATTTCGGGGAGGTTTCACCGTGTATGAGAGTTGCAAACCTCCCTGACGGCCTCTGTCACCCCGGAGCTCAAGCGCGACCCGCCATTCCACAGCGGGTGGCAAGCCACACCCCAGGACAATGCAAAGTAATAAAATAAAAACAAAAAAACTGACACTGAAGAGAACTACATTATGTGCAGATGTGCTCGTCCTGAAAGTGAAAAATGTAGTCACTCAGACTAGAGCACACTGCATCGCATTTGGCGATGCAGTGTGCTCTACGTAATTTGTTTTATTTATTTATATGTTTACTTACCTGTATTTGGTTTTCTACCCCCCACCCTAGGCCCACCCCCGGCCCACGTCACCGGCCCGCAGCACTCCCACCACCGACCGCTACTACCAACCAGTAGTATTGTCATAGGCTGGGCTTGTGGACGATAGTCACCCACACTAAAAAGAGTTCTACATTGGGTGGCCTAGTGTGCCCTAGAAGACTATAAAACTCTGCCAGTGATCAGTGCTATAGTCAAGTAAAGCATTGGCCAAGGGACTCGTGGCACAAATCCCATGCTCCTGAAAACTTACTGGATGAGGGTGTGAAAAATTGTGCAATATGTTTCCCAAAAGTATGCAAAATGTCAGTGAAATCTCAATAATAATTACCCATACATTATGTGAAATGCACTTTGTGGTATCTCAAGTGAAAATTCAAATGTACATACATTGCATGCAAAAGTCCCTTGAGGCACTGTCTTTGCAACACCTTTTCTATTCAAACCTGTCTCCCGAAAGAGATTTTCTGCTCAAACTAGTGCTCCGCAGCAAAATATTTTGTGAAACTTTTCATTTGAATTTTTTTTTTACTTTTTACATAATTTGTGTGATACAAAATTGTGTGAATAATGCAAACAACACATTTGTGAAGGAACATTTCTCAAAGTCATTGTGAATGCTTAAAATGAGGAGCAGGTTGTCTAGTGGACATTGCACTATGAACATTCAAACCTACAGCCAGAAGCATTTGGAGAAATGGTAGATGTTACATACACTGTTTCATTAGGGGCGAGGGTAGAATTCTCACAAAATGAGTCAAAAATTCTTTGGGCCTCAGCAATGATTTGCACAAACAAAAACTACACAACATTAAAACCTTCACCCTTTCAGAGGCCAGTCCTTCAAAGCTTGCACATCGGAATGATGGCTCTTTCGAGTGTGAAATTAAGAAAGAGCTTCGCTGATAAATGCCTGCCAACTACTTTTACTTCCAAATCATTATATTATAACTATGCTAGACAGTGGCATATTCATGGT
Organism: Lissotriton vulgaris; assembly: GCF_964263255.1. NCBI lineage: Eukaryota > Metazoa > Chordata > Amphibia > Caudata > Salamandridae > Lissotriton > Lissotriton vulgaris. The sequence continues at coordinate 508,036,702 of NC_141694.1, forward strand.
TTCAATGTCTTGCAGTAGGCAGTTAGCATAAATAATTCATTCAACACAATTTTGTTAGTTTAAATATTGGTTGGCAGAGTATTTTACATGAAACTGCAGAGAGCTACAAGGTTACAGTACAACAATCAATATCAGTTTTGGTGGGCAAGTATAAAGATATAGGTAGTTACTATGGATCAGGGGCAGCTCCTCCATAATGGCGGAGGAGCATCACCCCACTGGCTGAGAGCCAACTCCTGCAAAAATTAAACAATCTACTATTCAGTTGCTAGCTGAGCCAATGTGTGTAGGGAGGGGCTAGCCGGGGCCATGGGAGGTGGGAGGAAGACTAGCTGTGCACTTCTAAGTGTGCATGTATGCTTGGCGGCCGTCATAGGCTGGCCAAACACACATGCACATTTATGTTTCTCCGACCCAGCTGTATTGAACAGCGGGGTGGGAGAAACAGCACAGATGCTTGGGCCTGAGCGGAGCGTCAAGCTAGCCCGCTCAAGCCAATCCCCGTGCTGCTCTCATAGCATGAGAGCAGCGCAGGAATTGCACAGCGAGTCAGTGATGCAACCAGGAAGAAGACTGAGGTGTGACGTGGGAGGCAGACGGCAGCTTCAGGTACATTTCCCTTTCTTTGTATTTCTTATTATTAAACTACCCTCCATGCTACTCTCCTACGCTCCACACCCCCGTTCAGCCCTCCACCCACGTCACCACTTTTTGTTTGTGGCAGCCGGTACATGTTGGCAATGCCAATAGTAGACCAAAACGTTTATGATAGATGCATGCTGCCATACGCGTGTATCAATGATGAAAACAAGGGAATGAGGAGAAGGGTGAGATGTAGTTAGAATATGTGGGACTGAGGTTGGTCATTATTGTAATATCGTGTGGGATGTGTGAGCAGAATTAAATGCATGAAGTTTCAAAACAGGGTGTATGTCAGCAAAGGCACAAAATAGAAAAGGAACTGAATTTAGATACCGCTCGTCAAGTCTTGGGACTTGACGAGAATTTGAATGGAAGAGCTAGCTTGGGAGCAGGAACTTAATGACCAATGGCAAGAGAAATATATTTGGGAGGAGCGTTTGGCTCCTTTAAAGACTAGGGGCATTTTTCTGAGAGGCTTGCATCACTTAAGCACAACACAAAGTGGTACCATGCGTGACACAACCTCTAAGTCAGATTTATGAAGCTTTTTGTGGCTTTGAATGACTTCAAAAATCTGCACTAAGGCAACACAGAACAAATCACTACGCTGATTTACCTTGAACAAAGGAGGCATTCTCTGGGTGTTGCGGTGGGTGTTCCTACACAATTACCATGGCTTTTAAGGCATTTTCAGATTCACAAGGACTTGTTAACCTGTGAATGCACCTATATCCTACATCTACCCAGGTGATGCGTAGTATCTTTATTTCTCCTTGATATTTCGTCTTTCTATGTGAGCTGCATTCTGCCGCACACATTGAAAGAGGAAAAAGACTCCTAGGATTGTTTTTGTGCATGCAAGGTGCCTCTTCCTGCACAAAACAATGCTGCATGCATTGGATTCCCCTTGCACCATGGTGTACCTGTGTCTGCATTGGTGATTGTCTTCCAAAACGGCACCACCCCAAAGAGGAAAGGACAAGAGTGTGTATTTTTTGGATAAATACTGACAAATTATTGCCCTTTCCCAGTGACACTGGGCGGCGCACCAAGGTGACTTGCTGTGCTGCCCTGCGCCACTAATTTCATAATTATGCCCCTATGATTAAAAGCTTGTCAGAAAGTCAGCCAATCTATGAATGATAGGATAAGTTAAGCATGATTCAAAAGTGCTTGTGCAGCACTTTCGTGCCAGTGTTTAGTACCCTGTCTAGTAGTGTAAAGTTATGTTAGGTGAGACTTACAAGATGGCTGTTACAGCAGTCTTGCCTACTGAAGAATAGTGTCTCGATCTGTGTGGAAAGGCCTATCATGCCTTTTTTAAGCTATAATTCATTGTTGGTATCCGTCATGAGTAGCTAATAATCAAAGTCAAGGACAGTGTCATAAAGCACTCTGCTGCTAGAAATGTTATAGCAAGTTGCACACACACAGGGGAGGATGTGGACTTTCTGTTAGAACAGGCATGTTTTTCTTTATTCAGGGATTTTTTGTGTGTGGATGGATGAGGGGGTGAATGTGAATATGTCAATGGGTAGATGATTGAATATTTGCATGAATGGATCAGTGAGAAACTGTGTGCAGGATATGTAATGGTGAGTGCATGCGTGAGCAAGAAGGGTGCCCGAATGAATAGGTGAGGTAGTTTACACTAATCTTACAAGACAGAAAGAGTAATAGTATTGTAAAATGCAGAAACTACAAGAGCAGCCAATATTATACCTTACCGTAGTGTTGGGAATGATTGTGCCAAGAATTCTCACAGTAAATAAAGAATTACAAACATACTAATGCAAGCATTACACCTTGAAGGCTCCTGAAAATTTCTGCAATATCTGTAGTTTATTATTTTGATTCAGGTACAGATTTGGTCAATCACCTTTATTACTTAGTGCCTCATTTTGTCTTCTTTCTGCACTGCCCAACGCCAATGCGAAAAGGCAGGAAGGCACCATATTTCAGATATACAGTGCATTACTGTCCTTTCCCTCTGCCCTGGCACAAAATGTGCTGCCCAGTGACAATGTGAGGCACCCTTGCACAAGAGTGCAAAGGTGCCTACGTTGGTGCTAGGGAGGATTGTTTTTGTGCAGGAAGGAGCATTTTCCTGCACAAAAAGAATCACAAGAGGCATTTTCCTCTTTCAATGTGTGCTGCAGAATGCAGAACACATGGAAAGATGAAAAACTAGGTGAAATACAAATATTTCTCCTTTCTTACGCCCACTCTGGGGAGGCATAAGGTTTTGGCACTGCCCCAGGTTTACGTGATTAAGTAAATCTGAGCCAGCATCAAAATTCATGGGTATTGCTTGGAAACCTCAAACCTAATGCCCATGGAATGCCTCTTGATGCAGAGTAAAGCAACACAACAACTTTTGCTGCGGTGTCTTACTCCATGTTTATGAGCCCATGCAAAGCCATGCAGGGTGGCTGTGCGGTGCCTCAAAGACATTATTAAGTGGTATGCACTGCTGGAGCATCAAAACAAGTAACACCCCGGCAACACAAGCCTCTCATAAACCCCCTAGTTTGAACTCAATTTTAAATGCATGTTCAGATTCGCACATCAATATCTTGAGCACCATCACTGAGTAGTTTTTGCTGCAAGGTAAGTAACATTTCCACCAGCACTCAATAATTCTCAACATACAGTAAGATTTGGACCTTCATTCAATAACCTTAGTGCATGTTCACAGTTGTCCCAGAACTCAAGTAATCATTAATATATTTTGATATTGTACAGTGGCCTCACTTCTCAAGATGCACTATGCTAAACACCTGAGTAAAGGTAGGAATGATTGATTGGAGCAGCAGGAGTCTCACCATACTTGCAAATTGTGGCAGCCATCTTGAAAGCTCTGATTGCAAGGTCCTCGTGGGCCAGAAGCATGATTACTAGGCAATTGTGAAACACAATTGCTGCAACCAGGAAATCACCATAACGTGTGGGAAGACGACAAAAATCATCTCTGGACTAAGAGAGTATTCTAGTACAACACTCGTATAAAAATATGTACTTGCTCTTGTTTAATTTTTTTTAAGTAATCATCCATTAGGATTAAGAATACAATATGCACTTGCATTGTTTCTTCATATAACTTTTCTCAAATAAAGTATGGTATTAAAGTATTAAAGTATTAAAGTACCATTTTTAACAGCATGTGATTGCTGATTGTACATCAAACTATTTGATATTATTGAACATATTTAATATTACAGTTACCTACCAGTTGCATTGAATTTATCAGAAACATGGAACTTTACCGCATATTTTTGAAGGTAGCTCTCTTTAACAAACAATGCGTAATAACTTCAATGTTTTGTTCACAGCTAATATATCAACTTAGTTATATTTCAGCTCAGGTAAAATATTGAGCTTTCAATCCAGAAAAGAATTGGAAATAAAGACTGCATGTACTGTGTTGTAACTTTGCCTTTAAATCTAACATTCCCTGTTAGGAATGTTACATGACATCAGCTAGAATGATATTACCCAATTGGTTTGCCAGTTGAAGCTTTTTCCTTGCTGTTGCCACTAGCCTTCTGGTGGGTGTTAATAATGCTTAACTATATAAAGCTAATGAGTGCAGCATTTATCACTGGCGACAAAGAACTGACACCCACCAGAAAAGGAAGAACCCCAGAATGAGTTGGCTCACTGGTCTGAATCGGAAAAAGGTCAGTAAGGGGATTTAAAGAAGCGAGCCGGTTTGTGAAGGTCGTAATACTGAGAGGAATCCCTGGAAGTCTGTCATAGCCACCCGGATTATCAAGGTTGGAGTGCGCTTTATTTACCTTTTCATATGTATTATTAAAAAAAAGGAAATATGTGGCACGCTTACCGCATGCGTAGAAGTATCCATAGAGACGATTCTGCGATGTGTGGCGTTTTTTAAATCCTGAGCCGGCCAGCACACGTTTGCAGCACAATAAAGAGGGTTAGAAGCATGAGCAGAAGGGTATTTTGAAGCACGAGCCGGAGCGTCTCCCAGCACGAGGTGAAGAATCCCCACAGTGCAAGTGGAAACGTATCCAAGCAGCGCGAAGTGAAGAATCTCCACAGTGGCCAGTGGAAGTGTTTCAAAGCGCGAAGCACGCAGCATAACACCACATCAGTTACCACGCATTGCCAGGAAGTCAACAGGGGAACCGAAGTAAAGAAAGGGAGCAGGCTCATGGGTCCCCAGGGGGACTTGACGAAGCCAATGTCCCCCTGGGGTATTTCGCGCGAGGGACGACCTCACGCGGCCTGATTGGGTGGTGGGAGGGGCTAGGTCCAAGTGAAGAGAGGGGAGGGAGGGTTTGACGTCACTCTGAGCGAGTGAGAGGAGCGGTGGTGTCGTGTTTGACAGGAGCAGCTGTGAGGTAATCCTGTCAGCGCTGTCACACGTTCTGTGAGCTGTCTTTCGATGATTTTCTTGTCAGTAATTGAAGTATGGCGGCTGAGGATATTGCCAGAGAGGCAGTTAGAGCATTAATGGCAGTGGGGCGGAGTGATTTGCTGAGACCCGGCGCTGTGGTAGATATCTCAGTGGCTGTGAAGCGTCCTCGTCGCTTAGCAGCGGAGGGAGTAGTGAGAGCTGTGGCCGCCTGTCGGTCTGTTCCCAGTAATGTTTCTGAGGAGGAAGGTGGCGTGAAGGTGCCGACAGCGAGAGCCAGGAGAGCGCGTTCAGTGAGCAGAGGCGGACGGGGTAAGAAACTTCCACCCCTGCGCTCGTCATCGGCCCCAAGTGCGTTCCAGGGGGGCCGAAAGTTAGCTACCACACCAGCCAGACGACGGGCTGGCAGGCGCGGAGGAAATGCCGGTGGCGTGTTTGACACTCATGTGTCGCAGTTTCAGCTGGCTGAAGGAGAGGCTGACAGGGCGTTCGAGGATCATATGGTCACTGCGTCACAGGTGTCCAGAGGGGCTCTGTCACGTCCCGGCATGAAAGGTTTGGCTAACACGCCCAGGAGGTCAGATGGCCCGTTGATGAGAATTGAAATAGCACCAGATTTAGCTTCTGACAGGCAGAGACAGATTTTGGTAGACTATTCCAGTGATAGTGAGTCCGACGGATATGGTCTGTCAGGAGCGGAAGAAGGCGACGATGTCAGGGGAGGTGCACCAGACTGCGAGGAGCAAATCCAGCAGGAAGAGTTTATGGACTGCCAAGACATTATGGTCCCTCAGCCTAGAGGCCCCCCAAAGCAATTTATTGATGAGGATGTTGGTGAACATGTAACATATGATTCTCATTTTCCACAGGATAAGCAACTGCTGGGGGGTGTAATGTGGAAGCCTCGAGTTAGGCAGTTCAGGAGCGGGAGGTGGGGGGATATGGGTGACAGGGGTGGGGGCAGGCAAATGGAGGATGCTGCAGCATTGTTTCCAGACGCCAGGCCTCCGCGTCCTGAGGTAGCTTTTGACGTGGGGTCTGCGACTCCGCAAGTCCAATGGGTGTGGGTGGAGCATACGGAGTTGCCAGTGACAAACAGGTCTGGCACCTCAGCTTCGCGGGCATCGGGTAAGTATGGAATGGGTCCTCGCTCGAGCGGCGAGTACCTTAAGGAGGCTGCTGGTTTGGTGACGGATGAGCAGTTCTTTTTCTCTCAGTCTGCGCCGCAGAGTGCGGTGATTGGGGGAGGGGTTAGTTCAAGAAGCGGATCTGGTGCGGATTTCCTACCTGCGACTGGGCGCTTTTCACGGAGGTCTGAGTCAGAGGTTCAAAGTCGGTTTATTAACTTGGCGTCTGGCGATAGGCCAGGTACAAGTTTTGCTATGTCAGAAAATGAAAAACAGTTTGAAGGTGATGACGGTGAATCTGATAAAGAAAATGAGAATTATTCAAGAGGTGGATTGTCTCATGATGGCAGGGTGGGGGTTGGGAGGGGGTGAGACGAGTAACTTCTGCCAGTGTGTTTCAGAGTTCTGGAGCGGTTCTCTCACCGGCACGTGGGAATCAGAGCGGACATCATCGGCGTGATGGTCTGGAAGACTTTCGTCAACGGGCTGCGCAGTTACCAGCAGGTAAGACAGACTGGTGGGCTGCTTGGACACGGCTGTTGGCAGGTGGTTCAAGTGTGGCGCCTGCTGAGGGTGGTCATGAGGTGGTGGTTGGGGGTGACGGTTTGGGGTCGAAACATGGGGAAAGTCTACAGTCAACGGCAGGGCAAGGGGGGAGGACGGATAAAGAAGGGGGAGGGAGCCCAAGTTCATCGGTTACTAGTTCAGGACAGAGTGAGACACCGAGATTAAGCGGTACGAAATTGCCTTATATGGGGGTGTCGATGCCGTTGGGTATACATTTGTCAAACAGAACTAGGCAACGTATTTGGAACCATGATTACGTGGATGTTTTCCGTCTACTTCATAGGGATTTACAGGCAAGGGAAGGGTCTAAAGAGGAAGAGGCTGAATTGTCCCGCCGCCCCAAAGTGCCGAAAACAATAGAAAATTGGACAGCGGCGTTCCTTATTTATGCCAGCGTGTATTGCGAACGTTACCCTGAGAGGGCGGTTTCGCTGTTTAAATACATTGATGTTATTAGAAGGGCGCATTTGCAGGTGGGGGGGTATGCGTGGTTGAACTACGATGAGGAGTTTCGGGCGAGGGTGAGTTTATTTAACCATAAGCCTTGGGGCGAGGTTGATCAGGAGTTGTGGTTACAGTGGTTGTCGGGACATTCGTCTGCTAACACGATCCATACGGCAAGTGGGTTGCCGATTCCTTACCGGCCCTTTTCTCAGCGTCCCACCACAATGGGGGCGGGTAGTGTCGGACAGGGTCAGTTGCCCACAACCGGAGCATGTTGGAGCTTTAATAGAGGTTCCTGCGTGCGCCAGTACTGTAAATTCAAACATGAATGCGCTCAGTGCGGGGGCAGACATGCCATCTTTCAGTGCTTTCCCAACCAGCACTCCGGAGAGCATGGTAGAGGTCAGAGAGGGGGCGAGGGTCAGTGCCGCCTCTTATGCCAAAAGGCGCCTACCCCAATTAGATTGCAGGCCATGTTGAGTTATTTGGAGCAGTATCCGGACGCGGAAGAGGCGGCTAAGTTATTTTGGGGCTTTCGGCTAGGTTTTAGGATTGGCTACCAAGGCCCCAGAGTTTTGTGATGGGCTGATAACCTCAGGTCTGCAAAGGAGATGGCTTCAGTGGTGAGGGTGAAGTTGCAAAAGGAATTGGATTTAGGCAGAATAGTTGGCCCTTTCGCGGTTTGCCCATTGCCAAATTTAATTGTGTCGCCCCTTGGCGTTATCCCAAAGAAAGCGCAAGGCGACTTCCGCCTGATACATCATTTGTCTTGGCCGGAAGGGCAGTCAGTGAACGACTTCCTCTCCACTACTGATTCGGCAGTTTCGTATTCGTCAGTGGACGACGCTTTGGAAATGGTGCGTAAGGCCGGGGTGGGAGCTGACCTTGCTAAATGTGACATTCAGGCTGCCTTCCACCTTTTGCCTATTCATCCGGTGGATTTCGAGTTGCTGGGCATGTATTTCGAAGGAGAGTACTACGTGGATCGTGTGTTACCCATGGGCTGTGCTATCTCTTGCTCACTGTTCGAAACATTTAGCACATTTCTGGAGTGGTGTGTAGTCCAGCGCTCAGAACACGTGGCTGTATGTCACTACTTGGACGATTTTTTGTTTGTGGGCAAAGCGGATACGGAGCAGTGTGCTAAGGTTTTGCAATGTTTTCAGGACGTGGCCAAGGAGTTTGGCGTACCGTTGGCTGACGACAAGACGGAAGGTCCAACGACCACGTTGACCTTTTTGGGTATCGAGATAGATACAAAGGAAATGGTGGCCCGTTTGCCTCGAGCGAAAGTGCAGGAGATCAGGCTTTTTCTTCAGGAAGTGTTGGGAGCAAAGAAAGTGCAGTTGAGGCAAGTCCAGAGGCTTCTGGGATACTTGACTTTTGCGTGTATAGTTGTCAGGGCAGGTAGGACATTTTGTAGGCGCCTGGGCTTTGCTATGGCGGGGGCGTCCTTACCCCACCATCACATTCTTTTGACAACAAAAATTAAGGAGGACTTGATCATATGGTTGCAATTTTTGGAAGAGTTCAATGGCGTGTCCGTCAATTTTGTGACGGAAAACACTGTCTGGCCTGTGCAAATATTCTCGGATGCGGCTGGGGCCATGGGATTCGGCTTGTTTTGGGAAGGAAGGTGGTGCTCGGAGCGATGGCCGGCACAGTGGTTGCAACAAGGTCGCAGCATCGCTTTTTGGGAATTATTCCCTCTGTTAGTGGCACTGCAGGTTTGGGGTGAGGAGTTCAGGGACCGCTGTGTGTTGTTTCATATCGATAACATGGCAGTGGTTAGTCTGGTTAATGGGCAGCAGGCTAAGGATGTACGGGTGCTGCAATTGTTGCGGGCTTTCATGTTGCGTGTTCTGCAGTTGAATATTGTTTTTAGAGCTCAACACATTCCTGGTGTCAACAATTCAATTGCCGACGCTTTGTCTCGTTGTCAGTGGCAGAGGTTTCGGGAATTGGCACCTGGAGCGGACAGAGGCAGGACACCGATCCCGTTGAGCATGTGGGACCTGGGGAACTGAGAATGGCAATGTTTGTTGAACAATCATTAGCAGGCTCCATGCGACGCAGTTATCAGCTGGCATGGTCTAGTTTTTTGGGATATGCGGCACAGCGCGGCAGGAACGGTACAGCGGTGCAAAATGAAAAGTTTATGTGGGAGTTTGTGTTATATTTGATAGACAAAGGTTTGTCGCCATCGACCATTTCAGGCAAGTTGGCGGGAAGTTCGTTTTATAGTCAATTGTTTTTGGGGTGTGAGGTTCGACTGGGCTTCCATTTACAAAAAATGTTAAAAGGTTTTGGGAGGTCCGTTTGGCATGCGAAAAAATTGAGAGATCCCATTACTTTTGCATTGTTACAAAAATTGTTGGGCGTTCTGCCCATCTGCTGTTATGATGAATGGGAATGGTCTCGATTCAAGTTATGTATGGTGTGGTTGTTCTTTGGTGCATTTAGGATATCAGAGTTACTGGGGTTGCGAAATCAAGCGGGGATCCAGTCATCTGATATCGAAATTCTGGGTAATGGAGTGTTGCAAATTACATTGAGGCAGTCAAAGACAGACCAGAAAAGGAATGGGATGCTGGTGCGACTTGGAAGGAGCGGGGTTTGGGGTTGTTGTCCGGTGGGGGAGTGGGAGTCATTTGTTGAGTCTGCTGTATTTCGAGAGGGAGGGATATTTTGCCATAAGAATAAAACACAGTTGACTTGTTTCCAATTTTTAGCTGTTTTGAGGAAGGCTTTGGTGTTGGCAGGGGAAAATCCGCAAAGTTTTGGGACGCATTCTTTCAGAATCGGGGCAGCTACCGAAGCAGCGAGGTTGGGTTGGGGGAAAGAAGAGTTGCAGCGAATCGGGCGATGGAAATCTAATTGTTGCTTTAAATATGTCAGGTTGTAACTGTTAAAAAAAAAAAAAAAAGTTAAACAAAAGGGGTTTCTGGTTAGTTAATGTTACTTTTTCCATCACAGGTCGAGTGGCGGATTTTCCTCGGAAAAAGAGGACCTGGATTGTCGGCCATTCAATGGTGAAATGGGCAGCGAACTTTGCTGAACAGCAGCTGTGTGGGAGAGGTCTGGGCTTGTATGGTAATGACCATGAGGTGATTTGGAAAGGTTTAGGAGGGATGAAATGGGGGGAGCTTTTCCCGGTTTTAAACAAAATGGCTGAGGCATGGGGTATTCCAGACTTACTGATCCTGCACTTAGGTGAAAACGATCTGGTTGAATGGTCTGGATTAGCTTTAATCAAACAAATGAAACTTGATTTGGCGGTGATAAAGGACAGATGGGAGGGGACGTGGGTAGTGTGGATGGAATTTTTGTACAGGAGCCAATGGAAAGGTGCCAGGGTTCATGCGGCGGTGGAAAGGGCTCGCCGAAAAGTTAACAGGGCTTTGAAAACGTACTGTGCAGCAATGGGCATCACTTTTATTGCACATGAGCATTTTAACAATGAAATGCTGCATTTGTTGAGGAATGATGGGGTTCATCTCTCGCAGATGGGTCAGTCCTATTATCTAATGGAACTTAGAGACACGTTGGCCAATCTATGGTGTGTTGACTTGTGGTGCTCCAAACCATAAAATTGATTGGATGAGCAATAAAGGCAATGTTTTCCTTCACTGTGAATTTACACATGACTTGAGCGGTCCATTTATGATTATGGGTGAAGGGTCTTTTGGGTGGGGCAGGAAAACTCGGAGGTTTTCCTGGGTGGCGTGTTTGAAGGGTATAGGATAATCTAGAGCGGATTCATCCTTTCTCTAAGGGGGAGGGCTTAGGAGGGTAGGTGGGGGAAGAGATGGAAAGAAGGAAAACATACGGATGGTATGAAAACAAGTTATGGTTATTTGGAAATAAAGCATTGGAAAAGGAAATGGTTTATATGGAAAAGGTTTGGAGAAAATAAAAGCAAAAGGATTGTTTGGAAAAGTTTATGTTGCGGGTCTGTCTTTGGCTGTCCTGGTAATAAAGGTGACCTTTTATGCTATATTCAGAGTTGTGTGAGAGTCCTTATTTGCGCGATGGGTCCCCAGGGGGACTTGACGAAGCCAATGTCCCCCTGGGGTATTTCGCGCGAGGGACGACCTCACGCGGCCTGATTGGGTGGTGGGAGGGGCTAGGTCCACGTGAAGGGAGGGGAGGGAGGGTTTGACATCACTCTGAGCGAGTGAGAGGAGCGGTGGTGTCGTGTTTGACCCACCCACCCACCCTGGTTTTGAAAGAAGTCAAGGGTAGGGTGTTCTTTGTCCATAGTCTCGTGTTGGTGTTGTTATGTGTTATATATAAAAAAAAAATACAGATAAGAAATAAATAAATAAATACATACATGCATAAATACTTTTGATACATGCAAATTGTCCAGGATGTCACCTCAGGACACTATAGGCAGACTTTTTTGTTGTGTTGTCGGCGTGTTTGAAGGGGATAGGATAATCTAGAGCGGATTCATCCTTTCTCTAAGGGGGAGGGCTTGGGAGGGTAGGTGAGGGAAGAGATGGAAAGAAGGAAAACATACGGATGGTATGAAAACAAGTTATGGTTATTTGGAAATAAAGCATTGGAAAAGGAAATGGTTTATATGGAAAAGGTTTGGAGAAAATAAAAGCAAAAGGATTGTTTGGAAAAGTTTATGTTGCGGGTCTGTCTTTGGCTGTCCTGGTAATAAAGGTGACCTTTTATGCTATATTCAGAGTTGTGTGAGAGTCCTTATTTGCGCGATTAGAGTTCAACTAAACATAGTGGAAATACTATGTTTATATAAAGAAAAGGATTAATACTATGTTTATATAAAGAAAAGGATTAACACTGCTTACACCATAATTATATTTTGTGACAGAGATATTAGGGGCACCTAGGCAGCAAGGAGGTGAGGTCACAATAATAAAACCAAAAGACTTACAGCAATGAAGAAGTGACTACAACCTATTTACAAGGAATTCATTGGTGATATTAGTCATTTGCGTAAAACAAAGACAATAATTGAGAGATAGGTTAATTGTTTTAACTTATTATGTTAGTTTATTTATTTATAAGAAAAAATCTCCAGCGAAGCTACATATAATTTTGAGAATCTCATGGAAGAGTTTGTGTTAGCCTGTTATTTTTAGCCTGTTATTTTTTCCTTACTTATTTTGAATTGTTATTTTAGGTTAGTGTTTTAATCTGTTATGTTAGCTTGTTAAGTTTCATTTGATTTTCAGGATGTCAGAGACCGGTGGAATGTGTCAACCTCCTCAATTTTGAACCCCTTGGGCGCGGGCACGATTATGCGCCTGTGCGGCGCTTTTAATGAGTGGCCGGGTTCATGACGGCCCCCAGCCATCATCAGCACACGAGCAGTGTGATGCATGACGGCTTGGGCCGTCATCAGCACCGAAGGAGTTAGGCGAACATGGTGAACCTGTTTTGCCATGGAAAAAAGTGGAAACAACTTTTTGATTCGTACTTTGATTGCTATCGGCGGAGAGAAGGAAACTAGGTGTTTTGTTACACAATCTTGGCATTGAGGGGAGGAATATCTACGACAGCTTAGATCTCATACCCATAGGTAGGGGGGGCTGGAGAACCTAACGACGTACATGAGATGAGCGTTCTCCTATTACAAAGACATTTTGGAGCACGTAATAATGTAGTTATGGAAAGGCACAAGTTTTTCATGCGTGTTCAAGCGAAAGGTGAGAGAGTCGGCCATTATGTAGCAGCACTCAAGTCACTAGCACAAACCTGTGAATTCGAACAGTTGACTGACTCTCTTATTCGTGACCAACTTGTCCGTTGCACTAAATGATCAAAAAATTCACAAAAAATTGTTATAAAAAAATCTGAATTTAAAAGAGGCCATAACCATTGTTGAGAGTGTTGAACATACCTCTCATTGGGTTAAAGAAATACGGAAAGGTCCAAGCCAGACTGATCCTGTTTCCAATATAAATATTGAAAACCAAGAGAACTCTTCATCTGAAATGCAAGTTGCAGCTGTCAGTAAAGCAAATAGTAAACAAGGAAAACATTTTACAAAACCCGACAGACTGAAAACTAATTTCAATTTTAATAAGGATAGGAAGTTTAGATGTCCTAGATGTGGAAGTCAAAATCATGGGCCTAATTTTCCGAACTGTTTTGCAAGGGGTACAAATTGCAGGAACAGTGGAAAAAAGGTCACTATGCCCGTATGTGCAGGAACAACAAGGTCAATTTAGTGGATGACAATGAAGAATTCTCTCAACAAACAATTCAGTGCATCACTGATAAAACACTAGAAACTGTGAATGATGTAAAGTCTGTTGACTCTGATACTGTGACTATGCCGAAGTGTGACATATACATTGGTGATGAGATCGTTCCAGTTCTAGCTGGCTCAGGGTCTCCGTATACCTTAATTAGTAACAAATGTTGGTTTTCGACTGTTGGGTTTGAGAAAATAAAACTTTTAGCACCTGATATTAATCCAGTTGGGTATGGAGGTCAAACGATTGACTTAATTGGTTATTCTGTACAGCCCATTGTGTTCAAGAATAGGGAAACAGTGGGCAAGGTTTATGTTGCCAAGCGAGGGAATAGTTTTTTAGACTGGCGCCACCAAACGGACCTTGGGATTATTTTAAAACTGAATACACGTGAGCAGGTTATGCAAGTTTCTCTACAGGGTGATGTTCCGGACATTGTTGAAAAATATCCGGGAGTTTTCGGTGAGAAACTTGGTCTCCTGAATGGCTTCAAACATAAAATAATTTTAAAGGACAATGCGAAGCCTGTTGTGCACAAAGTAAGGAAGGTGCCCAATCTCATGCTGAAACCTCTTCAAGAGGAAATTGACACAGATTACTGAAACTAGGAGTAATTGAGGAAATAGAATCCTCAGAATGGCTTGCGTCCATTGTTTTAGCACCTAAGGATAAAGGAACTAAAATTAGAATGTGTGTGGACTTAAGAAGCTTGAACACCTCAATCTGGGTTGACAGAAAACCCCTGCCAAACATTAATGAGACTTTGTCAAAGTTAGGTGGAGCAAGTATGTTTAGGGTTATGGATTTGTCGGCAGCATACCACCAGATTTTGCTTCATGAAGACTCAAGACACTTAACTTCATTTGTAGCCCCATGTAGGTGCTTACAGAGTCAACAGAATGCCTTTTGGTCTGGCAAGTGCAGCTGCTTGCTTCCAAAGAGTTATGAAAAATGTTTTGTCTGGCATTGATTCTGTATTATTTTTTCAGGATGACATTCTTGTCCATGGACAGGACAAGGTTAAGCATGATGAGGTTTTGTTTAATGTACTATCTAGATTGGAAAAACATGGACTTACCTTGAAGCATGAGAAGTGCAAATTCAGGGTCAGTTCAGTATCATATCGTGGGCATTCTATTTCTGAGGAGGGCATCTGTCTTAAAATTGATCTGGCTAAGGCTATATTACAAGCTCCACCTCCCTCAATCAAAGATCAAGTAAAATCCTTCATTGGTTTGTCCGAATACTATTCTTAGTTTGTCTACAACTTTGCAAGTGTAATGCAACCCATTAGATTACTTTTAAAGAAGGGTGCTGTTTTCAATTGGAATGATGAATGTGTTAATGCCTTTAATAAAGTGAAAACAGAGATTGCAAGAATGCCAACTTTAGGGCATTTTGATGTACACAAAAAGACTGTTTTGACAACCGACGCCAGTGTGCATGGGATTGGGGCTGTCCTTTCCCAAATTGTTGATGGTAGTGAAAGAGTTATTAGCTTTGCTTCACGATCGCTGAAGGGTGTTGAAGAGCATTATTCAGTGATCGAACTGGAGGCTTTAGCTTGTTCATGGACAATCAACCATTTTAGATTTGTGGGGTTTGCCATTTTTAGTTAGGTCGGATCACAAACCCCTTGTACAAATGTTTTCCTGCAGGAATGCTGAGTGCACCACTCCGAGAAATAATCAATCCATCAGAGTACTTCTAAAGCGCGCTACTTACCCGTGAGGGTCCCAAAGCGCTGAGGGGAGGGGGGTGCTGCTACTGCTCAAAGAGCCAGGTCTTGAGGAGTCTTCTTTAGGTGAGTAGGTCTTGGGTCTGCTGTATGAGGGTAGGGAGGGTGTTCTAGGTCTTGGCGGCGAGGTAGGAGAAGGATCTGCCACCGGAGGTCGTTCGTTGGATGCGGGGACAATGGTGAGGGCGAGGCTGGCGGAGCAGAGCTGGCGGGTGGGTGTGTGGAAGCTGAGTCTGCTGTTCAGGTAGGCTGGTCCGGCATTGTGGAGGGTTTTATGTGCGTGGGTGAGGAGCTTGAAGGTGATCCTCTTGTCAATGGGGAGCCATTGTAGGTCTCTCAGGTGGGGGGTGATGTGGCTGGGACCGTTGACGATCAGTCAGGCAGAGGCGTTTTGGATGCATTGTAGTCGTTGTAGGTGTTTGGCTGGGATTCCTGCATAGAGTGCATTGCCGTAGTCCAGTCTGCTGCTGACGAGGGTCTGTGTCACCGTTCTTCTTGTTTCAGTCGGGATTCACTTGTAGATCCTGCGGAGCATGCGGAGGGCGTTGTAGCAGGAGGAGGAGACAGCGTTGACCTGCTTAGACATGGAGAGGGAGGAGTTGAGGATGAATCCTAGATTGTGTGCATGGTTGGTGGGTGTTGGTGCTGTTCCCAGTGTGGTCGGCCACCAGGAGTCGTCCCAGGCTGAGGGGGTGGGTCCGAGGATGAGGAGCTCTGTCTTGTCCGAGTTCAGCTTCAGACGGCTGCTCCTCATCCAATCGGCGACGGCCTTTATTCCCTAGTGGAGGTTGGTTTTGGTGGTGCGCAGGTCCTTCGTGAGGGAGAGGATGAGCTGGGTGTCATCAGCGTATGAGATGATGTTGAGGTCGTGATGGCGGGCTACTTGTGCGAGGGGGGCCATGTAGACGTTGAACAGCGTTGGGCTGAGGGATGAGCCCTGGGGGACGCCACAGATGATGTCGGTGGCTTCGGATCGGAAATAGTCGTCGTTAAGAGATGATTGAGAGATTTTGGGAGTATAATTTTGCGTGGAATATTTGCCTGGTTTTAAGAATATTCCAGCTGATTTTCTTTCAAGATTACCTCTAAAAAAATTGTTTTCAATGATCCTGAATGTCAGAATGTTTCTTGGGTGAAGGAATCAGCACTCAATGAGGTTGAATGGAAAAATTGTTTTGTGAGTGATGAAGCCAGAGCACCAGTTATAGATTTCGTTGTAAATGGGTGGCCCCTTTTGAAAGATGTTCCTGATTGTGCTAAAGGTTATTGGAACGTCAGGGAGGAATTAAACATTGTGCATAGTGAACTTTTTCGTGGGGATAAATTAAGACCCCCATTTATGATGCGCGGAAAAATAATTAACCTTGCACATGATGGGCATCTTGGACGTAGTCTTACAAAGGCGAGGGTTAGAGAGTCATACTGGTGGCCTGAGGTGGACCGTTACGTTGAAGAAATTGTCAGAGATTGTACAATTTGTGCCGGTAATGACAAGTCTAGCAAAGGGAGGACCACTCCTCTTTCCCCTGTCGCTATACCTGAACGTGCTTGGTCTAACCTAGCAGTAGATATAGTTGGTCCTTTTGATAATTTGGCTCCTTCAGAGAGATTTGTTGTTGTTCTCGTGGACTACACTTCAAAATAGTTGTCTGCCTCTTGCATGAGTTCAGTCATACCAAAAAACATCATTGAATTTCTCAAGTATGCTTTTACATGTGAAGGTGGTCCTGATATCCTGGTTTCTGATAACGGCGTACAATTTACCTCACAAGAGATGTCAGATTTTTTAAAAATTCATCCATCACCCATCACAAAACTGCTCTTGATGCTCCCCAGGCTAATGGTTTAGTGGAGAGCATGAATAGATTGATTAGGGCTTCTGCTCAAATTGCACTAGAGTTGAGAGTTCCACTCAAGCCCATCCTCAGAGAAAAGATATGGGCGCATAGGAACACACCTAACAGTGTGACTGGTTGTTCTCCATTTAAGAAATTAAAGGGCAGGGTAGCTGGTTTCAAGTTGAATCCTTTATGGTTAAGTGTAAATGACAAAGGTTGTGTTGTGAACAATTGGAGGGTGAGCAAGTATCAAGACAATTACAAACAGATGTTTGATATCAAAATGGGTGCAAGGAAAATTTAATGGAAGTTAGGTGATCTTGTGTTTGTCAAAAAAGCAGTGTGGTCACCAAAAGGTGAATCTAAATATTTTGGACCAAACAAATTGTACAGGTTATGAATAATGTGGTCATGCTTGCTGGCGGTGATGTTTGGAGCACGACTTGTCTAGCAAAATGTATGGAGGGGGATAGTAATGTGAAGTCAAAATGTTGTAACAGATTGCCACAAAATGCTCTTTCTACGTGTTTTAACAAATTGCCACAAAATGTTCATTCTCAGAGAAATTACAGAAGTGATTCTTCTTGTTCTTTTAACCACAGTAACAGAACTAACAGGTCACCATTGTGTTTACGAGATTATTATCTTAATTGTTGTAATTTGTTTTTCTGTTTTTTTTATTTATTTTATTATAAAAAGGGAGATGTGTTGTAACTTTGTTTTTAAATCTAACATCAGCTAGAATTCTATTACCCAAATGGTTTGCCAGTTGAAGCTTTCTACCTTGCTGTTGCCACTAGCCTTTTGGTGGGTGTTAATAAAGCTTAACTATATCAAGCTAATGAGTGCAGCATTGATCATACTGTATGCAATATCTGAAATAAGATGCCAAGGTCAATATCATTGCCATACTAAACTTATTCTCTTGTCTTTAGATATGAACACATCTGCATGGTAGATCAAGCCGAGATGTGCAACCGATCAATGTAACAGTATTCAGTGTTTCTTTTTCTCTCTCTTCTCCCATTCCACATTTTCCCCAGTTCTGCTTCTTAGCTGCATATTGTTGGTGTAACGTTGGCAGATGGTACCGAGTAGTGTGACAGCTCACATGGCTCAACTGGATCTGCCTTTCAAAGTTAGTGCATTTTAGCAGAGTCACAATGAGTGTGTGCTAATGGCTAGTCCCATTGATGATTGGTGACTCGCCTTTCTAAGGGGCAGGAGCACCACTCCTGACTTGTGAATCTGGCTTTTACAAGCTCTTTCTCCTAGAACTGACAGCCATTGTGGTCCCTATCAATACCAACATGGCTTCAGTCTCCTCATTATAGCAGGTATTCCTTTGTTATTTCCACAACTACTCACTTCCATCAAGTTAGTTTCATGCATCCTTCTCAAATACATTGTTATGAAAATGAACCAGTTATTTCTCAAACATGAGAATTTTGATCAATGTAGAAAGGAACTGGCAGATGTATTAGCGGAAAATAGTTAATCTAAATAATGGGTGATCAATATGATGGCGGAGAAAATGGTAAAGTAAGGGAGACTTTAGACAGAATAATTTCAGTTGCCACTTGACGTTCAAATGTGTCAAGTTTCTTCTATTATATGCCTCTAGAGCAAGCCACTTCGAAAAATAAAGCCAAAGATTCAGCATTCAAGGGACCCAATTCAGGAAGGTAAATATCCATGCAAAGACCTCTACTACGCCTACTCGACTATAAATCTCTGCCTATATGCAGTTCAGTAAATCAGAGCAGAGTTTTACTCCAGGTAGACCAACCATGCCCAACCCCTTAACAGAAAAGTGTGAATACACACAACTCAAAAAATTATCAGAAAAATGCATTTAGTAACTCTACATATGTAATTTAGGTATAGGTTTGGCAAGCTAGAGTAGGTGAAGATGTCCACAGTGGCTACGCAGAACTATGAATTAAAATATTAGGCAAAATAATTCACAGCTAACAATCATATCTAGTGGAAGCACATAAATACAGCGCACACTATGGGTTATTCCCTCTTCTCATTTTTCTGAGTCCTGGAACCAGACATCTGGCACAGTTGGTATGTGTGTGTGGACATAGGGAGGGCATAGGTATCACACACTGTGGGAAAAGGATCAGTACCCATAGTGTTGGTGAACCTTGACCAAGCCAGACAAACATTGTGTGTTTGTGTGTATGTTTGTGAGAGGAATTTGTAGATATGCTGTATGCTACGATATGTTGTTGAGTTTTTGATGAGCAGTGTTAGATGTGAGATAATTTATAAAAATTAATAAAACATTTACATATGTAATTTCCAGGTAGGTGCATCTGTTATGTTAATTTTTTGTGCAATGCATTTTGTACATGTGTCTGCAATATCTAACATTATTTGTCACATTTCATATTCATTTCATTTTGTTTAATGCTCTTAAAACATGTTTACACTGTGATTTGTATTGAGGGCTACATTGTCTAAATGTCTAGGACTATTGTTTACTTTATTTTGTATATAATTTGAGGTATTTTTCTTTGTGCTGGTAATGTTATTGTTTGCCTTCATTGATTTATATGTGATTCCATTGCAGCTCTTGTGAGTGGTGATGTGTAGTATATAACTTACCACAAGGCTTGGATGAAGTAGATTCGAGCATGTGTGGGTAGTAGTTCTAATGGAAAAAATGTGGGTGTAACTTTTATGGATGCCAGTGACTTCCCGTTTTGTAATTGTGTATGTCAATTTACATCATGCCTAATATGTCCTTCTTAATTTGCCCATTCCTCTCCAACTTTATAATAGATATTCCCCTATTCATACCTTTGTGACTCCCCTCCACCCCCCTATAATTTGTGTGTTTAAAATTCCATTAATGGGTGCAAACAATTAACAATACAATTATATTGTTAAAAAATTCCATGAATATGTCAACAGTCATGAAACGTGAATCCAAACTGTCTAAATGCACTTCTATGTCAGTATAAACACAAACACTCCTGACCCACATGTTCCATTCTTTCAATCCTGTCAATAATTAAGGGCCTAAATTAGATGTTGGCGGGTGGCCCATTTTTCCATCGGGGAGATGGAGTAAATTACTCCGTCGCCCTCATGGAGGTGCCAGCCTCCAAATTGAGAAAGAATCACCAAGCAGGCAATCATTTCTAAAGCATTTGCAAGACCCACCATCATGGCAGTCCCTGTCAATGCTGTTTACAGTTTGGTGCACAGCTCTGTCAACATGATAGAGCCTTGCACCAAACTGATTTATTTTTTATTTTCATAAAGAAAATCCAAAGCAGAATTTTCCTTTTGAAAATAAAAAATAAAATGCTTCTCTCGCTAAGCAATGGGGTCCTCTTCCATGGTGAGGAGAGCATTTAGCAGTTTTCACTGCCCCTACCAACAGGGTTACCCTGGCATGACGGGCAGTGAACACTGACCTCTAATTCTGCTCATTTGTATCAGGTGAGCGGAGTTAGAAGTCTTATTCTGCAGGGCCTTTGAAGAGTTTTAATCACTGTGGGGACAGAGTAGTCTCTGTCTTGATTAAACCTATGGTTTACATATGCATCTAAACCGGGCAAGCGGACCTTTATCTTGGTGGTATGTATACTCTGTCACTGTTGCAATGGTGTCTATATAACACCAAGATATAAATCAGACCCTAATCCCACATATCTATTCTTGATGTTCTCTCTGAGCACAATGGTCTTTTTCATATATGTCCCTAAACACCAACATAGACAACAGGAAATCAAAAAGTTCTGAGAGGTCCTTTTGCTCCCTTTCACATACAGTGTGAGTTATAATGGGGTGGGCCCTCAAAACTCATGGACCTGGGTCAATAAGTAAGTACAAAAAGGGGTGGTCCGAGTTGGTCGAATATACTTTGATATTATTTCATGTTAATACATATCAACAATCACCACAATTGTATTTCACTGTGGGTAAACTTAACTTATCAAGAGTAACGTATGCAGTATTCAAAAGTAAATTGTATTTATTCCATGTTAAGCAGTTTTCATTATACTTGTTACTGCATATAATTATTTAGAAACCATCAACATGATATCAATGTAATTGTAAAATCATTACAAAATTGGTGCTCTCAGTGAGAAGGGGAAAGGGAGTGAGGAGTATGTGAGGGACGAGGTAAAGGTGGTGTGACAATGGTACATCACAATCAAATCAAAACGCCTTTACAATCAAGGTAATATATGTGTTCCCAACGTACATCACACATAGGTAAGATTGATTTGTTCTTTAGTTCCTATGGTGTGTAGGGTATGGCGTAGTCTACGTTTCGACCCCGAGTACGCTAAAGGGTTAGTCTCCCCTCATGTTGGGTTCTTCATCAGGACAAAGAAGAGAGCCTGGAAAACATAGCATTGCCTAGTGTTAGTTGGCTATGTGGTGAGATGGCATTTTCATATAAGTTAATTGTAGGGGTTACCTACATGGAGAATGACGGACGGCGAATCTTGCGTCACGTCTTGGGCTAAGTCGTGCTCCTTTCTGTTTCTGAAATATAGTACAATGGAGGGGTTTAAGCGGGAATGCTAACGGTTGATAAGCCCACTGGCAAAGAGGATGCCAATGCACGGAAACATACTGCGATTAGATTTCTTTGAGATGGAGAGGAGGTATAGTTAATTCTTCATATGGTAAGTTCCTCTGTACACCGCGCACCTTTCTGGAGGGATCAAGAGGAAGATCTATGTCAGGGCTGATGATTTAGACGAGTGGTTTAGCACGTTAAATCTTACATTGTTAGAGAACTTAAAACAGCAGTAATGCACGGAAAATACTGAAGTAGTATTGCTGGGCGTCATGTAATGTGGCGAACATGTTGACATGACCGCTTTAATATTATTCGTTCTTGTATAACTCATTAAATGGTACAATGTTAGAAACCTTAAACAGCAGTGAGGCACGGCAAATACTCGAGCAGTATTACTGGGCGGCATGTAAAGTGACGAACATATTTAACATGACCGCTATTATATTATTCGTGCTTACTGGGGATTGATAAGGATTGTCAAGGTAAGCCTAGTTAGAGGTAACTTGATACAGGGCTATCTCATACCTTGTACAGCGCGGGGGCTGAAGTAGTCAGCGCATGTCGCTTCCTCCATAGTTGTGAGGATGCTCGCGGTGCTGCCGCTAGATGCTAGGAGCTCGGCTCGGTTAACCAATCAGTGGCTTCTAGGCTCCCGGGCGATCGTACCGTGACGAATGGTCTAGGGACTGTATGAAAAGAGAGTTGTGGCTTTCACAGGGATTGGATCAAAGATTGGTTTGTTTAAGGGGGCTAAGTTGACGAGTAGCTTCGTGTTTGTGCAATCTCCGGATATTGTCATCTTGTCGTAAAATCACAACCAATGTCAAACAATACATGATTCCGACAATAGTACTGAGACCTATGTCATCATGGCATTTAGAAACATTTGTTTGATTCAATATGCAGTTACACATTTATAAGACAAAAGATACATATTTTAAAAGGATAGCAACATTTGTAATTCACCAATACAGTCAAGATAGTATTACATTCTGAAGTACCTTCTGAACAACACAATCGTGTGTTATATAGATGAAAAGGTGTCTGTTGAGAACTTGTGTGTCTAATGACAGTACTGGGAGTAGGTACCTTTGAGCTAAGGTTGGGGGCTAAGGTAGAATTTCTTGTTTCAGGAGGGACATAGTGACAGTGTGATCGTGTGACCAGAATGTTTTAGGATGGTTCTGGGTCAAGTCCTGCCATTTGAGCATAGTTCGCATCCAGTTCGTTCAAACCTTTTTGTATGGTGTTAAATTTGTGCATCCATTTGCACTCCCTAATATTAAGGATGGAATTCAGATTCCCACCTCTTGGTCCCAAGGTGATTTTTTCAAGTATGACCCATTTCATGGATTCAGGAGTGTGATTATTTTCCGTGTAGTGTTCTACCAGGGGTGCCCCTGCTGTTTGGCATTGGATTCTGCTGCAATGCTGGAAGATTCAGTTTTTTATCTTTTGTTTAGTTTGACCTATGTACATACGGTCACATGGACAGATGTTAGCGTAAATTACTCAAACTCGAGTTACAATTTGTGAAAGATCTGAGGTCTACCGTTAGGTTGTTGTTGGTAACTTGTTTGGTCTCCCAACATGTAGGGCAGGCTTTGCATGACGTACACCGAAAAGGGCCTACCACTTCTGGTAGATTCCGGAGTCCTTGGATGGTTGGTGCCTGCGGTGTGTCCAGATAGGAACGGACAACGTGGTCTCTTATGCTTCTTGCCTTTCTGAAGGCATGCATTGGTGGTTCTGGGCTTTCTATGATGTCTGCAACCAAGCCCCAGTGTTTATTAATTATTCTCTTTATTTCATTGCTTTTGGTGCAATATGTTGTGATACATATCATTCGTTCCTGAGATGACTGGCGTTCTTTTGGCATCAATAGAGTGGTTCTGTCCTGGAACCAGGTTTTTTTTCTGGATCTTTTCACCAATCTCTTGGGGTAGCCCCTTTCGATCAAACGAAGGATTAGGTCATCCGATTCTCTAAAGAAGTCCTCCTTCAGAGTGCAATTCCTCCTGATGCGGAGAAATTGCCCGAAGGGCGGGTTGTCCCGTAGACCGCTGGTATGGTGGCTCATATATATCAGCAAAGTGTTTCTTTCTGCTGGTTTTCTGTAGAGGGTGGTGTATAGTTTGCCTTCCATTTCTTTTATACTAATGTCGAGGAAGTCAATTGAGTCTTTGCTCATGTGCATTGTGAATTTTATGTCGTCCGACTGACTATTGAGCCATTCAAAAAAATTGTGCAGGTCCAACTCATCACCAGTCCAGATCATGAAGACGCCGTCTATATATCTGTACCATACCGAGATCCTCGTCTGGTATGGGTTGTGTTGCGATAGAATACAATGTTGTTCATATTCGGACATGAACATGATGGCCAGATCTGGGGCGAAGGCAGCGCCCATGGCCACTCCTTTGCTCTGGATATTCAAACCTGTTTTGAAAGAAAAAGAAATTCCTTGTCATAGCGATTTCTAGTAGATCGATAATAAACTCCGGCTGGTTGTTTCCTATTTTGTAGAGCTCATCTCATGGATTCTAAGGCGGGTCTTTGCGGAATGCTGGTGTAAAGGGAGACAATGTCCATTGTCACCAGAATTTGGCTTTCTTTATTGAAGATTGTCTGGTCGACCAAGTTAATCACTTGCATTGTGTCCCTGAGATACGTACATAGGTACATAGGGCAAACTAAACAAAAGATAAAAAACTGAATCTTCCAGCATTGCAGCAGGATCTGCTGCCAAACAGCAGGGTAACCCATGGTAGAACACTACACAGAAAATAATCACACTCCTGAATCCATGAAATGGGTCCTACTTGAAAAAATCACCTTGGGTCCCGAGAGGTGGGATTCTGAATTCTATCCTTAATATTAGGGAGTGCAAATGGATGCACAAATTTAACACCATACACAAATGTTTGAACGAACTGGAGGCGAACTTTGCTCAAATGGCAGGACTTGACCCAGAACCATCCTAAAACATTCTGGTCACACGATCACACTGTCACTATGTCCCTCCTGAAACAAGAAATTCTACCTTAGCCCACAACCTTAGCTCAAAGGTACCTACTCCCAGTTCTGACATTAGACACACAAGTTCTCAACAGACACCTTCTCATCTATATAACACACGATTGTGTTGTTCAGATGGTACTTCAGAATGTAATACTATCTTG
The DNA here is from genome assembly GCF_964263255.1 of Lissotriton vulgaris. Classification (NCBI taxonomy): domain Eukaryota; kingdom Metazoa; phylum Chordata; class Amphibia; order Caudata; family Salamandridae; genus Lissotriton; species Lissotriton vulgaris. The sequence goes on from NC_141694.1 coordinate 508,061,412, forward strand.
ACTGTATTGGTGAATTACAAATGTTGCTATCCTTTTAAAATATGTATCTTTTGTCTTATAAATGTGTAACTGCCTATTAAATCAAAAAAAAAATTCTAAATGCCATGATGACATAGGTCTCAGTACTATTGTCGGAATCATGTATTGTTTGACATTGGTTGTGACTTTACGACAAGATGACAATATCCGGAGATTGCACAAACACGAAGCTACTCGTCAACTTAGCCCCCTTAAACAAACCACTCTTTGATCCAATCCCTGTGAAAGCCAAAACTCTCTTTTCATACGGTCCCTAGACCATTCATCACGGTACAATCGCCCGGGAGCCTAGAAGCCACTGATTGGCTATCCGAGCCGAGCCCCTCAGCTCCTAGCATCTAGCGGCAGCACTACGAGCATCCTCACAACTACGGAGGAAGCGACGTGCGCTGACTACTGCAGCCCCCGCGCTGTACATGGTATGAGATAGCCCCGTATCAAGTTACCTCTAACTAAGCTTACCTTGACAATCCTTATCAATCCCCAGTAAGCACGAATAATATAATAGCGGTCATGTTAAATATGTTCGTCACATTACATGCCGCCCAGCAATACTACTTCAGTATTTGCAGTGCATTACTGCTGTTTTAAGTTCTCTAACAATGTAAGATTTAACGTGCTAAACCACTCGTCTAAATGATCAGCCCTGACATAGATCTTCCTCTTGATCCCTCCAGAAAGGTGCGCGGTGTACAGAGGAACTTACCATATGAAGAATTAACGATACCTTTTCTCCATATCAAAGAAATCTAATCGCAGTAAGTTTACGTGCATTGGCATCCTCTTTGCTAGTGGGCTTATCAACCGTTAGCATTCCCGCTTAAACCCCTCCATTGTACTATATTTCAGAAACAGAAAGGAGCACAATTTAGCCCAAGACATGATACAAGATTCGCCGTCCGTCATTCTCCATGTAGGTAACCCCTACAATGAACTTATATGAAAATGCCATCTCACCACATAGCCAACTAACACTAGGCAATGCTATGTTTTCCAGGCTCTCTTCTTTGTCCTGATGAAGACCCCAACATAAGGCGAGACTAACCCTTTAGCGTACTCGGGGTTGAAACGTAGACTACGCCATACCCTACACACCATAGGAACAAAAGAACGAATCAATCTTACCTATGTGTGATGTACTTTGGGAACACATATATTACCTTGATTGTAAAAGCGTTTTGATTTGATTGTGATGTACCATTGTCACACCACCTTTACCTCGTCCCTCACATACTCCTCACTCCCTTTCCCCTTCTCACTGAGAGCACCAATTTTGTAATGATTTTACAATTACATTGAGATCATGTTGATGGTTTCTAAATAATTATATGCAGTAACAAGTATAATGAAAACTGCTTAACATGGAATAAATACAATTTACTTTTGAATACTGCATACGTTACTCTTGATAAGTCAAGTTTACCCTCAGTGAAATACAATTGTGGTGATTGTTGATATGTATTAAGATGAAATAATTTCAAAGTATATTCGACCAACTCGGACCACCCCTCTTTGTACTCCCTTTCACATACAGGCATTTTTTTTTAAATTTTCTTTTTATTGATTTGCTTTGGCAGTGGAATATTGTGAAGTACACATACAGAAATAAGATAATTCATGATAATAAAAAAGGCAGATAAACCACTGTTTCGAAGTATTATTACAGAAACAAGAAAGCAGAGAAAAGAAAAAAAGAGAAAAAAAAAACGAATTACATTGAATACAGCTCATCATTATAGAGACGAAGAGAAACAAAAAAAAGAAAGCCAGTTCATTTACTTTTTTTAAGTCATAATAGACCGGTTAGATCCAGTTACAGATGGGTGACCATCATTTTTCGCCGAACTTCCTCTTCCGTCGGCCCTTAAGTCTGTATACCGCACTTTCAAACTGATAGACACTAAGTAGCTTTGATTGCCAATAATGGAAAGCTGGGGGATCCACATCGAGCCAGCGGGAGGTTATGCAATATCTATATACTGACATGGCTATGAATAAAAAGCCTTCTTCTTCAACCGTTCTGATACCAATTTGGTCAGTCTGAATACCCAGTAATATTAATTCTGGTAGCAATACTGGAGAAAACTCTAAAATGCTATCTAAAAAATGTTCTACTTCTTGTATAAATTGAATCAGTTTTGGGCATTGCACACACATGTGGATGGAGTAGGCAGCTATGAGCCCACAATAACTACAACTAGTGCCCCCCTTAGCTTTCCATTGTGCCAGTTTAATCGGTGTATAGTATAAATCGAAAATGGCCATGAAGTGCTGGCTTTTAAAAGACCCATTGAATAACACCATACTAGCCATTTCTAGGCATCTGGATATATCGACTTTTTCTATTCCTACCTTCGCTTGCCATTTGTCAGCATGTATCTCGAGGTCATCTTTAATTCTGTTTAGCATTAGTTGGTATATCAAGCGAATTCTATCTTGCCTAATACAGCTTTCTAGCACATCTATTTTATTCATATAATTAGTATTAACTAAGTTTTTAGACTCTATAAAACTTCGGATTTGGAGATATTTGAAGAAATCTCTCCTTGTTAGACTATGATTGACCTGCAGATACGAATATGATACCATTTGCCCTTCCTGACGGGGTCCCTAAAAATTTCGGGAAGCGAGGGATTTTTCAAGAATGGTGTATAAAAGTTTAACTTCATATTGAAACAAAACTTTTTATTAAATTGTTTCCAAATTTGAAATGCTGCGATCAGAACCTTATTATTTATTATTTATTCTTTTTTATCAAACAACATTGGTCCCCAACATTGAGAAATTTCAGCAAAAAATAAAATATAGACGGAGTCAATCTATATTTTTAGAAAGGCATGTCCAGCCGGACAGTGGTCTTTCAGAGTTTTTACTCAGAATTCATGTATTCAAATCACATAACAATACCTTCCAACAATCAACCAGTGTGGACCACAAGCCTGTGTCCAGTACCAACAGAGCAGGTACAAAGGGTTGATATAGACAGCAAAGAAGGGCTTTGTAAGGCGAAATCAGGTTACTCTATTAACAATACAAATGTACAGAGTATTTCAACCATGCACTTGGCATCCAATAGTAATCAAAATACGGTTTCAGTGCATACAAAGTCGACGGCGTTTCGGACCCCTAGTAAATCTCAGGGTCCATCATCAGGACAGATACAATGAAAAGCCTTAAGGCAATTAAGCCTCTAAATGCCTAAAGGGGGGAGAGAAGAAATTTTCACATTAAGTACAGGAATAGCGTTAACAAAGTAAAGAGCTTGATAGGGAACCAGTGACTTCAGTGTGACCAGTAAGCGCAGCACTAGTCAATCCTATCACGTGACCTACGGTGGTTGGTGCATGAATACTCTAAAATCAGGACCTAGTGAACAGCCATGATGCTGTGAGGAGGGCGGAGGTTAAGTCAGCACGATAGTGAAAGTTGTGAGGCAACACGAAAGTGAATGTGCCCAGTGAAGCGGACAAATGCGGTCGAGCCCGTCGTGACTCAAAGGGGGGAATATACCGTAATAAGTGAGTGACAGATGGTCTAAAACGGATTACGTGATGTTATCCGTGGTGGTTGGTAAAGTGTCGGCGGCGGGAGTAAGATTGGCACACAAGCTTACCGGAGCGCCTCATGGTGTAGAGGCTTGTCCCTCGGTAACGGAATAAATAAACGTTCACCCTGGACCGGCGAGGGAAGAGAATGAAAGCATTAACGCGGTCAGCGTATAGGGATTGGAAACAGTTAACGCGGCCAGCGTGTGGGTGTATAACTTACCCCAATCGGGTGGCGGGAGCCGCGGAATAAAATGGAATCCGTCGGCAGCCAGGAACCTGGGAATAAGGAGGGAATTACTAAAGTGCATCAAAAAACGATCAGCACGGTGGCGAGGGAGATGGGGATCCGCTTACCGGGTTAGTCGGTTGAAGGTTCAATTTCCTGGCGTGCTCAGAGCAGAATAGCTCAGCCGGCAATATAATAGATTCTGATTGGTCCAAGGGGAGGGCATAAAAATAGATGACGGACTCCCATAGGCGCCATCTTGAGGCAGTGCGGGAGTGATGGTGTAAGTGGTGCCGTGAAGGGACAGTGACATGCTTGAAAAGCATATTAATAGTGAGGTTAAAATACCTATTTACAGCAGAATTCAAACAGCCCGAGTTCTAAACAAGTGACAAACTTGACAGAAAGCATATAGACAGTGCAGTTAAAATGCATATTTACAACAGAATACATGTCTGACTGCAGGGAGCACCTAGTTCTAAATAAGAGCAGTCCATTCATCTTGAAGGTTGAGTCCAGAGTTAAGACTATCAGTCTTCAAAATCCATTTAAGTTCCTCTCTGTTCAAGAGGCGAGTGAGATCACCGCCCCTGGGTGGAATGATGATTTGTGAGATAACAGTCCAGCGGATATCATTCTCCGAGTGTCCTTTCTCCAAAAAATGTTCAACCAAAGGGGCGTTGGGTGTTTTACACCTGATGCGGCTACGATGTTGAGAGATCCTCAGCTTGACCTTCTGCTTAGTTTGGCCCACGTATATCAGGTTACAAGGGCAGAAAATGGCATACACAATGTTCTGACTATTACAGTTGGTAAATGTTTTATGTGCACTTCTTACATTGTTAAACACAAATTCCTTGCCATCAATAGAAAAATCACACACAACGCACGAACCACACCGAGAGTGCCCAAGGAGTGGGGGTAATTGCCAGTGATCACTAAGAGTTACATTTCTAGTAGATGGTAATGCTGCCCTCACCAATTGGTCCTTAAGATTTTTATTCTTCTTAAAGGCAAACAGGGGGGTGTCCCAATTCAGTACCCCTGAGTTTAAAATGTGCCAGTTCTTTTTTACACATTGTTTAACCTGGTTGGAAACTGGGGAGTAGGTAGTAACACATACCAATTTTTCAGTTGGTTGCTTGGGTTTAGGCTCAAGGAGGGTTTCGCGTGGACAGTACCAGGCTCTTTTCATAGAGTTCTTTATTAGGCGACCATGGGTACCCCCTGAACTGGAGTTTCCCTGATAGTATGTTGGCCTCACAGAAATAATCTTCCTTTTTATAGCAATTCCTTCTCAGTCTCAAGAACTGAGAGTATGGTAAACTGTCCCTCAGGGCCCTGGGGTGACAACTGTCATAACGTAGCAATGTGTTCCTCTCCGTAGACTTGCGGAAAAGGGAAGTGTACAAAATGCCCTCTTGGTGTTGAATATTTAGGTCAAGAAAGGAGATACTATTTTTGTTGTGAGTAATAGTAAAGGTAAGTCCATTGCAATTGTGGTTCAGCCAGTGCAAAAGACCATCGAGTTCAGAGATAGTACCACCCCAGATTAAAAAGATATCGTCTATATATCTCTTCCATTTCTTCAATCCCTGGTGAAAGGGGTTTGTGGGGGACAGGATGGTATTTGTCTCCAGCCAGTCCATGTACAGAATCGCTAGGGTGGGGGCAAAAACAGCCCCCATAGATGTACCCCGTACTTGCTGGTAATACTGTGAGTCGTACATAAAGAAATTCCGTGTTAAACAGATTTCTAAGAGTTGGATGATAAAAATAGTTGGAACTCTGTGGGGGCTCGGTCTAGTGTTAAGAATGCCCTGCATTACCAACAAGGAATCTCTCTGGGGTATGTTCGTGTACAAAGACTCTACGTCTAATGTACAAAGGGTTTCAATTTTAGGGTCAAATGAATGATTTTCTATGATGTTTATCATGTGCATACTATCTCTAATATAACACTGGGTTGTTGGTACAAAGTCCCTTAGAAAATGGTTGACGTAAAGGCCTAATGGTTCTAAAACTGAGCCACAGCCAGACACTATAGGCCTACCCGGGGGTTTGTCTAATCTTTTGTGGATCTTCGGTAGAGTGTAGATCACTGGTATCCTAGGGTTGGTGGTGTTAAGGAAGTTATATTCATGTTGGCTAATGATGCCTTTAGTCATCGCGTCTGTTGTAACATGTCTGATCAGAGTCTGCAGTTCCTTTGTAGGATTACAAGGTAACCTACAATAATGATCGGTATTGGACACCTGACGTAGTAGTTCTTCTTTGTAATTATCAATATCCTGTAAGACAATACCCCCACCCTTATCAGCAGGTTTAATTATTAGCAGATTGTTGTTTTTTCAAGGTAGAAATGGCCTTCTTTTCTTCAATCGGAATGTTAAATGGTATAAAGAGATGGGATTTTTCTAACTCAGAAATCTCTTTTAGGATAACCTTTTCAAACGTAACAATCTCTCTCGGTATCATGTTAGTTGTCGGGGAAAACGTGGAGGGTGGCCTGAAAGGTGTTACAGTAATCTTAGGTTCAGACGGGTTGAGTTCAAAATAAGAACGTAGTCTTAACTTACGAAAAAAGGCCATCAATTCAGATTGTAGATCCAAAAAATTAGGGTATGTTGCAGGGACAAATGACAATCCTCTCTGGAGGAGTGATGACTCATGGTCAGTAAGTGAGTGGTTAGAGATGTTAAAAATCGGTATAGGGTTGAGAGCACAATCAATAGTTACCATTGGTAAAATTTGTGCCTCGTCTGGCGTTCCCCAGGGGGATTGTGCCATCTCTGTTGTTGCTTTACCCTGCCTTTCTTTTGGGGTTCTGAATTGCCTCTGGATAAAAAATGAGGAGGGTTACGTTGCTGGCCACTAGCTCCTTCTCCTGGATCCGAACTGTCAGAGGATTCAGCTGACGAGTCCGTAAAACCGACCACTGTGTTCCTTTTATTAAAGCGACCCCAGGGTCTAGGGGTCTGCTGGTGTGGGTTGAAGTTACGGTTAAGATAAAAATCTTTCTGTAAATACGGATAGGTACGTTCCAAGGAAAAGAATTTGATGTCCTTCTTTACCTTATTGGATTTCTTATTTTGTTCTATCCGGTGAAACTCTGCAACCGTTTTGTCAATTTTCTCTAATAGGGACTTTGTATCAACAATGGTTTTGTCGTCTACGATTTGTTTTTCCAGATCCTTGATAATTTCATCAAGTTTTTTCAGTTCCTCAATAGCAGTATCAATCCCAAGCACTAGCCAGTGGCGGGAGCAGGTAGTCCCAATGCCGCTGAACCCTGTGATATACTTGGGGTTGTCAGTGAACACACTAGGAATATTTCTCACTTGTAAGCCAAGGGGAATGGTATTGGACTTCAGGTACTGTGTCAGCATGAGCATCATTAATTCTAATCGGGCATGTTTTTTCTTGTATTTCTCCAAATCATCTGGTAAACTAGTATTACCTGTCGGGGATGGTGCGTCTGGAGTATCAAACAAGGAGGGACCTGCGCAGATTTTGTTTATATACTCAAGGGAGTATAAAGGTGCTGAGTCAGACATAACACAAGGAAAAGGGAAGGTACACCACTGTAGGTACCGGGAAGCAAGGGCCACTTAGGAGAAGTGGAGGGAAAGGGAAGAAACCCTTGCAATCAATCGATTGCGCAAAGTTAATTCAACAACAACAAGGGACCCCAAAATAAGTCAGCAGGGACCTCGGGGAGCATACTTTTTATCAAACAATATTGGTCCCCAACATTGAGAAATTTCAGCAAAAAATAAATTATAGACGGAGTCAATCTATATTTTTAGAAAGGCATGTCCAGCCGGACAGTGGTCTTTCAGAGTTTTTACTCAGAATTCATGTATTCAAATCACATAACAATACCTTCCAACAATCAACCAGTGTGGACCACAAGCCTGTGTCCAGTACCAACAGAGCAGGTACAAAGGGTTGATATAGACAGCAAAGAAGGGCTTTGTAAGGCAAAATCAGGTTACTCTATTAACAATACAAATGTACAGAGTATTTCAACCATGCACTTGGCATCCAATAGTAATCAAAATACGGTTTCAGTGCATACAAAGTCGACGGCGTTTCGGACCCCTAGTAAATCTCAGGGTCCATCATCAGGACAGATACAATGAAAAGCCTTAAAGCAAATAAGCCTCTAAATGCCTAAAGGGGGGAGAGAAGAAATTTTCACATTAAGTACAGGAATAGCGTTAACAAAGTAAAGAGCTTGATAGGGAACCAGTGACTTCAGTGTGACCAGTAAGCGCATTACTAGTCAATCCTATCACGTGACCTACGGTGGTTGGTGCATGAATACTCTAAAATCAGGACCTAGTGAACAGCCATGATGCTGTGAGGAGGGCGGAGGTTAAGTCAGCACGATAGTGAAAGTTGTGAGGCAACACGAAAGTGAATGTGCCCAGTGAAGCGGACAAATGCGGTCGAGCCCGTCGTGACTCAAAGGGGGGAATATACCGTAATAAGTGGATCAGAACCTTAAACTTTGTTTTTTTGTAATAGCTTGGTTCTATGAGCCTAAGTAAACACTGTCGGGCCTCTGCTCCTAGCAGCATCTCATAAATAGACGGCGCCATTGCTTCCTCCAAACAAAAATCTGGAAAAATCATCATACCCATAGCTTTTAAAAAGATTGCCCAGTAATATTATCTGAGGTTCGGAACCCTAAGTCCTCCTTTTAATTTGGATAAGGTGCACCATTTTAAAGATCTTCTAACTCTCCGATAGCCCCATATAAACCTAGAAACAGTTCTGTCTAATTTATTTAAAAAAACAGAAGAAAACAATAATGGTATAGTACGAAATAAGTACAGAAATTTGGGAAATATAACCATTTTTACTGCATTTGTACGGCCATATAATGATAAATGTAAATTATCGAGCCTCTCAAGTGTCCTACTAACGGAGGATAGTATCAAATCTGTATTCAGTCCAACAATATCTTCAACTTTAGAAGAGATTGTCACACCAAGATATGAAACTGTAGAGAAAAATACTAAATCATCCGGCTTACCTATAGCCGAGTGTATAAGCTGGGTCTTCGAAATATTTAATTTGTATCCGGAGAGTTCCCCATATTCTTGGCCAAGTTCTATTATTTTAGGTAAAGCTGATGCTATATCTGTTGTGACAACTGCCACATCGTCGGCGTATGCAAGAACTTTAGGGCAACATGTTGTAGCATAACTGGAGTAATCCTGGTTTCCATTATTAATCTGACTAGATACGGCTCGATGTAGAGAGCGAACAACAAGGGGGAGCAGGGCCATCCCTGCCTTGTCCCCCTTTTGATCAAAAAAGGATCAGATGTGGTAGTAGCAATACGTATAGCAGCTTTTGGGTTATTGTATAACGCATGGACTGCTTGAATATATTTTTTAGGAAACCTTTTCCAAGCTAAGACAGACCACAGGAATCCCCAGTCGACCCTGTCAAAAGCTTTTTCAGCGTCTAACAGTATGACGCCGACTGGTTATCCTGTGGCCTGGGCCCAGTCGAATAAAGTTATAATGCGTCTGACATGGTCAGTAGTATCCCTCTTTTTTATAAAACCATGCTGGATTTTGGATACTATCGTTGGCATCATATCATTCAGTCCATTTGCTAGTATTTTTGAGAAAACTTTGCTATCTGATGTAATTAAAGAAATCGGCCTATAGGATCCCATTTCCTTGCTATCCTTCCCCTTTTTTTTAAATATCACTTTAGTAGCCAGAGACCAAGAGATAGGTGGGTGTCCTTGAAAGGCTTGTTGAACTATCTTGAGCAGATGGGGTTTAAGTGTGTTTCGAAAAGCCCGATAGAATTCCAGGGGAATCATATCCGGCCCCATTGCTTTGCCTGGCGCTAAGCTCAGAATAGCCATTTTAATTTTGTCCCAGGAAATCGGAGCACTTAAAGACATTATATCCGCCTCCGTAATCGGAAGATTATCAATATTCCTCAGGCAATCCTGTGGTGCCCTATCTTAGATGCCATCATCATCCATTTTATTATATAATGATTTGTAGAAATCGCTAAATGCCTTTAATATCCCTGTGTGACTTCTTTGGGTTACACCGGCAGGGTCAACAATATTTGTCATATCATTCATGACTGCTTTTTGTCGTAGCCTCTGTGCTAAAATTTTGCCTGTCTGGTTGTTTAATTCATAACATTCTGCCTCATGTTGTTTATACTTGACGGCAACTTGATCGGCTAGATGTGTATATAGGGCAGCCCGTTCAATAGTTAAAAGATGCTGTGCATCCTCGACTCCATGACCCCTACTGATAGCAATAGCTAATTTCAACTATGCCCCCCTGACTCGATCGGATTTGTTTTTAAATTCTTCCTGTGTTTTTCTTCGATGGAAATTAAAAACATTTATAGTTTCCCCTCTGATAACGGATTTAAATGTGTCCCATACTATCTGGGTTGAGGCCGTCCCTTCATTACGTAAAAAAAAATCCTGAATAATTTTAGCCATGTGTAACAGATATTGATCATTTAAGAGTAGAGTCCTCTGGAACGACCATAGTTTATTTAAGTTGGAACTCTGGGAAGGTAATAGTAATTCTAATATGAGAGGATTGTGATCAGAGACTAATTGAGGCATAATATCAATATTTGACCTTTCCAGGAAGAAAGAAGATATAAAAAAATAATCTAATCTAACAAATTTTTGGTGTGGTGATGAAAAAAAAGTGTATCCGGGGTCAGTGGGAAAAAAATTATTCCATGCATCAGACAGCCCATTCCCAACCGCTAAAACTCTTAAAGCTCTACAAGTCCTGATCTTCCGGCCAGTCTACCTCCCTTGAACGCAGATATTACAATCAGACACAATATTTATATTCAAGTCACCACAGAGAATAAGCGGTTGGCTCCAAGTAGCGAGTTCCAAATTAACAATATTGAATACCTCACTATCATCCAGATTCAGACAATATAAACAGCACATTGTAAATGTATTGCCTTCTATAATCATTTCTGCGAGCCCCCATCTCCCCCACTTGTCGGCTGATGTTAAGACACATTTCCCGACCTCTTTCCTCATAAAAATAGCGATCCCTCTTTTAATACCAGTCTGCTTAGAGCAAACTAAAAGGTCGAGACCCAGCCTATTCAATATATTTCTTTTGTCCCAAGAAATATGTGTCTCCTGTAAACACAATACATCAATGCGTGCCAACTGAATTTGTCTAGACAAAATCCCTATCTTTTTAGGGTCATTGAGGCCGTTAATATTTAACGTACAAATTTTAATCTTCTTATCCATCATACCCAAAAATTATTATCAGACTTAACATCATTAGTCTTCCTCTGCAAGAATTTATACCAATAGTGTCTTTTTTCTTGACTATCTGCACCTTAACAACTACCACTGCCTTACACCCCCACCACCCCCGTGACCACCATTCCCCCACCCCGCAACCAACCCCCCTCCCCCTCCCCAACCTATGAGGCTCAGGGACAGTCAGTTCCTGTTAAGTATGGTGTGCCGTGTCCCCCCACCCACGAGTACCCCTGGGGAAAGAAAAGAAAAAGATAAACGATATTACGATCAAAGAACATCCCAATGTGTACATATAACATAGATGTGATATACATCTGATATGCGTATAGCATAGATCATATAACATAATTCAGCTCAACCGATATTCACATCCTAATAGTAATACCAAATCAAAATTTAGTAATTAGACTACGAACTAAACTGCTTAATTAATAGTTGATCAGAACCTTGTTTGTTTACACATCATAGAGAATCTAGGTATTCCTTGGCTTTAATTTCCGAAAGGAAAAATGTAATCTGCCCTTGGATTACTATTTTTAATTTAGCTGGGTTTTGGAGAAAAACAGTAGCCCCTTCTTTTGGAATTCTAAAATTAACTGCCTTAAATGCCAGCGCTGGGAGACTGTGGCCTGGCAAAAATCGGATTGTACGAAAAATGCGCAGTTCTTGGCCGTGGCTTTTTTATCAGGACGGGATAGACTATAAATTTCTTCCCTGGCGAGAAAGGTATTAAAGCAAACTAGTATAGCCCTAGGATATTCTCCTCGCCCTGCCTAGGCTTTTTTGCATTGAACGGAAATCTGTGCGCTCTCTGCACTTCTTTTGACCAATCCCAAGATGTGAGGTCAGGGAAGGCTTCAGTCAAAATTTCGATGATAAATCTTTTAACATCTGCCCCTTCCTTTTTCTCAGGTATCCCAAGAAAGCGCAAATTGTTCCTTCGTACCTGGTTTTCCAGCCCTGACAGTTTATATGAGATATCCTCTTTATATGCTTTAACACTCTCAAGTTCATGCTTTTGTGCCATAGTCTCTTCCTCAAGTGCCAGAATTCTAGCCTCAGCCTCAGATACTCTGCTCGCCATTTCAGTACAAAGTTTAATATCTCGTCGCACGGCATTTTTAACTTTAGAGCATGTCACCTGAGTGCGTTGTTTTTCTAGCTTACTTTCGGCACGATGACTCATCATGGTTTGGTAGATGGTGGTAAGGTTTATCTCTTGAGGGCTCATAGGAATATTCTCTTTTCCAGAACCTTCTTCAGTTATTACTTCGCCTTGATCAATTGATTCCAATGATGCAGAAGCACCTATTTCGGGTACTGGGCATATCTCAGCACAATCGTCATTAACCCTACCGACCATACGTTGTGAGCCCTTTTTTTTTCGTCTTCTGACAGTAGAAGCATTCGAATGTGGCGATATTGCATTAAGTCTTGATTCCTCAGACTCTACTTCAACAGAACTATTTTCTTCGCTATAGTCTGCCCAGTCTTTACTGTGGTTCATGGCCTCATCTGAAGAGGGGTCAGACAAGGAAAAGAAGTTCTCTATTGCCTCTACTGCTTCTTGTGGTACATAGTTCCCCAATTCTGCTGGTGTTATTGAAACATCAGTCAGCTCAAGCACTCTTACATTGCCTAGTGTCGCACCGGCAAAAGAATCCGGCATAGCACCACCCTGTAGTTCTGTAGGGGCTCCATTTCCCATAATGCTACAGTCCCCTGAAGCTCCTAAGGCTGAGTCCATTATACTTAGCCGCGCTAGGCCCCCGTTGATGGTATTGTCGTTAATAATCTGAGCCACCTCATCAATATTCTGCCCAGTTCTGCCAGTTCTATCGATTTATTCATGTTGCTCACCTTACGGTTCCTGGCAGTTTGTTTTTCGAAGAGCGCTGGTACAGCTATAGCTCTCCCTTTCATTGAGGCGTGTGTATCCGTGTCAGCATTAGTGCTTGCCGGTGTTTTCTTCCCGCCCGCCGACACCATGGGCCAGATGTAGGTAATTTCCATTTACCGAATGGAAAATACCGACTCATACCGAATCGGTATTCCTCAATCGGTAAATGGTATGTAGCTAAAAAGTCGGTAAAAGTTACCGACTCGGTATGACTCGTTAAGCCAAATCGGTAATTACCGATTCGGAATTGACCGAGTCGGTAAAATCCGAGTCTGTGAAACCCAAGCAATCCTATGGGCCACATTGCCCATAGGAATGAATGGGATTCACCGATTCGGAAAATCCCGATTCGGATTTCTCCGATTTGGTAATTACCGATTTGGGAGTTTGAAACACGCCATGTGAGCCTGTCAACCAATCAGGGAGAGCCTACACACTCCACAGCCAAGGCCCTGTGAATCCAACCAATGAGAGAGAGGCACCCCACCCCAGTACCTGGGAGTGGCCACACCCATGCAGGTGGAAACCAACTGAACAAACAAATCTGCAGAGGAGAGAGGAGCAGAGCATCCACAGGCAAGCAGACTGACAGAATGGAGGCACAGGAAGTACAGAAGGATGCTGCTGAGAGGAAAAGGAAGTTTAAGTTCAGCCCAGGGGAACTACAGGTGGCTGTGGAAGAAATTGTCAGCCACTACAGCCAAATATTTGGGAGGCAGTTTCTGCATGTTGCAGAGACTGTGAAGAGGAACATATGGCTAGCAATTCAGGGCAAAGTGAATGCCATAGGAGTCACCCACTGGGACATTGAGGACATCAAAAAGTGGTGGTATGACCTGCGTATAGTGACCAAGAAGAAGATTGCAGGACAGAGAAAGGATGCAGGTTTGACTGGAGGTGGCAGGGGAAAAGCCCCAAAACTTACACCAATTGAGGAGCAAGTTGCATCCACCATGGACTCAGAATGCATCCATGGGATTGGAGACCTGGACAGCACAGCGAAAGCAGCCAGGAAACAAGGTAAGAGGCATGTACCCCCATGCACCCCCAGCTATCCCAACCCTGCACCCCACTGTGTACACACATGACACAGCAGGAGAGGTCACAATTTCTTGCTGCAATATATCATGGTAGACGTAGTCATGTACACAGATGCAAAGTACACCACACATGACTCAGCAAGGCATGCCACACACATCCCCAAACAAGCAATGTGGAGTGTGCAAATGTGTGCAGACCATTTAATTAAGAAACACACACAGACAAACTACAGCATTGACACTATGTCAATTTCATTCTGCACTGCCGAGGGAGGAGAGGGCAGCACCATCTAAAAGAGGGGAGAAAGAAAAAAGGAAAAGTCGTCACAGCGCAGGAGAAGGTGGAGACGACCCTACCCAGGACCCCTCATCACCAGACCTACCCACTACACCGATCCCAATGTCTCCTCTGTTGTTTGGGTCTCCTGACCTCACAAACACGCCCATGCCGGGAGGGGAAGGTAGCCAGGTGGAGCCCCCACAGAGGATTCTGCAGATCTCTGATTCAGAGGATGAGGAAGATGTCCCCCAGAAGAGTGCGCCCGTGCCTGACAGGCCAAGACCAACTATGTCTGCAGGCTCAGCGCGCACTACTGTTCTTGGCAGGAGTGCACGTGATGGTGGGGAGGGCTAGGATGGGGAGAGCGTGTTCTGTGGGCTGGAGGGCACGATGGTGAAGGTGCAACGCCAGCAGGCCAAATCACTGCAAGCCATGGAGCGGCAGGTGCACGTTTTGAGCGCAACAATGTCCAACATGGACAAGGGCATAACCCAAATGGCTACTAGCTTGGACCTGATAGCACAGAGGATCTCTGACATTTCTACCTACATGGGGGTCCTCTCCAACAAGCTTGACAGGGAACATCTCCAGCGTGCCAGGGAACGGCAGTACATGCGCCAACAGACCAAGGCCATGAACAGGTTCGCTGCCAACACAGCTCTCCTCTGCAGACGCTCCATCTCAATGCAGGAAGCAATAGAGCACTGCTGCACTGACTTAACCTGGGGCATGGGTAGAGTGACCTCAGCAATGGAGCAGATGTTGACCTCATACCTAGGCAATGCTGGTGACACAGGTGTGGAGGAGACTGAGGGGTCAACCAGCAGGAGTGGCTCCAGTACACCTGTCCAGGAGGTGCGCAGGAGCGGCAGGCACAGCCAGGCAGAGTCAGGCACCAGCAGGGGACCTGAAGGACAGGCACCTAAATCCCTCAATGTGGTGCGAGGACGCAAGCACTGAAGTATGCAGGGGACTGACTCTACTGCACACAGTGACAGC
The DNA here is from genome assembly GCF_964263255.1 of Lissotriton vulgaris. Taxonomy (NCBI): domain Eukaryota; kingdom Metazoa; phylum Chordata; class Amphibia; order Caudata; family Salamandridae; genus Lissotriton; species Lissotriton vulgaris. Next base: position 508,076,753 of record NC_141694.1, read on the forward strand.
AATTGAGTATGTGCAGCCAGTGACATTGACGTACAGTCATGTGAATATCATGAAGTAGTGCAGAATAAACTACTCATGTCTGGAAGTATACCTGTGTGTGTGTCATACTTTACCTAGAAATAGCGTTGTGTAATTTCTGTCCGTCTCAATCTGCCATCTACTGCGGCTGGCCCTGTTGCCTGGGGCTCTGCATGTTCTTGGTCCTCATCTATGTTTTCATGATGTGTCAACTCCACCTCTGTTCCTTCCTTGGTAGCAAGATTGTGCAATATGGCACAGGTCACTATAATTTTGCAACACAGGAGGGGGGTGTACTGTCGCGCACCTCCACTTTTGTAGAGGCAACGGAACCTGCTCTTCAGGAGTCCAAAGGTTCTCTCCACAACATTGCGGGTGGACCTGTGTGCCACATTGTATCGCCTTTCTGCTCTGTTGGTTGTGTTCAGGTACGGTGTCAGCACAAAGGAACGCAGGGCGTATGCACTGTCACCTGGGAGAGAACGAGAGGTACATGAGTTTCATACACATTCCACATGGAGCTGAGATACATTTCAGGGTGTGTGCTACATATTTACCTAGCAGATAACCATCTCCAAAATCGCCATTCTGTAGCCGTGTGTATATTCCACTGTTCTGGAATATGTACGAGTCGTGAATACCGAATCGGTAAATATGAACTCGGAGAATTCCGAGTCAGTATTTTTCCGATTGATATTTACCGAATCGGTATTTTTTTGACACCTACATCTCTTTCTCGCTATACCGCTTGGTAACGGCCGATTTTACCGATTTTGGGCCGTTACCGACAGGTATTTGCCAACCTACATCTGGCCCCAAGTCTGCACCATTATCTCCCGCAGCTCCTACAGCAGCTACCGCGTCTTTTGAGGAGATGCTCCTTGTCACAGTTTGAGCTCCTTGTGCGGCATTTTCTTTTTTCGGTTCCCTCTGCGGCCACGGACCATGTAGCTTCGGGGACCAGGTACTAGCACAGGGAAACGCCACAGCGGGGCGCATCGCCTAGATAGAAACAGACCGGCAAGCATCCATGAACCGCGGATCACAGGAGCAGGTATGCAGGTATGCAGGTGTGTAGGCTTCCAGCTGGATTGAATGAAACAGAGAGTCGCCCAAAAGTCAGTTAAACGCCAAAACTTTGCGGCTACATTCGAGTACCGCAAAAGCTGAAATTAGAGCTGAAATGCTTCCGAAAAGCAACAGTCATCCAGCTAAATGTGGAGCATTTTCTCCCCTAGGTGTCCGGAGCAGGGAGTGAGCTGTTCACATAGCCTTCACCACGGCAGCCATCTTGCCTCTGTAAAAAAGACATACAGGCATTTGGATACATATTACATGTTACTTTCCCAATGGCAGCAAGTTTACTTAAAAGGTTTACTTTCCTTATTACAAGGGAAGTGATAGTAATGATGGTTTCCTTCACCCGTGAATTCAATGTTTTTTTATGTTTAAGCTCCACTGCTAGTGGGTCTTTAGCCAAGCCTCTTGCACAAAGGAATTTTGCATACATTTAAACTTTGCAATTCCCTTAATCCTATATCTATTACCAGCAGGCTGATATTCAGAGGAGATAGAGAGGACTAAGGACCACATGAATGACCATTTCCTATTGCAACTCGCTATTTGTGCTACTTGCAATTTGCAAGTTGCAAAAGGAAATGTACTAATGTGTCTAAGACATATTTTGCAATTTCCAATGGGGTTGCAAATGAACCGCCTCATCGATATTCATAAGGCAGGTAGCATTGTGTGACCCTTTGGGAAAAGACAATAACACATGGATGGTGGCCTGCAGGGGACAGCAGACCCCTTTGTCTGTATTTGCATTTTAAATAAAGCAGCTAGCCAGAAACCGGTCCTAGAATGCTTGATTCAGGTCCAGGGAAGACATGGCTTGACAGTTCGGTCTGGACTGTTCCCATGATACACAGGGTCAAGACTGATTTGCATATGGCCATGTCTGAACTAGGGTGGCTTGGTGAGCAAAATAACGATGGATTAAACCCAGATCTGTGACTAAGGGTGAATGCTTTGCCATTGTGCAACATTCCATCCGTCATCTTGTGTGTTTTGCCTTAAAAAAAATGCAGCCTGATTTCCTTAAAGGGAAACGGGATGTTTTTAAAAAACAACAATAAAACATTTCAGTCTGTGTTCATCCTTGCCCCGTGTGGTAGGCACCTCAGGGTGCCTTTCACACGGTGCAAGGATGAACCTGGTGGCACCATGCATGCCCCCTCGGCCCTAAATTGGAGGCCACAGAGGCGAGGGGACCTTGCTAATTGCCCCAATACTGGCTTCTACGACAGGCCTTCCATGGCATTGAAAGCCTGCCGGAGACCGAGTATCGTAATCCCAAGGGCTAAAAGGCTGTTCTTTGGGTTTACGGGTAGGCCTCCGACTGGGTGACAGGCTCCTTGAGCCCGTCGGAAGCCAGCCGGAATGACTGGCAGGTTTAATTTCCAACCGCCACCATTGTATGTGGTCGAAAATTAAACCGAGGTGCAGACGGGAAAGGCCGTGTCACATCGTAATCAACCCCTATATACACACTAACCAATTGAGCAACAGCTTTACTGTAATAAGGGAATGTCCCAAGCCCCCGTTTATGTATATTCTTTCCTTTTTGTAGATTACATAAATGTTTTCAGAGAGCTTTCTAATTTCATAGGCTCTGACAACGAGTTAACGCGATCTCTACTACAGACCTAAAAGAGGCAGTCCTCTATGCACACCCCTTCAAAAACCTGCCTGCCACAATCCCACATTCGTTTTCCCAGCTGTAGGTAAGAAAAGCCTCACGATGTAGATTAGACGAAAGCAATTAGGGTCACAGTACACCTTAGCCTAACATTTGAATTCGTGTACGTGGGATGCGTCTCACTGTGCAGTGAATTCAAATTATTCTCTCCTGCACAGTACTGAAACGCGGCATATTGATATGTTCAACGTCTGATTAATAAAATAAACTTCATTAAAACATTAGTTTATTAATATGTGTAAGTTTCACAACAGACTCCCGTGCCAGACAGTAACAGTTTACTAATTTCACCTGTACAAAGAAACCTTCCAACAAATGTTTGAATGTCATGTTTGCTCGACGAATTACACATAATTTAAATGTGATAAAAGACGATAGGCCTCCTATTTACCTGTTAACAATAGCAGTTGCTTTAGTAACGTTGTGCACATGTTGAAAAGTGCTATTTATCGTTTGCATTTTGACAGCACTGTTTGTCTGGGTTGGTTCTAGGCAACTTGAAAAATTAAACACTTCTTCCATGTTTGTATATTGGTATAGTGAGAGAGAACATGGAAACAAATACGCAGACAACACAGTTTACATAACGAGCATTACGACAACCAAACATCTGGGCACTGAATGGAACGACACGTTTGCTGTAAATACATTACATTTTAAACTCTGGAGCTCTTCTTCGTGCAGACATGTATGCTTTCCACGCTGAGGTTGTTTATAGTGTTTGTTCTTACATACTTTGGACAACACATAAACAAACTGCTCAGTGGTTTGCAAAATGTTTTATTATAACTTTAACTGCAATCATAAGTAAGAAAAAGAAGTACCATTGTGTATGAGCACTCGGCAAATAAAACTCTTTGTTATTGTTTCAGGAATAAAGATGGGATCAGAATGAAAACGGAAGAACCACAAATAGACAGCAATCACAATTCTAGCCATTCGAAAATGATTTAAGATATATCATCATCACAGTATTACATCAATTTCTGTTTCTGTAGCCAACTCAGGACGCGAGTACAGGGTGTAAATTCACTTTTCAGTCCTAGAAGTCATATGTGCAATGTTCACATACTGTTTGTGATAACTGGTCATCTCCAGGCTTCCCAAGCTCTCAACCGGGACAGCTGTGGGTGCAGTTTTAATCGCCTACCCACTATATTTTGAAGACCAAAAAACACCTTTTCACCAAAATGTTTGTGTTTTACCCAGTGCTTAATTTGTCAAACGATAAGTGTCAGGGCCCTTGTCAGGAGGCTACAGGAACTCTCAATTCCCAATGCTAATGCTAGTGCCACCGACAGGGCCAGCACAACATATAAGAAATAACAGTCCTACAAGTTTGACAATTCAGATTCCTCCAATCCCCAAAGCTTAAGGAACAGCTTGGAATCTAGGTATTAGTCATTTGTAATGTATTTTGAATTATTAAGCAACTGCTGTTGTGCTCATCTCTAAATCATACAAACACTGCCATCATGTGGCAGACAGCCGGAAGTGCTGGTGTCGACAAATAAGTGCCTGTGCTGAGCACTGGAAACCATCAGCACAAATCAAGCACTGGTTTTACCACATAGCCAAAGTATATTTTAGCTGTACTCACCCACAAGTATTTAGCTGAAATACCATTTATCAATACATTTAGTTATGTTCTAAAAAAGTAGACCTACAAATTATTTAAACCTTTTAAGTCTTAAATTTGTTTTAACAACCGCTTCATTTGGGTACATTTATGTATCTTGCTAGTCATCGTCCTATAAGTCCCCCTAATCTGCAGTTTTTCATTGTTTATCGTTGCTTTGCACGTCCACAGTACAATTAGATCTCTAGTGGGAAATGGTTGGATATGCTTTTCTCTATTGAAACACAGTAACTTGTGGCATGAAGAAATGGGAGATGTAAAAGAATTGCATTGGGAATTTCGAAATCTTCAGCAGAAAAGACAGCATTGCTTGTGTTCTCCAGAAGTCACTCATCTTGGACATGCCAATCAAGTCTTCAACTTGCCACATAATTAGAACTATATCATAATGTGAATCAGTTAGGCGATGTGGAAAGCAGTCCACCATAAGTAATAATGGTGCTATTCCTGCTACGTCCAGTAAAGGTTTCAATAATTCAAACATGAGCTCCACCCCTGATATCTAAGGCACAAAGCAGACAGGCGTAACTTAAAAAAATGTGTAAAGTATTCTAGAAACACTAAAACAGTTAACTAATCAATAACACAACACAATAAACATCTCACTCAAATATATAAAAATAGAGAATAATGTAATCTACAAAATTACACCAAAATGACAAAAATACAATGAGGGGAAAGCAGAGATATGAATTTGTAATGTTTTAAATAAAACGAGTGCTAAAAAGTATTAAACTCCAACCGTGTCCATCTGTTTGTGTTTGAACAGGTCAAGGGTGTGATTTCAGGCCGGCAGTGAGGGAGCTTGGGTCGGATACAAGAACCAGGTGGAAAAAGTTATCTCCCACCCTCAACAGCCTTCAGTGAAAGCAGGCAGTGGATTGGCACCAAGAGAAGAGGCTTATCATTGCCAGATTCTGGCATTGAGATGGAGCCTCAGTGAAACCGTTGGTTTAGGTGGGAAAAACTCCAGTGGGAGAAGTTAAAGTTTACATGTTCCAGATGTCTTGGGTGTCGATCAGCTCTCTTTTGACTGAGGCGTTGATCAAGAAGGGGGATTTGTAAGCAAAGAGGGCTCTCTGTTGATGGATTCTGACAATGAGAGAAGGATGTTAGTGGGAGTAATGACAAAGTTAGGCCCTTCAGTCAGTCCTCCTATATGATTCACGGAGCGTGTTGTCTCCACCTCTGTCGCTCCGTGAGGCCCCGGTTGATTCACACAACGACCGAAGGCTGAATCATATAGGAGGACTCACATGAGGAGCCTTTTCCTTTTCCTTTTTATTTGTACCTCAAAGCGGGTATGAGACACAGTGGCTGAATGAGGTCTACTAGAACAGTGTGTCCAATTTTTGTGCTGTGGCGAAGTGTCTCGCCCTAAAGAATTTGCCTAAAATGTTTCCTGGCAATGAAACATGTTGGCATTTGGTAATGGTGTGCATGAATAGCAGCCTGTCTAGCTGTTTAATTTGATAGGTTTCACTAAGTGAAGAATAAAGTAGTTGCTATAAGAGTGCACCTATCAATTTTAATCACTTTTTGTCACAATGTGAAGTGTGATTTCTTGTCACTTCACTGCACTTATAATTTCTTTATTTTGGACGCTTTTTTCTGTTGGGCAAACTGACCACTGATGATGAGAAAAATGGGCTTATCTGGTGAGTACCTGCCAGTTACCTTGTTGGTGGTGCGCCCGTGAGGGGTCATTATGCCCTTGCACTTTTTTCACTACAAGTGTGTTGGGAAGTGAATGTAATCTGTATATTATAAACTTCAGTCATTTTTATAGTTCCTCCAGACTGTCATAATGGAAAGGGGCTTTTTATGAAAGGCATTAGAACATGTGGCATACGACCTCTTAGAGAATACAAGAAGAGGAGTGTTTTGTTATGTAGAAAACTACAACACTTTGCACATATTTGGAGAATATATGATTAAGAATTGCCTTAGAGAGCGGGTCATGTTGTTTGGATGATTTTTGAGTGGAGGGCGACCCTGTGTTTCTCTTTTTCCCTCTTTGCTCCTTAATGATTGTATGCATATTCTACATTGAAACATAATGCTGCCTACCTTGCTGGGTATTAAGGCCTACTTAGATGTGACTTATTATTATTTAAAGTAGAGTTTTAAGCCTGTCAAAAGGGGTTATTTTGGCAGGTCGAAATTGCAGTTTTAAAACTGTGCAGAAATGCTACAGCTGTATGCCAGTAGTCATGTTTCCCACTGTCACTCTAGAGGTGGCATAATGGGTGCTGCACTCCATTAGTGACATTTAACTGACAGGCCCAGGGTACACTTTGAATCATATACAAGGCACTATAGATATGTTTGTAGGTCCAATGCCTGCTCTTAAAATATAAAATAAAACTTTTTCTTTTTCTGTTCAGAATGCATCCCATTTTCCTTTAAGGAAAATGGGCTGAATTTAAAAAAAACATTGCTTTATTTAAAAGCAATCACAGACATGGCAGTCTGCTGACCAGAGAAGGCTTGCATCACTGTGATTTGAGTGATTCCCAATGTGTCACAAATTGCTACCTACCTCATGAATTTTAACAAGGTAGGTCTATTTGCGGCCCACTTGTAATTGCTAAATGTTTCCAGCACACATTTGTTCATCACTGTTTGTGATTACCTGAAAGCGAATCACACAAATTTGCTATTAGGTGACTGTAGACACAAAGCTACGTACTTCTGGCCTAAAGTCTTGCAGCATTGTATGGTAGGTCATGTCAGGGTGAGGTACCATGTGTGAGACACTCTTTAAAATAATTCAGTAGGAAGACCACTGTGTCCAGTACATTTTACGGATTATAGGTCAAATAGTGCTGCAGAGACTTCTCCCCCTAAAACATCAGCCTCAAACATCTTTTATATTGATTGCATAATTGAGCCAATGTCAACTCATTTATGAAGTCCGAAAGCTTACCTTCGATAAACTGACAAGTAGATTTGTAGAACCTCTTGAAAATAATTTGCAAACACCTCTGATGCTGAGCGTTACCACTCTGTTATCTTTTACATAGAGAGTCCATCTCTCCTCTAGTTCTTTCCTGACCAACCAGGCCAATAATGTGCATTCTTTGTTCCCCATCTAAATAATTCGTCTCCAGGAGCCCAGAATATGAGCTTCGAGCCTCATCTACGGTTAGTTGCCTAAAATTTCTCCTGTTTTGCATTGCGTAGCATTGTTGAACACCCAGGGCCGATCCTGAGTGTTTGATTTCCAATGTTTATTTTCCAAAATGTAAAAACACGGGTACAAAATGCACAACCAGAATACAAATTGATTTCATGAAATACTGGCATGCATAGTGTACATTTGTGTTTTGTTTTATTTGTACATTAGTTTATTCGAGGAGGAGATTAATCACAGAAACTTACATTTTATTTATTTATTTTATTTAGATTGCATATTCCATAAACTAAATTGTGTCTAGGTTCTGTGATTCATTAGATATGAAAGAAAATATCTTAAAACCTGATTAGCGTAGTCAATAATTTCTTGATCTATTGTGATTTGGTGCATTCTTGAAATTTGTGCTGCAGATAGATTGAAGTATTCACTGAAGGAACCTAAACGCCTGACAGGCTACTTTGACATTCTCATGCCGATAGGTAACCAATGTAATGATTGCATGGCCTGATAGAGTTTGTGTATGTTGTCTTCTCTTTGAATGATAAAGTATCAGCTGTCACAGACTGGGAAACTCAGATCGAACTACTTATTTAGATGACGTGGGTCTTAAAATATAGAGCTTTCCATCCCCGTTCACTCCCACATGTTTTCGCACATTTAGCAAAACATGTTTGAATATCAAATAACGAGGGAGACTGATGATGTGACATTTTTGACTTTCAAAAAGAAGGTCTCAACCTTCACTTCTTTAAGCCTAAAGCCATTGCTGCTCATCTCCTGGGTCACCTCTGCTATGCCAAGTGTTACGACTAAAATGTTGCCAAGCAGACCTTTCACGCACAGAAAAATCTGTGTTGTCAGTGTAAGAGTGGAGGTTCCAACCTCCAGCCCCAATATTTATTGTAGTCCATTTACAAATGGAGTAATTATTTCTGTGATTTAATCACATCTAATCTTGCCTACTAAGTTCTTCTGCAAAGTGAAAAGGCCACCTCAGACCTTGGAGCGGGCCCTTAATCACTTATACATTTTTATCGACATTCACAAAGTATTCAACCAAATGACAGTATCCATTATCTATGTTCCCTTCAGTGGCGGCTCCTCTGCTAAGGCAGAGGAGCATTGCCCCACTCATTTTTGCAGTGTAAAAAAAGGAAAAATAAAATTATAATAACTCAAGGTTATTATTATTTTAGTTTTCCCCTTTGGAGCGTCTTTGTGGGGCAGGGCTGTTCTCAGAGGTGGGGAAGAGAAGTTTGCACTCCTTATGTGAGCACAAGGGCTTGGCTTGACCTCTAGGGAAACTCAAAACAGTCATGCGCACATACCATGTTCTCCATGGAGGCTGCATTACAGCCTGCATGGAGAACATGCCTAGCACTCCATCCCCTAGCTGAGACCCTTGTCACAGCGCTCAGACCAATCACAACTCTGCATTGCAGCATTGTAATTGGCTGCAGGGAGCCTGGGAGCCCTTGTGCTGCCTGCTTCAATCAATCAATCAATCATGACATTTGTATAGCGCGCTACTCACCCGGAAGGGTCTCAAGGCGCTGGGGGAAGGGAAACGTTACAGCACGAATAGCCAGGTCTTGAGTTGCTTCCCGAAGGAAAGATGGTCCTGGGTCAGCCGAAGGTGGATGGGTAGGGAGTTCCATGTCTTGGCTGCCAGGTAGGAGAAGGATCTTCCTCCGGCGGTGGCTCTGCGTGGTATGGCGGCGAGGGCGAGGCTGGTCGATCGTAGCTGGCGGGTGGGCGTGTAGAAGGTCAGGCGGTTGTTGAAGTACTTGGGGCCCAGGTCGTGGAGAGCCTTGTGTGCGTGGGTGAGGAGCCTGAACGTGATCCTCTTGCTGACGGGGAGCCAGTGCAGGTCTCTCAGGTGGCCGGAGATGTGGCTGTTCTGGGGGGTGTCCAGGACGAGTCGTGCGGAGGCGTTCTGGATGCGTTGGAGTCGTTTCTGCAGTTTGGCTGTGGTTCCAGCGTAGAGGGTGTTTCCGTAGTCCAGTCGGCTGGTGACAAGTGCCTGGGTGATGGTCTTCCTGGTCTCGGTGGGGATCCAGCGGAAGATCTTACGGAGCATACGCAGGGTGTTGAAACATGATGAGGAGACTGCGTTGACTTGTCTGGTCATTGAGAGGGAGGAGTCCAGGATGAAGCCCAGGTTGCATGCGTGGTCCGTTGGCTTGGGAGTGGAGCCCAGGGCAGGGGGCCACCAGGAGTCATCCCAGGCGGAGGGCGATGATCCCAGAATGAGGACTTCCGTCTTGTCTGAGTTCAGTTTCAGGCGGATGTTCTTCTTCCACTCGGCGAGGTCTTTCATCCCTTCATGCAGGCTGGTTCTGGCGGTGGCGGGGTCGTTGGTGAGGGAGAGGATCAGCTGGGTGTCGTCGGCGTAGGAGATGATGTTGAGGTTGTGTTTTTGTGCGATGGCTGCGAGGGGGCTCATGTAGACGTTGAAGAGGGTTGGGCTGAGTGATGATCCTTGTGGTATGCCACAGATGACTTTGGTGGCCTTGGATCTGAACGGGGGGAGGCGGACTCTCTGGGTTCTTCCGGCGAGGAACGAGATGATTCACTCCAGTGCCTTCTCGTGGATTCCGATGTTGCTGAGGGGCTGTATTAGGGTGCGGTGGCAGACAGTGTCGAATGCTGCGGAGAGGTCCAGGAGGATGTGGGCTGCTGTTTCCCCGTTGTCGAGCAGGTGTCTGATGTCATCGGTGGCTGCGATCAGGGCGGTCTCGGTCTTGTGGTTGGCTCGGAAACCGGACTGCGAGGGGTCGAGGGATCCGTTCATCTTGAGGAAGGCGGCGAGCTGTCTGTTGGCGGTCTTCTCGATGACTTTGGCAGGAAAAGGAAGGAGCGAGATGAGGCGGAAGTTCTTGAGGTCGGTGGGGTCTACTGTTGGTTTCTTCAGGAGTGCGCTGAGCTCGGCATGCTTCCAGCTCTCTGGGAAGGTGGCGGCGTGGAAGGAGGTGTTGATGATGTCCCACAGATGGGGTGCGATGATTGAGTCAGCCTTGTTGAAGACGTGGTGGGGGCACAGGTCGGTTGGTGATCCGGAGTGGCTGGTGTTCATCGTGCGGGTGGTGTCTTCGGTTTAACCGGGGTCCAGTTGCAGAGGGTGGTTGTAGGGGGTGTTGGTTCGGTGGGTGGGTGCGTGGTTGGTGCGCCGAAGCTGTTGTGTATGTCGGTAATCTTGCAGTGGAAGAACGAGGTGAGAGAGTCGCAGAGGTCTTGTGAGGGGGTGATGTCGTTGTTTCCGGCGCTGGGGTTGGAGAGCTCTTTGACGATGCTGAAGAGTTCCTTGCTGTCATGGGCGTTGTTGTCCAGTCGTTCTTTGAATGCTGTCTTCTTGGTGGTGCGGATCAGCTGGTGGTGCTTGCGTGTGGCGTGCTTGAGGGCGGTCATGTTGTCTGTGGTCTGGTCGTGGCGCCAGGCTTTCTCGAGGGTGCGGCAGTTATTCTTGGAATCCTTGAGTTCGTCGGAAAACCAGGGAGCTTTCTTGCTGCCGGGCCTGTTGGGAGGGTTCTTTTGTGGTGCGAGGTCGTTGGCGCAGGCGGTCAGCCATTGTGTGAAGTTGCTGGCCGCTTCGTCGGGGTCCATGGTGCTGGCGGGAGGGTTCTGGCTGAGGGAGGTGGAGAGCTGCTCGGCGGTGATCTTGCTCCAGCTCCGGTGAGGAACTTGTTGTGGGTGGTGGTGGGTCGTGTTTTGCCTGAAGCTGAAGTGGACGCAGCTGTGATTGGTTCAGTGAAGTCCAGTGGAGTGGCTGAAGGAGATGTGTTTGCTGGAGGAGAAGATGGGGTCGAGCGTGTGGCCGAGGTTGGCGTGGTTGTCCAGCAGGGTGGTGGTGTTACTGTCATTGTTGTTCTCCAGGTGGAAGTTGCGGTCCCCTAGGAGGATGTAGTCAGTGGAGGCGAGTGCGTGGGGGCTGATGAAGTCTGCGATGTCCTCGCTGAATTGTGTGCGTGGTCCCGGGGGTCTGTAGATGAGGGTGCCTCTGAGGGTCGTCTTGGGGTCGGTGTGTATCTGGAAGTGGAGGTGTTCTGCGGCGGGTAGGCTGTCGATGGAGTTGGTCGAGATGCGGATGGTGTTCTTTTGTACGATGGCGATGCCTTTTTCCAGTCTGGTTGACGGGATCCCTCCGGATGATCTTGTACCCGTCCGGGATGGCTGTGGCGATGTCGGGCACTGAGGAGGCGTTCATCCAGGTTTCAGTGAGGAAGGCGACGTCTGGAGATGTTGTGTCGAGCAGGCTCCAGAGTTCCACAGCGTGTTTGTGGACAGAGCGGGTGTTGAGCAGGATGCACTTGAGGTGGTTGCTGCTGGTGGTCGGCTTGGGGTTTGGGGTGCAGGTCCGGAGGCAGTTGAATCGGCAGGTTTGGCAGGTGAAGGGTCCGTGGGTGCGTTTCGGGTGGCTCGGTAGCAGGCGGGGTTTCGGCCGGCGTTGAGTGCGTTGAGGACGGCGGTGTTGTAGGTTCGTCGTGTAGGCTGGCATCTTCGGGGGCCAGGGGTCCTGGCACTGGGCGCGGTCCAGGCGCGGACGGGCGCAGATGGGCTTGCCATTGGTGCACCTTCGGCGCACAATCGGCGTGCCCGCTGCGCGTGTCTGCTGCGCGTACGCATGGGCGTCATAAGTAAGGAGCCGGGAGGGAGGGTCAGCTGGGTGGCGGAAGTGGGGCGGCGGGCAAATGGGCTGGCGGGGGGCGGGGCCGCAGGGAGGCAGCGGCGGGAAGAGTCTGGGGAGGCCGGGCGGCTCAGCAGCAGCTAGGTCGTCCGGAACAGCAGGAAAGCGGCAAAACCAGGAAGCGTGGAGGCTACCTAGAAGGTAGCAGGCAGCAATGGAGCGTGGGGGCGACCTAGCCTGGTCCCAGGCTCAGGCTTCCTGTCTCCCCCAAGAAGCCAGAAAGAGGATGTAGGAGAGGCCTGGCCGGGAGGTAAGTGATTTAAAAAAAATCTAAAACCCCCAAATCACTGCCCACTGCTTCCCCAAGTAGCAGCAACCACTCGTTCCTTTTATCTGTGTGAGAATATAGGGCCAGATGTCAAAAGCATTTTTGCGCTGAATTGGGCTGTTTGCAACCAGAAAAATGTTTTTTTTTTATGTACAAAATGTGATTCAGTAACTTTTTACCATTTCACAATTTGCATTTGCAATTTGGTATTTGGAAGGGGCCTGTTTTGCGTGTCCCTTCCGAATACCAAATCAGTAGGGTTTGTTTCACTGTTTTGTGACCAAATTCTGGTGGCAAAACAGTAACACTTTACCACTATTTTAAAAGTGGTGTTCACCCATCCCAAAATGAAGGGAACTGTTGAAAAAATATTTTTTAAGAGCAGGCATTTAATTTTTAACTTTTTAAACACATCCTCTTTTCTGTTAAGGAAAACGGGTTGCATTAAAAAATAAGTTGCTTTATTTAAAAGCAATCACAGATATGATGGTCTGCTGACCCCAGCAAGCCACCATCTCTGTAATGGCAATTACTAGCACCATTAAACTTTGCTTGAATTTGTAGAAATGGAAGTTATGGAAATCAAGTGTTTAAAATGCTTATTAATTGATTGCTTTGTTATTTTAGGAAAAGTCTTAATGAGAAAATATGGATGAAAATGTGTGATACAATGAGAATTAATAGGAGTAATAAAATTAAGGGGTGTATCTAAATATAATTTGTGCAACTAATAATGATAATGATGGAAACAGACATCTTTAGCTTCCTCATTGTAATGCACCAAAGCAAAGGAATAGTTGGTGCAACAAATTTTTTTTCATGAGGCATAGATGACACTTTCAGCATGATCCTTTATCGCCTTCAGCTTGCGCGAATTTTCGCGCTGTGCTGAAGGTTCTAAATAACGGGCATGGCCGTGACGGAACGGTTCCGTCATAAGCACTGCCCAACCGGCGCTCGTGACGGAACCGTTCCGTCACAAGCATCGAAGGGGTTAAATTACTAGAGACTTATTAAGAATACCTTACACGTATGGACTTTCAAAACTCTAGTAGTAGGTTATATTTAGAGTTGGTTATTTCAATGCAATAACTGTTGATAGAAATTACAATTCTTTCATTGTATGAAATGCTTACTTGAATTTAATTGTGCTTGAACTTGAATATGAACTTATGTAACAATTAAGAAATGTTGACTTATATCACATTAAGTTGCCTTTGTGAGTGAAATCGTGGGAACCCAGATTCTTGGACCAATACATGAAGGGCAACAAAGTGAATAGGCTCTTTGTCAACTAGCCTATGTGTACGGAATGGACAATCGTTTCTCATTACCAACCTGAATAACAATGTGGAACTTACAATTTTGCCCCATGTGATCGGAAGGTGGTCACAAGTTGACCTGACCAAATGAAGTGACAATTGATGTCATAATGGAATGATTTGGAATAGTAAAGGCGACTTCCCTGGTAGAAGGAGCAGTTCCCTGTTCTTCTACAGGCATCCCATACCATTTCTTTTGGAGAGAGAATCACATTGCAGATCCCATTTCCCTTCCCCTTTCTACTGCCAATATTTGCTGATGAGCTTACCTGTTGGACAATTTGGAGCTGTCTGCTGTGACGATCAGACCTAATCTTTTCCAATAATAGCTCCATTCCCCTTGCCCATGGACTTTCCTTTAGCAGACTTTAACCAGACTCTTTTGTCCGTGCGAGAGAACTTTACTGAACTGTCCTCCTACCATTGTTGTGAGAGGAATCCCTTGCCTAGATTCTTTATTTCTGCAATTGATTTATTTTGACAAATGTGTAGTTTTATACTACGTGCTGGAAGACTCATGACTGAACTGCTCAAATTTTTACTTATGTTCATTGATTTTGGATCTTTAATACAATAACCAAAAAATCTAAATTTGTCAGAGTTTTTTTTAATTAATTTCTGTCTTCAAGTTCTTTCAATACAAACTGTACTTAGTAAAATCTGGTTTCTAATCCATAGTAGGGAGAGTCATAGACTGTTTTCAGAACATCAAATTTACTGCTGTTGTTTTGTGTAGCTATAAGGGAGCTACTGGTTTGTATGATTCTTGTATCATTTAACATTTTCAGAAGGTCCGGTCTTCATGTTACCATCCTTAACATTTATAGCATGGTTCTGAGAGTGGTGTATTTAAATGTGATCACTAATCTGTGAGTTGGCTACCAATTAATTGGTCTTCAATGGGTGGCCAATGCGTCAACGCCCCGATTCCTCACTCCTCACTGTGACGATCAAGGTCTATCACAGGACCAATGTCTCTGTGGTGAATTATAGAATTTGATTGATGTGACTGAGGGACACATGTATCATGCATTTACCTGGCCACAAATGGCCCGATTCACAGAATCAGGCCGTTTGCGACCAATAAAATACATTTAGGAATGTATGACTTCCAATTTGCAATTTGGTAACATGTTTCTGAATCGCAATTTGGAATTGCAAATACATACCATTCGCCATTAGGAAGTGGCTTGTCTTTATAATACTGAATCGCAGCAGTATGTAAGAATGTTACCGAATCGCAATTTGGAATTGCAAATACATACCAATTTGGCATTAGGAAGGGATGTGCTTAGGCCATATCTTCCTAATACTGAATCGCAATAGAATGTAAGAATGTTTTGCAACCGAATAGCGGTTGCAAAAAATTCACATTTTGCCACCTTTTTCAAGTAGGTGGTAACCCATTAGCAAATGGAAAGGGGTCCTCACGGGAAGAAATTTTTTAAAGCAATCACGGGCATGGTGGTCAGCTGATTTTAGTGCTTCCTAATGGGTTGCAAACTGTGACCTACCTCATTAAAATTCATGAAATGGGTCACTTTGCGACCCACTAGGAATCCCAAAATGGAACTTATGGAGTTCTATACATTATGAATAACGATTACCTAATTGTGATTTGCAGGACATTGCTGTTTCCAATAAAGATACATGTAGCCCTAAGTGTCTAATATTTGGACCCAGAAAATGTTTTGCTTCAACAGCAGCGAAACCTAGTGGGTCACAAATTGTGACCTACCTCATTAATATGCATGGAGTAGGTCTATTTATGACCATTAACATTCACTAGTGAAACTCAAAAGAGTTTCATACATTAGGAATAGTGATTTCATACTTAAGACTTACAGGAAATCGAAATTAGAAAATCGTGATTCCTAATCTTCGTACATCTGCCCCATAGTGTTTTCCTTTATGAAACAGGGGAGTTAATCTTCCCTCCTTTGCATTCGTTTTCACATCATGACAATTATAAACAGTTTAGTAAAAATTACATGAAGTCATAAAAACATGTAAGGGCATCAATTAGAGGTTGTCTGAAACCACAGTTGCTACCTTCTGCTTGCTCTTTGGTACCCCCACACACTCCCCTTCCTAGGCCTGTTACATTGGAGGGGGGGGGGGGGGGTTAAGGCAGCTGTAGGCAGAGACAGTAAGCAGGTTTCTCTGAACCTTTGAATCATTCTATAGTTTACGTTATTTGCCATTACTCTAGCCCCTCAGTAGCAAATAGGACGCTTTGGGGGACATAAGGGGGGACAATGAGCCAGCCTGGTGATGACACAAGAGGTCAAAGAGTGTGTGATCTGCCTAACAGTCAGAGTGAGTGACATGCCTAACACACAACAAAAAATATGACTTGCAGTCTACTGTACAAAGAAAGATATGCATTTCCCAAAGGCCCTAGCCAATCGCACATAACAATAAATAGTTACATTTCAGAGTATCAATTGCCTTTGTAGGATGATGTTTCTAGTTCTCCGATGCTGGACGCCAGGCTGCAGGGACAAGGTGATCAATTATAAACTGTACAGTTGAGAAAGTGTACTCACGGAATCAAATGATAAATTCCTGTGTTACTGTCAAGTAGATGTAGTTTCATCTCAAACACGGCATAAATGGGAAAAAAGGCCTTGAACACCATTTCATTGCTTTCTCTAACGTTCACTCCTAACTTAGCTAATTATTTCATAAACCTAAAAAGTTATAGGGGCAGATTTACAAGCCCCTATCAACCATTTTGCACCGCTGTTCTGTCACTTTTGTGACGCAGCAGCAGTATAAACAATGCGCCATGTTGCAACATATTTACAACGTGACGCATCTAGGGAGATGCATCATGTTGTAAAGGCCTGCATTACATTATACCTGCATCAGGTATAACGTATGCAGGTGAGAGAGCGCAATTTGAATAAAAAATATGTATGGACCATATTCATAAGCATATTACATAAACGTAGAATCTATAACGTGAAGTTAACACTTATAGCGTAAAATTAGCCGATGTAACCAATGTAATAGGAAATGTATCTGTATCTATTCTATAAAGTGTATTAGAATTAGAAGGCCCGTATATATAGTGGGCTAATATAGAAATGTATAGAAATGCTTAAGAACGTTAGAATGTGCAAAACTGAATATACGTGTGTAATTATTAAACGGAGAAAGAAGACGAAAATGTAAAGCGAAGAAATGTGCAAAGATGTATAAAACGATGTAAGCACAAGAATATAAATGTTGTATTCTATGTAGAATGCATTTGCGCATAATCATTGCTTTGCTAAATTCGATTATATATAAATGTGCGTTAAAGGTTATACTGTGTAGAAGGGTTTGTAGGAATGTTAGAAAGGTTTGGTCATGTGTGATTTTAACCTAACTGACCAAGAGTTCGCAGGAGTGTAGTCTGATGTATGTAATTTAGTGGGCTCACAGGAGTCGTGGATAGCTTTGATCTGAATGTGCGAGACAAGAGTCAAAGGTCTTGCTAGATTTAAGGTGACAATGTTGGACGAAGTTTATGGCCTAAGTGAGATAAGAGACGCTTGGAATTTGGGTCTTGTTTAGAAATGACCGTTCACAGGACCAAACGAGGTTAAGAATATAGTCGTAAAGAATAAAGGTCTGTTGAGGTGATAGACTTTGCTCTGAAAGGGTCAAATGGAATGTCAATGAAGTCACCAGCAAGAAGACGAAGATGGTGCCTACGAAGCAAGGTCAACTTAACGGACGACGCGAAGAGATGAAGCTATGGAAAGAGCTAGAAATGACCTCATGTGTATGTGTACGTGGTGGGTGTCAAAGGGGCGTTCCACCATACGGTGATTGTGTATTTAGGGACAGCACCCTGGGGAGGAGAAGTAAGCGAAGAGCTCAGAGCGCAGAGCAAGAGAGCAGTAGGCCGAGGACCCTTAGAGAGCGGATGGGTAGGCAGAGAGGGTACTGCTTCTCGATATAAGTTACCATTAGAGGTTAAGAGAGTTTGAACTTCTTTGGAAGTCAAACTGCTGACACCTTTTTTAGGTAAGGAACTTGCGAAGTAGGGATGTCACCTAGTATAGAGTAGGGACAGAATTAACTTGTTTATTCTTTTTGTAGATGACGCAACGGAACCACTTTGTGTCTATGCTTTTTAATCTGCTGATATTGGAATTGACTTTAATTGTATTCTTTTGTAGACTGAGGTTCTTTAGGGAATTTATGTTCCTTTTAGTTCCTGTATACTTGTTGAATCTTATCCTGAGAGGATTGTATATGCAACTTATTCTGATTTTATATTAAACTTTTAAACTTTATCAGTCGTAAGTGGTTCTTCAGAGTTGCGTCAGTTTATGGGGTTGATTTAACCTATGTGGGGTTTGTCTTTTACTCAATGACAGAAAATAATCGATCCAAATAGATGAATGAGATAAGTATCTAAGTGATCAGAAAAGGTATCAAAATCTCATTCCCCGCACAGGGTAGGCGTTCCAACGGAAGAAAGCCTTGTAAAAGTGACACAGTGAAATCTACAAGATGTCATTGCGCCACTTCTACAACGCCCCTGCTTCAAAACCTTATGCCTGCTTGAAGTAGGCGTAGGGAATGACGCAGCACAATAGGATTGGGCATTCCTGAGCATTGCTGGAGTTGCGTCGTGCTTGTAACACGACTCCAGCAATGCGTTACCTTTACGCTAACAGATGCGTGACACATCTGTCAATCCTTGCGCCAAGGTGCGCCGCATTGTTATTGTGACGCAACCATGGTGGTGCAAGGGTTTTTTTGCATGACGCAAGTAAACTGACGTATTTCTGCTATAATGCAGAGATGAGTCCGTTTCTTGTAAATCGGCCCCATAGTATTTGGCATCAACAATAGATTAAACTTTCTAAATAGCATAATGTTATGCTATATGTTGTGTTATGTTATATCATTTATGTTATGCTATAAAAAAACTAGAGCCCATTTTCTCTTGATGCTAAACAACACTATGGTCATAATAGGAAGAATAACCCGACGAGCAGTAGTCTGTGTTTTACAAGGTCCATCTTTTCTCAAGTAACCTCGGTAGCTTGTTACTGGCTGACGTGGATAAGTATGAGAAGGAATAATCTCATAACCTCATTGAAATTCATGCTACGGACCCAAGAAGATTAAGTATTGTTTATTTATTCATTTATTTATTTGTATAGGCACAGCAGTGGATCCACAGGCACACTGCTGTACGGAAACATTTATTAATCCATCATTAAAATAATGCTTGAACGAATAATATAAAACTGCAATCCAGGCGAAACAAAGTCAGAAAAAATGAACAGTAACTGAGTGACAACAGCAGTTTATGGTACAGCAAAGTTTAAAATTATATACATGTTGAATCAAGAAGCGTATGTGTTCACCAGAGTGCTGGACAGTGTTGGGATATTAGGGCCCACCCACAGTGATACTTATATTTATAGCCAACTGTCCCACGAGCAGCTTATAACACTTCCAATGATTGGTACTAGCTAATTCTAGTAGTAAGGTATGGGCCCTTTTATCTGAATCTATTTGAAGAGACATCAAACTGTCTCTCTCTAGTAAACTCCATGTAATAAGTTATGACTGTGTACCCTCGTTACGTCTAATTTTATATGCAAAGTGCATGCATGTTGGGATTGCCCTGTGTGTGTATATGGCCCCTTAAACTTTAGGGTGCTCCATATAGGTAGCAAGAATTATTTGCACTCTATCTCTCAATAGTCTCCCTGCACGACTACTTTGATCATATATCCCACTGAAGTGTTTTACAAAGCCAAATGCAGCCTCATGCTTTGAATCATCATCCCTAAAAATGACATTTTATTGCATGAGACTGAAACTGAACCGGTTCCAGCGGGTCAAGGTGTCCCTAGTCAATAGGGCAACATTTAGGCAAGTGGCCACGAAGCATGACATGGTATAGCCTGTCTAAAGAAAGATGTGGGATTTCTGATTATCCACACACATCCTGCGATTTGTACCTTGAGAATTAGCTGTCAACCTGGAATCCACAAAAAAGTGAGTGGCAGTGTTACCTCTAAATGGTTGCTATGAATGTCAGGCTTATCAGATGGAAAATGCAGTTCACTGTTATTTGTAAAAGCTGACTGTCCACAGGACCGGATATAAGCTGCCCCTCCAGCAAAACTTCTATAATGTTTTTCATTCAAGGCACTCAGTCCTCTAAAAATGCCATCTGCCCCAAGACTGTATATGACAATGCCAGCATGTCCAGCAAGAATTCTTTCACTAAAGGAGTTCTACACAGAATAATAGAGGAAGGCAAGAATATAAGACTTAGCTGCCTCTCCTATGAGCCAATGACTATTCCTTCCTACTGAGAAGAAGATACTCTGGTATAAATGCTCAATAAACCAGACTAGAGACTGCTCAGCATTAACAGAACCTCCCTGATCAGCCTGAGACATTTTACCATAAGGAGGTCAGATAAGTCAGCCAAGCCAAAACCTTTAATACTTAGAATGTAGATTGATGGCCAGTCTCATCTGCCCACTGCCTGACTCCCTGCATGGCCCACACTGCCACTCTCTGATCTACAGACCCTTGCAACTCTGTCACTGCTACTCAGCAGTTTCTGAGTGTGTCTACTCCCAACAACTGGGAACACCAAGGCCTATCACGGATCGAAGTGTGATAGCCTGAATACTTGCAAGCCTGTACTGTGCTTTGCTATCCATTGGGGATGCTCTCATGTAAAACCCATGTACATTAAGTCTAGAGTCATGTTCAGAGTAACCATGATAAGCAGTCAAGTAACATTGTTGATACTATAAATGGCTACAGTTTACGCAGCATATTCGAATAATATTAAAACCAATAATAACAATATTAATAATAATGCATATGTATGTATATAAGAGATATTTGTACAACGCGACCCGATTCAAATGGGATAAGAGCGCTGTACATGTTCCTAGCCAAAGAAACTGTCAATCAGTTACTGGAGGGGAAGCTGAGTTCTGAAAATTGATGTGCGCTGTAAATTCGTTCTGATGTAGTGTTCTTTTACTAAATGTATCTTTTGCGCTTTCCTAAATAGTAGCTCATTCAGCCAGTCCCAATGGATACACAGATGTTTTTTCAGATATTGGGGGTATGATTTGAGAAGCCTTTTGCCATGTTTATTTTCTTTTTTTTACTCCGTCATCTCCAGTCCGATGGTGTACTGTCTGTGGGTGTACTGGAAACCACTGCAACTGTCAAGCTTGTCAGCAAGGTATCTGGGCTGCTGGTCAACTATGGCTTTTTGGATGATTTAGCCGGTTTTGAAGATGGTGCTAGCTGTCAAGGTAAGCAGTGGAGTTCCACAATAGTCGGGGAGGTGTGGTCATATTCCTAGAGATCCATTATGAAGGAAGCAGCAGCATGGATGATGCCCTAAAGGGGTCCAATGTGGAATCTGAGAGGCCATAGAGGAATCAACATAGGCATTGTAACCACCGAAAATCAAATGTACATGAGCTTGAATGGCACTTCTGTTTTTGCTTTCTGACAGGAGCTGTTTCACTTTCTTTAGTAGAGAAAGCTGTCTTAGTTATCTTCAGAATGTGTCCGTTAAGGGAAAGTTGGTGCTCAGCCTGAATCAAGGTGACTAATAGCATTAGATGAAAGATGGGATTTGAATGTGTTCAGGTTCATGTCGTTAACCCAAGTTAGGATTCGATTTTTTATGTTGTTCTTGTTAAATAGTAGGAATCCTATCTTCATAGGTTTGAGTGCAAGTAGGTACTGGACATTCAAGTCTTGATGAAGTGTGGGAAGCGTTTCAGGAATTGGTTGTCTGGAGGGTGGAAGATTTCCATGTACAGGTTGTTACCAAATTGGTGAATTTTGTTGCCACCATTGATTCTGATATTGGTAAACATAGAACCAAGGGGCATATTATCAAGACAGGCGATAATGGGCTTTATAATATGCTCTATGGTATTCCAATTGAAGCTCAGGTTAGATGTCCTTCACATCTAACATGGGCTTCAATTGGAATTCCATAGAGCATATTATCAAGCCTATTATCGCCGTTTTAGCAGCAGTTTTCTGCCGCTAAAGCGGCGATAACTGTGTCGCCTATCTTGATAAAATGCCCCCAAGTGACTAAATATAGAGGTTGAAGATGACAGTTGACAAAGTGGAACCCTTGAGGACTCATAAAAAACTTTGCATGGACAATATATTTATTGCAATTAAAATTTGCAATCTAAAATAGTTGTCTGACCCTACACCACTTTGCAAGTTTAAACACTAACTTTTCCTTTTTAACCTGTTACCTCTTGAAAGTCAAAGCCTAAAAATGAGATCACATTAGTGTCTAATTTCCAAATTTCTATGGACAACGGCAATAATTTTTACAACATTTGCCAATCTACCATGTGTTGTGCAGGACCTGGAGAACTGTACAACTACTATATTTCAGTAGTCCAAAAATATATTTTTCTAAATATTAACACTACATGGACAATACATGTATTGGGAGTTAAACGGGTCCAACCTGAAGTAGAAGACTAAGCCCTAACATTTAATATTCAACCCCACTAACCCCTGAAAGATAAAACCTAAGCATTAGCTCAAATAGTTTCCAATTTACCCACTTCCATAGACAACATTAATAATTTTCACAAGTACTAACAATCTATTCATTTGTAGCACATGCCCTGGGAAGCTGCCAGCAGTAATAGTCTTTAAAATATGTGTCAACCTACTTTAAGGAGTAGTGCTGTGACTGTGTTATATGTAGTGGCCTGGGCACAATGGCCGTTTGCATCAACCTTTGTGCCCTGGGACACTATGGTACTGCAGAAGGAGATGCGGATCCTTGAAAAGCCCTTTCAGAATATGGATCCTACCAATGCTATTCGTGCACCACTGTGAATCCAAGGGGGCATACTCTCATTTGCCTAGCGGTGTGTTATCATGCAAATGATGGATCCTTTGCCTTAGTACAAGTATGGGTACAGAGTAAAAGTGTCCATCAAAAAGCACACTGGTTGTGCAGCACAACCATATAGAGTCATGCATCCCCCAGGGTGCACCTTTGGAGGGTGGTATGGTATGGGGTCCCAGGGACAGCTGAGAAACCTCACTGCATCTTGGTGTAGTCATTCATTGCACACACCTCAACAGAGGTCTCTGCCCACATATGAAAAGGAGACTGCGTTGACACCTAGAGTGAAAAGCGATTGGCATCTTCTAACAGCTGATCCACCTTTCAGTAATGCAATGTTTCTGCAAGGACAGATTCATGCTTCCACTGGGAACAGCACAATTCATGTAATAAGTTGCACCACCCCACTTTGTGCCTAATGAACACAATTAAAAGTATTCCAAGCGTTGATGTTTAAAAGGGCCCCAGGCACATTTTCTCCAATGTGTTTGAATATCCCTGAGGGTGCAAACGGCAGACCTTGATTTAAAACCCAGAAATGCTGCAGCAGCCCTGAGGGATGCTACGGTGCACGTGCTTTTTCAATTAATCAGTCAAATTCTAACCAGACATTATTCCTAATACTAATTCGATCAGTGTTATTGACTTTGCAGAATTAGTTCAAATAATGTAATTTGAGGAACACTTTGGCCCAATTAGGCTTTTCGGTACATTTCTTTGGGTAATTTCATGTATTTGTCAGTGCTGGATTAAGCAGCTTCTTGGTTTCTGTAGCGCATGTCTTCTTTTTACTCGACTAATATAATTTTAGGGACAGTTAGAAAGGTTTAACAATACTGTAACTAAACGATGAGGTATGTTGTAAAGGCACAGTGTCCTAATAATTTATTGCATATGAGCTGGAATCAGCTTAAACATCATGCCACTGAAAATGTTAAACAAAACTAGTATTGTTCTATTGAACTTTCAATTACGTTGCATAGAAATTTTGCAGACCAAAAAAGCCATCCGCAGCCGCCTGGTACCTTGATTGAATATCATCAGTGTTATGTTACAAATGACATGCGTGAATATTATGCATTCACTTTAAAACATATTTTCCATTATGGGGCGGGTGCACAAGATGGTTTACATCTCTTCCAACGGGGACTTGTTTAATGATGATGGATAGTTCATTGTATGGTAACGACTAGCAACTTTTTTTCTGCAATCAAATGTAGCTAAAACTCCCAACAGTGTGAATCAGGAATGTCTACATTGCCAGCCCTTCATGTGTTCTTGCGTGTCCTTACAGGAGGCGTGCAAATTGTAATGGTATTCAGGAAAAATCATCAGAAAATGAGCAAGTTTTAGAGTGAGAGAGGTAACACTTTAACTGTACTTGGATTGATTAATGCCTCTTCTGCCTCTATAAATGTCATATGTAATTTATTATGGTCCAAAAGTTACAGACATAGACATCACCAATAAGAACTGGTTTTGTATAGTGCATCCACACATCACGACATACACACACACAGACAAGTATAAGACATATATAATACCTGCTGGCGGTTACAGTTACAACCTAGTTTCCATAGGAAAAGCATTTTTTGATTTGCTTATAATTTTGGCGTCGTTTTACGATTCTTTATGACATTTTCCAAAAAGTTGCACTTTTTAGATCAGCTCCTATCTTAAAGGTTTGGGGGCGATTCATCAAGTGGGGGCTGATAAAGAAGGGGGACGCAAGACGCGTTTTCCCCATGTTAATTTCCATAGGAAGTTTTGCGATGACTACAGCCCAAACTGCTGAACGGAATAACCCCAAATTTGGCAGAAAGGTAGACCTTGTTTCAGAAAGCGTCCTTTTTTTTAAATGGTGTAAATCCGTTCAGTAGTTTTTAAAATTCAACAAATAAGAGTCAAAAAATCTACTTCCCCTAGGAAACTTTGTGCAAGGATACAGCTGAAACTACTGAACGGAATTACCCCAAATTTGGCCCAAAGGTAGTATGTGGGTCAGAAAGCGAACTTTTTCAAACTGGTGTAAATCCGTTCAGTAGTTGCTGAGAAATTAGAAAAATAAAAGTTTCGATATCTGGGCAGAGCCTAAGTACCGTGTACGAGCTTCACTGTGATTGGTTGCCAACGCTCCAAACCAGGAAGTGTTGGCAGGTCTCCTGTGGCTCGGTAGAAGCGAGTAGCTAGAAAACAGAGAAACAAAAAAAATTGCCGCAATTCGCGCTGGAGTTGCGGGTTCCCGTGTTTTATTTTAATGAGACCCCGGGGGTGGGCAAGGTCCCGGAGGCATTTCTTAAAAAATAATAGCGGGGGCTCGCTGGGGCAGCAGGGGCCCGCTGGGATCCTCGCAGTCTTGGGGCTTCACTCATGTTGGGAGGGGGGGTTGCGCGCCCCCCTCCTGGAGCGCTTTTTTTGTGTATAACTTTGGCGTCGTTTGACGATTCTTTATGAAAATTTCCCAAAAGTATTTCTTTTTTGATCAGCTGCTATCTTTAAAGTTTAGGGATGATTGGTCAAGGGGGGCTGAGAAAAAAGAGGAGTCTCAAAATGTGTTTTCTCCATGCATTTTCCATAGGAAACTTTAACAAGGCCACAGGTAAAGCTGCTGAATGTAATTACGCTAAAATTTGTCAAGGAGAAAGGTCATGGTTTAGAAAGCGCACTTTTGTTGAAATGGTGTAAATTCGTTCAGTAGTTTTTGAGAAATATCAAATTTTACAGATATCAATATTTGAGAATTCTGACATCTGATTGGCGGAGGAGTTACAAGCACGAGCTTGCGGCTCGTTGGCTGCGAACTGTTGAAACTAGGAAGTGTTGGCAGCCATTTTGTAACTTAGTCCATCAGCTCACATCTCTCTGTGTAGAAGCCATCAGGTCTGTAGTTTTACCTATGCGAGGTAACACTGCCAACTGTGCCTGTGTCAGATACCCCGTTTTACGCTGGCTCTTCCCACATCAGCAGATCGTGGCTATGCCTTTTGAAGCCAGTCCGTCGGCTCAGAGCTCTGTGAGTCAGTCCGTCGGCATGACCCTGTACACTACCCAAACACCACTGCACTACTGTAAACACTAAAACTACTCCCAGCAGGACGTCCTACCTAACTGCACTATCCTATACCATTACTTTCAGCATGATCTCCTACACTACACAAACACCACTGCACTACCCTGAACCGTAAAACGCTTTCCCCAGCACGACCTCGTACACTACCCAAACACCACTGTATCATCCTTAACCCTAAAAAAGTAACCACAACACGATCCACTACACTGCAGAAACACCACTGCACTGCTGTAAACCCTAAATCTACCCCAAGCTCGACCCCCTACACTACCCGAACACCACTGCACTACCCTAAACCATAAAACACTAGCAGTCTGTTGGCTCAAAGCTGTGCGTTTGAGAGCCGACGGCCCATAGCTCTCTGTGTGTGAGCAGAGCCCACGGCCTCATGTGTCCCTCTGCAAGGCTACTCGACGGCCCGCATGTCTACCTGTGGTATCCGGATCGCAGTTGTCACTCTGCGAACCGATATTGGGAATATTAGGAAGCTCTAAACAGAGCCTTTGTGTTTATTAGTTGGAGCTACATATGAGTGCGGATGCATAGCTTCAGAATATTAAAAAAAACTAAATTTCCCTGATCTGTGAAGTGTACTCCATCACTTCTGTAGATATCAGCCATATGAAAACGTATGTTGTTATTGTAGATCGATCCCATTCTATGATCGCTGAGGTATGCAGAGACAGCTTTGTTGACATTCTTCCTAGATTTTTCAATCTGAGGACAAAATTGGTTTGATCAATTCCACCTCTCTCTTTGGCATATATTGGAATATACAAAGTGCACAATCATGACGTCAGGGTGTTGGAGATGCAAACAGGTTTTAACCAAAGGGAGCAATTGGTGCCACTTTAATCCTCTTTGTCCAAACCATTTAATGTCCACATTTTTTAAACCTAGGTCTAAGTTAGTATGTCTCTGTTCTGCATACCTCTTCAACCAGAAAACATAGCTATGTCCTAAGATCCACACTAGCATTTTGAAGATATAGCTGGAAGATATGGATAGATGTCTGTAGCTCATGCATTCCGTTCGTAGAATAGGAGATATGTTTTAAGATGGGGAACTAGAATAAGAGATATGTTTAAAGATGGGGAACTACTTTTGTTTCCCATACAAAACGATAACTCATTGGGTGTTGAAAAGCATTTTTACTAAAAAGTAGGGTGCATATTAGTTTGTCGAAAAGCATATTCGTCATTGGTTAATAAAAAGCAGTTTGAACGTGAACATCATATAATAGGATTACCTTTGCTCAGTTCAACCACACCTGCTATTTGTATTTGGAAGGCACTGTTCAAACTTAAAACAATGGTGACCTTTTAACCTGCAGGTGAATTAAGTGTTAAAGAAAATTTTGCAAAAAAATTTCAGCAGGCTTGAAAAAATGATGAACTTTTAACCTGCAGGTGTTGTAGAATGTTCTAGAAAGTGTGTTCATAGAGTACGTTCAACGTCCCATCTGTATGTGTTCTTAAATTTAAAAAAAAACTGTTTATATGGAAAGCTGAAAAATAACCAATAGAGAGAAGTTTTGCAATTTGAAAAAATCAAAGAACTATTCTGATTTGTTCTTTACATGTATTTATGTGTGGAGCAACAGGAAAATTGTGCCATTACTGGTTCCATTCTTGATTAGAGCGGTGCATTACATGTACTATTTGACAAGGAAAGAATTACTTGAGTTTGTGACATTTGGAATTTGCATACCAAATACGAACGTAAGTGAAATTATGCTTAGTGTTGAAATAATGGGGCAGGGGTAAGAGTAGAAAATTCATGTGTTATTAACTTAACGAAGAAGGAACAAAAACCAGAAATGTTATATGGACAATTTGTGGTCTCATTTTTATACTGAGAGGTAGATTTCAATATCAGTGAAGACTGGTATGTTACTGGGAATCTTTGGATTTTGTGGTTGTTACCAAATGGAGTTTGTTGGGGAGCGTTTCTTCAGAAGACTTTTTTTGTAAATATGTGAGAGATAAAAAATAAATGAAAATGTTCTCTGTATATTTTCAGTACGATTTTGTTCAGAGTGCTAAAGTAAATGTGATTATTAGTGAAGGTAATTGTCGGAGTGTGTTTGTCTGCTGAATATTCGCAGGCCTTTAAGTGGTCTGGGTCTTTTTGGGTCTGAGCTCTGCCATCCATTTAAGACAGTTGCCAAACTTTTCTTTCCACTTAAAGCTGTTGATATACGTATAGTAAAAGAACGATACATAAAAAGTTCGTGTATTACACCTTTAATTATTCTGTCCAGCTCCCACCACCATTTGGTGCCTCCATCGGTACTGTTTATAAAAATAATCTAATACAGTTCTTCGTATTAATAGCAGTTCTAAGTTTATTGCCAAAATGGTAGGGTTTGTACTATATAGAGAATGTTGCAATCAGTTTCAATGGTATAAAAGTGCTCTGTGTTATGTTGGAAATATTACATATGTATAGGTTGTGATGTTATATTTTATACTGTGAGGTACATTTGAATATAAGTGAAGACAGGTGTTATACTGCGAACCCGTTCAGAATGTGCACAGATTATATGGAGAGTAAATGGAAAAAGTAAACGTGCACGTTGTTTTTGATATGTATGCATTGTTAGAATCATTTGATGATACTTTGAGATATAATCTAAACAGTGTTTGTGCTTTATAATTGGGTACTCTGCACTTTGTTAGTAGTTAGTGACTAGATGCTGCTAATGGGATTATTTATTGGTCGTTCTTACGAAATAAGGGTGGAGAGGGGCGTTTCTTTCTAGAGATATTTTATAAATGTGTGGGAGATAAAAAATAAAAAAAAAATGTTCTTAGGAAATTCTCTGTATGATTTTTTCACTCTGGTAAACTAACTGTGATTATAAGTGATGACAATTGTTAGGTTTTATCTCTGTGCTGAATATATGCAGGCCTTTAAGTGAACCAGCTCTTAACTGTGCTGAACACTGCTACCCCTTTCAGATACCCGCCACTTTTGTAAATTCCACTTAAACCCATGAATATTTGTATATTAAAGGAATGGTAGAATAAAAGTTTAGGAATTACACTTCCATTGACTCTCCTTATCTTCCAGGAGCATTTTATGCACGTGTTGGACTTTGCCCCTTTTGCAGGGTCATCCCTTAACTTTTTGCCTTCCTCCTGTCTTTTTTCTGACCTGTTGTTGGCTGTTTTCTGACTCTGGGCATTTTACCACTGCTGATCAGTGCTAAAGTGCATATGCTCTCCCTATTGTAAATTGATGTATGGATTAGAGATTCCATGGTTGGCTGATTTGGTTTACTTGTCAGACCCTAGTACCGTGCACTCCAAAGTCTGCTAGTGGGCTTGAGCACTGGTTGTGTTACCCACAGAAGCAACCTGTAAAAGTGTGTCTAAGGCCTGCCATTGCAGTGCCTGTGTGCAGTCTGGTACTGCCATGCTGACTGGGCAAGTGCACCTGTGGTAGGCCCAAGGGCAGGGTGCACTGTAAGTATAAGGTAGGACATGCCCTGGTGTGCGTGTGGCATGTCCTAATAGTAAATTACAGCCATTTTAGTTTTTCACTATTGCAAAGCTACATGTTCTCCATAGGCCAGAATGGGAAGTTAGAGTATTACATCTTATAATCCTAACTGACTCAGGGAACATGGTAGAAATTCGAGTTTAGTATGCCTGAACTCAGAATGATAAAATACATCTTTTAGTGAAGTTGGTTTTAACATTCTAAGTTTGAAAATACCACTTTTAGAAAGTAGGCATTTTCTTGTCTAACTATCCAAGACTGCCTCTGCTAGGTTGTGTATTCCTTGTCTGGCGTTTGAGTGACAGGGCCGGGGGATTCCAGGAGACAGGGTGGGTCCAACTAAGTGGTGAATAAAGAGATCTGCATCTATATGGGAGGGAGGAGTTGCACCTGGCAGCCATTGGATTAATCGGACCTGAGGAGCCCGGTGCGGCAGCAGCACCTACCTGACCGAGTGGGACCCTGCCAGCTGTCTCCCCCCGCCACCGCAGCTCCTGACATCGCGCTGCGGCAGCCGAGCGGGGGAGACTACAATCTCCAGCCTGCCTTGCGGCAGGAAGCCGCGGGAAACGAATTACGCGCCAGGAGGCGCTACAAAATCCCCAACAGTCCAGGGGAGCGGGCGGCCATTGAATTAATCGGACCTGAGGAGCCCGGTGCGGCAGCAGCACCTACCTGACCGAGTGGGACCCTGCCAGCTGTCTCCCCCCGCCGCCGCAGCTCCTGACATCGCGCTGTGGCAGCCGAGCGGGGGAGACTACAATCCCCAGCCTGCCTTGCGGCAGGAAGCCGCGGGAAACGAATTACGCGCCAGGAGGCGCTACAAAATCCCCAACAGTCCAGGGGAGCGGGCGGCCATTGAATTAATCGGACCTGAGAAGCCCGGTGCGGCAGCAGCACCTACCTGACCGAGAGGGACCCTGCCAGATGTCTCCCCCCGCCGCCGCAGCTCCTGACATCGCGCTGCGGCAGCCGAGCAGGGGAGACTACAATCCCCAGCCTGCCTTGCGGCAGGAAGCCGCAGGAAACGAATTACGCGCCAGGAGGCGCTACAAAATCCCCAACAGTCCAGGGGAGCGGGCGGCCATTGAATTAATCGGACCTGAGGAGCCCGGTGCGGCAGCAGCACCTACCTGACCGAGTGGGACCCTGCCAGCTGTCTCCCCCCGCCGCCGCAGCTCCTGACATCGTGCTGCGGCAGCCGAGCGGGGGAGACTACAATCCCCAGCCTGCCTTGCGGCAGGAAGCTGAGGGAAACGAATTACGCGCCAGGAGGCGCTACAAAATCCCCAACAGTCCCGCGTCGCGGGAGCGCGCGGGAGCGCCGGGCGAAGCCCGGGCAAAGGGCGGGCCCTCTACGGCCCTCATGGGACATAGGAGGATGGGGACGGGCTACACCTCTTGGCTGTTTGTTGAGGTAATTTACCAACTTGTATTTCATTACCACATGCCCAAGTCCGTTGCAGGGGAAATGCCCAATACAATCCCAGATGACATTTTTGCACACTCACCATCTAACTTCCAATGGCTGGAGGACCTAAATAGTCTGTGCAAGGTCAAATATGTCCCAGCAGTACTCTCCCACACGCGAAAACATAGCAGCTCACTATCATCAACAAGGGAGCCGAAATCTATACCTTTCAGGGCCACCCCTGCCAAAAGGAAGATCGAGGGGGTCAAAGATAACGGGAGTCTTACGAAATGCCAAACTCCTGATAAACTTTCTGTAAGTCCAATTCCACCTCCAAATAATTCTTCTCCTACTGTACCACCTGTTGCTCATCTGGACGATTTGCTACCATCTCCCCAGCAGGCTCTTCTGTCCATGATTGAGCAAATGCTGAAATCTTTAATACACCCCTTGATGGATAAAATCAATACACTAGAGTATAAGCTCACGGGGCTGGAGAGTTCCATTGGATCCTTCTTGAAACCATCAGCCCATGTCGCTACAACTGACTCCTTGCCGACAACCACCCTTACAAATCTATCTAACCCGATTACTCCTCAGGATGCAGCGCCTATTCAACTCTCAACCACCACTTCCATGCTGCCCACCAAACCCAAAGGCCCCCTGAAAGTGACAACACCACGCCATATTCCACCTAAACATGTGCGAACCACCCATATACATTTACCACCAGAAGCAGCGCTTTTTGTAATAGTTCTATCGGGAGTCCCTGAACTAACAAAAGGCAAAACTGAGAGTTACACTGAACTTATGAACAAGGTCAAGTTCTGGTTATCAAAAAACAGACCTCTGCCTTACCATCTTGATGGCCGCATAATAAGTGTCCGGAGGGTGGGATGGCTTGGACCCCTCAAAAAAGACATTTTGGGGGATCTGATCCTGATCCGATTTAGGAGCAGACACATTGTGCCATACCTGCAGGCATGGCTACCTTAAAATGAAATGGTCTTATTTCTATTTGGGACCTATATGACTTTTATCCTTACATGCCCTATAATCTTTCAACTAGTACACGGGGCTTTGATAACATCCCAGTGGGCAGAGGAACCCATTTAAGCAATGGCAATAGTTTTTCACTGCCTACTAACTGTCCCAAACCGTCTTTTTACAGTCCTCTGTATCATAATTACTAAATCTCTTGGACTACTAAATCTTTTGGATTATTGAGACCTATAACGTTGCCTAAAGATAGTGTAAAGAACGTTTAATATGTTAACTGTGCAAATCTAAAGCTAATATGAGATTTATTTTAAAATGTTTTTAGAATGTATTGTGGTATCTGTCTGTATGCTTTTATGATTTTAATTCTCAAAATCGAATAAAGCTTTGTGATACTGATACACCTGGGACCTGAATAGGACTGTGCCTGTCTCCATAGTTCTGGCTCCACCCCCTGTGGTGCGTCTGATATCTCTGCCCTGCACTGTGAGAGGAAAAAAGGAATCATGTCAATAGAGTGCTCCATGGCTGTGCCTTTTGACAATGCTGGCTCCACCTCCTGTGGGGCGTCTGATGTTTCTGCCCTGCACTGTGAAAGGAAAGAAGGAGTCATGTACACAAAGTGCTCCAGAACTGGTTTGGACTAGGCAAAGGCCCCTCTGACCTCAGAGGACAAAGGATCTTGGGATATATATTTCGGGACCCTGATTCGAAGAAATTAGATCACTTTTGGACAACAAGAAGAAGAAACCTTTGCTGAGGAGAGGAGCCTGAAGAAACTGAGGAGAGACTATCCCTAAGCTGAGGCTGCTTGGGGGATTGGCCTGAAGTGGTTTCCTGACTCCCAAAGAAAGGAGAGAGGAACTTTGTGTACTTTTCATCATTTTGTAAGGATCTCCAAGGGCCTGGAACAGAGCTTGCCTCCTGCTGAAGTCTCAGGGACAACAGACTTCACCCACCAGCTCCACAAGAGTTCTCTGGAAGTGCCTGAAGTTGTGCTGGACTTTTTGAGGACTTGTTTGTCGCAAGGAGCTGGAAGTGCGACTCTAGAACAGGAAGCGTGTCGCCAAACTGCCGCTGCTGCTTCACAACACGAAGCGCCTCACATCGCCCGAGAAGAGGATCGACGTTGCAGCAGACGCCGCTGCATCACCGGGAAGCGTGTCGCAGGAGAAGAGGATCGACATTGCATCAGACGCCGCCACATCTCAGGGAAGCGTGTCGCAGGGCCTGTCGTGGCTCAGCACCGGAGAAGAGGATCGACGTTGCAGCAGATGCCGCCACATCACCGGGAAGAGTTTCGCAGGGCCTGTTGCGGCTTGCATCGTTGTGGAAGCAACTCACAACGCCAGGAGAGAGGATCGACGTCGCAACAGAAGCCGCCGCATCACTGAGAAGCGTGTTGCCGGGCCTGTCACAGCTCGCATCGTGTGAAGCATCTCGCATCGCCGAAGAAAAGAATCGACATCACATAAGATGCCGCCGCACCACTGTGAAGCTTGTCACATCAAGGAGAAAGCGCCATCTTTATTTCTTGGCACGAGATCTTCAACGCATCACCGTCCTTGCGTGTAAGGGACTACCGCATCACCTTTCCTGCAACACTTTTGTTGCCGTGCATGTCGCATCTTAAGGTACATTGACTCAAAGTGTTGCATTTTAAGATCTAAAGAGAACTAAGCTAATTCTACCATTTTAAGTATATTATTGTCGATTTTTGTCTCTGTAGTCTTGTGTTAAATATATATAGAGAATACTTATTTTTGAAATAAAACCTGTGTGGTGTCCATCTGTAGTGTTGTCACTTGATTACCGAATGTGGTCACAAATGCTTTACACACTGCCTCTGAGATAAGCCTGTCTGCTCATGCCAACCTATCAAGTGGGTAAGCAGGGGTTATTTTAGGAGTATACCCCCTTAACCTGACTAGCGGCAAGGGCCCTTATTTGTCACAATTACCTACCTGTGTCAACTAGAGACCCCCAAATCTAACAGCACCCAACAGTATTTTTTGTAAAAATTAAGTAGCAGAGCTTTATCTTGTGTGAAAATAGTAGTTATTGTTTTATTAGTAGGTTTGTGGGATGTGTAGTGTAAAGAGTATGTCATAATCAGTTTCAATGGTACAAAAGTGACGTGACATATGCTTGAAAGATTACATGTTTTAGGAATAAGCCCTCACTTGCGAGTCTTTGGGTCAACAGTTGTACCTCTTGAAGCCAAAACTGGAAATCTTCTTCAGCTCTCTCTACGACATAACTCCTTCAAGCTCCCACTCCCCACTCCCCATAACCCTATCCCGAACCTATCTCTTTACAAGTGGAGGGTCTGCACTGCTCCTTATACTAGTAGGCTTGCAGCTGTTCCTCTGTGAGCCGAGCCGCAGCTCTCCCTCTTCGAGCCGACAGGCCACAACTCTCCCTCTACGAGCCAGCCAGTTGACTCATAGCTCTTCTTCTAGGAACCAGTACACCGGTTTGCAAGTGTCCCTCTGCAAATCACCGGTCAGCTCCCTGCTCTTCATCTGCGAGACGTCGGGCCCGCAGTTGTACATTTGCAAGCCATCACTAGAAATATACCGCAGCTGATACCCCCTTCACGTTCCTCCTCTCTACAATACTGTCCTGCACGTATGCCTTTGCACGGCGACGACCTGCATATTTCCCTATAGCAGTAGGCCTGCAGCTGTTCCTGGCGAGCCAGCCCGGAACTCTTCCTCTTCTAGCCACAGGTTGCAGTTGTCCCTCCACAGGACTTTACTGGTCTGAAATCATTGGCCTAAACAGAGTCTGTGAGCAACACCCACAAATTATCAGCCTCATCTTTTGAGATACTTGCCAACCGGTAAGTTTTCCATCCACTTGTTTTTTACCATGTCAAGTAAATCAACAAATACAGTTTCACGGGTTGTAAGTTATGTTCCACTCAGGATGAGATATACGTTGCTGCAAAGCCTATTTTAGAGTAGGAGTATATATTTAGACAGATTCTGTATGTTAGCTATATTCTTATCTATAGTCTCTCTTTATATATCTGCCCTTCCTTCTTTGTTTAATATGGGTTTGTACAGTTTACTTCTTCATGAGATTCTATTCTTAATCAAAGGCTCTTGAATGTAAAGTTTATTGTATTTTTTTATGTTAAACAGTGTGAGAAGATATTTTATGTATATAGTAGTGACACTATATTATTTGGTTTTAATAGTTAATTGTTTTTACAGAGAATACATCTGCAGGTGGAACTCCTGAGGAAGGCAGGTTTCTGACAACTTGGAAACCACACGAAAATTATATGATTAGTCGGATTCTCTGTTATACTCTGAATGTATTGTCTTTGATTAATTACTACATAAACCAATGAATTGTATTATCATATATATTGACAATTTAAACAAAAAATAGACTGTGGTTTGTATGTGTGATGGATGAATGCAGTGAGTATGTTACACAAATTATTGTCTCTGTAGATTCATACTTATAATGTTTTTACAACAAAATTGTATATAATAATACCATTGTTTTATATTTTTCTAATCCTTAGTGCCACTACTATTATTTGACATGATTTGAATTTTCTATTGAATTGAAGTTGCCCTAGAATATCTGCCATAAGCTGTTCCTTTATGAGCCAGCCTGCCAGTTCACAGCTGACCCTCTGCAAACCATTGTTCGTCTCGCAGATCTTTCTCTGCGAGCCAATCGGCAGTTGTATCTCTGCAAGCTAACACTGGAAACATATACCGCAGCTCTCTCTGTCTGCGAGATACCTCTTCACGATCCCTTTCTCCACATCACAGTGTTGCAGCTATCCTTTTGGAAGCCGACGTCCATACCTCTCCCCATTCCAGTTCATCCGCAGCCGTACCTCTGCGAGCCGGCCCACAGCTCTCCTTTTGTGACCTGACGGGCCGCATCTCTCTCGGTATGAGTCAGCTAGGAGCTCTTTTTCTATGAGCGAGCCCGCTCGCCTGCAGGTCTATGTCAGCAAACTATTAGTGGGCTTGCGCCTCTTCCACTTTGAGCTAGCCCGGAAGCTTGCAACTCTCCCTCTGCGAACCACTAGTCGGATCGCAGCTCTTCATCTGTGAGCCGTCAGGCTCGCAGTTGTAGGTCTGCAAACCAAGACTGGAAATATACCACAGGTGTGTGTCTATGAGATACAATCTTCACGTTTCCTCTGCCCACATTACCTTCCCACACGCATGATTTGCAAGCTGACGGCCTGAACCTTTAGTTATAGCAGTCGGCAAGCAGCTGTTCCTGTGCGAGCTCGCTCACATCTCTCTTTTTGCAAGCCCTCGGATTGCAGCTGTCCCTCTATGAACCAGCCCGCCAGTTCGCAGCTGACCCTTTGCAAACTATAATTGGGCTCACAGCTCTTCGTCTGCGAGCCTGTAGGCCCGCAGTTGTACCTCTGCAAGCCAACTCTGGAAATATACTGTAGTTCTGTCTGCGTGATATCT
Organism: Lissotriton vulgaris; assembly: GCF_964263255.1. Lineage (NCBI taxonomy): Eukaryota > Metazoa > Chordata > Amphibia > Caudata > Salamandridae > Lissotriton > Lissotriton vulgaris. The sequence continues at coordinate 508,112,933 of NC_141694.1, forward strand.
CCTTCATGCTCCATCTTCCAACATTAGCGGTCGTAGCTATTTCTTTGCAAAGCGGCGGTCCGTACTTTTCACTACAGTATTTTGTTCATAGCTGTTCCTCTGCTAGCCGGCCTGCAGCTCTCCCTGTGCATGCTAGGGGCCTCATTTATGAAAAGTGATGCATCGCTGCGTGAAAACAGCGATGCGTCACTTTTCACTGCGCACTCCTTGCGACACCAATGATGCGTCATATTTAATGTATGACGCATCATGTCGCAAGGACTTACAGATACGTCAGTATTTCTGACGCATCTGTAAGCGCAAAAGTGACGCATTGCTGGAGTGTGTCACAAAAGTGACGCAACTCCAGCAATGCGTCCTTTCACATGGGGAAAGCCCCATGTGAAAGGGCTTGCGTCAGTCTTACGCCTGCTGTGAGGCAGGCGCAAGATTTTGACGCAACAGCATCCTAAAAGTGATGCAGTGAAATCTCATAGATTTCACTGCGTCACTATTACGAGGCTTTTTGCGGGGGAACGCCCCCTCTGCATACATTATACCTGATGCAGGTATAATGTGGCGCAGGGGTTTAAAAAGTGACGCATCTACCTAGATGCCTCACTTTTTAAATATGGCGCAACCAGGCGCATTTTGTACGCCGCTGGTGCGTCACAAAAAGTGACGCACCGGCGGCGCAAAACTGATGCAAGGCTTCATAAATAAGGGCCTATGTGTTTTGCAATCCTGCCGTCAGTGTCATGTAGTTCTTCAATTATCCATCCAGCACTATCAACATACCCCATTACTCTGCCAAAACGTAAGCTCCTATACATTACCATGCGCTCTGTTTGCAGCACTGTAATCATTCTAGTTAGTGGTTATGTACTTATGGAATGGCCTAGCCACTAAGACAAGTATATCTATAATATTGTGTGCAGTATCTATGCACACCTCTAACCAGCTACATACTATTGGTACTTTCCTATAAATAACCAATTAGTACCCATGCAGTCTAGGAATCATGCTGTCAGTCCCATGCACTTTTCTAATCACCCTTCCAGCAATATATACTTATCTTATTGCACCAGTAATATCTAAGAACTTACAAATTCACTATCCACTCTGTTTGCAGCAGTGTAATCATTCTAGTTAGTAGCTATGTACTTATGGAATTGGGTAGCTAATAAGACAAGTACAGCTACAATATTGTGTGCACTATCTGTGCACACCTTTAACGAGCTACATATGATTGGTACACTGCTATAAATGCACACTTAATACCTGTGCAGGGAAGGAATCGGGCTGTCAGTCCCATGCACTTTTCTAGTCACCCATCCAGCATTATCTAGTTATCCTGTCACTGTACCGAAACCTAAGTACTTATAATTTCAACATGCAGTTTGTTTACAGAAGTGTAATCATTTCAGTTAATAATCATTGTACTAATGGAATGGCCTAGCAAGTAACACTACTATAGATAAAATATTCTGTGCACTATGCATGCACATGTCTAACCAGGTACATACTATTGTTATAGTCTTAGAAATACCCAGTTAGTACCTATGCAGAGTAGGAATCCTCTTGTCAGTCCCATGCACTTCTCCAATCAACCATCTAGCACAATCTATTTATCCTATTACTTCGTGAATACCTAAGTACTTTAAATTTACTATGCACTCTTTTTTTCTTTAAATGATTTTTATTAATAAAGTGCATGACAGACAGATAGACAGTAATTACATACAGTACTTGCAAGTTACATTTAACACCACACTTGGGACAAAGGCCGGAAAAGCATATATATTAAGCAGTTGCTCCTCAGTCTCTACTTCTCCGCATTTTAAATTCCACCACAGGTGATACACATATCTCCCCCAATAGGAATTCCACTTTGACCATTTCCTATCCCACTTCTTCGGGCACCCCCTAGCTGTAAACACTTATTTCTCAGCTACCATACATCAGTTTTAATTCTTTCAGCCATACTGCCACTGCCGGCGGTGCCACTCCGCCTCACCCACTCGCTATCTCCCTCTTGATTAGCATGAAGTCTAGCGTTGCCAACTCCTGCTCCATCTCAGTTAGGTCTCTATCGTCCCATACATTAAGCAGGCCCAAGCAGGGCATCAGGCTTAACGTGTTCCCCAATGCAGATTGCACATGAGTTGTGGCCCTGTCCCATAATTTCCGCACACACGGGCATTCCCACACCATATGATAAAAGGTAGCCGGCTGCTGGCAACCCTTCAAACACAGATCATCTTGTTGAGACCCAATTTTTGCTAGTGTTATTCCCGTCAAATCGGAGCGGTGTAGGAGACGAAGCTGGATTAATCTAAATCTGAGCGTGATAGCAGCCTCTCTGGGTGACATAAGCGCCTTTTGCCAATCCTCCTCCTCAATCGGTCCAAGGTCTCCCTACCAGTGCTCCTTAAGCTTCCCAAAGGAATCAGGCAAATTATTACTAACGTTTTTATAGGTCAAGGAGATTGCCTTGGACTGCAACAGCCCATCCAACAAGCGATCCTCAAGGGGTGACGATTCCGGTATGTCCTCGCAGCTAGGGAAGGCCGCTTGCAAAGCATGCCTGATTTGTAGATACCTAAAAACCTCTCCTCAAATCTGAGAATCGCTCCTCTTTTTACCAGGTCTTTGACTGTCGAGATACCAATGACATTCGTGCACAATTCAGCGACGTTATCACTGACTTTATCACCCCGCACGCCCTCCCCTCCGAAGAATACATTCTGCTGGGAGACCTAAATTTTCACCTGGAAAAGAGAAATGACAGCAACGCCACCTCCCTTCTGGACAATCTCGCCAACCTCGGACTCAAACAACTTGTCACTACGCCCACCCACATCGCTGGTCACACACTCGACCCTATCTTCACCTCCAGCAAACATGTCTCCTTCAGTCACAACACTACTCTCCTTTGGACGGACCACAGCTGCGTTCACTTTATCTACAAAAAGACCACAACTCACAACCATCCTCAACCTACTATGCGAAGAAACTGGAACAAAATCACCATCAACCAGATCTCCTCATCGCTTCTCCAAAACCCCCCTGCCCACTCCTCAAATCCCGACCAATCAGCCATTAACCTCACCCAATGGCTATCCAACAGCGCCGACATCCTAGCACCGCTGAAAAAACGTCAAATCAAACTAGGCAGCAAAAACGCCCCCTGGTTCAACGATGATCTTAAGTAATCCAAGAAACTCTGTCGCTCCCTCGAGAAAGCCTGAAAAAAAGACCCAAACACCAGCACCAAGGACGCCTTCAAAAACGCCACCCGCATACACCACCAACTAATCCGCTCTGCAAGAAAGCCGCATTCAAAGGCCGACTAGACAACAACGCCCACAACAGCAAGGAATTATTCAACATCGTCAAAGAATTTACCAACCCCTTAGCCAACTCCAACGACATCACCCCCTCTAAAGCCCTCTGCGACTCCCTAGCTTCGTTCTTCCACAACAAAATCGCAGACATCCACAACAGCTTCGACAACCGACCCGGAGACCAACCCACCCAACCTTCTGCAGGACCTTCACCCCCCTTGAACATCCTTAATGACTGGAACCCTATCTCCTTCCATTCCCAGCCAAAGTCATCGAGAAAGCTGTCAACAACCAGCTCGCCGCCTTCCTCGAAACCAACAAATCCCTCGACTCCTCACAGTCCGGCTTCCGAGCCAAACACAGCGCGGAGACCGCCCTCATCGCAGCAACAGACGACATTCGAACTCTTCTGGACAATGGAGACACAGTCGCCCTCATTCTCCTCGACCTCTCCGCAGCCTTCGACACAGTCTGCCATAGCACCCTTCTACAACGCCTCAGAAACATTGGAATACAAGGAAAAGCACTGGAATGGATCACCTCGTTCCTCACCGGAAGAACCCAGAGAGTCCGCCTCCCACCTTTCAACTCAGAGGCCACTGAAGTCATCTGCGGCGTACCCCAAGGGTCCTCACTCAGCCCCACCCTCTTCAACGTATACATGAGCCCCCTCGCGGCCATCGCACGCCAACACAACCTCAACATCATCTCCTACGCGGATGACACTCAACTGATCCTATCACTCACCAAAGACCCTAACACCGCCAAAACTAACCTACATGAAGGAATGAAAGAAGTAGCCGAGTGGATGAAGCACAGCCGTCTGAAACTGAACTCAGACAAAACAGAAGTCCTTATCTTAGGTACCTCCCCCTCCGCCTGGGATGACTCTTGGTGGCCAGAGGCCCTTGGAAAAGCACCCATCCCGACGGACCACGCACGGAATCTGGGCGTCATCCTGGACTCCTCACTCTCTATGAACAGACAAGTAAACGCTGTTTCATCATCTTGCTTCAACATCCTTCGCATGCTCAGAAAAACATTTAGCTGGATCCCCACCGAAACCAGAAAAACGGTCACCCATGCACTGGTTACAAGCCGCCTGGACTACGGAAACACCCTATACGCCGGTATCACCGGAAAACTCCAGAATAAACTCCAACGCATCCAGAACGCATCAGCCAGACTCATACTAGACATCCCACGTAAAGACCACATCTCTAATCACCTGAAAAACCTCCACTGGCTCCCCGTCAATAAGAGGATTACTTTCCGCCTCCTAACCCACGCACACAAAGCACTTTACAAACTTGGACCCGAATGCCTCAACACACGACTTTCCTTCTACACCCCCTCCCGCCAACTACGATCCTCCAACCAAGCGCTTGCTACCGTACCTCGCATCAATAAAACCACCATGGGAGGTAGATCCTTCTCCTACCTCGCAGCTAAAACCTGGAACTCACTCCCCACTCACCTTCGTCTCACTCAGAACCACCTAGCATTCAGAAAACAACTTAAAACTTGGATATTCGACAAGTAATTCCCCACCCTTCTTCAAGCGCCTTGAGACCCTCCGGGTATGTAGCGCGCTATATAAATCTTTGACTTGACTTGACTTGACTTGAGTTTGTGGGAAAAAAGTTTAGAACCTCATTGTTTTCCACAGCTGTTCCCTGCTGGAAAAGGTGGACGATATGATGAACGATCCGTTCAGATTCCAGCTTCAGAATATCTTACTTTACGACTCTATTCAGAAGAACCAAGATTTCGTCGGTGTATTCCATATTTGTTTCATCTTTTATTTGAAAGTGATCTGTCTGCACTTTCATATGCAGTGAACCTTATATTAAAAACTGGAACACATCTTTCACATGTTTCTGCAGAGGAATTTATGGACAAAGTTGAAGAAAGAGATGAAAATTTAGAATCACAGTTAATTAATTTGATGGCATGTCAATGTGGAACTAATGAATATTGGTATTGATGTCATGGAGAATTAAAATGTATGTTAAGAGACTTAGGAACTCCTGCCTGGTTTGTTACACTTAGCTGTGCTGAGTATGCATGGGATGATTTACTGGATTTTCTACGAGATGCAAATTCAAATATAAAAACAATTGAATAGAAGACACCTGGAAAAATGTGTTCCCTAGATCTTGCAAATGTCTGCAGATATTTTAATCATAGATTTGAAGCTATGATGTCTTACATCTGTAATTAAAAAAATCCACCTATTAGCAAAGTTATTGATTTTTTGGGTAGAAAAGAATACCAAGCTAGAGGTGCTCCTCATATACATATGCGTTTATGGATCAAGGATGCACCGAGATTTGGAATTGTTTCAGATGAGACTGTTTTATCTTTTATTAAAGAGTATGTTACCTTTGCAATTCCGAAAACAGGAGGAGAAAATATGTTAAGACAGCAAGTTTTACGGTTTCAGAGTCATCGATGTGGAAAATATTGTCAACGGAAATATAAATCAAAGGATACATTTTACACAAAATGTTTGGCTTTCCACATCAGGTAATTTCCAATGGAAGAGTGACCAGTTTTATGTCAGCAGTGAGACATACTATCACTCAAAAATCACCCAAAAATACTTATAATATAAAAAGAACAGAAGATTCGAAGTACATTAACGATTACAATCTGGTGATTTTGAAGATGTGGAATGCAAATATGAACATACAGTATGTTGCAGATAACTCAATTGCTGTTGCTCGCTATATCACGTCATATATTACCAAGTCTGAGTACACAGAATTGAAAGTAATGTGGGAGGAAATTTCACAGGAGAAGACACTTAGCAAACAAAAAATTCTACAGCTTCAGCTTGAAGATGCTTTCACATCGGGAAATTGGATCGTACGAATGTTCGGATCGATTGACATCTGCAAGTTTAGGCCTTGCTGCAGCACAAAATCGAATTTTAATATCAATACAAGAAATTGAATACTTGGCACGGAATGTATTTGAGCTTATATAGTGCACAGCTACCCGCAGTGGGTTTCCCGGCGCTTGCTTAGGGAACCCGTCCTGGTATTTCCCTGTGAGATAACTCCGGCAGGGTATCCACAAGGTGAAAGCCAGGCATCCTGCCGCGAGGGGCCGTTGTGGAGATTAAGCAAGCTATTGCCCAGAGTCGCAGAGTGTGAACCCGTGAGTCGAGAAGGCACCGGAGCGAGAATTATCGAGTCCGTGGAATTTTTAGCCCAAGACCCTCCTAGGCGGGGAATTAAACCCTGGTCCAGGGCCGATCTCAGCTTCCGGGTCTGCCACCTCTAACCCCTGAGCCACAAAGTACAGATAATCTAAAATCAAATATGTTGGATACATACTATCCAAATAGAAGTCCATACCTGGAAAACATGTGTCTATGTGAAATACTACAACATTTTAGTTTAAAAAAAAAAGTGTTACAGAAAAAAATAAATGAAGAAAAATATGCTGTAATTGGATCTGAAGGATGTTTGGTAAAGCATGCTAAAGGAAATGTGATTAATCACAGGAAATTAAGTTGTGATACTTGAGATAAGAGAGAGTTTTTCTATTTTGCTCTTCTGCAACTTTTTAAACCTTGGCGGACTAAAATGGAATTACTTGGAGATTTTGCCTGCTACGAAGATTCTTTGAATGCATGTAAAGATTGCATTGAATGTACAATTTTTCCAAATTATCTGCAAATGTTGAAGGAAGAGATTAATCAGGAAAAAACTATTGCAGCTGAAATTGCTAGAGATAGTTCACAAGATAGTCAGAGTTCTGCTCCACAAAGTCAAGATCCAGCGAGAGAAGCCATACTTGAAAATGAAGCGGCAATAACAAAGAGTGAAGTAGAAACCGTGATGCAGCAAGCACAACAGGACAATATTGATTTGGAAGATTTGGAGGAACATCTGAATACTGAACAGAAAAAAATATGTCACCAAGTAACACAACAGATACAACACGGATTACTGCATGAAAAGAATGATTGCCAATGTACATCATTAGACCTTTTCTTATGTACATCAGTGGACAAGCTGGAATGGGGAAAAGTTTCTTGATTAAATGTTTGTCAACTTATCTACAGAAAACAACAGATTCACATTTGTCTTGTGTTATAAATGCTCCAACTGGGTTAGCAGCAAACAACATTAAAGGCATTACTTTACATCGTCTACTTATGTTACCAGCAGAACATGAAAATAAGTTGGAATACCACAAGCTTTATGGAAAAGCTTGTTTCGATGTTTCAAGAGTACTGAAGAAAATGAAACATCTGGTAATTGATGAAGTGAGCATGGTCGCAAACTTAATGCTTGTGTTTGTACATTTGAGGATGCAGCAGATTTAAAAACAAATTATGATGTTTTATTTGAAGGAAAACATGTAATTGTATTTGGTGATCTACTACAACTTAAACTACAAAAGAGGGAAACCAGGTCCAAAGTGTGTGTTAAATACAGAGGCTGATGGCTAACAGCTATACAGAATGAATCATATCAGGCTGAGAAATTCCCATCCGACCACCCTTATTGGCGGAGTTTCGTCATGTGGGAGTTGGTACATGATCCTGATGCCGCCCCAACCATCCAGAAGATGGTGCGGATATGGATCTGTGAAAATTCTCTAGCCAAGATAGTCTTCAAGAGGTGGAGAGATGGTTACGTGCAGTGCTCAAGTGAAAGTGAAGCTAAAATTGACTACTTACACAAAAAATATGTTTAATGGAAATTGTCTAAGTGCCAAAAATAAAACCACGCCCACATAGAAAAATTATAACTATAAAGTGGCGCTGTGCAGGTCGGTCAACATGTTTCAGCCAGGATGGAACAACTTTCCGGCTTTCGTCAGGACCAATAGATTTTTTAGCTACTGCAAGTTTAAAGTGTAGTGAAAGAAAAGAATATTCTTAAAAATACTTTACAAAGTAATATTCTCCTTGGATCTTGGAGCCCCAATGTATCCTGGAGAGCTACTTCTTACTTTTTCTTTTCCTGTTGTGACACAAAGCATATAACAAGAAAATATATATACAGCCATTTTAGATACAGACACTGTAAAAACAAACACACTTGCATAAGTGATATTTCACTTAGCGAATATAACAACAATCAGAGTTGTATCCAGGGGAGATATTAGTCTCTACTGCAGTACTCACCCAGCTTTATGTGGGGATAGACCTCACCTCGCCCGGCAACCTACTCGAGAAATGGAGGCCCCGCTCTATTTTGCGAAAAGAAGGGAGCATATTATTGATCATATAATATGCCTAGCTCACTGGCTGTGCATAAATAACTAACAAATTTCAAAATAATGGACAGCACACATACAAAAAGGACCAGCCAAGTTAGGGACCATAAAAATGCTGGTAAACAGCATAGTTTTAACTAATTACATAAATACTACCTGGATTAGCAGTAGCAAACCTGTCTAAAAACCTTATCTGTAGAACAAGGGGTTACCTCTGTCACAATGCACCTAGTTAAATCAATAGTGAATAATTGGTGTAAAGGTACAGAGATAAATTGAATGTGAAGGTACACAGAAAATTTTGGGTGTGAAGGATTGTTGTTTTTTGGTTATTTCAGAAATAAATACACTGTCACTCCCCATTCCCATCTCCAGTCTCCCAGCCCCTACTACATACTAATGCAATATGTCCACTAATATCCAAGCACTTATAAATACACTATGCACTCTCTTTACAACACTATAATCATCTAGCTGATACTCATGTACTTATGGAATGACCTAATTACGAATAGAAATACAGCTCCAAGATTCTGTACACTATCCATACAAACCTCTAACTACCTATATACTATTGATACACTCCTCTAAATATACAGTTATTACCCATGCAGTGTAGGAATCCTCCTGTGAGACAGATGCACTTGTCCAATCGCCCATCCAGGCAATACGTAAGTACTTATAAATTCACCTTGTACTCTGTTTGCAACACTGTAAATATTCCAGTTACTAGTCATGTACTAATGAAATGGAGTAGCTACTTACACAAGTTTCTGTTATTATTATTAATAATAGCTTTCAGGGAAGATATAGTTAAAAATTAGCATTTAAAAAACCTTTGAAATTCACTGAAAATAACATAGGTTTCAGGGACATTATAGTTAGTTGGAATTTTCGCTCATACACAACCATAGAAATTCTGCCGTTATAGTTGGTTGAGCTAACTATAACTCGCGCCCCCGCAATGCACTACTGATGACGTCACATATTACATCATTCATGACATGGTCAGTGACATCACTGATGACATCAAAAATGGCGTCACTGATGACATCACTGAAGATCTTATGCTCCTGCTCACACCCTAATATAACCTTTGATACACCCCCTGTGTAATACAGAGTACCATTTTCAAAACCATTGACACACCAACACCAGTTACTACAAACGCACTCACTAATTCCTAGGTCTACAGACACATGCACTCATTCACCCATACAACCATTCATACATGTAGTCACTGATCAATACAACACTATCATATACTCATACACCTATACAGACACTCACACACCACCACTCATCCTAATCAGTCATGCGCTCATCGGTTGTATGACATTACAATGCGGGCTTTTACCCCGCGTGCCATAACAATGCTGTTTTTACAACGCAAGTCATTACAACGACTTGCACTGTAAACGCTGGATAGTGGAATAGCTTAATTTTCTATTCCAACTCCTGCCCACGTTACAGTAGGGAAGGTGTTGGAATAGAAAATTAAACTATTCCTTTTCCAACAGCGCCCTCCAGCCCAAGTCATTGAAACGACTTGCGTTGTAAAAGCAGCGTCGTAATGGCAGCGCGTGGTAATGCCCGCGTTGTGATGGCTGCTCACCGCGCTCATCGTAGTCAGTCATGCAAAGAATCAAGCATAGTTCCATTTACTCACCTACACAGTTATACACACACCACCTCATTTATTCATACAGATACTAACACATACTTAATATTGACTACTACAAGTACACACTCCTCCATACAGTCACTCTCACAGTCACTGACTCTCACATTTAGTCATTTATATACTCCAACTCTCAAATACACTGCCTTTTACGTATGTAGTTACTTGGACATGTACCACTGAGACATCCAATCTCTCACCAACACATCCGCACACACTCACCCCCCATACAGCTGTTTTCTCATGCACTCTTAAAGTCATACACCCAGTGAATCAACTACTCATACATCTATGCACAGTCACACACCTCCCACCGACCCACACACACTCTCAGTCTCCTATACAAAAACTCAGACAACCAATCAATAACCCATATAGACACTCATGTACTTCCTGATCTACACATGCAGCAGCTTACACAACTACAGACATACTGATACAGACATTCAGACAGTTTAGTCACTAACCCATGCATTCAGTGAGACACATTTAATCACTCACTTATACAGTCAGGCACGAACCTACAAAATCCTTCATCCAGACACTTATTCTTCAATACACCTCGGCCTATATATAAAACTCATTTAAACTTTACAGAAGTACACAGTCACTGGATGATGTCATCAGTGATGTTCACCAGTGTTTTTTTCAGTGAATATATATATATATATATATATATATATATATATATATATATATATATATATATATATATATATATATATATATATATATATATTTATATATGTATATGTATCTATGTGTCAATCGCTTCAGGAACCCAATTTTAAGAAGCCACAGGAAGTTTCATTTAGCTCTTTAATAAATCGACACCTTGCTGACAGGTCCCCTGGCATCAGGGACCACTTCACAACATTAAAACGCCAAACGCGTTTCAGGAGAAAACATCCCTTCTTCGTTTTAATGTTGTGAAGTGGTCCCTGATGCCAAGAAATGATGGCGCACCCACTGGGGAGGAATATATGCACTACAGGTTCCAGGAAGCCATTGTGTGGGCCACGCCCACCACGGCAGGTATGAACAATATAAAGTGCGTGATGAACTGCGCCTGCATTTCTTTTGAAACTTTTGCCACTGAAGAAGGGATGTTTTCTCCTGAAACGCGTTTGGCGTTTTAGTGTTGTGAAGTAGTCCCTGATGCCAGGGGACCTGTCAGCAAGGTGTCGATTTATTAAAGAGCTAAATGAAACTTCCTGTTGCTTCTTACAAATTGGGTTCCTGAAGCGATTGATGTTTAACGGCCTTCCCGGTCGTATTAGGAAGCCCGCTGCGGAGCTGATCCGCTCTGACACAACGGCGGTGTTGGGGCTTTGAAAGGAAGACAAGCTGGGACTTGTCAGGAAGTGCCCCGCTTGAAGCTCATTTCAACACCTACAAAGCAAGACAGGAGCCCTCTCAGGTGTCATTTCAACCCACTTGGGATTTGATATGTTTTATTGCAAGAAATGATGGCGCACCCACTGGGGAGGAATATATGCACTACAGGTTCCAGGAGGCCATTGTGTGGGCCAGGCCCACCACGGCAGGTATGAACAATATAAAGTGCGTGATGAACTGCGCCTGCATTTCTTTTGAAACTTTCGCCACTGAAGAAGGGATGTTTTCTCCTGAAACGCGTTTGGCGTTTTAATGTTGTGAAGTGGTCCCTGATGCCAGGGGACCTGTCAGCAAGGTGTCGATTTATTAAAGAGCTAAATGAAACTTCCTGTGGCTTCTTACAAATTGGGTTCCTGAAGCGATTGATGTTTAACTGCCTTCCCGGTCATGTTAGGAAGCCCGCTGTGGAGCAGATCGGCTCTGACACCACGGTGGTGTTGGGGCTTTGGAAGGAAGACAAGCTGGGACTTGTCAGGAAGTGCCCCGCTTGAAGCTCATTTCAACACCTACAAAGCAAAACAGGAGCCCTCTCAGGTGTCATTTCAACCCACTTGGGATTTGATATGTTTTATTGCAAGAAATGATGGCGCACCCACTGGGGAGGAATATATGCACTACAGGTTCCAGGAGGCCATTGTGTGGGCCACGCCCACCACGGCAGGTATGAACAATATAAAGTGCGTGATGAACTGCCCCTGCATTTCTTTTGAAACTTTCGCCACTGTAGAAGGGATGTTTTTTCCTGAAACGCGTTTGGCGTTTTAATCAGCAAGGTGTCAATTTATTAAAGAGCTAAATGAAACTTCCTGTGGCTTCTTACAGATTGGGTTCCTGAAGCGATTGATGTATCTATGTGTATATATGTATATGTATGCAATTGACATGGTACAGCCACTACGTAGAGGGGCAACAGGGAAGCATATTTAAGACTACTTGAAACCCGATACATTCTGGAGCTCGATACCAAGACACCAAATGGCCTCAATGCGACGGAAGATTTATACACATGTCTTTAAATAATAATCAAAAAATGACAAGTGTTATAGATCTGTCTAGTGATACATATGCCCAATAACAAGTTCTGGGCAAATAAAGTCGTCAAACTAACAAAACATCTAGTACTGCCTGGTTTTAACAAATTTCAGTTTAATTACACACTATTGGAAACCACACGATTTTTTCTTAAAGTACAGGAACAACATTGATTTCCCAGGCAGTGTAGTAGCAGTAATCCAAAAGCCAACAAAGCCCACTTGGGCGATGCATTAAGTACACTCTCTCAGTCTATACTCAAGTCTATACCGAACAGAGTTTAGCGGCTAATATGTGCACTTTATTTTGCCAACTTTGCACACAAATTACCCTTTTATCGAATATAATAAGTATGGATTCAATGTATTTTAGATATGTGATCTTAAATTTCGATAATATTATAAAGGGTGTGTATATACGATGAAATAATACAAATAGTGTTGGTGTATATAGGTGTTATTGCTGCTATTATGGAAAATGTTTAATATTTTATAATTGCAACTTTGCACATATTTATATATATTTTACATATTTTATCTATTTATTGTGAATTTTGCACATGTCTCTGGAGTATTAACAAATGAGGGAGTTGTCAAAAAAACAAAACAAGATACTGTAAAGCAAATGAAAATGCTAATACCAGAATTCTTTTAATGCTTAAAAGGTTTGGATTAGGCTGAAGTATGTTGTTTATTTCTATAGGCCTGGGATCATGTGATCGTTTCCTGTATTACAAATCACGAGGTGAATCACGACCATGTCATGTGATCAAGGGCTCCAGGGCCCGAAACGCGTCATGGCGGACAAGAGGGTGCACGAAGAATAAAAATATGTGCTAAAACAAACCTGAATGGGTCCGATTCGTTATTTTGTTTCCAGTCTTTGGTACAAGCAAAGAAGTTCTTGGCATATGTATATATATATATATCTATTTATATGTTTGTATATCACCTGCTGGCGGTCACCAGTAGGTAGTTATAGTTAGAACCTATTATCCATAGGAAATCCGCAACATTCTATTGCCAATCACTTTGGCGTCGGTTTGAATCTTCTTGAAATTTTCCAAACTATTGGCCAGTTCAGTTTTGCTCCTTCCCTGAAAGTTTGGGGGTGACTGCGGAAGCGTGGGCCGAGAAAAAAGGGGGTTCCAAAACTTGTTTTTCCAATGCAATTTCTCATAGGACCTTTAGCCATGGCTACAGCTCGAACGGCTGAACGGAATTACACCAAATTTGGCAGAGAGGTAGTACTCAGTTCCGGCTTGTGCCTTTGGCATATCTGGTGTCAATCTGTTCAGTAGTTTCTTTGAAAATTGCAGTTAAAGTTTTAAGTTTATATATCTATGGGCGCGGGGGATCCGCGGATTGTACGAGGATTGGCCTCGTAGGATAAGTGCACCGTTCCGATCACACGCTCAATTCTAATTGGCTGTCAAGGGGTTGTAGACATTCGAAACCAGGAACTGTTGGAGCCATTTTGTGCCTCGGTAGAAGCGAGGGTGAAGAAGTCTGTGAAATATGTTGGCAAAACATGAACAGGGGAAGGTTAGACACACCCTGACCCCCTAGGCCTGCTCAGGGGGTGACGTGGGGACACGTAGGGCAAAAAAGTAAGAACATTCATTTTACAAAAAAAGTCACAAGATGCGCGTAGGATCCGCGCATATGGTCGCTAAAAAAAACGAAGCATGTATTTTTGAGATATATATCAAGCTTATGTGTATAGATGTTGGGTGGGTCTACAAAGAGCTCTTGTGTTTATTGAGAGATTTTAGTAATTACAAGTAAGTACCGATGCAGAGTCTAAAGTTCATGAGGAAGACTCGGTTTCCTTCATCTGTAAAATGTACACTATCTCTTTAATAGATGCCATGCATATTAAAACGCAGATTGTTATGGTACATGGACAATAGTCTATAGTCTTGTAGTAAAGTAGAAAGATTCATTCACATGTTTATTCACTTATCTGCGCAGATCAGGTGTTCCAGTCTTCCCCTATCTCAACGACTGGTTGTTAAAGGCGGGCTCACCCCAGACAGTCGTCTCCCACCTCCAGACTACGGTCGACCTCTTGCACCTGCTGGGGTTGTTCTTCAACGCGCCAAAGTCGCACCTGTGCCGCTATCAGAAGCTCCTCTTCATCTGAGCAGTTCTGGACTCGGCACAGTTTCAAGGTTTTCACTCCAAACAGCGGGTTTGGGATTTTTAGGCTCTGATTCTGATCTTTCAGCTTTTATCCCGGGTCACGGTCAGGTTGACGCTGTGGCTCCTGGAGCTGAAGGCCTCCTGTATCCTAGTGGTGCATCACGCAAGGTGGCATGTCAATAAATATAAACATAGGCCACCCAGTTTGCGTCCCGTCATATACAAATTTCAGGGAGTGGTGGTTCCCAGGGCTTGAGGAGGGTCATTGAAGCCCACATACTAGTAATGTTGTAGGGGGGGTTGGACGCGAAAGTAGTGCAAGGGGGTTGTAAATCTGGTACACATTGTTTTGTTTTACTTTGCTTTCCTTTCTGTGATGTAGAAGATCCTGGGTAAATATAACGGCTTTTGTACAGCCAGTAACTTTTAACCATACCCTCAAACAGCTTTCTGCCTGTTACCATAGTAACAGTTCATGGAACACTTACGTGAGCACAGAGGTTAAAAGTTCACCACACTGTGTTGCTAATGAGTTAGCCTCAGAATTATACTTCAAATGATTAATATCATTTCTATTGATGACTGCTACCCCCACACAAAAAACAGACGTATGTACTTTTTAAATTAACTTTTATCAAAACAATAACTGGAACTATAACTGAAAGATAACAATACAATTAATAAATAGAACTATAACTAACAAAACAATATAATAAACAACATATAATATGGAGTCCAAAAGAAGTATTGTAGTTAATCTGCAAAACAAAAAAGAAAATTAGTGTTTAAAATTAGATTGATGTGACTAAATGAGGTCAAACATTACAAGTTAAAGTAACACTTGACAATATTTATATTTTTTAAAATGTTTGCAATGTGCCTGAAATGCTTCCACTGGCATTGTACATGCGGACTTCGGTCCACCCTTTTTATCAATTTTTGCAGTTTGAGATATAACGTCCTACCTCTGTTATTCATCTCCTACTTTCACCTTTCAAATTCTCTTGTAAAGACGTTAACAACAATTAAAGGGAACATTTTCCGCATATTTTTAATAAAGCATTTGACACCATATTTATGGAATGTTTTGAAATATTTTTCACAAATCTTAAAAAAGGTGAATGCAAGAAAAGTTACTTGCCGCATATGCAAGACTGCTTTCAAGAGGAGACCCCAATTAAGAGGACTGGTGTGGAACTGCAAGTATGCGTAAGCATGTGCAGAATAAGAATCCGGTCAACTTTGCAAGGGAAGAGTTAAGGAGATTGAGAGAGGCTCCTCCTGCTTCATGCAGAGGCCCAAGCACCAGTAAAGCAACACTGTCAACCTCTACTGCACAGCCTAATATTCGTACCCAATTTGGAACCCTTAAAGAAAAAAAGTAAGAAGGTTGGGAGCTCTGTATGCCATCCTAATACCTAATAATCCTTTAGTTATACAGAGATCTACCCTGTATCAGACCTATCCGTACAAGTGTGAATTTGAGATTATCTGCCACCGAAAACCCCTCAAGTACTTATATCCATTACTTTTTAACTTTGTCGAGTAGTCGTATTGTGAGTATTTACCTTAAACTTGTCCATTAAAAATTTGTGAATCTCTCTGACTTCATACAAACAGTTCATACCATATTTGAGACATCGGTGAAATGAACTGGAACAAGAGGATATACTTTCTTCAATGTCGGTAACTTGCTGCTGACTTATGTAACATTGTGGTAACTGAAAAAAGTTACAAAGGTATATGTTGTACATATGTCCAAGCTTAATTTGAATGTTCATAAAAACAATTTTTCTCAATAGGATTGGGGATGAAAAGTAATCATCAGAGGTTATATTTGGACAGCAAAATAGGAAATAGTATTGTATTATACAAATGTTAGGCCGAGATTAGTCAGTCACTTCATTCACAAACTCCTGGGCTTGATCTGATAGAACCCTTTTTGGACTTTCATGATCTAAAAAATCAGAAATAAATAGCAAGGAAAATTAAAAGACAAGTTTACAAAAAAAACATTTTTACTTTGTATCTGAAGTACAGGCTGAAAATGTGTAACAAGCATTAAATGAGAAATGGGTTTCAGAAAGCAACGTCTATAAGACTATCACAATGCAGATTTATATTTTATAAAAATATTTATAGAAGCAAGAAAAATTATAACTCATACATTGTTAAATTTTAAATCAGATAGTTGGGCAATAAAATCGGGAGGACATGTTTTTTTTACGTTTGGTTGATTTCAGAATGCCTACGAATTCTAGTAAAACTTGACAATAACACAGTTATCCGTCTGCAAACACATGACATACACAAGTGCTTATCTCAGAATGGTTTTCGATCATGAAATGTTGAAGACAAACCTTATAACTCCATTAGGTCCATTGCAATTTTTGGCGGATAACATATGGAGAGCAGTCAGTGGATTTAGTGTGTTGAGTTGTTCACCACCACGTGGTATAGTGTATGGGCAGGACAGCTTTTGACGACCAGTATGTCTCATGGTTGAGATATCTGTATAATGAGATAGAACAGGGGGCAAATGAAGTTGAAGGTTATTAAAAAACATGGAGAGCATGCTAAAATACAACACTGACCAATCAATTACATGTGCAGTGCGTGGGGAGGAAGCAGCATGTGACGCACTACTTAAAAAATTATATGCGGCCGGATTAAGTGATTTGCTCAGAAAAATCACCTACCAAGGCAAAATATTTAAAATATAAGAGCTGGAAACCATGCTAAAATACACTTTTGCCGAAAACATTACTTTTGCTATGCATGGGGCACATGATGCACTACTTACATGAGAAAAACGACATCGTATTCACTTGAACAGCACGTAGCACACTGCTGTAGAAGCGGCCTCGTGGCGCTTGGCAAATTAAACAAACGCAACAGGATTAAGTGATTTGCACAGAAACAAAATTTACAAAGTCAACTTTAACGATATAAAAAAACAGGAAAGCGTGTTTAAAAACAGCATTGCCAAATCGAACATAAATTTGCATTTACGCGGTATTTAAAGATGGTTCAGATTAATTAATTTAATTACTCTTAAACAAGGTGCTCACCTACGAAGAAGTGAATACGAACACTCTCATTGGCTGTGACTGCGGAATAGGAAAAGGTCAAGAAGGTCGGCAGTTTATAAATGCTTTGCAGAAGGATGATTGGTTGAGCATGATGTCACTGGGTGTGAGAGCTGTGATTGGGCATGTTGTAATTGAGCATTAACACGCATGCGCTACTGCAAACATGCATGCTCAAAGTGAAGACAACTCCTACGGGGTACATACATAGATGGAGGTTGGATGTCCCTGTAGTCTTAAAGAGGCTTCAGGAGGGGGGCTTTGCAGCCCTCCTCCATAAAATAATATTATATAATTAGCCATGCCCCGGGGGCTGGGGACACCGGTGCCCGGAATTGGGCACGGGAAGGGGGCCACGCGGCCCACTTCCCATGAAAAATTTAACATGTCATCGTACCATAAGCGCACCCTTCCGATCATGTGCTGAAGGCTAATTGGCTGTTAAGTTGTTGTGAACATTCGAAGCTAGAAACTGTTGGCAGCCATTTTATGTCTCGGTACAAAAGATGCTGAAGAAGTGTGTGAAATGTGTGTTTAAAACTTGAAAAGGGGGAGGGTAGACACACCCTGATCCTCTAGGTCTCCTCAGGGGGTCCCACAAGGTCTCCCAGGGCCCCTATTTAAAAAAAAAAATTGGAAAAATCGCAGGGTGCGCGTATGATCCGTGCATTCTAGCGATTTTTTTTTTAAAGAAGTGGGCTTCTCCGCGTCTTTGTTAATTTGCATTCTTTCAACTGTTTAGAGGAGATGCAGCAGTGCTGTATCCAGGATCCACTACTGAGTAAGAAAAGGTAACAATAACACTATTTACCTGCTGAGTGAATTTCTACCTATAGGATAACAGTGATGTACTTTTTAAGAAAGTTAAAGTAAATTATTAAAATAATAACCTCAGATAATCTCTTATCTTAATATTTATATTAAATATATATAAATAAGTTTTTCAACATTGAAAAAATCACGGAAGTCGTGCACACAACAAGTCTGATATGTATATGAAGTCACGTGCGACCGTGCGTTCGTCATGTCACGTTATACGTACATCTCGCGTATGCGCAAGGCATCACGCACAAGTCGCATAGCAACCGTGTGGGAAAAGTTGTACCCGTCGCACACCCTATGCGGATCCTAGACAGCGACCCTAAAATGGCAGACACGTTTCGCGCAGTAAATGAGTAGGGTGTTCGTAGGGTGCGCAACTGCAATAAAAGATAAAATAATTTAATTATATTATAAACAATATAAAATAATGAAAAAAAATCTTTTTATGTAAAAGAAATTATAAAAACAAATGTGTAATGTAATTTAAAAAATAACATCCAAAAATAAAAAGATTAAAAAAATGTAGTTAAAAAATATTAACAAAAACAATAAAAATATTAACATTTAAAAAATCTTTGAAATTCACTGAAAAAACGATAGGTTTCAGACATGTATAGTGTGGAAGTAGCATTTAAAAAACCTTTGAAATTCAATGAAAAAAGCCATAGGTTTCAGGGGTGTTATAGTTAGCTGGACATTTCACTCGTATAAAACCATTGAAATTCCCTGTTATAGTTAGTTGTACAAACTATAACTTGCGCGCCCGCAATCCACTGCTGATGATGTCACATATTACATCATTCATGACATGGTCAGTGACATCACTGATGACATCAGTGATGACATCTCAAATGACATCACTGATGACATCACCGATGACATCATCCATGTGACAAGCTGATACACTTGATCATACAGTAGCATAATCTTTTTACACACATTATAAAATATAAAGTACCATCTTTGAAACATTGACACACCAGTACAAGTTTCTAAAAACCCACTCAGTGATTCCTACATCTACATACACATCTAAACACGTACCTATAGATTCACTCATACATGCAAACAAGATCAATAGAATACTATTAAATATACTTATATAACTACATCAACATTACACACCAGCACATATCCTATTCCTTTATGCAGACATCCTACTCACTTATGCAAACAATTGATCATACTTATATTTACTTAGCTATACACTTAGACAAACACCACTTTATTTATTCATATAGATAGTAACTCATACTTTGTGTGTTATAAAATCATTATATCATTATTACAAGTATACAGTTATCCATACATCACTTATACATTCACTGAGTATTATGTATACTTATTTATATACAATAACAGTCACATATACTGCCTTTTATATTTTTTGTTTGTTGGACATATATCATTGAGAAATATATCTACTCATCACCACACCCATAAAGAGATTCACTCACCCAAACAACTGTTTCCACATTCAGTCTTAACCTTACAAAATCAGCTAGTTACACATCTTTCGCCAGTCACACACGTCCCACCCAACCACACACACATTCATTCACTATCCCATACAAACACTCATTTAACTAATTAATACCTAATATAGACTTTCACATAGGTAGTAACCAACTTATGTAGTAGTTTACACAACAAGAGATAGCGTGATACAGGTATTCATACAGTTTAAGCACTATCCCATATATTTAGTGAGACACTTAAAATTCCTCACTTAGACAGTCAATCACATTTGTACTAAATCCTCTATTCATACTCTTATACATCCACTCAGTCTTCAAGGCAGATTGCTATATATATATATAATACATATTTAAATAACGAACGGTGGGTGGTCAATTCCAAGAAGTAGTGGGTAACATGCGAGTATAGTAGTTGGCATTTGGCATTTGGCATTTGGTAAATGATAGTTGATGGTTGGTATATGGTATCCAGGGAAGACACTGCAGTTGTGTCATTGCCCCGGGGGAAGAGATGGGGTTATACAAAGGTGGGAATAGTTCATCATAAAACATTCAATGTATATCAAAACTGAGATCTAACGGTAATTACAATTGCAAGAAGAGTTGCAAGGACGATAACATTGTCAGCAATAAACAATATTGTTAACTATGCAAGCAACCAATACAATGGAGGTGATACTCAACTGTTCGGCATCTGGTGACCACCAAGGTTCTCAGTGGGGTGTTAGATGTCAGTGTTTTCTCTGACGTGGGGTTACTGCACAGTTCTGCTTCTGAGGTGGGCTTTGGAGGGCAGTGGGATTTGTCGCTGTGTTGTTTGTGGATGAAGGGAGCTACATTTGAAGGACTGAGGCATTGTCTTCCTGTCTATGAGTAGATGTCTCCTGATCTCTGCCACGGTTCTGTGATCTGCTTGTGATTTGTAGCCTAGCATCAGGTGCAGTTAGGGGGGAGTCATTGCATTTTTGTGCAGACGCGATGCAGTGGGTGTCCATGTGCTGTGGTCCCATGTTGTCCAAGATTAGACGCAGGTCTTCTTGATCATATAGGTTCTTTGATGTGCCTTTTTTGGTAATGCAAAAATGGGCAGGATTGAAGAGACCATATTTGACATTCATTTGGCGTAGCCAGGGTCGCAAAGAGCGTCATTGGTCTCCCTGGAGAAATTCACTGCCAGACGAGCTTCGTGCCCCTGGTACTTGAATGGACCATTACCATGCACTGCTGACAGCAGTTGCCGTGTTTGTTCGTGGCATAGGAAATGTGCAATAAGGTGTCAAGGCATATTGCAGAGTCTTTGCATGGAAGGCTAATGGGGTGGGAATGTTTTATCTCCAAAGGAGGGTCGTAGATAATACCTACAAGGCCCAAAACAGTTTCTCTGAGAAATGCTTTGGTATTGGATCCTTCAATTGCTTCTGGGAATCCAGAGAAACTGCCTTTGTCTCTCCTGCTGCAATCTTCCAGGTCAATAAATTTACTGCGGAGAAAGAGAAGCTCTTGGGCACTATCATGCATCTTACTGAGGCAACCCTCTACCACCGTCAACCATTGATCTAGCCCCTCCACACATGTTTGGAATTACACAATGTCCACTCTGATCAACTTTGCCTCCTCTGTTAGTGTAGAGAAGTTAACATCCATTCCTTCCAAGTGTCTGCTGACTGCCCGTATTTCCAGCAATATGCGATCCATGGTTTCACCCTGTGAGGAGGCTGGTGAAGACTGAGGCAGACCAGTCGAGGGAGGGGTGGCACATTTTGTGGTTGTGTTGCATGGCTGCTTAAGTGCTTCTGTGAATAGAAGCTACCTGGAGGTTTTGCTTGTGGACTCCTTAGCAGGCCTTCGCCTTCGCCTCCGCTCATAGCACAGCAGACAGCTCTACAGTTCCGATTGTTAGAATAAAAAAATGAATGTTTGCGCATTGTTCTATGTATGTTAGCATTCACAGCTCCATTTTTTATGTTGGCATCATTTTGAGTTATAATTTAAACTTATTCCCTGCTTTTTCCAAGAAAAGGCCTCTGGTGAGTTGTGTTTCTCCAAGGCTAAGTTTTGCTTCACTAATGAATACACTGTTCTTATTAGCGCATACCTTTCCCTTTAGATAGAGGCTTTTTTCCACCTGTCTAGTGCAGGGCATGGGCAGTTAACCGAAAGTTTGCACCCATTGTGGGTGTGCCTTCAATGGTTCTTAAATGTACATAATGTGTCTTTATGCTTGCTGATGTCAGTCCCTCTGCAGCACTCCTTATCGACTGGGCAGACTGGGCTCCACTCTGAGTATACCTGAATATACAGATATTGGTTTTTATTCTCTACTGTCTGACCGACTCTTCATTTGGTATGGAAGGCTGAGAGGTGGTTGTAAGTAACCTAAGTGACAATAATCGGGGTACTTCCTTCACAATGCACCTGTTGCCCTCAAAATCAGGAGAGCAACAGTGATGGATCAGCATCCTTTGAGGTGGCCAGTGGCAGGGGTGTACTCAGCCCGCTGCAGTGTGACCCTATTGGAAGGGGTCCCTCATTTCTGTGTGTGGGGGAGGTCTGAAGACCAACATCAAGGCCCGAGGCTCCACTGGGGCCCCGGCCATCAAAGAAAGGGAGTGAGCTGTCGAATTTGTACTTTTTGCAGTACCTGAAGGCCGCCCAGACCAACCCATCTCACGCCCTCTCCTAATGCTGCGGTTCTGGTGGGTCGCTGGAGCCATGTTCCATTGGGCACAGGCGCTTGTGCAGTATTCAGCCTGTAGGTGGGCAAAGGGAGGTCTGATTTACACCACTCTTCACAGGGTCCCAAACAGGCTGTATTTTGAGGTTCCTCTGGTCACACGTGCACCACAAGTCAGATGATGAGGTTGACAGGTTGACAGAGACTATCATAGGGTCCCACGCATCTCCAGTGGCGGTCCTGTGGGCGATGTCACATAGGTCAGCAAGGAAAGATGACAAGTATGCTATTGTCCACCCAGGAGTATATCAGGGGCGGGCGTTGAAGTCAGAAGAGCTTGCATTAACCAGGAGAAGGCTTCCCCCTTGCTTTGTTCCTACGCAGCATGGGCATTAATCAGAGGGGAGGTGGAAGTCCGCTAGCCAGTTCACCCCCTCCAGGTTCTACTCTCCACCTTACTGTTTGTGCCTTGATTGAGAAGTGGTCCTAGTGCACTCCCCCGTGTTGGCATGACTCCTACCATGGTCTAGGGCCTTGCATGTGCCCAGTGAGGTGTCGCCCGTTCCCCAAACCCAGAGGCCCAGATGCACTGTCATTGAAAAAGAATCAGGAGCCCTGCCAATAGTTGTATCCTGGGGTAAGAGATAAGAGACATGGTTGCTTCCTCCCTTCGAGGCCGGAGTCAATGTTGCAGCAACTCTGCCAAGCCCCTTTGGTGCCCCCGGGGACCCACCTGTCCCAGGCCCACCTAGCCACCGAAGGAGCCAGGTCCTGCGGTTGGGCCCTGTATCAAGCACAAGTCCAGGTGGAATGCCGGCAGTTCTCAGTATGTAGCAGGTGAAGGGTGTTACCACAGATCAGGTATGCAGGCCCTAGATCTCAGGCCATGCACCTTTCATGATGTGGAGGCCATGCCTCTGACGTTCATTCTCCAGGGTGAAGGGGCGGGTCAAACTTATACGCGAATGCCGTGGCTTTCTTTAGGGCTCAAGGCCTGCTGTTCACTTCCAGCTACCCGAAGGACTCCTCTCGGGCATGACACTATTGTCACCAGTCCATGGTGTCCCGATATCGTCCGTGGGTCCAGGGGAGAGGTGAGTTGCACATGTCATGCCCCCAGTCATGCCTAGAGAGCCACTGCATCCGGTCAGGGCCCATCTCGTAGCATAGGTCGCAGGTTAGGCGGCCATCTTTACACATGGCCAATCCATGTGGAAATCTGAATTACCAATGTATGAAACTCAATGAGTTTAATTTAGGGATTCCTTGTGGGTCGCAAATTGATCTATCTTATGAATATTAATGAGGTAGGTCGAAGTTTGTGACCCATTACGAATCACAGCCATCACGGGGACGGTGGCCTGGTGGTGTTGTCGTGTTTATATCTAGGACCTTGATTCGATATTCCCAATTTATGCCCTTGTGAGGTTATAATCAATAATATCCCGATCCATATTCAGTATAAGCCCATGCAGTCCAAAGCACAGCACGGCTACTCCCATCGACTCCTAGAAAGCACAATGCGTTCTTTAAACAAACCAAGCCTCCAGCAGCCTGGGAAAATCCCCCCTGCTTTTATTTTGATTTGAACAAGAACAACTGAAATCCAGAAAGAACTGTTAGTTCTTAGTGACGTCTTATGTCCAACCTTACGTCAAACCAGGCACCTTCCAGGTATGAAATACCAACAGTTGCCTTAAGAAAACACACGGTGGTTTGGAGCAGAGCGGCCGTCTACTTGCCCGAGAGCCCAGCTGATGCGAGAGCCCACGGAAGCCGCCCTTCCCGTTTGACGCACTGAGAGAGACGCTGTTTTTTTCTCCAGCCGAGAAAATGCAGCTCCGGTGTTTCCAGCCTACTCTTGCGGGTGGCTGGGAGATCGAGTCCTGAGGAAAGAGATACCAGACCTCCCACATTCTATTACCAAGGTACGGAGCTGACTAAACCCTTAAGAGAATCCTTGATGCAGATACTTGGCAAAACAATCTTAAACAACTTAACTTAAACTGCTACTTACTCATTCCTTCCCAAGTATTAGGCTTAGGTCAGGTACACCCGGGTAGGCTTAGTTAGAAGCACCAGTTGAGTACGTTAGTCAATGTATTTACGTATGTATATATTTTATCCATTTTAAAGTATCATATGGCTAAGAAACCATATCAATGCTTTTACAGTATTATTTCCTAATACTACTTTTACTGTACGCACTTTACTTTACTTTAAGTATTGCAATTCATTTCTCTTGCATGAGAAAGAAGACTGCTCAATAAATAACACCTTTTATTGAAAACACCTGTCTCTCTATTTCTCTGCACTCTGGTGAAACTAAGTATGCACGATTGACTGAGCGAAATAGCTGATTATTGTTTTCACACGACTCTAGAGATACACTCTTATTCTGAGGGAGCAAAGTTGTCATGTTTATGCGGTTGTCGGAAACTGAATCCCTTCTTGTCTGAGCCAGGGAAGTTCATCCCTCCCTATTCATTCAAGAAAGTTTCCAGTGACCTCTGAGCTAGTGGCGCAAACCTAAATTAAGTTTAACATAGTCAGTAGAGACCTAGATGACCTCAGTCCTACGTCTACACTGCTGTTTATGTTATTCCAATGCGCAGAGCCTATTGGGAAAATAGGAACTACACTACAGTGTCAGCAGACCACCATGTCTGTAATTACTTTTTAATAAACCAATATTTTTTTAATGCAGCCAATTTTCTTTAAAAGAAAGGATAATGTGTTTAAAAAGATAATAATGAAACATTGGAATTAAATTGTTTAAGAGTAGGCAGTGGTCCGTGTGACCACTGCCTGCTCCTAAAAAATATTAGTATTTACATTCTCAAAGAAAGAGGGGTCCTCTTTAGGAATTGTGTGCTTTAAACTGCTAGTAAATTATCACTGTTTTGTAACACAATTTGGTTGCAAAATAGCAATACATACCATACTGGTAGCGCCATTTGCATTTTCTGCAGCGGCACTGACCTGGAAGTTGTTGGCGCTTGAGGGGACCCTAGAAAACAGAGTCTTACCGTGCGCTCCCAACAGGAGGCGGCCAGGTGGTAAGCTTTGACCCCTTGTGTTGGAAAGTGGATTATTAGTAGTGGCAGACATGCATTTACCTCTGGCAATAATACCACTGACAGGATATCGGCTCAGAATAGATCTTAGAATATGATTCCCCTGCTCAACCCTTGGTAGCTTGGCTGTGAGCAGGCAGGCTTAACTTCAAAGACAGGTATGTAAAGCATTAAAAACCCCAACTCAGTAAATAACTAAGACACAACACACAATACAAATCCAACTACAGTTTATAAAAATAGGAACAAGTTTTATCTTTTAAATGTCATCAAAATGAAATAAATCCAATGTAGGGAACCAGAGATATGAATTTTTAAAGATTAGTCATTTTCTAGTGCTTAGAAACCAACAGTGCCACTTTTGGTCATTTCATGGCCTCTGTCAGGGACACAGTCATATTTAGTAATTGTTCTGGAGGATCTCTCAGCAGTCTTGTGGAGCCCCCTCCAGCAGGCTGGATCCTGTTAGACCTCCTTCATGAAGTACTTCTTGCGGGTCCCAAAGTGATACACACACAATCCAAGGTTTGGTAATTTCCAAGAAGGCCCTTGAAAGTGTAAGACTTCAATTCCCACAATCCACTTGGACAAAACCCTTACAAATCCACGGGTAGTACTCCAGGCTGGGGATTCTTTGTGGGGATGGTCCAGATGAGCTCTGTTAATCTGTAGCTTGCAGGGAGTCCACTCTTTAATCCTTTTGAAGCAGATTTGATCCACAGGACTATAGTTTCAGATGGTGCAAAAGTCGCAATCTTCAGAATGCAGGCCTGGTGAATGCACATCAAACTCCCCAGCGTAGACTCTACGGATTCTCTTAAGTTTCAAGCAGCAGATCTGAGAGGCTCTGCCCCTCTCAGATACTTATTCCAAGTTCTCTGGGTCAAGCAGGAGGTCACTCCTGTCCATTGGGGTGTGGGGTACCAAGGTATGACCATTTCCTGCAGAGTGTGGCACTATTTTGTCCCAGAGTGCACCAATTCTTCCACATTCATAATGGCAGAATTTTCTGCAGGGAGAGAAGAGCTGGCTAAACACACCCCTGGGATGGCGAATTTCCATACTCTCTACCCCTTTCATCTGCTTGTTCCTTTCTTACAACTAGCATCTGGCGAGGTTCAAAGAGGAGAGTTGTAAATGAAACTGATGTATTTAGCTTTTCTCCCTTCCCTTGAAGAGCATTATTTACTAGCCCTCCTGCCTCTGACATTCCTATGCCCAGCAACCTCTCCTCCCGAGAGGCTTCCTAACCTCAGGGGTCATTTATTACCTCTTCAAAGCAGACAGGCTCACCCTCTTATCTCTGACCAATCAAGGAAGAGCAATAGAAGGCTGGGTTTTGTCTTACAGACGACAAGAAAGTCTTATAACTTGTTGTCTGTACATTTTAGAATAATTTCAACAATACCATATTGTTGGATTTATCATTGCCATTCTACTGAGTCCTTTAATCCTAGTTTTAGGGCTTTTCTTTCTCCAGTTATTAACTAATAACCTTTTCCAATGTTAACCTATGGGCTGGGGATTTGCAATGGAAAAATGAACTGGACAATTTCTCCAATACCAGGGCCTATAAAACAGGTTTCTATAAGGAACCTGCTTTTACCTACAAGACCCCCATCCCTGGAACACCTAGGAAAGACTTTAGGGTTTCTGGATATATCATAATAATGCAGATCCTCATTTCATAGTGCCTCTAGCATAAAAATTGATTTTGGGAAGCACTTTACTACAATGTGGGGAGTGAAATGTGCAATTTCACTAATCCCAGGGCATCTAAAAACCTTTTTATAAGGATTCCCCTCATATACCTGACCCCCACCCACACCCCTGCCACACCTAGTGGAGACCCTGGGGATACATACCATGCCAAAACATTGTAGTTTATCCATGTTTAAGGGCCCTAAACACCCAAGTCAAGTTTGGGCACAATTTGGCATTTTAAAAGCAGTTCTTCAACACAGGGCTGATTTTAAACTGACCTCAGGCTTCAGCAGTGCACACACGCCAGTACAGAAAAGGCTACTGGCCTCTAAACAGTCCTGCCCTATTCTATACTAGGGACTTAAAGGTAGTTTCAATCCCCCAGCCCTATATGTACTAAGGTCTTATAGGGGAGGTCATGCCAATCACAGAGGTACCCTAACCCATAGTGTACCCTAGTTTATGTAGGTGTTTTCACTGTATTCTATATGTGTCTTCAGCATAACCCTGGGCCTGGTTAGGCAGAGCCCAGGGTCAGTCAGAGTCAGTTACGGCCAGTACCAGTCAGCAAAAAGTTGGGGGGTTCCCAGGGCACAGGATGACTTTGCAACACCTAGACACCAGCATAGACGTGGCTGTGCACTCCCGCAGCACGGGAATGCGCCATTAACATTTTCTGCTTCGGTTTTTGGAAGGGACGCCCTAAACATGCCTCGAATCGCATTTTACATTTTGTACATTTGCCTTGTACATCTGGCCCCTGGTCTCTCTACTACAACATGTCCTGTTCAGGATCGGTTTCTCTTCACAGCATTGGCAAGTAGTACACTCTGAATGAAAAACAGCACCAAGTGTAAGGCAACTAACTCATCTGTATTAATTCCTCAGCTCTTATACATGGCCTAGTAAGGTGGAGCTACACTCCTCACATCTTCTTTTCTCTGCTTCCCTGAATGTAGTGAGAGGAATACCAGTGCTTCCTGTCTCCTCGCAGAAAGTTCTTGACATCTCACTTCTGTCCGAGACTGCTAGACCCCTGACCTACTTATAGAACAATGGGGCATATTACCAACAACTAGCGATAATTTTTGTCTCTAACTTGTTTAGAGACAAACATTATCGCCGCACATCGGCGATTTTTATCGCAGATAAACCTTGCTATTAGCAAGGTTTATCGCAAATGCGATAAAAAACGGCTGCAAAGCATGAATATCGCTGAAAAGTCAGCGATATTCATGCATTATCGAGCAAATGCTCTTAGCCATGTTATCCACCTCCCATTGGATAACATGGCTAAGAACTGCTCAGGGCAGGTGTTAGCTTTTGGAGATATTCGCGCTTAGCGCGAATATCTCCAAAAGTTGGTAATAGGAGATAGCGATGTTAGGGACTGTTTCCAGTCGCTAACATCTTGGCACGCCCACTTTGCATGTCATTAGTGATAAATATCACTGACATGCAAAGCGGGGCCCAAGATGGTCGCTATCTCCTTTTAGCTGTCACTAACTGGTGTTAGCGACAGCTTGGTAATAGGGAGATAATTTTATCTCCGCTTTCTTGGCTTTTAAAGCCAAAAAAGCGGAGATAAACCCCCTTGATAATATGCCCCAATGTCCTCTCCTAGAGGTCAGGACACCACCCATTGTAGGCAAAGTGTTATTCTTGTAACCACACTCCTATACTTACTAGACCTAAGAAAAGGTTGAATGCCATTAACCCCTGCATAGATACCCTCATAGGGAAAACCACAATTGCCAACATAAATCTTCTATTGGGAAATTACAGGGCTAAAAGATCAACAAATTGGCCAAGGCTGTGCTATACAGAAATTCTGTAAAATAATGTAGCAAACATAAAAGAGGATGACAATATCGCTCGACTGTGTCATGCTGTAAACTAAAATGCATTTTTTATTGTTGGGGGGGGGGGGTTTAGTCTTCATCATATTTTCCCTTAAGTAAAATATTGAGTCCTCACATTAGGCAATTGTTTCTACTACTCTATGCAGACATTTAATTCAGAGGTGAGTTACTGCATATTTATGGCTAAAGATTTTAAAAGAAATATACGTTTAGAATTTTCAACTGTGTGTATAAATTAATTCAATTTCAAGACTGCTATATTTATGCATTTGTTTTAGTTAATTTTAAATACCTCGCCAAATCACCTTCCAAATGTATAGATGGAGCACATGCAGCCAATGATAGAAGTTGAAGAAATTCAAGAAAAAAATGTAAATGCCCTTACAGACATGAGGGGTTATTGTGAAGTGCAAACACAGATCCATCCGAGTGCTACTAGGCAAGATGTTACTGTGACAGTTTTCTTTACATTGTAATATGTTTCTCATTCTGAATGCAGACTCGCAAGACGCAGGTTGCAAAATATTGGTCTACATAAGCTACCAGTGCCTGAAATGTTTTCGCCTTTCTGTACATGAATACATTTAATTATGTCACACAGAATACTCTGCATACAGATTGGCACAATTTGCAAGCAGGATCTCATACACACTTGCATAGTGTCAAGAAGTCTCAAGCCACGTGTGACACATTTGGGCAGTAACGGGGTTTTCTTAGAAGTATTTGACCTGTTAGAA
Source organism: Lissotriton vulgaris (assembly GCF_964263255.1). Lineage (NCBI taxonomy): Eukaryota > Metazoa > Chordata > Amphibia > Caudata > Salamandridae > Lissotriton > Lissotriton vulgaris. The sequence continues at coordinate 508,143,198 of NC_141694.1, forward strand.
TTTTGAGGCCTGAGGCAAAACGACGAGTCCCAAAATACAACTCACTATAACTAAACATCATCATAGGCTGAATGTGCCACATCATGGGGTACTTGCCAGCTATGTAACGTATGCAGGTACGGGACAGAGTAGACACATACAGTTCCCTCCTTTTAATATTGGAAATGTGACTTATAATTGTTCCACGGCCTATATTCGTGTCCGCAAATTATTCTGATATTTCCAATGATTGTTTAATCTCTGTTTAATTTTAATTTTCGGAAGGAGCAGCCCTTGTAATCGAAAGAAATTGTATTAGGGAAAGAGTAAAGACTAAATGAACCCTGGTCACAGAATGCACTGCCGTACTAGAATGATTTTTGGAAATGCTTTCTACTGTACTGTACCAATAAAATCAGGAATTCCATGAAGTTGACATTGTGCAAAGGCTAAACTCCATTCCTAAAGCATTACCCTGGTAGCTCAACCAACACCAAAGACAGCAATGTACTTTCATGCAACACAGCACATATTAAACCCATTATGCTTTGGATTTACACAATTCTAAACTAAATTCATAAAGATATAAGTAAAAAGGTGTACCAAAACAGGGCATTTGAACCAACATTTTGTCCACTACAGAAAGCATCCAGACACGCCTAAATAAAAATTTTTTTTAAAAAATCTTAGATCGAAATGCTACCTATGAAATCTGATTCTGAATCGGTGAGCACATACGTACAACACCAGATGCCACTACACCGCCAGTTGTACAGAAACCAAGGGCCTGTGGTCAAAATCATTATCAAGATGCCAACTTACATCATAGACAGTCGTCCTTGTTGGGAAGAGTGACAAATGTCACTTTGCCAAATGAGGAAAAACTCCTTACACTGGTTGTGGTTTCTAACTGTGCGTTGCCTTCGGACAAGAGCAAATGAAAATAGATTGAATTATGAAAGTAGAAGGGTCTACAGCAAACCTTTTTACTCTATTACTCAAAAGTCGTCTCCTGGTTTCCCCTGAGCATCGTGTTGTACTGGAGGCCACTGCACAAACGCTTGCCGAACTTGCATCTCCAAGAAAAGCACAAAGAATGGAAAAAATGTATCTCGGTGTTTATCGTGTTATTTCTTTTACAATATGTGTCACGGCTTCTTATAGCATTCCAAGCATTTCTTCCATTATCTGAACTATGTCGAATCACAGCTGCTCAGTCATCTGCCTTTAACTGTGCCCTAAGTAAGTTTAATTCTTACTACCTTCAGGAATTATGCTCTTTCATTCCAGTGCTGTCTGATAAATCATCTTTCTTGACGGGCCCTAAAGCCTAACATGCAAACCCAAATGTGAGCTATGACATACTAATACTATATTTTTTGCACTTTTCTATAGTGCCAACTCTGTCAAAGGACATTGAAGCATTTCATATGAGTATTAAGCACCAGATAAGAATACACAAGTTCAGAGTTAATTTTTTTGTAGGGCGGGGATAAAATATTTTTTCACAGAATATTGAGCTGACGGGTCTCCAAGTTTTAAAGTCAACAGCTCTGGTCGTTAGGCCACATCTCTACACAAATTGCTTAAAGCATGAAGTTAACTTGAAAATTGGCATTATCTATTTTCTATATTTTGTAATCCATCACCCTGATGAGATGGTAATGGCCAGATATTTGCAAAATACATTTTTAACTCCTGACTATGAAGTCTTACAGCACTTTCACCAAATTTATCATGATGAAAAATGATTTGGTTTATTGCACGGTTTATGAGTCTGACAATGATATGTTTATATTTTTTAAAAGATGCTAACATAAAAAAATGTATTTGATCATGAAGCTTGTAACCAAATTATAGTTATATAACAACTCTTTACACTGATGACGCGAATCTCCTCATTTTGTGAACTAAATAAAATTTAAATAGAAAGTGCAAATGTCTATGCAAAATAACATATGTATTATATATTCAAAGTTTGCAATAAATAATCATACTTAGGTATAACAAGCATACAGAAGGAATAATAATGTACTGGTGTTATGTATCGTTTTAGGACCCTATTGTAAGTTTCCCGATTCATGCCCTTATATAGGTATAAATCACCATATCCTTATATAGGCATAGAAATCATAACCATATTTACGCATAGCTCATGCAGTCCAAATACGGCAGGGCTACTTCCACTAGTTCTGAAAATCCACAACGATTTCTTGGAAAACTCGGCTTCAGCAGCCAGGGACTTCCCCTTGCTTGAATATTGATTTGTCCAAGAACTCATGGAGTTTTCAAAGAACTGAGACTCTTTGATGACGTTATTATTTCCAACTGTACGTCAAAGTCGGCACCATCAAGGCATAAATATGCACACTCGCCCAAGCAAACACACAGTGGTGTGGTGCAGTTCGACTATCTACTTGCCCGACGCGCCCTGCTACAGCAAGTGCCAAAGGAAGACGACCCTCCAGGAGACGCACTGAGAGATACGCTGTCTTTTGCCCTGCCGAGAAATCCAGCTCCAGTGTTTCCAAGCTACCCTTGCGGGTTGTTGGGAAATCGAGTTCCGAGACCAGCCTTCTCATTCCTCTTCCCCAGCGTGCCAAGGCGCATGTGTCTTGTTTGACTGCAAACCTGGGAGTCATTATAGATCATAAGTTGAGTCTAAAACCTCAAGTATCTAAAGTGGCGTCTTCGGCATATTTTATGTTAAAAATGTTAAGGAAAATATGCCCTTTTATTCCTCTAAAATCCAGAAATACAGTGGTTACCTCGCTAGTCCTACCTAAACTAGATTATTGCAATGGCATATATACCAACATCCAATCTACTCTTCTAAAAAAATTGCAAACAGTGCAAAATGCCACTGCAAGACATATAAATATCAGTTGGTTAGAATAGGGATTCAGGACCTTCATTGGCTGCCAGTTGCCCAGAGGGTAAAATTGAAAGACTTGTGCATAGCTCATAAAGCCCTCCATATAGAAGGCCCAACATTTTTATGGGATCTTTTTAAATGGTATATCCCAAACAGATCCTTGAGATCTGCAAACACCCATCTGATGCCTACGGCCAGAATAAGAAAGGTGAACTGGGGAGGTAGGAGCTTCAGCTATAATACTTCAAAGGAGTGGAACTCTCTCCCCCGACACCTGAGGGAAATTCCAACGCTCCTTGAGTTTAGAAAGCAACTGAAGACATGGCTCTTCTAGTACTATTGGTCTGACACACAGTATGGAGTACCGGAAGCCCCAAGACACCTACGGGGATACGTGTGCTATACAAATTGATAATAACATAACATAACATAACACTAGCACTTTTAATACTTGGAAATAGGTCAGGATAGAATGTGGGTAGAATAATTTATAAGATACTCCATAGTTGACAGACAAACATATTTGCACTATAGACATACTGCATTTAAGCAGAAAAAACGTGTTTACATTTAAGATCATCAAATGGGTGAAAACTGTTTTTTACATAATATTTATTGTAATTTCAGAAAAAGCTAATTTTAATAGGTATTTATTATCTATTTATTTATTTATTTATTTGCTCATTGTGCGATAACTCCAATGCCCGTTTTTGTAGGTGTTGTGAATTTTGTCCTTTTATCTACTAGTTATACCCTTGACATTTTAGTATTTATATAGATATTGTAACAAGCGTTAAGTAAGGATGTTATCGATATGAAAAGACATGTCACAACAAAATGCTAAGAATGGGCAATGTAAAACTGTAAGAATCTATGTGAAAGTATGTCTTCCATGCCAATTCTGTTTGCACTAATTACCTATGCACTGGTCACTTTAAATGCGAGGGGAAAATGAATCGGCGTTGTCATGTGATCAAGGTCCGGCTGGACTGATACGCGTAATGGCTGATGATTAAAACAAATCGAAGCACAAACCTGTAGTCTGCGCCTGCTTGTACCGAGGAACTTTACGGTGTATATATATATTACCACTGGCAGCCGCCAGTAGGTATTATAGTTAGGACCTTGTTTCTATTCAAAAAGCGTTTTTCTTTTGCCAATATCTTTGGCAACGTTTGACGAATCTTCGCAAAAGTTTCAAAACTAGTGGTTCACTCAGGTCAGCTCCTGTCTTGAAGGTTTCGGGGTGATTTGTCAAGCGTGGGCCAAGAAAGAAGGGGGGTCCCGAAATGCATTTTTCCGTATGTTAATTTCCATAGGAAACTTTAGACAAAGCTACAGCCCGAACGGAATTACACCACCTCTCCAGGGCTTTAGGAATGCTGGGAGGGAGGCCCTGCGGCCACCCTCCTGGAGCCCTCAATGGCCCTGGGGACCGTTATCCTTCAGGGACGGCTCCTGCAATGTCCCAGGGTGCCAACCCCCGGGACATTGCTGTTTGCTATAGCAGGGTGGGAGTGTGGCTCCCCCCCCTGCCATAGCAAACACTGCTTCGCAGAAAACCTGCTCTTGCTTTAATGAAGCAAAGCAGAATTGTTACTTGCTAGCAGCTCCCCTTGCCCGAAAGCAATGTCGGCTCCCGCAAGAGGCGGGAGCCAGCTAGGACTATGGGGCATTGGGGCTCCCCCTGGGGTTCCCAACGTGAGGGCCATCCCGGGGGGATGGGGTCCCCAGGTCCAGAAGTGGCCCAGGAGAGGGGCCACATGGCCCTCCTCCCTTTAATGAAAAAAAGAATGGCCAGGCTGATCTTAAAATAATTTTTAAATGGCCAAGCCCAGGGGGATGGGGTCCCCGGGGCCATGAGTGGCCCAGGGGAGGGGGGACATGCGCCCCCCTCCTGTATATTTTATTTATTTTTAAATTAGGCCAGGTGCCGGGGATGGGATCCCAGGGGCAAAAGAGGCCCAGGGAAGGGGGGATCATTCAGCCCACTTCCCTATAAATATTAAATATATAAAGGAGGCCATGCCCAGGGGGATGGAGTCTCTGGGGCCAATGGTGGCCTTGGGGAGGGGGGCCACGCGGCCCCTCCTGTATAATTTATTTATTTTTTAATTAGGCCAGGTGCCGGGGATGGGATCCCAGGGGCAAAAGTGGCACAGGAAAGGGGGGTCATGCAGCCCCCCTTCCATAAAAGTATTAAAAATATCAAGGAGGCCATGCACCGGGGATGGGTTCCCAAGGGCCGAAATCGGCCAAGGAAGGGAGCAGTGCAGCCCCATTCCTGTTTAAAAAAAGGAATTTTAAATGGAGCAGGCCCTGGGGGATGGGGTCTCCTAGGCCCCAAAAATATGAAAAGAAGGGGGGCCACACTGACCCCCTTCTAGCAAATAAAAAATCTGGCATCTCGCCACAGGCACTGCCCCCTCCCTGCACCACTTTGCAAATGCACCTCCTGGTGCATTCTAAGTTGGGGGATTAACTCCCCCTGAATCCTGGTGGGGCCAACTACGCCACCAGGTACCTCCAGTAATCCCCAGACAGTGAGATTGCTGAGAGGTGGTCTGAGGCCACACCCCTTTTTACACCACTCTGCAAATGCACCTCTTGGCGCACTGCTGGTAAAACGAAGAGGTCCTCTTGTGTCCTGAGGACCTCAGGACTAAAGTGGAATTCATCCCCCGAGCAGCAGTGCACCAGGAAGCGCATTTGCAGAGTGGTGTAAAAAGGGGGCATGGCCTCTGACCACTCACAGCATTCCAGCTGTGTGGGGCTCACTGGAGGTTCCTGGTAGGCTAGTTTGGCCCATGGGACCCTCAGGGTTCAGTGGTGACTTAATCACTCAACCCAGAACGCACCAGGTGGCGCGTTTGCACAGTGGTGGAGAAAAGGGGGCGTGGCCTGCAGCCACCTCTCAGCAATCCCACTGTGTGGGGCTTAATGGAGGCAGCAGGTAGTCTAGTTGGCCCCTAAGGATCCCCAACAAAATAAACAAAGTCTACTGAGCCGTTATGGTTAGGGTCAGGTTTCACTCTTCACCAGCAGACTGGACTACGGAAACGCGCTCTAAGCCAGAATCAACAAAACACTGCTTCACAACCTCTAGACTGGCCAGAACGCCACAGCCAGTCTCACCCTCAGCATCCCACAACATGGCCACATCACCCAGCACTTCCATGACCTCCAGTTGCTCCCCGTCGAAAAAAAAATAACCTTCAAACTGCTCACACACACCTACAAAGCCCTACTTAACACCAGACCCCAATAGTACCTCAAAAAAAGAAACTCCTTCCACGCCCACAAGAAAAACCTCCACTCTGCCGACCTTGCCCTAGCCACGGTCCTCTGCATCTGCAGGGCCAGAACGGGTGGCAGATCCTTCTCATACATCGCGGGCATGACCTGGAACTCCTCTACTTCAGTATCAAACAAAGCCTGACAGTACACCTATTTAGAAAAGACATGGCTCTTTCGATGACCTTGGAGCTCCCCGCAGTCCCCCTCAGCGCCTTGTGACCCTCACAGCTGAGTAGTGCACTCTATGAATACCTGATTAATTGATTGACTCATTCAAAACCAGTGAAATTCAGCTGTTATAGTTAGTTCAGCTAACTATATCGCGCGCCCCGCAAGGCACTTCTTTGGACCTCACATATTATCATGACATGGTCAGTGACATCACTCATGACATCTGATTCTCAAATGACATCATCCAGTGAGTGTTTTCAAAGTGTTGATGAGTAATACATATATATACACCAAGGTGTATTGGTGAATCAGTGGGTGTATGAGTGCCTGTATGGATGATTCAGTGGGTGTGTGACTGACTGTATAAGGGAGTGATTATGCATCTAAGTGAATGTATGGGTGAGGGTCTAGTTGTGTGAATGTTTGTATCAGTCTGTCAGTTGGTGTCTATGTGCGAGTGAGTATGTGAGTGCTGCATGGGTGATTGATTTGTTATCTGAGTACCTGTATGTTTGACTGAGTGTCTGTGTGGGTAGGTGAGGGGGTGTGTGACTGCCTGTATGGATGAGTGAGCAGGAGAGCCAGTGGCTGTACAGGTTAGTGAGTGTATATGTGAGGGCTATCTGGGTGAGTGAGTGTGTTTATGACTGTGTGGGTGGATGTGTCAGTGGTATATGGGTGAGTAACTGGGTATGTGATTGACAGTATAGGGGAGTGATGGGATATATGAGTATGGGTGAGTGTGAGAGTGGCTGTACGGGTAAGAATGTGCTTGTGTCAGTCACTGTATAGGTGAGTGAGTACATGTTAGTAGCTGTATGAGTAAGTGTGTGCATGTTTGTGTAACTGTATGGGTAAGTTATTGGCTGTGTGATTGACTATATGAGTGTGTGAGTGAGTAGGTGTATGAGTAGCTCTGTGTGTGAGTGGCTATATAGGTATATGAGTAGGCATGTCAGTGGCTATATAGGTGAGTGGGTGTATGAGTGGCTGTATGGATGATTGAGTGGATGTGTGTGTAGATCTGTGAATCAGTGAGTGGGTTTATAGGTTTGTGAATGGCATTGTGAATGGTTGTGTGGGAGTGGGTCTATGAAAGGGTTTATGGGGTGTATGTGGGTGTGTTAGTGATTTTGTGGATGATGTCATCAGTGATGTAATTTGAGATGTCATCAGTGATGTCACTAGCCATGTCATTAGTGATGTAATATGTGTGATCATAAGCAGTGTGTTGTGGGGGAATGAGTTATAGTTAGCTCAGCTAACTATAATTGCTGAAATTCACTTGTTTTGTATGAGTGAAACTTGAACCTAACTGTAACCATCCAGTAACCTTTGTTATTTCAGTGAACATCTATGTTTTTTTAAGAAGTAACAGCAATTGCAGAGTGGTGAAGAAGGGGAAAGTCCTCTGACCAACTTTCAGTAAGCTCGCTGTGTAGGACTTACAGAAAGTACCAGGAGGGCATCTTGGCCCCCAAGGTCCTTCAGCATTCAAGGTGATTTCATTCGCCAACCAGTATTGCACCAGGAGTCATGTTTTCAGAGTGGTGAAGAAAGAGGGTGTGGCCTTTGAAGAACTCTTAGCAATCCCGCTGTGCGGGGCTTACTGGGGCTAACAGAACGGGTAGTTGGCCCACAAGGAGGTCCTTGGGAGCCAATTACCCCTCCTCTTACCTCCAGTAAGTACCACACAGCAGGATTGCTGAGAGGTCAGAATTGACAGTCCTTTTTCTGTGTCCATTACCACCGTTTTTCCCACATTGGGTCAGTTTTGACAGTCCTTTTTCTGTGTTCATTACCGTCTTTCACGAACTGTCAACTCAGGAATAACAGTAATTTCAACCAAGATGTGATGCCTTGGGTGGTTTTTATAACTGTATTCCGGTCCCTATAACTGCATTCCTATTATGTGAATATCCATGAGTCTCCTTCGCTATTTCAATTACATGAACTCCGAATCGGCGACATCGATAAATGGCCGATCGTTTCGAGTCCAAATATTGCTGCGAGTACATTAATTGCTTAAAAACTCACAACAATGTGATTTATGCACTGTAATGTGAATTACCTCCAGAATCCCAAAACAGTGGATGCGGAAGCATTCCGCGATGACTAGTCCTCTCTCTATGCACGTGACGAGAGTCGGAGGCTTTGTCATTTCAAACGCGGAAATACACGCTCAATGACGGCGTCTTTCTCCGAAGGCACAGAGAGGCTTTGATCGCATTTGTGACGATTAACAGGCGGCGAGCTGGTAATTCCTCTCCTTTTCAAATACCTTAACCCGAGCCTCTCGTTACATACACCGCACCTCGTGAAAAACATCGAGTGTGACCCGGTTTTTTGTTGCCTTTTTTCCGCAGATAACGATTAGGAATCATTATTGAATTACTATATATCTGCCAAGAAGCATATTAGGTAAGCGCTTCTTCAATGTACTTAAAAAACATTTTTAGTCTATGGGATAATCGACATATGACTAATGGTAATCCTATCACCCATGTTTTCCCTGTAGAATCCTTGAATTAAAAATAAGGACACTAATCCCCCCCTTTCTGTTGTGGGGTAGATTGGATTAAAACACAATCGGAATGGTCAACATAAAAGCTTGACCTTGGCACATACCTCACACCAAGGTAATTAACCCTTATCAAATTTTGAATACAATTACTCATCTTATTACTAAGGTATACTGATGTTAATTAATCAATTGTAGGTATGAACCTTTGCCAGCAACACTATAAAATGAAGTATCGCCTTTTCCGACTTGAATAAGGATTTATCTTGTGGGAAGTGTTGATTTGGATCTCCTCCCTACGCTTGCTCTGTCCAGAAGGGTAAGCCAGCACCACCTTTTAGCCCTATGTGGGTTATAGGTTTTTAAATCCTCACCACGGTTTAGTTAATTCCTAATTCTCTTTTTTAGGGTAAATTAAAAATTCCCTTGGTTGCCCCAGTTGCTCCTACAGTCCTGATGAAGACTCGCAATCCCCAGGTCTAAATCACCGTTGGGCTAAGACGAGTCGAAACGTCGACACCTTTCTTTCATAACCTTGGACCAGCTGTTTAACAACATTGTTGCTAGTGCAAAATATAAGACATATAGGTTTATGGAGTACAATGTTGTGATTTGTAAATAACATCTTGGCCAGGTTTTCAATGGAATAAATTATATGTCCAGTATTGGTTGAAAAAAAATGTGAATATTTCTTCTCCTCGTTCATCACTGTGTTTTCCCTTCATCCGTTTCAACCCTTTTTTGAGCACATCCTTTCTTCCTTTGCACGCTCCCTTCGGGGCAACCTATCTGTTTTTACTCACTTCAGAACATATGTAACTAGTATGAATACAAAAAATGCGAATTTAAGAATGAAAAATAAATATATATATATTTTTCTTTAACCGTGGTGTTAGGTTTTCTCTCAATATAATGTATTGATATACTATTGGGCAAATTGGATATTGTTGCTCATAAAAAGGAAATTGAGTCATTGTTTGATTGAGTTACCAGTTGTAATCAATAGGCTTTGGACCATTGTTTGTTTATATCATCGAGAGGTCATCAGAGGCCATGTCCCCTTTCTCCATCACTCGGAAACACGCCTCCTGGAGCACTACTAGTAGGGTGATGAAATCCCCTTGGCTCTTGAGGGTCCTTGGGGGCCAACTAGCCTTCCTGTTACCTCCTTCAAGACCCACACAACTGAATTACTGAGAGGTTATCAGAGACCACGCCCCCTTTCTCCACCACTCTGGAAATGCACCTCCTGGTGCACTACTGCTTGGGGTAAGAAGTCCACTTTAGTCCTTGGGTGATCAGGAGGCGAGTGAACATCATTCCCACACCAGAAGTGCACCAAGAGGCTCGTTTGCAAACTAGTGGAGGGGCTTACTGGAGGTGAAAGGAGTTCTTGTTGCCCTGGGAGGTGGCATTTCCTGGGTCAGCAGTGAAACTGCTGCAGCTCCCCTGCCAGTGATTTGCATATTTTGCTTGGAATAGTCTCAGGAGAAGGAGTCTCATGTGCACCCTCCTATGTTCACACAATGCCCACTGAAGGCCGATAATGAATGAAGTGCGGGAGCCCACACTTCGTTTTTACTTAAATTTTCGGCCAGGCCTGCGGAACCATTGACATTTTTATAAATTAGGATTCTTTAGGCCCTGCGGGGTCCCAGTGGGACCCTCCAAAGAGGCTTAAAAGGTTACAGTGTTTCTACCCTGCCCACTTTCTTTTTTTTCTCACATTTGTTGCGGGACTCAGTTCAACCGATAGCCAAGATGGCTGCCAATAGTTCCTGGTTGAAGTGTTGGCAGCCAATTACAATTCAGTAGGATTTCAGTAGGGTGTTGGGCTCACAGATATCTATATTTTAAAGTTGAATACCTCTGAAACTACTGAATGGATTTACACCAAATCATAAAAAGCACTCTTTCTGGACCAACATCTAGCTTTGTGCCAAATTTGGTGCAATTCTGATCCGGGGTTCGGGCTGGAGTCATGTTCAAAGAGTGAAAAATCCTCGTAGACATAACAAGGGAAAAACGTGTTTTCGGCCACTCCTTTTTTCTCACCCCCTGCTTGACAGATCACCCCAAAACTTTCAACACAGTGGCTGAACCAAAAAGGGTACCTTTTATGAAAATTTACCGAAGAATCGTCAAGCGGCGCTTAAGTTTTTGGCAAAACAAAAAAAAAATTCCTATGGAAACTTTATTCCTAACTATAACAACCCACCGGCGACCGCCAGTAGGTAACTTATATATATGTATATGTGCTGCACCCTATAGTGTTGAGGTCTGGGGTTGCACTGATTCTTAACAACTGGCTACTGCAGAGAACAACCTTGTAGGGAAGTTGGTTTCTGTACTAACTAGCACCCTTCTTATTCCCGTCTATTTTGACCTAGGACTTTGACCTGGCTGCACCTAAACCCTTTTTCTATTTGGCTCACCTTTGCTCCACATCTGTACTCAGTGACTATCAGGGCCGGACTGGGAACCAGAACCGGCCCTGGCAAAGTGCTCGGCCGGCCCCCCCACCCTCCTCTGGGAGGAGGAGGGGGAAGGGCGGCGCGACAGCACTCTGTGCCAGGGCCGGTTTTCGGCCGTTTTTGTTACAGGGCCGTTTTTGCTGCAAAAACGGCCCTGTAACAAAAACGGCCCCCAGGGGCCCAAAACCGGCCCCCAAAGATGCGGCCCACCGGGGGATTGCCCGGTGCCCGCAAAGGCCAGTCCGGGCCTGGTGACTATAACGATTCCCATAGGGACTTAGTAAAACCAAGAGAGTACCTTGTGTTGAATTTGTCTCTGGCTGGTTTAGTAGGTTGAGTCTACAGAAACTGTGGGATGAGCCATATTCCCTGTGCAAAGCTGAATTTAATGGTTTGAAATCTCACTACTGGACGTACATCAATGAAACTTGACTGGAAGGTATCGGAGTGCTTTACATCAGCACCACTTACACTACGAGACACTCATTTTTTAAAACATGTTACGCAGCTTAGAGTTAAAAGAAAGCCCTATGACGTGGTCAACACTGGCCGCATCATAGCACTTTCAGTTTACTATTAGCCATGCTGTACAGCATCTACGCTGCTGTGCAACATGTTTTGAAAATTATAGTGTTCCTATATAATGTAAACAGTGCTCCTGTAAATCACTCTAATACCTTCGGGTTGAGTTTGAGCTACATAAGATTGCCCCAAAAATGAATTAAATAAAAACGTGAAGTTATTGCCCCAAAAATGAATTAAATAAAAACGTGAAGTCCCAGAATGTAAAAAAGAATGTGAGGGAGGAGGGTGGAGGGTGGGAGCTCGAGGGAGGAGGGTGGTGGCCACGAGATAATTTGCCAGAGAAGGTGGGGGTTGATCTCTTAATTAATGCATACAAAATGGGGTAATTATTAACTGGAGGCAGCCGCCCGCAGACACCAAGTGAAGGAACCCTGGATTAGGAGTGTAAAAGCATCAATATGTGAGGCAATTGGCAACCAGGGGAGACAGCTGGGATAGAGGAGAATGCTGTGAATGTGAGGGAAAGGGATGCATAAAGCACAGGCTTGTTAAGTGTACCTGTAAAATGTAAGTGGGGCTCAGCAAGAAAATCACTGCAATACCTTTGATCGTGTTTGCATCAACAAAAGGTGCAGAAAGATGACAAAAACATACACTCATATGAAGTGGCTGTTCAGAAATGTAATTTAAAAAAATGACCTGTTGAGTAAAAGCATGTTACACAGTAGAAAAAAAAAACGTATGAAGAGGTCAGTCAGTGCTGGCTGTTTCAAAACACTTTTTAGAAAACATTTTTAATTCTTGTTGTACAGCAGCTAGTGCCGCTGTGCAACATGTTAAAAGAATGAAAGTGTTCCTGTGTAATGTAAGTGGTGCTCATGTAAAGCACTCCAACACCTTTGGGTCAAGTTACTTAGAGGCATATTATCAAGGAACGGCGTCAAAATTATCGCCGCTTTAGCGGCAGGAAACTGGCTTGATAATATGCTGTAAAGAATTCCAATAGAAGCCCATGTTAACACCAGAACATGGGCTTCTATTGGAATTCTCTACGGCATATTATCAAGCCCATTACCGCCGCTTTAGCGGCAGTTTCCTGCGCTAAATCGGCTATAATTTTATTGCCGTTCCTTGATAATATGCTCCTAAGTAACTTAGATTATCCTTATCATGCATTCTTCTATTTTAGAAACAAGAGTTTTAGTCCAGGTTTGACAGTTTTTTAAACTAATAATCAGGAAACAATAGCATGGACAGAACATGATGACAGAAAGAGAAGAGTTATAAACATCTTGGTAGAGTTACACAGAGCCAATCTCTACCAAGTAACACAGAAATATTAAAGCATATTTTAAGCAATATTTTGTTTCTCAGAATGCTTTGAAAGGGGTCCAACTTCTGTTTTTAGACCATATATAAATGAAATAAAAAAATAACAGTAAAACAATGCTACAAAACAAAAGATTTTCACTAAATTCTCGCCAGCTGAAAAAAGCAAGGACAGAGAAAAAGACAGAAGAGCACACGAAACAAAACCTGCACTGTAAGTAAAAATTCAATACCATCTTAAATGTACTTTTTGTAGTGGCACATCAAAAGATCTGGCTGTTACCCAGATGTGCTGTTGAGGGAGCTGCAGGATTTCTTTAATTCATAAGAATGCCATGTCAACCATATGCAAGATTAGAAATCAAAATGAGATTGCAATTTAAGACACATTTTTAAACATGTTGCTTACCTCTTTACTCACATATTACTAATACAATTTTACTGTCATCCAGACTAATCTATCTGCTGGTTTTGTGCTCCATGAGCGTGGGGTAAAGTCCACTGGTTGTTTTGAGGGTGGAGAGACAGTGCTCATTTTAAGATTATGACTGCAGCTTTGCACTCTGACGCAGTGGGTTTGTCTATTCACATGACATATTATGCTGCATGCTTGCCTACCGTACAGATTTCAGTGGTAGATTACTAATCTTGTAGTAGTCCTATCCCTGCCAATTTCAGACTCTGATGGTACAGTTTTGCAGAAAGCCTTACCAGGCTTCTGGAACTCACTATTCCTCCTGTGGTGAAAATAAAATACTGCGAGATAGTGATTTATTAGTTTGGGGTGGAAACCACAAGTAATAAAGTCATTTTCATGTTAGGTTCAGTCAAGGGTTTCGGTAATCCAAACCTGTGCTTAATTCCTGTAGGTGTGGCTCAAAGCAGACATGCTTAACATAGACAAAATGTGTAAATGATTTAGAAGTACCAAATAGTAAAAAAGTAAAAATCATAACACAATAAAAATTCCACTCCAATTTGAAAAAATAAAGTACAATTTAATAAAGAAAATTACAGCAAAATGATAACAAAACAATAAGGGTAGCTGGAGATATGAATTTGTAGGATTTTGGTGAAAATTTCACTGAAAAGCACAAAGCGACAATAGTAGGCAATTGTTAGAAATTGGATCTCTGGCTGGCTAAGGCTTGCACCAAAGCCAGGCAGAGACCACCACTCTAGTCAAGGCAAGGGAGTTACAGGCCACAGACAACCCCTGCTCACCCCCTTGCTAGCTTGGCAAGAGCAGTCAGCCTTATCCTGGAGGCCAGGTGTAAAGCATTTGTGCATGCACAGAGCAACAACATCCCAGGCCTACTACAAAAGGGACTCCACACAAGGTTATATCAAAAATAGCCTTTGTATTCTCATAACACATTCGAATAGTAAACACATACTATAATTGGTGCCACCTGGCTGTATATACCTGACAGGGCCCACTGGACCCATGTCAGGATCATCGCAAAGCAAACTTGGTAAAAGTAAAGCATCTCATAACTGTACTACCAGTAAGCACTGGTAATCACTGTACTTAGCATCAGGATCAGGAACAGAACAGGAACACTGAACATTTTCATGGGGTCACAGCCCCTATATTTGTATGCCCTTTTCCTTTGTGTCACAGCACAGGGTTTGGGGATACCAGTCAGAACTGGTTTAGGGGAGCTTTGGAGCACTTTGTTTTGCTCAGCTTCTTTCTCCTTTGTCAGGTGGGGACTCAGGGATCAGACGCACCATAGGAGGCAGAGCCGGCATTGTGGAGGGAAGGCACAGCCCTATTCAGGTCTCAGGTGCAACTCCTCCCTTCCATCTGCATGCAGATCTCTCTATTCACCACTGGGCTAACTCACTCTGTCTCCTGGAGCCACCCACACCTCTCAGCTCCTGTCAATTACAAGCCACACATGCAATTCACATCAGGCAGGCAGACAGCACACAGAAATGCCAACATCTAAAAGTGGTATTTCTCCACCAGTCACCATAAATCTGTGCACACCATTGCGCAACATTTATCCTCACGAGTTCATACATACTAAACTCGCCCCTGCACTCCTCTCATACCAGGAATTACCATGGACACACATATCCCCCATGCATTCCTATGGGATGGCAGGCCAATCTCACCACACGCACTCAAAGTCCGCATGCACTTTACACTGGGCCATAGTGCTAAAGTGCCCAGAGGCCTAAAATCACTACCACCATGTCAGAGCTTAAGGCAAAATGTTCAGGGGTGAACCTGCCAAAAGGGCCAAGTCCAACAGCACTGTAGACAAATGGGACATGAAGTAGGGAAGTTCAAAAAAGACCTAATCTGAAAAGAGACTTTGTTGTTTTTCTGAAACATAATTCTCCTCCACGTGTGATAAACCGGAAATTCGGTCACCAAAGACTTGCTGGTTGGATACTTTGCTCAGTCCCATTCTATCAGGAGCAAATGTTTTCAAAAAGTACACAAACATCTTTTGATGCCCAAACACCTACAGAACAACACTTCCAAGGGTACAGGGACTACAGGACGAGCATTTTGAGATTCTCGTGGTATCAGACAGAGGGCAGCAGCAAACTCCATTCCAGATCAACTTGCCTCTGTTCAGCTAGGATACTTCATAGAAATGTCAGTTTCTGCTTCTTTGTGTTCCTAGAGCCATCCAACTGATCAGCCTTTTGATCCTTGGGTATCTTTCTGTCCTTAGATTTCAAATGGAAGGGGGTCTAACTTCCTCAGGTCCTTCTCACAGGTGACAAATGCCAACTTCAAGATGCTGATCCATACTTACAAAGCCCTGCAAAACCCTGGATCTGCATACACCAACCACTACAATCAACCAGCCAGACACCTGAGCTCCGCCTCCCTTTCCCTTGCCCACACCCCTCGCATCCGTTGAAGCAACATCAGAGGACGTTCCTTCTTCTGTCTTGCGGTCAAAGCCTGGAACAACCTACCTCTTAATCTTCAGACCTCATTCTGGAATTTAAGGAAAGGACTCAAGACCTGGCTCTTCAACTGAGCCCTACATCTGCAGCAGGACTCCCAGCACCGGGATACCTTCACAGGTGATTAGCCACATTTTACAAGTCTGGTTTGATTGATTAGTTGATTAATTGTCAGTTAAAATGCATGACTGGTATCCTTTCACAAATCCAGCAGTGTTCTGAAGAAAGTTGGGTGAGGATCCAGCTTTGTAAGGTGCACTAGCCTGAGAGTGGGACACACACAAAGGCACTCTTAGTTCCACTGTGACCGATTGAGCAAAGGTTCTCAGGTCCTGACCTACCTACTTTTGCAGTATTTCTTGTACGGTTTATGGTGGACCAGCCCAAATTGCCATGGCAAGATCATTTCAAGATAGCAGAAGTCTTAGTCTCCACTAAATGTGGGCTCTGAGGGCTGTGTATGTGTGGAGGTTGTATTATCATGATTCTTGAGTCCTCCCACACCTAACACTAAAATCCAGTTTGAAGCAGGCACTATACCCACAGCATACCCAGAGTAGAATTGTGGTATGACAAAAACAGGGCCTTTTAGCGAGAGGCTTACAGACCCAATAGGGCGACCTCCAGCTCATGTGAAAGTTACAGTCGGAGGCAACTATATGCCTTTCACCCAACAAGCGGTCTTGGGCCACCTGCGATCTCATGCTACGCAAGCAGCTACATGTTCTGGAATGGAAGAGATGTTGCATTCAGCAGTGAACTCGGGCAAAAGACATTGCATTTAACACCTGCCACTAAACTGGACACAGTGCTGAAAGCCGTTGAGAAGATAAGTGCTGCTCTGGACCAAGCACGTACATCACTGGAATCCAAAATTGATAAAGTAACATCAGACTTTACCCTCATGCGTGCTGACCACCGTAAGCTAAATTGCACACTAATGAACTGGTGTTGCAGGACCTACAGCTGAAGACATGTACAAACACTACAGCAATGCAGAATATGCATGATCGGGTGAGCACACCGGAATACAGACTAGAAGATGCAAAGGGCCGAAGATGTGGAGGGCTGGCTGAGAGACCTACTGATGAAGGCTGCATTGTTGCCTCAATTCTTCTTCTTATTATTATTATTGCATTTCTTATATAGCGCCAGAATCGACCCCCGAAGGGGTATCTCCGCGCTTGCCTTGGGAACCCGTCCTGGTTTTTCCCTGTGAGATAGCCCCTACAGGGCATCCCCAAGGTGAAAGCCAGGCATCCCGCCGCGGGGGGCCGTTGTGGAGATTAAGCAAGCTTAATGCCCAGAGTTGCAGAGTGTGAACCCATGATTAGGTCAGGCACCGAAGCGAGAATTATCGAGTCCGTGGACATATGAGCTCAATACCCTGCCGCGTCGGGAATCGAACCCTGGTCCCGGGTCTGACCTCTGCTTCAGGGTCTGCCTGCTCTAACCAGTGAGCCACACTTCTGGTGGTGCATGCCCACAGGGTGCCAGCATGCACCACCAAGTGCCAACCCCGGGCCGCTCCTGTTTAGATTATCAAACTACAGAGACAGAGATACTATCCTGAGAGAAGCACACAAGCTACCAGAAATTATGGTCAACAATGCCCAGATCATGCTGTTTACCGACTACACAGCACTGGTGCATTAGCAGCTGAGCTCATTCGAAGCATTGAAGCACTGCCCCTGTGAACTGGGCATGCCCTAATCCCTGTTGTTCCCAGCCCACTTTCGGGTGGTAGCGAAGGGCACTACTTGTCAAGCACCTGGTACTGGCTGGAGAGCCCTAGCCTCATGGCTCAGCACGCGGCGCCGTATCTGGGGAGCAATAACAGAAAACAGGCCATTGCTAGGGCAGAGGCAAGGGCACTGGCCACTCTCCTCTGCCGTCAGTTGTCCCTGACTTGGAACAAATCTTTAAAAAAATGGTAGGAGGCCCTTCATGTGGCAGTGGCGCTCAGGGACCGGGCGCTGAGCTTGGAACATGCCGCAGATTCAGCCAAATCCCAGAATGATGACTCGCTTCATGCCTGGTCCGGGGACCCGGAATCACCGGTCCTGCTTTTCATAACACCGCAAATTTCAGATTAAATCATTTGAATTCCAAGGGACAGCAATGAGGTGAACCCAGGTAGGTTCGCTGATCTGTAGGGGAACAATATGGACTAACTGCACCTGCTACTCACACAGAGCAGGTAAACACTTAGCATACACGAAGATTATACTGGTGAGCCATTAGGTGCACACATTGCTGAGTAGCAAAGGAGCATGTGCTATATCCCAAATTAATAGAACACACTTCGCACCTGACATATAGCACTGTAGGGGTATTACAAAGCCAACACTACATCACACTTGAGCCCCTTCTAGACATAGATGCACCCGATAGTTGCCACAGTTGGGCAATGCAGTTTGGATGGATCCCCATTGTGGATCTGTCTTCCTAAGGTTGTGAAAGTTACTGCTGGACTTCCCAGTATTTTATAAAGCCCGCAGAACATGGTGCAACCGCCCGATCCTCTGCAATACGTTTGCAACCATATATTAGTGTGTGCCTCAAAAATGTGCATCATAGGTGTGATGCGAACAATAGTGAGTTCTCAATATGCAGCAAATGTGTATCATCACCTGGAACCGGAGGGGCATACACACTCACACTCTGATTCTCTCTGATTCTCTATATATTCGTACCTCACACCCAGAGCCACAAACATAACACTTCTGCAAAAAAAACATCTAAAGCGAACTGAGGCGGATAGCCTCCACAGGCACTGCAGAATATAGGTTTATAGTACTAACTACTTCTCTCAGGCCAGGGGAGTGCTGATATGAGTTAAGATAGGTGAAGGAGGATATGGAAAGTAGATATGTGATCACAAAGGACATACTGAACGGCCAGCACATGCTTGTGGGATCTATTTATGCCAGCGACACAGACAAAACCTCGCTCCTGCGTAGACTGTCCATTGTTTTGGACCATTGGAGTGGGGTCCCTGATTGATAGGAGGTGACTTTAACTCAGTACTTGACGTCATAATAAACCGTTTGTTTCCACCCCATCATGCATGGCAGCCTCGTCCAACGTTCGGGCACTGACCAACTGGCTAGCATATTGGTCCCCGATTGACATCTGGAATGTCCTTCAACCTGATGTGTGAACATATTCCTTCCACTCCTCAACACACCACTTTCATGTTAGACTAGATCACATAGTGGGGTCGCCTTTGCTACTCCCCCAATTTGGGCAGATGGATTACCTGGGGTGCACACATTCCAATCATAATCCCCATCACATGCGATTAGTGTGGGAGGCCGGCCCACCGTCCGTCCCTACATAGCACCTCCAACCGGAGGACCCCCCATTCCGTGAATCCCTGCGGGCTGCAGCAGCAAAACATTTCGATCTAAATGAACACATAGCATTATTGGAGTGGCTTAGATGCTTGAAATACGCAACACACACTGCGCGCACACATGCAACATTGGATAGAGCAGATTGCTTGCTGGCATAGCTATTGCACCAAGAGCAGCCTCAGCATCCAATACACGCCCTAAGCAGTTGTGCAGAACACCGTCTGTATACACAGCACGAAATCCATGAGGAGATGACATGAATTACACATCATTGTATGAGTCATAATGATCAGGCTTGTTTGCTTGCCTTCCTTAATTCAGTGCGGCTGCCTGTAATCACTCCAGAGCAGCGCGCAATACGTCTAGTGTTCTCACTGAGATCAATGACGCAGTCGCAGCACTGGCGATGGGATAAACTCCAGGGCTCAACGGGCTACCCGCTGAGTACTATAAAGCCTATGCTGCAACCCTAGTACCACACCTACACGCCATGTACACCACAGCCGTGAGAAGTCTACAGTCCACCGTCACTGCATGAGGCATATCTGATCTCGCTGCCTAAATCTGATAGGGACCCGACAGACTTAAGCTCTTATTGTCCCTTGGCTCTGCTAAACACTTTACAAGATATTGGCGAAGATTCTATCTGACTAGCTGGTGCCGTTGGTCTTGTCCCTGGTCCATGCTGACCAAAACGGATTTGTGCCTTCCTACAACACTTAAACTTAGTGTGTTTTTTTAGGGTAGCTGCCTATTCAGCGACTCAGTGGCCCTACTCTGGATGCTTAATACTGGACCTCGAGAAGGCTTTTGATTCTCTGGAATGGTAATTTCTATTTGTAGTGCTCCTGTGATATTGTCTCGGATTAGAGTTCCTCTGCATGGTTAGGCTGCTTTATAGGAAGCCAAGAGTGCGGGTATGTACGGGCCTCTACATCTCTGAACCGGTCTGGTTGGGCATTTCTATTTTGGCCATAGAACCACTAGCATAGGCTATTCTAGAGCAGGGTAAGGACTGGGGCATTCCACTGGGGAATGGCGTGCATGTAATTTTGCTGCAAGTGGACAATCTCCTCTTATACCTGAAAAAATGTCAGATCGATTCCTTCCTTACTGGCACAAATGCTGGGAGAACTAGCTGCGCTATCTGGACTGCGGGTGCATTCAGCGAAATCATGCCTGTACCCATCTGATTATACATGTACAGATATGACATATGGGCTAAGCGGAATCCCCATAAGGGGCAAACAGATACCGTACTCTACCTAGGAGTAAGAATATGTCATCAACAAACAAACCTACTGGAGGAAAATCTGGGCAGATCAATGACGTTCATTCACTCTCAGATGTCTTTCTGCAGGACCATTATGCTGTCAGTCATGGGTCGGGTGGCTCTATATAAAATGGTGGTCCTGTGAAGGCTCCTATACTACTTTACCAATTTGCCCTTTTATATCCCACTTCCCTATTTTCGTACCCTTGAAGGAACTATCAGAGACTTTCTCTGGGGTGGCTCCGGTTGCAGAGTAGCCATCTAAAAGCTCACCTGCCCACAGATAAAGGGGGCTTGACAGTATCTAATATGGAATAGTACTATCTAGCCATGCAGGTTCAGTGGGTGGACAGATGGATGGCTGGGCTTCAGCTAACCAACACTGCAGCATCTCACCTCCGAGGTCTATCCCCGTCCTGTTCTCCCAATTTCAACCTTATACAAAAGGGAAGCCACCGGAGCCCATGCCATTTAATACTGCACACCAATGCTATTGTTGATGCTGATACATCACACTACACATGACACTGTATATGCCAGCACTGCCCCTACAAGGTATGCCCCGGAACCGAGCGGTCACCACATCGGCCGTGCTTCGCCAAAGGTGGGTGGTGGGGATACATGATATGGGTGATATATACTGGGAGGGCAAATAACCATTTTATGCCACACTAGCAGCCCGTCCCGACCTTGTCCGGGAGCATTCAGGCTTCTCCTACCCCCGCCTGCCCCGACATTGCCCAGCAGCCCGTGCCCCCGCCCGCTCCGTTCCCCGCCTGCCCCGACCCCCGCCTGGCCCGACATTGCCTTTCCTCTTGCTTTCTTTTTTCCCGCCTGGCCCGACCCCCGCCTGGAATGTTCCCGCCTGCCCTGACATTGGCTTTCCTTACCTCAGCCGCCGCTCTGCTCCTCACCGCCTGTCCGCAAGCCTTACCTGAGCCGCCGCTCTGCTCCTCTCCGCCTGTCTGCCGCCGCTCCTCCCCCGTGCCATGACCGCCTCTCCGCTGCTCCCACCACCGCTGGCCTCATGTCTCCGCTCCTCCCCCGCGCCATGTCCGCCGGTCCTCGGACGCCTCTCCTCCCCGTGCTGATGTGAGCACGCACGTTGTGGCCGGCGCAACTTTGGGGGGGGACTACTTTGTAAAAAAATATAAATATTGTGAATACCGGTTAATTTTTACATTTATCTAGCCTATAACCATCTACACACCCTGGCGATTTCAACAGTGTATTGGGTGTTTAGATTGGCGCAGTGGTTCCCGAGTTTACCCGCCTCAAAGCCTGAAAGTTTCTCCTTTATTATAGTAGTATAGATTGGTTAAAGAGGACGGACCCCCAGTCAATTCTTGCTACATTGCTCACTCCTAGCAGGAATGAGTAGCCAATGGAGAGACATGACAATTGAACCTCCAACTCACTTGCGGGCACATGCATCAATGATAATTGCATTCGCAAACGGTGCGAATGGCAATTTTCGGCCGTTTGCGAATGCAATTATCAAAATTGGAATGCATCATGTATTTCGCAATTTTAGGAATCGCAATCATGTCGCGTTTTCTAAAATTGCAATTGCATTTAAGAAATCGCAATTTCAGATTTCCTAAATGCAATGCATGATCATTTTTAAATTGCGAATTTTCTATTTGGAAGCGGTAAATTAGCATGAGGTGTGACCTCATGCTAATTTACCGAAAACCTTCAAACCTGCACAAAAAATCATTTTTGAATGTTGCATTTTACACACACACATGTCCTTGGGACATGTGTGTGTGTAAGTGGCACTTAAGTTTAATTTCAGGGGTGCAGGGAGGGGTTCTTTGGACCCCCCCCTGCACCCTTGCAATTGCATTTTCAATATGCGATTCGCAAATTGAAAATGGCAAATTGTAAATGCCTTGCCATTGATTTCTATGGGCCTCTTGGCCCATAGGAATCAATGGGAAGGGTTTCCCTTAATTGCGATTCGCAAACTGTGAATCGCAATTAAGGAAAATTACCGAATCGCAAAAAAAAATGCGATTTTTTCATGCATTGCTGTTTGCGATTTCTAAATTGCGATTCCTTCATTTTTGCAATTTAGGAATCGCAAACGAAACCGTTGATGCATGTGACTGTTAATGATTCAATATTTGCACGTCATGGTGCAGATCAGGCACCTCATGAACTGGTTCGCTGACTCCCTCAGACAAAATGCTGCAGTGATGTTGTCACCCTTGAGAAAGCATTGGGAAGAGGACTTACACCACCCACTCATAGGTAAGGAGTAAGATCAAGCACTGGAAAGCACAGTTTGAGTTCCTAGAATTATGCGCTTCCACCTAATACATTACTAAATCACACAGAGAGCATATCTCACCCTGGCTAGAATTAACAAATATTTATCCAGACAGATGCCATCTGCCCACACTGTTTCTTCACAGATGCGGACCGGTTGCTAATTTTTTGGAGCTGACTTTGCTCCTTTGTGAGTATTGGAGGTCAGTTACGGATGCTCTGTCCCATGCATGGAGCACTCAGTTCCCTTATGTGGGACGCATGCATCTTACACCTCTACAACAGATGCAAAAGCCAGGAAGTGACCACTCGTTTTATTGACCTGGGAGTGACTGTAGCAAAGAGACTGATCACTGAGAGTTAGAAATCCCCTGATCCCCCCCCCCCCCCCCCCTCTACCCTCCAGAACTGGCCTGGAGGCACTCTCTGCAAATATGGGCCAAAGCTGAGAGCGTTGCACTCCACGCTGAAGTTACATTGGGCCTCCTAAAATCCCAAGTGCTGCAAGCTTAGAAACAATACTGTGCGACCTACAGAATGAACACAGCAGTGCCTCACCACGCCCACTCACAATGACTTCACCAGGTCCGGGTTAGAAATGGCGCAACTGCCCTGATATAGCCACAACAGAGGTATTGCTGGCTGCAAAGCTGTATATGCACTTTTCACCACAGTTCTAGCACCACATGAAAAAACGATCACTGACAAAAGAAGCACAAACCATGGTCATGTTCTGGATCACAAACCTCACCAGTTAGCCATGCCGTTCCCTGTACTGTTACTTTGTTCTACTCATTACTATCCGCCTCCCAAAGATAGTAGACTAGCTCCCAATTACCATGGTACAGGCCCTTAACTGGGTGGTTCTTTGAGGTCATAACCACTGCTGCTAGTGGCATGTATATGCTGGGGCATAAGCAAAGATCCGCTAGACACAGTGTAACTACTATTTGCATTGATGCGAAAGTGTTTGTATCAACTCTGGGAAGTTGCAATTGTGAAGTGTACAATCGAATAGGTTGTCCCAAGGAATGTCTAAAAGAAAATATGATTGTCTACGTTGTTAACACAAATCAAATTGAGATAAAAACAGATTTAAACAAAAGCAGGGACTTCCAGCACCCAGACAGCTTATAGACAAGGATTGTCCTAGCATCATGTTTGCTCTCATTCCTTCTACCATTCAGGATTTGACACTTGTGTGTCAACATTGGGGATATGGCCCTCACACTGCATATTCTATTGAGCTCAGAGGAATCAACTCTGACCATTCAGATCAACCTATTGTGTGCTCTTGGAGGAATTTCATACTTTATCTTAATTCACGTTTCCTGGTTAAGCATCAGATGGAAATTGTATTCTCTTAGAAGCCGAAGCACCAGATCTGTTATTAGTCACAGAAACTTGGCTTACGCTGGAATCCATATCTGATATTCTAGCGTCTCTCCCAATCAATTATTACTTGATGCAGGCCAAAAGACCTCCTGGGAAAAGAGGAGTGGGAGTAGAAGCAATCATCAAAAAAGATCTTTCGGCCACTTCCATTGCCTCATTTTAATTTGCCTCTGTGGACAGCCTCACACTAAAATTAATATTTCCTAAATCTACATTATTGTGCATATTGAGCTATAGACCCCCACTGCAATTGGAGATTGTGTCACTGAATTAGCTAATTATATGACCACACTTACTATAGACTGTACAAACATTGTCTTAATTGGAGACCTGAATTGTTAGACTACAGAGGAAGGGAGAGCCGGGGTTCCAAAGAGCTTACGGATTTATTTAAATAACCTGAATTTAGAAGGACATATAATGGAACCCACCCACATTAAAGGGCATGCATTAGACCAATTATGGACCTCTAACCTTTTGGTTCATAACCTAATGGTCAAGCTGTGTGTGTGGTCAGATCACCACCTGATACATTTTGCTATACACGGTCTATCCTTATCTAAATCGTTGAGTTAAACGAAATTACAGACTAGAAATTGGAATTGTGTCCGTCTTCCAGAGTTCCTCAATATCTTGAAATTTACATTTCCGCCTATAATGGACAATGTTAGTGAGTTGGAAAGAGCCATCTCCAACTGACAACTACAGGCATGTGAGATGCAGGCCCCATTACACTGATAAGAGAGAGGTTCAAGGTGGCATGAAGCCTCCTATTCATTTACTACAGAGTTAAAACTAGTAAAACTTAAAACCCCCCAGGCGGAATTGAAATGGAGGAGAAGCTACTCTCCAACGGAAGCGAAAAAGCACTAAATGAATATAAATGTTGCCATTGTGGAGGCAAAAAAAGCCTATTACACAAACAGGGTACTTAGCTCTGAAAATAAATCCAAAGATAGTTTCAAAATAGTTAGAGAACTCTCTAGTGCTGATCGTGCTACATTGGCCATTACTCCCTCACAAGTCCTATGCGGTAACCTGAATACTTACTTTGTCGACAAAATTAAGGTCATCCAGAAATCTATCTCCTCTAACTCTCAAGATTGGAAATTACATAAGCAATTCATTAATTCCATAACCTTGTATAGTTTTCAAAATGTTATCCCATATCAGCTACCAGAGCTTAGAAATAAGATACAATCTGGTTCCGCAAATTACCCTTGACCCCCTAGGATACAAAAAGATCTTCTCACACAATTTTTGGATACCTTTCTCTCTCTTCTTAACATCTCTTTAGAGCAAGGGGTGGTCCCACGCGCCTTCAAAGAGGCAGTGCTGGTCCTATTGAAAAAGAAAGCTGGAGAAGATCCCAGCTTAATGAGCAATTATAGACCAACATCGATCCTTTCATATCCGGCAAAGATACTGGAGGCACATGTTGCAAAACTCCTTTGTGCTTTCATTGAAGAAACTAATTTCCTAGACTTCCATCAGGCAGGCTTCAGACTATCACACTCCACTGAATCAGCTATCTTGTGTGTAGCGGATGATTTAAAAGAGGGTGCAGATATGGGGTGCAAACAGGCCTTGGTTTTATTAGACCTGTCCGCTGCATTCAATTAGTGGATAGAATGGAAGCGGCGGGCCTGAGGGGCAAGGCACTGGACTGGATGCTCTCATTCTTAGTGGAATGCACCCAGTCTGTTAGGCTGGCCCCCTTCAATTCAGCTTGGGTCTATACCACATGTGGTGTACCGCAAGGCTCGTCTCTCTCCCCACACCTGTTTATCATCTATATCTATCCCCTAATTCATGCTCTTCAAACCAGGAGCGTGAAGGTATATATTTATGCAGACGACATGCAGCTGATCTTCCCGATTGATGAGACGGAGGAATCTAAGGATTTCTTCCAACATACTATGCTCTTCATCAAAGACTGGATGAGTTATAACTATCTCTAATTACACTCGGATAATTCTGATAGTCATCTCCAATAATAGACTCGATCAGTGGATGCCAGCACACTGGCCAGCTGCATTGGTTACTCCACCTCCCCCCAAAAATTCGGTTAAAAGTCTGGGGATTAAAATCGCTGCCAAGCTATCCATGCATGAACAGCTCAACCTGGTTTCCTCCTCTTGCGTTTACCATCTGAGGACCTTTAAGAAAATCAGGAAATTCTTCACCAGGGAAGCAAGCATGGTTATCATGCTAGCCCTCGTCATTTCCAGGCTGGAGTATGCCAACGCCATCTATTTAGGGCTCCCTGCTAATGAGACCATAGGCTGCAGCTGATTCAAAATCAAGCGGCCAGCCTGGTTTTTCAGCAACCATGACACTGTCACATCAAACCACTTTTGAATCAGTTATACTGACTTCCGGTGACTCAGCGGTCCATGTTTAAGACAGGTTGTATGGTCTTTAATGCACTCTAAGAGAAGGGCCCCAAATTCATATCTGCAAAGATCTCAAGGTAGTTACCCAAACGGAATCTCAGATTGGCCACCAAGTTTATACTGACTATTCCAAGATTTAAGCGCAAGAGAATGGGTGGCTCCCCTTTTTCTGTTCTTGGCCCTACACTTTGGAATTCCCTGCCGATAGACATCAGACTAACATCAATTTCAGGAAAAACCCCAAAATTATGGTTGTTCACCTTAGCCTATTGTTAGTAGTCCTTAGGAAGGTTTCCCTCCCCTCATAGCTCCAAAAGACCTTTTGGTATACGTGTGCTTAATTTGATGCTCAGAACGGAACGGTTCCGTCATGAGCATCGGTCGAGCTGTGCTCATGATGGAACCGTTCCGTCATGACCACACCCATTAACATTGACGCCCAGCACTGGCGGTAAATCGGGGTAGCACGGATGAGGTTAATAAATTCCCATAACATAACATAACATAAACATAAACATTAATTCCCATCTCATTTTTGGCTGAACAGGACCTGGGAGCAGCTGGAGAGCTAATGTAACAAGCCCTCTTCAAAGCTCAGACATGGAAAAGGTACCTTTATAAAAGTTACTGTTCCTTACTATTTATCACAATCTGACTTCACCGTTGAATCTGATTTTAAGAACTATCAAATATAGTGATTAAATTAGTTAACAGCATTAGTAATTTAACCTATTCTCTGGTTTTCTATATAGGACAGTTATTTATTTATTGATTTTTATTTGAAAACAGCGCAAACAAGATCCTAGCGTATATCAGAGCGCTATACAAACAGTAAATGTTACATATACAGGCAATAAGAGTAGATCCACACAGAAGTACAGAGAAAATGATAAAGAAAAACAATATTGTTATATTTGGCATCAATAAGTGTCTCGTGGTTGAGAGCTTAGGTGCCTTTCCCCACATTGATTCAGCAGACCATACTCTCGTGTATTTAGCCAAGAGGATGGATTTAACTTCCTTTTTAAAAGCAGTAGTGGAAGGGTTAAGTATGATTTCATTGGGTAAGGCATTCCAAATTCTAGGTGCCACCCCAGAGAAGGATCTGTTATAGGTTTTATTCTTATGGAATTTTTGTGATTTCAGTAGTAATTTTTCTGCATTTCTTGAGGATCTGGTACAACCAGAGATCCTCAGTTTCTGTGCCAGGTAGCTGGGGGTCTTTTGATGTAAGGCTCTGTGCGTCATGCATGCAATTTTCAGTTGAATTCTCGCATCAAGGGGTAGCCAGTTCAGGGATTGGAGGTCCGGGGAGATGTGGGAGCTACATTTAGAACCAGTTATGAGTCTTTCTGCAGCGTTGATTGAAGCTCTAAGGGGTGCCGTTGATGCTTTGGGCAGGCCACAAAGGGTGACGCAACCGTATTCCACTCTGGGTATAACCAGAGCTTGTACTGCCTGCTCAAAGTCATTGTGTGGTAGGAAGGGTTTTAGTTTCCTCAATGTGTTTATCTGAAGGTTAGCTCCCTTTGTAGCATTGCTGATGTGTTTTTGCATGTTGAGGTTACTGTCTAAAGTTATTCCAAGTGACTTTGCTGAATCCACAATGGTCGGTTGTACGTTGAACGCCGTAATATTTATGATCCAATCTTGCAGTTTCGGGATTTGAGCCGGTGGGGCTATTAGAATAAATTCAGTCTTTAGGGCGTTCAATTTAAGATAATTTTCTGCTAGCCAAGTTTGGGTGGTTCCTAAGAGCTGTGCTGAGTAGTTTGATATCCTCTAAAGAGTGTATCTTGAGGTATAGCTGTGTATCATCTGCATACATGTGGTATTGTACGTTAGAGGTTTGTAGAATTTCTGTTAGAGGTTCCAGGAAGAGATTAAACAGTGTTGGAGATAGTGCTGATCCTGGGACTAGCTTGGACAGGGTGTTCTTGATTTTGAATTGTTGTGTCCGATTTTGGAGAAATGAGGTGAACCAACTTAGGACAGCCCCAGATAAGCCCATTCTGTGTTTCAGGAGGTCTAACAGGTTCTCGTGTTTAACCGTATCAAAGGCTGAAGATAGGTCAAGTAGGATGAGAAACAGGATCCCTTTTGGTCAAGTATTTGCAGCGCATCATCAATGATGTGTGTCATGGCTGATTCTGTGCCGTGGCCAGCACGGAAACCTGATTGGTGTTGGTTGAGTAGGTCAAAATTATCAATATGTTTCGTTAGCTGTAAATGTACACATTTTTCCATCAACTTGGCTAGGGTGGGGATATTGGAGATTGGGCGATAGTTGTTTAGGTCCATGGGGTCTGCTGTGGGCTTCTTTAGAATGGGTGAAACCTGGCCTACTTTGAGGGTGTCTGGGATGCATCCTTGTTGGAGGGAACTGTTTATGATCTTAGACCAGAGAGGTAGAAGCAGAGGAGTAAGGTCTTTGACTGTGTTTGCCAGAAGTGGGTCAGCGGAGTGGTTGGCTGGGTTCAATGCACTGAGAATTTTGCCTAGGGCAACTTCGGAGTAGGAAGAAAATGATGACCAGCTTGCATTATTTTTAGGAATAGACTTTGATGGGGATTGGCATGGTGTTGAACTGTGAATTGGAGACGTTAGTGTATTCGGTCTCACATATAAAGATAGGTCCCTTAGGAGGTCTTTCTTGATGGTTTCGGTCTTCAGGGAGAAGAAGGTGGAGAATTCTTCACAGTTTGGCTGCGAGCATTCAATATCTTGTTGGCGATGAGGTGCCTCTTTAGATTGAGTTTTGATCAGCTCAAATAGTTTTTTGGGATGGTTTCTTGCCTGGTCAAGTTGGAGGCTGAAATAATCGGCTTTGGTGTGCTTGATCTTGCGAAAATATGCATTTCTCTTTGACCTGAGGATCATAAGGTGGTTGGTAGATGGTGTTGACCTCCAGACCTGTTCTGCAGTTCTGAGGGAGCGCCTATCCTCGTTGAGTATACTGTTATACCAAGGTTTAGAGTCTTTCAGATAGACTCTTTTTAGTTGCAGGGGTGCTACCTCGTCTATTATTGATGTCATGGTCGAGAGGTAGTTGTTGATGAGCTCGTGCACTGTAGTAAATCCTGCGGGAGGCAGCAAAAGTTTGGTACAGGAGGACGGTAAGGTGTTGGTCTTCAGTTTTTTCAGGTCTCTTTTCCACATTTTTGGTCTTGTAGGTTTGGTTGAGCTCATTTTCACCTTTTCCTTAATGGTGAAGGTGATGATGTGATGGTCTGACCAGTCACAGGGTATGATCGACTCTAGCTGAATGTGGCCTATTTTAGAGATTAGTAAGTCCAAGATCGATCCTTTGTCGTGTGTAGGGATGTTGCAGAACTGTGTTAGGTCTAGGTCAGCCAGGAAATGCTTAAGACTGTTCACTGCTGAATCATTAGGATCATTTCAATAGAGATTAAAATCTCAGAGGAATATTTGGGTATTTTGTCGACCCATGTATGATGACACCATGTCCATGAAATGTTCGGTGAAGGTGAGGTTCTCACCTGGTGGGTGATAGATGGTATGCAGAGAGCAGACCGGTGTACCCTTGCTAGAGATATTAAGGCACAAGAATTCACAAGACTGGAATGAAGGGGAGATGGCTCTGCTTACAGAGATATTGCTGCGATGTATGCAGGCTATGCCACCCCCGGACTTGTCGGCTCTAGCTCTGTCTAGTATGATGATGTTGTAGTATGGTGGAACTAGAATGTCAATGATTGGTGTGGAGGATTCTTTTAACCACGTTTCAGTTAGCATTATCAAGTCTGGCTCATGTGTGAGGATGAGATCAGCTATATCCTCCCTTAACCCAGAATGTCTACAAAATTATAGACCAATCTCCTTGCTACCATTCCCTGCAAAAAGTACTGAACGCTGTGTGAGCTCGCTTTTCTCTCAACATTTGGAGCAACATCAACTCCTGGACGCAATCCAATTCGGTTTTCGCCCAGCCCATGAGACCGAAACGGCTTTACTCACTGCCATGGAGGATCTTCAAATGTGTGCAGACAGAGGTCAGGCAGTGGCTCTGATTCTGCTTGACCTGTCTGCCGCATTCGATACGGTAAATCATGTGATCCTCCTGGAAATATTGAGTGAGGCCGGGGTAGGGGGTGTTGCCCTGCAATGGCTTTGCTCCTTCCTATTCAATAGGAAGCAGGTGGTGTCCCTCCCCCCTTTTCAATCTGAGTTCACCCCGGTGTCCCAGGGGGTGCCGCAGGGCTCGGCAGTTAGTCCTATTTTATTTAACGTGTATCTGAAACCCCTGATCACCTTGATAAAATCTCATCAGATCAACGCTATTAACTACGCAGATGATACCCAAATCATCTGTCGTGGGAGGGTGAGGAATCGATCCCGCTGGAGACATTTCATGACTGTATGCGAGATACGGTGAGCTGGCTGCATAGTAACTCACTGTAGTTCAATGCCAGCAAGACTGAGGTGTTGTTCTGTGCTGGGGGTCGGATTCCTCGTCCTTTCCCGGACAATTTCTGGCCTCTAGAAACAGTAACAAAAACTCAACCGGTCACCACTGTTCACAACCTGGGCATCATGTTGGACAATAAATTGAGCATGGAAGCCCAGGTGGCAAAAACGGTGTCCACCTGCTTTGCCCTCTTCAGGCCTCTTCGAATGATCCTACCTTTACTCCCCTTACAGGCCCGGGCTTTGGTGGTCAGATGCACCATATCAAGCAGACTCGACTATTGCAATGCCCTCCTGCTTGAGTCACCGGGTATGCTGCTAGATAGACTTCAAAGATTGCATTCTGCCACTGCCAAGCTGGCTCTTGGCTGGCCTAGAAGATCCTCTGCATCGGCGGCGCTGGCTGAGCTTCATTGGCTTCCGCTGAGGCAAAGAATATACTTCAAATCCCTCTGCCTTGTCTTTAAGGCCCTGCATGGACTTGGACCCAGCTCTCTGCAAGCCAAATTTGCCTGGTACACTCCAACCAGAGCACTCCGCTCAGCAACTGCATGTTTGGTGAAAGTACCCAGGCTTAAGAGGGTCAGGGCGAGAGGCAGATCATTCGGAGTTACTGCTGCTAAGCTCTGGAACAGTCTGCCCTTGGAGATCCGTCAAACCGAGGGACTTCTCTTCAGGGAACGTGTCAAAACTTGGCTGTTTCCGAAGGTTTAACCTGCTGGACTCCTTCCCCCTGCTACATTCTTGTCTGCCACTTTGTGAAGCCTAAGCGCCAGGATACCTGTAAGGTGATAGCTGCGCTCTAAAAATTCCCTAAATAAAATAAATAACAAATATGCGCTGCATGTCGAACGGCCGATCTGCAATTTAGGAGAATAGATTTGAGTGTGGGTGTGCTGGTGGATGAAGAGGGTTCCTGAGTGATAAGGATTCTTCTAAGGTTGATGTTTGTGATGCCTCTGTTGTTTGGGTTAGTGGTCCTACGGGGATTTATGGGGATAGTAGGAATTAATGATGCTGCGGGTGTGTTAGGCTTTAATGGAATGTGAGTTGGTGATGGTGGAGCTGTGATAGGCTTCATAGAAGCGAGATCATATGAACTCACCAGGGATAGTAAATCACTCTCTGAGAGCAAGTTGGTGCTTCTAATTGGTCGGGATGAATTGTTGGAGGAGTGGACTGATGACCAGGTGGGACGATGGGGAGTCATGTTAGTGGTAGTTTGGCTTCTAGGTTGGCGGATTTTGGGATGTCTAGTTGTTCTGTCACCCCATGGTTGTTTCGCTAAACAATCATTGAGAGCTTGGAGTTCTTCTTTGATTTGGTTCAATGAAGATATGATTTCGTTGAGTCTGGGGTTATGTGCAGGTGGGTATGTGGTATGCGATTGCGTTATGTGTGTGGGTTTGGATACGAGTTTGGATGCCTGCATTGGGGTCTGGCCTGGTGTAGAGATTGTTGAGTATGCAAGTGTGGGTGAGAGGAGTACTGAGGGTGGGAGTGTGTGTGTAAGGTGGATTGTAAGGGTGACTGTATGGGTGGTTACAGGTGGGGTCTGGTCTGGTGTGTGAGTAGTTGTGAGTGTGTATGTCGATGGGAGGGATGCTGCTGGTAAGAGAGTGTGTGATGGGTGGGCTGTGGGGGAGCTATGAGTGGTTAGTGCGTCCGTGTTGATGGTATAGATGTAGGTGCTGGGGACTGGCTTGGTGTGAGATATGGGGCTAAAGTGTGCGGGGAAGGAGAGGGTGTTTGCATCTGTGTTGATGGTATAGATGTAGGTGCTGGGGACTGGCTTGGTATGTGGTATGGGGCTAAACTGTGGGGGAAGGAAAGAGTGTTTGTGGGTAAGGTAGAGGTGTTGTAGGTGCGAGTGTGTGTGTTAAGTGGGCTGTGGGAGAGGATGGCTGGTCTGAAGGTATGGGTAGAGTTATGGGTAACAGTGAGTGAACCGTGTTTGCTGGGGATGCGTAGGTAGGTTCTGCTATGTTGAGTTGGGGGTTCGATGAGGTGGCTTGACATGTGTTGGCGGGAAGAAGACGGTGGGTGATGTTGTTGTTGTTGGTACGGATAGGACGTGTGGTACGTTGAGTTTTATCGGAAGGGGTGGCTTGAGTGGTCTTTTTGGGTTTAGACACTTGCTCCTTGATGATTGGGAAGATGTTGTCTAGTAGGCTTAGATTATGATCTGTAGAGTGCATGAGTATGATTCCATTATTATAAATAGTAACGGTTGCCGTCGCTTGGAAAAGTTGGGAGGGGGCGATATAGATAACAAGACCATGTGGGATGTTCCTGGTGGCTGAGAGTGTAAATAGAGTAAGAAATGCATTTCTCCATTGCGCTTTACGCTTCGTATGGAAGATGATGTCATTAGTTGTGTGTCCGTTGTTTATTGAGAAATAGGGATCTGTTATGGGTGTTTCTGGATGTTGTTTTATAAGATTGTGTTTGAAGCGTTTGGCTGCGCTTTTAGTGAGTTTGGGGGGGTAGGTGATGGTATAAGTGTGTGTGCCTGTGAGCTCCATCATAAGTGTGGGGGATTTAGTGAGATGTTGCGCGGGTGACTTTCTGTAAACAGTCAGCGTTATATTGTGTGGAGAGGGGCTTAGGGAGATGGAGAACTGCCGACGACTAGTGCGATGTGACTAATATTTATCTATTGCAATGACTATTGAGATACAATAATAGATGCTAAGGTCTATTGGTGAAAAAGTTAACGGACCGACGACTATTGTGAAGTTTATATTATACTATTATGTATCTACTGTGGTGACTATTGAGATAAAATAACAGATGATAATGGCTAATGGTGTGAAGTTAGCGGCATAGCATGAACATTCTGACCTGTTTTCACTGGATCTTGTGATCGGCTGGCGAAGGGAGTGGGAAATATCCTTGCATTGGTGCTTCTCCAATATGGCCGCCTTATTTGTACCAAGCATCCTATTCACCAATGTGGTCCTGTTTCTATTTCCATAGATCAAGGACTGCAGGTTTTAGTCTTCTTTTTTGCTCTAGTATTAGTCCTATTTTAGTTTCAGCGGTTGTTGTTTAGCCAAGGAGGATGTGGTCTGGGTTTATCCCAAAAGAGGGGAAGCGCCTCTCACCTTTGTTGTTGTTGTTGTTCTCTATTGCTTCACCGATACAATTTCCACCATTTTGATGAGCCCCCCAATGAGTCATTGGATCAAAGTATAAAAGAATAAAGGAAATAATGAAGCAGTTTAATAATCTGCATGAAATGTTGCACTATTCTCCAATGTCAGCGCTCCCCGGGGGGGTCCAAACGGCCGTCTTCACCAATCCTGGTTCCAGTTGCCACTATGCTCCCCGCTGCCACTAAGCTCGCGGTCCCCCGCTGTGCCTCAGCGCCACTCCACATACATCGCGGTACAAAAGGGGGTGGTGATGGACGGAGCATCTGAATCAATCAAACACTCACACCCAGTCAAAAGATCTGGGTTTAATCCATCACCGTTCTCTAGCCCACTCTGCCACCCCAGTTCAGACATGGCTATATGCAAATCAGTCTGACCCTGTGTTCATGGGAACAGTACAGCCCGAACTGCCAAGCCATGTCTTCCCTGGACCGGAAACAAGCTTCCGAGGGCCGGTTTCTGGCATTCCAGCCGTCTTCAGCCCGGCTTGCTTGAATGCAGTGGCAAAGTGAGCAAGGGACTCTCGTCTGAGTATACCCTGCCACACTTATGGCGGCCCAAAGCGGTACAAAAGGGGGTGGTGATGGACGTAGCATCCTAATCAATCAAACACTCACACCCAGTCAAAAGATCTAGGTTTAATCCATCACCGTTCTTTAGCCCACTCTGCCACCCCAGTTCAGACATGGCTATATGCAAATCAGTCTGACCCTGTGCCTCATGGGAACAGTACAGCCCGAACTGCCAAGCCATGTCTTCCCTGGACCGGAAAGAAGCTTCCGAGGACCGTTTTCTGGCATTCCAGCCGTCTTCAGCCCGGCTTGCTTGAATCCAGTGGCAAAGTGAGCAAGGGACACACGTCTGAGTATACCCTGCCACGCTTACGGCGGCCAAAAGCGGTACAAAAGGGGGTGGTGATGGACGGAGCATCTGGATCAATCAAACACTCACACCCATTCAAAAGATATGGGTTTAATCCATCACCGTTCTTTAGCCCACTCTGCCACCCAAGTTCAGACATGGCTATATGCAAATCAGTCTGACCCTGTGCATCATGGGAACAGTACAGCCCGAACTGCCAAGCCATGTCTTCCCTGGACCGGAAACAAGCTTCCGAGGACCGGTTTCTGGCATTCCAGCCATCTTCAGCCCGGCTAGCTTGAATCCAGTGGCAAAGTGAGCAAGGGACTCACGTCTGAGTATACCCTGCCACACTTATGGCGGCCAAAAGCGGTACAAAAGGGAGTGGTGATGGACGGAGCATCTGAATCAATCAAACACTCACACCCAGTCAAAAGATCTGGGTTTAATCCATCACCATTCTTTAGCCCACTCTGCCACCCCAGTTCAGACATGGCTATATGCAAATCAGTCTGACCCTGTGCCTCATGGGAACAGTACAGCCCGAACTGCCAAGCCATGTCTTCCCTGGACCGGAAACAAGCTTCCGAGGACCGGGATCTGGCATTCCAGCCGTCTTCAGCCCGGCTTGCTTGAATCCAGTGGCAAAGTGAGCAAGGGACTCACGTCTGAGTATACCCTGCCACACTTATGGCGGCCAAAAGCGGTACAAAAGGGGGTGGTGATGGACGGAGCATCTGAATCAATCAAACACTCACACCCAGTCAAAAGATCTGGGTTTAATCCATCACCAATCTTTAGCCCACTCTGCCAACCCAGTTCAGACATAGCTATATGCAAATCAGTCTGACCCTGTGCCTCATGGGAACAGTACAGCCCAAACTGCCAAGCCATGTCTTCCCTGGACCCGAAACAAGCTTCCGAGGGCCGGTTTTTGGCATTCCAGCCGTCTTCAGCCCCGCTTGCTTGAATCCAGTGGCAAAGTGAGCAAGGGACTCACGTCTGAGTATACCCTGCCACACTTATGGCGGCCAAAAGCGGTACAAAAGGGGGTGGTGATGGACGGAGCATCTGAATCAATCAAACACTCACACCAAGTCAAAAGATCTGGGTTTAATCCATCACCGTTCTTTAGCCCACTCTGCCACCCCAGTTCAGACATGGCTATATGCAAATCAGTCTGACCCTGTGCCTCATGGGAACAGTACAGCCCGAACTGCCAAGCCATGTCTTCCCTGGACCGGAAACAAGCTTCCGAGGACCGGTTTCTGGCATTCCAGCCGTCTTCAGCCCGGCTTGCTTGAATCCAGTGGCAAAGTGAAATGAAATGAATGAAACTTATATAGCACACAACTTACCCTGGGGCATCTCAGCGCTTGCTTAGGGAACCCGTCCTGGTATTCCCCTGTGAGATACTCTGGCAGGGTATCCACAAGGTGAAAGCCAGGCATCCCACCGCGAGGGGCCGTTGTGGATGTTAAGCAAGCTATTGCCCAGAGTCGCAGAGTGTGAACCCGTGAGTCGAGAAGGCACGGGAGCGAGAATTAACGAGTCTGTGGAATTTTTGAGCCCAAGACCCGCCGAGGCGGGGAATTGAACCCTGGTCCCGGGCCGAACTCAAGCTCCAGGTCTGCCGCCTCTAACCCCTGAGCCACACTTCTCGGTGAGCAAGGGACTCACGTCTGAGTATACCCTGCCACACTTATGGCGGCCAAAAGCGGTACAAAAGGGGGTGGTGATGGACGGAGCATCTGAATCAATCAAACACTCACACCTAGTCAAAAGATCTGGGTTTAATCCATCACCGTTCTTTAGCCCACTCTGCCACCACAGTTCAGACATGGCTATATGCAAATCAGTCTGACCCTGTGCCTCATGGGAACAGTACAGCCCGAACTGCCAAGCCATGTCTTCCCTGGACCCGAAACAAGCTTCCGAGGGACGGTTTTTGGCATTCCAGCCATCTTCAGCCCGGCTTGCTTGAATCCAGTGGCAAAGTGAGCAAGGGACTCACGTCTGAGTATACCCTGCCACACTTATGGCAGCCAAAAGCGGTACAAAAGGGGGTGGTGATGGACGGAGCATCTAAATCAATCAAACACTCACACCCAGTCAAAAGATCTGGGTTTAATCCATCACCGTTCTTTAGCCCACTCTGCCACCCCAGTTCAGACATGGCTATATGCAAATCAGTCTGACCCTGTGCCTCATGGGAACAGTACAGCCCGAACTGCCAAGCCATGTCTACCCTGGTCCGGAAACAAGCTTCTGAGGACCGGTTTCTGGCATTCCAGCTGTCTTCAGCCCGGCTTGCTTGAATCCAGTGGCAAAGTGAGCAAGGGACTCACGTCTGAGTATACCCTGCCACACTTATGGCGGCCAAAAGCGGTACAAAAGGGGGTGGTGATGGACGGAGCATCTGAATCAATCAAACACTCACACTCAGTCAAAAGATCTGGGTTTAATCCATCACCGTTCTTTAGCCCACTCTGCCACCCCAGTTCAGACATGGCTATATGCAAATCAGTCTGACCCTGTGCTTCATGGGAACACCACATACATCGGCACAAGCGAGGAGGACCGGCGAGAGAGAAGCAGTGAGAGAGGGGCAGATACGAGCAGTGCTGTCTCCTCACAGCAGAGGCAGCTCCCAGTGTCTTTTTCCGCTGCTGGCCTGATGTGCCTCTTCGGTGTGCGGGTGGGACTAGATGAGGGGCTGCCAGGTCAGAGCGAGTTGGCGGGACCTGCAACACCCGCTCCCTCCAAGGATCCTCCGTGAGCCGATTGGGGCGAGCCCACAGCCCCCACTGATCCGCACTCCCTCTCGAGCTGGGATCAAGGGCCACGCTCCCAACAAGCAAACAACTGTGCCAATGGCCTCCGAACAACGCCCGGCTTCACCGTTGCATCTCGACTGCTGGACGCAGAGGTCAGCTCTGTCCATGGGGATATGCCCTCTCCTGGTGAGTGACGTCTTCTGCTTTCAAGTCCTCAAATTCCTCTCATAATGATCCTGCCACGCTTCCCTTAATAGTCATCCTGTTACGCTTGGTTGTAGCTGCAGTTCTGGACCATATCCATATCATTCGTGGCTAGCACTATGTGGGCTATTCCGCCCAAAGGATCCCTGCCATCATATGTACAGAGTAATATGTTTTTCTGCAAGTTCCACTTTAAAATCCCATGTGTCATGCCTTGCAACCTGAAAAGTCTAAATAGGAGTGACTTACTAATATTTAGAAGGGAGGATTTACCTGTCAAAAAGGGTTATTTTAACAGGTCACGTTGCAGGTTTTACACTGCAGCAGTCATTCTACAGTATTAGGCCTGCAGCCATGTTTTCCTTTGTCACACTAGTGGATGGCACAATAAGTGGTGCAGACCACGGGTGACATTTAACTTTCCACGTCATGGGTGTACTTCTACATCATACACCATGGTCCTATAAAAAGTTAAATAGACCAATTAAGCATTAGTCAAGGTTCATATGTTTTAGGAGTTAGAGCACAGACACTGGGCACTGGCAGCATTGGCTCAGTGGAAAAAGTATAACACTGAGAAAGAGCTTTCAGAAAGAAAATGGGGTCAACCACTCAATAAGGGGAATTT
Source organism: Lissotriton vulgaris (assembly GCF_964263255.1). Classification (NCBI taxonomy): domain Eukaryota; kingdom Metazoa; phylum Chordata; class Amphibia; order Caudata; family Salamandridae; genus Lissotriton; species Lissotriton vulgaris. The sequence goes on from NC_141694.1 coordinate 508,182,059, forward strand.
TCTCTCAAATACAATACCCAGCTAAGGAATATTCATAGAAAGTGAATATAGAAGTGGGGCAGAGTGAGAGAACCAATGAAGCACAGGACAATCTTTAGCATGAAAGTACCCTTTGTTTCTTTATGTCTGTTTATAAATTCTTTTTGATAGTTTAAATGAAAGGCAACACGATTGAGTCTGTAATGGGTTTGGATTCAGTCTCTGCAATAAGCACCATGTCTGTGTCAGGAATTGTATCTGTGTTTGACCTAAAGACTACTGTTTTTTCACCTCATGCAACAGTTTACAAAATGATTCAACAGACTGACTCTGGTAGGTATGGAAATTTGATGCTTTTTCTTATATTCGTTATCATTTTGTATTTTAATAAACCCTACGCATTTGAACTATGAGCCTTATTTAGATCTCGGCGGATGGAATACTCTGTCACGAACGATATTGACAATCTAACTTGTGGACTACATAGCCTACTTAGGTATGGCTTACTTAATATTCAAAAGTAAGGTTTCCTCAGGTCTGCCTGCAGTTTTAAAGCTGCAGCAGTCAGGCCACACATGTAGGTGTGAAGCCGTGTTTCCCATGTCAGCCAAACAGATGGCATAGCATGCACTTTAACCCACAGGAAGCATTTAATCTTCCATGCCATTGGTGTATTTCCTGCAACATATCCAGTGGCTTTAATGTAAAATTAGGACAAAAGAGAGGGCCCCTAAAAAAATAGATATGGAGAAGCAACCCAGGGGAGTACCATACATTAATTCCTGAAAACAGCTCCTCAAAATAATTTGAAAAACCGAATAATTCTCAAAATACAAAAAGTCATAATTCAGACCAATTCTATTGTTTTTTTATTCTCAAAAATATATTTTACTTAAGCTTTACATTATTAATAATTACCAAAACATACTGAAGGAAATCGGAACTCCTACAAGTTCGAACTCAATTTCAAAGTCACACAGCCATATCTTCATGGTTCAAATAATTCATACCCATCCAGACAAAAACAATTCCATACGTTGTAAACCTTAAAAGCAGATCCTCAGGCACAACATAACCTGACCAATATCTAACTTCCAGTATTCAGTGTATACACATGTATAGATCCATTTATTTTTTCTGTTTGGAAACCAATACACATATCAATTAGTTCTACAAGTACTAATGGCAAACAAAGCAGAGAAGAGAAAAGATAACAACAGATACTTGCATCATATCATTTGACATAACAGGTACTTTTAGCAATGATGATAAAAAGGAGAAATAATGACACAGGATTGCGCAAACCTGTGTTGTTATTTCCCCTTTTTATTTATTAGGTCTCGGCTAGAAGCGAGCGAAGCTCGCTCTCGCCAGAGACCTTATTGTTAGCGGCTCAGCTTCCCAGGAGGACAGTCCTGGCCGCGCGCAAGGCGATTTGAGCCGGCCACGCGTGCGCGAACGCGCTTTCCTCCTCGGAAGCTGAGACGCTAGCTATACCTCCCGCTGCTTGCGCATGCGCCGTGCCCCATTGAAGGTTTCGGGCTTACGCATGCGCCGTGCCCCTTACTGCAGGACCGGCCGAGGCAGACCCGGGGCTGCGGCCGTCCACGGAGCGCGCGAGGACGATGTAAGTGTTTTGTTTTCATTTTGCATTTATTATTTCCCTAGTTATTCGGCTCTCAACACTGTAGATGTAGACACTTGAGCACCGGTTAGAGGGTTTTTTCTAGACATGCTTTAGACCTGATTAGAATCTCAGCGCTTACTCTGTGGGGTTTTTAATAGCATACACTTCTTAGCAAAGCAGAATATTTTGTATATTTTACCATTGCAGCTAGACCTGCGGGGGTCCAGTTGTTCATTTTGGATCAGACCCGCGAACTGAAACAGTATTTTCTTGTAGCTGTAGAACAATAATTTCTGTATCACGAGCTGAGGAAGAAATGCCCCACTTGTAATCTTCTTAATGTGCAATTTGTGCAAGCAAGGAAATGAGGTTGTGACACCTATGATTCTCATCCAGCAGGTGCTTAAGGCACTAAAGAACACGCCCGGAAAAAAAAACGAATTTATATGCAGTTGTTTCAGTCGTCCTCAATTGTGCTGTTGTTAAAGAGTGTGTGGCTCACAAGAGCCCCTCCTGTATTGTAGCCCGCGGATTACGATCGTGGGCATCCCATTTACTACAGAGATTAACTTTTAATATCTCGTGAAGTCGACACACACATGCTCGTGTTTTTCAGAATTCAAAAACAAAGGCACAGCCAACGTGATAATTGCTTCGAGGCAAAAAACGCTAACATGTACATTTACTAAATGTTGTTTAGGAATAAGCATAGCAAAAGCACAATTTACTAGTTTGCGTGTAATAATTACTGTGTTGCAGTGTGCGTTGAGAAATGGCAGCCTTTCCATGGTGGGGTATGTTTACACAATTGATATAAACTTTGCAAGTGTGCAAACAGTGTTATTTGCCATGAATCATATTGCGCATATTTTATTTTCTCTCCCCAGCCAAGTAGCTAGTTGTTTAAAACATATTGTTAAACCTGACTTCACCATATCGATATTAGAAGGCCTTGTGCATAATTCACATGTTGCATTTGGGACACTCATTTCCATCCTCGGCTATGCTCCACCTTATTTGCCGCTCCTTATTGGGCAGCTACCACCCAGTCGCACTACGAGGGAGAAAGGAAGACTTAGGTGCCCCTGGACCTGCCTATTGGCAATGTAAATGACAATGCCATTTACTTATGATTTATAAAAAAATGTCATGAGCAATGCCAATAGCTCTACCTTTAATAATGCCGAGACCATTGCATTGTAAATGCTTGTTTGATATGTGTGTTGGTTTCCAAACAGAAAAAAGAACATTGATCTGTACTGTGTGAAGCCGGTTGAATTGGTCTGATTGATCACTCTTAATATTTTGAGAACTAATCTGTTCTTCAAATTATTGTGAGAATCTGTTTTCCTGTGTTACTGTTACTGTGTATGTTTAATGTAAAATTAAACATGGCAATTAGGAATTAGCCGTTTGTGCCATATTGAAGAGGTCAGAGCACATATACTGTTGACTGGACAGCAGTGCTCTCATGTACAGAGTTAAAAAACAAAACAGCAACGCTAGTCTACAACAATATGAGATTTAACATACAAAAAGAGGCGCTTTTTCACATATCCTCTCATTCTATTGTCACATTATGGCTGTTTTGGCATTGGCACTTCTCAGTGATCGAATAAAAAATATCATACCTGCTTGCATGTGTAGTGTCTTCTTTATTCATAATCGTATTTGGGTTAATTATAGTGTAGTGATGACCACGAGATGTCCATCACACCAATGGTGAGTATTCAGATGGAAGGAGAAACATGGCATGTAAATTCATCCATTCCTTCACTGCAGCTTAGCTACACTGGAGCCCTAGTTCTAAGATCAAAGACTGTGTCGTAAATCGATGCTCAAGTAATAAAACCTCAAAAGCTTCACCCTTAGGGGTCGACAGTGATGCCATCTGGAAACTCTTCGGAATCGTTTCCGACCAACTCAGGTCCTGCGAGTCCAACCGACCGATTACGATGCTTCCGTACATTGTTCAGTCAGACTCGTATTGACTTCAATTGGAGTCTGTGTTCTGAACGAGAACACAAGCTCCCAATGCAAAAAGGGGTAGTCTGGGAAAACCATTCACCATGTGATAGGCACCCCATGGTGCCTGCCACACTGTGCGTAGTTGGTAAAAGGGGTCCCTTGGATACCCCCTGAGGGCTCCAACCAGAGGACTACAGGTGAAGGGCGGCCTGCTACGGGCCCCCAAAGTCAGATTCCGACAACTGTTTCGCGTCGGGCCAACGAAATCGGAACGGCTGTCCTAATCAGTCATGGTACACGCTAGTTTGAAAACCGTGTCCATAGAGCTGTATGATTCAGCTCTGAATGACTCGGGCTGTCCAACTGCCATTTATAAGCGATTCGGACAGCCCAAACAGTTTCCTTGCATTGTAATCAATACAATACAATAAAACTTTATTTCGGTTTTTGTTTAAAAACCACAAAAGTACAATATACAGCATCCAAAAGACAATAGTACAAAATTAGAAACAGTTTACATTGATACATGTTATAGTAGGATATCTAAATACAGAATACATTTTGATAAAATTCATTAGCAGTCCAGGCATTTTCTATATTCTAAAATTGATTAAAAAAATTCTAAAACAAAAAGAATACTGTCACTATGCAAAAGTTGAAGATACATCATGGCAGGTCTAATCTGGTAAAAATTAAGTTTCTTTAAAAGAGGGACCAGATAGTGTTTGCGGGGAAATTCATAATATGTACATAAAAACATAAAATGCAGCATATCCTGCAGAGACTTTCCGTCGCAGACGCAGGGTGCTGCATCATTATTAAAACTAGTTCTTTGGGGTCTAACAAGCATGTGATAAAATTGGTTCATTCGAAATCTGGTCAATAAAAATTTCTCATATGAAGTCAATGAGCCCATTAGATAAGGTTCAATAAATGGGGTAGTTTTTAGCATGACATATGTTCTGACACTCGATTTCTGAACCTCTAAGGCTTCCCTTGATGTTCTCCTTTCCATGAGGAATGCCATTTACAAACAGGGGTTTCAAATACCTCTACCCGTCCTATGCTCAGAAAACTGGTCTTTAAATATTTCAGCCAGGGTATAGTCATAGCATTATCCATGGAGAGACAATCTTCTAAAATCAAATGCGTCAGGGGATGTCTGGATTTAACCATAATTTCAGCCAACAGGTCAATGGACGTAATGAAAAAATATCACTAACATATTGAACCCCTAGTTCTTCATGAGCAGCTAAGTTGGATGTACCTTGCGGGAGACACAGTAAACGTTTTAAGAACATGTTCTCCACTATCTGGAGCTGCTCACCTCGTGCGTACCCCCAAATTTTGCTAACGAATGTAGCGGTAGCCACAGACTTAGCATTATATAATTGCAGCATTGCACCAGTGGGCTTATTCCCCAATTTAGAAGCGAAGCTAAAGATTGAAGCATTCACTCTCTCAACTTCACCCTTCTTTTTCAGAACATGCGGGCCCCAGTTTAATTTATTATCGAATAGGACTCCTAAATAGGAAAAAGTGCTAGATGTGGGGATTATTGCACCGCCCACGTTAAATTGGAAATTCTGTCTTGGTGGCTTACCTACTTGCATGATATAAGATTTTGAATTATTTATTGTAAGGTCTCTATCTAACATAAAGGACTCAAAAGCAATTAAAAGAGCTTGAAGGCCTTTTTCGGTCCTCGATACGAGGACCGCATCGTTCGCGTATAGTAGGACCAGAATGCCCCGACGAACAACTCTGGGGCAAACGGCCCCCCACCTCTTGTAAAACACTATCTAGATCATTTATATAAAAATTAAACAAAAAGGGAGCCAGTATACATCCTTGGTAGACTCCCCTTTTAATATTAAAATCTCTAGTTACACTCAGGTCCTGAGAAAACCTCACATTAGCTCGAGTGGATCTATGTAGATCTTCTAGGAGGTTCACAATGCCAGCATCAACCCCCCTTGCCCACATGGACCGCCAAAGCTTCTGCCTGTTTACACAATCAAAAGCTGAGGACAGATCCATGAAGGCAAGATGGATGGTCCCCTTATATGCAACTGTATATTTGGTTAATATTAAATAAAGGTTGAGGCACTGCGTAGTGGTAGAGCGTCCCCTGCAGAAACCATACTGGGAGTCAGACATAATATTATTGTCTTCAGCCCAAGTAATAAGTCTCTGCAGGAGTACCCCCCTCAAAACTTTCACCATCGAGTCCAAAAGTGATATGGGTCAATAGCAGTGAGGACTGCTTTTATCCCCTTTCTTAAAAACTGGTGCAATACTGGAGACCCCCCAGGACTGTGGGCATCCACTATGTACTGCAGCATTAAAAACAGATTCAAGGATTGGTGCCCAAAAGGAGGGATCAGATTCATATAAGTCTGGAGGGATTCCATCTGGTCCAGGTGTTTTACCAGCTGTTAGACCAAGGATTCCTTCGCATATCTCCCCTCTACTAATTATAATTTTTGTGCTATTAAGGTCAGGTGTTAGACTACTATACTCCTCTTCTATGGGACAGTCATACATATGATCAAAGTGAGCCTCCCAGTCTTCCTTAGCTATATGACATTCAAGCCCGTCTCCTGACTCCTGGACTAGAAATGATTTTTTTAGTGGGCCCCAAAACTTGGAACTATTCCTAAGAATTTCGGGATCCAAAAGTTCATTCAATGCCTCCATCCTGAGAGTTTTCTTCCGTTTAGCTAATGCTTGTTTGTAGTTCCTGCGACAAACTATTACATCCGCTTGTATTCTTGGATGGGAGGCTAGGACTACCCTTTGACTCCGTGCAGCTTTGGAACAACTCTCATCAAACCATTTAGGGCCCACATTAGTCTGTTTTTTTACATGCACAGATAACACTTCCGTAACCCTATCTGAAATAGATTTAAAAGCTGCTAGCACATTGGAATGATGCTGCCCGTCTTGGGTACATATACTAATTTCTTCGGCGCAGACAGATTTAATATCGTTATAAAATACCCCCGGGGCAACTTGAGTCCACTTAAGTCTGCGCTTCCCATATGTTGTGCTTATTAGTCCCCAGTTACTTTTTAATCCCCTTTTTGTAATCCAGGGACCCATTATGTGTAATGAGAGGGGATTATGATTGCTCAATTCATTCACCTCAATTAGAAAAGAGTCCACAAAGGACTGCATAGGAGACGAGATCAACATAAAATCAATAAATGTCCCCCTTTCATGACCCTTGAAAGTAGGAACCTCAAAAATAATATGAGGGTCCATCAAAGCCATAGTAGTTATCAGATCAAAATCATTAATCAAATCATTGAGCGACTCTCGTTAGAGTAAGAGGTAGAATACCTGGATTAGATGTGTTAATTCTACGTACTTTACACGCCAGAGCTACCGAAACGTAAATAACCAAACCCCCCTTGGCTCTTCCCCTAGTAGAAGCGGCAGCTGGGACAAAATGCGCTGTATAGCCTTCTAAATGAAGATTGCTGTCAACCGACCAGGTTTCTTGGAAACATATTATCAATAATTGCTTGATATAGATAATCCAGGTAGGATCCTTTAGTTTCACAGCTAACCCTGCAATATTCCAAGAAATAAGGTTATTTGAACTTCCCTTGGTTGCTGCAGCCACTACAGCACCTGTGGCACACGCTCTCCCTCCAACTGTAGCGTCAATTACTTCATGTCAATCGCAGGTTTCCAGGCCCGATATTCTTTCATACTATCCCGTGGTAAACTGCATCCCGTGATAGTTGAGTTACTATGTGTATTTTGGGGAAACTGCAGGGGAGCATGATGAGAAAAAGTTCTCGCCCTAAAACAGTCTCCCATCCACGAGTTTTCCTCAAAATTAGATCCGCCCATGTTCCTCCATGGTGAAGGCCTATAGAAAACCATCAGAAGTTTGATATCAGTACTCCGTGGCCACTGTGGACTGGGACCTCCTGAAAACAAGCGGGCGGCATTATGAGGATTGTCAAAATTAATTATATTGCAGTCCCGCTCCCAATCTTCTTAAAGCTACCAATCCAACTACCATTATTATATTATTAATGATGTTCACACCCTCAAAGGTATTTTGGGTAAGCCAAAACACAGTCTTATTAAGTAGTTGTTTACAACTTTCAGACTCTCCTACTGAAAGGGCAGGGACGTGGGTCAAAATAGCAACATAGGGAGTGGCCTGAGGCGGAAGATCAATTACTACAGGTCTTTGAACCATCTTGGGTCCCTCAGCCGACCTCTGAACTGACCTTCAAGCTGAGTCTAGTAAGGGAGGATTCTTACTGGTAGATACAGGTCCCACCGTGGGAGATTTATTACTGGGAGTTTCTAGCGATTTGCTTGCACCCCTTGTCACAGTCTGCCTAGTGTTAGTTGACTCAGGAACTGCCACACTATCACCAGGACCGATTATCCTATAGATCACACCCAAAGATCGAGATTTAGGGTTTGGTGCGTGTGCTGTACAAACAGGGCTTGAGAAATTGGTCAATGAAGATTCCAATAATTCTAACCTGGATTCTACCCCGCACAATTTTGTTATGATAGGTTCTAGCAAAGATTTTACCACACTCTCCAGTTTCACCCAGAAATCACATACGCCAGACCCAGTAATCATTATGTTTCCATTAAACTGGACTGTATTGAGCAGATCCCTATGCTCCTCCTTATCAGCGTTATGTATGTCTACAGTTACTGTTCGTTTGTTCCCTAAACCTGAGCGTCCTTGTTTACATACCCCGTTTTTAGGGGGGATAACACTAGGTTTCTTTGGGCGAGTAGAGACCAACTGTTTTTCTGAGTTCTTTCCCGTAACTTATATTTAACCGGACTAGATATTGAGTCTGAAGTCCCAGAAAGCGTACTGTCATTTAATTGCAATGTACCAGCCACTTTCTGGGGGGACCTATCTTGTCCCAAGGGAGGTGTAGTTTGGTTCTGGGTGTCTAAAAGTACTGAGGTAGTGGATAACCTACTATGGGTGGGATCAAGGGATAGCCTACGTTCAGTCAATAAAATTTCTTTATTAATGGCAGATTCTGCCCTGGTCAAATATGCATCTATGGTCCCAACCATCACAGGGCCAGCGCCAGCTTTCCGTCTTGCCATTTGAAAACCACTATCAGCTAACACAGACACCCAGTACTCACGAATCAGTAGCAATATATAGTTCTAATCTCTCAGAAGAAAACCAACTGTACAAAACTTCACTTCACAACATAAACAGATCAGCTAAATATAGGTTTGTATATTTGTATAGATGGATGCTGTAACTTACAATAAAAAAATATATACATATATTAAAAAAAAAGCTAATAATGTAATCCATGATGAGATAGCTATAGAATTTATGCCAGTATACTCTCAAATCATACTATAAGTCATCAGGGAATTGTACAATGGTAAAAAAACAGTCACTAATGCCCGATTCCAAGTATGGCTCTAAAAACAGTCTGTCTAATGTTCACGAAGCATATGATTACTCACAAACAGATACTCATCAAGGCAATAGTCAGACATTAAGCGGGGTGGCCCCGCCCGGCCTCCTTTGGCCCCTGACGGCCACAGACGGTCCCACCCTTGTCCCGGGCTTCTCCCGGGACGCTCCTGCGCGCGAATCTGCGATGCGGGGACTCTGCCTGCGCTTTATGCGCCTCCGGGCGCGATGAGGGCGGGATTAGGGCGGTGTCGGCTTCCGCCGCAGATACAGCTGGGAGTTATGGTCCCCTGCTCCTGTCTGGCCGCTCCTCATTGGTGGGGCTTGCGGCGACTAGAGGGGGACCAGCGGACCTGCGAGAGCGTGTACGGCAGTCCGGGAGAAGAAGGTAATGCCCCCAAATCAGTTTGATGAGTTCCCGCTCCACTGGGACTCTGCCTGTGCTTTATGCGCCTCCGGGCGCGATGAGGGCGGGATTAGGGCGGTGTTGGCTTCCGCCGCAGATACAGCTGGGAGTTGTGGTCTCCCACTCCTCTCTGGCCGCTCTGCGTTGGTGGGGCTTGCGGCGACGGGAGGGGGACTGGCGGACCTGCGAGAGCATGTATGGCAGTCCGGGAGAAGAAGGTAATGCCCCCAAATCAGTTTGATGAGTTCCCCATGCATGCATGCATTGTAATCGGTCATCCGGAAAGGTGTCCAGTTCGGTCGGAATCATAGGTTCCGAATCGGATTCACCATATCCGAATCCCTTTCGGAACCTTTCCGGACGGCATTGTAATCGATCCCTTAGTTTCTAATCTTGTCACGCTGACCCATATTAAATTACAAATCTAGGGCTCCATGAAGACATTGTATCTTCAAGTGACTCCCGAATTAGTGCTCCCTTGAGGGTCGATGTTGTTAGTACACCACTATACATTATGTATCAGGCGAACTCTATGATGAAGAATGCCACTGTACTGATCAGTGAGTGTGAGATATTTTATAAAAGTTAATGATATCCATTTCTAGTTAGACTATGGGAGTTTTTAGAGTGGCATACTAAGGGGTTGACTTTCTCTTGTTCATGATTATGATACTAATGGGTAGCTGAATCAACCCTTCCCCTTCTCCCCCCCTCTCTTTGAATCATCAATGGAGCTGTCACTGAGGCAGTTCCACAGAAAGCACTGAGATTCCTGCCAGCTAAGTAGGGGGCTCGGCTTAGAAGAGATCTCAAAACATGGGGGCAGTCTTCCAAGACAGAACAGCAGAAGTCATAGCTGTTGGGTCAGGAGCCATTTGCCAGGCTCTACGCAAGCGCTAAATTTGTCACGATAAATATCATGGTAAAAATCCAATTTCATAAATAATTACTGTATTGAGAAAGAGATGTTATTTATGTACTTATATAGGAAATGTGTTAAAGATAATGATATCCATGTTCCCTATATATTTCCTCAAGCACCATGCACTTAACCCTCACACCATCCATCCATCACCCATTTGCACTCTCAGCTGCCCCTTGAACCATGTGCTCCCCTTACATACTGCACTTTCCCCATTGTACCCTGTGCTAAACTGCACATGTCCTTTTAGATTATCACCTGCCTTCTCACCTAGAACCTGTTCTGCACCTGGACCTCTATCCAAGCAAACTATGCTTTCCCTCTATCTGGTACTCCCCCTGCCCTTGCACCCTCGGTCCCCCACCATAACAACCTGTGAAACCCCTTTGAGCTTTCTTTCATCATGTACTCCTTATCTCGGTGCTCCCTTGGCACTCTGAATGTCCTTGAAGCGTGAAATCCCACTTGGACGATGTCATCCTCTAGAGCCCTGTGCTGTCCTTGCAGCTCACAGTGCCATTTTTAGTCAACACCCTCCCTTGTTTTCCGCATTCACCCATCCACCATGTGTCCTCTCTTGTAACCTGTGATTGCGACCTGTATGCCCTTTGTACCCAACGCTACCCATCTTGCACACTTCCCTTTTTGCGTGCACCCTGCACTTCCTTTTCCACCCTACTCTTCTCCAGACACCATACAATCTCTTATGTACCATGTGTTCCCTTTTGAATGATGCCCCCCGCCCTTGCTCTGTGATCTTTCCCTGCCTTTTGTACCTTGTCTTCCCCAACTCTTGTACCACCGTGTCCTTTTCACCCAGTCCCTTAAACCTCACACTCTCTGTAACTCAATGATCTCACTTGTAACCTGCACTCTCCCTTTGTAGCTGGTGCCCCACTTTCATATTTTATTCCCTCTTGCACCCCTTGCACTCTGCACTCACACTCATACCTTGTTATTCTTATGCTCTTTACTAACCCTGCACTTCCATGCATGCCATACTCCCTCTCTCACCCATTACTCTCCACATGCCCCTTGCACTTCCCCTTGTACTCTGCAAAGTCCTCTTGAACCCTATGACCCCTAGATAATCGGACATTTTGGTTCGGCCTGTTAGTACATCGGTCGCAGTGTTGTATTGCGGATAGTGCATCATTTGCACTCACTGTTGCAAACGTCCTACATCAGGCCCAGACGTATTTGTTTCAATGCACCCTTCAGATTTTCCACTTACTCTGAGGTTCAGTAAATATCAGGCTTTTATCTACTTGCCTTCATTAACAGTGTTCATGATAATATTCTGGCACAGTAAAAATCTTCGCTGTTTATAAAATCATATTTCTTACAGATGTATACATTTACTGACACTTGTGAACTTTTGTCTTTCTTTATATACTCTACACAGCTTTACTACAATGGGAACTAGTAAGCAAATCAGCTTGTCCGTGAAGTCTCGCAATCGTGTGGGTTGTTTCATTATTACATTTGCTCTACAATGGCTTCTGTCATTCCGTTGATATTCACTGACCTTTCTTCTTTGTTCTCCATCCTACTTCACAAAACTATTCTCTCTTTCTGTATAGCAACAGCAGGGCGGTGGGAGAGACTATTGAAATGTGTGTATTTGAAATGCGTGGGTAAATGTTATTGAAAGCATAGCACGAGTGAGAGGAAATGGGATTTTGGTCACCTCTCATAACAACATATGGTCTGTACATGACCAGAAAAAGAAAAATGTGTGCACCACTCACAACCCCGGATTGCAAAGTATGCAGACGATAGCTTACAGTGACCTGTATGATGACCATAGCATAAGGAACGGCAGCGATTGGGAAAGCATTTGTATCAGTCATTTGTGGGTGATTGCTTTTCTTTGATCTGAGGAAAACATGTGTCTTTGGTGACCAGTCACGAGTACCTTATAGCAGAGTTAGGTTGACGAACACTGTCATAATATTGGGAATGTTTGTTCTGTGTAGGCGTAATTTACCACTGTGATACAGTCTAAGCAATACCAAACACTGCCTTTGAGAGGCGTTTGGGTAAACAGTCAGCCATTGGTGCGTCTGGTTGAATGATTGCATCCATACCAGAGACATGCACTTGATGCCCAAATAATAATAACAGAAGCTGTATTTTCATATCACTACATCATACTGACCCTAATGCCATGCTTCATTATATACACACATTTAAAAGAAAAGACGGCAACATTTGTGTGTCTTATGTTATTTCGAGAACCGACACATTTTCCAATACTTTTTTACTCAGAATAACAGCAGTTCATATCACGTATTTTTGCTATTCATATACCTTTCTGTTAGTAATGGAGTTAAAGTATACAGACTCTTGCGAGATAACAGATTTTGAGTGGATGTGTTTGAAATGCCAAAAAGAGTCCTATATTCCCAATAGGCTCTGCGCATTGGAATAACATATCCTATAGATTTGACGTAGGACTTATGTCTACTAGGTCTCTATCGAATATATTTGACTTATTTGTGAGTGCCAGCTAGCTCAGAGGTCACTAAAAACGTTCTCGAATAAACAAGAAGGGATACGTTTCTGACAACTGCATAAACATGACAACTTTGTTTCCCCAAGAATAAAACCGATCTTCAGAGTCGTGGAAACAATAGATAGATATTTTACTCAGTCAATCGTGCATGCTTCGCTTCATCAGGGGTGCAGAGAAATAGAGAGATGGGTGTTTTCAAAAAAAGGGTTTATTTAACAGTCTTCTTTCTCATGCAAGTAAAGTGAACTGCTACAATAGTAATACTGATTGCAAAGTATAATGCATACAGTAAGAAGAGTATTATAAAATAATACTGTAAAAGCATTGTATGGTTCCTAGACCATAGATAAATACATACATAAATAACAAAGGCTAAAAAGTACTCAACTGGTGCTTCTAAAATACGCCTATCCTGATGTACCTAACATAAGTAAGTATGAGGGAAGAAGTAAGTAACGTGTAGCAAAGGTTTAGTTTTTCTTTGCCAAGAATCTAACCAAGATTTCTCTTAGGGTCTATTCAGCTCCGTACCTTGGTTTTAGAATGAAGGAGGTCTGGTGTATCTGTCTCGGGACTCAATTTCCCAACACCCCATGAGGGGAGCTTGGAAACACTGGAGCTGGATTCTCAGAGAGAGAAAGGACAGCTTCTCCGTCAGTGCGTCAGCTGGAGGGTCGGCACTTGCTGTAGCGAGCTGCGTCGGGCAAGTAGATAGTCGAGCTGCTCCTGAACCACCGTGTGTTTGCTAGGGCAAGTGTAGGCATATTTATACCTTGAAGGTGCCTAGTTTGAAGTAAAGTCGGACATAATAATGTCACCAAAGAACCCCAAGGGAATGGTTGTTCTTTGAAAACGCCATGATTTCTAGGACAAATCAATATTCAAGTAAAGGGATGTCCCTGACTGCTGAAGCCGAGTTTTCCAAGAAATCGTTGTGGCTTTTTGGAACTAGTGGAAGGAACCATGCCTGTAATTGGACTGGATGGGTTATGTCTAAATATGGGCATGATTTCTATGCCTATATGAGGTCAATGTGAATTATACCTATATAAGGACATGAATCGGTAAATTACGCTTGGACTCTAAAATGATCCACAACATTCACTCCACTTTATTATGTTAGATATTACTAAATGGTAAGCATCTATAAACATATCTAAAGCATGATGTGTAAAAAATCCCTCCCAAAATACATAGAATGCATTTGAAATGGCTGTACACGAAAGATGAGCATTTGTGATGTACGCATTTAAAAAAGCAATATTTTTATTCAAAGCATGTAGTGTGACATGTAGTGTGAAACTAGAAAAAATGCTTATCAGAAAGAGTCATGACATAACATTCATGAAATGGCTCTTAAATACTGAAGAAAGGTCGAGACCATTGCATGAAAGAATATATAAACTGCTTAAGTTGTGGACAAGGTCAAATATTGTCTCTTGGAAGTGTTTCAAAGAATTCTTGTTCTCTAAGAATAGTTCTACTTTAAGCAGATTACTGTGTGCCAAAAAAAAGGTTTAATTTTAGAAAAAGTCTAATCGCTGCAAAATAGAGTTCTTAAAGTTGGAAGTTCTGTTTTGAAAAGTGAAGGTCGAATACAGAGTCCAATAGAACGCTGTGTGCTTACTTCAAAAGTCATTCTCGTTGTTAGGAAAAAACATCAAATCTTCTAAGCTGGTAAAGAAATTGTCTACCATAGTAGGTGAAAGTTGGACCACTTCATTAAGTAAATCAATTGCACAAAAATGTGAAGCATTGCCATCAGCGTTAGCCGTATTAGCAATGTTTGTCGGAGATGGAGATGAAGGTGGTACCTGTGTGCCTGTTGATCCACCTATCTCACCATCAGCAGATTGCATCTGTGAGATCTCAATGAATGTCGTCATCAGGATTGGTAGCCGCTGGGGACAACACAATGCATGGGCCATTACCGAACCAAGCAGGGCATCAACATCCGTTGGCACTGCTGATGGAAGTGTTAGACAGACGTCCACCACGCATTCTTCTCCACATAGCAGGCATCGTAGAACAGGTAAGATGCAATCTTGCCAGATTGGTCTGCATGATAGGAACCACGTGGTACTCAGATCTCTTAGACGAGCCAGGCCCAGGATCTGCATCATGCGCTCACGAGACTTCATTGCCAGGAGAGTGTTCTCAATGGTAATCTGGGTGTCGTTGCTGACCCGACTTGCCATATCATAGCAGAAGGAACAAGAATAGTATTCCTGCTACAAGTTCCAAAATGAGGACTGCTTCAAAAGGTGCTAACAGTCCCGAACAAATCATCTTAAATACATGTACAATCCCACTGGTATCAGACATGTTTAAGAAACGACCTAACATTTCTACAAAATGTATTGGACAGTTTGTGGAAAAAAAGGGCATGTATTTCTGCAGAGGACCTTGCAACTTGTAGTTCTTACGTCTCTTTGGACAGGTCAGTGGCAGAGTTTTTTGTAATAGAATGGCTTTCATTCTGCTTAAACTATCAATTCGAATAAAAGAGATGTTCAGTGAAGGCCATAACGGCGACTCCAAGTCTGAGTTAGCTTTAGGAAACAATACTTGCATACAAAAAGTGACCCTGGCTGACACAGTTACGAGATAGGCTACTCCTGGCATTATTCCACAACAGCTGTGATCATTCAACATTATATAGCTCCCGTTAGAAAGCTGCCTAAAAATAGGATCTATCACTGCTGCTGGAGAACGTTGCAGGTGGCAGGATAAGTTCTTCAAAGAACCTTCACAGGCCCCGTGTAAATTAATACCCTAGCATAAGAGTGTACCGCTTAGTGCACTTTTGCAGTGTGTACCACTAAGAAATACCTCTTTTCCCCCACTCCAACATCTGTGTGTGTATGATAATTCCCAGGTTGACTTTATGTATTCCTTACCCAACCTTTCATAAACGGCAACTGGTATATGTTTCAAACATTATTGAAAATTGAAAATTGTGACAGGCTGAGTGATTATCCTGTGTCAGTCAGTCAGTCAAATTTGCTTTATTCGAGGTAAAAAACTCATAAAAGCATAAAACATTTAAAACCGTTACATCCACAGTTAGCAAATGTTTAAAACATATCTACATCCTCAGAGAAGAACATTTTCTTAAAATGATAAAGCATCGGGACATCAATATTGTTAAAATTCATCAATAATACCTAAAATTCATACAATTAATTAGCCAGTATAATCACAGAAAAGCCGAGTTCCCATTAGCTGAGAGTACATACAATGGCCTAGCTTCATCTCATCAAGCCTACTGTTATGCAAGAGAATTCCTTCTAATAGCCCATGCCCAGCCCAAGAATTTAGCAACTGCCACAGCGATAATTGGCAGAGAACTAGTGCAGCTAATACTTAGGGCCACATCACTCTCCCTCGTGCCTAGCTGTTTGCACATAGCCCTCAGCCAGACACGTCGGGGGACTGAGTAAGCCCCGCACACAAAAAGTAAATGGGCAATGGTCTCAGTGCTGGATTTACAAGCTGGGCAGACATGAGAATTACCCTCTACCCACCTTCCAGTTAGTGATCTTATTGGGAGAGTCCCCACTCTGAGCTGGAAATATAGCTTCCTGTTCTGTGGTTTGGTTATAATATCTCAATAGAGCTCAAGAGAAGGGTAAGTTTTTATCTCCAGAAATAATCCCTCCAGGGTAGAATGGTCTGCATCATTTCAGTTCCGGCGTTCTACCATGTCCCAGTACTTTGTTTTTATGGTTGCTTTTGTCAGGAACTGGACCTCCTCTGGTTTCTCCCATAGCTCGTTCATGCCTAAAATCCCTAGCATTCTGTGCAAATCCCCTAGCCAGCCTATCGTATGGGACTTGTCGCAGTTAATTACATCCAGAAAGCCCCTTGCATAGCGAGCGAGTTCGGGAGTGACCCAAATGCGCCGCCAATATAAAATGGGTCTTAATCTAGCCATATCTAAGATGGCTTTCCTGCCTAGCTCGCAACGCAGAGGCTTCATGGGTGTACTTTTAGGAAGGCCGACAAGATTTCTAAGGAATTTGTTCTCGGCGAGCGTTAGTGGGGCTAGATTGCTATAACCCCAGAGCTCTGCGCCATAAAGCGCAGAGCTAATGGCTTTGGCCTCATATAATTGAAGTGCTGGCGCAATAGGTTTAGTCAAAGACCTTCTGTGTTCAGCACTTATAACACCGGTGTTTTGGCGGAATTTAAGAGCCGCCATTTCTATGTGTTTCCCCCACTTTACGCCCTTGGCTATATGGATACCCAAGTAAACAAAGTCCGAAACCATTTCTACCTTTTGGCCATCCATAAAGAAATTCCCTCTGAAGCTGGAGTGGGGGTTAAATGTCATGAGCTTCGTTTTGGCTACATTTACTTCAAGCCCATGATCAGTGCAAAAACCCTCGAAAATGTTTAAGGCACGCTGCAGGCCGCAAGGGGTTTTCGATAATATGAGCGTGTTGTCTGCAAATAGTAGGATTGGCATTTTTGCATCATCCAAAGTTGGAGCATCTACAGAGGAAGACAACATATGCTCCACTACTCCATTAATGTAAAGGGAGAAAAGCATCGGGCCATGGCACGGCCTTGTTGTACCCCCCGTCCTACCGGGAACTCCTTAGTTACTTGCCCGTGTCTCCCCCACTGGATCCTTGCCAAATTTGACTCATGGAGTCTCATCACCAGCGATAGAGTTTCAAGTGGCATGCCCATCTCAGCTAGGACTTTCCAAAGCAGGAAGCGAGGGACTAGGTCGAAAGCTGCACGTAAATCTATAAAAGCAGCATAAAGGCTGCCCTTCGCCAACTGCACTGTCTTCCAATGTAGCAGCGTAAACCGAAAAATCTGGTCTGTCGTGCTGGTCAGTTTACAAAAGCCTGCTTGATAAGAAGATAGAACATTATTTTCTTCCACCCAGGTCATGATTTTTGCCAGGGCCATTTTACCTACGACCTTCTGTACTGTGTCTATAAGGCTGATGGGCCTGTAATTCCCTGGTGAGGTTTTGTCCCCTTTTTTATATACAGGGATTATTACCGCCTCCAGCCAAGACTTTGGTACCGGTGCCCCTAGCGCTACTGCATTAGCCAAATTCAAAATGTACTTGCCCCAGCGTGGCTTCTCTTGGAGAAAAACATCCGCAGGCACCCCGTCTGGGCCTAGAGCCTTACCCCGTATAACTGCGTCCAGGGCCATTAGTACATCCACGTTGGTGAAAGGAGGAGCTTGAAATATAGCAATGGCCACAGACTCCTTATTCATATCCTCAGGACGACACCTGTATTGGGGCCCAAAGTAGTCCAGCCAGCTACTCTGGGAAACATGGTTAAAGAGAGGTTCTGGGAAACCCCCTTTCCCCCACCTAACAATGCTCCAGAATAATCTGGAATCTTTGGCAGCACTAGCAGCTTTAAGATCTTGCCAGTGCTGCTCATCCCATTGCTTCTTGGCTATAAATACACTCGACTTGTAGTTCAGCCTTGCTTCCCTAACGGCGGCTGGGTCATTACTCTTGATAGCCAACCCCAGAGAGGTTCTAGCTGTCCTACATGTAGCGTTATACCACCCCGCTACTTGTGGTCAACTTTTTTTGCCCGGCTGCGAGCGTACTACCCTGTAGAAATGGCCCTTTATCCAGCTAAAAAATATGCAGTGCAAGTTAGTGATCTCTTCCATGAGTGAACTACTCCCCGATTCCGAGTTCAAAATTACTTCCATAGCAGAGGAGGTAAGATCCAGATCTTTATTAATACTTTGTAGCGCCTCATGATTAGCCAAAATTTGGGACCACTTGACCCGCCTCATATTGTTCGTTGGGACGTTATAGTATTTTGTCCCTCATGGACCCCCCCTACAGCAGGTGAGTAATACAGAGGGGGTTGTGATCACTCTCTTGTCTGCTGACCACCCTCATGTCTTCCATCAGATGCCAGATCGTTAAGCTAAAAAATAACATAGTCAATCCGGCTTTTCCAACGGCTATTATCAAAGGTGTTTGCCCCTTGTCCATCACTCAGTGTCCTACCGTTCAAGGCTCTAAGCCTCCTTTCGCTACATAGGGCATTCATCTGTATTACTTCTGCTGACCATCTACTCACAGGTTTTAGATCCAACTTGGGGCACCCCCATTCATTGTATGCATCATCACCTGATTGCCAGTCTTCTATAGAAAGGGGCTCAAAGGTCATGTTTATGTCCCCGGCAATTAATATACTGTTCTCACTTGACTGGGCACCAATCAATTGGTCAAGTGCAGCCAGGGCCTGGGATTTCCCCCATCAGGACCTCTTCTATACAAGTTATAAATATCTAGAGGTTCCCCCGAAGACATAGTAAGCCTAATGAGCTGAATATCATTATTGCCAGTAGGGAGCTCTACTATCTTGTCAAAGAGTGCTTGCCGAGCCCAGATGGTTAGACCCCCTTTCGGTCTTCCCTTGGAGCTTTAACTGCTGGAACAAAAAAATTAAGGAAACCCAGGAGAAACAAAGGCTCGCAGGCCCATGTCTCTTGAAAGATACAGACGTCAAAGCCATTTATAAACGACACTCATTCTGGTGAATGCATTCTGGAGCCCAATCCCGCAATTTTCCACGAGACTATTCTACCCCCACCTGCACTAGAATCACACCCCAATGCTGCGGTGGGTAACGGCTGGACCCCTTGGCCACATACACTTAGCGGGTCGCAACCTCCTGCTGGCTCCTTGTTGGCTGCTCTGATTTCGTTCCCCCCATCTAGGCTGGCCGCATCAACTTGAGCCAAGGGAGAGCCTACCGGGCCTGGATGTTCGGTCCTCTTTGCCCTTCTACATGTCTTTAGGTGGTTACTACCTTTCGGTCCCGGTTGGTCAATTAACAACTCTCCTATCCCACTGAGGGGTAGTCAATCGATGGAATTAAGTCTGGATCTATGTGGCCCATTCCCTATCACCCTTGAAGGCATGGCTATTGCTAATGAGTAAGGTAATAGGGGGATTTTCCTCAACTGGATGTCCGAATTAGCTGGGGGGCTTGATCTGTACTCCATTGTGAATAAGTTCTCAGCTAACTTATCAGACACCAGGGTTAGTTCAATTACATCATACAAAGCCCCGGAGTGACTGATTCTCCTAGCTCTAACAATGTCTTCTCTAATGATCGACCGGCACCCTCTAACATGCCTTAGCCAATAAATGGCCTTATTCGTCAAAGAATCAACTCCCTCCCTCGTTCCATTAGTTCGTATTTGGCACTTGGGCACATTGGTCATGTATATAGTATTTGTTGAAAAAGTACCCGTTGCGTGTAAATGGTGCTCAGATGATTCCATACTATGACTTGTTTGTCTTTTACGGGATGTTACGGTGGCATTGGGCGAAACCCTAGAAGATATTCCTGACCCATTTTGTGTATTATCCATTCTTTTGCAGGCTTTTCCGAAACAGTTAATGGTAATCTTTCCAGTTCTTCAGTACTCAGGACCGTATTCTTCCCACTTCCACCCGCAAAACTCCGGTTCATGAATTAGTACTCAGTCGCCTGGATTTCAGTAATGCCCTGCTGATCTCTGCCAAAGAATCTGCCCTGAACAGCTTAAAGGTGGTACAGAACCCAGCAGCCCGCTTGGTAACAAGTGCACCATATCGTACCCCGTCACTGCCCTTGCTTCGCAAGCTTCACTGGTTACCCATCCGCAAAATAATTCAATTTAAAATCTGCTGCTTGGTGTTCAAAGGCCTCAACCAGCTGGGTCCACTATATCTGCCCAACAAACTGTCCAGACACACATCATGCACCCTCTGCTCCAATGGGAAAGGTCTTCTTGTCATCCCTCGCTTTAAGCAAACCAGACCGGGGGGTAAATCATTCTCCTATCTAGCACCTCAACTCTGGAACCAGCTTCCACTGGACTTACGTCTTTGCTCCAACTATCTAAGCTTTCGAAAAAAATTAAAAACCTCACTCTTTTAAACTCCCACTGCCTCACCGGTATGCGTTCTCAGTGCGGAGATACCCCATGTGGGGTGATTCAGGCACTTTACAAATGACATCAATAAATAAATAAAACAAATATTGTATACTCCTTTCTGTGCCAAAGTGATTTGTTTATCTGTAAGGTTAAATACACAAAACAATGACGTGGTGTTGATTAGACGCCATGGCACATATTCAGAATGAAGATTTTGTAACGTCCAGCCTAAAAGCCGTATAGAACGTAATTGTGACTGTCCATGTTGTAGCATGAGCAAGTCCTCTTCCATTATGTCAATGGCAAAGGATACTATGCTGTCCAAAGAATAAATTCTGGGTGACAGGGCCGTTAACCCATTGTCAACTACAGAGAGTGCTTTCTCTAAATTGATACGATCAATTTCTCGTATTCTTTATGCAGTCTCTGCCTGTGTCTCTTTCCAAGCTTCATTATAAATGGCATATATACCAGCGTATATGAAACATTTATCACGCCGTTTTGCCGGACCTTGTTAGAAGTCCCTTAAATCAATGCCATCTTTAAGTAAAGATAAGCGTTGTTTAACCTCTGTAAGTGTATATTTTTGTAGCCACTCAAGGCACAGTTTTCCTACAATGTATGTTGTTACTATCCCCGGATGTTGTCTCTGGACATATCTTGGATCTGGCCTAGTTACTGTAAACCATTGTGTCTTGTTCAGTAATCTATCTTGACAGTTATTCATGTCTGTTGGCCAGATTAACCATTTTTTCCAATCAGGATCAGTTCTGTTTAAGTAAAGTAGTTTTTACGTCGACCCCTCCCTCTGAAGTGTTTTTGCTATCAGATGAAGGTGTAGGTATAGACGGTTTGTTTAAGTTTGTTATCTGGGCCATGCCAAGGCAGGATATCTGTTGAACAGTGTCATTCAAAAACATTATTTGTTCAGGGATAATGCAGGCTCGAAATAAAGCCTCTATTCCCTGCACTTGCCAGTCTTTTGAGCCCCAGACAGTTTTTGTTTCTATATTGTCACTCCAAAAGTCGAAACCTAACGAGGACAGCTGGGCATAAAAGGCTGCTGAATACATTTGCTTTGTATTGGTCAACATACTTTTCCTTCCTGTCTTATTAACATTTCTAAAGTAAAATGTCTCCGAATTTGTGGTATTGAAACCTGAGAAGTATGGAAATTTGTTATAGAATGTTTTTGAGCTACCTTTTGGTGGCATTGGACAATGTTCCTATTGATTGAAAGTATAAACATTTCTAGGGTTTGCATATTTGTGCAAATAATGATGACCATAATGATTATAACAATACATTTGTGCATAATCTGATGAACCTTCTAAGTATTTATGTGTTGTGAATTTAGCATCTGACATCATGACATCTGACATCATATTATGAACAGTCCAAAAGTCCCAATCATCAGAAAAAGTGCTGGGTGAAACAAAGTCACTCAAGGAAACCTTAGATTGATGTGGAATCTTCAGCAGCTCTGCAGGACCATAGATGTCATAATCAGTTCTATCCCATGCTATACCACCAGGTATAGGAATGGTTGTGATGTTTACTGTTGCCAAATCTCTTTGTCCACGATGAGATGATTTGTGTGGCTTAAAGAGCAAGTTGATGTTCTTACTTGCTGTGTCCATTTTACTATATTTTCCATTTATCAACATCCACAAAGTTAATACCATGATTAGCCAAAGTAGGAGAAAAACTACGCCAAGCACAATCCAAAGTTTAACCCATGGTAAATTTAAATACGTTTTTTCAAGTTGTCGAATAAGTTCTGTTACTTGTTCTTTAAATGCTTCATTTGCTGGCGTTGTTTCAGGCTCACTGGTATCCTCAGAAAACGTATCAAAGTTGATGAAATAGCCAGAGGCAGTTCTGTCAATTGTTGGAATTGCACCAGGATTATTTGAAATCGCTGGGGTTAGCGGATCATTTGTCATATTAGTGTAGTCGGATGCTCCATCATTGTAGACAGGAGTTTCTTGACAAACTGTCTTTTGGGTCTCAAGAGGCACAAGTTCCATTGCTTTATTGCTTAGTCCTTCTTTTCTAACTGCAGATTCTTCAAAGGTGACGAGTCTTTCAGTTTGAACCTGTTGGATAGTAGCAAGATTTGGTCTTCTGCTTCATCTTTGGAGTCCACTGGGCCTACTACTTATTTTTAGCCACATGATGTGGTTTGACCAGATCGATGGATATGAACCTGTTCTCTTTTCTTCCAGCAAGGGGTGGCAGTAACACTGTTCTTGATCCATGGATTGCTAGCACACGTACTGGTTTTCTATAAGAAGGCCTAAATTCCTTCTTAACAGTGATCTTTTCTCTGACTAGATCTGCAATCTTTGGAATCCAGACAGGCCTTCCTGGGACGGGTGGTTCTCCTTCAGTGGTTGTTGGCTTCTGTATTGTGTTGCTTTGACTTCTTTTTTCCTTTAAGTCCTGCAAAAAAGCCAAACGATCTTTGATAGCAAAGGGTTTTTGGTCTACCACTGAAGTGTGACAATCGAGGTCCTAGACAAGCATTCTAGTACCAAAAAAGATTTCATATGGAGTGATTTCACCCAGAGAATTTCTTGGCAGATTGTTAAGACTACGTTGGACACTTATTAGATGTTTGACCCACCAGTCACCCGAGCCTAATACCCTAGCTGTTACAGATTGCTTTATGTCCCGTTTTTTTCTTTCCACTACAGAATGGACTCGAATACCGCAATGCAACGCCCAGATTGGCCATGGCCTCCTTGTAAGCTTTGGCGCGAAAACGCAGGACCCTGGTCAGAATGAATTGTGCCGATTGCGTATGTGTCGATAAAGACTCGCAAGTCTTTTATAACAGTTTGAGGGTCAGCCGAGCACTGGGGCGACATTCAAATAAATCTTGAGCATGAATCCAATGCGACCATGATATATTTGTAGTTACCATCCCTCTGTAAGGGACCACAGTAGCCCAGATAAGCACATGCTAATGGTTTATTTGAAATTAAAAGGGGCGTTTGCCCCTGGCGTTTCACAGTTGAAACCTTCGTTTTCTGGCAGATTTCACATTCCAAAACATAGTTTCTGGTCTGTTTCCTCATGCGCTGCCACCAGCATCTTTGTTTTAATAATCTCTCTGTAGCAGAAACACCTGCATGTGCAGAGGCAAGCCCTTCATGTGCTGCTAAGATTAGTTCTAATCTGTGTTCCATGTTTGGAATTACTCTATACCCCACTCCAGGGATTTCAGCAAACGGAACATTATTTACATCAGTGATATATGAGTACTTGAGTGGAAAGCCTTTTGGTAACGTTTTACTGCTGTCTTTATTGGAAGCAGCAACAGCCTGCATAATTTCGCTGTCCATTTTTGTTTTTGAATGAGTGATTGCAGCTACAGAAGCCGTTTGCACAGCTGCCTTTGCGGCTTCATCAGCCAATGAATTCCCTTCAAAGTGAACGCCATCACGCTGATGACTCAGTGTATGAATCACGTGAGTCTTTTGTAGTTATTTCTGTAATTGAACTACTTGTTCCCAAAGCAACTTATGCTTGATTGTGCCACCTTTTGTATCTTTGAAACCGTTTTCAACCCAGTTTTGCAAGTATTCATTGTAAGACTGAACGCAGTAATACGAATCGCACACTATGAGTGTGGGGAATTTGCGATCAGTATTTTCAAGCTCCATCTTGAAAGCCTGTAGTTCAGCTCGCTGAGCTGTACAGTGTCCGAGAGACTGAGTTTTTGTGACCATAGGTCGGAATTTACCACTGCGCCAGCGACCTTTAGCAATCGTGCACGCAGCACTATAAGCTTGTTTACCCCCAATTGCAGGCTGTGCTGATCCGTCTGTATAAATTATACATTTGTACTGTACCAGAGGCAGAATTTCAGTCGGCAGAGGACATTCTTGTTCGTATTGTAAAAATTCCTGAGTTTCAAAGTAGGGGTCAAAAACGTATTCAATGTCTGTAGCAGCAAGAGAGTTAACCCATTGTATCCATCTTGGATGTAAAGCTTTTGCATTAGGAATGCTAGCTTTTGTCACTGCTTCTAAGGCAGGTAGAGGAGTAGCAACCATTATGCGTTTACCCTGTGGGAGAGCTCTCTCCTTGGCTACTCCAGTTTGAACCGCTGTCAGAGTTTTTTCTGTTGAAGTGAATTTCATTTCAGCTTGTGTGTACAAGTGTGATTTGTAAGCAATTGGTACTTTTTCACCTTCATTAAAGGTTAAGTACGTAAATCTACATCTTCCTGGGATTATTCTGATTACAAGGTTGCGTACGTTTATGTATGTCTGTAAATGTGATGTTGCTAACATGTCTGTTTGCAATGAACGCAACATTTCTGTGTGCTTTTGAGTCCAATTTGTTGTTTTAAAATCAGGTTTGATTAATTCGTAGAGAGGCTTAACCCTTTCTGCGTAATTTAGAATGTATGTTCTTCCGAAATCCAGGAAACCTAGAATTGACTGTAAGTTTTTCAGCATTTTTGGAGGTTGAAGCAGCGCACACTTTTCTAAAAAGTTGGCTGCCAGGCTTTTGCCTTCACTTGATAACTCGTATCCTAGAAAAAGGACGTTGAGGTGGGCAATTCTTGATTTCTTAAAATTGAATTTGTACCCTTCAAAGGCAAATCCAAGTATAAAGGTATTCACTCTGTTCAAGTGCCTGTCCAAGTCATCGTCTGTTAGATAGATGTCATCGACATAAGATAGCGCCTCATCATCATACATTTGTAGTAACTATGTTACTCTGGCTGAAAATAACCCCGGACTATTCTTGAATCCCTGGGGGAGACGACAAAAGTGACCTTCTGTCCCCATAATTGAGAAAGCGGTGAAGTTCCTGCTTTCAGGTGCAATGTTTTGACAGAAGAAACCGTTAGCAATATCTAATGTAGTTTTATATTTTTTAAGCACAATGTTATTCATTAGTGCTGCACTGTGTGCATTTTGTACAGCCAATATTTTGTAACAAGAGTTTAAATGTCTGTAGTCCAAAACTAGACAATATGTATTGTCTGGTTTGGAGACAGGAAACAAAGGATTGTTCATTTGACGAGGAGCATGTTTCAATCACCCCTTTATATTCAAGCTGATCTAAGATCTCCTTGACTTGTTTTTTAGCTTCTTGCTTAACTGGATACTGCCTCTGTGCAGTTGGGTGTGATTTTATCTGGATTTTCTGGTGAAGAGAATCCTCATCCCATCCTACATTATTGTAAAATGCTGGAGCCTGGGCTACAGCCCTTTTTCTGGCATAGGTATATTTTAAATGAATCGGAATAATGATGTCTTCGCCGTGTGGGCACTCCCTGATACATTTTGGTGGCCAGTCTTTTTCAGCTAGAAGGATGTCATAACCCTTAGAGAGCTTTTCCCAAAAGAATGCTTTTTTTCTAGTTATGTCCCCCTTCATACGGAGCGTTACTTCATATAACTTATGAGGTACACTAACCCTGGTATCAGCTGTTTGAACTTGAATGTACTCTTTCAAGTCCACTGTCTCTAGATGATCCTCC
This sequence comes from Lissotriton vulgaris, assembly GCF_964263255.1. Lineage (NCBI taxonomy): Eukaryota > Metazoa > Chordata > Amphibia > Caudata > Salamandridae > Lissotriton > Lissotriton vulgaris. The sequence goes on from NC_141694.1 coordinate 508,208,360, forward strand.
AAGATCTTGCGGGCTATGGTGACTTCTGCTGCGCTGTCCAGCATTGCCTGGGCCCACTCCCCGTTCTTGAGTTGTGTCCTCAAGATCCTCGGCATGTCTGATTTTTAGACCTGCTACCTTCTTTTTGGTGAATTGGGCTTTCTTATTTTTTTGGAACGTGTTGATCGTCTTTGGGCTTCTCGCGTTCTTCCTTGTGTTCTGACCGAACTCTTCTTTCCGATTTCTGTGAGGAAGTCTGAAAGGTACGAGAGGAACATGTATCAGTATCTTGATATCTATCAGGTTTTCTCAAATTATCCCTATTCCTGAAGTTATACCTCTTTCCAGAGGGCTCCTTTGAGGATACCTTCCTCGGGACTGAGAACGCTTCTCATAAGTTTGTTTAGTATTTTCCCACTTCTTTTTAGGAGTAGTGAGAGTGTTTTTTAATAAAGACCTTTTCAGGATTTTCTGTTAGTTGAGGTTTAACTGGTTTCCCACCCAAACTATCTCTTCCTAATTCTTCGTAGGATTTTTCTATTTTTCAGGCCAGTTCATATGGTTGCTCAGTTATATCTATTTCTCCTATTTTTTGGCGGATCGCCACGGATGCTGCTTCACCTTTAATATTAGCTAATATTATAGCTGAGACCTGTTTGAAATCTTTCAGTAATTTCATACCCAGATTTAAAGCAGGCTCTGCCCTGTATTCATTTTGAATCTGTTTCAGGATGTCTGATATTACCGCAATAGGTGGAACACCATGTGTTTTTGTGTAGATTCCAGCAAAGACCCCAAGTGTCGCAGTCCTCCAGGTGTGGTGCAATCCCCATTGGTAAACAGATTGTTAAAATTCTGTGTTTCTCATGAGATGTACTGTCAGGAAATACTGCCTCGATTTAAGTAATTTTTTGAGCTATCCAGAATGGAATTTGTTCCCTTTTGCGGGTAATTTACCAATGACTGATTGTATAGTCTGTGGTGTAATTATATTTGTGTTCCCCTGGTGAGGGGTGTGTTGTGGAATCCGTATAGGAGGTTGGACTGTTAGAGTCCGCATGACATATTGGACCAATTGTCTATGTATTTTTATTAGTTGTTTTAGTTGAACTAATAGTTCTGCACCTGACATTTCTCCAATGTCAGGGTGTGGTGTATAGCTGGCTAGTACCTGCCATGTTCCTCCTGGTCTACCTAGTGGACCGAGCCTGGTAATGTGATTTTGATATTGTAGGGCACCTTTAAACTAGAGCTGATGCTCTTGGTAAGTTAGTGGAATTTCAATGTCCCCGAAAGGAACGTATTTCGTTGGATTATCCTCTACTTTGTATAAGTGAAAAACAGGCACTACTGCATTTGCTTCAGGGAAAATAATCCATGAATAGAATACCTCTGTCTGCCGATATTCATGTGCCTCTATGACAAAAATTACCCTACCACCTCTCGATGACATGCCATTTTGCATAAGCTTTATTGCGATGGTTTTCCTTAAGTTTTCCGGGATGATTATAGCATCTGCGTCGGTTTCTTGGAAACCTGTAATGTTTAAACCCGGGTTGGTCTGTAGCTGCAACTACACCGGTTCTTGTCGGTTGACCGGTCTCGGTGTCGCTATCTGACATTTTGTTGATTGAAAGTTTGCAGAGCAAGTTTCAAGGAAACAAAGACAAGGAGCCCAATATTTTGACACACTGTATCCTTCAAGGTTGAACAAACCAAAAACTAATACATAGGATTTTCATCCTACTCAGTAATGGTGGATATTTTATCCTTTCACCCACTCCAGACGTCTATTGGAGATTTTTATGGGAAAAAGGGGTCTCTATGAAAAGCACGACTGAGTTACTCTAGTATCTAGTGTTAAGTTAGTGACTTACCAAACGTTGGGTGCCATGTAGTGTAGTTCCTATATTTCCAATAGGCTCTGCGCATTGGAACAACATATCCTATAGGTTTGACGTAGGACTTATGTCTACTAGGTCTCTATTGAATATATTAGACTTAATTGTGAGTGCCAGCTAGCTCAGAGGTCACTAGAAACGTTCTCGAATAAACAAGAAGGGATTAGTTTCTGACAACCGCATTAACATGACAACTTTGTTTCCCCAAGAATAAAATTGATCTTCAGAGTCATGGAAACAATAGATAGATATTTTACTCATTTAATCGTGCATGCTTTGTTTCATCAGAGGTGCAAAGAAATAGAAAGACGGGCGTTTTCAACAAAAGGGTTTATTGAACAGTCTTCTTTCTCATGCAAGTAAAGTGAACTGCTACAATCTTAATACTGGTTTCAAAGTATAATGCGTACAGTAAGAAGAGTATTATAAAATAATACTGTAAAAGCATTGTATGGTTCCTAGACCATAGATAAATACATACATAAATAACAAAGACAAACAAATACTCAACTGGTGCTTCTAAAATACACCTACCCCAATGTACCTAAGTAAGGTGTAGCATAGGTTTAGTTTTTCTTTGCCAAGAATCTAACCAAGATTTCTCTTAGGGTCTAATCAGCTCCGTAAATTAGTTTTAGAATGAAGGAGGTCTGGTATCTCTGTCTCTGGACTCGATTTCCCAACACCCTGCGAGGGGAGCTTGGAAACACTGGAGCTGGATTCTCAGCGAGAGAAAGGACAGCTTCTCTGTCAGTGCATCAGCTGGAGGGTCGGCTTCCTTCGGTACTTGCTGCAGCAAGCTGCATCAGGCAAGTAGATAGTCGAGCTGCTCCTGAACCACAGTGTGTTTGCTAGGGCAAGCGTAGGCATATTTATACCTTGAAGGTGCCTAGTTTGACGTAAAGTCAGACATAATAACGTCACCAAAGAACCCCAAGGGAATGGTAGTTGTTTGAAAAAGCCATCATTTCTAGGACAAATCAATATTCAAGTAAGGGGATGTCCCTGACTGCTGAAGACGAGTTTTCCAAGAAATCGTTGTGGCTTTTTGGAACTAGTCGAAGTAGCCATGCCTGTATTTGGACTGGATGGGTTATGTCTAAATATGGGCAGGATTTACATGTCTATATAAGGTCAATGTGAATTATACCTATGTAAGGGCATGAATCGGTTAATTACGCTTGGATTCTAAAATGATCCACAACAGTCATGCATCACCCTCATAAAGATTGGACAGACTATTGACATGGAATGGCAGAGTGGACTCACGGAGGAAATGTGTCTATTTATATTTCAGAACATTATTTTGTGTGGACATTCTTTGTAGGCCAGAATAGACATTGCGCATGCAACATGTTTTTTATTTTTTTATTTTGAGGGACTACTACTATAACGGAACACGTGACACCCTAATATTATAGTGCATGTGAGATATACCATTGGGGTCTGGGAGTGTTGGGGTGTTAAAGATGGACACCTCAGTGGCACCACAGGAGATGACCCTGACATTGTCATAAGCAGTGCAAAACAAAACCTACATTTGATAAGGAAGAGATATTTACCATTAGCTATTTCCTGGTTGCAACTATGGAGGAAATCCTCAAATGATCCAGTGACTTCCAATTCTTTATTGCTCCCAACTGCCTTGATAAGTATCCCAAAAAAACTTTGAGTTGGGAGTGCCCTTTGCACCTGCCATCGCCAAACTAGCTCCAGTCCCATCCCTCTTGCAGCCCGCAAGTTCAGTAGCAGATTGGATGCCATCTGTGATGGGCAGATGCTGTTGCTTCACAAGAGTGTCTCTTTACAATACACTTTCTCCACTATACTGCAGGAATGTGCAAATGTGGTTGGTCTCCTGGATAACATACATTCTTGCACAGCACTGAAGTGCCCAGCCATGAGGTTTACCATTCACTGTGACTGTCTGTTTTTCAAGATTCACCCTTTCCACCTCGAACCCTTCAACAAAACCTAAACCTCTGTGTCAGAAGCCTTTTCAGAGGGCTACCGGGAACAAAGGGACTTTAATGCCATTTACTCCTGATGTCCTGGGGACCAACCTATTGTGAATCCTGAGTGTCGGACCTAATCCTCTCTGAATGGCCATGCCCAAATATTTTCCCTTTTTCCCTTCACTTTTGTGCAGCATTTGTTGGCCTTAGAACTCTGTGTACTTTCCCACTGCTAGCCAAGTACTAAAGTGCTAGTGCTCTCTCCCTCAAACATGACTGGATTGGCACACACATGTTTGGCATATTTAATTTACTTGTAATTCCTTTATAGAGTAGTCAACCATATACCCAGGGCCTGTAAATTGAATGCCACCAGTGGGCTTGCAGCTTGTATTGTGCCACCCACTTAAGAAACAACTAAAAAGATGTCCCAGGCCTGCCACTGCAGCCTGAATACAGTGATAAACACCCATGTCGACTTGCCATTAGAATCCCCTTGGCAAGACTAAACTTGATTTTATTTTATTAGTGCATTTGTAAAGCGCATGAATGCCCAGGTGCATCTTGGCGCTACAGACAAGTGGGCCAAGTAAGGTTGCTGGAGTGGTGTTCAAATCGTGTTAATTGGAGAAGAGCCAGGTTTTCAGTGCCTTTCTAAAGGATAGAAGCGTAGGGCTGCTTTTTATGGTGAGTGGGAGTAGGTACCATGTCTTGACTGTCTCTATTAGAAAGCTTCTTCCGTCCCAGCGTGCTTTCTTGAACCTGGGTGTTTGCAGAAGTTTACTGTGTGTGGATCTTAGACTTCTAGAGGACACATACCATTTCAAGTGAGTACTCAGGAATTGAGGCCTTGTGTCATGTAGTGCTTTAAAGGCAAGGCATTGGGATTTAAACCTAATCTTCTTGTCCACCGAGAGCCTTTGGAGGGCTCTTAAACCGTGGGAGACTGGCTCATATCTGTGGACATTCAATAGTAATCTGGCTACCGCATTTTGATGGCGCTGCAACCTTTGTAGCTACTGAGATTGGGTCCCCATGTACAGGGTGTTCCCATAGTCCAACCTAGACAGGACTAATGCTGTAACCAGTGTTTTTCGGACATCAGGAGGGACGAATGGACGGATTTCCCTGATTATTTTTAGGATGAACCAAATGATTGAGGAGAGGGTATGGATCTGTCTATTAAATGTGAGTTTATCATCAAAGATGAATCCTAAGTTTTTGACCTTACGCCATGGGGCTGGGCAGTTGCCCAGACTTGCGGACCACCATCTAGGTGACCAGAAAGAAGAATCAGAGCCCAGCAGCAAGACTTCAGTCTTTCCCCTGTTCAATTTGAGGCAGTTGGACTGCATCCACAGGTTAACCTGTGTCATGCAGCAGTTGAAGTGGTCAGCTGTCTCATCCATGTTTCTTGAGACTGACACCAACAACTGGGTGTCGTAAGCGTAAGACATGACTGAGAACCCCAACTGCCTGATGATTGAAGCCAGATGGGCCACATATACATTGAAGAGTGTGGGGCTCAAGGATGAGCCCTGTGGCACACCGTAAGGGAGTTTAAAAGGCTTGCAGGAAAAGGCTCCAAATTCTACTGAAAAGGTCCCATCGGTAAGAAAGGATGCCAATATTGTGAGGGCGGTATCTCTAATCCCCAGCTCAGATAGCCTACTGGCTAATATTTTGTGGTTCACCGTTTTGAAGGCTGCCGATAGATCTAAGAAAATCAAGGTGGCATTGCCCACCGAATATAGTATTGTCCTTAGTTCCTCTGCAGCCATGACCTGAGCAGTCTCAGTTCCATGCCCCTCCTGTAACTCGTACTGTGAGGGATCTAGGAGGTTCCTGGAGGTAATAAATGCAGTAAACTGTGAAGTCTGGAGATGGGTCGATAACTGCTGGGATCATTAGGGTCAAGATTTGGTCTTTTTAAGAGTGGAAAAATTGAAGCTATTTTCCAGACAAATGGAAAAATGCCTGACTGAATTATCCAGTTGAAAGCTACCCCTAATTGTTCACTTAATATTTCCAGAATCAGGTGCAGTACTTTGGGAGGACAGGGGTCCACTGGGGCCCCTGATTTAGATGTTTTTACCACCTGAATTATCTGTTTTAATGTAGAGAGGGAAAAAGAGAAAGACGAATTGGCAGGAATAGAAATCTATAAATGCCTTGTTGTTCTTAGGGAAGGAGTCAGCACTGTCCCTAAAGGATTTATACACCCTCTCAACTTTATTCTTGAACGACTGTCCCAGTAGGTTGCAGAATTCCGCACTGCTTTCCATTCAAGGTATATCTGGCAGTTTCGCTAATTTGTTTTACTTTTGAGTAATATACAAGACCACATTTTATTTGCTAACAAAAATGCTTTTTATTAATTATGTGCAAAGCCTACGTTTGAATAGCACATATACTGAGATGAAGTTTTGTAGTAGGCAAACAAAATTAAATGTTACAATCCTAAAAGTGAAAGGAATAAATGCTGATTTAAGTTAGCCTAATTGTCGATGACTTGTTAACTGAAAATAATGCTTTAACATTCAAAGTCCATTTTTCTCAATTAGATTGTTATTTTACACAAGGTGATTTCTTCTCTCATACAGATGTTGTAATTTTCCAGAAGACTTCTGTCAGCTAGTGAACAGGCAGGAAGAATGAGTCATGAGAAGAATAGTCTTGACCACAGAATGAATACAATGTATCTTTTCAAGGTTTACTGTCTAACGACTAATGTACCAGTATGAGAATATTGGGAATGCGCCTATTCCCGGGAGTTCACTGAAATTCTATTGGAGGATGTAGGAGACAAAAGAAAATAACATTGCAACATAGAATATTGTGTGTTTATATTATTAGTGCATGGTCTTGGAATTGCAACTGGATTATTTCCCTGACTTTCTGAAAGGCTCATCCTTGAATTAATAATACTTCTTTCCATGAGAGGTTGCTTAGATTATTTTCATTGATATTCTACTAATTTAGAGCTTAGAATACTTTCCAGCTTGACATGCAGAGGCTTTATGCTTATACATTGATTTCTCTCATCAGAACACTCTATCAAGCATAGAAACTGACACATAATTTTCATCTGATTCTAATATAATTATATTAGGTAATTTTGTTTATTGAACCTGCTTGATGCATTATAACAATATTTACTATTGTTTAGACTAATGTATTTTTCTTACCATATACTGAAACATCACATAGGGCCATATGTATCAAGAAAACGATTTGCGATTCTGAATTAGCGTTTATTACCGAATCGCTAATTCAGAATCACAAATCAGGATGTAACAACGCAATCGCAATTTTTTTGCGATTCGGAGAAAATCGCTAAAAATGTATGCGATGCAAATCAGCGATTCCTTAAACGAAAAAAATCGCAATTTAGCGAGTATGCAACCAGTATTTCACAAAATAGCGCGATCGCAGCCCTAAAATTGCAAAATTGCGATGTTCCCACGCGAAAAATCGCAAATTAGCGATTTTCTGGAAACATCCAATCGCAATCCTGATGCATAATGATGACATCGCCATCCAGGAAGTGAGGAAGGTGCTTCAGGATTGAGACAGAGAGTGTGAGAGTGTTGTTTGGAAGTCAGGAGCCATGGCAGAAGGTGGAAACCAGGATGTCCCAGCAAGCCTGCAGGACCAGCAAGAAGGTGAAGCAGGCAGGAAGAGGAAGCTAAAGTTTTCAGAGGCTGAACTGGAGACCCTCATCACCGAAATGGTGCCACACCGTGATGCATTATTTGCGAGGAGTTCCCACAAGGTGCCAGAATCCAGCAAAAGGAGGATTTGGGAGGGCATCCAAGCCAAAGTGAATGCCCTAGGAGTCACCCACAGGACAGTGGAAGTGTTGAGGAAGCGCTGGTATGACCTGCGACAGCGCTCCAAGGAGAAGTTGGCTGCCAGGCTGGAGCAGTCCCAGCTCACCGGTGGGGGAACCTCCCACGTCCCGGACTCTACACCACTGGAGGAGCTGGTAGAGGCCACACTGCCTCCACAGAGTGTTGTGGGCGTGTCAGTGCTCGACAGCTCAGCACAACCAGCTGCAAGACCAGGTAAGAAGCATGCCTCCCTACCCTAAACCACCCCCAGCAACCCCCTGCAGCAACCTAGGGATTAGGGGAACCACATGGCAGGTTAGAGCAATTACACAGGCAGACACAGCAATGCATTATGGGAGATGTAGTCACCATAGACTGTAATGTAGAATGTAGCTACAGATTTTAACTTTGTATAAATGTTCATGTCAGGATAGGTGAAAGTCAGGGAAGACTGTGAAAGATTTATTAGCACATCACATATAATGAAAAAAAAATTAACGTGTGCTGTTCTATCCACAGCACCTGCAAGTGGGAAGGCTACAGCCTCTGCACCTGAGACAGGACCCCAAGCCTCAGGAGAAGGCAGCCATGGCCATGAATCAGATGGGGAGGACAGTCCTTTCATCCAGCCACAGGGACAAAGTAGGAGGAACGTCAGGCCATTCAGGATTATGGATGACGATGAGGATGGGAATGAAAATGTGCAGTCTGATGCACCAGTACCCCAGCAGCAGGAGTCCAGACCGATGTCCAGAAGCAGGCGTAGACCCCGCACGGCCATCAGCTCCAATGTCCAACAGGAGGAATCTGTGTTCGCAGGCCTGGTAATGCACATGCTGCAGGTTCACCGGCTGCAAGCAAAGCACATGAAGGCCATTCAGAGGGAGATCAGGGCAGGGAACAGAGGAATATGGGAGGAAATCAGGGGGGCTGTGCCGGAGCTGACTGCAGAGTTGAGAGCGGAACGCGCAGCCAGGCGCAAAGAAATGGCCCACATGGACCACTACACACGTGCTATTAATCGCCTGGCCTCCTCCACCAATAGGCTGGCAAGGCTTGCCATAGAGACACAGAGTGCATTTTCCCATAGTATCCAGGACATAGCCACTGTAGTGGTGCAGTCAACTGCCACCCCTGACGAGCTGTGTGCGCTGCGCACTGCTGGACCCGGGGTGATTACCCCCAGTGAGGAGGACTCACAGTCAGTGCGGAATTCAAACACACCACCACCCACTGTTGAGAAGCGCCGTAGTGGCTGGAGCACCAGGCCTGCCACACTACAATAGGGACTGTATCAAAAAGCACATACCACACAGGGGAGTTATGGGGCCAGCAACAGTGTTGCACTTGCTGCACTAATGACTGATTAAGTAGCACTGTGATGGAAACATGTGCTCTTGTTTTGGCGACTTCATCCATGTTTGTTTTGGATGTGTTACATTGTTGCAATTGGGTAGTAAACACGTTTGCAAAGCAAGAAGTTGTCAGTGTATCATTTTCACTCACCTAGAAGTAGTTTCGCATGATCTCATCACGCCTCTGTCGGCCAGCTGCCGCAGCAGCTACGCCAGCTTCCATGTTTATGGGTCCAGGTCCCTCCACGTCAGAGGATTCGGAGTCACTCAACTCCATAAGTGTCCCTTTCCTGGTTGCAATGTTGTTGAGCATGGCACAAGCTACAACAATTTTGCAGCACGTCTCAGGGCTGTATTGGAGGGCTCCTCCACTCTTGTGTATGCATCTGAATCTGCTCTTCAAAATCCCAAATGTTCTCTCAATGGTGCCTCTTGTGGAAATGTGTGTCCGGTTGTAGCGCCGCTCCCCAGCAGTGGCAGGATTCAGGTATGGTGTCAGGATGAAATCCCGGACTGCCTAGGCACTGTCCCCTGTGGGTGGAAATGTGTAAAGGTCAGTCACTGTGATGCACATGCTGGCCATGCCAAATGTGGGCTGACAGTGTGTGCTGTTACCTAGTAGGTATCCCTCTCCAAATTCCCCTCTTGAGAGTCTACAGTATAGCCCACTGTGTCGGAATATGAAGGTGTCATGTGTGCTTCCAGGGTACTTTGCCACTATATCGGTGATAATGTTTTTGGCATCACACACCATCTGTATGTTCAGTGAGTGGTAGCATTTCCTGTTACGGAATACATACTCTATGTTTGAGGGGGGTGAAATGGCAACATGTGTACCATCTATACATCCTACGACGTGGGGAAATTGGGCTATGTTGTAAAATTCCTGCTTGGTCTGTGCTAGTTCCTGTGGGGTGCTGGGGAAGTGTATGTGATGTTGCATCCTATGTGTCATGGCGTCGAGGAACGCATGGAAAAAGCGCGACAGGGCACTTTGTGACACCCCTCCTGCAGAGGCTATGACCCCCTGGAAACTACCTGAGGCCAGCAGGTGTAGTGAACAGAGGACCTGGATGTGAGTGGGTATGGCTTATGTCCTGTGGGTGGGTTGTTCTAGGTGGGGCCTGAGTTCCTCTATCAAATCAAGTATGCTGTCTTCTCCCAGTCTGTAATGGGTGTAGATATCCTCCTCAGTGCAATGAAAGATGGTGGTACGCAACCGGAATATCCTCTCCTGCCGTCTCCTCCTCTGCGCCAGAGCTCTCACTCTTCGCCTCTTCACTATCATGTACAGGCCGGACATTGTGGTAGGGATTGTGTTGCATTCTGGGCTTCTATTTATGGTTTGCACCTGGTTACCACCTGCTCCCACTTGATGGTAATTGCGATTCCTTATTTTGCGATTTTGAGTGTTTCGCTATTTGCGATTGTTTGATACATTCCATTGCGATTTCTAAATTGCGATTTCCACTTTAGCGATTTTCGCTAACAGGTTTCATCGCTAATTTGGAAATCGCTATTGTAATCGCTATTTAGCATTTTCGCTACGCTTGGGAATCGCTAATTTGCGATTCCTTACTTTGCGTGCGTTTTTGGCTTCATACATTGCGATTAGCGATTTTTGAGTCGCAAACGCTACTTTATACCGATTCGCAGCATTTGCGACTCATTTTTGGCTTCATACATATGGCCCTTAATGGACTATGTTCATTTCTAAAGTTGATGCTTAAAAGTCTAATTCATACTGAATAAAATTGAGTAGACTTGAGCCATTGAAAATTAAAACTCTTTTAAATCTCTCAAAAAACTCTCTTTTGTGGTTGCACTAAAAGTAATTTATGATTTAACATGTTCTTGGACTGATGTAGATAATAGCTTCATACTTCTCCTTCTTGATGAAGGTCCATACGACCAGTGGCCGGGTTATTTAATGATTACATGCAAAGATTAAGGTACAGAAAAACCCTCTCCCTCAAGTGGTAGCGTGAGGAAGTCTTTTGGCAGAGGAGAAAAGGAGATGAAATAATTTGCCTGAATTTGAATTTGCCCATTGTGAAGGTGCTCATTTATTGTTACTGTATCTTTAATGTACCAAGAACCTTTGCTGTAGTGGTTCTGGAACCTTGCCTTGGTTGTGTTCCCTCTTGATCAGTCACTATGCTGTCTCCTGTGGATGAGGTTTAATAAATACCTCTTGGCTTACTTTTCTGGTTCCTGAGCTTTCTTTCATGCAGAGGACACCACATTTTTATGGCGACGATCGGGTGAACCCACATCACTTTCCACCTCAACACAGAGACTGAGAAAAGAAGAGAATTTCCCCTTCTCCTCCAGCGGCAGTTAAATACAAAGAAAAAGGAAGCGGAGTCTTCCCAGCGGCTGATACAATTAAAAACGGTGAGGAGTAAGGTGGGAGGCTTCTCGAGGAGATTATTTTTATTAAAAGGAAAAGACTGTCTTTAGCTGAAAGAGTCAAAACGAACAATGCTCGCGCCGAACTACGCTCGTGCTTAAAGTGCCCTGCTCGCGCTTATGAAACTGACATCAGAGTGTTACACGCGCATTGATTCTTTTGCTCGCGCTTAAATTACCTTGCTCGCGTTTATGAAATAGACACCACAAGCGATACACGCGCATGGATTGTTTTGCTCGCGCTGCTCTGCTCATTCTATTATGATGCAACAGCGCCCTCTGCTGCCCTGTTTAAAAAACGCAAAGCACTGAAATAAAAGAACGTTTCTTGCGCAATCATCTCACATTGTGTTGTCATCAAAAGAATCTTATCGTGTACAAGAAAGAAAGACAGATCATTCCAATTTAACCATTGTTGAAGGGTTCCAATCTTCCTTAACTCAACAATTGTTTAGCCTACAGGAAAAGAACACAGCAAGAGAAAGAAAGATTCTGAAAACAAACTCTCCATGTTGTGAACATTCTTCATTTAAAAAAAAAGAGAATTTAATATAATTAATAACTTTAAAAGAAGATCCTTGAAATGCAAAATGTAACTCAACCCGCATTTTTTTTAAATACTCCAGGAGAACCTAATATAAAGTGGAAAAAATGGAAAAAGATTTTTGCCAACTACGCAAGAGTTTGTGGAACTAACCTAAGTGCAGAAAGGAAGCTAGCCCTCCTTTTACATTGTTTAGGAGGAGAAGGACAAGATGTCCTAGAACATCTCCCTGATCTATCTGCTGGGGAACAACGTAATTTAAATGAATACGAAATTGCGATTGCACAACTGGATAAACATTATCTTCCAAGGATTAGTACCATCATGGAACGCTATCACTTCGGCTTAAGGGAACAAAAGAGAGATGAAACTGTAGAAGACTATCAGCCTGATTCATGATCGGGCCGTTTTGCGAGGCTCAAATAGCGAATCATAAGGAATCGCTATTTGAGACTCGCAAAACGGTAATCATGTAGGAATCGCAATATTAATTGCGATTCCCACTGATTCCTTATTTGCGATTAGCTAATTGCTAATCGCAAATAAGGAATAACTCCCCATGCATTCCTATGGGCCAAAAGGCCCATAGGAATGCATGGGGAGTATTCCTTATTTGCGATTAGCAATTTGCTACTCGCAAATAAGATAGCGATTTAAAGGGTGCCAGGGGTGTCCAAAGGACACCCTGTAGCACCCCTTAAATGCAAATTGAAACAGGTGTTGCGCACACACATGTCCAAAGGACATGTGTGTGTGCAACATGCAACTTAGAAAAATGCTTTTAAAAGTATTTTTTTAAGTTTTTGCTATTTACCGAGAGGTCTGACCTCTCGGTAAATAGCGGCCCAAAATTGCATTTTCGCAATTTTCAAATGCTTCATGAATTGCATTTAAGGAATCTCAAATAGAGATTCCTTAAATGTAATTCCTCGCAATTTAGCGATTTTGCAATTACCGATTTTTGCATTTGGGATGCTGAATCCCAAATGCAAAAATCGCACTCGCAAAGGGCCGGATTCTCAGAATCCGGCCCTTTGCGAGCCGCTTTAGCCTTCATGAATAAGGCTGTATGTTTCTTCATCAAGGAAACTAGCTTCCTCTTGCAATTTTGGCTTAACACTCGATGAAAGGATTAGGGATCAATTTGTCCTCAGATGTGCCCATGATGAAATAAGAAAAGAACTCTGGTTAAGAGACGAACCACCCCTTGAAGAAGTTCTAGCAATAGCTAAACAAGTAGAACACATGACAAAATGCGTGGGAGAATTAAGAAAAGAAAAAGATAAAACATCTATTGTTGAAAAGAAAGAGGACACAAAAGTTGAAGAAGTAATATGTCAAGTCAAGAAACAAGACAAGAATGAAACTCAGTCTGCCTCAGGAAAAGATGATTTTTCTACAAATCCTGGTTTTCAAAGCAATTTTCCGGGACAAAGTAATAAATTTACATGTTTTAGATGTGGCCAATTAGGCCATTTAGCTAATTCTCCACTATGTCCTGCATTAAGAATTATATGCAATGTATGTGGCAAAAAGGGACATTATGGTAAATGTTGCAGATCAAAAATGTTTAGACCTGACATGTCTAGAAAACGTTGGAATCAGTCCCAACCACAAGTCAGAACTGTTACATTTGAGATAAAATGTGAGGAAGGAGATCATCCAATTCATCCTGTAAAAGTAGGAAATGTAATGATAGATTTTAAATTCGATTCATGTTCTCGTATCACCTTAATTGATGAAGAATTATTTAATAAGCATTTTGCTGGAAAAGTAAGACTAATGAGATCAGATGTTAGGCCCCTTGGGTACTCAGATAACCCAATTAAAATGGTTGGATGTTTCATGGCGGAGATTGAACTTGGGAGTAGAATTATTGTAGGGAAAATATATGTGGCAAAGAAGGGTGATATCTTGTTAGGCTGGGTACATCAAGGTCAACTTGGTGTAACTTTAGATCCCAATGCAGATCCACAGGTACAAATTCATCAGGTAGATATACTGGAGAGAAATGAGTCAGATAAGGAATTGGGAGAGGATTTAGCTAGTAGATTTCCAAAAGTATTTAAGGAAAACTTAGGTTGTTTACAAGGCTATAAGCATCACATTAGATTAAGAGAGAATGCCGTCCCTGTCATAGCGAAAGTTAGAAGAATACCATTGATGGAACAGGATAAGGTAAAAGAAGAAATAGACAAATTGTTAAAGAATGATGTCATTGAACAAGTGGAGGCTACTGAGTGGTTGGCTCCCGTTGTCATAGTTAAGAAGCCTACAGGTGAGATTAGGCTCTGTGTTGATTTAAGAGCATTAAATAAGGAAGTAGTTGTGGACAAATTTCCCCTTCCCAATATTGATGAAATGGTTAGCACCCTTGAAGGTGCCAGATATTTCACCACACTTGATCTTGCCTCAGCCTATCATCAGGTTGTATTAGATGAATATTCCCAAGACCTAACTGCCTTTATCACCCCCATGGGTACTTTTAGGTATAAAAGGATGCCTTTTGGCCTTGTGTCAGCGGCTTCCGTCTTTCAAAGGATCATGGCAAGAATTTTAAAGGGAATAGCTGGTGTAAGATGTTACCAAGATGACTTACTTATTTATGGAAATAGTTCAAAAGAACATTTTGGTCGTGTCTGTGCTGTACTCAAACGTTTGGAAGATGCAGGTATGACACTTAAGAAAAGCAAATGTAAATTTGGTGTGAAGGAAGTAAATTACTTAGGCCATAGAATAACTGACATGGGCATCTTTCCAAAAAAAGAATTAGTTGACACCATCAACAAAATAAAAGATCCAGAGAATAAGGAAGAATTAATTTCCTTCCTTGGTATGGTGGAGTTCTAAGGGAAGTTTATTCCTAATTTTGCGGACAAAACACAGTTTATGAGAAGGTTGACATCGAGGAATGTGGAGTATGTGTGGTCAGATGTATGCAAATCTGAATTTGTAGGGATTAAATCTGAATTGAACAAGGCTCCCTCTCTTCAGGCATTTATACCAGGTCTTCCTACAATTTTATTCACTGATGCAAGTGAAAAAGGACTTGGTGCTGTCCTAATACAAAAAAGAAATGGGAGGGATAATTTGATTTGCTGCTCCTCAAGGTGTCTAAGGGGCTCGGAATTAAATTATTCCGTTATAGAAAAAGAATCCCTTGCCATCTATTGGGCTCTGAGAAAGTTAAAAAACCTAATTTGGGGTACCAAGATTCTAGTTTATTCAGATCATAAACCTTTAAAAGAAATTTTTGATAAGAAGGGATTGGATTCAATCTCTTCAAGAATTAGAAAATGGATTGTTTCATTACAAGAGTTTGATTTCTCTGTTGAATATATCCCAGGTGTCTCAAACAAGTCTGCTGATTGTCTCTCGAGAATGGTTGGTAAAGAGAATTTTGATGAAGATGATGCTGTAGGTTGTTGTGATGAATCTATAAACGTATGTGAGATTACAGAGGGAGCGATTGAGGAAAAGGAGTGGAGAGATGAACTTGAAAAAGATGAAGAATTAAAAAGAGTTATGCTGTCCTTGAGCAATAACTCTCGCTTAGAGAAACCGTGGACCTTGGTTTCCGATGAACTTTCTATTCACTCTGGTTTTTTAACTAGGGGAACAAAAATGGTTCCTCCACTGGGTATTAGAAAAAAACTTTTATCTCATGCTCACTCTGGACATCTTGGTATTGTAAAAACCAAAGAAATGTTACGCATGCAATTTTGGTGGCCAGGGATGGATTTGGAGATAGAAAGATTAGTGAGGGATTGTCCAGAATGTTCTGCAAGTGATAAAATACTTAAAACTAGACAGATGCCAATGGTTAAGCGATCCCTTCCAAGACATCCTTGGGATGAACTAGCCATAGATATAGTTGGTCCGTTGTCAGGTGTAAGTGATACACCTTATCTTTTAGTCCTTATGGATCTCTATTCCAGATGGATTGAGGTGAGCGCTGTAAGGGAGATCACATCTGAAGAAGTAATAAAGTTTCTAGATACCATCTTTAAAAAAGAAAGTTTCCCTAATAGTCTCCTGTCAGATAATGGACCACGATTCTGTTCAAGGGTTTTTGAAGAGTTTATGGGAAAATCAGGTATTTTACATAAGAAATGTTCTTTATATCACCCAGAAACCAACGGTGCTGTTGAGAGAGTTAATAAAACCCTGAAGGAGGCTATACAGTTAGCTAGATCATCTGGATTAAATTGGAAATCTGTCCTGCAAGACAGAATAAATGCTTATCGCTATGCTCCCCACACAACTACTGGTAGATCCCCCTTTGTTTTGTTTAAAGGAAGGGCTCCCAACACCTATCTGTGTCCTGCTTGGATGGATCTTGATAAAGGCCTGGTTGATAATGGAATAGGTGAGTGGCGAAGGAGGGAGGAGAGGAAGCAAGATGAGAGAAAGATTTATTTTGATAAGAGAAAGTGTGTAAATGCTCAAAAAGTTCTTGTTGGTGACCTGGTTCGCATCAAAGCTCCTGTTGGTTGCAGAAATTGGTCCAAATTCTCGGATGTAAAAGCTGTTGTGAAAATATTTAGGAATGCCATTAAAACAGAGGATGGTAGAATTTGGAATAAAAGCAGAGTTGTCGTTGTTAAGTCAAGAATACCTATACCTGATTCCTCTTATGATAGACAAGGTTCATCTCATATGTTCTCCAATTCTGCCAATGATCCTAACTTACCCATGCTTCCCTCTAGATGTCAAAGAATACGTAGACCACCCTCCTATTTGAGAGACTATGCATTATGACCTTTCCCTTTTCTTCATCGTTTGAATTTTGTTTTATCTGTTTTACTTATTGTTCTTCTTTCTCTGTTGGGGGGAGATATGTGAAGGTGCTCATTTATTGTTACTGTATCTTTAATGTACCAAGAACCTTTGCTGTAGTGGTTCTGGAACCTTGCCTTGGTTGTGTTCCCTCTTGATCAGTTACTATGCTGTCTCCTGTGGATGAGGTTTAATAAATACCTCTTGGCTTACTTTTCTGGTTCCTGAGCTTTCTTTCATGCAGAGGACACCACACCCATAACCCATGAGTCGAACCCACAACCTTGAAAACTGACAGAGTTCACTGTTTCAAAGGTTTTTGCAGTGGTGATGGTTTGAGTATTAATAGGGTTATACTTCATAATTGCCTAATCAGAAGTTTGTTGTTGTGTTGAAGTTAGGTGCTTTGTGTTTAGTAAAATCAATAGAATAGCTGTGTTTATGCTTCAATGTTGAGCAGTTGAAGTTGTTATTGGACTCGGAGTAGTCTAAGATCCTGGGGTAAGTCGATAGATAATTTCAAGAAATTATAGGTTGTGGTGTTATTTGTCTGCTAAGTTTTGTGGTGCAGATTCGTGAGGCACCACTGACTGCACAATTGAGATAGGGATTGCAACAATTTTTTTGTTTTTGTACTAACATTGATTGGTGTTAGTGGAACATATTATGCAAAGGAGAATCTATATTAATCAGAGTGATTTCCAGCAGTTCAAGATTTCATTTATGCGTATGTGGGTGTAAGGAAGCTCGAGGGTGTTAAAACCTTGTTTTTATTTGTTTCTTGTATGAATGAAACACTTTGAATGTTTTAGCTAAGCAGAAGAAAAGTTATTTGTTTATTGTGTTTGCTTAGAGTTGTAGAATTTTTGTACATGAAAATTGTAAAAGATGGTGAACTGTTGCAAGGAATGAAGCATTACGTCAGAGTGTGGAACTGTGGGATAGGTCGGTTGGGATGAAGTGCCATGCAAGATTGACTAACGAGTCATCTAGTATTAAGCTGCAATAGATTTATAAAAAGAAAATTGTGACAAGATTGGATGAAGAGATTGACGTGAACAAAATTTAAATTTGAAAACTGCTCATTATTTATTGTTGAATATTTGTAATCATGTTTTAAGGCTCTTAACGATTTGGGGTGATGTACGAGTCCTAGTTCGGGAAGGTGAAGAGGCTCCACCGAAAGGTACTTCAGCTCATTATATCGCAACAAATGTAGGGCTACATAAATCTTTGTGGCTTCGTCAATAGTGCAAGATCACTAAAAATAAAGGACAATTTAGATTACCACATTATGGTACTTTTGTCTTAAAGATCATTAAAAACTTAATAGAAACATTATATGGAATTAAGCCACCTCCTAAACCTACACAATATAAAGTATTAAATGCTTTGGAGTGAGCAACTCAAGGCCAAAGAGAAATGAAAGTACCAGAATAGAGCAATGAAAGCAGTGTGGTATTAGGCAGATGCACAATGGGATGAAGGGTAGCAGACATGGAGGAAATGCATAGTTGAGGGAGATGGAATGTACCCAGCAATAGCAACAGAATAGACTAAAAAGAACCAGAAATGAGGAAATGATGATGAGGAAGCTGCAAGAAAAACAGACATTGATAGCAATTCAGGGGATGGCATTTTAGGTACTGTATTATCCTCATGTCCACCACCATATGTGACTCCCAAAATGAGCATGGAGGGTGTTATAACTGCTAGTATTAGAGTGGCTACAGCCCCTATTGATCCAAATACATTCAGATTGAAAGGCCACTTCCCGCATTACTGATATCAACTGCACCTCTTGAAGCAGCCACTACTGTAATTGTTCCAGGTGTTACTGCTTCAATTGTGGCTGTTCCTGCCCCAGTGCCATAAGTTGAATCAGCAAAGACATTGGCAAAGACTGTTGTAAATGCACCAATAAATATTGTTCAGAATCCTGTTGTTGAAGGTGCTGTAGTAATGGTAGCTGAGTTGGGGTTCATAGCAACATCACAAAACTCACAGATTGTTGCTTGGACCCCACTTCAAAATGTTCAATCATTAAGAGAAGAGAGAAGGATTGCTTTGATGACCCCAATTTCACAGGGAGAGATAGAACCATTTGAAGATAAGATTTATCTTCATGGTTTGAAAAAACTTCATAAAATAAAAGGGTGAGAGTTACAGAGAAACCATCCATTGGCCACAAAAGAATGAATTCATCTCTCAAAACTGAAGGTGGAATTAGAAGAAATTATTAGAGGATGCCTAGGCATTTCACGTTGTATAAAATAATGGAAAACACATTGATATAGTTGAGTAAAGAAATCACAAGGCATGCGGTTTCCACTCATGATAGATTAATTGAATTGGCAGGAAAATATGAGGTGGATTTTTTCTAGACTGTTCCTTTATGGACAATCTTCAGGTCACAGTTAGATGATGAAGCTATGGTGGCAATGCAATCTTCAGAAATGAGATTATACATTCCTGAATTGGTCAAGGGCATCTGCAAATCGAGCAATTGTGAAAGATTAGAGATCAAACAGGCAAAGAAACAAGGAAAGAAAAAGAAACAATCAGAGGCTACAGAAGCAAATGTTAAGCCACCACCAGTACTATCAGATGAAGATGAGTCTTTCACCTGTCCTCTAAGGTAGATACCAAGTGGAGGTTATGTTCATGTACCCTGGAGTAGAGGTAGCCTTGCAACATTTACGTAAACTTTTCAAAGCTAAGAGAGACTCCTGCTCAGTGGTATGCACAAGTTGACAGATTTGTAAACATTTCAATGGTTTTGTCGACAGACTTGAATACTTTCTTTGATACTATGGGCCTGAGGGATCTGTGTTCTGAATTTAAGATAGCTGTGCAATGGCCACGTACTGAGCCTCCAAGAGATGCATAAAGCTGTGCACCATTGCCTGTGGTAATGCCCAAGTATGATGAGGTGATTACCTTTTTGAAAGGAAAAGTTGCAGTGGGGGACATCAATTGAGTAAAGATCAATTGAACTAACCACAATGTTAATAATCAGTGCATGCTTATTATGAACGATTGTTGCAGGTGTTTAAATAGCGTAGCAGACAAGAAAATCCCCAAAAGGGAGACATGGGGAGTTTTGAGTCACAGCTCGTTCTTGGGGTGCGACCAGAGATCAGTATTCACATACTGCAGAATGTGATTTTTTTGGCAGACAAAACCTTCAGATGAGATCCTGCGGTATGCAAAATGTTATAGCCCTTTGGTTTCTGGAGATTGCGGATATTGTCGGGCACTGTGGGCCATCTTTGGACTCACCCCTGCTCCTGGCCACACTCATTGGCTGCCTGGTTTTCCCTCCAGCTGCCGCAGCTGTCCACCATTCGTGGCCGCGGTTGAGGAGGACTTTATCCCCCAGACTCACCTGCGGCGGAAGCCGCCACCGGCATTTCCGCGCCCCTAGGCGCTTTAAAAGTAAGGGCAGCCCCAGCGGAGCGGGTGCCCTTTGGTTTCTGGAGACTGCGGACATTGTCGGGCACTGTGAGGCATCTTTGGACTCACCCCTGCTCCTGGCCACACTCGTTGGCTGCCTGGTTTTCCCTCCGGCTGCCGCAGCTGTCCACCATTCGCGGCCGCGGTTGAGGAGGACTTCATCCCCCAGACTCACCTGCGGCGGAAGCCGCCACCGGCATTTCCGCGCCCGGAGGCGCTTTAAAAGTGAGGGCAGCCCCGGCAGAGCGGGCGCCCTTTGGTTTCTGCAGACTGCGGACATTGTTGGGCACTGTGGGACATCTTTGGACTCACCCATGCTCCTGGCCACACTTGTTGGCTGCCTGATTTTCCCTCCTGTTGCCGCAGCTGTCCACCATTCGCGGCCGTGGTTGAGGAGGACTTCATGCCCCAGACTCACCTGCGGCGGAAGCCTCCACTGGCATATCCGCGCCCAGAGGCGCTTTAAAAGTGAGGGCAGCCCCGGCGGAGTGGGCACTCTTTGGTTTCTGGAGACTGCGGACATTGTCGGGCACCGTGGGGCATCTTTGGTCTCACCCCTGCTCCTGGCCACACTCGTTGGCTGCCTGGTTTTCCCTCCCGCTGCCGCAGCTGTCCACCATTCGCGGCCGCGGTTAAGGAGGATTTCATCCCCCAGACTCACATGCAGCGGAAGCCGCCACCGGCATTTCCGCGCCCGGAGGCACTTTAAAAGTGAGGGCAGCCCCGGCGGAGCGGGCGCCCTTTGGTTTCTGGTGACTGCAGACATTGTCGGGCACTGTGGGGCATCTTTGGACTCACCCCTGCTCCTGGCCACACTCGTTGGCTGCCTGGTTTTCCCTCCTGCTGCCGCAGCTGCCACCATTTGCGGCCGCGGTTGAGGAGGACTTCATCCCCCTGACTCTCCTGCGGCGGAAGCCTCCACCGGCATATCCGCGCCCAGAGGCGCTTTAAAAGTGAGGGCAGCCCCGGCGGAGTGGGCGCTCTTTGGTTTCTGGAGACTGCGGACATTGTCGGGCACTGTGGGGCATCTTTGGTCTCACCCCTGCTCCTGGCCACACTTGTTGGCTGCCTGGTTTTCCCTCCCGCTGCCGCAGCTGTCCACCATTTGCGGCCGCGGTTAAGGAGGATTTCATCCCCCAGACTCACCTGCAGCGGAAGCCGCCACTGGCATTTCCGCGCCCGGAGGCACTTTAAAAGTGAGGGCAGCCCCGGCGGAGCGGGCGCCCTTTGGTTTCTGGTGACTGCAGACATTGTCGGGCACTGTGGGGCATCTTTGGACTCACCCCTGCTCCTGGCCACACTCGTTGGCTGCCTGGTTTTCCCTCTCGCTGCCGCAGCTGCCACCATTCGCGGCCGCGGTTGAGGAGGACTTCATCCCGCTGACTCTCCTGCGGCGGAAGCCGCCACCGACATTTCCGCGCCCGGAGGCGCTTTAAAAGTTAGGGAAGCCCCCGCGTCACAGGACCGCGCTCGGGCAGCGCCGGGCCAAGGGCGGGCCCGTTTTAGCCCGTTCTAGCACAGTCAAGGAAAGGAAGGGCCACCCCTCTAACATCACCAGCAAGGTTAGTGACCAAGTTCATATTGTGCATTACTGTAAGTGGGCTTCATTCCACTATGAGGAGAAGGTCTTTTGGGCTGAGCTGTTAGATTCTGCAACAACTATGTCTACCCCTCCACTTTGTGGTGGGGCTCATGTCAAACCTACTGGAGGGCACTAATGGGAACGCTGGACAACTTCCTTGTCAGAGTCTCTTCAGCACTAGCACGGGATATTGAAGGTACAGAAAAAAGACTATCCCTTGATATCGCCTTTGACAAAAGATCCTCAATAGGAGGTTTGGCGAAAGCTAGATCACCTGCTCCCCCGCAGATAAATATACACGACTCAATATCCTCATCGGAGGATGCAGAGACAAGTCAAATTGTTCAACTAGCTGATCTCCCGACATGTAATCCTAACCCAGTGGCTTCTGTAAGGGCCCTTAGAAAGGATGTAAGACCTATTGAAAACTGTAGCCCTATAGCAAGGGGTGTGTGTTCGCAAAATATTAAGACCAGGTCAGCGAGTAATGCCAAAACGAGTAAACCACACCAATCATTAAGTATGGCATCTAAAGGGAAGGGGACCGGAGCACAAATTCAAGAGAGGGGGAAGAAAGTAAGAACTGTGAACGAGGCCTCCCCTAAGGGAAATCCGACATCAATCCCTCCCCAAACTCTTCCTGGAACACATCCTGCTAAGGAAGGAGATACCCGCCCACTATCTAGTGGGGATGACGTCCTGACAGATATGGGCCCGTCTTTCTGAGCAAAATTGGAATATACTGTTAGAAGAGTATGCCACCCGATTTATGACAGAGTGGATGCAATTGATACGAGACTTGGATGCCTTGAGTTATCGCTCGCCTCAATGCAGAGGAGAGTGGGAAATTGAGCCACTGAGCTAAGAAGCAAGTCCACAGGTGGCGAGAGGGAACGGGTGGTAGATGCTAACCCAAATGTACTTCCCAACGCGAATATCATTGTTAACCAGGGGCAAAATGCCACTGTAACTACTGCTCTGACTGAGCCGTCAGGGCCTGGTCCCCATTCACCCCCAGCTAAACAAAGAGTAGCAGACAGGTTAGGACCCATCAAGCTGAGTCTAGTAGGCCATCCGTCCAAAAACGAGCCATGCCTGGGTCCCCTCTTGTGCCCGTTGAGCCTAGTTTACCATCTGAATCATCACCCTATGTGATGGTCTTGGTGGGAGTTCCTCCATTAGCTCAGGGCAAAAGGGAATCCTATGCTGAGCTCAAAAACAAGTGCGTTTTTTGGCTAAATAGAAATCGTCCGCTGCCAAGGCACGTAAGTGCAGAAATCCTCTTTGCAAGAAGAGTGAGCTGGGTAGGGAAAAAGCCAAAGCCTGTGAGGGGGGACTCAGTTGTTATTAATTTTGGGGACTGGAAGGCTGTTCAATATATCTGCGAATGGCCAAGGAAGGACTCATTTTCAGCAATTGTACCTCTACCTCTGTCTTACTTCTACCCACCATCTGACCCCTTATTCAGTAAAAATATACAAAACGGTGGGGGGTTCACAAATTGGTGGGCATCAGAAAATATCCTGTCAGTTAATAGGTTTAATGCTTTATCAGGCTTAGAAGAGTGTGATTGATGTTCTGTGATTGAAAATCCTCCGCCAAATGCTCCTAATGGAATAACTGCCCTATGTTTTTTTGGGGAAGGAAACAATATAACAATCATCCCCACTGAAGAAATTGTGCCTAAGTGGTGTGGCTCACTGGTTAGAGGCTGCAGACCCGTAAGCAGAGGACGGCCCGGGACCAGGGTTCGATTCCTGACGCGGCAGGGTCGTGGACCAGGTTCAGCGGGATCGATAATTCTCGCCTCGGTGTCTACTCTAGTCAGGGACCACACTCGCCAACTCTGGGCATTAGCTTGCCTCATCTTCACAACGGCCCCCCCAGACCGCCGGGGATGCTTGGTCGCACCTTAGAGATACCCATTAGGGACCATCTCTCATGGTGAGCCAGGACGGGTTCCCCAGCGGTCGAAGCGCGGAGATACTCCTCCGGGAGTCGATTCTAGCGCTATATAAACCCACAATTAAATTAAATTAAACCCCTCGTTTAAGGAGGGAATGGGAGAGATGGGGGAAATTGTGTACCAGTCGGGTGCTAGTACGCACTTGGAAGTTACACCAAGTGTAGAAAGCAGAGAAGGGATAACTCAGTTACGACCCGATGTCAAGATTGTTGATGGAAGTATTAAAATCTTATCATGGAATGTAGCTGGGTTAAAAAATAAGCTACTTAACCCAGACTGGGGTACTTTTATGACTCTACACGATATCTGCCTGATGCAGGAAACTTGGGCATTGGAGCAGAGTCCCAGTCCAGGATTTGCAACCTTTGATATTCTGGCAACTACTGCGGGTAGTGTTGGGATATAACATTATATATATTCATGATTGGCCCACTATGTACCATATAACTGTATATGCAAATGAATAACCACATTGTATCATGCTATATGTATGCTTTATGATTGATTCATGTAAGCCCATCTAGACCTATTGATATAACTAGGGCCACCTTGTTTAGTTTCCCCGTGTTCATGTACTGTTTCCCAGAAGTCACGTGGGTTAGTTCTTGGTATGAAACCATGTTAAATCACTCAGCCTGTTTCTGTGATATTCTGTGTGTAGCTCAGGGAAACCCAAGGTCGCACCTGCCCCTCTTGTGGGATGCGTGCATTCTAGCAGAACCCGTTCCTGTACTCCCCGGGCTTTAGATAGACAAGAGGGCACCTCACCGACGTGCCCCTGGAATAGCTCCGGCTTAGCTACTAGCAATCAATGGTGCCTTATATGGGTCTTCCTGCTGGCTTACTGACAACTTGTGTTTTTCCTTGTAGGGTGTTAACCTGAATGTGTGAAAACGTATATATGCTTTGTATCACTTGTATTTCGTCAGTCTCCTCTGCGCACCTCCATGGGTCGTGTAGACCGAGGCTCCCCTGACAGGGCTTGTATTTGATTGGATAAACGATTCGACCTTCTCCATTGGTGACTGCCTTATTATTCCTTTATGTTATATATGGGCTATTGGTAAGTATAGTCCGGCCTTGTAAATTTCGATTCCTTCAGTTGGTGACTCAGCCGGGACTCCGCGATAGGGTCGTCCCCTCCTGTAAACAGGAGCAGAAGGGACGGAGGAGTTCTGGCCGAGTGGGTGGACAAACAGAATTTTGATCCGAAACACCGGTTTGTGGTAAGACAACTAGAGATTCCACCCTCGAGCCCAGTATCCCTCCCAGCTGCTGAAGACCCTACGCCGGAGTCCTACGGGTTTAACCCGAGAGAAGAACAGGCTGTGTCGGTCTGTCTGGAAGTCGAAAGTGGAGAAGTCGTGATCGGCCTGAGTGCACCAGGTGAGTAAGCCTTTTTGATTATATTAGGAAACGGACGCTTGGAAGAAGTGTTCACTTGGTAATAGCAGTCTGCTTTTTGCCGGTGGTCGGGGAAGCCGATCCACAAGGGAATCAGAGGGGTCTGACGCTGCGGCGCAGGGGCTGTACGGGTGGACACCTCATGGATTTGTTTGGTAAATATTGGAGATAATACTTGATGCCTCGCAGAGCACGGAGTGCTCGTTCGGCCAAACTCACTCCGGGGAAGCCCTGGGAGCAACTGGGTAAGACAGGGTTCTGGAGCTTCGTGCCCCGAAACCTGGCCCAACCAGAATACGACCAGTGGATTACCAGGGAGTGGGTTTGTGGTTCTTCTACCAACTGGTCTCAGAACAAGTCTACGGACTGTCTCATTTGTGGTTGAATTTTGGATTGGTCTGGAATTCTTTTTGAATTGATTCCCCGAACGAGAGTCGACGGGCTCTGTTCGTTTCAGAAGACATGTCATTTGCATTGAATTTGTATTGAGCTCATTGTTACCCTGACGCGCTTTACAGCACTTTACATGGTTGGAAAATAGGAGGAGTATGAGAGAGTGAATAGTGAAGAGGGCGCGCCCGCATGAAAGGAATGATTGAAATTTGTAAATGAGAATTGTGATATCATTATTGTCATGCCTTGTTTCAGCAAAATATGTTTCAGGTGCTGCTGTCGGAGAGGTGCTCGGCTGGAAGAAAGACAGTCTGCCCCTCCCGAGCGAAACCCCAACTTTGATATGTATGTTAAACATGGTCTTACACCAATCTTGTTTAATACCTTATGGCACAAATATACGAATGATAATACTGACTTGCAATGGCCTCTAACAGGGTTGTTTGATGAGAAAAAGATTAAATACCTCCAAAATAAAATGTTTATGAAGAAAAGCCGCCAGTCGATGTTTGACTCCTTGAACCTATGGTTAAAGGAGGCTAAACGGGGACGGATAAGGGAGGATAAACTGGGAAAGATTAAATCTGGGCAGACTGTAACACAGAAAGCCATAGCTTACGATAAAGGAAAGGTAGAGGAAAATATTGCCCAAATGGACAGACAGTTCCGTTTGGAAACTGATAAAAGTTACGTGGCCCGACCCGATACCGGAGATGAGCTGGAGGACTTATTAGAGGCTCGTCCGCCTCCTCCTTATGCTCCACAGGGTTTATATCCAGCAGTGCCTTTGGCCCGAATAGATCACCCCGGGGCTGCGTTAGTCATTAAGGACCCTATGGGAGCAGTGGCTACGGCCCCGTCTGATGGGTCTGTATGGAGTGCGCTACTCCCCCTCCCTCACTCCGACTGACTACCTCACCCTTGATTTCGTTACAACCGGACACGATTGTTTATTCTCCTGTGCATCCAGTATTTCTCTCTCCTCCAGCTCAAAGCGCTATAGATCCTCGAGCTTTGGCTACCTTAGATAACACGCCTAAGCATCTTAGGTCTGATTTGAGTGAACAATGGACTTTTACTAGATCCTCGTTAAGTATGGAGGAAAGAAGGACTATAGTAAATCAGGCATCCCAATGGATGCGGAATGCCATTTATACGATGGAGGACATTTGGAGTACCATGAAAGATTTTGAACCCGTTGCTCAGCAACTGGCTTTAGAGAATATGGCGATCCAATTAATTTCCCTATGGGAACAGTGTTTCGAGGAAGGGTTCCCTCCTCAAAAACTGAGGGATATAAGAGATCGAGCCCACAAGTTCCAATTGCAGTCTGATGAAGTATATGAGAATGCAGCAACTCTCTTACATTATTGTGTACGAATGCATCGCAAATGTGCCAATTGGGGAGCCCAGCACCCTGTGAGAGAGGTACATCCTCTCTTCTTTCCGGAAGTACCTGAAATAAGGGACGCCGGGGGCAATGTTACCAGAGCGAGGGTGGACGCAAGGCTTCAGGAACAATGGGTTTATACCCCTTGGAAACGAAGCAAGGTTCTTACATTAAAAGCACAGCTCCCTGACCCCTGTAAGAATCCCACAGCTTATTATAAGGAATTGGCCGAGGCTGCCATTTCCGCTATTATGACTATAGCTGACATTGAGTTATTTTTTGGCCTTTCGATCCCGGTTGATATCTGGAGGCAGATACATGATATGGATCATGTTTCCGAGATAGGGGGGACATGGGATCAACTGAAGACTTGGGATAAGGAACGAAAACCTGGAGAGAAACCCCGAGATGAAGTTTTAGCAGTACCAGATAAAATTATTACATTTATGCAGACCCCCTCCCTCCTAAGAAAATAGATTGGGATAAATGAATGCCTTGTAAACAAAAGAAGGATGAAAGTGTGTAGGATTTCTTTACCAGGTTTGAGAAAACATTCATAGACTTTAGTGGGCAGGACCTATCTACGGATGGGGGGATACGACTGTTTGTAAACAGGTTTGTGACAAATTTGCTACCAGAGATTATGTCCCGCCTCCAAGCAGCTGAGAGTACGTGGACCACAGCCACCCCGTCCGTTATCCTCAGTATGGCTCAATATTATGAGCATCGAGAAAATGAAAGCAAGGAAAAGACTGAAAAGAAGACGAAAGATTTAAAGACTAGAGTTTTGTTGCAGCAAGTTAGTGGAGGACAGAATGCGGGACGAGGTGGGCGTGGTTCCTCCCAAAGGGGTATAGCTGCAGCCAGAGGAAGAGGAGGTCCCCCGAATATCGGCATTAATCAGTGCTCATATTGTAAACAGGAGGGGCACTGGAGAGCGGACTGTCCTTTGTTGTTGGCAAGAATCGGCCCCAGTAGGGGACGAGGACGGGGCCGGGGAAATATGGATCGAAATAGTATGCGAAGAGAGGAGGAGAATTCTCAAAAAAACTATTTTGATAGCCCACAAAATAGGCAGTACTATAACGAGAATTATAGGGAGGACGGGTACGACGGGCAAGACTATGCATGAGACAGCCAAGGACAGAGAGGGAGCTACATTACAGTACCAGGATTATGGAGGGCCAGTATCAATTGGCAACGGACCCTACAACACGCCTCACGTATTTCCGAGGCGTCCTTGTAGCCTCATGCATTTCTGAGGTGCTACTATAGCATATCAGTGTCACGACACACCCGTCAGACAATAGTGTAATTCACGATTGTTATTAACTTTATGCGCTGCAATTCTCTGAGCAGAACGTTTTCGGCAGTTTACCTTGTACCATTTTACTTCTCTTACCCGATTTTGGAAACAACTTGTTCAATTACTGATTTCTTTTATACATGAACCCTTAATTATTTTGAGTGGTGTCATTTACGTGGGTTTCATCAGGATAAATCCATTATTTCCATATTTTAGAACTAAGGGTGAGGAACTCCCCCTGATTTGCCACCAGTTGTGCTTTTTCGATCCACTTTTCAGGCGTTTTGGACGTGGCTTTCTGTCCGGAACTACAGTCCTTCAGCATCATCCACGTGATCCGGCTATATATATGCTGTTATTGTTCACTTTATTGGCCTTGAAAAAGTCCATGCACTTATTCTTAGTATGGACGAAACACGTGTCGGCTGTCGTTTTATCATTTGGAAAAGCACCTTTAAGAATCAATAAAAGGAAAATATGATACAAAATATGAACTCTATCCATCTATTTGTCCTGCACAGCATGAGATTTTGTTGACTTTGCCTGGATTTATTGTTGCTCAGACTTTATACTGCATTAGTCTTGTATATACTTTCATTGTAGGATTGTGCTCTTTTGACCATTGTTGCCTATACATTACAGTACCAGTTGACCAAGAGGGACCTTATGTACAAGGGGAACTATTGGGCGCATCGGGAAAACTCCTATTGGATACTGGAGCAGTGAATAGTTCCGTTGCTCATACCATGGTCCCAGGGGCTGCTCTGTCTGGCCAAAATAATGTATCAGTAGGGATCTCTGGAATACCTGTCGTAAGCCCCGTTTCTAAGCCTTTGCCTTACACTGTAGGTCCTATTTCTATAAAGTCACCCTTTCTGTTGACATCAAATTGTAGTGAGAACCTTTTGGGTTTGGATATTTTAAAGAAATTAGATGCTCGGATTTATTGTTCACCGGATGGTATATATTTAACGATGCAGAAACCTTCTTTGACGGACGCTCAATATTTTACAAAAAGTGAACGCCTTCCCCCCAAATTTTCTACAATTCCTCAGACACTGTGGGCTACAGGAGACAATGATGTTGGTCTGTTAAAGATAGCCCCCTTGTCCATTACCCTGAAACCTATTGCGCAGCTGCCTCGCATTCCACAGTATAGAATTTCACCAGAAGGTGAACGGGCTATGTTACACATTATTCGCGACCTTATTCAAAAGGGGGTAGTGGAAGAAACAGCGGCGAATACTTGTAATAGCCTGATTCTACCGATTTTGAAGAAAGCCCCAGTTGATGGTGCCCCAGATTATAAGGACACATATCGTTTTGTGATTGGCCTTCGAGAGGTTAATAAAATAGTGGTTCCACAGTATCCATTGGTACCCGATATAACTGCTATTTTGACTATGATTCCTCCCACAGCTCAGTACTTCTCTGTGATCGATTTGAAGAATGCCTTCATTAGCATCCCGATTCATCCAGATAGCAGGCATATCTTCGGATTCTTATTGGCTGGCCGAAGTTTTAGATTTACACGCGCCCCCCCCAAGGCTATACTGAAAGTCCTAGTATTTATAGCCAAGCCTTAAAGGCAGTTCTTGATGAATTAATTTTGCCAGCCGGGAATACAATTATTCAGTACGTAGATGATATTCTGGTGGCCTCTGATACCAAAGAGGGATGCAAAGAGGCTACGGTAAAATTGTTACACCATTTGGCTGAGAAAGGAAGTAAAGTGTCCCTTTCTAAATTCCAATATTGTTGACAGAAAGTGACCTACTGAGGCCATTTCCTGTCGAAAGCGAGGAGGCGATTAACTCGTGAACGAATATCTGTTATAATATCTGTTATAACTAACATGTCTGTACCTCGTACTCAAAGTGATTTTCTTGTAATAACCTCTTACTGTTGTCAATGGATTCCTAACTATTTACTTCTCTCTAAACCCTTGTTGCATTTGACAACCAAAGTTGTGCATGAACCCCTGCCCTGGACGGATGAATGTCAAGAAGCCTTTGAAATTTTAAAGTCTGCTCTTTGTTCTGCACCTGTGTTGGGGAATCCAGATTACCGAAAACCTTTTTCACTTTATGTGCATGAGGTAGACGGTTGTTCATTATCAGTGTTAACACAGACTTTTGGTGGAAAACAGAGACCCTGTGCATTTTTCTCTTCAGTTCTAGACATTGTTGCTCGAGCCCTCCCAAGTTGTCTGAGGGCCACTGCTGCAGTGGCACTGGCCATCCGACAATCAGAAGGAATAGTTCTGAACACTGATCTCACAGTCATGGTACCGCATGCTGTAGATATCCTTTTAAATAGAACTAAGACCCAGCACCTGATGAGTACCAGATTGATAGGTTATGAATTGACATTATTTGCCCCTCACATTACTATTAAAAGATGTGCTACTTTGAACCCCACCACACTATTGCCTCTCCCTGAGAAGGATAAAAGAGTTGATGTCCATGATTGTGTATTTAGAACGGAAGAAGAAACAAAGGGGCGTGTAGATTTAACTGACACCCCTTTACTTGAACCAGAAGGGGAATTGTATGTGGATGGCTCTTGTTTTAAGTTACCAGATGGCACTGCAACAGCTGCATATGCCATTACAACTTTGAAGACAGTAGTGGAAACCGCAAGGATTTCACACCACTCAGCCCAAGCAGCTGAACTAATAGCTTTGTTAAGAGCCTGTGAATTGAGTGAAGGTCTGAGAGTGAATATTTTTACAGACAGCCAGTACGCCTTCGGCGTTGCCCATAGTTTTGGGAGGCTGTGGAGGGAGAGGGGTTTCTTTACTACGCATGGCCAGAAAATTCACCATGGTCCCTTGATTGATCGATTACTATTTGCTTTGACATTACCAAAGAAGGTGGCCATTATTAAATGCAGTGCTCTAAAGAAAGTTGTAGATTCTACTGGAAAGGGAAATGCCTTTGCCAATTCAGTAGCGAAGGAAACGGCTCAGGCTAAAGGAAGTCTCATGTTTCCTAGTACATCTGCCCGATGGACCACCGAAACATCCCTTTTTGATAATACCATTGAAAGTGTGAAAGAGTTACAGAAGGAAGCCACTATGGAAGAGATGCAGAGGTGGGAATGGGAGTTTGGGAAACTAGACAAGAATGAATGGTGGATAGACCGATCTGAGAAGCAGCGATGGTTGCTCCCTAATGCATTGGTATATGCAGTAGTAACCATGGTGCATGGCCCGGCCCACATAAGTGCAAAAGGAATTAGTGCAGTATTAGACCCAGTATGGAGTAATCCGAACATTTCCAAAACAGCAGCCCACATTGTTAAATATTGCCCGGTGTGTTTACGGAATAATCCTGGAGGTAGAGAATCTGTTTTGAGTGGCAATTTTGCTCCGCCATCCTTGCCTTTTGAAGTCATACAGATAGATTACATACAAATGGAACGTGTGAATAATTTGAATTATGTATTGGTGGTGGTATGTGCTTTTAGTAAATGGGTTGAGGTTACCCCACCAAAGATACCACTGCAATTGCTACTGCTAAGGTCCTAATCATAGAATATTTCCCCAGATATTGTTTGCCCCGAATTATCTGGTCGGACAACGGGCCTCATTTTAATGCCTTACTTGTACAAAGTGTTTGTGATGGATTAAAAATAAGGCAGAAATTCCATGCTGCTAGACATCCACAGTCAGCGGGCTTGGTAGAAAAATATAATGGTATCTTGAAGCTCAAAATGGCCAAAATCTGTGCAGACACCAGATTAAAGAGGCCTGATGCCCTCCCATTGACCTTATTGTCCCTTAGAACGACCCCTCATACTAGAACCGGTTTGTCTCCTTATGAGGTGATTTTTGGATGCCCCGCAAATGTGTGGGGAGTCCCCAGGCCCAGATCTTTTAGGGATATTGATTATCCGTTGATGCCAGATTACCTTTATGCTTTGACTAAAGATCTGCGTTCAATTCATCAACAGGTATCGGACACATGGAAGCCACTACCTGAGGGTCCTGGATATCGTTTGGAGCCCGGCCAGTGGGTACTGGTAAAGAATTATCAACGGACATCGAGTTTGGAGCCCAGATGGTCCGAGCCCTACCAGATCATCTTGGTTACGAGGACGGTGGTGAAGGTGCATGGCCGGAAACACTGGATCCACGTGAGCCATTTGAAGTGCCTGCCGCTGCCCCTGCTTTCTGATTGGCAGAACAAAGACGGAGTGCCGAGTCAGGAAGGAGAGTTGATCAAAAGCTTTGTGCTCTTTTCAGATGCTCAGGAAATAGGGCAATCAAGTAAAGTGTTGCCTGAAGGGGAAGGTGAGACAGCTCAGTCAGAAGCAACTGCCAGTCCCGAGGCACCACAAGGGGTGACCGAGTCTGTTACCCTTGCCAATGAATTGTTTTCTGACCAGGAGCAACCTGGCCGTTGTCGATACGATCTGCGGCCCTGAAAACAGCGCGGTACCCCACTCTCTAATGGAAGAAATTAGACCAAGACTTTGCGTTGAAAAACCTTGAGTAGAGTGATTGGGGTACTGAGCGAGACACTGGACTGAACTCGCAGAGAGCTTGAAACATTGTGTTAATAAGGCTCTGTTCAGAAAGAAAGACTGAGTTAAGGGCCGAGATCGTACCTTTTGAATCTGAAAGTTTGCTTTTCCTTTGATGAGCGATAAGGGTCTGCCTGCGAGGCTCTAAAAACAGACACAGGGGGAAGATCCCTTGGTGGGAAGAAGAAACCCTCTGGTGGTGTGCGTGCTTTGTGGATACAAAGATTTGTTTTGGACTTTTAGCAAGGGACCGAGATATATTTGGACTTATAGAGAGTATGTTTCCTTTTGATCGATTTATGATGGAGGATGAATGACTACTTGCCCCTCGGCGTCATATATATATTATGCAACTGTTTTCCGGATGGCCCACCAGAGTGAAGGTGGCATTCGTTGCTTTTATTGTTATAATTACTGTAATAATGATGTGTGTGTTTGTATACTTGGAATTTCAGCATCCAGTGCAGAAATTGTTGAAAACTACTCCTGCTCCAGAAGAACATCTCTTTTATTCTTTGCCTCCGCATAAGGCTAGGCATAGGGAAACTTATTCAAAGAATGTTTTTATTGAAATGTTGCATCAGACCCACAGTACCACAAACAAAAACGAATTGTTGGGTTTGTGGATTGTTACCGTCAGTCATGAATCAGCATGAGTTATTCATCTCCCTCCTTTTGTCCTATTTAGCTAGCTGTGAAGCATGGTGGCAATTGTTATCGTTAATGTATTCACACTATGTTGCAAATCCCAAAATATATTCTGAAAGGGATTATGAAGCCATTTTGAAGTATATAGAGCGACACCAAGGATTTGCTGCTGAAGGTGATAAAGGTCAGGGTTCCTTAGATCCAAATGCCTGTATGAATGTATATACTGATTCCAAAAATGATACCTAGTTGCAGGAAGAAATGCAGG
Organism: Lissotriton vulgaris; assembly: GCF_964263255.1. Taxonomy (NCBI): domain Eukaryota; kingdom Metazoa; phylum Chordata; class Amphibia; order Caudata; family Salamandridae; genus Lissotriton; species Lissotriton vulgaris. Next base: position 508,242,061 of record NC_141694.1, read on the forward strand.
ATTTTGAACTTTTTAATTCTACTCTGTATTTTCTGCATTTTAAGGAACGTAATGTTACAATTGATAGAGCCCTGCCGATCCCCATAATCAATGCCACCTCCCTGTTCTGTATTAGGGGGCGAGGTCACATTAAGGTAGGGAGTAGCACCTGTAATTATACCTATACATTGCAGACCGACAGTACTCCCCCGATTATATGCGGGGAAAATGCTTATACTTGGCTCCCTCAAGGATGAGCAGGACGGTGTTATCTTTCTTTTCTCAATCCCCCTGTGTACATTGCCCCTTCTGATTACCATAGGACCCATTGGCTAGTAAAGAGAGAGGTAGAATCTAATCGGACTATTAGGAGCTATGATACCGATAGTACTGATCAGACAGATACCTCGCTGCAGCAGTTTGAAGACATTTCAAAGGGCCTGGTTCCATTCTGGGGTCCGATTTTTAATAGTCGAAACATAAGACGCTTGTCTAGAATAGTGGAAAATGTGGTTCAAACAACTACCAAGATATTAACCAACCTTACCGTTGAACTTCAGGCCAGGCTTGTTTCTCTTCAAAATCGGATGGTGTTAGACGTCATCCTGGCAGATAGGGGTGGAGCTTGCCACGTGATCGGCAGCTCTTGTTGCGTTTTTATTCCCGACTCGGCCCCTACCATACATCTCGCGATTAAGAAATTACATCGATTAGCCAGCGAGATTTATGAAGAGAACGGTACATGGTCCCTCAGTGGATGGTTCTGGGGCCTCCTGGCTACCTGGGGTTGGAAGGTATTCATGATCCTAGCAGGAGCATTTGGGGTTATTTTCCCTTGTTGTTTATGCCTCCAATGTGGCCCAGCATGTTGTACTTTTTGTGCAAATAGGATAACGTCTGCTCTGACCCTTTCCCTGCAGGAAAAGATAGAGAAACAAATGATTCAGAAAGAGGTAACAGACCTCATGCAGATTGATGAAGGGGTATTTGTGGAATGAAGTAGTTATATTGGCAATAGTAGGCCAAAAGGGCCGTCTGTTGGGATATAAAATTATATATATTCATGATTGGCCCACTATGTACCATATACCTGTAAATGCATATGAATAACCACATAGTATCATGCTATATATGTATGCTTTACGATTGATTCATGTAGGCCCATCTAGATCTATTGATATAACTAGGGCCACCTTGTTTAATTTCCCCGTGTTCATGTACTGTTTCCCAGAAGTCACGTGGGTTAGTTCTTGGTATGAAACCATGTTGAATCACTCAGCCTGTTTCTCTGATCTTTTGTGTGTAGCTCAGGGAAACCCAAGGTCGCACCTGCCCCTCTTGTGGGATGCGTGCATTCTAGCAGAGCCCGTTCCTGTACTCCCGGGGCTTTAGATAGACTAGAGGGGACATCACCGACCTGCCCCCAGAATAGCTCCAGCTTAGCTACTAGCAATCAATGGTGCCTTATATGGGTCTTCCTGCTGGCTTACTGACAACTTGTGTTTTTTCTTGTAGGGTGTTAACCTGAATGTGTGAAAACGTATATATGCTTTGTATCACTTGTATTTCGTCAGTCTCCTCTGCGCACATCCATGGGTCGTGCAGACCGAGGCTCCCCTGACAGGGCTTGTATTTGATTGAATAAACGATTCGACCTTCTCCATTGCCGCATGCCTTATTATTCCTTTATGATATATATGGGCTATTGGTAAGTATAGTCCGGCCTTGTAAATTTCGATTCCTTCAGTAGAGGTCGCCCATCGGGCAGTTTATTGCTCTGGGTAGGCACACATCTGGGTGTCCAAGCTGTTCAACTGCCAACAAATTCCCTAGACGTTCAATGTGTGTTATTGACACCCCAAAATATGCCCCAACTAGCCATAATAAATACCTATTCAATGCCGGTTAGGAATGGGCAGGAATCAAATACAATTAAAGTATTGGACCTCTTTATCCAGGAACTCGACCCCTCAATCGCTATATTACTTGGTGGTGATTTTAATTGCCAATTCGAGCCTCTGGCCAGCTTTGACCTGGTGGAGGATGATGACGAAGACTCGTTCTGGCATATCCCTGACCCTAAGATCCCCCTGTTAGGGCTTGCAACCCGTTGGTCCTGCAGATTAAATCTTTCTCTCTTGGAACATCTCTGCGGGCGTGCAATGGGAGGCTGGATCCTGACCGACCGCGGTCAGCAATATTCAATAGGGCTGAACAAACTTCCATCATTGATTATATAATGATGGAAGTAAAACACTGGGACACTTTGATGGACATTAGGGTTATACCAAAGCAAGATAGCGATCCTAATGCCCTTGTTTTATCACTTAAACCATGGAGTTTTGGGCTGAGTAATCCTGATGCTAAATCCAATACTGAGCTCTTGCCCCTTATGGTAGCCAACAATAGGCGTAGGGTGAAATGGCCTCATTTTCAGGACTCCCCGAGTAGGCTTGCCGAAATATACGCGATCGCTCTGCCTTGGATTGCTGAAATGGGCGATCCAGCCCCCAGCAGGCAAGCCACAGAAATCCACCGGCAGTTGGCTTTTGCACTGGGGGTGGTGTTTTGCCCACAAAGTAGGAACAAACGATGTGGGGTTGAGCATCACCCCTGGTATGATGAGACCTGTAGGAAAGCAAAAAGGGATCTTCTTTCAGCAATTAAGTCCTGTGATAGTGTAGGAATAAGGCTATATAGACAGATCTACAAAAAGGTGATAATTAGGGGGAAGAGAGACTGGGAGGAAACGAGGTGGGAAGACTTGAGACTTGCGCTTCTTTCCAAGGATGCCAAGTCATTCTGGGACATTGTTAGCTCAGGAGCAAGAGGGGGAGGATAGGCGGTTCTACCAAATATTGTGCCCTCAGTTTGGGAGGTGCACTTTGGTGCTTTGTACACAAATATGGAGTGTGGCGATGCCCCCCCCCCCAGGCCCTAAATCGGCTCATAAGTGCAGAATGACTGGGGCGGCAACATCGCTCCCGGAGGGAGCCGTAGACCTACCGCTACCCCCTGCCCTAGACCTCCACCATGAGTATCAACTGGTGGGGGACTTGGGCATGGAGTCGCGGGTGGATTACCTGGAAGCCCCTGGAGACCCATCGCTCCATAATGCCTGAGACTATCACCCTGAAGGAGGTAGAATCTGCCATAGTGAGGCTAACCCCAAATAAAGCTCCTGGCCTAGACAAATTACCTGGGGACTTGTTCCGATCCCAACCAAAAGTATGGGCACCATACCTGGTTATCCTGTTCAATGCGGTCCTCAGGGGGTCCGATCTACCTAGCACCGGGTTGGGAGCTGAGATCGTCCCCATTTACAAAAAGGGCTGTCCGTTAACCCCATCAAACTATAGGCCTATTAGCCTTATAGATACAACACAAAAATTGATGGGCAGAATTATATTGGACAGGGTCCAGGTATGGATGGAGGAACATCAAATTTTGACCATTCTCCAGGCAGGATTTAGATCAGGTATCTCAACCCTCGACCAAATTTTTCGGCTCCATGTCCTTTTTTGGAAAACAGCAAGAGTGGAGGGAAAAGCTATGGAAAGTACTGACAGATCTGGGCCTCCCACCTTATCTATTGAACATCTTAACTAGATTGCATGTTGGCAACTATGCTCAGGTGAGGTGCGGGAGACACGGGGATCTGTCAGCCCGCTTTCCCGTATCCAGGGGAGTGCGCCAGGGGTGCGTCTTGGCTCCCACACTGTTTAGCCTTTTCATCAACGGCCTTGTGGACGCCCTGAATGGCGTGAGAGACAATGACTCTCCCCGGTTGGCAACTGGTCGGGTGCCCGCTATGATGTTTGCGGATGACACTTTGTTGCTATCCAAACCATCATCGGGCATCCAGCGCGTTCTGGATGGGTTTGTAACATTCTGTGCCTCACGGGGATTGGAGATTAACTTGGATAAAATGAAGTTTATGATCTTCAATCCCCGAGGCAGACCCGCCTGAACCCTGTCCTGAATACCATTCCATTGGAACGGGTTAAGACCTTTGTCTACCTTGGCATCACTTTGACTGAAGATTTCAGCTGGGGCCATCAGATTGCTAAATGTACCCTCAGACTATCACAAATAGTAGTGGGGATTCAGTAAGCTCGGCAGAACCTTAGTATTTAAACCGGTAGCTCCTGTCCGAGAAATCTATGGACTTCAGGCTAGGCCAGCAGCTATTTATGGCGCTGACCTCTGGCGACATAAGAATACACATAGCCTCTTGAGAGTTGAGCAGTCCTTTATGAGGAATTTGGTGGGCCTGCCACAAAGTACACCGCTTACCCCTTTGAGGTTGGATTTGGGACTAGAGTCCATAGAAGAACTGGTAGCCACCCGGCCTCTGCTTTATTGGAGGAGGTTCTGGTCAGTGCCAGAACTGGTATCCTATAGAGCTGAATTTGCGGAGATCGGGGGGCATATAAAAGATAAAAACATTCCTTGGCTGTCTCATATCAACGCCCTTACTAGGCAAATGGGACTGCCCCAACTATGGGAGACCCCAGAGCTCAGCTGTCCGAGTATATCTAGGGCAAAGTTATTAACCCTAGTGAGGGAGAAAAACTTAATTGCACTACATCGATCGACAACCCAGGGTAGGTTGTCTGTCGAGTTTCTTTTAGTAAAATCTGAACCTCGACAGGAGGAATTTCTTGATGTAGTCCAACCCCCTCTTGCAAGGAAATTATATACCCAACTGAGGCACGGCTGCCTACCAATTAGGGCATTTACTGCAAAATGGGCTGAAACAGATAATGAAACTTGCCCAGCATGTAATTATAATCGAGAAGATGTTGCACATGTCATGTTTTTCTGCCCAGCATATGGTACAATAAGAAAATGCTGGCTAATTCCGCTATGCAGAAACTTGGGCTTTAGGCAACATATGCAGGCGTGTAGAGTCTTAATGTACGACACATCACCACCTATTGCTTTTGCTGTCTCCCGCTTCTTACATGGTATGTGGCGCCGTAGGAAAAGCTTTGTTTAGAGTTATTGAAAGTTTATCTGGCATAACCCTTTCTCTTTTTTTCTCTCTATAAGAAAACTATTTTATCAAGACCGTTAACTGATAACTATCTGTATAATTAACTTTTTATCTTCCTTGTGAATTGTGTATATTTATTGTCTTATTTACTGTGCTTTGTCTGTATTTTATCTGCACTTTTATGGTCTTTGACTGAAATAAAGTAATCATGTATGATAAGCAAGAAATGAAGGAGAAGAGACTTAAACTGAAATGTATGCTAGCACAAACTAAGCTGGGCCAAACGGGCTTTCATAATCAATCACATAATGGCAACGTTAGTGGAATGCAAGGTGTTGGTTTTCAAATTGCACAAGGTGGAGTTAGTGCTACCTAGGGTACAGGTCAAAGTGTTCTGGTTGATCTAAATTCTCCTTGTCACTATTGTAACATGCTCAGGATTTGGAAGAACGAATATAGATATTATCCAAATTGAGTGAGCAGTGATGGGCTAATAATGTAAGGGGTAAACCAAACACAATTGCAAAATATTCCAGTTCAAATTCCAGTACAACTAATGCAGATGCCAACACAATTTCAAGTTCCTATGATGCAGGTTCCAAAAGCTCTAATGACCCCACAGAATATGGGTGATCCCAGATTTAATATGAATCAAGTATTGAAAGCTAATTGAAACCCATTCCATAATCTGAACCCATTTCAACAGTTCCCCATATTTTTGAATGAGAGTTTTAATTCTGACAATTCCCTTTGATGGTGCCTGAGGGGGAGGAATATTGCACAGTTGGAGCAGTCTTAGTGGTAATGGCCCACCAAGCGTTATTTCTCATCGACTCAGGAGCTACCTATTCCACTGTTAGAACAGCAGAATTTCCAGACCTGCTCCTCTCGGAAAAGAAGATCCAAGGTGTAGATGTCACAAATAAAGAAATAACAAATCCATTTTCAAAGGAAGTTCGGGTAAAAATAAGTTTTTTTGAGGAAGTTCATCAAATTGTGATATGCAATTCAAGTGCTGTAAATCTGTTGGGAAGGGATCTTTGGTGCACTATTTACTGCACATGAGAGGGTGTTGAATTTCAAATGCATGATGAAGATGTTGAATTTAAAATGGCCTGTCAAGGAACAGCTGTGGTATTGTATCTAGTGAGATTGATAGAAGATCTACCTCTCAATTTACGAGGTACTGTAAAATCAGAAGTATGGGATTTTTTTGAGAAAAGCATTGGACTAATGAAAGGTGTAGAACTGGTCCAAATCAAAATAAACCTAAATGCAGTATTCCCGAGATCACCACTTTATAAACTAGCACCTGAGAGAGTGGCTGGAATTACTCCAGAGATTTAATACATGCTAAAACAAAGGATTTTGAAGGACATTTTTTTTAATTCCTTGCAATTCGCTTAATATGGGTTTACAGAAACCTAATAGAAAATATAGAATTGTACAGGATCTTCAAAACATTAACAGTATAGTTGTCCCATTTTATACCTTGTACCAAATCCAGCAACAGTACTAATTCAGATTCTTTGCGCTGCAGAATAGTTTAGTAATGCCTGTCAGGCCTTTTTCTCTATTCCTTTGCACAAGGACAATCAATTTGTGTTCTCATTTTTACTTAGAGATAGAGTTTTGGCATGATGCTGAGTTCCATAAGGGTATTCACATAGTCCTTCAATCAGTAATCAGATCTTGAAAAAATATTTAGACACTGCACATGCCTTGCAATTCAGTTATGTGCAGTACATTGATGACCTGCTTGTGGCATCAAGTGTGTAAGAAGCTTGTAAACAGAAAACAATTGCTTGTTTTAATCATCTCGTTCAGGATGGGCACAATGTGTCCCCAAGTAAACTACAAAACTGTCAAAAGGAAGTCCCATATTTGGGATAGCTCTTGAGAAAGGTGTCACAGGAAATAAGAGAGCCAATTCTGAAGATCAGGCTACCCAAAAAACTCAGAGAGAGGTTAGTAGGTTCTTGGAAATGGTTGGCTACTGTAGTGAGTGGATATCCAACTCTTCCCTAGTGACCAAGTGAGCCTCTAATGTGACAACATTAACCTGAGCTCAACCTCTTGGTAGCTATGGCCCAGAGCAGAAGCTTAACTCAGAGGGTCAACTAGTGCCAAATTTCGGGGTTAGGGACTAATAGAAATGTGGGGGGGGGTAAGTATTCCAGCAATAGGTAGAGTGCAGCTGCAGGGGTCTAGGAAGAGGTGAAAACACAACAAAGCCTTGTTAACAAGAAAATGGTATTCTAAAGACCTGTGAAGTACCTGGGTGCTGCTGCAATAAGACTGTCACCAGCCCGGGAAGCTGTCTCAGCCCAGGCTGACACGCACAAGGGGGAGGCTAAAGCCCTTTCAGCCCAATGGGCATTGCGCGCCTGCTCAGAGGCAATGTGTAACATATTTCTGCAGTGCTAAAACAGTAACAAAAAGTCGATACACAACATAAGTAAACTCCCAAACCAACTTAGAAAGATAGAGTAAATTTCTTCTAACACATTTTTCACAATAAGTCATTTCACACTAACTGCAACACAAGCTTTTTGTAGTGTGCATAAGCTGACAATTTTTCTATGACCAACAATTGTGCTTCCAGGATTTTTCAGAGTGGGTGACAAACACTAAACAGCAATCAAACCTGCAGCTGTTATCATTGGCTTGTCACCATAACCAACTCAGGCATATTTTACTGAGCTTAAGCTTTCCCACGATGCAACCTGCAGGTATACAGTCATAAAAGTGCAAATGTATGCAAAATTATAGTTGGTAGAGGAACCTACTGTCTCCCTATTAAATGGTTAACAAGGATTTCAACATTGTAAATGTTCAACAAATGTTTTTTTAGAGGTGCTACTGGTAATGAACACCAATTCCCTTCCTTACTAAGGTAATCTGTGTTCCATTTACCAATAGACTCTGTTGGTGGTATTTCAGAGTACTACCAATCCACCCAAAACACTATGGATTTTTACAGCTAGTCATACTGTCTTTTTTATAACTTTTCATAATGAACACTCAGGCCTATAGCACTAACTTATCACCATAATCAACTCAAACGTAATGAACTGAAGAAACACTTTCCACTAGGTAATCATCTGGCATACAGTCATAAAAGTACAAATGTATACAAAAATTGCAGTTAGTAAAGAAAAATACTATCTCTCCTAAATGGCTTAACAAGGATTATTGTAGTATATATTATCTATCCTCAGTATTTGGGATGAATCACCAACACCAATGCCTGTGCCTACTATGTTAATCTGTGAAATTCTATGTAAGAAAATATCAGCCTGCAGGCTTTAGCATAGTACAATAACAGCATAATCCATCCTTTATAGACTTTTGTCTTTAAAACATACATGCTTTTCTCTACAAATTGTTCAGGGTTGCTGACTTTGTAAAAGACAACAGAGAAGATGGCAGACGGAATAGAGGGTGCTCTCTGAGCTCCCTGAGGGCTGGCATTAATATAGCTTTGAACATTCCAGCTCTGCCCTAGCCATCCACCCCTCTAAGCTAAACTGTAACAAATTACATTACCAGCAAAGGCTACAGGATCACCAGCTGTGAGGATCCTGTCAACTACACTCCACTCGGAGGCGATGCAGGTATCCATGATATTGTAAAGGTGTGTCCACTCTCGGAGAACTCCTGGAGGTCTGCTCCCACCTCCACGCATATATATGCTGTTGCTAGCAGTTGATGCTTGAGCGAGGGTTGATACCTGGACCAGATGCTCCTGCTGCCCTCCTCATCTCTTAATGCTGCCACTCGCTGCTGGCTCGCAGATACAGGAGAGAGGATCAAAAGCCCACAAGTCTTCCTTAATCACTACATCTTGAGCTGAGCCGTAGTTTTCCAGATTCCAGTGAATGCCGGTCCCCTCCCCCGCTCAGTTTGTGAGACCACTGCACTGCCCAAAATTTCTCAGGAGAGGGTATATCCCCAGTTGAAATAAGGCATACAAGCTGTCCGGCTGGACCGTGTCAATCCCGCACATAAGATTTGGAGAGAGGCAGGTTACACTAGCACAGGTTAACGTGCCCTTACTGTGCCGCTGCTTGTTAATACTCTCCTCTGTTCACCAACCATATGTCTGCTGCCAGACTGTGGGTCTAATGTTGATGCTCACCTACACGCCTGCTCAACTGACATGACCCTCCACACTGAAGTGTGTGGTGGATTTGGAACACTGCTCTCCCCCTACATGGGTCCTCATTGGGCACCCCAGCTTGATTGGCTCCTGCAACTGCGTGATCTGGGGAGGGCAGATACTGGGATGGCCCTTTCATCCATTTTGGGTCTTGGGTTCTGGAAACACCCACCTAAGATGGCGACCTCCGCTGGTTGAAACTGACAAAGGACTGGGCACCTTCAGTACCACAAAAACTATAGTAGGATTCAACCTGCTTTAGACTCCTGTAGGGGGCGGCCTTCTTGTAATGGTCCACCGCAATCGGAATTCCAGACTTAAAGCTGCCCACCTTTTCCTCCAATTTGTTGCACTATCTACCTCAAGCACTAAAAGAATAAATAATAAAAGAATACTGAACCTGCCCCGCCCAGCTCTCCCCTGACAGGTCAGTCTTACCGTAGTCCATGCTGAAATCCACTGTACTGGAGCCTTACCTAGTGACCAAATCATGTATTACCTACTTAAACCCAGGAGCCACCAAACTCTATACCTCCCACCTCTTCTGGACGACTCCCTGCTTTAAGATCTCCCCATGCATAGTGCTCCAACATCCCTGTAGATGCCCGCCAATCAAGAAACTCAACTTGAAAACTCCCTCCACATGACCCACTTAGCGAGGAAGATGGCAACTAATACATGACAACACCACCAGACCACCCCAGAACCCCCCACCCTTCAACCTCTCAACATCCTGAAACCCTACGCCCCTCATTCCTTCCCCAGCACTTATCCTTCCTAACCATTCAGCAAATGCCACCAAAGGTTTTAAGCACAGATTACTCAAGCTAAACTCCAAAACACTTAAAAACATACCTCTACTACAACTCCTCTAAATGTACTACAAAAACAGATCTCATTTTTTACATCACACACCAGACCAAATGGAGAAATAACATAGCAAACTGCCTTTGAGTCACCAATGCCACCAACATCCCTTACAGCCAAAAATTGCTAATCTCCAGCTCATTCATCTTCAAAGGCAACACCACCATAACATTATAGAGAAATGGCAAAGCCATGGTCCAAGTCAACGACTTCAACCTGTGCCAATTTAAACTCATCTTCCCCAAGTCGCGAAACTCCATTTCTAGTCCCGCCAGTTATCCCACCACTTCCAACCCACCCCCAGAACTCCATGCAAGAAATAACACTCACAAAACCTTTCAGAAACTATTACTCACTACACACCTCAGACGTACACTGCACCCTTGCACCATGCACCCCCTCATTCCCTACTCCTATTCCACACGACCCCACCTCCTCCTTCGAGACACTGCTCCCTATTTCACCCCATCACCCCTCTCAATACATTTACCTAGTACTTCCAAACACGGTAACCCCAACATTCGCCTAACCACCAACCAGAGCACAGGCAAAAAAGCACATGTACTCACACTAAACACTCTCTCCATAATCTTCTCATTTAAAGACATGTGTGTCTCCATTACCCACATTCCAGCCATCCCACTACTGTCCAGCTCTGACCAGCACCTCCAAACTAACCTGCTCCTTAATTCCCCCTCTCTCTCTAACCTGAACCTAGAGTAATTGGCCAAATTGCCCAAATGCCTAAGAAGTGTCGAAAAACAACTTGAGTCTCTCTTACCACTGAACCTTATGCCCAGCATATCATTGATTGAAAGCCTAATCCCCATTCAAAGCCAACTCAGCATATTCACTCAGGGCATAAACAAAATCCTTATGAACACCAAAACCCCCTCTAGCCCCACCCAACACTCACAACTCCCCTCCCACAAAAACATCAGTGAGCCCTCTCAATTACCCAATTCCCAACCGAACAGCTGGCGACCCACCCCTCTCAACAACCAATATCACTACCATGTCATCTGGGGGGCGGGGGCATTTAAGTCTACACCTAGGTCTAAATTTGTACTCGGATATGGTGGATAGCAAAAAGGTGGAGTGAATATACCCGTCAGTAATACACATGTGTACATATACTTTTGTGAACTAGGATCTATCTTGTCATCCAAAATTCTTTACAGTTAAATTACTTTTCACCAGTGACAATGTTTGTATTCAACATCCTCAAATTGTGGAGGTGTTATCTACCCATTGCCATTCTGGAAATGAGCTTCTGCCTGTGATAATGGACTCTGTCTGCCAAAAGCTTCTGAACGTGCATATTAACTTGTATTCTCCTAATCCACCCTATTCAGTGAGCAAATTATTCCTTTGGAAATTGGAATTTTCTAATTAAATTAATTTATTAGCGCATGTTCCACTTTTGCGTCCGTAAACCATGGTCTTTCAGCATGTAAGTGTCTTGAGTGAACAGCTGTGTTTATGAAGCAAACCCCATGTTATCCAAAAATGTTTGTGAAAAGTGGTATGGGCCCCTCCATTATACTATTGTAAATCATTACTACCGTGCCGTCTACTATAAGACCACTCTGTTTCGAAAACAGTTATAATAAGAAACTTAATTAAATTTAAAACAAACAATTTCACAACATTTGTTTGAAAATGTATCTTACCATGAGAAACAAGGTTAAGTGCAGATAAATAATAACCTATTTTCATCTCTCAAACATGGAAGTCCATTTTAAATCTACAATCAACCACAGTTAATTATCGCTTGATTTGGTAGTGCTGCTTCCTAATATTTTTAGAAATATTTGGCTATTCGAATGAAATTCAGTCCTTTACGTACACCTCTGTGTTATTTATGGTATGTACTAAGCAGTCAGAAAATGTGGCTTTCAATGATAAATATTCTTTTGTTATGAAAGGACAGTCGGGAATCTTCCACTTTACCAGAATGTATATCATTCGAAATGATGAAAGACTTATTTCTTCCAGGTTTCCATCTTAGAGCTTTGACAAACTATTTTGTTATGCTGTGCAGTAAACATCTATTACCAGTAAAGGTCACAGGTACTGGGCACATCACAGCTCTTCCTTATTTGTATGTCAAGTAGCGCGTGTGTATTCCTGAAAGACTTCTATGGAAATATTTGGAAAAATAAACGCCACTGAAATATTTTGAAAAAAATGAACGTTGATAGACTCTGTCAAAAGTATTTTATTGATATGTTGACTTAAAAGAAAACAAACCGGAGAACTCGTATCTTGGAAATGAGCCTCGGTGAATAACTCAAATACAAAACTGGAGAAAAAAAGTTTTTTCATCGTTGTACCTAGAAATTCACAAGAATTGAAGTTGCTTATATAAATGTATTGTAACCATGTCATCAGAGCTCACATATAAAGATATTCTGTGTGTTGTAGCTGCACTCGGGTCAGCTGTCAGACGTGGCACAAAGTGTGTCCTTCAGGATTACACGTCACTGGCTCAGAAGTAATGCGATAAATCAATCCCTATTGTTGTTTTCTGAAATATGAGCATGCCTACCTTCAGCGTGTTCCCAGGAGCGTGCCGTGGGCCTTGAGCGGGCACGCAAAGCCGAGGTCTGCTCAGTTCGCTAATGATGCCAGAGGTGTTTGCATTTTAGCTCCTGCACTGTTCCTTTTAAGGACAACATTTGTCAGAGCAGATTATGAAATCCGCAAGCTGCAACTAGCCTCATTTCAAGCACAGAGAGTGAGACATGAAACAGATGTCTGCAGGTTCTGTTCCCATTTGGGCAGACGCGTAAATAACCTCATATTTTTGGAGCAGTAATAGGAAAATAGAAGGTTCATACTAACATTCCGACTGTTTACCCTCACGGAAAGGGGACTTTTCAAAAATCTCTTTCTTCCTTTTATCAGCCAATTAATAGAATATTATAAGCATTCCATGGCCTTTGGTATTATTAGTGTTAAGGTACAAAATTCCTCCTGTCAATAGCTTCGCCTCACAATAATAATAGAGTTATTTCAGGCCACACTCCCTGGAATCAGTTTTAACGCTCTATCCAATGTACGGTGGCACCCATATGTGAAGTGTTCGGAAGGCTCCGAGTAGAGCAATTAAATTAGGCTCTGAAGCAGTGATGTCAATGTATAAGTAAGTACCATTGGTAGACCTCAACATAAACCAACCTGTCACAGGCTAACATCACAAGACGAAATATCACATGACTTTCCACTCTAATGACATCACAGGAAGTGACATCACATTACAGTGTGAACAAGACTAATGCAATTATAAAATATGTCCTTAAAGAAGAAACACTGCTATTTATGTTGCAAACCATAGATAAACCAGCACGGTGAAGGCAAGACGCATCTGTAGCTTCGTATGCTCTGTGCAGCCACATATGTGACATAAAAATGCACACAAATAGCCACAGAGGTCAAAGTACAGCTTTATAAGTATAGTTCTGTATGACCAGAGACAGCATCATGTCTAAGCATCCAATCGTAGGCTCAGGTACATCTTCATATGAGATGGTAACTTTCCAGATTTGCAGTTTTTGTTTTGAATTTACTACTCCGCATTTACAAAACAATGAGGATATATGCAGTTGTAACTAACACATTCTGTATCATCTTTTTGTATTATCAAATGTCACATACGGTAATTCTCTCCAAATCGCTCCAAATCAATGTCCAGTAAGTGACCCCCCTCTCTCTCAATGCCTCCCTTTTCTAAGACTCCTTCCCTTAATACTGACTAGATGTCACTTTTCTCAAAAACCTCAACATTGATGCCTCCTAACTCGGCCTCTTTTTTTCCTTCCAAGACTGGACGCCAGATTTAATAATGTTTCACACAACACCGTGTAGCAACATAATTTACTGTCCTGTATTGCGCAAGGGGTCAAAAGAGCTCAGAGCCATATGTACTAAGATTGGTCTGCTGCTGCTGTCAACCCCTACCACAATGGTTGTCTTGCTTCATGGGCAGCTACCACCGTGATGCAAATGTCAGCGTGAATTGTCTAGCACAGGTTTTATACATGAAGGATTCCTGCTCAATACAAATTCCTATTCCTAGACAAGCTCAGAAGAGTTCAATGCATTCAATGTGTGCTGTCTCTCCAATGGATGCCAGCTGGGCCTCCAACTCTCTTCATTGGAGGCCCATCTCCAAACTACTGGTGCTGGCTGAACTCCTTTCACTAGTCAACAAAACAGAACAAAAGCATGCCTGGTAACCAAAACTAAACAATGTATGGTAATAGTCTATATAAGTGTGCCTAACGTCACAAAACAGCCTAAAGAACCTCACGATTTTCAGAATGAATCTTTCTCATGAGATATAATGTAATATGTTTTTTCATTCATTATAAATATAGTAGTAGTAGTAATAGCTTTATTCGATAAAAACATATCATAAAAGCACTTGTTACATCTTAAAAACAATTTTATCAACAATCATCAAGATAAAACATTTTATAAACAATGCAGCATATTGAGCAGGGGGACTCATTCACTGAATTAGTAGCTTTTTTGCAGTTCTTAAATGCCAGGCCCAGCCTAAAAATTTAGCCATACAGGAGGCAAAGAAGGGTCTAGCATCTGTACGTAATATACGTAGGGCTTCAAGATGAGAACGAGTTCCCAAACTCCTGCAGAGGGGCTTCAACCATCTCCGTCTAGGGGCTGCGTAGACACTACACTCGAACAACTGGTGGGACACAGACTCTACCCTTAAATCACAGAAGGGGCAGTAAGGTACGGTTTGGGCGGGCGGTTTCCAGGTAGAAGTAAACTCGCACAATGGAAGCAGCCCCACCCTAAACTTAATGTACAATGATCTGTCCCATGAGCTCTGGATAATGTCTAAATAGGGTTCCCTATACGGGGTATCTTTGATTAGCAAAAACAGGGCTACGGATTTACAATGATTTGTGCTACAAACCCTCTCGTTGTCTGCCCATGACCAATAGGCCTTCTTTAACAGTTGTTTTGAAGGTGCAGATTTGTTAACCCAAGCCTCTCCTAATCCTAATTTATAAAGCAGCTTTTTGACCTCCCTGAGCCACATGATCTTTTGGGAGCCCGGTAGGGACATAATGTCACTTAAGGCTTCTGCATAACTGCTAAGTTCTTGCACATTCCAGATTCTGGACCATAAGAGAAGCGGGCGTAATTTTGCTTGATCGCATATTGGCCGGGTACCTGCATCTAGACGCAATGGAATTGTTGGTGTACTGTGGGGCAAAATCATAAGGTCTTTGTGGAAGTTGTTCTCAAGATGAGTCAGAGTATCAACTCTATGAGTGCCCCACAGTTCGGCACCGTATAGTGCCGCGCTCACAACCCATGCCCTATAAATATCTAAGGGAGCCCCGATTGGTTTTAGGGATGAAGCGCGCTGTTCCTTGAGCAGTGCACCTGCCACCCTCTTGTGAGTCAGAAACACCTTTTGGTGATGTGCCTTCCAACTCATGGTATCACTGATACGTATACCCAGGTAGTCAAATTCTTTGACTCGATCAAGTGGAACAGAATCTAGGACCGGTGGAAAAACAGATTTTTTGGGCGGGTTAAGGACTAAGAACTTAGTTTTGCCTATGTTTATAGCCAAGCCCCTTGCATCACAGAATGCCTTGAAGCTGGAGAGCAATGATTGGATGCCCATGGGTGATTTCGAAATTAGGAGGGTATCGTCCGCGAACAGGAGCGTTGGAATTTTCCTTCCAGCCAGGGTGGGTGCATCTGATGACTGCTGAAGAAGGTGCTCCACCACTCCGTTAATATAGAGAGAAAACAGAGTGGGGGCAAGCACACACCCTTGGCGGACGCCCCTGTCCACGGGGATACGAGGTGTTTTCTCTCCCTGTGCACCCCATCTAATCTGGGCAAAATTGCTGTCATGGAATTTTACAAGCAAGGACAACAAATAAGGGGGGAGGCCTAGCCCATCGAGGACGTTCCATAGTAGTGTTCGTGGTACCAGGTCGAAGGCCGTCCGCAAGTCAATAAAGACTAAGTACAAACTGCCCCCTCCCAGCACCACCACTTTCCAATAGATCATTAGAAGGCGGAACGTCTGCTCGATTGTGCCTGTTCCTGTTCTGAAGCCTGCTTGGAGATCTGACAGAATCCGATTTTCATCGGCCCACTGAATAATCCTGCCCAGTACCACCTTTCCTGCTACCTTTTGGGATGAATCCAATAAACTAATGGGTCGGTAATTCGCTGGGTCGTCCCTAGAGCATTTTTTAAAAATAGGTACGACTTCAGCGCCCCTCCATGAATCAGGAAAAACCCCACCCAACAATACCTCGTTCAGAAGAGAGGCAATTAGCCTACTCCAAATAGGAGGGTAATTCTTGATTAGGTCTCCTGGAATACCATCGGGACCTGCCGCTTTATTTGGAACTATACACCGAATTGCTCTCTCTACTTCCAGGCTGGTGAATAGACAATCATAACATGGGAGGTCAATTATAGGATTAGACAGTGAACCCAAAGATGGGCAAGCTAGCTGAGACGCACCTGGAGGAGCGGAGTACAATTTCAGAAAGTGGGCAAACCATACATCCCCAGGGATATTGCAAGTTAACTGCTGGTCAATGGGCTTTTCCCTAGCTCTTAGTTTTTTTTCCAATTCCAAAAATTCTTTATTTCGGCCACATGGGCCATAAAAGATGCAATAAAATACAATACATATGTTAAAAACACAATATTTACATGTAAAAATCTACTGGACCCACATGGGGTAGGGAATGCAAGGTAGTACCAGTTCAGGGGGACATTTTCTTCCTTATTATCCATGCTGCCATTAAGAATTTGGAAACAGCAAAGACAATATGGCCCAGAGTGTTAGTTTTCATGACCCTGTAGGCCTGCAAGTATTTCCTGAAGCCCAGGTTCCGACACAACGGTGCTATCCAACGCTTCCTGGGACTCTGATAAGCGTGGCAAACAAACATTATGTGTAGGTGGTCTTCATCCTGGGCTTTACAGCATGGGCAAAGTTTGTCACCCCCTGAGGACCATTTGAAGGTAAATACTTTGGTGGGGAGTGTGCCAAACCTCCATTGGAGGAACAATTTCCTTGCCAAGAGGGGAAAAATAAAATCCATAAAGGGTTCAAAAGCATAAGAATTTTTGGCTTCCATAAAACGTGCCGTCAAGGTGCCGCTATTCTGAGCATTGTCCATGTCAGCGAGGTTTTTATTTTTATACAGCTGTGCAAGAGTTTTACGCGTGATCCTTTGACAGCCCTGGGCTGGGTCATCCCATAAGTCTGGCAAGTTCAAGCTAAACAGTTCTGCCTTGATAAAAGCCAGCCAGGGAATTTTACTGTTAACATTCAGCCTCATTACATGAATGAGGTCTTGTCTGTAGTGATGCAGTTCCTCGGTGGTCCATATCCAATGCCAAAACTTCACGGGTTTCGACAGGAGGTCTTCAGCAATAGAGGGCAGGCCCAAGTCGAGTCTTAAGGGGAGGAGTGGCGTACCTTGCGGGAGAGCAAGTAAGCGTCTCAGGAAACTATTTTCCACACCTCCCAGAACCTTCCCTGCTTTGTGTCCCCACAACTCACTACCATACATGGCTGCTGCCTTCGCTTGGGACCTGTATGTTTCCAGGGCCGGGCTTACAGGCTTAAAGGTGGACTTGTTAGCCACCTTCAGGAGTGCGCCCGATAGCTGGGAAAGTTTCAGCCTGGATCTCGCTATCTGGCAGTCCCATGATAAGTTTTCTTGGAGTGCTACCCCCAAATATATAAAGGTTGAGACCCTCTCAAGACTAACATCCCCCAGTTTAGGATTGGGTCTAGCTTTGGCGGGGGGGTTGAAGATCATGAACTTAGTTTTTTCCGTGTTCACCTCCAGCCCATGTTGGCGACAGAAAAGGCCAAAACCATCCACAATCCTCTGAATCCCCATGGGGGATTTGGAAAGCAGGAGGGTATCGTCAGCAAACATTATTGCCGGGACCCTCCTGCCTGCCAAAAGCGGAGCGTCATTGTCCTTAACAGTGTCAAGATGTTGAATGACACTGTTAATGAAAAGACAGAACAGGGTCGGCGCCAGGACACAGCCCTGTCTGACTCCTCGACGGACCGGGAATTTGCCCGAGAGCTTGCCATCTCTCCCACACCTCACTTGTGCATAGTTGTTCTCATGCAACCTGATGATAATGCTAAGGAGGTGGGGGGGTACTCCTAGCTTTTGCAAAACCTCCCATAATTTCCCTCTTGGGACTAGGTCAAAGGCTGACCTCAGATCCACGAAGACCATGTACAGCCTTCCTCCCTCTAACGTGACCGTCTTCCAATAAAGGAGGAGGAGGCGGAAGATCTGGTCCATGGTCGAAGTGTTCTTTCTGAAGCCAGCCTGGAGGGGGCTCATGATGTCATTGTCCTCCACCCAGTCCAGGAGATGATTAAGGATGAGGCGCGCAAAAAGCTTTTGGGGAACATCTATTAGGCTAATAGGCCTGTAATTGGCGGGGAGCAGGGTGGATCCTTTCTTGTGGATCGGAACAATCTCTGCCCCCAGCCAGGACCCGGGGATTGCCATACCTCCTAGAATGGCATTGAAAAGGATGAGAAGGTATGGGCCCCAAATGTCCGGGTGGTGCCTAAAAAGATCCCCGGGTAACCTGTCCAGACCTGGCGCCTTCCCCAGCGATAAGTGCTCTAGGGCCACCTCCACTTCCCCCAGGGATAGTTCCATGCGAGAGTCGTGGGAGCCTAAGGGCGCCAACAGGGCTGTATCAGGGCAGGAGTTAGTGTCTTGGTAAAGTACCCCAAAGTGGGCCTCCCAAACCACGGGGGCGATGTTGGGTTCGATTGCTTTTTTAAGTTCCCCTATCCCGTTGTTTACAAGGGCCCAGAATTTCCGGGAGTCCCTGACTTTTAGGGCGTCATGTAGGTCCTGCCAATGGTTCCAGTCCCACTCGGTCCTAGCAGCCGCCATCACTGATTTGTAATGCTTCCTAAGGTCACATACCTTGGCCTTATTTGACCCCTCTTTTATTGCAGCAATAAGCTCAGATTTTGCTGCCCTACAGGAGGAGGTGTACCAGGTGGGAACGTGGGTCTTTTTCTTTCGGGTTGGCACTGCCGGGTGAAATACCTCGGCCAAGTCCCTCACTAGGACCTGATGTATGTTGCCCAGTTTCTCATTATATTCTGGGGTACTTGGTTCATTTAGAAGTACGTCCACCTCCATGAACCTGGGGAGTGCCAACTCATATAGCTTGCTGATGGCCGCTTCTGAGCTCACTAGCTTTCCCCACTTAACCCGGCGCCTGTTTGTCGTAAGGAGCAATTCCCCCGTGTCTTCTCCTCCACTTTCTACGGATATGCCCACAGGGGGCAGAGGCCACTGGATGTTTAGACAGAGGGCATTGTGGTCACTATCGGACCTATTTATAACCCTAAAGTCGAGGACTTTTGGCCAGAGCGTAATATCTAGCATGATGTAGTCTAGCCTCGACTCATGGCCCCTTCTATTAAAAGTACACACTGAGGGGGTATCGGAAGGGGTGCGACCATTACAAGCCCTCAGTGCGTAGTTCAGGGTAAGGGACATGAGTTGTATTGCTAGGGGGGACCAGGCTTTGGGGTGGGGGGAGGACGAGGGTGGTAGCTCTTAGTAGGTCCCAAAACCTCTTACCATTCTTCCTATTGCTTCCTATTGCTTGCCTCTACTAGGTCTCCCCAAAAATTAGAATCATAGTCCTGCTTGGCTTCAGATATGGTTTTTTTATATAATTTTCTCGCGGCCCTAATGTTAGCTGTATCTTTAGACTTTAATGTGGCAACAAGTTCCCTCTTAGCTACACGACATTTGGCAGTGTACCACTTATCTGTTTGTTTGGGGAGTTTTTTCGAAGGACCCCTGCGAGTCGGTTGGGGGACAATAAACAAGTCACTCAGTGCCACTATAGTCTCGGTGAATAGGGGTAGAACCATTTTACCAGTGGGACTTGAGGTGTCCATCCGAGGCTGCACTCCTGCCAAAATAGTCCCGGCTTGGGCCATCCTTATTTCGTCTGCTGAGACTTTGGCCCACTTCAGGCGCCTGCTACAGTTTGTGGGGGCTAATTCATGGGAAGATTTCCACTTGTGATCAGATGTACTATGACTTCCAACCTGCCAAGGAGGGGTAATGGTAAGCGAAAGGGGGTTATGATCACTGTCACCCGATACTATAACCTCCATGTCTTGGTGGTATGACCAGAGGTTGTAGTTGAGCATTATAAAGTCGATTCTAGAGGAATGACCTGGTCTGTTGTATGTGTGAGCACCCGTACAGTCGGATTTGGATCGGCCGTTTGTTGATCTCAAATTGTGCTCCATACAAAGAGCATTGATCTCTATTGCGTTTTGTGACCATTTAGGGATCGGGTCAAGGTTCAGAATCGGGATACCTCTCCGGGTGTCCTCCTCAAAGGTGTCCAAAATGTCTTCTCTAGCCAATGGCTCGAAACAGCAATTAAAGTCGCCTGCAAGAAGAACATAGGAGTCAGCACTGCAGGCAGCTAGATTGCGGCTTAAGCCTGTGGAGGGTAGATGAGATACACCGCCTTTAGCACCCCTTAGGTAAATGTTGAATACTTCCATGTTTCTTCCCCCTTTGTGGTTTATTGTTAACCACTGAAGATCTGGTGACTGGGTAGTCCTTTCTTTTACACTGAAGCCTAGTGCAATACTGACCCATATGATAAGGCCGCCAGAAGGGCGGCCTTTAGATCCTTGCTGCTGGACGGCGGGGATGAAGAAGGTAGAAAACCCCACTCTGTGTCTCGGTTCCAGACACCAGGTTTCCTGGAAAAGACAAATGTGATAAGGTTCCAGAAAATCATTCCATTCGGGGATGTCAAAGTTACGACCAAGCCCAGCCGTATTCCAACATAGGATGTTTAGGACAAGATCACCGGAAGGTGGAACCTTGGGACAGACAGTAAGCAAGGGAGAGTCTGTCGTGGCCACAGGGTTAGAAGACCTCGCAGGTAGCTCAGTTTGCTGGTGATTAGAGGTCGCATGGGGGCCAAAACAGGTAGACCCTGATAATTCGGTAGAGGTAGGTAAAGGAGGGGTCATACAGGATAAGTGTGTCCAATCTTCCTTGCCAGAATTTTCTGTTGCATTGGATATAGATGACTCCCCATCAGGCAATGGGCTGGTTAATCGTCCTACTCGGCTTGTTGCAAGTTCAAAAGCAGGACATACGTTGTGACGATGCCCCTGCGATGTCATTATATCCTTTCGGGGTTGTTTGGCCGGTTGCGCAGGGAGTCAATCCACCTCCTCTAAGCTACCAAATCTGTTATAGGTAGAGAGGCCATTCCAGTGTAGGAGGGTTTCCTTATGGCTCCGGGAATTATTCAACCATGGATGGTGTTGGACCAATGTCCAATTATCCACCTGGTTGCGTCTTGGTCGGGGAGGGTAGAAGAAGGACAGTGGTTGAGGTATAACTGCAGAGTCATCATTACCGGGCCAAGAGCAAATGTGGTGCGCCGTGTGTGGGTCCTCGAAGGTCACCACTATGCAATCCCCGGGACTGGATTTCTTCGTTGGACCTACCCAAGGAGTTCTACGAACCATCAGTACGCGACTTCTTCTGCCATTAGGGATTGGTCTATTTACGTTTAACCAATGCATTATTTTGTTTTTCAGCGACCAATGATTCTCAAATTGGCCATTACCGATCATAGGAACACCCGTCAGCACAACCACATAGTCATTGGCCTCTGGGGGGAGGTCAATATAACCCCCTCTAAAGTTATCTTTAGCTGGGGGGCCCTGGCTTTCGCTGGAAATGGGTCTATGGGGCATTTCAGATTTAGAGTGTCCTGGGTGTTGCGTGGAGCCCCGCGGGGGAGCCTTTGGTTTGGCGCGAGCTTGCTCCACCGTGACAGTCCTAGGTTTAGGGACCGGCTTTGTAGTGGGTGATACTGAGGGGGGGTTTCGTTAGTTTGGGATGCGGGAGCTTGTGGCATTGGATCAGCTACTATAATACCCTGATTTTCAAGACTTTTCAACCCAAGAGTGGCCAGAGCAATGATGCTCTTCTCCATTTCAAGCAGATTATTTTCTATCCTTGATAGTCTGAGGTCTAAGGGTGATAGAAGTTTTTTAAGTGTCTCCCAAACCACCTCTATAAATTATTGGTTATTTTTGCCTAGCCCATCTACCTCTGGGTCCTCATCCACTGGGGTATTAATAGGGGGAACAGATGAACCCTTTCTCTGTCCCTCACTAGGTGGTTGTGTGCTAAGAGTACGCTCTGCGCCAGCATTGGTTGTTGTGGCATTAGTCGTTGACAGGTCTTTGGGAACAGCAATTTTTGCTTTTTTGCGAAAATAGGCAGAGCGAGAATGGCGTTTTCTCTTGGGTTGCTTGCCACTAGTATTGATGTTAAACAAATTCGTCTGAGGGGATACAATAGGGACATAGTTGTACACACTGAGTGGTGTGGGTGGGGTTACCTCGTCTTTGTTTTCTAGGGTCGGTTGGAAAGTAGCAGGGATCGGGGAGTGGTGAACATCGACCTGAGTGACTATACAATGAGGGCGGACAGGTCGTTCAGGGGTAACTGAAGTAGCTATGTGGCCTAAAGAAGATTTTTTGGAAAGTGCAATAACTTGGGACACTCTTCTGGCAGCATCTAATTCTAACGAGACCCGGGCTTGGAGTTTAGATATCTCTTCGTCAATGGCTATGTTGGTGCGGGTAATGAAGTCATCCATGGGGCCACTAATTTGTGACCCACCTTTAGAGGTCTTACTACGGGTTACCCTTGTATTCATAGCGCTTGGTGCGCGGGGACGAAGATAGATCTTTGCCTCATGGTTGTTAAAGTGGATTTGAGGAATATCGAGCGAAAGAGGGTGGGCCAGTCTAGTCCTCTCTGTCCTCGAACGGCCTCAAACGGCCCGCTCTTAGCCCGCTCTTCGCCCCGTGCTGCGTCCCGCGCTGCGGGAGTGTGGTGCTATGATATAGTGGGCGTGATGGGCGGGGGGCGGGCCGGCGGGGAGAGCGGACCGGATGGTATGTCCGTGGTCTCGCAGGGACTCCTGGTTGTTGGAGTCCCTGCACACTCGCAGCCCCGCCTAGCCTCTCGCCCTTACCTCCGCCTTAGGTGATCAGGTGCCGGTAGTTACAGGATAACGCACTCCTGTGCGAAGCGGCACCCGCGGAGCGGCACCCGCGGAGCGGCACCCGCGGAGCGGGTGCGTCGAGCTGTGTGGCCGGTTCTGCCCTCGAAGTCCTCAGCGGGTTGTCAGGTATGCCTCTGTATCACGGAAAATGTGTCCCAACTGGTGGTGAGAGGAGACGCCTTTTACTGCCACAGGCGGGCGGGGGGCGGGCCGGCGGGGAGAGCGGACCGGATGGTATGTCCGTGGTCTCGCAGGGACTCCTGGTTGTTGGAGTCCCTGCACACTCGCAGCCCCGCCTAGCCTCTTGCCCTTACCTCCGCCTTAGGTGATCAGGTGCCGAAAGTTACAGGATAACGCACTCCTGTGCGAAGCGGCACCCGCGGAGCGGGTGCGGCGAGCTGTGTGGCCGGTTCTGCCCTCAAAGTCCTCAGCGGGTTGTCAGGTATGCCTCTGTATCACGGAAAATGTGTCCCAACTGGTGGTGAGAGGAGACGCCTTTTACTGCCACAGGCGGGCGGGGGGCGGGCCGGCGGGGAGAGCGGACCGGATGGTATGTCCGTGGTCTCGCAGGGACTCCTGGTTGTTGGAGTCCCTGCACACTCGCAGCCCCGCCTAGCCTCTCGCCCTTACCTCCGCCTTAGGTGATCAAGTGCCGGTAGTTACAGGATAACACACTCCTGTGCGAAGCGGCACCCGCGGAGCGGGTGCGGCGAGCTGTGTGGCCGGTTCTGCCCTCGAAGTCCTCAGCGGGTTGTCAGGTATGCCTCTGTATCACGGAAAATGTGTCCCAACTGGTGGTGAGAGGAGACGCCTTTTACTGCCACAGGCGGGCGGGGGGCGGGCCGGCGGGGAGAGCGGACCGGATGGTATGTCCGTGGTCTCGCAGGGACTCCTGGTTGTTGGAGTCCCTGCACACTCGCAGCCCCGCCTAGCCTCTCGCCCTTACCTCCGCCTTAGGTGATCAGGTGCCGGTAGTTACAGGATAACGCACTCCTGTGCGGCGAGCTGTGTGGCCGGTTCTGCCCTCGATTCTGCCCTCGAAGTCCTCAGCGGGTTGTCAGGTATGCCTCTGTATCACGGAAAATGTGTCATTATAAATATAACTTCCCATTAGGACAAAATAAAAAGATGGATTTTAGTATGCCTGGACTCAGAATGTAAAAAGGCAACTTTTAGTAAAGAAGATTATTATATTGTGTGTTTTAAAATACCACTTTTAGAAAGTGGGTATTTTATAACTTAGGCACCCTGTGTGCCTCTGCTGGTTTGTGGATTGACTGCCTGCCTTTCCAGGATGAGTCAGGGCTGGGCTGAATAGACCCAGTCTGCACTTCGAGTAAGGGGAGGAGATTTCTTTCACACCTGAATGGGTCTGGTCTGCCTTGGACAATGCTGTCTCCACCTCCTGCTGGGCAGCTGCACTGGAGAGGACAGAACTGGTTTTGGCTTGGCAAAGAGCTTTTCTGCTACCAGAGAACAAAGGGATTTGTGCTATCAAAAGTGGGGCCCAGACCCCAGAATTTTAGATTACTGCTGAAGTGCGGAACCTGTCAGGAAGAAGAACAAGACTGCTGGAGGAGGAGTACTGCCCCTGTGATGTGAGCTGTTGGGGTTGGCATGCAGTGGTTGCTTCTGTCTTGGGAAGGCAAAGGACTGGACTGTGCTTTCATCATCCTGCTGATAGAGTTTTCTCAATGAGCTTAAAGTAGAGCTATCCTCCTGTTGGAAGACTCAGGGATAAAAAAAGACTTCAAAGATCACTTCTGGGAATAAAGAGGACCCTTTGCAAGGAGAAGAGCTGGATGAACTGAGGAGGAGTACTGCCTTTGCTCTTTGCTGTCTGGGGTTGGCCTGCAGTGGCTGTTTCTGCCAAAGAAAGGACAAGGACTTTGCTGTGTGCTATGTCCCCCTGCTTGAGGAAGTTCTCCAACGACATGAAATAGAGCTTGCCTCCTGTTAAGAAGTCTCAGGGACGTAAAAGACTTCCTGAAGCTCTGCTGGTGCTGCTGGACTCTGCCATCTGTGAGTCCTACCCTTGCCTGAGATGCCTCCTTCAGTCAAAATGCCTCGGTTATGGGTTATGCAGCGGATCTCTGCAAGAACTGGCGCAAAGCATTGAAAAACCGCGCAAAGCCTCCAGGAACCGATGTAGTGTAGTTCCTAGGAATCCCGAGTACCTGTGTGTTTTGGATGAAATAAACTGAGGGCTTGGTGTCCCAATCGCTTTTGGACACCACCATAGGATATGTCAACTGTTAGACTAGTTAGCTCTACAGTGCCACTACAACCTCCCTGTGATCTACAGTGGTGTAGGTAGTTTTTGGCAAACACTGAACATGACAAGTCCTATTCCTCAGGGATCGTGGAGAACAGTTCAGTACTTTTTGCTCAGTCACTCATGCCTACTTATTCTCAGAAAGTACAGGAGGGCAATCAGGACATTTTCAATAATTATTTAGTGGTCTAGCGTCAGTCTTGTGTAAAACATATTTGCTGCGACAATCAGGAAAAAGGAGCATGCGAAAAAAATCACAAGAGCTAATATTGTAAATAGTATATACATTTCTACGATAATGCTAAAAAGATGAACATATACAGTTCAGATTAAGTAGTAGCATTTGTATAATCCTATGTGTGCCCTAAGTAATTTTTCCTAAATGTACCTAGCCTAGATCTGTTTTTGAAGCATGTTTATGCATGTATGCATGTATCTAGCCAAGAATCCCCTAGGGATGAACCAGCCCCCTCACCTGATGGTTGAGAATAAAGGACCCCATCTCTGTTTCGAGGATTACACCCTGCAAGGAATGTCAGACTGCTGTGTGTCTAAGATTCAGAATGCAGGACCCAGTGTCAGCTTGGAAGTAATTCTCACCTAATTTGCAGGGGGAATAAAGGTCTTATATACTAGAGAGGCCACTCCAGGGTTTCTAGAATCAATATGTTTTTTAAACAATCATGAATGCTTTGAAAACAATCATCAATGTTTTGAAAACAATCATAAATGTTTTTCCAAACAAATGTGATCATGGACAGCTGGCTGTTGGTCAAGGATGAAAAAAAGCAGTGACCTTTATACAGAGTAATTATGCTGTGCCTAAGGACATGTTTATGTACGTCAGGTACAAGGATAGAATTCTTAGATCCTGTTGTCGAAGAGACAAGAACAAGCTACTAGGTAAAAGGCCACCTGTTTCAGAACCGTTATTGTTGTGTGGATGGGACAATGTAATGTAAAAAGGGGTATACATGACAGGACTAGCCTACAGGACATGTCACAGAAGCCGGGCAACGAGAAGCTGTATTGAGTTCCTCCGGACAACACAAAGCCTCGCCGCACAGCCCCCAGCACCAATGCAGAAGACGCAAAGCCTTGCAAAGCGACGCCTCATCTCCGATGTGCAGCACATCGCACTTGAATGCCAAGTCTAAAAGAAGACCGGGGCAGCAGTAAGAAACAGGCGCAACATGTCCCCTTCAGTAACTAACTGACGCATCACCTCTCCTGCGTGGCAGTAAGGAACCGAAGCATTGTGGAAATTTAAAATAATTGGCGTTAGCATGAGCTGAAGCCATCTTTTTTGTGGCATCCATTTTGTCAGCTATTTAATTTTTCTGTCTTCACTGCTACTTGCCTTTCAAATCTGCTTGTGTCATCAGCTTTAGTAACTCCTTCAGTACTGATCTAGAGCAATGTATGAGCTCAGAAAGGACTGTAGTTGCTAGAATGTACCAGTTTGCGAATGTAACTCTCTACCATTCTCTACTGGTGTAAGCAGTTATGTTTCCCCTCCCTCTCTGCTGACTAAGTTACATCCATCTGCCCATGTTTGTCGGTAGCTATTCCTGTGAATGCTTGTACCTTCTATTTGAGTTTA
The DNA here is from genome assembly GCF_964263255.1 of Lissotriton vulgaris. Taxonomy (NCBI): domain Eukaryota; kingdom Metazoa; phylum Chordata; class Amphibia; order Caudata; family Salamandridae; genus Lissotriton; species Lissotriton vulgaris. Next base: position 508,269,107 of record NC_141694.1, read on the forward strand.
CATGCTTACTCTGCAACAAACTCAGTATTCAAGGACCATGGTCTGTGCATTCAAGCCACTACCTCCTGGAACACTTAAGGGTGTTGTATGGTCATGGTCTCACTCATGAGTGAATTAACTTGTTATTTTGAACTTTATCTTAAGTATCAATCTCTATTTTGTTGGTCTAAGGACCTGTGTACAAAGTGAAGTGTGAGGCAAAGAGAGAGAGTTCTCCCAGTTGATTTTAGGTCCAGAGGGGGGAGACAGAGACAAGCACATCAAAAGAAATACCTCTAAAAGGACCTATATTGCTTTTACAAGGAGTAAATCCTCACAATATTCACAAATAGGGGGGTGCCAAAGAGGAAAGCTAAAACTTCAAAGTATTATCAAAACATATTTTTATTTGTTTTTTCAGATATTTTGGTTTGAAAATATTTATACATCTGTACATTTCATTTTGTCATATAACATCCTGGAAAAAAATTCATCAACATTCATAATACAATTTATATAATTGGATAAAGTGCAAGTTAAGACAATAAGAAAAAAGAGAACATGCCCCTAACAATCTATTATAATCCTGACATACATGCATACATTCTTACACACCAATCATACCATTACAATTATTAAAGAATGACCTAACAACATAGATACAAAGACTAAGCACAATGAAACAGAAAAACCCAAAGGTGTACTTGGTAGATTACAATAGGAACCTAGATGTAATGGTTCTGCCAGTTAGACATTGGTCTGTATGGAATTGACCAATCTATATCCAAATTGTGGATGTGGGGCCGGTGTGCCCCTAAAAGGCACATTTCCTCAGTTTGCCCCCCGACTCGTGGGGCTCATAGGAGACGTGGCCGCCCGAAGGAGTGGTCTTGATGGAAGAGTGAAATCTTGCTGAGGAGACGTCTTGCATGAGGAGACCCTTGTCTTTGCAGAACGAAGGGTTTTTCCAGTTTTCTCGATATTGACCCTTCAGGTGGTGGCCAGTCCCAACTGAGATTTTCTTTGGTGCCCATTTTTGCAGTGACCATTAGGTCGACCAAGAGATTGGCAGTTGGAGACTTTTGTTTGGTAAGGTCGATGAAGTGTCACTCTTGATTTTGAATTTGCTTGGCCAAATTCTGGTTTTGTTTGTTTTTTACCTATTGTAATAGTTAAAGGCAGGTAATGTTAAGATTTTTCTCTACTTTGATATAGCTGGGATAAGTAATATTTTACTATAATTTGGCAGCATGCCTACTCCTAGCGCACTTCATAGGTTGTGTTTCTGCCTTGGAGTTACCAAAATGGATTTAGAAAGAAGTCAGCCGGCTCCCCCAGAGGGGACACCTATTAGGCATAAGTACATTAAATACAGTATTTCTTCTATAATGTATAGTACACTGTGGAAAAAATATACGAAAAGGGATCCTGATTTACCATGGCCTGTGAATGGGTCATTTGACTTTAAAAAGATTCAATATTTAGAGCAGAATTTATTTAAGAAGAAAACTCAACAAGATATGTTTGCTTGTGTATGAATGTGGGAGAAAGAAGTGCATGAGAGAGTGAGGAAAGTAGAAGTTATAGCAGAAAATGAACAGCAAAAACGATATATAAAAAAGTGTTAGAATTAAAAAATAAGGAAATAAAAGAAAAAGAGGAAAGGGAGCATCGTTTAGAGGTAACTGACCAGTACCCTATTAGGCGCCCCATTTATCCGATACTTAATAAACCTCAAGGTGATTCCATCTTGTTAGATAAACCTCCACCCACATATACCTTCCTTAGTGCCCCTGAGAATGAGGTTTCTGACAAGGAGCATTTTGTTCTCAGATGAAAAAGATATAGTTAAGCAAGATGGGCGCCTGACTCGTTCTACTTTAACTACTGAATACAAGGCCACTCTTAGATCCACTGCTCATAAAGCAGCTCATGGGAATGCCTCCACTCCAGAACTTATAGCAATGGCTCAGCAATGGATAGATTTAGAGCAATTATATTTTGTAGAGACATTTATTTGGGAAGTAATACTCAGTTTTAGAAAACATTCTGGTGATTTATGGCCAGCTGATATAAATTCTGATTATAAACAATTAAGTGATGGCACCTTTCTTCCTTCACAGGTGACTGATTTAATTAGGCAAGTGGTTAAAATGCGAACGGACGCATATCATCTGCGAGAGGAGCTGCAGGGAAAGATAAAGACACTAGGGATACTGTAGTTACTGTGAAACCAATGCGTGAAGCTGCGCCTCTGTATGTTCCTCCGAAGGGTACAGGAACAAGTGAGGATTAAACCTCAGATAATGCAAAGGGATATTTTATTTATAATTGGGTTTATTCCCCTTGGAGTCGAGCAGATGTTATGGCTCTTGAAGCTGCTTTGCCTGACCCACGGAAGAATCGGCCGCTTTTTATGAAGAAGTGGAATGAGCTATTAGTTCCTGCACTATGACCCTGCCAGATATCGATATGTTTTTTGGACTTATTTTGCCCCCTGATTTGTGGAGAACAATTCGGAAGGTAGACGATATTGCAGCTATTGGAATTACTTGGATGCATTTAGAGGAAATAGATGTGGTTAGAGAACCTGTGCAGAAACCACAACAGGTGATATTAGATCTTCCCAAAGTGAGTGTAACTAAGTTAAAAACTCTTATACCCACTTACAAAATAGATTGGACAACATTAGCGTCCTGTAAACAGAAAGTGGATGAGCCAGTTTCTGATTTCTTTACATGATTTGAAGAGACAATCCATGACTTTAGTGGGCAGTCATTGACAGATGACACAGGTAAGCATCTGTTTGTCAACAAATCTGGCGCTAACATGTTGCCAGAAATAGCTAGCAAGAGTTTGTGGACTACATCTTCGTCAGTCTCCCTTTTGACTGTGGCCCAGTATTATGAGTGTCAGGAATTAGAAGCAAAAGGCAAGGAGGATAAAAAGGTTAAGGATTTAAAAACAAAAGTTATGTTGGCTCAAGTCTATGGTCCACCATTCAGAGGTATGTTATGTTATGTTATGTTATGCGTTTTTATTAGGCACACAGATGCTCCAGCAAAGGAGCGTCCTGGCGCCCGACAAGGCAGCTGCACAACACAACGAAACAATAAGTCAGACAAATTTAAACTAAGGGAATAAAAAGGTTTTCACCGCACGGCGAAAGGAGAGCAGGTCCCTAAGGGCACGGATCGCCGGGGGAAGGGAGTTCCAAAGAACCGCTGCACGAACTTGAAAGGAGCGCCCGCCGGCCCTGCTCCGTTTGACGCGCGGGACAACAGCCAGTTCTAAATCAGCAGATCTTAAAGCTCGGGCTGGAATGTAGTGGGCCAGGAGTGTAGCGAGAATCATAGCTGGGGAGCTGGGGAGGTAGTGGTAGAGGTGGACGTGCAGCATATACCCATGGTGTACCCCCTTTCTCCTGAGCAACTTTGTCTTCTGATCAGTGTGCTTATTGTAAAGAGATTGGACATTGGTGTTCTGAGTGCCCCCTTTTGCAATGTCAGCAGTATCAACAGGATAGAGGAAGCATGAGAGGACGCAAAGGGAATTCAGGACAAAGGGGTGGAATAGGAAATCGTACCAGATTTGAGGCAGCTGAACACAACCTGAATTATGCTAATACCTTCAATAGACGAAATCAATATCAAATGTCTGATTATTCGACTGATGGTCTTGGGGATCCTTATTATGCATAGGAATACCTAAGCTGGGGTAAGCAACCGGTTGAGGTGCCAGTAGATCAGAAAGGTCCTTATATCGATGCAAATGTCTTGGGCTCTACTGATCAGTTTCTGGTTGATATAGGAGCTACTCGTAGTGCTCCGTCTGAAAAATGTGTTCCTAGGCCTTTCCTGTCTGGTGCAATGATAACATCAATAGGATTCGATGGGACACCTACACTTAGCCCACTGTCACAGGCACTTGCATTTAGTCTTGATAAATGCACTGCATCATGTCCATTTTTGCTTTCCCCTAACATGCCCGATAACGTTGTGGGTATCGATATGCTTAAAGTTTCCATGCTACAATACGTTGTTCTCCAGAAGGTGTGCATTTTATTTTAAATGATAACTATGCAATGGTTGAGAGGTCTTGTCTCATAAAAGAGGATGTTGCTCTGGCAGCGTTACCTAGTACTTTGTGGGCTACATCAGATACTGATGTGGGACAAATGGTTATTCCAACAGTACATATTCACGTGAAGAAAGTTGCTTTTTTGCCTCGACTGCCCCAATATGAAATGAAATAAAACGAAATGAAAATAAATTTATAACGCGCAGAACTCAGCCCAATGGGCATCAAGGCGCCTAACATAATATATTGCATAACCATACACTGATTAATAATAGGCTTTCCCAAAATACCAGGTCTTGAGAGCTCTCTTAAAGAGGGGCAGGGATGAAAGAGCCTTGAGCTCGCAGGGGAGAGCATTCCATAGTCGGGGGGCCACTGATGCAAAAGCTCTACCTCCCCATCTTGTTTTTTTAGTACGGGGGATAACAAGGAGATTCAGTTGAGATGATCTGAGACATCTGCTGGGTATATAATTAGAAAGCAGAGATCCCAGTCAGTCGGCCGGTCCTGCTGTAAGGGCCTTATGGACTAGGCAAGTAATTTTAAAAGAAATGCGTTGCTCAATGGGTAACCAATGAAGATTCTTCCTGGCTAACGTGGCGGAGGCGGAGCAAGGGAGGTCCAGAACAAATCTTGCGCTGCATTCTGTGTTACTTGCAGGCGATGTACCAGTCCCTTGTTAATCTCAGTGTATAGCGCATTGCAATAATCTAAGCGAGATCCAACCAATGCTACCACTGTTTGTTTTCTTGCCTGCGGGGATAAGTAGTGAGCTATTCTGCAAAGGATTTAGAAGAATATAAAATATCTCGGGAAGGCGAAGCAGCATTAGTACATATTGTTCAGGCTTTGAGAAGAGTGGGGGTTGTGGAAGAAGTCCCTTATAACATTTGTAGTAGACCTATTTTTCCTATTTTGAAAAAAGACACTGACACTAAAATTTATAGATTCATCGTTGACTTACGAGACGTCAACAAAATTGTAGTGCTCCTATATCCAGTAGTTTCTTACATCACAACACTTCTTATTATGGTTCCGCCCACTGCAACTACATTTAGTATCATTGATTTGAAAAATGAATTTTTCTCAATACCTATTCATCCTGACAGCCGCTATTTGATCAGCTTTACTTTGAATGATCGATCCTTCAGATTCTGTAGAGCTCCACAAGGGTATACAGAGAGTCCTAGCATTTATAGCCAGGCATTGAAAAGACAGCTTGATTCCTTTCCAGTACCAAAAGGGGTGGCTCTTATTCAATATGTCGATGACATCTTGTTGGCTGCCGATACCCCTGAACAGTGTGAAGAAGGTACACTGTCATTGCTCTCATTCCTTGCTTCTCATCATTGTACAGTCTCTCGGAAGAAATTGCAAGATTGTATGCAGCAGGTTACCTATTTAGGTCAACTTCCTTAAGGAGAGACGTGCGCTCACACCAGACCGCATTCAAACTATCTTGGACACTCCTGTTCCCTGGATGTTTGTGCACTGATAGGCCTTACTTTTTTCTGTAGGCACTGGATCCCTAGTTGTTCTCACATTATTAATACCTTGTTGGACCTTTTGACTAAAGACACTGATGCCTCTTGCATGGACCACTGAATGCCAGAATGCTTTTCAACAGTTTTATTATGCACTTTGTTCTGTACCAGTATTAGGAACTCCAGACTAAACTAAGGCCTTTACGTTCTATGTACACAAGAGGGACGGTTGTGCTCTCTCAGTTTTAGTACAGACACACAGTGATAAGCAGCTTAGTTGTGTATATTTTTCAGCTGTCCTTGATCCAGTTGACCTGTTGTTTTCGAGTGGTGGAAGCCACAGCTGTGTCCATACGTCAAATTGAGTGAATAGTCTTGTCACATAGATTGCTTGTGCTAGTACCCCATCCAGTTGATGCTCTGTTAAATCAAACGAAAATACAATATTTGACTGGTGCCCGTTTGACAGGATATGAATTGACACTTTTGGTCCATCATGTCACACTGAAAAGATGTTTGACTCTAAATCCTGCGACATTATTGCCATTTACAGCTACTCAGTCTCCGTCACCAGAGCTACATGACTGTATATCCCTTACTGAAGAACAAACATAGGGTCGTGTTGACCTTCAAGATATAACTCTTTCTAACGTTGATGGGGAACTGTGGGTTGATGGGTCTTGCCTGAAATTGCCTGATTGCACGACATCTGCTGCTTATGCAATTACAATACTTCAGACAGCAGTTGAGACAGCTCGCATCCCACAGAAGTCGGCTCAAGCAGCCGAGGTGATAGCACTGACGAGAGCATCTGAGCTTAGTACAGATCTCTGCTCAAATTGCTTATTGGCATTTTGACCGTCCTCGGCTACAAGTGTTACCGCGAGTCTCAGCGGGACTTCCGATGCCGAGGCAGTCATCTTGGGAGATTGAGAAAGACAGAATGGTTTTTAGATGTCAATTTAGCACTGGGCGCACGGCCTGAATTAAAAGCACTAACAAAAAAGAATTCTGTGGTGCAACTGGGTGAGTGAAAAACCAAATAACCACTCAAAGGTAAGGCCAACAAAACTGGCTAAACCAAACAATAAACATAGAAGTACCCTATGCACACACACAATATTACTGTACACGTAGGTGGTAGTACATAAACATTCAAATCACAATATTTGCATAGAAACAGTAATTATTGTAACATTTGGAAAAATAAGAAGGTGACGTGTACAGCAATATTGTGTGTGTGCATAGGGTACTTCTATGGCCATCTTGGGAGAGTTAAGGGTTAGCGGGCCAGGCTTCATGCCCCATAACCTACTTAAATCATCCCTGTAGCGACCGCGCATTGAGAAGTCCTCCTGAGGCACAGCGGGGAGACACAAACGTGGGACCACAATAGTGAATACTGTTTTTTAAACTGCTTCTGGTTTTTAAAGGTGTCACATTGTTTTTAAATATACATGCACTGAAATCTCTGCTTAAATTGCTTATTTGCGCTTTGACCGTCCTCGGCTAGAAGTCTTACCGCGAGTCTCAGCGGGACTTCCGACGCCAAGGCAGCCATCTTGGAAGAGTTAAGGGTTAGCGGGCCAGACTTCATGCCCCATAACCTACTTAAATCTGCCCTGCAGCGACCGCGCAGCAGACGCACGCAGCGGGCGAGCCAAAGGCGCGCCTAAGGCAAGCCTGTCTGCGCCCGTCCGCGCCCAGGCCATGCTCAGTGCTCCCCCTCCTGAACCAAATATGGTTGATATAACTCCTAAGTTAAAATACTCTGGAGATGAATTGATGAAGTTAAACTTCACCCCAAACAACCTGTCAAAGCCCAGCTCACCTGAGTTTCTGTTCAGCTCTGATGGAGGTTGAAGACAGTCTGACCCCACCCTGAAACTGCTTGTTCCAGCACACTAGTTTTAAAACAGTGCACTAAGAACCAGAATATCAAGGGAAGGGGGGAAGTGGATAAAATAAAAAAAGAGAGACAACACCGTTCTTGTGTTTTCACTGTAGAAGAGCTGCTAAAATCTGCAGCCCTCTCTGAATTCTGTAGAAACTGGTGCCTAATGAAACATAAACAAAGAACAGATAAGTGCAACCTATCCCTAAATGTGTTCCTGACTAAACCTTAATCTTATTAGAAATTCTCTTCTAAAAGTACCTCTTGGATCCTGGTCTCAAGCTTCCAGGTTTGGAATGTGTTACTGTTCTGGGATAAGCTTTCTATTACTGTAAAACTTCTGTAAAATCAAACGAATATCATTATCAGAATTACCAACGTCTAACATTCACCTTAATATAACTAAAGCCTAAATTCTTAATAGCAAACTCACTTTTCACACATTTCGAGACTTTTTATAAAACAAATACTGTACTTTTACATCAAAATACAGCAGGTAATTTGTGCAAGTCCTTGATTTACTGTTTGCCTTGCTGTCAATGGTTTCCTCTGTTCAATTCTTAAATAAGTTCCATGTAAAACAATGTTTATTTTACAAAGTTCTACAAAGTATTCTTTTAACAAAGGGTTTGAAGCACAAAGTTTGTGGGAGATATCTTGTTCCAAATTGTCTTTACATGAATCCAGAAATCGCCGATAAAGTTCTTTCCGGTAATAAAAGGTTTTGCACTTACTTGTTGCTGAAAAGGGATACTGATCAGTCTAACCTTGACCTCTTTCTCTTTTGCAGGTCGATTGCAATGGACAGAAGAGGGGCTGAGGCAAGAAGCAGCCGGAAACCAGAAGAAGGAAGAGACAGAAGCCACGCCAGTCGAAGTCAATGAAGGTCTGGAGAGAGCAGGAGTGCCAGCACCGAAGGATCTGTTCTCAGGTAAGTGGAAGGTAGACAAGCACAAGCACTGAGTGAGGCTCAGGGGCTGCCTTTTATAGACAGGGCTGGGTGTTTTTTGAAGAGCTGGGTGTGGTTCGAAGAACTGGGTGTGGTTCTCACAAGCAGGTGTGCAGAGCTTCAGTTATATGCTAATGAGTTGAAGTAACACATGGCCTAGGGAGGAGTGTTCTAAATAAGCCTTGGTAAAAGCAAGGTCCAATGTTTTCTAAATAAGCCTTGGTAAAAGCAAGGTCCAATGTGCAAACAAGACAGCAATGTCAAAACTTGTGAATACATTGAGCAACATACACAGAAGTCTTAGGGAGGGGCTGAGATAACAAGAAAGGCTTTCAGTAGTATGTTTAAAGAGAGCTATTACAGAGACCACTAGTGCAATGAGAGGGGACATGCTCTTTGCTGTGCACAAACCCTAGCACAACCATAGATGCTCCATCATCTGCCCAGATACCATACGCCCAATGAGTTCAGTATGTTGTGAAGGGTGTAAAGTCACTATACCTAATTTTTTCAATACATCTATTCAAGATAGATGCCCTACTCAATTGTCCACTTCTCGGGAAGCACTTAAAAGTCCCTGGAACTTTGCTCTGTTTAATGCTAGGTCTCTAGTGAAACATAGCATAGAAATTGCCTCCCTTATTACGGAGGAGAGGAAACATGTGGCGTTTATTACAGAGACTTGGACTGACTTGGCATCCGGACCTGATCTAGTCAAAGCTACCCCCCCCCCTGACTACTTCAGTTATACTCTCAATAGACAACATAAAAGTGGGGGAGGCCTTGCCATCATCTATCACTACTCGATTATGGCATCCTTCTATCCTGGTATGATAAAGGATTGTGAAGCTCTTGAATTTTTCCTCAAACTATCCCAGCACTATACTTTTAGAGGTACCCTCCTTTACAGAGCACGAGGCTCAAGAGGCCCTGTCCCTACTCTCCTTAGTAGTATAATAGAAAGGGGTATATGCTCAGAGTCCTATTCCATTCTGGGCGATTTTAACTATCATCTGGAATTACCTTTTGACCCTGATACCCTGAATTACTGGACACCATGAGAGGTTGGAATTTGGAACAATTGGTTCAAGGGGCCACGCATCAGGCTGGTCACACCCTTGATGGGATTTTCTCTAACAATCCACATATTTCAGGAATTAAAATGGTGCCTTTAGTATGGTCTGACCATTCAGCTATTCTCTTTGAACTATGGACTCCTGATCGAAAAATAAGGAAGCTAGAGGTAAGATACACCAAAAATAGAGCTTGGAAAAAGATAAAAGAGAAGGATCTTGTCCAAACTCTAACAGAATCTACCACCCCCATTCCTAACAATCTGGACGAGGCCACTAGGATTTACTCTACATGGCTAGAATCCGCAGGAAAGAAGCTAGCCCCCCAAAAAAATCATAGTCATATTAGACAACACCACTCCGCACCATGGTACTCGAAGGAGTTAAAAAAACAAAAGTTAGCCTGCAAACGCCTTGAGAGGACTTGGAGGGGAAGCTATAATGAAAATGATATAAAGGAGTATAAAACAGGATTATCAAACTATAATCTACTCCCTAAGAGTTAGAAACAAGAATTTTTTGGCAATAAAATTGCTGCCGCGAAAAATTCAGTGAAAGAACTCTTCAACATTGTGAAATCCCTGGCCAAACCCCAGACGCCGCCAATATTGGCTAGTCAGGAGCTATGTAACAAGATTGCTCGTGGCCTGTTCGACAAAGTCAACAACATCTTTCAAACTTTTTCATCATCTGACCAGAGTACTAGTCCAAATGATAATTGGCAGGCAATTAATCCCGCTATGCCTACTGTCAACGTCTTCTCAACACTAGAAGTAGATGATAACCTTAAACTTCTGACCAAGGTCAAGTCAGGCTCCCCATCCAATCCATGCCCTCACTCTATTGTTAAAATGGCAGCTGGACCCATTGCTTTACAGCTTACCAACATATTCAACAAAATCTATCAGGAGGGATATTTTCCTAAGGAATGGAAACACGCATCTATCCTACCCCTCTTAGAAAAGACTAATCTGGACACCAATGACCCAAACAGTTTTAGACCGATTTCTAGGCTACTCCTCCCTGCAAAACTCATAGAAAGTAACATGAACTCCCAGCTTTACAGGTTCCTGCATGATACTCAGGCTCTTGACCCAACCCAATATGGTTTTACAGAGGCCCACAGTACAGAGAATTGGCTTGGTAGTTTGGTTTGCCCTGTTCCCATGATGCACTGGGACAGGGACAGACTAATTTGCATGTAGCCAGGTTCTGAGCTGGGATGGTGCAGTGAGCTAAAAAACGGTGATGGAACAAGCCCTGATCTGTTGACTGGGTAGGAGTATTCTGCTTAATTCAGAAACTCTGTCCATCACCACCCCCTTTTCTGAATCGTTTTGTCCACCATAAGCGTGGAAGGGTATACTCAGATGTGAGTCCCTTGCTCATTGCACCATCAGGATTCAAGCAAGCCGGGCCGATGACGGCTGTAATGCCAGAAACCGGTCCCCGGAAGGTTGTTTCCTTCCCAGTGAAAGAATTGGCTTGGTAGTTTGGTTTGCCCTGTTCCCGTGATGCACTGGGACAGGGACAGACTAATTTGCATGTAGCCAGGTTCTGAGCTGGGATGGTGCAGTGAGCTAAAAAACGGTGATGGAACAAGCCCTGATCTGTTGACTGGGTAGGAGTATTCTGCTTAATTCAGAAACTCTGTCCATCACCACCCCCTTTTCTGAATCGTTTTGTCCACCATAAGCGTGGAAGGGTATACTCAGATGTGAGTCCCTTGCTCATTGCACCATCAGGATTCAAGCAAGCCGGGCCGATGACGGCTGTAATGCCAGAAACCGGTCCCCGGAAGCTTGTTTCCTTCCCAGTGAAAGAATTGGCTTGGTAGTTTGGTTCGCCCTGTTCCCATGATGCACTGGGACAGGGACAGACTAATTTGCATGTAGCCAGGTTCTGTGCTGGGATGGTTCAGTGAGCTAAAAAACGGTGATGGAACAAGCCCTGATCTGTTGACTGGGTAGGAGTATTCTGCTTAATTCAGAAACTCTGTCCATCACCACCCCCTTTTCTGAATCGTTTTGTCCACCATAAGCGTGGAAGGGCATACTCAGATGTGAGTCCCTTGCTCATTGCACCATCAGGATTCAAGCAAGCCGGGCCGATGATGGCTGGAATGCCGGAAACCGGTCCCCAGAAGCTTATTTTCTTCCCAGTGAAAGAATTGGCTTGGTAGTTTGGTTTGCCCTGTTCCCTTGATGCACTGGTACATGGACAGACTAATTTGCATGTAGCCAGGTTCTGAGTGGGATGGTGCAGTGATCTAAAAAACGGGGATGGAACAAGCCCTGATCTGTTGACTGGGTAGGAGTATTCTGCTTAATTCAGAAACTCTGTCCATCACCACCCCCTTTTCTGAATCGTTTTGTCCACCATAAGCGTGGAAGGGTATACTCAGATGTGAGTCCCTTGCTCATTGCACCATCAGGATTCAAGCAAGCCGGGCCGATGACGGCTGTAATGCCAGAAACCGGTCCCCGGAAGCTTGTTTCCTTCCCAGTGAAAGAATTGGCTTGGTAGTTTGGTTTGCCCTGTTCCCGTGATGCAAAGGGACAGGGACAGACTAATTTGCATGTAGCCAGGTTCTGAGCTGGGATGGTGCAGTGAGCTAAAAAACGGTGATGGAACAAGCCCTGATCTGTTGACTGGGTAGGAGTATTCTGCTTAATTCAGAAACTCTGTCCATCACCACCCCCTTTTCTGAATCGTTTTGTCCACCATAAGCGTGGAAGGGCATACTCAGATGTGAGTCCCTTGCTCATTGCACCATCAGGATTCAAGCAAGCCGGGCTGATGACGGCTGTAATGCCAGAAACCGGTCCCCGGAAGCTTGTTTCCTTCCCAGTGAAAGAATTGGCTTGGTAGTTTGGTTTGCCCTGTTCCCATGATGCACTGGGATAGGGACAGACTAATTTGCATGTAGCCAGGTTCTGAGCTGGGATGGTGCAGTGAGCTAAAAAACGGTGATGGAACAAGCCCTGATCTATTGAATGGGTAGGAGTATTCTGCTTAATTCAGAAACTCTGTCCATCACCACCCCCTTTTCTGAATCGTTTTGTCCACCATAAGCGTGGAAGGGTATACTCAGATGTGAGTCCCTTGCTCATTGCACCATCAGGATTCAAGCAAGCCGGGCCGATGACGGCTGTAATGCCAGAAACTGGTCCCCGGAAGCTTGTTTCCTTCCCAGTGAAAGAATTGGCTTGGTAGTTTGGTTTGCCCTGTTCCCATGATGCACTGTGACAGGGACAGACTAATTTGCATGTAGCCAGGTTCTGAGCTGAGATGGTGCAGTGAGCTAAAAATACGGTGATGGAACAAGCCCTGATCTGTTGACTGGGTAGTAGTATTCTGCTTAATTCAGAAACTCTGTCCATCAACACCCCCTTTTCTGAATCGTTTTGTCCACCATAAGCGTGGAAGGGTATACTCAGATGTGAGTCCCTTGCTCATTGCACCATCAGGATTCAAGCAAGCCGGGCCGATGACGGCTGTATTGCCAGAAACCGGTCCCCGGAAGCTTGTTTCCTTCCCAGTGAAAGAATTGGCTTGGTAGTTTGGTTTTCCCTGTTCCCATGATGCACTGGGACAGGGACAGACTAATTTGCATGTAGCCAGGTTCTGAGCCGGGATGGTGAAGTGAGCTAAAAAACGGCGATGGAACAAGCCCTGATCTGTTAACTGGGTAGGAGTATTCTGCTTAATTCAGAAACTCTGTCCATCACCACCCCCTTTTCTGAATCGTTTTGTACACCATAAGCGTAGAAGGGTATACTCAGATGTGAGTCCCTTGCTCATTGCACCATCAGGATTCAAGCAAGCCGGGCCGATGATGGCTGTAATGCCAGAAACCGGTCCCCGGAAGCTTGTTCCCTTCCCAGTGAAAGAATTGGCTTGGTAGTTTGGTTTGCCCTGTTCCCATGATGCACTGGGACAGGGACAGACTTATTTGCATGTAGCCAGGTTCTGAGCTGGGATGGTGCAGTGAGCTAAAAAACGGTGATGGAACAAGCCCTGATCTCTTGACTGGGTAGGAGTATTCTGCTTAATTCAGAAACTCTGTCCATCACCACCCCCTTTTCTGAATCGTTTTGTCCACCATAAGCGTGGAAGGGTATACTCAGATGTGAGTCCCTTGCACATTGCACCATCAGGATTCAAGCAAGCCGGGCCGATGACGGCTGTAATGCCAGAAACCGATCCCCGGAAGCTTGTTTCCTTCCCAGTGAAAGAATTGGTTTGGTAGTTTGGTTTGCCCTGTTCCCATGATGCACTGGGACAGGGTCAGACTAATTTGCATGTAGCCAGGTTCTGAGCTGGGATGGTGCAGTGAGCTAAAAAACGGTGATGGAACAAGCCCTGATCTGTTGACTGGATAGGAGTATTCTGCTTAATTCAGAAACTCTGTCCATCACCACCCCCTTTTCTGAATCGTTTTGTCCACCATAAGCGTGGAAGGGTATACTCAGATGTGAGTCCCTTGCTCATTGCACCATCAGGATTCAAGCAAGCCGGGCCGATGACGGCTGTAATGCCAGAAACCGGTCCCCGGAAGCTTGTTTCCTTCCCAGTGAAAGAATTGGCTTGGTAGTTTGGTTTGCCCTGTTCCCATGATGCACTGGGACAGGGACAGACTAATTTGCATGTAGCCAGGTTCTGAGCTGGGATGGTGCAGTGAGCTAAAAAACGGTGATGGAACAAGCCCTGATCTGTTGACTGGGTAGGAGTATTCTGCTTAATTCAGAAACTCTGTCCATCACCACCCCCTTTTCTGAATCGTTTTGTCCACCATAAGCGTGGAAGGGTATACTCAGATGTGAGTCCCTTGCTCATTGCACCATCAGGATTCAAGCAAGCCGGGCCGATGACGGCTGTAATGCCAGAAACCGGTCCCCGGAAGCTTGTTTCATTCCCAGTGAAAGAATTGGCTTGGTAGTTTGGTTTTCCCTGTTCCCATGATGCACTGGGACATGGACAGACTAATTTGCATGTAGCCAGGTTCTGAGCTGGGATGGTGCAGTGAGCTAAAAAACGGTGATGGAACAAGCCCTGATCTGTTGACTGGGTAGGAGTATTCTGCTTAATTCAGAAACTCTGTCCATCACCACCCCCTTTTCTGAATCGTTTTGTCCACCATAAGCGTGGAAGGGTATACTCAGATGTGAGTCCCTTGCTCATTGCACCATCAGGATTCAAGCAAGCCGGGCCGATGACGGCTGTAATGCCAGAAATCGGTCCCCGGAAGCTTGTTTCCTTCCCAGTGAAAGAATTGGCTTGGTAGTTTGGTTTGCCCTGTTCCCATGATGCACTGGGACAGGGACAGACTAATTTGCATGTAGCCAGGTTCTGAGCTGGGATGGTGCAGTGAGCTAAAAAACGGTGATGGAACAAGCCCTGATCTGTTGACTGGGTAGGAGTATTCTGCTTAATTCAGTAACTCTGTCCATCACCACCCCCTATTCTGAATCGTTTGTCCACCATAAGCGTGGAAGGGTATACTCAGATGTGAGTCCCTTGCTCATTGCACCATCAGGATTCAAGCAAGCCGGGCCGATGACGGCTGTAATGCCAGAAACCGGTCCCCGGAAAATTGTTTCCTTCCCAGTGAAAGAATTGGCTTGGTAGTTTGGTTTGCCCTGTTCCCATGATGCACTGGGACAGGGACAGACTAATTTGCATGTAGCCAGGTTCTGAGCTGGGATGGTGCAGTGAGCTAAAAAACGGTGATGGAACAAGCCCTGATCTGTTGACTGGGTAGGAGTATTCTGCTTAATTCAGAAACTCTGTCCATCACCACCCCCTTTTCTGAATCATTTTGTCCACCATAAGCGTGGAAGGGTATACTCAGATGTGAGTCCCTTGCTCATTGCACCATCAGGATTCAAGCAAGCCGGGCCGATGACGGCTGTAATGCCAGAAACCGGTCCCCGGAAGCTTGTTTCCTTCCCAGTGAAAGAATTGGCTTGGTAGTTTGGTTTGCCCTGTTCCCATGATGCACTGGGACAGGGACAGACTAATTTGCATGTAGCCAGGTTCTGAGCTGGGATGGTGCAGTGAGCTAAAAAACGGTGATGGAACAAGCCCTGATCTGTTGACTGGGTAGGAGTATTCTGCTTAATTCAGAAACTCTGTCCATCACCACCCCCTTTTCTGAATCACAGTACAGAGACAGCACTCTTGAAATCCACAGAAGAGATCAGAAATATTCTAGACCACGGGGGAAAGCTGTATTGATAATGCTGGATTTATCTGCAGCTTTCAACACGGTACATCACGATCTGTTGATGGACCGACTTGATACATTAGGAATCAAAAACAACGCTTAGAAACTTCTTAAATCATTCCTTTCAGATAGAACCCAAACCGTGACTCTAGATGAATTCAAAACTACACCCTTCTCCTTTCCGTGTGGGGTGCCACAGAGTTCATCAATAAGCCGGACATTGTTCAATGTCTATGTGTCCTCCTTAGCCCCCTTAATTCAAAGTTTCGGATTTTCCCTTACATCATATGCCGACGATACTCAAATCTCATGTCTCTTTTACCGGAAAAACTACTCAAAACAGCAACAAAATTAAAGATCTGCATGAAAGCAGTAGCATCTTGGATGTCACAGAATTGCTTAAAGTTGAACTCCGATAAGACGGAGGTGGTCCTCTTTGGCAATGACCCTAATTTCTGGACTTCCAATTGCTGGCCAGAAGAAATGGGATCGTTGCCGGTCCCTATAAAAAAGGTCAGGAATCTTGGCATCTTGATCGATGACAAATTGAATTTTAAGGACCAAATAAATCAGGTTGCCTCCACCACATCCTACATCATTAAATCCTGCAAAAAAATCATGCTCCTATTACCCAAGGAAGCACAACAAACGGTGGTATCAGCCCTTATTATGTCAAGACTAGATTAATGTAATAGTTTGTACCTAACTGTTCAAAAAGGATCAATGAACAAGCTGCAGATGCTGCAAAATGCAGCAGCAAGACTTATTACAGCTACACCCAAATATAAATCCATCTCAAACAAAATCAAACAGCTTCATTGGCTTACTGTCAGCAAACGCACCAAATTCAAGGCACTCTGCCCGGTATTTAAAGCTCTTCATGGCATAGGACCACATTTTCTTCAAGAATGTTTAACCAGGTTTAAACCAAACAGGGCACTACGGTAAGCCGACCAAAAGCTCATCAGCACTCCTCGAGTAAAAAAAGCGAATTGGGGTGGAAGGAGTTTCACGACTAAAGTGCAAAATCTTGGATCTCACTACTACTGAATATAAGAAACATTCCCAACCTCCTCCTTTTTAGAAAAGCACTAAAAAACTTGGCTGTTTGCAATTTAACTGTATATCTCCCGCTCTTTAGCTGACAGTAGGCCTTCTCACAGCACCAGGACACCTTCGGGTATCAGTTAGCGCTCTACAAATACAAATAACATAACATAACATCTACTTCTTAACATCAACACCGATAGCTGATATGCTTTTGGAGTTGCTAATGATTTTGGGCAACTCTGGAAGGAAAGAGGATATCTTACTTCACATGGGACATAAATAGTGCATGGGGAATTAGTACACAATCACCTTAATGCCTTGACATATCATAAGAAAGTCGCAATTTGTTAAGTGTAGTGCACACAAGAAAGTGACTGATAAAATAGGAAAAGGAAATGCCTTTGCAGATTACACAGCTCGTGAGACTGCAATGCAACGAAGTACTACATCTATGTATGTAGTTAAGTCACAGGCTGAACGTTGGCATGATACCAGACAAGAGGTGCTGGACAGGCAACAATCTGCCTCTGCCGATGAATTAGACTAATGGTCCAAGGAGGGAGCATTGGATGATGAGGGATGTTGGAGGAATAAAGAAATGACAACATGGAAGTGACCCTCAACCTATTTGCATCCTATGATTCACATGGCACATGCCCGGCACATGTTGGAGCATCCTCAATAGCAAAGCAACTAATGCAAGTTTGGGATCATCCAGAGATTGTCAGTACAGCTAAAAAAACGAGTCCAGTCATGTCTGATTTGTCTTCAGTATAATCCTGGAAAGGGAACATGAACTCCAGCATGG
Organism: Lissotriton vulgaris; assembly: GCF_964263255.1. Lineage (NCBI taxonomy): Eukaryota > Metazoa > Chordata > Amphibia > Caudata > Salamandridae > Lissotriton > Lissotriton vulgaris. Next base: position 508,286,653 of record NC_141694.1, read on the forward strand.
AGGGTTTGCAATACCTATTGCACCTTTTGAGGGTTCTGCAAATGGATTATATCCAGCTTGAACGCTGTAATAATCTGCAGTATGTTTTGGTAGTGGTTTTTGCCTTTGGTAAATGGGTGTGAGGCATATGCCACGATAGATAATACAGCTCTTACTACAGCAAAGGTGCTTCTAAAGGAGATTTTACCCAGATTCAGCATTTGTCGGACCACATTTCATTGGACAAGTTGGTGAGTATCTCATGAATGGGTTGGGAATTAAGCAGAAGTTTAATGCTGCTTTACCCACAATCAGCAGGAGTAGTGGAATGTAACAATTCTACCATCAGTCTAAAACTAGCCAAAATACAGGCTTCCACATCTTTGAAATGGCCTGATGCATGGGAAATGGAGGAGTATCGTCAAGGAAATTCCTCTGTGCGCTATGTTTTCCCTAACACTCAAACTATCAAGGGTAGTGGACCTCCTGCTATAGCTGTTACTAGAGCTCGAGCATACCTTTGTGTGAGCAGTATTGGCAGTATCCCTATAGGAAAAAGTGACTGTACTATAGCATTGAACATTACTGGAATAAACAATAATAGTTATTTGTCCTCACATAACATCTATTTCATTTATGGAAATAAAGGTTATTACCACCTCTCTATTAGGTGGTCAGGTAACTGTATTGTGTCCTTTCTGCCACCACCTGTGTTTTTGGCACTAGCAACCTACCATAAAGCAGAAAGATAAAAAGCTTGACACATTTTGTGAAGACTGTAACCAATCAGACAGCCATGGCACTTGGAAATGTCACAGAAGAATTATAAATTGGGAGAATAGTGGCACTCCAAAACTGGATGTTTCATGACGTCATCCTGGCCGACCGTGGTGGAGCATGCTGCATCATTAGGAGCAACTGCTGTTTGTATATCCCTGACCACGCCCCTTCAGTTTTTGAAGCTATTTCCAAGCTGCACGAAATAGCCACTGAAATCCATCAGGATTCAGGGACATGGATTTTGACTGGATGGCTATGGACTATGTTTACTCTATGGGGCTGGAAATTATTGTCAGTCCTATGTATATTTACTGTCATTCTTTTAGTTTCTTGCTTATGTATACAATGTGGCCTGATGCTTTGTTACCTTTTCATTTCCACCTGTGCCTCATGTATACCAACTTAACAAAATGCTAAGAATGTAAATGCCTGACTACTAACAGACCAAGAAATTAGGGAGTTAATGATGATTGAAGTCCATGATATCTTCCATGCTCCTTCCAAATCATAAGGATGTCTTCAGCTAATGCTAAAAGGGCTAACTGTGGAAATCCAAAGAAATTGGCGTTAGCATGAGCTGACGCCATCTTGTTTGTTGCATCCATTTTGTCAGCTATGTAATTCTTCCCTCTTCACTGCTGCTTGCCTTTCAAATCAGCTTTAGCTAACTCCTTCAGTACTGAGCCAGAGCAATGTATGAGCTCAGAAAGGCCTGTAGTTGCTAGAATGCACCTGTTTGAGAATGTAACTGTCTATCATTTCCTACTGATGTAAGCAGTTCGGTTTCCCCTCCCACTCTGCTGATTAAGTGATATCCATCTGCCCATGTTTGTTGGTAGCTATTCCTGTGAATGCTTGTACCTTCTATTTGAGTCTACATGCTTACTCTGCAACAAACTCAGTATAAGAGGCCCATGGTCTGTGCATTCAAGCCACTACCTCCTGGAACACTCACAGGAGTTGTATGGACGTGGTTTCACTCATTAGTGAACAAACTTGTTATTTTGAATTTCAGCTTCAGTGTCAATCTCTATTTTGTTGACCTAAGGACCAGTGGACAAAGAGAAGGGTGAACCCTACACTGGTGTGCCCCTAAAAAGGCACATTTCCACAGCATCACCTCCCCTGGAGTAAAGAACCAACGCATCACCTTACCAGGGGGAAAGGAACAGACGCATCACTTTCCCTGTGGCTGTTTTTGTTTGTGATTATGAGGCATACAAGGTACTTTGTGCTGAAAGTGTTGCATCTATGGTTTGCTATAGACAGAACTATTTTTGCCTACTAAGGATTACCTTTTGATTTCTGAATAGTAGATTTTTTTTCATTTTGGTCTTTTTTGGCATAGATAAAGATTACTTATTCTTCTAACCTAGTGTGGTGTCCATTTGCAGTGTTTTCACTGTATTTTTCTATGTGTACACAAATGTTTTACACACTGCCTCTGAGATATGCCTATCTGCTCGCTACCAAGAGGGTGAGCAGGTGTTATTTTCAAAGTGTTTCCCATTACCCTGACTAGGAACAACGGTCCAGTCTTGGACAAAGGTGCAGACCGTTGCCAACTAGAAATCCCCATTTCTAACACATTTCAAATGTTTCCATATGTTTCCCCAATACACTCTTTTTTAACACCACAAGTACCTCAACACTGGCACTGAGACTGAAGAAGAATCATTTTGTTGTCAGTCTATAGGACACATAAACTGGCTTGTTGAAAGGCTGCATATATCTTATTTACATGCCAAAAGTATAAGAGGTGCTGAGACTCAACCGCAGTGCACATATGTGTCTATACATTTTGACTCTAGCTTGTATACTGGCAGAATGAAATCGGAGCTACACTATTTGTTAAAAGTCTTTAACAACAGGATAAGCAATACCAACAACTTCTGGAATGTCAACTGTGTCAACAGGACTATGAAGACAATGCTGCCTTTTAAGTATCACATATTTTTAAATTGGATTACTCATGCCATATCCTTCATCCTCTGGATACGTATTTTTAAATTAATTGGACTTGAATGACGATGTCATTACCAACCATACAGTCATTTGATATCCTTAATATTTACTTGTCAAAGATAGCTGAAAAGGCATCCGACAAAAATACTGACTGGCATTTGACTAAGTACATGGATTTTATTTTTTTCAGATACATATTGTTTTTCTTTATTCAATCATGAGATTGTGTTGGTGCGTAAGGGGCGCCAAACAATTGATTGTGTTTTGAAAAAATCAACCCCTAATATCAGATGGCATTTAATTGAAATATAACTTTTCTTGTCTAGGCCTTTGCTTTTAACAAATCATTATTTTCATGTGTTTCAGTCTGGTTTGCTTAATTTCACTGAACAAGAATTACAATTCCAGAATGTACTGATTTGTTGCACGAAGCCTCAAGGCAGTAAAAGAGGAGCTGTGATAACATGAAGCTTCTTTGTAACCTTTTGGAACTATTTGTTAACCCTATATTAGGCTCCAGTACGTTACTGTGACTTTGTAATAGCAAGGACATAGTTGTAGGAGGGTGAACAGCTTCACCTAGTCTTGCACAGTATATTGTCATATTTATAATTTGTACAACACTTCAGGTAAACTTAAAGGAGCAGGAAGAAAAAGAAGAATATATATGTATTGTTTCGTTAATTAAAACCTTCAAAAAGACAAAAATACTTTACTTAGCAGGTAGAGGTTAAAATTGCATTACTATAATAAAAGCCTTACACTAATACTGCGGATACAATCTTAAGATTAGCTGTGGGGGTGTTTTTGGTCAACTAAAGTGCCTGCCGGTTTAAAACCATCTAAGTGCTCAGGGCGGACCAATTCATTTTGCGTGTTACTTCACTTAATGTGGTGTAAATTGTAAATCGATGAAGGTGGAGCTGTCCCGCACAATTGGGTGTGCTTCACCTTGGAGTAATCACTCAACGTTTGATTTGCCATGGTGCCCTCATCTATAGCCTTTCATAAGCTGAGGAGTTACATGTAGCTGGATTGATACCCCATCAACTCTGCTCTGACTGTGCCCCTGGTCAGATTTGACCTTACACGCTTTGGAGCCACTCGAAGGAATGCAATACCTGCGTGTTATTGACATACTGTTGCAACTTAAGTGGGTGTGATGTTAATTCTGGATTCATTTCCATATGCCAGGCTGGGGCTGTCAGACTTCTTGCTCTACTCCCAATATGTTTGAAGCAGTTTATTTACTACCTGGCGAAAATTTGGTGCCCTACAAGAAAACTGCATCAACTGGTTTTACAAAAGGGTCATCACAGCTGCTCGGCAGGATCTTATCTGAAGAGACCAGAGTACTGGTAAAAATAATTGCTGTCTCAGCTGACCAACAGCGGGGCAGATGCACAAAAGTTGTAATATTGTTTCTTTGGAAGTGCTGCATAGCCTGCAGAGGAGGTTTGGCAATGTTTGTTTCCAAGATGGAACCTGCTCGTCTGTTGAAAAAGCTTGCAGACGAATGAGGAGAGGGTATGCTGTATTGATGGGGCTATGTGACTTATGAGGTAGGGTTGAGAACCCCAGCTCTCAGATGATTGCAATACCATCCATCCGTTATTTTTCATTGCCAATTCAGCTTTATCAAGTAACTAGGCTTGTGTTTTAGATGCTTTATTGGCGGTTTCTTTAAAAGCAGAAAAACTGCTGTTAAGAACCTATCCTTCGTTCAGTTGAGGGAGGTTAACGCCTGTTGAAGTGTGTTGGCCAGTCATTCTTAAATTTAGGCTGGCTCTTTCTTTCTGTCCAGCATAGGGTGGCCTACAATTCAGGCAGTGGTGCTCTCAGTCTCCAGCAAAGTTTGATAAGTGCGCCCATCCTTACTGGGGATTGATGGAATAGGCCAAATTCCAATCGCGCCTGTGAGGTGAAATATGGGAGGCGGAAGATACATTTAAACAAAGTGGATTGCTCTTGATTCAAGGTAGTCACTTCCTTTCCCTTTGAAGGTTTTGAGCCATAGGTGAGAGTCAGTAGAAACGTAGCTGCAATTACTTATAAAAGGTGAGCATGGGATGGGCACCCAAGCTTTGTTCGTAGGGTATTCAGGGTGAATCGGAGTTTGTTGGCCTTTGGCCTGTTTGTGGACTAGGTGTTCTTTAAATTGTAGAGTGGGATGCAAAACCACTGCTAAGTATTTGTATGATCTTACCAGGTCAATTTTTTTTTACTGCTAACCCCTTGAATTTCACATTGTGGGTGTGCCCATTTACAGAAAAACAAATCACCTTTGTTTTATCATAGTGAAGGTTCAAACCAAGCTCCTCCGTGTATTCGTGTGATTTATATATCAGGCACTGGAGTCCGATTGGCGTCTGGATGCATAGGACTATATCATCCACATATTGTAAGCACCTCACTGGGCGATTTGCTAGTTTGGGTGGGTCAAATCATCACATCATATGCAGCCACTTTAATCCTCTGTGCAATTTAGCACTCTTTATTCATCACCATTATATGTCAGAATAGACTTTATCATTTCCAGTGGCCATGTTCTGTTGGCAGTTCAAATTTTATTTCTGACAATGATCCACAGCTGACGCGTGTTTCGCCCTATTTGGGCTTCTTCAAGGCTTTTAATTTTTTCAGACGTATTCACACTATTCTTTTGTGAACGCCGCTTTAATAAAATCAACTTTTTCTCAGTATACGGTTCAGCTAATGTGTAATTTCCAATGTTCAACTGAATGAGACGTCTAAAAACTGATCCTCCATAGTATGATTATTCAAAGAGCCATGATAAGTTCCATCTGTCGGTACTGCTCGCACTGTTCGTCAACATGTCCTGTCTACATTTCGGCGGCGAAACCCTTGTTTCAGACCTGTGTGCATAGGTATCTTCCTGGTAGTTCTATCGCCTTTACCTAGATTGACACGGACCCATGTCTACGAGTAAAGATTGATTATGGCCTCGAGTAGCTTTGAGGGGATGCCCCCAATCAACCATCTTGGGACCAAGTCAAAAGCCGCTTTCAAATCACGAAGCAGGTGTACAATTTGGTAGCCTTGTGAATAGCTTTTTTGACAAGAAGGGTGAGTGCCAAAAGGTTACTCATTGTGCTCGTACGTGGCCCGAAGCCAGTTTGTGTAATTGGAATTATGTTCTTTTCCGTGGCCATGTCTTGAGGTCTAAAAGAATATTAAATGCATACAATTTGGCTGCGATGTCAATGAGTGCAATCAGTCAGAGGTTTGCAGGGTCTGATCTACTACCTGCTTTAAAGACAGGGTGGAGGATGCTGCCTCTGCATGATTCCGGTATGCTGTATGTTACTAAGGCATGATTGACCAAAGGGATAAGGTACTTGGCCCAGAATGGTTGATAGAGTTTGAATAGGGTGTTTGGAAGCCTATGTCGTCCGGGTGCTCTATCTGCTCTCAGTCTTTTTAAGGTTTTCCTGACTTGTGTTTCATTCAGCCATTGTTCCCCAAGCTGATTATCAGGGCAGTGTTTAAGTACATTTTTCGACCTTGGAATTCTTTGGTGGTTTGTTTTTGTGCATTTGAAGACTCAAAGTGTGCTGTCCAATCTGCCTCTGAGCTGTTTGCATTGTGGTGGTGAAAACTGCAGTTTGCTATGATATTAATTTCTGCCCAGAATTGTTTGTTGTTCTTTGTCTTGATTGTGTGCAGCAACTTTGTCCAGATGTGTGATTATCAGCAAGTTGCATTATTGTGAATTCCCATATTTGCCATGGAGGCTGTAGTTAGTTTCAGGCGTGCCTATAGTATGACTGGTGATGAACTTTATTATTTTAGCTAGCTCCGTGCCATTGCAAGTGAGCCTTTTCAGGTTATATGCACTTGGGGGGACTCTTAAATAGTTGCTTCGTTTAGCTCTTGAAGGCTGGAAGGTAATCTCAATAAGTTGAGGAAAGTGGTCGCTCTCCAGTCTTGGATTTATTCGGTAACTGCCGACCAGTTGGAACAAATCGATATCTACGAGAGTTTAATCTGAAGTACTGCTGCAGTAGTTTGAGACTCTTGTAGTGGCCACTGGTTGGTCTTTGGGTAATCGGCCGTTGAAGGCCGACAAGCCTATATTCATTAATGCCTCAATTCTGCCTACATGATCCCTTCTATCATGATTGGCTTTTACTGGGGGAATGCTATGTACGACTGGGCATGTGAAAAGGGTATGATGGGTTGTGCCTGTTTGAAGTAACAACATGTTAAAATCGCCTGACAAAAGAATGGCGACCTGTGGATAAGTGAGTTGTAATGATTTGAGTAGAGAGATTAGAGACTCAATTTTTCATGCTTTTTGCCACTGGGAAGGATGAATGTACACATTTCAGTTTAAAAAGGTAACATTATCAGATTTGATTGGGTAATTTGAATCTTGCAGTACTGAAAGTTTGACGCATTGTAAATCAAGTGTTTCTTGTTGGCACTTTAAGTGGGATGTGATATACATTGATAATCCACCTGAGGCTCTGCCTTGTATTTTAGTTTTGATCGCTTGTAAATAGTGCTCCTTCAAGCCTGTGATTGGAGTTTGAAGAACGGTCCAACTTTCCTGCAATAGTAAAATGCTGATCTCTTGGCCGAAGGAAATAAAATCAAAGTCATCCACCTTGCAACTGAGGCTGTTTATGTTCCTGGAGCACAATTTCAGTTTGATTTTACTTGAGACCGTGTGTTTGCATGTTTCTGTGACTCTCTTTGATGGAGCCGAATCCCACACTGTGTACAGAGAAACCTGTCTCATGTAGCTTAGGGCTCCTGGTGCTGCTGAATAGTGGATGCTTAGAAGTGGAAAACATTTGGAAGGGATTCTGTGGGGCCTCTGGCTCCCTTTATTACCCAACTAGTGCCAGTGTTATTATTTTGCTATGGTTTTGGATTGGGACACAGTGGGCCCAGATATCACTGTGTCTCCATAGTTTTTACTTTGGTGCCCCAGTTAGAAAAACAGCAGGAGCATTTGCAGAGAACCTGACAGGTCGATAATGGGCCTCCAAAATCATTGTGTCTTGACCCTTGGTACAATGCAGTGTTGTTCTGTGTCATGTGACCAAAATTTAGTTGGAAACATTCAAACATCCTCTTCAATAGCTATTGAAACCTTTTAACCTATGAGCTAGGGCTATTCGGATGCAAATTGCATTTAGGCCAGGTTTACATTTAGCCTGCATAAAGAGATTGGTGCCAATTGTGCTCTAAGCAATCTGTTGTAAACATCTGTGCTTGTCATAATAATTCATACTTTCAGCTCTTAAGATAGCCACTGGGTAAACAGTGAAGCTTCTCTGCTATTTTAATAGCTACAGACCAAATTGGGCATACTGTCTACTACTTAGTGAGCCTCCAAGTGAATAATGAGTTTTCTTTGCTATTTGAACATCTGCTGGCCAAACAGTAAATCACTTCTGCTATTTAGTCAGTATCCTGGAAAATAATTAAGTTTATTTTCTATTTGAAAGGCTGCCATCCAAATACTGCAAAGTGTCTGCTATGTGCCAACAGCCAGATTAATAGTGACATTTCTTTGCTATTTGAAAGGCTGCTGGATAAAAAGTAATTAATTTCTCCTATCTAGCAAAAAGTCAGAGAAATAATGACTTGCTAGTTGTACTGCTGCTGGCCACATTGTGCATAATATCGTCTACTTCTACGTAATGAGTTATGTTTGTTGGCAATTTGTAGAGCTATTCTACAAATAGCACATCATATTTGCTAGATAGCCATTGGTCAGGTGAACAGTCAAGTTATTTTGCTATTTGCTTGATAACCAGCCAAATAGTACATAATGTCTACTATTTAACCAAAGGCCGGGTACAAAAGAAAGTTATTTGCTATTTGCTTATCTGTCAGCCAAACAGTCCATAATGTCTGCCATTTAGCTGGTGGTCGGATAAATAATGAAGTTTCCTTGCTATGTGCATAGCTGTTGGTCAAACAGTGCAGAATCTGCTACAGTGGTTCTTAACCTTTTTGACTACTGTGGACCCCCATTAAATCTTTACTGAATCTAGGGGACACCCACAGAGTCATTCATAGAAGCCGGGGTTTGGCCTAGGCATTTGTGGTGATTTAACTGCCAAAGAATACAGAAACAAGCAATCATCAAACAAATACACTAATGATGAAATAGTGTCTATATTCCACAAAAAAATATAACAAAATCAAAACTTTTTAAGGTTCAAATAAGGGCACTCATCTGTCCATATTATATTCTGTTTGGTGCACTTGCCCACTGCTCCCACAATTATTATGAGGATATTCAAATTCCATTACATTTAAGTAATGTTTTAAAATTGGCAATTTTTAACTTTACTCCTTTCTCTATATACACTTTAATAATTTGCTAATGTTGTTTAATTTTCTATGCAGTCGCGGTGCCCCTGACTAGGCTTTGTGGTTCCCTAGGGGTCCTTGGACCACAGGTTAAGAACCACTGCTCTACTATTTAGCCAGCAACTGAGTATCTAAGGAAGATTTGCTGCTGTTTGCATGGCTGCCTGCCAAGCAGTGCAAGATCTCTACTGTTTAGCCAGCAATATTGTCAAAAGTGAAGTTTCTCTACAATTTGCAAGAACACTGGCCAAATAGTAAATAATGTCCACTGTTTAGCCATCAGCCAAGCACATAGCAGAGAAAATTCACTATTTATTCACAATTCAGCTAAATAGCTGCCACCTTATTTTAATGAGAGATTTGAGATTTCAATTTTAGGTGGCGACTGCAGATAGCTTTAGCTGACTGCTGGAGACTTATTGTTTCCAATACATTACATATATTTAAACTAAGCCTATATAAATCGTGCATAATTTATCCCCAATGCTAAAGAAAGGCGAAAAATTACGTTAAATACTGATTCCGCATTTTGTGCTATTTTTTGCATGAAATGCATCCTTGTGTCCATTTTGAATGCAAGTTCTCATTTCGTACTATAAAATCCCACAAAATTGTGCTTGCCTCAGGCAACAGCTGCTCGCGTTCAGTTTCTTCACATTCTTTCTGTGCTCCTGTGATAGAATTTTTACCTAAACAAAACCTCAATTACATGGCATGGGTTAGCGGCATAATCTCAGGCATTTAATGCCAGGAATCATGCAAGATTAGTTTAGAATGGACTGCGTTTCATAACACTGTACGGGTTTGAAGACTTGGTGGTCTCTCTCAATTCCGTGTTCCTGATTCGAAGGTTTTACTCCCTATACTTGTTTTTGTCCTAATCAGAAGCATTTCTGTCTAACCATCTTTTGCTAAGATTGCATGAATCCTTCCAGTGCAGACCTTGCATTTCACTGCACCTGAGGGACTATTTTCTTCCTCCCTCTGTGTCCCTGATTTTTCTTGTTTACCTGTTCATCTTCACACCTCTCTCTTCAATAAATAAAACACCTCCTGCTTGACCCATGCACAGGGTACAAATACTATATTAGTTTACCTATACCTACATTGGCAGGAGATACTAAAGTAAATATGCACTACACTCCATTTTTGTAAAATGAGTTTCAATGGTATTGTCAGCCAATGTACAATTTGATTATGAGCCTGTACTGAAAAAGCATGAATTTCTACAATATCAACCAGCAATGCTGAACTCATCTAATATAGTTCCCATAGGAGTCTTTTTACATGAATGGCTCTGCTGGCACTAAACAGATTTTTGGTGTAGCTGGTGCTAGAGTACACAGTGTTTCACTTTCATTACTGATCAATGCCCCCTCAACAATCGCTTATGCTTTTCAGACCACCCTCACCCCTAAAAAGAAGCGGTGTTTTGCAGCAAAGCAAAATACAAATTTCCCTGACACACTGCGATTTTTATTCCTGTGCATAGGCCTATTCTATTGAAATACTTTCCTTCCATGGAGGACCATGACTTGCTCACTGGTGGTGGGAACAGACGCGTAACTTAATCAGTGAGATTTGGAGGATGTGAATCTCATATTTGCTAACAAAACGGTGGGATTCAAGGTGGAGGGGTGAGATGACCAATGTTCTTCATGGATTGTTTCCATGACAAATAGGGTCAGTACTGATCTGCATTAGGTGGACCTCTGTTTAGAGTTGCACAATGGGTAAAAACAGTAAGTTGGATTACTACCCCAACCAGTTGCTGCTGGTTAGACTATTTACAAGCATTCGGCTCATCACCACATCTTTTGGGTGTTTGATTGCCAGTAGTATACCATGAAACCTGAGACTAGTAAAGCTTTCCAATTCTATTACTGCCAATGCTTGTGAATTCCAAAAAGTAGTATATTTACACCCATTCAAGGAGTACTTCTTTGGTTGCAGATTGACAATTTATGTGGTAAACAAGTCACATTAAAAATGTTGCTTCAAAAAGTGAACAAGTTAAGATCTCTTAGCAAAATGATAATGATGAGGTCATTGCGCCAGAATATTGGACCAGCAATGAACAACTAGAGGGTAAGAATGACAGCTTCACTTCTACATCTAGAAGAAAGCTATTTGTGCAATTTGAAACACGTTCGAATAAAACGGTCAAAACATTAAGGGGCGATTTGCAAACAACTAACACAGGCTGGTGTTGCAAGTTTACAAGGTCCAGGGATCCCAGTTCCAGATCGAATTGCCCAATGTATTTATAGATTGTTTTGGAGGAGATTAACTCAAGGCACTGGACCTCTATGGCCTCAAGGGAAAGTTCATGTGTAACGTTGTGAGTTAGTACTCCTCCTCAGTACGTTTGATGTAATATTAGTCAAAGAGACCATTAAGTCAAGTTGATACAAAAAGCTTGTTTTATTTATTTTTACGTAAACGTTGTTCAAGGAATTCACCATAAAGGTTACATCCTAAATCCTGTTTAGGATCACACTGAAATGAGACTAACAGCCGACACGTGTTTCGCCCAGTGGCTAATAATAGGCCAGGGCTTTTTCAAGGCTGAAAAAAGATGTTGATGAGGCAATGCTAGACAAGTTTATATCAGGATCTCAGTGTTAGCCACATGCACCCAGTGGTATGTGCAAAGGACAAACATTAATATTTAATAAAGCAGTGATTTTTAAAAAGGAACTGCACAGTGATAGTGCTCGAAGTGGGTGAAGGATACTTGCAGTGATGAAAAAGAAAAGAGAGAGATTAAAGTTTAGTTAAAAGGATCCATTCAGATACGAGGAAATAGTTTTATTTATACTTAGATCTGCAAGTAATCATAAAAAATGAAGGAAATTAGGAAAAAGGTAACCATTGTGAGAGCTTGGTGCTTAATGGTGATCTTCAGTGTCAAATTATGTTAGTACATGCTGACATTGACCACGAGGTGTCTTGGTCCTACTTGTGGCAAGATCATATTGTGCACTTTCGTGGATATTATTCATGCTTCAGTACGTCTTGTACATTGTTCTAATTTGCATATTTCTTATAATATATGTACCTTATATTTCAAAGTCGCAGCACCATTGTGCTAATATTATTATTATTATTATTATTATTGTTTTATTATTATAGTGTTCTAATTTGCATATTTCTTATAATATATGTACCTTATATTTCAAAGTCGCAGCACCATTGTGCTAATATTATTATTATTATTATTATTATTATTATTTTATTATTATAGTGTTCTAATTTGCATATTTCTTATAATATATGTACCTTATATTTCAAAGTCGCAGCACCATTGTGCATTATTCAGGATTTCAATTCAGTAGATCTTCACATGTAATGGAAAAAAAGGTCTCTAATCAAAAGTAAGCACAGGAGAAGAACAGGAATGGAGACTGGTAAGATCAGCAAGTTGTCCACACTTGATGGGAACACCCACAGCAACACCCATGTCACGCCCCTAACATGCAAAGTGTTGTGTAAAAAGGGGCGCTATTTAAAAGCACAGGTAAAGCCACAAAGGGTGACTGTATGTGTGCTTGTAAATATCACCCAACACGTTGCTCTGCTGGTGCATCACAACGGGCTTGTAATTCTAAGGGGCAGATTTACAAGCCACTTGTGCCACTGGTGCGTCATGTTGCATGGCGCACCGGTAGCACAAACTACTACACATTGAAGGAGGAAAAAAACGAGGAGAAATTAATAAATTTCTCCTCCTTGCACCTCGCTACGCCAGCCCTAGGGTGTGGGGAATGGTTTTGAGGGTGTGCCCTCCTTCTTGTTTATATTCAAATAGGCAGGAGGAAAGCTCAGTTCCTTTCTGGAGAACTGTTTTTTATTGTTCTTTTTAACACTTGTTTTGTGAATGCTTTATGAAGTTCAATACAGAGATAACATCCTTGTTTTTCTGAGTTCCTAACAACAGATTACTAGAGCTGCACCAGCCGACACGAGTTTCGCCCTGAGGGGTCAAATTATTTATGTTTATTTTATTTATGTATGGAATTTTTATTGCGCATACAAATACCCGAAGATGTCTCGGCGCATGTGTGGGCTAGCGGGACCGAAACAACAGAATTCACTGGTTAAACAACCATGTCTTTAAGAGCCTACGGAAGCTCATCAAGTTGGGGGCGTTTTTGATAGTAAGTGGCAGAAGATTCCAGAGCTTTGGCGTAGCAACCAGAAAACGTCTGTCTCCCCAAGTTGCTGTTTTTGTGCGAGGTACCGGTAGGAGGCAGGTGTTGGCAGATCTCAGCAGCCTTTTAGGGGTGTACAACTGAAATGCATCGGTCAGAAACTTGGGTCCGACGCCATGCACTGCCTTATAGGCAATGCAGAGGGCCTTGAATTTAATTTGGCTCTCTACTCTAAGCCAATGAAGCTGGCGAATGGCGAGAGTAGTAGGCTGGCGGCGAGGAATGTCTAAAAGAATTCTAGCAGCCGCGTTCTGTATAGACTGTAGCTTAGACAGAACGAGTTTCTGGGAGTTGAGAAATAGTGCATTTCCGTAATCAATTTTGGAAAACACCAGGGTGGTAGCTAGGGTCTTCCCAGCTGAGATAGGGAGGTAAGGCAGCAATTTCTTAATTTTCTTTAGAATAAAGAAGGCAGATGACACAACCTTGTTGGCGTGAAGGTTGAATGTCAGCTTGCTGTCGAAAATAACTTCCAGGTTTCTCGCCTTTTCCACTGGGACAGGTGGAGAGCCCAGCTGGTTGGGCCACCAAATGGAGGACCATTCTGGGGAGAGATTGCCAAAGGTCATAACCTCGGTTTTGTCCGAGTTAAGCCTCAGGCAATTGGAGGACATCCAAGTACTGACAGCGAGCATGGCCTCCTGGAAATTGGCTGCCACCGCTGGGCCGTCCTTGTGGATCGCCAGCACCAGTTGGGTGTCGCTCGCATAAGATGTCAATCACACCCCGTGGGCCTTTATTACCCTCGCTAAGTCCGCTACGTAGATGTTGAATAACGTGGGACTTAGCGAGGAGCCCTGTGGAACTCCACAAGGTAGTGCAGAGACGGGAGAGTAGAAATTACCCAACTTGACTCTCTGGGTACGGTCGGCCAGGAAGGATGAAATGAGATCTCTGGCCGTGCCGTTTATCCCCAGAGCTGTGACACGGTTGACCAAAATAGCATGGTCGACCGTGTCAAATGCTGCGGACAGGTCCAGAAGAATCAGAATGGCCACACCTCCCTGGTCCATAATGGCTCTGATCTCATCTGAGGCTTTTATTAGAGCGGTCTCGGTTCCATGCCCTTTCCTGAAGCCAAACTGCGTTTCGTCTAGAAGTTGGTGAGTATCGACAAACTCTGAGAGTTGTTTATTCATCAGTGCTTCGCATATTTTGGCAGGAAAGGGGAGACAGGCAATGGGTCTGTAACTGGCCAGAGCAGTGGGATCCAGGGAGGGCTTTTTCAAAAGAGGCTTAATCACTGCCTTCTTCCACGGGGCAGGATAATAGCCAGTTTGAAATGCGGTGTTACAGATTTCCATAAGTGGGCGAGAAATCACCTCACTTAAATTGCCCATCACTGAGGGAGAGCAGGGGTCCAAGGGGGAGCCAGACTTGGTGATGGAGATGAGTCTGCTAATTTGGTCTTGTGTGGTGGAGACGAACAAAGAGAAGGGATCATGGTCCGTGACAGGTACTTCCTTACTGCTGACAGTAGATCTTGTCCCTACATCCCCAGCAAAAGATGCGTAGATATCTGCCACTTTAGTGATGAAAAAGGTGGACAGCGCATTACAGAAAGGCTGGAAAGGTTCAGCTCCAAGACCCGAGGAAGGAGTGGACAAGGAGGTGACCACTGAGAACAATTCTCTGGCAGAGTTCCTGGCATTATCTATTTGGGTCGAGAAAAAGGTCCTTTTTCGAGCAGTGATAGCCTTTTTATATATTATCAAGGCATCTTTGTAGGATTGCTTAGCTATGGGGCAATAGGATTTCCTCCAGCACCTTTCTAGGTTCCTACAATGTTGCCGGTGAAGCCTAAGCTCTTCTGTGTACCACACCGCCGACGGGGATCTTCTGTTAGGTCGAATATACTTCTCTGGGGCTACCTGATCAGCAGCGTTCCTGATCCAATCTTGGAAATCGGAGGCTGAGGGGACAGGGTTGGGTCCTCTTATAGGGGAGGATAGTGTCAAGATATCTACCATCTGAGGGATATCAGCATTCTTCCAGGCACGTATTCCTACCCTACTGGGCGGCCTGGAGGGGGGAAGATTAACCGGCCGAGTATATATATCAAAGATAATGGCCCTATGATCAGTCCACGTAAGGGCAGAATATCTAGTACAGAGATGAGAGGGTTGTTAGTGAACAAACCATCTAATGTGTGTCCCGCCTGGTAAGTAATTCCCTGTACCAATTGTTGAAGTCCTAGGGTTAGGAAATCAGCAGTGAGTTGAATGGTGTTGTGGTTTCCCTGTTCCTCCAAAGGAAAATCTCCCAGTATTGTGTAATCAGTCGAGCCTATAATATGGTCATTTAGCTCAGAGAGGGAACCAAGAAAGGAGTTCCGAGGTCCAGGAGGTCGGTATGGCAAAATACCTTTAAAGGTTTGTTTACAATTAATGTTAATAGCAAAGGTTGCTGCTTCACAATTAGAGGATTGAATGGGGTCAAGCGTAGTGCGGTACTGATTCTTATAAATGATAGCGAGTCCTCCGCCTCTTCCTATTTGTCTGTCATGTCTCGCAACACTGTAACCATCAGGGGTTGCCTGGCAAAAGTCCGGTCCTGAGCCCGCATCTCCCCAGGTTTCAGTGGCAAAGAGGAAGTCAAGATCGTGAGCAATGATAAACTCACTAATATATAAGCTATGGCATGGAAGGGAGCGCGTATTGATGAGCGCTGCTCGACAGCCATGAAAGGAAGTGATATTCATATCCTGAGAGCATATGTTAGTGGGGGCGTCAGAAACTGACGAATCTGGCAGACATGGAGGCGGAAGTTGGTATTGGCATCCAGGACAAGGGACGCGGGTAATACCCACAGCAGTAGAAAGAGGCAAGGTGATACAATGTTGACAGAAGTAGCCAGGGTTAAGCTGTCTAAGTTGTTGGGAAGAATAACACACTGAGGGGCCAGGGGTCGTGGCCCTGGGCCGTGTCCGGTCGCGGACGGGCGCAGACGGGCTTGGCTTAGGCGCGGCTTCGGCGCGCATCCGGCGCGCCTGCTGCGCCAGCCCGCTGCGCCGTCTGGTCATGATGCCAGTTATATAGGGTGTGAGGAGGGTGGGAGGCCGGCGCGACTAGAGCGCAGCCCCAGCCACACCAAAGATGGCGCCCACCGTCGCTTACAGCCGGCTCAATAAACAGCTGGGCGAGGCAGGGTGCAAGAAGCAGTAGCGTGTGGAGGGGTGTCAGTGTGCCTCATAAAATTCCCCTTTTAACTGAGTAATTTAGAGCCCCCCAATTACACCTGGGCCTTCTCAAGACTTCTTAAAACAATGGTACCACAAGGTCTGGTTCATTTAGTCATCATTAAAGACATTTATGAGCTTCACTTTTGCATTATTAATGTCAGACTTTCTGTCGTAGTTCATAAGGTGTGAGTCCAGGGTCAATCCCTCATTGCAACGTCTTGACGGTATCCCATGACCATACAAAACTGGGATTGGCCAGCCCGAGGGTGGCATAGCATTCTGAGGCATTTCCAGATTTAAGATTGATCGTAAATCTGGAAATGAATCAGTGACGGTGCAAGAGGCAGGTTTTTCAAGCCCCTTGCGCCGCTAGTGCATCACATTGCGTGACGTACCTTTGACACAACCTGCTGTGCTATCTGAACGGGGCATTCCTTCAGTTGCAGGGGGGGCATGCCTCATGCAAATGAGGGAGTCCCTCAGCCTCTACGCCTGCTCCGTATTACAGATGGGGGCCAAGAGGAAAAGAAGCCCTCAGGAGGCACACTCAAAGTGTGCCATCTAAAAGGTGGTGCACTGTCAGTGCGCCCCTTGATGGCAGCCATCTGAAGGGGGAAAATGGGGTCCTATGGATCCCCAGACATCCTCTTGCAGGTGGGTGCAGTCACTGACTGCACCCACCTGCAAGGGGATTTCTAGTCCCCTTCAAAAGTGCAGGCAGGTTGCAACCTGCACTGAGAAGTCAAAGAGAAGCTGTAAAGCAGCCGCTCCATTTTCACAGGAATGCACTACCGCTAGGGAAGCATGGGTTCATGTTAATAGGGTGCATTTCACTGTTTGCACCCAGCGCACTATTTTAAAAGTGTGCCTGGTGTAACAAATTGAAATGCATTTTTAACATAATACTGCCCCTGGTTGGGCAGAATAATTAGGGAAGTACGTGAGGTGAGTAGGGAGGAATGTAATATAGTTGGGATGAGGAAAAATCAGGATAAAGGTATGGGGTTTGGAAGGAATTTAGAAAGAAACACATGGAGGAAGAAAGGAAGGAGTAAGGAGAGAAGAAATGTAGGAATGAAAGTAAAAATAGAACAAAAGCGTCAGATCAAAAGAAAGAGAGAGAAGGAAAGACGATGAGGGGAATAGAAAGAGCTAAAAATTCACAAGTAAACATTTCCTGATGTCAAAAGTGCAACAGAGCAGTGTTTCCTTCAAACCACATGGTCTCTGTTCTCTGGCCCAGCCTGGACAAGTTACTAGAGGCCTGGCACCTAATATTACTTGCTTAAATCAATTCAATAAGCAGGCTCCATGCATCGTCCTCCTCAAAGGACACACATTTGCTGTTCCTTGAATTTTTTAGCGAGCAAAAGTTAGCTTGTGTTCCAAGGTGGCAGTGCTTTACACGGTCCTTGGCACAGTTACCAAAACTCCTGTCCTTACCAAGTAAACAAATGCTGCTCCTAAAAAACAAGGCTCTTAAAATAGATTCTGTTCAAAGCGTGTAGCAGCTTCAGGCATTGCAGTCCATCCAGGAGTTGGAAATATAATTTGTTTCGAAAATGGGTTTACAAGTTAATTAAACAGATGGAGTTTTCAGGCTGCAGAGGGCGTGGTCCCTGCTTCTAAGTGCCCCGTGTTAAGAAAGGGGCAGGGCAGCTGCCCCTGTGTACCATGTGTACCCCTTACAAGGAACAGGGGTGGCCTTAGGCATGTGCAAGCTGTGCACCTGCACAGGGCCGCCAAACCCCAGGGGCCACTACGCCAATATATATCCTTTATATAATAATCCTCTGAGGCTGGTTACATATTTGCGTGGTGACCCCTGGCAGGGATTTGGCGGCCTCCGGCTCTGTTCAACTTCCAAACACCCTGACCCCTACCCTTTTCTGGGGCCCCCTACCTACGGTCCCTGCCCAGGGCCGCCATGAGCCTAGAGCCGCCCCTGCAAGGAACTACATAACAATGCATATAAAAAATGCACACCCACTGCAAGAAAGTAATAACAACACATTTAACGTTACAATTAAGGAGGTTACAATGCATTTTAATTACGACACATTTAAGAGTTTAAGGGTTGTATATGTGTATTGGGTGTAAAAGCTTTTAAGATTTCAGGAATGGGTGGTGTCTAGGAATTGTAAATATTTTTGGGGATTCAGGAATGGGTAGTGTTTAGGAATAAGTAAGGAGGGTTTTTAGTTCAGGGATCAGTAGCGTAATGGATAGTAAAGAAGGAATTTTTAGGGCTCAGTGGCGGGTGGTGCATAGGGGTAATAAGAAGTTTTAGGGTGCACAGTGGGACAGCAAGGTTTTTTGAGGAGTTCAGCAAAAGATGGTGCATAGGAGTAGTAAGGAGTTTTTAGGGCTCAAGGAATAAGTGGTAGTTAGAAGTTAGAAGAGTAGAAATAGGCGCAGGGGGCCTTTTTTTGGGAAATGCTCTGGTATACAATGGCCTAAGACAAGGATGTGTATTGTCCCGCACCATATTTTCCTTATTTTTAGCCGGTTTCCTCAGACTCTTTTAAAGACTGGATCATTTTCTCAGAGTATGAGGATTGTCTGTATTGCAGGTCTGCTGTATGTTGATGATTTGGTGATAATTAATTCCACCCATATATGTCTGAAGAGGAAATTGCATCTGTTTTGCAAACACTGCGAGTCAAATTGATTAATAATAAACAAAGAAAAAAGCAAAGCCATTGTACATCAATAAATTATAGACATGCACTTCCAGAAAATGTTAAGGTTATTATACTCAGAGCAAACAGAGGCTCATGCTATCTCCTCTGTTGCAAGTCTTAAGAAGTTTATTAGAGATATCGGTGGACCTTCTCTGGCACCACTTTTAAGGACATATAATGCGATGTTCCAGTCCCTGTCCCTGGATAGACAGGAAATATCCATGGTGTTCAACTAGAGGGATGTTGTCTTAAATATCTGGTCGCACTTCCCTAGAATTTGATTTTAGCAGTCACATTGCATTCTAAATGTTTTCCCCTTACATGTGTACTTTGCTATCGGCCACCCACCCCTTCGCCGAACTTCATCCAGTTCTTTAGTAACTTGGCCCCAGAGCTTGTGGTCACCCACGCTAAGCTCCTTGTCTTAGGAGACTTCAACTACTGGCCACATGACCCACTTGAGAACCCCTGCTCCAAACATTTCATGGACTTACTCACAGGGCTTAATTTCATCGAACACATTAAAGTTGCCATCCATATTAAAGGGCACACTTTGGACCAGGTCTGGAGTCTGAATCTTGATATTACTGATCCCCAAGTCTCCCCTTGTGCCTGGTCCAACCACTACTTTGTCTCCTTCTCCATTAGCCTGCTGACCGCCACTACAACGCATGCAGATGCTCCCACCATGGTAAGAAACAGGTTGACATTCCCTCCCTCTGCACTGGCCTCACCGCCACTCTTTCTGCTTTTCCAGACCTCACGGACCCTCTATGCTCACCTCATGGGAAGGCTGCATCCCATTGCCTCCTGGCTGGCCCAGGCAAGCAATCACGTTGCCCCTCTGAACGCCCTCAAAATGAAAAGACCCCATGATGCCCAACTTTGGTTTACTGAAAAACCTAGGAAGATGAAGCTCGCTTTGCGCCAATTGGAACGCAAGTGGAGGCTCCATTATTGCCCCCTCAAAAAATCTCTATTTTTACTGGCCTTACAGGACTACAAAGCAGCCATCGTTGCGGCCAAATCTACATACTTTTCCACGAAAAAACTTAGCTCCAGCTGTAAATCAAAAACCATCTTTTCCATCGTGGATGAACTGGTCAAACCTGATCGTGTCACCGCAAAAACCCCTCCATCACAATTGCTTTGCGACTCCCTCAATAGCTATTTTATTGAGAAGATCTCTACGATTAAAGCCAGCATCCCCTCTGCTGCTACTTCACTGCACCCCACAACTGCCCCCCTAACCCCGCTCACTACCTCAAGTTCCCCACACTTACTGAAGAAATCTTTTTTTCTCTTCTTGGGAAGATCAAGTCTGGTTCTCCCCAGGACAGCTGTACTCCTCACATCAGAGGAGTGAGATTTACCTTAACATTCCCTCGCCCCCTCTTTCTCCCTTAAACAACTCTCTCCTCAGGGGTGGTTCCCCTCTCCTTTAAAACAGCTGTGGTTTCACCCATTCGTAAACAACCGGGAGCAGACCCTGGTATTCTTTCCAATTTCCGTCCAATTTCCCTTATTCCTTATCTGGGTAAAGTTCTGGGGGCCTTTGTGGTCAATTGTCTGAGCACCTTCATCGAATCCACCCACTTTCTTGACCCCCACCAAGCTGGGTTTAGGCCCCAGCATTCCACCGAATCCATCGCCCTGGCTGTTCATGAGGAGCTAAGAAAGGGGGCGGACCAGAACATCTCTCAGGCTTTGGTGCTCCTGGATTTGTCGGCGGCGTTCGACACTGTTAACCATTCCATCTTACTCGAACGTGTCGAGCACACCGGCATCTGGGGGCAACCACTGAATTGGGTTTCCTCTTTTCTCCACGATTGCGTTCAGGCTGTTTCCCTCCCACCTTTTTATTCAGTAGGAAAGTGCCTCGCTTGTGGAGTCCCTCAGGGCTCCTCGCTTTCTCCACTCCTTTTTAATCTCTACATCCGTCCCCTCATGGGAGCTTCAACAAAAATCTGTGACCATTTTCAACTTATTTTTAACATCAACTCCTCTCCATCCTCCATTCATAACGTCCACTCGGTCATGAACTTCTTCAGCTCCTGGATGAACCGGAATCAGCTCAAACTCAATCCTGCTAAGACTGAGTTGGTTCTCACTGGCACCCACGACAATCCCTGGAACTCCTCTTTCTGGCCAACCGCACTTGGCCCTCCCCCTTACCCGGTTGACTTTGTTAAGAGTTTAGGCGTCACCATTTGCAAGGACCTTTCTATGAGGGCCCAAATCAACTCAGTAACATCCGTTTGCTTCTACCATCTGCGCCGCATCCGCAAAATCTGCAGACTTCTCTCCCAAGAAGCCCTTGTGCAGGTCACCCTGGGACTAGTTATATCTCGCATCGATTATGCGAATTCCCTTTATGTAGGCATACCAGCATACCAACTACAACGTCTTCAACTCATTCAGAATCAGGCAGCCAGGGTGATCTATGGTCTGCCAAATCTAGTCACACCAAGCCTCTCCTTAAGAACCTTCTGTGGCTCCCAGTTGCCCAGCGCAGCCTCTTCAAACTTGGCTGCCTGATCCATCAAGCCCTTTCCTCTAAAGGACCCTCTTTCATTTCCTCTCTTCTACAGCGATATGTTCCTCAACGTGCTCTTCGCTCCTCCGACTCCAATCTTCTTACTCCCTGTTCCTTCAGACGTAAGAAACATGGAGGTCTGAGATTTTCCACCCAGGCTCCCCTTATCTGGAATTCTCTTCCCCCTGCACTCCGCCTTATCCCCTCCTACACCTTCTTCAGAAAGTCACTTAAAACTTGGCTCTTCTCGTTGGCTCACAACTAGTTTCACTCTACTCTGCTCCGCTCAGCCCCCCCACTTCAGCGCCAAGAAACCGTAGGTGAACGCTCGCTATACAAATTTCATTTATCATATCATATCATATCATTTGATGCAAGTTATAAGGTTGGAACTAAAATTAATATCTTGGTATAATGGAGCCATGTTTCAAAATTGAGATACTTTGACATGCTCCTTGCTCCCATTTAGTTAAACATCACTCACTATTGCATTCAAGAAGCTCTAAATTGTAAGTTAAAATGGGTCCAGAATACAGGAAAACATAGTATGGGAGCAAAAGGATATTTTTACCAGAGCCCTGAAAAACTAAGAACACTTCTAACTTCAAATAAACCTGAACTTCCAGCCCTAGCTACAGAGGAATCGAAAAACACACATGGATATTTACTAGAAAATGACGCAGCATGGCGTTGCAAGCTATCTTGTTGCACCAAGCTGCATCATTAGGTCAATGCAGGGATGTGTCATATTTGCAGCAATGAGACACATCCCTGGGCTTTCCTCTGCGCTGGTGCACAATTGGCTGTATGGCACCAACAAAGCCACCCTTGCACCAGGGATGATTGTTTTTGTGCAGGAAGGGACATCTTCCTGCACAAAAACAATCAGAGATGGTGTTTTTCCCCTTCTTTGTGTGCTGCAGAATGTAACACACATAGAGCAAATAACGAGGACAAATGAAGGTATTTCTCCTCGTTGCCCCACTTTACCGGCTCTCCTATGAAAGCGTTAGAATCTGACGCATTCCCAGGTTTATGAAACAATGTAAATCTGGGAATGCGTCAGAATCCATGGGTGTTGCATGGGAACACCCACAGCAACAAATAATGTAATGCCCCTTTCACTCAGAGTAATGTATGATAAGGGGCCATATTTACAAGGCCATGAAAAGCCACACAATGTGGCTTTGCATAGCCTTGTAAATTTGGCTCAGCATTATGCCCCACTGGATTGTCAAAAAAGTGATGCACCGGCGTCACAGGGGCCTTATTAATATGCCCTACAGTTTAGTTTATCTGGGTTTAAATAAGGCATCCACACTTTTTAGTGCTTTGTGGCCGGAGTATAGACCAACATCTCCTCTCTACTTGACCAAGAGGTGAGACAAGATTTCTTAAAATTCTGAATGCCGGTGAAGACCCTTTTTGCAATAACAGAAGCAGCGAGGCTGTTACAGCAGAATAATGATTAAAGCTGCAGTGCCTTGGAAGGTTAATGTTGTCATTCACATATCCTGTCGGATTGGTTGTTTTTATGGGATCTTAGAGATGATAAAGAAAGAGATATGACCACAGGAGCTAAAAACATGTCAATGATTATGTATTTTTCAAATGAGGCTTGTGCAGTGGGGCGATTTTTAAAGGTTATGAAAAACATGAATGTGTTGTGGTAATATATTTATTTATTGTGGATAGGGCAAGACTGTGGGCGAAGTTAGACTGCTGGGGCATTCCAAAAGCTCTCTGTATGGCTTCTCCATACAGACACCTGGGTACAGGTGAAACTAGGAACAGGGACGCATCTTTCGAGAAAAGTAATAACAAAGAAAGACCTTAAACAGGGTTGTGTGCTGGTGCCTACCCTACTCAATCTATTTATGGCAGATTTATCACATACACTTAACTCCTGCAATTCCCATGCTGGGGGCAGAACATTGTACCATCTCCTTTATGCCGACAACTTAATTCTGCTTAGCCACATAGTAGTTGGCTTGCATCATCTCCTTAACAGAATGCAGGACTACGCAGAAGAAAACAACTTGACAATTAACCTAAAAAAACAAGGACAATGTCAATTAATAACAAGAGGAAAGGAGTGAGATTCTGGCACTTGGGTGGCACACAAATAGAACCAGCGGTGGCCTACAAGTATCTAGGTGTCTATATAGATAAAGAAGGATCCTTCGAATGACAACAAGAAGAGATCAAAAGAAAAGGGCTGGTGATAGCACTAACTATCAAGTCAAGTCAAAAAGGCTTTATTTCGACATATAAAATATCTTAAAAAGCGTACATACAAATAAAATTCATTTCAAAGCATTTAAAGATAAAAACAAGTTTTTTTTAAAAAAAACCCTTGCATGATCTGGGACTGCAATTTTTTACTGTTATTATTTAGGGGAAAAATAATTAAATTACCTAAAATAGGCATGGTTTTGAAGCAGACCATAAAAGTAAGAGCATAATTAAACAATTTGTCTGAGTCTTTTTGACCGAATCCGCCATGCCCACCCAAGATACTTCGAGGTGGCGCATACATAAAAAGTACGAGTGTCTGAAAGAAGAATCCTAAGTGCCACATTACAGTGTCTAGTTCCCAGTGTACGACACATGGGTTTTAACCATTTTGACCGTGGGACTTTATAGGCAGGACACTCGAATAAAAAGTGAGGGACAGATTCATGGCGCTGTGGGCAAAAGGGGCACCAAGGCGCAGTCTGGTAGGGAATTTTCCAATGGCTAGTAAATTCCATTACGGGGAGAAGACCAATTCTAAATTTGAAATACAGAGATCTTTCCCAAGGGGCTGAGATAATGTCCAAATACAATTCTCTAATGGGGACATCTTTGGACTCCATAAAATTTCTGGAGGACTTACAAATCGAGGTAGAGGAATTCCTTCTATTTGCCACCCAGTTCCAATAAAGCTGTTTTATCGTTGATTTGGGCGGGGCTGTCTGTTGGTACCATGCTTCTTCCAGCCCCAGATTGGTGAGTAATGCTTTGATATCCGTTAGCCACTTTATTTTCGCCCAACCTGTCGATCTTAATATCTCCCGCAGACCATCCGCATAACTTGAGAGCTCAGGGACTCTCCAGATGCGGGCCCACAGAAGCAAAGGGCGTAGCTTTGCTAGATCTTCAATCGCCCGACAGCCCATGTCCAGTTGCAAGGGCAAGATGGGGACAGAAGGGCCGAGGGACATCAAGCTTCTCAAGAAGGTGTTCTCAGCTCGAGTAAGATCTTTCAGGTTCGACATTCCCCACAGTTCCGCCCCGTAAAAAGCGGCGCTTACTCCTCTGGCCGAGTAAATGTCCAAAACTGCAGCTATAGGTTTGGTTGAGGCTGCTCTCTGCTCTTTCAGCAGGGTCCCGGTTACTCTTTTCAAATTTAGCAACATTTTGGTCAGATGCTGGTCCCATTTCATGGAATCCGCCAGCCGGATGCCCAGATAGTCGAAGGTCTTGGTCCTGTCCAGTGCAACGGAGCCCAATGTTGGTGGAGGGCCATGTTTTTGCGGAGGATTCATGATGAGATACTTTGTTTTGTCTGTATTTATACAGAGTCCTCTTTGTTTACAAAAATCGTCAAAGCCAGAAAGAAGCTGTTGTAGGCCCATTGGCGATTTTGACAGGAGCAAAGTATCGTCCGCAAAAAGCAGGGTGGGAATTAAACGACCTGCCAGGCGAGGGGCATCTGCTGGTATCCTTGACAAGTGTTCCACCACCCCATTTACATAGAGCGAAAAGAGTGTTGGGGCAAGAACGCACCCTTGCCGCACTCCTCTATTCACATCTATTCTTCGGGTCTTTTGACCATTCAGACCCCAGCGAATTTGGGCATAGTTGTTTTCGTGGAACTTCATGATCAAGTGAAGCAGATAAGGTGGCAGGCCAAGATCACTAAGAACTTTCCATAAGTTGTTTCTGGGGACCAAATCGAAGGCCGTCCGGAGGTCGATAAAGGCAAGATATAAAGTGCCCTTCCCAATCGTGACGACCTTCCAGTGAATCATAAGTAGCCTTAACGATTGTTCAATTGTTCCTGTACCAGTTCGGAACCCTGCCTGGAGAACCGAGAGTATCCTGTTTTCATCTGCCCACTGCTGTATTCTGTTTAGGAGGATCTTGCCTGCTACTTTTTGCGAACAGTCTATCAGGCTAATCGGCCTGTAGTTCGCTGGGTCTTCTCTTGAGCCTTTTTTGTGCAGAGGGACCACTTCGGCGGCCATCCAGGAGGCGGGCAGAGGAGCACCCGCCATGGCAGCGTTCAATACAGATGAAATTAACATACTCCAATCGCCTAGGTCTGCACGGAGCAGGTCGCCCGGGAGTCCATCGGGGCCAGCCGCTTTGCGCGGGACAAGAGATTTTATTGCATCTTCTGCTTCTTTCTTAGTAAACAGACTTTCCTCAGGTCTCTCCTCAACTCGAGAGAGCTGTGGTAATGCGAAATCCAACGCTTCAGCTGCAGTTGCTGTATACAATTTCGAAAAATGTGAGTACCATAGATCCTCAGTTATGTTGCAGGTGATGACTGTGTCAAGGGGTCTGTTTTTCTTGCGTAATAAGTCCCAGAAACCTTTTGCGTTTTTTCCAACACTGGCAATTCGGAGTTCCTGCCAAAATTCGTCTTCCCAGTCTCTCCTTGCTGTTTTAAGCTCCGCTTTATAGCTCTTTCGTTTGGTGGCTATTAAGGTTGCATCTCCACTTTTTACAGCCAATATCAGTGCTCTCTTTCTAGCACGACACTCCTTCGAGTACCATCCGGGTTTGCCCTGCCACTTATCGCGGTTAGTGTTTCCCTTTTTTACTTTAGCCTTGAATAGGTCCCCAATTGACAGCGAGACCTCGCAGAACAACGCTGTAATCCGATTTGGGCTGACCGGCTCGTTTTCTAAAATGGCGCAGGCTGTAGAAGTAACAGCTCTGATACATAACAGTTTCTCTTCATCTATTGCAACTTGGTCCCATTTCAGGCGTCTTAAGCAGTTTGATGGAACCACCCCTCCCAATGGCCCTGTCGCTAGTGTATCATGGTTTCCACAAGCTGGGTGAATCTTCCTCCACCAGTATGATAGGGTCAAGGAGAGAGCGTTATGGTCACTATCCAAGGAAGGTAGGACTATCATATCCTTCATGTGAGCCCACAAAGAAAAGTTTAGAAGGATATAATCAATCCGGGATGAGTGACCAACCCTATTATATGTGTGTGCCCCCGCTAAGTCAGAGGGTGTCCTCCCGTTGGCTGCTCTCAAGCCGTGCTCCAGTGTGAGGGAATTTAGCTGGATGATTCTGGGGGTCCAACTGTTTATGATTGGAAGATCAAGTGACGGGACACCTCTCCTTGAATCTTCGTCATATAAATCCAGGGATTCATCGGGCAACAAGGGCTCGAATGTACAATTAAAGTCCCCCATGACCATTATTAATGAATCGCTACTACACTCACCCAAGACTACCTCCAAGTCCGAGAGCGTTGGTGACAAGGCTCTCCCAGAGGCCCCTCGTGTGTAGATGTTAATAATCTCCAGTTTTTCAGCTCTCCTCGGGCATGTTACGGTGAGGCGCATCAGGTCTGGAGATTTTTGGGGATGATGGTGTACCCTCCATCCCAAGGAAATATCTACCCAAACTAAGAGACCTCCATAGGGGCGACCTCTTCCCGAAGTTGGAATATCTGCCGGGACAAAGAAGGAGGCATGGCCCACTCGGTGCCTTGGTTCTACGCACCACGTCTCTTGGAATGCGCAGACTGAGTGGGGTTCAATGAGCGCCACCCAGTCCGGGACATCTAGCTTGCTGTTTAAGCCTGCCACATTCCAACTAATGGCTTTCAGGGATGCATGATGCAGGGGCTCATCGCATCCGGCATTCCTACCCTGTGGACCGGGAGTTTGAGCTCCATCCACTAACTCAATGTTCTCTGACCCGTCGCCTGGGAGAGAGGGCATAATTAAGTTAGGCGGGGATTGGGGCACAACATTATTGGACAAGGGTACCTCCCCAACTATGCATATTGTATTGACCCTAGGAGGAAAGGCATTGGTTGCCGCTAAATTATCAAGTCACCAACCCCAACCCTGTGGAGGGGCTACTTGAGTAGGTGTCCATGCCCTTGCTCTGGGGTCCAAAGTTGGATAATGAGGGAACCATGCTCCTCTGCCCCCATCTTGAAGGGATTTTTTAGGCCCCATTAGAGGAGGGGGGTGATAGAAGTACCCCAAATCCCTAGTTTGTATGTCGCAGAAATTGTAATGCGACTGCTGACTACAGATCATACCTGCTGCTCTGGGATCGTTGAAATTGATCAACACACAGTCCCCGGTAATATCCTTACGTCTGTTGCCAATCCAACCCACGCGTCGGACGAAGGCTATTCTACCATCGATATGCCCTGGGAGGGGTCTATTAGCTTTGAGCCAGGAGAGCGTCTTGTGTTTAAGGTCAGAGTATGACTCACAAGAACCCTCTTCAAGCTCAGGGACCCCCGTTAGAATTACCACATAAGGCTTACAGCCAAGGGGAAGGCTAGCATTTGGCGTGTGCCTTCTTACCCTGTCTTTAGCCGGAGATTTTACCGTGGTTTTTGCTGGAAGTTTGGGCACGGCCTGTTTGGCAGGAGTTGGAGGGGATGGGGTTGTATCACCCTCCGTTGCGATCGCTGTGTTTCCAGGTACCTTGGTGTTAGGCACTATAGGCTTGGAATTTACAGCAAAGTTAACCTTGAGTGCCTTGGGAGCCTGGGTACTAGCTTTGTTCCTTGGTCGGGCCAGACTAGACTCAGGAGTAGGAGTTGGTGGTGGGGGTGTGGTTCCGGTGTTGGGTTGCTGCAATTGAGGAGCCTTTCCCAAGGCGGGCGTCTTTTGGCAAGATGTGAGCTCAGGGTGGGCTATAGAAATAGAAGGGACTAAGGGGACAGCACCACTCCTTAGCCCTCCGTTTTCTTCAACCTGGGCCTTGGCGTGAAATTTGACTAATGATTTCACCGCGTAAAAGTTGTCCAGCATTGACTGTTCAAGTGAGGCTAGTTTGCGAGTGAGGCCGTCAATCTTATCTACAAGAGGCATCACCACAGACTTAATTATGCTCTCAACTTGAGGGAAAATGCTAATATCAATAGGAGCCATTTGACCAGGAGTGCCCTCCGATGGAGAATCTCCGGTGTGGGTCGCGTGTGATTTTGGGTGAGGAACCTGATTCGAACTAGGGCCCCCTTTGGGTACAATGTTCCTACTTACTTTACTGTGGGGCTTTAGAGAGCCTCCCCTGCGGGGGCTAGCGGGACGCTTTCTCTTCTTTTGTAAGACTGGACCTAAAGCTAGATTCTCTGCAGGTGTGGTTTGGTGAACTACTGCTCTAGGAGTACTGGCTTCGGTGTGTCCTACAGTGGGTGGGGAATTCACAGCTTCCCTAGAAGGCACAGGGGGGCTAGAGACTTCATGGGTTTCAGGATTGCAATCCAGAGTTTGTCCCCCTGGCGATGAGATACTTTGGACGGAGGAATTAGAGTGTGTCGGGTCAAGTACAATGCTTGGTGCAGTGATAGTTATCCTTTCTAAACTAGCCCTAATCCGGCTCACTCTCTCGTCAATTGTTGGGGAATCAATTGTCAACAATAGAGTTGGAGAAATATGTCCAGGGCTAGCAGCTAGGGCAATGGCGCCCAGAGATGAGCGCTTGTTAGACATACTCGTAGAATCCCGGGATAACCTACGTTCTGCCAGGATTATCTCCTTTTCGACTATGGAAACTGCTCGGGTTATAAACTGGTCCATAGTGCCTAAAACAACGTCTCCTGCAGATTTCTTTGTCTTACAGGATCGAGTACCTGAAGCCATTGTCCAGTTGGCTGGGTGCCCACTTTACGGAGCCAAGGGATGTAGCCCAGCCCGGCCTCTTCCGGCCCCGGATGGCCACAGACGGTCCCGCCCTTGTCCCGGGCTTCTCCCGGGCGCGCTCCCGCGCGCTCCCGCGCAGCGGACAAGGGATCTCCTTTTGATGGAATGAGGAAAGATGGTGGGCGGGTGGGCGGGGCCAGCAGGGAGAGCAGCCCAGGTGTGGCCAATGGGGCTCGCAGGGACTCCTGGTAGCTGGAGTCCCTGCTTCTAAGCTCGCAGCCCTGCCGGCTCCACGCGCCCCCAAGTCTTCACAGCTGCAGCTCCTCTCAGCAAACAGCTCCGGGTGGATGCGGGGCGCTGCTTGACCCGCGAAGCGGGTCTGGCGAGATGTCAGGTCCCCCACAGGATCCGGAGGTCAGTGGCAGCAATGGGTTAGGCGGGCAAAAAACAAACAGCTAATCCACAACAGGAGAGCACTAACTATGAAAAACATAACATCTAAATTACCAGGTTCAACACTGAGCCTCCTTCTGAAAGTAGAACAGGCTACAATCCTACCTACAATAACCTACTGTAGTTAAGTAATGAGAGGTAGAGATGCTAAGCAGTTGGACAAATCACTAGTTAAAGCATATAGAACTATGCTTAGGCTCCCAAATTATACCTCCCTGGTACAACTAAGGTTGGAGTTTGGCCTACTAAAACAATCATGGGCCAGCTATGGCGCCTACATCATCTGCTGGAATAAGATCAGATCATCGGCCCCTAAAACTTTAAATCAGCTCTCATGGCAAGATCTCCAACAGAGAGAGAATTTCCCTGCAAGAAGCTACCTTCAGGAGGCTCTGGCAAGAACTGGACATCTGGCCCTTTGGAACATACAGATCCACCACCTAGCCTTCAAGAAATTGACCTGGAAATCTTTGAAAGAATTGTTGCTGGTGGAGGACAAAGCTGCCTTTTCAGACAGATCGCATGCTTGGATGATTTTGAATAAATACAAGTCCATAGCCCCTGAAAAATATTTCAATTTGGGATACCCAAAATTACTAAAATAATAATGTTTAAAGCTTCGCCTCGGCATGATCCCATGCACCCAGAAACCTCCACCATGGAAGCGGGAGTCAACATCAATACTTGCAGTCTGTGTAAAAATGGCCAGGGCGACATCACTCATTTACTATGCGCCTGCAAGGAGTTGCTGCATGAAAGGAGACAGCTGTTAAAAATCTCCTTCAATCAAAGAGGAATTCGCTCAAGGAGTCAAGCAGTTTTGGTATGCGTTGACCCAGCAACTCCACAAATAAACAGCAGATTAGTGAGATTTCTTGTATTAGCCGAGAAAAAAAATGCCACCATAAACTCAAGCTTCACCTGGGTTTAGGAGCAGCCCTACAGGACATCTCCCCACGAAGACCTAGTCACAAAAATATTGCTGGCACAAGTGATTATAGTGCAACCTCATCCAAATCAAGATAAGAGGTCGTTCCAATCAAGGTTGAGCCGGGAAGCCCTCATCCAGTGCACAGATTGGACCTTTCGTAATGCATCGCTCCGGACAGATAGCACTTCCTGATTTGGCAACAAACTCTGTACTGACAGCATTACTTACACTGGAAGCAAGTTGCACAAGCATCAAATCACTTTTAACTTGTCAGCGATTTAATTGATTTCAAGTTTTTAATTGTTTTTTGGAACATACAAACAAGTATTTAATATTTTATTAGGATCTTACGGTTTTAATCGAAATGTGGTTATTGCAATGGTTTTCAGTAACTATGCAAATCTAATAAATTCAAATTCAAATCCATTTACAGGTTAAAGGTTTTTATGTGTTTGTATAGCATATTTGTATAGTTTTAAGTGCATTATAATTATAATCTTCATGTATTGTATGGTGGACAAACCAAGGGTCTGAAAACACTATTTCCGAAGTCTGAATGCATACAGGTTGTGAGGGATTTTTATGGCTCAAGGATAGATGGTGTCTAGGAGCATTAGTGATGTTTTAGTGTTCAAAGATGGATAGTGTAAAGGGGTAGTAGGGAGCTTTCATGTGTCAGAAATTAATACTGCTTAGGGGTACTAAGGAGATTTTAGAGTGGTGGTTTATATGAGTAGCAGGTGTTTTTACGGTTCACAGATGGGTCGTGCTTAGGGGTAGTAATGTTTTTTTCTGAGTAGATTAGTTTTGAGAGATGGTAACAATATTTTAATATTTGAAAACCTCCTTGCTGTATTGGAATAAAATTCCCTTCTTCGCTCCATGCTTTAAGACTGTTCAAAAGAATCTTCCCATAAATCTTGGCCTCCACATCCATAAGGCTAATAAGTCTATATTTTTTAGGGACCATAGGATCACCTTTGTAATGAATGGATCGAATATTAGCCTCTTTCCAATTCATGGAATATATTCCTGTGGCTATAAATGTTTTGTAGACCTCAGAGAAGAATATTGCCCACCAGTCCTGATTGGATTTCATTACTTTTGTTCGAAGATCTTCAGACTCTGCTGCTTGAGTGAGCCTCAATCTAGAGATTATGGGCCAGATGTAGGAACTCTAATACCGGTCGGTAACGGCCGAAATTACCACATTTCGGCCGTTACCGGCCGGGATTAGGCATTGGGGATGTAGGTGGCTACATTTCAGATTCGGTAATTTACCGAATCGGTATTTAAGAATTCGGTAAATTACCCAATGCTTAAAGACAGATTCGATAAATAACCGAATCTGAAATGTAGGAAGCACTCAAGTGAGTGCTTTTCACCTGTAAGGATTCTTTATTTACCACCAACTACAAGTTGGTTGTTAATACGAAAACCCTAAAAAAAGCAATATTTTGTGTTTAATAACAGTGCCATGTGGCAAACATACATGCCCTTAGGGGATGTATGTGTGCCTCATGTGCACCCATGCACAATTCAGGGGTGCAAAAGGGTGTCAAAGTGACACCCTGCCACCCTTGAATGTTTCCCCCCTTTTACCGAATCGGTAAATACCGATTCGGTGATTCCTATTCATTCTTATGGGCCTAACAATGAATGGGAATTACAGAATCTGTATTTACCGATTCGGTAAATACCAAATCCTACCAATTCGGTAATACTTACCGAGTAATTACCTACATAGCATTTACCGATTCTAAAATACCGAATCGGTAAAATTCGGTATTTTAGATTCGCTAAATGTAGTTTACCTACATCAAGCCCTAAATCTTTTACTCAAGACTCAGAAAATAAAGCCAAGATGCCAGTTGCTATGGGGCTAAAGATATTGGGGGCAAGATCACCTTTCCCCTTATAAAGGGTAGTTATAAACTCAACCCATTAACCCTCTGGTACCATCACCATTCCCCTGGGTACCATATTTCACCAATTTCCCATTTTGGGGCATCTTTCCCTGCATTAGACAACATAATTTCCTCCCAGTTTTCCTTGTAAAATAATGCTTTTTATACTGTATCCTTTTTTTGTATGTTTTAACAATTCGCATTATAACAAGCTATTTTGTTTCAGCTTCAGGGCCTGCCAAAACTTTCCTAACTTCTGCTTCATCAACTGGCACTCTATCTCAATCAATCAATCAATCAGTATAATTGCAGAGCGTGGCTTGTCACCTATGGTATCCAGGCACTGTAAACGTCCAGTTGATTAGTCCAATAGACAGGTTTTTAGGGACTTTTGGAATTCTGGAAAAGACGAGGAGGTCCGTAGATAAAAAGGTTAGCTTGGTTTATGTCTCTGCTGCTAAGTAGGAGAAGGAGCGGCCTTCGCATCTGCTTCATCGGATGCGGAGGGTTAGAGAAAGGGATGTGGACAGGAGGTGTGTGGTGGGTTGATAGAAGTTCAGATGTTGGATCAAGTAGGTGAATCAGCAGTTGTGTATGGCCTTGTATGCATGAGACCAGAGCTTGAATTGGCATCTTTTCTTTCCAGCGAACCAGTGGATTTCCCTGAGGAAGGGGGTGATGTGGGTTTGTCTAGGGACATCTAGGACGAGTCTTGCTGTGGTATTCTGTATGGTCTGTAGTCGGTAGAGGTGAGCTAGTATCCATGCATAGAGAGCGTTGCCATAGTCCATTCTGCTGGACTTAAGGGCCTGGGTAATAGTGCTTCTTGCGCTTAGTGGTAGCCATTTGAAAATCTTACAAAGCAGGCAGAGGATGAAGAAACCAGGAGGAGGAGATGGAGTTCATCTGAGTCATCATGGTTAGCTAGTTGTCCAGAATGATGTCTATGTTCTAGCTTAATCAGTGGGGGTAGGAGTAGGTTCGAGTTCTGAGGGCCACCAGGATGCATCCCATGGGGAGCTTATGGTTCTAAAAATAAGTGCCTCTGACTTGTCCGTGTTGAGCTTCAGGCAGTTATCCTTCATCCAGTTGGTGATGACTGTCATGCAGTTGTGGAAGTTGGTCTTGGTGTAGGTGGTGTCTTCGGGAGAGGGAGAGGATGAGTTGTGTGTCTTTGGCAAAGGATACAATGTTGAGGTCATGAGTTTTGGCGATGGTGGACAGAGGTGTCCTATAAATGTTGAAGAGGGTGGGGCTAGGTTAGGATATTTGGGGTAATTTCCTTTTGTTAGGAGGACAAGGGGAAAGCAGACGTTTTGTGTGCTTCCGATGAGGAAAGAGGTGATCCATCTGAGAGCAGCCGAATGGGTTGCCGATGCACTCAACTAATAGTATATAAATTGTTAAGTAACAAAATAACAACAGTTTAGAACAGTAAGTGACAGAAGTATTTTGACAAAGCTCCAATGAAGGGTAAATCGAGGAGTCTTTCATGAAGTATACAGCCAGCAGACACGTGTTTCATCGCACTCGCGATTCCTCAGGGCTGAAACAAACAGATAAGTCACAATAGAGCATGTGTCTTTGTATGTATACAGTTTACAAATAAGACCTTGTAATGTGGTCTATATACAAACTTTATGAGCTTCCTACTGCAGTGAACATATAGTGATTCACCTCACATCTTATATGTGCCACCACAACACGTTCGTGTCGAAATTGTGTCCAATACCGATATCTCAAATGGACGTATATGTGACTGGTGAGTTTGTGATGACACAAGGTGAGGGAACCTAATTGGCGTTCCTGAGAAGACTGATGTACAGCGTTTGTGACTGTCGCAGCGGAAAAAGTGTGCTATCCGTGTACGACTCATTCATACTACATGCTTAGTGAATAGTGCACAGTGATGGAAACTGTGACTCAATGCACAGACAAACGCATACCTAGATGGCTGTGTCAACGTCAGAAGGTCTGTATAATCACATAACAAATTTATAAAAGACAAAAAGAGAAAAGGGGAAGAAAAACTTCATCACTATGTATCATGATTATAATCATGGGACAAGAAGACATAACAGTAGTAAGGCTGTGGGTAAAG
Source organism: Lissotriton vulgaris (assembly GCF_964263255.1). Taxonomy (NCBI): domain Eukaryota; kingdom Metazoa; phylum Chordata; class Amphibia; order Caudata; family Salamandridae; genus Lissotriton; species Lissotriton vulgaris. The sequence goes on from NC_141694.1 coordinate 508,321,579, forward strand.
TAAATGGAGGCTCACCGCTCAGCTGGTGATAATTCCAACCCAGCCGGGCTCATGACCGATGGTGCTCGGGATGAAAATACTCGATGTGAGCTCAATTTCTTGAGTCTGTAACTGGACCAAAACGGACGAGTTACTACATGTAGGTTGGACTTATATTATTCCAACTCGTACAAATAGTCATTCCAACTATGAATCAATTCTCCTCAGTTTTTATATATAGTATGGTAATCAAGAAATACATTGTAATTGACCGTTGACAGTCATAATTAACTCATGGACACTTCAATTTCTAAAGTCTCAGTTATAGGCATAATTTCTGTGACAATGCCTAAAATATCCCTCCCAAGCAGCATTGAGTATTTAGAAGAAGGACTTACATATCTGTAATGTAGCCGTATCACCAACGATCGGAGGTCATAATATATAGTCTGTATTAGACTCTTGTTGATAGTTTATACTATTTTTGGCAAAAAATGCATATCCTCATGCTTTGATAACTCTCCTGTACTAAACTGTACTGTTGATTATGATTTGCAACAAATATTATTGTAGAAATTAACAGACGTGATTTACACAGATATACAATCCTTATTGTAAACTGTATTGGAAAATGAGATGTGATTGAGTTTCACGTATGATTGGCAATTAGGTTCTCTCACCTTGTGTCATCACGAACTCACCAGTCACATATACGTCCATTTGAGATATCGGTATTGGACACACTTTCGACACAAACGTGTTGTGGTGGCACATATAAGATGTGAGGTGAATCACTATATGTTCACTGCAGTAGGAAGCTAATAAAGTTTGTATATAGACCACATTACAAGGTCTTATTTGTAAACTGTATACATACAAAGACACATGCTCTATTGTGACTTATCTGATTGTTTCAGCCCTGAGGAATCGCGAGTGCGATGAAACACGTGTCGGCTGGCTGTATACTTCATTAAAGACTCCTCGATTTACCCTTCATTGGAGCTTTGTCGAAATACTTCTGTCACTTACTGTTCTAAACTGTTGTTATTTTGTTACTTAACAATTTATATACTATTAGTTGAGTGCATCGGCAACCCATTCATTTAAACAAGTAGTAGTTGTTTCTACTCAATTGAGTGGTTAAAGGTTTGTCCACTCGCCGACTTGCACCTAGGACAATTTTGTTTGAAAACCCATGTGCGTATGAACAGGCAATGCACCCAGAGCTTATACTGATTAAAAGCCTTCAGAATCCACATCATCTGAGAGCAGCCCCTTGGATGACTATGTTGTTCAGCCTTGTGAATGTGTGGTGGGAGACCACTTTAAAGAAGGATCAAACCAACTATTCCTTTTCCTCTCTTTATAGGCGCATGATTTTAATGTTTTTAGTTTCTTTTCCCAGTCTATAACTAAACACGTAACAAAGGATTTAATCAAATTTACATATGTAGTTATTGGACCTCCCTCATGAGATTAATGACATTGTGAGCCAATATTGTTTCATAGTTCCACAAGAGTCTGAATATGTTCGGCACTTAACCTCATTGTATGGTGCTAGGGGAGTTCAGTATTTAACGTCATAAATTGTTCATTTTTAAATGCAATTTGGTGGTCAATTGGAAGTGATCACTCATTTGGTATAGCAAAACCTGAAAATCTTTAACCAGGAAGAAATACCAGGTTTGAATGAAAATATAATCTTTGAGCCCTTCTATGTTGCCATGTCTATGCCCGTCTCTCTGAAGCCAATGTAAATTAAGGCAGACAACACTATGGCTTTGTAGAAGACCCTGTATTTTGGTCGAGGATTTGGACTTTTGGCAGTGTGGAAAGGAAGCAATTGGTATCTTAATAGCTTCCAATAAATCCTCAGTACTAGTATCTTCCTGATCTGGTTGCAGCCTCATATTAATATCCCCCAAAACTAAATATCAGACTCAATGGATATAACACTAAGGACATCATTAGGATGTAGGGGAGATTAGGATGCGCTTGCTACACTGGCGGGCACATTCTGCATTTTTAACATTGCGGCAGGCGGTGCTCTCAGTAGAACCCGCTGCAATGCCAAAAATGCATGTTGTACATATGCCTGCACAATGTGGCAGGCACAGCGCGGTGCCTGCCATGTTGTTCAAGCACATGAAGGGGGGTGCCATAGGTACCTCCCATGTTCCTCCTACCCCCCAACATCCTGGGGTCCCGCAATGGGCCCCCAACCTCAAAAACCACATGCCCATTGCCGCCACAGAAAGGCTGCCCCCGCCTGCATCCTGATATGGATGGCTGTGTCTAGCAGACACCGCCATCATATTAAACCCTTCTCCGCCCGGTCGACTTGTCGACTGTCCGGAAAAGCGGTGGACGGTCTTCCCGTCCTCCGAGGTATCCCCCGCCATACTAATATGGCGGGGGAAATGGGTGGTGGGCCAGCTAGGATGTAGGGTGGATTGCCACCGCCATGCGGGGTGTGGCAATCCGCCCTACATCCTAATGGGCCCCTATGACTTTACCTACATCTTACTCCAATAATCTATATTGGATTGAATCACACTTGTGTTCCATCCGATTGATATACACATTTATTATAACAAACCTATCTGTTATTTCACCAGAATTAAACAGATATATCTTAGCAGCACACATCCACTCACATTTAGTTGGCACCTGACTTACCCCTTAGCAATCTGCATTGAGATCAGAATGAGTAATCCTCCTGAGTTACACCCAGAGTCACTTAGTGATGCTTCAGAGTCGATCTAGATAGAATCAGAGGAGAGCATGTTTTGTACCAACAGTCAGGTCTCCTGTAAACATAGAATATTGTGTTCTGTCAGAATTGTCTTTATTTGGTCAAATTCCAGGATACATCTTAGCTCATACACCTTCGATTCTACAGGAGACATCCATTATAATGCAGGCATTACAACGCAATGCATTTACAACACAACTATTACAAAGTAGGCACCATTACAGCGCATGTCTGTACATCACAGGCCATTACAGTGCATTGGTAAGTACTGGATGGTAAGAGTTTGTTTTGTTATTGATAATGTTGGTTCAATTTAATACCCAGGTATTAAAATCTATACTGAAATATTATTAAGAATACATATTAATATTACAAAAAATAATATTTAATAATTAATAATAAAATGTAGCATTTATTATGCAATGGAAAAAGGGTTTTAGTGTTGAATTATAAAATTAGGTGTCAATTTTAATTTAAGAATATTAATAATATGATTAAAAAAATTATATTGATTAAATATAAATAAAAAGTGATTTTGATGATAAAAAATGTAATTGTGTATTTAATACTTGGGTATTAATATTAATATTAAAATATTTAAAAGATCATAATGATTATAAATGAATAATTAATAATAAATATAATAATACATATGTGTGTATATGTGTTAAGAAGATTTCAAATGTGAAAATGATGTATATGTATAATTGAATAATCAGGCATTAATTATTTCACATTTGATTAAATAGGTTGTAAATGTTTATTGTATTATTAAAAAATGTTTTGTAATGATTAAATATGAAGATGGAGAAGAGTTTAATTTAAAAATATATTTATATAAAAATAATAGAATGTCTAGAAGATGTAATTTAATACTCAGGTAATACAATATATACGAGAGTATTTTTTAGGTATTTTTATATTATAATTATTAATCTATAATAATATTAACATGGGGATTTGTAAAATATTCATAATAATAATTTAATAAAAAATTGAAAACATATTTATAAATATGTATAGATACATATTGCTACAGTTGGTTGGTTAATAAATAAAATGAATATATACATTACAAATCGAAATGTCACTCACGGCCGCTTGTGCTTTCAAGCTGTCCTGCCTGGTTTCTTCCCGATGTGCAATTATTTCATGGTGGATTGCTTCCAGCATTGCACGCTGGCTGCCTTCTTGACTGTCCTCATAGTTGTGTTCTTGAATCGAATTGCCTTGCAACAGTGCCGTTGGCGAGTGGTCCCAGGCCAGCTTCGTCTGCTTTTTAGATGGGGCCGTAGTTTTAACCGCCGTGGCAATCAAATCCCCCTCTGGGTCGCTCTCTGTCTCTAGGTTACTGCCATCTATGTCCGAGCTTTGCTCCTCTTCATCCTCGGACCAGTCCGCCTCCTCCATCACCGAGACAAAGCACTCGCTTGGAGTCTTCTCCTCCTCCTTTTCTAGCTCGAAAACCATATTTGTCTGGAGGATGGCACTAGGTTGCGTGATTCCTAGTTGTACGCTATCATGATTGTTTGTACTGCTCGTGACCTTCTTTAGAGCGGGGCAGGTGCTGGTGCTGGTATTGACCCCCATTAGACTATTATTTCCACTTCCAGGGTCCTCACCCTGATCATTCTCTTTGCCCCCTGACACACAGAAAGTGCCCAAGTCTTGCGCAACACCTGGGCCCCCAATCATGCCCTCAGAATCACCAGTCATTGTTTGGCTTACCGTGGACTCCAGAGGTTCAATTTCACCCAGTTTTTCAGCCTCTGTCTCCGCCTCCAAGTCTGCCTCGACTCCTGGGGCTCTAATCCCCTTCTCCTTACCAGCTCGGTTAAACATATCCACAATACTCAGATTGGCCCTGGCCAGCCTGGTCCTGGCTGCGGGGGGTCTCATTTCCTTGGGTGACTCCTGTGCTTTTCCTTTTCCTTCTGCTTCGTTTTGAGCATTAGTGCCATCCGAGTTCATTTGCACGTCTGCGGTGGTATTTGTATTTTCACCCACTTTCCTTTTGGCAGAAGCCTTCCCACCGGTATTCTGTTTCGGAGGCATCCTGCAGAGCCGCCGCCTCTCACTCAGCTTGCTCTGCTTCGTAATCGCCCAGCCTGCAAGCTCCGCCTTGAGCCTGAGAGCGATAGTCACTCTGGAGCCTCTGGAGCCGCTCCGCCCTTCCGCTCCGCGCACTCCGCGAGCTCCGCCTGCTGTGACTGATGTGCCGCCGAGAAACACCGGAGGATTGCCGGCAAGCAGCTCCGCTAGCGCATGGATCAGGCTGGCTGAAATCCGGTATGTCGTCTCCATCCGCTGACTGCGGTTTTGGTTTCCCTTACTTTCCTTCGGTTTTTTGGAGGTTTATTGAGGTTTATGTAACAAAAATCATATCGTATCCAGCGTCCCTGCTACTGCTGCAACTCAACTGCTAGTTGCGGCCGCCATCTTGCCCCGCCCTTCTGAGAAAAATGAAAAGTGTTGTCAGGAAGCTGTCCAAGGCCACTGTGAATGTGGGGGACAGGTTGTCGAACCTTGAGGAAAGGGTTGTCGCTTCGGAAAATGAGGCCGCTGCCGCCACTATTAAGGTAGAATCATTCGGAGCTCAAGCACAGGATGTCCAGTGGAAGCTGGAAGATTTGGAGAATAGGCTTAGGAGGAACAACCCAAGAGTCCTTGGTGTTCCTGAAGGTCGGGAAGGGGGCGACGTTAAAGCCTTCATAGTTAAACTATTTGAGCAAGCCTTTCCTGAGCTGGCCAGCTGGAATTGGGCCCTAGAAATTCAGAGGGCACACCAGACACCGTTTAAGATCCGCCGGAATACGGAAGAAGGAGATAATCCCAGGGCAATTCTGATATTCTTTGGGAACTTCATCTTGAGACAATCCGTGGCAGAGAAAGCAAGACCGGATGTGAGAAGAACCAGCGAGGGGGTCACCTTCTTCGTTAGACCGGACTTTTGCCATACTACGGTGGAACGGAGGTGGAGGCTACGACAACTAATCAAGCCCTTCCAGGATAAAAAAATCCAGATTTATCTCATAAATCCGGCTCAACTTAAAGTAATTTATCTGGGCAAAACAATGTACTTTTCTTCGGAAATTAAAGCTCAAGAGTTCCTGGACTCTATATAGTAATAGTAATAGTAATAACCTAATCACCTAATCATGCATAATTTTTTTTATTGGGAATGAGCGTTTTTTCCCCAAGGGGTAATAAGGGTCAGAGCTGGTCGGGTTGGACTAGCTTGTTATGGAATGTATGGATCTTCTACTCTTCTTCCCTTTTTTGAGATGCAGGTTTAGAGGTTAGGAAAGTAGTATGATACTGCACTATGGGTCATATACATTTGGGGTAGTGTTGTGGTCACTAGTTGTTAGTTATGTACTGATTTTATTTAATAGATATGTATTGATTTCGTTTTTGAGGTTTATGCTATTAAGTAGGTTTAATGGAGTCCACTGCTATGCTGCATCCATCACATGCACAGACTTTGTCTGCGCGCCTCACCAGGGAGGGTGTGTGGGGTGGGGTCTAAGGGGGGGAGGACAAGGACAAGGGGGGGCAGGATGGAGGGAGGTGGGTGAGGGGGTGGAGGGGGGTGAAAACGTAAAAATGAAGAGAGTTTGTATCGTCAATGTATCCATAAACGCAATTGTAATTCTGAAACAAAAGTCGTATTTCTATTATGCACCTAGTATTTACCTAGATTGGTTGATGAGATGGCAATGTTTGATATATAGGTATGCCTAAGCTCAGGATTGGATCTCTTAATATAGGAGGATTAAATGATTGGAAGAAGAGGGGCAGGTTCGAGCAATATCTTCATGTATTAGGTCTAGATATTATATGCCTACAGGAGACCCACTTACCCTGGAAGAAAAAACATTGGTTAAACTTAAAAGGATATGAAACCCTGTCTTGTTCTTCCCAGACCTCTATGATAAGGGGGGTGGCTAGTATTAGTAAGGTTGGGCTAGGGGGGGCCAAACGGTGTAAGGCAGATGCCATGGGCAGGTGGGCTATCTGCGAAACAAATTTGGGACTTACTCTATGTTCGCTACATGGGTCCAACATAGATGACCCGGAGGTCTTTAATTGTATAGAGAAGGAATTGACGGATTGGCCAGCTCCTATAGTATTATGTGGGGACTTCAACATCTCAGCTAACTTTTTGGATGGTATCCCCTATACAGGCAGGAAGCCGCGGATTTATAGAGCGGTAACTTCAATGATGCAGTCACATGGATTAACTGATGTATGGGGGAATCTCGAGGCAGGTGACCCAGGGTTCACGTACTTTTCGCACCCTTTTAATAAATATACAAAACTTGATTATTTTATGCTCTCGGCCATGCAATTAAGTAGGGTAAAAATCATCAAACTCCCAAAAATTTTGTCGGACCATAACCCTCTAGTTTTAACTATGGATATTAATAAACCACAAAAAACCCCTAGGCCCTGGACCTTCGATAGGAAACTATTAGCAGATGGGGAGTATATTAGATATATGAAGAGTTGGTCCCAGGCCTTTTTTGATGCAAATAGGTATAGCGCATCCAGGGGTGTAGTTTGGGATAGTTTCAAGGCAGGACTAAGGGGGGAGACCATCAGCTAAACTACTCGGATTTGGAAAAGGGTTAACCAAGAAAGAGAACTTCTGATGGGCAAGCTGATTGAAGCTGAGGAACAACATAGAAGGGATATAACTCTAGGGGGACAATCCACTGGGAGCCTAGAAAAGGTAAACTCTATAAAAGCAGAGATTCAGAAACAACTGGCTAAAAAAGCGGCAGCAGAATACCAGTCACAGAGGACCAGATTATATGAAACGGGGGAACAAGCAGGAAGAGCGCTGGCACTACGAATTAGTCAGGTGGCTTCTAAGAATATAGTCACACAAATAGAATATGAGGGTCAAACGTATGACAAGCCGACTGAAATTCTAGATGCCTTTAGGAAATATTATCAAGCATTGTATCAGGAGGAGGCGGAAGCAGGGGTCCCAGATACAAGTTGGCTAGATATGGGCACTAAGTTACAACAGGCCCACATAGATACTTTGCAGCAAGATATTACTATGGCTGAAGTATTGGAGGCCCTGCAAGATCTGACAAGTGGGAAGGCTGCGGGTCCCGATGCCCTGCCGCTTGAGATCTATAAGAGTCTAAGGGAGGAAACAACTCCGATACTTTTGGATCTGTTTAAGGGTGTTATGAATACCGGAGTAATACCTGAGTCATGGACGGAAACCAATATAGTGATTTTTCATAAAAAAGGGAAACCAAAGATTAATCCCGGTTCTTATAGACCAATATCCCTGATAAACAGTGACAATAAACTCTATGCAAAGATCATGGCTACTCGCATGGGGAGGATCATTGTGACCTTGGTTTCCCCCTGGCAGCATGGGTTTATCCCAGGGAGGGGTACTACGGATCATATTAGAAGAGCCAATACTCTATTTGATATCGGGGCTGCCTGGGGGGGAGGGTCGCAATGATCCTCCTCGACGCGGAGAAGGCCTTTGACCGCGTGAGATGGAGTATTCTATGGAAGGTTTTGGAGGAAAGGGGATTTGGGCCAAGATTTCGACAGGCAAGTCAGGCGATGTATTCCACTCCAACGGCAAGAATCCAGCTGATGGGTGAAAGATCTGGGAAGATAGACATAACAAGGGGTACGAGACAGGGCTGCCCGTGCTCACCAATCTTTTTTGCGCTATACATTGACCCTCTAATTACCCAAATAATGAACAGTGTCGCTATTAAGCCTGCAGTTACGAATGGGTTCCAGACCAAACTTCATGCATATGCAGATGACCTAGCAGTTATTACTAATGACCCAGAGTCCGCTATGAGAGAACTAGTCAATATTACTGGGCAGTTTGGTGGTTTGTCGGGCTATCGTCTAAATGTGGGAAAAATACAAGTATTGTGCTCTAAAAATGTAGTTAAGCAGGATCCCAGGTATGTGGATTCAGTAGTTTACCTGGGTATAACAATAGATGCAGAACCCGGGAATATAATTAAGGACAACTTCTCACCGCTTATGAGCTCAATGGAAAAAGATTTAAAAAGGATGGACTCACTTCATTTATCGATAATAGGCAGGGCTAACGTCATCAAAATGACTATGTTTCCTAAGGTCCTATATAAATTCAGGGCAATCCCCTTCAAAATTGAAGAGAAGGTTATTTAGGAAATTGAAGCCATATTTAAGAATTTCCTGTGGCATTATGGTAAGATAAGGAGATCAAACAGATACATGTCACTGCCACAGGAAAGAGGTGGGTTGGGGCTGCCAGATCTTAGGAGCTATCACTGGGCGTGTCTCCTTATCGATATGGCAATCCTATTCCATCCTGGGGGGCCCACTTTTAGACAGGAGGATATACCCTCGATTTTCCAGTTAGCACTGGGTAGTGAAGCAATCGGGGTGCTATTGAGGAGAACTCAGAAGAGCTACTATAAGAAATTTGGCTATAAACTATTGGAAGATGTATGGCGGGTTTGGTCAACTGTTCAGAAAATCTTAGGTATCCCCAGGTACCATCATCTTACACCACTCTGGAATTCGACACTCTTCCCAAATCTGAGCAGGGATGGACCTTGGCGGCACTGGGAGAGACAGGGTATTATTACGCTGGGGCAAATAATGGAAAAGGACGAGTGTAGACCTTTGAAGGATCTCAAGCTGGGTTACTCGCTACAGGGCTGTCAAGAGCTCAAGTATCTACAGCTGGTTAATGGAATCAAATCAATAAGGCCTCATATTGTCCTGGCAAAGAGCTGTGAAAAACTGGAGCATCTGAAGGTGGGAGGCCACAGAATTAGGGAAATATACAAAATATTTATAGAAGGGTCATCGGATGATATGGTTAAGACGGAATCAGCCTGGTCCACAAAGTTGGGGGACCCGGAAGTAGATTTAGATAGGGCCCTTGCAATGGATAAAAGGTTTCTGCGATCATCCAACTTAAGGGCCCAACACTTTAAAACCTTATTTAACTTGTATTACACGCCGGCAAAATTATTTGCCTGGGGGAAGAAGGCGGATAGTAACTGCCCGAGGTGTGGAAAAGGCCCAGCTGACACTACACACTTGTTTTTTGGATGTGAGAAATTGGAGACTATCAAAGCTGAGATCGAGGTGTTTTTAGAGGGGCTGCTAGATGTCAGAATTATTCTATCCCCAACTTTGTTGATTATTGGGTGCAATGTTAATTTGAATTTGAGCATTGAGGTTGAAGCTCTAGTTATTATAGCTGTTGCAGTATTGAGGATTTTAATCAGTGCAGCATGAAAGGATATTGAAGCACCAACCTTTCAAATGTGGATCTGTAGGATGCTGGGAATACACAATATTGAGGAAGCACTGTATTAGCTAAAGGGCATTAAAACAAGGGAAATGGGTCTACGACTTTGGGCACCAGTTGCTGTCTGGAGGGCGGCAAGGGTTTAATGGCTGATAGTCCATCGCAGCAATAATGTATGTCCACCATTCTTAGGTGTTCTTGGTGAAGGCTGGTTCGTGCTCCTCCTTTTATCATAATGCTAGAGAATTTTTATTAATGCTGGTATTTATGTATTTATGTATTTACAATGAAAAGTTTTTATGTATTACATTGTATGTTTATGAACTCTCAATAAAATTTTAAAAATAGAAATGTTACATTTATATAACAATTTACAAATTAATAACAGTTTTAAAATGTTTAAAAAAAATTTAAGTATTAAAAATGTATGTGTAATTAAAAATAATATGTTGAATTTATAATATTATTAAAATTAAAAGATATGAAGAAAGAAATAGAAGACTTAATGTATTTATAATTATAACAACAAAATGGTGGGGTGGGGTCCTAGGCAATTTTGTTTAAAGACCAACAAGGAGAACTTCCCCTATACATATTCCATAACACCATACTACCTCGGGTCTATTAGCACATGAGTTGTGTGTGGTGAAAGTGCAAGTTCCCTCAAAGAGAAATGTGAAGGAGATATAACCAATTCGGGGGGAATTATCCCTTAAGGACTAGAACCCTCACTCACCCACATGTGACATGCTTCATCATATGGGTTCCTCCTCCCAGCAGGAAATCCTAGTCACTGTGAGGGAGGAGCTCAGAGATGTTTTTCAAATGATGTTCCCTAGTGTGACTAGGATGCTAAAATCTCATATGTGAAGGTATGGTGTAGTGAGGGTGCAGCGCAAAAAAAGGGGGGCTAATAGTGATCTAAAACTGCCTAGGAAGATGCAAAATTATTTTCTTGAAAATATATTACTCCTTATGACAACTGTTGAAGGAAGCTGTAGTAATCTTTCATAAAATATGTATAACCTAAAAATAAAACATTTAGATTTTTGGGAGAGGTTAACACATGTTGGAGTAGGATTAGTAATTTTTTTAAACACTACTATCCAGAATTTTCCTCGACGCAAGCGTCCCTTTGAGAAGGAATAGTAATTTTAACTCCACCACTACCTATTATTTTCCTAGAGGCAAGCACCCTTTAAAGTAGGAATAATAATTTTAACCCCAGCACTATCCCTTAATTTCCCAGAGGCAAGCACTCCTTGGAGTAGGAATTGTAATTTTAACCACATCACTATGCATTATTTTCCCAGAGGCAAGCACCCCTTGGAGTAGGGATAGTACTTTTTACATCCATCACTATCCAATATTTTCCCAGAGGCAAGCAGCCCTTGGAGTAGGAATAGTATTTTTTTTTTAAAACAAGCTTTATTTGTCATGTTTCACATATATTGCAGAGCTCCGAAGCCCCAGAGACAGCTGCACACATCCAATGCACATTAGCAGATGACAGTGACTTTTTATATTGAAGAAACTAACAAGAACACCCCACCCAACCTCCCCCCGGTCACATCCACACCCCCTCGGAAATACGTAGCAGTACTCTGGAAGCACATAGAAACCCCGCCCCCCCTTCAAGGTCCCATCTTCGTCACACTCATTAACCTGTCAGAGGGCCAACTCGTTCCAACGGCGGATCCAAGTCTAGTCCCCGGTAATCTGCCCATAGTTCACCAAATCATAGAATGTTTACAGGGACACCCCCTGGCAGTAAAGACCAGCTGTTCAAGGCCCATGCAGAAATCTAACCCATTTCTCCATTTCTCCATGCGGTCAGCGACGGGACTTGGGGTGCCTTCCACGCCCTCTCTATATCCCACTTTTCCAAGGTTAGACCAAGTAACAATAGGTGTAGCTTATATCTATTGCCCCCCACCCCCTCCAGGACATGTAACAGTGCCAAATGCGGCGTGCGAGGAAGCTCCCAACCCAGCACTTCTGATAAGCAGGAAAACACCCCACCCCATAACCTGTGTAACGAAAGACAGCTCCAGACTGTGTGCAAAAAGGTGCCCTCTTCTGAGCCACATCGAAGACACTCGGGGGATACAATCATTCCTGCTCTCCACAATCGCACCCTGGTGAAGTACACCCGATGTAGGTATTTAAATTGAATCAGGCGCAATTGTGTGGCTATTGCCGCCTCCTGTGGACTCAGCCCAATCCTCCTCCTCTAGGTCCCCTACATCCTCCCCCCAAGCTGTCTTGAGCCGCTGTAGAGTTGCGGAACAGTGAATGATCAGTGACTGATATATGTGGGAAACCTTGCGGTGTAGCAGTTCCCCCATATAGACCTGAGCTTCGATGGGGCTGAAGTCGGGGAGAGATTCCAGGCCCTCCAAACAAGACTCCAGTGCGTGCTGAAACTGGAGGTATCTAAAAAACTGGGAACGTGGCATGGCGTACTCATCCCGCAGATCTTGAAATGATTTAAGCGTTAGATCGGACATCACATCCACAAACCAAGATGCCAATGGAATCCCAGCCCTTAAAACCTTGCAGGGCAGCAAGCTGGGGTAAACGTCCATTACCCCAAAGAGGAGTTTCTCTAGTCAGAACATTCCACCACCCCATCCTGCGCTGGACCTGCCTCCAAATATGAAAGACAACCTGTGTAGCCCGGGGCAGAGTCTTCCGACATGGTGCGGAGTACAATAACGTATGTAAAGAGTGACTGCCCATGAGCTGCCTCTCAACTACATAAGCCTGGTCATTCCTATCTCCGTACCACCATTCGTTAAGAACCAGCAAGTGTTCAGCCTGGTAGTAGGAGAGGACATCCGATGTAGCTAGTCCCCCTGTGTATGTAGATAGGAAGCATGTGCGCAGGGCCACCCTAACCGCGCCTCCCCCCCATAAAAACCCGCCCAGCGCTGAGTTAACCTGCCGGAACCATAGGGATGGAATCTGGTAGGGATGGTTGTAACTGATAAAGAAGACGAGGGAGCGCCACCATCCTAAATATAGCTGACCGACCATAAATCGTCAGGGGCATGCAAGACCACACCTTGAGATCCTCTCTAGTACGATCCCAGACCAGGGCCAAATTACGCTCCCTGGCTACCATCAAGACATCAGACATAAAAAAACCCAGGTACTTCATCCCCCCCGTCGCCAATTGTAGGGCCGTTGCCCATTCCCCCACCCGAGAAATCCCCCCCACCTGCACCAAAGCTGTTAAGGTAGTATATAACAGCTGCAAATAAGACAAAAACCGCGGTCCCAGATGGAGCCTCCGCAGCAATGCGAACAGGTACACCCAACTCAGAGAATCGAAGGCACTGTCCATGTCCGCCAGCAGTAGCGCCGCCGACTCCCCCGTCTTAGGCAGGAGATCGTCAATAAATTTCACAATAACCGCTTCCTCTAGGCACTCTTTGGGAGAGTATAGGTCCTCAAAGTATGCCGCAAAGCTCAAGGCAATAGCAGAGGGTTCTAATATCAGCTCCCCCACCCAGTCCATGACCTGTGGTAAGGGCTGGGCATGACGGTGAAGCATTTTGCTTGAATTATCCCCCCATTGACAGACCATACTGCGCGTTGCCAGCCACGTCTGATGAATGAGCCTCGCCTAGCAAGAGTGCCGCGTACTGCTGCTGAGCTAACACCAACTGTCTCCTGCCCGGTCCCCCATCCACCTCCCTGCCCCTTCACTCCAGTGCCTTAATATCCGCCTCCCTATGCACCAGGTCCCTCTGCCTCTCCCTCCACGCGGCCACACACCAGGAAATATCCACCCCCGCAGCGTGGGTTTCATCGCCTCCCAGAGTACAGCCGGTGACTCAACTGACCCTACGTTTGCAACCAGGTAATTATTTATCTCCTTGGCCAGGTGTTCCCTATATTCCTCTTTTTGCAGCTGCCAACCTGACATGCGACATCTAAGAGGGTGTCTCCCAGGCCCAATCCGAACCTTGAGTGCAAGGGGCGAATGGTCAGACAGGGCTCTAGGCATAATGTTTGCTGACATTGCTCTGTGTACCATCCTCCTAGGGAGAAATATGTAATCAAGTCTCAAGAAGGAATCATGTGTCGAGGAAAAGAATGTGTATGCCATGCAAGGACCCTAAATATGTGTCCAGACATCTGTCCTTTCTAACCCGGCAGCCAGGGAATGCAACTTAGTGGGGGTTCCTCCCACTCCCGCCTCCCCTTCACTCCTCCATCTATCCCAATCCGGGTCCATGACATCATTCCCATCGCCCCTATCAAAGAAAGCACATCTGGCATATCCCCCCACAGTGTTAGTAGCCGTTCCACTAGGGACCACTGTAATGGTGGCGGTGCATATACACTACCCAGGATCACAACCTCTCCCCCGATCTTTCCCTGTACGAAAACATACCGTCCCTGCATGTCAGACCAAATTCTCTTGTGCTCATACTGGACCCTGCGATGAATCAACACAGCCACTCCACGCGAGCCTCTCGTGAACCCCAAGTGAAACACCTGAACATATCCATAGCATTGGAGGCATAAGGCTTTGGTGCCCATGAGGTGTGTTTCCTGAAGCAGGACCAAGTCAGTCCCAGCCCTCTTAGCATACTGAAGAAGAGCTCCTCGCTTCAGCTTGTCTAAGGCCCCCCTGACGTTCCAACTGATCCCATGTATGGACCCAGGGGTTATCCGTCGTTCCACCTCCGAATCAGGCATGTCAAAAAAACAGACATTCTTACAGCATTCATACGTGTTCTCCAAGCTACAGCCAAGGTTCCAGTCAATGCGTGTGAATGCGCAATCAAACAAACTGAACAAAGCCCCCCACCCCATACCTCCCAAACATGGAAGCATCTGTCGCAGTTAGATAGGAGCCTAAACCCCAACAGGGAGACCGGTACCAACCCTTCCAATGGATCCCCAACTGACCACCCATACCCCGGTGGGCCTCACCCCTTCCCGCCCACCACTACATGACCGGGTGCCCAGCCCCACACCCATTGTCCACTACAGAAAGTGTTTTTTCCTAATTAATACGATCAATTTCTAGTATTTTTTCTGCAGTTTCAATTTGATTTAATTTCCAAGCTTCATTGTATGCTGCGTATATACCGGCGTATATGAAAAGTTTTTGACGCTGTTTGCGAGGTCCCAGTATGAAATCTCGCAAGTCAACATCTTCTTTAAGTAAAGTTAAGTGTTGCTTAATTTCGGGAAGTGTGGATATCTGTAGCCAGTCGAGGCATAGTTTTCCTACACTGTATGTTATAACTATCCCTGGATGTTGTCTCTGGCAATATCTTGGGTCTGGCCTGTTCTGTTTGAACCCCTGTATTTTGTTCAGGAATCTATCATGACAGTTTTTAGTGTCTGTGGGCCAGATCAACCATTTGTTCCAATCGGGAAGTGTTCTGTTTTGTTTTAAAATATAGGCCACGTCTAACCCCTCATCTGTAGTGGTGTTTCTATCAGGCATTGGCTTTGGTATAGACGGGTTGTTTAAATCTTTTATCTTGGCTAAACCAAGACAGGTTGTTTGCTGAATTGTGTCATTCAGAAACATTATTTGTTCTGGGATCATGCAGGCTCTGAACAATGCTTCTACACCTTGTACCTGCCATTCTTTTGTACCCCAGATGGTTTGTGTCTCAATATTGTTTTTCCAAAATTCAAAACCAAATGTAGACATATTTTCATAAATCTTTTCAGAATAAATCAGTTTAGTGTTTGTGAACATGTTTTTCACTCCTGTCCTATTTGACATTTTAAAATAGAATGTTTCAGGATCAGTGACAATAAACTCCGAGAAGTATGGGAATTTCTCATAAAATGTTTTTGAGCTGCCTTTTGGCGGGGTTGGACAATGTTCCCATTGATTATAACGGAAAATATTTCTAGGATTTGCAGATTTATGCAGATAATGATGCCCAAAGTTGTTGAAACAGTACATTTCCTCATAATTCAATGGACCCTGTAAATAATCATGTGCTGTAAATTTTGCTGACATTTCTAAATCTGACATCATATTATTAATATTTTCAAAGTCCCAATCATCAGAGAAAGTACTAGGTGATACAAAGTCACTTAAAGAAATCTTAAATTGGTGTGGATATTTCAAGAGCTCAACCGGGCCATAGATTTCATAGT
The DNA here is from genome assembly GCF_964263255.1 of Lissotriton vulgaris. Taxonomy (NCBI): domain Eukaryota; kingdom Metazoa; phylum Chordata; class Amphibia; order Caudata; family Salamandridae; genus Lissotriton; species Lissotriton vulgaris. The sequence continues at coordinate 508,337,766 of NC_141694.1, forward strand.
CAGTTTTGTCCCATGCTATACCACCAGGTATAGGGATGGCTGTGATGTTCACTGAGGACAGTTCTCTTTTTTCGATGTGTGATGATCTGTGTGGTTTCAGTACCAAGTTGATGTTCTGGCTTGCTGTGTCCATTGTACTATATTTTCCATCAATAAATCTACCCAAACTTAAAACTAAGATGAGCCATAGAAGGAGGAAAAGTACGCCTAACTCAATCTATAATTTAATCCATTGCGAGTTTATATATGTTTCTCAGAGTTCTGTGAGTTTTTCTTTGAATGTTTTTGTTGCTGGCTTGTCTCCATGTTCACTTGGATAATTGGAAAAGTCATCAAAGTTGATAAAGTAGCCAGATGCAGTTCTGTCAATTGATGGGATTGCCTCCGGATTACCATTGATCTTTGTATTTTCTTTTGTTACATTTGTATAGTCCGAGGCTACATTGTTGTAGACTGGCGTTTCTTGATGAACTGCTGCAATTTGGGTTTCAAGAGGCACAAGTTCCATGGCTTTGTTGCATAGTCCTTTTTTAATTACTGCAGGTTTGTAAAATGAGATTAATCTCTCGGTTTGAACCTCTTGGATTGTAGCAAGATTTGGTCTTCTGCTATTTCTTGGGAGTCCACTGGACCTACTACTTATTATTGGCCACATGATTGTGGTTTCACCAGGTCGATTGATACAACACGGTTCTCCTTTTTACCAGCAAGGGGCGGTAGTACAACTGATCTTGTTCCGCTGGCAGCTAAGACAGGTACTGCTTTTCTGTAAGAAGGCCCAAATCCCTTCTTCACCGCGATCTTTTCTCTGACCAGATCCCCAATCTTTGGAATCCAGAAAGGTCTTGCTGGGACAGGTGGTTTTTCTTCAGTGGTAGTTGGCTTTAGTTTTTCGTTACTCAGACTTTTTCTTGTTTCATTTAGGTCCTGTAAAACAGCCAAACGATCTTTGATATCAAAGGCTTTTTATTGCACCACTGAAGTCTAACAATCCAAGTCCTGAATGATCATTCTGGTACCAAATAAAAGTTCATACGGACTGATACCTCCTAGAGAATTTCTTGGCATATTATTAAGACTACGTTGGACACTTATTAGATGTTTGACCCACCCATCACCCGAACCTAATAACCTCGCTGTTATAGATTGCTTTATGTCCAGGTTTTTTCTCTCCACTACCGCATTTCCCTCGGGATGGAATGGACTAGAATACCGCAATGCAATTCCCATGCTGGCCATGGCCTCCTTGTAAGCCCGAGAGTTAAACGCAGGACCCTGGTCAGAATGTAGCATGCCAATTGCGTATGTGCCGATAAAGACTCGCAAATCTTATATAACAGTTCTGGCGTCAGCCGAGCGCTGGGGGTCTCATCTAAATGAATCTTGTCTTAATATTTATGGGACCGCATATGTCCGGTCGGACGTCTGCGCATGGATAGCCTGATGCTGTCTAACAGTGGTGTCTGGGCTAGTGTCCCGAACTCTGTTGCAGTCCTGACAATTCATTGCAAATTTATAATTTTCTACGCTCATCCCCGGCCACCAGTATTGTGATTGTAATTCTATTACAGATTTCAGGATCTCTTGGTGCCTCAGACCCAATCTCATGTGTGCTTCTTGTATCATTAAGACTCTCTGGTTCGTGTTTGGAATTACTCTATCCCCCACTCCAGGAATTTGAGCAAACGGAACGGAGTTCGCATCAATTATGTATGTATTGCAGAGTGGCTAGTTTAGAGGTAACGCCGCATAATTGCCTTCCAGTGAGGCTTTTACAGCAAGCAGCGTTTCGCCATCTATTTGTTTTTTCGTACGCTTTTTTGTAGCTACGGAAGCCGAGAGATCAGCTGCCGCTGTGGCTCTGTCAGCCAATGAATTTCCTGCAACGTAAACACCATCACGTTGAAGACTCTGCGTATGTATCACGTGAGTCTTTTGTAGTTCTCTCTGCAAAAGACCTACTTGTTCCCATAGTTTTTTATGCTTTATTGTGGCACCTGTCTCATCTTTGTAACTGTTTTTTATCCAGGTCTGCATGCAATTATTGTAGGATCGGACGCAGTAATGCGAATCGTACACTATTAGTGTTGGGAATTCTCGATCGGCATTTTCAAGCGCCATCTTTAGAGATCTTATTTCAACTCGCTGAGCTGTACAGTTTCTGAGTAATTCAGTTTTAGTTACCATCAGTCTGAATTTACCTAAGCGCCAGCGACCTTTAACAATCGCGCATGCTGCATTGTAAATCTGTTTTTCCACAATGTCGTGTTGTGCAAATCTGTCCGTGTAGATTACACAGGTGTACTGTTCGAGAGGCAGAATTTCGATCGGCAGAGGACATTCATTTTCATATTCCAGATATTCTAGTTTTTTCATTTTCGGATCAAATGCGTGTGTCACGTCTTCTGTTGTAAGAGAAGTTTCCCATTTTATCCATTTTGGATCTAGAGCTTTAGCATTAGGATTGCCTGGTAATGTTACCGCCTCAAGGGCTGATACAGCCGTTAAAACAGATATCCTTTTTCCCTGGGCTAGGGCTCTTTCTTTTGCTACAGAAGTTTGAACCGCAGTTAGAATTTTTTCAGTTGAACTGAATTTCATTTCAGCTTGTGTGTACAAATGTGATTTGTAAGCTATTGGTACTGTTTCTCCCTCATTAGAGGTCACGTATGTGAATCGACATCTTCCTGAGATGACTCGGATTATAAGGTTGCGTACATTTGCGCGTGTTTGCACTTTTGTTTTAGTTAACATATCTGTCTGTAATGATCTTAAACTTTCTGTGTGTTTTTGAGTCCAATTACTGGTTTAAAATCGTTCGTAGAGAGGTTTAACACTCTCTGCATAATTTAGAATGTATGTTCTTCCGAAATTCAGGAAACCTAGTATTGATTGTAAGTTCTTCAGCGTTTTTGGATCTTGGAGTACTGCACACTTCTCTAAGAAGTTGTCTGCTAGGCTTTTGCCTTCACTTGATAATTCATATCCTAAAAATGGGACAGTTAGAAGGGCAATTCATGATTTTTTAAAGTTAAATTTGTACCCTTCAGCTGTGAACCCAAGTATTATGGCGTTCACTCTTTTCAAGTGAGTCTCCAGGTCATCATCTGTAAGATAGATGTCATCGACATAGGATAATGCCTCATCATCATGCATTTGTAGTAAGTCTGTTGCCCTGGCTGAAAATAATCCTGGGCTGTTCTTGAATCCCTGTGGGAGACGACAAAATAGTTTTTGGGTCCCCATACTGGAGAAAGTGGTCAAATATCTGCTTTCAGGTGCCATATTTTGACAGAAGAAACCATTTGAAATATCTAATGTCGTTTTATATTTTTTGTGCACGATGTTAATAATTAGTGCTGCACTGTGTGAGTTTTGTAATGCAAAGGTTTTACAGCGGGAGTTTAGATGTCTGTAGTCCAAAACTAGACGATATGAATCGTCTGGCTTGGAGACAGGAAACAAAGGATTGTTCATTTGTGAGGTGCATGTTTCAATCACCCCTTAAAATTTAAGTTGATCTAAAATTTCTTTTACTTGTTTTTTAGCTTCTTGCTTAACAGGATACTGCCTCTGTGCAGTAGGTTGATTTCTTAACTGGATTTTATGGTGAGGAGAATCCTCATCCATCCTACATGATTTTTATATAATGCAGGGGCTTGGGCCACTGCCCATTTTCTAGCAAGTGTGTATTTTTTATGAATTGGAATGTGATTTGAGAAGGCAGGCATAATCATTTCTTCGCCATGTGGGCACTCCCTGACAAACTCTGGTGGCCAGTCTTTCTCTGATAGAAGGATATCATAGCCTTTAGATAGATTCTCCCAAAAGAGACCTTTTATTTTCCTAGTTTTATCTCACTCTATACGTAATGTTATTTCATATAGTTTATGGGGCATGCTCACTCGGGGATCTGCAGTTTCCACTTGAATGTATTCATTCGTGTCCACTGTCTCCAGAAGATTCTTCAGGATCTTGCGAGCTATGCTCACTTCTGCTGCGCTGTCTAGCATTGTCTGGGCCCACTCTCCATTTTTCAGTTGTGTGCTCAGAATTCACGGCATGTTTTATTTTAATACTGGCTACCTTCTTTCTGGGAAATTGTAATTTTTTACTTTGATGAGCAGGTTCTCTGTCTTTGGACTTGACGTGCTCTTCTTTATGTTCTGACCGTCCTCTTCTTTCCGATTTCTTTGATGAAGTCTGAAAAGATCGAGAGGGACGTGTATCAATATCTTGATATCTGTCAGGTTTTCTCAAGTTGTCCCTATTTCTAAGGTTGTATCTTTTTTCTGAGGGCTCCCTTTGGGGAGACTTGCCCCCCCTTCTGGAGATCTATTTCTCCGTTGGAGAGACCTTCCTCTGGACTGAAATTGTTTTTCTCTGGGAGTGGTTTGTTTATTACCCTCCCACTTCTTCTTTTGAGAATTGAGATTATTTTTAATAAAAGTTTTTTCCGGATTTTTAATTCGTGTATTTAGTTGGTAGTTTGTACCATCAATTGTTAATTGAACTAAATCCCTATATGCTTTTGTTAATTCTTTTATTTTAATTAAGAGTTCTTCGCTTGACATTTTTTCAATGTCGGGATGTGGTGTGTAGCTGGCTAGAACCGGCCATGTGGCTCCTGATCTACCTAGTGGACCGAGCCTGGTAATGTGATTTTGATGTTTTAGGGCACTATTAAACTAGAGCAGGTGCTCTTGGTTGTTAGTGGAATTTCAACTTCCTCGAAAGGAGAGTATTCCGCTGGAGATTCCGCTATTTTGTAGTAGTGGAACTCATGTGTTACAGCTTGTGCTGCTGGAAAATTTATCCAGGAATAGAATACCTCTGTCTGCCGAAATTCATGTGCCTCTACCACAAATATGACTGTACCACCTCTTGATGATACTCCATTTTCTATAAGTTTTATAGTTATGGTTTTCCTTATATTGACCGGGATGAGTATTGCATCCGGGTCGTTATCTCGGACAGGCGTGTGGTCCGCTGTGAGTTCTCTCCCTTTCGTCCTCACTCTCAGTCATTTTACTGACTGAAAGTTTTGCAGAGAATTTTTTGAGGAATCAAAGATTAGGTGCACAATATTTTGGAACACTGTATCCTTCAACGTTGACTATACCGTAAACTAATACATAGGATTCTCATCCTAATAAGTTTCGGCGAATATTTTAACCTTTCACCCACTCCAGACGTCTATTGGAGTTTTTACAGGAAAAAGCGGTCTGTGTGAAAAAGCACGACTGAGTTACTCTAGTATCTTGCGCTAGATTATCGCCTTTCCAAACGTTGGGCGCCATGTAGTGTAGTTCCTATTTTCCCAATAGGCTCGTCGCATTGGAATAACATAAACGATAGTTTAGACGTAGGACTGAGGTCGACTAGGTCTCTATTGAAAGTGCTAGACTTAATTTAGGTTTGCCAGCTAGCTCAGAGGTCACTAGAAACTTTCTCGAATGAACAGGGAGGAGTGAACTTCCCTGGTTAGACAAGAAGGGATTCAGCTTCTGACAACAGCGTAAACATGACAACTTTGCTCCCCCAGAATTAGGAGTATATCTCCAGAGTTGTGTGAAAACAATAGATATCTATTTCACTTAGTCAATCGTGCATACTTAGTTTCACCAGAGTGCAGGGAAATAGAGAGACGGGCGTTTTCAATAAAAGGTGTTATTTATTGAGCAGTCTTCTTTCTCATGCAAGAGAAATGAATTGCCACAATTGCAATACTTGTTATAAAGTAAAGTGCGTACAGTAAAAGTAGTATTATGAAATGATACTGTAAAAGCATCGATATGGTTTCTGAGCCATATGATATTTAAAAGGTATAATATATATACAGTTACATACAATGATAAAAGTTTGGCTAAACGTACTCAACTGGTGCTTCTAAATACGCCTACCCCGATGTACCTAATCTAAGCCTAGTATGTGGGAAGGAGTAAGTGAGCTGCAGTTTAAGTTAAGTTAGTTTTTGCCAAGAATCTGACTCAAGAATTCTCTAAGGATCTAATCAGCTCCGTACCTTGGTTTTAAAATGGAGGAAGTCTTGTATCTCGCTCTCAGGACTCGATTTCCCAGTAACCCGCAAGGGTGACTGGAAACACTGGAGCTGGATTTTCTCGGCAGGAGAAAAAGTCAGCGTTTTTCTCAGTGCGTCAAATGAGAGGGACGGCTTCCTTCGGCACTCGCATCAGCTGGGCTTCGGATAAGTAGATAGCCGCTCTGCTCCAAACCACCGTGTTTTGCTGAAGGCAAACGCTGGTATATTTATACCTGGAAGGTGCTGTGTTTGACGTAAGGTTGGACATAAGACATCAATAAAAGATGTCACTAGGAACTGGCCGTTCTTTCAGTGCTTGCAGGAGTTCAAGGACAAATCAAAACAAAAGCATGGGGAATTCCCAGGTTGCTGGAGGTTTGGTTTGTTGAAAGAACTTGTTGTACTTTCTAGGAGTCTAAGGAAGTAGCCTTGCCGTATTTGGTTTGCATTGGCTATTACTAAATATGGATTTGATTCTTATGCCTTTATAAAGGTATGATTTGTTATAACCACATAAGGGCATAAATCGGGATTATTTATTTAGGGTCCTAGATATGATCACAACATGATGTTGGTAGCCTCTGTGTTGGGTGTAGCTGTCATGCATTTGCCCTGCCTCTACTTCCTAATGTAATCTGAGTAACGTGCATAAACATTGCATTCTGAGTCGTGGGCTTCAGGTATCGTCTGCATTGGGGTAACCTGGGAAATCCCATGTAAGGGTACCGCCGTGTGCATAATCTGAGTGTGCTTTCATCAATGCGTGCATTTCCTGACCTCAGAATGGTGAGGCTTAGACGTCTGACACCAATGTGCAACAGTAGTTGTGCCCCAAAGAACAACATGGTGGATGACATGAGCAAATGGCCATTGTGGACTGTTATGTTGTAGTCTGAATCTGTGTTATCCCTTTCTGCTCCATTCAGATATTACAGTGGCAACATGTCGTGGGGTACATCTTTGCCCCCATCAGGGCCCCAGGTGTGGTCAGAGCTATTTGTGTGTCTGGTTGAACGGAGCCACCAGCAGGATATTGTGCTGTGTGGTCATCACATGGCTCACTTATGCCCTGTTTGCTTGTTGACACACAAAATTTGAGTTAAAAATTGAGTTTGCACAATGTTATTGCACAGGGTGGTGTGCAACATGGAGATTTCTTCATCTTTAGTGATGCTTTGCTTGCATATGATTGTTCTGTTGATGCCTATGAACAAACCCTACATCTCTCTCTCATGCAGCATCTCCTGTGGGCACGGAAGGACAGGGGACGGGCACCAGTGTTGAAGCATCATGCACAACTGCTGCACACGAGCACAGTGACAGGGGGACAGGAGTCTGCTTGAGGAATTACAGCCAGAGACGCAAACTTCAACATGATCGGATGCCACCGGTGATGCATCTATTTTGGCGGGCACAGGGAACGGAGACTCTGCCTCCTCTTCCACCACACAGCGTACAGAGCCCACCCACCCAGCTACGTTCACTGTTGCTGCCCGTGTTCACACCAGTAAGAAGGAAAGAGTGTCCTTCACCCCATGCACCGCTGCCCCTGCCCCACCTGCTGCCATCAGTGCTGAGTCTGTGGACCTTTTGGGCGAGCTGTGTGTGCCTTCCTCGACCACGACAAAAAGTTGGCACAGGTGGTTGCTTTCATGGAGGGCATTCATTCAGACATGGTTGGGCTACACCGGACTGTTCAGTCTTTGTCCTCCGCAGTGATGGCAGCCATTCAGCTGGCACAATCTCTGAGTCCAGCCCCTTTGTCTACCTCCCCCTGCCATTGGCCACATCTGACGATAGTGACCACTACCCACAGACCTCAAGGGCAAGATACAGCACATGCAGCACACAGCTGTAGCAGCCCAAGCAGTGCAGGGCACAAACACCATCCCCACAGAAAACTAAAGCCACCCCAGAGTGCAAAGACAAAAGCCCGTCAGGAAACACCAAGGGCCACAAAGCCAAGAAGCAGGCCTCAGGGTCAGATGCCTCGGAGGCATCCCTAGCCAAGGACTCTCCTGTCCTAAAAGCTTCTCGCAAAGACAAGCAGACAGTTTCCGTGCCCGCTGGGAGGTGGTGCCTGCTAAGAGTACACATAAGAAGAGCTCCAAGGCAGATTCACCCACGACCTCCACTCCCATCCAAAGCCCTGTAAAGCAGGGAAAGGAGGGCACTGTAGGGGGAATACCTGGTAAACAGGGGATGGAGGGGCAAAGGCAAGGCCAGGTCAAGCATACTGCTAGATCTAGCATGTCACCCGAGGGAGAGCCACCATCTGCACCTGATGCAGCTTTGGTACTGAAGGTGCCTGTTGTGTCCATACCCCTTTCCATTAATCCTGAGACAGGGAAGCCAATTAGAATCTCCAGGAAGTGGAAAGGCACCCCTCCACAATCTCTCACCCACACTGTGTCGCACGGCAGCATGACTCCACCTTCACGTGCCACTACACCACCTGGTCCTGGCAGCCTATGGCTTTCCAGGCCACTGATGCCTCCACATCAGCTGGGCCTCTCTCTCCCCAGGCCAGTCCTCCAACTGTCCCAACACACAGCCACCTCTCAGTCCGACTGATAGCCAAGTCTGAGTGGAAGTCCCCCTCATACACCTGTCTCGCCCACGGTGGTGCCAGTACTGTCCATTGTTACCCCCCTGATTGTGTTGCTGACCATGGCAGGGTAGAGTCACACACATTCCCTGTGCAGCTTCTCATGTACTTACTCTGCACATTGGAATGGCCACATGCCTTGTTGTTCCATGCTGTTTGCCACTTGCCTGTGCAGCTTCTCATGTCCTTACTCTGCACATTGGATTGGCCACTAGCCTTGTTGTTCACTGCTGTTTGTCACTTGCCTGTGCAGGATCTCATGTATCTACTCTGTACATTGGACTATCCACTGACCTTGTTCACTGCTGTTTGCCACTTGCCAGTGCAGCTTATCATGTCCTTACTCTGCACATTGGACTGGCCACTAGCCTTGTTGTTCACTGCTGTTTGTCACTTGCCTGTGCAGGATCTCGTGTAACTACTCTGCACTTTGTGCTGGTCACTGGCATTGTTATTCCCTGCTGTTTGCCACTTGCCTGTGCAGCTTCTCGTGTACTTACTCTGCACATTGGACTGGCCACTGGCCTTGTTGTTCCCTGTTGTTTGCCACTTACCTGTGCAGCTTCTCATGTAACTACTCTGCCCATTGGACTGGCCACTGGCCTTGTTGTTCACTGCTGTTTGCCACTTGCCTGTGCAGCTTCTCATATACTTACTCTGCACATTGGACTGGCCACTGGCCTTGTTGTTCCCTGCTGTTTGCCACTTGCCTGTGCAGCTTCTCAAGTCCTTACTCTGCACATTGGACTGGCCATGTTGATCCCTGCTGTTTGCCACTTGCCTGTGCAGCTTCTCAAGTACTTACTCTGCACATTGGACTGGGCACTGACCTTGTTGTTCCCTGCTGTATGCTACTTGCCTGTGCAGCTTCTCGTGTCCTTACTCTGCACATTGAGTGGCCACTGGCGTTGTTGTTCACTGCTGTTTGCCACTTGCCTGTGCAGGATCTCATGTAACTACTCTGCACATTGGACTGGCCACTGGCCTTGTTGTTCACTGCTGTTTGCTACTTGCCTGTGCAGTATCTCATGTAACTACTCTGCAATTTGTGCTCGCCACTGGCCTTGCTCTTGTCTAATATTGGAGCCTATCTGTGCAATATGTGAACAAAGACAGTTGCTCCTGTTGTCTGTTTTGTCAGTGTCCTTACTGATTAAAGTGTTTTCTGTGTGGGCATGGTTTTCTGTAACACACGCTCTGTATGCCATCTCAACATTTCCAATGGCTTGTCTCACTTTTTCTAGTTTTTACAGGGCTGACAGGGACTTCAGTTCTTCCTGACTCTGAAGATTGTGGGTGCCACGATGGTGGTTTTAGATGAAATACTGTTATCATTATCATTCTTTGTTCATGTTAGCTATATTGTTCGGTACACAGTCAAAATATCGAGTAGGAAATATCGACCTACCATAATATCGAGTCTGAAATATCGAAGGTGCATAATATCGAAGGCAAGAATATCGTAGGACAGAATATCGACCCAAGGTAAGTAATATCGAAATACTTAATATCGATGTAAGTAATATCGAAGTTAGTAATATCGATAGCATATATATCGATGTTACTAATTTCGATGACACTAATATCGATATTTGTATTATTGTATAGTTTTTTATTATGTATGTGTTATATGTTTAATTTAAGTATTTAAAATAATTACTATTATATGTGTATAAATTTTATATAATAATAAATAAATTTATAAGTAAATTTTATGTTTTTGTACCGGAGCGGGTTGTGGGTTTATAGGGGAATAGGGTGGGAAGTAATTTAATTATGGTAAATTGATTAGTAATTAGTAGGATTTATTAATAAATTATAAATAATTGGTAATTATGTGAAAATAATAGGAAAATAATTTTAATTAATTTATTAATTGATATATATGTTCTGTAGCGGGTTGTGGGTTTATAGGGGAATAGGGTGGGAAGTAATTTAATTATGGTAAGTTGATTAATAATTAGTAGAATTAATTAATTAATTATAATTAATTGCTAATTAATATTGATTAATTGGGAAAACAATTAATTGATTAATTGATATATATTTTCTGTAGCGGGATGTGGGTTTATAGGGGAATAGGGTGGGGAGTAATTTAATAATAATTAATTAATTAATATATGTTTTTAAAAATTTATATTTAATTTATTGGGAAATAATTAATATTAATTAGTTAATTAATTATTATAATTTTGTACATATTTAAAAATATTAATTAATTGGTAATTAAATAATATTAATTAGTTACATTAATTAGAGTAATTTATTTATATATAATTTTTAGTTACTGTTAATTAATTAATTGGGGAAAAATAATATTAATTATTAAATTATATTAATTACAGCTAATGTGCTAATATATTTACTTTATTTGTTATTGTTCATTAATAATTAATTGCTAATTAAATAATATTAATTAAGTTTGGGTAAAGGAGTATTTTTAGGGTTCAGGGTCAGTTTTGGGTTTTTGGGTAAAGGGGTATTTTTAGTGTTCAGGGTCAGTTTTGAGTTTTTGGGTAAAGGGGTTTTTTTAGGGTTCAGGGTCAGTTTTCAGTTCTTGGGTAAAGGGGTATTTTTTGGGTTCAGGGTCAGTTTTCAGTTCTTGGGTAAAGGGGTATTTTTTGGGTTCAGGGTCAGTTTTCAGTTTTTGGGTAAAGGGGTATTTTTAGTGTTCAGGGTCAGTTTTCAGTTTTTGGGTAAAGGGGTATTTTTAGTGTTCAGGGTCAGTTTTCAGTTCTTGGGTAAAGGGGTATTTTTAGGGTTCAGGGTCAGTTTTCAGTTCTTGGGTAAAGGGGTATTTTTAGGGTTCAGGGTCAGTTTTCAGTTTTTGGGTAAAGGGGTATTTTGAGGGTTTAGGGTCAGTTTTCAGTTTTTGGGTAAAGGGTTATTTTTAGGGTTCAGGGTCAGTTTTCAGTTTTTGGGTAAAGGGGTATTTTTAGGGTTCAGGGTCAGTTTTCAGTTCTTGGGTAAAGGGGTATTTTTTGGGTTCAGGGTCAGTTTTCAGTTTTTGGGTAAAGGGGTATTTTTGGGTTCAGGGTCAGTTTTCAGTTTTTGGATAAAGGGGTATTTTTAGGGTTCAGGGGCAGTTTTCAGTTCTTGGGTAGAGGGGTATTTTTAGGGTTCATGGTCAGTTTGCAGTTTTTGGGTAAAGGGGTATTTTGAGGGTTTAGGGTCAGTTTTCAGTTTTTGGGTAAAGGGTTATTTTTAGGGTTCAGGGTCAGTTTTCAGTTTTTGGGTAAAGGGGTATTTTTAGGGTTCAGGGTCAGTTTTCAGTTCTTGGGTAAAGGGGTATTTTTTGGGTTCAGGGTCAGTTTTCAGTTTTTGGGTAAAGGGGTATTTTTAGGGTTCAGGGTCAGTTTCAGTTCTTGGGTAAAGGGGTGTTTTTTGAGTTCAGGGTCAGTTTTCCCTACTGTTGCACTCTCTGGAGTAGGAATAGAAATTTTTACCCTTACGCTATCCAACGTTTTATTTAATTAATTGTTAAAATATCAAATGTGTATTTTATTTTTTATATTACTTACATTTTATTTATGTTACTCTTTTATGTTTGTAAATGTGTTAGTAAATTAGAATATATTTCATTAATTTATAAATTCGTAAAATAATTATTAATACTTATTGTTCAGTGCATATATATTACATATTTACTGTATATATTTAATTAATGTATTCTTAATATATATGTATTATTTATTACTTTTAAACATTATTAGATACTTTTAAATATGTTTATTTTATTTATTAGTCTTATAGACTTAATTTTACATTTATATATTAAAAAAAAGAAAACGATATTTTTAACATCGATATTTTTTACATCGATATTTTTTTTCGATATTTTTGTACTTACCATGTTGTAGATAGGATGTCGATATTTTTGCCCTCGATATTGTTGACTCGATATTCTTGTAGGTCGATATTTCTGTAGTCGAAATTCTGTCAGTGATTCATATTGTTCACGTCAGGTTTGGAGGCACAGCCTGCACATAGTGGGATTCTATCCACAGGATTGCAGGCAGGCTGACCAAGAAAATCATGTATGTGTGACCTTATTTTATGTGTGCTCAGCAGTGTTGATGTATGGTCATCTTGTGATGGTCAGTCATCATAGCCACATGGGTTACTTTCAATGTTTGCACTTGGGTGGTCAGAAGTGTGCAGTGTGAAGGGGTGACTTTGTCGGGAGTGTTGATGTGTGTGTGCCCTTGCAATGTCAACTACACACATGTGTCACCCAGGAGTTGAGTGCCTGTTTGTCTGATTGTTCAGCCCTGTGATTATGATTGTGTGCACATGTGTGAGTTGTATGTTGTGCACTGTGCAGTGTGCTGGCGTGTCCTTGCAGTTCTGTCTTTCTCCTACTTGTTTTTGGTGGCAATTGTGAGTATGCAGAGTGTGTGATTGGCATGTCAGTGTTGTGTTTTGATCAGCCATGTGTCTTGATACTGTTTGTGGTCACTGTGCAGACCTGATTAGCCACACTAACATTGTGGGTGTGTTTTTTCATGCTCAGGCTTTTTATTGCCTCCAATATGGCATGGGGTGTGTGGTGTCATACGGTCCACACTCTGTGCTTCAGATGCCTAGCCATTGTGAGTCATGCAAAAACCACAGGTGATGGACAGAATGCAGAACAATGTCATACATTCACCCCAGTACAGAGATCTGGGCCCAAATCCATCGTTTTTTTGCACTCCACACCACCCCAGTTCAGACATGGCTATATGCAAATCAGTCTGACCCTGTGTCTCATGGGAACAGTCCAGCCCGAACTGCCAAGCCATGCCTTCCCTGGACCGGAAACAAGCTTCCGAGGACCGGTTTCTGGCATTCCAGCCTTCTTCAGCCCGGCTTGCTTGAATCCCGTGGTGTGGAGTGCATGGGACTCATGTCTGAGCATACCCATCCCACTCGGGGTGACAAATGCAAAAACCACAGGTGATGGACAGAATGCAGAACAATGTCATACATTTACCCCAGTACAGAGATCTGGGCCCAAATCCATCGTTTTTTTGCACTCCACACCACCCCATTTCAGACATGGCTATATGCACATCAGTCTGACCCTGTGCCTCATGGGAACAGTCCAGCCCGAACTGCCAAGCCATGCCTTCCCTGGACCGGAAACAAGCTTCCAAGGACTGGTTTCTGGCATTCCAGCCCTCTTCAGCCCGGCTTGCTTGAATCCAGTGGTGTGGAGTGCATGGGACTCACGTCTGAGCATACCCATCCCACTCAGGGTGACAAATGCAAAAAACACAGGTGATGGACAGAATGCAGAACAATGTCATACATTCACCCCAGTACAGAGATCTGGGCCCAAATCCATCGTTTTTTTGCACTCCACACTACCCCAGTTCAGACATGGCTATATGCAAATCAGTCGGACCCAGTGCCTCATGGGAACAGTCCAGGCCGACCTGCCAAGCCATGCCTTCCCTGGACCGGAAACAAGCTTCCGAGGACCGGTTTCTGGCATTCCAGCCTTCTTCAGCCCGGCGTGCTTGAATACAGTGGTGTGGAGTGCATGGGACTCACGTCTGAGCATACCCATCCCACTCAGGGGTGACAAATGCAAAAACCACAGGTGATGGACAGAATGCAGAACAATGTAATACATTCACCCCAGTACAGAGATCTGGGCCCAAATCCATTGTTGTTTTGGCACCCCACACCACCCCAGTTCAGACATGGCTATATGCAAATCAGTCTGACCCTGTGCCTCATGGGAACAGTCCAGCCAGAACAGCCAAGCCATGCCTTCCCTGGACCGGAGACAAGCTTCCGAGGACCGGTTTCTGGCATTACAGCCTTCTTCAGACCGGCTTGCTTGAATCCAGTGGTGTGGAGTGCATGGGACTCACGTCTGAGCATACCCATCCCACTCGTGGTGACAAATGCAAAAACCACAGGTGATGGACAGAATGCAGAACAATGTTATACATTCACCCCAGTACAGAGATCTAGGCCCAAATCCATCATTTTTTGCACTCCACACCACCCAAGTTCAGACATGGCTATATGCAAATCAGTCTGACCCTGTGCCTCATGGGAACAGTCCAGCCTGAACTGCCAATCCATGCCTTCCCTGGACCGGAAACAAGCTTCCGAGGATCGGTTTCTCGCATTGCAACCTTCATCAGCCCGGCTTGCTTGAATCCAGTGGTGTGGAGTGCATGGTACTCACGTCTGAGCATACCCATCCCACTCGGGGTGACAAATGCAAAAACCACAGGTGATGGACAGAATGCAGAACAATGTCATACATTCACCCCAGTACAAAGATCTGGGCCCAAATCCATTGTTTTTTTGCACTCCACACCACCCCAGTTCAGACATGGCTATATGCAAATCAGTCTGAGCATGTGCCTCATGGGAACAGTCCAGCCTGAACTGCCAAGCCATGCCTTCCCTGGACCGGAAACAAGCTTCCGAGGACCGGTTTCTAGCATTCCAGCCTTCTTCAGCCCGGCTTGCTTGAATCCAGTGGTGTGGAATGCATGGGACTCACGTCTGAGCATACCCATCCCACTCAGGGTGACAAATGCAAAAACCACAGGTGATGGACAGAATGCAGGACAATGTCCTACATTCACCCCAGTACAGAGATCTGGGCCCAAATCTATCGTTTTTTTGCACTCCACACCACCCCAGTTCAGACATGGTTATATGCAAATCAGTCTGACCCGTTGCCTCATGGGAACAGTCCAGCCCGACTGCCAAGCCATGCCTTCCCTGGAGCCGGAAACAAGCTTCCGAGGTCCGGTTTCTGGCATTCCAGCCTTCTTCAGCCCGGATTGCTTGAATCCAGTGGTGTGGAGTGCATGGGACTCAAGTCTGAGCATACCCATCCCACTCAGGGTGACAAATGCAAAAACCACAGGTGATGGACAGAATGCAGAACAATGTCATACATTCACCCCAGTACAGAGATCTGGGCCCAAATCCATCGTTTTTTTGCACTCCACACCACCCCAGTTCAGACATGGCTATATGCAAATCAGTCGGACCCTGTGCCTCATGGGAACAGTCCAGCCCGAACTGCCAAGCAATGCCTTCCCTGGACCGGAAACAAGCTTCCGAGGACCAGTTTCTGGCATTCCAGCCTTCTTCAGCACGGCTTGCTTGAATCCAGTGGTGTGGAGTGCATGGGACTCACGTCTGAGCATACCCATCCCACTCAGGGGTGACAAATGCAAAAACCACAGGTGATGGACAGAATGCAGAACAATGTCATACATTCACCCCAGTACAGAGATCTGGGCCCAAATCAATCGTTTGCTTGCACTCCACACCACCCCAGTTCAGACATGTCATTATGCAAATCAGTCTGACCCTGCGCCTCATGGGAACAGTCCAGCCCGAACTGCCAAGCCATGCCTTCCCTGTACCGGAAACAAGCTTCCGAGGACTGGTTTCTGGCATTACAGCCTTCTTCAGCCCGGCTTGCTTGAATCCAGTGGTGTGGAGTGCATGGGACTCATGTCTGAGCATACCTATCCCACTCGGGGTGACAAATGCAAAAACCACAGGTGATGGACAGAATGCAGAACAATGTCATACATTCACCCCAGTACAGAGATCTGGGCCCAAATCCATTGTTTTTTTGCACTCCACACTACCCCAGTTCAGACATGGCTAAATGCAAATCAGTCTGACCCTGTGCCTCATGGGAACAGTCCAGCCTGAACTGCCAAGCCATGCATTCCCTGGACCGGAAACAAGCTTCCGAGGACCGGTTTCTGGCATTCCAGCCTTCTTCAGCCCGGCTTGCTGGAATCCAGTGGTGTGGAGTGCATGGGACTCTCGTCTGAGCATACCCATCCCACTCGGGGTGACAAATGCAAAAACCACAGGTGATGGACAGAATGCAGAACAATGTCATACATTCACCCCAGTACAGAGATCTGGGCCCAAATCCATCTTTTTTTGCACTCCACACCACCCCAGCTCAGACATGGCTATATGCAAATCAGTCTGACCCTTTGCCTCATGGGAACCGTCCAGTCCGAACTGCAAAGCCATGCCTTCCCTGGACTGGAAACAAGCTCCGAGGTCCGGTTTCTGGCATTCCAGTCTTCTTCAGTCTGGATTGCTTAAACCCAGTGGTGTGGAGTGCATGGGACTCACGTCTGAGCATATCCATCCCACTAAGGGTGACAAATGCAAAAACCACAGATGATGGACAGAATGCAAAACAATGTCATACATTCACCCCAGTACAGAGATATGGGCCCAAATCCATCGTTTTTTTGCACTCCACACTACACCAGTTCAGACATGGCTATATGCAAATCAGTCATACCCTGTGCCTCATGGGAACAGTCCAGCCCGAACTGCCAAGCCATACCTTCCCTGGACCGGAAACAAGCTTCCGAGGACCGGTTTCTGGCATTCCAGCCTTCTTCAGCCCGGCTTGCTTGAATCCAGTGGTGTGGAGTGCATAGGACTCACGTCTGAGCATAACCATCCCATTCAGGGGTGACAAATGCAAAAACCACAGGTGATGGACAGAATGCAGAACAATGTCATGCATTCACCCCAGTACAGAGATCTGGGCCCAAATCCATCGTTTTTTTGCACTCCACACCACCCCAGTTCAGACATTGCTATATGCAAATCAGTCTGACCCTGTGCCTCATGGGAACAGTCCAGCCCGATCTGCCAAGCCATGCCTTCCCTGGCCTGGAAACAAGCTTCAGAGGACCGGTTTCTGACATTCAAACCTTCTTCAGCCCGGCTTGCTTGAATCCAGTGGTGTGGAGTGCATGGGACTCACATCTGAGCATACCCATCCCACTCAGGGTGACAAATGCAAAAACCACAGGTGATGGACAGAATGCAGAACAATGTCATAGATTCTCCCCAGTACAGAGATCTGGGCCCTAATCCATTGTTTTTTTGCACTCCACACCACCCCAGTTCAGACATGGCTATATGCAAATCAGTCTGAGCATGTGCCTCATGGGAACAGTCCAGCCTGAACTGCCAAGCCATGCCTTCCCTGGACCGGAAACAAGCTTCCGAGGACCGGTTTCTAGCATTCCAGCCTTCTTCAGCCCGGCTTGCTTGAATCCAGTGGTGTGGAATGCATGGGACTCACGTCTGAGCATACCCATCCCACTCAGGGTGACAAATGCAAAAACCACAGGTGATGGACAGAATGCAGGACAATGTCCTACATTCACCCCAGTACAGAGATCTGGGCCCAAATCTATCGTTTTTTTGCACTCCACACCACCCCAGTTCAGACATGGTTATATGCAAATCAGTCTGACCCGTTGCCTCATGGGAACAGTCCAGTCCGAACTGCAAAGCCATGCCTTCCCTGGACTGGAAACAAGCTCCGAGGTCCGGTTTCTGGCATTCCAGTCTTCTTCAGTCTGGATTGCTTAAACCCAGTGGTGTGGAGTGCATGGGACTCACGTCTGAGCATATCCATCCCACTAAGGGTGACAAATGCAAAAACCACAGATGATGGACAGAATGCAAAACAATGTCATACATTCACCCCAGTACAGAGATATGGGCCCAAATCCATCGTTTTTTTGCACTCCACACTACACCAGTTCAGACATGGCTATATGCAAATCAGTCATACCCTGTGCCTCATGGGAACAGTCCAGCCCGAACTGCCAAGCCATACCTTCCCTGGACCGGAAACAAGCTTCCGAGGACCGGTTTCTGGCATTCCAGCCTTCTTCAGCCCGGCTTGCTTGAATCCAGTGGTGTGGAGTGCATAGGACTCACGTCTGAGCATAACCATCCCATTCAGGGGTGACAAATGCAAAAACCACAGGTGATGGACAGAATGCAGAACAATGTCATACATTCACCCCAGTACAGAGATCTGGGCCCAAATCAATCGTTTGCTTGCACTCCACACCACCCCAGTTCAGACATGTCATTATGCAAATCAGTCTGACCCTGCGCCTCATGGGAACAGTCCAGCCCGAACTGCCAAGCCATGCCTTCCCTGTACCGGAAACAAGCTTCCGAGGACTGGTTTCTGGCATTACAGCCTTCTTCAGCCCGGCTTGCTTGAATCCAGTGGTGTGGAGTGCATGGGACTCATGTCTGAGCATACCTATCCCACTCGGGGTGACAAATGCAAAAACCACAGGTGATGGACAGAATGCAGAACAATGTCATACATTCACCCCAGTACAGAGATCTGGGCCCAAATCCATTGTTTTTTTGCACTCCACACTACCCCAGTTCAGACATGGCTAAATGCAAATCAGTCTGACCCTGTGCCTCATGGGAACAGTCCAGCCTGAACTGCCAAGCCATGCATTCCCTGGACCGGAAACAAGCTTCCGAGGACCGGTTTCTGGCATTCCAGCCTTCTTCAGCCCGTCTTGCTGGAATCCAGTGGTGTGGAGTGCATGGGACTCTCGTCTGAGCATACCCATCCCACTCGGGGTGACAAATGCAAAAACCACAGGTGATGGACAGAATGCAGAACAATGTCATACATTCACCCCAGTACAGAGATCTGGGCCCAAATCCATCTTTTTTTGCACTCCACACCACCCCAGCTCAGACATGGCTATATGCAAATCAGTCTGACCCTTTGCCTCATGGGAACCGTCCAGTCCGAACTGCAAAGCCATGCCTTCCCTGGACTGGAAACAAGCTCCGAGGTCCGGTTTCTGGCATTCCAGTCTTCTTCAGTCTGGATTGCTTAAACCCAGTGGTGTGGAGTGCATGGGACTCACGTCTGAGCATATCCATCCCACTAAGGGTGACAAATGCAAAAACCACAGATGATGGACAGAATGCAAAACAATGTCATACATTCACCCCAGTACAGAGATATGGGCCCAAATCCATCGTTTTTTTGCACTCCACACTACACCAGTTCAGACATGGCTATATGCAAATCAGTCATACCCTGTGCCTCATGGGAACAGTCCAGCCCGAACTGCCAAGCCATACCTTCCCTGGACCGGAAACAAGCTTCCGAGGACCGGTTTCTGGCATTCCAGCCTTCTTCAGCCCGGCTTGCTTGAATCCAGTGGTGTGGAGTGCATAGGACTCACGTCTGAGCATAACCATCCCATTCAGGGGTGACAAATGCAAAAACCACAGGTGATGGACAGAATGCAGAACAATGTCATGCATTCACCCCAGTACAGAGATCTGGGCCCAAATCCATCGTTTTTTTGCACTCCACACCACCCCAGTTCAGACATTGCTATATGCAAATCAGTCTGACCCTGTGCCTCATGGGAACAGTCCAGCCCGATCTGCCAAGCCATGCCTTCCCTGGCCTGGAAACAAGCTTCAGAGGACCGGTTTCTGACATTCAAACCTTCTTCAGCCCGGCTTGCTTGAATCCAGTGGTGTGGAGTGCATGGGACTCACATCTGAGCATACCCATCCCACTCAGGGTGACAAATGCAAAAACCACAGGTGATGGACAGAATGCAGAACAATGTCATAGATTCTCCCCAGTACAGAGATCTGGGCCCTAATCCATTGTTTTTTTGCACTCCACACCACCCCAGTTCAGACATGGCTAAATGCAAATCAGTCTGACCCTGTGCCTCATGGGAACAGTCCAGCCCGAACTGCAAAGCCATGCATTCCCTGGACCAGACACAAGCTTCCGAGGACCCGTTTCTGGCATTCCAGCCTTCTTCAGCCCGGCTTGCTTGAATCCAGTGTTGTGGAGTGCATGGGACTCACGTCTGAGCATATCCATCCCACTCAGGGTGACAAATGCAAAAACCACAGGTGATGGACAGAATGCAGGACAATGTCATGCATTCACCCCAGTACAGAGATCTGGGCCCAAATCCATCGTTTTGTTGCACTCCACACCACCTCAGTTCAGACATGGCTATATGCAAATCAGTTTGACCCTGTGCCTCATGGGAACAGTCCAGCCCGAACTGCCAAGCCATGCCTTCCCTGGACCGGAAACAAGCTTCCGAGGACCGGTTTCTGGCATTCAAACCTTCTTCAGCCCGGCTTGCTTGAATCCAGTGGTGTGGAGTGCATGGGACTCACGTCTGAGCGTACCCATCCCACTCAGGGTGACAATTGCAAAAACCACAGGTGATGGACAGAATGCAGAACAATGTCATACATTCACCCCAGTACAGAGATCTGGGCCCAAATCCATCGTTTTTTTGCACTCCACACCACCCCAGTTCAGACATGGCTAAATGCAAATCAGTCTGACCCTGTGCCTCATGGGAACAGTCCAGCCCGAACTGCCAAGCCATGTTTTTACTGGACCGGAAACAAGCTTCCGAAGACCGGTTTCTGGCATTCCAGCCTTCTTCAGCCCGGCTTGCTTGAATGCAGTGGTGTGGAGTGCATGGGACTCACGTCTGAGCATACCCATCCCACTCAGGGTGACAATTGCAAAAACAACAGGTGATGGACATAATGCAGAACAATGACATACATTCACCCCAGTACAGAGATCTGGGCCCAAATCCATCGTTTTTTTGCACTCCACACCACCCCAGTTCAGACATGGCTAAATGCAAATCAGTCTGACCCTGTGCCTCATGGGAACAGTCCAGCCCGAACTGCCAAGCCATGCATTTCCTGGACCGGAAACAAGCTTCCGAGGACCGGTTTCTGGCATTCAAGCCTTCTTCAGCCCGGCTTGCTTGAATCCAGTGGTTTGGAGTGCATGGGACTCTCGTCTGAGCATACCCATCCCACTCGGGGTGACAAATGCAAAAAACACAGGCGATGGACAGAATGCAGAACAATGTCATACATTCACCCCAGTACAGAGATCTGGGCCCAAATCCATCTTTTTTTGCACTCCACACCACCCCAGTTAGGACATGGCTATATGCAAATCAGTCTGACCCTTTGCCTCATAGGAACAGTCCAGCCCAAAATGCAAAGCCATGCCTTCCCTGGACTGGAAACAAGCTTCCGAGGTCCGGTTTCTGGCATTCCAGCCTGCTTCAGCCTGGATTTCTTAAACCCAGTGGTGTGGAGTGCATGGGACTCACGTCTGAGCATAACCATCCCACTCAGGGGTGACAAATGCAAAAACCACAGGTGATGGACAGAATGCAGAACAATGTCATGCATTCATGCCAGTACAGAGATCTGGGCCCAAATCCATCGTTTTTTTGAACTCCACACCACCCCAGTCCAGACATGGCTATATGCAAATCAGTCTGACCCTGTGCCTCATGGGAACAGTCCAGCCCGAACTGCCAAGCCATTCCTTCCCTGGACCGGAAACAAGCTTCCGAGGACCGGGTTCTGGCATTCAAACCTTCTTCAGCCCGGCTTGCTTGAATCCAGTGGTGTGGAGTGCATGGTACTCACGTCTGAACATACCTATCCCACTCGGGGTGACAAATGCAAAAACCACAGGTGATGGACAGAATGCAGAACAATGTCATACATTCACCCCAGTACAGAGATCTGGGCCCAAATCCATCGTTTTTTTGCACTCCACCCCACCCCAGTTCAGACATGGCTATATGCAAATCAGTCTGACCCTGTGCCTCATGGGAACAGTCCAGCCTGAACTGCCAAGCCATGCCTTCCCTGAACCGGAAACAAGCTTCTGAGGTCTGGTTTCTGGCATTCCAGCCTTCTTCTGCCAGCATTGCTTGAATACAGTGGTGTGGAGTGCATAGGACTCACGTCTGAGCATACCCATCCCACTCGGGGTGACAAATGCAAAAACCACAGGTGATGGACAGAATGCAGAACAATGTCATACATTCACCCCAGTACAGAGATCTGGGCCCAAATCCATCGTTTTTTTGCACTCCACACCACCCCAGTTCAAACATGGCTAAATGCAAATCAGTCTGACCCTGTGCCTCATGGGAACAGTCCAGCCCGAACTGCCAAGCCATGCCTTCCCTGGACCGGAAACAAGCTTCCGAGGACTGGTTTCTGGCATTCCAACCTTCTTCAGACCGGCTTGGTTGAATCCAGTGGTGTGGAGTGCATGGGACTCTCGTCTGAGCAAACCCATTTCACTCAGGGTGACAATTGCAAAAACCACAGGTGATGGATAGAATGCAAAACAATGTCATACATTCACCCCAGTACAGAGATCTGGGCCCAAATCCATCATTTTTCTGCACTCCACACCACCCCAGTTCAGACATGGCTATATGCAAATCAGTCTGACCCTGTTCCTCATGGAAACAGTCCAGCCCGAACTGCCAAGCCATGCCTTCCCTGGACCGGAAACAAGCTTTTGAGGACCGGTTTCTGGAATTACAGCCTTTTACAGCCCGGCTTGCTTGAATCCAGTGGTGTGGAGTGCATGGGACTCACGTCTGAGCATACCCATCCCACTCGGGGTGACAAATGCAAAAGCCACAGGTGATGAACAGAATGCAGAACAATGTTAAACATTCAGCCCAGTACAGAGATCTGGTCCCAAATCCATTTTTTTTTTACACTCCACACCACCCGAGTTCAGACATGGCTATATGCAAATCAGTCTGACCCTGTGCCTCATGGGAACAATCCAGCCCGAACTGCCAAGCCATGCCTTCCCTGAACCGGAAACAAGCTTCCGAGGACCGGTTTCTGGCATTCCAGCCTTCTTCTGCCCGGCTTGCTTGAATCCAGTGGTGTGGAGTGCATGGGACTCACATCTGAGCATACCCATCCCACTCGGGGTGACAAATGCAAAAACCACAGATGATGGACAGAATGCAGAACAATGTCATACATTCACCCCATTGTGAGTCTGTACTCCATCTATTTGTGTATGGTACACTCCTGCCATGTCCTCTACTGACGTACACAACACTTCACTTTCATGTCAGCTGTCTCCTTGGCTTGCCTGTATGTGTACCTACCCATCACTTGATTTGTAGCACTGTTCTTTGTGGTGCAGATCTGTGCACAGGAGCAATGTGCCACTCAGGACCTTTTCCCAATTGGTTATATCTGATTTTCTTGTACTGTTTTGCAGTCACAGTTGCTTATATGAAGTTTAACTGTTTGTGCTGTAGAGTCCTCTGATCATGTTGTTTCCACTTTAGGGTCCAAGACTTGTGCATCTGTGGGTGTTGGGTTAGCTGTATGTGTGTCTGATGAAGGACTGCTTAACTTCTTGAGTGTGGTGTTGTCTGTGTGCTGTTTTGATTGTTGCTGTGGGTGTTCATGGTGTGTCACTCATATCTGTGTGGAACTGGTATGTTTGTTGTGCACACACTGCTTGGTGTGCATGCAGTGCTGTGAGTATATGTTGATTTGTCCTTACCTGGTGTGCATCCCCTGATGTCCTGCTGTGCTTGCAATTTGATTTATTGGCATGTGCGTCTGTTGTGTGTCTGATGTGGCTGTGTGCAGTGTTCGGGCTGTGTTGTCTCTTGCAGATGACATATGTTCTGTGTGTGGTGTTCTATTTGCATGTTTGTGTGTTTTGTTGGTGTGTTTCATTCAGATGTGTGTTACCAGTGTGGTGTGCCTTACTTGTGTGTCTGTCACATGAGCTTAGGTCTATTCTAGTTCCTGTGCTTGTTTTATGTGCGTCCTTGGTGCTTTCTACTCTCATATTTAGGCTGTCTCTTGTCATTCTAGTGCATGTGTA
Organism: Lissotriton vulgaris; assembly: GCF_964263255.1. Classification (NCBI taxonomy): domain Eukaryota; kingdom Metazoa; phylum Chordata; class Amphibia; order Caudata; family Salamandridae; genus Lissotriton; species Lissotriton vulgaris. The sequence continues at coordinate 508,361,973 of NC_141694.1, forward strand.
GGCATGTGGTACACTATGACACCATGTTGACTTGATGGGTTGTGTGGTATGTCTGTCTGTGTGCCATTGTAGGCCAATTTCTCCCAGTTTGTGTCCATGATTGTTTTGTGATGATGCACTTCTTGTCTGTGTTGTGGTATGTTGTCTGTGCATTGTTCCTGACTAATGAGGTTGTGTACTCCTGTTCTGTCTTTGCTCCCATTGCCTTTCTACAGTTTTGCTGCACAGTTCATGTCTGGTCTTGTTGTAGTTCTGTGTGTGTTTTTATTGAGTTATGTGTTTGGCTGTTGTTTTTGTGCAAGCATTGGTGCAGGCATCCATGTGTGTGTGCGATGTTTGTGGATACCCCCAGGGAGTGTGATTGTTTGTCAGTGTACATCCTCTGATTTTCCTGGATTGGTTCCACAGTCCCACTTGCATGGGCAGATGGTGTTATTCAATTGTTTTTTATGGCACTTTTATGGATGAATCTACCATTGCTCAGCCCCAGGGAAGCCCTAAGTTCTGGGCCTTCAATTTCCTACTTCCTTCCTCTCTTGAAATGGCTTTTCTGACTTCATGAAAAGACCAATGGCTATCATTATGCAATAATCTTTTATTGCTGCCCCAACATGCAAAACATTTCCATTTTAGAACCAATACACAACATATATGCTTTAATAGAAACTAGGCACATCCCCTAATTAAAATAGGAACAGCGCAAACGACAGTATGGAACTATGACTGTCACAAAACGCATGGCTTGGCAGTTCAGGCTGCACTGTTCCCAAGAGGCACAGGGTCAGACTGATTTGCATATAGCCATGTCTGAACTGGGGTGGCAGAGTGGGCTAAAGAACGATGATGGATGAAACCCAGATCTTTTGACTGGGTGTGAGTGTTTGATTGGGTCAGATGCTCCGTCCATTACCACCCCCTTTTGTACCGCTTTTGGCCACCATAAGTGTGGCAGGGTATGCTCAGACGTGAGTCCCTTGCTCACTTTGCCACTGGATTCAAGCAAGCCAGGCTGAAGACGGCTGGAATGCCAGAAACCGGTATTCGGAAGCTTGTTTCCGGTCCAGGGAAGGCATGGCTTGGTAGTTTGGGCTGCACTGTTCCCATGAGGCACAGGGTCAGACTGATTTGCATATAGCCATGTCTAAACTGGGGTGGCAGAGTGGGCTAAAGAACGGTGATGGATTAAACCCAGATCTTTTGAATGGGTGTGAGTGTTTGATTGGTTCAGATGCTCCGTCCATTACCACCCCCTTTTGTACCGCTTTTGGCCACCATAAGTGTGGCAGGGTATGCTCAGACGTGAGTCCCTTGCTCACTTTGCCACTGGATTCAAGCAAGCCGGGCTGAAGACGGCTGGAATGCCAGAAACCGGTCCTCCGAAGCTTGTTTCCGGTCCAGGGAAGGCATGGCTTGGCAGTTCGGGCTGCACTGTTCCCCTGAGGCACAGGGTCAGACTGATTTGCATATAGCCATGTCCGAACTGGGATGGCAGAGTGGGCTAAAGAACGGTGATGGATTAAACCCAGATCTTTTGACTGGGTGTGAGTGTTTTATTGGTTCAGATGCTCCGTCCATTACCACCCCCTTTTGTACCGCTTTTGGCCACCATAGGTGTGGCAGGGTATGCTCAGACGTGAGTTCCTTGCTCACTTTGCCACTGGATTCAAGCAAGCCGGGCTGAAGACGGCTGGAATGCCAGAAACCGGTCCTCGGAAGCTTGTTTCCGGTCCAGGGAAGGCATGGCTTGGCAGCTCGGGCTGCATTGTTCTCATGAGGCACAGGGTCAGACTGATTTGCATATAGCCATGTCTGAACTGGGGTGGCAGAGTGGGCTAAAGAACGGTGATGGATTAACCCAGATCTTTTGACTGGGTGTGAGTGTTTGATTGGTTCAGATGCTCCGTCCATTACCACCCCCTTTTGTACCGCTTTTGGCCACCATAAGTGTGGCAGGGTATATTCAGACGTGAGTCCCTTGCTCACTTTGCCACTGGATTCAAGCAAGCCGGGCTGAAGACGGCTGGAATGCCAGAAACCGGTCCTCGGATGCTTGTTTCCGGTCCAGGGAAGGCATGGCTTGGTAGTTCGGGCTGCACTGTTCCCATGAGGCACAGGGTCAGACTGATTTGCATATAGCCATGTCTGAACTGGGGTGGCAGAGTAGGCTAAAGAACGGTGATGGATTAAACCCAGATATTTTGACTGGGTGTGAGTGTTTGATTGGTTCAGATGCTCCGTCCATTGCCACCCCCTTTTGTACCGTAGTGTTAATAGTTGGGCTGAATCTTCTAGAGTTTCAGATACCTACTGGCAAGCATTGGGGTCCTGATTCATTTGGACATTGTCTCAGCTGTTTCTTACATCAGTCGCCTGGGTGGTTCCAAGTCAATACAAGTGACAGGTTTAGCAAAAGTTGTGGTATTTTTGCTGGGAACACAAATTATCTCTGATAGCAGGCCATATTCCAGGCACAAAGAATCTGAGGGCAGATTGGAACTCACAACATCGCAGTCCTTACAGCTATTGAGCCCGGTGATTTTCAGGAGATCCAGAGGGTTTGGGGCCTGTTAGATTTAGATATTTTTGACAGCAGCTCACCTATTAGGTGTTAAAGTTCTTCAGTTGGAGAGCAAACCTGGAAGCTCAAGCAGTAGATGCTTTCAATCAGGATTGGAGTCTAGAGGGAGCTTATGCCTTTTCACCTTTCACCAATATTCAGAGGGTTTTCTGGACAGTGTTGAAGGAGAGGTACAATCTAGTACTTGTCAAACCCTTTTTGATTTCCCAGGTTTGGTTGCCAGGGGTGAATGGACTTGCAGTGCACAAGCCATTCCTTCTTTCAGTTCATTATGGTTTGCTGATAGGTCCAGATGTAGATAAACACCCGTAAGTGGTAGAAGGGAAGTTGGACCTTTTTGTTTGGAAGATATCAAGGGATCTGCAAGACTCTTAGTGCTTTCTGAAAAGGCTAAGGATTTATTGGATGAGTCTTGGGCACCAGGAACTAGGAAAAGATACAAAGGGTTTGGTGCAGATGGCGGTGTAGGTGCATGGAATGGGATCTGGAGCCTGTGGAGACCCCTGTAACTAAGTAGCTAATTAATCAGTGGAATTGTATCTGGTTTTTCCTGCAAGACTATTAACTGCCATATATCAAGAATCTCAGTTGGCCATGCTCTGATGGGGTACACCACAGTTGGCAACAACTCACTTATTTGTAGATTAATGAAGGGTATTACAATCAATTGATCCCCTAGACTGAGTTACCCCTTTGTTTGGAATGTACATTTGGTCTGCAAACTTTGTGACAAATGGCCAAGTAACCAGTGTCTTTCTTTGAGACAGATTTCACAGAAATTGACTACTCTTCTTTGTTTGGTGTCATCCAGAAAGGTTTCAGATGTCAAGGTGTTTGACTTTTTTAACAGAGTTTATTCAGAAGCTGGTGTTCAATTTGATATCTGGAAGAGGACAAAAACATGTCCAGTCCTATTTTCTATCCCAGTTTCCAAGATTGTCCCAAACTTTGGGTGGTAGACTACATGAGAGTTTATAAGCATAGCATGATTGAATTTAGACATGACGATGAGTATCAATTATTGATTTTGTATGTGAAACCCCACAAGGTAGTATCTACCGCTAAAATAGCTAGATGGGTCAGGACAATTATGAGTGAGGCAGGTATAAATGTACCTTTCTTTAGTGTCTATTCAGCAAGGGGGACATTGGCCAGTAAGTTATTCTGGGTGGGTGGCACCCTTTCTGAGATCCTTAAAGCAACAGACTGGTCGAATGGCAGTACCTTTGCAAATTTGTATTTGAGGCCAGTTAAACATGTGAGCAATTAAGGAGCTGACAGCTTTTAACATGTATAATGATAGTCTCCGGTTTTGTAATTAGATGCTAATTCTCCAATTAACATGCAAAGAGAATCTTGATTTTATTAAAGACTACGGAGAGTATCATATTCCCCCCCCTCCCGCCCCCCCCACACACACCTGTGGTTGAGCTGAGAGGATTGGGTAAAAGCAAAATAACAGTTTAAGATGCTTTGCAGAGAATTAAAAATAAGTTAAATATTATGAAGTTGTACAATCTTAGGTTGCAGTGTATGTATATTTTTTTGCATTTTCCTAACATTTCCTCTTTTTATAGTAAATATTTCTTAAATGAATCATGCCTCTGTGGGTCTTTTGAATTGTTCCTGTTGGCGCCTGTTGTCATTTTCTTCTGTATTACATCACATGAATGAATGAATGAATGAATTTGGGACTTCTATAGCGCATGGCTGCCCGGAAGCGTCCCAGCGCTGAGATTGCATACAAACAACTGAGGATAGGAGCAGAGGGGTAAGGGAGAGAGGTTATTGCGGAAAGAGGTGGGTCTTGAGAAGTTTTCGGAATCTCATGTGATTTGGTTCAAACCGGAGTTGGGTTGGAAGAGAATTCCAGAGGGTTGCGGCTCTTCTTCAAATCACAGCATAAAAGAGAAATAGGATTGTTTACCCCCCTCCCCTGTGCTTCGGAAATATCTAAATATGGTGTAGATAACTGATTTGATTGGTCCAATAGGGAAGTATTTAAGAAGCATTTAACATGTTTCTTACTTTTCTGCATTCAATCCTTTTAGAGAGACCGTTCTTCCTATTGCTTCTGTCCACTTCCCACAGAGGGAATTCCTGCCTGTTCATCACAAATTTGGGGATCAGACATATTTCCCTGCAAATTACTGATGAAGAAGATAATCGTGGTTCTGGTACACATAGGGAGTCTGCACTAAGGGTGGGCGTAAAATCCGTTTCGTGGGCGAATTTGCGGATTTTCCGCGATTTCGCAATCCGCGAAACTCGCGAAATCACGGTAAAATCCGCGAATCAGCGGGGACGAATTTTCAGCCAAGCAAGGGTTACAGCAGCAGGTGCAAAAGTTGAACCTAATTTCTTTGTAACCTTTTACAAAAGGGTTACAAACAAATTAACTTCAACTTGGACACCTGCTGCTAATTGCTTCCTGGCGCCTCGTTATCTACTTGCAACTATTCTCTGACCTGCTCTGACCCTTGAAGCAAGGTCAGAGAATAGTTACAAGTAGGCAACGAGGCACCTGTCTAAGGAATTAAACCTCATCAGGAAGCACTTACAGATATAAAAAAGAGGAAGAAGGGAGAGGATGGCAAATACACCCATTTTGAGTTGTCAGGTGGGGTTAAACTAAAAGAGACCTTTACAGCACAATTTTCATATGCATTTTGCTAAAAATAAAAAGCTGTATGTTCTGTAGGGGCAACTCAGGAATCTGGCCCTTCAGAGATCCGGCCTCTCTTTCTTTCTCTCGTTCTCTCTCTCCCTCTCTCTTTCCCTCTCTTTCTCTCTCTTTCTATCTATCTATCTATCTATCTCTCTCTCCCTCTCCCATAAACTACTGCATGGGTAACTTCGCTATGCAAGCGGCTCGCGAAGACGCAAAAAGCCCCGCGAACACGCAAAAAACCTGCGAACACGCAAAAAAACTAAAATCCGCAAATTCGCACAAATTCGCAAATTTTGCGGATCGCGAATTCGCAAATCCGCAAATTCGCGGATCGCGAATTCGCAAAATTCGCCCATGCTTAGACTGCACCCTGTAGAGAGACAAAAAGACTTCCCTCCAAACTACTGGTTTTCTTACACCTGATTCCAATGGATGCCTTAGATGCTAAATAAATCTTCTTTTGACATTTTTATTAAAATGTTTCGCCACAAATTCTTTTATGAATGCAACCAGCTGGTTTGGAGACTGGAGAGATCAAATTCCTAAAGACTGGAGGAGGGTTGTACGCACCCATAACCCTCTAATGGGGTAGTTGCTAAATATCCCTTTTCATCCAATACTTTCAACAGTTATTTCTTTTACTAGTGGAGTTAGGCCTTTTTTGTATGACTTCTGCCTTGCTCCCAGCAGTGCTTCCAAACTATTTTGTCTTAATATAAAAGACTTATTGCAAGACCCTCCACTTTTCCTTCCTGAGTTCAGCTTTATAAGTACACAAGTCTGCTTATTTTCAACACCTTGGGTTTGAGATGTGTCTATAAATTAGGCCGCTCCTGAGATGATCCAGGCCCAGTGGTGCTGCACACACACACACACACCTTCTTTGATTGCCCCTCACAATCAGAAGGATTGAAGTGTTACTAGTAGTGAAAATGTACTAACCTTGGACAAAGATGGTCTCTGGCCTCTTAGTCCCCGTTGATCAAGCCCACAACTTCACTGGCTCCACTTGTCTGCCTTGCCACTCACTTCTGACCTGACTACACCAAGCCAGTCACCCAGCACCACTTCCTCACGCCTCCTCCAAAAACACCCCAGGACCTAAGCTTTCCTCCACTAGCCCACATACAATGCGATTTACAGACGGTCACTCTACCAACCCCTTTATGGATTACCAGTTCTTTCATGGCTGAAATATCCTCTCTTAGGGAGAGAGAGAGAGAGAGTAGTGAGGTGTAGAGTAAATTGTCCACAGAGGTGGGAAGGTGGGAGAAGATCTGAGAGAAGGCTTGGAGGGCTAAACAGGAGAGGTAACTAGAAGAGCAGCAAGCAAGAGAGCGAGACGCAGAAGTATGGGCTCCCAGCTTCATGTAACAATGGCAATGGCATTAATCCCAGTAGGCAGGCTCAGACACCACGGGTGGCTGCCTTGGGTTTAGGGCAGCTGCAACTCCTTCTCCGCGGGCCCCACGGCCCCACAAGCCCCTTCGAAGCTCAACCCAACTAGCAATTAGGTGGGTATAGGCTTGTGGGTAAGGGCTGCAGACCTCACTGCTGCAGTCTTCCCTGCAGCCACATCTCCGCCTGTGGCTCCAGCTGTCTGCTCAACACAGTCTCTGAGACGTCTGATGTCAGCGCGCATATTCCACATTTACCCAAGTCAGAAATGTCACTACAGCAGGTTCGACCAACTCAATATGACACCTGTGAATAACAAATCTAGGAATGTTCCAAAGAGGAAAAAGCTGGAAATCCAAAGGTCACTTTGTAGTGTAGTTCCTATATTCCCAATAGGTTCTGCGCATTAGAATAACATATACTATAGATTAGACATAGGACTGAGGTCAACAAGGTCTCTATTGTATATATTAAACTTAATTGTGAGTGTCAGCTATCTCAGAGGTCAGTAGAAACTTTCTCGAATAAACAAGAAGGGATAAGTTTCTGACAACCGCATAAACATGACAACTTTGTTTCCCAAGAATAAGAAATCAATCTCTAGAGTCGCGAAAACAATACATAACTATTTTACTCAGTCAATCGTGCATGCTTCGTTTCACCAGAGGTGCTGAGAAAATAGAGAGACGGGCGTTTTCAATAACATTTATTTATTGAACAATCTTCTTTTCTCACGCATAAGAAATGTACTGCTACAATCGTAATACTGGTTATAAAGTATAAAGTATAAAGTGCAGGGCATATAATACGAAAAGTATTATAAAGTTGTACTGTAAAAGCATGATATGGTTTCTAAGCCATAAGTTGCCCAAACGTATAAAATACATACAGTAATAAAATAATGACTAAAAGTACTCAACTAAATTACGCCTACCTCGGTGTACCTAACCTAAGTCTAGTACAAGGGCAGAAGTAAGTGAGGAGTAGCTAAAGTTTAGTATTTCTTTGCCAAGAATCTATCCAAGAATTCTCTAAGGGTCTAATCAGCTCCATACCTTGGTTTTAGAATGAAGGAGGTCTTGTATCTCTCTCTCAGGACTTGATTTCCCAGCAACACGCAAGGGTAGCCTGGAAACACTGGAGCTGGAATTCTCGGCAGGAGAAAAGACAGCGCCTCTCAGTGCATCAGCTGGAGGGTCGGCTTCCTTCGGCACTTGCTGCTGCAAGCGTCGGGCAAGTAGTTAGTTGATCTGCTCCAAACCACTGTGTCCTTGTCTGGGAAAATGTAGGCATATTTATACTTTGAAGGTGCCGAGTTTGACGTATGATTGGACTTAATAACGTCACTCAAAGACTCAGTTCTTTGAAAACTCCATGATTTCCTAGATAAATTAGTATTCAGGCGAGGGGAAGCCTCTAGCTGCTGAAGGTGGGTTTCTCTAGGAAATCGTTGTTGATTCTTGGAACTTAGTGGAAGTAGCCATGCCGTATTTGGATTGCATAGGCTCAGTCCAAGTATGGTAATGATTTCTATGCCTATATAAGGATAGGGTAATTTATACCTATATAAGGGCATGAATTGGGAAAATTACATAGGGTCCTAGATTCATTTACAACACCCACTCCACGATCTTAAGTTCAATAACTTCATGTATAAGTACTGAACATATCTAAGGCATGTGCTTATAATCCCACATCAAAATACAGGAAATGCACTTGAAATGGTTGTACATGAAAATTTGAGCATTTCTACTGTATGCATTTAAGGAAAATGTTGTCATTCTTAGCATAAGGTATCATATCTGAAATGCAAACTGAATGAACCATGTAATTATATTTATGAAAAATGGCTCTTAAATATAGAAAAAAGGTCAAGACCATTTCATAACATAACATATCAATGTTTATAGTATTGAGGACAAGGCCAAATATTTCCTCTAGGAAGTGTTCAAAAAGAATTTCTTGTTTTCTAAGAATAGTTCTAATTTAAGCAGATTAGTCTGTGCCAAAAAAGTTCAATGTTTTTTGGGAAAGAAACAAGAATGCAATCGTTTGAGAAAAATAGAGTTCTAAAGTTAGAAGTCTTTGTTTTAAAAACGGGAAGGCCGAATTTCAGAGTTCAGGGAACGCTGTGTGCATGAATGAGTTATTCTCGGTGTCAGGAGAAAACATCAGATCGTCTAGGCTGGCAAAGAAATCGTCTACCACAGTTGGTGAAAGTGGAATTATTTCATCAAGTAGATCAAATGTGCACAGATGAGAAGTATTGCCATCAGCGCCAAGTGCTGCGTTAGCAATGTTCATATCAGATGGTACCTGTGTGCCTGTTGATCCTCGTATCTCACCCTCAGTTAGACTTACTGGTGAGACCTCAATGAATGCCATCATCAGGATTGGTAGCCGTTGGGGACAACACAATGCATGAGTAGTTACCGGACCTAGCAAGGCGTCGACATCCGATGGCAGGACTGATGGAAGTGTAAGACAAATGTCCAACACGCATTCCTCTCCACAAAGCAGGCATCGTAGAACAGGTAGGATGCAATCTTGCTAGATTGGTCTGAACAATAGAAACCGAGTTGTGTTCAGATCTCTTAAACGAGCCAAGCCAAGAATCTGTGTAATCCTCTCACGATACCTCATGGCAAGGAGGCATTGTTCCATGGTATTCTGGGTATCACTGATGGCCGGACTTGCAATATCGGAGCAGAAGGAATAAAAATAGAATTCCTGCTACGAGTTCCAAAATGAGAGGCAGACCGCCGAACACAGAGTGCACGATATTTGGAAAAATGCAGAGGACTGCTTCAAATGTTAACAGTCCAGAAAAAATCGCTTAAATACATGTGCGATGCCACTGGTATCAGACATGTTTAAGATTTGACTTAACATTTCTGCGAAATGTACTGGGCCGTTTGGTGATAATAATGCATGTATCGACGACCTCAACAAAGCTGTGAGCACACTAAATAGCGACCTCACGTCCGCCATCGAGAAAGTAGCGCCTCTTCAAAGCCTGTCCTCCCGTAGAAAACAACCATCGGCCCCTTGGTTTACGGAAAAACTACGGGCACACAGAAGCATGTGCAAAAAGCTAGAACGACAATGGAGACAGAACTACGATACCGGAGCTAAAGCCCTCTATCGTCAAAGCCTTAAAGAGTTTCGTAAACTCAAACGCCAAACCATGAGCACTTAATTTCTGAAACAATCGACAAAGCAAAAAACTCGACCAAAGCCCTATTCAATATAGTGAAAGAATTCACTCACCCCAGCGCACTCTCGACTCCTGTGCCCATGTCACAGACACTATGTGAAAACGTATCCAAGTTTTTCGAAGTAAAAATTGCCAACATAGCGGCAGCAATCCTTCAGAAAGATTCCGATACACCAAAGACCCAATCCCCAATAGCACTCATGCGTTTACCTCATTCCAACCACTTAGCAAAGAACTTGCTCTAAAACTATTTCTGGAATGTAAATCTGGCTCACCTCTGGACCCAGCCCCAGCTCTTATCATGAACGAAATTGCCCCCATCATCATTAACCCCCTACTTGACATCTGGAACTCCTCACTACTCACTGGGGTTGTTCCCGCAGCCTGGAAACACGCCATGCTGATCCCTCTCCAAAAAAAAACGGCGTCAACCCTTCGTATCTAAATAACTACAGGCCAATATCACTTCTACCCAAACCCGCAAAAGTTCTGGAAAAAGCTGTCCAAAAACAACTGTCACACTACTTGGAATCCAACTCCCTATTCCATGACACCCAGTCAGGTTTCAGACCGGACTACAGTACCGAGTCGGCGCTACTCGAGGTATCTGAATCGATCCACGAATGCACGGAGAAGGGAGAGGAGGCCATGCTAGTCCTCCTCGACCTATCCGCAGCGTTCGATACCATCTTGCACGAAAAACTCCTGACCCGCCTACAAGAAGTTGGTATTAGCGGACCCCCACTTGCATGGATAAAATCCTATCTCACAAACAGAATACAGCAAGTGATGCTAGGACCTTTTCTCTCCTCCAAAAAACAGTTGATCTGGGGCGTCCCACAGGGCTCTGCCCTCAGCCCGCTCCTTTTCAATGTATACCTCAAACCTTTGGCCAAAGTTGTAGAATCCTGGGGCGTCAAAGTAACCTTCTACGCTGACGACACCCAACTGGTGTTCTCCTTCAAAGAACACACTGAAAAATCTTTTACCAACTTGCGCCTCTGTATGCTCAACATCGCAGCCTGGATGTCTGCCAACAACCTGAAACTCAATACAGACAAAACCGAGGTACTGTTCTTCAATCAAAAATCGCCTATACCCTCCAACCTCTGGTGGCCGTCTGAACTCAACCCCCCCCCCAGAACCAGTTCAAACCGCACGCAACCTTGGCTTTCAATTCAACACCTCCCTCTCCTGCAAAACTCAAGTCAACAAAGTCACCTCAGCCTGCTTCGGCAAACTCCGAATGATAAAAAAAATCATCCCATACCTCCCACTGGAGTCCCGCAAAACGGTGGTCCATGCCCTGATTACCGCTCATCTGGACTATGCCAACAGCCTATACGTAGGCGCCCCCACTTACCTCATCCACCAACTTCAAAAAGTCCAGAATGCGGCGGCCAGGCTTGTCTGCAATGTCCCCTATCGCCATTCCATCACACCCCATCTAATCAAACTTCACTGGCTACCAATAAAACTCCGTATCCAATTCAAGGCCTTAACACTGGCCTTCAGAGCACTCAATGACAGAGGCCCATCCTACCTACGTCACAGAATGAGGTTTTCACAAGCACCAAGAAACCTGAGATCTAATCATCATCGCCTCATGATCTGCACCCGCTTTCGCCTCACACGTACAGGGGGAAGGGCCCTGGCAGTAACAACCGCCAAACTATGGAATCAGCTACCCACTGAACTAAGATTCCTGACGTCCAAACCCCTATTTAGAAAAAAACTAAAGACCTGGTTATTTTCACAGATCTAAGACCCCTCTGTACTTCCCCCGACCCTCCTGAGACTATGTCTTCAGCGCCGGGACACCTCCGTCGGAGGTAGCTGCGCGCTCTACAAAATTCAAAATAAATAAATAAATATCTCTGTAGAAGTCCTTGCAACTTGCAGATCATACGTTTCTTTAGACGAGGTCAGTGGCACAGTCTTTTGCAAAAGAATGACTTTCATTCTGCTTAAATTATCAATTCATATAGAGGAGATATTCAAAGAAGGCCATAATGCCGTCCCACTGTCTGTCTTGTTCTTTGGATACAATACTTGCATACAACAAGTGTCCCTGGATGACACACTAACAAGATAAAGTTTTCCTGGCAACATGCCACAACAGCTGTGATCATTGAGCATAATGTATCTGCCATTGGATAGCTGCCTGAAAATTGGTTCTATCACTGTGTAGGGTGTACCGTGTAGGTGGCAAGAGAGGTTATTTGCAGAACCTTTGAAGGCTCCATGTAAATTAATACCTTGGCACAAAAGTGTACCACTTAGTGAGTTCTTACAATTTTTCCCGTTTGTTATAACGAATGAGAATATTGAACACAGGACCGCCAGATGTAAGGGTGAGTGTAGTTGTATACAGCGAAGATATTTCAATATTAGTATTATATGGGAGTGAGTAATATCATGACTTATTTCAGTTAATTAGATATTGGAGCAGAGAACTTGAGAACGAAGGAACCAGAAACGAGTGGAATTTGGAATGAACCTCATAACAGAATAAAAGAGGTAATGAACAGGGAGATATCCGCATAATGTTCCCGAAAAGAAGTTAGGTTATTTGGGGGTAGTTAAAATGTGGGGTGGTGAGGACCACAGTGCGGAATCCTTGGCTAAGAGTGCCTATAGTGAATGTATAGTGAATTACATATAGGTGTCTATGTCTGTGTCAGAAGTACAGTAAAGAGAGTATGGCTTTAATTTGGTGATTATGTTTTAGGTTTGATATACAGATGAAGCTAGAGGAATCTACTAAATTAGATTGAACCATGGAATAATAGGTGATTACTGAATTTTGTTGCATAGAATAAGGCATGCTACTCTCTTTTCCTCTTTTTACGTTTTAAACTCGTCTGACATGGGAATATAATCCTTTACACAACCTATGGGTGTATTGTGAACTTGGAGTGGTATTTCCTTTTTTCCATTCTTCTCTAATTGAGACTTACACACCGTGTGGACTTGATATCTTTCTATACTGGTGTTTTTACAATAACACTACTAACTGTAAGCCATATGTAAGTTGTGGTATATTCATGGGAACTGTTTATTTGGTTACAGCCCTGAGGAGGTCACAGTGTTGTATAACTACACGACGAAACACGTGTTGGCTGATGTATCGTGAACCTATGGTTTTGAAGAAAATGAAAATAAACACAGAAGAACCTTGATTGAAAAAATTTTTTGGATTTTTTACTGCAAGCAATTGAACTGTGACATTTGCCAATTGATTTGTGTCATTACCTTAAGTTAGTTGGATAATTGAGTGCTCTGAGGATATTGGTTTGATTTGTATGCTATTGGTACCTTTTCACCTTCATTAAAGGTCAGGTATGTGAATCCGCATCTTCCTGGGATGATTCGGATCACAAGGTTGCGCACATTGTCGCATGTTTCTAACTGTGCCTTTGCTAAAATGTCTGTTTGCACAGAACGCAGAATTTTTGTGTGTGTTTGAGTCCAATTAGTTGGATTGAAATCAGGTTTGATTAGTTTGTAGAGAGGTTTAAACCTCTCTGCGTAATTCAGAACATACGTTCTTCCGAAATTCAGGAAACCTAGAATTGACTGTAAGTTTTTCAGCGTCTTTGGAAGTTGGAGCAGCGCACATTTCTCTAGAAAGTTAGCTGCCAGGCTTTTGCCTTCACTTCATAACTCGTAGCCTAGAAATAGGATGTTGAGGTGGGCAATTCGTGATTTCTTAAAATTGAATGTATACCCTTCAGATGCGAACACAAGTATTATGGTGTTAAATCTTTTCAAGTGTACGTCCAAATCATCGTCTGTAAGATAGATGTCATCGACATAAGATAATGCCTCATCATCATACATTTGTAGTAACTCTGTTCCTCTGGCTGAAAATAACCCTGGACTATTCTTGAATCCCTGGGGGAGACGGCAAAATTGTTGCTGTGTCCCCATAATTGAGAAAGCGGTCAAATGCCTACTTTCAGGTGCAATGTTTCGACAGAAAAACCCATTCGAAATATCTAATGTGGTTTTATATTTTTTCCGCACAATGTTATTCATCAATGCTGCACTATGTGCATTTTGTACTGCAAAAGTTTTACAACAGGAGTTTAAATGTCTGTAATCCAATACTAGACGATATGAATTGTTTGGTTTGGAGACTGGAAACAAAGGATTGTTCATTGATGAGTTGCATGTTTCAATCACCCCTTAGTATTCAAGCTGATTTAAAATATCCCTGACCTTGTTTTTAGCTTCTTGCTTAACTGGATACTGCCTCTGTGCAGTAGGTTGATTTTTTAACTGGATTTTATGGTGAGGAGAGTCCTCGTCCCATCCCACATGATTTGTATATAATGCTGGAGCCTGAGCCACTGTCCATTTTCTGGCATATGTATATTTTTTATGAATTGGAATGTGATTTGAGAAGGCTGGCATAATTATGTCTTCGCTATGTGGGCACTCCCTGACAAATACAGGTGGCCAGTCTTGTTCAGCTACAAGAATGTCATAGCCCTTAGAGAGCTTCTCCAAAAAGTGTGCTCTTATTTTTCTAGTTATGTCCCCCTCCATCTGGAGTGTTACTTCATATAACTTGTGGGGTACACTAACCCTGGTGTCTGCAGTTTCAACTTGAATGGATTCATTCAAGTCCACTGTCTCCAGATGATCCTTCAAGATCTTGCGAACTATGGTGACTTCTGCTGTGCTGTCTAGCATTGTCGCCCACTCCCCGTTCTTGAGTTGTGTCCTCAAGATCCTCGCATGTCTGATTTTTATGCTTGCTACCTTCTTTTTGGTGAATTGAGTTTTCTTATTTTTTGGAACGTGCTGTTCTTCTTTGGACTTCACGCGTTCCTCTTTCTATTCTGATCGTCCTCTCCTCTCGGATTTCTGCGAAGAAGTCTGAAAGGTACGAGAAGAACGTGTATCAGTATCTTGATATCTATCAGGTTATCTTAAAGTATCCCTATTTCTAAGGTCATACCTTTTTTCAGAAGGCTCCCGTTGGGGAGATCTACCTCCCGGTTGGGAGATCTTCCTCTGGACTGAGAACACTTCTCTTTAAGAAGTGTCTGTCTAGTATTTTCCCACTCCTTTTTTGGAGTAGTGAGATTATTTTTAATAAACACCTTTTCAGGATTTTCTGTTAATTCGGGTTTTACTGGTTTCCCACCCATACTATCTCTTCCTAATTTTTCATAAGATTTTTTAATAATTCTAGCAAGCTCATATGGTCAGTCTCTTATATCTGTTTCTTTTAACTTTTGGCGGATTACCACGGATGCTGCTTCACCTCTAATGTTAGCTAATAATATAGCTGAGGCCTGTTTGAAATCTTTTAGTAATTTCATACCTAGATTTAAGGCTGGTTCAGGACTGTATTCATTTTGAATCTGCCTCTGAACATTTGGTATCACCGCCATGGACGGTACACCATGTGTTTTGGTGTAGATTGAAGCAAAGACTGTACCCTAAGTGTCACAGTCCTCCACATGTGGTGCTATCCCCATTGGTAAACAGATTGTCAGAATTCTGTGTTTCTCATGAGGTGTACTATCAGGGAATACTGCCACTATTTGAGTAATTTTCTGAGCTAACCAGAACGGAATTTGTTCCCTCTTTGCGGGCAATTTACCAATGACTTATTGTATAGTCTGTGGTGTGATTTTGTTTGTATTCCCCTGGTGAGGGGTGTGTTGCGGAATCCTTACAGCTGGTTGGACTGTTAAAGTCCGCATGACATATTGAACCAATTGTCTGTGTATTTTAATTAACTGTTTCAGCTGAGCTAACAGTTCTGGACCTGTCATTCCATTAATGTCAGGATGTGGTGTGTAGATGGCTAGTACCGGCCATGTTGCTCCGGGTCTACCAAGTGGACCGAGCCTGGTAATGTGATTTTGATGTTATAGGGTGCCTTTAAACGAGAGCTGATGCTCTTGGTAAGTTGATGGAATTTCAACATCCTCGAAAGGAACGTATTCCGCTGGAGGTTCCTCCACTTTGTAGTAGTAGAACGCGTGTGTTACTGCATTTGCTGCAGGAAATAGAATCCATGAATAGAATACCTCTGTCTGACGATATTCATGTGCCTCTATAACAAAGATTACTTTACCAGCTCTGGATGATACTCCATTTTCTATAAGTTTTATAGTTATGGTTTTTCTTACATTTACCGGTATGATTATTGCATCCGGATCACTCTGTTGGAGATTTGTGTCATCTAAGACTGCTTGAGCTGCAGCTCTAGCTATTTCTACATCACTCTCTGACATTTTGTCGGTTGAAAGTTTGCAGAGCAAGTTTCAAGAAAACAAAGATTAGGTGCACAATATTTTGGAACACTGTATCCTTCAATGTTGAACAAACTAAAAACTAATAGATAGGATTTTTGTCCTACTCAGTTTTGGTGGATATTAACCTTTTACCCACTCCAGACGTCTATTGGAGTATTTTACGGGAAAAAGGGGTCTGTGTGAAAAGCACGACTGAGTTATTCTAGAATCTAGCATTAAATTATTGCCATTACCAAATGTTGGGCGCCATGTGATGTAGTTCCTATATTCCCAATAGGCTCTCACATTGGAATAACATATACTATAGATTAGACGTAGGACTGAGGTCGACTAGGTCTCTATCGTATATATTAAACTTAATTGTGAGTGCCAGCTAGCTCAGAGGTCACTAGAAACTTTCTCAAATAAACAAGAATGGATTAGTTTCTGACAACCGCATAAACATGACAACTTTGTTTCCCAAGAATAAGAAATCAATCTCTAGAGTCGCGGAAACAAGAGATAACTATTTTACTCATCAACAATCGTGCATGCTTCGTTTCACCAGAGGTGCTGAGAAAATATAGAGACAGGCGTTTCCAATAACATTTATTTATTGAACAGTCTTCTTTCGCACGCATAGGAAATGTACTGCTACAATCGTAATACTGGTTATAAAGTACAGGGCATATAATACGAAAAGTATTATAAAGTAGTACTGTAAAAGCATGATATGGTTTTTAAGCCATAAGTTGCCTAAAATGTAGAAAATACATACAGTAATAAAATATTGACTAAAAGTACTCAACTGGTGCTTCAAAAATACTCCTACCCCGGTGTACCTAACCTAAGTCTAGTACAAGGGAAGAAGTAAGTGAGGAGTAACTTAAGTTTAGTATTTCTTTGCCAAGAATCTATCCAAGAATTCTCTACGGGTCTAATCAGCTCCGTACCTTGGTTTTAGAATGAAGGAGGTCTTCTATCTCTCTCTCTCAGGACTCAATTTCCCAGCAACCCGCAAGGGTAGCCTGGAAACACTGGAGCCAGATTTCTCGGCAGGAGAAAAGACAGCGTCTCTCAGTGCGTCAGCTGGAGGGTTGGCTTCCTTCGTCACTTGCTGCTGCAGGCGTCTGGCAAGTAGTTAGTCGATCTGCTCCAAACCACCGTGTCCTTGTCTGGGCAAATGTAGGCATATTTATACTTTGAAGGTGCCGAGTTTGACGTATGATTGGACTTAATAACGTCACTCAAAGACTCAGTGGCATACTACCAACAAGTAGCGATATTTATCGCTAAATAGGCTTAGCGACGATTTTTTTATCGCTGAGCATCGCTGGAATTTATCGCTGAGATAACATGCTATTAGCAAAGTTTATCTCCAAAGCAAGACATTTTCCGGCGACAGCGGCGAAATGCGTGAATATCGCTGAGAATACAGCGATATTCACGCATTAACGATGAAATGCTCCTAGCCATGTTATCCACCTCCCATTGGATAACATGGCTAAGAACTGGTCTGGGTAGGTGTTTGTATTTGGAGATTTCGCGCTTAGCGCGAATATTTCCATTGCTACGCCTGCCTTGCTAATAGGCGATAGCGATGTTAGCGACTGTTTTCAGTCGCTAACAGTTGGGGTACGCCCACTTTGCATGTCATTAGCGATAAATATCGCTAACATGCAAAGTGGGCCCCAAACCGTTCGCTATCACCTAAAAGCTGTCGCTAACTGCTGTTAGCAACAGCTTGCTAATAGGGCGATAGAAAAAAACGGCCGCTAAATCGGCGAAAATTCCCTATCCCCACCCTTGATAATATGCCCCTCAGTTCTTTGAAAACTCGATGATTTCCTAGATAAATTAGTATTCAGGCGAAGGGAAGTCCCTAGCTGCTGAAGGCGGGTTTCTCTAAGAAATCATTGTTGATTCTTGGAACTTAGTGGAAGTAGCCATGCCGCATTTGGGCTGCATAGGCTCAGTCCAAGTATGGTAATGATTTTTATGCCTATATAAGGATCAGGTAATTTATACCTATATAAGGGCATGAATCGGGAAAATTACACTAGGGTCCTAGATTCATTTACAACTTTTGCTGATGCCTTTACCACTCACCACTACTCAACTCCATCACTACATAAGTGCATGTCATGTATGTGCAGTAGACAGTAAACCTTTTTTTGATCACTCGTATTTTGATAATGAAAGATCTGCAGAGATGTCAAAGCCATATTTATCATGACTTGAGATAATGTGTTATTTATTTTCAAAGAAATATGAATTCATTGTTTTTTTAACAGGCGCTACAACCTTCTGCTTTAGTTTTTTTGTATAAATAAATAATTTTACATTATGTTTAGCAGCTCAGCATTTGACTGCTTTGTAAATTGTTCCTACAAAGGTCTTTGATAGTGTTTGTGAATTTGAGAAGTATGTTGGAAATGGTCTGTGCCTGCTCCCGGTGGGGCTCTGCAGGCTGGAATGGCACACAGAATAACATGTACAGGCGCGTATTGAACTACACGTGCAGGGATTAATTGTCCTTTGAATGACCCAAGACTCATGGGCTCTTCCATCTCAACTGGATGTCTAATATGGCCTCTGGCGTGAACATATTCTAAATTCATCTGAGCTCTTGACACATTCCAAACACATTTATAAATAGCCCATGATCTGTTTCTCTTTATTGCAGTACTTAGTGCACGTGTCTTTCCAATCTTTTTAATACAACGATTCGTTGTGGCAGTTTCGTTAAGCCCGACCAAGAATGACAGAGCCTGGCCTTCCTGTTATGAAATCTCTTTTTGTGATTAAGTTTCACAGATTATTTGGGCAGTAGAATTATTATCTTCATTTGACACTAAAGTTGACGCTTTAAATGTCTCTTATGTTCTTTACTTGTGCTCTTGCCTGTTTTTGCATCAAGTTTTGCAAGTTTTCTATGTCACAATGAATGGCCACTGTTATTTACTTTTTTATTTATGATGTTATTAGGAATTATTTTAGATCTCTCACATGGCCAGTTCTCACACCAAAGCACTGTCCTGCGGGGTAGAAAAGTGGTTTGAGAAGGAAATGTCACATTAAGTGAAACGAATAGTCTGGGTAGATGCAATGCAGCAGATAAAGGGGGGAGTGAGTTTGGTAGTGAATGAATCTACCCAAACATGTTTGCATCTACAGGTTGGTAAACTACCAGCCATTCTTAGCATCTGATTAGCTAGTGAGAAAAGAGTAGATTGATGAGATATTTTTGTGCCTGGCTACAGATGGCATTGTGTACCAGTAGCGAACTTTGAAGTTGCTGCAAGAGGAAACTTTCAGCTAATGCAAACACTTGCATTTACATCCAAATTGGAAACATACTACATGGATCAGGGACTTCTACAAACAAGAATCGGTATGTGTCTGAGAGCCAGGAATTGAAAAGGTTTCAGTAATGATAGTACAATAGGACTAATATGAGTACCCACTCTTTAGTGACCACATGGATACAGTTGTGGGTTTAGCTCTCCTTTGGTGACCATGTAAATAGGACTTGATTTGGATCAAATAAGGCCAGCAGCATGATTTTTTAGATGTTCAGAAAGAAGGGATTGTTGTTTGTCCTGCTTCCAAGGTGTCGGACTCCATCACGTAGGGCCTGATTTAGATCTTGGTGGACAGGTTACTATGTCACAGAGGTGATGGATATGCCATCAACCGAAATGTGAGTCTCATTATATCCTATGGAATTTTATATTTCAGCGGACGAGATATCTGTCACTTTTGTGTGAAGGAGTAACCTGTCCGCCAAGATCTCAATCAGGCCCTAAGTCTTTGTTGAGCAAGGAAGCAGCTTAGTACAAGTGGTTTACATCTTAATACAAGCTTGTAGCTGTTCAGGATCTGAGCCAACACATTTGCAAGTGGTGTATATGTTAATACAAGCTTGTAGATGTTCAGGATCTGGGTCAACACATTTTCACAATGTCATTGACTCTGTGAACGATTGCAGAGGTAAAAAGTAGAATATGTCTATAGACTTACAGAATATAGGGGCATATTATCAAGGGGGTTTATCTCCCCTTCTTTGGCTTTAAAAGCCAAGAAAGCGGAGATAAAATTATCTCCCTATTACCTAGCTGTCGCTAACACCAGTTAGCGACAGCTAGTAGGAGATAGCGACCATCTTGGGCCCCACTTTGCATGTCAGTGATATTTATCACTAATGACATGCAAAGTGAGCGTGCCAAGATGTTAGCGACTGAAAACAGTCACTAACATCGCTATCTCCTATTACCAACTTTTGGAGATATTCGCGCTAAGCGCGAATATCTCCAAAAGCTAACACTTGCCCTGAGCAGTTCTTAGCCATGTTATCCAATGGGAGGTGAATAACATGGCTAAGAGCATTAGCTCGGTAATGCATGAATATCGCTGTGTTTTCAGCGATATTCATGCATTGCGGCGATTTTTATCGCATTTGTGTTAAACCTTGGTAATACCAAGGTTTATTTGCGGTAAAAATCGCTGCAGCTCAGCGGTAACTTTTTGTCTCTAACCATGCAATAGCGATAATTATCGCTATTGCTTGGTAATATGCCCCCCAGTTCAAAAACATTGCTGGGTCTATGGGGTGAGTGGCTTTATATTGCTATTCACAAGGGTGATATTTTATGTTAGGTTGAGTTATGCTATGTTATGTTGTGCTGTGTTGTGTTGTGCTTCGTTATGTTATGTTATGGAACGCTAAGTAATGCCATGCTATGATACATAGTGTGTGGTGTTTAGAACATGTATTCAGTACAATTGATGGTGTTCAGTGGCCACAAAATTGAAATATTCATGTATTATATAAATGTACATATTTATATTTATATGTAAATATTGCTTCTGGCCTGTACCATAGTTGCAATGAGATTGTTTTGAAGAAGCCTTGAGTTAAACCATTGAGAATGAATTCTAGAACAAAGAAGCAAGTCAGTTTGTAAATAACAAGGGGCAGATTTACAAGCCACTTGCGCCACTTTTGCGTCACTTTTCCCATGTTAAAAATGACGCAAAAGTGGCGCAAGGGGCTTTTAAATCTACTTCCAAATATTTAAATGTGAAAGTTTTAGGGAAAGTGTGTTAATGGTCATTTGTCAGTATTCGTAAACATGATTTTAATTGTGACCCACAAGTCTCTATGTTCATTGTAAACATACTGTTTTACAGCTCTCATAGCAGGTTTACCTTAGGCAGGATGCTTAATTAAGGCTCTTTCAGACCTGATGTTTTCAAACAACCTCATCAATTAAAAGTTTTATGAATGACATTAAAAAAATCAAACATCCACTTTTTCAATGATCCGCATAAGTAAAACATAATATATGCAATTTCTGGTATGAATCATGGTGTGAAAAAAGTGCCTACTTCACCCAACATGAAATGTTATGCACTTGCATTATTAATATCATATTGATAAGTTGGTGCTCCTCGTTTATTATTCTAATAGATTGTCCACTAAACAATAAGAATCAAAGCATACATTTGACTACGATTCACCTACCAAGCACTCAAGACCACCTTTCGTGGCCCTGAGTGGCTTGATAAATCTAGAGTAATGCAAATCGCTGCCTTGCGTTGCCATGCGGCAGGGAAGGGTGCTATGAGTGGAGCACTGATGTTCCAACATATCCTCCAATGGATTCTGGTACAATCCTAGATTTACCAACATTGGTAGCTTCAAAATTGTATGCCTCTCCATCAGAGGTGCAACAAGGAGAAATATCTCAATTAAAATGCCTCTGAGGATTATTTTTGTGCAGGAAGCTGCCACTTCTTGCACAAAAACAAAACCTGCCGACAATGCATGCATGCTTACACCATGTTGCAAGGGTGCCTGCATTGATGATAGGCAGCTGAAACTGTGCCAGTGCTAGGAAAGGACAGAAATAAATCATATAATGGTAAATACAGCGCTTTCCTGCACTTTCACGTAGCGCAGCACAGCAAGGGGGCTTGCTGCATTGTGTGATTTTTTTATAAATATGGGCCTTCATCCACTGGCTGCCTTGTGTTATATGCATATCCCCCTAAAATAAGAGCACTTCTGTCCAAGGGATTGTGGGTCAATACTTTACATTTATGCTTTTATATTTTTCAGGCATACTTATATTCCAGATCAGAACTTTGGTACAGTATTAATGCTGCACTAGAGAAATAATATGATCAGGAAAAAAACGAGCAAACAATAACACCATTTTTTCGCAGGTATCACCTAATACTAGCACAAACAATGACAATGAAACTCAAGCACCTAAAATGTTTTTTGATTTTCCTTGTCTTCTACAGTTTTACAGAAGGCAGAGAACATGGCAGAAAACTCTTTGGTTCCTACGACACATAGTATTTTTCTTTCAGAGGACTGTCACTTTTCATTATAGCTTGAGGTAGCAGGGATCTCAACATATGCTCTTCCTAAGTCTGA
Source organism: Lissotriton vulgaris (assembly GCF_964263255.1). Lineage (NCBI taxonomy): Eukaryota > Metazoa > Chordata > Amphibia > Caudata > Salamandridae > Lissotriton > Lissotriton vulgaris. Next base: position 508,384,545 of record NC_141694.1, read on the forward strand.
ACTACATACTAGTTCCACAGTGGGAAAGGACAAAGAGGGAAATCAGACACATGCAAGCTAGAATCATAGCTTGAGACCAGGGAACTGTAGGCATCCAGATAGATAGGGAAACTCTGGGTGAGAGAATACTCTATTTTGGTGTGTGCTGTCAGCTTTAAGTCCCAGCTCGGGGGAAATTGGAAACATTTGTTTACTAATATTCCAATTGTCCACAGACCTTCAGGGACACCTCCTTGAGTACCAGTTCATTGTTTTCAGAGAGAGGCATAGAGTTCCTCTTCTGCTGTCAGGACCACTTTCAAATGTCTAATTCCAAGTGAATATGCTAGTTTTTTCTAGAGTGTCACACCTAACTTAATCCATTAGGATTCGACCTCTTCTCTGCTTTCTGCAAAGCTGATTCTCAGTAGTAGACAAGCTTGGATAGCTCCCAACCCTCCTTCCTCCTTGTGGTTAGCTCTCATAATCCTACGAACACCAGTTGGAGTCAGAGATTCAAGGGGAAGCAAGAGCAACACTTGACCCTCATTCGCTAGAGAATTTTTCCACACTAGATTATTTCCATTCTTTCTTGTTCAAGCAGCATTGTGACTTTAAGATGGTGGGGCTAAAAATGCATTATACTAACCAAGTAGATATATATTAGTTCCCTAAACAACACATATTAATAAACATTCCCTTCTCTTATCATTCTCTTTCACTGTGTGCTTTACAGCATAATCAACCCCATGTATAATCAACCCTCAAACTGATGAATCATAATTTTCCAAGTACACAATGCGGAGGGATAACTAAATGTCCCTCTCGCTTTTGACTTTGTTCTATCTTATATCGGCCCACTGTCACACTTGCTGCCAACCCTCTCCTCCAAGTCAGCCTCATGACAAGTCTCCCATGGACTGAGGTTCCAGGACATAGCTGTCATTCCATTCATTCTCACAGATTGCCTGATGCTGTTTCCTTTTCCAAAGAAGTGGCTATCACAAGAGGCAGGAGGCTCCTTTGTGTGGGTGCCCTGTCTAATGTGTGGCCTACTCTTGTCAATGTTTCCTAAACAAGTAGCAGGGAATACTTGTCTACATGCTTGTGTCCCTCATCTTTAAATCAGTCAACTTCTGGCTTGGCTGATAGCTGACAAAAAGGTGGGGGAGACCTGTGAGTCAGGAATACCATTGTGAGGGAGAACCTTCATTTCAATGGACAATTCACACATTTTTTGAGCTAGAGATAAAACATGAAAAAACCTCATCAGAGATCTGCTGCAGATAGATAACAGCAATTGGAAAAACTGTTTGTAAAACTGGATTAGTGAACACTGTTAGTAACATTTTTAGAAAACATCTATGCTACATTTATAATAAAAATGTTTATTTGTCTGACACATCAGGGTATTGGAATCCTCTGGAATCATCTTTTACTTCAAAGTGTGCACCAGGTATAAATAATGGATCCTCAGACCCAACTCTTCAGGACACATCTGGACCTGTGAAAGTATATTCTAGGTCTCTAGTACAATGCTGTGGTAATGGTTTTCGCAGGATCTTACAAGCAAAAGATACACTTTAAAGCACTGTGTGCTTTTACCTACATATAGATTGGTATTTGTAGTGTCGCTTTGCTGCAAGAAGGACTACCACTCTGCTGCCCTTCTGTGCTACCCTTCTGCCCTCTTGCCTGAGTGAGAAGGACTGCACCTGTATCTTGAACCCAGTATCACCAGAGGGACTCCAGGGGCTAGTTGGCTGGCCTCCTTATCAGAGCCTCAGTGACAGAACAGAGAGGATCCAACATCCTTCAACCAGGCACCTGGAATCTGCCAGCTATGAGTCCTGCCCTTCCAACTGTTGCAACCCGAATCCCAGACGCTTGGCTATGGGCCTAAAGATGTTCTGCCAGCTCAGACTAGATCCTAGCAGAACTGATGTAGCACAAAGCATCGCCTCCTAAAAATCTTCATCAAAGCTCCAGCATGACACATCTCCCAAAACCCTGTATCTGAACGACTGCATGATACATCACCAAATGCAGATTTTCACATCGTAAACCCCTCTTTGAAGGCATCCTCTACGACGATGCAGCATCTTAGATTGCAAGCCCTGCAATTTCTATGGAACCAGCTGATGAGCAACACATCTTCGACACAGGACTTTGCATCTCAAATCTCTTGTCGATGACATGCTTGATGATGACGTAGAAACTTTCATCACAGCCTTGCAGCTATCTGGAAAAGTGACTGCTTGACACATCTCCACACCAGGACCTTGCATCGCCTCGGCTGCTCTACTCATCCTTGACCCTAGATCTTGCAACACTCCTTAACCTGTGTTGGACTTGGCCCTTTTTGCAGGGTCATTCTTGAACTTTTAGATTTCCTCCTGTACTTTGTCTGACCTGTTTTTGTTGGTTTTATGACTCTGGGAACTTTACCACTGCTGATCAATGCTAAAGTGCCTAGTCTCTCCCTATTATAAATTAATGTATGAATTAGTAGTTCCATGATTGGCTGGTTTGGTTTACCTGTCAGACCCTAGTACAGTGCACCAGAAGTGCCCAGGCTGGTAATCCAAATGCTGCTAGTGGACTTGCAGCACTGGTTGTACCACCCACAGAAGCAGCCTGTAAAAGTGTGTCTAAGAGCTGCCATTGCAGAGCCTGTGTGAAGTCTGGTACAGCCATGCTGACTGGGCAAGTGGACCTACTTGCCAGTCCCTAAACCTTCCCTTTTCTTCATATCAGACACTCCTGTGGTAGGCCCAAGGGCAGGGTGCATTGTAAGTATAAGGTAGGACATGCCCTGGTGTGTGTGGCATGTCCTAATAGTGAATGACAGCCATTTCCGTTTTTCACTATTGCAAGGCTACCTGTTATCCATAGGCTAGAATGGGCAGTTAGATAATTACATCTTATAATCCTAACTGACTCAGGGAACATGGCAGAATTTCGAGTTAAGTATGCCTGATCTCAGAATGATAAAATACATATTTTAGTGAAGTTGGCTTTCACATTCACTTTTGGGGGATTAGCCTGCAGTGGTTGCCTGAGTGCCAAATAAAAGAGAAAGGGGCTTTGTGTACTTTCATCAACTTGTAAGGATCCCCAAGGGCTTGGAATAGAGCTTTACTTCTGCTGAAGTCTCAGGGACAACAGACATCAACCCCCGGTCCCCCAGAGTTCCTTGGAAAGTACTTGCTGCTGTTTTGGGCCTTCTGACCGACTGCGTGTCGCAAGGAGCTGGGAGCGCGACTCACGAGGAAGAAGTGTGTAGCCGCCGCTGCTGCTGCCGTTGCTTCTTGGATGTCGCCACTGTAGCTGTCGAAGTGCACTGCATTGAGGGAATCATCTGGCAACGAAGACGAAGAGCGTCACAAATGCTGCTGTCGCATATTGGATGTCGCTGCTGTAGCTGTCGTATTGCACTGCATCAAAGGAAGCGTCTCGTAATAAAGAGGAAGCGTGTCGTCGTCGCTGCTGCTGCCATCGCATCTTGGATGTCGCCACTGTAGCTGTCGTATTGCCCAGCATCAAGAAAAGCGCCTCGCATCCACAGAGAAGTGTGCCGCCGTCGGAGCTGCTGTCGTTCCATCACGGAACAATGGTGTCGCCGCTGCAGTTGTCGCATTGTGCACAAGCATCTCGCAGCGTCCAAGAAGAGTGTCGCCACCGAAGCTGTTGTCGTCGCATCGTAGAACAAGGGTGTCGCCACTGCAGCTGATGCATCGAATCGAGACTTCTCGCATCATCAAAGAACCGTGCCGCATCTGGAAGATCTTCACGTCTTTATTTCTATGCATCAGAACTTTGCAGCATTTTCATTGCTGCAACACATTTGTTGTGGAAGCGTAACACATTGTAAGGTACATTGACTCAAAGTGTTGCATTTTAAAAACTGAACAGAACTAAGCTTAAACTGCTATTTTAAGTACAGTATTGTGGATTTGTGTTGTGTATGGTCTTGTGTTAAATCTATATAAAGAATACTTCTTTTGTATATAAAACCTGTGTGGTGTCCATCCGTAGTGTTGTCATTGGATTACTGTATGTGGTCACAAATGCTTTACACACTGCCTCTGAGATAAGCCTGTCTGCTCTTGCCAAGCTACCAAGGGGGTGAGCAGGGGTTATTTAAGAGTGTACCCCCTTACCCTGACTAGAGGCAAGGGTCCCTACTGGTCACAAGTGCCTACCTGTGCCACCTAGAGACCCCCAAATCTAACAACCAGGATTTAAGGTACTCCTATTCAGTGGGCCTAGCTTGGTCCCTTTTTCTGGCCTATTCTCAACCCTGGTCAGCCTGAACTTGTGACTTTGTCCTGGTCTGGTGTGACCAGGTAACCACAGTTGCCACGTTATGGTTTTTGCCACTATTTTAACTTAAACTTTAAAATTGCATATCTAAGTTGCTACTGATTGGCTTTTTGTTAATTTGGTCTTGAACTATTTAATACATTTTACTCTATTTTTCTAGATTGGTGAGGGATTTGTCTTGTGTTATGTTTCACCTTAAAACTGTCTAAATTGCTGCATAAATACTTCACAATTTGCCTCCAAATTAAGCCTGACTTCTCTGTGCTAAGCTTCTCGAGGGTTGTACACAACTTAATTTGGAGTTTGTTAATGACTTCACACTGACAAAGATTGTGGTTACTGTTTAAGTAGAGTCTCATTCCCCCTCAACCAGTAAACCAATTTCTTACACCATCACTGAGCTAGCTGCCTTCATGTTGTCTCTCAAGTATGATTTCCAGCTCTTCTCAACCCCTCTACAGCACTTACCAGGTGGTACAGTGTTTTACTTCCTCCTACCTGCTTTCTGGCCAAAATACACTTCTCTCTATTCCACCCCAAAAGCCTCCCACCAATAGTTTCTTCTTGTTTCCTGCTCTCAGACATCCTTCCCTAAGGTATATATTTGTGTGCCTTCACGTGTACTTTCTTTCAGATGTGTGACAAGACAACCCTTTCTGCCTTTCTACTAAACATTTTTATTTTCGCCCCTCACATAGCGACTTAGAAGTCTACTCACATTCTCTCCATTCTAGGGGTGGACGAGCCACTGAAACCTTGAGCCAGATGCCTGGCTCTGGCTCAACTCAATGTCCTCCAGGACTCCCTAGCCCAAAACAAGGCAGGTTATCATACTGCATCTGCCTGCAGTGGCAGCTCCTCGAGGGAGTGCTGAGGGGGGTGGGGTGGGGTGGGGAAGGGGCAGGGTTTGGGGTAGTGAACTCCAGCATACGGCCTAACAGAGTTAAGTAAATAAATAAATAAATAAATAAATAAAACAAATTACATTGCGCGCACTGCTTTGCCAATTGCGATGCAGCGCACACAATGTAATTAGATTTGTTTATTTACTTAACTCTGTTCTGCCATATGCCGGAGTTTACTACCCCCAGCCCGCCTCACCGACCCGGAGCACTTCCTCGAGGAACCGCCACTGTCTGTCTGCCACCCACGCTGTAATGTCATGTGCCTAAAATTAAAGACAAAGCATCCATCTTTGAATATAATATTAAGAAGGGGGGAAAGAGAGACCTATCTAGTGGCTGAACTGCTTAAAGTCAAAGCGGAAAACCTGGGGCCATTTCTGGCTTCCCTGTTTTACCAAATTGTGTGATCATAGGCAAATATTTTATTTTACGAAGCCTCTTTTTTCTTCCTTATCACATATGAGAGCACCTTTAAAATACATGAGTTCAGAATGTGTGCTGTACAAAAACTTCCTGTGTTTGATTTAATAGATTATAATGTTTCTTTATTTATATTGAGAATCTAGGGCCACTGGAATTATGCAGCAAGGTAGGAACAAATTATGCAGCAGGTTTTTGTAAATTATGTGGCTAGAAAATGCTATTTATGCAGCGCATTTTAAGAGTAAAAGACCTTCCAATGCGCAGAAACACGTCACCTCATTTTAAGTATCTTTTGATCTAACTGAGCTAAAAAACTATTTAACTCTGAAATGTATCCAGCCAATGATAGGCTAAGTGGCAAATTCAGCAAATGCACAACCATGCGGAAAACACTCTACTGCATAATCCCATATTTTCCGTAGCCCCGCACCTAGGGTGCAGATGACAACTGACCTGCCTCTTAGAACACTAAGAGCGGGGTAAAAATGTTTCTAAGTTCATATTTAACAACTATTACTTTCAATAATTATCTCTCAAAGGAGAGATATATTCTTATGTAATAAGATGAAATACTCCCGCATATTAAAGAAATACACTTTTTTTAAAATTTTGAAGACACTTTATTGTATTTATTTTTATGTTTGTTGCATTATTTTTATGTAAACTGTTTTCAGGGCTTGACTCATGCATTGGCTCCTGGAGCCAAGCCATAGCCCTGGCTGACTAATTTTTGGGCTCGACCGCCTCTACTCCATTCTCAAAACTGAGATCTAGATTTTCTTTATCTCTGTTTGAAAACTCAGGACACTGTCACATGTTTACGGAGCAAAATTGCATATATATCAGATTAGCCATGCTCTTCTTTTTCACCTCATAATGGTGACCCGTTTGTGATCAGCACGATGGTACTGGAGACATATGTGCAAGTAAAGAGACCAGAGGTACATCCACTACCGCATTAGACAACAGAGGTATGTTTAATGTCTTTCAAAACAAGTACACTTGAAAGATGTTTTAAAGTGAAATATATCCTGACACAGCGAAATGTCGTCATGGATTGATTTGAGAGTTCTCGCTTTCTGTCTTCTGTCGTGTTGACAGTCTACGTATTGCTCTAGTGCCCACAGTGGAAAACGGAGGCCATCAGCCTCTTCTACTGTTGGGTTAGCTCTGACGTAGCTAGTCATGCCTCTTAGCTTGAAATGCCACATTCATATTTTCATGGGAGTTTTAGTTCTGGAAGAACATACTGTTCTACAAGTTGATTCATTACTTGTATGCTCTCCCTTGCTGAAACATGCAGTCATATATTTGTTACTAATATTCCAAAATTGTGGCAGTGCCCAGTGCGTGTGGTTTTCTGGAATTCATGCTAAAGGACTGTTGCATTAACCCAGTGTAGACACACCACTTGTGCTAGTATCCGGGTATAGAAGCATCTGGAAGTAATTGTTGCCCCACAAGGAAGTGATACACGGTAGGTCCTTGCCATGTACAACATGGTACCCAGGACCTGGTTCAGTGTTCTAACAGAGCATTCCAAGTATGTGGGTATCAACAGAACACACGTAAAAGGTGTGCTCGAAGTTGGTGAAATATATTGGGTGTCTACTCAAATGCTACAAAATGGTAATGTTCATGTTTTTCCTAAATGTACTGCGTAGCATATGAAAGTGATAAGCCAATGTGACGATCGTCAGAATTTGGGAATGTGATCTTTATGCGAGATGTAGTGTTTAATATTAACTGCAGGTGTCTTTCTATGCATCTGGCCGTCTGTCTTTTCTTTCATCTTTAATGTAGTCAGTCTTTTTCTGTCTTATTTCATTTTCATGGTACAAATCAAATTACGGATTGAAAAATATAAAAAGATTGGAATTTAGGCCGAAAGATGGCCCGCAGCCCGACACCCACCTGTTGAAACCGCACATATTTAAATTTGGCAAATAGTGAGGGATTGATTTCACAGCGATTTTCATGGACCGTTTAATCTTGGCTCGTGCTTATTCCTTTCATTTCTGCTACAATATGTACCTGCGTGCATTATAATTAGATTTACTAAGAAGTAACAAAAGGTGAAAAATAGTTAAATACAAGCACATTTGCATATTCGCTACTAGTTCATTGTGAAAATGTTCATTGGTGCAACATGTGGAATTATGCACGTTGTGCAAAGTTGTACTTTGAAAATGTGGTAGCAAAACTTCGCATCATGCATTTGGTCATGCAGATGCAAAACAAAGTACGAACGCTCAAATACGAACTTATGAGAAAGTTAAACATTACTTGCAGTGTCAGCAGCAAAGTCAGCATATCCATCATCCCTTTGCATTATTTCCCCCTCGTTTTCTAAAGAGTGCCTATTAATTCAGAGCAATGGAAAAGAATGATGGAATAAGACAATGGGAGATGGCTAGAATATTCTCTTCAGTTAATGTGAAGGTGCGTGTGGAGGACAAATTCTTCCCTTTTTAACCTACATTATTGCAGCAACCTCAAGATATCTAGTCCAGAAAAGGTTTGGGAAAAACGGTGTGAAGAAAACAGAAGCAGTCACAACACAGGGAACAGCGGAATAAATCCCTGTGAAAGAAGAACTAAAAGTCAGTAATTCTAGAGTGAATATCTAAAATCGTAATCAATCATCAGAAAGTCAAAAGCTTAGGTGAAAAGGAGGGAGACATTTTTGAAATTATTGAACTATTTCTGTGCTAGAGGGGCAAGGGTGACATTTGAAAGGACAACATTTTCCAAGTGAAGAAGTAATGACAAATTTAAGGAACAGAACAACTCCATTTGACATTTCAATGCATGAAATACATTGCTCAAGGGCAATTAGGGCAGACCAACCCAATAGAATAAGGAAACTCTTGTGGCTTGGTTTATGATTAAAAATGTATCACTGCTTTTTGAATATTATTGTGGTTTGGGGGCGTGGCATGCGAGCAGCCAAGATAGCCGCTTTCCTGCAAGCTCTGTTGCGTCGCCGGGAGGTCGCGTCTTTTATTACATGTCCGACCCCGTTTCTGCCTACAAGACTGTCGGATTCTGCTGGCGGAATTTTCTAAGAGTATTGAGAGCAGTTTTGGAGAGGCTGCAGCGTGTTTTTGACTCAATAATCTTCGTGACGACTGTTCCCTAAGGAGCGTTCCTCAAAATGGCAGCACGAGAAGCCTGACTGGAACGACGACGCTTGCGGGATAAGTACAGCCTGTCGTCTGCTACGGACTTTACAATGTACCTTTCAGTCAGGGTTTTCTTTGTGTTTCTGCTTTTGCGCCTTGACATATAGCTATTGCAGCGGAATATTTAGGTGCTCCTTCTTCTGTTTGATGCTTTCTTCAAGTAATTAATGCTTCAGCTGCATCTTTCTTCTGCTGTGGATACCGCTTTGCCATGCATTTCCCATTGTGCTTGAGGATACTCATTTTTGGATGCAGGTGTGTGTGCTGTTTTGAATTTATTGTGGAAGAGCAATAGGAGCTTTATATTTTACGCCCAGAATTGCTTATACTATTGGTTCCCCGGAGGCTGTCATCTAACAGGGAGGTGTCTGGTGCTACATCAGTGGATACAAATACAAGCTGAGGGCTTCTTCATTGTCTCTATTGCCTTTTTTCATGGCAGATAACATGGGTCTTTCTCCCAAAACCAAGGACTCTAAGGGTAATCTTAAAAGATCTAAACAAACTTCTCCTACTCCGGTGCTTGTACTGAAATACTCTGGTACTATGTTAGATGTTATTCTCTCTCGCCTAAACGCTGTTCATGATATTGCTCAGAGCACTAAAGCTATTATTGATTTACTTCAAGTTGAATTTGCGGCAATCAGGAATGACTTCAATAATTTAACACTTCGTGTCTCCTATGCGGAATCACGGATAAGTGTAGTGGAAGATTCCTCACATCAACAGGCTAAATCCATGCAGAATATGGAGTGCTCCCTGGTTGCCTTACGGAGAGATCTTACGGAGCAGGAGGATAGGAATAGAAGAAGTAATTTACGTATCTTTGGTTTGCCCGAGGATGCAGAAAAAACAGCGCCATCAATGCTAGAGTTGTTGCTCAATTGGATCCCTACAGTGCTGAAAATTTCTTTTCAGAGAGACTTTAAAATAGAATATGCACACAGGGTTCCTACATTTCAACCGAAGTGTTCACCTCATCCTAGACCAGTGGTTTTCAAACCATTGAGACATCAACATTTTGAGCAAATTTTGGCGCAGATGAGGAAAACTAAAGCGATTAATTGGGAAGGCCACAGAATTGCTATATCCCAGGATTTTGCTGGAGATACTGTCATGGGTGGGATTAGCACACGATATGAGACATGGAATGAAGGGCGGAATGTACCACAAGCCCCCAGCGTTTTTCACGCCTCCAGCACACGCCCACAGCACAACGCAGACACGCCCACAAGGGACTACTTTGCTGGCACGGTTCTTTTACCTTTTAAATGTATATGGTGGGCGTCTGCATAGCCTATGTCCTTCTGCTGCAACTGTCCTTTCCAACGCTGTATTGGGTGTTGTGATTGGTGCTGTGGTTCCTGAGATTACCCGCCTCAAAGGTTTTGGCTCTCTCTTTATTTTATTAGTATGGATGTGGAAAACACGTTCAATTGAGGTGAGGCACAATCTATTGATTTGAATGAAATAGAGGTACACGTTGCACATTGCAGCTGCCACTACCTCATCAATGCTAGGTCTTTTTCAATACATGTTACATGGAGAATTGCCTGTGCCATCATAATTGCATCACTATAGGTCACAGGACACAAACCTTACAGAGGGACTGGATCACTTTCACATGCGCTAATCTGGGAAACTTGAGAGCTCTGAGCAAACAATGCTGCCTTATACAGCTAATAATAGACATCCTTCCTATAATAAGCTGACATAGCTTTGAAACAAATGGAAAAAGGTCAAGAGAGTTGTCATAAGGTATTATGTGTTGGATCTAACATTGCATTCATTATTTGTTTAGACATATCCATGGCTATACCATCACATTCATTCTTTTGTACACATATAACAGAGAGGTCCAACCTGCCAAAGAGACCAGCAACTTCACCTTTAATGACATTGCCACTACTTGACATCAAATTGTACTGTTCCACATCCCCATCAAATTCCATTGTACCACATCCCCAGCTACTCAAAAGCCATCTTATCAACAGGCCCATTTTTCAATGCCAAAGACTGCGGTTGCCTACCTCACATGCCAATTGCAGAGACATTCCCACACACATTCCACAATACCTTTGGTTAATGCATAATAATTTCCTTTCATGGATTCACTATTGTGTGTGCAACTGAGAAATGAGTGTGCTACAAACTGGGTGCTGGGTGAGAAAATGGGGAAAATGGAACATGATGTGACCTCTGTATTGATATTAATGCAGGTCATGCTTGTACGCCTTAGCCATACGATTGGGACTATAGCTGAGGCAGTACAGTCACTGGTTCAAAGGGGCATACCAGCATTTTGATGATTTTCCAACACGAGGAAAGTCAGCCTGATGAATTCGGACTAAAAATACTACATGTTAGAGAAATGCCAAAACAACAAAATATGTTTTCCACAAAAATAGTATGATTTCATGGAAAAGGCATGTCATTAAGAGAAATGAAAGAGGGTAGGGTGTATAGGATGGGGGAAACATATATGAGGAGGGGGAAGAAATAAAAGCAAAATGAAAAAAGGTGTACAGTGTGAGAATAAAAGATCTATGAAAAGGAAGGAGATTTAAAAGGTTGCAGGAGAAAGGGCATAGGATGGGGAAACATATAACAAGGAGGAGATGTACTAAAAGTAAAATTTTAAAAAGGAGCAAATCGGGAAGTAATAAGATGTATGGGTGTTAATGTCAGGGAAAGGGAGTAAAAGAATATGAGGAAATACAATGGGGATAGGTAACACTTGTTGGATACAATTTCAATTCTGTTATGCAAAGAGACCTAGACTGTTTTGAGTCATACCAAAGCTCCCTCCTGTGTGACTGAGCTAATGGTAGTTGGATACAGGATGCCTCACACCGCTGGTGCCTGAATGATCAGCCAATACATTTTTCTCACTGAAGTATACAACAAAGTGATGGATGGGATGCTTGAAATAATCTCTGCCACTGGTAATTACTCAAGGCCGTATCCCTGACCATCATTATTTCACACACCATGCTTACCTCACTTTCTACACAGCCATACACAAATATGTCTAAAAGATCCTGTCCCAATAGAAACAGTCCTGCCCAAGCTGTCTGGTCAGGTCCTCCCTGAACTGGAACACGAGCAACCCAGAAAAGTTTTAAACTTTTTAGGGCTCGTCAGTCAGGTACAACTTGGTTGCAGTGGCACAGTGAGCATTAGACCAGCATCTGGATATAATTGTTGCAATCAGGGAAATCACACTAATAATAATAATAATAATAAAGGGGCTTATAAAGCGCAATGGTGACGCCATCCCGGCGTGTCCCCGCGCTGTGGAGAGAGTGACGGAGCAGGCAGTATCCGAGGCTACTGGATGAACAAGTGTGTTTTTAGTAGCTTCCTAAATACCGTTTCAGACTTGGCCTGCCTAATTTCATAGGGAAGAGTATTCCACTGGTTGGCTGCCAGCACTCGGAAGGAGCGACCACACATTCTGGCCTTCTTAATGCGGGGAACTTTTAGAAGGCCCATGCCCATGGAGCGAAGTGCTCTATTGGGTTGATACATACTAAAAAGTGATGGATAGAATGCCTGATTCAATCTCTGCCCCTGGTAATTACTCTGGACCTCATCCCAGTCCATCATTTTTTGCACACCATGCCATCTCAGTTTTGACCCAGCATTATGCAAATCAGTCCTGACACTACTCGATTAGGAACAATCCAGCCCAACCTCCAGACCAGGTGCTCCCTAGATGAGAAAACAAGTAGCCAAAGACAGGTTTCACCCTGACTAAGGCTTGTCATTCGAGAGCAGCTTGACAAAGTGGACCCATGTGTGAACTTACCTGTCACAGTTAGGGCGTTGTGAGAGGGATGAGCAGAAATAGAAGCTAGGAGGCTTGATTGGTTTATCAATGATTAGGGTTTATTACAGTTATTTTCACAAAAAAGCCATCTGAGCGTGAATCTGGCAGTTGGGCGTCATCCCAAAGGTTCTTCCTTCCTTGTTCTTGTTTGGTGGGGCTTCATTGAATAGCCAGCCGTCCCCAAGATATCTAAACAATAAAAATAGAGAGGACGGAAAGTAGTCCGCATAGAATTTTGGCTGATTGTGACAATATTGATGAGGAGACCACCACCACACCAGGTGTGAAAAGAAGGTTTGAGAAATATGCAATGCCCGTGATATGGCCCATTTCTAAATGGCTCGAGCACTTAATCTCAATAACATGTTCCTTTACAGGTATTATTAGTCTACAGAAATTTCGGCATGTCCTAATAAGGAGAGAGATGAGGAAGTAAGATAGGCACTTCCCAGTAAGGAAAGAGATGAGGGAGGTATACTACGATACTGTGGCTGAAGTGAGTGACAATACGCTCTGTAATCCTGTTCCCCAGGTTTCACCCACGGGTGCCGATAGCAATAGAGAGGCCCACGCTGCCCCACTCCCTCTTCACCCGCCCGACTCCCCCTGACTCCCACCCTGTTCCCTCAACTTCTTCACCCCTAGCCCCAGCCCCTGTATGGTGTCACGCACAGTCCACAGCGGCGTTCTCAACCTTCCTGGGGGGTATCCACCACTCTTCTTCCACCACTCTTCTGTCCACTCCTCGTCTTCTTCATCCTTGCTATCCCAAACTTCACCAACTTCCGTGTCCTCTCGGAGCTTCTGTTCCGGTCCTTGTTCCTCGGCGTTCTGCAACTCCTCCAAGTTCCACTTCCAGTCTATGCATTATGACTTTCTCCTTCCTGCTATGTGTTTTCTTTGAGCTGCTGGCTGTCCGATTGGTTGTCCTCTTTTGGACCTCCTCTGCTTGCCTGCAGGGAAGAGTACCCGGACCGAGCATGCATTAGCCTGCGCACCTCCTGAGCGGTTCTTTTTTTAAATACAAATATTTGTATTAAACAATCTCGACATGATGGTACATGGTCACAATGATCAGTAGGCAGGGTACATACAGCAAGTTACAAAGGAAATAACATATAATTACAGTAAATGAGTTTGGAGGAAAACAATGGGGAGGGAGAAACTACGTTGTCTAGTCTTGAGGGGGGAACAGATATCTCCTCGGCAAGCATTCCAATGGGCCCATATTCTAGACCACTTCGGTGGGCACCCCCGTGCCACATATACTGTTTTTTCACACAACATACTCCAATCAAGGCATTTTTCCCAGTCGGTTACAGTAGGCATATGTGCGGCCCCCCATTGTGAGCTTTATTTCTCTTGGTGAGTATGCAAGTGAAAGTGACCCATTCTGTTGCATATGTGTTGAGATCAGTAGGCTCCCAGACATTTAAGAGGCACCTGGATGCCAGCGGTTTGATTACAACACCCAACGATTCGCTCATGACCACATGGATTGCTCAACAGTATTCTTGTATTAGGTAGCACTGCTAGAGGATATGCATAAAGGTACCTGTGTGAGTGCATCCCCGTCTACATGAGTCATAGGTCAGCCCACCATTGTGCACTAATTGGGATCCAGTCAAGTATACCCTGTGAAGGATTTTTAATTGCACTAGGCGGAGTCTCGCTGGTATAGCAATCGTCCGGGGAGACGAGAATGCTGTCTGCCAGTCCTCATCAACCAGTTTGTTCCCGTCATTAGTCCATTTATCACGGAGTGCCAGTAGGGTGTCTCCCATATTATTTAGTAGTTTACGATAGGTAAGGGAGATGGCTTTCTCAGGCAGATGGCCATCTAATAGTCTGTCTTCTAAAGGGGAGCTTTCCGGAGGGGTTGTTCCATGGGGCAGTGTTGTGGTTAGTGCGTGTCGAACTTGGAGGTAGCAGAAATGCTCCGAGTTCACGAGGGAGTATTGATTCTCTAATATGACAAATGATTTCACGCCCTCGGCACTCTAAAAGACTTTGGGGGGGAGATACCAATTAGGTCCCACTTGTCGAACTCCCTGGACTGTCGCAAGAGTCCCAGTTTTGAGAGTCCCACAACGGTGTGCCAAAAATCAATCTGTCATTCCAGCCAAGAGATTTGGTTGCTGCATGCCAAATTTTAACTGCATGCCGCGTAGGGCCAGTAAGCCAGAATCTATCTGGCTTGGACTATAATGCACGGGCAAAAGATCCATTTGGGAGGATCCATCGATCCATATTAAAACCGGGATCATCTGGGCGAGAGTAGGTGCAATGGTTGATGGCAGTGAGGTGTGCCGCCCAATAGCACTTCCTGATGTCCGGCAATCCAATACCGCCGTCATACCAACCGAGAGTACGTTTTTTCATGGCTAGGCGCAGTCGTCCAGTCCACAGAAGGTCTCTCTGGAGTCCTTCGATTTCTTTGAAATATGCATTTGGGACAGGATCATCAGAGTTTTGGAGGGCATAGAGGAATCGAGGGAGAAACATCATTTTAAAAAGGGCAGCCTTACCTAAAAGAGAAAGTGGGAGTGTTTTCCAATGTGTGATGTCGTTTCTGAGTCACTGCATGGGGGGCAAGGTTAAGGTCATGTCTGACCTGCGGGTCTAGGGAGATGTATATACCCAGGTATCAAAAGCCGACAGAGACGATGGGTACAGGGCAGCCCTGGGGTAGCGGAGGAGGATCCCCATGTAGAACACAGAGGAGTGATTTCTGCCAATTCACGCGGAATCCGGAATACCTGCCAAAGGCGGCAAGGATATCAAATACGGCGGTGAGGGATTTCTTGGGGGATGTCAGATAAAGAAGATGTTGTCCGCGTACAAGGAGATGCGGTCTTCCCAGTCTGCTGTCCATCGCATCCGTCGGATCACGACGTCCTTTCGGATCCATGCTGCAAGGGGTTCAAGGGCAAGGGCGAACAGTGACGGGGAAAGGGGGCATCCCTAAAGGGTACCCCGGCTAAGCTCGAATGCGTCAGACTTCCTGTTTGTGGATCACAACTATGGTGGCAAGTCTCTGGTCAGGGGGCAGTGTGCCTTTATCAACACTATATTCATACATGAGTTTCAGATGAGGGGCCAATTTGTCAGGCCGGAGCTTGTAAAGCTTGATTGGGAGTACATTTTGGCCGAGGGACTTGCCCGGTTGGAGTGTTCGAATTGCGAGAGCAATTTTGTCTGTTGTGAGGGCGCTATCTATGAAAGTACGGTCGAGTTCAGAGAGAGTGGAGAGTGATATATCTCTGATGAAAGCAGAGGAATCTGATTCTGAATAGAGGTTCACCGAGCTGTAGATGGATTGGAAGTGGGTGGCGAAGTGATTGGCTATGGATTGAGGGTCTGTGATGAGGAAACCGTCAGAGTTACTAAGTTCCGGGACAAGTCTGCTAGCGTGGTCTCTCTTGTCCAGCCAGGCGATTAGTTTCCCGGCTTTGTCTTGCCAGTCGTAAATGTGTCCCAGTCTGTCTTGCCCCATTAATTTTGCCCGGTCTGTGGCTAAAGTCCGATACTCATCTTGGTACAGGCGAAGTAAGTGAAGGGCTTCCAGGGTGCCGTCCTTGTGTATTTCTTGCTCGAGGCTATAGATCTTATGCTCGGCCTCCGAGATGGCTTTAAGCTTTTCTTTTTTGGAACCTGCTATTAAGGAAAGGACCTGGCCCGAAACCACGGTTTTGAAGGCCTCCACAATGTCGGGGAGATGCCACCATTCCCTCATTTTTCAGGAAGTAGTTGTCTATTGATTTATGGAGGTCTTTACGAATTTTAGGGTTTTTTAAGTACTAAGGATTAATAGGTGCGACCCGTCCCACTTCTGTGTGATCTAAAACAATGTGGACCCATAGAGGGGAGTGATCTGTAATTCCTCTTGGCAAATGTCGGATCTCGTGAATGGTGGAGATCTGCGAGGTGGGGACAATGATGTAGTCAAGGCGTGAAAGGCCTTGTGAGCCCTTGAGTAGAAAGTGGACTGTAGCTTGTCTGGATTGTAGGTTCTCCAATAGTCCACTAAACCCTTTGCCTCTAAAAATCTGGGGAAGGAGTTAGCGGCCTTGGGCAGCGTGCGGGGAGAATGTCTATCGAACGAGCCTGATAGGACTGAGTTAAAGTTACCCCCAACACCAAGTGCCCCTCTGGTAATGTCAACAAAAGGGCGCTAAGGTCTGCAGAGGTTGCGGCTTGTAGACCCTGTGGTGCATAGATGGAAAGGAGAATAAAAGTGACACCCTACCAAGTGCCCATGATTCCCACATATCTCCCTTGGTCATCTACATATGTGGACGTGACAGATAAGGGGAATGATTTTCTCTGTAGTGTTCCCACTCCTCTTGAGCCAGAGGTGAACCCAGAATGTGCCATCATATAATATCCATACCTCTGCATTGCATTACAGACATTGCCTATGAGATGAGTTTCCTGGAGGAGCACAATGTCTGGCGAAAACCTCTTGATGTATTGCAGTAATACCGTTCTTTTGATTCTGTCCCCAGCCCATTGATGTTCCAGCTTAGAACTTTGAGTTCCTTGTTACGCTGCATCACCATAAGTTCGTATGTGACATGTAACAGGTTACGTTGTGAGCAAAAGCTGTACCATCGAGACAAAAAGTTATATAAAAACTGAAACGTTTAACCCTTTCCAACCACCCTCCACCCTGCTTCCCTGCACTCTGGGCTCAGAACTGCCCATGTTGAAAAATGCAGAGTGCCTGTCGCCCAACTATATGACTAAGAGAAGAACGTGGGGGGAAAGGCCCTTCTGCCCCGTTTGCCCTCTCTACCCACCATCATGGATTGAGGTGCATGTGAACACAATAATACAATAGGTGTAACATAGGCCACCAGTAAGGGCGGGTGCCCAATTCAATGTTATCAAAGTCAAGGCCTGTGGGCATGAAGGAAAACAAATATGAAAGTGGGACCTGGAACAGCCAGTCACAGATTGGTCATAGGATACTTGCGTTTCTGAGCCAAGGGTCCTCACTCAGATGGTGCCTGAAAGATATCCAGCCAGTCAAATGCAACCTCTGACAAGTTGACAAACCTGATATTACCATTGATCTCCACTGTCAAACTGTCAGAGAAGAGCATGGCATACTTGAGCCCTTTTTCACGCAGTCGTCTCTTGACATCCAAGAAGGAGCGTTGGCGTATTTGCACTGTGTGAGTAAAATCTGAAAAGAAGGAAATTTCAGAGTCGTCTAACTGGACCGGTGGGGCGACCGTAGACGCCTAAGGGATGGTGTCCCTGTCTCCATAATTAAGCAGTCTGGCCAGGATTGAACAAGGTGGGGCACCCGTCTTTGGGCGGTCCCCCGGCACGCTGTGAGCCCGCTCAATCACGAACAGGGTGGACAGTCCCTTTGGTTGCAGTTTTGTGGTGATCAGGTTTTCCATGAATAGGTCGCAGTGAGTTCCTAGGTGTTCTCCGGCACACCAAGAATACAGATGTTATTGCATCGCAGGCGCCCCTCATAATCATCCAGCTTATCTTCAGCAAATAGTCGGAATTCTTGGAGCTCTTTTACTTCCGTCTGCAGTTGCTAGGTATCTTCCAGCAGGATGCCAGTGGTGGGTTCCAACTGGTTGACCTTTTCACGATTTTTGGCTAGGTCCGCCCTAATCAGTGTCACTTCAGTTGAGAGGGTATCGATGGACGTGTGAACCCCAGTTATTGCTGCCATAAGGTCCTTCATTGTGGGCTCCGGGGATTCTGGCTCCACACTCCCAGTTTGTTTGTCACCAGATCCCTTCTTGTAAGGGAAGTCGGCCCTCAGGCAAGCATAGCGGCCCATTCTGTTCTGCAGTATGGCCTTTGCATCTTTTGCATTAGACAGGGCGAGGATGAAGGCGGTCACAGAGCGAGGGAGACACTAACAGGCGAGCGCACTCAGGATACGCTTTACCGATGTTGGAGCAAGGCAGTAGCGGACAGTCACATTAGAGCAGGCCCCTGGTTTATCGGACCCAGTTGCTGGGGCTCTGATTGTGCACTCTTTTGGTGCTTATCTTCGCACTATCCACCCTCCTGTACAATGTGGTGACTCCCCCAACCCCGGGGAGTAAGTCAGCCAAGGGCAGCCAAGGTGGGCGCTCCGCGAGATGCAAGTGGCGCAGGCTCTGCTCCGCCGGGGAGAACCACGAACCAGTGAAGGGAGAAATCAGCTGGAGGCAGCACAAGGGGCCCCCAGTCGTTAGGCAGGTCATGGCTATTAGAATGATGGGAGTCGGAGAGCACCCGGGCCGCCCACTCACTTATAGGTGTCCTCGTGAGTCCATTGTCTGCATTAGCCAGGATTATCTTCTGGGAGGTGGGGGGAGTGAGTGCTCACAAGCTGCTAGGCCACGGGCCATGGGCCTCGTGGTCAGAACCCCCTCCAGGCATCCCTCACATCCAGCCCAGAACCCCCAACATTATCCCATCGCAGGCGGCGTCTCCGCCACAACACCAGTGAGGCACAGCGCCGGTCTGTGCAGCAGGAGGGAAGTGGGCCGCTCCAGCACCTTTGCAGCCACTAACGGCCTCGACGCTCCTCAGCGAGGCCCAGCCCCGCAAAGGATGCAGTTGCATCAGTGGCACCTTCAGGCAGATGGAGTCCGGCCCCGGCCTTGTGGGATCCAAGGTAGGCCGAAAGGATGTTTGACTCTTGGCGGTTGGCTGGAGCTCCAGGGACTGAGATAGGGGGCACGCCGATACCCTCGGCTCACTATGCAGCGGGTTCCACAACTTTAGTCCCCAGCTTCCAGACCCACAGGGCCGCAGGGTTGAAGAGCAGATAAGTCGGGCCTCCGATGTCCGTTTTCGTCTGCGGCAGCAACGTAGGGCACCGCTTGCCTTCAGGCGTGTAGATCTGCACCTATAAATCAAATTAGTGTGCCGGGTATTTGGGTTGGGATTGGAGGGTTACAGAGCTATTCTAGTAAGCGGCCATCTTGGTCTGCTGCATAGCCACGCCCCCTCCTGAGAGGTTCTTGCTTTTTATGGCTGCAGCTTCCATCCGAGGTCAGAGGGGTGTTTTGGTGGGCACATCATTAGGACCCACCCGACAGGCATAGCACTGAAGTATACACAAATATAGTGAATTGAATGCTTGAATTAATCTCAGCCAGTGGTAATTACTCAGGAGCCACTCCCAGGCCATTGCTATTTTGAACACATTGACACCTCAGTGTGGTCCCAGCCATATACAAATCAGTCTTGCTCCTGCTCCATTAAGGAGCAGTCCAGCCCAAACTGTCAGACCAGGTACTCTCTGAACTGGAATGCCCGTATAGATGGTATAGGTCACAGCCTCGATGCATAATCTCCCGCAGAAATCATCCGGTGAAAGCCTGGCTTCCTTCAGCCTATGTGGAGACCAGTACCAATTATGTAGTGTTTTAAAGCACACACATTTCAGTGCTTGGTCATGTGTAGCCATGAGGTCCCCCTAGTCACCTTCAGCGTACTGAATTTCTAACTTCCCTTGCCAGTATTTTTAAGTCTCAGTGCATGTGTTGTTGGAGTAGGAAAGCTCTATAAGGATCTGAAACAGGTTGACAATCGTGCCCTTACCTTTCCCTTATGTGTACCACTAATTCTCAGAGTCATGGAGCTCGATGGGTTATGAAATGTTGCAGCTGCCTGTAGTGCCATATCTGTGAGTCAGGGAGGGCATATTATGTACCAAGAGCTGGGAAATTATTTCAAGTCCCATAAAGCAAATAGATACAAAAGACGTTGAGGCAATATGCTACCACACCTGATTCACTGACATAACCTCGAATGACCGAATATCGACTAGAAAAAATATCGGTGAGAAATTATCGACTAGAAAAATATCGACTCCCAATACTTAAACAAGAAAACACAAAAATATCGAAACCAGAATATCGTTAGAAAAACATTTTGATTACAACTATATCAACCAACAATATTATCGCATTTAAAAACATCAATTTTCACATCTTAATGTGTAACATAGCCAAAATATCGAACACAAAAATATAGAATGCAAATATATCGCCATTTAAACATTATCAATTTTTCAAAATACATAAAAAATGCTCTTTTAAATGAAATATAATTATTATATTCATCACAAATAACCATAAGCTCTTTTATAAAATATATACAACATACAATAAATATTGCAAAGTGTTTAAAAATAAACATTTACATCAAACAAACATTTTACAACACATAAACAACTTTTGCAAATTATAAAATATTTCTTACCGCACATTATAAAGATTCTTGCACTTTCCAAGGAAAAAAGGCAATAACTATAGAAAAAAAGTCCCTTACACATAAAAAAATTGTAATTGGCGTCACCCATATAAGGAAACTAATAAACATAAAATTAAAAAAAATTCAAATGCACAAATAAGAATATGCTATCTATTTAAACAACAAATAAACTTTAAAAAACAATTAAACCAATGCTATAAAAACAAGATTAAAACCAGCTAAAATTGCAGTCACAATTTCCAAAGAAAAGGAAGGGGAAACTCTGCAGGATTGCTGAAAGAAAACTAATTGACTTCTACAGAAAACCAACTAAACCTAGCGAAAGTAAGTACTATCACCTTTATATATATCCAAACCCTAACTCTAAATGCTCAAACCTGTATTTAAAAAACAAATACCCAAAACATATCTTTTACTTCCACTCTATTTTCTACAGAGGAAAATAAAATAAAGAAGACCTACATAACATCTGCACTTCTAAGAAAGAATATAAAAAATAAGTATATAATTTAAAACATCACTTACAACCTTAATAGATAGGTAACAAAGTACAAACTAGCTAGCAGAGCACATCCAAAGAAACATAACTTCTTTAAAATGATTGTAACACATTTTCTAAATCTCCACAGGTACAAAAGAAATACACAGAAAAGAACAGTTTAAAGAAAACCAACACCTGAAAAGAACAGTTTGAAGAAAAGCAACATCTGAAATCAACATAGAAATATACATGAAAATAATAAATGTACAAAATTGTGTTATTAGAATACAACATACATGATGTAAAAGCTTTCCTAATATTCGAATTTTAATTTCTCCTAGCACAAAAAGGCAAGCATGACTGAAGGAGGAAAATGTATTTATTCTCAAAAAGGAAAAATGCTTCTATGTTATATGGGATATGTTTACACACAAGAGAAACAGAAAGATATGAAAGTTTTTTGGAAGTGCACAAAATACTATTCTAGCAAATGTTATGGTAGAGCGATTGCTCAGGAGACCACTGTTACTAATACTAAGGAACATAATCACCCACCCAATGTAACTGAAATAGAGATTAGAGAAATGCTTGATTCTTTCAAAGAAGCTAGTACTAGTACTGATCAACCAACAACTGCTATTTTGAAACAACATTTAAGTGTACTGCCCCAACATGCTTCTAGCCAACTACCATCTATAGAATCCCTTAAAAGACCTATAGCTAGACAAAAAAGAGCTACCTCAACTACTCCTCCCACACCAACAACTTTCGAAGAAGTGCAAATTCCCCCTGAACTCTCTGTAACTCGCAGTAAAGAACCATTTATACTATATGACAACAAGTCTAAAGATAAAAGAGTTATTCTGTTTGCCACAGCAAACAACATGACTAAACTAAACCAATGCCAAAGTTGGATGATGGACAGTACTTTTTCAGTATGTCCTAAATCGTTTTACCAAATGTACACTATCCACGGCCATTTCCAAAATGCAAACATTCCCTTCCTATATGCCCTCCTACCAAACCAACAGCAATCTACCTATCAGGAAATACTAACCCAAGTCAAACAACATACTAATGACTATTTTCCACAAAGAATAATTATTGACTTTGAGAAAGCAATGATAAACAGCATCCGTAAAACATACCCACACACAACAATACATGGTTGCTACTATCATTTCAATCAATGTATATGGCGACACCTACAAAAATCAACATTAAAGGGGCCGATTCCGATCCGGTAAAAAGCGCTCCGAATAGCCGTTCAGAGTGTTTTTTCCCATACGAATCGTAGCCGTAACCGTCCCCGTACGAACGACGTAGTACGATCCACACCCAATGCAGCTATCCGTATGAATCGTACCAGGAACCGTACGAATAGAATTCCCATATGAATCGCCCTCGGAACCCGCTGTACCCGACGTTCGTACAGTTCGCGGCTGCTTTGTACGACCCGGCAAGTATGATTCGTGTAGGATACGCTCCGTACGACCCTTTTTCTTCGGGAGCTGGAAATTGCCATAGATGCTGAGTTCGCCCCGAAACAGGCACGGAATGCCCCCCGGGTATAGCGCCTACCCCCGATGATCGCAGGGGTATGGCGTGTACCCCTGTGATCATGGGGTGTACGTACCGTACCCCGTGATCTCGGAGTGTACGCACCGTACCCCATGTTCTCTGGGTGTACGCTGCATACACCCTGCGATTGTGGGGTGCGGCACGTACCCCCCATGATCGCAGGGGTACGCGCCGTACCCCTGCGATAATGGGGGGTAGGCGTGTATGTGATTGTGTGCTTTACCGTACGAATCGCCCTTACCTGACGTGGACCGTACGTATCGCGTCCTGATTCCCAGGTCCGGATCGTACTCGTCGGGTCGTACGGCATGTGTACGAGTTGTACGGTTCACGGTTTCAGCCTTGCAATACGTACGGATCGCGACGATTCGGACGGATTCACGGAATGCGGATCGTATGCGACTCGGAGGGACAGGTGCGATTCGTATGGAAAGGGCCCCGGATACGATTCGTAAGGCGGAATTTTTTTCCGGATCGGAATCGACCCCTAAGTATCCAATACGCCAAAGACACCACCTTTGCTTATCAAATCAAAAAATTAATTTCCCTAGCTTATGTGCCTGTGACAGATGTTGCAGAACACTATAACTTATTAATAGAAAGCCCCTACTATGAAAGAAACGAAGAAAGACTAAGCCCTAAGCTTGACTACTTCGAGGACACATGGGTAGGAAGACTACACCGATCTGCCATAGAAGACAACCAAAATATCAAATAGCCTGGTGGAATGTCTACCTTAGCACACTAAACAAGTAAGCTAAAACCAACAATGCAGTGAAGGATGGCATAATGCCTTTCAATCAACTACAGGCAGAGGGACACCTACCCTTCACAAATTACTACAATCCTTACAAAAAGAGCAGAGTTACCAAGAGCTCCGAATGGAGCAATCAGTAACCCTGATTGGACCTAAATTAAGCAAAGAAACTAAAAGAATGTATAACACACTCCAAAGCCAAGTTACCCTCTATCTAACTAGCAAAGGACTGGAATATCTGTCAATGATAGCTAAAACTATTCTATAAAATATATAACATAAATATACATGCTACATTAGCCACTTCTAAATATAACAACTCCTACCTTTGTTATATCTAACAATTTGTAATTGTTAGGATTTGGGTCCAGTCCTCTCTCAGTGACCATGTACTGACATCACATGACCTGCTAACAGTGAGATAAAGGTTGGTCCTACCTTTACCTCTTTGCTTGTTATTGCCATTGTGTGGGTTCCTGCTTCCTGGTTGCTGTGTGCTGGTTAATTGCTGTCCTGGACTTTTTTCTTGAATGCCTCACGGGCTCGTGAGGAGTGTTTTAGATTCCCAGGGAGTCTTGCCTTTGGCTCCTGTATTTTCATCCCCTGACTCATATCCCTTCCCTGCTGTAGTTAGTTAGGCATCCACGACCCGTTTTTTCCCTTTCCCCCCTTGACTTTTCCAGTATTCGATTTATGTGGAGGCTTGGGTGAGCAGGGGCTCCTGTTTGCTTATTTTCGATACGCCTTCAGTTGTGCCCGAATCTGAGGCCATTACGAGGAGGCGACGCGATAGTAATATCGGGGCGTTTTGCTTCGTTTCCTCGCATTCTCCACTACAGCCCCTTTGCATCGTTATACACGGAAGTGAAGTTTTGGGCCATTCCGCGATAGGGCTCTGTTTCTGAGTACTGGATCACTCGGTCTTTTCCTTGTAACGCTACCCATTCCCTTCCTACTGCTGCTTGTTATACCGAAGAAAGAGGGTTTTTTTCTGGTACATGCTGAATGCAGATGCATGTCCTTTTTCCCCTATATACCTCGGAAAAATACGAAGGACACCATTATTTGTGAGCCATTGATTTCGAAGTCCGAGAGAGTTTATCTTGGATTGCTTTAACCTGTTGCCCGGTGCCTTCACGAAGCTGAGCCTGCATTGTCCACTGGTAAGAGATTTGTGATTGTCGTGGCAGGACATGGTCACTGGTTCTGGGGTGTTAGAGATTGGTACATGTACTGTGAAGTGTGTTCCTTTTTGTTTTACATAGGTGCAGAAGCGTGGAGGAGGGAGCTGTGTCCATTCGTTACAACAGGGGTGGATGACATGGTGTATCTTCATATTCCACCCTCTTTTCAGGTCCATTGGCACACTCATAGTTGCTATCTTGTGAGTGGCCAGTGGGCAGGGGAAGTGGATTGGTGCATACTACGTTCCTGCAGTGTGTGGGCTGGGCGGAACCCAACAGAATAACAAGCCCACGAAATATCGCACTGCCCGGACGAGTATGGATGAGGATGGGAATCCAATGGGTGGGGGCACGGGTGGTCCCTCAATGCAGGACATAATGGGGGTAGTACATACACTGCAGGCTCACGTACAGGACTTACAGCAAGAGAATGTTGGTTTGAAACAAGAACTAGTGGCTGTGAGGGCTAGGGAGCAGTTGCAACACAGGGGGCCGGGTCCGGTTATACAGCCTGCTATCTTTCAGTATGGCGGTGGGACGGGACAAAGGTCCGCTGGAGGTGGGGTTCCTTTATCAGTAACAGTGACATCTCCTGTTGCTGTACCTTTAGCCCCCCCTGAGAGGTTTACTGGGGATAGTGACAAGTTTGGGATGTTCATGAACCAGTGCCAGTTACACTTTATGTGTAGACCAAGTGCCTTTCCTGATGACTCGGCTAAGGTCGCTTTCACTATATCGTATTTGGCTGGTAACGCTGCTCAGTGGTCTATTCCCCTAGTTGAAAGTGATGATCGTGTGTTGTACAACTATTCAGCGTTTAAGGAGTTGATGCGGGGTTTGCTCGCCAAGCATGCTTTTATGCAGACGAGTGATGCAGAGCTCTTGAAGCTGCTGCAGGGCAGGCAGGATTTATTGACCTATATAGCCTCATTCAACCGGTTGGTGTCTGAGACTCATTGGCCAACGGAGAAAAGGACTTCCCTGTTTTATCAGGGTCTTTGTGAAGAGCTCAAGGACGTTGTATCACAGGTGGTGGATCAGCCTGAGGACTGTGCGGCGTTCATTGACCTTGTGGTCAAGTTAAACCATCGTTTGTCAGAGAGGCGAGGAGAACGCAATCTTTTCCAGGGTTCTCGGGCCAGTTACGTGAAAGCTGAGGCAAAGTCCGTGGGGGAGAGTAAGACAGCGCCCGGACCTATGGAAATAGGAGGGGTGAGGGGACCTTTAACTCCGGAAGAGAAAAAGAGGAGGAGAGAGATGAACTTATGTTTATATTGTGGACAGGGAGGTCATTTCGCCAGGGAATGTCCTGTGAAGCCGTCAGGTGTAGGGTATTCAGAAAAGGGGGTGGTGATGGACAGAGTATCTGAATTAAACAGAACACTCATACCCAGTCAAGAGATCAGGGCTTGATCCATCACTGTTTTTTAGCTCACTGCACCATCCCAGCTCAGAACCTGGCTACATGCAAATTAGTCTGTCCCTGGCCCAGTGCATCATGGGAACAGGGCAGACCAAACTACCAAGCCAATTCTTATACTGGGAAGGAAACAAGCTTCCGGGGACCGGTTTCTGGCATCACAGCCGTCTTCGGCCCGGCTTGCTTGAATCCTGATGGTGCAATGAGCAAGGGACTCACATCTGAGTATACCCTTCCACGCTTATGGTGGACAAAACAATTCAGAAAAGCAGGTGGTGATGGACGGAGTATCTGAATTAAACAGAACACTCATACCCAGTCAAGAGATCAGGGCTTGATCCATCACCGTTTTTTAGCTCACTGCACCATCCCAGCTCAGAACCTGGCTACATGCAAATTAGTCTGTCCCTGGCCCAGTGCATCATGGGAACAGGGCAGACCAAACTACCAAGCCAATTCTTATACTGGGAAGGAAACAAGCTTCCGGGGACGGTTTCCTGGCATCACAGCCGTCTTCAGCCCGGCTTGCTTGAATCCTGATGGTGCAATGAGCAAGGGACTCACATCTGAGTATACCCTTCCACGCTTATGGTGGACAAAACGATTCAGAAAAGGGGGTGGTGATGGACAGAGTATCTGAATTAAACAGAACACTCATACCCAGTCAAGAGATCAGGGCTTGATCCATCACCATTTTTTAGCTCACTGCACCATCCCAGCTCAGAACCTGGCTACATGCAAATTAGTCTGTCCCTGGCCCAGTGCATCATGGGAACAGGGCATACCAAACTACCAAGCCAATTCTTAAACTGGGAAGGAAATAAGCTTCCGGGGACCGGTTTCTGGCATCACAGCCGTCTTCGGCCCGGCTTGCTTGAATCCTGATGGTGCAATGAGCAAGGGACTAACATCTGAGTATACCCTTCCACGCTTATGGTGGACAAAACGATTCAGAAAAGGGGGTGGTGATGGACTGAGTATATGAATTAAACAGAACACTCATACCCAGACAAGAGATCAGGGCTTGATCCATCACCGTTTTTTTTTTTTTTTTGGAAAACCTTTATTTGTAGAAAAAGTACACCGCTATTCAGCCTTATATCCCGGAGGCCAGGCAGCATTGAGGTAGCAGGTAAAATCGTGTACAATACTGTGCGCAGAAGCAATCAGGTTTAATTTTCAATAGCATCAAACTTAGTATAAATAAACCAAAGAGTAGGAAAGCCTCAAATAGGCTAAGAGAAAAAGGCGTGCGCTAGGCACGAAAGGGAGTCAAAGAGAAAGAAGAGTGGCTGAGGACAGTACAGAAGTAGTGGAATTGCGCAGCGGGAGGGGGTCGAGGGCCGCACACCCATGACAGCACACAATAGCAGTGACAACAATAAGGCACGTGGGGGGTAACACACCAGGATAACCCATCTGGAACTGCGGGAAGGGGCTCTACGGGGAAGGTTGGACTTCAGAGTCAGTCTCTATTGGGGGGTCGCAAATGTCACCTCTGTAGGAGTTCCAGGCTCCCCACACAGACCTCCACATTTTAGGCTTGCCCCTGGCCACGTACACCGTCTTTTCACGCAGCATGCACCAGTCCATGTTGGTTTCCCATAAGCTGAGGGAGGGAGGAGCAGGCGCACCCCATTTCTGGGCGATGTCCCTTTTGGCCACCATATTACCCAGGGTGACCCAACGGGTCTGGGCTACACTGTAGTCATTCGGACACCAAACATTGAGGAGGCATCGCCGGGCCTCAGCCGGTAAGGCCACACCAGTCACTTCCGCCATCACCCCATGCACTCGCGTCCAATACCGGGCAACCCCAGGACACTCCCATATGATGTGCAGGAAAGTAGCAAGCATACCACAAACCCTCCGACACAGGCCATCCGTGGAAAGTCCCATATGTATGAGTCTAGGGCCAGTGACATACACCCTGTGTAGTATTTTCAACTGAACAAGGCGGAGTCGTGCTGATATGGCCACCTCCCTGGGGGAGGAGACCGCTGATTGCCACTCCTCGTCGTCCATCTCTATACCATCATTCACCCAGTGCAACCTCAATCGTTCAAGCAGATCCACTCTCACATTGATGAGTTTTTTGTACGTCAGGGAGATAGCGCTGTCCGGCATGTGGCCGTCCAGCACCCGATCCTCCAGGGGTGATGACTCAGGGATCGCATCTCCATCAGAAATGTGAGGGGAGAGGGCATGACTAAGCTGGGCGTGTCGGAAATATTCCGTCGACGCCAGCTGGTACTCAGACTGTAGCATGTCAAACGACTTGACCCTCCCCCTCGCCATCATATCCCCAACCTTAGATATCCCGATGGTGTCCCACCGGTCAAAACCTTTAGTTTTCCACAGCTTTCCCAGTATGTCTGAGTCATATAGGGGTGTGGCCAGGGTAATCCTATCTTTCCAGCCCAGAGTGTCAGTGACCGTACGCCATATATGTACCATCGTTTTGGTGGGGCCCGTCAGCTTCCGGTCCAAGGACCTGGAGTATAAGGCTCTATAATAGTTCCCGTCGTTCACGAGCCACCGATCCATGGCGTAGCCCGGGCTGGCCGCTGGGCCATAAAGGCCGTGGTTGATGGCCGCAAGCTGGGACGCCCAGTAGTAGCGTCGCATATCCGGTAGGGCGATACCCCCGTCGTAACACGGTATGGTCAGCTTGAGCAACGAGATTCGTGGCCTCCCATCCCACAACAGTGCTCGCTGCAGGGATTCGATCTCTCCAAAGTATTTGGCCGGGACCGGATCTTGGGTGTTTTGCAAAGCGTAGAGGAAGCGAGGTAGCGCCATCATTTTGAATAAAGCGGCTCTGCCCATTAGGGAGATCGGTAGCTTCTTCCATCCCTCGTCATCTCTGCGTAATCGCGCAAGCGGTGGTAGAAAGTTGTGTGAGTATCGGGCTCGGGGGTCGCGCAAAACGTAAATGCCCAGGTATCGAAAGCCCTGCTGGGCTATCTGTATTGAGCACCCACGGGGGAGGCGCGGAGTGTCTCCACACAACGTGTATAGTGAGGATTTAGACCAGTTGATCACCAAGCCGGAATGGGTCCCGAAGGTACCCAGCAGGTCAAAAACCACAATAAGTGAGCGGCAAGGAGAGGTGAGATACAAGAGGATGTCGTCCGCGTAAAGCAACACTCGGTCCTCAAGGCCAGGTGACCACGTAATCCCGGAGACATCCGGGTGCGTCCTGATCCAAGCCGCCAGGGGTTCCAGTGTCAGAGCGAACAGGAGCGGCGAGAGCGGACAACCTTGTCTGGTGCCCCTGTGCAGCGCAAAGGAGGCCGACAGCCGACCATTAACGGCCACATTAGCCAACGGTGCGGTATACAGCAGTCGGACCCATCCGATGTAAGTGGGCCCAAACCCCAACTTGGCTAGGACAGCCCACAAGTAATTCCACTCCAGCGAGTCGAAAGCCATAGTGGCGTCAAGCGAGGCGAGAACTGCAGGCTCACGAAGCAGGTGAGCACGTGCCATGACCGCGTGAAGTCTCCTCAAGTTGAGCGCCGTGTTCCGGTGCGGTATGAAGCCGGACTGGTCCGGGTGGACCAAGTCCGTGATCACACCCACCAGCCGGTTGGCCAGCAATTTGGCCAGGATCTTGGGTTCGGCGTTCAGTAGCGAGATGGGTCTATAGGACCGGCACAAATCACGTGGTTTTCCTTCTTTGTGGATCACCACAATGGTGGCGAGTCTCTGGTCGAGGGGGAGTTCTCCCGTCTCGCGGGCTTCAAGGAACATATTAAGCAATGGTGTGGCCAGCGCATCGGCCTTGAGTTTATAAAGCTCGACCGGGATACCGTTGGGTCCCGGTGCTTTGCCGGAACGCAGCGAGCGGATCGCCTGGGCCACCTGATCCACAGACAGGTCTCGATCCATGTCTTCTCGGTCAAGATCCGAGAGGCAGGGAAGGTCAATGTCCTCCAGAAAGGAGGCCGAGACAGACTCTGGGAGAGGATTTGCGGAGGTATATACCCCCTCAAAGTATTCAGCGAAGGACCCAACTATAGCCGCCGGGTCCGTCAGGGATAGACCATCCTCACCCACCAGTTCTGGGACCACCCGGGACGCCAGTTCCCGTCTATCCAGCCACGCCAAGAGCTTGCCCGCCTTATCACCCGAGTCATATATCATGCCCTGCTGTTCCCTGCTCAAGGCCTTCGCTGCATCAGTGGTGGTCGCACGGAGTTCGGACTGTTTAAGGGAGAGAGCGTGAATCAAGTCGGGAGACGGATCCAGCTCCAGTTGGGCGCTCAGGTCAGCGAGTTCAGACTCCAGCCGCACCACGTCCTCATCCCGGCGGCGGCGAGCCTCCGCAATCAGGGAGAAGGCCTCGCCACGAAGCACAGTTTTAAAGGCCTCCCAAAGGGAGACAGCGGAGTCAACGGAGCCAGTATTTTCGACAAAGTACCGGTCCATAGCTTTAGTCAGGAGAGCCCTGGTCTTCGGATCGCGAAAGTACCACGGGTTCCATCACCGTTTTTTAGCTCACTGCACCATCCCAGCTCAGAACCTGGCTACATGCAAATTAGTCTGTCCCTGGCCCAGTGCATCATGGGAACAGGGCAGACCAAACTACCAAGCCAATTCTTATACTGGGAAGGAAACAAGCTTCCGGGGACCGGTTTCTGGCATCACAGCCACCTTCGCCCGGCTTGCTTGAATCCTGATGGTGCAATGAGCAAGGGACTCACATCTGAGTACACCCTTCCACGCTTATGGTGGACAAAACGATTCAGAAAAGGGGGTGGTGATGGACAGAGTATCTGAATTAAACAGAACACTCATACCCAGTCAAGAGATCAGGGCTTGATCCATCTCCGTTTTTTAGCTCACTGCACCATCCCAGCTCAGAACCTGGCTACATGCAAATTAGTCTGTGCCTGGCCCAGTGCATCATGGGAACAGGGCAGACCAAACTACCAAGCCAATTCTTATACTGGGAAGGAAACAAGCTTCCGGGGACCGGTTTCTGGCATCATAGCCGTCTTCGGCCCGGCTTGCTTGAGTCCTGATGGTGCAATGAGCAAGGAACTCACATCTGAGTATACACTTCCACGCTTATGGTGGACAAAACGATTCAGAAAAGGGGGTGGTGATGGACAGAGTATCTGAATTAAACAGAACACTCATACCCAGTCAAGAGATCAGGGCTTGATCCATCACCGTTTTTTAGCTCACTGCACCATTCCAGCTCAGAACCTGGCTACATGCAAATTAGTCTTTCCCTGGCCCAGTGCACCATGGGAACAGGGCAGACCAAACTACCAAGCCAATTCTTATACTGGGAAGGAAACAAGCTTCCGGGGACCGGTTTCTGGCATCACAGCCGTCTTCGGCCCGGCTTGCTTGAATCCTGATGGTGCAATGAGCAAGGGACTCACATCTGAGTATACCTTTCCACGCTTATGGTGGACAAAACGATTCAGAAAAGGGGGTGGTGATGGACAGAGTATCTGAATTAAACAGAACACTCATACCCAGTCAAGAGATCAAGGCTTGGTCCATCACCGTTTTTTAGCTCACTGCACCATCCCAGCTCAGAACCTGGCTACATGCAAATTAGTCTGTCCCTGGCCCAGTGCATCATGGGAACAGGGCCGACCAAACTACCAAGCCAATTTTTATACTGGGAAGAAAACAAGCTTCAGGGGACCGGTTTCTGGCATCACAGCCATCTTCGGCCCGGCTTGCTTGAATCCTGATGGTGCAATGAGCAAGGGACTCACATCTGAGTATACCCTTCCACACTTATGGTGGACAAAACGATTCAGAAAAGGGGGTGGTGATGGACAGAGTATCTGAATTAAACAGAACTCTCATACCCAGTCAAGAGATCAGAGCTTGATCCATCAACGTTTTTTTGCTCACTGCACCATCCCAGCTCAGAACCTGGCTACATGCAAATTAGTCTGTCCCTGGCCCAGTGCATCATGGGAACAGGGCAGACCAAACTACCAAGCCAATTCTTATACTGGGAAGGAAACAAGCTTCCGGGGACCGGTTTCTGGCATCACAGCCGTCTTCGGCCCGGCTTGCTTGAATCCTGATGGTGCAATGAGCAAGGGACTCACATCTGAGTATACCCTTCCACGCTTATGGTGGACAAAACGATTCAGAAAAGGGGGTGGTGATGGACAGAGTATCTGAATTAAACAGAACACTCATACCCAGTCAAGAGATCAGGGCTTGCTCCATCACAGTTTTTTAGCTCACTGCACCATCCCAGCTCAGAACCTGGCTACATGCAAATTAGTCTGTCCCTGGCCCAGCGCATCATGGGAACAGGGCAGACCAAACTACCAAGCCAATTCTTATACTGGGAAGGAAACAAGCTTCCGGGGACCGGTTTCTGGCATCACAGCCATCTTCGGCCCGGCTTGCTTGAATCCTGATGGTGCAATGAGCAAGGGACTCACATCTGAGTATACCCTTCCCCGCTTATGGTGGACAAAACGATTCAGAAAAGGGGGTGGTGATGGACAGAGTATCTGAATTAAACGAAACACTCATACCCAGTCAAGAGATCAGGGCTTGATCCATCACCGTTTCTGAATAGTTTTTGGCCACTATAGGTGTGGCAGGGTATACTCAGACATGAGTCCCTTGCTCACTGCACCATCAGGATTCAAGCAAGCCGGGCCGACGACGGCTGAAATGCCAGAAACTGGTCCCTGGTAGCTTGTCTCCTTCCTGGTGAATAATTGGCTTGGTAGTTTAGTCTGCCCTGTTCCCATGATGCACTGTGCCAGGGACAGACTGATTTGCATATAGCCAGGTTCGGAGCTGTGATGGTGCAGTGAGCTAAATAACGGTGATGGATCAAGCCCTGATCTTTGGACTGGGTAAGAGTGGTCTGCTTAATTCAGACACTCTGTTCATCACCACCCCCCTTTTCTGAATAGGTGTAGGGTATGGCAAGAGAGTAGCATTTATACAGGTGGGTGGACGTATGTACAAAGAAGAGGAACGGAAAAAACAGTATGAGGTGTTGGGAGCCATAGATCAAGCCCCTAGACACTTTATTATCAATGCCCATCTGTTGCTTTCGGTGCAGAACCATGTCCCTGTGTCTGTGTTGCTGGATTCTGGTGCTACTGGAAATTTTATAGACATTACTTTGGCTGAGAAACTACTGATTCCTTGTCATTATAAAGAACAGCCAGAACCAGTGAGAGCCATTGATGGGACTGAGTTAACATCTGGTTGTATTACCCGTCAAACCGCTCCTATACAGCTATTGTGTGAGAATGGGCATTCCGAAGTAGTGGTCTTTGATCTGATTGATGCTCCTTCCTTTGGTTTGGTGTTGGGGGTTCCCTGGTTACAGGAACATAACCCTAAGATTGATTGGGTACAGCGATTGGTGACACTGGATTCCGTGCATTGCCTAAAACATTGTTATAATGAGGTCAGGGAACGGATTAACCCTTTGTCCTGTGCAGTGGCTGAAGGGAGTACTGTCCCGCCACAGTATTCGGCTTTTAAGGATGTTTTTGACAAGGGACGTGCTCAGGGTCTTCCTCCGCACAGGTCTTATGACTGTAAGATCGATTTGGTGGCAGGTATTCCGCTACCATGTAGCCGCATATACGCTTTGTCAGAACCAGAAGAACTACATCTCAAAGAATATATAGATGAGATGTTACAATTGGGTTTCATTCATCCCTCCTGTTCGCCTGTGTCATCGGCCATTTTCTTCATACCGAAGAAGGAGGGGACATTGAGGGCATGTGTGGATTATAGGACCTTAAATAAAGCTACGGTGAAGAACAAGTACCCTCTCCCACTCATCCCCTTGTTATTGGACCAGCTCCGCAAAGCCACGGTGTTTACCAAATTGGATTTGCGGGGCGCATACCATCTTATTAGCAATAATGATGGGACCCCCTCAAGACTTGAACAAGCCAGGGAAGGAGGGGAATGAAATGATCAGACAAGAAAGAACAGTTTTCCCTTACCTACCACATAATTGAAAAATGCAACTACTATAATATAGGTGACAGAAACAAGACCATAACTTGCAATATTACAACAAAATATATATTATTTATTTCATTTTTATAAATATATGCTCCATAAATTTACTTCAAATAACATTGTTTCAAGAATTCATCAGATATGGTGAAATTTATAATTTTTATACAAACAAAATATTTTTATAAATACAGAAAAAGAGAACACAAGAAAATAACATCAAATGTAAATGAGTCAAACATTTATAACAAATCAAATGACTGAAGACTAATGCATGTTTGAAACTGCCCCTGGAAAAAAGAAGAAAGATAACATGCAAACACATTATGTTATGTTATGTTATGTTATTTAATTTTTGTAACAATCTCCACATTCTCACTCAAACTTCACACATTCCCACAACATTTAAAACACGGAAGAAAAATCATGAGTGAAGGTCTCCAAGGTCAATGAGAGACCCCGCACTTGGTCGACGCATTTCGGCGGCTCAGGGCCACCTTCTTCAGGACCACTTTCGATAAAGAAACCCAAATATCCAGGGGGTCTACAATATATAAATAATAACATTGTCACCAAAAAGAAAAAGTGTATATTTCACATCATTGAAAACAACAGTGAGACATCCCGATAAATGTGACCAGCAGAACATGAGAAAAGACAATCAGATAGCACAAGATGCTTGATACATGTAAAAACAACAATGCAGGAAAATTAAAAGCATGCATGGATTAACCTATAGGACATGCAGAGGTCTCAGTAATGTTGTCTGATATCTAAAAAGAGGGAAGACGACCCCCTCATACCCTGCACACTCTCACACCCTGCAAACTAGCTTAGATGTAAATTCAGGGTCCAACTAATAAAAATCATAAGGGTATGAATACTCACAAAGAGGAGCGAGGGTTGACAATACTGTTGAAGATCTAGTGATACAATCCAATTACAAAATTTCCTGAAGATAGTATATCATCTATATTTCAGATAATGATCTGCAAAAAGAATATACAAAAGGCCATGCCATAAGCCAGACGTATAATATGTCTCTCATGTACAAGAGATTAACACTGAGTCTTCCCTCTTTTTAGATATCAGACAACATTACTGAGACCTCTGCATGTCTTCCTCCGCACAGGTCTTATGACTGTAAGATCGATTTGGTGGCAGGTATTCCGCTACCATGTAGCCGCATACACGCTTTGTCAGAACCAGAAGAACTACATCTCAAAGAATATATAGATGAGATGTTACAATTGGGTTTCATTCATCCCTCCTGTTCGCCTGTGTCATCGGCCATTTTCTTCATACCGAAGAAGGAGGGGACATTGAGGGCATGTGTGGATTATAGGACCTTAAATAAAGCTACGGTGAAGAACAAGTACCCTCTCCCACTCATCCCCTTGTTATTGGACCAGCTCCGCAAAGCCACGGTGTTTACCAAATTGGATTTGCGGGGCGCATACCATCTTATTAGCAATAATGATGGGACCCCCTCAAGACTTGAACAAGCCAGGGAAGGAGGGGAATGAAATGATCAGACAAGAAAGAACAGTTTTCCCTTACCTACCACATAATTGAAAAATGCAACTACTACAATATAGGTGACAGAAACAAGACCATAACTTGCAATATTACAACAAAATATATATTATTTATTTCATTTTTATAAATATATGCTCCATAAATTTACTTCAAATAACATTGTTTCAAGAATTCATCAGATATGGTGACATTTATAATTTTTATACAAACAAAATATTTTTATAAATACAGAAAAAGAGAACACAAGAAAATAACATCAAATGTAAATGAGTCAAACATTTATAACAAATCAAATGACTGAAGACTAATGCATGTTTGAAACAGCCCCTGGAAAAAAGAAGAAAGATAACATGCAAACACATTATGTTATGTTATGTTATGTTATTTAATTTTTGTAACAATCTCCACATTCTCACTCAAACTTCACACATTCCCACAACATTTAAAACACGGAAGAAAAATCATGAGTGAAGGTCTCCAAGGTCAATGAGAGACCCCGCACTTGGTCGACGCATTTCGGCGGCTCAGGGCCACCTTCTTCAGGACCACTTTTGATAAAGAAACCCAAATATCCAGGGGGTCTACAATATATAAATAATAACATTGTCACCAAAAAGAAAAAGTGTATATTTCACATCATTGAAAACAACAGTGAGACATCCCGATAAATGTGACCAGCAGAACATGAGAAAAGACAATCAGATAGCACAAGATGCTTGATACATGTAAAAACAACAATGCAGGAAAATTAAAAGCATGCATGGATTAACCTATAGGACATGCAGAGGTCTCAGTAATGTTGTCTGATATCTAAAAAGAGGGAAGACGACCCCCTCATACCCTGCACACTCTCACACCCTGCAAACTAGCTTAGATGTAAATTCAGGGTCCAACTAATAAAAATCATAAGGGTATGAATACTCACAAAGAGGAGCGAGGGTTGACAATACTGTTGAAGATCTAGTGATACAATCCAATTACAAAATTTCCTGAAGATAGTATATCATCTATATTTCAGATAATGATCTGCAAAAAGAATATACAAAAGGCCATGCCATAAGCCAGACGTATAATATGTCTCTCATGTACAAGAGATTAACACTGAGTCTTCCCTCTTTTTAGATATCAGACAACATTACTGAGACCTCTGCATGTCTTCCTCCGCACAGGTCTTATGACTGTAAGATCGATTTGGTGGCAGGTATTCCGCTACCATGTAGCCGCATACACGCTTTGTCAGAACCAGAAGAACTACATCTCAAAGAATATATAGATGAGATGTTACAATTGGGTTTCATTCATCCCTCCTGTTCGCCTGTGTCATCGGCCATTTTCTTCATACCGAAGAAGGAGGGGACATTGAGGGCATGTGTGGATTATAGGACCTTAAATAAAGCTACGGTGAAGAACAAGTACCCTCTCCCACTCATCCCCTTGTTATTGGACCAGCTCCGCAAAGCCACGGTGTTTACCAAATTGGATTTGCGGGGCGCATACCATCTTATTAGCAATAATGATGGGACCCCCTCAAGACTTGAACAAGCCAGGGAAGGAGGGGAATGAAATGATCAGACAAGAAAGAACAGTTTTCCCTTACCTACCACATAATTGAAAAATGCAACTACTACAATATAGGTGACAGAAACAAGACCATAACTTGCAATATTACAACAAAATATATATTATTTATTTCATTTTTATAAATATATGCTCCATAAATTTACTTCAAATAACATTGTTTCAAGAATTCATCAGATATGGTGAAATTTATAATTTTTATACAAACAAAATATTTTTATAAATACAGAAAAAGAGAACACAAGAAAATAACATCAAATGTAAATGAGTCAAACATTTATAACAAATCAAATGACTGAAGACTAATGCATGTTTGAAACAGCCCCTGGAAAAAAGAAGAAAGATAACATGCAAACACATTATGTTATGTTATGTTATGTTATTTAATTTTTGTAACAATCTCCACATTCTCACTCAAACTTCACACATTCCCACAACATTTAAAACACGGAAGAAAAATCATGTGTGAAGGTCTCCAAGGTCAATGAGAGACCCCGCACTTGGTCGACGCATTTCGGCGGCTCAGGGCCACCTTCTTCAGGACCACTTTCGATAAAGAAACCCAAATATCCAGGGGGTCTACAATATATAAATAATAACATTGTCACCAAAAAGAAAAAGTGTATATTTCACATCATTGAAAACAACAGTGAGACATCCCGATAAATGTGACCAGCAGAACATGAGAAAAGACAATCAGATAGCACAAGATGCTTGATACATGTAAAAACAACAATGCAGGAAAATTAAAAGCATGCATGGATTAACCTATAGGACATGCAGAGGTCTCAGTAATGTTGTCTGATATCTAAAAAGAGGGAAGACGACCCCCTCATACCCTGCACACTCTCATACCCTGCAAACTAGCTTAGATGTAAATTCAGGGTCCAACTAATAAAAATCATAAGGGTATGAATACTCACAAAGAGGAGCGAGGGTTGACAATACTGTTGAAGATCTATTGATACAATCCAATTACAAAATTTCCTGAAGATAGTATATCATCTATATTTCAGATAATGATCTGCAAAAAGAATATACAAAAGGCCATGCCATAAGCCAGACGTATAATATGTCTCTCATGTACAAGAGATTAACACTGAGTCTTCCCTCTTTTTAGATATCAGACAACATTACTGAGACCTCTGCATGTCCTATAGGTTAATCCATGCATGCTTTTAATTTTCCTGCATTGTTGTTTTTACATGTATCAAGCATCTTGTGCTATCTGATTGTCTTTTCTCATGTTCTGCTGGTCACATTTATCGGGATGTCTCACTGTTGTTTTCAATGATGTGAA
Source organism: Lissotriton vulgaris (assembly GCF_964263255.1). Classification (NCBI taxonomy): domain Eukaryota; kingdom Metazoa; phylum Chordata; class Amphibia; order Caudata; family Salamandridae; genus Lissotriton; species Lissotriton vulgaris. Next base: position 508,423,274 of record NC_141694.1, read on the forward strand.
ATATACACTTTTTCTTTTTGGTGACAATGTTATTATTTATATATTGTAGACCCCCTGGATATTTGGGTTTCTTTATCGGAAGTGGTCCTGAAGAAGGTGGCCCTGAGCCGCCGAAACGCGTCGACCAAGTGCGGGGTCTCTCATTGACCTTGGAGACCTTCACTCATGATTTTTCTTCCGTGTTTTAAATGTTGTGGGAATGTGTGAAGTTTGAGTGAGAATGTGGAGATTGTTATGAATGTGTTTGCATGTTATCTTTCTTCTTTTTTCCAGGGGCTGTTTCAAACATGCATTAGTCTTCAGTCATTTGATTTGTTATAAATGTTTGACTCATTTACATTTGATGTTATTTTCTTGTGTTCTCTTTTTCTGTATTTATAAAAATATTTTGTTTGTATAAAAATTATAAATTTCACCATATCTGATGAATTCTTGAAACAATGTTAATTGAAGTAAATTTATGGAGCATATATTTATAAAAATGAAATAAATAATATATATTTTGTTGTAATATTGCAAGTTATGGTCTTGTTTCTGTCACCTATATTGTAGTAGTTGCATTTTTCAATTATGTGGTAGGTAAGGGAAAACTGTTCTTTCTTGTCTGCGCATACCATCTTATTCGCGTTCGACCCGGAGATGAGTGGAAGACGGCCTTTAAAACCAAACATGGACTCTTTGAATACACTGTTATGCTGTTTGGCTTATGTAATGTGCCAGCGGCAATCCAGTTCTTCATTATTGAGGTCCTCAGTGAATATCTAGATAGAACTGTCATCGTCTATTTGGACGACATTCTCGTCTATTCTGAGACCGGGACTGAACATCAAGAACACGTGAGACAAGTGCTACAGAAACTGCAGGAACATCAACTGTATGCAAAATTGGAGAAGTGTCAGTTCAGTACCCCTGAGGTGGAGTTCTTGGGATTTATCATCTCGGCGGGAGGTGTCCGGATGGACCCAAAAAAGATACAGGCTATTGTGACCTGGCCTGTACCAACCGCTGTGAAGCAGATTCAGGTGCTCCTAGGCTTTGCCAATTTCTATTTATATCATATTTCTCCGATATAGTCGCGCCCATGACTTGCCTCTTGAGGAAGGGAGTCCTCTTTGATTGGTCCAGTGAGGCTCAGGACGCTTTCCAAACGTTGCTTAAGCAGTTTACGTCGGCACCAGTGTTGGTGCATCCTGATCCTGCCCTGCCGTTCTTTGTTGAAACTGACGCCTCTATGTGTGCGGTGGGTGGGGTGTTATCCCAACGGGATGAAGCCACTGGCCATATGCACCCCATTGCCTTTTTTTCCAAAACCCTGTTGCCGGCGGAACGTAACTACACTGTGGCAGAGAGGGAATTGTTGGCCGTGAAATTGGCTTTTGAGGAATGGCGTCACTATTTATGGGGGGCCCGGCATGTTATTACCATCTATACTGATCATAAAAACCTAGAGTTTTTCCGTTCTGCTAGGGCTTTAACACCTCAACAGATGCGGTGGCTCCTATTCTTCAATGAATATGACTTTATCATTACCTATAGACCGGCAGCTCAGCAGATCAAATCTGATGCTCTTTCTCGGATTCATGTCGATCCTCGAGAGGATGGTCCCTTGGGTGAAGGCAGGCCCATGATTGAGGGAGAAAGGATAATAGGGGCCTTAACTGCTGATGACTTTCATGCACTGGTGAAGGGGCGGTTGAGTCAGTTGGATCTGGCTCCTTGGTTATCGTTGCCCCAGGTTGTAGCACTGGAGGGTTTATTGTATCATGAGAGTAAGTTGTTTATCCCCCCTGTATTGAGGGAAGCGGTTTTGGAGTGGTGTTATTCCTCTGCATTGATGGCGCATCCGGGGATACGGAAAACGAAGGAGCTGTGCATGAGGTGGTTTTGGTGGGAGTCCCTGGCAAGGGACATTCAGGGATATGTGTTCGCGTGTCCTATATGTGCCATTAGCAAGCCTTCGCACTGTAAGCCCTCTGGGCTTTTGCAGCCCTTGGAGGTTCCTCCTACTCCGTGGCATACCCTCAGTATGGATTTTGTGACTGATTTACCATCTGTGTCTGGATTCACTGCCATTTTGGTGGTGGTGGATTCATTCACTAAGATGGCGCATTTCATCCCGCTTTCCAAGATCCCTACGGCAAAGGAGATGGCTGTGGTGTTTATGTCCTCGGTTGTGCGGTTACATGATTTACCGTCTGTGATAATTTCTGACAGGGGTGCTCAGTTCGTGTCTCATTTTTGGACTGAGCTTTGTTTGGTGCTCAAGACGGAACTACGATTGTCTTCGGCTTATCATCCGCAGTCTGATGGTCAGACCAAGCGTACCAATCAGGCAAAGGAGCAATATTTGAGGTGCTTAGTTACATCGTTGTCTTGTGATTGGGTGACTGCTCTACCCATTGCGGAGTTTGCTTATAACAACAGTCTGCATTCCGCCTTGGGTATGAAACCTTTTTATTGCTCACTAGGGTACCATCCTAGAGCTGTAGCTATCCAACCCACTGGCCGCGTGCCAGCCATTGATGATATGAGCAGGCAATTGAGTGACATCTGGGGATTGGCAAGGGAAAGCTTGCTGGAAGCCAAGGCTGCAATGAAACTGCAGGCAGATAAACATCGAGTCCCTGCTCCCTCTTATAGAGTGGGGGATTTAGTGTGGTTGGCGTCTCATAATCTGAGACTGCAGGGTTCACGTAAATTGCAGCCTCGGTTCGTGGGTCCTTTTCCAGTGACTCAGGTGATTAATCCAGTGGCTATGAAGCTCAGGTTGCCACAGGACTACGGGGTTCATCCCGTGTTTCACACGTCATTGTTGAAACAATATATACCCTCGGCTCAGGTACTGCCTCCTCCCCCTCCTCTGGTGGTTGATGGACAGGTAGAGTTCGAAGTTCAGGCTATCCTCGATTCCAAGCATGTGAGGGGCCGCCTCTATTATCTGGTGGATTGGAAGGGATACACCTCGGAGGATAGGACTTGGGAGCCAGCTGGGGGGGTGCACGCACCACAATTGGTTAGGTTGTTCCATAGACAACATCCCTTGAAACCCCGCCCGGTGGGGAGGATCAATGGGGGGGTACTGTTTGGATTTGGGTCCAGTCCTCTCTCAGTGACCATGTACTGACATCACATGACCTGCTAACAGTGAGATAAAGGTTGGTCCTACCTTTACCTCTTTGCTTGTTATTGCCATTGTGTGGGTTCCTGCTTCCTGGTTGCTGTGTGCTGGTTCCTTGCTGTCCTGGACTTTTTTCTTGAATTCCTCACGGGCTCATGAGGAGTGTATTAGATTCCCAGGGAGTCTTGCCTTTGGCTCCTGTATTTTCATCCCCTGACTCATATCCCTTCCCTGCTGTAGTTAGTTAGGCATCCACGACCCGTTTTTTCCCTTTCCCCCCTTGACTTTTCCAGTATTCGATTTATGTGGAGGCTTGGGTGAGCAGGGGCTCCTGTTTGCTTATTTTCGATACGCCTTCAGTTGTGCCCGAATCTGAGGCCATTACGAGGAGGAGACGCGATAGTAATATCGGGGTGTTTTGCTTCGTTTCCTCGCATTCTCTACTACAGACCCTTTGCATCGTTATACGCAGAAGTGAAGTTTTGGGCCATTCCGCGATAGGGCTCTGTTTCCGAGTACTGGATCACTCAGTCTTTTCCTTCTAACGCTACCCATTCCCTTCCTACTGCTGCTTGTTATACCGAAGAAAGAGGGTTTTTTTCTGGTATATGCCGAATGCAGATGCATGTCCTTTTTCCCCTATATACCTCGGAAAAATACGAAGGACACCATTATTTGTGAGCCATTGATTTCAAAGTCCGAGAGAGTTTATCTTGGATTGCTTTAACCTGTTGCCCAGTGCCTTCGTGAAGCTGAGCCTGCATTGTCCACTGGCAAGAGATTTGTGATTGTCGTGGCAGGACATGGTCACTGGTTCTGGGGTGTTAGAGATTGGTACATGTACTGTGAAGTGTGTTCCTTTTTGTTTTACATAGGTACAGAAGCATGGAGGAGGGAGCTGTGTCCATTCTTACAACAGGGGTGGATGACTTGGTGTCTCCTCATATTCCACCCTCTTTTCAGGTCCATTGGCACACTCATAGTTGCTATCTTGTGAGTGGCCAGTGGGCAGGGGAAGTGGATTGGTGCATACTACTTTCCTGCAGTGTGTGGGCTGGGCGGAACCCAACAGTAATAAATTATCAAATACATTGTAAAAACATATATTAAATGTATGAAGATCATTAATTTACCAAATGTTACATATAACATAACAATATAACAAATTAAAGCAGATTTCCCACCCAAAAACATTTTAAATAAATAATTACATTTCTGTCGCTGCTTGAAACGTAATCCAAGGTCAAACAATCCATACCAAAGCTTTAAAAATATCCATTCAATCCAAGGAAGCCCAAAAAAAATGGAAAAATACAAGCAAATCCATGGCGACTCCTCTCCAATGTAATCCACAGGATGTACCCTTCAAAACCCGAAAATAGTAATTTAAAAAAATAAACGCTCCTGGAAAACCTGAAAAATAAAGTATGTGTGTAAATATAAGGGCATATAATACTCGTCACTCAACTTTTGTAAAAAAAAAAAAACGGCGTCCTCCAAAACATTAAACCGCGACGATAACCTGAAAAATAGAAATATACATACCCACCCACACAAATACACCCATACATATATAAAAATACATATTTATGCTCTAAACATATCCATTACAAACATTTAAACATATTAGCATACCTCACACACCTACAACTGAAAGGCGGTAAAAACCAAATATCGTACACACTAACTAAGGGGTCCATTAGGATGTCGGGCGGATTGCCTCCGCCAGGGTAGCGGTGGCCACCGCCACCCTGGCGGAGGCAATCCGCCCGACATCCTTCCCTGCATTCCCCCCCGCCATATTACGATGGCGGAGGGGACCGCAGCGGTGGGAAACACCGACCGCCTGTTTTCCGCCCCGGTCGCCTTGCGGCCGGGGCGGAAAAGGGATAACATGGTGGCGGTGTCTATCAGACACTGCCAGCCATATTATAATGGGCATTTTTCAATGCCTTTCCATGGCGGCAATGCCGCCACGGAAAGGCATGCGGTCTTCACTCTGGGGGCCCCCTGCGGGCCCCCAGAGTGAAGTACAGTTGGGGGGGTGCACATGGGGGGTACCTGTGGTACCCTCCTTCATTGTCATTTGCAAAGCGGCAGGCACAGCGGGGTGCCTGCCGCTTTGCAAATGAAAATGTGAAAGTGCATTTTCAGCATTGTGACGAGTGCTGCAGAGAGCACCGCCCGCCACAATGCTGAAAATACAGGATGTGCCCGCCACTGTGACGGGCACATCCTAATGGCACCCCCGGGACCCCCGCCCTTATTGGCGGGCGGTCCCGATTTACGATAGGATGACGGGCGGGCAAAGTCCGCCCGTCATCCTAATGGACCCCTAACTACCTAAAACACAATCTAGGATAGATAATACTATCTAACTAAACCTAAACACACCACACATACACTTAAAATAACTTCATTAACTTATAAAATATAATGAAAACAAACTTACCCTCTCCAACGCGAAGCAGCATCCAACCGCGACCTGTTCCGTCGCCAAATGAGCCAAAATAACATTACGCGGTAAAAAAATAGTCCCTGAATATGTGAAAAGGCTATTTAATTTCTATTTTTCAACACTTTAAAATTAAAAACATAACCTTACATAATATGTTATTACTTATAAATATTTTTTTAATTATTTATAAAATATCCTTTGTTTAAAAAAATTATTTGCACTGTTATTTAACTATTAAAAAGAAATTATTATTTAAATGTAGACTTTGTAATGATTTTAAAAGTAAAAATTATATGTAACTTTGTGTTAAACATTATGTTAATAAATATGTTAATGTTATTTTGAAAATTACCAATTTGTTTAAAATATATTCTGAATTATTAACCTATGTAATAATTAATATTATTAATATTTTCAATATTAAGTTTATTAATTTCTAAATTAACCTATTCCCAATTTGCAACCCACAAAAATGTTACTATTGTAAAAACTTTATAAAAATATATCTATCAGTGTTCTCTACTTTAAAAGATGACAAAATGTATGTACGACAAATATAACAATTATTTTCAACATGTTTACTATTTAATTTTTTCTATTTTGTATGTGATTAAAATAATTGTTATTAAATAAAATGTACACTATGTTATTATGTTTGTTTATAAAATTTACAGTTCAAATAAATGTGAATAAACATAAACATTATTTAAATCCAATTGTTATTTTTTTGTATAAATGTATATATTGACTTGCTATATTTTTTGTGATCATAAACAGTATCTACTTAATAATTTATACTGCTAATAAAATTATTTTTTCTACTTCCCATTTGTTTTTCCATTTCAATAAACTGTATTTCAATTGGTCCATTTAACCCTGTGTATGTCTAATTTTTTGTATAAAAAAAATAATATAATTAAATAATATTTTTAATATTTTGAGATAATTTTTTTAATTTCATAATTATTAGGATTTATGTATCAATTTATTAGTAAAGTAACATTACTTAGAATTACTACTATATTTTTTATATTTTTATACAAATAATTCTTGTACTATTCTAGGAAAAAAAAATCTACAAATCTTTTCCTATTCCCACTTCAGCAATTATAAACTTTGAAAATGTACTAGACAGTAAACCCATAAAAATTACTATTCCCACTCCACCAAATATAAACTCATAGAAGTTGCTGGACACTATAACCATATAAATTACTATTCCCGCTCCACCAAGTATAAACTCAGGGAAGGTGATGGATATTCAACCCACATAAATTACTATTCCCACTCCACCAAGTATAAAGTCAGGGAAGGTGCTGGACACTATAACCATATAAATTACTATTCCCACTCCACCAAGTATAAACTCAGGGAAGGTGATGGATATTCAACCCATATAAATTACTATTCCCACTCCACCAAGTATAAACTCAGGGAAGGTGCTGGACACTATAACCATATAAATTACTATTCCCATTCTACCAAGTATAAACTCAGGGAAGGTGCTGGACACTATAACCATATAAATTACTATTCCCACTACACCAAGTATAAACTCAGGGAAGGTGATGGATATTTAACCCATATAAATTACTATTCCCACTCCACCAAGTATAAAGTCAGGGAAGGTGCTGGACACTATAACCAGATAAATTACTATTCCCACTCCACCAAGTATAAACTCAGGGAAGGTGAGGGATATTCAACCCATATAAATTACTATTCCCACTCCACCAAGTATAAACTCAGGGAAGGTGCTGAACACTATAACCATATAAATTACTATTCCCACTCCACCAAGTATAAACTCAGGGAAGGTGCTGGACACTATAACCATATAAATTACTATTCCTACTCCACCAAGTATAAACTCAGTGAAGGTGATGGATATTCACCCATATAAATTACTATTCCTACTCCACCAAGTATAAACTCAGGGAAAGTGATGGATATTCAACCCATATAAATTACTATTCCCACTCCACAAAGTATAAAATCAGGGAAGGTGCTGGAGACTATAACCATATAAATTACTATTCCCACTCCACCAAGTATAAAATCAGGGAAGGTGATGGATATTCAACCCATATAAATTACTATTCCCACTCCACCAAGTATAAACTCAGGGAAGGTGCTGGACACTATAAGCATATAAATTACTATTCCCACTCCACCAAGTATAAACTCAGGGAAGGTGCTGGATACTATAACCATACAAATTACTATTCCCACTCCACCAAGTATAAACTCAGGGAAGGTGATGGATATTCAACCCATATAAATTACTATTCCCACTCCACCAAGTATAAACTCAGGGAAGGTGATGGATATTCAACCCACATAAATTACTATTCCCACTCCACCAAGTATAAATTCAGGGAAGGTAATGGATATTCAACCCATATAAATTACTATTCCCAATCCACAAAGGATAAACTCAGGGAAGGTGATGGACACTCAACCTATATAAATTACTATTCCCACTCCACCAAGTATAAACTCAGGGAAGGTGCTGGACACTATAACCATATAAATTACTATTCCCACTCCACCAAGTATAAAGTCAGGAAAGGTGCTGGACACTATAACCATATAAATTACTATTCATAGACCACCAAATATAATATATTTCGTACCACACTATTAAGATACCAAATCAAAAACTAATCCTAATTGTGATAATTTAAAAACCAATACAAATATATAAATAATTAATAAAAATATTTGAAATGTTTATTTATTTTAAAATAAATATTAAAAATATTTATAAATTTTTATCAAACTATTCCAAAAATATACACTAAATAATAATAAATTTAACTATTACCAATAAAAATCAAAAACTAATCATAACGTTTATCAGTTAAATGATAATTCGCTTTTCTAAAAAATTTCAAAATTTAAATTTTACATTTTTAAATACATTTCTATAATTAAATTCCAATAATTATTAAAAAAATTCCAATCCTATTCCTCTATAATAACAAAAAACAATATTTTAACAAACAACCCATACACAAATTAAAAAAATAAATGTTTTTTAATATTTTAATTTATATACATTTGCTAAATTAGTGCCATACACAAATTAATTTTATAATTATATTTGAAATTTAAAAAATTGTGTTTATACATTTTTGAATATTATTTAAATGTATTAAATTTTTTTTTTCAGAAATGTAAATATTTAAATTTTTAATACACTTCCCACCCTATACCCCTAAAAACCCACAACCCGCTCCTTTATAATTTTAGTTTGAATTTTTTATTTTAATTTGGTAGTTTTGTTTTTAGATTTTAAATTATTATTTACATTTTTTTAATTATTATTTTTTTTAATTTTAATATTTATTTTTTTCTATACACTTTCTATACACTTTTTAGTTTTTGTTGAAATTTTAAATTGACATTAATTTGGTAATTTTGTTTTTAAATTTAAAATTTTTAAAAAATGTTAAAATAATTTTATAATTTAATTTTAATATTGAAATAATTAATACACTTACCACCCTATTCCCCTAAAAACCCAGGACCCACTCTTTAAATATAAATATTACCAATATTGTACATACATTTTAACATTTATTGAATTTTTTTATATATTTTGAAACACTTCCCACTCTTTTCTCCTAAAAACCCACAACCCGCTCATAAAAATTATTATAAATTTTTAGCAACTTTAAAAAAAAAAAAAATTAACAATATTTGCTATAATTGTCATTTTTTTAAAATTTAAACAAACTTTTATTTATATATTTTAAAACACTTCCCACCCTATTCCCCTAAAAACCCACAACCCGCTCCTAAACATTATTATAAATTTTTACTACATTTTTTTTTCGAATGAAAAATTTCTATATTTTATAACAATAAATTAACTAACATATTATTTATTTTAAACTAAAAAATCAATATTGCTACATTATAAACAGTCTACATTTAAAATATTGATATTTTGACAGTCGATATTCTGACATTCGATATTCTGACAGTCTATATTTTAATTTTCGATATTTTTTACTAATACTAAGAAACAATATTTTTTACAATCGATATTAATTACTCGATATTTTTAACTTCGGTATTTTTAACTAAACATAGAAATCGATAAAAATAACTCCGATATTACTTACCTCGATATTACTGCCATCTCGATATTCTGGAGTCAATGTTCTGTCCAGTCGAAATAAAAAACTTGATATTTTGACTGCATACCACCACACCTACCACCACAGTGGAAATGGTTTAACACAATTCGAGTGGTGCAAAGAACCAGAAGTTCAACCCCTTTCTACTTCCAGTGGAGAAAACTCCTAACATAAACAAATGTTGATCGTTCAGCACCCTTATTCTTTGTATTCTTGAAAGTTCAGCATACTTCTTTTAGCATTTCATACGCACAGGACATATGATTCAGAGTCTTCAATGAATATTTAGACGATAATTCTTTGTTAATATTCTTCTTTTAATAATTTGTTTAAAAGCAATAGCTATTATTCTTAGGTATAGGATGTTTTAGGAGGAAAAAGTAAATCATGGAGCAGGAGCCATGTACAATTTATTTATTATTTATTTATTTAAAACATCTGTATAGCGCATCTGTCACCTAGCAGGTATCCTGGCGCTGAGAGATTACTCCTAAGATGGTGAGTATCGGGAGACTGGGAGCGGGTTGCAGGAGAGGAATTTAAGGAAAAAGCCAAGTTTTAATCCGCTTTCTGAATGGAAGGAGTTGCGATATTTGGCGGATGTCGACCGGCAAACTGTTCCAGAGTTTAGCGGCTGCCGCTCTGAAGGATCTTCCCCCCGTCCTGACCTTGTTGAACCTAGGTACCATGACAAGGCAGGCTGAGGCGGATCGGAGAGTTCTGGTAGGGGTGTACCAGGAAAACATTTTTTGTAGGGATCTGGGGCCAGCTCCATGCAGTGCTTTGAAAACAAGGCAGAGTGCTTTAAAAGCAACGCGTTGCTTCAGAGGGAGCCAGTGTAACTCGGCTACGGCTGCTGTGGCCGAGGATCTCCTGGTCCAGCCGAGGGCTAGTTTGGCTGTGGCCGTCTGGACTCTTTGGAGTCTGTCCAGCAGAACAACTGGGGACTCGAGCAGAAGTGCATTTGATGTGGCGGTTCGTGCAGACCAGGGAACTCTAAGTCCCATTACCCTAAAGGACGGGGAGGGGGGTGGAGCAGGCAGGCCCCACCTCCCCATAGCATTATACAGGGCAAGACAATTGCCGGCTACGAGGGACATGTGCGGACCAAACCTGGGCTGAGGACATGCAAGTCTTCAGCTGTCATCGCCCGGAGGAGGCTGGGTTTTGTTATAAGTGCATTTGTTCCTGACACGCAGTTATTTCAATGAGGATAAGGCAATTGCCTCACACTATGACTACTAATCTACATTGACCCAAAGCGAGTTGTGGTTACTGACTAAATTTTGCCCTGACTGTTTTGTAATTTTTTTTCAACAGAAGTCTATTTGGGTGCACTGACAATTTCCATTAAAATGGAAGAGAGTAAAGCTGCTTTAAGCACTCAGGCTGAGAAAAAGAACAAGAGACAAGTGAAATTTGTTTTCGATTGAGGAAGTGGAGATTATGATGGGGGATAAGGCCTTGCCAATCCATAGATCAAAAAAGTTGACAAAAAGTTTCGAAATAAAGAGGAGGTGCCCATCAGCAAAACAGCTTAACTATTCTTCGCAAAGTACATCTAATTGCAGTGAATGTTGATGATGGTCGTATTTTATAACTTGCACCGCTACTCCACGAAGTATACCGCTGTATAAGATGGTGGATCAGAAATATGAGAAGAGGTTCAGACTAATACAAAGAGCTACGCTTTAAGTTCCTTCTTAAATAATCACGCATCCCATGGTAGTTCCAACGGGAGTAGAGTCCAAGCTGCAGAGCCCAGGCACACCAGGGACCTTCCACCTATTCCTACATGCTGGATCCAAGGAGTCTCTGCCAAAAATGTATTGGATGATCTCAGCTATCTTGTAGGATTGTAAAAGCAAAATTTAGCACTAAGATAGGCTGGGCCCGATTGATATAAGGCATCATGCACTAATACAAGAGCCTTAGATGTAACTCTTTCCTTGATGGTCAACCAGTTAAGTGCCTGCAGATGCGGCGTCATACGTGTTCTCCTGGAAACATTTAACAGAAGTCGAGCCACCAAATTCTGAATCACCTGCAATCTGTCCATCAGGTACTCTGGTAGGCCAAAATATAGTGTGTTGCTTCAATCAATTCTCAATGGTATTAACGCCTGGATAACCATTTTCTTAACTGAAAAGGACAAGCGAGGCAAACATTTCGAGTTAAAAGTAATTTTAAAAGTACATGTAATCACAGTGAACACTAGACAACTTTTGGCATACTGGTAGTTGCCCCTCCTACAATGGTGCCGCAGGTCATCTGCAGTAATAGATATGCACCACTTGAGAGTTAGAACATTTTGTCTGTTCCAATTATTTAAATTCTTCTAAAGAGTCCCAAACTGAAATTTTAGTATAGTCATGTCCTGATACTAATTCTGGGGTAACAGGAAACCAATTTTTGCAGTTGAAGTCCGAAATTAATGATTTATTATCTATGGTTATCATATTAGTGGATATTGTGGTTTGGCTCAGTTCTGGAAACTCTGTGCAGTTAGAGGGAGACCAGCAGGTAAACAATGATGCTAGTCCTGTTTATGCTGCACATCAGCTGGAGAGATCCACGTCCTCCCTGGGCACACTACTAGATTGTAGATCCTGTGCGTCCAGTCAATATGCCTCTTACCCTAGCTTACCTACCAACTCCGCTAACCTGCACAAACAGCAGGTCAATATAGAAGATAGCGATCTTCTAACAAAGACACCACAGAGAGGGGTGATACATATGAATGGTAGTAGCAAGGAAAGAGATCCACATTAACCCACCCATACAACTAAAACTCTTTGTGACCCTAGGACAACTGCTCTTGGGTCCAATGCAGCAACCTCCTCCCATGGCCTGTATATACGTAAACTACTCCATCACCCCCTTGTCCCCCCTGAAGCGAGAAATTGTCAAGGTCGAAGTCCCTAAATTAGAATTTAAATGAGACACTCATTAATATACAGAATCCCTAACAAACAAAGGGGCATATTATCAAGGGGTTTATCTCCGCTTTTTTGGCTTTAAAAGCCAAGAAAGCGGAGATTAAATCATCTCCCTATTTCCTAGCTGTCGCTAACACCAGTTAGCGACAGCTAGTAGGAGATAGCGACCATCTTGGGCCCCACTTTGCATGTCAGAGAAATTTATCACTACTGACATGCAAAGTGGGAGAGCCAAGATGTTAGCAACTGGAAACAGTCGCTAACATCGCTATCTCCTATTACCAACTTTTGGAGATATTCGCGCTAAGCGTGAATATCTCCAAAAGCTAACACCTGCTCTGAGCAGCTCTAAGCCATGTAATCCAATGGGAAGTGGATAACATGGCTAAGAGCATTAGCTCGGTAATGCCTGAATATCGCAGACTTTTCAGCGATATTCATGCATTGCGGACGATTTTTATCGCATTTGCGATAAACGTTAGTAATACCAAGGTTTATCTGCGATAAAAATCGCCGCAGGTCGGCGATACATTTTTGTCTCTAACCAAGCAATAGCGATAATTATCACTATTGCTTGGTAATATGCCCCAAAGTAAGCTATTAGATTAGAAGTGTGCTGCACTGCTATTCAATTATTCGCAGCAACGTAGTGAGTGTAAAACGCCATCCCCACCCAAGTGGTAAATAGGCCTATATCAAAATCACTTTACACAGCGCAGCTTAGCAAGGGGACTTCTATCTCTTTGCCTTAGATCTGAGACTCCATAAAGCTCAGAAAATCTATTCAAAACGGTGCCTACTGCAGACTGTACTTGAGAAGGCTTAATGGAAAGAGTGACTCGTGAATCAGAGAGATTAGTTGAAGTCTCCACTACCAACTCTATTGTCTTGCCATCTATCCCCCATTGACTCTGGCCTAAGGGGAAGTCATTTTAAAAAAGCCAATCTCTAACAGCCAAGACTGTTTGATACATGGTTTTTAATTTAGTCATCATCTCTGGAAAATCATAATTTTGGATTTGAGATTGCTTCTAATAATCTTCCCACAAAAAAGCCTCTATAATAAACAATCATGTTCTTTCTAACTGTTTTTACTATAATGGCAGCTTAAAAGAGCATCTGCTAACTGTTGATTCTACGATGTGTGCTTCAGAAGCCCAAAGATGCCAGAAGTATCACATTCATGAAACCTTTTGGTTGTCTCCTGGACCATTGCAGGTTTCAAATCTTAACTTTCGAACAGCAGTTGGGGCCTTTTCATTGATACTCTTGAGGTCTGTTTGCTACAAGAGACTTGGCTAACTACCTGTGTATTTAGACTAGGTTTCAGAAGTTTTCTAATCAGGATAAGAAACTCTTCGGAGGGGGCGGGCCTATGCACATGGGTAAAAACACTCTCCAATGTACAATGAAGGAAATCCTCAGCCAATCCCAGGATATACTTACATTAAAGTTATCTTTATGTAATGGTACAGTTATATTTGATGTATATAATAGATCTACTAATAACTCTACAGAATCTATTACTTTAGGGCACCTGGATCGCCTGTTAAAATCATGCAGCAAAGATTGTGCAACAATAGGAGATGGAGATATCAATGTTTGCTTTGAAATCTCTGCACTCGTTGGTGATTTAGCCAGTGATAAAGGTGCATACTGGTGTATAACTGCAATTGATGCCAGACCAGATAAACATTCGACAAAGACTGCTCTGTAAAATATTGATTTCACCTTGTTGCATGGTCTTTGTGTGGGCAATGGTCGTTCAGGTTCCGGTAGTAAGCCTGTTCCAACATTTAAAGGGGGAACTTATAGGAACCAACTGAACTAACTATTTGTCAACCTGGGGATGTGGAGTGAGTCGGTAGATTTGTATGTAGCCGCAAGAGAGTGAGCATGACCCTATAATTATCCATATGGCAGTCCCAATAGACGAATAATCTATTACACTGTTTAATTCAAGGAAGTCATGATTTAATCATAACTAATAATATGAAAAATATCAAATTGGCATTTGTACAGACTAGTGAGACAGAATTAAATGTAATCCATGCAACTACTTAAACATCACTTGGTCTCTTTAAAGTTGAAGTTAAAACAATTATAAAGCGCTCGTATACCGAACGGTTTCTTGGCGCTGAGGACGGATACCGGAAAAGGCAGAAAGGGAGGCCGCCTATTGTAAGAAAGCGCGTGAAAAAAGCTGGGTCTTGAGAGCCCTGCGAAAGATCGAGTAGGAAGCAGCTGTCCTAATACTGAAGGGAAGAGCATTCCAAAAGGCAGGGGCCACGGTGGAGAACCTCATGCCGCCATGTTTTTTTCTCCTAAATCGGGGGACGCACAAGAGAAGCTTGGAGGAGGACCGCAAATCCCTGTTAGGAACATAAGCTGTGATTTTTGAAGCTAGAAATGCTGGCCCGGTGCCTGCTAAGGCCTGAAAGATCAAGCATCCCATTTTGAACAAAGAGCATTCAGAAAGAGGGAGCCAGTGTAGAGATTTTAGCAATGGAGTGGCGTGATGATGCTTGGGTAGTTTAAAGATTAGATGAGCAGCTTGATTCTGGATCAGTTGGAGATGGCGCAGCTCGTATGCGGGAGCTCCAGCATATAGTGCATTGCCGTAGTCCAAGCGCGATACAATCATAGCTAGTAGGATCATTTTCAGAGCTGCTGTGGAGAAAAAGCGAGAGATCTCGCGTATGACACGGAGCTTGAAGAGACAAGATTATACCACAACGCTAATTTGAGAGTGCATAGAGAGATCAGAGTTGACTCTTATCCCAAGAGTTTTAACAGAGGTAGAGGGAGGGGGAGAGGGGCCCAAGGAGGGGTCCAGAATGCAGAGGACCAGGGGCTGGAGATGCCACCCGTGAGTACTAGCTCGGTCTTATCGGCGTTCAGTTTAAGATGATTAAAATTCATCCAGTCCCTGATGAAGAGCATTATAGATTGAACGTTAAGAGCAGAAGCAGAGGAGGAGGAGAGATTAAAGATGAATTGGAGGTCATCCACGTAATTGAACACTGTGACGTCCAGTGTCTGAAGAGCAAAAGAGGTTTTCTAGGAATGAGGTGACCCATGCCAAGGTGGTTCCCCAAATGCCCACGCCCCTGACACGATCGAGGCAGATGGTATGGTCGACCGTGTCAAAGGCAGCGGACAAATCCAGGAGAACCAGGGCCTGAGGGGAATTGATGTCGGCACCACCTCTAAGCTCATCCAGTACAGAGAGAACAACACTCTGTAGAATGAGCTGGACGAAAGCCTACCTGGTGAGGATCTAAGAAATGGGTTTCCTCAATAATGGAACTAAGACAAGTGGTAACTTGGCTCTCCAAGATATTTCCCAAAAAAGGGAGCAGAGAGATGGGGCGGAAGTTGGAAAGAGAAGAGGGGTCTGCTCCAACCTTCTTCAAGATGGGAATCATTTTTGCCGACTTGAAAAAGTTGGGGACCGTCCCCTGTGTGAGAGAGTCGTTGAGAAGGGTTAACGGGGGTTCAGGGCAAGCTGAGAAGATCTCTCTGAGTATGTGAGCAGGGCAGCTATCAGAAGGAGAGCCAGTTTTGACCTTGGTAAGTAGGGAGAAAAAAGTTTCACGAGCAATCAGGGGGAGTTGCTCCAAAGAATGAGGGTTCGACGGGGGCTCTGGGTGTGAGAAGCTGGGAGGGGAGGGAGGAATATTAGATTTAATTGCCACAATTTTATCAATAAAGTAATCATTTAGGGAGTTGCAGAGGGATTGCGAGGGAGCCGGTTTGAGGGTGACTCTATCAGAGGTAGACAGGTCGTGGACAATAGAAAAGATGTCCTTAGGTTTGTTCGCGGCGAGGAGGACCTTGGTTGTAAAATAGTCAGATTTGGCTTGCAGGATAGCTTTTTTATAATCAAGCAACAGGGAAAGGTAAGATAGTTTTAGGAATGGGCAATACTTCAGCCTCCACCGTCGCTCAGCCTGTCTGAGAGCAAGTCTTTTAGTTTTGAGGTCAGTGGTGAACCATCTGTTAGAATCATGAAGGCGGAGCTTCCGAAGACGTTTGAGGGGTGCCAACTGGTTGCAAGCTGAAGACAGCCAGTCATTGATTGCTACGACTTGAGCGATGGGGACCGATTAGTCAGGTCCGGGGTGGAGGCCAAGAGAGAAGTGCAGAGCGAGGAAATGTACACTTGTCCCCAATTACGGGCCCAGGTGTTAGAGGGAAGCAACGGTTTGCTAATCAGTCATAGGTCATGAAATAAAGAAATGGTCCGACCAGGGACATGGGCTAATGACTGGGGTAGGAATGTGTAGGTTAGTAGACCAAACATGGTCCAGGGTGTGTCCACAGATGTGTGTCGAAAGATGTACATGCTGGGAGAAGTTTAGGTTGCCGAGCAGGTCAGTGAATTCTTTCGAGAGAGAATCTTCACGGGGTCAGAGGGCGAAAAGTTGAAATCACCCAGAACCAGGATGCAAGAATTGTTGATCAGCAGTGTGACCAATAGATCTTGGACTGCCTGACAGAAAAAGGGCATGGATTGTGGGGGACGGTAGAAAAATGCACATGTTAGGGGGACAGTGGTAGAGGTGGAGCGTATGACTAGGTAGTCAACAGCTGGAATGGTGGAAAAAGACAATGTCTGGAACTGAAAATTAGAATTTATAATAGCAGCCAAACCACCGCGACCTTCCCCTCCGGACGATCGGAGCACAGTTTGTAGTAAGGGTCTGGAATTGCTGCTAGAATGTCTGGCATAGAGTCAGAGGAATACCAAGTTTCAGTGAGGAGCAATATATCCGGCTTGATAGAGCCTAAAAAAGAGAGAAGGTCAACCTGATGTTTTACCGCCGATCGAGTGTTAAGAAGGTAGGCGGAAACGCTCGGGTGGGTGGACTGTACAGGGTGAGGCTGAGAGAATGCGTCTACCGTGGAGGATGGGAGGGAATGGTTTGGCAGGCCCAGGAAAGATGACGGGAGAGTCGCAGGGCTGCGGTCAGCAATGCCAAGGTTTTTAATTTTTGAGAGAGCAGGGTCGAAGAGGGACCAATTACCCGAAAGAGCAATAAGATCCTTAGAGGTATAGGTCAGGAAAGGGGCATAGTGTATGGCCCCTGGCCCTGCCCGGCCACGGACGGGCTTGCCTTCAGCGCTCCCGCTGCGCGCATCCGCTGCCCGTGCGCATGACCTCCAGATTAAATAGGTCTAAGTGCAGAGTAGCTAGAGCGCCGACCTGTCACTGCCCGGAAGTGAGTGATACTGCCCCAAAAGCCCTCCGAACAATCGGCACACAGCCGGGTCGGACCGGGGCTGGGGACAAGGCAGGAGAAATAGCAGCAGAGATTCAAGGTAAGGAACAAATTGAATATTTTAAAATTTCAGCAACACAATTAAAAAACAAACTTGGAGGAGCGCTACAATACACACGCATAGCTTGCGACAGCCCTCTGCCACCAGGTGACCGTCGCGTCCACTACGCGTGTGCACGAGCCTCTGAATAAATAGGTCTAAGCGCAGAGTAGCTAGAGCGCCGACCTTTCACTGCCCGGAAGTGAGTGTAACTGCCCCGAAAGCCCTTCGAACAATCGGCACACAGCCGTGTCAGACTGGGGCTAGGGGCAAGGCAGGAGAAATAGCAGCAGAGATTCAAGGTAAGGAACAATTTGAATATTTTTAGATTTCAGCAACACAATTAAAAAACAAACTCGGAGGAGCGCTACAATACACATGCGTAGCTTGCGACAGCCCTCTGCTACTGGGTGCCAGTCGCACATGAGCTGTCCAAGCAGCATTCTTGAAGTCCGTGATGCACTGTTTAGAGAGATCAGAGGATTCTCAGCAAAACCCAGGACTGGGAAAGTGAGAAGGCAGAGAGCTCATGAGTGGTTTAACCCCAATTTCTGCCTCCAAAAAGTGAACATTGTTAATGCCATCAGGTATGGTGAAAGAGGTGCAATAAAGAAAGCAAGGACTTCTTACAGGAACATTACATGGGCAACAAAAAAGTATTGGGAGGATGTGACTTTGAGGCACATATTCGAGCCAGTGAGTGGGTAGCACATTTTGGAGCCTTTTACTTAATAGACGTATCTCTTGTTCTCAATATCTATCAGCATGAATGTCAAAATACCCCTGAACAAAGCACAGACACCACAGAAGGACCCCAGCCTGCATAAGATTCCAGTGAAGGTTTTTTTTTTAAATCTTACTATGACATGTGGGTGCCATAGATAAATACCCCATGTAAAGCAGTCTTGCAGGGAGGCCCAATTCCAGACATGTGGAAGGGTGTGGATATTGTACCTCTATTTAAAAATGGATCTCACAACAAACCAGGCAAATATCGGCCGATCAGCCTATTCAATAATCTGCCAAAAATATTCTGCAATCAGAAATTAGATAAACTCACTGCTTGGATGATAGATAATTTTATGTTCAAGTCAATTGCAAGCTGGTTTTAGATCCACGATAAGCATACTAGACCAAGCTTACTTATTTCTATTGATTAGGTAGAAGATCATGAATATGAGTGGGGGCAGGTTGTATGTTGCTTTTGTGGGTTTACAGGCAGCGTTTGATATGGTCCCAAAGTACATGTTATGGCAAGGCCATTTAGATCTGGGAATTCCACCTGGCTTGCTAGCTATTATCAGACGCTTATATTCAGACAACTTTGCACAGTGGTCCTAATGGTGATCTCAAGGGGGAAATAGAAATCATAAAATTAGTTTGTCAGGGTAGTGTGCTAGCGCCAACACTATTCCTTCGTTTTATAAATGGCTGTATAGAATGTTTGTCTAATAGTGAAAATGATTCACTCACACTAGCAGGACTAAAAGTCCCAGCACTGCTTTTTGCCAATGACACTCTCTTGTCTTAAAAAATGCAAAAAGGCCTTCAGACTTTGATTGGGAAATTTGTTTTATTGTTGTAACAAAATGGCCTATATATAAATGCTCTAGGTGCATGATTACTCTGGATACTAATGTTCTGGAAAGAGTAAAGGACTTTGACTATTTAGGCCTTAAGTTATCTGACGTGATAGAGGGGGGGGGGGAGAAAATTGTAAAAAGCAATGTATTGCAATAACAGGGCATCTGCCATACATTTTTTAGGGGGTTTTCGGGACACTCAACATGCCCTGCATTTGAGATGTATCTAGTATATTCTGTTAATGCTACAATATATGGAGCAGAATTGTGGGGCCACTGTGGAGTTGAAGATGTACCCACACAGAATGCGTTTTTAAAATTGTTGCTAAGGCTTCCACAGAGTCCCACCAACCCCCTACCCCATTTCCAAGTGCTTTGACTTAGCCATGAAACCAAGAAGCGAGCTCAACAGATTAAAACCAATCTTATATTGGGACAGAGGCTGGTCTACTAAAGAACTAAACCACTTAAAATCAGAACTGCGTGATGTTATTAGTAGATCACAAGTATTAAACATCCCGTGACTAAGGTATTTCAAATAGTCATTAGCTAATTTGGGATAGGGAGAGTTCTTGTCTCTAATGCAACTTCTATAATGAAAAAGATATGTTGGCACTGGGCAAAGAAAAAATGAATTAATTCATCTTCGCTGGGGATATATATTCAAAACTTGACTATAAATTCGAGGAATAATTAAACTATCTGTTGACTCCGCTCTGCAGGAAATTGTATGTACAACTAAGATTGGGCATTCTCCCACTGGCCTCTTTTATCAGTAGTTGGTCAGGTTCTAGGTCAGATTCTGGTATGTGCCCTGCATTTTTTAAACCGATAAGCATGTACTATTTTTTTGTCCTGCGTATAAACATCTCTAGCTAAAGTGGATAAAACCACGATGCTTAACCCTGGGGATTAGGTAATTCTAGGAAGCAACACATATCATAATACTTAATACATATAGTAACCATATGGTTGTGTTTGCTGTGCCTAAATTTCTTCAAGCAGCTTGGTTTATTAGTTCAAAACTGTCCAATATTAAGATTGATTAGCACGTTTCACGTTAACATCGGCACAAGTCACTTTGGGGAAGATTTACAATTACTGGCGCATCCCTGCATATCGGCAGGGATGCGCCAGTAATTGTGCGCCGCAGCTCGGCCACCCTTGATGCGCCGCATTTACAATGCGGTGCACCATGGGGCAAAAACGGCACAGATGCGTCACACATCTGTGCCGTAAAACCGGCACATTGCTGGAGTTGCGCCGCAAGCGCGATGCAGCTCCAGCAATGATCAGGGGGCCCTATGTGCACAATCTATGTGCACAATCCTTACGCCTGCTTCAAGCAGGCTCAGGGTTTTAACGCAGCATGGGCCCAAAATTGACTGGGTGAAATTTTGTAGATTTCACTCAGCCACTTTTGGGAGGCGTTCTTGCGCCGGAACGCCTCCCCCTGCGATGGTACCCCTCTTCTGGCGTAGGGCTTTACAACGTGGCGCTTCTGGGAGATGCATCACATTGTAAATACCCCGCACCATGGCACATCTTTTGCGCCGCCGCGTCACAAAAGTGACGCAACGGCAGCATAAAAGCGGCACAAGGGGCTTGTAAATCTGCCCCAGTGTTTGTTTGCCTGTTTGTCTGGCCAGTTTGCTAGTTTGCATTTCACTCAGCCACTTTTGGGAGGCGTTCTTGCGCCGGACCGCCTCCCCTTGCGATGGTACCCATCTTCTGGCGCAGGGCTTTACAACGTGACGCTTCTGGGAGATACGCCACGTTGTAAATACCCCGCACCATTGCGCATATTTTGCGCCGCCGCTGCGTCACAAAAGTGACGCAACGGTGGCGTAAAAGCGGCACAAGGGGCTTGTAAATCTGCCCCAGTGTTTGTTTGCCTGTTTGTCTGACCAGTTTGCTAGTTTGCATTAAATGCTCTGAGGAATCACTGCCGAGATTTGAATGTGTTTGAAAAGAAAAAGTGCCCCCCACTTGTTTTTCAAAACTGCTCTTAATTATGAGCAACACATCCACTCGGATTAGATATGTTCGGTATGTTTATTTATACCTTGAGTTCAACAGTTAATTTAGAAAATTCTGTACATTTCATGTCAGACAAAGAACACCAAAGAATTGACATAAATTTTAAACATACAAAAAGAAAAAATCACAAATATATCTACTATACACAACAAAGCATGACATCAATTTTAGAAAAAGTCACAAAAATCAGAGAATGAAAACTTCTTTTCACAGTAATAAACAAAGTCACAAATGAAAGGAGATATCACGACACATCAATTGTTGCACAACACTCGTTTTTTGGGTCGTGTTAGTTATTTGTTATGGATGCTTGTTATTTCTATCCCCTTTCTTGCCGACGCGTTTCGAACTTCGTACATCAGTTACGAGTTCTCTTCAGGGCCTTGTTATTACTATATGCCTGTGTGTAAAAGGAAACGCTATTTAAAATCCAATCTTGGGTCTCATCTCCTAAGATCACTTAGGGTCTACTGCAATTTTTTACAAAAAGCAAGTTACCTGGGCAGTGGCCGGGTTTATCCTATGTCTTGTTCTGGGTCATTGAAATTTCAGTCTACAGGACGTTAAAAAATCAGTTTAGAGTCAAATACCAGTATTAACCCTGCAATCACATCGGCAGATATTACAAGACATACCTTTAAAGTAGTTTTTGGTACGGTGGGGCATCTCCCTATGGCTCGGGGAAGCTTCAATCACCTGGGGGAAGGGGCGAGGAGGGAATCAGTACAAGCAGAGTGAATCTGTACAGAAGCCAGGACAAGTTGATTGTGGGGCTTCCCTTACCTTGTAAGGTGCCCCGTGGGCTTCGGGAGTGTTTCACTTTGCGCCTCAGTGGATCGGTCGGTTTCTCGTAGCTGATCAACCGTGCCGCTTAATGACTCACAACTATTCTCCGGTCACGTAAGCTGTTGGGAAGAGGAGGGGTTGGTTTTACATATTGCTCGCTCTGCAAAGCAGCCCGTCTCAGTTTAGCATATAGTGTCTTCGCTCACCTCTCGCTCAGCGGTTCGCTTTCCAAATGACTCAATGTCGAGGGCGGCGGGGAGACTGCCCCGAGACTAAATGCGGTCACATGACCGTAGGTGTTCTGGGAGTTGTAGTTCTAGTTGCTCGCGTGTATCATCCTCCAATACCCTTTTGTCAAAGTGGGACCATGAGGCCTCATGGAGTCCCATTCAACTTGTGTTTCATAATCTGGACACCTCGGACAGAGTGTTCAATCCGTTTTGAGCGCTATTAAATTTTAAGATCAGATACGCCTCTTTTCTTAACAGGGTCTCCTCTATGTCAATCGGGCCTTTGTTACCTGATGGCGCTACTGTACAAAGTACGGTCCATTTGAAATCCGTTTCACTGTGGTCTAGGTCGAGAAAGTGTTGGACCATGGGGGCACTTAACACCTTCTTTTTAATGCGTGACCTGTGTTGGGTAATGCGACTGTTGACCTGTTGTGTCGTTTTCCCTATGTAGAGTTTCTGGCATGCGCAGGTGATAGCATATATCACATTGCGTGTCCTGCAGTTAGAGAATCCATTGTTTTGGTATTTGACACCCCTATGTTCAAATTCAGACCCTTCGATTGTGGACTCACATGATATACAATTTCCACATCTATGGTGGCCTACTATTGGCTGGAGGCCCCATATCGACATGAGATCGCTTTTGGGCTTGGGGGTCAATACATCGGCCCTAATGACACTTTGGCCAATACTCTTGTTCTTCTTATAGGCGAATATCGGTCGCGGAAACGGACATTCAAGTCCCTCCAGTAGATGCCAATTTTTCAATACCATTTGCCTTACTCTATGTGTGTCTGGCCCGAAGGTTGACACACATACCAGTTTGTCCATCTCTGGCTTTACTGTTCGCTCGAGTAAGCACTCCCTAGGGGTGTGGTGCGCCCTTTTCTTTGAATTACTCAGTAATTTCTTAGGGTACCCTCTGTTCTTCATTTCTTCACAAAACCTGGTTGCATGTCTCTCATACTCGGCCACTTCCGAGCAATTTCTTCGGATCCGAAGAAGTTGCCCGTAGGGCAAGTTGTCCCTCAGGCTTCTTGGGTGTGCACTTCGGTGGTGAAGAATGGTATTGGTGTCTGTCTTTTTTCGAAAAAGGCTAGATCTCAGATGTCCATCCACACATGTTATTTCTAAATCTAGAAACGTCATTCTTTGATTGCTGGACTCCAGTGAGAACTTAATGTCACGGTGTTTTTCATTAATCCACGTGTGGAAGGACATCAACTCTGTGTGGCTCCCCTGCCACAGGAGCCACACGTCGTCGATGTATCTCCACCATTGTTTGATGTGTTTGTCGTATGGGTTGTTAAAGTAGATACATTTATTCTCATACTCCGCCATGTAGAGTATGGCCATCTCCGGCGCATGGGGACAGCCCATGGCCGTACCTTTAACCTGCATGTAGAATCGATCATTGAACCTGAAGTAGTTCTTTTTAAGAGTGATTTCTGCCAGTTTCAAGATAAACGAGGTTGGGACCTGGTGTGGCCTGTCCCTCTTATCAAGATACAGTTCCAACACTTCCAGAGCCTCATCTTGAGGTATCTGGGTGTACAAGGACGTAACATCCATTGTCACCATTAATTCTGTTAGTGGGTTGAATGGTGTGTCCTCAATTTTCACCAAAAAATCAGTGGTGTCTTTCAAGTATGATTTGACTCCACTGATAAACGGCTTCAAAAAGAAGTCAATATACTTCGAGAGTGATTCCAAACAAGATTCACACCCGGAGACGATTGGTCGTCCTGGGGGTTCTTTCGGGTTTTTATGGATTTTGGGCAAAAAATAGAGAATAGGGGTTCTTGGAAATTTCTTTACCAAGAACTCACCTTCTTTCTGGCCCACAAATCCTTCATCCACACCGCTTTTTATTATTTCACAGATTTGGCCCTGAATCGCCCGGACCGGGTCCTCAGGGAGTTGTCTGTACCATTCTGTATTGTTCACCTGTGTTAGTCCTTCTTTCAGATAGTTTTCTTTTGACCAAACCACGACTGCTCCGCCTTTATCCGCGGGTTTAATCACGACCGATGGGTCATTGGTGAGATTTTTAATTGCTAGCCTTTGGCCTTTGGTAATGTTTGGTTTGACATATTTTTTGCTCTTTTCAAGCTTGTTAATTGACGATAGCATAATTTGCTCAAACGCCACGACCTGTTTTGGGATGTTTTGATACGGAATAAAAGTGGATTTATTTCTTAATCCTGTTACTTCAATGTCAGGGGCTGGTGGTTTATTGGCAAAAAATGCTCGTAGGCGGATTTTCCTACAAAAAGCAATGGTCTCCATTTTCAATCGGGTGAAATCAGTTCGCTGACTTGGGACAAATTTTAGACCCAAGTTGAGGACGGATTCCTCTTCCCTGGTTAGTATTTTGGTTGAAAGATTCACTATTGTGGACTGGGTGGGCTCTAGGACTTGTAAAAGTTTCTGCGCGTGCGCATTTCCCATTGGGGTTTGAACCGGGTTTTGGCCTGTTGACCTTTCTCTAAAAAAGGCCCTTTCTTGTTTGGATTGTTGCCTCTGTCCTCGGGTCCAGATGAATTAGAGGAGGACGATGTGTCAGAAAAAGTTTTAAAACGATTCCTGGAGCGTCCCTGAAAGTTGTATAGGGCTCCACGCGACTCTGTCTGAGTATAATAGTCCTCCTTGAGGAATGGGTAGGCCCTCTCTAATGTAAAAGATTTAGAGTCTCTTTCGTATTGGGCAGATTTGGAATTAATCGTGATGTCTCTAAAGGTTTGAATGTCTTTTTCGATTTTCTCAAGTAATGTCTTAGCGTCTGTGATCGCTGGGCTATCCTGAAGACTCTTTGTTAAGACCTCAATTTCTTCCAGTTCCTTTACGCATAGTCGTTGGGCTGTTTCAATGGTGTGGACCATTAGATCCCGGCTACACTTAGTATTTATGCAGCTAAAGCCATTTTTATACTCACTATCCTCCGTAAATATCACAGGGACATTTTTAACCTGAAGCCCCCATGGGATGGTACCACCCCTGAGGTGCTTCAGGAGGAAATGGCCGTGGAGTTCTGTCCGGATATGTTTTTTCTTTAGTCTAATGAGTTTATCCGACTCGTTCTGTTGTTGTGCGGAGTTACTGAGAGTGATGTTGTCAAAGGCAGATGAGGCACATAGGTTTTGGATATGTGCTTCTGAGAAGGACAGTGTATCTTTCTCTGCCATTACAATTTACAATGCCCGTGTTCTACTCTCGCGAGAGTAGAACACGGGCATTGTAAATTGAGCCCTAACTACCTATCATCATAAACGCGGGGGGTCCTTTGGTCCTCCCGAGCTAATGGCAGAGAAAGATACACTGTGCTTCTCAGAAGCACATATCCAAAACCTATGTGCCTCATCTGCCTTTGACAACATCACTCTCAATAACTCCGCACAACAACAGAACGAGTCGGATAAACTCATTAGACTAAAGAAAAAACATATCCGGACAGAACTCCACGGCCATTTCCTCCTGAAGCACCTCAGGGGTGGTACCATCCCATGGGGGCTTCAGGTTAAAAATGTCCCTGTGATATTTACGGAGGATAGTGAGTATAAAAATGGCTTTAGCTGCATAAATACTAAGTGTAGCCGGGATCTAATGGTCCACACCATTGAAACAGCCCAACGACTATGCGTAAAGGAACTGGAAGAAATTGAGGTCTTAACAAAGAGTCTTCAGGATAGCCCAGCGATCACAGACGCTAAGACATTACTTGAGAAAATCGAAAAAGACATTCAAACCTTTAGAGACATCACGATTAATTCCAAATCTGCCCAATACGAAAGAGACTCTAAATCTCTTACATTAGAGATGGCCTACCCATTCCTCAAGGAGGACTATTATACTCAGACAGAGTCGCGTGGAGCCCTATACAACTTTCAGGGACGCTCCAGGAATCGTTTTAAAACTTTTTCTGACACATCGTCCTCCTCTAATTCATCTGGACCCGAGGACAGAGGCAACAATCCAAACAAGAAAGGGCCTTTTTTAGAGAAAGGTCAACAGGCCAAAACCCGGTTCAAACCCCAATGGGAAATGCGCACGCGCAGAAACTTTTACAAGTCCTAGAGCCCACCCAGTCCACAATAGTGAATCTTTCAACCAAAATACTAACCAGGGAAGAGGAATCCGTCCTCAACTTGGGTCTAAAATTTGTCCCAAGTCAGCGAACTGATTTCACCCGATTGAAAATGGAGACCATTGCTTTTTGTAGGAAAATCCGCCTACGAGCATTTTTTGCCAATAAACCACCAGCCCCTGACATTGAAGTAACAGGATTAAGAAATAAATCCACTTTTATTCCGTATCAAAACATCCCAAAACAGATCGTGGCGTTTGAGCAAATTATGCTATCGTCAATTAACAAGCTTGAAAAGAGCAAAAAATATGTCAAACCAAACATTACCAAAGGCCAAAGGCTAGCAATTAAAAATCTCACCAATGACCCATCGGTCGTGATTAAACCCGCGGATAAAGGCGGAGCAGTCGTGGTTTGGTCAAAAGAAAACTATCTGAAAGAAGGACTAACACAGGTGAACAATACAGAATGGTACAGACAACTCCCTGAGGACCCGGTCCGGGCGATTCAGGGCCAAATCTGTGAAATAATAAAAAGCGGTGTGGATGAAGGATTTGTGGGCCAGAAAGAAGGTGAGTTCTTGGTAAAGAAATTTCCAAGAACCCCTATTCTCTATTTTTTGCCCAAAATCCATAAAAACCCGAAAGAACCCCCAGGACGACCAATCGTCTCCGGGTGTGAATCTTGTTTGGAATCACTCTCGAAGCATATTGACTTCTTTTTGAAGCCGTTTATCAGTGGAGTCAAATCATACTTGAAAGACACCACTGATTTTTTGGTGAAAATTGAGGACACACCATTCAACCCACTAACAGAATTAATGGTGACAATGGACGTTACGTCCTTGTACACCCAGATACCTCAAGATGAGGCTCTGGAAGTGTTGGAACTGTATCTTGATAAGAGGGACAGGCCACACCAGGTCCCAACCTCGTTTATCTTGAAACTGGCAGAAATCACTCTTAAAAAGAACTACTTCAGGTTCAATGATCGATTCTACATGCAGGTTAAAGGTACGGCCATGGGCTGTCCCTATGCGCCGGAGATGGCCATACTCTACATGGCGGAGTATGAGAATAAATTTATCTACTTTAACAACCCATACGACAAACACATCAAACAATGGTGGAGATACATCGACGACGTGTGGCTCCTGTGGCAGGGGAGCCACACAGAGTTGATGTCCTTCCACACGTGGATTAATGAAAAACACCGTGACATTAAGTTCTCACTGGAGTCCAGCAATCAAAGAATGACGTTTCTAGATTTAGAAATAACATGTGTGGATGGACATCTGAGATCTAGCCTTTTTCGAAAAAAGACAGACACCAATACCATTCTTCACCACCGAAGTGCACACCCAAGAAGCCTGAGGGACAACTTGCCCTACGGGCAACTTCTTCGGATCCGAAGAAATTGCTCGGAAGTGGCCGAGTATGAGAGACATGCAACCAGGTTTTGTGAAGAAATGAAGAACAGAGGGTACCCTAAGAAATTACTGAGTAATTCAAAGAAAAGGGCGCGCCACACCCCTAGGGAGTGCTTACTCGAGCGAACAGTAAAGCCAGAGATGGACAAACTGGTATGTGTGTCAACCTTCGGGCCAGACACACATAGAGTAAGGCAAATGGTATTGAAAAATTGGCATCTACTGGAGGGACTTGAATGTCCGTTTCCGCGACCGATATTCGCCTATAAGAAGAACAAGAGTATTGGCCAAAGTGTCATTAGGGCCGATGTATTGACCCCCAAGCCCAAAAGCGATCTCATGTCGATATGGGTCCTCCAGCCAATAGTAGGCCACCATAGATGTGGAAATTGTATATCATGTGAGTCCACAATCGAAGGGTCTGAATTTGAACATAGGGGTGTCAAATACCAAAACAATGGATTCTCTAACTGCAGGACACGCAATGTGATATATGCTATCACCTGCGCATGCCAGAAACTCTACATAGGGAAAACGACACAACAGGTCAACAGTCGCATTACCAAACACAGGTCACGCATTAAAAAGAAGGTGTTAAGTGCCCCCATGGTCCAACACTTTCTCGACCTAGACCACAGTGAAACGGATTTCAAATGGACCGTACTTTGTACAGTAGCGCCATCAGGTAACAAAGGCCCGATTGACATAGAGGAGACCCTGTTAAGAAAAGAGGCGTATCTGATCTTAAAATTTAATAGCGCTCAAAACGGATTGAACACTCTGTCCGAGGTGTCCAGATTATGAAACACAAGTTGAATGGGACTCCATGAGGCCTCATGGTCCCACTTTGACGAAAGGGTATTGGAGGATGATACACGCGAGCAACTAGAACTACAACTCCCAGAACACCTACGGTCATGTGACCGCATTTAGTCTCGGGGCAGTCTCCCTGCCGCCCTCGACATTGAGTCATTTGGAAAGCGAACCGCTGAGCGAGAGGTGAGCGAAGACACTATATGCTAAACTGAGACGGGCTGCTTTGCAGAGCGAGCAATATGTAAAACCAACCCCTCCTCTTCCCAACAGCTTACGTGACCGGAGAATAGTTGTGAGTCATTACGCGGCACGGTTGATCAGCTACGAGAAACCGACCGATCCACTGAGGCGCAAAGTGAAATACTCCCGAAGCCCACGGGGCACCTTACAAGGTAAGGGAAGCCCCACAATCAACTTGTCCTGGCTTCTGTACAGATTCACTCTGCTTGTACTGATTCCCTCCTCGCCCCTTCCCCCAGGTGATTGAAGCTTCCCCGAGCCATAGGGAGATGCCCCACCGTACCAAAAACTACTTTAAAGGTATGTCTTGTAATATCTGCCGATGTGATTGCAGGGTTAATACTGGTATTTGACTCTAAACTGATTTTTTAACGTCCTGTAGACTGAAATTTCAATGACCCAGAACAAGACATAGGATAAACCCGGCCACTGCCCAGGTAACTTGCTTTTTGTAAAAAATTGCAGTAGACCCTAAGTGATCTTAGGAGATGAGACCCAAGATTGGATTTTAAATAGCGTTTCCTTTTACACACAGGCATATAGTAATAACAAGGCCCTGAAGAGAACTCGTAACTGATGTACGAAGTTCGAAACGCGTCGGCAAGAAAGGGGATAGAAATAACAAGCATCCATAACAAATAACTAACACGACCCAAAAAACGAGTGTTGTGCAACAATTGATGTGTCGTGATATCTCCTTTCATTTGTGACTTTGTTTATTACTGTGAAAAGAAGTTTTCATTCTCTGATTTTTGTGACTTTTTCTAAAATTGATGTCATGCTTTGTTGTGTATAGTAGATATATTTGTGATTTTTTCTTTTTGTATGTTTAAAATTTATGTCAATTCTTTGGTGTTCTTTGTCTGACATGAAATGTACAGAATTTTCTAAATTAACTGTTGAACTCAAGGTATAAATAAACATACCGAACATATCTAATCCGAGTGGATGTGTTGCTCATAATTAAGAGCAGTTTTGAAAAACAAGTGGGGGGCACTTTTTCTTTTCAAATACTTTAATCAAGGTCCAGCCTCTCCACTTTCTAAGGACCTAACTCCTTCACTTTAACGAGATTTGAATGTGAGCATTTTTTATCTCTTGTTGTTATCTTTTAAACCTTTTGTACTGCTGCCTTGCTTTTTTAAGTATTGTATGTATTGTGGAACTTAATTAATTCGGACTGACAAATAAATACCCCAAAAAAAGATATGAAGGCACAATTTCTATTTTCGGGGGGGATGCTATGTATCCGTCAAACTAAGGTCAGTCATAACATCGGTTAGGATTGCATGATTTCTAGGGTTTGGTTTGTCGTAGCCCCTCTACGTTCTATCTGATAGGGATCCAAAACAAGATTCCAGTCAACTCCCACCACTAGTCATAGATGTCTGAATTCTACAGAACATTGTGACAGAGAGGTGAGAAAATAATCTCTATCCGTATTAGGCATGTATACTAAGCCCGAAAGCAGCATTTAACCCATAGTGCTGATCTAGGCGCCCTCCATCATCTTCCCACGTTTTGTGAATTGCAACAACTTCTTACGTAGAATAGCCACACCTCATTTCTTTGAGGTATTTCATCTGGCCCTGTGTCTTACCCAGAGCATCCGTCCCAGTCAACGTAACTGGCACTAATGACTCTCCGTACCCAATTGCTTTATAACTTGTCTGACTCCACCTGTCAAAGGAGGGTTTCCTGTTGCACGGCAATGTTAGGAAATTTTGTGGCAATGTAGGCAACTACCTTTTTTCTCCTAATGAAATGGACCAGTCGCAAGTGTTTGGGGTGAGTGCGGACCATCACGTTGCAGCTGGCCTGATGGCGACCAGTGGTGAGGACTTTTGGGGTAATAAAGGAGGTATACAACAGTATACAGCAGTGATCTGAAGGGGAGGTAAATGAGTACACCTAGGTCAGGAGTTACAGTATGCAAGCTAACAATCCTGTCTGGGGCCAGGATAGAACATCATTGAAGGGTGTATTGCTCATTGAACATTGTGTACATGCAGAGGAAAACCCTGTCCCTGGGTAGCATGGGTGACCATCAAGAACAGCAAGTAATTCAAAAAAATGGAAAGTAAATCAAACAAAGTGCAGCATCATAATAAACATTCAAGGAACTCTGCGGGTTGTTACCCACCCAACAGGTACCTCATGTTACCTGCTTATATCTCCTTCGAACAGAGAAGTGTTCTCCCTATCTTTACTCCACCCCAATGCCTACCAACTATCAGGATAGAGAAAAGCAGTGGGCATCGGCATCCCCTCCAGGCAATGTATGTTCCCGTGTATCTGTGGCTAAGAGAAATCAGCCTGTCAAAATGGTACCAGCTCTGTGTATGGCCACAATATCATCTCGCACCCAGAAGTCAAGACCACTTGGCGCGCTGACTCTCACAGTACAGCAGTGTTACGTTCATGGATGGATTTTACACACTGTGCATCAGTGCATGTTCTAGCTGAGCTGGGCACCCGTTCTTTCCCCAGTCTAGTGTGACCGCAGGCCCCTCAAATCTTTACAGTGGACCGGGATGTAGCTCTGCCTCTATCCGGGTATTTATGACAGTTTCAGTAATGCCTATCATTCCACTTCCTCAACACAGTCTCCAGTTACTTCGGTTGTGACTCATGGTCCTCCATGCTACCCACTAGGACCAGTGAGTTAGCAGTCTCAGGTGGTGGTTCGGCAACCTGGGCAGCTGTGGTTTTTTACTTGTTCATTTCAGTAGTGTCCCGCATAGCCAGAAACTGTTGAGGTTCTTCAAGTTGGGTACATTCTCTGTGCTTGCCATTAATAATGAGCAGCATCATAGCATACTGTCCAATTTCCGAATGAGCAGTTGCAAACCCAGGAATTTCTTCCTCTGGCTATTGTGTCATGAGAGAAGTCTGCAACTATGCATATCCTGGAATCTTACTGAAGGGGGTGATTGTTCTCTTTAGCAGCCAAGATAAGCTGTCTGGCCAGTTAGTGGGGAAGAAAGCAAACTATTATGAATAAAGGCGAGAATACCAGACCCCTCGGGTACTCCCATGAAACAGATATTATTTCTCAGTCTGCGGTCTTTCACATCAATCAGCTCCCTATGCAACAACCAAGGCTCCCAACCTAAGTCAAGCTTAAGATCTAGTGCTGCCATGTGATCCTCCACTGCCATCATCTTCTAATCAGTCAAAGACAGTTGCGTTGGGAACATGCCCACATTTGCTCTCATAGAATTAAGTTCACTGGCCCTAGATTTAGTATCTTCTAAAACCGACTGCATTGTACTTTTGAAAGAAGTGAATTCCCTCATCATGGTTTCCAGATTGATATCAGCCATTCCTTTGTGGCGTGAGATCGATGTACCAGCCATGGCTTCCCAGAAGAAGCGCTGTTGAGTTGCCTTGCCTCTGGGCTTTCGTGGTCAGGTGGCAACAGATGCCATGGGTGAAAGCAAGGTAGAAGAGACTCTATGAGGTGTCCTGACGTGGCTTGTAGGAACTCATCCACTCAGAGCAGAGAAAACTGTATTTCGTGATGCAGGGGAACACTCAGGGCAGCAGCCAGACCAGCTAATTCTGTAAATATTGAGCAGGGTGGTCAAGGTGTGTGTGTGTGCAATCACAACTGGTAGGAGCCCTAGTGTGTCCAGGAGTGGTGGAAAGAGCATCAAGTATCTCCTCAGAGTCAGGATTTTGAGATCAGCTATGGAAGTTTGTCTGGGCTGAGAGACATTGCTAGCAGTGTTGCCCTGCTGCCCTTGGTCATATGCCATCCCTCTGCTTAGCTGTTGGCACTGACCCTTCAGCACCAACCCCTCTCTTGATTGCCCTTACGTTCATCCAGGAGAGGAGATGATGATCAGTGGTACCTCTTATCTGGGACTAGGCTTCCCCAATTTGAGCATGGGGTACCATAAGCCCGCTACATAGGGCATTGCCTCTATGCGGCAGTGGTGCACCAACTGCTGGCTTGTGACTCTTGTGTTCAGCATCAGTCCATGTGGGTAAGGAGGCACAGGGGATCTTAGGCCCCACGCCTCTGTGCACAGTCAGTCCAGTTCAATATCATTTCCCAATCGACACTTGGACTCAGGGTGGGATGATGGAGCATGAAGGCAGGTCAATGGGCTGTAGCGTGAAACAGGACCACTGGAACCACTGTGCTGCTCGTCTTCTATCACACTTCCCTTTGGGGTCACCCAAAGCCACAGTCTTAGCATGCTAATCTGTGGCTCAGTGTAAGATATGAAACTTAAGTAAACTGAATAAGTATAGTTTATTGATAAAACACAGGAGCAAGGTAGGACTCAGACTACACAGGAATTACCTCCCAGTAACTGTCCTTCTAGTTCTGTACAAGATTCCAAACAACAATAGAATGGAGATTAAAAGAAAACATTCCACAACACAGCAAGAAACTCATTTAAAGCAAAATGACACATCTTCCCTTGTAATACAACAAATATAAAACAAAATAAAATTAACACACAAAATTGTCTAACCATTTAGGACATTACTATTTACAACGTTCCTA
Source organism: Lissotriton vulgaris (assembly GCF_964263255.1). Classification (NCBI taxonomy): domain Eukaryota; kingdom Metazoa; phylum Chordata; class Amphibia; order Caudata; family Salamandridae; genus Lissotriton; species Lissotriton vulgaris. The sequence continues at coordinate 508,456,995 of NC_141694.1, forward strand.
TTTACAAAATCAGAATTTGACAAAGTATCATTACTAGCAGTAGAATCATCGCAAATAGGATCATAAAAAACTTCACTGTCAGAAACGCCAGATCCAAAAGTAGTATCTCTAGAAGGTTGGACCCCCTCAGAAACTTCAGACGATGAACCAGCACACTCAGAAGGTTGGACCACCTCAGAGACACCACCAGATGAACCGGTACATTCTGAAACAATAATGCCACCATGATCCAAAGTCTACATTTCTGAAACAGTAGTCATAACATCAGCTATTGGAAAGTACAATGAATTTGTGTATGCCATGGAAATCATGCCACCAGTGTTGGAAAGTGGGTTATTGATAGGGGAAAATATGCACATACCACTAGCAATAAGGTCACCAATATTGTATAGGGTCCTGTAAAGTTCTTAGTAAAGTGGCCCCTCGCTCCACCATTGGTAGCTGACAATGAGCAGTCAGGCCTAACTTAGGAGCCCGGAGTATAAAGCATACAAAACATCAATACATTAAATAAGCAAGACACAACACTTAATACAAATCCCACACCAAGTCATAAAAATAGGCAACTTTTTATGAACAAATAGACTCCAAAATGACAAAAATCCAATGTAGGGAACCAGAGATTAGAATTTTTAAAGATTAACCAATTTATAGTGCATACAAACATGTTGCACCAGTCTGGGACATCTATTCACACTTGACCAGGACAATGTCAAAGTTTGAGGCTGACTACGATGGAGCCCAGGTCGGATACACTAAGCGGGAGGCCCACCAAAATGTTACCTTCACACTTAGAAACTTTTATGCAACTTTTTCTTGAAATGTCGCTCGACCCTCCACAGTAGTTCACCAGCTTGACTATCTGCTAGGCTCCACTAAAATCCTAGAAATCTGGAGCTCCGGAGCTTTCAGTGGAATGAACCTGAAATCGTGGCCAGGTTGCGGTTGAAGGTAGACACCTTGACTCTCGACATTGGGTTGGTCACGTCATGGAGCTTTTTCACGCAAGTTCTCTGAAGTTCTCCAAACTTCAGGAGGTGCTTTCTGAGGTATCCCTACAGGTTCAAAGTGTCCAAAACAACAATACAAAGGTCTGTAATCTCCTAGATAGTCTCTGGGATGTCTGGACTACAATTCCCAAAATGCACCTGGCCAAATTATTAACAGTCCGCTGGACGCACCCCAGGATGGGGACTCTTTGTGGAGATGATGCAAGTGGACTCCTTAATACTTCTTGAAGCAAGGCACAGTCCCAAGGGCTGTAGTACCAAATTGTGCACCAGGCACAGTCATTCAAGGTGTAGGCCTTTGGGCACCAAATCCAGATTCCAGCAGGGCAGTCCTCTTTCTCCTTGTAGTTTCAGGCAGCAGATCTGAGAGACTATGCAGCTCTCACATATTTATTCAGTGTTCTGGGGTGACAAGCATGGGGTACCTGTGCCCAATGAGATGCTGGATGCTACCCAAAAGCATGACAACTTCCTCTAAATTGTGGCATCTTCTTGTCCCACAAAGCACTGCACTTCCAAATTCCACCAGGGATGATACCTCCCCAGAGGACTAAGAGCTAGCTAAACCAACCCACACTTCTGTCTCATTTCCATTAGTTCTTCTCCCCTGACCTCTCCAAATTCTTATTCTAAGCCTGTCATCTGGCTCGGGCACAGGATGTGGGAGTAGGTATGCCTGGCATTCATTACCTGATATGCTCTGTCTTTGAGCTCAGTTTGATTTACCCGGCCCCCTCTCATAATTGTCAGCTTCAGAGCGTTCTCCATCAGTTAATCTCTGCTCCGCCCAGGGCACTTATCACTTAATTAAACCAGCCTTGCTAAGCCATGTTTTCGACTTCATCAATACCAATCTTTTAACTCATTGAATGCTATTTTCTCCTTTCCTAGCAATAGTTATATCTAAATAAAATAGTGTAATGATAACCTATAGAGATAAGTCTCTGCAAGGGGAAAAAATTAAATGGGCAGTTTTTTCCTCACCAGGACATTTCCAACGTCTTTTATAAGGTGCCTGCTTATAGTAATATGGCCCCTCACCCCTGACACATTTACGGAAGACCTTGGGTTTCTATAATAGTTACAAATAAGGTAGATTATCACTTTTAAAGTGCCCATACCACCAAAGTCAATTTTGCACACAATTATTTTTAAAAACAGTCCGCAAAACCAGGCTGTCTTTAAAATGACAGCAGGCACTTAGCAGTGCACACATGTGAGTGCAGGAAATCTGCTGGGCCTCTAAACCTCTATGCCCTATTATATACTAGAGACGTATAGGTAGATTACATCCCTAGCCCTTTTATTTACGAAGGGACGTATAGGGTTTGCGATTGCCAATTGTAAGTGTACCCTATTACATGTACCTTTTTAAACATAGCACTGGTACTGGGCCTGGTTAGCAAAGCCCAGGGTACTGTCAGAGTCAGTTACCACCAGTATAATTCAGAAAAAAAGGGGGCTAAACAGTGCAAAAGGATGACTTGCTAAAAATCAGGTAAAATCCCAGGCTTCCACTCGAACTTTATAAAAGGAGAGACCTGGTCATCCCCCACCCGAGTTCCATGTTTGAGGACTCAAAATGTTAACTTGAGGTTGACCTAAGCACTGCAATGATTGTTTTGGTGCCCAAACTGGAGCAACAACTATATGGTGTTGCTATTCTCCTCAATTTCTCCCATCAACATAGAGGCCAAAATAATTGATACAGCATTAGCTACAAGGATACAGAAAGTAGTAAAACCCATAGTTTATACGAGATAGAATGGCTTCAGATCTGGTTGATTTTCGACATGCATCTGATGTTAGTGTGAGCGCTTGAGTTGTCAGATCCATGAGCCCTAATTCTGGTTGATTAAGGAGGTGCATTTCATTTTCATATGCTGCATAAACCTACGCTGTGTTCTCGATAAAATTAACTTTGGCCCCCAATTTCTAAATAATGTGTGAAAATCCTATAACAAGGGCGCATGTTTAAAGGGCTTTCTCTGAGCTTTTCGTTATTGAGTGAGACATTAGGAGCGAGTCTCTTGCAATGTGGGTAAAATGTGGCAGGTACTTTCAGGGGATTTATTGGAATGGAGACATTGATTATCATGGCTCACTCACGATTCATGATATGCTTCTCTTTGTGAAGTGTCCCAAGTGGCAGTTAGCCTGTGATGGGCATGCTTGTTATTTTTGGTAAAGCCTTCCGGCCAAGGTTAAACTGGGCTCTATCTATTATTTTCCCAACATATGCTGGTGACTGTGGAGAACTGGAAAATTGGCCTGTGTGTAGTAAAGGAAAGCATTAGAGGCCAGATGTGCTAAGAGACAGGTAACCAGGTAACAAGTGTTTGCAAATTGCATCCATTTTCAATAGCAGCCTATCAATAATAGATTACATTGCAAAACATCCAGTCACAGATGGTCACAAAATGACCTTCATAATGAAAATTAATTAGACATGTCACTATTTGCGATCCCCCGTGATTAGCTCGCAACAAATCAATGTCGGTATTCAAATAACAGCAGACCGTGATCACTGTTTTTAAAATTCCCAAACTGGCAACTCCTTAAGTGAACTGGAGCTACTTTAAAAAAAATCCTCTTTGCCAAAACTGTAGATGGAGCAGGCATTGGTCTTCTGGACCACTGCCTGTTTGGCCCAAGGTCAGCTGACATCTTTCACAAAGGGGAAGTTGTCCAAGGGAACACTTTCCCTTTTGCTAATCACTTAGCATCTCTTTTGAAAGAAGTTTTGAGAAGGGATCAATGGTTTGCAACCACAACTGCAGTCACAAGCCACTGATATTTGCTATACAAAAACACCATTAGGAGGTAGCACCCCTTCCACATTCTTTCCTAATTGTGATTCTGTATTTATCGTTCAGCCCATTTTGCAATTCGGAAAGGATTTTATGACTACCAAAATGGATTTGCTGTAGACTTAAAAGCCACTTTGTCGTAGTATACCATGTGAGTTTTTTAATTGCAGAGTTTGCGGGCATAAAATGGCTTTGTACAGCTGGCCCAAAGTAACCTACTATGTGGGTTACTAATGACAAGCAGCAGAACTGGATTTGAACATCATTCCTTTTTTGACCCCCTTGTGGAGACATCTTGAGATATGGGGAACCCTTGCAACTTCCATCTTCAGCAAAATTGTTGCTTTAAAATGGCAGCAGTTCTAAAGTTGCTCTACACACTCCATAATGACCGGTACAAGATTGTGCCAAAGATCTTTATTAAGATAAAATATTAGGTATGTTCCTTTTTGTGGTACGGTGGAGTTCTCTGACAATGATGGAATGGAGTTTAGCTATCAACAGAATCTCACTATTGTATGTACATATCTACCATGCCATGGTGTCCCTAGAAATATAATTGAAATTTAGGCCAATGGTGGAGGCACTTTCAGATTTCTTTTGGGTCTGTATATCCCAGTTATCAGTCTAGTGGCAAGGAAACCAATAGTTGTATTCTCTAGAGTTCTCGGTCTGTAGCATTGTTTGTCTATCGGCCCTATTTTGATCCTGTTAATTCACATGTACCTTGTTTTCTATCGTGCTATAAATGCCTATAAAGTTATTGATAAAAAAGAGAGTGAGACAAAGCTGAGGATGGTGGCAACAATTGGATAGATGGCTCATCTTAAGGGGATTTTCATATGCAAAGCTTTCAGGTGCAAAGTGTTAGATGTACAGGGGTAAACTCTAACAAGACAAAGTCAGCCTCATGGAGCTCGTCTTGGCTAGATCTTCTGGCCTTGCGCTGACGAAGATTTTCTACCGCAAGACATTGTTTAAGTCTGGATACAAAGTGTTTGGCTGAAATATACCATCAAATTCATCGCGCTACAGTTGATAATGAGGAAGCCATGAAGGATGCCTATGTTCCTGTCAAGTACAGCTCATCAAGTTGCACATTTTTAATGATTTTTAATAGAATAGTTTTTGCTGTTATAATGCCTTCATTTAGTTTTCTAAAAGGTTACATCATTTTCAACATTATCTTTTTTTAGCTATAATGATTGAAAACATGTTATTTCTGTATTTCTTAGCAGAAGTTTGACTTTGGTGCTGTTGCATGGCCACATAATTTTTCTGAAGAAAGCCTTCCTCCTTAAGCCAAACTACCAAAATCAAGTCTGGGAATGCTTACAAAATTCTTGCTACCTTTTAGATGCACAATTGTTAGGACTTTTTTAAAGCTCCGTCACAGCTTCTATCTAACTGTGGACTATCTTCCTATTGCTTAATAATGAGATTTAGTGCATGTATGTGATTTGATGTTTATTGTGGCTCTTGCACCAATAGGGCCCCGCACTGTGCTAAGGAGAGACAATAGTAGCATGGTTTGGTATGTACTAGGCGTGACTAAGTAAAGACCAATATTCACACTTTTACAAAACTTAAAAGGGGTTACTTTGAAGACATAAAAAACTTTACGTGTGTAACAAAAGTTGTGTGGTCTGTACCTTGAAGAGATAGCAGACAGACTTTGTCCAATAGAAGATGCGGGCAAGCATATGTCTAGTTAATGCATCTCAAAGCAGACATATAGTAGTGTACAAAACAAACTTGATGATGAAAGTAGGGGAACAATTATAAAAGGCTCTGAGAACAATATACAGGCCTTTGGACCCTGAGGCGTGATAACTGTAGGTCACGAAAGATATGCCTACATGTTAGTAAAATGTTTAAGGTTAAATTTTGTACACTTTGAAGCTGAGATTTTTCCAGAAGATAAATATAGATAGCATTGCTCTAGTCAATGCTAAATGAAATTAGAGCATTGTTGATGGTGACTGTTAGAACTGGGGGTCTCTAGTTGGCATTGGTATACACCTTTGCCCAAATAGGGACCCTTGCTTCTAAGTCAGGTTAAGGGGATTACACTCCTAGATAACCCCTGCTCACCCCCTTGATAGCTTGGCACGAGCAGACAGGCTTATCCCAGAGGCAGTGTGTTAAGCATTTGTGAATATACACAGTCATACAGTGAAAACACTACAGATGGACATCACACAGGTTTTATAAAAATAAGTATTTTTTATATAGACTTAACACAAGACCACAAATGACAAAAATCCATAATACTGTACTTAAGATTAACTTAAATATGGTAGAAGTTACTTAGTTCAAGTTGGTGATGAATGCGACACAGTTCTCACAAAAGTACCTGGATGCGTAACGCAAAACAAACAAAAGGCTTGCAGAGTGGGAGATGCGTCAGTTCCGTGCTCCGGGGGAGATGATGCGTCGCGCCTCAATGCTTGCGTAGAGTAGGGGATGCATTGTGATCCTTACCGGTGGGGGTGATGCATAGGCTCTCGCTCTGCGAGCCTTTTGTTTGTTCTGCGTTATGCATCCAGGTACTTTTGTGAGAACTGTGAGAACGGGACCACATACTTTTTTTGGTAGAATTATTTTCCTTGGGCTGTTATTTTTTCCTGAAAACTCCCAATTCTTACTACCATGAGTAGATCAGCATCTGTTGCATCTATGGATCGTGATTTTGAGAAAGAGAGGTTGGAAAACTACACTTTGAAGCAGCTCAAGCATCTCTGCAAGAAATTGAAAGTTGCTACACCAGGCATTTCTAAAAAGGATGACTACCAAAAGGCGCTGAGGACCTGGGTAGATGAAAGAAATGCCCCTGATCTTCTGGTGGAGCCAACTGGGGATGTAGATAGGCAACTGGATAGGCCAGTGTTTCCAGCCAGGGGAGGGGTACCGTCCCCACCTAGCAGTAGTATCTTTTACAAAGACCTGTCCCCCAGAGAGTTGGAAGACAGGGAGGGAAATAGGGCACAAAAGCTGGAGATGGCTAAGCTTAAGATGGAGGGTCAGAGGGAAGCCGAGAATAACAGATTGTCCTTGGAGAGAGAGAGAATGAGAACGGAACATGAGAGCATGTTGAGGTAGGTAGAGATCAAGGCAAAGGGCTTAGAGATCAATCCCTCTGGTGGCAGCACACCATCGGTGCCTTCAGAAGGCAGGGTATATATCCCCAAGGATGTCATCAAAAATTTCCATAAGCATGAAGATATTAGGCAGGGGTATGCAGCCTATGAAATAGCAATGTTGGCCCCCCTGAGAAGGATTGGGGAGCGGGGTTCTGGGGCAGCTGTGTGAGGGAGGGAAGGGATACTTTGTTAGATCTACCCAGTGAGAATAGGATGTCTTATGCCCACATTAAGGAAGCCCTGATGACAAGGTATGGTTTGAGCCCAGAACTCTATAGACAGAGGTTCAGAAATTGTAAGAAGCTGGAGGGAACCACTTGGGTAGAATATGTATCTTTCTTTTGCAGAGCTATGGATGGTTGGGTGAAGGGTAGCAAAGTGGATACTTTTGAAGCGCTCTTTGATTTGATTGCAAGGGAGCACTTGTCTGCTAATTGTTTTCCAGAGCTACGCCAGCACCTTATTGATAACAAGTTGACTAACCCTAGGAAGCTTGCTGAGGAGGTGGACTGCTGGGTCAGTACCAGGGTCCACAAGGGTCATGTGGGAGACTCTGCCAAAGGTGAGCAGGGTCCCCGGCAGAAGAGTGGGGGGACAAGGGTAAACAGAAGGAGTTCCAGAAAGGGCCCAAAAGTAATTCCCAAGGGAATCAAGTGAAGGAGTCAGAACCCGACAGGTAAACCTGTTCATAGGGGGCTGGCTACCTGCTTTCAGTGTCAGCATGTGGGACACTGTTGGTATGATCCCCAGTGTCCCAAAAAGGGTCGGTATGTGCCACCCCGTGTACCACCACATCAGATGGCCAGTATAGCCCTGGGTGGAGAGGAGATGGGTACCCAAGATGTGTGGGGTCCCGCAGAAATGTCCTTTGTCTAATTAGGACTCAGCTGACTGATAACACGAAAAAGTACAGGCAGTGTGTGACCATCAATGGCCATAAAGTGGAGGCTCTTAGAGACACCAGAACCAGTGCCAGTGTGACAGCTGTCAAGTGTCACTTGGTGTCTGAAGAGCAGGTGGTCCCCAATACATTCTTCCCAGTTATTGCTGCTGACAACACAGAGAGCCATTGCAAGGTGACTCAGGTTCCCTTTGAGTCGGGGGGGGGTCTCTGGTGCTCTTCAAGTAGCTGTGAGGCCAGCCATGCCTGTTGATTGTTTGTTAGGCAATGATTTGGAAAGCTTCCCTTGGGCTAAGGTGGAGAAGAAGGCTCATTTAGAGATGTTGGGTCTGCCTGAGTGGGCTTGTGTGACCACTCGGTCTATGGCAGAGAAGGGTGTTCAAGAGATCCTGGAGCCTGAAAGTATGGCCCAGGAACTTGCCTTAAAGAGAAGAGGTAGGGGGCGTGGGAAACCAGACTGCATTGTTCCCACGGTCCAGGAGGAGGCAGACCTTGAAGAGGATGCCCTGGAACCTACAGGGGAGCAAGTTTCTGAACTGGGGAACCTACCTGAGCTGACCCATTGGCAGCAAGAATGGGCCCTCTAGGAAGGAATTTTGTGCAGAGCAGAAGAAGTGCCCTTTTCTTGAGGGTTTGCGGCAACAGGCCACAAATCAGGCAGCAGGTGATCACTTTGGATCACATTGGATCTACTGGGAGAACGACCTACTGTATAGCGAGCCTAGGGTTTCTGAGCCTGGGTCAGCCCGTGTGCTGGTGGTAACCCAGCGCTTCAGAGCCTTCCTACTGGGGTTGGCTCATGACGTACCTTTAGCTGGACATCTGGGGCAGAACAAGACCTTTAAGCGGCTTGTCACCCACTTTTATTGGCTCCAGATGCGGAAGAGTTCAGATACTCATTGTAGGACTAGTCAAACTTGCCAGGCAAGTGAGAAAAGTGGAAGGAAGCACAAGGCTCCTCTCCAATTTTTCCCTGTAGTCAGTACCCCCTTTGAGCGGGTGGTCATTGACATTGTGAGGCCACTGGACCCCAAGACAGCCATGGGCAACAGGTTTATCCTGGTCTTGGTGGACCATGCTACCCAGTACCCGGAAGCCATCCTGCTCAGCAACGGCCCCCATGGTGGGACTTGCACTGATGGGGATATTCTCTCGTGTGAGGTTCCCCAGAGAGGTGGTGTCTGGCCGAGGTATAAAATTCATTTCTAATTATATGAAGTCTCTGTGGAAGGAGTGTGGTGTTACCTATAAGTTCACCACTCCTTACCAGCCACAAGGAAATGGGCTGGTTGAGAGATTCAACCCGACCCTTAAAGGCATGATTATGGGTCTTGAGGAACCTATGAGGCATAAGTGGGAGGTCCTCTAGCCATGCCTTCTTTTTGCTTACCGTGAGGTGCCACAAAAGTCCCTAGGGTTCCGTCCCTTTTAACTGTTGTATGGACACCCGGTAAGAGGACCTTTGAGTCTGGTCAAGGAAGGCTGGGAGCAATCTCCCAGGAAACCTCCCCAGGATGTATACAGTTACATGCTGGCCTTCAGGAACCAGACTCGGTGATTCAGAGAGATCGCTCAGGTGAATGTGGAAGCCAGCCAGGAAGAGATGAAGCGGTGGTCCGATCAGAATGCCACTCTGATTGAGGTTCAGCCTGGACAGAAAGTTTGGGTCATGGCCCCTGTAGAGCCTTGTGGCTTCAGGACAGGTGGACCGGTCCATTTGAGGTGGTGGAGCACAAGAGTGATGTCACCTACCTGGTGAACTTGCGGTCTCCAAGGATCCCTTTGTGGGTCCTACATGTTAACCGCCTGAAGACCCACACAGAAAGGTCCGAAGTGGGCATGCTCCTGGTGATGGGTGATGGAATGGAGGAGGAGACCGAGCCTCTTCCTGACCTCCTCTGCAACAGAGCAAGATGGGTCGGTGGATGGTGTCAGCCTCTCTGCCACACTGACCCCTGAACAGCAGCAAGATTGTCGCCAACTGTTAGGACAATTCCCTGATTTGTTTTCCTTGGTTCCTGGTGTCACTGAGTGGTGCGGTTTTGATGTGGACACTGGGGACAGTCCTCTTGCGAAGCACAAGGCTTACAGAGTGACTGACAGGGTCAGAGCTTACATCAAGGAGGAAGTCTCCAAGATGTTTGCTTTAGGCGTGATTGAGTTCTCAAAGAGTCCTTGGGCCAGTCCAGTGGTTTTCGTCCCAAAGGCTGCCGCGTCTGGTGCCACACCTGAACTCCAGTTCTGTGTGGACTACCGAGGACTCAATTCGGTCACCAGGACTGACGCACAGCCCATCCCCAGAGCTTATAAGCTAATTGATCGGTTAGGGGCTGCACGGTACTTCAGCACATTTGATTTGACGTCTGGGTACTGGCAGAGCACCTTGCCTTGACTGATGTGGCCAAAGAGAGGTCAGCATTCGCCACACCAGATGGGCAGATTTTGCCCTTTGGAATGAAGAATGCCCCTGCCACCTTTCAGAGGTTGGTCAACTAGGTGTTGGCTGGACTGCAGGATTTCAGTGCCGCCTACCTGGATCACGTTGCAGTGTTCAGCACTAGTTGGGAAGAAAATCTGCGTCCCCTCTGGGAAGTGTTGATGGCACTGCGAAAGGCAGGCCTCATTATCAAGGCGAGGAAGTGCCAGATCGGGCAGGGTTCCGTGGTGTAATTGGGTCACCAGGTAGGGAGCGGCCAGGTGGCACCTCTACAACCCAAGATTGATACCATACTGGCATGGGAACCCCCAAAGACTCAGACACAGGTGAGAGCCTTTTTAGGACTCACGGGGTACTACAGGAGGTTTGTCAAGGGGTATGGCAATATTGTTGCGCCATTTAATGAGCTGACTTCCAGGAAGCATACCAAGAAAGTGAACTGGACTGACACCTGTCAGGAGGCTTTTGACGCCCTGAAGACTGCCATGTGCACAGCCCGTGCTTCAGGCGCCCAACTTCTCAAAATAATTCATTGTTCAAACAGTCGCTTCAGAACATGGTGGGGTTGTTCTATCACAGAGTAATGAAGAGGGCCTAGACCAACCTGTAGCCTTCATCTGTAGGAGGTTACTTCCATGGGAACAGAAGCGGAGAGCAATTGAGTGTGAGGCATTTGTTGTGGTCTGGACACTGAAGAAGTTGAGACCATACTTGTTTGGGACTCCCTTTCTGGTTCAGACCGATCACAGGGCCCTCGGATGGCTAATGCAGATGAGGGGTGAGAACCCAAACTTGTTGAGGGGGTCCATTTCCCTACAGGGTATGGACTTTATGGTGGAACACCGCCCTTGTACAGAGTACGCCAACGCTGATGGTCGGTCCAGATTTTTCCCCCTTAGAGAAGAGAACTTTCAAGGGGAAGGGTAGTTCTCCCCACATTTCAGCTGGAGGGGACACGTGTTAGACCTGGCATCATTGGCGTGAGTCTCCCTTCAATTTTTACTGATTGCCTCCTCTGTTTTTTATATGTTTTGCTGGTTATATGCTTTGGGCAGGGTGCCACTGCTATTCGGTACCACAGTGCAAGTGCGAGTGCTCCCTATGTTAAATTGATGTACTAATTAGTAATTCCATGATTCGGTTATTTGATTTACTTGTCAGACCCTAGTACAGTGCACCATGTGTGCCCAGGGCTTGTAAATCAAATGCTGCTGGTGGGCTTGCAGCACTGGTTATGCCACCCACAGAAGCAGCTTGTAAAGTGTGTCTCATGCCTGCCATTGCAAGGCCTGTGTGCAGTCTGTGACTGCCATGTCGACTTGGCAAGGGCACCCCCTTTCCAGTCCCTAAACCTTCCCTTTTCTTCATATCAGACACCCCTATGGTAGGCTCAAGGGCAGGGTGCATTGTAAGTATAAGGTAGGATATTCCCTGGTGTGTGTAGCAGGTTTCATCGTGAATTACAGCCATTTTCATTTTTCAATATTGGAAGGCTATCTATTCTCCATAGGCCAGAATGGGCAGTTAGATTATTACATCTTAAAATCCTAACTGACTCAGGGAACATGGTAGAAATGTGAATTTAGTATGCCTGAACTCAGAATGATATAATACATATTTTAGTAAAGTTGGTTTTAATATTCTGTGTTCGAAAATACCACTTTTAGAAAGTAGGTATTTTCTTGTCTAACTATCCAGGCCTGCCTCTGCTAGGTTTGTGTATTCCTTGTCTGGAGTTTGAGTGACAGGGCTGGGGGATTCCAGGAGACAGAATGAGTCAGCCCAGTGGTGAATAGGGAAATCTGCATCTAGATAGGAGGGAGGAGTTTCACCAGGGACCTGAATAGGGCTGGGCCTTCCCTTCACAATGCTGGCTCCACCCCTGGGGTGTGGCTGATGTCTGCCCTGCACTGTGAAAGAAGAGAAGGAATCATGTCAACACAGTGCTCCTGGGCTGTGCTTTCCCCCACACAATGCTGGCTCCACCTCCTGTGAGGCGTCTGATGTTTCTGCCCTGCACTGTGAAAGGAAAGAAGGAGTCATGTAAACAGAGTGCTCCAGAACTGGTTTGAACTGGGCAAACGCCCCTCTACCTTCAGAGAACAAAGAGAAAAGTAGTATAAATATTGGGACCCAGACCCAAGAACTTTAGATCACTTCTGGGAACAAGACGAACCTTTTGCCAAGGAGAAGAAGCAAGGAAGCTACAGGAGTTTGAACTGCCCCTCTGCCAGTGTGCTTTTTGCTGGGTTGGCCTGCAGTGGTTTCTTCATTGCCAAGGAAAGGAGAAGGAACTTTCAAATGACTTTCATCATCTTACAGAATATTTCTCCAAGGGCATGAACTTGTGCTTGCCTCCTGCTGAAGTCTCAGGTACAAAAGACTTCTCCACCAGCTCCCCTCCGAATTTCCTTGTTGGGAATTCTATCTGCAGTAGCCGGCATGTCGCTGGGAGCTGGAAGCGCGATGCAATGAGAAAAAGCGTGACGGCGCCGCAGTTGTAGTCGTCGTATCGCCGGAGAAGCGTGCCGCCGCCGCATCTCCCAGGAAGCGTGTCTTAGTCGAAGCTGTCTGCTGTTGCATCATCGGAGAAGCGTGACGCCATCGAGAGGGTCACCCTCGCATCACCGGAAAAGCGTGTCGCACAGCCTGCTGCGACTCTAAGGTACAGAGTTGTCGCAAGGCTGCCAGGGCGTGAATGTATGGTCATCACAGCATCGCATCAAGGGCGCCATTTTCTCGAATCGCACCAGGATTGTCGCATTGCATCGAGGCGCCATCTTGCACATTGTAACCAGGCCACAGACCGAGAACCTAGGCATCACTCCCGCACCGGTAAGGATCACAACGCATCCCCTACTCTGTGCAAGCATTGAGGCACGACGCATCATCTCCCCCTGAGCACGGAACCGACGCATCTCCCTCTACGAGCGTTTTATTTGTTTTGCGTTACGCATCCAGGTACTTTTGTGAGAACTGTGTCACATTTATTATCAACTTGAACTAAGCAACTTCTACCATCTTTTAAGTCAATCTTAAGAACAGTATTGTAGATTGTTGACGTTTGTGGTCTAGTGCTAAGTCTATATAAAGAATACTTACTTTTATAAAACCTGTGTTGTGTCCTTCTGTAGTGTTTTCACTGTATTTCTGTGTATACTCACAAATGCTTAACTCACTGCCTCTGAGATAAGCATGTTTGCTCATGCCAGGCTAACAAGGAGGTGAGCAGGGGTTATCTAGGAGTGTAATCCCCTTATCCAGACTTAGAAGCAAGGGTCCCTATTTGGATAAAGGTGTATACCATTGCCAAATAGAGACCCCCAGTTCTAACAGTGACCTATTCTGAGAAGGATAGGAAGTAAACTCATAATAGATGGAAATTATTTTCTTTTTAATAGATGTGGTAGAGACAAGACTCTGGTTCATGCAGATTGGTCATAATATGGTTTACAGTTGAGAGGACTAACAGATTTTGTGGGGTTTAACATTATCTGATTAGCTCACATACAATATTTAACTCCTTGATCCAACCAAATAAAAGCAAGTGGTCCGAGATAATAGCCAAACATTAGTGGTAAGCATAATGGGATCTTATAAAACAATCACTCTGAAGCAACAAGGGTAAAACAATGGGAATATTGGTCCAAAACAGAGATAATACAGTTTAATGCAATTTGGTAAGGCTGAAGCTTCATTGTTGACTTGATGCAAGCATTGATGGAGCACAGGATGGTCAATAGTATTGAATGAGGTGTTCTACCACAGAGAACACAATGCTTTCAGTGTTACATCCTGGGCTGAGATCAGCCTAAAAGTGGTAGAGTATTCCATGTGTTTTCTGTAATCCTGTTGTTGTGAAATGGCTGTGCCCTTAGTGAGTTTCATAGGAAGTGGATCAAAGTAATTTGTAGAAATGTTGAAGGTTATGTCTTGTCAAGATCATATTTGCCAGCAAAGGATTGGACAAGTTAAATTCTTCATTGGCCAGTACTACCCTGGTAAGAAGAGAACAGTTGATAAGATGGTTGACAGCATGGAAACAAGATCACCTTATTTATAAAAAAATATCTGAACCATGGATTGTGAGGTGCACCAGATCATATTTGGTGTGCATAATTTGGAATTGAATCCCCCTACATGATCCTCTGTAATACCATGGTAGGGGTTAAAGAGTCAACATTCACGGGCAAATTGACTTACACTTTGCACCAGGATCACATCACACATGTTGTGCACATTGATGCAAAGTGTTGTCTTCAGATTTACTTTGAAGCTCAAATGCTGCATTTGAGAATAACCTTGAAGTAATGCAAAGTAGATAACGCTGTGTATTATTTTGTGCTCCTTTGTGTGATGGGGGCCTTCCAGAGTGGAATATAGGTGTTCTCTTGCAAAGTCTGATTGATTTTTACACAAAGTTCTACCTACTAAAAAAAGGTAGACAAGAATTTGACCCTTGTGGCAGGTGTAATGTTTGAGATAGATTCTCTTTTCTAAAAAACCTTTCCAACTTTGCATGTATTTTGCACTCTATGGCACTCATACATAATTGGAAAAAACATTAAGTTATGTCAAAGTATACTTTTTGTACTGAAAATGTTCCTGTCCTGTACAAAACCTATGCTTGATATCACACAAACACTGGCACTCTGATGTAAATTTGAGTGCATTATGATAAGGTAGACAAACTTGCTCCAGCGCACAGGAAGACAGACACAGCACTGTTAGACCTAGGGTATCCTAGACTACATAGGGTAGCCTGGCACAGTAGGGGGAACAGCTAAACTCCAAGGCGTTGGTTAAGTGCTTACAGGACCCACTCACAGTAACCCAATGATTGACCACTAAAAATAAAAGACGCTACACCAGTTTAGAAAAATACCAGTACCTTTTATAAAAATTCTCTTTGTTCTTTTCTTAGGCAAAATCAGTTTACAATTAGTTCAGCATAAGTTCATATAAGTTCCACAGTCTTCAATACTTTTCTCACTTCAGCAAGGCTAAATCACAGGTACATTTCATTTGAGGTAAATTACTATCAGTTTCACAGAATGCTTCTTCGATTAGTTATTACAGAAGGGAAAATTCACTTTACAGGTTCAATGCGCTACTTTACATAAACCTGGCATGTACATTACCCCTCTGCTCTCAGCTTCCAGAACAGCTCAACAGGTTTCTACCCCCCGCAGCGTTCCTCACAGATCATGCAACCAGCTAGATGGCTAAAAGAAGACAAGGCAAATTAATAGTGCTTCCCTTTGTCGATTTTATGGCTACACCTTTCTTGTAGAAGAACTGCCTCCAAGTGAATAACAGTCTGGAAGGGTTTTGAAGATGAGCCCTGTCCGCTTCTGGCACCCTGAGGCCCAACTTACAACACTCCTATGCCAGGCACATGAACCTTGCGCTTCGTTTCCCTTCTCACTCCTCCCCCCCCGTGATTATCTTGTTGATAGCGGTTACTATTAGGCTGGGAGGGTTATTAGCCAAGTTCCTCGAGTTCTTATTCCTGGCGGATCATCAGTTTCAAATACTCTTCCTAGTACTGCCGCTTCAGTGATCTCTGCCAGCCGGCACTGCCGCCTCCCGCTTCCCCTCGCTTTTCCCCCGCTTACTTTATTTACTGCGAGTCACCCGGCTGGAGTCGCTCGGTCTGACACTTGTCTCCGGCGCCGTGGGTGAGGGCTCCGCAGGAGTTGACGTCAGGCGGGGAAGAAAAAGCGTGAAGAGGTTCGGTTCGTCGCTGTTACACCGGCGAGTCCGACGGCGCTTCCGCTGCTCCGCTGACGAGTCCGACGGCGCTTCCTCAGACTCGAGCTCCGCCTCTTCCGACCAGCTGGGTTGGCTTTAGGCGCGCCTCCTCTGACGCCGCCGGCTTCCTCCCGGCTCCGGACTCCGCCTCTCCTCCAGCGACGACTCCTTCCGACAACACACGGGACAGCTGGGCACTTCCCTCGCGTCTGGGTCAGGCTTGGTGTCGGCGCCTCACACAGGTAGGAGCCTCAGCCGATTTCACCGCCTTTCACCACAGTGTGAGAGCCGGTCTCGAGTGTTGTGAATGTGACTGTCCTCACTCCTCAGCCAGTCAACACAGCTCTAGATCGACGTCCACCTGATCTGCCCACAGCCTTCAGGGCAGTTGTGCAGGACACACGAGGGTCGCTTTATAGCAGTTTGCGAGGGACTCCTCACAACACGACCCAGTGATTTAAGATCTGGTCACAATGTCTCTGGTCACAATTTATCAACGCCGTGACAGTGGGGTTTGGTCAGCCTGAAAGGGGGCACTTCCCAATAACGCGACAGCCGGCCCACAGGTCGATCTGGTCACCACTGGTGCGCAATCCTCCTCCACAAGTCGCCTCTCTCCTCACTGGTCACTCCTGAGACTGCACAAAATGGCTGCTGGTCACTGGCCTTTTATAGAGTGGCCTGAGACCTCTGGAAGCCACTAGATGTTTCTGGAACCTTCCTCATGTTAGCCGATGGGTCTGTCCTCCTGGGATGTCCGTTATGGCAGTTGGTGGACACCATTTTAGGTTCAAGAGTGTCCCTAGATTTTCCAGGAGCTTAACTAGGCCTCACAGAGTATGAAGGGAAAATGGCGTCATAGTCAAGGAACACCTAGCCCCCTGACAGCACTGAAAAATCCTGGTGGACATAAAAATAAAAATAGAAACACTGGGAGGCTAAGGGGGACAAAAATAAATAATGATGGTTAGAACACCCCCAGATGCAGACAGGTCTAACACGCGTCCCCCCCAGCTGAAAGTGGGGAGAGCTACCCAATCCCTTGGGAGTTCTCATCACTAAGGCGGAAATACCTAGATAGACCGTCTGCGTTGGCATGGTCCATTCCAGGCCGATGTTCCACCCGAAAGTCCATTCCCTGTAGGGAGATGGACCACCTTAACAACTTGGAATTCTCCCCCTTCATTTGCATCAGCCAACGAAGGGGCCGGTGGTCAGTCTGAACCAGGAAGTGCGAGCCAAACAAGTATGGCCGCAGCTTCTTCAGAGCCCAAACCACCGCAAAGGCTTCTCGCTCAATGGTACTCCACCTCCGTTCCCTGGGGAGTAGTCTCCTAGACAGGAAAACCACGGGTTGATACAAGCCCTCATCATTTAGTTGCGATAACACTGCCCCAATGCCATGTTCTGACGCATCTGTTTGGACAATGAATTCTCTAGCAAAATCAGGGGCCTTAAGTATTGGAGCAGTACACAATGCTTGCTTCAAGGTCATGAAGGATCGCTGGCAAGCCTCCGTCCAGACTACCCGTCGGGGTTGTTTCTTAGAGGTAAGTTCAGTGAGGGGTGCCACAATGGTGCCATACCCCTTCACGAAGCGACGGTAGTATCCAGTGAGGCCCAAGAAGGCTCGGACCTCAGTTTGAGTCTTGGGGGGCTCCCAGGCTATGATAGCCTCAATCTTTGCCTGGAGGGGCTGCACCGACCCTCTGCCCACCAAGTGGCCTAGGTACACCACCGACCCCTGTCCGATCTGACACTTGCTGGCCTTGATTGTCAAGCCAGCCTGTTGCAGGGCATGAAAAACAGCTTGCAGATGTTGCAAATGGTCCTCCCAGCTGCTACTGAAGACAGCAATGTCGTCCAGGTAAGCAGCAGAAAAAGCTTCCATACCAGAAAGGACCTTGTTCACCAGCCGCTGAAAAGTGGCAGGGGCGTTCTTGAGCCCGAAGGGCATCACACAGAACTGGTAGTGTCCCTGAGGTGTAGAGAAGGCTGACCTTTCCTTCGCCCCCTCAGTAAGGGAAATCTGCCAGTACCCTGAAGTTAGGTCAAAGGTACTCAAGTATTGGGCAGCTCCCAGCCGGTCGATAAGTTCATCCGCCCTTGGGATGGGATGAGCATCTGTCTTGGTTACTGAATTTAGTCCTCAGTAGTCCCCACAGAATCTCAATTCAGGTGTGGTGCCCGGTGGGGCAGCTTTCGGTACCAAAACCACCGGACTAGACCAAGGGCTACTAGAAGGTTTAATCACTCCTAGCTCCAGCATCTTAGCGACTTCACTTTTGATGCTGGCCTTCACCTTGTCCGACAGCCGGTAGATCTTAGACTTCACAGGTGGGCTGTCTCCTGTGTCCACGTCATGGGTACACAGGTGGGTCCTACCCGGGACAAGGGAGAACAGAGAAGAAAATTGCTCCAGGATCTGGCGGCAATCTCTCTGCTGTTCAGGAGTCAGGGATGGTGAGAGAATCACTCCCTCCACCGACCCATCCTTTTCTTGAGACGAGAGAAGATCAGGGAGAGGTTCGCTTTTCTCTTCCTCTGCTCCATCGGTCACCATCATTAAGACAACCTCGGGCCTCTCATGGTGTGGCTTGAGGCGATTGGCATGCAGCACCCGGTGGGGCTGTCTCGAGGTCTTAAGATCCACCAAGTAAGTGGCTTTACCCTTTTTCTCCAATACCTCAAAGGGGCCTGTCCAACGATCCTGGAGGGCATTTAGCTCTCCAGGTTCCATCACCCACACTTTTTGTCCAGGCTCCAGTTCCACTGGGTGAGCATTGTGGTCATACCACTCCTTCATAACTGCTTGGCTGGCTTCCAAGTTGTCAGAAGCTTGCTTCCACAACTTGGCCATTTGGCTCCGGAAGGCCAGCATGTAGCTCACCACGTCCTGGGGAAGCTTCCTGGGATTCTTTTCCCATCCATCCTTCACTAGGCTGAGAGGACCCCGTACAGGGTGCCCGTACAAAAGTTCGAAGGGGCTGAAGCCCACTCCCTTCTGTGGCACTTCCCTGTAGGAAAACAAGAGCCAGGGTAGGAGGACGTCCCATTTCCTCCGCAGGCTCTCAGGCAGACTTCTTATCATACCTTTCAAGGTTTTATTAAACCTTTCCACAAGACCATTGGTTTGTGGGTGGTAAGGGGTGGTGAACCGATAGGTGACACCGCACTCCTTCCACATAGCCCGCATATATGCTGAAAGGAAGTTAGTCCCCCTGTCGGACACAACCTCCTTGGGGAAACCCACTCGGGTGAAGATCCCCATCAGGGCCCTTGCCACTGCGGGTGCAGTGATGGTCCTCAGAGGTATTGCCTCTGGGTACCGTGTGGCATGATCCACTAAAACCAGGATGAACCGGTGACCAGCTGAAGTTGGTGGATCCAATGGCCCTACAATGTCGATGCCCACCCTTTAAAAGGGGGTGCTAACGACAGGTAGTGGTTCCAGGGGAGCTTTTAGCTTCACCCCTGTTTCCCCACTGGCTGGGCAAGACACGCACGTCCGACAATATGTATCAGACGCCACTCTCATCCGAGGCCAGTAAAAGTGGGGGACAAGCCGGGCAAAGGTCTTGTCCTGTCCTAGGTGTCCTGCCAATGGTATCTCATGAGCCAGTTCCAAAAGAAAGGCTCTAAAGCAATGTGGGACCACCAAGGCCCTGGATGAACCATGTCCGGGTGCCTTGGGCTCACTGTAGAGGAGTCCATCCTCCCAGTAAATCTGGTAGCTCCCTACAATGTTCCCTGCTGCCTGAGCTTTGGCCTGTTGCCGCAGCACCTCAAGAGTAGGACACTCCTTCTGAGCTTTGCAGAACTCTTCCTGGGAAGGACCTCCCTCCACATGCCATTCAGTAGGGATGGGTAGGTTCTCCAAGGAAGCAACATTCTCCCCTGTGGACTCCCAACCCACCTCTGCAGGTGGCCTGTCTGTCTCACGAGGTGGAGATGCCGAGGCAGGGTCCTCCGGCCTCCTGTCCTTCTCTTCTCTGGCAGCCGGCTGGGCCATTGTTCCAGGCTCCAGTGTAAGTGAACTCCCCCTCCGGGTAGTCGCGGACCTTGTGCTGACACAGGCCCAGTCAGGGGGTCCCAACATCTCAGAATGAGTCTGGTACTCCACCCCCCTCCAAGCATTGTGCTCCATATCATTTCCTAACAGGAAGTCAACAGGCACGGCAGGGCTTACGGCAACTCGAAGTGGGCCTGCAACCCCTCCCCACTCAAAGGGAACCTCGGCCACAGGATAGTGGCCCAATCTGCCGTCAGCCATCACGGCGGGATGGAGTACATCTGGGATGACCTGCTCTGGAGACACCAGTTGACTCCTTACCATAGTCATACTGGCTCCTGTGTCTCTCAGAGCCTCCCCTCTACGGCCGTTGATGGTGACCCACTGCTCATACTTGGTAGTATTAGAGGGCAGTTGGGTCTTTGGTACCATCTCTTTATCACCCAGGGACACTAAAGTGACACCCGCCCGCTCCCCTCCGTTACCCAAAGGCATCTCCTCCCCAAGCACTACACTAGTTATTCCCGGAGCTTTTCCTCTAGTGGGAGGGGTGGTCTTTTTGGGCATCTCACGTCTCCTTTATAGTGTCCCACACCACCACACTCCAAACAATGAACAACCCTTGGCTGCTGGCTTTGGCCAGGATTAGGGTTGCGAGGGGGGTTACCCTTAGGGATGAATCCTCTGCCACTTCCTTGTGAAGTATTTTGTGGACCTTTTGAGAACTCCCTCTTATTATCTCCGCCCTCTTTCTTCTGGGGGGCGCCCTTTCCAGACTTCTGGGAATCCCCTCCAGTCTCCTTTGATGACACCCGGGTACTAGCCCAGATGTCCGCCTCCTCAGCAAGCTTCCTGGGGCTGGTCAGCTTGCTGTCCACCAGATGCTGTCGCAGCTCGGGAAAACATTTCTCGAGTAGGTGTTCCTTGAGTATGAGGTCATATAAACCTTCATAGTCCCCTACCTCGCTGCCTTTCACCCAACCCTCCAAAGCCTTCCTGGCGTAATCCAAAAAGTCCACCCAATTCTGCGTGCCTAGTTTGTGGCTACCCCGGAACTTCTGCCTATACTTCTCAGGGGTTAGCCCAAATTTCCTTATCAGCGCCACCTTCATAGCAGGGTAGTGGGTTTGCTCACGCTGCTCCAGGGCCAACAAGGTATCCCTGCCAGCAGGTGGCATGTATTTACACAACCCACCCCCCCCAGTGGGCTTCCAAGATCCCATGGGCCCTCAATGAGACCTCATAGGCGGCTAGCCATTTTGCAATACCATCACTTGGTGCGTAGCTAGCCATGACATCTTTGGGTAAATAGGGTCTGGGTTCTCTGGTGTTCACCTTGGTTTCGCTGCCACCATTATCGGAATTGGAAGACCTTAGGTTTAGAGCTTGTAGGTCCATTTCTTTAATGGTTCGCTCATGGGCTAACCTCTTGTCCTCCCTTTCCATATCCATCCTGGCTAGTTCCAACCTCATTCTTCTCTCCTCCCTCCTATCTTCTAGCTCGGCGTCGGTCAAACCCCTCTCTGAGACACTGCTGCCCACCCTGGAAGGTGTCCTGGGACCTGTCAGTAGATTCCCCCCTCCCGCTTGGTACAGCGTTGCGGTCTCAATGACAGTGTCCCTGTCACTCCCCTCTGGGTCTGGTTCCTCCCTGGAATGAGCCTCCACCCATGCCCGTATGCTTGTCAGCAGCTCGCCTTTCCTGGCACCTTTCTTAAAGAATACCCCCTGCTGCTGACACCATTCCTTAAGTTGGGTCACGGTATAGTTTTCCAGCTCTTCCAAGTTTAACTCCATTTTCACTAGAGAATAAACTTTCCACACAGGAGAAAACCAAAAAGTGACCTGGGGTCAACCTCCTCCCACCATCAGAAATACATTTAGAAAAAACAAAATTCAGATTAGGAGGGCCGCAGGGAGAAAACTCCAGGTGTAGGCCCGTGGTAAGCACTGCGTTACTATTAAGTGAGTGTAAGCACAAATACGTAATCCCACCGCTGAAACACCAATTATGTTAGACCTAGGGTATCCTAGACTACATAGGGTAGCCTGGCACAGTAGGGGGAACAGCTAAACTCCAAGGCGTTGGTTAAGTGCTTACAGGACCCACTCACAGTAACCCAATGATTGACCACTAAAAATAAAAGACGCTACACCAGTTTAGAAAAATACCAGTACCTTTTATAAAAATTCTCTTTGTTCTTTTCTTAGGCAAAATCAGTTTACAATTAGTTCAGCATAAGTTCATATAAGTTCCACAGTCTTCAATACTTTTCTCACTTCAGCAAGGCTAAATCACAGGTACATTTCATTTGAGGTAAATTACTATCAGTTTCACTGAATGCTTCTTCGATTAGTTATTACAGAAGGGAAAATTCACTTTACAGGTTCAATGCGCTACTTTACATAAACCTGGCATGTACATTACCCCTCTGCTCTCAGCTTCCAGAACAGTACAACAGGTTTCTACCCCCAGCAGCGTTCCTCACAGATCATGCAACCAGCTAGATGGCTAAAAGAAGACAAGGCAAATTAATAGTGCTTCCCTTTGTCTATTCTATGGCTACACCTTTCTTGTAGAAGAACTGCCTCCAAGTGAATAACTGTCTGGAAGGGTTTTGAAGATGAGCCCTGTCCGCTCCTGGCACCCTGAAGCCCAACTTACAACACTCCTATGCCAGGCACATGAACCTAGCGCTTCGTTTCCCTTCTCACTCCTCCCCCCCCCGTGATTATCTTGGTGATAGCGGTTACTATTAGGCTGGGAGGGTTATTAGCCAAGTTCCTCGAGTTCTTATTCCTGGCGGATCATCAGTTTCAAATACTCTTCCTAGTATTGCCGCTTCAGTGATCTCTGCCAGCCGGCACTGCCGCCTCCCGCTTCCCCTCGCTTTTCCCCCGCTTACTTTATTTACTGCGAGTCACCCGGCTGGAGTCGCTCGGTCTGACACTTGTCTCCGGCGCCGTGGGTGAGGGCTCCGCAGGAGTTGACGTCAGGCGGGGAAGAAAAAGCGTGAAGAGGTTCGGTTCGTCTCTGTTACACCGGCGAGTCCGACAGCGCTTCCGCTGCTCCGCTGACGAGTCCGACGGCGCTTCCTCAGACTCAAGCTCCGCCTCTTCCGACCAGCTGGGTTGGCTTTAGGCGCGCCTCCTCTGACGCCGCCGGCTTCCTCCCGGCTCCGGACTCCGCCTCTCCTCCAGCGACGACTCCTTCCGACAACACACGGGACAGCTGGGCACTTCCCTCGCGTCTGGGTCAGGCTTGGTGTCGGCGCCTCACACAGGTAGGAGCCTCAGCCGATTTCACCGTCTTTCACCACAGTGTGAGAGCCGGTCTCGAGTGTTGTGAATGTGACTGTCCTCACTCCTCAGCCAGTCAAAACAGCTCTAGATCGACGTCCACCTGATCTGCCCACAGCCTTCAGGGCAGTTGTGCAGGACACACGAGGGTCGCTTTATAGCAGTTTGCGAGGGACTCCTCACAACACGACCCGGTGATTTAAGATCTGGTCACAATGTCTCTGGTCACAATTTATCAACGCCGTGACAGTGGGGTTTGTCAGCCTGAAAGGGGGCACTTCCCAATAACGCGACAGCCGGCCCACAGGTCGATCTGGTCACCACTGGTGCGCAAACCTCCTCCACAAGTCGCCTCTCTCCTCACTGGTCACTCCTGAGACTGCACAAAATGGCTGCTGGTCACTGGCCTTTTATAGAGTGGCCTGAGACCTCTGGAAGCCACTAGATGTTTCTGGAACCTTCCTCATGTTAGCCTATGGGTCTGTCCTCCTGGGATGTCCGTTATGGCAGTTGGTGGACACCATTTTAGGTTCAAGAGTGTCCCTGGATTTTCCAGGAGCTTAACTAGGCCTCACAGAGTATGAAGGGAAAATGGCGTCATAGTCAAGGAACACCTAGCCCCCTGACAGCACTGAAAAATCCTGGTGGACATAAAAATAAAAATAGAAACACTGGGAGGCTAAGGGGGACAAAAATAAATAATGATGGTTAGAACACCCCCAGATGCAGACAGGTCTAACAAGCACCATATCTGTGGTTGATGCTCTGGGTTGTGTGACAACTTTCCAAATTTGATCCCTAGTTTTTTACTGATGGTATCCACCTAACTGTGGCAAAAAGTAGCTATCCCATCACAAAGGTGTTTGTAACAGGCACATTTAAAAGTGGCGGCTAGGGAGATTGATAACTCTAGAAACCTAGGGCCCGATGTAGGTGGCCATTTACCGTCCGGTAACAGCCGATTTTGACTGTTACCGACCGGTAAATGGGGTTTTTGGATGTAGGGGTCCAATTTTACCGATTCGGTAAATTTACCGAATCGGTAAAATACCGAATCGGTATTTTTACCGATTCAGTAACTTCCAGATGTAAGTGAGACTCTTCTGAGTCCCAAAGGCCTTACAGATTCGGTATTTTACCACCCAATCCAATTGGGTGGTAAAATACTGAATCCAGGTGTGCATGCACATGTGTGCATGCACACCTATGCCATGTGACAGACAGACATGCCCTTAGGGCATGTCTGTGTGCCACATGGCACACATACCTGTATGTGGGGTGCTAGAGGGTGTCAAAATGACACCCCCTGCCCATAGGAATCAATGGGCATTACCGAATCAGTATTTACAGAATCGGTAAATACCGAATCTTAACGATTCGGTATTTACCGATTCTGTAATACCTACACCCCCCCTCTATTTTACCACTTCTTAAATACCGAATCGGTAAAATTCGGTATTTAAGAAGTGGTAAAATTAAATTACCTATATCTAGCCCCTAAAGAGCTAAAAAGATGTGTCACATAAAACATCTTTTGCAGCACAGATGGTATTTGCGTGCAGACAGAATTGTCTTTTGAGTGCTCCAGCTGCAACAGGAGCACAAATATTCTCTTTCTAGGGTTTAGTTTGTGTCATCCATAAGCCAATCAATAAACCATGTGCAGAACTGTGACTTAGAAATAGTGGGAAAAAGCACTTAGGAGCATATTTGTAGATAGGAGCACTCTTCTGGGTTGCACCAATGTGCTGACCAGCATACATCAAAACAATGAATGCCCAATTAATGCAAAAAATACTCCCACGATAGTGCATATGCTAAATCGCTGAGCTAATGTATGCATTGGACAGACTGCAGGTATAAAAATACGTTTTTTGTCGCCTGTACTTTGAACAGAAAATTCAGGTAAACAGCCTAAAACCCACACTAGTATGTGATCTAACCAACTGCACAAAAATACTCAACACAACATTGCATACTACACATAGGGCCCAATGTACAAAGCACTGATAGCAAAAAACTGGTCAAAATTTGTGACCAGTATATTTGCATCCAATGTGCCATTTTGGGAATTGACCTATGTACAAATAGGTCAGCTTGCAAAATATCAATCTGAGCGGGTCGCGATTCGACATACCACGTCAGTAGTAATCAAGTAGGTAGCAAAATCCAACCCACTATGAATCACAGCTATCCCAGGGATGGTGGTCTGCTGAGGTCAGCAAACCTCCATGTCTGATATGGCTTTCAAATACTTTTTTTTTTTAAGGAACCCATTTTTCTTAAATAGAAAGTTTAAGTAACATTTTCCTAAGAGTATAGATCATTGCCTACTCCTAAAACCATTTTTGTCAACATTCATAAAGGAAAAGTAATAACTTTGGGACCACTTCTCACTTGTGAATGGGTTACCACTACATGTTTGTAATTGAAAAATAATTAATGATTTATCTCCAGATTTTAGTTGCTAAACATTATTAGAACATTGGAAAGTTGTGAGCTCCATTGAAAACAATGGAGTGCTTCAGGATTCTAATGGCAAGTAGAAGCCTGGAACTCCAATATTTCAATGTTGCAGTTCACTGCTGGTGTTGTGAATATAGGCCTCACTGGATCCAAGGGGATTTCAATCCCCTCGGGCTCCGTGAGGCCTTTGTTTTATTTGTTACAACATTCTGCCCTCTAGAGGCAGCATGTTCTAATAGTCTTATAGCCCTCCGTAGATGGGCTATACTGGCATTAAAGTCCTGCTCCCTTGACCGCTGGAGTGGGCCTTTAATAGACGGGATTGCCCCCTATAGCGGGCTATAAAGCTATAATACATGCTATTACAATTCGGAATTTGGAAGGGATGTCCCAAACATGCCTTTCCAAATACCAAATTGGAATTTGTCTGCAAACCAAATTGTGATTTGGTATGTGTAACCAGATTGCATTTGTGTTTCATACATGTCAAAAGCATATTTGCCTTCACCAATGGCCCAATTCTGCGAATCTGACCTTTTGTGGATGCAAAAAGGCTTCATGCATCTATCTGATCCACAGCCCTTACATCTGGAATATTCTGTAAATTTGGTGCAATATTTTCAGAAGTTTAAACATTACCGTGGTGTGTCCAGATTAGGCAATTTACAGCTTGCAACATTGTTTTCTGACAAAGATCCTGCACTCGGAGGAAAGGTCCCGAAAAATCAAGAGGAGCTAACAGTATACTAGTCAATTCTCCCGCATTCTAGCAGAATCACTGTCATCTGGTGGCCCTTTCAGGAGTACTTGTTCACATAGGCACTGCCCTTATCCTAAGAGCACCAAAACTCCTATTTGGCTAAATAGTGTGATTATGACTCTATTTCTGATGTCAACTGTTTTTGCTTTACTAGATTTGCACTTCTAACATGAAGTCTGTCAGCATGTTATCATTGTCTTCAGTGCTATGTATGAATTGTAATACGAGTGTTTATGTATAACTAAATGTTGCCCCAAATGGATTCCACTTTGATTGTACTATTTATGAAGATGCAGTTATTTCTTATTGTCGTAATGGTTTTAACTTTGAACTTATAAATACATTTTTTTAAAAGTCCCAGAAAACGAATAAAGGTTTACATTGTGCAGCTTTTCTGTGGGATTACAAAAAAAACTAAATGTGCATATACTTTCCGGCAGAAAATAAAGATGATGCCCAAGTTTAAACTACAAGTTTACTCTTTTTTTCTTGTTGATCAAATGAAAAATAACACATACCCATTGCCAACGCCTACCGTATCACACATATGCTCGTTTCTCTATTATATTTTCAGTTTTTCCACTTTAGAGAACCATTTCATGTGTATTCCGTTTGGGAAGGACAACACCGTCAAAGTTCACAGGTGGAGAGAACATAAGACATGAAAATGTGACCCATATTTTAATGTCTTGTAAAAAAAAGTGTTACCTTGAAATACATAAGCAACATTTAACTTATTTTAGAAACGCAATTCCACAATTTTAATTGTTCATTTTGTATTTATTTTTCAACCATGCATTGTATATCATGGTCCTGAGAAGCACGTCAAATATAAATATCAAGAAACCACTTGCCTTAAAGCAACAAACAATATGTCATACATTTCTTTCTCCGATGAAAAGAAAGCATGCTAACCGCCTCAAGGGAACAATGTAGCAAATCAAGCAATCTGACAATATATTATTTTGTTCTCAGCACATTTTTCATCATGGATCGCTCATAAAAGATCGTGTTTTACAACTGCACACCAAAGAATGCGATTTCATAAATGATTTAATCTAATAAACTTTTAC
Organism: Lissotriton vulgaris; assembly: GCF_964263255.1. Classification (NCBI taxonomy): domain Eukaryota; kingdom Metazoa; phylum Chordata; class Amphibia; order Caudata; family Salamandridae; genus Lissotriton; species Lissotriton vulgaris. The sequence continues at coordinate 508,484,661 of NC_141694.1, forward strand.
ATTCATTCCTAAAGAAAATTTTGTAGAAAAGTGAATGAATTTCACAAAATCAATCTACTCCATCCATGATCCTATTGATAACATTGCAATGAGTACCTATTTTTCTTTGAGATTTTAGGGGACTATTTATGAGAGCGGTGTGTCAACTTTTCAACACATGAAGTGGTACATGTGTAACGCAGAGCTCTCATAAGGATTTATGAAGCAATAACAAAGCCACCCTGCGTTCCATGGGTGTTACAGTGGGTTTTCCCATGCAACATCCATGGAATTTGATGCTTCCCCAGATTTACACAGTGATGTAAACATACATAAAAAGTGGAAAACGCCTGGTAGGATTTTTTTGTGTAGGAAGTTGCCCCTTCCTCCACAAAAACAATCCTGCGTGTATCACGCTGCAGAAACTGCACCAGTGCAGGCAGAAAGGACAGGATTGCACTGCATTGCTTAAATATGATGCATTCCTATCCTTTCACTTTGGCGTAGGGCAGCCTTGCTGCATTGCCCTACGCCAAAATGCCATAAAAAAGACCCTTATTTTTTAGATTAAAAAAACTGTTTAAAATATACAGTGTAAAAATCAATTTGTTTGCTCCTCGAGGCTGCTCCGCCGGGAGTAAATCTGCCAACAACCACGCGTATGGGGAATTAATCTGCATAAGAGATGTAACCTCTTGCATCGGAATGTCTGTGCGACTTCTGGGGAACTTTTATATTACATACATCAGTGCTTGGCGGCGAGTAAACTGCTTGAGAGGAGCGGCTGCGGGGAGCCGGATCGGCGCTCCCAAGATGGCGACTGCGAGGGCTCAGTAGCGGCGGAATACTATAAAGTATGGCGCGCTATCAACCGAGGGATTGATCTTTTAAACAGACATGGCCCCTTACATCAGAAGGCCTGCGCTGTAGCTGGGGGACTTTCAATTTACCAACTGAGCGCTTGGCAGCGTGAAAACTGATCGTGTGGAACAACGGCAGGGAGTCTGATCGGTGCGCCTAAGAGGGCGACTGTGAGAGCTGTACAGTGGCGGAATTAGTAAACTATTGCATGCTGCAAACTGGCTGGCCGGTCAAATATTTCACTGTAATCCAGCTAGTGTCATCTGCTGCTGCCGAGGACTGGGACACTTCTACCCTGAAGAAGCACCTGATCTGTATGAGCACAATTATAGCAGCGAAGGTCATAAAATAGCGGATATGGGTGGTGAATGGTCCACCGGTGCTCCGCGAAAGTAAGCTGTGTGGGCAATTGAACTAATGAGGAAATATAAATTTTATGGTCAGGTTGTGTTCCCTAGCGTGTACCCCACCGTCTCCATGTACCAGCTTAAAGTGCATGTAACTTCCCTCCTGTGCCAGCTATGAAGACGCAAATACATTTGCGTCCAACGTTAACATGTCCTCTTTCAGACCCACCCTGAATGGGTTGAATAGTCCGTTCCTAAGTATGCTATGCCAACGTCTTTTTGTAGTGTACTTTACACGTTTTTCAGCTCTGGCAAAGTAGGCCCCGAATTCCTGCCATCGAGCCTTTTTCTGGCTTCTGACTCTGAAAGCCTCAGCCAAGGCTGTCTCTGTACCCGTGAACTCTGACTTACTTCCAGCGCGGCCCACTGCGCTTAGCTCAGCCTGCTGCCTGCCAAGACTGACTACAACCTTCAGATTATCTGTTCCGCTCCTCGAAAATACATTCCTGCCTACTAGTTTAAGTAAACATCCCCCAGCTGCAGAGCCAAAGGGCCGGCCTGTCTCCGTGCAAGTAATTCATAGCTTCTGTTACCATGCTCCCATGGAAGGCCCATGCCCCCACGCTTCTCATGCAGACACTCAGGCGCTTATACACGCACTCACAGTCAGTATAGAATAGCTTCTGCCCCAGAGAACTTTTCCGTTCAGATAATATGGTTCCCAAACATCAGATATCAGATATGATAGAAGTACAAGCTGATCTGACATGCCAGACTTCTGTCTCTTTCCGTCAGTGTAAATGTCAAGCCCCCTGCACCCTCCAGTTTCACGTCAATCACACGTCATGCAGCTGCGCGCGCATCCAAGCCTCCGATTTCTGCTGACATTGCAACATTTCTGTTTAGTGCCACCCCCATGTGACACCTACCTGTGACGTTTCTAGCACACACCTCTAGTTCACGCCTAGTCCACGCCTTCTGATTACGTACTAGTAACACGTGGATGCTGTTATCTTGTCTTCTCTCAGCTGTTACGCCTCCTATATTGGTTTCTATGGTGTAAATTAAGTATATAGGCTATGTATTGTCAATAAAATATTGCTCTATCCCTTCCTGGACCCTTTGTGGTGCCAGGAACCTGATATCCAGTTCCGGAACGATTCCTTTTTAAGGAATAAAACCCCTAAGAACTCTAACACCACGGACTCTGTTTCTTTCTTTCCGATTGAGTTATTATTGATTAAGTACTTACCTGCATAGAAATCAAGACGGTAAATTAAATATTTACGACATTTTGGCGCCCGAATAGGGACCCCTCCCCCACCTCACGCGCCGGTTGGTGCGTTGCAAGCTCTGTCCCCTGCCATCAGTTAGAAGGAAACTACGCGTACCGGCAGGATTTCCTGTATCTCCCTCTGGCCCACGGAGGTGACGAAGACTGCGATCAACACCCAGACGAGGCGGTGAGGAGTGCGGAGGATCCCGACCAGAGCCTAGCCGAAAGGAGCAAGGTCCGAGGTGTCAAGAGGCCCACCAGTTTTTCCGAAGTTTTCCGAAGTATCCACGTGTCGAGTCGAGTCCAGTCGAGTTTTCCGAGGCCTTCTGTTTCCGTGCTTCCCGGTGAGTACCATTGCTGGGACGTATCTAGACGGGTTTGGGTACACAAGTCCGGTCTGCACTGTTTTTAGACAGTGTATCTGTACTGTTTAGCAGTACATCTGTTATTTCAAGTTTTCAAGTTTTTGCACTGTTTTAGCAGTGTATCTGTGCTGTTTAGCAGTACATCCGGTATAGGGGGTAGTCTTATATGTCTCGAATGTCTTTTTATGTGATTAATGTCGTGGCATGAGTGTGACTGTTTTTAATGTGCATTATTGTGTTCTTGTATAACCAGCTGTATCCAGTATTAAGTAGCAAGGATTGAGCATTCAGTACTGAGTAAACAAGATGCCGTTTTTCAACAAGTTAAAGCAGATAGGAACTAGGAAAGGGATACTAGAGGAAGAAATTCCTATCCCCCCTAGGGACACTCCTGGAAATTTTATGTACCATAAGCATGGCATATTATATCTAGATTTATGGGCCGATTATACTAAACATCTAGACGAAAGACACAGATGGCCTGTTACCGGAACATGGGATGCCGAGTGCATCATGAAGGTAGAGGAAGCACTATGGAAAAAGAAAGCCAGACAATCTCAGAAAGACGCCATAGAGTTTTGGCGTAAGGAATCACATAAGCGTGCTGAAAAAGAACTACGTAGAGAAGACAGACTCAAAGAATCAGATAAAGCCCAAGAAAACGAATTAGTTACTGAAGGGATCCGAGTAAAATCAGAGCAAGTAGACCGTGCACGAAACAATCTTGTAAACGGTATGTATCTTGCGGCCGAGGGTTCGCCTGAGGCCATTTCAGAAATACCGAAAAATCTGCCGCCACCATTGGTTCCAACTAAAGTAACTCACAGGACCACTAAAGACATATTCCTGAATTCCTATCTAGAGGATGTAGCACCCGCTTACACCAATCTGCCTGTCCGCGCCCTGCCTAACGACAGGGACGGGGGTGGTAACCCGCCCCAAGATCATATTCCGCCAGTACCACAACAGATTCCCCCTGTTCCACCACCTCCACCACTTCCCACACCTAAAGTTGATTTACCGAAACCACGTCTATCTGACCCTACTAAAAGACAAATTCAAGTTCAGATACAGACTCCACAGAGAGATAATGTCCAAGCTTCCGCCTCAGGAGGTGCGACCGGGGGTCTTCAGACCCCGCCATTAACGGGCAGGTTACAGCTCGGGGACTTGCAGAGTCCTTTCACGTTCAAGTCACCCCGTCTCGACATACTCAAAGGACAACTTACAGTTTGCAGATATGATCCAGTACCCGGCAAAGACGATAGAATGATGATGGCATCACTACGGTTACGATCTGCTACTGATTTCCTGCTGTTATTTGCAGGAATGAAGGAGCGCCTAGACAGAATATATCAGTTTGTTCAGACTGGGAAAGACCCTGACAGTATTAAGGATGCCATGGAGCATCAGAAAGTTGACGTTCAAGGACAGATACTACGTTTTTTTATAAATTGCCTAATAAGAGAACGAGACAGGCCTGAGACAGATCAGGGTGAATTAGATGCACTCAACAAGTGGGGTCAAAATATATCTGAAGGAAAACACGACAAGGGGACTTGCATATCCAGTATGTACAAGAAAATTAGAAAAGCAGTGATAGACATACACAAAGAAGAGAAAGAAAAGGCTTCCTCCGAGGGGGAAGAAGAACCTGAAGAACCAGAAAAGACTACAGATACTATAGCGTATGTAGGTAAGGGAACTTACCTTAGGAAATGCATTCGTCCAGAAAGCAAGAGAGTTTTTCTCTCTGCCTTAACAAACCCGAATTCTCCTGAACATCAGTTCCAGGAGACTGATAAAAGGCTCCGAGAACGAATGGGGTACCATGTACTCAATTCTATGGATGAACAAGAACTAGCCCGGTCAGCCATATTATGGACTGACAATGCGGATACATACAATGATGACACCGTAGCGCAGACATTCCTGAACCTTTCCCCAGACGAGCAGAAATTAGCAGGTGTATACATGATTCAGCACCTCCTCACGAAATACAGAAACCAACATTCTGATCCAGGTCCCTTACACGAAACATTAGAAGCATTACTCATGGATAGATGGAGAGGTCTAAGTACCAAGTTAATACAAATAATTCTAGAACAAAGACATAGATACAACACTTTTATAAGCTCCGAATATGTTCCCGCTCCGCCCCCAGAAAGAAAAATGTATCATATGGAACGTCTGAATGGCATTGAAAGTCAGAACCCTTTACGAGAAGTGCACCCAGTTATGGGTGAGGATCATAACTTGAAACGTGTGTATGTACACACGCCTCTGACCAAGTTAGAACTGTTAGAAATGAAGAAACTAGTCCCGTGCCATAATAAAGATCCTGCAGGTTTTCATAGAGAGCTTAAAGACATGTTACTAATGGGGGATTACACATATGAAGATATCATGAAAATGTTAAAGGTACTGCTGCCCACGGGCATCTACGAGAAACTAAAGGAAAAAGAATGGGAGGTGGGAGAGAAAAAGATTGTATGGGCAGAAATAGAAGACGAAGAGAACAAACGTGTCCCAGGGGTAGGCCTTGGGGAGAAAACTAAAGCATTACCAGGTTTGATAGTACAGGTTCTGCCAAGATTATTGACAACTAGAAAAGAAGACTTGGATGCAATCTCAGCATGTAAACAGAAACCCGACGAAGATACTAGTGACTTCTATTCAAGATTCGAGAAATGTTTTATTATTAATAGTGGTCTTAAACCAAGTAGCGAGTCGTACCCGCATCTTTTTGTATCAAAGTTAGTTGAGAATTCCCTGTTAGCAGTTAAAAACCGTGTATACAAGGTTGAGAGTACATGGCAAGCAAATACGCCATCACAGATGTTACAAATGTTACAATACCATCAGAACAGAATTAGAGAAGAACAGGATCAATGAAAATGCTAGTAGCCCAGTCGGTACCTACCGACGGCCACAGAAAGGGTACGACCCAGACAGGTCACGCCGCAGCTCCCGTTAAAGGGACATGCAACTATTGCAAGCAGCCAGGTCACTACGTACATGAATGTCCAGTTCTGAAACATAACATATCAACAGGTAAAACTAAAGAGAGACCGCATCCACCAAGACAAGATCAGGCCCAGCAACAGACCTCACAGAACGTACAGCCCATGCAGAACACGCAGCCTATGCATGCTTCATCTCATACAGCACAGACAGTAGCGGTATCACAGCCACAGCCCATTGCCGCGACTCAACAAGTTTCCCAACAGATGTACCAGTATGCCCAAGCTGCTTACCCCGATTACCAACGATATGCATGAAACAGCCTAGAGAGGGAGTTGGGTTTGCCTCTTATTGAAATTCCTGTAGCTCAAGAAGGTCCTTATGTACACAGTCAAGTATTGGGAAAAGACAGAAAGTTTTTAATTGACACAGGGGCAAGCCGCACCACAATAAGCCATGACGAAGTCCCAGGGGCACCCCTCTCAGGCTCACAGAATGTTTCCCTTGGTTTTTCAGGACAGCCCATTGTAAATGAAGTATCAGAACCAGTCCCCCTGGCTGTGGGTCCATTATCACGAGTTACAGACTTGTTACTTACGAAATCATGTCCAGAAAATCTGTTAGGAATAAAAACATTGAAGGCTCTAGGAGCTATAATATGCTGTTCCCCGGAGGGAGTTAGACTCTTTCTGCGGGATTTCAAGGGTCATTATGTATTACGAGAGTTTGATGTCAGATTGAAAAATTTACCAGATCACTTGTGGGCAAAAGGCCCAACTGATGTAGGTTGTATGCATATCACACCATACCGTGTTACACTCAAGACAGGAGTTGTATTACCACGAATCAGACAATACAAGTTACCACCCGATGCTGTAGTGGCTTTACTGGAAATCATTGAAGAGCTCATTGCCCAAGGAGTGGTCGTAGAGACCGACTCCAATATCTGTAATTCACCCATCATTCCAATTCTTAAACGTACTGACCCCAATGCACCGCCAGTATATCGGCTGGTGATTGATCTGCGAGCTGAATAAATGCATTGTACCACAGTACCCTGTGGTCCCTGATATCTCTTCCCTATTGACTGCTATTGATTCTGAAGCAACGTTCTTCACTGTAATTGACCTCAAGAACGCTTTCTTTAGTGTACCTATTGATCCAGAGAGCCAATATCTCTTCGGATTCAGTTTAAATGGACGAAGTTTCAAATTTTCCCGCGCACCTCAAGGATTCACAGAAAGCCCCAGCATCTATAGTCAAGCACTGAAAAGACAACTAGATTGCATTCAAATGCCAGTTAACACCGCTTTACTGCAATACGTCGATGATCTGCTGATCACCGCACGAAGTGAGCCCGAATGTGAACAAGCATCACTGACAGTTTTACATTTTCTGGCCGACAAGGGACACAAGGTGTCTCCTTCGAAGCTACAATTCTGTGTTCAGCAAGTTGTGTACTTGGGTCACTTGCTGTCCAAAGTGGGGAGACAGCTCACTCCCGATCGCATTCAGTTAATTGTAAATATGCCACAACCCCAGACACAAAAGGAAGTGCGGGCCTTTATAGGCCTCACCTCGTACTGCAGACAATGGATTCCTCAATATGCATTTTTAGCTAAACCACTCATCCAGTTAACGACACAGGAGGCAGCGATTTCGACTGTCCTCCCTTGGACTCAGGAACACACACAAGCCTTTGAGGAATTAAAGAAAGCATTATGTCGAGCACCAGTTTTAGCGACACCATGTTACAGTAAACCGTTTACACTTTTTGTTACAGAACGTGATGGCACAGCATTGTCTGTCCTCACTCAAGACCAAGCAGGATCACATAAGCCTTGCGCTTATTTTTCAAGTACATTGGATTCAGTAGCCCAGGCACTCCCTGCGTGCTTAAAATCAGTAGCAGCAACAGCATTAGCAATCAGACAGAGCGATTCAATTGTTTTAGGCCATCAGTTAACAGTACAAGTTCCACATTCTGTAGAGGTTCTTTTAAACAGAACCCAGACTCAGCACTTGACTATAGCACGACTGACAGGTTACGAATTAACGCTATTCCAGCCGCACATAGAAATCAGACGCTGCAGCATTCTGAACCCCGCAACACTGTTACCTTAAATTAGGACAGATCCAGCCCCGCATGATTGTATAGAAATCATTAATGCAGTAACAAAGCCCCGACGAGACTTAACAGATGTTCCACTGACAAATCCAGACCTGACACTTTATGTGGATGGTTCATGTATGCGAACAAGTACAGGAGAATTAGTGGCCGCGTATGCAGTGACCACTGAAACCGAAGTAAAAGAAACACATCGTATTGACACACTGTCTGCTCAAGCGGCAGAGCTTATTGCTCTGACCCGAGCCTGTATACTAGCCAAGAACAGAAATGTCAACATATACACTGATTCCCGTTATGCGTTCGGAGTTGTACACGACTTCGGAATGTTATGGCAAGAACGAGGTTTTCTGACCTCTCATGGTGCCAAGATCCAACACGGTCCCCTCATTCAAGCACTGTTAGAAGCAATACATCTGCCTTCAGGCATATCCGTCATGAAGTGTAAAGCACATACTAAAGTTACAGATTCTGTTTCCCAGGGTAACGACCTGGCAGACCAGCCAGCAAAACATACAGCATTGACTCACACTCAGACAACTGACATGACAAAGACAATAGGACCGACAAATTGTATGACAGTCAGGGATCCCACCCTAGATGTAATAGATATTCAGACGCATGCTACCCCAGATGAAATAAAGAAATGGATTGAACTAGGAGGGATCCAGACAGATCAAGGTTGGATGACGAAGGGAAAATCTACATGGTTTCTCCCTGATTCTATGGTTCAAGTCATGATCAATACAGCACATAGTCCAGCACATCTAGGAGAGAAAGCGATGTTAGACAGTTTACAAAATCTTTGGAGCAATAAACACTTACGAGCAGCAGCAAAACAGAAAGTGCGTACTTGCATGATCTGTTGTCAGTTCAATCCAGGTAAAAGCGTCCCTGTAGAGCAAGGTAGATTTCATCCTCCCGATCACCCTTTTGAAGTCCTCCAGATGGATTATATCCAGATGGACCGTTGTCGAGGATTCAAATATGTCCTCGTAATTGTTTGTGCACTTTCCCGTTGGACCGAAGCATATCCAGTCCCAGATTACACTACTCCGACCACTGCCAGGCAGCTGGTTCGTGAATTCTTCCCACGGTACGGCATGCCTCGTGTCGTGTACTCAGATAACGGTCAGCCATTCTCATCCGAATTAATGAAGCAAGTTTCCTTGCTGCTAGGATATCAATGGAAATTCCATTGTGTCCGACATCCCGAAGCCGCAGGCCTTGTAGAGAGGCATAATCAGACATTAAAGACCCGCCTTGGTAAAATATGTCAAGAGAAAGGGGTCGACTGGATAGTCGCCCTGCCAGTGGCACTGTTCTATATGAGAATGGTTGCCCACTCGAGATCAGGACTATCCCCGTACGAAGTGGTCTTTGGTAGACCACCGAATATGTGGGGGACGCCCATTCCTAAGAAAATTACTGATGTTGATTGCAATATGTTGACAGATTACCTTGCCTCCTTGATGTCTGCACTCCAATCATGTCGTTCACAGGTTGCCGCAGCCTTCCCTGACAACACTGATGTAAAGCCGCATGATGTCCGTCCTGGCGACCTGGTGTTAATAAGGAACTTTGACAGGAAAAGTCCGCTGGAGCCCCGCTGGAAAGCGCCGAAGACCGTCCTTCTTACTACGAGGACAGTAGTGAAAGTGGAGGGCAGAAAGGGGTGGATCCACACGAGCCATGTTAAACTATGCAATGAACTGAAACCAGACCCAGGCTCGTCCACCCCTTCCAAAGACTGTATCGAGCCTAGTGACTTTAAAGTTTCTGAACGAGAGAATACTCCCCAAGAAGAGTATCGATTAAAGCTCCGATCTAGCAAGTCAGACAGTTTAATTGTTTAAGTCCTCCCCTAGGTGAATCGGTTAAATAGTTTCTGACATGTATCCCCTAGATCGAGATAGAGAGAGAGAGAGACAATTCAAGAAACGTACATACTGCAAATCACTACGTAGTCACTGTATAGTGACATTGTTAATAATGTTTTTTCTAAGTCTTCTGATTATTGTTGCAGGTATACTCCTTCCTATCTATTGCCCTATTTTCAAGCGTGAACAATCTGCTTACAATGTTTCTGCTGAACACTCTTTTAGCGAGTTACCTCCACATGAACTTTCTTACAGACTTGCGCTGCGCAACAACACATTCATTAGTATGCTACATCATTCCCATCAGACTAATAATGCTACAAATTGTTGGATATGTGGCCGACTCCCTCCCTACCAGAATTACAAGGGAGCTCTGCCCCTCTTTCCGTACCCGTTCACTCACAATGGCTCCTGTGGTGCATGGTTTAAAATAATTAATTCCTTAGATCCTGATATTGCTGTTTTCGAAGGGAGCTGGGTTTGGGGAAACTTGAACTTAGTCCTGCTCGACGTCTGTTACCCTGATAAGGAGGGACTCCCCACTAGAATAGGAACTGATCTAGAAAAGGAAGTATATGGATTAAGTAACTACACAATTAACCTTATGATTCTTACTGTTGAATCCGAAGCTGCACCAGTTCTGCCCGCTATGTCAGTATTACCAGTTACTGGTGAATTATGTGTCAGGAAGAAAGGTTCAGTACACTTAGGTCATAGTAAATGTACTACTGTGGTCGAATTCAGTGATCATGGCAAATCGTCCTTTAAAGCTATCCGTCATTCCTATTTTGTTTGTGGTCATACCGCATACATACGCTTACCTCCAGACTGGGATGGTACCTGTTATATTGCATTCCTTCTGCCACCTGTTTTTCTAGCTCCTCCTGATTATCACAGAAATACAAATCTAGTAAAGAATAGACTCAGAAGAGATCTCCCGCTTGTCGACTACACAGAAACGGCATGGGAACAATACACCGATTTTAATAAAGGATTCTTTTTCTTTTTAGGCCCTGTCCAAAATAGTAAACTAATACACAGATTAACTAGAACACTTGAAGCAGTAGTGAATGAAACTGCCTCCGCCCTAGGTAACCTAACCGAAGAGCAGTCCGCCATGCGGGTTGTTGTCCTTCAGAATCGTCTTGTTATTGATGTCATCTTGGCAGATAGAGGTGGAGCCTGTAAGGTCATCGGGTCAAGTTGCTGTGTTTTCATTCCAGAAAACGCGCCATCTGTATACAAAGCTATTACACGTCTTCATAAAATTGCTAATCTGATACATCAGAATCCAGGCACCTGGACTTGGTCCGGTTGGTTCTGGACAACGTTAACCGCTTGGGGATGGAAGATCCTATCCTTCCTAGGCATTGGCCTAGTCCTAGTATTCAGTTGCTGCCTGTGCTTGCAGAGTGGGCCAGCGATTTGTGGACTGTGCGCCACTTCATGCATTGAACATTCCAGTTTCCTTTCAAGACGTGAAAGAAAGAAAGAAGAGCAAATGATGTTACAAGAACAAACTGATCGATTCATGAGGATCGATATATCATGAAGGGTCCGTAGGGAACAAGGAGGGAATGAGGAAATATAAATTTTATGGTCAGGTTGTGTTCCCTAGCGTGTACCCCACCGTCTCCATGTACCAGCTTAAAGTGCATGTAACTTCCCTCCTGTGCCAGCTATGAAGACGCAAATACATTTGCGTCCAACGTTAACATGTCCTCTTTCAGACCCACCCTGAATGGGTTGAATAGTCCGTTCCTAAGTATGCTATGCCAACGTCTTTTTGTAGTGTACTTTACACGTTTTTCAGCTCTGGCAAAGTAGGCCCCGAATTCCTGCCATCGAGCCTTTTTCTGGCTTCTGACTCTGAAAGCCTCAGCCCAGGCTGTCCCTGTACCCGTGAACTCTGACTTACTTCCAGCGCGGCCCACTGCGCTTAGCTCAGCCTGCTGCCTGCCAAGACTGACTACAACCTTCAGATTATCTGTTCCGCTCCTCGAAAATACATTCCTGCCTACTAGTTTAAGTAAACATCCCCCAGCTGCAGAGCCAAAGGGCCGGCCTGTCTCCGTGCAAGTAATTCATAGCTTCTGTTACCATGCTCCCATGGAAGGCCCATGCCCCCACGCTTCTCATGCAGACACTAAGGCGCTTATACACGCACTCACAGTCAGTATAGAATAGCTTCTGCCCCAGAGAACTTTTCCGTTCAGATAATATGGTTCCCAAACATCAGATATCAGATATGATAGAAGTACAAGCTGATCTGACATGCCAGACTTCTGTCTCTTTCCGTCAGTGTAAATGTCAAGCCCCCTGCACCCTCCAGTTTCACGTCAATCACACGTCATGCAGCTGCGCGCGCATCCAAGCCTCCGATTTCTGCTGACATTGCAACATTTCTGTTTAGTGCCACCCCCATGTGACACCTACCTGTGACGTTTCTAGCACACACCTCTAGTTCACGCCTAGTCCACGCCTTCTGCTTACGTACTAGTAACACGTGGATGCTGTTATCTTGTCTTCTCTCAGCTGTTACGCCTCCTATATTGGTTTCTATGGTGTAAATTAAGTATATAAGCTATGTATTGTCAATAAAATATTGCTCTATCCCTTCCTGGACCCTTTGTGGTGCCAGGAACCTGATATCCAGTTCCGGAACGATTCCTTTTTAAGGAATAAAACCCCTAAGAACTCTAACACCACGGACTCTGTTTCTTTCTTTCCGATTGAGTTATTATTGATTAAGTACTTACCTGCATAGAAATTAAGACGGTAAATTAAATATTTACGACACTAAGCTGCAATACGACTTATCCTTCAAGCAGGCAAGTGCGCGCAAATTCCAGAGTAGCACCGTGTGTCATTAGCGGTGGAACCTACACAGCACAGCGTGGGATATACTGTGAGTTTGTCTGTTCCAGCACGCATTGTCCTTAAATCGGTATTCCGGTGCTGTAGCTGGGGCGCTTTCATATGGACAATTAAGCACTAGGCCGAGAGAAAACGAACCGCCTGGAGTGGTGACGTGAAGGCTGAATGCTGCTACCAAGATGGCGACTGCGAGTAATCAGCAGGGGCGGAACCTGTAAAGAATGAAGTGGGTTAAACTGTGAGTTTGACCGCTACACCACGAATAGCCCTTCACATCTGAATGTTGGCGCTGTAGCTGGGACACTGTTCTATTAAAAACTGAGCGCTTGAAGGAGAGTATGCAGATTGCACGGAGCAGTGGTGAGGAGGCAGAACGGAGCTCCTAACATGGCGGCTGTGAGTGCGGGGCAACAGCGTCGCCAGTAAAATACTGCAACCATGGACTTGCTGGACGATCGGAAGCTTGCGCTGCCAGCGAAATAAAGTAACCACTGCTGCCACTGAGGAATGGGACTCTACTACTCTACCATCGGTTGGCGATTGACGGAGTTTCATAATTGGTCAGTAGAATACTCCGAGCCGACGATGCATATCATGGACCCTGGCTGGTGGGGAATGCTTCCCCTTATGAAACAGCTAAGTAACCCATAAAGGGAACAACACTTCACTGGAGGAATCACCGGAGCAGACCTCATAATGTCATGTTGCAACTCGGGACCCTCCAGCGAAGATCTAGAGACAGTGACCATCCACGGAGGGTTGCCCGGATCGCGGGGGACGCACCAAAGAAATTGAGGTAGTTGTCACGCCTGATCCACGCCCACGCCCAATACACAGTACTCCCTCGCAAATACCAAAATGGGGAAGCAGTGGATTTACAATTCTTCGCTACTACCGTCTCTAGATAGAGAACGTGCCAGGGACCAGAACATCTGTTGGGACCCTGGGGCAGAGTAAAATGACCAAAGAGGCAGCAATGGAGCTAAGGTGAACGAGGGGTGGTAGTGACCACCACCTAATCAACACAAACACACAATGACAATTCCTGAGCATACTCCTGATCCCCATTCTGACAGCGGAGTCCGAGCACTATGTCTGACGAACAGTGGAGCTGCTCTGTTCAGCTATTGAGGAGATCAGCTGTGGTTCATCCCCTGACCGTCACCTACCCAGTCGGACTTTGGGCACAGTTTTTCTCCCTATCTCCCTGTCCTTCCCACCCCCTCTATCGTATTTCTGTGACTCTGCTTTTTCCTTGTCTCCTACCAATCTGGGCTCACATCTTACTGGACTTTGGGTGCAGCTTTGACTCTCCTACCAGTTTGTGTCCCATCGCCCTCCCCCTCCTCTTGCCTTAGCGTGTCTCTAATCCTCCCCTCTTCTTTCCCTCTGCCACTCTCTGTCTACTTCCCCTGCTCCTACCCCCCCCTCTTCCCGGAATATCTCCCCTTGCCTGCTTTCACCACCTAGCCCCCTGTCCTTTTGTGCCCTTTGACTAAGCACTCCTTCTCCCCTTTTTGGTGAAAGATCCAAGTTATATACGCTGGGGTCTCAGCATACCCGCTGAGAGAGTCCACAGCACCAAGGGAGCCACTCAAAATTGAGGTATGGTATGGCACCCCTTGCCAAAGCACTCCCTCTCCCCTTTTTGGGGGAGGATCCAGTAAATAGGCCTTGGAGTCTCAGAGACCCCTCGGATAGAGTCCACTGCGCTTAGGGAGCCTCTTGCAATAGAAATGGGGAAAAGATACCACTCCCCCTGGGATCACAGCTTCTGGACTTTGGGCGCAGCTCTGACTCGTCTACCGATTTGTGTCCCTGTCAAACTCCCCCTCCTCTTGCCATGCTGTGTCTCTAACCCCCCCTCCTCTTTCCCTCCTCCACTCTGTCTACTTTCCCTGCTCTTAACCCCCCCACTCCTTGGAATTTCTCCCCTTGCCAGCTTTTTCCCCTACCTATATGTTCCTTTTTGTTTGTCTCAACCTTACCTGTAACTAAAATTGCCATGCTCTAATAACTGTGTAACCTTTGTAAAGCTGTAACCTGCAATTTATTATCTGATACCCATGTAAAGCACTCTGATAACTCCGGGTCTAGCCAGCGCCATATAAAACCTTTTAAATAAATAAATACGTTAGGCATAGGAACACATGAAAATGAGACAAGTGTAGTAGAAGCACCATAAAAGTGTGCTTTTAAATGCAAGATGAAGAAAACATACATACAAAGCAATACTAATACATATAAATGAGTTGCCCTAATAAGAGTTTCTTATGAAAATGATGTTCACGAACATTTAATTGATGGACTTATGCTATTGATAAGTGGTAGTATTTGCAATACTTTCTGTTAGAATGCATCATTTAGAAAAGTCGGTGCAAAAACGCGTAGAAACCAGATACATCTTGAAATTTCATGTAATAATACTAAAGGTTTAATGGTTTATGAAAAGTAAAAAACTAATTTTGTAGTATGAACTTAGAAAATGATGCACTTTTATGAATGTTAAGAAAAATTGTGGTAGTAGGGTATTTCTAATGTTAGTTATCGTCATGCAATAATCTCTAGTGAAAGTTCTATAAATTGTCGATTTGATTTGATTTTATTACAACTATATTTTATATGATTTAGAGCATATTTCATTTAAAATGTGTGATGCAAACTAAAAAGCTTTTTTCCAAAATGCTGACCTTTTTAGGTTGAGCCCATAGCGGCAACACACATGCGCTGCTCGCTTTGTGAGGCAGTATTGAATACGGAGTGGAAGCTTTGTGGAAGCTCCGCCCACTCTCCACCCATTGGCTTGTGTCTATGTCCTCCGTAAATGCTGTCTTCTTATTCATTTGGAGGCTTGTTAGTCCCTCCTTACGACGGCTATGTCGTCCTTTGTCACCTCCCATGGCTACTGGCCCCTTTACTTCGAGTGCTACACCGTACGTGGACTGTGAGCACTCCTTTGTGCCCCTTCTCCCCCCCCACCCTGCTGGCATTCTTGTTGTCCGTGCCCATACCAATTGTCCATGATGCGATAGGTCTTGCATAAATGCGAGTCCTGTTGTATTGCAAATGCTTATTTAACCCCTCCCATGCCTCGGGTGGGCTGTGCTGGTGACGAAACGGTTCCGTCACGGCCCTCTCGCCGCTCCTGCGTGGTGCAAATTCCACGCCTGCGCTAACGTTCTCTAGCACGGGCGGGGCCGTGACAGAACCGTTCCATCACAAGCACAGCTCACCCGCATGCCGTGACGGAGCGGTTCCGTCACGAGCACGGGACCGCCGTGAGGCCCCCCACCCCCTTAGTACTGCGGCGGAATAGCCGCCGCAGTGAAGGGGTTAAACTGCTCATTGACCATTTCTTTTATCTTTAGGCAGTTAACCCTTAACCTAGTTATAATCCGAATATATTTATCCTAAAAGTGATATGAACGCGGGGAGCAGAACTGTACAACTTGCTTCATTTAAAATCGTCATTGAGGGTATTTTGAAATGACTACATATTTGTGTACATTAAGCCCGAATGTTACACTTCCAGAGATGTATTTCTAGAGGAGATGTGTTCTTTCTGTGAGCGTTTACTGCAGCGTTCTCCATATAACATGAGACCTAATTTGCATGTCATGTAACATGAATTATTTGGATCATGATGGCAGAAGTGCCGCCCCCTGGGCGTTGTAAGGGAAGGAGGGTATGGGAAAGCAGTAGGTCAACCCTTTCTGCCCTGCTCACGGTGGCCAAAGTGTCTTCAGACTGGCATTTCCTATGACGTTCACGTTGTGCCAGTGTCTCATCAGGCCTCTCCACCCGTTAACCTTGCAATTGGGACAGCCAGGGAGTTCAGGGAACCCCATATCTCGCCCTAAAGAGTACAATGCTGTGCTGTGACCCAGGAAGTGTGAGCGCTGGCAGTGCCAGCCTGCTATCTCCTGGCACCTATTTATATTTTGCGGGGTGGCACTCACCAGCATAGGGTGGAGAGCTATTCATTTTAGAGGGGTGGTGTTTTAATGACATCAAACTAAGGCTAACAGACCCTTGATACCCAACCCCCTGGATGAAGAACTAAGCATGTAATAATGCATACAGGGCTGTTCGCTGATGCGCTATTTCACGTACTATAATTTAAATAGGAAATGTTTTGGGCTCATTTATTCAATGTTGACCTTGTATGAATATCGATAGGATTTTGGCCTATATCAGCCAGCATGTATTTTGTCTGTGTAAGTGAATTTGGTTGTGTGAAATGTTACGAGTAAGCATAGGTATGTTCAAGCTCTTTTGGGCAGCTGAATGGAGGTAGGTCAAAGGCGTGCCCTTCAAAGTGTCAGAACCACGCTCCCCTGAATCCGGTTTCCAGGTTTTGATAACAGCACAAATACACTTTAAGTCTGAGTCCAACTCCATCCTATGTCCATTCAGTTGCTTTCATCATGGCACTAGTGAAGGAGCCAGTTCAGGGCACGTTCTTTCAGTGCTTGGTAACATAATGGGCGGGACTACTGTTGGTAATACCGGTCATTAAGTTTAACAAGCTCTAGCAAAGTCGGAGATCAGGCTTTTATACGCCAAGCCAGGCAAACGCACACTTGTGGGCATGCAGTTGCATCTCTAGAGCACAAACTGAAATATAGGCTGATCACAATGAAAGGTTGTGACATAACATATTTAGTAGAGAACTCACAGCACTCTGAAAAGCCGATAGGCACTAGAATTATTAAATGGTTTGATATACGTGGATTTATGCTGTGCCTGTCCCAGGGATACATCTGTGAATATATGCTGTGTCTGTGCGGAGCCATGTCAGGTTGGTTGCTTGTGTAACACTTCTCCCACTCCCTGACTGCTCATAATGCACAGGAAAGTGTCCGTGGCATGTGTATGTCTGTGCGGAGTGTGTGTGAAGAATGGGTGTCATCACATAGGCACTGCATGTGAGCATGCAGAGAATGTGTTTGCCTATCCTTGCTTGTCTATGTGTGCAATGTTTCGGGGTTCATGCATTGTGTGTACATGAAAATTGCCCCCTACTGTTATCTCAGTCACATCCCCTTCTTCTAAGTAAACAAGTAAATTACCAAATAATAGTAAGTCCCTCCGGCAGCCATGGTGCACTTGTAACATAGAAAGAAGGGTGGAAAGAACAGGTGCCGACTAAGAAGAGCCTCAACAGCTAAAGAAAAAAGTCAATTGTGGCAAAAAAACCCTTCTAGGGCAAGAGAAGTTGAGAGCGTGGTATATTATAGACGATAGAATAACAGATGCAGAGACCCGACGTTAAAGAACAAAAATCAGGGGACAAAAATATAAGCAACAGGGGTGCGAATAGGTCGCTGAGAAATATTTTGTGATGCAAAAGGTGGTGCATTGCAAAACAGTCTGTCTTCTGTATTTGGGAAAACAGAAAATGACAGCACCAGCATCTGGAAGTGACTTACAGGAAGCATGGAATTCATCTTGGTTTTGAAACGTTTTAAAGTGGAGTGATGGGGAAACAGACATCTTGGATTGGTATGCAGGCCACCCAGTGCAATGTTATTAGCTGATCTGGAATGTGCTGCTGAGGAGAAGGATTTGGCCCCTCCTCAAATACCCAAAACTATTGGTAAGTGCCTTCTATATACTGCGTACATCTGGTGGAGTCCTACCATTGAGTGCCATCACTGCATCGTCGGAGGGGATTGTAGGAGTAAAACTGCAACTGCTCCTTCCACGCCAAGACAGGTTGTAAGTTTGACGTAGAAGACTGTCATTGGCCTCCTTACGTGTTCCCTGCCTGGGGCACTCTGAGATGATATCTAGAAAGGAGTAATGGTCCACTCTGTTCCAGGTCACTGAGGTAGAGATTCATGGGGTGTACACCACCACTCTTTTCTTATTCATTCCTGGATTTTAAATTTGCCACCACCAAAACTGAGGGGACTGCAGAAGAAGCACCAGTGCAGTGTTGGTGCAGCACAGTACTTTGTAACACTGTAAATTTGTTCAACTTTCAATGAAAAAATAGCTTCTGCTCCAATACAATATGGGCTAACGACACTTTGACTTCTGCAGGAGGGTGTTTGGAAGTAGTTTGCATTGGGCCATAGTAGTGAAGAAGTAATAATAATACACAGAGTTGTAGTGTAGTTCCTATATTCCCAATAGGCTCTGCGCAATGGAATAATATATTCTATAGATTTCACGTAGGACTTATGTCAACTAGGTCTCTATCGCATATATATTAGACTTAATTGAGAGTGCCAGCTAGCTCAGAGGTCACTAGAAACTTTCTTGAGTACACAAGAAGGGATTAATTTCTGACAACCGCATAAACATGACAACTTTGTTTCCGCCAGGAATAAAACTAATCTTCAGAGTTGTGGAAACAATAGATGGATATTTTCCTCAATCGTGCATGCTTCCTTTTATCAGAGGTGCAGAGAAATAGAGAGACGGGTGTTTTCAATAAAAGGTTTATTGAACAGTCTTCTTTCTCATGCAAAAACATTTAACTGCTACAATCGTAATACTGGTTGCAAAGTATAATGCGTACAGTGAGAAGAGTGTTATAAAATAATACTGTAAAAACATTGTATGGCTCCTAGACCATAGATAAATACATACATAAATAACAAAGCTAAAAAGTACTCAACTGGTGCTTCTAAAATACGCCTACCCCAAATGTATCTAACCTAAGTCTAGTACGAGGGAAGAAGTAAGTGAGGTGTAGCATAGGTTTAGTTTTTCTTTGCCAAGAATCTAACCAAGATTTCTCTTAGGGTCTAATCAACTCCATACCTTGGTTTTTGAATGAAGGAGGTCTGGTAGCTCTGTCTCGGGACTCAATTTCCCAACAACCCGCGAGGGGAGCTTGGAAACACTGGAGATGGATTCTCAGCGAGAGAAAGACAGCCTCTCTGTCAGTGCATCAGCTGGAGGATCGGCTTCCTTCGGCACTTGCTGTAGTGAGCTGCTTCGGGCAAGTAGATAGTTGAGCTGCTCCGAACCACTGTGTGTTTGCTGGGGCAAGTGTAAGCATATTTATACCTTGAAGGTGCCTGGTTTGACGTAAAGTCGGACATAATAACGTCATCAAAGAACCCCAAGGGAATGGTAGTTCTTTGAAAACTCCATGATTTCTAGGACAAATCAATATTCAAGTAAGGGGATGTCCCTGACTGCTAAAGCCGAGTTTTCCAAGACATCGTTGTGGCTTTTTGGAACTAGTGGAAGTAGCCATGCCTGTATTTGGACTGGTTTGGTTATGTCTAAATATGGGTATGATTTCTATGTCTATATAAGGGCAATGTGAATTATACCTATATAAGGGCATGAATCTGTAAATTACGCTTGGATTCTAAAATGCTACCACTCAGAGTCACCCCAGAAATTTGCAAGGCACACATTCCACTGCTGTCGGAGTGCCTTAGCCTCTCACCCATTGGAGGTCAGGGCAATGAATGCCAATATCTGTGGTTGTTAAAGGCTGCGTAGCTTCTCCAGGTCTGGTTGGCGTCATCTTTCCTTGGTGTAACGTACTTCCTGCTCTCAGCAAGCTAGCCTCCCCTTTCCAAGCTTAGCCAGCAATACCCTCAGCTTCAATATGACTGATTGCACAGTAGTACCAGTATTATATTTATTTTTCAAATTTGGTCCATAAAATTTCTTTCACATGCGAAGAGACAGATTTCCAGTAAACATCACGTTTCACCGTTTGGGTTAATGTCCTTACGACCTCCTTAGAGCTAGAAGGAACATTTTAACCCTGGGCGAAGCACTACGCTACGCATGCATAGTTTGCGTAGTTCGCGAAGTTTGTGCTACTTCGCACTACGCAAATTTCACGTAGCTCAGTAAAAATACGTGTAGCGTAGCGTAGTGCAGCGGTCATTTTTTGCTTGCTTGCAGTCCTCAAAATCAAGTTGATGACCGCGAGCAAGCAAAACGACATACAGACGAGACTTTTTCCTCGCTCGCGATCAGCAACATTAAGTTGCCGATTGCGAGAGTGGTAAATAAACCTCCCGGCGAGATTCTCAATGCGGGGAGGTCAGGTTTCTCATTGCGAGTGGTCGTGTATGCTCGCAACTGCTCACGATGAGAAACTACCAGTCCGTGATAAGAAAGCTACTCGAGCTGCAGAAAACGACTGCTTGCACTGTTCAAGATGCAGTTTGCACTGATTGCACAGTACGGACAAGCATCCGGCACTGTGCAATCAGTGGAACAGCATTTTGCACAGTGCACTATGCAGTTCGCGTAGCTCGCGTAGTGCCAAGTGCACTTCGCGTAGGTACGCGTAGCACTACTTTGCCAACTACGCCCAGGTTCAGAACATTTACATATTTAAAATCAATAGATTATTGAAACCAACAGTTGCAAAACAAAAACTCTGGTGCCCATCATCAATACTCAATGTAAAAAAGTTTTGATAGATTTATTTACAACTATTTTATCTTTTCAAAGATATCTGGTTTCTTGTTGATTAAAATAATGTTTGAGTCTATTCAAATATAAAAAAAGTGCAATACCGTAGTGTTTTCCATGCCTGACATTTCCTGCTACCCTCGTACTTCCATGGCAGATATTGATATTAAACAGCACCAAAGAATCATGCATGCAGGATTGAGAGTAGGGTCTATAGGAATCAAATAGCTTCCACTTCCATCCTTTATGCTTCTCACCCCAAAATACATCTGAAGGTGATCACAGTGAGGAAATTATGACAGCAAAGAGGGTTTCCGGCGAGGATCATGAGTCTTTAAGGATGTTATTGAAATACTACTTTCTTCTAATCTTCTGACTTATAGGGCTTGTGTGTTTGCATGTTTTTCCACAGAAGGGATCATTACAATGCAGTGGTCTATCACAAATTAAGATAGTCCAACATCATAATTACAGCCATGCAAATGTCTGCATAAAGGAAGTTAATGAGAGCTCTAATCTATTCAATTCTAAGTAGCATAATATAGCATTGTCACATGTGGCAAGTAGTATATAGCCTACCATCATCTAGCCTGCTGAACATAAAGCATAAGACAATTTCATACGAAGTGATTCCCTTACTAAAAATGTATATATATCTATCCCTATTCGCATGTGCTATGACTGTAGCTGTACTGGCCTTTGGTATTGCAAGACACTGGAAGGTGTACAAAGTTGCAAGGTTGGCAGATTTGAAACTATGCAAAGTTGGGTGACCCTTGGCAGCAATGATAAACTGTTCCCGCTACCACTCAGACCCACATAGGAAAACCAGTGGTCGGTTGCCATTTGTCAGCTGCTCCCATGTCCTTCTGGGGGCCTAACTCTCTGCTCAAAAGTTAGAGTAGAACGTTGAGGCTGGAGTGCACCTTTTTTATTCTGAGGCAAGAGAGAGGTGAGTCAATTTGGAGCAGGAGTTTTAGGCATAACCAAACAAGGTGATACGACTTGATGCACTTTCAGAGTCTGCTAAGCTTTTCATTTCATTCAGGAATACAGACCAGGATAGTTTCTATCTCAATATCTGCCTGAATTAAATTTCATAGCATTATTCATATAAACCTTTTAATTGCAACTCCTGCAGCTCCTTTAAAGAATCTTCAAACAAAACAATTTCAAAATAGAACCAGAATTCAGTAGCCCATAAATAGTCCTTTCACAGAACACTTATCTTTTTTTAAATGCTGCTCCTGATGAGATACATACTTCTTACATTGCTATTTTTACCTGTTTAAGTTAGTCCAGAATGTGTTGCATAAGCATTAATACTGGGATTTGGTTATGTTTTAGAGATTTCTAATGTATAGAAACAAGTCATTGTAGGTGAAGGTTTTAGTTACAGTTTAAAAAAATAACTATTAACTGACTAAATACGCCTTATAACTAGTATGTTTGTGTTACCCTGGTATTAGCCCTCGGTGCCATGTAAGTGCAGCATTTTAACAATGTGTGAAGCCTCCATCCAATCATCCGTAGAGTGGGGCATACACAAGCAGGTTGTAGCCCAGCGTGATGCTCAGCGCATGTGTGGGCTCATGTGCTCTCAGCCGAAATCCAGCACGAGTGCTGGGCATGCCTCAGGTTGTATCTGCGAGATCCAGGTAGCATGACAAATCAGCTATTTGGGAGCACTAACCGGATTGAGTGTGGCAAGGATTGGCTAACCGTGAACTCGCAAGATTCCTGCAGCCATCTTTGGGCAAAATATGCTGAAAGCATATTTATATGTGTTGCCGAACGAGGAAAAATGCTGTTGAGAGTAATGGTGGCCTTTCCCACAAAGAGCTGAGGAGAAGAGAGATGCACATTTTGCAGAGTAGAAGTGGTAGGTTTTGAATAAGGGATTTTTGTTATAATAGTTATTTTGGTGACAGTTTGTCAAAGGTGTTCCATGGTTGATTATGTATTATGGATGCTGAACAGAGAAGTAGTGTTGAGCTGACTGGGGCTAAAGTGAATGAGGAAATTATAAACAAATGACTTCAACATGAAATGAGGGCACAGGTGAAAGAGACGTTAGATGGTATTTTAAAAGATAAGAGGAGGAAAGAGATTGAACCGTGCAAGGTATTTTACTCCATAGCAGAGGATGAAGAAAGGAAACAGAAAAGTGGGAAAATTTGAAGACAAAAAAGCACATGGGTTTAGAGTTCGATCAATAAAAAATGGAAGGATGGATTAAACTCCTTAAAAAATAAAGCTGTTCGAAGCGGCACACTTAACAGACGTGTCCATCGCGACATGCAGAGAGTAAGTGCCTTAGTGGCACAGAGGAGAATTAGTCCAATTACTTGGATATAGTGTCCTTTGTCAGAAGACAATAAAGAGGCAGATGAATATGTCTTTTGACATAATCCAGGATTACAAATTTTATATAGATTTTGAGGAAAAAGAGGATACTACCTTTAAGGAAGTTTTGAGAAATCCCTTGGGGGAGGAGATATTTTCTCCTTTTAATGTTAGGCACCGTCGGAGTGGTGGCCTATGGAACATGTGGCCAAGTTTATTAAGGAATGGCTGAGAAAGACTTTGGAAAAAGAGCTGAGAAAGTTATTAAAGGCTGAATGTTCAAGGCCAGTTATTGATGAAAAGGTGTGTGTAAAACCAAATTTGGATCCAGAAATGATCAGTTTTTATTTAGATTGGGCAGAGACCAACAATAAAGACTAGAAAGTTCTCTGAAACAATGTCAAGATTAGGTTTTGAATGTTCTAGGTCCATGAGTGACAATTCCTGACAATGCGGAAGAGGTGCATATCAATGACACAGAGGTAGATTTAGAACTATTACGAGGATGGTGCCGGATGGCAGTTATTCGTTTGGGCAATGTGACCGCCAGATTGATGGATGGAAGAAGCGAGGTAATTCTAATGAAAATCAGTCCACAGTTAGGTGACATGGCAGACAAGGAGCCCAGAGAAGATGCAAAGGGGCTGTTATTTAGTGAAGGCTTAGTTAAAAGCTTGGGAATGTGGCGACATTCACATTGTTAGATTAGACTCAGGGGGACTTTCCACTGGCTGGCAAATGCCTTGGTCCCAATATAACAGTCTGTACAAAGGTTGTGGAAGAGAGTATCAAGGCTCTACAGGATTCTACCCAAACAGAGGTAGAGGTGGATGCTCAGAAGGAGGAAGCGACTCAAGATGGGATCAAAATTATCAAGGATCCCAAGGTGAGTATGGGGACTATAATCTGTTTTTCCTAAAGAAGAGTAGGATGTCGGTTGATGAATTTTGTGAAAGAGTGGGACAGGATAAGCAAAGATCTGTGGATCTTAAAAACAGTACAAGATTTTGAAATATAGTTTGTAAATCAGCCATGGCAGGTGAGAGAACAGAGAAAGTTATGTATGACAGAGGAACAAAGATTGGTGGTAGATACAGAAGTAGAGGAAATGTTGTAGAAGTGAGATAAAAAGCAAGTAGAAGAATTTATGGGGGTAAATAAGAGCTCTATTTTTGTTTTTTAAAAAGTACGAAGGATGGAGGCCAAATATAAATCTGAGGGAGATGAATTCGAAATATGGGTACTTCACAATAGAGGGATTCTATTGTTTGAGAGATGTGTTATTGAAAGACAATTGGATTGTGAATATGGATTGGATATGTTTGTTGGAGAAAAAAGTTATGTGTCTTCTTTTGGGTTGTCATCTGCCCCTGGGTGCTTCACCAAGGTGATGAGAGCTGTGATGACCTATTTGAGGGCGAGAGGAATAAGGTTAATAGTTTACTTGGACAATATTTTGATTATGTCTCAGGACAAGTAACAGTTTAAGAAATAGTTGAATATAGTACAGGATTTATTGGAAAAGCTGGGTTTTATTATAAATTCAGAGAAGTCAAATTTTGTTCCGGCACAGAATATGGGGCCTCATTTATGAGGCCGTACTTCATTTTTACGTCGCTGGTGCGTCACTTTTTGTGACGCACCAGCAGCGTAAAAAATGTGCCTTGTTGCACCATATTTACAAAGTGACGCATCTAGGTAGATGCGTCACTTTGTAAACCCCTGCACCACATTATACCTGCATCAGGTATAATGTATGCAAGGGGGGCGTATTGACGCAAGAAAGGGTCGTAGAAGTGACGCAGTTAAATCTATGAGATTTCACTGCGTCACTTCTAGGACGCTGTTGCGTCAAAATCTTGCGCCTGTCTCGCGGCAGGCGTAAGACTGACGTAAGACTGACGCAGGCCCTTTCACATGGGGCTTGCCCCATGTGAAAGGACACATTGCTGGAGTTGCGTCACTTTTGTGACACACTCCAGCAATGCGTCACTTTTGCGCTTACAGATACGTCAGAAATACTGACGTATCTGTAACTCCTTGCGCAATGATGCGTCATAATGTAAATATGACGCATCATTGGTGTCGCAAGGAGGGCGCAATGAAAAGTGACGCATCACTGTTTTCACGCACTGATGCGTCACTTTTCATAAATGAGGCCCATGGAGTTCTTAGGCTTCAAGGTAGACACTGTGAAAGTTATGCATCAACTTCCAGAGAGGAATGTGGAATGATAAGGGAGGACATTTTGCATGTGTTGAAAAGGATACACTGTATTTGAGGGATTTAGCTTGCATGATAGGTTTGTTGTCATCGTCTTTTCAAGCGATTTGTACAGGACCATTGCATTATCGTGAGTTATTAGAGATTAAAGATAGAGACATTGAGGAAAGGATTGTGGTATGGAGATAGTGTATCAATGAAGCAGGAGGGATGAGGAGAAATGAATTGGTGGCTTTAGAGCATGGATTTTCTGTTGGAAACAGACGCCAGTTTTAGAGGCTGGGGAGCACGCTTGGGAGAGAGGCAGACAGGTGGAGTGTGGTCAGGAGAGGAGATGAAGAAATATATAAGTTGTTTAGAACTGCCAGCAGGGCAGACAGTGTAGAGGAAAATGGACAACATCTCAGCTGTTGCTCATATCAATCGTTTCAGTGGGAACGTTGGATTTGGCAAAGTAGTTTTGGTATTTCTGCATGGAACACAAGATTGCGGTGGAGGCGGAGTATCTGCCAGGTCAATTGACATGATACGAATGGGAATTCGAGAAACTTAAGGGACGTCTGTGACTGGAAGCTGAACCCTTCCTATTTCAGGAAGATAGACAGCACTTGGGGTTTGCTGGAGGTAGATTCTTTCACAATCAGGCTGAGTTACAAGTTAGAGAAATATTTCAATTGGATTCTGGATCAAGGGGCATGTGCAGTGGATGCTTTCCAACAGATATGGAAGGGAATAAGAGCTTATGCTTTCCCCCTTTTTCATATGATTCAACGAATTCCACTGAAGGTAAGGACAGAGAAGTGTCACATTGTGTTGGTGGCACCATTTTGGGTGTCTCATATATCGTACTTAGCAGTAATAGAATTAGCATACAACATTCCTTTTTTTATTCTGGCTTTGGAAGACTTACTGGAGAATGGCATAGGAGCATCCATTAGTTCAAGACAGAATATTGAACCTTTTTGTTTGGAAGGTGTTAAGAAATCTGAGTGTTTCCAGGGACTTTTGAGCAGTACTGTTGAATTGGTCAAAGAGTCTTGAGCCCCTGCAACAAGAAGAAAGTATACAGGAGTATGCAGAATAAGCTCTAGTTGGTGAATGGACAGGGATGGGGATCCCGTTGAGGCACCTGTGGCAGATGTGAAAGTTCTAGAGGTCAGTAATAAAATCAATGGTCCAGATGGAGTATATTTTGAAGTATGGCAAAGAACAAAGACAATGTGTAATTCTATATACATATTTTACCAAAAGTTCACAGAATGTGATAAATGGTGTGTAATCGAACGTTTAAATGAATAGGAAAACAGAATGATGGAATACAGAAAGGAAAGGGAAAATCAATTGCTTATTTTGTATGTAAAACCTTATGGAGCTGTAAATAATGCTACCACAGCAAGATGGATTAAATGGGCTATGGAGTAGGCAGGTATTGATATTCAACAATTTAAGGCACATTCTGGAAGAGGTGCGATGGTTAGTAAAGCCTATTTTTCTAGCGGAAGATTGTAGAAGATTTTAAACACAGGTACATTTGTAAAGCATTACTTTTTGCCAGTAAGGCATTTGGCAAATATTGTGTTGAAGGGCTTTCAACATGCATAATGGTAGCCTCTGTGCTTGAAATGAAATGGTGATTCCCAAAGCATAATGAACAGAGAATTAAGATCCCATTAAAAACATGGAGGCTAACATTATGTCATCCGCCTCTACCCTTAAAAAAAAAGAAAGAAAGGAAAAATGAAAGAAGGAATGGAAGGGTGGCTGGGATCATTTAAAGTATAATTCTTTTTAAAAAAAGTTGTGCAAGTACATTTTAAAGTATTAGCCAATATTTTATGTTTAGCGGTTTATAAGGTTATGAGGATAGACTATATTGTGTTTGTTGTTTATTCTTTAGAGGCGTACTGAAAAAGGACGAAGAGGAATTTTGGCTGAAGAGGAACACTTGGAACAGGAGTTTCAGAGCTTGAGAAAGTTTGCTGCATTTAAAGAGGATGAGTGTTCTGTGAAGGGACTATTTTTGGACTTCTCTGTTCTGATTTGGAATTGTTTTATTTGAAGATTCTTTTAATGTGCTGCAGGAGTGGCAATTAAAAGGTTTAATGCATAATGTTACCCTCTGTGTCTTTAATGAAATCTTGATTCTCTGTTCATTACACTTGGAGAATTGCCATTCTCACACATGGTTAGCATGTGAAGATTCCCAAGCTCTTGTGATGTGCTTGAATTGGTAGAGTCAATCACTGGGACAGTGAATTGCTGCAGATAAAAGTCAAACTTTGGAGTCCTATGATTCTAGGTGTATTAGCGGCATCCATATAAGCAACATTTTATGAGATGGCAACTGCAACTGAATGGTGACTTGTTACAGGTCAGGTCAATGGTTAAGTGAGTGGATGAGGTTACAGTGTGAGCTTCTGTAATTTAATGCAGATGACGTGTTAGGCAGACAGTGAAAGATGCCTCCCAAGAAGCATGGACTGGGCAAAAGTGTATCACAAATTTGAAGTGTAGTATATCGCAGGGAAGTGAGATGTTCCTCCAAGCGTACTGTAGAAAATTGTCTGCTCGGGATAGTAAGGGGGAAGTTAGACTGGCTGAGGGGGAACCCTGTCACAAGGATTAGAAACATTCAAAAACACACATCCCCATGCCTCTGCTACCACAAAGCTAAAGAATATGCATGTGATAAAGGAGGGTGATTACACCTACGTGGTGTAAAAAATAATGTTAGTTGTGATTTTAAAGAACTTACCCAGGGACCATGAGACAGTAGGGTAAAGTGTCAATACAATGTACCCTTGCTATGGAGAACACATAGTTTGGGGGGCTATTTAAATTAGAGCAGTTCCACAGTATTAGTTATAAATGTTTCATACAAAAATGTATTTTGGCAGGAGCCTGTATGAGGTAGAACAGCACCTTGCAGAAAACAAGTAGTAGCAGCCCACTATAGATGTGCATTATCTTAGCCATTGTGGAGCTATCTTTAATTTAAATAGGGCCACAAACAGTGTATATGATGCCTTCTTTTACTTGATATCGGATGCAACTGAAAGCATGATATATAGTCCTTCTTGTGTGAATCAGAGAAAAGCTATCCTATGTGCTAGCAAATAATTGTCAAGTCTTCTATTGTAAAGTTGAAAGTGTGGCCTCTGAATGCAGAAAGTATTCAGACTTTGTAAATAATTCTATAATTCGCACCAAAAGCCCCTGGGTGTTTTTTACTGTATTCTACTCAGCACAAAACACCTCAAAAAGGTTAATACAGAGTCTCTGAAGGTTCTAGAAACAAACAATTTTACACTCAATTAGACAAAACAATACACATTTGTGATTGATGTCCATTACAGAATGCTGACTAGCTGTCATATAATCTATAGAACTTCAATTGTTCAACACAAAAAACGTTTGAAGTAGCCTACCTATTTTGAGCTTGACAACTAGATTAAAACAATAAGGACCATGTAAATGTTTTACTTCTATTTTCAAATGGAGAAAAACAACAGATTTAGGAAAGAATGTCAATGGAAGAATCTTAATGTATTTTTAGACTATTAAGTAGCAAATATCAAATAGCAAGGGACATATTCAGGTTTCTTTGGTTATAAAGATGTTTCAACTTTTACAGCCTATTGTGTAGATATTAAAAACTATTGTTCACTCTGTGATAAGATGAGAATTGATCCTGTTCCTGGGAAATCATTGAGCACTGATAGGATGGAAGAAGACTAAAGATGTAACTGTTTCTGAAGTTCATGAAATGTGTTGTTTATATAAGTGTGTGTTCCCAGTCCTGGGCATGAAATCAAACTCTGCTCACAAAGTAGCATGAGGGGTTCCCAAAAAATCCGCTCAGCGGAGTGAAGTTTTATTCCTTGCTCGCCAACAATAAGTTGGCAAGCGAGTGTGAGGAAAATCTTACTCCAGTCCACCTCCCAGCGAAATTTCTCCATGCGGGCCGTCGTGGATGGCCGCGACCGCTCATGATGAGAAACCTTCCGTTCACGTTGAGGAAGCTGTGGCTCAAGTTGAACATCTACTTGAGTGGTAGAAAGTAGCAGCGCCCTCCCATACTGTGCATGGTGCAGTTCGCACTGATTTTCCACCGTGGGATAAATACCCGGTGCTAAAAATCAGCGTGAAAAGCACAGCCTAATGCAATCTGCTACTTGCAGAACTCTGCATAGTTTTTTGGTCACATTGCGGAGTTCCGCAAAGCAGAACTCCACAAACT
This sequence comes from Lissotriton vulgaris, assembly GCF_964263255.1. NCBI lineage: Eukaryota > Metazoa > Chordata > Amphibia > Caudata > Salamandridae > Lissotriton > Lissotriton vulgaris. The sequence goes on from NC_141694.1 coordinate 508,514,550, forward strand.
CCGCCCAAGACTAAGGTTACCCTCTCATTCCAGATGCTATTTCAATTTCGTCCCAGACCCTAAATCATGTTGCTTAGATTCTCTACTGAGTTTCTTGAGCTTCTCTTTATGAGATATTCCATTTTGATAATTTGATGTTTTGAGCTTCTTTATTGCTGAAAGCTTTGTGCGTAGTCTTACTTTTTTGACTGAGGACTCTATATGGGTTCTGACTGACTCCTTTCCCTCCATATTCTTAAAATAGGGATTCTTGCCTTTGCAGGACACAGTTAATGCATTTATTAATATTTGACTGCTGATTGATTTTAACAAAATCCTAATAATTAATGTTTGATGAATTTGTTCAATGACTTAATAAAGATGAGCTACTAAAATATTTTGATTAATAAAACCCTTAAAACATATACCAAACTCTCTTTAGTAACTCAATTTAATATTGATAATTGTGATTATAATTCACTGGATATATTGATCTTTTCTTCTCAAAACAATGTCAAACATCCACTTCGACCTGAAAGAGCAGGAATCAGCTGGAAGATGGTATTTATTTATTTATTTAGTTATGCAGGTTTATTCAACTCAAACTTTACCCAAAGGTGTCAGAGTGCTTTACAATAGAAACAGTTACATTACATAAGGACTTCAGAGTACATGAATTACATAAAAGATATGAAACAGATAAACTCTAAACTCACATAAGAATGCTACTAGGTACATACGTCTACTATAGATACTAGTGGTTAGAGTTTCATATATGCAAGTTTCAAATTAACTCAAGATTACATTTTAGGGAAAGTTGAAGCAATTAGGGTGGGATAAATATCTCACCATTGCTGGCGTTCTTGCTTTTAGCTCTGCCTTCAGAGTGTTGTTGCACTTACAGGCAGTGATCTTGGGCCTAGCGGGATCCCCGAGCTGGTTTTGGCCGTAGGAGTAAAAGGCCAGGTGGTGGTGGGTGAAGGCTGCTGCGTTAATCTGCAGGTAGATCTTGCGCTGCATTGGGGAATCAAGCTAGGTGGTAGAAATCTTGCCCCAAGATAGAACCAGCAGGGCAGTCATGCCTCCAAAAGGGCCCCAGTCTTCCGCGGCCTTGATCGCCTCAATGGCTAGGGCCCAGCCCTGTATGTTATACGGGCATTTGTGCAGCCACTGCACTGTGGCAAGCCCTCTAGGGAAGCTCTAGTGCCCTCCAGTGCCCTGCCCCGCCCGCAGTTCATGCCATGTCCCTCCATGCCGTAGCTTAAAGACTCACTCTGTGCCTCAGAGTCATGCTGCATGACTCACAGGCCAGTGCCGCCATTTTGCTTTCTCATGTTCCCTTGCTTAGGCTAGTATTGGGGTGATTGGTGGGTGGGAGTTATGCTGAGCTCCTGACACTGGAGCCCAAGCTGGCTCCGCTGCTTAACACCATCACTGCTGATGGTATTCTCCCTCTATGCTGACAATCATTGATTCCGATTGTTTATGACGAGCTGAGCTCGTCATGAGCACACGAGAGGTGTACCTCATGACGAGCTGAGCTCGTCATGAGCATCGAAGGGGTTAAAGCTTCTTGTCGACATCCCACCAGCTGACAAGCTAAATTAGACACTTTTAATTTAAATCTGATTCTCGCTACAGCAAACCTGATAGCAGAGATATGATTTACATTGAGAAGAGAAGCTATACTTAATTACCCTGAGTTAGAGAATGCCCATGTCCTATTGTACAAAGCCCTGAATCTGAAGCTGACACAGTGTGACTTTCGAAGGTGGTTGAGGTATTGGAGGTGTCAGTATCAAGAGGGTTATGCGTCATGAATATTGATCATTGTAGTACACATGAATGCATTGGTGATATTTATGTGCTTATTGTAAAGAAGTTGAAAAGGTTATTGGGATTGACGTTGCCTAAGATCCCTGTGTCCATAGATAGATAATTAAGAATTGAAATATGTTTTTTCTTGTCTGCTAAAGATTTGTGGTGTAGGTCATGAGATACCGCCAACTACAAAATTGAGATAGGACTGTAATGCATTGTTGTGATTGTACTAATATTGATTGATGTTAGTGGAACCTACCTGAACAAAGGTGAAGCTGCATTGATTATGGTTATTTTCCTCTGGTCAAGATTTCATTCACATATGAAGAATTTCTTTTGTGTAAAAAAATGGGGGAGTATTAAACCTTAATATTTTCATTGCTGATTTGTAGTCATTTCTTTAAAAGAGCAGACAAGCATTTGTTTATTTTGCGTTCGCTTAAAGTTGTGAAATTGTGCATAAGAGGGTGAACTGCTGTGAGGAGTGAGATCATATGTCATAATGTGCAGCGCTGTGATTCGTTGATTGGTGTATTGTCGCTCTGCTATTGATTGATTGCGAAACAGAGTGCCACGCTGATATAGGTCCATTGTTGTGTAAGTGCTGCATTGTGATTGATTACAGAGTATTAAAGCTTTAACAGAATTGGTAAAAAGAAAGATGATGTTTAGGGAATCAAATCAAAACATTGAGAATCTGAATTACACAGTTAGCTATTTGCAGAATTATCTGATATCATGAAATATTTTAAAAGTTGAAGAGGCTCTTCCCAAGGGTACACCTGCATATTATATGTCATTATATGACAGCAATGTGGGGTTACACAAGTTTATGGCTTTGTCAATGGTGCAAGATAAATGAAAATGAGGGTTCCTTGAGTTTTCCAAAGCATGGTACACTTGAACTGAGAGTTACTGAAAAATTAAGAGACAAACTCTAGGAAATGAAGACACCATCTAGACCCAAACACCATGTGGCATCAAACATTTGTGAGAAAACAGCACATGCTAGAGAGAGAGAGAAATGCAAGATTAAAACTAGAAGAGCAGTGCTTAAGTATGCAGATGCCCAATTGGAACAACAAGATAAAGGAAATCTATAGTTGAAGGGAGTATGCCATATCCAGCAATTACTACTGATAAACCTGAGAAGCTGAAAAAGGATAAGGCACAGGAAAAAGTTGGTGAGGAAGCTGCAAAGAAATCTGATAGTTGTTATTCAGGGGATAAAATTGTGGATGTGTTGTTAGACACGCGTCCACCACCATATGTGGCCCTTGTTCTCAATGCTGAGGGAAATTCGACAGTGGCTACAGCCCCTGTGGATCCAAACATGGCTCCAGTTGAAATAACATTACAGAGGAGATAGCCCATTGTCCAACCTGTTATATAAAGATTGTGCCTGCATGAATTGAGACTGTTCCTACAGTAATCCTACAGTAATCCACATCCTCAATAAATATTGGGGGTCTCTACCTGCGCCTTAAACTCGCTCTTCCATACCTTATAGGTATTTCAACTCTTTTCTCCGAGTATCTGTTTACATGGTATGTATAACCTTAAGCCTTATGGTATTCTCTGTCTTACCTGCTGTTTATCCTATAATGATGTTGTCAATGTTGTAATTTTGTTTTTACCTTATTTATCTCAGTCTTGTAAAGCGCTCTGACGTTTTTGTTATTCTTTTATCCTGTAATTTCTCTCTTACCGTAACCAGCTTTATAATGTAAAGCGCTCTGATAACTCTGGGTCCAGCCACCGCTATATAAACCCTCTAAAATTAATGAATAAATAAATAAATAAATAAATAAATAAATAAATAAAATATGCAAACTCCACAGGAAACTCACAGTCTAATGACGGTACCAAATAAAAGGGTCATACAACATAAAATCAAAGCAATAGCAGGCAATGCACAGCAGGCGTTCCTAGGCCAAATGGATAGCCTGCTTGAAAAATCTCAATGTCAGGCATACAAATGAATTTTCAATTTACCAAAATACACCTGCAACAGCCTGATTCATCAAGAATTCGGCCTGGTCAGCAAAACTATGAATGCTTGTGAAGACAGGCAAAATACTACTACCAAGTCCTAAAGCACCAGCTAGAAACTAAAAAAAAAACATGCTCAAACCAATTTAAGAAGGGATGGGCATGGATCATATACATGCAAAAAGCTGTGGCAGTACTTGGCTTGGCAACCCAAAATTGGTGCCTGGAAGGTACAAGTTACGCGGCAATTAAAAATGCATTAAACAAACAATCCAGTAACTATCACGTGAAGCAGATATACTACATCATTTACCAGGGGCAGCCAGCCCAGATTCATTACATCATATGAGGAGCACAGAATACAGCCGTATCTGACCCAAGCACTGGGAAGGAAGTGCTTAAAAGACATTCAATGGGCCAGGCTTGTGCCCCTGCCAGAAAAAGAGCTAAATACCGGATGGAAACCTCTGCCCCTTAAAACCAAATGCAGAATTTGCAAGTACATAGAGGAGTCCCTGCTGCACCCGGTGTGTTGCAACGTCGAAAGCTGTTAAAATTGATGTGTCTCTCCAAAGGGGTCCAGACAAGCAACGAGGAAGTATCTGCCTTGATCTCTTGCACCGCACCAACCAAACTGGCCAAATTTGGGAAATATATGTCAAAAGGTCAGTACCCGGCTGTCTGAACAAGAAGGGCTTAATGATACGATTGGGGCTACCAAGAATGACAAGTAAGCACATAGTGAAGAGGCCTGTCAGGCAGCTACAACGTAATCTTTGTTATGCCATAAAAGGCACACCAGCACTTTAAGCCTCAAAGTCATTAGACAATTCAGTGTTTCGAATGGATGCTATCAGCCTTTATTCTTCTTGTTTCCTGAGGGCATCAAGACTGGGAACTGAAACTAACTTTTAAACCAACGGCTGCTAAGAGATATTTTTACGGGAGTCACACATGCAAATGCCCTTTTGAAAGAACAGGCACTGTTCATAATTTTTTAACTAATTGTACAATAAAATGTTCATTCATTCATACCCCTGTTAATGTTTTTTCAGATATGGTAGCCTAAAGGGATACTACCGCAAACAGTTCAGTCATAAGAGAAAGGATTCAGGCTACAATTAAATGATGAGCCTATTGAGACAATGCATTCTTAAGGAATGCGATTATACATTCCTGAATTAGTGTAATGCATTTGTAGAAGGAAAGATTTTGAGAAATTGGAAAGTAAATGGGAAAAGACTAAAAAGAAAAAGAAGCAATCAGGGGTAGATGAAGCAAACAATAAACAACCGTCAGGTTTCCTGGATGAAGGAGAAGCTTCGGCTTAACCGTTGAGATAAATACAGGGAGAGCATATGTCCATGTATCATGGAGCATAGGAATGTTGATATTTCTAGAAAAGATGCTTTGGCATGTAGATTATTGCATGTCCGATCCCTCCCCACACATTGCACAGAGATTCAATTACTTATGGAGGTACATTATCTTGATGCTTTGTTTATGACTGACCCTGGACATACCCTGATTGTGCTATCGAATTAGGTTTGGCCTGCCCTCCCGGGTATAAGATTTTCATAAGCCTAGAGCCACAGGAAGAGGAGGGGGGTCAGCATTTTGTTTAAAGACAGCTGGAACTTTGTCCCTATGGATATGGACGTGGAGGAGGGATTTGAGCTCTTGGGATTCTCACTAAAAGACACTAAGGGACACCTGCTAGATGGTATAGTCTGCCATTGACCCCTAGGTCCTGCCAATTTGCTTCATCTGCAGGAACTGATTGATGTTATTGACAATATGTCTCTCACACATGCAAGACTGCTTATAGTTGATGATTTTACCATGTGGTTTAATGGGAATTTGGACACGGGCTATTCCAACCTACTCGAATCCTGTGAAAACATAGGTCTCCGTCAAGGGGTGAAGGGGCCTACACATACAGGGGGGCACATGTTGGATTTAATCTTTAGTGAGGAAGGGGTTATCAAGCATATAAGGGTACTCACAATGGAGTGGACCGATCACTATTTGGTCAAATTCTCGACTCTTATCCCTAGTCGAGGAGTTTTCTAAGCAGAGACTGGAAGAGGGCGCTAAAAAGGGCAGCGCACTCCTCAACATTTGTCATCAATGAAGATCCTGACGTATCCAGGTCAGTTGAGGAGAACTATGTGAATCTTTGCAGCCACATTACTGTAACCTACAATCAAATTGCCCCTTTGAAAGTCTGTAAAAACAGAGGCAGACCTTCAGCCAGATGGTTTGATGAAAATTTGAAAAATTTTAAACTGAAATGTAAAAAGGCAGAAAGAAAATGGCAAAAGCATTATGCAGATGAAACGGCCATATCTCTCCACCAAAGCAGAACATTTAGCAGAAACTATTCTGAAATCATCGAATACGTCTAAATGTGTTAGAATAGTCGATGATATCATTAATCCAAAGTGTTCACAAAATGAGATCAACTCAAGATCTCTGTGACAGACTGGCAACCTTTTTTGAGGAAAAAATCAGTACCATAATAAATGGGCTTAAAACAACTACCCCAGCCATAGAAGAAAGTCGGACCAGTGGTATAACAGGTATGGAAAAATGTCCTATGTAGAAATACAGAAGGATGTTGGGACCGTCAACCCGAGCATCCTGGATCATTTTGAACCTACATCAGAGGAGGATTTTTGCGGGCTGGCTCTGGGTGTTTCCTCTGGCTCCCCATTGGACCCCCCCCCCCAAAAAAAATCTGGAAGGAATTTGCCTCAGATATTTTTCCTAGTCTTAGGCATATTTGCAATCAATCACTTTCCAGTGGGGTTGTGCCAACTAGCTGGAAACAGGCTGTGGTTACGCCTCTCCTGAAAAAGGCCACTCTTGATCCAGCTTGCCCAGAAAGTTATTGACCCCTCTCCCTCCTACCCTACCCAGTGAAGATCCTAGAACACTGGATCAGCAAATCCCTATCTGTGTTCTTAGAAAGTAACAACAAGCTAGCGGACGTCCAATTTAGCTTCTGTCCAGAACACGGCCCAGAGTCTGCTCTGGTGACTGTGATGGACGATTTTCGTTTGCTGGCAGACAAGGAACACTCAGCAATACTAAACCTGCTTGACTCGTCTGCCGCCTTCAACACGGTCAACCATAGCATTTTGATGACCCGCCTAGAGGAGGCAGGAGTGGTAGGCACTGCTCTGGCCTGGTTCCGGCCTTATCTTTATGGCAGGTGTCAGGTGGTGGCTCTGCCACCATTTCAATCAGCGTTTACTAACATCTGCTATGGTGTCCCTTAAGGGTCTGCCATCAGTCAGATCATGTTTAACATCTATTTAAGCACACAGATTGATATAATTCAGGCTCATAACGTGAAATTGATGAACTATGCTGATGATAGTCAGATATTTTTATCTTTGGATGGCACCCAATCCTCTGCTCTGGCGGATTTTCATGCCTGTATGCATGAAACAGAACAGAGGTTAGGGATGAATTTTCTACAATTCAATTCTTAGAAAACTGAAATCCTATACTGTGCAGGGGGGGAGGTTCCTCTGCCTCTCTCTTACAACTTCTAGGCATTAGGAACTTTTACTCCTTTGGTCCCGGCTAAAACGGTCCGACATCTGGAAGTCATGTTTAATGCCAATCTATCTCTGGAGTCACAGGTAAACAGAACTGTGGGGTGCTGTTTTAGTCTTATTAGAGCTCTGAGAAAGATCCTTCCACTGCTACCTGCTTCAGTCAGAGCTCTAGTAGTGCAAGGCGCTATTTTAGGTCGTCTTGACTATTGTAACGCCCTTTTGCTGGATTTTCCTAAATACTTGATCCAGCGACTGCAACATGTTCAAACTACGGCAGCAAGGCTAGCCCTGGCTAAACCACAAGACTTTTCTGCCTCAAAATGTCTAGTTCAGCTACACTGGCTCCCAGTGCTGCAAAGAGTACATTTTAAGTCCCTATGTATAGTGTTTAGGGCCTTGCATGGATCTGGCCCAAAACCACTACAAGCAAAATTACTATGGCACACCCCCACCAGGCACCTTTGCTCCTCCTCGGCCTGTCTGGGGAAGGTGTCTAGGTTCAACAGGGTCAGATAGGGAGGAAGAGCATTCAGCACTGCTGCCGCAAGACTGTGGAATGAATTGCCACTCTGTATTCGACAATGTAGCTCCCTATTGGTGTTTAGAAAAAGGATTAAGATCGGCTATTCCCTAGAATTTAATTCTATTTCCTGAGTACCATTTATACTAACTTTTGCCCTCCTTTTTATTAATGGTCTGTGCTTACGTATTGCAGTGCCAGGGTACCCGTAGGGTCTTTGTTGCGCTTACTTAATAAATACTATATACAATACAATACAATACAATACAATACAATACAATACAATCTTGCAGCAATTATGAATAATTTTCCGAATTTGAGAGACAGAACCATGCAGTGATAAACACAAGTTTACAGATTTGTTAAAATGTCAAAAGTGCTGTGTGTTGACTTTAAGAAATTCTGTACAATGCCCACATGCAGAGCCAATGAGAAATGCTTGCACTAATGCACCATCTCCTGAGGTTATGGAGAAACATTAAGCAGTGATCACATTTCTGAAAGGCAAAGTTACTCCAAAGGATAATGATTGGGTAACGATCGAATGAAGAGCAAAAGAGTCAGTGCATGATTACTATGAGTGGTTGCTTCAAGTGTTTCAACAGTACAGAGGAAGGGAGTAGCCCAAATCCAGTGATATGGGATTTTTTGGGTCTCAGTTTGTTATTTGGTTAAGTCCAGAGATCAGTAAGCACTTATACAGAGTATGATTTGTTGACAAACCAAAACTGTTGAAGGAAATATTGAGATATGCAAAGTACAGGAAATACTGATGGTACACGAGGTGTTGGTTTACAAGCTGGAGTACAAGGTACTCAATTAAGTTTTATTTCACAGGGCAGAGGTAGAGGTGTCGAACGGTGTGGGACCTGGCCCTTTTCTGCAGGGTTGTTCCCAACCTTTTTGCCTTCCTCCTGTAATTCCTTTAACCTGTTTTTGGTGGTGTTAGGACTCTGGGCACTTTACCACTGCTGAGCAGTGCCAACGTGCATGTGCTCTCCCCTGTAAACTTGGTAAGATCGGTCTACACCTGTTTGGCATATTTAATTTACCTGTAAGTTGCTTGTACAGTGGTATTCGATATACCCAGGACCTTTAATAATATGCTACTAGTGGACCTGCAGCGCTGCTTGTGCCACCCACAGAAGTAACCTTTCAAACCTGCCTCAGGCTTCTGCCACTGCAGGGCCTGTGTGCGCAGTTTACTGCCACAGTGACTTAGCATTTTAAGTGATTGCCAAGTCTGAAAATCCCCTTTTACAATAAATAGGTCACCCCTAAGGTAGGCCCTAGGTAGCCCTATGGGCAGGGTGCTGTGTAGGTAAAAGGTAGGACATCTGCCTTTATTGTGTGGCATGTGCTGGTATTTGGTTTCTCACTGGTGTGAGGCTGCTCCGCTCACAAGTTTGCATTTGGAATTCCCTGATATGTGTTTCAGTGGTAATTTCTAATCTGGAAGGAGTAGCATTGCCATGTTTTGGTGTTTGGAATAATGGCAATAAATCCTGCTTATTGGTGAAAGCTGATGTTTTATCACCATTTTGGAAATGCCACTTTTAGCAGTGGGAATTTCTGTGTGTTTATGACTGTTTGTGCTTTGCAGCCTAACTCCAATCAATATCTGGTTTAGATTGATGAGGGACTGTTTTATGCATTCACTCTGTACAGTCACAAAGGGAGCTGAACTGTGTCCTGCGTATCCTGATGAGTCTTCCTGGGCTAGAGTGGTGGGAGGAGTTGTCATCCGCACCTGAATAGTGCTATGACTGCCTTTCACAATGTTGCTCTGCCCCCCTGTAGTGTGTCTGGAGCCAGGGCTGGGGACTAAATGGAGGTGTTGTGCACTTCTAAAGATTGCATTGAAGTTACCTCAACGTCAAAGGCATTAGGAGTATAAGTACAGGGGCTCTGACACCATGATTTTAGACACTGCTGGCTCTACCGACAGCACATTGCCAAGAGTGACTGTTATGCTGCCTGGAGGACCCGCTATGGGACTTTGCTTTGTTGTGCTGACCTGTTACAAAGGACATTGATTTTCTGGCCTGATGCTTGTTCCCTGCATGTGCCCCACTGAGAGTGTTCTCCCAGGGCATGCTGGCTTGCCCTGTGTCCAGCAAAACTGTGCATGTTGAGCGATTTTGCCCAGCTTATTTCAAGTCCAGCACCACTTTGCAGATCAAGCAGTGTGCTCTGGTCTGGGTTTGCCTGAGCATTTTTGTGGATTGCTGTGTGGGCAACCCCAGCTGGGAGATCACGATGTGTAGATGGGGACGTGACATGCAAAGGCACAATTCCCCTGATTCTGTCCTCGCTGCTTATCAGGAACCCCCCTAGCAAGGCCCTGCCACCAGGAAGGATGCAGTGAGTAGAGCCCATGAAGGAAGCAAGACTGTCTCGGAGAATCTCTGGCACTGCAGGAGGTGCCTACACTAAGTCCCAGCTCGAGGAGCCGCAGCGCGACATCAGAGGCAGGTGTGACCTCACCTGGTGAACCAGAAGTGGTCCTGATAAATTGTTGGCAAGTTTGTGTTGACTTGAGTGGTCCAGCATTCCCATTAACCTGAACAGGCCTCCTGGTTACTTTTTGCTAGGTGGTCCCACTGTGGTGGCCTGCCCCCTTGCCTCATCCCCAGTACCTGTTGGGGGCAAGCAGCTAACTTTCCGTAGTGGCGTGGGACCCCTGTGAGGTCTTCCCCCCGGCATTGGTATTTTTGGGTGTGAGTTTGCGGCTTCTGTAGAGCCCTTTCTAAATTTGTCTTGTCAATTTCTTGTAATCTCTCAGCAGCTTCCTGCTGTGAAATGTTCCGCACTTAATTGTATTTTGCATACAGAAAGAGTTTTTGACGTGATTTTTGAGGACCAAACAAAAAGTGCTGTAGTTACAAGTTATCAGAAAGAAGGAACAAGTGTTCTTTCACCTGACACAATGTGGATAGTTCAAGCCAATCAAGGTACAACTTCCCAATGTTGTAAGTTGTTACCACCCCTGAATGTTGTGTCTGCACATAACATGGGTCTGGCACATTGACCCAAAACCCTTTGGTGTCATCAAGGAAATGTGCCTGATGTCCTTTACTATCTAACTGCCACACTAACCATCTCTTTTGATTGGTGCTTGAAGAATTGTATGTTCCATTGTGAAGTATGTTGTCTAATGTTTACTCCTTGTAACTTGTGAATTGTTGCCAGTTCGCAAATCATGCATATGTGGGAATGTTTGATGCATTTAAATCTTTTTTCTTGGCCAGCCCAAGACAGGATATATGCTGCACAATTTTGTTCAGAAAAATCATTTTTTGTGGTATAAGGCATTTTCTAAATAAAGCCTCTTCCCCTGAACCTGCCAATCTCTTGTTCCCCATATAGAGTTTTGATCAACATTGGGGAACATTCTCAAGAACGTGTGATAATTACCTCTAAATTAGCCTAACGCAACTGTTCTCATCGCAGTGTATCACGGAAAAATAACACTGTGTCATCGTTGTATTCTCAACACGTTGGTACCATGCAATAAGCTCACGATAACGCATCAAATGTCCATGATAAAGTAATCGTGACGCCGCAAAAATGCGAAACACGGATGCAACAAAAGTTGTGATGAGGTCAATCGCGATACAAACATCAGTGATAACCAGCGACAGGCCTGCGAGTCCCAAGCGTCATGTGAGAAAATGCTCCATAAAAGCAGAGTAATAAAATGGTGAGATTACAATGTACAAGCACAACCCCACAGCTGTGACATAGAACAAATGACCATTGTCCTGCATCAGATAGGCATCTCTTCACAACAGTCACAATGTACATTTACATGCATTCTGTATGTAAACTGCGCCAATACGAAACATACATGGAACACATCATGGAACCGCATCACCCCTTCAAATTGCAGAGGGACAATCAACACCTCCTGCACACAGACATGCCATGTCCATGATCAAACAATCATGAAAGCATGGACGAATGTAGGGGAAGTGACTCCCCCTTACGTACATGTTGCCCATGTTGTGGGACTTGAGTCACAGGGTGCATCCCTGCATCATGGCGGTACATATCTGAGCTCAAAAGAAGCCCTGTAATCACCTGTAGGCCACAAATGACTGCCAAAATGGAATGATGTGGGCCACATGTGAAACGCCGAAGAGTGGGATACCATACTAACTGTGACACACAGAACTGGCAGTTCGAATACGTGACGCCCTAAACAGCGTTTCTGCACAGAGGTGACACACCCACCATCCATTAACAAATGTCAAAATTGCTACCACAACATGTTGTACTCACACTTGTCTGAGTGATGTACCTGTACAGATGAGTGACATGCATGCAGGGAATGTGTCTTGGAATGCATTTATTTGCACATGCTGTGCCTGTGTTCATTCATCGTACTGTCCCATGATTGCAATGGACTGTCACAATGTGACGTTTACATGAGAAGAAATTGTCAGTGATGATGTTCCTACAGGCTATTCCTGCTGCGGCTGCAGTGGGGTGTGGTCCACCTGCCTCATCTTCATCATCATCTGCCAGTGCATCTAGCACCTGTATCCATGGGGCATTGCTGCGTACACATATGTTGTGCAACACACAAAATGCAACAATCATCTTGCACTCAATTACTGGCCTGTACAGGAGATGTCCACCTGTGATGTCCAGGCACCTGAAACGTGACTTCAACACACCAAATGTGCATTCCACAAAGCCCCTGGTGCATTTGTGGGCACAATTGTACTGCCTCTGGGCCTATGTGTTCGGGGCTCGGAGGGGTGTCATCACCCAAGCCCAGAGTGCATATCCTCGATCACCTGTGACAGTGCAGAAAGACATGAGTTAAGACTTTGTACTGCATGATGTGTTGGCAGATTCACTGGTTTATTGGTGAGTGATGTGTGTGACTTGGTGTTTCCTGTATGACATGTACTGCTTGTTGCAAATGAGCATCAACAATATGTATTATGTAGCCTCACTGCTGCTCCTCCCTCCCCGAGCATATCCTCTAGTGTGTGCAGCGCGGTTGCATAACTTGCAGCTCTACAGCACACCATTGTCATGCATGTATGTGCATGTCCACAAGCCAGACTATGACACAGGGATGTTGTGTGCTGAAGGAGGGCAGCCACGTGGGTGTCGGCCTATGTTAAGCTCAGGGTGGACACCGATGTTGACCACATGCCTGGCTGAACTTGTCATGCGGTTGAGGTACCTTTGGTGCATGCTGCGCTAATAGCAACACACACAACTTTTGGCATGTGTGATCCCTGACCCCAAGCGGGCATGCGCTCCCTCATGTACCCCTTCAGCCAAGACTGCACTCCAGAGGCATGCCACATAGCACTTTGTCCATTGCGGGATGGGTGGCACAGACACAACAACAGAGACACACGCATTAACTTGGCACACTCCAAAACATAACCACGCCCAGAGCCCCAGGTTGAAGAACCACACCCCTACGCTGAACTGCCGTACGCCAGTTTACTCCGCTTATGCTCCGAGGAAAGTACGACACAGCTACAGGTCCCAGGTCTACCCCACTGCCTGACTTGACAAGGTTGCGCCCGCTGTACACATCACAATGTAATGTGATATAGCCTGGGGCCCTCATGCATACATAATGACCACACGGATACACTGAGTGAGTTTGTGGAACTGGCTATGGACAAGTGCGCCCAACCCCTTTTATTGCCAGGGTCACATGTCCAGTGACGCATGTGCTGGATGGGTGTTCAAGGTTCTAACAGCAAGGGTCCATGACTTGAGCTGCACAGAGTTAGTGGCCCCGGATGCACAGCCGCCAGCACAGGCACACCACCATGCGGCAGGGACTTGTAGTCCACTGAGGTAGGGCCACGAGAGCTGAGCGGGTCCTCGTTGATGTCCAAGGAGAATATCATGGAGTGTTTCGGGGGACAGTGGGAGGTGTTCTTTCAGGGCATGATGCAGAGGGCAGAAGCAAGCAGAAACAGGCAATATGGAGGAGTTGAATGCTACAGACTAATTTTTACCACCATGTCAGTATCAGCTACATGATGATGAAGACAAGTCCCAGGCCATACACTCAGGCGCCACCACAGTTCAACCAGAGAGTGCCCATGAATTTCGGGGCACAGAGTTAGTGGCACCAGAGCTGAAAGGGGATGCAGTCTGCAATGAGGCCTGTACAATAATATAAACTCTGTCATGAATAGATCAAGACTCCTTTCAAATGTGTGACCTAGTGGACCGCAGTGTAGACCAGAGGCAGAGGTCAGCATCGGTCAACCGCTGTCCAGTCAGCATCTCCTGGATCTCTAACCCACGACGTTGGAATGCCAATTGGAGAGATTTGTGACTGAGGAAGGTAGTGGCACCAGAGCTGAGCGGGTGTGTAGCCTCCGAAGATGCCGTCTCCTGTCTGGTACAGACTGCATGGAATGGTGTGAGGGACTGCAACAGCGCAGTGTAGGCCGAAGGCCGAATTCAGCAAGGGCCCAACGACACGTGTTATTGGAATGCTATGCACAGAGTTAGTGGCACCGCATTGAAGGGAGTATAGTGATATAAACTCTGCCATGAAATATGTGCTCTGCCATTGTGTAATCAAGATTCAGTTTCAAACGTTTGACCTACTTGTCCTCTGTGTCTGCAGGAGGAGTACGTCAACGAGAAAGGAGTACTGCAGGCCTTACTCGCGGAGGCCGTGATGGTCTGAGGAGGCTGCCAAGTTCTCGGACTGGAGATGTACCGGCACTGGTGGGCCCTCAGTGACACACACTGGTGTCGGCAGGCGAGCAGTGCGGGCTGGGTGCGCAGGGGTGGGCATTACTGGTTCGGGAACCAGCTGCCCGGTTTACGGCAGGCACACAGGATCGCACGCACTGCCGCTCACGGCTTCGGCCTTATGGCGGGGTGAGAGACGCCACCCTGGCAGAGAGCATTCCAGAAAAGAACCACTCCGGGGTCTACGTGTTTTTGGGGTATGTCACCCTGCATCAGCCAGGCTAGCTTGAATCCAGTGGCACAGTGAGCAAGGGACCCACATCTGGGCATACCCATCCCACTTAGGGCGAAAAGTGTAACTGCAACAAATGATAGATGGAATGCTGAATGATTCAAAAATTCTCCCCCAGTCAAGAGATCTGGGTTAAATCCATTGTTCTGTTGCTCACTACGCCACCCTAGTTTGGACCCAGCCATATAAAAATCAGTCTTGATCCTGTGCCTCATGGGAACTGTCCAGACCGAACTGCCAAGCTAGGTACTTTCTGGACTGGAAACAAGCATCCTGGGACCAGTTTCAGGGTATATCACCCTTCATCAGCCAGGATGCTTGTTTCCGGTCCAGGGAAGACATGGCTTGGCAGTTAGGGCTGGACTGCTCCCATGATGCACAGGGTTAAGACTGATTTGCATATAGTTTTGTCTGAAATGGGGTGGTGAAGTGAGCTAAAAAACGATGATGGATTCAACCCAGATCTGTGACTGGGGGCGAGTGTCTGAAAGGTCTCAGCACTCTGTTCATCATCTCCTTGTGTTTGACTTGATTTTGAGACCTGCCACCTTATTCTTCTTGAATTGAAGCTTGGACTGTTTGTTTTCCTTCAGGTGAGCATTGTGAGTACTTCTTTGGCTTCACGTACTCCTCTGATCTGTGCTCTGATCATCCCCCTCTCACCGAGCGTTTTTCATATAAATCCTGAAAGGAACGCGAGGAACATGTATCACTATCCTGATACCTATCAGATGTTTTATTTTTTTATGGTTATCCAAATTTTAGCGTTTTTCAGTAGATTACTGTTTAGGAGATCCTCCCCGTGTTTTAGTGTTTTTTTTTTTCTTATTATCCCACTTCTTCTTAATAGAAGAGTCTGATGCCTGCTTCGAGTTATCCTTTTCAGACTTACTCTTAATTTGTGGTTTACTAGGTCTGACCCCCAAATTATCTCTACCCATTATTGCATACGTTTCCTCAATAATTTTTGATTACTCTCCCAGAGCCACATTTATCAGTTGCTGATGTATAGTCAATTTATAGTCAATGTATAGTCAATGTATAGTTAATGCTTCTGTTTCCCCTTTATTGTTAAACATGCCCATCAGTTTCATCCCCAAATCCAAGGATGGGGCTGCCCGTACTAATTTTTGGTTCTGTTGAAACACTTCTGTCAAAACAGATTCTGAGGTTCAAAATGTGTTCTGGTACATACTGCATCAAAGGCTGTACCCCAAGTGACAAAGTATTCTCCTGGGAAAGCCATCGCCATTGGCAGTTATATTCTATGTTTTTCCTCAGGTCCCATACGGGGAAGCACTTCTTCAAGCGGATTTGTTTTTTGTGCAATCCAGACTGGAATTTCCTCCTGTCTGTTGGGAATCTTATCCAAGACCATGTTAACAGTCACTGGACTAATTCCAGGCCTTCCCAATTGTAGATGTGCAGCTTGAGCATTACTTGCAGATTTACTGTCAATGTTCTCATGACAAATTGTGTTAAATATCTATATGTTTTAACCAGATCTGTATAGAGCATACGTAGGTCTGGATCTGTCAGATTTTCTATCTCTGGATAGGGTGAGTAACCAGTTAAGACTGGCCATGTTTCTCTCTCATTTCCAAGGGGACCTAGTGTAACATTTTTGTGTATATCTGGTAGGGCAATTTTGGTGTTCTTGGTATGTTAGTGGTATTTCTAGAGCTGCATAATCTATGTAGTTGTTGGGAATTGAATCCTCAGAGATTGTTTGAAACTGTCTCGTTCGTGCTTCTGCAGCTGGGAACTTAATTCATGAATAGGATACCTCTGTCCTGAATGCTTCGTGGGTGTCATCCCAATGGTAATGTCTTCACCCGTAAGGGGTAGTCCACATTGTAACAACATTGGTGTAACCGCATGTCTGCAGGTTATTGGTATATTAGTTGCTGGGTCTTCGTCAGCCATATGAATACGTGGATTTCAGAGTGGACACTTGAATGGAGTGATCCTTTGAAAGGTTCAAGCTTGAACAGCGTGCAGCCAATACATAGTTTTTACCTACTCAGCAGAGGGAGATTTATCTCCAATACCATGCCGTCTCCGGTTAAGAGGTGAGTAAGGGTCTTTAAGTATACAAAATAAACGACTCAGGGGTACCATTAAATAAGAACTCAAGGTAGAATATTGGCAGTACCATGTCGTACGGCTTATGCTTTCTCAGTAAAAACTGTGCATTTGATGAACAACATAAACATCTGAACTGTGTGAGACTGACTCCATGCACACCATCCAAATATGTTGGCCTTAACCAATCTAGCTTACAACACACCATCTGTACCTCTAACCTAACAAGGTTGCACATGGATTATGCAATATCAGAACACTACTCCCCTGGCTCCCCCAGGAAGTTGTGATAACATATCTAGAACCTTTTTGTTTGGTTAATCTTGCATTCCAAAAGAAACACACAAGAAATACACAACATGTAGTTTCAGTATTTATTGACCCATTGTGATTCTTGAATAAAATGTGTGTGCTGCAATAAGGAAACAGAATCATTTTATTAGCATAATGAGAATAATGAAGAAGATAAACATTTCAACCATTTTGTTGTTACAGAGAAGAAATGCTTGCATATAAGTACTGTAGAATATTGTACAGCTACTTAGCTACTGAGCGATTCTGCCAAATCAATTCAGGATGATCTAACTCCTCGTTACCTGTCCATAAGTGTCATCAGGCTGCCTGTCATGTTGGAGAACTGAGCAGCATCCCTTCGCCTGAGCTAACAGGAATCAGCTGAATTGGAATTCTGGCATGGGTCGACCTCTCAGTGCCAGCAAAACGCTCCTCTGTCTAAACCAGACAGTGCTGTTGTATATATGATAAACTTCATCCATGTTACCATCCTAAAGTCCCAGTCAGGATGCTATTATTTTTGCTATTGCGATTGCTCAGAGCGGACAAAACAAATAACAACATTTTGCTTAGTGAACTTAACCCTTGTACAGAATATTCAAGGTATTTGATAATGTGCCTACAAAGTGTAAGTGTAAGCAAAGCTCAGTTCATAAAACATTATCTAGCACATGCATGCAAACGAATGTGTATCACATATCACAGTGTTTAAGAAAGAAGGCAACTTAACAGCAAGAGCATGTAACATGGTGGTATTTCTACCAGGTCTATAATGTGACCACACAACAGAGATGTCCCTGTTGATCCGAATTCTGGTGTAGATATTGCAATGTTGAAGAAAATGACCAATTGTCATCTTTGTAATTCAATTGGGCATTGGAAGAGGGAGTATAGACTTCATCCAGATAGAATAAATGGAAATGTTCAAATGAAGGAGAAAATCAGGTGCAGATACAGAAGGCATTCGTTCAGTAGATGCAAAACCAATTCAAAAACAGGTCCAAATGATGCAAGTTCTACAAGCTTAGATGATCCCACAAAATATGAGAAACTCTAGATGGAATCTAACTCAAATACCCTATGTAAATCTAAATCCAGTCCAGAAGCAGAACACATTTCAACAATTCCCGATGTTTTTTTTTTTTGGCCCTCATATGCGACAATCTAAAAGGTGTTTGTTACAGTGCGTGTTGGGTTTAGAGAAGACAGTACACACTTGATTCCTGCCTGATGTCCCCTTGCCCTGGTACACCAACTATAAACCTTTATTTTGAGGTAATGTGGGGTTCCCCCTCCTACCTCCCATTGAATTACAATGTCTTAATCCTTGGACCGTATTAATCCTTATTGCCTATGTGAGTTTGAGGCGTGACTAGCAAGGGGTTCCCATATACTGACCCTCTTCACGGAAGCATTTATGCAGTCTAACCTACTATACCGTCTAGCAGTCATTAACCAAACTGCGCAAGACAGTGGCTGCTGGAGATCCAATTAATACAAATTTCCCTACGAGCAGTCACAAACAGAATTAATAACAGTTGTTCAAGCGCTTTCTTGTTCTTCCCACTAAAAGTATGGTTATCTAATATCCCCAAAATAATCAAAGATAGACTGACCTCTATGTTCGTTTTCAATATTTCTGTCAATATCTTACCCACTTCTAGCCAGTAAGCGTTCACACCAGGGCATTCCCAAACATATGCAAATCATCTGCTTTTGGCAGCCCGCATTTCGGACAGCATCTTATTTCTCCTCCTATTCTGGACAGCTTCTTTGGAGACCAATAGACCCTGACCAAAGTGAATAAATGGTTTTTCCTTAAGGGTGCGTATTTGACAAACGAGCAAAATGTGTTCATAGATACTTGCTACAGGGTTGTTAAATCGAAGTCTGGAAGGGCCCCTTTCCACTTTTTCTCCAGTAGGATCATATTGGAATCTTCTTCTTGGACTAGCATCCAGTGCCATTTAGCACTTTCCTTTTTTGTGCAGGATTGTCATGTAACACTGGTTCCCACTAGTTTGAGGCTCCTACCGATGATTGGTTTAGGCCCAACTTGTTAATTGCAAGTATTTGAATCTTGACAATAAATTGTTCGTCTTTTCTAATAAGTAGTCCCAAGAGATTTGCCTCTGTTCATCCATTAGTTGACCCCATTTTTCAATTCCGACATCCATTTAGGAGTCCTGAAAACATAGAGGGGTCCCAGGGTATTTCCAGATAGGAGCTATTTGGCTATAATAAGATAATTTCAAGATTCTCCTAACCTGAATGTAGAGTCTACATGCTGCGTTCAAAACCTTAGGCGGATCTAAAAAAAATAATTGGGATGGCAAATGCTCCTAAACAAGGACAAAGTAGCTGAACTGTTTAGTTAAGAGTGATCTGATGTTTTTTAACTGGAAAGCCCAGCAGTATAGCAGAAAGTCAGGTAGAGCAAGCCCCCCTTCTATCATTTTTACTGAGTTTTTTCCATGCAATTCTTGGTTTTATATCGGCCCATATGAAGCTTGTCAGATCGCGAACCATTTTAACTCAAAGTATAATGGTAAAGCATTGAATATGTACGTAGAATTTGGTAAGATCATCATTTTTATCAGGTTCACACTGCCAATGATCGATAATGGCAGGTTAGACCAGGTTTGCAAGAGCTTTTTAGTTTCTTTCATCAGCTTGAAAAAATGTATCTGTGCCATTTCTTCCAGAGATTTGACTACCTGGACCCCTAGATATCTTATCTCTATTTTCACATTTTCCCTAAAAGTAGAATCAAGATGGGTATTCCAGGTAATTATCTCAGTTTTTCCTTCATTTACCTGATATCCAGAAATCTTGCCAAAATCTGTTAATAGGCCCATTATAATTGGAAACGATTCTGTGGGATTTTGGGCATTTATTATTAAATCGTCAGCGTAGAGAGCCTCTTTTTTGACCCAACCTTGATGTTGAAAAGTCTGAATCAACTGTTCCTTCCTAATCCTCCTTGCTAAGGGCTCTATATATAAGTTAAACAACAGGGGTGATAGTGGGCAACCCTGTCGTGTACCTCTACCTAATTTCAGTTGTTGAGTAAGGGAGCCATTAATTAAAATTCTTGCAAAGGGACATGTATAAATGTTTTTATAGCGTTAACAAAGTTGCTCCCCAACCCATTATGTAGTAGGACAGTGTCAAGAAAGGGCCAGCTGACCATGTCAAATGCCTTAGCAGTGTCGATAGTCAGGATAGCTAAGGGGAGATTTTTATCTGTGCCCAGATCTATAGAGCATACCAAATCGTGTGTGAGATCAATGAGTTGTCCATTTTTCATAAACCCTTTTTGTGATATTCCTATCAGGTCTCCCAATATTTTATTGAACCTTTTTGTCAGTATACTCGCATAAAGGTTTTATAGTCATTGCTGAGCAAAGATATTGGGCGATAGGACTCGCAATTTTTAGGATTCTTATGGGGTTTTAATATAAAGGTTATTGTGGCCGCATTCCAAGATTCCGGTATGAGTTCTTTGTTAATGTAAATAGAATTAAATAGAGAAGTTAATGAATTAGTCATTTCCTCTGCTAGAACCTTTTATAGTTCACTAGGAATCCCATCAGGTCCAGATGCTTTCCCATTCTTCAAGTATTTTATTGCTAGCGATACTTCTTCAGATGTGATAGGTTTATAAAGTAGAGATTCCTTATCTGGTGACAATTTTTGGAGAGGGGCGTCTAAAAGTCAAGTATTTAACTGTTTGTTAGACACTAGGGTCTCATCCTTATATAGATTTTGAAAGAAATAGGTAAAAGCGACCACAATGTCACTATAATCCGTACAGCTAACACCTGACCACTCCAAATGTATCTCTTTTATTGAATTTCTAACTAGGTTAACCCTAGTTTTCCATGCCAACAACCTCCCACATCCCTCGCCGTACTCATAGTGCGCCAACTTAATAGCAAACCACTTTTTTTTACTATGCCTTCCAGGTGCTCCTTATGTTCTTTCTTCCCCTCGTCAACTTGTGACTCAAGCTCGTTCACTGCTACTGAGTCTTCCGCTGCACTGAGATATGTTTGCCAAGAGATTATTCTCTTCTCTATTATTTCTATTTTTTTGTCATTTTCCTTCTTCCTATGTGTAGCATAACTAATTATTTTCACTCTATCATAGGCTTTGTATGCAACCCAAATGACCCATAATGAAGTGGATCCTGCATTTAGTTCAAAGTAGTCTAACGTGTCTTGTTTCAATTTTTCCTGTATTTCCAGTTCTGCTAGTAAAGACCTGTCCATTGTCCATCTAGTTACAGGCCCCTTTTGTTTTATAGCTATCTCTAAGCTGACTGCTGAGTGATCTGATTAGTGAGCAGGGTGATGGAAGACTGTTTTAACCTTATTACCTAATCTTGAATCACTAAAATAGTAATCTATATGGGAAGCATGACCGTATTTTTTATTATGATGAGTTCATTCTTTCTTTCTTCAAGCTCTTACCCTCCCGAGGTCTATTAATCCTAAATTCTTCATGATGTTCTGTACAGAAGCTCGCATTTTAGGAGCATTAACTGTTAGCCTAGTGGTTGATTTATATAATACAGGATCCAATAGAGCATTAAAATCCCCCGCGATTATGATAGGATAATCATCATTCAATGTTTGTTGAAATAGGTCATGCAAGTGTGAAGGATCGTCTATATTTGGGCCATAGTAGCTTATCATGGAATAGGTCTGGCTATATATCCTCACTGTCATGATAACCCATCTTCCTTTAGGGTCTGAAATTACTTTGATTATTTTTGCATGGGCTGAGCTTTTAAACAGGATAGCAACTCCTTCAATATTATAGTTCTGGTTGGTGCATGCTAACTGGTGTATCCACTTGTGCCCTTTAAGTATTGGTTCCCATTCTTTCTGTTGCAAATGAGTTTCTTGCAATATTATGATGTTGCACTTAGATTGTTTCAGTAGTTGTAAGATTCGTCTTCTTCTATTTGCTACTCTAAACCCATTTATGTTCTAGCTAAGTATTCTAAAAGTATGCTTATTGTCTATATTGACTAAATTCTAGTAATGTTTTTTGTTGTCTAAAGGATTTTTGCGTTTGAGGACTTATTCTTTTTTTACTTTTTTTACCATTGCTCCCAACCCCATGTGAAAATTGCAAAATATGTACAGTGTGTTCTAACCCCATTCTTTTGGAGCCCCACCCACCCTCACAGGGAAACCCTCCCTTTGACCAAAATGGGCATAAAGGCTGCCCAGCGGCCTTCCTCTCTCCAGTCTTGTTCTTCATGTTTATATGTCTATATTCGGACTCAACCTATTCTGAAGATTTCAAAGGATTTTATCTGCTTGATGAGGCTTTCCACTTCCTCTGGATCTCTAATGCTATGTATTTTATTATTCCACGTTATTTTTAAAGTGGCGGGAAACTTAATTTGGGCAGTGGCAGCTAGAGATTTAGGCTCCTGTATGTGCTGCCCCAATTCCCACTGGCGCGTTTGAGTTTCCTTTGACAGATCCGAGAGGATACGAAATGACCATCCATCATTAGGATGCCACCCTGCTTTTAGTGCAGCTGAAATAATGTTTTCCTTAATAGAGTAATTGTTACATTTAATTAATATTTTCCTGGGTTTGTCTCTATTAAGGTTTCACCTAAAGGTGTCTCTATGAGTTTGCTGGATGTCAGGAGTAGATCTAGCTCCCCGGCATCTGGTAATTATTTCTTGTGCCAGATTTACAACAAACCCTGTCAAGTCCTCACCCTCTTTCCCCTTCAGAACATTCAAGAGCCTCAAGTTGTTTCGTCTTGAATTATTCTCTAGTGTTTAAATGTTTTCTCTGATAGTGTCTGCAGTAATGCCTCAATATTTTCTTGTCTTGGAGGCAGGGTGCTGTACCCCTTGCACTCTCTACCATTGAGGCTTCAGGTAGCTCTGATAATGTTGATGGTACAGATAGTAAAGATGTGTTTTCCTTCTGACTACCAGGTAGAGTCACCATGGGTGAGGCCTCCACTTCCAGAACATGGAATATATTAGCCAATTGTAGGCTAGTGGTTGCTGCAAAATCAAAGTTTAGCCTGTTTAGCCCAAGCACAGTTACTTATTTATTTATTTATTTATTTATGAGATTTATACAGCGCATAAAATTGCCCATAGGCGTCTCGGCGCTAGAAACTTTTAATGTATTCCCGAGGTTAGGCCGGTAACTATTCTTGATCAAACAGCCAGGTTTTTATCTTTCTGCGGAAATGCATCAGGGATGGGCTGTCTTTGATGGAAGCTGGCAGGGAGTTCCATAACCTGGGAGCTGCCACAAGGAAGCGTCTATTGCCCCAGTTAACTGTTTTTGTTTGTGGTATTTGAAGGATTTTAAGGTTGTTAGATCGGAGCGATCTTATGGAGGACTGGTATCTGAGATGGGATTTCAGAAAATGTGGACCACAGTTGTGCAGTGCTTTATAGAGTATGCACAGCACTTTAAACTTGATCCTGTTTCGAATCTTGAGCCAATGCAGGTCTCTTATAGTCTCAGAGATTGGTGAGAACTTTGGGATTCCAGACAAGAGGCGGGCTGCAGGGTTCTGGATGGTCTGCATTTTGTTGGTCACTCTTGCTTGGGCGTTGATGAATAAGCCGTTACAATAGTCAAGAGATGACAGCACGAGGGCGCTTACCAGCGTCTTACCTGCTGAGGTTGGTAGAAACGGCATGATTTTCTTGATCAGCCTAAGTTTGTGATGGGCTGTTGCTGCTATTTTATTTGAGTGGGCCATGAAATGTAATTTATCGTCAAAAATCACCCCCAGATTTCTGACGGTGATGGCTGGTGTAGGTGGTGTTCCGTGCGTAGGGGGCCACCAGGTGTTTGACCATCCGGGGGAGAGATGTCCAAATATGACGAGCTCCGGTTTTCAGCATTTAACTTTAGGCAGTTAGAGGCCATCCACTCACTGATCGCCCGCATGCCCTCTTGGAAGTTTTCAGCTACCTTGTCTCCATTCCCGTTGATGGCCAACACAAGCTGGGTGTCATCCGCGTACGAGGTAAGGCTCATCCCATAGGCCTTGATGACAGAGGCCAGGTCCGACACATAGATATTGAATAGTGTCGGACTAAGGGATGAGCCTTGGGGAACCCCACACGGTAGTGACAGCTTGTGCGATTGGAAGGGCCCCAGTTTGACCACCTGTGATCTACCGGCCAAGAAGGAGGAAAGCAGATTTCTAGCCATGTGGCGGATGCCCAGGTTTTCGGCACGGTCGACCAGGATCTTGTGGTCGACCGTGTCGAAGGCCGCCGACAGATCGAGCAGTACGAGTATTGCTGTACCTCCCTGGTCCCGGATCACTCTTATGTCCTCTGTAGCTTTTATTAAGGCAGTTTCGGTTCCGTGGAACTTGCGGAAACCAAATTGGGTGTTGTCCAGTAGTTGATGTTTTTCTATGAACTCTGAGAGATGTGAGTTCATAGCCTTTTCCACTACCTTGGCTAAAAAGGGGAGACTGGCTATGGGGTGGTAGGTTTTTGGTTGGTCCTTGTCCAGATTAGCTTTCTTAAGTAGGGGTTTGACCAAGGTGTTTTTAAGGAGTCTGGGTATATCCCAGTTCTGAACATTGTGTTTCAGATTGATACAATGTCAGGGGAGAGATAGTCCATGATCGGATGAATGTTACCTCCTCCTTATGCCCCCCAATATGGCACCAGTCACCTGATAGTACGTACTTGCCCCTATGGGGGAGCAACAGCTAGGGAGAAGCGAGGAGAAGGTCCAGAGGCGTCGCTCCAGCAGGCGTGTAGCCCCCAATAGAGCACATCAGCACCAGCAATAGTATCAGTAAGAAAAATGGGCACAGCAAGTGGGGAGCCAAATCACCCCATACCGAGGAGTCAAAGGATATGGAAGCCTGAAAGTGTAAGACCGATCGCCGACCTTTACCAAGCCTCCCAACAGCCGGGAAGATGCGCCAGCGCAATCCCAACACAGCCGCAGCTTCAGCCACCTCTGCATCTGGTCAGCCCTGCCCACAACCGAATCCGCGGGTAAGACAGCATTGAGAGGCAGCCTGAAGTGCACCAAAGTACGAAATCCCCAGAAATGTCTTGTCATCTGATATCACAGAGTCCTTGCAATATATTCTCCGAACTCGTGTTCAGCTTTGGTTCCCCATGTCAGCAGTCTATGGAGTGCTGGAGAGAGTTAAGCTTACGGTCGACTCTCAGCTGCCCGCCATGTTCCTCTTGCACGTCGAAAAAACAACAATTCCTGATGTTAAGGCAATGAAGGTTTTGGCTCTGATAATTCCCAATGATAGTGTCTGAGGAGGGAGGAGGACTGCATACATGGTGCAGCCTTTGGCAGTAGACCAGGGTGGACCATTTGTAGAAGGAAAAGTAAATGGCCACCAAGTGTAATTTCTGGATGACACCGGTGCTACCAGATCCACTGTAAGAAAAGCAGTAGTTCCAGACTGACCCCTCTCGGTAAAGAAGGTCAAAGTTGTAGGAGTTTCAAATAAACAAATAACAAATCCAGTTTCAGAAAAAGTTCCTGTAAAATAGGTTAATTTGAAGAAAACCATCAGTGTGTTGTTTATGATTCTAGTGCTGCAAAACTGTTAGGGAGAGACTTATTGTGCGGGTTAAGTTGCACTATTTAATGTTCTCTGAATTGTGTTGAGTTCCGGAGACATGAAGAAGATGTGTAGTTTAAAATGGCCAGATAAGACACAGCTGTTAGATTATATCCAGTAAGGACTGTTGACAAACTACCTCGTGATTTAAAAAAGCAGTAAAACGAGAAGTATGAGATTTCACAGGAAAATATATCAAACTGATTAAAGGTGTAGGACCTGTGATTATCACAGTAAAACCTAATGCTGTGTATCCAAGAACACCACCATTTAATTTGATTCAAGAAACAATTGCAGGAGCCCTTGCAACACTCTGATCATGGGTTTACAGAAACCGAATGGTAAAAATTGGATTTTTGTTTCAGGTTGTCCAGTGATATTGAATCCAGACATCATACTTTTTCAAATTCCATGTACTGCAGAGTAGCTCACAGTAGCAGATCTGTATAAGGCTTTCTTTTTTGTTCCATTGCATGAGGACAGCCAATACTTTCATAGGGAGAGTTTTGGCATGGTGCTGAGTTCCACAAGGGTATACAGAGACCTCTTTAATTTTCAACCAGATCTTGAAAAAGATTCTGAAATCCTAGGAGATTCCCTACAGATCAGTTCTCATGCAGTATATTAATGACCTACTTGTGGCATCGTTCATATGAGAAGCTTACAGACAGGAGATAAATGCCTTTTTAAATAACATGGCTAAAATCTGTTATAAAGTGACCAAGATAGACTGCAATATTGTCAAAAAGAAGTTCAATTCTTGGGACATATCATTGAAAGAGGAGTTAGGAAAGTGTCATCAGAGAGAGTAGAGGCCATTTTGCAAATTAGCCCACCTGGAACACAGAGGAAAGTCAGAATGGTCCTGGGGAAAGGTTGGCTACTGTGAACTGTGGATATCAAACTTTTCCTTAGCGGCTAAGACTTTACTCAGGCTGACACAAAAAGATGTGCCTGATCCACTTTTATGGGACAACAAGTACCTAAGAGAATTCCTAGAGCTGAGAGAAAGTCTCTGTGATACCCTGGCACTAGGAATACCTGATTGCAGTAAGACATTTTAAATTGTTTTGCAGTGAGAGGGAGGACTGCGCTCTCTCAGTGCTTACTTAGATGCTTGGAGACTTGCAAAGACCTGTGGCTTATTTTTAAACCACCCTTGACCCTTTAGCAGCTTGACTGGCCCACTGCCTTGGGTTAATCTTGAGAGATGTGAGAGTATAGTAATGAGACATTCTTTAACTGGCATGGTCTCTCAATCTGTGGAGATTTTAAGTACCAGATCAAAAGCCAGATATATGACAAATACTAAGTTCACTAGGAATGGCCAACAGTTGTTCTCTTAGGAAAATGTGGTTTTGAAAAGATGTCAGATTCTTAATACTTTAACCCAAATGCCTGCAAATGAAGATTTCAATGATGATGTTGAACATGATTGTCTAGAAGTCACTGTCCTATGCACCAAGCCAATGCCCAACATAAAAGATGAACCCTTAAACTGAGCCTGTTTATGTCATTTTTGTTGATGGCACATGTTTGAGGAAAAATGAAGGTGTGCTTAGGCTTTCTGCACAATTCAAGAAATTCTAGAAGCTTCATGGTTTTAAAATGTTACCTCCTCACAAGTTGCAGAACTGGTTGCCTTAGAAGAGACTTAGTCTAGCAGCCCAATTGAGAGTGACTATATTTACAGATAGTACGGCTTAGTGTGTTCCAGGATTTTTGACAGTTATGGACACAAAGTGGTTTTTTGACCTTTCAGGAACCCCGATAAGAAATGGGCAACATGTAAGAAATTTGCTTGAGGCACTGCAACTGCCAGAAGAAGTGGCAGTGGTTTAATGTGCAGCTCATAGGAGTGGCAATGAATATGTCACAGTGGAAAACCGTTATGCTGACAAATTTGCACGATATTTAGCACATTAAATGGGGGTGACACAAATGAATCAGAAGAAGACACTGCTCTATCAATGTTGTTGTCAGTAACTGATACACAGTAAGAATTAAAATAATTTGGATAAAAGTTTTCAGAAACAGCTGATTGGATCAGAGTAGGATGTGAGAAAAATTCATATGACATCAGGCTGTCAGGAGATGGAAGACCAGTATTACCAGACAGTTTACTGTTTCCCAAGACACGACAATCCCATGGTGTAATAGACTTAGGGAAAGGTGCAATAGTAAGGCTGTTCAGACAGAATTGATTTAACCCCAGATTTAGGAAGTTTGCAGAAGAATTGTGTCATCAATGTGTGACATGTCAACAGATGAATGCAAGGAAAAGGATACCTTTAACACTGTGTCACGTGTGAAGATCAGGTGGTCCATTCAACAAGATGCAAATAAACTTTATCAAGAGGCCAGTTTGTAATCGGTTGAGATATGTAATGCTTACAGTGTGAATTTTCTCTCGATGTGTAGAAGCCTACCAAACCTGGAGAAATGACAGTCTCACTGTAGCTAAACTGTTGTTGCATGAGGTAATACCTAGCTATGGCTTACCAGTTTCTCTGTAATCAGATTGGAGAACTCCTTTCACTAATAAGATTCCTAAGATGATTTGCACAGCATTACAGATTAAGCAGAGATTACACTGTAGCTGTCAAGCAGAGGCTTCTGATAAAATAGAACTGCTCAACAGAACCATAGCGTTCACATTGGTCAAAGTTTGTGCATCCATTTCAATGAAATGGCCTGATGTTTTGCCTCTGAGGTGGATGCGTCTCTGAAATATTCCTGACAGGAAGAATGTCTTAACTCCTCACAAGATATTTATGGCGCATGTGATGAGACTGCCTGCTGTGCCAGTAAATGCACTTTTTAACATTAAGAATGGCATGGTACTCAACTTCTGCAAAGGATTGGCTGATGTGGTGTGTTCTGTTTCTCACTGTTGTAAGCAAACCTCAGCTAGGCCTACTTAGTGCAAAGGTTCGCCCTTCTCTGCACAGAGTCCTCAGACCTTAGGAAGAAGTTGGCAATGAACTGGAAGATACAAAAGCAAAGTTAATTAACCTTTAAAGGTGGTACTATAGCCCACACAACACCCTTCGGTATTGTATCGAGTAGCACACCGAACTAAAGCACATGGCCCCTTTTATACACAATGAGGGGGCGCAAGAAAAGGCGGTACAAAAGACAAGAGCAGATTTATGACCATACAAGGACATTTTGGAAGGCACAATCGATGAGTGGGAGGAGTTAACAGTCTCCAATAACTGGTAGGCACATTCCTATCTGGAACCAATTAATAACGGTCACTGATCCTACTGCGCATGTCTGGGCATGCTGAAAGCAGAGACTACTAAAAATAGCCTGTTGCCGGACAGACTCCAGGCGTGATGAACAAGGTAGGACCAAGCACATGACGAGCACATGGCAATGTATGGCATACAAAATGGCCGCTACAAATTCAAGATGGAGTCGGCACATTTATTACGATAATGGTCAAAACCGAAGCATGTCTTCTGCTAATGCTTAATCTAACCGCTGCTGATTTACATCAGACGACCCTTTCAGCATTAGCTGAAGACATTCGACTTCCTAGGAAAGGCCAGATATTCATCTCTTATATCAATGGCCATCATACTAGCTATTTCCTTTTTCAGATCATTCCGCATTTTGACTTCTGTAATATTATTTTTCGTTGGCATACAAGCATTGACACACATAGAACAAATCATCGGGCTGCATTGAATACAGACACAACAGGAAAAAAGTATTGCAATGATTATACATAGGACTGTTAATACTTTCCAGCCCCAAGCAAAAATCAAAGTCCAAAGCCATCCTGTAAAAGTCCATGTACCATTTTCTGTGTGAATGTCTGCAGCAATTTTATGAAGTTTATCAATCGCTTTATTCACTGATGGAGTATGGTTAGGGATAAACATGCAGCAGCTACTACCTATAACACGGCATGCACCACCCCTGTGTGCTAACATCACATCTAGAACCATTCGGTTCTTGAAAAGCTACAATTCTTGCAATCTGCAATTCTTCCGTAATATTTCCTAAGGCTGCAGCTGTTTGATCAGTAACAGCTTCCACTACTCTAGTCAATCGTCGCACTTTCCTGCTACTTAATGCAGCGCCTACAAAAAAGAACAATCCTAAATTGAAATCGATATATTGTTGTAGGCTAGTGTCAGTCTGATCAACATTATCAGCAGTCAATGTTCTTTTGTACCTGTTCATAGTAATATTATTGAACAATTTAAGATTTCGGTGATACAGTGGAGGGGCTAAAAACACAGGGGGCAACAAAAAAGAAACATAACAAATACCAGTCCATCCAGCTGGCAATCGATAATATCCATGATTTCCACACGCAAAGTAGGTGTTGTGTGAAGCTGAAAAAGTACTATTATTCAGACCATCTATATTCAATACAGTGATACAGTCACTAATTCCCACAGGGATATGTCCAATGCTCTGTACACATAGTTCTGCTTGTGTCTGAGCGACAGAAATAACAAAATGTTCAGCATCAGATGAGTCTCTCGTGTTGGTGAAGATATATGGTGTTGAAACATTGTCCGGTCGATATTCTTCCCACTCCCATATAGTTCCATTCGCTTGGGGGTACCCATCTTTGTCCTGATGGCACTCTTTATTTAACCGGTAAAGCAGTCTGCCCACTGTAGGCTTTCTAGTCGCAAAGAGCAAAGTATAACAGGCTCGACAAGAGTCATCATGCGAAAAAGGGAGAGGTATAAACGGTGTACCTTCTTTCTTTTGGTGTGCAGGCATCATCCCACAAATCCAACAGTTTGTCGCATTAGTAGCGATATGGGTATGATGTAACATTTGAATGAATGTGTTATTTAGATGAGATTGTCGATGTTTCAATTCTTGATATGGGAGCGTACAGAAATAATGCTCCTCTGGTGCAGGTGTAGTAACAACTCATGAGCAGGAGTTGTTTCCTCAACAGACCATGTTATTGTTGCCACAATCATCAAGGCAACAACGAACCCTATAACACAAAAATCTTCTTCTTCTTCTCCATTCTCAGTCACAACACAAAACAAATCTTCCTGAAACTAAAGTAGTTGTCAGCGCTCTTACCCCTGGGTAGTCGTTGATTTCTTCACCACGGGCCAAGACGGGTGTCACTACTCTAATGCAGGGCTGATCCCCCCCTTGCCACATCGGCTCTCCGTTTCACTGACCCAGGGAATGCTCAGACAACTTTCACAATGCTGCAGATTTCTCTCTCGGCCTCAAATTATATCTGGTTGCTCCAAGGACTGTTTGGTCCGGGAAGAACTCCTCAGATCTGTCAGGAGTCACAGCACAACCTCGTTTCTGCAGTCAGAACCTCTCAGTGGTCGGTCAATGCAGCAGGCTCCACCAAAGCTGGGAGTACTCGGCGAAAATGGGTTCCATGAACCCAGTTCTTCCGATTCGTGACTCGAACTTCTGTTCTTGTAGCAAGTAGCACCTGCTCCGGCCCACGCCAACTCGGTTCCAAACTGCTCGACCTTTCAAAAGATTTCAGAAGAACGAAGTCGCCAGGTCGGAGGTTGTGGCCCTCTCCTGCGGATCTTTCGGGAAGTGCTTCTTGAACCTGTTGATTAATAGAAACCAAGTTATCGGTTAATTGTGCCACATAGTCATTCATTAAGACACAAGGAAAATCGTGCACAGAACTTGGTTTAGGAATTCCCCAGCTATTCATGGGTCGGCCAAAGAGAACCTCATAAAGTGTGAGACCCGTTCGAGAAGGAGGCACTGATCTGATTGACAACAATGCCAGTGGCAACGCATCTGGCCAAGTCAGAGAAGTAGAAGCCTGTATTTTAGCTAGTTTCAGTTTCAGAGTTGCATTGTATCTCTCCACCAAACCTGCTGATTGTGGGTGGAATACTGCATGAAACTTCTGTTTGATCCCTAATCCTTTCAAGGCATACTTTATAACGTCCCCTACAAAATGAGGTCCGTTGTCGCTCCACAAAAATCTGCAAACACTGTAGCGAGGAAAAAATTCCTTCAAAAGCACCTTTGCTGTAGTAATTACAGTATTGTCCTTGGTAGGGTACGCCTCAATCCATTTATTGAAGGCACATACCACCACCAAGACATACTTCAAATTATTACAGTGTTCAAGCTGGATATAATCCATCTGTAAAACTTCAAAAGGTGCAGTTGGTGTAGCAAATCCTCCTGCTGGAGTTTGTGTCCCTTTTCCAGGATTAAATCATAAGCAAATCATACAGGACTGTACTACTCTCTTAGCTGTGCTAGCAATTTCTGGATGCTCCCAAACTTGTGTAAGCAATTTCACTATTGCTGAAGCTCCAACATGTGCTAGCCCATGCGCCATCTGAACCATAGGTTGTACAAAAGCTATAGGCAATTTCCATTTATCCGTTTGTTTGTTTCGCCAACAACCTTCATCATCCAACTCTCCATCTATGGACCATTGCTCCCGTTCTTTTTCAGAAGCGGTCCTTTGTATCTCTCATACTTCTTTCCTGGCATTGTGCCACCGCTCAGCTTGTGATTTCACTACATACATGGAAGTAGTATCAGGCTGCATCGCAGTCTCATGTGCCACTCGATCTACAAAGGCATTTACTTGTCCGGCCTTATCAATCACTTTCTTGTGTGCCCTACATTTTACTATAGCTATTTTCTTTGGGTATGTTAATACAGTCAAAAGATTATGCACTAGTTCTCCGTGCATTATCTGTATCCCGTGTGATGTCAAAAAGCCTCTTTCCTTCCAGAACAGACCAAAATCATGGGCCACTCCAAAAGCATAGCGGCTATCTGTATAAATGTTCACACACAATCCTGTACTAAGCTCACACGCTCGTGTCAAAGCTATCAGTTCTGCTGCTTGAGCTGACTTCTGTGGTATACGAGCTGTCTCTACTATCGTGTGAAGCATAGTAATTGCATATGCGGCTGAAGTTGTACCATCCGGTAACTTCAGACAAGATCCATCAACCCACAGTTCTCCATCCACATCTGGATGGGGCGTATCTTGCATATCAATACGACCCTTTGTCTGTTCCTCAGTCAGAAAAATACAATTGTGTGTTTCCTGCGCCTCAGGGTGAGTCGCCGGAAATGGCGACAACGTGGCTGGGTTTAACGTTGCACATCTCTTCAATGTAATATGAGGAGCCAGCAGCATCAGCTCATATCCTGTCAGACGAGCACTAGTTAAATGCTGCATCTTTGTTTGATTCAAAAGAGCATCAACAGCATGAGGTACCAACACCAACAGTTTATGTGATAAGACTATCCCTTCACTCTGGCATATTGACACAGCTGTTGCTGCCACTGAGCAAACACATCCAGGCAATGCTCGAGCAACAGGATCAAGTTCTGCTGAGACATATGCATAGGGGCGTTGCTTATCGCTGTGTGTCTGTACTAAAACTGACAATGCACATCCATCCCTCTCATGTACATACAATGTAAAGAGCTTCGAGTAATCTGGAGTACCTAACACAGGTGCTGAACAAAGGGCTTGTCGTAACTGTCGGAAAGCATTCTCACATTCATCTGTCCAGGGGAGGGGTACTGGAGTATCTTTTGTCAATAGTGCTAACAAGGGTTTAGCAATATGTGAAAATCCTAATATCCACGGCCTACAAAAAGAAGTAATGCCCAAAAATGCTCGAACCCCTTTCTGTGTGGAAGGTACTGGTGTATCTAAAATTGCTTGAATGCGATCTGATGTGAGTGCACGCCCCTACTTAGACAAAAGGTGACCTAAGTAGGTTACCTTTGGTCTACAATATTGCAGCTTCTTTCTGGAGACTTTGTGATGGTGCGAAGCAAGGAAAGGAAGCAAAGACAGTGTGCATTTCTCGCATTGTTCGGGGGTATCAGCTGCTAACAGAATATCATCAACATACTGAATGAGCGCCACACCCTCTGTAGAACAAAGGAATCAAGTTGTCTTTTCAATGCTTGGCTGTAAATACTAGGACTCTCAGTACAGCCTGGAGGAACTCTGCAAAATCTATACGATCGATTATTCAAAGTGAAACCGAACAAATATCGGCTATCAGGATGAATAGGGATCGAAAAGAAAGCGTTCTTCAAGTCTATAACAGAGAACATTGTTGCAGTAGTCGGAACTAGAGTAAGAAGCGTTGTGATATCAGAAACCACGGGATATTGTAGCACCACTATCTTGTTGACCTCCCGCAAATCAATAATGAATCTGTAGATCCCAGTTTCAGTATCTTTCTTCAAAATTTGGAGAATCGGACTGTTACAAATATTAAATGGAACTTCCTCAACCACTCCAACTTCAATAAGATCTTGTACAATTCGTGTGAGTGCTTCCTCACCCTCCTGTGAAATTCTATATTAAGGCAGGCTTGGCAACACAGCTCCCTCCTTGACACTAATATGTACTCGTGGAATAACCATCTGACCCACATCTGTATCTGAAGTGGCCCACAGAGTGTTAGGTAGGGAAGCTGATGTAATATCTTCTTGAACAATACAAACTCTGAATGTTATTGGGTAATTGTCATTCCAAATCACACGCACTCCTTCAGGGGAACATCGTATTGTGGCTCTGAAATACTTGAGCATATCAAGACCCACAATATTATCTGCCGTGTTCGGGGAAAGCAAAAACGGACATGGAGCAGCAAACTTATCAACATGAAATGCAAGTGGTTGGGACAATGGGCTAAGGGAAGGTGTTCCATCGACCCCTATCGATGTAATTGTTAAACCAGACAGGGGAGCCCTCGGAACCAATTGTTTAGACAAAGCGCTATGAGTAGCTCCTGTATGAACCAGAAACTGATCAGTAGAACCCAAAACATGTGCTGTAACATAAGGACCCCTCTGATCTACTGGAACTTCAACTGATTCCTTACCCCATTCTACGCAATCCTATGCAAAAGCAGAATCATGCAACTCAGGCTGTGCATAATCAGACATTTCGTATTGGTTACGCCTATCAAAAGCATTGAACCCATTTTGTACCCGTACATTAGAATCAAACCTTGCACGATCATTCATAGCGCCTCTAGGTCCTGAGTTCCCCGAGCGGTTCCTCATGGATCCTCGGCCACGGACATAGCGCTGTAAGCGCAACAATGGACACTCATCTGCCCAGTGACCAAATTTCTTACAATACGCGCATTGATCAATAGCCAAAGAGTAACGAGTAGAGGAGGAATGAGAAAATCCTCGTCCGCCTCTATCGTTACTTCGAGGAGGTGGACCATAGACCTGAGATAACATGACTTTTGTTTTTAATGCTTTAGATTTCTTATCCTCATTGCCCTTCGCTTCAAGTTCCTGACGCTCGTAATATTGAGCCATTGTCAGGATGGATGCCGGAGAAGAGGTTGTCCAAGAGCTTTCGCTGGCTTTCAAGCGGTTAGCCACTCCTGGTAATAGGTTCGTAACATACTTGTCTAAAAATAAGTGACGGCCTGTATCGTCCTTTAGCGACTGGCCACTAAAATCATGAAAAGCCTCCTCAAAACGTGTACAGAAATCTGAAACCGATTCATCTGTCTTTTGTTTACAGGATGCTAAAACAGTCCAATCAATCTTTTTAGGGGGAATAATTGTTTTTAATTTAGCTAATTTTGCACCGGGGAGATCTAAAATCAATTGACATGGCTTTTGCGCTTGTTCCCTATCCGCATCTTCCCTCTCTATCTCTTTCCATAACGCCCCATATGCTGCGCGCTCATCGACTTTGTGCACGGAGCGCCACATATCGGGCGTCAATATGAGCCTGAAAAATAAATCGATATCAGCCAGCGTCATGGTACAAGAATTTAAGGCTCCCTCAACTTCTTCATAAAAGGCAGCAGGGTTTTTACGCGGGTCAGGCAATGCAGCTTTAAGTGCCATAACATTTGCTCTATTCCAGGGAGTATACACCCAATTATTAATAAAATACCCTTTTGCATCTACAGAATATTTATCGTCACTGGTACCCGCTCCTTTAGGAGGAACATATAAAGGCGCGGTCTCACACATAGGCTTTGCATGCACTATTGCGGTCTTATCTGTTTAGAAAATAGATGATTGTTTCCCGTCGACCAATCCCGCTCGGTCATCTGTTTTAGCTTTTCGTTTCTCCTCCAGTAGCCGAAGCGCATCGTTTCGAAGTTTAACCAGTCGCCTGATGATATCAGTCACCTGGGAAAGAGGGAAATAACCTTTACGTAATTGCTTACAATCAATTGCCACATCATCAGGTTCAAGAACATCAGATACTTTTCGAAACATCTCAACGACTTCATCTGCAAAATGTTCAGTAAAATACAACTGCTCTCTCTCATGCCATCCCTTAAAAGCTTCTAAAATATCTGAAACAGCAACAGTATCCTTGAGTGACTTCCGAGCCAGATTCCTAAGTTCAGCCGCATGTTCGACCGGAATCATGGAGCGGGTACTTGGTTTCGTTTGATCAGAATCGGAATCCTTATCGTCGCCGATGGGGCGGACGGAACGATATACGGAGGCGGAGGACAATCTAACAAAGAAAAATCATCTTGCGATTTATTAAGGACAGGATAAATAGGTTGTGGAACAGCATATTGGACGGGCCTGCGGGGGTGCCAGCCAGTCTCCGCTGACCCCCGGCGGCCCCACTTGGAAGGGGGTCTGCTGGGCCGGGGGGGTGGGGGCCCCCTTCACCACCTCTCCTCACCTCCTTGATTTGGGGTCTTCCACTCGACCCAAGCCGAGTCCGCCGTCGACTACCACCAGCCAGGCACTCCGGGCAGCAGCAGGTCCGTGTGGCGAGCCCGCAGAAGCCCCCGACAGATGGTCACGGGGGCCTCGCGCTCAGCCGCGCGGGCTGGGCTCGCCGGTGCAGCAGCTGCCGGGCACAGACGCCCGCGACTCGGCCCGCAGACTCCGCCCCTTGCGGCCTCGCTGTCGTGCCGCGCTCCCTTCAGGCCGTTAGCGCCACCAGACCGCCGGGCCGAGCCCAGCCGGGGTTCCGCGCCGGGAACCGACCACACAGCTGTCCTGCAATCCCCCGCAGCAATGCCGGCCTCAGCCCGCCGGGGAACACGTCTGCTCACGCCGCCATCTTGGCCACGCCCCCTGGAACAGCATATTGGCCAGATATCTGTAATCTACGCTCCTTTTCCTGTCTCTCTTCCAACTCTTTCGCCACCTTTTTCCTCAATTCTTGTGCTTTTTCATACACATTCTTTCGTTTCTCTTTCTCAATCAGTGCTTGCTCACGTTTCTCACGCTCACGTACTTCTTTCACCCACATTCGCACACTTTCAGACATATCTTGTCTAGATTTTCGCTTAAACATACACTGTTTCACATACTCAATTTTCCGCATATCAAATGACCCATACTTCGGCCGACATAACTCAGGATCCTTTCGCGTGTATTTCCTCCACAATGTGCTGTACATTATAGAAGAAAGACCGTATTTTAAATACATCTCTCTATGAGGCGTCCCCTCTGGGGGAGCCGGCTGCGATTCCTCAAGTTTTAACCAGTTATTTCCACAAAAGCAGCACATCCTACGAAGTGCGCTAAAAACAGGTATGCTAAAAATAGTGCAGAATATGCAATATTATAATCAAAGTGGCACTTAAAGTATCTGTAATACATTGTGCCATTCAAATCAAAATCGTATTATGGAGAAAAATCTCCTCATTACCTGCCTATATGTATTGCAACACATATATTTCACATACACATACCCATCAGTGACTAGTCCTTCCAAAATTGCCACAGCAAGCGTCTCCTAAAACTGCCTTGCCACTCACAGGCTTCCAAAACCCACAGCAAGTACCGTACAACGGTTCTTACCACTCACAGGGTGTCCAGTCTCCAACTGCCAAGTTCTAAATTCGACCAAACGGCCACTGCACGGCAAGCCAACAGAAGAGATCTCAGTCGAGGACCGGCACCACCTGGATGGCCAGATCGGAAAGAAAGGAAAAAACGCCTTGGATGCCAAGACTCGGGTCTCCTCTGTCATGCGTACGCTTCCGCAGCGAGATTCCAATCCTTCGTCACAACCGCTCCTTCGGGCATCCGAGTTGCCGATGAGCCCCAAGTGTCGGGCGCCAATTTGTTGTAAGCAAACCTCAGCTAGGCCTACTTAGTGCAAGGGTTCGCCCTTCTCTGCACAGAGTCCTCAGACCTTAGGAAGAAGTTGGCAATGAAACTGGAAAATACAAAAGCAAAGTTTATTAACCTTTAAAGGTGGTACTACAGCCCACACAACACCCTTCGGTATTGTATCGAGTAGCACACCAAACTAAAGCACATGGTCCCTTTTAAACACAATGAGGGGGCTCAAGAGACAAGAGCAAATTTATGACCATACAAGGACATTTTAGAAGGCCAAATCAATGAGTGGGCGGAGTTAACAGTCTCCGATAACTGGTAGGCACATTCCTATCTGGAACCAATTAATAACGGTCACTGATCCTACTGCGCATGTCTGGGCATGCTGAAAGCGGAGACTACTAAAAATAGCCTGTTGCCGGCCAGACTCCAGGCGTGATGAACAGGAAGGTAGGACCAAGCACATGACGAGCACATGGCAATGTATGGCATACAAAATGGCCGCTACAAATTCAAGATGAGTCGGCACATTTATTACG
Source organism: Lissotriton vulgaris (assembly GCF_964263255.1). Lineage (NCBI taxonomy): Eukaryota > Metazoa > Chordata > Amphibia > Caudata > Salamandridae > Lissotriton > Lissotriton vulgaris. The sequence goes on from NC_141694.1 coordinate 508,553,013, forward strand.
ATAATGGTAAGTCTGCCTCAAGAGCAGTGCCACAACCTCATAACCAGCGACTGGGTGTTGGTGAAAAAACATGTACGGTTGTCTTGTCTGAAACCGAGATCAGAAGGCTGCTGCCAGATCATTGCAGACACTGCTGTTAAGTATGGCAGAATACCAAACTGGGTGTATGCTTCGCACACTCGAAGAGTAAGAAATCCATATGAAGAAACAGTTTTCTATGAACCAGAACCTAGAGCACTAGTGACAGAACCATCAGAAACTGGACAGCACAAGCAGTGATACAGCAAGCAAAACAACAGCGAGGAGGTGAGAGGGGTGAAAAACAACAATCCGTCTCACCATTCCAGGTTCCTGTGATTACAAAAAGTGGCATTACATTTTCGAGAGAAGAAGAGACAAGAGCTCCACCTGAATAAGCAATCAAGCAGCACCAGAACAACAAGAAGATGTGGGTGAAGGAACGAGTGCTGGAACAAGAAGAGGTGACTGCAATGCTGAATGCCAAGAAACTATTGTCACCGAAAACTGAGATCAAGCATGTCAGTTGATCACATACCGCGGACAATTGTTGAAGAGACAGAGTCAAATTGTATAAGTTGGTTCACAGAAAGTGAGAAACCCAGTTACACCCTTGAGGGCTTGGGTAGTTAAGTGAAAGGGTAGGGAGGCCTTCAAGGGATTTGATTCAAAGAAGAGATCAGTTATTCAATTTACTTTTAGGATAAAGTTAAATAACCTAATGTATAAATCATGTAGTTAAATACACACAATCAATTTATGAAACACATAAAAACATATAAACATATAAACAACAAAACACACTGTAGAGATAAGATGAAGGTCTTCATCTTATCTCTACAGTGTTTGATTCACTTTGTGTTCTGAGATAGATGTTTTTTCTAGGTTTTGCTGTATTATTGATTATTTGCTACTAGGCTATTCATATCAGCATTTCCTTACCTGCTTCTTTGATTTATTGCTGACTCAATGAACTTTTTGATAAAGCTCTTTTTTGATACACCTTTGTGTTTTGTTGTTTATATGTTTATATGTTTTTATGTGTTTCATAAATTGATTGTGTGTATTTAACTACATGATTTATACATTAGGTTATTTAACTTTATCCTAAAAGTAAATTGAATAACTGATCTCTTCTTTGAATCAAATCCCTTGAAGGCCTCCCTACCCTTTCAAATTGTATAAGTGACACTCAAGAAGATCAGCAAACACCAAGGAGATTGAAAAGAGCATACGTGCCTTGAGGAAGGCATTATGCACCTGAATGGACTTGTTATGTGTATCACATGTTAAACACACCAATATCAGAATTGAGTGACCAGGAGATCAGAACGGTGTGAGCCCCCATGACAAAGAACATTTGGAAGAAGATGTTTCAAAAAGATTTCTGAAAATAAACAAAAGATTGAGAGATATTATCAAAGTGAGAGATTTAAAAATAGACTAAAATAAACAGATTTTTTTCTTTTAAGAATATTTCCCTAGGGCCAAGGCTGCTGAAAAAGAATAGAAATAAAATGTAGAAGATGACGGAGTAGTGCTGAGGATGACTGTACAAAGATTGCTGTAAATACAGAGCTAAAAGCACAAATTGCTTAAGAAAAAACTTTTTAAAAACTAACAGCAAAATAAACTAACTGAACTAATCTGAAATGAATTTTTGCCACTGTGATCTGACGGTAAACAAACATGTTACCTAAATAGGAGATGATGCAATATTTTTATGGGTATTACATTTTTGGTAACAGTATTATTGATCATAATAGTATTAGGAGGGTATTATTTTGCACCTGATCAAGAGAATAGGACAACATTTGCTCCTCTGCCAGCTACACACACAACAGATTAGACAAAGTTAAAGGTATTGTTCATGAATTACAAGCAAGAAATGTATTCCACTAACATTTATTATAAATTTGTTTGAGAATACACACAAGCAATGGACACGTAAGACTGTTATGCATGTGCCCATTTGCCTTCATCTGCTGCAGAAGAGGTGACTTACCACCACCTTCTTTTATCATATGCAATAACATGTGCTATACTCCTTATAGTAGTAAAGAGGCAAGAACATTTTAAATACTTGTACTCAAATTATGATCTAGTTCTTTTAAGAGTGCTATTGCATAGAATCATGAATTAACAACCTTTCATTATTCCCCTGCACCACGGGAGGCTATTGACTGTGTAACCGAGTGTTGGAGTGTACCTGAGGGAGAAGATCCTCTCCTTTCTCTACAGTCAGGCGAACCTTCGCTCTGAACAGGGTTCCATAGCCATGCTCCTTTGGAGCAACCCACCTTCTCACAACAGTATTCCTTTAACTGGGAAGACCTTTCCGAGGACCACGCCCCCGGGCACTAAGTCACGGAGCCAGAGCCAATTACTGTGCCGGAGGAACACTGAATCAGTGTTCCCCGGAAGATGCAAGGTCGAAACCCAAGCATCCTTCAGGGAGGAGACTCCGAACCCTAAGGAAGTAACACTGCTGACAGCAACCAGGCCAGAGACCAGGAAACAAGGAGAGCCAGAAGGCCAACGTTCTCGTGCTGCACCCCGCCATGCTCCCGGAAGAGCGTGGCTTACCCAGGTATGTGAGCGCTTCCCCGGGTAGGCTGGAAGGCAGGAGAAAGCTGCGGAGTAGTGGGCCATTTCTCATGTCTTGTGCTCCAAAATCTTCCCCTCCCTGGTTTCATTTCGCTTCACTGAAACTGCTCAGAAGCACTTGGGTGGTCCCTCACTCCCCTCCCCCATGTGACCAACAGGTGCGCCCCACTTACTATTCCACTGCTTCTCTCTCCTTATGAGAACACCCAGAGAGGATGTCGGTAGAAGAAAGAAGAATCAGAAGTACGGGACCGGGGCTACTGACAATGGGATAACAAGTGTTATCGAACTGTTGCACACTGGCTTATGTGAAACGTCGCATTTATAAAGAAAATAAAAACACCCAATGACATTTAAGTGTGGACCTCGATCCTTGCTCAAACCCATTTCGTTGAGAATGCGGGCAGTCTGTCCATTAGTACAGATATAATGGACTCCCTTATCCAACACATAATAAAAGGACAGGAGAAACTAGAATGGGCGGTAGAGCGCCTGATTACCTCAGCCCAGCCCAACTGGGACATTTTCAAGAATACAATGGTGCCCAAATGGAGAGTCTCCAAAAACTCTCAGAAGACCAAGGCCAAGTCAGCTCCCAAACAACCAGGAGCACTCCACAGAGCCCCCCGGTATACCCCTGAAGAAGTACATCAGTCGGGAGGATCCGGATGCTTTTCTTCTTAATTTTGAGAGGGCTACCCGAGCCTGTGTTGGCCCGATGGCAAAAAGGGACTTTTTTCTGACACCTCTCCTTACCAGTGAGGCACAAGCCACCTACCAGGTGCCAAATGCCAAAGGGGATACCCCATTGTCATGTTGCTTTAAATTAATTTCTTGTCATGTTATAGTATGATTTGATTCAACTTGATTCCATTGTAGTTGCATTCTTGTATAGAGCCAGCAGGACAGTTGCTGGGAATTAAGTCCTGTGTAGGCTGCGCCCTACCTTACTCCTTGGCTCTTTTTAATAAACCCTACTTCTTTAATATTCTGAAGATTCATACTTTACAATTGACGACGCAGTTGAAAAAAGAAGCACTAGGAATCCTTGAACCAATTAATTCTTTGAATTTTTCATCAATTTCATCTTGCATTTGATTTCCTTCTTCATATTCTCTCAAGCGGATTCAAGTCTTCACTATTTCTAAGGAATAGAAATACTTCGTGAGCACTCTGCTGGGAATTTTTGTGAAAAGACTAAGAGTTCGTGCTTGAATAAGACTAGCGTGGGAGACTACCGATTTTTTATGTTTTTAACGTTATTTAACTTTCTGTACTAATTAATTAACTGCCGCCTGTTGACAAAGGACTGTCGTATGGATGCCTCCTGAATTGTTTGAATGCCTGTCAGGATTTATCGAGCTGTATAGTGGTAATTTCCTCAAATTTCGCCGCGCATCTTTTGAAAACTCACGTTACCTGTTTGGAAGTTTGCGCGAGGCATTTTATGCTGGCACGGCTCAGGAGACATTTTTATTGTGATGTCTCAACGTTGGATTCTGCTTCTCTCTCCTGAACTTTGTCCTCTGCTTTCTTCTTCTGCGTGTTTTGCGACGTTGTCTCAAGCTGATCACATGATGCTACGTGATGATGCAGGACGTCGGCGGCCATTTTAAGTTCCCGGACAACGGAAGGCAACACTAAGAGACTAATTCTCCGATTTTTTTACACGTTACAGCTTAAAAACGATTTACGTTTATTTTACAACAATTTAATAGTGTATTGTTATTTTCTTCAACATCTTAAGAAGAAAGAAGACTTTGGTATAAGTACTTTTAGTAAGATTTTCTCAAATATTTATTATTTATTTTTCAATATTCCACTATGGCTTCACAAAATTTCACTATACAATCTCCTCAAGAATTTTGGCCTACAGGTTCTGAACCATGCATAAAGTGGTTACAATGGAAAGCTCATTTCCTTAATTTTATTGAAACTATTGACGAAGATGTCAAAATGAAACCTGAGAGGAAAAAAAAGTTATTTCTTCATTTTGTAGGTGCTTGTGGCCTTAAGATTTATGATGAAATTAGTAAGAGTGTTGGGGGTGGTGATACAAATGTTTTTAATTATATTTTGAAGAATTTTGACAATCATTTTTCCCCTAAGGTTTGTATAGGTATTATCAGATATATGTTTTTTCACAGAAAACAGCGTCTTAGTGAAACCATTGATGTGTATGTTTCTGAACTCAAGAAAATGGCAGAAGATTGTAAATTTGATCACCTTCAAGAACAGTTTATTAGGGATCAAGTTGTTATGCATGCTTCTGATCCTGCTATTCAGGATAGGTTGTGGATCAATGTGGATTCCGATCTCAAAGATGTTTTAGCGATTGTCAGGAAGGCTGAGTTATCTGGCAGGAGAGCTAGAGCTATTAAACTAAATGGTAAAACTGTTACCGACAAAACTGTAACAGACCAAACTGTCTCTAAAGTTCAAAATAAACCTGGTTTTAAACAGAATTTTCAGAATAAGAGCAAACCTCAAGAGACCAAGAAGAATGAGCATCTTAGATGTTTCTGTTGTGGCAGCGACTCACATTTAGCCAACAACAAGTCATGCCCTGCTCTAAAAGAGAAGTGTTCCAACTGTGGTTTAATAGGACATTATTCAAGAGCGTGCAATAGGACTAAGTTAAGGTTCCTTGTGATTCCTCTTCAGATGATGAAGAGTGTATTGTAAAGAAAGTCATGCACTGTTCTATGGAGGAAAAGTGTGATTCTAAACCTTTGGTAAAAGTTTTTATTTTTAACATCAATGACTCTTTCAATAAAGAAATTAGGAAAAAACCTATTTGTAACATGTTGATAGGTGGAGTTCCTATCATTTTTTATGCTGATTCTGGTTCTCCATATACCATCGTTAATGAGAGGGTATGGAACTCTGATTTTGTGCGTTACTTAGGGAACACTCTTTATCAATTTATCAATCGGATATTTCTCCTGAAGGATTTTCAGGGGGGAAAATTGACATGTTAGGGTTTAGACCTTTGAAGTTTAGATTTAAAGGAAGAGAGTCTCTTGGTGAATTATATGTTGCCAAGCGTGGACCTTCTGTTTTAGGTTGGCATGACCAAGGGGATTTAGACATCATGTTGGACCCCAATAGCCCTGACCCTGTTCTCTTTGTTAATGAAGGTGTGGAAATTGGAAATCACATGCTAACTAAATTTCCTAATGTTTTTAGTGGTAAAATTGGCACCTTTAAGGGTTTATCACACCGCATTGTTTTAAAAAGTGATGCTAATCCTAAAACATTTAAAGCTAGGAATATACTTATTTTAATTCCTGATGAAGTTGGAAAAGAATTAGACAGGCTTGTGAATGAGGACATAATTGAACCTATTGAATCCTCAGAATGGATTTCGCCCGTCACCATTGCCAGACGCGCCAATGGGAAAATCCGCCTTTGCATTGACCTTCATCATTTAAATGACAATATAGTTGTTGATAAATTCTCTTTACCTAAGATTTCAGAAATTTTGTTTTCGGTAAAGGGGGCAACTGTATTTTCTACAGTCGATTTATTCTCGGCTTATCACCAAATTTTACTCAATGAGGAAAGTAAACAGTTCACCTCCTTTATCACACCTATGGGGTGTTATCAATTTAAGAGAATGCCATTTGGGTTGGCTTCGGCTGCCGCCATCTTACAACGTATTATGCATCAATTATTTGGCAAGCATCCTAACGTTATATTCTTTCAGGATGATATCCTTATTTTTGGTAAGGATAAAGTTGAGCATAATATCATTTTGGAAGAGGTTTTAACTATTCTCGAGAATAAAGGTTTGACTATAGAATATTCCAAATGCAAGTTTGGTGTCAAATCTGTTACGTACTTAGGCCATGTATTGTGCTCTGATGGACTTTCTACCAAACCTAAATTAGTGGATGCCATTAAAGAAGCTCCACCTCCTGTGAATAAAGATGAGATTCGTTCATTTTTGGGTATGGTAGAGTTCTATGCGAAGTTCATTAAAGGATTCTCAAGTAAGGTTTTTAACGTCAGACAGTTACTCAAGAGCAATGTAAAATTTGTTTGGTCTGCAATCAGTGAGAATGAATTCAACAACATCAAATTAGAGATTGTTCATGTGCCTGTTTTGAGTCCTTTTGATCCAGATTTGAAGTCTGTGATTACAGTTGATGCTAGTAACAAAGGTTTGGGGGGTGTACTCTCTCAAATTAATACCAATGGAAAAGAATGTATTGTTGCATTCACTTTTAGAGCCTTATCTATTCTGAGAGTACATTTTCTGTGATTGAGAAGGAAACATTGGCTGTGGTTTGGGTTTTAGAACATTTCCGCAGTTTTATTTGGGGTAAAGAATGTGTCGTTAAATCAGATCACAAATTATTATTATTATTATTATTATTATTATTATTATGTTTGCACTTGTAAAGCGCCCTGCTACCCGGAGGTTTCCTGGCACTGTGCAACGCTGGGGAACCCGTCCTGGCTTTCCCTGTGGGATGGTCCCTGCTGGGAGTCCCCAGGGTGGAGCCAGGCATCCCCGGGGTTGGGGGGGGCCGTTGTGGAGATTAGGCAAGCCAATGCCCAGAGTTGCCGAGTGCAACCCCCAGATTAGAGTAGGCACCGAAGCGAGAATTATCGAGTCCGCTGACCCAAGTACACGACCCTGCCACGTCAGGAATTGAACCCTGGTCCCGGCCGACTTCTGCTCCCGGGTCTGCCGCCTCTAACTGGTGAGCCACACCACACCACTCCACAAACCTTTGACCAAACTTCTTTCTACTGATGGACTTTACAATGCTACTGCCAGGATAGCATGGATGTCTATGCGCCTTCAAGACATTTTGGTTAAAATTGAATATGTGTCTGGTAAAAGCAATGTTCTTGCGGATTTTTTATCCCGCATGCCTTTTGATTTACAAGAGTGTGACGTGAATGGATGGGATTCATTACAAGTGGTGTTAGTTCATGATGAGAATCATTTTTGCATAGATAAAGGGAAATGGAGTGATGAATACTTAATAAAGAATGTTTTAGTTTCGGTCATTTCCTATATTTGTCATGGTTGGCCTAATAAAAACAATTTAACTTTGGAGGTTAAGCCTTTTTGGGAAGTTAGGAATGAATTAACGGTTGTGGAGTGCACGATGGTTTGTGGTGAAAGAGCTGTACCTCCTACTTCTTTGAGGAATTCTATTCTTCAATTATGTCATAAGGACCATTGTGGAATAGTAAAGACCAAACAAAATGTTAAAAGATGGTACTGGTGGCCTGGTTCTGACTTAGCTGCTGAAAGAATTGTTTGTGATTCTATCACCTGTGCTAATTCAGATAAGGTACTCAATACTTTGAGACCTGATATGTTTGAACCTATCATTCCTGATGGTCCGTGACATACAGTTGCGATTGATATCATGGGGCCTTTAGGAGATTTCCATAAATATATAATATCTATTATTGATATTTTTTCAAGGTGGCCTAACATTAACATTGTGTATAAGGTAGATTCCGTTAAAGTTTTGGAATTTTTGGACAAGGTTTTCATTGAGAAAGGCCTTCCAGTTCAAATCATAAGTGACAATGGTGTACAATTTTTGTCTAAAGTGGCAAAATCTTATTTTGAAAGAACTGGCATAATTCATAGAACTACATCCATCTACAATCCTAGTGGAAATGGTCTTTGTGAAAGATTTAATTGAGTACTCAAAAATGCCCTCCAAATTGCTTGTGTCCAAGGTGAGGATTGGGAAGCGTACGTGTTTAAGGCAGTTTGGTCTTATAGGACTAATATTCACGATGCGTTGCAAATGTCTCCCTTTGAGATTATGAGAGGACGTATTGCTAAAACTAAGTGCAATCCTGATTGGTTACATAAGCAATCTTGTGTTGACATCAATATGAAGGATGTTAAGAATAAGATTCCTGAGAAGCATACCAGTGTTTTATGTGTATTTTAAATTCAATTGATCAAAATGCTTTTTTATATTAATGAATAACCCTGCTTTTAATAGAACTGTCAAAGCGGTTACTGTAACTATGGTGCAGTAACAATGTCATGTCTGTATTTATGCTTTTATGAGTTTTTTACGTTGAATAAAGCAAAATTTGATTGATTGATTCCTGAGAAGCATCTTCATTATAAATGTAATTTTGATAAAAAATGTGGTGATGGGTTAGTTGATGTTGAAGCTGGCGTGTGGGTTAAAGTAAAAAAAAACTGGAAAATAAGAAAGGGTGATTCACAATTTTCTAAACCTTTGTTAGGGAAGAAAGTTTTATATAATGCTGTACTTTTAAGTGATGGTAAGGTATGGAACATCCGAAGAATAGCCATTTTCAGGGGTAAGAATGAAGATAGGAATGATCATGTTGTGTCTTCCTCTTCGTTACCTTCTGGTTTTAGAGCGTTCCATGCTCCTCAAAAAGAAGATCATGGTGGCATCATTGTTTCAGAATGTGCTACTGGTTCATCAAGTGGAGTCTCTGAGGTGGTTCAATCTTCTGAGTGTGCAGATTCTGTTCAACTTTCTAGAGATGCTACTTTTGGAACTGCTTCTTCTGGCCATGAGGTGTTCCATGATCCTGTTGGTGTTGCCATTACTGTTAGCAAAGATAATTGTCATATTCTGATTTTGTAAATAAGAATGTTGTAAACAGCAATGTAGATAATCTTAAGAAACAGATTCCTGTTAAACCTAAATGGTTAAATTATTTGGTGTGTTAATTTTTATTATGTTTTATTTTTGTTTTGCTACAGCGGAAGATGTGTCATGTTGCTTTAACCCCTTAAGCGTTGCCGTCGGCCAATGGCCGACGGCAGCGCTGCCTCCCCAGGGCTGCCGTCGGCCATTGGCCGATGGCATTCCACCCGCGATCAAAAACGGCTGCACTGCGGCGGGAATTACCGCCGCGGTAAACGGGTTAAATTAATTTCTTGTCATGTTATAGAATGTTTTGATTCAACTTGATTCCATTGTAGTTGCATTATTGTATAGAGCCAGCTGGACAGTTGCTGGGAATTAAATCCTGTGTAGGCTGCGCCCTACCTTGCTCCTGTGCTCTTTTTAATAAACCCTACTTCTTTAATATTCTGAAGATTCATACTTTACACCCATATGGAGAGATAAAAGACATCACCATGGATCATTTGGGGTTCGACGCCGTGGCGTACCGCATGCACTTCCAGAAGGAAAAGGGAGCCCCTGGGGAGAATCCCAAAATATTGCTGCATATAAACGGCTCAAACCCACCGAAAGCAGCAAAGAGGAAATTATGGACCAAATTTATTTTGAGCAGTATTTGGAGGCTCTTCCGTACAACACTCAGAGGTGGTTACGCCAGCATGCTCAACTTACCACAAAAGCAGTGGAGATGGCCACCACATTCTCTCGGGCCCAGACTTATACTCCTCTTTGGGAAACAGAAAGATTGAACCGTCCCAGACAAGGGAGAGGAGAAAAAAAGAGCAACACACGACTCATCCCTGAACCAATGAAGCACCGATTCCATCGGCCAGAGGTCCCTATACACCGAAGCCCCCAGTGTTTTGACTGCGGTGATTGGGGACACATCACACGTTCATGCTCCAATAAGAAACCTCCCGATGAGCCAATGGAGGTCTGCTACATTCAAAAGACCATCTTCTACACTGCAGAACTAGGAAGTGTCTTTCGAGTAAGTGTACAGGTGAATGGCCGGTGGGTCAATGCCCTGTTGGATTCGGGTTGCCGGCAATCCGTCATACAAGGAGAATTTGTGGGGCCTCCCAGATCATACTGAAAACCTTGGTTCACATTCGGTGTGTGCATGAAGACATTAAACCATACCCAGTGGCGATCGTCTACCTTACCCCTGTAGGTGGGACTCTCTCTCTCATTAGGGTAAGGGTGTTTCGATTGACCTCCCTGAGGATCTGATAATCGGGACTGTTAGACCTGGGGGTCTCAAGTTGGCTGAGGTAGGTACCTTAGTCCAAATAGGGAACCTTGCTTCTAAGTCAGGGAAAGGAACAAAACCTTCTCAGATAGCCCCTGCTCACACCTTCAGTAACTTGGCACAAGCTTATCTCCAAGGCAAATGTCTAAAGTATTTGCAACCACGCTCTCAGTAACCCAATGATAACACCACAAATGGACTCCTCCACGAGTTTCATAAAAAACAATTATATGTTTATAGAAAAAAGATATACGATGAGACCACACAATGAAAATGCAACATATGCTTATTTGTAAAATTTCACCTTGCCGGTTATTAGTCCAGCAAGCCCTTATAGGTTCTTGCAGCATTAATGAGCAATTCTCGATGATTCAATGCAGTCCTAATGCAAAGCTATGCAGTTCGTAGTGCAAGAATCAGGCACTTCTTAATGTAAAAATATTGCAGTTTCGTAATGCAACAATCAGGCAGTTCGTAATGCAAAAATAATGCAATTCGTAATGCAACAATCATACAGTTCATAAGGCAAAAATAATGCAAATCGTAATGCAACAATCAGGCAGTTTGAAATGCAAAAGTAATGCAATTTGTAATGCAACAATACTCAGGCACTGATCGCGGTGCTCTGGATGGTCTCTATGCCACTCTTACTAACTCGCAGTCAGCTACTACCAAAATATGCCCCCAACACTGTTATGATTGAAAACAAAGTGCAGCTCCACATTCTGGCCCCGGTACTGACACTCCTTTGCAAGTTTGGGCAGCAATACAGACTTAAGAGGAGGCTCGAGCTTCAAAGATGGGAAAGGCCAAGAGCGTTTCTCTTGTGGCCCGCACCTCGCCCCAGGTGGCGACACACGCACAGTCACTGAGCGTTACCCGGGGATATGATCTCACTCTCCTCTTCTAGCGGCTTGGGCCTTCGATGCGACTTCATTGATCTTGGGCAGAAGAACTCGGACCCTTGATGGTGATGATTCGAGGTCTCTCTTTAGCACAGCAAGGCTCAGCCCGGTGGCGGTGAATTCCCACAGCGCCTCTGGGGATGCCGGTCTGGGCCGATGGCAATGACTATCACATCACTTCTGGATACACTGTTGATTGAAGCAGAGAACACGACTGCTATGGGACACACAGTCACAGGGCAATTTCTCAAAAAGGGCTCAGGCTTCAACTGGGCACATGCACACAGAGTTCCTGAGACTCATTTGAGCTCCGGGTGCACACAATCACAGGGCAATCCTCACAAAGGTATCAGGCTGCACGAAGCACGTGCACATAGCATCGCTGAAACTCACTTGGACTCCGGGTGTACAGAATCACAGGGCAATCCTCACGAAGGTCTCAGGCTGCATGAAGCACACGCAATCCGCAACGCTGAGACTCACTTGGATTCCGGGTGCACACGATCACAGGGTAGTTCTTACAAAGCACACGCACACAGATTCACTGAGAAACACTTGGAAACTTTTATGTTCCTGAGTTTCCACAACAGGGAGCCAGCTCTCCTCGGGCCCTTGGAGACACGTTACTTCGGGACACAGTACACAGCACAGTCCTTTCAAGCAAACAGCAAAGTCCCTTAGCGTGTCCCCTTAGTTAAATCAGCAAACTGCAGGCCAGCCCCAGAACACACAGCAAGGGTCAGTCCTTCTCTTCAGTCTCTTCAGCTGTTCTTCCTTTGGCAGAGGTTCTTCTTGACTGCGAAGTAGCGTCAATTCTTTTCAGTCTTGATCTGTCCAACATCCAGGGGTTTCAGCTCTCATAGTTATACCCCTAAATGCCTTTGACATTCAGGGGTGCACTGCCCCTGTCCAAACCAGTTCTGGGTGTCTCCCTGCCAGTGACACCTTCTTCCTTTAATAGTGGGGGTCTGGAACATCAATCACTCAGCATTAGATGGAGCCAATGTTTTATGGCAGCAGCCCAGGCCTCTTCACCTCCAGAGGCTACTCCTCCCCCGACACTCCAGATGCAAGTCAACCCGTTGCTGTCTCACCTCTTGCTCTGGGTCAAGACATTTCCCAGATCCTTTCACATTCAAATCCAGACAGTCAATCCACAACCAGGCAGAGATACACCGAATTGTTAGAACAAAGAAACCAGGCACTTCTAAAAGCTTTGTTTCTAAACACAATTCAAAAACCACCTTAAGAAATAAGATGTGTTACTAAATTGTCAGTTCAGGCAGGCTAATCTTCACCTCCCCATCTTAAGCCTATGGCAACATAGGCTGGAAGCATATTATACAGCCTTCCCCATTTTGTCCTATTGGCAAGATTGTCTTGCAACAGTGAAAAATAATTTGGCAGATTTTCACTGTCAGGACATGGTACACACCTTAGTACATGTCCTACCTTTCACATACACTGCACCCTGCCCAGGGAGGTACCGTGGGCCTACCATAGGGTGTCTGATGTGCATAAAAAGGGAAGGGTAAGACCTGGCAAGTGGGTGCACTTGTCAGGTCAACAAGGCAGTTTAACAACCTGTAAGCAGGCACTGCAGTGGCAGACCTGAGTTCTCCCTTTAGGGTTACTTGTGTGGGTGGCACAATTAGTGCTGCAGGCCCACTAGTAGCATTTGCATCACCAGCCCTGACACACATAGTGCACTTTACTAGGGACTTTACTAGTAAGGCAAATATGCCAATCATGGACAACCAATTACCAATACACTTTACACAGGGAACACTTGCCCTTTTACACTGATCAGCAGTGGCAAAGTGACGAAAACATCTAAGCCAGTCAAACGCAATACATCACAGCATCAAAAAGAGAGGAGGTAGAGGCAAAAAGTCAGGGGTAATCACACCAAGAAATGTCAGGTCTAACAGGGACCGGCAACCCTGGCTTCTTGGGGATGTTCCTTACCACTATATACACACAGGGAAACAGAAGATGACGGGTTGTCCCTGGGAAAATACCTCAATCAGCCTTCCTTTCCCCAGAGCCATGGCTCCTTGATAGGAACTTTAAGTTTGCAAAAGCCAAAAACCCTACCCTACAAAATGCCTGGCATGATGCCCAAACCAACAGTGATAGCACTCCTACCTCCTACCCCCATTTTGTAACTAAAAATTGGGTTTTCTACCGCAAAGGCTCGGGAGAAGATGCCCCACAACTGATAGTACCATTGCCATTTAGGGAACAGATTCTATTCTTGCACACTCACATCTGACTGCAGGTCATACTCAGACAGAGAGAACCACCCAGAGTGTGTTAAGACACTTCTACTGGCCCAGGGTGTATGGATATGTAAAAAAGTACTGTCAGGAGCGTATGATTTGCCAGAAAAGGAACCCCTACTAATCAACCCTAGTGCCCCTACAACCATTATAGACACCCCGTTCAAAAGAGTGGAGATGGACCTAATCGTCCCTCTACCAAAAAACAAAAAAGGGCATCAATACACCCTGGTAAATGTGAACTACTGCACCCGATATCCAGAGGCCTTTTCCTTAACAGCCCCCATCACCCAAAATATCTCAGAGAAACTAATCAAACTGTTTTCTAGAGTAGGGTTACCATGCAAGATCTTAACCGATCAGGGTACCCCATTTGTCTCCCGACTTATGAAGGAGGTGTGTATAACCCTAGGGCTTAAACACATCAAGACATCAGTGTACCATCTGCAAACGGATGACCTTGTCGAAAGGTACAATGGTATTTTGAAACTGACTCTAAATAAGATGTCACAAGGCGAGGGAAGGGAATTTAGACCAGCTTCTTCCTCTCGCATTGTCCATCATCCACAGCCAGGTCTAGAGCAGTCTTGGTTGTTCTTCCTTTGAGATGCTAATCAGAAGATACCCGAGGACTCTTCTGGAAATGACAAAGGAGGCCTGGGAGAAGGAAAAAGCAACGAGGCCAGAGGTTTTCTTGCGTATACCCAGAACCTGAAATCCCGAATCGAGAAACTACGGGACCTAGCCTATTCTAACTTTGAAAAAAAGAAAGAAAAGCAAACATATTTCCACCATAAGGGGAAGAAAATGGAGACAATTGGCAGTTAATGATTGGGTTTTGTTTTTGCTACCTTCCTCCTCCTGCAAGTTAAAGGCGGAGTGGCTTGGTCCCTACAAAACAGTGGGTACTGTCGGGAAGACCTCATATAAGATCCAGGTAAAACCTTCCTATGTCCAAACATACCATATTAACCTCCTGAAGAAGTGGCTAGGACCATAACCTATGCTGAACCATCTTGTATTACCTGCTCCCAGAGAAACACCCAGTAGGCTCAAACAGCTAGTCTTAAACGATTCCCTCACCCCTCAACAAAGACAGTCACTAGACTCCATTTTGGACTCCTACTCATTTCTATTGTCTGACGCCACAGGAAAAACAACCATTGTAGAGCACTCTGTTGAGACGACTCTGGGGAAAATTATAAAGCAATGGCCGTATTGCATACCGGCCGCCCGGAGACCAGCTGTCCGGGCTGAAATCAAAAGCTTGTTGGAGATGGGTGTAATCCACCCTTCCAGGAGCGAGTGGTCATCCCCTATCACTCTAGTCCCCAAACCGGATGGTTCCATTTGGTTTTCTATGGATTTCAGGCGGATTAACTCCATCTCCAAGTTCGATTCATATCCCCTACCAAGAGTGGACCAGTTAATAGAGAAATTGGGAGATGCACAATACATCACAACGCTAGACCATACCAAAGGATACTGGCAAGTCCCTCTTAAAGAATCAGACCGGGAGAAGAGAGCCTTTGTTACTTCGGATGGCCTGTACAAGTTTACTATTCCCCGTTTGGTCTTCACGGAGCACCCGCCACGTTCCAATGGCTAATGAACACCATGCTCCGTGATCATCAAACCTTTTCGTCAGCCTATCTCGACGATATAGTGATTTTTAGTCCAACTTGGGAAGACCATCTAGTACACTGCCAGGTGATACTCCAGGCCCTCCAGGGAGCAGGACTCCACATAAATTCAAAGAAGTCAAAGGTGAGGTTCCAGAAGGTCTGCTATCTCGGCTATGTGTTGGGGAACGGGGTAATAGCACCTCAGGAAGAGTACTTTGTCTTCATAGAGGTGCTATCATAGAGACCTCTTTTCCCTCTTCAAAGAAAGAAGTAAGAGCCTTTTTGGGGTTGTTAGGCTATTATAGAAGATTCATACCCCAATACTCTGACATTGCAGGTCACCTTACATACCTTCTTTGTAAAGACGTAAAACTAAGAGACCTACTGACACCTCCAGAAAACGCCCTAAAAGCCTTTCAACAGCTAAAAAAGGCCATCACCAGCAGACCGGTGCTGGCCTCCCCTGATTTCTCCAAACCATTCCTCATACACCCCGATGCTTCTGACTCTTCGATAGGAGCAGTTCTGTCTCAACTCTCTCCTGCTGGTCTTGAACATCCCACCCTTTTTATTAGTAGAAAGCTGTTACCACTCAAAAAAAGGTACCCCACAATCGAGGAGTATCTAGCTCTTAAATGGGCTATAGAGATGTTCCGCTATTATTTAGAGGGGAATCACTTTACCCTATTCAGTGGCTAAGCACCTCCCTCAGTAGATGTGCAGGAACAAGGGCCACAACCCTGTGTCCTTAGGTGGTTTTTGTCCCTACAGTCCATTTTGTTTGATGTAAAACATAGGAGGGGGACTGACTATAGGAATCTCTTGTGTGTTCACTCACCCCAACTGGGAGAGTCCTAGGGGGAGGGTGTGTGATGATTTCCCTGCGCCACAGGAGGGTATTGACTGTGTAACCGAGTGGTGGAGTGTACCTGACGGAGAAGATCCTCTCCTTTCTCCACAGCCGGACGAACCTTCGCTCTGGACAGGGTTCCATACCCACGCTCCTCTGGAGCAACCTGCCTTCTCACAACAGTATCCCTTTAACTGGGAAGACCTTTCTGAGGACAACACCCCCGGACGTCATGGAGCCAGAGCCAATGACTGCACTGGAGGAACCCAGCTTGGGGAATCAAACAGCAGACCCCAGAAGATGCAAGGTCGAAGCCCAAGCATCCTGCAGAGAGGAGACACTGAACTTGAGGAAGCAATGCTGCTGACGGCGACTGGGCCAGAGACCAGGAAACAAGGGGAGCCAGGAGGCCAACGTTCCCGTGCTGCGCCCCGCCACACTCCTGGAGAAGTGTGGCTTACCCAGGTGTGTGAGTGCTTCACCGGGTGGGCTGGGAGGCAGGAGAAAGCTGGGGAGCAGTGGGACATTTCTCACATCTTCTGCTGCAAAATCTTCCCCTCCCTTGCACTGGTTTTGTTTCCCTTCACTGAAACTGCTCAGAAGCACTTGGGGGAAACCTTGCTCCCCTCTACCAACAGGAGCGCCCCACTAACTATTCCACTCCTTCTCTCCCCTTAAGAGAACACCCTGACGGGATGTCAATGGAAGAAAGAAGAACGGTAAGTACGGGACCAGGGCTACCAACAACAGGGTTAGAAGTATTATCAAACTGTTGCACACTGGCTCATGTAAAACGTTGCGTTCATAAAGAAAATAAAAACACCCAATGATATTTACTTGCTCAACATCCAAGCACAAACTCACACACCCATAAGCAAAAGAAATATACAAAGCTTTGCATTATTTTAGCTATGCCAATTGATAGTGCTAGGGCTTAAGTAAAAAATTCAACCTGCTTAATAAGACCCTTATGGGAGCTATTCGTCATGACATTAAAGGGAAGAAACACACACATTACGCGCAATAAAAATACAAAAAGGAAAAAGGAAGGCAAATTTAAAAAGAAAACGATGTATCCAAAGCTAATATTATACAGAAGACAGAAAGAGAAAATATGTGTTTACAAAAGAAGAATCCAAAATAGAATTAGACATGTCGGAATTAGTAAATGTGAACACACATTTGACATCATGGGTGGTGAATGGCAAATTTTGCAAAAAGAAGAACCAGTCAACCCAGGAGTTTATTTAGTTTGTGGTCATGATGCCTACTTTACCTGCTGATTGGTAGGGTATTTGCTATTTATAAAAAGAAAAAGAAAGTACTCAACTGAAGTGAAAGTGACCTCTAGCGTCTCATGTGTGAAGAAATTGTAATGGGTGAACATTAGAAGGGGGATTTGGAAAAAAGTTTATAATAAATGTGCAGTATTAAGGAACACGTTTAAATGAAAGAAAAGGCATTTAAACATATGAAAAAATGCACCAAGTTACCATACCTGTTTTTACTAGGCCTTAAATTGCTAAAGTAATACTGCTGAAAGCCTAGCTTGCTTAGCAATGCTTAAACACATGAAATGTTAATTCCTGAACAGGAGATGATATTGTTCCTGAAGATGTATCCTGTATATATATAGATGCTTTGACAACAACACCCACACTCAGACACACACAGTTCATACACATGATGTAAATTAATTAGTTGAAGACATTTTTGGAGCAATAATTTTACCTGTAGGAGTGATTTTAAATGATGGTAAAATTACAAAACTCTCAATAGTTGTTGACAAACTAGCAACTAGTGCTTCTGTAGCTTTACTGTTTGTAAACACAGAATTAGTGGCAATTAGATCAATGGTTTTGCAACAATGATTAGCAATAGATATTTTACTTTCAGAAAAGGGTACTGTATGAAAGATGCTGAAATCTCAGGATTGCTTCTCATATTTCCCAGATGAAAGTAAGAAAATTAAAGAATTTGCAAAGAACATTTCTGACCTGAAACCTGAACTAGAACCATTAGAGACACACAATTTTTTAGAAAATTTGTGAAAGATAATCTCAGTAATTATCAATTGATCTTCTACTGCTGGAGGAAGAATCCTGAATGCTATTTAAAATGCAGATATTAATACTGGGGTGATGCCTTTTGCTTTTCTTTGCTCTTTTCAAAGGCTGTAGATATTGCAACAACAGAAGACGAGTAGGGAAATGAGGAAAAGAATAGAAAGGGAATTAGAATTAAATGAGCACTTCAATCAAGAATATAGAAAAGCAAAACAATATGAGAGTGTAAAAGAAACAGAAAGGAAGATGAGAGCGGCCCCCAGCGACTTATGTGCGAAGAAATTGTAAAGGCTAGATAAACATTAGAATTAGGATTTGGACAAGCTTTTCATGAAATAAAATAGTTTATAATGAATGTGCAGTATTAAGGAGCAAGCTTAAATGAAAGAAAATGCATTTGGAAATATGCCAAAATGCACCATGCTATGGTACGTGTTTGTACTAGGCCTTAAATGGCTAAAGGAATACTACTGAAATCCTAACTTGCTCAGAAATGCTTAAACACAGAAAACGTTAATTCCTGAACGCAAGATGATTTTATTCAGGAATGTAGATATAACAAAAATGCTTAACTCTTCACCTCTACAAGGAGATGACTTTTCATAATGAAGTAAATGTTTTATAAAGTTTCATATATTTATGCAGAATATTTCTACTTAGACAAAGCTTACTGTCACAACAGATTAGAAATTAGTCATTTTAATTGAGAAGAGATGAAGAGATGAAGAGATGAAGAGAAGAGAAGAGAATCAGCATTTAAACTTGATCTTGACCTTTTCGACTAATTTGTATTTCCTTTTCAGTGTATGTTTGCTGAAAAATGTTTTATTTGGCTATAGAGATGTTTCCACTTTTCCATAGCCTATTGAGTAGATGTTAGATTTGAACTGTGAGAATTGTACAAGTTTAAAAGTGAACGTGACTCTGAATGAGAAGCGGAACCATACCAGCATTAGTTGATACAAAACTAACATAGTGACTTGAAGAATTATTGTTCACTAGGTGATAAGATCAGGAGTGGTTCTGTTCCCCTTAAAACATTGAGCGCTGATTGGATGGAAGAAGGCTAAAGATGCAACTTTTTCTGACTTTCATAACATGTGTTGTTTATATAAGTGCATGTTTCTAGAGTAAGTTACCCTCTCTTGCCAGATAATATTGCTATTTTACCCCATACCCTATATCACATTGCCTGAAACTCTACTGAGCTTCTGGAACTTCTCTTTAAGGAAGATTCCTCTTTGATAATATGATATTTTGAGCTGATTATTGATGAAAGCTTTATGCTTACTCTCACTCTGCCGATTTAGGACTCTTTATGGGTTATAACTGACTCTTTCCTCCTGTATTCACACCACCAGCCAAGTGTGAGTCCACACACACTGCCAGCAAAATGCCAGGTCACACAGAGCCAGCCAAACACCAGTACGCACAGACTCTCAGGAGAACTCCTGTTCACACACACACACAAACTTTCCCTGGTATCTAGTAGTTGCCTGTCCTAATTGGGGGTCATATGAGCCTAAAAATATTGCTTAGGGCAGAAACAGACAAAATGTCTCCCTAGAAAAAAAGGGTAGTGACCTTTGAAGCCATTCTCTCCCTGGTGTTTAGTAGGCCGTGAGGGGTAGATTGGGGGTAATAACCCCCATCTGATCTAGCCCCCAAGGGGGGGCACTGGTATATCCATTTTGGCAGCCCCACCGCTATGTATAAAAAAATAATCCCTAGTGCCTAGTGGGCTTTCTGCCCCCCAGAGGGCAAATCAGGGCCTATTGTCCCATCTGCCTCCCAGGCGGGGGGGGGGGGGCAGAAAGACTGTGGCAAATGTTTTAGGGGGTATGGGCATTTGCATGCCCATTCCTGGCTTCCTAGTGAGCTTTCTACCCCTGGGGCGCAGGTCGGGGACTATTGCCTCCATCTGCCCCTAAGGGGTGGCAGAAAGACTATCCAGTTAGTTTTGGGGGGGCCCACACCTATATATAAAAAGAAATTCCCTGGTACCTAGTGGGCTTTCTGCCCCCCAGGGCGGATAAGAGGATATTGCCTCATCTGCCTCCTGGGGAGCAGAAAGACTGTGGCACATTTTTTAGGTGGTGGGGGCATTGGCATGCCCATTCTGGGAAGCTTCCATCCCTCAACTACAAAAAACCAGTCCCTGGCTGCCTAGTGGGCTTACTGCCCTCCCTGGGGACAAATCAGGTGCTATTGCCCACATCTGCCCCAAAGGGAGGGCAGAAAGACTGTCCAATTAGTATTAAAAAAATATAATCTCTGGTGCTTAGTGCGTTTCTGCCCCCCAAGAAGGCAGGTCTGAGGCTATTGTACCCATCTGCCTCCGGGGAGGGTGGCTGTAGGACTGTGGCAATCTTATATGGGGGGCATTGCCCATTTAATGCAGCCGCCACCCCTATATACACAATTAAAATAAATCCCTGGTGCCTAGTGTGCCCGGCGGGGGCAGATAGACTGTATGCAAAAACGTTGGGGGAGAGCAAAAGCCTTTGCCCAAGGGGCGGCTACCACCTCCCCAGTGCCTAGTGGGTGGATCCCTGCTGTGGGATGACCCTCCTGTGGGATGCATTGGGGAGGGGTACCATTGGAAAGGGAAAATTATTTCCTTTCCAATGATACATCTCCCGTGTGTTTCTGTGCGTGAGGGGCTGAGATAGCCCCACAAGCATCGAACCTTTGAAATTGAAATGAGCCGCAGTGTCATCGTAATGACGTCAGCGCAACATGCACACAATCGTCATTACATTGAAAAATGAATTTCTCTGGAGGTTGGGGAAGCTGTTTACAACCGAGAGATTTAGTGCTCATGTGCACATGACGGAATGGTTCCCTCATTGCACACTAGAACTGTGGTGCTTGACGAAACCATTCAGTCATGCTAACGGAAAGTGTTAGATAGATTATAACAGTGCGCTGGTTTAATGTCTAGGGAAAGAGAATTCCACAGTTTGACCACAATGTGAGAAAAGGAATGGCCACTAGCCCTACAGCACTGAAAATGTGGAATTGTCTGAAAGTATTTAGATGATCCGAATGAGTTTATGGTAGACCGGACCTGAGTTGTAAATCATTTTATAGAGCCCTAGAGGCCCTAGAGGCTTGAAAGTGAAACACTTGCCTATCAGTAGCTAGTTCAGTTTGCTGCAGATGGTACGAGATAGAGACATGGGATGGGAGTTTTAGAGCTATGAGTACCAGAGGGAAGCAGAAAGACGGTGGTGACGGCACTCGTACTTTCGCGTCTTGACTACTGTAACAGCCTCTTTTTAGAGGCACAACAGGGGGTGCTTAACAAACTTCAGGTCCTACAAAATGCAGCAGCCCGCCTGATCGGGGGTTTGCCCAAGTTTTCATCGGTTACTAAGGAACTAGAAAAGCTGCATTGGCTACCGATAAGGAAGAGGATTCTGTTTAAAGCCCTCTGCATTGTCTTTAAGGCATTGCATGGTTTAGGCCCAGTGTTTCTTCAGGATCAGTTCCAGTGGTACAGACCAGGGAGACAACTTAGGTCTGCCACTATGGGACTGATTAATACATCTCGGATCAGGAAAACACGCTGGGGGGGGTAGGAGCTTTGTTGGGGGAGCAACAAAGGCTTGGAACTCCCTCCCCCTGATCCTTAAACTAAACACCAATCTGCTAGCATTTAGAAAAAATCTAAAAACAAGGCTCTTTACCCTCTAGTCCGGGAATCTTATTCTCAGGGAGTTACCACTTCAGCACCAGGACACCGATTGGTATTTGGGCGCTCTATAAGTGTTATAAATAAATAAATAAATAAATAAATAAATAAATAAATAAATGAGTGCTGCAGCATTTTGGACAACTTGTAAACCTAAATAAAAGAGGCAGAGCAGCCTAAATAAAGGAAGTTGCCATAATCCGGGTTACAGTGATCAGAGCTTGTATTACTATTCTGCTCCATCTTGTGCTAGGTACTAAAAGACCTTTTTTTGCATCCTAAGCAGAGAATAACCAGGGCTATATGTTTTTCCCAAAAATTAGGGGGCAGATGTATCAAGGTTCCGATTTGCGAATTCTAAATAGCGATTTTTTGCGAATCGCTAGTTAGAATTCGCAAAATGGAATGTACGTACAAAATCGCTATTTTTTAGCGATTCCTTAATATTCTTTATTTGCGAATTCGAACAAATAAGGCCCATAGGAATGATAGTGCAATAATTCTCAAATTGAGAATTCGCAATTTGCTAATCGCAATTTGAGAATTATTTCAAGGGTGCAGGGGTGTCTCAAAGACACCCTGCTGCACCCCTGAAATTTACATGTGTGTGCATGTGGCACACATACATGCCCTATGGGCATGTATGTGTGTCACATGCCACCCTCACAAATGCCAAATAGGGCATTTTTAAAAGAAATCGCAAATTACCACCAACTACAAGTTGGTGGTAATTTGCGATTTCTTAACACAAATTCGCTATTTCAAAAGGTTACATACATATCATTTAAGGAATCGCAAAATTTGCGATTCCTTAAATGCGTAAGCAAAATAAGGAATCGCAAATTATTGCGATTCCTTATTTTGTGATTTTTTGATGCATATGAAAAAATGCTAAAATGCCTTTTGCGAGTCGCAAAGGCCGAAATTCTGCAAATTTCGGCCTTTGCAAATCGCAAAAGGCTTCATACATCTGCCCCATTAACTTTTATCTCGTTTCTAATAAATTATAAGCAGTCGGTTGTCATACAATTTGAAACTGCTGACATACATGTCCGAAAGTTATCCTGGGTGGCAGAGGGATTAGCTAAAATTATTTCAGTATCATCATCACAGGACATGATGTCAAAGCTGAAAGAGTGGACCAGAGATGCTAGGGAGAGGCTATAGGTACAGAACAATGTCAGATGGAAAGACAACCTCAGGGGTACTCTGCAGCTGTGGAAATTAGGGATGAGTGTTTGCAATCTGTCTGAGGGTAAAGAGACCAACCATTTTAGCGGGTGCCTGTCAAGGTGAAAAAGATGAGTAATCAGAGTGGAATGAGAGACATTGTCAAAAGCAGCAGGCAGATTTAGTATGGCTAGTGCTGCACTGCCACCTTGGTCTAGAGTTTGTCTGAGGTTATCAGATACCATCAGTAGAGCGATACCCATACCGCTGGAAGGACGTAACCCACACTGAATCAGGCTGAGTTAATGATGTGATTTTAATTACTTTGAAAGTTGTTTCTTGAAATGTTTTTCCAATATTTTAGAGGGGAAAAGGGAAATAGTTTCAGAGCTAAAAGTAGACATATTTTAGTGTTCTTCTTTAGGATTGGAATGACCTAAGCATGTTGCCTATCAGCACGAACTATGGTGAAATCACTTTACGAAGGTTCGGAAAAATAAGCTTTTCTTGTCAGGGGCCCAAGTGTGGGCATGAGGTAGGCAAGGTTCGAGAGGTGACTCAGATTTAACAAATATCTGTAAATTATCAAGAGATTCAGCATCAATGGATGAAAGATGAGTAAAGAAGGGACCTTGGCTAGAGACTGAATTGGCACTGAGCTACGGGATGAATGTTGGGGTACTTGTGTCAGAAATTCAGGCAGGATTTTGGCAACTTTCTCATAGAAAAGGATGAAAGGGCGGAGTAGAGCTCTAGTGAAGGTGTTATGGTAATGATAAGTGCCTGAGCTTCTGAAAAACATTTAACTATGGTGAAAAACATATGAGAGGAATTGACAGAAGGGGCTATTTTAGAAAAATAATAGGAACAAGGAGCCAGATGTCTGACCACTGTAAATTGCGACTTACAATTTGCACTTGATTACGAGTCGCAAATTGTGAGTCGCAATTTACAATGTACAACAGTGTTAGAGACACTGATTGGGATTCCCAATGGGGTCGCAAAATGCGAGCCTCATGAATATTAATGAGGCATCGCAATTTGCGACCCATTTGAAAATGGCTGCCCTCCCAGGGATGGTGGCCTGCTGAGCCCAGCGGACCTCCATATCTGGGACTGCTTTTCACTAAATTAGTCTAAAAAAAAAAATGCAGCCCTTTTTCCTGAACCTTCTTTTTTTTCAGATCTCGTAACCGAGTGAGACCTTCCAAAAATGTATTAGTTTCCTTTATTAGCACCAAAAAAGGCAGCTAAATAACGGGTAATGCTAGTAATTTCTTATTTTTTAAGGGCAGGTAGTGGTCCCTTCGGCCACTGCCTGCCCCTAAAAATATTTTCCCCTGCATTTGCAAAGGGGAAGGTGTCCCCTGGGGACCCCTTCTTATTTGCGACTGCATTACCACCCCCTTGAACAGGGCGGTAAATTGCGAGTGTTTTGTGACCGCAATTGTGGTAGCAAAACATTTGTACATGGCCTGTTAGTCGCTATATGGAAGGGAATGTCCCTTCCTAATAGGAAGTTGCAAAACACTATTTTGCAAATAGTGCAAACGTGTCGCAAACCCATTTGCGCATGCAATTTTCCATCGAACATCTGGCCCAAAGTGTAGTCCAAATAAATTTACAATAATTCTTGATGAGTGCCCTGTAGATTTAGCCTTTGCACCATAAGAGTCCCTCCATCATTTGTATTCAATTATTTTACAATTTCTCTTAGTATTGTATACTTCTTCTGTTTACCAGCTTATAGGTTGAGTCCCCATAGATACAAGAGTTAAATTTTTAAGGATATAGAGATACCACATGAAGGAGATGAAGTGGTTTCTTTCAGAGCACTTAAGAAGTATGTGCATGCAACTTTGGACCAGGGGTGGTTTAAAATCAAATTAGCCAAAGAGGAATTTGACTACATGAACTTTTAATTACCATCTCTTCAATAATGGACAGTTAATTATTTCTATTGTGCTCTATTGTACTTGTGTTCTCACGGATCACATGTAGGTGTCTGTCATGGAGGTACCAATATGTTGTAGAATCTTGTGTAACAGATTATGTTTCATTAACAGAGTTCTGGTTTTCAAATGGGAGCTTCTTTGTTACAGGAGCTCCCATGCATTCATCATGGAACTCGTCAAAGCCCAAATTCACAAATGCATTTAGTGATCTCTTTAACTTTTTCATGAATATCTGTCTACAGTATTGGCATTTTCTTTTAACAAATTGCCCATAAAGGATGCTGTCAATCAATATTCATTGTTATGTGACAATGAAAATATAAATGACTACTGGTGGCAGCGCATTTGCTTGCAGGAGTCAAGACATGTGTCACTTACTTTACTTCTGAAAGGTGGTCCTCAGAGGAATCTCAAATTATACTTGTGATTATATTTAGAAACATTCACTGTGAAAGTCCATTCTAATCATCACATACTATAATGAAATAATTAATGTAGGAAATTGGATTGCTTCATTGAAGTGGGTTTCATGCCATAGACTTGATTCTGTCTGTGACTGAGCGTCCAGAAAGCCTAAGTAATCTGACAACAGTAAACTACTTCGAGGAATACATTTCCCATCAATAAAAGCTTGACCTAAACAGCAATACTTTCCTATAAAAATGGATTGAATAGGTGTACAACAACAAACCAAAACAGAAATAAAGTTTAGAAAAAGCATAACATTTCTCAACAATGTTAGACCAAAAGCAAAAGCTGTACCTTTGAAAACAACAGGAAAGTAAAAATCAGTTATTAAATTGTGGAGTAAGGTGGACTCAGGAATGACCTATCTGATAAAAGGTTGATGGTTCATCCCTGTCAAACGTTTTGTTTTCAGTTTAAAACCCCCATGAAGGTTGAAAGTCTTCCCTGAAGCAATGCTGAAAGTTGTAGCTTAGAGAGCTACACAAGGTTGACATGTTTGTTGTAAGTGTCAATTATATCAAGAAGACAACCACATTAAAATCACCACTTGTCTGACTACAACCTCATCAAAGTTAAATAACACACTCTTACTCTGGAAAGGTGTAATTTACAAAATATTTAATTGATCGAAATTAAATGTATTAATAACGTAATATATTTAGAATGTATGTTTTAAAGGGATAAGGGCAACGCCCCGTTATACATTATTTGCATATTTTGCAGTCAATAACATTTAAAGTAAGATTCAAGTCTAGCATATGTTTTGGTCAAAAACCAAATACATAAATAAAATTGAATTCAGTAAAAATTCAAAATTGGGGTTATGTGATCACTTGATAGATCAGATGTTCTGATTTTAATTTTAAATTAGGTTTTAGCATTAAATGAATGATAGTTATATATAAGTATATGTCAGTCAGTGAATACTCTTTATTTCGGCAATGCACCATAAAATGATAAAAATGTGCACTAATTTATTAGAATTGATGCAGGTAAGGATTAGAAGAAATGGGCAGATGCCATATAAGTACAGTAAAAGTATTTGAAAAGTTGATAAAACATTGTAAAATTAGTCAGTTAAAGTGTCAGTAGACTCTGTTAAGCTCCGCAAACAATTAAAGTCATGTAAAAACAGCATAATCTTTAAAAAAAAGTGCCAGTATAATAAGTGCTTGGTTCATTGTCATAGTAATGTGCAAAGAATCATTCATGCTAGGTATTGTTGGCATTGCAGCGGCTCAGCCTCCACAACCCTTCCAGTGGCTGGTAACAGAGTGTTTGTCCCCCAATATCACCACATTGCAAGTGGATACCCTGAAGATTGCAAATACTAAGTATTTGCTAGTATCCAATTGTAAGAGTCTATAGGCCACCGTGTGCTGTCTGGCTCCAAGGTTCCTGCAGATTGGGATTAAACATTAAGGCCCAGCATTACAACTCTCTGTGCAAAAGTAGAGGGCATGTACCCCAGTTTCAGTGCCAAGTTCCAGTACGGGCAAACCTGCTCTACTGAACTATCAGAGTGTGCCCATTTGCAAGTATATGTACACAGTGGTAAGAATCTGTATATACATTGTACAAAGAGCTTTCTCGCCAGGTTGGGTTAAATTTTATCAACAAACTGGTCCGCTTTATAATAGTCCTTTACCTGTACAAAAGACCTTGTCAGCATACCCAGGGCTGGACTTTACATAAGGATGCTTAATTTAAGATTCTTAAAATTCCTTTTAAAATCCAATTTTGTAATTGGGATGCCATTCCCCACAGGATCTTCCCAGAGCCTTTCCTTTCCCATGCTTATCAGGGTATTTCTTACATATTTAATCCCGGGGAGATCACCTCGCACTGGGAGGCCAAGCATCTCTAGTAGCCCTCTGTAATAGAAAAAACACTCAGGTGATGCCCAAACTCTTCTTCAGTGCAATAGTGGTCTAGTGGCAATCCCTTTAGAAAGTCGCCTGAGCCCCACATCCCGCCTCAGAGGGATTCTCTGCCACTGCTAAAGTATTGTCAGCCTAATGTCGCCAGAGCTCCACACCATAGAGAATAGAGCCCAGTGCTTGATAAGTGTAAATCTGTGTTACAGGGGAAACAGGTTTATAGAAAGACCTTCAGCAGCCCACCAATATGTTGCGCCAGTTTGAGCCGTCACTTGTAAATAAGTGCTGCCCAATTCAACCGCTAGATAAGGGTGATCCCAAGTTACTCAGAAATGTGTACCTGTTCTAACAGCATACCATTCAGAGTATTGTGCGGCATGGGTTTAATACCATGTTTTTTTGTTTTTTCACATTTATTACCAGTGCAAAACATACTAAATTGATCCAGAATATTCTGGTCATTCATGGGTGGCTTGGATAAAAGGAGCTTGTTGTTCGCATATATTACCTCAGGCACCTACATGTTAGCTAATCTGGGAGCATCAGTATCACACATGTTCAGGTGGGTGAGTAGGTCATTGATATACAGCGTGAAGAGTGTTGGGGCAAGGACACAGCCTTTTTATGCCTCTATAAACTGGGATTAGTTTGGTCACCTTTCCTAGCCGGCCACATCAGACCTGAGCAAAATTCTGACCATGGAGCCTATCAATGGCTATATGTACGTAAGCTGGAATGCCCATCTCAGCAAACACATGCCACACAACTTTTCTGGGGACCAGATCGAAAACAGATCTCAAGTCTATAAACACCATAACTGCAGCCTAAACACTTGGTCAACAGTGGGCGTGCAGTTACAAAAACCTGCTTGCAGGGGACTTTAGATATCATTAGCCTCCATCCACTCTTGTAATCTTTCTAGGAAAACTCTACTGAATAATGTTTGCGTTTTGTCAATAAGGTTAATGGGTCTGTAGTTGGAAACAGAGGGGAGCCCCTTTAATGGATAGGGATTCTTTTAGACCCCCACCCAAGATGGGGGAATGGGCAGCCCCCCCATGGTAGCATCAAATAGGAACACAAAATATGGACCCCTTAACTCAGTCTCAGCAGGAACAAATCACATGGTATCTTATCAATTACAAGAGTTTTGTGGGAGACAATCTTCTTGATGGCCGAGGCCACCTCCTTCCTAGTGATGATGGGATACAGATCACTAGCGGAAGCTCCCTCCGTGCCTACCATGGAGACTCTTTGCCAATACTAGTGGTGAACTAACTGCTGGTATCGGGGAGCATAGATTTTGAAAATGTGCATTCCAAATGTCTGCAGCAATTTTATTTTCAACTAGCTTACCCGTCGCGCGTTGCTGAGATCTCAGAAGAAAGGAAATTTAAGGAAACTTGTTATGATAACATTCAATTTACATTGTGTCATTTTAATTGAAACCTATTCATTTTAATATGGAAAACATTTTAAAGTGTTGTTTTAATTCTGTTTATTTATTTGAGTGCTTGTGGATACACAGTATTTTTTGTTTTTCTGTCTGGTGCGTACACGAATAAATCAGAAGGTTTTCCGACACGTGAGCTGGCCACATGCAGTTGTCCATGTGAGAAGCACGGATTCTCCAAATGTAGTCCACACACTTGCAGCGATTGTCCTTGTGCTTTGTTGATGGTCATTGCAAAAGTGAGTGGCACTGTAAACTGTAAACGTTCAGTATTGGAAAGATTATGAGGGCCCTGGGGGTCCGGGGGACCGATATTTAACATATTTTTTTTTTTGCCAGAAACCTTCGCGGGAGTGTACTCTACAACTTTTGACAATTTCTTTTTTTGCCAGAAGCCTTTGAGGGAGTGTACTCAACAACTTCACAAAG
Organism: Lissotriton vulgaris; assembly: GCF_964263255.1. NCBI lineage: Eukaryota > Metazoa > Chordata > Amphibia > Caudata > Salamandridae > Lissotriton > Lissotriton vulgaris. The sequence continues at coordinate 508,582,332 of NC_141694.1, forward strand.
TTTCATGGTGATCGGATGAATGGCGTAGTAATGCAGAAAGGACAAACAGATATACTTTCGTTTTTATATACATAGACTAGCTTACCCGTCGCACGTTGCTGCGATCTCAGAAGAAAGGACATTTAGGGAAACTAGTTATGATAACATTCAATTTACATTGTGTCATTTTTATTGAAACGTATTCATTTTAATATGGAAAACATCTTAAAGTGTTGTTTTAATTCTGTTTATTTATTGAGTGCTTGTGGATACACAGTATTTTTTGTTTTTCCGTCTGGTGCGTACACGAATTTATCAGAAGGTTTTCCAATGCGTGAGCTGGCCACATACAGTTGTCCATGTGAGAAGCTTGGATTCTCCAAATCTAGTCCCCACACTTGCAGCGATTGTCCTTGTGCTTTGTTGATGGTCTTTGCAAAAGCGAGTCGCACCGTAAACTGTAAACGTTCAGTATTGGAAAGAATATGAGGGCCCTGGGGGGCCGGGTGGCCGATATTTAGCAATGTTTTTATATTTTTTTGCCATAAACCTTAGCGGGAGTGAACTCAACAAATTTTAACAATTATTATTTTTTTGCCAGAAACATTCGTGAGAGTGTACTCAACAACTTCCTAAAGTTTCATGCCGATCGGATGAATGGTGTAGTAATGCATAAAGGACACACAGACAGACATACTTTCGTTTTTATATATATATAGATGGTAACAACACCCTGGGCCTCATTTACGAGAAGTGGTGCATCGCTGCGTGAAAGCAGCGATGCGTCACTTCTCAGTGCACCCTCCTTGCGACACAAATGATGCACCATATTTACAATATGACGCATCATGTCGCAAGGAAGGACACATACGTGCAAAAAAGTGGCGCATTGCTGGAGTTGTGTCGGAAGCCTGACGCAACTCCAGCAATGTTCCTTTCACATAGGGAAAGCCCCATGTGAAAGGGCCTGAGTAATCCTTACACCTCCCATGAGGCCGGCATAAGGTTTTGACGCATTGGCATCCTAGAAGTGGTGCAGCTAAATCTCATAGATTTGGCTGCGCCACTCCTACGACCCTTTCTTGCAGGGGAATGCCAACCCTGCATACATTATACCTGGCACAGGTATAATGTAGCGCAGGGGTTTAAAAAGTAACGCATCTACCTAGATGCGTCCCTTTGTAAATGTGGCGGTGCATCACAAAAAGTGACGCACCGGTGGCGCAAAAGTGTGGCAGTGGCTCATAAATGAGCCCTCCTCAGTCTATCCCGTGGCTACTATGCTCCAGAATGTAGTTTGATCAATAGCTCTAGTGGCAGCAGGTAGTGCCTCCCATCTCCCTTGATCTCATTGACATTTGGCATAGCTAACAGCCTTTTTACAGACCGCACACTTAGCTTAGCTAAGTGAGGCGATTAATGCAATTTTGGCATCAATGCAATAGCTATCGAACCACAAAAGTGGGCTCCTCCTGGCTACAACGTATTTGCCTTTCACATAAAAAACATTTTGGATAACTTGAAATAATTGGTTGTGAACCACCCCAATCCTCGCTATGTGTTCTTCCTGGCCCAAAAACTTAAATCTCCTAGACTCTTCTCTACCAGACTGATTACTGTGAGTTATCTCTTATGCACCATTTAATTCTGCGCTTCTTTGTTGCTGGTTTGCGCCTGCCATCGAGAGGTTCCAGTCAGGTGAGTGTTGCCCAACTAACTAGGAGATCCATATTGAGTGAATGGACATTGTGGTCACTGTCATGCTTTGTTATAATTATCATCCAGTGACATACGGCCAGAGTCTGGCATCAACTAGTATGTAATCTATTACACTAGTACCTTGGGTTTGAGTGAAAGTGTGCCTCCCTTCTCTATCTAATGGGGTTCTCCCGTTGCAAGCAAACACACTCAGATTTAGGGTCAGAGCATTTATTTGGAGAGCCATCGGAGACCATTTCTTAATCTATATATATACAAATGAAAGTATGTCTGTTTGTCCTTTATGCATTACTACACCATTCATCCGATCGCCATGAAACTTTAGGAAGTTGTTGAGTACAATCCCGCGAAGGTGTCTGGCAAAAAAAAAAAAAAAATGTGTTAAAATTGTTGAGTACACTCTTGCGAAGGTTTCTGGTAAAAAAAAAAGAAATTTGCTAAATATCGGCCCCCCGGCCCTCATAATCTTTCCAATACTGAATGTTTACAGTTTACGGTGCGACTCGCTTTTGCAATGACCATCAACAAAGCACAAGGACAATCGCTGCAAGTGTGTGGATACATTTGAAGAATCCCTGCTTCTCACATGGACAACTGTATGTGGCCAGCTCACGCGTTGGAAAACCTTCTGCTTTATTCGTGTACGCACCAGACGGAAAAACAAAAAATACCGTTTATCCACAAGCACTCGAATAAATAAACAGAATTAAAACAACACTTTAAAATGTTTTCCATATTAAAATGAATAAGTTTCAATAAAAATGACACAATGTAAATTGAATGTTATCATAACAAGTTTCCTTAAATTTCCTTTCTTCTGAGATCGCCGCAACGCGCGACGGGTAAGCTAGTCTGGTATATTGTTAGGTCTGGAATCGACCAGACTCTATACTCCTCTTGTGTAAGGTTCTTATTGCTCACATCGAGAGGCTTGAATTTGCAATTAAAATCATCTCTCACTATTTTATGGGATGCCTCTGATAAAGCTGCCAGGTGTGTAGTGAGTAATTTAACTGTTAGTGATTATTGTCTATTGCTCATCGGTCTTGAATAAATGTTGCAGACAAAGACAGCTAGCTCAGATGGAAATAGTAGGTTTGCACACATGATGCGTTCCGATATTATCTCAATCATTTCCACTGTGCACCCAAGTCAGTTTTGACTCAGGTCAATCAATCAATCAATCAATCAATCAATCAATCAATCATATCATTTCATTTGTAAAGCGCACTACTCACCCGTGAGGGTCTCAAGGCGCTGGGTGGAAAAAGCTGCTACTGCTCGAACTTCCAGGTCTTGAGGAATTTACTGAAGGTCAGCAGGTGGTCTGCGGTAGGTGGATGGGGAGGGTGGTCCAGGTCTTGGCGGCAAGTTGGGAGAACAATCGCCCACTGGACGTCGCTCTTCGCAAGCGGGGGACTGTGGCGAGGGCGAGGTCGGTGGAGCAGAGCAGGAGGTGCGGGTGTAGAAGCTGAGTCGTCTGTTGAGGTACGTTGGTCCGGTGATGTGGAGTGCCTTGTATGCGTGGGTGAGGAGCTTGAAGGTTATCCTCTTGTTGACTGGGAGCCAGTGCAGGTATCTCTGGTGGGGTGTGATGGTGGCTGCAGCGAGGGATGTTAAGGATCAGGCATGCAGAGGCATTCTGGATGTGTTCGAGCCAGCCGTCTCAGAAGTTTGGCCGAGACTCCTGCATAGAGGGCGTTTCTGTAGTCTAGCCTGCCTCTGACAAGGGCCTGGGTGACTGATCTTCTCGTTTCAGTAGGGATCCACTTATAGATCCTGCGGACCATGCAGAGGGTGTTGAAGCAGGAGGAGGAGACGGCGTTGACCTGTTTAGTCATGGAGAGGGTGGAGTCAAGGATGACCCCTAGTTTGCGTGCGTGGGCGGTGGGTGTTGGGGCGGTTCCCAGTGCGGTTGGCCACCAGGAGTCGTCCCAGGCCAAAGGGATGGATCCGAGGATGAGGACCTCCGTCTTGTCCGAGTTCAGCTTCAGTCGGCTGTTCTTCACCCATTCAGAGATGGCCTTCATTCCTTCGTGAAGGTTGGTCCTGGCGGTGTGGGGTTTATTGGTGAGGGAGAGGATCAGCTGGGTGTCATAGGCATAGTAGATGATGTTGAGGCCGTGCCAATGGGCTACGTGGGCGAGCGATGCCATGTAGATATTAAACAGAGTTGGGCTGAGGATGTGCCCTGGGGTACGCCGCAGATGATCTGGGTGGCTTTGGAGAGGAAGGCGGACGCTCTGTGTTCTGCCAGAGAGGAAGGAGGTGGTCCCGTCCAGGGCCTTCTCTTGGATCCTGGTGTTGTGGAGTCGTGTTCGTAGTGTGTGGTGGCAGACTATGTCGAAGGCGGCTGACAGGTCCAGGAGGATGAGGGCTGCTGTTTCGCCGTTGTCCAGCAGGGACTTGATGTCATCGGTGGTGGCGTAGAGGGCAGTCTCGGTGCTGTGGTTGCTGCAGAACCCGGACTGGGAAGGGTCCAGGATGTTGTTCTCGTCGAGGTAGCGGGTCAGTTGTTCATTGATTGTCTTCTCAATGACCTTTGCCGGGAATGGGAGCATGGAGATGGGCTGGAAGTTCTTGAGGTCCATGGGGTCCGCCTTGTGTTTCTTGAGTAAGGCGTTGATTTCGGCGTGCTTCCAGCTCTCCAGGAAGGTTGCTGTCTCGAAGGAGGTGTTGATGACTTTCTGGAGATGAGGTGGGTTGGCTGTGCTGGCTTTGTTGAAGATGTGGTGTGGGCAAGGGTCTGACGAAGATCCGGAGTGGATGGTGTTCATGATCTTAATTGTGTTGTCGTCTTTGATGTTGGTACAGGAGAGCAGGCGGTTGGTGCAGATGGTGGTCGTGAGGGTGGAGGTCTCAGTGGTTGTCAGGGCAGTCATGGCGTTAAAGCTGTAGTAGATGTCTGCGATCTTGCGGTGGAAGAAGGTGGTCAGCGAGGCACAAAGGTCTTGCAAAGGTGTGACGTCGTTGGTGTTGAAGCTGGGGTTGGAGAGTTTCTTCACAATGTTGAAGAGCTCCTTGCTGTTGTTTGCGTTGTTATCTAGGTGGTCTTTGAAGGAGGCCCGTTTGGCGTATCTGATGAGGTGATGGTGTCTGCAGGTGGCGTTCTTGTGGGCTGCGTGGATGTCCAGTGTACGTTCACGAAGCCAGATCTTCTCCAGCTTTTGGCAGGTTTGCTTGGTGGCCCGGAAGTCTTCAGTGAAGTAGCTGGCTTTCTTGTTGGTGTGACTGTTGGAGGGTTTCTTGATCAGGCGAGGGTATTGGCGCAGTCGTTGATCCACTGTCTGAGGTTGCGGGCGGTGGTGTCGGGGGTCGGTGGGGTCAGCAGGTGGGTTCTGGGCGAGGGTGGTGGTTAGTTGGTCTTCGGTGACTTTGCTCCAGCAGCGGCATCTGTTGGGTGAGGTGGTGCGTGGTGGGCTTCTTGAAGGTGAAGTGGATGCAGCGATGGTCGGTCCAGTGGAGTTCGGTGGTGTGGTTGAGGAGAAGATGGGGTCAAGCGTTTGACCAGCCGAGTGGGTGGGTGTTATGACGAGTTGTCTAAGTTTGAGGATGGCTATGTTGTCGATCAGTCTGGTGGAGTTGGTGTCGTTGTTGTTCTCGAGGTGGAAGTTCAGGTCTCTGAGGAGGATGTAGTCCTTGGAGGCGAGGGCGTGTGTGCTGCCGAAGTCGGCGATGGAGTCGCTGAATTGTGGTCAGGGTACAGGGGGTCTGTAGATGAGGGTTCCTCTGATGGTGGTGTTGGGATCGGTGTGGATCTCGAAAGTGCAGGTGTTCGACGGTGCTGAGGGTGTCGTCGGTGTTGGTCGAGACTCTGAGAGTGTTCCTGTGGATGATTGCGATTCCTCCTCCTGCTCCGTTGGTGCGGTCCCTGCGGGTAATCTTGTAGCCGTCCGGTACGGCTTTGGCTATGTCAGGTGCAGAGGCGGGGTTCAGCCAGGTCTCGGTCAGGAAGGCGACGTCTGGGGAGGTTGAGTTGAGTAGGTCCCAGAGTTTAATGGCGTGTATGCAGGCAGAGCGGATGTTGAGAAGGATGCATCTGAGGTGGTTGGGTTCATTCCTGGTCAGCAGCATGGTGGGGCGGATGCTTCTGAAGCTGAAGTTCTGGCAGGTGAAAGCTCCGTAGGTGCGCTTCGGGGCAGCCAGTAAGCAGGTGTGTGATTGCCTGGAGTGTTCTGGCATCGTAGCAGTGTCGGGCGTTGTGGCGTTCATGCGGCCAAGGGGTCCTGGCGTTGGGCACGGTTCCGGAGCGGGCAAACACTGACAGGCGCAGATGGGCCGCTGTGCAGCCTCCATATGGGGGGATGTGGGAGGGAGGAGCAGCTGGGTGGCGGGAGCGGGCGGCAAGCGGAATTGCTGGGGGTGGGGCCGCAGGGACGCCGCGGCAGGTAAAACAGACGGGCAGCGGGAGAACTGGGCACAGGAAGGAAAAACAAGTTTAGGCAAGAAAAAAAGTACAGGCACAGAGGAATAAACAAAGTCTGGGTAATAAAGCAAGTACAGGCACAGAGGAATAAAAACAAGTCTGGACAAGAAAGCAAGTTAGGCACAGGGGAAAAATACGAGATTAGGCAAAAACAATTCAGGCAGAGCCGTGCAGCAGCGCGGGGAGTGACCTGCTTGCCAGCAGGGTCAGAGGTCGCATCAAGCCCCAAGAAGATCTGCCCCTATCCCTAACTAATGCCCATATATTATAGATGATAAAACCTGTTCACTGTATTTTTGTGATCAGTCAGATTTCTTAAAAGAGGCAGGCCTCAAACTGGTCAAATAAAAGACCCCAATACATACAATCTAGGTTGGAGCCTAAACCAGTGATATTCCAAGAAAGTACCCTCAATGGGAGATGGGATTGTGCAGTTTTTAGCATCTCCTTGGCTCCTTCTTGAATTGCAGCCTCCCTTATTGCCAGTCTAGTAGGTTCCATGTTAGGGCCCCTAGGTTTAGTCTCTCCATTACGTCTCAGATTATTAGGTCCGTCAGTTCTGGGGTCATCAAAAGGTGGGGATGGGTACAGTAGTTGTAAATGTGAGGGTTGGGTTAGTAAAGAAAAGGAATCATATATCTTATAAATTGAGTAAGGTTAATAAATAGTATTAGTCATAAATCAATCAAATAGAATAATTAATAAAAGGTTAGTATAGGATTCTCGAATTTCATTAATTAAAAACTAGTTCAATATATCTGTAAATGTTAGGGTTAGGTTATAAATTGAATGTCATTTAAGATTAATTTATACATACATATAAGTTTGTATTTATAGAGAAAACTCTAATCACTAGTATATGCTGTGGACCATTTTACTCTCTACCATTCCTATGTGACGCTTAGAGTTTATCCATTTGTATCGCTTCCTTGAGTGACTCTCTTCCTTGTGTGACTTTACAACTTGTACATTTTTAATTTTTCTGCTTGTATCTTTATGTAATGCACGTAATCCTAAGTCCTTATGTATTGAAACTGGTTCTTATGTAAAGCGCTCTGACACCTTCGGGTAAAGTTTGCGCTAAAAAAATCGCATTAAATTAAAAAAAAATAATAATAAAATGCATTGGTGAAATACATTGATAATCGCTCTTGCAGATTTAGTTGTATTAGATGAAGTGACAATCATGCAATTACAGATCAAAAGCACGGTGGTCAATATAGAAACATACAGCGATTCCCAGGCATCAGGCAGGTGCTTAATAGAAAACGAAAAAGAAAGTTTCAGTTGGAAATTGTTGACTCAATTTCCTTCACAGGGCCACCACTTCCTCTGCTTTCAGGACATTCTATATTCTCAGCCAGAAGACAGAAATTCCACAGAGAAGAGCATGCTCTACTGTAGGACTTGGATACCTATATCACTGGCGGTCATAAAGAGACCAACAACACTGGCCTTTGCAGTACCAGAGATTCAACACAGTGATGCAAAAGAATGTCTCCACATTACTCTGCAAGACTGTTAGGAAATAATCACTGCAACAGAAAGGGATTCTTCTTGTCTTCTCTATTTGAGTCACTTATCTGCTTGGAGTGCTTCAAGTACAACATTTTAAAAGGTAAAACAAGCCACCAATTGCTGATGACCTGTAGGTGAATAAACCTAAAATTCCCATGTATTTTGCTCCTGTGTGTTACATTAATGTTATCTAGTTCCTTAGTATGTGTATTGTGGTATAAGCTATACCAAAGTATGTTCACCATAGAATCCAAAACTTGGTTCTGTCCATTTACTAAACTTTTGCTGGTTTCTCCACATTGCCAAACTCCACTATGGGTTAGACCAGTCACTTCAACTTCAGAAAGAAATTTGAATTAATATTTTGTTAAATACATCAGTAGAGTTTATGGAAATTATTATTAACTATAGATAGCAGACATCACAACAGTCCAATGGTTGCGTCATGTAAAATTACGTAATTGTTGTGGTTGTTCCTATCAATAGTTTCAGAATAACAGTTTTGCTCTAGTATTTACGTCGAAAACAGTTTCTGTATCAGAGTTACAGAAACTGTGTATTACTAAAAGCTATTTCTAGTTACTTCTGGTAAAAGCTTTAATTTCACCCTGATACGCTTTGTAGTACTGTGCAAAACATTTGAACACATACATTGATATACCAAGGTGGTGGCAAAAACAACTTTCGATCTAAAACAAATGTTCTATTAGGCAAGATTCATGTAAGAGAATCATGTTAAGTAGGCTTCAGCTACTCCAGAACCTTTTGAAATGTATGTATGTATGTATTTATACAGCATTTCTACATTGCAAGCCTAGCCAAAAGGCTGCAGAGAGCTGTGCATGGTCAAAGACAAACATAAAGTCAATGAGTAACAGGAGAGGAAACTGATTTGAACTCAGTTTATGTATTGTGATATAGTGTTCTGTAAAGAGGTGAGTCTTCAACTCTTTCCTGAATAGGAGCAGTTTTGGTGCTGTCCTTATTGATACAGGGGTGTTATTCTAGATGCTGTGTGCATAGATGGAAAGTCCCCCTAGTCTTGTTTTTCATTTTTATACTTTTTGTCTGCAGTCTGATGGTGTCATGGCTGCAGGTGTGCCGGGGATGCTGATTGTAAAGGCTTTGTAAATGATGCAGATGGTTGTGAAGATGGTATGGCTGGCAAGGGGAGCCAATGAAGTTCCACTAGGATGAAGGTGATGTGATCATATTTCCTCAAGCCCTGGATAAGATGTGCTGCGGTGTGAAGGTCTTATCAAATTCTAGACCCATTAGGAATAAGCACTTACAACATGTTTATATTATACTATACATACCAGCACCAACTTTCCGTGCGTCTCGTGGTTGCATCCACCAATCATCTTCAGACCTTATGTGAAGGTGCAAGACAATGCCTATAAAAGATAATTCATTCTCAATAGAATGAAGAAACCAGCACTCTGGAGATTCAGAGATTCACACCTTTCTTGCTAAGTGTGATTGCCATGGGGCACACTTACAGAAAGTTGTTTTTTGCCTGTATTATCCTATAAGTCAAGTAACTGGGTCATTTCAAGGGGTTTCTGGGTTTGCATTTACTCAACCCACCTTTAACTGTGCTTTTTTCAATAAAGCTCTATGTTTTTTATAATACACTTCATTCACCTGCCATGCACCCATTTATTGCTGCACACAACCTTTAGCAGTGCACAGAATTGGTTACACCCATTTCACATCACAGAGACAACCCCTCTGCAAACAGCCTCCCACTTGCACACAGGGGTTGACCAACCACTGCAGGTAACCTTGCTGGCCCTGTCGATTTTTAGAGACAGGCTCGAAGACCTTGTGCCCATAGGATTCACTGAAGGCCCTAGCCTACAACCAGGCCCAGAGGACAACATCCCGATGGGTATCAAATCAGCTGCCAGAAACCAACCCCCCCTCCAAATGACCTTCAGCCTTGCAGAAAGGTGTTTGAAGCCAGTTTTGTGCGGTGGGTCTTGCAGGGCCTGGTCCCTTATAGAGGCAAAATCTTTTCCTAGGTGTGAGGTTGGTTTTCTATTTTGTTTTTTGTATTGCTGTTTCTGAACTTTGTGGTAACTGCCAATTACAAACGTTATTTCTTTATTGAAAATGTTTCCATAACATTCTTACTTCACTTCATTTCCAATGCTCAGGGGGGTATTATTTTGGCACATTCTGGGGTGGGACGGGTTTCCGGCATTGTATTTAATTTTTCTTCTGAGTTTAATCAATCAATCGGATATGTTGGACCTTGTTTAGCCTCTCATAGTCCATTTCATGCTTCAACTTTAGATGTGGACATAAGCTAGATGTTCCTATTGGAGTAGGGTCCTCTTGTCCAAATGCTGTGCTTCACACATGACATGCAGGTGACCATGGCGTGCATGAGAACTTCTTCTCTTCTGATTGACAGGTGAAGAGCTCCCACCCATTAAAGTACTTCCCCACCTCTTCAGTCCCATCAAGGTATAGCAGTCCCTCTTCCTCCTCCTCTAGAGCACCAGAAATGATGATCCGGGAATCTCCCGTTCAACTGACTAAGCCACTGTTAGTTGAAATAAAGCTGTAAGGTATAACCTCTTCAGGTCTCCTGTTCTGCACAAAATGATGGGTGTTCCTCCTGTTTTCAAGCAAAAGGCACCCTTTCATGTGGTGGAAGGATAGCTGAGTCCCTGGCCAATGAAAGACTCAGATGCTCTTTAAAATGTAAAATAGTCCACCGAGTCCTGCTCTCATTGTTAGTGCGTACAGAGTCCACACTGCCTCTTTGCCAAGCGAGCTGAATCAGCTGTCTTGTGATAGAGACTAAAGACTGCAAAAGTTGAGTACACTATGAGCAACCATTCTTAAATTGACTCTGATGGCAGTCCACATGAAGTGGACATTTCTATGAAGTTATGGCTTAGGTTTTAAAAAAAAATTAAAAGCACCTTTTTTGTCAGTGGGCCATGGAATTTTTTTCAAAGTCATGGACTGGACAAATACAAAGTGGTACCTCATCCCCTGGTTAATGGGAATACCTTTGTGGTCAGGTGAGAAGTAACGGTGTGGCAGACATTCGCTGGAATCTCCACTGTTCCAAATACTACCTTCTGTGATTCCCTTGCCATTGTTTTCAAAGACTTAGCATTGGTGTTAGTGAGTTGAGTAGGGTAAATGTTTTGTAACTGTTAAGTGCTCAACAAACCTCATTTGCATAAGAACACCTTTACTAGTACTGAGGAGGATTGAAAACACTTCCTGACTGCTCCGGTTAAGTGTGTGTGTGTGGGGTGTGTGTGTGTGTGTAACTTATTTATGCAGTATAAACCCCAGTCCCTCAAGATCCCTGAGGAAGCCAGGTTCCACATTGGGCATCATGTTATGCTATCCCCTGTTATTCGAGTCATTCGTGGTAGATACCCTGGTCCTGCGTCCTTTTTAGAGGAAAGAAGAATTATAAAGTGTTGTTCATTTCTGACAAACCTGCCAGACAATCACTTATCTACAGGTGCTATATATAGATCCCTCCCCCTGAACACCAAAATCAGTACGCAATTGGAGCAGTTGGTAAATTATACAATATGATTAATAATTATACACTATTAACCCCTTCGCTGCGGCGGCTATTCCGCCGCAGCGCTAAGGGGGTAGGGAGGCCGCGCGGCGGTCAAGTGCTTGTGACGGAACCGCTCCGTCACGGCACGTGGGTGAGCTGTGCTTGTGACGGAACGGTTCCGTCATGAACACGCCCGCTCAATGGAACGAGCCGCGCAGGCGCGAAATCAGCGCCACGCAGGTGCGCCGAGCGGGCCGTGACGGAACCGTTCCGTCACAAGCACAGCTCACCCGTGGCTTGTGACGGAGCGGTTCCGTCACAAGCACACAAGGGGTTAATCTGCAAACCATGGGAATTATAATGACTGTAAACATGATAAAGAAACTCATCAGTTATTACACAAATTAGTGCTAAGGCCAAGTGGGCCCATTCATACGTCTCTACATACTCACAAGTTTATTGAAGTGTTTTTAGGGATCAAATTTGAAAGTAATAAATATCAGGGTGAAATCAAATGAATCCAACCTATGCTCCAAATAAGGGATGTGAAGAAGCAAGTATAAATGCAACACTATGGGTTTAATAAAGAGTCCTCAGTGCAAACAACATCCAGTGTGAAAGATGTATTCTGATGAACAGTTTTTCAATGCTAAACTACTGGTAGTATTGATGTATACAATCATGGGGTGAAAATATAAGCACACACTGAAATTAGACACATAAGAATTTGTTGGAGTCCCTCTGTGTATTGGTGACTGAGGACCAGTCACCCAAACAGCAGGTGAATAACTCACCATCTCATAGAATGGAGTATCTAGCTCAACAGCAGCTAGAACATGCGAGGCCAGAAAATGATCTCCTGCACAAAGCCATGTATACGGGGGTAAAGTCTTACGGGGCATTACAACAAACTAGGGGGAGGACTCCTAGAGGGAGGCCGACCTGGGCACAGGGGTCACTAGAAGAACTAATAGGCAAAGCACGCAAGCCACGCCGGGGGGCGGTGAGGAAACACGATACGCACACAGAATAAGCTATGTCACACAACAGCTACCACTCACTGGTATCTAACCTGAAGTCTCTCTCAATGTTAAGGGCCTCAACCACCCCGTCAAGAGGAGGAAGATCCTTGACTATTTAGCCAAGACTAAAGGGGACATAATACTGTTACAGGAAACCAATCTATCTCTAGAAGACCCGTCTAGAGTCAAGGCAAGATGGATAGGACAGGCTGCATGCTCAGCAGCGACAGGGAAAAAAAGAGGGGTCACAACACTCATAAACAAGAAATGTATAATAGCAATGACCGTGTGTCCAGCGTCCTGCCTACAGCTACAGGAGTAGCTCCAGATACTGTCTGCTGCCCTTTTGTTCACAGCGAGGAGGAGAACAGCTTTGTGGCCGCAGTGGAGGCGAGAGGCGCGGCGCCCGGGACTGCGAGGACCAGCATTCATCACCTACAGCTGGGTCCTCTTCCCGCATGAGCCGCGCCCCCTCCCAGTGCCACGCCTCCAGTGAATCACCCTTTACCTCTCGCGGCCCCTGCTACGCGGGTGCCGCTCGCAAAGAGGTTTCACTGACCGTGTGTCCAGCGTCCTGCCTACAGCTACAGGAGTAGCTCCAGAGACTGTCTGCTGCCCTTTTGTTCACAGCGAGGAGGAGAACAGCTTTGTGGCCGCAGTGGAGGCGAGAGGCGCGGCGCCTGGGACTGCGAGGACCAGCATTCATCACCTACAGCTGGGTCCTCTTCCCGTGTGAGCCGCACCCCCTCCCAGTGCCATGCCTCCAGTGAATCACCCTTTACCTCTCGCGGCCCCCGCTACGCAGGAGCCGCTCGCAAAGAGGTTTCACTGACCGTGTGTCCAGCGTCCTGCCTACAGCTACAGGAGTAGCTCCAGAGACTGTCTGCTGCCCTTTTGTTCACAGCGAGGAGGAGAACAGCTTTGTGGCTGCAGTGGAGGCGAGAGGCGCAGCGCCCGGGACTGCGAGGACCAGCATTCATCACCTACAGCTGGGTCCTCTTCCCGCGTGAGCCGCGCCCCCTCCCAGTGACACGCCTCCTCGCTCTCATACAGTACTTAAGCAACCTCAGTAACGCGCATCGCGGGACGCGCGCGGGTCGTAGCCCGGGCGAAGCCCGGGCCAAGGGCGGGCCCTTTGTTGCCCGTTAGTGCCCGATAAAGTCCGGTCCGGGCCTATCCCCTTGGCTCTCCACGCTAGTTCGTCCACCTTTCTGTACCCAGGATCTCTCCTATGTCTACCATGCCGGGAAGAACAAGAAGCAAAACAAAGAATGCTCAGGCTGTAGCCCAGATCACTGGCCCTATATATCTATTTATCACTAGGACCACCGAGGTAATTGACCACAGCATATCTCTTCTGGAGCGTAGAGTCTCACTCGACCTCATGAACGCCAAACGTCTGTCCCTGGATCTTACGAAAGCTAAACGATCGTCCTTGAGTCTCTTAGCATCTGCAGCTTCACCCATCCAGCAAATTCCATCTAGCTGCACCCCGGCCCCACTTATGACTTCTGCAGATACTAACACATTGCCATGTTTGGTTGATCTATCTGTAACACAACTCGAGTCAGAATCATTACTATCTGAATGTCTAGAGGTCACCCCGGACCTAGAAGCCTGTCAAAGTCAAAGTTTAGAAACAACCATTGATAATCACCTCAGAGGTGTAAGGGAAGGAGCAATCCCCAAGCAATGTAATTCTCATCCATCTGAAAATACAGTAGCCTCCGTTCACTTCACGGTACCCGAGAAGGAACCCAGAAGGGATCAATCCAAACAATTGACACAACGAGTACCAGCAATGACACTTCCCTCAGTTGAAAATAATATCTTACCACCTCCTATATTTACTGAGGATACCGACAACTCCTGTAAAAATTGCAAAACTACATTGCAATTAGCTACCTTAATTAAAGATCTTCTTTCACAGCAGCTTAAACCCATACAAATTATTATAAGAAACCTGGAAGCCCAACTGGCTATTCTATCACGAACCCACCCCAGTACAAACAACCGACAATTACTCAAGCAAGGGTCACATAATGTTACTCATCCTTCAAAAGCTTCCCATCCACAACAATCAGTCGTTGTAAACAAACAACCTGCATCGACTATCCCTCCCCCTCAAAAATCAAAACCTAGTCCCCTGATACAAAACCAGCAAGCTTTAGTGCCCAGCGTACAAACGTCCACATCTACCATGGAGCTGCCACACATGCCTAATATAGGCCCGGAAAAAACAGGAAAAACTGGGAAACTAGCAACTAATGTTATATTTTATTATGTTATGTTATATTAATTTATTATGCGCACAGCGACTCCAGCGAAGGAGCGTCCCGGCGCAGAGACAAGGAGAAACATAACACAACAGGAAAAGATAAGACCTAAAATGGATAACTAAAACAGGAATGTTTTAAAGGCTCTCCGAAAAGACAACAGGTCATCAAGCAGATGGATTTCAACTGGGAGGGTGTTCCAAATTAGTGCAGCTTTCACCCTGAAAGAACGATCCCCCATCCTGCTGAGCCTGAATCTGGGGACAACAACAAGGGCCTGACCTTGGGATCGAAGGTTGCGGGTGGGAACATAGAAGGAGATACAGTTGGACAAAATTTCAGGGCCTATACCTCTTAGGATTTTAAAGGTCAAACAAAGGACCTTAAAAAGAATACGCTTCCTAACAGGGAGCCAATGCAGGGAGCGGAGGACATTAACCACCGGGCAGAATCTAGGTAGGCCAACAATGGCCCTAGCCGCGGCGTTTTGAACCCGCTGCAGACGAGTTAATTCAGCCTGGTTGGCCCCAGCCAGAAGAGAGCTAGCGTAGTCCAGGCGAGAGATGATAGTTGCCTGGACTACAAGCTGTCTGGTTGGGGCGTCAAAGAATTTAAGAACAGGTCTTAAACCTCTTAACAGTCCAAAGCAACAGGCTGCAGTTTTTTTGGTATGCCCTACAAAGGTGAGACCCGCGTCCAACCAGACCCCTAGATTTTTCACCTCCGACACCGGGGTCGGAGTAGGGCCCAGCTCAGAAGGCCACCACTGATCGCCCCAAAGCTCTACTCCCTTCCCGACAACCATTACCTCCGTTTTCGTGGCATTAAGCTGGAGACAGTTTCCTGTCAACCAGCTAGCCACCGCCTTCAGTCCAGACTGAAACCTGGGGGCATCTTGTTCCGCATCCCCGCTGAGAGTAACCGCCAGCTGTGTGTCATCGGCATATGAGACCAGAGTAAGGCCCCACAGCCTAGCGACATCAGCCAGCGGTCTCACGTATAGATTGAACAACGTGGGACTCAGCGAGGACCCCTGCGGAACCCCCATGGCCAGAGGCTGGAACCTGGACTTGAAGGGAGGGATGGCAACACAGAAGGAACGGTTGTCCAGGAAGGAGCGGAACCATTGCAGCGCCTGGCCACCGATGCCAATCTCCTCGAGCCGATGCAGGAGGATGCTGTGAGATACAGTGTCGAAGGCGGCGCTGAGGTCTAACAAAATCAGCGCCGCCGTCTGACCAGCATCCAACCTCGCACGGAGATGTTCCACCATCACAAGAAGGGCGGTTTCCGTGCTGTGGCCAGCACGGAAGCCATTTTGCGTGGGATCGAGGGCATTGGTCCGGGCTAGATGTTCTGACACGGCCAGATTGACATGGGCCTCTGTCAGCTTTGCTGGCCAGGGTAGCAGCGAGATGGGACAATAGCTTTCCGGCTTAGACGGGTCCAAGGAGGGTTTTTTAATTATCGGAGACACCACCGCCTGTTTCCATCTAGTTGGAACTACTCCCGACTCCAGGGAGAGGTTGACAAGGGAACGTAAAACCGGGCGTCCCATAAAGGTCTGATCTCGAAAGAGAGCAGGTCTCACTGGATCAGATGGGGACCCAGATTTAACTTGCAAAGCAAGTTTGTCAAATCCATCCGAGGTGAGAGGGGGGAAAGAGAGCAGGGTGATCTGATGAGGTGTCACATTGGAGCTACCCAACACGGTCCCAGTGCTAGGGAATGTCCGATATATAGCTTGGACTTTTCCCAAGAAATAGGAAGCAAGGGATTCGCAGTGCGCGACAGAGCTCCCAGCCGTAAAGGTAACCCGCTTTGACATAAGATCTTTGACCGCCTTGAAGATGGCCTTCGACGGGTTGGTGCTGTTCCGGAATTCTTCGGCATAGAAGGCCGCTCGAGCACGGCATATGGCCCGATGATAGAGCTTGACGGACGCGGCATATGCAGCTTTTAACTCAGCCCCATATGTCTTCCGCCAAGCCCTCTCCGCCCATCTACAGGCTCCCTTCAAGGCGCGCAGAGCGCCATCAAACCAGGGACTCGACTCGCGAGGATTGATCTTCGTCGATACAATAGGTATCAGGGCGTCCAGGGCCCTAGTGAGCCAAGAACAAAAGAGGTCATACCCCTCCTCTACATTGTTCAATGGACCCAAGGGTTCCACTGACAGAAGATGATGGAAATCTTCCAGCCTGAGTTTATTCCAGGATCTCCTAGGTACCCGTCTAGCTGAGGAGGTAGAGGTGGTAGCTGATATAGGACAACAGATGGACACCAGAAAATGGTCAGACCATTCTACAGGAGTGATCGTCATGACTTTAGCCTCTGTCAAATTGGTGAAGAAAGGGTCAAGAATATGCCCCCCAGAATGAGTAGGCTGGGAGACCAGCTGGGAAAGTTGGAAGGCCTCTAAGTCCAGAGAAATACTACGAGTTGTCAGACTGGAAGGTGTGTCGAAGTGCAGATTTAAATCGCCCAGGATGGAAAAATTGGCACAGTCAGTGATCAAGGTGCCAACAATATCCGGGAAGGCATTCCTAAACGCCACGTCACTGCCCGGCGGACGATACACCACCATCCCAGAGAGTGTAAATTCTGGGCTGACAGAGACTTTAAAAGAGGCACTTTCACAGCCAGCAATCTTGAGACCGTTCAACACGCAAGGAAAGCTGGACCTCACTATGAGGGCTATTCCCCCCCCCTCTAGATAATCTATTCAGGGTGTACATAGAGTAGCCAGGGGGGCATACTAGATTGGGAATGGCAGTGTCAGCTTCCTGAAGCCACGTTTCAGTTATGGCATTTTCAATCAGATCGTACACGTTCTGCTGATGTTTCAGGATCGACCTGACATTTAGATTCATAATCCGCAGAGAGGAAGGAGAGCCCCTACTGTGGTGGGCGACAGAAGGAGAATTCCGGGAGAGAGGTAGCGGGGGCTCAAGTACCAAGCCATTGCAGGGGCAACGGTACGGACCACATAGAGGATGGACAGGCGGTAGAGTACAACTACAGCTCACCTTACCGATAGAATACAAGCTCTCCCTAGAAAAAGTCCGCATGGCGATACTAGCAGGGTAACCCAGAGCCTGCCACGTCCCGCACGGCCTTAGCGCGGACGGGCGCAGACGGGCAGGACTCTGGCACGACTCCGGCCACGCGAGGACACGCCCGCTGCGCGATCCCGCTGCGCTAGGGGAGGAGCAATAAATACGCGTTCCCCCGCTGGCGCATGCGCAATGAAGCGCTGTCAGGTCTAATACCACACTCACCCCAAACCAAGATGTCCGCCTCCCCAGGAACCAACCCGCCAAGCGGCGGTGCGGGACACAATTATTGTGCAAGTGAGGGGAAAATGAGAGCGAGGGTCTGAGCGACCAAAAAGAATAAAATGCAAATCAGGTATTTAAAATCCGCTGAGCAGCAAGCGCCGTCACGCTCCTGTCGGCAGTGCGCTCCTTGTCCTTGCTACCATAAACCATTCCATAAATAAACCGACACCTCCATCCTTTAAACCACCAGTCACACAACCCAATCTGACATCAAAAAAGACATTAAGACCTAGGCGCCCAGTGCACCTCCCATTAGAGGCAACCCCTTATACAATTATTATCACAGGCGTACCCGAGTTAACAGAAGGCATGACTGAAACTAATTGGTCGCTTAAGAACAAGGTCATGCAGTGGCTAAGTATAAATAGACCACTAGAACCTTATCACTCCGGAGGGATTTCCACAGTCCGTAGAGTAATATGGATAGGGGACGAACCCAAGTCGATCCACGGAGACTGCATTATAGTATCTTGCAGGGATCCATCTACCGTGGACCATATCTGTTCATGGCCCTCACTGGAGAAGAAAGGCGGATTAGACGCCCATCATCTTTCCTTCTTCTATCCTCCAAAGAATATCCACCAATATACTTCCATTTCGAATTGGCAGCACCCCCAAGATGATCAATGGAACCAGGTGGGATATAGCTACAGTCAAGGAAATAGAAACAGAAATAGAACCAGAGAATGGCACAATTACCCCTGGCAAGGTAGATCCTATCAACCACTTGAGGGCTGGCAGGGAATTCCAACAAGAAACCGTTACGACTGTCTAGAGACGGTCGATTGACCGTTAAGCTCCCAAAAACCCAAGAGAAAGAATGCCCAAGCCCAAGTCCATACTATCCATTCCCTATCGAACCCCATACCCCAGTCAACACCATCTAATTCCGGAAGTCAATTACAACAAATCCACCCCATTAATATCAACTCCCACCTCGAGACTATTGTAGATATTTACCCTGTTACTCCTAATGAAGTGACGACGGAATTCTTGACTATCCCCACGGACAGTATAGATAAAAATTTTCACCAACCAAATGATTTGACCAATACAACTAACTCTCATCTTATATCAACAGAGCTACTTCCCAGTGAACCCCCTGTTATTTACACACCTTCCGACTACAATAAACTGACTCTCTCTATAATGTTTTGGAACGTTGCAGGGCTGTTCTCTAAATTAACGATAGAATCTTGGTACAAAACAGTAAGGCAACATCAAGTACTATGTTTACAGGAAACATGGTGTACTGTTGCAAATCATTTAACGGGATATAAAACATTTTTTACTCCAGCAGTCCAGGGAGCTTTGGGAAGACCTAAGGCAGGTCTCGTGATTTATGTCGCTAATACTCTCCCCCTCTCTTGTATTAAAATGCTAAAAGAGTTCTCCTCATACCAAATTATGCAATTAAACTTCACTAATGATTCCACCTATATTCTTATCAACTTTTATAATAATCTAACAACAACAGACTGTTTGATAATCTTAGTGGGGATTGCCACATATCTGCTATCCCTGTTAAATGACTCTAATTCCAATACAGTACACCTACTATGGGGCGGAGATTTCAATCTACCACTCTGTTCAATCCATAAGAGTGGAAACTGTGGATTGCATAATGAACACGGCACCCCTATGCCCCATTTTGCACATACGACCTGTGGAAACAAGTTAAACGAGATTCTATTTTCCTTAGATCTGGATTATGCAAATGAGTTAGTAGAGCCTCAGAAGGATTTTTCACCTACTTTCCATGGAAGAGGCTTTCTAACTACTATAGATTATATACTGTCCTCTCACTCACTCAAGGGACAATTAACGAATTTTGAAACCGGGACAAATGCCGCGAGCGATCACTCTCCAACCAGTGTAACAATCTCCCCAAAAATGGCTAAGGTACATTCTGTTAAAATGAGTCTTTTAAATCAAAACTCATTAACTATGAACAAGCTGAACGGCTATACAGTTAAATGGGCCAAGATTGACCCGATCGAAGAAACTGAGAAGATTCTGGAAAAATCCAAGCCCTGGATACTCGAATGTCTATCTCCAGACGCCACACCTCGGTCAATTACCAGCAGCTTTAAAAACATCCTGGAAGCAATTGATAACGAACTTTTTGTCAAGCTAAAGAACACAAAGCCCACTACCACGAGATGGTTCGATACAGCTTGCCGAAAAGCCCTCTCTAGATTAAAAGAAGCCCTACACAGAACCACAAGAAATCAATTGGAAATTTCTAACTTAAGGAAACTTTATAACCTAGCCATACGGGAACGCAAAAAAGAAATAAAGAAAGATCTGTGGGCACAACTTCATGATAGTTCCCATAGAAAGGACAGCGCCCAATTTTGGCAAGTTTGAAGATCTCCTTTCCTGGCCGATAATGCAAAAGGTCAACATCTGGATGTAGCAGTCTCAGAAGATGACTGGGTTAATCATTTTTCTAAAATCTTCGGTTCTTCCTCACAAACCCCCACGGAAATAGGAATAGAACCAAGTGAACCCTCCACTCTGAAGAACAACACCTACCCCATAAATATCCATTTCCATCACAGTGAAGTTGTCAAAGCAATTAAGGCATCAAAACCAGGAAAGGCTCCGGGTCCTGATGGAGTTCCAATGGACTTTTTTCTCCATAATATAGATCTTTGGTCTCCGATTATTACTCAGGTCTTTGCAGCAGTAACATCGGATGAACTCTTTCGGTCCTGGTCCACGTCAATTTTATTGCCCATCCTTAAAAAAGGCGACCGCAATGACCTAGCATGTTATAGGCCGATTTCCCTTCTGGATTCCATGGGCAAAATTGCAGGCCGAGTGCTCCTGGACCGTTTACAATCTTGGGCCCGGGAAAATAACATCATGACCGACCTGCAATACGGCTTCCAGAAGGGGCTCGGGACAGTGGAGCAGGCCCTGAACCTTGCCCTCTTGACAGGGAAGTATGTTGGCGCCAAAGGAGGTAACATCTTCCTCGTCTATGTCGACCTCAGTGCGGCATTTGACTGCGTCCAACATGGAAAACTTTGGAAGATCCTCAGTGATCTTGGAGTGGATCCCCTTTAATAGCTTTTCTTCGCGAACTATACTCTAACGCTTCTGGGCGAGTCAGATTCGGTATTAATGGTGAGCTGTCCCGCTCATTCCCAATAACAAAAGGTGTGAGACAGGGGTGTGTACTGGCTCCCTTTCCTATTCAACCTTTACACCAATGGACTAGAGCAGGCTATGCTGGAAGGAAGCCAGGATCTACCTCAGATAAACCATCGACCAATACCAACACTGTTATACGCAGATGACTCAGTTATCCTGGCCCGCACATTAAAACAACTTCGGAAACAAATCAACAAATACAGTAGCTTCATGGACTCACTTGGTTTGAAAATCAATATAAAAAAGACTTTCACAATGCATATCGGCCCTAGGGTTAAAAATCCAAAACCAATAGTGGTGGACAACACTAAGTTGGAAAAAACCTCTGTTTACCCCTACTTGGGAATTCTTGTGGATGACGCTCTGAATTGGCGTCAAGCAACGGTCACCAGAAACCTTCTGTTCCGGCGTGCAACATCGGCCCTGATGTCATTTTCAAGAAAGTTGGGGAAACCTGCACCATCGGAACTCTTGAAGATTTACTATGCTAAATGCCACAGTGTGGCCATCTATGGAGCAGGAGTGTGGGGACACGGCCATATCGAACACCTGCAAACAACTGAGAATTCCTTCATCAAATATGTGCTGGCCCTCCCGCAAAGCGCCCCGAACTTTGCCTCCCATAATGAGCTGGGCATGTAATACATAGTAGACACTATCCGTTGCCAATCTATTTTATTGTGGCAACGTATATGGTCCAAACCCGAGTGCCATCTAACACGTTCCTTGATCACAGACTGTTTAGCCTTAACAAACTGTAAAAAGATTGCGTGGATGGTCTATGTAAGGAACTTTTTTTATGACCTCGGCCACAAGTCATACTTTGATGACCCCCCTCACTATTGAAGACATCTCTAGGAAACAGCTAAAACGGATGTGTTTGGCGCACTTGAGAGAGTTGAGAAATCAGGTGGAGATTATAAAATCTTCAAATATCCAGATCTGTGCGATACAACCTCTGAAAAGTATGCAACCCTACCTGTCGTTTTTTCTATCAAATCATGAAAAATTTTTACTAACAAGATTTCGCTTCAATATCTTTTTCCGTCTGGTCTCATTCCCTGTAATTCGCAACTGGTCCCGTATGCTCATGAACTGCCCATGTGATGGAATGTCTCCACAAACAACAATCCATGTTATTCTTTTCTGTAAGTACTATACAAATGCTCGTAAATCTTGGATACTTCCGCTTCTTCGATCTGCCGGTCTTAGACAGTGTCACCTTGCATTTTTGTTTTTGCAACGTCTGGATTCACCGCATGTAGCTAAATTTGTAGCAAGGTTCTTAAAGGCCACCATCGTAATCCGTCAAAAACTTATAAACTGAACAGAAGAACCTAACTAATAAGCTCTTTTTTATGTTTTTCTTAAAAGTTCTCTCTTATTTTTAAACCTTTGTATATGATGAAATGTTTGGCTGTCCCTTTTACTAACTATGAACTTTTTATGATTATACAAACTGTAATCGAATAAAAGTTATTGAACTGATAATAGCAATAGAAGACCAAAAGCATGACGCTGAAGGTAGGATACTAGTAACACAGCGGAAAAGAGACAGCGAAACAATCCAAGTAGTGAACCTATACGCCCCAAACACAGATGACACCGCATATTGGGAGGATGTCACCAGGAGACTGGAAACGGGCCCCCAAAGTAACATGACAGTGCTGGCAGGGGACTTCAACCTGGCCCTTGACTATACCCTAGACAGACAAACACAGGCGCAAAACCTCCCCCCTGCCTCATACAACATTTTAAAGAACATTTGCAACAGGTTAAACCTCAGGGACCCTTGGAGACTACAAAACCCAGACACTAGAGATTATACGTTTTACTCCAACCCACACAACTCCTACCGTAGGATTGATTATATACTAATATCAGGCTCTCACACCCATCTAATAGACCACACGTAGATAGCAGCCAGGACAATCTTGGACCACTCATGCATCAGCTTGCAATTGACGGGCCGACACAACGAACACATCACACACAGATGGAGGTTTAATAATGCTGTTATTACCAACCAAGAAGACAAGGCTAAGATAGAGCAAGCCATTAACGGATACATAAAACATAATGACACACTAGACATGGACACCATCATTGTGTGGGACGCACTAAAAGCCACAGTCAGAGGCACACTAATCGACATCATGGCAAAACAAAACAAGAAAGCGAGAGCACACCTAGACCGACTAGAATTCGACAATAAAACTCTAGAGGGATCCCATAGCAAGGATACAAGGAATGTAAACGCATTAACTGAGCTGACAAAAAGAAATACGAATATAACAGAATTCTGAAAGAAAGGGCGGGTCTGTGGATCAACAAATACAAACAGATCAACCTATGCAAGGCCAACAAGTCAGGGAAATCCCTTGCGGCATACTTGAAATACAAACAGAGACAACATACCTTACCTTCCATCACTGACCCAAATAACATCACACACACCAAACACAAAGACATCCTGGCACGTTCTGGGAGACACTATGAAGGAAGCAAACATTAAAGTTATCGCTAATGAAGGCAAGGACTCACAACGCCCCCAGAACTACAGACCTATTTCTCTTATCAATTTAGATTGCAAAATATACGCCGAAATCCTAGCCACAAGACTCAGCGCGATACTCTCAAAGCTAATCGGGAACTCACAAGTAGGCTTCATGAAGACACGCATGTCACATGACAACACAACACTCCTTTGCCACGTCCTCGAACAGACATTAACCTCTAACAAACCTGCGGTGGCAAGCACCCTAGACGCAGAGAAAGCCTTCAACAGAGTGTCCTGGCACTTCCTAGAACAGTGCTTAAGGTCTTACAACCTGGGAGTTGACTTCACACGGAAGGTTATGGCACTTTATGCAAACCATAGGGCACATTTAGCGATTAACGGGGGAGTCTCAGAACAATTCACCCTACAGCGAGGGACAGGACAGGGCTGCCCCCTGTCCCCCGCGCTATTCCTGCTGGCTCTCGAGCCTCTGATCAGGGGCATCCTGGCCAATAGAGACGTGACGGGGATAAATATAATTGGGGCTACTGCCAAACTAGCTGCTTACGCGGACAACATACTCATAATCACAGAGGACCCCGTATCATCCATACCAGCCCTCATGGAAACCATCGGTAAATACTCTGCCCACTCCGGATACAAACTCAACAGAGACAAATCGGATTGCATGCCACTCAATATCCACACCACCAAAGAGGTGGCCGACAACTCAGGTCTCGCGTGGCAACCAGGGTCCGACAAATACCTAGGAATCCAATTCGACAAAAACCTCAAATCCACACTTGAACAAAATGAGAAGCTGACCTTAGAAAAAATAAAAAGCTCCTGGAGACATGGTCCCCCAAGTTTGTGTCCTGGTGGGGGAGAGTAGACACAATTAAGATGATGAACACGCCAGTGATCAACTACCTCATGGGAATGATCCCACTTACACTACTAGATGACTTCCATCGCAAGACTGATAAATTGCTGAACAAGTTCCTCTGCCAAAATAAAAAAACCTAGAATAAGCCTAAAAAAATTGAGATTAAATAAGAATCTAGGAGGCCTAAACCTGGAAGATTACAGAACCTTCCAGACGGCATCTATAGCAAGACAGGAAATTTACTGGGTTACTCCCAACCCAAGCTACACACCAGTGTGGCTCAAGATAGAGAAAGCCATACTTAACAACCTTGACCCACTATCACTACTCACCATAAACAAACAATCACAAAAACATGAGCCTTATACTCAAAAACACCAGACTTGCCCTTCTCAGGGTGTATCGAAAACTAAAGCTCAGCATCAAAAACTCAAAATGGGAATCGCTTTGGGAACCTCAAAGATAAAATACAGAGGAAAACACCTAACCATAGACTCATGGACAAAAATAGGTCTCTCATTCCCTGCCCAGCTGGAAGGGGGCTCACCCCTTACATTCAGCATTCTACAAACCCGACATAAATTACCTGACATAGAACTCTACAACTTCCTCAAAATCAGAACCGCCGTAACCAAATCAAGTTTAGCCAGACAAACACCATAAATCTTCCAATGTTTAGAGAACCTGAGCATAGTTGGCCACCAGATCTCCCACATCTACAAACTTCTCCAACCGAACACTTCCACGCTTAACAGCAAAACATCCAATTTCTGGGAGGCAGATCTAGACGCTGCCCTGAAGGAACAACAAAGACACACCTTCTGGTCAGCCCCCTCTAAGAATATGGTATCCCCCGGTCCTTGCCCAGACAAAATCCTGGCTGCTACACAAACTCTATTGGACCCCGACCCGCCTAGCGGCCATGGGCCTGAGAGAACACGACTGTTGCTGGAACTGCCACCTAGAACAAGGAGACCTGGCACACCTCATCTTCCACTGCACAAAAGTAAAAAAATATTGGAAGAAAGTCTTCTCCTTCATAAACAATACCTTAGGATGTACTCTTAAAGAAGAGTTCTCCTCACTCACTACCGCATTCATAACATCTGAACTAGACTCGCAACACAACAGAAACCTGCTAGACCTCCTATTAACAGCAGCAACCAAAATAGTCCTCACCAACTGGAAGGACACCTCCAAGGCCACCTTCAAGGGGTGGCTGAATTGGGTAATGTTCTTGAGGAGAGCCGACATCACAACCCTTCGCAACACTCCATGGAGAAACCCTAATAGGGGATTTTGGACATCCCTGGACAGATTCCTAGACCCGTATGACCCACCTTGAAAGGCAAGCCATCACCATTGGCATAACTAAGCACGGCCCCGTTAGTCAGAGCAGGACACCCCCACTACACTTTTCCCCACTTATCCTCTTTCTCTTTTTCTCTCTCCCCCCACCTTTTCTTTCCACAGAGTAGTCCAGGTGACAGGTGCCCACCTAAGCCCATGACACAATTTAGCCAGCCAGACCCTTCGGGCACCCCCTAACACATAACGTCGCAGCTTATATGATCTATGTTATATGTTATTTGTTTGACAAGGGCTTTAACAGGGAACTCAAGCCTCTGTAACCCAGGCTACCAACACCTAAACCTAAAGTGATCACCACCCTGTATGTATAATTCTCTTTTTTTTTTTTTTTAAGAATAAATCATATAACATGGAGCTGAGCGAACCGGCTTGCCCACAGCTTAGGGTCAGATATATGGAGGATGTTTGTGGTTGCAAACAGCCAGATTTGCAGAATCAGGACGTGTTGCCATTGAAAAAATGCATTTTCTTATGTCCAAACCATAAATTGTGATTCACTAACAAGATACCGAATCACAATTTTGTTTTTGTGACCTAAAACTGATTAGGTATTTGGAGGGGGCATGTTTAGGGCATTCCTTCAAAATCCTGAATTGGATTGGTATGTATTAAAGTTTTGCAGCCAAATTCCAGTCACAAAACATTCAGCTTTTACCACCTCTTCAAAGGAGGTAGTAAGTTATTCGTAAACAGGAATTAGCCCTCAAGAGGCCCCTTCCCCTTTATGAATGTTTATAAAAAAACAATTTTAAGAGCAGGCAGTGGTCCCATAAATCACTGCCTCCTCTAAAAACCTGTTCATTTTGTTTTTTTAAATGCATCCTGGTTTCTTTTAAGGAAAATGGGGAGCATTTAAAAAATGCTTTAGTTCAAAGCAATCAGACATGGTGGTCTGCTGATCTCAGCAGGCCACCATCTGTATGATGACTGCAATACCTAGTGGGTCGCAATTTGCGACCTACGTCATTAATATGCAGCTCACTAGCCCAACCAGTATTTTGCAACCAGATCTTTATACATCTGGGGCCATATGTATGAACATATTTTCCCATTGACACGGAATGGGTAAAACCCTTTGATACATCTGGACCCTGGTTCTTAATTTAGAAAGGAAATGGTTTTCAATATACCAACGTGAACACTTTTTATTAGGAATAGTAAAAACTAATGAGAGATGGAGAGAGTCGATAACTAATTGTCTAAAACAACACATACTATAAAAAGTAGAAAATCAGGAAATATGAATGAATGTTCCTGCTGGCAAATAAGATATATGAATAGAAATATTTCTGAATAAAACAAATCTCTGGAGAACAAACAGTAGCGCAGTAGCACACATTGCAGTGGTATGGTCAACAGCTGTATGCGCTCTTACTCAAGAATGTGTTTAAGGCATGCGTAAAGGCTGCCAACTTGGAATGGACTGCATGACTATGATTGGGACGAAGCCCAGCAACAAGATACTATGCAGGGACACATTCCAATCTAATATTAGGTCAGCAAAGAGTATACAATAATGGAGAGATGTTCAGAAATCTGTGGATCACTTATGAGGAAATGTGATCAAACAAAAACGTTATGAGGTAAACTAGAAGTTGTCACCATCTTTGTAGTATCATTCTATATATTACAGATAGGGATGCCTGAGAGCTAGAGACTCAAAGAGTGCTCAAGTGTGCCTGGAGAGAGACATACAAGAATGGGCTGCAGAGCCAAGAAAAGTTATGTTCAAAGTCAAGAGAGGTGGTCGGGAAGAAATGCACACGCACTGACGGTGCCTTGCATTCAGAAGTATCATGCTTGGGCACACTTGTACAGAAAATTTCTAAATGTGGTCATCAGTGTGGTGTCATTTGAGTAATAATGCATGGGATGGCTGCATCAGAAGGCGCAGCACGTAAATCAGGTGAGTAAATGGCCGCTAATGTAATCTTTTGTGTATGAAAAATAATGTATGGTAGCACTTTACTGGGATGCGCAACAAGGGATTATGATGTGCCCATTACACATGCGAACACTACATTATAATGTGCTGCACCACATATAGGTCTGGTGTAAAGTGGCAGTTTAATATTGCATACACCCCGTTTGGGCACCCATACGCATTGTGGGGTAGTCTAAACTGCCTTAAAGTACGGGACTGATGTCTCCGTGTATGGTACTTTGTATTAGTGATTAATTTAGATATACAATTTTTGTATAGACAGAACAATGAACTATAGAGGAGCATCTTGCATCAGTTGACAGACTGCGGGCACTTATGGTAGGCTTAGACATATCTGCAAACTGCTTTTGGATGGTTACCTCTCAGGTGCAAATTTGATGAAAGGGTATATTTTATTTGGTTTTTGGAATTGAAGATCAGATATTAGAGAATTGACAATAGATACAGCTTTGTATGAGCACCAGATTAGGTGAGCCTCTTGCTTGAGATAGCTGGTCACTGATGGCGGGTTTCTTTTATTAATCACAGAATCTTTTAAACCTGACTCTTCATGGGTGTAGTGTAACCCTTTCCCGGAATTACAGACTGGTTTACGCCTCACCCGCTTGGATCTGTGCAACTACTAACAATAATATAGATAGTACCTGTATTGACAGTCCACATTCAACGTTTGTGCACATGTGGTGTAATGTGTCATGTTGACCTGGGTAATGGCTCTTTCATCCAATGAGTTGTAGGGATTAGTCTTACTTGCAGCTATGACGAAACACATGTTGGCAGAGGCAGAGACGTGTTTAATCATCAATTTGAAAAGAATAAAGGCTTCTGGTGATAACACACAATGTAAAACTATGTGGACTTATTTTGGAATGCTCTGAGTTCTTTATCAGAAAAGTTATATGTTGTGAAAAATTGGGCTGTTGGTTGACTGGGGTGTTACCCGTGGTCAAGCAATTCCTACAATTCCCTGCAGGGTAAACCACAAGAAAATCATAGATTCACTTGTGCTTACCCCTGTGTAGTTTGGAACAAAAAGCAGTCAGGATTAACTCAGAGGCAATGCATAAAGTATTTTGTTAGCAGACAAACAGTAATAAAGTGAAAACACAACACAAGAACCATCCCACACCAATTTAGAAACCATATAGTATATAGAATGATAATTTATTAGACACTAAAATGACAAAATTCAAACAGTAGAATTGAAGTTATACATTTTTTAAGTTTTTAGTAAAAACTAGCACCTAAAAGGTCAAAGCACCAGCCGTGGTCACCAAATCACACTAGACAGTGTCAAAGTCGAAAAATATGTCTGCCTCTGATGGTGCATAGGTTGAATACAAGGAGTGGAAGGGATCTGGTTGGCGCATACCTTCAGACTTAAAAGAAAGTTTGAAAAAAATGTTCTGAGAAGGTCAAGTTCAGCGGGGCAAGGCTGCAGGCGGTGTTTGAGAAATAAGTGTACAGTCAAAGAGCCACTGGACAATGTTGCATCTTTATGACCATGCTATCAATATAAATGACACTGCTTCCCCATATATCCTGTGACCAGCTATGATCAACTGTGGCTGTTGATTTCTTCGACAGAAAATGTCAATTTAGTTAGGATGTCTTATATAATGCACTGTCATTCACAGGTTAGTGTTTCCTAGCATGAACCACCAAGCAGAAATGCACTATTGAGTAAAAAGCCAGGTCCTAAGGTGTTTACTAAATTTGAGGGGTTGAGTTCAGCCCTCAGATCATAAGGAAAAACATTGCACTATTTGATCTCTTGAATCTAGTAGGATCTTCCTCCCTTTTACATTGCATTTGTGTTTTGTGCAAAAAAATCAAGATTATTCGAAGATCTGCGATTGCAAGTTGGACAGTGTTTTATGAATTTCTGAGCAAAAATAACTGTACAATTTGGACACGGGTACTACTTGACCAGAGAATGATTTAGAAAGAATAGGAAAGTTAGCCAATCAAAAACAAATGACCTTATAAGAGCTGTCAGATTAGGCGATAGAGGGTTCTTAATGAAAGCTAGAAGTTGCCATAGGTCAACAAATAAGTTTACCAAGAAAGCATGGGGTAAGTTTACCGTGGATAAATGACTTGAAGCAGCCAAGAGTAAGGATTCCAAGCTTTTTTAGGCACCTGATAATGCACAAAAGCAAGATGGGGCATGTAAAGTCAGAGACTCATGCCAGTGGATGGGAAGATCTATTTTGGAGTCTTATGAAGGCATGAGCTTTTCTTCCCCTTCCAACAATCCCCAACCCATCTCCACAAATTGTACTTTAAAAAACGTAACCCTCTCTTTATCAGATAGTAAAGCAGCCCAGAAAAATCCCCTTGTCCCGATAAAATACCAGCTGACCTCTATTAATTTTGTTTGCCATACATTTACATCTTAAGCAAACTAATTATCCAGGGAGGCCCAATCCCAGAGACATGGAAGGGTGCTGAAATAGTTCCCATCTTCAAGAAGGGATCGCACAATGACCCAGACTACTAATGCCCCATCAGTTTAATAGATAACTTGTAGAAAATATTCTGTAAACAAATTTTGGACAAACTCT
The DNA here is from genome assembly GCF_964263255.1 of Lissotriton vulgaris. Taxonomy (NCBI): domain Eukaryota; kingdom Metazoa; phylum Chordata; class Amphibia; order Caudata; family Salamandridae; genus Lissotriton; species Lissotriton vulgaris. Next base: position 508,612,591 of record NC_141694.1, read on the forward strand.
CGGCCTGGTTGTCTGAAAACTCCATCCTAACCGAACACCAAGCCGGTTTCCAACAAAAAAAAGAATTGTCAATCAAGTTTTTCTGTTATAGCTGATTAGGTGGAAAACGATGAACCTGTGCAAGGGCAACCTTTATGCTGCATTTGTGGATTTGCATGTCACATTTGGTTTGGTTTTCAAGGCAATTTTTATGAGGTTTGAGCATCCCCTCTGATTTACTACCTATTGTTATACGTGTACATACAGACACATATGCCAGAGTCCGCGGTGAACCTAAAAGCAAAATGGAAATTGAAATGAGGAATATCCCAGGGGTGTGTGCTGGTTCCCATTTAATTACTACTGTTTATCGATAGGTGCGTAGAATTTTTTGTCTATTCTGAGAATGATTCACCTACTTACCCTGGCAGGAAACAGCTAGTTTTGCAAAAACAATGGGTTGGAAATGAATGCAACCGAAACAAAATTTAACACTTTAAACACCAAGAGGCAGAACAGGTGCATGATCACTGTATACTCTAATACTCTGAAAATAGTTTAAGTGTTTGATTATTTAGGCATTAAACTGTCAGAAAATGACAGATGGGTTGCACTTGCTGCTAAAAGCAAGGTGTGCTTAAAACACAGAGCAAGTCCCATCACCATATTCTTCAGGGGTGTTAGAAATTGAGGTTTGTGGTTGGCGGAGTATGCACCCTGTCCAAGAAGGAGGCACAATCCTTGTCAGGGTATGTCAGATACACAACCTAAATTAGCATGTCCCCCTTCCTTTGGTAGCTTTGCACAGAGCAGTCATGCTTAACTTAAGGGACGATTTGTAAAGTATATGTGCACACTCAAAATACTTACAGAAAAACAATGAAAACACCACAAAAAGACTCCACACTAGTTTAGAAAACTGAGAATATTTATCTGAGTAGAATAATACCTAAAAGACAAGCATCCAGTAAGTAGAAGTGAAGATATGATTTTTTAAAGATTAAGGGCCAGATGTAGGTAGACCTGTACCGGTCGGAAACGGCCGAAAATACCGATTTTCGGCCGTTTCCGACCGGTAAAGGGCTTTGGAGATGTAGGGGCTAAAAAAAGTACATTTTCGGTAATTTTACAGAATCGGTAAAATTACAGAATCTGTAAATTTACCGATTCTGTACATTTTACCGATTCGGTAAATTTACCATTCGGTAAAAATACCGAAAATTTATTTTGTGATGTAGGTAGCACTTCTAAAAGTGCTACAGGGCCTTTAGAATTCGGTATTTACCATGCAATACAATTGCATGGTAAATTACGAATTCCTGTGTACATGCACATCTGTGCATGTACACCTGTGCCATGTGGCACACAGACATGCCCTAAGGGCATGTCTGTGTGCCACATGGCGCAAAAGCCAGTTACAGGGGTGCAACAGGGTGTCAAAGTGACACCCTGTCCCCCTTAGCAATTCGGTATTTTTACTGATTCGGTAAATACTGAATCGGTATTTGCTATTGAATCCTATGGGCTTCAAGGCCCATAGGATTCAATAGCAAATACCGATTCGGTATTTACCGAATCGGTAAATACCGAATCTTACCGATTCGGTAAAAAATACCGAATTTTTACCTACATCTCATTTACAGATTCATAAATACCGAATCGGTAAAATTCGGTATTTATGAATCGGTAAATGAGATTTACCTACATCTGGCCCTTAATCCAAAAACAGTCCTTAGAAGTCAATAGCGCTAAAACGTTGCTTGAGGTCACCCTAGACCGAGGTAAATCCAAAGCTCAGGCTGACTGCAATGGAGGGCGGGCCAGCTATAAGACTCACGCCGGGCCCACTGAAAAAGTACACTGTATGGAGCAAGCATCGGAGTGCCAAGGCTTCACTGCGTCACTTCGAATCAAAAGAGTCATGTCGATGTGTAGGAGTCAAGTCTCGCAGTCGGTGTCAAAGGATCAGTGATGCGTCAACATCAAGCCCGCAGTCAGCATCGACAGATCGTCATTGCGTCATTTTTTAACCTCGAGGATGGGACTAGCGTCATCATCGAATCGGCACTGCATCAGCTGCAGAAGACAGCTGCAGGACCCACTTCTGAGGCCTGGGATTGGAGAGGGCACCTCAGGCAAGGATATAACTCACAGATGACAGAGTCCTTTAGCACCAGCAGAATTGCAAGATGTCTTTTATAACCCTGGGACTTCAGAGAACAGGAGGAAAACCAACAAACCCTTAAATAAACTTGGGTTCAAGGATGTAGAGAGCAGGTCCTGGCCCTCTCACTCCCAGGCATGAAGCAGCAGACCAACACAGCAGAGTAAGTAGGAAACTGGGCAGTTTCTTCTACAGCACAGCAATCAGCCCGCCAACACAGCAATACAGGTAGCAAAGATTCTGTCCCTCCTACTGCACAGCAGCTCTTCTCCCAGTCAGAAAGTCCTTCGTTCCAGCAAAATTCTGATTTGGTGGTGTCAGGTGTCTAGTACTTATACCCAGATGTGCCTTCGAAGTGAGGGAGACACCAAAGAGAGTTTTGAAGATCTCAAAGTCCCTGCCATTCCTGCACTGGCTCCAGGCACACTACGGGGAGTATGCACCTCTTTTTATGGGGACAGGGACAGGCCTATTCAGGTGCAAGTGTCAGCTCCTCTCTCCCACTCTACCTTAGGAAGGACCATCAGCCTGGAACGTCTGTGGTAAAAGCAGGAGGGAAATTATCTGCTGGCTGTCAGGATGCGCAGGCAAGGCTGCAAACCTTATAAACTCATTTTGAAGTTCGATGAGATAAAATAATTAAATATTAGTGGGCACGTGCAGGAATAGATTTAAAAAAGGAAATAAACTAAATGAAGATTGATATTTAAACACATAGTTAGTCTTCGGGATGTGCACCCTTTAATAGAAATATGAAAATCAAAGAATATTCTTAGAGAAGAATGTACAGAAAGGCGAGTGCACCTCAACAAACTCATCAAAGGAGATGGATTTTTTTTTTTTAAAAACACCCTTTCCATTTTCAGTCCAGTAATTCACAGTACAAACTAGAAACTACAGAATACTTTGAAGGCACAAGCAGCAAGCAAAGAAGAGTCCAAGGTATCAGTATGTTAGAGCATGTAGGAAGTTGTACTTCTGGCATCATTCCTTTTATTCAATTGAATATAGTTTTAAAGAAACATACCAACAGACACAGAAAAAGTACTTCTCGTTTCTCGTATCCACAAGAGATAGTGAATATTCAATGGCACTTTCCAACCTTTTCTTTTGCAGATAGACATGCAGGAGCTTACTGTTTATGTGGGATAATATTTGACAAAAGAACCAGAGAAGTAAGCTTCTTTTAGATTTTAAAGAACAGACTATGACTGTAAGGCAACCTTTATGTCCTCTGCTTTCTCTTTTTGAGATATGTATAAAGTATTCAGTTATTAAAATTTAGAATCAGACCATTCAAAATCTTCAAAAAGTCAAAAAATTGCCATTTGAGTTATTGTTACCCAAATTGTTTCAACAGCTCTAAATGCTTGAAGTATGCTAAGGAAATCAACAACTCGACCATTTCTAGGATTTAGCATCAAGCCAAACATGTTTAATGAAAGCATACAAAGTTGGATATGTACGTAGACATGGATCATCACAGTCACAACTGTGTGGCCCAACACAATGTACATAGGTACTTTAGTAGGCCAGTATGAAGCTAAATGAGATGGAAAGAAAGTAGAAACAAGTTAGAATATAAAAATGATAGTCATATTTGGTTTGCTCAACCAACCATATTTTGTTTGCGTTCACTGTGTAAGGTATCAATCTTGGTATTCTGCTTCTGAGCACTTAAAACGAAGCAGATGTGGTCCATAAGACCAAACTAATGTTAAATCTTTTTGACATGCAACTTTCAAAGGCTAGATTTAAGGGTCAATCCTTAGCATTCTTTAAGGGAAGGATTAAGATTTAGAAATCAATATCTATTTTCTTTACAGAACATAAGCTAAGGGAAGTTGCTCCCTAAAACAAATACTAGAAAATGGCACAACACCTTAACAAATACTTTTGGGTATTAACAATGATTAAAATATCGTTTTACTCTTGATTACTTGTGTTCAGTTGTATTTAGTACCATTACGTTTGAAACAAGTTTTCTATGATGTGTAGCGATGTGTATTTCTAGTGGATATTATTTAGTCTACACTTCTGTGTCAAACCCCATCTAGAACAAGATGGAAATCATCTCTGTCACTCACTTTGTACTTCTTCTCCCCCTGAACTCATCTTCTTCCCACAAGCTGCGGAGCACACAGCACACAGACAAGGTGAAATGTATAGGGAAATCTCCACTGTTGTTCTTGTTCTGTTCCTTAGTTCCTTAGTTCCAATGTAACTTGCAACATGATGCCATGCCTTCCATTTCTTCTCTGAGACCTATTTATGTGATACTGTAAATGTCAGTCAGTCAGTCAAAGTATGCTTTATTCGAGCTTTCACTCATAAAAGCAGGAACATTCTAAAATTTAAAAGTTCAATTAAATTTACAATCAATTATATTGAGAACTTAAGCATACTATTTACAATTTATGACTCGAAGTTCAAATTTTGAAAGTTTCATACAGTGCAAAATTAGCAATTATTTAAAAATAATACAAAAGTTAAAAAACACCTAGATAAAAACATAGATATAACACGCAGACAGATTATCCAGACAGAGAATAGTCAAGTAACTAGCAGTCTCTGCCTAATCGACCATGCCCATCCAAGATACTTGGCAGTGGCTATTGATATCCATGTCGCAGTGCTGGTGCATATAATACGCAAGGCAACTGTACTACTGCTAGTCCCCAAACTCTTGCACATCGGTCTTAACCATGCGCGTCTTGGGTCAGAATAGGCTGTACAAGAAAATAAGAAATGGCCAGTTGTTTCTTTGGCGGAACCACAAGCAGGGCAACTATCTCTCAGCCCACCTTCCCATTTAGCTGTCAAAAATCTAAGGGGGAGTGCACCTGCTCTCAGTTGGAAGAAAAGTTTTCTATCGCCAGGTCTAGTTATAATATCCCAGTAGGATTCCAAAGAAGGATGCAACTTAGGCTCTAGGAATCCTTCGGCCATAGATCCTGTACTAGAGCTACTCCAGCCCCGGGAAGCTACCTTTTCCCAATAACTTTCTTTTAGAGCACTTTTAGTAGGGAATGTTGCTCCAGCTGGGTCTAACCAAAGCAAACTCATTCCAAGCTCAATCAGAGTTGCTTTCAGCGATTTGAGCCACCCGATTTTATGGAATATATCCGCTTTGAGTATGTCTAAAAACCCCTCAGCATAATGGGAAAGCTCAGGCGTGGTCCAAAGCCTTCTCCAGTACAGAATCGGTCAAAGCCTGGCCAAAACTGTAACCGCTTTTCTGCCCAGATTGTACCTAAGGGGCAGCAAGGGAGTACTTTTAGGGACACCAGTTATTGCCCGGAAGAACTTATTTTCCGAAGTTTGTAGTGCAGCCACCTTCTCGAAACCCCATAGCTCAGCACCGTAAAGTGCAGAGCCAAGAGCCTTTGCTCTATATACCTGAAGGGCTGGCTTTACAGGTTTAATCAGGGATTTTCTATGCTCTGAGCTAATAGCACCTGATAGTTGCCTGTGCCTCAATGTAGCGATATCTATGTTCTGGCACCATCTATTCTTATTTGAAATGTGAATACCCAGATACGTGAAAGTGTTCACCACCTCTAGAGGACGACCATTCATGATAATTTTAGATTTAAAACTGCGGTGGGGATTAAAAATCATAAGTTTTGTTTTGGTCACCTCTAGGCCATGCTCCCCACAGAATAGGTCAAAGATAGACAGTGCACGCTGTAAACCACTTGGGGTCTTTGATAGGATGAGCGTGTCATCTGCGAACATTAAAATAGGCATTTTTATGCCAGCTAATGAGGGAGCGTCCACCTTCGCAGATAACATGGGGGATACGACACCGTTAATGTACAGTGTGAAGAGAGTGAGAGCCATTGAACAACCTTGCCGGACGCCCTGCTCAACCGGGAAATCCGCTGTCACCATGCCCTGCCCCCCCACTGGATTTTAGCAAAGGTTACTTCATGGAGCCGCATTATCAGTGTCAATAGTTCATCTGGTACACCCAGGTTCTTGAGAACAGACCACAACTTCGACCGTGGTACTAGATCGAAGGCAGCCCGTAAGTCGACAAAAGCCGCATATAGGCTACCCCCGCCCAGCACCACGGTCCTCCATTGCAGCAGGTTAAAGCGGAATACTTGATCCACCGTACTTGTGTACCTACGGAACCCCGCTTGAAACGGTGACAAAGCGTTATTATCCCCAGCCCAGTCAAGGAGCCTGTTCACAATCACACGCCCTACTATCTTTTTGATGGTATCAATAAGGCTTATCGGCCTGCAGTTGCCGGGCTGGGATCGGTCACCTTTTTTAAACACTGGTATAATTACTGCTCCCTTCCAGGATGTCGGTACCTCTGCACCCTTAGCAATAGTTTTAATAAGAAGGTAAATGTACTTGCACCAACGTTCCTTGCCGTTAATAAAGACGTCAGCAGGAACACCGTCTAGGCCGGGGGCGCGCCCACTGTTCACAGAGTTCAAGGCCACCAAGATTTCTTTGAGACTGAAGGAGTTATCTTTGAAGTGGAATGGACTTATGTACGCTGCGGTGGTGACCTGTTTTGCCTCGGCATTCTGTGTTCTAAAGGATTTTACCCACTCTTCTTCCGGTACATTGTTATTTGGGGTTCAGGTATCCCCTCACCACCCCACTTAACAATGCTCCAAAACAGTCTAGAGTCTTTCCTATCACTAGCTCTTTTTAATTCGGACCAGTGGTACTCGTCCCAGGCTTTCTTTGCCTTCACTATACTAGCTTTATATTCCTTTCTAGCAGATTGGATAGCCATGGCCTCCCTCCCCTTTATAGCAATACCTAGGGCAATTTGTGCGTCCCTGCAGTGGGCATTGTACCATTTTGCATGCTTAGGGACTCTCGCTCCATTGCCCTTTACAGGCTTCAAGAAGTGGTTTTTGATGGCGCAAAAGAGAGTATCATGAATTTCAACCACGCTACTCAACCCAGAACTAGAAGAATTAATGTGTTCCATGCTAGTATCACTTTATCGGCTTCAGTGTTGATGTTAGCAATGGCCTGCTGGTTGGTCGCTACATTTACCTATCTTAGCCTACACATGTCATTTGCGGGGACAGTTACTGTAAATGTATCTTGCCCTGTTTGAACATTCCAGATGATATTACCATAGAGGGAGCTGAATAATGATTCATGTAGTGGCTTAGTGCTTAGGTGTTAAGGTAATGTGATGTTTATTTTACTTGTGCTCTCATTTGCTGAAGAAGTTATACATTTGCTCAAACCAATATGAATCTGCAAATGTTTTCTATGCAAGAATTGAGTATACAAAGCCTCAATTTTGGGAGTTAACCAGAAGACTTTCCTATTCTAGTAGGGATGATGTCTGATTCTGATTTGGCTGCCAATTGAGCCTAAGACTTTTTTCTGATTTTTACATATTATGTAGACCTCTGCATTTGAGAGACTTCATGGAATTAACTCTATATCACTTATTTATGAATTTTGTAATAAAACCCTTTAACTTTTCATAGATCAAGAATCAGTTACTGATTGGGCCCAATTACTTTCAATGTATTCATGTATTGCATTTGTATTCACTTTTTTTTTTTTTTTATTCAAAATTCGCACAAATGTTATTCTTATCTTTTGGTTCATACTTTCACTTGGGACACACTACACAACTGTAAATAATCTTTGTTATTCGTAAAAAACAGTTTAACTGCAAAAACTTAATTTAAATATAATCATTGAAGAACTAAATCAGTGTGTCTGAGTCTCTTTCTATCTGGCATCGCACCTCAATCCCTGCATATATATGCACATTTTCGCTATTTCTTCCAATTATTATTAAGTATCTTTCCCACAGGAGCCACTGTTTTCCTTAAAATACTTAATCACCCTGGTTCCGTTGTGAGTAGGGTTCCCTTGTTTTTACTTTACGACTTTTGTGTGTTGAGTCAAGTGAAGCTCCTGTAGGAACCCAATGTCCATTTTATGCATGACAAGTTGTGTTGCCATTCCTAGCTTTGTGCACATTGTTCAAGCCATGAATGTTCCAGGAGATACATTTGAATCTGGACATTAGACAATTGTTTGGTGTTACCGTTAACAACACGCCATACTGGAGGGGACGGAAAGGGATGAGCAAGGGAAGACGTGGGAAGAGACATATTCGGTCCTCCAGAAACATGAAACCCTAAAAATCATCCCACCCACTCCAGTCCCCCAATTAGGCTGACCGTATTTCCTGGTGAACCTTACCCCCGAACAAAAAAAAACCATAACAATACCATGACAGGGAATCATCCCTCAGGGGTAGAGATCGGAGCACAACCCAACCTCCCGCAGTTGTCAAACAGCAGGGCTGCATGCAACTTATATCACAGTCTCATTCAATCAGTATAGACACCGAGTTAACATTTTACATCACAGTAATATGCACAGAAGGATACAGGTGAAGAGCCTAGATGCAGTCCTACAAACAGATTGCCTTAAAGCAGAGTTCAACCAATCGGACCCTCTAGTTAGTATGTGCAGCTCGCCGTCTTGCTAGTCATTGTCGCTGGTCCGGCCTCCCTCCTCCAGGGTGGCACTGCATCGATCAGGTTTTAGCGCAAGTCGTAGATCTTTCACATGTCATGCAGCCTTTTTGGGGTCAGTGAAGAAGGGTGTCTTTCCTATGTGAAATATTCAGAGCTTGACGGGTTAGAGGAGCTAGTACTTGACCTCGAGTTGTTGTAGGGATCGCTTGATCATGATGAAGTCTCTGCAGGCTGACTGGACTGCCATAGGGTAGTTGGGATAGAAGGAGATCGAGTTCCCCCGGTACGGCACGCTTTGCATTTCCCTGGTAAGTCGAAGCACCACGTCCCTGTACCAATAATTGAGTGGGCACACGATGATGGGTCTGGCGGCCGCTCCTGAGACTGGCACGGGCCAAGGGAATGGTGAGTGTGCTCTACAATACATACAGAGGATAGGGACGCACCAAACAGAGCACTTAGCATCTCCTCTACATAATCCTCCACTCGCGCTATGGCTGTAGATTCGGGCACCGCCACGATTTTAGATTATTGCAGCGCGATCCTGCCTCCAAATCAACATTCTATTGTCCGATCCCCTCCAGCACCCTTTCCTTCTTGAGGAGCTTTTCACACGTATCAGCACCTTCATCCTTTGGCGTGGAGGTGCGCTGCTCCACTTGACTCAGCCGCTCATCATGATTTACGACTTTTTCTTTAAGCCGGTCAAAGTGTTCCTAAACAAAATAAATTTTGCAGCCTATTGCGGTAAGAGACTGCTTTAGGTCTCTGAACATTTCCCATATGTCATCCTCAGCAAGGGGAGCCTCACACATTTTGGGCACTTGGTGGGGGTCATCCGAGGCGAGTAGGCCACGTGGGGTCCTGCACGGCTTGAAATCGAGCTATGGCTGCTTAGCATCTGACTTCCCCATGCTGATATTCTCGCCATAGCAGGAAGACTCCATTCTATTTCAGTGTCCAAGTTCTATAGGGCCTACTTTATCCCACATAGTGCTTGTCTTGTGTTGACCCAGATCTTTATTGCCTCACCACCCAAGGGGGCCAAGCTGTATTATCTCCAGGCCCCCGGTGGGCACAGGACTAAGGCACCTGTGTTAGTTCTAGCTGCCCCTGTCCCAGGTATCCAATGGGGCTCCTGCCTCCTAATGTCTGATTTTTTTTAAAGGAGAAATTGTGATGGCACACGCTCTCCTGGGGGCCCCCCTAGGCCCGCACCGCTGTCCAGCTGCGGACGGTGATTGTGCTACTCACCCAGACTCAAGATTCAGGTGCCGCAGATAGGGCACCCACCGTCCTGTGCCATTGTCAAGGGGTTACTGCTGCCAGTGCACTTTGTTTCATTTTTGCCCCTTTCCCCTCTTAATTGTGGTGTTTTCCTTCTCTGTCCTTTTTTATGTTTCTTTTAGGGGTGTATATTTCAAATTAGTTGTCTCCCTAGGGACACACTTGAACCAGGTGTGCGGCCCTCTTGCGCTGAATTTGGGCCGTGGGCCAGCCTGCCTCCTCCCACAGGTCCGGACTCAGGCCCAGGGCAGTGTCAGAAGGCCGTGCCCGTGCCGGTAGCAACGCGGTCGCGTTGCATGGCCAGAGCAAGTGAGAAGTGCTTCACCGGGGAGGGAGGAAGGCCAAGGTCAAGAAGGATGAGAGAGCCCCACCTCCCCACACCTCTTTTGGCTGATGCGGAAGTCCTCCAGGGCCCAGCGCCTCGGTACTTGCAGCCCCTCAGGCCTGACTCGCAGGGGCCAGAAGACACAGTCGCACCACTGTACTCCCTCGCTGGGGGGGGGGGGCCTTCACCCGCCAAACGTTTAAATATTGCAGAGGGGGGGCTCCACAACACTGCTCTGCAATCCGGCTCAAGTCGCTCTCCAGTGCAGTGTCCCCTCTCTCAATGATATATAACGGATTGTGTACCCTGCTTTCGGAGCCCATCTACGGAGCGGCCATCATAGATTCGGCTCTCTAGCACCCCCCGCATTTGTATTAACTTTAAAGTTTTGGGAAGTGCATTAACATTGGTACAAATGGCCTCATGAAATTGAAGTTGAAGACTGTCTCTGAGCCAGTAAATGTGGGAAGGTAAATGTTAGGGTGTCTCAACTTCACTCCCATAGTATAGGCACTTATTGCAGAACCAGTTTCTATACACAAGGCTGCAGTCTGGAAAAATATGGGACAGAGTTTCAGAGTAATAATTAACAGAGCTAAGGTTCCTAATTTAGCAACTTGTAAACCCAAAGCCTTGAATCTAAGCAAAAATGGTGACGTGAATGTCAGTCTACAGGTAGAAGTACTAAAGCTAATGATGATCCTCAAGAAATGAACCCGGTAACTCAAAGGTGCAGGCTGGAAGAGGTGTCACGTAAGAAAGTAATAAACTACATATACATGCTTGATTGTGGAATTCCTCAAACAAAGAGGGGGCAAGGAATGGGCATACCATGATGGTTTGGTTTGAGTCATGCATTGTTTCGTGATTGATAAACTCACCTCTTAAAGCAATACACATATCGTGGCACTAGACAAGTGCACCCTCAGCTGCACTCAACAGAGTATTGCTATAGGATACATAATACCAATGTCTTTCTATATACTTCATTCAGCCTCTCTGTTATGCCCTATCTCTCTTCTTCTCTCTCTTACTCTCTTTCTCGCTATCTTTCCCGCTGCATGAAGATTGATTTTATGTCACCAGCACAGCACCACCATGTCTGCACCTGCCTTTTTTGCCTGGATAACAAAATTCTTCAAAGATCTGTAGTTATTCATATGAGATGTTTGGCTTCGTAGTAAAACAGCCACCCTGTAGACTCCTACTTACTTGCTTCACACATTTTCAACAAAAGTTAATTTTCTGCACTGTTTGTGCACGTGAAAGCAGTTTCACCCCAGTGATTTCAAGTGCTCTAATGTTTTGGAGGGCAACTCAGAGATGAAAATTGCGGTTGCAATCATCATGCAATGGTTTGTCTTGGAAGGTCTAATTAGATTTAGCTCACACTTTTACGAACACGTTAGCATATTTTCATGCTGCTCCTCTTTATTTTGAATATAGGTGTAGCCAATTGGCCCCACCCAGAGTTTACACGACCCTATTGTCCTTCCCTCCTTGCTAAACAGGTAAAGGGAGCACTTTCAAACTTGGCATCAATACCAACAGTAATATACAGCACTTCCAATTGTAAGTCATTTGCTGTTAACAAGTTACACACAAAATGGCTCTTTGAAAAAAACATGATATACGTGTTTGCTGTGATATAATTGCACATGACTTCCGTCAAGAATGCAAACAGACCAATAAACCCCATTGTTGTACTGATGTGACATTGAGTTAGGTAACAATAAGCATCTATTTTTCAGCGTCAGGACACCTTCGGGTAATCGTGCGCTTTACAAATACACCTGTAATGTTATGCTATGTCATGTTGGTATACAGACATATTATTGAGTGAAAAATATAGAATTTCACAAATATCGAAGTAAAAATATAGAATGGACTAAATATCGAATGGACAGAATATAGTGGTGAAAAATATAATTTTCAAGGTAAGTAATGTTATATCGATTTTTAAAACATAGAAACATAAATTATCAAGGTATATAATATAGTTATTAAGAAATATCGAATTTTTAATAATATCGAATTTTTAAAGTGTTTTTTTATGTTATGTTATTCAATTTTTGCGAAATTTAATTCTGCAGTGGGTTGTGGGTTTATAGGGGAATAGGGTGGGAAGTAATTTAATTGTAATTAATCAAATATGTTAATTTATCACTTGGTATTCATTTTCAATTAATTGCTAATTAATTTTGAATTGGTAATTAATTCTTATTATTGGATTAATTGATAATTATGTTAATTAAATTAATTTATTTTCCGTAGAGGGTTGTGGGTTCATAGGGGAATAGGGTAGGAAGTAATTTAAATGTAATTAATTAAATGTGTTAATGTATTTATTGGTATTTATTTTGAATTAATTGTTAATTAATTATTCAATTGTAATTAATTAATTGTTAATTGGTAATTAATTTTTAAATGGTAATTAATTTATTTTAAATTGATTAGTTGATAATTATGTTAATTTTATTAATTTATTTTTGGTAGTTGATTGTGTGTTTATTTGGGAATAGGGTCGGAGGTAATTTAATTGTAATTAAATAAATCATTTTTATTTATTTGTTGATATTGATTTATTGTTAATTAATTGTTAATCGGTAATTAATTTATAATAATATGAAATACATTATAATAACTAATATTTATTTGTATTTTTAATTGATTCATTATTACATCATTTTAAATTTGTAATTTATTTTAATTAATTTTTTATTGGTATTGATATTTAATTTATCTGTATTAATATATTAAATCTTTACTTTCACTACTGTTAAACTCACTAGAGTGGGAATAGTAATTTTTACCCCTACACTATCCAACGTTTCTCCTACTGTTGCACTCTCTGGAGTGGGAATAGTAATTTTTACCCCTACGCTATCCAACGCCTTGCCTACTATTGCACTCTCTGGAGTGGCAATACTAATTTTTACCCCTACGCTATCCAATGCTTTCCCTACTGTTGCACTCTCTGGAGTGGGGATAGTAATTTTTACTTTTCTATCCAAAGCTTTCCCTACTGTTGCACTCTCTGGAGTGGGAATAGTAATTTTTACCTCTACGCTATCCAACGCTTCTCCTACTGTTGCACTCTCTGAAGTGGGAATAGTAATGTTTACCCCTACGCTATCCAACGCTTTCTCTACTGTTTCACTCTCTGGAGTGGGGATAGTAGTTTTTACCGTTACGCTATCCAAGCTTTCCCTACTGTTGCACTCTCTGGAGTGGGAATAGTAATTTTTACCCCTACGCTATCCAACGCTATCCCTACTGTTGCACCCTCTGGAGTGGGAATAGTAATTTTTACCCCTACGCTATCCAACGCTTTCCCTACTGTTGCACTCTCTGGAGTGGGAATAGTAATTTTTACCCCTACACTATCCAACGCTTTCTCTACTGGTGCACTCACTGGAGTGGGAATAGTAATTTTTGCCCCTACGCTATCCAACGCTTTCCCTACTGTTGCACTCACTGGGGTGGGAATAGTAATTTTTACCCCTACGCTATCCAAAAGTAAAAATATTGTATACTATTATTTAATATTATGTTAATATATATATATATATATATATATATATATATATATATATATATATATATATATATATATATATATGTGTGTGTGTGTGTGTTAAAAAATGCAATTGTATGTTGTTTTAAATTAAATTAATTATTTAGTCATTATAAAATTATTTGAGTATTTTCAAGTATGTTTATTTAATTATAGTTAATATTTAATTAATTTTAAATTCCTTTTAAGACATTTTAAAAAATTCGATATTTTTTTAAACTATATTTTTGATTCGATATTTTTGTACTTACCTGTTTGTAGATAGGAATTCGATATTTTTGTATTCGATATTTTAACTTCGATATTTGTGTAAGTCTATATTAGTGTAATCGATATTATCTCAGTGATCTGTTATGTTATGTAATGACAGGAGCACGGTTCTTTACACTGTGTATTAAGAAGGAATTCTACATTTTTTGGTTTCTGAGACACCTTGTAGAAAGCACATGTAGGACAGAGACTTTTTCGTCAGGACATGGACATTTCAAATCAATTACAGTCTGTCTTTGGCCCTGGGACTCTAATTGAGAACCACATGAATCATGAACCAGATCACTTTGATCGACTAGAGCAATACACTGTTAAATCAAGATGTTGAAAATGAATTACTGTAAAGGACATAAAAAAATACGGACATGGTCCATATGATTATCAAAAGGTAAGTAATTGTACAGTACAGAAGTGTTTGCAAAATGATATTTACAAACATCTCAAATAGCATGATTTACGGTTAAACTGAAAGGAGCTTTTATATTACGTATTGACCATGTTCTACTTGTTATTACCATATATTGTAAAAATATGTCTGGTTAGGTCACCTATTTACATCTCCTTCAACTTGCACTGCAGTATCTAAAAAAGTCATGAAAACATTCCTTTTTAACCAAAGGGCTTTGGTGCGATTGAAACTGAACTGTTCAAAGGCGTCTGTAAAATGATATCTAGAGAGCCCAATGGAACAGGAAGGCGCCCCAGGTTATTTATATCATGTGACTAATCACGTCATCGAGTCATCCCAGTAAGTTTCCTTATCTCTTGCATGTTTTCCTATCCAGCTGGCAGTTATTCTATTGTCGACCTTCAGCCCTGCCCGTGCGATGGCTCCTACTCCCAATCAAATTTGCATATGTTGTTTTTCTGCAAATTTTATAAGACTCACCGTATTCGATGTATCTGGCCGCTTATGCGCAAACATCATTTTATCCAATGTCGCCCAGCTCTGTATTGTTTTGCAGCCTTTACCTGATGAGTTCATACGCTTTTCTGTGGCCTCATTTTTACTTCTTTTGTGGAAGACTAGGCGGCTGGGTAATTTTTAATTAAGCATTTGAATCTTGCTTTTAAAATCAATGGTTTTTATTACATTATTGTTACCATTTGTATTATGAAAGCTGTATTTGAATGTGTATTTTAATGTGTACCTCGTTCCTTTATGATCTTAATAATTTAAGTATTGAATAAAGTGATTTGATTGACTGACTTAATGTCTGATATCGCTAAAAGTATAATTCTGTCCGTTCTTTCTTGGGGAGTCATACATTCGCGAATTATTCAACATAAATGAAGTAGGTCTCTGTTCAAATTAAGGCCCAAAAGGTAGTTAGAAGTCGTGCAATGTAGGGTAGCAAGTAAAGATGCGGTGCTGTATTGCGTGATCAAGAGTAAACAGATCAGTGCCATATCAGCTAAGATGCCAAACTAATACATTGGGTTAAAATCTAAACAAAGATAATGCAGAATAAGGTATGTATGGCTCTAAGCTATTCTTTACTGCATAGTCATTACACTTTATGATGCCTTCCATTCATTATTATTTCTTCGTTTAATTAAATTATTGCTTTAGTGTGGCCCTAACCACGAGGGCAGCAGAGCACATTCAGTTAATAGGATAACATAGAACTTAAGGACAAGAGATCAGAGGGAAAGAACATTGTGGAGTAAGAAATCTGCAAATTAGAGTTTAAAGAAGTGCATTTCTTTGGTCTTGGTGAAAAACCGGGAGAGCATGCCTTCCTCTGATGTAGTCAGGGGTGGGGCTCCATGGTCTTGGAACAAGGCGTGAAAAGTGCTCTTTTGATGTTTACCCATTTTTGGAGGTAGGAATTTAGAGAATTACAGCCTGATTCATGATCGGGCCGTTTTGCGAGGCTCAAATAGCGAATCATAAGGAATCGCTATTTGAGACTCGCAAAACGGTAATCATGTAGGAATCGCAATATTAATTGCGATTCCCACTGATTCCTTATTTGCGATTAGCTAATTGCTAATCGCAAATAAGGAATAACTCCCCATGCATTCCTATGGGCCAAAAGGCCCATAGGAATGCATGGGGAGTATTCCTTATTTGCGATTAGCAATTTGCTACTCGCAAATAAGATAGCGATTTAAAGGGTGCCAGGGGTGTCCAAAGGACACCCTGTAGCACCCCTTAAATGCAAATTGAAACAGGTGTTGCGCACACACATGTCCAAAGGACATGTGTGTGTGCAACATGCAACTTAGAAAAATGCTTTTGAAAGCATTTTTCTAAGTTTTTGCTATTTACCGAGAGGTCTGACCTCTCGGTAAATAGCGGCCCAAAATTGCATTTTCGCAATTTTCAAATGCTTCATGAATTGCATTTAAGGAATCTCAAATAGAGATTTCTTAAATGTAATTCCTCGCAATTTAGCGATTTAGCAATTACCGATTTTTGCATTTGGGATGCTGAATCCCAAATGCAAAAATCACACTCGCAAAGGGCCGGATTCTCAGAATCCGGCCCTTTGCGAGCCGATTTAGCCTTCATGAATAAGGCTGTTAGTCCGTTTGTGTTTCTTTATTTTGTTTTCCGCCTCCGAGTTGGAGTTTGCTCCTCAAGTAGGACTGTAGAACATTGTGAATGGTTTTCTTGAGTTATGCATGAAATCTTGAAATCAATCCTGTCATCTAGCGAGAAAACAGTGAAGTTGTAATATGGTGAGAATGTTGTTATCAGGCTTTTGGCTTATGTATCCATCCGGGGCTGCTCATAGGGCATAGCTATGACCTTAGAAAGGTGGTTCGAGGGAGGAGTTAGCCTACAATATGTCAGGTGTTTTAAGATTTTCAAAGGACACCCACATGATAGTGACTAGTTTAGGAATAACAGAGCTTAGTGACCATTTTGGTTTTTCCAGCAGCTCACTCTGTAGTAGATCTATTTTCTATTTAAAGTAATTCCCAATATTGTTGGCAATGGCTTTGGAACTGTGGATTGCAGTTGAAGAAACATGGTTTGCTGATTGTTTTGTAGTGGTGATGTAAGTTTTAGAACAGCTTATGTCTTTGATCGTGCAGATTGTTTATGTTGTGGGTAAAGGAGTCTCCAAGATTGGTGACTATGATTTGAGAACTATGGAGTTTTGATGAAGATATAGTGTGTGCACAGTGTTTTACAGTGTTGAGTTTTTTAAGTACAGATTGTGGAATTGATGATTTATGCCATGATATAATGAATTGTTGTTGTTACTACGATGTTCTGTGACCTCTCTTTAAGAGCTTTAAGAGATTCTGGTCTAGTTTCCTAATTTTCTAGTTTACTGGTGCGCCATGTGCTGATACTTACATTTCTGTAATGCCAAATTGCAGGTGGTTTCTGTCTGATGGATTTTAGTGTCAATGGAGTAAGCGTGTTTATAGGGGCTTTGGTTGATTCATTGTTTTAGTGTTTGAGGGAGACAGGAGCTCTCAGAACATTAGTAGAGGAGGCAATGTATCTGAGATCTTTCGAGAATTTCTGGAGGGGTACAACTTTTAATGTTCTTTTCTATATTTTAAGGCTTTCAAATGTCTTGAATTAACATTTATCATTAGTGTTTTGCGAAAGACAGTCAAGATCTCGAACCAATCCAGAGGGAATGGGTTACTAAAAGTTAGAAGCAAAGAAAAAGTCTGCCTTCTGCCTATTAATGTCTTAGGTATGGTTTAACACAACTTTAACTTTCTCTCAGGAGTGACTATTGTTACCTCCAGATCTATTGTACCTTGAAGAAATATTTATATCGCCATGGTCTTTAGAGGTGGAGTAAGGTATAAAAAAATCTATAGATACTTACATTTAATAATCTCTCTATGATTTTAGTGGCCCACAATGTTCTGTAGTCTATATTCAGGATCCACACCCTCAAGAACATAGACCATCAATACATAGAAGATGGCCAATATGTCAGCCCTATTCAGGCATGGGTTTCCCTAAGGGTCTTTCGCTAGTTGATGAACTTGAATTCATCAGATCTTTAGTGACTAGTTTACTGTACCTGTCCACCAAGACAAATTAGGTTTTTCCTCTTTTGGGACATACAGCCAATGTATTGGTGGATCTGTTGTTTTAGTTTCATTTGCCCCGAAATGCATTGGGTTTTTATTTGGATTGTGTTAGTCATTTAGTTTGATTTATGTATATATTAATACAATGAGATATTGAATTGTTTATTGAACACGCAACAATGATTGATAATCAAATGAACTTGTGATGCTTTACCTTTAAAGATGTGATAAAACGAAACTTGAATGTGTCATTGGAGAATTTGAATTTTTGTTTGTGCGTGCTAGAGTCCTGGTTACTTTCTGTACCAGGCCACATACTTTGTTATTATACAGTGGGCAGGCAATAGTCTAGCGCATCACACATACCGTATAAACATTTAAAACACTGAGCAAGTGAGTGCAGCACCCGTACACATCCATTGTTTTATTTGGGATAGACACATTTTGGTAATGCCTGATAAGACTGCATTTCAGTAATCTACTATGAATTATATCATCGCTTCAATGCATTTTTTTAGGTCTTGTTCTTGCAGGAAAGGCTCGATTCCTCATATTAGATTGTAACTGGTAACTTGCATTTCTTGTCATGATATTGATATGCTTATGAAGATTCAGTCTATTTTCCAGAATGTTTGTTGAGTCCACAAATTTTTGCACAGGTGTAGATGAGGACTGTGAAACTCTGTCTCTTTCAGGTAGAACTTGCAATAATACATCATCATGCAGGACTGTCCATTTTTTGAGTAGAGTCTAAACAAGACACATCTGCCGGAGGTGCAACTTTCAAGTGCAGGGGGCCATCTTCAGCATATGGATGAGATGTAGCATTGGAAGATTCTTTTATGAGATCACCCAGAGGTTCAATGCAAATATTAAATATTGCAGGGGCTAAAGCAGATAAGTGGGATTTCTCATGCAAGAAGTTGATACAGCATATGTGGGCCCATGACAGTTTTGGTTATCTCCTTTTCTGGATTACTAAAACACTTAGGGGCATAATCTCAAGCCCCAATCGGCACAGGAACATCCCTTTTTCTGACGTTCCCTTGGCAATAAGGTCAGTGCCTTATTCTCAAGGTAGCATTAACGCACTTAACGTGTCTTTAAGCCACGTTAAGTGACTTAATGCTGCCTTGAGAATAAGGCCCCTTTCATGCTAAATTTAGCGTGAATGGGGCGGGCAGTGGGTGTTGCTGTGGACGTTCCACCACAATACCCATTGTCATTGACGCTGCCACCTATTATCAAGGGCGGCCACTTCCTTGAGAATATCTCATTTGCTTTCTAACTTGGCCCTCCAATGGATCTTTATAAGAAACATTTAGGGGAAATAGAGTTACCATTACTTGTCGATCAACTCCAATACAATTAACTGTACAACCTATTGCTACACAATGAGGACCAGGAATTGGTAGCTAAATTCAATGGGGGTAGTTACAAATGAGTAATCCAGTTCAAAGAAATCACTCTTAAAACAATACTGTAGAGATACAAGATTGCAACTGGGAGGCCAAAGCTCCTGAAGAAATTTAGACGGGCAAGAATTAAACTAACAAGCAGCTACATTTCTGATATACAAAACAATAGCATACGAATTTGATGCTTGGAAAATAATCTCAATTGATGTTTTCTATAAATTAGCAATCTAAATCTTCCAAGCACAGTCCAAGGCATTGGAATACCAAGAGTTCAGAAATCAATAAGTTCATTAGAAAACAATAGGGATAAGGCACAAGAGTATGAGTAGCACCAGCAGTAGCACTGCAGCAACTCGGTCAAAAGACTTCAGTAGGTCAGAAATAAGTGTCAGTCTAAACCACACTTAGGGAAAAGCAATAGGACATAGGGGGATTTCTCAAAGAGTCCATTCAAGGGGCACTGGGGATTCAGGCAGAATTCCTAGGAAGGTTTTTCATTGGGTCTGCAGAAATGAGGTTGAGCAAAGAAGTCTGGCACGGAAATGGCTGCTATCTTTTTAGAAGACAGAGTTTTTTTCGGTTTTTGAGGAAGACTGAATTTCGAACCAGTGTCTCTTACCTGCAGAGTCCCTCAGGGATCTGCATTAAGCTCCACCCTGTTTAATGTCTACCTGAGTTCTCTGGCACATATTGTCACCCCATTTGGGGTGCAGATCGTCACCTATGCAGGTTAGTCGTTTCACTGGACAAAAATGACAACTCAGGAGGGGCCCTTACGTCCTGTCTAGAAAAAATGGCTAGTTGGATGGATACTTTCTATTTAAAGCTCAATGGAGCTAAAACTGAAATGATGTTTCTTGGCAAGGCGGCCCCTCTGAATATAGACTCCTGGTGGCCTAATAGTCTAGGACAATCCCACTCCTAAATAGTCCATAAAAAGTTTAGGAGTCATACTGGATGTCAATCTAGATTTTAAGGAACAGGTGCAGAAAGTGGCAGGCACCTGCTACGGCCGTCTGCGGATGATCAGGAAAATTCTCCCCATTCTACCTTTCTTGGCCAGAAGACTGTTAGTACAAGCATTAATCCTGTCGAGGCTGGACTATGTGAATACTATCTATCTTGGAGCTCCTTTGTCCACCACTAAAATATTACAGACTGTTCAAAACTGTGCAGCCCAGTTTCTTTTAAATGTTCCTAAATGCTTTTCAGCCAAACCTGCTTTAGCTTCATTACACTGGCTTCCAATCCAAGAAAGAATTCAATTTAAGGCTATGTGCATCACACCTAAATCACTGTCAGGAAAAGGATCTCTGTTGACTCAGGCTATGGTTTTTGCTTACCAGCCCAAAAGAGTCCTAAGATCAGAGTGTTTACACCTTTTAACAGTCCCAAAAGTTAAGCGAACAAGAAGTGGAGGACGTATGTTTTCATATAGTGCTGCCAAGCTGTGGAATCATGTTCCACTGCATATCCACTCCCAATCTAGTCACCATCATTTTCATAAACAGCTAAAAACTTTTCTCTTACCCTGATATGGTATGAATCTGGCTTAGTGTTTCCTTAGCGCTGGGATGCCCTCGGGTAACCAGGGTAACCAATAAGTGCTTCCTCATTCATTTATTAATTAATTCATTCATTCATTCAAGTCCATCATACAGTCTGGAAAGACAGTCTGAAGTCATCTGTCTCCTTCAACCAGAGCAAATGATAAATTAAAATCCATAGTGTCCATCTGCAACTCCAATTTAGTCGCACCATCAATAGAAGTCCATTGTATTTGTTTCAGTGTTGATTTCTATGAGGATTCAGATGTTACACACTGCAACAGTAGATAAAAGTCCCACACTGGAAATGGGAATGTCTTCTGGTTCACACATTCATATCAAACGTTGAATGGTCCTTTGTTAAAATTACACAATAGTAAGTATGACTGACAACTATGCTTGAAAGTACATATATGTAACATTAATGCATACATTGCATATCTTTTGATGTTTCACTTGTGCTTAGATACTACACATATAAGGATCAATGAGAGATACCAACGATGTCACTAACCATTACACAGGCAATATAGCACACGTTTAGGAATCATGAGAAATGTTTCAGCAATTTAGTGAAGAGAATGGTTTTAAAGTAAACTTATACATTACTAATGTTCATCTTTGCAATATGCAGCACATTATAATCCATTAATCTATTAGTTGCAATGAAGCTTGTACATTTTGTTATTGCACATCAACCACTTTATTAATCAACATCAAAGGATTATTTATAATTCATTTATATTAAATGCTTTGCTTATTTAGTGAAGATGATTCCTAACTTAAACATCAAATGTATTTCTTTCGACATTAGTAAACATTCCATATGAAAACGGTAAATTCCACAGTACAGACTCTCTACAACAGTCAAATGTAACGTGTGCATGAAGACACATAAGACTCATGTGCAAAGTGGATGTTCATTTTGTGTGTCACAAATCATTTGCTTTAAGTTTTAGTGACTCGTGAAGAGCCCAGATACTACTTCAGCGTGGGGGCACTCACCTTGGAGTTGCTGCTTTTCCTTGCCCTGCTGCCGCTTGTGTTGGTCCCCTCCCGCCGCCTCAGCCCACAACACCAGCATGGCGAGCGAGGAGAGGGAGACCACAAGCCCCAGGATTCCTAGCGGCTGAAGCCGCCTATGCCCTCACCATGCCGGAGGCGCATAAATCACAGCTGTACCCCCGCATCGCGGGATCGCGCGCAGGTCGCGCCGGGTTAAGCCCGGGCAAAGGGCGGGCCGTCTGTGGCCGTCCGGGGCCAGAGGGGGCCGGGCCGGGCCACCCCCGAAAATTTCCATATTTACACCGTAGGAAGATCGAACTGTTCCAGGGGATTGTCTACTTGAGAAAGGTAGAGTCTGAGGATTCCTTTGGTACATACCGGAAATTGGAGGAGATCAGTTTGGAAATTGATTCTTTTGCTGAGTATCTTTTGAAAATCTAAATGGAAAAATTTAGGAAGGACGTCAGACTGTTTTCCCAGGAGAGAGCCTATCCTTATTTAACTCCCCAATTTTATGCGAATTCGGACAATATGGACCGTAATCAGGGTCCCCAACGTGGTGGTAACAGAAGGGTCAATACCTTCTCCGACACCACAGATTCTGATGGGTAAAGTAATTCCAATTATAATCCCAATTATAACACAAACTATCAGCCATGCCAGGATTCGTTTGATAGACCTATCGGACAAGATCATTTTTTATCGAATCGCAGAGGCAATTCCAGACCAAGGAACCGGACTCCTCAAGTGAGGCAATTCCATCAGGGTCAGGGTCAGGCACGACCCCAGAGATACATTCAAACGAGGAACACTCAATACTGCAGAATGTAAATACAATTCCAGTATTTAACCTTTCGAAGGTTAACATATCGTATGAATCTATGACTCTTTTATCTCATGGCCTTTCGTTTGTTCCATCAAGGAATTTTGACAGTTTTGAGTTGACCAAAGATCTTCACTCTTTCTTTAGGAAAATCCACCTATGGAGGCGGAGAACATGTCGGGTCTAAAACCTCCCTCAAGTTTTACCCCGAGTCTGGATCTTCTTGGACCAGAGGTTGTGATTTTTGAGAAGGCGGTAATCAATAAAATGAAAAAAATTACTAATTAAGTGCCTCATTAGGATGGCGGTGAATTCGCATCCTCGGGCCGGCGGAAGCCACCGCCGGCCCGCAGGATGCGGATTCACCGCCGCGGCCACAGAAAACACCCACCGCCAGATTAGGATGGCGGTGGGATTGCGGTAGGACCATCGGTGGATGGAAGGTCCGTCCGCCGCTGATCCGCGGGTTTTGGAGGGCTATTTGGTGGTGGTGTCTGCAAGACACCGTCAGCCAAATTAGGAAGCATGTGTAAACATGCTTTTCCGCGGCGGTTCTTCCGCCGTGGAAAAGCATGTGGACCTTTGCTTCTGGGGGGCCCTTGCGGGCCCCCAGGGTGAAGGGGAGGTGGGGGTGCACATGGGGGGTACCGATAGTACCCGCCTGCATTTGCATGCACAAAATGGCAGGCACCGTGCGGTGCCTGCCGCTTTGTGCATGCAAATGCAGCACAATGTTAAGGATACAGGATGTGACCGCCAGGGTGGCGGTCACATCCTAATTGGCATGGATTAGACCCTCCACCTTGGGGGTGGCGGCCGGACGCAGGTCCGTCCGCCATCCTAATGAGGCCTTATATTCCTAAGCCTATTCACAATTTATCCACCAAAGAAAATGTGGCTCTTAAGGAATTGCGCGACACCCCTGACATTACGATCAAACCTTGTGACAAAGGTGGAGGGATTGTAGTGTATAACACCCCCACATATGTTGAAAAAATGACTACCCTCCTTTCCTCGGATAAACACTATAAACGCATTGTGAGATGCCCTGAGGAGGCGTTGAAACGCTGTGGATGGATGGAGGGTTCATCTGCACTAAAGAAGCAGAATATTTAACTCCTACTTTCACGAGAATGCCCATTATCTATGGTCTACCGAAGGTCCACAAGTACAGTGTGAACCCCCAGATGCGACCCATTGTATCTACCATCGGGGCAGCCACTGAGCCTCTATCTAAATATATTGATAGGTTTTTGAAACCTTTAGTGGGCAAACTTAGATCATTTATCAGAGATACTGGACATTTTATTTCAAAAATTGAAAAGATGCCTTTCGACGGGAACACTGAACTGTTGGTCATGATGGACCTGGAATCCCTATATACAAATATCCCCCAGGGGGTGCCATCCAGGTCCTGGAAGAAATCCTCATGAATCAAACTGACCTTCCCAATGCCCCTGTGATCATTAATTTCCTCAAGATTGTATTGGGGGGGAAATTATTTTGAGTTCAATGGGGACTACTTCCACCAGGTACAAGGCGTAAGCATGGGGCCTCCTGTGCCCCAAGTGTGGCTTGCCTTTATATGGACAAATTTGAGGAGACCAACATTTACAACGAAGTGGCTCCCTTTTTTGAGAACGTGCGAGCCTGATCGCGCTTCATTGATGACATTTTCTTCATATGGAGTGGCGACCAGGAAACGCTTAACGAATTTGTGCATAGGATCAATTCTGCTGATCCCAATCTCAGATTTACTGCGAATGTCAGCAACCTGAAAGTGGAATTCCTTGACGTCTGGGTTAAACATGCTGATGGTGAGCTGTTGGTATCTCTATACACAAAGCCCACCGCTAAGAACACTCTACTGGAATATGGGAGTTTCCATCCCCGGTGCCAAAGCGATTCCGTCCCCTTCAGTCAGTTCCTTCGTCTTAGGAGGAACTGTACTGAAACAAGGGAATTTTTGGAGCAGGCTGATATCCTTAAAGCCAAGTTTGCTCTACGGGGGTACCCTCCTCGGCTCATCAGAGACTCTTTTAAACGTGCCAGATATTTTAACAGAGAGAGCATGTTTCAAGAACATAACAGGATGACCCAATACAGGCTGGTGTGCATCACTAAACACTCTACCGCTAATAACAAACTAAGGCAAGTGAATATTTCCCCCTGGGATCTATTGAACATAGGCGACCAAGGAAACCAAATACCTAATCCCATCTTCGCATTCCATAGGAACAAGAACTTACCTAACCATCTCGTTCGGGGTACGGTTCCGGTACAAGGAAAGTTAAAACAGACTGGAATCCTTGGTCTCCCTCCTATTGAGGGCCACCAAAGATGTGGAGCTTGCCAAGCTTGTCTGCATGCTATTGTGGGCAATACATTGAGCGTGGGCAACCGCACCATCAAGCTAAGCGGTATGAGTAACTGCCGATCATCCAACGTGGTGTAGGCCATCCTGTGCCCATGTGGGCTTCCCTACATGGGCGAAACTGGGCGTCAGTGCCGTACAAGGATTGGCGAACACACGTCTAACATTAGGAACCGGACAAGTGGGGCTCCACTGGTTTCATATTGGACTACAGCTAATCACGTCGAATCTGACCTACAATGGTCTATTCTGGTGAAAGTAAAAAGCATACCTGGCAAGGATAGTACTGTCTTGAGGAAAAAGAGGGAAGTTTTTTGGATATTTCTTCTTAACTCTGTGAATATGGGTCTCAATGAGCATTGCCCATGGGAGAACGCGATAATATGAACTTCGCCCCTGTACATGGTCCCAGGATGGTTTTGTATCCTCCTTCCATCTTAGGACTGTTTTCCTTTTGCAACCATCCACCTTGAGAATTGAGAACTTGTGATGTTTTCTCACTGTAGAATAGGAGGACTATGTACGTCCGTCAACTCGAAAGGGTGCGCCTTACCTGTATTTGAACTATGATCGCGCTCCTTGAGAGGTGTTCGTTTGCGGCTAATCTGTTGCTGTCTGGATCGCCATTGCGAGTGTCCTTTATCTTGATATCAAGTATCTACATTGTGTTTTTTATTATTTTACGAATCCTGTTTTTTGATTTCTGTAGATTGTTATTATTTTTATTTACCAGTGGAAACTGTTTATTGACTGCGGTTGTGGTCAGTATATTGTGTACGAGGATTGGTCTTATATTGATGTCCCCTTACTACCTGACAGGCGTGTTCTTTTTAGCCCGGGCGATACGGTCCATCTGTTCGTTTTTGCCCAACCTTTTGGCGCCTCCCGTCCCATCTTTAGATTGGATCACTAGTGTGCCTAGAGGACATTTAAATCCGTGCGTGGTGGACGTCGGTCATTTCCGGTCGAGAAATTGGCCCACTGCAAGGAGTTTGTGAGGATCGTGCTGACCTCTTTTGCAGGTATGTTTGAGGTCCTAATTCGAACTGTTGGCACTTAAGACCCTTAGTTATTGCTTGCGTCTCCGGTTTGCCCCGATGGTTCCGTTTCTGCTGAGCCGACCGGTGTAAAGCTTGCTTATTTAAAATACCTCTGCCGGTGCGGAGCACAGTTTAGCTTTAAAGCGTTTCCGTAGTGTAGTTTGGGTTTCCTCGTTTTTGCATGTCCAAGAGGCTAAGCCACCCTGCCGCCATTGAGGGAGTTTAGTTTAAAACCGACTCTTGTTGTTTTGTTTTTACCAGGAGCGGACAGCTTTTTGAAACCACGAGTTTGTCTCTCTTGGAAGTATGCGTAAACTTGTATGCAGCTGTTTTTAATTAAACAGGTAATGGGTGCTTTATTAGTCTCTATGCCAACTAGGACATTTCTTGTTCTAAATCCTAGTTTGACTCTCTGCCAGATGTGGGGGTTGGCCTCTGTTATTTTGAATGCATTGTAACTAATGAGTGCGAGCTAATGACAGAATGCGGGATTTGGAACATACGTCGGAGAAGTGCCGCGATTAAGGATTGCTTTTCCTTCCTTCTTTTCTCCCCCTTTTTTAGAACATTGAACTTGGATTCCTAAAACTTCAGGTTTCTTCTCTATCGTGGAACGTTCAATAATATAGACGCCCCCGAGCGCGGATTATATCTGCTCACTTCGAAGAGGGTGTGTGAATTCGCCGTTTGGTGAGTATTTGTGAGAGAAGTCTCTAATTGCACCCCTTTACCTCATGCAGATTCTAAATACCTTCTTAAAAACTGACCTGTGGCCTCACTATTTGGATTTCATGCAGTGTGGCTCCTGTATCCTGGGTGCAGTCGAATGTGACCCTTGAACCCCCCATCGTGAATTTTGGTGAAAAGAAACCGAATGTTTCGTGTAGAAGCTTCACTGATGTGTTGTCTCCGCCAAAATTAAGTAAGTAATTGCTTTAAAAACATTCTGCAGTTACTTCTGGGTAAAACATTCTGCTCAGCTATTAAGGGACTGCAATGTTTCTAACTATGATCTACAGAATTCTAAAAATAAGGGAAACTGTGTGGCGTAGAACCTCAAGATAAGTGAGGGGGTCCTGCGGGCCGTCTGTGTCTCATTGATGTATGATTAACGAATGTGAACTTTAATGTATTTGTTGTACTGTGCTATTGTTGGTTCTACCTGGGGATTCCTGTTCTTTTTTGTTTTGCTATTTATGTGCATTATCAGTTAAAGACTATCTTGCAGTTGTTTGACCTCGCTGTGGTAAACGCCAGAGGAAAGATATTTAGTATTCTATGAAAATCTTTTGTAATTAATTGTACCACCTTGGATATAGATATTTACTTATGTGTTTGTAATATAACATGTTTGTTTACCTTTTACAGGAACTTTAGAAATAGAATTCTAAAATGCATTGTTACCTATTTCAGATTGTCTGTTGTTTTGTTGTGGCCCTGCCCCCCTTTTCCTGGTTGTATCTGCCCTGATGAAGGTGTTGCCTTAAACCTGGCACTGCACCGAAACGTGCGTTGGCGTTGTGTTTCCGGTCTTCTATCTGGCCTCCCTGTTCGATCTTGGAAGACCCTGCGGGACAGATTATGCGTGCTACATCTGAATCTACGATGAGTGTTGATTGTGAGATGGATATATGAGGATGACTGTTTCCTAGTTCATTAGAGTATGGTGAGTTGTATTTAAGTGCTGAATGATTAATGGAATGGTGAATGTTGTGGGGCCTATCTAGATATGATGTGTGTATTTCCAATTAATTATGTAATGAAATTATATATTTACTTTGAATGAACTATGTAATAATAAAAAAAGAACAAAAACATTTTTAATAAAAAATGTTTTGTGACATCTATGCTGCAATCTGTAATTTTGGTGTCTGGTTGTTAGCTTCAGTGAGATCATCCTTGCTTTTTCTGAATTGTGGACTCATTTTGAGCCATTCTAGTATCCAAAGGGGGTAGACTATTTTGTGACTTTGAAGTTTAAAAAAACGCCCAGCCACGCTGCTTCTAACTATATTCTTGATCGAATTGATTCTCTTGTTGGTGAGTGTGAGGAGATTCTTGTTGGTAGTCAAAATCCTAGGACGGGTGAGGCCTCTAGGCAGCAGAGCAGAGGAGTGTCAGGGGCTGAAATTGAGGCCAACCAATCACCTGCTATCCCCGCCATGTTTCGGGTAAAAGGAAGTGAGGCAGAGGGTAGTAAAACAGAGGGAAGAGGCCCAGATTCTATAATGAGTGAGACCTTTGATTTCAAGGCTACTGACAAGCCCACTACTATAATTGACAGTAAGTTATCTGTCTCTGATTCATCAATACCCTGCTCTAATAGATTTTCAGTTTTGGCTAATGTACATGAAGAGCTCTCTGTCTTGCAAGTGTCGCAAATTACTGGGCTAAGCCCTGCCCCCATGCCAAATCCTTCATCTAGTCAGGTTATTGACCATGACAATGCTAGGGGCAAAATTGCCTCACAAGAAATTAGCACCCTAACGAATTTAGTCACCCTCTTGAGAGATGAAATTGAGTCCATGAAAACGCTGAGTACAAATCTAACTACTATGGTTGGATGTGTACTCGAGGGGGGGCCACATATTCTACCTGATAATACTACAACTAATGGTAACTCCTTCCCCTTGAGACCGCGCATAGAAAAGAAGGTGCACCCAGGACAAGTAGGTGTCTGGGGAAGTGAAAAATGTCCTTACCTGCCAAAGCAGTTAGGGCAAGTAGATACTTGGTCCCCAAAGAAATTAAAGATAAATTAACAACCACCACCAACAGGCCGAAGGGCTCTAATTCAAATCAAGATCAGGTATCCAGGACCATCGAAGCAAGAGGAAGTAATAATATAAACAGGGTGCCTGCTAGAATGGTAGTAACAGAAAATAATGCACACACTAGGAGGGGGAACATGTATTTGAATGAAGTTCATTGCCCAAACAAAATATACATGACTAATGTCCCCAAATTAGGTATGGGGAATAACGGTAATAGAGTGAATGTTGATTCCCTAACTAATAAGGCAATCCACTGGTTGCGACACGTTAGAGGATGTCGCTCAGTGATTAGGGAGGACATCCCAAAGGCAAGAAGGTTAAGTTTCCCTCTTAAAGAATACAACTCTATTGAACTAACCCTACGTTCAGAGCTTCTGGCCGAAAATTTGTTTGCCCTAGAATTTAGAACCAGTCCGCCAGCGCACTCACGTATCCGGATCACTGACAGAATATCGATGAGCAAAATATCGACCTGCCAGAATATCGTGGAAAAAATAAAGAATGCCAGAATATCGAATTCCTATCTTCAAACAGGTAAGTACAAAAATATTGACTCCAAAATATCTTTGTAAAAAATATAGACAGTCAAAATATCGAATTTTATAAATGTCTTAAAAGTCATTTAAAATTAATATAAAAATAAATTTAATTACTTTAAACATACTTAAAATACTTAAATAAACTTAAAATTAATAAATAATTAATGTAACTTTAAAAGAAAAATTTATAATATTAATACATATATATATATATATAAAGCGGCAATAAATGAAATATATTTTTCACCACATTGGCGTCGTCTCCTCTGACTAGACTATCCTGTGTCGAGGTTGAGTTTTGAATATATATATATTACCTACTGGCAGTCGCCAGTAGGTATATATAGTTAGGATTTTTTCTCTATGGGACTTTTGAAAATTCTATGTCTAATAACTTTGGCGTTTGTGGACGGAATTGGCTGAAATTTTCAGGAAAATGGCACATTTTGTTTCTGAGCAGCCCCTAAAAATTTGGGGGGGTTTTGTCAAGGGGGGGCCGAGAAAAAAGGGGGGTCCCAAAACGTGTTTTTCCCATTCCTTTTTCCATAGGGCGTTTGGCCTCACTTTTTGCTCGAACGGCTAAATGGATTTGCACGAAACTTGGCAAAATTGTAGGGACTGTTAGCCCGATGTGCCTTTGCTGGGTCTCAATATATGTGCTCCAGTGGATTTTGAGAAATTAACATTTTAAAAAACAGATATATCTGTGACAGCGTCCCGGGTAGCGATCCGGTTCGCGTACTTTTTGCGTTACGGAACTTTGCGAAGCGAAGCTGATTGGCTCTCCGTTGTCTGTCAACATTCTAAACAGTCCAGAACAGCCGCCATCTTGTCTCTCGGTAGGATCGAGAGACAAGAGGAGGAGAAAAACGAAGGGGGAATTTAATGAAAGGGGGCAAGGTAGACCCCTCTTGACCCCCTAGGAATGATGTTGGAGTTATTAAAGGGTCCCGTGGGGCAAATAAAAAAAATTCGATTTTTCGCAGTAGAAGCGCTTCCCGGTTCGCGAACCGGTAGTGAAACGGGAATTCGCCATTTTGTGTTTCGTTTTAATTAAATTACAAGATGGAGGAAAAACAATGTGAGAAATGGGTATAAGGGGGTACGGGAGACGTATCCTGACCCCCTATGTTTTCTGAGGGTGGCTGAGGATGCTCATATATGTTGATACATGTCTTCCAGCGGCTGCGCGTGAGCGGATTTTTATTTTTTTGCTGCGTGACGTTTGTTAACGTTCGATTCGAAGGAAATCAGGAAGTGTTGTTAGCCCTTTTGTCACTGCGAGTAAATATGTTGTTAAAAAAAATTGTTATAAATTAATCCGTATTGATAAACATTGTTTGCGCCATTTTGCCTTTTTTCCAATGCCACACTTTTGTCGTGCATGTCGGCCATTTTAGATGCTTTGACCCGACCCACTCTCTGCACGCCGCCGATCCTCAGCATGGCTCCCCACCCTCGCAAGCATCTCCTCCACGCACTGGTCACCTCCGCTCTCTCTCTCATGCATGGGCCATAAACCTCCCCCCATCTGCGCTGCTCTTCCCTGAGAATCACACCCTGTGCCCGCACGACACCTCCCTTTCACCCTATTCACTACCGCACCCTCTGGGTGTACGGGAGACGTATCCTGACCCCCTATGTTTTCTGAGGGTGGCTGAGGATGCTCATATATGTTGATACATGTCTTCCAGCGGCTGCGCGTGAGCGGATTTTTATTTTTTTGCTGCGTGACATTTGTTAACGTTCGATTCGAAGGAAATCAGGAAGTGTTGTTAGCCCTTTTGTCACTGCGAGTAAATATATTGTTACAAATAATTGTTATAAATTAATCCGTATTGATAAACATTGTCTGCGCCATCTTGCCTTTTTTCCAATGCCACACTTTTGTCGTGCACGGCAGCCATTTTAGATGCCTTGACCAGACCCTCTCTCTGCACGCCGCCGATCCTCAGCATGGCTCCCCACCCTCGCAAGCATCTCCCCCACGCACTGGTCACCCCCGCTCTCTCTCTCATGCATGGGCCATAAACCTCCCCCCATCTGCGCTGCTCTTCCCTGAGAATCACACCCTGTGCCCGCCCGACACCTCCCTTTCACCCTATCCACTACCGTACCCTCTGACACTCCTCTTCCTCTGTGTCTGATTGTCCAGGCCGGTCCCAGGCTATCACTTAGCCCTGTGGATGTAGTTTATGGCCCCAACTGTAAAGAATCACCCCTCTTCAAAGGAGTTACAGTAGATCAAGGCCCCCACCCCATGAGATCCGTCACACCACACACGTTCCTACTATCTGATAACGATCCTGTATTGTGATTGGGGAGGGGATTCTCACTGTGAGGGTGTGTGGGACCGAGCCTGAAGCGGAAGATTCCAGGGATGCCTTTTTGTACATCAAAGTCTTCACAATTATGTGTCACATTAAAAATATATAGCACTCCAACAAAGTAGTAGGATTATAACACTTTAATAACGTATAAATATATACAACGCTCCAACAAAGTAAACACGTTAAAAAAAACATTTTAAACAAAGCAACAATGGGCTGCTGTGAGGTGGCGTCAGTAGCGGTCCTTTGTGCGAATAGGCCGAAGGCAGCACAACGCGCTGAGTTCCGGACAGCACCCAGGTAATATCCAGTAAGTTGCCGCACTGGTCTTGGTATCCTACAATGCTGCGCCAAAAAACGGATGGGGCGCCCCGGGAGGGGGGGGAGGGGGCGCGAACGGGCCTCCCCAGGTGGAGGCTCCTCTGCTGCAGTGGGGTGCCCCTTTACCGTTTCAGTCGCCATTCAGCTGTTTACCACCCGCTTTTGCTGCACTGTGCCTCATCCACCATTCAGCTGAGTTGCGCCCGCTCTTGCGGCTACAGCGTCTCGCCCACCATCCAGTTGAATTGTGCCTGTTCTTGCGGCTACAGCGTCTCGCCTACCATCCAGTTGAATTGCGCCCACTCTTGCGGTGTAGCGATAGGCGGCTGCCACAGGACTCTTAAAATGGCGGCCGGCTCTTCGGATTTGGGCCTGGTCCACTAAAATGGCCCTGGGACACATTTGAACTCGGACATTTGTCTGCTAGGGCTTGGGCCCCATTCTCGAAAGCGTCCCCTCAGCCTTGAAGATTCTACAAAAGTCATCGGGCCCCCGACTCCCGCTGGCTTCCGGTGGGGAGCGGCTGCCATGATTGCTTGCGGAATGGCCACGACGGAGCTACGAAATGGTGGTGCTCTCATGCTGAAGCCAGCTTCAGTCTGAAACATCCAGAAACTCTGTAGACTATCAATTCGATGACTTCCGGTGGAGCCCCAACGTGACCCTCCCCTCTTTTGACTGATGGTTCTTGTTGCCTGTCCCCTCTCTTGTCATCTAACGGAACCTTTTTGGATTGCTGAGTGAGAAAAAAAAGGTGGGGCTTTCATCATTTGGGAAAACAAAATGTTTCAATCCAATGAAAAGTGTTATTTTTAGGTCATATGATCAAGCATTTCATCATTAGGAAACCAAAAGTAAAATGAACCAATGAAAAGTTTTATAAACAAGTCACATGACCTGTTATGCGGCTTTGGGCTATAAAAAGCCTATAAAATCTGTTGGCCTGTGAGGCGGCGACAGTAGCGGACCGATGAGCGAATAGGCCGAAGGCAGCACAACGCGCCGAGATCCGGATGGCACCGAGGTGGTGTCCAGCAAGTTGCCGCACTGGTGTGGCCATCCTACAATGCTGCGCCGAAAGACGGCGTGGGGTGCCCCGTGGGGGGGGAGGCGGTGCGAACTGGCCTCTCCCGCCTCCCCAGTTGGAGGCACCTCATCTGCAGTGCGGCGCCTCTTACCGTTTCACTCGCCGTCCAGTTGAGTTGCGCCCGCACTTGCTGCTACAGTAGGCCGAAGGTAGCACAACGCGCCGAGATCCGGATGGCACCGAGGTGGTGTCCAGCAAGTTTCACTGGTGTGGCCATCCTACAATGCTGCGCCGAAAGACGGCGTGGGGTGCCCGGGGGGGGGGAGGGGGCGCAAACGGGCCTCTCCCTCCTCCCCAGGTGGAGGCACCTCATCTGCAGTGGGGCGCCTCTTAGCGTTTCAGTCGCCTTCCAGCTGAGTTCCGCCCGCTCTTGCGGCACAGTGCCTCACCACCCATCCAGCTGAGTTCCGCCCGCTCTTGCGGTACAGTGCCTCACCCGCCATCCAGCTGAATTACGCCCGCTCTTGCGGCTACAGCGTCTCGCCAACCATCCAGCTGAATTGCGGCCACTCTTGCGGTGCAGCGATAGGCGGCTGCAACAGGACTCTCAAAATGGCGGCCGGCTCTTTGGATTTGGGCCTGGTCCACTAAAATGGCCCTGGGACACCTTGGAACTCGGGCGCTTGCCTGCTAGGGCATGGGCCCCATTCACAAAAACGTCCCCTCTTTTGACTGATGGTTCTTGTTGCCTATCTCTTCTGTTGTCATTTAACGGAACCTTTTTGGACTGCCGAAAGGGGTTCTGGTCCGACCGCTGGTTGGTGGAGACAGTTTGACTATATCCTGGACCTGCCCGGCCTCGCCCAAAATGGCGCCGGTATAAATGGGACTCGTAACTCCTTGTTGTGTACTGGTTGCCCAACCTTGATATCACGAGATACGTATGCAGTTTTGAAGCACATGGCGGGGTGACGAGTACTGATTGAACATTTGGACATCCCTATTGATATTAAGTTCTGATGTGTTATTGATTACTGTACTATTGAAAGTTCGAATTAACGTCACCTATGGTACTTGCCCGCAAATGTATATCTAGATAATTTTATTGTAACTGGCCCTGTCGTACTTTAATTATAAAATGTACGTCCACCAATTCCGCAACTGTTAGACGCCTTAGTTCTTGCAACCTAATGGCCCGCCCGTTACGTTCTTCTACAGTGTAAATGTTCCCTCATCATATACGATTCCAGTTTGCTCTGTGGCCGGCCCACGTGGTTATAGGCCCGTATTTGTATACTGACATTTTCACAATAAAGGTTTTTAAAACAAAACATGGTAGTAGTACCTAGATTGGTAAAGTTTTGAATAATAGCCACTGTTTTCGAATCAGTAAAAGGCAAGTGAAATAAAGCAGCCCGATTACATGACGGTTAAAAGGTATAATACGCAGAAACGCAGTAAAGATAAATGGTCAAGGGCTGTTGTGTTTTCTACTCCTGCAACATAAAGTGATCGATAAGAATCCGATATTCATGCCTATCAGCGACTAAGACAGCAGGCCAAGCCTCTTTTGTTCAACGGCTCCCTCATGGGACGAAGAAACGCCCTTTTTCTCGAAATAGGAATATTTTACTTGCAGGACAGTTGTAAATTTCCCGGGAAAATACCTTAGCCTGGAACATTGTTAGTGGTAAACTGTAAATGCATCTGGGTCCTCTGTTTTACAAGTTAGAGTGAGAAAAAAAAAGGTGGGGCTTTCATCATTTGGGAAAAAAAAATGTTCATAAGCAATGAAAAGTGTTATTTTTAGGTCATATGACCAAGCCTTCCATCATCAGAATAACAAAAGTAAAATGAACCAATGAAAAGTTTTATTAACAAGTCACATGACCTGTTATGCTTACGTTACGCGCAGCGCGCCGCGCTCTGGATCGCTTCCGGGAAGCTGCGCCTCGCGCACCGGAGCACTTCCGGGTGCGCTAACGCGGCGCGTCATATGACGCATTACGCGACAACGCAGGTCAATCAATCAATCAATCAAAGGCATTTGTAGAGCGCATTACTTACCTGGAGGGTCTCAAGGCGCTTGGGGGGGGGGGTGCTGCTACTGCTCGAACAGCCAGGTCTTGAGCTTCTTCCTGTAGGAGAGGTGGTCTTGGGTCAGGCGCAGGTCGGTCGGTCGGGAGTTCCAGGTCTTGGCGGCCAGGTAGGAGAAGGACCTTCCTCCTGTTGTCGCTCTTCGGATGCGGGGGACGGCGGCGAGGGCGTGGTTGGTCGATCGGAGGTGGCGTTTGGGAGCGTAGAAGTTGAGGCGGTTGTTGAGGTAGCTCGGGCCTTGGTGGTGTAGGGTTTTGTGTGCGTGGGTGAGGAGACGGAAGGTGATTCTCTTGTTGACAGGGAGCCAGTGCAGGTCTCTCAGATGTCCGGAGATGTGGCTG
Source organism: Lissotriton vulgaris (assembly GCF_964263255.1). Taxonomy (NCBI): domain Eukaryota; kingdom Metazoa; phylum Chordata; class Amphibia; order Caudata; family Salamandridae; genus Lissotriton; species Lissotriton vulgaris. Next base: position 508,648,337 of record NC_141694.1, read on the forward strand.
CGTCGGGGGGTGTCGAGGATGAGTCTGGCTGAGGCATTCTGGATCCGCTGGAGTCTCTTCTGGAGCTTGGCGGTGGTTCCGGCGTAGAGGGCGTTGCCGTAGTCCAGTCGGCTGGTGACGAGGGCCTGGGTGACCGTCTTCCTGGTCTCGGTGGGGATCCACCAGAAGATCTTCCGTAGCATGCGCAGGATGTTAAAACAGGACGCGGAGACGGCGTTGACTTGTCTGGTCATGGAGAGGGAGGAGTCCAGGATAAAGCCCAGGTTGCGTGCGTGGTCTGTCGGTTTGGGTGTGGTGCCCAGGGCGGGGGGCCACCACGAGTCGTCCCAGGCGGAGGGCGAGGAGCCCAGGATGAGGACTTCTGTCTTGTCTGAGTTCAGTTTCAGGCGGCTGGTTGCCATCCACTCGGCTACGTCTTTCATCCCTTCGTGAAGGTCGGCTCTGGCGGCGGCGGGGTCGTTGGTCAGGGAGAGGATCAGCTGGGTGTCGTCAGCGTAGGAGATGATGTTGAGGTTGTGTTGGCGTGCGATGGCCGCGAGGGGGCTCATGTAGACGTTGAAGAGGGTGGGGCTCAGCGAGGATCCTTGAGGGACGCCGCAGATGACTTCGGTGGCCTCTGACTTGTACGGTGGTAGACGGACTCTCTGTGTTCTTCCGTCGAGGAAGGAGATGATCCATTCCAGTGCCTTCTCCTGGATTCCGACGTTGCTGAGGCGCTGCACTAGGGTGCGGTGCCAGACAGTGTCGAATGCCGCGGAGAGGTCTAAGAGGATGAGGGCCGCTGTTTCTCCGTTGTCCATCAGGGCTCGGATGTCATCGGTGGCAGCGATGAGGGCGGTCTCGGTGCTGTGGTTGGCTCGGAAGCCAGACTGTGAGGGGTCGAGGGATCCATTTGTCTCGAGGAAGGCGGCCAGCTGTTTGTTGACGGTCTTCTCGATGACTTTGGCTGGAAACGGGAGGAGCGAGATGGGGCAGGTCCAGAAAATAGTCAAAATGTCTCCACCAATAGCGGTCGGAACACAACCGAAGGGACAGGCTATAAGAACCATCAGTCAAAGAGGGGAGGGCAAGTTCTTCTCTACTGGGTCACTTTGGGGCTCCACCGGAACTGATCGAATTGGTAGTCTACAGTGTTTCTGGATGTTTCAGACTGAAGCTGGCGTCAGCATGAGAGTACCACCATCTCATGGCTCCGTCGTGGCCATTCCGCGAGCAATCATGGCAGCCGCTCCCCACCGGAAGCCTGCGGGAGTCGGGGGTCCCGGTGACTGTTGTAGAATCTTCAAGGCTGAGGGGACTCTTTTGGGAATTGGGCCCATGCCCTAGCAGTCAAGCGTCCGAGTTCCACGGTTGCCCAGAGCCATCTTTGCAGGCCAGGCCCAAGTCTGTGGAGCCGACCGCCATTTTGTGAGCTCCATAGCAGCCGCCTGTCGCTGTACCGCAAGATTGGGTGCAATTCCGTTGGATGGCGGGTGAGACGTTGTAATAGCAAGAGCAGGCGCAATTCAGCTGGCCGAGCGAGGCACTGTGTCGCAAGAGCGGGCGCAAGTCAGCTGGTCGAATGAAGCGCTGGGGTGTAGCTGAGAAACCTCCACCTGGGGAGGTGGGGGAGGCTCGTTCGCGCAGCCTCTCCCTTCTAGTGCACCCCACGCCGTTTCCTGGCGCAGGTATATGTGATGGTCGGACCAGGGCACCGCAGGACGTGTCTTCAGGTCAAACGGATTGTGGGACAAGGTGTGGAGCAGGCGCAATAATCTCGGGGGCCTCCGTCAAGCGGTTCAGGGAGGCACCGCATCACATTGTTTTCCAATGCAGTCAGGTCCACAGACAGCCCCCACTTACTTTGAGAATAGTGAAGCTGCAGCAGGTGCAAATAAGCTTCAGACAGTGTTACAAGCGCTGCTCGGAACCCTCAACTATGGCACCCAACATCCAGGACTTATGCCATTTGTGCAAGGCAGTGACATCGAAGCATCTCAGGGACCAAGCAACATACCATATCCAGAGTCCTTCCCACAGCCTCTGCCTTCCTTCTTACCTAGTTATTGTTCTTTCACTCCCACTCCAGGCTTTTAGTCTGTGGATGGAAAATCATGAACCTACACTCACCTATGAAAATCTTACTATTGATGGTTGATTTTGAGCCCCAAATACAAAGGCTTGTTTGGATCGATGTTGCAGCAGGCTGCCATGTAAATAGTTATTTAATAAAACGTTTTACCCTGTTACTTTGCTGGTGTGTTGTATATATTTATAATATTTGCATAGGGTTTGTCGTTATTTTGGGTGGGGTGGGCGGCGGAGCCGAGCTGTCTTGCAGCCATCATGGTGTTAAGCTCAGTTCCTCTCACTAGTTTCGTATTTCTCAAAAGGGGTTGTTCATAATGTTTCTATTTTAGCGAGGTCAAAAAGCGATCCCATTAGTGGCCTACTGATTTTGCTTGATTCCTTTTGTTTTAACGAATTTTCACTATCTGCAAAGACTAAACAGAGTATTGCGACTCTGTGCTTGTTTGTAAATAGAGAATGAACAAAAGAGAACCAATTCCAAAACAATAAATGCTAGGATAACAATCAATCAAATGGAGAGGGAAGCAGGCAAGACGGGTTACAACGGGGGCAAAGGCCTGTGTTACCTACCCTTCACTATCTGCAAAGAGAGAATACTCCTAAAAGAAAAGAGGAGGGGGGGGGGGGGCAGCGTTCAAAGCACATCAGCGTGCATAAACACGAAAATGTTTTTACCTACCACGTACTTGACATTTTACAGCTTTTGATACTTGCTATTAAAAAACCATTGAAATTCACTGAAAAAACCACAGGTTATAGACCATATATAGTTAGGAATTAGCATTTACAAAACCTTGAAAATTCACTGAAAAAACCATAGGTTATAGACCATATATAGTTAGGGATTAGCATTTACAAAACCTTATTTTACTCGCACAAAACCATTGAAATTCGCATATATAGTTAGTTGTACTAACTATATATCGGGCACCCGCAATCCACTGCTGCTGATGTCATATATTACATCATTCATGACATGGTCAGTGACATCACTGATGACATCACTGATGACATCTCAAATTACATCACTGATGACATCACTGAAGACATCTCAAATGACATCACTGATGACATCTCATTTGACATTACTTATCACATCACTGATGACATCATTCATATGATAATACGATGAACCTCTTCAGACTCTAATATAACCTTAGATACAATCAGTGTAAACAGACACTCACAGACTGTCACTCATCCATGGAGTTACTCACACACCTAGTCAGTCATGCAAAGAATCAATCACACCTCCATTTCCTCAACTATACAGTTATACACACCTTACTTATTCAAACATATACTAACACATATTTACTCTCTTATACAATCCTTGATACAAGTTCACAATGATCCATACAGCCACTCACACATTCACTGGCTCTTATGCACAGTTATTTATATATGTCAACTCTCACATGGACTGTGTTTTACATATGTACTTACTTTGACATGTAGCACTGAGATATCCTTTCACTCACCAATACACTCATGCACACAGTCAACCGCCCATACAGCTGTTTCCACATGCACTTTTGAACATATACATCTAGTGAATCAACTGCTCACACATCTATGCACAGAGTTACACACCTCCCAGTCACCCACACACACACACTCACTCTCCCATACAAATACTTGGCCAACCAATCAATAACCCATATAGTTACTCATATAGCTACTGATCAACAGATGCAGCAGTTTACAGAACAACAGACATAATGATGCACAAATTAAGACAGTTTAGTCACTAACCCATGCACTCAGTGAGACACATTTAATCACTCACTCATACAGTCAGTCACGCACCTACTAAATCCTTCATCCAGACACTTCTACATCTACTCATTCTTCAATATGTAAAACATATTTAAACTTTACAGAAACACACAGTCACTGGATGATGTCATCAGTGATGTCATCAGTGATGTCATTTGAGATGTCATCAGTGATGTCATCAGTGATGTCACTGACCATGTCATGAATGATGTAATATGTGACGCAGTGAAATCTCAAAGATTTCACTGCGTCGCTATTACAAAGCTTTTTGCGGGGGAACACCCCCTCTGCATGCATTATACCTGACGCAGATATAATGTGGCGCAGGATTTTAAAAAGTGATCCATCTACCTAGATGCGTCACTTTTTAAATATAGCGCAACGAGGCGCATTTTTTTACACCACTGGTGCGATGCGTCACTTTTCTGTGCGCACTCCTTATGACATTCCAGATATGTCATATTTAATGTATGAGGAATCATGTTGCAAGGAGTTACAGATATGTCAGTATTTCTGACGTATCTGTAAACACAAAAGTAACGCATTGCTGGAGTGCGTCACAAAAGTGACGCAACTCCAGTAATGTGTCCTTTCACATGGAAAAAGCACCATGTGAAAGGTCTGCTGTGAAGCAGGCGCAAGATTTTGACGCAACAGCATCCTAAAAGTGACGCAGTGAAATCTCAAAGATTTCACTGCGTCGCTATTACAAAGCTTTTTGCGGGGGAACACCCCCTCTGCATGCATTATACCTGACACAGATATAATGTGGCGCAGGATTTTAAAAAGTGACCCATCTACCTAGATGCGTCACTTTTTAAATATAGCGCAACGAGGCGCATTTTTTTACACCACTGGTGCGATGCGTCACTTTTCTGTGCGCACTCCTTATGACATTCCAGATATGTCATATTTAATGTATAAGGAATCATGTTGCAAGGAGTTACAGATATGTCAGTATTTCTGACGTATCTGTAGACACAAAAGTAACGCATTGCTGGAGTGCATCACAAAAGTGACGCAACTCCAGTAATGTGTCCTTTCACATGGAAAAAGCACCATGTGAAAGGTCTGCTGTGAAGCAGGCGCAAGATTTTGACGCAACAGCATCCTAAAAGTGACGCAGTGAAATCTCAAAGATTTCACTGCGTCGCTATTACAAAGCTTTTTGCGGGGAACACCCCCTCTGCATGCATTATACCTGACGCAGATATAATGTGGCGCAGGATTTTAAAAAGTGACCCATCTACCTAGATGCGTCACTTTTTAAATATAGCGCAATGAGGCGCATTTTTTTACACCACTGGTGCGATGCGTCACTTTTCTGTGCGCACTCCTTATGACATTCCAGATATGTCATATTTAATGTATGAGGAATCATGTCGCAAGGAGTTACAGATATGTCAGTATTTCTGACGTATCTGTAAACACAAAAGTAACGCATTGCTGGAGTGCATCACAAAAGTGACACAACTCCAGTAATGTGTCCTTTCACATGGAAAAAGCACCATGTGAAAAGTCTTGCGTCAGTCTAACACCTGCTGTGAAGCAGGCGCAAGATTTTGACGCAACAGCATCCTAAAAGTGACGCAGTGAAATCTCATAGACGTAGATAATCTACCTAGATGCGTCACTTTTTAAATATAGCGCAATGAGGCGCATTTTTTTTCACCGCTGGTGCGATGGTGCTTTCCCCTTGTGAAAGGACGCATTACTGGAGTTGCGTCACTTTTGTGACGCACTCCAGCAATGCGTCACTTTTATGTTTACTTTTAGTTCAAAAATACTGACATATCTGTAACTCCTTGCGACATGATTCGTCTTACATTAAATATGTCACATCTAGAATGTCGTAAGGAGTGCGCACAGAAAAGTGACGCATCGCACCATGGGTCACTTTTTAAAACTCTGCGCCACATTATATCTTCGTCAGGTATAATGTATGCAGAGGGGGCGTTCCCCTGCAAAAAGCTTGGTAATAACGACGCAGTGAAATCTATGAGATTTCACTGCGTCACTTTTAGGATGCTGTTGCGTCAAAATCTTGCGCCTGCCTCGCGTCACTTTTATGTTTACAGATATGTCAGAAATACTGACGTATCTGTAACTCCTTGCAACATGATTCGTCATACATTAAATATGACACATCTGGAATGTCATAAGGAGTGCGCACAGAAAAGTGACGCATCGCACCAGCAGTGTAAAAAAATGTGCCTCGTTGCGCTATATTTAAAAAGTGACGCATCTAGATGGATGCGTCACTTTTTAAATATAGCGTAACAAGGCGCATTTTTTTACACCTCTGGTGTGTCACAAAAAGTGACGCACAGGCGGCGCAAAACTGGCAGCGCAAGGCCTTCATAAATATGGTCCTGGATTTTCCCCGTGCTTCGCTCCCCGGTGCGCGTACCATGCGCTTCCCCCACGCAAATCGAAAAAAAAAAAAATTAATGCCCCGCAGGACCCTATTTTAGCCCCCACATCAAACCTAGGGGGTCAGAGGGGGTCTACTCTTCCCCCTTATGGTCATTTGCCCCCTTTTTTTTTCAAACCCCTTGTGTCTCGATTTTACCGAGACACAAGATGGCGGCCGCTCCAGACTGTTTAGAATGTTTACAGACACCCAAGAGCCAATCAGCTTTCTGTGCGCAAGTCGCGTGTCGCGCCTGGAGCGCTCTCCGGTGCGCGCACCGGAGAGCGCCTATAGATATATATATTTTTTGGAACCTAAATTACTCAAAATCCACTGGAGCACATATCTTGAGACATAGCAAAGGCACATCGGGCTACCATTCCCTACAATTTTGCCAAGTTTGGTGTATATCCATTCAGCCGTTCGAGCTAAAAGTGAAATCGACCGCCCTATGGAAATTAACATGGGGAAAACGCTTTTTGGGACCCCCCTTTTATCTCGGCCCCCGCTTGACGTATCCCCCCCAAACTTTCAGGGAAGAACCGGAGCTCGACGAGGCCATTTTCAGGACATTTTCAGGCAGATTCGTCAACCGGTGCCAAAGTTATTCCAAATAGAATTTTGAGATTTAACATTGAAAAAAATCCTAACTATAACTACCTACTGGCGACCGTCAATATATATATTTTAAAAAATGTATAAGTTGTAAGGCATGCACCCATGGTGGTAACACAAAAGTATTCTCTATCCCATTCACCAAAGAACCACAAAAAATAACAAGGATCTTAACATGTAAGACAGAGTATGTAGTATACATTTTAAGCTGCCCATGCAATTTAGTTTATGTGGGAAGCACAAAATTGCAAGCCCATGTATGAATCCTCCAACATATGAGGGCCATCACAAATATGGATAGTACGTATCCGGTGGCCCGACATCTTAAAGACAATCAGGGAGATAATAATAAAGGGCTGAAATACTATTTAGTTGATTCAATTTTGCCCAGCAGACATGGAGGAGGCAATAGAGAGATCAAACTTCGGAAATTGGAAACACGATATATTGTATTGTTTGATTCCAAATATCCTCATGGGCTTAATATCACAGAAGACTTACACACATGCCTTGATTAATAATACAACAATCCATTCATGTCCCTACAGTCTAATATATCAAACACAGAATCCCTCATGTGACATAAAAATCTAGAGGAGAAGAAGTTGTCACAATACATTACACCCTGGTTTTAAAAAGGAAAAAGAATTTTTTAGAAAAAGAAAATTTTTTTAAACATAATTTTGGTTTTTATGTATTTATGAATGGTCTATGAAATAGGCGAATGAATATATATTTATATTTGTATATGTGTATATAGCTATACTTTATATTGATATCCTTTGACAGGATGTCGTTTTGGTGTAAATATGTGTAAATATATGAATTTTATGAATGTTTTCTAGGGTGGTTTGTCCATATGGAGCAACAAAATGATATTAGATTATACAGGACCATGGACAATAGATTCAGATGAGATATTTGATGCATGGTGAGAACCATTGAGAGACTTTGAACCAGATAAGTTAAATACAACTGCAATGGCTATGTAGATTTGTGAACAAGTCACCATCTAATGATGATATATTATGTGCACGTTAACAAAAACTAACAAGATAAGTACATATTAATCACCTATAAGTTGAAAACGTGCGTTAGGAGGAGTTGAAATAATATCAAATATATTTTAATCACGTTATTCACGTTAAGCACTTTAAATATGATATGACAAAAAAGAGAATTGTTTTCCAAACACGTTACTCTGGTATTTTACCGATATTGAGAAAGTTTTGAAATGCCATTAATTGAAGGTATTTTACATGTATCCAAACAAACAATGATTTTATTTGAAAGTCAGTTGATGCATGTATTGACAATATCTATTTTACATATATAGATAATACAACATGATGCCAATATGAGTTTCTGTATTTAACAATAATAAGGAAAACGACAGTATTTTGTCTATGTCAATCGCCACATTACGTGGTATTCCACAAATGAGCACTGTCACTTTAAATTGCCTTCCACGAGAATAATTATTGTCGAGTGAACAAGCCGCGCAAGCGGTGAAACGTGTCATCTGACGGTTTTTGGGACAATAAACTAAACAAGCACTAGATTTGGGTCCGTGTCTTGTCTACGATGGGCGGTGGCGAAAAGGAGAAACGCTCGTCTGCGCAGCCTTGAAGTGTGATATATATATATATATATATATATATATATATATATATATATATATATATATACACATATTATTAACAAAGCATATACAATATTGTCAACGTAGGATAGCGAGAGGGTTAAATTTACTATTACCACTCCAGTGAGTGTAACAGTAGAGAAAGCATTGGATAGCGTAGGAGAAAAAATTACTATTCCCACTCCTGAGAGTGCAACAGTAGAGAAAGCATTCGATAGCGTAGAGGTAAAAATTACTATTCCCACTCCAGAGAGTGCAACAGTAGGGAAAGCATTGGATAGCGTAGGGGTAAAAATTACTATTCCCACTCCAGTGAGCGCAACAGTAGGGAAAGCGTTGGATAGCGGGAGATTAAAAATTACTGTTCCCACTCCAGTGAGTACAACAGTAGGGAAAGCATTGGATAGCGTAGGGGTAAAAATAACTATTCCCACTCCAGAGAGTGCAACAGTAGGGAAAGCGTTGGATAGCGTCGGCATAAAATTTACTATTCCCACTCAGTGAGTGCAACAGTAGGGAAAGCATTGGATAGCGGAAGGGTAAAAATTACTATTCCAACTCCAGAGCGTGCAACAGTAGGGAAAGCATAAAGCATTGGATAGCGTAGAGGTAAAAATTACTATTTCAACTCCAGAGAGTGCAACAGTAGGGAAAGCGTTGGATAGCGTAGGGGTAAAAATTACTATTCCCACTCCAGTGAGTGCAACAGTAGGGAAAGCGCTGGATAGCGTAGGGGTAAAAATTCCTAGTCCCACTCCAGAGAGTGCAACAGTAGGGAAAGCGTTGGATAGAGTAGAGGTACAAATTACTATTCCCACTCCAGAGAGTGCAACATTAGGGAAAAGCGTTGGATAGCGTAGGGGTAAAAGTTACTATTCCCACTCCAGTGAGTGCAACAGTAGGGAAAGTAAATACTTCATATATGAATTAAATTAAATTAAATATTAATACCAAATACAATTAATATAAAATAATTAACAATTTTATATCATATATTAATCAATCAATTAAAAATACAAATGAAATTTAATTATTAAAAAAATTACCTACTAATACAAATTATTTACCAATTAACACTAAAATAATTAACAAATATTAAAAAATTAAATATTACAACAAAAATAAGGTATAAATAAATTTAAAAATTTAATTATTTATAATTCAATTACGTCCCACGCTATTCCCCTATAAATGCACAACCCACTACTGAAAAGAAATTAATAAAATTAACATAATTATCAACTAATCAATTAAATAAAACTATTCACTAATGTTTTTTTAATTAATTAACAATTAATAATTAATTAACAATGAATTCAAAATAAATACCAAAAAATAAATTAACATATTTAATTAATTATATTTAAATTACTTCCCACCCTATTCCCCTATAAACCCACAACCCACTGCAGACAATACAATATTTAATTATCATAATTATCAATTAATCAATTAATTAAAATTAATGACCAATTATATTTTAATTAATTACCAATTAATAATTAATTACGAATTTCAACATAAATACCAATAAATAAATTAATATATTTAATTAATTATATTTAAATTACTTCCCACCCGATTCCCCTATAAACACACAACCCGCTACAGAATTATATTATGCAAAAATTAAATACAACTAAATTGATTAATTAAAATGAATTATAAAATAAATATACACTTTTCACACATATAGTAACGTAAAAAACACTTTAAAAAAATTTAAATTAACTTGCTTACCTCAAATTAAATTTTTTTGTTGTCTATATTCTGTCCATTTGATATTTTGTCCATTCTATATTTTGGATTCAATATTAATGCTATTCCATTCGATATTTTGCTATTCTATTCGATATTTTTGTAGTCTATATTCTGTCCATTCGATATTGTGCCCATTCTATATTTTTAACTCGATATTTTGGCCAATCAATATTTTTTATTCGATAATATGACCACGTATCCAGTTAAAGAAGTTTTGCCCTTCACTCCCAACCCGTCCCATCCACACACAGTGCAACCGGGGTGGACAGGATGGTTCTGGATTAGATAACAACGATTGACTTTCATGGGATCTGATTATAAGATCACTCGCTACCACAGGGGGTAGCCCAAACAAGGGAGTGACTGGGGTTGATGTGATGGTTAGAAGTACCCATAGTGGCGCGGATCACCTTGACATTATGAGTTTGCCTATGAGTAGGGAAAGTGAGGTTTACCCCACCACCCTTCCAAATGTAGCATCTAAATCAGGGCAAAAGAGGGAAACTTGCATAATTTCTACAATTGATGCACTTTTTTGTCCGGTCAGCAACAGTAGACCCGGGGGTGGTAAGTTAATTTTGTGGAATATAGCAGGTCTAGGTTCCAGACTACAGTCTCTGGAATGGCTCACATTCATCAATGATTTTGATGTGTGCATCTTCCAGGAGACTTGGTCATGTGAGCCGCATTTTGCCCAGGGTTATTTAAATTATTTTGTCCCAGCGATCAAGGGGCCAAAAGGGCGCCCGATGGGTGGTTTAGTTATATGGGTTCGGCAGAGTTTATCATTTTCTATTAAAGAGTTATTGACTAGAAGTAATGACATCCAGCTTATTAGAGTACATTTGGGTCACTTGGGCTGGTTAGATATTTATAATGTCTATGTCAGGGGAAATAGGGAAGGGGGGTCCCAAGTTATAGCGATCTTGGATTCCCTTATGGAATCTAATTTGGTGAAGAATAACGTAGTTGTGGCAGGAGATTTGAACCTAACCTTTGAGCCCCTGGTTGCTTATGACCTGTATCCTGGGGAAGAGGAAGATAGGCAATGGGGGGGGTGCCAAAACTGGATCTGAAACCCGTAACTAGGTGGTCTGAGGATGTCATTTGTATTAATGCGATTTGTTGTGAGAAGGGATTAAGAGCATTAAATGGGAGAACTGTGAGTGACATGGCAGGGGCTAATACATTTGACAATGGGCGCTAGAGAAGTAGGATTGATTATGTCCTCTGTAGTATGAATCTGTGGCATTTGGTAGGGGATATGGAGGCTAAGCCACAAATAGAGAGTGACCATAACCCGTTGTGTGTAGTGCATCAATGGTGGAAGCCAGAACAATTAGAGCTAGATATGGCCGCGTATTGCACTCCTGAAAGCATCCCTACTAATGATCTGCCTAGGCTTTAATGGACGCACGTCATGACCAATCAAAAGGTCATGGACAATATTAGTGAGGAGGTTGACAAAGCCATATTGGTCCTCGGGCAAATAAATAAACTTGTTGAAGGTCTGGATGACATAACTAAACTACATGATAGCCTTTTTGTGGGCATCAAGGACCACTTTCTCAAACCAGTTAAGAAAAACAAGGGAGCAACCCCTAAGCTGCTTAAGTGGTATAATACCGATTGTAGGAGTGTCAGAATTACACTAACAACTGCTATTAAGGGGAGGGATCTGGACTCTGTTCGTATAGCCAGAAAGGAGTATAAGAGGTGAATATACAATGCCAAGAAGCTGTGGGATGAACTCCACTGGCAGGATTTAAGGGAGGCAAGTGATAGTAAGGATTTTAGGCAATTCTGGAACATCGTCAAGTGGAGGAGGGAGGGGCAGTCCGACCCTCCTGAAAATAATGTTTCGCAGGAGGAATGGGTAAATTACTTCAGACCACACTATGCATGTAATCATCTGGATAATATAATGGATGATCTTAGGCCTGTTTTTTATAAGCAGGAACTTTTTAATGTTAACGAAGTCTTGATGGCTCTTAGTACGGTGGCCAGCGGTAGAGCACCGGGGCCAGATGGGGTCCCAGCGGATGTTTTTCTCTACGATAAAGAACGCTGGGGAAAGTACATCATGCTTCTGGCTAATGCTGTGGCCCAGGGAGCACAGGTCCCGGTATTATGGCAGTGAGCGCTGATAATTCCCGTATTCAAGAAAGGTGACAAAATGCAGCCAGGAAATTATAGGCCCATCAGCCTCATAGATACTATCCAAAAGGTGATCGGAGGATGATTCTGAATAGTGTACTTGATTGGGTCAAGGAGAATAGTGTATTGTCCTCCTTTCAAGCGGGGTTTCGTAAGCTAACAAGCACGGTAGATCAGGTCTTTCGTTTTACTCTATTACAATGGAAGACTGTGGTACTAGGCAAAGGCAGTCTCTATGCTGCCTTTGTCGACTTACGAGCAGATTTTCATTTAGTCCCCAGGTCCCAGCTATGGGCAGTCTTAAAAAAATTGGGTCTATCTGAAGAAATGTTAACATTACTAATGAGGTTGCATGAGGCCAACTACGCCAAGATACAGTGGGAAGGACAGGGAAGGGTTACCTCGGACTTCCCGGTGGAGCGTGGTGTCCGTCAAGGTTGCTCAATGACTCCTACGCTTTTTAATTATATATTAATGGAGTAGTTGCCCGCATGTCATCAGTAAATACAGATGCTCCCAGTGGCCTGCAGCGCGCCCTATTATTTTTGAGGAGTTTTGTCTGGACCATGGCTTGGAAGTTAATGTGCCTAAAACCAAGCTCATAGTTTTTAATCCGCAGCATAGTTTTAAAGGTAAACTTTTTATGAATGGCCAATCATTGGAGGTGGTCAAGGCCTTTACGTATTTAGGGATTCATGTGGCGAAAGATAACAAATGGGCCCAACATATAGATATAGCGGCACTCAGGCATAGACAACATGCAGGGGCCTTAAACATGGAGCATAAAAAATCTTTAACAAAGCCGATAAAGTCTGTACTCCAAGTTTATGAAGCCAAGGATCTTAGCTCTGCGCTCTATGGCGCGGAGCTATGGGGGTTTGAGAAATTAGGGCCCTTAATAATTTCTGAAAACAAGTTCCTCCGTAACATTACTGGACTTCCCGTGAGTACCCCTTTGCTGCCACTTAGGTATGATCTTAGTAGGAAAGCTATTTCGGATTTAGCAAGGCTCCGCCCAATCTTATTTTGGCGTAGACTTTGGACTACACCGGAGCTCCTGCATTATGTGGAAGGATTCATGGATATTATTAAATCCGATGTCTTACATAAAATTAGCTGGTTAAAGGAGCTCAGAAATACCTTAGTAGGCCTGTGTATGCAAATGCTGTGGTAAAATCCAGCGACAGCTTCTTTTCCATCCAAAATGTTTTAAAGGAGATTTATTGGGAGAAGGCTGCATACCGAATCTAGAGTGTCACTGGTTCTTCGACAATGGCTTGGGGGTTTCTAGAGGCAAAGCTTATCGCCAGGTTAGAGCTTTATTGGGATGCCATCACCAAACCTGGGGACAGGAAGCTCTATTTCCAGCTTAGAGCAGGATCCCTACCCCTCAAGTCTTTCACCGGCATGTGGGCTAGTGCAAGTATCAGCATCTGCCCTGTATGTGGGGATCATAAGGAATCCATTGCTCACTTTCTATTTGTTTGTCCCGCCTATGTAATTCCAAGAAGAGTCTGGTTAATCCAACTGTGGAAGTCTTTGGGTACGAACAGCAGTGCTGAAGCTCTAAGACTCATACGCACTAGCACTTCATTGTTCATCTCAAAAGCAACTGCTAAATATTTAGGATGGGCATGGGTGCTAAGGCAGAAATTCTAGGCTTTGACTGCTGATTATGTGTCTGCTGGTAAGCACATTTATCCAGTTTGATTCTGTAAAAACTTTATAATTTAATCAGAACTATTAGTCATTCTGTACATAGCAATCGAGATGAACTTTATTAAATCATTGTTTAAGGATTGTGCTTTTCACTATTTGTATGTGACTTTTAAATTAAAAAATGTTATTGATCAAATATCTCTGAAATCTATGGAATTTCTATGCTTTTATGAGTGCATCTCGAATGAAACTAAATTGACTTGACTTGACTCGTGAAGAGTGGGCAGTTTTGTGCTGCACCACAGTCATGGTTTAGCGATTTGGGACAAGGTGTATCATGCTTCCAAAAGAAGCTATACTAAGCCAAACATTTAAAACATGTCAATTTGGTCCAAAGAATCACCAGATACACAAAATATGTTATGCTGATACATCAATAGATACCTGAACAGTGAGAGCAATGTCTTCACTACAAAACCAGTTACCTCCTCATCTGGTCATTTGATCGTGCGGACATCAAACAACAAACGAAAACCAATAAGTGCAAGCAGGAAGCAGTAATTCACCTACAGGCAGACACAATTACTGAAACGGCTGGTCGAGGTACTAGGCAGAATTGAATCCAGGATATCAGAAAAATAACCCAGGAGATAGCAGTGAATTGGCATGCATTCTGCTCAACAAAGAAGAGTGCAGATTTTGGTGAGGTAAGCAGCTGGATCTGCACTAGCTCTCTGTTCGAGCAGACTTGAAATGCTGCTGTCAATCAGTACTGTGAAAGCGGGCACTGTGGATGTCTGCACTGTACACGCTTAATGCAACTGATATTGCTCCTACTTTATCCATTCTGTATATGCGAGGAACACTTGCTGTGTCCAGTGGCGGAAGCAACTTCCAGGAAGCATCTGGGTTCCAGCTGAACAAGGAAAACAAACTGTATTTGTCCTGATGTGGTTTTCCGACCTCTGGACACAATACAGTCGCACCCGCCCCCGCCTGTTGTCTAAATTAAGTTCAGAGCAGAACAAAATGATTTCAGTGTCAAAAGCAGTAGCCCACTTACCTCTACATAAAATACAAATCCATGATCTGTGTGGCATGTGATGTGACGGCACATTAACCCTCTATGCTAGTGTATGCCTCAAACAGTGACTGGACAAAACATAGAACTCTCGTAGAACTGTGTTAACCACTAGTTCGATTTTACCGCTATTATAATCCTTTCAAAATTGCCGGGCAAACAATGAACTCTACAGCAAGTATCTTATCCTGTGAGATATTTTAAAATGCAGTTTCTTTGTGTCCAATTAAGTAAACTAGAGCAGATTTGCCACCAGCACTGTCTATGTTGCCGGTTTCTTTGCACCAGATTTTTTAAAATACAAGATGTATAATTTGACTGTCAGGCTCTGCTATTGAAGCTCCACGCCTCATGACTCCACCCCTTCCATCTTGCACACCTTGACCCCCAATGTATGGGTTCTCGGACTAAATGCTTTCCACTTCCAGCACTGGCTGTGCATGTTCTGTTTTGAGTGAAGGCACCTGCACCATGTGATGGGTCTGTGTGCTTGAAATGAGCACTTCTACTTTTCGTGCCTGTTGTCTGTGTGATTATTACACAGCTTAATATGATAACTGACCTTAATAACACAATATAATAGCTATAATACATGTCAGTACCTTTGTCCTTTTCTAAATATTGGTATTGTCGAATGGATAGGCAGCCATGGTGGTATCCTTGAGCCCATGTTCCATGAAAAATGACATCTGTCAAAGCCAGGGGCAATTTATGGCATGACAGCTGCAGTTATTGCTGGAGAACGATATGTGACAGGAGAATGGCTAGCAAGGTAGTGACCGCTCTACATATACATCAGGAGAATAGGGAAAATATTTTGGGACCAATATCTCAGAAAAGAGTTAATCTAGACACAATATAGATGTATTTGTCTGAAGGATTTATTATTGGCCCCTGCACCAGGTCGGACTCTCTCGCTAACATGAGAAATACCGACTCCCCCCTATCATCAGCTAAGTTTAAATGCCTCAAAATGATGTTTCTTATTCAGCAGTACAAAAGTCAACGTTTTCCACCATTTATGTAATTACTTTCGTGTTGAAACCAACCAACCACTTACTAAGCTATGATATTCTTTCCGTTGTGCAAATTCTTGGCTACTTAACCTTCACTTAAACTCCCATATTTGAAATCGGAATAGTGCAGAGTAGACGTTCTGAAAGCCATGTGTTTGACTGAGGGCCAAGAAATATATCCATGCCTACCTTTCAACAAATGATATGGAATCAACAGACAATATGGTTTATTGATAATATACCTATCACTTAATTTGCTTGTTTACATTGTTGTTGTTTCGTAACTGCCAATATCTAATTGTCCAGCAATTACCGAGGTATTGCTCTAAAGTTGCTAAAGGCATGCAAATACCATGAACTTCCACTTGACGCTGTGGGAGCCTGAGTCTTCCAGACAGGCCAGCCCAGAAGCACTTGAAGGACGTGCCTCTGTTATAAGAAACAGACGGGTGCTCCATTACATGAACCTGGGTTACAGCGCCCTTGATCCTGGCTCGTGATAAAATACAATATGTTCCTTCTGTGTAAACTATAGCGGCTAAGAGTTTCCGCACGGCCACTAGGGCATTGCACAATTGCTTGGCACGGATAAAGGTAAAGTGCAGAATCGCTAAACACAGCGAGGAGAACTGAAAATATTCAGTGTGTTTTCCTTGAGTCAAGTTTGTAGACTGGGGAGATGTCTGAACTCCGACAGAACTCATGCCAAAAATGGGATTTTGAAAACTATGAAAAACACATTTCGCTCAATTGCTGTAGTATAGGAGCCATACCCATTGATAGGATTGTTTCAAAACTGAGTTCATCAATTTAGCAAATATGCACACATGCTTGAGAAGTTATCGCGTAGATGGATGCATCAATGAGTAATGGCACTTAGGAACATCAAATTGCCTAACTGAGACCATGAGATCATTCCTACAATGCCTCCGCTATAATGCCTCCGTGATTGCATAATAATTCAACAAAGCAGGCAAATAGCACAAGCTAACACAGCCCAAATGTCTATCACTGTTTGATACTCTAATTCTCGGACTAGGCAAAATCCTTGTTTTTAAATCTTCTGATCAAACAAAACCGTTTCTTTAGACTTGAAGGATTCAGGGGTCTCAAATATTTCAGAACTACTTAAGCACATTCAAGACAGTTGATGGGAATTCACTACTGAATTTAATGCAACAGGTACTTCCTTTTTAGATCTTGCTTCAGACAGATGAGAGTTCTGTCTATTGCGAGAACTGTCATCATCATCAATACAACAACAAAAAATAAAGCATATAGAATGGGGTTCAGGTCAGCCATCTTCAGCAAATGGCTTCATGTGTTTTTCATGGTTTGCCATTGCTTGTATGAACTGTCCATCAGGACCATGGCATTTTGAGGTTGGTTACATCAAGTAGTCCTTTTAGATCTGACTTGACAAAAAAGATCTTTCAGGAGTACTACAGTGGCTCAACCCAGATGTTTGTTCTTGTGGATCCAGCTTTTGATTTGCCAAATGCTGTGTGGGTACACAGAAGCAGTGGTTATCCAACTAATAGCTATGATCATTTGTCTATCCAGATGCTTGATTCAGGTTCTTCATCAAGCAAAGATGTTAGTCACACACAAGCCACTGTGATGGACAGAGATTGTTCTTTAAGGTCACACAAATGTCACTGTGATCCTATTAAACAACTTCTGTTAGATAATTAGGTACCTAACAAAACAGACCTACTCTATCCTACCTTCCTACCACATCTACGTACCTTCCATGCATACCCTATTTTACCTAACCATAAATACCTACCATAGCTGTCCTACTATGCGTTCCGTAGTTATCATACCTAACTTACAAACCATGCCAAATGTTATACCTAGCCTTTCTACCATGTCTGACCTACCTATAACACTTACACACCATACCTTGTTACCTACCTTTACTATTTACCCCATATCTCCCTACAATACATTACTTACCACAATTTACCTCCCTACCGTATATAGCATACCGTTTAATAACCTGCTTTACATAACATACCTACCTATCAAACTTCCACTACATTTATTTGTTTTTAAAAACAGATTTTATTGAACGTTGTATCCTCAGTATATCACAATTAGATTTGTATCATCAAGTGCCAAGTGGCAGCTTATACAATTCAAACACCTTCAATGTAACTTCCATCACAAAATCTCCATCTTTCGCCAACTCCCCCTCCGTCCCATCACTTAATGAGTCGCTCCCGCAATGTGAAAAGAACAAGTAAGAGGTCTTTCACGGTTCTGGTTGTCTAGTTGTCTCCCTGGATGGCATGATCGACCCCTCAGGGTGACAGGGTACTTAATAATGGGAAGCGTTGCATATTTGTGGTGCAGGGGAGGTAGTATGCAAATTGTCCTTATATTCTCAGTGCAGTGAGGAGTTTGGGGCAGGTGAACAAGTTGGTGACGGTTCTTGGTATTCCGTGTCTGGTTCGTTTAGGGAGTCTACCAGTGCCTCCCATGCCCTTGATACCTCTACTGGGCATAGTGCTCTCCTAGCTATTCCCCTCATGTCCAGCCCACCTCTCGAGCTCTCTATGCCACAAGGCAATTTGGGTTCCCCAAGGGCCTTGCAGTTCCTCATGATTTCTCCCATGGCCAAGATGAAGAATTTTGCTGATAACTTTTGTTTTAGAGATACGTGTAAACCAGTTCAATAAGCAATGTCCAGGTGAAAAGGGAACTACTTTAGAGATTGTGTCTGCCACTTCGGCTGTGACCTCTTCCTTTTAAGCCGCTAGATGTGGTCAGTCCCATAACGTGTTTAAGCTCAGCCTTTATTGCTTCACTCTTTGGGCACTTCGAATCAGCTGTATGGAAGTATTTGTTAATATGTCCTGGTGTAAAGTATGCTCTATGAAGAGTGTATTAAGTAAACAATTTACATTGGGTGTTTCTGGATACCTTTGGCACCTGTTCTCAGATGTTCACCCAGTCTTAGTCAGGAATGGGGATACCAGAATCTTCCTTCCACTGTGTCTTTAGGGTTTACTGCGGCTGGAGCACGTCTTCCTGCATAAGCATGCAATGGTGCCCGCTCCCAGTGTCTTGATTTACAAGGTTTGTGGGGCTGTGGCCACATCATACTGGTTTTCCAATGGTTGCAGAATACCATTGTCACTGCTCTGTGCAGTAAGAAGTGATCCGGTGGGAGGTCAATTTCTGATCTGAAGGAGCTCACTTGGGCAGAATAAGTTCCCCACCTCCGCCATCCCTGCTGGTGACCATTCTGTTATACCCTTCCAGCTCCTGCCATGTGATAGGGTTTTCAGCATTGTTATGGGCAAATCACGGTAGTATGTGATTCGCGTACGTGTTTTTTTGTAAACAGTAGATCCAACAGCAACACATGACTTTAAATTCTGGGGTTTCTTCCTCTGAGCGTCTTCCTGTTCTCAGTAATTCTCCCACCAAGCTACAGAGTTGTGGAACAAATGGTTCCAACAGATGGTCCAGGGATTGTCTGCCCACCATACATTGTGTGAACCATTGAAGTTAAGCCGCCAGATAGCAGGATTTGAACTCCTGCACCGCCAGTCCCCGTCTCTTGACAGGCGCTGCAGTCTGGAAAGAAGACCCTCCTCTGGCATGATCGCCACAGGAATGCCATCATCAGGGAGTCTATTTCTCTGCTAATTGCCCTAGGGGCCCATATTGGAAGGTCTGTAAAGAGGTATAAGAGTTAAGGCAGGACTCCCGTCTTAAGTAAGGCTACCCTTCCAGCCTCTGACAATGGGAGCATCTTCCAATACTCTGTGTTCAAACATAATGATCTAATGGTGAGTGACACATTTACGTCTGGCCGGTCCTGCCTGTCATGGACATTTTTAACCCCCAGATATGTTAGGCAGTGAGGTTCCTATCTCACGCGTCCCCCCGGTTGGTGGTGATTTGCTATCATAAGGAATAATTGAGATTTCTGCCATTTTACCTGCAGGCCCGATAAGGAACTGAATTCCTCTAGCAGATCTGCATTTGTGTCCCCTAGGAACAGGACAAGATCATCTGCACTTTAACTCTATGTGATGTTGACAGTTTCTAATCTGGACTCCCCAATATCTGTTTCTGACTCTTGCAAGACTGGCCAACAGCTCCATCATCAGGGTGAACTGCAGGAGCGACAAAACAGTTTGCTCCTCTGGGACTCTGGTCATGGGATCTGCATATATCATTCAGGTGCACACCAAGAGGCCCATCCCCAGCTGCATCCGATCTAGTATCCCATAGAAATTGCACCATTCTATGCTACCAAAGGACTTTTCTATATCGACAGCAAACACCGCTGCCCTGTCATGGTCATTTGGTTTTGCTTCCAACCCTGCCAAGAGGTGTTGTATATAAAGCACTGTGTTCCGGCCAGGTATAAACCCAGCTTGACCAGGGTGTATAAGCTTAGTCATTAAGGGAAGAAGTTTGGAGACCAATCTCCTGCTACAAATTTTGAAACTGATGGGAAGCATTTATAGCAGCCTATTGGCCCTGCAGTCTTGTGCTGGGTTCCCTGGCTTTAATTGGGACACCACTCGTGCCTCTCGAGTAGAATTCAGCATGCAACCCACTTCCCTAGCTATTTTGTAAAGGTCCACTAGTCTGTGAGCTAGTTCAACTGACACAGGCAGCATAGAAACCTGTAACCTATAGCCATGTTTTAGATAACTACTGTAATGCAATACAAATACCAATGAATTGGAATCTACAGTATGTTATATATGTAGATAGCTTGTCACATATATATATTTAAAGTAGCCAAATATGATTGCTTTTTTTAAAACTGCATATGATATAATAAAGAATATACATTTTTGTACCAAGATCTTTTGTTTAGATACATTCACTTTTGTCTGATGTCAGTCTCAGTCCATAATTTAACCTGTTCCTAATTTACTGTACTTTCAACTGTTTGATTTATCCCGAATTAGGAACTTTAGTCGGGGGTACCCCCTAATTTTTGCACACACAGGCAGCATAGAAATCCATTCGGAGCCCATCTGATCCCAGCGTCTTACACCGAGCCAGTCCTTTGATCGCTGCTCTAACCTCTTGAATAGTGATTTCACCCCCCCCCCCGGTTCCTTGGCCTCCTCTTGCGTGAGAATCGAGATGGGTGGGGGGAAAGTAAGGCGTGTAACACTTCCTCATTGTGTCACGCGGCGCTCGTGTAAAGCCTGGAAAAGTACTGTAAAAAGTGGCTATTCATCTCTTCTTGGCTGTATAAGTGGGACCCTTCCTCTGTAAATAACTCCACTATGACATAACCGCTCTTGGCCAGGTTGGCAATCCAGGCCAGTAGGGACCCAGTTCTGTCATGTTCTGCATGTGCTGGTAACATGTTTTGTTTATTGTCAAAGCAGTGAAGTATCTCTAAGAGACCCACCACCGTCTCCTTCACATCAAGCAGGGTCCGCTGCAAGTTTGGGATCTCTGGCCTGTGCTTCTCCACCTCCCTTAGTTCCTGCTCAGTCTCCAGAACCTCCCTCATAAATGTACCTCTGATTCCCACCAATTCTGCAATCCACCTCCCCCTAATCATAACACTGAAGGCAACCCAATCCACCAGAGGGGAGGAGGCAGTGCTATTGTTATTTATTAAATATCATCTAACGTGGTCCCCTATTACCTCCCAGGACAGTTGGTCCTCCAATGACTCAGGCTTCAGACACCATGTAGGAATGCATGGTTGGGGGGGGCTACCATTTCAATCGTAAGAGTACAGGATTGTGATCAGATATTGCGCAGGACAAATACTCCACCTCGTGGACTAGGTGGTAAACATCTGGGGTGCAGAGAAATGTGTCCATTCGTACCTCAAGGTCATGTGCACCTAGGGGACATGGCCAGGCCACCTATCGCAATGGCTGCTCATAGTTGAAGCTCAGTCAGACGCAGCTATATTCCTTAATGTAACTGGGCTCTGTGACTCTATTGTGGGTCTCTGCAACATCATGTTGAATGCTTTTGCTCAAGCTGGGCCCTCACCCTTGGCCTGTCTCTACATTGCAGCAACAATGCCCCCGGACACAGCATTGCCCTGCACTGCAGTCTGCTTCCCCTGAGCTGCTTCCCCTGAGCTCCTGCCCCTGGCGAGGCTGCTAACCTCCAGAGTCAACCCATCGGAGTCTCTGCCACCTTTATCTCTGCAGTGGTAGGAGCCTCCACCAGCCTGCAGACTTGGAGCCGCCCAACGTCACAAGATCCCTGCTGGAGGCCTCGTATGTGTGGTGGGGCCGTCTCTCCTGTACCGCATCAAGAAGTGGAGCGACTGTATCCTGTGGCGCCATACTGAGTCAGGATTTGGGGACACTGTGGCCCATGTCACAGAGAGAGGGTGAGGCACTGCCACATCGGAGCAACTCCACCCAGGAATAAGGACAGCCCAGAGTCTCCCTTTTGGCTCTATGACGAAGGGGCCACGGGTGAGACTGGGGAACAGGCTGCCCCTTCCCCACCATTTGTAATAACTGGGGAAGCTGCCACCTGCTGTGTTTGGGACGGCGGATCCTGCTGCAACCGGGCAACATACCAGCGTACCAGTGCTTATGATTTCCTGCATCTACACCGCTACGGCCGATGCTAGCCTTGTAATGTAGTGCACCTGAGAAGGCCACATCTCTGACCATCCTGGCATCTTGGGCATAATTGTATTTCCCCTTTGCCCTCTGCTCCTGGTGCATAAATGCCTCCATCACTCTGCATGGCTATGACTATGTCTTTCTTGCCTTGCTGCTCCCACTTCATCCTCCATACATCACCCTTCATCTAGCCGCTTACACTCTTCGGCAATGCTGTGCCCTGTCCTGTGTCACTGTGCTGGCTTTTGTGGTGGATCTGATGCTCTTGCCCTATGGCTGTCACCTGCTAGTGAGCTGTCATTTCAAACCCACCTCGTGCCTCAATCCTGCAGTTTATATTCCAATCACTTTTGTTGATGCTTAAACACAAAGAAACATGTGGTGATTCTGGTGTCCCGCAGCAAGAGCTGCTGAGGTGTTGGTAGTCACCACCTGCTGTGGCCAACATAGTGCCTGTCAACTTGTCTGCTCCCATCAGTGATCAGTAAGGAACCACAACATACTCCCAGACTATAAATGCTCAAACGCCAGCACCTCATTCCCCACCTGTCTAATAGGACAAGCCAGACATCTACAATCACCACCACAGCAGGACTATACAACAGCCTCCTGGGATTGATACCCTCCTTCGGCCCTCTCCCTGCAGGCTGTGGTTCAAGGTGAACCCAAACAACGACGTCTCAACTTCAGCAAGCAGAAACCTCACACAACCCTCACTGATGGCAGAGGGCAGTGGAACAAGCAGTGCAGGCCCACCCCCACTAACAAGCATTGACACAATAAAGGTGGTTTGACACCCTAGTCAGGAGGTTAGTTACGATGGGTGATTGCTTTGCCAGCCATGAGAACCAGATTGAGGCTGCCGGAGGGAGAGTGACAGACTTGGATGGCGTTGCCCAAACCATGAATAGATTGGAATGAAGGTAAGAGTACCTAAAGATGGGGCAATGAAAAATTAGGATTTGGAGGCTAGAGGTAGGCGCAAAAACCTATGCATACTGGGTGCCTGAATCAACCAATACTGTCCGCCTGGATTTGTTCATTAAGTGGCTGCTGACGGATCTGTTTGGTAAGGTACCCTTTACCCGCAAGTTTACTGTGGAAAGGGCACATCATTTGCTGGGCCCAAAGCCCAATCAGGGCAGCCCGGCAAGCCCTTTCATTGCTCACCTATTAAACTTCAGGGATCGTGACACTGCCCTATGCCTCGCCAGAGAACAAGGTCCCCTACAATTGCAGGGCTTCACCATTTCTTTGTTCCCCGACTTCACAGCTCTAGTAACAGGGGCATGCCATAGGTTCACTGGCTTAAAAGCCATGCTACATAAGCTGGGACTTCTTTATGGTATACTATACCCAGCAGGGAACAGCCTTTACAACACGGGTATTACCACGCGCTACCATTACAACACTGCTATTACAACGCAAGTCGTTACAACGACTTGCGCTGGAGGGCGCTGTTGGATAGGGAATAGTTTAATTTTCTATTCCAACACCTTCTCTGCTGTAACGTGGGCTGGAGTTGGAATAGAAAATCAAACTATTCCACTATCCAGCGCTTACAGCGCAAGTCGTTGTAATGACTTGTGTTGTAAAAACAGCATTGTAATGGTACGCGTGGTAAAAGCCCACGTTGTAATGCTATACAACCTACCCAGCGCACTTAAGGGTGGAGGTCAACGGCACGCCCTGCATTTTTTAAACTACGGCCGTCAAACAGGATTTTTGCCAACAAAATTCTGGTGACCATTCCTCTTCTATTTGTGCAACACCAGACAGTTCCCCACCGGACATTCACTCCAGTGTAAGTGCCAATCTCTTCCCAACAGGTTACTGTTCTGACCCCATTTAGTTTCCCTTATGCTCGCCATGAATGGCTAAAGTCCCCTGCCTAGGACTTATCCTGATACTTTTCTTTGCATTGTCCAGATGCTGTATTACTGATCTTGGTACCCTAGTTACCATTCCTCCCACTGATCCTATAGAACATGGGTGTTTGCCGTAGCGTTGCCACCCCCCAGAGGTTCACACATGCATGTTTATTATATTGTTGTTTTTGATCTATGGGTTTGACATGCAGGGCTAGTACTGGAACCTTTTTTACCTGGTGTGGGTGGAGGGTGGCATTTTTTGGGGGGTAAGTTCATTTAATGTCTTTTGCTTTCCTCATCTCTATTCGTCTCACAATGGTCGCTCACTTCTCATATTTTCTAGCCATACACACTGCGCCTTCTGGTCAGGGAAGCCTCTCCTGAGTTCAATCATGCTCCTGTCCTGGAACATTACCTGTCATAGTACTAGCATAGCTTCCCTCAAGGGTATGCACCTCCTCCCTGGGAAGGCATCCTCATATGCAACTAAGTGGGGCACCCAACGCTTCTTTTCCAACTATAGCGCACACTCTAGAGGAGTTTGTACTCTCATCCACAAGAATGTCACATTCAGGCACATTTCCACCATCACAGATGACAGTGGCCGATATATCCTGGTTGTTGGCGTCATGGCAGACCAGTCCATCCTGCTAGCCAACATCTGCGATCCAAACATAGACTCGCTAGAGGTTTTCCTGTCCCTCTCTGCCAAAATAGATCAGATGGACTTCAACCATTTTATAATAGCCAGATCTTCTCATGGACCCAGCCACTAACACCATGACACCTTCACCGAACAGTAAACCTAGATCATTGAATGGACTGCATGACATCTGTGATACATACCTGTTGCACGATGCCTGGCACTTAAACACACACTTTCAACATGGGATTCACTCGCTATGTGGCTCTGCACAAAACGTGGTCACACATCAACTACTAAAAATCAATCAAGAACAAACCCACTGCCTGAAAGAAATGTATTCATGAGCTATACTTCAAAGGATAAGGAAAAAGGGATCTACATAATCCCATCCCACTGATGTAAAGATGAGGTGTGCAACAGCAAAGGAGATAAGACGCTGTACAGCTAATACCACAAAACCATTAATATTGGGGCCTATATCTCAAGGTTTTTTTTATCCATTCTCAAAGTATAAAAAATATCAAATATACAATGAATAGACATTTAATAAATACTCCAATAAATACAATGCCACATCAATCGATGATTGTACATATAAATGGTGCCCAGGCATGACAAACATACAAATAACCAACACATCCTCTCAGCAGAATCATACTCACTCACTCGCACCACACATTACTTGATGGAAATCCACTGTATCAAACACAATGATCTCCACAAGTAGGTTGTTGGAGGTATTTTACATAAGATAAAACACAAAATGCTTTGTAGTTATTCTATCATGTCAAATGATAACAGTTAAGACATGTGTGTCTAATGAATAAAGTTAAATATTCTTTTAAGCTTAATGTAAACCTCAAGAGAGACAGAAAAATAATAATATAAAAGGAAACGTTTTGATCAATGGACACCAGTGCCGACACACGTTTTGGTGGGTGACCCCGGATGTGGGTCACAACTTCTTCAGGGCGGAGCCAACATGATGCAGAAGAAGCTGCAGGCGCATCGGAGGCCTATAGTAGAAAAATATCTCAGCTGTAGCGTCTCCCCCACTCATAAAAGTAAGCACACTGGCACAAAAAGGGGGCAGGATAAAGAGGAATCCCGAGAATGATAAGCAAGACTTTGAACTAAGGACTCCTGAGGCGGAAGCCGGGAGTTTAGGGCTCTTATTTTTAAAATTAATCACTGTTTACTCAGCCAGCGCTGCTTACTTTTTAAACGCACACACCTGCATTTATGCTGTTTTAATTGCCCCCCCTTGCCACACTTTACCTCCAGAGACTCTTGTGACCTCAGGGAGCAGACTTCGGGCTCCTGCTGATCACCGGCCTCAAGCCCTCCAGGCGCATACTTCGGACGCCATCTTGGGGGAGGACGAGGACAGCGCTCTAGTGTTGTGGGCGATTTGGGCCTAGGCATTATAAATAGAGCAAGTAAAAACCTGTCCCTCACTTTGAACTAAGGACTCCTGAGGCGGAAGCCGGGAGTTTGGGGCTCTTATTTTTAAAATGAATCACTGTTTACTCAGTTAGCCCTGCTTACTTTTTGAGGGAGGACGAGGACAGCGCTCTAGTGTTGTGGGCGATTTGGGCCTAGACACTATATAATGAACTCCACTTCCCGTACGCGCAGCTGGCGGGAGCAGCGGGCGCACCAATGGTGCGCCGGAGGCGTGCCAGACGCAAGCCTGTCTATGCCCGTCCGTGCCGGACCGGGCCTAGTGCCAGAAACTTTGGCTGTTTCTCCTGGACACCATCTTACCTTCACACGCAAAGAACTTTTGCAATTAAAACCAAGGAATAAACCCTCGGAACTGTTGAAATTTAGGCCTGATGACCCTTGGCCGATAAACAATGGAGGGGCGTTGCCCATGCAGGAGAAGAGAAAAACCAAAAAAACCTCATCTCTTCTCAACATGGCACTCTTAAATTGCAGGTCCCTTCCAAAACATGCCATAGAAATTAATTCACTGATTCAGGATTCAAAACTGGACATACTGTTTTTAACGGAGACATGGCTGTCGCCAAACTCAGAACCAGATATTGTTACGGCACTCCCTAGGGGCTTCTGTATGCAATCCCAACACAGGCCTCTCGGGAAAGGGGGCGGATCAGCAATAACATATAGTGACAAACTCATCTGCAAAATATCAGAGGGTGATGTCAACAACTGTGAAAGTGTTCACTTTAACTTGCAAATCACCCCAAACAAATCACTATCAGGCCTATTGTTATACCGCCCTCCGGGCAGTCCTGGTCAATTTACAGGTTCACTTCTAGAGAACATCATCGCCCTAGCCGTGGTTTCACCTAATTTTATCCTACTGGGGGATTTAAATTTCCACTTCAATGACCCAGGTGATAAGGGGGCAATGGATCTTAAGATCGAGTTAAAATCCCTAGAGCTGGACCTAAAAAATAAAGATGCCACTCATATCAAAGGGCATCTTCTGGATCCCATATTCACAAACATCTTACATCTGGCATCAAAGCCCCCCCTTCCGTTACCCTTGTCCGATCACTTTTTTGTCCCATTTGAGTGGCAATTCAACTCGGACCATCCACAGGCTCAGGTACCACGTACTTTAGAGAGAATGTGGTCCAAACTCCCCATCGAAAGCTGGACCCTCAAATTAGAACAGACTGCTCCCCTTTCTGATCCTGACCCGGTAGAGGCAGATTAAAACCTCACAAATTGGCTCAATAACTCCCTTGATTCCATCCTTCCAAAAAGAATAATGGAAAAGAAGAGTAGGGTCTTTAAAACGCCATGGTACACTCCTGAGCTACGAGAACTAAGGAAAATATGCAAAAAAGCTGAACATACCTGGAGGAAAGACTGGGCCTCTAACAACAAACTTGAGTACAGGGCAGCTATGAGAACCTATAAATTAGCCCGTAAATCGGCCCAAGCCGCATACTTTGAGGAGAAAATTAGAACTGCCTCTAATTCATCTAGAGAGACATTTAAGATCGTCAAAGACCTCCTTAAGGCACCGAGCCCCCCAATAGTGCAAGAGGCATCGGAAGCACTTGCCACCTTCTTTGAAAGTAAAATTCAAAGTATACTAAAAACTTTGCCGCAGAACGATCATCTTTCGGATCTGACCTACTCCTCGACCTTTACCTCCGGGCCATGCCTCGATTCATTTGCACCGATTTCAAGTGATGATCTCCAAAAAATCCTGTCCACCGTGAAGAGTGGTTCTCCCAATGTATATTTTAAAACGGGTAACTACCACTATCGCCCCAATAATTACAGACCTTCTTAACGCCTCCTTTACCCAGGGAATTGTCCCGCCTAGCTGGGAACAGGCCACAGTCAAAGCACACCTTAAAAAAACAGAGCTCGATCCTTCAGAGCTTGCTAACTTCCGACCAATATCGCTGCTACCGGGTATCAGCAAGTTGGCGGAGAAAATAGCCAATCAGCAGCTTTCCTCCTTTCTAGAAAGTAATAATGTGCTTCACAAATCCCAAACAGGTTTCCGCCCAGGGCAGGGAACAGAGTCTGCCCTGTTAGCAGTGGTGGAAGAGGCAAGATGTATCTTAGATTCAGGAGGATCAACAATGGTGGTCCTCCTGGATCTAAGCGCAGCCTTCGACACGGTGGACCATAAGATCTTAATCCACCGGCTGAGCAGTCTGGGTGTCTCAGGCACAGCGTTGCAATGGCTTACATCTTTTTTAGAGAATCGAACCTTCCAGGTATGTGAAGGTACAGTACGCTCCAAATTGATCCCCCTCCAGTGTGGGGTCCCACAGGGCTCATTATTGAGTCCCACCTTGTTCATTGCATACATGGCCCCCCTGGAGGATGTGGTAAATCCATTCGGGATTAAAATAGTCACCTACGCCGACGACACCCAACTAGTCGTCTCGCTCTCCCAAGAAAAACATTGCACAGAAAATTTTCATTCCTGCCTCTCAGAAATCCAAAATCCATTCTTGGATGAACAGATCACGTCTCAAACTGAATGGAGCAAAAACAGAGCTCGTGCTGCTAGGCCATCATATAACATCTTTGCCTAATTCCATCTAGCCTGCCTCTCTGGGGCCCGTACCCACCCCAAAGACTGAATTAAAGAGTCTGGGGGTATGGTAGGAGCAGGATCTGACTTTTAGGACCCAAGCAAAAAGACAGCAGGCATATGCATGGGGCTACTTCGCTCTGCTAGAAAGATTCTGCCCTTATTGCCAGAGCACTCAAGGAAACTACTCATTCAGGGACTAATCCTGTCGAGATTGGACTACAGTAATGTCCTTTTTCTGGCCGCTCCCAAAACCACAATTAACACTCTTCAACGAGTCCAGAACTCGGCAGCGAGGCTACTCACTGGCACCTCTCGCAGATTATCAGCCAGACCTGCACTCAGAGTCCTACACTGGCTGCCAATGCGTGAAAGGATTAAATTTAAGTCCTTATGTATTGCTCACAAGTCCTTACAGGGGAAGGGACCCCCTATTTGAGGAAATTTTGTCCGCCCATACAAGGCCACTAGATCACTTCGATCCGATAATGGCAATTTGCCCATTGTTCAGAGAATCAAGCGGACCCAAACCGGGGGACGCCGATTTTCAGTGAATGCAGCAAACTTGTGGAACACCCTTCAGATGATGTTGAGGTTGTGTTGGCGTGCGATGGCAGCAAGAGGTCTCATGAAGACGCTGAAGAGGGTGGGGCTGAGTGATGATCCTTGCGGGACGCCGCAGATGACTTCGGTGGCCTCGGATCGAAGCGGGGGGAGGCGGACTCTCTGTGTTCTTCCGGCAAGGAACGAGATGATCCACTACAGTGCCTTCTCTTGGATGCCGATGTTGCTGAGGCGTTGGACTAGGGTGCGGTGGCAGACAGTGTTGAACGCTGCAGAGAGGTCCAGGAGGATGAGTGCCGCTGTTTCCCCGTTGTCGAGCAGGGCTCGGATGTCGTCGGTGGCTGCTATGAGGGCGGTCTCGGTGCTGTGGTTGGCTCTGAAACCGGACTGCGAGGGGTCGAGGGATCCGTTCGTCTCGAGGAAGGCGGCAAGCTGTCTGTTGACGATTTTCTCGATGACTTTGGCACGAAAAGGGAGGAGCGAGATGGGGCGGAAAGTTTTGAGGTCGGTGGGGTCCGCTGTTGGTTTCTTCAGTAGGGCGCTGAGCTCGGCATGCTTCCAGCTCTCCGGGAAGGTGGCGGTGTTGAAGGAGGTGTTGATGGCGTCCCGGAGTTGGGGTGCGATGTTGGAGTCGGCCTTGTTGAAGACGTGGTGGGGGCAGGGGTCGGTTGGAGATCCAGAGTGGATGGTGTTCATCGTGGCGGCTGTGTCTTTGGTGGTCACCGTGATCCAGGTGCAGAGGGTGGCGGTGGGGTGCGTTGGTTTGACGGTTGGTTGCGTGGATGGAGCGCCAAAACTGTTGTGGATGTCGGCAATCTTGCGGTGGAAGAACGAGGAGAGAGAGTCGCAGAGATCTTGTGAAGGAGTGATGTCGTTGTTGCCGGTGCTGGGGTTGGAGAACTCCTTGACGATGCTGAAGAGTTCCTTGCTGTCGTGGGCGTTGTTGTCCAGTCGCTCCTTCAGTGATTTCTTCTTGGTGGTGCGGATGAGCTGGTGGTGCTTGCGGGTGGCGTGTTTGTCGATTTTCTCGATGACTTTGTCGTGTTTGACATGTTGTCGGTGGTCTGGTCGAGGAGCCAGGCTTTCTCGAGGGTACGGCAGGTCTTCTTGGAGTCCTTGATTTTGTCAGTGAACCAGGGGGCCTTCTTGCTTCTGGGTCTGCTGGGAGGGTTCTTCAGTGGTGCGAGGTCGTTGGCGCAGGCGGTCAGCCACTGCGTTAAGTTGCGGGCTGCTTCGTTGGGGTCTGTTGTGCTGGCAGGTGGGTTCTGGATGAGGGAGGTGGTGAGCTGGTCGGCGGTGATCTTGCTCCAGCTCTTGTGAGGAACCTGTTGTGGGTGGTGGTGGGTTGTGGTTTTCCTGAAGCTGAAGTGGACGCAGCTGTGGTCGGTCCAGTGGAGTCCGGTGGAGTGGCTGAAGGTGATGTGCTTGCTGGATGAGAAGACGGGATCAAGCGTGTGGCCGGCGTAGTGGGTGGGGGTGTTGACCAGTTGAGTCCGAGGTTGGCGAGGTTGTCCAGCAGGGGGGCGGTGTTGCGGTCCTTGTTGTTCTCCAGGTGGAAGTTGAGGTACCCTAGGAGGATGTAGTCAGCGGAGGGGAGGGCGTGTGGTCTGATGAAGTCTGCGATGTCTTCGCTGAATTGTGTGCGTGGTCCCGGGGGTCTGTAGATGAGGGTGCCTCTGATGGTCGTCTTTGGGTTGGTGTGAATCTGGAAGTGGAGGTGCTCAGCGGCGGCAAAGGTGTCGTTGGAGTCGGTCGTGATGCGGATGGTGTTCTTGTGGACGATGGCGATGCCTCCTCCGGTCTGGTTGACGCGATCCCTCCTGATGATCTTGTACCCGTCCGGAATGGCGATGGCGATGTCGGGGGCTGAGGAGACGTTCATCCAGGTTTCCGTGAGGAAGGCGATGTCTGGTGATGTTGTGTCGAGGAGGTTCCAGAGTTCCACGGCATGTCTGTGGACGGAGCGGGTGTTGAGCAGGATGCACTTGAGGTTGCTGCTGGTGCTCGGCTTGGCGGGGGCGGTGCAGGTTCGGAGGCAGGTGAACTTGCAGGTTCTGCAGGTGAAGGGTCCGTGAATGTGTTTCGGGGTGGCCCGGCAGCAGGTGGGGTCTGGCCGGCATTGAGTGCGTTGAGGGCAGCGGCATCATAGGTCTGTCGGGTCGTCTTGCATCGGTGGGGGCCAGGGGTCCTGGCACTGGGCGCGGTCCAGGCGCAGACGGGCTTACCTTTGGCGCACCTTCGGCGCTCATACGGTGCTCCCGCTGCGCGCGTCCGCTGCGCGCTCGCTGAGGGGGCGTCATAAGAAGGGAGCCGGGAGGGAGGGTCAGCGGGGCGGCGAATGGGCAGGAGGGGGGGCGGGGCCGCAGGGGGCAGCAGCGGAAAAAGAAATCGTCCGGAATCGGCGGGAAATGCGGAGGTGGGTGGCTCCGCGGAGGCTGGGTCTCCCACGAGGAGCTGCGGCAATCAGGCGCAATCCAGGAAGCAGGTCGGGAGGCAGAAGGCAGGAGGCAGTGTAGCGTGGGGCGACCTCGCCTAAGGGGAGGCTCAGCGGTCGCTACCTGCTTCTGGTGTGGACCCCTTAAGTAGGGAGCCGGGAGGGAGGGTCAGCGGGGCGGCAAATGGGCAGGAGGGGGGGCGGGGCCGCAGGGGGCAGTGGCGGAAAAAGAAATCAGCCGGAATCGGCGGGAAAAGCGGAGGTGGGTGGCTCAGCGGAGGCTGGGTCTCCCAGGAGGAGCTGCGGCAATCAGGCGCAATCCAGGAAGCAGGTCGGGAGGCAGAAGGCAGGAGGCAGTGTAGCGTGGGCCGACCTCGCCTAAGGGGAGGCTCAGCGGTGCGTTAAAAACTACCTGAGCTAATTCCAGTCCCGCCTGAACTGAGCAGGAGACCTGAACACATAGGACAGTCTTCAGGGAATGGATGCCCCCTAGTGGGGAAAATAATATAGCTGAAAAAAGTATATATATATATATATATATATATATATATATATATATATACCACGTGACTCCTCCTTGAATTTCTCGGCGTCTCAGACTCAGCACAGCCTCGCACGCCAGCAAACAAAGGGAGACGGACCACAATGAATCGGCATCGGTAAGATTTATTGATGCACAGAGAGCAGCTACGCGTTTCTGGCAAGTTATGCCCTTGATCACGCTGCAACATGCACAAAAGGCAGAATGCTATTTTTGAATGCAGTGTTGAAGGGAACACCCCCTCACAGTGACATGATGCATCATGTGATGAATGAAAAGTGAAAACATACTGCCACTGGTGGCTACTGCCATAGAATCAGCACAAACAAATATTTCCGGATAAATCCAGGATTCATGTGTGTATACTGTAATGAGTAAATAAACAAATTACATATATACGCCAATGAGTTAAACAATGACTAACTGTATAAATACACAATTCTCATAGAACGTAATTATATAGCCATGTAAAATATAATACACAGTGTGCCTATATGGCTGTAAAAAAGTGGCAGGCAATAAAGTGCTGAGTGAGAGTGAAATAAGTGCAAAAGAGAGCGAGAGAAAAGAAAAGTAAGAGAAGTGCAATACCATTCATTATACAAAAGAAAAAAATATCATGACATAGAAAGCTTCTCAGATCCCTGGAAACATTTGACTATATATAATTCATGGGTATGATTTATCACTTTGCAAATAAATAGTATAAAATAGTATCAAAATTGTGTTAAAACCCAATAAATACACCTAAACTGTTATCCAATGATATATATAGATATATATACACTAAATAATACATAAAAGCCGTTATGGTACTGTGGAATTCGTAATGACAAACTCCCAGCACCATCTACTCTTAATGGCATTACTGCACTTACAATGTCTAAGAATTGACTTAGACACTGTAGGGGTACAGGGCTCATGCACCTCTACCCTCACCACTGGTATAGTGCATCCAGCTAGAGAGGTGGCTTACTCATGCCAGGGCAGTAGGTTGTAGGCATGGCACACAGGGATGTCTGCCATGTAGACTCTTCACTTTGTTCTGCACAAAAACATGCAGCCTGCAAAGGCAGTATGTGTGTGTAAAGGTACAGGGCCTCTAGGGTGGCACAATAAGTGCTGCAGCCCTTAGAAGCATTCCCTGGCCACAGTGCCCTTGTTACCTGTAGTACCATTTAAAAGGGGCTGACCTGTGCCCAAAGAGTGCCAATTGGATTTTGTCTTCAGTGCAGTTTTAGGGAAAGAGCATAGGCCTTAGGTATCTGTTTGGGAGGAACCCAGGGCACACTCAGTCAAAGCACATCAGCAGTTTAGAAAAAAGGGGCTACCATCCAAAAAGAGGGCACTTTCTCACACTCACTAGAAGGGAGACCTAAGGATTTTATACAATCTCCCTAAATTTAAGCAGGATCATATTGCTCTAGAGCCTCTGCTCAGATTAAAAGCCTGAAACATGAGATACATTCCTCTATGGGCAGGAGCGGGACAACATTGCTCAGGTGGCTGTTCTCAGAGGAAGACAATCTTTGGATTGGTGTCCTCTCGGGTAGCATGTTTACATCATTGTTCAAGTAGCACTACCAGAAAACAAGTTCCTTTTCATCATTTGGGCTTTAGCAATCCCAGTTCTGCTACTGTAAGAATCATCATCCCAATACCCTAGATCCACTTCACCTGCTTGTTCCAGCAGTACTGGAGAGGAACCAGCTGACAAGTTGTGGGTAGACTTCTATTCACTATTTAAGCAGTCATAGTCACTGCTAATGTTGTAATATTAGAACTAGAGAACTCATTCTGCAGTTCAAAACCATTGAAGGAGTTCCACGTGGATTCCTTACTGATAGCAGTATGAGCAGCAGTGGTGCCCTCCGAACAAGGCACATGATGCATTGAAAATGGTGTAATACCAAGGGAAGTCAACTTAGGCTGACTGAGATACAGTTCAGTAGTTGTATCTTCTCTCTAATCTTTTGGTCACTTCCATAGAGCATTCTTGCTTAATGTGAGCCAACCTCTTTGTGGCATCTCTCCAGATGTAGACTCAAATGAATTTACTTTGATCGTGAAGCACGTCTTAAGGAATAATGCCATTAGATGTTCAATGAAGCTCTTCATGCCTGTTATGGACCTAAAATGATGAAAATGCTCTCCAGCCTCTATCTCCTGCTTCTCCGTTTTGGACAGGTTAAACCCCAGTGGGTACAACAAAGATACAATTTTGGTGAATCCACATATTTTAGCTGATTGGGTTTGTAGCCTTCTCATTTAGCAATGCACATTGCTCACCAGCCACCAGAGAGCAGCTGTAAAAAAGGATTCATCTTGTGCTGGAGTGCAACATTTAAAGCAGTCACTCAGCACTGGCTTTCACTTCCACCACAGGAAATTGCGAGTTCCAGTAAATTGATACTGATATCTTCTGTATCATTTAGCTGGATCTTGGTATAGACATATACATAAGTATATATCATAGATATACATCGATGACAATAGTTAGTATTCATGGTTGTGTCTCAGTTTCCATAGGCAATTGTTTTTTTTACTTTACCTGTAACTCTTGGTTCATTTGACAAAGGCACAAAAGGAAGGGTGTAATGGGGCTACAGTAGCATCTCTTGACCACAGAAAGATGTCAAGGTTACTTAATGGCAGAGACCGCCCAACAAAAGCCATCGTTATTCCCCTGATCTAAAAAAAGGTGCATTGCAGTGTCACTTATGACGGACAAAGACTATACTTTGCCAATGTATTTTTTAAATTTTTTATCCTTGTTTATTATTTTTAATCATCCTTTTGTGTTGAAAATATGTTTTCAGGTAACAGAAATTATAAGCCAATAATACCTTTTCTTTGCACCAATAAGAATAATGTTTAATGTGGATTACAACTAAACCAGCTTTTTATACTGCTCAAACCAGGATGGACTATCTTGTAAGCAGGCGCAACTATCATAGACTAATCAGAAAGGCTAAAAAGCTGTATTTTGATACAAGGATCAAGGAGGCAGAAAATTCCTCAAAGGAACTGTTTCTAATTTATAAATCTCTCTCGGTCGGAAAGCCTGCAACAGTCCCAGAGGAATTCTGTACAGTGGATAGCTGTAACCGAGTAGCAGAGTTTTTTGCTAATAAAGCGGCAACTATTTACTCGGCCTTTCCAAGTCAAGCCACCATAGCCTCCGAGATTGTAGAGGATTGTGGGGTAAGAGAGGGGCACCAGGTGTTAACTGTATTTGTCACCCCGCCTACTGAAAATCTCATTCAGATTTGTGGTTCGATAAAATCAGGCTCCCCTAAAGACCCTACCACCCCTAGGTGCCTGGTGGGCAGTTTGCCTACTTTGGAGCCGTACATTCGACATCTTCTGAATATCTCTTTTGGGACTCACTCTGTCCCTGAGGCATGGAAGCGGGCAGTAGTCCTTCCACTTCAAAAGAAGCCTAATATTAGTTATGATAGGCTGGAAATCTTCGCTCTATTTCTCTTTTGCCGTATATGGTAAAGGTTGCTGAAAAAATTGCGAACCTCCAGCTTATGAGCTTTGTAGAGGAAGCCTCCTTGCTCCATAACTCACAGTTTGGTTTCCGTCCGCGGCATTCGACTGAGTCAGCATTACTTATGGCAGTAGAATCCTTACGGCTGGGAGTGGATGAGGGCCAGACTATGGCTCTGATCCTTTTAGACCTAAGCGCAGCATTCAACACTGTAGCTCATTCCATCTTGCTACAGTGTCTGAATGATGGAGGAGTTTCAGGGGCTGCGCTTGGGTGGATTCGATCTTTCCTGACAGGCAGATGCTTCCAGGTCCGCCAGGGAGAATGTTACTCTGGGGAGATTGAGTTGGGCCAGGGCGTGCCGCAAGGCTCGTCCCTGGGCCCGACCCTGTGCAATCTGTATGTTTCCCCACTGGCGGCCATAGTTGAAAGCTATGGACTTCGTTTGGTGTCCTACGCCGACGACACGCAGCTGGTCATCTCCCTCTCACGCACACCCGGTCTGATGGCGGACAATTTCAGAGTGTGCATGCAAGAACTGGCAACCTGGATGTCCGCCAACTGCCTGAAACTTAATGGCAACAAGACCGAGGTGCTCGTGGTGGGGGGATGCCCCTCTGTGTGGACGTCGGCGTGGTGGCCGCCCTGCCTAGGAGAGACGCCTGTTCCCTGCCAGGAAGTTAGGAATCTTGGGGTGTGGTTGGATGTTGACCTTGCCTTGGGCTCCCTGATTGTCCGTGTGGTGGGGACATGCTTCGGAGTTCTAAGAACTCTGAGAAAGGTCTTGGATTTCCTGCCCATCTCTGCTCATCTGACGCTGGTGCATGCCTTAGTCACCTCACGCCTGGACTACGGCAATTTGTTGTACCTGGGGGCCACGGGAAAGGCTCTCAATCGCCTACAGGTGCTACAATATGCTGCTGCTCGCCTTATTTTGAGGCTTCCTAGGAGATCTTCCTCTAAGGCAGCACTCCAGGCCTTGCACTGACTTCCTGTTAGGAGCACAGTGAAATTCAGAGCCCAGGCCACGTGTCACCGCATCCTGGGTGGCAAAGCCCCTGCCTGCTACAGAGCCTGGTGACCAGGTATGAGCCTACAAAGTCTCTGCGCTCCTCCTGCATAGGTCTTCTGAAAATTCCTAAAATTAGGAAAGCGCGTATGGGGTGAAGGTCGTTCAGATATCTGGTAGCGAAACAATGGAATGACCTTCTGTCAGAGCTACGCTTGGAGTCATCTGAACTCTTGTTTTGAACAAAACTGAAAACTCACTTATTCAGACGGCAGACGGTTGTGCTGGCTGCTTACTGCTTACTCCACTTTTATACCGCGGGGACATGCCTGTAGGCGTACACCAGGCGCTTTACAAATCCCCCTAATAATAATAATAAATAATAATATACCTACTCTTTGTGCACCTACCATTAAGGAAGTATCCATTTCACTCAACTCAAATTATACATTTTTTTGTTTCTTTATTTTATTTTTTGGGTTCTATATATTGCAATTGAAAATAAATAAAGTAAGCATACCACAGCTTTGCAAGTGCAGACTGTCTCCTTTACCAATGTCTATTTTCCTTAACCATCATCCTTCTCATAACTCAAGACTATTTCATCTGAAATTGAAACATACAAATGAATGCATTTTGCTGAACGAAGTATCTTCTGCATTGTTATTTTCTGCTGGCCACTTGATTTATAGAAAAATATTTGGTATTTGGGTATATCCCCTAGGTATGACTTAAACACATCAATTAGATGTTTCAGCCCTCAATATGGCAACCCATAGTGAAGTGGGAAGGAATTGCTGGGCATGGAATTTGGCAATATTTTCTTAACCCATGTACTAAACACTCTCCTGTACTGAGCATTTTTTGGAAAAGCCATATCAACTACACTGTCAATCATGAATTAAAGATAGGCCTCTGGTGGGGAAAGGGAACTGTGTTTGCATAAACTGATTACAGCGTACCAGAAAGTGAAGGTAGTTCCTGGATTTTTATATAAAA
The DNA here is from genome assembly GCF_964263255.1 of Lissotriton vulgaris. NCBI lineage: Eukaryota > Metazoa > Chordata > Amphibia > Caudata > Salamandridae > Lissotriton > Lissotriton vulgaris. Next base: position 508,686,719 of record NC_141694.1, read on the forward strand.
CAGCAAATGGGCTCACCTGTTGGAAGGCCATTTTAACACCTTTAAAGCTGTTACTGGAAGCCATATGTGCCTCTACCAGAAAGCGCAGTAATCAAGCATTTGTATCTTGAGTTGGGATTGAATTTTCTCAAGGCCTTGGAGACCTGTGAATGCATGCCATCCAACATAAACCATGCACTAGACACAAAAAGCATCTGTGTTCTGGCAATAGCTTACATCAGTGCCCGCAATTGTTTTCAATCAATATTCCCACTGTGGGTGTATCTTTAAGAACCTGAAGCTGCACCCTAGACTAATGAAGGAATAGATATTCTGGCAACTAGGACAGACCCCTGCAGAGAGCAATACCGGATGAGAAGACAGGAAATTTTCTTGGGGGTAGAAGGCATGCATGTATAAAGAAAACTGTGGTGGTCTATCGTCACATCACAACAGTGAGCCTGTAAGCATGAGATGAAGGAGGCCGTGAGTGGGACCAGCTCTCAGGTCAAATTCCCACACTTAGCATAAGCGTCTGAGTGAATCCTGAGACTGCAGCTGCAGTTGTACAGAGCAATGCAGAACAGTGCAATTAGAAGCTAGAAAAAGAAAGCAAGTGGCATCAACATTACACCCAAAAAATGAATTGGCTGACATGGAGTGATCTCTACACAGAAAGAGATAAAAAAAAAAGGTAATATCCCTGGGGATGGGGGTGATACCAGGGCTGTGACTGTACCACTTCTCCAGATATATCTCCTTTTGGACAGAAATAGATGGTAGAGAAGTTGATTTCCTCAAACAAGAATGGGTTGTTGGTCAGCGCAATAAATCATGAAGCATGGGGCAAGGTTGAATTTGAAAATTACAAAGCTGATGAAAAGGCTGATAAAAACTGGTCAAAAATTAAGTATTTCAGTAGACAATCTGGTTGTGACAGTGTCACCCCTACAGGCTATAGTACCACTTTGGTCTTGCCTGTTATATACATCCTTCGCAGGGGTCACTGATGACGTTAAAACCGCCAGCAAAATAAGAGCACAGTTGGAAAATGGTACGAATACTTCTGCCATAAGATTTGAACTGCATGTCTTTGTTCCTTAAGGGGGCAGGAGAATTCAAAGCTGCTCTCTTAAGAGGAAACTTGTTGGTATACATGTGCCTTAGTGCATAATTCTGCAGGGTTCTCACTCAAAATATGGCAGGAAATGGTGGCTATGTGGAAAAGGTAATAAGACAGGAGATGGTTGCAAAAAATGTCACAAATTACTTCAACTCAAGCTGGGGGAAGCAGGAAATGGTAGGATTTAAAATAGAGAACTCAGTCCCATTACAGGTCAATAGGTACCAGAAGAGAAGTCAACAAACATAATCAACAATTTTAATCTGCTCTAGTTAATAAAAGGGTTTCACACATGCATGTGTATAGGAATAAGTAATAAAACCATGTTATCAAATAAGACCTATACTAAGAAAGGACTTTGACAAGGCTGAGTCATAAACCAAAATACTTGCTACTGTTTACATCAGAGTTGACAGACAGTTGAAAAAAGTCCACTGTTTTCCTTAGCGAATGTGTGGTAGACAGAACAATATCTGGACCCTGTTATTTTACCTGATACCATGCCAACTAAGTAGCTGTTAAAGGGAGTTAATTAATTGTAATAACAATAATTCTTTACTAGTCATTATTACCAAAACAAAGGCAATAATAGTTGGTAGATATGTGAAGACATTCAAATTATATATTAAAGGGTGCATTATTGAATGGACCTAACAATATGATCACCATGGCTAAAGCTTTCAAATGAAAAATATCCTGGTAGTCACATATTCTTATTTTAAGATCAAAATGCTTGCGAGCTAATGGTGGTATTTATACATGTATTATTTTACATGGTTTAAATGCATTTTTTTCTGGACAAAAGGTGTTTAAAAGGTTAGATTAATGTACCATTGGGTTATGGTGATATTAATTTAAAGGTATGGCCAATGTTTGGTTGAATTTAATTGAAACTAACACATTGAAATCAGTTTTTGGTTGTAGAGAAAGTGTGACCTGAAAGATGTTTTTCCCATTTTACCTGACAAAGTCCACTGACCAATTTCTGCTAATAACTGACATGGCATGACATTTCAGAAAACACATTTTAACATTATGAACGTTATTGAAAGAATTTTAATACAACATTACTGAACTGGTTTTCTATGACAGTGGTTGAGCTAAAACGTTCTTGCTTTTCTATATGCTCTACTCACAACTATTAGATTATTCTAAGGAAGGTATATAAAGATAAAATAGTTGGAAGTCATTGTACTGTTTTAGTGAGTTATATCCAAAACATTTTAAATATTGTTTTTATAAATGCCAGCATTTGAGGGTCAGTGGAGTTTGTATTTGAGGGATTTATTTGTTTGGATGCAAAAGCAGTTATTTCTCTAATAAAAGTATATATTTCTTGATTATGTACATTAAGATTTCTTGAAATCTGGAATAGTATTGCAGTTACATTATTTTGATAGAGTATGTATTACATTAGAATCCACACTCATTCAGTTTTCTAATTGTATGTACAATAGTATGTAATATTGACTGCTAATAAACCTATTGTAATGTATAAGTGACAAAGCACAATGGAGTAGGTATGTTGAATCAGGAAACCTAATGAAAGCATACGTATAGCAGGGTGGAATTCTGATGTTGAAGCCTGAGCTCCTGCCATTCATATCAATTGTCCCCTTGTTTCAGGAAATAGGACTAATCAAAAAATCCACACAACCAAATGAATGTAGAAAAGTATTGGCAACTGGCTAAAATATACTGGAAGGAGACTAACGACCTTTGTGACATATTGTCATCCCTACAGGCTTCTCCTAGACAATTTATTGTTTACATTTAGGATTGGGAGGAAAAGATCGGGCGGGCTAAGGATTTGCCAATCCCATTTTTTAGATCACTGTAACTTCCCGTGACTCTCATTAGACACTTGGTTCCTTCTCTTATAAAGGCTCAGGAATCAACTGTGGTGTTCAAAGGTCCCCCCACCCCTCTTTCCCACCTAGGATAGAAAGGAGTTTGTCAAGATCAGGGCAGAGAAGATCAAACTAAATAATCAAAAATTGCAAGATTTATCTGAGGATATCTTGTATCTTCAATTATAAACTATTTCTGTAAATAGTAGATCTTGTTAAAATGATGATGTTTCTGGATGTAGAAAAGGCCTTCAGCATGATGAACTAGGAATACCTGTAAGCTCTGCTGGAAGAAATTGCATCCCTTATCGACCAGGATGATTTTGTCATTATGAATGGGTCCCTGCATAGAATTAGTTTTAGACAGTTGTCAATATCTCAACAAAGCTCTACATGAGGCAGGGATGTCCATTGTCATCTCCAATAGATTTAATGAACTCCTGTCTAAGTATATAATAAGAGAGGACCAAATCTTGGCCATCCCTTGATTAGAAGCACAGACAAAATCAGACTACACTTTGTAGATGACACCTGAAGAGGAAAATATAAATAAGACAGTAACAGGTACTGTGAACCTCTCTATACTTTTAGGCTACATAGTTATTAAGTCAAACACTGAGGCCTATTTGATGAATTGCAGCCCAAAACACTTTGCACTAAAAATACTGAAAAGATTTAGAAATCTGTCAACACATATCATTGTCTGTAATGGGTGATATCAAGTTAATAATAATGATGATAATTCCTAAAGGTCTACTTCTGTTTCAATGACTACCATGTCTACCATGTTACCAGGAGAGAACATTTTAAATATATTAAATGGGGAGATAATATTCATTTTGGAGAGAAAATTGTCTAAGTAGTCAGGGAAAGCGTAAGCGCTCCTTTACCAAAGTGAGTACAGTATCTGCCTGATATTGAGCTCTACTACCTTGTAGGAGTGCCACAAATACTGCAAGGGAAAGTTATCTTTGGGATGAATTATCAGTACAGCCAATTCCTGAGTGAAATAAGAAGAGGGTTTTGAAATTGTTCTAACTCATGGAGAGAAAAGGGGACCTCCCTTTTATTTTACTTTTGAACAATATTCTTGCGGATTTTGTGCATATTTGTATATATTTTTAAAACATATTTTGGATTCGTTTTTGGAATGTTTATTTTGTTGTGAATTTATATATTTTCTAATTATCTCAAAATGTTTTGTAAACACATTTTTATTTTCAAATGATTCTTTAGTTAAATAAACACACTTAAATTGTCTGCTATTGTACAAAACTATAGCACCACAGAACATTAAATACTTATGTTTTAAAAATACAAAATGTACGTGATGTGTTTAATACTTTCACTAATTTCTTTTGGACTAGTGTTAAATAGTAGATCACACCCCTTAAATATGCACTTTCTCTAATATTTGGGTGGTTGACATTAGAATAGTCATGTATACACTTTCCACAATGAATGTCATACTGGACTTAGAACAGTCCTTTACCTAAATATAGCAGTTAAGTGTTCCTGGTTCATCAGATCAGCTAAAATAACTTTAATTACACATGCATTTGGATTACATATGTTGGGGAGGTCTACTTTGAGGTATTTTATGTATAATCAGTTTGAAAATGTTTTGTTCAACATTTATTAGTAATATATTAGTGTTTTTTGTGTTTTACTGTAGGACATATTGAACTGAATATTGCGTAATTATTCTACATATTAGTTTACTAATATCCACTGAAGTGATAGTGTATTTGTCGAAGGTAGGAAGATTTGTGTGGGGTAGGAATAGCTAATGTTTTAATTTGAAGGTATAAAATAGTATCCCTAATAGTATCCCTTTTGGAATTGTATTCAATCCCATTTCAAATGTTTTTCCAAAGAAAATAGTTTGGATGTTTTTATTTCCATTTCTGGTATTTATTTTCCTAATTTCTTTTATTTAACTGAATTTTTCGGGGCTTTTGGAGGATATTGATGGATTTGTATGGAACCTAACTGGATCTTTTTGGGGGGGAATTTTTGTTATTCCATTTTTATTTCAGAACTATCATTGGAACTTAGGTACTGGGTACATTATTTAAGGGAACATTTTAGAAATATAATAGTTCTGATTGTAGTAGTAGTTTTGTGCTTTTTTGTTAGGTATGATTGGTTTTTGTATTGTTTTGTAGCTTTTTAATTTAGTTTACAATGTAAGCTATTGGTTCTAAACAGTCTAGCCCTTATATGTATTTTAATAGCTGTACTTTGTTAGCAAGCATGTGCTTAGGTTATTTAAATAATTTAGGGCAGGGAGGAAAGTATGGTCCAGGAATTGTTTTTTTTCAGCTCTTAGTTGCTTTGTTATTTTTCAATGGATTCCTGGATGGATTCATACAGGGTTCAGGCTCCTTATCCTTACTAGAAAAGAGCTGTGCCACCCATATGCTGCATTATTGAGTAGATTTGTAGACACACCACAGGAGACTTGGTGCCGGGCTTGTTGCCTGTGCTCTGACTGGTGCATGCAAACCACCCCAGTGTCTTCAAAATAGTCTAGAAAACAGGCTATTTTGTCTTTGTTTTCTTTGCATAAGGGTGAATCTATTAATAGTAGCACATAAGGTAAGGGCTAGATGCATCAAGGTTTTTTGCATTCGCAAACGGTGCGAATCGCAAATTTCGGCCGTTTGCGAATGCAAATGCCGTTTTGGGATGCATGAAGCATTTTGCTATTTTCGTAATTTAAGAAATCACAATTTTATTGCGATTTCTTAAATTCCGATTGCATTTAAGGAATCGCAATTTTGCGATTTCTTAAATGCAATGCATGATTACTTTGGAATTGCGAATTCGCAATTTGGAAGGGGTAAATTAGCATGAAGTTCAACTTCATGCTAGTTTACCGAAAACTTTCAAACATGCACTAGTTGCATATTTGATAGTTTTCATTTACACACACACATGTCCTTGGGTCATGTGTGTGTGTAAATTGCACTTACAGTTCAATTTCAGGGGTGCAGGGAGGGGTTCTTTGAACCCCCCCTGCAGCCTTGAAATTGCATTCACATTTTGCGAATCGCAATTTGAAATCAATGGGAAGGGTTCTCCTTAATTGCGATTCGCAAATTGTAAATTGCAATTAAGGAAAAATACCGAATCGCTACATTTTTTGATGCATAGCATTTTGCAATTTCTTAATTGCGATTCCTTAATTTTCGCAATTAAGAAATCGCAAAATGTTACAATGATGCATCTCTTCAGGGGCAGGGACAACAGTTACATTTTCTTTTAATTAACAACCAAATTTACTTAAAGTAGAGAGTTCCAGACTGGCCATATGGCTTGATTGAAATTAAACAAAAGTAGCGATCTTCAATTAGACAAATTGGTGACTGACTTAAGGCAAAAATGTTAATTTCGGTACTGAAAGTTATTAATCCTTTGTAATTATTATTGTTGTCATAGATTACTAACCCTCTTGTTTTTAGAGTAAGTAGGGTCAATGCTGGTGTGACCTGTGCATTTCTTTTTCTGTGAATACTTGAGGTGGGGTTTAGGGGCCATAGTGTTTTATTATTTTGCCTGTAGAAGTTGTAGAGGGTGATTCCACAATGTCACTTATTTCTATTTCAGCTATTGGTGGTTAATGGTTGTGCTCTCTAGTGTTTTCTGTGGTTTCAATCATGGTGCCAGCTCAACAACAGCTCACTAAAAGAAACCATTTAAGAATTATTTTTTATACTTGCAATGTGTGCCTTCTTTGCTTTGTTTTGTGTAGGTGTATCTCATATAAGACAGCAGTGGTTTCCCATTTTATGAAGTCGTTTAGGTTGGTACAGCAGACACTTTGGGATTTGTAAATGGTACAAAATTAAATAAATTACACTATTTGACTTAGGTTTTCCTTTTGGGGAAATGTCACAATTAATATAGTTTTTATACTTAATTTTTGTTTGTCTTTGGGGTTCATGAAATTCAATTTATCAACAATAGTGTGTGTACATTATCTTTTGTAGTCAAATTAAGATGATTTCAGCTGATGTTTCTGTAGTGGGAATATAATAAGGGCAATTTTAATTTGCAAATAATACTTAACATTACGTTTAGGTGTCTGTTAAGGGTTTTTTAGTTCAAATATGTATTTTATAGTATAAAAATAAATGTGCCTACTTCTGTTTGGCCTGCAGTTGGCTCCTCTAACAGTTATGGCAAGATCTTTGGCTGTTTGGTGTCTGTTTTATTGATATCCATCAATCATTAATAATGGTTTTCAATCTGTTCCCCGTTTTACTTTCAGATGTGATTGACTCAGCAAATACCTCTCATTTTTATGGCATGTGTCATTAGGTAGATGTTACTTTTTAATTAATGTGTTTTTGTGTGTGTGTTTTTGTAATTTTGTTATGTACAACTTCTTTTTTTACTATATATGAACTATATATGATTTTTTTTTCAAATGTTGTATGTGTCCTATTGATATTTTGTTGTCAATCATTTCAACAATTATATTGTGTTGGTTTGGAATTAAATTATTGCATTGTATATTTTATAGTTGACGTTAAGGTATTAGCAATGGGTTTACTGAAAGTCAATGTTATTGTGGTTAATCTTTAGGTAACAATATTTCTATATCACAATACAACCCTCATGTCCGAATTAACATTACCTGGTGCATCCTTTCCAAACTTTTCTGTATAGATCTCTAAAACCATATAATGCTATCTACCTGAATCATGAACCAGTAATTGTCTCTTATACTGCCCACTGCTCCCTCATGTTTCTTCAGTCCACCATCTCCAACTTTACTTTTCCATGTGTACCCCAGTAGGAAGGTGAGCCCTCAGTCTCCCTGTCATCAGCAGAATTTAGCAGTTGACATATCATATAATTTCAAGGCAATTTCATTATGGTTAGGGTGCATCATGAAGACTGTGACCCATACAGCATACATTAATGATGCATGACGCCACCCACTGTGGTACAGTGGTATGATTAGTTTAGTGCAATGTAAAGCATATTAGTAGCTCTTTATCAAAAGGCAACAGGCAATGATGATTTTAGGTAGTGAGCAGCAAGCATGTAATGCAAAGCAGCAGGGAGATGATACTAAACTATACTCAAAGCAATGAGTGTAACAATATCATCATAATTATTGCTAATATAAAATCAAAAATGTCTTACATGTTTCTGAAAAGAGGAAAACCTTTGCTCACACATATATTTCACCACTAACCGGCAAAACCAGATGTGCTAAAATCTCAAATAGCAAGATCATTCACTCTCTCATTGTATTAATACGTGTTATCTGAATGTTACATAGATCATACTGCACAGGAGGTAATTAATATGACTCACAAGAATGTATACAGCATAGGGTTTATTGACTACACTTACACTCCAATTATTGTACTGTTAAAGAATCTATGTTAATGAGAATTGTAGGAATTGACATAGCATCACTGTCCAATGTACAGTTAGCAACATCGTTATGCTTATTTCAGACTCCTGCAGTTGTCTGACTCCATAATGCAATAACTTTCACTTGATATGTGAGTCCTGTTCTTGTCTTTCACTCCCTGAGTATTGTTTTACAATTATCAGAGGAAGAGGCTAAGGAGGTAAATGTACCTCCTCTGTTGCCACTCCTCTGTTCAGACCAGCGAAAGGCAAGATTCATGAATACTGCAGCTGCAAAATTATGCCTGGTACTTAGTAAGCATTCCACAAACGTTACATCATAGACATTCTCTCTTGATCTGCACAAAATGTTCAAAACCTATGCATCCCTACAAAGCATTGGATATTCACTACTGTTCCACTTCTCTGCTTATCGATTCTGCCTGCTGAAGAATGGTTACAGAATGCTCACATGAAAACAGTATGACTTTCCAAGATTGCTTGAAAGCATACCTGACTCCTAACAGAACCTACTTCCAAGTGAGCCATAATCAAATAATTGCAACAAATCTTTCTTGAATGATCCCTAGAAGTGAACTTTGGCAGTGCTTTTGGCACCTTAAACATCAGCTCATTGAATGATCAATGCTATAATATTTACTCCATGTAAATCTGGTACTGTCTGAGTGAGCAGTTCTAGAACACCTACTATAGGAAATATATTTTCATTTATTTATTTATTTTTATTTAGAGAGCTTTATACAGTGCTCGTTGGACCAGTGGGTATAAGAGCACTTTACAACATGTACACAGGCATTAAAAAAAACAGACAGACAGAAACAAACAAACAGCCATACGTAAGGCAGATAATAGAGTCAAGAGTTACTTGATTGGAGGCTGCTAAAAAGATCTATGACATATTGTTGAGAGGGTGAAAGGTGTTGAGCGAGGAGAAAATCCTTTAGTTTTCTCTTAAAGGTCATGAAGGAGGGGTTGGTTCTGAGATCTGCTGGTAGGGAGTTCCAGACTTTGGGGGCATTGCCTGAGAAGAAGTGCCCCAGGGTTTTTTGTTTATGTCTATTTGGGGGTATGCGAAGTAGGTCAGTGGAGCTGTGCTCATGACGAGCTGACCTTGTCATGAACAATGGGGAAAATCACTTTTCAGCACACAGCGGGAAAACCCTTAGCAGCCAAGGTGTTAAGCGGAACAAAATGATGTGGTGGTCCGACCAGTCGACTGGGAGGATATTACTAATGGTTATCGCCTTCTCCTCGGCTATAATGGCGTCAAGGGTTGAGCCTCGGTTGTGGGATTTCTTCTATGCAGTGTTGGAAAAGGTTGTTTGAAGTAAGAGTTTGTTTAAAGATTGGATTGGTGTGTTTTTCTCATCCTTCCAATGTAGGGTGAAGTTACCTAGGATTATGTTGAACAGTGAGTTACCAGGTCTGATAGGTGTTTGTTGAAGGGGCGAGTGTTGCTTGAAGGGTGGTAGAGGAGGTGGCAATTCATTGTTTTATTTTTTCATCCGTATGGTAGTACTGAGATATTCAAAAGTGCTAAATGTGGAGTCGACAGTTTGCCCCATCTTAATGGTATTTTTGTGGATAATAGTTAAGCCACTGCCTTGTTGATACATTCTGTCTTTTTTAATGATTCAGAACCAAGGAGGGACTAATAGGTTGAGGATCGGGTAGGATGATTTATTAAGCCAAGTTTCTCTGATGAATGCAATATCGATGCCATGGTTAAGGATGGCTTCCGCCAGTTCACTTGCATGCTTGTAGGAAGATCTACAGTTTATAAGCAGGTAGTTGATATTACTAGAGTTGCTGTTGTGTGTTCTGAGAGGTGGGTGCCCTGGATATATCAGAGAGGTGTGTTGGCGGTATGGCTGTTTTCCTGGGTGGTATGAAGTTTACCCAAACCAGTAATCACCTTGATCTTGGAGGTGGGTTCTTTTTTCCAGGTTGGTATCATGTGATGCGTTTTGGCCAGCTCTATAGCTTCGTTAGTGACATCCGAGGATTTGATTGAATCGGTCTGTGAGCTCAGTTGTTTAGAGGAGTAGTAATCCAGCTATTATGAGTGTTTGAAGGCTGAAGTGAAGGTCTGGCATTGCTGGAGGGGGAGAGGAGTGAACAGTGGGCATAGTTGGGGGAAGTTTTGAGGGTCATTAGCATATTGTTGATAAGTAGTATCACCTTATCGAGCTGACTTCCCATAAGACTTAGTCTTTCCTCTAGGTCTAGTGTGGGTATTTATTTAGAGGAAGTAGGAGTGGAGTGCAGGTGTTTAGCTGCAATTTGTTAGGTGTGTGGTGTTCAAGATACTTGGGGAGCAGGTCAGAGAGTTGTTGAGCAGGGAGTGTGTGCATAACTTACCTGCTAGGGTCGGTTTCAGAGGGTGCTTTTAGTGGGGTTGGGTGTGAGGGAGCGAGCAAAATGTGGGGAATATGGATTAGAAGGAGCGTAAGTTGGCGTCTTTGGCTTGAATCTTTACAATTTCGGTTCTCTAGATAGTTAGGGTGGCCCTTAAACATGGGGGAGTATGAGATTATCAATGTATGGCCATGTGGTATGCTAGAGATTTTGCTTATGTGTAGGTAGTTTGTATGGGCTGTATTTCATTTTGCAGATTTGGGAGCATAGAAGATGAGATCAGTTTTCTCCTGACCTTTGGAGGAGTTGTAGTAAAGATATGTTATGAGTGTTTCATGATGTTGATTGATCAGATTATGTTTGAGTTTCTTGGAAGCATTAGCTGAGAGGTTCGGAGGTAGGAGATGTAGAAGGAGTTTGGGCCAAGTGGTTTCAAGTGTGACATAGGAAAGTGGGGTACTGTGGTGGTAGGCATGGTGATTTGGACTGGTGGGATAAATAAATGTGGTGTGGGTGCTAATCGTTTGTTAAGCCCCCTAAACTTGGGCCCATGAAGAGTGGAATGGAGGGAAATGTCAGAAAGTAAGAGGACCCTTAGGTTACTCTGCATTACAGGACATTTATCTGAATACAAGAGAGTCAGGTTTTTTTTTTCATTAGAACTAATGCTCTAATCCTGCTGTATTTTTTATTATTGTCTTTTATAGTTAAAACTAATGGGGGTGGCTTTTTTTTAAATTCACAGAGTTGGTGTAATGGAAAGGTGACTAAGAAGGGTAGATCAAGAGGGCATGGGGTGTTCCTCTTTTTAGTGTCTCATAGAGGGGCTTAGGGTAGGGTACACACACTGGTGAAGAAGTTTCCTGATCCAAGATGGCCGCTCTGTGGGCTTGGGTAGTCCTTTTTCTGTTTTGGTGTCTACTAGTCTCTAGAGGTAGGGGTTAAGATCAGGAGGGCATGGGGTGTTCCTCTTTTTAGTGTCTCATAGAGAGGCTTAAGTCCTCTTTCTATGTGCTCTGGTGCACTAAGGGAAGAATAGTCCTCTTTCTGTTTTTACAGTGCACTGGGGAAAAGGAGAGGATACAGCCTTCAAAATGGAGGCTCAAAAATCCCAAGATGGACTCCTGTATCCACCCCAAGAACCGAGTAACTGAATTGCCTTGTGGTTGGGATCCTTAAATACCGCCCCTCATCCTAGGGTACCAGTACCGGTAAAAATCTCCTTTCCCCGACAGGGTCACCAACCCTTAACAGGTTCCGTTTTGGGAGGCAAGAAAACAGAAAAACAGTCATAGATGGGGGCTCGATGGGGGCTGCCAGCATGGAGCCTGCTCCGTCAGAGTCACAGGCTTGCAGCAGGATCTCACCAGTCTGCGACCGAGAGTGCACACTGAGCTGAGACGCTGCAGCACAATCAAACCCCCGTCCGCCCTGACCTGCATCCACTAGGACAGCAGAGCCACCTGTGACGCATCGCAGAAGAGTTCTGGACTCACCCTCACCTGAGGTGGCACAGAGAGACCAACAGCCTTGCCTCCGTCCTCCGATAGAAGTCTGGGAGCACTCAAGCAGTCTATTTCCAGCCAAGGGCAAACCTCCCAGATTTTCCTGTTGCTGCGTCGGCAGGGAGAGCTCTGGGGAGAGCTCTAGGCAGTAAGTCCTTGCAACCAATTTTTTTTTTCAAGCAACTCGGTCTGTTTATTAGCATTTGAGCTTGTGGTTTGGTGAGTCAATTGACGGGGCAAAAGTGCTGGATTTCCACAGAATGATAATCCAGACCCCCAGGAGCTCACACAGGGACCTCCTGTTCCAGCTGCCATCTTGAAAAGTATCTCATGAGTGACCTGTGCTAAATCATTTGCTTCCCCAAAATCTGCAGTTGGAAGGACCACACTAGAATATGCCACCCAATGGAATTTGCTCAATGAATTATCAGTTCTAGAAATTTGTCCCTCGAAATTGTTAATGAGTGAACAATTTCAGAGTTACCAGGTACATGAAATAACTGCTCATTGAATGAGTTCCATTAGAAACATTGATCCTTGAAATTCCTGGATCCTGGGATTGACGTGTGCTAAACATCAGCCATTAAAAAATATATTTTGACTAATCAGTGGTGTGCAAATATCTACTTGAAAAAAAGTATAAAATGTACAAATATTAGACCAACTTTATCCTTCACTGATCCTTTAATATATATCTATTTTGTTACCATTCTGCACAACTCACAAACACCAATCACCTCTACAAGCACAGCCATACCCAACCTAATGTATATCTCCATTCAACAACGACCCCTCTCTATCAGATCACACAACAAACGCAGATACTTAGCAAACATGCCAGACTTTATCATCCACCACAAAGCAGATATTATTTTTCCTGCCGAGATGTGGCTCACTACTAAATTGTAGGAAATAGCGTTACTGATTGACTGGGGTGTAAGCCCTGCTCAAGCAGCAACCACACTCTTGGTCATGGTAAGGCACAACCAACCCCAAATGTACCTGTGCCCAACCCCCTGGTAGGTTGGCACAGAGAAGTCAGGCTTAAGTTGGAGGCAATGTGTAGAGTATTTGTGCAACATTTCAAGCAGTAAAACAGTGAAAGCAACACACAAAAGATCCCCTTTCAGGTTAGAAAAATATAGCTTTATTTAATAAATGGACCAAGACCACAATGACAAAAGTCCAATCTGTAGAACAGGGGTTATAAATTCTTAAAGAATAAACTGCAATACAGTGATTAAAAGCAGAAAGCACCAACCTTGCATATCTGGTCGCGCAGGAACGGGTAAAAGTCAAAAGTTCAGACCAACTGCAATAGAGTGCAGGTCGGATACAGTCACAGATTAGTCCAGTGTGGAGAAGTGTGGCTCAATGATTAGAGCGGCAGACTCTCATGCAGAGGTCTAGCCCGGGACCAGGGTTCAATTCCCTGCCTTGGCGTGTCTTTGGCTCAAAATTCCATGGATCCGATAATTCTCGCCTCGGTGCCTATTCCAATCATGGAGTCCCACTCTGCAACTCTGGGCAATAGCTTGCTTAATCTCCACAATGCCACAATGGCCTCCAAAACGCTAAGGATGCCTGGCCTCCACCTTGGTGGTGCCCAGGAGTGGACGCCTCACAGGGAAAGCCAGGATGGGTTTCACAGCGGTATTCGTACAAGCGCCTTGAGACCCTTGCGGGTGAGTAGTGTGCTATACAAGTATAAATTTACATTTTTAAATTTACAGCTGAAGTTTTACCTTTTCAAGTTCTGTGCCATGATTCCTGTTCACATTGGAAAGGGACGCTAGGTGCAAGGAGAGCCTCACTGGTGATAGTCAGTGTGGTGCGAAGAACAGGCCAGGCACAGTGGATGGGTGGGCTGGAACTAGTGCAATGAGATGAGCTGGCCCGGCTCACACTGATTTTCTCTGCAAACAGGACCAATAGTAGTTACGAAGAGCCCAAAAGCTTGATTTCAACAGCTCAAAAGCCACAACGAGGGTCCAGGACCTGAAAGGCGCCACTTGGGGGTCAGCCTAGCTGAAGATGGGTCTAGGAGCTGTTGGGGATCTTTTTATGTCCGTAAGGCTTAGATTAGGAAGCCAGCAGATTAGTTCTGTGATTCGCTTTGGGTTCAAGATGGAGTTACAGATCCAATTCTTCTTCTTCAAACAAGCGAATAGCAGGCAGCAGGTCAGCATAGCAGGGTAGCATTTCTTTATAGGGCAGGAGTCTAGCTGTGTGGCAGTCCATGAAGCAACACAATAGTTCTTATTTCTGGTAGACTATGCACAGGCCCAGGAGTATACTGAAGGGGTGGTGTCTGAATACCTTCTTTTATACACTGGTGTTCTGGTTCTGGAAGCTGCGATAATCTTCAAAGTAGTGGCTTTGAAGCACATGGAATTCACTGACTCCCCTGCACTGGCTCCAAGCTGGCTGAAGTGACAATGGAGGGTTGTAGGCCGTCTGTGTGAAAACAGAAAAGAGGCTATTCGAGTGTCAGTGGGGCTGTGCTCAGCTCCACCCCATCCTGCCAGCAGATGGCCCACCCTGGCACACCTGATCCCTCTACTGTGTGACTGCCTGGGAGCTATTTGCAAAGTCTGTCAGTCACACCCAGTTGTGTGACCCAGGCTAGGCTACAGGCACAAGAGAGGTAAGGGCAAAACAATGCTAACTTTCAAAAAGTCAAACACACAAAGGGGTTGTGCTCTTATTGTCAGAATGGCTGAGCCACCTCAAAATCCCAAAATAACACAAATGTCAAGACTGACCCTCTATCAAACACTACACTTAATTTCACATGCTTTAATCAATAACAGTGGTTACTCAGTTAATATATTACCCATCATTTGTTTTATTTTAATGAACCTTTTTGTCACACAGAGAACCATACACAAATTGTCAACAGTATTTGTTTCTCCCCCAATATTAATACATGCATAAATACAAAGCATAAATTATATCACATTGAAACATACAAAACAAAATACATTACATACATCAATACATCAATTCTTATTTCAACTTAAATGAGATACATCAAAACATCAATTCTTCTTTCAACACACAAACTCACAGGGCAAATTCATTATACCCTAAAGTAATTCTAAAACAATTCAAACCCGCCACAATTTTCTGGATATTGGACCCCTGTCAGAGAATAACTGTACCCTAGGTACATATTTCAAACATTCCTCTTTCAACACTCCCTGGGTTATACTTATACTCTGTACTGCATATTAAAACAGTGGGTCCACTGTAAATGGTAGCTGCGTTTCGAACCACTGTTCCTCCTTAATGGGGTTCTCCTCAGTACATAAAACTGATATCCACTCTCAGATGGCTTGTAGTGCAGACCCAAACCTCGTTATTTTGTGTCCAAAAGATTGGAACACAGAAGCAAACCCTTCTAGTTCAAGAACCGTTGTCTCCAAATGTCCTTCAGTTCAGCACTCAAACAGGATTCACAACTACGGACCGTCCAAAAATTCAGTCCAATGTCGGGTGTCTCTTATTATTCCTTTTACCGAAAACATGTATCAGTGAACGTGTTCAGAGGAACTGGGATTCTAAACTTAGTAACCAATGTTATTGATTAAAGCGTGTGAAATTAAGTGTAGTGTTTGAAAGAGGGTCAGTCTTGGTATTTGTGTGATTTTTGTACTTTCTAAAAGTGGCATTTTTAAAATTGTCATAAAAAAAACATCTTCACCACTAAATAGGGCTGTTCACCCCAAATCCAAAGACACAAAACATGAACTGGTTTGGAAATTACGCTTATAAAATGTAATAAGGCAACTCCATTGTTTTCCTATGGGAGAGAAAGGCCTTGCAGTAGTGAAAAACAAATGTAATACTTTTTCACTACCAGGACATGTAAAACGTACAGGGGGACCTGCGGGGGAGGAACATGGCAGAGGGCGGATGTCGGTCGCGGGAGCTCCGGGAGCAGCGAGGCTAAATACCATCATACAGCGATTTTAAAAGCGCTTTGAAGCAGTACCCAGGGTAAGAATCTGGCGCCCTGATAGTAAACGTTTGAGATATTCAATCTTAATTATCACCTCTCTCTTTTTGTTTCTTACTGGTTGGTTGCTGCCTCTTGAGCTGGATTCATCTTTTCCCCGCCGCAGCGGAAGCGCGTATGGGGCTGGAGGCAGAGCCGCGAGCGTACGGCGGCTATGGAGGTCACTGCACTAGGTTGTGGGTACGGATTCAGGCTGCAGCCACGAGGATCAGCTTCCGAGCCTCGGAAGACAAAGGCTACGGGGCATTTCAGTGGGCGGTCCCCGTATTGAGCGGCACTACAGTTCGATACCGCCCTGGTCCACGCTGTGACTTGGTAAGATGGGTGTCTGAAGGGAGCGAATGTCAGCACATGGATTATGACTCTGTCGCCCCCGATTTGGTACCTACCTGTGGCCCTTTGGTCAGCAGAGCAGTGGCTGAGCCAGTTCTTAAGAGCAAGATAGACCCCCTGGAAAATTAACTATCAGGGGGTGTGCCTGAGCCTGGAGTTCAAGGGGGGGGGCGGTTCCTCGCACAAAAAATAGATACCAGCTGCGCTCCTAGTCGGAGCCTTAGAACAAAGAGTGCCAAGTGGTTAGAGTTGGTAAAACCACGGAGTTTGGTCCTGGGACAGGGGGCAGCTGGACCCAAATTACAGTGAATAGAACAAAAATGCTAGCCCTCCTACTTATTTAGTCTCGCCTTAAGTTTATGAGACAACAAACAAAAATCAATGTTTCTTTGTTTGTATGGGTAATTTTATTTAACCCTTTTGTTCATTATTTTTAGTAAGATTTATCTTTTTCCATAGGCAAGAAGAACACTTTATATACACCTATATACAAATACAAAACATTTATACATATTTACAACAACTATACAAATAGCACATTGAGTCAAACAGTTATCAACAAACTTCACGTGTGAGAAAATATATAGCAATTCTGTGTTCACAAATGGTTAATCTTTGTGAAGTAAACAAAAAACCGCTACTAGACCCAAGAGGTGAAAAAGAAATGATGCGACAGAAATCAGAAATTAATTCACAATTAGTTCCACCAATAAAGACTGAACCCGTCAAGGGCAAATATTTTGAACTGTCTGTCTGTCGTTTGCCTTGCCAACGCGTTTCGAATCTGTCAAAGCTTACAGATTCTCCTCAGGGCTCTCTCAATGTTTTGGATCTAAACAAAAGAATAAAGCGAAGCTTGTGTCAGTGTTTGTGACTTATTTGTAAAAGGCCCCCCTAAAATAGTTGGACTATGCTGAACTGGTTACCTTTATACAGAGTGCGGACGGCTCTCGTGATTCAGTTGTACACGAAGGGCTGTGCGCCGCATGAAGTCAGTACTTTAGAAGAATGATTCTGGAAAAAATCAATCAAAAGCTTACAATGCCATCTGGAGCAGTGCCAAGCGACTACTACAGACCTATAGCTGCATGCTCATACCTTAGTCGGGTGTGGCATTAGATGCTATCTTAGGTCCTCTGTTTGCTCATTCTATCCTTTCCGAGCGACCTGTAAGGCATAAGGGTCACGCTCAGTATTGAAATTGTATGTGGTGCAAAGACACTCAAGGGATGCTGCGGGATAATATGAAGCCACCTACCTAGATTTCTAGTGGTGATCACGGGGCGTCGATCGCCATGCCGTGTACTCGTTGTCCAACTATCACTCGTTCAATCAGTGGCGGGGGTGCGTGTCCCTCGCTGTTGTATGCGTCTTACTCGCGCTAAAAAACAAAAAGGGTCCCTTAGTCCCTGGTTGAAACAGACTTAATTCGGTTTAAATGTACTGAAGTCTCACGCATTAGGAGCCTCTCTCACGCTCACCTTTCTTCCTCGGGAGCAAACCAGGGAATGCAAACACAGGAACAGCCTAGTGGCAGTACAGGGCTCCTACATCATAGTGAGCCTGGAGCTGAGCATTCTGGGTGTTGTAGTTTCCAAATTTTAAGTGCATGAACTTGTTACAATCTTGAGATTTCTGAAAGCGTGTTCAACCCCGTTTGGGTGCTGTTGAACTTGAGTATCAAGTAGGCCTCTTTTTTCAAGAGGATCTGTTCTATGTTGATACACGTTTTTGACTGATTGATGTTAAATAACACTGTCCAAGTGAAGTCATTTTCCCCGTGTTGCTTTTCGGAGAAATGTTGGACAAGGGGCGCAGTTAGTACTTTGACAACAAGTCACTTTTGGGTTTGGCCAAACCCAAAAGTGACTTGTTGTCAAAGTGGGGTCTTAAACCCATCGAGGGACACCATAGGTGTGGGAATTGTATCGCGTGCGATACAACCATTGAGGGCACCACCTTTCAACATTCCAACACGTCTTGGACTCATACCAGTTTCACCAACTGTAAAACAAAAAATGTTGTCTATGCCATAATTTGCAGCTGCCAAAAAATCTATATTGGGAAGACCAATCAGCAGGTCAACACACGTATGACCCAACACAGGTCGCGCATAAAAAAGAAAGTACTAACTGCGCCCCTTGTCCAACATTTCTCCGAAAAGCAACACGGGGAAAATGACTTCACTTGGACAGTGTTATTTAACATCAATCAGTCAAAAACGTGTATCAACATAGAACAGATCCTCTTGAAAAAAGAGGCCTACTTGATACTCAAGTTCAACAGCACCCAAACGGGGTTGAACACGCTTTCAGAAATCTCAAGATTGTAACAAGTTCATGCACTTAAAATTTGGAAACTACAACACCCAGAATGCTCAGCTCCAGGCTCACTATGATGTAGGAGCCCTGTACAGCCACTAGGCTGTTCCTGTGTTTGCATTTCCTGGTTTGCTCCCGAGGAAGAAAGGTGAGCGTGAGAGAGGCTCCTAATGCGTGAGACTTCAGTACATTTAAACCGAATTAAGTCTGTTTCAACCAGGGACTAAGGGACCCTTTTTGTTTTTTAGCGCGAGTAAGACGCATACAACAGCGAGGGACACGCACCCCCGCCACTGATTGAACGAGTGATAGTTGGACAACGAGTACACGGCATGGCGATCGACGCCCCGTGATCACCACTAGAAATCTAGGTAGGTGGCTTCATATTATCCCGCAGCATCCCTTGAGTGTCTTTGCACCACATACAATTTCAATACTGAGCGTGACCCTTATGCCTTACAGGTCGCTCGGAAAGGATAGAATGAGCAAACAGAGGACCTAAGATAGCATCTAATGCCACACCCGACTAAGGTATGAGCATGCAGCTATAGGTCTGTAGTAGTCGCTTGGCACTGCTCCAGATGGCATTGTAAGCTTTTGATTGATTTTTTCCAGAATCATTCTTCTAAAGTACTGACTTCATGCGGCGCACAGCCCTTCGTGTACAACTGAATCACGAGAGCCGTCCGCACTCTGTATAAAGGTAACCAGTTCAGCATAGTCCAACTATTTTAGGGGGGCCTTTTACAAATAAGTCACAAACACTGACACAAGCTTCGCTTTATTCTTTTGTTTAGATCCAAAACATTGAGAGAGCCCTGAGGAGAATCTGTAAGCTTTGACAGATTCGAAACGCGTTGGCAAGGCAAATGACAGACAGACAGTTCAAAATATTTGCCCTTGACGGGTTCAGTCTTTATTGGTGGAACTAATTGTGAATTAATTTCTGATTTCTGTCGCATCATTTCTTTTCCACCTCTTGGGTCTAGTAGCGTTTTTTTGTTTACTTCACAAAGATTAACCATTTGTGAACACAGAATTGCTATATATTTTCTCACACGTGAAGTTTGTTGATAACTGTTTGACTCAATGTGCTATTTGTATAGTTGTTGTAAATATGTATAAATGTTTTGTATTTGTATATAGGTGTATATAAAGTGTTCTTCTTGCCTATGGAAAAAGATAAATCTTACTAAAAATAATGAACAAAAGGGTTAAATAAAATTACCCATACAAACAAAGAAACGTTGATTTTTGTTTGTTTTCTCATAAACTTAAGGCGAGACTAAATAAGTAGGAGGGCTAGCATTTTTGTTCTATCCAAGTGGTTAGAGTTGAGCACAGGAGGAGTGGTTGCTACAACTCCATGAAAAAGAAAGACTACCAAATCTGGGGATACTAAAAAGTCAAGGGTGTCCAAAGCAATCCGTCCCTCTTTTAAAACTACCCCCTCACTCAAATCCTACTTTAAGATAATGGAGCAGGCAATCATGTCCAAGGAACCAACTCCCACTCCCTTGCAGAGTTCTCCTTTGATCTTGCTCGAGAATCGCTTCTCTCCTCTTATAAAGTTTACTGAATTGGAGAAAGGGGCCGGTGTTGTCACTAAGGTTAAACCATTTAAACCCTCTTCCGCCGATACCTCCTTAATGCTAGAGCAGTCTGATGTTTTGACCACTACTCCTGCCATCATTATTGCTGCCGCTGTCCCCACTACTCCTCTCCCACTAGTTTCATCAGCATCTTCGCCTATTATGGTCAGTAGTGGTGCCCCAGTAGGGAGAAATGGAGTAAACAAAGACAATTCAACTGAGGCATAGGGGAGGAGAGGGCTGGCGGTTGTCAGTCACAGCTTGAGTCATTAAGGGGTGATCTGCTCTCTAAATTTGAGATCTCAGAGGCAAACCAGAAAGGGATCCATGAGAAAAGTGAGGCCTTGGAGACGAAATTGGATGACAGCTGCATGCGAACTGGGATCTAGAAGTCTTTTTCGGAAGTTGTGCAGGAAATACAAAGGACCTAGAGTACCTAAAAGCTCAAAACAGATCTTTGCAGGCGGATATGTAGAGGATTGAGATGCATGCGAGAAGAAACAACCTGAGAATCCTTAAAATACCGGAGGGATCAGAGAAGGGGGACATTAAGGCATTTTGCCTGTAAACTCCTCAGGGAGGGGGTGTTGAAAGACAGAGAAGATATTGATCTCGAGTCAGAAATTCAGAGAGTACACAGAGATCCCTTTAAGCTGCATCCCGACAGGAAAGCTCCAAGGAAAATATAAGTTAACTTTCAAACTTATGCTATTAAGGAGCTGATTATGGGGAGAGGTTTGACAGAGAAGGCGCATCATTTTGACGCTGGGCATTACCAAATCCGTTCTGATCTTGGAAAAAGAACTACTCAGAGGCAAAGGGAGTTTGGCCAGAATGCCAGAGCTAAGGAGTCTGGGAGCACACGTCCAAATGAAATTTCCTGCATTACAGAAAGTAATGTGGAAGAATAAGATGCAAAACTTTAGCTCCCCAGAAGAAGTGGATTCTCTCTTGGCCCGAATGAAGGTGTAGTTAAAGTTAATCAGGGATTCAATACTCTCCCAAGCCGATACGGACTGAAGGCAAAAAAAAACAACACATATAAAGTACAGGGGGCCAGGACTTACTGATTATTAGTTATACCTTTATATTTTAGTAGGTGAAGTGCCTCTGCTGCTCCGGGGGGGGTCCCAAATAGGCGGTTTTTAATCGCCAAGGGATGGAAGGAGTGTTTCTCATGGGAGGGCAAGGGGGGGTACACAGGGTGTTGGGAGAAAGGGGGAAAAAATAAAAAAATTAGTCCTATACAAGTCAAAATTAAATATGTTAGGTCAAGCTGGGAAGTCCTCTGGGAGTCTTAAAAATTAGTAGGTTTAATAAAATTTAATTCATTACCTGGAATGAGAATGGAGTGAGAAACAGGAGGAAGTTTTCCCGGGTTCGTGAGTTTTTAAATAATAGTGAGGTCCATATCTGCTTGCTAGAGGAAACCCATCTAGAGGCCCTGTAAGCTGAGTTGGGTTCAGGATGTGCTTTGTTCTAAACAACTGGGTATACAAGGGGAGTAGCACTGATTACTACAGGCAATGCGGGAATCAAAGTAGACAATTTTGATACATATGAGTCATGGCGATGGCTGGTGGCTACCTTGATAGTCTGGGGGACCCCTTTAGCCTGTGCAGCTTATTACGGGCCACATGAAGATGGTTTGGGGGCTCTCTTAAACCTAGAGGCTAGTTTGCTGAATACATATGCACCCGTTATAATTGGGGGTGATTTTAATCTGGTACTGGATAAGCAGCTAGATCGGACCTCTAAAGCAAACTACACTATTCCACCTAGAACGTTTTCTGTGCTCAAAAATGTTAGAGTTCAATCTATTGGACATTTGGAGAGTTAAGAATGGAAATTTAAGGGATTTTTCTTTTTACAGTAAAAAATATAAACACCATTCTAGAATTGATTATATTTTGGTGGATCAGATTAAGTTTTGGGAACTCGAGTCTATAGGGCATATCCCTGTGACTATATCAGATCATTCAGCTGTTGAGCTGATACTTAACTTTAAACAAAAAGAGTGCCAGAGGAGGTGGACTCTGGATAGGACCTTGCTACTGAATGAGTGGGGAGGTCGGAGTTAGAAGTAAAAACCGATGAATATTTCAGGTTTAACATAGGTTCCGCTGAGGACCAGATAGTGTGGGAGGCCTTTAAAGCCTATCTAAGAGAACTCTTAAGCTCCATAATGATCTATAAAAGAAAATCTATGAAAAAAGCTGAAGCTGATAGGCTTAATAAGATCAAGGAAAAAGAGGATGAATTACAGCGGGCCTCTCTGGTTTCTCAGAATATTGTGCCGCAGTTGGAAAGGGAGTTAGTGGGTCTTCAGGTGGACTTTCAGGCAACTTAGATAGGACCCTGAAGGACAGATGGGATGCCAGCAAGTTACAACATTTCGCCTACGGCAAGAAATACGGTTCTCTTCTAGCCTGGAAGACCAGGGCAGCCAGGGTTAGAAATCAGATAAAGAGCTTAAGTCAAAGAGGGTTAGGAGCTTTATTATATGATGATGATAAGATTCAGGAGGAGGCCAGATCATTCATGCATAACCTGTATGAGGAAGATATTGAACCCGGACCAGAGAGAACTAGGGAGTGGTTACATTCAATAGATCTCCCCCAGTTGTCCTAAATAGACAGGCTGTTTTTGCATACAAGTATCACTGAGGGTGAGATTAGAGTACAACTTAAGAAAATGTCTAGGTGCAAAGCAGCCGGCCCTGATGGGCTCCCAATAGAGGTTTATCTTGGGATACAGGATAAGGTGGTGCCGGTCTTAAATAACCTGTTTAATAGTAAAATACACATGCAGGGACAATGCACCCCTATATCATGGTCTGAAGCGACAGTGACCTTAATTGAAAACAGAATAAAGATCCGCAGAAAATTGAGTCATATAGACCTATATCATTGTTAAACTCTGATCATAAGATCTTTGCAGGGATATTGGCAGTAATGGTGGTGAAAATAATTAAAGCGATTGTGCAACCACAGGGGGTTCAGACCCAGGAGACAGCTAAATGAGCTCACCTTTCAAGTCATATGGGCAATAGATGTTGCGATGGATAAAAAGCTTCCACTCACAATAGTTGCAATAGATGCCGCTAAGGCTTTTGATCAGGTGAATTGGTTTTATCGCTGGGAGATTTTACAAAATCTCGGTTTTCCGAGTAATTTTGTGCAGGCTGTCAAATCCCTCTATTTTAACCCCCAAGCAAAAGTTTTAGTTAACCCCTTCGGTGCTCATGACAAGCTCAGCTCGTCATGAGGCACAGTGCTCGTGTGCTCATGATGAGCTCAGCTTGTCATGACCACACCCATTTCTATTAGGGCCCAGCACAGAAGAGGAATATCTCAAGCAGCCAAGGTGTTAATGGTGCTCTGACGGACTGGTTCAGTATCTCAAGAGGCACTAGGCAGTGGTGCACTCTGTCACCATTATTATTTAATTTATATATCAAACCCCTTGTCTGCTGCCTCAGGGCGGATACTCTCATTAAGCCCTTTAAAATTGCGGAACTAGAGTTAAAGCTTGCTCTTTATGCTGACGACCTCCTTATGTACACTTCTAATCCTAGGCTGTTTGAGATGGCTGAGAAATTTGCCGAAGTTTCTGGCTATAAAATCAATAAGAATAAGACCAAAATAATGGAATGGATCCAAGCTAATATAACACAGGGGCCAAAGTGTCAAATGAGATACCTTGGGATTCATCTAGCCCAGAATCTGGTTGATGTACCAAAGATCAACTGGAAGAGGGTGTCTAAAGAGGTTGGTAGTCTATTAACGCGCTGGGCAAACCTCCCTCTGAACATCTACGAGAGGGTCAACCTCGTTAAAATCATAATTTTGCCTAAATTAACTTTCTTGTATAACTCGATTCCATTATCCTTCAGCACAAAGGATATCGCTAAACTCCAAAGCAAAATTGGATCATTTATACGGACCACTAAAACCCCTAGAATTGCTTGGAAAAAGCTTAGGAGGAGCCTCAATGTGGGAGGACTTGCTCTACCCGATTTACTTACTTATTGTCATGCATTTCATAATAAGAATTTTAGAATTCTGGCCAATAAAACTGATTCCTTCTCTCTAGGTTTATTATTTAAGGCTATGTTACATGACTTTCCTCTGGGACAGGAGTTTTTGCTCTTTAAGTTCGGAGATCCCAAGTTTTACAAGAAGGTTAGACATAAGATCTTGGGAGCAGCACTGAACAACTGGATCCATATTTGAAGGGTCTTAAAAATGTCATGTTACACAATGCAGGCTCCAATCTGGGATTCTCCCAGCACCCCCGAATGTCTTCAGGACCAATTCTGTCAACCACTTAAGCTAGCTGGTATCAGTTTTGGGGGGATCTCCGGGAGGATTCGCAGCTGATAAGCTGCGAGTCACGTTCCAGCTTGACTTGCAGGACACTGACAAGATTTAGGTTTTATCAGCTATCTGCATGGTGGGCAACCCAGTTCTGGGGCAATGAGGATGCAAGTTTGAAATTTGATGCAGTTTCTAGAACAGGTAGTTGGAAACAAGAAGTCTCGTTTTGGTATCGGGCCCTTTTGGAAGCAGGGGAAGCCGTGGAAGCAGAAGTCAGAAAGCTCTGGGGTAGTGTCTTTGGAGGTAATGACGAGGAAATGTGGAACCTCTGGTGTGACTCTTTTTCTATGTTGCAGGCAGTAGTTAAACCAGCTACACTTAGGAGGAACTATCTCTATACTGCCTACAGAGTTTATGTTTGCAGACTGCCCAAGAATCAAGCTTTTTTGGACTGAGGTACGTGGCTTTTTAGAGGATGTGCGGCTCCAGCAGGTGGAAGTTAGCCCTAGGTTATTCTTTTTTGGTCTTCTGTTGGATTATCGGAGGAATACTGCTGCCTCTAAACTCGTATTTTATGTAATAATTCTTGCAAGGAGGGAAATCTGTAGGGTTTGGAATTCCGAAACTCCTCCTTCTTTTGCGGACTGTGAAAGCATATTATTTTGACCAGTCAATTTGACATGCCATGCGATGATATAAGTATACGCAAGATTTGGGTGCCCCTAGTAGCCTGGAGGGAGAAGTAAATCTGGTCCTATGATTATGCCAGGGTACTGTTGGTCCTGTCCTCCGCAGTAACATACGGTCTTCCAGGAGCTGTGAACAGGAGCGGGATAAGGAAACAGTCTTATCTTGAGGGAGAACTTATTTTCTCTTTCCATAGGCTGCACATAAGGGTTGAGACAGAACTGGCCTGTTTGAAAAGGGTGGAGGGATCCCATCAAGAGCGTCCCTTAAGGCATGCATGAGGACAAAAAACAACAACAACAAAAAATGTAAAACGTACAGGTACATGCCCTACTTTTTAAATACATTGCACCCTGCCCTCTGGGCTTTCCAGGGCCCACGCTAGGGATAACATATATATTAAAAACTAAGGTTTGGGCCTGACAAATGATTTATTTTGCCAGGTTGCAATGGCAGTTTAGAGACATGTTTAAAGGACTACTTAAGTGGGTGGAATAACCAGTGCTGAAGGCTCCAAAGTAGCATTTCATTTACAGGCCCTTGTTTCATGTAATACCACTTTAATCATGACATATAAGTGAATGAAATATGCCAATTGGGGATCAGACAATATTACCAAGTTTTTAAGGAGTGAGCACATGCACTTTAGCACTAGTTAGTAGTGGTAAAGTGTGCAGAGTCCTAAGGCCAGCAAAAGCAAGATAAAAAAAAAGGAGACGGAAGGCTGACAGGTCTAAAACATATCATCTGCAATCTTTAACAAGATCCTATCCATGTCCTTCAAGTACACCAAATAGTTGATGGCCTCATCATCTTCCACTCACTCACCCACCCATTGTTAACCCTGTCTTCTCTGACATGAGCTTCAAATGCATCTCAATCCTCCTTTCCATCACTCATTTCATTCAACCGTATATAGTGGCCTCCTTGGCATGACAAACACTTTATAGACAATAATTGTTACACCTTATCACCTCATCCTTCATATCCTGGACTAAATGCACCGTAACAGATCTCCCATCTCAAAGTACCCATACATAACTTGAGTAACAGACTAATATCACTCCTTGCATGCTTCTCTCTCCTTCAATACAGGATAGATCCCTTTCTCTGCACAACCTTCAAGCATCCATGTACATGACTACCAAATTCAATCACCATCACTTCTAGATTCCACAAGACCATTGAAATATTCCATATTAGTCTGACTGGTCCCTGTCTCAATGCATCTACACTCATTCCAAGATACTCAACTCAGACCCTTTCTAGGCACCTATTAACCACCCTGCACATGGAAAATCAAACACAAATAGTGTGCCATGCTTAGTTCAAGCTTACAGATTCATAGAAGGTTTCTTGGTTTCTTAGTACTATTAAACTCAAAAGGATGCATCAAGTATTTTCCTGTTTCAGTGAAGGACTAGGTACAAAAAAACTCATGTATTTAAGTTTTTCTGGAGGGTAACAACACAGCAGGTTCCAAATTATAGAGCTCTGGGCATTAAAGCACATTCTTCTATAGCTTTTCAGCATTTTTAGATAATGGTGGTGGAACATTGTAAGAGCTACAGAAGATCTGAAGCTTTGGTCATGATGGTTTGAATAAGATTTTCTTATGTGAAGGAAACCCATCTGTATCTGTGAGTAAGTTTTATCATATTTTCTTATACAAAAAAGACTCTAGCTCCATTGTTCTGAGAACATAAATCAACCTGGCTATGTCATTTGCAGGATATAAGGATAAAAGGAGACAAACACCGTATATACTAATGGTATCTCTGAGATTCTCAGGATGGAAAGTATGCATTACACAACTCTCGACTGGTTGTATGAGAGAGGCACGCATGGCTAAACGATGCATGCCTCTACAACTCTGCCCTAAACATGAACGCATCTGAACAATGCATTCCATAACAACGCGTTATGTGACCACACAATTTTCTGGTAAAGGCATGACTGGTAAAGGGATATGTGTGATAAAGTACACATCCAAGACCTCCCCCCTCAGCCCCAAAACTATCCAACCCATGTTAGCCTTAAAAACTACCCCACCTCCAAGACCTAAGAGCGAACCTGATACCCCAAACCCCAAACACTACCCTGAGACCCCTGAACCCTAAAAAGTACGCTGATCCCCCTGAGCCCTAAAAAGTAACTGGAGCCCCAAAGCCATAACAAACAACCTTGCCCTACCCTGAGCCCTAAAAAGTCCCCGACCCTCCTAAACCCTAAAAAACACCCTGGCCAGTCCTTAGCTCTAAAAACTACCCTGACCTCTCTGAACGTCCAGACCCCCCAGCCTTGGAAACAACACCGATCCCTGTCCTAAAATCTACCCCAACCCATAAAAACTACCCCTACCCTCCACAACTGGCCCAGCCCCACATACCTCACTGCGTCCTCCCCCATTCCTTCCTGTTCCTGGATAAAGCATATGCATGGTTAAGGCAAGTCTGGTTGTGCATGTGGGGAAAGGGCACGCATGGCTTAGCCTGCATTTTAAAGGCCTTTTCCCCTCTCAACTGCTAGAAACTGTTATATGACATTTTTAATTTTCAGTAATACAGATAACTCTGTATTGCTCAAACCCTCTAGACTTCTTCTTCTCCGGCAGTGGGAGGACAAAGTCCAATAAAAAAAGACAGAGGCTAAGATCCAAGTCTTCAAAGGATTCGGCTGCAATGAATTGGTATTTTGCCACAAAACACTGCCTTCAGTACTGTATAGAGCAACTAGACACCTTCACCCTCAGACCTACAGATGTTAACACAATCTGTGTCTCATCTTGGTACATATAACATTCACTGTTTTGGGTTTAATTTCAACCAAACAATATGTTTTCCTTTTCAGTGCTACACCTTATAAAACAAGTTCCTCAAGATGCAGCAGAAAAATATGATGGTTATTGATGTTTAATGGTAATGATTAAGGGGCAGATGTACCAAGCCTTTTGGGACTCGCAAAGGTGAAATTCGCAAAAGGACTTTTTGCATGTTTTGGCATGCATCAAAAAATCGCAAAATAAGAAATAGCAAAATTTTGCGATTCCTTAAATGCTATGGGGCAGATTTATGAAGCCCTTGCGCCACGTTTACGCCGCTGTTGCGTCACGCAAGGCGGCGTAAATGTGGCGCATCCCTACGAACGATTTACAACGTGACGCAACTAGGCAGATGCATCACGTTGTAAAGCCCTGCGCCGCTTGTGGGCGTTCTGGCGCAGGGTGGGCGTTCCGGGGCAGGTGCGCCTCGCAAAAGTGGCTGAGTGAAATCTGTGAGATTTCACTCAGTCACTTTTAAGCCAATGCTGCGTCAAAAGCCTGCGCCTGCTTGAAGCAGACGTAGGTCTTGACGCAGCATTGTTAAAATGGGGCACCCCGAGCCTTGCTGGAGCTGCGTCGCGCTTGCGACGCAACTCCAGCAATGCGCCACATTTCCAGCACAGATGCGTCATGCATCTGTGCCGTTTTTGCACCATGGTGCGCCGCATTATAAATGCGGCGCACCATGGCTGGCGGAGCTGTGGCGCACTGTGGCGCATGTTAACTGCCGCATCCCTGGGGATGCGCCAGTTAACATAAATCTGCCCCTAAGTATGTAGCATTTTCAAATTGCGATTTTTGTTCAAGAATTCGCAAATTACCACCAAGTTGTAGTTGATGGTAATTTGCGAAGTCTTTAAAAAATGCACAATTTAGCATTTTTGATGGTGGCATGTGACACACACACATGCCCATAGGGCATGCATGTGCACCATATGCACACACATGTACATTTCAGGGGTGCAGCATGGTATCTTTGAGACACCCCTGAACCCTTGAAATAATTCTCAAATTGCGATTAGCAAATTGCGAATTCGCAATTTGAGAATTACTTCACAATCATTCCTATGGGCCTCCTGGCCCATAGGAATGCATGGAAATTATTTCTTATTTGCGAATTCGCAAAATGCGAATTCGCAATTAAGGAAGATTAAGGAATCGCAAAAAAATAGCGATTTTTTTCATACATTCCATTTTGCGATTCCTTAACAATCGCTGTTCAGGAATCGCAAAATGGAATCTTGATACATCTGCCCCAAAGTGAGTCATATCAAAGCACTTGATTTTGCCTCCATCACAAATTCTTCAGAGATCTTCCATTTATTCGTACTACAACAGCTTTGTAATCAAGGCTGGGCTAAAAACCATCTGGAGAGCATCAATGAGAGCAATCTCATCCAAAACTATTGCAATTAACCACTCACTGCCTTCTCAAGAAATTGGCCTCAAAAGGGGAAGGAGGAGATGGGCAGAAGTTCATTGCTTCATCTGATTCAATTGATGATTTTTTCAGCAAGGGAGGAATAATTGCTTTTTTAAATGTGCAGGAACATATTCTGAGATAATGGAGCTGGGACTCACCTGCTGGCTTAAAGGACCAATAACTTTCCTTACCAAGATAGGAAGTCTACAAAGGCAGGGTTGGGAGAACCTTTAGGTCTTTTTGGTAACAAGAGTAGCTTGAAGTGTTGTGGAATAGAAGGAGAAAGGTTATCTATCAGAGTCATTAAAATAAGACAGCTTCTACTTTGACAATGAGTCTAGCAAAGTCTGCTGCCTTTCTTAAACCCTGAACTTGATAGGGAAAACGTTGGATAGTGATATGACAAGTCCTGAAATGTCTCCACCTCACCTGAAACTACCACAGAAGATTTCTAAGATTGTGATTGGTTAGTTTTTTTTGCTGGATTCTCATATTCTTCCCTTTCTTAACTCTTGAAGCTTTCAGGTCATTGTATTCTCTATTTTGATCAGGTCCTTCCTCAAATAAAACTAACCTGATAGAAAATGACTGATCAAAGTTCTCCTGAGGTTCAGCCCACTTAAAAAGCAACTCCTAGTGAGTTTTCTGAGATAAAACAACTTAGCACCCTAGTGATGGTGTCAGTAATTTACAAATAGCAAAAAGAAGAGATGATGGAGGGAATGCTGAACAAATCAAATTTCACAAATCTTTGCTAAATTCAATTTACTGACCATGCCACCCAGTTTGAACCAAGCCATATGCAAATCAGTCTTAACCCTGATCCCCTGAGGGCAGTCCAGTCCAAACTGCCAGGCCAGGTCCATATGACAAAACAGATCTAACGGTGGTCCCTACCTCTTGAAGCACCTAATCTCAAATCACTCCTTTGAATTTCTAGTTTGTCCCTAAAATAAAAAAAGGGAATTGTGTGCACACTGAGTAGCACCCACCGTCCCGATGCCAATTCCCTAAGGAATTCAAAGTTGATTTCTACAACAGCTAAGGTGCACCACAAGCAATAATATATACATGAATATTACAATAAGTTGCAAACGATTATTCTCATTATTTGCATTTTCAATCTTTATTCTGCAAAAATGGAGTACCACACAGCCGACGCGTTTCGTCCCACGCAGGGGACTTCTTCAGGGCTTGTTATAATTAAAGTTGACCTCACGATGGATGTGACCAGTGCTCTATACAGCGGAATGCATAAGGCCTCAGTTGTCAAGTGGTATCTTAAAGTTTGTATATATGTATAGCCTGAACTCCTAATCAGGGCGTTTTCTTTGCTTGAGAGGCGGTCACAGGCTAACTTCCATCACCAGTCACAAAATGGAAATCAAAATATAGTGGTCTCTTTAAAATTTAGTAAATGTGTTTGGTCATTAATGGAGCTTTGAAGTTATTGTAACAGGTGGTATTTCTCCAAACACAAGTAGATTCTGTGTTTTATTTTTGAGAACCAGTCTTAGTATAGCTGTTCTCTGGATATCATCTTGGAAAATTCCATCTGGAGCATGATAAGTCCTCCGGAGGCCCGGCCAGGTCCACTCTGAACCAGAAACAAGCATCTTGGGGCTGGTTTCGGAGTGTCATCCCTCATCAGCCAGCCTAGTTTGAATCCAGTGGCACAGTGAGAAAGGGACCACGTCTGGGCACACCCTCCCCACTTAGGGTCACAAAAGTAAAAAGAACAGATGATGGAATGAATGCTGAAGAAATCAAACATTGACCTCCAGTCACAGTTCAGGGTTTAGTCCATCATTTTCTTGCTAACCACGCAACCCCAGTTTGGACCCAGTCATATGCAAATCAGTCTTGACCCTGCTCTCCATAGAAACAGTCCAGCCTGAACTGGCAGGTCAGGTCCTCCCTAGACCAGAAACAAGCATCTTGGGACCAGATTTGGGGTATCGCCCCTCAACAGCCATGTTAGCTAGATTCCAGTGGCACAGTCAGCACTGGACCCACGTCTTGGCATACCCTTCCCACTTAGGGTCACAAAAGCAAAAAGAGACAGATGATGGATGGAATGCTGAACAAATCAAACATTCAGCCCAGTCATATATCTGGGTTTAATCCATTGTTTGTTTTTGCTCACCATGCCACCCCAGTTTGGACCCAGCCATATGCAAATCAGTCTTGACCCTACTCTGCATTAAAACAGTCCAGCCTGAACTGCCAGGCAAGGACCTCCCTGGCCTGGAAACAAGCATACTGGGACCGGTTTCAGAGCATCACCCCTCATCGGCCTGGCTAACTTAAATCCAGTGGCACAGTGAGCACAGGACTCACGTCTGGGTATATCTTACAGTACCCACGTATGGGCATACCCTTTCCGCTAAGGGCAACAAAAGCAACATGGATTGGTAAATGTATTAGGTTTCAACTAGAGGATTAATGATAAGAGGTGTGGGAGCAATGAATGAGTGAAGGTAGAATGGTGTGAGAGCTCTCTGTGCAAGGGCAGTGGTGCATGAATGAAGATTGATAAGTGTCAGTGCAGGGTGAAAGTGCCTGAATGCATGGTGATTTATGTGGGTTTAGTGCTGAATGAGAATTGTGTTTGTGTACAGGGTGAGAGTATAGGGTGATCGGTATGTCAATAGTATAAGTGCAGGATGAGCGGTTTGAATTGAGGGTGAGAGGTGTGTGGAGGGTGAGAGGAATGTGAGCGTTAAGTGAGAGGTATGTCAATGGTTCTTTGCCTCATCCATCCAGTGCAGGATGGCAGCATCCTATTAGCTCAGCTAGACAGCTGTCTTTAGGGGGCTCCAGGTGACTGAGCAGGTTAGCCTGATCCAGGAGGGAGCTGAGAAAATTTACACCAGATGGAGAGACAAGTAGTGAGAGTCAGGAGTGAGAACAGGGACAGTGTTTACTAAATATGCAAACAGAGGGCAGTCGGGATGTGTAATTTCATCGTTACAGCACTATTACATCAAAGGCACACTGGGTACACACCTAAAGGAAAAAACACGAGAGACGTCCTTAAAAAAATAGAAATAAGCCAATATATTCAGAGATGTGTATAATAATACATTTGTTAATATAAAATGAACATAAGTTAAAACCTATATTAATATTAATAGACTTAATTAGGTGCGAGAGCGCATATACATGCTGGATTTTAGCAACAAAACAGCAATTGCATCTAAAAGAATCAACATATTCAGATAAACAACTTCTTTCACTCTAAATGATGATGTTGCAAACCACATACATTTAAAGAAAAATGTTTGTCAGCAATGTACAAAGATAATGCTACAGTCAGCCATTGTATACAAGAGAATGAACAAAGGCGAAATGATCCACAAAATGACAGACTACAGAAGACCATAAACCTCTGTTAGTAGTTTGATTGCCTCAAAGACAGCATTTGAGAAAAAGAATATTCAACTGCAAAAGCATGCCATTGATATGGTGTACTGGATAGTTGGACTGCCCATGCTTGGAAATAGGGGGTATGCGTTTTTAAGTTAAAAGATAGCCAAAAAATAAGAGGAGTCAACACAAAATAAGTCATCATGAATGAAGTTGGTGCGTTTTACAAAAACAATAAGGATTCGGGTGAATAGGATAACAAGAAATCAGAAAAGGCATTTGGAAAATAAAACAAGTCAGTGCGAGCAAAATTGATGAAATTATACAGCTTTCAAATCATATTTCAATGTGTTCTGAGAGGAAAAGTTCAAGCAACAAAAGCTTTAAATGTATATAATCGCTGTTAGTGTAATGACAGGTTACAAGAGTGCAATAGTCCCTGGACAAGCAACAGAATGCTGTGCTTTACCAACATGCATCAATGGCCGCATTTTAATAGGTCCAGTTTACTTAACAAACACATGACCCTGTAAGTTAGTACGCACCCACATGAATTTTTTTTAAGTTTTAGGTTGTTCATGGGAATGTTTTTATTCATTAGCAGTAACTAAGGCAGCACCAATAGACAACCAAGGAAAGTAAACAAAATGCAGTGTGCCCCAAAACGAAGAAACCATATAGCTCTAAAAATCTTTAACAAGGCGTGCTGAAACAATAAAATCATATTTTAAAAATGTGTGTTGAAACAAAAGCAAGCAAAACGCTTAACAGTTACATTGGTTAAAACTAATAAATAATTCAACCCAAAAATACATTGACAATGCGTAGTGAAAGTTTAACACGATATCAAAGTAAATGTTGCCCAAACATTTGTTAGAAGCGCCTATTTAAAAAGTGCGGGCAGAAAAAAAAGCAAGCGACAAAAGCTTTAAATGTGTGTAATTGTTGTTAGTTTAATCACGCTTTAAATGCGTGCAATAATAGTTGGACAAGCAACAAAATGATGTGCTTGGGGGGCATGGCTTGGCGCCTTACGGTGATGGCGGTGCCGGGGTGAGGCTCCGCAGCGGTTCCACGGGACACTTCGCTTCTAGTTTGACTTTTCCTGTGTGGTCGATATGCTGACCCGCCGGAGCGATTCAAGATATTGCCGTGACGTCCCAGAATCTTCTCCTTGACTTCACGACGGAGAATTTGGACAAAGTGAGTTGCTCCGTTTCGGTGGATAGCGTGCCCGCCATTTTGCGATGCTTGGTGCGCATTCCTCCGTTCGTTGAAGCCCGGAGCCCTTGATGTGGTGTAGCCCGCATCCTGCATCATTTTTGCTTCTTTTGGCATGAACTTTCTTAACCACGTCAGTTTCTGACCTCCGCAAGCCTCTCCTACCTCCTGACAGGTTCAATTGGCTC
Source organism: Lissotriton vulgaris (assembly GCF_964263255.1). NCBI lineage: Eukaryota > Metazoa > Chordata > Amphibia > Caudata > Salamandridae > Lissotriton > Lissotriton vulgaris. The sequence goes on from NC_141694.1 coordinate 508,721,226, forward strand.
CACCTCATAGAGGCTCTTCACTGCCATTTTGAGCACTGTAAGTTCTCTCGTTTTTCATTTGGATGTGGCGCCTGGGGCTTTCTGGAAATTAAACGCCATTTACTGCATGCTACATAGCGACTGGCAGTGCTCTCAATCCTGCTGGCGATTAGGTGATTTACAACTGTCTTCTTCAGCATGATGTGATGCCTCAGCTTTTTCGTCGATTTTGGACAAGTTTTATCTGCATTTCAATGTACTGATCGCTGCTGCTGTTACTTTCGAGACTTTCTCCTTTCCTGGGCATGTTCAACAGGCGTAATTCAGTCCTCCTGCGCTCCATTTGGTTTCCAGTGCAATGTGCATACTCAATCTGCGTTTTACATTGTTTTTCACCCTGAGGCTTATTGCATCTAATTCTACATGCTTGCCTTAATGTACATGCTCATCCCTGCCTCTGCTAGGTCCAGGTCTGTTGTATGAACCTTACTCTGTGCATTCTAGCTCCGCTTTATCAGCTGCCTGGCCTTTGTGAGTGGTTGGTACTTCTAATAATTGACTTTATTTGAGGATACCCTCTACCTTCACTTCACGCTATCAAAAAAAATGTTTTAATTTTTTTTTTCACACCTGCTGAGATCTTCTAAGTGACACTATTTATTGTTTTGAACATTTGGCATATCCTATGTGACTGTTGCATCCTCCTCATTTATGGGAAGGCTTAAGTCCATGTCAACCTTGCCTCATACAACCAAGGCTTTTTTGTGAAGAATTCCAGGGTCTTCTCAGCCTTCTCCAAACTTGAGTATTCCCTTGTTTCATCTGGATCTGACACCTCAATGGAACCGTCTCAACTGACTACCGGGAAAACTAATGTCAAGAGACCAAAAAAAGGCCCTTCTTCACCACCCAAACCTTCTTCGCCTGTGTCCATGGAACTCCTGCTGGAGGAGATAAGATCTTTTTGCCTTTTCTGGGGAAAATTAGGACTTTGCGTCCCTTCATGGAGAAAACCAACGTCAAGCTTCAAGCGCTTACTGAGAACTGGTAACAGATTGGTTCGAGGGTTTCCACGGTTGTACACTCGGTTACGTCTCTCCAAGAAACCTGTTGTACAGTAACTCATCTGTCTTCCCAAGTGTCCACTCTTCAGAAACAGGTGGAGGAGTTGGAAAATAGGAACAGGCGAAATAATCTCCGAATTTACGGCTTGGCGGAGGGCCTTGACGGTTCAGACTCCCTTGCCTTTTTCAAATCTTTTTTGCCTAAATTGCTCCGACTGCCAGAGGATACGAATCTCAATATTCAGCGTGCTCACCGGCTGGGCCGCCCCCCCTCATCAGCTTCCCCTTCACAATAACCAAGAGGCGTCATCTTTTACTTCCTGGAGTACACTGATCTTCTAAAGGTCTGGCAGCTGCTAAATCTTCCCCCAAATTAACATGGTCTGGATCCACTTTATTTTTTCCCAGGATTATGCGAAAGTCACTGCAAATCGCCGGAAGGCCTGCCTGTGTATGAGAGAAGATCTTTGTTCGATGGGTGCCAGATACGGCCTATATCATCCCTGTTTGTTTAAAGTCACCTACAACAATAGAACCACCACTTATGAGGATCCAGTACGTCTGCAGAGCTTTATCAACGTTCATAAGACCTTTACCATGGACACCTCAGGGCCTCCTTCCTCAGCCCTGGGTTGAGCTGTACTCCTACCTGTTTTCATAATGTTTCTTCATTTTGTTCCCTCTTCATTTTTAGGGGCTTTTATTAACTTCAGTGTTACTTGTTTCAGCTTTTTTGATGTTCAGTGTTGTTTTTGTCTCAGGTTTGACTTGTGTCTATAGTTCACTTCCCTGTTCTCCTTTTCTACCAACACAGGAAGTCTTTCCTCATTTGAAGTTGTCTCCCTGGTTCCTCGTCAAGCTGACCCTGGATGTGTTGCCTTGCCCGTGTGGACCCAACCCCCCCGGTTCTTTCTCATTCTTTCCTTTGTAGGTGTGTTTCTCTGCTACGATCTCCCTATGTTCCTTGTTTTGACTTGCTTTTTTTCCCTTTATTTTGTCTTTAATGATTATCTATCTCTGTTCTTTCCAATCTAGTGTTTGCCTTCTCCTCTTTACTCTTCTCTCCCTCTCCTTTCCTTTTCTTACTTTCTACTTGACATTTTCTCTTCTTTTTTTCTCTTCTTTAATTTTGATGAGCATTTCTTTCATTTATTCCCATTACTTTTTCATGAGCTTTCTTCTCCAATTGTGTTACGTTGTTAATTCTATTTTACTTTTTATGACATGTCTTTGAATTTAATCTCATGGAATGTTAAGGGTATTAATTCCCCAATCAAGCGTCATTGTATTCTGTCCCATTTAGCCAGGTTGAACGTTGATGTAGCTTTCCTACAGGAAACTCACCTCTCTGATACTGAATCTGCAAAACTTTAAAGAGGATGGGTGGGTGAGGTTTTTTACTCGCAAGGTGATGGTAAGCGTAATGGTGTCGCAATTTTGTGTCACAAATCACTTCCCCTCACGATTATTTATCAGGAATCGGATGTTAACGGCAGATGGACATTTGTCAAGTTATCTCTCAGGGGTGTTCCAGTCTCTTTTCTCAATATCTATGCTCCAACTGGAGGCGAACCTCTCTTCTGGGCCGAGCTATCCCAACATATTACCCGATTCATGGATGATAACTTTATCCTTGCTGGCGATTGCAATCCTCCTTTGGATCCCTTTGTGGACAGGAATTCCACTGCCCATTACATCCCTAACAAATCCCACAAGCTCTTTACCCAAACCATTTCCCAACATAAGCTCATTGACGCATGGCGTCTATGCAATCCGACATTAAAGAAGTTCACTTTTTACTCTCCCTTACACCATTCCCAGTCTCGTATTGACTATATTTTTGTTTCCCATCATATCGCCCAGACCCTCAATACCGCTGAAATTGGTCCGATTTTACTCTCGGATCCTGCTCCGGTTTTGATTGGAATAGATATACTCCCTAAATCTGCTGGCCCTAAGAGATGGCGCTTCAACAATTATCTCCTCCTAGATCCCAAGTTTACTGCTTCTTTTTTGGCTTTCTCAGATTAATTTTTCATACTTAACAATACTCCCTCTCTCCCAACTCACACTATTTGGGACGCATTTAAAGCTGCAGCAAAAGACTTCATTATTACTTTTGTGGCAAAGAAACGTAAAGCTGCTTGCAAATTTACTGGGACTCTCCTTAGTGACATTAAGAGACTGGAGCATGCCTATTTTACCTCGCATTCGCAGGACAGTCTGACTGCTCTTGTGGCTGCTAAGATGAAATTTAATCAAAAATCCACAGAAGATGCATCTTTGTATTTGTTAAAGTCTAGTGCCAAGTTCTATGGGGGTAGAAACAAAGCTGAGAAACTTCTTGCCAATTACCTAAAGGTTAAGCATGATAAGCTGAACATCGAATCCATTTATGATGCTAATTCTGTTTTCCAGTACAAAGATGCTGATATTCTCACTGAGTTTTCCCTTTTTTACAAGATCCTGTACTCCTCTGAAACCCAACCCTCTTCCCACTCCCTCACACATTTTTCCTCCACCATCCAGAAACCCAAACACTTTCCTCTTGATTTGACTCATTTAGAATCTGATATTTCTCAAAAAGAATTACTTACTGCACTTCAACATCTTAAATTGAACAAAGCCCCTGGGCCAGATGGTTTTACTGTGGAGTTTTACCTTCATTTCTCTAAGTTTCTTATTCCAAAACTCCACTCTCTCCTAGGCTCATTCACTGCCCTTGGGAATTCCTCTGGGTCCTTTTCCGATGCCCACATTTGCCTGATACCCAAAGACGGAAAAGATGCCAAATACTGCAAGAATTACAGACTCATATGCCTGGTGAATATCGATTACAAGATATTTACCAAGTCTCTAGCTGCTCGACTTGACCTTTTACTTCCTGACCTCCTAGGTGAGGAACAGTTCAGTTTTGTTAAGGGTCGTTATATAACTGACAACACCAGACTACTGTTTAATAATTTATCCAAGCCCTCACGTTTCCAGCACCCTCTTGCAGCGATCGCCTTGGATGCCGAAAAGGCGCTTGATAGGGTTGAGTTGCCTTACCTTTTCCATACTTTAGATTGGTTTGGCTTTGGTTCCAAATTCATTTCCTTGGTTTCTATCCTGTATTCCAGCCCACGAGCGGCGGTTTGTGCAAATGGTCAGGTTTCCTCTTTCTTGGATCTCGGTAGGGGTGTTCGCCAGGGGTGCCCCCTTTCCCCTTTTCTCTTCAATTTAGCGTTGGAACCCTTTCTCTCCAAACTTCGCCAAAATACCAACATTCATGTTTTTCAAACTGAGGACTCATATTAAACTTGCTGCTTATGCAGACCACATTCTACTCTTTCTTTCCAATCCCATGGATTCAATTCCAGCTTTCTTGGAGGAAGTACGGAGTTACTCCTTAATTTCGGGTTATAAACTTAACAACGATAAATCCGAGATCCTACCCCTCACAAAGTTCACTTTTAAACCTGACTTTAGTGCTTCCAATTTCACCTGGAGTTCCTCGCATATTAAGTATTTGGACCGACTCATAACTCCTTCCATCTCCAATACTGTCTCCCTTTGCCTTAATAAATGTGTTAAAAAGTATCAGATTTAGCGACTAGATGGCACCCTCTTTATTTATCTTGGTGGGGTCGCCTTGACACCGTTAAAATGATGCTGCCTCCCGTAATCCTTTATACCATTTCTAACATTCCTGTGCCCATTCCCTCCAAATTCTTTAAAAAATTCAACAGTCTTGTCTTCCTTTTTGTGGAACAACAAAAAACCCAGGATTTCCCTTGTTAGACTGATTCGAACCCGCTTCTGAAGGCGGAGTGAATTTTCCAGACTTCCCAGCCTACCAAAAAGCCTTTTTATTGCACCAAGCTTCCTTTTGGTTGCAGGATCCCACCTCTCCATGTCCCCTATGGGCTAAGGTCAAGCGTCTTTTCCTCTCTCCCTTCTCTTTGACTGAATACCTCTCTTTTTCCCGTAGGCCTCCTTCACTCTCCACTCCCATTCATAAATATACCACTAAACTCCCTCTCTCCTCTAAACCCCCCCCCCCTTCCGTTACTATTGCCGATTTCCTGTCTTCCACCATTTGGCTAACATACATCTCCTAATTCATCACAGACCCTTTTATTGGAAGTCCTGGAGGCATAGGGGGTTAGTTTGGATTTCGCAATTATTTTCAGGCTCTACCTTTCTGTCATTCTTGACTCTTTGCTCCTCTTTTGATTTACCTTCATCTTTTGCTCCTAAATATATTTTACTTAAAACATCAGTGATGACTACGTATACCCGGCTCCTGCAGGCACAGGCGCCTTCCTCTTCTCCCTCACCTATTGCACGACTTCATTCACTCCTACGCACTACTCCCAAAGCTTCCACTCTCTACAAGCACCTTCATGCTCATGAGTCTGTTCGGGCCAAGTCCAAGGTAGAGGAGCAGTGGGAGCATGACCTCGACACTTCTTGGCATATATACATATGGGACAAGATATGGACTAAGCTTTGTAAGTCGTCTAGAGCGGCGTCCCTCACACAGTCTTTATTCTTCATTTATAATAGGCTGCTCCTCACACCCTTTACCCTTAAAAACAGGTTTTCCACTACTCCAGATGTTTGCTGGTCTTGCTCCTCCTCAAATGCCACCCTTTTCCACATGTTGTTTCCTTGTAAACCTGTACATGATTTTTGGATACAAGTTTGGGCTCAAATTATTGTAATTTTTAATACTCGCATCATCTTCTCCCCTGCTCACATTTTCTTGGGAAGCCTTTCGCCTTGTTGGGCAGATGTTGATCTTGATGCTTGTATTGTTGACTTATTGTTGGCTGTTGCATTCCAACAAATTACTATTAATTGGAAGGCTTCATCCAACATTTCCTTCAAGGCATGGTGGTATAATGTTTGCCATAATCATAGGCTGGATACTGCTTTTGTTTTCCCTATACGCATGGCTGTGAAGCGTGCAGAATTATGGCTTCCTGTTACATTGTATCTAGATAATTGTGCTCTCCGTTCATTTTGTCCACGGCCAACCCAACAAGAAGTTCCTAAACCGCCCTGAATACCCTTTGCATTTCCTTTTTCTCCTCATCAACATTTGTTATTTACATATTTCTACTTGATTGCATGTATTACCGTTGTATTACCCTTGTTATACTTATTACCCATGATTTGCTCATGTCATTGAATTTATTGTATCACTTTTCCTGATTGCCTTTGTTTTGCCCTCTATTCTTTTTGTCATCCCTCAATTTGTCATGTACTGCTAACTGATACCTTGCATTTTTGACTAATAAAGTCTTTTTGAACTTAAAAACAAAATGATGTGCTTAAACAACATGCACAATGACTGCAACACAGTTTCAATGCGTACAGTCAGGTAAAGTAAACCAAAAACAGTTCCACACAAAAGCGGATGAACACAGTACTTCGGCTATGGCAACTGTTAAGAACCTCTGTTAATATATATTAAATTCAAGAGGTTTCACAAGCACAGTGCAATTGCTGTGCAGGCGAAAACTAAAAAGCACAGATGATGGACTAAATGCTGAACAAATCAAGCATTCAGCCCCAATCACAGATCTGGGATGAAGCCATCATTCCAAATAGGATTTTGCTGTGATCTTGCCTTAAGTGTAAGTGTGAGAAAAGTGGATTATTAATTGGGGTTGATGGGAGTTCACTGCAGGTAATAAGGTCAGTATATTGTTATTTCCAGTAAAGGTTTCAGTAATTTAAACCTGAGCTCAACCCTTGGTAACTATTGCAAGGAGAAGACAGGCGTAATTTGGGAAAATGTGTATATCATTTAGAAGTACTAAAACAGTCAAGAAGTTGAAATCACAATACAATATAAAATTACTGTCAAACTTATCAAAACAGAGGAAACTTTAATGTTTAAAAGGACACCAAAGAGACAAAAATTCAAAGAGTAGAACCAGAACTGTAAACGTTTAAAGTTTTATATAAAAATAGCCTCAAAAAGCATTAAGTGCCACAGGCCCACTCCCGTATATGAAATGAATGTGCAGCCCTTTACTATGAATGGCAGGAAGTGTAATGCTTAGCGCATATTCCTTGTCATTTATTTGAGTAGTAAAATAAGCTCCTCTATAACCAAATGCACATTATTTTATATCAATAATTATTCACAAAAGGACTATACATGTTTCCAGAATACCATTGCAACATACTCAGGCGCGCTACCTGAGAGCAAGAGAGACAATGTATCATCAGCGGGTTAAAATTAGACTCAAAATAGCACACAAAGCTGTGCGGCCTTTCTATAGGGAGTAAGATTTAAATATAATTCTGCGATTCCTAGGAAAAGGGCTCACATTTTCTTAAGCTTTTGCCATTGGCCCAATGCACAGCTGCAGCCAGCTCTCTCCACTACAAACACTGAGCTCCAAATTACACCTGCTAAGGTGGGTTTTAAGTCGGCAGGTAAACCAAGCTTACACATTGAGATGGGAGTAAAAACAGACTGTGAAATGAGAACCTTTTCTTCATAAGCCACACAAAAAGATTTTTTTTAAAACACACCCCTTGCCTTGTTAGTTTTTGGGTCAGTGAGGAGCCGAAGAAGGAAAGAGAAAGGGCTTTATGAACTTGTAAAGTTACTTAAATGAGGTAACCACAAACCCAGTGTACTTTTCACCAAGCATTTCAGCTCTAAAATTGTGTTTGTGTACTCTGAGTGAAGAAGATGTCTCTAAAGAGTTTAATCTTTGGTTTCCTTTTGTTATTTCTTAAATATTTGCTCTTGAATATTTCTTTTTGATCTTGCTTCTTTCAGAAAAGTCTCCAGTTGATTAGTCTTTCTGACCTCTTTTTGCTGTTTCATCTCTGCCTGTTTCCTGTAACCTGATATTATTAGGTCGGGCATTAGCCAAGACCTTTCGATTATACTACAATTATGTGTTACTTAGAGGGGCTTTCATCCATCTCTCTTCATTCATTGGTCTGTTGTGTTAGTCCCTTCTTGTTTCCGCCCACTACAGCATACAGAAGTGGTACTCACATTATGGGCCTCTGGCAGCCCAGCAAACCTTTCCTTGCGGCCCGCAGACATTCCTTTTGGAAAGAGCAGGAGAGAAATAAAAACTGCCAAAGTTCAATGTCTTTCTGTAATTTTTACTAACCAAGCAGCGTTGTTTTCTGTTTCTGACCTTTTTTGTCTATAGACCCAATTCATGCAGAAGACTCCAGAATTTTTAGACAAAAATGGCTATATATTAGGTGCCTCCCACTTAAAATTGACTCTGCTTCAACACAAGACAATAAGAGAAAATATAATCCCCTATTTGTTTCTAAATTTTCAGTTTTCTAATTTTTGATAAGGTGTTTTTTTAACTCTCTTAATAATCTCACATCCCTTTCTGTCTCCCTGGGGATGGCCCTGTGTCGATGTAGACCTAAAGCACATCCCATACTATACTTTGTAGCCCTGGAGAAATTATTTATGGCCTACAGCATAAGGGCATTGGGTCTGCCTACTTCAGCCACTGGTTAAAATAGCTTTGAGTGACTGCATTTTGCTCTTTCACAATGAGCTCATCCACATGTAAGGAAGTTCCTTTCAATGCCAGTGTTTTGGGGTTGACTTTATAATTACATTAGTGTTGCCTTTGTGTTTAGAGCTTGAGGTGAAAGCAGATGTTTTATACCAGATATGAGCACAGGCCACATTCCAAGCTTTATCAGTTCCTGCCTCCTGCCAATACGCTTTTAAATTCCTTTTCAAGTATCTTTTCTTTAATTGAGTGCTGGCATTTCACAGCGTGACAGCTTGCATCCATTTGAAACTGTTTTGTATTTAGCTATCTTTTTTTTACCATGCATTCAATAAACAAACCTAAAACTTCAATTTTACACATGTCAATTCATAAGTGGGCAAAATTTTATTCTGGACTCAATTCCACCAATAGTTCTTTAACAAACTTTGTCCAGGAAGACAACCGGCCTTTATGTTGTGTAATTAGCAGCACTTACAACACTTGTTTGTTTCTTTCTTTCCTTCCATCCTTCCATCCTTCGTTCCTTCCTTCTTTCTTTCTCTTTTTCCTGTCTTTGTTTCTTTCTTTCCAGCTTTCTATTCTTCGTTTATTTCTTTCGAACCTACTTCCCTCTCTTCCTTTCTTTCTTTGTTTCTTTGTCTCTTTCTTTCTTTCCAGCCTTCTTTCCTCCCTTCCTTTAGTTCTTTCTTTCTTCCGCTAGTTCAACATCGAACCCTATACCTACAGTAACCACCCAGTAGTTCACTAATTATTACCCGTGATACCCCTTGCTCCCCCAGAACGCATTATCGGTGACTCTCAGAAGGCACACATTTCCCTGACCACATGTTTCCTTCATTTTACGTGTCACTCTTTAATTTTATCAGACGCACAATCTCGAGTGTTTTTCATTTTATCCTACCTCGGTGGGGATGTAGCGTCATGGCCAATGGCATTTGTCTAAAGAGATTACCCAATTTTGTACAATTTTGAAGAAATCAAAATGAATTTCTTAGGATTTTTGACGAAAGAAAACCTTCACAAGCTATGGGTGATGAGTTACTGGAATTAAACCAGGGTGATAGAGATCTAGTCACCTCTTCTTTCTCTACCCATCCCTTTTCCCCATTCGGAGCACTCCTATTCTCTAGTATAGAAAAACACTTGGTGAGTTGGTGGGTTCTAGGAGAGGCATTAGCATTCAGTCTTCATTCTGCTCCTGTGAAAGTGGAGTATTATTACAGTGCATTTCCTGACAGTATGCCACTCCACTTTTCAGCATTCCACTGTACATCAGTCCACCCTACATTACTTAACTGTATGCTATTTCAGTGTCTGTTATTCTATTGTATGCTACTCTACCGTATGTTATTCCACTTTACACCACTCCACTCTATTCCACTCTACGCCACTCCACTCTTTGCAACTCCACTCCATGCCTATCCAATGTTTGGCACTCCAGTATACGTCACACTACTGTACGCTACTCCAATATATGCTTTTTTGGGTATCCACTACTCTACTATATGTTATTCCACTGCACGTTATTCTACTGTATGCCACTCCACTCTACACAACTCCATTCTACAGCACTCAACTGTATGCTATTGCTCTGTCCACCTGTCCACTCTACGCCACTTCAGTCAACTGCCACTTCAGTTTACTCAACTCTATTCCACTCTACTCTAGAATACACTATTCAACTCTATGCTGCAGGTCTCAACTCCACTCTACTCCACTGCACAACACTGTACCCCACTATACAGTATTGCACAACACCACACTCTACACCACTCCACTGTACCACACTCTATTCCACTCTATGCAACTCCACTCCAAAAGACTCAACTACAGTCAGTGCTACTATACAACACTGTACTTCACTCTGTTCCCCTGCACTGCGATGTCCAGCCCTCTACTCAACTATATGCCCGATACTCCAGTGTTCTAAACTCTACTACACTCTACAGCACTTTTCAACATTCTATGGCACACTACTCCACTATACTGTACAAGACACCACTCCAATTTATTACACTTACTCAAGTATGCACTACTCTTGTCCACTCCACTGTAAACCACTCAACTCTACTGTACTCCATAACACTCCACTCACTGCCACTCCACTCTACACTACTCCACTATATGCTATTTCACTGTAGCCACTCCACTATACCACTCTCCACAGTAGTCCATTAAACTCTACTCCACTCTACGACACTCCACTCTACAACAGTACACTGTACAATACTCTCCTCCACTCTACTGTATCACACTCCACTTAATGACACTCCACTCAACAACAGTAATGATTTGAAACATATTTTTATTAAAAATAAAATAACACTGATATTCGATGAAAAAAAATAAAGGTTAAACATTTGCTGGAGTTACGAAAACTATAGTTATCTTTTCTATACAAACCAAACTTTAAAGACGCAAGAATTAAAAATTTTAAAGTTATAGTTATACCTTCAATTTATAAATTACGCAACACCTTTTAATTACATATCTTTGTAAACTTATACTTACTCCTTTAATGTATAAGATACGCAGCACCTTCAAACTATTATAATTATTATATCTTGCACACCTCCATACACTTAGGTCCTGATTCACAAAAGGTATCCGCACTCATGGCAGAAGTGCCGCAGTCATGGCGGAGGACTTGCACTCATGGTGGGAGTCCCCTACATGTGGTGGGACCTCATTACCACAGTTACCCATTGCGCATGTCCCACCACGAGTGCAGGGCCTCCGCCATGAGTGTGGGCCCCGCCATAACTGCAGGGCCTCTGGCATGAGTTCTGAGGCACTTGATGAATTGACTCCAGTGTATTAAACTCAGCAGCACTACAGTAACTATAACACCCCACTTTAACATGCAATGTGTTCTCACAAATCATGTGATTTGTCACGTTATAAGTGTTATTGTAAATGCTATTATTTTAGATAGTATAGCTAATATAATATAAAAGGGTGTAAGCAAGTTATAGTTAATATAATGTGGCTACTAAGTGTGCCACCTATCACCATCGAAACTGCCTGCTACAGCTGGAAAAGTTTCTCAGAAGATCAGTGGTTTTTCCCATCTCAAGCACCAGTGTGAGCACACCAAGAACTTGCCAAAAGCCATCAAGAACTTCAACAGTTGGATCATCGCATGCCCCATCACCCTAGCTTCCCTCAAGTGCAATTCAATAGCAAGGATCAGGCCACTGGCCAGCTGTTACAGTGAGGAACTCGGGTTCACGAAATGCCATTGCAAGCAACTTGTATTTATCAAAACAACAAGTGGTCCTGAGCATACAAGAATAACGAGAAAAATGGTATATATAGATCACAATGGAATTCTATATAGTTTAAGATTCCTTGACCAGCCGGCCAAGGAATATTTATTGGTTCAATTGTTTATGATCTCAAAGATACAAAAATTAACCCAAGTGGTAAGGGTTAAATTGGGGCACAGTCCTGTGCCATACAGAGAAAAGCAAGGCAAGAGGGTAAAGGTAAGTGAGAAAAGTTATCAGGCAAACAAAAGTGAGCTAGCAGGTCACTGGCATTAAATATACATTAGCAGTGTATCCTGGAGTCATTCATACACACAGTAGTATCATATAAGTACATGTATGAACTACTCTAAGGTCGACGTTTCGATCCCTAGCTCGAGTATCACGGGATCATCATCAGGACAAGAAATTAATATTGCCTGAACGTAATTATTTATAACACCAGGTTGGTGGCCCGGGGTAGTTTAGGCTTCACTTGGGAAGGTCCTTTTTGGGGGGGAGCGCGCGCCCTCGTAATTCTTGGTGGGTGCACCGTAATTCAGAATGCAGTTTCGTTTGAGATTCTGTGGAAGCGCCGGTATAGGTTAGATGGCGAAGCCCAATCTTCTAGGTTTGTTTGGGTTGAATAATAACGAAGTCACAATTCTTGGATTTGTTCAGTTTAGGGGCATCTGCACCTCTGCAATTATTGGCATAGTTCGGTGGGGAATGGCATAGATATGGCATAGGTCCGAGGCAGTTACTGAAGGTGCAGTCTGCTGGATCTAATTGAAGCACGACACAATGGTCAACCGGATGCCTTCCGGGCGGGTGCGCTGTCCTCACGCGTCTTTGAATGGAGCCGGGTGAGGGAGTGCAGCCAGGCAAATAACTGGTCCGCGGTGGGAGACAGCAGTTCTCCGAGGATGCCGGTCACTGTGGCTGCTCTCAGTTGAACCCTTCCGAGCAAGCAACTTGAGCACAAATGGTGAACAAGCCAAGACACTGACGCTAAAGCCATCTTCAAATCAGCCATAAGAAGCTACCACCAGCATATTTGGAACACTAATCACACAGTTCTTGCAAATCACTTTGACGCCAGAAATAGCAGCAAGGATATCTTTGCCATCAGCAAAGATTTCACCACGCCTCCTGCCATCCCAGCAACATCATTGGCAAAAATTGCTGCTACGATAAAGACCATCCACTTGGGACTCCATCTGACCCATGCCCCAAACACACCTTCGGCCAACAGCGAAGAATTAACACCCATCATCAACACATCCATCAACTAATTTCATTCCTACCATACTTGGCGAAAATCTTAGAAACATTTATCGACTCATGGCTCATCGACTACTTCAGCAACCACCAGCTCCATCTGCGCAATGAGGTCCAGATTCAAGCCCAACCACAGTACAACAACAGCACTAATTGCTGCCATAGATCACATCCACAAGCTGTCAGCCTAGCACATTATTTCTTGAAAGCCCGCAAACTCATCTACAGAATGCCTCAAGGCTCATGGCTCAGTCCCACCCTTGTCAACAAATACAACAAATACATAATCATTCTGGCCAACGTCATTTGTTCACACAACATCAACATCCTTTCTTATGCTGATAATATGCAGCTCTTACTGTCCCTCTCAGACAAGACCCCCAACATAAGAACCACGTTAATGGCTTGCATTGACCAAAGTCAATAACTGGATGAAAGCCAACTGTCTCAAGCTTAACACCAAGAAGACTGAAGTTGTCGACTGGAATTATTGAGACCCTTTTTTCAGCCCAGAGTCACCTGGTCAGGGAACATGGCAGCTGGCTGACGCCGGTTGGGAGACACCCTGTGTGAGAAGGAGAGTCCGGCCCTAGATATGCACGCTATCGAAGGATGAAACAAGAGTTTTAGGTCTGCGAGGCCGCCGCAGCTATTTATCCGAGTCCGCGACATTCACCTCTTCACCCCGAGGGATACTGCGCGGTTGCGGTTCCGCAGCTCTGGAGGGGACATTCGTATGGAAATTCTTAATTTGGATAAATCACCCCACAGTCCTTAAGATAGTGTGGTAACTTGGTTTCGGATACTGTTTTCCACCTCATTACACCCCATTACAAGGTAAGGCTGTATGGCTCCCGTTTCGGGAATTTTTGTCTTATACCAGCCGCCAACAGATGTGGATCATCCCCATTTGGGGGTTGGAGCCGGGCGGCAGAGAGCTAGAGGAAACTTTGTTTTACAGTGCTGTATGCGGGTAAGCGAGGTGTCTTTGCTAATCAGCGGTGTGGAAGAGTAGCAAAGAAGTCTAAACTTTCCAATTTCAGTGTCTGTAACCTGGGGCTAGGTAGAGAGTCTGGGTTGCAGGAACGATCTGTGTGTGTTCAGTATACGGTGGAAAACCCAAGAAAGGGTAATGTCTCTCCACCTGGACTAACTCTGAAGAGAGTCAGACCTAACGGATACTTTTTGAGTGAGGAAGCCTGGATGGAGAGTGAATCTCAGTCTCGACCGTCAGCATCTGGGGTACATCGCTGTATAAGTTCGCTTGAGACGGAGGGAGAGGCAGCTGCGCCTGTTTGTTTCTCATCAGACAATCTAAATAAAGGGGTCACGAGTCTCAATACAAGAGGTGGGAGATCCTCGACAGTAAGGAGCAGATATCAACTCCGGTCAGATTTAGAAAAAATTAAGAAAGGGAATATTAAGGAGAAAGACAGCGACTCTACCTGAGTGGTGACGCCAAAAACCCCCCTTAAAAAGAATACAAACAAATTGCCAAATAAAAAGTGTGGGTCTAATAAAATACAGATAGTCTCTAAGCCAATAACCTCTTTAAGGTCATATTTTAAAATAATGGAGCAGGTTGCTGGCTCTAAATCGACAGAGGAAGTGAAGGGAGGAGCTCTTCAAACTGTATCAAACTCTATTGCAAAAGCCGGTTCCTCTGAAAAATCATTTTACTCCACTTATGGAAGGTTAAGAGGGTGAAGGAGAGATTCTTCAGGTCGCTCCAGAAAAAGATGTCAATGAGCTTAATTATTCTAATCCGGACTGCGCTGCAAGCACTGCTACTGTTGCCATTGCCACCGCTGAGTCACATTATATTCAAGATGAAAGAAATACAGTTGTTGCTGGTGGTCAATTAAGGGCCATTTTGGCCAGTTTCAGAGAAGAAATCCTAGCCAAATTCGAGACTTCTGAAAATAATCAGCAAGAGATACAAGATAGGGGGAGATCTTGGAGCAAAAGATTGATTGCTTGGCCAAGCGAACTGGGCATCTCAAAGAGGAGGTGAAAGCTTTGGGAGAGACCAATGCTTCTAATGTCAGAAAGATCGAGAAGTTAAAACAAGGAAATAAGGAGTTACAGCAGGATATGGAAAGGCTTGAACTTCAAGCTAGATGAAATAAAATACGCATCCTGAGAATGATTGAGAATTCACAAATCCATATGAAGTTCTCCGCTATGTTGAAAGTCATGTGGAACAACAAAATGTATAACTTTCTGGAACCTGAGGAAGTGGATGCCTTGTTAAAAAAATGGGAGGAGCAGAATAGAGGGGAATCTTCCCTCAGGTTCTCACGAAGTTATAACCTGATGAATCACAGATAGCACGCAGTTGAGGTCAGTTATCAGGATAAAGTCGAGATAGGTTAGGAGAAGGAACTAAGACATTAGAGTTATAAGTCATTTCTATTAACAAAAGCGGCAAATCATAATAATATGAAAGTATAAGTAATAGTGACTATCTGTGTAAAAATGTAAATATGTATATATGAGATTGTTAATTTTGAGCTAGGTTGCCCGGCTCACCTTATTAGCAATGGTGTATCTCGAAGGCGCTCGCGCCCTAGGAGATGGTGGGGGGGGGGGGGTTCCCGGGGGGGGGAGGGGCACAGGTTGTTGGGAGCATTTGGAAAAAAAGAGAAAAAAGTTGGGTCCTCAACCTGCCAGGTTTTTTATTTCTATATGTTAAACTCCTTTGTTTTTTGATGAGAGGGGGGGGTTTGCAATCAATAAATGAGTAAGAACATAGTACATCTCATCTCATGGAATGTGAACGGGGTGAGGTCTATGAAAAAATTGATTCGCATTATGGAGTTTCTTAAAAAAACTGAGGCTAATATCATTCTTTTACAAGAGACTCATTTAGAAGAGGATGAATGTTTAAACATGTTTAAAAAACGTTCTTGGGTTCAGGACATTGTTAGCTCAAATCAGAGGGGTAGTTCAAGAGGAGTTGCCATTATCATAAGATCCAATAGTGGTATTAAATTGGAAAGTCATTCTACAGACTCTTCAGGGAGGTGGGTAATTACTAATACTAAAATGCAGAGTACGGAAATGGTATGTGCGAGTTATTATGGCCCAAATCAGGATAATCCAGATCCCCTGATTAAATTGGAGGCTGCTCTCTTGTTAGTTAATGTCCAAGGGCCCGATTCACAGAATAAACTTAAGACTAAATCCTAAACTTACTACTATTTGGTATTCACAGAATGCACTTACTACTTTTGGGATTCACAGAGTGAACTTACTACTTTCGGGATTCACCGAATGAACTTACTACTTTCGGTATTCACAGAATAGATTTAAGACTACTAACTTTATGCCCGCACTCGGGCCGTAAATTCCGGCCCGGAGGCAAAGTTTCCAGCTTGGGGGTGGAGCTTATGAGTCGATAAAACTCTGTTCTAGACGGGAAAAAAGGAGAGGATAGGGAGGGGAGGGTTGAAAGGGACATTCTAACATCTCTATCTGGTAACCTTGGACGGTCTGTAGGACCCAAGCATCTGAAGTGAAACTCGTCCAATTCGTCACAAAATGGCGCAACCTGCCCCCTAAAGGGGCCAAGGGACACATAGGACTTACCAGAGGATTGGTTGTCGAAGTTCTTGTAGCCCCTGTTGACACCCCGATTATAGCGTCCTCTGAAACCACGGGATCTGGAAGGATAGAAGCCGGCCTGGTCCGGTTCTTGCGTGTGGATCTATGACAGAATTTCGACAGACAGAATTTCGACCTACACAAATATCGGCGTAATTATATCGATAGCAAAAATATCGACGCCCTATGTACAACATGGTAAGTACCAAAATATCGAAAAAATAATATCGATGTTAAAAATATCGTTGTTAAATATATCAATTTTTTTTAATTTAAAATAACATAAAAAATACTGTAAATAATACTTATTACTTACTTAAACATATTTAAATATATGTAATAATGGTAAAAAAAATAATAATACATATTTAATGTAAAAAATTATAATTAAAAATCATATATAATATATACTTACTTAACAATAATTACTATTCCCACTCCAGTGGGTGCAACAGTAGGAAAAACTGACCCTGAACCCTAAAAATATCCATTTACCCAAAAACCTAAAACTGACCCTGAACCCTAAAAATACCCCTTTACCCAAAAACTGAAAACTGACCCTGAACCCAAAAAATACCCCTTTACCCAAGAACTGAAAACTGACCCTGAACCCAAAAAATACCCCTTTACCCAAAAACTGAAAACTGACCCTGAACCCTAAAAATACCCCTTTACCCAAAAACTAAAAACTGACCCTGAACCCTAAAAATACCCCTTTACCCAAAAACTAAAAACTGACCCTGAACCCCAAAAATACCCCTTTACCCAAAAACTGAAAACTGACCCTGAACCCTAAAAATACCCCTTTACCCAAAAACTGAAAGCTGACCCTGAACCCTAAAAATACCACTTTACCCAAAAACTGAAAACTGACCCTGAACCCTATAAATACCCCTTTACCCAAAAACTGAAAACTGACCCTGAACCCTAAAAATACCCCTTTACCCAAAAACAGAAAACTGACCCTGAATCCTAAAAATACCCCTTTACCCCAAAAACTAAAAGTGACCCAGAACACTAAAAATACCCCTTTACCCAAAAACCCAAAACTGACCCTGAACCCTAAAAATACTCCTTTACCCAAAATTAATTAACATTACAATTAAATTACTTCCCACCCTATTCCCCTATAAACCCACAACCCGCTCCAGGAGTAAAACATATAATTTATTTAAATAAAACATAAATTATCAATTAATTATTCTATTAATCAATTAAAATAATTCATTGCCAATTAATATTTAATAGCAAAATAAATAAATCATTAAAAAATAATTATTTCATTAAAAATAAATTACTTCCCACCCTATTCCCCTATAAACCCACAACCCGCTCCAGTAGTAAAACATATAATTTACTTAAAAAAATACATAAATTATCAATTAATTAATCAATTAATCAATGAAAATAATTCAGTGCCAATTAATATTGAATTGCAAAACAAATTAATCATTAAAAAATAATGATTTAATGACAAATAAATTACTTCCCACCCTATTCCCCTATAAACCCACAACCCGCTCCAGTAGTAAAACATATAATTTACTTAAAAAAATACATAAATTATCAATTAATTAATCAATTAATCAATGAAAATAATTCAGTACTAATTAATATTGAATTGCAAAATAAATTAATAATTAAAAATTAATTATTTAATTACAAATAAATTACTTCCCACCCTATTCCCCTATATACCCACAACCCGCTCCAGTAGTAAAACATATATTTTACTTAAAAATATACATAAATTAACAATTAATTAATCAATTAATCAATAAAATAATTCATTGCCAAATAATATTTAATTGAAAAATAAATTAATCATTGAAAAATAATTATTTAATTACAAATAAATTACTTCCCACCCTATTCCCCTATAAACCCACAACCCGCTCCAGTAGTAAAACATGTAATTTACTTAAAAATATACATAAATTAACAATTAATTAATCAATTAATCAATTAAAATAATTCATTGCCAATTAATATTTAATTGCAAAATAAATTAATCATTAAAAAATAATTATTTAATTACAAATAAATTACTTCCCACCCTATTCCCCTAAAAACCCACAACCCGCTCTGGTAGTAAAACATATTATTTACTTTTATATATTTTTTATTTATAAAAACATATTAAACACATATTATTACAATTAATTTAAATACTTAACTAAAATTTCTAACACATATTAGTAAATCGAAATTACTTACATCGATATATATGCTATCGATATAAGTAATTTCGATATTACTTACCTTAGGGTCGATATTCTGGCCATCGATATTCTGGACATCGATATTCTGTCCCATCGATATTAGCAACTCGATATAAGTGTAAGTCGAAATTATCAAATCGATATTTTGACTGTTTACCCTTGCGTGTACCCTCTGCCACGCCTAGTAGCGTATCCTCGTAGAGGACTGGTGTTGGAATAGCAGCCGGTCGAGCGTCCTCTGCCACAGCCGGCCCTAATAGAGACCTGGTGCAAGACCCTCTTCAAGGAGGCTTGGGATTTGTCCAGGGAGGCGAATGTGCTGACAAATTTAGTGATATCCTTCACAAAGCTGTTGCCAAACAGCTGTCCTTCCGCTAAAGGACCCGGCTCTGATGAAGCCAACTCGACCAACTGAGGATCAATTCGGGGCAAGACTAATTTCCGCCTTTCGGAGGCTAGTGCACAATTGGCGTTCCCCAGCATGCAAATGGCCCGTTGCGCCCAGCCCGCTAGGACTTCAGGGTGGATGGCATCCCCCGTCTCTTGGGCTTGGAGGGCTAGTTCCAATATCCTGGCCAGCGGCCCTGACAGGTCAAGGACCTTATCTTGGCACGCTCTGTGCGCGTGAACAATGCCTTTTTTTTGGTCCTTCTTGTATTTTTTAAGAAAAGTAGTCATGGAAGTGTCAATGTCCGGGGTAACGGCCACCTTGTGGGCCAGGTCAGGTCGGGGACATTCGGATTTAAGGCGGGCCCTCACCTCTTTGTCGAAGCTCTTACGGAGGTGAGTCTGCAGGTATTCCGCCACTGCAGGGGAGAACCCAATCCGAAGACCTGGGATGAACAATGTCGGAAGGGTCAAAGGAGAAGGGGGAGGGGTGGACAGCCGAAGCATGCTTTCGTTTCTTGGTGCGCTTGTGCGGGGCAGCGTCAGAAGAGTCCGTATCAGTGCCAGTGTCCGTGGTGGTAGTCTGAGGGGGGGGAGGGGTTGGGCGGGATGGCAAGGTCTTGTCGCCTGCTGACTCTTTGGAATTATACATCTTATCATTGGATTGGGAATGGGGCCAGGTGGAGTCTGAAACCACTTTTTTGGGAGGGGAAGAGCGGATCCGATCCTGATTAGGGAGAGGAAGGGGCTTACCAGGGACCAAAAGCTCTAGTTTCTTGGCTAGTGGGAGCAGGGCTGAGGAGAGGGCCTTTTCAAGCTTAGCGTCCAGTTTCTTATCAATGAGGTCCTCCATGGACTCCTCCTTGTAGTACTCCTCATTGCCCTGATAACCACACGCAGTACCCTCCTCTTCGCAGAATTCCGTGTCTGCCATGATCGAAAGAATCTTAGATTCCACTCAAGTCCCCAGAGGGAAGCGAAGTGTCTAGCCCAGGAAAAGGGCGTCAGTCAGGGGAAGTGCCAGGCGCAGGAGCCGGGAATACTGAAACAAAGTCCGTCAAAAGTCCAGTTCTTGGACCGTTGGAGGGAATAGTTTCGACCTGCTTCGTCAGTCACTGGGAAGCAAGGCTCAAAGTCTCGAGGCTCCGAAGTAAACATGAAGGGAAACGCTGCCTGATGTCGGAAACAGCCCCTCGGCTCCTGGCCAACTGCGTGATACCCCACTTCAGCCTGGGGCAGAGTGTCGTGTAGGCACTAAAAGGGACTGCGTGCGTAAACGGATGCGCGCACGTCCCTGAAGGCGTACGTTGGGCCCCAAAGGAAGAGGAGGCCAATTTAGTGTCTCTGTACTTTATATGGTTTGTACTACTGTGATTGGTTATTATTATGAGAGGCGTGGCTCAAAGCCTCATGGGAAATGTTTTTTTTTATCATTGTACTTTTACTTTCATTGGCAGCTGTTTGTGCAGTAAAGAAATGAGAAAGCATAATCAGAAGCCTCCGGTCCTGCCATAGAATTATAAGATGGACATTACATCGGACTATTTTATTTGATGAAGCAGTCCAATCAAAGTTGCAGGAGGAGGCTATGTTGTTTTTCCACGTTAATATGGGTTCAGCAAGGTTCCAGGTCATTTGGGATGCATTTAAGGCTTTCTTAAGGCTGGATATTATATCCGCTATGATTGGGAAGAACCGTAGTTTTAGGAAGGGAAGAAGGACCTTCTTGAAAATATTCAAAGTAAGGAACAGGAACTACAGAGGGCTTCCTCGGAGTCCTTTTGTAGGGTACCATTCCTAACTAAGGAGCTGGAGAGTCTTCAAGCAGAATATAAGAGTGTCTTGGATAATATCTTATTAAACAGATGGAAGGTTAGTAAACTTCAGAATTTCTCTTATAGGGAGAGGAGTGGCAGGCTTTTAGCCTGGAAGGCTAAAATGGATAGAGTCCGAAATCAAATTTGTAGTCTGAGAGAGGGTTCCACTGGTCAGATTTTACTCACAAATGCTGGAATTGGAGCGGAAGTGCGGGGATATATGGGCAAACTATATAGTGAGGTGATTGAGCCTGGGGCAAGGATTTCTTGGATAGTGTGGAGCTTACATCTCTTAATGATGATCAGAGTCTCTTTTTAGCTTCTGGAATGATGGAGGAAGAAATTTGTCTACAGTTGAGAAGGATGGCAAGAGAAAAAGCGGTGGGCCCAGATGGCCTCCCGATAGAGTTATACTTATTGTTAGAGGAGAACCTAATATCAGGGTTCAAGGAACTTTTTGATAGTATATTGAGGGATGGGGAGGATCCTCCGGCATCAAGGAATGAGCCCACAATAGTTTTAATTTTAAAATCAAATAAGGACCCGCTTGTTGCCGAATCTTATAGACCCATATCCCTCTTGAACACTGATTATAAGGTGTTCACTGGGATATTGTCGACTAGGGTAGCTAAAATCATAGAAAGGGTTATTCATACTGATCAGAGGGGGTTCATTCCTGGAAGGCAGCTTAATGAGCTTACTGGCATAATGTTGGGGATAATGGATTTGGCCGAATGTTATAACCTTCCGGTAACTGTAGTGGCAATTGACGCTGCCAAAGCGTTTGACCAAGTCCACTGGCCATATTTTTCCGAAGAATCTAATAAAAGCTCTTCAGACACTCTATAGTGCACATAGAGCTAGAGTGTTAGTTAACAGGGAATTAACTGAATGGTTCAAGATCATGTGAGGAACAAGGCAGGGGTGTCCGCTGTCACCATTGTTATTTAATATTTATATTGAATCACTGGCAGCATCGATTAGACAAGAATTTCCCCGTGCAGACATAATAACTTTGAAGTTAAGTTAGCATTATATGCAGACAATATAATTTTATACACACAGAATCCAGCAGTCTCTATCCCTAAACTGCTGGCTAGAGCAGAGTCTTTTGGGAACATCTCTGATTATAGTGTGAATTGAGACAAAATGGAGGTAATGGAGTGGAATCAAACATCTGAGACCCCTGGGGTTAAATCCCAGATGCGATATCAGGTTATTCTAATCACTCAAAATTTAGTTGACATTCCTGCTGCTAATTGGAGAAAGATTAACCATGAGGTGGGCAAACTATTGAGTAGATGGGCAAATCTCCCTCTCAACTTATATGATAGGGTCCATTTGACAAGAGTGAGGTTGCAAAGATGCAGGGTAAGATTGGTAGCTTCGTATGGGCATCAAAGGGTGCCCGTATTTCATGGAAAAGGCTTAGGAGGAGTTTCGAGAAGGGGTCCTTGCGCTACCGGATTTATGGGTCTATGCACACGTTTTCCAATTTAAAAATTTCAGGACACTATTTAATAAGCCAAATGACGCTTCTATGGGCCGTATTTATGGAGCAATGCTGAGTGAACAAGGGGATGAGCAGGAACAATTGCTCTTTAAATTTGGAGACTCAAAATTGTTTTAAAAGTTTAGACTCAATATTCTGTTACAGGCAGTGAAAAATTAGGTTTATATACGGAATAAAATGGGAGTTCCGTATTATTCTGATTATTCTCCAATTTGGGGTTCCCCTAGCACCCCAGAATGTTTGGATGATGTGCTTAGCCTGCCATTGAAGCAAGAAGGTTTCTCTTGTTGGGGAGATTTAAAATCGGTGTTGATTTGACATCGTGGGAATCTTTGACTTTATGTACCCAAGGAAAATTAACTCGATTTAAATACTATCAACTTTCAGCTTGGTGGGCCAGACAGCAGTGGGTAGAGCATGAGGATGATACTTGGTTAATTCAGGCTATGAAGATGGCTTTGTGGTATCGATTGTTTATGGAAGCAGAGGATAATATAAATGAAGATATCCAAAAGCTATGGCAAAAGGTTTGTGAGAATATAAACCTGAATGAGGTCTGGATGGCTTCCTTTTCATTGCTGCATGAGACAGTTAAACCTGCTTATTTTAAGCGTAATTAACTTTTTACTCTATATCGGGTCTATTGGACCCCTGCAAAACTGACAACATTTTGGGGATCTCAATATGTATGCTCAATGTGTAAAGATCACCTGGCAAATGATTGCCGTATGTTTTTAACTTGCCCAGTGATTGCTAAATTTTGGATTGATGTTGTTGAATTTCTGAAGGATTTTACCGGAATTCAGCTAGAAATCACACCGTAACTTTTTTGGTATATGCCAAGATAATATATTGGCTTTAGACAAAAGGGCCGCTAGATACATTTTTTATGTTATATTATTGGGAAGGCGAGAAATATGTAAAGCGTGGAAATTTGTTGCCCCACCACTTTTCTCTGAGTGTAAAAACAATATAATACGAACCAGCCAATCAGATATAGCTTGTGATTCCAGAAGTCAGGAAAATGTTTGGGTTCTGTTGGTTGACTGGTGTCAAAGGAACAGGGTCCAATGATTAAGTCAATTATAGTTGTCCGTCTTGATTCCCCATGCGTGTTGTGTGAAGGGTAGGAGTGGAAGCAGCTATTTCTTGTGTGGAAAGTCTCTATTTTCATCGGCCCATAGATTGGGAAATGGAGTATCGCCTACAAGTTAATTGACAGGATGAGGACCAAAAAAAAGACTGAAGTTGTGATGTTCGACAAGAAAATCTCACCATGGGACTCCAGCCGGAGCCAAGCTGGTCTCTGACCCATAACCAGAACCCATACCAAGAACCTCAGACTAATCATCAACAGTAAACTGGACATGACCGCACAAGTCAACGCTGACACTGCATCCTGCTTAAAAACAGTGAAGACGCTTAGGAAGATCTTCAAATGGCTCCTAAGCCACACCAGAAAACTGTCACTCATCTTCAACCTCCCACACAGAAATTGCATCACACCTCAGGTAACTCCACTTGCTCCTGATACACAAACAGGCTCAATTCAAACTCCTCACAAACAAATTCAAGGCACTTCACAACTCAGGCCCCACCTACCAGAACAATCTCATTTCTCTTTCGGCCAGCCACCCAGACACTTTTGCCAGGCAGGATACCTACTTGCACACATACCACTCATACACAGAACCAGATAAGGAGTATGGGCATTGTCTTACATTGCTCCTAGTGTGGAGCGGCCTCCAACTCCACATCAGAGCCTTCTCCTCTCTTTTTAAATGCCACAAGATGTCGAAGACCTAGCTTTTCAATTAACCAACCTACCATAGGCATGGCTAGGCATACACACCTGCTCATAGCATGAGAGGAGTGAAATCCCAGTAGTCATGCACTGTCAAGTTTTTAATTATCAGGTTGGTTTTTACAAAAAAGAGCACTGAAAAATGATTTTATTCAGATTATCAGTTTGGTAATCTTGATGTGAGCATTTTCTCAGTACTGTTTTAACCTGGAAAAAGACAACACAATCTTCTTAAAGACATTTAATCAGCTGCTAATGAGTTTAATTCCCCTTATAGGTCCTCACTGGTTTAAACTACAAATAACAACTTCAAGTATTCTTCTGTGTATTTGTTTTATGTGGCATTGTATTCCTCACATCACATAATATACACAGTAGCTAGGGTGGCTAGATACTTGGGTTCTCTGTTCTGAGGAAGGCCATTGACATTTGAGGGCCTTATAGTTGGCTCAAACATGTTGACTTTCCTTTATATACAGAGCTATTAGTCCGATCCATTTACAATGCGTATTTTAATCATATTAGGGGCACTAATAGTAAATACAGTTTAGAGACCCACTAGAAAAGTTTATATCAGTCCTTTCATTCAGGATCCCCAAGTCTAAGGAAGTTATATAAACTCCCCCAAACGTGGTAGAGCCCATTCAGGAGATATTTCACCTTGATTGTGGACAGTACCAAATGATGAAGCATGTCATAATATATGGGGTTTCAATTCAATAAAAGAATCTTCTTTTCTGATAACAAAGTGTTGGAAAGTTGGTTATTGCTAGGGGCAGGTGTGCACCTACTAGTGATAATAAGGCCACCAACAAAGTTTAAGATCAATATAGGTCTCAGTAAAGTAGCCCCTGCTCAACCATTGGTAGCTGACATTGAACAGACAGCCTAACTAAGGAGACAGGGGTGTAAAGCATTTAAAAACACCAATACAACAAGTAAGCAAGACAGAAACACCCAATAAAAATCCCACTCCAATTCATGAGGATAGGAAATATGATTATGAACAAATAGACACCAAAATGAGAAAAATCGAAAGTAGGGAACAGGATATATGAATTTTAAAAGATTAACCCCTTTATAGTGCTTAAAAACATATAGCACCACTCTGGGACATCTGGTCGCACTTGACTGGTATAAAGTCAAAGTTTTAGGCTGACTGTAATGAAGCCTGGCTGGATACACTAACTGGGAGGTCCTGTTAAAAATTTCACCTTGTTCTTAGAAACTTTTCTGGAGCTTTTTGTTCCAATGTCACTCGACCCTCCATAGCAGGCCGGATTCAGTGAGGGTTCGCCGGCTTGAATTTTTGCGAGGTCCTGGGTAAATCCTGGAAGTCTGGAGCTCCGTAGCAGTCAGAGGAATGAACCTGAAATCCTGGGCGGGTCGCAGTTGAAGGTTGTCGGCTTGCCTATGGATGTCGGGTCAGTCACCTGATGGATCTTTTTCACAAAAATTCTCCAAAGTTCCCCAGACTTCAGAAGGTGCTTCCTGGAGGTCTCCATGTATGTTCAAAGTGTCCAAATCACCAATCCAAAGTTCTGGAATCTCCTGAATAGTCTTCGGGATGTCTGGACTACAATTCCCACAATGCACCTCGCCAAATCTAATGGATGTGCTCCAGGATGGGGACTCTTGGTGGAGATGATGCAGGTGGGCTCAGCTAACCTATAGCTTGCAGGTAATCCACTCCTTAATCCTTCTTGAAGCAAGGCACAGTCACCAGAGTAATATTACCAGATTGTGCAGCATGTCCAATCATTCAGAGTGCAGGTCTTTGGGTGCAGACCCCGAATCCAGCACAGCAGCTCTTCTTCTCCTTGTAGTGTCAGGCAGCAGTCCTAGGAGACTATGCAGCTCTCACATATTTATTCAATGTTTTGGGGTGACAAGCAGGGGGCACCTCTGTCAAACGAGATTCTGGGTGCCATCCAAAAGTATGACAATTTCCTCCAAAGTGTGGCATCTTCTTGTCCCACAAAGCACTGCACTTCCAAAATCCAATACAGACAATTTTCTCCAGAGGAGAAAGAGCTGGCTAAACCAACCCACAGTGTGGCTCATTTCCATTAGCTCTCCCCAATCTGACCCCTGCAAATTCCTTTCCTATGCCTGCCATCTGGCTGGGGCACAGGATGTGGGGATAGGTATACCTGACAGTCCTTACTGATCTGCACTCTCTTTAAGCTCAGTTTGATTTAGCCAGCCCCCCCTTTAAGGCCCATGCTCCTCAGCTGCAGAGGTCTCTCCGGCAGATGACCTCTGCTCTGGCCAGGCCACTTAACACCTAATCAAAGCAGCCTGGCTAAGCCTATTAAGGCTGACAAATCAGCAGAGACCACTAAAGGATGGATTTTGGCTTACCGAAGGGAAAGTGCTATAACTTCTCTTCTGTACTAGTTATGATAGAGTCAACAGTTGTTAGTTGTTGACTTTATCAATACCAATCGTTTAAGTCCTTGAGTGATATTTCACTCCTCTCCAAGCAATATTTACACTTAAATAACATATTGCAATGTTAGCCATTAGAGCTAAGTATCTACAATGGAGAAGATGAAATTGTCAGTTTGTCCCTCACCCGGGCATATAAAACATTGTATATAAGGTACCTCCTTATAGTTACATGGACCCCACCCAGAGACACCTAGAGTAGACTGTGGGGGTGTCTAATATATAACAATAAGGTAGATTATCACTTTCAAAGTGTCCTTACTACCAAAGTCGAATTTGTATACAATTTGAATTTAAAGACAGTCTACAAAACAACGCTGCCTTTGTCATGACAACAGGCACTCAGCAGTGCACACATGCAAGTGCAATAAATGTGCTTTGCGTCTAAACATCCATGCCCTATTACATACTAGGGACTTATAGGTAGTTTGAACCCCCTAGCCCTATTATATACTATAGGGTCTGTCAATATTAATTGTGAAAATTTACTTTTAAAGACTGTCTGCAAGGGAGGACTGCCTTTAAAAGGACAGTAAGCACAGAGCAGCACACACATGCAAGTTTAAGAAATCTGCTGGACCTGTAAACTCCCATGCCCTATTAAATACTAGGGATCAAAGCCCTGTGTATCGGACACCGAATTCTACAAGGAAAAAGGCCCTCATATCTCCACAAACTGATATCCCCGTACCATCAATCCCGACAGCTTAGGTCCAGCGGGACAGGACAAGTCCAAAAGCCAGATTCATCAACCAAAATAGCGATCGCAATAGCTGCGAAATAGCTATTGCGATCGCAATACCAAGAATCGCAATTCATGAAACAAAACCTGACCCAAATGCGAAATCGCAAAACATTATTTGCGAATTCGCAAAGATAATCACAGAATCAAGGTGGAACCCCCTATGCGAATCGGAAATTGCCAGTGCCCAATGATTCTGCGATTCAAATTACGAATTCGCAAAATAATCGTAAACCAAATGGATGAAATATCGCAAATATTGAAAAAGCTCAAAATCGCTATTTGCGAGGTGCAAATTAAGGAGAACCCAAACCAGGTGGTAACCATGAAGTAAAAAAAAGAATTAAAAAAAAATTCCCAATGAGCCACAGGTGCGGGGCTGACCAAACACACTTAAGGAGACACAGTAGGAGCATGAGGACAATCACAATGCCAGGACTCTACATGGTGGTTAGGTGGCCAAGGCTCCAGGCTGCAGCAAGGAACAGACGCAGGATCCAGGAGCGAATTTTCCGCCAGCGGGTCACACTACTGGGCCAAACTGAGGAAGAAATCTACGCAAAGTACCGGCTGAATGGGGCAATGATTACAAAGCTCACCTGGGACCTTGACCCCCTGATGCAGCACCCAACGAGGAGGACCAATGCCGTGCCCACCCATGTCCAGGTCCTGTGCAACCTGCACCTCCGGGCTTTCCGGAAGTTTCCAGGGGATAGTTTCCGTTGCAGGGGGGATCTCCCAGAGCACCATGTTCTGCTGCCTGAGGAGTTTCCTGGGGATTAAGTTTGGGAACCAACACCGCTGGGCTGGCCCATGGATTGTCATCACGCTCGGTTACCCTCAATTCCAGCATCTTAGCCACCTCGGCCCTGATGCTTGCTTTGACCTGGCCAGACAACCTAATAATAATAATAATTATGAAAATAATAATAGTGAAACTTGTGAAGTGCCTGGTTACACCAACTGGTGTGTCCCCGCGCTGAAGCACAGACTCTTCAGTGAAAGGAGAATGAGAGGGGATGTATGCATGGAAAAGCCAGGTCTTTAGTTACTTACAGAACAGCGACTCCAATGGTTCAACATGGAGAGAGAGAGGGAGTGCATTCCAGTTCTTGGCTGTCAAATAACTTTTTGAACTTCAGGGACCTTAACCAAATAGGGTCCTGTTGATCTAAGAAGATGAGTCGGATTGGTGGGAGTAAGTAGGTCATGCAAGTAACTTGATCCTTTTCTCTGCAAGCTACGGTGGCTAACACAGGGTTTTGGTAAGGATTCTTTCCTTAACTGGTAGCCAGTGTAAGTCAGCAAGAGCCTTCCTGGTGTAGGCCACGCTCTGAATGCATTGTAGCATGTGAAGGCATTTTTTGTTGATGCTAGGTAGAGAGCATTTCCTTAGCCTAGTTGGGATATTACCAAGGCGTGGACCAGGATTTTCCTAGCTGAGGTGGGGAGAACATCCAGAGTTTTCCAGAAAACTCTCAATATTCCAAAGCGCTTTCCAACCACCTTTCTGGTGTGTGCCTTAAAAGAGAGAGTGGAGTTCAACTACACACCCAGGTTTTTAACCTGTTTCTGTGGGCAGGGAGTAGGACCCAATATCTGTGGCCACCATGCCGATGACCAGATGTAGGGGGATTTTCCGACCACTAAAATCTCTGTTCTTCTGCAATTTTATTTCAGGCAGTTGTTTGTCATCCAAGATGACAGGTCCTGCTGGCAAGGAGAGAAATTAATGGCTGCTGAGTCAGAGGCTTGTGACAGTGAGACGACCAATCTGCATTTGACACAATGGTGACTCCCTGCCATTCTATAATCTCCACCAAAGGTGAAATATAAAGATTAAAACGAGTAGGGATTAAAATGGAGCCTTGAGGGGCCCCTTGGGGCAGAGCAACGCTTTTGGAGAAATGTGGTTGTTGTGCCGCCCGAAAGCTCCAATCCTGCAAGAAGGAAGCCATCCATTTAAGTGCCCCTTCATCCAGCCCACCTACTCTGAGACACTGTTGGAGCAGTTTGTGGGATACCATACTGAAGTCCAATAGGAGCATGGCCGCTGTCTGGCCTTCATCCACACATCTGCTTATTGTCTCAGTTGTAAGAAGCAGTACGTTTACGATTATGTGGGGTGAAGAAAACTATGTTGATTAATGTGAGCTATTACATTTTTTTCTAGGTGTTTTGGAGAAATAGGGCAAGAGTGAAATAGGGCAGAAGTTCTCCAGCAGACTCGAGTTGGCTCCCGGCTTTTTCTTGATGGGGAGGACAAGTACCTGCTTCCACAGCTTTGGGAGCACACCACCAGTGAAGGAAACCTCAAGAAGCTGCCTAATGTAGGGTGTTATCCTCTCCAGCCATCCCTCATAATTTTGGGTGTAGTTGGATCTGTGGGAGAGCCGGATTAAATACTTAAGGCTATGCCTTTGAGATCTTTATAGGAGGGTGGATCAAATTCAGAGAGGCGGATTAACTCCTCCACATTGGTCATCTCCAATTGGCAGAACATCCAATTGCAAGCCTCATCAGGAAAGGTAGTATATATTTTAACTACCTTCTCCGCAAAGAAATCAGCAATTTGATTACATGACTCCACTGAGCTGGCAGTAGGAGTTACAGTTCTTGCAACGAAGATTATATCTTTAAAGATGGTAAATAGTTCTTTGGAAGACCTCTCTGCTTGCTCTTTTCTTTCATTGTAATAGGCAGTGCAAGTTTTTTGTTTTTTATAAGGGAGTGATAATGTTTTAGATTCAACTTATATGCGGTCTTCTTGTAGTCTGAGAAATCTCTCCTCCATAGACGTTCTGAGTGCTTACATGATTCTTTCGCTATTCTTAGTTCTTCAGTAAACCATGGCGCAGATTTCGACTGTCTGCTCAGGAAGCTGGAGGTCCATGGGGCCACTCTATCCAGAGCTTCCGTAATCCACTTGTCCACTGAGCTACAAGCCACATTAATATCCTTACCCAGAAGAGGGGGGCTCTGTTTGAGAGCATGGCAAAAGCTTGCTAGGGTAAATCTAGCCCATCTCCTATGTGGCATACTTAAACCTCTTGTGGCTGTAGTGGTGGTAGTAGAAAAGGGAATAGCGAAGGGAACGAGATGGTGGTCAGACCAAATGACTACAATCGGGGTTCAGCCTCTAGATCAGACCAGTTGGTGAAGCTTGGGTCTAATATATGGCTGCGCTTGTGTGTTGAGAGAGTGGATTTAAGTGTTAGCTGGAGAGCTGCTTATTCCTGACAAAGAGACTTAGCTTCACAATCAGTTAGGTCATCGAAGTGTAAATTCAAATCCCCCAAGACTATTAATTTATTATAACAAAGTGCAGGTTGTATCAATTGCTCCACTAGGCTAGGAATATAATGAGTGGCAGGGCCAGGGGGTCAGTAAATCAAGAAACCCTTCACAATGCAATTCTCGGCTGCCGTGATGGAGAAGAAGGCTGCTTCACTTTTGTCTATGTTAGCCATATCCAGAGTGCATTGTAAGGATAATTTATAGATAATGGCTATTCCTCCCCCACGTTTAATTTGGCGGTCTACTGTTAGGATTCCATCATTCTGTGGGAGGGCTTCCAGTATCTCAGGGGCTGAGTCCTCATTCAGCCCGGTTTCTGTGAGGAATAGGGCATCAGGTTGGTTTTCTAGAATACAGTCATGGATTACAAGCTTGTGTTTCATAAGGGATCTGCAGTTAATAAGTATTCATTTTAGCTCGTGTCTTGCCCCAGACCATATCTTGTGAGCAGTTGTTTTATATGGACAGTGGGTGCATTCCAGAAGGGCTGCATTCATGGATAAATTGTGTTTTCATAGGTCTTGAACTGGTGGGCGTAGTTCGATTAATTTCTCTGCATCATATTTCTGAATTAACCTAAAATGGGCAGAAGTTCTGGCCCTTGACTCCGGCCGGTTGCGGACAGGCGCAGACGGGTTTGCCTTTTGTGCACCTTCGGCACACTGGCGGCACGCCCACTGCGCGTGTACACTCAAACATGCGTCTAAAATAGGCATAGAGCTTCCAAGAGCAAGCCCGCCAACTTCTGTGAACAGTGGGCAAGCAGAAGTGAGTGAAATCATGGTCCCCACTCTCCGCTCAAACAGCACTGCAGCCGCGGCGGAACAGGGCGGGAGCAATAATGCAGTAGAGCCAAAAGTACAGGTAAGAGCGGGTCTATAAGTTTAAAACACACACATGAGTCTTGAATACAATTTAAAAACTGCCACTGTCTGCTTCTGCAGTGCGCCCTCTCAGGCATGCGTCTAAAATAGGCATAGAGCCTCCAAGAGCTAGCCTGCCAACTTCTGTGCTATGCAGACACTGCCACTTTTTGCTTCTCCCACAGTTTATTTTTGACATGTGGGCTGTCACCAGTGTCAATGTTGTGCACACACCAATCAGAGATACCTGGAGTCAAAGAGAACAGACTGGCAAACTTCCCCGGCACCTACCTACAGTCTCTGTGCTGTTGGCCTGTCAATTTGGTAGAGAGTACACCTTTCTCCACTCACCCATCTTGCACATTACTGAAAGGAGGTCAGGCACTGGTTCAGTTTCCTTTCTTCTCCCTCATCTCTGACCAGTAACTTGGTCATGTCTGTCCTGGCATGGTAGGGTTTCAATTTATTGACATGCAAAATGAGGATTCATGGGGGTGTTATGGTTGACCAGGTAGGTAACCTCACCATTCTTCTCAATGATTGGATAGAGTCCACTCTACTTGCCATGGAGGGCCCTAGGAGCTACAAGCTGAAACACCCACACCGATTGTCCTAGACTATACTCAGGCATTGCAGTCTTTTGATCATGCCAGTGCTTCATAAGCTTTTGGCTGGCCCTCAGCCTCCTGCCTGCTTTGCATGTACTCTGCCATTCAAGATCTCAAGCCTAGCACATGTCAAGCACATTGGTCTTTGCTTCACTGAGAGGCTTTTCCAAAAGCATTATCAGCAGGCACAATGGCCCCCTCAAAAAATTATGTGAGTCATCTGTACTGAAATGAGGCTTACCCCAAAGGAAAGATATGTTGGTGATAGTGTAAAGGTAGACAGAGAGAGGACTAAAGGCCCAGACAAATATAGTGGAACATTAAAATGAATATGGTGAGGTGCAAATATAGAACTCCTCTAAAATACACAGAAAAGAAGCTACTGGAGAGAAAAGAGCTTATTTTGGTGTGCTTGTAGACAATAGTTAGAAATAGCTATAAGGGCAGTCTCCACGTAATAGTCAGGACCAAAACCTTATTGTACAGGAGCATATGGACAACTCATATGGAGAACAAAGGGACCTGAGAGAAAGCAATGCATTCAAGAATTTGAAAAAAGGGACAAGACTCATGTCAAAAATCAGAAAGGTAATTTGGGTCAAATGATGTTTTTAAGGAGAGGATATCAGATCGAAGTGAAGCACTCAATTGAGGATTCGGTAGGAAAAGATAGGAGGAAACATAAGGGCATACTTACAAGGCGATTGTGCTACAGGATCATCATTTTTACTGACGTTCCAGTGGCTCAATGCCCTGCACAATATTTACCAATTGGCTTTAAGCCACCTTTTGGGACTTAACACCATTTTGAAAATATGGCACCCTTTCACGCAGGTATCTGCGTGAAAGGGGCATGCAATAGGTGTTGCTGTGGGTGTTTCACTTGAACACCAATAGGGCTTTATTTATGAGAAGTGACGCATCGCTACATGAAAACAGCGATGCATCACTTTTCAGTGCTCTCTCCTTGTGACATGATGGCTGGATCATATTTACTATATGACACATCATGTCGCAAGGAATGACAGATATGCCAGTATTACTGATGTATCTGTTGGCGCAAACCTGACGCATTGCTGGAGTTGTGTCGGAAGCATGACACAACTCCAGCAATGTTCCTTTCACATGGGGCAAGCCCCATGTGAAAGGGCATGTGTAAGATAAAGACACAGTAGCGTCCTAGAAGTGGCGCACTGAAATCTTATAGATTTAAATGCACCACTGGTATGAGACTTGGATGCAGGGGAATGCCCACTTTGCATACATTATACCTGACACAGGTATAATGTGGCACAGGGGTTTACAAAGTGACGCATCTGCCTAGATGCGTCACTTTGTAAATAGGTTCAGAAAAGGGGGTGGTGATGGACAGAGTATCTGAATTAAATAGAACACTCATACCCAGTCAACAGATCAGGGCTTGATCCATCACCGTTTTTTAGCTCACTGCACCATCCCAGCTCAGAACCTGACTACATGCAAATTAGTCTGTCCCTGGCCCAGTGCATCATGGGAACAGGGCAGACCAAACTACCAAGCCGATTCTTTTACTGGGAAGGAAACAAGCTTCCGGGGATCGGTTTCTGACATTACAGCCGTCTTCGGCCCGGCTTGCTTGAATCCTGATGGTGCAATGAGCAAGGGACTCACATCTGAGTATACCCTTCCACGCTTATGGTGGACAAAACGATTCAGAAAAGAGGGTGGTGATGGACAGAGTATCTGAATTAAACAGAACACTCATACCCAGTCAACAGATCAGGGCTTGATCCATCACCGTTTTTTAGCTCACTGCACCATCCCAGCTCAGAACCTGGATACATGCAAATTAGTCTGTCCCTGGCCCAGTGCATCATGGGAACAGGGCAGACCAAACTACCAAGCCAATTCTTTTACTGGGAAGGAAACAAGCTTCCGGGGACCGGTTTCTGGCATTACAGCCGTCTTCGGCCCGGCTTGCTTGAATCCTGATGGTGCAATGAGCAAGGGACTCACATCTGAGTATACCCTTCCACGCTTATGGTGGACAAAACAATTCAGAAAAGGGGGTGGTGATGGACAGAGTATCTGAATTAAGCAGAACACTCCTACCCAGTCAACAGATCAGGGCTTGAACCCCAAGCAGGTTGAGGACTTCCTGAAAACTCTGCGACGACAGCGATCAGGACGTGGTAACAAAGCAGGCAAGAGGATGAACACTCAATGGAAGAGGATTCCTAACCTTGAGTCCTGATAGCGGAGAACTGCAGAACCCTGCGGACCCGATATGGGGAAACTGTACAGAGAGACCTTTTTTTTGCAAGAGGAACAATGCAGTCGGCCGAGAGTGCCAGAGGTGGGAATTGGTTGCTGGTAGTAATGTATTCCAGGCACCAACTTTCCCCCCTTTGTCTTTATGCCCCCCTTGAGGCTGAGCAGGAGATGGGGCAGGGTGTAGGGGGTGGAATGTGTGCCCTTTAGATGACTCCCATAGGGAATACCCCACTACTTGAGTTTCTTACACAGTAAACGTTGGGGTGGTTAACTAGAGTTATAGGAGGGGGGTGGGGAGAACATACTGGCAAGTTGGAGGTTGCTTCAGTGGGTGGAGGGAGGGAAGGGGGTTGTTGAAAATCTCAAGATGATTCAGGATACCAAGTCTGATTCTACTGGCCCTTTATGAGGCGGGAGCATGT
Source organism: Lissotriton vulgaris (assembly GCF_964263255.1). Taxonomy (NCBI): domain Eukaryota; kingdom Metazoa; phylum Chordata; class Amphibia; order Caudata; family Salamandridae; genus Lissotriton; species Lissotriton vulgaris. Next base: position 508,756,294 of record NC_141694.1, read on the forward strand.
ATGAATGCATAGGACAAGAGATGTGTTATCTGAGGACAGGAAAAGAGACGGGCCTAGGGAGGGGGGCTGCGTCAGTTAAGCTGAATGAAGAATGGGAGAAAAATTAGGTTTGGTCGGCGACACCTTATAGGGGCATGTATGGACCTTCGGGTCTCAAACAGGAAAGCGGAAGCCTTGAAATGGTGTCAACTGACGGAATATCATGTCCTAGTGGACTGCAAACGAAGGTGGATGAGACAGACACATTGGTTCACATGTTCGGGGAATGGGATGGGGACTCTGCTGAATTGGAGGGGTTTCAGAGGGAGGGGGGAGTTCAATTGTTCTGAAAAAGTTAAGAAGTATCGAGATAGGATCGGACGAGCTACTGGATTGACATTGGTAGGACGACACAGCCTTATACTCGAATTGCCCTCATGGCGACTGGGAGTGATTGATAGGAGGACACAGCAAAGGGTAACGACGCAGACTATTGCTTGCAACGCAGCGGATTGGGAGCGGACGAATGGCATGGGAATGTACAGCTGGATGAATGGCGCAGAACGATAGATTAACCCTGAATATACTTACCTGGAATGTGCGGGGCCTAAGGAACCCTAGAAAACGACTACAAATACTTGCGTATCTAGACAGGCATAATGTACATATAGCCATGTTGCAGGAAACCCACTTTGCCCCCAAACAATCTTATATTTTTGCATCACGCTGGGCAGAGCACAGGGTGTTCTCTTACTCTAGCTTTGCGAGGGGGACAGCAATTCTGATTAAGAAACCGGTGCCTTTCTCCTTAGTGGGATCCCGATCTGATGTTTAAGGCAGATATAATATGGTGTGGGGCAGTCTGGGTACTGAATCAGTTACATTAGTGAGTTGCTATGGGCCGAATGTGAATGACCCTGGTTTCTTCGGTTCCCTGTGAGAAGAAGTGCAAAAGATAGACTCGTCGCATGTCATTTGGGGTGGGGATTATAATGTTACATATGCGCCTGCTTCAGAGAGATCACACCCCAGCCCACACCATTACACCAAGGCATGCTTACTGCTTAGAGACATTATTACTGAATTTGACCTTGTAGACTCATGGAGGCACAGGCACCCGGAGAGAAGGGAGGGCACACACCTCACAGCACATGCAGCGTCCTGGGCGCAGCTCGACTATTGGCTAGTCTCGAGGGGGCTTGGGCCGGCCATACGTGATGTTAAACATCTGGCCCGTACTTATTCAGAACATGCACTGATATTACTTGAAATGTCTTCGGAGTCCCTCAGTCCACCTCGTGGCACATGGTGCATGAACCCAAAAATGCTCATGGACACAGTCTTCCAGGAAGAACTGCGAGTCGAGATATTACATTTCTTTGAGCATAACAAAGGCATGGTGCAGACGGTAGAGACCATCTGGGAGGCTTTTAAAGTCACACTGAGGGGATTCTGCATTTCCAAGGGATCTGGTGTGCTCAGGGAAATTCCCACTAAGCTTCGGACACTAGAACGCGATCTAAAAATAATGGAGGAACAATTACAAAGAGCCTCGGATGGCGCCACACTGGAAAAATTCAGGAAGACGCTCACGGAATATACAGAAGAGGTGCAGAGGGAAATACATTTTAGAGGGAAACACTGGCAGGCCCGGAAATATGGGGAAGGGGAGCATCCTGGTAAAACGCTTGCTGATGTAGTCCGCAAGCCCCGTTTTTCTAGTTATGTGCTGGAGATTGAGGCAGCTGATGGCACACAGTGCTGTGAAACGGAAGGTATCCTATCGGAATTTCTTGCACACTACAGGGGATTATATTCAACTTCTTGTGCTTCAGGCGCAGATCTGGAAGACTTTTTGGGGGAGGTGACCCTCGGATGGCTTGGGGATGCTGATCGTAGGTTCTTGAGCGCACCATTTGAACTGGATGAGGTACGGGAGGCCATTATGGGGTTACAGTCGGGTAAGGCTACTGGGATGGATGGCATCCCAGTCGAATTCTATAAAACATATGTGGATATCATGGCGCCAGTTCTGCGTGAAGTTTATGAAGAATCGCTAGAAGTGGGGTCCCTCCCCCCATCCATGAGGGATGCCCTCGTCATATCCCTGCTGAAACCGGACAAATTGCCACACCTATGCGGCTCATATCGGCCACTATCGTTACTTAACTGCGACGCAAAGATCCTTGCGAAGCTAGTTGCGAACCGGCTGGCATTGCTCTTGGAGGGCTTGGTTCTCCCGGATCAATCTGGGTTTGTTCCTGGAAGAGCAACCTCCCATAACCTTAGAACCCTTTTCACGATTATGAACAATGTTTCCCCAGAACTGCCGCTGGCCGCTGTCTTCTTAGACGCGACCAAGGCATTTGATTCTGTTGAATTGCACTATATATTCGCGATCTTAACACGCATGAGATTCCCCCCGCTTTTTCTCTCATGGATCCGCCTTCTGTATCATCAGCCGGGTGCTAGGATACTTATAAATGGTCAGATATCACAAAGCTTTCCAATCACTAGAGGGACAAGGCAGGGGTGCCTCCTGTCCCCTTTGTTGTATGCTCTAGCCACGGAACCCTTAGCGGCCCGGCTGCGACAACATCATAATGCTATGGCCCAGCAATGCAACATGCGCCAGATCCTTGTATCTATGTACGCGGACGATATCACGCTTTATGTACGCGACCCACAAGCGAATTTGAATACGCTATTGCGAGAGTTCATAGTGTTCGGACAACTATCTGGGGTTCAGATTAATTGGGAGAAATCATGCTTTTTCCCCTTGACAGAGGCGGTGACCAGATTCCCGCTGGACTTTCCATTGGAGTGGTGTATGGATGATCTCCGCTATTTGGGGATTGGCATCACTAGAGACAAGGAAGAATTAATGAGACTGAATTATGGTGTAGCACTCGCCCGCATCACAGATAGGGTTTCCAAGTGGATTGCACTCCCACTGTCAAGATGGTGATCCTGCCTCAACTACTGTACTTATTTTTAAATATTCCTTTTTTCTGGGGCGTTATTTCTTTAAAGCGCTCAGATCCGAGATGATCCGGTTGGTGTGGGGTGGCAAACAGGCCCGACTACAGTTGGCTATATTGACCAGGCCCTATGCGGCTGGAGGATTTGATATACCCGATTTTGAGACTTACTATACCTGTGCCCACGCCCACTACCTATATTTTTGGGTGAATCAGCGCAAATACATGCCACAATTGGCAGCTGAGCACTGGCTGGCACACCCTATACCCATTGAGGGGGTAGTGTATATGGACATAAGCGCTAGGGAACTGACTCAAACGACAGTGAATGCCACGGTTACTGCATGGAGAAACATAGCAGACCGCTTGGATGCCGGGGTGCTATATGCTCCTGACTTGCCTCTGGTGTACCACCCCGAGATGCCACTCTTACCGGAGGCCATCTTTCACAAGCTGTTGCAGCGCTCGTCAATTAAGACATGGGGAGACTTATACGCAGATGGGAAATTCCGTACTGCAGATAACATCTTTCAGAATACCCAAAACACGCCAATGGATGTTTTCCTGTACATACGGCTTAGGCAGGGGGTATGCTCCTTACATCCTGACTTCCCAACTGAGCCTCCGCATCTTGCCCCCCTGTAGATATTGCTGCAACAACCATCACCCAAACGATTAGTATCCCTACTTTATAGCACAATACGCAGCCAGTGTAGTTTTGCTAATGCACCATCTCGCTCTAAATGGGAAACTGAACTGGGCGCCTCTATGGCTGACGAACAATGGGAGTATTGCTGCTTACAGATCGAAAGGATATCAGCTATCAGCAGATTGAGGATCATACATTTTAAATACCTCCATAGGCTATACCACACGCCGGCCAGTATGCATAGATCTCATCTAAGGGACAATGATAGGTGCGATCGTTGTCTTGCCCCACAGGCGGATTTTTTGCATTTAGCTTGGATTTGCCCAGCAGTACAGGCTTACTGGAACCAAGTCTTCGAGGCCCTGAGAAATATGACTGGAGTGCAAGTAGAGTATTCTCTGGTAGTTGCGTTGCTGGGAGGTGTGACACAAATACCGATAGCCAGTAGGAAATACACTGCTCTAGCCTTATTGCTTGCAAAGAGACAAGTGGCCTGCAGGTGGGGCAGAGGGAGGGCGCCGAAGTTTAAGGAATGGCTTGAGGATTTGATATATTGCCAAGACCAGTCAGCAATACATGCGGAGCTGTTGCCTGTCTCCTCCAGGCCGCAAGACATATGGGCGCCGCTTGTCACTTATTTGCAGACAATAGCTGATGAAACAGGCGAGGGATGAAAATGACCAAAAAGGTTGGAAATCCCCGTAGGGGTGTGCTCTGCCCCTTGGACAGAACGGGTATGAATGAATGAGTCTGTCCGCTTGAACCGGGTGGCGTGCCTGCATTTGCCTGATGAGATGCGGCGAGGGTGCATTGAAGGGCGGCGCTCCTCTTCTTCCATCATATACCCTAGATAGAAACAAAATGGAATGTGAAATAACGCGGCCAGCCCAAAGTGGTTGTAGGCGGCATGCTGTGTAACTATTTCAATGTGTCCATCACTTCAGCTGTTGAGTTTGTCTATTTATGATAGCCGCTGGCCAATGATTGGTTGTGAGCAGAAGGCTGTGTAAATGCCCAAATACCAATAAAGGTTTTTGGAAAAAAAAAAAAGAGATGGCGGCCAGAGAGAAAAGGAAGTCGGAGAAGAGCGGATACGTCAAACCCGGAGGTGGAGACTGGCAAGGAGGGAGACAGACCAGTGAGGAAGAAGGACCAACTGAAGAGAAAGCGTGGGAGATCCAACCTAATAAACCGGAGGGCGAAGGGACAACCAGAGAGACCAAGGCTTGACCAGGACAGAATGCCAAAGTATCCGACGTCCCGGAAGGAGCCAGGACCCCATGGTACCCAGGCAAGTACCTTTCCTCCAATATTTAGAGAAACTGACAGGGAGGGGAGGTGAAGGGGAACAGGGCATGACTGGGGCACCATCATTGTTTAATTTCTTATCCCTTTTCCCTAACACAATGGTGACGGTGCGGCACAGGTGAAGGGTAGTGTCCTACTGAGACATTAAGCAGGAGACTGAATGTAAATGTAAATGTGTTGTATTTGTATAGCGCGAACAGTAACCCGTAAGCATCCCGGCGCTTGTACTCCTACCACAAGGGAACCCCTCCTGGCTTTTCCTTGTGAGGTGTCCACTCCTGGGCATCCCATGGTGAAACCAGGCATCCCTTGTGTATCGGGGACCGTTGTGGAGACTAAGCAAGCTATTGCCCAGAGTTGCAGCATGGGGCCCATGCTTAGATTCGGCCGAGAATATCCGGTCAGAGGAATTTAAGCCCTATCCCGCCGAGGCGGGAATCGAACCCTGGTCCCTGGCCAGCGCTCCTCATCAAGGTCTGCCGCTCTAACCATTGAGCCACACTTCTCCACTAACTGACCCTTGCTTTGTTCTTGTTTCTTTTACCTTTTCCTATTTCGGACGACATGACTGACTTGTAAGGACAGACGGGTCCTGAGAGGCAACCTACCTGAAGGGGACCTGACGTCAAAGCTCATTCAGCAGGAGCTGGAACCCCAGAGACTCTTGTGTTACCCCCTTCCCACCCAGCAGGAGCTGGGACCCAGAGATATTTGTGTTTCCCCTTCTCGCTCAGCAGGAGTGATGCCCCAGAGTCATTTTGTGTTTGCCCTTTTCACCCAGCGGGAACAGTATCCCGGAGACTTATAAGATTTACCTAACCCTTTTTAGAAATTGTTAACTACCTTAATCAGAACTCACAAAATAAAACCTACTAGGCCAAGTGCCTCATCCTTTAGCCACGGGTTTCTAGTGTCTTGCTGATATAGGACATGTAACTCCCTTATTACCCCTTTTCTAGGATAGGAAATTAGGTTTTGGAAGAGTCGAAGAGGATCACGTTGCCTTCTTCATCATTGTGTAATCTCTTGTATTAGTTTTATTTACTCCAAATAAGGTTGAGACTTCTTGGTCTAATATTTTTTTGAGAGCAGTAGATACATTTCCATATCGTAAATGAACTGTCAAAAAATGGAAAACTGATCCGCTTAGAGCAAACCTTTTTCTACCGAACCCTGCTAATTAATTAATCAAGGTCAATATGGGTCTTTTTTGATTAGTACATTTAAAAAAATCTCGTCTAACTCCTTCGTATGCATTTATTGCACATACATTATAAATGTCCAATTTAATTTAATTTAATTTAAAAAGTATTTGTTGAGCGCAACGTTCACCATGCGGTTTCTTGGCGCTATGGAGGCAAACTTTAGCAGTGACACAAACAAGACTAGAGATGACAGGGAGGGGAAGGAATTACACTGGGAAAGCTTGGGTAAAAAGAAAAGTCTTAAGCTCTTTTCGGAAGGCAGGGTAGTGAGTAGCCGAACGTAAATGGTCAGGAAGGGAGTTCTAAAAGGAGGGTGCCAAAACAGAAAAATTGGATCCACCCCATTTCTTACGTCTGTATCTGGGGACTTGTAGGAGTGATTGGGTAGATGACCGCAACTCGCGAACAGGGGTGTATTCTTTGAGTAAAGAAGAAATGAAGGCCGGAGCAGTCCCTTGGCGTGCCTGGAAGACCATGCAGCCAGTTTTAAATAAGATTCGCTCCTTTATAGGCAGCCAGTGCAGTGCCTTCAGCAGGGGGGTGGAATGATGGAAACGAGAAAGTCCGTGGATCAATCTGGCCGCCTGGTTTTGAACCAGCTGGAGCTTCTGGAGACTGTAAGCCGGGATGCCGTTGTAGAGGGCATTGGCGTAGTCCAGCCGGGAAACAACCAGGGCGGACATGATTAACCTGAGGGCAGAAGGAGAAAAGAAACGGGAGACAGAGCGAATGGTGCGGAGAACAAGAAAGCAAGAAGATACAACAGAACTGATTTGTGAGTGGATGTTGAGATGGTTATTGAGTTTGATACCCAGGGTTTTAGCTGAGGAAGAGGGTGTGGGAGGGGGTCCCAAAGAGGAGGGCCAGAAGAGGGAGTTCCAGGGACTGGATGAACCACCTGTGAGGACCAACTCTGTTTTATCAGGATTCAACTTCAGATGATTGTGGTTCATCCAGTCCCTGATAAAAATCATAATAGACTGAAAGTTAGAGATAGAATGAGGAGAAGAGGAAAGGTTGAAGATAAGCTGGAGGTCATCTGCGTAGTTAAACACAGTGACCTCCAGCTGTTGAAGGGCAAAAATCAGAGGATAGATATAGAGATTGAATAGGAGGGGAGAAAGGGAAGAGCCCTGAGGGACACCACAAGTGAGTTGGAGTTGAGTGGCCGAGAAATCCCCCAGCCGAACCGCCTGGGTACGGTCCCTCAGGAAGGACGCTAACCACACCAGGGCTGGGCCCTCGACCCCCGCCGCTCCGACACGGGACAGTAGGATGGTATGGTCAACCGTGTCGAAGGCGGCGGAGAGGTCGAGGAGCACCAAGGCCTGGTTGTTGTCATGGTCCATGCCCTCCCTGAGATGGTTCAGGACCGACACCACGACGGACTCGGTGGAGTGCCTAGGCCGAAAGCCCGCCTGGCTGGACGCAAGGCCACCATTTGCTTCCACATGGGCACTGAGGACAGATGTAACGTGTCGCTCTAGTACCTTGCCCAGATAGGGCAGGAGGGAAATGGGGCGGTAGTTGGCTGGGATAGAAGGGTCCAGCCCAGGCTTCTTAAGAATAGGGACTACGGTGGCAGATTTCAAGGCTGGAATTACTACACCCTGAGCCAACGAGCTGTTAAGAAGAGATAAAGGTGGTTTGGGGCAGACCGAGTAGATTTGTTGGAGGATATAGGCAGGGCAGGTATCCGCCGGGGAACCAGATTTTATTTTGGGGAGTGTTGCAAGGAATGCCTCCTCAGTGAGCGGAGGGAAGGAGGAAAGAAAGCAATGAACAGTCGGAGGGGTAGGCTCCACAAAAGCGTGGGAAGGAGGTGGGATGTTAGCTCTGATATTGACAATTTTTTCCAAAAAATAGATGTTCAATGAATCGCAGAGGGACTGGGAAGGGGGAGGTTTGGGGGAAGCTCTGTCTGAATACGCCAGGTCCTGGACAATGGAGAAGATCTCCCTGGACTTGTTCTCTGCTGCCAATATTTTTGCTGAGAAATGAGCTGTTTTGGCGCTCAATATAGCTTTTTTATAGTCATTCAGCAAAAATAAATAGGACTTTTTTAATAAGGGGCAGTAGTCCATTCTCCAGTGCCTTTCTGCACGCCGAAGAGTCAGCTTCTTTGCCTTTAGATCGTCACCAAACCAGCGATTGGATTCCTTAGGTCTTTGAATGGATATCCGTCGTAGTGGGGCTACCTTATCACAACCTCCCGCAAGCCAGGTGTCAATGGCGGCGGCTTGGGAGGTGGAAGATAGGCCCTCAAGGTTAGGTGCGGAGGTTAGCAGCGAAGATGACAGGGCGGTAAAGTCCACCCTATTCCAATTGCGTGCCCAGATATTTTTGGCAGGTGGAGTCTTAGTTGCCAACCTAGGGTGGAGAGAAAAGGATACCGTGGCGTGGTCTGACCAAGGACATGGGGACACGGTCATGGAAGAGACCGATACATTAAGGGACCAGACCTGGTCAAGTACATGACCGTGAGTGTGGGTGGGAATGTGTAAGTGAGAGGCAAAGTTAAGGGAAGTGAGTGAGTCGGAAAATTGTTTGGAAGCTAAGCTTTCCTGAGGGTCTGAGGGCCAGTAATTAAAATCCCCCAGTACCAGAATAGAGGCATGATTAATAGCTAAGGTGGCTAACAGGTCCTGAAAAGCCGGCAGGAATGACTGGGTAGGTTGGGGTGGGCGGTACATCAGTAGACAAGTGAGCGGGGGAGAGAAAGCCAGAGAACGAGCTACCAGGTGCTCGGTGGAGTTGATAGTGAGGGAAGGAAGGAGTTGAAAATTATACTCGGCTCTAGAAATAAGGGCTACTCCACCTCCTAACTTACCCCCTGATCGATCGGCACGAAGGGCCACATAAGAGGTAGGGAGAGCAGCCAACAGAGAGGGCAATGAGGTTTCACAGAACCATGTTTCTGTTAGAAATAACATATCAGGCCGGTGGGTGTCCAACAGCACAAATAGCTCTTGATGGTGCTTTACGGCCGACCTGGTATTAAGTAAAATAAGAGATAGAGGGAGGGGAGGAGGTGCAGGGGAAGGGTCAAGTGGGTGGGACAAGGAGAGTGGGAAGGTGGGGGATACCGGATAGTGGGGATTAAGATACAGGCCAGAATCAGTGATGTGTCTGATGGTAGAAGCTGCTAAGGGCCAAGGGCCACGAAGAGCGATGAGGGCCGAGGAGGAATAGGGAGGTACATAAGGCCGCGCCCCTAGCCCTGTCCGGCCGCGGACGGGCGCAGACGGGCAGGACTTTGGCTTGACTTCGGCGCGCCTTCGTCGCGCCCGCTGCGCTCGTCCGCTGCGCTCCCTCATTAGGGGACGACTAAATAGGGTCGGAGCGCGGGGGGTGTGGCGTCGAGCTAGGTCGCCTGACCTGCCCAGCTCAAGATGGCGCCCACACTCCACCGAGCCCGGAGGTGAGTTGTAAAAGATAAGGCTCCAGTTGCCTTTAGGAAGGTCCAAGAATAATAAAAGTTATTTTTAAAAGGCGGCGCCGCTGCTCTCGCTCAGCAGGACATCAATGCATTATCCAATTTGTTCATTCAAGAGTCATACATCTCCATTTCTTGTTCCCTGTCTTTTACAGGTCGAGGTATGGGGGTGACTGAGCAGGAGGAACGAAGAGGTAAGAAAGGGAGGCAACAGGGAAGGAAAGAAGATACCGGAGAGAAAATGAGGAAAGGAAGGGGAAAGAAAAATAATAGAAAGGGATGAAGAATAGCATTTTGGGAGACAGAAAAAGAAGTAAGAGAGAAAAATAGGCAAAAATTCAAAGCATGGCATGTGTATGAATATTTTCTAATTCTTAATGGCCGTACGCCCGTTTCATATTTCCTTTACCAGTCATTTCAGTTTGCTGCGTTTACTCTCAACAGTATTTCCTCATTAACTGCTGTTCAAGCTTTGCTTTCCTACGTTAAGGAGTTTATAAAAAGTTCACTTTTTGGGCAAACGAGAGAAAAAGTTAACATTTCTTGCCATTTCTGGATAATTTCGTCCAAGTGTCATTCAATTTCCTCAAATGTCATGAAAATTCTCCAACACCACTACCTATGTTAATAGTTGCCAGGCACAGCTGATTGAATGGTGTCAGACCGATGCAAACGCTCTTGAGGAAATCAGGAAAAAAGCTACCCTCCTGTCCTGTCTTGCTGCCTCTTTAAAATGCCAAAGACTGCGAATCCAAGGCAACCTTGTTGCAACCTGTGGCACCTGACAGACTGTAGACAGCACGTTCTGCCAAAAAATGTGACTTCTGAAGCCCAAAGAAAATGTATAATTGCATTATTGGATGGCACATGTCAGCAAATAAAGGTCTTGCTCAAAATTCCAGTCAATTAGCAGCAACATTGTGTAATGACCTGGACTCAGTTACAGTTGTTTCTTTCCAGAGGTTCACGATTAGCACAGCTTTTTTTCACAGAAACGTTGTACGAGGTACCTATCGTACTTCTAGGAAAAAACTCATGAATGAACAGTGCATTTCATTTTTGAGTCTTGTAGTTTGGGAAAAAAGAAATACTTGCCTTCACTTCTTGAAACATTTTACAACAATTAAAAGAAATACAATGTAATAGTGAAATAAGCTTTTTTCACATGCTTTCCCCACCTGTTCTATGTGCATTTCCTTTTTTCATAACAGTCTAGGGGACTAAAGTGTAAGCAAGAAATAAATGAAATTGTAATTATGTAGAAATGCTGAACGCCTTTGATGTACAACATTGGTGAGTGGTTTGGCTTAGCCCGATTAAGCGATTGTACAAAGCAGGGGCAGCCCTGCACCCCAACCTGGGGCAAATAAAAAATATGAAAGTAACAATGGTTCAGGCAATATTTAACAAGGAAAACAATTATAGCACAAAACGACCCAACAAATTAAGGACAATTTTGCAAAATAGAAAAAAAATAAGGTACGGAAAATTATTTATCGAAAGAGAAACCTGTTAATAAAGAAGTATAAAATACACAAATGAACAATGATATACTGGTGCGCACTACATATATAATTGAGAAAATTTAAACTTAAGTGTAAATAATACAAAAACAAGTTTGGCAGAAGACAAAAACAAAACACAATATATACTTCCTCTTGATTTTCGCCAAGGAAGGCGTCAACTTGGTTTCGCCCTTGCTACTTACCAGGACATTATTATTATTATCATTATATCTGAGTTTATTGAGCGCGCAGCTACCCGTGGGTTTCCTGGCGCTAGGAGCAGAGGGCAGACAGGAGAGCAAGGAGCAGGTTACAAAGAAAACAGCCAGGTTTTCACTCCTTTGCGGAACTTAAGATAACATGTTTCGGACCGCAGAGGGATGGGAAGCGAATTCCAGAGCGAGGGCGCCAGGTAAGAGAAAGAGCGCCCACCAACTCTGGCAAGCTTAAAACGGGGAACAGAGAACCTACTTTGAGTGGAGGATCTGAGGGTGCGGGAGGGACAGTATTGATGGACTAAAGTGGATAGATAGTGAGGGGATTTACCATCTTTGATACGGTGCATAAAACATAAAGCTTTGAATTTGGACCTGAATTCTATGCGCAACCAATGCAGGCTGCGCAGGGAAGAAGAAACTGAGGAAGTTCTCTGCAAATTGCAAAGTAAACGGGCAGCGATGTTCTGGACCACTTGGACCTTACGGGTGACCTCCTTGCAGGCACCCAGAAGAAGAACATTACCGTAGTCCAGCCGCGATGTCACTAAGGCCTGGACTACTGACTTCTGGGTGTCTGGGGGAAGCATCCATGTTATCTTCCTCAACCACCTGATGATGGTAGTACAGGTGGCCGAAACTTTAACCACATGTTGTTTCATAGATAGCTGATTGTCGAAGAGGACCCCAAGATTACGTGCTGTTGTTGCTGGGGCCGGCAAAGGTCCCATTTGCTGAGGCCAATGTTGCGGGCCCCAGAGAGCGGAGTCCGGTCCAAACAGAAGCAGCTCCGTTTTGTCGCCATTCAGCTTCAGCTTGTTAGTCAGCATCCAATTGGCGATGTCAGTGAGCCCAGAACGAAGAGAGGAGGAAGAGGAGTGCTGATTAGGAGAAAGAGAGAAAATAATTTGAGTATCATCAGCGTACGAAAAAATAGAAAGGCCAGACTGTTCGGTGAGAAAAGCAAGGGGTCTGACATAAAGGTTGAAAAACAAAGGACTAAGAATAGACATCATCTGGACATTACCAAACATAGAGTGCAACCATCAATTTTCAGTCTGTAAATAAGGACAATTACTTTAAAACAGGTGTATCGAAAAAATAAATGGAGGTTATAGCCAATAAATTAGACCATGACCACTCAACTAAGTGTCATGCATACCATGGTAGAGTGCGGAGATGGAAAGCCACTAGGTGATCAAAGAGCCATCACCAATTGCAAGTTTATATTATTCACCTGAAAGTTAAAATAATGAAACTTAGGGAAATAACCACAGGGATACAACCACAGAGGTCGTATTTACCATATTATCCCGAGCAATGGCATAAACCCTAAAAGATGATTTGAACCAATAATCAAGAAAGAGAAAAAGAAACTGAATGAAAAGGGGCCACGTCACCCTATAAAAGGGTTATAGTTACCATAGCAAATAACCTCTCAGAAGAGAAATCAATGCGAGTCTCACATATAAATCAACCCAGCTAATTGAAACAAAAATACATACTTGTACAAACTATATCATAGCTGCTCTAATCATCTAAAAAATTCAATACCTGAACCAGCCACTTACAATTGGCAGAAAACAAATCCAGCATACCGTGGCATGAGAGGTCCAAAGGAAGAGTGTATCCAAGTCACCTCCCAGCTAAAGTCCCTTCTATCCTTTAGATATTATGAAAGACAAACCCCTAATGTAGGTCAAGAAAGTAATATAAACTAGAGCTAAACAATGGCAAAAAATACCTTAAATCACTGCCCACTCCTCTCGTCACTGTGTCTAAAATAAAGTGCCTGGAGACGTGAGCAGCATTGCCTCTAATGTAGCAATACTCCACGGAAGAGATAGAAGAAAGAGTACACAGGTCAAATAGTATCTTTCAAGGCACGAATAAATAACTCACTTTGTGTGCTACAAAAAGCAGTTAAATAAGAGGGAATAATTTAAGAAAGACTTTGAAAAATTATTATATCATGTCCCACTCATTTGGAAGACGCAGCAATTACAACAATCTCATGTCGACGGTGCATATGCATGAATTATGCCACTATTCAGCGCTGCTCTCAAAAGCGTATGACAGATCGGCAAACCGATCGTCTAGAGACTCAATATAAACAAAAGTTGAAATAGAAAAGAGAGTTGCAATAAAACCCACAAGGGAAATGACAAAGAACCTATATTTATCAAGGACAGATGGCTCAACCTACCACCAAAGAAAAAACGTACCACTTCTTAGATGAGAAAGCATGCTGGAAAGAAAGGAAAACTGCCAGTGTGGTTTAGAGTGAATGCATCAGATCTATTTTGGATATAACCAAAAAAGAGACATCATTTTAAAACCTACATATTGTTGGGTGACTATTGCCAGATAAAAAATCACAGTGTAACACATCATAGACAGCCAATGTTGGAAAATAACAGGATTTGACTGATGTCTATGTACCCTCATAATAGAAAGAATAACAACTACCAAAAGCAGTACAGTATTCACAATAATCAACGCAATAGAGCGATGTTTATGCAAAACAACAGAGTTACATTCTTCTAGTGTGTTTAGACCTCGATTAGTGCTGTCACATTTTAGGATCCACCGGCATTCAGCTTGGTTTAGCAACATTTGTGGGTTTGTGTACATGGTCAATGACCTGCCATTTGATTTCATTCACATGATGGGCATGTTCTAAAGGATGTGGCACCAGGGGACATTCAGGGTACTGCACCAAATGCGACTCTTAGGATGTGACAAGCTTGTTTTAATTTAGCCCACATAAGTAAAGTCACAGGGGCTCCAAATGGCATATGCTACGTTTTGTGAGTTACAATTAGTGTGATCTCTCAAGTTGTGAACAATGTTGTCATGTAAAAATAGTTTGGTGTTAGTTGTAGACTCAGACATATTGCAGTTACCACATATCAAATGTCCAACAATTTTGTGTAGTCCACACATAGATGCTAAATCTGGGGAACTAGTTTTGGGTACACATGCATGTACCAAGCGATCCTGTATATATTGCGTCCCCTCTTGAAGGAAAATAATGGCAGGTCATCAGAAATACCAATCGACCTAACCAAAGTCAATGATCATGCAGTTTCCATTTCTCTTTTAAACCATCTTTTATGGTTTATGCCATTATTCGGGGTTTATATGTTAAATACGACCTACGTGGTTTTATCCCTAAGTGATTATTGCCCTAAATTTCATTAAACCTTCGGGTGTATAATATAAACTCACAATTGGTGATGGCTCATTGATTGCCTAGTGGGTTTTCTTCTCCACACTCTACCATGCTATGCATGGCCCTTAGTTGAGTGGTCTTGTGCATGGTCTAATGTATTGGCTATAACCCAAAAAAACATTTTTGATACCCCTGTTTTAAAGTAATTGTCCTCATTCACAAACTGAAAATTGATGGTTGCTCTCTATGTTTTATTATATCCTGATAATGCCCTGATAACTGGCAAAGTCGAAATACCGTTGACGCCTACCTTGGCAAAAATCAAGAGGAAGCCTATATTGTCTTTAGTTTTTGTCATCTGACGAACTTGTTTTGTATAATTTTTCCCTCTGCCACTGTTTTTTTTCGTTTACACTTAAGTTTGTATTTTCTCAATTGTATATGTTTGTGTAAACTTGTGAGCACCAGGACATTATTTTTCATTTGTGTATTTTGTACTCATTTATTGACAGATTTCCCTTTTGTTAAATGATTGTGGGTACATCATTATTTTTTTTTTCCAAATAGTCATTCATTTGTTGGGACATTATGTGCAAAACTTGACTCACTTTTTAATTATTCCCTGAACCATTGTTGCTTTCACATTAGCCTGATTGAGCGACATCAGCAATCACATGGCATGTTATTAATAATATGTTCATGCGGGGAGAGAGAAAGAACTCCAGAAAACGGCTCATACCTTTGGCGTTTCACTTCAGTGAACGTAATCCATTGTAGAGATTGTTATTATTTTTATTGTCAGTATGACCAACTGCCGCACTTCCAACATAACATATGTCATTCTCTGTCCCTGTAATCTGGCATATGTCAGAGAAACAGGCAGAGAATGCAGAATGAGGATAGGGGAGCATAAATCAAATATCAAAACCAAGAAACTTTCCGCCCCCTTGGTGAATCATTGTGTGGAATCTGGTCATACTGACAAGGACCTTAGGTCGATCTTGGAGCGAGTACAATCTCAAACAGGTAAGGACAAAACCTCTATAAGAAAGAAAGAGAGGTATTTTGGATTTTCCTTCTGAATACTGTAAAAAAATGACTTAAAAAACTTTGCCCATGGGAGAATGCGATTTCTTAATCACTGGATCCTTTTTTGTTATTCATTGTTTGATATCTTAAGTCACTTTTACCTTGTCTGAAGTCTCCAGTTTATGTACTGACTCTTTTGAATTATTTTTCCTTTGTCCTTTTATAAAGGACCTTCTTGAGACCTGGTATCCCGCAGGGGCCATTACTTTAGGTATTGACTGATGTTCCTTACTCCTCTTTTTCCTACTAGATTGGCCCCCATTCAGTAGCGGCTCTTAGTCTATTTCTATTTACCTTCTAGGCTGTCTGTTACCTATCACCTATGAGAAGGTTTGCTGTGAGTCTCCCTTTTCTAGTCTTTTCCAACAAAACCTATCTTCTTATGGTACATTGTTCTATTGATGATTTATATGTTGACATCCTCCCATGTGTTCAGTTTTTGTTTGTTCCATTTATTAAGGGTTACTTTACTGAACCGTGCTTATCTGCCTTCATGTTCTGGCATGACCGCCCCTGATTCACTTGTTATGTGAGGTCTTCGGTAGACCTATTTCCATGACTACATTTCAACTAAACCTTGACTCTTAGCTCTGCCCCCTACGTATGGTGTCTACTTTACCTCTGTGCCTTTATATGCTGGAGTTATCGGCTCTATTCTGCGAACGAGATCCGGGAGCCTACCTCCCCGCATGCCACCAGAGGAACCCTTGCCCCTGCGTGTTTTGAGTCCATCATTGGTGAGTTTATGAGCCCCCGCATTGTCTGTTTGTATATTTTTTCTTGGTCATTTTTTCGTTATTGGTGTGAGCAAATCCCTGCTTGGCCAAACGACTGCCATGCTTTTCATGGTATCGTGCATTTGGTTAGCATTCGCACGTTCGATATCAACGTTGTCCACTTTACTGTCTATTCAAATTCCAGACAGCCAATATCTCAGGCGCCCGCCTTCCACCTTTGGAATCGTGAGGCTTAGCAGTTTATATCGCCTTCATTTTTTAGCGGGCGGTGTATTTGCATGTTTACTTATGCCCCTCAGTTTAACCTGTGAACATAGCTCCCCAGCATTACTTGGCGGGTTATAGCGCTCTGTTAAATGGACCCCACTAGTTTAAAACCCTGATTTTTCTCAATACAGATCCTTCTGTCCTACCGTATGTCACCTTGGTAGAGAAGACACAATACTATTAGTCCTGTAGTCATTCAGAGCATTTGTATCACTATTCTTGGACTCTGTATCCACACCTATGTCAACCCCACTTGTCTTACTGTGATTCCCTTCCCTTGTTGGTATTGCAGATTATAATGGAACTGCCTGAATAAACGCTGAAAAACACAATACCCATGGACCCTGGACTTTAGTACCTGCTTGCTCCCTCTACATTTTGACATTTAGCGAATCCTTAGGAGTTCGTTTTCTGTATAAGTGTTTAGGTAAGATCTTGGTGTGGATTACTTTTGTAACCAGCACTATAGCTTCCTTTCTATAAGTCTGATTGATATTGAAACTTATCCTTATTTTTACAGATATCTTCTGTTGAGCTGGACTCAAAATGTTGTGTTTCTATTTGATTGGATAATTTACACCAATGTATTTTCTGTTCGCATGTATATATATATATTTTCACGCTGTGGGTTTATGGATGTCACCTTATTTGTTTCCTTTAATCTACACAGAAGTGTGGGTGAGTTCCTTTTTCGGTGTTTACACCTATTTTATCCTTTGGTCATTGTACTTGTCTTATTGTCTACCTTGGTGTACACTCCTCCGGTTCATTTATTGAAATTTTATCTTGAACCCTAAGCTAATATAAAGCTAATATAAAATTATTCATATTTCTGTGGCTAACATATCTACCTCCTTGAGGCACTATGTTGTGAAAAAATGATTTCATCTAATAGAAATGTATACTACATGCTCATTGTTACATGTTGTAATAAATGTGTTGATTGTTTGTTATGTATTCATTCCCCTGTGCCCCTATCCCATTAGGTTGCTTCTTTTGGGTCCAACACACTATATAACTGTGCCGCCCTGCTGAAGGTGTAGCCCGCATTGGGCTAGACACCGAAACGTGCGTTGGCGCTGAATAACTTTGTGTATCTGGATCTAATTACTATCTGCAATTGGGAGAATACACGAGAGCCCCTTATATCTATATCATTTGGCTGTATAGGAACCCTGATTGTCTTGTAACCTCATGGATTTGTATTGCTGCTAGAATGTCTCTGATGGTTAGTGATGTCTGAGTGTGTATGTATCTCTGGAACCCTGAATAAGTGCTGGTTATGAGTGTGTATGTGTGGGACCTGTGCTATATTTATAAGTTTGGTATGTATTACATATTTGTCTTTTTCTCTGTTTTTGCTAATTTTGGCAAACCAAATGAATAACAATAATGAAAATAAATATATAGAACTTTTGTAAACATTGCTTCTTTGGATTTATTGTGATAAATGTTCTTATGTTAGCCCAGTTTTGTTAACTATTTGGTGACCCTGTAAGGGCACAATATATTCTATATATAGGCAGGTTGATCTCTTTAGTGTTAATTTGGTTAAGCCTTTGTGTTGCCTTGTGTCGCCTTGCATGAAGCACGGGCAGACCA
Source organism: Lissotriton vulgaris (assembly GCF_964263255.1). Classification (NCBI taxonomy): domain Eukaryota; kingdom Metazoa; phylum Chordata; class Amphibia; order Caudata; family Salamandridae; genus Lissotriton; species Lissotriton vulgaris. Next base: position 508,774,442 of record NC_141694.1, read on the forward strand.
AGGGCCTAGTAAATCTGGGTCCTGATGCACAGACAATGACATTGAATAAAACAGCAGATGCGACAGCAGTCTAGTATCTTGATGCACATAAGTTATTTCAGACATTTCTAAGGTTACGTGAGAAATTCCCACATTATATAAGATACAGTATAAAAGGGCTGCCATTTGACCACGTGTGAAGAGAGGATGTTTGCTCCAGATTATCGGCGAAGAAACTGCCAAAGAAGATCTTGACTGCAGAGAGTCTACTGCATCATGGTTTTTGCTGAAAGCTGATACAGAGTCAAGTCAGGGAGAAGAGGAACTAGCGCTAATCGTGTTTTTCTTTTGCAGGGAACACTGCCTCCCCAACTTCTGATAACCACAGCATTTTGCTAGGAACAGGTATGAAGTGTGTTGATTCTCCATAAGAAAATCTAGATGCAGGTTATGCTACTCCATGCTCCTAGTGTAGTGGATTGAAGTAGGTGTCAGGGTGTTAAGTTACTAGATGACATTTTAACTATGGTAGAAGTGTTTATCCTATTCTAGTTGTTTGCAACATAGAAATGTTCATCCTATTCTAGTTGTTTGCAACATGCATTTGTGCTGTTTTAATAATATTCTGTGTGTTTATTTTTGATTTGCTAAGCAACTGAATGAGACAATTTAAATAAACAGTTTTTAAATTAAAGAGCCTTTTTCTTAGTGCAGTTTATGTCAGTGACGTAGAAAACAAATTTGGCTTTTCAAATTTCCATTGCATCCCCAAATCCCTGTTTAGGGACTGCTGGTAACCCAAAAGCACTTGATGCAACTTCAACTATGTTTTGGAGTGTGTCATGCAGGGTTACAATAACCTGTCTTTCCCATTCAATCATTGTACATTGAATAAGCTCACCCATGCCACTCCATGTTGTGAAAGCAAACCTTGTAGAGCTAAGCCAGTATCTTACAAGATGTTTGTAACTCTGGGCCCCAGTAACTTTGGATTTGATGCACCAATCCCATCATTCACAGTTGAGGTTCCACCACCCATATCTTTTTGTCTTTACTGGATCTTCTTTAAAGTCTGAAATTCTGACATCAAACTAGGAATACCAATCAGGAAAGCAGAAATCACTGTATCAAATCACCTACAGACATAGTCTGGAATCTCTCATTGCTGAGTTGGACTCTTGTGTTGAGTATGATTTCTAGAGGCAGCTTCCAACCTGACTTCCTGGTACTTTTGCAAGAGCTCCCATTTTCAAAATGTTGCTCTTCATTGGGACTGAACCAGCTGGAACTTCTGTACTTCATAAATCCATCCATAGCAGATGTGCCCCACAATATTGCGCCTTTACGTCAACTGGTCGCTGATGCGGACACATCAAAAAAAGGGGGGGGGAAGAGGTAGAAACTGTGTTTGCCCTCCTTATAGATATGTATTCAAAAATAGAAACATCCAGCCTGGGGAAGTCTGCGAAATAGCAGAAAAAAGCAATAATTCTCCACTGTGATCGAAAAGGATTAGAAAAACATAGTTTTTTTCAGAAAACCCTCACCCACCAGGGTTGCCCCAACCAAATGATTACACGGGAGCACTCGGCGATAGAGTGTATGATAAAGACAGTGTAGGGGATGGGAGTGGAAACTAAGTACTGCTAGGTTATAGATACCTGACTAGTAGGGCTCTTTGTTTGATTCCTGCCTCTACTCAGTATCGCTTTAAATCAATGCTTTTTCCTGAAGGTCCTCCAGCCCTTTTCATGACCATATGTGTTCAGGAGTGAAACACACTCAAATCAAAAGCGCACTTTTCTTCAAACAGGAACATGAAAAATTACATTTACACACTGGTAGCTGGTGAACGTTGCTGTAGTGTATTGGCAGCACAACACTCAATGTGTTTCGGCATAAAACTCGCCTTGGTCATGGGTTAAGGACTGCAAAATCAAAGGTTAACATATAGTTAATACAACAGTGCATTAACATAGAAAAACGAGTATAATCTTTAACATGCTTAAATGAGCACCTTCTTTGAACAATATATATTCCTGAAAAAAGTATACAAATGCAAACGCTTGTTACAAAAGTATATAACAATCTTCACGTTATGCACAATAGACAATTCATAAGTAACGCAAACTGAACAAATGACAGCAATCAATCACAAATTAAAATACACATCCTACCCATAACAGTGATAATCAAGTAAATACAATGTATGAGGGTACTCAATAATCAATAACGTAGCTCATTATTGATTGCTCCAACAGGTTGCTTAAATATTACACAATCAATCAAGCCCAAGTGGGCAGCTCCAGTTATTCTATTACATCAACTATGCAAAATAGTCAGCAAATCACTCAAAATGATTTAATCAAGCCCAAGTAGGCAGTTCAAACATTACATTATATCCACCTAGCACAATAGTCAGTATTATTAGTACTTTGTTTGACCTGAGTAGTTGATGCATATCGGGCTGAGAAAAGCATCATCTGACAATGCTACCATCCATAACAGTCTACAAATATAGTTATTCACAACAGCCTAAAAAAGATATACCATGACTTCTATTTCAATGTGGATGAGATATATGTATATATATTGGGGTTCTCTAAAAAGTTGTTCAGAATAAATTGTTTCTTCCAACCTGAAAATAGGTATGTATGAAGCCCTTGTGGGCAGAACCAAAATGTCAATATAACACTCTGAACTACAATTCATCAGAAATGTTAGCCACTATGTAAAATCCAATCAGGGCCCACATGGCCATTCACACAAGAATACTCATTTAATCCAAATTTCATGACTATTAATTCATTTTAATCACCACAATAATGCACACACAAGAGTCTGAGCTGATAGTAGAATATACTGCACCAGCTACTTGAACAACTTTAAATTATAATCAAAGTCTTAGCTCAGATCACAGTTCCTGATGTCGTGAACCCACTACCTGCATCTGCATAAAAAAATGTAAAAGCAACTTAAAATTAGGGGTGGATGGTAAACTTCACTCCACCGGTGGAGTAGGCGGAGTTTGCCTACTCCGCAGTAAAAAATCTCTGTAAACCCCAGTGTGGCAGAGGTTTCCTTGTGTGCGGTTTTGCCAACGTTTAGTTGGTGACCGTGCACAAGAAATACTGATCGCTAGGACGAGTACTGGCGCAATTACTCAATGTATAGAATCTTGCTGAGTTTTTATGCAACTCTGCGGAAATCCGTGAGTTTCACCCACCCCTACTTAAAATACAAACTGACTACTACTTCTCGTACTGCAAGGGTAATGAACACATCAAAGATATAGAAATGGGGAGAATTAACTCAAATGTACTGCACTCTCTCATCTGAATTTAATCCAAAAGTGATTACTGTGTTGAGATTGATTATATATCTTGATTCTAACCTATGCTGTACCAACGTTCTATTACCCCCCATGTTTAGGAGTATTATACCCAATGACATACATTGTAATTTGCTGTTATGGCTAGAGGGTACTCTATGAAATGTCTAGGTATCAGCTACTGTTTATCTTCATGGCTCGCATTTGTTCAAGCATCTGTTTTTTTGCTTGGTGAAAGGTCCCAAGAACGTACAACTTGTTGCAAGAATATTTTAAGACAAAGGCACAAAAATCAAAGTTGCAGGAGAGTCTCTTATTGATAGATAATTTCCTATTCCCTCCAGGGATCACACATTTCTCAATTCTAATACTGTATTTGCAGGCTTAATATTTTGCACAACTCTTAAAACCCTTGTTAAGACATGGTGCTGCGCCAGATTGCTCTGTGAGGATCAAATTCCTGCATAACAAGTTTTATAATGATCTACTTTTCTTAAAAGTAATTCTCGGGTGACTGTCCAGATGTTATGAAATAATATCATCAGTGTGTCAGATGCGCCAATGTTTATGTAGACTCCTTTTCACCTCCCTGTGTTTATTGCTAAAAGTTGTGATGAACCTTATGGCCTATCCTTCTTGGTAATCAGTGTACTTCCAGCGGAAGCAGCAGCCTGTCAGTTGATGCCCCTGTATTCTATCACAGCCTCTTAGATTGTTCTGATGAACAAGAGCCCTAAAATTCTTACTTATAATAAAAGGAGAACAGACCTGAAGCCATCTTGATGGAATCAAAGCCCTAAAACCTTAAACATTTCTTTCACAAAATGAGGTGGTTTACCATGGAGATTATAGTTAGTGCTGTGGAAAGGTAACTTAGGACACATTTTTTGGGAATGTTCAAATGTCTTCCTCATCCATTTCAGTAAAACATTCTGAGGTGAAAATGTACATATGTGCTTATAACACCAGCAGCAGCCTGCCAGTTAAATCCCTGATGATCACCTGCAGTTTTAATACAGTGACAAAAATGTGGCATACAGTAATGACATCATCACAAAATCAAAGCTGTACAAATGAGAGTGTTTCCTTAAGGGGATACTGATATAATTTGGGAACTTGATTATAAAAAGTCTCCCAAAACTCCCACCAGAGAGAAATAGCCCATACAGCACACCCCCAGGGGAAGGGAGACAAGGAAAGTAAGTGACCATGCTGGGGAGACAGGATGTGCAGGGGCAGCACAAATGACCAAGGAGGGCAGGAGCAAGGAGGGGCAGTGGCAGCGCAATTGAACATTGGCAAATGTAATTTACCTATAAGTTCCTAGTCTATGGTTCAAAAGTGTACCTAGGGCCTGTAAGTTAAACTTATTGTGCCATCACTAAAGTGACCACGCAAAGCAGGTCTCCCCCTGTAGCTTGGACAGACAGTTAAAAAACTGAAATCGACTTGGCAAAATAAATCTTCAGTGAAACCTTAATTTTTTTCATTTGGTTGGTTTGAAATTGATTAGCATGTGTTAGTTTTGTCTTGTCATCATCTTGCTGCACGTCTTGAATAACATTTCTCTTTCTAAACTCTCATTTTCCATGTCAATCCATGTTTTAGGTCTTCTTAGAGATTAGCTTTAGCTGTATGGGGTCCTTATTTCATAAATTCAGCAAATAAGTAAAAACAAGTAGTACAGAGAGAGAGTGGGGGTTGGTTCTGTTCTCTTCACCCATTGGCTTTAATCTGCTTTAAATGGGTTGCCATTGCTTTGATAAGCTGCCTATCAACACCGTGGCTTTGCATGGATGATTACATTATACTATTTGTGTTCCCAATAGGTTTAGATGATGGGTAATTATGTAGTTCTTTTGATAAACTGCAAATGTGACATACACTGTAATTTGTAATTGAGATCGAGTGTGAGAGTACTTTATGTATTCGCTTTTCTGACACATTTTAATTCCTGATGTATTGCTTTTTTGCTTAGGAGGCGTGTACATTTTGAATGCTTTAGCGTCTCATAAAGACTTGTGGTAGGATGTACAGACACCAATTAGCAAACCAGGATGTGTAATTTACATACATACTGGTTCGCAAATTGGTGTGGATTTTACAATGCAATCCATGTACTAATACCTCACATTTTGAATTGTCCAATTGCACAGGGTAACAAAATGGCATTTCTAATGATTATTAAGTAGGCAGGTCAAGTAGGCAGGAATGGAGACCTGCAAGGGACAGCATACCTCGTCCCTGTATTTGCATTCCCAAAGAGAAAACTGTTTTCAAAGTAGGCCATATTCCTTTTGTGATGTAGGTCCTGGCTTTAACAAAAAATGTTTCCCCTTTGTGAAGACAATGGACCATTGCCTTCTCTTCCCAATGGTCACCCAACACAATTCCAAAATGTGTCACAAGGGATTGCAGCTTATCCATGGTTTAGGACTAGGAAAGACAACGCCCTTTTATGGCTGTAAACCCTGGAATGTTGTGAATTGTGTAGGGTTCGCAAGAGCAAATGAGCTTTATATATCTGGCCCTCTGTGCTAGACACTACTCGACCTTTACTTGTTTTTGGTGCCATGTTAACATAATAATTAATTAATGTGAAACTGTGCACTCACACAGATTTTCTTAAAAATGCAATGACAAAACTTGCCATTTGTCAAAAGTATCTACTATGCAATATTTTCTGTCTGTACCTTTTAAGGTTATCACTTGAAATGGAAATGTTATTTTCTGACTTGGTTTCATAACTGTCTTCTTTGCGAGTATAGCTTAATTCTGCTTGTGACGTTCATTGAGCAGAGTGGTCATAATTTCATATTATTGTAGTCCGATACTTTTCTTCATTGTGGGATATTATTTCTTTGACAGCTTGGGAAAACATACAAAAAGTCACATAACTGTTATAAAACATAGTCCTCTAAGAAGAAGCAAAACTCATTTGGTTGCAGTGGAAGTTTGGTTTTGTTGTTCAGGTGATGTGATTCATCCATACACAATCCACACTTTGTAGTGTCCTTTGGCCCATACAGATGGTTGCTTATATGTCTTTTCATAGTGTCTGAGTGAAAGGCCTGCATTTTAATTCAAAATCAAATCCTCTCACATGTTAACAAAAAAGTTTTTTAAATACCATTTCGAAACGTCTGGCTGATATAAAGGCATTTTGTTGATGATTTCTAATTTGATTTGCACAATAGGGTCTATTATACTCAACACAGCTCTGTTGCAAAAGATTGTACATGCCTGCCAAGTGTAATTAGTAGCCAGCTTGTTGGTACTTGGTCTTAATTCTAACCCCTACATAATTTGTATGTGTTTATTGTCTTATTGCTCTAAAGACGGTATTAATTTTCTTTGGTTTCCAAAAGTTCTGTTGTGTTATGTATTGCACTTGTAGTACATTGACCTAGACCTGTGTATAGGAACTCACAATATAATTTTAAGAATGTAACAGCAAAGAAAAGTTGCAGAATTGTTATTGTTCAGTGTGTGTATTAATGCGACTAACAGAGCATCAATCAGATGTGCCTGGTCCTTCTTTAAGGTTTGACCTGATTCTGAATATGGCCATGCGATTACTTGAAGAGAATTAAGAATCGCATTCCAAGTTTCAGCTATAAGGAACTTATGTATTCCCAGCGTGTCTTCTCTATGAAGAGAACTCCCCTCAGCCGTGGCCCAGTTTGATAGATAGCGATTCCATGCTATCAGAGCTGGTGCGTCTTTGGACTTCCAGCGCTTTGTGATAAGTCACGTCGCTACAACGAGGCCCAAGTCCAGGAATCACTTTGTGGCTCTATGTTTTCGGTCTCTCGCGTACATTTCCAGCAAACATGTCTCCCATGTGGTTGATATGGGTCTGTTTATGCATTCAGAGAGCTTGTGAGTCACGCCTTCCTAATAGAGTCCCAGCATTTGGCATGACAATAGCATATGTATCATGCACGCATCCGGCGGAGAGCACCTGGGCAACCCATTTCGTCTCTGGAAGTAACAATTAAGTTTCTCTGGGGTCATGTATGATCTATGTACAATATATAGTTGGATCAGTCTGAATCTGACATTGCGGGGAACGTGCATGGGTCCTGCTAATATGTTTCTCCATTCCTTAGTTGTGCATGGGTGTTCAAGGTCCGCTTCCCACTTTCAACACAGTGGTGCCAGGTCCACTGCTGTGTGCATGAGCAGTTAATCTGCAACCCAGCGAACTAGATGCTTCCCATTCCCCATTACATGAATATATTGACGTATTAAGTGTATCTGTAGCTCCTGTGATATATCCGCCCATTTGTTACGTAGTGTACCTATCCATGAAGCATGTGTGAAAAACTGACCCAGAGGTTTATCCTCTTCTTGTGTCAATTCATTATAGGGTATAAGTGTACCATTGTGATAGAGGTCACCAACCGTATAAATGCCAGCTGCATGCCACACAGCCAGATCCACTACGGTCGTAATCCCTTTTCCATTCCCAGTAGCGGGATTGCTGGTGCTTGTGGGATGATGTCTTTTGTGAGATATAGAGATCTGCAGAAGCAGCAAATCACCACCTGTAGCAATAGCAGCAAGGGGCCTGTCTTGCTACTATATGGGTGGAATATTGAGGGTATGGTTTGTAATGTGTATGGGGAGTCTGTCCCAGCTGTGCCTGATAGATTCGAACCTATCATCCATCGAGCTACCCACAGTAACTGTGCTGCCAGGTACTAATGTTCTAAATTGGGCAATGTTAAGCCTCCCTGATTATTGGGCAAATACAGCTTCGCTAGTGCCACTCTGTGTCTTGATGTGTTCCAAATTAGATCACGTGCCATACACTCAAGTGGCCTAAAATAGGATGGTGGTAGATACAGTGGCAAATTGTTGAAGTAGTAAAGGAGTCTCAGAAGAAGCAAGTGCCATCCAAAAAGTCATTTGTGCTGATATTGAAGTAAGTGAACCTAGTGAGGGTGCCACTCAGTAAGTCCTTATCTTCGTGGTATATCCTGAACATGTTTGGTTGCCAATCAACCAAAGCTCCATTGACTCTTAGCATTGTTTGGGCATGTAGGCATTGGAAGGGAAAATAACATGATTTCCCCAATTGACATGCAACCCAGACAGACCCGCAAATAAAGTGAGTATACTAGATATGGCCTCTGGCATGTGTCCAATGTCTCGCAAATAAAGTAGCAGGTAACCTGCGCATATGGAGGTGGCGTATACATCCTCCCACATTGGAATGCCCCATGCATTGGTGAATGATCTCATGGCCATGGCCAATGGCTCAATGGCCAATGACAAGAGGAGGAGAGACAGGGGCATGCTTGTCTAGTGCCCATTCCCACCCTTACAGATTGCAAGATCCGGTGACCGGTTCTGATTCGCATAATTGGGTTGTCCTACAGTAGTTTTTCTCATTGAAATGAAGCTAGAATTCAAGCCATATCGAGGCAGTTTATTGAACAGAAAGGACCACTCTATTGTATCAAAGGCTTTCTCGAGCGCCAAGCAGCCAGAATCAGGCCAAATATGAGGAGGATACATCTTGACCCAGAACAGCCTGCATAAATTAACCCCTTCGATGCGGTTGAGCTGTGCTGATGACGAGCTGAGCTCGTCATGAACAATGGGATTTACAGATAGCTTAGCACAGGAGGAGAATACCATCAGCAGCGATGGTGTTAAAGGATGTTGACCGATTTGGAACAAACCCATTTTGATCGGTAAGTATCTAGTCAGGTAACAAAGGAGACAAGCGGCCAGCAAGTATACTAGCTAGTATTTTGTAATCCACATTGAGTAATGCCAGTGGATGATACTCTCCGAGTTGGGTTGGGTCTCTATCTGGTTTATCTCATTTGTCCATTGTAACGCTGTTATGGGCTTGCAAGAATGACAGTGTGCCTGAGCAGTCTCCTTTCGCATGCATTTTGACTGATGCGTGTTGTAATCAATAAGGAGATGATCCGGTGCCAGAGTACCTTAAGATAGTATTTATTTAAGTTCAAAGGTTCAAGATAAAGTTACAGAGAACAAGAGAGCCCCACCAGGAGCAGCCCTCTGCCGCTCAGCCCACTCTCCCAACTGACAAACTCCACTCACCCAACATTCTACAGCATCATCCATCCAACATTCCAAACCACACTAACACTGGCTGAACAGCAGACACAACAATGCGCTTCATAGTTTAGGCATCTCAGTGTTTTTCATTATTGCCGCTTCTAGCTCTCTCTCTCGCAACCTGGAGTCTGATGCTCAAAATACGCACCTATGTTTTGCTGTCACCCATTTGGAAGAGTTATTTCTACCTTCTGTGGTATCGCATTTTTTTTAGAGCGTATACTACACCACAAGCCTGCTAGTATCTGGAAAGGCAGCACCCTCTCATCCCACCCCCTCCCCTCATCCCTCCAGTACCCCCAGAACCAGCACATGCCCTCATGCGTTATGTATATAGGGACTGATCTTTGCACAAGGATGCATACAGTTATTCGAAAAAGGATACATTTCCCATCATCATAGAGGCCCTTCTGCTGTTTGTGGGGTTACATCTCACAGAGCTGATGAGTTAGTTTCACAGTGGCCAGTAACCGAGGAGCCTTCATCATCGGACGATCGGGCTGACACTACTTCTCTATCAAAGTCTTTGGCCTGCTTCAATATTCGTTCTGCTTCCTCCACAGCCTGTCTGCGTTTCTGGATGATCAGTTCCAGATTGGGCACTGCAGTCAGCTTTGGGGTGTGAATTATTTCCCGTTGCTGTCACTGTTACAGCGGTTTCAGCATGTCTCTATATGCACAACCCCTGCCGGCCGGCCTGGGGCTTGAGAAATCACCCGTCACCTCCAGCCAGTCCCAAGCACCCTGCAGTGTATCGGAAAACCGAGTTTTGCCATCTGTTATTATACGCAGCCTCGCCGGGAACAGGGAGTATTGAATGTCCAGCTGCCTCAATTGTTGCTTTACTGCTACAAAGGAGTTGTGCTGTTGTTTCAGTGTAGCAGAATAGTCTGGAAAAAACCCATCACTTTAGTCTCCATTTTAACTTCTTGTAGTTTACGTGTTTCTCGCAGGACGGAGTCCCTGACTTGATAGTGGAGCACCCTGAAGAGGAACGGACAGGGGTCGGATCCAGGAGCTGGTTTCTGGTTGCAGGGAATCCTATAAATGGAGATTTTAATACGTTTTTGTATAACAGGAAAAGCGTAGTCTAGCCTCGATGTGACGGTCGCATGGACTACAACTTTGCGGCAGTCTTCCGGCAGCAGATCAAGAAATTTTCGGAGATTCCTAAGTGCCTTTCATCTTGTTACTACAGGTGAAAGACATGTTTATGGTATGCAAAAAGTGGGCAATTGCCCAGGACTCCCGCATCCCAAGGGGTCATCATGGGAAAGTGAAATTTCTCTCTAGCTCATTTTAGTGTATTTCTGTATCTCAACCTTCAACATATAAGTCAATATTGTTAGGCAAGATAGGGCTTGAATAAGTAGGATATGGGTAATATAATTCCCACTAGTGCCAAGCAGGAACCCCAAAATATTTCTTGCCTAACACTGCAGCAAGTAAATGAAGCAATACACCCAAATGTGGTGACTCTATATGTTTTTGGTGTAGTTTCATTTACCTTGTTATAACCAAATATTGTTTGCTTGCTTTAAGTCGTAAATTGTAAATTTACGAGTAAACTGTAAATTGTATGAAACTGCATGGATGATATCATCAATTTTATCCTCACCATGTGTTATAAAGTTTTGGCGCCCCTCAAAGTGTGTAGGTAAGGGAATCAGAGGCGTGTTGAATTCCTTATTCTTGGCTAGTCCAATTCAAGAAGTCTGCTGCACAGTGTCATTCAGAAAGACGATTTGTTGTGGATTAAGGCATGCTCTAAACAGTGCCTCTGTTCCCTGAACCTGCCATTCCTTTAATCTCCAGACTGATTATATGTCTATAGTGTGGTACCATAAGTCGAAACAATGTTCAGACAGTTGTGAAATAAAGGATGCAGAGTAAATCTGTTTGGTGTTTGTTAGCATATTTTGCTGTGCAGTTATTAGTGCAACCTTATAGTAATATGAGGTCGGGCCTGAAGTGTAAAACCCTGAAAATTAGGAAACCCTTTGTGCAAATGTTCATGAACTACCTTTTGGAGGTGTTGGGCAATGTTTCCAATGGTGGTATGTAAAAACATTACGTGGCATACTGGATTTATGTAAAAAATGATGACCATAATGTTGGTAACAGAGCATACTATCGAAATCAGCTGTGTCCTCTAACATTTCAATGCTTGAAAATGCAGCAGATAGTTCTAAATCAGACAACATGTTATTTACACTTTCATAATCCCAATCATCAGAAAATGTACTGGAGGTAATGATATCATTTAAAGAAATTTTTAATACATGAGGTTATAGTAAATAAAACGGAGAACGGTTCTTCATAAATAAATAAGAACTTTATTCTCAGGAAGCAGTATTTTTTTCAAACTTCTGTAGGAGCTAATACATCATAATCAACCCTGTCCCAAACTAATATTCAGGAATTGGAACAGCTGTAATGTTCATGAAGAACAGGTCTCTTTGTTTGCGATGAGATGACGTATGAGGTTTCAGGACCAAGTACACATTTGATACTACAGAGCATTCTGGGAGATAGTTTACATTCATGAGTAAGCAAAAGACGGTCATTAGGCCGATCTAGAATAAAAAAAAAAACACATTCCTGTTATTATCCAGAGCTGTAGCCACAGGGAAACTAGGTAAGTCTTTTCCAGAAAAATGTAGAAATCATGAAGTTGTTTTTTACGTGAAACTGGAGCTGGTGTTGATCCAGGATTACTGGGATCGATAAAGAACGTACCAAAGTAGATGAAATAGCCAGACGCAGTATGATGTATCTTTGATAGCTCAGCAGGTTTTGTTGAACCAGCAGACGTCTCTTCTAGAGGCATATTGATGTAGACAACATTTTTTGGTTGAATTGATATTTGTGTTTCATTTGTGTTTTATTGTTCAATTTGAATAGGAACGAGTTCCATTTCATTGTTAGTAAGTTCATTACTTTGTAGTGGTGACTCTTCAAATGTTATGAGTCTTTCTGTCTGAACTTCCTGTATGGTCGCGAGAAGAGACAGGTCGCTACCCAGGAGCCCATGAGGCCTACTTTTCAGTATCAGCCACATAGTGTGGTTTGATCAGATCAATGGAGATGAATCTCTTCTCCTTTTTGCCGACAAGAGGCAGTAGAAGTACTGTTCTTGTTCCTTCATCAGCCAAGACAGGGATAGGCTTTCTTTATGATGGTCCAAATTCCTTTTTGTCCACAATATTTTCTCTGACCAGATCCCCGACTTTTGGGATCCAAGCAGGTGTTGCCTGGACTGATTTGAGTTCCCCAGTGGTGGCGCGTTTTACTTGCATGTTGCTTTGTAGTGCCCGGAATTCATTGAGATCCTGTAAAGCAGCCAAACGCTTATTAATCTCAAATGCTTTTTCATCCGCCATGGTGCTTTCATAATCGAGATCCGGTACCCACATTCTCGTCCCAAATAGGGCTTCATAAGGAGTGACACCTACTAGGGAACTTCTTGACATATTATTGAGTTCCCTCTAGACCCCATAGAAGTGATAGACCCAACTACCACCCAAAACTAATATCCTTGCTTTAAAGATTGCTTCAAGTTACTCTCCACGACTGAATTTCCCACTGGATGGTATGGAGAGGAGTAAAGCAGTGCAACACCCAAACCTCCCATGGCTTCCTTGTAAGCCCTAGAGCTAAACGTGGGGCCACTGTCACAATGTATTGTGCCAACTGCGTATGTCCCCATGAAGGATTGCAAATCTTTTATAACACTGCCACCATATATATACTTGTAAGCTCCATCTAATTGTAGGGGTCCACAGTGGTTCAAATAGACACAAGCAAGTGGTCTGTCTGATATGAATATTGGTGTTTGTGCTGGGCTCGCTACAGTGGAACCTTTCACATGCTGACAGATGTCACACTTCATGACAACATTCTTAATCTGTTCAGTTAATCCTAGCCACCAATAGCGTTGTTTCAATAAAGAAATAGTTGTGGTAACTCCTGCATGTGCTGAACAAAGGCCCTCGTGTGCAGCTAGTATTAAGCCTAATCTGTGATGCATGTTAAGTATTACTCTATCCACCACTCCTGGAATTTTAGCATACAGAATGTTATTTGCATCTAACTTTTAGGAGAACTTGAGTGAAAATGTCTTTGATATAGCTGAGCTGCTGTGTGTGGCAATGCCAGCTACCATAATGTCTCAGTCTATTCTTGTTTTAGAACGAGTGATTGCAGCTACGGCAGCAGTTCGTCCTGCCCCTTTTTCAGCGTCATCAGCCAATTAATTCCCTTCAACGTGAACACCATCACATTGATGACTCTGCGTGTATATCACGTGAGCTCTTGGTAGTTCGTTTTTCAACTCAGCTACCTGTTACCATAGCCTTTTATGCTTTATTGTGCTACCTTTTGAGTCTGCGAAGAGGTGTGAAGAGCTCCTCTATATTCATCCTGTTCATTGGCACAACTGCACCTTGTTCTCTGGAGTCAAACTGCTCCCAACTAAATTAGGGCATAACTAGGGAAAGGAAGTAAGGACTGGAATAAGTCCTATTCATCTAGTGAATTACAACCGACTGGCTGGATAGTAAAGACTTTGAGGTTACTGCATTCAAGGATCGTCTCGACAACAACAATCACAACAGCAAGGAACTTTTCAACATCGTCAAAGAATTCACCAACCCCACCGCAGCATCTAACGACATCACTCCCTCCCAAGACCTCTGCGATGCATTATCCTCCTTCTTCTACAACAAAATCGCCGACATTCACAACAGCTTCAAGAATACCCCCAGCGCTCAACCCTCCTCTCCCTCCTCAGTTCCTACTCCGCCAACTAACAATCTTAGCGCCTAGAACCCAATCACCACTGAAGACACCATCCGCCTAATGAACTCCATCCACTCTGGCTCGCCAACCGACCCCTGCCCCCACCACATCTTCAACAAAGCAGACTCCATCATCGCACCCCATCTCCCAGATGTCATCAACTGCTCGTTCAAGTCTGCCAACTTTCCAGAAAGATGGAAACACGCCGAACTCAGCGCCCTTCTGAAGAAACCGACAGCAGACCCCTCGGAACTCAAAAACTACCGACCCATTCCCTCCTCCCATTCCCGGCCAAAGTCATCGAGAAAGCCGTCAACAACCAGCTCGCCGCCTTCCTTGAATCCAACAACTCCCTCGATCCATCTCAATCCGGGTTTCGAGCCAAACACAGCACCGAAACTGCCCTCATTTCAGCGACTGACGACATCCGAACACTACTGGACAACGGTGAAATAGTGGCCCTCATTCTACTCGACCTCTCCGCCGCTTTCGACACAGTCTGCCACAGCACCCTTATACAACGCCTCAGAAGCATCGGCCTACAAGGAAAAGCCTTGGACTGGATCACCTCATTCCTCGCTGGGTCTTCACTCAGTCCCAATCTCTTCAACATTTACATGAGTCCACTCGCCACCATCGCGCGTCATCACAACCTTAACATCATCTCCTACGCCGACGACACCCAGCTTATCCTTTCCCTCACCAAAGACCCTAACACCGCCAAGAACAATCTACACGAAGGCATGAAAGAAGTAGCCGAATGGATGAAACATAGCCGCCTTAAACTCAACTCAGACAAAACGGAGGTGCTCATCCTTGGATCTTCTCCCTCTGCCTGGGACGACTCTTGGTGGCCTTCCGCCCTGGGCACAGCACCCACACCCACAGACCATGCACATAACCTTGTCTTTATCCTAGACTCATCTCTCTCAATGTCCAGACAAGTCAATGCAGTCTCATCCTCTTGCTTCAACGCACTTCGCATTCTCAAAAAGGTCTTCCGTTGGATCCCCCTCGAGACAAGAAAAACTGTCACCCACGCACTAGTCACAAGTCGACTGCATTATGGTAATACACTATACGCCAGAATCACAGCAAAATTACAAAAAAAACTACAACGCATACAAAACGCATCAGCGAGACTCATATTAGACATTCCTCGCCAAGACCACATCACCGGACACCTAAAAGAACTCCACTGGCTTCCAGTCAACAAAAGAATTACATTCGCCTTCTCACCCACGCACACAAGGCCCTTTACAAACTAGGACCCGAATGCCTTAACACTCGACTGTCCTTCTACAAACCCACCCGACAACTAAGATCGTCCAATCAAGCCCTCGCCGCTGTCCCTCGCATCCGGAAATCCACGATGGGTGGCAGATCCTTCTCCTTCCTTGCTGCCAAGACCTGGAACTCACTCCCCACTCACCTCCGACTTACTCAAAACCACATCTCTTTCAGAAAAGAACTTAAAACCTGGCTATTCGACAAATATTGAACCCCTTCCCCAAGCGCCTTGAGACCCTCTGGGTGAGCAGTGCGCTATACAAATGCCCGAACTTGAACTTGAACTATTGTTATTAACTTCCTATGGCTGGCTGAGCAGATCCATCAGTGTAAATAATATATACATACCGATCTAGAGGCATTATTTAATTCCGGAGAGGATATTCTTGTTCATATTGCAGAAATGCAGTCTGACATCTACATCTGTTGCAGTGATGGAATTAGCCCATCGTAGCCATTTTGGATGTAAAGCTTTAGCATTCGGAATGCTTGCCTTTGTTACAGCCTCTAAGGCTGGTACCGTAGTCATGACAATTATTCATTTCCACTGAGCCAGTGCTCTTTCTCTCACTACAGCAGTCTGTACTGCTTTCAGAATTTTTTCTTTTGAAGCAAAACGCATTTCTGTGTTTCTGTACAGGTGTGATTTATATGCTACTAGCAGCCCGTCCCGACCTTGTCCGGGAGCAGTCAGGCTTCCCCTACCCCCGCCTGCCCCGACATAGGCAAGCAGCCCGTGCCCCCGCCCGCCCCGTCCCCCGCCTGCCCCAACCCCCGCCTGCCCTGACATTGCCTTTTCTCAGCCGATCTGTTTTCCCGCCTGGCCTGACCCCCGCCTGGCCTGAGTCAATGGAGGTCGGACAGTACTACCTGCAAAATGTTCCACCCGTCACCTTGTTAGTCCCTGTCCCCCGCCTGCCCCGACCCCGCCTGCCCCAACGTTGCCTTTCCCCAGCCGATCTGTGTTGTTGTAACTCCCTGTCCCCCGCCTGGCCCGACACCCGCCTGCCCCGACATTGTCCCCGGAGCCTTACCTCAGACGCCGCTCCTTAGTTCACCACTCCTCTCTGCTCTGCTCCTCATCGCCTGTGTTGTTGTAACTCTCCGTCCCCTGCCTGGCCCTCCACCCGCCTGACCCGACATTGTCCCCGGAGCCTTACCTCAACCGCCGCTCCTCAGTTCACTGCTCCTCGCCGCTCTGCTCCTCGCCGCTCTGCTCCTCACCGCCTGTCCACCGCCGCTCCTCCCCCGCGCCATGTCTGCCTCTCCGCTGCTTGCACCGAGGCTGGCCTGTCCGCTGCTCCTCAGGTCACCGCTCCTCCCCCGCGCCATGTCCGCCGCTCCTCGGACTCCGCTCCTCCCAGTGCTCCTGACGTGAGCACGCACGTCGCGGCCGGCGCTACTTCGGAGGGGCTACTTTTTTTTTTAATATAAGTTTTGTAAATAACGTTTATTTTTTAAATTTATATAGCCTATGTCCTTCTGCTTTCCCTGACGTTTTCAAACATGTATTGGGTGTTTGGATTGGTGGTGTACTTTTCGAGTTTACCTGGCTCAAATGGCACAGTTATCTCTTTATAATAGTAGTATAGATTAGTACTGTTTCAAAGTCATCGAAGGTTAGGTAAGTATACCCAGATTGACCCTCTGTAACACAGATCACCAAATCTGTGGTGTTTATACGTGTGTGTAGGTGTTTGGAAGCTATCATGTCAGCTTGTAAGGAACAAAATATATCTGTGTTTTCCTAAGTCTAATGCCTAACTGAAAAATCAGGTCTTATTAAGTCGTAGAAAGGTTTAACTTTTTTTGCATAATCCAAAATGTATGTTCTGCAAACATTTAGGAATCTCAATATGGATTGTACATTTTTCAAAGATTTAGGAGGTTGGAGCAGTGCACACTTTTCCAATAAGGTAACTGCCAGGCTTTTACCTTCACTTGAAAGCACTTATCCCAAAAATAAGTCATTGAGGTTGGCTATTTTAGATTTTTTAAAGTTGATTTGTAGATCTTAGTGACACAACCCATAATTATATTGCTTACCCTGGTCAAGTGATCCTTTAAAGCATCATCCATCAGATAAATATCATCTAAATAGGACAATGCATCTTCATCCAAATTCTGGAGTTACTCTGTTAACGTAGCTGAGAACAACCCAGGGCTATTCTCATACCCTTGGGGGAGTCTCATAAATTGTCACTGAGAGCCTAACGCTGAGAATGCTGTCAAATATCTCCTTTCAGGTGCTATATTTTGGCAGAAAAATCCATTTGCGATATCTTGTGTTGCTTTGTACTTTTTCCGCACAAAGTTATCATAAATGCGGCACTGTGTACTTTCTGTACTGCAAATGTTTTAGTGCATGTGTTCAGATGTCTATAGTCTAAAACTAGATGATATGAAGGATTAATAATTGAAGAGGTGCAATTTTCTATAACACCCTGGTATTCAAGTTGATATAAAATCTCCCTGACCTGTTTTTTAGCCTCTTGTTGTGTTGGGTACTGTCTCTGTGGAGTTGGAGTGGATTTTACTGGGATTACATGATGAGGTCACTCAGCATCCCACCCAACGTGGTTGCAATATAGTGCTGGAGCGAGTGCTACTGTCCACTCCTGTGTGTGTGTTCATTTTAAGTATATAGGAACGAGGTCAGAAAAAGGTGGTAAAATACCCGTTTCTCCTTTTGGACAATCTATAGAAATTTGAGGCGGATAATCTTTTTCTGGCAAAAGTATGCCATATCCACAAGTCAGGTTCTCCCAAAAGAGACCTTTAGTTTTTCTGGGTTTGTCACCCTCCATTTAGAGTGTTATTTCATGTAACCTATATGGGACGCTTAGCCTTGAATCAGGTGTTTCCACTGTGATATGTTAATTCAACTCCATTGTCACCAGAAATTCTATCAAGTTCCAACAAGCTATTGTTACTTCTACTGCGCTGTCTAGCATCATCAGAGCCCATTTCCCGTTTAGAAGTTGAGTCCTCAGAATTCTGGGTATGTCTACCTTGGAGACCTGCTACTTTTTTATTTTCAAATTGAGGTTTTGATTTTGGAAGTGTAGTCTCAAGTGCGTTGCGTGTCTCTGGACTTTGTACACTCTTCTTGTCTGTGTTCTGACTGTCCTTCCTCTTGGAGTTTCTTGGTGAACCCTGCAAGGAACAAGAGGAATGTGGATCAGTTTCCTGATACCTGTCAGGTATTTTAATGTTATCTCTGTTCCTAAGGTTGTATCTCCTTTCGGAGAACTCCTGTTGAGGAGACCCACTCCTGGTTTGAGATCTATTTTGTCTATTCTTTTGCTTTTTATGTTATTATTCCATTTCTTCTTGGAAGAATCAGGTGCTTGCTTGGTTTTATCTTTTTCAGGACCACCAATCCTTTGTTGCTTTAGCTCCCAAACTATCTGTACCTAATTTGGCATAGGGGTCTTTTGATAATTTTGGGTCATTCGCATTCCTGGTGTAAAGGTGTGAAATCCCTTGGGCATTGACGTATGGCCACTGCTGCTGCCTCCCCTTTTAGGTTTGCTAATATAATAGTTGATACTTGGGCAACATTTCCTAACGGTTTCATCCCTAAGTTCAGAGCAGGTTCTACTCCAATATCATTCTGTATTTGTCTTAATACAGCTCGTATAACTGATATTGAAGGGATACCATGAGTTCTGGTATATATGGCAGCGATGACTGTACCCCAACAGGTACAATCCTCTATCTGGGGAGCGATTCCCATTGGCAAGCAAATTGTTAGCATTCTATGCTTTTTCTTAAAAGCTTTTGTGTGGGAACACTGCCTCTAGCTGTGTTATTTTCTGAGCTATCCAGAATGGCATTTGCTCATGTCTAGTGAGCATTTTACCCATAACTGCCTATAGAGTTTGTGGTGATTGTGGAAACAGTACAGTACTTTTCGCGCTGTCAGTCGTGCTCACTTCGTCGAAGAGAAATACACAGAATAAATGGTGGGTACATTTTCCAATAAATATTTATTGAACCAGTGTCATTCTAATGTAAAATAGGTATGCTGAAAAAACCATAAGACAGAAATAGATATAAATGATGGTAAGCACCAATAGAGTAAAAAGGTGGTAGATTCATACCATAGTGCTAAGACAATGAATGCAGGCAAATATAAAAAATATATGACAGTAATTATGCTTACTCCTATGATGTAACCCTAACTAGATGTACCTAAGTGTACCTAGCATGGATGTAGGTGCAGAGCCAAGAATGCCCCTAGGATAAAGCCAACACCATTACCTGAATTGAGAGACTGTGGGACCCCATCTTGGTCTCGAGATGGACACCACGCAAGGGATGTGCGACCATTGCGTGCTGGAGTGTCGTGTGCAAGAACGTCAGTGTCTCGCATCAGTGTGTCAGCATGGAAGTCCTTTTCTCATCTGCCTGTCTCAGCAAAGATTTATGCCCAGATGCATCAACCGTTTTAGGAAGTGCAAACGGTGCGATTCGCATAAATCGGCCTTTTGCACTTCCTAAATTGGTTACTGGGATGCATCAAGCATTTTTTGGAAATCGCTTTTTTTGCGAGTTCCAAAAAAATGCGATTGCTGTTAAGGAATCGCACATTTGCGATTCCTTAACAGCAATGCATCATCCCCAAAACATTTGCGATTTCCAAAATTGCAAATGCAAATTACCACGAAGTTGAACTTCGTGGTAATTTGGAAAAATGTTTAAAAACGCATGAAAATGCATTTTTTAAACGTGTACGTTACAGGCACACATGTCCTTAGGACATGTGTGTATGTAACTCACATGTAAAAGTGCATTTCATGAGTGCAGCGGGGGGTCCTTGGGACCCCCCTCTCCACCCTTGAAAGGCTTTGATGCATTCCAAATTGAAATTGCGAATTCGCAATTCCCATTCATTCCTATGGGCATTTCAGCCCATAGGAATGAATGGGAATATCGGATTCGCTTTTTGGAAATCGCAATTTTATTGGAATTCGGTAAAAAATGCGATTTTTACCGAATCCCAAAAAAATTGCGAAATTAATGATGCATTGCCATTTGCGAATCCTTAATTGCGATTCCTTATTTTTCGCAATTAAGGAATCGCAAATGACAATGTTGATGCATCTAGGGGATAGTGTTTATATACCCAAAGCGGTACCATTAGGGGGTATACTTTGCTGTGTTTTGTCGGACTAGGATGACAGAAGAAATTACCCTTATATATAGTTATTATGCAAGAGATGGTGGTCCTGCTGATTTCCAAGAATCCTCATGCATAATGAATGAGGCTAGTTTTCAGAGAAAACCCCATGTCATACAGGTATTATCATAACTAGGTAAGAGGTCAGTACTAAGAACCGTTATGTAGTGTAATATTAGGGGAAATATAGGTAAAAGGTCTGGTTGCTACCTGAGCCTACATCGGGCACCTGTATGAAACATAACATGCCTTTCATGAGGTTACTGGGCAAGCAAATGAATTGGCTGATAGCTAACATTTTATGAAGTGCAGCACAATAAGGTAACTTGCTATGCCTCGTTGTCTGAAAGGGAAACATCATAAATGCACCATATTTACAAAGATATAGAGCATTTCTGCTGTCTCCTTGCACTGGTGCACTGTGTGATGACTAGCATCAAAGTAGGCACCCTTGCACCATGGTGCAAGGGTGCCTACATTACAAGCAGGATTGTTTTTGTGAAGGAACAAATACCTTCCTACACAAAACTATCTTTAAAGGAATTTTCCTTTTTTGATGTGTTATATGCAACGTAAATAAGGAAGTTGAGCTGCAGGTTTGTTGGGAGAGATGAACTGAATATTCATGAGTGTTGTACATGTACATGTATTTATATAGAGCAAATCACCGACCCGGTATCTAAGCGCTTGCTTAGGGAACCCGTCCTGATATTCCCCTGTGAGATAACCCCGGCAGGGTATCCACAAGGTGAAAGCCAGGCATCTCACCGCGAGGGGCCGCTGTGGAGATTAAGCAAGCTATTGCCCAGAGTCGCAGAGTGTGAACCTGTGAATCGAGTAGGCACCGGAGCGAGAATTGTCGAGTCCATGGACATTTTAGGACTCAAGACCCCGCCGAGCTGGGAATTGAACCCTGGTCCCGGGCTGACCTCTGCTTCCAGGTCTGCCTCCTCTAACCAGTGAGCCACACTTCTCCAGCGTTGAACAGCTCTTCCAAGTTCTAACTGAACCCCTCTGTTTTGTAAAACGAAATCTAAAATAAGATGAATCATTTTCTATATCTATATTTCACATATAGAGTATTTATGTCTGCCCATATTATTTATTAAATACAGATGCCTGAATCTGAAAAGCTTTCCTACCCTAATCTGTACTTAGTTTTCCAAATGGCTGGGGCGCACGGGTTCTTTATGCCTTGGTACCACCACATCACTGACGCTTCTTAAAGTATTAATGCAGGGTAGTCCCATATGGACTCCCCACCTGTCCCGGTGACTCCATCTCACCAGAGGATTATTTCATTTTTGGTCTCTCTGACCCCACCAGCCCCAAGTACCGCCACCTCCCTGGGGCTTTATTTCAATGTAATGCCAGGGTGTTCCTAGGTTTACATTTAATGCGTGGGCTGTGAGGCCCCACCACACCCCGAGGACCACCACCTCCCTGGGAAAAATTAGAAGATGGGCGGGCGCTGTGCAACCCCCCTCCTAGAGATCTAGATGGCCCTGGATACTGCCACTCCCAGGGCCACTCCTGCATTGGTTTTCGCTATGGCTTGACAGGTGCACTGCTCCCGCCAAACCATAGCAAACGCAGCTCCGCTTCTACTAATCAAGAGCAGAAAAGGCTCTTTCTTACTAGAAACATAGCAGAATTGCTTTTACATACAGTTAACTGCATGTTACCTGCTCCCTGTGTGTAAAAGCAGTGACGGCTCCAGCAGGAGACGGGAAGCCAGCAGGGACCATGGGTGCGGTGAAGCTCTCCTTGCGGTCCCCAAACTTTAAAAATTCGGTTCCCTGGGTGGAACCAGGGCACCCACACTACGGGCCGAGCCCCGGGCAATGATGTCCCTGGGGCTTAAAAAATAAAAAAAATACCTCAGTAAGTCGTCAGAGGCCATGCCCTCTTCCCCACTACACTGCAAACGCACCTCCTGGCGCACTTCCAGTTGGGGTATGAAATCTCCTTGGCTCCAGAGAGTCTTTGGGGGCCAACAAGCCCTCCTGTTACCTCCAGTAAGTCCCACACAGCAGGATTGCTGAGAGGTCTTTGGGGGCCACGCCCCCTTTTATCGACCACTCCACAAATGCGGCTCCTGGTGCACTACTGATTGGGAGATGAAGTCCCCTTGCCTCCTGAAGACCTCAGGACTAAAGTGGACTTCTTCACCCAGCCAGTAGTGTTATAGGAAGCGTCTGCTGAGCAGTGGAGAAAGGGGGTGTGGTATCCAACAACTCCTTAGCAATCCAGCTGTTTGGGACTTATTGGAGATAACAGCAGGGATATTTGGCCCTCAAGGACCCTCAGGCGAAAAGTTGACTTTATCCCCCAACCAGTTGTTGTGTCAGGAGGCATGTTTGCAGAGCAGTGAAAAAGGGGGATGTGGCTTCTGAAGAACTCTCAGCAATACCGCTGTGTGGGACTTACTGGAGGGAACAGGAGGGGTAGTTGGTCCACAATGACCCTCTGGAGCCAAGCGAGCTTCATCCCTCAGCCAGTGGTGGAGCAAAGAGAGAGGGCCATATGTTTCAAGAGCTAGGAACAGTGTAATAGAAAAATTGTGAAACATAGCAATACTTACCAATATAAAAACCAAGAGTAGATAGAAAAAATTATAAATTGATAACGAAAGATACAGAAAAACTGAAGAAGGAACTGTACAAACAAAATCCATTTGTTTGTGTAATTAAACCTAAATGTGCAACATTATGCACTATTGCACTGAAAAACCTCTTGGCAGCATCACTGATGGCTCTGAAAAGAACCATTGGGATGTCAAGATATAGATGCATGTGGACGCCCTCCAAAATTGCAGAAATCTAAATTATTAAAAAATGTATTTAAAAAAAAAGAACACTAGTGTGGATATCAAAATAAAGAGATACTAGTCGTATATTATTTGAAAAATAAAATAGAAAAGATAAGTTATACGTGGCAGCTGCGAGTCTGTTCGAGAAAATGCAAAATGTGTGCACTTGTGGATGATACTCCACAAGCCACTATTTATTCACAGTTAAGGAAGGTCTCCCAAAAAGTAGACAACTCCATGAACCTATCACCGCTGGTCTCTTCTGCTGCAGGCACAAAGATAGGTGTTCGGGAAACAGGCAAAGTCACTGTTAGGCCTTCTGCTGAAACCCCAGATTGGTTTGTTGGTGGCAGACGGTGAAGGAGATATATCCTGACCAGGCAGTTGAGTGATGCAGACCCTATGAAAGAGTATTTCCACGTCCATGCACTCCTGAAGCACACCTGGAAGTGCTTGCACTGTGCTGTCCACAGATAAAATGCATTTGTATTTGGCAGCACAATTTAATGAGCCCACACGCAGGAAGGATCAGAAAACATATTGATCCCGCGAGCGAGCCCCGCTGTCATACAGCATCTACTTTCTCAGTAGGACTGTGCGTTTGTTGAACAACATAAATGTTGGGATGGTGCCAAACATATTCTATGCACTATGTTGTTATATGTTGGCATGTAGTCCTGCTAACTCACAGTGAAACCATAAGTGCCCCTGAATCTAGGAAGGTAACAAATGGATTGTGCAACCTCAGAACATGCTAACCCTGACTCCCCAAGGTATCGTGGTAACAGATCCACAACTCTTTAGCTCAGTTACCCAAAGAGATACAAGAAGTACACAAGTAGGCGTATCAATATTTGTTGAAGCATTGTGATTCTTTTCTAAAATATATGTGCTGCAATGATCAATATACTTAAACAATGAGAGTTATTAGCATCATGAGAACAGTGAAAAGGATGAACAATTCCACCACTGTGCTAAAGCAGTTTGTATATATGCTGACATATAAGTGTTGTGAAAAGTGTACTGCTACTATGCGCTCTCTAACCTAGTAGCCTAGGGCGGGTGATCTGCCAAACTCCCTTACTGGATTATCTGACTACCCATTACCTGATGGTAAGTGTCTCCAGGGGCCTGCCTTGGTCACACGTTGGACATAGCACCTCACAGAGGGATATAGGAACAGCAGGGCTGAAAATTCTGACAAGCAGTGAACTTGCATGGAGAGCAGAGTACTCCTCTGATTTGAACATGGAAACGCTCATGCTTATATAATAATACAGATCCATGCACCCATACTGAGACCTCAGCCAGGCTGTTGTTGTTTATCCTCTTATGATAACTATGTCCCCTACTGGACGATCAACAAACAACAACATTTCGGCAGTGAACTTTATCCCTTGTAGTAAATGTTCAAGGTGTCATGATAATGTGCCTACAAAGTTAAAATGTAAGCAAATGTGGTTTTTAAGAACCATATCCTACACAGTCACACTTGCAAAATGTGTGTCAAAAGTCAACCTGTAGAAAAGTAGGCAATTTCAGAAAAGTGTGTGTAAATTGGCAATGTTTCTCCCTGGTCCTGATCCAGCCACATGACAACAATGGTGGACCAGGTTATTTTGTTAGCCTCTTCTTCTCTTAACATAACCTCAAACTGCAGCATTTAAAATGCAGCAACAGTGTGAACCTGTGAAGAGCAGACTGTTGTGCACCTGCAGCAGGCAATTAAGTGACTACTGGCACTTTAGACCTGCAGTAGTGTCCAAAGAAGTGCAAAAATAATATAATAGAATAGAAAAAAAGTGTTACAGTGTGAGACTAATTCTTCAAATGCATTGAAAATCCATAAGACGTTGAAAATAATAACTTAGAAAGTGAATAATTGAAAATATCACTGAGAATCAAAAGAGCAGTAGGAGAATATCCATAACTGTTGAACTCTAGAACCCACAAAAAAAGGAACCAGGAGAAAGCAAAAAAAAAAGAGAGAAGTAAAAGGTATTATATCTAGACGAAATGAAAGTACAATGAAAAACATAAACACATGAGCGGCTGAATAAATTAAACATCTGTACTTGAAAAGAGGAAAATACATAATTCAAATATGAAAGTTTCATAAAAAGGCATGCAGCTTTCCACATGGTTCATCCCGTGTTCTAAGATGGCCACCACTGTATTCCAGACCAAATGGCACATACAGAAAAGCTTATGCAAGTAAATGGTCATCACTAAGAAGGGGGTCGCAACTTTCACTTGCTGATATAAAAATTTGAAAACATATATTGCGAGAGCACACAAGTATGAAAGGCTAGCAAAGAGAGTGAAATAACCGAAAAGAGGAAAATATGAAAAAGAAAAGAGCATACTGCTTTTTCACTAGCAAAAGAGATACAATTTACTACTGATTCAAAATCCACGAAACCCGATGACAGCCCTAAAGACAGGGCAAACAAAACTAAAATGCTTGAATAGAATGTAATTAGCGGTAAAACAGAAAATCACAATTGTTCTAAATCCAATAAAGAAAGAGGATAATGAAAAAGAGAATAAAAGTTTTCAGTCATGGCTCCAAAAGGCCTTTTTTATAGTTTGGTTTGAGGTAGGTTAGACTAGGAGGTGTTAAAGACAGTTCTTAATGTTTGTAACAAAAATGTCGTTATTGACATCAGCAACGAATACTCAGCATGTCAAAATTAAAAATAGTTTTTTAGGTAGATTGCATACCATGGCCACACGAGAATGCTGACACAGTTTTAATATCTGTCTTTTTGACTTTTTCATACTGAGGACAGTACATGGTAGTCCAAATCCAGTTCTTTCATGATGCTGTATTAAGAACACTATTGGAGAAGAAGGCAAAAGAGCCACAATGACTCTTAAAGTGTTTTTCATTCTGATTTTCAGGTAAAGATTACTTCAGACACCTGGGGGCAGATTTACTAAAACTCTGTACTGCGTAAAAAAGGCACTAAATGATGTACATCACCGCAAAGTTTTGAAATGGGATTTATTATCCAATGCAAAACTTTATTTGCACTAGAAAGTAGCTGTAAATTGGAGCTATTGCTACTTTGCGTTGATTTGCTTCAAGGGTTCATCCCATGGGTGGTACAGGAGTGTTCCTATGCTACAAATTATGGTTTTGATGTAAAGTTCTATCTAGTGACAATGGTAGAAAGGGCTTTGCACCGAAAAATGATGATGCCTCAAGGAAAATGTTAAGCAGTTGAAATGTTTTTATTTCTCACAACATTTCCCACATTGCACATGTGGTGCACTGTACAGCTCATACACAAAGAGGGGATCCTTTAACAAATGCTCAGAATAGTTGTTTTCCCTTCCAATACAAAACCTATGCTAGACTGCTTGCACACACCTTTAAAGTATTGTGCATAGGTGTGTGTGTGGCTGGACAGACTTGTTGTGCATCAGCACTCAGGAAGAGAATATGAGTGTTGTATTTATGTAGAGGAGGAGAATATGAGTGTCAAATTTTTGTAGAAATTGCATCATCCTGCTTTCTCCCTTTCACGCAAAGCAGTCTAATACCAATCCAAGTGAAGCCCTCCTTAGAGAAATCCAAAGATGTGCCAATATCACTGTTTTCAGTAAAGATGGAAAGCTAGTGGATCCAACTATCATCCAGTAACCACACAAAAGGCTTCTTAGATATCAACACAAGATGAATACATATTAGGAGCAAGCTGTCCAGGAGTAAATATGATAGATATGAAGGGGGGTAATTTGAAAGAATGAAAGAGATGTAAGGCATTTTAAACAGAAAAGAATGCTAACTGAATTGGTAAAAAATAAACCCGTAGTAGAAGGCGCTTTAAAGAAATGGTTAATTAGGAGAGGAGAAGATAGCTTTGGGTGCCTAGAAGGGCATCCAATCAATATTCTGAAGCTGGGGTTATATATAGCATAGAACTGCTGAGGTGAATTGGGCATGAAAAAACATGTTAAGACAGGTGACATAAATTTCACTTAATTTCTATTGAGAGAATTGCTCCAACCAGAGCTACTGTAAGCAGAAGTTGATTTGGGAGGCAAAGGGACCACTAACAAAAGAAAAACTCAACTATATCAGCCTTCCATCTTGAAATTTGAAGAGCCCTAAAGAACTCCATCTTTGAAAGTCTCATTTAAACAGGCAGAAAGCACATACTCCAAGTCGGTAAAAGTAGTTGTAGACAGAAATATATTAAGCTGAAGGAACAAGAAAATTAATTGGTAAAAGGAAAGAAAAATATTCATTGTAAAACTCTCTCCAGGTATTCAGCTATGATTTTGTACTCCTCAATTTAATTACTCTCTCTCCTCTCTTCCCTATTCAGTCTTCCTTAATCTCTTGCTCTGTCCTTCCCTTTCTCTCTCCATCCCTTGCTCCTTCGCTGCATCCTTTTCTCTCTAGCTCTCTTACTTCCTCTCGTTTTTTCTCCTTCGATCTCTTGTACTCCCTCCCTTTTTCTATTCCTGTCTTAATTTCTGTTCATCCTTCCTTTTCTATCTCTCTCCCCTTCTCCTCCTCTGACTCCCTTTCTATTCGTCTCTCATTATCGCTCTTTCTCCCTCCTTTCCTTCCTCTCTTTCTCTTCCTCTCTGCCCCTCTCTCTGTCTCCCCTTCTCTCCCATCTTCTATTCCTTCATCTATTCTTCACTATATCCACTTATCTTCCTCTACCTGATCTCTTTATCACTTTATTTCTCCCTCACTCTATCCCTCTCTCCCTTTTCCTCTTCTCACCACATTCTTCCTCACTTTAGGCCCTAGTACGATGCCCTTGTTTTGCATTTGGGACCACCAGCCTACAAGGCGGCAGTCACACAGGGCTACTTATGGCGCATTGTCCATGTTTTGTTATTGTGGCGGGTGCTGCACTCTGCAGAATCCGCCGCAATACAAAACAGACACCCCACACATAGTCCTGCACTACAGGCACAAAGCTGTGACTGCCACATGGTGCAAGGATACGTAGGGAGGCACCATAGGTGCCCCGCATGTCCCGTGTCTGTGGGCCAGAAGTAAGGGGGGACCACTAGGGACCCACAATGTCCCATTCCACCAGCCTTTTCATGGGGGGTTCATCGCCATGAAAGAGCCAGGGGAAAGGAACTTCATAATTGCCCTCAGCGGTGCCTAGCAGGGAACGCCACCACTGTAGGCATTACTCTGCCTCCAATGGACCGACGGTCGGATCCGTGACGATTGGTCTTTCTGACTGCCACACAGCCGCCCGCCGTCCAAATGTGGCGGGCATTGAAGTTGTTAAAAATTGCGATTCTCCTATTACCATGACTAGAGAGTCTGGATTTCATTACAGACACGGAGGCTAACATTATGCATACAACTTTTAATGCAGAACCAAGCAGCCGCATACATCATAAAGCAAGTTCCATATTAGAACATAGAAAATAAATAAATGGCATGAGCACTAGGCAACCAGCCTCTATTAAATGCGGTGTGTAAGGTAGAAAAGGATCAATAAAATAGCAGGAACAGTCCACTTGAATGAACAATCTGCGGAGCAACAAACTTGGAGGAACAAATCGACAAACTTGAAGTAGAATTCCATGAGCACTTAGTGTATCTTGAAGAAGAAAGATGAATAAATCGATCCGAGGATCACAACAGAGAAGTTATGAAAGATTATCTGAAAAAAAGAGGAAGAAGATATAACATTTACAAACAAAGAGAGTGCATATTAAAAAAATGAAAATAGGTTTAATCATAAATGCAAGGAAAAAACAAATCATGAAAATGTAATATACAGGGTAAATAAAACATATACAGTGTAATTTAAAATATAAACTGTAAGATAAAACCAACTTCTCCATCCACCAAGGGAAAGGGTGGGAGGGATAATGTTAGCCTCTGTGTCTTTAATGAAATCCAGATTCAATAGTCATGGTAATAGGAGAATCGCAATTTCATTACAAGACCGGAGGCTACCATTATGCATGTTGGTAGCCATGTAAAGCAACATCAGACATGTGAGAAATAGGTTTGAAATAATGATGAGTGTTGGACCCGGCCCTTTTGGCAGGTTCACCCCGAGACTTTTTGCTTTCTCATAGCCTGTTTCTGTGACCTGGTGTTGGTGATTTTAGGCCTCTGCGCACTTTTTCACTGTGGTACAGTGTAAAGTGCGTGAGCTCTCTGTGTATGTGTGGTGAGTGACCTGTCCTCCCATAGGAATGAATGGGGAATATGTATGTCCATGGTAGTTCCTGATGTGTGGGGAGTGCAGGGTCGAGTTTGGTATGTGCAAACTCGGGAGATTGAATGCTGCGCAATGGTATATGCGGCATGATTGTGTCTAGTGTAGAAGTGCCACTTCTAGAAGTTGGCATATTTGTGTAATTTTGTCTGGCGTGTGATTGGCTGAGGCTGGCTGGTGAGCCTGGCTCCAAGAGTCTGGGAGGGTCTGCCCCGGTGGTGGATGGAGTGTTTAGCATGCTGATGTTAGGGGAGGAGTGAGCCTGGGCCTGCTTGTGGATTGACCGTCTGGTTTGAGGGTCCTGAATGAGGCTGTGTTTTCCCCACACAATGCTGGCTCCACCCCCTGGGGTGCGTCTGATGTCCCTAGCCTGGCCAGTGAAAGGAATTCCCTATAACCAGTTCTAGCTGGTTCTCACGCTGCCTGCACCCTGCTAGGCAAAGGATTTTATAGTATAAAAAGGAGCCATGTCCCCTTCCAAAATGTTCTGGTTTCTGACTTGAATCCTGCCAGGGGCGTGCTGCTGCTTGGGCCCAGGGGAATCCCTGGGCCCTGCCCAGCCCCTGGATACCTGATGGACTTTCCCTTTCTGGGAGCTGCTGTGCTCCACCTTATGTCCTGGACTATTGAGGTCCTGGACTCCTGAAGAACTTTGCTGGAGGATTTCTCTTATTAGGAGCTGCTGTGCTGCCTCCTTGATGCCTCAGGACTACTGGGACCCTTCTTGATGTAGGAGTCATCTCTGGGGGCTTGTGAGGCTGTCAGTGCCCCAAGCGCGATGGAAGCGCTTTATTTGGTCCCATAGTGCTTGAGTGCGCTTTTTGCTGTAGTGCGAGCGTGTCACCGTCACGCATTTTGCGTGAGGATTGGCAGGTGCCTACCCGGCGACTTTGCCCTCATTTATTCTATTATTTGGCGAGTGCCCACCTCGCTTCGGCATTTGTTTTATGCACCGAGGGTGCCCATCCCTCATTTGGCGCCAGAGGAATTGCTGTCCCCCGCCCGGAGCCGTGGACGGAGAACTGGAAGTGCCACGCTATCATTGGCGGGCCTGGGAGGCTCGCCCTGTGAGGCCGCGAGGTGATTGGGCCGCTGGTGGGGGCTCGTCCCCGTGAGCCGCGCTCTGGTTGGACATCGCGGACGAAGGGGAGCAGTGAAGATGGTGGCCAGTCGACAGGGCTCCTGTGTGCTGAGGGAGCCCTGCAGCAAGAGCAGAGGAAGCCGCGAGTGAGGCAGAGCCCCCCCCTGACCAGCCCGGTTAGTGTTGAAGGGCTGGGGGTAGGCGGGGAGCTCCGGGGGTGGCAGTGCCTCATCGAGGCAGCGTTCGAGGGACTCCTCCCTTCTTCCCGCGATGTGTTTTAGAGCCCCATAGGCTCTCCCGATGGCCTGTGTCCTGCCCTCTGTCTAGGGGGGCATAGTTGGTGCAAGCAGGGCGGCCCCGGTTGGCAGTGGGTCACCCCAACATTGAGTAGAGCCGGTCAAGGCTCAGGGGGCATATCTTTGTGTTCAAACCCCCGAGTGGGGCTCCTATGTTAAAAAGGGGCATTCTTTGTCGATTTAGAGCCACAAGGGCTCTGGGGGCAATTTCTGTTCTTCGAGCCCCGAGAGGCTCCCGCCCATATTTGATTTACAAGCCCAGCGAGGCCCGAGGTGCCATTGTTTTCAGAGCCTGAGGGCTCCATGGGGCATATTTGTTTTAGAGCCTGTGTGGCTCCAACGTTCTGCGCAATGTGGCACAGTTTCAGAGCCTGTGTGGCTCCAACGATGGGCATGTGTTATGTCAGAGCCTGTGTGGCTCCAACGTGGACACAAGTGTTTTCAGAGCCTGTGTGGCTCCAACAGTTTGCGCAGTTCTGTTCTAGGGTCAGTGAGGACCCTGTCTCAGTTTTTGATTCCCAGCTGCCCAGCAATTAGTGGGCAGCTGCACCGTTTAGGTCTTGTGATTGTTCCCAGGTGCCCAACAAGTAGTGGGCACCTGCAACGTTTAGGTTCTGCGCCGGTGGTGCACCCCCGACTGGCGCTGCATTGGCAGCGCGCCCTGACATTCTGGACACAGGGCTCTTTAGTCCCTTTATTAGATGGGGGATGGTATGTAATTTTATTTAGGCGCAATGTGATTATCTATGTGATGGTAATTGCCTAATGTGAGTTTGCGCAATGTGATGTGGTGCTAGGAAATGTAATGCATTTAATATGATTACTCACCTTGATCTTATACCTCTGAATGTTTTTGGGCATCATGTGTTTTTGCGCTATTGAGTTATGTTCTGGCACATCTGAATGTTTTTATTCATCATGTGTCTTCCTGGATTTTACACTTCTGAATGTGTTGATTTATGCATCATGTGTTTTTCCTTCCCTGCACCTCTGAATGTGTTTTTGATGCATCATGTGCCTTGTTATTACACCGCTGAATGTATGTTTTATGCATCATGTGTTTTCCTTCCCTACACCTCTGAATGTTGTGATGCATCATGTGTAATGTGTTCTTGCTTATACTTCTAATTGTATTGTGATACTTAGGAGGTTGTTCTTTTTAGTACAGGTGGTCCTAGTGAGGTCCTGGTTCCCTGCGTGACATTCTCCTAAGGTGTTTAGGGTTGCGTAGGTGGTACTTACCTATTACCAGTAGTTACTGGTTGTGATTTATAATTGTTATTTTGTGCTATACTTATTCTAATTTCTAGAAGTGCTATTTCTACTAAGTGCTGATTCTGACAGTGGCCCACGTGGCCCTGTCCTGTGTAAATATGCCCTTGTGAATATTGCCCGTGCCAGTTGGCACAATATACATGTGTGCTTCTATCTCATGTGTTTTGACAATATAGAAGTTATTTTTATATAACCTTGTGTGAAGTTCCTTTTGTGGTGTGCCTAGGATGTTGTTGCTGTTGTGTGCTGGCACTAATGCTTTACACATTGCCACCGGGATAGGTCTGTCTGCTCGTGCCAAGCTACCAAGGGGGTGAGCAGGGGTTATCTTGGCGTGTGACTCCCTTGCCCTGACTAGAATGGTGGTTTCTGCCTAGCTTTGGCGCCAGCCTTAGCCAACCAGAAATAGCCAGTTCTACCAATGAGCAAAAGTTCTAGAGTTAGACCAATCAGCAGCTTTAAGAATGTCGTCTAACTTACGACCTGACCAAAAGGACTTACTAGCCATTGCACCTCTGATAGAATGAGGTTTGAAAATATCCAAGTTGATACCTGCGAGGTTCATTACGGTTTTGACCCATCTAGCAATAGTTGTGAGGTTTAACAAAAGAAATAAGCAATTGACATACACCAGGAGGGTGTTAAGCATTCATTCTTAAGTCATATTCTTTCATACAATCCACTATACAAAGTTTCTTACAAATATCAAAACGTGGATAAAAAATAGAATCAGACATAGTCTTGGTTCTCCTATGCAGCTCAAACTTGACACCAAAAATATCATGAGACCTATAGGAAATATCAAGAGCTTTGACATCAGAGACCCTTCGACAAGAAAGCAAACAAAGAGGAGTGGCTAATTTGATTGAAAGGTTCTTTCTGTTCAAAAGAGAATTGTCAGGCCAACTGCAGAAAAGATCAAGAATCAATTTGACATCCCATAGAGATTGATATCTAGGTTTAGGAGGCCTCCTAAGTCTAATACTCTTTAGGATTCTACAAATTACCTACCGTTTTACCGTTGATTAGGGCATGACCAGCTGAAATTGCTGACCTGTAACAATTGATAGATCTATAACTAAGACCTCTATCAAATTGTTCCACAAGGAAATTAGCTATATCAACGATAGGAGCTTGTACGGAATCCAGGTTCCTTTCCAGGCACCAACATAACCACATTTTCCAAATGTTGTTATTCCTGTAGTGTGTTCCAGAGGCCCAAGACTCTCCGAGGAGAGTTGAAACTGTTGACGAAAGTCCTGCAAGATCATAGGATCTCCTGACACTCTCCAGGCAAGAAGGTTCAAATTCCCTGTTTGAACAAGAGGGTGAATTTGACCGTCTACGTCTGAAAGTAGGTCCCTGAGGGGAGGAATAAGGAATGGAAGGTCGTAAGCCAGTTCCAGAGTTGTTGGAAACCAGGCTTGGGATGGCCAAAAGGGAGTTACCAGGACAATTGAAGCGTGTTGGCGTCTCACCTTCTGAAGGACTCTCTGGATCATTGCGAAGGGAGGAAAGACATATGCGTTTATCTCTTCCCAAGATTGGAGAAAGGCGTTCACCGCTAGAGCACCCGGGAGGGGCATCCTGCTGTAATAATTCTCTAATTGAAATGTCAGTCGGCTCGCGAATAGATCTATTTCGAAGGGACCCCAAAGATTGTTGAGGGAGTTGAACACAGAGATGTTGAGTTTCCAGTCGGTGTGATCCAAGAGGAATCTTGAGTTCCAATCCGCACAAAGGTTGGATTTCCCTGGAAGGTATTCTGCTCTCAGAGAGATCTTGTGTTCTTGGCAGAACATCCAGAGTTTTTTTGCCAAATTTGAGAGGTCTACTGATTTGGTACCTCCTAGGAGATTTATGTAAGCTACTGCAGACATATTGTCCATTTTGAGAATAACAGATCTGCCCTGAAGGGAGTGCTTGAAGCTCATCAATGCGTACAGACCTGCAGTGAGTTCCAAAAAATGTATGTGGTGTAAAGCTTCTTCCTGAGACCAATCTCCCCCAGTGTTCTGATCTAGGAGACAGGCACCCCAGCCATGACAGCTCGCATCTGATTCAAAGATAAAATCTGGTGCTAAACCAAATATCGCTTGTCCGTTCCAAGCATCCAGGTTCTCTAACCACCAGGTCAGTTCCACTAAGGCTTCTTGATTCAAAGAAACACGGTCTCCGTACCACAGTCCTGATCTCAGAGCCTTTGCTTTTATCCTTTGAATAGCTCGATAATTTAGGGGGCCCGGAAAGATGGCTTGGATGGCAGAAGAAAGAAGACCCAGGAGCCTGGCTAATTCCCTCAGGGAAAGATTCTGTTGTTTCAGAACATGTTTTATCTCTTTCTTGATTTTGGTAATCTTCTTTGGTGGAAGAAGAAGAAGACAATTGGTGGTGTCTACAGTGAAACCCAGGAATTCCATGGACTTTGAGGGAGATAGTATGGATTTTTCTTTGTTTACTATAACACCCAGATTCTCTAAAAGGTCTACTACAGTTTTGAGATCTTGAAGAATTTGAGAATAATCCTGAGACATAATAAGGATGTCATCTAAGTAAATTATCATGCGAATTCCCTTCTCTCTTAGAGATGAAGCGACCGATCTCATTATCTTGGTGAAACACCAAGGGGCTGATGATAGGCCGAAAGGAAGAGCTTGGAATTGAAACAGCCGGTTTTTCCAAATGAACTGAAAGAAGGGTTGATGTTCCTTGGC
This sequence comes from Lissotriton vulgaris, assembly GCF_964263255.1. Lineage (NCBI taxonomy): Eukaryota > Metazoa > Chordata > Amphibia > Caudata > Salamandridae > Lissotriton > Lissotriton vulgaris. The sequence continues at coordinate 508,809,528 of NC_141694.1, forward strand.
CATAGGAATGGTAAAGTAAGTGTCTTTCAGGTCTAATTTGACTAACCAGTCCCCTTCTAACAACAAATCCCTGAGGAGATGAATGCCTTCCATCTTGAAGTTTCTGTAGACAAGGTATTTGTTGAGTTCTCTCAAATTCATAACAGGTCTCCAACCCTTTTCTTTTTTCTCTACAAGGAAGAGTGTACTTATAAAAATTAGTAAATGCATCGGGACCTCTAAGATTGCACCTTTCTGAAGAATTGAGGATATTTCCTCCTCTATAATCTTTTCCTGAGCGTGGGTAAGTGGAATTTCTCTGGGCAGTGAGGTTTGTATAGGAGTCTCTGTAACATCTATAGTAAACCCATTTACGGTATCTAGGACCCAAGGATCTTGAGTAATAAGATTCCAATTTTGGACAAATAATTTTAGCCTGCCTCCCACTTTTGGGGAAGAAAGGGGAACGGAATAAGGAATTGTAGTACTCACGCTGAGAATTGGTGTCATTAGTAGCTCCTCTTGCTCTGAAGCCTCTGGACCGGAAACCTCTTCCTCTTGAAGGGAAGAATTTGTAGTGTAGTTCCTATTTTCCCAATAGGCCCTGCGCATTGGAATAACATAAACAGTAGTATCGACGTAGAAGTGCGGATCTTCCAGGCCTCTACTGACTATGCTAAACTTAATTGGGTTTGTTACCAACTAGCTCAGAGGTCACTGGAAACTTTCTTCTCTGTCTAGGAAGTGATTAGCTTCCCTGGTACAGACAAGAAGGGATTCAGTTTCCAACAACCGTGCAACATGACAACTTTTGCTCCTCAGATAAGAGTCAATCTCTAGGGTCGTGTGAAACAATTGAGAATGATTGCTGTCATCAAAGGCTGGATCAGCAATGTTCACAGAAGGTCGTACCTGGGTGATGTTGCTTTTGTCACTCGCTCCACTGTTACCACCTAGTCGTAGTACAGGAGTCTCAACGAATGCCGTCATCAGGATTGGTAGCCGCTGGGGACAACACAATGCGTGAGCCGTTATCGGACTTAGCAAAGTATCGATATCCATTGGTACTGCTGATGGAAGTACAAGACAGGTGTCCAGCACGCACTCATCTCCGCATAGCATACATCGTAGTACAGGTAAGATACAGTTTTGCCATATCAGTCTGAATGAAAGGAACCAGGTCATGTTTAGATCTCCCAGCCTGGCCAATCCAAGGACTCTAGTTATTCTGTCCCGGTAGCGAACTGCTAGGATTGTTTCTTCAATTCCCATAGGAGTCATGTCTGAGCTGTGGCTTGCCATATCGGAGCAGGAGGGTCAAAAAAAAATCCCTGCTACAAGTCCCAAAAATAGGGGTATGCCGCCAAAGACTGAATGGACAAAATTGGGAACGATTCCCAGAATTGCTTGAAATGGTGTTAGCAGTCCCATAAAAATCGTCTTAAATATGCCTGGGATGCCTGTGGCACTAGACATGTTAAGGAGTTGGCTCAATATTTCTACAAAATGCACGGGGCAATTTGTTGATAAAAGGTCATGAGCCTCCGTAGCTGTCCTTGCAACTAGGAGATCATACGTCTCTTTTGATGACGTGATGGGCACTGTTGTCTGCAAAAGCACAGACTTCATTTTGCTTAAAGTATCAATTTGTATAGAAGAGAAATGCAGACGAGGCCAGATGGGAGTCTCTATGTCTCCAGGGCCGTTCGGGAACAATGCTTGCATACAGCATTTGACCATGGAAGTTACGCTTACGAGATATGCTTTCCCTGGCAAAAGGCCACAACATCTGTGATCCGTTCTTAGAATGTAACTCCCATTCGCGAGTTGCATAAAGAAAGGCTCTATCTGCGTTGCAGGTGTGACAAGCTGGTGGCATGAAAGGTTGTTAGTATTACCTTCACAGGCTCCATGTAAATTAATACCCTGGCACAAAAGTATACCGCTTAGTGAACGTTTACAGTTTTCACCACTAAGAAATACATTTTTGTCGCTGTCACTATAGCATGAATGTGTGTATGGTAAGGTCCATGCTAACTTAACATAACCTTTACCTAATCGTTCATACTGGCCAGTAGGTATGTATTCAAGGCACTTTTTAAATCGGAAAGTTGTTATCGGAATTGTGATAATCCTGTGTATTATCCATTCAATGACAGGACTTTCTGACATTGTCAAGGGTAATCTCTCAAGTTTTTCGATGCTCAGGATTGTATAGTCTGCTCCTTTCTGTGGCAAGCTGATTTGTTTATCAGTAAGGTTAAAAATGGAAAACAATGACTTTGTGTTGATTAAACGCCAAGGCACATAGCCTGAACGAAGATTTTGCAGCGTCCAGCCTAATTGTACAATAGAACGTAATTGTGACTGGCCATGCTGTAACATTAGCAAGTCTCTGTCTATTATATCAAAGGCAGAGGCTACAATATTGTCCAATGAATATATTCTGGAGGACAGAGTCATTAACCCATTGTCCACTACAGAAAGTGTTTTTTCCAAATTAATACGATCAATTTCTCGTATTTTTTCTGCTGTTTCAATTTGTGTGACTTTCCAAGCCTCGTTGTATGCAGCATAGATACTGGTCGCTATGAAATGCTTTTGACGCTGTTTGCGTGGTCCCATAAGAAAATCGCGCAAATCAGCACCCTCTTTAAGTAAAGACAGGTGTTGCTTCATTTCAGCCAGTGTGGATGATCCTAGCCATTCAAGTCAGAGTTTCCCTACACTGTATGTTGTTACTATCCCTGGATGTTGTCTCTGGGAGTATCTAGGGTCTTGTCTGGTCATTTTTAACCCCTTTGTTTTGTTCAGGAATCTATCTTGACAGTTGTTTGTGTCAGTAGGCCAGATTAACCACTTTTTCCAATCAGGATGTGTTCTGTTTAAATGTAGAATTTTAGTTACGTCTATCTCAATATCTGTTGTTGCATTTTCAGGTATTGGCTTTGGAATAGACGGTTTGTTTAGGTCTTTGATCTTAGCTAGGCCAAGACAGGATGTTTGATGAATTGTGTCATTTAAAAACATCATTTGTTCTGGTATCATGCAGGTTCTAAATAATGCTTCTAGGCCTTGTACCTGCCAATCTTTCGTACACCAGATAGTTTTTGTTTCAATGTTATTTTTCCAATAATCAAAACCAAATGTCATCATTTTTTTATAAAATGCTTCTGAATATATCAATTTAGTGTTTGTCAGCATTGTTTTCAATCCTGTTTTATCTAACAGTTTTTAATAAAACGTTTCTGCATCACTGGTGTTAAACCCTGAGAAGTACTTGAATTCCTCAAATAATGTTTTAGAACTGCTTTTAGGTGGTGTAGCACAATGTTCCCATTGATTATACTTAAAAACATTTCTAGGCTGTGCAGATTTATGCAGATAATGATCGCCATAATGTGTAAAACAGAACATCTGTTCATAACTAGACGAACCTTGTAAATAATCATGTTCTGTGAATCTAGCTGACATTACAAAATCAGACATCATGGGATTAATACTATCAAAGTCCCAATCATCAGAGAATGTACTATGTTTTACAAAGTCACTTAAGGAAACCTTCAGTTGATGAGGATACTTCAGGATCTCGACCAGACCAAAGATCTCATAGTCAGTTTTCTCCCATACTACCCCACCGGGTATTTGAATGGCTGTGACATTTACTGTTGACAGTTCTCTTTTCTTCACGTGCCATGGTCTCTGTGGTTTGAGGACTAGGTTGATGTTCTGACTTGCTGTGTCCATTGTACTATATTTTCCCTCAATGAATTTTCCCAAACAAAGTACTATGATGAGCCAAAGCAGGAGGAAAAATACACCTAGACCGAACCAGAACTCTAACCATGGGGAAATAAGGTAGATTTCCTTCTGTTGATGAAAGAGTTCTGTTGCTTTTTCTTTAAAAGTCTTTTCTGTTTCTGGCATCACTTCGGGGTTGCTTTGATCCTCGGAAAAGTTGTCGAAGTTGATGAAATAACCAGAGGCAGTTCTGTCAATTGTTGGGATTGTTCTTTCAATTTGTCTTTCGGTAGCACTTTCTGATGCCACATCATTGTAGACCGGTGTTTCTTGATGAACTGTTTCAATCTGTGTTTCAAGAGGCACAAGTTCCATGACATTATTGCATAGTCCTTCTCTGTGCACTGCAGGCTGATCAAATGTGATTAGTCTTTCAGTTTGAACCTCTTGGATTGTTGCAAGTTTGGGTATTCTGTTGTTTCTCGGGAGTCCACTGGGCCTACTGTTGATTATAGGCCACATGCTTGTGGTTTTACCAGGTCGATTGATACAACTCTGTTCTCCTTTTTACCAGCAAAGGGCGGTAGTACTACTGATCTTGTTCCGGTGACTGCCAAGACAGGTACTGCTTTTCTGTAAGAAGGCCCAAATTCCTTCTTCACTGCTATTTTTTCTCTGACTAGATCCCCAATCTTTGGACTCCAGACAGGCCTTGCTGGGGCTGTTGCTTGTGGTGCCTCGTCAGTGGTATCTGGCTGTTGCTTTAACTTTATGTTGCTTAAGAATTTTCTTGTTTCGTTCAAGTCCTGTAAAACAGCCAAATGATCTTTGATGTCAAAGTCTGTTGTCTTTTCTTGTACCACTGATACTTGACTATCTAGGTCCTGAATTCTCATTCTAGTTCCGAACAATAGTTCGTATGGGCTGAAACCTTTTAGAGAATTTCTTGGCAAATTATTAAGACTGATTGGGACACTTATTAAATGTTTGACGCACCCAGCGCCTGAACCTAATACCTTCGCTGTTATAGATTGCTTTATGTCCCGGTTTTTTCTTTCTACCACACTGTTCCCTTCGGGGTGTGATGGACAAGAATACCACAACCCAACTCCCATGCTGGCCATGGCCTCCTTATAAGCTCGAGAGCTGAAACCAGGACCCTGGTCAGAATGGAACATGGCAATTGCGTATGTGCCGATAGTTGCCGTCCCTTTGCAGGGGACCACAGTGGTCCAGGTAAACACATGCAAATGGTTTATCCAAGATGAGAAGGGGTGTCTGCGCTGGTCGTTTTACTGTTGATACTTTCATCCTTTGGCATATTTTGCATTCTAATACATACTTTTTAGTTTGTATTCTCATGCGCGGCCACCAATATCTTTGTTTTAATAGTGATATTGTTGCGGAAACGCCAGCGTGTGCAGAAGCAAGCCCTTCGTGTGCCGCTTTGATTAGTCCTAACCTGTGTTCCATGTTTGGAATTACTCTATCACCCACTCCAGGGATTCGAGCAAAAGGAACATTATTCGTATCTGTTGAGTATAAGTACTTTTCTGGAAAGCCTTTTGGGAGTGTTTTCTTGTCATCTTTTACTGACGTACTGACAGCTTGTAGAATATCGCTGTCTATTTTTGTTTGTGACCGAGTTATCGCAGCTACGGAAGCCGTTTGCACAGCTGCCTTCGCGGCTTCATCAGCCAATGAATTCCCTGCAAAGCGAACGCCATCACGTTGATGACTCAGAGTGTGTATCACGTGAGTCTTTTGTATTTCTTTCTGTAAAAGAACTACTTGTTCCCAAAGCATTTTATGCTTTATTGTGCCACCTGTGTCATCTTTGTAATCGTTTTCAATCCAGCTCTGCAACTTATTGTTGTAGGAGTTGACGCATCAATGAGAATCTCTCACGATAAGTGTCGGGAATTCACGTTCTGCATTTTCGAGCGCCATCTTTAAACATCTGATTTCAGCTCTCTGAGCCGAACAGTACTTTACTGATTCCGTTTTTGTTATTTTCTGTCTGAATTTACCGCACAGCCAACAACCTTTAATAATCGCACAGGCTGCATCGTAGGATTTGCTCTCTACGTTAAAATGCTGTACAAATCTATCTGTATAGATTATACAGGCGTATTGTGGGAGAGGCAGAAGTTCGATTGGCAGAGGATATTCTTCTTCATATTCTAAATCATTCAGTTCTTCGAATTGCGGGGCAAAATAGTATTTCACATCTTCCGCTCCAAGAGAATCTATACACTCTATCCATTTCGGATCCAGTGACACTGTAGGCAGGTTTACTGGGCTGAATAGCGCCTCGAAGGCGGATTCTGCTGTGAGGATATTAATCCGTTTGCTGTGTGCTAGTTCTCGTCATTTGCTAATGCAATTTGCACTGCTTTCACAGTATTTTCTGTGGGACCGAATGATTTTTCTGCTTGTGTGTACAAGTGAGATTTAATTGAAATTGGTACCTTTTCTCCCTCATTAGAGGTTAGGTACGTGAATCCGCATCTTCCTGGGATGACTCGGATTACAAGATCGCGTGTGTTGTCACGTGTATCTAATTTTGCTTTTGCTAACATGTCTGTTTGCAGTGATCTCAAAATTTCTGTGTGTTTTTGAGTCCAGGTGATTTGTTTAAAATCAGGTTTAATTAGTTCGTAGAGAGGTTTAACCCTCTCTGCGTAATTTAGAATGTAAGTTCTTCCGAAATTCAGAAAATCTAGAATCGATAATAATTCTTCAGCGTTTTTGGAGCTTGGAGTACAGCGCACTTCTCTAAGAAGTTATCCGCTAGGCTTTTCCCTTCACTTGATAATTTGTATCCTAAAAATAATACTGTCAGATGGGCAATTCGAGACTTTTTAAAGTTGAATTTGTAACCCTCTGCTGCGAACCCAAGTATCATGGTGTTCACTCTTTTCAAGTGAGTATCCAAGTCGTCATCTGTGAGATAAATATCATCTACGTAAGATAATGCCTCATCATCATATATTTGTAGTAATTCTGTTACTCTAGCTGAGAATAGTCCTGGGCTGTTCTTGAACCCCTGTGGGAGCCTACAGAAATTTTTCTGAGACCCCATTACGGAGAAAGCGGTCAAGTATATGCTTTCTGGTGCAATGTTTTGACAAAAGAAACCCTTAGATATGTCTAATGTTGTTTTATATTTTTTCATAACTATGTTATTCATTAGGGCTGCACTATGCGAATTTTGTACTGCAAATGTTTTGCAACATGCATTAAGGTGTCTGTAGTCCAAAACTAGACGATATGAATTGTCTGGCTTGGAGACAGGAAACAAAGGATTGTTCATTTGAGAGGTGCATGTTTCAATCACCTCCTGGTATTCAAGTTGATCTATGATCTCCCTGACTTGTTTTTTAGCTTCTTGCTTAATGGGATACTGCCTTTGTGCAGTTGGTTCACTTTTTAATTGGATTTTGTGAGGAGGAGAGTCCTCATCCCACCCTACATGATTTTTATATAATGCTGGTGCCTGGGCTACTGCCCATTTCCTTGCATAAGTATATTTTTTGTGAATCGGAATTTGATTCGAGAAGGCAGGCATAATCATTTCTTCGCCACGAGGGCACTCCCTGACAAACTCTGGGGGCCAATCTTTTTCAGCTAACAGAATATCATAGCCTTTTGAGAGTTTATCCCAAAATAGACCCCTTATTTTCCTAGTCTTATCACCCTCTATACGAAGTGTTATTTCGTATATCTTATGGGGCTCGCTAAGTCTGGTGTCGGCAGTTTCAACCTGAATGTATTCATTCGTGTCCACTGTCTCCAGATGACTCATCAAGATCTTGCAGGCTATAGTGATTTCTGCTGCACTGTCTAGCATTGTCTGTGCCCACTCCCCGTTTTTCAACTGTGTACTCAGTAGTCTCGGCATGTTCGATTACTCTAATACTGGCTACCTTCTTTTTTGGAAATTGAGATTTTTTAGTCTGAGCAGGTTCCTTGTCTTTGGACTTGGTGTGCTCTCCTGGGTCTGACCGTCCTCTTCTTTCTGATTTCTGCGAAAAAGATCGAGAGGGACGTGTATCAATACTTTGATATCTATCAGGCTTTTTCAAATTATCCCTATTTCTAAGGTTATATCTTTTCTCAGAGGGCTCCCTCTGCGGAGACTGGTGTTCTTGAGTCGGAGTTCTTTCCCTCCGTCGAGGAGACCTTCCTCTGAACTGGAAAACTTTTTCCTTGGGAGTGGATTGTTTATTTCCATCCCAGCTCTTTTTAGGAGTGTTTGAATTATTTGTAATAAATAATTTTACTAACTCTCTATAAGCCTTTGTTAATTCTCTTATGTTAACTAAGAGTTCTTCACTTGACATTTTTTCAATGTCTGGATGTGGTGTGTAGCTGGCTAGAACCGGCCACGTTGCTCCTGGTCTACCTAGTGGACCGAGCCTGGTAATATGATCATTATGTTTTAGGGCGCCTTTAAACCAAAGTAAATGTTCTTGGTATTTTAATGGGAATTCAATCTCCTCAAAAGGAGCGCACTCATCCGGGGGTTTCTCTATTTTGTAATAGTGAAACTCTTTTGTTCTAGCGTTTGCCGCTGGAAAGTTTATCCATGAATATAATACCTGTCTGCCGATATTCGTGTGCCTCTATCACGAAAATCACTGTACCACCTTGTGGTGTCAGTCCGTTTTCTATAAGTTTTAAAGTTATAGATTTTCTTAAATTGACCGGGATGATTATTGCACCCTGTTCAGTAGTCCCGTCAGGACCCTGCTGAGTCGCATCTGCTGCGGCATCAGTTCCGTTGTTTTCTACTGACATTTTATAAATGCAGGGTTTGCAGAGTAGGTCTCAAAGGAGACAAATATTAGGTGCACATTATTTTGGAACACTGTATCCTTCAACGTTGAATAAACCAGAGCTTTACATAGGAATCTCTTCCTACTAAGGTCGGGCGGATTATAACCTTTCACCCACTCCAGACGTCTATTGGAGTATTTACGAGAGAAAGGGGTCTGTGTGAAAAATGCACGACTGAGTTACTCTAACGTCTTGCGTTAGTTTATCGTCTTACCAAACATTTGGGCGCCATGTAGTGTAGTTCCTATTTTCCCAATAGGCCCTGCGCATTGGAATAACATAAACAGTAGTATCGACGTAGAAGTGCGGATCTTCCAGGCCTCTACTGACTATGCTAAACTTAATTGGGTTTGTTACCAACTAGCTCAGAGGTCACTGGAAACTTTCTTCTCTGTCTAGGAAGTGATCAGCTTCCCTGGTACAGACAAGAAGGGATTCAGTTTTTCAACAACCGTGCAACATGACAACTTTTGCTCCTCAGATAAGAGTCAATCTCTAGGGTCGTGTGAAACAATAGACAGTTATTTTACTCAGTCAGTTGTAGTGGAGATTACTTTCACAATATGTAGAGAATAGAGAGACGGGCGTTTTCAATAAAGGGTAACATTTATTGAACAGTCTTTCTTCTCGTACAAGAGAAATGTATTGCCACAATTGCAAGACTTGTTATTATAAAAAGTACGTACAGTAAGATGAGTATTGCGAAATAATACTGTAAAAGCATTGATATGGTTTCTTAGCCATACAATGGTTTAAAATGAATAAAACATATATACATTCATATATACATTAGGCTAAAATACTCAACTGGTGCTTCTAACTACGCCTACCCTAGTGTACCTGACCTAAGCCTAATACTTGGGAGGGGAGTATATAAATAGCTTTAAGTTAAGTTGGTTTTGCCAAGGTTTGCTTCAAGAATTCTCTCTAAGGGTTTAGTCAACATCATACCTCTGGAATAGAATGATGGAGGTCTGGTATCTCCTTCAGGGAACTCGATATCCCAATCACTCGCAAGAGTGGCCTGGAAACGCCGGAGCTGGATTTCTCTGCAGGAGAAAAGACAGCGTCTCTCTCAGCGCGTCGAGGAGGAGGAGGAGGGGCAGCGTCCGCGGGCAGCTTGCATCTGCTGGGCTCTTGCAGGGGATGGCTGTTCAGCTCCTAAATTCACCACACCATCGTTCGCTAGTTAGCAGCGATAGCAGTAGCGATAGCAGCTATGGTATCATCAGCATAACAGCAGCAACTTCAGCGAGATAGCTTCAGCTTCAGCGAAAACAGCAGCGTTTGCTTAAGGCAACGTTGGTAATATTTATACCTGAAAGGTGCCTTGTTTGACGTACGTTTTTGGACATAAGACGTCAATAAAGATGTCACTAGGAAGTGATCGTCTATCAGTGCTCATTAGAGTTCTATTACTAATCAAAACATAGCAAGCGGGGCTTTCCCAGGTTGCTGAGTTTTTATCTTGTTGAAGAACTCAGAGTGTTAATCTAGGAATAGATAGTAACTTCTGCTATGTCATTGCACTAATTAGCTGCAAGGGAAGTGGCAGAGGAAGCGATTCTGAAATGTCGCTCTGTTCGTGTGAGGCCAGAGACGAGTTTCTGAATATTGCATTTGATCGGTTATGCCAATATAGGGAATAAATGGATTTATAGCCATATAGGGGCATAAGGTCACAGTATCGATCAGGGTCCTAGATTAGAACGCAACAAATTGAGCTTGATTGGAGGGTTGGAAGCCTGTTCCACCGAAACCCCTGAATCTGGGGTAGGGCCTGCGATTAAAGCGGCTGGAAGATTGTCCCCTTCTTCCGGCCCTGCCAAAAAGGAAAAAGGTTGCTGGAGTTGAAAACATGTTTCATGTTTTGGTGTGCTTTATCCAGAGCAGTAAAAGTGGAAACATATTTGCCCAATGTTTTAATTAGATCTTCACCAAAGAGTAGGCCCTTGGGATTAAGAGAGGGCTCTTTATCAGCGAGGTCACTAAGTTTAGGGCTAATTTTAGTAAGCACAACCCTTCTTCTTTCTGAGTTGAGCCCGGCATTGGCGTTGCCCAATAAAACTAAAGCTCTTTGGCTCCAGCCACGGATAGTATTGGTGTCAAGAGGAGAACCAGTAATGTAGCTATCCTCAGCGGCATCAATGATTTTGGCCAAAGGTCCTAAAACATCAAGGAGACGGTCCTGACAAATTTTAAGGGACCTTTCCATCCCCTTTCTGGGATCTCTTCCGAGTTTAAAAGGTATTTAATAAGCTCGGGGTCAAGGTTCAGAGTATTACAGACCTTGCCTTCAATAGATGGTCTTGAGCATTCAGCTCTTAGGAGATTTCGGGTGTCTCTCTCCAAAGGGTTTCTTAACCACTTTGTAATAAATTTACCAACGTGATCTTGGGGAAACTATTCTGAGCTGCGAGGATGCTTAATGTTAAGAGGAGAGAACATCTCTTCTCCTAGAGGATCCAAAATGTTATCTTTGGAGGAGGAAGCAGTATTATCATCAAAGAGATGCGAGTCAAATTCCTTGTTATCTTCGTCCAGGTCGAGGATGTACTCATATGGGAATTCAGAATTGATATCATCATGATCAATATCATCATGAAAGAAATTGAGATCGTTGTCTTGAGCACTTGGATAGTTTGTGCCGCTGGGGACACCTTTAAACGTTGTGCCGCAAGGGACCCCTTTAAATGTTGTGCTGCTAAGGACAGCCGAAGCATCTGAGGAGTGAGGCTCTCCCATGAAGCTTGGGGTACTATGACCTGTAGTGCTCTTCGAGGTATAATCTATGTTATTTCTTTTCCTGGATTTTTTACCTCTTATTTCATTCACTTTGTCATCATTTATAGGGTTATCTTCAAGTAGTGCAGCATCATCCGCCCCGGAGGAAGGAGGCCTCTTTGACGCCATAACCCTAGACAGTGCTGAAAACATGCATGATCTCATTTCCCTGTGAATCATACTTCTAATTGTCTCATCCTCCATGTTGTGTAGGGGGTATTGCCATCATCTGAGTCCATATCGGACATAATTAGGAAAGTAAGAAGGATTAAATATATAGTATATTAGTTATAATTTTCCTTTCTCTTACCTTTTTTTAAAAAATATTTTTATAAGAATAAAATAGTAAAGATAATAATAAACCTCCCTTTTTTTAATGTAAGTTCAACCTCCCTTTTTTTTAATGTAAGTTTAAGGATACCAAAAAAGAATCGAGGGTAGGATATTAAAAACGGTGTTAATTTGGTCCAAAAAACGATTAATAATTAAGTTTAGAGTTGGCTCGATAAAGAACAACTGATTGCGTTAACAAACTGTCAGAAATCCTTGGTGAAACATGGGGAGGCATTCTATATCAGAGGAAAGACCCTAGCAAACACACGACTGTGCGTGTGTGTTGCTAAGGTTCTTTCCTTAAATGTCGCGTTGAGCCGGCCCTGCTCGGTAAAGCAGAGGAGACAGGCCGAAGGAGACTGAAGAGCGCGAAGGGAGAGCGAGCGCGAAGGGGAGAGAGCGGGCACAAGCAGGTGAGCTGCGCGACTCTAATCCCCGCGCGTGTGTTCAAATAAAAACAAGGATCAAGTCGGACCGAGTCCCAAAATAAAACGGGCGTGGGGGGAAAGTGTGGAAGCCGGCCTCCATAAATTGGAGGTCGGAGCACGATAGGAAAGAGGGGGGGGGGAACTGAAACGAGTGAGTCAGTCAGTGATAAAATAAATCCAAACAGGAATAAAACATTGTAATTAGATCGTTAGATCGAACATAAAAATAAAGTTAGAAAGAGAAGTCAGGCTTCTCAACCTCAACATCATAGTAGGTAGTAATGCAATCAAAGGAGTAAATGTGTATAATAAGCAAGTATAGAGTCAGTAATCAACAAATATTGAAACAAATACATTACAAAGGTCATTTCAAAAGATTACAAATGTCATCAATTAAAAGATACAATGTAACGATCATTAATAGTAAACAGTGAGAAAAACAAAGGATGAACTTATCTGCTCTGAGCCGCATTTAAAAGAGGCTGGTTGCCTAGTGCTCATGCCATTTATTTATTTTCTATGTTCTAATATGGAACTTGCTTTATGATGTATGCGGCTGCTTGGTTCTGCATTAAAAGTTGTATGCATAATGGTAGCCTCCGGTCTTGTAATGAAAAAGCAGGGAGACCGCCACTGACAGCCTATTGGTGGTGGTCTTCCCGCCATTGTAATCAGGCCCTTTATATCTCACTTCCTCATTTAGTCCCTGCCTCCATTCCCTTCCCCCTTTCTGCTTTCTCCTTACCTCTCACCAAGCCCTGATTTCCTTCTCTGCTTTTTTCATCTGCCAATCCCTGTCTCTTTCTTTGGTTCCGTTTCTTTCTCTCCCTCTCTCCAGCTATCACTTTGTTTATCCCTCATCTTTCCGTCCCTGGCTCCTATTCACCCCCTCCCTACTTCCCTACCTCTATCTCTTTATGTATCCTCCCCCTCTTCTTCGACACCTTTCTTTCTTTCTCTCTCTCTCAAGCTTACTCTCCCTGGCTCTATCCTTTGTCATCTCACGTGCTATACTTATCTTGCTCTCATCCTTTATTTCTATCTCTAATGCTCTCCCTTCCCTGTTTCCTTTTCTCTTCCTTCATCTGTACCTTCTTCTCTTATCTTACTCTCTTCCTTTCCTTCTCTCTCTTTTCTCCGCACTCTCTCAGTGTCTCCAACCCTTTTGTTTCTCCATTCCTATTTCCTTCTCTGTATCTCTCTCACTTTCTTTCCCTCTCCTTCCTTCCTTTTTTTTCTCCATCCCTTTTGTTATCTCTCATTTTCGGTCCATGCCCTCCTCTTCCTGTCTCCCTTTCTCAACATTTATTGCTGTGAAACTCATATTCTCTCTCCCTCCTCTTACATTCGCCATATTTTTGAGCATTAGTTATTATGAATATTTATTAAACTACTTGTCACAGGTTTTAAACAATGAAATTATTGCTGATGTTTTATAGTTTTTATGGTCATATTATAAAATGTGTATTGTTTATATTGCCTTATTGGCATAATTTCTAACTTTTAAATAAAATAGTGAAATTCCGGTATAGGAAAAGGAAATGTATACTTATATATTTGCTTTCAATATATCAGATCAATAAATATTGCTGAATAGGATAAATGGTACTCTGTCAACAGAATACTAAAACATATACTAGCGAGTGTGAAACTTAGGGGCATATGTAGGTAGCCGTTTGCGATTTACAAAAGCCGAAATTCTGCAAATGTAGGCGTTTGCGAACCGCAAACGGCGTTTTGATATGTAGGTGACACTTAGTAAAATAAGGAATCGCAAAAATTGAGATTCCTTATTTTGCTTATAGCATTTAAGGAATCGCAATTTTGCAATTCCTTAAATGCTATGTAGGGGTGCTTTAAAAATTGCGATTTTTGCATAAGGAATCGCAAAATACCACCTACTTCAAGTAGATGGTATTTTGCGAATTCCTTCAAAATGCATTTTTTTTTAAAGTTCAAAGTGCCATGTGGCGCACAGACATGCCCTTAGGGCATGTCTGTGCGCCACATGTACTTACAGGCACATTCCAGGGGTGCAACAGGTGTCCTTTGGACACCCTGGCACCTTTGGAATTGCGATTCTCAAATTGCGATTTTCTCATAGAAAAGCGCAATTTGAGAATGTATCCCCATTCATTCCTATGGGCCTCTTAGCCCATAGGAATGAATTGGACACTCATTCCTTAATTGCGATTCGTAATTTGCAAATCGCAATTAAGGAATGTTAGAGGTTCGCAAAAAAAATGCGAAATTTTACCTACATTCCATTTTGCTATTCTCAAATAGCGATTCCTTAAAAATCGCTATTTAGGAATCGCAAAATGGAAATTACCTTCATATACCCCTTAATCTGGTAAATAATTTCATGAAGCCCTCCTTTATGAGAGCAAATTGAAACATAATTTCAATGAGCTAATGACCATAAAGTCCAAGAGGGCTGATATCCACTATATAATAATTCAATCTTGTCCCTAAAATTGCGTAAATAAACTGAAAACACAAAGGGTGCATGTGTTCATCACGTGGGTTCAGAAATTCCCACAAAAACAATAGATGCGACTTTAAAGTACTTTACATATGTTTAAATGTAGAATACATTTAGCGAATATGCACTCCAGTTTCTTCATCTTTAATTTGTCCATGTGTGTATTTCAAACTCACTGGTCTAAGATTTTGATACTAAACCAGGATAGCATTTTTTTCCTTCTTCTTTCTGGTTAAAACCTGAATGTTGATTTGACATGAATGTAATGTAAAGCACTATTCTTGACTGCAGCATTCATTAGGCACTATTCCTATTCATAGCTTTTAAACTTAACCGTACACACCTCATATTTCTGCAGTACTAAAGAAGATCCCATGGTAAACATAGGTCATAGGTCATATACATATGTATGATAATATTTCCACATTCACATGCAGAAGTCTGGCAATAAGTCCCTTCTCCTTTACAGTTCCTGACCTCTGACCCTGGGGCGTCGTGTACCCCAACTTTAGCAGCTACAGCAGGGTTGGGGTTCCTTATGTACCACTTTTGTCTGCAACTAAGAAGATAAAAGTCATAATTAATGCTATAAGGGAGAACGGAAGATGGGGATATAGAAAATGGAAAGAATGATGGGATGATAAAAGATGAAAGTAAGGAAGGTTAAAGGAAAGGTAGCAAGGGTAATTGGAAGGATGGATGAATGAGTAGATGCATGAGTGGGTGAAAGAATGAGTGAATGACTTGGCGACTGGACTGGTGAAAGGATGGCAATCTCAGAGGATCGATAGATGGGTGGGCAGTTGAAAGAATTGCACAGGAAATGGAAAACAGAATGGATGGATGCATGCATAAATGATGGATGTGTGAATGGATGGATTGAATGAGTGTCTGATGGTTTGATTCTGAAAGATTGAATGGTGGTTGAAAGAAAGAATGGATGACAGTATGTAAAGGTGAAATGTTGGATATCATCTGGTGTAAGGAAGGGTAAACCATTAATGGATAGATGTTTGTATGGAAAAGACAAGGGAGCTTTTCTAGCTAGTGTCGGTATCTCTTGCTTAACTAGCCTGGTGCCATCAGAGTTTTGGTTCAGAGTGAAGGGTATTTTAATTTTCTGGCTACGACCTTGCTTTCAGCACTTAGAACCTGTGTGCATTACACAGAGTCAATGCTGTTGAAAGGGGTTTTTGATGAATGCTAATCCCAAGGAATCAGCTTCTGACAGTCATACTGATAGAAGGAGGCAACATGTAGAGGCCAGATGCAGAGCTGTTGAGAAAAAGCACGGATAACGTACAAAATGTAATAATAACCACAAGTCAAAGAGCCCCTAATTACAACCTTTGTGGACAGGAGGGAAACCCTGCAATTATTCAGGCAATTTCTCAAAAAGTATAGAGCCTGTAATAGGCTGATCAAGCCCTCACTCATTTTATGATTGAAACTAGTATCTATGGCATAATTCCTGTAAAGTGCGTTTATGCCTTTCACTCCAAATGTTATCTGGAGCATAGTGCAAGGAGTCTCCTTAAAACCTCTCTTCATCTCTCATTTGCGATTGGGTCAATTATGTGAGTCACCAGGTAGCCCATTTCTAAGAAGATAGCAGTTGTGTAAGCCCACTAAATACTTCCACTCTGACCCCTCTGACCGACTCTGGAGAAAGACCTTGGTCTCAGTAACTTAAGCGTCTTTGAGAAAATTAGTCCAGAGAAAGATGGTTGTAGAGAAAGCTGTATGCAGAGCCCGTCAGTAAGCCACACAGGACCTTTTTAGCAAAGGCAAGTGCAAGCATCCACAGGCCTTTCTCATGCGATGAAGAAACTAATTTTGTTTCAATCCATATGTTAGTTACAAGAAGAGGAGACTATAGGAGGGCAGGTTGGATTCCAGCCCCAACGGCCGTGAAGAAAGGCTCTCACACCTTACCCATGATGCAGACTAGTTAGACACCCTCAACCATCTAAATATGCGGTGGTTGAGTACATTAACAGACACTGCACAAAAGCCTGAACAAGGAAATGCGCAACTGTTGTGCCAAAGGCAGACTATTGAAGATAGTATATTTGTAATCCAGGACTTCACTTTAAACTTCTGAGTTTTTTCCACGTTTGCTGAGGACACAAACAAAACAATGGACAGATCATGGCATATTTGTCAGGATATACTTCGGTTTTAGACAGGCACCAAATAAAAAATCAGAATTTGGCAGAAAATACTGAGGCCTAAAGACAACTGACTGTTTCCGAAATACTGATCTTATGTATATAGTCATTATGTGATTATTAGAAAACACAAATTGTGCTATCTGTTTGGAGCTACACCGGTGCTTACTGATAAACTGGACCCCAAGTTTGGTGAGCTGTCAAAACCTGATGCTGGCTACTTTCGTAAAGGTTAGTGAAACTTGCTTGGGTAAGTTTTTCAAACTCTTTAGAACCCAATCATCTGCAATAAAATCTTTCCCAGAAACATTTTAGGAAAGACTGACTGTAGCAGTGTCCACTCTTCTAGTCACATTCAGTTTCAAGGCAATGAAGAGTATTGAAGTAGTTGCATGACTAAAGACAATCGAGTGTCAGGAAGAATATAAATCGGTTCTTTCCAGCGAGAGACTGTGGTGTTCAAGGTTACAGAGAATACGGAGGTTACATAGATATGCACTGGCTCAGGTGGCCTTGTGCTTTTTCCCGTGAAAGGTAGAAGACAGGAGAGCACAGGTATGGACACTTGAATCATTGATAGGCTAAGGTTTTTTTTAAGATAGTTTTGCCGGATGCGTGTGCAACTCATCTGTACAAGGCCAAAAATATGAGCAGAAAAAAACGCACACGAGACACAGGAAAGGAATTGAGCTATAGGAAGGTTCCCTTTCACCTGAGGAGCTTTGTAACTAACAGTTGCCTCATCAAAAAATGAACTAGGGCTTTAACTCATCATATTTTGAAAGAGTTCGCTACGGGTGGCTTGTTATTAGAATTTCAAGATGGAGGTGATTAATTGCCTTCGAGATTTCATGCAAAAAGAAAACTGACTTGCAATACGGATTGTATATCAGAACGAGGAACTCTGATATTTTCCATTTTCAATGAAAATATTTCAATTTACATGCATCAACGGACTGCCATCACTTTAAGTTTTTACCACTTAACACCTGTGAATGCACAAAATCACAAACAATAAAACCTATATATAATGTAAGTAAATCTGCTTCAGGAGTGGGTTATGGGTACACATAAACAATTTTGTAGATTACAATACTGAAAACTGTCAGAGATTTCTTTCTTTTAAGACCAAGAGTAAATCTATTTTAGTTACAGAATATTCTGAATAGTAACATGATGTGACAAGTGTAGGAGGTTCTGAATGATGATGCTGGTAGGTGTAGCTCGGCGAGATTGCTTTGATTTTGATATCCAGCTCTGGCAGCAAAAACATCTATAGGTGTAGCAGTAGCGGGCCCAGTAAGGCTATTAGGTCCCAGAAACCTTTTACGTCTCCAGAGCTGTTAATCGCTGGATAGTCACCCTTTTCTTTCGAGTTCCAGGAGCCTCGGGTCTATGTGACGAGAGACAGGAAATGACTTCGGATGAGCTGGACTTTTTCTCAGCTCCAAATACCTTGGGGCATATTATCAAGCCGTGTGCGCTAAAATGATCGCCGCTTTATCGGCCGAAAACGGCCGATACAGCGGCGATAATGGGCTTGATAATATGCTCTATCGAATTCCAATCGAAGCACATGTTAGATGTGAAGACATCTAACATGGGCTTCGATTGGAATTCCACAGAGCATATTATCAAGCCCATTATCGCCGCTTTATCGGCCGTTTTCGGCCGATAAAGCGGCGATAATTTTAGCGCACAGGCTTGATAATATGCCCTTGTGTCCTCTCAATGCGTAGCCCAACTTGGAGGCCTGATGGCAGTGAGCCATAGCGAGACACGTGAGTCCTGGGAGCCCAGCTGTGGGCATTTAGAGTACAGGGACCAATAAGCCATGGATTGGAGGTATGGTCCAAGGGAAAGGTGTGGAAACAAAATATTGAGTTGGAAATTTCGAACTGCAGAAATATTGAGTCCTAAATATCGTCAGCAAGAAATATCGACAGCAAGAATATCATGGTCAAGAATATCGATTTGAAGGTAAGAAATATTGTTTCTTAAAATATAGAAGTCAATAATATCGTTTGCAAGAATATAGCTGTTTAAAATATCGATTTTTTAATTAGTGTTATGTATTTTAGTATATATTTTTAATCTATGTGATGATTTTAATGTATAACTATTGTTTTATGTTTTTTTAATAAATGTGTTACATTTTTAGTAGTTATCAATTTTATTTTAATTAAATGTTGCATTTTGTAGTTCTGTAGCCGGTTGTGGGTTCATAGGGGAATAGGGTGGGGAGTAGTTTAATTTTAATAAATTAATGATTTTTTAAAATGATTAATATTTATTTAATTGAGATGTTATAGTGCTACTCGTGGGAAATAATGTATTTTTAATTAATACATAATTTGTTGTTAATTAATATTAATTAATTAATTAATTGAAAATTAAATAAGGAAATTGTGTAATTAATTTAAGGTGTGGGTTGTGGGGCTTATAGGATTAAAGGGTGGGAAGTAATTTATTTTTAATCAATTCATAATTAGTTGTTAATTATTATTAATTACTTAACTGAAAATTAAATATGGACATAGTTTAATTAATTTTAGATGCAGGTTATGGGGTTTATGGGGTAAACGGTGGAAAGTAATTATCTTTTTATTTACTTAATAATTTGCTGTTAATTATTATTAAATATTTAATTGTAAATTAATTATGGACATTGTGTAATAATGTTTAGGTGCAGGTTGTGGGATTTCTAAAGGTAAAGGGTGGGAAGTAATTTATTTTTAATTAATTAATAATTAGTTGTTAGTTAATATTATTTAATTATTTGAGAATTAAATATGGAATTGTGTAATTAATTTTAGGTGTGGATAATGGGGTTTATAGGGGTTAAGGGAGGGAAGTTAATTAATTTGTATGTGTTTTAATTGTTTTTTATTTAATAATATTTATTGAAGTGATAATTAGTTATGTTTCTTATGGTAGTAGATTTTATTTTTAATTTAGATGTGGGCTGTGGATTGTGTGGTGTTATAAGGCAGGATGTAAATAAAATATAGGTATGTAATACTGTTTTTGTGTATGAATAATTTCTAACTTAAAATATTTTTATTTTTTATTTAATATAAAATGTGTAGGTATTTGTGATATGTACTTTATAATGCATTTTATTATTTTCAAATGTATAATATTAAAAATATTTGTATTTAAAATTTTAACATATTTATATATTTTTTTAATTTATATTGTTTTTCAAATATTTTTTGTTGGTATTTTTTATAATTCATTCACTGTAGTGTGAATAGTCATTTTGTATCCTTCTACAATCCAACACTTTCTTTACTGCTGCACTCATTTAAGTGGGAATAGTAATTCTTACCCTTCCGCTATCCAACACTTTCCCTATTGTTTCACTCACTGGAGTCAGAATAGTCCTTTTTACCTGTCCGCTATCCAACACTTTCCCTACTGTTGCACTCATTGGAGTGGGAATAGTAATTTTTACCCCTCCGCTACCACCAAAAGGACCCTTGGTGTCATGCTTCATCATCAGGTTCTTCCCACTCTGCCGCAGTACGGGACGTGCTATGATCGACGGAGATGTGGGAGCACTTTTGTGAAGTAATACTATGTGTTGTTTTGAGAGTAGAAGGGTCAGAAGAAAGCATATCAATGCACAACGTGGCAGGCACAGCGCGATGCCGACCACGGTGTATATTGAAATGCAGTGGGGTATCATAGGTACCCCCATGTGCACCCCCCACAAGAGTCCCTGGGGGCCCGCAATGGGCCCCCACAAGAGATTTCGACATGCCACAGAAAGGCATGTGTCTGCCCCTTCATAATATGGATGGCCGTGTCAAGCAGACACCGCCACCACAATAAACTCTTTTGCGCCCGGTCGGAAAAGCGGCGGACCATCTTTCCATCCGCCGTGGTTCACCCGCCATAGTAATATGGCAGGGGAAAATGGGTGGCAGGCGGGGACGGATCTCAGGCGGATCGCCAGAGATCCTAATGACCCCTATAGTATTACTTCACAAAGGTGTTCCCACATCTCCGTCTGTCGTAGCATGCCCATCCTGCAGCAGGGCCGGATAAACCTGATGATGAAGCATGCCACCAAGGGACCTTTTGGTGGGTGAGGGTTATTTAAAAAAAAATCATTGTTTTCCCTAAAGGAATCTACCATTTTTCTTGGTAATACTTATTGCAATCACTGGAAGGACAGTTTTTTCCTGAGAGGAGGTTTTCTAGGATTGAATGGGGAATTTCCTTTGTTTTTTCATAATTTCCTAAGGGGGCTGAGCCCACAGCATCCCTAACCTCTTTCTCCCTCCCTTGTTCTTTGAGTTATACACCAAGAGGTGTCAAGTTGCCAGTGAGATTGCCAGGCTTCTCATATAAAAATCCATTTGTGCACAGAAGTTGCTCAGGACTCACAGTGCTATTCTTACTTGCTGCCACGAGCACTTAGTGCGCTTCTTCTGATTAACTGATTACATAGGGTTTGCAATCTAGACGAAACATTATAATGAGCGAGAAAAGCAATACATTTGAAGGGATATATTTCAATTAATACATTAAAAATCGCCTATATTTATTAGGAAGTAACAACGTGAAAAAGTAAATGATCTAAAATCGACTTTTATATTATGTATTTTCTATATTTTTTGTATGCAATTTTTTTTTTTTTTTAAACTTCATAGGGTAACATGCTTTTGAAGGTGTTTGATGTTTAAACAACATTTCAGGGTTCATTGCAATTGCCCAGACCGTGGCCACATCTGCCTTGCCAGCATGAATTTTCATCCTTTCGGAGTATTATGTATTAGAAAATAGGTAATTAGAATTGTACTTTTAAACACATCTCTCTACCCCACATAGTAGCCATAAAATACCTCTTTTTATACATCACGCTTTGACTAGCTGTACCCATGCATTGCACATATTTGTATGCAACTGCCCCTAATTTACCTTTATAGGTGCCAGAGAACGGGGTCCTTCTGTTTCACGCATGCCATTGGTTGACTATGATTTACTGATGTTAATACATTTTTCAGTTTATATTAGCTTACACCACACAACCAGAGGGCGAAAAGTAAATTTTCCTAATATGCATTAAGGTCATAGGCAATTTTACTACGCCATGTTTTTATAATAAAGTGATTTTTAGCAAATTACGTTTCTCAGTTTGTTTTTAAATGTAATGCTTTTTAACTTTTCCTTGCAAACGTTCCACCTATATTGAGGTTGTTGAAGCAAATGGTGCTGACTTCTCATATCAATACGAATCGTTCCGCATGTCAGAAGTGGAGCAGACCAGACATACCAAATACATAAAAGAATAAACTGCAATATTCGAAGGTGGATTCCCTCCCATACACATAGGCACAGTTCTGCATATTGCTGCAAAAATGAAATGCAGTGAAAAACAACTTTTTATTTAATGTTCTCATCACTTGAGTATGCATACTTTCCTTATGAAAAAATCATTAATAGGGGTGCTGATGAAAACCATTTTTTCATAGTTCCCTGACATTCTTTCCGTATTAAAATTCAAGGAAAAAGAAGACATGGTTGAATTACCTTGTCTCATCACTTCAAAACCACAGCAGCAACTACTAACTGTGTAAATCAAGATTAATTTGGTTTCTCGGCATGAGGCGCCTGCTTATGCGTGATCCTGACAGAAACTATCCACTTGAGTCTATGACTCATTAAGGGTTTCCACTTTTCTCTCTTTATGTAATTGATGAGCTTTAAATAAACAAGTTACATCAATCAATTCATCTTAGTTACATTTCACCCACTTTTTGTCACAGTTTGTACATGTCCAAACTCACACTAGTGGCAAAGCTTTTTAAGAATACTAAATATAGGTTTTAGGAAAAGAAAATCCATACATTTAAAAAACGTCTTCTTTGCTGGAAGATTTTTCGATGCATGGTAAAAAATTAAAACCGGTCAAAGCGGGTTTTATCAACGTCACAAAACTTCGACAGTGGAAATATACTTTCACACACGCCTGCTCTTAAAGACCATTTTTATTTTGGGCAATGGAGTCCAATCAATATAATCTTGAGCCCAAAATGCAGCAAATCCACCATTACCTATACAACTGCTACTTGCAGCATTAATTTATTTTGACCAAACAATGGGGCATATTACCAAGCAATAGCGATAATTATTGCTATTGCTTGGTTAGAGACAAAAATTTACCGGCGATTTTTATCGCAGATAAACCTTGGTATTATCGCAAATGCGATAAAAATCGGCCGCAATGCATGAATATCGCTGAAAAGTCAGCGATATTCATGCATTACGGAGCTAATGCTCTTAGCCATGTTATCCACCTCCCATTGGATGACATGGCTAAGAACTGCTCAGGGCAGGTGTTAGCTTTTGGAGATATTCGCACTTAGCGCGAATATATCCAAAAGTTGGTAATAGGAGATAGCGATGTTAGCGACTGTTTCCAGTCGCTAAAATCTCGGCACGCCCACTTTGCATGTCATTAGTGATAAATATCACTGACATGCAAAGTGGGGCCCAACATGGTCGCTATCTCCTACTAGCTGTCGCTAACTGGTGTTAGCGACAGCTAGGTAATAGGGAGATAATTTTATCTCCGCTTTCTTGGCTTTTAAAGCCAAAAAAGCGGAGATAAACCCCCTTGATAATATGCCCAATATTTTTTTTAACCTGGTTGCTGCTTTCTTCCCAGGATACCTTAAAGGGGCAATGTTTGATACAAATGACTAGGCCTGAGCGATGAATTCCGCACCGTTCACAAAGAAAATCTGATCGAGCGGCAAGAAAAGAAGTAGCTCCCTCTCGTGCTGCACATGGTGTAGTTTGTGCTGATTTTACAGAGTGTGATAAATACCCAACGCTGAAAATCAACGCGAGTGGCATGACCAAACGCACTCCGCTGGTCACGGCGGAGTTTTTGGGTCACTTCGCCCGGGCCTACTAATGTCTTAGTGTAAAAATTGTAACTCAAAAACAAGATCAATGCACACAGTCCCACCCCTAATCTGAGATTCCAATCAGAAAACAAGCCTTTGCCTTACCAATAGGCCTTGTCTGCATATTACATACTGCTCGCCAATCCTCATTGCCACAAGCACATTTGCCATTTGATGAAGAAGCACTTTCATTTATAAGTCATGCCTATTGAGTTAGCTGCTAATTTGTGGTGCTGTCAGTTGCATGTGACTGTTAGTTTGTGATGAAAGAGAAAGTGCTAGAAGTAGTTTATGAGTGCTAGTCTAAATGAGGGTTGAGAGTGCTTCGGGTAGTGTGTGACTGCTTGTTAGTCTGTGATGGGTTTAGGAATATTTCAACAAGTGAATGCTTTTATGTGAATGGTGTGAGATTGTTGCAAGATGTGTGGGACTGGTGCTCTGAGGGATCTGTGTTGTGAGTAATGTGAAAAACTGCTACTATTTGATCGCGGGGATAGGGCTGTTGGTTGTGTATGACTGCTGCTTTCTGAGAGATACTAATGTCAATGGTGTGTCTTCTTATTGTACTGCATTTTGGTAGCAGTTGTAAGGACTGTACCTATGTATACAGGGGGTAATCCATCTTCGAGTATTGCAGGTTATTCTTAAGCAAGTCTATGAGGTGTGCGATTTCTACTTTGAGGTATGTAACAATGCTTTAGGGAGCGTGTATATGCTAGTCTGTGAGGGACATGAAAGTGTGTCGGAAGTATGTGCCGTCCAGCTTGTGAGGGGTCTGAAATTCCTGTTGGCACTGTGTGGCGTGTGTGATGCAACTAAGCAGTGTAAGCACTGTCTATAGTGCAATAATTTAAATCTGTGAGGAGTATGAGAGCAGTTCTGGCCCATGTGAATGCTCTCTACAAGGGTGTGAAAATGTTGTTGGTAGTGCAGTGGATGAGTCAAGTACTCTGAAGCCTTAGCAGTCTAACACTGAACACATCTAAATTCATCTTTATGATTATCACCAACCGACAACTTTGACCAGGGCCAAAGTTTTAGTATCTTCTACTGGAAACTAAAGCATCGCAAAGTGCTAAAGTAGGAGACCTACGTATATTCACAGGGCTCTTAATTAATAAAATATAATTACGTGTGAGGTGCACAGTGTTGATCAGTTATGTTAAGCATACGAAGGCCAACTCACTATATGAAGATGACAAGGGGTGATCGAGAGCCTAGTAGCTTTATGAGGTAAACAACCGTTACAACGCAACTATTACAACGGACTACATTTACAACGCAACCACTACAACGCAGGATCCTTTACAACGAATGCCTTTACAATGCATGACATTACATCGCAGATGCTATTACAACGCATGCCATTGCAACATAAGTATAGGTAAGTATATCATTTAATCAAAACATTTATTTAATTTAAAAATAATTATTTAATTAATTAAATAATATTAATTTAATAAATATTAAAAATAAAAATAATTCTTTAAAAAAGTACTTTAAAGAAATTAAATTAATTAATTTAAGTAATTTTAATATTTATTAAAAAAGTAAATTAAAAAAAAAAGTAATTTTTACCCCTACACTATCCAGCACTTACCCTACTATTACACTCCCCTGGAGTTAGAATAGTAATTTTTACCCCTACACTATCCAGACTTACCCTACTATTACTCCCCCCTTGAGTTAAAATATTATTTTTAAACACTTACACTATTTAAAATATATATATATATATATATATTCACAAATAAATGTAAAACATAATTAAATTTAATAAATAAAATTAATTACATATTTATTAATTAATTAAAAAATATATATATATATACTTACCTATACTTACGTTGTAATGGCTTGCATTGTAATAGCATCTGCGATGTAATGTCATGCATTGTAAAGGCATTCGTTGTAAAGGATCCTGCTTTGTAAAAATTGCGTTGTAATGGTATGCATTGTTAAAGTATGCGTCGTAATGTCATACATCCGCTTTATGAACTATGGAAGTTAGGCAATCACAAATATGTGTAAATATTGAGGGCCTCATTTATGAGCTTTTGTCAAAGGGCAATGAAGCGGGCCTCTCTGCTGCGTCACACTACAGCAAAAGAAAGGGGCAGGGATGCGCTGTATCTATCAGATACGGTGCATTCCTGTCCTTTTTCCCTTCGCTGACACCCAATGGGCTGCCCTGCGCCAATGCAGGCACCTTTGCACCATAGTGCAAGGGTGCCTGAGTTGCGGGAATGATTATTTTTGATAAGGAAACAAAGCCTTCCTGCACAAAAACAATCAAAATACGCTTTGCAGAATGCACCACACATAGAAAAAGGGAAAAGGAAAATAAAGATATTCCTTCTCCCCTGAAGAGGTGTATTTAGCGCTGACTCAGAGTTACAATTTCTTGTAAATCTGGGGCTGTGTCAAAAAGCAATGGATTTTGCTGTGAACACCCCCAGCAATACCCATTACACACACATTTACTGCAGAAAACTGTGTTAAAGGAAACAATATTTGCCAGGCAGCATTACACCAAGAAAAGTGGCTTAGTGCTGTCTGGTAAATATGGAGCAGGCTCATGCCCCAAAGGAGCGTCACAATAGGTGACACACCAGTGGTGCAAGGGGCTTATAAATCAGCCCCTGAGAATTTACAATGTCGCAGATGATGAAGTTTTCAGTCGGGCTTCAGTTTATATTAAGTTGTAGAATTCATGTACCATATTTTCATTCAGCTCAAAAAGGCAAAAGCATAGAAAATAAATCAGACGATTAATTTTGAGCCCCTTGATAAAGCAAAAGTGTAGAACAAAACAATGGAAAGGAATGTCATTGGTGAGCTAGTGGAACCAGGTGTGATAATGTTTGTAAGCGTCCCCCCCCCCCCTTTGACCTCCTTCTCCATGTATTCCATCATTTAACACAATTAAAAGGTGCCCCTCAGGTTTCCATAACCACTTGCTCTCTCATGCAATTCTTTGTTTTGTAGCAGTACTCATACCAGTGTAAGGTGTCATAGCACCCTATCAGTGGCGTAACTAGATGCACTGCCACCTCCACAGAGACAATCAATCATACATGTGCAAATGAGTGTATAGAAAATAGGCAGCATAATTCAGAGTGCTTGGTCCGGAGAAGCACAAACTCCGAATTTAAAAAGTAACACCATGGTTGGAAGTTGGCTTTACTAATAAGAATTGATTTTTACCCAAGTGAACCCTTTTTTGCACATTAAGATAAAACAAACTGGGGGGAAAATCATAACACTCTAATCTATAGCTTTCAGTTTGCATGCGACTCTTTGATGATAGTTAATAGCTCACTGTTCTATATTAGGATTTAAATTTATAAACTGCAAGTAACAAAAGGGTCTCTCTGACAGAAGAAGTAATGCACTGGCCTATTTAAATTATATGCACCTTGTGATCTACATGGTACAGATGCTTTTCAGCAGGAATTTTACAGTGCTACTTTATGATTAGCAAAACTTTTGCTAGAAAAAACTCGGATCTCTCTGCAGCATGTCCATTAATCACCAGTGTTATCTTGACATTTTTATGGTTTCCTGAAAATTGCTGGAGGTGTAAAACAACAGCAGGTGCTTTTAAACCCATATTGTACCTGAAAACAGCCACCCTAGAGCCAGCCCTGATCTATAGCGATGTCTTGCTTTAGAAGATCTGGGGCATGCTTCTGTGGCTGGTGTTGTGTTCACATTTTCTTCCTTTAAACACAAAACATAACTTACAAGTGTAGACACCCATAAAAACCGATAGATGTCACCTTCATTTCAATTGCATGTTTGGCATTGATCTTGCTATGTAGAATCTACCTTGTAATTTTCACATAATATCAGCTTTTACGACTTACCATTAGTGCAAAATCTGCTCTGGAAAAAGTCAAGATGCATTCGCAATAATACCTGGGGCCACAACACCATATATCTTTATCGACTAAACTGAAGCAAGAAGCATGATTCACGAGATAGAGTTGTTTCTAAGCGCATCACTAGGGAGATGACCAGGCATCTTAAAATCATGTTACTGACTGGAAGAAATGCCCCAGACCAGCTCAGGATCCGATGTGTGTCTGAGATACCTCCTTCTGGAGCAGCCCACGTGTGGGGAAGGAATATGCCTGTTTTTCCCGCAGCCTTTCCCCCGCATGTTGTTACGACGACATGTGGAGGGGGGCGCTGGAAGTTGGAATAGTATAATTTACTATTCCAATTCCAATCTGTGGGGACAGTAGGGAAGGTGTTGGATTTTAAATTCAACACCTTTTCCCCTCTTCGAAAGTCGTTGTTACGACTTGTGGGGTAATGGTATGTGCTGTTACAACGCGGTCGTGGTAACGACTGTGTTATATCAACATGCCGGGTGACGGTTTTGTGGTGAAGGTTGTTCACCGTGGAGAGGAGGAACACGCTGGTAGCAGCACCAGCATAGCAAGAGAGGGTGAACAGCTCGTGCATATTGTGAAAAAGCTAGGTTCTTAAACCACGTCTGAAGCTGAGAAGATCCTGACCCTGGGTAAAGATGGAGGCAGGCTGTTCCAGAGTCGAGAGGCTGCCACCTGAAAGAAGTGTCCGCCCTGAGGGGAACGAGAAAACCTCGGAACAATCGAGAGCTGCTGGGTGGACGACCTCGGATTTCTAGATGGAACATACTGCTGTTTTTGGTACCTCAAGTATGAGGCCCCTGTGTTGTGAAAGACCTTAAAGGTCAATGTCAGGGCTTTAAAATGTGTCCTCCTACGCACTGGAAGCCAGTGTAGAGGTTTCAGATGCGGGGTCATGTGCGTCCTGAAGGCGACCATAAGTGTGGCTCTTGCTGCAGCATTTTGCACCACCTGTAATCGGTCCAGAAGGTAGTCAGGGAGGCCTAAATACAGGGCATTCACATAATCGAGGTGGGAGACAATCAATGCTTGGACCACTGTTTTCCTATGAGGGACTGGGAGAAATGGAAGGAAATTCCGCCGCATTTTCAGTAGGCCAAAGCAAGTGCCAGGCACTGCTTGGAACTGAGACTTCATGGACATGTCTGCGTCCAATTTCACCCCTAATTTTTAACTGTGATAGCTAAATTAGCAGGGGGAGACATATTCTGTGGCCACCAATTTTGCCATTCCTCCCCCGGGTTGTGCCCCCAAAAAATTATTTCTGACTTTTCAGAATTACACAACAATTGGTTCAGATTAAGCCAGGTGAACACCTTAGACAAGCAGATGTTTATCATGGTCCCATTCAAGGGCATATCCTCTTCGCAGGTAAGATATTACTTTAGCGTCGTATTGTTCCACAAGTACCGCCATGGGTGCCATAAACACATTAAACATGGTAGGGCTCAGGATAGATCCCTGTGGAACACCAACATTCAATGGGGAAATAGGGGCAGAAAAAGGGGGGACCAGACAGTTTGCTGGTGGCTTTCCAGGTAAGAAGTGAACCACCGAAGAACCGTGCCACCAATGCCACAGCCCTGAAGTCTGTGCAAAAGAAGAGCATGGGGCACGGTGTCGAAGGCTGCAGAGAGGTCTAACAAAATGAATACGCTTTTGCCTCCACTATCATGGGTAGTCTTGATGGGCTCTGAAACTTCCAGTAGGGACGTTTCCGTACTGTAGTTGTCTCTGAACCCTGACTGACTAGGATGTAGTACGTTATTAGCCTCGACAAAATCAGCAAAGACCCTATTTACATATTTCTCCAAAGCCTTGGAGAAATAAGGCAGCAATGAAATTGGCCTGTAGAATGGGCTATCCCAGGCTCTATTTAAAAAGGACTCTAATGTTATGAGCCCCAAAGTACTCAGATATAGGCCTAGGTAGCTGCACAACTTTTTATCTATATTTGTCCTACCTTGCTCTACAGAATGGCTCTGTTGCTTACCTTTTGCCTAGTAATGTGCCGAATAACGGTTGTGTGGTATTCTTAGAAAAGTAGCCTAATTTATTATGCCTGAGGATTCTTAGTATCACACAACATGATTGCTATCTTCTGTATAATAACTCTGTACAAGAGTCACCGCTATTGTCATCCTTGGACGACAGGCTCACAGTACCATTACACACCTAGATAGACCCCCGGAGGGTACCTTTTTGGTATTTCAGCACCACATATTTGCTGGGCAAACCAGAAAAGGAGCTTCCATACTGACACGAGATGCTGGAATCCCTACACACCAAACTCCAGCAATCAGTGGTCTGACATCCCTTGTGGGGTGTCCAACTTGAGAACAAAAAGGGGTACTTTGTTCTTACCCATCAGGTAATGGGCTTGGCTCTTTCCTAGGGTGATTCTTGGCTTTACACCTACATACATTCTAGCTATTCTAAGGTACACTTAGCTAGGGTTTGCATCTTAGGAGTATGCTTGATTATTGCTATGCATCTACCATTTATTTACTCGGTCGGCGCTTGCAATCGTACATGTCTGTCTCTATTTTATATTAGAATGACGCTGGTTGACAAAAATGCTCATCGAAAATGTCCCCATCATTTATTCTGAATATCCCTCTGAGAAGAGGTGAGCATGAGCGACTGAACCGAAAGTACTGTATTGTTTCCACGATCCCTGAAGAATCAAGGGTTGTCATGTTCGATAGTTGCCAGAAACTATTCGCTCCTTGGTAAGGTTAGGGGGCTTTTAGTGGCACTTTGAGCTAGCTGGTCTAAAGGCTAACATGTCCTTTGGGATTGTCTGGAATCAGTCTGGACAATAGTAACTTAGTTTATGTTGTCTAAACGTGTAGATCCTATGTATTAATGAGAACTACACAACATCAAGCTGTGGGTTGATAGGCTCACAGTGTAGTATAGACATATTCTGCAGACAGAAGACCTCACTAAGGGGCCGATTAGGATTGCGGTGATTCCGCATCCTCCGGGCCGGCGGAAGCCACCGTCGGCCCGGAGGATGCGGAATCACCGCTGCGGCCCTTCAAAACACCCACCGCCAGATTAGGATGGTGGTGGGATCAGCGGCGGATGGCAGGTCCGTCCGCCGCTGATCCGCGGGGCGTTGGCCACAATTTGGTGGCGGTGTCTGCAAGACACCGCCAGCTAAATTACAATGTGTTTCAAAACATGCTTTTCCGGTGTCGGGGTGGGGGGTGCACATGGGGGGTACCTATGGTACCCCCGAGAATTTGCATGTACATGGGGCTGCCGTTTTTTGCATGCAAATGGAAGAAATGCATATTTAACCTTGCGGCGGGTGCTGCTCAAGCAGCACCCGCCGCAATGTTAAATATACAGGATGTGACCACCAGGGTGGCGGTCACATCCTACTTCGCATGGAGGGACCGCCGCTGCCCCTGCGGACTGTCCCTCCACCTCAGGGGTGGCGGACGGACGCAGGTCCGTCCCAATTTTAATGAGGCCTTTAATCTTGGAGAGACACAATAATTTACCCAATCCACAATGGTGGGGATAAAAATAACAACAATAATTAGCGGTTGATTGCACTAATTGACATTGAGGCCAAGTATTTTGCAAGTCTTCTGTTAAAAGACTTTGAGCTTTGGGTCAACAAACTAGGGATCATCCGCCTCAATCAAACAAGATTCTGTACAAACCAAGGCTGCCTATCGAACTTCATGGCCATCTCCATACTCATGGATCACACCATAAAGATGCATTCACATTGTATTTATATTTTCTAGATTTAAAGGCAGCATGTAACCAGATCTCAAGAAAGATTCTCTGGGGAAACTTATGATCCTGGGGTGTTCCGACAGAGAGCGGTACAACTCCTATACTCAGGAATTTGACTATGGACGGAAGTGGGAGATGGTAAATCCCTTTAAAGGAAAATTGCAATGTCGGAAGGCTTAAAACAAGGATGTGTCTTGGCCTCCTTGTTTTTAATTTGTTTATGTCGGATCTTACTGGTATGCTAGATAAAGTTCCACAGATACTTGGGAACAATGTTCTATCTAACCTACTCTATGTGGATGACCTGGTGTTGCTGAGTTGCACTAGAGTGAGCTTGCAGAGGCTGATAAGTGCTGTTTTTGAATACTCAAACTCAAATAATCTGAGGAGTGCTTAAAAAAGACCAAAAGTATTATTTTTGGGAGAAGATTAAATACACAAGACTCATGGCAATAGGGCGGCCAGAACATCCAAAAAGTCTCAAAATATAAACACCTTGAGGTCTGGCTAGACGCAAGAGGATCATTTCAGAAATAAAATGAACAACTAAAACCAAGGCCCACACCCTCCAGGCCTCTTAACCCTTTAAAAAAAGGTGCGGGCCATAGCATGGATGCAAATCTTCAGGTCATGCAAGTGAAGGTACAACCGGTCCTCTCATAAGGAACTGAAATCATTCTTGCAAATGATGCCATGTTGGTCGATGAATTGATCATAAAAATGTATAAAGGTGTTCTCTGCATACCAAAATTAGTCTCACCCTCCAGGTCCACCAGGAATTTGGTCTCCTCCAGGAATTTGTGGCAAGGAAACGTGCAATCATCAAGCTGTGTCATCAGAGCAGCACCCCTTAATACACAGAATGGTGTAATATTGGACAAGCAAAAGACTGCTGGAGGCACATTTTCTCATGCCCGATATCTGGACATATGCCCAAATGATTTATATGTCCAGGAGATGTGGAGTGTGGGTATTAGTCACAATGACTTCATAAAAGTGGTGATTGTAAGAGCCTGGGCTCTGTGTAGGCTTTTTGACAAAGAAGTATTGTCCCAGCGGTCCCATGCTTGGATGGTGTCATTATCATATCATATAATATCTCAGTCAAGCAATCCTCTTTGGGAGCAAATTACTCAAGTCATATGAAAAGCAGACTAGTGGCATTTCAACTTGGGTCCCAGCCAATACTGGACCACATGTTGAAGTGGCAAGTCCGGTCACCTGAGGTGAAATGAAGACTTTGTAATGAGGAATGGTAATCAATCTTACATGTGATATGCTGTTCGCTGCATTACGTGAACCTCCAAGAAATCTGGTTTGCCAGTGATGGAGTGCAAAATGCAATTTTTCATTTTTACGGGTGTATCATAATCAGGAGTAGTCCACACCCACATATGTTCTTTCGATGTATTAATCTGAGATATTAGGACGTGAACTGTACTAATGTGAGAAAGGTAAGATGGTGCACCATACAACAGTTATGTACAGGATATCAGAGCAACCAAACAATTCAAATTGAATTCCAAAGGTATGGCCAAATCTTCTTTTATTCAGACAAGTTCACATGTAAGCGATGTATACAGTAGAAAAACAGCCAACGCATTTCGTCCAAAACATTGGACTTCTTCAGGGCTGTAAATAACACATATGAAAATATGTAAATAAAGTTAAATATATCAATAGAATAAAAATGTGACATATGCACATGCTAACAAATATATACAAGTATTAACACAAGAGACTTGTGTGTACACTTGCAAATGACAGGAACAATAAGACATTAGTTTACATGCGGTTTAAACTGCGCGCTGAGACTGCGCAGTGGGCCCACAGTTGGACGGGTGACTTCTAGGCATCCCCATTGTACTGTTTGAATTTTACTTGGTGAGTATCCTTTATACTCATTTGTGATTACTTGAATCCAATAACAATGTTCCATTCTCTGGGCTATTAGGTGCTACACTTTGTACTTAAATCACCAAGATTTGTTGCCACTGCTTATGTTTTTATCCTCCTCAGATTTGTTTAATAATGGATATCATAGTCCTTAGTGTCATAAGCCCTTCACTTCTTCAAAAATGATCACAGCGTGGGTTAATTGAATTTTTTACTTTGTTTTCCACACACCCTCAAGAGAGATTTTTCTCACTTTCAATCCTTCTCAGTTGCTAGGGTTATCCTATCCTTGCATCTTAGAGAACATTAATATGTGTGTCATTATAAAAGCTTATCCCTGTTGGGTGGACAACGTTTGATGTCCCTTGTCATTTCCTCACAAAAGTATTTCGGCATTATGTGAATCTTTTTATAGACTTTTTCTATGCATATGTATTTAACCAGGAATTTACTTGTCATTTTTGGACATCTTGGGGGTCCCTGGTTTTGTTTTCCATGATGCCTGCCGGCATTACATGAAAGTGCCTTCTTTCCTTATGTATCGAGTATGTTATTCATGTTGCAATTTTGTTTAGTTTTGTATTTTTGACAGCATCGTTATATGTTAAAGTGATAACTAATGTCTTATTGGTCCTGTGAGTTGCAAGTGTACACACACGTCCCTTGTTTTAGTACTTGTATATTTGTTAGCATGTGCATATGTCACATTTTTTATATATTGATATATATAACTTTATTAACATATTTTTATATGTGTTATCTTACAGCCCTGAAGTCCAATGTTTTGGGCGAAACGCATTGGATGTTTTTCTACTGTATTCATTGTTAATTTGTGAACTTGTCTCTTAAAAAGAAGAACTGAACATACCTTTGAAATTCACTTTGAATTATTTGATTACTCTTACATCTTGTACATTACTGTTGTATGGTGCACCTTCTTACCTTTCTGGATTTGTATAGTCCTGTCAGGACCGCACCTTGACAGTGGGTGCTCAAAGTGTGTGCAGAATGCCAGGCACATGCAACTTATTCTCTTCTGTTTGATTTATTTGGAGATATCAGGATAGGTGCGTTTTGTTTCTTGGGTTCCACTATTGTGCTTAGCTTAGATGTAATAATGTGAATCGCAGTGTATTAGGGATATTTTAATGTAAACGTGAAGAAATCAACGTTGAAACTAGATGTAACTAGCTGAAATTATTAACATGCAGAATTCGTGTATACCACTGACAATTATTCATGTATTTGATGTGCTTACCTAACGTGTTAATTTAGAAGTGTGTTGTAAAGGGTGTTTATTTTGTATGCAATTTCGTAAGGCCTAGTTGCCATTTTTCTTATATTAGCTGAATTTTGTTTGCCGGAAATGCATTGTCCCAGGAAGCTTGCCATTAGATTTAATATTTGAATTTCATGTGCATGTTGGATTTTGTTCTTTCTCACATTTGTGTTGCAGGTAAAAGAATCACCATTCCTAGCTAGAATAATGTATTTGTTTAAGGAGAGAAGAGGATACATTGAGGGTTGATCCTGATAGTGGAGAACTGTTTTACTTTCTCATCGGAGAGAACCTGGAAATCAAGGTCATCTCACCAAAATCAGAGGCATCACTGCCCACTGTAAAAGTACCTATGATGTGGTGGCCTGACTGGATAGCATGATTCGCAAAGGATCCTGGGATACTACCTGTTCTATTGATGTATCCTAACTAGGGAAAGTGTCCAAGGGACTTCTGCCTTACCTTAAGAGAGAGAGCATCTTAGCGCAACCTACGGCTGACCCAGGACCACCTCTCCTTCAGGAAACAACTCAAGACCTGGCTGGTCGAGCAGTAGCGACCCCCCCCTCCCAGCGCCTTGAGACCCTTAACTGATCTTTCCCCGGAAATGTTGTTTAGGCATGTCACGGTAGTGCTAGTGTAGGGACATACTAATGCTTTAATCCCATTAACCTTTGATGAAGGAGAACCTGGACTTCTGCTCCGTAATCATTTGTATCCTGATTCTCGAACTAATCATCTTGTGCATGTTGCACTGCCTTAATTTCATCCGCAGTTTTGGCTTTGTATCAGTTCCAATGTATTTTTACACCCTCATCTTGAGGTGCATGTACGTCTAGTTATTCTTGGCTTTGTAATGGATCTACTTATCTTATTTGGTAGTCTGTTATCCTTAAGAGTCATAGTGAATTGGAACTGAAATGTGTGACCTGCTAATGATTTCTCTCCCCCCATTCTTTCATGCTGAGAAAAAGTACCATCGACTTGAGTTCCAGAGCAGATCTAGAACGGCTTCTTTACCAGCAGTTTACCCTCTTGAATGTACTGACCTGTAAACAGGCTGTCATAGCTGCAAATCATAATTCTAAATGATAGACTAGTTAAAATAATGTCGAAATTTTCACACATGCTGAGATCACTTGAAAATGAACGTTTAAAGTAGAGCCATTCCTGTTCCCCAATAATGCTGCCCTAAGACGGTCCTTAAAAAAATCAATGCCAACATTTTGTGATTTTATTTGCTTATATATGGATATTTTTGTCTCATCAATTTTATTCTATGCCTTGTTTTATAATCTCCAGCAGTTTGCCATATTGATGCTTCTGTTCTCTCGCACAGGCACATTAGCATTTTATAGGTAATATTGTGTTTGAGAGTGCTTTTGAGTTGATCAACAACAATTTTTTGTTATGGTATGCCCATATCTTGTGACTTTAATTGATTTATTAGGTGTACTCATAAATTATAGTTGCTTTGTTACATTTGCACATTTAGTTTTTTTGAATAGGCACATAGGCACTTTGCTAGACTAAACTGCTTGAGTTAATTTGAGTTCTAGAGTAAATTGTCTTATATGTTTTCCCATTGCGAATCTGATTTTATCTCACATTTGTTTCCTTGCACTCTGCATTTGCTTATTCATCTGACATCAAAGGTTTTGATTAATCATGAAATAAAAAATAAATTGTGAATTGGTCAAGCATAGCGTGGAGTCATTGGGCGGAACTGAAGTGCACAAAAAAGTGATGGGAGGAATGCTTGAATTAATCTTAGTCACTGGTAATTACTTGAGGCCGCATTGCAGTCTATTGTTATTTGGCACACCGTGACACTCACTGCCTTCAGTTATTTTCAGTCATGTAGTTTGATGCAAACTGAAAGACTTATAAACCTGGGTTTGCACCAAAATGGTGTGCCTACCCCACGAAGGCATAATGATGAGGAATATCTTTTTTTTCTCCTTGTTACTTTCACTTTCCATGTGTGCTGCCATTGAAAGAGGAATTTGTTTCTAAGGAAGAAATGTACTTTAACCAGGGCGCAAGGGTTCCTGA
This sequence comes from Lissotriton vulgaris, assembly GCF_964263255.1. Classification (NCBI taxonomy): domain Eukaryota; kingdom Metazoa; phylum Chordata; class Amphibia; order Caudata; family Salamandridae; genus Lissotriton; species Lissotriton vulgaris. The sequence continues at coordinate 508,846,102 of NC_141694.1, forward strand.
TTTGGTGCTAGGCAGCCTCAAATGCACCAGCTCATGTAGAGAGTTGAAGAGCACCACATCTTAGTAGATATAGGGCTCTTCAGCTCTCTCCATTCTACCAGCGCAGCACAGCAACATTGCCTGCTGCCCTGTGTTGCATGACTTTTTAGTGAATATGGCCCTGTGTATGGGTGTCCAGGAAGGGTGAGCAGGCTGCCTCAGAGGCTGGTAAATAAACCTTCTAAAGTTCCTATGCAAGAGAGTGGTTGTGGTGGATTTGTAGGGGCAAACCCATACCCAACAATTCGGACACCCCAAATATTATCTCATTTGTTTCTTCCACAGTTTACTGGATTGGAGATGTGTCAAACCTCAGTTTCATGAAGCAATGTGTACCTGCGTTAAGGCACCCCCCAGATCATCAACCTAGCAGAGTAAAACAGCTCAAAATGTAATGTGGTCTACTCAATAACTGAGATCTTGACATTGAGAATGTAAAGGGTTGTATTACAAAAATTCAAAAATAAGCAGTGCAGTGTAAATTCCATGAAGGCTTTCATATGAGAGGTTATGCAGATTATTTAAAAACAGAAATTATTTTAAGTCTCAAAAGAACAAAAAAATAAGAAGGAAATTGGGCAAGATTTCTAAAATCTGGCTCACCCCCAGAAGAGAATCTTATACACTATTATAAATCTGTCCCCCCCCCAGAAGAGATTCTAATAAACTATTCTTGCATAGCAAATGTGTACTGCTGCAAAGTCATTGTGGTGTGAGCAAAAGTATCATTTCTTTAGCAAATCAGAATGCAATAATGATACACATCACTACCTTCAAAGTCAATTCAGCACACTATATGCTAATGTTATACGGAGATGTTTGAGCAAATATGAAACATTTAACAACAAGGTCTTCTCTGAGTGAATAAATCCAGTGAAGGAATGAATGACATAGATACTTGTTTCAATCTTACATCCGCGCCATAGAAAGGTTATTGTGAGAAAAACAATGCAGCAAATGAATAAAACTAATATGACCTCAATTTAAATGTGTGCTGTGGAACCTAGGAGGAGAGGATGTATGCAGGGGAGAAAACAAGGAGTGAGTGACAGAGATGACATTCATCTTGTCCAAAATGTAGCAGAAATGAAGCACCTTGAGACCTTCCGGTCATAGGTGCGCTCTACAAGAATATATTATTTAACTAAGACAAGGGAACCCAAGGCGCAATATGCTAAGGACCATGGGTAGGTACTTTATTTCAAAGACAAAGGTCCTTAGACAGAAAAACATTTAAGAAAAATGAATATAGACCAAATGGAACTATTTTTTTTTTGAGGAAATGTCCAGCCGGACAATTTAGTACCTTGATAAGAAATAGTCACAAAACAATAAACCACTGAGTGTGATAGAAGCGAGACACCAGCGATGTCAGACTAACAGACTGAGAGAGCACAAACAAAGGGGGAAGTAGTAGGCAATAACAGGTCATCTGATTATTGTAAATCATATAACAGACAATCTATAACATACACATATGCATGAAAAGTATATATCAACTATGCATTTAGTGCATTTAGGTCGACGACGTTTCGAACCACAAATAGTATCGGTTCATCCTCAGGACAAAAGATAATTGCCTTAAGAGTACACATTTGCAGTAGTCCCACTTATGTAGAGATCAATATGCCATACCATAAAAGAAAGATAAAAGGGAAACATAAAAATTAAACATGTCAGTATATCATTGTTACAACTGCGTATACAGTGCAAGACTCATACCATGCCAAAGTGTCAACGGCAGCGGAGTGTAATGCATGCTGGACACAAGCCGTGTACTTGACGGTAGGAGCGAGGATAGTGGCGCAACGTCCCATTGGTGGAAATTGGTGACTCCGACTGGTTAGGGAGAAGCTAGAACAATAATGCGTGATTGTGCTGAGGATAGATCGTCGCAAAAGTGGCGGACTGTGGTAGTGCGTTCCGGTACTTAAGGGGGTGAAATAGTGAGCAGCGGGGCGCAGGGGTCAAGATCTGTAGTCACAAAGATAAGCAGCTTACCAATGGAATGAGACTAAGAAAGGATTCAGCCAAAGAAACAATATTCAACAGTATTCTGTGGGAGAATGTATAGGGTCAGTGAGGCCGATCTGATGAAAACAAGATGATTGCCGTGATGGTCGGCAAAGAGCCTTACCAAGGAGGGTATCCAAGGGTTGACTGGAATCTGTGAGGGAAGGGAAAGGAATATAGTGAAGTGAAGGGGTATTACAAATTATTGAAGCAAAGGTGCTTCGCTGTTAAAGCTTACCCAAGGGAAGATGCCCTAGTTTTCGGGTTCTGTTGGAACAGAAAATGAGCGAGCGGCGTTAATGGCGGTATTATAGTGAAGTGAGGGGGTATTACAAATTATTGAAGCAAAGGTGCTTCGCTGTTAAAGCTTACCCAAAGGGAAGATGCCCTCGTTTTCGGGTTCTGTTGGAACAGAAAATGAGCGAGCGGCGTTAATGCCGGTATATCTTGGCAAAACGAGAAAAAGAACCAGCCAGGAGGCGGGGTAGTCTTACCTGGCAATGCAGTGAGCAGGTCCGCAATGGGGGTCCTTGCAGGCACGAAAATGCAGCGCGGCGTCTACTCGGACCGATAGACGCGATATGGTGAAACTATGTGGTCCCGTGGGGACTGGGGACCAATAGGCGCATAGCAAAAGCTGTCGGCCATTTTAGATTGGGTACACATTAAAAAAGTGGCAGACATCTTGGGTGTACTACGGTCAGGGAGTCTGTGATATAGAAGAAAACGAGTGAAAAACGGGTGAAAAACGGGCCTCTCATAATAACCACAACAGACATGCAGTGACAAAGATGCAGGAACAATTAACACATCAACGCCAGAAATTAACAGATCTTTGGGAAAAATTAAATTAATGACATAAAGTTAGCGGAAAGAAATTATAAGTAAACCAGTCAGAGCATCCTGGGCAAAAGTAGTTTCAAAGTCTGAAGGAGATTCATATCAAAGTTACATTTACTGATGCCTAAATCAAAGAGGTCTAATCCTCAGTCCAATTAAGGCCAGTGTGCAGACTTTTTGTCTTCAGTATCCAACGCAGTTCCTCTTTGTTCAGCAGCTGCTGTAAGTTGCCTCCGCGGCTAGGGAGTTTTACCAAAGAGATGATAGTCCATTTGAAGTCCATTTCCGTGTGGAAACAGGAGGTCAGCCAATTGACCCTTGTATTTACTCAGACTATCCTGGGATAAAGGTAAGCAGTTCTAGTCTTCCTTCTCAGACAGAAAGCTGGTCCTCAAGCAGTAGGTCAATCACTGACAGCAGGCAGTCCTTCTTCTGTAATGTCCAGGGGGCCCGGAGAGTTCTAAAGAGTAGCTCCAGAGGTCAAATATTTATATCTGGTGCCAGTCTTTGATGTGGGGGGAATTCCCAGTACTACCCCTCCTCTGGTTTCAGAAAGTACTTTCCCTTCTCCTGTGAAGGCTGCAAGAAGTCTAAGGTGTGACAAAAGGCAGTGCAGGCCCAGTGTCAGATTCCTTTGTGTGTGGCAGAGTCCTCTGAAGTGCAAGGGGATCTGGGTTCAGCTCCTCCCATCCTGTCCACAGGTATACCCCCCTTTGTGTCACTGGCTGGAGGGAATACACAAACCCCAATGGTGGAGCCATTCAGAGTCATGTGACTCAGGACACTGGCAGGAGGCACAAATGGTTAGGACAGGAAAATGACAACTTTCGAAAAGTAAAAGTAACTATTGATGCACAGAATGTTGAACAATATCAAACACTCACCCCAATACAGAGATCTGGGAATACATACATTGCTCCCCATGCCAATCCAGTTTAAACCCAGCCATATGCAAATCAGTCTTGGCCCTACTCCCCATGGGAAAATCTCATCCCTAACTGCCAGGCCAGGTTCTCCTTGGACAGGAAAAGAGCATTCTTGGACCAGTTTTGGGGCTTTACACCTCTTCAACAAGGCTAGCTTGACTCCAGTGGCATGGAGAGCATGGGCCCATGTCTGGGCATACCTGTCCCACTTGGGGTGACAAATGCAAAGAGAGCAATTGATGGACAGAATGTTAAACAATGTCAAACATTCACCAAACTACAGACATCTGAGTCTAAATCCATTGTCTTTTTTCTCCCCATGTCATTCCAGTCTAAACTCAGCCATATGCAAATCAGTCTAGAACCTGCTACCCATGGGAACAGTCCAGCCCGAACTGCAAGGCCAGGTTCTCCCTGGACTGTAAACAAACATCCTGGGACCAGTGTTGGGGTTTCACCCCTCATCAACCAGGCTAGCTTGACTCCAGTGGCATGGAGAGCACGGGTCTCACGTCTGGACATACACGTCCCATGTAAAAAGAACAATTGATGGGCAGAATGTTGAACAATTTCAAACATTCATCCCAGTACAGAGATCTGGGCCTAAATCCCTAGTACTTTTTCGCCCAATGCCATTCCAGTTTAAACCCAGCCATATGCAAATCAGTCTTGACCCAGCTCCCCATGGGAATAGTCTAGCCTGAACTGACAGGACAGGTCCTCCCTGGACCGGAAACAAGCATCCTATGACTGTTTTCAGGGTTTCATCCCTGCTCAGCCACTCTAGCTTGACCTCAGTGGCATGGAAGGCACTCCGTCCAATATCTTGTTGTGTTTGCTATGTTCGCCCCAAGTGGCCAAGGCTATGCCCAGAAGTGGGTCCCTTGCTCGCTGTGCCATCGGATTCAGGCTGGCCTGTCTGATGAGGAGTGAAATCCTGAAACCAGTCCCAGGATGCTTGTTTCCGGCCCATTAAAGACGAAGGGCTCCAGTTACAATGCTTTGGCGTAGGGCAGTGGTGCATGTGTTTTTGCTGCACTACCCTACACCAAACCGAAAGGGCAGGAATGCGACGTATGAACGAGATATGGTGCATTCCTGTCCTTTCAGCCAGAGCTGGTGAACAATGTGGTGCCTAGCCCCTGCACCATGGTGCAAGGGTGTCTGTGTTGTTGGCAGGATTGTTTTTGTGCAGGAAGGGATGCCTTCCTGTACAAAAACAATCATTAATGGCATTTTCCTCTTTCTATGCTTGCTGCACAATTCAGCATGCATGGAAAGAGGACAAAACGACGAGGAATCAAAGTATTTCTCCTTGTTGCGCCACTCCTACGCCTCTCCAGGGAGTCGTCGGAATCTGGCGCATTCCCAGGTTAACGATTCCTCGTAAATCTGGAAATTCTTCAGATTCTATGTGTTTGCGTTGGAAAACCCACAGCAACAAACATCGAACACCCCTTTCACGCCATGTTCTGTGTGAAAAGGGCACCTATTTACGAGGCCTCGAAAAAGCCACGTGAGTGGCTTTGCATGGCCTTGTAAACATGGTGCGGCACATTGCACCACTGGAGAGTCAAAAAGTGATGCTTCTGTGGAGCAAACAAACTTTTAGGGCCCCGTTAATGAGGCCCTTAGAGCCTCATCCACAACTTTTTAACACACGGCAGAGCAGGAGGCCTTCCTGATGTGCTGCTGTGCATAAGAAAAAAGGCAGGAATTCACAGCATCTACAAGTTATTTCTGTTCTACTCCCCTGAGCAGGTGCAGAAACAACAGCCATGTGACAACGCAGACACCAGTGCGCCATGGGACAAGGGTGCCTGCATTGCTTGGATTATTGTGTTCGTGCAGGAAGGGACACCTCTGCATAAAAATAATAATTAATGGCATTTTCCTCTTTCTATGCGTGCTGCAAAATGCAGCACGCATAGAAAGAGGAAAAAACAAGGCAATAATAAAATATTTCTCCTCATTACGCCACTCCTCGTAGAAATTTAACACATTATCAAGATTCAATGCTTCAGATTCCATGGGTGTTGCTTGGGTCCACCCACAGCAATACCCATGGAACACCCGTTTCATGCCATGTTGTTCATGAAAGAGGCACATGTTTACAAGGCAATGAAAAGCAACTTAAAGTGGCTTTGCATGGCCTTATAAATATGCTGCGGCACATTGCACCACTGGAGTGTCAAAAAAGTGATGCTTTGGCGGTGTAAAGTGCTGCTAAGGCCTCAGGGCCTAAGGGCCTCATTTAAGGGTGCCGTTAATGGCACTTAGAGGAGAAATACCTTTACGCCTCATTTATCAGGCCCCTTGTGCCGCTGGAATCTCACTTTTCGAGACGTTCCTTGGGGCAGGAGCCTGCTCTATATTTACAAGGCAGCACTAAGCCACTTTTTTTGGCTTAATGCAGCCTCGTAAATATTGTTCCCTTTAACGCATTTTTCTGTGTTAAAGGGGTATGTAATGGGTGTTGCTGGGGGCGTTCCCAGCAACATCCATGGCTTTTTGACACTTCCCTAAATTTACGAGAAACTGTAAATCGGAGGCAGCGCCAAAAACGTATTCCTTGAGGAGAAACATCTCCATTTCTCCTTGTTTTTCCTTTTTCTATCTTGTGATTGTTTTTGTGCAGCAAGGTTTCCCTTTCTGCTAAAAAAATAATCATCTCCGCAACGCAGGCACTCTTGCATCATGGTACGAAGGTGTCTGTGTTGGCACACGGCAGCCCATTTTGCCCCAGCGCAATGGAAAAGGATAGGAACGCGTTGTATCTGATAGATACTGTGCATTGCTGCCCTTTTCTTTTTCTTTAGGGCAGTGCAGCAGGAAGGTCTGCTGCGCAGCCCTACGGCAAAACCTCATAAATAAGGCCCACCTTTCTTTCTCCTAGTTTTTCCTTTTTCAATAAGTGCTGCATTCTGCAGCACACACAGAAAGAGGAAGATACCTCCTGTGACTGTTTTAGTGAAGGTAGGTGCCCCTTCCTGAATAAAAACAATCACCCCTGCAACCCAGACACCCTTGCACCATGGCACAAGGGTGTCTCCGTTGGCTCATGGCAGCCCATTGTCTGCCAGCGCTGGGTAAAAGGACAGGAATGCACTGTATCTCATAGATACGGTGCATTCCTACCCTTTACTTTTGACGCAGGGCAGCAGAGCAAGATTTCTTGCGGCGCTGCTCTGCACCAAAACCTAGTAAATGAGGCCCTAAGGGGCAGATTTATAAGCCCCTTGTGCCAGTTTTGCGTCATTTTTCCCATGTTCAAAATGATGCAAAAGTGGTGCAAGGGGCTTGTAAATCTGCCTCTAAGTTTGTAGGTGTAGAACTGGTTTGATTTTAAATATAAACAATGTAACTCATAATAAATAAGCCTAATCAATTGATGAAATCTCATTCTCAGCACTTCCCTGTTTTATATTTTCAGCATTTATATTTGTTAGGAGGCTAAAAATACACACACAGAAACAAAGTGTTCAATTCCCAGTAAGTGCCTATTAATTCCTGTTGTGTTGTAAAGCGAAATAAATAAAATGGAGAATGAATTCCTCAGCTGTGTGTCATAAACTTTTCTGCAGCCACATTTTGGATTTGACATTGAAAACAGATGTGTGCACCATATTTCAGAAATAACTGCTACTTATTTTAATGTTTTGACTTTTTAGGGGGCCTCTGTTTATCTACTCCGAAATATTTCCGAATTTGACCTTCAAACGTAGATAGTAGCCAGAGATGCAGCAATTATTATGTCCTCCTAATAGATTGCATCATATTTTGACTTACTGCGGGGACTTCATCTGCTATGTGTTAAACCAGAAAATTCTTGCTATTCTCTGACTAATAAGCTTCAACAATGATTCTGGGCTTGTGTAGTACAGACCAAAGAAAAATAAAGCAGAATTTAATTTATGAACCTTTAATTAACGTCAGTTGAGTAGCTTAAGGAGAGCTAAGTGGCTTGGTGACTAGAGCTGCTGACTTGGTTCCCTAGCGATCATGCTTCGAATCCACTCCTCGGCAGTTTGCCTAAGGATGTTTTGTTCTGGACAACTCGCTTAACCATCCCGTGCCTTAAAAAAATGTGTAATGTATTTCAGCGATTTTCGCTTAATTTACACATCTAGAAGTCAATTAATCAGATAATAGCTCAAAATTAACTCTGCAAAGAAGTACCGAAAGATGGGCTGATAGTAAGGGCAAAGAAGTATGGTCGAGTGGATGAATTTCACGCATGGGTGAAAGAGTGGATGAATGGGTAAACGAACGGTTAGATGGATGAATGGATGAATGAGGGGTGAAAGGATGGGTGATAAAAGGATGTCTGGGTAAAAGGATGGATGGGTGGGTGGTTGAAAGGGTGGATGGATGAATGGTTAGAAGGATGGGTGGGTGAAAGGATGGAATGATGGATGAAAGAATGGATGGGTGAAAGGACTGATGAATGAATGGGTGAAATGATGGGTGGATCAGTGGGTCAGAGGGTGAGTGGGTGAAAGGATGGATTGGTGAAGAAATCGATGGATGAATGAAAGGGTAAAAAGAGGGGTGAATAAATGGGTTAGAGGACTGGTGAATGAGTGGGTGGGAGAATAGGTAGATGGGTGATTTAAAGGATCGCAGAGTAAATGGAAAACTGATAAAACGAGAGATGAAAAGTTGTATGGGTTGATAAAAGGATGGCAAAGTAAATGGAACTCTGAGAGGGAGGATGGATGGATGGATGGATGGATGGATGGATGGATGGATGGATGGATGGATGGATGGATGGATGGGTGGGTGGATGGATGGATGGATGGATGGATGGATGGATGGATGGATGGATGGATGGATGGATGGATGGATGGATGGATGGATGGATGGATGGATGGATGGATGGATGGATGGATGGATGGATGGATTGGCCAATGGATGGATCCAATGGTGGATAGAGTGAATGATAGATGAAAGAATAAACGGATGACAGAATGTAAAGGTGAAATGGTGGATATCAGTTTGTGAATAGTAAGATTAAAGCATGAATAGATAGATGCTTGGATGGAAGAGACAAGGGAGCTCTATTAGAGAGGGATGAGCTTTGCTTGCTTGGTGCAATAAGAGCTTTGTCGCTGAGGCAGCCATACGCATTATAAATCTTGTAATAAATAAATAAATAAAAGTGGGGAGTATTTTAATTTTCTGGCTACTCCCTTGTGCTACCCTTACAATTATGAGTGCTGTACCTTACAATAATGAATATGATGAGAGAGCAATGACCCGTCCAAGGCAGCTAGCCTTAATGGAAAGAATAGACTGGATATGAGTTTCCAAACATTTATTAAAACATTTTCTAAGACCAACCCGCTTGGGTAACAAATAATCACTCTTCCTCACACTATGGGCCTGATTAGGTTGGCGGGAGGACACCCTAGCAGTGGTGGGACCGGCCGCTACTGGTGTGGCGGTCCCGCACCTGCAATTAGGATGCCACCGCCACCATGGCGGTGGTATCCTCTATTCCCAGCATTGTGGCGGGCGGTGCTCACAGCTCCGCCCACCACAATGCTGGGAATGCGTTGAGTGCATTGTCATGCACAAGGTGACATGCTCCATGCAGTGCCTGCCACCTTGTCCATGACAATGTTGGGGGATACCATAGGTACCCCCCATGTGCACTCCCACCCCCCCATTGACCTGGGAGCCCACAACATGACCCCACAGCAGGATCCGCATGCCATTACATGGCGGCATCCCACAACAAAAAGGCTGCTACCCCCACCCATGCTAATATGGATGGTGGTGTCAGCAGATACTGCCACCACATCAAGCCGCTTTTCTGCCCGGTCGACTGGGCGACCGGCGGAAAACTGGCGGACGGTCTTTCCGTCCGCCGAGGTCCCATCCGCCATACTAATATGGCTGGGGGAAATGAGTGGCGGGCGAGAGTGAATGTAGGGCGGATCGCCATCGCCATGCGGGCAGTGGCGATCCGCCCTACATTCTAATCACCACCTATGTGTTGAACCTGTTAACCCCACCTTAAATGACTTTACAAGGAATCCCAAATGAACAGGATGCAGGTACAGGGCACAACATAAGACATGCCACGCACCCAGTTTGGGCAAATGTAATGGATATAGATATCCCACTGCAGAAAGGTAAACAACAAGCTTGAACTAATTCCAAGCCCTCAATTGCCAGTTATTTAAGGGGTAAAATACTCTTTCATGCTGCTCATGGGTCAGTAACAATTCAAACGTGCAGAAAACAAAACTATTCCTCTCTCCTAAACTTGGCATTTCAAATTAAAACAAGATAAATGCAGGAGCAGCAAAGTAATGCAGCCTGTAGAAATAGAAGGGTAACCAGGTTACGCCTTCAAAGGTCAATTACTAGCTCTCCTTATCAGAGACTAGTTTTCAAAAACCCTGGCACACTTGTATTGCCTAATCATAAGTGTCCCAACCTCTCCACTCCCACATATACAACCCTGTAACAATAGGAACTGACAGCCACTCTGACCACCATGTGTGAGATCATCCCAGACATGATGAGCATTCACTGGGCTCATCCAAGGCCGAGCCAATGCATAAATTCTTATAGCTGTAGCCGCAACTGACACCATACTCCTGACTCACACTCATGTCTTACCTAGACAAACAATCTGAACTTTGTGCTCTCATGATCTATGCAGAATCCAAAGGTTTTCAGTAATGAGACACTGTGGCTGAAGTGTGAAGGTGACACAAGAATAATGTTGTACGAGGGTACGTATTTAATAAATATATTTATTAAGTATAATACGGCCCGCTGTCAGCTGGAAGGAGGTGTGACCAAGAAGCACAGCTGGTGAAGGAATGCGCTGTCAATAGTGACGTGCATTAAATAGGAAAGGAGGGTTCTTAGTGGCGTAGGGGGATATGGCCAATTGGAGAAAAGTGGAAGAATAAATTATACAGCTCTAAGGTAACTGGCACATCAAGTCGAAAAGTGGCGGCCAGTAAGATTAGGAGGGAGGAGGGCAGATGGGACACACATGCGTACACACACACATACACATATACACTCACAGCGATGCAATCACACACACGCACACAAACACACCCATTCACAACACTCATTACCAAAATTCATACATACGTGCACGAACAGACTAAACTTTCCATTAAAAAAAATATATATATATTCCCTTGTGCTCGCAGCATCGCCTGCTCAGCACTGTGGGGATCAGAAGTTAAGTGGTTTTCTTTTTTTCTTTTATTTTCTTTCGTCATCGTCTGTCGACTACCCACCCTATCCCCACTGCGGTTACCTGCACCGGCTCTCACTTAGTGGCACATGAGGACTTGTGTGTTGTAATCCATGTGTGTGCACATGGGTTATGATGCATGTGGGCCATTTTTTTAGGGCTCGGACCTACGTCACACTGCATAGCAGTGTGGGCGGAGCCCAAGAGTCCTTTTATTAGCGCCTCCGAAAACCTACCTAACAAATTCCTGGCTGCTCGTGATTTTTCGTCGTTTTTTTGCCAGCTGCATTTCGATAGGCCTTCTCGTGCGTGTGTTTTCAGAAGAGAGCACGCAATAGGCCATAGGCGGTAGAGCAGCTCCGCCTATTGCATATTGCGTGCGGTCACGCGCACCAGAAGGCCATATTTCTTTAATTATCGCGGCTGTCAGGGCCCACGGTAATTGAAGACAGATGCTGGGCGCGCGTGCACCAGTCTCGAGTTTCGTTTTTTTTGCTCTGCTGTGTGTGTGCGCATGCCGCCTCCCGGCCAAAGCTTGACTTCCTTGAACGTGCAGTTTAAAGTTTCAAGGAACAGTGTTTGTTTGCGGCTGTTTCTTTTATTCGGCTGTTTATTACACATTAGCCTCCGTTGCATCGGTTTTTTGTGAAAATACGGAGAGTGGCAGCCAGTTCATGGTTTAAGAGGGGGGAGACAGGCCTTTTGTTGTGCGCATGGGAAAATGGTCTCACGTGGGATCCGCGCCTGTAGGGCTGCGTGTGTTGTCTTTGGGCTGTGGGTAAGAGCCAGCAGGGATGGGTGTGTATGTTGCTACCCCGGCCAGCCGCGCCCACCTCCAAGTTCAGCAGCTCCCCTTAGTGGGGGGTTGCGGCTGAAGCCTCCTGACACTTTGACCCCCGGAGCTGACGCTCTAGGCGGTAACCCAGGGACAGCGCCTGCCCTTCGCTTTGGCAGCATTCCCTGCGCTTTCAAGCACCTGCAGCCCACTTGCTGCTGTTCCGCACAGTGTGCTGCGGGCATACGGGATCTCCGAAGTTGTTGGAGTAAATAAGTCCGCGAGGGCAGCTGACTCCCCCCTCGCCAATGGGAGAAGCCGTGATGTAACTGTTCAGTGGCTGCTGGATGTGAATCGCCCTGCTGTGGGGTCTGGCTCTTGTACAGCATGGAGGGTCTGCCGCGGGAGTACTGAGGGGAGCCGCGGGACCCGCTGCCATGGACGAGTCCAGCATCCTGAGGAGACGGGTGCTGCAGGTAAGGGCGACCGTTCACTGCATGTTACCGGCTTAGCGTGCAGCCACTAGGCGCTTGAGAAAGTGCTTCTTCAAAGTGCTGCAGTACTGTGTTCTTTTCAGCATCACACTGCTCATTTGAAGTTATTAAAATGGTTTAAGGGGGTGTTCACAGGACCGTGCGTTAAACACAGACTGCACAGAGTTTCACTGCATGCTCCTTGGATAGAAACAAAGCTGGTCTCCTGCGTCTGTTGCCTCCAGAGCGCTGCAGCTCTTCGGGTCAGTTTGGAGTATGTCCTCCCAGGCATCGGTGCCTACTATGTTTCTACAGTGTGCACTGGTGATGCGCTTCACTGCACCCCGCTCACCACTCACCCGACAGGTACTACATGTTGCCTGCGTGAGAGATGGTTGAACAAGCATCTAAAAATCTGTCCGCGAGGAATCCACACAACACATCAGCAGGTTTCCCGCCCCAGCCCGTGGTACTTTTCCATAGCACTATATTACACGCTGTATATTGCTGCTTTCCCCAAAGTTTCAGTATGCTATTGGACAACAGGACAGCAACCCTTTAATACACTTCATTTTAAATCGCTATCTTTTACCGAATCCTTCATTTACGCTTCTAAGTGGTGTTTAATATATTCAGCAGCTCGCGGCCGGCTCGTTCACTAACCCCGGTTTACACATGATTCACTGCTTCAAGACCAGCTTTGGGAAGCTAAAATGGATTTCCTCCACCTAAACCCGACCTAATCCTTGGAGTAACGTAAATAGGATTTCTGTTGCCGCCATAAATTTCACCCAAGTCTTGTGCGCTACTGTAGGGATTTGTTAACGCATAATGTAGAATTTTATTCATAAATTCAGTTTTTCGGGTGCCATCTGTGTAAGCCGCCACGTTGTATACAACTTGTTGGCTGTCATATAACACTTCCATCTGTTTCACGGCGCAGTGAGTGCAGAGTGAGTGCGAGAGTGACTGAGTGCAGAGTGAGTGCGAGAGTGACTGTGAGTGCAGAGTGAGTGTGAGAGTGACTGAGTGCAGAGTGAGTGCCAGAGTGACAGTGAGTGCAGAGTGACAGTGAGTGCAGAGTGAGTGCAATGTGACAGTGAGTGCAGAGTGAGTGCGAGAGTGACTGTGAGTGCAGAGTGAGAACAGAGTGAGTGCCAGAGTGACTGTGAGTGCAGAGTGAGTGCAGAGTGACTGTGAGTGCAGAGTGAGAGCAGAGTGAGTGGCAGAGTGACTGTGAATGCAGTGAGTGCAGAGTGACTGTGACTGTGAGTGCAGAGTGAATGCAGAGTGACTGTGAGTGCAGAGTGAGTGCAGAGTGACTGTGAGTGCAGAGTGAGAGCAAGAGTGACTGTGAGTGCAGAGTGAGAGCAGAGTGAGTGCCAGAGTGACTGTGAGTGCAGTGTGAGAGCAGAGTGACTGTGACTGTGAGTGCAGAGTGAGTGCAGAGTGACTGTGTGTGCAGAGTGAGTGCGAGAGTGACAGTGAGTGCAGAGTGAGTGCGAGAGTGACAGTGAGTGCAGAGTGAGTGTGAGAGTGACAGTGAGTGCAGAGTGAGTTCGAGAGTGAGTGTGAGAGTGACTGAGTGCAGAGTGAGTTCCAGAGTAACAGTGAGTGCAGAGTGAGTGCCAGAGTGACAGTGAATGCAGAGTGACAGTGAGTGCAGAGTAAGTGCAGAGTGACAGTGAGTGCAGAGTGAGTGCAGAGTGAGTCAATCAATCAATCAATCAATCAAAGCATTTATATAGCGCACTACTCACCCAGAGGGTCTCAAGGTGCTAGGGGAGGGGAGTCCGCTACTGCTCGAACAGCCAGGTCTTGAGCTGCTTCCTGAAGGCGAGGTGGTCCTGGGTCAGGCGGAGGTGGGTCGGGAGGTAGTTCCATATCTTGGCGGCGAGGTAGGAGAAGGACCGACCCCCTGTGGTGGCTCTTCGGATTCGGGGGACGGCGGCGAGGGCGTGGGCGGTCGATCGAAGCTGGCGTTTGGGAGCGTAGAAGTTGAGGCGGCTGTTGAGGTATCCTGGTCCTTGGTTGTGTAGGGCTTTGTGAGCGTGGATGAGGAGGCGGAAGGTGATTCTCTTGTTGACCGGGAGCCAGTGCAGGTCTCTCAGGTGTTCGGAGATGTGGCTGCGACGGGGGATGTCCAGGATGAGTCGTGCTGAGGCGTTCTGGATCCGCTGAAGTCTCTTCTGGAGTTTGGCGGTGGTTCCTGCGTAGAGGGAGTTGCCGTAGTCCAGACGGCGTGTGACGAGGGCCTGGGTGACCGTCTTCCTGGTCTCGGTGGGGGTCCACCGGAAGATCTTGCATAGCATGCGCAGGATGTTGAAGCTCGATGAGGAGACGGCGTTGACTTGTCTGGTCATGGAGAGGGAGGAGTCCAGGATGAAGCCTAGGTTGCGTGCGTGGTCTGTTGGTTTGGGTGCGCTGCCTAGGGCGGGGGGCCACCAGGAGTCATCCCAGGCGGAGGGTGAGGATCCCAGGATGAGGACTTCCGTCTTGTCCGAGTTAAGTTTCAGGCGACTGTTCTTCATCTATTCGGCTACCTCTTTCATCCCTTCGTGGAGGTTGGCTCTGGCGGTGGCGGGGTCGTTGGTGAGGAAGAGGATCAGCTGAGTGTGAGAGTGACAGTGAGTGCAGAGTGAGTGCGAGAGTGACTGTGAGTGCAGTGAGTGCAGAGTGTGAGTGAGTGTAGAATGAGTGCAGAATAAGTGCAGAGTGAGAGTGAGTGCAGAATAACTGTAGAGTGAGTGCAGACTGAGTGCAGAATGACTGCAGAGTAAGAGTGAGTGTGCAGGATAAGACCACACACATAAAACCACATACATAAGACCACACACATAAGACCACACACATAAGACCACACACACACCACTCTCACCACCACACACACCACCACACACACCACCACATACTCACCGCCACACACTCACCACCACACACAACCACACACACACAACAACAGCCGTCACTGCACACTTTCACCGGGCACAAACACAACCAGCCATCGGTGCACGCTTTCACCGGGCACAAACACCATCAGCTGTCAGTGCAGGCTTCCACCAGGCACACAACACCAGACATCAGTGCACGCTTTCACCAGGCACACACACCTCCAGCCGTCTGTGCGCGCTTTGACCAGGCACACACACCACCAGCCATCAGTGCACGCTTCCACCAAGCACACACACCTCCAGGCGGCAGTGCACGCTCCCACCAAGCACACACACCACCAGCCGTCAGTGCACAATGTCTACAGGCACATACACCACCAGCCATCAGTGCACACATCAATTTTTAACGCATCCGCGATTAACTATTGTAGCAATCGCAGTATGTTGTACTTTACTTTTAAATATATTAATCTAAAGCGCAGCATGCCACCATTGCTATAAATCCAATGCAACCCACATAATTCCACTGCACACCACATGCATACACTCCATAACACATGGCTAAAGGACATTGCCATTTACAATACCATTATCTCTAACTCAAATAAATCCGAGACCTATTGCATTTCTAATGCTTCTTTACCTAACATTCAAACATGGCAGATGTAGAACGGTAAATTAAAACATGAAAAAAAGAGAAAAAATTGTGAAAAAGAATAACTAAGTAAGTAGAGTGTCAGCACTCAGGTCCTCAAAATATATATAATAAATAAACAAATGTAGCAAGATTGTGAACGGAGGGGGACAACGATGGGAGCATCGGAAAGTAGGAGGTAGGAAAAAGTGTGTGTGAACAACGAGACATATACACTCTATGAAGTGCTGAATAGGATAAAATAAACGGCCTGAAGTACGTTGTGGAAGGATATTGCTCCTCCAATCAAAACGCTTTGAGGTTGCAATGCTACTGGGTGAGACAAACGTAAGAAAAGGGAGGAACGCCACTGAATCAAGAGTAGACGAACTAACCTAGAAACCTAGGCCTTTCAATCATGAACAGATGGCTGGCCCAAAGTCCATTCTACGTATACTTAATTTTGCAGAAAAAAATATTCCAGCCAACACCTAAAACTACTTATTGCGAGACCAAAAAGGGATGATTCAGGTGCTAGATTAAATCAGAGTTTAAAGGATAAGTGCAGCATCAAAACTAAAAAGAAATCGAAATGAATCTGATTCTGGCAATATTGTAAACAAAAAATGCAAATTAAAATCGAATAGAAAAGAATAGAATAGAATGAAGAAGTGGGGTGCGGTAAACTTTGAAAGAAAGTAACACAGCATTTGGTATTTGCATTCAGTTCCTTTCAGGGCACCCGCACACTAAAGACAATATTTGGTGTTGCCTCTGGGAAAATGTAAAACGATTTGGGAGAATGATTCATTAAACTTGCCGCAGGTAAGCCGAGGAGGCTGTGGTATGAGAGATGGTAATGCAAAATAAGGAAGGTAATAGGTGGTCTACCCCATTGCCAAGGTTTGCAAAATCTAAGGTGAACAAATACTGAAGTGAGGAGATTGGGAGTGGTGGTCACTCGTATAACGTTATGAAAATAGTGATTACAAAAGTAAACAAAAATGATGAATCGCAACCAGTATTCATTCATTTATAAGTATATACCAGTGAAATAATTTCATTTTCGAGATTGCAGTATAGATCCTTTATGTGACCTTAACATTTATTTCTGTAATGATCGACGTGTTTGACATATACACATGAATTAGATGCACGTTAATTCTTATGTTTGATGAGTTTACCACATATTGATGTCATCTTAATTGGTAACAGATATAGGATAGTTTTTTATAGCTTTTGATCAGCTGCAGCGACAACATGTTTTACGTAAATACCATTTATGTGCCTCTCTGCGTGCAGCTTTCAATTTATGAGCGAACTCACGTCATGCTCGCTAGTTTAATGTAGTCTGTTAGTTAAAGTAAATAAACGCATGGCTGGTTAATTAAACATGGCAGGCGTCCCCGAGGTTCCTTTTAAGATAACATAAGACAAACACATAAAATGTCGAAAGCAGTCGTCTTTGACTGCTCCTATCACACGAGCTGACCCCGTGATAGAATCATCTCCATATGGTGTAAAAAAAATCCGCCATATAAAAGGTGCACTGGGATATACATTGAACTGATTAAGTACAGGCGGGATATGACGCATTTGCCTGAGGGGGAGATTCCAGAGATCAAAGCTGTTGTGATAAATTGGAGCCTCTGGCTCTTGTTGTAGGGTTCTCTTGTGAAAGTCATGGTTGCACTGCTCTGTTTGCTGAGCTTAACACCCTTTAACATACACACCAATGCAGAGTGAGGCTTAGAAGGTCTATCTTCTGGCAGCAAGCTCATTTGTCCGATAACGTCAGAATTAAAATGGGCAAAAGGTATGTGGCAACTGTAGAAAGATTAACTCTAACCTCTTCCATTGACTTGACACACACCAAATCCCACAAGGTCACATCTGTAGGAAAGTAATGTGTAGAAAAGCCCTTGTATCTTTAGGCCCATATTTTAAAATTGAAAAGTGGGACCTAAAATGCTAGCTACATTTTATGTAAAGAATACACGAGTGTGTAATTATTACCCACGCCACGTTCATCACACAGACACTACAATTCACCCAACCATTATACTTCACCGCTCCACTCTACTTTATGCACTTATGATAATAGTTTTCATCATCATCAGTGAAATACATTTAATTCAGGGTTGTAGGAAAGTAGTATCTGCTTCTATGGTTACCCCGACTTTTTGCTTGATGTGATGGTGTTTTTGACAAGTCTCAATGGGCTCATGCAAATCAGGACCCCAGTCGATCTGTTTTCTTACTAAATTATTGTGTTGAGTGCTTAGCTACATTCCAGATGGGATACTGGGGTACCCTTATCAGCCCCTAGTATATGGTACTAACGTACACAGGGCATAGGTATCCCAGAGGTCTCCCATGTGCTGAAGCATGCATGTTGCCACCCATAAAAGACCATGCAAAATGAAACTACAGGCCTGCCAATGCAGCCTGTGCAAGTTGGTGCTTGCATTCCCTTATCTAAGGGTCACTGCACTTAAAACCTATACGTCACCCCTATAGTATGCCTTTGCAATCCAGAAGGCAGGGTGCTTGGTTCTAAATGAGAGGGTGCCCAGGAGCAGGACATCCCTGTAGCCTATGGAGTCCATTCTCCCGGGCTGTCAGTGAAGCAGCCATATACTATATAGAAGGGCACCACATAATTACGCGAAGACCATCTCGAAAATGGCTGCAACAAATCCTATCATGTTTGCTATTAAACATGTTGGAATCATACCCCCACACTGTAAATGGTGTGGGAGGTATGATTCCAAGCCCTGGAAGAGCCCTCCATTAGGCTCTCAGTGTTCCCAGTGCCAACCTTCTAGACCCGGACAACACAAAATGGTTGCTGCCGACCAGAGACACATTTCTGCCCTCATGCTGCTGAGCCAAGCTCAAGCAAAGGAAGGTGGGACAATAGGCATTCTGTCACACGGAGGTGTGACCACCTCCCAGACAGGATTTAGTGTATTGGGACTGGGCGGGTGCGCTGGTCAGTGGCAGAAAGTCTGCATGTGGGGTACACTTGGTGTCCCTGTGCATAGTCAAGTATGAACCAATTCTGGGAGCCATTGGCTCCCGCTCTGGCGCGAAACTGGACAAAGGACATGGGAGTACTCTCCCCCTGTCCAAACCCGACCCTTTGACGGGTCTCCTGAATCTTCACAACACCTTCCCTAGGGTATACTTAAGGGCTTACATGGGTACAGGACCCTAGATTTGTCGTGGGATAAGATTCAGGCCAGACACCGCTTCTACTTCTACTGTCTGGGAACCCTGGACTTCGCTGGACTTCTTTTGGGCCTGACTTTGTCTCCCTTCCAGTCTGCTGCATCGTCTGTGCCTGTCCATCATACAGGAACCTTCCAAGGCCAGTAAAGCATCAAAGACATTTAAAGGAATCTTCCTTGGAGTGAACGAGTCACTTTCCTGCATTTGTACGCACCACAGCTAAGTCAACCGGTATGCTGATCCTGAGCTCCTCCGGACTCCAAAGGTTCCACAATGCAGGTGGTGGTTTACCACAGCTCCTGAGGCCTGCCCTGACCTCTCACCAAGTTTGAGGCCAGTATCCCTCTTGGGGGTTGCAATAATTGAACCCCTGTGCACCGGGTCAACTTGCAGTTGCAAAGGCTTGTTGACTTTTTTCCAAGGAGATCTTTGGGCTCCAAATAGCCCCATCTGTGTGCACCTCAATTGACCAGAATCTTCAGCCACACCACATCGTGTTCATCGTGGCCTGCATATTTTTGGTGAGTTGCTTGTGGTCCTCTCGCATCTCTATTGGCTCCGGCCTGTGGGTCCACTTGATGGTCACACTTGGTTTTTTTGGGCTCCCCTGATTGTTTTGGGACTGCTCTGACTGCCCTGATTTTGGTGAGTCCTCTGGATTTTGTTGGTCCCGTTGTTCCTCCTTCTTTGATTCCTCCATTGGTTGCATTTGCCAAGGCTTGTTGCTGCTTCCGCCGGACACCGACCCCTCAGCACTTGACATACTTTGTAGAACAGCTTGTGCATGGCTCCTGGTCCTCCTCAGCATCACCTTGTCCTCACAGCTGCAGAGTCAAGGTTGTCTATTGCACTATTAATAATACAAAAACACTGGAACATCCTGAATACAGGCAATCTGAGATGGGAGAAACCCCTATTCTCATTCAAAAAAGCACAGAGCATAAAAGAGCAGTAGTCAATACAAGACCCATAAAGGTGTCCCCAGAAAAAGAAACACAAACCAACCTATGGGGTTTACCAAAGGTGACAGGCCACTACAAAAGTGATAGTTGCAGCATGTGCCCGTACACCAAGAATACCAAAACATTACAATTGGAACCGAATAAGATCTGGACAATCAGAGGGCAGACAAGTTGCAATAGTGAAAATGTCATCTACAGACTTACATGCCCGTGTGACCTACACTACGTAGGAATGACGAGTAGGAAGATCAAGTTATGTATCGGAGAGCACAGAAGCACTATTAGATGCAAAAAGACCAATACCAGACTTACTGAACATTTTTTGTCCGCAGGTCACACACCAGATGACCTTCAATGGACAATCATTGAACAAGTCAAACCAGGAGCCAACCTGACCCAACGATTATTCGAGAAAGAACAGAGGTGGGTTTATAGACTCTCCACCCACAAGTCCGATCTAAATGATAATATCCCGTGGAACAGCATAATGACTTAAGAGCTGTCCCCATTAGCCATATGTTCAGTAAAACAAAGCAGCTATCCTTAACTGCTACTGGCACTATCCTCTGATTAACCAGCCAATATTGTGCAACCAATCCCTGTGGTTGTTTACCCTGGTTCTGTCCTCTGTCCTAGTAAATCCCCACTGATACTGAGAACTCGTATGGTAGGCTTCTACACCATTACCCTCTTTTGAAAAAGCCAGCGCAATCTCTATGGCAACATAAACAGTCCTCTAAAAATCGGCCTCCGGGGAAGGATTAGACCTCCTACTTTCTCCTTCCAAACGATCCGATTGGCCCGCACCGACCCACGTGCTGAGACCACGTGACGAGGCCACGCCCAACCAGGAAATGCTACGGGTTTACTTTACCGGCAATCACGGATAACCCGGTCATTCCTCGGGGCACCTCCAGCAGGAACCAAGTAGGTTTTCCGTTTGATGACCAGAAGTCGCAAGTAAGTACTACCGGGCTGACCTGAATGCGGAAACGATTTACCATACGATCCCGCAGGCTAAACCTAATCGCCCGACCCGAGCAGCCAGTAAGCTTACACTTGGCATCTGTTCTTTATCATTTTTCAGGAGACGGACTCTTGCCGTCTTGGAAATGCTGGTGCCCATGAAGCGGTAGTGCCGCAATGAAGCGTAAGCTAAAAGCTAAAAACAAGTCTCGATTCACGATAGCGACGTCACGACTGCTCACAAACTAACCTTTGTAGCCGTCCACATCGCAGCACCATTAAGATCACTCTCCCATAGTACGCCCCCCCTTTTTTTACACTATATTCCCAGACGCCAAAACCAGTCCGACACCTCTTTTTTGGCGCTGGTTCTCTACTGAAAGGCACAGTCCGGTAAAAACACTGAAGCACTGTTGCGTGACCGCAATAGATGGACCCTACTGTTTGATTTCAAACGCTGGCATGACCCCATCTATTGATATGATTGGGGTAAAGACTAGTAATATATGTGTTAAATGTTGTACATGTGTAATGTCTACCCCGGTATGTGACCACTTCCTGTTTTTTTGTTTTCCTGTTTCCTTACAGGTTTTTTTCTGAACAAGGAAAAACGCACTATTTTACACGAGTTCGCAATTTGTGATCTCTGATTTGGACTAGGGCAGGACGCGCCTTAGCGTGTGCGGACCACCCAGTTCAAAATAACACGGTCCTGCCGAAAACCTATGAATATATATAATGGTTGAAACATGTAGACCTTTTTAATCAATAGCTTTGTAAATTCCACATCTCACATAGCACACTTCGCTATTTTTAATACACTACTTACGACACCAAAGCCTACCTAATTAGGCACAGGTGCCACACCATTTTTAACAAGGGTTCAAGCACTCAAGAATAAATCCTTGTAGTGAGTAGTTTTGGCCCTTTTTAAACTCACTTCTTGATAGTTATGCACACATAAAAGAAAATATTAACCAGCTCCACTGTAGTCAGGTGTCGCAGCACACCCTGTAGGCACTCGGCCTATGGGGTGGGACCCCGATGATGAAGCATGTCACCAACTAGGTTGGTGACTGAGGGGTCTTCTATAAGGATATGCATTATCCAATAACAGGTTGGGGCATATTGTGCTGACTAGAGCACTTACGCCTAGATCCAGAGAAATATTTCTCTACCTACGAGGGGACACTCCTCCATTGTTTTTGTAATCTATTTCGGGGACCAGGAGTTTCCACCTCACATAGTACTTGTAAAATTTCCCTCACTCTCTCTTTTGTTATTTAAACAAAAACTTTCCTGAAGTCCTCTATTGTGTATGAAGGCTGTTTCCGACACCACTTCACACGTATGCACCCGGCTTCCCTGGTGTAGGTAACATGGGTACTAGGATATCCATGGGTGGGGTGTCCTCCAACCTTCTGTATTCTATGGGGTTTCTTCAGGGTCCACTGGGAAAGGTCCTTAATCTTTAAAGATCTCCACAACTTGTACATAGACTTGTATGGAGCAAGCAGTTGTGTTCTCACACTGCACATGCTCTCCGTGGGGTCCCTATCTATTCACCTGGAGGGGTTCTAAGGGTTCCCAGCATTTTTACATCCTCTCAACATCGTCCTGACTCCAATAACTTTAACTTTATTGCATGATTTAAAAAAACCTTTGCAAGTTACAGAATTAAAAAATATGTATATCAAGAAATGCAAGCAAAATAGAATATAAGATCATATGTGTTATGAAGATTATTAAAATATATCAAAATATACTTGTAAAAAAAAAGAGCTAAAATTCATGTCCGTTATACAGTAAGCTGGCAGTTGGAACTAGCCTAGAATTTATGCTGATGAAGATTTGCATACTTGGGTCCCCTTACAAAGTTTTTTTCTGCTTGTTCCAAAAACCTTACCAGGGCATAGTTTAATTTGGTGTTCAGAGGGTCAAAGCAAGCCAAAACTGCTGCTCTGCACGATCTAATCATGTTTGTGTTCCAGAGTTTCCTCAGGAGGGACCGTCTTTCATTCAGCAGGTCTGGACAGAGACATAGAATGTGTATTATGTCTTCTTTGTGGTTCCCGCAAAGTCTGCAGTGTTCCTGACCGTGGGCTTTTTTCCATTTTGGCAGGTGGACCAGCAGGTTGATGACTCCCATTCTCAACTTTAAAAAACGTAATTTTGTTCGTGCAGTGAATGGTAGAATTAGGTACTCCTGTGGGGTCAACTGGACGTAGGATTGCAAGGACATCCATCCGTGACTTCTTTTTTGATAGCCGAGCCTTGTCTTCCACTGAAGAGAGCTTTTTTGTGCTTATTTTCGCTAGGCGTTTGAATTCATTATGGCTTACTTGCATGCCCCAAAGGTCTTTCAGGCCTAGAGTTCTTAAGCCTCTTTCCCAATATTCATGCCCTGCTCGCCATAGATTTGTTTGAAGGCAAGACCATAGGTGTTGCACTAGGTTGCCTTCCTTCGATGACCTCAATTTGTGATAGCACGTTAGAAAACTCGTGGCTCTGGCAAGTGGTTGGTGGCAGATTCCCAGTTCCAACCGGATTTGGGCCGGTGATGTTTGAGTTGGTAGCTTGAACACTGTTCTAAACATTTTTGTAATAATTTTGTCCAGTTGGCCGCTGTCCAAGCCTTTCAGGACCTCGCTTCCATAAGTTAATGTGGGAATAATTTTTGCTTGCACTACCTGGATTGTAGGAGCAAATGTTGGGCCTTGTAGTTTCTTATGTATGGAACTAATTGCGAAAGAAAGCGCAGCACCCTTCTTTTTTTGATCTTCTAAATGAGTTTTGTATCTACCGTTGTTATTAAAAGAGACACCAAGGTACTTATGGCATTTGGATTCAGCAATCCTTTCTTGATTCAAGACCCAAACCAGCTTCTTAGCCTTTCCTGCACGTAACGCCAACATTTTTGTCTTCTTGCTGTTTATCTGGAGCTCATTCTCATTTGAATAGTCAGAGGTGGCGTCCATGAGTCTTTGCAGGCCGATCTTTGTTTTGCTAAGAAGGATGACGTCATCGGCGTATAGAAGATTTGACAACAAGAAACCAGCTACTTTGGGAGCATGAGAATTTACCTTATTTAAGGCTTCAGGAAGGTCAGATAGGAACAAAATAAAAAGTATAGGGGCAAGGACACATCCTTGTTTAAGCCCTTTTGTTTTCGGAATTGGGCGTGATAGTCTCGAGCCGTCCCCTATCTTTATCCTGACCCATGTGTCCTGATGGAGAAGCTGTATGGCTCTTAAGAGGCCATTTGGGATGTTTAGTCTGTGCAGCTTCTGCCAGAGCTTGGCTCTGTTCACCTTGTCAAAGGCGGCTTTGTAATCAATAAATCCCATATAGAGTGGGCAAGTGGTAACCTCCGCCTGGTCAATCAGACAAGAGAGGGTCATAAGGTTGACTGAGGTGCCAGTGTTACTTTTAAAGCCAGTTTGGTTCCGAGGAATTACAGAATGATCATCAGCCCATGCCCTAAGTGAGTTAAGAAGCAAGCCAGCAAAATACTTTGCTTCATTGTCGATGAGGGATATGAGGCGGTAATTCCCGGTAGATTTTTTGTCCCCACCTTTGAAGATTGGTGCCAGAATTGATCCCTGCCAGGAAGGTGGAATGATGTTATTTTTCAGGATACAGTTAAAGAGAATGGTTAGCTTCGAGGCCCAGAATGTTGTGTCCTCCTTAAACAAGGCCTGAGGAATTCCACCTGGGCCTGGGGCACCGTCCTTCCGACCCTTTTTGATCAGTTTTTCGATTTGGGCCTTCTGGATTGTTGTAAGTTTTTTTGCTACTTTGCGTCGTGGGGCACTCATTTGATGGTACAATTTTTTGGCCAACATTGACAGATTCCTTCATTGAAGGGGATTGGATGTTACAATCAGTTGACCTAACTGCCACTTTTTGAGCAGAAATGACTTCAACGATGGGATTCTGATGAAAGGTTTTTTCTTTTTGGTCGTTAAAGTGAAGATACAAGGTGTCAACGCACTCGGTCTCCAGTATGCATGAAGACGCGACTTTCGGGGCTCGCCCAGAAATGCTGTTAATAGTTCGCCAGAACCTAGCGGATTTGTTTGTTTTAATGTCTTGCTGCATCCTAGCCCAGAAGGAGTTCCAGAGAGTTCTGCATTGTTCTCTTTTATCCTTCTATAGATAGCTGCGAGCCTCTCTCAATTTTCTTATTAACTGAGAGTCCTTTGGATTTGTTTTTAAAGCCAGCCATGTCCAATTCATGTTTCTTGTAGCAGATTGTATTGCAGGGTTACGACAGGGCGTCTGCCTTTGCCCGTTCAGGTTTGCCTGCCTTATTGGTTTTGCGTGTTTATCAATCAGTTCGATTGCAAATGTTGACCAGTTGGAAATGTCATCATTAGTGGACCTACTGGTGCTCTCCATAATTAGTTTGGCATCCGCTGCTATTTGTTGAAAATTGCTGAAGGAGCACTTGATTCGTTTTAAGTTGATCGAGTAGCTGTCAGATGGCAGTGCCCTGTGTTCTTCATGTTGAATTAGTCTGGTCCTAAGCGATATTTCTTGCGGACAGTGGTCACTTTCAGTGCTACTTCCAAGGCTAAAACCTGTTATTTGGTGGAGAAGTGAGAGGCTGACAAAGGTATAATCAATTAACAAAGCGCCATTTTTCGTCAGATAGGTGAAGCAAGGTGGCTTGTCTGGAAGAAAGCGCCCATTTAAGACTCTGAGGCCCAGATTTTCCAGGTTGCCTTGTAAGAAACGTCCCTTCGAGTCGTCCTTGTGCCAGCCTGGGGGGTCCTGCGGTGATATGACCCAAATGCTTTCATGTGATTTTGTTATCTCGTTTTTGCCAAGGTCAGACATTAGCCACATATTGAAATCACCTGATAGGATTATTTCTGGATTGAGGGATCCGGTTTTCACTCTTAGTACAGTTGCTATTTCTTCTTCTGCGAAAGATTGCCTTGATGCTGAGTTTGGACGGACATAGGCATTCATTAAGAACAGGGTCCTGCACTGGTCTTTGTCAGAGGTGAAGGATATTCCCACGCACTGGAGGAATTGTGATGAACCTGCTAAATCCCATGAAGCAATTGCATTTTTAATGGATATGTAAATTGCTAGGCCACCACTGCCTCTTCCCGAAGATTCCAGTTTTTGTGCTGGGATGAGATGAGTTTTGAAACCTTCTATTTGCTGCGGTTCAAGAAGCCATGTCTCTTGTAGTAATAATATCTCGAATTTCTGAAGATAAGAGATTATGGCTTTATCTTCCAGTTTGTTGGTTAGTCCGTTAATATTCCAAGAACATATCTTTAGAGGACACATGTTTAAGTCCTTTTCACTGTTGTTCTGTCATCGTAACAGGCGAGTTGTGTTTAGGGTGCCTTCCAACCATGACCATGTACCGACCTCTTCCGGATCCCTATTTGGTATGATCCCGTTTTCTCTCAATTTCCTTTGTTTGTGGTCGGGGGTGGGAGTTTTGTTGCATGCACCCCTGAGGACTGAATACACTTCTCCCCTTTCTACCCATGTGTACTTAGGTTCTTGACTTGCCAGCAAGACGTTTGGGTATCCCGCTTCCCTACCTGGTTGTAACAGTATGCCCCTGCTTGAAAGTGTCTGTATGCCCTAAGATGGTTTTCATTACCTCTGCCGATCTCCAAGTGACCTTTGTGGTTTCGTTTATTTGGCCATGACTTGGTGCAATGAATTCTATCAACGTAATATCCTGTGAGGTTATGCCATTTAACAGGCCAGTAGCTTGTGTCAGTTATAAGATGTTCCCACGATTGAGAATGTCATGGCTGCCTTTGGACTTGTACTCCGGGTAAAAGATTGTAAAGGTGGAGTCGCCACTTGAAGGGGCCCTAATCAGCCTTGAGTTTGCCTCTGATGTTTGGACACAAAGCCTATGGTATGTTCTTATCGAAGGGCCAAGGTTCTGTGCCTCCTTCTGGTCGCTAGGGCACTTTTGAGTTTTTCCCCCTACCACAGCTCGCTTATCACTCGCCGGGCTTGCGCCCTGATGGTTTTTGACAGAACTGTTGGTATGCACCTGATTTGGAGTGATACTCCTACCGAGCTGGTTTGCGAAGTGGCTAGAGTTTGGCTCTGCACGTTTACGTTCTGCGAAAGAGGTGTATTAGAAGGAGCCGTGTAGGTAGTTGTGGTTTGATCAATTGACCCGCTGACCGCCTTTTTTCCTGAAGGTGTCCGTACTGATATCTTTTCTATTGGCGGAGGGGAAACGCCACTCGTCCTGTTTTTCCTTTCCAGCAATGTTGGTAGTTCTTTTCATTCAGTTCTTGACACCACAATATCTTTTGGGTTATCACACTCTGGCTGCAGGACGTCTGAGGGTGTTGAACATCGGGGAAAGGCTAAGTTCTTGTTTGTGCTTACCCCGTTTATTACGGCCATTCCGCTTCCTTTGTCTTTTCCCCTTTCCCGCAGGATCTCCCCAGGCTTGTTCGATTGGAGATGGAGGGATGGAATTTGCTCTATCATGGTTCTTATACCACTTTCTTAATATATGGTTTGGTCCCCCTGGGGTCCACTGTGTATTTTGTGCTATATACTGTGTTTCTTTGCAAAAGTATTGTGTGCATTGTGTTTGTCTCCATGTTGGAGATATTGGAACATACTAGAGAGTATAATATAAGAAAATACATATTTTTATAAATACTTGGTGTTGTTCTTTTCAGTTAATATATACTGCAAGATTGCATTCTGGCAAAAACAAGCTGGTTTGCACTCCTCCTTGGACTAAGCTTGAAGGCTGATCTCCCCAGCTCCCAATTAGAGAGATTTCTAAGGTTTTCTAAGGCCTCCTAAATCACCATAAGGGTTGTCTGGACTGGTGCAAGGTGCCCAATTACATTAGTGGACATCATATACCAGGCCGGCTTCTCGCAAGTGTGTACCCTATACAACACACAATAAAATACAATTCATTATGCATAAAAAGATTAAGAGCAGGTTAAGAAATATTTACACATTAATGCAGGAGCATAACATATTCTCATGGCCTTTTTCTATGGAACTCACGCGACTCATCACACTTCCACAGTGTTCATGTAGAGCGTAAGATTTATCCATTCCATAGTGAACAACATGAATAAAATCCATATAATAAGCCATATAACCAGTCGCACAAATCTTAGAAGTATGAGTACATAAGTGTTTTGGTGGTTAACTTGTTTTAGCAATACTCCTTTCAAGGGCACATAAAAAACGTATTACCTTTCTCAAAATCCAGGCTGCGTGTAAGAATTTACACATTCCCAAAAAAATCTACCTCCTTGTATCAGATCTAAAGATTCTCAATGTCACATGATAATTTCTTATGCCAAGATTTAGACATAGTGGATGGATCTATTAATGTTTAATTCTGCAATAAGCAGGGCAAAAGAACAGTACATGTTCAATTGTTTTAGTAGTGTTAAGACAATTATTACAAGTCGAGGCAACACCCAAAGAGACGTGCCATTTGGTGGAAAAAGCCTTCACGGGCAGGATGCCAAATCTAAATTTAACATAAAGACTATTTGCAAATGAGCTACAAATCTAAAGGTAACATTTGAACTTAGGGATGGGTTTGTCAGTCAAACACTGATCAGTAACATTTCCTTTCGTGGTAGATTGATGCCAGGGCTCCATAACATAACCCCAATAGATCTCTGTGAGGGACTTTTCATCACTTTTATAATGGCGGAAGGATAGAGCCACAAAAACTGTATTCCTAATATTAAAAACAGGATTTTACATGATTTAACAATCATATTCGTAGGGTGGTGTCAAGATCCATTACTTCTGCCACTTCACATTTGTATAGTTGCAGCTCATGATGGGACCACATCCGTATCCTTAAAAGAAGGCGCCTCAAAGTTTAGGGATGATCAATATTTTTTAGCACAGTATCAAAAATCTGAGGTAGTGTAGCTGAGCTCTGAGGAAGATTTAATAATGATTTGAGGACATTATTCTCCCGTAAAGTCAGAGAACTCTTATTAGCAAGGGGTGTTCCTGGCCATACCTTGACGCTCTCCGTGAGGATTTCCTGCTGCACAAAACGCTGACCTTTCGCGACACCCGCTCCGCGGGTGCCGCTCATCTCCTGCCCGACCCCGTTCTCCCTGGTGTGAGCGTCCACAACCGGTGGAAAGCCAATCCCGCTCCCAGGTCGAGCACAGCGGGGTTCAACAGAGTGGTAAGCCTACCGGGGGACTGCGAGGACCAGCAGCCTTAGCTCTTCACAGCTGGTGCCTCTTCCCCCGGCGGCCACGCCCCCAGCCTTCGCCTTTATCAGCGTCAAGCTTTGCACACAGAGTGGGTGTTCCTGGCCATACCTTGACGCTCTCCGTGAGGATTTCCTGCTGCACAAAACGCTGACCTTTCGCGACACCCGCTCTGCGGGTGCCGCTCATCTCCTGCCCAACCCCGTTCTCCCTGGTGTGAGCGTCCACAACCGGTGGAAAGCCAATCCCGCTCCCAGGTCGAGCACAGCGGGGTTCAACAGAGCGGTAAGCCTACCGGGGGACTGCGAGGACCAGCAGCCTTAGCTCTTCACAGCTGGTGCCTCTTCCCCCGGCGGCCACGCCCCCAGCCTTCGCCTTTATCAGCGACAAGCTTTGCACACAGAGTGGGTGTTCCTGGCCATACCTTGACGCTCTCCGTGAGGATTTCCTGCTGCACAAAACGCTGACCTTTCGCGACACCCGCTCCACGGGTGCCGCTCATCTCCTGCCCGACCCCGTTCTCCCTGGTGTGAGCGTCCACAACCGGTGGAAAGCCAATCCCGCTCCCAGGTCGAGCACAGCGGGGTTCAACAGAGCGGTAAGCCTACCGGGGGACTGCGAGGACCAGCAGCCTTAGCTCTTCACAGCTGGTGCCTCTTCCCCCGGCGGCCACGCCCCCAACCTTCTACTATAAAATACGAGGGGCTCATACCGCACCGCGGGACGCAGCCCGGGGCGAAGACCGGGCAAAGAGCGGGCCGTTTAAGGCCGTTAGAGGCAGGTAGAGACTGGGCTGGGCCACCCCATTTGATTTTTCATCTTCACTCTCTACGCTCTCTTTGCACGCTCTTCATTTTGTGCCCACTATGGCAACCCACGAGTTTAGAGACAGAGCGGCCAAATCCAAATTGAAAAATGGTACCTTGGACGATTTTATCACCAGGACCCACACGGCTATTGACAATGAAATAAATAAGATGCAACACAGGGTCTCATTAGAACTCGAAGCTGCTAGAAGATTGTCAGTCGAGCTAACTGCCGCCAAAAAATCCTCCCTTGGTCCTATTGCATGGGCCAAAACACCAGAGCGCCAGCCCGGCACTGCTCCCACTCTGATCGTTACAAATGCTGATATCCATCAACAACAAGTGGATAATATACCTTTGCCACAGGGGGGATCTCCACTAAAATCTACTCCCCCCCCACAATCTCTCCCGGGTGCAATTGCTGAACAAAAGAAGGGAACCGAGGTGGGTTCACCCTCCAAAAACGCTTCACTACAAAAAGGTGGCAGTTCACCTAAACCACAAAATGGCCCACATAACAAAAGGAAGCGTAACCTCACCTCGGCTTACTCAAGGAAAAAGGCCAAAATAGCCAAGGCGCAGCTCCCAACAAAGGCACCTCCCATTGCTCCATTGCCAGCAACCAAGACTTTCCCCGTGGAAACGTGCCTAGAAAATATTCCCCCGCATACAGTAGTCATCCAAGAAAATAATGACCTCACTATAGAAAGTGACACTGTAGGAACCGCGCTCTGCACTATTAAAGGAAAGGACGTTGAGTTTCTCACTGTTGTCTGGGAAACACTTAAAAAACTACTTTCCCCACTTGAAATGAGATTCACACACATAGAAACACAGCTACTGGAAATAGAAAAAAGAATATTAAGTTTGGCCACTATCACCATGCAGAATGCTAAACCATCATGTTCACATGTAACCCCGCCTCCAACAGCATCTT
This sequence comes from Lissotriton vulgaris, assembly GCF_964263255.1. Lineage (NCBI taxonomy): Eukaryota > Metazoa > Chordata > Amphibia > Caudata > Salamandridae > Lissotriton > Lissotriton vulgaris. The sequence continues at coordinate 508,877,051 of NC_141694.1, forward strand.
TTGTCCCTATGACTCAAGTTGCTGTGAACTCGCAGGCGCCTATCAAGGCTAAGTCCCTGGGAACCACCAATGCTCCTCTGCCCCCCCTCCCCGCTGTAACCTCTTCTTCTGCTAGTCTCATTGCTACCCCCAAGGCCAAACCAATTCCTAAACCCCGAAACAAGGCAAATACCTATAATCCTCCAAACAGGGCAATGACGACTACTCTGCAACCGGGGGCTGAATCTCTTCTGCCACCTCCTTCAGTCATACCTGGCCAAAGGGTACCCCCCCGATAGATCAGCCCAATCCGAGGCAAACTGGCCAGAATGCTAACCCTCTAACATCGCAGAGAGCCAGTACCAGTTACATACGATCAAGGGGATTTGTAGGTCTCCCCCCTGAGGTTAGTTCCTATGTTGTGGTGCTGACCGGGGTAACTGAATTGACGTACAACCAGCAGGAAAACTTTGCTTCCTTAAAGAACAAGGTGATCCACTGGTTGGACGGCAATAAACCAATACCCAACCACTCAAGGAGTAAAATCCTTATGGTGCGGAGGGTACCCTGGGTAGGCACTACACAAAAGTCCACCAGTGGTGACTGTGTGATTGTCTCCTTCGAGGATCCAAACACTGCACACGCCATTTATTCATGGATCAACCATAGCACAACCTCAACAATAATAGCCAGACCACTTACTTTTTTCTATCCACCACGTCTCCCTTCATCTCAGGGGGGGAATTGGAGTAGGATCCCGGAGAGGAACCACACATGGGGAGGACAAAGTAACTTTTGGGCAGATACACTTGGTGGCTGGAACGGGGTTCCGATCTCCAATAGATATGGGTGTCTTGAGGAAGTGGACTGACTCCCACACTTTGAGGAAATATAAATTTTTGGTCAAGTTGTGTTCCCTAGCGTGTACCCCACCGTCTCCATGTACCAGCTTAAAGTGCATGTAACTTCCCTCCTGTGTCAGCTATGAAGACGCAAATACATTTGCGTCCAACGTTAACATGTCCTCTTTCAGACCCACCCTGAATGGGTTGAATAGCCCGTTCCTAAGTATGCTATGCCAACGTCTTTTTGTAGTGTACCTTACACGTTTTTCAGCTCTGGCAAAGTAGGCCCTGAATTTCTGCCATCGAGCCTTTTTTCTGGCTTCTGATTCTGAAAGCCTCAACCCAGGCTGCCTCTGTACCCGTGAACTCTGACTTACTTCCAGCGCGGCCCACCGCGCTTAGCTCAGCCTGCTGCCTGCCAAGACTGACTACAACCTTCGAATTATCTGTTCCGCTCCTCGAAAATACATTCCTGCCTACTAGTTTCAGTAAACATCCCTCTCAGCTGCAGGGCGAAAGGGCCGGCCTGTCTCCGTGCAAGTAATTCATAGCCTCTGTTACCATGCTCCCCTGAAAGGCCCATGCCCCCACGCTTCTCATGCAGACACTCAGGCGCTTATACACGCACTCACAGTCAGTATAGAATAGCTTCTGCCCCAGAGACCTTTTCCGTTCAGATAATATGGTTCCCAAACATCAGATATCAGATATGATAGAAGTACAAGTTGATCTGACATGCCAGACTTCTGTCTCTTTCAGTCAGTGAAAATGTCAAGCCCCCTGCACCCTCCAGTTTCACGTCAATCACACGTCATGCAGCTGCGCGCGCATCCAAGCTTCCGATTTCTGCTGACATTGCAACATTTCTGTTTAGTGCCACCCCTTTGTGACACCTACCTATGACGTTTCTAGCACACACCTCTAGTTCACGCCTAGTCCACGCCTTCTGATTACGTACTAGTAACACGTGGATACTGTTATCTTGTCTTCTCTCAGCTGTTACGCCTACTATATTGCTTTCTATGGTGTAAATTAAGTATATAAGCTATGTATTGTCAATAAAATATTGCTCTTTCCCTTCTTCCACCCCTGTGGTGGGAAGAACATGATACCCAGGTCTTGACCATTCCTTTTTAAGGAATAAAACCCCTAAGAACTCTAACACCACGGACTCTGTTTTTTTCTTTCCGATTTGAGTTATTATTGATTAAGTACTTACCTGCATAGAAATTAAGACGGTAAATTATATATTTACAACATTTTGGCGCCCGAACAGGGACCCCTCCCCCACCTCACGCACCGGTTGGTGCGTTGCCATCAGTCAGAAGGAAACTACGCATACCGGCAGGATTTCCTGCATCTCCCTCTGGCCCACGGAGGTGACGAAGACTGCGATCAGTACCCAGACGAGGCGGTGAGGAGTGCGGAGGATCCCGACCAGAGCCTAGCCGAAAGAAGCAAGGTCCGAGGTGTCAAGAGGCCCACCAGTTTTCCGAAGTTTTCCGAAGTTTTCCGAAGTATCCACGTGTCGAGTCGAGTCCAGTCCAGTCGAGTTTTCCGAGGCCTTCAGTTTCCGTGCTTCCCGGTGAGTACCATTGCTGGGACGTATCTAGACGGGTTTGGGTACACAAGTCCGGTCTGCACTGTTTTCAGACAGTGTATCTGTACTGTTTAGCAGTACATCCGTTATTCAAGTTTCTGCACTGTTTTAGCAGTGTATCTGTGCTGTTTAGCAGTACATCCGTTATAGAGGGTAGTGATATATGTCTCAAATGTCTTTTCATGTGATTAATGTCGTGGTATGAGTTTGACTGTTTTTAATGTGCATTATTGTGTTCTTGTATAACTAGCTGTATCCAGTATTAAGTAGCAAGGATTGAGCATTCAGTACCTAGTAAACAAGATGCCGTTTTTCGATAAATTAAAGCAGATAGGAACTAGGAAAGGGATACTAGAGGAAGCAATTCCTATCCCCCCTAGGGACACTCCAGGAAATTTTATGTACCATAAGCATGGCTTAGATGCCATATTGTATCTAGATTTATGGGCCGACTATACTAAGCATCTAGACGAAAGACACAGATGGCCTGTTACCGGAACATGGGATGCCGAGTGCATCATGAAGGTAGAGGAAGCACTATGGAAAAAGAAAGACAGACAATCTCAGAAAGGCGCCATAGAGTTTTGGCGTAAGGAATCACATAAGCGTGCTGAAAAAGCACTACGTAGAGAAGACAGACTTAAAGAATCAGACAAGGCCCAAGAAAACGAGTTAGTTATCGAGGGGATCCGAGTAAAATCAGAGCAAGTAGACCGCGCACGAAATAACCTCGTAAACGGTATGTATCTCGCGGCCGAGGGTTCGCCTGAGGCCATTTCAGAAATACCGAAAAATCTGCCGCCACCATTGGTTCCAACTAAAGTAACTCATAGGACCACTAAAGACATATTCCTGAATTCCTATCTAGAGGATGTAGCACCCGCTTACACCAATCTGCCTGTCCGCGCCCTGCCTAACGACAGGGACGGGGGTGGTAACCCGCCCCAAGATCATATTCCGCCAGTACCACGACAGAATCCTACTGTTCCACCACCTCCACCACTTCCAGTACCTAAAGTTGATCTACCGAAACCACTTCTACCTGATCCTACTAAAAGACAAATTCAAGTCCAGGTACAGACTCCACAGAGAGATAATGCCCAAGCTTCCGCCTCAGGGGGTGCGACCGGGGGTCTTCACACCCCGCCATTAACACGCAGGTTACAGCTCGGGGATTTGCGGAATCCTTTTACGTTCAAGTCACCCCGCCTTGACATATTCAAAGACAACCTTTCAGTTTGCAGATATGATCCAGTACCCGGCAAAGACAATATAATGTTGATGGCATCACTACGGTTAAGATCTGCTACTGATTTCCTGCTGTACTATGCAGGAATGAAGGAACGCCTAGATAGAATATATGAGTTTGTTCAGACTGGGAAAGACCCTGACAGTATTAAGGATGCCATGGAGCGTCAGAAAGTTGACGTTCAAGCACAGATACTACGTTTTTTCATAAATTGCCTAATAAGAGAACGAGACAGGCCTAAGACAGATCAGAGTGAGTTAGATGCACTAAACAAGTGGGGTCAAAATATATCTGAAGGAAAACACGACAAGGGGGCTTGCATAGCCAGTATGTACAAGAAAATTAGAAAAGCAGTGATAGATATACACAAAGATGAAAAAGAAAAGGCTTCCTCCGAGGAGGAAGAAGAACTTGAAGAACCAGAAAAGACTACAGATACTATAGCGTATGTAGGTAAGGGAACTTACCTTAGGAAAGGTATCCGTCCGGAAAGCAAGAGAGTTTTTCTCTCTGCCTTAACAAACCCGAATTCTTCTGAACATCAGTTCCAGGAAACTGATAAAAGACTCCGAGAGAGAATGGGGTACCACGTACTCAATTCTATGGATGAACAAGAACTAGCCCAGTCAGCCATATTATGGTCTGAAAATCCAGACATATATAATGATGACACGGTAGCACAGACATTTCTGAACCTTTCCCCAGACGAGCAGAAATTAGCAGGTGTATACATGATTCAGCACCTCCTCACGAAATACAGAAACCAACATTCTGATCCAGGTCCCTTACCCGAAATATTAGAAGCACTACTCATGGATAGATGGAGAGGTCTAAGTACCAAGTTAATACAAATAATTCTAGAACAACGACATAGATATAACACTTTTGTTAGCTCCGAATATGTTCCCGCCCCGCCCCCAGAAAGAAAAATGTATCATATAGAGCGTCTGCATGGTCTTGAAAGTCAGAACCCCTTACGAGAGGTACATCCAGTTATGGGTGAAGATCGTACCCTGAAACGCGTGTATGTACACACGCCACTGACTAAGTTAGAACTGTTAGAAATGAAGAAACTAGTACCCTGCCATGATAAAAACCCTGCAGGTTTTCACAGAGAACTTAAAGACATGTTACTGATGGGGGATTACACATATGAAGATATCATGAAAATGTTAAAGGTACTGCTGCCCACGGGCATCTACGAGAAATTAAAGGAAAAAGAATGGGAGGTGGGAGAGAAAAAGATTGCATGGGCAGAAATAGAAGATGAAGAAAACAAACGTGTCCCAGGGGTAAGCCTGGGGGAGAAAACTAAAGCATTACCAGGTTTGATAGTACAGGTTCTGCCAAGATTACTGACAACTAGAAAGGAAGACTGGGATGCAATCTCAGCATGTAAACAGAAACCCGACGAAGATACTAGTGACTTCTATTCAAGATTCGAGAAATGTTTTATTATTAATAGTGGTCTTAAACCAAGTAGCGAGTCGTACCCGCATCTTTTTGTATCCAAGTTAGTTGAGAATTCCCTGTTATAAAGGTGGAGACCGTAAAGATCCAAATAACTACCGTCTGATCGCCCTCATCGACGCTGAAGCAAAATACTACGCGTCAATGATACTAGCAGACCTGGCCCAATGGTCAGATAAGAACAACAAAATACCACTGAATCAGTCTGGGTTCCGCCGCGGCATGGGAACAATGACGAATGCTATGGCCCTATGCCTGATCGCAGAGAAAAGCCTACAGAACCGCCAGGAGCTCTACACCTGTTTTGTGGACTTCAAGGCGGCATTTGACCGCGTCAACAGGCAATTGCTTTGGGCAAAACTAAAAAAACTGGGCCTACCGGACTCAATTCTCTTGCCCATCATTAACCTGTACACTGACACCTGGATGCAGGTAAAAATTGACAACGGGCACTGCCTAACCCGGAAGATCAACACTGCCGATGGTCTAAAGCAAGGATGTGTTTTGGCCCCACATCTATTTAATCTATTTATGGGTGATCTGACAGAAAGCCTGGACAAGGTCAACGCACATCCTCCCCGGTTAAGTAGCCTCCGTGTAACGCACTTATCATACGCGGACGACGTGGTATTGCTGAGCCAAACAAAAATTGGCCTCCAACGCCTACTGCATGACATGTCCGTCTATACAAAAAAGAACCTGTTAACCATAAACATCAGGAAAACAAAGGTAATGCTCATAACGCGACGACGCAAAACTTCACCAAGCTTCCGAATAAACAATGATCAACTGGAAGTGGTAAACAGCTACAAGTACCTGGGGGTACATTTAGACAACCGCCTCAATTTCCAAGTGCATTTTAAGGACATGGAAAAAAAAGGGTCCACCTTACTGCACGCTTTCACTAGTTTGGCAGCAGAGCTAAAAGGTCCTCTTGTCTCCCCCTTGCTAACCGCAATGAAATCAAAGCTGTTACCCACAATAGCATATGGGAGTGTATTACATCATGGGAAAAGTGCTACTCTCATAGACAAAATACAAACTAAAGTCTATAAACGGGTCTTTTCCCTACCGAACAGCTCCTCACCAGCGCAAGTAAGACTTGAATTTGGATTACAATCACAAGTACTACTGAAAAAATATGAGGCTATCAAATTCTGGTACAACGTTTGGAGGAACAAGGAGAACAAAATGAATGGGGCATTGTGGGAAGCAATCCACACAAACCCGAGCTCCGAGCACGCAAAGTACCTAAAACTCTCACTGGATACAACCGAGCTGGGACCACTGTGGGGAACAAAACTGCCAGTTTCTTCGTTCAAACAAGCGGTCGTGAGGATCGCCAAGAAACACTCGCTTCTCAACGATAAAATAACCTTCAGCGCCCGGACCCACGCCTGGATGACCATCAAATCATACATAAAGCCCATACCAGCAGCTTATTTAGACATGGCCTTCTCGTTCTTTATCAAATGTAAATTTCTTCAATTAAGGCTGGGTAACCTCCCGACAAGATTTGATCAACCAAAATGGAAACCACAAGAATCAACAGAATGTGACCTTTGTGGCGCAGGTAAACAAGACATTATTCATATAGTTTGCATCTGTCCGGCTATGTATCAAGGTCGGCGGTATTGGTTAAAGGACAAGCTCAACGAGCAAGGAGTTCGTACCTGCCGGACTGCGATAATCCAAATCTTATGCACTGCGGATCCTCAACTGATTTGTAGATCAGTTAAATTCCTGGACAGTTTCGTGAAAAAACAAGACCTATTGTCACAGGTCCGACCTTCATCTTGACTTAAGAACCCTGTTTCCAAAGACAATTTGTGTCTTGAATAATTTCACTGAAACTCACGTCAGTCTTTTGGACACCTAGAATACATACCTTTTCTCTTTTTATTTACTTAAATGTTCATTTTTAATCATTGTGGAATTGTATATATTGTAATGGTTTTAATTAACCAACAATAAAGAACTACTTACTTACTGTTAGCAGTCAAGAATCGTGTATACAAGGTTGAGAGTACATGGCAAGCAAATACGCCATCCCAGATGTTACAAATGTTACAATACCATCAGAATAGAATTAGAGAAGAACAAGATCAGGAACAGAAACGTATGAAAGACACGAAAATGAAAATGTTAGTAGCCCAGTCGGTCCATACCGACGGAAACAGAAAGGGTACGACCCAGACAAATCATTCTGCAGCTCCCGTTAAAGGGACATGCAACTATTGTAAGCAGCCAGGTCACTACGTACATGAATGTCCAGTTCTGAAACATAACATAGCAACAGGTAAAACTAAAGAAAGACCGCATCCACCAAGACAAGATCAGGCCCAGCAACAGACCTCACAGAATGTACAACCTATGCAGAACACACAGCCTATGCATGCTTCATCTCATACAGCACAGACAGTAGCGGTACCACAGCCCACCGCTTCGACTCAACAAGTTTCCCAACAGATGTACCAGTATGCCCAATCTGCTTATCCTGAGTATCAACGATACACATGAAACAGCCTAGAGAGGGAGTTTGGCTTGCCTCTTATTGAAATTCCTGTAGATCAAGAGGGTCCTTATGTACACAGTCAAGTATTGGGAAAAGATAGAAAGTTTTTAATTGACACAGGGGCAAGCCGCACAACAATCAGTCATAATGAAGTCCCAGGGGCACCCCTCTCAGGCTCACAGAATGTTTCCCTTGGTTTTTCAGGACAGCCCATTGTAAATGAAGTATCTGAACCAGTCCCCCTGGCTGTGGGTCCATTATCACGAGTTACAGACTTGTTACTTACGAAATCATGCCCAGAAAATCTGTTAGGAATTAAAACATTGAAGGCTCTAGGAGCCATAATCTGCTGTTCCCCGGAGGGGGTTAGACTCTTTCTGCGGGATTTCAAGGGCCATTATGTCTTACGAGAATTCGATGTCAGATTGAAAAATGTACCAGATCACTTGTGGGCAACAGGCCCAACTGATGTAGGTTGTATGCATATCACACCATACCGTGTTACACTCAAGACAGGAGTTGTTCTACCGCGAATCAGACAATACAAGTTACCACCCGATGCTGTAGTGGCTTTACTGGAAATCATTGAAGAGCTCATTGCCCAAGGAGTGGTCGTAGAGACCGACTCCAATATCTGTAATTCACCCATCATTCCAATTCTTAAACGTACTGATCCCAATGCACCGCCAGTATATCGGTTGGTGATTGATCTGCGAGAGCTGAATAAATGTATTGTACCACAGTACCCTGTGGTCCCCGATATCTCTTCCTTATTGACTACTATTGATTCTGAAGCAACGTTCTTCACTGTAATTGACCTCAAGAACGCTTTCTTTAGTGTACCCATTGATCCAGAGAGCCAATATCTCTTCGGATTCAGTTTAAATGGACGAAGTTTCAAATTTTCCCGCGCACCTCAAGGATTCACAGAAAGCCCCAGCATCTATAGTCAAGCACTGAAAAGACAACTAGATTGTATTCAAATGCCAGTTAACACTGCTTTACTGCAATACGTCGATGATCTGCTGATCACCGCACGAAGTGAGCCCGAATGCGAACAAGCATCACTGACAGTCTTACATTTTCTGGCCGACAAGGGACACAAGGTGTCTCCTTCGAAGCTACAATTCTGTGTTCAGCAAGTTGTGTACTTGGGTCACTTGCTGTCCAAAGTGGGGAGACAGCTCACTCCCGATCGCATTCAGTTAATTGTAAATATGCCACGACCCCAGACACAAAAGGAAGTGCGGGCCTTTATAGGCCTCACCTCGTACTGCAGACAATGGATTCCTCAATATGCATTTCTAGCTAAACCACTCATCCAGTTAACGACACAGGAGGCAGCGACTTCGACTGTCCTTCCTTGGACTCAGGAACACACACAAGCCTTTGAGGAATTAAAGAAAGCATTATGTCAAGCACCAGTTTTAGCGACACCATGTTACAGCAAACCGTTTACACTTTTTGTTACAGAACGTGATGGTACAGCATTGTCTGTCCTCACTCAAGATCAAGCAGGTTCACATAAGCCTTGCGCTTATTTTTCAAGTACATTGGATTCAGTAGCCCAGGCACTCCCTGCATGCTTAAAGTCAGTAGCAGCAACAGCATTAGCAATCAGACAGAGCGATTCAATTGTTTTAGGACATCAGTTAACAGTACAAGTTCCACACTCTGTAGAGGTTCTGTTAAACAGAACCCAGACTCAACACTTGACTATAGCACGACTGACAGGTTATGAATTGACGCTATTCCAGCCACACATAGAAATCAGACGCTGCAGCATTCTGAACCCCGCAACACTGTTACCTACAATTATGACAGATCCAGCCCCGCATGATTGTATAGAAATCATTAATGCAGTAACAAAGCCCCGACGAGACTTAACAGATGTTCCACTGACAAATCCAGACCTGACACTTTATGTGGATGGTTCATGTATGCGAACAAGTACAGGAGAATCAGTGGCCGCATATGCAGTGACCACTGAAACCGAAGTAAAAGAAACACATCGTATTGACACACTGTCCGCTCAAGCGGCAGAGCTTATTGCTCTGACCCGAGCCTGTATTCTAGCCAAGAACAGAAATGTTAATATATATACTGATTCCCGTTATGCGTTCGGAGTTGTACACGACTTCGGAATGTTATGGCAAGAACGAGGCTTTTTGACCTCTCATGGTGCCAAGATCCAACACGGTCCCCTCATTCAAGCACTGTTAGAAGCAATACATCTGCCTTCAGGCATATCCGTCATGAAGTGTAAAGCACATACTAAAGTTACAGATTCTGTTTCCCAGGGTAACGACCTGGCAGACCAGACAGCAAAACATACAGCACTGACTCACACTCAGACAACGGATGTGACAAAGACAATAGGACCGACAAATTGTATGACAGTCAGGGATCCCACACTAGATGTAATCGATATTCAGGCACATGCTACCCCAGATGAAATAAAGAAATGGACTGAACTGGGAGGGATCCAGACAGATCAAGGTTGGATGACGAAGGGAAAATCTACATGGTTTCTCCCTGATTCTATGGTTCAAGTCATGATCAATACAGCACATAGTCCAGCACACCTAGGAGAAAAAGCGATGTTAGACAGTTTACAAAATCTTTGGAGCAATAAACACTTACGAGCAGCAGCAAAACAGAAAGTGCGTACTTGCATGATCTGTTGTCAGTTCAATCCAGGTAAAAGCGTCCCTGTAGAGCGAGGTGGATTTCATCTTCCCGATCACCCTTTTGAAGTCCTCCAGATGGATTATATCCAGATGGACCGTTGTCGAGGATTTAAATATGTCCTCGTAATTGTTTGTGCACTTTCCCGTTGGACCGAAGCATATCCAGTCCCAGACTACACTGCCCCGACCACTGCCAAGCAGCTGGTTCGAGAATTCTTCCCACGGTACGGCTTGCCTCGTGTCGTGTACTCAGATAACGGTCAGCCATTCTCATCCGAATTAATGAAGCAGGTTTCCCTATTGCTAGGATATCAGTGGAAATTCCATTGTGTCCGACATCCCGAAGCCCAAGGCCTTGTAGAAAGGCATAATCAGACACTAAAGACACGCCTTGCTAAAATATGTCAAGAGAAAGGGGTCGACTGGATAGTCGCCCTGCCAGTGGCACTGTTCTATATGAGGATGGTTGCCCACTCGAGATCAGGACTATCCCCGTACGAAGTGGTCTTTGGTAGACCACCGAATATGTGGGGGACGCCCATTCCTAAGAAAATTACTGATGTCGATTGTAATATGTTGACAGATTACCTTGCCTCCTTGATGTCTGCACTCCAATCATGTCGTTCACAGGTTGCCGCAGCCTTTCCCGACAACACTGATGTAAAGCCACACGATGTCCGTCCTGGTGATACTGTTTTAATCCGGAACTTCGACAGGAGAAGTCCGCTGGAGCCCCGCTGGAAGGAGCCAAAGACCGTCCTTCTTACAACGAGGACCGCAGTAAAACTGGAAGGCAGAAAGGGGTGGGTCCACACGAGCCATATTAAGAAATATAACGAACTGAAACCAGATCCAGGCTCGTCCACCCCCACCAAAGACTGTATCAAGACTAGAGACTTTAAAGTTTCCGACCGAGAGAAAACTCCCCAAGAAGAGTACAGATCAAAGCTCCGATCTAGCAAGTCAGACAGTTTAATTGTTTAAGTCCTCCCCTAGGTGAATCGGTTAAATAGTTTCTGACATGTATCCCCTAGATCGAGATAGAGAGAGAGAGAGACAATTCAAGAAACGTACATACTGCAAATCACTGCGTAGTCACTGTATAGTGACATTGTTAATAATGTTTTTTCTAAGTCTTCTGATTATTGTTGCAGGCATACTCCTTCCTATCTATTGCCCTATTTTCAAGCGTGAACAATCTGCTTACAATGTTTCTGCTGAACATTCTTTTAGCGAGTTACCTCCACATGAACTTTCTTACAGACTTGCACTGCGCAACAACACATTCATTAGTATGTTACATCATTCCCATCAGACTAATAATGCTACAAATTGCTGGATATGTGGCCGACTCCCTCCCTACCAGAATTACAAGGGAGCTCTGCCCCTCTTTCCGTACCCGTTCACTCACAATGGCTCCTGTGGTGCATGGTTTAAAATAATTAATTCCTTAGATCCTGATATTGCTGTTTTCGAAGGGAGCTGGGTTTGGGGAAACTTGAACTTAGTTCTGCTCAACGTCTGTTACCCTGATAAGGAGGGACTCCCCACTAGAATAGGAACTGATCTAGAAAATGAAGTATATGGATTAAGTAATTACACCATTAACCTTATGATTCTTACTGTTGAATCCGAAGCTGCACCAGTTCTGCCCGCTATGTCAGTATTACCCGTCACTGGTGAATTATGTGTCAGGAAGAAAGGTTCAGTACACTTGGGTCATAGTAAATGTACTACTGTGGTCGAATTCAGTGATCATGGTAAATCGTCCTTTAAAGCTATCCGTCATTCCTATTTTGTTTGTGGTCATACCGCATACATACGCTTACCTCTAGATTGGGATGGTACCTGTTATATTGCATTCCTTCTGCCACCTGTTTTTCTAGCTCCTCCTGATTATCACAGAAATACACATCTAGTAAAGAGTAGACTCAGAAGAGATCTCTCGCTTGTCGACTACACAGAAACGGCATGGGAACAATACACCGATTTTAATAAAGGATTCTTTTTCTTTTTAGGCCCTGTCCAAAATAGTAAATTAATACGCAGATTAACTAGAACACTTGAAGCAGTAGTGAATGAAACTGCCTCCGCCCTAGGTAACTTAACAGAAGAGCAGTCCGCCATGCGGGTTGTTGTCCTTCAGAATCGTCTTGTTATTGACGTCATCTTGGCAGATAGAGGTGGAGCCAGTAAGGTCATCGGGTCAAGTTGCTGTGTTTTCATTCCAGAAAACGCACCATCTGTATACAAAGCTATTACACGTCTTCATAAAATTGCAAATCTGATACATCAGAATCCAGGCACCTGGACTTGGTCCGGTTGGTTCTGGACAACGTTAACCGCTTGGGGATGGAAGATCCTATCCTTCCTAGGCATTGGCCTAGTCCTAGTATTCAGTTGCTGCCTGTGCTTACAGTGTGGGCCAGCGATTTGTGGACTGTGTGCCACATCGTGCATTGAACATTCCAGTTTCCTTTCAAGACGTAAAAGAAAGAAAGAAGAGCAAATGATGTTACAAGAACAAACTGATCGATTCATGAGGATCGGGATATCATGAAGGGTCCGTAGGGAACAAGGAGGGAATGAGGAAATATAAATTTTTGGTCAAGTTGTGTTCCCTAGCGTGTACCCCACCGTCTCCATGTACCAGCTTAAAGTGCATGTAACTTCCCTCCTGTGTCAGCTATGAAGACGCAAATACATTTGCGTCCAACGTTAACATGTCCTCTTTCAGACCCACCCTGAATGGGTTGAATAGCCCGTTCCTAAGTATGCTATGCCAACGTCTTTTTGTAGTGTACCTTACACGTTTTTCAGCTCTGGCAAAGTAGGCCCTGAATTTCTGCCATCGAGCCTTTTTTCTGGCTTCTGACTCTGAAAGCCTCAGCCCAGGCTGCCTTTGTACCCGTGAACTCTGACTTACTTCCAGCGCGGCCCACCGCGCTTAGCTCAGCCTGCTGCCTGCCAAGACTGACTACAACCTTCGAATTATCTGTTCCGCTCCTCGAAAATACATTCCTGCCTACTAGTTTCAGTAAACATCCCTCTCAGCTGCAGGGCGAAAGGGCCGGCCTGTCTCCGTGCAAGTAATTCATAGCCTCTGTTACCATGCTCCCCTGAAAGGCCCATGCCCCCACGCTTCTCATGCAGACACTCAGGCGCTTATACACGCACTCACAGTCAGTATAGAATAGCTTCTGCCCCAGAGACCTTTTCCGTTCAGATAATATGGTTCCCAAACATCAGATATCAGATATGATAGAAGTACAAGTTGATCTGACATGCCAGACTTCTGTCTCTTTCCGTCAGTGAAAATGTCAAGCCCCCTGCACCCTCCAGTTTCACGTCAATCACACGTCATGCAGCTGCGCGCGCATCCAAGCTTCCGATTTCTGCTGACATTGCAACATTTCTGTTTAGTGCCACCCCTTTTTGACACCTACCTATGACGTTTCTAGCACACACCTCTAGTTCACGCCTAGTCCACGCCTTCTGATTACGTACTAGTAACACGTGGATACTGTTATCTTGTCTTCTCTCAGCTGTTACGCCTACTATATTGCTTTCTATGGTGTAAATTAAGTATATAAGCTATGTATTGTCAATAAAATATTGCTCTATCCCTTCTTCCACCCCTGTGGTGGGAAGAACATGATACCCAGGTCTTGACCATTCCTTTTTAAGGAATAAAACCCCTAAGAACTCTAACACCACGGACTCTGTTTTTTTCTTTCCGATTTGAGTTATTATTGATTAAGTACTTACCTGCATAGAAATTAAGACGGTAAATTATATATTTACAACAACTTGACAACCATCGCACTTCCATCACCCACCCCAAAAACCCCCCATTTACAGTCAATGGGCGACCTATTAACTCACATTGTATCAAACGTGCACACGGGTGGCAAAACTTTTCCACCAACACCAGCCCATGAAAAGGCTCACAAATTTAGAGTAGGGGCAGGTAGGCATGACATCCGCCCATCCAAGCCTTTAACTACTGATCTCCACTTGAGGACCAAAGATAGTCCCCCCATGTCACACAGCCCCAAACTAAATAGTGCTCCATTGGACGCCCTTCCACCCAATCAATGTGGCAAACCCCTAGCATATGATTGCTCTCAGACATCAGACACCAGTAACACACCAGAGGGCCCGGGTGTAATCTCCATTCTTTCCTGGAATGTGGCAGGGCTATCCAATAAAGTAGATATGCCTGATTGGGCTGATCTCATAGAGGGCTATGACATATGTCTCCTGCAAGAGACATGGGCAAGAGAAAAATTCTCCCGGCAGGGCTTCGCTATCTTTGACATTGAAGCAAAATGGGGAGGAAAGGGTCGACCCTCAGGAGGACTCTCGACCTGGGTTGGGTCCCACCTGGGCTATAGGGCCACACATCTGGAAACCAATTCTTGTGACTTCCAGTGTGTCTCCCTTGAATGGCCTTGCGGAGGGAAGGTCACATTGATTAACATATATTCAAGACCAGTGGGGGTTGCACCAACCTCGGGTCCAGTGGAGGACCTAGCACAGTTCCTTGACACACATAATTTTTCTTCCCCTCTAATTATAGGTGGAGATTTTAATCAGCAATATGAACCACTTCCTGACTACCTGGTGGGCATATCTAGCGAGGAGGATGATTTATGGAACATCCCCACCCTGAAAGATCCCGCGATCATGGCATGGTCCCCACTCGCCACCCAAATAATGTCCCTCACGCTTAGCCACTCGCTGAGGGCGTGCAATGGTCGGATCAAAGGCGACATCCCGCCTAAAAATACCTTTAACAGGCCGGGCTACGAGTCACGGATTGATTATATAATGGTTCCAACCAGGGATTGGAGGAGGGTGAAAGACTTTAGAGTTATCCCCAGACTTGATAGCGATCACAACTTGCTCTCACTAAAATTCGAGATCCTTGGCCGGCAAATAGACAAGGTAGATATTAACTCTGCACCACAGTCTGACCTTGTGTTATCCAGCAATAGGCGCAGAATCAAATGGGCCAAATTGCTGGAAAACCATAGCAACATTGAGAGACTCTATGCATTAGTCGTCCCCACCCTGGAAAAAGTTGAGCGTTGTATGAACCACTCAGTTAGCGAACCTGAAATCAATATCACAGGTAGCTTAGGGGCACCTACTCCCCCTTCATGCAAGCAGGCACAATTGTCTGATCTCGGTAACATCCACTTTGAACTATGCACCAACCTTGCAGAGGTACTGAACCCAGTGGCCAGGCCTCACAAGTCCAAGCAGAGAAGAGAGACCTGGTTCAATGCCTCTTGTAGGGAAGCAAAAGCTACACTATTAAAATCACTCAAAGCACGAGACACTTCAAACATAATCAGGGAGAGACGACTAGCTTACAAATCAGCCCTCCGCGCTGCAAAAATAGACTGGGATGAGGGGAATTGGACAAAAATAACAGCTGCCCTCGCTTGTCGAGACTCACGGACTTTCTGGCAGATTATTAGGCATGGCTCGGCCGAACCACTTGCAGCAGTCGAGGCCAATATAGCACCATCTGTCTGGGAGGAACATTTCAAAAATTTATATCAACCACACAGCAGTGACCAGGGGACGAGCGAACCTGCAGAAGCGCACCTCTCCATCAACAATAGTGCAATTGCCATGGATGGTTTTAGTATAGAGGAAATCACCATGGCAATCTCGTCCCTGCCTGCAGGCAAGGCGCCGGGCCTGGACAGGCTCCCAGGCGACCTTTACAAGCACAAACCTAAAATCTGGGCTCCCTATCTCGGGGTGCTATTTAATTCCATTCTGCAAGGCTTGCCAATCCCTTCCACCTGGCCAGGGGCCGAAATAGTCCCAATTTTTAAAAAGGGGTCCCCCCTCCTCCCGGCCAATTACAGGCCAATAAGCCTAATCGATGTATCCCAAAAACTCTTTTCTAAGCTACTGCTGAATCGCTTACATGAGTGGATCAGGGACTTTAACATCCTCAGCCCCTTTCAAGCAGGCTTCAGGGAGAAGGTCTCCACTGTGGACCAGGTCTTTCGTCTTGTACTCATATACTGGAAAACGGTGCAGTTGGAGGGTGGCAGCCTCTACACTGTATTCGTGGACCTGAGGGCAGCGTTCGACCTGGTCCCGAGGAACAAGCTGTGGGAGGTCCTTGCTAAATTGGGGGTTCCCGAAGGTCTTTTGAATATGATAATCCGCCTCCATAGCACTAATTTTGCCCAGGTCAGATGTGGCAGGATGGGTGCAATGTCCGAGAGGTTCCCCGTTGGCAGGGGGGTAAGGCAGGGTTGTGTGCTTGCACCAACCCTGTTTTGCCTCTATGTCAACGGGGTAATCACCCACTTAGCGGGTGTACCCAACTCTGACGCCCCAAAACTGGCCGCTGAAAGGGTGCCAGCCATCATGTTTGCCGACGACACACTGCTACTATCAAAGTCGGCAAAAGGCATTCAGCGCATCCTCGACGGCTTTGTGGACTTCTGTGAGGCCCATGGATTAGAAATCAACGCCATCAAAACAAAATTCATGGTCCTCAACCCCCCACAGAAATTCCATTTTAGTCCAAGTATTGCACACATCAGGCTTGAAAGAGTAAAAACCTTCGAATATTTGGGCATAGTGCTAAATGACAAACTTACCTGGAGCACACACCTGGAGAAGGCAGCACTTAAATTGACCCAGCATTCGGGAGGCATAATGAAACTCTTGGCAAGCAATAAATCTTCAATCAGGCCCATTGGCCCTCCATTACAGATATACAAATCTCAGGCCAAGGGGGCTGTCATCTATGGATCTGAACTTTGGGGCCATGATAAAACATCAACGCTCTTAAAGGTGGAAAATAAATTCATTCGCAACCTTGTTGGGCTACCACCGAGCACTCCCCTTGTCTCCCTCAGGATGGACTTAGGCCTATGCCCACTCAATGAGGATCTGGCCCTACGCCCACTGGCCTTCTGGCGTAGACTATGGACAACTCCAGAATTGGCCAGCTACAGAGAAGGACTTCAGGAGGTCCTCGCTATCCCAGGTGCTGGAAAAATTAAATGGCTTAATTCCATCAAACTAGAACTGGAGGCCCTGGGTCTCTCTACAATGTGGTCTGATCCTTTGAACACGTGCCATATCCTTTCTAAAAAGGAACTAGTCAAGTCATACCGCGAAAGCAAACTTTTCTTGCTACTTAATCATCAAAATCTCGGGACTCTGACAGCTTCCTTTTTGTCCCATAAGGCCAACTACAACATGGAACTAACTCTGGATAAAATTTATCCCCCCATACTGAGGAAACTATACCTTCAGTGGAGACATGGGTCTCTCCCCATTAGAACTCTTACATCTAAATGGAGTGACGATGCAAGCAGCACTTGTCCAGCGTGCAGAATTTCGGATGAAACTGAGCTCCACATCCTTTTTTTCTGCCCTGACTATCGAGAGATCCGAAGGTACTGGATTGCTCCCCTATGCAGGAATCTGGGATTTGCGAGGTGCCTGGCCGCCTTTAGAGTCTTAAAAACTGATCTTTCGGACCATATTGTGTTTGCTATGGCCAAATACTTGGGCGCTCTCTGGTCTATCAGAAGGAAATGTCTTAAAGTTCAGACTTGATTTTTAGTACACAAGGATTTTTGCTAGAGATGCTTTTATGATTTTTATAACTTGCTGTATAAATCATTTAAATGAAATGTTTTAATGTGTATTACAAACGTCTTTTATGGTAAAGTTTTACCGAAATAAAGATATTTTGAATTGAAATTGAATTATTAGCAATTCCCCAGATTTCTGCTCCATATAGTGCAGCGGACTGGGCCTTTAGCTTATATACTTTCAAGACAGTAGAGACTGATCTAGACTATGTAGACCTATACAATTTCATAATTGTGACTGTTCAGTGATGGACTGAGCAGCTACTTTTTTGAATTTGAGGTCCCCATGATAATAAACTGACCACCCTAAGTCCTCAGTAATTAAAGGTAAACATTTTCATTGCTCCCAGTCGCGATTTACTCCATTGCCTTTGTGTGCATTGTATAGCATACACTTGGCCTTTTGAGAGTCTATTTCCAAACCTCTAAGGTCATTGATTATCACGTACAATGACTAACAAATACACATGATTTATTTTTTCTTCTTCCCTTTTTATTTTTTGATCTGCTGTATGATACAAAAACATGTTTTATCCACCCCTAC
The DNA here is from genome assembly GCF_964263255.1 of Lissotriton vulgaris. Classification (NCBI taxonomy): domain Eukaryota; kingdom Metazoa; phylum Chordata; class Amphibia; order Caudata; family Salamandridae; genus Lissotriton; species Lissotriton vulgaris. The sequence goes on from NC_141694.1 coordinate 508,895,589, forward strand.
ATTTTCAGTTCTGTTAAAAAACATGTTGGTTTCTTATACTGCATTACAGCGTCTGAACGCGTAACAGAACCACAGCCAGGTAAGGGAGAAGTGGTTATCATGCTGTGATGAAAAGACAAGAAATCTTTAAGATATTTGAACATTACCTTCATCCTATTATAAGGTCTTTATTTAAACAAAAATAATTGTATTTGTTAAATGTATTGACATCCTGATATACTCTCGTTGCTGCAACATTGGATGATCAACAGTTCATGAATAGAACGTGAAATGAGAATTGGTACTGCTAGAAGCCCTGAAGAAGAAAACTTTGTGGCGAAGCATGTGTTGTCCAGTTTTTCGTTGTTGATAAAGAATAAAAAAAATATTTCTTCAAATAAGGGATGCTTTCGTAAACAATTGTTTTATTTGCTAGACCTCAAACCTGGTTTACTTTGCATCCATCCCTCTCTAGCCCATCAGTTATTAGTTTCATAATCGCAGCTGTTCAGTGCTGGACTGAGAGGCTATTTTTTTGATAATTATTAGGCCACACTATGTCTTAAGTAATCAAAGGTTTGGACATTTTCAATGCTCCTAGTCGTATTTTACCCCATAGCTGTTGGGTGGATTGTATAACATATACTTGGTGTTTGGGAGTTTTTTCCAACCCTCTAAGGTTGATAGGTATTACATACAATGACTAACACGAACAGTTGATTTTTATGGACAGAATGCTGAAAAATGTCAAACACTCACCCCCATGTACAGATATCTGGGCCTAAATCCATTGTTGATTTGCTCCCCATACCATTCCAGTTTAGACACAGCCATATGCAAATCAGTCCTGACACTGCTCCCCATGGGAACAGTCCATTCTGAACTTCCAGGCCAGGTCCTCCTTGGACCAGAAACCAGCATCCTGGGACTTGTTCTGGGGTATCACCCATCATCAGACACGCTAGCTTGAATCCAGTTGCACCATGAGCGCAGTACCCATGTCTGGACCTACTCGTCCTTCTCGGGTTGACAATTGCAAAGAGAACAATTGATGGATGGAATGCTGAACAATGTCGAACATTCACCCCACTACAGAGATCTGGGCCTAAATGCATATTTTTTTGCTCACCATGTGATGGATTAAACCTAGATCTTTGTGATGGGGTGAATGTGTGCATTTTTCAGAATTCTATCCACCACTTGTACTTTTTGCTTTTGTCCCCCTAACTGGGAACGGTATACCCAGATGTGGGTCCCATGCTCACTGTGCCACTGGATTCTAGATTACCTAGCTGATATCATTTGTTCTTTCCCAGGATGTTATTTAACTCCCAGGGAGGACCTTGCTTGTCAGTTCGGGTTGGACAGTTCCCATGAGGATCAGGGTCAAGACTGATTTGCATATGGCTGAGTCCAAACTGGGGTGGCCTGGGATGCAAAAAAATAATTGCTTAAACTTAGATCTGTTTGACTGGGGATGTATGTTTGCTTTGTTCAGCATTCCATCCATAATTTGTTATTTTTACTTTTGTCACCCAAAGTTGGAAGGATATGCCCAGACATGGGTCTCATGCTCACTGTGCCACTGGATTCAAGGTAGCCTGGCTGATGAGGGATGATACCACAAAACTGGTCCCAGGATGCTTGTTTCTGGTCCAATGAGGACCTGGCTTGTCAGTTTGGGCTGGGATGGTTCCATGAGGGTTAGGGTGAAGACTGATTTGCCTTTGGCTGGGTCCAAATTGGGGTGGCATGGCGAGCAACAAAACAATGGGATAAATCTAGATCTTAGTGACCAGGGGTTAATGTTTGCATTGTTCAGTATTCCGCCCATCATTTGCCTTTTTTACTTTTGTTATTCTGAGTCGGAAGGGTATACCCAGACATGGAACCAATGTACACTGTGCCACTGGATTCAAGCTGTCCTGACTGATGAGTGGTGATACCCAATCTGGTCCCAGGATGCTTGTTTTCGGTCCAAAGAGGGCCTGGCTTGGCAGTCTAGGCTGCACTTTTCCCATGAGGATCAGGATGAAGACTGATTTGCATATGGCTGGGTCCAAATTGCTGTGGAATGGTGAGGAAAAAAACGATGGAATAAACATAGATCTTAGTGAACGGGGGTTAATATTTGCATTGTTCAGCATTCTGCCCATCATTTGCCTTTTTAATTGTGTTATTCCGAGTGGGAAGGGTATACTCAGACATGGGACTAGTGCACACTGTGCCACTGGATTCAAGCTATCCTGGCTGATGAGTGGTGCTACCCGTAACTGGTCCCAGGATGCTTGTTTTTGGTCCAAAAAAGACCTGGCTTAGCAGTCTGAACTGCACTTTTCCAAGAAGGACAGGGTCAATACTGATTTGCAAGTTTGCTTTGTCCCAAACTGGGGTGGCACGGGGAGCAACAAAATGAAGGATTAAACCCAGATCTTTGTGACTGGGAATGAATGTTTGCATTGATAAGCATCCCATCCATTGTTTGTTCTTTTATCTTTTTGTCGCCCTAAGTGGGAAGTGCTCACTGTGCCAATGGATTCAAGCTAGCATGCCTGATGTTGAGGGATACCATGAAACAGGGCCCAAGTATGTTTGTTTCCTTTCAAGGGAGGACCTGGCTTGGCAGTTGGGGATAGACTGTTCCCATGACGAGCAGGGTCAATCTGAGGGGGTGTGGTGAGCAAAAACTAATGTATTAAACTCAGGTGTTTCTGACTGGGGGTGAATGTTTCCATTGTTCAGCTTTCTGTCTATCGTTTGTTCTTTTTGCTTTTGTCACCCTAAGTGGGAAGGGTATGCAAGTTTCAAGTTTATTTGTATTTATGTTTTCGCATTAATTCCTCATCCAACTTCATCTTGTTAGGTGATTTTAACTTTCACTTTGATTCAGCCTCTGACCTCACTGCCTCGACTTTAGCAGATGACCTAGCAGCCCTGCTACTTTCCCAACGGGTCACCTCGCCCACCCATGTGAAGGGCCACTTGCTTGGCCCAGTTTTTAGCAACTGCACTGATCTCCTAACCAGTCCACCCATTCCCCTTCCCTGGACGGACCATTTCTTGATCCCAATCAACTGGACTATCTCTAAACCCCCTGAACCTACTCCCACCACAAGACTTACGAGAGCTTGGTCCCATCTAACAGTTGACAATTGGACTAACACACTTAGGGAGAATCCACCCCTGATCACCGACAACCCCGTTCTAGCCAACCAGGCATACATCAATTGGATCTCCCAATCTCTTGACACTGTCCTTCCGAAAAAAGAAATCACGCTTAAACGCCTCCATAAAACTGCCCCGTGGTACACGGAGACTTTGAGAGACAAAAAACGTCTTTGTAGGAAATACGAAAGACGATGGCGAACCGACTATTCATCGGAACATAAAATACTTTATCTAGAATCTATTAGCGACTACAAAAGTCTGATAAAAGAAGCCCAGGCCGCTTACTTCTCGGAGAAAATCGTGCTCGCAATATCTAAACCTAAGGAAATTTTCACAATCATAAAAGAACTTACTAAACAACCGCCCAGTCTACTGATGGACAAATCCACCTCCCACTGCAATAAAGTTGCCGAATTTTTTCACCAGAAAATCAGCTCCATCTACTCGGCCTTCCCCCTGAACAATCTCTCCCCTCCTATCCCCCCCTACACTCCACTGAACCACCCCCCAGCCCACAGCTACCTACGCTGTCTCATTTTCCCCCATTGGAACTTGCCTCGCTTGAACCTTTGGCACGCAAAGTCAAATCCGGGTCCCCCTATGATCCAGCCCCTCCGGAGATAATAATGGCTGCCTCACAGACCACTTTACCCATATTAAAGGAGGTTTTAAATACCTCCATCTCCACAGGTACGGTCCCCATAGTTTGGAAGCAGGCTATGGTGAGAGCCCTGCTAAAAAAGCCCAATCTGGACCCCACGGATCTAAGCAACTACCGCCCCATATCCTTGCTCCCCTGGGCAAGCAAGATCCTGGAGAAATACATAAATCACCAGCTAATAAACTTCCTAGAAGACCACCATCTAATGGACCCCACCCAAACCGGCTTCAGACCCAAACATGGGACCGAGACCGCCCTCCTCATGGTCACCGAGGAGGCTAGAAAAATCTTAGATCAGGGAGGATCAGTGGCAGTGATCCTCCTTGATCTCAGTGCGGCCTTCGATACGGTCAGCCATGTCACCCTGCTGCACCGCATGTCCCAGGTCGGGATCAAGGGTAAAGCGTGGTCCTGGTTTCGGTCATTCTTGGAAGACAGATCCTTCCAGGTGTTCGAAGGCGATTCGGTCTCCACCAGCAGACCTTTGAAATGCGGTGTTCTTGTACATGAGGCCACTGGCCGATGTCGTCCGCCCGTTCGGGATTAAGATCATTTCCTACGCGGACGACACGCAGCTTGTGGTCTCCCTGACACAGGAAACCAATCTACCTGTACAGGGCGGGCTTAGAGAGTGTCTGGAGGATGTAAAGGCTTGGATGTCCCAATCGTCCTTAAAATTAAACGGAGACAAAACTGAGCTTATGGTCCTCGGCAACTCTGTCCCTAGCTTCCCGGTCGCCCTCTGGCCACCCAGCATGGGCCCTCCACCAACCCCCAAAAACAGCATCAAAAGCCTGGGAATATGGATGGACAGATCCCTTTCCTTCAACGTACAAGCCACTAAACTCTCGGCTACCTGCTTTGGCATCATGAAGATGCTTAGGAAAATGTTCCCTCTCCTCCCCATGGAAGCCAGACAAGCAGCGGTACAAGGCCTGATCCAATCCCGCCTTGATTTTAATAATGTTCTTTACCTCGGCGCCCCGGAATCCACCTTGAGAAGGCTGCAGACTGTGCAGAACTGCGCTGCACGCATGTTACTCGACCTCCCCCGCAGACAGTCAGTAAGGTCCGGGCTGGCTACTCTCCACTGGCTACCGGTGCGCCAGAGAGTTATGTTCAAAGCCATGTGCATAGCCCACCAGTCATTCTGGAACTCTGGCCCCAGGATCACACAGGACCTAATCAATCATTACAGGTCCAATAGGAACCTAAGATCTAACCAGACCTTTCTAGCAGTTACCCCGAGAGTGAAAAGATCCAGATCTGGAGGTAGATCGTTCTCCCACAATGCTGCTAGGGCCTGGAATGCCCTTCCATTGTACTTAAGAGCCAACCCCAACCTTAGGGCCTTCCGTAAACAATTAAAAACCTTCCTATTTCACCCAGTCTAAACTTCCTCACCCTCCCCCCTGTGCTCCTTATGGTTGGACCTTCGGTATTCCTAGCGCTTGGATGCCTCCGGGCAGCAATTCGCGCTCTACAAATTCACATCCTATCCTATCCTATCCTAACTCATAACAGAGGTCCACATAAAATCATCAAACAATGGCATTACAATATATAAAGAACAAATCTAGTATATTTCCATAAAACTTTTAAAAAAGTAAAAAATTGTACAGCAAAACCTCTCATTTGGTTGAATACAAATAGCATCCAAAAGAGCAGTAGCGGAAGCAATATTTAGCCTTAAACAAGTAGGTCTCAACCATTTAAGCGGATGTTGTTTTAGAGCCGGACAAACAAATAACACATGATTAACATCCTGTTTAAATTTGTTACAAAAATTACGTATTACTGATGAGCCATACCATTTTGACAGTAGAACATTTAAAGGAAGTAGGTCCTGCCTCAGAAGAAACAAGAAATGACGAACCCCATGGGGAAGATTCCAGGAAATATAAGGTTGAGGAATTCTAATTTGATAATGATTAATAACTGGTAGCGGACCTCTTTTTGCTGTGAGGGCCTCCTTGTCTACATCAAAACTTAGATTCCATGAGGCAAATTTTAGAGTCAGTTTTAACTGATAAGCAGATAACGAAAAGAGTGTCAATTTGTCTAATTGCAGTAATTTAACTGCTAGTCTAAAATTCTTTGCAATTGATGTGTACTCTTTTAAGGGTCCGAGAAGTTCTTTTTGAATCAAATATCTTAAGGTACCAGGTTCACCATTCGCCAAGCTGGAGACCCACCGTACTACCCCAGCAAGGGCCTGGACACAGGCACTTCGTATACCGAATTCCAACCTAAAAGCCGCTATATTACATGCAGTATTAACCATACACAATTTCCGTAGAATTTTCCCCTCGGTGGTGTTCAGAAAGCCCCATTTCCCCACTTCGAGTAATTCTATGCCATATAGTAAGGAGGACCGGACTTTAGCTCTGAAAACCTCCAATAGGTAGGCAAAATGCCTCTGGCCAGTGTGTCTATAGAGGGTATTTAATCCCCTCTGGTGAGACATTGCCTTCCGAACTTTGTTGGCTATATGGCCCTTATCACTCAGTGTGCTAGTAATTATTTTCCCCAAAAAGTATAAGATTCGACAACTTCTAGTCCAAGGCCCCCTATATTCCAGAAAAAGCTCCCATATTTTTGTTTTTTCCTTCCTGCTAAATATTGGATACAATTATCCTTAAATGATGTGTTTCTGCAAATCCCTGAAGAGCTTGCAGCCGATTGTTCAGTCCAGTGGGGGTCAAATCCAAAATTAATATGTCGTCTGCATATAACAGACATGCTATCGGTTTGCCCCCCAAGGTCGGGGCAATACCAACACTTGACGACAGAGTTTGTAGAAGATCAGCTAAATATAAGGAAAACAATAGTGGTTCCAGCAAACAACCTTGCTTTAGCCCATTGGCAGACGGGATAGCTTGGGAGAGGCCCCTTTCCCCTCCCAAAAGCACTTTGCACCAAGTGTCAGAGTGGAGCTCTCGGACCAAGTCTAAGAGTTCTGATGGCATGCCCAGGTCCGATAACTTTCTCCACAGCAGAGGACGACCTACCTTGTCAAAGGCCGTGGAGAAATCTATGAATCCTGCATATATTCTCCCTCCCCGGAGTTTGATGTATTTCTCCGATAACACTTGTAGGGCGGTCAAATTGTCCATGGTGCCATGCTTTTTTCGACACCCCGTTTGCTAAAGCGGCAGTACATTGTTCTCGGCTACCCAATCATTAATTATTTGCAAAAGACATCTAGCAAAAAAAATTCCGATGGCGTCGAGGAGGGCAATCTGTCAATAGTTTTGGGGAACATTTCTGTCTCCCTTCTTATACAGGGGGGCCAGAATGCTGCCCTTCCAGGAAGGAGGAATTGCAGCATGCAAAAAACAAAATTTAAACACTGGGAAGAGGATCTTGCTCCAGATAACACTATTCTGTTTTAATACAGAGATGGGGAGCTCGTCCGGACCCATTGCTCCAGATGAACGCATACCCTTGATGGCTAATTCAATAGTTTTTTCAGAGGGTGGAACAATGTTGGAATTGTTCTCTTTTTTTTCTAATCTGAGCAGCTTCCATTCCATTTCCGGCATACAAATGCAAAATGTATTCCACCCATTTTTGTTCTTCAATCGGGACAGGTAGGGATCTGGATCTAAGACCACAACCTTCCCCAATCAGAGACCAGAATAGTCTAGGTTGGCCGTTGGAGACTGCCTCTCGCAGTTTAATCCATACAAGATCCTCACTTTTCCTTTTTAGCTTAATTTTCAGCCTTTTCCTCCTTCTTTTTAATATCGCCAATCTATGATGTCTTAAAGGGCAATATTTCAAATATTGTTCTCTTGTGATTTTTTTTTGTTTCTGAGTTAAGCAACTTCAGAGAAATAGGAAGTTTTTTTATTTGGTCATTCTTCGGTAGTTTTTTAGCAACCAAAAGCACCTTATTCAAGAAGTTAGCAAAGCAAATTAATTCAGAACCCTTCCAATTGACCAAGTCAATTACTACAATATCTAAAAGACTCTCTATACCCCTAATTGCTTTAAAGTTCTAGAAGCATCTTCCACTTTGAACTCCAAAATTGACCAAATTACCATCCAAAGACCAGTGGTCAGTAAGAGGAGGATTCAGATCTAAAGAGAGAGTTATTATTTTATGATCGCTCAAAGGGGCATGAGTAACTGTAAGGTCCTTGAGGAGGAAAAAAGTTAGCATATCCACCGCCACATAATCTAAGATAGATTCCCCAGAGCTAGACTTATGTGTAAAATTAGCAGGAGTATCAGAGGGGAGCCAACCATTCACTATAATTCCATCAATTTCGGAAAGCTCTTCAAGTAATATTTTCCCTCTCTTTGTTGTTTTGATGTTCCCAGGAAAAAGGGTTTGGGGTATCTGTAAGGAGTCCTCTTTATATTTGTTACGAAAAATCTCCAAACTAGAGTTGGAGACTTTACAATTAAGATCCCCTACTAAAATTATGTGGGGAGAGGCATCGTTTACAAAAAAAGTGATTTGATATGAGAGAAAACCCCGAACAGAATTTCATTATAACTGACATCCGGTGGAATATAAACATTTATTAGAATAATGGGTTTGATTTCAGAAATAGCAGAACTGAATTACGTAACTACTTGGAACAGGTTACTAGGGTCTAAAAAGTGGGATGAATTCCATTGTATCTTGGTGGACAAGAGGCATGCTATTCCCCCTTTAGCATGGCCGCTCCTTGAGGGGCTTGCTTTGCCCTCCAAAACAAAATAGTCCTTTCCTGTAGGGAAATTCTCTATACACCAAGTTTCTTGGAGGCATATAATACTAAACTCTAGTGAAAGTAAAAATAGTAGTTTTTCAGGGCTATTTCGTATTCCTGCAGCGTTCCAGGATAAGATCCTGAAATCATTGTTAAGGATACAGTTGCGATTGGAATTTATGGGAAGATTTACTCGCTAGGATTCCAGGCAACCAGTTCCATTGATGACACTCCTCCGTGTGAGCGCTCAGGAAGTGAGAGCGAGAGGAATTTGGATACTCCACATGCCGGACATTTTTTTCAATACTAATTTTTAAATCTTCAAAGTCAGTGGGAGTGACACCATTTCAAACTATAGCCTGGGAAAACCCAGGCTTGCCCATTACTCTATTGAATTGGGGTTTTACAAAAAAGGCATAAAATCAATCCCTCTACGCTGAAAAATTTAAATTTTTTGGAGAATAAGATTAACAACAAACTTTGAGTAAAATCTAACTCTGGTTAGGGTCCCAACATCAATTTTCAAAAGTTTTACCAGGTCTATATCGTTTGTTTGTAGCAATTTCAACACAGGTTATGCCCAGTCCCATGCTCACTGTGCCACTTGATTCAAGCTTGCCGGGTGGAGGAAGAGTGCTACTCTGAAACCGTTCCCAGGATTCTTGTTTCCAGTCCAGGGAGGACATGACTTGGCTGTTCGGGCTCCCCTGTTCCCAAGGGTAGCACAGTCTTGACTGATTTGCCTATGGCTAGGTCAAAATTGGAGTGACATGGGGAGCAAAAAAACAATGGATTAAATCCAGATCTTTGTGACTGGGAGGGAATGATTGCATTGGTCAGCATTTCATTCATCATTTGTTGTTTTTGCTTTTGTTACCCTAAGTGTGAAGGGTATGGCCAGACGTGGGTCCCGTGCTCACTGTGCCACCGGATTCAAGCTTGCCTGGCCAAGGAGAGGTGCTACCCCAAAACCTATTCCAGGATGCTTGTTTTCGGCCCAGAAAGGGCCTGGGATGTCAGTTCGGTATGGACTGTTTCAATGAGGAGCCGGGTCAAGACTGATTTTCATAATGGCTGAGTCCAAACTGGGGTGGCGTGGTGAGCAAATAAATGATGGTTTTAACTCAGACCTTCGTGATTGGGGATGAATGTTTACCTTGTTTAAGCATTCCGTCCATCATTTGTTCTTTTTGCTTTTGTTGCCATAAGTGCCTGGCTGAGGGGCTACTCCAAAACTGGTCCCAGGATTCTTGTTTTTGGTCCAGGGAGGAACTAACTTAGCTATTCGGGTTGGACCATTCCCATGTAAACCAACAATGGTGGACAATAAATCAACATATTACCTGTAAAAGCCAATATGTGGAATATGTCATCAAATGTCCATGCGGCCTACAATACGTAGGAAGTCCCATATGTGAGCTCAAAAATGATATATAACAACACGTAAGGGCGACAATCAATCCGGACAGTAGCAACGCAGCAGCCAAACACATCATGGAGTCCCATCATGATACTAACTGGAAGACGCTAAAATTCTACGGGTTTGAACAAGTACATAATCTTGAAAGGGGAGGAGACCGAGAATGCAAATTAAGGCAATGCAAATCGAGGCATATTCTAAAACCTACTTTCCCTCATGCCGCATGGTTTAAACCTGTACACACATTTATAATAGGCCTTACAGACGGGGATTGTATAAAGAAGGACTTTCTCTGTTTCAAATCCCCTCCTTAAGGCTGAAATGAGAGACAAAACATATAACAGTATAAGACAAAAAGAACAGAAAAAAATAAGAACTGGCATGAACTGTATCCACATTTCACTGTTGCACTAGTCACTTTTCACTTATTATGACACTATAACATAGAACAAAAACATTGTCACGCAGAATTTTTACTAAAATCTATGTTCGCAATGAACAATCATGTTTTATGTTGCATAATATAATTAACATCAGTGGAACCAATTAAATGTATGAGATTGGATGAATAGGATAAGTGGGTTATTAGTTAGGGGTAGCTACCCAAACCCCATTTTCTCATCGATCTCACCATAAAATGATTTATTAACCCAGAAAATAGAAAGGTTGAAATTAATGCCAAATTGCACTTTATATTTATACTTGTATTTATAATTATATTTGTATCTGTACATGAGGTGTTCAATTGATGAAAAATTATTTAAATATTTTAGGAAAATGTAAAAAATCATGAGTTTAGCGTTCTAATAATTGTCAAAATGTATTGTTTTTTTTTTTAACCTTAATTGGCATGTTCGTATTCACTAAACACTACATTGACCAGAATCCATGGGTGCACGAAACAGGAAAATATGTCAGCACTTTGTTACTTTAAACATTTGTACTGGGTAATCTCATATACAGTAGCGGCCCGTGGTAGAAGTAATGCTGGGTGCTGACGTGGGGCTAGGGAGGGGCAGGGTGGGGGGTAGTAAACTAGGGGTTACGGCCAATTAGAGGTAAGTAAACAGATAAATATATTAAACGAATTTAGTTGTGAGTGCTGCATTGCATTTGGTGATGCAGAGCACGCAACGAAATTCATTTTATTTATTTATATGTTTACTTACCTTAATCAGCCGTAATCCCTAGTTTACTACCCCTGACCCTGCCCCTCTACCGTCCCACATCAGTGCCCAGCAGTACTCCCACCATGTCTGTTACTACTCACATCTACCAGTGGCCAAGGTCTAAGACAGACCGAAACGCGTAAGGTTTCGTGGTCTCTGTAAGGACTAAATAAAAAACAATTAACTTACCTGTCCATGAGTTCGTTCTAGCTTCTTTGCCATGTGTTGTGGTGGATGTAATTACGGTGTGGTTCTTCCATGTGAGGGAATGTATATATATATATATATATATAGAGAGAGAGAGAGAGAGAGAGAGAGAGCAGTGGGCACACTTTGAGCTGGTACCCGTAGAGGAGGTCAATGGGCAATTTCCGATGGGTCAGGGCGCACAATATCTTAACATCTCTGATGAGAATAATTGTTGACTGAATGAGCTTCACAATTACAGGCAGCATCATTTTAAAAAGTGTTTATTTCAGTTATACACATGATGGCTACAGAGTTAAGAGATTGGCGGCACAATTTATATGCTCAGCATTTTCCTGAAATAACTGCAGACTTTTACATATATATATATATATATATATATATATATATATATATATATTTACTGAAAAAACCATAGGTTTCACACCAGTTATAGATAGCTGGAAATTTTACTGACATAAAACCATTGAAATTCCCACGTTATAGTTAGTTGGACTCACTATAACTTGCGCGCCTGCAATGCACTGCAGATGACGTCACATATTACATCACTCATGACATGGTCAGTGACATCACTCATGACATCACTGAAAAAAAGTACAAAATGTTCAAAAAAACAAAAAAATATAAAACAACAAAAAGAAGAAAAAAAACAGTTCTTTTTAGAACTACCTCCAATTTATAAAAGAAGGCTACATTTTTTGAAAACTCTATAATTCTTTTTTCCCCATGGTACGGTCCCCGGACCGCTCCCCGGTGCGCGTACTGGGCGCTTCCCCCGCGCAAATCAAAAAAATCAAAAATAAATGTTTTCCCCGCGGGGCCCTTTTATGGCCCTAACATCAAACCTAGGGGGTCAGGGGGGTCTACCCTGCCCCCTTTTGGTCATTTCCCCCTTTGTTTTTGCCACCCCTTGTGTCTCAATCCTACAGAGACACAAGATGGCGGCCGCTCCGGACTGTTTCGAATGTTTACAGACACCCGAGAGCCAATCAGCTTTCCGTGCGCACATCACGTGGCGCGCTTCCGGTGCGCTCCCCGGTGCGCGTACCGGGGCGCGGCCATAGATATATATATTTTTTTGAACCTAAATTACTCAAAATCCACTGAAGCACATATCTTGAGACATAGCAAAGGCACATCGGGCTACCATTCCCTACAATTTTGCCAAGTTTGGTGGAAATCCATTCAGCCGTTCGGGCTAAAAGTGAGGTCGACCGCCCTATGGAAATTAACATGGGGAAAACACGTTTTGGGACCCCCCTTTTATCTGGGCCCCCGCTTGACGAATCCCCCCCAAACTTTCAGGGAAAGACCGGAGCGCCGCAAGGCAAATTTGAGGAAATTTTCAGGCAGATTCCTCAACCGGCGCCAAAGTCATAACTATAACTACCTACTGGCGACCGCCAGTAGGTAATATATATATATATATATATATATATATATATATATATATATATATATATATATATATATATATATATATATATATATATATATATATATATATATATATATATGCTGCAAGAGCTAGTCTCAGTCTCCACGAAACCAACTGCCACACAAGCAAATACGAGGTAGACCCAAATAAGTGCTTCTTTTTTTTATTTAATCTTTAAAGTGCAACCGCATCAGCCACGACGCGTTTCGGCAGATCCCTGCCTTGATCACATGACCTCTATATATATATCTATGAGCAAAAGCCCTCGAGCTTTAAAAGGGCACACGACGAACTCCCAGCCATCCGGTTTTCGTGCCTTGAGATGTGTGCAACTCGAACCTCCAATTTGAATAATGATGTCCGACGCGTTTCAAGGCTTCAGCGCCTTTTCATCAGGGACTGTGCACAGAGGGAAAGAGTTTCTTCACTGGGACTCCATTTCCTGCATTTTATTGCTGAAAGGACCGCCTCAGTGGGCGTGGCTAAATCGAGGTCGCCAGCTGAGCTGGTCTTTGTAGTCCTGACCCAGTGAGGTAAGTTTGCCGCCCTGAATGGGCTCCCGCCCTCTGTCAATTGCCATAAAGTAATACCTTTAAGTAAGGCGAAAGTCTGAGCTGCGCACATAATTTATCATTGGCAGTCCGTGCTGGCAGACTGAAAGCAGTGTTTCTTCTGCGGCCCCTTCTCCCTCATTAACCATCAGATGCGAGAGGGAAGGTGGTGCTCCTCTTGTCACGGCCAAGGGCAGCCGCGCTGAAATGTCTATGAGCAAAAGCCCTCGAGCTTTAAAAGGGCACACGACGAACTCCCAGTAGTCCTGACCCAGTGAGGTAAGCCCACTCAGGGCGGCAAACTTACCTCACTGGGTTCGAGTTGCACACATCTCAAGGCACGAAAACCGGATGGCTGGGAGTTCGTCGTGTGCCCTTTTAAAGCTCGAGGGCTTTTGCTCATAGATATATATATATATATTGTGGCAAACTGGTGTTTGGGTTCAAAATAAATAAATAATAACACCTAAGAAATCGGGTCTCGCATCTTCCTTTGGCTGCAAGTAGCTGAGCTTTAACAAGCTAAGGACGACACATACCGCATATATATATATATATATATATATATATATATATATATGACTGGAACTTCGATACTCAGTATGCGCCAAATAACGAAGACGGACCCAATGAGGATATTTCAAAGCGTCTTTATTTACATCTGTGCACCCTCATGACTGCCATGACGCGTTTCGGGCCCTGGAGCCCTTGATCACATGACATGGTCAGATTCCACCCTGTGATTTGTAGTGCCTGTCCGGTCACATGGTCCCAAGCCTATAGAAATAGAAAAAATACTTCAGCCTGGACCAGACATAGTAACCAATGTTATTTACAATCATTTTACTGTTGTATTTTTTGTAATGTTCTGTTAACCCCATTTGTCACACTTATTAAGCGAGACAAAATCCTTACAAATGTGCAAATTTGCGCAATAAATATGTAAAAACATACTATTTACAAATATACCAATTGACATTATTGCTATGTACAAACAATCACAGTGGACGTCATATGTACAAACTATTCCTGTGCAATATTTAGCAAATGAGTAAAGTGCTTTTGTGCAAAATTTACAAAGGAAGGGGTTGAGTTAATATTGCCCAAGTGGGCATTGGTTAAAATTTCATCTGGACCACTGCGTCTACACTGCTTAGGTATTCATGTTGACTCCAGCACTATTGAAAGAAATGTGTGATTACCCAAAAAAAAGTGTGTTTGATACATTTTACCATGTTAAAAAATCCGGCAGGAAATAATGAATAAATAATCTAAAACAGCCTTAACAGATGACCAACAACTTATTACCACTTATCAATTTCAAGACTCTGTGTGCAGACAAGTGTACAAATCTTCTGTCGCGTTCATATATATATATCGTTCCCCTGTTTTTCTCATATATCCACACTGCAAAAGTGATGTTTGAGGTTGGTAGGCTATGTATTCAGTCGTGTTTCATAGTTTTGATTAATGTCACACACTATGCAATCATATTACATTATGCATTCTTTTACTTTTTTCATGTTATCAGCCCCACGTCTTATTAATTTGTGTAATGAGCATCTTACATCTCATAGGCTTTATGCCAACATCTTGTATCACACTATGTCTTCTATGTTTATCTATGCTGTAGTTGGAGGGGCTATATATAGAAACTATTTTTGGTGCCAGTCAGATTGAGAAAGGATGCTGTGAAGCCAAAATGCGTCTCGTGTGTTTCATGGTCGAGGGAGACCCGTGATAATATAATAAAGTTGCCATATAGTAGCAGCCTAGAGTATGTGCCTTCTTCGTTGCTGGAGATGGATTTGGTTTATATATAATAATATATATGTAATATATATATTACCTACTGGCGGTCACCAGTAGGTAGTTATAGTTAGGACCTCTTTTTTTTCTTTTGCCGATATCTTTGGCGCCGCTGGCGGTCTGCTCAGCTCCTTTATTGAAAGTTTTGGGGTGATTCATCAAGGGCTTGCCAAGAAAAAAGGGAGGTCCTAAAATGTGTTATCCCCATGTTAATTTCCGTAGGAATTTTGAAACAGATTACAGCCTGAACTGCTGAGCAGAATTCCACCAACTTTGTCAGAAAAGTAGATCTTGGTTCAGAAAGCGGGCTCTTTTTGTGTAAATCCATTTAGTAGTTGCTGTGAAATGTAATAATTTCTCAGATAGCGATATATCGACACAAAGCAATCTGATTGGCTGCCAACAGTTCAGACCAGGAACCGTTGTCAGCCATCTTATGACTAAGAAAAAAGGATTAAAAATACCAATCTGAGAAATGTCAAATTTTTGTTTTTCAAACTGGGAGCGGATAATTTTATTCATCTGAGGGGTTTCTTTCCTGAAGTGTTTTTATCACAGCAGTTGCCAGGTGCCTGGGATTTCCTCTGAGGGTCTTCCCTGGCCCCCTCCGCTGGTGCCTGCTATACTGCGCCAACCGCACTGCAGCTCCGGCCGACACTAAGCACAGGGAATCTGGGGCAGAGGGAGCAGGAGGAGTAGCAGTCCCAAGCAGAGGCAGAGAAGAAAGCGGGCTTTTGTCACGGCCATCAGCGATCTCCAAGGAAGATGGGGAACTCATGGCTGCCTCTCCCTGCACTCCAGAGCCGCCGCTGTGAGCAGGGAAGCTAACCGGCCAAGACCCACTCCGCCACATTGGCACCGTAGCTGAGCTCGGCTGCCCTCCCCAAGAGCCAGTCCCTCGCCTCACAATATTTTATTTATTTTTATCCCCGAGATGGGAAACTCATGGCTGCCTCTCCTGGCACTCCAGAGCCGCCGCAGTGAGCCGGGAAGCTCACCGGCCGAGACCCTCTCCGCCACATTGGAAGCGCCGCTGAGTCCGGCCGCCCTCCCCTGGAGCCCGTCTCTCACCTCACAATATTTTATTTATTTTTACACCTGAGATGGGTAACTCATAGCTGCCTCTTCTGGCACTCCAGAGCAGCAGCCCAGGGGCCCGTCCCTCGCCTCTCACTTATTTATTTATGTTATTCCCCGAGATCGTAACAGATACCTGGGAGGTGAGCGGGCTGGCATGGGGAGTGTCTGGCTGAAGGGAACTCCTGCCACTCTGGGGTATAGCCTGTGATTTTGTTAGCCACTGAACTGGGGGTTTTGTGGGCAGCGTGTCGCATCTTTGCGGCCCATGTAAACTTGTTTTTGGGGCCAGATCTGAGCAGAGAGTTCCAGGACAAAACCTGCTCATGCAGCCCATGCCGAGAACCAGGCAAAGCTGAGCACAAAGCATCGCCTGCCCCTTCCTCTCGAGAGGCCAGCTCTCTGTGTTGGCTAATACTGCTTTTTTGTGTGTACGTACCATGATGAGTGACTTACTAGCCCTGCACCTGCCTGTGCTTTCCTTCACCAGCTCTGCATTTTGTGGATTTAGCTTATGCTGCTGCAGTCTCACTGTAAGGGGCAGTGATTGCTGAGGCCACTGGTTACTTGCAGTACTTGTAGTACTTCTGACAGGATTGCTTCCTTACCCAAGTTGTTTACACAACAAAGTTGCACGCTCAGTTTTATTTAAATGTTGTGCATTTGCTTAAACTGTGCTTTAAAAGTATCAGTAGGGGGGAACAGCCTTTGCGATGCGGCTGTTACACCACCGTGCCGTTATAACCCGGTCTTTTCAACGCAAGTCGTTACCACGACTTGCGCTGGAGGGCGCTGCAGGACAAGGAATTTTTTAATTTACTATCCAACACCTACCCTACTGTACGTAGGCTGGTGTTGGAATAGTAAATTAAAAAATTCCTAAGTCCGCACCCCCTCCAACGCAAGTCGTGGTAACAACTTGAGTTGAAAAAACTGCGTTGTAACGGCACGTGTTGTAAAAGTACGCGTCGTAAAGCCGTACACCCATCAGTAGGTTGTATTTTTAAATACGAACTTATCTTGGAAATAGTGGGCACCATATGAGTTTACACACCTGTCGCAGTAACCAGGGGAGATGTGAAGCACTGAAATTATGCTTGTCAGAATGCCCTTTTCAGGGGATTTCGCCGGGAAACTGGTAGCTTTTTGTTTAGTAAGTGTCAAAATAACAGGGGTATGCACTGTGCTGTCCTGGTACAAGACTGGTCTGGCCTTACTTGTCTACTGATTTTTTTAGGACAAGTGGAATATGGGCATTGGGATAATATTATGAAACATATCCGCTTAATTGGGACATACAGAGTTGCACCCGCACAACGGGGGGCCAGTATGGCAAGTCAAGACAAAGACGAGTAAAATAGAAACAATCCATGTTTAAGCCATGGTTTTAAGATGTTTCAGAGTCAATAATTGTGCAGTTTATTAACCAATAGCCTTGTGCAATGTGTAGTTATGGCTCAGTTAAGATGATCCATCCAACTGATGGGAAAAAAACAGCATGGAGTGATTTGTAAAAGAATGATAAAAATTGGAACATTATGTCATTACCAACCTTAGTTTAGGCTTCTCCATCCAAAAAAAAAGAATATTGACTTGGACGTGTCTGCAGGGATGGAGCTAGCAAGAGACATCAATACTTCTAGGAAATGTCACACCAATTAGGAGACAGCTATCCAACCTTGAAACACACCAACTCATGGTCAGTGGATATATTTTGACATGCATGGATTGGAATGATATTGACAATTACATAACGCTTAGTACCCCTGATGAGACACTGAGGCTCTATTTTCTTGGAATCACTCTTGTTTTTCAATATAGTAAATAGAAGAGTCTTAACAGGCCTAGTTATAAAGTGACCTTGAAGGGTGATGTCTTAGATTCTCTTCTGCACTATGTCACAATAAATCACATTTTTGGCTAAGTCTGAGAGGAAGGTGGCGGTGACTACAAGAACCAGTGTGCTCTGAGAGCCCATTGCTGCTTTTGTGTGTGTGCAGAAGGATGAGAGTCATTCACAAAAACCAGATTAATCAATGCTGGCTATTGTCCCTGGCATGCTCTTCCTTTCCACAGCAGGCACAAAGCTTCAAGGAGCAAGGCTGCGAGCTGAGGAAGTGCGAGCCTTATGTTTTATTTACCTGGGAAATGCTTATTACGAACACAGAAATTGTACCTCCTTTCAGAAGGCCGCAGGAAGGCAGACCACCCTGACAGCGATAAGTCATCATTGAGGCCAATAAATAAAAACATAATATTAGACCACTCTGTGACAAATGTGAAACTGGTAAATCTCTCTTGCTTTGTTCTGCACCTCTCTTGCTTCTTTCGGCACCTCTCTTACTTCTCTCTGTGCCTCACTTGCCTCTTTCTGCACCTCACTCTCTTCTTTCTGCACCTCTCTTGCTTCTTTCTGCATGTGTCTGGCTTTGTTCTGTGCCTTTCTTCCTCTTTCTGCACCTTTGTTCCTATTTCTGCACCTTTCTTCCTCTTGCTGCACTTCTCTTGCCTCTTTCAACACTTCTCTTCCTTGTTTCTGCACCTCACTTGCTTCTCTCTGCACCTCACTTGCTTCTTTCTGCACCTCACTTAACTCTTTCTGCACTTTTCTTGCCCCTTTCTGCACTTCTCTTGCCTATTTCTGTACCTCTACTGCTTCTTACTGCACTTCTCTTGCTGCTTTCTGCACTACTCTTGCCTCTTTTTGCACTGATCTTGCCTCTTTCTGCACTTCTCTTTCCTCTTCCTATACCACTGCTGCCTCTTTCTGCACTTGTCTTCCCTCCTCCTGCACCTCTCTTGACTCTTTCTATACTTTCTTGCCTCTTTCTGTTGTTTTCTTGCCTCTTTCTGCACTCCTATTGATTCTTTCTGCACCCTCTTGCCTCTTTCTACGCCCCTCTTACCTCTTTCTACACCCTCTTGCCTGTCTCTGCACCTCTCTTGCCTGTCTCTGTGCGTCTCTTGCCTGTCTTTGCACCCTACTTGCCTGTCTCTGCACCTCATTTGCCTGTCTCTGAACCTCTCTTGCCTGTCTTCGCACTTCTCTTGCCTATTTCTGCACATCTCTTGCCTCTTTCTGTACCTCTCTTGCTTCTTTCTGCATACCCTTTGCCTCTTTCAGCACTTCTCTTACTTCTTTCTGCACTTCTCTTGGTTCTTTATACACCCTCTTGCCTCTTTCAGCACCTCTCTTGTCTCTTTCTGCATCCCTCTTGCCTCTTTCTGCATTCCTCTTCCTTCTTTATATACCCTCTTGCCTCTCTATACAAACTCTTGCCTCTTTCTGTGACCCTCTTGCCTCTTTCTGTGCCCCTCTTGCCTCTTTTGGCATCCTTTTGCCTCTTTCTGCACCCCTCTTCCCTCTTTCTGCACCCCTCTTGCCTCTTCTGTGCCTCTCTTTGGCTGTCTCTGTACCTCTCTTGAATGTCTCTGCACTTCACTTGCCTGTCTCTGCACACTTGCCTGTCTCTGCATCTCTCTTGCCTGTCTCTGCACCTCTCTTTCCTCTTTCTGCATATCTCTTACCTATTTCTGCATCTCTCTTGCGTCTTTCTGCAAATTTGTTGCCTCTCAGCACTTCTCTGGCCTCTTTTGGCACCCCTCTTTCCTCTTTCTGCAGTTCTCTTGCTCCTTTCTGCACTTCTCTTGCTTCTTTATACACCCTCTTGCCTCTTGCTGCACTCCTCTTGCTTCCTTCTACATCTCTCTTGCCTCTTTATATACCCCTCGTGCCTCTTACTGTGCCCCTCTTGCCTCTTACTGCACCCCTCATGGCTCTTACTGCTCCCCTCTTGCCTCTTACTGCACCCCTCTTGCCTCTTCTGCACCTCTCTTGCCTCTTTCTGTGCCTCTATTGCCTCTTTATGTACCTCTTTTGCCACTTTCTGCACATCTCTTGCTTTTTTCTGTACTTCTCTTCCTTCTTTATAAACCCTCTCGCCTCTTTATAGACCCTCTTGCCTCTTTCTGTGCCCCCTTGCCTCTTTTTGTGCCCCTCTTGCCTCTTTCTGTGCCCCTCTTACTGCACCCCTCTTGCATCTTACTGCACCAATCTTGCATCTTACTGCGCCCCTCTTGCATCTTACTGCACCCCTCTTACCTCTTACTGCATCTATCTTGACTGTTTCTGCAGCGCTATTGCCTCTTACTGTACCTCTCTTGCCTCTTCCTGAACATATCTTCCCTCTTTCTGCACCCCTCTTTGCTCTTTGTGCACCTCTCTTGTCTCTTTGTGCACCTCTTCTCTGTTTGTGCACCTCTCTTGTCTCTTTGTGTACCTCTCTTGTCTAGTTGTGCATCTCTTCTCTCTTTGTCCACCTCTCTTGTCTCTTTGTCCACCTCTCTTTACTCTTCCTGCACTTCTGTTGTCTCTTTCTGCAAATCCGTTGCTTCTATCTGCACTTCTCTTACCTCATCTCTGTTGCTTCTTTCAGCACTTCTCTTGCCTCTTTCTACATTTCAGTTGCTTCTTTCTTCACCCCTCTTGCCTCTTTCTGCAACCCTCTTGCCTCTTTCTGCAACCCTCTTTCCTCTTTCAGCACCCCTCTTCCCTCTTTTTGAACCTCTCTTGCCTGTTTCTACACCTCTTTTGCGCCTTTCTGCACTTCTCTTGCCTCTTTTTGAATTTCTGTTGCTTCTTTCTGCACTTCTCTTGCCTCTATCTACATTTCTGTTGCTTCTTTCTGCACTTCTCTTGCCTCTTTCTGTACTTCCCTTGCCTCTTTCTGCACTTCTCTTTCCTTTTCCTACACCCCTGTTGCCTCTTTTTATACTTATCTTCCCTCTTTCTGCACCTCTCTTTTCTTTGTCCACTTCTCTTGCCTCTTTCTGCAGATGTGTTAATTCTTTCTGCACCTCTTTTGCCTTTTCTGCACCTCTCTTGCCTCGTTCTGTACCTCTCTTGCCTCTTTCTGCTCCTTTCTTGCTTCTTTCTGCAGTTCTCATGCCTATTTCTGCAACTTTATTCCTTCTTTCTGGACTTCTCATTGCAAAGCTGGAATGGTCACGTGTTACTTATTGCAAAATGTGGATGTTAAACAAATGGTGCACAAACCTCTCTTTTTTCTGTGCTTCTCTTGCCTCGTTCTGCATTTCTCTTGCTTCTTTCTGCATGTTTCTTCTTTTTTCTGCACCTAACTGTCCTCTTTCTCCACTTCATTTGCCTCTTTCTGTTCTTCTCTTGCCTCTTTCTGCACCTCTCTTGCCTCTTTCTGTACATCTCTTGCCTCTTTCCGTATCACACTTGACTCTTTCTGTACTTCTCTTGCTTCTTTCTACACTTCTCTGGCCTCTTTCTGCTCTTCTCTTGTATCTGTGCATTTCTCTGGCCTGTTTCTACACTTCATTTAGCTCTTTCTGTACCTCTCTTGCCTCTTTCTGCACCTCATTTGCTTCTTTCTGCATCTCACTCTCTTTCTTCTGCACGTTTCTTGCCTCTTTCTGCACTTCTCTTGCTCTTTCTGTACTTCTCGAGATTCTTTCTGTACCTCTCTTGCCTATTTCTGCACCTCAAGTGACTCATTCTGCACTTTTCTTGCCTCTTTCTACATTTATCTTGCCTCCTTCTATACCTCTCTTCCCTCTTTCTGAACCTCACGCAATTCTTTTTGCACCTCGTTTGCCTCTTTTTGCTTCTCACTTGCTTATTTCTGCATCGCTCTTGCCTGGTGCTGCACCTCTATTGTCTCTTTCTGCAACTCTGTTGCTTATTTCTGCACTTCTCTTGCTTCTTTCTGCACTCATCCTGCCTCTTTCTGTACCCCTGACTCTTTCTGCATCTCTCTTGCCTTTATCTGCTGCTGTCTTGCCTCTTTATGCACCTCTTTTGCTTCTTTCTGCAGTTTTCTTGCCTTTTTCTGTACGCCTCTTGCTTCTTTTTGCACCTCTGTTGGTTCTTTCTGCACTGCTCTTGCTTCTTTTTGCACCTCTGTTGCAAATTTCTGCATCCTTCTTGCCTCTTGAGGGGGGCGCTAGAGGGCGCACTGCAGAATGGCCGCACTGCCGTGAGGCTCCTGCCGCCCGGAGCTTTTATCCGTCTATTGATCCTGCTGACCATCACTGCTCCCTGATCTGACCCCAGATTCCTGATGGTGTACTTGTTGGCCACACTTGGTCCAACTCCTGTGCTGATCGGTGCCTGCGGACGGAAGTTACGGGGACGTGAAGTTTTCCCCGACTGGCGCTCTGGAAGTCGGGTGCTCCATGGCCCGGCGACCTTTTCTATTCTAGCCCGAGGCTTCGCACGTGGGGTGTAGGCCCAGGTCACCCTCCCCCTCCGGATCTGGTTGATAGCTGGGCACGCTGCTGAGCACTCCCCTGGAACGAGACTTGTTTGCGATCTCCGTTGTGGGCTGCTACGGAGCTGTGGTGTCGCGGATACGCTGGAGCCTGTCGTTGAGGCGCGAAGGTGTAGCGCCCTTGGCCTGAAGTGAACGGCGGCCATTGCTCTGGCGGGAGTGGCGGGGTGTTCGTGCCTGCTCGTGCCCCCGCCTGTGGGGCTTTGACACGCGCTGGACAGCTACCTGCGAAGTGAACTTTATCGATTTATTTGCTGCCCCGAGCTGAAAGCGGCTCAGCATGGGGAAACCGGGCAATAAGCAGCCTAAACTGTCTTTCGACTCGGTGGCGGCCAGGAGGGGCACGCGCCTAGTACAGGAGGCTGGGAGCTCGCGTTCTCCCCCCCCCACCCGTCACCGATGCGGGGCTACAGCCACACGCTCTGGACTTTCAGCAAATGATGCAGGAGATGCGGCAAGGATTTGCCACTATTGTGGACAAAGTGGACAAACTGTCGTCACGCATGGATGCGGTGGTGCAGAAACTAGATGTGCATGAGGAGCGCCTGACAACGGCGGAACAACGCATCTCTGATCATGACGACACTGCTGCCACCCATACCACCCAGTTGGTGAGAATTGATAACATCCTGCGGGTAATCGCCGCTAAGAATGAGGAGTTGGAGGCGAGGAGTCGGCGCAACAACATACGCATAGTAGGTGTGCCGGAGACGACGAATGTTGGGAAAATGGAGACTTATGTGGAGAGGCTCCTTGTTGGGGCCATTGGTGCGGAGGTCTTCTCTGCGCAGTTCATTGTCGAGAGGGCGCACCGTTCCCTTGGGCCGAAGCCGGCCACTGGATCTGCGCCGCGCCCTATAATTGCACGGCTCCTGAACTACCGTGACCGGGAAGCAGCCCTCCGTGCGGCCCGCACTAATCGCACCCTTTCCTTTGATGGCGTTAACTTCACCGTGTATCCCGACTACATGCCAGAAACCGGTCCCCGGGAGCTTGTTTCCTTCCCAGTGTAAGAATTGGCTTCTGTAGTTTGGTTTGCCCTGTTCCCATCATGCACTGGGACAGGAACAGACTAATTTGCATACAGCCAGGTTCTGAAACTGGGATGGTGCAGTGAGCTAAAAAACGGTGTTGGATCTAGCCCTGATCTCTTGACTGGGTGAGAGCTTTCTGCTTAATTCAGAGACTCTGTCCCTCACCACCCCTTGTTGTAAATATTTTTGTCCACCCTAAGCGTGGAAGGGTATTCTCAGATGTGAGACCCTTGCTCATTGCACCATCAGGATTCAAGCAAACCGGGCCGAAGACGGCTGTAATGCCAGAAACCGGTCCCCGGGAGCTTGTTTCCTTCCCAGTGTAAGAATTGGCTTTTGTAGTTTGGTTTGCCCTGTTCCCATCATGCACTGGGACAGGAACAGACTAATTTGCATACAGCCAGGTTCTGAAACTGGGATGGTGCAGTGAGCTAAAAAACGGTGTTGGATCTAGCCCTGATCTCTTGACTGGGTGAGAGCTTTCTGCTTAATTCAGAGACTCTGTCCCTCACCACCCCTTGTTGTAAATATTTTTGTCCACCCTAAGCGTGGAAGGGTATTCTCAGATGTGAGACCCTTGCTCATTGCACCATCAGGATTCAAGCAAACCGGGCCGAAGACGGCTGTAATGCCAGAAACCGGTCCCCGGGAGCTTGTTTCCTTCCCAGTGTAAGAATTGGCTTTTGTAGTTTGGTTTGCCCTGTTCCCATCATGCACTGGGACAGGAACAGACTAATTTGCATACAGCCAGGTTCTGAAACTGGGATGGTGCAGTGAGCTAAAAATCGGTGTTGGATCTAGCCCTGATCTCTTGACTGGGTGAGAGCTTTCTGCTTAATTCAGAGACTCTGTCCCTCACCACCCCGTGTTGTAAATATTTTTGTCCACCCTAAGCGTGGAAGGGTATTCTCAGATGTGAGACCCTTGCTCATTGCACCATCAGGATTCAAGCAAACCGGGCCGAAGACGGCTGTAATGCCAGAAACCGGTCCCCGGGAGCTTGTTTCCTTCCCAGTGTAAGAATTGGCTTTTGTAGTTTGGTTTGCCCTGTTCCCATCATGCACTGGGACAGGAACAGACTAATTTGCATACAGCCAGGTTCTGAAACTGGGATGGTGCAGTGAGCTAAAAAACGGTGTTGGATCTAGCCCTGATCTCTTGACTGGGTGAGAGCTTTCTGCTTAATTCAGAGACTCTGTCCCTCACCACCCCTTGTTGTAAATATTTTTGTCCACCCTAAGCGTGGAAGGGTATTCTCAGATGTGAGACCCTTGCTCATTGCACCATCAGGATTCAAGCAAACCGGGCCGAAGACGGCTGTAATGCCAGAAACCGGTCCCCGGGAGCTTGTTTCCTTCCCAGTGTAAGAATTGGCTTTTGTAGTTTGGTTTGCCCTGTTCCCATCATGCACTGGGACAGGAACAGACTAATTTGCATACAGCCAGGTTCTGAAACTGGGATGGTGCAGTGAGCTAAAAGACGGTGTTGGATCTAGCCCTGATCTCTTGACTGGGTGAGAGCTTTCTGCTTAATTCAGAGACTCTGTCCCTCACCACCCCTTGTTGTAAATATTTTTGTCCACCCTAAGCGTGGAAGGGTATTCTCAGATGTGAGACCCTTGCTCATTGCACCATCAGGATTCAAGCAAACCGGGCCGAAGACGGCTGTAATGCCAGAAACCGGTCCCCGGGAGCTTGTTTCCTTCCCAGTGTAAGAATTGGCTTTTGTAGTTTGGTTTGCCCTGTTCCCATCATGCACTGGGACAGGAACAGACTAATTTGCATACAGCCAGGTTCTGAAACTGGGATGGTGCAGTGAGCTAAAAAACGGTGTTGGATCTAGCCCTGATCTCTTGACTGGGTGAGAGCTTTCTGCTTAATTCAGAGACTCTGTCCCTCACCACCCCTTGTTGTAAATATTTTTGTCCACCCTAAGCGTGGAAGGGTATTCTCAGATGTGAGACCCTTGCTCATTGCACCATCAGGATTCAAGCAAACCGGGCCGAAGACGGCTGTAATGCCAGAAACCGGTCCCCGGGAGCTTGTTTCCTTCCCAGTGTAAGAATTGGCTTTTGTAGTTTGGTTTGCCCTGTTCCCATCATGCACTGGGACAGGAACAGACTAATTTGCATACAGCCAGGTTCTGAAACTGGGATGGTGCAGTGAGCTAAAAAACGGTGTTGGATCTAGCCCTGATCTCTTGACTGGGTGAGAGCTTTCTGCTTAATTCAGAGACTCTGTCCCTCACCACCCCTTGTTGTAAATATTTTTGTCCACCCTAAGCGTGGAAGGGTATTCTCAGATGTGAGACCCTTGCTCATTGCACCATCAGGATTCAAGCAAACCGGGCCGAAGACGGCTGTAATGCCAGAAACCGGTCCCCGGGAGCTTGTTTCCTTCCCAGTGTAAGAATTGGCTTTTGTAGTTTGGTTTGCCCTGTTCCCATCATGCACTGGGACAGGAACAGACTAATTTGCATACAGCCAGGTTCTGAAACTGGGATGGTGCAGTGAGCTAAAAAACGGTGTTGGATCTAGCCCTGATCTCTTGACTGGGTGAGAGCTTTCTGCTTAATTCAGAGACTCTGTCCCTCACCACCCCTTGTTGTAAATATTTTTGTCCACCCTAAGCGTGGAAGGGTATTCTCAGATGTGAGACCCTTGCTCATTGCACCATCAGGATTCAAGCAAACCGGGCCGAAGACGGCTGTAATGCCAGAAACCGGTCCTCGGGAGCTTGTTTCCTTCCCAGTGTAAGAATTGGCTTTTGTAGTTTGGTTTGCCCTGTTCCCATCATGCACTGGGACAGGAACAGACTAATTTGCATACAGCCAGGTTCTGAAACTGGGATGGTGCAGTGAGCAAAAAAACGGTGTTGGATCTAGCCCTGATCTCTTGACTGGGTGAGAGCTTTCTGCTTAATTCAGAGACTCTGTCCCTCACCACCCCTTGTTGTAAATATTTTTGTCCACCCTAAGCGTGGAAGGGTATTCTCAGATGTGAGACCCTTGCTCATTGCACCATCAGGATTCAAGCAAACCGGGCCGAAGACGGCTGTAATGCCAGAAACCGGTCCCCGGGAGCTTGTTTCCTTCCCAGTGTAAGAATTGGCTTTTGTAGTTTGGTTTGCCCTGTTCCCATCATGCACTGGGACAGGAACAGACTAATTTGCATACAGCCAGGTTCTGAAACTGGGATGGTGCAGTGAGCTAAAAAACGGTGTTGGATCTAGCCCTGATCTCTTGACTGGGTGAGAGCTTTCTGCTTAATTCAGAGACTCTGTCCCTCACCACCCCTTGTTGTAAATATTTTTGTCCACCCTAAGCGTGGAAGGGTATTCTCAGATGTGAGACCCTTGCTCATTGCACCATCAGGATTCAAGCAAACCGGGCCGAAGACGGCTGTAATGCCAGAAACCGGTCCCCGGGAGCTTGTTTCCTTCCCAGTGTAAGAATTGGCTTTTGTAGTTTGGTTTGCCCTGTTCCCATCATGCACTGGGACAGGAACAGACTAATTTGCATACAGCCAGGTTCTGAAACTGGGATGGTGCAGTGAGCTAAAAAACGGTGTTGGATATAGCCCTGATCTCTTGACTGGGTGAGAGCTTTCTGCTTAATTCAGAGGCTCTGTCCCTCACCACCCCTTGTTGTAAATATGATGGTGCAGGACCAGCGTCGTAAATTCCTAGGGGTAAAGAAGAAACTTCGTGACCTTCAAGTTGACTACGCTTTGCTGTATCCTGCTAAGCTGAGGGTGACCCATCAGGCAAAGCAGCATTTTTTCACGAACCCGCAGCATGCAGAAGACTTTGTAAAACGCCTCAAGAGGGAACGTTCGGCAGCGGACCGGCAGGGTGAGCGGGACCCTGGAGGCGACCGGTCGGCGGGAGAGGAGGAGGACGCTTGAAAGTGGTGATTACTCTTTGGCGTGACTGTGATGGCGCTCGCTCTGCGCGCCCATTTGTTTGACTGCACCTGGGGCTTCGGTATTCCCTGCCTTGTACTGTGGGGGGATGAACATGATGGGTTGCCGAGTTGTTCTTGGATGTGGCTACTGGGGGTCAGTGAGGGACCGATGTTAGGCGATTTTCTTCTGCTCCGGGCACCCACCCCCGCACTGCACCTGGGCCATGTGTGAGCCCGTTGGCTCGGAGAATGGCGTGGTGTGTGGGAGTGGTGATGTGCACCTCTGGTGGGTACCCCACTGGGTATTCCCCACTATTACTTGGTGTTTTGGTTCGAGTCCTTTGTTGGTTGACTGGATGGATGTTGGGAGGGGATGGGGGGTGGGTTTCTGGGGTTCCTGATAGTTGGGGATTCATCAGGTGGGTGGGGGGGGGGACTACGTTGGCACCGCGTACTCGGCCTGGTCCTTGGAATCGGGGTGCGATTTGCTCCTGCTGTGTGCTTGCACTGGTGTTAGCACGTGGCCGCTGCATTGGGTGGTCCACTGGCATACTAGATCCTAACGGCTCTGTGTCGTATGCTCTCGTTTTCATTGAGCCTGATTGTCATGGCCGCTGTTGCAGTGTGCCGGTTGTACGAGAGCGTGCTACGCAGGACACGCACATGTGTGTTGTGGACCGGTTGGGATGTGTGTGTCGCACATTGCACTTTGTACTTCTTGCGTGCCTGTTGCACGGATGGTGTTGTTTGGGGCTGGGAGGGGGGACCTTGGTTGTTTGGTTTGGAGATGGCTGGGATGTCTGTGGAATGTGTGTGTTGGAGAGATTGTGGTATGTGCTGGTGGCTTGGAGCTGTCTTATGCTGGGAATTGGGGACAGTGCCCCCTGTCATTGGGTCCTATGGTACTCTGAGTATGGCTGATGTCGACTGACACTGTAGACAAGATATTGTCTTGGAATGTACGTGGTCTTAATGATGCCAGAAAATGTCGAAGTGTATTACAGTATTTGGACAGACATGCGATACATGTGGCTCTCCTGCAGGAGACGCACCTGCGGCGTGTGCCCGCTCCTAGGTTTGGTGGGCGGTGGGCTGTGGTTAGGATATTTGCATTGTATTCTTCATATGCACGCGGGACTGTTATTCTTGTTAAGAAATCGCTTGCCTTTCAAGAATTGGGGTCTATGGCGGATCCTGAGGGGCGCTATGTGCTGCTGTGGGGGCGGCTTGGGCAGATCACTGTGCTCTTTGTCAACTGTTATGCACCTAACATTGATACGCCAGCTTTCTTCCTTACCCTGTGGGGCCACATGCTTGCTGTGGAGGCCTCCCATACTGTGTGGGGGGGGGATTTTAACTTTGCTATTCAGGCTATGGTGGATAGGTCAGAAGGTTGCCCTCAGTACAATGTGCAAGCTAGGGATGTTTTGCGGGGTATTGTAGAGGAGGCTTGGTTGATCGATAGCTGGAGGTATGCACATCCGACCACTAGAGAGGGCACGCATTACACCGCACACGCACGCACATGGGCGAGGCTGGACTATGTCTTTCTTTCCAGAGGGCTGGTGGCCGGTCTGCGAGAGGCGATGCATCTGGCTAGGACATACTCTGATCACTGCCCGGTTAAGGTTGTGCTCTCTGTACCCGGGCTGCATAGGCCGCGCCCTCCATGGCGACTTTTCCCGACTGCCCTGCTGGACCCTGAGTTTAAGGCGGAACTTGTTGAGGAGATAGAAGCTTTCTTTCCGAGGAACAAAGGATCTGTTGATAGTGTGGAGGTGATATGGGAGGCCTTTAAGGTTACGATCCGTGGTGTCACTATATCCAAGAGTTGTGGAATACTGAAATTGATAGTTCGGACTCTCGAGGGCCTGGAGGGTGACTTACGACAATTGGAGCTTAGATTGCAGGCTGGTTCTGATCCCGACCTCTTGGGCCAATTTCGGACCAAGCTTTCGGAGTACGAGGAAGAGGCTGCCAGGGAGGCTAAACATAGGGGGAAGTATTGGACGGCGAGGAGATACTGTGAGGGGGAGAGACCTGGGAAGGTGCTTGCTTCGCTTACTAGGCATCAAAGGTATAGCTCGGACGTGCTGGAACTGGTGTTGCCGGATGGCACTCACTGTAGGGACACTGCGGAGATACAGCGGACATTTATTCACCATTACACCCAATTGTACACCACACAGCAGTCGGGGGAGACACGTTATGGCGGATTCCTGGATGATTTGGCGCTCTGTTGGCTGTCGGATGATCATAGGGCGTTCTTGGGTAGACCCCTGGAGGTGGAGGAGATCAGGGAGGCCATCATGTCCCTTAATAACGGGAAAGCCACTGGGCTGGACGGTCTACCTGCTGAATTCTATAAATGTTACGTGGATATTATGGCTCCTGTTCTCCGCGAGGTGTTTGAGGAGTCCCTTGAGGAGGGGCGGCTGCCGTGTTCTATGAGAGAAGTCGCTATTACCTCGTTACTCAAACCGGGTAAGGATCCCCTGGATGTGGGTTCCTATAGGCCCCTTTCATTGCTTAACTGTGATGTCAAGATACTCGCGAAAGTGTTGGCGGTTAGGCTGTCTGAGCTCATGCCCGTTATTGTCTTGCCAGACCAGTCTGGGTTTGTGCCTGGTCGCGTGACTTCCCACAATCTTAGAACTTTGTTTTCCCTCATCCCGACTATTGCTCCTGAGCTTCCGGTAGCAGCTGTGTTTCTAGACGCCACTAAGGCGTTTGATTCTGTGGAGTGGGGTTACCTTATTGATGTTCTGTGCAGGATGGGATTTCCTCGGATCTTTATATCTTGGGTCAAACTGTTGTATACCGACCCGGTGGCGAGGGTGGTGGTGAATGGTGTGCTTTCCCCCCCGTTTCCTCTTACTAGGGGGACCAGACAGGGATGTCCCCTCTCCCCCCTCCTATTTGCCATTGCCATTGAGCCTCTGGCCTGCCGGATTCGCCAGCGGCACCAGCAGAGCGCGTTCAATTGTTTTCAACGCCAAGTTGGCATCTCTTTATACGCTGACGATGTCACGCTTTATGTGAAAGACCCACAGGCGAATCTTAATGCGTTGTTGCGAGAGCTGGTTGCTTTTGGGGGTGTTTCCGGGATACATATCAACTGGCAGAAGTCCCAACTCTTCCCGCTCACTGCGGCGGTACATCGATTTCCTCTTGATTTCCCTTTGGAATGGTGCGATTCGGAACTGCGGTACCTCGGTATTGTTGTCTCGTTGGACAGGGAGGAGACTGTCAGGCTTAACTACGGCGTTGCTATCACTAAGCTGGCGGATGACGTCACGAGGTGGATGTCGTTGCCTCTGTCCATGGCTGGTCGGGCGTCCCTTATCAAAATGGTGGTTCTGCCGCGGTTTCTGTATCTTTTTCAAAACATTCCGTATCACCCGGGGGCTTACTTTTTTCGTCGACTTTGATCGGAGCTCATCCGGTTGTTCTGTGGGGGCAAACAACCACGTGTGGCGTGGGCTACCCTTACGTTGCCCTACGCCGATGAAGGCTTTGATGTCCCTGATTTTGAACTTTATTACCTCAGCGCTCAAACGCACTATGCTTACCATTGGATGCGTCCCACGCCGTTTATGCCACAAGTTGCGGCTGAACACTGGGTCGCCCACCCGCTTCCGCTTGAGGGGATGGTGCTGGGCAATGTGGCCGATGTGGACACGCATCAAACGACGGTGACGTGTACGGTGGATGCTTGGAAACGTGTGGCGCGTTTATTGGGTGTTTCTTTTCTCTACTCGCCGGAACTACCTCTAGTCTATCACCCTGCTCTATCTCTGTTACAGGAGACGGGGTTTCAGCGGCTTTGTAAGCGACTTGGGATCCTTACATGGGGTGGCATTTTCCATGAGGGCACCTTCCGTACCCGGGCTCAGTTTTTTGGTGCTGTCGATGGTTCCCCCTTGGAGCTGTTTTATTATATTCGCCTTAGGCAGGGCCTTCGTGCATTGCTGCCGGATTTTCCTGCGGAGCCGGAGGTAACCCTCCCACTCCACGTACTCCTGGTTTCTGATGGTCGTCATTTGGTCTCGAAGCTGTATGGTGCCATTAGGCGGCAGCGTGCTGTACCGTCCAGTCGGGTTCGGGAGCAGTGGGACGCTGAGCTGGGCATCGCCATCACTGATGAACAGTGGAAGTACTGCTGTGGCGTTACTGCTAACGTCTCCTCCAGTTGCCGTCTGAAAATTATACATTATAAGTTTGTCCAAAGGTTCTATTATACCCCGGCGAGGAAACTTCGGTTTCGATTGGCAGAGGACGATAGATGTTTTCGATGCCGGGTGGAGGGTGCCGACTTCCTGCACCTGGTGTGGGAATGTGCGGACGTTCTGGAGTATTGGGTGCAGGTCCATGCTGCTCTTCAGATTATGACTGAGGATGGAGTGTTGTTCGACCCTTTGGTCCTCCTGCTGGGGTACACCAAGGAGGTGCCTGCCCTCCACCGTAGATTTGCTGATGTGGCCTTATTGTTAACTAAACGTAGAGTGGCCTGTTGTTGGGGACGTGGCAGGGTGCCACAGTTTAAGGATTGGCTACGTGATCTAATCTATTGTCAGGATCAATATAATGTTTATGCGGAGCTGATGCCAGTGAGATGTAGGCCCAAGGATTTTTGGAGTCCGTTACAGGTGTATCTCCTCACTAGGGCGGTACAGGACTCTGAGTCGGAAAGTGAAGACCGGGTTGGAATTGGTTAATGCCGGCGTAGAGCTTGCTGTGCTGCACTGACATTAGCCGGGTCTCTGGCGTAGGTTGAGGGGGGGATTGTCTCCTTCTTTTGTTGAGATGGGGGGTCTGCACGCCCTACGCTGATGCCACTGTTCATGGGTTGGTGGGCTGATGCATGCCTTATTATCGATGGAGATCGGAGGGTGGGCCTGTGTGGACCACGTCATGCTTGAGGGTTGGACCAGCCGCTGGAGTGTTGCATTTCTCCCCTCCACCAAGAATGTTCGCTAAAAGCTTCTGCCTCCTTCACAGTCTGCTGCTATGTTTGAATACGTTATGCGATGCGTGTTTACAATGGCTATATGCTTTATCCATTACTGCATGCACTGTCGTATATGTCTAATTGTACTCTGGACTATCTGATCGTTATGCTATCTTGCACTGTCCATGCTCATCTGTATGTACCATGATTGCACTGCTGCTGTTTCTTGCCTATCTCCAAATAAAGGTTTTAAAAAAAAAATCCTTCTTGCCTCTTTCTGTACCCCTCTCCCCTCTTTCTGCATCTCACTTATCTCTGTCTGCACACCTGTTCCCTCTTTCTGCACCCCTTTTGCCTGTTTCTGCAACCCTATTGCTTCTTTCTGCAGATCTCTTACCGCATTCTGCACCATACTTTCTTCATTCTGCACTGCTCTTACCTCTTTCTGCACCCCTCTTGCCTCTTTCTGTACATGTTCTTCTGTATGCCCTTCAACTGCCTTTCTTTACCTCTCTTGCTACTTGCTGCCCCCCTTTTATCTCTTTCCATACCTTTTGTCTCTTCTGCACTCATCCTCCCTCTTTCTACACCTCTCTTGCTTCTTTGTGCACCGCTCGCTTCTTTCTGTACCCTTTTTCCATTTTTTTGCATCCCCTTGCTCTGCTGTTCTCTTGCCATTTTCTGCACGTCTTGACTCTTGCTGCACCTCACGTGCCTCTTTCTGCACTTCTCTTGCTTCTTTCTATAACTCTTTTGCTTCTTTCAGAAATTCTCTTGCTGCTTTCTGCATGTTGCTTGCTTATTTCTACACCTCTCTTGCATCTTCTTGCTGCACCTCTGTTGCCTCTTTCTATACAACACTTGGTTCTTTTTGCACCCCTCTTGCCTCTTTCTGCTCCTCTCTTTCCTCTTTCTACACCCGTATTACCTCTTTCTGCACCTTTCCTGCCTGTTTCTGTACCCCTCTTGCCTGTTTCTGTACCTCTGGTGCTTCTTTCTGCAATTCTCTTGCTATTTCTGCACCCTTTACGCCTCTTTCAGCACCTCTGTTGCTTCTTTCTGTACCTCTCTTCCTTCTTTTTACACGCCTCATGCCTCTTTCTGCACTTCTCAAGCTTCTTTCTGTACCTCTCTTGCCTCTTTCTGCACCTCAAGTGACTCTTTCTGCACTTCTCTTGCCTCTTTCTACACTTATCCTGCCTCTTTTTATACCTCTCTTGCCTCTTTCTGAACCTCATTCACTTCTTTCTGCCTCTCTCTTGACTCTTTTTGCTCCTCATGTGCTTATTTCCTCATCTCTCTTGCCTCTTGCTGTACCTCTATTGCCTCTTTCTGCAACTCTGTTGCCTCTTTCTGCACTTCTCTTGCCCTTTTCTACACCATTTTTTCAGCCCCTGATGCCTTTATCTGCAGTTCTCTTGCCTCTTTATGCACCACATTTGCTTCTTTATGCAGTTGTCTTGCCTCTTTCTGTACCCCTATTGCTTCTTTCTGCACCTCTGTTGGTTCTTTCTGCACTGCTCTTGATTCTTTTTGCACCTCGGTTGCAAATTTCTGCATCCCTCTTGCCTCTTTCTGTAACCCTCTTCTTTTTCTGCATCTCACTTGTCTCTGTCTGCATACCTGTTCCCTCTTTCTGCACCTGTTTAGCCTGTTTCTGCAACCCTCTTGCTTCTTTATGCAAATCTCTTACTGCATTCTGCACCATACTTTCCTCATTCTGCACTGCTCTTACCTCTTTCTGCACCCCTCTTGCCTCTTTGTGTACCTCTTTCATTTCTTTCTGCACTTCTCTCTCCTCTTTCTGCACCCCTATTGCCTCTTTCTGCACCTGTTTCTTCTGTATGCCCTTCTATTGCCTTTCTGTACCTCTCTTGCTACTTTCTGCACCCCTATTTTCTCTTTCCATACCTTTTGTCTCTTCTGGACTCATCCTCCCTCTTTCTACACCTCTCTTGCTTCTTTGTGCACTGTTCACTTCTTTCTGTACCCTTTTTCAGTTTTTTTGCATCCCTCTTGCTCTGCTGTTCTCTTGCCATTTTCTGCATATGTCTTGTCTCTTGCTGCACTTCTCTTGCTTCTTTTTACACCTCTTTTGCTTCTTTCACAAATTTTCTTGCTGCTTTCTGCATGTCTCTTTCTTGTTTCTGCACCTCTATTGCATCTTCTTTCTGCACCTCTGTTGCCTCTTTCTATACCACTCTTGGTTCCTTCTGCACCCCTTTTGCCTCTTTCTGCTCCTCTCTTTCCTCTTTCTGCACCCGTATTCCCTCTTTCTGCACCTTTCATGCCTGTTTCTGCACCTCTCTTGCCTCTTTCTGTACCACTGGTGCTTTTTTCTACAATTCTCTTGCTCTTTCTGCACCCTTTATGCCTTTTTCAGCACCTCTGTTGCTTCTTTCTGCACCTCTCTTCCTTCTTTCTACAACCCTCATGCCACTTTCTGCACTTATTGAGCCTCTTTCTGTACCTCTCTTGCCTCTTTCTGCACCTCAAGTGACTCTTTCTGTACTTCTATTGCTTCTTTCTACACCTCTTTTGCTTCTTTCAGCAATTCTCTTGCTGCTTTCTGCATGTTTCTATCGTGTTTCTGCACCTCTCTTGCATCTTCTTTCTGCACCTCTGTTGCCTCTTTCTATACCGCACTTGGTTCTTTCTGCACCCCTCTTGTCTCTTTCAGCTCCTCTCTTTCCTCTTTCTGTACCCGTATTCCCTCTTTCTGCACCTTTCATGCCTGTTTCTGCACCTCTCTTGCCTCTTTCTGTACCCCTGGTGCTTCTTTTTGCAATTCTTCTGCTCTTTCTGCACCCTTTACGCCTCTTTCAGCACCTCTGTTGCTTCTCTCTGCACCTCTCTTCCTTCTTTCTACAACCCTCATGCCACTTTCTGAAACTTTTCGAGCCTCTTACTGTACCTCTCTTGCCTCTTTGTGCACCTCAAGTGACTCCTTCTGCACTTCTCTTGCTTCTTTCTACACCTCTTTTGCTTCTTTCAGCAATTCTCTTGCTGCTTTCTGCATGTCTCTTGCTTGTTTCTGCACCTCTCTTGCATCTTCTTTCTGCACCTCTGTTGCCTCTGTTCATACCACACTTGGTTCTTTCGGCACCCCTCCTGCCTCTTTCTGTTTCTCTCTTCCCTCTTTCTGCACCCGCATTCCTTTTTTCTGCACCTTTCCTGCCTGTTTCTGCACCT
Source organism: Lissotriton vulgaris (assembly GCF_964263255.1). Lineage (NCBI taxonomy): Eukaryota > Metazoa > Chordata > Amphibia > Caudata > Salamandridae > Lissotriton > Lissotriton vulgaris. The sequence goes on from NC_141694.1 coordinate 508,931,156, forward strand.
CTCTTGCCTCTTTCTGTACCTCTGGTGCTTCTTTCTGCAATTCTCGTTCTCTTTCTGCACCCTTTACGCCTCTTTCAGCACCTCTGTTGCTTCTTTCTGGACTAATCTTCCTTCTTTTTACACCCCTCATGCCTCTTTCTGCACTTCTAGAGCCTCTTTCTGTACCTCTCCTGCCTCTTTTTGCACCTCAAGTGACCTTTTCTGCACTTCTCTTGCCTCTTTCTACACTTTTCTGCATCTTTGTATACCTCTTGCCTCTTTCTGAACCTCATTCTCTTCTTTCTGCCTCTCTATTGACTCTTTTTGCTCCTCACTTGCTTATTCCTGCATCTCTCTTGCCTTTTGCTGCACCCCTCTTGCCTCTTTCTGCTCCTCTCTTTCCTCTTTCTGCACCCGTATTCCCTCTTTCTGCTCCTTTCAAGCCTGTTTCTGCACCTCTCTTTCCTCTTTCTGTACCCATGGTGCTTCTTTTTGCAATTCTTCTGCTTTTTCTGCACCCTTTACGCCTCTTTCAGCACCTCTGTTGCTTCTCTCTGCACCTCTCTTCCTTCTTTCTACAACCCTCATGCCAACTTCTGCACTTCTTGAGCTCTTTCTGTACCTCTCTTGCCTCTTTCTGCACCTCAAGTGACTCTTTCTGCACTTCTATTGCTTCTTTCTACACCTCTTTTGCTTCTTTCAGCAATTCTCTTGCTGCTTTATGCATGTTTCTTTCTTGTTTCTGCACCTCTCTTGCATCTTCTTTCTGCACCTCTGTTGCCTCTTTCTTTCCACACTTGGTTCTTTCTGCACCCCTCTTGCCTCTTTCTGCTCCTCTCTTTCCTCTTTCTGTACCGTATTCCCTCTTTCTGCTCCTTTCATGCCTGTTTCTGCACCTCTCTTGCCTCTTTCTGTACCCCTGGTGCTTCTTTTTGCAATTCTTCTGCTCTTTCTGCACCCTTTACGCCTCTTTCAGCACCTCTGTTGCTTCTCTCTACACCTCTCTTCCTTCTTTCTACAACCGTCATGCCACTTTCTGCACTTCTCGAGCCTCTTTCTGTACCTTTCTTGCCTCTTTCTGCACCTCAAGTGACTCTTTCTGCACTTTTCTTGCTTCTTTCTAATCCTCGTTTGCTTCTTTCAACAATTCTCTTGCTGCTTTCTGCATGTCTCTTGCTTGTTTCTGCACCTCTCTTGCATCTTCTTTCTGCACCTCTGTTGCCTCTGTCTATACCACACTTGGTTCTTTCGGCACCCCTCTTGCCTCTTTCTGTTCCTCTCTTTCCTCTTTCTGCACCCGCAATCCTTCTTTCTGCACCTTGCCTGCCTGTTTCTGCACCGCTCTTGCCTCTTTCAGCACATCTGTTGCTTCTTTCTGCACCTCTCTTCCTTCTTTTTACACCTCTCATGCCTTTCTGCACTTCTCGAGCCTCTTTATATACCTCTCTTGCCTCTTTCTGAACCTCATTCTCTTCTTTCTGCCTCTCTCTTGACTCTTTTTGCTCCTCACTTGCTTATTTCTGCATCTCTCTTGCCTTTTGCTGCACCCCTCTTGCCTCTTTCTGCACCTCTCTTTCCTATTTCTGCACCCGTATTCCCTCTTTCTGCTCCTTTCAAGCCTGTTTCTGCACCTCTCTTGCCTCTTTCTGTACCCCTGGTGCTTCTTTTTGCAATTCTTCTGATCTTTCTGCACCCTTTACGCCTCTTTCAGCACCTCTGTTGCTTCTCTCTGCACCTCTCTTCCTTCTTTCTACAACCCTCATGCCACTTTCTGCACTTCTTGAGCCTCTTTTGTACCTCTCTTGCCTCTTTCTGCACCTCAAGTGACTCTTTCTGCACTTCTATTGCTTCTTTCTACACCTCTTTTGCTTCTTTCAGCAATTCTCTTGCTGCTTTCTGCATGTTTCTTTCTTGTTTCTGCACCTCTCTTGCATTTTCTTTCTGCACCTCTGTTGCCTCTTTCTTTCCACACTTGGTTCTTTCTGCACCCCTCTTGCCTCTTTCTGCTCCTCTCTTTCCTCTTTCTGTACCCGTATTCCCTCTTTCTGCACCTTTCATGCCTGTTTCTGCACCTCTCTTGCCTCTTTCTGTACCCCTGTGCTTCTTTTTGCAATTCTTCTGCTCTTTCTGCACCCTTTACGCCTCTTTCAGCACCTCTGTTGCTTCTCTCTGCACCTCTCTTCCTTCTTTCTACAACCGTCATGCCACTTTCTGCACTTCTCGAGCCTCTTTCTGTACCTCTCTTGCCTCTTTCTGCACCTCAAGTGACTCTCTCTGCACTTCTCTTGCTTCTTTCTACACCTCTTTTGCTTCGTTCAGCAATTCTCTTGCTGCTTTCTGCATGTCTCTTGCTTGTTTCTGTACCTCTCGTGCATCTTCTTTCTGCACCTCTGTTGCCTCTGTCTATACCACACTTGGTTCTTTCGGCACCTCTCTTGCCTCTTTCTGTTCCTCTCTTTCCTCTTTCTGCACCCGCATTCCCTCTTTCTGCATCTTTCCTGCCTGTTTCTCCACCTCGCCTGCCTCTTTCAGCACCTCTGTTGCTTCTTTCTGCACCTCTCTTCCTTCTTTTTACACCCCTCATGCCTTTCTGCACTTCTCGAGCCTCTTTCTGTACCTCTCTTGCCTCTGTCTGCACCTCAAGTGACTTTTTCTGCACTTCTCTTGCCTCTTTCTACACTTATCCTGCCTCTTTATATACCTCTCTTGCCTCTTTCTGAACCTCATTCTCTTCTTTCTGCCTCTCTCTTGACTCTTTTTGCTCCTCACTTGCTTATTCCTGCATCTCTCTTGCCTTTTGCTGCACCCCTCTGTTCTCTTTCTGCTCCTCTCTTTCCTCTTTCTGCACCCGTATTCCCTCTTTCTGCTCCTTTCATGCCTGTTTCTGCACCTCTCTTGCCTCTTTCTGTACCCTGGTGCTTCTTTTTGCAATTCTTCTGCTCTTTCTGCACCCTTTACGCCTCTTTCAGCACCTCTGTTGCTTCTCTCTGCACCTCTCTTCCTTCTTTCTACAAACCTCATGCCTCTTTCTGCACTTCTCAAGCCTCTTTCTGTACCTCTCTTGCCTCTTTCTGCACCTCAAGTGACTCTTTCTGCACTTCTCTTGCCTCTTTCTACACTTATCCTGCCTCTTTATATACCTCTCTTGCCTCTTTCTGAACCTCATTCACTTCTTTCTGCCTCTCTCTTGACTCTTTTTGCTCCTCACGTGCTTATTCCCGCATCTCTCTTGCCTCTTGCTGTACCTCTATTGCCTCTTTCTGCAACTTTGTTGCCTCATTCTGCACTTCTCTTGCCCTTTTCTACACCATTTTTTCAGCCCCTGATGCCTTTATCTGCAGTTCTCTTGCCTCTTTATGCACCACATTTGCTTCTTTCTGCAATTGTCGTGCCTCTTTCTGTACCCCTATTGCTTCTTTCTGCACCTCTGTTGGTTCTTTCTGCAGTGCTCTTGATTCTTTTTGCACCTCTGTTGCAAATTTCTGCATCCCTCTTGCCTCTTTCTGTACCCCTCTTCTTTTTCTGCATCTCACTTGTCTCTGTCTGCATGCCTGTTCCCTCTTTCTGCACCTGTTTAGCCTGTTTCTGAAACCCTCTTGCTTCTTTATGCACATCTCTTACTGCATTCTGCACCATACTTTCCTCTTTCTGTACTTCTCTCTCCTCTTTCTGCACCCCTCTTGCCTCTTTCTGCACCTGTTTTTTCTGTATGCCCTTCTATTGCCTTTCTGTACCTCTCTTGCTACTTTCTGCACCCCTATTTTCTCTTTGCATACCTTTTGTCTCTTCTGCACTCATCCTCCCTCTTTCTACACCTCTCTTGCTTCTTTGTGCACTGTTCACTTCTTTCTGTACCCTTTTTTCAGTTTTTTGCATCCCTCTTGCTCTGCTGTTCTCTTGCCATTTTCTGCATGTCTTGTCTCTTGCTGCACCTCTCTTGCCTCTTTCTTCACTTCTCTTGCTTCTTTTTACACCTCTTTTGCTTCTTTCAGCAATTTTCTTGCTGCTTTCTGCATGTCTCTTTCTTGTTTCTGCACCTCTATTGCATCTTCTTTCTGCACCTCTGTTGCCTCTTTCTATACCACACTTGGTTCTTTCTGCACCCCTTTTGCCTCTTTCTGCACCTCTCTTGCCTCTTTCTGTACCACTGGTGCTTTTTTCTACAATTCTCTTGCTCTTTCTGCACCCTTTATGCCTTTTTCAGCACCTCTGTTGCTTCTTTCTGCACCTCTCGTCCTTCTTTCTACAACCCTCATGCCACTTTCTGCACTTCTTGAGCCTCTTTCTGTACCTCTCGTGCCTCTTTCTGCACCTCAAGTGACTATTTCTGCACGTCTTGTCTCTTGATGCACCTCACTTGCCTCTTTCTGCACTTCTATTGCTTCTTTCTACACCTCTTTTGCTTCTTTCAGCAATTCTCTTGCTGCTTTCTGCATGTCTCTTTCTTGTTTCTGCACCTCTCTTGCATCTTCTTTCTGCACCTCTGTTGCCTCTTTCTATACCACACTTGGTTCTTTCTGTACCCCTCTTGCCTCTTTCAGCTCCTCTCTTTCCTCTTTCTGTACCCGTATTCCCTCTTCCTGCACCTTTCATGCCTGTTTCTGCACCTCTCTTGCCTCTTTCTGTACCCCTGGTGCTTCTTTTTGCAATTCTTCTGCTCTTTCTGCACCCTTTACGCCTCTTTCAGCACCTCTGTTGCTTCTCTCTGCACCTCTCTTCCTTCTTTCTACAACCCTCATGCAACTTTCTGCATTTCTCGAGCCTCTTTCTGTACCTCTCTTGCCTCTTTCTGCACCTCAAGTGACTCTTTCTGCACTTCTCTTGCTTCTTTCTACACCTTGTTTGCTTCTTTCAGCAATTCTCTTGCTGCTTTCTGCATGTCTCTTGCTTGTTTCTGCACCTCTCTTGCATCTTCTTTCTGCACCTCTGTTGCCTCTGTCTATACCACACTTGGTTCTTTCGGCACCCCTCTTGCCTCTTTCTGTTCCTCTCTTTCCTCTTTCTGCACCCGCATTCCCTCTTTCTGCACCTTTCCTGCCTGTTTCTGCACCTCTCTTGCCTCTTTCATCACCTCTGTTGCTTCTTTCTGCACCTCTCTTCCTTCTTTTTATAGCCCTCATGCCTTTCTGCACTTCTCGAGCCTCTTTCTGTACCTCTCTTGCCTCTTTCTGCACCTCAAGTGACTTTTTCTGCACTTCTCTTGCCTCTTTCTACACTTATCCTGCCTCTTTATATACCTCTCTTGCCTCTTTCTAAACCTCATTCTCTTCTTTCTGCCTCTCTCTTGACTCTTTTTGCTCCTCACTTGCTTATTCCTGCATCTCTCTTGCCTTTTGCTGCACCCCTCTTTCCTCTTTCTGCACCCGTATTCCCTCTTTCTGCTCCTTTCAAGCCTGTTTCTGCACCTCTCCTGCCTCTTTCTGTACCCCTGGTGCTTCTTTTTGCAATTCTTCTGCTCTTTCTGCACCCTTTACGCCTCTTTCAGCACCTCTGTTGCTTCTCCCTGCACCTCTCTTCCTTCTTTCTACAACCCTCTCGCCACTTTCTGCACTTCTTGAGCCTCTTTCTGTACCTCTCTTGTCTCTTTCTGCACCTCAAGTTACTCTTTCTGCCCTTCTATTGCTTCTTTCTACACCTCTTTTGCTTCTTTCAGCAATTCTCTTGCTGCTCTCTGTATGTCTCTTTCTTGTTTCTGCACCTCTCTTGCATCTTCTTTCTGCACCTCTGTTGCCTCTTTCTATACCACACTTGGTTCTTTCTGCACCCCTCTTGCCTCTTTCTGCTCCTCTCTTTCCTCTTTCTGTACCCGTATTCCCTCTTTCTGCACCTTTCATGCCTGTTTCTGCACCTCTCTTGCCTCTTGCTGTACCCCTGGTGCTTCTTTTTGCAATTCTTCTGCTCTTTCTGCACCCTTTACGCCTCTTTCAGCACCTCTGTTGCTTCTATCTGCACCTCTCTTCCTTCTTTTTACAACCGTCATGCCACTTTCTGCACTTCTTGAGCCTCTTTCTGTACCTCTCTTGCCTCTTTCTGCACCTCAAGTGAATTTCTCTGCACTTCTCTTGCTTCTTTCTACACCTCTTTGGCTTCTTTCAGCAATTCTCTTGCTGCTTTCTGCATGTCTCTTGCTTGTTTCTGTACCTCTCTTGCATCTTCTTTTTGCACCTCGGTTGCCGCTGTCTATACCACACTTGGTTCTTTCGGCACCTCTCTTGCCTCTTTCTGTTCCTCTCTTTCCTCTTTCTGCACCCGCATTCCCTCTTTCTGCACCTTTCCTGCCTGTTTCTGCACCTCTCTTGCCTCTTTCAGCACCTCTGTTGCTTCTTTCTGCACCTCTCTTCCTTCTTTTTGCACCCCTCATGCCTCTTTCTGCACTTCTCGAGCGTCTTTCTGTACCTCTCTTGCCTCTTTCTGTACCTCAAGTGACTGTTTCTGCACTTCTCTTGCCTCTTTCTACACTTATCCTGCCTCTTTATATACCTCTCTTGCCTCTTTCTGAACCTCATTATCTTCTTTCTGCCTCTCTCTTGACTCTTTTTGCTCCTCACTTGCTTATTCCTGCATCTCTCTTGCCTTTTGCTGCACCCCTCTGGCCTCTTTCTGCTCCTCTCTTTCCTCTTTCTGCACCCGTATTCCCTCTTTCTGCTCCTTTCATGCCTGTTCCTGCACCTCTCTTGCCTCTTTCTGTACCCCTGGTGCTTCTTTTTGCAATTCTTGTGCTCTTTCTGCACCCTTTACGCCTCTTTCAGCACCTCTGTTGCTTCTCTCTGCACCTCTCTTCCTTCTTTCTACAACCCTCATGCCTCTTTCTGCACTTCACGAGCCTCTTTCTGTACCCCTCTTGCCTCTTTCTGCAACTCAAGTGACTTTTTCTGAACTTCTCTTGCCTCTTTCTACACTTATCCTGCCTCTTTATATACCTCTCTTGCCTCTTTCTGAACCTCATTCTCTTCTTTCTGCCTCTCTCTTGACTCTTTTTGCTCCTCACTTGCTTATTCCTGCATCTCTCTTGCCTCTTGCTGCACCTCTATTGCTTCTTTCTGCAACTCTGTTGCTTCTTTCTGTACTTCTCTTGCCCTTTTCTATGCCATTTTTTCAGCCCCTCATGCCTTTACCTGCAGTTCTCTTGCCTCTTTATGCACCACTTTTGCTTCTTTTTGCAGTTGTCTTGCCTCTTTCTGTACACCTCTTGCTTCTTTCTGCGCCTCTGTTGGTTCTTTCTGCACTGCTCTTGCATCTTTTTGCATTTCCCTTGCCTCCTTCTGCTTCTCACTTTCCTCTTTCTAGACTTCTCTTGCTTCTTTCTGTACCCTTCTACCTTTTTCTGCATATCTCTTGGCTCTTTGTGTACCTTTCTTGCCTCATTCTACACATCTCTCAGTTGATTCAGCACTGCTCTTACCTCTTTCTGCACCTCTTCTTGCCTCTTTGTGCACCTCTTTTTTTCTTTCTGCACTTCCCTTTCCTCTTTCTACACTCCTCTTGCCTCTTTCTGCACCTGTTTCTTCTGTCTGCACTTCTATTGCCTATTTTTGCACCTCTCTTGCTACTTTTTGCACCCCTGTTGTCTCTTTCTGACCCCTTTTGCCTCTTTCTGTACTCGTCTTCCCTCTTCCTATACCTCTCTTGCTTCTTTCTGCACTTCTCTTGCTTCCTTCTGTACCTCTTGCATCTTTCTATACCCTTTTTCCATTTTTTGCATCCCTCTTGCAACTTTCTGCTGTTCTCTTGCCATTTTCTGCGCCTGTCTTGCCTCTTTCTGCACCTCACTTGCATCTTTCTACATTTATCTTGCTTCTTTCCACACCTCTGTTGCATATTTCAGTAATTCCCTTGCCTCTTTCTGGACTTTTCTTGCTTGTTTCTGCACCTCTCTTGCATCTTTCAGCACCTCTGTTGCCTCTTTCTGTACCTCATTTGCTTTTTTCTGCACCCCTCTTGCCTCTTTCTGCAACTCTGTTTTCTCTTTATGCACCTCTCTTTCTGCACCCATACTCCCTCTTTCTGCACCTTTCCTGCCTGTTTCTGCAACTCTCTTGCCTCTTTCTGTACCTCTGTTGCTTCTTTCTGAAATTCTCTTGATCTTTCGCACCCTTCAAGTCTCTTGCAGCACCTCTGTTGCTTCTTTCTGAACCTCTCTTCCTTCTTTTTGCACCTCTCCTGCCTCTTTCTGTACCTCTCTTGCCTCTTTTTGCATACCTCCTATCTTTTTCTGCACCCCTCTTGCCTCTTTTTGTATCTCAGTTGGTTCTTTTTGCACTGTTCTTCCTGCAGTCTATATCACACTTGCCTCTTTCTGCACTTCTCTTGCTTCTTTCTCCACCTCAGTTGCTCCTTTCAACAATTCTCTTGCCTCTTTCTGCACTTCTCTTGCTTCTTTCTGCACCTCAGTTGCTCCTTTCAACAATTCTCTAGCCTCTTTCTGCACTTCTCTTGTTCATTTTAGCACCTCTCTTGTGTCTGTCTGCACCTCTGTTGCCTCTTTCTGCACCTCACTTGCATCTTTCTTCATCCCTTTTTTTGCTCTTTCTGCACCCCTCTCCCATCTTTGTGCACCTCTATTGCCTCTTAGTGCACCCCTGTTCTCTTTTACTGCACCTTTCCTGCCTGTTTCTGTACCTCTCTTGCATCTTTCTGTACCACTGTTGCTTGTTTCTATACTTCTCTTGCCTCTTTCTGCACCTCTTTTGCACATTTCAGCATTTCTCATGCCTCTTTCTGTACCCCCTCTTCCCTATTTCTCCACCTCTCTTGCTTCTTTCTGTACTTCTCTTGCTTCTTTCTGTACCTCTCTTGAAATTTCTGTATCCCTCTTACCTCTTTTGATACCTCTGTTGCTTCTTTATGCACTACACTTGCCTCTTTCTGTACCCTTCTTGCCTCTTTAAGTACATATGTTTCTTCTTTCTGCACCCCTCCTGCCTTTTTGTATCCCTTTTGCCTCTTTGTGTACCACTCCTGACTCTTGCTGTACCTCTCTTGGCCTTTTCTGAAGTTCTCTTGCCTCTTTCTGCACCTCTTTTGCTTTCTTCTGTACTTTTCTTGCCTCTTTCCGTACACCTATTGCCTCTTTCTGCACCTCTGTTGGTTCTTTCTGCACTGCTCTTGCCTCTTTTTGCATCTCTGTTGTAAATTTCTGTATCCCCCTTGCCACCTTCTGTACCCCTCTTCCCTATTCCTGTGCCTCTCTTACCTCTGCACTCCGGTTCCCTCTTTCTGTACCCCTTTAGCCTATCTCTGCAACTCTCTCGACTCCTTCTGCAAATCTCTTGCCTCCTTCTGTACTTCACTTGCCTCTTTCTGTACTTCTCTTGCTTCATTCTGCACCCTTCTTCCTTTTTCTGTACATCTCTTGCCTCTTTCTGCACCTCTCTTGCCTCATTCTGCACATCTCTTGGTTCTTTCTGCACTTCTCTTGCTTCTTTCTTCACCCCTCTTGCCTCTTTATGCACCTCTTTTGCTTCTTTGTGCGCTTCTCTCTCCTCTTTCTGTACCCCTGTTGCCTCTTTCTGCAATTCAGTTGCTTCTGTCTGTACTTGTATTGCCTCTTTCTGTACCTCTCTTGCTTCTTTCTGCACCCCAGTTGTCTCATTAAACACCCCTGTTGTCTCGTTCTGCACTCATCTTCCCTCTTTCTTCACCTTTCTTGCTTTTTTCTGCAGTTCTCTTCATTTCTTTCTGCACCTCTTTTGCCTCCTTCTGCACCTCACTTGCTACTTTCTTCACCCCTTTTGCCTCTTTCTGCACCCTTCTTTTTTCTTTCTGCAACTCTCTTGCCTATTTTTGTACCCCTGTTCCCTCTTTCTGTACCTTTCCTGCCTGTTTCTGCACTTCTCGTGCCTCTTTCTGTACCTCTGTTGCTTTTTTCTGCACTTCTCTTGCTCTTTCTGCACCCATTTCGCTTCTTTCAGCACCTCTGTTGTTTTTTTCTGCACTTCTCTCCCTTCTTTCTGCACCCCTCCTGCCTCTTTATGTACCTCTCTTGCCTCTTTGTGCACCTTTCCTACATTTTGCTGCACCCCCTTGCCTCTTTTTGCACCTCTTTTGGTTCTTTCCGCACTGCCCTTGCTTCTTTCTTCACCTCACTTGCCTCTTACAGTACTTCTATTGCTTCTTTCTATATGTCTCTTGCAACTTTTTGCACCCCTGTTGTCTCTTTCTGACCCCTTTTGCCTCTTTCTGTACTCGTCTTCCCTCTTCCTATACCTCTCTTGCTTCTTTCTGCACTTCTCTTGCTTCCTTCTGTACCTCTCGCATCTTTCTATACCCTTCTTCCATTTTTTGCATCCCTCTTGCAACTTTCTGCTGTTCTCTTGGCATTTTCTGCGCCTGTCTTGCCTCTTTATGCACCTCACTTGCATCTTTCTACATTTCTCTTGCTTCTTTCCACACCCCTCTTGCCTCTTTCTGCACCTCTTTTGCTTTTTTCTGCACTTCTCTCTCCTCTTTCTGTACCCCTGTTGCCTCTTTCTGCAATTCAGTTGCTTCTGTCTGTACTTGTATTGCCTCTTCCTGTGCCTCTCTTGCTTCTTTCTGCACCCCAGTTGTCTCATTAAACACCCCTGTTGTCTCGTTCTGCACTCATCTTCCCTCTTTCTTCACCTTTCTTGCTTTTTTCTGCAGTTCTCTTCGTTTCTTTATGTACCTCTTTTGCCTCCTTCTGCACCTCACTTGCTTCTTTCTTCACCCCTTTTGCCTCTTTCTGCACCCTTCTTTTTTCTATCTGCAACAGTCTTGCTTCTTTTTGTACCCCTGTTCCCTCTTTCTGTACCTTTCCTGCCTGTTTCTGCACTTCTCGTGCCTCTTTCTGTACCTCTGTTGCTTTTTTCTGCACTTCTCTCCCTTCTTTCTGCACCCCTCCTGCCTCTTTATGTACCTCTCTTGCCTCTTTGTGCACCTCTCCTACCTTTTGCTGCACCCCATTGCCTCTTTTTGCACCTCTTTTGGTTCTTTCCGCACTGCCCTTGCTTCTTTCTTCACCTCACTTGCCTCTTACAGTACTTCTATTGCTTCTTTCTATACCTCTGTTGCTACTTTCAGCAATTCTCTTGCATTTTCTGCGCTTCTCTTCCTTCTTTCTGCACCTCTCCTACCTCTTTCTGCAGCCCTCTTGCCTCTTTTTGTACTTCTGTTGGGTCTTTCTGCACTGCTCTTGCTTTTTTCTGTACCCCACTTGCCTCTTTCTGCACTTCTATTGCTTCTTTCTACACCTCTGTTGCTTCTTTCAGCAATTCTTTTGCCTCTTTCTGCACTGTACTTGCTTCTTTCTGTACCTCTCTTGCCTCTTTCCCCTCCTTTGTTGCTTCTTTCTACCCTTTTCTTGCCTCTTATGGCACCTCTGACTCAGAGGTAGTTTTAATCCCCCTGCCTTATTATGTACTAGGGCATTACAGGGGAGGTCATGTCAAACACAGGGGTACCCCAATCCATACTGTACCCTAGTGTATGTAGGTGTTTTCACTGTATTCTAAGTGTCTTTAAGGATAGCACTGCCTTCGGGCCTGGTTAGTCAGAGTCAATTACCACAAGTACCAGTCAGCAAAAAGTTGGGGGCACGGGATGACTTTGCAACAAGGCCTCTTTCAGCATCTCTTTTGGTTCTTTTTGCATATATCTTGCTTCTTTCTGGACCTTCCTTGTCTATCAGGACTTCTGTTGCCTCTTTCTGCATTTCTCTTGCTTCTTTCTGCGCTGTTCTTCCTCTTTCTGCACATGTCCTACCTCAGTAGGAATAGTTAGAAATTAGCATTTAATAAACCTTTGAATTGTGCTCCCATCCTGCCATAGCAAACAGCAATGTCCTGGGGGTGGGCACCCTAAGACATTGCAGGAGATGGACCAGGGGAGTGGGAATCCCCATGGCCATGGAGGTCTACAGGAGGGGGGCCGTGCAGCCCCCTTCCAATATGTGTAAATCCCCAAGGAGCTGGTGGTACCAAGGGCCAGGGGGACCAAAACAGACCCCATATGTACATAAAGTGTGCCCCGGGGAGGTGGTAGTCCCTGGGTCAGTGTCGGGGGTAGAAGCCCCCCACACTGTCTCTATATATTTAAGCCCCGAGGAGGTGGTGTTCCCTGGGTCTTGGTGGGGCCTGTGAGGCCCCCGCACATAAATCAAGATTGCCCTGGGAGGTAGCATTCCCCAGGGCAGCATGGGGGGGCAGTAGCCCCCACACACAATTTAATGGGAAAGCCCCAGGGAGGTTTCCATGTCTGCACTAGTGTGGGCAGGGAAACCGCTATGTCCCAAGGGATGGGAACCCAGGACATAGTAGGAGCCCAGCCCTGGCAGATGGACTCTCCAGGGCCAAAAATGGCCCTCAAAAGGGGGCTGCATAGCCCACTCCTCTCTTTTTATTTCACTGCTGAACCCCAGGGGATGGGATCCCAGGGGTTGATTGTGGGCTAGGGGGTGCATGGTCCCCATTTCCATTTTTTTCTAAATGTCAGGCCCCGGGGATTGGGTCCCTAGGCAGAAATTGGCCTGGGAGGGAGGCCACATGAGTTGTCTTCCTGTGTTACATTTTGGCCAGGCCCCTGGGGATATAGGGGCATATTATCAAGAACAACATTAAAATTATCGCCAGTTTAGCGGCAGAAAACTGCAGCTAAAGTGGCGATAATGGGCATGATAATATGCCCTAGAGAATTCCAATAGAAGCCCCATATTCACACCAGAACATGGACTTCTATTGGAATTCTCAGAACTCATTTTAAAGATCTCTTGGGTCCGCCGATCCTCCGTGTCCCTAGATATCTATATTTATTTTCCTTTAATAACTCCAAAACTACTGAATGGGTTTGCACCAAATTATAAAAATTCCCTGTTTATTTGGACCAAGATCTAGCTTTCTGCCCAATTTGGTTTAATTCAGTTCAGTGGTTCAGGCTGTAGTTGTGTCTAAAATCCCTGTGTGTAAATTACATGGGGAAAACAAGTTTAGGCACCCCCACTTTCTCACCCACAACTTGACGAATCACCCGACCCTTTCCACACAGCAGCTCAAGTGAGTTGCGTACTAGTTTTGAAAATTTCATATTTGTGTGTGTGTGTGTTAATATAAATATATATATATATATATATATATATATATATATATATATATATATATATATATTACCTACTGCGGTCGCCAGTACGTATTTATAGTTAGAACCTAGTTTCCATGAGAAAAGCATTTTTTAATTTGCTAATAACTTTTGCGTCATTTGATGAATGTTCACGAAATTCTCAAAAAAAAGGTCTATCCAGGTCAGCTCCTATCCTGAAAGTTTGGGGGTGATTCGTCAAGCAGGGGCTGAGAAAAAAGGAGGGTCCCAAAATGTGTTTTCTCCATTTTCATTTCCATAGGAAATTTTATTACAGGCTACAGGCAGAACTGCGGAACAGAATCAAACCAAATTTGGCAAAAAGGTAGTGATTGGTTCAGAAAGCAACATTTTTTCAAATGGTGTAAATCCGTTTAGTAGTTGTGGAGAAATTCAAAAAATAAAAGACTAAAAATCAATTTCCCATAGGAAACTTTAGCCAAGGCTACAACCCGAACTGCTAAGCCAAATTACACCAAATTTGGCAAAAAGATAGTGCTTGATTAAGAAAGCGACTTTATTTTGATTGGTTTAAATCTGTTCAGTAGTTGCTGAGAAATTAAAAAAATAAAAGTTTTGATATCTGGGGCAGCGGTGGGTTCGCGCACCCTCCAAAACAACGAGCTTCATTGAGATTGGCTGTAATGACCACAAGCTTCACTGTGATTGGCTGCCAACACTCCAAACCAGGAAGTGTTGGCAGCCATCTTGTAACTCGGTAGAACTGAGTCACAAGAAAACAATAGAGAAAAGATTAAAAAAGAAGAAAAGGGAGCAGGGTAGAAACACCCTGACCCCCTAGGCCTGCTTAGGGCCCCAAAAATCGTCTGAATGCACGCTGGGTGTGTGAATCCGGCTAAAATATTTTTTTTTTAAATAAAGCGTGGCTCCCCCACTTCATTTAAATGAGCCAAAGGGTTGGCCCAGTCCCAAGGGCAATCCTATAATTATATGGAGGGGGTATGAAGGGCCCCCGCAGCCCCGAGGCCTGCCACCTCCCGGGACTATTTAAATTAGGTGCAGGAGGGCACATGGCCCTTCCACTGCCCCGGGGACCTCCAGCTTCCCTTGCCCAAAAGCAATGCTGTTTCCCGCAGGAGGCGGGGAACCAGCGGGACCGTGGAGGCATTTGGGTACCCCAACGGTCCCCAACGAAGAGGCCAGGCCCCGGGGGATGGGGTCCCTGGGGCCAGAAGTAGACAAGGGAAGGGGGACCACGCTGCCCCCTTCCTAATGATTAATAAAAACATTCAAGAATTGGGCATCCTCAGGGAATGGGGTCCTCAGACGAATATAAATTAATGGAAGTGGACCATTTTTCCTAGAAAAGTATGGAGTGGTGATCCTAACGCGGCGCTCAGCACAGCCCTGTAGTGTGAACGCGCGGGATGCGTGGCTCTCAGCGTGGCCCCCTAGTGTGAATGCGCTGGGTGAGTGGCTGTCAGCCTGGCACCGAATACTTCACAGGTCTTAAAAAGACCATTCACCTGTAAATGAGGCTTTGTTGAGCTTCACCCCTTCTTAGAGCCCCTGCATCTCCACTCTGCCTATGACTGAAGAATTAGCCCCCCCCCCCCAAATTTTCTGAGCCTTCCCTAAAATTTGGCTCTAGTTGTGCCCTGACTGGTGTACGCTGGCTCTGCCCATTCTGCCTTCGCTTACAGAATTCCGTAGATTCTTAGATCCGTATGTCAATGATCCAGCTGTGGGGCTGGGAATATCCTGCAGACAGGATTCTGGGCCTTTTATTACCGGTACTCCACGGACCCAGCAGCTCACTTTAAGGAAAGCAGTGGAAGGGACTCCAGGGATCAAAAAGTCAGAATTCCTTGATCCAGAGATTAACGACCTGAGAGGGTATCCACTGAATGAGAATGCAGTATACCACAATGAGAATTCCAAGCTCCTAGACTCGGTTTTCTAGGCATTCATGCGGTATTCCCGCTAGCCAGTTGCCCAGACTTTAGTGGGTGGGAACCCAGAGTACTAGTGCAAATGCTGTGGGGATCCCATAGCAAAGAAGGTGGGTGTTTCAGGAACCGGTGTGTGCCTACTCAAACTCCGTGCATAGCGTCAGCTCTCCCAAGGCTTATTTTGCAATCCTGACGCTCTGCCGGGGTTGCGACTGGTTGGCAGCCAATTAGAGCCAAGCTTGTGCTTGGGGGTTAGGCTACGCCAACATATGTACTTATATAATCACTCTGCCAATCCCCAAGCACTTATAAATTCACCATACACTCTCCTTGCAACTCTAATCATCCAGTCTCTACCAATGTACTCATAGGATGACCCAGACAAAGTTACCTAGCCGAAGTCTTCCCTACTGCCAGGTAACATGGTTGCGTGTGCAGTCAAAAGCACAAAGTAATGTGGTAGGGCCCAGGGCCCTCATGCATACATAATGAACACACAGACACAGTTAGAGAGATAGTGGAACTGGCTATGGGCACGTGCGCTCAGCCCCTTTCTATTACCAGGGTCGCATGTCCAGTAATGTCCGTGCTGGATGCGTGTGTCGTGAGTGTAAGCCAGCCATGGTTGGTGCTGGCAACAACTACAACAGTGATCATCAGATCACACACAGAGATTCAATCATAACGAGTCCATGACTTGTGGTGCACTAAGGTAGGGGCACCAGATCTTAAATCACACACAAAAGATTGTATTGTAAAGGGTCCATGACTTGTGGTGCACTGAGGTAGGGACACCAGAGATGAGCGTGCTCATGTGAAGAAATTGTTAAAATCCCTTCGGGATATTCCTGCTGCCTGAGGTGACATTGTTGCATCCGGTGTCAACAGCACGAAAGTCAATCATAAAGGGTCCATGAGTTGTGATGCACATAGTTAGTGGCACCTGAAGAGCTCAGCGTGTGTGCAAGCAGTGATGATGGCATGTCCTTGCAGGACAGGATTGGATTAGAAATGTGTGAGTCCTGCTGACCACAGTGTAGGCCAGAGGTAGCGGTCAGCAAGGGCCCACAACCACGTTGTGTTGACTTGTGGTGCACGGAGTTAGTGGCAACAGTGGTGCTCAGCGGGTGTGCAGACAGCGATGATGCGTGGTGTGGGCGGGCCGCACTGGGAGCAATGTCTGTTGCCTACTGGACTGTGTCATCTGCAATTGCCACTTGATCTGAATTGTGAGCCCTGCTGTACGCAGTGTAGATGGAAGGCAGTAGTAGGCACAGACATTGAGGAAGGCTTTTTGTCACTTCCTCTTGACAAAATCCGAGGACAAAGAGTACAACTCACTCCGTAATTAATAAATCAAGACTGAATTTGAATTGTGAGCCCTGCTGACCAGATGGTAGGCGTATGGAACAAAAGATGAAATATGTGTAGGATTACATTGTGGAAATATGTAGGTTTCAGGGACTTTATAGTTAGTTGCCTACTGGACTCTGAAATTAATGAATCAAGACTGAATTTGAATTGTGAGCCCTGCTGACTGCAGTGTAGGCCAGAGGCAGCGGTCAATAAGGGCCCACAGGCATGTGGCATTGAGTTGAGCTGCACAGTTAGTGGCACCTGAAACATTCAGCGTGTGCATAGCCAGTGATGATGCGTGGTCCGGCCGGGCCGCACTGGGAGCAATGTCTGTTGCCTACTGGACTCTGCAATTATTTAATCAAGACTCACTTTTAATTGTGAGCCCTGATGACCGCAGTGTAGGCCGGAGGCAGCAGTCAGCAAGGGGGCATAGCCACGTGACATTGACTTGAGCTGCACAGAGTTAGTTAGTGGTACCTGAAGCACTCAGCGTGTGAGAAGCCAGCAATGTTTCGTCGTCTGGGCGGGCAGCACTTGATGCAATGTCTGTTGCCTACTGGACTGTGCAATTCATGAATCAAGACTGAATTTGAATTGTGAGCCCTGCTGATCACAGTGTAGGCTGGAGGCAGTGATCAGCATGGGCCTACAGCCACGTGGCGTTGACTTGAGCTGCACAGATTGGGAGCATTTGGTCTTTTTAACCAATTATACGCTCTTTCACAATTTGCATCAGCACTAATCTTGAATTGTGAGCCCTGTTGCCGCAGTGTAGGCTGGAGGCAGCGGTCAGCAACGGGGCACAGCCACGTGACATTGACTTGAGCTGCACAGAGTTAGTGGTACCTGAAGCACTAAGCGTGTGCGAAGCCAGCAACGTTGCGTCGTCCGGGCGGGCAGCACTGGATGCAATGTCTGTTGCCTACTGGACTGTGCAATTAATGAATCAAGACAGAATTGGAATTGTGAGCCCTGCTGACCGTAGTGTAGGCCAGAGGCAGTGATCAGCATGGGCCCACAGCCAAGTGGCATTGACTTGAGCTGCAGAGATTGGGAGCATTTGGTCTTTTTAACCGATTATACTCTCTTACACAATTTGCATCAGCACTAATCTTGAATTGTGAGTCATGCTGACTGCAGTGTAGGCCAGAGGCAGAGGTCAGCAAGGGCCCACAGCCAAGTGGTGTTGACTTGAGCTGCACAGAGTTAGGGGTACCTGAAGCACTCAGCGTGTGCGCAGCCAGCGATGATACGTGGTCCGGGCGGGCCGCACTGGTAGCAATGTCTGTTGCCTACTGGACTGCATCATCTGTATTCGCAACTCGATCTGAATTGTGAGCCCTGCTGTCCACAGTGTACATCGAAGCCAGTAGTCTGTACAGACATAACTCTGTGGTGCTGTGCCACTGGGTTTCGCAGGGGGCATGTGTTGAGGAGGCCGGCGGTCACGGCGGTGGAATTGTGGCAGGGTGAGGGCCTATACTCTGGCACACGCGTTGGCCTTCCCAGAAATGAACCACGCCCAGAGCCCCAGCCTATTTATTCACGCTCCTACACTGGAGTGGCATACGTTGGACCAGCCCACTCTGCTTCCTCTTACAGGGGGGGACGACACAGCTACATGACAGAGATCTTCAACACTGCCTGAGGTAACATGGTTGCATGCACTGCCCACAACACTACACGCACCAGCAGTATATGTAAACATGAAGAGGTCAGTGCTCTGCATAGTGAGATCTGTCCAGCACATTACCGCTATACTTGGCATTGTGTGCATTGTTATTGATGGGTGACTTGCCTCCTTCACACATACTTGGTTTCCACCTCTCCCACAATTTAGCTATGGCTGAGGGGCCATGCCGTTTTGGAAAGGTCCGCTGTGCTCTTCTGTGCTGCCTCGATGGTGCTAGGGTGGGATTGTCCTGGGGGGATGTCCTGGGGGTGATGGGTGTTGTGGTCTCCTTGGGTTTCGGAGCTGCATGATCAATAGCTCTATGACATGTGTTGGTCTTCAAATGTGGCTCTGGACTGGGCTCCCTTTCATACTGTAGGAAGTCGTCCTGCTTTACACCAGTAAAAGGCATATGTTAAATTCTTACTGCTAAAATGGCTTATCACCTGTTTTTGGATCGCATTGGAGATTTGGCTGGTCATTGAACATATCGGGAAGTGATGTTTTCGTGTTTGTTGTACATGGGAATGCCTACTCTGCATATCAATAGCGTTATTTGTCGCTCTCATTCGTGGCAATGTTTTTGTGGGAAGCTATTGCTGGAAAACTGGTGATATCTGCAGTTTTCACCAGGTTGAGAATGGGATGATAATTCTTTCGCCACTTTTGCTGCGCTAAAGTGCTGATAACTCAGCGATAAGTCCTTGAGAATACGCCCCATAGTTTTTTGTGTTTTTTTCGTCCACCCGGCCGATTTTTTTAAAAAAACCATAGTAATAATTTATGGGCCCTGGGGGTTTTGTGGGATCCCCTGAGCAGGCCTAGGGGGTCAGGGTGTTTGTATCCAGTCCACTTTTCTTGTTTTTTCAGCTTTTTCCTCGTGATCCGCATGTAGCTACAACAAAGTCCTAATAAACAAGGGCTCATTTTAGAGTCACCTTATAACCCAACAGTATGGACTTATCACCGAGTTATCAGCACTTTAGCGCAGCAAAAGTGGCAAAAGAATTATCGCCCCATTCTCAAGTTGGTGTACACTGCCACATTGCCCACAGGCTGACAGTACCAACACAGCAGACAATCAACATCCTTCCGCAGACAAAGCTGCTGGCTGTGCTGCACCTGTTGGCCTCTGGTACCTCCCAACTAACAACTGCGTGAGTCAGAAGAATCTCACAGCCAGCCCTATTAAACTTCTCCACACGTATTGGATACATGTCCACAAAAGCAACGTATGGCCCCTGTATCTGCACCACCCACTTGTCCAAGTTTGTAGTGTTCCTGAACAACCAACGCCAGCCGTTGCTTGACGCCTCTGTGCTCCAGATCCAAGGTTGTAGTCACTGAAATGGGGGTGTACCAGGTCATACTGTCTAGTAGTCAACAGTAGCGGAAACACAGTACTTTATTCGAAAAACACAAATTAACAACACAAAAATCAAACAACGAGTGACATTCCCAACGGGGAACATCAACTTGTGGATCAAATAACTGTAGATTGTCCTAGAAATCCCCAAACTCCGTATTCAGAAACCTGTTGGATAAATGAAGACAATGGTCAAGCGTTCGTATGGTCACAAATGTAATATGGTACAATGTATTGCACTTGGACAAACTGGAATGTTTACAGGTATGATATATCCTGCACAAAATGACTGCAACAGAAGTTCGTGTGGTCTTATCCTTGGTAGGAAAGAAAAGGAACGTTACAACCACATGAATTTCTGTTACAGTCTCATTATGCAGGATTATTCATACCTGTAAGCATCAAAGTCCATTTCATCTTGATACACCTGCATGTTCAATTCACCCACACTGTGCATGGACAGCTGGAGACCAAGCAACGGAACCACACCATAGCAGGCTTCCTGCATGTGTTGTGGGCGATTGACTACATGTACTACTTTTGCCCCCTGCTCATACTGCAGACAATCACTGCAACAGAAACCACACGCACTTCGACAATGTGCAGTCAAGACTGGACCACCGGGGCCTGCACACTAATGTTGTCGCAAACTTCTCAGGCAGTGTGCATGATTCCTACATATTTTGCAAGCATCCCAGCCCTGGTCCTCAGACCAGTCTGCCTCCCAACGATGACTGCCCGGCCCTGCGCACCCAGACCTCAATTCTCACCTGCCGCCACCAGCGTGCCCCAAAGAGGGTCCATTACGTGCCGGAGCAGCCTCTTCAGCCCAGGCCCCCAGCGCATCCTGCTGCACTGCGCAGAGGAGTCATGTCTGTACAGCCAGCTGCCATTGGCATACATGTTGTCCAGCCGAGCCCACAATTCTTGATTGCCAGGATGGTGTATCAAGGCCAACGCTTCATCGCAGGCTGCACACCCGCTCAGCTCTGGTGGCACTAACTCAGTGCAACTCAAGTCATCGCCACGTGGCAGGAGGCCCTTGTCAGACAAAATACCTCAGCTGCCACCAACTCTGTGCACCTCAAGTCATCGCCATGTTGCTGAAGGCCAGTGTCGGCCAAAGTGCCTCGGCTGCCACCAACATAATATCGACAGGGATACACCCAGATAGAGTGTGGAAATTGCGTTGAGCACGTGCACCCGACCCTTTTTATTGGCAGGGTCACATGTCCTGTGACGCCTGTGCTGCATGGGTATGGTGTGGGCATAAACCAGCTGTGAGGGAGTGGCTCTGGCATGCTGGCAACTAGGCCTGTGATCAACAGATTACTACAGGGAAGACCTGGGACATGTAGCGTTGTAGTTCCCTCCCTGTACGCATAAGCGGAGTGGGCTGGCTGAAACACACATCCTTCACGGCTTTACCAATATGACGGTTTGAATCTGCGCAAAGATAGGTACACGATGGGTGTGCAACTCCATTTTTTTCTCAAAAAAAAGAAATATGTACTTATAATTAAGAAAACAGAAGACATTTTATTATTTTAATAGCAACAAACAAAATTACAAAAACTATTTTAGATATTAAAGTTAAAAAATATCACCCCAAAAAAATTCTAAATTACTGAAAAAACCATAGCTTTAATGAACAGTGATGTCACTGACCATGTCATGAATGATGTAATATGTGACGTCATCAGCAGTGATTTGCGGGGGCGTGAGTTATAGTTAGCTAAACTAACACTAATGGGGTAATTTTTATGGTTTTGTACAAGAGAAATGTCCAACTAACTATAACGTCCCTGAAACCGATGTTTTTTTTTGTGAGTTTCTAAGGCTTTTTAAATGCTAATTTCTAACTATAACGTGCCTGGACCCTAAGTGTTTTTCATTTTCTTTCCTCGGGCGGTGCGATCTACTCCAGGGCCTATATATATATATATATATATATATATTCACTGAAAAAACCATAGGTTATAGACCATATATAGTTAGGAATTCGCATTTACAAAACCTTATTTTACTCACACAAAACCATTGAAATTCCATATATAGTTAGTTGCACTAACTATATATCGCGCACCCGCAATCCACTGCTGATGATGTCACATATTACATCATTCATGACATGGTCAGTGACATCACTGATGACATCACTGATGACATCTCAAATGACATCACTGATGACATCTCAA
This sequence comes from Lissotriton vulgaris, assembly GCF_964263255.1. Classification (NCBI taxonomy): domain Eukaryota; kingdom Metazoa; phylum Chordata; class Amphibia; order Caudata; family Salamandridae; genus Lissotriton; species Lissotriton vulgaris. The sequence continues at coordinate 508,952,732 of NC_141694.1, forward strand.
ATGACATCACTGATGACATCACTGATGACATCTCATTTGACATTACTGATCACATCACTGATGATATCATTCATGTGATAATACGATGAACCTCTTCAGACTCTAATATAACCTTAGATACAATCAGTGTAAACAGACACTCACAGACTGTCACTCATCCATGGAGTTACTCACACACCTAGTCAGTCAATCAAAGAATCAATCACACCTCCATTTCCTCAACTATACAGTTATACAAACTTTACTTATTCAAACATATACTAACACATATTAACTCTCTTATACAATCCCTGATACAAGTTCACAATGATCCATACAGCCACTCACACATTCACTGGCTCTTATGCACAGTTATTTATATATGTCAACTCTCACATGTACTGTGTTTTACATATGTACTTACTTTGACATGTAGCACTGAGATATCCATTCACTCACCAATACACTCATGCACACAGTCAACCGCCCATACAGCTGTTTCCACATGCACTTTTGAAACCATACATCTAGTGAATCAACTGCTCACACATCTATGCACAGAGTCATACACCTCCCAGCCACCCACACACACACTCAGTCTCCCATACAAATACTTGGGCAACCAATCAATAACCCATATAGTTACTCATATAGCTACTTATCAACACATGCAACAGTTTACAGAACAACAGACATAATGATGCACAAATTAAGACAGTTTAGTCACTAACCCATGCACTCAGTGAGACACATTTAATCACTCACTCATACAGTCAGTCATGCACCTACTAAATCCTTCATCCAGACACTTATACATCCACTCATTCTTCAATATGTAAGACATATTTTAACTTTACAGAAACATACAGTCACTGGATGTTGTCATCAGTGATGTCATCAGTGATGTCATTTGAGATGTCATCAGTGATGTCATCAGTGATGTCACTGACCATGTCATGAATGATGTAATATGTGACATCATCAGCAGTGGATTGCGGGTGCGCGATATATAGTTAGTGCAACTAACTATATATGGAATTTCAATGGTTTTGTGTGAGTAAAATAAGGTTTTGTAAATGCGAATTCCTAACTATATATGGTCTATAACCTATGGTTTTTTCAGTGAATTTTCAAGGTTTTGTAAATGCTAATTCCTAACTATGTATGGTCTATAACCTATGGTTTTTTCAGTGAATTTTCAAGGTTTTGTAAATGCTAATTCCTAACTATATATGGTCTATAGCCTATGGTTTTTTCAGTGAATATATATATATACATACATATATAAACATATATCATCTGTATATCTATATAAATACAAACATAAATGCATGCATACATATACTTATATGCATTTTAGGGTTGTTAGGGCGTTTTCGTGTGTATTATGTTGCTTTTTTAGGGCTTTTGGGTCAATTAAGTAGGGTTCCCGGAGCCTAGGGCTGAGGGGCCGGTTCAGTTTCATGTGTATTGGTGTTGACAAGGTTTTGAGGGATTTTGGCGGTTTTTGGTCGAGATTTGGCCGTTTTATGGCTTTTTTTGTGTTTGCAGGGGGCGCGTATTTGGGTTGAAATTCGTCCCCGTTCCAGTGGATGGATTGGGCTGATTTTTGGTGAGATGTTAGGGAATCGCTGGAACTAGTGTCCAGCCAAGTTTGAAGCGGATTGGAGCAGTGGAAGTGCTTTAAAGAGCAATTTTTGTGCGGAGTAGCGAATTGTCATGTTATTCAATGGGAGTTTTTGGTGCGCATGGAGAAGGTGAATTTGGGGTGTTCCAGTTGCGCTAGAGGGACGGGGCTTGGGTGAGCTGTAGGGAGAGTGGATCGGCAGGTGTGCCGAATTTTTGGGATTTGTTGGCCGAAGGGAAGGGTGTGCTTGGGCAAAGTCGATTTGGTGAAAACGGTGCGTTATTTACATGAAAGTTGAAAAAACACTAATAAAAGCAAAGCTAAAAAGCCACCTCATTACAAACAGAATGGCTTTAACTTAAACTAGGGCGAGATCTATTGCATTTTCAATGCTTGTTTACTTTGGTTCCATCAAGAAGGCATTCAGATGTGTCACACATTTGCCATAAATTCTGAATGTTAGCACTCTAGTTGCACATTAGATCACTGTAGTAAAGCTACTGCTCACCAGGGACGTCTTCTGCTGGTATTCAAAGTGCATGCTTCAGTCTGCATGTCAGAATTTTTTTAATGAAATAGAAGAGGATTTGAGAAGTCACTCAAAATGATCCCTAATTTTTCTTTCTGAAGCACTAATCATACTTTCTATGGCAAAATTAACCCCCTCATGTTGTTCCTTTTTAAATTGAGTGTTTTCAGACTTACCACTTCATTCCAATCAAGATGGCTTCTGGTGTGCCATACTTTTGTCATAAGTAAGACTGTTAGCGCTCTAGTTGTTCTTTAGAACACTCTGGGACATTCTGTCATTGGGCTATACTTGGGGTACATCTGGGTGATATTTGGGCTACATTTAGGCTCTTGTGTCTCTGGTGGCCATCTTGCGAGACTATGTCAGAATTTTTTAATGAAATTGAAGAGGGTTTGAGAAGTCACTCAAAATGTGCCCTAATTTTTCTTTTTGCAGCACTAATCATAATTCATATGGCAAAATATACCCCCTCATTTTTTTCCTTTTTAAATTAAATGTTTTAAGAGTTACCACTTTATTCCAATCAAGATGGCTTCAGGTGTGCCATACCTTTGTAATAAGTAGGACTGTTAGCGCTCTAGTTGTTCTTTAGAACACTCTGGGACATTCTGTCATTGGGCTTTACTTGGGCTACATCTGGGTGATATTTGGGCTACATTTGGGCTCTTTTGTCTCTGGTGGCCATTTTGGGAGACTGCATGTCAGAATGTTTTAATGAAATAGAAGAGGATTTGAAAAGTCACTCACAATGTGCCCTAATTTTTCTTTCTGCAGCACTAATAATACCTTCTATTGCATAATATACCCCCTCATTTTGTTCCTTTTTAAATTAAATGTCTTAAGAGTTACCACTTTATTCCCATCACGATGGCTCCAGGTGTGCTATACCTTTGTAATAAGTAGGACTGTTAGCGCTCTAGTTGTTCTTTAGAACACTCTGGGACATTCTGTCATTGGGCTATACTTGGGCTACATCTGGGTGATATTTGGGCTACATTTGGGCTCTTTTGTCTCTGGTGGCCATTTTGGGAGACTGCATGTCAGAATGTTTTAATGAAATAGAAAAGGATTTGAGAAGTCACTCAAAATGTGCCCTAATTTTTCATTCTGCAGCACTAATCATACTTTCTATGGCAAAATATACCCCCTCAGGTTGTTTCTTTTTAAATTAAATGTTTTAAGAGTTACCACTTTATTCCAATCAAGATGGCTTCAGGTGTGCCATACCTTTGTAATAAGTAGGACTGTTAGCGTTCTAGTTGTTCTTTAGAACACTCTGGGACATTCTGTCATTGGGCTATACTTGGGCTACATCTGGGTGATATTTGGGCTACATTTGGGCTCTTTTGTCTCTGGTGGCCATTTTGGGAGACTGCATGTCAGAATGTTTTAATGAAATAGAAAAGGATTTGAGAAGTCACTCAAAATGTGCCCTAATTTTTCATTCTGCAGCACTAATCATACTTTCTATGGCAAAATATACCCCCTCATGTTGTTTCTTTTTAAATTAAATGTTTTAAGAGTTACCACTTTATTCCAATCAAGATGGCTTCAGGTGTGCCATACCTTTGTAATAAGTAGGACTGTTAGCGCTCTAGTTGTTCTTTAGAACACTCTAGGAGGCTGCAGTAGAACACAAAGGAATCAACTGACAGTCTCTGTCCTTGTTGGATGTACATGTTTTACTGAGAATGTCAGACTTCATTTTCACATGACTGAGAAAGATAATGTGAATTTACAGAAAATATGCTTTCAGTTTAGCTTATAGATCCCCTTCCAAACCACTGTGGGAAAATCATGAGATATTAGTTTTCTTTCAAACAATATTCATGATATCACAGCAGAAGGTTTTTTCACATGGTAAAATCACCTTAGAACCCACCACAATTCCTAAAACGAGTATGGTACCATCAACAAATGATTTATAATGTAACTAAAGTCCTAAAACCCTCTATTAACTACAATGCTTTTTAATGAGGTGCTATCATGTATATTGGTCCCAAGATGGCTGCCAACACTTCTTGGATGAAGTGCTGACAGCCAATCAGATCAGATGTGTGGTTAGGCTCCGCCCAGATATATATATTTTTTTGAACCTAAATTACTCAAAATCCACTGGAGCACATATATTGAGACCTAGCAAAGGCACATCAGGCTAACAGTCCCTACAATTTTGCCAAGTTTCGTGCAAATCCATTCAGCCGTTCGAGCTAAAAGTGAGGCCAACCGCCCTATGGAAATTAACATGGGAAAAATGCGTTTTGGGACCCCCCTTTTTTCTCGGCCCCCCTTTGATGAAACCCCTTCAAATTGTCAGGGGCTGCTCAGAAACAAAATGTTCCATTTTCCTGAAAATTTCAGCCAATTCCGTCCACAAACGCCAAAGTTATTAGACATAGAATTTTCAAAAATCCCATAGAGAAAAAATCCTAACTATATATACCTACTGGCGACCGCCAGTAGGTAATATATATATATATATATATATATATATATATATATATATATATATATATATATATATATATATATATATATGTATATATATATATATATATATATATATATATTACCTACTGGCGGTCGCCAGTAGGTATATATAGTTAGGATTATTTTTTCTCTATGGGATTTTTGAAAATTCTATGTCTAATAACTTTGGCGATTGTGGACGGAATTGGCTGAAATTTTCAGGAAAATGGAACATTTTGTTTCTGAGCAGCACCTGACAATTTGGGGGGGTTTCATCAAGGGGGGGCCGAGAAAAAAGGGGGGTCCCAAAACGCGTTTTTCCCATGTTAATTTCCATAGGGCCGTTGGCCTCACTTTTAGCTCGAACGGCTGAATGGATTTGCACGAAACTTGGCAAAATTGTAGGGACTGTTAGCCCGATGTGCCTTTGCTAGGTCTCAATATATGTGCTCCAGTGGATTTTGAGTAATTTAGGTTCAAAAAAAGATATATATCTGGGCGGAGCCTAACCACACATATGATCTGATTGGCTGTCAGCACTTCATCCAAGAAGTGTTGGCAGCCATCTTGGGACCAATATACATGATAGCACCTCATTAAAAAGCATTGTAGTTAATAGAGGGTTTTAGGACTTTAGTTACATTATAAATCATTTGTTGATGGTACCATACTCGTTTTAGGAATTGTGGTGGGTTCTAAGGTGATTTTACCATGTGAAAAAACCTTCTGCTGTGATATCATGAATATTGTTTGAAAGAAAACTAATATCTCATGATTTTCCCACAGTGGTTTGGAAGGGGATCTATAAGCTAAACTGAAAGCATATTTTCTGTAAATTCACATTATCTTTCTCAGTCATGTGAAAATGAAGTCTGACATTCTCAGTAAAACATGTACATACAACAAGGACAGAGACTGTCAGTTGATTCCTTTGTGTTCTACTGCAGCCTCCTAGAGTGTTCTAAAGAACAACTAGAGCGCTAACAGTCCTACTTATTACAAAGGTATGGCACACCTGAAGCCATCTTGATTGGAATAAAGTGGTAACTCTTAAAACATTTAATTTAAAAAGAAACAACATGAGGGGGTATATTTTGCCATAGAAAGTATGATTAGTGCTGCAAAATGAAAAATTAGGGCACATTTTGAGTGACTTCTCAAATCCTTTTCTATTTCATTAAAACATTCTGACATGCAGTCTCCCAAAATGGCCACCAGAGACAAAAGAGCCCAAATGTAGCCCAAATATCACCCAGATGTAGCCAAAGTATAGCCCAATGACAGAATGTCCCAGAGTGTTCTAAAGAACAACTAGAGCGCTAACAGTCTTACTTATTACAAAGGTATAGCACACCTGGAGCCATCGTGATGGGAATAAAGTGGTAACTCTTAAAACATTTAATTTAAAAAGGAACAAAATGAGGGGGTATATTATGCAATAGAAGGTATTATTAGTGCTGCAGAAAGAAAAATTAGGGCACATTTTGAGTGACTTTTCAAATCCTCTTCTATTTCATTAAAAAATTCTGACATGCAGTCTCCCAAAATGACCACCAGAGACAAAAGAGCCCAAATGTAGCCCAAATATCACCCAGATGTAGCCCAAGTATAGCCCAATGACAGAATGTCCCAGAGTGTTCTAAAGAACAACTAGAGCGCTAACAGTCCTACTTATTACAAAGGTATGGTACACCTGAAGCCATCTTGATTGGAATAAAGTGGTAACTTTTAAAACATTTAATTTAAAAAGGAACAAAATGAGGGGGTATATTTTGCCATATGAATTATGATTAGTGCTGCAGAAAGAAAAATTAGGGCACATTTTGAGTGACTTCTCAAACCCTCTTCAATTTAATTAAAAAATTCTGACATACAGTCTCCCAAGATGGCCACCAGAGACAAAAGAGCCTAAATGTAGCCCAAATATCACCCAGATGTACCGCAAGTATAGCCCAATGACAGAATGTCCCAGAGTGTTCTAAAGAACAACTAGAGCGCTAACAGTCTTACTTATGACAAAAGTATGGCACACCAGAAGCCATCTTGATTGGAATGAAGTGGCAAGTCTGAAAACACTCAATTTAAAAAGGAACAACATGAGGGGGTTAATTTTGCCATAGAAAGTATGATTAGTGCTTCAGAAAGAAAAATTAGGGATCATTTTGAGTGACTTCTCAAATCCTCTTCTATTTCATTAAAAAAATTCTGACATGCAGACTGAAACATGCACTTTGAATACAAGCAGCAGACGTCCCTGTTGAGCAGTAGCTTTATCACAGTGATCTAATGTGCAACTAGAGTGCTAACATTCAGAATTTATGGCAAATGTGTGACACATCTGAATGCCTTCTTGATGGAACCAAAGTAAACAAGCATTGAAAATGCAATAGATCTCGCCCTCGTTTAAGTTAAAGCCATTCTGTTTGTAATGAGGTGGCTTTTTAGCTTTGCTTTTATTAGTGTTTTTTCAACTTTCATGTAAATAACATGCATCTGTATGCATATAAGTATATGTATGCATGCATTTATGTTTGTATTTATATAGATATACAGATGATATATGTTTATATATGTATGTATATATATATATTCACTGAAAAAACCATAGGCTATAGACCATATATAGTTAGGAATTAGCATTTACAAAACCTTGAAAATTCACTGAAAAAACCATAGGTTATAGACCATATATAGTTAGGAATTAGCATTTACAAAACCTTGAAAATTCACTGAAAAAACCATAGGTTATAGACCATATATAGTTAGGAATTCGCATTTACAAAACCTTATTTTACTCACACAAAACCATTGAAATTCCATATATAGTTACTTGCACTAACTATATATCGCGCACCCGCAATCCACTGCTGATGATGTCACATATTACATCATTCATGACATGGTCAGTGACATCACTGATGACATCACTGATGACATCTCAAATGACATCACTGATGACATCTCAAATGACATCACTGATGACATCACTGATGACATCTCATTTGACATTACTGATCACATCACTGATGATATCATTCATGTGATAATACGATGAACCTCTTCAGACTCTAATATAACCTTAGATACAATCAGTGTAAACAGACACTCACAGACTGTCACTCATCCATGGAGTTACTCACACACCTAGTCAGTCATGCAAAGAATCAATCACACCTCCATTTCCTCAACTATACAGTTATACAAACTTTACTTATTCAAACATATACTAACACATATTTACTCTCTTATACAATCCCTGATACAAGTTCACAATGATCCATACAGCCACTCACACATTCACTGGCTCTTATGCACAGTTATTTATATATGTCAACTCTCACATGTACTGTGTTTTACATATGTACTTACTTTGACAAGTAGCACTGAGATATCCATTCACTCACCAATACACTCATGCACACAGTCAACCGCCCATACAGCTGTTTCCACATGCACTTTTGAAACCATACATCTAGTGAATCAACTGCTCACACATCTATGCACAGAGTCATACACCTCCCAGCCACCCACACACACACTCAGTCTCCCATACAAATACTTGGGCAACCAATCAATAACCCATATAGTTACTCATATAGCTACTTATCAACACATGCAACAGTTTACAGAACAACAGACATAATGATGCACAAATTAAGACAGTTTAGTCACTAACCCATGCACTCAGTGAGACACATTTAATCACTCACTCATACAGTCAGTCATGCACCTACTAAATCCTTCATCCAGACACTTATACATCCACTCATTCTTCAATATGTAAGACATATTTTAACTTTACAGAAACATACAGTCACTGGATGTTGTCATCAGTGATGTCATTTGAGATGTCATCAGTGATGTCATCAGTGATGTCACTGACCATGTCATGAATGATGTAATATGTGACATCATCAGCAGTGGATTGCGGGTGCGCGATATATAGTTAGTGCAACTAACTATATATGGAATTTCAATGGTTTTGTGTGAGTAAAATAAGGTTTTGTAAATGCGAATTCCTAACTATATATGGTCTATAACCTATGGTTTTTTCAGTGAATATATATATATATATATATATATATATATATATATATATATATATATATATATATACATATATATATATATATAACCTTCTGCCGTTTGCCAGTAGGTAGTTATAGGTAGGACCTAGTTTCTATAGGAAAAGCGTTTTTTGATTTTCCAATATCTCTGGCGCCATTTGATGAATCTTCGCAAAATTTTCCCAAAAAAAGGTTTACTCAGGTCAGGGCCTGTCTTGAAAATTTTGGGGTGATTCGTCAAGCAAGGTCCAAGAAAAACGGGGTTCCTAAAATGCTTTTTCTCCATGTTAATTTCCACCGGAAACTTTAGACACGGCTACAGCCTGAACTGCTAAACCAAATTACACCAAATTTGACAGAAAGGTAGCTCTTAGTCCAGAAAGCACTCTTTCTGTTAAATAGTGTAAATCTGTTCAGTAGTTCCTGAGAAATTGTATGATTTCCCAGATATGTAACTGTAACCACGGTGGATCCGCAAACCCTCTTGATCTCGTGCCTGAGATCTGATTGGCTGCCAACACTTCAAACCAGGAGGTTTTGGCAGCCAACTTGTGACTTGGTTGAACCGAGTCACAAGAAACAACATGAGAAAACAAGAAAAGGGGGCAAGGTAGAAACACCTTGACACTCTGGACTTCTTGAAGGGGTTCCACTGGGACCCAGAGGGCCCAATAAGCATTTATTTTAAATGAAGTACGGGTCTTGCTTTATTAATTAGACCCTCAGGTGGGCCAGGTCCTGGGGGAATTTTGAAATGCGGGGGCGCACAGGACCCTTGCAGCCCCGGGGACCACCCCCTACCCAAGGCTAAAATATTTAAATGCGGGGGCCAAGTGCCACACTGCCCCAGGACCACCACCTCCCTGGGGCTAGATTACAACATGTATGGGTGGTGTTCCTTGGAAGGTCTTCTCTGATACTCACTGGCAGCCCCTCTTCAATTGGAGCAAAATAGAACTGACCAGCGTGGGTGTGTTTTCCTGTGATGGGTTATCTCAACTAACTCTAATTAGCATCAGTGGATATGGGAGTGCCACAAATGACTGGGGATAAATAATGTGTCAGCCCCTTTTGTAAAACCAAGAAGTAGTCCCTCCTGCGGTTGTTTTTACCATAACAGCATTAAGTGTTGAAAAAGTTAACAGGAGGCAGTGTGAGAATTTTATTTGGATAATTGTTAGACCTGTCAGCCTTAAGGTAGTATTTCCCCAAACCTTTTGTCTGTTTCCCTTCATTTTTGATGGAATTAGTTTTTGATGGCAATAGGACAGTGTGCACTTTACCACTGCTAACCACAATTGAAGTGCTGGAGCTCCCTTACCACAAACTGGTATACCTGATTTGCATACTTAATTTACTTATAGGCCCCTTGTAAAGTGGTATACCATACACCCAGGGCCTGTAAATTAAATGCCACTAGTGGGACTGCAGCACTTATTGTGACAACCACTTAAGTAGCCCCTTAACCCCTTCGGTGCTGATGATGGAGCGGTTCCGTCATGAGCCATGGTTGGCGTGTGCCCATAACGGAACCGCTCCGCCATGGCACCCATCCTTCTGGGGAACGCTGACGCTCCTCCCATGTGTGTCCGATATCGCCCCAACACAGGTGGATGGCAGCGGAAGAGTTTCCGCTGCCACCCCAGACCCCACCATGGGAATCCCATGACGTCGACGTGCACAGTGCTTGCTGATAACATCAGGTATGTTTCCGTGTTCCTGGAGGGGTTTGCACAATGCATCAAGGCATCGGGGGAGCGGAAAGAAATGTTCCTTTCCCCTGATGTCTCCTTGCTGGGCATTTCTGCTTCACGATCGTGTACAGCGTCACAATCGTGCAGAGGAACTGCCCCCACTAGCACCAGTGATGAATTTTATTTAAACGGAACCGACCCCTTGGGCAAGGGTCGCTTCCAAAGGGGAGCATTTTTTTCTGGATGTTTTTCTGCCTCCATGGGGGGCAGAAAACCCCACTAGGCATCAGGGATGGCATTTATTTTTAAATGGAAGTGACCCCTTTGGCAAGGGTCGCGTCCAAAGGGGAGAAAATTGTTTGGATGTTTTTTCTGCCCCCCCCGGGGGCAGATTGGCCCTTTTTAGGCCTTTCTGCCCCCGGGGGGAGGGGGGCGAAAAACCCACTAACCACCAGGGATTTAACTAGGGATTTTCTAATATAAATGGAAGCGACCCCTTTGGCAAGGGTCACTTCCAAAGAAGCATAAATTGTGTGCATGTTTTATCTGCCCACCCCCCCTGGGCAGATCAGCACTTTTTATGCCTTTTATGCCCCCCGGGGGGGGGCAGAAAATCCCACTAGGCACCAGGGAAGGTATATATTTTCAAATGGAAGCGACTCCTTGGGCAAGGGGATCAAATTTATGTCATGTTTTTTCTGAACCATAACTAGTCCTAGGATGCTTTTTTCCAGTCTTTGGGCTGCACTGTTCCCACGGGGCGCAGGGTCAAGACTGATTTACAAATGGCTGGGTCCAAATTGTGATGGCATTGTGGGCAAAAAAACAATGGATTTTTCTGCCCCCTACAGATATGCCCCTAGGGCCGGTTTCGGGCTTTCAGCCCTCATCAGGCAGGATAGCTTAACTCCAGTGGCATGGAGAGCATGGGACCCAGAACATTGCCATACATTCACCCCAGTACAGAGATATGGGCCTTAATCCATCCTTTTTTTGCTCACCATGCCATTCCAATTTGGACCCAGCCATATGTGGAAAAGGGTAGGGCTATGACCTTTTTCAAGATTTGCCCGGCGCTAACCGCCTTTGTACCATTCAAATTACCAAGCAATGAGGCAGGCGCCGGAGACCAGAAGGCAGGAAACAGAAGTTTTATTCCGACGGAGCAGAACACATCAGATCAGACAACAAGGTATCGTCTCGAGGTGCTCTAACAGCCTCTCCGAGGCCTGGCCTCTTATACACTGGTTTATGGCATGTGACCTTTCTTTATTACAATCAGAACATTGTGAAGTAAGGAAAAAGACATCCCCGTAGTCCTCGTGTCAATCCCACCCCCATATACCTCCACAATAGAGGTCCTCAACCTGCTGATAAGAGGAGGGGGTCATCACGCAGCTGAGTATTCCGCCGAGTCTTAGGATGTGTGCGCCTGATCATATCCCGGGGGGTGGGGAGGCCTTGATCAATAGAGGGTCCTTTGAAGAAGAGTGACTTCATACAATAAGGGGCAGTAAATGATATCTCCCGGCTTAGGCGATGGCCTCGGACCTGTGTGGACAGCTGGACACGGGGGAAGGGGTCATCAAAGGAGTGGTATTCATGCCGCGTGGACAATCGAGCGCGGAGGGAAGGTTTATCAACAGAGGGGCATTCATGGGAGGAGAGGAGATGCTGGTCAGGCGCAGGCGTGACTCCCAAGGACAGGGTCATGCAGAAGGGTTATGCTCATGAGAGGGAGGGAGGGGGAGCCAGGGTGCGCGGAGGATGCTTGCTGGGTCAGAGGGGCGCGCTGGCGATCGATCGTGGACAGGGAGACCATGATACTAAAAATGGCTGTCGTGCACGTCGTACGTGGGTGACAAGCTGGCGCAGATGATGTTTAGCTCGCAAACTAAAATTCCACAGTCCTCCCTTTTAACATGTCTCGCCAACTTGTCAGTTCGGATTTATCCCCATAAGGCCACGTATTTCTACTTCGTAGAGGGGACTCATGTGCTCAGTTCGGAAGTCCAAAGTCTTTGGGCACATACAGTTAGAAACGAAGCTGCACAAGGAGGGTAGGCATTGAATACCCAAGCAACACCCACATAATATCACAACAGGTATCAGTATGAAGGAAAACAACCTCCAACCCAAGTTCCTCAAAGTGTCCCAAAACCAGCTCCCAAGCGACCATCCTTCCTGCTCTTGGTGAACCTCCGAGGAAAGTCTGTGGAGGTGTTCAATGGCTTTGTAGACTGAAGGCGAGTTATCTGGCACGTAGGTGCAGCAGCTGGATCCGATGATGCGGCATGCTCCTCCTCGATCGGCTAGGACCACATCTAGAACAAGGCGGTTTTGAAGGGTCACAAGGCGGACCGCCTGAAGCTCCACCGTGTTGTTAGCGAGGATGCCTGCCGTGATGTTGATCGTTGTTTCTACTGCCTGGGTCAGGTGTCGGATAGCGCGGCTGTTTGCCATTGGGCCCCACAGAGGAACAAGTCCCTTTGCTGCATCTAGGAACTGTGCTCCAGTGGAGTCGGCTTGTCCAATGTCATCTGCACGCCTCTGCCGGTGATGGTTGGCAGGGGCTACATACGTGGGGGGAAGAACGAAGGCAATGTAACAGATACCCTTCCAACCTTTCGGGAGCCAGGTGTAAGCTTTGGTGCCACACACAAAGTACATATTTGGAGAGGCAACAAAAGAAGGGGGGTCAACTGAGTCCAATGTTCTGGTGATTCGGCAGGAACTGTGACCCACCAGCTGCGTTCCCTGGCCTTCTAGGCACACAAGACCGGTGACATTGATAACAGACAGAGCCACAGTCCGAGTGGCGGTGGTTTGTTTTTGCAGATGAGAGAAGGTGGATCTAGCTGGATTGTGGAGTACCTGTACTTCAACACGTTCTTTGGCTGGAATGTCTTTAAGGAAGGTGGTGCCTGTGAGCGCAGGACACAGGGGAGCAGAGGTCTTTCCTGTTTTGTTCAGCCAGAACCCAGAGTAGAAGTGCGACACTGTCTGGCTGGAAGTGGCGTTGTCCTTGTGGCTCTCTTGCATGAGGATCAACCAGGCGAGGCAGGAGCCGTGAACTGAGAAAGGAGAAGGGATGAAGGGGATGGAGTGTCCAGTGGCATGCGGGAGCAACCCGCAGATCTAGCAGTTCGTAGCATTTGCAGCAAGGTTGTGTTGGTGCAACAGTTGCACAAAGGAATTGTTCCAGAATTCCCTGCGCCTCTCTCGGAGCTGAGGCGACAGGGAGATTAGGTGATGCTCCTTCATGGGGGTCGGTTGTGCAGTAGGCAGCAATGCCTCATGAGCCGGTGTGCTTTCCTCCAGAATCCAGAAGGAGGTCATGAGGAGGAGGCAGAAGAGGAAGACAATAAAGAGGGCGATTGTCTTTGATTTGTGCAAATTGTCAGTCTTTGTGTTTCTATAGTGGGTATTTCCTGTTGCTTCCATCATCTTCTTATCTGACGCTTCCATCATCTTCTTATCTGGCGCTTCCATCACCTTCAAGGGGCTCGGTAGCGGGCAGAACCACAGACTTCGTTTAGCTTCTCTCCCGGCAACCCTTGGTTGTGCTTAGGTCACCGTTCTGAGATTCAACTTAGTCCGTGGCCTACTTAGCCGAAGCTCCCTCCTTTCGACGCAGGAAATACCCTTCTCTGGATGGCACAGTGGGATCAGAGAATTTTGCAAGTTCGAGTGCCTCAGTATCGGGATAACAGTTCAATGTCGGTCGGTCTTTGTTCAGGAGCTCTTCTTGGGTGTTGACGCTTTCTGTCGTGGTCAGGTTTGCAGAGACCTTCCGGCAGTGATGTGCGTGCAGCCAGTGCCTCTTCCCCTCCACTCGAAGCGCCGTCCGTGTGGTAATCAGCACTTGCCAGGGGCCCGTCCACCGGGGTTCCAGACTCTTGGTCCGTTGGAAATTTCGTATTAGAACGTAATCTCCCGGTTGGATGTCGTGGCCGGGGCCCCTGGAAGCATCGGGGATGGCCTGCTGCACCTGTTGATGAATGACAGACAACGTTTTAGTTAACTTGCACAAATAATCAGATAGTAGGACGTCCGGGACGTCATGAATGGAGGTTGGCTTGGGAGCAGTCCAGAGGTTCATCGGTCGCCCGAATACAACCTCGTAGGGGGTCAAATGATGTTTGGTGGGAGTAGAGCGCATCGATAGCAAGGCCAAAGGGAGAGCGTCTGGCCATTTAAGTCCGGTGGTTGCCACTATTTTTGACAATTTCAACTTCAGTGTGGCATTATGGCGTTCCACCAGGCCGGCGCATTGGGGGTGGAAGACTGCGTGAAATCTCTGTTTCACCCCCAATCCCTTTAGGATTAGTTGGATAACCTCAGCTATGAAGTGGGGGCCATTGTCGCTCCATAAAATTCGACAAAGGCCATAGCGAGGAAAGAATTCTTTCAGTAGTACTTTGGCAGTAGTCATGGCAGTGTTGTCACGGGTTGGATAGGCCTCTACCCATTTGCTGAAGGCACATACGATGACTAGTACATACTTCAAGCTTTGGCATCTCTCTAGTTGGATGTAGTCCATCTGAAGGACCTCAAAGGGGTGATTGGGGGTCCCAAACCCTCCCCGGGGTACCACAGTTCCTTTCCCGGGGTTGTGTTGCAGACAGATAAGGCACTGTTGAACTAGGCGTCTGGCTGAGTCGGGGATTTTGTCGTTGTGCCAGACTTTAGAAATGAGTTCGATCATGGGTGCAGATCCTATGTGTGCGGGGGAATGAGCCATTGTCAGTATGGGGATCAGGTATGAGTCAGGTAGCAACCATTTGTTTGCATCTTTTGTTCGCCAGCAGCCCTCATCGTCCTTCAAACCCACCCGTGCCCACTCGGTCAGTTCGTGAGGGGTGCTGGCCGACTGGATGTCTCTGATCATTTCCCTTGTGTCAGTCCATTTCTCTGCTTGTGACCTGGTCACATACATGCGTGTCACCGTCCTATTCTCAGCTGTGGTTCGTGCAGTGATGTCGGCCAGTGCATTCCCTTGTCCGACTAAGTCTGTCACCCTTTTGTGTGCCTGACATTTGATCACCGCTAATCGTTTGGGGAGGAGAACTGCTTCAATCAGGGCGGAGACTAGATCTCCGTGGAGGATAGGGGTGCCGTGGGACGTCAGGAATCCCCTCTCCCTCCACAGGAGCCCAAAATGGTGAACCACCCCGAAGGCATACTGGCTGTCTGTATATACGTTTGCGGTGGTCCCTGTGGCTATGATGCATGCTCGTGTGAGGGCTATCAGCTCCGCTGCCTGGGCAGACCGTTGTGTGATGCAGGCTGTCTCAACTACTGTTCGGGCTGTCGTTACTGCATAGGCAGCTGAAGTGGTGCCATCTGGGAGTTTGATGCATGAGCCGTCTACCCATAGTTCTCCATCGGGGTCAGTGAAAGCAGTGTCTCGGAGGTCAACTCTACTCCTAGTTTGTTCGTCCGTGAGGGTCACACAGTCGTGTATGGGAGGAACGTCGGGGTCATTTTCAGGCAGGGGCAGTAATGTGGCAGGGTTCAAAGTCGTGCATCTCTTTAGTGTGATGTGGGGTGCAAGTAGCATCAGTTCGTACCCTGTCAGTCGTGCGCTAGTCAAATGTTGAGTCTTGGTTTGGTTCAGAAGGGTGTCGACAGCATGGGGTACTAACATGGTCAGAGAGTTTGAAAGTACGATTCCTTCGCTCTGACGGATAGAGACGGCAGCGGCAGCTACCGCTCGAAGGCAGGCAGGCAAAGCTCTGGCTACAGGATCAAGAGTGGCGGAGAAGTAGGCACAAGGGCGCTGCTTAGGACCAATTGATTGAGTTAGGACAGCTTAACAATAGGTAGGATTGGGCTGTTGCAGACGTTGCTAACCACCTCTTCAACCACTCCTGCATCTACCAGAGACTGAATGATCGCTACCAGCGCCTTCTCGCCCTCGGGGGATATCCGATATTGTGGGAGTTTCGGGAGCATAGCGTCCTGTCTTACAGTTATATGAATGGGGTCAATCATCATTCGTCCCACATCAGAGTCATTTTTGGCCCATAGGTACGGAGGCAGGGTATCGAGCAAGGATAGGTCAGCATCAGTTATGGAGCACATGTGCCGTGCAGGGCAGG
This sequence comes from Lissotriton vulgaris, assembly GCF_964263255.1. Classification (NCBI taxonomy): domain Eukaryota; kingdom Metazoa; phylum Chordata; class Amphibia; order Caudata; family Salamandridae; genus Lissotriton; species Lissotriton vulgaris. Next base: position 508,969,204 of record NC_141694.1, read on the forward strand.
ATTTGGGTATGTCTGGGTTGTCGTACAGGATGACTCGGATTCCATCTGGGGAACACCTAATGGTAGCTCGAAAATGTTTCAGTAAGTCAATGCCCATAATGGTGTCAGGGGAGTTGGAGGAGAGCAGAAATGTCGTGTCAGTGGTGTTGTTTTCTAGGTCAAAGGTGATAGGTACGGACAGGGGATTAGTGGAGGGCGTTCCATCGAAACCTATCGACGTAATGTGTGAGCCAGACAAGGGTGCCCTTGGAATCAGTCATTTTGATAACACACTACGTGTCGCCCCAGTGTCTACCAAGAATGGAGACTCTGTACCCAGGACCTTAGCGGTGACATAAGGACCTTGCTGGTCAACACAGAGCTCGACTGGATCCCTCCCTTGCCCCTGGCAGTCCTATGCAAAATCAGGGGCATTCTCACCATCGGATAGTTGATATTGGTTCTGTCGGGGGTGGTCAAATGTGTTCAATCTCCCTGATCTGTCATTGTTGGTGTCGTTTGTGTGCCCTCGTCCTTGTCCTCTATTTCTCGGACCACCTGCCACATCCCTGGTGTCCCTATTTCTATTCATCTCTAGCAGAACCGGACACTGGGATTTCCAATGGCCGAATCCTTTGCAGAAGGCGCATTGGTCATTGCTAATGTCTCTACGTCCAGTGTGGGGGGTTGGGGTGTGATCTTTAGGAGGTAGATTTCTGGGGGTGGTCGATTGGTAGTTCCCCCTTTGGTGTTCCCGTCCTACCGCTATACCTTGTATCTGGGCTATCATTACCCTTTCTTTTAAATCTTTCTTCTTTTTCTCGGACGCCCTATCATTCTCATTCTTTTGGTGCTCATAATACTGAGCCATCTGAAGGATAGCTGCGGGTTTGGAGGCCCCCCAACTACTCTCACTCGTCTGCAGTTTTTGGGAGACCTCTTGTGATAGGCCCTTTACATAATTTTGTACAAACAGGTGCTGTCCGGTTGCGGTGGTCATGTCTTGGCCACTGTAGTCGGAGAACACTGTCTCGAATCGGGAGAAGTATTCTGATACATCTTCCTGGGGTTTCTGACGACAGGCTGTGACTATCGACCAATCTACCTTTTTCTCTGGGATCAGTGTCTTTAATTTCTGAACTAATTTGTCTGGGAGCTCTAATATGTCCTTTACTGGTTTCCTTCCAGGCTCTCGCTGTCTATCTAGTTCACTGAGTTGGTTCCAGGTATGCCCAAACAGATCCGTGTGGTCAGCCTTCCAGATTTGCTTCCACACATCAGCTGGCAGGCATAACCCGAAAAACAAGTCAATGTCCGCTAAAGTCATTATCGTCGAACCCAAGGCTGTGCCTAATTCGGTATAGAATGCTGTCGGGTTCTTTCTTAAATCGGGCAGAGTTTGTTTAAAGGTTAGGATATCTTGTCGGTCCCATGGTTGGTAAACCCAATTGTACACAACCCTCCCTTTTGCATCTGCGTGATTAATATCATCGCTTGTTCCCTGGCCACGTGGCGGGATCCAGTAAGGGGCCGCTTCTCTGATGGGCATCATAGTATTGGCTACTTCTACTGAGGTCGTTTCAGGGACTGTAACCTTGGCTTCTGGTTTTTGTTCCGTGAGGTGGCGGAAGACCTCAAGCATCTGCATGAAGAGCTCCGTCGCCTCACATTCAGTCCAATCTCCAACATCAACCTTTCTATATAGCGTTGTCAGGTTAGCGGGGCCCTTACTCTGATACCTATCTTCATATGCGTTCAGGGTGTGGTAGCTGAATCGCAGAATGAAATGCCGTCTATGGCTGTCGGCATGCGAGTTATACATGTTCATTGTGTATTCTTCGCTCTCCCTTCGTTCTACTAATGTCTTTGCTATTTTGTCAATCCCATCCCGTTCATCTTTGCTCAACCTATTTGGTCTGGCTGGTGGTTGCTTGCTAGCCTCGGGACCATCTGGCGATGTTGTTAATGTGGCTGGTGCGGAGGCCGTGAGGGCTGGTGCACTAGCGCTAAGGTCGCTTTCGCTCGCACTTGGGGCTTGCAAGCTTTGTTGGCAGGGGGCATATGGAGGGGGCATATAGATGATTGGGGGGCCTAGTAGTAATTCATCGTTCGTCCGTTGGTTGGCGGGCAATTCGGGGTAGAGCGCAGAGGGGGTCCTAATAGGGCATTGACCTGTCGACCCTGATTCTTGGTTTTGTGCAGCTTCTTTTCTTTCTTTTATTTCTTCTTCTAGTTGCTTAGCGGCTAGGTGGGCTGCCTTTCGTAATTCTTTCCCTATTTTTGCTTCTTCTCTTTTCTTTCGTTGTTCCGTTTCTTTGCGCCACATGCCTATACTATCGAGCATAGTGGGCGTGGTCTTATTTTTCTGGAGCGCTATTTCCAATGTTTTTATTTTATTTTCATCAAAGGAACCTATCAGTGGCCACTGACTTTCAGGGTTCTTCTTCGTATATTTATGCCACAGCTTAGTATAAGCTATAGCGACTAGTCCATGCTTAGTGAACATGTCCTTATTAGGGGTGCCCTCCAGTGGAGCTGGATGGTTCATCTCTAATAAGCGGTCCGGGCTGAACAGGCTACCAATCAGTGGGGAGAAGATAGGCGTGACGGGTTACAACGGGGACAAAGGTCTGCACTACCTATCTTATCACGGCGGACAAAGACTAGACAGAATATTTCTATTCTACGTTGTTTGTAGGCCGTGAATACCTCAAAAGAACCAATACCGAACACTTAATGTACGGTCAATCAAACAATCAATGGGGAGAATAAGTGGGTACGACGTGTTAAAGTTTCGCGTTACCCACTCTTTCTCTACCTGCAAAGAGAGACCTTGTTCTTCCCTGTTTGCAGACAAAGAATCTCCAGACAACAATCCACGAACGACAGTTCGGGAAAACAGTGGGGGAGGAAGATAGGCACGACGGATTACAATGGGGACAAAAGTCTGCGTTACCTATCCTTCACTGTTTGCAAAGAGAGAGCCTGTTGTTTTCTCCGTTTGCAGACGGTGAATCTCCAGAGGGATCAACAAAGCGTAATACTAGTATTATCCAAACCAAACAATCATTTCTCAATTTGTCGTGTTTACACGACCTTACCCGGACCGCATGGATGGTTTCCTGTCTTCCGAATCCAGCGCCCGATCGTCCTCTCTTCTTCGTGATGTTCGTGGCACTCCTGATGGTTCCCAGTCAGGACCGTAGATCACTCGAGAGAGGTCTGTTCGGAACTAGTGAAGGTCGGATGATCGGCTGTCAGACGAGGGTCTATCGGACACGAGCTCTCCCGATCGTTGCAGTCGTTCACTCTGTCGTCGGGACCTCTCCCACTGGATCCACGTGTCGCTGATGGGCCCCACGCTTTGGGACGCCAATTGTGGAAAAAGGTAGGGCTATGACCTTTTTCAAGATTTGCCCGGCGCTAACCGCCTTTGTACCATTCGAATTACCAAGCAATGAGGCAGGCGCCGGAGACCAGAAGGCAGGAAACAGAAGTTTTATTCCGACGGAGCAGAACACATCAGATCAGACAACAAGGTATCGTCTCGAGGTGCTCTAACAGCCTCTCCGAGGCCTGGCCTCTTATACACTGGTTTATGGCATGTGACCTTTCTTTATTACAATCAGAACATTGTGAAGTAAGGAAAAAGACATCCCCGTAATCCTCGTGTCAATCCCACCCCCATATACCTCCACAATAGAGGTCCTCAACCTGCTGATAAGAGGAGGGGGTCATCACGCAGCTGAGTATTCCGCCGAGTCTTAGGATGTGTGCGCCTGATCATATCCCGGGGGGTGGGGAGGCCTTGATCAATAGAGGGTCCTTTGAAGAAGAGTGACTTCATACAATAAGGGGCAGTAAATGATATCTCCCGGCTTAGGCGATGGCCTCGGACCTGTGTGGACAGCTGGACACGGGGGAAGGGGTCATCAAAGGAGTGGTATTCATGCCGCGTGGACAATCGAGCGCGGAGGGAAGGTTTATCAACAGAGGGGCATTCATGGGAGGAGAGGAGATGCTGGTCAGGCGCAGGCGTGACTCCCAAGGACAGGGTCATGCAGAAGGGTTATGCTCATGAGAGGGAGGGAGGGGGAGCCAGGGTGCGCGGAGGATGCTTGCTGGGTCAGAGGGGCGCGCTGGCGATCGATCGTGGACAGGGAGACCATGATACTAAAAATGGCTGTCGTGCACGTCGTACGTGGGTGACAAGCTGGCGCAGATGATGTTTAGCTCGCAAACTAAAATTCCACACATATGCAAATAATTCTTGACCCTGCACCCAATGGAAACATTCCAGCCCGAACTGCCAAGCCATGTCCTCCCTGGATTGAAAAAAAGTATCCTAGGACCAGTTTCTGGCTTTCAGCCCTCATCAGCCAGGAAAGCTTAACTCAAGTGGCATGGAGAGCCTGGGACTGGGAGCCACATCTGGGTGTACCTGTCCCACTCGGGGTGACAAATGCAAAAAGAACAATTGATCGACAGAATACAGAACAATGTCATACATTCACCTCAGTGCAGAGATCTAGGCCCAAATCCATTGTTTTTTTGCTCACCATGCAATTCCAGTTTGGACCCAGCCATATTCAAATCAGTCTTGACCCTGCACCCAATGGGAACAGTCCAGCCCGAACTGCCAAGCCAGGTCCTTCCTGAAAAAAAGCATCCTAGGACTGGTTTCGGGCTTTCAGCCCTTATCAGCCAGGATAGCTTACCTCCAGTGTCATGGAGAGCACAGGATCCACATCTGGGCGTACCCGTCCTACTTGGGGTGACAAATGCAAAAAGAACAATTGATGGACAGAATGCAGAACAATGTCATACATTCACCCCAGTACAGAGATCTGGCCCTAAATCTGATGCCATTTCATCTGAACCAGAGGAGGGAGGGGAAGATTCAGGCAGTGACTTTTCTCTCCACATGGAATCATCGGATGAGGAAGCTACTCTAGGTGCGGATGAATCTACTCTTAGTGCGGATGAAGTGCCTGTATTAGAGGAGGGCATTGATGTGCCGATAGTGCAGCAAGATGCATCTGACCTGCAGCCTGGGGCTGCAAGGCTTCCAGTTGGAAGTGATGACCTCTGGGTTGCCCCAGGCATGGTACAGCCAGCATTTCCAGACTTTACCGGTGTTCCTGGGTATATAGTGACGTTTTTTTGCCAATACATTTTTTCAGTTGTTTATGGACGATATGTTTTTGGCAGAGATTGTTGAGCAGACTAATTTGTATGCTGAACAGTTTTTGAGGGACAACAGTACCAGTCAGTAAAGTGAGGTATCATTTTACTCGGGACACCAAGGAGAACGCTGTGGGTATGCCATTTGTGCCGCCACGGGGATTCCACGTAAAAAGAAGTGGATAAGGTGTTTTTTCAGCTAAATTTGAGGTTTGTATGGCATTCTGGGTAGGAAAACATTGGGGGATCCAAGCAAGCCATACCTCATTGGACTCCCCTGGGTGTCGAATTTTCAGAAATGTTTGGGTTTGGTACTTTCCCAAGACGTCCGCCAAGCCCGGGACCAAACCCCTAGGTGCCCCCTCAAAACAGGTAGTTTTGTTATAGGTAATTTTGAAGTCTCCACAGTGCGATGTGGTCCATTTCCTGTTGCAGACACTATGCCTACCCACACAAGTGAGGTACCCTTTTTATCAATAGATCTGGGGGAGTGCTGGGTGGGAGGAAATTTGTGGATCACTGCAGATTACAGAACTTGCCCACACAGAAATGTAAGCAAAAAAAGTAATTTTTTCTGCAAAATTTGAGGTTTGCAGGGGACTCTGGTCAGGAGAATGTTGGGGCACTCACGCAAGCCATCCCTCACTGGACTCCCCCGGGTGTATAGTTTCCAGAAATGTGTGGGATTGGTAGGCTTCCCTAGATGGCCGTCAAGCCCTGGGCTAAAAACTCATGGGACCCCCTTGCAAAACCAGGTTGGTTTGTGATAAGTAATTTCGATATCGCCTCAATAGGTTTTGGGCCGTTGCCTGTTGCGGGTCCTTGACCCACCACGCGAGTGAGGTACCATTTTTATCAGGAGACCTGGGGGAATTCTGGGTGGGAGGAAATTTGTGGATTTATGCAGATTCCAGATTTTCCCACACAGATATTTAAGAAAAAAGTGATTGTTTCATAGAAATTTGAGGTTTGCCGTGGATTCTGGGTGGGAGAATGTTGGGGGACTCACGTAAGCCATACCTCGCTGGACTTTCCCGGGTGTCTAGTTTCCAGAAATGTGTGGGTTTGGTAGGTTTCCCTACATGGCCGCCGAGCCCAGGGTCAAAAACTCATGGGACCCCCTTGCAAAACCAGGTTGTTTTGTGATAGGTCATTTTGATGTCGCCTCAATAGGTTTTGGGCCCTTCCCTGTCGCTGCTACTTGGCCCACCCACGCAAGCAAGGTATCATATTTCTTAGAAGAATTTGGGGAATGCGGGTTGGGTGGAATTTTGTGGATCCACACAGATTCCAGAACTTTCCACAACAGAAATGTGAGAAAAATTAGTTTTTTTTATAATGTTTTAGGTTTGCAAGGGATTCTTGGTAACAGAACCAGGTGAGAGCCAGTCAAGTCACCCCATCCTGGATTTCCCTGGGTGTCTACTTTTAAAAAATGTATTTGTAGGTTTGCTAGGTTTCCTTAGGTGCCGGAACTATGGTTCAAAAACTAAAGCTTGGGCCTTTGTAAAAAAAGGGTAATTTTTCAATGTGAAAATGTAGTGTGTCCACGTTGCATTTTGCGCCGTTTCCTATCGCTGGCACTAGGCCTACCCACACAAGTGAGGTACCATTGTTCTCAGAAGACTTTGGGGAACTCGGGGTGGGTGGAATTTTGTGGATCCATGCAGATTCCAGAACTTTCCACCACAGACATGTAAGGAAAATGTATTTTTTTGTCAAGTATTTTTGGTTTGTAAGGGATTCTGGGTAACAGAACCTGGTGAGAGCCTGTCAGGTCACCCTATCCTGGATTCCCCTGAGTGTCTACTTTTTAAAAATGTATGGGTTTGATAGGTTTCCCTGGGTGCCGGCAGAGCTATGGTTCAAAAACTACAACTAGGCACTTTGCAAAGAAAGGGTCATTTTTTACTGTGAAAATGTAGTGTGTCCACGTTCCGTTTTGCACCGTTTCCTTTTGCAGGCAATATGCCTACCCACACAAGTGAGGTACCATTTTTATTCGGAGACTTAGGGTAACACGGAATTTTAGGGCAACTGTTAATACCTATTGACTTTCGATGCATTTCTGCATTCCAAATAAAAGACAATGTGTAAAAAAGTTGTCATTTTGAAAAATGACCTATAATTCTCATGCTAGTATGGGTACTCCCAATTCCGGAAATGTGCAAATATCTACTGCTTCTACAATCTATATTCTGTTCCCATTTCAAAAATACATATGTGTCTTTCCTATAGGGGTGGGCGGCAAATTCTGTTCCGCTGGAGGAACTTGCGAAATTTCGGCATTTTCGCTTTCCGCTCGGAACGCAAAAATGTTGAAACTTCCGCGATCTGCGGCGGGACGAAATTCAGGGGCATGAGGGCAGTAGAAAGTACTCTAGTTGAGTAGAGGTATTGCACAAAATGGTGGCATCTTCCTGGATAAATATGCAGGGCAGGATTCATTCTGGCACAGTGCCCCTGTCATAAAAATTAAACCTCAACAGGAAGCACGTACAGACATAAATAAAGCAGGTACCTTAGTTGAAGCTCAAATTCAGTAAGGTATTAATCAGCCCAAAAAATTAGTGAGCACGGTCCGGGCTGGGCAGGTGTGCTTTCTCCCCATGTCTGCCGTCAAAAATTAGCTGTAATCCTTGATGGAGGTCTTTGCATCCTTGAGTTTCTCGAGTGCAATCCCTGTGTAGTTCCTGTGACCAGGAGGGTGTTTTCCCCTCATCTGCTGCTCTGATCGGTCTCTGACCCTAACAAGAGGTATCTGAACTCGCAAAGGAGCCCCACCCCCGAAATCTCTGCGAGCACGCGAAATTCCACGTGTACGGTGACATTTTTCCAGTTTCTCAGAATTTTGCGAGAGGCAACTTTGCAAATTTCGCCCACCCCTACTTTCCTACCGATTTTTCCATGTATACATTTTCCCAGAATAATTGTTATATACCCGGTACATAGTAAAATATCATTGTATAATGCTGCTCAGTTATTGGCTCTGAGCAGCGCAGGGGCTGGCTACCGGGCAGTTTGGAACACTGCTAAGCTGGGGGCTGATTTTGTTCATGGAGACCTGTGTGTGCTAAACGAAATTAATTTTGTTTTAATTATTTTGAAGCACTCGCAGGTCTCCATGAACAAAATCAGCCCTCACCGCAGTGAAATCAGCCCCCAGCTCGGCAGCATTCCAAACTGCCCGGTGGTCAGTCCGGCCCTGGCTCTGGGTTTGTCGGGTCCTTGGTGAACCTACAAGTCCTACATATCCCCACAACCAGAAAGGTCCAGCGGATGTAATGGTATATTGCTTTCAAACAGCTGTCATAATTAGAAGAAGTTACAGGTAAAAACGTTGACACAAATGGCTGTTTTTTTCAACTAATTTTCAATTTTTCCTATATGTAGCTGTTCATTTCTATAAAGAAACCCCAAAAGATCTACACAAATGACCCCTTGCTGAATTCAGAATTCGGTCGACTTTTCCAAAATGTATAGCTATCCAGGATACATTACTGCTTTTATACCAATTTCTACCATTAACTGGAAGGAGGTTGAAAGCACAAAAAATATCAAAAATAGGCTATGTCCAAGAAAAATGGCAAAATCATTTTTGCTGAAAAAAGTCTGCTTGTCCCTGGAAGCTGGGAAGATGGTGATTTTAGCACCACAACCTCTTTTTAATACCATTTGCAGGGATACAACAGATGCTTTCATCTGTAGCTCTTTTTCCCATTTTTCCCCCCAAAAATGAAATTTTGCTGTATTTTGGCTAATTTCTGGGTGCCCTCCTGGGCAATTCACAGACCCTGGGTACCTTTAGAATTCCCATGATGTTGGAAAAAAAGGACGCAAATTTGGCGTGGATAACTTATGTGGTCTTATGTGGTCAAAAAGTTACAGGGGTCTAAGCGCAAACTACCCCAAATACCCAAAAAAAGGGATAGCACGGGGTGGGGAAAGGTCTAGCAGCGAAGGGGTTAAAACATGTCCAAGACATACCATTGCAGCCTGAATGCAGTTTTAAACCACCAATTCAACTTGCCAATATCAACGCCTTGCCAAGCCTTAATCTCCCCTTTTATTGCAAATATGACACCCCTAAGATGCCCATAAGGTAGACTCTAGGTAGCCCATTAGGTAGGGTGCATTGTTAATACAAGCTAGGATGGTTACTTTTAAGTTTTATATGTCCAGGTAGTGAAAAGATCCTAAACTCGTTTTTCACTACTGAGAGGCCTACCTGTCGCATAGGATAGCATTCGTTTGCCTTATTACATTTAAAAAGTACAAACGTTTGATTGGAGACAGATAATCAGTCCATGTTTGGTATCTATAAAATTGTAATTAAAAATGTTGTTTACTGGGAAAGTCAGATTTTAAATTGCAATGTAATTTAAAACACCACTTTTAGAAAGTTAAGATTTTCCTGCCCTGTTCCATTTGGTTACCTGAAGCCTTCCCTGGGTCACATGACTGGGTGTAGTTGACAGTTAGGACTTTGTGAATTCCTCCCAGACAGTTACACAATAAAGGGATTACACATGCTTGAATAGACCATCTTCTGACATAATGGTGAGGGCATAGCTGGGCATTGACCAACTTGCAATAGAATAGGCTGTGCTCTGCCTTCACACAAAGGGCTTGTCAACACTGCATTGTTCGCAGCCAGCCTGGAGCGAAGGCAGGGGAGTCGGAAAATGTTTAGCTCTTCAAAGAGAATCCCTTGAAATCTCTCCTACTTCAAAGCTGGCAACAAGTATAGAAATAGGGTCCTCAGACCCACTCTTTAGTTCACTTTCTGGGCATGTGGATGGACTTTCAAAGGACTGCCTGCTGCTGTGTAACCTACAAGACTACTTTGCTCTAATTTGAAGGACTGTTTTGCTGCCTAGAGCCTGCTTTGAAACCTCAGAGGCCTGCCCTGCTTCTTGACCCCTCCTTCTTCACCTGAACCCAGAACTACCAGATTGACTCCCAGGGACATAACAGACTCCCACCAATATAAACTCACACCTGGGCCCAGGCGGAGTGAGTCCTAACCCTCCAAGTGTTGCCTCTCCAGTCCTGGACCCTTGGTTGCCCTGTGAAAGGGGCCCAGATAGCCAAAATTCCAAACATAGGACTTCAAAAAGTGTTGGCTGTAAACTGCTCTGAGAACCGGGGGAAAATCAGGACCAACCTGCTTCTCTATCCTATTTAGCCTGACTTTGCATCTGCTCCCACTACATTCTTCTCCGCAGCAGCAAATCCTATTCTGCGGTCCTTTATCAAAGGAGTATTCGGCCTCCTGGAACTCTCATTGGCTACAGCCTCTTGCCTCATTCTTCTTGAGATTTTAAACTTCCAAACAAGTGACTAAATCTGAAATTATAAACTTTGTCCTGCTGCTACCCAACAATGGTGCTCCGTCCTTAGACACTGCCTTCTGCCTTGCCCCTGTTAAACTTTACTTTTTCAGAAAAACTTTCTTGAAAATTCACCCTAGTCCAAAGGTAGGCATCAACCGGGCCCCGTCCACGTCTTGTATATGATCCACAGTTCATCGCGGTCGCCATGTTTTTTTACATTAACCCTGTCTAGCTCGACTAGATATCCGCAGTTGGCGCCTTGATCTCTTAGATGGTAGTTTTTACTACCAACTTTAAAAATTAATTACTCTATATCTTTTGATTGATTTTTTGTCATTTTGGTGTCAAATAATATATTAAAATAAACTCTGCTCTAAATTATTGAGGCAATTTTCTTGTGTGTGTTTTAACTATATTACTGTTTGTGTGCTGCATAGATTCTTTACAGGTTGCCTCAAAGTTAAGCCTGACAGCTTTTTGTGCTGATCCACCCAGGGTTAAATACAGGCTAATTTAGCGACTTTTGTGGTTCACATGCCAGTGGTCTTGGCTGCTGCTTGACCAGGGCTCACACCCCTTTCAACAAACACTCCAATTTCTCACAACAATCATAACAGTCCCCACCAATCAATACTGGGTTATCACTACAAATAACTCTCCCACTACCTAGAAATCAGAATGTTGCTGAAATAGAGAAGAAATAAAAACACCAGCGGAGAAGAATGTTGGATCCCTGCTGGAAAACTGTGGAGTGATTATTTTTTCCTCTTCTTTGAATCTTTGCTTTTAAAAGGTATTCTCAAGGCCAGGGGGACTGGAGTCTCTGACCCCACGAGAAGACGATGACAATCGCTGATTATCGAGCAGAGCCACTATGTTGAAACCATTGAAGGCTGTAAGGTTGGAACAAGTACCAGGAATGGGGTGGGCCCTGCTGCATTAGAAAAAACGTCGGTCTAGTTGGAACTGGATTGTTTGATGTTGTCCTAAAGAAATGGGTGAGGCGTCTCTTTCCCACTGCCTTCTACTACTGGTATAGTTAAGGAAAAAAACATATTGACTTCAGTCGGACTGGGTGCCAAGAGTACCCGGAAAGGCCTCTGCAGACATACTTTCCAGGTTTTTTTCCACTTGCAGCATTTGAGCTGAAAGTTCGAGGCTAGTTAGCATGTTCGTTTATGTGAAAAAGGGTGAAACGGTAGTAGAACGAGTTCTAAGGACATCAACACTATCGGTGTTTGTAGCCACTCATTTTATTTGTCAATGTGTACTTTGTACGTGCAAATTCCACATTTGGCCACATAATTATGAAAAAAATGCGCGAGACAGAAATAATAATTCGACCTGGAAGCTAGAGAACGTGTAAACTATCTCAGGACAGATATAACACAAAATGTGATAGAAACAAGAGAAAAATTTACTCAAAAGATAGAACAAGAAAGGTTGAGTTATTGGGCCTGTGAAAAATGCGTTGCTGACAATTACTGGGAAATGGCTCAGAAACATCTGCAGTGCTTAGTCTAATAATATTTATGTATCTAGGAAGATAAAAGAGTTTCTCAAAGGGAGAATAATATCAATGAAAAGAGACAAGGGTGATGTAATGTGGATAACAGCAGGTGAGATGTGTTGAGACCGTAGTCTGCTAGAGCCAAAGACAATTTTCAGCAAGAAGAATTGCTGGCAAAAGTAAAAAATAAAAAGCAGGATTTAACGAAAAGTTTAACATCACTGCAAAAACAATGTTATAATGGAGAGGATAATCATGTCATTCCCCAAGAGAACAGAAGAAATTTGGCCACCTTTGATGAGGTCACGGACCTCTCTACATAAGAGTTAGCAAATACTCGTTTCATATGTGTTAGGGAGTAATTGAACTGCAGTTATAAAAACAGCTTCTCAAATTGGTGCATCTACTGCTTAATAGTGTACGGTTTAAAATAACATAGATTATTGTGTATGTTCCCAAGACTTCATCTCTCCGATGCTGCAACATGAGCTCTTTACTCTTCGCTCATGCTTTGTGATAGGGGTTCACTTCTGGAGCAACGTTCGTCCACCAGAGACACAAAAGACACTGGAATTCCAAGAAAATACTCTTTCCATTTAGTCGCGTTTTGCTCCTGGACAGAAAAGATCAAAACAAAAATGTTGATACCCTCACCAAGGCCATATTCAAGTTATCAGCTGTGCTTCTTCGTTTGCATTCCGAAGGAACTCGATTACGCAGCGCGTGCTTCTGTCTCAGTAAGAGCCTTGCACGCCTGTTATTCCTGCCAGTGTTAAAGGAGTGCGCCACATTACTGACACCAGAGCCTCCGAGCATTTTCCATAAATCAGATGTCCGTGGTTTCAATTGTGCACCGCTATTTTGCTGCTTACCTGAAAAGATACTGTACATCCCAGTCGAAGAATATCGTGATGATTGTGCTGCTAGAACACTCAACTACAAACTGAACAGAGGACCAATCACGGACGACCTTTCTTTCATCTAAAAATGATCGCGAGGAAGCTCAGGTAGCATCAACTTTATCACAGAGCCAAATGCATCAGCTTTTTCAAACAAGCATTGCAAAGCCAATAGGTTTGCACCTATCAGAGCTAATGGCTTTGACAGTGTTTTATAGCCATGCTGTACAGCAGCGCAGATGCTTTGCAGTGTGACTAATACTATTTTTATAAACGGCTATGATGCAGCCAGGTCTAATGGATTTTTTTAAAGTGCTTTAGCGCTGGATGCACCATAGTCCGTTTTTTTAAAATTATTTTGCCCATGCTGCTCAGCTGCCACACTGTTAAGAAGCATGGCTACAAATCATTGCCAAAGTGGGCAATGCCTGTGCTACAGCATGTAACAAAGGCAATGCCCATAGTCCAAAAGGGGAGACTTATTGCCTTGGCCGGTGTGTGTTAGTTCTCGTAACAAGTCTGTGATTCGGATCAAATAAGTTAATCTCCCAATGCATGAAAAAGAAAAAAAATCTGACATTTGGCAAAGAAGTATAAAGATTTTGCCCAAGTCCATACTTTAGTGAAAACATATTTGGAAGCAAATAACATCTGTTGTCACAATAAAAGCAGATAAGATCTGTTGTCGCAATAAACATACATTTTAATGGAGAAAAGGGCATCTCTAAAGTGTGTGTGGCATAGTAAAACCTAGATAGAAATGACCACAGGTTTAGCAAGAGTGACTGGGAAGAAGAAAATACAAGCATTGGCATAGCCAATGGGTCTTGCATTTGGGACCTTAAAAGTGTTTAGCCATGCAGCGCATTATCCTGGGTGCTGTGCTTCCAGGGATTGAAGAGCTATACAATTACTACACACTCATTCATACAGTGTGATTCAAGAATACATGCTTGCCTCAGAAAACATTTATGAACACATTCCAAGGCTTTTTAATGCACAGACAGAAAGACAATTGCCTTGATGCAAGTCAACAGCACTATTACATTTTGTGTTTAACTACATTTCTAGAGTATTGAACAGCCTATAAAAAAAAGCAGTCAAGTACTTTCCAATGGTGGAGATGTCACAACCCTCCTCCCCCAGGCCTGTATTCACCAGGTATCCTTCTCCAGAGTTTTCCATTCAAAAGGCTGCTCACACCATCCATTTACCAGCAAGCCCCCAGCCCTGTGCTCAGTCCCAGCCCCATGGCTTTAGAAGCACTGGACATAGCAAAACCAACAAAATGCTTCCATTGTCAGTCTGAGTGTAAGGGGTTGCAGTGATCCAAATATAAACACGCAAGAGGTTTGTCTGAGATCAATAAAGGTGTTTGCGGTGGATGTGCTAGGGTCGGTGGAGCCCTTCATCTGCTGGAAGATGACACATTTGAGGACAAAGTCCTTGGTCTGCTTAGTAAGTCCAGGTCACCAGTAGCGCTGCTTTAGTAATAAAACTGTAGCAGTGATCCCTGCATGAGCTGAACCCAGACCCTAATGTGCAGCTAGTATCAATCCCAATCTGCAATCAGTGTTTGGTTTTACTCAATCCCCCACTCCTGGAATCTGAGCAAACAGAATGTTCTCTGCATCTATCTTGTAGGAGTACTTGAGTTGAAAGCCTTTCGTCAGAACTGAGCTGTTGCACATGGCATTGACAACTATCATAGTTGTTCTGTCTATCTTTGTCCTAGAGCAAGTAATTGCAGCGAAGGCAGCAGTGCATGCTGTTGCCTTGGCGACTTCATCCGCCTTTGACTTCCCTTCAATGTGAACGCCAACACTTTGATGACTCAATGTATGATTAACATGAGCCCGTGGCATGCCTTCTTATAGCTTTGCCACTTGTTCTCAAAACATCTTGTGCTAGACTGTGCAAACTCTGGGATCCGTAAATCCATTCTGGCCCCAATACAAATAAAGTAAATATTCATTATACAAGTAGACACAGTAAAATGAATCACACACAATTAGTGTGGGGAATTCACAATCTCTATATTGCAGTACCAGTATCAGGGCTTTTGATCCGGCCAGCTAAGTAGTACAGTCCCCTAGGGACAGGGTGTGGGTTTTCCCAGGATGGAACCTTTCATCATGCATGCGTCATTTAACAATTGTGCATGCCGCAGAATATTGTTGTCTCATTCCTACGGTCGGCTGGGTAGATCCTTCAGTATAAATGATACATTCATGTCGCTCCAAAGGGATTATTTCATTTGGCTGAGAATATTCTTGTTCGTACCTCAAGAACACTTGTGTTTTTAATGTGGAGGCAAATCTATACTCTACATCTGTTGCATTGAGAGAGTTAGCCCATTGAATCCGTTGTGGATGTAACATTTTAGCATTCGGGAGGTTTGCTTTTGTAATGACCTCTCGGTTCCAGGATTACGACAAACATGCGTTTCTCCAGAGCCAGCCCTCTCTCTCTCTTACTACAGCAGTTTGTACCACTGTGAGAATGTTTTCAGTGGGTACAAAACACATTTCAGCGTTTATGTACAAATGTGATTTGTATGTTACAGGTACAGTATCACCATCATTGAAAGTGATATACATATACCCAGTTGGTCAAGCAACTACCTGGATCACCAGGTTAGTTGTGTTAACCTGTGTGTGTAAATGTTTGGAAGCTATCATGTCAGCTTGTACAGAATGTAAAATATCTGTATGTTCCTGTGTCCAATGATGTACTGAAAAATCAGGTATAATTAAATCATAGAAAGGTTTTATTCTTTCTGCGTTATCCAAAATGTATGTTCTGCCAGAATTCAAAAATGCTAAAACAGATTGTAGTCTTTTCAAGTCGTCGGACGTTGGAGCAGTGCACACTTTTCTAAAAATTGTGCCGCCAGGCTTTTTCCTTCATTTGAAAATATGTACCCTAAAAATAGGACATTGAGGTGGGCAATTTTTGATTTTTTTAAAATTAAATTTGTATCCCAGGTGGGCCAACCCAAGAATTATGTTGTTCACCCTAGACAAGTGTTCCATTAATTCATCATCCGTCAGATGGATGTCAGCTACATAGGACAATGCCTCCTCATCAAAATTTCGAAGTAACTCAGTTACCATGGCTGAAAACAGTGTGGGGCTGTTTTTATACCCTTGTGGTAATTTTCAAGATTGGCATTGAGAGTCTAGCGCTGGGAATACTGTCAAATATCTCCTCCCAGGTGCTTTATTTTGGCAGAAAAATCCATGTGGGATGTCTAGTGTTGTTTTGTATTTTTTCCGCACAATGTTGGTACCTAGTGCTGCACTATGTGCATTTTGTACTGCAAATGTGCATGTGGATGTGTTTAAATGTCTATATTCTAAGACCAGACAATATGAATTTCGGGTTTAATTACTAGAAACAAGAGATTATTCATAAGCTAGGTGCAATTCTCTATCACACCCATGTATTTAAGTTGATCTAGGATCTCCCTGACTTGTTTCTTTGCCTCATGTTTAATCGGGTATTGTCTCTATGGCTGATGAATTGATTTTAATGGGATTTCGTGATGAGGTGACATCATTCTACCCAACATGTTTGAGGTAAAGTGCAGAAGCTAACTACCACTGTTGTACATGTTCTTGTTCTGAGTTTGAGTAAATCAGAATGTCGTCTATGTAGACGATTGCACAAACATCCAAAAACTCCCTCAAGACCTTGGTAATGAAATATTTAAATGCTGCCAAGCATTACATACCCTGAAGGCACAACAATATATTCAAACAGCCTGAACTTAGTCCAAAGATGGTTTCCATTCATCGCCATCTCGTACATGGATTTAAGTGGTAAACTACCTGTAAATCTAGTTTTGTGTAAATGGTGGAATTTCTGCCCTGATCAAGTAGTACCGCAATTAACGTGAGAGGATAGCGGTTCTTAATAGTCACCTTATTAACTGCCCTATAATCCACACAACCACCCTCAACTCCTCGTTCTTCTTGGGTACAAACAATATTGGGGAAGCTACAGGTGAGGTGGAGTTGCATATAAAACCTATCTCTAGTAGTTCATACAGATATCTGCGTAGATATTGAGTTTCAGTTTTTATCAACATGTAAACTATACTGCAGAGTTGCGTTGCTCTGGGGAGGAGATATGTGCGGCAATCAAAGGCTCAGTTTTGGAGCAGGTGGGTGGCTTTCATGGGGTCAAAAACACCTTGAAAGTCCTGGTATTCTTAGGGTAGTTTAAAGTTTTACGTTCCATGAACAAAGGCACAATGTTAAGGTATTACAACCTCAGGAGCCTCTTGGTAGCAGGTTGTTGAGCAGAATGGTGAGTCCAAGATTATGTTGCGGTATACCCAATCAATTTTTGGATTATGCTGTTCTAGCCAAGGTACTCCCAAAATTACACCAAAGGTGGGAGTATCTGTTAGATCAAAGACAAGTCGTTCAGTATGACCATTATCGCACACTAAGGTTATAGCCTCTGTCATCTAACAAATTAGTCCAGAAGACAACTCTGAACCATCTACTGCTTGTACAGGCTCAGGTTTTTCTTTGGGAACGTTTGAGAGCCCGCGCTGGGCAGCTAAAGTCATATCAAAGAAATTGCCTGTGGCCCATGCGTCAATAAGCATGGATATTATGTGCCTCCACTGTGGGGATAGGATTATTGTGACTTCGATAGTCAGATTCCATGCAATTTGTGTTCCTACATTGGTCAGATGTTGTGAGATCTGTACAGCTTCTCTCGATAAGAGGATCTCCCTTCTGGTTGAGAGCCTCAGTTTTCCCTGTTCTTGATTGACCTCTACACTTGCCACAGCCTTAGTCTTTTTTGTTTTTGCAGAATATTCCATAGCGAAAATTCCAGCTTTGCTACAATAAAGACAGAGGTTTAATTTGCGGCGACATTCCTGTTCCTCATTAGATAGTGGACCCCTTATACCTCCTACATGCATAGGTTCAGTATCAAAAGTCCTACTATCTGACTCCTTCTTGGTTTTCAGAATAATGATATTACTGTGAGATTGGTCATCCTTTCGCCCGCTCAGTCGGTGATAAAGCTTAATGACAAGATCAATAAATTCTGCACAATCATCGGGCAGATCAACAATGTGCGAGAGGGAATCTTTAAGGTCATCTCTTAACCCTTGATAGAATAAGGATGTCCTTTTCTCTTCCGGCCAGTGTGTTACCACCCCCCGGCAATAGAAAGTAGTGATATAAGTCAGCAGGTCCTTAGAACCTTGTCGTAGGTTTAATAACTCATTGTCATTTGCTTGGATAAAAACATGTTTTGCAAAAAACTTGGTTATGTCATCCTTAAAAGCAGAATAGTTGTACAAAACGGAATTGTTTGTTTCTATTAAAGGAATTGCCCAGTTAGCTGATACACCTCCAAAATAAGTGGTTACAAACGCTACTTTAGCAGTATCATTGGGAAAAGCCTGAAATTTGCATAGGAAATGTAATTGCCATTGACTCCTAAAGGCTACAAGTTTAGTGCTGTCACCATGAAAGCGTTCTGAGGCTGCTAAGGGCAAAGGACTGGGTATAGAGACAGACACATGCAGATTCTGGTCAATAGTTGTAAACAACCTTCTCTGAAATGGTTCTCCAAACACAGGCAGGGTCAAAACTGGGCGACTAGCCCTGGGTTTCGTATTTCCCCATTGTGTGAAATGTGTCCTCTCTCACTGCAACTCTTCCTTAAGTGTTGCATTATCTGCTTTAATCCTATTCACATCTAGTTGCAACTGCTGCATTAACTCAGACAGATTGTTAGCGTCATTGAGGTTCCCATATAAGGCACCTGCTAGATCGTCCATGAATATTTGGTCTTGATAGGTCATTGCGCCATCTGAAAGGAATCTTAGGTGTGTGGCTTAGCCTTCTGTCATAAGCCACCTACCTGGATCCCAGATTATTTTAATGGGGCAGCAATGCTAGTTCCCGAATCCTCCCGAGATTTGCTCTCGATTTACAGGAGGAGACACTGATTTGCTGGCAAATCCCGGTGGGAAAGGGGTTGGGATGGAGAGAGTGTGTAGAGTCAAAGATACTGTGGCTCATCTACTCAACAGCAAGACTGCAGCAGGCATTCACACCAGTCTGATAACTGATATCGGCAGATATGTTGCCTATAAACAAATTATAAGGCTTTAATCTAGTATTAATTCTTATCTCTTAAGGTATCACCTCACAAAAGCTATTCAAACTCAACCAACCTTTAGTTTTGTTGTTGTTTTATTTTCCTTCAGATTGTCCATAGAGGCCCTTCCATAAACGTTCTTGAAACTGTAGTGAGGATGATTTCAGCATCAAACCCACAGGCAAATTTGGACAGGGTTAACGTCAACCAAGTCCTCTTTGGCAGAGTCCTGCTAACAGTATGTACACGTTTAACACAAACACTAGTTACTTTTGTTTGCAGCATTATGTTGCCACTGAGCTCAGTGCATAGTAAAATCAAATTTGTTAAAGTGTCTCTCCTTTTCTTACTGTTCTTTTATCCATCCAGGTGTGAGACTAATGCTGGATGTTCTTTCAGTAGCAACTGCTAGTAATGTGAAGTGGTGGGGTGGGGGGAGGGGGAACAAAAAAAATAGAATACAAAAATAAAATAAAGCACCTACCTGATCCTATGGTTGCCCCATGTCTCCTGATCCTCGCCTCCTTCTAGGAACGCATGCATACACACTGCACAGGCTCCCAGCTCCCAATCCCAGCGCTACTCACATGCTGGATATTCCCAGCATGTGAGCAGCACTAGGATTGGTCTGAGCACCTCAGTTCATTGCTCAGACATTGACTGGGAGACTGTTAGTTTCTCCACCCAGCTGTACAACATAGTTATGTGGAGAAACTGCAAGTGTGCATGCCGGCCAAACCATCATGCTCGCTTAAAAGTGCCCACCACTCCCCCTCCTCCCTGGTGCTGCAGCATCACTGTACCTGTCCCTCCCCTCCCTCGGCTGGCAGGCAGCCTCCAGGATGCAAAAAAATGTTTACAAATGTTTTAATATAATTTTTTTTAGTTGTTGCCTCTACTGGCTTTCAGTGGGGGACGACGCTCCTCCGTCATAATGGACGAGCCGCCCCTGCATTCTTTGCAGTGAGGTCAAAGGGAGGCTCAAGGAAGCTGGCAAGACAGAGTCCTGGAAGCTGGGAAACAGGTAAGTGGCAGGCAAAGATGCTAAGCAAAAGGGAGGAGTGTGGATGGTCTTTAAATAAGACTGCTTTAGAACGTTCATAAAGGTCACATTCTAATTGTTTGTAAAAAGGAACAGGTGCAGATAATTACCTTGATGAGGCTGTTTTCTAGAAAGTGCTTTAGAATGTTTGGAAAGGGGTGCGTTCTAATTGCTTATAGAAAGTATCAGGTGCAGGGAATTAATTTGATGAGGGCTTGTCTTCCAAATGGTTCTTGTTGAGGTACTCTATGCAGGTTGCTTGATGCTTTTGCTGGTGGATTTTCTTGATGTGTCCGTGACGCCTGAATTTGACCTTGCATATGCATGGTAAAACATTTGAAAAAGCTTTTTAGGCTTTGAAACAAACCGGGGAACACCAGCTGCAGCTAGCTATTTCCAACAGCATGTAATATGTTCAAAAGTCAGGGTACAGACTTTTGCTCATTCACAGGTGTTGGGAGGAATTACATGAGTCATGCCGGTGTATAGTGATAAAAGCAAACACAAGAAGATGATGGACAGAGCACTGAAACTTTTCAGACACTCACCCCCAGTCACAGATCTGGGTTGAATCCATCATTGTTATTTAGCTCACTTCGAGACCCCAGTACAGATACAGCTATATGCAAATCAGTCTTGACCCTGTGCCTCATGGGAACAGTCCAGCCTGAACTGCCAAGTCATGTCTTCCCTGGACCGGAAACAAACATCCTAGGACCGATTTCGGGCTACCTGCCCTCCTCATCAGGGCTAGCTTGTATCCAGTGGCAAAGTGAGCAAGTGACCCAGGTCTGGGCATACCCTGCCAACTTAGGGCGAAAAAAGCAAACACAAGGAGATGATATACAGAGCGCTGAAACTTTTCAGACACTCACCCCCAGTAACAGATCTGGGTTGAGTCCATCATCGTTCTTTAGCTTACTTCGCCACCCCATTTCAGGCACAGCTATGTGCAAATCTGTCTTGACCTTGTGCCTCATGGGAACAGTCCCGCCCGAACTGCCAAGCCATGTCGTCACTGGACCGGAAATAAGCATACTGGGACTGGTTTCGTGCTAACAGCCCTCATCAGTCAGGCTGGCTTGAATCCAGTGATAAAGTGAGCAAGGGACCCACGTCTGGGGATACCCTGCCAACTTAAGGCGAACAAAACAAACACAAGGAGATGATGGACTGACCGTATATTGTGATAGTCAGGAGAGGAGGGCTGTGGCAGGAATCCTGATACACAGCTTAAAAGTCTATGAAGGAATTCCCAATGCTAACCTATGATAAGAGTAGTCCTCACAGTTGTGAAAAATGAGTGTCGGTGTTAGTCAATACCAGAAAATGCAAAACTTAAATGTACATGTCCTACCTTTACCTTACACAGCACCCTGCCCTAATGTCTACCTAGGGCCTACCTAAAGGGTGATTTATGTGTAAAAAAGGGGACTTTAATGCCTGGCAACGGGATTTAAATACAAGTAGAAGTGGCAGTAAACTGCACACACAGGCCTTGCAATGGTAGTCTTGATATAGGTTTGAAAGTCTACTTGTGTGGGTGGCACAATCAGTGCTGCAGGCCCACTAAGTAGCATTTAGTTTACAGTCCCTGGTCCTATGGCATATCACTTTACAAGTGACTCAAAAGTAAGTTAAATATGCCAACTGTGCATACACCAATTCCACAATGTTTAGGGGAACACACGCACTTTAGCATTGGTCAGCAGTGGTAACGTGCTCAGAGTCTTAAGGCAAACAAACAAAAGCAGCAAAAACTGTAGAAAAGCAGGAACAAAGTTGGGGGGAACCACCCTAAGGCTGACAGCTCCACCAGTTAGATAGAGTGTGTTTATATTATATGTTTGGCTGCCCATGTACATTTAAATAAATACATATTAACTTGCAGAACTGTAAGGGCTCTAAAATTGTATTACCTGAGTATTTTGTTAATGGGGTGACAGGGACAACTGTTAAGAGATTTGCTAAAGAGATATGCTTTAGTGTACATAAAGTTAATTTTAGTGTCATTGGTACCTAACAAAGTGCAGTTCACAAAGTTTTAAAGTTGTACTTACCTTTTAATTTGTTGTGCATTGTGGTGCATATTCTACACCTATCTCATTTTTCACATGTATTTAAGTTAGGTCACTTTTTATTATTTTTTTGTAATGAAAGTGCCGATGATGATAAAGTGAGTACACTGGTGAGCACCTACCACCAGCTCTGTGGTGGTTGCTTAAGTGAGGCACTTTTTTATGACAAGTGTGCCAGTATCATCCTTAATTCTTAGAATATTGGAACATGGATGCGGTTGAATGTTTTATCCAAATAAATGTACACATATTGGGGGTATAACTGAAATAATATAAGCATAGCCTTATCCAGGAGGCATAGTTGATACCCAGTGAATTAAGACTATAAACGTTTTTTGTGTATTAATCGCAATCAGGCCTTTTTGCTTAGAAAGCACAAAGCATGTCAATCTATTTCAAAGAGAGTTTTTATTGTTTTCTCTGTCCCAGGAAAACTACTTAAAGCTAAGGGAGATCGCTTTTATTAAGGCATTAGAAATGTCACCCACCACAGAGAAGGTGAAATCATTGACTTTCACAATCAAAACAGGGCTCCATCCTGACATACAAACAATACTGTTAAGGGAGCCCAATTGCAACTGATGATGCTGATGAAAATGAAACCATGTATTCCAAAACAAGACCTAAAATTATTATTCCAAGCATTAGTCCTAATTAAAGTAGACCACAGCAATATTATGCATTCCGCCTCCCTTATTAGTCATACTAAAATCTATCCTTCATGCAGCTGTATGTCTTGCTGCTGATACTATCCAGAAAAATCACAACACTCCTGCATTTAATTATCTAGTCAGCGTCCGCTTAACACACGACGCCAACTCGAACCTGTTTCTTGTATAATGCAATCCATCTGAGCAGGCCAAAATACTTTGGATTGAAATTTAAGATTGCTGGATTTGTACGCATTTCCAGATGAAAGAGGATTCTGCCTGGAACCTGTAGGATTTATGAAACACATGACCATGCAACAAGGCTTCTCCGGAGCTGACCCAAAACTGTGGCATTTGCAACTCTTTGTCACAATCATGACTTTACCTAATGTCACTATTTTCAAGACTGAACACAAAACCTTGGATCTGATGTATTAAAAAGTTTTACTCATTCTGTGCCTATGGGGAAATGTGTTAATACATAAAGAGCCATATATACAACCGTTTTTTGCGGTTTCAGAGGGGTTTCAGACCCCTGTGCACCTGCAAAAAACGAGTTGGCCATGTACTATTCCCATTTTGCGTGTCGCAAATTATTTGCAACTCGCAAAATAGGAATAACAAGTCGCTATTAGGAAGCGGTGTTCCAAGGGCGTCCCTTCATAATAACGAGCCCTCTAGGTATGTATGACTCTTTTGCGACCACAATTGCGATTGCAAACCAGTCGCAGTTTACCAACCTTCTCAGAAGGGTGGTGAAGCACTCGCAAACTGAAAGGGGTCTGCAGGGGACCCCTTCCCCTTTTGGAATGCAGGGAAATATTTTTTTTAAGGGACCACTACCTGCCCTTAAAAAATTAAACGAAAACGTTTCATTTTTTTCTTTTTTAAATGCATCCCGTTTTCCTTTAAGGAAAACGGGCTGCATTTTTTTAAAAACCTTCTTTATTGAAAAGTAGTCACAGACAGGGTGGTCTGCTGACCCCAGCAGGCCACCATCCCTGTGAGGCTGGCCACTTCCAATGGCGTCGCAAATTGCGAGTGGCTCATGAAAATTGATGAACCTCACATTTTGCGACCCCATTGTGAATCACTAACCGTGTCTCTGAGACTGTTGTACAATGGAATTAGAGCCTCGCAATTTGTGACACACAATTTGTTGCAAATTGTGAGGTGCTAAATCCAATGGTTGTACGTCTGGCCCAAAGGCTCTCATTACTTAGGAGAGTCACATATGGCAAAGGTACATCGCCGGTGATAATGTTTTTAAGACGGTCCCTTCAAACCTCACCTGTTAATTTTGCCTTATGTATGGATTTGCGAATTACCACCATTCAGATATCGATTACAGTTCTTTATTTTACTGCATAACGTTAGAATGTTGCAAATTTAAATGCCATAATGCTTTCGCAAATCATAATCTGCTATATGAGGGCTCTAAACAAATTCTCTGGTGTGCATTTGGCGTGTGCAGCAATTAAAGTATTAGCAGATTTCCTGTATATAATGCAATTGTATTTATATAGCGCTTACTACCCTAATGAGGCATTGAAGCACTTTTCAGCGAGTAGCATGCTACTCTGGAACCTAAAAAGATTAGAGGTGGATCAGTATAGGGAAATATCCGTTGGGAATTACATCAGTGGGCATGTGAGACTGTTAGTTTGATTGAATAGGAGAAAGGAGTGATAGAGGAGGGAAGAGTCTAAATAGCGTTATTGGGAGATCATAGAAGTAGAATGAGGTTTGGGATGAGTCAAAGGAAGAATAGAGGACAAAAGAGTCTAGAAATGGGTATATAGAATATCATTGAACTAGAATGAGGTTTGGGATGATTCAGAGAGTGGAGGTAGGGAATATATTGAGAAAGGTTTATCATGAGACATAGAGTAGTGCATTGGAGGGAGTTCAAGGCTTTTTTTATCTTTCATTCTACAATCAATCGATCAATCAGGTGACTTGTAAAGCGCGACTACTTACCGGTAAGGGTCTCAGATACTTACAGTAAGAGTAAAGTAATATATGTATAGATAAATCAGTACATACAAAGGGTATGCATGTATAACGTGCAACTTCTACCTTTTTTCTCTAGGTAAACCAACACCCTTCTGTAAATCAACACCCCTCTGTATAGAAATCAATACATGCACTCTACCTGCTTCGTGCTCATGTTGATAATTGTACTCTGAATGACTACTGTACTCCTGCACCCTTATAGTATTAGGTAAATTAATGCCGTATTGTATACTCTACTAGACGTCTACCACAAAAGTATAGTACTTTGGCGTCCATGTAATGAATACATAATAAATACAATACATACTTAGAAGGTAGCAGAGGGTAATGTTCCAATTGGCCAGCGCTCCTTCTTCGTTGGATCAGTTAAGAGATGGGTTGGCTCTGTGGCTGCGATAAAAATATGTGAACGGTTTTGTATTGACAATGTTCTTTCATTTTGACTTCAGATCCCTGAAAATGTTAGGCAAAAAAAAGAGGCTAGTTCAAATAAGCAAAGCGTTGTGAAAGATTCAAGAACTCGAACAAATTGTGCTAGAGCGAGTTAATCTAAATACAATCATGTCAAGTACAGAGTGCAGAACAGTCCTAGCAAAAACTAAAATGGTGCATTGTGCCAAGTTAGCAGCTGCTCAGCCAAGAAGAAGATCTGGGCCTTTGTATCAGCCTCCGGTTTATTGTAGCAGTAACTCTCCGGGATTCCCCAGCTCATGGGCGATGGAAGCACGCACTTCTAATCGCCCAGATCATACAGCCTATTTGCTTGGGCTCGAAATTAGACATGACGTCGTTAAATTTTGAAAACAAATTATGGAAACCAGCCTCTTTTACTTGCAAAGCCTTCGGTGCTCAATAAAGCAGGTTTCGTCAGTACAAACGCCACAATTAGTATGTACAAAAGAAACATTGCGAGTCCAAAATGGATTTGCGATTCATGATGGGCACAATGCACGTTCTTCCATATCAGGAGGTAGACAAGTGGAGGGAAAGATGCGTTCCCTCGTTCCTTGTGACTCACAGATATATGCATCAGTGATTTGCGTCCACAGACAAGGTGAAAAGCCATTAATAGGATGCTGGCAACAGAAAGAGGGTTGTGTCCATTCTTTGGATTTTTTTATTTGCAGTCCCTGTCCCATTATTGGACAGGGAATGAGATCATGCCGTTTTAGTAATCGAATGTAGGTATTTTGGACTGCTGCCAGCTGTGGCATGCAGGTCTCTGGCAGTGCATTCACAGACATTCCAAAGTATTCTCAGAGGCAAATCTGCCTCATTAATAGAAGGAGTATTTCTTTTTTTTTTATTTAAAACTTTTTATTAATTGTGAATGGCGGTTGAGTGCTGTGTAGGACTGGTATTTTTGATGCAGCTAAAAAAACATTAGGTTGCATTGCAGCTCTGTGCAAAGATGATAACTGCTTTAACACTCAAAAAGTCGTAAAGGGATCCTGGGAGGTATCTCTCTACGATTTGGATATATCTCCGACTTTTTAGAGCACATACCCAAGAACGATGATCACTCATGGAAACATGCACATGCCACAGGAATTGCTGCCTAGCTATGCTACCCTATACTTACTAACACCATTAAGATCTGTTGAAGTAAGCATAGCGGACAAGTCCGTTAACACAGTACAAAATTACAGGGTAATGGGATTCACAACGTTTCCCACTTTCTGAACATAATTACTGTTGGACTTGCAGGGTCATCCATAAACTTTTTGCCTTTCTCATAGCCTGTTTTCTGACATGGTGTTGGTGGTTTTAGACCTCTGGGCACTTTAGCACTGCTGTCCAGTGTAAAGTGTGTGTGCTCTCTGTGAGATTGGTCTACACCATTTAGCCTATTTAATTTACCTGTCAGTCCCTTGTAAAGTGGTATCGCATATACCGAGGGCTGGTAAATTAAATGCGCTGATTGCCCCACCCACCAAAGTAGCCATTTTGGTTTCTCACTACTGTAGGGCTGCCTTTCCATAGGAATGCATTGGGGATTCCGTGATACGTGTTTCAGTGGCAATTACTGATATGAGAGGTGCAGCGTGGTCAAGTTTGGTATGTTTGAAATAGTAATAATAAATGATACGCAATGGTGTGAGCAGATTTATTATAACTATTTTAGAAATGCCACTTTTAGAAGTTGGCATTTCGGTGTGCTATGTGTCTGCCAGCCTGATGTGAGAAACGCGTTGGCCAATCAATTTCTTTCCCAATGAAATCAATGAACTTTTGCACTCAATAATTTTTGTACAAATAAAGAAAGGACTGTTTCTAAAAAACACTCTGTTCGTTTTGGACTTTATATTTGTGCGCCCCCACCCAAGCTTAAAAAGTACTGATGTGAATTGCATGTCTGGCTTTTGAGTGACTGGGGCGGTTGAGGTGTGTGTGGCTCCAGGAGGGGCAGGGTGATTAAGAGCTAGGCTGAATGGGACATCTGCATTTGGAGTGGTGGGAGGAGAAGTCCCTGGTCCCTGAATAGGGTGGTGCCTGCCCTAGTGAATGCTGGCTCGGCCTCCCCAGTGGTATGTCTGATAATGATCCCCCACCTAACAATAGAGAAGAGGAGCCTGGTAAACAGAGTGCTCCAGAACCAGTTTTTGCTGGTTCCCAAAGCCCTGTACTGGTGCAGACAAAGGGGAAACGTGGTATAAAGGTAGGGACTGTGACCCCATGTTTGGTGTGGTGTTTCTGGACCTTTGGGGGCTTGCTGCTGCTGGGGCCCAAGAGGAAACGCCATGGGGGCTTGCCTCCCTGCTGGAGGGCCCTGTGTGATGGCCTCCCTGGGCCCAGCTATGCCCCCTAAACCTTAAGGGTTTGTTGTTTCTGCCTACTGGATTCCTTGAGTGACCAGGCGCCTTGTGAAGCGCTTCTGTTTCTAATTGGCAGCACTTGGCTGCAACCTGGAGATTCCCCTGCCCAGCATGGGGAGCGGGTGCCCACTCCGCATTATTGGGGAAGGACCAGGAGCCCACCCCGCATTTTGCAGTGAAACCGAGCGGGATCCCACCCTGCTAATTGTGCTTAAAACAGGGGGTGCCTGCCCTGCATTATGCTGTTGAGGATACCGGGTGCCCACCCCACTTCCGTGATTTGTTTGCAAGCAGCTGCCCCCCCCCACTTTTTGTTTTTAATTGGTGGCGGGTGCCCACCCCGCATTTCTGATGTAGCAAGCAAGCGGGTACCCACCCCACATTTGCCCAATAGGTGAATCACCGTCTAGAAAAGGAGAGGCCATACAGAAACCAAGCAGCCGTGCCTAGTTGCGGGCGGGAATAAGCTGGCTGGCCTATTAGAGTGCGACCAGAGAGGAAGTCAGGCAACGTAGTGCCTGACGTTGGGCGGGGCTCCACAGAGTCCCAAGGTCAGCGTGTGCCATAGCAGGGCTGCCACATCAGTGGAGGGAGCCCAGCTTTCCACCCAGCCTGCCCGCTGATAAGGAGAGGAACCCGGTGAGCGGAGGCTCTTTTTGGGCATGGCGGGAGTCAGGAGCGGCCCAGATGAAACCAGCGAGCCCCAGGAGAGGCACCTGTAAGAGGAGGGACTGGGTGAGGAGCAGAGTCTGGGGCCCGGCGCAGAGAGGAGCAGAGTTCCCAACAGAGAGCCCGGTGAGCAGGCCCGGCCTGTGCAGGGCGTTATACCGGGGCGGTGATGTCAGGCGGGGGAGGAGCAGGGTGGGGGGTTTCAAAATGCAGGATATGGACCATTACAGGTAAGTAACGAAAAAAATTAATAAAAATGAATTTTGTTGCCCGCGCTCCATCGCCAAATGTGATGCAGCGTAGGCAACGAAATTCGTTTTTTTTCTTTTCGTTACTTACCTGTAATGGTCCATATCCCGCATTTTCAAACCCCCGACCCTGCCCCTCCCCCGCTTGACGTCACCGCCCCGGTATAACACCCTGCACGGGCCGGGCCTGCCGGTGAGTGGGGCTCAGATGTAACCCTGTTGGGCGGTCGTGTCTGGGCACAGCCTCCGTGGCCACACTGAGGGCCCCGTGAGTGCCCGAGTGGCTTTCACACCTGCCCTGCCCGACAGTGGGCAGCTGCAGCATTTGGGGGCACTTTTGGTTATTCAGAGTCCCGGAGGGGCCTAAGGAGCCCACTTTTGCCAGGCCTCATTTCCACAGCTGCCCCGTTGGACAGTGGGCAGGTGCAACATTTTGGGCACATTGTTTTCAGGGCCCCAGAGGGGTCCAGGGGTCACATTAATGCCAGTGCCTCCCTTTTGGTTTCTCAGTTGCGCCGCCGTAGCGGGCAACTGCAATGGTGAGGCATGTGTTGTTT
Organism: Lissotriton vulgaris; assembly: GCF_964263255.1. Taxonomy (NCBI): domain Eukaryota; kingdom Metazoa; phylum Chordata; class Amphibia; order Caudata; family Salamandridae; genus Lissotriton; species Lissotriton vulgaris. The sequence goes on from NC_141694.1 coordinate 508,998,326, forward strand.
AGAGAATCCCAGTGAGGACTCAGAGGGGCCCCGAGGGCCAAGTAAGTGCCAGTACCCATATCTTTGCCTGCACCGCAATTAGCGGCAGCTGCCACGTTTAGGCCTGCGCAATGACGCACTTTTGGGTTTCTGCTGAACGGGCAGCCAGCCCTGACATTTGGGACATAGGGCATTTGAGCCCTCTGAGAGGGCCAGTTGGCCTGGGGGTCAGTTGTATGTTGGTAGGGCGCAGGACCCTACTGTGATTTATTATGATGTGCCAAATGTGATTTAGCACCCTGATTTATGGCTCTAATGATGTTTATGCTTATGAGGTTATTACATAATGTGTTTATGCTGGTGAGGCCTAATGTGTAATGTGTTTATCCTTAGGAGGGTGTCTAACGCTAATGTGGTTATGCCTAATGTCATGCTATGATATTTTAGGAGGGTGTCTAATGCTAATGTGATAATGCTTAGGTCATTATGGTACCAGTAGTTACTGGATGTGTTTTGCCCGATTGGCCTAGTCTGTATATAATCCCCTGTGAATATTGTCTAGTGCCAGTTGGCACAGTGTAAATGTGTGATTATGTTTCTAATATGTTTATGCTAAAACAAAGGCTATTTTTTATATAACCTTGTGTGGAGTTCCTTTTGTGGTGTGCCTAGTGTGTTGCTGCTGTATGTGTGTGTTGCGCAAACACTTTACGAATTGCCTCTGAGATAATCCTGACTGCTCGTGCCAAGATACCAAGGGGGTGAGCAGGGGTTATCTTCAGTGTGTAACTCCCTTGCCCTGACTAGAATGGTGGTTTCTGCCTGGCTTTGGCACAAGCCTTAGCCAACCAGAAATCCCATTTCTAACACTTACCCTCACGTTGTAGGATAAAATGTACATGTTTCCAGAGTAGGAATTGTGACATAAAATGAATGTAGATAAACACAGCATTGCCGCAACAAACACCTACCCTGCCCTCGAAATGCCAATGCTTCCACCTCTAATCCTACTACTATAGCCAAAAAAAATCCAACATTCATGTTTTCCCCATTAATAAAATCCACAAACTCATATTTTGTGAATTAGTGACTGCAAATCCTGAGGCCAAATATAACTTTATGTTTGCATGAGTTCTACTTACATGCAAAAATCCCCATTGAGTGTCGCAACATATTTTAAATCCGTTACAAAGCCAGCCATATATCTACCTCATAGCAGCAAGTACTAAACCTTTGGAAACATGCTTATGGTAGCCATTGAAAGATCTGAAAACAAGCCTGGGAAGCGGTCCAAGGAGATGTCTACAAAGACATTTCTTTCCAGGCCACACAAATAAAGAAAGGTTGTCTATTTTAAGTGGGTATGTAGTACAGGATGTGTTACAACTCAATGAAGCCTTTGCCTGAGACCAGATGTGGTCATACTACCGTATCACAAGTGATTTGTTTGTCTGACATTAGGGAGGAAAATATATTTATTTGGAGGATAACAGGGTGGGCTGGATGCCATGTTTGACCTCAGTCTTCAATATTCCAGACAAAATACATCCATAAGAGTTAACAAGGAGTTTGAATGAACTTTCCATCTGTGTTCATTGATGAAGTGTTTTTTTAAAAATGTAATGGCAAAAATAGAAATTAATGAATGAATGAACGGGCTTTTATAAAGTGCACGACTACTTAACAGAGTGTCCAGATAACTCTACCTTCTCACTCAAAACACACTTAGTCACAGAATAGCCATGTTTTAAACTGCTTCCTGAACGAACATGGACAATTCAACAGTGGGTCTGAGGGCCACAGGAAGTTGGTTCCAAGTCTGGGCTCCCAAAAACATGAAAAATCTGGCTCCAGTTCTAACCCGGTGGATCCTAGGTATTGTAGCCAGATGGTTGAATGAAGACCTCAAAGTTCTAGAGGGGGTGTAAAGAAGTATTCTCTTCCTGATGTAGCTGAAATCATTGCCTTGCAGGGCTTTATGCGTCAGAACAAGAGCCTTGAATTTGATGATCCTCTTTCTCACTGGTAACCAGTGCAGAGCCCTGAGATGTGGGAACATATGAGTCCTGGGGTTCAGATTAAGGACTCATTTTGCTGCTGCATTTTGAACCACCTGCAGGTGGTTCAAAAGATACTAATGCAAACCCAAGTATAATACATTGCCAGAATCCAATGTAGAGGTAATTAAAGCCTGAACCACTGTTTTACTAGTGGCCATAGACAGAAGAGGAAGAAGAAATTTCCTCAAAGTACATAGTAGCACAAAACAGATGCCAACCACTATTGATGTTTCCTGGATAAAGAGTTGTCAATATGGATGCCCATGTTTTTTGTTGTATTTTGAGAAGAGGTTGGTGGAGGCGTGTCTTATGGGCCACCAGGATCTCCAGTCCTCAGAAGGAGGAGTACTAAATAATATAATACATTTAAGCTGATTAATTGCCAACCAATTAAACACCTTAGAGAGTCAAATTCTGATCTTCTCGCCCTCAAAGTCTACATCGATTTCACAAGAGTATAGAAGCTGGGAGTCATCTCCATATGATATTTTTGGCCCCACAAGATTCAGCCAAAGCTTCCAGTGGGGTCAAGTAAACATTAAAAAGTGTAGGGCTCAGAGCTGAGCTCTGAGGGATGCCCACATTCAGATTCTGAATATTGGAAGTATAGGAAGGGGTCCAAACCTCCTGACTTCTATCCTCCCCAAATGAGGGTAGCCACTTTAGGGCAGTACCACTAATTCCAATATTTTGGAGCAGATTTGGTAGTCTACAATGAGGGACCATATCAGATGTCACTGAGAGGTCCAACACAAACAGGATGGACCTTCCCCCCGATCCAACTTCTCTTTCATTTGCTCTGTGACCTCTAGGAGCGCTGTTTCTGTGCTACAACTGGTTCTACAACCTTACTGACTGGTGTGCAGCAAATTTCTGTTTTCCAGGTAGCACGAGATGACTGAATTTACATGTTTTTCCAACTCCTTAGAGAAGGCGTGCAGTAGGGATATTGGTCCATAGTCGGCTAAGACTTTGTGATCAGCTGAAGGATTTTTTAGTAACGGGAACCTTTTATCATGTTTCCAGGAAGAGGCATTAGTCCAGAGTCCAGCGAGGCATTAAGAGCCTTATTGACTACCACATTAATGGCGGGAGCCACTTTAGCCAGAAGTTGGGCTGGGCAGGGATCTGCAGGGGATCCCTACTTTAGTCCCTTGATGGTGGGCAGAGACTCCTCTAAAGGCATAGGAGGTAGTTGACGATGCTTGGTGATTCCACCTTTGATCATTCTCGGGTCAGGTGATGTCATGTCCTAGCTGTCACTTTGGGACACAATATCAAAAGAGATTTGGATTCTTAGTAGTATGCACCGGTGAGAGGATGATAATGTTCTGATATAATATTTTGCAGGGGCTCAATGCTGTGCATGTTGTGCCTGGCCCGGTGAAAACACATCCCACCCTCGCTGCCTGGCAGTGGTTCTCACCTTTGAAAACCTGATGAAGGTTTGACTGTCTACAGCAGGGCTCGCAGGAGTGCGAGCCACGGTCTGTGAAAGGGCAATTTGTGATCTTTATTTGCAGACAGACTTTCTAGGTTTTCCTATAAACACAGAGAGGAGAAGCAAAGGAGGGCAATGTACCCTTGTGGTTGTCACTAGTGATGAGTGGGAGGGTTGAAATACTAGCAGCTGTACTGCTGGTGCCTTGCAAGCAGCCAATGTTTGATAACAATGTGAATCTCCTTACTGTAAGGTAACACTCCACAAGCAAAGCCTACTACAGTTAAAGTTTATTAGCAGCCCTGAATACAGTGAGCTTCTTCTTCACCATGGCTTACATTTCTTATATGGAGAATACCAGGGCTTTAAGTGGACTGGGTCCTGCCGGTGCTGGAGCACCAGCAGTTCTTAAAAGCAGGTGCCAAGACGGGTCCTTGGGCTCTCCATTTTTATCTTCAGGGTTGGAAAAAAAGCTTAACTTTGCAACAGTACCATCCCTCACTGCTTTTGATGTAGCTTCAAATCACTCCGACGTCAGGCTTGAACCGGCTCTCTCAGGTCATAAGTCAGCAGCACTAGCTTTACACCACAACCTTCCCAACAAGAACAGGCGAATTTTCAATATTATATACAACGTAGTCATAGTTGTTGTTTATTTATCTTATGCAATTGACAACCATTGACAATAGTCCTGGCTTGCTGCAGGTGTAATATCACTTCCATTATAGGTCTGGAGGCAATGACAGAAGAAGCACAATATCAGTTGGGCGGCACACTATCCTAAATACATATTTTTAGCTTGTGTTTTAGTCCATGCCCTTAATTACACAGGCCATGTGCCTATAATAGAATCTCAAGTTTTTTCATTCCACTTAACCTAATAAGTGCTGTGCCAGTCCAACAGCCGACGGCACCACTACCTCGGGAGTGCTGCCGTCGGACGTTCCAACTGCACCTGCGCAATGGAAAGTTCAGCACTGGAGCTGGACGTTCCATAGCTGCTAAGGTGTTATAGCCCTGGGGAATATTAACCTTTTTAATGCGTCGGACTGGCCCTGGCCGTCTGACGTCACAGTGCCCCCAGCCGTCCGACGTCACAGTGCCCCTGGCCGTCCGACATCAGAATGGGCGTGTGCGAAGGACAGCTGGGGGCTGTTAAATCTGCGCACGCATCAGATTCGGCCGCACCCCAGCGGAATGTCCGCCGCGGCGAAGCGGTTAAGCAGTGGGACAGCGCCTATTAGAGGAAAGCTATAATCACAATTTAATCCAGCAATCTCGCCACAAGGGAAGATGCCGGTACCTGGGAACTTTAATATTTAGTGCAAGCCTAGTCAAACTCCAGTTGCAAGAATTGCGAGCGGGATTCAAGGTGGGAGGTAAAGACACTCCATCCTTGTACAGAGTGCAACAATCTGAAAGGAAGAGTACGTGCAGGTTGGCCCTGTTAAATTAAGGCAACACTCACACAACACAGACACCTTTGTGTCTGGGTCTGACAATTAAGAGTGTGTCCTCACTAAAGCGCCGGTTGCCAGGGGAGTGCAGCCCAATATTAGCCTGCCCAAAACGGCATCTGGAAGCTGAAGGACACGATACGGCTGTCCACGCCTTCAGATGCGTCAGAGTTGTTCAAGCACTGACTGATTAATATGTCAAGTGCCAGGGAATGGTAATAAAGATAAAGGGAAGATTAATACAAGGGAGAGCTCCAAAAGCAAGGTTTGGTTCAATAGGTAGGCATTTTAAAATCTCTCTTCTAAATAAAAAAAAAACATTAACCAACATAGAACGGTGGGCCATGGAGTATAATTTACACCCATGGTTGGCAACCTTAGCTTTCCAACCAGGCTGCTGCACGCCTACCCAAGAGACACCAGGCCCAGGGTGTCCATCATCCTGTTGATGCCTGGGGGTGGGGCTAGCTGATGAATATCGTGTGCTTTGCAGAAAGAATGCCTCCCCATCCCGAAGGACTGCATGGAAAACGTGGAGCGTGCGCGCATTCTTTTACTTGATTGTGCTGCATTTGAAACTCATTAAAAGGAACAGACATGGGGGCCAAATTAGTAAAAGGCAAGTAGCAACCGGGGAGAGGTGCCGAAAGCATGACTGGAGATGCCAGTAATATTAATGTGCCCATATTATTAACAAACCTTTGTGGCACTGCGCTTGAGCTGTAAACATCGCAAGCTAAAGCACAGGTGCTGCGATTGCTTAAAAAGTAAAAAAAATAGAGAAACATATTATTTTCTATTGCTTTACTATTTAAAGCAATCATGGTACCAAGCTTTAGCTTGCGATGTTTACAGCTAAAGCGCGAGTGCCGTGATGTAAACAGTTAGCAAATAGAAAATACTTAATTGCTTGCATTCCAAGCCAGCCTGGGAGCTGCCTTCAGGAACACTGGAACTGGGAGAGTGATTGCTGCAATAAAATGTAAGCAGCTACATCTGCAACACGAGATTAAAAACATAATAAAAGAGTCCTCCCCACAAGCAGATCAACAGAGCAAAGCGTAATGATATTGTACTAAGTCCCTGCTCCTTGGAGGAAAAAGGAGGGGCAAAGAGGCAGGACTGGCCACTAGTAAGCAAGGATTTTTAAAGGACATTGTTACAAACAAATGAGAAGCAAGGAATGGTATCTGGCCCAAAGAGCTATATGTATACTAAAGTATACAAGAGGTTGTACGCTTAAGCTCGACCTAAAAAAAGACATGCAGCAGCCAAGCATGTTTCAAATGTGTGCAACCACAGGAATATTAGTTAAAGTGTGGAGGACAAACCAAACAAACACAGCACAAGTGCTGTGTATGCAAACCTAACAAGCATGTCATAGGTTTTTATGAATGTTGAGACCATTATTTGTTGCAACCTTTTAACCCTTGCAGGATGGGCAGGGTGCAGATGTGACCATTTTATCCATCTCTATTTCTCAGACTGATGGAGCTATTAAATAAAGGCAAACTGCAATCCTGTTTGGCTGGCTCGTCTTGCTGCTGCTCTTTGTCTCGGAGAAGAGCTGTGTGAGAAGATCAGAGTGTTATTGGAAACTGCAGGACCAAACTTGAGATCGTTCCCGGCTGCACTAGTAATTGCACATTTCCATAGGGAGCCTGACCCTTATTGGAGGCCTTGCTGGACTTACAGGGCTCGATCATGATTGGTTGGCCAGAGGAGCACAAGGCCAAGTATATTGTTCTCATGATAAAAGTGCCAGTAATTAGGAAGATCATTAACATGGACACCATGTACATTGGTATTCTTAATGAAGACTTTATGCCGAACCGCTAGCCTCTCCTGGCCATGGTGAAGAGAAACAAAATTAATTATATCCAGCTTCATAAGTCTTTCAGATCCTCTGTGGAAGTGGCATGTCTGTTGCCGGCCAGTGGGGGCTGCATAGTGTAAAAAATAATTACTTAATAGTATGTTAGCAATGTAAGATCTGGAGTGCATTCTGTTTTATCCCCTTTGGGTTTTGCTTTTTTTCATTTTCCAGCGCAGAGATTCAAGTTGTGATGGCTCCATGGTGACAGGCAGTGGTGAAATATGATTACATGGATGCCCAGGGTCATGACCATGTCTAAACATGATACAACTCTCAGTATTAATTTTAAAAAAAATTAATCTCTGACCTTGCTGTACCGAGAGCTTTGGTGAGCTCCGGAGAGTGACTGGTCTCCATGTTAGTGTGTGCAGGCTGATGTGGAGGAGAGCTGATGACATCAGCAGCCAACAAGAACACTAACGATGCTGTTTACTCGCTTCATGGGCCCCTGACCTGATGATAGCCTTTCAGAGGCTGGGCCTTTTTGGATCTCATGCCGGAAGGCATTAGGAGACAAGCACTCATTTAGGACAGGAAGACTGACAGCGCGGACAGTGTGCTCTTAGTGTAAACTGTGTGGCATCCACAATAGCAAATTCGGAGAAGCAGCTGTGGGGTCACAATAAACCAACTGGGGAGACATTTTTCTTCATTTGAATAAAATCAGATTTTGTTTTAATTACAAAACTACAAATTATTAAGTTATTGTAGCAATTTGAAAAATGGATACAATTTTACAGTTAGATCTTTGTAAGGGGAACTAAACGAAAAATTATTTTTAGGTCAATCTCAATCAAAGGGAGAGGATGTAGCCTTATGGCTTGCGCGGTCACCCTTGAAGCTGAGGAACGAGGTTTGAGTCTCGGCAACGACACTCACCATCCTGCGATTCTGGGCATATCACTTAATCTCCCGTGCCTAACAAAAAAAATGAATGTGTCCTTCTGTAACGAAACTGGGGGCATATTATCAAGGGTGTTTATCTCCGCTTTTTTGGCTTTAAAAGCCAAGAAAGTGGAGATAAAATAATCTTCCTATTACCTAGCTGTCGCTAACACCAGTTAGCGACAGCTAGTAGGAGATAGAGACCATCTTGGGCCCCGCTTTGCATGTCAGTGATATTTATCACTAATGACATGCAAAGTGGGCGTGCCAAGATGTTAGCGACTGGAAACTGTCGCTAACATCGCTATCTCCTATTACCAACTTTTGGAGATATTCGCGCAAAGCGCAAATATCTCCAAAAGCTAACACCTGCCCTGAGCAGTTCTTAGCCATGTTATCCAATGGGAGGTGGATAACATGGCTAAAAGCATTAGCTCGGTAATGCATGAATATCGCGGACTTTTCAGCGATATTCATGCATTGCGGCCGTTTTTTTATCGCATTTGCAATAAACCTTGGTAATACCAAGGTTTATCTGCGATAAAAATCGCCGCAGGTCAGCGATAAACTTTTGTCTCTAACCAAGCAATAGCGATAATTATCGCTATTGCTTGGTAATATGCCCCCTGGTGCTCATGTAAAGCGCTCTGACACCCGATGTTTCTGGTCTAGTTTGCGCTATTTATTACTCTCTAAAAAAAAAAAATCAATGACCATGGAATGATCAAGTATGTTTTTTGTGGAGAGAGAACCTCTCACCACACACCATCAGACACAACTCATGACAGGGAGTTGGAGTGTTATACGCTTGCATATTGCGGAAATAAAGACTTATTCAGTTTCATGATCATTTATTCTTAACAATTCATGTGAAAAAACAAACTTGAGGATGAGAGGATTATAAAAAGTAATGAATGTGTATATCCCCAAAGATGCAAAAATGTGTAGGACAAATGAGCTGAACAGACAGAACATTACTGCAGTTTATTCCATTCCGTAGGTAAAACAATATTTGAAAATGTGCCTTTCACCTTTCTTTCATGCAACAAACTTTCCATGTAACATTCTTGAGCCAGTCACCAAGGGTTTTGACATTCTTGAATGGATGCAGGGATGAAAGGTCAAGTGGCCGTTTCAATGATCGATGCACTTATCTTCACCTTGAGGCCATATAAAGCAAATGTGCTGCCTGGATTTTAACCTCATAAGTGCTGCGCCCAGTCCAACGGCCGACGGCACACTACCTCGGGAGTGCTGCCGTCGGCCGTTGGACGTTCCAGCTGCACCTGCGCAATGGAACGTTCAGCACTGGAGCTGGACGTTCCATAGCAGCTAAGGTGTTAAATAACACAGAGCTGCAGCGCCTTCAAATTGTATATATACAGCGCTTACTAGCCCGGACCAGATGTTGAAACACAAAGAAAAGCTAGCAATTTTGAATAATTAACACAATTTAGTACTGCAACATGCACAAAAGTATTTAAATGTGTTGTGTGAGTCCGTGATGCGTGGTACCTAGCTTGACCGAAAGGCTTAGTTATGTCGAATATTGGTTGTTGTTTACTACGCTTTGTCAGTAGTACCAAGCTCAGGCCTCCACTAACATTCTTAGGTGACTTTCATGTAATACTGGAGCAGCTCAATATTAAGGATTGGTCTCTGGTCAGGCCTCATCGGGTGAGAGTCCAGTCTGGTGCTTATTTTCCTGGGGAACATGCCTCTGTTGGTGAGAGCTGCACGGGTATTGTTCTTCCACATTACAAGCAACATTTATCAATGACTTGACATAATTGCACCTAAAGGTATTCCTTCCCGAAGACACCTGTGGGTGACTCTGTGGCATTACAGTTGGATTTCAGAGCTTCGTGAGATACTCTGTGAGTGGTTTAGCACCACCACAGCCTATAGTGCAGAGTGAAACATAAACAAGAGAACGAGGCGCACACTGGGAGAAAGAACACAAGAACACTGACCTTTGTTGGCAACTAGAAAGCCACAAGGAGCGCTGTTAAGCCAAAATATATAAAACTGTTCTTCAATAGTGGATGGAAACAGTAATTGGGCCTCGGGACACTGATAAGAGAAAACACAGGAGGAAGAACAGGAAATATTATGATACAGCCATTAGAAACAGAGGAAAAGAAAGTGGCAAGCACAGGAAACAATCAAAAACAAGCGGGCAGGATTTAAACCCCTGGTAAAATGTATATTGAATAAAATAGATTTCACAAGCACAGCACAAGCACTGTGCAGGCGAAACCTAAAAATTAGAAATGGAACTTACATAACCAGATGTAGAGCAACCAGGTGCAATTTGGTTTGAATGTAACTTATTTATTACTGAAGCTGCGTTTTTTTGTTCTCCATCTAAGCAATTATTTTTCTTATCCCACTACATGTGCAGCAAGTGTTAAGATCTCTTAAGGACAACCACTGGCAGCTAATCCCATGCTTCCACCCTTGACCAGAGGGTTGTTCGAGCCAATTGTCCTAGGTCGTGGGACAAGTGGACGCTTACCAGCCAGCCTGGCCATTGCTTTAGTGGGGTACAGGATTCATCCAACAGTGACCTCAGCTGAGTTGCTGCTTTGTGTCACTTGCCTGTGCATCGCCAACAGTGAACAGTGTTTTTGCAATACCCATATTGATTGTTCCAGCAGTGGCTAGGCCAGGTTTGACAGAGTCTGGTGCTAAATAAACATCAACAAATGGCAAGCATGTTGAAAGCTTCAATTTCTGTAAGATCACACCACCAATCTAGGCCTTGAACAGTGGTAAAACAGTAGAAACATCTTTCCACAGCTGAGAAATGTAATGGGTGATAGTGGAGAGATGCCTAAGTTTCCAGTGAGGTTACAAAATGATCACTGTAGAAGAGAGGTGTTCCCCAAATCCTCTGTTCTTTCTGTTCTTTAATAAGAGGTCTGACTCCCTAAGAAAAGGACAAGAGAGGCCTGTGCACCAGTCAGAATGCCCATTTAGCCTCTCTGAACTTAGCATTGTAAACTATTTGAGATGGTGTCACAGTGTTCAGTTGCTCCTTGTTAAGTTTGTACTATAAAACTACTTATACATGCACATACAAATAGAGTACATTTCCATGTGCAAATAAAGATTTAGGAGAAATTCAAAGAAAAAAAAATATGTACTCAAGATATGAGGGTGAAAAGAAGAAGTTCCTTCATTCATAGCTTAATACGGTACAGTGACTATAATCAAGAGGCTCAAAATAAGAAGACTGTGACCACAGACCTACCCTTGTCAAGCTCTGTTGTTTCAGTGAAATAGGCTTCCATATGAACTCTGTTATAAAATGGGTTATTAGTCACAGAGGATGTGAGTCCTTCACCATGTAGTAAGCCCAAAATCTAATCAGGCCAAACACACAAGTTCAATAAATAATTTGAGATCAAACCCTAGCAACGGTACAAAGCTGACATGCTTTGATGAGGATAAGTGTATGAAATATTCAACAGTCCCAAAACAATTAAATAATACAACAAAAATATCACAACTAACTCCTTCAAATAGAGAAACATGTCTAAAATCCAATTAAGGGTATTGTGGATATTTTGTTTATATTTTAGGGCAAGAAGATCCAAGAAAAAGGTTAAGAACCACCAGAAGCTGTTTGCAGTTGACTAGGACATGGGCATTATTTCAGGCCAGCTGCCATGGAGCAGAGGTCGGATACCCTATGTGTGCCATCCTGTTCAAAGAGTTTATGTTCTGGTATAGTTTCTAAAATGGAAGTTAAAATCCTCTGGGGGCAAGGCTGCAGGCCGTTACTAGTGAAGTCCTCTCGAAATTAGATAGTAATCCATTCATAATATAACTAAGTTTAGTCATGGAAAATATAAGTTGGTATTCTATTAAATATATTATCCACATCTCTGTATTACAATCATGTTAAGCATTATTTAAGTACCTGTTCTAACAATCTCAATTAATTTGTGCTTGTTTTTCATTAACTTTACATAGTATAAGTAATGTTAACATATTACAGATAACATATATTTTGCAGTGCAACTAGATATTTATTCAAGGGTGTAATCATTATTCAATATTAAATATTTTCCCATCCACAACAATGTCTATTAAAGGCATCCCTTATGGCGAAACATTGTTTCTGCCTGTGTCATTGTAGCAAGGCCCATTTATTATAAACCACATATTTTAGTTGGATATGGAAGGAAGCAGGTTGGGTGGTGCATTTAGGAATAAGGGTAGGTTTAGGATCTAGGGAGGGTTCAGGGATGTGGGATGAAGCAAGATGGTTGTTGGGTTTAAGGGTAAGGTTTAAGATCTGGGGAGAGATTGGGGATAGGGAAGATTAGTGCCTGTGTGCTACTCTGTGATGATGTTGCTGTGGATGATTTGGTGGATGTGTAGATGTTAATTTATTGAGTGGGTTTTATGCTTGTGTGCATGTATTTTTGTTTATGTTTTAGGCGTTTAGTGTGGGTGGCTTATAATTGGTTTCATGTTTGTTGCTGCTTGCTTGTCTGTAAGTGTAGAGGTGTGGGAAATGGGGTCAGGGTGTTGTAATGTGGTAGGAGTAGAAATGGGTGCAGGAAAAATGGGCAGGTGGGAATCATGAATGGATGGATGTCTGGAAGTTGCAGTAGTGTTAAGGGGAGGCACATGCAGAACATAAGCCTCTCTGTAAGACAGGTATGCCATCCATGATGTTGATTACTTGTGTTAGTTGTTGCCAACACCCAAAATGGCATTCAGTACTACAGTTTTATCAACAGAGAGGCTTTTTAAAGTGGCAAGTGTCTTCTCATACACCAGGAAAGGGTACAGGTGGAAAGGTGCATGAGGCAAAGGAGATCCCAGCCTGACTATGGGCTGGGTGTGACCATTCTATGGGAAATACAAGACTGAGGGAGGAGATGTTACTGGTGTAGCGTATGTTGCATACACTACACCATGTTGTTCTGTAAAATTCAGCTTTTCTCTTGTAATGTTAAATATCAATGGAGTAAATCAGTGTCTCACAGACCCTGGGGAATTATAACAGCATATACTAATGGTTGGTTCTCATGTGAACTGTAGCTTTGCTTCAGAACGTTTTGCATTTAGCCTGACTTCTAGGAAAACCAATCAATGGCATAAAATCATCGTTGAATACCACAGAGGCAAAAAGATGAGACTGACATTATAAGCTCAAAAATGTGTCCGATATATTGAAAAATCATACACCATATACAACAATACATATACAAATATGAAAAGCCCCAGACTATTCCACAATATATACTATTACATTATGCTATATACAAAGTGTATTACATAGAAAACAATCACAATAGACTTCACAATACGCATAGAAAAAGACTTAATTGGGTGTCCGTGGAAGCATAGCAATTACAATTCAACATGTAGCCTTATTCTTTGGCATGGATATGTGGAATACTGTTACAAAATGCCTAAACTGTACATCGTCGTTTTGCCCCCCAATCAAAGAGTGCTATTGCTAAACATCACAAAGGGTCTTCTTCAGGACTATAGATATATTTTAGAGTAACCTGTATGGTCCCTCAAGCACCTCCCAACTGTTTCAAAGGCCTTTAGGTTGCTACATGTATGGATGGATGGATAGCTAAAATACAACATATATAATTTTCTGATTAATTTTGTTGTTAAATGTTGTTTATCTTTTTTGTTGCTGTAAATGGATAACACCTTTGTCACAATTATAAACAACATGTTATATTTAAATTTACTCCACAGTTGTACGTATTCTGGTAATAAAATGATGTCTTAAAATTTCACTCGGAAACAGCGCATTTGGCAAAGTACTGTTAGACATTTTTCATTCATTTATTTTTAGAAGACTTATGAAAATGTTTTCAAAATCATTATATTTTAAGAAGCATCTTAAAGATAAAGAACTCAAATTCAATACATTACTAGATTGGTTTCCTACAAGTTAAACTTCTTACATTGTGAGAGTATTTGAACAACAACAACAAGTGCTCATAATTATTCCCTGGCTGTACTGATGTCATAAAACATACTTTTAAACATAAATTGAAGTAGTGTTTGTGGTATTTTTTATTTTTTATTTTATTTTATTTATTTGATTTAGTACTCCACTGAGAACCACAAATATTTTATGCATAATATTCAATTTTTTTACACCATTTTGTTAAAATTTTTCATTTTAATACAAAGTTAAAAATGATTTAAAAAATTTGTAAAAATTGTAACAAACAAATTCATTTGGCGGAGTTTTACATAAAATAATCAGTTCCTTTGCTGAGTTAATTCTAGAGGTAAAAACCTCTTTCTTGCCATTATCACTTTCGCATTTGGGCAAATAAACATCAAATGCTCCAAATCCTGCTCTCCGCCTTTACACAAATTACACATAGAGCTTTCTTTTGAGTGCCATTTAGATGTTACGGTTTTTACAGGTAGTATCCCAAATCGGAGCAGAACAATCGATCTCCTAACCCCATGATTTAAATTAAAAGTGATATATTGCTGAGGTTTCTTAAATGCTATAGTTTCAGTAAAATTCCTATATAAAGACAGTTTAGAGCAGTACAGAAAGTCAAGGTCAAAACTAAGTTTTGGAGTGAAGTGCTTTAAAAAGAGTTTCAACTGGGCTGGTGTCCAAGCTAGTAACAGGTTGATGTTAGTCTCTGATAACTTAAAAGCAGCTAACGCGTTTTTTGAAAATACATGTTTGGAAGAATCACAGTCAAATGTTATTTTGAGCAGAGATCGAAGCGTTCCTTCTTCCGCGTGAAGGAGATTATACGCCCACCTGATGATATTGTCAATTCCTCGGGAATAGGAACTGGTTAGTGAATACTCAAGGCGGAGAGCTTGTACTGGTACAGCCTGAGACACCTTCGTTAACTTCAGTAGAAATTTTCCTTCTCTCAAATCCAAGAAACTCCATTGGCTTACTGGAATATATTCCAGGGCATATGACAGTACTGGCGGAATCTTGACCAGTAGACCCTAAGCAAGGAAGAAAAATGCCTTTGTCCTGATGCTGCGTATAACCTTGATAGAGCTCCCGCGTGTACATCAGATTTCCGGGTCAGATTCAAAGTGTGTTGCCGATTTTGCAGAGACTTGGTGAAAATTCTGCCAAAATAGGTGTATTCATTTACCTCTTCCACCTTTTTTCCCCCTAGGGTCCAGCTGAATTTTGTGCTCTTTTTCCTTCCTGAAAATGAAACTATTTTTGTTTTTGTGATGTTAGGTATTAGATAGTTTTCCTCCGTGTAATTATGCAGTGCATGGACGCTTCTTTGTAGACCAAATGGAGTTAGATCTAATATAATTATATTGTCTGCATATAACATAGTATGTATATTGTGGAAGGCTATTTTTGGTGGAAAGTTGCATACTTGCTGAAGACATTGAGGCATATCACTGAGGGAAAGGGAAAACAATAGGGGAGCAAGAAGGCATCCTTGTCTAAGGCTGTTTGGGGTCAGAATAGGGCTAGTTAAACCCCTTTCCCTCCCCATTTGGACCTGGCACCAGGTATCTGTATGCAGTGAAATTAATATATGTAATAGCCGATCCGGGATGCCCATTTTGTTAAGTTTTTTCCAGAGTGTTCCTCTATCCACTCTATCGAACGCGGTAGAAAATTCAATGAAAGCAGCGTATACAGCCTGGGATTTAATTGTCACGTATTCATCTCGGATGGTTTGCAACACTGCAATATTGTTAGTGACTGAATGCTTTGGTCTAAATCTAGACTGGTATAGAGGAATTAATCCAGATGAAAAGGCCCAGTTTTTAAGATGATCTAATACTGCTGCCGTAAAGATCTTTCCTGTAGCGTCCAGAAGGGCTATCTGTCTGTAATTACCGGGTTGCAGCCTTGATCCCTTCTTGTGTATAGGTATATTGATGCTCCCCTTCCAAGATTTGGGGATTTCCCCAGTGCTAAAAATGTAGTTGAAGAGGGGGGGTAGCATCTTGCTCCATTTTTTGGGGTTGGACTGGAGGACCTTGATTGGAATTTGGTCAGGACCAGTTGCTCCTGTTGTTCTCGCCTTTCTTATATGTATCTCGATAGAAAAAGGGTTAGATATTCCACTGTTTAAGGGTTTTACTTCTGAGTTCCTAGCAAAATTATGGACCGTTTCTGAGTTTGTATTTAATTTATATAAATTAGCAAGGTAGAGTTCCCATTCTTTTGGGGGCACCGGAGTAGCTTGTAATGCTTTTTTCGTATCAGATTCTTTAGCTGTTCTACTCCAGTAGGCACGTTGATTGTTTTGTTTCGCTGCTATCTGCAGATCCACCCAGTTTTTGTCTTGGGTTATTCTCTTATGTTTTTCTTTTTCTCTCCTGTGTTGGTTCTTCAATTTGTTAATTTCTACCTGTTTGGACGGTGAACTTTCTAGGAACTGTGTTCCTATCAGTTTGTTTACAAGTTTTGTATTGATAGCTAACTTTGTTTTTTTGTTTTGAATCTTTGTTGGTCTCGGTTGCATCATATTTTCCTGCAGTTTTTGTGTTAATTTTTTAGTAACCATTTCAAAATTTGTTATTGGGTTTGTAGAGTGCATTACTTGAAGAAGTTGCGTTGAATCAATTATGGTAGTTATCTTATTAAGCGTAGCTGAATTCCAATGAATCCGCCTTTGTTTTGGATTTACCATAACTGTGCTATACATGTACATAATTTGAATAGACGGGCATAGATGTGTTTTCCATTCTGTACGTAATTGTAAAATAGCATGGTCGCTACCATGGACAAAATTAATTTTAAGCTGTGAGACGGACCCGAACATGTCAAAGCTACAAATCATATAGTCCAGCAATGAGGAACTACTATTTCCCTGTCTTGTGTTTGAGGCAGGAATGTCTCCTTCCACGTTGCCATTTAATATGATTCCAGTTAACATTGGGAGCGAAGCTATTAGGATTTTTCCTCTTTTATCCACCGTATTTCCTTTAGGAAATAGTGGTACGGAGATTCCCAGCGCCTCCTCTTTGTACCAATTTGCCCATTTTAGTAATTTCTCGTTGGATAATTTCCCATTAAAGACACACATAATGAGAAACGATGGATAATCTTGACTGTCAATTATTTGTTTGATGTCTTCTAGAATTTCTATAGCAAGTGCATCCATTTTTACTCCAGGGGGATATAGACATTACAAATTAGTAGGGTTTTAAGGATTCTGAAAAATTTGTCCCACACTTGATCTTAATACATTGATTATTTGATTTAGTTGGGATTATTTCTTGGGCCCAATGTAATCTTCGTTTAATAGAATCGCTATTCCACCTTTCGCATGACCCCGATCAACCCGCGCTGCAGACATATCATATACAAAATATTTCTCTTGATTAAAATTTTGTGTAGTCCATGTTTCTTGTAGGGCCACTATAGCTGGAGAGTTTTTTTCTAGTTCCACCATTTGTTCTTTAGTTTTTCCCGCTATATTCCAGGAGGAGATCGTTAAGCCTGTGCTAAACGGGAGATTTGATATCCTTAATTTGTTTATTGCTATTCAAGATCTGAGAGATCCAATCCCATGACTGCTCCCTCTTTGTTATTTCCTTGCTGAGGGTGTTTTTGCTCCAGATTTCTCTTTCACCATTCTTTATGGAAATAAATATATTTTCCGTAGCATGGTCTAAGGAATAGATCTTTGTGTTTGTCAGTTGGTGCATTTTATGAGATCCTTCTGATGTATACTTCAAATTTTGAGCTTCGTGCTTTAATACTGGGATCAAATCATAACCGTATTTGTGGAGAGTCTCACTCTCCATTAATATAATTCCTGGTAAGACTGGAGACCAGAATTCTACAATTGCAGTCATTGTTTTTGCTTTGTCCGGGAACATAACTAGTTTAATTTCATTTTGCGCTAGGGATTGTAACGGCTGAATATTTTGAAGTAGACTAATGATTCGATCGCGGTTGAGTGGAGCTTCATCGGAAGGGAATAATTCTGTGATCTGTAGATAATTAGACCTAATCTCCTCTGCTTGTGGTTCTTTTTTCTGTATATATTAAAATCTTTGAGGGATCCCTCTTAGTGCCGGACTTGCAGGGCGGTGTATATAATTTGTTGCCATTGGATTTAGTATACTCTGTTGATTAGGATTTCTTTTTTGGGTTTCCGCCGGCAACTTCTGATCTTTTATCTTCAGGATGTGGAGCAATTCAGCTCTTCCTTCATTACCTAATAAACCATTTGGTAAAGGAGTATTGTTCTGAAATTTAATTTTGTTAGCCTTCGTCTTCTGAAGTCTTCTTATCGCCTTTCTTTTTTTCAGTTAGATCTTCCTTTGGTTTTGTTTCTTATTTATACTTTTTGGGTCCTGTGCGTCATCATTAGTTAGGCCAATATCGGCAATTACTTTAGGGTGAGATGTTACAGGACTATTCGAATTAGGTTTGATTTTACTTTTTGTGAAAATTGGATAGTAATCCACAGGGAGATGATGTGATACTGATTTAATTTCGTCCTTAGAAAGGTTTCTAAGAGAATATGTTGTGATATCTTCCTGCTTTCCCTTTGTTTCAACATATAGGGGCCGATCAGGATCGCGGACGGACTTGCGTCCGTCCGCGACCCCAGAGCAGGAGGGAACCTCCGCATGGCATGCGGAGTTCCCTCCTGTGCAATTAGGATGTGACCGCCACCCTGGCGGTCACATCCTCTATTTTTAACATTGCGGCGGGTGCAGCTTCAAGCTGCACCCGCGGCAATGTTAAAAATGCACGCATTGCTTTTGCATGCAGAAAGAGGCAGGCACCGTGCGGTGCCTGCCGCTTTCTGCATGCAAATGCAGGGGGGTACCATAGGTACCCCCCATGTGCACCCCCCACCCCCCCTTCACCTAGGGGGCCCGCAACGGGCCCCCGCAGTGAAGTTCCGTATGCTTTTCCACGGCGGGAAACGCGCCGCGGAAAAGCATAATTCACTGCCCATCCTAATATGGTGGACGGTGTCTGAGAGACACCGTCACCATATTAGAGCTTTTCCGCCGCGGTTGTAAGCCAACCGCGGCGGAAAAGCTGCGGACGGAAACCAGGACCCACCAGCCATCCTAATGTGGCGGTGGGTCCTTGGTCAGTCCGCTGCGGTTTTTCCGCATCCTCGGGGCCGGCGGTGGCTTCCGCCGGCCCCGAGGATGCGGAAAAACCGCTATCCTGATCGGCCCCTTGATTTCTTTCCAGTTTGTGTAGCAATTTTTTTTTCGGAGGAAGTGGCAGTTTTTTTGTTTCAACTTTTGAGTTGTCGCAATTTCCCCCTTGACATTTACCACAAACTCCTGTTAATTTTGTTGATTTTATTTGCTCTTTCTTCTTTTTTTCCTCGACTAGAAATTGTAAAATTTCTAGTTGTGTGTCGAGCGTTTGGTCAGAGTTCTCCAATATGTTGCCTAAATGGATGAGAACTGATTCCAGGATATTTTGCAAGGTAAACAATGATTTAGATACTGGGGTGTAGTTGTTGGTCAGACCTGTAGTTTTAAAAAGAGAGAGATCTGGCGAATTTTCGAGGAATCCTTCAAGATCTGACGGTTTTTGTGGAGTACTGTTCTGTATATTGTCAGTCCCCTTTTGGGGTCCCGTGTGAAATGTTAAATCCTTGATGTTAATATCTGGGCAAGGGATATTGTATTCTTGAGATTGTTGTATTTTAGTTGAATCCGGTATTATTGATCCTGTTGCCTTTAGATTCAAAATTGAATCCTCCTGGTCGATTAAAATACTTTTTTGCGCAACCTCAGGAGTTGTTTGGATTTGATTTTGAGTTTGATGTATTCCATCTTTTTCATCCTCAATATTCCCTACTTTTTCCTTGTTTATGTGATCTTTTGGTATTTGCCCCTGGTCATCTGGGTTTAATTTTTCAAAGTACTTTCTAATCCCAGGAGTTACTGCAGTCTTTCCATTTCTTACCATCTTGTTAGTGCTCTTTCTGATTGCCTCTTCCGTTCCCATCCTTTTCATGAAGATGGTTCTAGATCTTAATTTTTTATAAGCCATTGCAGTGTAGTAGATCACTCTATTTGGTTTTATTTGAAATTTTAGCCGTTCAGTTTAGGATGGAGATTTGTTGCCTGGGGGACTAAACTGGGCGTATACTTTACTTATTATCCCCTTCTGCCCCCTACTTTTGATCAAGCGTTAGAGAGGCAACTCTAATCCGATTCCAGTCAATACCGTCAAAGAAGATAAAGCTCCAGGGGCCAGTAAACTGATGCGCCGCTCATGCAACACCGAAACTAGCACCCTGTTCCCACTCTCTAAGTCCGTTTCTTATAAAGTTATATTGTTTAAGAAAACAGCTCAGGACTCCTCGCGGCTCCTACTACGCCCAGGACTCTCACAATTTTTTATTTTTGCCGCGTCCAGGGGGTTTTCGCTCTTTTGAAACCACTTGCAACAACTGCAGTGTCCTATGGACTCTCCCAGTTCCAGCCACACCCGGGCCCGAGACACAGCTCGCGGCTCTTACCGCATCCAGGGGACCCTCACAGCCCTGGCCGGTCCAATGGCACCACTCATGGCTGTTGCCGCGTCCCAGGGGTTCTCGGGTTCTCAGGGAACAGCTCGCAGCTCCTAGTGCGTCCGGGTGGGGCTCTCGCGGCTTCCGGCTGCGCCCGAGTTACCGCTCACGGCTCCTGCCGCGTCGGGGGGCTCTTGTTGCTCTCACGGCTCCGGTGACGCCTGGGGTATAGCTTGCAGCACCAACCACGTCCAGGGAGGCTCTTGAGACACAGCTCACGATTCCAGCTCGCGGCTGAGGCACAGTCTGCGGCACCTACAGCGTCCAGGGGGGGGGCACTCACGACTCCGGCCGCACCCGAGACGCAGCTCGCAGCTCCTGCCATGTCCGAGGTTCTTCGGCGTTGTTCCACACTCCTTCAATTGCTCAACAGCGCCCTCTCTCTGGCCAGCAAGAGTCAAGCTTCAGACACTGAGGTCCCGGGGGTGTTATGTATATTTACATTTTTTACATTAAATAGACACAAATTTCACTTATAGGCTGTTTTTTAATTTAGTAGATGGGATACTCCTTCTAAAATGTGAGGCAAATGCATTCAACCATATAATCAAAATATTTAATATCATGTAAGGTTGAATAGGTGGACTGAATATCTATTACATTTGGGACTGAATATCTCATTGTACGAAATAAAGCCAGCTCCTTAATGTATTTACATCAAGACGCATGCTAACTCAGAACAATATGTTTATATGTAATCAAATTATTGGCCAATCCAACATGAAATGCAATCCTGTATAAAATGTAATAAATTATTGACCAATCCATCAGGAAAATGAAATCCTGCACAAAGTTTTATAAGTGCCATATGATAGACTGCTGTGATTATATGACTGTTTCACTTTCAGTCAAGTTAGTAACAGAGTTAAAGCAACTCCTAAACCAATTTTCTGGTCACAAGTGGTGGCATATAACGTTCTTATGGCACACGTGTATACATATGTTGTAACATTTGAAATGTTTTCCTTGCTCACACTTTCAGGATACATAAGAAAGTATAGTTTTAAACATTCAGCTTTTAGGTTGCTCACTTTTCAAACTAATTTCTTCTAATAACATTCTACTGAACCATATAAACTCATAAAATGGGCAGAGTGGGGGTAGGCTGTGTGAGCAGCAGGTTCAGAGGCGCATGGTCAGAGATGCCACTATGCAAATATTTCACCTCCGCACACCAAGCACTCAAGATGGCGCGCCAGGACTAGGAAGTAAAAATACAAAATGGACAATTGATGGACGGAGTACAGAACAATGTCATACATTCACCCCAGTACAGAGATCTGGGCCTAAATCCATTGTTCTTTGCTCACCATGCCATTCCAGTTTATACCCAGCCATATGCAAATCAGTCTTGACCCTGTGCCCAATCTGAACAGCCCAGCCGGAACTGCTAAGCCCGGTCCTCCCTGCACTGGAAACAAGCATCCTAGGACCGGTTTAGGGGTTTCATCCATCATCAGCTAGGATAGCTTGACTCCAGTGGCATGGAGAGCACAGGACCCATGTCTGGGCATACCAGTCCCACTCGGGCTGACAAATGCAAAAAGAACAATTGATGGACAGAATGCAGAACAATGTCATACATGCAACCCCAGTACAGAGATCTGGGCCTAAATCCATCGTTTTTTTGCTCACCATGCCATTCCAGTTTCAACCCAGCCATATGCAAATCAGTCTTGACCCTGTGACCAATGGGAACAGTCCAGCCCGAACTGCCAATCCAGGTCCTCCTTGGACTGGAAACAAGCATCCTAGGACCGTTTTCGGAGTTTCACCCCTCATCAGCTCCCAGTCAGCATCAGACGCTCCCCTACACTGGGCACCTTCAGGAAGACCTTGAATCCAAGGAGAGGGGCTCGTAAAGTCCAATAGAGACAGAGCACCAAAAACAGTTTTATAAAACACATTTTCCCTATAGACTCTTCTATTCTTTTTCAGTCAAACACACTACACTCAAAGATTTGGAACCACTCGAAGGGCAATGTACTGTCTATTTGCTACAAATGTATTAAATGTCAAACAAGTAATTAAAAGCATATATAAAATATCTCAAATTGAATCAATTGGTATTACAATATATAAAAAAAATCTTAACATAAACATCATTATAATTACACATTAAAAATCATATTCCTATCTAAGTCTGTATAACGTACAAAGCAGTAAAACAATCTCAAGATCAATAAAACATCATACGGAAGGAAAACATGAGCAAGACCATAGGTTTCTGCCCTTGCAGTGTTAATCTGTATTATGCTAGAACCACAGAAAGGGACCAAGGATTCAGTAATTCTGCTCTGTGTCCTGCTTCAGATTTAACCTCAATTTAGGCGTCGACGCGTTTCAGTGGGGTTATACTATACTATATACTATATACTATATACTTCCACCTTCTTCAGGACAATTTACAATAGAGATCCTTCCTCTCATACTGCTTTCATTATAATCTTATTCTTTAAGATATGTCGGAAAACATAGCCACTATAGTGCTTCCATATTACGATCCTCCGGCCCTTTATCATACAATCTCTTCAATTAGAAACATCAATGACTTTATTACTTTTGTATTCTCTGTGTCCAATCAAATTGTTGAGATAAAAGACCTTAAAAACACCCGGAGCGCTGTTCTCCGTCATGCAATTTATCTTGCACTACTTTTTTTTGACCAATTAGTCGGTTCCCCGTTTATCTTGTTTTCAATGGTCAGGATACTCGTGTATTCCCGTCCGTGATTGTTCAGTTCTATTTAGAGTAACCAGGCTCTATAGCTCCTGGGTGTTCATATAGACAACGGCTTGTGCTCTCAAGTATCGCCAGCAACCCAAACCTTCAGGAAGAGCCTCAAGACCTGGCTTTTCCACTGATTCGGAGCTGCCTCCCCCTCAGCACCTTGAGACCCTCTAGGGTGAGTAGCGTGCTCTATAAAGCCCCTGATTGATTGATCATCCGGGATAGCTTGACTCCAGTGGCATGGAGAGCACAGGACCCACAACTGGGCATACCGGTCCCACTCGGGTGACAAATGCAAAAAGAACAATTGATGGACAGAATGCAGAACAATGTCATACATTCACCCCAGTAGAGAGATATGGGCCTAAATCCATCGTTTTTTGCTCACCATGCCATTCCAGTTTGAACCCAGTAATATGCAAATCAGTCTTGACCCTGTGCCCAATGTGAACAGTCCAGCCCCAACTGCCAACCCAGGTCCTCCCTGGACTTGAAACAAGCATCCTAGGACTGGTTTTGGGGATTTACCCCTCATCAGCCAGGGTATCTTGACTCCAATGGCATGGAGAGCAAGGGACCCACGTCTGGTCATACCCATCCCATTCTGGGTGACAAATGCAAAAAGAACAATTGATGGGAAGAGGTGGAACAATCTCATACATTCACCCCAGTACAGAGATCTGGGCTTAAATCCATGTTTTTTTGCTCACCATACCATTCCTGTTTGAACAAAGCCATAAGCAAAGCAGTCTTGACCATGTGCTGAATGGGAACAGTCCAGCCTGAACAGTCAATCCAGGTCCTCCCTGGACTGGAAACAAGCATCCTTGGACCGGTTTCGGGGTTTCACCCCTCATCATCCAGGATAGTCCAGGTGTGACATCAATCACATAATATTTGCTGCAAATGAATATTATCATAGTCTTGGGTGCGTGGCACACCAGGGATTCTGGAATGTGAGCAATCTAGTATCATCTTGAGGTCGCCTGCTCCTCCGAGCCACCCTATCTAATGCACTGTGTAAGGTTAGGAACAGATAAACCCCGACCACTAACAGTTGTTCCAGGTTTTTCGTGATCCAGTTGTTCATGCATTACAGACCCCATGACTGCAACCCCAGGGAAAAATACCAGGAGGCTACACAGAGAACCTTGCCCTGCTACATGCCTAACACCACTGACCAGCAGCCCTGCAGGTCGACCCAGGTCTGCAAAACTGAATATGTCAGTGGCCTCTTCTTAATACCAGATCTCTGAATTGTCATTCTCTGGATATTTGGAATTTATTACAGAATTCCAACATATCATGTTTATTTCGTTCAGAGCCATGGCTGGGCGATTGCTTCGCACCCGATTTAGCCAACGCCATACCTCCGGAATATAACATCTTCAGGAGGGACAGAATATCGGGCAGAGGAGGAGTAGCACTCGTTGTAAATAAAAACATCCCTGCTCAACTTTTCCGGTAGAGAATATTCAGGGATGTGAAGCCCTCGGTTTCACCCTTCATTTTTCTCCCCTCCAGGCCTGTACCGGGATTCTTCTGTATAGAACCCCGGGACCTGCAGGGCTGTTCTTTGATGAACTACAAATAGCTCTCTCAGTCCCCTGTCTTGGATCTGAGCACTGTATTCTTCTTGGGGATCTTAATGTTCACATGGATAATATACTTGACCCCGATGCAATGAAACTTAGTGACATTACAGCCCCATTAGGATTGTCTCCGTTCCTGAAAGAACCGACACACAATAAAGGCCATACACTGGATCAGGTTTTTTCAACAAAATCCATTGCTATAACGTCCATACAACCAGTACTGTGGTCTGATCAATTTTTGATTTCCTTTTCTGTGCCTGCCACCGCTCCTACTCAGGTGAGAGAATCAATAGAGACCACGCGGACTTCGCGCCCTTTCCATCTACTTTCGGAGGATATGTTATCTGAGACCCTTTCCACCTTTCCATGTCCTCTTTTGGGCAATTTGGAAGAGAATCTTATTCTCTTCCACAAATGGCTGATAACCAGATTTGAGACCTTAATCCCCGAAAAAAAGCTTAAATCAGGAGAACGTAGAGCGTCGGCCCCATGGTTCTCTCCCCTGTTAAAGTTGCAACAGCAGGGATGTAAAAGGGCCGAGAGAGTTTGGAGACGGGCCTATGATCCGACTGAAAAATTGAAATTTCGAGCGATAACTAAAGCCTACCATCAATCCACCTGGAATGAAAAAAGGCTTATTTCGAGCGTCGAATTGATGAGGCTGAAAATGGTTGCAAAGGAATTTTCAAAGTTGTTCGGGATTTTACTTCTCCAGCCATCTGCACTCCATCTCATACTCATTCAGAAGTATGGATAAAACAGCTTGCAATTTTCTTCGTTAGTAAAATCACAACCATTCAAGCCTCTCTTTCCCACTCCAGCTCACAGTTGGTTTTGAGTCCTTCATCCCCCCCTTCATTTATGGAGGGTCAAGGCCCTTTTCTCTCAGAATTTCCCCATCTGTGTCTTGATACTTCTCTAGAGCTTCTATCAAGTTTGAAATCAGGCTCTCCACTTGATCCGTGCCCGGCTAAACATCTGGGGAAGGTGGCACCAGCTTTAAATGCCCTGCTAAACCCCCTTTTGAATTCTTCCCTGTCGACTGGTGTGGTTCCGCAGGCATGGAAGCATGCTTTGATCCTGCTATTGATCAAGAAGCTTACCTTGGACCCCCTTATCCATGCCAACTATAGGCCTATTTCCCTTCTCCCTGCTCTGGCGAAAGTAGCCGAGAGATTCGCACATCGGACAATTTCCAATTTCATCGAAGGAAACGATCTGTTGCACGCCACACAATCTGGGTTCCGTGCAATTTATAGCACAGAGTCGGCTCTTCTCGAGGTCACGGATGCCATCAGGGAAGTACTCGACTCTGGGGGAAGAGCCATGTTGGTAATGCTTGATTTGTCGGCGGCTTTCAACACCGTTCCTCACGATCACCTCCTTGCAAGACTCTGGGAGAGCGGCCTTCGGGGAACGGTGTGGAATTGGCTAAAATCATTTCTGGCCGACCGCCGGCAAACGATCTGGGCGCCCCCTTTCTCCGCTGATATGGCTCCGCTAGAGGTGGGGGTTCCGCAAGGTTCCATTCTCAGCCCCATGCTGTTTAACATCTTTATGGCCCCTCTGGCGGCAGTCGCGGAGTCCTTTGGCGCCCAGATCGTATCCTACGCCGATGACACCCAGCTCCTATTCACTTGTGATAGGGGCGGGTCATTCGACGGCATACAGATCAGGGATTGCCTTGGTGCGGTTTTTGAGTGGTTCAGGTGTAATGGCTTAAAGTGCAATTCCGATAAGTCTGAACTGCTCTTTTTTGGATGCGCCTGTGAACCAGATTGGAAAGCTTGGTGGCCCCAAGATATGTTTCCCCCTGACAATGTGTCTCTCAAGGCCAAAAACTTGGGAGTGATTGTGGACAGTGAACTGTCCTTTGGGCCACATATTTTGTGCCTTTCAGGTAAATGCTTCAGCATTTTACGGATGCTGAGGAAGTTTCTTCCTTTAGTGTCTTTTCAGCATAGGAAGATAATTGTTCAGGCCTTGATTGGATCTCGACTGGACTATGCAAACGTTCTCTTTTTGGGTCTACCAAAATATCTTTTGACCCGTTTGCAAGTAGTCCAGAACTCGGCAGCCCGTGCTATCTACGGGCTCCCAAGAAGAGCAGGTGCCACTGTCTTACTGAACACCTTACAATGGTTACCGATTGCAAAGAGAATTCTTTTCAAAAGCCTGACTTTTGCCTTCAAAGCTCAACAAGGCACTGGCCCTAAGTACATTAGGAAACGTCTCTCCCGATATGTACCTAGCAGGTCTTTGAGATCATCTTATTTATCCAAGATGACAGTCCCGGCTATCAGGCAGGCAAGGTTGGGAGGTCGATCATTCCGCTACCTAGCCCCAAAGGCTTGGAATGAACTACCACTCTCCCTTACACAGGCTCCCAGTCTCCTTGCTTTTAGAAAAGATCTGAAAACGTGGCTTTTTACTAAATAACTTCTTTCCCCTCTCTTCTGTCTGCATTTTAGTTGTTATGTTGTTGTCTTACTTGCCGATATTCTTCGTCAAAGCGCCGGGATGCTCCCTGGAGTAGCCGAGCGCTATAGAAGAAATAAATTAACATAACATAACATAACATAACATAACAGTGGCCTATGTTCAAAGATACATGAACCCTTGGAGCCCATAAAAAAACTGGAGTGGACCTGAATAGTGTATTTGCCTTTTCTAGAAACTCACACTGATTACCCAATAAATGGGTCTTTTGCAGCAAGACTAAGTCCATGGCACATTGCGCCAGATATTTCAGCACTATCCCTCTAGCAAATGTGTACCCCATGCCATTGAAATTTCAGGAAAAGATTGTGATGAACGTCTTTTTGGCAGTGGTCATCAGCTGTGTAGGAGACATGTTGGGATGTGGCACAGTGTGCTAAAAGAACCCTCTTCAAAGCCTTGCATTGAATTCTGTTGCAGTACCACCTCCCCAAACAACCCTGTTTCCCTCCCCAAATAACAGCCTCTCCCTATCTCTCCGTGCTCCATGTTTATAACTACTCACCCCCGCCCCAATGCTTGAGGTACCTGTCACCCCATAATATTGTGTCTATAGTGTAAACCAGATCAAACAAAGTAATAGTACGAGTTTGAGAGGGTGGGCCCTTACTTAGATCTGCTGGATAGGTTGATAAGTAATGCCTTTTAATTTGTCTCACCATTCTAATCCTCTCTTCTCTGAGCCCTCAGTCTTTGATGTTTGGCCATCAAATAAGTTAGTCTGCCGTCATCTACATGACCTGCAGTGGCTAGGCCTCCTCCGCCTGCTCCTCTACCTCCTCCACCGCCTCTGCAACATCCTCACTGGCCACAGAATCCATAGAGTCCCTGTGGAACATAGACCATTTGGTGGCTAACATCCAGGGGCCTCATTTATGAAAAGTGACGCATCGCTGCGTGAAAACAGCGATGCGTCACTTTTCACTGCGCACTCCTTGCGACACCAATGATGCGTCATATTTAATGTATGACGCATCATGTGGCAAGGACTTACAGATACGTCAGTATTTCTGACACATCTGTAAGCGCAAAAGTGACGCATTGCTGGAGTGCGTCACAAAAGTGACGCAACTCCAGCAATGCGTCCTTTCACGTGGGGAAAGGGCTTGCGTTAGTCTTACGCCTGCTGTGAGGCAGGCGCAGGATTTTGACGCAACAGCATCCTAAAATCTCATAGATTTCACTGCGTCACTATTACGAGGCTTTTTGCGGGGGAACGCCCCCTCTGCATACATTATCCCTGACGCAGGTATAATGTGGAGCAGGGGTTTAAAAAGTGACGCATCTACCTAGATATGTCACTTTTTAAATATGGTGCAACAAGACGCATTTTTTACGCCGCTGGTGCGTCACAAAAAGTGACGCACCGGCGGCGCAAAACTGACGCAAGGCCTCATAAATAAGGGCCCAGGGATTGCCCTCCATCACTTCCTGCACAACCCTCAATCACTCCCACTGTTTCTGATCTTTAGTGGAGTTCATCAGCTTCTTCCAACTCTAAGCACTCTTCGGGCCACGTTTTTGCCATTTCAGGGGTGGTGGTCGTTTGGACACAGGTGGCATTGAGTAGCCCTTCTACTTCCACCAATCCCAAACTTCCTGGTCCATGGCTAAGAAGTAAAAGTCGTCACGGGTAGTCACCATTAATTTGGCTAAAAATAGCAAGGCATGCTTAAAGTTAAGGCACTGTAGGTGCCGCTTAACTGGCAGGAAAGTCTCTTTTTGTCTTTGAACAGCCCTTGCATAGTTCAGATAAATATTCACCCTCAATTGTCAATGGATCATGCCGTTGTGGCACCTGGAGGAATGAAGGAGTGGCCCTTGGCTAGCGGTACTCTACTGTGTACATTTTGAAGGCTCATTCGCCCAACACCATCTCTCAACAGCCATTGTTCCACAAAGAGATCGACGCTCAGGCCCGCCACCCTTTTGGGGAGTCCAATCAGGTGAACACTGTTGCATTTGGAGCGACCGTTTATATGCCTCTAGTGGGTCCTACTCCTCTGTCTGGGGGGAGGTTGCAGAGCAGGCTTGCCTATCACAACTGGCAGCACCATCTTGGGTTACATAGTTCGCACCATCCCCCACCTGATACTGCGACTTGGCACCATGTCTCCTGGGGTACTCCACTTTAGCCTAGCCCAAAGAGATTCTGGGGTCACTGGCATCTCCCCAATGATCCGGGCCTCAACTCCTGTTGGCAGTCCCTGGGTCTCCCTCTTGGGGTGAGCAAAAGCCCAGCATGGGGGTGTAGGTGGCCCAGAGGTTTCACCTTGGTGGTTGCTCTGTCAGCAAGTCACTCCCAGGCTACATCGTTTGTGTCCTACTTCTGGGGGGGGAGGCATGTTCAGGTGGTACCCACTCCAGTACCCCGTATCATTAGGTCTCGGCCCAGTCTCCACCGAAGTAATTTTGGCCTCCGATGGTGCTCACTAGGTTCATCAATACCATCAATATAGTGGATGCCAGTGACCTACTCCCTGTTACCGACTCCTCGTCTGGACCCCGATGGAAAACCAGGTGCTCCTGTGTCTTCTGTGCAGGCCCCCACTGCTGTCTCATTCAGGGTCGGACTCATCAGTGCCCTGATTTCCTGGGCCATGGGGGAGGCCCACACTCTCACATCTGGTCTCAGAGGTATAACTCCTCTGGGACCTCCAGCAGGCCGCACCAGTCTCCCTCCACCCCCACCACCCCCCGCCCCCTCCCCAGGGGCCTCAGAGAGCTGTGGTTGTCTCATGGTCCCAGGCCCCAAACAGGGTGTGCCAGGCCTCTCCTGGGTCATGGCGGGCCAACCCAACCAATCCGTTGGTTGCTCTCACCGAAGCGCTGCATCAGACTGGCCTCCCCTCTGGACTCCGCCTGTCTCTCACCGGCACTGTTCACGAGTTACCTATTCTGTAACTGCGTGCTTGCCCGTCCTCAGTGTAATGTTCGTGGCCGCGAGTCAGCGGTCTAGTTAGCCGCGCACCGAGAGGTGCGCACACACGAGCGTGTGACGTAACGTGCTCGTATATAAATAAAGTAGGCGTGGCCGGCGGGCAGTCCGGACCACGCGGTAGACCAAACCACAGTGTCCCGAGTATTCTTATTGCCGCAGCGCTAGACCCACCATGCGCCTGCGGCCTTGGGGAACAACACTGGCGACGAGGGTCTGAGAACCTATACTATGCCCCTGGGCAACCAGCGTTTTGCCGCAATCGGGAGCGCACGGCTGTGCCTTACCCCTATCCATCGGCAGGCCCGGCGCAGAATGCGCCGGCAGTGCAGCGGCTCCACGTGCAGCCCCGGACCAGAGCGGAGGCATCGCTGCTTTGACACACGCCGCCGCCGAGTGGCCGCCCACGACTCCGAGTGCGGAGCTGATGCCTGGAAGGCGTAAATGAGGAAATAAGGCCACCAAAATCATTGGAAAAGGAAGGGGAAGTGTGTGCGGCCTACCCAAGCAACGCAGCCCGAGTGGGCGGACGGACAGCAAGCCAAGAAGGCGACAGGTCAGTGTCAGCGTGAGGGTAGCCCAGACAGTCCCACGAACCAAGGCACGTGCCAACCGCCTCACCCCAGCACACGTGCCAAGGCTGTGCCTGGCCAGGACCAGAGTACCACAGCCAAGAGTGATCCAGGCCATGAGCTAGGCCCCTCCACGTTCCAACATGGCGTCAATTCCTACCATTGAACCGTTTGTGGTAGACGGTGCCCCAGCATCCCTGGCGCCTCGCTGGAAAGACTGGACAGATCGCCTGCAGATCTACTTCAAAGGCGCAGGGACAGCAAGGGAACGCGGCAGGGCTCTACTCCTGCATCTAGGCGGGAAAGACATACATAGGATTTACAAGACCATTGTGGAAGCCACACCAAAGACCTATATAACGCTCCTCAACGCTCTTAACGCACACTTCGAACCCATGGCTAGCAAGGATTATGAAAGGTTTATCTTCCAGCAAGCAAAACAGGAAGCCAAAGAATCGCTAGATGCCTTCCACTGCAGGCTCAAAGAACTAGCCAGCACGTGTGGTTTCCGCGACGAGCAAGAGGAAATACGGGGACAGATAATACAGGGGTGCTACTCCTCGAAGCTGAGGGTGACATCTTACAAGAAGACGGAAAGCCGTTGGCGGATATCCTGAAGCTGGGGCGCTCCAAGGAACTATCCCAAGCAAGGGCGTCGCACATGGAGGCGGCTCTCCACCGACTAGTCAAGGCGGAGCAGGTCAATACGGCGGAACAAATTAATGTCGTCAGACCCAAGACACGCCAATATGGCGAAAAGAAGCCGCAAGACAAACGCAGGGACTGCAGATACTGCGGGGGTCAACCACACCGCATCCAAGACTGCCCGGCGCGAGGGAAAAGATGCAGCTCGTGTGGGTGGATGAACCACTTCGCAGCAGTGTGCAGGTCGACCAAGTCCAAGAAAGAGGCAGCCCACACCATAAAAGAAAGTCAGGACAGCAAAGACATGGATGATGACACTAATGACTATCCTGTCCACTACATCTTGGCCATCGACCAACCCCAGCGGAAGAAGAGGCGCCTCCCGAAGTGTCGCATCAAGATACGCCACCAAGAAGTGAGGGCCACAATTGACACCGGAGCCTCCATAGAACTCATGGCAGCGGATGTATACAACCAGCTAAGAACCAAACCGCCACTGCAAGCAGCGAAGATCAGGGTATTCGCGTATGGGCAGAAAACACCGATTCCACTGATAGGCTGTTTCCGGACGGAGCTGCAACACCAGGATTTGAAGGTCCCGACAACCATATATGTCACCAAAGAAGGCAGCGGCATGCTCAGCGGGCAGGCAGCGGAAGAACTCCGACTGATATCCTTTGCCATGGCGGTGCTGACAGAAGAGCTGGACACAATATTGGAGTAATTCGAGAATACGTTCCGGGGCATCGGATGCCTAAAAGGGAAAGAGGTATCCCTCCACATTGACCAGTCGATTCAACCTGTCGCACTCAGGCACCGAAGAATCGCCTTCCACCTCAGGAAGAAGGTGGAGGAAGAGCTAGAAGCCCTTGAACGACAGGGCATCATGGAAAAGGTCAGTGGACCGACCCCATGGGTGTCCCCAATTGTGGTAGCGCGCAAACCGAAACAACCTGGCTAGGTCCGCATATACGTGGACATGCGCCTGCCCAACTCAGCAGTCAAGAGAGAGAGACACCTTACTCCCACAATCAATGACATCTTAGGAGAGCTAAATGGAGTGCAGTGGTTCTCAAAATGGACCTCCGGACGGGCTATCATCAGCTACCCCTCCACCCGGACTCCCGCTACATAACCACGTTCTTCATCCACATAGGCCTCTAACGCTACCAACGTCTCAACTTTGGCATATCAAGTGCCGCAGAAGTCTTCCAGGCACCATCCGGGAGGTTTTGAGTGGACTCCCAGGCGTCGTGAATGTCAGTGACGATCTACTGGTCTACGCAAACTCCATCGAAGAACACCACCAGAGACTAAGAGGCATGTTACAGAGGATCAAGAAATCAGGACTGACACTACACCGGGAGAAGTGCCAATTCCTCCAGAACAAGATCAGTTTCTTCGGATATACCTTCTCTGACCAAGGGATAGCCCCGGAGCCTGACAAGGTGAAAGACGTGCAGAATGCACCAGCCCCCTCCAACATATTGGAGGTGAGAAGATTCCTGGGCATGGTGAACTTATGTGGGATGTTCATACCCGACTTATCAAACCTCACCCGACCTCTCCGGGAACTAACCAAGTCGGCAACCCACAGGCAATGGGGTGAACAACAGGAGACGGCATTTAGAGACACCAAAGCGGCGCTGTCGCAGACAGAACCCTGTCATACTTTGACCCGGCTAAACCCACCAACATAGCGGTTGATGCCAGCCCCTACGTCCTAGGAGCGGTCCTAACACAACGTCAAGGCGAGGACGAATGGACCCCCATCGCCTATGCCAGTCGATCCTTGACAGACACGGAACAAAGATATTCCCAAATAGAGCAGGAGGCAATAGCGATCCATTGGGCCTGCAGACACTTCCACGTGTACGTGCATGGACATCCGTTCTCTGTGTCGACGGATCACAAGCCTCTGATCCCACTGTTCCGAGGGTCAGTATCCAAGCCACCCCCCCCCCCCCCGAATTGAACAGTGGATTCTCCAACTGCAAGAATATGACTACCAAGTGGAGTACAAACCTGGAGCGACAAACCCAGCAGTCTATCTCTCCAAGCACCCCCGAGCTGCCACCCAAGGGGAAAGAGAGGATGCAGAGGATACCGAGGAATGTGTAAAAGTCATGCTGGAAAGGTCAAGACCCCCTACCCATGAGTCTAGAGATGATCATTGGAGCCACTCAGGATGACGAGGTGCTACAGCTGGTGGCGAGCGCCATCCAATCCATCGACTGGAGGGCAGTCCAAGCCTCATTGAGCAAACGGACACCACAAGCCAAGACCTCCATAAAAGTGCTTCTGAAAGTGAAAGAGGAATTATCGCTTGACAACCAAGGTTGCCTGCTGAGAGGTCCGCGGATCGTAATGTCCGAGAGCTTAACCCAGCAAGCGGTGGAGCTAGCACACTGAGGACACGAAGGCATGGTCAAGACCAGGAGCAAGCTCCGAGCTAAAGTGTGGTTCCCGGAAATGGACAGTATGGTGGAACAAACAGTCAGGGCGTGCCAATGGTGCCAAGCCGCAGGACAGCCCTAGAGACCACCCCCGGTCATCACGGAGGACAACCCGCAGAGGCCGTGGGAGTGTGTCAGTGCCGACTTCGGGCACCTCCCAGACGGAAGATATGTACTCGTCATCATTGATGACTTTACCAAATACCCCAAAGTGGAGGTCGTAACAACCCTTACTGCAAAGGAGGTCATTTCAAAGTTTGAAAAGACCATAGCTACGCATGGAATCTTTGAGAGTGTCAAAACAGACAACGGACCACCCTTCCAAAGGCAGGAGTTCCCTGAATATCTTAAGAGCTGGGGAATCCATCACCGGAAGGTGATGCCCCGCGGTATACAACCGTTACCACGCATCTTTTACCACGAAGTACTGTTACAACGAAACCATTACAACGCAAGGGTATTTACAACGCATGTATTTACAACGCATTACACTACAACGCAGCTACTATTACAACGCATACCATTACAACGTAAGTATAGGTAAGTTTATCTTTTTTTAATACATTTATTAGGGGTATTGGGTTATGGGGTACAGGGGTATTTTAGGGTTCCGGGCTAGGTTTGGGTTTTGGGGTACAGGGGTATTTTTAGGGTTCAGGGCTAGGTTTGGGTTTTGGGGTACAGGGGTATTTTTAGGGTTCAGGGCTAGGTTTGGGTTTTGGGGTACAGGGGTATTTTTAGGGTTCAGGGCTAGGTTTGGGTTTTGGGGTACAGGGGTATTTTTAGGGTTCAGGGCTAGGTTTGGGTTTTGGGGTACAGGGGTATTTTTAGGGTTCAGGGCTGGGTTTAGGTTTTGGGGTACAGGGGTATTTTTAGGGTTCAGGGCTAGGTTTGGGTTTTGGGGTACAGGGGTATTTTTAGGGATCAGGGCTGGGTTTGGGTTATGGGGTACAGGGGTATTTTTAGGGTTCAGGGCTGGGTTTGGGTTTTGGGGTACAGGGGTATTTTTTACATATGTATTAACAAATTCTTTAATAAAATTTAATTTAAATAATGAAATTATTTAAAAAATTATTAATTACATTATTTTAAAAAATTATATACTTACCTATACTTACGTTGTAATGGTATGCGTTGAAATAGTATCTGCGATGTAATGTCATGCGATGTAAAGGTATGCGTTGTAAGGGATCCTGCGTTGTAAAAATTGCGTGCTAATGGTTTGCGTGGTAAAAGTATGCGTGCTAACAACATATATCCCCCCCGCTGGCCTCAAGCCAACGGGGAGGTAGAAAGATTCATGCGCACGTTGAATAAGGTCATCAGAATAGCCCATGCAGAAGAAGTGTCCATGGAAAAAGCAATCTACAGCTTCCTGAGGGAGTACCCCCTCACACCGCACCAAACCACCGAAGCAGCGCCAGGCCCATCCGCTCTAGGACGAGTGGTTAGAGACACCCTCCCCAGTCACCCTAACTGGGCTCCGAGCCAGGTGGACCCGCAAAGGACCCTCTCCAACAGGACTCGATTCAACAACTACGCCAGCTTTAGGCGAAGGGCAAAGGAGCGGGAGATCCACGAAAGAGACCGTGTATACGTGAAAGACAGGTATCCAGGGAGCAAGTTCCGACTCCCATTTGAACCCCGACCATGGCCTGTAACACGCCGCACGGGCACAATGGTAACGTCTCAAAGAGGACCTGAAACAGTCACCCGCAATGTGTCCTTTTTCAAGAAAGCTCACCCGGATACTACCAGCTCCCAAGAGCCGGAGCCGGAGGAAGAAACCTCCAACCAACCAGATGGGCCAAGCAGAACAGAGGAAGGTGATCGTGACACCCACGACGGAGGCGGAGAGGCAAGTTCACCACTATCCGGAACTCCCAGGCTCAGCCCCCCTGATCCTCAGGTGAGCCCTGGTGCACCCGGGCGTCCCCTCAAGAGACCCCACGGAGGACCCCCACCCGGGGAGAAGTGGCTGGGTATGGGCTGAGGAAGAATCCAGCTCCGTCATCCCAACTTGCAGACTTTGCTGTGGGCTGATCATCAACTGTCTACTCAACATACTGGTAACTGGCCGGATGGCCCTGTTTTCAACTTATTGTGACTCTAGTGACTATGCGCATGTTTTGCTTTAAATAAAGGGTAAAAGGAATGTAATGTTCGTGGCCGCGAGTCAGCGGTCTAGTTAGCCGCGCACCGAGAGGTGCGCACACGCGAGCGCATGACGTAACGCGCTCGTATATTCATAAAGTAGGCGTGGCCAGCGGGCAGTACGGACCATGCGGTAGACCAAACCACAGTGTCCCGAGTATTCTTATTGCCGCAGCGCTAGACCCACCATGTGCCTGGGGCCTTGGGGCACAACACTCAGCTGAACGTTCGCGCTGGCTCTACGCGGCTATGCTCCGTATGAGTCACGGGTGCTAAAGGATCCCACGCCTATGGGTCCATCAGGCCGTGGAGCTGACGGCTTTGTGACCACCACCAATGCTTACTTGGCCATTCCCCACCAAATTATATTGTTTGATAAATCCATGAACTGAAATTTTTTTCTTCATATCAAAAAAACAGAAATGACAAAACACCTGAATAAATACATTTTTAATCAATTGAGCAGTTTGATGTTACCTATTACAAATATTTGATATAGGAGCAAGCAATTAATCAAAATCAGATATAAATCAGGAACAGTATGTATAAGGACGTACTTCTAGGACAGTTTCAAAAATGAAATCAGAGGTTCCCAGATACTTAGCAACTGCCAGCACTTCTCATCCTTCTGAATACTCGATAGTTCCAAGCCACATATTTCAAAAAATGTAGCCCACTAATCCCTGTTGGGAGGGGGGTTTATTGTTTTGCAGTCAGGGTTTAGCTATTTGCAATCTAGCAAGAACAATTTGTTCAGAGTTCTCAAATACCACATATTTGGTTGTAGGAAAAACTGAAGTACCAAGCGATTACCTAGCACCCGGAATATCTCCTGCCAAAAACTGAAGGTAGTGGGGATTTCACGCAGATGTGCACAATCATCTTTGCATCTTGCAGACAGCGAAAATATTTAGAATCAGGACGGGAGCTCCAAGAGAACAAACGAATTAGTATATAACACATGTTCTGGATAAACGTGTAATTATGTATTTTCAAGTGCGAAATATTTAAATACTTTTAAGTGCAAATCTTTAAAAAAAAAATGTGATATGGAATATTTAGTCACCAAAGTATCAAAAGAGTGAAACGTTTAACCCTTATACAACTGTCCTGGCCTTTGTAATTTAGATCGAGAACAGGCTTGAACAAATAAACTCGGAAGCGATAGATTGTGCCATAAATATATATACACATTAAGGGGCACATTTATCAATAAATTGCGCAGTGAAGCAAATTAGATTACATTTCTACAACCATGTAATCCAATCCCGAGTCTATCACATTTTATTGAACTCTGCTGCATAGCTTCTAGGGCTGGCAAATAGTTATTTCATAAACCTTTGATTTGAATGCTTGAGTTTGTGGCTGATGTTACAAACCAACAAGGGGAGGCTCACATAAATAGTATTTAGGTCTTATTGATATTAACTGGTCACCCTGACAGCTGCCCAAATTCCATTGCCTCATCTTCTATTGCTGGAATAGCTGCAATAGGATCAGACGGGAAAATGGCCACATCATCGGAATAAGCATCGAGTAGTGCCACTGAGAGAGATCCGTGGAATAGCTACAGACTTTTGGAGCATCTGCAGATAGGGTTCAAAGCAAAATATGAACAGCTTGAGAGAGAGAGGGCAACCTTGCCAAGTTCCCCTCAGAATTAAAATAATTTCCAACAGATTTTTCATACATACTATATTTGATGTAAGATCTTTCTACAATGCTCAAAAAATTTTAAAAAGCACCTCAAAACCCGTATAGGTCAAAAGAGACCATGCCAGCCCTCTCGAAAGCTTTCTCTGCATCCTTCAGGATCATCCCAGCAGGTACACGCTGTACTGATGCTATATTGAAGATTGAAACAGCAAGGTTTCTTAGTGATGTGCAACAAAACCATGTTACAAAGGGTGCACCCACTTTGCAATCCTAAAAGAGATTCGATTAGCAATAAATGTTGGTATCGTTTTTGCAGTCAGAATTGATTAAAGATGTGGGCCTTTATGAGCCGCCATTCATCGGACCTTTATATATTTTTTAAAGATCGCTATATAAGTCTCTTTCTATGAGGGTGGAATTTATTCGCTGTCATCAACTGATTTAGCAGCTGTAAAAAAGCAGTGATAAAACTGATGTAAAGTTTTAGTAAAATTCATATAGTGCCTGGGTTGTCAGCTGTTCCTGTTGATAACCCTTTAAACGCAAGCTAAATCTAGCTTAAATGGTTAGGAGTCTCAAAAATCGCATTATCAATAGGGGAAATAGATTGAACTGAGGACTCATACCGATACTCATGAATCTTATCTTCAGTTGGTGTGAGTTCCTCTTTATATAGCTGATCATATTAGTCATGAAGCACAGATACATGTTCCAACTTATCTCGAATGAAGCTGCCCTGTGCATCACGAATGCTATGAATATAATTATTAGTCTGCTTCTCCTTCAATTTCAGGGAGAGACTTTTGCCCAAATTCTCATTATTCTCAAAGTAATTCAATCGATGTTGCTGATGTTGGGAGGCTGCCTTATTCCATAGTTGTTTTTGATCACCTTTTTTATAGTATTGAGTTGTGTTAAAGCTTGCTCTTGTATAGGTCTTTTTTTGTTGTGATGCTAATGACCATGCTTGTTTGATCTAAGCGCATTAAGCACTAAATTAATATCACCACAAAAAACTATTGGAACCGCCCACTCTGAAACTCAAATAACTAAATTTATACTGTTCACCTTAATAAACAGGTTGTTTTGTGATAGGTAATTTTGATGTTGCCTCAATAGGTTTTGGGCCCTTGCCTGTCACGGGTACTTGACCCACCCACGCGAGTGAGGCATCATTTCTATTGGGAGAACTGTGGGAACACTGGGTGGTAGGAAATGTGTGGATCCACGCGGATTCCAGAACTTTCCCACACAGAATTTGAGAAAACAGTGATTTTTTTCAGCTAATTTTGAGGTTTGCAGGGGATTCTGGGTACAGAAAGTTTGGGGGACCCACGCAAGTCATACCTTGCTGGACTTCCCTGGGTGTCTAGTTTTCAGAAAGGTGTGGATTTGGTAGGTTTCCCTAGATGGCCGCCGAACCCAGGGCCAAAATGTAATGAGACCCCTCTTGCAAAACCAGGTTGTTTTGTGATAGGTAATTTTGATGTCGCCTCAATAGGTTTTGGGCGCTTGTCTGTCGCAGGTATTTGACCCACCCACACAAGTGAGGAACTATTTTTCTTGGAAGACTTTGGCGAATGCAGGGGTGGGTTGAATTTTGTGGATCCACACAGATTCCAGAACCTTTCACCACAGAAATGTAAGACAAATTTGTTTTGGGGGCAATTTTTAGGCTTGCAAGGGGTTCTGGGTAACAGAACCTAGTGAAAACAGACAAGTCACCCCATCCTAGATTCCCCTGGGTGTCTAGTTTAAAAAAATATATAGGTTTGCTAGCTTTCCCTAGGTGCCGGCAGAGCCAGGGTTTAAGATCTACAGCTAGGCACTTTCCAAAAAAAGGGTCAGTTTTCACAGTGAAAATGTGGTGTGTTCACATTGCGTTTTGGGCTGTCTCCCTGTCGTGGGCACTAGGCCTACCCACACAAGTGCAGTACCATTTTTCTCAGAAGAGTTTGGGGAATGCGGGGTGGGAGGAGTTTTGTGGCTCCACGAATATTCCAGAACTTTCCACCACAGAAATGTGAGGAAAATGTGTTTTTTTGGCAAAAATCTTTAGGTTTGCAAGGGCTTCTGGGTTACAGAACATAGTGAGAGGCACACAAGTCATCCCATCCTCGATTTCCCTTGGTGTCTACTTTTAAAAAATGTACAGGTTTGCTAGGTTTCCCTATGTGCTGGCTGCGCTAGGGCCCAAAATCCACAGGTAGGCACATTGCTAAAAACAATTCGGTGCCTAGTGGCTTTCTGCAGCCCTGGCGGGGATCAGGGGGGGCTGCCCCTATATGCCCCAAATTGGGGCAGAAAGACTTTGGCTATTTTTTGGGTGGGTGGGGGCATTGGTATGCCCATACTGGGCAGCCCCCACCCTAATGCATAATAAAAGCCAGCGTAATCGCTGGCACCTAGTGGGCTTTCTGCCCCCCCAGGGCTAGATCCAAGGCCACTATCCCCATCCGCCCCCCCCGGGGTGCAGAAGGACTGTTGCATTTTTTCATGGAGGTGTGGGCATTGACATGCCCATTCTGGGCTGACCTCACCCCTGAATTAAAAAATATATATTTCCTGAGGCCTGGTGGGCTTTCTGCCCCCCGGGGGCAGATAAAGGGCTATTGCCCCCAATATGCCTCCAGGGAGGTAC
Source organism: Lissotriton vulgaris (assembly GCF_964263255.1). Classification (NCBI taxonomy): domain Eukaryota; kingdom Metazoa; phylum Chordata; class Amphibia; order Caudata; family Salamandridae; genus Lissotriton; species Lissotriton vulgaris. Next base: position 509,038,434 of record NC_141694.1, read on the forward strand.
AGAAAGTCTGTGGTAATTGTTTTTGGGGTGGGGAATTATCATGCCCATTCTGGGCAGCCCCAAACCCTACATTATACCTTGTGCTTAGTGGCCTTTCTGCCTTCCTCGGAAGCAACTCAGGGGCTATTGTCCCCATCTGCCCATGGGGGGGAACAGAAAGACTGTTGCTTATTTTTTGGGAGGTGGGGGCATTGACCGGCCCATCTTGGGAAGCTCCCATCCCATCATCAATAAAAAAAAAATATCCCTGGTTTCTAATTGGCTTTCTGCTGCCCTAGGGGTCAGATTCGGGGCTACTGCCCCCGTCTGCCCCCTGGGTGGTCAGAAAGACTGATATTTCTCTGGGAGGTAGGGGCATTATCATTATTATTATGTTTCTTATATAGCGCCTGAATCGACCCCCGAAGGGGTATCTCCGCGCTTGCCTTGGGAACCCGTCCTGGCTTTTCCCTGTGAGATAGCCCCTACAGGGCATCCCCAAGGTGAAAGCCAGGCATCCCGCCGCGGGGGGGCCGTTGTGGAGATTAAGCAAGCTTAATGCCCAGAGTTGCAGAGTGTGAACCCATGATTAGGTCAGGCACCGAAGCGAGAATTATCG